>NC_090937.1:284289639-294289639 GCF_040938575.1 Ambystoma mexicanum | reverse complement strand
TTACCACCATTAAAGAGGCACTGTGTCCCCCTTTCATGATTTCTTTTGTTTTACAGTAGCGCACACCACCTTACAGCAGAGAGCTGCAGGGATACTTTGTAACCCTTTTCACTTTTGTCTGGCAAAAATTTGAATCCCTTTTTGATATGCATTGAACAAACTGGTGGCAGTGATAGTGACTTTCCCTGACTGACAAGTGGCTTTCCCTGACTGACAAATTGCTGAAACTGGAATTGACTTATCTGGACCCAATCAAAATTCCAGCTAGAGGATTTCTCTCGCTGCACCAGAAGCCTGCTGTTGGACATCGGAAGTGTCTCGGGCCATCCTCTGGGCTTCCCATCCACTGATAAAAGACCCCTCTCCCGCAGTGCCCTGTGTAAGGTTGACGGACTGATACCACTCCAAAATAGATTCAATGGTAGGCTTTTATTACAAATTGGTTGCAAGAGGGTTTCTTCATCGGTAGATTTACTTAATCACTCCTATGCGTCTACAACCTTCCCTGCCTTTCCTCAGACTGGGAACAGTAGGTCTTCTACTCAGCATAGGCCCACCAGTTCTCCGCCCCCTCGCCTGCTGCCTGTCTTGCAAAGCAACACATGCAACCCCATATCAGTTTCCATTCCCGTTTTATACTATTTCCTTTGGGTTCCCTCCAATCAGAACCCGTCTTGCTGAGTCCCCCACCCGTTCTACTGGATGGAAATCCCCCCCCCCCCTTACCATGGCTGCCATTCATTTGCCTTTGTCAATGGCTACCCCCGCAGGATGGGTCGGGGGTGGGGGTGACGGAGTCCTGCAGCCAGTGCGTGATCTGGAGGTGATGGTGAGCACTCGTGGCCATCCGTGCTGGTATCCGGTAAGTGTGTACTTGGGACGAGCGACCGGCTCGCCTGCCATTTCCGTTCGGTCCCTGTCTCTCCTAGGCATTGATCCTGCCGCGTGACCCTGCTGCCGGCGTTGCTCCATCGGGCTACGGCAGCCTCCTTGTCAGTCTCCCTGGGGTGGTTGCACATGTGTCATAGAGAGGAACCGGTCATGGGAATCTGGGATGCCAGTCTCAGAGGGATGGTAGACTCTGCAAACGCAAGTGTTGCAGTATCCATTGCGGTGTCTTCGGTGGGTGCTGCTATGCTGTCATACCAAGTCCCCTTACTTGCAACACTGCAGATGCTCGATTTGTGGCCAAAGATCATCGTTCCCTGCGAATCTTAAGCATGAATGGGGGGCCTTCCTGGAACCTGTTGATGCCCTGACTGTTTTTTTCAATGCTGCACTTTGCTGTGCCATAGAGCTCTCGCCTCGTGGGGTTCATTGTGATTGCTCTCCTGAGGCCTGCCTGTTGAGCTGCACGTCTGTTGGAGCTGTCCCAGAACCGGAGATTATCACAGTAAATTTTTTAAAACCCTCATAGGCCCTGCCACCTTTTCCGTTGGCAGGTATTAAAGCTGTCCTGGTGTTGCCTGCAGGTTGGGTTTAGCTGGTTCTAGCCTTCCCTCCACTATTGGAGGCCTCTGTTTGCACTGTTAACTTAGAAGCTGGGGTTAACGAGAGCTTCTTTGTAATTTTCTTTGGTTGCTGCTGTGTTGGATTCTGGAACTTGTCATATTGAAAATGGTAAAAGAAAGCTCTGGCCAAAAATGAGACTAGTATGTATTGTGATTCACTGTCATACCCATATTGGCAAACAAGGCACACTCTGGAGGGTGTCGGGGTATATCATAACCCCCGACTCATTCATGCTCCATCTTGGGTGTAGGTTCGGCTCTGGCATACTCTGGTAGGCTGCCTACCCCAGGTCAGCAGGGGGGGGGGGTACCTGTTCCTCTGCCCATAAAACGTTGTGGGAGTTAGTGTGAAATAGAGAAGGGTGTTTTCTGCAAGAAAGCAGCTGGGTCCACATCCTGGAGAAGGAGCGAGAGAAAATTCTAGACCTCATGGTTAAAATGGGAACAGTGACCTTAGGCTGTGAGGAGAAAGGGGATGCAAATTGAGCAGTGGTTTGGGATGTAGTGGAACGGTGTCCTTTAAGTTTAAGGAGAGATGATACAGTGGATAGTGCAAAAGATAATTGGTGTGGCCTAGGGACGTATTGCATGAAAACATGAGGGAAAAAAAGAAACCGAACAAAGTGGATGGAAAAAATTAGTCTGGTAAAACAATGTAAGGTGTAGGCTGGATAACAGATTGGGTGAAACAATGAATATGGAAAAAGACAAAGGTGCGATCTAGGGAGGGGGGGCTGATTAGGTAGCTGGTGTTATGAGTGCACAAAGCTGGCAGAGACTGGGGTGGAAGTTGCCTTGCTCTATACACTTTTTTTTTTTTCCTTTATTGTTTCGGTAGTAAATTTACTTTACACCTTTACAAAATTTATAAACATAAAAATACATTAAAATACATTAAAAAAAACCTATTATGTACATAAAACACATACAACGGAATATCATTTCCTCTAAAAGAGACGTTGTGATAAAACCCTTCAAGTATACAAGACAAAGTGTTTGCAGACATGAGACCTTTGCAATATACTGTAAACGTGTACCTCATAACAGGCCGACCTCCACCCAAAGACCCCCTTACAGAATATAGGATACAGGAGCAGAGGGAAAGCAGGAAGGCGCAACAAACAATCAATCGAAATTCATTAACACAACAAAACAGAAGCAAATACAGCAGTAAGTTCAGATACAAACTACTTATACTGGCCTAACATTTTCTTGCCTATGCAAGTGAGCCAAACTAATGCTGTTAAAACTTGCATGATTCAACGTCAACAGCTGTTCTTCGATCAATGTAACCAGTCTAACAGTTGCTAATATAGTGGCATTCGAAGAGCCCTGCATGCATCTTATCCATACTAAATTGGCTTCAAAGCTCGAATAAGAAAAAAACAGAGAAGCCAAGCAGCACAATCTTTGCTTCGCAAAAAATTTACAGTAGATAAATAGATGTTCAAGCGTTTCATTTTCAGACCTGTTCAGGCAAAATCGACATCCATACCCCCTTGCCAACTCCCCATACCCGGCCCAAGACCGAATACGCGCTCCCGTGTGGTTAAGATCTAAACGGAAACGCATATAAGTCTGTCTGGCCCTTTTTTCAGGAAAGCATAGGATATAGGGCAACCTTGGAATAACAGCATGTCTAAACATCGCATAGGTCGCAAAGGAGGAGTAGCCCCCGACCTTGTCAGAATTTAGAGCCCAAGAGTTACAAAAGAAGCGAGTTTTAACTTTACCTGGGGTTTTAATTAAATCTGTCACAGTCATATTAAGTGAAACCAGAGTCTCCATTATTTCTTCCTTTTTCCAGAGTAGGCAATGGGACAATCCCAATAGGTAAGTTGCAGTTATATGGACACAAACAAAAGGTACGCTTGTTTTACAGGCCCCAAGAACAACAAAGGCATCTTCCACCCAACTGAAGTTGGGGAGGACCCAACAGAAGTATCAAGACCAGGTTCCACTACACTTGTGTATAGGCACCATCCAAATGTCCAATTAATATAATTAAATAAATGAAGGCCAAAAGAATGGCCTCAGAGAAGGGCAACAGCCCTAATGAATAGAGTTGCAGTCAAGATTGTACTGAGCATGCTAGTGGTAGGTGGATTTTCCTTCTTGAGTGAAATTCTTGCCATTTTGTGAGCCCCCTAGCATTTTTGCTGGACTATTGGACTGATTCTCCTCAGTTAGTCGGAACCTTTTTCCACACTTTATTTTACCCTAATCTTGGTGTCCCTTTCTTGCTCTTCTTAATTCTTTTTAATGGAGTTATGCTTTCCTCCATATTTTCTGGCAACTACGTGTTATTGCAGCTTGCATCACTTTGTGCAGTGTTGCTGGAAGCTCCTTGAACTTTCCTTTTTAGTTTTCCTGTGTTAACACATTACCCGGGTAGGGCACACCCTTTTGTCTCTCCTGTATTTTAGTTTGCGAGATCAGCACGCCCCACTGTATGTGGAGTGCCGAGGGGAAACACTGCGTCTCACTGTTCCAGTAACTAAAATTTACTGTTACAAGTTAATCTGGAATGCTGGTGGCAGTTTAATTTTTTTGCTTGACTTTTTGTGGACGTTTGTCACAGGCTGCATTCAGTTGCGATGAGGGACACGGGGGGGGGGGGGGGGGGATCACCATTTGCCTACAATGGTGGCTGTACTTAAGCCTTGTTCTTGATGACTTGTTCTTACTTGAGCCACCTTCTACCTTCCTAGGTGGGGGAGGTCCTGATTGGTCTTTTGTCTTTGGCAGGCTTCCCTTGGAAAGCCTGCCAAGGCTCTCCTAGTGCCTGAAAGTACAGGAGGTGGGGGGAGGTCACCTGGTCTTTGTCCTGCATTGTGCCTGCCTGGAAACAGTTTGTGCTTTGGACAGCTACCCCCCACCCCCATAATTGAATGAATGCATGCCTGGCGATTGGTGGGCACAGCCAGTTTTGCTGCCTGAAAGACAAGGGTCCTGAAGCAAAAACTCATTCGACCACTGGAACTGAAGCTTCGACGAAGGAAGACATCCACAGACACCTCCAGCGACCACTAGAGCCGTCCGAGTAACCAATGCCATCACGACTTCAACTTCTGTGCGACAGGGAATCGCCAAAGAGAACGACTTATTCCCTCGGACTGGTGGGCCTACCCAGTCCCAAGACGAACTTCATTTTGTGCTCTCCCTGGAAGAGCTGCGACCTCAATGACATGCAATTCACCAATACCTGGGGTCCTGTGCCTTTTTGCGGTGCAACGTCAACCGAAGTGCGGTTTCATCTGAAACTTTGCAGCCATCCTCCTGGAACTCAAGAGACTGCACCCCACTCCTAAAAGTCCCCTCAGCCAAGACGAGGACCGACAACTGGAGCAAAGTCTACCTCATGACAACCATCCTTCACCCACGCCTTAAAAAAGGCACAAACGAGCCAGTGCTGCGAAGATCTTCTGCTGGGCATTCAACAGCTCGAGAGCAACCACCAGATCCATTGCAAGTTTTTTTTCTTCAGTCGCCAAGACCAGTAAGCCTGAATCGCAGTCTGTCGCCTCTCCTGGGGACCGCCCTGCTGCACAAGCTTCTTCACTGATAGTTCAGCCCCTAGTATTTACTGGGGCCCGCTTTGGTGTTCCTAGGGTTCGGGGGGTTGCAGTTAAACTGTTACTTGCATCCCCTCCTAGGCCTCTATTGAGCTACATTGGGGTGCACAACACTTTTTGCTCTATACTAAATAAATCTTCTGCTACTTAGCTGTAAACCTGAATAACTCTTCATAGACTCTGCCTTGTTTGCTGCTTTCCTTCCATTGCCCTTGGTCATTGGATCCCCAGCGCCGCACTTGACTCTGTGAGACTCCCTTAGAATAGGACTGGACTTCCTAAGAATTGGTTGAACAGGGGTTAACTAAAGTATACACGTTGATATAAGGTTTGCATACCTGTTCGAGAAGTTTCTGCCAGTTTTGTGTTACTTTAAGTGTTCTGAAGTATCTTGTATCCTTTTGCTATTGCATATTATTCTGTTTAATGCTAATGCGTGATAGTACTTCCCTTACTTTAAAGTTACAAGCTTTAGTGTATATAAAATACTTATTTTTATATAACTGCTAACGTGTAAGTGTTTCCTTGAACTAAGTGTATGCTCAGAGTACTGTGTGCCTCACTAAAGCCCTCATCCCTCCTAGACTAAGCCTGGCTGCTCAGCCATTGTTGCCAAACACTTGGGTAATTCAGGCTAAACCTAAGGGTTCCCCCCCCCCCCCCGTTCATCCAAGGTGGGCCTTCTAAAGTCCTGTCCCAGATGGGACTTTTTGTAAAACCTAATAGCTACCCTGGCCCCAATTTGAAAAACGGACAGGATGGGTCCTCAAGGAACCTTGGAATATCACCCGCAAAGAATACTATGAACACAGCTCGGGTTGTCATGGGTGCAGGTCAGATTTGGTATCTGGATTGGATCTGGCTTGCTGTTTCTTCTAGTCTCTGAAAGCAGAGTACCTGGCATTTACTGGGCCAAACTGATACTATCTTAACCATGGACGACCTTTACAAAACCCTTGACTGAGAGAGCACATCGGCAGCAGAGCAGAATTGGAGGTGGCCCTTACAAAAGGCCACTGGTAACTTTGAAGGGGACAGAGGTTGCAGGGCAGGCAGCATTCTTGGCTCAACAAAGAGCAGCAGCTTGGCCACGAGGCAGGCTATCCTTTTGAGTTGGCAAAAAGTAAACTGCACCCGGTACCAGCATTATTCCAGGCACAACAGGACCACCCTCTTAGGAGGAGCAGCATTCAGGTTCAGGAGATTGAGTGAAGCCCTGGCACGGTCTGAAGTACAGTGAACTGACTGTGCCTGCTGGTTAATGGGAGGGGAAACCCCTTCAGTAGGCTTCGCCCTGGTCAAAGAGGCAGAACCTCACCTTCAGGAGGACAATTTTGCAGATTCAGGTGTCCATCATAGCCCTGCTATTCCTTAGTCATTTCCAATTGGTTGACTTAAGAATGGCTTCAAATCCACACCAGATATACATTGTTTGCAGAGCTAATGACCCCAACCCTCCAATTACTGGACATGCAACATGTAAATAATGTGCAGCCATCCAATCTTGGGTGGCCAGCCAACTCCTTGTGACATCACTGGCTCAAGGATGTGGATTAGGGCATCTGCCAGACCCCTTTCCATTCAAAACTGGATCTCATTCATACAGCCTTCCTTTGTAGCTATGTGCCGAGTTGGGAGGGTCCACCTTGGGTGCTACCCGCTGGACTAAGCTAATGGGTTATGAGGTATATTGGATGAATTGGCCTTTACTCGTACCTCCCGTCCCCTTTCCTCCATCCTTGTGGGCGTCCCCCAACATGGGGACAGTACCAGAACCTTTGGCAGCGAAAAATTGAGCTTCCCCTTTAAATTTAGTATAGCGTGCAGCTTCAGGTGTGGGAACGCCCCGCCCTCCGGCGCCTCACCTCAGTCCCTTTTTCCACATGGACCATGTCGAACCTGGCAGATAGGCGCAGACATATTTTTACTTTCCGCTTGCTCCACGTTGTTTTGTTTTTCAGTCCTCTTCAACTCCCTAAGGTGGCTCGCCTCACCCAGAGCATGTCGGCTGCTGGAGGATTCACGAGATGTGCATTGTGCGACCGCTCGTTCCCGATCTCTGCCCCCCATGCACTCTGTCTTGAGTGCCTGGGGACCGACCACCGCTGGAACGTGTGTGCAGCTTGCCACGCTCTCGGTCACCGGGCATTGAAGAATCGGTTGTCACATTGGAAGGATATCTTGCAAACTTCTCCACCTCAGCTTAAATACTTTGTCTCCAGGACCTCATGGCAAGACAAGGTAGGCCATTTATTTAGCGCAGTGACTCCTTCCCAGGGGTTCCCACAGGCAAGGGTTCCTTGGATTCAGGTTCTGGCAGACCCAAGGCCGTCGAGGCTACCGGCCCCCATGCTCAGGGGCACTACCAGGCACTCCATGGAGAGGCAATCAAGTTCGTCCTCTACGGCCCCGAGGGACAAGGGAACGTCCTGTTCTACATCCAAGAGTCAGTCCTCAGTACGATCCAGCACGCCTACTGGCGCTGAGGTCGAGGGCGCACAGCTCTGAGGTCGACGCTTCTGTTTCGGGCACAAGACCCAAGACTGTGTCTTATGTCTGAGCCAGCTTTACGCCCTCCCGCCCAGGGCATGGCGTAAGGCCCCACGATGGCTATAGGCACGTGGCATACCATGCTAGGCCGGCAGCCATTTTGGATCTAAGTGTGAGTCCACCCGTGCCCTCGCCCATTGAATGGGCCCTGCAAGAAGGTTCCAGTCTTCTTGCCTCTGGAAGCGGCAGTGGACTGTATGGTACAGGCGGGTGGTCTCTACAAGGATACATCTACCCTTCACAGCCTTACGTCTGCACACACCTCAGCGCTTCGATCAGGAACAGAGGCCTAGCGCTTCGGAGGGCCAGGCCCCTTGGGGCCCAGCGGCTTGCAAGGACCACTTCTTTGAGCGCTTCCTCCTCCTTCATGCTTTCTCTAGGCCCTCTGCCTGTTCCTCCAGCGCTGCTGCTGCTGCCTGTGCCTGTCCTTCCCCCGGTCCAGGCCTTGGCGGTTGCCCAGACCCCTCCGCCGCCTCCTGTACCACCAACACCCCCCTCCCCCTCAGCAACCGTTGGATCTTTCTTTGGTCCTGAATCAAGGGGGGACCCCCTGGCACCTGTGTCCCAGGGCCTGGACTCCTCTTGGTCTAGGGGGAATAAAGGGGGGGATGACTGCGTTTATGACAGACGCTCCGGACGGCGAGCCCTCTGCATCTGTAAAGGCCTTTCATGACTGCCTTCAGTGCCTTGCACAGTTCTGGGGGGGGGGGGGGGCTCCCTGAGGAAGCCCTAGGAGTCAGGAGTGCTAGCAGAGCTTTTTGTCAAACACACCACGATCCGTTCAGGCATTCCTCTCCAGAAGGATGTCCTGCAGGTGGCGAGGAAGGTCTGGGAGAAGCCCAGGGCCAACACCCAGATAACCAAGAAGTTGGACAGCAGGTTTAGACTGATGGATGGGGAGCCAATTCCCCTGGCCTCCCACCCTCACTCCTCGTGGTGGCTGTGGCCTCACTCTATTCTAAACCATAGTCTTTGTGGTCTTCCTCCTCGGGAGCTGCCTCCAGCTGTCTTTCTAGGTCCTGGAATCTTTGGGCAAACTATGCTATGCCATATCGGGGCTGCATTTGCGGCAGGGCAACGTGGACGCTCTATTGGCCGTGGCTAACCAGAGGTGGTTGCGGGAGCTTGGGGAGTTTCTGTGTGACGTCCCTCTGGAAAGGCAGGCCTCGTTCAAGGGGTCCTTGGTTTCCCACATCGACACAGTTAGCAGAGGGCTGTGCTTGGGGGGGTTGGGGGGGGGTCGAGATGAGAATGACAGCATGGGTGCATGCTACTATATTTTCTGCTGATGTGCACAAGCCTTCGATCTTCCCTTTGAGGGCGTTGGCCTCTTTGATTCGTCAACCGATGACTAGTTGACAAAGAAGAAAACCTCAATGCAAATTGCCAAGTCCTTGGCCATCCTAACTAAGCCAGGGCAGGAGTCCTTTCCTCAGACTCGGGGCAGGGCTGAATTCGGGCGCAGGAATGTGCCGAATTCAAACCCTGCGCCTTCACCGGATTCAAGGGGTTTCGGGACGGCAGTACATGGAGGCCTGACAGGTCGCCCAGCGACAACAGGAGGAAGCAGCAGAGGACTTCGCGTGGATTTTTCAACCAGTGCAGATCACGATGGAAGGGTGACACATGGGCAGTTCTGCCAACTTAAAGATCATCCTAATCGCTGCGTTTTGTGCTTTTTGAAGTCTGCAAATTTGATTAGCCGGAATTCCCAACAGCTGATTATTACAGTAGTCCAAATACGCGCTAGTCAAAGCACCAACCACTATCGCATGATCTTCTGTGGGCATGTATGGAAGAGATTGGCGTAGGAGTCTTGGAGCAAAATGCGCTGCCTTGACCGTGGCTCCTACTTGGCCTTCGGTACTGAGATCCTTTTGCCAAATACATCCAAGATTCTTTACCATGGGTACAAATGTTAAGATCTTTCCCAGAAGAGTTGGGATAGGCAATTTCTTGGCTGCGGTCAACAGATGTCTTGGACCGAACAAAATAAGTTTGGTTTTAGCTGCATTGAGATGTAATTGATTTCTAGACATCCATCTGTTAACTTCTTCCAGACACTGTTCCAATCTACTAAATGTGGGGATGTATGGAAGAGCTTGGTGTAGGAGTCTCTACAAAGTTGACCACCCTGATAAAAAACCTGTCTCGTCTGCCTAGGAATGAAATTTAAGCTCATAATATCTAAAGATCTCCAAAAGAGGGCGATTACACAGGTTAAACAACAACGGTAAAAGGTATGATCCATGCAGCACCCTGCAATTCAACCTAATCAGTTCTGAAATTAATTCACCTAATTCCACCTGTTGTCGGTTTGTCAAAAATGACCTAAACCAGCCTATGGCATGATCAGAAACTGATCCTACCCCTTGCATTCGCGCAAGGGCAGTGCACTCCTGGCAGTGATTGGTGGATATTCTTCACCAGCTGGGGTTTTCCCTCAACCAGAGGAAGTCACAGTTGTGCCCCACCCAGGATCTGGTCTTCCTAGGGGTGCGTTGGAACACGGCCGATCAGTGGGTGTTCCCCCACGCCGAGAGGCTCCTCTCCCTTTGCAAGGTAATGGGGAACTTTCTGGCCAACTCTACCACCTCAGCATGATTGTTCCAGCACCTTCTGGGGCTGATGGCATCCTGTGCTCACAGTGCAGCACTCTCGCCTCAAGATGAGGTGCCTTGAGCTACACCTGGCGGCCAATTGGGATCAGTCTGGGTCTCTGTTGGACAGGATCCCAATACCCCCACTCATCCTCCCCGATCTTCGCTGGTGGTTCATGGACAGCAATGCGTCAGTGGGAGCACCCTTTACCTGACCGGAGTCTACCTTGGCGGTGACAAATGACTCATCTCTTTCGTGCTGGGGGCTACTCTAGAAGCGCTACGCTATTCATGGCACATGGTCCAGGATGTAAGCCGTCCTGCATATCAATCTGCTCGAGCTCAGGGCATTGAGCCTGCCCTCAAGGCTTTTCTGCCCCTCATCAGGGACAGGTCTGTTCTGATCAGGACGGACAACTCCACTACAGTGTTTTACCTGAACAAGCAGGGAGGCAACCAGCGCCCCTCCCCCCCTCTCCTCTCCCCCCTCCCCCCCACTCCTCTGAATGGAGGCGGTATTGATCTGGGAATGGGTCCTGATGGAGGGGATCTGGATTTCAACAGTCCGCCTGCCTGTGGACAGCAATGCATAAATGGACCAGCTGAGCCGCTTGGGGTTCAACACCTACGAGTGGGAGTTACACACAGACTTCTTGTGGCCCCTGTTCCAGCGATGGGGGTTCCTAGGTCTGAACTTGTTCGCATCTCCTCGGAATTCAAAGTGCTCCCGTTTTGTTTCATGGGCAGTTCTGGGTCGGGGGTTTCTGGGAAACGCCTTCCAGATCTGTTGGCATGGCTGCAGGAGTTAATGGTTCCTACCGCCTAACCCCCCCCCCCCGCGGCCCCCTCTCTGCTCCAACGCACCCTCCGCAAGTTTTGGCTTTCGGTGGGCTGCAGCCTCATCCTAATCGCTCCCCACTGGGCTTCGAGAACCTGGTTCTCGGATCTGCTGCAGTTGTGCTCCCAGGGACCCGTTCACCTTTCAGTCCCCAACAGGGGGCTTCCTGATGCAGCAGGACAGGGCTGTGGAACGCCTGGGCCAGGCTGGCCCTGGTGGTCTGATCCCTGACCAGGCATTCTCAATTTTTTGGCTGTCTACCCGGTCCCAGTTTAAGACCAAATGGACTGGGTTATGCCATTGAGCTCGTGACGAGGGTCTGGAGGATACTTATTTGGAGGCCATTGGGGCTTACAAGAACTCCCCAGAACATCTTTTTGGTGGCTAAACCGGTGCTTAAGGCCCACTTCGAGGGGTTGTCTAGGTTTTTTCCTCCGGTGCATAGGTCACACCCGGTCTGGAACCTCAATGTGGTTCTTACAGCTCTGCAGCGCAAACCTTTCGAGCCGATGGCCTCTGTGGACACTAAATACAGTTTTGCTGGTGGCTGTCGACTCTTCGTGCAAGCCATTCACCAGGTTTCATCAACGACAAGTTCATCTTGCGCACTCACCCAAACCTCTTGCCCAAGGTGGTCTCACCATTTCATCTGTATGAAGAGATCTGCCTGCCATTGTTCTTCCTGAACCCGCAGTCAGAGGCTGAGAGGGCCCTACATTCCTTGGACATCAAGAGGGTCCTCATGCTCTACCTCTCTGACGAAATCCTTCAGGAAGTCCAATGCACTGTCTGTCACTTTTGGGGGCTCCTCCCCCAGCTCTCAGGCTTCCAAGGCTTCTATCGCCCGTTGGGTGGTTCAGGCCTTTTCAGAGGCGTATACGGCCATGGGAAACGGGTCCCAGGGAGGAATCATGCCCATGCAGTGAGGGCAAAGGCCACGGCCGTTGTTTCAGAGAAATGCTTCTTGGGATGTCATCAGCAGGGCTGCTACTTGGGCCACTTCGTCTGCTTTCTGCAAGCACTATTCCCAGGATACCAGCTCCAGGCGCGATGCAGAGTTTGGTCAGGTGGTTCTGTGGAACCTGTTTGCTACTTCCTAGATATGAGGTAGGTTGTCATGGCTCCACCCTATGGTCTTGTTCGGTGGAATCGCCCACGAGGATTGAGGAAAGCGGACAGGGGATGTATGAGTAATTAAAGTTACTCACTGTAGTGACTAGAGTACTTCTAGTCCATAGTTGCTTTCCTCCATACGTCCCTCCCACCTTCACCCGCTTGTATTTCAGGGGCTAATATGTAATGAGTGTAGCCAGGTATCTAAGCGTCCGTAGTGTTCAAAGGGGAATGAGGTGAGGCACTGGAGGCTGGGGTGTTCCCACGCCCGAGGCCGCGCACCTGTGCGCTATACTAAATTTAACAGGGAAGCTCTATTTTTCACTGCCAAGGGTTGGTGACACCCACAAGGATGGAGGAAAGGGGGACTAGGAGTACTCTAGTCACTAGAGTGACTTTACTTAAATACATAAAGAGGGCCTTACGGATGTTCTGGCCATGGAGGGTGTTAAATCCGTACTGTGCCTGAAACATGTTAAAAATATGCTCATGATATTGGATTTAGACTCCCTGTGGTCCGATCCCTCTAACATCAACCGACAGTCCAAAGCAGTGCTTCAGGGCAAATTTTACGAATGGGCTATGGGGACAAAACTGGCCGTATCTAGACTACCCAATGAGAATGAAAACAACATCTCTGTATACCAAATTCCGCCTAGGTATTCTTTCCCTTGCAAAATTTACGAGACACTGGATAAAGGGAACGACTGCTTTCTGTCCAGTGTTCCCCACCCTAGTGGAAGACGAACTGCTGTGTCTTGCCCATTGTATAAAACCCTGAGATGTAAATTGCTGAACCCATTTCTAAGTTTGTGTTATCAGTACTAGGCGAGAGGCTCTCAGTTATGAAAACATGCTTAACACCTTGTTCTTTTAATGCTGTTTCTACGTTTTTAATTGCTGCCCTCAAAAAAGGGAGCGTCTTATTAAGTGTGTGTAGTTAATCCGGTCTCCAAGCCAAGGTCGTCTCACGGTACTTGTTTAAAGGGTGCCCTGCCTCTCATACAAGCCTATACATAGTTTTGCTTAGAAACTTGATGAAATATGATGCTGAAAACCTAGCTTTAATGTTTTGTGGATCCATCGCTTAACTGGGTAAAATTCTGTAAATAACATGTGATTTTATTTATTTGATTGTATAATTGTTTGCTATGCTTTTGTGTACAGCCGAAACAAAGCTGATTTGACTGATCGATTGGATTATGAAGTAGTTTAGAGCTAGATTTTCATGAACTGGTAGGGGGAACCCACACAAGTACTGTAGTGACTATAAACGTAACCTCTTTATTACAGTGGCCCAAGGTATTTGCTTAATTTTACTTTTATTTTATCTTTACCTAGGTGCCCGTTCACAAACTGCTTCTGTGCTTTCCAAACTGCAAGAGTTGAAGGATGTCCAAGATGAGTTAAGAACAAAGGAAACTGAGCTGCAAAGTTTGGAAAAAGAACTGTCCAGTTTGAAAAACACAGTTGAAAAGTAAGTACATTATTTAAATATTTTTTTGTGTTACATTTTCTGCACCCGATGGGCAGGAGTGCTAATGTGAACGTTTTGGACACTCTACTGAAATTATTGTAGTATTACTTGAGACCCCAAAGGGTCGTTGCTGGTGATTTACCGTCACTAAAATGCATGAATACAATTGCCACAATTAATCAAGTTTTTCTCCATCATGGTATCTCTAATATAATAATGGTCAATATTTCTATGTATGTGCAAGGAATTGTTAAGGTTTAATAGAGAAATGCCTCTTTCCCAAATAAACTTTCAAATGGCATTCCTTTTTCTTAAAAGCGTTAAAGAAACAGTTTATCTCAAATCCAAGAAACAAATGGAAACTGATTGGCAGAATTCATGTTTCAACTGTTGATGATTTTATGATTGCACTTTTCCGATTTTAGTCCTGGCCAGCAGTCATATTTAAAATAAAATGCTAACTTTCTAAGGCATTTGTTGGGAAGTTCCCTTTGGCCCTGTGTACTCCAATGCCCAGGCAAATCATTTTTTTAAAAAAAATTTTTAAACCTATGCCTCCTCCGTTTTTTTTTTATTGTATACACACTTCTGGCACTTAATGTTAAGACATCAATACCACGCACTATCACCACTGGAGTGATCCCCTGGTGCTGGGTGGATCTGCAAGGTAAGAGGGTAGGATGGGTTAGTAGGGCATAGCGTGACAAAGGCAGAGAGTTGTGATGTCCTGTTGACCACTTCAGTTCAGTTAACACCATTCACTGAGCATGTGTGAGGTTTATGGATCGGTAGACTCCCATGTGCTGTTGTGTAGGACTGTGTGGTTTGTTTTGTTGTTGCAGTGTAGTGAAGTGCATGTGGATTGCTGAGCAAGGATGTGGTTTTGTTTGTTTAGCATTTGAGAGTTGTATGCAGAGAGTTGAGGTTTAGCGGCTGGGTCAGTGGGACTTTTTATTACCATGTTGCTTTTGACATCTGTGTTGGGGGTTTCTGCTCGTGCTATGTGCAGGGGCCGTTCCGTTGTCGGTCACTCACCGGGTTCTGGGCACAGTTGTGACATGTCTTTGTAACTTTCTAGTTGATTGTGGGCAGGAAGGTGGTGAAGGCCCCCCCGCCGTTGGGTCGAGATGGGTATGGTAAGTGAGTATGCTCTTAGGTTTTCAAAGGGTGTGCCTGTCATTGCCTCCCTGAGCTCCAAGGGCGGGGGGGTCTGCTCCTTCTGAGTTGCAGGTGCTCCCTGGCATCCTGGGGTGCCAGTTATTGATTAATTTTCCCTCGTCTGCAGCTAGGGTGCCTGTCCTTTAGGCAATGCCTAATGTTGGGGATGGGCTTGGGAGTGGGTATACCCTGGGCTCCCTCCCCTGCCTCTTCCCTCCATTCCCGCTTGTTGTGGCACATTCTAATTTCAGTGGCGTCTTTGTTTTTCTAGTCATTTCTGTCTGGTTCTGAGGTGAATAGACTAGAAAAACAAAGACGCCACTGAAATTAGAACGTGCCACAACAAGCGGGAATGGAGGGAAGAGGCAGGGGAGGGAGCCCAATAGATAGATGCTGGGTCTGGAATTACACCCTCTTCCGTGGTGGGGTCTTTAGAGACGCATTCCTGGTGGAGGTAGAAGATTTTGTTCAGCGAAATGATACAGGGGGCTCCCCGCTTAACATAGTGTGGGAGGCGGCTAAGGCCACCTTTTGCAGCCTTATTTCTGAGGGGGCGGTCAAAAAGAGGGAAATGAATTGTGTGAGTCAGTTTTGAAAGAGCAGATAAAGGGTAGGAAGGAAGAGTTGAGCGCAATGGTGGGGGGTTGGGGGGTTTGGAACACCTGTCACAGGAAATAAGGGAATTGAGATGAGAACTGGGAGATATATGGCAAAGAGAAGCAATTCCGCACCTTCGCTTTGTAAAGCATACATTCTTTGAGAATGGGGACAAGGCTCACACACTGCTGGCATCCTGTCTGAATCACCAGAGGTCAGTCTTTAAAATTAAGAGGGCACAGATAGAAGTCATGGTCAACCCTTTTGTGACTAAAAAGTCACAGGAGCAGGCAGAAGGGGGATACTGTGTATCCCTTTAGCACTCCACATAAGGTGGTGTGTGCTAATCTCTCATAGTATAAGGTTTTAGAAGGGATACAAAGTATCGCTCTATCCTTAATAACAGTAGTAAGGATAAAGAAAATAATCTCAATGGAGAATCCAAAGGGTTCCCAGCAACACTGCCCATAAGGAGCTGTGTGCTGTAAAAGCAAAACACAGATGCCTTATACTGAAAGAAAATGGATCACCATGTAACAAAACAATACAACTAACTTATGGTAGAGTCTGATATCATGAGCAGTTACAATGCAGCCAAAACAGGACAATGTGTTCCTCCGCTGCAAATGGTTGGATCTGTGGAAGCAGAGCAGGTAGATCTGAGTTTTCCTGTCCCATAGGGTACACCAATGTACCAGTTTTCAGAGAATCTAGAATCCCTTTAACACATTGGGATTAGACCCTTTTGCCTTGCCACCGCCACTGTACAAAGCCAATGAAGGATGGACCTTATGCAAGTCTTTTCAGTTGTGACATCCCAGGCCTTACCCCACGATATTGGTAACAATGAGCCCTTCTTTATTTTCCACACTGAGCCAATGGTAAACCTTGAGTTGTTTAGCAAGGTTTTAATGGGCTTCATGTTTATTTCAGAACGGTTGCGACTTTGGCACCTACATCACGTGTCTCATAATCCCCCATTTCTCCACTGCCTTGCCAAGTACTCTCGGCCAACAAGATGTTTCTTAGTCACTAAGGGCGCGGAGGGACGAGGTGTCTGAACATTTTTAGTTGCACCTTTATCTGCCACGCTTCAGTTGCCCTTTTGAGTGAAGGTAATTTCAAACCAGATTACCTCCGAACATTGAATGAACAATATACAACTGATATGAAGTGCTTTTGGTGGCCGTTCCTGACCCTTTATGACTAAGGACAATTTGCTATTGTGTTTCCTTCAATGGATTGCTTTTCTCCTGCAGATTCCTCATCTTGATAGTTCTCCCATCATCCAGCTCTGCCGTTTGGAAACCTTTCGACAGGTAGCGTAGTGGACCTCAGCCGATGATCCACCTTGCTCGGTGCTCGATCGTCCGCTCCATAAGTGACATCAGGCGTCGTATCTATAACCCGTCACTACATCCCATGCTTCAGTGCCTTTTTTCCTCGTGCGTGCGCGCTGCATCATGAACACAACTCGTTTACTCAGAATTTCTTTCTTCACAAAACACCATTGACGTCTACTAAGCCCTCAGGCTCGACCAAAAAAAAAAGCCGGAAAATGCCTTTCGGAAAGCCAGCCAAAGGATGCCTCTTCACGACTCGGCGTTTGCAATTCAACCTTGATTCTTGGATAACTCTAACTCGGATCTTGTACTACAGACTTCTTTTGGCTTTCTCTTTGAATTTGGCACCACTTTTTCTTGTGGATATCTGGCTGTTTTTGACCTCAGGACTTTCCTACCGAACTTCTTTTGGCTCTTCCCTGGATTGATCTTCACTTCCCACAAACTTACGTGTATCCACATCTGGAAGCAATGTGTGGTCCCGGGAACTCTGCTTTCATCCCGTTTGTTTCCTTGTCACGGGACCCAAAACAGAATCACGTGATCGGGATCTCCTTGTCACGTGATCCGGAAGCAAGCTTGACCGCCTGACTCTGCCTGACCCTGCCTGACCCAATGCGCCACAGCAGTTGCCAATGCAGAAACTGATACAACCGGGACCGAATGTGACTTCCGCTGTGATGTAAGGTACCATACCATAATCGAGGATTGTCGACCAGAGCTGCTCACGCGGCCCCCGTCCTGCATGTGTACCGGATGTCGGGATTGGGCGTGCTGCGGGGAATTTAGCGGTTGTGGGGACATGATGCATGACGCACAATTCTTTTCAGCTGCTATCGGGTTCAGGATTCTTCAATTCTATATGTGATCTGCCTTCGGCCTCAACCAGCCCGATGACCATGAGGATGTTGACCCAATTTACATGGGAGCTGGCAGCGTCGATTATTTCGACGATCAAATGGCACTGGCCCCAAGGGCTGCAAGATGCCAGTGGTCTTGACACATCCCCAGACCTTGATATGCAGCAAAACTAACCCTACACTCATGCTAATGTTAAGTATAGGGCATTGATGGAGAGGGTTGTAGAGACCCTTGGACTGAAGTCATCCACCATACCCCTTCAGGGGTACGACCTGACAGACATCCTGGATGATGATCTGGCCTTTGACAGCCCCCTTAGCCTCCTTATGGCAACACCCTTGTATGTTCCCCTCCAGCCCCCCGTGAATGCCTATTTCACTGGGAAGTACAGGCTGGCAAGAGGGCGAATCCTTCTTTTCCCCTCTACACACCCTTACCTGGAATGGCTTCAAGTGCAAGCTGCCACAATCTCCACCAGACCTGCTGCATCCAGGTCAAATCTTCCTCCAGATAGGGAGGGAAAGAATTTAGACGCTTGAGCCAAGAAAGTTTTCCCTTCAGGCAGCATGGCACTCAAGGCCACAAACGTAGCTTGCGGGTTTGGAAAATATTCCTACGGTTTATGGAAAGCTGTGGAACATGCAGCAGAATACGTCCCTGAGGGAGCTATGCAGGGCAGATGCATAGAGCTGATGGAGGATGGGAAGGAGGTAGCCGAGCAGTCATTGCAGACGGGCCTGGACGTTGCGGACTGTATTGGCCGCTCAATGGGCTTGGCGGTAGTTATGAGGAGGCTATCCTATTTAAAAACCTCCTGGGTTTTCCCCAAATGTTCAAAACCCACCTACTGGACATTCCTTTTGAGGGAGATATGCTTTTTGGACAAAAGGCCGATGAGACTCTGGGAAAATTCAGACTCTAAAATTGCTGCTAAGTTGCTGGGCCTAACAGCTCAGTCGGCCAAACCTGTGTTCAGCTTTGCCTCAAGGGGATGGCAGAAAAGCACAGCTCCAGCAAGCCAGGCAGAGGATTCTCTCGTGTCCCGAAAGGGGCAGAGGGGCCTCTGGAGGTCAACAGACAGCTGTGGGGCGGCCATGATTTCCCCTCCCACGACTTACCGGTTGTTGGACGGTTGGCAGGGCATTGGGCCCAGTGGCAGGAGATTACCTCTGATGCCTGGCCTTGCAAACAATTTGATTGGGTTATAGTCTGCCTGTCTTAAAAATGCCACTGAACAACATCTTTCCTTACCTTGATGACTGGCTGATCCGGGGGTAGTTAGCAGGGCAGGTTTTTGTCACACTTGGAGGACACCTGTCTGCTACTGCACAGGCTGGGCTTCTCCCTGAACTTGTAGTTCCACGTGACAGCAGTCCAGAGGCTCCAGTTCATCAGAGCAGTCCTAAGCACTCGGAGCATATCTGCTCTATGCCAAAAGCATAGAGCAGATGGTGCATTTGTTCCAGAACCACGTCACTTTACCAGTGGCGTCCTTCCTCCATCTCTTAGGTCTCACGGCCACCTGTATTTTTCTATTGTCAGAGGCCAGGCTGTACATGAGATCACTCCAGTGGCTCTTACGAGATCAATGGTTTCAGTATCTGGGAGCCCTCGCAGATCCTCTCCATGTGTCCAGCAAAGTGTCCTAGGCTGGTGGGACAACCGCAGCAACTTATGGCGGGGGAACCCTTCTGGCCCCCTTGGCCCCAGACCCGGGTGGTCACAAATGCGTCATTGAAGGGTTGGGGTGCTCCCTGTGAGGACTTATAGGTGAGCGGGCAGCCTTTGGTCCACACAGAAGTCAATTGGCATATTAACAGACTAGAGTTGCAAGCCATCAGGCTAGCCCTGAGGGCTTTCGTCCCGTATTCTCAAGGGGAAGCATGTCCTCATTCTGATGGACCAACAAGGTGACGTGCACTCCCGTCCCCTTTGCACAGAGGCAATGCTACTGTGTTTCTGGTTGCTAGAGAACATGATCTTGGTCTCCGCAGTTCATCTGGCGGGGACGCATAATGGTCTGGCGGATGCTCTGAGTAGGCAGAGGACGGTCCCACACGAGTGGAAAGTGTCGGGAAGTGCTGGAAGAGGTCTTCTCTCTCTGGGGGTACCCAAGCAGTGGATCTGTTCGCCATGTAGTCCAACAGGAAATGCGAACATTTTTGCTTGATGGAATCCCCAGTGAATGGTGCACTGGGGGTGGGGGGTGCGTTTCTGGTCGATTGGACCTTTCCTCTCCACTACGCTTACTCCCCTCCCCAATTCCCGTAATTCCTTGGGTTCTCAGGAGGTTGAAGAGATTCTGAGCGACCATGAACTTGATCTCCCCGGACTGGCCGAGGAGAACGTGGTACTCTGATCTCTTGCATCTGGCCATCCGTCCACCTTATTGTTTGCCTCCGCACCCTTATCTCCTGATCCAGTCGGAAATGTGGGTACTCCACCTGACCCCGGAGTCCCTCAACCTGCATGCATTGCTCTTGAAAGGATGAGGTATGATGACTGGGACCTCTCAGAGGAGGTACTTGAGGTGTTGCTGGCTGCACACAGACCGTCTACAAGATCTCTGTACGCGTGAAGGTGGAGAAGATTTGAGGCGTTGTGCAGGGAACGGGAGATCACCCACAACTCCACTACAGTGATGGGGTACCTTCTGCCACTGGCCTCAGCAGGCCTTCAAGTTACCACAGTCAAAGTGTATTTGGCAGCCTTCTCTGTGTTCTAAAGGTCCCTGGATTAGGGCTTTCTTCACTAGTCCGGTCACGGCCAATTCCTGAAGGACCTTCTTAGCAAGTTTCCGCAACCCGTTTTGTTCCAGATTGTGACCTTTTTCTGGTTTTTACATTTTTTTTATGGCGGCTCCATTTGAGCCTATGCATTAATGTTCTTTGAGGCTGTGGATGGAATCACGTCTTCCAGGAGTGTTGGTAAGGAGTTACGCTGCAAACTGCCATTTTTGCATTTCTTTTAGAGAAAAAGTTTCTCTCGATGTCAGGCCTGGTTTCCTTCCAGTTTTTTAATTCCACCTTTCACAATCCATTGATTTACCTGTGGTCTATGTCCCTCCACACCCCTAAGAGGAGCGTTTTCATAATCTTGACCCAAAAAGAGCCTTGAGCTTTTACGTTGCCAGTACATCTAAGTTCCGGAAGACGGACCAGTTGTGCGTAGCCCATTCTCTATCTCGAAAGGGTCTCGCTATAACAAAACAACCACTTTCACAGTATCATCTTATGTATATCTGAATGTTACCAGCCGGCAGGCAAAGAACTTCCGCCCGGCATCAGAGCGCATTCATCCAGAGGGGTTTCAGCCTCCACTGCCCTACACAGTTGTGCTCCTGTTAGGGACATTTGCTCTGCGGCCACATGGTGGTCTTTGCATATGTTCACCAAGCATTATGCTTTGGATGTTGCCCACGGGGCAGACGTATGCTTTGGTAGGGCAGTTCTGCAGAACCTACTTGTTTAATACTTTCTGCCCTCCTATGTTCTAACTGCTTGCGGAGTCATCGCCCCTCCTAGCGCCTCCTAGCCGTCCCGCTCAGAAAGTGTTGTGGCTCAACTCTTCTATCCAAGTGAGAAAGACGTTGGGTGATGGCTCTGTGGTGTCAGTTTTCACTCATTGTTCTAAAAATATATGTTTAATCTCTAATTATATGGGATCACCCTTCGGGATGTGTCCCGTTCTGTTTTTTACAGGCTAGTTTGCCTCCTCCCGTTGGTCTTCCTCTGCAGCGTTCAAGCGTGGGGGGAGGGAGGAACTAAAGCCAGGGATGTCATTTGGGGGTCGCTTTGGGGTAACCAGGGGTTGCAACTGCACTACTTTATAGATCATCAAGGGGCAGAAGCATTTCTTACAGATTTGGATCAGTCCATGGAAGAAACACCCATCCAAAGAGCTGGATTAGTGTCAAAAAAGAAAAAAGATGGTAAATGGAAGTTTATTTACTTATTCTTTGGATTTGACTCATTTGCCAAACAAGGCATTTAAATAGTCCAGCTTTGAGAGAATAAGGGCTCTGGCAATGGTGATACTGTTTTCTTTGTTTAAGACCAGTGTTGTGTGCCGGAGTAGTCTTTGGTAATACCTGCAGTTCTTTTTTAGATAGTCTACGTGAGCATTGACTCAGTGTGGGTTCCAAGTACACACCTAAAGTTTTCACTTTGTTGGAGACCGAGATATTTGAGTTTTTTATACTGATAGTCCGGACTGAGTTTTGCCGTGGCTGATTGGATCCAAAGATCATAAGCTCTGTTTTTTAAATTATTTATTAGTGATTGGCGCAAATGCACCTTTACAAACATGAAAACAAAACGAGAGCTTCATATAGTGTACAGAAAACAGAAAAAAAACATCAATTGTGACAATAAAACATACGGCATTACAGTCAAAGATAAAACATTAGATAAAAACTTAATTTCTAAAAATCAAATCATTATACAGTCAACTTTCTACACATAAATTGCATAAGTTAAAATAGATAGCTAAATAGCATCATTCCATCTCTATAATAATTTAAAACTAAGTATCATAATACACAATATTTACATAAATTGTTTAATTGAAATAGTCACAGACTTCCTATGTATCCACACATCTTAAATGAGCAGTGAGTTATCAAATTGCCACAATAGTTAATACAGCCATATGACCGAAAGTTCTTGTCAATGATTGTGGGCATAATAGAAAAATCTCAAAATGGTGCAAGAGTAAAAAAAAAAAAATACAACTCAATTAATGTGAAAAGAAACCTACAATTTTCTCACTCAGTAACTCTGTAGCTGCTCTTCAAATTAAAAAAACATTTTCCTTTGTTACTTAAGCACCATTTATTAATCATCAGTGTTAAATACTTTATTATGAATGACTCATGGTTATGCACCTCAAAAGAATTCCTTTAAGTTGTCCTAATCTGAATCATATGTTACCATCTCATATAAATGGCCCTGAAAATATATTAAAAATCGCGTTAATGCTCAGACTAGACTGTCTAATAGCCCACATACATTGTGTCCACAAACGTTCTTGTGAGAAAGGAAAATCTGCAGTGTAATAACAGCCCAGAATAATTTGGCGTTCAGTTTCAAAGTGGTTGCAATGTATAACTAAATGTTTGTGTTTCTTCAGTCGCAGACTCTTTACAAAATCTGCAACCTTCATTCAAAGGGCCATTTTTGTTCTTATACCAATGTTTTTTCCTGTCATTTGTGTGAAATAAATTTAGTTTGAATCTAAGATGTTACATGGAAAAATTAGTAGATATTGGTGCCTGGGTTGTTGTTTGACTGAAAAGTGTGTATTCAGAGTATGATGTATACGATGCATTTGCCTCAATAATGTTCGCATAATCTAGTTCGAATTATCTCTTAACAATTCCTGGACGCTCAGTCAGATCTTTTTGATCCATTGAAATTTGTTTCAGGGGACACTGCAATTTTTTGGCATGTCTATTAATCGAAACCGTAAAGGCATTCAACATCATTTTCACAAGATCTTCATAAAGAGAATTCATCGGGAGATATGACATTTTTCCATAATTTACTATCATCCTCCAATGAAACTTTGCAGCAAGTGAGTTAAGTCCAAATTCGTGCAAGATCATTGTATTCGGCAAAGAAAGCAGGAGTCGCAATACTGCTTCCCAAATCCTTCCTTGTAGTTTATTAATTACCATTGAAAGATCAAGCAAACACAAATCCAAACCGTACAACATAATAGGTTCTATCTTTAAGGTGTAGAAATCAATAATCGGCAGGAGCGAAAATTTTGAATACTTATGATATATGATTTTCATTTGTGATATTAGATGGACCACTTTTAAATTTAGGGACTTACTCCACATCAAAATAGAAGTGGAGTTGCAAAGATTGTATCCCAAGTAACGCGTTGCCAGAACCCATTGGATTCTACAACCTTCTATCTCCCAATTAAATCTAGGAATTTTCTTTTTATTGGAGAATACCAATACATTGGATTTGGAAGGGTTTGTAGTAAGATTATGTAGCACAGCATATGCAGAGAATAGATTGTTTCTTTTGGAGGTCATAGGGCGTACGGTCGAATAAGATATCGTCTGCAAATGCGAGCCAGTGAGTCCTGACCTCACCCAACTTAACTGTAAATGTGTCAAGGCTGTCCCAGATATTATCTAGGTCACAAATATATAGATTGAAGAGAATGGCTGCGAGCTGGCAGCCCTGTTTGACTCCAATTTTAGTAGCAATAGGGTCAGCGACTGAGCGATTAATACATACTATATAGCTTGTCTGATTGTGAAGTAGCGCTATTAGCCCTACAATGTATTCAGGAATACCATAAAAGAGCATCTTCTGCCACAAAAGTGCTCTAATAACTGTATCGAAGGCTGCAGACATGTCTAATGATGCCATGTAGATGGCCCCTGAACTGGTATGGTGATAGGATTCTAAAAGATGGGCCAAGATTGTGCCTTTTAAAGTTGTGCCCATTGCTTTTCTAAAGCCTACTTGGAATCGTGAAAAGAGACAATTGTCTGTTACCCATTGGTTCAATTCATGCAGTAAAAGAGTTGCAAATACCTTGGCTGGTACGTCAATTAAAGAAATAGGACGATAGTTGCATGGGTCATCAATATGTCCCTTATTATGTAGGGCAATGAGAGTACTAAGCCACAAAGCAGGTCTGATTTTGGTTTCTCAAATCTTGATTTGAGAGTTTTGGGCCAAAAGCAGCGATCATCTTTTAGAAGACGGGGAGATAACCCATTTGGCCCTGCGGCCTTTCGAATATCAAGTCCTCTAGTCGCCAGGGAAATTTGTGAGGGATGTTTTTAGTGAGAGAATTAATGTCAGGGGGAAGAAAGCCCTTAGGTAGGGCATAGCTTTCTCTGACATATTCGCTCCACACTTCTCCTGGAATAGCAGATTCGAAATCAGGAGGTGCAGATCCACAGGGGTTACGCAATATAGACCAAATGTCTTTAGTCTAAGGTTTACAAAGCAGAGCGATCATGTTTTGGCTATCTGCCAATTGTCGCATTATTTTTACCTTTTTAAGATTGATTTTATATTGGGATTGTATTTGTTTTTTTATTTTATAAAAAGAGGGCAGCTTTAGTTCTTCCCTCCAAGCCCTTGTAATATCTTTATTGCGTGAATTTTTAAGTTCCGCAATCTCTTTGATAATTATTTGGGTGAGAGTTAATTTGCGTAAAATATTTCTTTTGTGCGAGTTGATGGAGATGATATGCAATCATGTTGGAGTTCCAATCATCTATACTTTGCCTTGAACTAGTTGCTTTTGGGTTGGCACTTATGGTCCACAAATTGCGATTTACCAGAAATGTCAATTGTCTGCATAATTTTGGATCCCGCCTGATAGAATGGGCATGCCTATTCAGTTTAACCAATGACCGCTCATATGATCCAGAGAATAATTGTATTGTGATGTTTAATTTGAACTCTAAAAGCATATGATCACTATGGCCTAGGTTGATGATGGAGATTGGAGAACTGACCCCAATAAAATTGGATGACACAGCAATATAATCAGCTATTGTGCATTCCCTCTCCTCCAAGTAAAATCAAGTTTATCTTTAGCATATGGAATTATGTGACTGTTCCAGTCGTTCAGAAAATGTGTCCACCTGAGACCTCTCTCATGCGAGATTGAGGATATATGATTGTGGTGGTGAGCATTTGTTTGCATGGGTCTTTCAAAATAGAATTAAAATCTCCTCCAATAATCATCTCGTAATGTAGATTACGTAGAAAAGCTTTTTGTAATACTGCCTTTAAGTCTCCTAAAATGCCTTCTAGAGACGGGGAGTTTGGGTTCCAGTACAAATTAATATTAAATATGTGGATCTGATTGCATGTTAACTCAATAACCAATAACTCATTGGTAGCAGTGATAAAGTTAGAGGTAATCAGCAAGCTGTTATGAATCAGTATCAATAAGCCCACCAGAGGGTCGTCCTAAAGCCCTGCGTTTAGCAGGGTGACCGAACGAAGTAAACCCATCCAGAGTAACATGCAGCACTGCCATTGTTTCTTGTATAAGCACGATACTTGCCCTATTTATAGCCCGATAAGAGGCATGGCATTTTAACAAGTTTTTAAAGCCACAATAATTCCAGCTAAGAATGGAAATTGCTGAATGTTATGACTGTTCACTTTTGATGTCAAGGGAGCTCACGTTTTTGAAACAAGGTTCTAACCATGCTAATCCCTTAATGGCAATCGCAAATGTAGCTAATTGTGCCAGCATATCTTGGTTTAGGGCAGAATTAAGCCCACCTTGTAAAACAAAATTTTCCTGACAGGTCAACTTAAGAGGTTGAAATTGAAGAAAGCTAGTTGAATCTTGTACATTTGCGGAAGCATAAAGTTCATATCCCACAAGATTAAAGTCGTCTTTCTGTTCCCACAACATTTTGGCTATTAAAAGGAATTTAACCTTACTGAGCATTCGATTGTTGTTGCAAGGTGGAAGTTTGATCCATTCCAGATCTTCCGAAATTAAACTACATGGGGCAGGGATTTGTTGGAATACTTTTAGCAAGTAAGATCTATTAATTCTATCATTTCCATGCAGTGTAACGTCACTACTCCAACCAATACACATTTTCATTTCTTGAGGAGCATCCTCAAAGGTAGGAGCTGAGACAGGATCGGTATGAAGCGATTTTTCACTGCCCGTTTTAGGGAGAATTCTCTTATAAGGCTAATTTCCCAAACCTAGTGAGTCCCCCAGCAGCGTTGCTGGATTTTTGGGGCTTGTCTTTTTCTCCTGCTAAGAGTGAGACTCTTTTCCTCCCACTCTTAGGCATGATTTGAGGTATGTTGACTCTTTGTGTGCTTATGGGCTATGGGGTCTTTTACTCCATAGAGTATCATCTGTTTTTTTTTTGTGTGTGTGTTACACAGCACCCTCAGTGCAATAACACAGGGGTGTCATAGTGACCCCCAAACATAGACTCCATACGCTGGCACTGACTACTGTCTCCCAGGGCATGTAAAGGCACCATTGACTTTACTAGTCCAAAATTGTGAACAGAACCAGTACAAACCATCATATTGTGGAAGTACTGGAAGGGGTTAATTCGATTGCCCCTGGGTCTGTTTCCAAGGGGGCACTGTCCAGTCCCCACTTGTCGAGTTTCTGGCTGGTGGCAGTGGTTACCACGCAAAATATTCCACCAGAATATTTCCTATGGGATTTTCCCATTGATTTTAAACGCACCACTTTTTGGTGCAATGTTAAAGATGCCGTTGGTTTAATTATTTAATATTAAATCAACGGTTGGGTCTTTTTGCCAGAACTCTTTTCTAAAATGGCGTTCGTGTCCGTCTCTGTAACTCCAAGGTAGAGTCCTTTGTTCCACTTTTTGGCAGGCTTCTCCACAGAAGCCCTCCAAATGGTGCCACTCTGTCTGGGTTCTACAGGATGTGTGGGGAGTGGAATTGGCACCCTGGACTGCGTTGCCTTAGCAACCCAAGTCACACTCTATTCTGATTGGCACAGTGGTGAGCCGCCCGGCTCACCACTTAGCATGTGAGTGACAGCTAGGCTGTTGACTGGGGGGTTTTCTGCATAAAAGCAGGGCCTTTGGGACTGGAACTTCAGAAGTTGCCACAGGACCTAAGAATCCGAAGGAGGAAGAAGCTGAGCCTTCTGCCACGACGACACCACTGGTGGAACCCTGCCGCAACAAACTCGCCACTTTCCCAACGACAAGAGAAGATCTTCTGCTGGACGAGTCTTCTTCCTTTGAGCTGGTGGGATCAACCAGTTTGTCCCTTTCGCCTTCCAAAGACGTGTCTTGGTCGAATCGCCCGTGCCAAGCACTCGGGCGGCCGGATAGCCGAGCTTCACCACTTTGACTGCGAATAAAAGGAACGCACCTTTTAACCAACAAACTCCGCGGCTGGTTTCATCCCTGGGCAGTGCAACAACTCCAAGTTTCCTCCTCGACGAGATCCTCTCTTCCCCTGGTCGAAACAACGAACTGCGACCACTGCCAGGAACTGCCACCGCTGGAGCTTCCTCTCTCTTTAAGGTACTGTGTTCTGCCTGGCCCCCCTTTCTTCGGTTTGCCCAAGGTGACCCTTAAATCCTTGGCTTTCCAACTGGGTTGGCCCCAGACCTTCTAACTTTACTTCTTGAGTCACCCCAACCTCTTTTGAACATTCTGCAAAGACTTTTAGTGCATATTAAACTGTGTGATCTTGGGCACATTACGCTTTGCTTCATTTAAAGTGGGCCTGGCCTATGAACTTTGGCTCTACAGTGTATACTGCCTTTATTCCCTTGCTTTGAACTTCTAAAAGTGTTGGGAACTGTTTGATTTTTATGCCCTGCCTTTTTCTCCCCCTTTAACTTAACTATTGGAGTGCCATCTAGGTTACGCGCTCACATCTGTTTTAACAAACAGTGGTGTTTTAACTCTGACTTGTCTAATAGTTATCAAGGGAGGTGTGTATACTTTACCTGACTGTGTTTTAACTTGATTTTGATTTAGAGTGCTAGTGTATTGCCTAAAGTGTGTTTTAAATAAATTATATACTTGTGATACACAGCTCTGGTCAGTGTTTGTTTGCTCTACTGTGTTTTTAGCCCTATTGTGTATACTCTATATATACTGCCCTACTCTTCTTGAGAGAACTCTGACTGCTCAGCCACAGCTACCAGGTAAATCTGGGTGGTGCAGACTGCTACCAATTGGGTTTACTGCTTACTCCTGTAGTCTTAATCTTCTTGCAGTGGTCCCTAAGGGAACTGCACAGGATTCTGCCTAACACCCATGTAGTTCCCTTCCACCACAGATTCAACGCTTACGGCATTGGCTTATTCTCGGCTACCCATATTTTGCTCAAGATTTTCGATCTTGTTTGAGACTGTCACTTCCCCTTCCTTCACCTCCACACTGGGTAAACTCGAGGGATTCCCACTCAAGGGAAGAGCTGTACAAGGATTTTTGCGATGCGGGTTGCTATGCTTTAAACACATACGTAGGTTTAGATTCTACTAACTTAAGTGGTCCTGACACAGTCACTGTTTTTGCAGGCACCCCGTCATGGCTATCTCTTTGAAAAGTTTTTTTTTATTTTTTGTTGTCCGATAACTTGAGGAATAGTAGCCACCGGAGTGAGGGGCTGAACTCGGCCTCCACTCCCGTTTGCAGATAGCTGGTGAGTCTGCAAAACGGGGGGTGGGTGGGGCCGAGTTTATTAGATGCCTTTCTCAATATGTTGTGGGGATTACAGACTTTTTTTTGTGCCTCCCCGCCACACACCTGCAGATGTTCCTTGCTTTGTTCAAGCTGGTTAAGATCTAAGAAGGGCTCGTCAGAACGCTGAATAAGTTATTTTTTTTTCCTCACTACAGCCCTTAGACACTGCTTTGCATAGTTTTTGATCTTTTTTTGATATTAAAGCCTCTTGAGGAGGACTGGAGTTCCGTTTTAATTCTTTCTGTTGTCTTTTTTTGGCTCTAAGCTGGAGCGTTTTACCTCTGCGAGACATTAAATATTTCGAATCCTGCTTATCCTCCATATTATCTGCACCAACAGTCTGTGGTCAGATCTTTCTGTGGTAGAGCTTGTTGATCAAGAATTACAGATAGTGCAGAAGGACTATCTGGTGACTCTGTAGGTTCGTATGGTTGCTCCTCAATAGAAAGCAATTCTTGTTGCTCCGCTGAGTCACCTGGAGGCACTATATTATCTTTAACTAGAAAGCTCTCAAGCTGAAGGATTCTATCGTGGTGCAATTTGGCTACTTGTATTAAATCTATCTTTACAATTTCTTCCTGAGAAGGTACATACAGATTCTCTCCTTTTTATCACGTTTAGAACTGTTAGTAGTGTTTGCATTCAGATCAGTCATGGATGTTTGTGGCTTGAATGGTACTACTCCCATACACAGTATCAGAGCCTAAAGCTACAGAACGTGCAACAGTCAAATTAGCTCTTTGAGTTTGTAGGATTTGTTCTATTGTTTCATGAGCTAACATAAAACCTTCCAACCTGTTGAGTTTCCCCATCATTTCCGCTATTGACCCCTTTATTTCCCTTATAGCATAATGGGTAAATTCGTGTCCTTTGTCTAAAAGGTTGAGGATACGCGACAATAAGTGTATGGTTGAGGATACGTGACATTACGTGTATGTAAATTCTGTTCGTTTAAAACGAGCATCGTCTCATCTGTAAAATGAGTTTCCTGGTGGTTCATAGAAGATGATTTACGGGGGACCCCGTTGTCGTGCTCATTTGATGCCACCGCAAAAGGGTCAAAGTCCTCAAGCTCATAATGATTGTGATTTTTACTCCATTTAGAAGAAGATGGCAAGTCAGGCAATCTAGTAGAATTTTCTAAGTCCTTTAAAAGCTTTTAAGCTTCCCAGTGAATACAGCCTCCATTGCACACGAGCTGTGCCCTTATCTTGATTGCCTCCATTGCACACAAGCGGTTCCCTTATCTTGATTGCCTGCCCATCTGCGCAATCATTATTTTTGCCCAAATTAATAATGAATTTCTACGAAGCAGCCCAAAATGGCGCTGCAATAATTGCTGTGCATCTGTGTTCATGCTGCCTAGCAACGAGTGCTACAGCAGCTGATTGGAGCCCCTTCACCTATTTCCGTGCCACAGAAGCACCGGAAGGCGAGAGCCGGGTCTCACCCTGAAAGGACCACTACTAAGGACCAGGTGCCTATCTTTGCCTATCTTGCTGCGTCGTGGCCGCATGGCGCCATGCGCTGTCCAAATGACTGTTCGCTGACTTGCTGACGACTCAACCCTTTGTGCATGCCAGGCTGCGGCGCTGATCACGGAGCTCGTCGGCAACCACTGGACCATTAGTCACTGCACTGTATCGCAAGTCTAGCAAAACAGCTTGCTCGTGTCTCTGAGATTTTTACTAGTGTACTAATCCAGCCCACTGTGTCAGTTTAAATTAATGTGCCCCTACCGATCTCTGAGTAGCCCACTGCACCCATTAGTGAATGCATCCTCTGATTTGGATTGCACTGTTCTGGTATAGTCTACTGGGCCCTTAGTGTACTTGCCCACTGATGTTGAAATCGTATTGCACCTTTAATGAATGTACCTACTGCTGAAATGTATTTAACGGCCCAGCTCACTGCACCTTTTAGTGAATGTGCCCTCTGATTTTGACTGCACTGCACTAGTCTAGCCTACCGTACCCCCAGTGATTCAGCCCATTGCGCTGCAAATGTACCAAAGTTCTCTGTAGTATACTGAATGGGAATAGCCTACTGCACCTTTACTTAATGTGCCCACTGATTTGAAATGTACTGAATTGGTCTAGCCACCGTCCCCTTAGCGATCCTACCCACACCAGAGCTACGTTCTCCACTGTACCTGTGTGCACTGTCGTCTGCTAAAAAACACATTGTGTTCATGGCAGTCTTCTGACGATCCACACTAACTTTAGCAACTATACTACCTCTACTCATTACCAGCTCACTATCCCACTTCCTTCGCAAGACTCATCCACCACCGATATCACAAACAGCTATCACCTTCACCACAATTATGGGCCATGAAGACCCCAAAAAGGTCTACGTGCATAACCAGCTGCTCAGCCCCTCAGAATGGATTTGCTGATTTACTGGAACCAACACCCTGGAACCCTTGACCGGTGCAGGACAGAAACCTGAGACTCGACTCCCGGTTCCCTCCACCTAGGACACCCAACAAAAAATACCCCCCTCACTCTTCGCCTAACCAGCCACCAGTTAACCATAAGCTCAACTCGGACATTACCCCAAAAACTCCCATCAGCATAGCTGAACGCCCCATGATTAGAGGAGCTCTCATCAACGCTCGGTCGCTGGTCGCCCACACGCTCGACATTGCAGACCTCATCTCCTCTAGCAACCTTCACTTTTTGGCTATCACTGAAACGTGGCTGCTCCAGGCAGCAGACACTGCTCTCTCCCTTGCCATCCCAGACGGCTACTCCATAATAAGGAACGATAGGGAATCAGGCAAAGGAGGTGGAGTAGCCTTCATCGCCAAAATATCCCTAGGCCTCAGAGCGACCCCATCAACTATCATCCGGTCCACTGAACTTCTGTCAGTTAAGCTTCAACTCTCCGTAGCCCAAACTATCCTTATAGACCTCATCTACAGACCGCCAGGCCACATCTCCACGTTTGAGGAAGATATATCCGATCTCCTTACTAACAACACCAAAATAGGATCACAAATCATCCTACTTGGGGGATTTAAACCTAGGCCTCGGTGACCCCAATGCCCTAGCGCTGGAAAACACCATCTCCCAACTAGTCTTCAAACATAGGGTCTCAGCCCCAACACATAATAAAGGTAGAACCCTGGATTGGATGGCAGACCACAACTGCACCACCGCCATCCTTAAAAATTAACCAATTGCGTGGTCGGACCTCCACATCTCCTTCTCTATCCAAGGGAATGTGCTGCACAACACTTTACCGGCCACCGTCCCACAAACCCTCTCCAGGAACAATGGTAATATAACACTGCAAAGCCTTCGCCCATTAATCCACAACATCCTGAGCCCTTGCAAACTACGCCAACCTAGAAGCGGATCAACTGGCCGACCTCTACAACAAAACCCTCGAATCAGCAGTAGAAAACCTCGCTCCCATCAAACTTACCAAAGCTAAACCAGCAGCCCACCTTAACAAATGGTTCACCCCTGAACTTAAAATCCTTCGGAATGCCAAACGGACCACAGAATGTGCCTGGAGAAAAACACCTAACCCATCTAAAAAAGCCCTATTCACCATAGCTGCCTCCTCCTACAAAACAGCTATCCTCATAGCCAAAAAAGAAACCTATGACAACATAATCTCCAACGCCAAATCAAGAAAAAAAGAACTCTTCAATATCCTCCAGGGAACTGGAGTCTCCATTCACACCTACAGAAACCTGTGTGAAAGATGCAGATTGGTGTGAGAGAATTCAAAAAGCTCTGGCAGAAAAAATTCCCATGCTCCAATTTAGAATCGAACAGAAAAAGATCGGCTCTGTTTCCCGCCGCACTCCCACATCTCTGGCTATAGATAAGACGCCCAATGGCTTCCAGTTCGTGACAGAATCAACCTCAGATCACTCATCATTCACAAATGCCTCTCGAATGACGCCCCCAAGTACTTGGCGGGTACATTTTAACAAAAGTATATCGGCCAGACCAACCAGAACGATGTATTCCCACTGCCTCTCCATCCCCAAATTCACCCAAAAAAAGCAGGTGGTTCCAGGTTCTAGCAGCCAAACAAAGGAACGCTATACCAGTCAACCTTAGATCGGAATCATCCTTCTGGACCTTTAGAGCAAAAACAAAGTCCTGTCTTGCTAACAAGAATTGCTCAAATGCAGGACTTTCCACAGTCCCACTACTGTACTGCATCCTACGACCATCATGTAACCCGGTCCACTGCACTTACCATTATTGTCGTGTATATTTCTGAAAATGCCTATAACTTGTGACTTGTTTAAGTCTCTGGCGCCCAGTTACCCCAGGGTTCGGCGTGCGGTATAAATAACTAAACTAAATTAAAAGTGACATGCCAAAGAGTTTGATTATTGCCTAAGTGTGTGTCAGTATCGCCATACAAGTGGACATGATCTCTTTGTGTGCGAGGTTTAGTCACTGGGGTAGATGGACCAAGTGATAAACGCGTCTATCCAGCTCAGCCATTACAGCTGGTGCTAACATAGATATGTCAGCAATGTCTTCAGCAACATTTATATCTCATAGCGGTAACGTTAAAACAGATTCCCTTGCTTTCTTCTGTCACCAGTCATCAGGTAATTCTTAATACCTATCGACTTCCCTGAGAGAGCGCATTTTCATCGTTAGGTGTGTGATCAATCATAAGTCCCTGGGCTTCTATGTGTGTAACTGAAGCACTGTATGGCAATTTTGAGAACATATGGAATGTAGTAGGTGCACTACAGGATGATGCGTTTAATTCCCTCTTTTCATCACAGCCCTCGTGCGGATCTCAGTCCACCAACTCAGAAGCTGGTGAAGAATTGTACAACTTAGTGACCTTTGTCTCAAGTGGGCATTTAAGGCGTTTACCACTCCTTAAGCTAGTTTCCATCGTTACTTACGAGCAAGTAAAAATCGTACAAAAACACAATATTGAAAACAAGCATACACTCTGCACACTGATAACGTGACTTGTCTTGTGTCAGAAGCGGCCTCGGAGAAGTGGAAGAGGTGCGGCTTGACACGCGTGTGGGTCCTTTCCTCTAGCAAACGAGGCGAGGCGAGTGAGCCGCGGCGAGCGAGGAGGCGAGCGAGCCGTGTGAACCTGCGCTCTGTGGGGCGTGGGTATACAGTGCACAGTGAGACTAGTAAGTACTGTGGGCTGCCCTGGTCCCTGCCCTCGTCCCTGGGCAGTGCGGACACACGAGCCAGTGTACCACAAGGAGGGCTGGGACGGCAGCAGTCCGTGCTGCGCCAGCGAGCACTAGGAACACGGCACCGGGTGCTCAGACGGAGCTCAGACGGAGCGGGTGAGCGACACAGCGCGCGGCAGGGCGACCCGCGACCCGTGGTCCGTGAGCACAGTGATTTGCCCCTGGTGCTGAGACAACCGCCTACCTAGGGCATTGATGATATTCGGGGGAAGAAAGAGGGCTCCTAGTAAAGAAGCATAAAGAAGCCTCTGCAGCACTCAGCGCACAACACTGGAACTTTTACCTCTGGTGAAAGGTGGCTTTGAGCTTAGCAAGGCGTAAGCTATTGAAGTGGCCACTAGGCTGAGGGGGGAGACGAGGTCACCTAATATGGTTCACTGGGCATAGATCGAAGGGATCACTTCCTTTGGAGGGTCCATCGAAGGAGCTGCCACTGTGATAATAACAGAGCAGTACCCTGGACCGGGCAGCTATTATTCTCCGGTCCCCTGGGCGCAGATGCGAGTCCTAACACTTCCTGAACTGCACTATATCCACTTTCTGTCTGCTATAAACGGAGCAGTTTGGTGCAACAGTCAGACCCCGGGACTCTCCCAAAACATTAAAGGGGGCCTGCACATTAGTGATGCAACAGGGGAAAAGAGCCTTGCACTCAATTTATAATCTAAGGAACAAGGTACAAGCAAAAGTCCAGAAAGAGCCTATGGAGCCGAAAAAAAAAGGGGCCAAACGCAGGAAGAACACTAAATATGAGCTCCCAGTAGTGTATGGTGCTATCACAGAGTTTTTCCCGGTGAACCCACCCCCAAAGATAAACTCCACCATAATTGATGAAGAACCTGTGCTGAATGAGGAGCCGGCGCAAGTGTCCAGAGTAAGTCTGTCTAATAACTCTTCAAATTATGACGATATTGACAACAACTCCCTCTTGGACCTGTGCCTCACAATACAGAGGGGAATGCAACCACTTACCCCACAGATCATCTCTAGTGGCTCCCCGACCCTGAATGATAACAGCAGGAACATTACGACAGAGGAGCATAATGCAGCAGGCCACCGTGAACGCCTGTCCGCCTCCCCGAATTTGGTAATGGTCTCGATGGAGGACGAGTCAGATGAGGAGACTATGGGGGATAAGGGATCGGTAGCCGGTCCCACTCAACTTGCTGAGCTACAAACGTCGGTGGGGGCCCTCCAATTTGCCCTAAAAATACTGCTGCAGATGACAGGCCGTATCTTGGCAAACTCCGATGCCATTGTATTGGCATTGGAAATGAAGAACTCACCGCAAGAGGATGTGGAAGAAAACCTAGCAGAGGCTCTACAGATTGCCAAGGAGATGGAAGAAAAGACAGACGAGAGAGAGGCGAGTGTGGGTATGGAGGAACCGGAGCTTAATATCTCGAATGAAGAAGTCCCCACTGAGGAAATAGATTGGGAGCAGAATGACAGTCCACAGGCCCCGTTAACACGGAAACAGCAAAGACTGGCAAAAAAGGCTCGCAAAAATAAGCCTTCCAAAGTAGGCCTGGTGCCTCATACGGGGAGTAATGGCCCTGTGATCGAAATTCGATCTAAAAAAGCCCGGAAAAGGATGAGGAGAGCAGCTGCGAGGACGGCAGGGAAAAAAGGTCCTCTGGAAGATTGGCTGAAACCCAAAGAGAAACAAAATGAGGAGGACCCTGACCTTACTACCGGGGAGATCACTGAAATAGAATGCGAACTAAGTATGATAACTCTGCCTGAGACCCCAGTAAGAGAACCATCAGAGCCTATATCTTCAGAGAAAACGAAGAAGGCCTCGGATAATCACATGAATCGTATCTGCCTTATAAAGAACTTATATCCAAGGGACAGCCACTCCTGGTTGGCACGATCGGAGTTATTGACTAGGTTATACCATATACCTCAACTCCGTGTATTCAAATCTGAGGATTTCTTATTCGTCGAGCCTTTAACGGGCCCGAACCCCAACGTTTCTGCCCTCCACTGTGTGTTCTTGAACACTGCACAACTCTTAAGAGAACATGAGGAAGAGCTGAAAGCAGTAGACATTGCCATAGATGTGGATCTACAAGAGAAAGACCTAAAAGCAATTCCTGAAACCCCAACTGAAATAGCGAACGTTGAAAACGCTCCCGGTCAGATGACAGAGGAGAATCCACTATTAGCTGAAGTACAACAAGCAATCAAGGCTCTATTGGAGTCACTTCCGCAGTTGGTGCATAAGCATTGAAGCCTATCTTTACTATCATGGAATTGTAGAGGCTTCTCCCATCTATTGAGGGCAGAGGGCTCGTCTGATCTTTTGCTCCAACATACCTTCATCTGCCTACAAGAGACCTGGGCTCGGGAACCCCTTCTCTTGGATGGATATGTTGTTTATCAATCACTGGCACAGAGGGGAACTATAGGACGTCCTTTTGGGGGACTACTTACGGGAATTTCTAATACCATGCTGTCACAGAAAATCCGTTGCCGAGCGGAGGAACAATTACTGGCAGTAGAAGTGACGTACCCTCAAGAAGAGGGAAGTGGTAAGCTATTGCTTATTAACCTCTACAATCCTCCTGGTGCAGGTATAACCTAGTCCTTGCAAGAAGCCGTACAGGATCTACTGTCTTCCTGGTTACTAGGATTAAACAACACCGCAGTGATGGTAGTGGGGGACTTTAACTGTCATATGGAAGATAAAACTAGCATATCTACTAATCCTGCCCTGAGTACCAGATGTAAGATGACCCATGGGAAAAGAGAAAAGGAAGGTTTGGGTTGGCTGCAATTATTTGAGTCTTGGGACCTGGCTATGATCAACGGCCGCACTATGAGTGATAGACCGGGGACACACACTTGGTCTAGCGGATCTTCAAGGAGTACTTTGGACTATGTATTCATGTGCCCCCTTATGCAGACCAGGGTGGCTGATATGTGGGTAAAGACCAACAGCTGGAGCGATCATGCGGCAGTAATGTGCTCATTCAGGACTCAGTTTCCTGACACTCCCAAGACAAACATTGGAGGTATTGCAACTAACTGCACAGGAACCAGAATAGTTTGGTCTGAAAAGAATGTCAGAGCGGCCACAGAAACACTAAAGGGCGCCTTGGAGGACAGAGGGCGAGACTTTCACACTATGTCCGCCAATGAAATTGAAGAGTGGATATCTAGATTCTCAGGCCTACATGCAGCATCCAAAAAGAAATATGTTATACAAGATGGAAAAGTGCCACTTCCCTATAATAGGAAAATTAGAGATGCTAAAAGAGAAATGAGAAGAAAGATACGTAGCCTAAAAGATCAGAATATCACGGTAATTCGTCATCAACAGAAATTAAGAGCAATCAAAAACTGTTATAGGTCAGAGGTGAGAGGTATTAAGGCGATAGAGAAGAATAATGGCTACCAACGTTTGGTCAAAACTATCTGCTCCAGAAATTCGAGAAGCATATGGGTGTTATTAAATGAAAATAGAACCAAGGTCAAAGGCGCAACGACTAACCCAATAAATAAGAAAGTCTGGGAAAAATTCCTTCTAGACCGTAATATGGAAGAAGAGGGGTCGGCAAATAGGACCACGGAAAAACCACCGATGTCTCAATTATTTGATATTTCTACGGAGGCAATACTCAACAAAATTATGATTCTTAAGTCCTCCAGAGCCCCTGGTCCTAATGGGCTGGCGAACGTGGTCGTAAAAAGTAACCCGGCCTTCTGGGCAGAACTATTCTCAGTACTCTTCAATAAGGTATTTGCAGGGGGAGAAATCCCTCGAACCTGGCAAACGGCGATCCTGATCCCGGTGTACAAAAAAGGTAACCGCACTGATCCTAACAACTACAGACTATTATCAATGCTGGATGTATCGGGCAAACTTTTTGCTTCCCTTTTGCTTAGCGAACTGCATAAATGGGTGGAAGATAAGCAAATACTCAGCAGATTTCAATGTGGCTTTAGACGGGAGTTCTCGACAGCACATAATCTTCTTGTAATGGACATACTGCGCACGAGAGCACTCAGCAAAGATCAGCCACCATTGTATGCTCTGTTCATTGATTTCAAGGCCGCTTTTGATTCAATTCCTAGAGCCAGGCTTTGGAATAAATTAGAAGCATTGGGTTGCCCCATAGGTCTGTTATATTATCTCAAACTACTACATCGAGATACCATGGTGAGCCTCCGACTTAATGCGGAGGGGCATTCAACCCATAAGGTTATTCAAAATAGAGGGGTGAAGCAAGGCTGCGTAACAGCCCCCCTCGTATATAATCTGTATGTACATGACATCCCTGCTATACTCACGGAGGTAAATAATTGTCCACCAAAACTAGGTGGGGAAAAGTGTGTGGTCCTGGCATATGCAGACGATCTGGTAGTACTAGACAACACTATTGGTGGTCTTAGACGCTCTGCACATGTCCTCTGGGAATATGCCAAGCTTAATGGTTTGACCATCAACCTGCAGAAGACCAACGTATTAAGATTCACTAAGAAAAGAACTACTCGTGTGAACCTGATAGTACATGAACAGATAATTGTGTATGCCCCTTCGTATCGCTATCTTGGAGTAGAGATAGAGCCCCTAGGCGATTATACACTTTGCAAACAGGATCGGAACAGCAGGGCCCTCCAAGTGATCTCGCTCATAGCATCCTTTACCAACAAGCAAGGGGGCTTTACTCTGTGGGGAACTCGCCATCTTTACATGCAAGTCTTCGCACCAATGGTCATCTATGGCCTGGAGTCATTGCTGACGATGAATCTGGCATGGCTACAAGTACTGGAAGGAAAGTTCTGGCGACGTATGCTGGGCCTACCACCGGGGTGCCTATGGCCTTGATAAGACTGGAGCTGGGTCTTCCTTCACTCAGGGCTATGGTACTAAAAAGAAGAGCTGGCTTCTACCTTAAAATGACTAGCGGTTCCCATAACGCCCTATTAGGGATACTCCATCAGGAATTAGATAAAAAATCTACCACCGCATCCTTATACAAAGATATGGATAAATTTCTTAATGAAATTGGCTGGATGCATAGAGAGGCAACTGTCACCAAAGATATGCTAAATGCCCTGAGGAAAAAGGTAGACCTATGGGACTGGTTAGAGAACTTTGCCCACTTGGAATCCCTCAAATCCTATCATTTTGTGACTTACAGAGTATACAAGTTCATGAAACCACAGGACTATCTTCTCCTATGCCCTACTAGAAGACTCCGCCGTTTCATCATCTTACTCAGATTGGACCAACTGCCCACCCTATCCAGAATAGGAGTAAGGGAAAACATACCTGCAGCAGAGCGAATTTGCCGAGTGTGCAAATCTCCTGTATGTCTGGAGACGCCAAGACATGTATTAACGCAATGTAGAGCACTCAAGAAGACTATTGTCCACTATCTGGGAGAATTTGTGCATGATCCGCTATCGATACCCAAACTTATGTTCTGGCGCTATTGCACTAATACATCGAACATGCATCTATTTATAGCCCTGTATAATGTCTGGCAACAGATAGAACATGAAGTGGAAAAATGAGAAAAACTCTATCATTGACGCTTGGGTAATGATCTGCAGAGGCTTTTATACTTGACATAGCTGTCCAAATACTAGTTTTGAATAATATTTAGTATTTAGTATTTTAGTATTTTAGTATTTTATTTATTTCTATAGCGCACCAGGCCCAGGGGCATCCGGGCGCTTAACTTAGTTACAACAAGATGAAAGCATGACAAGGCAATGTGACAGAGTATTACAAGATTATTACAGGAAGATTTACAAAATTTACAACATATACATTCAAATGAATATCGATAAGGCAGTGATTTACAGGATAGTTAATAAGGGATGCCGAGTAGGTCAAAGTGCAAGTAGGGCAGTAAGCTGATGTTAGCAGTCTTGGGCGGATAGCCATGCTTTGGTAAGGTATTTGAATTTCAGGAAGGAAGGTTCTGCTCTAAGGTCATTGGGGAGTGAGTTCCAAAGTTTGGCTGCCAGGATGGGGAAGCTGGTTCCACCAGATCTTAGGAGATTAAAGCGCGGGATGACAAGGCAGTTGAAGGATGTATCAGCAATTATGTTTATTCCAATCCCCTACCCCAATTTCCACCCCTCTTGCTTGGATTTTAGATTTTAGATTTGTTTTGTAGCTGGTGCTAAACATTAGTAGGACGAGTCTAGATGTATGATTCTATATATGTATGATTTTCATTTTTAATGTCTATTGATATATGTGTAAAGTTTGAATTTATTTTCAATACTATATCACATTAAAGAATTTATTTATGATAACGTGAAAACTCACTAACCAGCAACGTTCGTGTACACAAGTGCATAACTACGCAATATCATACACCTATTTAATTGACTTTCAGTATAAAAAGTGTGTGACTTTTAATGAAGACCACTTTTCATACACTGCTTGCCCGAAGGCCGCTTCTGAGTGCGCACTGCGTACTGCTGTCCAGACAATGCTTGCCCAAGGCAGATGGGGTAGCCCATGTTGCCGCCCTGCTAATAGTTTGCCAATGCACATGCCTTCGGAACACCACAGTGGTAGACCTTGCCCTGACTGCATGGGCATGAAGATTTGCTGATAACTCCTTGGCCTGACCCTTGTAGGCCTCCTATTTAGCCACCACTATTCACCTTGCTGTTGAGACTCTGGAGGCCTGATAGCCCGGTTTTGAGCCACCAAATGTGATGAATAACGCATCTGAGTTACAAAACTCCTTTGTCCTGTCTATATAGAACATCAACATCGTCCTCGCATCCAGACAATGTAAGACCTTTTCTGGCTCCGATTTCGGATTAGGAAAAAAAGTTGGTAGTACAATTTTCTCATTCAGATGGGAGGACACCACCTTCGGCAAGAATGAAGGGTGGGTGCGCAGCACCACCTTGTATCGATGGAATGTGGCGTACGGTTCTGAGGCCACCAGGGCCCGAATCTCGCGGACCCTGCATGCTGACGAGGGTGGTCTTGTTTGTGACCAGTCTGATGTCTGTCGAAGCCAAAGGCTTGCATGGTTTTTGTGCCAGTGCACCGAACACGACATTGAGGTCTTATACCGGGTGCAGGCGCTTGACAGGAGGAAACGACCTTGCTAATCCTGTAACATGTCTCTTGACCTCTGGGGTGGAAGTGGAATATATGTTAGAGTTCCTGTAAGCCCCATTGGCTGCCAAATAGGTGCAGCAAGTGTTGACCTGCACGCCAGATTCCTCGAGGTATCCTGAGAAGGGAGAGTACATGGTTGAGGGTGCAAGTCATAGGATCTATGCCTTTGTCCTTTGCCCAGTAACAAAACCATGTCATTTGCTGTTGTATTGGCTGCTGGTGAAGTCACTCCTTGCCTTTTGGATGAAATTCAGATTCTCTTCTGACAACTGCATGTGCTGCAGCGTCACGTTTTCAGAAACCAGGCTGCTAGGGCTAGCTTCTCCGGGGCTGGGTGAACCACTGCCTATCCCCTCCACCCACATCCCCCTGCTGAGTGAGGAGGGAAGACCCCTTGACCAGAAACGGAATGAAAGCCTGCGCCGCCAGCCCCACTAGTTCTGAATAACATGGTCTGGCTTGCCACTGAGGCACGATTAGAATGAGCTGGAGGCCCTGCGCCTCCCTGATCTTATGACATTGTCAATCAGAAGGGTGGGCGGAAATGCATATGCCCACAGCCTGTCCCACTGCAGGTTTAGGGCATCCCCCAGTGATTCTCTGCCCATCCAGGAAGTGAGCTGGTGGCACCTCCTATTCTCTGTGGCAAATAAATCCACACTTGGATGGTGCCATCTCTGAAAGGATACACCCAGGAGCTGCTGACATATCTGCCACTTGTAGTTGTCCATGGCCAGTCTGCTGAGCCTGTCCACTTCCAGGTTATCCCCTGGTAGGTAGATCGCCAAAAGATGGATATTGTGCGCTACTGCCCACTCCCAAATCTGGATTGCCAGCCTGCCCAGAGGGGAAGACCTGGTGCCCCCCTGCTTGCTGATGTAGTATATGCAAGTGGAACTGTCTATCTGAATGCAGACTGCTCTGTTCTTGGCTAGGGGTAGGAACGCCTGCAGCGCAAGCTGTATGGCATTTAACTCAAGACAGTTGATGTGGCTGTGCTTGTCAGACCAAAGTCAGTGGATGGAGTGGTTGCCCAGAGTGGGCCCCCATTCCCCAGGGATAAGTCGGTCATAATAGTCAATGCCAGCTTGGGCTGTAGAAAAGGCATGCCTACGATAGTTTGGCTTCTTGTTTCCACCACAATAAATCCTGACTGGTCTGCCGGGGATGGAGCCTGTTGTAGCCTGCTAGTCTGTCTCTTGGTTCTAGGAGGCCGCAGGGAGCAATTGAATCCCTCATTCTGAACCTAGTATGCCAAATAGCCAGCAGGCATGCCGCCATGATACCCAGCAAGTGCTGGAACCACCACAGAGTGGTGGTAGTCCTGCTGAGGAAAAGTCCAATAGCCACCCTCAGCGCCCCAATCCTTTGTGCCGTAGGGAATATCTTCTGTTCCTGTGTGTCCCACAACAGGCCTAGGAAGACCAGGGTCTTTTTTGGGCTGCAGCTGCGATGCGCACTGGTTGATGGAAAACCCTAGCTCCTACAATATGTCCCTAAGTCGTTGTTCCATAACCTGGACCACACCTGAAAACGCCGCCCGGATGAGCCAGTCGTCCAGGTACGGGTAAATGTGGTGGCCCTCTGCCCATCGGACTGAATTATAGCCTTAATCAGTCTGGTGAATACCCGCGGGGCTGCGTTCAACCCAAACTATAACACTTTGTACTGGAAATGGTGGCCCATCACCCTGAACCCTAGGTAGGTCCGGTGGGGCTGCCAAATCGGGATGTGAAGATAACCATCTTTGAGCTCCAAGGAGCACATCGGTCCCCCCCACACAGAGACTCTGCCATCAGAGCTGACATAACCATCTTCATTTTTTTGAAGGGGTAGGTAAAGATTTAGGAAGGACAGATAGCCACTCTCAGGCCTGCCTGTTTCTTCTTCTGAATTGCAAAAATGGGCGAATAGAATCCTAGAAGGGTGGGACCTCCTCCACTTCACAGCTTTCGATGAGCGCCACGATTTTCACAAGAAGAGCAGGTGTTCCAATCTGAAAGAGGGGAGGGGAGATGGGAGGGCCCGGGGGGAGAGGGAGGAACCACCATTGGGGGAGACCACTGAGATGATCCATGGATCTGCGAAGTTCCGACCGCCAGGACTGAATGTGAAGGGCAAGCCTGCCCCCCTCACTGGAGAGCTATGGACCCTGATACTCTTCATTGGATCTCCCCTTCGTGGGGGGATTGAGGGGGAAACTTGTTTCACTTCTCCAGACTAGTTGAATAAAAAGAAAACCAGCCAATTCTCAGACCATCCTGGCTAAAAAGTCCACAAAGCCCTACAGGCAGCTTCAGGCTAGATCTGACAGGGAGAGAACCTTTAGGGGTTTCCGGGGCTTCCATGCACGCAGAACACACCAGCCGGATAGGTCCCCCAGCCTTCACAGGCGCAAGCGGCAAAGGACCTCAAACAAGGGTTTCTTCCAGTTCCCCTCCTAGGTATCTGCCTCCATCCAGAGGTCAAGACTCTCAACCTTCACTCATGGTTTCTGAAAGGTTGAGATACAAGGATTGGGACCTCCCGGATGTCGTAATGGAGGTGTTGCTTTTGACCAGACGGCCGGCAACAAAATCTCTGTGCCGTTGGAATAAGTTTTGCGATTGGTGCAGGAAAAAGAATGTTATACCCATTTCAGTGTTCAACTCCGGATGTTATCCTTTTTGCTTTCTTTAGTCCACAAGGGTCTTCAGGTCGGGACCATTAAAGGTTACCTAGCAGCGCTCTCAATCTTTAAGCGCTCATCCGAGGAATGCTCTTATTTTAAGATTCCTTTTGGTTACTCAATTTCTAAAAGGGCTCACAAATGTGTTCCTGCCTTTGCCATTTCCGGTTCCGGTTTGGGACCTTTACTTGGTCTTAAAGTTCTGATGGGTGCTCTGTTGAACCATTGCACTCATGGCCGTTGTGGTTGTTCACCTTTAAGACTATTATGTTGGTTGCTCTTACATCTGCACGTAGAGTGTGCGAGTTGCAGGCACTTTCTTCCAAGCCACCCTTTACTGTATTCCACAAGGACAGGGTTGTGTTGAATCAGACCCTCCTTTCTACCTAAGGTAGTTTTGGACTTTCATTTGAGTCCGAAAATTGTGCTACCTGCCTCCTATCCTCCTCCACATCCTAGTAAGGAAGAGGAACGGCTTCATCAGTTGGACCCTAGGAGAGCTTTGAGCTTTTATATTTTCAGAATGTCCAAGGTGAGAGTGGATGGCCAGCTTTTTGTAGGGTATGTATACCGGGCACAAACTAGGCCAGGCTATGTCTAAACAAACCCTGTCTAGGTGGATCATCCTCCGTATTTATGAATGCTATTTTTTGGCGGGCAAGGTCCCTCCTGAGGGCTTGCAGGCTTATTCAACCAGAGGCATGGGTACGTCGACAGCCCTGCAAAGGGGTGTCCATATAAAGAACATATGTGATGCTGCAACGTGGTCTTCCATACATACCTAGCATTATTTCCTGGATACTTTGCATGCTCAGGATGTGGCGTTTGGCAAGCAATCCTTTATTCGGCGCTTTAATTTCAAATCTTACTAAATTCTTCACCCTCCTCCACTCACGGATACTGCTTTGGGAGTCTGTCAAAGATGAGGAATACATTGGAGGACACAATCCATTTGAAGAACAAGTTACTTACCCCTGGTAATGTTCTTTCGACTGGATGTTCCTCCAACGTATTCCTCATCGCCCTCCCCACCTACCCCTCTGTAGAATTTCCCATGCTATTACAGCTTTCGCTCCAACAAGGCGGAGTACGGTCAGGCCTGATGTGTGCCCACTTCTGCTACACGAGGAGGGGGAAAAAACAAGAACTGAGGCTACCGGGGGGACGTGAGTTCAACTTATAACATCCAATGACGTCACCCTTGATGGAGGCCTTTGAGGGACATTGACCCAACACCATCGAAGCAGGGCGCCCTCTGCCGAAAAACTTCTGAAGCAGTTGAGCTGTGGACACTACATGTCAAAGATGAGGAATATGTTGGAGGAACACCCAGTCGAAAGAACGTTACCAGGGGTAAGCAACATGTTCTTCTTCCAGTAATATGCATCCCCTTTTATTTTGTTTCTGGTAATTATTTGTAAAAGGTGTAAAGAGAGCCTTTGCACCAGTAAGGGTGCCTTCAACTCCATTTAATTAAGCATAGCCCTAGCAAAGTTAAGGGAGTTTGCCTTAATCGACGGGGTGGCAGGCTGGCCGCCGGAAGCCTTGGCTTGGCACTGTTGCAAATGTGGACGGCCTAGTATTTGTTCCCACAGCTCCAGACGTGACCCCATTATGCTTAGGCTGACACTACCCAATCCTCAGAATCCTATGAATAAACACTTATTCTCCAGCACGGGGCATGGATTCACATGCTCATGAATATTCCCCGTTGTCAGGCTGGGAATCCTCGGTAAAGAAAAAAATCAGTATCAGTTTCGTTTCTGATCTGTTTTAGTAGTAACCAATCACTGATCTCTGGGTAATACTGCCCCCAGCCAATGACTGCCCTCTCCCTAAGCCCCGCCTCTGGCAGCCATCCTCAGATTTTCACCGCACGTCCAAGTGTTGGGAGTCCTCGTGCTTTAACTTGAGTTTTTGCTGCGTTTTCGTGCTTTTTCAGGAGATTTTCTAATTTTTTCGGTTTAATCGAGCCTCAAGCTCCACTGTTTCTACTTCCGATAACGGGGACCCGTTTCGGAATTCTTCTACGCCCCTCAAGGGTGAAGTTTTCGTCGCATTTACGCTTCTTGAAGGATTCCGAAGATCTGTGGCCTACCTCAACGGACATGGCCCAGGACAAGGGAAGCTCGACGCCCGGATCCAAGTTGTTCAGGTGCTGCCCTGGATGCGGATTACAGAATGTTTTCAAGGAGGACGAGCATTTGCGATGTCTCTACTGCCTTCATGAGGACAAGACGCACGTGGAGAAGGACTGTGCTTTCTGCAAGAACCTTTCGGAACGGACCAAGCAAGATCATCGTTCCCGCCTCGCCGCCTGGCTGGAGAAGGGCACAGCAGGTGAGAAGGCGAAGAAAAAGTCTGAGCGGGCTTCTAAGTCCTGTGAGAGCGCCCCGGCGACGGGGGCCCAACAGAAGGCCAAGCACCGGGAGCGCCGAAAGGTCGGGCTCTTCGGCTGCCAGGCAGGGCGCGACTTCGCCGGCACGTTCAACCACGAGCCAGCGCTCCGGTTCGGGGAAGAGGAAGTCTGAGAACCCGGGTAAGCTGCTGGAGCGGCTGCTGGAGCGGCCCCGGTCGATATCGAAAGGACCAGAGGGTGAGAAAGGCGCTGACCCTTCCCCCAAGGCGAAGGCCCAGGGCGCACCCAAGGTGGTGAGGGCTTTGATCCAGCCGGCAAAGGCCTCTATCGAAGTGGTCGCTGCGGCCCTGGCAAAGCCGGCTGAGACTACGCCAGTGGAGACCGCCTCTGGGCCCAGAGTATCCCTGCCACCGCAGAGGGAATCCGCTCCGCCCTTCGTGCCCACAAGGCCTGTGGTCCCACTCGCCTGACCCTCGGGATGATACGGATACGGGGACAGACGGCGACGGTGGTGATGATACGACGGACATTCCTTCGCCTCCCCCTCGGGCCTCACCACCCGACGAAATTGGCTCCTTTCACGCCATGATAGCCAGGGCGTCCGAGCTCTTCCAACTCTGCCCAGAGGAACAGAAGAAGGAAGGCTTTCTTTATCAAAGACTGGAGGCCAAGAGAAAGACGGTCCTGGCAGTGCCGTTGCTCGACGACATCTGGGACAAAGGGCTGGCTGTCCTCAAGAACCCTTCTACGCCGCCCGCCAAGAGGGACAGGTACGAGAAGAAGTACCAGGTCCCCGACGCCACCCCCTTGTGCCTCAGGGCCCAGCCTACGCCGGATTCGGTCGTCTCGGTAGCGGCCAAGAAGAAGGCAGCGGGTGGGGCAGCATCAACTTCCACGTCCCCGCCGGACAGCGAGGGCAAGAGGTTGGACTCCATGGGACGACGGGTCATTTCGTCGTCGGCGACGACGACGATTAAGGCGGCCAATGCCTTAGCGATCATGGCCCGTTACGACAGGGAGCTTTGGTTCAAGTTAGCTCCCCTGCTGGACTTCCTGCCGGACGACAAGAGAGCAGAAGCCCTACAGATTCTTCAGGAAGGCGAGGTGGCGTTGGATCACGCCATAACGGTGGCAACGGACATTGCCGATACCTGATTTCGCCAGATGGGCAACGGGGTTTGCCTACGACGACTAGGGTGGCTCAAGGCGACAGACTTCCGCCAGGACGTTCAGACCAGAGTGTTGGATATGCCGTTCGACGGCAGCAACCTTTTTGGGAAGACGGTGGATGAGTCGCTCCAGGCCATCAAGACCGACTCGGAGACGGGACGGGCCCTAGGGGTACTTCAACGACGGCCCTTGCGGAGCTCCGGAGGCAGACAGGGTCCCTCCAAGGGATCCAGCGGTGGCTCTTCTACATACCGCCAGGCGGCCCGCCCCTCGTCCCAGGAGGCCTACAGAGGTCGCGGCAAGCAAGGAGGATCCCGCCGTCGTCGTCAAGGGGGCCAGGGTGGCAAGGCCTCCTCCAAGCAGGACTTAACCGGCCGTAGCGTCGGGCTCCCACCGAAGCACCCCGGTGGGAGGCTGGCTGACGAAGTTCGTCAGCATGTGGCAGTCCATCTCCACTGACCGTTGGGTGCTGGACACCCTGGCCAACGGGCACTCGCTGGAATTCCAAAAGAAGTGTCCTCGCATTCCTCCCGTGGCCAGGAAGGAGAATCACGTCCCTCAACTGCTGTTGGAGGTAAGGGCGATGCTCAAAAAAGGTGCCATCGAGCTCGTCCCCCAGGAGGCTCCGGGGCTCTGGAGTGTACTCAAGGTACTTCCTCATCAAAAAGAAGACAGGCGGTTAGCGCCCCATCCTGGACCTGCGTCGGTTAAACAAGTACATCAAGGCACAGAAATTCAGGATGGTCACCCTCCAGCACGTGCTCGGTCAGCTGGAGGAGGGCGACTTCCTATCGTCGTTGGACCTGGAGGATGCTTACTTCCACATCCCCATTCTAAAAGGACAGTTTCTCAGGTTCGTGGTTCAGGGACGCCACTACCAATTCAGAGCCCTGCCGTTTGGATTAAAGTCGGCACCCAGGGTATTGACCAAGTGCCTGGCACCAGTGGTGACGCGGCTGCCCCTGCAGGGGATCCACGTCTACCCCTACCTGGACGACTGGCTAATCCGTGCAAGGACAAGAGAACTCGCCGTCGAACACACAGCGAGGACCGTCCGGCTGCTCACGGAACTGGGACTCGCCATCAACTACCCCAAATCCCATCTGGTTCCGTCGCAAGTAGCACTGATTCTGGGAGTGAAGCTCAATACAGTGGGGCAATTGGCCTCCCCGTCGGAGGAGAGGAAGAAGGCCATTTTGGGCAAGGTGCAATGCCTGCTAGCCACGGACGTGGCCAGGGTGAGGTCCATCAAGTCCCTCCTCGGGATGATGTCCTCATGCATCTACCTTGTACCCCTTTGCAGACTTCGGATGCGTCCGCTACAGGAGTTCCGCGACGCCCGCTGGTTTCAGGCGACGGGCTGCTTCGAAGACAGGATCCCGCTCGACGAGGAGTTGCGTCGGGCGATCCTATGGTGGGGTACCCGTGTGCACCTCACGGCAGGCACGGACTTTCCGACCCTGGCGTTTCAGGAGACGGTGACGACGGACGCCTCCCTGGAGGGTTGGGGGGCCCACACCGAGATCTCCACGCAAGAGGCCTTTGGCTCCCAGAGGAGAGGTCTCTCCACATCAACATTCTGGAGCTTCGAGCAGTGTTCTGGGCACTCAAGTCGTTCCTTCCCACCCTCAAGGACAAAGTGGTGAGGATCTTCACCGACAACACCACTACGATGTTCTACATACGGAAGCAGGGAGGCACCAGATCCCCAGCCCTATCCAAGGAGGCCCAGGATCCACTTGGCAGGAATAAAAAACACCATCGCTGACTCACTCAGCAGGGAGCTGCGCTCGTGCCACGAGTGGGAACTACGTCAGGACCAGGTGGATCGGCTCTTTCGACGATGGGGCAAACCCCAGATCGATATTTTCGCGACGGCGGCAAACTCCAAGTGCCAGAGGTTCGCCAGCAGGTTCCCGCAGCCGAGGAGCATGGGCGATGCTTTCTCGTTCCCTTGGGACGGCCTGTTTCTATACACGTTCCCTCCGTTGCCGTTGCTGCTCCGCCTCATCAACCAGTTCAAGAAGTCCAGGTGCAGAATGATCCTCATCGCACCGGCGTGGCCGAGGCAGATCTGGTTCCCGGACCTTCTGGACTTGTCAACGTCCCCACCAGTCAAGCTGCCGGCGGACGCGGATCTTCTCTCCAGAGAAGGAGGTGCCATTCTTCATCGTGACCCGGAGTCGCTGAACTTGCAGGCCTGGCTCCTGCAGCACTAGAGTTTGGAGGGTACGATATCCCGGCTGACTGCAGAGAGGTTCTTGCAAAAGCCAGGGCGTCCTCAACTCTCAAGTGCTACGGACATAAGTGGAAGAGGTTCTCTGTCTGGTGCTGTGCACAGAAGATTAACCCTCTGCGGATTACGGCCCCTCAAGTACTGCCGTACCTACTGTCGCTGGCCAAAGCTGGACTGGCTCACGCCTCCATCAAAATACATCTGGCTGCCATCTCCTGATATACCAGGACTACGGGACGGGCGTCCTTGTGGTCTCATCGCCTGGTGAAGGAATTTATGAAGGGACTATTCCGATCGTTCCCGCCGGTGTAGGCTCCAGCCCTGGCGTGGGAGCTTAATGTGGTGCTGACCAGGCTCATGGGGGGCCCCATTCGAGCCTATGCATTCGGCGCATTTGAAGTTCCTGTCGTGGAAGACAGCGTTCCTCGTGGCCATCACCTCCGCACGACGAATGGGAGAAATCCAGGCCCTATCTTGCAAGCCTCCATACTTGACTTTTCACGACACAAGGGTGGTGCTGAGGACGCACCCCTCCTTCATGCCCATGGTGCCGTCGGACTTCCACCTCAACGAGCCCTTGGTGTTACCAGTTTTCTTCCCGTCGCCTTCGACGCCGGCCGAGAGGACTTTGCACTCGCTGGATGTAGCTAGAGCGCTGAAGTTCTACGTGGACCGCACGAAGAGTTTTCGGAAGACGTCACAGCTGTTTGTGAACTTTTGGACTGTGAATCAAGGGAAGGCTCTCTCGAAGACTTCCATTTCTAGATGGCTCTCCGGCTGCATCATGCACTGTCACCAGTTGGCAAACCGACCGCTGCCCGGCCGTCCGAGAGCCCATTCGACCAGAGCGATCGCTGCTACCACGGCGTTCCTGTCTGGTGTGCCCCTGCAGGACATCTGCAGCGCTGCTACGTGGAGGTCGACGCACACCTTCACAAGATTCTACTGCGTCGATCGGGACTCCAGGGAGGAGTCCAGGGTCGGCCAAGCAGTGCTGCACAACCTGTTCGCTTAAGGTGAGCCTGGTGAGGAGGTAAGAGATGCTTAATGTTGAGCCTGTTGCCACCTCCCGTGGTTGTGCATGTGTGTACTGCTATGTATTCTTTTATTCATGAGCATGTGAATCCATGCCAGACCCCATGCTGGAGAAGGAACAAGTTACTTACCTATAACTGTTGTTCTCCAGCATGGGTCTGGCATGGATTCACATGCGAGCCCTCCCGCCTACCCCTCTGCGGCTCTTCACTTGGTCATACTGCCACTTTACGTGCTACCAAATCTGAGAATGGCTGCCAGAGGCGGGGCTTAGGGAGAGGGCAGTCATTGGCTGGGGGCAGTATGACCCAGAGATCAGTGATTGGTTACTACTAAGAAAGACAGATCAGAAACAAAACTGATACTGATTTTTTCTTTACCGAGGATTCCCAGCCTGACGGGGAATATTCATGAGCATGTGAATCCATGCCAGACCCATGCTGGAGAACAACAGTTACAGGTAAGTAACTTCCTTATTTATCCGTTGAAAAAAGGGCCTCAATTGCAGTCCATTGATTATTTTCATTGTATTGTTGCAGATGTAATTGTTCTACTGAATGTTTTAGTTTTGTTTAAAGATCTTTGCTTTTTCTTAATGTATGTGCTGTTTTGGATGTAATGTCTCTAAAATGAAGTCCATAACTATCGTTGGAACATGGTTCTATTCTAAGGTATCGTCAGTTAAAGCAGCAATGGGAAATGAAGTCTGAAGAAGCAGAATTACTGCAGACTAAATTGCAGCAAAGTTCTTATCACAAGCAGCAAGAGGAACTTGACACTTTGAAGAAAACTATTGGTAAATTTGAGTGCATCTTAAAATACTTTACACTTCTAAAACCGGCAGTTGTCTGTACACAGTGAGTTGTAGCACATCAAACGTAATTAGCCCATGAGGGCTTTACTGTAATGCAGAATATCGACCTGTTTGCTTATTGTTGAGAGAGATCTATGACCTTTTTACTAAGTCGAAAAAGCAAATGCCATATTTTGAATTATGAAATATTTAAGGGCCTGTGACGTGTAGCGCTAAGGCAGCAGTCCTCTGAGGCCCACTATCAGCAATAGCTTATGTTCCTTGTGGAGAGTGGTGTATAATGCATGGCAGTTCGTGCCATTCAGATCTTTGTTCTGCATGCAGATTCAGATGATGTACAGCCTAGCATTTTTCCTACTGAGACAAATACTACCTGTTATGATTTCAGAGGAAAGTGAGGCGACACTGAAGACTACAAAGGAGGTCCAAAAGAAGGCTGAGGAAAAATATAAAGTGCTGGAGAACAAGATGAAAAATGCTGAAGCAGAGCGTGAGCGAGAATTGAAGGAGGCTCAGCAAAAGGTTGATGCTGCAAAGAAAAAAGCAGATGCATTCAGTAAAAAGCTTAAGGAAAAACAGCAGGTAAAGTTAAAAGCAGTAGAAACCAATCTTATTTTACGAATCTAAATGAACTAAGTTTAGTGCAGTCCAAAAAGGATGATTTAACTTGTGCTATATGGCCTTTATATGTTCAAACTTCATGCATGGTGATATTCTTAAATTGATCTATCCGATAAGCTGTTGATGTTCAGTCAGACAATGCTGTTTAGTTGTACATGTTCATAAAATGTGAAAAAGTACACCTCAAAGGCAAAATATGTACATCATCTTGTATTCTTTTTAGGAATTCTTTAGAGTGCCTTATTTGTGGTAGATTTCGATCTGTGGGCATACATGTTCTAATATTGTCGGTTTTTTATTTTTGCCTGTATAGATTTCATTTTACATGTTTGCTTATATGGATGCTGAACGTATCCATTGCATATCTGATGATGACTTAAAACAATGCAAGCATTTTTAAGCTTTCAGTTACTCGGGAAGTCTTATTTAAATGCGCTGTAAAAATACATTATCCCTGTGACTTTTTTCCACTTTCAAATGAAGTGTGTGTTTAAAGGGAAGAATAGAATGATCACTGCCAGCATGTTTGCTGAAACTCCTTTGGCAAATATCCGGGACTGATGCACACTGTTCCTTTTTGTTATACCTTAGGGAAGGCCGTAGTTTGCTGTTTAGAAATTGTGAGTTTGTGTTTAAATTAAGAGACTTGTGTGAAATACAGCACCCTGACATGCACTTTTGAATGGATTGTCTCCTCACACATATTCCTCATCTTTGACATCTCCAATATCCAGCTTCTGCTGCTTCAAAAATTATTTTTCCGGCAAAGGGTGCTGTGCGTCGATGCAGTAGACGCGATGTCCCTCGAGGGCCTCCATCTCGAGGATGATGTAATCACAGGCATATGTAGCACGCGCAGCGCCAGTTGGCTTCAGTTCTGTTTTTCCGAGTAAGCTTAAGCTTTAAGAACTATGGCGCGGTTCAGAAATTTCCTCTAGAAATATCCAAAAATGTCGTTCAACACTGACTACCCTGAAGGCTGGGTTTAAAAAGTGTCAAGACTGCGGTGCCAAGATGTCCCTGACCGATACGCATCGAGTATGCTTGTGGTGTCTCGGTGTGGAGCACAAGACCTCGGCCTGTTCAAAGTGTCAATCGATGACCTGAAAAGCTCTGAAGGAGCGTAAGGGGAAATTGGCGGTAGGTAGTCTCTAAGAAAATCCCATCGGCTACCCCATCAAAGAAACCTTCTTTTGACGAAGGGAAAGGCGACGCTCCTCAAAGAAAGAAGGCAAAAAGGTCCAGGTGAAGCTCCCACCACTCGTCAAAGAGGCATCATAAATCGCCTACTTCAACGCCCTCGTCTGACTTCTCTCCTGACAGGGCTATATCCTGTCCCACTAAGGCCTCCACTCCTGCTGAATGGGAAGCATTCAGGCATGAAATGCTTAAGGTATTCGAGAACCAGAAACTCTCGAAACAGGCAGGCCATGCTCCTACCTTGCTTTCTGAAGCCAGTAAGGAAAGGGCTCCAGCCAATTCCTGTGCACCTTTGAGCCCGGGCAAAGGCCAGATCGAGGCCTCGACACAATGAGAAATCAACAAGGGATCCTTAGAATCCAAGTCGAAAGATAGGTCGAGGTAGTCGAGGCCAGCCGCCCCATCGACTCCTGCGGTACATTGAAGTCGAAAACGTCTTCATCAAAGACATCGACTCCTCAGGCCCGAAAATGTTCGAAGCCTTCGGCTGCTTTAACCGAGATACAGAAAACCTTCACTCCTTTACCAAGAAAGGATTTCTATAAATCTCTGACCTCTATTTATGAGGACAATGAGCCATCTGATAATGATGTGCCCTTTGGTTTGCAGTATGGCACACCAAATGTTCCTAATGGTTTCATATCTGAGGAATCCAGACTGAAAGACCTATATGAAAATGTGCAGACAGCCATTGGAGTGGACACTTCACCGGAATTGGAATTTGGAAAGCCTGAGTCAGATGAGCATGCAGATGCCTCTTACAGGCAGTTGATGACCAGGGAAGTGGATTACCTGTAATGGAGCAGACCTGCACCCCTTTTGAACAGGATTACCTTATCGATATCCTAGCTAAAGGTCCTCAAAAGGATCCCATTTTACCATTTTTATATTGCTCTTCAGAAGAGAGTGAGTGCCAATTGGGAAGCACCAGAGTCAAGTCCGGTATAAATAAGAACCTTAGCCTTTTCACCCCAGTGGACTGTCTTGGAGGGGTTGATCCTTTCGCTACTACTCCTCAGTTGGAAGAGTGAGGAATGGCTGGTCAAAGATGCCAAAGAAGATTCCCTCGTGGTGGACGAGGGAGAGGTGCAAAGTCTGCTCAAGCAGCAGCATGTTTACCAATAGCCACTGCTTCAGCCTCCTCAAAACCTCTGAGCTCTTGGGTCACGGCACCCCCGTGGAAGGCAGACTGTCTCGGCATCTGAAAGAATGGCGAGACATTACTTCAGATGCTTGGGCTTTAGAAACCATAGCCCAAGGTTACTGCCTCCCCTTCATTCAGAGACCTCAGAACCATCCACCGGCGAGCCATTCTTTGAAAGTTCCAGATATGTTCCTTGTGCAGGAAATTGTGACCCTGCTAGAGAAAGGCGTTATAGAGCCAATATCTGTAGCGGAGAGGAACAAAGGATGATGTTCTCCTTATTTCTTAATCCCCAAGAAGGATGGAGGACGGAGACCCATCTTGGACTTGAGATACTTGAACAGGTTCCTCAGGAAGGACAAGTTCAAGATGGTCGCACTTTTTCAGATCCTTCAGGCCCTCCAACTCCAGGATTGAATGGCGTCATTGGACCTTCAGGATGCTTATTTTCATGTGCCAATCCATCTCCAGGACAGAAAGTACTTGTGGTTCGCTGTTGGCGGTTCTCATGATCCGTTTAGAGTTCTGCCATTCGGGCTGACCTCCGCCCCAAGGGTTTTCATCAAACTGATGGCGGTGGTGGAAGAGAGTCTCAGGAGAGGGGGCGGATTCACGTCTACCCCTACCTGAATGAATGGCTGATCAGGGCACGTTCTCCCGAACAAGTCCTGGATCATCCCGACGTCACCTGCCACACTCTTCACAGACCTGGCTTCTCCCTCAATTAACAGAAGTCCCATATGACACCATCTGAAAAGTTCCAGTTCATATGGGCTGTACATACATCATTGGGAAAGAGCTTGCCACCCGAGATGAGGGCTCAAGACATTCTGCAGATGGTCTCCAAGTTTGAGTGCCCAGTGTCTCCCGGCCTTTGACTTTTTGAGGTTGCTCGGCCTCACGACATCCTGAATTTTTCTGGTGCCAGAGGCTCGCCTGAGAATGAGATCCCTTCAATGGGCTCTCAGGACACAATGGTCTCAATTCTCGGGCAACATGTCAGACCTACTTCAGGTTCCAAGCAGGGTCACGCAGGATCTCCTGTGGTGGGCCTGCGAGGACAACATTTTGAAGTGAGAACCTATTTGGCACCATGATCGGAGATAACAGTAGTGACGGACGTCTCACTCACAGGGTAGGGAGCCCACACCAACAATCTGGCAATTAGCGGTCGTTGATCTTCGAGTCCAAACTAGACATCAATCTTTTGGAGCTGAGAGCAATCAGACTTGCGCTGAAGGCTTTTCTGCCCTCTGTTCAGGGAAAGATTGTCCTGATAATGACGGACAAGACAGTGGCCATGTACTACCTCAACAAGAGAGGTGGTGTAGGATCACTACCAATTTGAGGAGGAATCTTTCTGTCGGCGGTTCACCTAGCCGGAGAAAAGAACACTGTGCGGATGCTCTGAGCAGGCAGAGCAGTGTCTCCCACGAGTGGCAACTAGCTCAGGAAGTCCTTCAAGAGCTCATTACCCTTTGGGGAACCCCTCAAGTGGATCTATTTGTGACCAGTGTCAACAGGAAGTGTGAACTGTACTGCTCCAGGGAATTTCCCCAAGAGGAGCTCTAGGAGACGTGTTTGTGTTGGACTGGGAGTTTACACTCCTATACGAGTTTCCTCCAGTCCCTGTCACTCCTCACGTGATACGGATGTTGAGAAAGTTCGGGAAACACATGATCCTAATTGCCCCGGATTTGGCTGGAGGGCGTGGTATCCGGACCTTCTGGACATGTCCGTCTGCCCTCCAATACGTCTTACACAAAGAGAGGACCTTCTTTCGTGAGAAGAGGGTCAGGTTCCACATCCAGAGGTCAAGACACTCGGCCTTCACGCATGGTCTCTGAGAGGCTGAGGTACAAGGATTGGGACCTCCCGGATTACCTAATGGAGATTTTGCTTTCGGCCAGAAGGCCAGCAACCAAGTTTTTGTACAGCTGCTAACGGAACAAATTCTGCAGCTGGTGCAGAGACAAGAATGTGTACCCTTTTTTGCTATGCAAGCCCCCAGAGGTGTTGGCATTTTTACTGTACGTAGCCAATATGGGGCTCCAGGTTGGGACCATTAAAGGCTATTTGGCGGCCCTTTCCATCTTCAATCCCTCGTCTGAGGAAACTTCATATTTTAGGATACCTTTGGTGATACAATTTCTAAAGGGACTCACTAATGTTTTCCCGCCATCTCCATTTCAGGTTCCCATTTGGGACCTTAATCTGGTGTTAAGATTTCTTATGTGGCTGATTCCAAGATGGCCGTCGAGCATTAGGGACTGTGGTTGACTGAGCTCCGTGTCCTAACAGAAGCTGCAGACTGCGAAAAGTGACATTGCCTGAAATGGGGCTTGCACGCTGGATGTGCGTGTTTAAAGGCAAGCAGAGCTGTAAATGAAATATCGCCAGAGCGGGATCGCTGCAGAGCTGGAGTGAGACGGGACCTGTGCACGTTTGTGCGGTAAACCTGCACTGTTGGAGGGCGACCCCGAACCCATGGAGAGCGGATGAAACACAGGAAGAACAGTCCCGCACTAGCGGTATAGTTGGGCAGTGTCCTGGAGCATAAGGGGAGCCTGGAGAGCTTTCTGACAACGTCCCGGGAAGGAGGGACAACGCCCATTGCACCATCCAGCCTACACTGAGCTACCGCTAGGAACTGCCGCTCCTGGTGGAACTGGGCGTGTCTGTCTTGCACGCCCGGTGATTACACTGTCCGGGAATCTTAAACTGTGTAAGTTGACTGCTGGACATAATGCAGACAACCTCCCATGGTGATTGACTGACCCCAACGGGTCTAAAGATCCCGCTATATATAATTTGCTGTGATTCCTTTCCTTATACAAAGGGGAGACACTGCTAAATCTGGTGACTTGGAATCAGAGTGAGATGCCCCCCCCCCCTCCTGCTGTGTTCCTGAGGCAGTAGGAGACCAGTTTTTGGAGCCTCAATGCTGGAGAGCATTACAACTATAATTGGGGCTAAGGCAGAAACCAGGTGACAGGTGGGATATCAAAGCTGGATCATGAACATAGCTTGGCTAATTATAAGCGCTTTCATACGATCATTGTGAATGGGATCTGGATGATTTGAGGACAGCTGGTTTCCTTATTTTGGAAGAATGCACACTGGGGGCCTTACTGCACACCTAGGAATGCCTTGCTAAGGTGGTGGTAGAGATCCACTAGCATTAAACGCTTCTTGTAGGTGACGAGATCGGAGTTGCAATGAGTAAGACTCAAGGGTTTATTGAATTCAGTATACATAATACTAGGAAATCTGATGTCTACATCATTCCAGCTGGACTTAGTAATTCAGAAAGTTGCAGTGACACAGAGGGAAATATCAAACTTTTATTAGGCAACAGAGAAGTACTAGGAGTCTATTCGGTCTATGTCCAAACCCAGAGAGAAAAGAAGAGGGGCACCTCCACGCTCCCATCCACCCCCTAAAAGAATCCGATCCGAAGCTGTTGGCTTAGGTCAGGTGGTGGCCAACAAGACCAAGATCGCACGAGAGAACTGGGTGAGATGCAAAAAGACAGCGCAGATTGAGGTTGGCAGCCTCAAAAGAAGATCTGGAGAGGTGTGTCCAAGTTTTTCAGGACAAATTGGCAGGCTTCTTGCAATCGCAATTAGATACTTTACTTTAGAATTCAAATCCGCCCTATCCGATATACGCAAGGACATTGCTTCATTGGAGGAAAGAACGGACCTCAATGAGCAGGCAACTGCAGGACTTGGCCCTAGAATACCTATTGCCAGGATTCACAGAGTTGGTCCAAAGCGGCAAGACCCGTGGGACTGTCCCAGAGATACATTGGTGGCATTGGCATCCTACCCCCAGAAAGAACAAATTCTTAGGGAAGCCAGATAAGCGACATAAATTACACTAGATGGAAACGAAATCCAACTGTACTAAGATCTAGATCCAATGACAATACAAAAGAGTAGGGATATGCATGAAATCCTACAATATTTACAATCCCAGAAGATAACATACCGATGGACCTTCCCATTTGGTCTCTTGTTCAATTGGGAGAGTAAACAGCACTGAGTCACCACTGAGGAGGGAGCCCGGGTTTTGAGACTGGATCAAGAGCATCAGACAGGCCCAAGTACAGAGACAACTTGCGTCCCACGAGGACCGCGACAATGGGAAAGGACGACAGTGCGACATATCCAGAAAAGAAGTCAAAAAGGCCAAATTCCAGCAGAGAAACCCCCAACGACATGAAGGTTTAAGCACTCATTTGGCTAACTTTGGCACTGGGATATAAGGTATAATTTTGCAGAGTATGAATGATATTCAAGAAATGGGGCACAGTGGAAGCTCACCTTGGAATCTTTTTAGGACAGAGGGTTTTAGCAAAAGAAATTCTTCAAGGAGCATTCTTCGAGATAATGGTTTTGTAGATGGGCTTTACCTTCCGTTTAATACTTAACATATGGGGGCTCAATGCCCCTGTCAAGAGGAGGACATTAGAGCGATTATTAAATATACATCAGGCAGACCTCATAGCCTTACAGGAGACCCACATTAGATTTCAGGACCGTGACAAGCAAAAATGTTGGCAATACCCGATAACAAGGCAGGCTAGACCAAATATGAGGTCAGACTTTAGCCGGGCATAGGAGACCTATTTCCAACGTCTCCTTCATCTGCACTTTCATCCTGTGTTTTCTACATTCATTGGCATGGAACATTTTTTCTTACAAACAAACTGCCAGTTAAAATGTACAAATGAATGCTTTATTTACCATGCCTTTGACCTTTACATTTATGTCATAGTGAATGTTTAACTATGCTTTTGTGTTCCGCAATGGACATTATAGATTGTCATATATAAAAGCCTGCTAAAATGCTTTGCACAAACAAAATAAGCATCAGCTAATTAATAAAAAGCTGCAATTTTGCATAAAAGAATTGGAATTTTGCACATGAATATTGTATTAGATATCTGTTTGACAGCAGCAAGCATTCTGTTTCTTTCAACGGTTGCCCAAACTGCATGGGCACCCGTAAGGGTCTAAAACCAGTGTGCACTGAACCTACCTTGCGCACCCTTACGATCCAGAGAGGGTAGGACAACCCCCCTTGTTTCAGCTAACGCAAAGGAAAAGACAGCGGGTGTTCTTATCACATTTAGAACAGATACACAGATGTCTATTAGGAAGATACAGGCTGACGGGGAGGGTTGCTTCCTGTTTTGGTGCACATTGGATCAATCACCATAATTTTAGCCTCACTATATGCCCCTAATACTGCCCAAGAGGGATTTCTGAAGACCGCATTATCTAGGTTGGAACAGTTTGGGCATGGCAAAACGATCTTGATGGGAGATTTAATCATTGCATAGGACCCTATACGACAAAGAAGTTCTATTACCACGCACGCCCCCGTCCCCCACCTTCCTCAGCTCTTAGAGAGAAATTTGATCAGTTGTCACTTAGATATTTGGCCTACCCTGAAGGGAGACAAATCCTTTTCTAGAATTCACTATTTTTGGGCTTTGGTTAGGTTGATAGGAAGGGTGACACAAATAGATACACATACGATAACCATTTCAGATCATGCCCCTTTGACAATTGATCTTGATTTCACTAGGGTGGTTTCCACACTTTGGAGCTGGAAATTCCCGAAAGAAATCAGATTCTTTGTGATGAAATAGTGGGTAAAATGAACTAGTATTTTTATTCCAACCTGGATGGGGAAATGGGACTGGATGTGCTCTAGGATGCGTTTAAAGCGACCCTTAGGGGGACTCTTATTTCAATTCAGGCGCATAGGGGAAAACTTAAACGTAATGTAGAAATGGAATTGGAGGCAGAAGTAAAAGATATCTTGAGACCAGTGGAAGTAGACTCATCCCCGAATCTTCAAAGGCAATACTGTAACGCTAAGGGCAAATTGGATTTAATTTGAACTAAACAAGCAGAAAAAAGCATACTGTATTCAAAGCAGAGGGTATACATTAAGGCAAACAAAGAAGACAGATGGTTAGCTAGACAAAGCAGAAAACAGCAGTCAATCCAGGGGGTAGAGAATCCATCAGGGAAGAAGGTAATGACGGAGGAAATTATAACCCAATTCTGAATGTTCTATTCTGCCTTGTATAAGTCAGACTCCCTAGACTAATTATCACAAGAAAGTTACCTGCAAACAATTCAGTTGGAGAGGATCTCGGAAGAGGACAGAGTAAACTTAGATAAAGATATCACTCGGGAGGATGTTTTGGCAGTTATTGCTAATCTTCTGATAAACAAGTCACTGTGACCCGATGGGTTGATTGCTTCTTTCTATATAAAATTTCGTGCAACTTTAGCCTTGAAATTAAATTATCTTTTTAACTCCTTTTCCACGACTGGTAGAATAACAACTTCTATGGAAGAGGCTAAATTGATCCTAATCCCGAAACCTGGGAAGGAACCTGCTAAATGCGGTTCATATCGTCCGATTGCTCTCATGAATATTGATGCAAAAATATATACAAAAATGCTAGCAAACCGACTAGAAGGTCTTATGCCTAATATTATCCACCCCGACTAGACCGGATTCATAAAAGAATGACAAACCCATAACTTTCAATTAATCTGTAATTTAATTGAAAAAGTGGCTAAAAAGCAGGTTGTAGCCTTACTAGTGTCGTTAGATGCTGAAAAAGCATTTGATCGAGTCGAATGGTCCTTTTTAATTTAACACCTTATGAGCTATGGGCTTCGGTCCTAAATATCTAGCGATGGTACAAGCTACTATGCACATTTGTCAGCTATATTGCTTACAAATGTTCAGCTATCTCCCCAGGTCACCCTTCAAAGAGGTACGAAACAGGGCTATCCATGGTCTCCTCTTCTTTATGCATTGCATTTAGAACCGCTGTTGACACGACTTTGCCAAGTGGAAGAAATAGAAGGCATATCCTTTGAGGCAGAAATTCACAAGGTGATGGCATACTCAGATATTCGGGTACCTCGTTACCCGCAGCATTCTTCCAATTGGAAAGGTTCGCTAGAGAGGCCGGTCTTAAAATTAACATCACTAAATCTTAAATTTGGGGTTCAAACAGGGCGAACTAACAAGGGCAATGGAAATGACACAGCTTTGCTGGATGCCTAAGTGCTTTCAGGTGTTGGGAGTAAATATTACATGCTCGCTTCGGGAGCTATACTCCGCCAACTTCAATCCATTAACAGGCGAGATTTAGAAGCTTGTCCAATCCTGAAGTCGCTTAATGGTTTAATGGCTTGGATGGATTAACTCCATCAAAATGGTGGTTTTACCCAAGGTCCTTTATCTTTCAGGCACTGCCAATCCGAATCCTGTCCTCCTTTTTTCATACACTTCATAAAACACTATCAAAATTCATATCGATAGATAAACCACCTTGCGTCGCATTGAAAACATTGATACTCCCCCCAAGTAGAGTTGGAGTAGGCCTCCCTAACTTTAGAGATTATTATTGTGCTGCTCAGCTGAAAGTGATGAAGAAATGGTTTAGGGAAGGCACAAATAAAAGATGGCGACAGATGGAAAGGGCTATTGTGGAACCTAGAATGGGAGAGAAACTATGGCTTCCTAGGTTAGACAGACCTTGGAATATACATCTCAGTGAGATTACCGTGTCGGCGGCGAACACTTGGGATCAGGCTGTTCATCAACATTGTTTTACTTCATTTCCCCTCCCCTTTCATGCCACTATTTGCGAATCCACAGTTTATCCCAGGAGTGCCGGTCAATTTCATCTAGGAATGGAAAAGAGAGGGATGTATAACATTTCGGGATATGTTTCTAGGGCAGGATATTAAGTCCTTTGCTTTATGTAAAGAGGAGCTGGGTAAGAACTTTTGTAACTGTCCACTCTGAGTTAGTTACCAACTAACTCTTTCACAAGTACTTTATTATTTTTATTTTTTAAATATTTTATTGAATTTTCAGTGTATAAAAAAAGACAGTAACGGAACAATCCAATAGGCACTTTGTAAGTTCATTAAGTAACAATCAACCTGCCCCCTCCAAGTAATTTGAGCATCTCAGTTCATAGTCCAACTTGAGAACATGTAACCATCGTATAAGGAAAATATAAATCTACTGTGCTGTAACGATGAATTATTGTGTAGGTTTCCACATAATAAATGGTCATAATTCATTGCCTACCACAAAAATATAACAATCAAATTGAGAAATTCATTAACATGAACCAGTACCTATAGCGGGGGGAAGTGAAAAGACAGCGTCAAGGAGAAAGATAGAGAGCGGGAAAAAAAACATTAAATTGCACAGTGTCCGTTACAGTAGACAGGTGAGGGCTCAGTACACATCTCAGGGTTTCAGAAAATGTTTCAATAACATTGGTTGGAAAAACATTTGTTCTTTGTCCCGCACAAAGTCCAGGAATGGTTGCCAGATGCGCGTGAATCTTAGCATTCTCCCTTCCAAAATAGCCGAGAGCTTTTCTAGCCCTAGTAATTCCCACACTTTCACCCACCAGTAGGCAATATGGGGCCCTTCTATGGATTTCCAAAAATGAGCTCTTGTGATCTGAGCCGCTACAAGAAGGGTAGAAAGCAAGGCTGCCCTATTACCGGACATCAGAAAGGAGCCCTCTTCTGGGGTATCCCCTAACACCAACAGGTTCATAGGCAACAAACCCCCAGTAATCTCTTTAATTTGAAAGCGTACCTCTATCCAGAAGGACTGTATAACAGAACAATGCCACCACATATGAGCCAGATCACCTTTCTCGTCACAACCATGCCAACATGTGTACGGGTAGTCTGGATTCATTGCATGCAGTTCACAATTACTTTTAAATACTTTTTCTACTTCACAAGACACAATCTTTTACTTCTCCAGTCCTTAACTATTCTATTGCATGAGTTCACTCAGGAGCAGAATAGGGACCCAAGTGGTCTAGGAGCCAGCTGTAGGCAGGGTGAGAGAGGGGCTCAGTGGCAGGAGAAGCTCTGAGTACCTGAGGAAGAGGGTCCAGGGACTTCTGAGAAGTTTCCCTAGGAGGATTCCAGCAGTGGGCCTGGATGAACTCGATGAGAAGACTCCCAATCACCAGAAACGCCCCAAAGCTTTACAGAAATTACACAGGCTTAAGGTAAGTAAATGTCCCAGCCAACACAGTACCTCAGCACAGAAGAAGAGTTGTAGCAGAAGACTTCAGGATCTGCAGCTAAAAACCTGGTCGATGGATTCCTTTGTCATGAAGACGGAAGACTTTGGAAGGAATTTTGTAGCATGGATCAACGGAGAAGGCTCCAGGCAAGAGTTTCTTCTCTGTGCTTTTAGCGCCCTTTTCAGGAGCCAGAAGACTATCACTGGTCGGATTCTCGTCACTTTGAAGGTCCAGCACTCTGGTGAGGGGACTTTAAGGACTCAAATCATGTCTCTGGAGTTCCAGCAGGATGCCAACAAAGTTTCAGCTCGATTCGGAAGTCTGTGCACCGCACAATGGCTTGAGGTCCCAGGGTATTGGGATATTACAGCCTGCAAGGTCGTAGCACGGCGTGGGATGGCTCAAATTTCAGGTGGTCTTGAGTCTAGTGGATCTTGCCAGGATCAGGGTTGTCTTTTTTAGAGTCCCCAGGTCGCTTGGAAGGAAGGGTAACGGGCTCTGCGGTCGCTGAAAATCGTCTCAGCCGCATTTTCTTAATCCTATTCTTCGGATTTGATTCCAGTGGTCGACTTATCAGCAGCTTCCAGGTTCAGAGTATTTATCAGGAGCTACAGCACAACTTCTGCATTCTCGACCTGCATTTTACAGCAAGGGGCAGTCTGGCGGTCCAATCGGGACAGCCAGTCCCCCACTGGGACTTGTTTCCTTTCAGACAAGTTGGAAGACAAAGGGCTGCAGAGTTTTGGACTCCTCCCTCGCTTCCTGCCTTTCTAGACACTCTGGAGCCTGAGTGGGGAATATAAAGGATTCCCGCAGAAGACAAAACAGCCCCTGAGATTGTTCCCAACTAGATTGGCAGGGGAAGACCTCAGAAACGGCAAGCATACAAGAAATGCATTACAGAGGCTGAATTAACAGCCTGTGAGAAATAAAGACAAAGTTACAAAGGTAAACCCACTGCCACCAGCCATTCATGTAGAACTCGCAATTGTAACAAAATGTTACCAGGTAAGTATGAAAGGGGATACATTGTATCGCCCTAGCACTCCACATAAGTCGCAGTGTGCTGGCTTACTATAAAAAATGTAAAGGGGGATGAAAATCCCCATTTACTAGTTGGGAACTGTAGTTCATCCAGTGAAAAAGATTCTCCTTCACCTAGGGACAAGGTAAAACAGTTACCTAGTCAAAGCAAAAAGTTCTGGGGTTGACACAGGTCAGGAAGATTTATCATTGATATGAAAATCTTAACGAACACTCGGACGCTGAAAATGCGTGACTTTTGAACTGCCATTTCAAACCTGTTGTGGTCTGTGGTCAAACCAATTGAGCCATAGGTTTTGTGTTTGAACTGGTATATATAAACCTGTGCGAATAGCGTTACTTATCTGTACATAACTAAACACTAGATGGCTACTGTTGGACCGCTTAAGAATTAGAAGTGTTTTGTGCTGTTTAAAGGCATGTTAATTATTACACCTTTTACCCACTGTAGGTATTGTTGGGGTATACTGGTGGCAGTAGTCCTCTTTTCACATTTTAGGTGCAACTTTCATTTTGCTAAAGTGCTCAAAATGGTTGCCAGTGCTGATTAAGCCCGATCTTTTGTAGTTCATTTTCCTTTTGACTGTCTAACTCCCAGGTAAGTGTAAGAAATAGTCATACGTGCTCCTTCTCTTTGCAGGTTCTGGCCAGAGCCCCCGAGTACGTTTGTGCGTGTTTGAAAATGGTTTGAACTAGGCAAGAGGCCGCTGATTGTCCAATACACATTACAAACGTGTGACGTTCTTGGCGTACCTGTGCTGAATGTTGCAGGTCCCCTCATATGTGGACCTGGGTTCCCTATCCCAAGAGTGTGTATTTCAGGGGAGACTCTGGAGTGATTTTCACTGCATAGCCCAATATGACGCACGGCCACAGAGGGAGGGCATGCTGGATGACTGCTACTGAGACCACAATTATCCAAGCCATTTACTGCACAATGAAGCCGTGATCTATTTTCAACAGGGTGGACTGTTCACCCCACCCCCCTTCGCCTTGTTAGCCTACCCAGTTCAGAGTCCATCACAGAATTCGCACTCCGAGTTGTGGGCTGGTAGCTTGAACATATCATCCGCATTTTGAACTACTCTAGTTGCACTCATCGCGTGCACCCTAGTGTTGTGAAACTTCCAGTTCACTCTTGTACCTGGACACCATAGAACCAGAAGTCTTGTTGGGGCAGTCTTGTGTCTTTGTGCCCATAGACTCTGTGGCGTACAGAGGGTCTGAATCGTGGTATCAGAAGCAGAGGTACTTGATTCTCGGCCTAAGTCAGTCTAGTGAGCTAAATAAATAGCAAATAAGCCTGTCTGGACCGGAACCGCTTGTCCCAGTGGCCAAAGTTGTCAACTTTCTCAAAATAGGTGACTACCCCAACAGGAAAAAGTAAAACGTCTGTTAGGGAGAATTCTCTGTAAAGGCTAATTTCCCAAACCTAGTGAGTCCCCCAGCAGCTTTTCTGGATTTTTGGGGTTTATTTTTTTCTCCTGCTAAGAGTGAGACTCCTTTTCCTCCCACTCTTAGACATGATTTGAGGTGTTCCTTTGACTTTGTATGTGTTCTATGGGCTATGGGGTCCTTTTCCCCATAGGGTTTCATGTGTTTTTGATATGTGGGTTACACAGCACCCTCCGTGCAGTAACCCAGGGGTGTCGTAGCGGCCCCCAAACATAGACCCCATACCCTGGGACAGACTACTGTCTCCCAGGGCATGTAAAGTCACCATTGGCTTTACTAGTCTCAAATTGTGAACAGAACCATTACAAACCATCATATTGTGGACATACTGGTCGGGGCAATTCGATTGCCTGGGGTCTGTTGTTCGAGGGGGCACTGTCCAGTCCCCCCGACCGCAAATATATTCCTATGGGATTTTCCCATTGTTTGAGGCTACCACTTTTTAAAATAGCCTCGAACATACCGCCGGTTTATTAAATTAATATAAATTCACTGGTTGGTATTTTTTGCCGAAACTTGGTTCCAAAATGGCGTTTGTGTTCGCTTCTGTGACTCCAACCCAAGTCGAGCCCTTTGTTCCACCTTTTGGCAGGCTTCTCCACAGAAGCCTCCAAAAGTGGTGCCACTCTGTCTGGGTACCACAGGGGGTGTGGCAGGTGGTTTAGGCACCCTGGACTGAGTTGCCTCGGCAACTCAAGTTGCACTCTTGTGTGATTGGCCCAAGTGGTGAGGTTCTCGGCTCACCACTTAGCATGTTTGAGTGACAGCTAGGCTCAATGAATGGGGGTTTTCTGCATAAAAGCAGGGCTTTGGGGACTGGAACTTCAGAAGTCACCACAGGACCTAAAGAATCCGAGGAGGGAGAAGCCGAGCCGACCTGCAACGACGATACCACCGGTGGAGCCCTGCTGAACCGTCTCACCACTTTTCCCGACAGAGGAGATCTCCAGCCCGGAGAGTCTTCTTCTTTTGACTGGTGGGGATAACCAGTTTGCCCATCTTTTCGCCTTCCTGGACCATCTCGTGGCCGCCTTGCCCGTGCCAAGCACCCCGGCAACCAGAATACCACGGTTTACCACTACCGCAAAGAAAAGGGTGGTCCTTGTAACCGGGAAACTCCGCGGCTGGTTTCTTCCCTGGCAGTGCAACGACCTTCAGCTTTCCTCCACGTCGAGACCTCCTCTTCCTCTGGACCAAACACGACTTGCACCCGCTGCCCCCGCTGGAGCGTTCTTCCCATTTTCAGGTACTGTGTCCCACCTGGCTTCCCTTGCGACAGATCGTTCGGGGTGACAGTAAATCCTCGACTTTCTAACCTGGGTTAGCCTGGGGCCTGTTAACTAACTTTTCCTGACTTGATCTCTATCTTTTATGAACTATTTACAAAGACTCTTTGGGCCTAACCCCACTGTGTGATCCTGGACACATTTCGCTTGCTCTCTCTAAGAGTGGGCCTGGCATTTGAACTTCCTTGCTCTCCAGTAGACTTTGCCTAACCTGCCTCACTGTGGTTATTTGAAAAGTATTGAGATTTGTGTGCTTTCATAACTGTCTTTTTCCCTCCCTTTTTAAATAACTTATTAGAGTGCCATCTTATGTTAAGCGCTCACCTCTGTCTGAAAGTAAGTGGTGTTTCTCATTAAGACTTGTCTAATAAGTAATCGGGGTTGTATATATGTATATGTAATAGTGACTGTGTTGAATTTACTTCTTTTTGTGCTAGTTTAATTTACAACTGTGTCTTTAAATAAATAATGATATACTTTTACACCAAAGCTCTGGTCAGTGTTTGCTTGTGCTACTGTATCTCTGTACCTATTGTGTATACTCTATATACTGCCTAACTCATCTTGAGAGAAGTCTGACTGATCAGCCACAGCTACCAGGTAAATCTGGGTGGTACAGACTGCTACCAATTGGGTTTACTGCTAACCACCTGTAGTCCTAAATCTTTTGCAGTGGTCCCTAAGGGAACTGCACAGGTTTCTGCCTAACGTCTCCCAACAAACAAACTAAAAAAGTAAATGCATACCAGCCTGAACCCTGATTTCACCCACCCAGACTTGCGTACATGGTCGGATGCATGAAGCCAGCAAATCAGTGCCACCGGATGGTGGTCTCTAATATTACCTAATCTAAAAAAGAAATGCAGGGTACAAATGTACCTTTTAATTGCATGACTTAATACTTTCAATCAAGTGTGGATTACACATTGTGTTTAAGAACTAAAGTACATTTTTCCTTGCCTAAAACTTAGCTCCATTGAAAATGGGAATTAGCCTTTTTTTATTTTAAATAAGGTTATTTATATTGGACTGACACATTGAAACATTTTTGCTCCCCACTTTTACCTGTATGGGGTAAAGTACTCCCACTCGGAATATTATCTAAGGCACTTTTTTATACTTCTGTAAGCTGAACGTGCATCTGCCTTCTAAGCAAGCATACAAGCAGCCAACCTATCGGGGATAGTTGCCACATTCAAACTTCTTAAAGCTGCTTTGAGTAAACGCACATGATGTGGCCCCAGTAGTGATTCCTAGACACCCATTCATGTTTGGTTAGAGCTGCTGTTGGGGAGAATTCCCTTCTACCTTAGAGACCCTCAGCTCTTTTGCTGTACTTTAGGACTTTTAATTTTTATCCTGAAGAGAGTGAGACCCGTTTCCCACTCTCTCATGCATTTTATTTTGATTTGTACTGTTTCTTTTGATTTTGGAGTCTGACGAACTCCATAGGCATCACCTTTTTCTTGTGTCACAGCACCTTCAGTGCAGTGGCATGGTGAAGTCTTTTAGATTTCCCCAAGGTTTAAATACCTTCTCTTGGATAAACTACTGTTTCCAAGAGCAGTGAAGTGAAATTGACTTTACTTACATTTGTGTTTTTATAGACCCAGCACACACTATCTTACAATAGGGTGTTGGAGGGGTTACTTAGTATCCCCTTTGTCTATCTTCTCGTGTAACATTTTGATGTTACCCTTTCTACAGTTAATGGCTGGTGGCAGTGGTTTACTTTTTCCTACTATTGTGTGTTTTACCTGTGGGCTACAATTGCAGCTGCAGTATAGCACCCATTGGTACCCATTTTGTCAAAATGGCCCGGGTCTTCTTTTTTTGCCATTTCTTGTGTTAAAGGTACTTCTTGACATTTCCTCTGTGCACCAAACAAGGTTTGGCGCCTTTGTTCATTTTGTCTTTGGTGGTGTTCACTGGTGAAGCCCGCCTCTGGCTCCAGTGTGTCTGGCAGGGCAGGAAGCAAGGGAGGTGCCCGAAACTCCCTGTGCTTAGTCTCCTTGGTTACAGGAATGCACCCAAAGGTGATTGGCTGGCTGGCTGTCCTTTGAGGACAGCCACCCTTCTGTGTGAGTGACAGCTAGGCTGCGAATGAATGGCAGAGACTTGAATAAAAGGCAAGGTCTTTTGCAAGGAAGGCAGTCTGGATGAAGGAATCTGAAGAATAACTTGGAAGAGAAGCTTGCTGAAACTCCTGGACCGTTGGTTTGCCTGTTGAAACCCTGCTGCAGTGCCGAAGCTCCAAATTCGCCTCGATTAGAGAAGCCATGCAAAGGGCGACTTCTCCCCTTGGGTTGGTGGGACCAATCGACCCAAAGACTAATTTGACTGAAAACCCTCTCCGCTGGCTGTACTTCATTGCTGCTGCAGGAGCCGAGTGCCAGGGGACAGGAACACAAGATTGGAGTGCATCATTTTAAGCCGGACCCGAACTCAAGGAAGATCCCCGGACTCCCTCGAAGCAGGGCTGACCAAGCCTGAGCCACCTCAAGAGTGCTGGACCCCAGAAGCAAGGAAAGTCCACAAGGTGTCCAAGAATCGCAGTGGTGCTATTCGCGAGAAGCTGAAACGGCGAAGGGCCGCTGATCTGAACTTTGCCCATTTACTGCTGACGACCTTCGAATCGTAGTGCAGGAGTCCCCAGACGTCCTCCCTCTTGTCCCCACGACTGAGGCACAGGAATAACAGGATCTGCCATACTACAACAGGAACAGAAGACCGCTGGAGCCAATTTCTTCAGACCTAAGGTACTGTAAACTAAGGGGTACTTGCCTCTTGTGTAGCTTGCTTGCTCTCAGTTGAAACTTGCATTGGCTACCTTTTGCAGAGTTGCTTGCAGCTTTGCCCATCTCAAGCCTCCCAGCTTGTGGCCCAACAGTGATTTCATTTTCAACAACACTCTCTAACTTTTTGCAAGACTTTTTACTTAACTTCAAGAAGTGTTTAAGCTCCCCTAGGCTTTTATCAACTGACATTGGCTGTCCTGGCTCCCTGAAAGGATATTCTAACCTCCTACTTTGTGTTTTAACTATCCCTCCGAAAAGTCCTACATTCTTTACTTGTATAGCTGGGAAAAGGTTAATCTACATTGCATGGGGGGGGGGGGGTTCAAAAGTGCTTACTTGTTTGAGAAAACTGTTAACCATTGTTTCCTTCCCTAACCTTTTCCTTTTTGCCACAACTTCAGTATTACCAATTCAGTGTGAAAAGTGATATATTAATGTCCCCAGTGTCCTTATGATTCAGATTCAGATTATGATGTCCTCAGTCTGGCTGACTGCCTCCATCTCTGTACCTCTCCTGCTGGTCTGCGCAACTCCCCACTACTGAACTTCTCCAGCTACACCACTAAGGCCTCTGTATCAACGGATGTCTGCCTGACTGCCTCGATCTCCGTTCGTCTCCTGATGGTCTGCGCAACTCTCCACTACCGAACTTCTCCAGCTCGACCAGTCCACCAACAGTATCCCCGTATACACGGTCGATTTGCCTGTCTGCCTCTATCTCCGTGCCTCAGCGACTGGTCTGCTCAACTCTCCACTCGAGCTCTTCTCCAGCTCGACCAGCCCACCACTAAGAACCCTGTTTTAACGGTCGATTACCTGACTGCCTCTTTCTCTGTGCCTCACTCACTGGCCTGCGCAGCTTTCCTCAGTGTCTTTACTCAAGGACTGCGCCTATTTGCCTTTCTCCAAGCCTGTTCTGCCTACTTCTCGCTCCGCATCTGTTGGTTAACCTGTACCGGAGCTACTACCGCTTGCCACCTGACTTTTCCACCCTCTCCTGAGGATTTTCACCATCTCTCCTTTATGCAGTTGTCACTGCCTGTACCGGAGCAACTACCACCGACCCCCTGATTTTTCTCACCATCCCCTGAGGATCCTCCTCCCGCTACATCTATTGGACTACCACTATTACCCAGCCTCCCCTCCAGCTGTCTCCACCAGCTCTACTCCCACTTCCCACCCTTCTTGTTCCCTCTTACGCAACTAACTTTCTCAAAGGCCTGTACTCCCTGTTATGCTCCACACCTCCTATCATTCTCTACCCTTTTACCTTTCCCGTCCCTCTGGCCACGCCCCCCTCACCACTCTCTCATCATCATGGCCATCTCCTCCTTTCACTTTCCCTCATCCCCTCGTTCACACCCGGCACACCACCCCAACACATCTACTCGACGCCCCAACCTCACCTACCCGCAACTCACTTGCACCCAACCCCATTGATGCCCTTTGGAACGCCAGATCAATTTGCAACAAAACCTCTGCCACCCTTGATCTATTCCTACACCTCAACCTTCACTTCCTCTGCATCACCGAAACATGGATCCCCCTCATAATACTTCTGTTCTAGCATCCCTCACTTCTTCCTCCTCCTCTTTGGCCCATGTTCCACGACCCTCAGGCCGTGGTGGCGGCGTTGGACGTCTTTCGTCCCAACTGTCTTTCTTCTCCCTGTCCCTCTCCTCCCCCAGTCCTCCCCTCCTTTGAGTTCATGTATAAAATCTTTAACTCCCCGCAAGCTATCTCTTTCCTTATTATTTACTGTCCTCCTGGCCCCCTTGGTTCCTTTTACGAGGACATTGATCACCTCCTCAGATTCAACACCCCCAGTCCTACCCCTCTAACCGTACTGGGTGACTTTAATCTCCACCCTTCCTCCAACCCACCCTTCTCTCCCCTCCTTTCTATTCTTGACTCCTACCTCCTTACCCCTCTCCCCCACCCCTCACCTTTCCGGCTCTACTCTAGTTCTCATCTTTACCTCATCACTTACTGCTTCTCCTGTCTCCTCCCTACCCAATTATCTCTCCGACCACTCCTTACTCTCTGTATCCCTCTCTCTCCCTCCCTCTCCTCTACCCTCCCCTCCATCTATCACCCCCTTTTACCGACGTGATCTACGCAACTTTGACCCCTCTCTCTTCCTTGCTTCCTGCTCCTCTTCCCTTTCCCCCACCCCCATTTCTCCTCTCTCGGCCAATGACGCTTCTTCTACCCTAACCACTTACCTCTCTTCTACTCTCGATCTTCTTCACCCTCTCTCTCTCCTTTCCGCCCCTCCCGCAAACCTGCCCAACCTTGGCCTTCTCTCAACTCATCTCCATGCTTCGCCTCCTCAGACGCCTTGAACGACGCTGGTTAAGACACCCCTCCCCTTCTCATCAATCTTCCTACTACTCCTATCATACCCTCTACGACAGCCAAGCATTCCTACTTCTCTGACACTCCCAATCCTCCCACCCTACCGAATTTTCCAAACCCTAACTCGTCTTCTCTCCCCCTACCACTGATCACACCATTGCCTCTCCTCTCTCTGCCTCTGACTTTGCCAACTTCTTTTCTGATAAAGTTCTCAACCTTCGCCAAGACATTCTCGACTCCCCTTCCTACTCTCCCCCTAACCCCCTCCACCATGTCCTCCTTTGCCACTGTTATCCACTCCGAAGTGTCCCTCCTTTTATCTAAAACTCGCCCTAGTGCCTCTCCTTCAGACCCCATCCCCACGTCCCTCATTCTGAACATCTACCCTCCTCATTCCCTACCTCACATCCTTTTTCAACTCCCGTCTATCCACTTCTACCTTTCCTTCCTCATTCAAGCATGCCACTATCATCCCCATCCTGAAAAAGCCATCTGCCAATCCCCACCTTGTCTCCAACTTTCGCCCCATTTCCCTCTTGCCCTTCCTATCTAAACTCCTCGAACGTATTGTCTATTCTCAACTCTCCTCCTTCGTTTCTACCCACACACTACTCTCCCCCCCCCCCCCCACACCCCCTTACTCAATCTGGCTTCCGCCCTCTCCACTCTACAGAAACGGCGCTCACCTCTGTCCTCAACTCACTCCTATCTGCCCGCTACTCAAAGCACTCCTCTGTCCTCATTCTCCTTGATCTCTCAGCTGCCTTTGATATTGTTGATCATCCTCTACTCCTTAACACCCTCTCTTCCTTTGGCTTCAGAAACTCTATCCTCAATTGCCTCGCCTCCTACCTATCCAACCGCACCTTTTCAGTCTCCTGGGGAGGTTGCACCTCTCCTACCTATCCTCTCAACCATGGTGTCCCCCAATGTTCTGTCCTCGGTTCCTTTCTCCTCTTACTCTACACTTCCTCCCTAGCTCCGATCATCTCCTCTTTCAGTATATCTCACCATTTCTACGCTGATGATACTCGGCTATTACTCTCCTTTTCTTCCTTCTCCCCTGACATCCATCTCAAGCTCTCCTCCTGTCTTTCCGCTGTCAAATCCTGGATGTCCTCCCACTTTCTGACCCTCAATGCCGATCAAACTGAAGTCCTTTTCTTCACAGCTAACACTCTCCCCTTCCCCTGTCCCCCTCCATGCATTCTCTTTTCCTCTTCCCAACTCCCCTTTTCCCCCATGCCCGCAATCTTGGCCTTCACATCGACTCCAACCTCTCCCTCTCCCACCACATCTCCCTCACCTCCCGCTCTTGCCGCTTCCACCTCTATAACATTCGTAAAGTCTAAAGTCCGTCCCTTCCTCACCTTCCATGGTACTAAACTCATTTACTCCCTCATCTTCTCTAGACTCTTCTACTGCTCCTCTCTACTCTTCGGTCTCCCCTCCTCCCATCTCTCCCCTCTGAAATCTGTCTACCACTCCACTATCCATGTGCTCTGTCTTCTCTCTCCTCATGATCACATCTCCTCTTCTCTCGCCTCCCTAAACTGGCTCTTTCCACTCCCTTCTCAAATTCAACTTCCTCTGCCTTATCTTTAAATCCCTCTATGGTCTCCCCCCACCTTACCTTTCCTCTCTCCTCACCTTCCACTCTCCCCCCCCCCCGTCCACTTTGTTCTGCTGACCTTTCTTCTTACCTCTCCTCCCCTGCGCCTCATCCCGTCTCAGATCTTTTCTCTTTCTCGCCCCTTTCCACTGGAACCGTCTTCCCCTCCCCATCTGCTCCATCTCCTCCTACACCTCCTTCTGCACTTCTCTCAAGTCTTACCTCCTCCAATCTCCATCATAATACCTGAGCTATCTCTTTAAAGTTGGTCCTGCTGCGCTTCCTACATTTTTGCTACCTCCCCCCACCTCCCGTTTCAGCCATGTAATACCTTACTGATCTATCTTACTGTTGATTTAAGCGCTATATAAATCACAATAAAATACAAAATGATTGAAGTCACCTCAGGGTGTAGGAAAATCTGTGTGCCATCCCAAAAGGGTATCTAGTTACTGTATTGATCTGAAGGAGTGTATTTTGAAGTGTATTTTTATTGTTGCCAATTGCTCCCTTCTAAAGAAGGCTTATTTTAAAACTGACAGTTAAATTCATTATTATGTAATCAGGAAACCTTGAGTATAAGTGTTATTTGGATACTTGTCACTGTGAAACTCTAACAACCCTACAGCTCACATTGACTCCTCTTGAGATGAGCCTGGCTGCTGAGTCACTCTACCAACTTGTCTAGTACAAACTTGTACCAAAGGTTGGGTTACCTATTGCCAAGAGGACAAGGCTGGTGTAGTCTCCCACAGGTTTACTACATACAATCTTGCTTAACATCTGGTCATAGCTACTCTTTCGTGTTTCAGGAGCGACATAGCCCTAGTGGCAAATGCATGTGTTGCAATGATTACAGGGAAAACAGCCTCATTGTGGAGTTTCACTGGACTTCTAAAATCCGCCCAACATTTTAATGGAGACCTGCAGGGAACCCGCTTTTGTTAACGGAGTGCAAAGCGGCTACAGCAGGTGGAGCCTACTAAAAATACACTGAGATCGAGATGCCAGTGACACTAAAAACAACCTGAGCCGAACGATCTGCTCGCGAAGCCTGCACTAGTAGCTGTAGGTGCTTCCACAGTACACAGAGTGCTATCGCAAGTGAAGCCCTGAATTGAGACTCAGTGGGGAAAAGGGTTGCCAGTGAACTAGGATGGCATGCAAACATGTCAAGGGACTTACTGAGTCATATGTTAGGGCTTTGACGTAACAAGTACCCAGACAGAACTATCTTGATTACATGCTGGTCTGAAGTAATATGCTACCAATATTCCAAGACCTTTTCAACCCTCTCCCCCCTCCACCCCCACCCCCAAGATGACAAGCTCCTCATTACAGGTGGTGTTGCCAGCTGCTCGCTCATCCAATGTGCAGATGTAATAGCTGTCTGGAGTTTTTGCCAGAGCAGAGGACAAGAATGCATAGACTCAGATGTCCGAGACATGTTTAAGCCCCAGTATGCCACAAACAAGTAGGCGCAAACCAATTAACTCGGCCTTGGAGAAACGGAATGATAAAAATAAACAAGTACTTAAACTTAAGACAATTCTAAAATCAGCCATTTTTAAACGTGTCCAAATTCTAAACAAAGCAATCTGTGGGTGTGTTAAACAAGCATTCAAACAATAAAACCAGACCGTTTTAAGTCTTCATTTCGTTATAATCGCACACACATTTTCCCAAATTGGTCATATAGACTTCTCCAATTTTTCACTTCTAGTTAAGACATGGCGAGGAGTCTCAAGTAGGTATACACGCATTTCACCGCTGTATTTTTCATCGCGTGGTTTTTAATCGCCGTTTTTATTTCGAAAAAAACTGTTTTTTTTTATTTATGGGGGGGTTAAAAAATTAAATATATGGTTGTGGGTGTAAGGGAATAAAAAAAAGGGGGTGGCTTGGGGGGACCCTCCAAAAAAAAGATGAGTTTTTCAAGAAAAAAAAGGCGATGAAAAAACCCACGATGAAAAATACTGTGGCGAAATAACGTAGAACCCTCAAGTATGCCTGAGTAGACACATCCTACAAGATCTCATATTAGATGGTTGGGCCAACCTGGGGCCTATAATTGAGTGGACCTGAAGTTGATTAGTACACTATTTTAGCATACGTGTTCTGACTTTTGTATCTGGGCATTCCAGCACATTTTTTTGTGGGGGTGTGGGGGATTATTAATACAGCCGCCCACCATCGAATAAGATATTAACTTTTCTAGGTGACTGAAATTAATATTCCAGTCCCACAGTAAATGTTTTTGTCTAAAGGAACTCTTAAGCTTAAAGCAATCCTCCCTATCCTCTATGGTACAAGTCTCCAGGGACCAATTAATTGCCTCAAATACAATGGCATTAATTGAGGCTAATTTGGCACCCCTTGATTTAACTTCTTTCCCCCTAATAACCTGCCAAGGTATCTAAAACAGGACTCAAGGGAATAAATCGTGTTTTAAGAATGGATCCCCTCAACGCTTCAGGGCCCATAGCCATTAATAATAATAAACCCAACTCTAATCTCAACAGTTACATTGGGTCTGACTGGCAGAGATTGAGTATACGCTTCCAAAAGCATCCCTCCAGCACATTAAGCCAGTCATAAAAGATCTTTCTAGGCCATATAATATTGCTGGGCAGAAGCATTACAAATACAGCTTCCTGATACCAGCCAGGCGTACCCAGCCATCTGCCCAGCAAAGTTTGAAAAAAGGCCTGTCAGCTACCCTGCTTTCCTTGCCTTATTTTGGAGTAGTTCACAATAGCATTCAGTACCACCCAGAGCCAGCTAGCAATACCTAGGTACATATTCGATCACGTGTTGATCTAAAAGCAATGGAAGCTTATGAACTTTCCAAGAGGTATAGAGCATTGCTTTAGCTTAAATAGTTTCTCTAGAAAGTTCTTGCCAGCGTATTTTCCCAGAGCTTTCAATGGGCTGAGCATACCTGTAAAAGGTGTGATTGAATATGACCAGGTCATCTGCGTATAACTTGTTCTGGCCCTCAGGTTACATAGAGCCAGCAACGACCCGCATTATTGTCAAAACACAGTAATGCAAAATCAGGGATGTTCTTAAAATAGTCCATCAATATTTTATTCAGAAGTCTTACATTTCTTTACATACAAAAGAAAGTTAAAAATAGCTTAATAAAACATAGAAGAAAACGTCATGATGATAGGGAGTTCATAAACGAGAAATACTCCCACATACTTCACATCTTCAAAGAATGGGGAGGGGTTTCATTTATTTGATCCAAAGAGGGCGTTCTGCTTTTGGGCACCAAACTAACAAGCTACAAATTTACACTTTGGGAACAAGGAGGTTCCTTAAGTCATCTTGGCCAGTTAAACTAGGGGAAGATGCCCATTTTGCAGTGGTTTCTCAAATTTGTAATTATTAATTGCATCCGGAGTAATCTGTGCACTGAAGGCATCCATTGGATAATCAAATGACTTCCCTTTGGTAATACCGTTTCTGATGAATAGTGTCTTCCTCCAACAGATTACTCAATATCAGTTCACCTACCACTCACCTGATTGGAATATCTTGCGTGCTCGCAACCTGTGTTGTACTCTTTCTGTTGCAAGGTTACCATTCTTTTCAGCATCCGTAGTGTTAGACAATCAATTGAACGTAGGTTTGATGCACATGTGGGATCATACACACAGACTTATGTACACTAGCTCTCATGCATGCTTGTGCTCACACCATAAGTCGCACCCAGCTCCAGTGGCGACTATGAACCCTGAACAAGTTTGTGATGGTGTTACACTTGAGCTCCCTGGTTATACTCATACGTCCCGTCCCCTTTCCTCGATCCTTGTGGGCATCTACCAACATAGGGATGGTACCAGAACCGTTGGCAGCGAAACATTGAGCTTCCCCTTTAAATTTAGTATAGTGTGAGGGGGTGCGGCCTCGGACGTGGGAATGCCTCGCCGAGGCCCCGCCCTCTGCGTCTCACCTCCATTCCATTTGCTGCATGAGCAGTGTCGGAACTGGCAGCCAGCGCAGAGACTTAAGTTTCCGTATTCTCCCCCTTTTTTTTTCAATTTTATTTAACTTCTCTTCGGTGCCTTGCCTATCCTGGAGCATGTCGACTGCAGGTGGATTCACGTAATGTGTTTCATGCGACCGCTTGTTCCTGGCTTTGGACCCCCAACGCACTCTGCTTTGAATGCCTGGTGCCAGACCACCAATGTGACGTGTGCGCAGCCCATAGCGCTCTCGGCCACAGTATTTTGAAGAATAGTTTGTCGCGTTGGATAGAGATCTTCCGCAATTATCCTCCATGCTCACCCTAAGCCCTTCGTCTCCAGGACCTCTCGACAAGACAAGGTAGGTCCTCTGTTCAACACTGCTCCTCAGCATGGCAACTCCTTCCCAGGGGTTCCCATAGGCAAGGATCACCAGATTTAGGTTGTGGCATGCCCGAGGCATCTAAGGCTACCGCCTCCCCAGCCGGGGGGCTCAGGGGCTATTCTGGTTGCCCCAGGGGCAGACCTAAGGCCAAGAAGGCTACTGGCTCCCCAGCCAAGGGGTTCAGGGGCCCCTACCGAGCTGTCCTCAGAAAGGCGATTAAATTTGTCCTCGGCACGATCCAGCACGACTACCGGCCCAGGTGTCGAGGGCACGCAACCTGCCGGAGTTCTCTCCAAGGTCGCTAGTCAGGGCGTTGCGACTACCGGCCACCCAGCCGAGGGTTCAGCGCATATCTGAGTAATCTATGAGGTCACACTTCTGCTTTGGGTGCAAGGCCCAAGCTGTATCCTCTCATGTCTGAGCCCTCTACTAGCTCGGGGCATTCACACCCACCCGCCCAGGGCTTGGCGCAAGGCCCCAAGATTGCGGATAGGCACATGGCAGAGCCTGCTAGACCAGCAGCCAATTTGGATTTGAAGCAGGGCCCGTTCGTGCTCTCGCCCTTTGAATGGGTGCTGCAAGAAGGTCCCAGTCCCGTTCTGGAAGCAGCAGCGGACTGTACGGTACAGGTGGGTGGTCTCCGCTAGGAAACATCTACCAGTCACAGCCTTATGGCTACTTGCCTCACGCTCCTCAGAGCTTCGATCAGGAGCGGAGGCCTAGCACTCCGGAGGGCCAGGCCCCTTGGGAACCTGGCGGCTTGCGAGGATCTCTTCTTTGAGCGATTCCTCTTCCTCATACGTTCTCCGCAGATGACAGGGTTCCTTAAGGACATTGTCAAGGAGATGAGCCCGGAGGTTGTGCCACTCCGGCCTCCTCCTCTGGTGACTTCAGCACTGCTGGTTCCAGTGCCTGTTCCACCCCCAGGTCCAGGCTCTGCCGGTGGTCCAAACTCCTTGTACCACCAACGCCTGTCTCCTCAACAGCCGCTGGACTTGTCTTCGGTCCTGGATCAAGGGGGGTGGGGAGGAGACACGATAAATACACTCAGGACGACGAGCCTTCAGCATCCGTTATGGCTTTTCATGACTACTGTCAGAGCTTTGCAGAGTTCTTGGCGGTCCACCTCCCGGAGGAGGCCCCCCCGGAGTCGGGAGTGTTAGCAGAGGATTTGGACAAGCGTACTACAGTCCATTCGGGCATTCCCCTCCAGAAACATGTCCTGCAGGTGGCGAAGGAGGTCTAGGAGAAGCCCAGGGCCAACGTTCAGATGAACAAGAAGTTGGACAGCAGGTTCAGGCTGACGGATGGGGAGCCAATCCTCCTGGCCTACCACCCTCATTCTTCGGTGGTGGCTGCGGCCTCACTCTATTCTAAACCATCGGCTTCCTCCTAAGGTGCTGCTGCCAGTTGTCTTTCAAAGGAGGACAAGATCCTTGAGTCCTTGGTCAAGCGCTGTTACGCCTTATCAGGGCTCCATTTGTGGCAAGCCAACTCTGATGCCCTTCTGGCCGCGGCTAACCATAAACTGTGGCCTGAGTTGGAGAATTTTGGCCTGACCTTCCTCTGAAACGACAGGCCTCCAAGGTCGGTCTGGCTGATGCCTGGGCCGTTGCTCAGGACCTGATGGAGTCTTTGGTCTCCCACATCGACGCAGCTGGGCTGTGCTTAGGGGTCGAGAGGAGAAGGACGACGTGGATGCATGCCACAACATTGTCTTCTGACGTGCAGGAGCGGATTTTAGATCTCTCCTTCGAAGGCGTGGACCTTTAATTCATCAACCGATGACGAGTTCACAAAGAAAACCTCTACTCAGACCGCCAAGTCGTTGGCCTTCCTGACCAAGCCGGGCAAAATTCATCTCATCGGGCTCAAGGCAGGGCCGAATTCAAACCCATAGCCTTCACCGAATTCAAGTGTTTTCGGGCACGCAGAGGCCTGACGGGTAGCCCATCGATAGCGGGAGGAAACAGCAGAGGACTTTGCACTGTTTCTTCCGCTCCCACTACTACGCTCCCGCTTCTGACGCCAATCACCATCTGTCGACCTACTACTCCTCTCAGGTGGGCAGGAGCCCAGCCTGCACCGTGATCAGCCTGCGCCAACGCCGCTTTCAACAGTCCTGACGCCGCCGACATCGGGGTAAGCAGGCCCGTGAGTGTGTACCTCACCGCCCCCGCTCCCACTTCCAGGAGTCTTCACATGATTTGGCAAACAGCCCTCTCACACGCCATTTGCCTTTGCCTTTCTCGTTCTCCTCCACGAGGAGTTAATTAATTAAAATGGCAGCGCCCATTTGCTGCTGTGTCTGCATTGCCTAGCAACAGGCACGAGCAGCTGATTGACCACACAGCTATTTCCGGCGCCCAGAACCAACGGAAGGCGCTAGCCGGCACCTCCACCCAAGGCACCCTACTTAAGGCACGAGCCTGTCCGTGACTGTCGGGGCTTAGGGTCCAGAAACGCTGTCCCTTTCACACCAGACCTCAGCCTCAACAACGTTATACCCGGCAATCTCCATAAGGTACGAGGTTCAATAGTGCAGATCCCACCTGCATTTCGTAAGCAGCTCGTTGTGCTAGTGCGCTGTAAACCTTTGCTGGCTCATGCTGACTTTTTGACATTCCACGCCAGAAACACTGTACTACTGTGTTAGTCGCACCTCGTCTGCATTGTCGCACCTTATATGTTCATGCTGCCTTACTAGCGTCCGCCCGCGAGAAATATTGTTTAAATGCGCTATTCGCATCCCTTCTGTATGGTGTTGTGTCCACTTGATCTTGCTGCCATTTCAACATCTCCCTGATAGAAACATTGGCGTTAGTGCACCAGTTGTTCCTTACCCGCATTGTGCTATGCCTCATGCGCCAACTACCTTCCTAGCATTGGAGTTGCCTACCTAAGTCTCTATATTATGCTTGGCCTCCTATTAGTTCCATGTCTATGCGCTGATCCGCTCCTTCAGAGTTACAACATAGCCTTGATCGTTCCGCCGCTTACCGAACACATGGCCGCGAACGCACCGCACTGCTAAGAACCCTCCACCTCATCCCATGCCGGCTCCAAAGACAATACTCTATCCCGCCGTGCGTCACTAATGCACTGCATCTTGACTGTGTCCTTGTTATCGTGTATGACTTCGATCGCTGACTGTCATTGTAATCATTCACACCTTGTTAATGTTGTTGTGCTCATCTTAGCCTGTGCATCGTACTTAGAACCAGCCTATCACTGCTGAAGTGCTCCACCTGTCTCACTGCTTAATTGGCTAACCCTCCGCACCCTGCACAATGCCCTGCATCAGGTCGCTAGTACAAGCTCTCAAACTTCACTGTTTCTGCAACTTCTAAGCACACACATGCTCACACATGTGTACCTGCGCACACAAGACTAGCCACGACACTCCACCCTGTACTCAGCACTGATCACCTGCAGACATAGCGTCAGCTTACTATGCTCCTTTAGTCTAGGTATTGTGTTAACATACCTTGCATCTTGAATCTAGGCATTGTTTCAACCTACCTTGCATACTGAACCCAGGCATTGTTTCAACTTACCTTGCATACTGAACCTAGGCATTGTTTCAACCTACCTTGCACCTTGAACTTAGGCATTGTTTCAACTTACCTTGCATACCGAACCCAGGCATTGTTTCACCTTACCTTGCATACTGAACCTAGGCATTGTTTCAACTTACCTTGCATACTGAACCTAGGCATTGTTTCAATTTACCTGTATACTGCACCTAGGCATTGTTTCAACCTACCTTGCATACTGAACCTAGGCATTGTGTCAACACTCACCACCTATACAATGTTCCTACCAGGCACCTACTCAATACTGCTGAGAACTATTCTCCACCTCATTAATTTTTCATGCCCGTCCAGTTCCACCATGAGCCTGGTCTCCATTTGCACCACCTCTCCACCACCCTCAGATCCTCTCGCCACAACCATGCGGCCCCCTACCTTGCAGCTTCTCTGATAGAAACGCTAGACTACGGTCCAGACTACCTAAACTGTACGAGCCACGAGCCAGGGACTTAACCCAAACTCACCAACTGCTCCTCTTTCGCTAGCACCTGTGCCAACCTTATGCTGAAAAGACCCAAGCCCACCCAACAAATTACTATGTCCAGACCCAAAACCGACAACATAGCCGCCACCACCACCACCCCCACTAAGACAAGTGACGCACCCATAAAAGGAGCCCTCATTAACGCTCGCTCTATAATAGCCCATGCTACAGATATAGCGGACCTCATTCTAGCAGCAGACCTAGATTTCCTTGCCATAACAGAGTCCTGGCTCCACGCAGCCGCTGGACCAGCCCTCTCCTTAGCCATCCCAGACAACTACACTATCCTCCGAGCAGATAGGACAGAATCAAGAGGCGGTGGCCTGGCTATAATTGCCAAAACACATCTCAACATCAGACTTGACTCCTCAACTCACCGCCAATCATGCGAATCCCTTAAAGCCAAGCTGCCCACTACTAACTCCCAAACGATATCCATCCACCTACTCTACAGACCTCCCGGACCTCTAGGATCCTTCGAGGAAGACCTTAGCACAATCCTCACTAACAACCTGAAAATCTCCTCCGAGAGCCTTCTCCTTGGAGATTTCAACCTAGGTTTTAAAGACCCCAAAGATCACCACGCCACCCTCATCAACAAAACCCTATCTGAACTAGGCTTCACCCAAAAAGTATCTGGCCCCACCCACAACAAAGGGAGAACCCTTGACTGGGTTGCAGACTTCAACTGCGTGGCTGCGATCACTGACAACTCTCCCCCCCCCCCCCCCCAACCTTGGTCCGACCACCACCTCCTCTCCTTCACCCTCGAAGCCTGTAGCCCCATCATCAACAACGAGATAGCCTCTGCCATTCCCACGAGAAGTAAGAAAAAGATCACCGTGGATAATCTGATCCCGCTTATCCTCCCCACACTTAACCAACTCCCCGCCACCCTCAACCCCCACGACCTCGTTGAAGACTACAACAAAATCATGCGCACAGCCTTAGACTCCATTGCACCTTCAAAACTAAGAAAATGCAAACCCAAAAAGCACCTCAACCATTGGTTCTCTAATCACCTTAAAACTCTCAGAACAGAAAAACGCAAAAAAGAACAAGCCTGGAGACAATCTCCCACAGACCACAATAAATCAATACTCAATAAAATAATGTACAACTACAAAAAAGAAATTATAGCTGCCAAACAAGAGTCCTACAACATGAGAATAGCGCAATCTAACTCCAGTACCAAAGAGCTATTTACGATAATTAAAGAACTGGAAACACCAGTGCTAATTCCTGACACCTGTGTGAAGGACAAACAATGGTGCACTAATGTCCAAAATGCCCTAAACAATAAAGTCACAAACCTTCAAACTAAAATTAAAAACAAGAGAGTCCTTAGCTAAACCGACCAACCCCACCAACATGACCTCGCGCCCCACGCCCCAACTCCCGCTGCCTACCCCCTCTCGCTCTAGCTTCTCCAAAGTCTCCACTCTAGAAGTGGAAAAAAATCATCCTTGGTCTAAAGCCATCCAACTGTCGGGGCGACCTCTGCCCCCCGCAAATCATTAAAGATGCGGCAAGAGACCTCTCGCCATTCATCACAAGACTTATCAACGCTTCTCCTCAGGCACTGTCCCCAGCAACCTCAGAGTCCTGGGTCCTCCCCCTTCTCAAAAAACCCTCTCTTCCGTCCATTCCCACCAATTACAGACCCATTACCACCGTCCCCTTTCTGCTCAAGATTTTAGACAAGACAGCCTACCAACAAATTCAAAAATTCCTCGAATCAAACCATCTACTCGGTATTCAGCAATCAGGCTTCAGACCCCAACACGGGACAGAAACAGCCCTTATCGACCGAAAGCTCAAATTGACACTCTGAGAGACAATGGGAAAACTGCCCTATTGCTCCTCCTAGACCTATCCGCAGCATTTGACCTGGTCGATCACAAAATCCTATGCAATCACCTTGACTCTGCGGCCCACTTCTCCCAAGAAGCCATCGGCTGGATCGAGTCTTTCCTCAACAACAGATCCATGCGTGCCTTCTCTACCACAGCGGCTGCAGACCCCATCCCCATTACATGCGGAGTACCCCAGGGTTCATGCGTCTCATCTACACTGTACAACGTGTTCACGAAGCCCCTGTTTGATGATCTAGATGGTCTGGGTATCACCTACACTAATTATGCCGATGATACCCAGATCCTCATCCCGTTGACGGGAGATTACAACCATGATTTGGCCTTGGTGAACAGGGTGTACCTCATCATCCAGGCATGGATGGCATCACAGTGTCTATGCCTGAATGATGACAAGACTGAACTCATCATACTTGGATCCACTGCTAACCTAGCCAAACTGGACCACAATTACACCAGCTTGATAATAGACAGGAACCTAATTAATGTAGCCAAGGAAGTGAAAACCCTAGGAATATACATTGACTCCTCCCTCTCTTTCCATAAACATGTTAGCTCCATGGCTTCCTCCACGCCCTACACATGTAAGCTCATAAGAGCAGCCAAACCTTTTTTATCCACCCAGAGCTGCATTACATTAGCCAGAGCCCTTATATTATCAAAACTGGACTACTGTAATGCCCTCTACGTAGGAGCTAGCAAACAGGTTATCAACAAAATACAGACGCTGCAAAACAACGCTCTCAGAGCAGCGCTCAGCATCCCTAAGAAAGAACACATTTCCAACACTAGGAGAGCCCATAACTGGCTCAACACTACAGACAAAATCATGCTCAAAGTAGCCTCTCTAACACACAAGTGCCTCCACAACGCCGCCCCCAGCTACTTAGTCGACAGAATAAGTAAACACTCGTCCAACAGACATACCAGAACCTCCGCTAATCTACTCACTGTCCCCAGATCCAAACGCACCAAAATGGGGGGGCAACAGCTTCCAAGTGAAAGCAGCCCAGCACTGGAACTCCCTACCACCCCTACTAAGGACACCCCAAACCTACTCACACTTTAGACGCAACTACATACACTGGATAAAGAACAATGACCGCTAATCCTATCCAGACCCGGTATACACCTTGTAAATATGTTTACTTGTAACCTGCATACCTCTTTGACCTTATCCTGATTGCTGTAACTGTTTTCTATCCGATTGTAACTACTGTAATTACTGCTATGCTATGTGATGTGTAACTAAGCTGTGAATAACCCTCCTACCCTCGGGTTTGGTGCGCAATACAAATGAATAAACTTCAAACTTCAAGAAACACTGACGTCCCGGTTGGGGAACAAAGCTCCCCAGTAGAGGGCTAACTGGCTCTTTTCCAGGACAACTGGAAGCATCTTTTCAAGAACCCATGGATCCTGTCCATAGTTTCCACCGGCTTTAGTCTTCCTCTTCCTTTTCCTCATCCATCCTCCTCTCCTTTTTGTCGGATTTGGTCCCCAGCTATTTTACGGGAGTCCCTTTCGCTCTTGGAGATGCAGGCAGCGGAACCGGTTCCTCAGTTAGACAGGGGCTCCAGTTTCTACTCCAGGATTTTTGCAGTACCCAAGAACAACCAGGCTGGCCTGAGGGGTAGTCCTTGACCTCTCATTTCTAAATCTCTTTACCGCTCGAACGCTTGGAGATGATTACTCCAGTGCACATAGCAGAGTCTCTGTGTGCAGGGGACTGGATGTGTCCCCTAGACCTCAAGGATGCGTACCTTCATGTCCCCATCTACCAGTCGCACCATAGGTTTCTGCAGTTCACGATTATCATACCACTTTCCGTACAAGTTGCTTTCTTTCGGCCTGAACTCGGCCCCTCTTGTTTTCATGAAGTTGATGAATGTAGTGGTGTCTTCTTCGCCTAGACATCCATCACGAATACCGTTATCGGGAGGGCAAGTTCACCTGAGAGGGTGGTAAACTCCTGCCAGAGATTGGCAGATATTCTTCATCAGCTGGCGTTGTCCCTCAATCCGAGGAAGTCGCAGCTGTGCCCTTGCTTGGATCTGGTCTTCCTAGGGGCTCGTTTGAACTCAACAGCAGCAGGTGTTTACCAAAGCAGAGAGGCTCCTCTCACTTTGCAAGGCGATTGGGCACTTTCTGTCCTGCGTGCGCACGATTCAGCTCCCGCGCCTCAAGATGAGGCATCTACAGCTCCACCTTGAGGCCAATTGGGATCAGGAGACGGGGTTGCAGTCAACAGGCTCCCCGATCCTCCTGCCCAATCTTTGCTGGTGGTTGATGGATAGCAAAATGGCTGTGGAGGCCCCCTTTGCCCGACGGGCTCCTCCCTTTTGGGCTGGGGGGCTTTTCTTGAGGGCTATGCTGTTCATGGCGCATGGTCCAGGGCGGAAGCCCTCATACATATCAATCTGCTAGAGCTCAGGGAAGTGTGCCTGGCCCTCAAGGCCTGCCTACCCCTTTGCAGGGACAGTTCGGTTCTGGTCAGGATGGACAACTCCTCTACAATCTTTTACCTGAACAAGATAGGTGACACCTGTTCCACCCCTCCTCTGCATGGAGGCGGTATCGATCTTGGAATGGGTCCTGACGGAGGGTATTTGGATCTCGGCAATCCACCTCCTGGGGGACAGCAACACGTAAACTGATCAGCTGAGCTGATTGGGGTGCAACACTTACAAGTGGGACTTGAACAACAACCCTTTGTTGCCCCTGTTCTAGCTTTGTGGATTACGGACCTGGGCTTGTTCTTATCCCCTCAGAATTCCAAGCGCTTCCAGTTTGCATCATGAGCACGTCGGGGGCCTCTGGGAGATGCCTTCCAGATCTGTTGGCACAGCCGCAGCTGTTAAGTATTCCTGCCCCCTCACCGTCTCCCACCACCTCTGCTTAAACGGTTTCTCTGCAAGTTCATGGCTTTTGGCCCTCGAGAGCCTGGTTTTCAGATCTCCTGCAGTTGTGCTCCTAGGGGCCTGTCCACCTTCCGATCCCCAGCAGGGGCTTCCTGACGCAGCAGGGAAGTGCAGTGGAGCACCCGGACCCAGCCAGGGTGGCTCTAGTGGCCTTGTTCCTGATCAGCTGAAGCTTCAACATTCCCATTTTCAGATGACAACTGTGACATCCTTCATCAGGCCGGGGCCCTCTATTCGGTCCCAGTATAAGAGCAAATGGACTAAGTTTTGCTTTTGGGCCTGTGACAAGGTTATGGAACCTGCCACCTGCCCGCACAACGATGTTCTGGCTTGTTCAGTGCGCCTGGCTCGTTTTGGCGTGCAGGTGGATACATTGGGGCGTACAAGAACACCTCTTTGTTTTTGCTTTGTCACCCCGAGTGAGAGGGGTATGCCCAGACGTGGGTCCCGTGCCTGCTGGGCCTAGAGACCCAAGCTACTCCTCACTGATGAGCCCCAACAAGGGCGAAACATGTTTAGGGATGCTTGTGGTCTAGTGCAGAAGGGATGTGACCTAGCAGTTCGGGCTGGACTGCCCCTTTTGGGGTGGGGCCAAGCCTGATTTGCATATGGTCTTTCCCCTTCTGTAATGGCTTGGCAGGCGAAGAACGCTGGTCTGGACGGTTGCCCAGAGCAATGCCAGTGGTTAGCATTCATTCTAAACCTTCCAGCCATCACCTCTTTGTTTTTGCCTAGGGGCCTGTCCACCTTCCGATCCCCAGCAGGGGCTTCCTGACGCAGCATTGAAGTGCAGTGGAGCACCCGGACCCAGCCAGGGTGGCTCTAGTGGCCTGGTTCTTGATCAGCTGAGGCTTCAGCATGCCCATTTTGAGATGACAACTGTGACATCATTCAACAGGCTGGGGCCCTCTACTCGGTCCCAGTATAAGAGCAAATGGACTAAGTTTTGCTTTTGGGCCTGTGACAAGGTTATGGAACCTGCCACCTGCCCACTCAACGATGTTCTGGCTTGTTCAGTGCGCCTGGCTCGTTTTGGTGTGCAGGTGGATACATTGGGGCGTACAAGAACTCCTCTGATAATGTGCTTTCATCGGCTAACCCGGTGGTTAAGGCCCACCTCAAGGGGTTGTCTAGGCTTTTTCTGCTGGTGCATAGGCAGCACCCGGTCTGAGACCTCAATGTGATTCTTGCAGCTTTGCAGCGCAAACCTTTCGAGCTGGTAGCCTCTGTGAACACTAAAGACAGTTTTGCTGGTGGCTCTCGAATCTGAGCGCAGGGACAGCGAGCTGCAGGCGTTGTCTTCGTGCGACCCCCTTCCCCGCGTTTCACAACAAGGTCATCTTGCGCACTCACCCAAACCTCTTGCCCAAGGTGGTCTCCATTTCATCTGAATCAAGGGATCTGCCTACCAGTGTTCTTCCCGAACCCGCAGTCAGAGGCAGATGGGGCCCTACATTCCTTGGACCTCAAGAGGGTCCTCAAGTTCTACCTCTCACAGACGAAATCTTTCAGGAAGTCAGAAGCACTAATTGTCACTTTCCGGGGCACCTCCCCTGGCTTTCAGGCTTTCAAGGCCTCTATGGTCCGTTTTATGGTTCAGGCCATTTCAAAGACTTATATGGACATAGGCAAATAGGTTCCAGAGGGCATTCATGCCCATGCAGTGAATGCTAAGGACCCGGCCATCACGTTTCAGAGACCTGCTTCTTGGGATGTCCTCAGCAGGGTGGCTACTTGGGCCAGCACAAACCTTTCGAGCTGATGGCCTTTGTGGACAAAAGACTGTTCTATTGGTGGCTCTCCCCTCTCTGCGCAGGGTCAGCAAGCGGCACGTGTTTTCTTCAAGTGATCCTTTCCATGTTTCACAACGACCTGCTCATCTTGTGCACTCACCCGAACTTCCTGCCCAAGGTGATCTTGCCATTTTATCTGAATCAAGATATTTGTCTCCTGGTGGTCTTCCCAAACCCGCAGTCTGAGGCCGAAAGGACCCTGCATTCCTTGGTCCTCAAGTTTTATCTTTCTCGGACGAAATCCTTCAGGAAGTTTGAGGCACTGTATGTCATGTTCGGCGGCGCCTCCCCCGGTTCTCAGCCTTCCAAGGCTTCTATCGTGTGTTGGATGGTTCAGGCCATTTCTGAGGTGTATGCTACCATGGACAAACTGGTCCTGGAGGGGATTCATGCCCACGTGCTGAGGGCTAAGGCCACGGCCATCGCTTTCCAGGGGCATGCTTCTTGGAACGTCATCAGCAAGGCGTCTACTTGGGCCTCTGTCGTCTTTCTGCAAGCACTATTCACCAGCTCCAGGCGCAATGCTGAGTTTGGGCAAGCAATTCTGAGGAACCTGTTTGCTTCTTCCTAGATATGAGGCAGCTAGTCATGGGTCCCCCTCGAACCCCCCCTACAGTCTTTTGTGGTGGAATCGCCCACAAGGTTGGAGAGGGAGAGGGAACGGGACGTATGAGTATTTAACGTTATTAGTGACTAGAGTACTCATAGTCCCCTTTCCTCCATTTGTCCCACCCACGTTCCCCGATTTATATGCCGGGGGATAATATATAGTAAGTGTATACAGGTATCTAAGCGTCCAATGTGTTCAAAGGGGACAGAGGGGAGGCGCTGGAGGGGTGGGGCTTCGGCGGGACGTTCCCACGCCCGAGGCTGCACCCCAGCGTGCTATACTACATTTAAAGGGGAAGCTCCATTTGTCGCTGCCAAAGGTTCAGGTACCATACCCATGTTGGGTGACACCCATAAGGATGGTGGAAAGGGGACTATGGACTAGGACTACTGTAGTTACTACGGTGAGTAACTTTACAATTTTTAAGAATTTCATTTTCTGTCTGTGCCTGAAGCTATTTAAAAAAGAAAGTAGGAATCTGTGTAAGATCCTATCAATCAGAAAGGACATTATTAATAAGTAACTTTTTATTTCCATGGTAATGACCATGGTTTCTCCTCACGGTCGGCCATTTCAAATTTGTATAGGATGGAGTAGGTGCTTACAGCATCAAGATTGTTCAACAAACAAGCTTAAAATATTAATTGGAAACCGCTGCACAAATTATACACTGAGGTGAAGGACATCACTCAGCTGAGTGCATCAGGTACATTGAGACTAACTATGTTCAATCATGTTTTTGTTTGTACCTGAGAAGTACAAGATACAAAGTTATATGGGCACTGGTCAATGGTTTCACGTGGTCACCGCAGCAATTTTAAACGTGGGCATTTTCACCTTGGTGTTTTCACCACGGCCAGTGTTGCCAATGTATTTAAATGAGGTGGTTTCTTCCTCAAACCCCCATATCCAACCCAACACCTCACCCTGCAACACACCACCCCATCTCCTAACCCAAATCGCAACACAAGTATATTTAATAAAAGAAATCGGCAAAATTGCTTTGGTGAAAACACTATGGTAAAAATGCCTAATATTAAAATGTTTTAAAAAGCACAGACTGATCAATGGATTGAAATTAAGACCTAGAATCAAATATATGGGGGGCTGTAACCGACTGACATGTAGTTGACGTTCATTGACATTTAGAGGCCAGTCAAAAGGGTGTTTTCAACAAAAATGTTTATTGGGGAACATGTGCAAAGTGGGCCAAAACAATTAACTGGTTCTATCTGAATGAACTAATCACTGTAGTTAATATAATCTCCAGCAGGTGAGCAGTGCTTTGAAACAACTGAAAAGAAAATGCCTCTTTGTGAAGTAGTGTTAAGGGTCTCCAAATTCTCCGCAATTACAGGACTTTATCTTTATGACAAAATTAACACAATAACTAGTGAGTTTATAGTCAAGGGCTTAAGGGGTTCTCGCACCCTTTTTTGTCGTATTGTGGACCCTTCTCCTTGCTACTCAAGGGGGTCCTGCAGCACCCTTCTTCTAGCTCTACAAGAATGAGATGCCTACCGAGTCTAGGCTCAACTAGATTCTATTGATGTACTTGGTAGTTTTGAGTTGTGAGTTGCAGATCGAAGCAAGGATCAAAGCAACAGGATATGATATGGCATTTTTAACGCGCCTGTACACAAGTGTTTCGTGGCGCGATAAGACGAGGAGGGGGAAACAAGGGAGGACAAAATAATGATCTTACTAGGCCTTGTCATTCAGATCGTGCAAATGCGGGGAAGAGGAAAGGGGAGAAGTGACCGGGTGAGGGAAGGGGGAAGTGCAGTTCACTCACAAGTGCAGCCTGCGGGTGGCTCATAAGAGCAGAGAGAAGGGACAGCAGGGTTGCAGATACAGACCCTTGCTGGGGAGCCCGAAGGCAGTGCAAGGGCAACTGGACATGCAGGAGCCCGGGCCCGAGTTCAGAGGGTGACCAGTGCGCAGAGCAGTCAGTGCATCCGCAGGGGAGAGGAAGAGAGAAACTGGAAACGAAAAGGAAGGTCTTGAGTTGCTTCTAGAACCGAAGGTGATTCTTCTCAAGTTTGAGAGAGGCAGGGAGGCTGTTCCAGAGGGAGGCCCCAGCCGAGGAGATGGATCTGCCCCTAACACTCTGCTTGGAGAAGCGTCTGGTCCTCAAAAATTCTGAGGTAGATGAGCGGAGAGCTCGTGAAGGAAGATGTTTTGGAAGAGAAAGCTGGAGTTAGAGCGGTCCCAGGCCCCAGAAAGCCTTGTGGACAATGCAGATGGTCTTGAAGTTGATCCTTGGAGCCCCAGGGAGCCAGTGAAGAGAATTCAGAGCTGGAGAGATACGATCCCCTGGCTTGAGGCCAAGGACAAGTCTCGCAGTCCTTTTCTGAATAAGTTGTAAATGGCAGGGTAGAGGCAGGAAGATTTAGAAAGAGGCTGTTGCATTTGTCCAACCTAGAGAGGACTAGAGCGCTGGAGACCGTGAGCTTCTGGGGGAAAGTGAGAAAAGGAAGAATACCTCTGAGGAGGTGCAGCTGATAGTTTGACTTCTTAGAAATGTCAGATGTGAGGAGAGAAGGAGAGGGTGGAGTCGAAGATGACACCAAGGTTCTTAGTCTCACAGGAAGGAGCAGGAGGGCCCAGAGTGGCTGGAGCCTTCCCTAAAGTCTTGGCACGGTTCTGACTGCAACCTTTGGCTCTCTGTGCATTTTATACTTCAAATCCCATCAACCCTTACAAGCACAGCTAATGGTGGGAGTTGATGTCCAACACTCTGGGGAGACTTAGGTTTCAGACCCCTGCACTAGGCCCTTTACTACCTCCCTTGTCCCCCCCCCCCCCCCCTTTCGGTTCTGGTCCTCTAGCCACCTGCTCTAGCTTCTTCCACAGTGTTCCGCCTGACTCTTTGGGTCGGTCCATCATCTTCTCTCACTGTTGATGTAATGTTTACCTCCTCCTTAATAGTATTATGTGTCCTCTCCACACTTCTCTCTATCACTTCCTCCTTCATCTTCTTGATGTTCCTCTATTCCGCTTTAATTTCTCTTACCTTATTTTCTTCGCAGATTTTTATCAACTCCTCCACCTCTCATCAATTCTTAAACCAACTCCTCATCTCTTTATCTCTTTCCTCTTATCACCTTCTGTCATCTTATCCACCTCTCCCGGTCGGATCCCTCTTACCTGTGCACTGCGTCTTTTGGCTACCAGCCCCTTGTCAGTACTATGAATGAGTTGTTAATCCTAGCTCCTCCACTCTGGTAGCACAGGTCCTGCCTCTTGGTCCCCGCCTTTCAGCCTCTATGGTGTGAGGGGACTCTGATGTCTGTCTCATTGAGTAGCTCGGTTGGGAATAGGCTGTCGGCCCGCCCCTGGGAATGCCTTACAATCCTGATGTGGGACTTGGATTGGCTCATCCCTCCCCCAAGGTGGTTCTCACTCTCTGCCTTTGACATCATGGAGATGCCTCCAGCATCTCTCTGGGGTAAGTGAACACTTGTGAATTTTCTGCTCGGCCACATCCCTGAGCATGGCTTCCAGTTTGGATGTGGGTCTTGGAGCTGGCCATTCCCTCCCGTTGGGCAGTTCTGGTTTTCCCAACCCTGCCCTGATGGTGCACTTCCTTAGACTAACTTTTCTTAACTTTGAAAGTTGGATGCCTGTGCGAGGATGGCCTCTTGAATTTCCCATCCTAGTTGAGGTACCTCTTTCTTTTTCGATTTATATGGGATTTCTGCACCCCTGTGAGTCGTGCTGAGCCTGCAGGCCCTTTCAGCACCATCGGCCCAATTCACTTTAAGGGGCAGGATTGTGTTTAGTGGCAAAATAATAGTCCCATACCCTCCGCAAGGGTCATTGTAGTGGGTGGCCATGGGATCATCCCCCATGCTTCTCCCAGACCCAGCATCACCAGCCTTGTGTCAGCACCTGGCCCCCTCCATCTACCAGCAAGGTAGGGTGTATTCCTCAAACTATATTCTTCATGGCTGAATGCAAACACTAGATGGAATGAAATTTGTGGATCATATATTGAATCATATATACTTGAAGGTATTGAGACGATACACTTCATTCATAAATTAAATGTGAAATGCATACCATACTGGTTGAAATACTGTTACAAGCTACGCATATATTATTTGAGATGTGTTTAGTAAATCCACTACAGATATGCATATAAACCTCTTCTCTCATTCTCACTTCTGACTCACTATTCTACCGCCCTTTGCTGCTCTTTGTCCACACTCCTCATCTCCCTTCATACTTCTTCTCCTGATTATTTTCAATTTTTCCTTGTTGCCGTCTCCTGCCTACAAGTGCCCCTCAACACCCCCCTCCTTCCATTGCGGGCAAAAGATTTTCCTGATAGGTCTTGCGCCCGCTAGGCTGACATCCTCTGTTGATTGCTGGATATGGTTCTTATTGTTCCTGTGCTCTGTATACCTGTGGATGAAGCCAAGTGTCAACAGCAGGTCCATCAAGCATTGGGTGGCCTGGTGGTGAGGAAGGCTTCTATAGTGAGCGCAACAAGACCTCGACTGAACTAGCATTGCACTAATTACACGCCACTGTAGTCTTCTCTGAATTCTTATTAACTATAGTTTTTCTGCTTCTCTTCCTCCTAGAGAGCCAAGCCATGCCCCCTCTTTGACCGAGACGTATTTAAGACACACGCGTGTGCATCCGCATCAAGCGAGTGCAGCATTGAGTGCTGTTTGCTGCTTAGCTGCGACTAGGAGAGTTTGTTTCCTTCCTCCGTCCACCCCCGCCTTTCCTACGATCTCAACAGCTGCTGTCAGCCAGAAGCCGCACTAATTCATCCCAGTAAAGAGCTGAGGTGAGCACAGAGCCCCCTCGCCCCCGGCCCCTGTTTTAGTCACCAGCTGCTAGTATCCCTCTCAGATACACGTCTTCCAGACCTGGTTAGTACAAACCGGTTCGCGTGACGCGCTCTATCAAAGAAGAAAGGAGACAGAGAAAAAAAACTAAAACAGGAGTTTTACATTGTCCAATCACCCACCTGCTCTTGAAAGTCCTGGACATATAGTTCATACCATTCGACAGACTACCATCACCATAGACCTCTTTGAGAGAGAATTCAATGTTCCTCCCTTCCATGCTTCTCTAAAAGATATTGCAACATTTTCATGGTTGCAATTACTAAACCAGTTTGATCACCCATTTCCACCTATCGAGGGGTGAGAGGGTTTTCCCCAAATCCAAACTACCTTTTAGAAAGAAGCTCCTCACATCAATTAGGGCTTCACAGACCATTATTAGATGCATGGGCGATTCCACCGAATCAACAGCCTTACAGAATCTGCACTGAAAATCATAGCAAAACCAAAAGTAGTTATTAAATCTAAAACATTAACAACCTAATTCATTATAAGCAATGCGCTAAGCTCGATTGATGGAACTGCAGCCGTTAATGAAATTGTAGCGGATTTGAACCTGGCGTTGGGGTGTGTGGGAACTAAGCTCTTGACCCAAGTAATTATCCAGAGACTGCTCCAAATGTGCCATGTGCTCTCAATAGTAAGGTGACTACAGAGGTCAACACTGTTGAGATTACTGACACTAACGTGATTCCCACAAACTCACCTGGAAAGACTAAACATGTAATAGAGGAAGTGAATATTGAAGGTGGCCATTTAGCTAAGGTCGATGTTGAACTGATCACTCGCTCGGTACCTAAATACCCAAATGAGACAGTTGTAACAGCTCCAGCTAGAGGTGGTGTTGCTAATGTAAATAATAATGTCATGAATGTACGAGCGATGGACATAATGTTTGTTTGTTTAGTTTATTTGTAGAGCGCTCCGGACCCGTGGGTAGAAGGGCGCTTAAGGACACGGTTACAGGCAAAAGATACGCATTTACATTTACAGGTACATCAATTACAAAGGATTTACATAGTACAGCAATTTGCATATTATATAGTGCAGGTATGGTTGCGGCTGTTAGATATTCAGGATTATGGTGGATGCTACTCTTTGTTCAATAACCAGCCAATAACAAGTTTCCTGAAGATCGGGAAGGACTCGGTGGTTTTAATTTTGAGTGGTATGGTGTTCCAAAGTTGGGAGGCTAGTACAGTGAAACTCGCACCTCCTGCTCTTTTTAGGGCATATCTGGGCACTAGCAGGCATAAGGAGTTGGATGATCTAGTGGTTCTGGATGTGGATTTTAGAGTGAATTTGTTGGAGAGGTACGGTGGGGCTAGGTTGTTTAAGGCCTTATAGTTAGGCAGATAGTTTTGAGGTCAATTTTTTGCTGTATGGAGAGCCATTTGTACCACTTTCCTGGTAGTGGAGATGTGCTCGCGCTTTGGGATGTTGAGTGCTGCGCGTAGAGCATTGTTCTGGAGAACCTGGAGCTTGTTAGTTACAGATTGGTTGGCTCCTAGGTACAGGCTGTTGCAATAGTCTAGTTTGGATTGAATGAGTGCTCTGGCCAGAGTGAGGCAGCTGTGGGGGGATAGGAAGGGTCTACTTGCCCTGATTAGCTTACCCGTATAGGCAGTGGCCGAGGCGGTTGAGTTGATTTGTTTGGAGAGGTTGGAGTTGGCATCAAGGTGGAAGCCTAAGGTTTTCACACTTTTAGCAATAGGGATGGTGTTACCGTCTATGATGATGTTCTTATAGCTGGGACTGAGTTTAGACAGGTTTTTAGGAGAGCCGACCAGCAGAAGCTCCGTCTTCTCATCATTCAGGCAGAGGCCATGGGTGGCCATCCATGCCTGAATGATGGAAAAGATTTTGTTGATCAGGGTGACGTCCGCATTGTAGTTGCCTGAGATGGTGAGGAGAATCTGGGTGTCATCTGCATAGTTTGTGTAGGTGACACCCAGACGGTCCAATTTGTCGAATAGGGGCTTCGTAAATATATTATATAAGGTGGGGGAGACACAGGAGCCTTGAGGGACTCCGCAGGTGATGGGGATAGGGTCAGCAGCAGCTGTTGTGAAGACTCGCATTGTTCTATTCGCCAGGAAGGATTGTATCCATGCGGAGGCAAAGGGGGAGAAATGGGCTGCGATGGAGAGGTGGTTGCATAAGATTTCGTGGTCGACTAAGTCGAAGGCCGCTGAAAGGTCTAAGAGAAGTAGGATGGCTGCATTTCCTTGGTCTTTGATTTCATCAATCTGGCTTTTGAGGTCAACCAGAGCAGTTTCAGTTCTGTGTTGAGGTCTAAAGCCAGATTGGCGTATACCTAGCAGTTGGTTAGATTCCAGGTACTCCTGAATCTGGAGGTAGGCGACTCTGTCCAAGATTTTTAACAGAAAAGGGACAGTAGTGATGGGTCTATAATTCGTTGGTATGGCTGGGTCCAGGGATTGTTTTTTTTAGGAGAGGGAGCACCCAGGATTGTTTTAGGTTGTTAGGGACAGAGTTGTTAGCAAATGAGAGGTTAATTAGCTTGGTGATAAAGGGGGAGAGGTTTCTGGCAGCGTCTTTTATTATTTGGGCAGGGCAGCTGTCCCCTTTACAATTAGAGGGTTTTAGGGAAGTGATGATTTTTTGGACTTCTAGGATGGTCACTTTCTTAAAAGTGAAGCCTATATTGGTTTTGTTAGGAGTTGGTGGGCTTAAGCTAGGGTTGGCGGTTTTGTTGTTGGGGAGTTGTTGGCGTTTGTTCTCGATTTTGGTCTGGAGTCCTGTGATTTTATTGTTGAGGGCATTCTGGATGCTGGTGCACCAGGGTTTATCTTTTGAGCAGTTTCCTGGAGGGGGATTGGGTTTTTGTAGCTCCTAAAGAATTTTAAATAATTCTTTTGTAGAGGAAGCCTGCCTGGTCAATCCTGACGTTATAGGCATCTTTTTTGGTGCGAATTATCTCACTTTTGTATAGCGCGGAGATGTTTTTAAGATTGGATTTGTTTTCAGGTGATGGGTTAGTTTTCCATAATAGTTCTAGTTTGGCTTTCTTTTTCCTGAGTAGTTTGAGTTCGGGAGTGTACCACAAATTCAGGTGGTTTATTGGTTTACTTTTACATAGTTTCAAAGGGGCAATGGTATCAATGGCGGTTGCCATGGAGTTGTTGAAGGTGTCGACTAGTAGGTTAAGGTCAGCATTGTCCGGTAGAGCATTGAGGGTGGGTTGGACCAGGGGTAGTAGGGCTTCGGCCGTGATGTTGCGCTTGTTTCTGGTAGGGCAGGCTGGTGCCAGGAGGCGTTTCTTGGGTGAGGCCTGGTTGGTATGAATTTCGAGTGGGATAAGGTAGTGGTCGGTCCATGTAAGAGGTTGGGGGTCCTTACAGGTGGTGTTGCAGTTAAGAGTTGCTACCCAGTCGAGAATTCTGCCTTTCTGGTGAGTTGGAGAAATGCTAAGTTGAGCGAATCCGTGCTCAGTTAGGGCGTTTGTTAAGGATGCGGCTGGTGCGTCCTTGGGGTCGTTATAGCCCAGATTGAAGTCACCGAGGATAATAGTTTGTGCTAGTGGCTTGGAATTTTAAGTAATGAGCACTGTAATGTCTTCCTCGAAGGTACCCGAAGGGCCTGGAGGTCTATATATAAGGTGTAGTGTAATCGTACTTGTGGGGGAGGTTTGTAACTTGATTGTGAGTAAATCGCAGGATTTAAGAGATAGGGTGGAGACTAGTCTGCAACCTAGTGTTGTTTTGGAGATGATTGCTACACCTCCTCCCTTACCATTGGGTCTGTCGGCTCTGAGGATGGAGTAGTTGGCTGGAATGGCTAACGAAAGTGTGGTCCTGAAGCCTCATGTAGCCAAGTTTCCGTTAGGGCAAGGAAGTCAAGATCATGGGTTAGAATAGTGTCAGCAATTTCTGTGGGGTGGGCGGCCAGGGATCTGGCATTGAGTAAGGCTTCTTTTAGGGGGAGTGGGTCAGGTGCATTAGGGGTCTTTGATTTCTTCTTAGTTTTGGTGTTGAGTTTGGTCAGGTGGATGCTATTGGTAGGGGGCAGCCTGGTGCCAAGTCTGTTGTTGCAGGTGGTGAGGTCAGGGTTGGTAGAGCGTAAAGGTTATGGAGATTTCAATGTGGAGGGCCCCGTGCGACAAGGAGCACTAAATGTGCTATGATTAGGAGTCTTGTTAGAGGTCGCATTGGTAGGGGAGCTGTTGTCTACGGAGAAGGTAGGGTGGGAGTGGTGGTTAAGTGGAAAAGGTGGCTGGGAGGGTAGGAAGGGCGTGGGGCAGGGGATTGGGTAGTGCCTAGGGCAGCCTAGCTTGGCTAAGCCGTTGTTGACGGTTGTGAAGCTGTTGCCGGTACAGTGTACATTGTCCGGCATGATGCAGAAAGGGAACATGGTGAGAGTGAGAGTGAACCAGGTGATCATGGTCTGGGTGCGCAGCTACGCAATGCAAGTCTGGTACTCACTAGGACTAGGTTACAATGGGATAGTACCTAGATTTGAAAATGCACTCTTCGGATAAATGCTGTGCGGTAATAGCTAGGGGTGCATGCTAGGCATAAGAGTTGAGCAGTAAGTACAATGACAAAAGATGGTGGGAGCAAAGATGGGCTAGTGGGGGCTTTTCCTATCAGCATGAGTCATGTGTACAGCAGTGTCTTTCGAGCCACCTAGGTTCAAGATCATACGATAGGGCTAGGATGCAGCAGGCTAACAGCTAAGTTCAGAATAGCACAGTTTTGCAGAGAGTAACATCTAAGCACAGTTTTGCAAAAAGGCGATAGGGTAACATCTAAGTTCAGAATGGCACAGTTTGGCAAAAAGGCAATATGGTAACAACTCAGTTCAGAATAGCACAGTTTGGCCAAAACACAAGGGCGCAACGCCTGGAACTAATATGAGTCAAGTAACGGTGCAAGACACATCAAGGCTGGGCAGTGAGCGTCGCATAGGCGAGATGCGAGTGAGTACGCAGGGTGCCACAAGCCTAGATAATGCAGGGCACACACAGGTTCAGTTCAAATGAGGGTGCAGGCACAAGTGAATATGCAGGGCACACAGGCTAGATAATGCAGGGCACACACACAGGTTCAGTTCAAATGAGGGGGCAGGCACGAGTGAATATGCAGGGCACACAGGCTAGATAATGCCAGGCACACATGTTCAGTTCAAATGATGGTGCAGGCACAGTAGGGTTAGGCCGTGAGTGTCAGTGTCACATGATGGTGAAAGGAGCGCTTATGGCTGGATTACCTTGTGTAGGAGTCCATGGTTTAAGCAGATAGGGCAATCAGGACTGTAGTGGAACGAACGAAAATTGAGCAGGGAAAACAGCGGCAGACGCTCAGTCAGAGCTTTTGCCTTCTTTCCACGCCTTATTCCGGAGCCGGCTTGCGTCTGCCGGCGAATCGTGTTGCTCTTAGATGGGGGTGCTGCAGCCAATCGGATCGCAGCTACAAGCCTGGTGGGGGTAGGCGGGAACGAAGACATGACGAATCCGGGGCGGCGGCCATCTTTGAATGTAGAGCACCTCGTGTGCTCCAATGGTAGATATGTAAATAAATGAGCCGGATGGCTACTCGCTTCTGTAAAGGAGCGTTACGGACAAAAGCTTAGTAGGCTGCAAATAAAGGGTTATTGTCGGCTAAAACCAGCGCTGATTACAGCGGGGCGCAGAGGGGCTCAGACAGCTGATAAGTCCCAAGCTTACCTCATGACCTATGAGGGCCGGTGGGGTCTGGGGTGCTGCTCCTGCAGTGCACCATGGGCGCTGGAGAGCTGCTCCACAGGCGAAGAAGACACGAATGGTCAGCTCAGTCAGAGCTTTTGCCTTCTTGTAGAGTGAAGTGGGTTACCAGTGGAGGCATTGCTAGCTGCAAATGTAAAAAAAAAAATATTGCATGTACCAAATGAAGTAGGGACTTAGAACATTACCTCCACTCCTGTCCGTGAAAGCGCTGACAATGCCTTAGACTCCTTTAGCATGTATGAAGTCGATCTAGGGGAACATCAGCATACTACGACACTGATACAAGTAGCTACACTAGTAAATAATGAAGTGATTGTCCTGCCGAGACGTGTCTAATACCCTTTACAATATTGCTACTGACCCCTATGATAACTTGGTGGCAGTCAATCAAGAATTGAATACCACTAATATCGTGAACGATGGATAGTATGACATCCACTGCAATGTTTAACATTTTTGAAAACCACCTGTCCACAATAATAGACAGATGTGAAAGATTGGAAAATAAGATTGCTATCCGATCGATTTTATTACATAAAAGCATCAACAGAGGGCGGGAAACGTATAGAGAGCAAGCGGCAAATACTATGGAGAGTGAATACTCCCATGTGGCAGAAGTTAGAAAGTGCACTCATAATGCGAAGGACTTGAATGGAGGAATGCCATCTCAACCATTAGGTAATAAATGCCCTAAAGGTCGAAAAAAAAAAGAAACATATAGCACAAGCATGCATGTACAGCAAAATACGGAAGAATGCATGTGTGTTAGGGAGAATTCTCATTTCAATGCGAACTCCCTTCAAGCTTAGAGACCCCCTGTTCTTTTGGTGGACTTGGTACTTTTTAATTTGAACTCTTGAATGAGTGGGACCTTTTTCTCACTATCCTGCATTTTGACCTGATTTGGATTATGTTTCCTCTGTTTCATGGAGTCTGACAAACTCCATAGGCATCTACTTTTTGTATGGTGACACACAGCACCTTCAGTACAGTGCCACTGAGAAATCCTTTAGATTTCTCATAAGGTTTGACTACCTTTTTTATGTGAACTACTGTTCCCAAGGATAGTAAAGTGCAATTGATTTTACTTACCTTTTCTCTGTGTTGGTCTGAACACCCCATCTTATGTGGAGTGCAGGGGGTTACATTGTAGCCCCTTATCCTACATTCTCATGTAACATTTTTTATGTTACCCTCACTGCTTTAAATGGCTGGTGGCAGTGGTTTAATTTTCCTACCATTGTGCTTTTCTACCGCAGGCTGAATCCTCAGCTGCAGTATAGCACCCTTTGGTGACCATTTTGTCAAAATGGCCCCATTCTTCTTTTTTCGCCATTTCCTATTCGCGAGGTCTTTCTTGGGTTTTACTCTGTGCTTCGAGGCCGAGTGGAGCACTTTTGTTTGTTTTGCCTTTTGCGGGCTTCATCCCTGAAGCCGGCCTCTGGCTCCAGCGTGTCTGGAAAGGCAGGATTTGAGGGAGGTTCCCAAAACTCCTCTGTCCTTTGTCTCTAGGACTGCCTGAATGCAACCAGTCCTGATTGGCTCTCCTGAAAGGACAGCCAGTCAGCCAATCTGCTGTGTGATTGACAGCCTAGGCGGTGCATGAATGGGAGAAACCTGCTTAAAAGGCAAGTGTTTTGGGACTAGTCAGTCGACCACTAGGAGAAACACCCGACGAAGAAACCGTGAACGGAGCTTGCTGCATCCTCCTAGACCTTAGAATTGTCCGGTGATGCCCTGCTGCTGTGCTGAAACTGCTTTTACTAATCAACAAGAACCATAGAATCGAACCAATAACACCTAACCGGACCCATTTCCCTCCCAACTGAGATTCACTCTCCTTTACCCATGACTGCGTTTCTCAAGAAATGTATTGCCGGACTGTGTCAACTGTTTGTCTCTACCTTCACTTATCTGTATTGTTGATATATTCACTGTGACCATTGGTCACTGCACACCTGTACCAGTATCAATGTTATCGTTGTCTATAACTTTGTTGTATCACTATGTATGTAACTTACACCTCCCTGTGTAACTAAGTTATTACGTTTTCTTGTAATGCTTGCGCCCAGCTACCCTTGGCTTTGGCCTGTGCCATATCAAATAAACAAACAAGAGAAGCTCGGGGTTAGTGGGGCCAACTAACCCCAAGACAAACTCCACTGGACCGTCTTTCCTTATTGGCTGTACTTCGTCGCTGCTGCAAGAACCGAGTGCCAGGGGTCGAGAAATCTGTAGTCGAGTGAAATGTCTGGAATCTGGAGATTCTGGCCAGGAGTCTCCTAAGGACCCTCCAGAAGCTGGACGACCAGAGCTCGAGTTCCCTCACTGAGTGCAGGACCCAAGGAGTGATGGAAGCCCAATCGGTATCCAAGATCTGTGAAGTGCGCTGATCCAAAAAGAGCCCGTAGCTGCCGGCGACCTCCAAATTGCTGCCGCAGGAGCCCTCAGACGTCCTCCCTCTTGTCCCCACGACTGAGGCGCAGAAACCCAGGGTCTGCACCGCTGCAACAGAACAGAATCCAGCTGGATCACTCTTCTTCAAACCAGAGGTACTGTTTAGACTTGGGGTACTTTAACTCAGTGTCTTTTTGAGCTGTGCTTTTCTCAGTTGAGGCTTGCATTGGCTTACCCCAGAGCTGATTCCAGTTCTGCTTTTCACAGGCTTAACAGTTTGTGACCCTACAAGTGATTTCTACAAACTCTTACTTTGTGCAAGACTTTTTATCTAAGAAGTGCCTCAGCTCCATAGACTTTGCTCCAATTGACTTTGGCTGTCCTGGCTCCCTGTAGACTCTTCTAGTCCATTGACTTTGATATTTCTGTCCCTCATAGGTGGTAACTTGTTTTAGACCGTTATTGCTGGGAAAGGCTTGTCTAGATTTCATTGGGAGATTTAGTTGTCTTCACATATATTGAGAACCTGTTTAACCTTTTGTTTCCTTCCTCTAACATTTCCTTTCTACATCCTCAGAATCTGCAAAGTATAATTAGTGATATATACATGCATTTACTGTCCTTGTGAATGAAGTCACCCCCGGTTGTAGGAAGTGTGTAAAAAGCATATCCAAAGAGTATCCACTAACTTGTGCTGATTTAGGAAAAGTATTTTAAAGTATATTTGATAGTCCTACATATGTGTGAAGGCTAGTAGTGTGCAATAGTATGTGCCTGAGACACAAATATAGGACTAGAGCCAAAGATTTGTTTTTTTCTTGTTGTTCCTAAGGAAGTGCAGGGGATGGGGTGGCCATTTCATTTATTTGTCCTCCGAGGACAATGACGCCCGATTGTTTGGAAAGCCCCCAGAAAAAAGCAGGCTGCTGCATAATCTAAGGCAATTTAACTCTTCTGCACCGTCCCCTTTCCAACATACTTCATGGGCGTCCCTCGCTAGGGATGGGAGACAGAACCTTTTTCACCAGAAAAACCTTCTTCCGCATCAAATTCGGGGGGCGCGGCCCTTGGAGCATGCACTCGTCTGATTCCGCCCACCGGCGCCACGCCTCAGTCCCCTTTTCCGCATCGACAGGAACAGGCTGATTTCACCAGCGCTCCTGGGTCATTCAGGTACTTGCTCCTCCGGCGTCGCGCTCCTCTCCGGCACATACCGACTTCAGCAGGTGTCCAGCCTGCGAGGGGCCCTTTCCTACGTCTGAACCCCACGCTCTTTGCCTCCACTGCCTTAGCCCCGACCACAGCTTGGAAGGTTGTACGGCGTGTGACGCACTGACTCCACGCACACTGAAGAACAGGCTAGCTAGGTGGAGGGAGCTCCTCGAAAGGTCGCCTCCAGAGGACTTGAAGGACTTCATCAGACAGAGATCGAGGCCCAAGGGAGGGCCGCTATTTTCCATCGCACCTCGTAAGGGCGACTCCTTCCTGGGGAAACGCCCGAGCACACGTACCGAGGCTAGTCCAGCTACCGGTCTCACAGCCAAGGGGTCATCTGATCCTTCCAGAAGCAGTTCTGAGGGACTGCAAGGTTCTTTTACCGTGTGTACACCCAAGGGGCAACGCCCTAGTACCACCCTAATGTCCGAGGCGGCACCTGCATGAAGCACTACCGGCGACTCTGCCGAGGGCAATACGCCTTCCAGGCCTCTGCCTAAGGTGCAGAGTAGGCCTCATGCTCCACCACCAAGAGTTTGGGGGGGGGGAGGTCGGGCCCAGGAAGCCAAGCACCACGACTTTGACACGTGGCATGCAGCTCATGGCTGCTCATCGGATGCCACTCGGAGCAGGCGGCAGAACAAGGCTAAGGTGGGACGAGGCGGCCTACAGTTTATCCATCATCAGCGCAGGGCAGGTTCCCCCTGCAAACTAGGGCGAGTGCGCTCCGGCCCCAGCAGCCCACAGCCGCTCCGTCAATATCTCCTGACGCCTCTTCAGCCTTTGAAGACAGATTCTTCAAAAGGTTCCTGGTGGCGATGCGAACCCCCCAGATGGGGGCCATCCTGCGGATGCAGTCAGGGACTTGCTCCCACCGGTCACTACACTGGCGCCCATAGTCATTCCTCCCATGGCACTGGCACCACAGGCTCCAGTTTGTACACCGCAGCGCACAGCGCCGAGCACTCCTCCACCCGCTCCAGACCAGCCGGACACTCTGGTGGACACAGACGAGGAGGGGGACCCTGACACGCCATCATCAGTGAAGGCCTTCCACAAAAGGCTTGCCGGTTTGGCAGAATATTTGGGCCTTCCTCAACCCGAGGTCGAGCAGCCCGAGGAGGGGGTCTTGGCAGAAGTCCACATCCTACGACGCCCTAGCAAAACGGGTATCCCGATGCAGAAAAGTCGTGGCCTTGGCCAAAAAGGGATGGCTCAAGCAACACTCGGCCCAACCTGTCAGGCGCCTCGATGGTAAGTATAGACAGATGGATGGGGATCCCCTCTTGCTGTCGGCGCACCCTCAAGCGCAATCTTCGGTGATCACTTCAGCGTCACTTTTCTCTAAGCCTCAGTCGTCCTCGACCACCTCGGCACTGCTAAGCAAGGAGGAGATGATCTTGGAGGCGTATGGGAAAAAGCTATACTCCACACCTCCCTGCACCTGCGTCAATCCAATGCGGATGCCATGCTGGCAGCCGTTAAACCAGAGGCTTTGGGGGTAATAGCGGACTTCCTTCCAGAACTTCCGGCGCAGAACCAGGCACGCTTCAAGCGGGTCTAGGAGAAGCAATGCTGCTAGCACAGGACATCATGGAATACACCATGGCTTACATCGATACCTCTGGCCGGGCCATCTGCATCGCCAGGACGGCCTCACTTTGGGCTACTAAGTTTAACTCTAAGGTCCAGGAACGCATATTGGCCCTTCTGTTCGAGAATAGTGACCTCTTTCACTCTACCACCGACGAGGAATTAGACCAAAAGAACAGCTCGCAAACTGTGAAGTCTTTAACCTAATGAAGGTCACGTCAAAGGCGTACACCCAAACGCATCAACGCTCTGACCGGGGGCGGTCATTCGCCAGGTTCCCGGGCTTCCAGGAACGGAGGTGGACGCAGCCTGACAGCTCGCTGAGTCAGCACTGATGTAAACAAAAAGGGGGGGGGGCAAGGGCTTTTTCCAGTACCCCTCCTCAGCAGCAGCCTCAGAAGGAAAGAAAGCATGACGTGTCCCTGCGGTCCACGTGTCTCAGGTGGGGGGCAGGCTTGCCTTTCACGTGCAATTTTGGTGCCAGAATTTTCTCTGACCCCTGGATCCTATGTAGTATCCTCGGGGTACTGCCTACTGGTCCCTTCCTCCCCTCCACTACCACATATTGGGACGGCAACTCTGTTGGCGGAGATCTGGTCGCTCGTCGAAATCCAGGCAGTGGAAGAAGTCCCAGCCTCCCAGAGAGGATTGGGCTTCTATTCCAGGATTTTAGCTATACAAAAGTAGAACCAGGCTGGCCTGAGTTGTGTTGGACCTATCCACCCTCAACCTCTCCCTCCCTCTTCAGAAATTCAGGATGGTTACGCCAGCACTCATTGCAGAGACACTAGACAAGGGAGACTGGATGTGCTCCCTGGATCTGAAAGACTCTGACCTACATGTCCCGATTTGGCAGCCACATTGCTCCTTTCTGTGCTTCAGGATCATGGGCTATTCCTGCGCTTCAGGATAATGGGCTACCTTTTCCAATACAAGGTGCTACCTTTTGGCCTCAACTCAGACCCCAGGGTATTTACCAGACTCATGATTGCAGTGGCAGCCCTCCTCAGGGCCCAGGGCCACCACATACCTGGATGACTGATTCGTCAGGGCGAGATCTCCGGAGGGGTGTTATCCACACTTCCTCCGCACTTATGGACACTCCATGACCTGGGGGTTACTATCAACCTCAAGACGTCTCAGCTGCAGCCCAGTCAGAGCCTCACCTTCCTGGGCCTCATTTGGGATACGAGCTCCGAGAAGGTCTTTCCCTCTGAGGACAAGATTACGGCCATCAAGAGAGCCACTACTCCCTTACCAGAGCAGGAACCTCGTCCTACTGGTACCAGCACTTATTGGGTATCATGGCATCAGTCCTACTGGCCATGCCACACACGAGACTCAGGATGGGGAGGTTACAGCTGCACTTCGCAACCTCATGGAATCAGAAGAAGGGCTCCCAACCGGAGCTAGTCGGCATACCTTTTTCTCTCCACTCGGACCTTACATGGTGGTCCAGGGACTGCAACCTGCGGATAGGAAAGTCCTTTCTGCAGCAGATCCCGCAGGTCACCATCACTACGGACTCCTCCCTGGAAGGCTGGTGGGCCCCTATGGACAGCTACAGCGTCCATGGAGTCCGCACCCGGCAGGAGCAGGAGTCGCATATCAACTGGCTGGAGCTCAGGGCCATCTGCTAGCTCTCAGAGCTTTCCTTCTGCTCATTGCGGGCAGGACCATCCTTATCCAGACAGACAACTCCACCAGCATTTACTATGTCAACAAGCAGGGTGGTACCAGTCCCCTCCGCTGTGCAGCCTAGCGGTCATCCTATGGGAATGGGCCCTGGTGAACATCTTCCTCATGGCCGTCCACCTACCGGGGGAAGCCATCTTAGAAGTGAACGGGCTCAGCAGACTGGGAGCGGATGATTACGAATGGAAATTGAACGACCAGGTGCTGCTAGAGGTCTTCAGCAGATGGGGGCACCCGACACATTACAGATACGGTGGGACAGCATGACAGCCCATGCCTTTCCTCCCACAACCCTGGTCCACAGTGTAATCTGCAAGATAAAGGAAGCTTGTCACCTCAACATCATTCTGATATCTCCATGGTAGCCGGCGAGACCGTGGTTCTCTGAACTGCTCAGCCTCATGGACAGACCACCCATTCACCTTCCGGTGGGGCCAGCCCATCTCCTGTCCTAGCAGGGGTGCAGGGTCAACTACCCCGGCCACAGAAGTCAGCCCTCGCAGCCTGGTTCCTGAACAAGTCACCCTCAGGCACCTGAGCCTGTCACAGGTTAACCTGGAAATCGATAGTATATGGACTAGGTTCCGTCATTGCGCAGACTCTAAGGAGATCGAGCCCCTTGCATGCACGCTGGATTATGTGCTCTCCTTCTCGGCTGTCATGGCCATTGGGCAAGGGCCCAGCCTTTCCTCACCCTCAGGGTCCAAATGGACCCAGTCCTGGCGTCTCTGGCACATGCTATAGGGCCTGGCGTGGCCATAGAACAACATTGGGAGCCGTGTGCAATAATCCCTGGGAGGGGCAAGGTGGAGCCACAAGACGGGGCCAAAGGGAGGGGCCAGAGCCAGCCCAACCACATGCCCCCGCTTCGTGTTATTCTGCTTGACGCTTACTGCTGTTCCTCAGCTTTGGTGCCTGTTATTCCTCCTCCGAAGACCATCTTACCTGAAGCCTGCAACTCCACCGCGGAAGGCGCAACTTACCTGATTTCAGCCACTCCATCGCTGTGCGTGCACCTACCTGCGTTCCATCGCCATCAGTCAGAGCCTTTCCTCACCCGATCCGGACGTACAGCTACACGGGAGCTCCTCTTTTTCTTTTTCTTCATCTTCGCGGTATCTTCATCCAGGGCAGCGGAACGGCCTTCCAGCATCCAGTCTCTGCTCCACGCCACCAGACTGCTCCTGCAAGGGAACAAGAACACAACGGGTTAGAAACTTATAACGAACTCTAGGCCGCTCTACACCTGAGTTTAGGACTCCATCATAACGGCCAACTTACCTGTTGATTTGAGAACTCCTCATCCTTAAGGGAATCCCTGGAACCACTCCACGATTCAGTTCTACAATTTTCACACCTATTGGGAAGAGAAGAGACATTGCAAGAATTATTATTTTACAATCGAGGCAAAAGACTCACTGCCAAAGACATTAGAATAAACAATAATCGTAACAAAAGACTGCCAGTCTGGATCGCCACTTCCTCGGGCCAGTGAAGCAACTAGGTCCACTCTACGCGCCTCTGCTGAAGGAAGCAGGACAGAGAGCTCAACATTACAAAACGGGTGAGCTTGCATTGGAAAACGCGTGTGCACTACATTTTGGCACAAAAGAGTCGATGGAATTCGTGACCCACCCTCGCCATTCTCATTGCCTCTTATCTTCTCCTAGGGGCAATACCAGCATCCAGAACTTCATACTCCGCAGCAGCTGGGGAAGATAACGGATACAGTGGAGTCGAGGGAGGGCTCCAACCGTGCCCCAACGCCCCCGCAGAGACAAGGTGAGCGTAACAGAGGCACACCTTGCACACTCTGGCGTACAGATGGACACATGTCGCACCTATCTGGCAGCCATAGGGGCCTACAGAAATTCCAAGGAGGAGGTCTTCTCTTCTTCCAACCCGATAGTCAAACATTTGGCGGGCTTTTCTAGGCTCTATCCGCCCATCAAGAAGCCACACCCCGTGTGGGACCTCAGTGTGGTGTTGGGCATCTTGGCGCACAGACCCATTGAGGCAATGGCATCTGCAGACATCAGGCTGGTCATCATTAAAACAGCTTTGTTAGTGGGCCTCAACTGCGCTCGCAGAGTGATCGAGATCCACGCTCTGGTGGCCTCAGAACCCTATACCACTTTCCACAGGGATAAGGTGGTCCTGTGGACTCACCCGGTGTTTCTACCGAAGGTACCCTCTGCTTTCCATCTAATCGAGGCAATAGTCTTACCTACGTTTTTTGCTGACCCCAAGGACAAGGCTCCGAGTCATGCACTGTCTAGATGTCGGGCGCGCTCTGAAATTCTATCTGGACAGGACTAAGGGCTTTTGCAAGTCGGCCGCACTTTGTCACCTTCGGGGGATCCAGGCCCCGGGTATCAAGCATCCAAAGCTTCTATTACACAGTGGATGGTTGTGGCCATCAAGGAGGCCTACGAGGGGCAGTACAAGCTGCTGCCAGCTAACATGCACGCTCACGCTCTCAGATCCACGGCCATTGCATTCCAATGGCGGGTTCCGTGGCAGGTCATCAGCAGGACGGCCACCTGGACCATCCCATCGGCTTTCTGTGAGCATTACTGTTTGGACATCTCTGATGTGGCCTTTGTACAGGCGGTTCTAAGGAACCTATTTGCTTAAAGACGGTCTCCTCTCCACCCTGGGGCTACATTCAGTTGTAATCGCCCATGCAGTATGGAGGAAAGGGGACGGGACGTAAGAGTAATTACTAGTTACTCACCGTAATGACTAACATATTCTTAGTCTTTAGTCCCCTTTCCTTCATACGTCCCACCATCCTCCCGCCTAATAATACCAGTGTCATTAGGCAATGTTAAATATTGTCGACGCGTCAATGGGGACTGAGGAGTGGCGCTGGTGGGCGGAGTCAGGCAGGCGCATGCTCCCAGTGCTGTGCCCCCGCATGCCTTTAAATGTAAAGGGGAAGAAGGTTTTTCTGGTGAAAAATGGTTCCGTCTCCCGTCCCTAGCAAGGGGCGCCCATGCAGTATGGAGGAAAGGGGGCCAAGGACTAATAGTACGTTAGTCACTATGGTGAGTAACTAGTAATTTCTCCTCTGCGCTACTTGTTTCACTGGATGGGGTCATGTGTGCCGCATGCCACACTGTGTGTGGATAGTGGGCACTGTGCTTATCCTCCACTTTGTCATTGCTGGTGACTGAGGTCAAATACGGCCCTCGAGGTGTGCTGTATATTGGGGGACTCTCCTGTTGTACACAAACCCTTAAAAAAAAAAAAAAAGCTCATGTTTGTGCCAAGTTGAGCAAAACTGCAGTCTAATCTAGTGGTGCACTGTTCTGTCAACTTGCACATTCTCCAATGATGCTAAATGCTACATATTCCCACATTCTCGAGCATGGCATCTGGCATGGAATCACCTGCTCATAAATATTCCCCATTGTCTGGCTGGGAATTCTCGGTAAGAAAAACAGTATTGGTTTAAAAGCTTGAATACTACCGTTCACCTATTATCCAATCACTGAAGACCTGGTCATCCAATGACGGTCGTCTCCCTGAGTCCAGCACCCGGCGGCCATCTTCAGATTTTTACCACACGTTTCGGTGCAGGGAGTCCTCGAGTTCTGCTCTCCAAGCTTTTTTTTGATAGATGTATGTTTTTTTGACAGAAAATTCAGTTTTTTTGGACAAAATTTCAAAGACTGCTGACGACTAGCCAGCTCCGGTAATAGGGCTCTGTTGCTGGTTAAGTTTCGAAGATCTACATGATGCGTCAAGTGGAAAGGCCTACTTCGCACCTCGCCATGTTGGATGAAGGAAGGAGAAGTCTCTTCAGGCTCGCGTAACATCTATGTGGAGGACAAGCATACTAGATGTCTGCATCCCGATCATGAAGAGGACCGATGCGACATCTGCCAAAGCTTTTTGGCCAAAACAGAGGGGCCGCTACCGACGGTTGCTGGTGTGGTTGAAGGTTGAGGACGGGGGCCCTGGCATGGCCTCTGGGCATGCTCGGGAGAAGCCCAGATTGGGCCGCACCCCAGAGCGCTCTCCACCTGGTAGGAGATCCAGATCGACCATGGAGGTACTCCACTAAAGCCAAGCGCCATACAGTTGGTCCGGCTAGAGACGCCGCTGATGCAGGTCCTACTACAAGTCACACGCTCTCTCCGTCACCTTGTCCGTCTACGATGAGCTTACCCGTGGCCGGCACCCAGTCCTCGAAGCATAGTAGATGGTCACGGGAGACACCGAAGAAGCACTCCCAAAAGGAACCCTCTTTGAAGCTCTTGGCGACGGCTCCTTCTGCGCCTTCGTCAACCACTGCAAGACAGTCTATGGCCATGATTAAGTCTACCAGACCATTGTCGACGGTTACGCCGTCATTGGCTGCAGAAGGCTAATCTTCGTCAAAGGTGTCAACTGCTGCCTCGTCAGCGACTGCTTCGGTAATTGCCACCGCATCGACGAGTAAGGAAAAATCGCTGGTAAAATCTTCAGCAAGGCTTTTGCTGCTGCCAAGACTAATGACTACTACTTCATTGACCACCACTACCCAGTCAATTAAGGCGCAGGTCATGTTTATAGCCTTGAGCTAAGTGGCTAGACCAGGAGACCAGTATGCAGAGAGCGCAGTTGGTCCTTTGGCCATTTATTCTAGCTTCGACAACTACGTACAGCATGAGTGCTTTGATGAAGGTGGCTACAGCCCTATAGGTGACGATTCGCCAAGGCATATGAACCCGTTGAGGCACACAAGCATTCCTCCGGCGGGACAGGTGCCCCTACGCAAGTTTCAGGGGATATGTCCCAGGACATCCTCACAGTGCTCAGTTCTCTGGTCTCGGATACAGCAGCAGCAACCACCCATAGCGGGCCCTTCAGGTAATGACCCTAGGTACAGCCCTCCAATGCCTCCACACAGGCATTGCTCGGCTACCCCGAGGCGACAACCATCACCACCGCCTGTTCAACACTGCCAGGCGATGCCCTGCATACTGATACAGCAACAAACACAGATGCTGGCACAACGGACACTGATGGATTCAATAACTTTGTCACAGCTGATGGGGAGCCAGCAGGTGCGGATGATACCCAGTGCTTCGGCGCCAGATGAAGTCTGGTCATTCCATGATGGCGAGGGCATCTGCCCTATTTAATCTGGTGCTAGAGGAGAAGAGGAAGGAGGGTTTCCTCTACCAGACACATACCTCAACCAGGAAGACTGTTTGTTTTATCTGTCCTGTTGAATGAGGTATGGGAAGGGGGCCTGGCCTTAACTCCCCACTGGCAAAACTTGACCGGCTACAGAAAAAATACAGGGTACCCAAATATTTCTGCTCGCAACCATCCCCGGATTCAGTGGTTTCAGCCGCAACGAGAAAATGGTTGGCAAATCCATCCTCCAAATCTATGGTCCTGCCGGACCAAGAGGGGAAGAAGCTGAATGCATCATATATACTGCAGCGTCGACCATCAAGGTGGCCAATGCTCTAGGCATCCTTGCCCAGTATGATCGGGAGTTGTGGTTTAAACTGGGCCCACTCCTGGAATTCTTCCCGGACGACCAGATGACAGAAGCGTTGGCACTATTCCAGGAGGCACAGGTGGCCTCCGATCATGCCATCACTGTGGTTATGGATGTCACGGATTCCGGCTTCCGCCAAATGGGAAATGGCATAGCGTTCAGGCGTCCAGGTTGGCTGAAGGCTACCAATTTTACGCCGGATGTTCAGGCCAAAGTAGTGATATGCCTTTAGACAGCGATAATCTCTTCAGAAAGGCAGTGGACGAAACACTGCAGGCCATCAAAACGGACAAGGAGATGGTAAGGTCCCTAGGAACTCTGCAGCAGTGCCGCTGTTCTTCCTTTCGGTCCTCCAGGAGCAACTTTGGAAGATCCTCAAAGTAGAAGCTAAACCTGGAATTCAGGCAAGCCATCCAATGGTGGGGGTGCGCTCTCACTTTGCGGAGGGTTCCCATTCCAGACCCCTCCATTTCAGCCAACAGTCATCACCGATGCCTCGCTGTATGGATGGGGGGGCTCACACCAGGCATTCCCACGCCAGAGGCCTTTGGCTTCCTGAGGAAAAGGCTCTGCACATCATTGTGCTGGAGCTTCAGGCTGTGTTCTGGTCCCTCAAGTTGTTGTTCCCACTGCTGAAAGACCTAGTGGTGAGGATTTTTACAGACAACACCACCACAATGTTCTACATTAGGAAGCAAGGCGGGACCCAATCCCCTGCTCTGTCGTTGGAGGCACAAACCCTATGGCACTGCGCAATCCTTCAGGGCTTGTTCCTCGTGCCCTTTCACCTAACAGTATAAACATAGTGGATACCCTCAGCAGGGAGCTCCGGTACGATCATGAATGGAAGTAACAGCGGGGCCAAGTAACCGGTCTGTTCCGCCCATAGGGTTGTCCAGAGATCGATCTATTTGCCATGTCCAGCGAACTCCAAATGCAGGCAGTTCGTCGATGGTTCCCTCAACCGGGGACCAACTCGCTCAGTTGGGCGCGTCAATTACTGTACGCTTTTGCTCCGATCCCTCTCCTTCTATGCATCATCAACACTTTGAAGAGATGCCGCTGCAATATGATACTCATCGCCCCAGCGTGGCACCGCCAGATGTGGTACCGGGACCTGCTCCGCCTATCAGCGGCGCCGGGCATCAGGCTGCCTCCTCTTCCTGACCTGCTCTCCAGAGAAAATGAACCATCCTACATCACGATCGAGCGTTGATGAACCTCGTGGCCTGGCTCCTGCGGCCACTACGACCTTCCGATGGATGTAAAGCTTTTCTTGCCAAGGCCAGAGTGCCCTCTACTCTATCGTGCTACGGTCCCAAATGGAAACTCTTCACAGTGTGGTGCAGGACGCAGGGCATCACAACGCTGTGTGATTCTGCTTCTCCACTCTAGTTGTACCTGCTTTCGCTGGCCAGGTCTGGTTTGGGCCATGCCTCCATCAAGGTGCATCTGGCATCCATCTCGGGATACACCCGTTCAGCCATTGTTATGTTCTCACGGGCTGTTCAAAGAATTCATGAAACGTCTCTTTAGGTCTTTCCCTTCATTGAAGACTCCGGCCCCGGTGTGGGAGCTCAACATGGCCTCACAAAGCTCATGGAACATCCCTTTGAGCCTTTACATTGTGATCCTCTCAAGTTTCTTTCATGGAAGGCTGCGTTCTTGGTAGCGATCCAGGCGTATCGGGGAAATTCATGCTCTTTCCTGCAAAGCCAGCCCCTACTTATCGTTGCAACCTACTAGGGTGGTGCTCTGTACTCACCCATCCATCATGCCCAAAGTCCTGTCTGAGTTCCACCTCAACAAACGTTTAGTGCTTCCGGTCTTCCCGAATCCGGTCTTGGCTGATGACCGATCACGGCATACGCTGGACGTTGCTAGTGCCTTGAAGTTCTATGTGGCCCGTTCCAAGGATTTCCAGAAGACTTCTCAGCTCTTTGTGAACTTTGGTCCTGTGAATCAGGGGAAGGCCCTGTGCAATGCTCCCCTATCCAGTTGGCTCTCTGGCTGCATCATGCACTGTCCTTGTCTGGCAGACAGATCCCTTACAGGCAGGCGCAGAGCCCACTCCACCAGAGCCATCGCTGCTACGACAGCGTTTCTCTCTGGGGTTCCCCTGCTGCACATTTGCAGGGCTGCTATGTGGAGGTTGACGCACACCTTCACGAAATTCTGTCAACATGGATTCCAGGGGCCTGTTTGCTTGAGCTGAGTTGATTCCAGGTGCAAGTGTTGCACTTTTGAGCCTTGCCATCTCCCGTGGTTGTTTGTTACTGCTGTATAATCATATTCATTAGCATGTGAATCCATGCCAGACCCCATGCTGGAGAAGGAACAAGTTCACATGCGAGCCCTCACTCCGTCCCCGCTGTGGCTCTTCTCGGGACATACTGGCACCTCACATGCTTCTAATCTGAAGATAGCTGCCGGGCTTCGGAAGACGACAGTCATTGGATGGGTGCAGTATGACCCGGTCTTGAATGATTGGATAATAGGTGAAAGGCAGTATTCAAGCTTTTAAAGCAATACTGCTTTTCTTTTCTTATCGAGGATTCCTGGCATGACTGGGAATATTCATGAGCATGTGAATCCATGCCAGACCCATGCTGGAGAACAGTTACAGGTAAGTAACTTGTTCCTTGTCTATGGTCAGTTATGTTCTTAGGATTCTGCTGGCCTTCTGCCTGCTTATCGTAACTGAACTCCACGTTTGGCCTCTTCCCCCAAAGCCTGGCGATTCCTCGGTCTATCACCCCGCCCCCGTCCTCCCTCGACCAGATTGCATTGTCACTGGAGTTCACTGCCTCACAGTGCCCTGTTTCCTGGTTTTCATCAGCTGTAGTCCATCCATTTACTTCCTTGCTCCCACCTGTCTGCCTCTTGTCCATCCAAGTTTAATACGCACTGTTGGGGAGAGTTCTCATTTATGGCTAATTTCCCTTACCCAGTGAGTCCCTCCGCAGCATTGCTGGATTTCTGGGGTTTATTTTTTCCACCTGGTAATAGTGTGAGCCTTTTTCCCACTCTTACAGTGTAATTGTGTGTGTTGTACTTTTTGTGCTGATGGGCTATGGAGTGTCACCAACTCCCTAGGCATCATCTTGTTACTTGTGTCACACTGCACCTTTAGTGCAGTGACAGTCTTTTAGACTTTCCTTATGAACTCCATTTCTGGGGATGACTACTGTCCCCCAGAAACATGTAAAGTCACCATTGGCTTTATTAGTCCTTAAAAATACAGATCCAGTACAAGCCATCTTACAATGGAGTACTGGAGGTGAATATCTTTCCCCTGTCCGTCTGTAACTCAAGGGGCACTTTGTGTCCCCCTTCCCGACTTGACATGGCTGGTGGCAGTGGTAACTATCATTTTTACACAGATTCCCGTGTTAGTGTTCTGGCTGTGGTGACAGACGTGAACGTAAAACCCGCTACCCCATATCATTTTTATTTTGGGCCCTACTGTGTTTTTTTGCCCTTTCGTGTTGGAAAGGTCTTTCTTGTTGTTTGCTTTTTGTGCCAAACCAGGTTTGGTTTCCTTGTTCTCCGTCCTTTGGCGGGCTTCTGCAAAGAAGCCTTCCTTTGGCGTCTGGGTGTCTGGGTGTCTAGGTGGGCTGGATGTGAGGGAGGGGTTTATTCACCCCCTGCACAGGGTCTCCTTGGAGACGCAAGTCGCACTTTGTGTCGATTGGCTGAGGTGGTTGTCTGGGCTGGACAACCTCCCTGCTGTGTGATTGACAGCCAGGCTGTGCGAATGGGGGATTTTGGCATAAAAGGCAGGACTCTTGGGCTGGAAGTCAGTCACCACTGGAACTACAAGAACAGAAGAGAAGTGGAGAAGACGGCTGCTCCAACTCCTGGATCCCGGTGAAGCCCTGCTGCAGTCCTGAGCTATCTACCCTTCAACGACAGAGAAGATCCAGTCCGGAGTCGTCTTCCCTTGAGCCTGGTGGGATCAACCAGCTCATCTTCTACAGCCAGAGAATCCTCGTCTGGGTCGATATCACTGCACTGAGCTGTAGTGGTCCGGGTAGCCATCAGAAGAGCCCTCTCCTGTTTTTAAGGAGGGCACCTTTTATTCATCGTTGCTTTGCTGGCTTCATCCCTGGGTAGTGCAGATCGCTCCAGATGTCGTTCTTCTTGTCCCCACGACTGAAACTTCAGGAACCATGAGTCTGCAAGAACTACCAGGAACCACTGGCGTAGCACCAGCTTTCTTTATCCGAATAAGGTACTGTGTCCATTTGGTCGTTCTCTACGTCCGACCTTGAAGATTTGAGGTTAACCCTTTTCCTTTCCGGAGGATTGTCCTTTCTTCCTTCCGTCTTATAACTTTTGCCTCCCTTTGACAATATCCAGTACTCCTGGCAACGTTAATCTTGAACTGTTCTCACTGTGTGATCCTCGACAACAGAGCCCCTGCTCCATTTTGACTGGCGCAGGCCTATTAACTTTTATCTGCCTCTTAGAACACGTCCTCTGATTCTGTTGCCTTAACAAAAGTGTATTGCCTATGAGTTTTTATCCACTATTCCCTTGTTTTAATGCTATGTACTAAGTGTGTTTGACTACGGTTACATTTCTTGCCGCGGGTACGCTTTTCTTTCGTAAAACCGAACTTTCATTACTGTCAAAAAGTGATCACGCATTAACCCACGGTAACGTCTTTGTTTCGAAACACTAGTCTGTCAAATCCTAATGTACTTACCTTGAGTTGACCTGAACAAGAGGAATTGGTTGTGTAGTATATTTAGAGTGTGGTTTTATTTAATAGAAGTGAAGTGTTTTGTGAACAGATGGTTTAAAAATAAATGTACATATATTTTTTTAACCAGAAAACTTGAGTCAGTGTTTGCTTGAGTCACAGTAATTGTAGTCCTTTGTGTGATCCCTATTACTGCTCATTTGCTCTTGAGATGAGTCTGGCTGCTCAGCCATCGCTACCACTTTACTGCATAGTACAGGCTTGTACCAAAGATGAAATTGTACTATCACTTGTAGTCCTAATCGTATGTAGTGTTCCCTAAGGGTACTGCATATGATTCTGCCTAAACGCACATACCTTAATTTGTGGGCGTGTTTGCCAGGTTTCATCCCTGTCAGTTGTATTGGCTCAGACTCATTGATTGAGGGTTGAGCTGTAGTTTAACCCAAATGTGTTGTCGCTGTGGGGAGCAGCTCTGGGTGGTGGCAGCAATGGTGGGGAACTGCCCGCAGTGTCACAAGCATGCTAGAACTTATCTGGGCCCTGGCAATTATTTTATTGCAAAGTAAGGACTGACACTCTACGTCTATTGTTACAGGGTACTAATAACTTGACGTTGACATTTGGGATTGTCTTGCGATAATATCATCGGAGACGTTAATTCTTTTCTTGACTGCGTAGTCATAATCTTCTGATTTGTGTGTTTAAAATCTTAATCAAATAGTCACGCTGGTTCCTCTGCATCTTACAAACTGTTGTCCCATTTGCCTGACCCCTAGCTGCTGAAACTTCAGCATGCCATTTTAAGGGAAAATTAAAAAGGATGATAATCTGTTTGTAATAGATGGTATTTAGCCATTGTATCGTTCATGAAAATCACCTCATTACTGTAAGCATCTTAATTATGTTTCTAAATGAATAAATACATTTTCCTCAGGAAGTTGACGCCTTAGTTTTGGAACTCGAAGAGCTGAAGAGCGAACAAGCGTCTTATAAAACCCAAATTGAAGCCGTGGATGCTGCCATTAAAGCATACCAAGACCAGATTGATAACATGGCAGCAGAGGTGTTAAAAAATAAGGTAAGCCATATGCTGGAGCAGTAATCATTAGGAAATGATCACTTAAAGTAGCAGTGACTTCATTGTAATGGCGAGGATAGTATGGATAGGATGTTGCCATCAAATATTCCAATACTACCCTTACTCAAGCAAAAGTTACAAATTCAAAATAGAGGCATATTGTTTTAATGAGCTTGTCTAGTCAAATGTAATTTATAAAAGGTTTGTTTTTATCTTTACTGAGAATGTTCAATAGTTCTTTAGGCCACAGCAGCAAATATGTTAGGAGCCTAATGTGGTGTGATTGCTTTTTTTCATCCTGTGGACGTGGAAACACTGGCTGCCATCGGGTTCAAATGCAAAATCACAGCTTCTATTGTATCCTTTGGACTGAGCGATTCCATTTGTAAGGAGGCAGATGCACAAGCTGGGGACACGTCCTAGGAGCTACTGGCGTCCCGGATACCCTGGAGATGTAAAATGTGGTAACAGCAGAGAACCTGGCTTGATTATTCAAAGGTGACGGCAAAGTCAGGCAATCCCTGAATCAATCAGCTGAATGGGGGAAGAGGTCAAAACCCAGATGCTGGAAATGTTTAAAAAGGCGGCTGTAGGTGCGGGCAAGCCCCAATACAGCAGGCACCGGTAGCTCCAGTGGCACCCAGTGACTCCGGCCCCAGAGCAAAGCCCATTCTGAGACCATCAGCCTCGAAGGAGCCTTCAGGCTCGGCCCTGAGCAAAACCGTGCCACCTTCGGTGCTGGTGCTTTCCCACGCACCTCTGACATTGGTTCTCTCCAATGAGCACTTGACGCCGAAAAAACGTGTTGGTGCCGACCGTCAACGTCCACAGACATTGAACGGTCTTTCGTGCCAAATTCCAGGTCAGAATTTTTTGGGTCCATGACCGATATCTTCAGCGACGACCGGGCGGCTTTGAACCTACATACTCTGGTGCTGGCAGAGCCGACTATTTTGTCAACCAAGCAGACCTCATAGTCTTGACTGAGGGTTTGCACAACGCCAGCGGACTTGACATGTCCCCGGACGTAGAGATGCAACAAGCCCATCCTTGCGGCCACACCGGCCAGGGTGGTGGATACTCTAGGGTGGAATGCTCCAGTCAGGCCTTTTGAGGGTTATGACCCGACAGACATCCTTAATGAGGGCCCTGCCACAGAAAGGGCTTTGCCCTTTAACGTGTCTATCGCCAACCCTATTGCTCCCTTATGGCAGCGCCCTGGCACCATGCCCCCGGTCAACTCTGACCTCACAAAAAATAGTCTGGTAAGCGGGAGATCCTTCATATCTTTCTTCTCACCCAACTCCTGAGGGGTTGGTGGTACAGGCAGTTGGTGTCCACCAGGCCAGGTTCTTCCACATACAATCTTCCAACCGACAGAGAAGGCAAAAAAAAAGGTGACGCCCTGGCGAAAAATCTTTTCCTCAGGCAACATGGCCTTAAAGGCGGTCTCTTAGGTCTCACCGCCTCCTGCATTTTTCTGTTACCACACACCATGTTGCGGATACAATCTTTGAAATGGCTCCTGCAGGGTGAGTGGTCCCAGTACTTCAGCACTTTGAGGGACTTCCTCAGTGTCCAGGTCCGTGGTCGACAACCTCTCCTGGTGGGCCAACAGAAGCAATATGTTGGTGGGGGAACACAATCCCATTAAGAGATGTATCTATCTCATCTCAACAAACTAAAACAGTCAGCATGTATACAAGAGACCCATCAATCTAACAGAGGCCATGAAGCTTAAATCTTTATGGGTTAAAGAAGTTATCACAAGCCCAGCTGTAGCAAAGAAAAATGGAGTAGCCATATTACTTAGTAAAAAAACGACCTTTTAACATTATGGATCAGGATGTTGACACAGAGGGGCGTTGGGTATGGGTTAAACTCTTGGTTGACTCTATGCATCTTTCCATTTTGATTATTTATATATATATATTTCTGAGGCTTGTGGAATCTGCTTAGATCACATGCTGTGCATAGGCCGACATCTAGTGGAAGCTGCGGAGTATTACAGTTTGTTTTTCGAAAGTCGAAAATGGGCGTCGACACAGGCGTGCCAGTAATACTATCCCTAGTGTGACGTCCACTGTACCCAAGATCCCTCACGCGTCTAGGATCCTCAGATTGTTTTTTTCCGCCATACTGGTCGGAAGCATCTTGCGGAGTTCCCTGGCCTTAGCCATACTTTTGCTGTTATTATAATTATAATTCTTATTCATTCCCTTCCCCACCCCAACGTCGACCCTCGACCTCGACGACGGCTGGAGAAGTCATCGACCGTCGACTGCTGCACGACGGATCTGGGCCTCGGAAGGCCCCTGGCCTCGGCCCGGGCCTAGTAGGCCGCTGGCCTCGGCCCTTACAAGTAGGGAGAGTGGGGGGTGGTACATACTCTTCACTCTTGATATATAGTTACATTTTATATATTCCTACACTTAGCAGCCCGCTGCCTTAAGGTGCGTATGGAGGGTACCCCTTTTCAATTCTGCCCCAAGTGCAATCGCAAATACCCTTGGGTCGACAGGCACGCCACGTGCAATCTCTGCTTGCCGAGGGATCACCCCGAAGCGAACTGCAGAGCGTGTAGTAGGTTTAAACCTAAGACACTTAAGGACCGTTCGACAAAGCGTTGGGCCCACCACGCCAGGCAGGAGGCCATGGCAGCGGAGGGCGCCTTCAGCGATGGCAGCGACGCCGTACTTTCGGACGGCGAGGGCATTACGGCGTCGAAAGACAGCCGGCGAGCGCAGGTCCCCGACCTCGGAAGGTCGTCCGGCAGGGCGGCTATGGGGAAGACCCCCGGCGACGCAAGCGCTACACACCTAACACACACTAAACACACTAAGACCAACCGGACCTCGACGACGTCGACTTCCCGGAAAGAGGCACAAAAAGAACGGTCCGACTCGGTGTCCTCTGGGCGCTCTCGATCGAGATCACCTCACGACGCAAGGCAATCATCCACTCTTGCCAAGAGTGCCTCGCTACACACATTAACGGAAGTTCGATCGTCGGGAGACGAAGACGACTTCCACCCCCAGGCCGCGCTCCAAGATACCGAGACCGCGGTTAACACCAGTGAGGCCCCACGAAAGCACACAGATACCTCTCCAGACCCTCGGCGCCAGGCGTCGAAAGTCTCTGGGGCCTCCAAGGGACAGGGAAAACATTTTTCCACGCACGGGGAGGGGGGGAAACAGCGGAAAGCACAGCCTTCCACTCCTGTAAAGCCATCCTCTCACCCTAGGCAGACAAGCAAACACAAGTCTACCCTTGAAAAGTCCCATAAATCATCACCTACTAAAGTAATACCCTGTTCCAGGGAATGGTCCAGTGAAGACATAGACAGGGTTATGTCTAGGATGTCTTCCTTGGCTGATTTTTATAATAAGAACCCAGAACATTTTCTTTCATATAACCCTCAAGGGGCCACACCCTCGGGCTCCTCCGATCCTATCCCGCTAAGTAAAAAGCCCCGGTTCGAAAGACCTGAACCCTTCGAGGTTCAGCCTTACTCCACTCCATATTCTACTCCACTCCCCAGTTACCAGGGACAAGTTTTCCCTGAAGAGGACCAGGAGTTTGAAATTATGGAAGAACAAACCGGGACAGATTACTATGCAGAGGATGAGGACCTGGAGGAGGGAGAAAATGAGCAGGAAATTTACAGAGTAGATTCCCCAGTACAAAGCGAAGCCCCAGTTACCGACTCTCCAGTTGATAACCAGCCCCTCCTTAACGAGGTTCTCGCTCGAGCAGCGGAACATTTCCACATCGACACCCACGGTGTACAGGAGGAAAGGGACTTCGCGGAGGAGTTTGTAGGAGAAAGGAGACCGGTCGCTCAGACCATCCCTATCCTCAAATCCATCCTACGAAGAATAGATCCTTCCCTGGTGAATCCTAACCTCACCAGAGCTGTCAACCCCAGAATTGAAAAGATTTTCCGGGCAGCCCAGTCTGACCCTCTGTATATAAGGGGACATCTTAAACCAGATTCCCTAGTGGTTACCAACACTAGAAAAAGGGCTGGCACGCCCTTATCTTCATCAGAAGCTCCTCCCGACAAGGAGAGCAAAAAACTTACGGGTTTGGCAGGAAGGTAGCCTCAACGTCCGCCTACCAAGCAAGGATTGCGAATTCCACCACCCTGTTGGCTAGTTGCAATTGCCATCAATGGGAAGAAGTCGCGGCGCTCATTGCCTCTGCTCCAGAACCGGTAAAGGGCCAGCTGGCTCGGATCTCGGCAGAGGGGAGAGCCGTGTCTGGTTGCATTTTAAAAGCAACTTTCGACGCCGCTGACAACGCAGGGAGATTGATAGCAGAAGGTACTGTTATCAAGAGACATGCGTGGTTACGGCAGTCGGGATTCAAGACAGAAACCCAGGCTTCTTTAATAGACAAGCCAGTGGAACCCGACCTATTGTTTGGGAAAGCGGTCGAAGACGCACTTAAAAATGCCAAAGATGAATATGAGACTCTCAAATCCCTTGGCCAGCTTACCAACAAACCCCCTAACCAGAGGGGGAACAGTAATTTTCGTCGCCCACGCGGCCAAAATTCACAAAAAGGCAACTATGCCCAGGGACAGGGTACACAATGGAATAACAACCAGCAGTCTACCCAGAGTTACGGCAGGGGTAACAAGAGAGGTCGTGGAAGAGGCAGAGGCAGCCCCAACAAGGGAGGTGGCACGCCTCCACCAAAACAGTGACGCTCAGTTCAGGGTCCCTTGTCACGCAACCCCAGTAGGGGGACGCATTTCCACCTTCACCCAAGCTTGGGAAGGGATCACCTCAGACAGATGGGTGCTGTCAACAGTATCCGCAGGATATTGTATAGAACTACTGCAGCGTCCCCGGAACCATCCTCCACGACAAAGAGTGCACTCCCTAGAGCATCAAAGGATCCTTCTCGAGGAGATCGCCATTCTGCTAGAAAAGGACGCGATAGAACTCGTCCCAGGACACCAGGTAAACAAGGGTATCTATTCAACTTACTTCCTTGTGCCAAAGAAAGATTTGACAATGCGCCCAGTATTGGACTTACGGCCTGCCAACAAGTATGTCAAGCCCCAAAAATTCCGTATGACCACGCTACAAGAGGTAATCCCCCCTCCTAAAAAAGGGGGATTACATGGCAACCTTAGATATGAAAGATGCTTATTTTCATATTTCCATGCTCCCAGCGCACAGAAAGTACTTGCGCTTCAAGGTGGACAGTCGCCACTACCAATTCAAGGTACTGCCCTTCGGGATAGCTTCAGCACCAAGGGTATTCACCAAGGTACTGGCGGTGGCAGCTGCACACCTACGCAGGGAGGCAATCCCGGTGTACCCTTATCTGGACGACTGGCTCATAACGGGGGAAACCCCAGGAATTTGCAGGTCAAACATTCAGAGGACTATCGACCTCCTCCACGAATTAGGCTTCTCTATCAACGAGAAAAAGTCAAGTCTGGTGCCAAGCACCTCAAAACAGTTTCTAGGAGCTATCCTAGATACTCAGAAAGGATTGACCTTCCCTTCGGAAGAGAGAATTCGGAATATACTTCGGCAAATTCCGCATTATCAGTCAGGTCAACAGATAACAGTACGCAAAGCTATGCGGTTACTGGGCATGATGGCGTCATGCATTTACCTGGTCCCCCACGCGCGTCTGCGCATGCGTCCCATGCAGGAATGGTTGGCGAAACAGTGGTCTCAGGCAAGTGGTCAGTGGGACGATCTAGTGGTCGTTTCGCCAACACTCGTACAGAGCCTACACTGGTGGACAAGAGAGAATCTCGCAAAGGGGAAACCCTTTTACGATCCCGAAGTACAAGCCGTGGTGACTACAGATGCATGCCTGACTGGGTGGGGAGCTCACCATCTCCACCACACAGCTCAGGGTCTCTGGTCTCACTCAGTAGCCAAGAACCACATCAATCTGCTAGAGCTTCTGGCAGTATTCCGAGCGCTAAAGGCGTTCGAGCCCCATCTACTGAACTTGTCGGTGCAGATCAGGACGGACAGCACGACAGCCATGTTCTATCTGAACAAGCAAGGGGGGACTCGTTCGCCAAATCTGTCCAAGCTTGCCCAGAAAATATGGATATGGGCACTCAGACGGAACATCTTCCTGTCATCACAACATGTTCCAGGGGAGCTCAATTCCCTAGCGGATGCTCTAAGCAGAGACTCCCTCCCAGAAGAACACAAATGGGTCCTTCACAGAAACGTAGTAGAAGATCTCTTCTCTCAGTGGGGTTTCCCCACTATAGACCTATTCGCCACAAGCGAAAACAAACAATGCCCAGGATTTGCATCCAGGTTCCCCCAGCCGGACTCCCAAGGGAATGCCCTGTGGATGAACTGGTCAGGGATGTTTGCGTACGCTTTTCCACCAACTCCTCTCATCAGGAAGGTGGTGTACAAAATGAACAAGGAATCGATGACGCTCATCCTAGTTGCTCCCATGTGGGCGAGACAACCATGGTTTCCACACCTACGCAGGATGGCGGTGTGCGAGCCCATCAGACTCCCAGCCTGGTACAACCTACTGTCCCAGCAACAGGGTCAAACAGTGCATCAGGAACCCAACTCTATGAACCTAGCAGCATGGCTCCTGAAGTCATAGAGTTTGGACATCTCAAATTACCACAGAGGTGTATGGACATTCTAAAGGAGTCCAGGAAACCATATACAAGGCACTGTTACTTTGATAAGTGGAAAAGTTTCGTTATCTGGTGGCAGAATAAACAAATCAACCCGGTTGATTGCACTCCTTCCAACGTTGTGACATACATGCTCCACCTGCTGGATGCAGGGTTGGTTTTTAACTCGCTGAAAGTACACCTGGCAGCCCTCTCGGCTTACACCACATCCCATAACAAGGTCTCGTGGTGGAAAGTACCAGTGGTTAAAGCCTTCATGGAAGGAGTAAAGAGACTTCACCCTCCTATTTCGAACCCACCGCCAGGATGGGACCTCAACGTGGTGCTAGCTAAGCTCATGGGACCCCCATTCGAACCCATGCATAAAAGTAGTCTCAAACACCTGACTTATAAAACGGCCTTCTTAGTAGCCATTACCTCCATAAGAAGGGTCAGTGAAATTCAGGCTCTGTCAGTGCAGGATCCTTTCTTTACTATCCACAAGGACAAACTGGTTTTACGCACACACCCTAGGTTCTCACCTAAATTCATATCCAAGTTCCATGTAAACCAGTCCATCGAGCTTCCGGCTTTCTTCCAAAACCCGCAAAGCTCGGCTGAGGTGAAACTACACACCCTAGATGTGCGTAGGGCGGTCCTATACTATGTAAATAAAACCAGACCGCTAAGGAAAACAGATCAACTGTTTGTCTCCGTAGCTACAGGCAGAGAGGGGGATCGCGTCTCTAAGGGCGCTATCTCGAAGTGGATTATCAACTGTATACAGCTGTTACTCTCTTTCTGAAAAGACTCTGCCTTTTACGCCAAGGGCCCACTCTACTAGAGGCATTGGTGCCACTCTGGCTTTCATTGCAAATGTTCCCCTCGACACCATTTGCAAAGCAGCTACTTGGAGCTCTATTCACACTTTTACTCAGCATTACTGCATTGACACTCATTCCAAGACAGATACACAAGTGGGACAAGCGGTTCTAAGACACCTGTTTGCTCATGACCCTTCTCACATCCCACCTCCTTCTTCTGGTACTGCTCGCTAATCTATGCACAGCATGTGATCTAAGCAGATTCCACAAGCCTCAGAAGGGATACATTACTCACCGTAATCGTATTTCTGATGCTTGTATCTGCTTAGATTCACATGCGACCCACCCTTCCTCCCCTCCGAGAGAAGGCGCATGATTGCTTGTAGTCTTACCTTTCTGTCTATCTGCTTGGATTATCTGTACTCACGCTACTCCTCATGCTTCCTCATGTCAGAAAAAAAAATACAATCTGAGGATCCTAGACGCGTGAGGGATCTTGGGTACAGTGGACGTCACACTAGGGATAGTATTACTGGCACGCCTGTGTCGACGCCCATTTTCGACTTTCGAAAAACAAACTGTAATACTCCGCAGCTTCCACTAGATGTCGGCCTATGCACAGCATGTGAATCTAAGCAGATACAAGCATCAGAAATACGATTACGGTGAGTAATGTATCCCATATATATATGGACCCACGCTACGGGACCCTGGTTTTGGACATCTGTCAAAGAATTGATTCTCAAGAACAGCTTTACAAATCTTATCATATATGGAGATGTCAATAAGGTCCTTGACCCATTTCTAGATCGCAAATCCAATTGTGCTTTTAAAACAACTAAATCCCACAAGTCCTTCCTAAATTGCCTGGCTTAGACTGGTCTAATTGACTCCTGGAGACTCTCCCATCCTACTCAATTGAATTTCACATTTCACTCATCTTCTCACAACATACTCTATCGCCTTGACTATATCTTTTCCTCCAAAACACTTACAGGTACTATTGTTGATTCCTCAATCTCAAATATCAGTATCTCCGATCATGCCCCCGTTAGCACCTCCTTTGATTTGTATGACATTAATAAACCATTCTCCCGCTGGAAATTTAACAATCACTTACTACAAGATCAACAGTTTATTGAATCTGTCCAATCTTTCATACAACAATTTTATCAGGAAAACCTAGATGATGACACCACTACAGCAAATATATGGGATGCATTTAAGTCTGCACTACGAGGCCACATTATGGCTTATTCTTGGAAGGAAACAAAATTGCGGAAAAAACAACTTGATGATCTTAGCTTTGTTCAGCAGATGTCAACTGAGAGTTATTATCGTAACTCCAATTAAATTAATCTGTCTGGTCATGGCTGTACTCCTCCAAATTAACAAAGAGCTTGCAGACCTAGCCGCTAGCACCATTTTAAATACAAATTTAAAATATACCAAATTTCCAATAAGGCCAGTAAGTCACTTGCTTCATACATCAAGACTAAGAAAGAAAAGTTCTATATATTGCATATTAAGGACATTTCTGGCTCTATTCACAATCACCCAAAAGACATACTGAATTGTTTTAAAAAATGTTATAAAAATCCACATACCCCTGACACAGATATCCCCTCTGAGAATATTGAGTCTTTTCTCAATAAAATTAATAGATCGTCCTATCCCTCCACCGATATCTCCCATCTAGATAATGACATTACACTCTGAGATCACACATGCCATCAAAGGTTTGGGAAGAGGTGTAAAGCCCCTGGTCCGGATGGTATCTCAGTCGAATATTTTAATACTTTGCCAATTCCCTTACACCTAAGCTCAAATCTTTAGTTTCCTACTTCATCTCCCAAAAATCCTCCTATGGCTCTCTGAAGCTTTGCTCATTCTATTTCCAAAATCCGAAAAAGATCCCTCACTTCCTTGTAACTATCATCCCATATCTCTTATTAATGTAGAGAGCAAGATCATCTCTAAACTTCTTGCCAATAGAATAGAATCCTCTCTCCCTGCGTTGATTAAATCTGACCAAGTCGGCTATGTGAAAGGTCGCAACATCGCCTCTAATGCGAGATTGTTACTCGATGGTATTTCCCTTGTTTCCAAAGATAAGAAAGATAGACAGTGTTACGCGGCCATTGCACTCGATGCAGAAAAAGCCTTTGACTCTGTCAATTGGGACTTTGTTTCAATCCCTCCAATGGCATGGTTGTAGTGATAAATTAATTTCCCTGGTCAAACTTCTCTATTCTCTTCTGTCAATGGTCAAGCTTCATCCTTTTTCCCACTACTTAGAGGTACGCGACAGGGCTGCCCTTTTTGCCTGATCTTATATATCCTTTCGTTAGAAACCCTGTTAAAGCTCATATCGAACTGAAATTTACCAGGCATTCCTGGTGGGACATCATATATCAAAATCGGCTTATGCTGACGATGACCTCATCTTCATCAAAAATCCCAAACTCCACCTTCCTCACTTACTTAATACTCTCCATATAAACTCAACAAAGACAAATCCGAAATCCTACCCCTCAACTCCTTCTGTTTTAAGCACGATGTAGATGTCTTTGGCCTCAAATGGTGTAGCGATTCCATCAAATATCTTGGTATCCGTTTTGCCGCCTCCACACATGACACTATTAAACTTTAAAACATAACTATCAAGTGGTCCCCCCCTGTATCTCTCGTTATGTTATGTTATTTGGCATTTATATAGTGCCTTATGTGTCATTGGTACGATCTCAAAGCGCTGGTAGGTTGAACGCCCTCGGGAACCGCAGTTCAGTCAGTAGAGAGAGAGTGTGTGGTATGGTGCATGGGTGCACCGGATAGGTGTGCAGCTGGTGTGGTTGTTGCACGATAGCTGCTTCTTAGCGGTAGGTGTGGTGCTGAGGAAATCAGTTGGATGTGTTCAGTCTGGAGGGTGGACACCCAGACTGAGTTCTGGCTGCGTTAGGCCTGAGGAGACGCTTAAGCTAGCCGTAAAGTGCTCAGCTAGCTGTTTTTTATTAGGATGATGTGGAGTTCGTGGGGTCATGTCATTATGAGAACAGCTAGGCCGAATGTGTCATAGTACAGCTGTGTTCTAGTTGAATGATGGTGTATAAGGGAGAGTAAGCATAGTAGTGTGATATGGTGGTTATCAGTAAAGCGCCTGCGATGAAGCACGAGAGCAGGACAGGGGGCGTACATTAGGCACAATTTCTAAGTTCAACAATAAGTGTGAGACATATCATTCACAAGTCTAACTGAGGGTTATGCTACAATTATAATTCTATCTAGATGAGGCACATACAATCATTTACAATTTCATCCAAGAGTGACACATGCTATCATTTATAATTCCAACTAATTGTGGGATAATGCTACCGCTCATAATTTTATGTAGATGAGGCAGACGTGGTGGGGTAGACTTGAGACAATCAAGATTATGCTCTCCCCCATCATTCTATATTATCTGCAGCTCCTTCCTGTTCCACTTCCTCTGTCTGGGTTTAAATCAATAAATTCTGTCCTACTTAATTTCCTCTGGGGGGATTGGAAGGTGTATGAGAATTGCTGTTGCTAAATTAAAAGCTCATTATAATATGGGTGGGGTTAGGTTTCCTGACTTTAAATTATATCACACTGCATTCCTCCTCAAACAATCCCGCTGTTGATTTTCCTCTACTCTTATTTCAGATGAGCCCTCTTGGTTTACTATAGAGAAAGGTCTGGTTTACTTTTACACTTTAGCTGACCTAATCTACTTATCTAACATACCTCATTCTGACCCCATTAAGGACTCCATTTCTGCCTTAAAGTTTTTTCTTTTTCCACACACTAAAAGTCCCGATAAAAATCTTTCTCCTCTATTGTGGCACAATAAAAATATTGTCATTAATGATAGGGCCCCGAGTCGGCATCAGATTCATCCAACAAATCATAAATGGTCCTTCCATCCTTTCAACAACTGAAGCATTTATTTTCCACACACAATTCGGATTTTAATTTTTTTAATGACTTGATAAACTCATGCCTTGATGCTCGTCACCTTTTCTCAAATAATATTCTTTCACCTGATGTCTTTAGACTATTGCAGCTTACTATGGTTTCTGGTCTCAAAGCCTGTCGCTCAACCCATGCGCCTGCTGTTGGAGGCTGATTTTGGCTGTACTATTGATGATCATATATGGTCCTTAATATTCTCCAAAATAAGGTCTCGTTATCAGCCAATATAACGCAGCATTTCCTCTTCTTTATTCATAGAGCGTTTACGACTCCTGTGAAGCTTTTGAAATCAAAATATGCTAATGATAAGTGTTGGTCATGCGGTCACTCACCTGCTTCATATGAACATATGTTCTTTAAATGTCCGTTTGTGTTTACATTTTGGCAAGAAGTATGGAAATACCTGAAATTTATTTTTAGAGTTGATATCCCGGGTTTCCTTTATGAATATCGTTTTAGGAAGTTTGGCTTTAACCTCCTGTGATTTACATGCCACAGCCAAACATTTATTCATTATCATTGCTTCAAAACTCATTACTGCAAATTGGAAGAACTCAAGCTCCCTTTCCATCAGATTGGAATTATGTATGGCTAACTATCAAGACTCTATCCCCAAATATAATGCAAAATGGTCTTTTTATAGTCGCTATTTGAACTGTTTCAATGCCTCTGCACATGGCACGTGAAACTATCCTATAATGCTCCTTATTGATGTTTCATTTGATGCTCTATTTATCTTGTCAATACTATGTGAATATTATATCGTTCTACATATTCCCACTCCCCTCCCTCCCAGTCCTTCTGTTGTCAGGTTTATTCCTTGTCCGTGTGCCCCTACTCGTCTAGGCATATCATTTTTGGTGCTATCTTTGCAGATTGTATGAATTATGCACCTCCTCTTATGTTCACTCTCTATTACTAGTACATTTATGTTACATTTTATCTTCTATTGGACATTTCTGTATTGGTTCATTATACTGTTTGGTTCGATTTTCTCTCATTTGTATCTCCATGTTCTCATGGATCTCTTCATTATGATTAATTGTATTACTGTTATTATTCTATTCTAATAAAAATTATTGAACTAAGAAATAAGGCATGGAGCTGAAATGGCACATGATCTTTTCCAGTTATGTACTAAGAATGTTATTTCCAGGACCAAAGTCACGGTGAAAGCATTCCAAATCCTCTTAATTGGCTATGTTTAGACTTTTTTGAATATTTGCAGTTAAATACAGTAAAGTACTTGTCCTTCTACCTTTTAGGAATCTGTTAAAAAAGCCCAAGCAGAGTTGTCAAAACAGAAGGAAGTGATCATGGGTCAGGAAAAGGAGATTAAAGCAAAATCCTCAGAAGCTGCTAAACTCCGAGAACAGAACAATGATCACCAGCTTAAAATTAAAGAGTCTGAGCACAATATCAGCAAACTCAAGCGAGACAGTGCTGATGCATCTGCCAAGGTAAGTCCCACTTTTTTACAATGTGGTACAGACTTGCTGAACAACAATCCTGAATTTAAGTCTGTTGAACGCTTCTGACAATCTTAAGAAGATATTCATGTAATAGCCTTTCATCAATGAAAGGGAGGTTTAACTGATTATGATATGAAAGCTATTTTGTTTCATCTTGTGGTCCACAGCCATGTTAAATTATTGGCACTTCATTCATAGAATACACTTACCCTGTCCTGTAACATTTGCCTCACTGAACTAATGTATAGGCTGTAACCTGGAGCAGCATCCCATCAGCTGACATGGAATATTCAAACCATGCATATGACATGTACAAATTGTCGGTTTCTATAATTGCATTCAGCTAGCTTTTAGGTGATCCGAGGTTTTGTGTTGTCCCTCAGATTTCTGCATTTCATTGAAACTGCCGGGAGAGGAGAGATCAAATCCCACAAACTACAGACCGATAGCATTCATGGATGTGGACAGTAAAATCTTTACCAGACTCCTAAAAGATTTGAAAGATTGGGAAGACCAAGCCAATATAATATTGAATTATCAAACTGGCTTCCGCAGGGGCCTTTCTACCTCATTAAATGGCACAATACTTAAAATCTTATCCACTAACAATTTAAAACATTAAAACAAACAGGATTGTATGTTGCGTGGATGGATCTCTCTTGTGCCTTTTGACACCATAAATAGAGAGATGGTGCAAATTGAAGAAATTGGGTGTTCCACAGGGGCTTCTAGCCATAGTTATCCATCTGCATGAAGCCACCTCAATCCAGGTCCGGTTGAACTTGCGGGGGGGAGACCTGTCTTCAAAAATTGTAACATCTAAAGGAGTAAGGCAGGGAAGGTATAGTGACGCCCTGCTTGTTTAATATGTTTTTGGCAGACCTTTGGAATTATCTTATGGGCCTGGCTTTTGCACCTCCATGGATGGGGGATCAAAAGATCTGTGCCTTATGTTACGCAGATGATGTAATGCTGATTGATTGTACTGAGATTGGTCTGCAAAGATTGATACTCGCATTTGCAAACTACGCTAAAGAAAATTATTTGCTGATAAATCCCGAAAAAACAGTTGTGATGGTTCTAAAATCCAAGAAAAATGTATGTGGCATTTAGATATTATCAAAGTGCCTATAGTAAAAGAGAGAAAATATCTAGGTTACCAGATGAGAGCAAATCCCACAATTGTAGCGATTTAGACTCATCTCAATAGTAAAATCAGACAGTTAAGTCAGATTAAATCAATATTACATAAATATTTTAAGTTCACTCTTGCACCTCTGTTGAAATTCTATCAAGGGAAAATAGTCCCAGTCTTGATGTATGGGATAGAACTGGAGTCCCTGATGACGAAAAGCAACTGGACTCGATTGGAAGGGGATTTGTGGAAAAAAGTTCTGATCCTGCCACCCTCCCTATTGATGTCACGGCTGCGGTATGAGCTGGACATTCAATCATTAGCTTCTCAAGTGGAATGGAAAAGAATGGCCTTTAAATAGGTTCATCCTAGTTCCAATGAAAAACTCGCTATGTGATGACATTAAGTGTCTTTTGGAATCAAATGCCAACCACTTTCTGAATGATCTAAAAAAAAAAAAACATTATGCGACAGCTCATACTTTGCAACTGGACCAAAAGGTAGTTAATTGAAAATCCAGTAAAAGTAAAGAAAAAGATTGCAGATACTGATTGGATCCTAACGAGATCTCTATTTGTGGAGAAAAAAAGTTTTGAGGCGATAACTCTGGATAGACCTTTAGGTGAGTTACTGAGTAATTTGCTAAGATTTCCAAATAATATCTGGAGATCCAACTTTTTGAGGTTCAGAATGAACCTGGTGGTAACTAGAGAGATAAGAAATAAAGCTGATGATGGTGATGGAGTATGTGACTGCTGTGATTCGAGGAGAAAACAAAATGTGAAACATTTGCTGATGGAATTTTCAGGTACTCTGAGTCTGAGAATCAAGTTCTTCGGGCGATTTTGTTCATGATCCAAATTGGTTGATAGGTGAAGAATTCTGGAAAAAACTATGGGAAGGGAATGAAGTTTTCTTAACGCTGGAAGTCCTGAGATTTCTAAAAGGGATTGAAACCTTCAATGAGATCCAAAGGTCTATTGGTCTATTCTACTCAGAAAGGAGGTTTGAACCTTGTCTAAAGAAATGGATATCTTATGAGACTGGAATGTGAGTTTGAATCAAAGTAGGGGGTGTGTATATTGAGAAATATGTCAGTTTCCTTTGCTTCCTTCCCTGTTTTTTTTTAATGAAATGTTTAAGTTTTATTGGATAATGATTGACATTGATTGTAGTGATTTATTTGATGGCTGATGTTTTGTAAGATTATTAATTCTGTTTTTGTTTTGTAAATTGACGTTTCCATTTTGTTTTTGTTTGTGGGAAGTCACATTTTTACTGTCACAATAAATGTTTTTTTTTTTTAAATTGAAACTGCCGGAAAAAACGATTTGAGGCCAGCCCTTAAACTTAGTAAAAGCCTACTGTGGGCAGTGTGTTACACTGTTAAGCAGGAGGTGTATAATCGTGGAACTTAGGGGCTGGGTATGTGGGCCTGATGCTTTGGGGTTTGGCTGAAAAAAGGTGCTTGTGAATACTCTCTAAAGTGAAAGTATGGGCCTGTAGCAAATGAAAGGCAGAAGAAAGACATCAAAGGCGCTCTTTCCTAAAAAGAGACTTGTCCGGGAGCCTGATGAATTTTAACATTAGCAAAGCCAACTGTTTTTGCTCTTCTCTAGGCACTTGACCGACATTTGCCAATCACTGCCATAATATGCTCAGGTACTGAACTCATTTGCCAGCGGTTGCCTTCTTATAAAGTTTCTGGGTTGAATAAAACGGTGGGTGTGGATGTTTGGTTTATATTCATGAGTTTGAGTGGGTGAAAGATGTTTTGGGGGAGGGATACCCAGGTGAGTTTGTTGGGGTGATGGTTGGGGCATAATTCTATTTTGTGTTGCTGGCAGCCCAACTTTCTGGGTCCCCTAAACCTTTTGCTGACTTCCTTGGCTTTTCGACTTTTCTTTTGTGGCCTCAGGGACTTTTACTGACGTCCCTCTTCCACTGCAACTCTTTTTCTTGTGCTGCTCTTAGTAGCCCATATGGTTACCAGACAGGTGCTTTTTAAGCACCCCATTCTAGTTCCGGTGTTTCTATCACCCAGAAAGTGTGCTGTGGTATTGTCTGGTGATAGCTGTGATTTAGGTTTGGTTTCATCAAGGTTGTAGCTCTCTTGGAAGCCAAAGTCATCCCTGCGGCAACCATTGAAGTACTGTAATGTGCAACCCAAATAAGTCTATATTTTATGAGTGAACAAGACTTTCCCTTAAGCTTTCTTTGTTTTAAATCAGTTGGCTACGTATTCATTGACTGCATAAACTAGTGTTCTCTCGAAGAAATTGTTAAATTGTGTGATTTTTAGATGCTGTACTTTCATTGAAGTGGATTCATAGCATCCGGGTGGTTGAGCACATTGCTAAAGCGCTATATTCAAGCAACAAGGAAGACTTGTGTAACAGCTCAGTAACATCACGTATAGAACTGAGTGTTTAGACTTTAATATTTTACATTTAACTGAAGTATAGTATGTGATTGTGCAATATTTACGGCATCTCTTAAGAAGGGACACTTTACAGTTTAATATGTGCCATTTAAATGCAGGCTGCATCAAAACCTGTAAAAAAAAAAACTCCCAGCAGTATTGTTTTGTTAATACAGAATAGCTAAACGTCGCACTTAGCCTTGCTGGGTGTAAGACAGGGAAATATGAGCGAAGGGACCTTTAACTGATCCAACCATTACAGCTTGCTCCAATTGTAGCACAGGCTAAAATGGTCTGTGCTTGCACCATTCCGTCATTTATTGAAACTGAAATGCAAATATTCACTATCCCTGCTCTATTTCCATCTAACAGGGGGAAACTAGTATTTTATACCCGCCGTCCACGTTGACCTGATGTAATAGATTAGCAGACCTGCCCCTTGTTGGGCTGTGTGATGAATCCAATGGATTCCCCAGCGGTAACCTCCTCCCATGTGGCCAGGGGATACCAGCCACTACCTGATCCTGACCTTGGGGGCGGCTATATGAGGGAGGATCACATGGGAGGAGGATACTACTGGAGTTATGTCATGACCTCTTCGGATGAGACATGTATCCCCCATTAGCCCATGAGGAAGACCCCCCCTCCCCCTTTATACCCAATAACCTAATTGCCTACTGCCATGCATCTTTCCCCCTGACCCCCTTAGGGAAAATAGAGAAACCTTTTCCCAAACTCCCATCCATGGTCTGAAAAGTAAAAGCTTCAATAAAACCTTTTTCAGTTCTAATTCCCCTTCATATAGAACGGATTCTTCATATGGACTCATTGAGAGAGGTTCTCCAAGTACTGTGCATCAGTTGATATCAGTGGACTCCAATTCCCACAACCACCCAAGTACTGAGACAAGGAGGATGAAGGAAATGATGCAGAGCCTCAAGCTCAATGCTTGTGGTGTTTTTAGAGAGCACCTGTGAGCGGGACATTTAAAAATGGAAAACAAACTATGAGGAGGAGCTGAGGAGAAGACTTCTCATTTCCCTTGGAGGGGTACGGAAGCTAGAGGCACAAGCCGGTGTGGCGGAGCCAAGGGGCTTGCCAGCAAAGAGGCACCGAATCGTTGCGAGAGCAAGCCGGGCTGCAGAAACACCAGGAACCACAAGCCGATTCCTGGACATTCGGCAGCTGCAGGAAGCAGCGTTGCCCTCACGGGGGACCTGAATGCGTGCCGGTGCAGAGCCGCTGGAGAAGGTGGAGAGACGTCCAGGCAGTCCAGAGTGGAAGGCAAGCAGCAGATGCGCCGTGGAAGTGCAAACAGGACCGAAGACACCACACAGAGCCGTTGAGTCAGCCCAAGCGGAGTGGTTACCCTGGGGTGTTTCGGCGACCAATCCAACAGTTAGACCTTTGGAAGGCCACAGAGACCGAAACGATAAGATTATGGGTCAAAAAGGCAGAATACAAATGCAACTCCTAACAATGTATGAGTGCATGGAATATCTCGGAATGGGGAAAACAAAGTGAAAATTGAAAGCACCAGAAATACTGATATACAATTGTGATAGTAAAGACTGTTACACGTATATCGAAATAAGTCGTTCCGGCAGGCGAGTAAACCAGGCAAATGGCAAGTATATGGGAAGTCCTGACAAGGAAGTATTTTATTTGAATTTATAAAGCGCACATCGGCCCGGAGGCATTGTGGCGCTGTTACAGAAGATTTGCTTGTACACCGGAAGGAAAAACATTACTTGGTTCATGAAATTGACATTCTGATGTATTCTTTGATTACAGTGGAGCACAAGACATGGTTCATAATATCCTATTGGTGTGATCCTTGGTTACAGTGGAACACAGTAAAGTATAATCTACTTGAATAGCTTTGTTTTCAGTGCTTTTCTGAAGATAGTGAAGGTTTTATTTCTGAGTTAAAGTTTAGTTTAGTTTAGTTTATTATTTGTATAGCGCCGCCTGGCCCTAGGGCATCCAGGCGCTTGCGATGAATACAACAAGAATAATACAACAGAAATGTACAAACCGATTACATATTTACAAATTTACAGTCTTGGTGCATGCTAGTAAGGTAGGGCTAGGCAGTTTACGTTTCTTTGGATAGAAGCCAAGTTTTGGTGTTGTGTCTAAATCTGTGAAAGGAAGGTTCTGATCTCAGCTCGAGTGGAAGTGAATTCCAAAGTTTGGAGGCAAGCACGGGGAAGCTGGAGCATAGTTTTTAGGTGCCAACACCGCGAAACTGGCCCCACCAGCTTTGGCTCTTTTGAAGAAAGGGATTGAGAGCTGGTGTGACTATTGGCCCCGTTTGGGTCTGTTACCGGACGCCTGGTGATAGCGTACTAGGCAGTTGGGGGTGCATGAAAAGTCATGACAGGTGAGTATACTAGGCAGATTGCAAGTATATGGGAAGTCCTGGCAAGGAAGTGTACCAGGCAAATTGCAAACCTACAGAGAAGTCCCAAGAAAGGACAGTGTTTAATTGAAAAGAAGGACTTTTCAAAAGAAGGAAATCGCAACACTGAACAGTTTTTATCTAACATGATTGTTGTGGGCCAACGAGAGTCGCAAAGAACTATTAGAACAAGAGACCTTGCCATACCATAGAAGAATCGAAGGGGCGCTACCCTCTGGAACCAAGGTTATGTTACATTGGTGAACTTTTATGATGGAGCTGTTATATTTTCATTTATGAACGCTTTTTGCAAATGCCAGTTTAAAGACTTGTCTCGTCTCACCTTATTATTTCGTTTGTAGTGTGAGGGTCAGGATAGAACGTTTGGACACAATGACTGCTTTTGATTTCTGACATCCTGACCAAGACAGATCCTACATTTTTGGTTTATTGATTGGGAAGCTTCTCTTAGAGCAGGGTCAGATAGGCATTTTCCCAACCCATTTACATTAATAAAAGTCTTTAACCAAAAACATGACAACTTTGTGTCCGGCTTTCATTTCTGATCCCTCACAGCTGCTTGAGAGGGCTATTTAATGGTGCACTCACAGTAAAAGTCCTGCATTTGATTGTAGGGGAAGCTCTGTGTTATGTGAATACACATATTAAATTGTACTAGTCGGCTACAGAAGCTTCTATTGATTAGGGAGTGCCACTGTATCATTAATTCGTAGAGAATTAGCTACATGGTAGACAATGTTTTTAAGTAATGCTCAAATTGGATATAATAGAGACTTTAATTTCATCATCACTGGACTGGTGTTGCTGCAAGAGAGACTTGTGTTGGAGCATGGAGCAAAGTTTGCAATTGCCACTAGCCATTTGTTAGTGATCTTTGACTCTTGGCGAGTAAGACATGGTTTGCTATCTGTATAGAATTTAGGTGGCAAGTCACTTTTTATGGCTGGCTAGTAGCTTGCAATTTAAATGTGTCCTACCTGTGTTAGAGGATTGGCAGGCTGGTGGGGTAGAGCAGTTGGAGACTGTCGGGGAATCGGCTCTGAGCTTGAGCCCAGATGCAGGCATGAAGGTACGATCCTGTCACCAAAAGCAGAGTGGGGCTGGAACAGACAGGGGATGGCAAACGTGGTGTCCAGTGCAGCTGTGGAGGCATTTTAGGGTATAGCGGAAGGTTTTCCTATCCTGTTTGATAAACGGCACATATAGTGAGACATGTGGGAATTTTCTTTGTCATCCTGAACTTTTTAACCCCATCAAATGCTTGTAGAGCTGGGAGCTTGCGGTGACCTTGCCTAGTTTAGTGAGTATGGCAATGCAATAAACCACTGATTTAGTGGAAATATGTCTTGAGCGATTTTACAAATGCACGTTTAGCAAGGAAATTGCTTTTTTTATTTTGCATTTCTGATAGAGTAAGCTGGAAGTTGCATCTTGATTTTGCACACTGGGTTAAGTTAGCTCAGATAGGTGTAATGTTTCATTTAGAAAATAATAGGTTTTAAAGCTGTTGCATCATTAAGTGCATGCTTGGGGTTTTTAGGGACACAATATAGAGTAAGACGCAAGCTAACGTGGTTACTCCCCATTTGTATAGGTCAAAATGTCATTTGGGTTGGAAATCGCATTATGGCTTGAGGTGTGGAGCTATTAATGGAGAATCTTTTCTAGCTACTGATTGTACATTTATGTTTAACTTTTTTACAAGCTAAGCAAAGATAAGATCACATGCATCTTAGTATTCAATTTCCATAAGCAAGCAGAACTTTGAATTCAATTTAGCCTTCTATTTTTACCATCTAAGCACCAGTAAATTACTTCAAGTTTGCAATGCTATAATCAATGCAGTTTTAACAACTGGGTTTTAAGCGTTCTTCTAAAAGCATGTAAGTTGCATTTGTTCCATAATAAGATGTGGACTTTTTTTTTCTATAGTGCGGATGGGTTTATGGTGACATTTTTGAATTACATAATGTCGAATGCAAAAATGTCGAAAAAAATGTCCGAAAAAGAAATTTCGAATGTCTTTTTTCTTTTTCTTTTCTGTTCCAAATGGGGGGGGGGAGTGTTCCCTCCCAACCCCACCTTTCTTTAACCCTTTTTTTTAACGCATGAAAGCAACAAAAAAAAAAAATATACATAAAAAAAATGACCTATTCGGGAAAAAAAATGTCGGCCAATTTTTTTCGCCATTTTTGTCATTCGACATTATGGATTCGACATATTAACTGGATACTGTGCGGATGGGCTACTAGGTGAGGAACATTTTACTTTGGGCATATATGGATTTGTGTTTTATGCATAAGGTCTGGAATACTCTACTTAAGTGGAAGCCAGTGGAGTGCTTTCAGCCTATGGTAAATGGGTTCAAATGTACCTAACTTAAGCAGCATGGCAGACTCATTCAGTGCTCTTTGGGTGCGTGCAAGTAGATATATCAGGTAGACTAGCTAGAGATTGTTGCCGAAGTCTAGTCTTGAAGAAATAAATGCATTGATCACATGGTCACGATGCAGATTTCTTAGCCACCTTAAGTAAAAAAGGAGAGGCCGGGTGTTTATCAAAGCATCAAAATGCAAATGAACACCTAGATTATTGACATGGCCTGAGTGAAGTCCCTGTGTATTCAGGATCCTTTATAAGATAGAGGAACTCTTCTATATACCTCAATATTCCAATAATGGGAGATGTTGGGATGAGGGATTGGGCAGGCCTGACCATAAAAGAACTACAATCTTAGACCGCTTTGGTGAGTTTATATATACAATACTAGACAAAATGGACTTTCCCAATTCTCAACCTAACAAAATTACAATACTGGTCACATATTTGCTTGACTTCAAGCAAGGGCTTCTCCTAGCAGAAGTTATTGCACCAGAGAATATCTTCATTCTCAGTTAAATGGATTGACATCAGAAACACTAATGCTAAAAGTCCTTCCCAGAAAAGGTATGGTAGATTGGAGACATTCTTGGTCAGTGGAGGCCTGGATCACATAGTTTGACCCTCAAAGATTTCCTGAAATCATCCTAGAGTATGTAGAGGCTAGTATTTGGTTCTTAGGGGATCTGCAATTTCTAAATACCATGGCAAGATATGGCCCTTTAACAAAAAACGGCCCGTCCTTGAGACAGGAGATACAATTGCACCCAAGGAGAGAGCTTGGTGATCCAAAATGACAAGCTTCTTATGATGGATTAGCAACACACTTTAGTTCGTGCTCTGCAACTTAATGCCCAGTTCGATAATCCTGTAGCCAATAACATCTTTAGTTTGGTGAGCCCTGAAAGGGCCATTAAATATAATGCTTATAAAGGCACTCTTAAGTGTTAGCTCAGCAGACCCTGAGATGAAGTCTAAATTGTATTCTGGTGACCTATGCGGTCTGGCATACACCATTCAAAACATTCTAGAACCGATTCTGACTTGCGAAATAAAAAAGCTCATAATTCAGATAAGTCCAAGAGAGAGGAAGTTAACAAACCAATCAGTGGGTAAAAAGTGGAACAAATTGTTCCTCCTGTGGTTTAGAAGAGCAGCATTTGGCAGGCATAGAAAAAACAGTAAACCGGACACTAGTGTACCACAACTGACAGAAAACGCAAGTCTTCTCTAAAGATGGAAACAATTTAAACTAAGATTTTTTTTAGACCTACAAAGATAGACCACTTGAATACACCAAAAATGGCCAGGAGAGAGAACCTCCACAGCGTAGTACATCTAAACTGTACAACTTCCAATAAGTAAGCTGAGGCAAAATAAAAGCATTATTGTATCAAAGCCTCTTTCTGAAAACTTAAACTTCAGTTTAAACGTCTACAAGCTTTCTTTAATATGCAGACAGCAGCGAAGACAGCCCAGAATAAAGTATGAAATAAGCGACTTTGCTGAATTAAATTCATTTTTGATGTTAAAATGCATTCAGGCTTTCAGTTCAAACATGCACGCAACAATGTATAATATTTGCTTGTATGGTAAAATACTAGTTCTTGTGTCAGTCGGTAACAGATTAAGCTGCCGGGAAAATAGCACTCCACTCTCTTGAAGGCAATAGGTGGGAGGCAGTGGAATGTGGTATGTGTGTACATGAGCAGAGGTATTTCAATAAGTGCCATCTGCGTAATGTAATCCAAAATATAAATTGGACTCATTGACATGAGCCTAAACAAAGCACAATCCAAAAAGTTATACAAAATAACATAATGCTGTATAGTTAATGGGTGAAAATAAAATTCTTTAAAAAAAAATGCTCTTATTCATTGCCTAAATCAGAAGTAAAGGACAGCATATTTACATACAGTGTGACAGGGTCATAACCCTGACGGGGTCCCTTCCAAATCTGTGGCAGGAAGCTTACCAGGATGGAAATTTTAGAAAACGGGTGCAGGTAAACTCAAAGATCATTTTGTACGAGGACCTATTGGGAACAACTGAGAACAAGGCATGTTTCCTCAGTGATTCTACATATATAACTGGAAAAAAAATGATGTGCGTTTAGTTGTTTTCCCAGTTATATATGTAGAATAATCGAGGATTCATTCATTCCCACCAGAACGGGAGCCAGAGCCCGGCATGTCCCAAATCCAGGGAGTGGGAATTGACATGGCCCCAGTCCTGGAACCTCTGAAGTGCCTTGAGTATAAATATAGGTACTACTCTGTCACATAATGGCACCCAGTATTTTTTCTGGCCAGAGTTCAGTTTCTGTCTTTCAGGACAAAAACCTTCAACCTGCACCTGGGCACATCCAAGAAAACCCAAACTTGAGGCCGGGTAATTGAATTAAGAATCAAAATGGCATGGACAGGGATTTGTCCTCCCAAACCGAAATAATACTTCCAACACCCGACCTGCCAGCCCCAAACATATCCTAGGCAACAGAAACTGAATTGGGGTGAGGGAAGACTGCATGGGAACAGGAGACCCACAGAAACCCCCGCCCAACCTGAATTGGAAACAGAAAACACCAGCACGGGAAGAAAGCCACATGAAAAACGAGCACACTGAACACCTGGCTGCTACCCAGCAAACAAAGACCAAAAATCTGGCCAGGCTAAGTTTAAAAAAAAGTTTTTCAACTGTGTGTCATGGTCTCTGGGGGAAGAACCGCTTTAGATTGGCTAACATTCAGGTGAGCGATGGAGCCAATGGAAAAGTGCAAGGGAGTCCGACCCAGGAAGAGAGCAATCTAAAAGGGGAGTGAATGGAGTGCAAAATATGTTGCAAGTATGAGGTTTGGACGTGTGGGGAGTGGACCAAGGGACGAGGTGAATGACGGATGGTGGAGTGCTGAAACATTGGTGGCAGTGTTGGAGCAGAGGCGGGGCATGGATTAAGAGTGGACACAGTTCTATGTAGTATGATGTGTAAAATGTAAGAGGAAAAGACTGGGAGGGAAGTGTAGGGTGAATTGTGGAGCGAGTGAAAGTTAGAAAGCAGAAGGTAGTAAGGTATGGAGAGAGTGCAAGGCAGTAGTTGGAATAAAGTACAGGCGGAGACATGCAGAAAAAGGGTAGAGGTAGTTGGAAGAGATTGGCTGAAATGGGGTCAGAAGATCAGGTATAGACCCGCAGGTAGGAGATGAAGGGTGTGAAGAAGATAGTACAGCTGAGAGGTGTAATAGGCCCCTGGCTGCTACCCTGCAAGCATATACGGAAAAGGGGTGCATTTTGGAGTGGTTTTTAAAGCTTTTCAACTGTGCAACCGGGACCCTGGGGAAAAGAGAACTTTAAATTGGCCAACAATCAAGTGAGCGATGGAGCCAATGGAAGAATGCAGAGGAGTCAAGCAGGAAGAGAGCAATCTCTAAGCGGAATTAATGGAGTGCTGAGACTGTGGGTTGCTGGTGTGAGGTGAGGTATGTAGAGGTGGACCAAGGGACCAGGCATACGAAGGACGGTTACGCAGAGTGCTGAATGGATGGTGGCAGAGTTGGAGCAGAGTACAGGTAAGGTATTGCTTGTGAAAATGGTACCCGTTGTATGTAGTGTAGTTTGAGACAGGGGGGGTGCAAAAGGTGAGGGAGATGGATATGTGCAATTAGCATTAGAGGGAGGGACTGTATGGTAGGAGGGTGTGGATTGAGTGCAAGGCAGTAGTGGGAGTAGCAGTGCGGGCGAAGTGACACAGAAAAGGGGGAGGTAGTTGGAGGAGATGAGCAGTGTGTGTGGTAATATTAGGACAAGGAGGCATAGGTAGGAGATTGGGTGGAGGAGAGGGGTGTGAAGAAGAGAATAGTGTGGATGGGGCAAGTAGAGTGGACGGGGAAGAGAGTACATTGGATGGTGGGGAGAGTAGAATGAAGAGGGCAGAGTAGAGGAGTGGATTGTTCCTCATGGCCACCATCAGAAGTCACTGTGTCCAGAGTATAGGAGGCGCTGGCCGCCCTCAGCCCAGTAGTTCAGTTTCCGACACCACAGGTTAAGAGACGAGGAAACACCCCCGGAGCAGCTGGTTTAAATTGTGACACTAGTTTTCTTTGTTTAATTGGATAGATCTAAAACCTTTTGAAATGAGCAGGAAACCCTGAGGGTTTAAGGCCTGCTGAAAATGTCAAAGGGTCAAGGACATCTATCACTGCATGTGGTGCCTTTGCATCAGTGATAACAGCAAGGACCTGAGGCACCCCGGGGCATGACATCCATGGTCAAATGTCCCGGGAATGCCAACTTCTGATATCCCATGAGATGATCAATTAAAAGGGCCTCCGGAGTACAGCACTGGCTCATTTGACTCTCTGCATGCACTTGTGGCATTCGCTGGGATAGGACTCCCACAATTGTCCCACTAGAGGTTTCAAGAGGAGACCAGAGAAGAGATGGCATTCAAAGCGCATTTCTTCTTCCTGAAATTGGTACGGACTATTCCAACAAAAAGAAGAGAAAGAAAGTGGACTCCGCCAGGGACCCCACTCTCAGGTCAATGGTGATGGCTGTTGTGGAACCGGAGATGCTGGTAGATCTGGTGCTCTTGTTGCCTGGGAACCTGGAGCTCTTCAGACACCCGATAATGGCAGCTGATGTCCATTCCTACTTTCCCTGGGCCTGTTACACAGCGTGGATCCAGAGATGTGGTGAAGTGTGATTAGGCGTTGCCAATGGTGTTGGGAAACTACAAAATTGTAGATGAGGCAGGTACTGCTCCACTAACTCTATGGATTCTAGAGCGGTGCTGCCCAGCCCCGCACAGAACGCCAAAGATTAGCTGGAAGCTGATTGGCTTTGGAGTGGAAGATATAATGTCATGGAGGTGTTGCTTTCGGCCCAAAGGCCAGCAACAAAAGCTCTTTTTAAAGCTGCTGTTGGAAGAAATTCTGCAGGTGGTGCAGAGCACAGGATGTGGATCCCTTTTTATGCGACACCTCAAGGGTGTACTCCTACATCCCGTTCCCTTTCCTCCAAACTGCATTAGCATCCCTCGCTAGAGACGGGAGACAGAACCTTTTTCACCAGAAAAAATCTTCTTCCACTTTAAATTTAGAAGCTCGCGGTAGCGCGGTCCTGGGAGCATGCGCTCCCCTGACTCTGACCACCGTCGCCACTCGTCGGGCCTCTTTTCCGCGTGGACAGGAGCAGACTGCTTTCAACAGCGCTCCTGGGTTTGGCTTCGGCACTCAGTCCTCTGGCGCCACGCTCATCCCCGGCGCATGTCAACATCATCGGGCTTCAGCAGGTGTCCAGTCTACGAGGGCCTCTTTCCTACTTGCGACCCCCCACGCTCTTTGCTTCTGCTATCTTGACCCCAATCACGGCTGTGAGGGTTTTGCCGCGTGTTATGCGCTTACACGTGCACTCTGAAGAACAGGTTAGCTCGGTGGAGTGAGTTCTTTGAACGATCGCCTCCAGGGTACTTGAAGGACTTCGTCAGGCACAGGTCAAGGCCCAAGGTAGGGCATTGTTTTCATCTGCACCCCGGTAGGGCAACTCTTTCTCCAGGAAATGCCAGAGCGGGAGGGACCGGTCAGGTCCTAACACCAGCACAGGTACCGAGGCTGCTTCAGATACTGGCCGCCAGGCCGAAGGGTCGCTAGATCCTACCAGTGACATCGCTGAGGGACTGCAAGGTTCTGTTACCAGGTGTCCACTTGAGGAGGGGTTACGCCCTACTACCGGACAAATGTCTGAAGGGGCACCTGTACGCAGCACTACCGGCGACACAGCTGAGGGCACGACGCCTACCAGGCCTCGTCCTGAAGTGCAGGGTAGGCCTCAAGCGCCACCGCCAAGAGTCCAGGAGAAGGCCGGGGCAAGCGGCAAGTGCCGCGACACAGGCACGTGGCATATAGCCTGACAAAATGGCCACTGTGCCAGACAAAATGGCTGCTCGTCCGACACCATCCCCTTCGGTTAGCAGGTAGGGGAATGAGTTTCCAGGTGGGACTCGTCTTCCCCAGGTACGTGGCCTACAGCATATCCTTCAGCGTCGCAAGGCTGATACACCCCGCATGCAGCAGGACAGAGTACGCCCAGACCTCGGCAACCTCAGGGTCCTACGCCCGCGCCACCTAGCGCCCCACCGGCCTGTGAGAACAGGTTTTTTTTAAAGTTCCTCACTCTTATGAGGTCCCTTCAGATGGGAGCCATCCTTCGGGATGTGATGAGGGACATTCCTCCAGCCCAGCCGCTAGCGCCCAGGACAATTTCATGCAGTGGCTCCAGCTGCCCACGCTGGGCCCCACGGTACTGGCCCCCCTGCCTCCTGCAGCCCTGGCAGTCCCAAACCAGCCTCTACAGCAGCCTCCGGCTCCGGTCAGTACACCTCCGCCTTTGGCGCCCAGTACTCCTCCAGCTGCTCCGGAACAGCAGGACACTCTGGTGGACACCGATGAGGAGGAGGACCCCAACAGACCATCTTCGGCCAAGGCATTTCACGACCGGCTCGCAGATCTAGGCGAACACTTGGGGGGGGGGGGGGTTGACCAATCCGAGGTTGAACAACCAGAGGCTGGGGTCCTGGCCGAGGTCCTCACTCTATGCCTCGCGGCTAGAACAGGGATTCCGATGCAGAAGGGCTTTGTGGCATTGGCCAAAAAGGGATGGCTTAAACCCCATTCGGCACAGCCTACCAATCGGCGCCTCAACGCCAAGTACAGGCAATTGGAGGGGGATCCACTCTTGCTATCGGCACACCCTCAACCACACTCCTCAGTGATTGCTGCCGTCTCAATCTACTTCAAGCCGCAGTCTTCCTCGGCTACCTCGGCCTCGGCGCTCCTACGCAAGGAGGAGATGATCTTCGAGGCATATGGAAAGGTCTATTCCAACGCCTCCCTGCACCTTTGTCAGTCTAATGCGGACGCTATGCTCGCTGCTGTAAATCGAAGGCTTTAGCAGAAATAGCCAACTACCTTCCTGAACCTCCGGTACAGAGGCGTGCTTCAAGGCGGGGCTGGCGGAAGCAAAAATGGTGGCGCAGGCCATCATGGAGTCCACAGTCACCCACATAGACACTTCAGGCCGTGTCATATGCATCGCTACAGACATAAGAACTGCCTGGCTACGGGCCACCAAGTTCACCCCGGACGTCCCAGAGCGCATATTTCATTCCACCGCTAATGAGGAACTTGATAAGAAGAAAAACAGTTCCCAGACTGCAAAACCCTTATCTATCCTCACAAAGTCAATGCCCAAGACCTACAGCCAGGTGCACCAGCGTTCTGACAAGCGGCGGGCCTTCGGCGGGTTCCGGGGCTTCCAGGAACGAAGGACAAGACAGCCGGACCGGTCTCCAAGTCAGCACCGCCGTAAACAGCACAAGGCGTGGAATAAGGGCATCTTTCAGTCCCCCTCCTCAGCCCCAGTGGGGAAAAAGGTCTCTGGTGCGGGCCAGGCTTGCCCTTCTCAAACAATATTGGCGCGTGAAGTTCATGGATCCTCTGTGTCCACGGGCTACCGCCTACAGATCCCTCCCTCTCCCCTCCGCTCCCACAGATTGGGACAGCAGATCTGTTGGCGGAAATTCGATTGCTCATAGAGAGTCAGGCAGTGGAAGAAGTCCCAGCCTCCCAGCGGGGTATGGGTTTCTATTCACAGATTTACGCCATACACAACAAGAACCAGGCTGGTCTGAGAGTTGTGTTGGACCTTCCACCTTGAACCTTTCCCTCCCTCTTCAAAAGTTCAAGGTGGTTACCCCAGCGCTTATTACGGAGACACAGCGCATGGGAGACTGGATGTGCTCCCTGGATCTGAAGGATACGTACCTACATGTCCCTATTTGGCAGCCTCATCTGTCCTTTCTGAGGACCTGAATCATGGGCTTTCATTTCCGATACAAGGTTATACCCTTTCGCCTCAATTCAGCCCCCAGGGTCTTTACCAGACTTAATAAATGGTGGCTGCTCTTCTCAGGGCCCAGGATCACCATCTCTATCCATACCTAGACGACCGGCTCTTCAGGGCGAGTTCTCCGGTGGCAGTCCATCACACCCTCATTAATACGCTACACAAATTGGGATTTTCCAACAATCTCAAGAAGTCACAGCTGGAGCCTACACAGAATCTAATGGAATACAGGCTCTGAGAGTTTTCCCCTCGGAGGACAAGATCCCAGCCATCAAGAGCGCAACAGGGCATTTTCTCAGCAGAGCTGTGACATCGGCATGGTGATACCAACACCTTGGTTCGCAGCCTCCTGGAGTCAGGAGAGGGGTTCCCAGGCGGAATTTTGTCAGCATTCCTCCCCATCTCCACCAGGACCTAGTCTGGTGGAGCACAGACTACAATATGCGGACAGGCAGGGCCCTTCAGGCAACAAGCACTGCAGATTACCATCACCACAGACTCTTCCTTGGAGGTTCTGGGGAGCCACCCTGGACAGCCAGTGTCCATGGAGTTTGGTCTCTTCAGGAGCAGGAGGCCCACATTAACTGGCTCGAGTTGATGGCCATCTGGCTCGCTCTCAAAGCCTTCCTTCCGATGATCAGCGGCAAGACGATCCTCATTCAAACAGACAGCTCCACCAGCATGTATTACACCAACAGTCAGGGTGGCACCAGATCTCCTCCCCTATGCACCTTGGCAGTCAACATTCGGAAGTGGGCTCTGGAGAACCTGCAACTGATTGCAATCCACCTCCCGGCGCAGTCCAACCTGCAGGTGAACAGGCTCAGCAGACTGGGTACGGAGAACTACGAATGGCAGTTGGACCAACATGTCCTTCAGGGGATCTTCCAACAGATGGAGTCATCCTCAGGTGGATCTCTTTGCCACCTGGTCCAACAGCGGTGCCCCCCGTTTGCGTCCTGCTTGGGACCGAGCTGGGGCTCTCTGGGCGACCCGATACAGATACAATGGGACTACATGAACTTGTATGCCTTCCCTCCCACTCCCATGGTTCAAAGGGTAATCTGCAAGATCGGGGAGGCCCGGCCCCTTCGGGTCATCTGGATAGCTCTGTTGTGGCCCGTGAGGTCATGGTTCTCGGAACTACTCAGCCTGTCGGAACAGGCCCCGGTGCACCTTCCGCTGGGCCCAGCTCACCTACTCTCATAGTATCTACATCTGTCACAGGCTAATTTAGACATTATACAAGGCCAAAATGGAGTTACTGATCCTCGGCTCAGAGTTGGCTATCAAAAAACTTGACCCGAACTATGCCTCGTTCAACATTGACAATAAAGTTATCAAAGTGATGCCTGCAGTCAAAACCCTTGGGGTCTATCTCGACTCAGCGCTCACCTTCAAGAAACAAACTAATTACTTAGCATCTTCCACTGCATATACTTACAAATTGATCTGAGTATGTAGACCATTCCTAACTGAGACTTGCTGCATTACACTAGCTAACGCACTTATCTCTAAGCTGGATCACTGTAATGCTCTATATGCAGGATCTAACGAGTACATTCTTGATAAACTCCAAACTCTCCAAAATAACGCCATCAGAGCAGCTCTAAATATTCCTAATAGAGCTCACATCTCCACCTCCAGAAAAAATATCCATTGGCTAAAAATCAAAGACAGGATTGCCCTCAAAACCCTCTCTCACCTCTAAATGTCTAAACAACATAGCTCCCCCCTACTTGGTAAACGGAGTCAACAAGAGAATCTCTAACCGTCCCACAAGAATAACCAATGCCTATACCTTAGTGGTGCCCAGATACAAAAAGTGTACAGCTGGCGGCTCTAGTTTTCCAGTCATAGCTGCTCAAACCTGGAACAGACTCCCTCTAGATCTCAGAATGGACCAACCTTACCCTAGCTTCCGGCGGAAAGTCCTCACTTGGATACGATCCAATGACACTTCCCCACCGCCCACCTGCTTTAGAGACCCCTGATGATTGTAACTAGATTAACTGGCTTCTGGTCAACTAGCTTTACCTGTATTTTCGCACTTAGCTTGTACATGTACCTTGCTTCGAATTTGAACTGCATAACTGTATTTTCTTGTAACCAAGTTCTCTTGTCTGCGCCCAGCTACCCTTTGGGTTTGGTTTTGCGCTATACCAAATAAACAAACAAACTATGAGCGATGCTGCCTGGAGCCAGTACAAAAGCAAGTGCACTAGGTTTTGCCATTAGGCTGCATCAAATATTGATCCATTTACCTGCACTCTAGACCGTGTCTTATCCTTATCTGCACACCTTGCACACTCAGGGGTGCAGGCACATGTCGCACCTATCTGGCGGGAAACGGAGCCTACCGGAACTCGGCGGAGGAGGTATTTTCTTCCTCTAATCCGGTGGTTAAAAGACATCTGGCGGGTCTCACCAGGCTCTACCCGCCTATCAAGAAACCACACCTGGTGTGGTACTTTAATATGGTCTTGGGCGCCCTGGCGCATAAACCATTTGAACCCATGACGGACATCAGTCTAGTCACCTTTAAGACAGCCCTACTGGTGGGCCTTACACCTCTACGCAGGGTCAGTGAAATCGAGGCACTGGTGGCTTCAGAACCTTATACTACTTTCCATAAGGACAAGGTGGTGCTTAGAACTCATCCTGCATTCTTACCTAAAGTGGTCTCCTCTTTTCACCTGAAAGAGGAGATAGTGTTACTCACTTTCTTCCCGGACCCTAAGGACAACGCTCAGGGTTCTGCACTGTCTAGACGTCAGATGCGCTCTAAAATTCTACCTGGCCAGAACCAAAAGATTTTGCAAATGTAAGGCTCTTTGTCACCTTCGGTGGGTCAAGGCCAGGCTATCAAGCCTTCAAAGCTTCCATAGCAAGATAGATGGTAGCAGCCATCAAGGAGGCCTATGAAGGGCAGCACAAACAGCTCCCGGCAAATATGCATGCCCATGCTATCAGAGCCAAGGCTAAGGCTGTGGCTTTTCAGAGGCACGTTCCATGGCAGGTCATCAGCAAAGCGGCTACACTTTAGGCCTTCTGCAAGCACTACAGCTTGGATGCCAGCTCCAGGTCGGATGCAGCATTTGGTCAGGCACTGTTAACTAACTTGTTTTCTTAGGAGGGTCACCTCTACACCCTAGGGCTACATTCAGTTGTAATCGCCCATGCAGTATGGAGGAAAGGGGACTGGACGTAGGTGTAATTATAAGCTACTCACCGTAGTGACTAACATACTCCTAGTCCATAGTCCCCTTTCTTCCATACGTCCCACCATCCTCACCCTTAATAAAAATGGTATCATTAGGCAATGGTAATATTGACATGTCAAAGGGGACTGAGGAGTGGCGCGGTGGGGGGAGTCAGGGAAGCGCATGCTCCCAGGGCCGCACCTCTGCATGCCTCTAAATGTAAAGGGGAAGAAGGTTTTTTTTCTGGTGGAAAAAGGTTCCGTCTCCCGTCCCTAGTGCGGATGCCCATGCAGTAACGAGGAAAGGGGACTATGGACTAGGAGTAAGTTAGTCACTACGGTCAGTAACCTATAATTTATTAGAGGTGCAAATGATGGACTGTGGTTACAGGTGAGTAACTTTCTATGTATTTCAAAGTTTGGTACTAGTACTCTGAGATAAACATCGGTGACTTTTTTTTAAATCCCGGATTTCAAAAGTATTATTTATAAACCTTTCTAATACTCGCAACTAAATTCTGATGGTGAGATTGATTCTGCATGGTTTGTGGAGGGGTTTTTCAAGGGGAATTTGTGCACTGCAACTCTTTGCTTTTCCTTAAACAATTGCGCTACAACCTTCTTTTTTTCTCTTGTGCGCACTTCAGGTAGCTAAAATGCTGAAGGACTACGAGTGGATTACTTCTGAAAAGAACCTGTTTGGGCAGGCAAACACTGCCTATGACTTCAAAACTAACAACCCTAAGGAGGCGGGTCAGAGGCTGCACAAACTTCAAGAGAAGAAAGAGAAGCTGGGGAGGAACGTCAACATGAGAGCTATGAACATGCTCACTCAAGCTGAGGAAAGGGTATGTCCTTTACAATTAGCTACACATAATCACAGGTTGTAGTAAGGCTAGCAGCACCGATAGCACATTCTTGTGATAATCTTTAACAAATAGCTAGTGTAAAGTAGGACATTAATTATTTACAAGGGCAGGATTTCTCCATGGCAATATTCTTCAATAACTAGATGTAAATCCACTTTTTGCATTTTTGGAATGTATCCAGGCCGCAAGAATGTTTATTGCAATGATTAACATGTGCTGTAGATACTCAAACATCCACTATTATGTCAAGGAAAGGTATTGAGTTGATCGCCCAACACATCCGCGTGTAGTTCTATTTGTTTTGCATCGCACGCAGTGTAGAACTGATTCACAGCTCTAAGAAATGGTTTTTGAAAAGCTAAACTGGATTAGTCAATTCCCCTTACCTTTAGCAATTAGCATATTTAATATTCTGTAGCACTAGGTATTTATTTAGTGATACATGCCACATTCCTCCTGTGTATAAGCACTGTAATTACAGCTGCCATTACCCAATTTTTGCTTAATGTATCGACCCACAAGGATTGAGAGCTAAACCAGCCTTTCCAGCATTTGAATTTATAAAGTTCAGGCTGGACCCATGTCGGAGAGAAGTGCTAAACTTGTGAACTGTCATACCAAATGATGGCATAACATCATGTTTTCTATTAACTGCGGATCATGTGAAAGAAAAGATGGATAACGCAACAAGAATGGGAGTGAGAAAAGGCACATCGTAATTGCCATGGCGTGCCTCCCATTCCTATTATAGATCAATCATATGTCATGTCTAAGTCTAAAAAAAAAGGGATGCTGAGTGAGTTTTTTATTTCCTTTTTTAGTAATTTTATTTTTAACAGCTGTTTACATGAATTTGCTTGGTCACTTAGTACATGAAATAACATGTTGATAAACATTTTATGTAACGCCCAAATGCCCTTCATGAGCTTTTGCTTTGGATGAAACCAAGGCTTCCAGCTTGTTTCCCACGGGTCTGATACAATTTCCACCCTATGCTAGCAGTATAAGTCCAAGCGGACTATCACAAGATGTCCTCTATCTCCATTCTTACAGTCAAACCTTTCTGCTGGTGGTGTCTGTTCTGCCCTACTCCTACACAGGATTCATGTGGCCAGAACTAGAATATTCCACAGTAATCCTTCTCGAAAAAAGCATGCAAATCGCGGGCACAGCTGCAGTAATTGCTGTTTCTGGCTCTTCCCCTCCATCCATCTGACTTTGCCTGCCAGGTTTTATCTCAGCTTGGTCAGGGTTGGATACGGGCAGAAGACACTCCTGGCATCTATTCTTTTTGTTGTGTTTTCCATTTTAGCTATTTCCATTGTGTGTGCTGTTGAATCCTGTTTGGAAAAAGTGTAGGTTGTGCAACCAGCTTTTTTTCTGGTTCAGATTAGTACACTTTAGTGTCCAAGCCCCGATCACTCTTCACCACCTGGCGTTGTGTGTGACTGTTAAGTGCTGCCACTTTTCTCCAAAGCACCGTGCCTGATTGGTGCACATGCAGACCTTGCCCTGAGGAGGCCCTACGGCTCTTCAGTCACCCCTAGCCATACCGGAGAGTCTTTACAGTTGTCCTTTCATGGTCCTGCCACTGGGGTTCCTGACTGTGGCATGGCTTGGTGACCTAAGGCTTTGTTGTATATTTGCAGGATTTGGCCAGTTGCACTAGGTGGCTTAAATCCAGTGCTCCGCCTTTGTAGGGAGGTCTACTATGACCTTTTGTGGGGTTGTACCATAGGTGTGGCATCAGTGGTCTAAGAGCTTCATGAATGCATGTAACAATGGTGGTTGCCCCAAGGGCTTGTCCAGGTCTCTCACGCCCTTAACTCATGATGTCAGTAAGTGCTATTACTAGAGTGTTCGATTAAGGACCCAGTTAGAATTGTGTACTTTGAGTCAAGTTAGTCCAGGAAAGTTTGGAGCATCTGTACTCCTCTGCCATTTTAATGTATTGCATTAAGTGCAGACCTAGCTTGAGCTACGTTTGAGTACTTTACGGTGCAAGGGTGCATTTTGTACAGTAGTGCAGTACTTTTGGTGGAGGGTGGGAGGGATTTTTATTTGTCCGGCAGGTATTGTTGAAAGCTGCGTTTTTAGTGTTTTGAGGAGCTGAAGAATGGTGGGGGCATTTTCCAGCCTCTGCTGAGATGGTGTTCCAGATGTTTGGGGTGCGGCAGGAGGACTGCTTGCAAGTCTGGTTTCTCCAGCATTGGATCTTCAATCATTTCACCTGCTCTGAATATTCCCTGTTGTCTAGCTCAGAATCCTCTGTAACATAGTTCAGTTTGTTTAAACTGAAAAACCTCAGTCACTTTAGTGCTCTAGTATAGTCCTTTTAGGTCATATTGCCCACAGCCAATAAAAAAAGGCTCCCTTAGCTCCATCCCTGAAGGCCCTCTTTAGATTTTTTACTTCACGGTTTGTGTTGGGAGTCATCAGAAAAATCTTTCTAAAGAATTGAATATTTTCTTCACTTACATTAAATTCCTACTTTGACGACGGGTTGAGGGTCCTCTGCTCCATCGCTGCCTGGGGTGTAATTCTGGCCCTGTTAGCGGCTTCTCTATGAACGGATTCTCGTCCTCGCTTCTCTGACGGTATGGTCTGAAGCCAGGAGAAAGTTTTTGTTCAAGGCCTGTGCCCGGTGCTGCCTGAAGTACGTATTCATGGAGGATCTCCACAACAACTGTCTTTACTGCCTCCATCTGAATCACATAATCCAATACTGACATCTGCCCGTTGTTTTCAAACATAACGCTGCAAGACCGCCACCGGAGGCTGGTGGCATGGCTCGATAACACCAGGCGGGTGCAGGGGGGCAGACCAGCTCTGCATACCACCTCCAGCAAGAGGTCCAGGTCGCATGAGGAGGCATCACAAAGCAGAAAAAAGGCTCCTGCTGTGACACCCTCCTCAGGTTTTCTTCACTGAAGGCAATTGCCTGTCGACCTCGCAGTCCAAGTACATTTCTATGTCGATGTAAAAATCACAGACTGTCCAAGTCTTTGACACAAAGCAGGTCTTGGTCTTCGAAAAGTAAGGCCCGTCGATGTCCCTGTTGCAGATACCAAGAGCCAGGTCTACGTCAATGGCCACGTCAAATACCACAAGCCCGTTGACGGCCACAAGGACAACTGTCGACAAGCATTCGTGAATGGTCCATTATGTCAACGATCTCTGCTAAGTTCCGCTTCTCTGCCGTCCACGCCCTCGATAGCACAACCATCTGCATTAGCCGCTCTTCCACTAGCTCTTGGGATCACCCCAGAGAGAGCTTGTTCGTCGACGGATACACAAAGCAGCACCCCTCAACCGGATACCAATCTGGCAGAGCCATTAGCTGTCTTTTCAGACGACTGCAAAGATGTGGTTTTAAAAAGAGAACGCCTCCAGCCCAGATTGGGCATGCCACCCCCTAGAACAGCCCCAGCTCACTTTCCTCCTCACAAGACCATTCCACCTGCAGGTTAGTGCCTCCAACAGCGCCTAGTGATGTCTACAAGCTTTAGTAACCAAACTTCACCACAGGTTGTCAGACCCTGCAGTGCCTCAAACGCTTCAACCAAGCATAAGTGGTTCAGCTGCGCCCCCTCGCCTTATGAGGGAACATTGCCCACTGGTGCCAGTTCGAGGATGAATACACCCAGCGACCAAGCCTTCACCCACACTACAGACGCGGATGAATTTGATGACATTGTCCCGGCAGATGGTCGAACCAGATGACATTGCCACAAGGGATTTTCCACCAGACAAAATTGGTTCTTGCCACACCCTGATGTCTAGGACAACAAATATGTTCAGGTTGACCCTGAAAGAGCAAAAGAAGGATAGTTTGCTTTATCAGCGCGAGAACACCATCAAAAATCAATTGTAGCCAGACCCCTGCTTGATGACAAAAAGGAGAAGTTTGACGACCTATAGATGCCCAGACACAACACCCACATGTTTAAGGAAACCACCTACTCCAGACTAGGTGGTGTCAGCAGCAGCAGCCCGCCAACGAGGGAAAGCATCTGGATGCTTCTAGGAAAAGGATCATCACAACAGCTGCTGCAACCATCAAAGCAGCAAATACCATGGCTATCCTGTCAAGATACGACCGAGAGCTCTGCTTCAAGATGGGTCCTATCCTAGAATTCCTCCCGGACGATGAGAAACGGGAGGCATTTGCCCTTCATGAAGAAGCGGCAGCCGACCACGCAATATCTGTCTCGCTCGACATGGAGGACACTGGGTTTTGGCACCTGGGGAATGGCGTTGTGCTTTGCAGACATGGCTGGCTCAAGGCTACCAATTTCTGGCCAGAGGTTCAGGTAAAACTGGTTGACATGCCTTTCAGTGGTATTGATCTGTTGGTATGAAGGGTGACAAAACACTTGACCATCAAGACAGACAACTGACACGTCCCACTCTCTGGGTAAATTTCAGTGAAGGCGCCAGTTACTCCGCTCGGGGAAAGTCTTGCTTCTCCGGAACTACATGAGACGACCGGCCCTCCTACCGGTCGCCTGCCTATAGAGCCCCATTGTACTCAACATCAGACTCGTACACAAGTAAGTCCCATCTTACAGGGCAACCAGCACTGATGTGGTGCCTCCAAGCTCAGGGCCAACCGGCTAAACAAACCTGATCACCCCGTGCCCAACACTCCCACATTTTGTCCAGAAGTGGAAAGACGCACAACCGACAAATGGGTGCTATTACTCATCCAGCAGGGCCATAAGTCGGCGTTCATCCAACGGCCACCAACCAGTCCTCAGGTGCAGAAGGTAGAGAAACACTAATTTTGCTTCTACAGGAGGTTGTCTTTCATGTCAAAAGGAGCCATAGAGCGAGAATGAGCTGTACAACGGGGAGTCAGCGTCTACTCAATATACTTCCTGGTAAGAAAGTAGTCAGGGGGTTGGAGGCCTGTCCTAGACCTCAGTGTCCTAAATACGTTTTTGAAAGCCCAGACGTTGAGGGTGGTGATGTGGCAACAGGTCCTCTACCAACTACAACAGGGAGATTTCCTAGAGTCCCTAAATCTTCACATCCATATTCACCAGAAACACTCCTGCTACCTATGTTTTGTCGTGGCAGGCTGCCACTATCCGTTCAAAGCTGTCAGCCCCAAGAGTTTTTGGCAAGTGCCTAGCCCCAGTGGTGGCGCATCTGTGCTGGTCGGGCACGCATGACTACTTTAACCTGGACGACTGGCTGGTGCAGGCAATATCATACACCAGGGCTACACAAAACATTGCACAGACCATTGAATGCACTTGCAATCACTAGGGCTTTCAATAAACTTGTTACGCTCACCTGGACAGCTGCGGTCTCCTTCAACGTGATGCTTAGTGCAGAGATGACTGTCTGGACTGGCCCGCCTAGTCTTGTCTGCTGGACCCGAAGAAGAATTTTCCTGCAAGTGGAGACGGGGATTAACCACCTGTGGGTTTTAGTGATGGCCTCCCAACTGTTCTCGCTCTCCCCCACTAATCACCTCCGATATCCCCTTAGTAACCTCACCTTATGTTTGTAAAAGATGAGCTCTCCATCCTGCGTGTCTTGCAGGGGCGCGTAGATACCAGTTACTTCACTGGTTTGAAGGCATTGGGAGAGTTCCGGTAAGTATTGACTCTGTAGTCTCTGGCGGGATTGGTAAGTATCAAGTTCAAAGAGTTCAATGTGCCCGATGTTCACTCTTGTCCCCTTCCTTCCTTACGTTGCAACTGAGTTCGTGAGAAGAAGGTCTCGTAGCTGCTGCTGGCGTTCAGGTAAGAGTCTGTGTTACCCAACGCTGTCCGGTAACTATTGCATGCATTAACGTGCTGTTTTTCCCCCTCTTTACAGATGCGGCATATGAAAATGTGTAGAGTTATGGAATAATACCGCCGGTGGTAAGTCTATGGTGGTAAGAGGTTGTATTTGTTGATTCCCTTGGCTCACCTTGTTTTTTCTTGTGTCCACTAGGTGCCGGATTACGGCGAAGAAATGATGGAGACAGTGCCAGATCGAAAGATGCTGTGAGTATGGTGCTGTGCTGGAGCTGGCGAAGCGACGCGTGCAGGACTGATGTACTTACCAGGTCCGGAGATTAAATGGTTCCGGAATTAGGTGAGGAATTTGAAATAAGTTTGTTTTCTAACCTTGTCATTTTCTTCTTCTTTATTCTAGGAGCTCCGGATTCGAGGTGGGCGTGGCAGAAGACTGGATGCTGGCTGCAAGCACGCGGGCGTGGCAGAAGACTGGATGCTGGCTGCAGGCACGGTGAGCGTCACGCTGCTGGATGCAGAATAACGCGAAGCATGTGCTGCTGTTCGGGTGTGGTTTAAATAGCCTCCAAAGTAGTTCCAGGTAAGAAGTTCCCTAGAGCCACGCCCGAGTAAAAAATAGTCCCTGTAACAAAATAGTCCCATCCAGGCCTCATGTAGGCTTGGACTCTTTTGCAGCATGGTCTGCATCAGGTAAGTAAAGTCTATGAGCCTGGCGCCTATGGTGCCAGGACTGATTTCTATGATGAGCCTGGCGCCTACGGCGCCAGGACTGATTTCTATGATGAGCCTGGCGCCTATGGCGCCAGGACCGATTTCTATGATGAGCCTGGCGCCTAAGGCGCCAGGACTGAACCCAGACAGCCCCTAGCCCCGGGGCTGCTGAGGTTTAAACAAATGTCTGGATGCCTGCTCCCGGAGCTGAGGGCCATGGTCCTGATGTCCGGGGTTAGGCATCATAACAGCACTATCCAACATCCTGTCTGATCGCATCACAGCGAACTCTTTATTTGGGTGCCTGCCACGAAATGCTGTCTTGAAAAGCGACTTTGTTAGGGGAGAGGGTGCAGACCCTCTTCACCAGGCTGCAGCGTCTCTCCTGACTGACAGTCTCTGTCCGAGACTACACGTCAGTACAGAGCATGCATCCCCCTGCTGCAACAGGGCCCAAGAAGCTGGCCCTTACCAAAGCCCTCATCTCTAACGCCACCAGCGACACAGCTGAACTTTTCAGAATCTGCAAGAACTTGCCAATCCTACTACAGTCTCTACTTCTCTTCTTCCTTCACAGGCCCTCTGCATAGCTTGGCCTCCCACTTCACAACAAAAACTCAGGACACCCTGTCCTCACTCTACTCTACTTACCTCCCTCCTCCACCTGCACTTAGGCCTCCCTTGGCCCCTCTCCATCTCTCCCTCTCTCCTCCTACTCATACCCATCCCCTTTCCTCCATCCTTGTGGGCGTCCCCCCCCCCTATATGGGGATGGTACCGGAACCTTTGGCAACGAAAAATCTAGTATAGGCGTGGGGACGCGGCCTCAGGGTGGGAATGCCCTGCCGAGGCCCCGCCCTCCGGTCACCTTTTCCACACAAACGGTGTCGGACCTGGCAGCCAGTGCTGAGACCTTTGTAGCTTTCAGCTTGCTCCCAGTTTGTTTTTTCATTTCTTAGTTCACTTCCTTTCGGTTCCTCGCCGCCACAGGAGGATTCACGAGATGTGCTTCATGCGACCGCTTGTTCCTCGCCTCAGAGTCCCATGCACCCTTTCTTGATTGTTGGGGGCCTGACCATGGCTGGGACTCATGTTCGACCTGCAGCACTCTCGGTCACAGGGCACTAAAGAATCATTTGTCGCGGTGGAGCGAGATCTTCCACATGTCTCCTCTGCCCCACCTCAAGGACTTTTTCTCCAGGAACTCGTCCAGACAAGGTAGCCCCTCTGTTCAGCATGGCTCCACAATTTGGCAACTCCTTCCCTGGGCTTCCCATGGATTGGGAACCCAAGGCCTCTAAGGCTACCGGCTCCCAAGCCGGGGGCACAGGGGCTCTTTCAGGTGCTCCAGGGACAGACCTGGGGCCTTCCAGGCTACCGGCTCCCAAGCTCAAGGGCCCCATCAGCCTGTCCTCGGAGGGGCGATCACGTTGGTCCTCTTATTCTACCTCGGGGGTAAGGGATAGTTGAGTGCTACCTCCAGGAGTCTGATATCGACTAGACCCAGCACGGCTACCCACATAGGTGCTGTGGCTGTCCAGCCTACCAGAGCTCACTCGGAGGTCGTGAGTCAGGGCGCTAAAACTACCGGCCGTCTGGCAGAGAGCTCAGCGCCCACCATAGTGATCACTGAGGTCGATATCTCTGCTTCGGTTGCAAGACCCAAGCTCTATTCTTTCTCGTCTGAGGACTCTTGGCTCAGGGCCTTCGTGCCCTCCCACCCAGGGTATGACGCAAGGCTTCAAAATGGCGGAATGGCATGTGGCAGTGCCTGCCAGGCAGCAAGCCGCCTTGGATCCAGCTCAGGGCCCACCAGTGCTTTCGCCCTTTGAATGTTGTTTGCAGGATTATCCCAGCCACCTTTCCTCTGGAAGCGGCAGCAGATCTACAGTGCAGGTTTTTGGCTCCTCCCCCGCCCCCCAGGGGCTGCATCTACCCATCACAGCCGTACGGCTACACGCACCAGGCACCTCAGCACTTTGACCAGAAGCGGTGGCCCAGTGGCTTGGAGGGCTGGGCCCCTATGGACTGGCGGCTTGTGATGACCGCTTCTTCAAGCGATTTCCCCTTCCTCATGTGTTCCCCTCAGATGAAGGGGCTCCTGAAGGACATTGTGAAGGTCATCCCGCAGGTGGTGCCACCTTGGCCCCCTCCTGGGTGGTATTCCCATTCCTCCTTTTATGACTGCTTTCATACCTGGCGGTGTTCTGGGGGCAGGGGCGGTCCCTCTTCCCGAGTATGCCTCCCAGGAGTCTGGTGTGCTACCAGATGTCTTGGGGGGAAAAGCACCACGATCCAGTCTGGCATCCCCCTCCAGAAGGATGTCCTGCAGGTGGCACAGAAGGTCTGGTAGAAGCCCAGGGTCAACGCCCAGATGAATAAAAAGTTGGACAGCAACCTTAGGCTGACGGACCGGAAGCCATTCCTTCTTGCCTTCCACCCACATTCCTCTGTGGTGGCTGCGGGCTTGTATTCTAAACCATTGTCGTGTTCATCTTCCTCTACGGGAGCCATCTCCCATTGCTTCTCAAAGCGCTGCTATTCCATCTCAAGTCTGCTTCTGCGGCAAGCCAACATGGACGCCCTCTTGGCTGCAGCTAACCAGTAGCTGTGCAGTGAGCTAACAGAATTTCTGCCCGACCTCCCTTCGGACAAGCAAGCCTCCTTCAAGGCTGGGCTGGCAGATGGCCGGGCTATTGCGCAGGACCTCATGGAGTGTTCAGTCTCCCACATCGACATAGACAGCAGAGGGCTGTGCCTTGGTGTCGAGATGAGAAGGACAGCGTGTATGCATGCCACTAAGTTTTCATCTCACATGCAGGAACAAATACTGGATCTGCCTTTCGAGGGCGTGGACCTTTTTCATTAGTCAACCGATGATGAGTTGACGAGAAAACCTCCACGTCCTTGGCCATCCTGACAAAACCGAGTTAGAAATCCTTGCCTCTGTGTCAGGGCAGGACAGAGTTCAAGCCCTGCGCTTTCTATGGCTTAAAGGGGTTCTGGGACCACGGTACACGGAGGCGGGACAGGTCACCCAGCGACAACAAGAGGAAGGCGCAGAGGACATTGCTTGGGTTTTTCTGCTCCCCCCTCCTCTGCCCCCACCTCTTACACCAAAAAGCAGTGACGTCAGGATGGGGGAACACAGCTCGCCTCTGGGTGGGTGGGGGGCAGTGTTTCTCTGTTCCAGGACACCTGGAAGCATCTTTTCAGCAACCTGTGGATCCTTTTTGTAGTCTCCACTGGCTTCAGCCTTCTTGTGGACAGGGGCTTTGGTTACTATTCCAGGATTTTTACGCTACCTAAGAACAACTAGGCTGGCCTGAGGGTATTCCTGGACTTCTCATTTCTAAATCTGTTTTTACCACTGGAACACTTCAAGATGATTACTCCTGCGCACATAGCAGAGTCTCTTTCTGCAGGGGACTGGATGTGTTCCCTGGACCTCTAGGATGCGTACCTGCATGTACCCTTCTATCAACCGCATCAGCAGCTTCTGCGGTTCACAATTATGTCGTACCACTTTCAGTACAAGGTTCTGCCCTTCGGCCTGAACTCACCCCCTCGAGCCTTCACAAAGTTGATGAACTCAGTGGTGGGCCTTCTCCACGTGGAGGACTATCATCTGTACCCTTATTTGAACGACTGGCTAGTGTTGGCGTGGAAGCCTCCCAGGAGTCGGGTGTGCTACCAGAGGTCTTGGGGAAAGTCACCACGATAAGGTCTGGCATCCCCAACCAGAAGGATGGTGTGGAAGGTCTGGGAGAAGCCCAGGGCCAACGCCCAGATGAACAAGAAGTGCGACAGCAGGCTTAGGCTGACGGACAGGAGGTGGGAGGGTTGCAGGGATGTCCCCCGCTTCCTGAAGATTGGAGGCAGGGAATGAAAAAATAGGAGGAAAGGGAACCCTGTGGCGTTGGATCCGACCTGCCTTAGAGGGACGGAACTGACCCACAAGGTCTGGAGAGACACAGGATGTGCAAAAGGTAAGTGGGGAGGGGTATGTATTGGGGACAAATATTTGCAGGGTTTGGTCGGAGTGAAATTGTATTTGCGGTAAAATTGACTACGGTCAATTTCGCAGCAAGCAATTCTGCCACGGCCAAATCACACAGATCCGCTTCGTAACGCTAAAGAGTGTTTTATTGGTGGCTGTCACCTCTGCGTGCAGAGTTAGTGAGCTGCAACGTTATCTTCATTCAAGCCCTTCACCAAGTTTCACAAAGACCATGTCATCTTGCACACGCACCCAAACTTCTCTTCCAAGGTGGTCTCTGTTCCATCTGAATCGAGAGATCTGCCTGCTGGTGTTCTTCCCGAACCCACAGTCTGAGGCAGGGAGGGCCCTTCATTCCTTGGCCCTCCAGAGGGTTCTCAAGTTTTATCTCTCTAACAAAATCCTTCAGGATGTCCGAGGCATTGTTCGTGACTTTTGGGGGGGGGGGGTTTCCTCCCCCGGCTCTCAGGCTTCCATCCCCATTGGATGGTTGAGGCCATTTCAGAGGCGTACACGGCCGTGGGCTAACCTGGTCCTGAGGTGATCCATGCCCATGCAGTCGGAGCTAAGGCCACAGGTGTTGCATTTCAGAGATGTGCTTCTTGGGATGTCATCAACAAGGCAGCTACTTGGGCCACTCCGTTGGCCTTCTGTAAGCTCTACTCGCTGGACACCAGCTCCAGGCGTGATGCAGTGTTTGGTCAGACGGTTTTGACAAACCTTTTTGCTTCAACCTAGATATGAGGCCGGTTGTTACAGCTCCAACCTATGTTTTTGTTCAGTGGAATCACCCACAAGGATGGAATAATTAAAGTTACTAACCGTAGTGACTGAGTACTCAGTCCTTAATCCCCTTTTCTCCATACTTCCCGCCCACCTTCACCTGCTAGTATGCTAATGGGTAATAAGTGTATCCAGGGATCTAAGCGTCCTATGTGTTCAAAGGGGACTCAGGCGAGGCGCCGGAGGGCGGGGCCTCAGCGGCGCGTTCCCATGCCCGAGGCCGCGCGCTATACTGAATTTAAAGGGGAAACTACATTTCGTGCTGCCAAATGTTCTGGTACCGTCCCCATTTTGGGAGACGCCCACAAGGATGGAGGAAAGGGGACTAAGGACTATGAGTAATGAAGGCATAGACCTCTGAACGCACACTCCAGAGTAAATACATACAGCTAGGGAATAAAGTCAAGAGATGGTTTTGCAAGGATAACGAGCTTTTCATGGATATCAGCAAAGAACTCTAATGCCCGAGAGCGCTTTGCCAAAAATTACACAGGCAGGACATTAAGAAGGCCAAACGCATCATCAGTGACACAATCATATACAGTAGAAATCCACATAGCTGGTAGTTGCGGACATATGCCGGGGCCTACTCCATAGGGGATGCCAGGCGCTAATTGGCTGCTTCTTCCCAGTCGATCTCGGTGCACGTGGGTCAGCTGGGCTCATCCTTGCGGTGAAGGTCAGGGCGAACATTACACACACTATCTAAGCTAAACAGCAGGAACTGGTTATTCATTCATCATGGCAGGCACCTGAACATCATAGGAAAAGGAGTGCCACAGAAAAAGGAGGATAAAATGGTTATGTTGACCACTACATTCAGGGCTTCATTGATACCGCAGCTCCCGCCCCCAAGGTCTCTCCCGGGGGTTTTGACCTACGATGGAACCTTCCTGGTACCTCATGTTACAGGAGACGTGTGTTGCTATTGAGAGATATACAGTTGCGCATGCTTTAGATCTGTGGTGGGCACATTAGAGAGGTTAGGGCCCTTGGGTTGGGTCAGTGAAGTGTGGCTGGCTCTGTCCTGGCTGGATGGGGGGGGGGTCGTCGGAGTCCCCCAATGGGAGTTTAATGGAGATCAGTGAACGCAGCGCAGGGCCTGGTACGGTCTCGCGCTCAGAGCAGGGCACATTCCTGAATGGGATACTAGAGATTTGCAACACTGGATGGACACAGGGGAAATTGACTTCTGTGGGAGCAGGGCTCGTGCGGAGCTGGCTTGGTGTGCTGATGGCTTGGCATCTTGGTTCGAAATTGGGATGTGTGCGCCGCAGCGTTCATTGTGTGTGTTCTGGGCCTAATACAAAATGAAGTCATGGGTCAGGGGAATGATTAGTGCGGTTCACCTATTTGTATGCCATACAGGGTATTTGTATGCACACTTGGGCTGGGGGCTAGTCCTCCCCTGGTCAGTTACATCGCTTTGTTTGGGGCTTGCCTAAGTTGGAAGCTCCTAGGGGGGTGGCATAGGCTCATTTCCATCCCAACAGTACTCTAGTCACTACAGTGAGTAACTTTAATTTCGAATGGGTTGTCATCCAACGTATTCCTCATCTGACATGTGATGTCCACAGCTGTGCTGCTTCGGAAGTTTTTTTTTTTTCGGCGTTCTTGTGTCGGGTGTCCCTCGGAGGCCTCCGTCGATGGTGACGTTATCAGATGTTATAAGCAGCATGCACGTGCCCGTTGCCTCAGTCGCATTTTTTCCGCAAACGTGTTTGCTTCAAGAACTCTGCGCGCCTCGTGTCTTCAACTTGTATTGTTCAATTGTCTTCTTCCACCCAGACCATCCTGTGGTCTTGCTGCAAGAAATGTCGGGACTGTGGGTCCAAAATGTCCATCACGGACCCGCACCCTATCTGCTTGTGGTGCCTGGGTGAGGACCACGCCACGGACGACTGCTCAAAGTGTCAGTCGTTGACTGCCAAGGCCTTGCGGGGGTAGGCCGTGTTTCCAAACCCCATAAATTCAAATCGGCTGGTATGCGACCAACGAGTAGTCTCTCCTCGTCAGAAGACGTCCAGAAGATCTAGGTCCCGGAGTGGTTTGCGCCACTTGTCCTCTTCAAAGCGGTCCCCGAAGCAGTGTCACTGTTCGCCTTCCCCGTCCTCTTCGGATGACGGATATCTGAAAAAGATGTTGTGCCCCACTAAATCCTCTACCCCCGAGGAATGGGAGGCTTTTCAGGAGCAATTTACAGATTGTTCAGTCTTACGGCACAGTTCCGTCCGCTCCTTCGGATGAAGCCGGCAAGGAACGGTCTCGGTATGATGCACATGCGTCCTCGGGCCCGGGCAGTTGGCACGATAAACATCAGGAGCCTTCGAAGTCCTGTCTGGACAAGGCTTCAGGGGATCGCCAGAGACATTCCAGGTCGCGGTCTTAGTCTCCCACGAAACCGGTGCAACCTGAGAAGCTGTCGAAGAAGGGATCGGCGCCCTGTCCGTCGAGTGAGTCTGTCGGGTCTTTACCTGGGGGTCAGACCATCGAAACCTTCAAAATCTTTGCCTTGTTCGACGTCAATGCCATCAACGCCTACTGGGCAGGATTTGCCGTCGGAAGGCTACTGCTAAATCTGTGAAGCCTATTCCTGATAAGAGGTGCACTCCTCTCCCTAGGAAGGAGTTTTTTCAGTCTCAAACATTTATGAGGAGGATGATGAGGATAGGTCCAATGGGGACTTTGCTCCTTTTGGTATACCTTATGGGACGCCTAATGCTCCAGAATGTCTTATTGACGAGGACAGCCGGATTGAGCATTTGTGCAAGTCTTTACATGATGCCAGTGGCCTCGACACATCTCCTGAGATGGAATTTGGGAATCCAGAGCCTGGTGACCATCCCAAGTCCTCCTATAGGAGATTGATTTTGAGAGTTGCTGAGTACCTGGGTTGGCGCAGGTCTTAGGTTGAGTATGATCAGGATTATCTTACGGACATCTTGGATCAGGGTCCGTCCACTGACCCGGTATTGCCTTTTCATGTGGCCTTACAAAAAAGGGTGGCTGCTACTTGGACTTCCCCGGAGTCTCTTCCGACAGTTAACAAGTCTTTGTCTAAGAAATACCGCCTATCCAGTAGCAACCCTGGCTACCTGTCCACTCACCCCACTCCCGAGAGTTTGGTGGTTCAGGTGGCTACGGCCACCTCGAAGCAGGAGCGTACCCTACCATCTCCCCGGATAGGGACGATAAACGCATGGAGGGATGGATGGGTGCGCAGGGTTTTTGCTGCTGGGAGTATGGCCCTGAAATCGGCCAACTCCACCTGTGCCTTGGCCAAGTTTTCGCACACACTGTGGAATTGTTTTTCGCTTGTGGCTGATCATATTCCCGAAGGGGAGGAAAGGAATGGCTTTCTAGCTATTGTGAAGGATACCATGTGTGAATCCCTTCAATCTGGGTTGGACACTGTGGATTGTGTCGCAAGGTCCATGGCTACGAGAGATTTTCATGGTTGCGGAAGTCCGGTTTTGCACCTGATGTGCAGGCCAGTCTTCTCAACATGCTCTTTGGCGGGTAGCATCTTTTCGGAAGCAAGAGTGACGATAGTCTTGAAAAGTTGCAGACCTCCAGGGCGGCCGCCAAATCTTTGGGTGCAGCTGTCAGACAACCTCTGCCTTTTCGTCGTAGGGGAAAACAAAGGAGGGGGTGGTTCCTTTCGCTATTACTCCTCATTTGGAAAGTCAAAGGGAATTCCCAGTCAAAGGGGCCTCTGTAGAAGCACTCGTGGTCGACGAGGTAGGGGTGCCAAAGCCGCTCAGGCAGCTGCCTCTTTGCCTTCTGCCGCATCTAAACCGCTCGAAGGCCATGGCTTATGGTTCTGCAGTGGGGGGAAAGCTATCGCAGCATCTCGAAGAATGGCGAGCCATTACTTCAGATGCGTGGGCTCTGGATACGATCGCCCACGGTTACTGCCTTCCTTTTCTCTAATGGCCTCACGACAATCCACCGGGGAAACACTCTTTGAAAGTTCCGGAATCGGCTCCTGTTGCAGGTATTCCCCTTATTTTTTGGCACCCAAGAAAGACGGAGGACTGAGACCCATCTTGGACTTATGCTTGAACAAGATCCTCAGGAAGGACAAGTTCAAGATGGTCACTCTTTCTCAGATCCTTCAGGCCCTCCCAACTTCAGGATTGGTTGGTGTCATTGAACATGCAGGATGCTTATTTTCATGTGCCGATCCATCTCAAGCACAGAAAATTCCACTGGTTTGCAGTTGGCGGATCCCACTACCAGTTTCGGGTCCTGCATTTCGGGCTGACCTCCGCCCCGAGGGGCTCATGGTCGTGGTGGCAGTGTATCTCAGGAGAGGGGGGATTCACATTTACCCCTATGTGAACGATTGGCTGATCGGGCCTGTTCTCCCGAACAAGGCTTGGATCATCTCAGCGTCACCTACAACTCCCTTCACAGGCTGGGCTTCTCCCTCAACTTCAAGAAGTCTCATTTGACACCATCCCAGAGGCTCCAGTTGGTAGGGGCCATTTTGGACACTACCTTTGGGGGATGTGCTCGCCACCCAAGGTGAGGGCTCATCACATTCTTTAGATGGTCACAAAATTTCAACAAGCCCAGAGTCTTCTGGCTTTCGAATTCTTAAGGTTGCTCGGCCTTATGGTATCCTGCATTTTTCTGGTGCCAGAGGCCCGTTTGAGAATGAGATCTCTTCGGTGGGCTCTACGGACTCAATGGTCCTAGTTCTTGGGCAAGATGTCGGATCTCCTTCATGTTCCATTTTCGGTCGAACAGGACCTTCTGTGGTGGACTGACGAGACAAATCTGATGAAAGGGGAGCCTTTTTGGCAACCATGGCCGGATGTCACAGTGGTGACGGATGCTTCCCAGACAGGGTGGGGATCTCATGCTGACAATCTGTCCATCGGCGGTCGTTGGTCTCCATCGGAGTCCAAACTTCACATCAATCTGTTGGAGCTGAAAGCCATCAGGCTAGCACTGAAGGCTTTCCTGCCGTCTGTACGGGGGAAGAATGTCCTGATAATGACGGACAACACAGTGGCTATGCATTACCTCAACATGAAGGGGTCTAGGGTCACTACCTCTGTGCAGGGAGGCAATGCAGCTCTGGTTCTGGACAATGAGCGAAGGTATGTCTCTTTCGACGGTTCATCTGGATGGCAAGGAGAACATGATGGCGGACGCTCTGAGCAGGCAGAGCGCGATCTCCCACGAGTGGGAGTTAGCTCAGGAAGTCCTTCAAGAGATCTTTACACGCTTTGGGGAACCCCTCAGATGGACCTGTTTGCGACCCGGGCAAACCGAAAGGTACTGCTCAAGGGAATTTCCTCAGAGGAGCTCTGGGAGACGCGTTCGTTGTGGAGTGGCACATCCCGCTTCTATACACGTTTCCTCCGATTCCAGTCATCCCTCAAGTTCTCAGGAGGTTGCGGCGGTTCGGGACCCGCATGATCCTCATTGCTCTGGATTGGGCCAGGAGAGTGTGGTACCCGGACCTTCTAGACATGTCCATCCCTGTGCCGTTGGTGTAAGTCTTGTGACTGGTGCAGAGGAAAGAATGTGGATCCTTTTCAGTGTTCGATTCCAGACGTTCTCTCCTTCCTACTTTCTCTTGCCCACAGGGTTCTTCAGGTGGGCACATTACAGGTTATTTGGCAGAGCTGTCTATCTTTAAGCACTCTTTAGAGGAATGTTATTTTAAAATTCCACGGCTCACGGATGTTTTCCCGCAGTTGCCGTTTCAGGTGCCGGTCTGGGACCTTAATCTGGTTTAGAACTTTCTGATGGGTGCTCCGTTTAAACTCTTGCCCTTTAAGGTTGTTGACCTTTAAAACAGTTTTCTTAGTTGCAGTTACTTCTGGTAGAAGAGTGAGTTGCAGGTACTTTCTTCTAAGCCACCCTTTACTTTGTTCCACAAGGGCAGGGTTGTACTGAGAGTACATACGTCCTTTCTCCCCAAGGTTGTGTCTGAATTTCATTTGAGTCAGAAAGTGGTACTCCCTGCTTTCTACCCTCCTCATCCGAGTAAGGAAGAGGAACGGCTTCATAGGTTGTATCCTAGAAGAGCCTTGAGCTTTTATCTATCCAGTATGGCAAAGATCAGAGTGAACAATAAGCTCTTTGTGGGGTATACTGGACACCGTTTAGGGCAGGCTGTTTCAAAGCAGACCTTGTCTAGTTGGATTATCCTCACTATTTCAGAATGCTACCAGTTGGCTGGTAAGGATGCTCCTGTGGGTTTGTTGGCTCATTTTTCCTGGGGCATTTCTACTTCCACAGCCCTCCAGAGGGGGTTGCCGGTAAAACATATCTGTGACACAGCAACGTGGTTTTCTATACACACGTTTGCCAAGCATTACTCCCTGGATACTTCCCATGCTCAGGATGTTGCCTTTGGTAAGGCAGTGCTATATTATGCCATTTAATTGGGTATGTCTAAATTCTTTTCCCCCCTCCAATCTGTCATAGATGAGGAATACGTTGGAGGACACAATCCATTCGAAGAATAAGTTACTTACCAAACTGGTAACGTTATTTCGACTGGATGTTCCTCCAACGTATTCCTCATCGCCCTCCCAACATACCCCTTGCAAGAATTTCCCATGCTATTACAGCTTACGACCCGCAAGGCTCATTGCAGTCGTGGCTGTGTTCTAGGCATGTCTGCCACACGGTGAGGGGGGGGGGGGAAACTGTAGGCTACGGGCACCGTGCGTGCTACTTATAACATCCGATGATGTCACCCTCGACAGAGGTTTCCGAGGGACATCGACTCGACGCAAGGATGCCCTCTGTCGAAAAGATTTCCGAAGCAGAACAGCTATGGACATTACATGTCATAGATGAGGAATACGTTGGAGGAACATCCAGTCGGAAGAACGTTACCAGTTTGGCAAGTAACTTGTTCTTCTCACCCATAGCACTGGATGAAGTCACCAAGACTGTTTGCTCTATGGAAGTCTCCCCCAAACGGTTGTGTGATTTTTATCGCTCCAAAAACATCTAAACACATTTATAAAGCAACATTAATAACTTAAAAAAAATATCGACATGCCTTTTAGATTGCGCATATTATCCACATGCACACTGTTTCTATAGACTGACTACAATCTAGTGGCCCTTTTAATCATTTACAATCGTGTTTTTTTGGCTTTTAAATGCCTTTCAGTAACTTTCCCTCTGACCATATTACGTTACTACTAGTTTTGCCTTGCTAATACCATTTACGTGGGGGACCTCCTCCCACTCCCCCGGTAACCTCCAGACCACTTAAACCTCTCATTCCTCTTTTTCATCCTTCCCTTTATACTATTTTGAACTGAAGTCTAATTGGATTTCTTTTCCCCACTTAAACTCAAACCTGCATTAATATATAATTGGCTAAATTTGTTTATTTTTTCATTCTGCCACTGTTTTTGACCCTGTTTATCTTTGTATTGCATTATTTTTACCCCTTCATTTATTGTCGCTTTATTTTTTACTGCAATGTAATCACTGGTTAACCCTCTAAACAGGTGCTTCCCTGCTACTCTAGAATTATCAATGGCAATATTGCCTCCCTTGCTCCCTCTTTGGCTGAGTTCGGCAATCACTCTTTTGCCACTGGCTCCTTCCCATCACATGCCCTTGTGCATCCTCACCCCCCATCTCCCCTTCCTCCCCCCCAAAGCTATCTCCACTACCCCCTTCTTGGGCAAACATTTGGAGAAATTGGTCATCTCCCAACTAATACACCACACTGAATCTGTTGGCTGTCTCCACAACCACCAGTCTGGCTTCAGAGCAGCCAGAGGCACGAAACTACTCTCCTGAACACCCATGAAGACTTACTCTCAAATCTTTACTCCAACTCTCCCTCTGTTCTCATCCTCCTTGATTTGTCCTCTGTCTTCGACACTGTCAATCATGCCACCCTCCTAAATATACTGCATCACAGACTGGCACTGGCTTGGCTGACCGCTTTCATTTCAAATCGGCCCCCCAAGATTCAAATGGGCCCTTTTCTCTCCTCTACCTCACAAACTACCTGCGGTCTTCCTCCAGGCTCTATCCTCTCGCTGTGGCTTTTTAACATTTACCTTGCTCCTCTAGCCCACCTGATGACCACCTCTCTTCACTTCCAGTGTTATGCGGATGACATTCAGCTCTCCTTTAAGCTTCCCTCCTCTCCCTCCTCTTTCCCGATTGTCTGACTGCTACTCAGGCATGGTGTGCTGCTAATGATCTATGTCTTAATGCCAGTAAAACCGAGATCCTTCTCATTGGTACTCCCCACTTCCTTCCCCCCGTTACCCTCTTGTGAGGCAAAAAACCTGAGTGTCATCTTCGACTCATCTCTGCTTCTGACCTCATATTGCTGACCTTGACAAGAAGACTCCCTTTCAGCTTTACCTCCTCTGGGGCATTCTCTTTCCTCTCCTTCCCCTCGGAAACTCAATGTCTAGAGCTCTGGTTCTCTGCAGGCTGGACTACTGCAACATCCTCTTCCTCAATCTGCCTCTTTCCCCCCTTTGCCCTCTTCCAACTAATCCAGAATATGACTGCAAGAGTTATCCTTGGCCTCAAGCCCAGGGACTGCCTCTCTCCAGCCCTAAAATCCCTCCAATGGCTCCCGGTGGCTGCAAGGATCCAATCTAAGACCCTCTGCATCATCCACAAAGCTTTCTGGGGCCTGGAACCGTGCTACATTTAACTTTCTCTCTCAATACTGCCCTGCTAGAGTCCTCTAACTCTCTGCAGGTCAGACGTTTCTCCAAGCAGAGAGTTGGGGTAGGCAGGAGCCTCCCTCTGGAACAGCCTCCCTGCCCCTCTCAGACTTGAGCTGGATCGCCTTCTGGACGCTTCTCAAGACCTTCCTTTTCTCCTCCTCCTTTCCTCACCCCCTTCCTTGCTAATGCCCCCACCCCTGCCTGCTGATGCGACTGGCTGCCTGGTTCCTTCTGAGTCATACAGGGGCTAGGCCCTCCCTCGACCAGTCTGGCCCAGTACTTGCCTTTGGTCACCCTTCCCTGATCAGACTGCTGAGCCTGGTCCACCCCCTCCTCACACTATTTAACCCTTATCCCATCCCCCAGAGCACTTGCCCCCCAGCACTTAACCAGCCCCAGCCTTCCTGTTTGCTGCACTTGCAGTATAAAATAAAAAACTGCTGGCTCTGCATGTGACCCCTTCAGAAGTTCCTCGATACACGTTAGTTGCTGGTGTTGGGTTCATGGGAGGACAGGAACTGTCATGGTCATGAAGTCAGGGGCACAAGCATGCAGGGGTCGCATGCACAGGAGACCTGGGTGGACACTGTCCTGGCGCCTTTGGCACCAGGTTCATGAACAAAAGTAAACAAGAACATCCATTTAACATAAAAAAAACTTTTATTATGGATAGCACTTCAGATGCATTAACCTTGAACATTCAGTCCATTAAGCAGGATGCATTAACCTTGAACATTCCATCCATTAAGCATCCCCAAGTGTATTCTTGGGTGTGGCTGCTAATGGGTAACCTTTGCACGTGCTCACTCTCTAGGTGGCGTGGCCACGATCTCAGCTATATAAACTGCCCCAATCCTCAAGACAGATGCTTCGCGGCGTTCTGCACTTGCAAGGAGCGTAACGCTCACGGTCGCCTGAGGTCAGACTTACCTTTGAAGATCCTGCTTCCTGCCAGCATACTTACCAACTGTGGGAAGCTGATCTTACCTGTACATCTCTTCGGCGAACCAAGTATTTATCTTTGCACTTTCCGGAACCCGAAATCATCTTGGCACCGCAGCACGACACGCTCCATCGACGACGGCAGCGCCTGCAAGGAAAAACAGAACACAAGGTTAGACATCGAAAAAACAGTCAGTTTAAGGTTGCGCTTCGCCATACTTCGCGCTTTCCTTAAACCATCACTTACCTGTTGTCGAACATTGCGGTAGCATCCATCTTCCATCCGGCCGCGTCTCACAGCTGCATTGAGGCCGCATTTCCATCTAAGGGAAGAAAACAGAGAGGCATTATTGCCAGCATAAATAGGACCAACATATAAAGACATTAAACCGAACAAACCGCATCACAAGAGCTCAAGAAAGACTTACCAATCATAAGGAGAAGCATAGTCGCAGCTGGACTGGACTAATCATCAGGGATCAGTGAAGGAACTAGATCCCATTCCACGCGCCCCTGCCAGAAGTAGCAGGACGGAGAGCTTATCTTCCATAATTCGCTGGTGAGCTTCATGGGCCGGCGTATGCTCACAGAAACCGTACTTTGGGGTGAAGGGTTGGCGAGGTCCAACAATCACAGATTGGCGCACTCACACACTCTTATCTCCACGCAGGAGCAGTATCACCACGTATCACCGCTCACAGCTTTTCTACTGAGGGAAGAGGCCTGAAGGGGGTGATTCAAGTTCAGGGAGGGCTGCAACCGTGCCCCAACGCCTCCGCAGAGACCAGGTGAGCATAACAGGAACACACTGACGCAACAATACAGAAAGGCGCTGTGCTGGTGGTCAGTTTGGGCTCACCTTGTTACATGTGCTCCCTTTCAACTGACCCCTCACCAGGTGACTGTCATGACAGATGCTTCACTGGAGGGATGGACCGACATGCCTAGGGTCTTTGGACAGAGGAGAAGAAAGCACTAAATATCAATCTTCTGGGGATGCACGCTGTCTTTTGGGCGCTCACGTCATTCCTGCCGCAGGTCACTGGTCGGGGGGGTTCGGATCTTTACAGACAACACCACAATGTTTTATATATGCAAGCCAAGCAGGGAGACTCCCGATCTCTGAGGGGTCAGTAATGTGAGACTCCCGACTGAGTTTTCAAGGTTTGACATTTTATTTTGAAATGAAACAATATAAAAACCCTAACTAAACCTACTCTACCAGGGGATTCCCTACCTATTCTGAGATCTAAGGGAAAACCTCCTAGCATACACAACTAACCCTCGCACTAAACAGTCAAAATAAAGCAACAATGACATAAAAGATTACCAAACAATTAAGGTCTTGGTTAACTTCTGCTTGCTCTGGGCAGATTGCTCTTCCCCAAAATGTCCAAAGTCAATTCTTCCCAAGGAAAAAAAAGTTCTTGAAAAGTCTCAAAGAAAATAGAAAGTCACTCAAACAGAAATCCACAGGTAACCATTTCTTCTTCTTCTGGATGAAAAGCTCCCTTTTCAAAGTTCCATAAAGAAAACCACACCAATGGTAATCCTGAATAAAGTTCAAAAACAAAAATGCCACTTCCACTTTAACAACAACTTTACTTTCTGCAGCATCTTGTATGCAATTTGTCAGGATGCTTCTTTTAAGGAAACTGCTGTGACAACTTCCTTTGATCAGTGTTACTGTTTGAGCAGGTGTTTCGGCCTCACAGACTGGTTCTACTTCAACTTCAACAAGTAACAGTTCTGACAAAATTCTAGACGACGACAGTTCAACTTCTGCTGCTACAACTTGAAATTGTGGAAATGTTATTGGGCAACTTAAATACGACTCTTGGACCTCTACAGGTTGGTAAGGCACTCTTCTTTCCACTTCTACCAGAAAGGGCAGCATCTTTGGCCTTCCACGCTTGTAGCTACTACAAGATCTACTTAAACTTCTGACTGTCACAATGTCCGCTTTACTTATGCGTGATTGTTTCTTATGACAAACACCCAGCCCCCTTCCCCCAGCTTCATATGTACCTCTGTGTCGCCAAGGTTTACCCCAAAACTGTAATGCCATTCTCCGTTTCATATGACTTTGCCACTCTCTTGTATCAGAGGACCCAGAGTTAGTACTAGCTTCAACAACTTCAAGACAACGTGCTTCAGTTCTCATTTTGTCTGGTTTCCTCTTTGGATGGTTTTGCCTTTTGGCTTGGGCAAAGCTTGTTCTGCTTCTGAGTTTAACAACTTCAGCAATGTCTGCAATACTTAAATGTAAAAGAGTTACAAGAGCTAATGCTAACTTCTTAATCGATTTTTAGGCACTCAGGATGACTTCTTGATTGTAAACTTCAGCTTGCTACTTTCGTTCCCTTTTGCAAAGACAGCTTTCGTATTTAACAATGATCAGGAAACCCAATATTGCATACACAGCCTCTCTGAAGTGATGTTTCCTTGTTGAATGGGAAAGTATGCTACTACTTATATAATCATTACCACTACCGTTCTTCCTGTTAATAGGAAACACGGGACTGCTCCGGTTAATGATTTCAAAGTAACAATGGGAAAAGAAAGACTTTCTTCACACACGAGCACTTCATTTATTGCTTGGTAAGCGTGCGCTACATTTCCCCTTTCTTTGAACAGACTTCCCACAACTACGAAGACTTTCACTCGTTTTACCTTCAACGCGAATGAAGTTCAGCTGGTTATAGTTATCGGCAAGGAGTTTCTGCTGCTTTGGATTATGGTCCTTCATTTACCAGCTTCAATATTACAGCGGCTGCTGGCTGCCTCAACTTCCTGATGACTTTTCTTCTGCTACTGCTACCAAAGGCACGCTCAGTATCCACACCTTGCCCTAGCATAGGTGTTTCAGATCTGGTCTCATCACTGTAGATTTCACCAGCTTCCTTTCACCAGCTTCCCTCGGCTTGCTTCTGCATACAGGCCTTGGGTAAAACACAGGACTTCCGCTCTGCATTCACGACAATCGGGCACACCTGGAAAGACGGCCAGCTTTCTCCAGTCTCTTCCAGTGCAGCCACAGCCAAACAGGATTTGTGAGCACAGCACCAACTCAAAGCCTGCAGGTGAAATCTGCTTGTTCGTTGATACGGCGTCCCTTCCTTGGTCACACATCCTTGTGAACTGCCAGCCTCCTGTTCTGTTTCTTCTACTGATGCTGCCGACTTTCCAGCTACTTTGACACACCCTCCTGCAGTAGCCTTTTGTGTCCCTCGGGTGGGTTAGTTGGCTTTAGGTGCAGACCCTGAGTCTAAATTGCCAGACCGTGCAATATACTTTTAGGCTTGTGTGCCTGTTTAGCCCTCTTCTTCGTCACAGTCCCTGAGGAATTCTAGGACATGTAGTCTAAAGGGCTTGTTTTTGCTCACAGTGGATATCTGTAACCACATGGTTTGCGTCTTTTTGGCTATCTGTGTCATGATGCCTACCCCCGGGGACCCAGACCAAGTCCAGCAACCCTGGAAGCAGGCATCAAGTTACCCCAAGAAAACCCAACAACCCCTGCTAGGGGCTATTTGGGTGCAGTCCTGGCGCCTATGGCGCCAGGCTCATATGGAGAGTCAGCCAGGCTCATAGATTAAAACATATCTGATGCAGACCATGCTGCAAGAGCTCCAAGTCAAACGAGGCTTGGAAGGGACTATTTTACCTAGGGACTATTTTTTTTACTCGTGTGGGGCTGGGGAGGAATACTTACCTGGGACTACTTTGGAGGCTATTTAAACCATGCCCGAAGAGCAGCAGACGCTTCGCGTTATTCTGCATCCAGCAGCGTAACGCTCACCGTGCCTGCAAGTCTGCATCCAGTCTTCTGCCACGCCCGCCTCGAGTTTGGAGCTCCTAGAAAAAGGGAGAAAAGGTTAAAACAAGAGCAATACCTTTGATCCGTACCTGAATTCCCGATCCATCGCGCCTTCGAGCTGGAAGAAAGAAGTTATTTTATGCGCGTTGCCATCGCCTGCTGCAGCGCCGCGATGAACTCACCGGCCTTCGCAGCATCTTCACATTTCACCGCATCCTCCTGCATGTTACTGCCGCACTCCGGCCCTGAAGGAGAAGACAAGAACAGCAAGGTGAGCCAAGGGAATACACAGAGGAATACCCCCCATAGACTTACCTGATTTTACCACCGGAGGTAATATTCTTCTTCACGGGTCGGCGCAGCTTCCACTGCATCCTAGCCGAACCCGGCCCCTAAGGGGAAACAAAAGGACAGCAAGGTGAAATGAGGGACTAACAAGGGGAACCCTCCTCACCACAAAAGACGTACCTAATTTTACCGCCGGAGGCATTATTCCCCAAGACTTCATACTTTCTCTCAGCGCTTGAATAAGGGAGAAAGCAACAGGTTACATATGGACATTACTTTATCGAACTGGGTTTGGATAATACAAATCCTTACCAGAACATTACTGGTTGCCACGAGGAACTCTTCAGTAGGGTCAAGCTGCAACCTGCAAGGAATCGGACAAGAGTGAAAGTCAGGCATTTGAACTCTTACGAACTACATACTTACGGCGTCTTGCCGGGAATATCGGAGTCTATATTGTCCTGGAACTCACCAATTCCTTCGAGCCAGTGAAGCAACTGGTTATCTACGCGCCCCTGCGCTCAATGCAGGATGGAGAGCTCATCTTTTCAAATCATCAGGTGAGACTATAAGAGGGAACATCCAAGGTGATCAGTGGGGAGAACAGCGGGGTTGGGGGATTTACGCTCAACTCCACGGGAGGTTAATTCCCCTTTCTCCACTTGCAGAAGAATATTCCTACGGACCAAGCGTAGGAAGCTAGGTGGGCCAGTCCAGTCCGTCATCTCGGCCCTACGCGTCACATTGGTGGAGACAGCAGCAGTCCATATCGACGCCTCTGTGGGAGCCAGGTGAGCGTAACAATCTGCTTTTGGAATGAAAGGCTACTCTCGACCATGAAGTTTGTCAGCTGCAGGGGTCAATAGAGGTGCATGTTGTCCAGCCATTTGGTAGGGGGACCAATGAGGACGAATTGGGTCTTGGTGGGGTTCAACTTAAGGTAGGTGTTGAACAGCCATGTTTGAATGGTATTCGGGCATTAGGGGTGGCCAGCAATTTCCTGAGAGCCACTGACCTTAAAGGAATATCGGAGTGGCAGCGTACTGATGGAGTGCTATGTTGGGGTTGTTATGAGAGCGTTCCAAAGGGTTCCATGTACTGATTGAAGACGATTGGGGAGAGGATGAAAACTTGGGTACCCCACACGTGAGCAGGAGTCTGTTGGATCAGAATGAGTCCATCTGTACTGGAAGGTGTCTGCTGGATAGTTAGAACACAAACCATTTCAGAATGGCCCGAATTGCGATTTCAAATTCAGCAGCTGGGAACTCATGCAGCTAATTTTAATCTCTAATTTCCGCGACTGCTGTGGGTTTTGGTAATTCCATTTTCTTTTGCGACAGCCAGCTTGCTGCCTGCTGATTTATTTGGTGCCTTCAACACTTAGGCAGTCTTGAACACGCTACGGTATTGGGTCAACTCTTTTGTAATAAGCTACTGTTGTCTGTTGCAGTGGTACACGCGTCCCTCCTGTCCCGCTGGCAACGGTCACCGTGAAGGTAAACTCGGACTCTGTGCTATTTAGCAGGAATACCCACAAAACCACCAACTTTTGTATTTGGTAGTGTGCCTGCCCAGATTGGAAAACGCTGTGTGGCCAATTGGAGTTTTCATCCCTCTCAGCACCTTTCTCCCTCTAGTTTCTCCATCTGACTCATTGACTAATGTTCTTCTCCTGATCCTTGTTTACCTTGCTGAAGGCTGGCCTCCTGACCCAGCGCTTGATTGCTGGGCCCTGTGTTGTTCTGCATGTTTTTGTCTTCAAGTGCAACGGTTGCTCTTCTCCCCGGGCGGGGACGATGGCCGTGCTGCCTTTGACCTTCCAGGACAAATCTGGCTACGCAGCCGCCAAAAGTTATTTTTGTCCTTATTCCTTTTTCTTTGGATTGGTGTTCTATCGGAGACTGCGGGCTCACTGCCTTTGACCCGAATAGCGCACTTGGCGTGTGGAGTAAGAGGAGGCGAAGCACAGACGTCTCTTGTTTGGACAGTTTAGCCATAAGGAATTATTGAAATGGCCAAAACCTATAACCTGCGTAGTGCCTCTGTAGGGGCCAAAACGCAAGCCCCGGAATTGGAGGAGCCTCATGGTCGGGACCTGAATCCCTTACCTGTGGATAGATCAATATTTAAACCACACTCTGTGGGGAGGTCATGTCTTCATGGAATACAAAGTATTTTCCCAAATGATGGCCAACAGGCACCGGGCTCTGCTTTAGCCCCAATCCTAGCATTGGAGCTAACATCGCAGCATAGAGATTCGGGTGAATCTACCCTGAATGCTCGATCTTTAAAAGATTGCCTTTCTTTGAATGTGGATTATATTCTAACGGCGACCTCCATCAAAAATACAATTCTCAATTACTTCCCTGTGGAAGTTGAGGCCAGTTTGAAGTACCTAACGGAGGAGGGAGTATGATTGATCTAGATCCATCTAACCCTGACTCACCAAAGTTTTCGGCTGAGTGCAGAGTCCAGGAAGGTTCGAACATCGACCTGATTGAAGAGACCACTGGGCATTCTGACATCCTCCCCAACCTGGACTCCTCTTTTGAACTCAATGCGATTTCAGCATTATTGGAAGTCTCCAGAGTAGCAAAGGACTTCCAGGAAAGAAAAACGCTGACAACCAATAAAACATCATCAGAGGTGGTTTGGGAGGTAGGATTTCAAGACCCAGTACAAAACTCCTCATCGATTCTGGCATTAAACTTTTTTCCAAGCTTGCTAGTTAAGGTCTTTGAGAACCTGAAATCCAAAGTACATCAACACTCTGGATCACTTTTGGAGATCACCAAGGATTTGGAAATAAATTAAATCTCTTTGGTGGCTTTAAAGTCTGCAGTTAATAACTCCATAAGAGAAACTTTAGCAGAATTTCATCTCCAGTCTAAGACCCAAGCTCACAAAATAGATCTGTTGGCGGCACAATGGGAGGAAGCAAAAGATGAATTGGACACTTAATCTAAAACTCTTGGAAGCTTCAAGGGAAATGGCTCACGGGCGATGTCGTTGCCTCCTAGCCCCAATGGAAATGTCGGCGAATCGGAACATAGATGACACCCACCTTTCTGCTTCGACGGTGGAAGAATTTGTGGGTGGCCCAAATAGCGGAAGCCGAAATGGTTACTGTTAAGATGGATTTCTAAACTCTGACCTGGTGGGCAGAAGTTCAGAAGGCCAGCCTAGTTTCTTGGAACAAGGTAACCTCTGGACAAGCCTGACCAATCAAGGTAGCTATGGCAGGCGGTCAAGACTAGGTCTCAGGAGGGGTGAGGGTGACTGAAGGACCTCAATGAGCACACAGAGCAAGGACATTTACAAATTACTCCAGACAGGTGTTATATCAAAAATATAGACACATTTATTACAAGGCTTTTGTAACATAGACCATAGCAAAAGAATAACAGTAACACTAAATAAACCAACACATCACAATCAATACAATATAAATACAAGAACATTGGGGTCGAAAGGGTTAGAGGCATGAAATATGTCAACAACCAAGATGGAAAGCAAACGGGCAGTGCAGATAATCTTTAGACTCAGTTCAATATCGAGAATACACCTAAGAGGCAGTCCAAGCCCTAAGAAGAGAGGAGCCTTGTGCTCAATAGTACATGCAATGCAAGTGCACGCGGTTGTGCCAATGGGCAGAATAGGGTCTCTTCAGTGGTCTCTAGCAGCTCGTGAAGGTGGATAAGGCGATGCAGAACAAGTTCCCACTATTCAAGGAGGACCTCCACTTGAAGACAGAGGCAGTTCAAGAGTTCAGGATGGAGTTGCTATTTCTCAATATCATTGGAAAGGAGAGGGCCCCTCAGGGGCCACTTGTGTGTAAAAATGGGCCATTGCGCTAGGGAAATATTTACTAAAAGGATCCTGCACCTCACTTTGTCTCCTTTTCTAGTGAGAAAAATGCTCACAATAGCCCCTTGAGGGTCTGCAACTCCACAGTTCAAACCAAAAAACAATTCTGGACCATTTTAAATTGAGAAAAATCTATATATTTTATTTATACCATAATTCAGTTTATTTTTTTTAAAAAACATATACAATCTGAATGGGGTTGCAATGTACACCTTTTTTTAAAAATTTAATAGAAAAATATTGTCTAACATACATTACCTACGTAAAACACATCAAGTATGACACAAATTAGAAAGGAGAAAAGAGGAGAAAAAAGCGAGTGATAAATTAAGCAATTAGCTGGTAACACTGGGTTCACCACAAACGTCCTCCACCTGAATGTTAACACTAACACGGTTCATCAACACATACACAATGGGTAACAAAGTACATTTACATAAAATCACATTAAGAACCTACAAACAATTCTGAAAAAAGCAAACAACGCTACTAGTAAAGCTATATACGTGTAACATTTAGCTGCCTAGTACTTCATCCTTAGGTAAGTTTCGATTGCTCAATAGATTTTTAATAAATACAAGCTGTTAATGCTCTATTACAGCCGTGTCTTAATCACACAGTATCTTCGTCCCGATGTGTTTCTTTCCCTAAATATGTGGATCTTGTGCAGGGAAATTCTTCAGGGGTATTGCTTCAGAAAGATGAACAGTATAACATTAAACACAGTTGTGTAATGTTGGTTCCTTATAGAGAAACTTGGTTTGGCCGGGAGTTGCAGCCCTCGAGGGTTTCCTTCTTGTTATACTTAGTTATAACCTTGTGGAAAAAGGGTGGGGGCGAAGAAAAAGAGAAATGGACACACCTTCAAAGTGGGTTGTGTTGGGCTCAGAACAAAATCAAGCATACTTCTCAACCTTTGTTTATAATTAACACGGTGAGGCTTACCACACTGCAAACTTATACAATAGTATGAGGTGTAAGGAGCGCTGCTTTAAAGTAGGGCGCTGATTCCCTAAAGGGAAGGAAGAGAAAATAAATAACACCAGGTCAGTGTTGCACCTAGACAAAGCGATTTTTCACTGCAAAACAAGGTGCAGGTAGCACCGGTAGTCTGGACCACAGAACAACTTAGATTTACCAAGTGCACCAAATAGCCTTGTCTAATTTCAACTTAACGTCCAGTCAACAATGGGATTTGAGGATACTAAAGAGTTCATACTAAAGGACTTGTAAAGCCATATGAATATGGTAAGACCAAGTCTCAATAATTAATACTAAGTGTCCGAGATTGAGAGCAAGACCCTTAGATCACAGTAAGTAGAAAAAACGGGAGTAGAGGTACATGTAAGGCAGTTGGAATGTCTAGTAAGGATCCAACCTGCCAATCGGTGTACTAGCTTCCGTATGAAGCTGAAGTCAAAAAAAGCTTCCTGTCATATCAAAGCCCCCATTCAACATACCTGTTTAATTGCAACTCGTGCAATTCGTTAAATGCTTATTAGGAAGGCAAATAGAACGCATACCTGACAGGGCGTGAGGGAGAGGTCCCTTCTTGATCAGGTTTTCCTGTTAGTCTCTATAGCCGTTTCCCATGGAATGCCAGCTGCTGGTTAGATTCTGGTGCGTGAGTTCTAGTATCAAGCTTTTTTTAGTGAAGCTGTGAAAACAAATGCAATAGTGCAAAAAATAAACACTATTGCTCACTCCTGCTCACATGTCTTCATCTGCATTTTTTTAGAAATTGTATATGGTTATTATTTAATGTAAAAACCGCTGTTAAAGTTGCGTCATGCACCGAGTCTCATAATTTAGAGTCGGTGCGGGGCGCCTCCTGTAGTAGATACCCCTAGTCTTTGTAAAGCCATGCTTGCACTGGCTCCGCACGTGAATTTTACAAATAAAGCAGCTAACGCGAGTGTTTGCAGCTGTTCGTAATGAGTACAACGCTCCCCCATGTGCTAATGGAAACTGAAACTGAATCTCAACACGCTTGCACGCGCCCAAAACGAGTGAATGCAGATCTGTTCCTATACAGGTATTTTGCTAAAGCTGACTATGTAAAGAAAAATGTAACGGGCAGTTTCTTACCTCGCAGCTGGTTTTCCATGCTGCTGGTTCTTGGCATGCGTGATTGCTCCGTATTAGCTGTTGGATCTGCTCGACTGATCCCTTCTGCAGTCACACTGCTTAAAGCCTTGCTCTACCGGAAGTGGGAAATTAGGCTCCCGTGACAGACGGCATAAACACTAGTACGTTCAAACGCGGGCGCTTATTTGTACTTACTGAACCTCCATGGTAGTGCAGTGGCAACACATACCTGCTATGCAATGAAAAAAGCGAAAGCAGGTGGGGGCCCGAATCTGACACATGGCTGAATGCCAAAGAATAACACAGTGGATGTCTATATCCATTGTAAGTCTTAAAACTTGCTTTAGTTTGTCAGATACATACAATACATACATACATACAATATAGGATGAAACTCCTTTGTTGTTAAACGAGCAAATCTGCCTGGTCACTCATATTTCTGTACTCAATCTAAATTGATTAAATATGGCATTTGATCACTTCATGTAGCATACTTAATCTGATAATAAAGGGTAGATTCAGAATAGTATATACTAGAAATGACTGAAAACAGATGCCTAAACTGAAAAAAACTTGTATGCATAAATTGGCCTTGTAAATCGCAATATATGGGGCCTGTATTTGCCCTTCTTTACAAAGACTTCCAGTCGATCAATTCATTTAAGCCAATGTCAACTGAATTACACAGGTAAATAAGTCTTTGTTCCTGATGAGTTTTTTCTTATTGACTACTGTTGGTTCTGTTGAATCCAACTGTAGGAGTACGCTCCATGTGAGTGACTCAGGTGTGTGATCCATGGCCAAAAAATGGCCTACCATTGGGGCTGTTGTGTTGCGATTACGTATGCAACTTTTATCTTCTGTCATCCTCCGTTTCACTTTCCTTTCGGTCATCCCAATATAGATTTTGCGGCACGGGCACCAAATGACATAACCATTTTTGAGTTGCAATTCGTAAGTTGTCGTTGTAGCCATGGTCTCTTGAGACCTAAATCTACCTCTTTGGTGCGTTTGGTACTGGCACAGCAACTACAATTGCCACAAGGAGTGTGACCTATAGGTTTGCTCATGCCCCAGGATTCAGTGAGCGTTTTTTGAGGGTGTTTAGCAGAGATGTCATTTCTGGTCACCAAATCTTTGATGTTTGGACCTCTTTTAAACGCACATAATGGGCGTTGAAGAGGGCATTCACCTCCACTCAATATGTGTCAGTTACGTTTAATAATGGCATTAACCTTATTGGAAAGTGGGTTAAAGGTACTCGCAAAAACTATTTCATCTTCCGTTTTAGCCTTTGTCCTGTATTCCAAGAGAGCTTCTCTGTTATTATTCCTAGCCCGTTTTCAGGCTGTTTTTACAATCTTTTTAGGGTATCCACTTGCTGTTAATTTGGCACCTAAAGCAGCTGCTTCATTTTCAAACGTACTAATGTCAGAACTGTTGCGCTTCAATCTAAAGAATTGTCCCACAGGAAGATTTTCTCTTGTGTGTCTCGGGTGAGAACTATCAAACTGGAGCAGAGAGTTACGGTCTGTTGTTTTGTGGTATGGTTTTACCTTTAAGGTGTTATCAACGGTGTCGGCCCAGATGGTTAAATCGAGAAAGTTGATCTCATTGGCACTGCTTATAGCTGTGAATTTCAGAAATGTATTCTGTTTATTGAGCCAGTTCAGGAAGGCTTCTAGTTCGGGAACACTCCCGTCCCAAATTAATAAAATGTCATCTATATACCTTCGCCAAATCTGTAGATGGGGGGGGAAAAATGTGCTAGGGGCCACCGGTTGGTTTATTGAGTACTCACCGGTCCCTGACTTCGGCAGGTCAGTCCACTTCGCTTGCAGGTTCGAATGCTGGAAAAAAAGACATCTCGGCACCTTTTAGTTCCTGAGATACAGCGATGATTCCCAAACGGTACAGTGGTGATTTCTCTGCTCCGGGTGGATGAATCGACCCAGTTTCACTGCAGCAGGCTTCAGGGGAAAGAGGGTCACAAATGCAGCGGAATTGCAAAGGACGTTGCCGAGGCAGGGCAACACGGTAACCGCGTTTACTCCGGTCCTGGCGCACTCATCTCCCTTCAGACCTGGGAACGCCAAGTGTATGAAATTCGATGTGAGGGTGGCGTGGACACAGAGCTAGCAGTATACCAAGTTTTGAGGGCCTCCTTGAAACAGCGGCGGTGAAAGAGCAAAGCAACTGAGTAAGCTGTTCAGTCCACTGGTTGGCCCATGGACACTTCCGAGAAAGCTTACTTGCAGGGCTTAATGAAGCTGCTGAGAATAGTTGGTCCCACTATTCCAATGGGTCGAAGCGTCTTCGCAGACCTTCTAGGACGACAAGATGCAGAGGGGTCCCATGGGACGACAGCGGGCTCGGGGTGCCAAACCTTCCAGCGGTTCCTCGACTCAGCTTCGTAGTTGCAGGATACTTGGATCCTATCCTTTGTTTAGTGAGAACTCAGGAGATCGACATGGTAGTGGTGTTTTCAGCCTCCTCTTATCCAAAGTTCCCTTCACGCCAAAACGGAGAGGACCCAATGGGAGATCTGCTCACAAACACACACTCCATATGTGGACAAATCACGGACCACAGTGATCCCAGGCATTCATCGCACTCCAGACTCTGGCACCCAGGATGTGTATTGGAACCAGACATTCCAGGCCACATCCTGGAGGCGCACACACAAAGCATGCAGAAGCCTGCGAAAGCATTGGGATTCGCGGGAAAGTGCATGACCAAATAAGGACTGACCCGGGTCGACTTGACCTGGGGAAGATGAAGGGGCAAGATAGCCAAAGGACAGGACAAAGAACCTCGTGGCATGGCCGTTTTGGAGCCAGGCCACCTATTCATGCCAAACGCGGTTAACATGGTAGGAAAAAGTAAAAAAGAATGCGAAAAGATAGCTGCCATCAGTCCTGTCCATGACACATCTGAACAGTTCACAAAAAGTCCAGCGGGAGTATCTAGGGCCTTTGGAAATGACTATAGACCCAAGTGTGCTCTATGGTAAGATACATTGCACACTTGTTACATGTTGCACAAAAGTTGCAACATGAGGAAAGGACTAAGGGAAACAGTCTCCCAGTACTGACTGTCTTAAGGGCTTGTCAGTTTCCCCATAAAAAGTGAGCGAAAGCCCTTCAGGCTGTGTTTCTCTGGCAAAGTCAGTCAATGGTGTCTAAACAGCAGCAAAACGTTTGGGGGTTGACACATGGAGGGAAAATTGCATACAATTAGAAATCTTTCCTAAAAGTTACCCAGGGGCCGGGAATAGTGATTGAGGAGCAACTGGGTCAGGGCCCTAATGCCTTGAAAGATCCACAAGAACCTAACAAAACAAAGAAGCTATAGAAGTCAAAAGGGGGAAAAAATGAAGAAACCAATCTACCTTACCCCTAAAGGACTCCGATTGCTCTGAGGCCCCCAAAGATAGCGCTAAGGGGGGCCACAAGGCAAAAAAAAAAATCGGGGGGCTAAAAATGGCTTCATTCGAAATCTGAAAGGGTCACAGGTGGAGGACTACCCCAGAGATGAGAAGAAAGGATCATCTATGGAGGGGGGGGAAGGGCCAGAATAAAAAGTCCCAGGTTATCCCGAACCTAACATAAAACAGCAGAAATCTGTCAAGACTATGCTGGGGTGCCTAACAGTGCCAAATAAACCTCCCTTAAAGATAGCCCCCATCTTTATAGAAGGGAAGACTAAAGAGGGTCAGAATAATGCAAGGGAATCCTGTGTGATTGGGTGTCAAAAAGATTCAAACACTGAAAATGGACGATGTGCAATCTCAGGAGCTGAGTCTACCAGTAGTCCAACCAAAACTGTTATCTGCTGATCATATCATGGCATTGGATGATATTCAAACTCGCGAGACAAGATTAGGTGACCAGTTAACGAGACAAAGCTCCAAGGATCAAATTTCAATCCATAAAGCAGGCAATTCCAAGGTGGTATCCCAAGGATTGAATCTTTTTTTTATCACAAGCTACCCTTAATAATGGAGATAAACTACCTCTGAATTGTTTGTATGGCTTTCATCTAGGAGAGGATTACCAGAGTCTAAAATGCATCACAACTGCAGACATTGAACGGGTGGGATTCCCACACTTACCGAACACTGATACTGCAGAATTGGTGTTCAGTTCTAGATTGGGGCTAGAGTCCATACTAGGAGCTTAGTCTGAGTGGATGTTGAGGGGTTTTTTGATAACAAAAGATATGACAGACCTGAGGGAGTTAACCCCAGCTCTACAATCAAATAAAGCCAGATCTTCTCGTTATCAAGTTAAAACTAAAACTCCATCTTTACCATCGATAGTCCTAGAAATGGTTCCTGAGTTAGTTTCACAGATGCTTCTCAAACTTGGGTTAGTGGAGCAGAACCTCTAACCAGCACTCCGATAAGATCTCTTTCCTAGAATTCGAGGGGTTGTGATTCATTTTGTAATGATGTCATGAAATGTTACATAATTGACTCCTTTGATCGAATTCTTTTCTGGGAATCTTGGTTGAGATCAGCTTTTGATTCAGACTGTTTCTCCTCATGCCACCAGTTGGCCACTGGAATAGGTGTGGGGTGACCTTCTGGTGGTCTATGTATTAGGTGCTAAAATTTAGTATTTGGTGGTTCAGCTCTGCTCTCTGCGAAAGTTCCCGGTATTTCGATTGTTAGAACTACATTGAAAGGCAGAAATGATTAGGGATGGTTACTAGTAAATATTTACTGGAATCCCACACTCATGTCACTAATTGTCTTTATACAGAATTTATGGGAGCTACTTATTACTTTCACTTCTCGATATCCAATAGATGACATAATAATTATGGGTGACTTTTAATTCATACTGTCTAGGAGCTATGCCTCTGTTAACAGGCCAAGGCAATCGAAAGATTATGGATGGTAATGTCTGGTGTCAGTTTATGGAGGAATGGGACCTCTGGGTACTTAATGGACATTTGAGTGGCGACATCCCCGCCGCACCAACTTGGAGGGGGGCTCTCCACTAAATAATTGACTATGCTTTTGTTTCTAGGGGTCTGTTTGAGAGCTGCTTAGAGTTTAGGATTACTGAGGGTTACCTCAGCGATCATGCCATGCTGGAGGCGACTTTCGGTGTCGTGCGGGCACCCTCGGGCAAATGCACGACTCAGAAGTTACCCTTAAATTAAGCAGGAAACAGGTTGGTAATGTTCACTAGAGGGGGTCAAACTTTAAACAACAACTTAGTGAGTTTTGCAAAAAAATGGTCTGACAATTATCGTCACAATCTGATCCTAGTCATTTTGTGGAATCTCAATCGCCCCGTCTTATGTTCCCTGTAGACCAGCCTCCTCAGTCATCATTTTGACCTACACATTTTGAGAAAAAAGAGAGAAGAAACATGTTGAGGGTTCTAAAAAAAATTGTAATATCAACACTAATCGGCGAATAGAGGAGGCCAGGTTGATTAACAATTCATATAGGAACTGGATGAGGTTTTATAGGTTCCTGAGGCTCCAGAAAGACAGTGAGGTAATGCTAAAGGCTATATGCCTAAAAAAAATCGCAATGTTTTTGGGCATTGATAAAGACGAAAGTTAATAAACCACAAGATGTGATAATCAAGGAACAGTCCTGGGTTGACCATTTGCTAAAGTCTATGTTCGACCCAAGACTGTCGAACCCAGGATGGAGATTGAAACTTCCTGGGCTCTCTGTTGCTCCATTGAGGAGATTATGAATTTAATTATCAAATTGTCGGCGTCTCGGGCCTCGGCCCCCAACGGCCTCACTAACGCGATCCTGAAATCAAACCTCACCACATGGGCGAGACTCCTGGAGAAGCTCTGTTATAATCCCTATATATAAGCGAGGTGATCGCCTAACTGTGTCTAATTACCGCCCAATCTCCTTGTTGGATGCAGACGGTAAAATATTTGCTGGCCTTGTCCTTGGAGATCTGGAAGGCTGGGCCAAAGCTAAATGGATCATTTCGAAGTTTCAAACTGGCTTTAGGAGAGGACTATCCACCTCTCTTAATGGCTTGGTTCTCAGCTGTGTCAGTTCAGGCTGCTTTGAGAAGGACGGTAGACCCTTGTTGGGAGCCTGGGTTGACTTGTCCCAGGCCTTCAACACTATTAACAGAGATCGCCTCTGGGGCAAACTGAAGAGCTGGGGCTTGCCCGATAATTTGCTGCAAATTTTGATAGAACTCCATCACAATTCCACTCTCCGAGTCAGATTGTCTAAAGCTTGTGATTTATCTCAAGAAATTTGATAGTCTTGTTCGCCAAGGCTGCTTAGTCGCCTCATTTCTCTTTAATTTGTACCCGTCAGATCTTTTTCAATGGCTTCAAAAGTTAATATCGACTAGTCTCAAACTGGGAACGACAAAAATATCTTAGCTTATGCCGATGATATCACCATCCTGGATTATACACAAATGTGTTTGCAATTACTGCTTAAGGCCATTGCAGAGTTTGCAAAATTATACCATCTGACCATAAATCCAGAAAAATCCAGCATAGTGATATTTAAACAGCCCAAGAGGAGGACAAAACCCTTTTCTTGGCAGATTGAGAACCAAGTCGTCTCGATCGTCAATGAGATTACGTATTTGGGCTCAAAGATCAGCGCATTTCAGACAAAAAAGGTCTTTACTTAATAACTTGGATATCAAGATTTTGAATCCACAATAAATACTGTACATTTTCAATTACTCCACCAATAAAATACTATATAGGTAAAGTGGTACCCTCCCTGCTTTTTGGTGTTGAATGTAACGCCCAAAGTTTTGAAATTGATTGGGATAAACGGGAGGCAAAATTGTGGAAGAGAATGCTGAATCTCCCAAATCCAGCCCCTATAGTGTCCATTCGGTACAAATAGGGCTTAACATTGCTCTTAGCTTGGATGGAATGGAGATGGGTATCAGTATACAGACTTGTCTTTGAACCTCCTCTACTGTCTCTTTATGAAGACATAGCCATACAGCTTCAGAAGGGTGACAATGGATTTTACAATACTCAGGGATGGATGTAATGATATCCTAACTAAAGCTGATTCTGGTGTAGATATCCTGGTGCAAAATTCACTAAAAACAAAAGAGAACATGAAGAGATGGGATTGGATCAGAACGATCGAGAGGATGAGAGCATGTAAACTATCATCCTTGCTTTCTGTTTTTGATAAACCCAGATCTTTTCTGTCCACTTATCCGAGGAAGTTTCCAGATCCAAGAATGAGGGCCGACTTCCTTCGATTTAGATTAAATCTTCTACCCACCTTAGAAATCTTAGATCAAGAAAAAACTCAGAGGAACCGCCTTCTACCACTTAGTTGCAAAAACCTGGAACAACATCCCAAAAGAAATAAATGCCAAAGATCACCTAAAATTCAGAAAATTACTAAAAACCTGGCTCTTCAATACCAGAGACTAAAACCGAAACAACAGTAAGATAAAATGACTAAACGGGAAAGGACATTGACAAGCTCCCAGAAACGAGAAGCACCCACGGCACCAGGACGGGTGACGCCGGACAGAGTGGTTCACATGCGAGACCCATGGAGACGAAGGCAACAACCCCAGCCAATCCTTACTTTCCCCAGCCGCCCGTTTAGCTGCTAGTAGGTACCACTGGGTTGTGGAACTGTCGAGATACCACACTGAGATATGGACACTGGCAGGTGCACTAGCCATGTGGGTGGGCGTGAGGAACATGCAGGGTTGTTGACGGAGCGGGCGGAGGAGGCAGCGAGATGTTCAAGGGGCCTCGAATGCAAAACTGGCATGGACCTTCCAGAGGCACAGGGTACCCAAGCACCCCATCGGGTGAGATTATGCAAGCCCAACCCCTCAATTCAGGATAGAGATGCCAACTAACGAACACCACTAACAATTTCCTCCTCTGCATACACCTCTCAAACGCCAAACCAAATACAACCACAAACCTCCAGCACAACAAACCGCACAAACTTCACTACACTGCAACAACATAATAAACACACATAGACTCGCACATCCGTACACGACGACTACCGGCCGCAAACACCCCAGGCCCAGCCGACGGACCCACCGGGCTGAGGCTGCCAACAGCACATCACTGCACTCTTGCACTTTTCCAGCCTCCTCCCACTAACTCACCTTCCCTCCCTCTTTCAGAGCCGCCAGAGCGCGAGGGGACCACTCCGGTGGTTATAGTGTGCGGTACAAATGTCATTTAACATTAACATAACATTAACATGTGAGAGCTATTCCAAATTACATCTGCCCGCAGTGTGAGTTGGAGCTAAAACACACAACCCAACATGTGTTGACCGCCTGTTCAGGCACCGGGCCCTAAGGGTCCTTAGACTGGGAAGATCTGTCCACAACATCGACTTTCTGGATCATCTTATGTTTTGGGAAAGCATGGTATCAGGAAATGAACTTTTTTTGTCAGCAGAAGTAGTAAAAGCTCTGATTTAAAACTCAATAATAGGAGCAGTACTGGTAAAGGTGGCAAAGTAAGAGAATGACCTGCTCTTCCTCAGCGTAATGAACCATTCTGTTTATCGTGGTAAAGAAAGCAAACTGTTCTTGTTAAAAGCAAAATTAAAGATTCGAAAGGAGTCAAGTCATATCAAGAAGAATGTTACTTTTTAGAGACTCTAATTTTATTTTTTTCACCTGTTTTGTTTGTGTCTTAACTAATGTGTTTTTTATCTAATTAATTTATCGGCATTATGTATGTTATGAAAGGGATTTTTAAATGATCATTATTTTAAAATGTTACCATTTTGGATATCTTGGTGTCTGTGTAAAGTCAAGATTTTGTTTACAATTTAAAAATTTAAAAAAAAAATTGAAAAAATAATGGTTTCGGAGAAGCTCATCCTGTTGGCTAGGAGGATTAGTGTTAGGTGGTTTACTGTGTTAGTCAGCCGGGAGGTCGATGAGGAAGCAGGAGTCCCTTGTAGTTGTGATTTTCAGCGCATTGTTTCAACGCTGGGTTGCAGCCTCTGTGCTGCATTTTGAGTGGAAGCCAGCCTTGGAATCATGGAGGAGGCCAAGCTAGTCGATTTTGATAAGTACTTGGGTTGCAACTACTTTCTTGATGAGCTTCCAGATGAACGGGATGCTTGAGATGAGTTTATAGTTGACTAGGTCCTCTGGGTCAATAATGGGCTTTTTCATTAGGGGGTTGTATGATAAAGTTTTTAACTTGTGTGAGAATTCACCTTCGTTAGGGTTAGGCGTTCACAATACCATTAGCTGATTTAAGTGATGGGATGGTGAGTTGTTTTAATGAGGGGATGGCAGGAAATCATCCATATAAGTGGTAGATATAAGGGAATTGAGTGTCTGAGAAATCAAAGGGCTGTGAATTGGATCTTCACAAAGTAGCATCACACAAGACGGTGTGGGAGCCAGGCAACCAATGCTGATTGCAGTAGACTTCATCAGCCACCATTTCACAGCTGCCTAGTGAGCAATAGGCTGTTATTGTTTTTTTTACTCAACTGAAAGTCCTCATGGTAAGAAGATCAGCAGATTTTTAGTTTTCCCTGCAGCAAACCGCTGAAAGGAATGTGAGATTCAAGGGGGCACTTTGATTTCCTCCTTCTCTAACCGGGTAATTTAATCTGCTTCACTGTAAACTCAACCTCTTATCAGGACATTTAAACCCGTTCCCTCGTTCTTTTCTGTTCTGAGGTTTACTGAAACTTTGATGCAGGGGTTAAGGCCCACTCATCAGTTTCTCTGCCTCTGCTCTTCTGCTCTTCCACTCTACCCACTGACTTTTGTTCACCCCCACTTGGGGCCTTTAACCATTTGCAGGTCCTAGCCCTCTGCATCAGCCCTTGTCAGACGGCATATACATGGTTTCCGCGACCATGGAGTACCCTGTGGACCTATTTAAGCGGTTCCATTATGCTCTGGCCATCAGGTACACTTCTCGCCTCACCAATGGCAGAAGAACTAGGGGCTCAATGGCCATTACACCTTTCACCTCTACCTCCAGCTGGGTTCCCTACAACACCAGTACCTGACCCTTGAGTAGCATTTCTGCTGGTGTCACCCCATTCCTCCATCAGGTCAGGCTATGCCCTTGATTTGGATCCCATCCCCCAAGCGTGATCCTCTACTTTTAATGGATTCCTCCCTTAGTTTCCTCATTTTAGCTATTCTTTCTCCAACGCCAGCTCTTTGGAATCTTTTTAGGCCAAGAGGCGGCGCAACATAGTTCAGCCCATTGCCATTGCACTCCCAGGCACTACACATGATGTTGGAGCCAGTAACATTGAATTGCTGTACACCAGAACCTCTTCTTTTCTTCATCATACTCTGTAAACTTCAGAAATGTCATGTAGCGTTGATAATTTACCTGCATCGTGCCTAACTCTTTAAAGGCCTCTGGCTTCAAATCCTGCTTGGACTGTGGAAGTCAAATATATGTCAGAGATATCTACTGCGTCAGGAGGGCCACAAGATGGTAGATTGCATGTCCTTCTAATTTCTTCACTCAAAAGCCCTCTGGGAGCTTGCCGCAAAGTTCCTCACCTACTATCGCACGGATGTTAAGAGAATGCCTTCCAAGTCCCCAGTTGCGGAGTCGAAGGCTGCGCAGGAAGGCATGTGGAAGAACATTCTCTTTTCTGAAAGGACAAGAAGCAGCATAGGAAGATGTCCAAATCCCCCAGCGACTCCTCGAGACACCAACCTTCATCACCCTCCAAAAAGCCTAGTCATCACTCCTGCAACCGGGATGCTTCTGAGGACTCTGTTCCTTTGTTCCAGGTATCTCTTCCCACTCAGTCCTCTACTCCAGAGAGAATTGGGAGAATTTCAGGTAGCAGGTGCGCTACATCTTTGCCAAGACTCCGGCGGGTTTGACCTCAGCATTGATGGTACCCACAGGACCCACCACACGTGACTTATCCAGCAGACATTCCTCTAGACTGAATGCCTATTGGCTCGGTTCCTGCGGCAGGAGGAGTGGACACTGCTCTGCCGCTGGGCTATGTGGCTCCATCCTTGGGTGTTGAAGCCTTTGCTGGACACCTTTGTGTCAGCACCTCACGAGCAGCATGCCCCACTTTCGTGGAGACTGTTCCTCTCAAAGCTGTGTTCAATGAGGAAAGCAATCCCATCCTGTTTGGGTTCGAACACCATTACTCTAGTGGAGGTGAGGATTTCCCTGAGGAGTTCTACAGCCAAGGAACGATCTGGGCGTGGATCTGCAGGAGGCCTCTAGCTTGTATACGTCCCCAGAATTGCACATCTTCTCTACACCAGTCCCTATCAGACCTTTGTTCTTTCCAGATGACCATACTAAATGTGGGAGAGAAACTGGGGTTGGCTGCACTGACTAGGCCCAAGGTCCAGTGTGACCTTACTGACCGCGGGTCCTCTACCGGGGACGCGGGGGCACTTCTTACCATTCAACCTGCCAGTGGTGGCCCCTGTGTTGGCCACTTGGGAGATGCCAGCTCCGATCCCTTCTGTAACCAGGAACTTGCATTGTCAGGCAACTTCATATCTGGGCTTACTTTCCATGCATCCGTCTCCAGAGTGTTTGTCCACAACTTTTCCCTCTTCGCCCCTAGACTGTGAGAGCAAGAAGTTGGATGCTGTGGGCCTCAGGGACTTTGCATCAGGCAGTCCGGCTTCTGGCTTTGAGGGTTCTCATTGCTACTTGTGACCTAGCCAAGTTTGCAGTTGCCTCTGGTGGGTTGACTCTAGTGTGTCTGGAAACCTGTCAACTGAAGAGGTGGAGGATTTATCACTCTCCTGAGTGCTGGGCAAGAGGCTGCACTCCAGATGTTGCAGTCAGGCCTGAACACGGATGATAGTGTGGCACTTGCAATTGGAACAGGTTCGATCCTGGGGAGATACTTTTGGATGAGGACTTTGGGTTTCCCTCCTGATTTCGAGACTAGCTTTTTGCTATGCCATTTGATGGGAGTGTCCCGTTTGCTTATAAGGCTGACAAATCCCTACAGAAATTCCAGGCCTACAAAGCGGTATCCAAGTCCTTGGTCCTTCTGTGCATCAGAAGGGTTACTGCTAAGGGTTACTGCCTCCATATTCTTCAACACCCACCTGACCACCCTCCTTTCAGCCATTCGTTGCCCCTGGATACTCCCCTGTTGAAGGTCCATCAGCTTCTGCAGAAGGAGGCTATGGCGTTGGTTCCCAGTTCGAGCGAGGAAATGGCTGGAATTAACTCAATTTTTCTGGTCCTGGTGAAAGACTGTGACCTACGTCCAGTTCTGTATCTGAGGCCCTTTAACATGTACCTGCACAAGGACAAGTTTAAGATGGTCACCTTGGACCAGATCCTCCATGCTCTTGACTGCAGGACTGGTTGGTGTCCTGGACTGCCAGGTGGCCTAGTTCCTTATGTCTATTCAGTTCAAGCACAGAAAGTTCCTGAGGGGCATGGTTGGAAACACCCTTACCATTTCAGAATTCTGCTGTTACGTCTTTCCTTTTCACACAAGGTCTTCACCAAATTACGACCACTCGTCTTGGTACTGGGAAGGTTCACATTTTCCATGACTTGAGTGATTAGCTCATCTGAGTCTGGTGTCTGCACATTTGTACCATACATGCAGCCTTCCGAACAGTTTGAGCTTCTCCTTGAATTTCAAGAAGTCCCAGGCTTCACCCTCTTAGTCCGACCAGCTCATGAGGGCGGTATTGAGCATGGCTTTCCCTCCCGAAGTTCAGGGAGCAATCCTCTTTCAGATGGTGCTGGTCTCTGTCCCCTGTCACAGCCTTTCTGTGGCTTCTTTGCTTCATACATCCTGGTGGTGCCGGATGTCCTGTTGCACAGTAACTCACTCCAGTGGCTACTTTAGAGTCTGTGGTCTCGGGTCGAGGGCGACGTGTCCCGATGCAAGTCTTGGATGTTTGGTTACCTTTCACCAATCTCAGAAAGTTCAGTTCCTTAATTCCAGTTCACACAAGTTATCCTTATTCAATCACAAGCTTGTCGGTGACTTAAGTGGCTTTTCATTAGACGGGTGCTCTAGATCTAGGCGCAGTTGTCTGGCCACACAGTCCACCCATTTCAGGCCAAGCAAACAACACACCTTCCTTGTCTGCTTCATATAGGCACCTTGCCACGGTTTCAGTTTAACAGTGATGCTTAACTTATTCTCATTTCACAACCGCTTGATGCTTTATCACGGTTTTCCCACTATTCACTTGTTTAGTAGCTTTTGCCTGCAAAGACCAACGTAAGCTTCCAGGTACACACTCCTGCCAGGAAGCGTCTGGCACCCTTTGCCAGATTTCATTGTACTTTACTCTTGCATACAGGTTTTCGTTTCACAACCATTCATTCCTTTCAGTGATACTTAATATCTGCTTGACTTTTGGCAATGATTGTTTGCCTCTTGGAAAGGTCGTGTTTGCCTCTTGGAAAGGTCATGTTTGCCTCTTGGAAAGGTCATGTTTGCCTCTTGGAAAGGTCATGTTTGCCTCTTGGAAAGGTCATGTTTGCCTCTTGGAAAGGTCATGTTTGCCTCTTGGAAAGGTCATGTTTGCCTCTTGGAAAGGTCATGTTTGCCTCTTGACAATGATTATTCAACTCTTTCTTCATTCAATTTAATGACTTCTTTATATTCGCGTCTTTAACAGTTCTCGTTCCCCTTTTCTCAGACCTTTAATGCATTCAAGTTTTCTTAGCTTCCTTTGTGCAATCGACATGTCCCGGCATCCTCCTGCCTTCTGGGCAGGCTCACTGGTTTCCAGTAGAGTGTCTGTCGGCTCCGGTACGGTGCTGGAAAACCACCTTCGGTTCTCAAGGCTTCACACCACCTTTCCACAGCCTCTGGTTCCCTTCCGAAGTACTTAGCTTTGCCCCGCTGCCTTACTTGCAGCAGCGGTAAGCACTGTTCCCCCCCCCCCACGTCCCCCCTTGTCTGCAACTGCGAACGCCTGGGGAGCTTCCCTCTGCTCCCTGCGTCTCTGCAGCGTTCCACAGCACCAGTACCGCTTCACCCGTCTTACTTGCGAGTCTCGAGCTAGCTTCTCTCTGGTCCTCTACTGCTACAGCTTCTCCAGGTCTCTGCGTCTCGTCCCATGTCTCACTGTGTTCCAAAGAGGAAGGAGACCTCTTCTTGCTATCGTGTCCCCATTTTAAAGTTCCCAGCATCAATTAATGTTTTAGGATGACTAGACCGCTCATTGTCAAACAGTCTTTAGTGTTTGATGCCTCTTCCTCGTCCCATTACCAAAGTGATGTCTGTATGTGTAAGAGTCGATAAAGGGAGGATGTATGGCTCTGGTTTCTCTTCCTCGTCCCAGTACCTGACTGGTGTTTAGTGGAAGAGGATTTTCTGGAAGGATAGGGAAGGGGCTGGTAACCTACAAAAGCCTGGAGATATTGGACTTGCAAGAAAAGGGAAATGGGGGCGGGGGGTACCTTGTCTCACCTAAGGGTGCCCTCATCCCCACTCCCCAAGTCTCCTCCCCCCAGGTGATCCTCCTCGCATATCCACCACCCCCAGGGTCAGGATCCGATAGCGACGCCTTTCCCACCTGTGAGGAGGACATATTGGGGCAAGAAGTGAGGACGCCCTCAGATACCTCACAGAGCACATCAATTTGCTTGGGCTGTGGCAATTAGGCCGGCCCTGATTGCTTTCCTCTCCTCTGTCCGATGCAAGTGTTGGTCTTGACAAACATGGTGGCTATGCACTACCTACACACGTGAAGTGGTGTGGGGTTGTCTCTATGGAAGAATCCAATGCGACTGCTTCTAGGCTCTAGAGAACAATGTCTGCTACCCATCATGTCAGGACAGAGAATGCAGGTGCTCTGAGCAGAGACTTCGGCCTCTCAAGAGTTGGTGCTCTGCTAGGATGTTCCGGAGAACTTCACCTTCTGAGGGACTCCAAGTTGACCTCTTTGCTTGTAGTGTGAACAGAAGTGTGAGCTGTTTGACTCTAAGGCATTTCCTCTGCAGGTAACTCTCTGGAAGGGGAATGGGTGGTTGAATGGGAACTTCAAACTCCTTTGTGTTAACAATCCCTTTCAGTCCACTGCTTTTCCGTAGACTTCTGAAGTTCCACGTTGATTCGGATCTCTTCATACTGTTTACTTTACTTTATTGCATTTGTAGTGTGCAGCCATAGACGCGTGGGTGTGAGGGCGCCGACAAGGCGGACATGACATGAAAACAAGCAGAAGCTGTTCTAGGACAAGAGAATGCCATAAGAGGGGTGCAAGGAGGATACTAATTAAAGAGGAAGGTTTAAGTCCCTTCTGGAGGAACCTCTCAGGTCGCTGGGCAGAGAATTCCATAACGATGGAGCCACAAAAGCAAAGGCGCCAAGTTGCGCTTTTTTAATTTTGTTCCTAGGCTGGTGGAGAAGGTTATGGTTGTTAGAGCGCAAATTTCTAAGGCAAGATTTTTTCCAATATACCTTTGTAAATATGGGGGCATCGTTCCCATAAGACATTTGAAGGTAATGACACGAAGTCTGAAGGAGATGCAAGCTTTCACAGGGAGCCAGTGCAGGGCTCGCCGTGCTTCAGAGACATGGGACCGATACGAGAGGCCAGATACAACTGTAACCGCTCCGTTCTGAACTACCTGAAGTCGATTAATGGTAGATTTGCTGGAGCCTGTCAACAGACTACAACAATAATCTAATTTGGCTCCTACAATGGCTCGAGCAATAGACTCAGCATTCAGTTTGGAGACTGTGACAGAAGGTTATGACAACCCGAATTTCTAGACAAGTCCCTCTGGCCTCTGTGGCGCGCCTCGATGAATGCCAACCTACAGCCCCACTTGGGGTGCATGTCACTCATCTGAGCTAAGGTATAAAGAGTTAGACTTGTCAGACAATGTCCTAGATTTGCTCCTTTCTACTTGGAGGCTTTTAATAAAGTTCATATATTCCTGCAGGTGGCGTAGGTTTTCATCTTGGTGTAGGGAGAGGAATGTGGGCCTCTTTCTGGATTTCCTGCCTGCCTTAGCCTGACTGGGCCTGCTGAATGGGACTGTGAAGGGGGTATCTGACAACTGTTTCGATTGCTAAAGGTCCTCCGAGCTGGGCTCATCCTTCACCATTCCCACTGTTTTGAATCTTTTGCAGGGCTTGGGTAACCAGTTTTCCCCTTTCCAATTTGTATTTACTGTGCAGGCTTTGAATTTAGCTTTGGCGTCGTTTGAGACCCTGCATTTGTGTTCGTCTATTCACTCTTAAGGTGGTATTCCTCATGGCCACCACTTTCGTGAGCCAGGTGTGTGAGCTCCACGCTCTGTTAAACATCTGTATAAGGAGAAAATAACCTTGAAAGTGACAGTCATTCCTTCCCAAGGTTGTCGGAATTTTATATCTCAGAAAATCCATCTTGATTGAATATTTACGTTTTAAATAAAAATTGCGATCGAGTCTCAACGTTATTTAACCTTCCCTAACGCTGGTTTGCCCATTATTTTAAACTTGGCGAAAACTTTGTGTCACTCTGCCTCTTTGCTCTAATTGCTTCTTACTCCTTGTGAATTCAGCTTGGCTTCTTTGTGTGGCAGGGATCGCTAGGACTGGTGCCTAGATTGCAAACTCTGATATTAAATGATCTTGTAAATGTGCTGGTCCCTGCAGATTTAAGATTGACTTGGATTTGCGCTTCACGCAGCAAAGGATCTATCATTACATCTCCTGATCCCCATGAAAGCTGTTGTCCTGTAAATTGAGTCCAGATGGGTTATGTTGGAATTGTAAAAATGTTGTGGGTACCACTTTAAACATATTCTAGTCTTGTCATAAAGTCCAGTCATTCTGGGGCAATGTCCTCCAGTGTATAGACCTTGTGTTTATTTCCAGCTGACATTAATTTGCCAGTTTTTAAACTCTCCTGGGTCTACAGAGGTCTTGTGGTGGCTAAGACACCTATTGCGTTGCATTGGAAGAGTGATGTTACGCCTACTGTAGATGACTGGCTTCACAGCCTGTCACTCCTCTCCAGCAGGGAGAGTGTCTCCTTCCAATGTAAGTAATAACTTGTTAAGTGCACAACCATTTGAAATGCTTTTAATGAAGTGTACGTTTAGCCCTGCCCACTCCCTTTTATTTTATAAAAAAATGTTTTCCTGCTGGTAGGCCTGTTGACATTGTGCTTTAGATGTGCTCTGATTTCATTGCCTATTATGTATGTATAAACTGTATCTTTTTCAAATATCGATTTAAAAAAGTGTTAAAAAAAACATCTAGCTTACTAGGTTTCCTCTGCATCATCCCTCTAAGATGATGGAGAGGTTCCACTGGCCATGTTTGGGCCCTCTGCTACAATGTCTCTGACGAGGGACGTAAGGAACGATGTTTAAATATCATGGTAACCAATAATTTTAGACGAAACGTAACGTGTTTAGCTTTTCTGGAAGTGCTCAGTATTTACAGGAAGGGTTATGAATGGATGAGTAATGCGTTTAGATTCTGTAGAGAGTGGTACAGTAGGCTTGTATTTTTTTATTTGATTAGATGAATCGGTACTTTTTGAGATTTTTCTTAGTCCTCCTTTTGAAGTGCTATAGCAGATGCTTCAATCGTTTCCGTATGATGATTATCTACCATATGTAAAGTAATGTGTTTTGGTTGAAGTGCTCTAGGTTTTATACAGTGAGTAACTTGCACGTAATTTTAGTCTACTTAAAACAAGTTATCTGAAAAGCTTTAATTCCACATGTCCTGTTTAATGACTGTTATTTTTATTTGAAATGTTTTGTCGGTTATACTTTATAACCTTTAACATAAAATACAATCACTTTTATGATAGTGATGATGAATCTCCTAAACATCTTTGTCCATATGCTCCACCTGGTTCCCCCCTTTCATTCTGATCTGATGGGGGATCTGGATTCGTTGCTACCTCACAGCCAATATGATTGTCGTTTATGGATAATCCTGCCAATAGTCCTCCCTGTGGTCCGTGGGCAACAACTTGGTTCATCCTCACAAGCAGATGTTCGACGAACTTTAACAAGTCCAGTGTTTTTCCGAGCTTTTCCCCTGTCATCAATCTCTCCCAGTATTCCTCTTCTGTGTTTTGATTTATGCGCGCCACATATTCCCCCAACCATTTCTTTCTTTCTGGTATGACTGTTATTTGTTAGTGATTAAGACAAAGTGCAATATAATAAAGCGGTTTATTTCCCTTTTTACCAGTACAATGATTTGATGAAGAGGAAAAGAATTGTTGAGAATGATAAATCCAAAATTCTTTCCACCATTGAAGAGCTTGACCAAAAGAAAAACGAAGCGTTAAATATTGCTTGGCAAAAGGTATGTTTGTCAATTACACTTTTTAATGTGAGTTTGAAAGGTTGCATTTTTGCAGCAGGGCATGACTTTTCACATCACTGATATTTATTTTGGCAGAGCAGGCCTTCAAAATGTTTTGCGACTTATGGGCACTACAATTAAAAGGTTTCATTCCACCTTTCAGACCTCTCATTAGCCCTCTGTCGTCACTATTTAAACTTCTGGAGTAGGCTAAAGCTGCTTCCTTATCTCTTAGGAAGTTAAATGTTCGAGAGCGGTTTCTGAAGTGGACTGGTCCTGCTTCGGGCTGGCTCCATCACAGCATCCTGGTTGCCACTGTTACAAGAAGGGTTGCAACTGGAATAAATTGAGCCGCACAGGATGCATACCTTGGTTCTTTTTTAGTTTTCGCTATTAGGTGGCACTCTAGTCCCGACTATAATTACTAAAAGTCAACACTACCAACAAATAACTAGTAAGTACAAAAATAAATGTTTTACCCAAAAATAGGATGGAACAGATCCTGCCCCTACTTCCACCCACACAGCTCCATAGATAAATTCCAATCAGTTGTGTATGCAGAGCAGTGCCACGGGGACACATTCTTCTTGTGTTTTTGCCTGATCTGAAAAGGAAGTTGAATGTAAAAATGCATATTTGTATGTGCTTGAAGTACTAGCTGCAAATCAGCATGTATTACAAGAAGAGCGCTGTTTGGCAGTTCAAATGTACGTTTACTCCCTTAAATTTGTTTTTACTTAAAAATGTATGTTTAATCCCTTACATTTGTTTTTATTCGTAGTAAATTACTCCCATTTAAACAATGTATCTGGAGCCCTTCCTTTTGTCATTCCCACCCACTGCCCTTCCTAAAAAAAAAAATCCCACTCTGGTATCTCTTTGAGCAAGCTCTATCACAGTAACTTCCAACTATGCGCCGTTTTGAGTCTGACCGTGTTCTTTTAAGTGGGCATCTTGTGTATTACGGCTTAGTTGCATCTGTTAAGTCACTCCTCGTGTACTGCACATGTTTTAAACAAAGGGACCTTCATCCATTTGAAATGTAAGCAGTTATTTCCTGCAACTAGAGTAACTTCAAAAATCTTGCATGCTCATTTAATGGGACACACTGCTTACTACTGTTTTCTTCTTGGGCAGCTGTAGAAACTGTTGACTATTTTATTTTCCATAGGCCGGTGTCATTTGTCCAGCACATCTTATGACTTTGTTTTGCATCCCTTCAAAAATAGTGTGTATAGAATTCTGTGCTTAAATTCTAAAAATAAATATATTCCGAGTTAATTCAAGGACGGAAGCAGCAACTTCAGACCACATTTAAGGGCTTGTTGAATATGAATAACACACACTTGATAGTGTCTGTAGGTCCTGGCAGTATTTGCGTGATTGATCACTGAGACACACTGTTTAAGTGATTAGGTTAAGCTGTAACGCACATTTCACTGTTGATTTTGTACATTTATACAAAGTTATAAATGTACAGATGTCGGGAAAGATTTTCTTTTTGCTGCTTTTCCTCCATAGACCTGTATGGAACCCCACAACATTTCGCTTCTGTTTTGTGCCTGTCCTGCAAGTGTAGACTTTTTACTTTACGTCACTTGCCTTGCTAAGCTAATCATTTTTGGGACATTAATCAGGACCTATGGCAGTCCATGCGGGAGAACTCTGTTCTCCAGTGTGAAATTCTCTTTTTGTGTTATACTGCACTATTCATCTTACAGTGAGGTGCGGTAGGGATACTTTGTGTCACTATAACTTTGTTTTTCATAACTTTGATTGCTTGCATGATGCGTCCAAGACTGGCTGGTGGCAGCAGATTTTTTCTGTTGGGTTTCATTTAATTCCGGTGTGTAATTTTAAATTTTACTGCTTAATGTCTTTTAGAGTACCCTACACTCTAAAATGGCTGTACAATGAGATTTTTGCCTGTCCTTTGGCCGTTTTGTATTTTTTCTGCCTTCCTGTCCGGAATTGCCATATATATGGTAAGCCCTTTTCAATGGATTGTTTTTCTCCCGCAGATTCCCTATCCGATAGATATCCGTCCAATGTCATCTACTTGGAAAACTTCGACAGGGGGCGTAGTTAACCTCCCCTCGACTCGCCCGTGGATCCCTCTTGACTCGATGCAGCAGTGGTCGACTCCGGACGTGCCGTCTGTCGTCGCACATATACTACGTCACTACGCCACCCCCCACCCCGCCACCCGTACCTGAAAGTTCATTTTTTTCCTCACTGGAACAACTCTCGTTAGAGAGTCGTTTTAGAAATTGTTCACCAAATTTGACCTGATTTCACCAGAATGTCTGCTCCCAAAGTGTCCGCTTTCAAAAGGATTGTAATTCCAAGATGTCTATTACAGACTGTGAGGGGTCAGAAATGAGATGGGATACGAAAGTGGAAATCTCAACGTTAGCCATTTTATTAACAAAGGGATTTGGATAAAGGCCTAACTTTCCCTATCCTAACGTAAATTTCACTTCCTATGAAACTAAAGCAGACTCACCTAGTGCCCAAACTAAATCTGACCCTCACACTAACATACACAAGCAAAAGGTGCAAGTAAATATTTCAACAGAAATGTGCAACAACTCAAACATATAATGTCAACGAAAATAATCCTTGTGCCCAGGAGTTGATTCCCTTCCCCTGTATTGTTTCAGGAAAACTTTTCACAATGCTTTGTCAACAACCGCCTCTTAATGCAATACAAATATCTTTTTACCTAATAGTCTCTGCAGGATGCCAAAACAAATGTTCCTTCCACAACACTGGTTGGAATATGGCAAAAGGTCTTTCCTTCTTCAGGATGGCTAAACTAATGTCTTTTCTCCAATAGTGATTCAAGTATGGCAAAAGGAAAGTCTTTTCAAAGTCTCTGATTGACAAAATGTTTAATTGAAACAACAACTTAATATGACCAAGGCTATCTTGAACACACTAGTTCAAAGTGAGTTTCACGGTACACACTCCTGCCAGGAAACATCTCAACTGATAACTCTTGATATCCTGCTGTACTCTCCTGCCAGGTATCTCTTTCCAAAAAGATTCACTACATGATACTCTTATCAGGCGTCTCTGCAACATTCACATTCTCTTTAGGTATCACACAATTGCACTTAAATAAATACCACCATTATTTTGACTTCGGTTGTTACTTGTGCCAACAATTTCTTTGCAATTTCGAAATTAGGTGTGCCTACCCAACTATGTATCCTTCATATTGTGCTGCTTTCTAGTGCTTTTTGGCAATTTCTAAATTGTGTTTTTTTAACATCTTGCATCCCTTGCCTACCACTTGCCTGCCTGAACTTCTCAATCTCATCTTGTCTGTCTCTTCCCTCTCTCTTTCCCCCTCCCCTCCTCTCCTTCATCTATGTCACAGCTCTTGCACTCTCTGAAATGCAGTCAGGCCGAGTATGATAGTTTTGTCTGTCTCTTCCCTCTCTCTCTCCCCCCTCCTCTTGTTCATCTGTGTCACAGCTCTTGCACTCTCTGAAATGCTGTCAGGCTGAGTAAGATAGTTTTGTTCTATGTTTTTGTACAACAGTCCCCTGTTCTGTGTCGTGCCATTTTTAAAGGAATATTTCGGTCAGAAATATTGTTGTCCCTATGGTTCGGCCATGTGCTTTTAATCTTAATTCGATCGATGGTACAAACATTTCATATGCACCTTACCCGAGTTTTCGTCTCATGAACACAAGCAAAATCAGGCAGCAGAGCGGGGCCATCTTGTGATAATCTTATCACTTGCCGCATCGCCCTGGGTGACCTGCGTTTGCGGCACTAAATCATATCCCCCACCCCTGAGCCTGACATCACCAAATCATTTATATTCTCCGCCTCTCTCTGAGATGTTGCTGGGCAGCGTGGCCAAACGCGCCCAGTCACCTACGCGACTAGACGCGGAACCCAGAAAACAACACACATCTCGCGGCGCGTCACAATTAGGAATATGAAACTGTACTTTAAGTGGAAACAAAAAGACTGTACAATTGGTAAAGTACATTTATTTCACATTAAATGTTTGGATAACAATTGAGGTGTGACCGAATCAATTAAAATAGAACTTTTTTCCTTTGCCGGTACCGCGTACGGACAGATTGGACCTTGTCTGTCGTTTAATAAATCGACAAATGTTTATCGTGAGTCACACCCTGTTCCTTTTGGTGGGTACACAGGGTGTTCGTTTTGGGTAATAGAAGCACTTCGGTCGCACAGTGAGTTGCAAGGCTGGTGCTTCAACTTGGCACTAGACCACTGTAAAGGTTATTGTGTTGCTCCTAATTGCCGGTACCGCGTACGGACAGATTGGACCTTGTATGTCCCAAAATACGGTCAAGTAGATCCAGCGATTGACATGTAGCTGCAGCTGGCGGTTGAAGAAGCCATCGGTTGGAGTCTGGAATAGATGACAATCGCAGAACGGCACAATTTAACTGTTTGCAAAAGATAAAAATCGAAGTGCCTCATTAGCCAATCTTTACAATTATTCATTTCCTTTATTAGCGCAGAGGTGACACAATGTGAACCGAGAGAATACAACGTGGCATATCAAAGTACTCTATTTGCTTCCGCGGATAGTGCGAATCAGAATGTTGAGCTCTAAACGTAATGCGTAAACTGGGGCAATAATTCAAGGTGCAAAAACAATGTAATGATTTATTAGCACTGGGCCAGATAGAAACGAGTGGTGGTCTACATGCGTCTCGATGCTGGCCTGCCCCTGTTGCCCGGTAGATAGAAGTACTAGCACTTCATTGCAATATGCCAAACAGAACGAACAAGTACAATGTCACCGATCAGTAATGTTCAGCTATTCTTATTTCGATTAGATCTGGTATGAAATCGTCTAAAGAGAAACTTACATTATATTCGCAATTTCCATTCTCTTGGCGTAATTCAGACCGTGATGCAGAATCCTCCGTTCGTGTCAACGTTTTCTCATAAACTGAACTTACATGTAACTGGGTGCAGTTACGGAATGAGCAACCTAATCAGATCATAAGTTATTACACCCCCTTCAATTCAATCCCTTTTGGAATGGTCCCTGCCTCTCAAGGTCAAAAAACAATAGAACCTTATACTGTGCGAGGGACGCGTGGGGCCTCACAGCTCCCAAGCCGAAATTCAAAGCTGGTGACCTTCACTCAAAATGAACGTACATTCTTACTGTGCAACATCCTGTGTCAACGCATCCATGATAACATGGATTTTGAAAAACGGGCTCTGGAAATAGGGGGCCGCTCGTTGTTTGTGGCGCTGCTCAGCTGTAGGTCAAATTTGCCAATAGGGCCAACACTGCTTATTTCATGGCATCCTACCCCATGGCATGTTTTCACAGTCGGTACTTCTCGCGTGCCTAGAATGTTTTGTGGCCTATGTCTAATCCCTTTTGTAGGTCCAGCAGTTATTCAGCTTTTTGCGGAACTTTATTGCAAGTCAACTGCCAAAACCCAAATATTCTTACACACTGTTACCCATTGTTCATTAACACGAAAAATGAAGGTCCCACAGTATCTCAACTAAACTGTGAAATGTGAAAGCAATCGTAATAATTGTAATATATTTTCAAGATAAAGGACTGAGGATAGATTTCAAAAGAAAAAATGCATACTTTATTTATACAGATTATAGAAACATTTTTTTGCAAAAATAAAAACAGACTGTAATCATTTCAACCAGGATTTGAACGATTTAACAAGCTCTGCTTTGGGTGGACATGGTACGCTGGCAATGTTTTGTGGCAATGTATGTGTGCTCTAAACAAATTTGTGCGCGTTTCCACGAGTATGCATCTTGACGACATTAACAATGAGATCTTTCACAAAATCGAATTCCATTTGATCATATACTGGCTTGACCACCCATTTTTTGCTTCTTTTTATGAAGGCCATATTGTAGCGAAGCATCCCTAAATTTTCTGCAGTCCTAGATTGTTCCTGGCCCACATTCTCGTTATGCGCTAATACCGCTAGTAAAGTCCTACATTTCATCCCCTGGATGCTAAAATGCAATCTCTTTGGCCTGTACTTTAGGCACATATTGTGGAACACCTCCAAATCTCCTGTGTGACAGAATTCTGTGAGTCCCTTCAGATCTCTTGATAGTTTTATCAAACACAATCTTCTCAAGGGCTTTGTGTGTAGGTGAAGATGGTATCAACCACTTCTTCTTCTGTGCCTGCTCTGGGGACAAAGGGCCATGTTCACCGGTGGAAATGTTGGTTTTCTGTCCAGTGGTGAACAGTGGTGCATCAGTGAGCACCATTTTTCCCAGTAGAATTTCCACAGACCCATCACATGTTTTGTAGCTCCACCAAAGATGGTTGCTGAAAGACTGGGACCATTGCAAAATACTTTCAAAACCTTTTTTTTTCCCCTGCAGCAGAGATTTTTTTATTAATTGATTTGGCAACATGCCATACATCCAAAACTGATTAATATTTGGATACTGCTCTCTCATTGTCTTGGCTATTGAAACGTGTCTGTCCGTGGCTATGAGGTCAATTTGCATTCCCCTCGATTGTATATCTACCAGTGATCTTTATAAAACCAAGTTTCTCCATGGCCACCGAGGATTTACATTGGGACACCTGCACGACCACCGAACTCACAATTTTATTACCATCCATGTCCTGAAGATGGTAGGTGCAGTACTTAGCAGAAAATCCAGGGCTGTCACACTGTCCATCGCCGGCTAGCCTGAAGCGTTTGTGGGGGAATGTACTTTGAATAGCCAATTGTTCAGTTCTCCAAGCATCACTAATGGCAGGGAATAGATAATCACGTTGGTATTTTTAGTATTGCGTTTTAGAAATGAAATGGAGTCCCACAAACTGAAAGAAACTGGATAACTCCATGAAACTGGAGCCGCTGAAAAGTAAAGCTGCTGCACACAGTAGATTGCTAGCTGGCACTTTCCCCAGAATCGGTTGAGCGGACCATGAAAATGCTTTGTGATTTTTCACAGGTGGCATGTATTTTCAGGTTACTGCCTTTTGTTAGACGAGTCATGCTCACCAATGGCTTTCCACATACTTCCTCTCCCACTGAATGCACACAGTTCAGCATCTTTATAATCTCCATCAAGCTGCTATCGAATACTATGAATTTGGCCTCTTTTATTATACTGTCATCTGCCAACACTGTTGTTTCGGACTGAACCGTTGTGGACATATCAACCAAACCAGACATACTATAGTCGATAGCTTTGTCTGTTTTGTCGGTCAATAGTGTTGATGCTTCAGTTTCTGTCATTTCAACATCTGTTACTTGACGATGGATAGGAGAAAACATGAATGTGGACTCTTTTTGGGGGGCATTTTTTTGGCGGGTGTCGATTGTGTCAAGTGGTCATCGAGTAATGTAAAACTATCTTCGAGGGGATTGGGTCCTCCGACGTATTCCATATCTATGACAGGTAATGTCTGCAGCTGTGCTGCGGACATTACCTGTCATAGATATGGAATACGTCGTTGGACCATCCCATCGAAAGAACGTTACCAGGTAAGAAAGTAACTTGTTCTTCTATAAATTCAATTGCGTCTTCCTCTGGCGGAGCGGGCGCATTTTAGCAATGGTCCAAGAACACTTTGCTGGAATCGCCGGTCTTATTAAATTAATTTTCTGGCCATTGGACATAGGCATCTCGAGTGTGAACACAACGTGCCTCAATGAATAGTTCCTCCATGGTGAAAACAGTTTGGCAAGCAGCATCTGTCATTTGTGTCGCTGTCTGTGTCTGCATAGTCCGTACTCGATTGGGCAACTACAGGACAGATGGGAAAAGGGATGCTCAGTTTAAATCCAACATACAGTGTTGTACAATTGACATAAAAAAAGCATATAAGGCCTTGGCATAAAACATTTGCCAACAATAGAAAGTGTTTATAACTAACCTTATTTTTATTTCTTTTCTTTGAAACCTTCTTTACTCTAACACCAGCAAACTGGCAGACCAACTCTGATACACGTTCCTCCGGTTCAATATACGGATCTTGTATACATCCCTACAAAAAATAGTATCCATTTAAAATTAGTCATTGGCATTACACATCTAATTAGACCGACTTTCTTTTATTCGATGGTACTGTCAATGCGCATACCTCTGGCTCTGGAGCAACTGTATGGTCTGTTTCCGGAACAACCACAGTGGATAATGTAATTGTATCGGACGTTGCAGCATCTCCCTGAAACACAGTACTTGCATTAGTAAGGTCGAAAAGATTGGAAACGGGACATAGACCACAAAGGTACAAATCAACAGTAAAGTGGTTAAGAAACATTGTGCAATGCAATGATATGTTGCGAAAATATGAAAAGATTATCTCGTCCTATTGAGCTATGATGACCAATACCCCTGACACCGGATCTACTACGAGGGGTTCCATGTGATAATATCGCTGCAAAAATGTTGGCGTACAAAAATTTCGCCATATTTTTGCGGCGATATTACCCCATGGAACCTGCGGGGGACACCCCCGCAACCCCAATATATTTTAAAAGGGAGCAGGGGGACACCCCCGCAACCCCCTCCATCCATTTACCCCATCAATTATCCCCACCAAAAATATCGCCTATGGCCGTTCCCGACAACCATATGTACGGCGATATTTTTGGTGGCGATATTACCCGATACCCTACGAGGGCTGTTCGGATTGTAGTGGACGCTTCAGCATCTCCCTGAAACACAGTACTTTCATTAGTGAAATCGAAAAGATTGGAAAGACGACAAAGGTACTTATCAACAGTAAAGTGGTAAAGAAACATTGTGCAATGCAATGATACATTGCAAAAATATGATCACATTATCTAGAATTCCGTACATAAAACCAGTCTGGAACAGAATAGCTAGGTAAGATTACCTGATACGCGCTCAAAGTGGTTGATGACTCCAGGCAACACGTGGATGTTGAAACTTGTTCCTTCATATTCAATGGATAGGTAAAGAGAAAGTATTATTCGATTTAGAAATTCAAACATTACAAAATGGCATGTAAGGATACTGAATACTAGAAAATTACACTGATTAAAACGCATAATATAGCATAGTTATCCGTCCCCATAAATCATTTTTCTATGTGGGTTCTACAAAACAAGGACTGATGTTTAGCAAAAAAGTGATTATTTCAGCAGCCAATCAATCACATAAATATGGAAAGTACTATAAGTGGCATTTACACCGAAAATACAGGCGTAAAGCTAAATCCTGCAGCGTGACTCGCCTGTGGTGGCATTTTCACGAATAAAGTCGGATTAGCGTTTGGGAGCAATTTCCGAGTTGCTCTCGGTTGATTCCTCTTTGTGTACAAGGATGTGTCGTACATATCCGGTGAGAAGTGCAGGCTGCAGATGCGGTATCGATGACCCCTCTTGTCCTTCAAGACTTGGTTGACTCTACTTTCACGGTCTTCCAGTGGATATCCGCAACGTCTGACCCATTCTCTTATTCGATCAACAGTTTTAGGGAATACATGCATTGTAATGCCTTCGGATTTGTCATGGGTCTTCGAAGGGCAACCAATATTAGAACATGCAGGCATTGTTGTAAATTCTACAAAATAAAGGTAAACATTATTGGAATTTTTTTTGCATAAGCATGTGAGAAAGAATGAATTGGACCATACATTGTTCGATGCACGCTTTCTTTTGGGCACCACAGCAAAACCAGTGCAGCGTGTGCGGCTGTATAATAGGATACATTTCACAAACGATTCATTGATGTGTTGAAAATCAGAACATGTTACTCGTCCCTTGAATGTTCTATCATGCAAGAAAATGAAACATGCTTATACTATAGGCACGGTCCGCGAAGGATGCAATACGATTCCAATTGACAATGATAAAAATTGATATACCGATAACATAACAAAAGAAACTCAAGTCAATAGCAATGATACAAATTAACATAGCACTACAGAGTTAGATACTTCGGAATAGATATAAATTTACAAATGAAGGCGATATGATTAGGATGCATGTCCTTACCTTGACCAACAAACAGTTGGATTCAGCAAGCAGAGTAATTAGTGGCAGGAGAACAGGGAGATGTTCACAGGTAGCACACTGACGAGTTCACTCGAAGCTGTCACAGAGTAGCACGTTCACAAGTTGACTTGCAATGCTCAAGGATATTCTCATAGTAAATATCCAGTGGTTTGTAAAGAATAACAAAAAGGGGTGTGTTTGTGAATGAATGACGTGTATATGTCGTGGCATTATGTACATTGCAGGGGTGCGGCCTGCTGCAGGGGAGGCCTGCTTGGAGACACGGGGTCTGAGGAGGCCATGTGAACAATGGTCCCTGGGCGTAGGATGGCTTTTGAAGTGTACATGTTGTTTGGCACCTTGGCCCTTCGCGCCCCTAACAGCCCCCCATGGCAGCGCACATCCACTGGCGCGAACTGCCTTTGATAGTGGAGGGGGGATGGATTGGCCGGGGGTGTGCAGACAAGGCACCGGAACACTGCTGAATTGAGACACTCTTGATTCACTTAAAAACTGAAACAACCATAGATAAAAAATATGTTGTGTTTTATTTGGTTTGTTATTTTGATGGCACAAAAATACTACACATTGTAAAGGTCTGGTTGCAGCTCACCGAGGGAAAATCCCCTGTAGTGACCACTGTCGCTAGGGAAAGTTTGTCTAATGGCGTCAACGGCACAGGCGGGTATTACTCGTCAAACGCGGTGTCCAATCCTCCCATGAAGCCACCATGTCTACGAACGATAGGCCACCAGCCGGTACCACATATGAAAGAAAAAGATACAATCTGTTTTTAAATTACCAAGATAAGTGTATTAAACCTTAGTTGTCAATGACAATTCTTGTATACAATGGCATTTTTGCCAGGACAAATGCTAACTAGACACTGCACAATATTGAACAACTTTTATGCGACTATTACTAGAGAATTGCAAGACTAAATGGATACGACAATGATATCTTGAAGTTACAAAAATATAGAGGACAACCGTGAAATAGTAGTGGCCTAACTGACATCACAACCAGACTACACTTACTCGTTGGATTACCAGGGCGAACTGTTGCACGAAGTTTGTGCATAAGCACCATCAAAATCCTCAACACGGACCGTGTGAGACAGACTGCCGTGAAGTCTGGCAGCTCGGTAACGCACTGCGGCTGTGGATCGCCTTGCGATATGTAGGACAAGCATCCAGAGTTTTCTCGGCAGCAGCAGTTCTCCACCTCAGTTGGCATTAGCGCGCACCGATTGCAGGTACACCAGGTGGAAACACTGTCCATGCGACTAGGCCCAGGCTGTTCATCTGTTGAAACATCCGCCCAACTGTTGTCCAAATCCCCATCGTCTACAGAGCTTGCTCTTTCCAGTAATTCCTCCTCGGAATACTCGGGCTCGTATAGGTAGGGCATTATTGTTTCCATTGTGTGGTAAAGAAACTAAAATAAATTATAACGATGGTACTGGTATCTGTTCACACGGGCTACAAGCAACGAAGGTAGCTGACCGGAGCCCAGAAACGAGTCACAGAATACTCAAAGAAATACAGCAAGAGGAATGGAAAAGAAAATCTGATGTGTGTTGTGAAACGCTCTGTTTATACTTGTCGGGGAAAGAGGCTTCCTGCCGTTTCCATGGCGACACGTCAGTAGCTGAGGCGCAGAGAATGTTGACACGAGACGTGCTTTGGCGTTGTGAAATGGGCGGTACGCGTCTAGTGATGTCTGGATCAGGGGCGGGGGATATGATTTAGTGCCGCAAATGCAGGTCATCCAGGGCGATGCGGAAAGTGATAAGATTATCACAAAATGGCCGCGCCCTGCTGCCTGATTTTGCTTGTTCAAGAGACGAAAACTCAGGCAAGGTGCATAGGAAATGTTTGTACGATCGATCGAATTATGGTTAAAACCACATGGCCGAACCATAGGGACAATAATATTTTCTGCCCGAACCATTCCTTTAACGCTTATAGCACTTGCCCATTCCGAATGACTTGAAGCCCATTAAAGTGTTATTGCATTTACCCCTTGTTCCCTCCCCAGCCTTGAAGCACTTTGAAACACTGTTTTCTGTGTATGGGTGCTATACAAATGACCAAATAAATAAATACATTTCCCCCATACTGACATCCCATATATGAGGGTTTGGTCAAGCTTGGTCTGTTAACCTTTTTCAGTCTCTTGGGTTTTGACAATGCTTGTTCAGGTTTCTCCAAACTGCCATCTCCTGTCAGGAAAAGTGTACAACTCTTGCCTCTTTGTTTCTCTGTGTTATTTGGCTTATGACAATGCTGGTTCCAGGTTTCCCCAACTGACATCTTGTATTAGGAGAATTGTACCATGTTTGCCTTCTATTTTCAGTTCTATCTGGTCAGTATTCAAAAATGTCTTCCAAACACACTTTGATGTGTTGGCATGTCCTGGGGCCTTCTCCGCTTCTAGGCTGACTCGCCGGTTCACACTGGCTGCTGCGAGGAGCTTGCGCGGGCCAGCTTTCCCTTCTCGGCAGAGTCTCCTTTGGTTCCCGCGTCAGCTTCAGTGTCTTTCACTGCCAGAACCTGTGCAGCTCTGCATGACAACGTCACCCTGGGCTCTGCTGCACACCGTTCACATCAGCTTCACCGGAGATCCTTCTCTTTGGCCTCAAAAGCCACCAATCTGCTGCTGGCAGACCGCTCCTTCTCCACACATATCTTCTCTATAGGACTGCTCTGCGTACTCTGCAGCCTTTCTCCTCTCTCCTCCTTCTTTACCCTTGCTGCAGGTCATCTGGGTTTAAATGTCCTGTGTAGCTGATTAGGTCCGTGCCAGCTAGGCTGCACATTACGCTGTCGCATTTCATCCACATGGAATTCTCGCTCCTCTTCAAAGTACCTGAGGCATTCTGGGACTTGAGTCCAATGAAGATTCATCTGATTAAGTCACATTGTTGAACAGTTGCATTTAAAATACAATCACCATAACCATCAGATATTTCACAACAATATGCCATCAAAGATTCTGGAATGTGGGTTTACTCCTCACCGAAAGGGGGGAGAATACACCGTCCCTCGCTTCGGAGCCACCACTTCCACCTGGTACTCATCTCCTCCCTCCTGACACCTGTTAGGCAGAATTGCATGCAGTACGCTCTGGGAACACCACACACAATTAGGACTACAGGTGTAAGCAAAAACCAACCTTTGGTATAAGTCTTTATCACACACCTTTCGTAGCGAGCTGAGCAGCCAGGCTTATCCCAAGAGGGAATGTGAGCAGTAGAAGAAGTTACACAGATGTATCGCAATCACAGTGGTTCAAGTAGACACTTACACTCAAGGTTTCTTGGTAAAAAATACTTAAACATTTATTTGCACTGTCGTTTAAAAAGCATTCCCTAGTAGAAATCGACTCAATTTTAAACACCAATATACTACAGTACAAAAATCTTAAATTATAAAAACAGTTTGTGCTCCCCTGGAAAAAGGAGTCAAATGGCACTTCAGTACTTTAAATAGGATTAAAAAGGCTTAGGTTTGTACAAAAGGGGTAGAAAACACTTCTTTTAGATAATCCAAAGGTTCAATGTACAAGGAGGGTCAGTTCGATTCAATAGGCCAGGCCAAAGTCAATAGTCTTGGGTTCTTGGATAGGACAGCACAGTTCTGGTACAGATGGAGAAGTCTTTGTAAAGGTTTTTAGAAGTAGTTCAGATGATAAAGAAAGTTCTGATGCTTGTTAATCTACTTAGAATCACATGCTGTGCATATGGTCTGACATCCAGTGGTAACTGCAGAGTATTGCATCTTGTCTTTCGGGGACCGAAGGGGGACGTTTGCATAGGCGTGTCTGTAACACTATCCCTATCGTGACGTGTAGTGTACCAAAATCCCTCGCGCGCTGAGATCCCTCAGATTGTTTATTTCCGTCCAGATAACTGGTCGCCCTATAGCAGAGCTCTTACAAGAGACCTTATTTATCTTAACCGACTTGTCGGTTATTCCCCGTTAAGTCACCTTCGTCACAAGAACATCTTCGACGAAAACAACTGGGGATTCGTCTACGGCTGTGGATTTCGGCGCCTAAAATCCGGCGGCTGGATTTTCCACGTGGTCGGGCCCTCTGGCTGACCTATACAGTAGGGAGAGTGGGGTCAGGGTGGCCATAGTCTCGGTATGTCTTTCCTCCTTTCCCCTCTTTCCCTTTTGGTCTGGTCATCCTTCCCTTTAGCTATGGAAAGGACTCCTTTAAGATTCTGCCCTAAGTGTAGGGTCAGATATCCTTGGAAGGACGTGTAACGCCTGTCACTCCCCTAGAGCATGGCGAAAAGCTGTGTGCGGCCTGCAAACTCCTTCGGCCTAAGACCCGTAAGGAGCGCCGTGTAAAGCGGTGGGCCGCGTACGGTATGTCACTGGGGGAGTCCCCCACCGCCACACCCGCTGAGAGTGACGGGGGTACCTTGGATGACCAAACATCCGTTGCAGATGTTAAAGACCTCGAGGCGGACACTTCTAGGTCCGCCACGCCGGTCCCCGACCCTTTAAGGCCCGACTCTGGTCTTCGCCGGTTTCCTCAGATCGTTCAGTTCCAAAGCCTTCCCCGCATCTGCAGCAGCGTCTTGCGACTGGGCAATCAAAATCAAGTAAGGGCGCTACTCCAAAAACTTCACACGTCGAAGCGCAGAAATCCGCTGCAAAGGTCCCGAATACTACGGCTAGGCCTCTACCCGGAAAACCAACCGTACGGTGGGTCTTACCCCGGTTCGGCCTAAAGTTATGGGACAATCCGCGGAAAAAGTTTCAGATGCGAATTGGGATCCCGATTCTTACGAAGATAGTCAAGAGCCTCTTTCCGACGCCGTAGGGCGGAGAACGACGTTCTTCCACCCGTAGGCCCGCTTGGGTCCACTAAATGGACTACAGAGAAGTTCGAAGGGTGTATGGATCGGCTGGAGAAGATTGTTTTTCAGATCATCCTCCCCCAAAAAGGTCTCGGGTAGACCCTAACCTCCAATTTCGTTCTCAAATTCAAGATCAGTCTTCTGCCTACGTTCAGCAGGAAGACATTGTCCACGTGGACATATATAGTGACATTTATAATGAAAAGGAAGAAGCTTAATTTCTACAAAGTTATGAGGAAGAACAACAGGATACTACAGACAACTGGGAAGAAACCCAGCAGGAAGGTCGGGACCCATGGACACAGCAAGAGCAGGACACTGATGTTTTGTGCCTGGATTCTCCTCCATCCACTCCGGCTCGCCAGGCCTCACCTGTAGATGACCAAATGACATTCAACTCCATGTTGAGAAAAAGCAGCTGAATACTTTAAAATTTCCACTCAAGAGGCTCTGCCTGAGCAGGATTTTGTAGAGGATATCCTTAAGGAGAAGGCTCCATGTAGCCAGGCTATCCCCTCATTAATTATGTTAAGAGAAGGGTGGCCTTCCATTGGTATCACCAGCTCAAACTCGGGCAGTGAACCCAAGAGTGGAAAAATTATTTCACCCTTCCCCTTCCGACCCTCTATACATTAGAGGGCACGCCTTCCCAGATTCATTGGTAGTGACTACCACTCGGAAAAGGGCAGGGGTACTCCTTGCCACGAGGGAATCACCGCCAGACAAGGAATCCAGGCGACTGTATGCTCTAGGCATACATGTCACTTCGGCAGCCGCATACACTACGCAGATTGCTAATAATACCACACTATTGGCAAGCTATGCTCACGCTCAATGGAACTTGCTCCAGGAAGGCCTCCAAGAGGTTCCTGAACCCGCCAAATCAAAGCTTCTCTCCATTGTAATGGAGGGAAGACAAGTTAACCACCATGTGATCAAAAACACCCTGGACACAGCGGAAACAGCAGGCAGGTCTCTGGCCCAAGGGACCCTACTTAAGACACGCCTGGCTGCGTACCTCCGGTTTTAAACCGGAAACCCAAGCCTCCCTCATCAGTAAGCCCAATGAGGAATCAAACCTCTTCAGGAAATCGGTGGATGAGACCTTGGAAACAGCCAAGAAGGAGCATGAGACTCTGAAGTCTCTGCAGCAGATCACACAGAAACCTTCCCCCCCAGACGGGTAATAACTCTCGGCGGTCCTTTCGAGGGCAAGCCTGTGCTGGTCAAAACAACTACGGCACAGGGAACTTCAACACAGGACAAACTTCAGGCATCCCTGCATACTACCCTTCAAGGGGTCAGAAACGCGGCAGAGGTAGAGGCCCCAATCCCAGAGGAGCCACAGCCTCTAGTCAGAAATGACCACCAAATCCAGGTCCCCTCCCATGTCACCCCGGTCGGGGGGCGATTAACATCTTTCCTCATGGGAGGGGATAACTTCAGACCAGTGGGTCATAAAGACGGTCGCCCACGGGTACTGCGTGGAATTCGCACAATCTCCACAATTCACTGGACCATCTGTAGATCCTGAATCAAGAGGTGGAAGCGCTGCTGGGAAAGGACGCCATAGAAGCCGTCCCTATTCTTCAGGTAAACAAGGGTATCTATTCAGTGTACTTCCTTGTACCCAAAAAGGATCTCACCATGCTCCCTGTTCTAGACCTGCGCCCAGCGAACAAGTTTATAAAACCCCAGATGTTTTGCATGGTAACACTACAAGAGGTGATCCCATTGCTGAAACAGGGGGTCTACATGGCAACATTGGACATGAAAGATGCATACTTTAATATTTCAATATTGCCAGCGCACAGAAAATATCTACGGTTCATGATCGAGGACAGGCATTACCAATTCAAGGTACTCCCCTTCGGCATCGCCTCGGCGCCAAGGGTGTTTACCAAAGTCCTGGCAGTGGCTGCAGCACACCTGCGCAGACTGACGCTCCCAGTTTACCCTTACCTCGACGACTGGCTCATCACAGGGGGACTTCGACGCATGTTTTTCGAACACCCAAAAAACAGTAGATCTCCTCTTCAGTCTGTGTTTTTCAATCAACAAAAAGAAATCGTATAGTCCCCAGTCAAATAAAACAATTTCTGGGAGCTCTAATTCGGATGAAGGACGGTCTCGTCTTACCCCTCCAACGAGAGGGTTCAGAACATGGTTTTTTTTTTTAAATTAAATAATTTTATTAATTTTTAACAAAACATAACCATCTCACCCGACATTTTCGGTTACAAGCATCTTCAGCATACATTTTCATATTATGTTACCGTCACCTCCCCCTCCCCCTCTTTAACTCGAGCTTCCACCGCAGTTCATCGTATTACCCTTCTTTTGGGGTTAATCCCTTTCAGCGTTCTCAGACGTGTGGTATTCACTAGAATTGGCGTGGGAGGATCTCGACAATGTGGCCACCATTTGTCTCCATGCTATCTGAGGTCCCACTTCATCATCCTCCCCTCTGCTGGCTGCCTCGTACCATGCTACTGTCTCGGCTTCTGCCTATTTCAGGAGGTTGTTCCACCATACCTCTAGTCTGGGTCTATGGGCTGCTTTCCAGCTCATGGCTATTCTCCTCTTGGCCAGAATGAAGCCAGGTCCTTGAGTTTGCAAATGTTTTAGGTTGCGTGGTCTGGTGAATCCCCCCCATCATGCATGCCCATATAGATTCCACATCTAGCTTGATTCCCTTTTCAGATAGTCGTAGCTTAACTTTCTCCCAGAATTTTCCCACCTCTGGACACGCCCAGAACATATGGATCATCCCGGCATCCACCTCCCCACACTTGGGGCATTTTTGTTCTTCTTTACTTCCAAATCTGGCTATTTTTTGGGGGGTCATGTATGCCCTATGGGTGACATACAACTGTATCTGCTGCAGCCTAGCATTCCTGGACACCTTTTTGTGATATCTCTGAGCTCTTTCCCACTGCCCGCCTTGCATAGATTCACCCGCTTCCTCCTCCCAGTCTCGTCTCAGTTGGAGTAACACCTTACCCACTCTGGACATCCCCAGTTCATAGATCCGGGATGTTTCATGCCCTCCCTCTTAGATATCATACATCGTTTCTATAGCAGTGTCAGGTTGTTCTGCTAGTGTTATTTCAGACCACGTTTCTTTCACCCGTTTAATTATTCTAGTACATGTGATATATGTGTACCCCAGTCTCGTCCGCTATTGTTTGGAAGTCAAATGCCTTCCCTCCTTGCCATATATCTCTCAGGGTCGCTAGGCCTACCTGCTCCCAGTGTTTGCGGATCCTTTTCCGCAGTTGCTCATCCACCCCGCGTAGCGCCACAAGTGGCGCCTGCGGGGAGCATGGGGTCGGGTTTCCCATAGCTCGACACTCTTTGTGCCATGTCTTCCAGCCAGGTTCAGTAATCTCGATCGCCCATACAACTCTGGTTTAGGTAGCCATATCAATTCTTTTAGGAAATGGGGGTCACATTCACCCTCAGCAATCTAGATTCTGCTGTCTCGTCTTCCGATAGCCACCTAGCGACATATTGTAGCTGCCCTGCCAAGTGGTATATCTCAAATTTCGGCAGGTTTATGCCCCCTCTATCATACGTATTCTGTAGTTTCCATAGGGCCACTCTATTTCTGGAGTTGTGCCACAAAAAACCTCTGCATAAACTCGAGTTTAATGAAAAAACCTTTGGGCAACGTGTGGGATGTTTGCAAAGAAATGTAGTAGCCTGGGTAGGACCACCATCTTGAGCAAGGCCGCCCTTCCCGCCATGGCCAGGGGGAGCCTTGCCCAGAACCCCATGCTGTTCTTGAGACCTTCCACTGCTCTATCCGTATTATATTTATGCTCGGCTTCAATCATGTGATATGTTAATACCCAGGTATCTGAATGTTGTGGTCTGCCAGGCTATCTGCAGAGTTGGTAAGTTTGTTTGTTTGTTTGTTTATTTATTTATATAGCGCTCTTGACCCGGGGGTATATATGCGCTTTGAACATCAGGTTACAGGTAAAAGACAATAGTACAGTGTTGATAGGGCATAGATAATAGTATTCAAACAATATACATAAAATTGGACATTCGGAGTGCATACATATGTGGTAGGACAGTTATTTGTTGGTTAACCAGGAAATTACCTTGGTTCTGAAAGGTTGGAAGGTAGGTGTGGATTTAATATCCAGTGGGATGGAATTCCAGAGTTGTGATGCCAAGGTTGGGAAGCTGGATCCTCCGGCTCTTTTGAGGGAGTATTTGGGAACTGTCAGTTGTAGTGAGTTGGACGATCTGGTGGTTCTAGTGTTCTGTCTTAGTGTAAATTTGTTCGAGAGGTAGGGTGGGGCAAGATGATTGAGGGCTTTGTAAGTAAGGCATATGGTTTTCAAATCAATTTTCTGTTGGATGGACAACCATTTGCAGGCAGTTCTGGTGGCGGAGATGTGTTCCCTTCTAGGAATATTGAGGGCGGCACAGAGTGCGTTATTTTGTAAAACTTGCAATTTATTGATTACTGTTTTGTTGGCACCTACATAGAGGCTATTACAGTAATCCAGTTTAGATTGAATGAGTGCTCTGGCTAGGATGAGACAGTTGCTAGGGGAGATCAGTGGTCTGCAGGCCCTGATAAGTTTACCGGTGTAGGCAGTGGCTGAGGCGGTCATGTTGATTTGTTTAGCTAGGTTGATGTTCGTGTCTAGGTAGAAGCCGAGGGTTTTTACGCTCTTGGCAATGGGTATGGTGTTACCGTCAATAGTGAAGCTAGTGTAGCCGGGACAGAGTTTACTGATAGTGTTCGGTGAGCCGACAAGAAGCAATTCAGTCTTGTCATCATTCAGGCATAGGCCATGTGTGGCCATCCATGCCTGAATGATGGAAAAGACTTCATTGATCCATTTGGCGTCCTTGTTGTAGTTGCCTGATAAGGTGAGGAGTATCTGGGTGTCATCTGCGTAGTTAGTATAGGTGACACCCAGATTGTCCAGCTTGTCGAATAAGGGCTTGGTGAAAATATTGTAAAGGGTAGGTGAGACACAGGATCCTTGTGGGACACCGCAGGTGATGGGGATGGGGTCAGCCGCTGCTAGGGGGGAGAAGACCCGCATGGTTCTGTTGTCCAGGAAAGATTGGATCCATGTGACTGCAGAGTGGGAGAAGTGTGCTGCCAGAGATAAATGGTTGCGCAGGATTTTATGGTCGACCAGGTCAAAGGCAGCGGAGAGGTCAAGGAGTAGAAGGATGGCAGCCTTGTTTTTGTCTTTGAGTTCGTCTATCTGGCATTTGAGATCAACAAGGGCCGTTTCTGTCCCGTGTTGTGGTCTAAAGCCAGATTGGCGAGTTCCTAGTAGGTGATTGGCCTCAAGGTAGTCCTGGATTTGTAAATAAGCCACTCTATCCAAGATTTTTAGTAGGAATGGGACGGTGGTAATGGGTCTGTAATTCGTGGGGATGTCAGGGTTGAGAGTAGTTTTTTTTAGTAGCGGTAGGACCCAGGACTGTTTCAGATTGCTGGGGACCATGTTGTTGGCGAAGGACAGGTTTATTAATTTGGTGATAAATGGGGAGAGATCCCTAGCTGCATCTTTTATGATCTGTGCGGGGCAGCTGTCCCCCTTGCAATTCGATGGTTTGAGGGATGCTATAATTTTCTGAACCTCCAATATGGATACCTTTTTGAAGGTGAAGCCTGAATTAGTGGCAGTAGGTGGAGGGGGCGTGGGGAAGGAGGTGGGATCGAGAGTGAGTTGTTGTCGTTTGTTGTTGATTTTAGTTTGGAGCCCTGAGATTTTGTTAGCTAGGGCATTCTGGATCCCTGTGCACCAGGGTTTATCCTTAGTGCAAGAGTCAGTGGGGTAATGGGGTTTTCTAATTCCTTTAGTATGTTAAAGAGCTCCTTAGTACTGGAGCTTGCCTGGGAGATCCTAGTATTGAGAGATTCTTTCTTGGCCCGTATAATCTCATTTTTGTAGAGGGTGGAGATGTTGGTGAGATTGGTTCTGTTATTTATAGAAGGCACTGATTTCCAGAGTGCTTCAAGTTTGTTTTTTTGTTGACGCAGGGTTTTGAGCTCCGGGGTGAACCATGTGTTCAGGTGCGCTTTGGGTATTCCTTTGCGCAGTTTCAGTGGGGCAATGATGTCAATGGCTTTGGCCATGGACTCATTGTAGGCGTTGACCAGTTCGTTCAAGTCCATTGTGGCGGGTAGTGCGTTTAAAGTAGGGATCACCAGAGGTATTAGGGCTTCCGCTGTGATATTGCTCTTTTTCCTAGTAGGGCAGGCAAGTGCCATGATAGGCCTTTTATGTGCTGAGTTGCTGGTAAGAATGTCAAACGGGAGGAGGTGGTGGTCAGTCCAGATAAGTTGTGTGGGATCTTTCGTAGTAATGTTGCAGTTAAGGGTAGTTATCCAGTCAAGGATTCTGCCTTTCGAGTGGGTAGGTTTGGAGCAAAGTTGTTGGAGGCCATGCTCCTCTAATGCCATGGCCAGGGCAGTGGCTGGGGTGTCTAGGGGGTCGTTAAACCCAAGGTTAAAGTCTCCGAGTATAATCAATTGTGCTGATGGTTTGGAACTTTCAGCAACTAGTGAAGTGATGTCTTCCTCAAATGAGCCAGGAGGGCCCGGGGGTCGGTAAATTAAGTGCAGCGTAATAGTACTTTTAGGGGAGGTTTGAAATTTGACTGTAATGTGTTCACAGGATTTGAGTGGGGGAGCAGAGGATAGTCTGATGTCAAGCGTGGTCTTAAAGATGATAGCTACGCCGCCACCTCGAGCGTTCGGTCTATCTGCTCTAAGGATGGTGTAGTTATCAGGTATGGCTAGGGTAAGAGATGGACCTGCAGCATCGTGCAGCCATGTTTCGGTTACCGCAAGGAAGTCCAGGTTGTTTGTTAGAATGATGTCAGCGACTTCTGAGGCATGGGCGACTAATGATCTGACATTTAGGAGAGCTCCTTTAAGACTGGGATGGATAGTGTTGATGGGTGTTACAGTGTGAGGGTTGATCTTATTGAGTGATTTGGTAGGGCCTTTGCTAGGTCTGTAGTGGGTTCTAGCGCCAAGTCTCGAATTCCGATCGGAGGGGATGAGGGTAGTGTTACGGGAGTTGGTTGGGTTAGCTAATGTAGAGGTGTTGTAGTCAATGGTAGGGCAAGATGCTCTCGTGTTGATGGGGTTCTGCTTATAGACAGCTAGGTGTGTGTTAGCTGCGACATGCGGAACGTGTGCATGTCTATGGGTGGGAAGGGCGGACTTGGTATCCGGGGGGAAGGCTGGTGTGGTGGGCAGGAATGGTGTAGGGCAGGTGATCGGGTGGTGTCTTGGGCAGGCGGGTCTGACTAAACCATTATTATAGGCTAGGTAACTGTTGCCAGTGCAGGGTATGTTACTTTGCATGACACAGAAAGGGAACATGATCGCAGTCAGGCAGAGTAGCATGCTGGGGCTAAGGTAATGTACAGGGGAGTGGCGTGAAGGGGGCATAGGCGTTATAGGTAGGGCACAACACAATGCGAATGAGGTCTAGGCGACCATAGGGCACAACACAATGCAGGTGGGGTCTAGGCGACCATAGGGCACAACACAATGCAAGTATGGTCTAGGCGACCATAGGGCACAACACAATGCAAGTGGGGTCTGGGCGACCATAGGGCACAACACAATGCAAGTATGGTCTAAGCGACCATAGGGCACAACACAATGCAAGTGGGGTCTGGGCGACCATAGGGCACAACACAATGCAAGTGGGGTCTGGGCGACCATAGGGCACAACACAATGCAAGTGGGGTCTGGGCGACCGTGGGACTCCCCTGTACCTCCCCAAGGGGAACATGCATGATTTTTTGGGTTTCACTGTTATGCCCGACAGTCGCATAGCGCTCAATCACCTACAAGATGTATTGTAAGTTCTCCTCTTGGTACCACAGATACAACAGCATATCATCTGCATACAATATCAAGTGCAGACCCTTTCTAGTGTAGACCCCTACTACTTCGTACTGCTGTCTCAAACAAATTGCTAATGGGTCCAGCGCGAGGATCTACAGCATCGGGGACCACTGACAGCCCTGTCTCGTGCCTCTGCTAAGTTGTCATTTGTCTAAAATGATCGCTCCCGTTTTGACCCTGGCTGTTGGGGAGCTATACACAATTTTTACCCACCGCAGGTACCCTGGTCCCAGCCCGTATTCTTTCATGGCCGCCATCATCCAAGGCCACCTTACGGACTCAAAGGCCTTTGCTGCATCTAGCGAGACTATTGCTATTTCACTTGGGGCACCCTCTGCCTGTTCTATAATATGGTGAAACCTTCTGTGGTGATCGGATATGATTCTGCTTGGGACATATCCGTTTTGGTCCGGGTGTATGAGTTTGTTTATTACCCTCTTCAGTCTATTCGCCAGTACGGCCGTAAGAATTTTACTATCCTGGTTTAGCATAGATAGGGGTCTGTACAACCCACAGTCTGTGCTTGGCTTGTCTGGTTTGAGAGGTGAAATTATCATCGCCTCCCTCAGGGATTCCGGCATTCTCCCTTTCTCGAAGGCCTCGTTTAGCATTGCCGGTAGCGGGGCGAGCACTTCTTGTCTATACGTTTTATAGAATTCAGTAGAGAGCCCGTCTGTCCCAGGGGCTTTGCTCGTGGGCAGATGTATTACCACTGTCTCTAATTACTCTATTGTGATCGGAGCATCCAGGTTCTGTCTTCCTCATTCAATTTAGGTAATCCTATGTCTTCTAGCGTCTCCTGAATCTCCTGCTCTACGGTCTCCCCTGCATCTTCATAGAGGCGCTTATAAAATCTAAGGAATCCCTCGTTCATGCTCTCCTGGGTGTTCCAGACTTGGCCCGCTTCTCCCGTTATCTCCCTAATCGCTGTTCTTGGTGTCTCGTTCTTGTATAGCCATGCGAGCAGCTTCCCTGGTTTGTCTCCCCAGCGTGTTGTCTTTCAACGCATTTTTTGTAATTCAGGTTGCATAGCCTCTCCCAGAGCCCACTACAAACCTGTTGTAATTGGCTCACCTGTTCGGCGTCTTCCTGTGAGGTGCCCCCTCTTTTCATAATTACTTCTAGTTTCTTTTCCGTCTCCTGTAACTCACGTACTATACCCCCTTGGAGCCCTCTAGATTTAGATATGGCCGCCCCCCTCACTACCACCTTGAAGGCCTCCCACAGGGTTCCCTCTGACTCTACGCTTCCTGTGTTATTTTCAAAATACCCGATTATCCCCTCTCAAGTCCTCTCGGAATGCAGTATCCTTCAGTGCCTCGGCTCTAAGCCTCCATGTTGGGATCCTGGCTCTAGGGGGCTGATGTCGCCACTTCAGGACCAGAGGAGAGTGGTCTGATAATATTCTCGCCTTATATACTGAGCCCGTCATTTCGCCAGCAAGTTCCGAAGTGGCGAACATGTAATCCAGTCTCGTGTACAGATTGTGTGGGGCCGCATAGTGCGAGTACTGCCTATCATTCGGGTGTTGCTGCCTCCATATATCTTCTAGCCCGAAGTCTCTCAGCAGAGCTTGTAGCATTCTCGCTGCGGGGATGGGCTTATCCACTTTAGTGTCTGACCTGTCCATTTTGGGGTTCAGCGTGCAATTGAAGTTCCCACCCCATATAACTGCGCCTACTATGTGGGGGCTGATTTTGCTATATAGTGTCTTAAAATAGGCCACTGTGTCTTGGTTAGGGGCATAAGTATTTATAATTCACAGTTCTCTGTTCTCTAACAGCCCCCAAAACACTACCATCCTCCCGTCCGGCACCTCCGTGGCCTGTAGCAACTGGAAGGGCACCTGTGGCGCCACCCAAATGATTACCCCTCTGGCATATGCCGAGTACGTTGCTCCCGTTGTGGTCCGTCTCCACTTTTTCTCTATCGGCTCTTGTTTCTCTTTGGTTAGGGGGTTTCTTGCAATAAGGCTATATCCACTTTTTGCCTTCTCGGGTACATAATCACCTTATTTCTCTTCAGGTAGCTGTTGAGACCTCTGACATTCCAGGTTACTATTCTAAGGTCTCCCATTGTCATCCATATCCTGTCCCTTTCCCTCTTTGTCCTTCCCTCCATAGCTTGGCGTGGATGTGAGCTTGTTCCCCGTCTAATTTCAACATAAACCCCCCTGCCACCCTCCAATCTCCCCAACTAAATACACTGCACACCTCCCAACTCCCTCCCTTATCACATTCCCAACTGTTGCCCAGCTCCATCCCTGGATCTCAGGCTGTCCTGCATTTGGTCCTTTCCCGGTGTTGCCGATATAAGGAACCCAGCAGGAGGTTGCCGATCTATCGGCAGCCTAACTAAGCTATCTGTGGGGGTATAAGAGCCAGTCCATCAAGATTCCTGCAGTTTTGTACTTTTGAGCCATGCCCGGTCATCTCTTTACTTAGCCCACCTCTAGTGTATCCAAGCTAGCTTCGCCCGGACTTATATTTAAGTCCCAGTGTCTGGTTTTACAGCAACTCGGTTACTGCAGTCGCTGTCTTGCTTGTGTGATCCTTCTTCTTTCCGGTTGTCTGTTTCCGACGGGCAGTTCTGGGCATTCAACCACTGCGTTGCGTCCTCTGGGGTGTCAAAATACAGGGCTCTGTTTTTGTGGTACACCTTCAGTTTCGCTGGATACATCAGCATATATTTGTAGCTCGCCTCTCGCAGTCTTTTCTTCACTGACCCATAGTTCATTCGTCGTCTCTGCACCAGGAGTGTGTAGTCCGGGTATGCTGTGATATTCACAGAAGCCCTTTGCATCATGCCACCTTTGCAGAAGTGTTTTAGGATCTTCTCGATAGTTCAGGATTTTGGCAATTATTGGTCTGGGGGTGGGGGCGCTGCTGGTGGTGGCTTCCTTGTTAAGGCTCTGTGCGCCCTTTCCACTGCGAATCCTTGGGTGAGCGCCCCTCCCCCTATTTCTTGCAGCAACATCGACTCCACATACTCTGTTGGGTTTGGTCCCTCTGAGCCTTCCGGTAGTCCCACGATACGTATGTTATTTCTTCGAGCACGTCCTTCCGCTTCCTCCGCTCTGTTTTCCAGGTTGCTCACATGTTGTTTCAGGATGGTGATTTCCAATGCATGGGACGCACATGCAGCTGTGTTTGGAGTCACGTCTTTTTCCAGTTTGCCTGTGCGTTCTGCTAGCGCTCTGACATCCTGTCTCAGGAGATTAACTTCCTCCTGGACTGCGCCAACTCTGAGTTTCAGTGCTGCCTTAAGTTCAACCATGGCTGCCTCCAGTTTAGTTTCCCACGTTAATTTCAGATCCGCAATCGCTTCCAGGATCTGCTGGTCTTTGCGAGCCGGGGTGGTGTACATGGGGGGGGTGGAAGGGGGGGAAGAGGGCAGCTGACCACTTCTGTCAGCTGCGGTGTTCTTGCCTATTCCTCCAGCGTGGGTTGCTTCCCTTTTGTCTTTCTGTTTGCTCGCCATCTCAGTGTTGTTGTGTGCTTCAGTTCGGGTTATCGGGAGTGTAGTCTCGGGCTCTTCAGGTTTGTTGTGTAGTTAACTGTGGTTCATGGAGGAGGCTTTGGCTTGAGTCCACGTGTGCTATTTGTGTTATCCCGCGAATGGGTTGTGCTCTCACGTCTCCGAGCTGCTGACCCTACTATTGCCTTTGTATACCGGCCCTCATTGTGCCGTGTCACTGTTAGGGAGAATTCTCTGTAAGGCTAATTTCTCAAACCTAGTGAGTCCCCCAGCAGCTTTCCTGGATTTTTGGGGTTTATTTTTTTCTCTCCTGCTAAGAGTGAGATTCTTTTTGCTCCCACTCTTAGACATGATTTGAGGTGTTCCTTTAACTTTCCATGTGTTTTATGGGCTATGGGGTCTTTTACTCCATAGGGTCTCATGTGTTTTTTTTATGTGGGTTACACCGCACCCTCTGTGCCGTAACCCAGGGGTGTCGTAGCGACCCCCCAACATAGACTCCATAACCTGGGACTGACTACTGTCTCCCAGGGCATGTAAAGTCACCATTGGCTTTGCTAGTCCCAAATTATGAACAAACCATCATATTGTGGATGTACTGGTCGGGGCAATTCGATTGCCCCGGGGTCTGTTGTTCGAGGGGGGCACGTCTCCATCCCCCCTGATCGAGTTTTGGCTGGTGGCAGTGGATACTACTTTTTATATTCGACCGCGAATATAACTCTATGGGATTTTCCCATTGTTCGAGGCTACCATCTTTAATTATTTAATTCTTATAGCCTCGAACGTACCGCCGGGTTTATTTATTTAATAATTCGCTGGTTTGTATTTTTTGCCAGAACTCTATTCTAAAATGGTGGTGGGGATAACCAGTCTACCTTCTTTTCGCCTTCCTGGAGCATCTCGTGGCCGCCTTGCCTGTGCCAAGCACCCCGGCAACCGGGATACCACGTTTTCACCACTACCACGAACCGAAAGGGTAGTACCTTTGTGCCGGAGAAATCTGCGGCTGGTTTCTTCCCTGGCAGTGCAACGACCTTCATCTTTCCTCCACGACGAGATCTTCTCTTCCTCTGGACGACGCTGCGACTTGCACCCGCTGCCAGGGACAACTGCCCCCGCTGGAGGATCCTCTCCATTTAAGGTACCGTGTTCCGCCTGGCTTCCCTTGCAACCGATTGAACGGGGTGTATTAATTCCTCGTCTCTCAAACCTGGGTTAGCCTGGGACACCTTAGCTAACTTTTCTGAACTGAACGAAACCTTTTTCGAACTACCTCTACAAACTTCGAAGACTCTGTGTAACTGTCTGATCTTGGGCACCTTCCGCCTGGCTCCCTTCAAAGTGGGATTGGCACTTAAACTTCCTCGCTCACCAGTAGACTGTGCCTTCCTAACTTGCTGTGGTTCTTTAAAAAGTGTTTAGTGTGTATGCTTCCATAATTCTGCTTTTCCCTCCCTTTTTATTTAACTTGTTGGAGTGCCATCGAACGTTAAGCGCTCACCTCTGTCTGGAAATAAGTGGTGTTAACTAAGACTTGTCCAACAAGTAATCAGGGATGTACATATGATAATAGTGATTGTGTTTTGAACTTATCTTACCAATTTAGTGCTAGTGTGTTTTATAAGTGTGTGTTAAATAAATAATTATATACTTTTACACCAAAGCTCTGGTCAGTGTTTGTGCTACTGTGTCTTTGTACCTAATGTGTATACTCTGTATACTGCCTAACTCTTGAGGGAAGTCTGACTGCTCAGCCACAGCTACCAAGTGAATCTGTGTGGTACAGACTGCTACCACGTGGGTTTACTGCCAAACACCTGTAGTCTTAAATCTTTTGCAGTGGTCCCTAAGGGAACTGCACAGGTTTCTGCCTAACAGTCACTGCATCCGCTCTTTAGGGTTCGTGGTCCTCTGCCGGCCTCGTGTCTGGCCCTTCGATTCTTTGTATGCCACAGGGCCTCTTTGCTGCACTCCTTGTGCTTGCTGTAGTGCGTCCACCAGTGCCCTGCATCAGCACTATCGTCTCCCTCCCTCTATCGTCCAGCAAGGCCTCCCAACCTCTTCTGGGGTACTGGTGCTTTTTCCCCACAGTGTAGCTTGCCTTCACTCCATGCGCATATCTTTTAGCAAGCAGTCGGGCAGCATTTAGTGTCCCTGTTCCGTCTGGGCTTCACTTGCTAACAGCTCTCTCAGCCAGTGTTGTAGGCAAACAGTGCCTCCAACGTACTGTATCCCTCTGTTAAGTATCCAGTATGTGATCAGTAGAGTGGCACACTGTATCTATTTCCTGTCACTGATTTCAGGTTTCGGGCATCCCCCTTCCCTCCCATATGTCGCATCCACGCCCACTTCTACATGACCTGCTGGTGCCTGGCAACGATGTATCTTCTCTCCTCCTTGCTTTCGGAAACCTGTTAGTTCAGTGGGGATTGTAGGCTTTTGATGTTCTCACCTCTCTCGCAGTTTTGGGAGCTCCAGAGCACAAGCCAGCACTGTTCGCCCACCGCAGCTGCTCCTCTGCTCTTTTCTTATTTCCTTTTCTCCAGGTTTTCTGTATCGGCAGCCCGCCGTATTAGCACACCAGAGGCACCATTATTGCTCCACGCAGTGCGGGCTCGCTGCCAAGCCTCTTCTATTACTTCTTTAGCATTCCCAGTTGGCCTGGGTTTTCTTCTGCCTTCTCGTATAACCGCACTTCTTCATACTGTGCCATAGCCCGTCTGATTTCTTTGTTCTTGCCCGGTCGCCATCTTGTTTTCCCAATCGACTGGGTGCACCAGCCCTTCTGTTGCACACAATGTCTCTTATATGCTCCGGTTTCCTGCGGTTTTCAGATCATACTGTGCCTCGCATATTCATGCATTGCTGGGTCCACAGGATGTCACGCCGTAGCCAGCTTTAAACACGGATGCTCTGCAGGATCAGCAGGAGCTCATTGGAGCCACTTCCTATCCCATGGCACTGTAGCCACGCCCCCCCCCCAGAACATGCTTTTTCAGATCCCTCAATATATAGCCAGTCGGGAGGTGACCGTGCGCAAGGCCATGCGCTTGCTAGGAATGATTGCATCATGCATATACTTGGTTTCCCACGCGCGGCTGCGCATGCGTCCCATGCAAGAGTGGCTCAACAGCCAGTGGTGTCAGGCCAGCGGGCAATGGGAAGATCTGGTAGTTGTCTCACTAGCCCTCGTTCTCTCTCTGCAGTGGTGGTGAAGAGAAAACCTCTTGAAGGGGGAGACCTTCACCACCCCTGCAGTGGAAGCCACTCTCACTACAGACGCATCTCTCACAGGGTGTGGGGGGCTCACTGGCTTCAGCAGACAGCGCAGAGAGTTTGGGTCCCTCAAGTAGCGTCCAACCATATAAACCTACTGGAGCTATTAGCAGTGGTCAAGGCTTTGCCATGTATTACCTGAACAAACAGGGGGGCACTCACTCTCCAGGGCTATCCAAGCTGTCCCAAAACATTTGGATATGGGCTCTCAAACGCAAGAGGTTTGTTGTCCCAACATGTTCCAGGGGAACTCAATCTTCTGGCAGACGTGCTCAGCAGACATTTTCCTCTGCCCGAAGAATACAAATGGCAGCTACACAAAGACATTGTGTCCGTCTTCACAGAATGGGCTTCCCATAGATCGACCTGTTCGGAACTCAGGAGAACGCCCAATGCCAAGACTACGCCTCCAGGTACCCCCAGAAATGATCCAAGGGGAACGGTCTCTGGATAACATGGTCAGGGAAATTTGTCTACGCTCCCCCTACCCCCCCGGACTCACCTTCTCAACAAGATAGTGCACAAGATGCACCAGGAACCAGTTACCATGATACTGGTGGCCCCATGTGGGCCCGCCAGCCCTGGTTCGCTCACTTGATGGAAATGTCCCTCTCCCCACCAGTGAAACTACCCTGCCCTTACAACATGTTGTCTCGGGACAGGGGGGAGACCCTACACCCATGCCCACAAACTCTGAATTTAGCAGCATGGCTCCTGAGGTCATAGAGTTTGGGCACCTAAAACTCCCTCAGAGGTGCATGGACATACTCAGGGAAGCTAGGAAACCTAATACACGTTATTGCTATGCCAGCAAATGGAAACATTTTATCTGGTGCAATTCCAAGGGGGTCAATCCCATCGATTACTCACTCACCCACACACACTGTGCTGTACCTAACCCATCTGTTGGACACTGGGTTAGTCTTCAATTCCCTAAAGGTTCATCTGGCTGCTCTGTCAGCCTGCACCACATCACAACAAAAAGTGTTGTGGTGGAAAATACTGGTGATTAAAGCCTTCATGGAAGGGGTCAAGAGGATTTATCCCATTTCTCACCCGGCCCCTGGATGGGATCTAAATGTGGTTTTAACCAGGCTCATGGGAACTCCCTTTGAGCCTATGCATAAAGCAAGTCTGAAAGACCTGACTTATAAAACGGCCTTCCTAGTGGCTATCACTTCTATCAGAAGGGTTCGCGAACTACAGGCACTTTCTGTTCTAGGCCCCTTTGTTATAGTCCACAAAGGTAAGGTAGTTCTGCGCATACAACCCAGATTTGCACCTAAATTCATCGCAAAGTTCCATGTGAACCAATCAATCGAACTACCCACTTTCTTCCAGAACCCTACTAGCATGGCCGAAAGAAGCCTACACACACTAGATGTGCGCAGGGCAGTCATGTTCTCCAGCATTGGATCTTTCATGGATTCACATGCTTAGAATATTCCCTGTCGACAGACTGGGAACCCTCGGTACACTTATAAGGCCTTTTCCCATAGGACAAAAAAGTGTCAGAAGTTTTCCTATCTACGTCGTTTTTTGGGCTGCCCACGCACGCCCCACTAGGACATAGTGGTATAAATGCCCCAGCGGCTCCCTTCAGATTTCAACCGTCTCCAAAGTAGTGGGAGCACCTCGTGTAGTCCACTATTTTGTCTAGGTTGTGCTGTTGGAGTTTTGTCTTGATGTCAGGAAAAGCGCTGTTCCGCCCGTGCGCTACGTGCGGGTTGAAGGTGTACGAGGGGGACGGACATATGGATTGCATATATTGTCTACACCCTCATCATTCGGCAGACAAGTGCGACATATGTAAGGGCTTCTCCCAGAAGACTCTTAAAGATCGAAGTCGACGACTAGTGGCATGGTTAACCGATGGAGCGGGGGCATACACGCCTTCGGAGGTAGGCTCCATGCGCAGCGTGGCCTCAGCGTCAAAATCTTCGGGGCCCCGCGCCGCTCGACATCGTCAGAACCACCGGTGAAGAAATCGCGATCGGCGGAGGAGTCATCATTGAGAAGCCATTCTAAGGTGTCTTTGTCGAAGAAAGCCTCGTCATCCTCATCTTCGACGAAGAAAGACAGAAAAGTCTAAATCCTCCTCGGGCAATCATCATAGATCGACCTCGAGTCGAGAAGCGGAGAAGCGTAGGTCAAGTTCAGAAAAGGCGGGAACGCCTCGGGGACCTACACGACCACCACCGTCGTCAACGGCAGGGCAGTCGTCGACCACTTCTCTGCCACTGACACAATTGGTCTCAACTGTTCTTGGGCCGCAGACGGTGACGACGACGACAGGGCCAGCTTTAGCCTCGTCGACGGAGATCCCGCAAGAGGCCTGGCGACCAGAAGTATTCGACCCGGTTTTGCCGGAGACCCTACTGCAGCAAGAGACCTTGTCGGTGTCCTCGGGAGATGAGGATGTGAGAGTAGCTGGCCCTGCAGACATCGGGTTACGAGGAATTACCAGGCCTCTCTCCGGGAGCATTCCGGGGTCTGCCCCTCTTCTCAATCCGCAGTCACTCTTGTCGCTGGAGGTTTTATCCACGTTACAAACGTTGCTGAAGACACTGGACGAGAGGCTACATCAAGCAACTCCGACGAGGTCGGCCATCGACGAACCGGGCCCGTCTCGTCGGCCACCTCCGTCAACCCCCACGGCAGTGCCAGCGGTGGAGACCTCTCAGCTCCACGCCACGAGGAAGGAGAACTGATAGATTCGGACTCGGACAGGAGAACCTTATCGGATGTCTCACTTACCCCCCTCCAGGGATCCAACCTGGGAGTCTGAGGTGGAATTAGAAACCCCGAGAAGCCCGGCTCAGCCGTCTCCCCCGGACGACATTGGGTCATTTCACGCCATGATGGCCAAAGCATGTACAGAATTCAGGTTGGTGTTTTCGGTACCCATCCTGGATCATGTGTGGCAGGAGGGGTTACAGACCATGCGTCACCCTTTCTCGGAACCGGCAATAAAAGGTCGCCTGGAGAAAATATTTAAGGCCCCAGAAGCTACCCCCAAGTGTCTGCCTCCCAACCAACCCCTGACTCAGTGGTGTCGGCAGCGGCGAGAAAGGCGAGGGTCCAGCACAAGTGCCCGACCCCCCCCGGAAAATAAGGCCAGAAGACAGGATGCCTTTGGCAAAAAAGTGCTGCGGTAGGAGCAACCACAGTGAAAGCGGCCAACTCTCTGGCTATAGTAGCCAGATCTGACAGAGAGATGTGGCACCGACTGGCACCTATGCTGGAGCATCTTCCAGAAGAACATCGGAAGGCAGCGATGTTTCTCGTCCGGGAAGGTGAAGAGGCTTCCAATCATGCTATTAACATGGCTGTGGACCTCGCAGAATCGGGGTTTAAACAAGTGAACAACTGGGTGGTTCTACGGAGGCAAGCATGGCTTAAATGCACCAACTTTAGACCAGAGATGCAATACAAGGTGCTGGATATGCCCTTTGAGGGAGACCTTCTGTTCGGCGAGAAGGTGGACGAGGCCCTGAAGGGTATGAAGGAGGACTCTGACACGGCGCGTTGCTTGGGTGCCCTCCAGAGTGGTCGGAGTTTCAGGTCTTTTCGTCCCATTAGGGGAGCATCGGGAAACTCGGGATTCTCGGCATCGAGAGACAGATCCTTCAGTAGGCCGGCGTACCCCTCCCAGGGATACAGACGGGCTTCTCAAGTGGCAAAACGACGCTGGGACTACCAGACCTCCAGTGTGTTGCAGCAGGAAGTAGCACTTATGCTACAAAAAGGTGCTATAGAATTGGTTCCGTCGTCACAGAGGGGTCAAGGGGTTTATTCCCGATACTTTGTGGTGAAAAAACCAAACGGAAAGTGGCGTCCCATTCTAGACCTGCGCGATCTCAACAAGATGTTGAAAAGCCTAAAATTCAAGATGCTCATACTCCAGGAAGTGATCCGGTCAGTTCAGGAAGGGGACTTTCTGGCGTCTCTGGACCTGCAGGATGCGTACTTCCACATTCCAATGTGAGTCGGCGACACAAAGTTCCTAAGGTTTGTGGTAGGACGGACTCACTACCAGTTCACAGTACTTCCTTTTGGGCTAAAATCCTCTCCCAGAACGTTCACGAAATGTTTGGCCCCGGTGGTGGCCTGGCTGAGAAGGCAAGGCCATCATGTGTACCCGTATCTCGACGACTGGTTGGTGAGGATGTCATCCCCGATGTCGACTCACACAAGTTTGCAGGCCACCATGCGACTCTTACAACGGCTGGGGTTTGCGGTAAACTTCGAGAAATCATCATTGCTGCCGTCGAGAAGCTTGGTATTCCTGGGCGTGCAATTCTAGACTCAGTCAGGATTAGTGAAGCCATCCCTCGACAGAATCGCCAAACTCAATCGATTGGCAGGTCTGCTGAGAATCAATACCAGACTCAGTGAGAAGATGTGTTGATTCTGGGCGCTATGGCGTCCTGCATTCCTCTGGTGGGCTACTGCCGCCTGTTCATGAGGTCTGTAACGCTCACCTGATTCCCGCAGAGGCGCCGGTCTTGACTGGGCGAATACCGTATCTTCAAAGGTGATGTGTAACACACGGTTGGCTCTTTGGGCTGGACCTCTGTGCACTGTATGTCTGACTCGAAGAGTAAGATGTCTGCGGATAGAAAATACGGGATTAATGAACTGGGGTTATTGGGTGTCTCTCTTCTTCCCTTTCTCTTCTCCTGTAGAACCCCACAGGTTAACGCTCTCACCTTAGGTAAGTGAACGCCGAGCTCTCCATCTGCCTCGGGGCAGGGTGCCGTAACCAGTTTCTTCACTGGATAAGGAGAGGACTGCTGTCCGTCGTTTACTGCACGAACGGTAAGTTCCAAGTATTTCAAATGTCTTTAAAAGTCTTTTGTAATGATGTCTCTTGTCTTGCAGGGTTCCGGCGATGGCGGATGACGGGCTGAAGTGAGTTGAGGATGGAACCCGTGGGAGGAATAGAAGCGCCTGGAAGCACGTAAGTAAGCGCTTGTTGCCTGCTTCACGATGCGCACTAACTGTCCTTTTATCTTGCAGGTACAAGTTCGGAGCTGCTGAAGGGTGCCGGAATACCCACTGGGTTCGGCGTGGGAAGGAGTAATGGCACGTGAGTAATAACGTTACCCAATGTCTTTAAGCGCACCTTCTTTTGTCTTTCAGATGCGGGATGCAGCGCCGAAGGCCTCCGGAGCGTGCAAAGAGTTGGTAAGCTTTTGTCTTTCAGATGCCGGAATGCAGTGCGAAGACCTCCGGAGCACGCGAAGAGTAGGTAAGCCTTTGCCTTTCAGATGCCGGAATGCAGCGCGAGGCGTTGGTGACAGCCGATGGACCAGGTAAGAGAAGCGCTGTCACTGAAGACCGTATTGCTAACCTGTTCTTTCTTGTCTTTATAGGTGTTGCTGAAGACTGGATTCAGGGTGGTAAGCCTTTTTCCCTTAGGCCCAGGATCAGATGCAGAAGACACGATGAGCGTTCTGCTGCAGAGGATGCAGAATAACGCAAAGCAAGATTCATCCATCGGGTGTGGTTTAAATAGCCTCCTGTAGTGCTTAGGTGTCTCCTTCCACAGCCTCGCCTAGGTAAGAAAAGAGTTCCTGCTTTCCAGAAGAGTTCCAGTGTTCTGAACCTAGGGAGTGGCTCCTGCCCCACCCAACAGGAAAAGTAGTCCCAAACAGAAGAGGATTAGAGGCTCAACTGGCAGGTAAGTAAGCAGCATGGTCTGCTGCAGGTAAGTCCACCCAAGCATTATGAGCCCGGCGCTTCCAGCGCTGGGACTGGGCATATTTATGAGCCTGGTGCCACTGGCGCCAGGACAGGGTCCAAAAGGTCCCAATTGGGACTGGTTGGCACTCGGAACCTGGGTTATGGATCTGCTTCCAAGGGAGTTGGGTAAGTCCTGACCTTTTGGAAGCAGAGATCATGACAGCACCCCCCCTCAAGGCCCCTCCCAAACCGGGCTTCTCCGGGGGTTTGGGCTTGTCAGGGAATGTTCGATGAAATCTTTTGATTAGACGAGGAGCGTGGACATATTCTGCAGGTTCCCAGGATCTTTCTTGGGGGCCGTAGCCTTTCCAGTCAATTAGGTAAAATAGTTTAGATTTGGAGATCTTGGAGTCCAGGATGCTTTTGATTTCAAACTCGAGTTCTCCATCAACTAGGATAGGTTTTGGAGATTCGGTTAGTCGGGTTTGAGGTTGCACGGGTTTTAATAGAGAGACGTGGAAGACCGGATGTATCTTCATGTGAGGGGGCAAGTCCAACTTGACCGCTACTGGGTTTACTATGGTAGTGATGGAATAGGGACCAAGGTATCTTGGGTTGAATGTGCGTGGTCCTTTTAGAGGTAGATATTTGGTGGATAACCAGACTTGATCTCCTACTTGATATTGGGGGGCTTCCTTCCGATGTTGATCTGCTCCTTTCTTGTATTGTTCCTTAGCCCTTTGAAGGTGAGAAACGGCTTCCTTAAAGGCTTGGGTGATTGTAGAATGCAGGTAGTCTACTGCTGGTGTTCCAAGATCTTGGGATGGATCCAACTCCGAGGTTCGAGGGTGACTGCCGTATAGAAGAAAAAACGGGGTTTTCCCAGTTCCCGAGTGGACAGAGTTATTGTAGGCATATTCGGCTATCCAAAGGATATCTTTCCAAGTTTTTTCAGTTTGTTGCAGCATGCAGCGTAAATACTGTTCCAGAGTTTGATTGGTCCTCTCGGTTTGTCCGTCGGTTTGAGGGTGGTGACTGGTCGATAGTCTCACATCAATTTGAGCCGACCGACAGCAACTTCGCCAAAAATGAGAAATAAATTGACTACCTCGATCCGAAATTAGAACTGAAGGAAAACCGTGCAGTCGGACAATGTTTTCGAGAAATTCTCGGGCCAGCGTTGTTGCTGTTGGCAAGCCTTTGAGTAGAATGAAATGCGCCATCTTGGAGAATAAGTCCACGATTACTAGGATCGTATTGTATCCGGAGCATGGAGGTAGATCGGTGATGAAGTCCATAGAAAGCGTATGCCAAGGGCGAGGTGGGATGTCAATAGGGCGTAAGAGGCCGGCTGGTTTTTCCTTTTGACTCTTGTTTTGGGCGCATACTCCACAGGACATTATAAAGTCTCTGATATCTTTCTTCCAAGACGGCCACCAGAAGTAGCGCTTGATCTTTTCTGAGGTTTTGGCCATACCGGGATGTCCTTCCATTAAGGAATCGTGATAACAAGAGATTACCTTTTTCTGTAAATCTGTGCTGGGCAGGTATAATCGTTCTTGGAAATACAAGTCACTGCAAAGTCCTTTCCCTGCAGATGCCAATTCTGTATGTCTGCTGGAGTTACAAGTTGCCTGGCTTTATCCTTAACTTCCTCTATGGATTGTGTGGCGATTACACCCAGAATTCTTTGTTCGGGAATGATAGGTACAGGTTTAGGGTTGATCAAGTGTTCTTCCACTCCCATCCGAGAAAGGGCATCAGCTTTACCGTTTTTTGTACCAGGTCGATAGGTAATTATGAAGTCAAACTCTGCAAAGAATAGTGCCCAACGGAGTTGTCTAGAGGATTGGGCCTTTGCGGTTTTCAAATATTGCAGGTTTCGGTGATCCGTAATCACAGTAACAGTGTCGGGCCCCCAGAAGATAATGCCGCCAAGCCTTAAAGGCAGACTTGATAGCCAGAAGTTCCTTATCAGTAATAGTGTAATTGATTTCAGGAGGCGAGAATTTGCGGGACCAAAATGCCACGGGATGCAACTGATTGGTTACTGGGTCCTTTTGTGATAGAACTGCCCCCATGGCAAGGCTCGAAGCATCAGTTTCAACGATGTAGGGGAGTTCGGGGCGAGGATGTTTTAAAATTGGTGCAGAGATAAATTTAGTCTTCAAATTCTGGAAAGCTTGCTCCGCCTCGGTAGACCATTCAAAACGTTTGTTTTTCTTTAACAAGGCGGTGATGGGCTGGACTATTCGAGAGAATTCGGGGATAAACCTGCGGTAAAAGTTAGCGAAGCCTAACATGCTTTGAACACCTTTTACGGAGGATGGTGATGGCCATTTGAGAACTGCATCGACCTTCTTTGAATCCATACGCACTCCGCTAGGTGATAATATGAATCCCAAGAACTCAACTTCAGTCACGTTGAAAACACATTTTTCCAACTTGGCGAAAAGTTTGTGTTGACGCAATCTCTCGAGGACCATTTTCACGTGTTTCCGATGTTCAGATTCCGATGAAGAATAAACAAGGATGTCGTCAATGTAAACAACAACACACACATCTATGAGCTCTCTGAGGACATCGTTCATAAAATATTGAAAGGCGGCCGGGGCATTGCAAAGTCCGAAGGGCATGACCTGATATTCAAATAGCCCATACTTGGTGCGGAAGGCCGTCTTCCATTCATCGCCCTCTTTTACTCGTACCAAGTGGTAGGCTCCTCTAAGATCCAGCTTTGTATATATGCATGCTTTTCTGACTTGGTCCAGTTCAGGGATCAAAGGTAACGGATATCTATTCTTAACGGTGATCTGGTTCAGGGTGCGATAATCTATACAAGTTCTAAGGTCCCCTTCTTTTTTTGGAACGAAGAACAAAGCTGAAGAAGCAGGGGACTTGGAAGGACGAATAAACCCATTCGCTAGGTATTGATCCAGGTATTGTCGGAGGTGAAGGTTCTCAGGCTCGGTGAGGGCATAAATTCTACTACAAGGAGGAGTAGATCCAGGTATCAGGTCTATATGGCAGTCATAAGACCTATGAGGAGGTAGAGAGTTAGCCTGATCCTTCCGGAAAACATCTTGGAATTCTAGGTATTCGGGAGGTAACTGGGGAGTCTCCGAAGAAATTGCTGCCAGTGCAACACCAGGTGGAGGGTGACAAGTAGAGGCACATTCTGGAAACTGAACCGTTCTTGCTCGCCAATCGATCTGAGGATTGTGTTTCTCTAACCAAGGTATTCCTAGAATTATCTGGAACTGAGGGGCCTTGATCACATCGAACACGATCTTCTCATGGTGTCCATCTTGACTTACTAGCGTCACTTCTTGAGTGGTATGCGTTACTGGTCCGGAGGCTATCTCCGTACCATCCACCGTAGTAATGACGTCCTTTACAGCCTTGGGACAAAGAGTTAGATTCATCCTCAAAACCATTTCATGATCCACATAATTGCCGATGACACCGCTGTCGACGTAAGCTTCAATCGCATGTAATCGATCCGGATGATCAGGGCTAATGAGGACCATAGGTATCACGAAATGCGAGGTCACGGAACTGGTTTTAACGCTCGGCAAGAGGACCTCTATTCTTGTCGGGCGAGGTCGTTTCCCTGCTCAGAGTTTGTGACCTTGGTAACTGCAACTCCTACTGCCTTCTTGGCTGGTTTCACCGGACAGTCTCGAAGAAAGTGCCCTGAGTTTCCGCAATAGAGGCATAATTGCAACTGTTTTCTCCTTTCCCGCTCCTTTTGTGTTAGTGGTCCTTTCAGGCCCCCTATTTGCATGGGTTCCCCAGAGTCTACTCCTTTGGAAGGAGTTGGTGGTTTGGAAAATACTCGAGCATCAAACTTGGAACGATCGGCCTTCCTGTTCTGCAGTCTGTGATCTATTTGAACGACTAAGTCTATATAGTCCGAACAGTCTTGCGGGGGATTCACTACTTGGGCTAACACATCTTTGAGCTCTCCACGTAGACCTCTATAAAACAGCGTAATCCTTTTGTCCTCAGGCCATTGAGTTTCCACTATCAGTCTGTTGAAAGACGCAATATAAGCCAAAAGGTCTTGATTACCCTGTCGCAACGAAAGAAGCTCATTGTCCAAGGCCTGCCCCTGTGAATGTCTTGCGAACAGTTTTTCCATACTGAGCTGAAAAGCTTGAAAATCATGGAGAACCGGATCATCTTGATTAACTAGAGGGATTGACCAGTCTGCCGCATTGCCACTAAGGTACGAAAGCACGAAAGCTACTTTAGCTTGATCAGTTGGAAAGGCTGCTGGCCGGCATAAGAAATGCAACCGGCACTGATTAATAAATACTGCAAACCTCTTTGGGTCACCAGAAAATCGTTCGGGCGGAGCCAGAGGTACATTCCCAGGTAGGTTGATTTGCACTGGATTCATAGAGGATGTTGAAGGAAGATTTGCCCCTGATGCGGGTAATGGGGTCTGTCCGGCTTGTGACTGTAGCAATTGTCTAGCGAGATCGTCTGTTCGCTCCTTGGAAATAATCAGTTCCCTTCTTCGAGCGTTCGTTTCCTGACGGGCTGCATGCACTTCTGCTCTTAGTTCCCCAAGTAACCGGGCTAGCTGGTCGGTATCAGAGGTTTCCATAGCGCCTGGGTGGGAGTTTTGCGGTAGGCTTTGCGTTCTGTAACGCTCACCTGATTCCCGCAGAGGCGCCGGTCTTGACTGGCCGAATACCGTATCTTCAAAGGTGATGTGTAACACACGGTTGGCTCTTTGGGCTGGACCTCTGTGCACTGTATGTCTGACTCGAAGAGTAAGATGTCTGCGGATAGAAAATACGGGATTAATGAACTGGGGTTATTGGGTGTCTCTCTCTTCTTCCCTTTCTCTTCTCCTGTAGAACCCCAAAGGTTAACGCTCTCACCTTAGGTAAGTGAACGCCGAGCTCTCCATCTGCCTCGGGGCAGGGTGCCGTAACCAGTTTCTTCACTGAATAAGGGTGCAGGCCTCTTGACCTCAGAGGACTGCTGTCCGTCGTTTACTGCACGAACGGTAAGTTCCAAGTATTTCAAATGTCTTTAAAAGTCTTTTGTAATGATGTCTCTTGTCTTGCAGGGTTCCGGCGATGGCGGATGACGGGCGGAAGTGAGTTGAGGATGGAACCCGTGGGAGGAATAGAAGCGCCTGGAAGCACGTAAGTAAGCGCTTGCCTGCTTCACGATGCGCACTAACTGTCCTTTTATCTTGCAGGTACAAGTTTGGAGCTGCTGAAGGTTGCCGGAATACCCACTGGGTTTGGCGTGGGAAGGAGTAATGGCACGTGAGTAATAACGTTACCCAATGTCTTTAAGCGCACCTTCTTTTGTCTTTCAGATGCAGCGCCGAAGGCCTCCGGAGCGTGCGAAGAGTTGGTAAGCTTTTGTCTTTCAGATGCCGGAATGCAGTGCGAAGACCTCCGGAGCACGCGAAGAGTAGGTAAGCCTTTGTCTTTCAGATGCCGGAATGCAGCGCGAGGCGTTGGTGACAGCCGATGGACCAGGTAAGAGAAGCGCTGTCACTGAAGACCGTATTGCTAACCTGTTCTTTCTTGTCTTTATAGGTGTTGCTGAAGACTGGATTCAGGATGGTAAGCCTTTTTCCCTTAGGCCCAGGATCAGATGCAGAAGACACAATGAGCGTTCTGCTGCAGAGGATGCAGAATAACGCAAAGCAAGATTCATCCATCGGGTGTGGTTTAAATAGCCTCCTGTAGTGCTTAGATGTCTCATTCCACAGCCTCGCCTAGGTAAGAAAAGAGTTCCTGCTTTCCAGAAGAGTTCCAGTGTTCTGAACCTAGGGAGTGGCTCCTGCCCCACCCAACAGGAAAAGTAGTCCCAAACAGAAGAGGATTAGAGGCTCAACTGGCAGGTAAGTAAGCAGCATGGTCTGCTGCAGGTAAGTCCACCCAAGCATTATGAGCCCGGCGCTTCCAGCGCTGGGACTGGGCATATTTATGAGCCTGGTGCCACTGGCGCCAGGACAGGGTCCAAAAGGTCCCAATTGGGACTGGTTGGCACTCGGAACCTGGGTTATGGGTCTGCTTCCAAGGGAGTTGGGTAAGTCCTGACCTTTTGGAAGCAGAGATCATGACAGGTCGGTTCAAGAGATTGGTGGACGCAGGCCCAAGGACTCTGGTCGGACAAACTGACCGTCGACGACGACAAGCTCCTACTAGCTCTTCAGTGGTGGCAGAGCTTTCAGAATCTATCCAGAGGGGTAACCCTACAGGAGCCGGAGTTTCGGCTAACTATAGTGACGGACGCATCCCTGACAGGCTGGGGTGCACACATGAGCACCCTACAAACGCAAGGTTGTTGGTCTCGAAGGGAGTCACTCCTGCACATCAACGTTCTGGAACTGAGAGCAGTGCGCTGGGCCTTGGAAGTCTTTCCTGCCGCACATCAGAGGGTCCATAGTGAGAATATTGACAGACAACACAACAGCAATGTTTTACTTAAGGAAGCAAGGAGGCACGCCGTCCAGAACCCTTTCCACTGAGTCTCAGAAGGTGTGGCATTAGGCTCTGAAACACGATATATCCATCGTACCTCATCATTTCCCGTGAGTAAGGAACGAGCAAGCGGACTCACTCAGCAGAAAAATGGACCAAATACACGAATGGGAGATGGACAGCGTTCTGTATTCGAAGGTCTTCGAGAAATGGGGACGGCCTCCGCTGGATCTTTTCGCAACGAAAAGGAACAAGAAGTGCAAGATGTATGCCAGCAGATGGCCACAAGAAGGTTCTCTGGGGGAAGCATTCTCCTTCCCGTGGACGGACCAGTTCCTCTACGCCTTCCCTCCGTTCCCTCTTATAAGGAGAACTCTGCAGTGGATACGCAGGTACAGGTGCCGGGTCATCCTAGTGGCACCGTGTTGGCAGAGGCAGCTGTGGTTTTCCGACCTGCTTCACCTGTCAGATCAACCGATATCTTTCCCGAAGCTTCCCAATCTCCTGTCCTGGGACGAAGGGACAGTGTGGCATCACAATCCAGACAGTCTCAACCTCACAGCTTGGCTCCTGACTTTTCGGAATTTGGTGCCTTGAGCATTTCGTCGGATTGTCGGAGAATCCTGCAAGCAGCACTGGCGCCTTCCACCAACAAGTTGTACGCGTGTAAGTGGAGAAGATTCTGTACGTGGTGTCAAGGACAGCCAGGAGTGCAACCTCTAAGGGTAACTCCGGAGCAACTTCTACCTTATCTGCTACACCTGGCGAAGAGCGGATTATCCTTTTCATCAATAAAGGTACACCTGGCGGCCATCTCTAGGTTCACGAGGAGGAGGCAGTCGTCTCCCTTGTTTAGTGACAGGCTGTTGAAACACTTCAGAGGGGTCTGTTCCGAACATTCCCGCCGGTTAAACGGTTTCCACCAACGTGGAGTCTAAATGTGGTGCTAGCAGGGTTAATGAAAGCACCCTTTGAACAATGGCCATATCGTCGATGAAGTTCTTGTCATGGAAATTGGCCTTTCTAATAGCTATAACATCAGCTAGGCGGCTATCAGAATTGCATGCGTTGGTCATGGACCCGCCGTACCGAAGGACAAAGTTGTTCTGTCAACTAATCCTCGTTTCATTCCAAAAGTTCCTACGGCTTATCATAAACGCTCATCCATTGTCCTGCCTACCTTTTACGCAACCCCCTCATCGGCTGCGGAAAAAGTCTTCCATACCTTGGATGGGAAGAGAGCTCTAAAATGTTACCTTCATCGGACTCAGCAACTTAGATCTACACAGCAACTCTTCATTGCATATGGTTTGTGTCGATTGCCTTCTGTCATTCCAAAGCGGGAAAACCGCTACAAGGGCGTCCGAGAGCTCATTCCACGCGGGCAACTTCGTCTTCGACGGCGTTGTGGGCAGGAATCCCTTTGGCAGACATTTGCCAGGCAGCGGCATGGTCAGTGCCTCACACGTTTCCCAACATTACTGCCTCGAACGGCAGCATGCGGACGAGATACAAATGGGAAGAGCAGTCTTACGCCATCTGTTTCAATAAGGTAAGCCCTTTTCAAGAAGGGTCTGTACTTATTTTAACATATGTATATATAGACGTATATATGTATGTGTACATATAGATATTGATATGTGCATGTACTTTTGCGTATTTATAAATCGGCAGTTTACGTATGCATAGTTCGGTATACGTATGCTTAGGGGGGTGCCGGATTGCATTCACACCTCCCCTTTTCAGGATCACTGCTGTGTATTCTATTCTAAGCATGTGAATCCATGAAAGATCAAATGCTGGAGAAGGGAATAGTTTCTTACCTGTAACTCCATTTCTCCAGCATTGGTATCTTTCATGGATTCACATGCTTAGAATATTCCCCATCGACAGACTGGGGACCCTCAGTACACTTATAAAGCCGTTTCCCATAGCCGTTTCCCATAGGAAACTAGTCCCTTCTACCTCGAAAGAACTAAACCACTGAGGAAAACCAAACAATTCTTCGTTTCAATGGCAGCTGGTAGAGAAGGGGATCTTGTCTCTAAATCAGCTATCTCAAGGTGTATTGTCAAATGCATCACACTATGCTACACTCTTGCTAAGAGAGAACTGCCCTTCAAGCCTAGAGCACATTCTACTTGGGGCACTGGGGCATCCATAGCATTCATTGCAAATGTTCCCCTTTAGTCCATTTGCACAGCGGCAACCTAGAGTTCTGTACACACCTTTACAAAACACTATTGCCTAGACACTCATTCTAGGTCTGATTCTCAGGTGGGACAAGCAGTACTAAGACATATTTTCTCTACTGTTCCTTCTCACAACCCACCTCTAACTCCGGGTACTGCTCGCTAGTCTATTCACAGCATGCGATTCTAAGCAGATTAACCAGCATCAGAAGACATGCATTACTTAACGTAATAGCATTTCTGATTATTGTATCTGCTTAGATTCACAATGGCCCTCCCTACCTCCCCGCTCGGGGTGGAAGGAACATAGACGTCTTACTACTTTCTCTCTTTATCTACTCACTCACTATAACCTTGGGCTCCCTCATGGCAGAAAAAATAAAATCGGAGGGACCTCGGCGCATGAGGGATTTTGGGTGCACTACACGTCACATTAGGATTAGTGTTACAGACATGCCTATGCTGATATCCCCTTTCGGTCCCCGAAAGACAAGATTCAATACTCCGCGGTTAACACTGGATGTCGGACCATATGCACAGCATTGAATCTAAGCAGATACAATCATCAGAAATGCTATTACGGTAAGTAATGCGTGTCATATGCGGGGTCGCAAGCTGATTAGCCCTGCAAGTTGGGAAAGTTTCACAAACTTTCACCGCGAGAGTTAGGATCTCTCAACCGGGTGGCACAGTACCTTAAAGTGAAGCAAAAAGATGCAGCTGAAGACGTTGGTTCCTGGCAGTTCCTGCAGATCTCGCTGTTCCTGAGCCTCAGTCGTTGGGCATACGAGGGAGGACGTCGGGGGACTCCTGCACTGCACGGGATCGTCGTCGGATCCCGTGAAGTGCAGGGATGGCGATCACAAAATGGCGTCACTTCAGCTCAAGTAGCTGCAGCTTCCAAACACAAACTGGTGTCCTTCTCCCTGGTTAACCTTAACCAGCTCTGAGAATGGTATCCAGGTGTTTGCTGAGTTGATTGTTCCCACCAACTCAAAGGAAGAAGCCGTCCTTGAAGGAGCTTCTGTCGATTGGAGATCTGGCAATTCGGGGTTGCAGTAGGGCTTCACCGGGCAACCCAACGGTCCAGTGGTTGCAGCAGCCGTCCTCTTCCACCTCATCTTCGGTTCTTTCGTTCCAGTGGTTGACTTTGCCTTCCAGTCCTGGAGACCCATCTTTTAAACAGTTTTCTCCCATTCATTCCAGCCTAGCTGCCACTCGCCCAGCAGGGTGGCTGTCCTTGCCGGACAGTCAGCCAGCCAATCACGCCAGAGTGCATTTGAGTCTCCTAGGAGATCAAGCACAGGGAGTTTCGGGCACCTCCTCACTTCCTGCCCACCCCTATACACTCAGACGCCCTGGGCGGACTTCAGACCTGAAGCCTGCCAAAGGCTCACGAAGAAAGGCACCAAACCTGGTTTGGCAAGCAGAGTTAAACACCAGAAGGACCTTTCCACAAAGAATCAGTGAAAAAAGATGACCAGAGTTTTTTTTTTTTTTTTTTACAGAGGAGTCTTGGGCACCATATTGAAAAACATGGCGGCCCCGATTTTTATATACCAGTGTTCGCGGTCGGGAAACATCACGGTAATTTGTTATAAAACCACTGCCGGCAGCCATTTCAATAGGAAAGGGTAGCTTTTGACAGCTACAAGTGTTTTTAGACATGGGGGATACTAAGTAACCCCTCCAGCACTCTATAGGAAGATAGTGTGTGCTGGGTCTATGAATTTAAAAAGACTAGTAAAGTCAATTTAACTTTACATTCTCTGAGGAACAGTAGTTCATCCCAGGTAAGGTATTTAAACCTTGGGAAGTCTAAAGGACATCCCGGTGCCACTGCACTAAAGGTGCTGTGTGACACAACAATAAAAAGATGATGCCTATGGAGTTACCTAAAACTCCATAACCAAAGAACACACGAGTAAAACACACATCAAAATACATGAGAGAGTGGGAAAAAAGGCTCACTCTCTCTCCAGGGAAAGAAAACAAGTCCTCAAAATCCAGCAAAGTTGCTGGGGGTCTCTAAGGTGAAGGGAATAAGCACATTTCTGAGAATCCTCCCTAACACCACCACCCCCGGTGTCGGGGATCAGGAGCGGCTGCCTTTCCCTGCCCTTGCAAGAGGGGACCACCACCGGGGAATCGGGGATGACCCTGCAGGATTAATCGCAGGACCCACACAGTGTATGCGTGTGGTGCCTCAGTGTCAGTCACGTCACCAAGGATTGCGGTTCTTGTATGAAGATCAACCCAAAATCCCTCCGGAAGAGGATAGCGAAAGTCACGCTCCTGATACGTAAGGGCCCATTCCTGAAAAGGACAGTCAGCGGAAGAAACTTTAAAAGAATCAAATTCTCTGAACCATTCTTGGTCCTCCCACAAAAAGAAACTCATCAGCGTAGTCACGAGTCCGACTCTTTCGAAGACCGCGCGTACCTGCACAATTCCGTTTTTTTGCCAAATGCCCAGACAAAGCTTTTGGATGTTGCCTTTGATGTTGAGGGCTGTCTGCCCTAGAGCCGATGAGTCCCTGGAAAAATGTAAGGACTCAAAGCTAGCTGCTAAGTCACTGGGCCAAGTTTGTGTCCAGAGAGCGGGGGTACCGAGGGTACGTCCCTTTTGGAAGGAAGGCACAGGGCCCGCAACCCAGGCAGGGGCGAAGGCTTTCCCCGTGCTCTGGCACGGGCATGGGGGCGCGGCTGCGGCAACTCCACCCTGAAGGCCACTTTTGTTCTCCCCCATGTTTCCCCGGTTGGGGGAAAGATTGGCGAGCATTGGCCCTGGTGGCAGGACATTACCTCCGAGGCTTAGGACTTGCAGCTCATCCAATTGGGGGGGGGGGGTTCTGTCTGCTGTTGAAGAGGTACCCCCCAAGCAGAGATAATTGGGTTGGTAATCCCAGTACTTCCTGGTACCTAGGAAGGGGGGGGGACTTCGTCCCATTTTGGACCTCAGTGTAAAGCAACCGCTGGAGGGGGGTGTCTGTACTTCCGCTCTCTATATGGTAGAGGAGAGGCACAGAGGACCCCTGTCAAGATTCTCTATTATTGGTAACGTAGTCGAGCAATGAAGGACTAGCTTCTCGGGAGGTGATGCAGGCTAGTTCTTAAGGACAGTGTAGCGCCCAAGCACCCACAAAGGAATGTCCACACACTGTATCGGATAAAACAGTCTTTATATAATGAATATTCAAGGTCATGTACACGATCACAATAACTCACTTTGTACTCCGGAAATCAACAGTGGTAAATATATACAGTTCTAAAGTGGTACCACTAACGTTATTAGATCTCATTAAAGTGCATACGGTCAGAATGACACACGGATCAAAGAAACCAGCAGCAGAGAGAGGAAGGAAGGCAAGATGGATGAAGAACAGGCAGAGTACTGGTCGCTACCGTTAAACACAGCTCTGTGTGGAGACCCCCCCCCCCCCACAACCTGGGCAACCTGTAGAATAAAGATACAATCCCAGTCCTTATATTGTTCACACTAGCTTTCCCAATAGTTCTGCAACCCCAAAGTACCTGGCGTTGTAGCGTTCCTCGTCGGGGAATCAACGGCCCTTCTTGAGTTGCCCTCCTTTTCGGACAGGAGTCCGGGTCGTTGAACGTCCATCGGAGAACAGGTCGAGCTACGACGGTGAAGTGGCCGCGTCGCTCCTAGCGGTGCTCGCTGACAGGGAAGCGTAAACGTCCTGCAAGGAAGAGGTGTGCGGGGCACCTCGGCGTCAATAGTTCTGGACCGCAAAGAGTTTGAAGAACTGTGGCCCAGCAAGGGCATCGAGTCGTCGGCATTTCTCTTGTCTTAGTGTTGGGGTAAACCCACCGGTGGATGCTCCTCGGCGCGTCGATGGTCAGGCCTGCTGCAGCAGGATACAGCGGCGACGATGCGGACGAGAGCGTCCTTGGATCAAAATGAAGTTCTTAGGCAAACAGGAGCACGGCGGTCGTCGACTGTGGCGGACAACAGTCCGGGCGCTTCTCCTTGGAGTTCCGCAGCAGTCCCCGTATCGGGTCGGCAGCCTGTCGAAGGTCTACCAGGGATCTTTGGCAAAGATCAGCTGGTGCACGATGGTCCCTCGTAGCTAGGGAAGAGGGCGCCTTACAAGGTCCTCTCTGGGTCAGTCCTTGGAGGCACAGCAGCTTTCAGATTGTGAAGGAGAGCAACAGCAATTCTTCTCGTCCAGCAGGGCTTCCAGGTCAAGCTTCAGTTACTCCAGTTACTCGTTGTAGTGGACTTCAGCTTCTGAACACGATTCCTAGCAGTGAGAGGTCCCCAGATATACTGTTGATCTTCCATTCATTCCGCTGGGTCACACTCGAGCATCCAATCACGAATAAGGGCATTCATGCAGGCAGGCAGCCAAACAGGCACACAGTGCATTCAGGCCATTCACTTCTCTCCAGACACTCACAACAATTTATATGTATTGGGAAAAGTACCGAGCCATTCAACACTCCATACTGCATTCATACCGTTTCCGGGCAGGGCTGTCTCAGTCATTGTGTCAAACACCAGATACTGGACACCCACAACATAGAATGCGTATTCGTCACACACTCCATTCACCCAGGTCCCACCCACAGGCGTACCCACAACATACAGTCGTTGAGAAGGCTCCAGCCAGTCTGGTGGGCACTTCCCCACACTACAATATATGGAACTTCCACCCAACAGCCATTCAGGGGGAAGGGACCGAGGCTGGGCTTCCTGGGACTTCGGGAAGATCAAGTTAACAGGTGATGGAAGGCAAGGGGCCATGGGGACCATTTTGTCTCCATTGGGAATCTTCGGATTCCAATGGCAGGGCCTGGGCATCCCAAAATGGAGTACGCTCAGGACACCAGTCATTTCAGCACAGAGCTGCCACCAGCCCGTACCCTGCTCTGTGGGTCACACACAGGTGCCAAGAAACATACACTAGGGGCACAGGGTTGCACCCCTACCCATGGGTGCCATAAGGGTATCCCATGGGTCTGTTCACCAAACCAAAAGAGCTGCACCGCCAGGAGTCCCACATGAACTCCTGTGCGGGGAAATGCGACAGAACACACGCTAAAAAGCAGTAAAGGACAAGGATACGGAGGCCCTGTCCCTCCGATGCATTTCCAGCATCACACTCGGGGTATTGAACAAGTTCCTGAGTAAAGACAAGTTGAAAATGGTGATGTTGGGAAAGATTCTCCACGCTCTTCAGATATCCAAGATGCTTACTTCCACGTGCCTATCCATCAGAAGCACAGGACATTCTTGAGATTGCTCATATGGAGGTAAGCACTACCAGTTCAAGGTGCTTGCCTTTGGGTTGATCTCCGCACCCAGGATCTTTACGAAGCTAATGGCAGTAGTCGCGGCTCACCTGATGTGTTTCCATACCTGGATGATTGGCTGATCATTGGGGTCATGTTGGACTTTCAGAAGTCCCACATGACACCAATGCAAAAGCTTCAGTTTATCAGTGCAGTCCTGGACAACTCGGGAAGGTAAGCCCCCCAAAACCCCACTCCGCAGGAGAGAGTCGCCAGTGTCCGACAGATGGTTCAACTGTTCCAGGGCCATACCGCCTTGCCTGCCATTTCCTTCCTCCGCCTCTTTGGCCTCATTGCCTCCTGCATTTTTCTAGTGCCAGAGGCCAGACTGTGAATGTGGTCGCTGCAGTGACAGCTTCATGGTCAATGATCCCAGTACTTCAGCACCTTAAAGGACATTCTAAAGGTGTCCAAGTCGGGGGCCGACGATCTCTCTTGGTGGGCCACCAGCGAGAACATGATGGCGGGGGAAACTTTCCTGGCCTCCATGGCCCCAGATCAGGGTGGTAACAGATGGGTCTCTGAAGGTTTGGGGTGCTCACTGCAAGGATTTTCAGGGGAGCGCCCACTGGTCCACAATGCGCAACCCCAGTGGCACATCAACAGGCTGGAGCTGCAAGCAATCAAATTGGCCTGGAAAGCTTTTACAGCCTCTCTCAAAAGGGAAGCACTGATTGATCATGACGGACAATATAGTGGCCATGCACTACCTGAACAAGCAGGGAGGAGTGCGCTCCCTCCCCTTTTGCAAAGAGGCGATGCAGCTGTGGTTTCTTTTGGAGAATCAGAAGTCGGTCTTGGAAGTACATCTGGCAGGGATGGAGACCAGAGTTGTAAATGCTCTGAGCAGGCAGATCATGTTCACATACGATTGGGTGTGCCAAGAAGTCCTCCGCTCAGTGGGGTATCACGATGGTGGATCTGTTTGCCACAGAGTTCAGCAAGAAGTGCAATGTATTGCTGGAGGGAATACTCTGTCCTGTCCCCTTTCCTTCATCCTGTATGGGCGTCTGCGTGCAAGGCGGGACAGGAACCTTTAACATCGAAAAACTTTAGCTTCCTCTTTAAATTTAAGATGGTGCACAGGGGTAGTCCCTTTTTCTGCATGGACGGAATCGGACCTTTCAGCGACAGCAGTGTCTTTTATTTATTTATTTTTTTTGCTGCAGATCCCCTGCTTCTTTTTCATTTTTCAATCTCTTTGATGGCCTTCGGCTCCTCACCTCTCTGGCACATGTTGGTCGGGGGCGGGTTTACTCGATGGGCCTTGTGCGACTGCACCATCCAGGCTTCTGATCCACATGCGCTCTGCCTAGAATGCCTTGAATTAGACCACCGGTGGTACACTTGCAAGGCCTGCAGTGCGCTGACGCCGAGGACTCTAAAGAACAGACTTAAGCAGTGGTGAGAATCTTCGGTCGGTCAACTTCCCAACATGTGAAAGACTTTGTTGGGAAAACCAAGCCTTGGGGAGAAAAGGAAAGTTCTTTAACAGGCCACCCCTGCATTGAGATTCCTTCCTGGGAGCCTCTTATGTAAGGAGGGGCCGCTAAGGCTATTCAACCGATGCCTAGCCCAAAAGCCAGTTCTGCTACCGGCACATGCGTCAACAGCCTTCGGGTTCTACCAGGGCTGGCGCCATGGGGCGCAAAAGCTCTGCCACCACATCATCGTTCTAGGGGTCTTAAGGCCCTAGTACTGGCCCTCATGGGCGCCTAAATGAAGCATGAGTCACGCTCCCGACTGGCAGGTCGATGGATCGCCTCCTACCGGAAAGTCTGCGGCCTGCTCTAACCAGATGTCCTCACTGTGGACAGGTTCTACTGACACTTAGCTGAACCTTAGCTTTCCAGCGAATTCCCGAGATACCACAGCAACCAAACAAAATAGCCACCAGCCACACGGCGGGCCGGAGATCCCTAAGGTGGTGTCGGGGATGCTGGTACGGCCAGAAGATAGAGTACAATGCCTTGCACCACATACTCTTCATCATCGGAATGGGCTTTGCAGGTGTACAGCATGCCATCCTCCATCTCTGGGGCCTTCAGGTCTATATTTCAGAGGGGTTTGGGGCCTTCAATGCTCATCCCCAATCCATCCTCTCCCCTATGCACCTCTGCGCTAGGGAGACCCGTTTGCATCACAAGGAAATAGAGGCCTGCAAGAAACCCTGCATTGCTAGGGCTCAAGTCAGCATCCCTCGCAACCAGTGTGCGAGGAAAGCTTCTTCAATAGGTACTTGCAACTAATGACATCTGAGCAGATGGGCATACTGAAGGGAAGTGATCCCGCAAATGCTTCCTCCTCAGCTGCTGGTATAGAACCGTGTGCAGACTCCCAGTGCCGGTGCGTTACCTCCCTCTCCTTCCCCCTCCTCCCCCCCCACACCATCCCCACCAGCACTGCCGGTTGTCCCCGTGGGCGTACCAGCTCTGCAAATCCCAGCAACCAGCGATCACCAAGGTGACACGTGCATGAATCTTCAGAGGCAGGACCCAGACGGGGAAAATGACCACGATGGTGAAGACACCTCGTCGGCCAAGCCGTTCCATGACCGAATGCAAGGACTAGCAGAATTGTTGGTAGTTCCTGTGCCAAAACAGATGCAACAGGAGCCTAGGGTACTAGCGGAGGTGCTGTGCCTCACTACAACCAGCACATCCAGGATGTCACTACAGTAGGACGTGATGGCACTAGCCAAAAACGTCTGGCAGAAACCTCATTCAAATAGGGGTTAGACACCCACTTCAGACAAATGGAAGAAGACTCCTTTCTGCTAGCCGTCAATCCACAATCGCACTCAGTGGTGGCGGCATCGCTTTATTCCAAGAATGCAACCTTGACATCCTTGTCGTCCGCCAATGCCTGTCTCTCGAAGTAAGACAAACTGCTGTAAGGATTTGGCCCCAAGGCCTACCTAAATGCGGATTTGCAGCTAAGGCAGACAAACGCAGACTCATCCTCATGGCCGCCAACTAAAAGCTGTGGAGGGAGATGGCAGACTTCTCCCCTTACTTCCCGGGTGACAAGCAGGCCGCATTTAAATGAGGCCTGACCGATGCAAGACATGCTGGAAGCAGCCGTAGCCCACATCGACAAAGCAGGGGCCTTTGCATAGAGGTGGACATGCGCGGCACGGCTTGAATGCATGCAACCAAGTTTGAAGTGGACGTTCAGTAGCTCATTTTAGACTAGCTTATTTTAGCACCGGCTGCTTATGTTGGACAAGCCTACTCAGTATTGCCTGCACATGTTGAAATAGCATTTCCAGTTTATGTGCTGACAGTTTGTGTTGACTGCCAATTATGCTTTTAGACTAGCCTATTTTAGTACTGCCTGTTTGTTAGACTAGCCTAATCAGTATTGCTTGCTCGTCGAAGACCTTTTCGAACTACCCTTGCACTTGATCAGCCCTAACGCTCACTTTCTGAACTCGCCATATATGGATTGGTCTAGCCTACTACCCTATACTGATTGGGACTAGCCCACTGCCCACTTCTGAACGTGACTAGCCCACTGCCTACTATTAATTAGGACTAGCCGACAGCGGACTTTTGAAAGAGACTAGCCTACAGTCTATCACTGATTGTGCCTTACCCTGACTGGGACCAGCCCATTGCTTAAGAATACATATATCAACTACCCTGGGCACTACCTCACTAAAGTGAGCCTGTATAAGTTGCATAAATTGTTTAGCACCCGCCCCTGGCCTCACACTCTTCCCACAGATTACCAACTACTTAAGCAAATAGAACTATGCACACCATAAAGAGTCAACTGTCCAATATACCACTAACACTCCTCTGATAATAGCCTTCACCAATCTCTTACCATACACCTTGCAGGAGAGAAACCTGAGACTCCGAGCAAGACTGCCCCAGATCTGCGGACCTAAAACCAATAGTATCAGATCCTCAGACTCCCATCTCAGGCATACTACCCACGCTACTGCCCACACTCCAGTCATACCATCCACTGAAACCTCGCAAACACAGACCCACATCTTTGCCCACTTTCCTCGCAATCACACCAGAACTAACCACTCGAAACAAACCCCCCTCCCCAAGGGCAGAACAGAACGACAATAATTTCAGGAGCCCTTATCAACACTAAATACCTTATGGCGCATACTTCTGAAATTGCAGGCATACTCTCTAGTGACTATCTAGACATTCTGGCTGTTAATGAATCCTGGTTACATGATGCAGCAGGTCCAGTCCTATTGTTAGCTATACCAGACAACTATCACATACTGAGGGTTGACAGGCCCAATTCCAAAGGTGGCGGCCTTGCTATCATTGCCAAAACTAAACTGCCATTAAGGCTAGCCACCCTCCCCCCGGAATCAAATCCTGTGAACGGCTCGCAGCTAAACTCTCCATCTCCAATAATAGTACACTAACCATCCTTTTAGTATATAGACCTCCCGTTCCAATAGGGACTTTTGAGAAGATCTCTCCAGCCTTCTCTCCAACGACATCAAGGACACCTCACAGCTCCTATTGTTAGGAGACTTCAATCTGGGCATCAATGACCCCCGAGGACAAACAGGCCTAATCCATTGAAACTATCCTGACTGAACACGGCCTGACCCAAAAAGTATTTCCTCCTACTCACATGAAAGGGCCAATACTAGACTGGGTAGCCAATTTGAACTGTTCTACCACCCAAAATAACCCCTCAACACTGGACCGACCACCACCTTATTACTTTCTCGTCCTCAATAGAGCCCCAAAAACAGAAAAACATTGATATAGCACCACCTCTACCAACCAGAAGCAAAAAAGATATCGCCACTGATGAATTACTTCCTCTCCTCCTACCTATCCTCTTTAATTACCAATAATACCGACCCAAACGCATTAGTAGAGACCTTTAACAACACTATGACCAAGGATCTTGACACTATTGCGCCAGTCAAACTATGCAAAGGCAAACAAATCTCACACTTTAAGACCTGGTTCACACCCCAACTAAAAGAATTACGACTTCAAAAAAGGAAACCTGGCGTCACTCCCCCACGGTCGAAAACAAAGCCCTGCTAACCAATCTTGCTAAACTGTACAAGAAAGAAATAATCCTTACCAAAGGAATGCCTTCAATGAAAGAATCACTAAGGCCAACTCTAACACTAAGGAGCTTTTCATCATTCTGCGTGAAATGGAAAATCCTATTCCACCCACAGATAATATCGCAAAAGATAAACAATAGTGCACTAGCATCCAAAATGCCTTATCTAACAAAATAGTCAATCTGCAGACTAAAATAGCTAATAAAAAAAAAAGCATCTTTGTGCTCCACTGAGACGCAACCTACCCCACCTATTGCTACCCCTAACAGTGATGCACCTTTCAGATTTACCAATATTTCCGTACTGGAAACTGAAAAGGTCATACTATCCCTGAAGCCCTCTAATTGCCAGGGCGACAGCTGCCCAGCACAAATTAAGAATGCAGCTAGAGATTTAGCACCTTTCATCATCTCTAAGCTAATCGGCGCTTCCTTCAATTCGTGCACTGTCCCAATCAACCTCAAACAATCTTGGGTGCTGCCACTCCTTAAACAGACCCTAGATCCGGCCATCCTCACTAATTATAGACCCATTACAACGGTCCCATTCCTCTTCAAAATCATTGACAGGTTAGCCTACCTCCGAATCCAAAGTTACCTTGAGGCCAACCTCCTACTAGGCTCGTGCCAATCCGGCTTCAGACCACAACACAGGACTGAAACGGCCCTAATTGATCTAAAGACTCAAATCGACGAGTTGAAGGACAAAGGTAAACAGCTATGCTACTCCTCCTCGACCTATCGGCAGCTTTTGACTTGGTGTGTTATGTGAACACCTAGCATCAGCTGCACACTTCTCGAGTGATGCTATAGCCTGGGTACGATCCTTCCTAGCTAACCGTACGATGAGATTTCTCCCCTTCAGCTTCAGCAGACCCAATCAAATTACCTGTGGTGTTCCACAAGGTTCATGTGTCTCACCGACAATGTATGACATATTTACCAAGCAATCTTCGACAAACTTGACAGGCTGGGTGTCACATATACCAATTATGCTGATGACACCCAGATCCTCGTACCCTTATCGGGCAGCTTCGTTGAAGACACAGCTCTGGTAAATAGGATATACCTCCTCATTCAGGCATGGATGGTCTCTGCCTGAATGACGACAAAACTGAGATCCTGATCCTGGGTTCTGACTCCAACCTAAAGAAACTCGGCCCGATTACGTCGCATTCAATATTGATGGCAATATAATCAAAGTAGTAACTGAGGTAAAAACCCTAGGCTTTTACCTCGACGCTACACTTACACTAAAAGCTACAAGTTAGCTCCATGGCTTCTTATAAAGCTTATACTTGTAAACTGATTAGGGCGTGCAGACGCTTCTTATCCAAAGCCAGCTGCATCACGCTTGCCAATGCATTAATGTCGTCTAAACTAGACTACTGTAATGCCCTCCATGTAGGCGCTAACAAAAAAATCCCAAACAAAATACAAATATTATAAAATAATGCCTTGAGAGCAGCTCTGAATATTCCCCGCAGAGAGCACATATCTAACTTCAGAAGAGACCAACACTGGTTAAAAATTAGCGACAGGATATTCCTCAAAACGGCATCCCTCGCTTTCAAATGCCTTGAAAATGCCGCACCTCCCTATCTTTCTGCCAGACTGACCAGAACCAGAAAAATCTCCTCTCACCATACTAGTTCTGACCACATCTGCCTAGAAATTCCAAGATTTAGACTTGCCAAAGCGGGCGGTGGCAGCTTCCCAGTCAAAGCGGCTCTTTTGGCATACACTCCCCACTACCCTCAGAGTGGAACAGCCATACTCTAAATTTAGATGTAATTTACTGAGCTGGCTTCGCACTAAGGACATCTAGAAATCGTTCCACACCAAGGACATCTATTCACTTGTACTCCTGACCTCAGGATACTCTGTGATCCCATGTGTACTACACTATTGACCCCACTTTTGCACTGCACCTGTACCATACTACCTGCATTATGCACACCCATTGTATGCATTATAATTGTGTTATGCTATGTACCCACCATATCTGTTGTAACTAAGCTTTAAATATTCGTGTAACTGTTGCACCCAGCTACCTGAGGGTTTGCTGCACATTATCAAATAAATAAATAAACATGCATCAGCAACCTTCCCTTTGAGAGAGTGCAATTGTTACTCTTCCATGGATGAAGAGCTTACTAAAAAGACCTGCACTCAGACGACAAAGTCCTTGGTGGTGCTTACAAACTCCGCCATGAAGCCTTTTGCCCAGTCACAGCAAATAACTGAAAATTGGGCTAGATCCTTTGGTGGATTCTGGGGATTTCAGGACAGCAGGTCCCATCAGCCAGACCAGGTCCCCAGTCATTACAGGAGAAAGCAGCCACGCCTGACCACTAATTGGATTTTTAAGTCCCCCTCCTCTTCCTCAGCCTCTGAATCAGTGAAGTGATGTCCACATCCGGGTCCACAACTCCCCTGTGCGGGGAGCAGGCTCTGTTTTGGGACAATTAGCGTCTCCTATGCAGCAACTCATGGATCCTTTCCATTGTGTCCACAGGCTTGAAACTTCCTATACTGCCTCAACCTCTCTGCCCCCCTCCTCCCAATCCACCCTCTGACCCCGATCTCCCCCAAACCACTCATTCAGGTTGGCTCCCCAGCACTACTCTGAGAGATTGCCCAACTTCTCATGGGACTGGCAGTGGAGGCTGTTCCGGCCTCCAAGCAGGGCAAGGGCTTCTACAACAGGGTATTTGCAGTTCCCAAGAAGAACCAAGCTGGCATGAGGGTGGTGCGGAACCTTTTGGCCCTCCACCTTTTTTCCCCTCTAGAATGTTTCAAGATGGTGACACCGACCCATATTGTAGAGGCTCTGTGCGAGGGAGATTGTATGAGACCTCAAGGATGCCTACGTACACATCCCCATTTTCAACTGCACAGACGATTCCTTCATTTCAGAGATCGGACACCATTTCCAATACAGGGTGTTATCATTTGGCATAAATTCGGCTCCACGAAGTTCATGAACATTGTGGCGGCTATTTCAGGGTTGAGGCCCACCACCTCTACCCATACCTGGCCAGCTGGCTCGTCAGGGCCAGCATGCCAGAGAGAGCCCAAGAGTTTTCTAAGAGGCTAGCAGACGTTCTACACCATCTTACATTTTCAATCAATGTGAAGAAATCTCAGACGGTCCCGCTCACGTTACTGTATTCCTGTGCTCCAGGTGAGATATGGTGGCTCATCGGGTTTCCTGTACATATGAAAGGATTCAGGACATACAGAAAGCATTGCTGCACTTCGTACACAAGCATGAGACATCTGGGTGGTGGTTTCAGCACTTGCTAGGGGTCAGAAACGAGAGGCGGACACAAAGTGGTAGTGTTCAACATCTGACCTCTTCATTGAAAGAAAAGAGTTGGATACATGCCTTTCAATGAATTGCCTTTCTCCTACAGATTCCTCATCTAATAGCCTCACCCAGCTCTGCTGCTCGGAAAAATCTTCGGCAGGGGGCGTTGTGGAACACGACTCAGCAGTTGATCCGTCTTGCCCGGTGCTCGCTTGTCGACTCTGGACGTGATGTGGGGCATCATATATATACAAGTTCCTTTTTTCCTCAAGCTCTGCTCTGAGGAATGCAGCGTTATCGAGTCTTCAACTCATTTTTGACATATTCTCGTCAGATTAGCTTTTTTTCTTGACCGCTAGATATGATATGATAGTTTATTTATATAGCGCCTATACACAATGTGTTTCAAAGCGCTTCAAGGCAAGGAAGGGAACAAGGGAAAATACGACGACATTCTTACAGGCCATGAACAGTAAGGATGTGAAATTAACTATCGTACTCGGCCTGACGACATTTCAGATAGTAAGGGAGGGGGAGAGTGGGAAGGAAATGGAAACACAGGCGACTACCGTACTAGGCCTGGCAACGTTTCAGATAGTGCTGGAGGGAGGGGGGACAACAGTAAGGGGATTGGGTGAGCGACAGAGGAGGGTTCTATCATAGTAGGTCTATGGACAATTCTGATAGAGTAAGATGTTGGCGCCTCAGATTTCAGGTTTTAAAAGGTGCACTGACAGCCACTCTAAAATGTCGGTGACCGACCCGCACAACATGTGAACCTGAATCATTGCTTGTGCAGGCAGCCAAACTTGTGTTGGGCCGACTGCCATCAATCTCCTGCGCAGTCCACTGTCTGGTCCACTGAGGCTGAGGCCGAGACCAAGGGGCCCACCCCCTAAAAATAAAAAGAGAAACATCGGCGTAAGATGAAGAAGCGGCCCCACTCGTCCTCGTCTCATAGGAAAAGGCGCCACCGGCACCAACAAGATTCCGATGCTACGTCATAGAGAGGTAAGCTATCAGCTGGGCTGACCTCTGTGCAGGAGTGGGAGGAGTGTAAAAACCAGATGCTGGTTATGTTTGAAAAACGCACTGCTGCAGGTGCGGGTGCACCCCCCAAGCAGCAGGCCTCGGTGGCAGCACCAGCGCTCTGCACCCCCAACCCCACGCAAGCCCTTTTGCCGACACCAGTGGTGTCAGGAAAGCCTTCAGGCTCAATGCAGAGAAAGGAACCTAAACCTTCGATGCCAGGGCCTTCTGGGGAGCCGCAGGATTCAGGCGTCTCCAGCCCATTTTCGGTGCCCAAGCCCCATTAGACACTGACAGTCATCCCATCGACGTCGAGGGATAAAGCCCTAGGCGGTGACATCAGTGTCTGTTCTTTAGTCCCACTCTCCAGGGCCAATTTCTTCATTTCTATGGCGTCCGGTTCTATGGCGTCCATCTTTGACACACACGTTGGAGATGACGAAGGAGACATCGATCCTGTGTATGCAGTGACGGGGAGCGTCGACTATTTCGACGTCCAGGCAGATCTCCTGGCGTTGGCACAAGAGCTCCATGACGCCAGCAGGCTGGACACACCCCCAGCAGAGCCAGCCTTACACCCACACCAAATTTCGGGCACTAGTGAATAGGGTGGTTGATACTTTAGGGCTGAATGCTGTGGCAGTGCCAGCCCAAGGATATGCATTCCACCCCCACAATCCCCCCCCCCCACCCCTCCCTAGGGAAATGTAAGGAGTCCAATATTCCTGCCAAATCGCTGGGCCTAGCTGCGCAGCCGGCCAAGCCTGCTTTCAGCTTTCCTCTAGGGGCAGGAGGCTACGGGCGTTGTGCCCTATGGCAGTAGGTTGCAGCTCCCACAGACGGGGTAGGGGGCAGAAGCATTTCTCGTGTTCCGGAAGGGGGCCGTGGGGCATCCAAAGGCCAGCAAGCAGCGTTGGGGCGAGTCTGCCCTCTAAGGCGCTTTGGCTTTCCCCTCCCACGACTTATGGAGAATGAAAGCTGTAACTCGCTGTTCAATGTATCTGACATATGCAAAGAGATATTCTCTCTGTCGACCTTTGAAACAATATCTGATTGACACACACACTGCTTATACCTTCTGTAGATGGAGCACAGATACATTTACATAATGCCAAAAGCTTTTCTTTTTCTTTAGCCAAATGCAGAAACGCAAGAAAGCCAAACATACGTAGACCAAGCTTGCAACTGCTTTATTGCAACTTATCATAAGAAGCTACCGGAACCTATAGGGCTCTATTGCAACTAACCTCTAAGAAGATATTGGAACCCATAGGGAAACCATAGAAGGACAGTAGTGAATGCACATGAGACCACAGGCCTCAAATACATGGAGGGAGAGATACAGCAGCACGAAGGAGAGGGACAGTGTTTGCAGCCAAGCACATGGACGGATGGAAAATTCCTGATTCCCGAGGCAGTGAGCCACCTGCAAGTATTCAGAATAAAAACCTCATAATTGTAGACAGGAGAGCTTTGTTTTGCGATCTTCACACACGTGACCCAGCATAGCCGAATAATGGCTATTTACTCATGGTGAGAAGAGGAGCAGTTCCCAGCGAAGCAGAGAAGATGGATACATGCATTGCCCACCAAAACCTGCAACCTGAAGGCACTCTCTCAGGCTGGATGATCAGACCAGTGGCAACAATGGGTACACGTAGGCCTTCTCATTACCTTGAAAAGGTACACCGAACTCTGTGAACAGAATAGGGTCCCAGGCCTGAGAGGACGCGTTTTAGCTAATCCAGACGCTCTGATCATGGGGTGGTGTAGAATGTTGCACAGGCCAATGGTCTTCGTGTGACCCTGCAACAATGTGAAAGATAGGTTTTTGGGGGAAGTCTGTCATGATGCCTACCCCCGGAGCATCAGGCCAGGCCCAGCACCCCCGGAAGCAGGCATCATGCCCTCGGGTAAAAGCCCAGCGGCCCCTTATAAGGGACTCTTTGGACTCAGTCCTGGCGCCTTTGGCGCCAGGCTCATGTTGGACATCAGTCCTGGCGCCATAGGCGCCAGGCTCATAAAGGGAGGTGTTTTGTGCACTTACCTGATGCAGACCATGCTGCACGCTTCAGGCCTCCCTGAGACCTGAAAGGGACTATTTTTTCATAGGGACTATTTTTTCACTCTGGCGTGGCCAGGGAAGGATACATACCTAGTTGGGGAAGGATACATACCTGGGACTTCTTTGGAGGCTATTTAAGCCACGCCCAGACAGCAGCTCATGCTTCGCGTTGTTCTGCTTCTTGCAGCTTAACGCTCACCGTGTCTGCTCCTGCTCCTGTACTACAGCCACGCCCGTCTTGAACCTGGAAGACCTGCAAGGAAGGAAGAGAAGAGAAAGGTGAAAACCAAGGATTATTTCAAGCTTCTTACCTGCATCCGGAATCTTCTCGCCAGCATCCCTGAAGGAAGACTTCAATTTAAAAGCATTGCGTTGCTCGCTGCAGCGCCACGCTTCACTCACCTGTCCTGTCCTCGAGACATCTCCCGGCTCCATCGCGGCTGTCGGCATCGGACGCCACATCTCTGCACCTAGGGGAGAGAGGAAGAAACAAAGGTGAGCAGAAGGACACACAGAAGGAAAGCCTGATTAACAGCCATAATACTTACCGGCTTTTCTTCCACATTTCGGCTCGGCGCCGCCCCGTTGGCAGGTACCGTACCCCGGCCCCTATGGGGAAAGGACTAGAGACATTTCAGAGGAATGATAAGGACATCTAGAGGGATCGCCCTCATTACTACTCACCTCGGCAGGTTAACCCCTCGACGCATCGCCTTCATTCTGCACCTGAAATAAAGGACAGATCACAGGTGAGAAAGACAGCATAAAGGGGGCCTCACTTGAACTTTGAACTTTCATACTTACGGCGCATCGCTCAGGAAAGTCAAGTGGATTTTGCCAGCGCCATTCTGAAAACCAGTGAAGTAACTGGACGAACGCGCGCCCCTGCACCAGAAGCAGGATGGGAGTTCAACCTTCCAAACCATAAGGTGAGCTTAAACCGGGTTTGGAGGAATAGAGAAGAATGGAGGGGGAAAGAGGGGAGCTAGCACACCATTCTGCAGACTGTTAATCCCCTTTCTCATCTGCAGAAGGATATTCCTACGGGCCAAGGAAGCACGATTTGGAGGTCCTGTCCAATTGGTGTTCCGGGTCCTGTGCATCACGCTAGAAGAGGCCGCAGTAATCCAGACTAGATCAGCGCCCCCGTGGGAACCAGGTGGGCGTTACAAGTCTCAGGAGAAGCCAACTAACATGTTAGACCAATGAGGACCCACATGTGTAAGGGCTCTATAGGTAATGGACCCGAGCTAACCCATTGGGATACCCCTTAGGTTTTTTGGGATGGAGTTGATGTTTGTGACCAGAGTACAAAAACGGGTTGACACAAGCACAGGAGCTGTGATTGCTGGAGATTTGCGATTTCCTGTATGATCCCTGTCTATTGGAGAATAAAGACAGTAAACTTTGCCCCATGGCCGAGTCTGTTATTTCCATGGAAGGTTTTGATTGGCCTTAGATACTCTGCTGACTTGTGATATAATCAATGCGAGTCCCGCCCCCCCCTCTTGCCTCCCCACACCCTAGTCTTCTGACATACTATTACAATGCCCTTCTTAAAGGAAACCACTGGACAGACCCCCCACCACCTCCTCCAAACCAACCGGGACAGGTGCTCCAGGAAGAACTGCAAGCCCTGTTGTAGAAGGGTGCCGTGGAAGAGGTACCTCCCGAGCATAGAGGATCGGCTGATATTTGCAGTACTTCTGGTACCCAAGAAAGGAGAAGATATTCATCTGATTTTGGACCCTAGGGCCTTGAACAAGTTGCTGAGGAGACAAATTCAAGATGGTGACGTTGAGAGAGATTCTCCACGCTCACGAATTGCAGGACTGGTTATTGTCAATAGACCCACGGGACGCTTATTTCCATGTGCTGATGCATCGCAAGCACAGGCAGTTCCTGAGGTTCATCATAGGGGACAACCACTATCTGTTCAAGGTGCTTCCCTTTGTGTTGACCTCCGCTCCAAGGGCCTTCACCAAGCTCATAGCAGTAGTCGCAGCTCACCTCAGGAGATCCACTGTCCACGTATTCCCATACCTGGGTGACTGGCTGATCCGAGGGAAGTCGGTGGAGCGGGTTTTGTCAAACTTAGGGGTCACATGCTCTCTCCTCCACAGGCTGGGCGTCTCCCTGAATTTGAAGAAGTCCCATGTGACACCGACCCAGAGGCTCCAGTACATCGGGGCAGTCCTTGACCCCTAGAAGGGAGCCAACAGCATTGTGCAGATGGTGAACCTGTTCTGGAACCACGCCGCCTTACCAGCAGCTTCCTTCCTCCGCCGATTAGGCCTCATGGCATCCTGTATTTTTCTAGTGCCAGATGCCAGGCTCGGAAACCTCTCAGATTCCCTCTGGGTGTCCAGGTCCATGGTCGGCCTTGGTTGGTGGGCCGACAGCAGCAATCTCATGGCCCGGGGGAACCCTTATGACCTCTGTGGCCACTCTGGTCATGGATACCTCTCTGAAGGTTTGGGGTCCTCACTGCGAGGATTTCCAGGTGAATGACCTTTGGTCAGCAATGGAAGCCGGGTGGCACATCAACAGGCTGGAGTTGTGAGCCATCAGGTTGGCCCCGAGGGCTTTCTCCCCGCCTCTGAAGGGGAAGCATATCCTGATTCTGACAGATTATACAGTGGCCATGCACTACCTGAACAAGCAAGGTGGTGTGCGCTCCCTACCCCTTTGCAAAGAGGCGATGCAGTTGTGGTTCTGGCTATTGGAGAACCAGATCTCGGTCTCAGCAGTTCGCATGGCGGGGACAGAGAACAGTTTTTTGGATGCTCTGAACAGACACAGCATAGTCTCACACGAGCGGGAAGTGTTCCAGAAAGTCCTATAGGATGTCTTCTAGCGCTGGGTTACCCCCATCAGTTTACCTGTTTGCCACAGAGTCCAAGGGGAAGGGCAGACAGTTTTGCTCGAGGGAATTCCCAGTGAGCAGCGCGCTAGGGGACGCGTTACTTGTGGATTGGACCTTCCCTCGCCACTGCGCCTTCCCTCAGATTCCCATGTTCTCCAGCATTGGATCTTTCATGGATTCAGATGCTTGAATATTCCCCGTCAGACTGGGAATACTCAGTGATTAAAATAATTATTACATTTTGTTTTAATATACATCCATTATAACATAGAGAATGCATGTTAATACCCCATTATGGCCTATGAGTCATTCCATTGTGTGGTCCCTCCACCTCACTTTGGCCCTTTATGGCCCCAACCATTGAGGTGGCAGGGGTTAAGCTCCGCCCCAGTCAACCATCTTCAGATTTTTCACTTCAGTCTGACAAAGGGAATCCTCCAGCTCTCTGAGCTTTCGAATATTTTTCTCCTTTTTTGTGTAGTTTATATTCTTGAAATATATTCTACTGCTTTCCCCTGTTTAGGGGCTATCTATTCTGAACTTTTGGGCTCCGAAATCTTTTTTCTTGCCCCAAAATTGAGTGAATTTCTCCTCAGCATGGCTGAACTTCAGGCTGCCAAGAAGCCTTCCCTGGTCAGGGACTGCACGAGGTGCAGGAAGAAACTGGTCTACATGAAGGATCCACATGACCACTGCATCTACTGCCTGTACCCTCATGACCTCAATAAATGTGACATTTGCAGGTCTTTTTCCACCAAAACCCTGCAAGACAGACACAGGAGACTTCTGTTGCATCTAGAAGCCAAAGATCTGTTCTCTGACGAGGAGTCTGCCAAAACAGCTCCTGTACTTTCTAGTAAACCATCTGAGAGACAAACTTCTAAGAGAAGGGCTCTTCAGTGGAAATGAGTTCCTCTCCCACTCAAGAGTAAGCGAAAGCTGGAAACCAGTTCTCCCATGCCTCCCTTGGGCTCTGGAGGCCACAAGATGCGGTATCCTGAAGAAAAATCACCTCCAAAGGTAAGGAGGCGTTTTAAGAAAAAACGGGGGGTGCAGTCATCCACGGAGAAGCAGTCTACGAGCGGCAGCAAAGATGGAGGTCCGTTGACGACCAAGCTGTCGACGACACTCCAAACCTCATCGTCCACGACCGAATCCTCGTTGTCGAAGTCAACGTCGACAGATAAGGGCAATCAACAATCTTCAAAGTCTTCATCCACAAAGCCGTTGTCCACGAGGCCACCGTAGACGAAAGCACTGTCGACGACATTGCAAGCTTCGTCTACGGAAGAAATGGGGCCCAAAACGCCCCTCACGGACGCCACTGAAAGACCATCCAAGGAGAGCAATCTCTCAAAGCCTATGGAAGCAATGCCTCCTGTTTCAGAAGCTCCTGAGCTGGTTGGAGCACAATAATCTCCTTTAAAAGAGATGGCAGAACTCCCTGACTTCATTCTTCAAGAGGAGATCTCGGACACAGAATTTGTTGGTGAGCAACCTTTTATCACCCCAAAGGAACACAGCCCTCCCTGGCAGCTGGCTACAGAGGTCATTGGCGATCCTTATGACCCTGCGCTCATGGAATCGATGCAAAGGATTATTGATGAATTCAACAGACGTCAAGAAGAAAAGAATAGGTCATCTGTACCGAAGGAGTCAAGATCCCCCCCAGAGGGACTTCTCACCTCGGCATAGCATGCCAAGACACTCCCTTTCCAGGAGTAGACCATAGAAAAGAGCACGATCGCATGAGCCTTTAGGCAGATCCAGGAGCAGGACACTCAGTGATTCACCAACAAGGGCCCCGTCTCCAGCATAGTCACAGACCACGATCTCCTGTTCGAGATCCAACTATGGTGTCATAGTCTGTGTCAAGCTCAGATTGGCACGAGGACCCGTTCAGGGATTTCTCTGACCCTGAGGAATGTGAGATCAGACAGGAGCCTGATGGTCCTAGCAAATGGGACGATTATATCGTTGAGAAGCCCAGAAAGAGACTCCAGGTGATTCTTCACCACTGGACGATTTAGTATCGTTTCATACTATTATTGGCAAAGCTGCAGACTTGTTCAAATTACAAGTTACATCGGAAGAGAAGAAGTCAGTGCTTTGAGCACAGGGACAAGCATAGAAGAACGGTTACCACCATTCCTCTTCTCAACACCATATGGGAGTCTGGGTCGAAGATACTGGCCATGCCATTATCCACACCTGCTCTGCTTCAAGACGTGAGAAGAAATGCAAGGCACCAGATTCAGCACCGCTTTGTCTAAGGGGTCGTACTAAGCCAGATTCGGTCATCACAGTAGCGGCCAGAAAGAAGTTAGCCAGCCCTTCATCATCACTGTCGGCACCGCCAGACAAGGAAGGTCGTAAGTTAGAGGCCATGGGTAGAAAGGAATCTTCCTCAGCATCTCTCACTATTAGAGCGGGCAACGCGCAAGCCATGACAGTTAGGTTTGACCTCGAGCTATGGTTTTGTATGTCGAAACTGACAAAACATCTACCTGTGGCTCTTCAGGAAGAAGCCAGGTCAATCATAGCAGACGGAGAGGCTACTTCAGATCACATGATCGATGCAGCAGTTGATGTGGCTGAGTCAGGCTTCAGCAGATGGCCCACGGCACTGTACTAAGGAGACAGGCCTGGATGAAAGCTACGAATTTCAGACCTAAGGGCCAAGCACAAATATTGGACATGCCTTTCGATGGGCAAGTGTTATTTGCTAAGAAGATTGATGACCACCTAAAAGGACTAAAGATGGACACAGCACAAGCCATCAGTTCCTTAAAGGATAAAGATAAGGACCATATTTCTTTTCGCCCTTTTCGAGGCTCATCCTCGATATACAGAGGATATAATCGTTCTTCCTATGGTCAAAAGAAGCAAGGAAACACATTCTAGGACACAATACCAATCCTCCAACCTGTATTCCTAGAGATGAAGGCGCGGCTCTGCCTAAGGTAAAGCCCAGAACAAACAAAATGGACAGACCAGGTCTTCCCCCTCAACGTCACACTCCTGTAGGGGGTACGGGGGGTGCTAAGCACATTTTTTCAACGCTGGCATTCGATAACATCGGACAAGTGGGTGTTACAGATGGTCCACGAGGGTCACACCATAGAATTCTTAGACCAACCTCCATCCCTTGCTCCCACCCCTTGCAAAGTGCATATGTTAAGGCACGTCATGTCCAAAGTTAAAAATTACTGCAGAAAGTAGCGATAGAGCCAGTTCCTTACCATCAGAAGGGAAGAGGTTTCTACTCCTGTTTCTTTCTGATCAAGAAGAAAAACGGCCAGTGGAGACCCATGTTGGATTTGAGAGCGCTCAACAAATCCATCAAACGCATCAAATTCAAGATGATATCCCTGCAAGGCATCCTACCGTGGCTAAACAGAGATGACTTCCTAGCCACTCTGGACTTGGAGGACGCATATTTCCACATTCCAATTCCCATTTTTGGACGACTGGTTGATAAGAGCAAGCTCCTCCAATCACGCTCGCTTGGCAATTTCGAAGACTATAAACCTCCTAAAAGGGTTAGGTTTTTCGATAAACAACATAAAATCCTGCCCAGTCCCCAGCAAGACAGTTGTCTTCCTGGGGGCGGAATTCGACACCAGCATTAGCAGGGTAAGACCGTCGGCAGACAGGGTAACAGCTATCCTCCGCTCAACCTCATGGTTCCTAGAAAAAGGGACAACCACGGTACGCTCTTTCAAATCCCTCCTGGCAATGATGTCCTCATGTATATTTCTCATACCAAATTGCAGACTTCGCATGAGACCAGTTCAGGAGGCCCTGGACCACTAATGGAAGCAAGGTATAGATTCATGGGAGGATGTAGTCCAGATACCTACTACAGTACACAAGGCACTTTGGTGGTGGAATACTCTGCGGAACCTGCTACAAGGAATGCCATTCCAGACACCATCATCTACCCTTCTCTTAAGGACAGATGCGTCCCTGTCGGGTTGGGGAGCTCACCTAGCGGACCTCCAAACTAAAGGGACTTGGTCAGCCCAGGAATCCCAGTTCCACATCAATTTTTAGAGCTCAGGGCGATACAGTGGGCTCTGAAAGCCTTCCTTCAAGTAGTAGCTGGACAGGTACTGATCGTCCAAACAGACAATACAACCTCCAGGCACTACACAAACAAACAAGTGGGCACGAAATCAGAGCTCTTGTCACCAGAAGCTCAACTGCTATGGGCATGGGCCTTGCACCACAGAGTCCAAATCAAGGCGGAACATCTCCCAGGAGTGGACAATGTCCTAGCGGACAAACTGAGCAGGGAGTACACGTCATCTCACGAACGGGAGCTAGACGAAAAGGAAGTCCAGCGGATTTTCTCCATATGGGGTCATCCACTGATCGACCTCTTTGCCACTAGAGCCAATAAAAAATGCCAAGAATTCGCCTCAAGGTACTCGGAACATCAGTCTGTAGGAGATGCTTTCTCAGTGGATTGGACAGGAAAATTCCTGGATGCCTCTCCCCCATTCCACTCATAGCGAGAATTCTATGCAGAATGAAGGAACAGAATTGCTCTATGATCCTAATAGCGCCGGACTGGGCGCGGGAAGATCTAGTACTTGACTCTACAGCATCTATCCCTATGGCCCCCGATTCGCCTCAAAGCGCATCAATATCTATTGACTCAGCAGAACCACAAAGTCCTTCACCACGACCCAGCAAGCCTCTCCCTCATGGCTTGGTTCCTGAGCAGCGTAAGCTTATGAATCTGACTCTCCCTGCAGATTGTTGGGACATAATCAGGGCCTCAAGAGCCTACTCTACAAGAATCACCTACGTCCGGAAATGGACTCGCTTCTCCAGCGCTTCATCTATCGGCCATAACAGCATACACGACGACTCCAAAAACAGTCATTAATCTCACTTCCGGCTGTCAAGGTCTTCCTGAAGGGGTTGATGCGTACTTACCCTCCTACGCCCTCAACAGTCCCAACCTGTAGTCTAAACACTGTTCTAACAGCTCTCATGGAACCCCCTTACGAGCCCATTCACAGATGTGACATGAAATTCTTATCTTGGAAAAGAGCTTTTTTGATAGCCATCACATCAGCCAGGAGAATCAGTGAGTTGCAAGCTTTGTCTTCAGAACCTCCTTTCACTTTTTCATAAGGACCGCGTCATTTTGAGAACACATCCTAAATTCCTTCCCAAGGTCTAATCGGAAATGACACTCGGAGCGTATTGTCCTACCGTCTTTCTTTCCGAATCATACCTCTGAGGCAGAAAGAACATTGCGTTCTCTAGATGTGGAAAGAGTTTTTAAATTCTACTTACAGAGGACTAAGGAGTTCCGCTCCTGAAACAGACTGTTCATTGCCTTTTCTGGTCGCACAAAAGGACAGCATATCCGCAAACAAGGTCTGGCACGTTGTGTGTCTCCTATGTATCACCCACTGTCATCAAGCTAAGGGCGATTCCAACCAGAGGGAGAGCGGCTTCAGTAGCGTTTCACGCAGGGGTAGCCTTGAAGGACCTATGCAGTGCCACTACCTGGAGCACTCTGCACAAGTTCGCTAAGCACTACTGCCTGGCAGAAGATGCCAACAACGAATCTGCTGTTGGACAGGCAGTGCTCCGTCACCTGTTTGCATAAGGTAGGACCAGCCTCCTTTCCCCCGAGTGTGTGTGTGTGTATATATATATATATATATATATATATATATATATATATATATACAGCCACGGTAGTGGCTGTGTAGTTATGGTTAAGTTGCTGTTTTTAGGAAGAGTACTTTGTGGGCAGCTTATAACTTCGCTCCCCCGGACGAATCAGCACTAAACTTTGCAAAAAAAAGTATATGGGCCACTCTGAATTTTCTTGCAAAGTTTGGTGATGTTTGGTCCAGGGGGGGAAAAGTTGTAGGGGGGGGGGTCCCAAAACGTCTTTTTTTCCCATAGACTGAATGGGGGAAAAACTTTGCACACGCCTACAGGCCAAACCGCTTGACAGATTTTCACCAAATTTGCGGCAGGTGCAGGAGCTTGATCCCAAAAGAGTGCTTTTGTAAATTTGGTGACAATCCATCCAGTAGTTTCCTTTAAAAGGACCAAAAAGTATGTCTCAGAAAATTAGTGAGATCTATGTCCGCTCCGCGGTCACACTTCCCTGTTCGCTCCGCGGACAAGAAATCTATTGGCTAATCCGTAGCGTAATGTCCACGGACATGTGACGCTTTCACTGATTGGTTGTGGAACAGCGTGAATTGCGTTATTCTTTTGCTGCGCCCGCCATCTTTTGTTCGTGTTTTCGTGTACGCGGATATCGCCGGTAACAAATATAAAACAAGACACCATTGAACTTGTTACACTTATGAAATACAGTTTCGGAAGGTGAACGTTAATGAGGTTGGGATGGGATGTGGCAGCAGGAATTCAAAAAGTGGTGTTTTATTGTCACCAAAGTCATACGGTAAATTGGAAGTTGATGCTCAATATACGGCAAAGAATTACTGCATCTGTTACAATGTATTTAGATTAATATTGTAGTCAGACTGGCGTCCTAGAGTTTGAAATCTGAGGCAGCCACCTGCACTTTTGATGGAAACAGCGGTTCTGCAAGTGTATGGGAGTAGCGGTTCTCATGAATGGATTCTCATATTATGTTGCAAAGTGAGAATGTATTTGCATTCTGAGTGAAGGTCACAAGCCTTGCTTTTTTGGTTGCGAGCTCAGTAGGCCCACGCATGCCACTAAACCCTAAGGGTCAATTGGTTTTTAACCTTGAGCGCAAGGGTAAATTAAGCCACAATGAAGGGAGTGATACCATTTGATAAGCTTATGTTTTAAAAATGTTTGTAAGGCACATGCAATATCAGTTCACGCAGAATCGTTGCTGCAAATGCATTGCTGTCTGACTTTATCCAGAACCAATGGAGGCAGTAAATATCATGTAAGTTTAATTTTAACGACTCTACATAGGACCGAGTTTAAATTTGTTATTACCAGAACAATAATTTGGACAATTTAACTGAAGTATTATTTTTCTGTGCAGTTGTCATTTTTTTTCACTTACGAAGAGTGCGGATTCTCCCCCTTTGCAGGCTATGACTAGACTTACCCATGTTCAACGCTAATATTTCTTCTTTAAAATCTCATTTTTGACCCCATCGCGTTGTGTATCACTTTGCACGTTCTTTTGGTCTTTTTTGAAATCATGAGATGTAATTTTTTGTTACTTGATCATTAATTTTAGCTTTGTAACTGAAGGACCATCTTTGAGAGTAGGTGTCATTTTTTTTAACTTATGGAGAGTGCAGATTCTCGGCGTTTGTAGCCCGTTACTAGATTTACCCATGTTCAACGCTAATATTTCCTTTAAAATGTAATGTATGACCACTTCGATTTGTGTATTAGTTTCCACATTCTTTTTGTCTTTTTTTAAATTGTTTGCTGAAGGCTGGGTATTCATACGTACTTTCTCTTAAATTTTTTCGACCAGCTACATCCTGCCTCACTGTGCTTGTCATGGATTTCAGATGCTGAGCAATGGCTTCTTTGGACGCCAGATGCAACTGATCGTGACCGGATGCCTGTCAGTCCCAATTTTATTGGATGATCGCGCCGGCCCCCTTTGTCCATACGCTGAACTGGTCATTAGGAGTAACATAACCTCCTTTATGGTGGTGTAGGCGAAGTCATGGCGACGTCTTGGAAATCACTGTGCGAACAAAGCCGTTGCTTTATCGAAAACGCATACTTTGTGTATGCGAAAAGAGCGTGTGCCTCACCATTAACATTTTCGATGACGCACATAGACACAATGTTACACTTTCATTGAAAATGGGAATAGTCCGATGGTCTCGAACAGTTTCTTGTGAAATAAAACTACTTTACACATTCTAAAATGTTAATGTTTTCTTTTAAGAAACAATGTATTATTTCAAAATGAAACGTGCTATGTCGCTGTATGTTCATTTTCAGGTTCTGCGTCACGGCATGTATTTTTCCTTTTTATAGGCTTCCATGGAAAGCAAAGAGGGGCCATGTATGGAACAACCACCTTCCCTTTCTATGGTGGCCATCTTGGAAAAGGATTTTGATTTGTAATATATATATATATATATATATATATATATTTTTTTTTAATATGTTTACACTGTGAAAGGTGGTTCCTAAAGGAACATTTACTTTGTTTACGGATGACGTTTTTTTTTGGTAGGACAGCTAATAAGGAAATTTGCGAACTGAAATGAGGAAAGCGGCCTCAAACAGCAATAGGAGGGGTAGGTGGACGGCGGAAAATGTTGCGCGTTTGTTATTTGTAAGGTAGAGGCAGTGTTTCTCATGCTCCTTCATTACAGCAGTGCTGCTGTTTCTTGGGGAGGATGGATGGTCTTAGCTGATGTCGTTTTCAGATAACTAGAACTTTTGCTAAAAGTATTTAATGTGTACTACATTGCTAATGGCTGACTACCAATACGTGTTGGAGCTGTGCAAGGGAAATGCTGAAAGTCGACGTTGGTACATCAATATAAAATGTAATTCCACACTGTTCACGAGGCATACATCTTACTGTTAAGTGTGTATGGATTCTCAGACACGTCACCGTGCTGTACGCCAGCATATGGTCCTGTGGCATTCTGTGCAAGGTGTGTAATTAAGTCAGAAATTACTTTACATTATGGTTACATGCCACTACTAAAAACCGATGACCTTTAGCAAAAAATCGTTCTTAAAGGGACAGTATGGTTAAGTTGCACTAATAACCTATGAAATTCAGTAAAAAAACGTTGTTAAAAGGATGTTATGGTTGCAAGTAAAATCTAAAACCCCCTGAAATTCGCCAGTTATGGTAAGCTAAGCAACCATAACTCGTGCCACCACCGTGCCCTGCTAAGACTAACACCCAGGACATCACTGATGACATGACAAATATCATTGATTACATCACTGATGACATCACATGTCTAGCTCCTTTTTTGTTCACTGCCATATTTAGGCCAGGTGGTTTTATTTACTGACAGTCAGAAACTTACCTTTCAAAAGGTATTACATTTGTAGATATTGCTATTCTCACATGTTGTTAAACTACTTACCTTAGAATTTAATCGCATTTTATGATGTACATATATAGGGGAAGAAGCAGGCCTGAAACACAGCAATCGTGTTTGTGCATGCATACAATTATGTAGATTATACACAGTTGCTAATGATACTGCCTCTTGTTTGCTTACTTTACTCTCCATATATAAGCCCCATATTTGTATGCATTGTAGTATATTTGTTTTGCGTGTATTAGTAGAAATATGTAGTAAGTGATGCATTATTATCTACTTAGTACATGTTTGAAAGTACGGAAAAAAGTCTAATACAGAAGCATTAACCGTTTTATTATAAAACTTTGGAAAATTACAAATATAGCACCTCTGTGGTGTATGCTGCAGCCAATACCTACATTTCTGTATGAGTAGGTTCCTATACTAGAAAGAACACTGCAATGGAATGTTCTTTAGGACACTACATTGCGTGATGAAGAATGTAGCTTATTTCACATCTCCCGATAATCCCATATACTTTTTTGCCAACATTACATTCACAACCCCTTGTATGAAAAGTAACTGCACATGTGATGTCATTGGTGATGTCATCAATGATATTTGTCATGCCATCATTGATGTCCTGGGTGTTAGTCTTAGCAGGGCACGGTGGTGGCGCGAGTTATGGTTGCTTAGCTTACCATAACTGGCGAATTTCAGGGGTTTTTAGATTTTACTTGTAACCATAACTTCCTTTTAATATTTTTTTACTGAATTTCATAGGTTTTTATTAGTGCAACTTAACCATAACGTCCCTTTTAACAAAGTTTTTTCACTGAGATATATATATATATATATAATGTTTTAACTGCTTGGTATTCTATTCAAGCATCGGAATCTATGAAAGATCCAATGCTGGAGAAGTCTTAGTTACTTACCTGTAACTGTATTTCTCCAGCATTGGTATCTTTCTTAGATTCACATGCGCCCACCCGCCTCCCCTGAGAGGCTGCTCCTACGCTCAGCACCCATCATACTGTAGTTCCTACTGTTCAAAATCTGAAGATGGCTGACTGGGGGCGGAGTTTAAGCCCTGCCACCTCATTGGTTGGGGCCATAAAGGACCAAAGTGAGGTGGAGGGACTACACAATGGAATGGCTGATGGGCCATAATGGGGTATTTACATGCATTCTCTATGTAATAATGGATGTATATTTTAAACAATGTAGTAATTTTAATCGCAGAGGATTCCCAGTCTGACAGGGAATATTCAAGCATGTGAATCTATGAAAGTTACCAATGCTGGAGAAATACAGTTACAGGTAAGTAACTAAGACATCCCTTGGGTTCTCACGAGGTTCGGAGTTACCATGATCTTGATCGCCCTGGACTGGGCATGGAGGATGTGGTAACCTTGAGATGCTGAGAACTAACATGTGTTTTACAGTGCAACTGCTTTGAGCCATATAAAAGAATAATCCTTGTGCTTTAAATAGTTTTAATAAGCTGGTGTGTTGTGTTTCAGGTGAACAAAGATTTTGGGTCAATTTTTTCAACGCTTTTGCCTGGTGCAAATGCTATGTTGGCTCCACCAGAAGGACACACTGCTTTGGATGGGTTGGAATTTAAGGTTGCCTTAGGAAACACCTGGAAAGAAAACCTAACTGAGCTTAGTGGAGGTCAAAGGTGAATATTTCTTTTCATTATAAATATAAACTTGTAAAAGTACCTTTCTAGGGGCAGTAGAAGTCTAACAATTTTCTCAGAGGTTTTTGAGTACCGATGTTATACCTATTTCTATGAAGTGGAGACAAATAACTTGATATGACCCCATTTTTCCCTTTTTCTCCCCTTCTACCCTTCCCCAGCAATCCCCTGAAAATGTATGTCTTTTAGCCTTATCGAGAGTTGTAAGTAGTTTCCATACAAGCACTGGATCGCTGTATGTATGTGAGAGGCCTTGTGCTAGACCATGACAGAACTTGTACTTCCTGAAAGACCATGCTTACCAAGGTGCAACTCATAGGTCTTATTGGTCCCAAACATAATGGGCGAGGGAAGCCGTATTATGCACCATGTGCATCCTTTGCAACTTTTGTTTCCTTCTGTAAACCTTGATTCGTTGACAATGTCCAAGGAAGCATACCAGTATTTGCCAGCCCAGTAATATTGGCTTTTGAAGTTGTTTGATAAATGTGTCTGTACGCCTATGTCCCGTCCCCTTTCCTCCATACTGTATGGGCGTCCCTCGCTAGGGACGGGAGATGGAACCTTTTTCACCAGACAAAATCTTCTTCCACTTTAAATTTAGAAGCGCGCCGGGTGCGGACCTGGGAGCATGCGCTCCCCTGATTCGGGCTACTAGCGCCACTCCTCAGTCCTCTTTTCCGCATCGAATGGAGCGGGCTGCTTTCACCACCGCTCATGAGTTTGACTTTGGCCTTGAAATTCCACGCGCTCTTCCCCGGATAATGTATTTTGTCTCTAGTCTTTTGTCTTTAATCTGGTACTCGCTCCTCTGGTGCCACGGTCCTACCCGGCGCATGTCGACGTCTTTGGGCGTCAGCAGGTGTCCAGCCTGCAAAGTGCTCTTCCCTACGTCCAAACCCCACGCTGTTTGCCTACGCTGCCTTGGCCCCGATCACAGCTAGGAGGGTTGAACTGCGTGTGACGCGCTTAGTCCATGCGCAGTGAAGAACATGTTAGCTCGGTGGAGGGAGCTCTTCGAACGATCGCCTCCAGAGGACTTGAAGGACTTCGCCAAGCACAAGTCAAGGCCTAAGGTAGGGCCACTTTTTTCATTTGTGCCCCGCAAAAGTGACTCCTTCCCAAGGAGACGTCCGAGCGGCAGGGACCGTTCAGGTTCTACCCACCAGCATGGGTTCCGAGGCTGCTTCTGCTACCGGCTGTTAATCCGAGGGGTCACTAGATCCTACCAGGGACATTGTTGAGGGACCGCAAGGTTCTTTTACCGGGTGTCCATCCGAGGGGCTACGGCCTACTACCGGACAAATGTCTGAGGGGGTGCCTGTATGCAGCAGCACAGCTGATGGCACAACGCCTACCAGGCCTCGTCCTGAGGTGCAGGGTAGGCTTCAAGCTCCACCATCAAGAGTCCTGGAGGAGGCCAGGCCCAGCGCGGCAAGCACCACGGCATAGGCACGTGGCATGCAGCCCGACATGGCTGCTCGTCCAATACCGCCCCCTGGTGCGGAGCAGGTGGGGTGAACGAGTTTCAAGGTGGGACTGGTCTTCACTAGGTACGTCGCCTACTGCATATCATTCAACATCACAGGGCAGATGCACCCCGCAGGCAACAAGGCAGAGTGCGCCCAGACCTCCGTAACCTCCGGGCCCTATTCCTACGTCACCTAGCACACCACCGGCCTGTGAGGACAGATTCTTTGAAAAATTCCTCACGCTTATGAGATCCCCCTCAGATGGGCAACATCCTTCAGGATATAATCAGGGACATGCTGCCTCCTGTCCTGCCCCCTGCGCCCATAGTCATTCCTCCTATGACTCCAGCGCCTCTGCTGCCCGCGTCGGTCACGTGGTTCCGTCTCCTCTGCCCCCTGCACCACAGGCGGTTCCATACCAGCCTCCGCAGCAGCCTCCGGCCCTGGTCGCTACACCTCAGCCTGTGGCGCCCAGTACTCCTCCACCTGTCCCTGACCAACCGGAAAACCTGGTGGTCTATCGATGAGGAGGACCACCCCGACATGCCGTCTTCAGCCAAGGCTTTCTATGATCGACCTGCCGGTTTGGCTGAATACTTGCGGCTTCTACAACCTGAGGTCCCGGCCAAAGTCCTCACTCTACGCCCAATGGCTAGAACGGGGATTCCGATGCAGAAGGACGTTGCTGCTTTGGCCAAGAAAGGATGGCTTGAACCCCATTTGGCTCAGCCCACCAATCGGCACCTCAACGCCAAGTACAGGCAATTGGAGGCGGCACACCCTCAACTACACTCTTAAGTGATTGCCGTGGCCTCCATCTACTCTAAGCCTCAGTCCTCCTCGGCCACCTCGTCCTCTGCCCTGCTAGGCAAGGAGGAGAAAATCTTGGAGGCGTATGGAAAGGTGGTCTACTCCAACGCATCTCTGCACCTTCGTTAGTCTAACACACACACCATGCTCGCAGCTGTTAACCAGAGGCTTTGGTGTGAAATAGCCGACTTCCTCCCGGAACTTCCGGTGCAGTCAGGCACGCTCCAAGGCAGGGCTGGCAGAAGCAAAGTTGGTGGCTCAAGACATCATGGAGTCCACGGTGGTGCATATATCCTCTCACGGCTAGATTACGGAAACGCCCTGCCATTGGGTGCTAGTAATGCGTAAAACAGTGCCAGGTGATTCAGAACAACGCCATAATAACTATAACCGGCAAAACAAAGAGAGAACACATCACAGAGGAGAGGGGAGATCTACATTGGCTAGCCATCGATGAACGCATCACACAATCACTCCCACCATTCGTCCCATGAACAAACCTAAGCATAACCTAACCAATACCATGACCAAGCATAAACCTCACAATACAGCCACCATACCTACCCATACTAAAACTATCACCCCGCCTATTAGAGGCGCCTTAATTAATGCACGTTCGGTAGTAGCCCATGCCACTGATATAGCAGACCTCATTTTAGAAGAAAAACTACACTTTCTAGCCATCACTGAGTCCTGGCTCCACGCAGCCGCTAGCCCAGCTCTCTCGTTAGCTATCCCTGATGACTATTATCTTCCGAGCGGACAGAATAGAATCCAGAAGCGGAGGTCTCACTTTAATTGCCAAAACACACCTCAACATCAGACTTGACACTACCGACATCCTCACATCCTGCAAATCGTTTACAGCTAAGCTGCCTACTGCCATTTCCCAAACCATCAACATTCATTTGCTCTACATGACCCTGGGCACTTAGGCTCTTTCAAGGAAGACCTCACTACTATCCTTGCTAATAACCTAAAGAATACTTCCCAGAGCCTCATCTTAGGAGATTTTAACCTAGGCTTTAAAGACCCCAAAGACCCCCAGGCTACCCTCATTCACAATACCCTGTCAGAACTAGGCTTTACCCAGAGAGTGTCCGCCCCTACCCACAACAAAGTGAGAACCCTTGACTGGGTTGCAGACCATAACTATGTGGCCTCCATCACCGCCATTTCCCCTCAACCGTGGTCTGATCACCATCGCCTCACCTTCCCCCACGAAGCTTCAAGCCCCATCCCCAACAACCCACTAGCTACTGCCATCCCTACGAGAAACAAGAAAAACATCACAGTGGGAAAAACCGACCCTCCTCATTCTACCAACCCTGAACCAACTCTCAGCAACTTCCAATCCTCACTACCTTGTAGAGGGTTACAACAAAATCATGCGGTCACCTTTTAGATTCCATTGCACCGCTAAAACTGAGAAAAAGCAAACCGAAAAAAAAACCTGAACACCTGGTTCTCTACCCACTTAAAAGCTCTCGGATTAGAGAAACGTAAAAAGGAACAAGCTTGGAGACAATCGGCTACAGACAACAACAAACTGATCCTCAATAAAATAGCTGCCACATACAAAAAATAAATCGGAACCGCTAAACAAGAATCGTATAACCAGAGAATATCACAAGCCAAATCCAGTACCAAAGAATTGTTCACCATCATCAAAGAGCTGGAAACACCCATCCCTGTCCCAGACACATGTGTGAAAGACAAACTATGGTGCACCAGTGTCCAAAGTGCCCTCTCCAACAAAGTTGCAGGCCTAAAAATCAAAACCAATAACAAGAAGGAATCCCTAACCAACTCTACCAATACCCCCCCGCCCGACTCCCCATGACCCTACACCCAACTCACTCTCCCGCTTCAGCTTCTCTAAAGTCTCTACGCTAGAAGTTCCAAAAATTATCCTCGGCCTCAAACCTTCAAACTGCCAGGGCGACCCCTGCCCCTCACAAATCATTAAAGACGCGGCAAGAGACCTCTCGCCATTTATTTCCAAACTCATTAACGCCTCCTTCTCCTTAGGCATCATCCCCAACCATCTTAAAGAGTCTTGGGTTCTCCCCTTACTCAAAAAAACCCTCCCTAGACCCATCGATACCCACGAACTACAGACCCATCACTACCGTCCCCTTGCTGGTCAAAATATTAGACAAGACAGCTTATCTGAATCAAACCATCTCTTGGGAATCCGACAATCTGGCTTTAGACCCCAACACGAGACTGAGACTGCTCTCATCGATCTCAAAGGTCAAATCAACACCCTTAGAGATAATGGGAAAACGGCTCTACTACTTCTACTCGACCTCTCCGCAGCATTCGATTTAGTAGATCACAAACCTCTCTGCAACCACCTAGACTCGGCAGCCCACTTCTCTCAAGAAGCCATCGGTTGGATTGAGTCCTTCCTAAATAACAGGTCTATGCGTGTCTTCTCAACCTCAGCTTCCGTTGACCCTATCCCCATCATATGCGGGGTCCCCCAGGGATCATGCTTCTCCCCTACATTGTACAACGTGTTCACGAAGCCCCTGTTTGATCTTGACGCTCTGGGTATCACCTACACTAATTACGCCGATAATACCCAGATCCTCATCCCGTTGACTGGAGATTACAACAAGGATTTGGCCTTGGTCAACAGGGTGTCCCTCATCATCCAGGCATGGATGGCCTCCCACAGTCTATGCCTGAATGATGACAAGACCGAACTCTTCATCCTCGGTTCCACCCCTAACCTAAACAAACTGGATCACAACTACTCTAGCTTCATCATAGATGGCAATTCCATCAAGGTAGCCAAGGAAGGTAAAACTCTAGGAATCTACCTAGACTCCTCCCTTTCCTTCCGCAAACAGGTTAGTTCCATGGCCTCCTCCACAGCCCACACATGCAAACGTATAAGAGCAGCCAAACCCTTCCTTTCCAGAGCCCTCATACTATCCAAACTGGACTATCGTAACGTCCTTTACGTAGGAGCCAATAAATATGTTACAAACAAAATCCAGACTCTGCAAAACAATGCTCTGAGCAGCGCTTAGCATTCCCAAGAGAGAACACATTTCCAACATCAGAAGAGCCCATAATTGGCTCACTACCACCAATAAAATCCTGCTCAAAGTAGCCTCCTTAAAACATAAATGCCTCAACAATGCAGCCCCCGCTACTTAGTCGACAGAATAAAAAGATACACCAACAACCAACCTACCAGAACTGCCAATGCCAACCTGCTCTCAGTTCCCAGGTTCAAACGAACCAAAACAGGTGGCAACAGCTTCCAGGTGAAAGCAGCCCAACACTGGAACTCCCTGCCACTCTCCTTAAGGACACCTCAAACTTACCCCCACTTTAGACGCAATTACATTCAGTGGATAAAGGACAATGACCAATAACTCACCTTGCCCACCCTATGTATACTGCCTACCCATGTACGTCTGTAAATATGTATGTTTTTGTAAAATGTTTATCACTGCATTTATCGCAACTGCTCTAACCTATGTACACACTGTAATCATTGTACAGCACTGTTACCAAGCTGAGAATATCCTTGCTGCTCCTGCGCCCTTATACCTTCGGGTCTGGCGTGCAATATAAATGAATAAACATAAACATTCAAATCCTTGACATTGGTTCATCACGGTCTATATGGAAATGCCCCGACATACCTAAAGAAATAATTAAAGTGATATGAACCAAGCCATAATCTCAGATCAACAAACAAAGGCCTACTTTACGCCGTGCCAACTAAAACGGCAAAGGGTCTAAGTAGGTCCTTTTAGGCTAAAGCCAAATGGAACAAACTACCAGTGACCTTAAGATCAGAAACAAACCTCCAATGTTATTTTTTAAAGAAAACTGAAGACCCTGCTCTTCAAATAAATCACCTCTGAAACCCACCTTTGACCTACTCACACCACACCTATATGTTGTCCCGTCGCTACGTCTGTCTACATGCGCTCTGATGCCTGCAGCACTATACAAACACATAAATAAATATAGACACCGCAGGCCGTGCCATCTGCATCGTCACGGACATGAGAAGGACTGCCTGGCTGTGGGCTACCAAATTGAACCCGGATGGCCAGGAGCACATATTGGACCTTCCATTCAACGGTAGCAACCGCTTCCATTCCACCACCGATGAGGAAATGAGAACAGTTCCCAGACTGACTGCGAAATCCTTATCTATCCTCACGAAGTCCACACCCAAGACGTACAGTCAGACGCACCAGCGTACCGACAAGGGGCGGGTCTTTAGCAGGTTCCGGGGCTTCCAGGAACGAAGTACCAAGCAGCCTGACCGATCTCAAAATCAGGAACCCCTGCAAACAACACAACACAAGGCAGGGTGGGCAATAAGGCCTTCTTTCAGTCCCCCTCCTCAGCCCCAGCCTCGGAGGGAAAGAAGGCATGACATTCCCCTCCGGGTCCACGTGTCTCCGGGGGTGGGATGGAGGGCTGAGGGTTGTGTTGGACCTTTCCACCCTGAACCTATCCCTTCCTCCTCAAAAGTTCAAGATGGTTACCCTAGCGCTTATTGCAGAGACACTGTGCAGGGGAGATTGGATGTGCTCTTTGGATCCGTTTTGACAGCCTCATCGGTCCTTCCTGAAGTTCAGGATCATGGGCTTCCATTTCCAATACACAAGGTTCTACCCTTTGGCCTCAATTCAGCCCCCAGGGTCTTTACCAGGCTTATGAATGCAGTGGCAGCCCTGCTCAGGGCCCACGGTCACCACGTCTACTCTTACCTGGGCGACTGGCTCGTCCTGACGAGATCCCGGAGGCGGTCCATCACACCACCTCCGCCCTCATGAATACGCTACACAAATTGGGATTTTCCATCAATCTCAAGAAGTCACAGTTGGAGCCGAGACAGTCTGGCTTTCCTGGGCCTCATCTGGGACACCAGCACCGAGAGAGTTTTTCCCTCAGAGGGCAAGATCACAGCCATAAAGTGGGCCACGGGCCATTTCCTCAGCAGAGCGGTGACATCAGCATGGTGGTACCAGCACCTCTTGGGTATCATGGCGGCATGTCTAATGGCAGTGCCTTACACAAGGCTAAAAATGAGAAGATGACAGCTGCACTGTGCAGACTCATACAGTAAGGAGCAGGGTTCCCAGGTGGAACCTGTCCGCATTCCTCCCTTTCTCCACCAGAACCTTGTCTGATGGAGCACGGACTGCAACTTGCGGATAGGCAGACACTTCTGCCAATTAGCACCACAGCTTACCATCACCACGGATTCCTTCATGGAGGGCTGGGGGACTACCCTGGACAACAACAGCATCCATGGAGTCTGTTCTCTGCAGGAACAGGAGAGCCATATCAATTGGCTAGAGCTCAAGGCGATCTTGCTCCCTCTCAAAGCCTTCCTGCCGCATATCAGTGGCAAGGCGATCCTCATTCAAACGGACGATTCCACCAGCATGTATTACATCAATAAGCAGGGTGGCACCAAGTCTCCTCTACAATGCAGCCTGGCCGTCAGCTTGTGAGAGTGGGCTATGGAGAACAATATTCACTTGAGAGCAATCCACCTCCCGGGGGAGTCAAACCTGGAGGCGGACAGACTCAGCAGATTGGGTGCGGGCAGTAACAAATGGCAATTGAATGACCAGGTCCTTCAGGGGATCTTCAACAGATCGGGGCAGCCTCAGGTGGATCTCTTCGCCACCTGGTACAACAGGAAGTGCCTGTCATGATCACTGCTTCCAAGGAGCCAGGACCAGCCCAACGTCCTTGGAAGCAGGCCCCTAATCCTAAGCCTAGGCACCAGCCGGTCCCTACTGGGACCTTTTGGACCTTGTCCTGGCGCCGGTGGCACCAGGCTCATCAAAGCCATCGGTCCCGGCGCTAGAAGCGCCGGGCTCATAATGTGTGAAGATGCTTGGGTGGACTTACCTGCAGCAGACCATGCTGCTTACTTACCAGCTACATAGGAATCCTCTGTAAGCCGGAACTATTTTCTTACCTGGGTGGGGCAAGCTCCACGCCCTGGATACAACACTGGAACTCTTCTGGAACAGGAACTCTTTTCTTACCTAGGCGGGGCCGTGGAGGAAGACGCCTCATCACTCCTAGGCTATTTAAACCACACCCGATTGATGAAGCGTGCTTCGCGTTATTCTGCATCTGCAGCAGAACGCTCACCGAGTCTGTTCCAGCTTTTCTTCTTCCGATCCTGTACCTGCAAGAACAATACTTACCATTCCAGTATCCAGTCTTCAGCAGTGCCTGTAAAAGACAAGAAACAACAGGTTAGCACGACGACTTCACATGCAACGCATTCCTTACCTGGTCCATCGGCAGCGACCATTTCTTCACGCTGCACCTCCGCCTGTGGAGACAAAAGCATAGTTATTACTTACCGGCAATCCGGGAATTCCGGATGTTTTCAACACTGCAACCCAGCATCTGAAAGACACAAGAAGAGACATTAGACAGGTATTTACTTACGCCCATCGCGCTCTCCACAATAGAGCGCCTGCAACTACTCCGGCGTTTTCCATCACCTCTTCAGCACGAACTCACAGCTGTGAAGGAAAGAGACAGTTAAAGCGCTTGCATTTACTCACGCATTTCCAAGCGCTTCTTTCCAAGGCTCTGGCTCCAGCTTTGGCCCTCTTCATTCCATCTTCTAACGCTAGAGCCCTGCAAAACAAATAGAACAAAGCATTATTCCGAGCCCTGTTCAATACTTACGTGTCCATGCACCTAAAGACTATATGGACTAAAAGGTGTCCGGAAACTCACCGCTCGTGCTGTTAACGGCGGTTGCGATCCTCTGATGTTAAGAGGCCTACGTTTCACCCAGTGAAGGAACTGGCAACGGCACCCTGCACCAGACGCAGATGGAGAGCCCAGCATTCACCTATCTAAGGTGAGCACGTTGACCTGGGGGCTCTACGGAGAAGCTTAGACGAGAGAGAGAGGACACTCAATTGCCCAGATCTTTAACCCCATATATTCTTTCCTCTGCAGAAATCTCACCCTTCGAGTTCGACACACAGTGCGAAGAGGCTCAGCCCCAGAAGCCAATCGAGTCCTGCACATCACTTTTCGAGTCACAGACTCCCTCCTGCCTAGACCAGCGCCTCCGTGGGAATCAGGTGAGCGTTACAGAACGCGAAGCCCACCACAAAACTCCTACCCAGGCGCAATGGAAACCTCGGACACAGACCAACTGGCCCGATTGCTTGGGGAACTAAGAGCAGAGGTACATGCAGCTCGTCAGGAAACAAACTCTTTGAGAAGAGAGCTGATAATATCCAAGGAGCGAACGGAGGACCTCGCTAGGCAATTACTACAAACGCAGGCAGGACAGACTCCTTTGCCCGCTCCAGGAGTAAGTTACCCTTCAGCATCCTCAAATCCAGTGCAAATCAATCTACCCGGTAATGTGCCTTTGGCTCCACCCGAACGCTTTTCTGGTGACCCAAAGAAATTTGCAGTGTTTATCAACCAGTGCCGCCTACACTTCTTATGTCGCCCAGCTGCCTTTCCAACATACCAGGCCAAGGTGGCTTTTGTGCTTTCTTATCTCAGTGGCAGTGCCGCAGATTGGTCGATCCCTTTGGTCACTCAGGATGATCCGGTCCTTCACGATTTTCAGGCCTTCCAGTCCAGCATGGAGAAACTGTTCGCAAGACATGCCCAGGGGCAGGCCTTGGACAATGAACTCCTTTCGTTACGACAGGGTAATCAAGACCTCTTGACTTATATTGCCTCATTCAATAGACTTATAGTGGAAACTCAATGGCCGGAGGATAAAAGAATAACGCTTTTCTACAGAGGCCTGCGTGGAGAGCTCAAGGATGTGTTAGCTCAAATTGTGAATCCTCCACAAGAATGCTCAGACTATATTGACTTAGTTGTCCAATTAGACCACCGATTAAAGAACAGGAAGGCTGATCGTTCCAAATTTGATACCCGAGTATTTTCTAAACCACAGACCTCTACTAGGGGAGCCGACACTGTGGAACCCATGCAACTAGGGGGCATGAAAGGACCTTTAACTCAAAAGGAGCGGGAAAGAAGAAGACAGCTGCAATTATGCCTCTATTGCGGAAACTCGGGGCACTTTCTTCGAGACTGCCCAGTGAAACCAGCTAAGAAGGCTGTAGGAGCCGCAGATACCTGTACCCAAAATTCTGAGCAGGGAAACGATCTAGCCCGACAAGTGTAGAGGTCCTCTTGCCGAGCGTTAAAATCTGTCCCGTGACCTCGCATTTCGTGGTGCCTATGGTCCTCATTAGCCCAGAACGTCCGGATCGTTTGCATGCAATTGAAGCTTACATCGACAGCGGAGCAATCGGTAATTATGTGGACCGTGAAATGGTATCAAGGATGAATCTACCTCTTGTCCCTAAGGCAGTAAAAGACGTCATTACTACAGTGGATGGCTCGGAGATAGCCTCCGGACCAGTTACGCATGCCACCCAAGAAGTGACGTTAGTGAGCCAAGATGGACACCGGGAAAAAATCGTGTTCGATGTGATCAAGGCCCCTCAGTTCCAGATCATTCTGGGAATTCCTTGGTTAGAGAAGCACAATCCTCAGATCGATTGGCGAGCAAAGACGGTTCAGTTTCCAGAATGTTTTACCACTTGTTATCCTCGGCCCGATGTTTCACTGGCAGCGATCTCTTCCGAGGTTCCCAAATTACCTCCCGAATACCAGGAATTCCAAGACTTCTTTCGGAAGGACCAAGCTAACACCCTGCCTCCTCATAGGTCCTACGACTGTCAAATAGACCTGATACCCGGAACAACTCCTCCTTGTAGTAGGATTTATGCCCTCACCGAGCCAGAGAATCTTCACCTCAGACAATATCTGGACCAATACCTAGCTAACGGGTTTATCCGTCCTTCAAAATCTCCAGCTTCCTCGGCTTTGTTCTTCGTTCCGAAAAAGAAAGGAGACCTTAGGACTTGCATAGATTACCGCGCCCTGAATCAAATCACCGTTAAAAACAGATACCCGTTACCTTTGATCCCTGAACTCCTGGACCAAGTCAAAGACGCACGTATTTATACAAAGTTGGATCTCAGAGGAGCCTACCACTTGGTACGAATAAAAGAGGACGATGAATGGAAGACGGCATTCCGCACCAAGTATGGGCTGTTCGAATATCAATTGATGCCCTTTGGACTTTGTAACGCTCGTGCCGCTTTCCAGTATTTTATGAACGATGTCCTTAGAGAACTCATAGATGTGTGTGTTGTTGTCTACATTGATAACATCCTCGTCTATTCATCATCTGAAGAGGAACACCAGAGACACGTCAAAGAGGTTCTCGAGAGATTGCGTCAACATAACCTTTTTGCTAAGCTTGAAAAATGCGTTTTCAACGTAACTGAAGTTGAGTTCCTGGGATTCATATTGTCACCTGACGGGGTCCATATGGATTCAAAGAAAGTCGATGCAATCATTAAGTGGCCATCACCAACCTCTGTAAAAGGAGTTCAAAGCATGTTAGGCTTCGCTAACTTTTACCGCAGATTCATTCCTGAATTCTCTCGGATAGTCCAGCCCATCACCGCTCTGTTAAAGAAGAACAAACGTGTTGAGTGGTCTACTGAAGCAGAACAAGCTTTTCAGGACTTAAAAGCTAAATTCATTTCTGCACCTGTTCTAAAACATCCTCGCCCAGAACTCCCCTACATCGTGGAAACGGATGCTTCTAGTCTTGCTATGGGGGCAGTTTTATCACAAAGAGATCCGGTCACACACCAATTACATCCTGTAGCCTTTTGGTCCCGCAAATTCTCGGCTCCCGAGATCAACTATTCAATTACAGACAAGGAACTTTTAGCCATCAGATCGGCCTTTAAGGCCTGGCGGCATTATCTTTTGGGAGCCAGACACACAGTCACCGTAATGACTGATCACCGCAATTTACAATATCTGAAGACAGCCAAAGCTCAGTCTTCCAGACAGCTTCGCTGGGCTCTGTTTCTGGCTGAGTTTGACTTTATAATTACTTATCGACCAGGCAGTAAAAACGGAAAAGCAGATGCTCTCTCCCGGATGGGAGTAGATGAACATTTGACCAATCCAGAACCAATACCCATAATCCCAGAACAAAGGATTTTGGGTTTGTTCAGCGCTCAATCCTTTGAAGACATCAAGACTACAGTCAAATCACTCCTAAATCCGGCCGATTTGCAAGACTGGCAATTAAAGGGAAAAGAATTCTCAGTGGATCAAGACCTACCATATTTCCGAGGACGATTGTACTTGCCCTGTGAGAAAATACAAAAACAAGTAATCTCCTGTTATCACGACTCTCTAATGGGGGGTCACCCTGGCATTACCAAAACCATGGAAAAGATCAAAAGACATTTCTTGTGGCCATCATGGAAGAAGGATATTAGAGACTTTGTAATCTCCTGCGGTGTGTGTGCCCAGAATAAAAGTCAGAAGGAGAAACCAGCCGGCCTATTACACCCATTAGACATCCCTCCCTGTCTATGGCATACCCTGTCCATGGATTTCATCACGGACTTACCTCCATGCTCAGGGTATAATACCATTTTAGTAGTCGTGGATCTATTCTCCAAGATGGCTCACTTCATTCCCCTGAAGGGCCTACCTTCAGCTTCAGTATTGGCCCGAGAATTCTTAGAAAACATCGTTCGGTTACACGGTTTTCCCTCGGTTTTGGTCTCCGATAGGGGAAGTCAATTCATCTCCCACTTTTGGCGAAGTTGCTGTCGTCTAGCTCAAATTGATGTAAGACTTTCAACCAGTCACCATCCCCAAACCGAGAGGACAAATCAGACTTTAGAGCAATATCTATGTTGCATGCTCCAACAAACTGAAAACCCTTGGAAGGATATTCTTTGGATCGCTAAATACGCTTACAACAATTCGACTCATTCTGGAACCGGGAAGACTCCCTTCTTCCTATTATACGGACACCATCCTAGAACCTCTAACCTGGATCCTCCCCAAGAATTCGAAACACCTGCTGTGGATTACTTGCACTCGGAGATCACTCGTGCTTTTAAGGAAGCCACTGCCCATCTGCAAAGAGCTAAAGCTCAATTCAAAAAAGGAGCAGATCGAAACCGTAAAGAGGCCCCTCACTGCGCAGTAGGAGACCAGGTCTGGTTATCCACTAAGCACCTGCCTCTAAAAGGACCCCGCACCTTCATCCCAAGATACCTTGGACCCTATCTCATCTCTGCCATAGTTAATCCGGTGGCTGTCAAATTGGAATTACCTGCGCATATGAAAATACATCCAGTCTTTCATGTTTTCCTTATTAAAACCAGTACAACCAGAAACCCGATTGACTAAAGTCCCAGAACCTGTTTTGGTAGAAGGAGAACTTGAATTTGAAGTAAAGAACATCCTAGACTCCAAAATCGCCAAATCTAAATTATATTACCTGATTGATTGGAAAGGATACGGCCCCCAGGAAAGATCTTGGGAACCCTCAGAATATGTCCACGCACCTCGTCTGGTCAAGAAATTCCATCTGAATCACCCCGACAAGCCAAAACCCCCGGAGAAGACACGCTTAGGAGGGGCCTTGAGGGGGGGTGCTGTCATGATCACTGCTTCCAAGGAGCCAGGACCAGCCCAACGTCCTTGGAAGCAGGCCCCTAATCCCAAGCCTAGGCACCAGCCGGTCCCTACTGGGACCTTTTGGACCTTGTCCTGGCGCCGGTGGCACCAGGCTCATCAAAGCCATCGGTCCCGGCACTGGAAGCGCCGGGCTCATAATATGTGTGAAAATGCTTGGGTGGACTTACCTGCAGCAGACCATGCTGCTTACTTACCAGCTACATAGGAATCCTCTGTAAGCCGGAACTATTTTCTTACCTGGGTGGGGCAAGCTCCACGCCCTGGATACAACACTGGAACTCTTCTGGAACAGGAACTCTTTTCTTACCTAGGCGGGGCCGTGGAGGAAGACGCCTCATCACTCCTAGGCTATTTAAACCACACCCGATTGATGAAGCGTGCTTCGCGTTATTCTGCATCTGCAGCAGAACGCTCACCGAGTCTGTTCCAGCTTTTCTTCTTCCGATCCTGTACCTGCAAGAACAATACTTACCATTCCAGTATCCAGTCTTCAGCAGCGCCTGTAAAAGACAAGAAACAACAGGTTAGCACGACGACTTCACATGCAACGCATTCCTTACCTGGTCCATCGGCAGCGACCATTTCTTCACGCTGCACCTCCGCCTGTGGAGACAAAAGCATAGTTATTACTTACCGGCAATCCGCGAATTCCGGATGTTTTCAACACTGCAACCCAGCATCTGAAAGACAAAAGAAGAGGCATTAGACAGGTATTTACTTACGCCCATCGCGCTCTCCACAATAGAGCGCCTGCAACTACTCCGGCGTTTTCCATTACCTCTTCAGCACGAACTCACAGCTGTGAAGGAAAGAGACAGTTAAAGCGCTTGCATTTACTCACGCATTTCCAAGCGCTTCTTTCCAAGGCTCTGGCTCCAGCTTTGGCTCTCTTCATTCCATCTTCTAACGCTAGAGCCCTGCAAAACAAATAGAACAAAGCATTATTCCGAGCCCTGTTCAATACTTACGTGTCCACGCACCTAAAGACTATATGGACTAAAAGGTGTCCGGAAACTCACCGCTCGTGCTGTTAACGGCGGTTGCGATCCTCTGATGTTAAGAGGCCTACGTTTCACCCAGTGAAGGAACTGGCAACGGCACCCTGCACCAGACGCAGATGGAGAGCCCAGCATTCACCTATCTAAGGTGAGCACGTTGACCTGGGGGCTCTACGGAGAAGCTTAGACGAGAGAGAGAGGACACTCAATTGCCCAGATCTTTAACCCCATATATTCTTTCCTCTGCAGAAATCTCACCCTTCGAGTTCGACACACAGTGCGAAGAGGCTCAGCCCCAGAAGCCAATCGAGTCCTGCACATCACTTTTCGAGTCACAGACTCCTTCCTGCCTAGACCAGCGCCTCCGTGGGAATCAGGTGAGCGTTACAGTGCCCTCAGTTCGCCTCCTGGCAGGGACAGGGCCTAGGCTCCCTGGGCGACGCCTTACAGTTAAAGTGGAACAGCATGAACGCATATGCATTTCCACCCACCCCCCTGGTTCACAGGGTGATCTGCAAGATAAGGGAGTCCCGACACTTCAGCATCATTCTGATAGCCCCTTGGTGGCCGGCGAGACCATGGTTTTCGGAGCTGCTTAGCCTGTCGGATCAGCCTCCGATTCAGCTTCCATTGGGCCTGGCCCATCTGCTATCGCAGCAAGGAGGCAGGGTCATCCACCCCGTCCCCCAGGAATTAGCCCTCGCAGCGTGGTTCCTGAACAGGTCACATTGAAGCATCTGTCGTAGGCTAACCTAGGCCTCATACAGGGTGCTAGGAGCAATGCTACTAGGAGCCAGTACAAAAGCAAGTGGTCTAGGTTTTGTCACTGGGCCGAGTCTAAGAAGGTTGAGCCTCTTACTTGCACGCTGGGCGACGTGCTGTCCTTCTCTGCACACCTCGCCCACTCCAAAGTGCAAATGGACACCTGCCGCACCCATCTGGTGGCCATCTGAGTTTACCGGAACTTGGAAGAGGATGTTTTCTAGTCCTCCAACCCAGTGGTGAAGACATTTGGCGGGCCTCAGCAGGCTCTACCCGCTTATCAAGAAGCCACATTGCTGTGTGGGTCCTCAACATAGTGTTGGGCGCCTTTGCACATAAACCCTATGAGCCAATGGAGTCTGTGAACATCAGGCTGGCCATTGACGGTTGCTGAGGGATCAACATCTCGGGAGGTTTTGTGTAAATACTTAAACTAAAATAAATTAACTAGCACCCCCATTTCTTCCTTTTCTTTACACTTTTTGTGCAAGGGATTGTTGTAAGTGTTTTCCACATCGAGAGAGCGCATATTGGTAACTTCCGGGGCTCCCCGGGTCTGTTTCCATTCGCGGCCCCTTTAATTGAATATGGCAGAAAGCCAAATGTTTGGCTACTCATTAGAGCAAACTGCAGATATCATAAAAGGACCCTCTATCTTTGATCCGAGCAGGACAAATACCGGGATAACCCAAACCACATGCAGTGAGGATCTGCTAAAAATCAAAAAGAAGAGTTTCCGTACAGAATTACACAGACATTTCTTACGGGAATACTTACGAGCAGACACTATACCAGCAGGGTTAATTGTCAGGCACGAGCCCTGCCTCTTCCTCACAGACAAGGAATATACTACCAAATTCAGTCATATTGCAATTAAATGCAGTAGGGACCTTATGGTATTGACCATTACAACAGCTCATTGTTTGAGTATTGAGGTCCAAAAAGAATTAGACATAGAAGAAAAAAAGTTTCTAGAAAATCAAGCAATTACGAATGCTATAGACAAATTAAGAGAAACTAATAAACTTTTTGATGAGTTTAAAACATCAACAATTGCCAAAAAAACTAAACCAAGACATTCAGGAATTTAAACTCAAAGATCTTTCCTTATACAACAGCTGAATTTGCAGAGGCAGCCAAAAAACAAGCAACACAAAATAAAGGGCGTCGCCGCTGGGTATCATTTTCCAACTCTAGCAGCAGTAGCTCGGACGACCAACAGATTCAATCAACCGCAACAACCCCATTTTGCCAATTTCCAACCTCCGCATCTGCCCCCTTTTTTAGGCAGAAGAGGGCAAGGAATCCCATATTGGGGCCAACCATGGTTTCCCCAATATGCACCCCCACGACGCCAAGCATGGGGAAGAAGACGGCAGACACGTTAACAACAGACACTAAAGACATTCCTATTTTCAATTTGGCAAAAGTAACCTTGACGGCATCACAAATATCAATTCTTTCTAAAGACCTTTCATTTGTGCCATCTCGAACAACAGACTGGTTCCTAACTGAAACTGAAATTCGTCGTTTCTTCAGGACAATACGCCTGAAGGCATTCTTTGATATTCCAGCAGAACCACTAGACACAGACTCTGGCCTACATATCCCATCCACTTTCAGACCTCAAGATAATGAAACACCCAGAGAAATTATCACTTTTCAAAAATGTATTATGAAAGAACTGGGAAAATTGAAAGGAGATGGAAACTAGTTCAAGCACAATCTGTCAAAAGCCGAACAAAAGGCATTAATTAAGCTTTCAAAAAAGCCAAATATTGTGATCAAACCAGCCGACAAAGGCGGTGGAATTGTGATTATGTCCAATTACCAATACTGTACTATGGTTAATGAACTGCTTCAAGATCAGGAAAGCTATAAGAAAATAAAAAAAAGATCCAGCGAGCGAAATTAAATCAGAAATGGCAGATGTGGCACAATGTGCCTATGAAAGGCAATGGATCAGCGAGAAAGCACTAAAATTCCTGACTACCAGTCAAGGCCGCTCTCCGTCATTATACGCATTACCTAAAATTCACAAAAATTCTGCTAACCCACCAGGTTAGGCCCCTTGTATCTGGGTGTGGTTCAGTTTTGGAACCAGTGTGCAAATTTATTGATGTCTTTCTAAAACCTTTAATCACCAAAACGGCAACCTACTTACGAGACACTACGCACACTATCCACATTTTATAAAAACTCCCCTTCGATCCCCAGACACAGAGACTTGTGACAATGGATATCAAGTCATTGTATACAAGTATTCCTCAAGATCAGGCCATTGAATGTATACACCAAACACTTATTCATCATGATCAACAAAACAGAGTACCCCATAATTTCATTCTGGAATTAATGACTTTAGCTTTATGTAAGAACTTCTTCGAGTTTAACAAGCAATTCTATGTACAGACCAAGGGAACAGCGATGGGCGCAACATTCGCCCCCAGCCTTGCTATCTTGTTCATGTCCACCTTTGAGTCAAACAAGAACCCTTACAAAATCTGTATCTCGTATTGGAAACGATACATTGATGACATCGTGTTCATTTGGAGAGGCTCAGAAACTGAAATCGACCTTTTTCTCAGCTGGTTAAATAACATCGAAAATAACATCCAGTTCACTATGGAAAGTAGCAACCAAGACATCAGTTTCCTTGATTTAAAAATCTTACATGAAGATGGAATTTTGAAATGCTGCCTGCACCTAAAAACCACTGCTCGGAACACTCTTTTGCATTTCTCAAGTAACCATCCACGCCACATGCGAGAAAATTACATGGAATAGTACCCAGAGCCCCAGTCTACAAGAGAAACAGGTTCTATTGTCTGCATCTCAAAGAGGGGAAGGACCTTCCGTAAAAGAGCCGGGGACCCGATCTGATTAAGAGGAGGAGAGGATGGTAAAGGAAGAGTAAGACTGAAGCCCGTGGAGACTACGGCTAGGATCTACGGGTTGGTGAAAAGACACTTCCAGGTGACCTGGAACAGAGCAAAACTGCCCCCCATAGGCGAGCTGTGCTCCCCTGAGCTTGAGGTCACTACTTCTTGGCGTCAGAGCCTGGGGCAGAGGGGGGGGTTATGGGTGAGCAGAAAAAAATCCATGCAACGTCCTATGCCGCTTCCTCCTATTGCGGTTGGGCGACCTGTCGAACCTCTGTGTACAGCAGGCCTGGAACCTCTTGAAGCCGGATAAAGCGCACGGCTTGAACTCGGTCCTGCCCCGAGACTGAGGGAAGGATGTTTGTCCAGGTTTTGTCAGGATGGCCATGGACTTGGCGGTTTGAGCAGAGGTTTTCTTCTTTGTCAACTTGTCATCGGTTGACGAATGAAATGGCCCATTTTTAAGTTACTCACCGTAGTGACTAACGTACACTTAGTCCCCTTTCCTCCATACTGCCGGGGCGTCCCTTCCAAGGGACGCGAGAGGGAACCTTTTTCACCAGAAAAAAGCTTCCTTTAAATTTAGAGGCGAGCAGGGGTGCGGCCCGGGGAGCATGCACTACCCTGACTCTGCCCTCCAGCGCCACACCTCTGTCCCCATTGACACGTCGACAATAGATTTAACATTGCCTAAGGACACCAGTTTTATTTTACCGGGGGGGGGGGTGGTGGGACGTATGGAAGAAAGGGGACTATGGACTAGGAGTACGTTAGTCACTACGGTGAGTAACTTATAATTACTCCTATGTCTCGTCCCCTTTCCTCCATACTGTATGGGCAATTACAACAGAATGTAGACCCAGGGTGGAGAGGTGACCCTCTAAGAAAACAAGTTCCTTAATACTGCCTGCCCGAATGCCGCATCTGACCTGGAGCCGGCATCCAAACAGTAGTGTTTGCAGAAGGCCGAAGGAGTGGCCCAAGAGGCCATGCCACGGAATGTGCCTCTGGAATGCAACTGCCGTGGCCTTGGCTCCGATAGCGTGGGCATGCATATTTGCCCGAAGCGGCTTGTGCTGCCTCTCATAGGCAACCTTAATGGCTGCAACCATCCAACTTGCTATTGAGGCCATAGAAGCCTGATATCTTGGGCTTGACCCACCGAAGGTGACAGAGCCTCAGATTTGCGGAAGCTCTTGGTTCTATTCAGGTAGAATTTTAGAGCGTACCCAACATCTAAACAGCGCAGGACCCTCCGAGCATTGTCCTGAGGGTCAGCGAAAAAAGTGGGTAGCACCATCTCCTCATTTAGGTGGAACGAAGAAACTACTTTAGATTAGAATGCATCAAGAACGCAGGATGTGTTCTAAGGACTACCTTGTCCCTATGAAAGGTAGTGTAGGGCTTGGAAGCCACAAGCGATTGGATCTCGCTGACCCAGCGTGCAGATGTAAGACCCAAGAGAGCCGTCAATGGTGACCAGCCTGATGTTCGCAGACTCCATTGGCTCATAGGGTTTATGTCTCATACATAAAAACTAGAATCGGGGTAGTCCCTTAGAGCATAAAGTGGATCGGGACTTATGGAGGATATATATTTTTGTTAAACCAACAGTATCCAATATGCTATTGTAAACAAATTTGGGATAAATTCAATCGACTTAGTTTGTTGTGTATCCTAACCAGCGGATATCACAGTTATTCTTTGCCACTATATTTTCTGAAGACATTCCTTTTTGTTAAAGCAATTTATTGTGCACTTTACAAAACTACATTTTGAAGAAAAACATTAAGATTTAAATCCAGTCAAAAATGATGAAAGGTTGTAAAACGGAAATAGATTTGGGAAAAACCCTTTGACTCAGTTCTTGCAAGTAAATAAATGCAGACAATGGGTGAACAAATAAATATGAATAATAAATAAACACATATTAGGGAAAAAAACAGAAATACAGAAAAACAAAGAAACTGTAGCGGCCCAAAATTTAGTATTGCAGGTTCCGCTATTTAATGAATGCAGGTCTGCCGACGTGTTGGTGTTTGGAGGAGGAAAACACCTAACATGTACACTAATGTGTTTGTGTTTAAAAGAAAGCCTAAACAGTTACACTTTCAACATTAAGTTAGGGTTAACTTCAAAATTGAGTTAAAAAAGATAGGGTCTTCCTATCAATGATGGAGTCAAACATCCATATCACGTTTCGTATCTGTCCCCTGCTGGGCGTATACATTTTACTTAAGCCTTCCTCAGGGCGGGAACAGGAAAGAGGGGGGAGCCGACTTGACCCTGTATGAAGGCAGACAGAAAAGAATTGCAGAGAGAGTAATTTAAGGAATGTTTTCAGATGATGGGGCACTTGTCTGAATCTAGAAGTTTTTTTATTTTGCAGCAACAAATGAAAACCAAGTGGGAGCAACGTCCTTACCCTAATTGTGGGCAGGGACTGGATCAAAAACCCACTTAGGCTAGGGTTGGAGTCTTCCACTGGTGTGAAGGGCGCATCATGGAGCACAGGGCCCCCAAGGTGCAACCACCCACTGTCCTTGGATCCATTCTGGGACGAGATAGAGAAAAATATCTATCAGGGCTTGAGTATCAGTAGTGTTTAACTAGGAGAGGTAGTTGAATAATTGTCTCCTACCGCCTGTGAAGGGAGTCATGTCTCAATTGCTATTTCTTGGTGGGTCTTCAAATAGCTTGAATGTGCATATAGCATTGAATTCATCTGTACTTGCTATAGTACAGGGAATAGAGAAGACAAGGAAAGAAACAAAATTGGTGTTATATTTTACACAGACACCTATTAAGACAGGCGTTCTTGTATTGTCTGTCAATCTAAGAGTAATAATGAATTGTAATCTGATACTTGCCTTGATTGTTCAGCAACCACTGTGACCCGCGAGTGCCTCGTTAGTGCAGCACGGCCTCACATTTCCCGCGAGTGGGTTTGTTGCGGACACTGCCGAAGGTTGCTCAGCGTCTGAGAGGCGGAGTCATAAGTGCAGAGCGAGAACGCCGCCGTCGCTTCTGCGGGTGTGTCTCCTAGTGCATACGCTTGATTGGCTGAGGCGGCACTTCCTGATTGCCTCAGTATCGGCGCACAGTGATAGTGCACTAAAATGAGAGAGAGAGCTTTTTACCTGCTTATACATCCGCCTCGTTTGCGTTCCCGCTCCTATCGAACAGGACATATGCAAGGAGTACTGTGTTCAGTGGGAAAAACACCACATGCATGAAAAGGGTCAATTGCTTGTGTATGGCAAACTCTTATGCTTCAAATTAAAGGCAAATATTCTTCATTTAATCCGTGCATGTGACTAGAAAGTCTGTAGATCCATCTTGCTTCTTTGTGCTGGAGGCTACGTAATGTATTCGCAGATTCCTTGACTACATCTAGGAACCACCATTTGATATCGTTAGGGGGTATGGTGGTTTTCTAAAAAGTGATTCACAAGGGGTGCCGATGTATTTTCATCTAATGCGGGATCGGTGCTCAGAAATTCTGATGTTCACCGATCGACTTGTCTGGCCTACATACCGCAGGCCACATACGGGCATTCGATGCAATAAATTGCTTGCTTTGTTTTGCAGTTTGTCATTGAGTTTAGGTGCCAGATCTTTGTCCCAATGTTAACATTTTTCATTTTGCAAGTAAATTGGCACACTGAACATGAGTCGCAGGGAAAATGTCCAACAGTCGTTCTGAGGTCCCAGAGTCCTGTTCTTGGAGCCGTTTCTTTCAAATTTAGAATGTACCAGGGTGTCACGTATGTTTTTTGCTCTTTTAAAAGCAAAACGTGGCGTTGGGGAGTCCGGTACACTCAGTTGAACAATAGGCCAGTATTTGCAAATTTGTTTCTTAATTTTAAAGGTGTGAGGACCATGTGTGATCACACAGGTCATTTTGTCGGGATCCGAATGTTCCCGGGTGATGTTTTGTGACAGCAAAATGTCTCTATCCGTGAACCTTGCCCTTTTTCTTGGAGTTTGAAACAAGTTTTTTGGGGTAGCCTCTAACAGGCGGTTGGCAAGGTCCTCAGTTTGTTGGTAAAAATCCGCAAGGTTAGTACAGTTCCTCCTCACTCTAAGGAACTGGCCATATGGTAATAGCGAGAAAATAGCAGAGTCTCTGTGTGCAGGGGCTGGATGTTTGCCCTGGACCTCAAGGATGCGTACCTGCATGTACCCATATACCAACTGCATCGGACGTTTCTGCGGTTCATGATTGTTGTACCACTTTCAGGACAAGGTGCTGCCCTTCGGCTTGAACTCGGCCCCTCGAGTCTTAACGAAGTTGATGATTGCAGTGGCGGGGCTTCTTCGCTTGGAGGGCCATCATCTATACCCTTATTTGGACGACTGGCTGGTGAGCACAGGGGTCCCCTGATGGGGAGTTGCACTCCTGCCAGAGATTGGCGGATATCCTTCTTCTGGTTGAGGGAGAACCCAAGTCGCAGTTGTGCCCATTTCATGAACTGGTCTTCCTGCGGGTGTGTTGGAACACCACCTTTCAGCGGGTGTTCCGTATGCCCAAGAGGCTTCTGTCCCCCCCGCAAGGTGGGGCACTTTCTGGCAACTCGACCACCTTGGCATGGTGGTTCCAGCACATTCTGGGTGTGAAGGTCTCCTGCGTGCTCACTGTACAGCATGGTTGCCTCATGATGAGTCGCCTCCGGCTCCACCTGGCTGCGAATTGGGACCAGGAGACTGGGGTCTGTCGGACAGGGTCCCAATACCACTGCTCCTACGGCCCGATCTTAGCTGGTGGCTGATGGATGGCAATGTTTCTGTGGGAGCCCCCTTCACCTAAACTGACCTTGGTGGGGACGACTGTCTCCTCCCTTTCAAGGTAGGGGGCTACTCGGGAGGGCTATGTGATTCTTGGAGCATGGTCCAGGACGGAAGCCCTCCTGCATATTTATCTGCTAGAGCTCAGGGCAGTAGGCCGGGCCTTCCAGGCGTTTTTGCCACGCATCCGATGGACAATTTTACTATGTTTTACCTGAACAAGCAGGGTGGCACACGTTCCCACCTCCTCTGCATGAGGCAGTATTGATGTGGGAATGGGCCCTGACGGAGGGGATTTGGATTTCAGCAGTCCACCTCCTGGTTGACAGCAATGCAGAAGTGGACCAGCTAAGCCGCTTGGAGTTCAACACCTACGAGTGGGAGTTGCACACCGACTCCTTGATGCCCGTGTTCCAGCATTGGGGGTTTACAGACCTGGATTTGTTTGCATCCCTCTGAATTCCAAGTGCCCCCAGTTTGTTACATGGGCAGGACGGGTTCGGGGGTCTCTGGGAGATGCCTTCCAGATCTGTTGGAACAGCCACAGGTGTGTACCCGCCCACCCCTCTGCTCCAACGGATCCTCTGGCAAGTTCCGGGCTTTGGTGGATTGCAGCCTCATCCCGATTGCCACCCACTGGCCTTCGATCTGCTGCACTTGTGCTCCCAGGTTCCTGTCCACCTTCCGATCTCCAGAAAGGGATTCCTGAAGGCGGCTGTCGGTGGGGCATCCAGACCTGGCCAAGCTGGAACTGGCGACCTGGTTCCTGACCAGCTGAGACTTCAACATGCTCAATTTTCGGATGACAAATAGGCTAGGACATCATTCATTGGGCCAGGAGGCCCTCAACTCAGTAGCAGTAGAAGAGTAAATGGACTAGGTTCTGCCATTTAGCTTCTGTCAGGGGTCTGGACCATGTCACCTGTCCTCTGGATGACTTACTGGCTTTATCAGCGCACTTTATCTAGAGCTCTAATCTCATCTAAAATGGACTACTGCAATGCCTTATACTTGGGTTCAAGCAAACACAATATGAACAAACTACAATTATTGCAAAATAACGCTCTAAGAACTGTTTAACATTCCAAGAACCCAGCACATCTCAGTGGTCAGACATATTACGAACTGGCTTGCAGTTAAGGATAAAGCAACTTCAAAACACAAACCCTTACCCACAAATGCCTTACTGTATGTAACTTATGAAACTTTGTAACGTGCCCAGATACTGCTGGGTTTGGTGTCCTATACAAATAAACAAACCTGGCTAGTTCTGGATTTCAGGTAGGTACTTGCTGCACTTATTTGGCGGCCATTCCGGTCTTATAAGAATTCCCCTGAGCATGTTTTCTGCGGCCAACCCTGTGGTTAAGGCCCCGCCCCTTAAGGGGTTGTCCAGGCTTTTTTGCCGGTGCAAAGGCTGCCCCCGATCTGGGACCTCATTTGGTTCTGGCAGCTTTGCAGCGCTAGACTTTCGAACCGATGGCCTCTGTGGACATATGCTTGGTGACACCAAAGACTGTTTTACTGGTGGCTCCCACCTCTGTGTGCAGGGTTGGTGAGTTGCAGGCGAGCCCTTCACCACGTTTCACAATGACAAGGCCATCTTGCGCACTCGCCCAAACTTCTTGCCCAAGGTGGTGTTAGGAAAGATTCTCTTTACTGCACCTTTTTCATCTTTATGGATCCCCTAAACTTTTTTGCTTTTATTTTTGAATCTGACCTGTACTTTCTGCAGTGTAGTGAAGCCTTAAGCTTCACTACACTGGCCTTTGCTCATATGTTATGGGGAAACGGAAATGTCTTTCAGGCTGGCAGTCCTGGGAAACATGGTTTCCCTTAGTCGAGTTACTATGTTACTACTTTGGTTACTTTTGTATCACTTGTGGTAACTTTTTACTCTAGGTGTGCTAAAAAGATTGGCTGGTGGCAGCAGTGATTTTTTTCCCCCCACTTTTTGCAGAATTTCATTTTAGCTTTACTCCGTTTAGAGTTTGGCTAACTGTGGCTACTGGTCAAACATGGCATGCCACGAGATTTTTCGCCTGTTCTTTTGACATCTTGTTCTTTAGCCATCTTCCTGGCCTCAGAGGCCAGGAAAATCCTTATAAGGACTTCCAGTGCCCGGGAAAGCAAAAGCTTTTGGTGAGCTACTGCAGGGCTGGTTTTTTTTTTTTTTGCAGGCAGGATGTGGGCTAGGTCAGTCTGACACTAATCCACATACTGGCTTCAGTGTGTCTGAGAGGTATCCAAGAATGTTCCCGCCAGTGGTCCTGATTGGACCACTGCTGGGGTGTGTGTGGGCTAGTCCTGCTAGTGGGATTTTCAGCTCTTACCTGGATTTTAGGATAAGAGGACCACAGCGCCCATTTTTCAGAGATCCTGGAGAAACCTGAAGGAGCCAAGTATCCAGCTGTGAGACACAAAGAGACCCGACTGAAGGAGGTCTGGCAACCAACTTCTGCTGCTGTGCTAGAGGAGCCCTGTCTTGCTCTTGATCTTTAGTAGTCCTGCGAAGGTGCTACGACACTTGGAGTGGAGGGACCATCCATTCTCGATGTCTGCTCGGTGCCCTGCCAAAGGAAGCCTTCGGAAGTGCCCTGGAACTGTCCTGTGGTTGACCAGCTTTGTTTTTGGGCTACTGGGATATCGGCGTCACTGTTCCGAGTTTCGGCCTGAAACTTGGTGGATCCTCAGCTTGTCCTGCAAGACTACCTCCTGTGACATTTCAGCATCCTAGCAAGGAGACCCGAGATAGAAGGGAAAGTGTGACCGCGGCTACTGAATCCGTTTGCATCACAGTGCACGGTGTGCATTGTCTGAAAACTGCTTACCTGAGTCCAGTCCTGAGAGGGCTACTGCATCATGTTTTTCCGCATTCTTAGAGATCCCTTGCACCAGCAAGACGCACCTTCCGGGGTTCAGGTCGAACCTGCAACCCCCTGGGAATAGAGGATCGCGGATTTCGGTGGGAAAAGCAACGTCTGACATCCTTCCTTTTGTTCTGCCAAGTCTGAGTAAAGGGGTAAGTTAGTTTCTAACCTGCCCCTATACTCCCATTATAAGTCAATGGGCTTATAATAAACCTTGTTTCTAACACTTTTGGCTTTGCCATTGCTTGCTTATGCAAGACTTCTGACTGTTGGGGCTACTTTTGGGCATTAGTCTAACTTGAATCCTAACTTGAACCCTTCACTGGACCCCAGAGACCCTACCTGCATTTTCTCCTGCATCCTAAGATCTGTGGAACTGTATCCGGAACTATTGGGCACAAGGCCCCAGGCAAATTGGGGCTGGACAATTTTAGCTAGGGATCATCTCTGGGGATCTTTTTGTGATAACTGTCTAACCTTTCCTTTGTAGGAGTATCTGATTTGTATTATGCCTTATAACCAAGTGAATGTATGTATGTGTTGAGTGATATATCTACCTGCTTATAGTAATTTTTTTGTAGTGTTTTTTTTACCCATAATTAACTGTATTTTTATACATCCCATCTAAGTGTAATCTGTCAATGTGTGACCTCATTGTGGACCCTTTACAAGCTCACCCCCCTCTGAAGAACTTAGTCTAGACCCCCTGTCACTGCTACCTAAACTGGTTTGGCTACAGCTTCCCAGAGTTGTTCCTGTCACAATATTGGTTGGCCTTCTATACATCTGTCCACCAGGCGAGAGTATATTTCATCTGAATAGTGAGATCTGCCTACCGTCTTCTTCCCGAACCTGCAGTCGGAGGCAGAGAGGGCCCTGCATTCCTTGGACCTCAAGAGGGTCCTCCAGTTTTATCTCTCTCAGATGAAATCCTTCAGGAATTCTGAGGCATTGTTTGTGACCTTGGGTGCTCCTCCCCCGGCTCTCAGGCTTCCATCACCCATTGTATGGTACAGGCCATTTCAGAGGAGTACACTGCCATGGGCAGACCTGTTGCTGAGGGGATTCATGCCCATGCGGTCAGAGCCAAGGCCATGGCCGTCACGTTTCAGAGAAATTGCTTCTTGGGATGTCATCAGCAAGGCTGCTACTTGGGCCACTCTGTCGGCCTTCTGTAAGCACTACTCACTGGACACCAGCTCCAGGCATGGTGCTGAGTTTGATCAGGAGGTTCTGAAGAACCTTTTTGCTTCGTCCTAGATACGAGGCAGGTCATCGCAGCTCCCGGTGCAATCGCCCACTAGGATGGAAGAAAGGGGAAGGGACATATGAGTAATTAAAGTAACTCACCATAGTGACTAGAGTACTCCTAGTCCTTAATCCCCTTTCCTCCATTCGTCCCACCTGCCTTCCCACGCTAGTATGCCAATGGCTAATATGTAATAGTCGTAGCCAGGTATCTAAGCGTCCGATGTGTTCAAAGGGGACAGAGGTGAGGTGCCGGAGGGCAGGACCTCGGCGGGGCGTTGCCACACCCGAGGCCGCCCCCCCCCAGCGCGGTATACTAAATTTTAATGGGGCAGCTCAATTCTCACTGCCAAAGGTTCCGGTACAGTCTCCATGATGGGTGACTCCAACAAGGATTGAGGAAAGGGGACGAAGAACTAAGAGTACTTTAGTCACTACGATGAGTAACTTTCTGGACGACTGGCTGATCCGATGGCAGTTGATGGAGCACGTTTTTGTCCCATCTCAAGGACACCTGCTCACTAATTCATAGGCTGGGCTTCTCTCTGAACTTGCAGAAGTCCCATATGACACCAACACAAAGGCTTCAGTTCATTGGGGCAGTCCTGGACACTCGGGTGGGGAATGCCTTTCCTCCTGAGGAGAGCCTCCCGGGTCAGACAGATGGTCCAGCTTTTTCAGAACCATGCCACCTTGCCAATGGTTTCCTTCCTCAATCTCTTGGGTCTCATGGCCTCCTGCATTTTTCTGGTGCCAGAGGCCACACTGCGTATGCAGTCTCTGCAGTGGCCCCAGTACTTCAGCACTTTAAGGGATGTCCAATAGGTGTCCAGGGCGATGGCCAATGATCTCTTGGTGGGCAAGCAGCGACATGTTGGTGGGGGAACCTTTGAAGCCTCTGTGACCCCAGGCCAGGTTAGTCACGGATGCGTTCTTAAAAGGTTGGGGCGCTCACTGTGAGGTTTTGCAGGTGAGCGGCCTTTGGTCAGCGATGCTGGCCCAGTGGCACATTAACAGGCTGGAGCACTGGGCCAACAGGTTGGTCATGAAGGCGTTTGCACCTTCTCTGAAAGTGAAGCATGTCCTGATTATGAGGACAATAGTGGCATGCACTACCTGAACAAGCAAGGTGTCGTGTGCTCCCTCCCCCTTTGCAGAGGCGCGATTCTGCTTTGGTTCTGGCTTTTGGACGATCAGATCTGTCACAGCAGTACATCTGACAGGGTTTGGCAGATGCTCTGAGGAGGAATAGCATGGTCTCACACGATAGAGGTGTGCCAAGAAGACCTAGAGGTCTTCTTTCTGTGGGGTACCCCAGCAGTGGACCGGTTTGCCACAGAGTCCAACAGGAAGTGCAGACAATTTTGCTCATGGAAACTCCCAGCGAAAGGCACTCTGGGGATGCGTTTCTGGTGGAGTGGAACTTCACTCTCCACTATGTCTCCCACCCCATACTCCCCGATCCCTGTCATTCTGTGTGTTCTCTGGAGGTTGAGAGCAACCCTGATCTTGATCGCCCTGGACTAGGCTACGAGAGCATGGTACTTGGAGCTTCTGGACTTGGCCATCTGGCCACCTCTCCAGTTGCCTTGTCGGCCTGAACTCCTATCCCAGGTTGGGTGCTTAACCTGAACCACAATCCCTCAACCTACATGCGTGGCTTTTGAGAGGATGAGATATGACTGGGACGTCTCTGAGAAGGTACTTGAGGTGCTGCTGGCTACACGCAAACCTGTCGACAAGATAGCTGTATGCGTGCAGGTGGAGATGATTTGAGGCGGTGTGCAGGAAACGCAAGATTGACCCATCTCCTCCCCCACCACTACAGTGATGGTTCCTTCTGTCACGGACCTCTTCAGGTCACCACAGTCAATGGGATCCTTGGGGCTTTGTCTGTTAAAAAAATCTCTGATCCCGGTTATGGCCCAATTCCCGAAGGGCCTTGTGAATACGTTTCTGCCTATTCCCTTTGTTCCAGACTGGACCCGATGGGTCAGCAAACTGCAGGCCTGGTCTTGCCCAAACACCTTTTCTTCGGTTCTTTTGGTAGAAAGTTTCCCTGAAGATGCTACCCGGGTTTCTGCCCGAGGTGGTTTCAGAATTTCACCTGTCCTAGGCCATTGATCTTCCTGTCTTTAACCAGCCCCCACACGCCTCCAAGTAGGAGGTACAGTTCCATGGGCTGGACCCGAAAAGGGCACTGATTTACCGGAATGGCGGCGTTCAGGAAGGTGGATCAGTTGTTTGGGGCCTTCTCTGTAGCTAAGAAGGGTTCGGCTGTTTCAAGGCAGACCATCTTGCAGTGGATCACGCTTTCCATTTCTGAACGCTACCACAGGGCAGGGAAAGAACTGCCTCCCTGCATCAGTGCCCACTCCAGTTGTGGGGTGGCTACCTCAACGGCTCTGCAAAATGGAGTACCTGTGAGGGGGTTTTGCCCGGCGGCTACATGGTCCTCGCTGCATACTTTCACCAAACACTCAGCCTGGATGTGGCCCGTTGAGGGGATGCTTGATTTGGGGAGCGTTTTTGCTTAATCTTCTCCTCTAAGGGACTTTCATCCCGCTTCCTTCACAAGTACCACTTTAGGAGTCTATCTGATGAGGAACCTGCAGGAGAAATTACTTACTGTAATATTTTTTCTATGAATTCTTCTCCTGCAGAGTCCTTATCACCCTCCCATCCATCCATCCATGCTATGAAAGTCACTGCTGAGAGGAAGAGGTGAGCTCTGGTTTCAAGGACTATCCTCTTCTTGTTGTGTGCTGCATTCCTTCTGCGTGCCCTCTTTCCACAAAAAGAAAAGACCCCAGCAGTTAGGTTTTCTTTTTTTCTCTTCAGTTTGGCCATACAGTTTAGTTTTCTTCTGCAGCGGCTGACCTCTGGGGTTTGGGGGGGTTGGAACTGAGGTACAGGGGTGTAGTGACACAGTATATGTTCGAACAACGTCCCATCTGGTGCCGAGGCATTGAGGCAAGACAGATTGGCGGCCCATTCGATGTGCACTAAGCCCCCTGTCAAACTTTTCTGAGCAGCTGACGCTAAAATGTATGAGGAATCTGCAGGAGAAGAATCCATAGAAAGAACATTCTGCCATGTCATTTCTGCAATTATTTATACACAGGAGGAACAATGCTCTTTTGATCACAAAAGAACATACAATAGATAAATTCAGATTTGACGGGAAGAAGTAAGCTTCTTACAATGGGGTGAGTTTGAGGGGCATTCTAAGCATGTTGTGGAGGGGAGTAAATGGAACAGAGACCAGGGGCAGTGCTTAAGTGGACATGCATGGATTAAGGATAACCAGCATTGGACTTTTTCAAGTGCACGTAAGCGGTACGTCCAGCTGTGCTCGAGATGTGACCATTATGGGTGTAGTGCTAGTGTGGAGGCTGAGAAAGTGTGAAAAATGGTTAGCTAGTAGATAAATGAGAGGTAGGTTAAGAGGGTTTCTCGTAGGCGAGAAGGTAGGCTTTTAGTTCGGTTTTGAACAAATCTGTGTGGACTGTTTCTCGGATGACAATTCCATTCAAGTGGAGCAAGAAGAGAGAAAGAGCAGATGCAACAAGAAGCACAGGGAGGTCGCAGAGCCACAAGGGTAGTCGAGGAGGCAAATGAGAGATTGCGGGAAGGCTTGTAGAGTTGGATAGTGAAAGATGGATACAGTGGTGCCTTACTGTGGACAGATTTGTGAACCAGAAGAAGAAATTTAAGTCTGTTATCCAGTCTGTTGACAGTACAGGGAAGTAGGTTTGAAAGGAGAGAAATCATGGTGGCAACAGTAAAGACAGACACACATGATCACAGTTCAATGATGTTTATTCAATTGTATGTGCAGGTTGGAAAAGCACCTAATCTAAAACTAAATCTAAGATGGGAGCAAGCTACGACCATCAAATAATAAGTCAGTCCTAGTGGGGTCTTGTCAAATAAAAGGACCTATACTACAAAAGATTCCCAATCCTTACAACTAAATACAAAAAGAGTGTGGGATAAGATTCACACAAAATAAAGTGTTCACAAATGAGAAGTCAGGATGTGGTAGCCGGGGTCTCCCTTGCCCACGTTTTGAGCACTGGGCACAGCTCACACTCGAGATTTCCCTGCACGAGACGACAGTTCCGTTTTCAGCTATCAAGACCTTCGGTGTCAAGTCTCTTTTCTACAAAAAGTCTCTTGCCTCCAGGACCTGATGTGTTCAAAATAGCAAACACAAAGTTCCTTTCTAAATGTTCGTTGGATGATGACTTTTCACCCCTGGATCCCCCTCTTTCCGGGCTAAGATCCACAAAAAGTTCCTAGCAATATCAGGACCTTCGGTGGTTAGATCTTGTGCTTCTGAGGGCCTGGTATTTTCAAAATTCTAAACAAAAGTTCCTTTCTGATTGTCGTTGGGTGATGATTCTTCACCCCTGTGTTCCCCTCTTACGGGCTCAGACCCCTTGCGAATATCAGCCTCCCTCCGTCGGTTTCACTCTATATTAAAAAGATTTCTCTGTTGCATTCACTTGTCGATGGGTGCTGGCTTTTCATCCCCAGATCTCCCTCTTTCGGGCTCAAACCCTTCTCGAATAGCAGCCTCCCTCTGTCAGGTTCACTACGGCTCTTATTCACACGCTTTCTCCTTTTGTAGTCGCCAATCTTTGGGTGATAGCTTTTCACCCCTGGGTCCCCCTCTTCCCTGCTCAGACCCTTCTTGAATGTTAGCCTCCCTCTTCTGGGTTCACTATGGCTTGGTGTCCAAAACAATTTTACCTTTCACATTCACAAGTCTTAAATGTCTTTTTAAACAGCTCACTTTGGACATCCCTCTGTCAGGTTCAATCTTGTCATACTGTACATTGGGACTTCAGTCTTTGCCCTTTCCATCGGTATTCCTTGTCTGGTTCACTCTTGCCAATCACGCAGTTCTTTCTCTTTTCTCACTATGCAGGATTCATTTCCCTTAGCTTCCCAATTACGTGCAGGTCAAAGACTTTCGACTGTACAGGGGGTTTTGCTGAACCTCTTTATGACCACTTTGACATTTTCCTTCCGGCTCTCCTAGGGCCTTCTGGTATCAGTAGTTTCAACAAACGTGGGATCAACCAGAGTCTCAACTTGCCATTTGCAACCTTCGTTCAACACAGTTCGGTTTTTATCTGTTCTCCCCTCGACTCACCGGCTGTGTTGAACCACTTGGCTTTTCTTGTTTCTGGAGTCAAGGCCAGTACCACAGTTGCAAGCATCTCTCCCTGTTCTGATGATCAGTGTAGGCGTGCTCCGTGTACCGCTGACCTCTGCTGCAACACACGCTGTCTATTGTTCGCGGTTTTACAATTCCTTCCACAGAGGCTGCGTGGGTCTGGGTTGGAAAGGGCAAGGTCGCTTCTCTCCTTGTTGTCATTTCGGTTCTCGCCCCCTTTCTCCTCCTCTTGAACTGCTGTGCTTGGATAGCGATTTCCTCGTGCCGTCTGCCTTGCTCGCCATGTGCTTCACCTTTTATCCCTGTGGGGAAGGGAAAGGGGTGTCCGGTGTGTGTGGTTCTCCAGCATGGGGTCTGGCATGGATTCACATGCTCATGAATATTCCCCGTCGTCAGGCTGGGAATCCTCGGTAAAGAAAAAACCAGTATCCGTTTCGTTTCTGATCTGTCTTTCGTAGTAATAACCAATCACTGGTCTCTGCGTCATACTGACCACAGCCAATGACTGCCCTCTACCTAAGCACCGCCTCTGGCAGCCATCTTCAGATTTTTACCGCACGTTCATGTGTTGGGATCCTCGTGCTATTGCTCTCGAGCGTTAGTGCTATTTTTCGCGCTTTTTTCACAAAAAAACTTCGATTCTTCGGTCAAAGAGCCTCAAGCTCCACCGATCCTACATCCGATCAACGGGGACCCGTGTCGGATTCATCTGTGCCCCTCAAGGGTGAAGATTTCGTCGAGCTACACTTCGGAGGAATCCAGAAGCTTCTCAGGCCCGGTCTCGGAGATGGCCCAGGAGAAGGGAAGCTCGACGCCCGGAAAGCTGTTCAGGGTCTGCCCTGGATGCCAGCTGCAGAACGTCTTCAAGGAGGACGAACACTCTTTCTGCCTTTACTGCCTTCATGAGGACAAGACGCACGTGGAGAAGGACTGTGCGTTTTGCGGCAACATGTCGGAACGGACCATGAAGGACCGCCATCAACGTCTCGCCAACTGGCTGGAGGGTAAGAGCCCGTCTGGCGAGAAGAAGAAGAAATCCGAGCGGTCTTCTAAGACCTTTGAGGGCGCCCCGGCGACGGGGGCCCAACATAAGGCCAAGCACCGCGAGTCCGCTGGCACCGGGAGCGCCAAACGTTCGGGCCATCAACCACGAGCCAACGCTCTGGGTCGGGTAAGAGGAAGGCCGAGCACCCGGCGAAGCTCCTGGAGAGGCCCCGGTCGAGCTCTAAGGCAGAGGAGGAGCGTGGCAGTGCCCCCTCCCTCAAGGATAAGGCGGTGAGCGCACCTAAGGTGGTGAAGGCCTTGATCCATCCGACCAAGCCCTCTATCGAAACGGTCGCGGCGGCCCTGGCTCAGCCTGTGGTGGCTGCACCAGTGGTGGCGACCTCGGGGCCCAGAATCTCCCTGCCTCCTCGGAGGGAGTCTTCCTTTGTGCCCATCGATAGGACCCCCGTGAAACCCTCCGTGGGGAAGAAGAAGGGGGGGCAGGGCGTCGTCGGAGATTCGGCCTCAACCTCAGAAGAGGAGCTGATCGAGGTCTTAAGCCACGGCTTAGGCGTGGAAGAAGGCCAGCCCGTCGGAATGGACCCCGACGCAGGTGACGACGACGACAGGATACCGACGGGGCCCCTGCCCGCCCGTCGGATTCCCCTCTGCCAGCACCGCAAGACAACTCGGCGGCCATTTTGTTGGCCATACAGTCCTTATGCTCCGAGATAAGGACGAGGCTACCGTTACCGACGGAGGAACCTCTCCCGTCGGGGGATCCAGAACCGGGACCTTCTGGTGTTCCCCCTACCAAGAAAAGAAGGATCCATCCACCACCTCCTTTTCAACCGTCGCGCCCCGTCCAGCCCTCCTCCCCGTCCACCCGAGGGGATGATACGGGGACTGACACGGCAGCGACGGGTACGGACGACGAGGCATACGACGAGGATTTTCCGTCGTCGCCTCCCACCAGGGCTTCTCCGCCCGACGAGATCGGATCTTTCCACTTCATGATCTCCAGGGCTTCCGAGCTTTTCCAACTCTGCCCTGAGGAGAAGAAAAAGGAAGGCTTCCTTTATCAGCGGCGCGAGGCCAAGAGGAAGACGGTCCTCTCCGTGCCTCTGTTGGACGACATTTGGGATGAGGGCCTTTCCCTCCTCAAGAACCCTTCCACGACGCCAGCTAGAAGAGACCGGTACGAGAAAAAGTACCGGGTCCCGGACACGGCCCCCCTGTGCCTCCGGGCGCAGCCTACCCCGGACTCCGTCGTCTCCGCGGCAGCCAGGAAGAAGTCGGGGGGGGGGGGGGGTGCGGCCTCCACATCGACTTCCCCGCCGGACGGCGAGGGAAAGAAATTGGATGCTATGGGACGTAGAGTCATCTCGTCGGCAGCGACGACGATTAAAGCGGCCAACGCCTTGGCTATCGTGGCCCGCTATGACAGGGAGCTCTGGTACAAGATAGCTCCCCTGCTGGATTTTCTGCCAGACGACAAGAGGGCGGAGGCCCTTGAGATCCTGCAGGAAGCTACGGATTTCCGGCAGGACGTCCAGACCAGAGTCCTGGACATGCCCTTCGACGGGAACAACCTGTTTGGGAAGACAGTGGACGATTCCCTTCAGGCCATCAAGGCGGATACTGAGACGGCCCGGGCCCTTGGAGTCCTGCAACGACGGACGCCCTTTCGGAGCGGCGGAGGCAAGGGCGCCTCCAAAGGTTCCGGCGGCGGTTTCGCTTCCTACCGTCAAGCGGCCCGCTCGTCGTCGCAAGAGGCCTACAGAGGACGAGGCAAGTCTAGCGGACCCCGCCGTCATCGCCAAGGAGGTCAAGGCGGCAAGGCCGCGTCCAAGCAGGATTGAACCGGCCGTGGGGTCGGGCCCCCACCGAAACACCCCGGTGGGAGGCCGGCTGGCGGGCTTCGTCAGCGTGTGGGAGTCCATCTCCACCGACCGTTGGGTGCTGGACGCCCTGGCCCGGGGCCACGCGCTCGAGTTTCAAAGAAGGTGCCCGCGCGTCCCCCCCGTGGCCAGGAAAGAACTTCACGCCCCTCAACTTCTCCTGGAGGTGAAGGCGATGCTCAGGAAGGGCGCCATCGAACTCGTCCCAAAGGGGCTTCGGGGCTCCGGAGTCTACTCGAGATACTTCCTCGTGAAGAAGAAGACGGGAGGATGGCGCCCCATCCTAGACCTGCGACGTCTGAACAAGTTCATCAAGGCGCAGAAGTTCCGGATGGTCACCCTCCAGCACGTCCTGGGTCAGCTGGAGGAAGGAGACTTCCTATCGTCGTTGGATTTGGAGGATGCCTACTTCCACATTCCCATCCTAAAGGGGCACCGGAAATTCCTCAGGTTCGTGGTCCAAGGGCGTCATTACCAGTTCAAAGCCCTTCCCTTCGGACTACGGTCGGCACCCAGGGTATTCACCAAGTGCCTCGCACCGGTGGCGGCGCAGCTGCGCCGCGAGGGGATTCACGTCTACCCCTACCTGGACGACTGGCTCATCCGCGCCAAGACGAGGGAGCTCGCCGTGGTCCACACGGCAAGGACCGTCCAACTCCTCACGGACCTGGGATTCTCCGTGAACTACGCCAAATCCCACCTGGTGCCCGCGCAAGTCGCACTGTTTCTGGGAGCGAGGCTCGACACAGTGTCCCTTCTGGCCTCCCCGTCGGAGGAGAGGACCAGGACCATCTTGGGCAAGGTGCAACGGATGTTGGTGGCCGACGCGGCCAAAGTGAGGTCCATCAAGTCCCTCCTCGGGATGATGTCTTCCTGCATCTACCTCATTCCCATGTGCAGGCTCCGGATGCGCCCGTTGCAAGAATTCCTGGATGCGCGCTGGATCCAGATGACGGGCAGCTTCGAGGAAAGGATCAAGCTCGGCGAGAGCTTCCGACGAGCGATACGGTGGTGGGGCACCCGCGCACATCTGACGGCGGGCATGGACTTCCAGGCCCCAGCCCACCAGGAGACTGTGACCACGGATGCCTCCCTGGAAGGGTGGGGAGCGCACACCGAAAATCTGCACGCAAGGGGACTCTGGCTCCCGACGGAGAAGTCCCTGCATATCAACGTCCTGGAGCTCCGTGCAGTGTTTTGGGCCCTCAGGTCCTTCCTTCCGTCCCTCAAGGGCAAGGTGGTGAGGATCTTCACCGACAACACCACCACCATGTTTTACATCAGGAAACAGGGCGGAACCAGGTCCCCAGCGCTGTCCAAGGAGGCGCAGGACCTGTGGCATTGGGCCGTCGCCCAAGGGTTTTTTCTGGTGCCGTTTCATCTGGCAGGGATAAAAAACACCATCGACGACTCACTCAGCAGGGAGCTGCGCTCGTGCCACGAGTGGGAACTACGGCAGGATCTGGTGGATCGCCTCTTCCGACGGTGGGGCACACCCCAGATCGACCTGTTCGCGACGGCGACTAACACCAAGTGCCGGAGGTTCGCCAGCAGGTTTCCCCAGACGAGGAGCATGGGCGATGCTTTCTCGTTCCCCTGGGAGGGCCTGTTCCTCTACGCGTTCCCTCCTTTGCCTCTGCTAATCCGGCTCATCAACCAGCTCAAGAGGTCACGGTGCAGGATGATCCTCGTTGCACCTGCGTGGCCGAGGCAGATATGGTTCCCGGACTTGCTGGACTTGTCAGCGTCCCCGCCGATCAAGCTGCCGGCGGACGCGGATCTACTCTCCAGGGAAGGAGGCGCCATCCTCCACCACGACCCGAAGTCGCTGAACTTGCAGGCCTGGCTCCTGCAGCGCTAGAGTTTGGAGGATACGACATACCGGCCGATTGCAGAGAGGTTCTTGCAAAGGCCAGGGCGTCCTCGACTCTTAAATGCTACGGACACAAATGGAAGAGGTTCTCTGTCTGGTGCCGCGCACAGAAGATTAACCCTCTACGGATTACGGCTCCCCAAGTACTGCCGTACCTGCTGACGCTGGCCAAAGCTGGTCTGGCACACGCGTCCATCAAGATTCATCTTGCTGCGATCTCCCGATACACCAGAACCACGGGCCGGACGTCCTTGTGGTCTCATCGTCTGGTGAAAGAGTTCATGAAGGGACTGTTCAGATCGTTCCCGCCGGTGAAGGCTCCGGCCCCGGCGTGGGAGCTCAACGTGGTGCTGACCAAGCTCATGGGACCTCCGTTCGAGCCTCTGCACTCGGCCCCGTTGAAGTTTCTATCGTGGAAAACAGCTTTTCTTGTGGCCATCACCTCCGCACGACGAGTGGGAGAGATCCAGGCCCTTTCCTGCAAGGCCCCGTACTTGACTTTCCACGACACGAGGGTAGTGCTCAGGACGCACCCCTCCTTCATGCCCAAGGTACCGTCGGACTTCCATCTCAACGAACCCTTGGTGTTACCTGTGTTCTTCCCGTCGCCTTCGTCGCCGGCTGAGAGGACTTTGCACTCGCTGGATGTAGCTAGAGCGCTGAAGTTCTACGTGGACCGCACGAAGGGTTTTCGGAAGACGTCACAACTCTTTGTGAACTTTGGACCTGTCAATCAGGGGAAGGCTCTCTCGAAGGCTTCCATCTCCAGATGGCTCTCCGGCTGTATCATGTGCTGTCACCGGTTGGCAAACCGACCGCTGCCTGGCCGTCCGAGAGCCCATTCCACCAGAGCGATCGCAGCTACCACGGCGTTCCTATCTGGTGTGCCCCTGCTGGACATATGCAGGGCTGCTACGTGGAGGTCGACGCACACCTTCACGAAATTCTACTGCGTCGACCGGGATTCCAGGGTCGGCCAAGCAGTGCTGCGCAACCTGTTCGCCTGAGGTGAGCCTGGTGAGGAGGTAAGATGCTTAATGTTGAGTTGATGTGATGCTTAATGTTGAGCCTTTGCCACCTCCCGTGGTTGTGCATGTGTGTACTGCTATGTATTCTTTATTCATGAGCATGTGAATCCATGCCAGACCCCATGCTGGAGAAGGAACAAGTTACTTACCTGTAACTGTTGTTCTCCAGCATGGGTCTGGCATGGATTCACATGCGAACCCTCCCGCCTACCCCTCTGCGGCTCTTCACTTGGTCATACTGCCACTTCACGTGCTTCCAAATCTGAAGATGGCTGCCAGAGGCGGTGCTTAGGTAGAGGGCAGTCATTGGCTGTGGTCAGTATGACGCAGAGACCAGTGATTGGTTATTACTACGAAAGACAGATCAGAAACGAAACTGATACTGGTTTTTTCTTTACCGAGGATTCCCAGCCTGACGACGGGGAATATTCATGAGCATGTGAATCCATGCCAGACCCATGCTGGAGAACAACAGTTACAGGTAAGTAACTTGTTCCTTCTGGTCAATTGCCGGACTCTGCCTGACCCCTGTGTTGGGACATGGGTAAACTGCTCCAGTGTTAGTCTGTTGTCTTTCGTGTAGTACGAAAGTGTTTGTGTCGGAAAAAGGGGGCCCGGAGGGTAGTGTCTCAGTATCTTACGTGGTAGGCTGGGGAAAAGGTGTTATAAGAAGGGGGATACCACGTCTCATCCGTCGGTGTGCCGCTTCCACTCCATGAGGACCCCTCATCCAGGTGATCCTCCCTCACTGGTCCACCCCCAGGAACTGGATCCAATGGCGGAGGCCGTGTCCTGGATACCTGGATGACATATCCCTGGGGACTAGTAAGTGAGACACTTTCAGGTTTCTCACATAACGAAGTTAATGATCTTGTGGAGAGGACAGAAAGCATAGTTGGGGACCAAAGAGGATGCTGGCACAGTCCAATTTAGAGAAAACGAGAGTGTTTAAGAGATGCTTGGTGGTGTTGAAAGGAAGGAGGTGCACAAGTTTCCTAATATTTAGAAGGTTGCGGCAAGCTGCTGTTCCAGTTTTGAAGATGAAAGTGGCGGTGTTTTGAGAAGGGTCATAGATGACACCAGGGTTTCTAGCTGAAGAAGAGTATGGGAGTGTGTCGGGTGGGAATTGAATAGACATAGGAAGAGATGGGAGAGCGCTTTTGGCGGGGAAGAAGAGCACCTCTGTTTTGGTACAGTTTAAGCGTGTGTAGAGCCATTCAAAATTTAATGGCAGAGAGACAGTTTGAAATTTTCATAGAGAGGTCATAGGAGAGTTCAGAAAAAGAGGTGTCGTCTATGAAGATTTGGTGAGATTAATGCCCAAGAGCAGAGGTGTTGAGTGTAAAGAGGAGCGAACCCAAGACAGAGCCTTGTGGAACACCAACGGTTAGAGGAGTGAGTTGAAAGGTGTTGTTGCTCCAGGAAACACAGAATTGGCGAGGTGCAAGGTAGGATTCAATCCAGGCAAGTGCTCAATCGTGAATCCCAAGAATAAAGACTATTAAGTAGATTAGAGTGATCAACAGTGTCAAAGGCAGCTGACAGGTCAAGGAGAATTAGGATAGAGGATAGGTTGGAGTGCTTGGCAGAGGCAATGGAGTTGGACACATTCATGATAGCAGTTTCTGTGGAGTGACGTGAGCAGAAACTTGCTTCTAGGGGATCTCGAAGGTTGTGGATGCTTAATATTTTGGTAGGACGGTTAAACACAACCCTTTCAAGCACTTTAGAGTAGTGCAGAAGGAGACATGGGGCGAAAGTTAGCCATTAGTTCGGGTCAGCCCCTTGCTTTTTTAGGAGAAGGATGTCCCTGGCTGTTTTGAATACAGGGAAAGCAAGCAGAGTCGAAGTACAGGTTAAAGAGTTCAGTGAGGTGAGAGGACACTACAGGGTCAATAGGCTTGACTAGTTGTGGAGCAAGAGGGTCTGATGGGGTACAAGAGGGGTTAGCCTTCAGTAGATAAAACACTTTGTATTAGTGTGGCTAAAGTGCAAGATAGTCAGAGGATGATGCTAGGGTAGGCGAAGTGTAAAATTTCTGAGGAGTGAGTGTGAGGAAGGTCAAGAGAGAGTGTCTTAATTTTGGACGTTTGTTCCGCAAAGTATTCAGTTAGGCCATTAGCTGTGAGTGGACTTGATATTTATAGACTTGGGAGTAGTGAGTTTAGGGGTGCCCTTTAGCCGCTGAGGATGATTGGCGTGAGAGCCAACAAGCGTTGGGTAGAATTCCCTTTTCGCTCTATCGAGAGTGGACTTGAGATAGTTCAGGGCAGAGAGGTAGAGTTGCAGGTCATCATGCAAGTGGGTTTGTCCCCATTTGCGCAGCACCTGATGCATGTCTGTGCAGATAGAACGTATGAAGGGGATGACCCATGGTTGCAGAGGGTTAGGGGTGAAAATAAGCAGTTGAAAGTGAGAGGAGAATTAGTCCTATAGTAGGGATTGGAAGCTGGAGAAGGCAGTGTTGAGTTGAGCAGGTGAGTGAAGGTAAAAAAACTTCACCTTAAAAGCTGCTGGGAAACCAAAACCTAGACTCATATGGTGAGGATTCCGTTTAAGTTAAGGGAGGGGGGGGGGCTGCAAATGGTAAAGTTTCTCCAACAGCTTTCAATTTAACTAGCAAGCATGACTATTCCTGGACATAGACTAGAGGTCCTCTATTAAATGCCATGCCATTACTTTATAATTAATTTGTGAAGTACTCTCCAAGGAGTCCTTTTGCCACATACAGGGGAAACCCTATACTCTTCAGACAAAGTTCCACGAACACTGAACCTTTCAGTCAGTCTGACCACATAGAAACAGTATGATAATCTGGTCTTTCAGAACTTAGAATGATGGCATGGTACTTGATATTGGTATTGATTTGTAAAGCGCCTATACACAAAGCAAGTGTTTGAAAGCGCTTGAGGAGGGAGGGAACAAGGAGAAAAGAACAAGTTGTTTCCATCCAGAGCCCTTGGAATTCTGAAAGATAATGTCTGCACTAGACAGAGTAAGTGCAAGTTCTCCAGCATGGGGTCTGGCATGGATTCAAAGGCTCATGAATATTCCAGGCCGGGAATCCTCGGTAAAAGAACAGTTTCACTTTCGTTTATAAACTGTCTTTCTCCTAAAAACCAATCGCTGAGCTCTGGGTCATACTGGCCCCAGCCAATGACTGCCCTCTCCCTAAGCCCCACCTCTGGCAGCCATCTTCAGATTTTTACCGCACGTTCAAGTGTTGGGAGTGTTCGCGTTTTGCTTTTGGCGCTTTGTGTTTTTCACACTTTCTCAGTAGGAAAACTGTTTTTGTTCAATTGAGCCCGTTTGCTCCATCGTTTATCCATCCGATTAACAGGGACCCGTTTTTCAGCATCTTTCATCGCCCCTCAAGGGCTTAAATCGTCGAGTGTTTTTCTTCTTGGAAGTTTCCAGAAGTCCATCAGGCCTACACCCCTCCGGATCATGTCTGAGGAGGACGGACGGAGCTTCCCTCTTCAAGCTCTGCACCAGCTGCGGCTTGCTGAATGTTTTCACGGACGACAAGCATTCCCAGTGCCTTGATTGTCTACACCAGACACACAAGGAAGAAGATTGTGAAATCTGCCGTGGCTTCTTCAAGCGCATGATGGACCGACACGTCCGACTGGTGACGTGGCTCAAGGCCAAGGCCTCTACCCTGTGTGGTCCACATGTGCATGCCTCATCTGGATCCAGCCAACCCGAGAAGGCTTCTAAGTCCTTTGAGGGTGCTCCATCCGTTGGGAGCCCAAGGCAAGGCCAAGCACCGTGAGTCAGCTTCTGCCAGGGTCTACGCACAAGCTGGTCCCGTGACGGTCAGGGCGCGCTCATAGTCATCGGCCTCAATCTCCAGCCATTGGTTCTTCAAAGAGAAAGTCAGCTACCCGGGGGAAGGTGCAGGAGAAACTGGAGAAGGCCAAGCAGGACAAGGTGTCCGTCCTGCCAGCTAAGGCCCAGGTGATCCAGGCCAAGACGTCCTCTTCTATCGAGGTGATTGCTGCCGCCCTCTCGAAGGCGAAAGGGGCTGACCGGGTCCAGGGTACCCCGCTGGCTCTCAGAGTGGCACTCCCTCCCAGGCGAGAGGCTTGAGCCAGACCAGTGGAGAAGACTCGGGCGAAGAGGATGCCGGACCCTCAGCTACAGGGCACGGATATTTCTTCGTCCGATGAGGAAGATGTTGTTTCTGTCCACAACCTCCCGGAAGAGATTGGTGATGACGAGGTAGGGGGTGATGATGCAGGCGCTGGGCCCAGTGACCCTGTCCCCCAGGCACCACCCAGAGATCTGTTGCAGCATATTCTCTCGACCCTCCACACACTGGTGTCAGAGATTCAGAAGAGGATGCTGATGGAACCACCAGCGACCCCCACCGGTGACGACCCCGTTGACACTGGGGCCATCACTGCTGAAGAAAACGAATAGACAATCTATGCCTCCGCTCCAACCATCACTACCACCCCCCCCCCCCCCCACCGCCTAGGGACACGGGGACTGATGCAGCATTCTTACTAAGACCATGCCAAAATCGTACACCCAATCTCAGCAGCGCTCGGAGAAGGAGCGTACCTATGGAGGGTTCTGTGGCTTCCAGGAACGCAGATCCAGGCAGCCAGACCGCTCGCCGTCTCAGAACCGGCACAAACAACAAAAATGCTTTTTCCCAATCCCCCCTCCTCAGCCTCCGAAGGAAAGAAAGAAGGCATGACCCGCTCCTTCGGGTCCGCGTGTCTCCGGTGGGGGCAGGCTTGCTCTCCATGCACAAGTCTGGCGCTGGAATTTCGCGGACCCCTGGATCCTCTCTGTAATACCCACGGGGTACCGCCTTCCTATCCCATCCTCTCCTCCCTCCTCCCCTCTCACAAGTTGGGACAGCAACTCTTTTGGTGGAGATCCGCTTGCTCGTAGAGTGCCAGGCAGTGGAGAAAGTTCCAGCCTCCCAGCGAAGCTTTGGCATTTACTCCAGGATTTTCGCCATTCAGAAGAACCACCAGGCGGGCCTGAGAGTTGTGCTGGACCTTTACACCTTCAACCTCTCCTTACCCCTGCAAAAATTCTAGATGGTTACCCCAGCTTTTATAGCGGAGACATTGGACAAGGGAGACGGGATGTGCTCTCTGGACCTGAAGGACCCGTACCTACACGTCCCGATTTGGTAGCCCCATCGTTCCTTCCTACGGTTCAGAATCATGGGCTACCATTTCCAATACAAAGTCCTTCCGTTTGGCCTCAACTCGGCCCCCATGGTCTTTACCAGACTCATGAATGCAGTGGCGGCCCTCCTCAGAGCGCAGGGCCTACACATCTACCCGTACCTTGATGACTGGCTTGTCAGGGCTACATCTACAGAAGCTTCCCATGCCCTTATGAACACACTGCACGACCTGGGCTTCTCGCTCAACCTCAAGAAGTCACAGATGCTCCCTACGCAGACTGACATTCCTGGGACTCATTTGGGACACGTGCTCCGAGAAAACAAGATCTCGGCCATCAAGAGGGCCACCGCCCACTTCCTCAGCAGATAGTTGACCTCAGCATGGTGGTACCAACATCTCCTGGGTGTACTATCAGCGGTTCTGTTAGCCGTGCCGCACACGAGACTAAGAATGGGAAGGATTCAGCTGCACTTCGCGGCCTTATGGAATCGGGAGCGGAGCTCGCAATCTGAGACGATTAACGTTCTCCAGCATGGGGTCTGGCATGGATTCACATGCTCATGAATATTCCCCGTCGTCAGGCTGGGAATCCTCGGTAAAGAAAAAAAACCAGTATCAGTTTCGTTTCTGATCTGTCTTTCGTAGTAGTAACCAATCACTGATCTCTGCGTCATACTGACCACAGCCAATGACTGCCCTCTACCTAAGCCCCGCCTCAGGCAGCCATCTTCAGATTTTTACCGCACGTTCAAGTGTTGGGATCCTCGTGCTATTGCTCTTGAGCGTTAGTGCTATTTTTTCACGTTTTTTCTCAAAAACTTCGATTTTTCGGTCAAAAAGAGCCTCAAGCTCCACCGACTCTTCATCCGATCAACGGGGACCCGTGTCGGATTCGTCTACGCCCCTCAAGGGTGAAGATTTTGTCGAGCTACGCTTTTGGAGGACTCCAGAAGTTTCTCGGGCCCATCTCGGACATGGCCCAGGAGAAGGGCAGCTCGACGCCCAGAAAGCTGTTCAGGGCCTGCCCTGGATGCCAGCTTCAGAATGTCTTTAAGGAGGACGAACACTCCTTTTGTCTTTACTGCCTACATGAGGACAAGACGCACGTGGAGAAGGACTGTGCGTTTTGCGGCAATATGTCGGAGCGGACCATGAAGGACCGCCATCAACGTCTTGCCAACTGGCTGGAAGGGAAGAGCCCGTCAGGCGAGAAGAAGAAGAAATCCGAGCGGTCTTCTAAGACCTTTGAGGACGCCCCGGCGACGGGGGTCCAACACAAGGCCAAGCACCGCGAGTCCGCTGGCACCGGGAGCGCCGAACGGTCGGGCTCTACGGGCGCCAGGCAGGGCACATCCTCCCCGGCGCCATCAACCACGAGCCAACGCTCTGGTTCGGGTAAGAGGAAGGCCGAGCACCCGGCGAAGCTCCTGGAGAGGCCCCGGTCAAGCTCGAAGGCCCCATCAGAGGGAGAGCGAGGCAGTGTCCCCCCCCCCCCTAAGGAGAAGGCTGTGAGCGCACCTAAGGTGGTGAAAGCCTTAATCCATCCGGCCAAGGCCTCTATCGAGACAGTCGCGGCGGCCCTGGCTCAGCCTGTGGAGGCTACACCAGTGGTGGCGACCTCGGGGCTCAGTCTCCCTGCCACCGCAGAGGGAGTCCTCTTTTATGCCCATCGACAGGACCCCCGTGAAACCTCCGACGGAGAAGAAAAAGGGGGGCAGGAGGTCGTCGTGGATTTGGCCTCAACCTCTGAGGAAGAGCTGATCGAGGTCTTAAGCCACAGCGTTAGCGTGGAAGAAGACCAGCCCGTCGGGAGGGATCCCGACGTAGGAGACAACGATATCGTCGAGGGTGCCGACGGGGCGCCTGACCGCCCGTCGGACTCCCCTCAACCAGCGCCGCAAGACAACTCGGCGGCCATTTTGTTGGCTATACAGTCCTTATGCTCGGAGATAAGGACGAGACTGCCGTTACCAACAGCGGAGGAACCGCTCCCGACGGGGGACCCGGAGCCAGGCCCTTCTGGGAGCCCTCCCCCCAAGAGAAGAAGGATTCACCCTCCACCTCCTTTTCAGCCATCGCGCCCTGTTCAGCCCTCCTCCCCGTCCACGACTCGTGGGGATGATACGGGGACTGACACGGCCGCAACAGGTACGGACGACAAGGTTTACGAGGATCTGCCGTCACCTCCCACCCGGGCTTCCCCGCCTGACGAGATTGGATCGTTTCACTCCATGATCGCCAGGGCATCCGAGCTCTTCCAGCTCTGCCCGGAGGAGAAGAAGGAAGGTTTCCTTTATCAACGGCGCGAGGCCAAGAGGAAGACTGTCCTCTCCGTGCCTCTGCTAGACGATATTTGGGATGAGGGCCTCGCCCTCCTCAAGAACCCATCCACGACGCCGGCTAGAAGGGATCGGTACAAGAAGAAGTACCGGGTCCCGGACGCGGCCCTCTTGTGCCTCCGGGCACAGCCGACCTCGGACTCCGTCGTCTCCGCGGCGGCCAGGAAGAAAGCGGGGGGGGGGGTGCGGCCTCTACGTCGACTTCCCCGCCGGACGGCGAGGGAAAGAAATTGGATACGATGGGACGCAAGGTCATCTCGTCTGCAGCGACGACGATTAAGGCGGCCAACGCCTTGGCTATCGTAGCCCGCTACGACAGGGAGCTGTGGTACAAACTGGCCCCCCTGCTGGACTTCCTACCGGACGACAAGAGGGCGGATGCCCTAGAGATCTTGCAGGAAGGTGAGGTGGCGTCGGACCACGCCATTACGATTGCGACGGACATCGCCGACACTGGATTTCGCCAGTTGGGCAACGGCGTGTGCCTTAGGCGGCGTGGATGGCTCAAGGCTACTGACTTCCGTGAAGACGTGCAGACCAGAGTCTTGGACATGCCGTTCGATGGAAACAACCTGTTTGGAAAAACAGTGGACGATTCCCTTCAAGCCATCAAAGCAGACACGGAGACGGCCCGGGCTCTTGGGGTTCTCCAGCAACGGCGGCTGCCCTTTCGGAGCGGCGGAGGCAAGGGGGCCTCCAAAGGTTCCGGCGGCGGATTTTCCACCTACCGTCAAGCGGCCCGTTCGTCGTCGCAGGAAGCTTACAGGGGACGAGGCAAGTCAGGCGGACCCTGCCGTCGTCGCCAAGGAGGTCAAGGCGGCAAAGCCTCGTCGAAGCAGGACTGAACCGGCCGTGGGGTCGGGCTCCCACCGAAGCACCCCGGTGGGAGGCCGGCTGGCGAGCTTCGTCAGCGTGTGGGAGTCCATCTCCACCGACCGTTGGGTGCTGGACGCCCTAGCCCAGGGTCACGCGCTCGAGTTTCAAAGAAGGTGCCCGCGCGTCCCCCCTGTGGCCAGGAAAGAACATCACGTCCCTCAACTTCTCTTGGAGGTAAAGGCGATGCTCAGGAAGGGCGCCATCGAGCTCGTCCCAAAGAGGCTTCGGGGCTCTGGCGTTTACTCAAGATACTTCCTCGTGAAGAAGTAGACGGGAGGATGGCGTCCCATCCTGGACCTACGACGACTGAACAAATTCATCAAGGCACAGAAGTTCCGGATGGTCACCCTCCAACACGTCCTGGGTCAGCTGGAGGAGGGCGATTTCCTGTCGTCGTTGGATTTGGAGGATGCCTACTTCCATATTCCCATCCTAAAGGGACACCGAAAGTTTCTCAGGTTCGTAGTCCAAGGGCGTCACTATCAGTTCAGAGCCCTACCCTTCGGACTAAGGTCGGCACCCAGGGTGTTCACCAAGTGCCTCGCACCGGTGGCGGCGCAGCTGCGCCGAGAGGGGATCCACGTCTACCCCTATCTGGACGACTGGCTCATCCGAGCCAAGACGAGGGAGCTTGCCGTGGAGCACACGGCAAGGACCGTCCAACTTCTCACGGACCTGGGATTCTCCGTAAACTACGCCAAGTCCCACCTGGTGCCCGCGCAAGACGCACTGTTTCTGGGAGCGAAGCTCGACACAGTGTCGCTTCTGGCCTCCCCGTCGGAGGAAAGGACGAGGGCCATTCTGGGCAAGGTGCAGTGGATGCTGGTTGCGGACGCGGCCAGAGTGAGGTCCATCAAGCCCCTCCTCGGAATGTCTTCTTGCATTTACCTCATCCCCCTGTGCAGGCTCCGGATGCGCCCGTTGCAGGAGTTCCTGGATGCGCGCTGGATCCAGACGGGCAGCTTCGAGGAGTGGATCACACTAGACGAGAGTTTCCGACGAGCGATCCGGTGGTGGGGCACCCGCGCACATCTGACGGCGGGCATGGACTCCCAGACCCCCGGCCACCAGGAGACAGTGACCACGGATGCCTCCCTGGAAGGGTGGGGAGCGCACACCGAGAATCTGCACGCGAGAGGCCTTTGGCTCCCGACGGAGAAGGCCCTCCATATCAACGTCCTGGAGCTCCGTGCAGTGTTTTGGGCCCTCAGGTCCTTCCTTCCGTCCCTCAAGGGCAAGGTGGTGAGGATCTTCACCGACAACACCACCACCATGTTCTACATCAGGAAACGGGGCGGAACCAGGTCCCCAGCCCTGTCCAGGGAGGCGCAGGATCTGTGGCATTGGGCCGTCGCCCAAAGGATGTTTCTGGTGCCGTTTCATCTGGCAGGGATAAAAAACACCATCGCCGACTCACTCAGCAGGGAGCTGCGCTCGTGCCACGAGTGGGAACTACGAAAGGATCTAGTGGACCACCTCTTCCGACGGTGGGGCACACCCCAGATCGATCTGTTCGCGACGGCGACGAACTCCAAGTGCCGGAGGTTCGCCAGCAGGTTTCCCCAGCCGAGGAGCATGGGCGATGCTTTCTCGTTCCCCTGGGAGGGCCTGTTCCTATACGCGTTCCCTCCATTGCCGTAGCTGATCCGGCTCATCAACCAGCTCAAGAGGTCCCGGTGCAGGATGATCCTCGTCGCACCTGCGTGGCCGAGGCAGATATGGTTCCCGGACCTTCTCGATTTGTCAGCGTCCCCGTCAATCAAGCTGCCAGTGGACGCGGATCTGCTCTCCAGGGAAGGAGGCACCATCCTCCATCACGACCCGAAGTCGCTGAACTTGCAGGCCTGGCTCCTGCAGCGTTAGAGTTTGGAGGATACGACATACCGGCCGACTGCAGAGAGGTTCTTGCAAAGGCCAGGGCGTCCTCAACTCTTAAATGCTACGGACACAAATGGAAGAGGTTCTCTGTCTGGTGCCACGCACAGAAGATTAACCCTCTGCGGATTACGGCTCCCCAAGTACTGCCGTACCTACTGACGCTGGCCAAAGCTGGACTGGCGCACGCATCCATCAAGATTCATCTTGCTGCGATCTCCCGATACACCAGAACCACGGGGCGGACGTCCTTGTGGTCTCATCGTCTGGTGAAAGAGTTCATGAAGGGACTGTTCAGATCGTTCCCGCCGGTGAAGGCTCTGGCCCCGGCGTGGGAGCTCAACGTGGTGCTGACCAAGCTCATGGGACCTCCGTTCGAGCCTCTGCACTCGGCTCTGTTGAAGTTCTTGTCGTGGAAAACAGCATTTATTGTGGCCATCACCTCCGCACGACGGGTGGGAGAGATCCAGGCCCTTTCCTGCAAGGCCCCGTACTTGACTTTTCACGACACGAGGGTAGTGCTCAGGACGCACCCCTCCTTCATGCCCAAGGTGCCGTCCGACTTCCACCTCAACGAACCCTTGGTGTTGCCTGTTTTCTTCCCGTCGCCTTCGTCGCCGGCTGAAAGGACTTTGCACTCGCTGGATGTGGCTAGAGCGCTGAAGTTCTACGTGGACCGCAACAAAGTGTTTTCGGAAGACGTCAGAACTCTTTGTGAACTTTGGACCTGTCAATCAGGGGAAGGCTCTCTCGAAGGCTTCCATTTCCAGATGGCTCTCCGGCTGTATCATGTACTGTCATCGGTTGGCAAACTGACCGCTGCCTGGCCGTCCGAGAGCCCATTCCACCAGAGCGATCGCAGCTACCACGGCGTTCCTATCTGGTGTGCCCTTGCTGGACATCTGCAGGGCTGCTACGTGGAGGTCGACGCACACCTTCACGAAATTCTACTGCGTCGATCGGGATTCCAAGGAGGAGTCCAGGGTCGGCCAAGCAGTGCTGCACAACCGGTTTGCCTAAGGTGAGCCTGGTGAGGAGGTAAGATTTGCTTAATGTTGAGTTTGATGTAATGCTTAATATTGAGCCTTTGCCACCTCCCGTGGTTGTGCATGTGTGTACTGCTATGTATTCTTTATTCATGAGCATGTGAATCCATGCCAGACCCCATGCTGGAGAAGGAACAAGTTACTTACCTGTAACTGTTGTTCTCCAGCATGGGTCTGGCATGGATTCACATGCAAACCCTCCCGCCTACCCCTCTGCGGCTCTTCACTTGGTCATACTGCCACTTCACGTGCTACCAAATCTGAAGATGGCTGTCTGAGGCGGGACTTAGGTAGAGGGCAGTCATTGGCTGTGGTCAGTATGACGCAGAGATCAGTGATTGGTTACTACTACGAAAGACAGATCAGAAACGAAACTGATACTGGTTTTTTCTTTACCGAGGATTCCCAGCCTGACGATGGGGAATATTCATGAGCATGTGAATCCATGCCAGACCCATGCTGGAGAACAACAGTTACAGGTAAGTAACTTGTTCCTTTCTCCCCCCCCAAAGAGCTGGACAATAGAAAACAATACATTAACGGTAAAAGCATGATCTAAAACAAATAGCATCACATGAAAATGCTTCACAATGAAATTAAGAAAGCAGGCTGCAAAAGATGAATTTTAAGAGTTGTTTTAAACCGAGGAGGAGCAGGACAGGATTGAATCTGTAAAGGGAGGGCATTCCAAAGGGTGCAAGGAACTGAATCAAGTGGGAGCAAAAGGGCAGCCAAGCACTGAAAAACGACTCAGAGATAGAATGCTATTCTCGAATAGGCTGGTACAAAGAAATCTACTAGCATAAGTTAAGGGGCTGGGCAGGGCATGTGTTAGGGAGAATTCTCTGCATAGGCTAATTTCCCAAACCTAGTGAGTCCCCCAGCAGCTTTGCTGGATTTTTTTGGGGTTTATTTTTTTCTCCTGCTAAGAGTGCGACTCTTTTTCTCCCACTCTTAGACATGATTTGAGATATCCTTTGACTTTGAAATGGGTTTTATGGGCTATGGGGTCTTTTACTCCATAAGGTTTCATGTGTTTTTGGTGAGTGTTACACAGCACCCTCAGTGCAGTAATACAGGGGTGTCATAGTGACCCCCAAACATAGACTCCATACCCTGGGACTGACTACTGTCTCCCAGGGCATGTAAAGTCACCATTGACTTTACTAGTCTTAAATTGTGAACAGAACCAGTACAAACCATCATGTTGTGGAAGTACTGGTAGGGGTAATTAGATTGCCCCTGGGTCTGTTTTTCGAGGGGGCACTGTGCAGTCCCCCCTCGTCGAGTTTCTGGCTGGTGGCAGTGGTTACCACGCGAAATATTCCACCGGAATATTTCCTATGGGATTTTCCTATTCATTTTAAACGCACCACTTTATTTGGTGCAATGTTAAAGATACCGCCGGGTTATTTATCTAATATTTATTCCCCGGTTGGGTCTTTTTGCCAGGACTCGGTTTTAAAATGGCGTTTGTGTTCGCCTGTGTAACTCCAACCCAAGTTAAGCCCTTTGTTCCACTTTTGGCGGGCTTCTGCACAGAAGCCTCCAAAAGTGGTGCCACTCTGTCTGGGTCTACAGGATGTGTCGGTAGGGGGTGTTTAGGCACCCTGGACTGAATTGCCTCGGCAACTCAAGTCGCACTCTAGTGTGATTGGCCCAGTGGTGAGCCGCCCGGCTCACCACTTAGCATGTTTGAGTGACAGCTAGGACTGGTGAATGGGGGTTTTCTGCATAAAAGCAGGGCTTTGGGGACTGGAACTTCAGAAGTCGCCACAGGACCTAAAGAATCCAAAGAGGGAGAAGCTGAGCCGACCTGCAACGACGACACCACCAGTGAAGCCCTGCTGAACCGCCTAACCACTTCCCGACGACAGAGAAGATCTTCATCCTGGAGAGTCTTCTTCCTTTGAACTGGTGGGGTTAACCAGTTTGCCCTCTTTTCGTCTTCCTGGATCGTTTCGTGGTCGAATCGCCCGTGCCAAGCACCCCGGCGGCCGGATAGCCACGCTTCACCACTACCGCAAATAAAAGGGTAGTACCTTTTAACCGGGAAACTCCGCGGCTGGTTTCTTCCCTGGCGGTGCAACGACCTCCAGCTTTCCTCCACGTCGAGATCTTCTCTTCCACTGGACGAAGCACTGACTTGCACCCGCTGCCAGGAACAACTGCCCCCGCTGGAGCTTTCTCACCATTTCAGGTACTGTGTCCTGCCTGGTCTCCCTTGCAACAGACTGTTCAAGGTGTCCAGTAAATCCTTGACTCTCTATCCTGGGGTGACCTGGGACCTGTTAACTAACTTTTTCTGAACTGATCCAACTCTTTTTGAACTATCTGCAAAGACTTTTAAAGTATAATTCAACTGTGTGATCTTGGATACATTCCGCCTTGCTCTCTCCAAGAGTGGGCCTGGCCTATGAACTTTCTTGCTCTACAGTAGACTCTACTTTCTTTGACTTGTTGTGGTTCTTTTAAAAGTGTTGGTATTGTGTGCTTTTGTAATTCTGCCTTTTCCCTCCCTTTTTAACTAACTTATTGAAGTGCCATCTTAGGTTAAGCGCTCACCTCTGTCAGCAAAGAATCACAGTAACACTAAAGTAAACCAATACATCATTATTAACACAATATATATACAAGACCAATGGGTTCTAAGGGGTTAAAAGCACGAAATATGTAGACCACCTAGATGGGGAGGAAAACGGGCAGTGCAAGTAATCTTTAGACCCAGTTCAACACACAGAATACGCCTAACTAGGAGGCAGTCCAAGCCATACGAAGAGAGGAGCCTTATGCTCAATAGTACATGCATGCACTTGTGCCAATGGACAAAATAGGGTCTCTTCAAGGGTATCTAGCAGCTCAGGAAGGTGGATAAGGCGATGAAGAACAAGTTCCCACTATTCAAGCAGGACCTCCACTTGAAGGCAGAGGCAGTTTGAGAGTGCGGGATGGAGTCGCTATTTCGCAATAGCTGTGGAAAGGAAAGGGGCCCTCAGGGGCCATTTCGTGCGTAAAAGTGGGCTCCTATGCTAGGGGCCACCAGTTGGGGTAAGGACTACTCGCCGGTCCCCGACGCAGGCAGACCCAAACTTCGCCAGTACAGTCCACTTCGCTGGCAGGTTCGAATGCGACAATCGGGACGTCTCAACACCGTGTAGTTTCTGAGGTACAGCGGGATTCCCAAACGGGACAGTGGCAATTTCTCTGCTCCGGGTGGAGGAATCGGCCCAATTCCACTGCAGCAGGCTTCAGGGTCAAGGGGGGTCACAAATGCAGCGAACTTGCACAGGTCGTTGCCACAGCATGGCAACATGGTAACCGCTTTTACTCCGGCCCGGGCGCACTCGTCTCACTTCAGACCTGGGAACGGCAAGTGTACGAAATTCGGTGTGAGGGTGCCATGGACACAGAGCCGGCAGTTTACCAAGTTTCGAGGGCCTCCTCGAAACAGCGGCGGTCTCAGAGCAAACGTCCTGTGTAAGCTGGTCAGCCCGCTGGTTGGCCCAGGAACACTTCCGAAAAGGCTTATTTGCAGGGTTTGTTGAAGGTGCCGAGAATAGTTGATCCCACTATTCCAATGGGTCGAAGCGTCTTCGCAGACCTTCCAGGACGACCAGATGCAGAGGGTTCCCACGGGACGACAGCGGGCTCAGATTGCCAAACCTTCCAGCGGGTCACCAGCGGTTCCTTGACTCTGCTTCTTGTTGCAGGATACTTGGCTCCTTATCCTTTGTTCGTGTGAACTCAGGAGATCGACATGGTAGTGGTGTTTTATGCCTCCTCTTATCCAAAGTTCCCTTTGCGCCAAAACAGAGAGGACCCAATGGGAGATCTGCTCACAAACACACTCCATACGTGGACCAATCACGGACCACATTGTCCCAGGCATTCAGGACACTCCAGACTCTCTGGCATCCAGGATGTGTATTGGGAACAGACATCCCAGCCCACATCCTGGAGGCGCACACACACAAGGCATGCAGAAGCCCGCGAAAGCATTGGGTTTCGCGGGAAAGTGCTTGACCAAATAAGGACTGACCCGGGTCGCGTCGACCTGGGGAAGGTGAAGGGGCAAGATGGCCAAAGGACAGGACGAAGAACCTTGTGGCATGGCCATTTTGGAGCCAGGCCACCTATTTGTGCCAAACGCTGTAAGCGCGGTTAACTTGGCAAGAAAGGGGTAAAAATATAAGAAAACGATAGCTGCCACCCGTCCTGTCGGTGACACATCTGCACAGTTCATAAAAAGTCCAGCGGGAGTTTCTAGGGCCTTTGTAATGACTAGAGACCCAAGTGTACTGTAAGTTAAGTTAAATTGCACACCTGTTACATGTTGCACAAAAGTTGCAACATGAGGAAAGGACTAAGGGAAACAGTCTCCCAGTACTGACTGTCTTAAGGGCATGTCAGTTTCCCCATAAAAAGATGCAGATTGAGGAACGGGTTTGTGGAGGACAAACACTCCCAGTGCCTCTACTGTCTCCATCCGGGCCACAGGAAAGCAGATTGTGAAATCTGCCTTGGTTTCTCCAAGCGCACCCTCCAGGATCGTCACAGTAGGTTGGCTGTGTGGCTCAACACCAAGGCCTCTACCCCGTGCAGCAGACAGAGGCATGCCTCACCCAGGACCGGCCGGTCTGAGGTGCAGGCTTCTTAGTCCTTTGAGGGTGCTCCATCCGTAGGGTCCCAAGACAAGGCCAAGCACTGCAAGTCCGTTTCCATCTGGGTCGCCGTGCAAGCGGGGTCCTGCGACGGGCAGGGCGTGTTAATCTTCGCCATCTCCAGTCATCACTCCAGCTCCTCCTCGAAGAGGAAATCGGCTAACCCAGGGAAGCTGCGGGACAAGCCAGAGAATACCAAGGCACAGGCAAAAGTGTCCGACCTGCCCCTGAAGGCCCATGTGATCCAGATGAAGACCTCCTCGACCATGGAGCTGGTGGCGGCCGTCGTCTCTAAGGCGAAAGGGGCTCACCCGGTCCAGGGGACCCCGGCGGCAACCCGAGTGGCCCTCCCCCCGAGGCGGGAGGCCTCGGCCAAGCCAGTGGAGAAAACGCTGGAGAAGAGGATGCCATCCCTAAGCCAGAGACCAACCCCTCAGGATGCAAAAAGGGGGATGTGGGGGGAGTGAAGGCTTCAACCGTGCTCTAGGGCACAGATATTTCTTCCTCGGATAAGGAGGACCTGGTGTCTGTTGACAGTCCCGGAGGACGTGGGGAACGATGACGACGGCGGGAACACTGAGGGGGATGGCGGGATTGAAGACATGGGCGCTGTGCCCATCAAGCCTACAACCCCTCCCCCCCCTTAAACGACACCTCCCAGGGGCATATCGCTCGACATCCTTTCAACTCTCCACACCCTGGTGTCGGAGATCCAGAAGAGGATGCCTCCGGCACCTCCTGCACCAGTGGCACTGAGCCCACCTCCAGCAAAGAAGAGAAAGCTGCACCCTACAATGCCTTATCAACCGACACGGTGACTACGGACAACGGCAGCGTTTCTCTGCCGCTGAGGGCTTCTCCCCGGACAAAGTGGGGGGGGGGGGTCATACTCTTACATGGCGTCCCTTTTCGACTGAACCTTTTCCACCAGTAAAATCTTCTTCCCCTATAAATTTAGTCATGCGGGGGCACAGAGCATGTGCTCGCCTGACTCTGTCCACTACCCAGTCCCCTTTTCCACCTCGACGGGAACAGGCTGAACTCGCCAGCGCTCCTGGGTTTGGCTTTGGCCATGTAATGCCACACGCTCTTCCCCGGATATTCTTCTATCTTTGTCTTTTTCTTTTCAATTGGGTACTTGGACCTCCGACGCCACGCTCCTCCCCGGTGTATGTTGACTTCAGTGGGCTTCAGCAGGTGTCCCGCCTACGAGGAGCTCTGCCCTACGTCCGATCCCCACGCCCTTTGCCTCAGCTGCCTTGGCCCTGACCACAGCTGGGAAGGTTGTTCCGCGTGCGACACACTGACTCCATGTGCACTGAAGAACAGGCTAGCTAGGTGGAGGGAGCTCTTCCAGAAGTCGCCACCGGAGGACCTAAAGAACTTCGTCAAACATCACTTAAGGCCAAGGGCAAGGACTCTATTTACCATCGCCCCCCGTAAGGGCTTTTCCTTTGCAAAGAAACGCCTGTCCGAGAGGAACCTCTTGGGTTCTAGCACCAGCACACGTACCGAGGCTAGTCTAGCTACTGGCCTCATGACGAGGGGGTCTATGGATCCTTCCGGTTTCAGTGCTGAAGGATGGCAAGGTTCATTTACCAGGGTTACTCCCGAAGGGCACGCCCTAGTACCGGCATCCTGTTGGAGGGGGCGCCTTCACGCAGCACTGCTGAGGGAAATACACCTTCCAGGCCCCAGCCTGAGGTGCGGGATAGACCTTCTGTTCCAACACCAAGCGTCTTGGACGAGGCTGGGTCCAGTGAGCCAGGCACCACGACTTCAGCATGTGGTACGCAGCTCGACAAAATGACCGCCGTGCCAGATAAGATGACAGCTCGTCTGATGCCTCCTCTAGGAGAGTGGGTGGAGGAACGAGTCACAAGGTGGGACTGGTGTCAACCAGGTACGTGGCCTACAGTTTATCCATCAGCAGCACAGGGCAGGTTTCACCTGCACCCCAGGCAGTGTGTCCAGGCCCCAGCAGCCGTCAGCCACTCCGTCAATATCACCTGCCACCTCTTCAGCCTCCAAAGTCAGGTTCTACAAAAGGGTTCCTAGTGCTGATGCGAACTCCCCAGATGTGAGCCATCCTTCGGGAGTCTATTGGGGACATGCTCCCTCCGGTCACCCCACCAGCACCCAACGTCATTGCTCCTATGGCTCAGGTGCCACAGGCCCCAGTGCAGCCCTTGCTGCCAGCTCCTTCGATTCAGACTCCCCTGCCTCACACAGTACAGGCGCTTCCACACCAGCCTCCACTGCAGCCACCGGCTCCGATCTCCACACCGCAGCCCGCGGTGCCCAGTACTCCTCCGCCAGTTCCAGATTCTCCGGGCACTCAGGCGGTCACAGACGAGGAGGACCACCCTGACATGCTGTCTTCAGCCAAGGCCTTCCACGAACGCCTTGCAGCTCTGGCAGAATATTTGGGCCTTCCCAGCCTGAGGTCGAGGAATCCGAGGAGGGGGTCTTGGCAGAAATCCTCACCCTATAACCCCCTACAAAGACGGGGATCCTGATGCAGAGGGACGTCATTGCCTGGCCAAAAAGGGGTGGCTTAAGCCGCACTCGGCCCGACCTATCAATCGGCGCCTCGACGCCAAGTACAGGCAGATGGAGGGGGATACACTCTTGCTTAGGGCGCATCCTCAACCGCACTCCTCAGTGATCGCTGCAGCTTCACTCTGCTCTAAGCCTCAGTCATCCTCGGCTACCTCGTACTCGACGCTGCTAGGCAAGGAGGAGAAGATCTTGGAGGCGTACGGGAAAAAGCTGAACTCCGCCTCCTTGAGCCTGCGTCAAGCCAACGCTGATGCCATGCTGGCAGCCGTTAACCAAAGGCTCTGGCGGGAGATTACAGACTTCTTCCCGGAACTTCCGGCACAGAGCCAGGCTTGCTTCAAAGCGTGATTAGGAGAAGCCAAGCTGGTAGCACAGGACATTATGGAGTTCACCGTGGCCCACATCGATACCTCTGGCCGGGCCATCTGCATTGCCATGGACATGAGCAGGACGGCCTGGCTCCGGGCTACTAAGTTTAACCACGATGTCCAGTAACGCATATTGGACCTTCAATTCGAGGGTAGTGACCTCTTCCACTCCACCACGGATGAAGAATTAAATAAAAAGAACAGCAGCTCACAAACCGTGAAGTCTTTATTCTTACGAAGGCCACGCCCAAGGCATACACCCAGTCACACCAACGCTCGGACAAGGGGCGGGCACCTGGTGGGTTCCGGGGCTTCCAAGAACGGAGGTCCAGACAACCTGACTGTTCTCAGAGTCAGCACCGGTGGAAACAACAACAAGGGGGAAAGGGGGCAAGGGCTGTTTCCAGCCCCCCTCTTCTGCAGCAGTCTGAGAGCGAAAGAAGGCATGACAGGCCCCTTTGGTTCCACTCGTCTCCGGTGGGGGGCAGGCTTGCCTTCCACGTTCAGTTTTGGCGCCAGAACTTTTCGGACCCCTGGATCCTCTCCGTAGTCTCCCCTGTGTACCGCCTACCGGACCCTACCGCCTCCCCTCCTCAGCAACTCTGTTGGCAGAGATCCGGTCGCTCGTCGAGAGCCAGACAGTGGAAGAAGTCCCAGCCTCCCAGAGAGGTTTGGGCTTCTATTCCAGGATATTCGCCATACAGAAGAAGCAGGCTGGCCTGAGAGTTGTGTTGTACCTTTCCACCCTCAACCTCTCCCTTCCTCTGCAAAAGTTCAAGAGGGTTACGCCAGCACTAATTGCGGAGACTCTGGACAAGGGAGACTGGATGTGCTCCCTTGATCTTAAGGATGCATATCTACACATCCCGATTTGGCAGCCACATCGTTCCTTGCTGCGGTTCAGGATCATGGGCTGTCATTTCTAATGCAAGGTGCTACCCTTCGGCCTCAACTCAGCCCCCAGGGTATTTACCAGGTTAGTGAATGCAGTGACAGCCCTCCTCTGGGCCCAGGGCCACCACGTCTACCCAAATCTGGACAACTGGCTCGTTCGGGCCTCATCTCCGGAAGCAGTTCACCACATATCCTCTGCGGTCATGAACACACTCCACGACCTGGGGTTTACTATCAATCTCAAGAAGTCTCGGGTGCATCCCACGCAGAGCCTGACCTTCCTGGGCCTCATCTGGGACATTGGCTCCGAGAGTCTTTCCCTCAGAGAACAAGATCACGGCCATCAAGAGAGCCACTACTCACTTCCTCTCCAGGACAGTGACGTCTGCCTGGTGGTTCCAACACCTGCTGGGTATTATGTGGGCGGTTCTTTTAGCCGTACCCCATTCAAGACTCAAGATGAGGATATTGCAGCTGCACTTCGCAGCCTCATGGAATCAGGAGAAGGGCCCCCAAGCGGAGCCAGTCGACATTCCTACATTTCTCCACCCGGACCTCACGTGGTGGTCTGTGGATTGCAACCTGCGGCAGAGCAAGCCATTCTGGCAGCCGGTCCCTCGGGTCACTGTTACTACGGACTCCTAGAGGGCTGGGGCGCCACGCTGGACAGCCACAGCGTCCAGGGGGTCTGGACTCGGAGCAAGAGTCCCACATCAACTGGCTACAATTGAAGGCCATACGGTTGGCCCTCAAGGCCTTCCTCCCTCTTATCGAGGGCACGACAGTTCTTATTCGGATGGACAACTTCACCAGCATGTACTGTGTCAAAATCATCAGTAGTGGCCTGCAAGTGGGATGTTTGGCTGCATGCCTCACGCGAGTCTCTTCTTTCTGTGGCCTAAGACGTACGTTGTCAAGAGGAAGCTCCAGTGTCTTCGTAACACGGAGGAGTTTCCTGCCTATACCTATCAAGTAAAGACTTCTGCGAACATGTATGTGCTGGGACTTGTGTGGGACTTGTGCTGAAACATTCTTGATTTGAAAGCTTCCTCTTTCTCTTAGCACCCGAGTGATGGTGTGACTCCGCCCCCTTCCTCACCGAGGTAGTGTATATACCATCAGGGATGCGCCCGCGGGTGCACGTACCCGGAAGTGGCCTGCAAGTGGGCTGTTTGGCTATTAGGCTGTGAGGCAGGAGTGGCCAAATTTGAAAGGGAATATTTACTTTTTTTTTTCTTTTCCTTCTTCAGTGATCGCCAGAACTGATGCTGTGTATTGAAATCTTGACTGCATAGTATGTTTGTGACAAACCCATAGTGCGTAGCATCCCGTGTTATGTCTTTGAACACCGTGCAGTGAGTCATATTTGTAGGGGGAGTGTTCTCTATTCGCCTTATTTGCAGACCGCTCTTCATCTTTACTTTTGTGTCCTCTCTGTTCTATTTTTTTGGGGGGTTTTTGTAGTTCATGAGTAAAACAGGGACATATTTCATTACTTAAAATTAGTAAACTTGGTATTTATTTCTGAGGCTTTTAGTGCCCTGATATTTTCGTTCGTATTAGTGCACCGCTCATTTCGTTTTCTTTTCTTGTGTGACTGGAATACGTCATGTAGAAGGGCTAGCGTGGAATATTTTTACCCAAGAACCAATTTTATTGGGCCAGCTACTCGCAGTGCAAAGTTACAGGGGCCGCAGCTGTCGGATGATATTTTATCTGCGCCCCTTGTAGTTACAGCAGTAAAAAACACAAATGAGAATGGCTCTTAACTACCCCTTCCTCCGTCCCCGCCGGACCCTAGTGACTTAGTCCTCCTAGACTCCGAAATGGCGTTCACTCATCAACAATCTTGAATTCTGGCCACCCCTTTCTGAAAATGGGGAAGACTTGCGGTCCCTTCCAATCAAACAGAAAGAAAACAACCCACCATCTCGGAGATGTCGTTTACGGATACACCTCTGGATTTCCTCCCAGTGGATGCATCCCTATTAGCTCTATAAATATCTTGAAGAACCATCTACCCCACTTAGGGGACAGGGATAAAAAATATGTAGTCGAGAGGGAGGATTTGTGCTGCAAGTGATGAATCAAGTGTTTGAATAGTTGAAAAAAACACTTAACTTGTTGTATGGACATTCTGATACTTCTAGAAAGATTAACTGTGGCATAATCTTCCTCCACAAGTAGTAATGGTAAACCTATATTGAATCTACAATCTGGTTTGTCCCGAGGCACAAAGTAACGTGAAGATCATGGCCCAGGGCTAACAGTGTCCTAGGCCTTGACATACAAATATCTCCTTTTATTGAACCCCCTCGCCCCTCTGACACATTGTGTCAACTGCTTAAAAAAAAAGAAAAGTAATAAAAGAAAAAATCTCAATGGTTCATTGGGTAGTAAATACAAACTGCCTCTAAATTTAAAGGGGGAGAATATTTTTCTGATGAAAAAGGTCTGTCTTCCGTCCTTCGCGAGGGACGTCTATAAAGTATGGAGAAAAGGGGACTATGGTCTTAAGAGTATGTTAGTCACTACGGTGTGTAACTATTCATTTCCATGCCATGGTCCCCCAAAAGTTGGTGCTCTTCCAGCTGACGCCAGAGGAGTCCAAGAAGGATGGTTTCCTTTACCAACGCCATGAGGCCAAAAGGAAGACCATTCTGGCGGTACCTCTCCTGGACGACATGTGGGATGAGAGGGCCTGGCGCTGATGAGAAACCCAGCCTCAGCGAAGAGGGATAGGCCAGAGAAGTAGTACCGGGTGCCGGAGTCCGCACCCAAGTGCTACGGTCGCAGCCTTGACCTGACTGTGGTCTCGACCGCGGCCAGGAAACGTTATGCAAACCAGTTGTTCTCATCCAAACCAGTCGTCCTCATCCATGGTGCCTCCGGACCAGGATCAGAAGAAGCTGGACCCTACGGGGAAAAGGGATCATCTATACTGCTGCCAGCACCAATTCCTTTCTGCTGTGATCGGGATCTATGGTATAAACTGGGCCCTATTTTGGTATTTTGGACTTCTTACCTGAAGATAGAAGCTCTAGCACTGTTCCAGTAGGGGGAAGTGGCATTGGACCACGCCATCACAGTGGCGGTGGGCATTGCGGACACCTGGTTCCGTCAAATGGGCAACGGTGTGTCTCTTTGTCGGTAGGGATGGCTGAAAGCCACCAACTTCAGACCGGACTTTCAGTCCAAAGTGTTGGACATGCCATTTGATGGAGAGAGCCTATTTGGCAAAACCATCGACAAGTCTCTGCAAGTTATGAAGACAGACACAGAGATGGCATGTTCACTGGGTACCATGCAACATCGGTTGTTCTTTTCTTCCTTGAGAGGAAAGTCCGGCAGGTCCTCCAAGGGATATAACGCCCGTATTAGCAGCCTTCCTGCTCCACGACTCAAGTGGCCTACAGAGATCACTCAAAATAGCAAGAAGACAGTGTCGGCACCGACCGCAGGGCAGAGCTCTGTCCCCGAAACAGGCCTGAACTGGGCGTGGACTCAGAGGTGGTGGGGGGGGCCACTGGTGCACCCCAGTGGAAGGCCGGCTGGTATGGTTAGTCAACATGTGGAAGACCATCACCATCGACAGATGGGTGCTGGATGCTCGCAAACAAGGAGAATCCTTGGAGTCCCAACGCAGGTGTCCACATATTCTGCTAGTGGCTCGACAAGAACAGCTCTCCGGCTGCATCATGCACTGTTATTGGCTGGTTAACGGACCTCTTCCAGGCCGGCCAATAGCCCATTCCATCAGTCATTGCAGCAACAACAGCGTTTCAAATGGATTGTGTCCTTCCACGTATTCCTCATTTTATGATGATCTTATCCCAGCTTTGCTGCTTCTGACATTTTTTTTCACCAGCGGGTGCTATGTCCGAGACCGCGGAGTTGAAGTCCCTCGAGGGCCGCCGTCGGGCGTTGACCTCATTCGCTGTATAAAGGGTTCGAGAAGCGCCCATTACCTCCGTTCCATTTTTCCGACGCAACTGCTTTGTGTTATGGATGGTGCATCAGAATTTTCTTCGATGTCCTTGTCTTCTACTCCCTCCACACCCAAGACAGGGTTCATAAAATGTCTGAAGTGTGGTAGGAAGATGTCTATAACCGACCCCCATCGGAATTGCCTCTGGTGCCTCAGCCCAGATCGGGTTGACGAGTGCAGGTCCTGTCAGGCCATGTCCAGTAAGGCTCTTAGGGAATGCAGAGGTAAGCTGGCGGCGGGGGAGGAGAAATAGAAGTCTTCGAAAAGACAAAAGGATTCGGATGAATCCAGTCGAAAATCTCATCATGAGTCGGGGAGGAATCGATCGAAAAGTCGCTCTGGGAAATCTTCCTAGTCTTCGACTAAAAAGTCAAAAAAGCCACATCACAGGTCGTCGTCTTCCTCCTCCTCGTCCTCTGAGAGGAGAGTAACCTATCCATCTAAGCACGATTCCCCACAAAAATGGGAGGCCTTCAGGGCCTCAATGCTTAAAGTATTTGAGAAAGCGACCCAGACCCCCTCGAAGTTGCCACATAGTGATCATGCCTCTACCCACTCTAAAAGTGACAGAGGAAAATCAAGATCTAAACACATGAGAGTTGAAAGAGTAGAGTGTGTCTTCAAGTGAAAGTTCACCGACGCCTCATACAAAGTCAAAGCCTTCGGTGCACAAATCGGGGCAAACTGAATCGACGTCGAAGCCAAAACTCGATTCGACACCGTCGACGACCATAGTGTTGAGACCGCTGATGAAAATGACGTCGACACCTTTAGCTGTATCGAAGCCGCCTTCGACAGCATCGAAGCCTCCTTCGACAGTTTAAGCCAGCGTCTTCCCTGTCGATGCCTTTATCGAGGCCTTCATTGATTCCAAGACCCAAGTCGACGCCATTGTCCATACCTAGACAAATTCCACCTTCTTTACCTGAAAAGGCTTTCCACTCTCAACCTAGACAGGAGTCTTTAGATCCATGTAATCTATATATGAAGAACATTCCTCTGACGAAGATGTCACTCGAGCTGGAGTTAGATTTGGAGCCAGAGAAGTCCCTGAAGAACTAGTGGACCTACAGTCTAAAATAACAGATCTTTACGACTGTCTCCAAAATGCCAGTGGCTTAGACACTTCACCTGAAGTGGATTTTGAAAGACCAGACCCTACAGATCATGCTTATCTCAGTTATCTTATGGGAAGTGTCATTGATTTTATGGGGTGGAAGGCGGCTTCTCTGGATTTCAAGCAGGATGACATGACTGACATCCTGAGTGAGAGTCCTTTAAAAGAGCCTGTTCTTCCATTCCATAAAGCTCTACAAAAAAGGGTAAAGGTAAATTGGAATAATCCTGATTCGATTCCAGCAGTAAATAACAAACTGGTACCAAAATATAGGCCAGCTTTATCAGGCCCAGAATATTTATCCAAACATCCCTCTCCTGAAAGTCTTGTGGTACAAGCTGCAACTTCCACTAGGCAATCAGCTTACCCATCAATACCACCAGACAGGGACGATAAAAAAGTTGATGCTTGGGCCCGGAAGGCTTTTACTTCGGGCAGCATGGCCCTTAAATCGACTGTCACTTGCACATTAGCAAGATTTACTTATACCCTGTGGGACTGCATGTCATCAGCAGCTGAACGCATCCCAGAAGGTGAGGAACGGGATGGTTTCCGGACTATAGTGAAGGATGGTAAAGGGGCTATGGAGGAATGCCTCCGGTCAGGATTGGACACTGCAGATAGTATAAGCAGGTCCATGGCATCAAGCACGGTCCTGCGCAGATTCGCATGGCTAAGAAAATTTGGATTTGCACCTGATGTGCAATCTAGATTACTTAATATGCCCTTGACGGATTGAGGTTGTTTGGCAGCAAAGCAGACGAAAGCTTGGAGAAGCTGCAGACCTCAAAACCAGCAGCAAAATCACTTAGCGCCGCTTTAAGGCAACCTCAACAACACTCTTCCACAGGCTCATCTTCCTGGAACATTCACCCTTTTCGCTTCTATTCCTCTTCTGGAAAAGCAAGGGGGCAGGCCAGTCAGAGAGGCCAACGGAGAAAACCCTTTCGTGGTGGAAAAGGGAGAGGTGCTAGATCAGCCACAGCAGCGGCTACTACCTCCTCAGCCGCTGCAAAGCCACTTTGAGGTCTTCACCCACAAGACACAGGTAGGAGGCAGAATCACTCGGTATCTGGACGAATGGCAGGGCATTAAGTCAGATGCCTGGGCACTAGAGATAGTGACCCATGGTTACTGTCTTCCTTTTCATCGAAGACCTCAAGATCATCCACCGGGAGCCAACTCTGTAAAAATTCCAGACCAGCTCCTTGTGCAGGAGATTTTAACCCTGATAGAGAAAGGTGCAATAGAACATGTACCTGTAGCGGAGAGGAACAAGGGCTGGTACTCCCCCTATTTTCTCATCCCCAAAAACTACGGAGGATTGAGACCCATCTTGGACTTGAGAAGCTTGAACAAGTTCCTCAGGAAGGACAGGTTCAAGATGGTAACCCTTTCTCAGATCCTTCAGGGTCTTCTGCTCCAGGACTGGCCGGTTTCATTGGACCTTCAGCATGCTTACTTTCATGTGCCAATCCATCTCAAGCACAGAAAGTACCTGAGGTTCGCAATTGGTGGTTCTCATTATCAGTTTTGGGTTCTACCATTTGGGCCAACCTCTGCCCCGAGGTTTTTCACCAAACTGATGGCGGTGGTGGCAGCGAGTATTAAAAGAAGGGGGATTCACATCTACCCTTATCTGGACAATTGGCTAATCGGAGCGAGTTCACCCGTATGAGCCCAGGAACATCTGGTCTTGTCCTGCCACTTTTACAGAGTCTGGGCTTCTCCCTCAATTACAAGAAGTCACAAATGATTCCAAGCCAAAAGTCCAATTCATCGGAGCAATCCTGGACACTGCCTCAGGGAAAGCCTCGCCTCCCGAGGAGAGCTCACCACATTCTGCAGATGGTGATGAAGTTTAAAAATGCCCAACATCTACCGGCATTCGACTTTCTAAGGTTGCTAGGGCTCATGGCATCCTGCATTTTTCTGCTGCCAGAGGCCAGATTGAGAATGAGATCCCTTCAATGGGCCCTCAGGACTCAATGGTCCCAATATTCGGGGGAGATGCCAGATCTTCTGCAAGTCTCGACCAAAGTGATTCAAGATCTCCTATGGTGGGCTTGCAAGGAGAATATCCTCAAGGGGGAACCTTTTTGGCAACCATGGCCGGAGATAACGGTAGTGACGGATGCCTCACTTACGGGGTGGGGAGCCCACACCAACGATCTGACAATCAGCAGTCGGTAGTCTCCATCAGAGTCAAAACTACACATCAACCTTTTAGAGCTGAGAGCAATCAGACTAGCGCTGAAGGCTTTTCTGCCCTCTGTACAAGGAAAGAATGTCCTGATAATGACAGACAACATGGTGGCCGTGTACTACCTCAACAAAAGAGGCGTAGGATCACTCTCACTGTGCAGAGAGGCAATGCAGCTCTGGTTCTGGGCAATTGAAGGAATCTCTATCGGCAGTTCACCTTGCCGCAGAGTTGTACACAACAGCGGACGCTCTGAGCAGGCAGAACAGTCTCCCACGAACGGGAACTAGCTCAGGAAGTCCTTCAAGAGATCTTTGCCCTTTGGGGAATCCCTCAATTGGATCTGTTCGCGAGCGGGGCCAACCGTAAGTGCGAACTGTATTGCTCAAGGGAATTTCCCCCAAGAGGAGCTCTAGGGGACGCGTTCGTAGTGGACTGGGTATTTCCACTCCTTTACGCGTTTCCTCCAGTCCCCGTGATTCCTCACGTAATCAGGAGGTTGAGAAAGTTCAGGAAAACCATGATCCTAATTGCCCCGGATTGGGCCAGGAAGACGTGGTACCCGGCCCTTCTGGACATGTCCATCTGCCCTCCAATACAATGGGCCTTGCAGTATCTAAACAGGCTCTATCCAGATGGATAATTCTAGCAATCTCTGAATGCTCTAGATTAGCTGGGAAAGAGCCTCCAGATGGATTAAGGGCTCATTCAACCAGAGGCATGGCAACTTCCACGGCTCTTCAGAGGGGTGTCCCGGTGCAGGATATTTGTACTGCGGACACCTGGTCGTCAATACCTTTGTAAAGCATTACTGCTTGGACTCTACCTCTTATCAAGGACTATTATTTGCAAAGGCCATCCTTCATACAGTCCATAATGGCAGTCTTTTATAAGATGAGGAATACGTGGGAGGACACAATCATTTCGAAGAACAAGTTACTTACCAACTGTAACGTTCTTTCGATTGGATGTTCCTCCCACGTATTCCTCATTGACCCTCCCAACCTACCCCTCTGTACAGTTTTTGCCAGTTGCACTCTAACTTCCTTCAGAGCCCTTTATACAGCGGATGATGTCGACGCCCGATGGCTGCCCTCGAGGGACTTCGACTCCGCGGTCTCGAACACAGCCCTGCCAGGTGAAAAAAACATTCCTAAGCAGCAAAGCTGGGATACGATTATCATAAGATGAGGAATACATGGGAGGAACATCTAATCGAAAGAACGTTACAGTTGGTAAATAACTTGTTCTTCTTTCTGGTGTGCCCGTGCTCGACATCTGTAGAGCTGCTAAGTGGAGGTTAACGCACACCTTCATGAAGTTCTACTGCGTCAACAGGGATTCCAGGGAGGAGGCCCTGGTCGGCCAAGCGGTGCTACGCAACCTGTTCACTTGAGGTGAGTCTTTTCAAGGGTTGATTCTTTTTACTTCTGTTGAACCTTGCCCCACCTCCCGTGCTTGTGTATGTGTACTGCTGTGTAATCTTTATTTATGAGCATATGAATCTATGCCTTTCAAATAAGGGTTAATTGAATAGTGCAATTACTATTGGGCTGTATAGTTGGCCCAAGTATTAGGGTGAATGGTTAATTTCCATAACGTTCCTCTGGCAGTGTTTTACATACTGCTAGAAGCACATTGCCTCCATCAGAATATTGACGTTTAATGTACTACTTTTAATGTACTACTGGAGGCATGATATAGAAATGGTGCATGGACATTTTCTGATTGGTTTAATAAACCGATCAGAAAATGTTCATGTATCCATAGGAAAATGCATCACCATTTCCATGTAGTGTCTCCAACAGTATGTTGTAGCCACGTTGCCTCCAGCAGTATATTAAAGTTTAATTTCCTGCTAGTGGCATGTTATGGAAATAAATTTTGCACACCAGTGAAGATGGCGTTGTGTAAACGCCACCTTCACTGGAGTACTGTAAACAAGTATCTTATTGGATGCTGCAGCATTCCCGCCCACATTTCCACTCTCTGTAATTGGCGATCATCTCTCAAAAAGAGAGAACATAACTAATCGTAGAAAGTGGACCTCGGCTTTGAGTGAGTGTTGCAGGAATTATTCAGCTGAAGCTGTATAGCTGAATTTCAGCCGAACATTGAATACTCATTTGAAGCAGACATTCTCTTCACCCCTATTTTCAAATACACTTGGTTCATTCAGGACTCTTTTGCCACTGTGACTCTCTCCTATCCATATTCCTCCACTGCACTTGGCTCCTCCGACCAATCTTTTGTCCCTTCAATGTTCTTACTCCTCCTAGATCTCGCCACTACCCTTTGATGTCCACCCTCCTCTTTCACACTAGTACTCAACCTCCACATTACTACACACTGTTCTACACTACACAGTTGGCCTCCTTTCACCCAGTAGCCATTTGCTTCACAATCACTCCTTAAACTTCCTTTTCTAAACACCTGCCACACAAACACGCACACTCATTCTGCAGTATCACTTCTTCTCCCTAGCCAATATCTCACCTGCTCCACTATTCGGCCGCAGACATTCACCTTGTAAGGATGCATCACGCACTGAAACAGTGGGTACCGGTGACTCAAACTAGATTAGATGTGGCAGGCCCCTTCATCCACCGCCACCTCGTCCCAACAGGAAGTCCCCCGTCCTTCCTCAAGCTGGTCTCTTGGTTGTCCTCCACCTCCGACATCACCTGAAAAAATCCCACTTCATGTTTCCTGCTTTTATCCTCCTCATTGCCATGATTGGATCCCTTTCCCTGGCAAATCTGACCATGTCTTCCCCACCCAGGACGTGTGTGTAATTGGAAAGCATATGTAGCTGGTCTATCCCACTGCCCAGTTCTAAGTGGGCTAGACCCATACCAGAGATGGCAGCCCAAGAAGGCTAGTGTACATGTTCATGTCTGGGACCATGCACCATGGATTTCCCGTTAAGTATCAGTGGAAGGGGGATCCTTCTCCCCTTTTGCTCCCCAGCGGTGTAGGGGGCTTGCCCACGTTGTTCGGCAGCACTGCTTTCTTCGCATCATGCCTGCATCACTGGCATGCTTTGAAAGTACCTTTTTGCTTCTTTTGTGTTCAGTTGCTCGCTCTCTGCATTGCCGATCTCTGTGGCGGTCAGACAGTGTGTCTGATTGCTCCTCAGGTTGTGTGCTTTCTTTTACTTACAACAGTTTTCCGGGAGCTCTGAAACGAACACAAATTATCTGGCAACTATCTGGAAAAAGAGACATGGCTGGAGATAACCGATTTGCTTAAAAACCTGCTGGATCTAGGCAGGTGGCAGGAATTGGGTCCCTTTCGATAGATTTTTCCCTAAGAGGGGAAGTTAAGTCTGGGTTTCTCCCTGTACTTCCCACTGTCTGTGTAGAGGGTCCCTCAAACCCCTTTGATAATGGCAATTACTTGGCCTAGCCACAATTTATAAATGGGTTTGTTTGTATGTATAAATGGGTGGTATATATTCTTACATTTTCCCTGCATGTGTGCTTTGTCTGCTAAATTGTTTTTTTACTCATCTGTGCGGCCCTCAATTGCTTGTCTATCTCCCAAGAGTGGTGCATTGTACCTACATACTAAATCCCTGATTTAAGTGCATTATTCTATCAAGCACCAATTCCCCAAATCACCTGCCTGCTATCACAGTATACATGTAGCATTAAGTTAGACTGAAAAAGGCAACAGAAGCGGTCCGGAGTCAAGCGTTGGAGGGTGGAGGGGGGAGTACTGAGCTGGGTGTTCTTTAGGAGCTGTACATACGATGTATATGATTATGCCGACGCACTGTTCACCAATTTCACCTTATACTGAATCCCGCCTGTCAAATCCCACCCATCGATTGTCTGCCTGGGGCCCCTTCACAGAATCAGATTGTATTCTGCTTTCCTGTCTCCCTCTTTAAATGGTGGGCTCCCCACATATCCCTTGTTTTCTGGCCCCTTCTCACTTGTCCCCTCTCCCAATTACCCTCTTTAAATGGGGCTTTACTCCCATACCTATGTTCTTTTCCCGCCCTTGACATCGCCGCCTTCCCACAGCCCTCCACCCCCTGCCTTAACAGCACCACTACCTTCTTCTGTCTCTGCCAGCTGTCCCCTGACAATCTCCTCTTACTTCGTCACCCAGAACCAGTCCTGCTCTTAGGTTGACAAAGAAAATTACGGCCTGTGCTTCGCTGTGCTGGCCTGTCGAGCATCACATTCGGCTGCCCAGCATTCAACTCTGCTGGATTTGGAGAACTGCAAGCCAGTTCGGGGGTGTAAACCCATGCATCTTCTTAAGTTCCTCAATGTTTTATTATTGTAGACTATTTTCTAATCACCAGGAAGTATTGACTTCAAACAAGCAAAACACAATGAGTGTCTTCTTTGCTAGTATATTTCATACCGGATCTATGTGATCACTGCGCCGCCCGCAACTGCGACACCGAAAATGCTGACGGCAGTTACTTCGCGGCGCAGTGATCATTGGTGTTCAATGAACCCTGTTCAACTTAGCTAGACAGGGGCAGCAGCATAGGATTGAGTTTTTATACTTGTGAAAGTTAGATTGACTTGTAATTAAAGCCAAGTATTTGCAGTTTTGTTCACCCTTTGACCTATGGTTTCTCCCCAAAAAATGTTTTGTTGAAAAGCCCATGAATTACATATATTTCATTGCTTGCACAATAGATCATACAGTATGCAATATTGGTTTAAACACACTGTATATACAATAGGTCCTAGCTGTGGTTTTATTGTTTTGCTATTCACTTGCTTTGTCTGTTTAATCTTAAGCAGATTACATCAAATTAAATTTAAGATTTGTACCTTTGCAGGACCCATGGGCATACTGAATACATAATTAATGTTTTATTCAAATGTGTGCCTTCTAGAAGTTTATTCCAAAAAAGTCCACGACAGCCCCGCGCTCCATATGAGACTACGGCTCTGCAGAATTGGCTTTCCAATTGGTTCATTTAGGGGACTACCCCCCCCCCCCCCCCCAATGTGTGATATTTTTTATCCTCTTGAGTTCTTCCCCTTCTTTTAAGTGTCGTTTGCTAAGAGTACAGAGGTGAGTAAGGTGAATGTTATGTTCATTGTCAATCCAGTGACAAATGTTTTGAGGCACTGAGGGGGGTGAAAAGGGTGAAACATGACACATGTTTCCACCCAGGGTGTTCTCGCTTCCATTGATATTAATGTCATCACTGTTCCTCTTGGACAGAATAGTAGTGATTTTATTGTTAAAAAACGAATGAAAAGATAGTCTCATGCACGTTTAATAAGTATTGTCCTTGCGATGCATTTCATTGTTAGCTCTCAGGTTACCTATTAACTTCTTAATATTACATTTAATATTTTTCAGGTCTTTGGTAGCCCTGTCCCTTATCCTTGCCATGCTTCTTTTTAAACCTGCTCCGATATATATCTTGGATGAAGTGGATGCAGCCCTTGATCTCTCTCATACACAGAATATTGGTCAGATGCTAAGGACACATTTCCGACATTCACAGGTATGATTTGAATTCTCTTTTCTTCCAGTAATGTATTGAACACCAAGATGGGATGTTTAGTATATTGAAAGTTTAACTAAATATCTATGTACTACAGAGGCGAACCCAAACAATACTCAATGTTTCAGCCATGGTAATTGTAGGTCTAATTGGCAAAAGGAGGTTCAGGGCTTAAATTTGCATGATCACCTACTGAGAAATCTCCATTTGTTAAGCTCAGATTTTCTATTATGTTACTCACAATGGTCTATAAGGCTGTTTGTTCTTTAGGGTCCAGGTAACTTGTTGATTTCAATGATATGCTGCACCTTTATAAATGACCAAAATAAAATTAAGCTATACATTTCCTTTGTGCTGCAACCGTTTAAAAATAGTGTGTGCAGCCCACTCTTAAATGTTCTCTCTTCTATCTTATGGGGTGTAGGTGTAGGCATCACTATCGGCACATATTAAAATGCACATTCTAATGGATGGTGTCCTCCCACGGATTCCTAATCTTCAGATATATACTGATGGCGCAGCCAACATCAGACATCTTTGCACCCAGCACAGGGTTTGACACCATCCGTACAAAAAAACAAAATCTTTACATGCATATGTTGTAGACTCTGCACAGTCTCATCCGTGACACCCACTGGACAGCTTCACAAAGTGAGTTCTATTCGAAGATGGTGGAATCGATGGGAAAGAGGAATCAATCTATAATGGGTTTGATCCCTTAAATGGCATCCAGGGGCAGGATTTTCCTGAGGAGTTTTATAACCAGGACACTGACCTGACATGTGGCATCCGGTCACATAGATGAAACCGGGGTAGACATTTGCAGACTCCTGCCTATGGCAAGCTGTTTGCTTCTTTCCAGAAGACTACTGCAAAGGTGTTGGAGTCTCGGGGTCAGTCTGCACCCTCTATAGCAGAAGTCCAATTTGAACTAATAAACTTTTTGACAGAGGACCCTCAAAGGTCTGCTCCCCTTCAAGCCTGATGTGGCTGTCTCTGTTATGGCAGAGGCCCACCTCCATTTTTTCATTGGACTGTGATCTAGTCAAACACAGGTCAGGCCTTTTCATCTTGGGTTTTTATCATCAAGCCTTACACCTGATTGCATAGTGGTTCAAGCTTCCAAGGAAAGGTCAAAGTCATCGGTTTGTCCTTCTTTACCCCTGGACAGGGAGAGCAAGAGCTTACATGTATGTTGCCACAACTTTTTATTTTGGGCAGCCTGGTCTTGGGAGCCATTACTGCCCCCTGCACAATGGTTAGGTTCACCCACACTTTGCGATCTTCGAATCAGCTGAAAATGTGCCAACCTGTGAGATGAAAGGTGGGTTTCCCTTTCTGTGGGAGGATGGAAAGTCTGCCACTCTTTGGACGCTGCAGTCAAGTCTTATAAATAGCGTACTACGTCGCCCGTGCGAATGGCACTTGGTATATTCGTGGGGCAGTTCAAGTTCATGCAGTAGCTTTCTTTCTGGTTGATGGTTCTTATCCAGTCATTTCTCATCAGTTTTATTTTTGGGTGTTGTGGGCGCAAGGTTAGCAGTTCAAGTGAGATGTCTTCATTTGCAAGTTGTTAGTTGTCTTTCCATGCTTGCAGAACAGAGTTGTTCATGGTATTGGGGTCGCACCTCAGGATTTGGATGGCTGGTGTTTTCTTATCAGATATTAGTTTGCGCAAAATCTCGAGTTGTTTCCAAAGAACAATTGAGTCGATTGATTGAGCCGCTATTTCATACCTTATTCTGGGCATGGGATATGTCGGCAGCAGCTGTAGGAACTTGTGCCAAAAGATTGCTTCGAGTTTTGTCCAGTTATAGGATTGTGCGTTTAGCATGGCCTCAGTTCCGTAGGTGATGGACGGAATTACTTTTTGCCTTTAGTAGTTAATTACAGGTTTAAATGAAAATGTTCTGTACTTGCGATGGAGGACGCAACCTTGTCTTGCGAAGGATTGTATTTTTTCTTCAAGGTTGGTTGTCCATTGTTTTTCTGACTTTGATGTAGATTCCCAAGTACTTGAAGGTTTTGACTTCATCTAACTGATTTCCATTGAGCGTTAGGTTCAGTCGTTTTTCCTTTTTGAAGTGATGTTTCGCTAAAAGCATGACTGGTTTTTTGTGCGTTGATAGAAAGTTCATTTACTTCCATGTATTCAACGAGTTGGAGTAGACTATTTTGTAATCCGCAGGTTGTTTTATCAAGTAAAAGGATGTCATCCGCATACATCAGGATTTTCACCGGTACTGAATTTATCTCCAGAGGGTTTAATGCATTGGCTTGAAGATGTTTCTCTGTCTGCAGTGAATAGGCTGTACAGCGTGGCAGCCAATGGGCAGCCCTGTTACAGACCGTTTGTTGTTTTAATGGCAGGAGTGGTTATGCCTTCGAGTAAAGGCCCTTTTATTTTGACATGACACCACAAGGACTGCCTTATTTTTCATTTGAAGGTCGAAGCTCGCTCTCACTTTAGATTTAGATTAGGCGTTATTCCACCCTGCATTTCCAGTTTAATAAACATCCTTGAACTGTGATCACTTGTCTGTCTTTACCCTTGCCACCATGAGTTCCTTACAGCAGCCACTGGACCCGGCTCCTACGCAGCCAAGCCCTTCACTAGCATGCAAGTATAGGTTCTTCGAAAAGTTCCTTAACCTCATGAAATTGCCACAAATAGGCACCGTCCTCAGGGGGGTCATCAAGGACATGCTCCCTCCGGTATCGCCTCCAGCTGCAACTGTGGCCCAGAACGGGGTTCCAGTTCAGGTCCTGGTTCTCGCGCCTACACCAATCACAGTGGCTCTGCCCCCAGGTCAGGCCCTGCCGCTGCCAGCCAGCACACCACAGCTGCCTGCACCCAGCACATTCCACCAGCAGCTCCCGACCTTCGTCCGTGTTTACCGCAGATCAGGATACTCCCTCCTCAGCGAAGGCTTTCCATGAGAGGCTGGCGGGTGTAGCCGAGTACCTGGGGATCCCGCAGCCACAAATCGGACAACCTGAGGCGAGTGTCTTGGCCGAAGTGTTGACCATGCGCCCTTCCACAAGAACTGGCATTCCTCTACAAAAGTATGTACAATCCTTGGCCAAAAGGGGCTGGGTGAAGCCACATTCCATGCAGCCTACGAATAAGCTCCTTGATGCCAAGTATAGGCAGGCGGAAGGGTACTCGCTCATACTATCTGTGCACCCCAACCTAATTCCTCTGTTATAATTGCAGCCTCCATTTACTCTAAACTTCAGTCTTTGCCCCCATGTCAGCCCTCATAGGGAAGGAGGAAAAGCTGTTGGAGTCCTATGGCAAATAGATATACTCTAATGCCACGCTCCACCTGCGGCAGGCCAACGCGGACGACATGTTTGCAGCATTGAACCAAAAGCTTTGACCGGAGATTGCGAACGTCCTCCCATGATCTCCCTGTGCATAGTCGGGCGCAATTCAGGGCATGGTTGGCAGAGGCGAAAATAGTGACCCATGAAATGAGTCGACAGTGGCTCACATTGACACCACAGGCCGAGGGATCTGCATCGCCACCGACATGAGGTCAGCTTGACTTAAGGAGACAGTTTAACCCTGATGTGCAGGAGCACCTCCTTGACCTGCCCTTTGAGGGTTGGGGGGGCGGGGGGGGGTCTTGTTTCACTCTACCACGGACAAGGAACTTGACAAAAAGAAAAATAGCTCTCACAGCTAAATCCTTGTCAATCTTGACCTCATTTGCTCTTAATGCTTATAGCCAAAGTCACCAACACACTGACAAAGGTCTTAACTCGGTGCCTTCAGGGGCTTTCAGGAGCAACGCTCTAGATAGCCAGCACAGGCTCAAGCAGCACAAATCTTCTCACTAGGGGGTTTTTCCAGTCCCCCTCGCAGACACCAGCCTCGGAGGGTAAAAAACTGTGACAGGGCCATCCAGATCCACAAGTCTCCGGTTGGGGGCAGGCTGGCCCTTCACATCCATTCCTGGTGGGCAAGGTTTGCAGAACCATGGATCCGCTCTGTAGTTTCCACGGCTTCCGTCTGCCAATACCTCCATTTCCTCTGTCCTCCCCTCCACTCTCACAGATTGGGACGGCAACTCTTCTGGCGAAAATCTGCTCGCTCATTGCGAGTCAGGCGGTGGAGGACGTTCCAGCTTCACAGCGAGGCATGGGCTTCTATTCCCGGATATTTATCATACAGAAAAAGAGCAGGCTGGGCATGAGTTGTTTTAGACCTTTCTCCCTTGAACCTTTCCCTATCCCTTCAAAAGTTCAGCACTCATTGCGGAGACATTGTGTGGAGTAGACTGGATGTGCTCCCTGGATCCGAAGGATGCTTACCTGCACGTCCCGATTTGGGAACCCCATTGGTTTTTTCCAAAGGTTCAGGATCATGGGCTTTCAATACAAGGTCCTTCCTTTTGGCCTCAATTCGTCTCCGAGGGTCTTTACAAGGTTAATGAACTCGGTAGCAGCCCTTTATACCTCAAGGACTAGCTCGTTCGAACGGAGTCGGCCGAGGCAGTACATCACACAGCTTTAGCACTTGCGCACATGCTTTATGATCTGGGGTTCTCTATGAACCTCAAGTCGCATTTGCTCCCCACTCAGTACTTCATATTCCTGTGGCTAATTTGGGATACGAGGGTGGAGAGGATATATGCCCCCCACCCCCCGGCAGACAAGATCACAGCAATCAGGAAGGCCACAAGGCATTTTCTCAGCCGACCAATGACCTCAGCATGGTGGTACCAGCACCTGCTCGAAATAATGGCAGCTTGTCTCCTGGCTGTGCCTCACACAAGACTCAACATGAGGAGGCTGTAGCTACATTTCTCAGCCTTTTGGAATCAGGAGACTGGCTCCCAGGCAGCTCTAGTCCGCATACCACAGCACCTCAACCATGACCTGGGGTGGTGGAGCGCAGAGACCAACCTGTTAGCAGGCAGACCGTTAAGGCAGCCTTTACCCAAGATCACCATTGCCACAGACGCATCCCTAGAGGGATGGGGGGGCTACACTGGACAACCACAGTGTCCATGCAGTATGGTCACGGCAGGAACAGCTGGAACACCAACTGGCTTGAGGTGATGGCCTTTGGCTTACACTTTCAGGCGTTCATCTCCATTTTCAGCAGCAGGTCTGTCTGCATCCAGACAGCTCCACTTGCAAGTATTATATGAAATAGAGGGGAGGTACCAGGTCTCCCCCCGCTCTGCACGCTGTCCATTGACATTTGGGAATGGGCACTGTTGAACAACAGTTGCTTATCAGCAGTCCACCTTCCGGGGGAATCCAACTGGGAGGTGGACAGGCTCAGCATACTGGGGGTTGACGACTACGAGTGGCAGGTGAAAGAAGAGGTCCTGAGCGGGATCTTCGACAGATGGGCCCATCCTCAGGTAGACCTATTCGGCACTGCGAGCAACAGGAGATGCCACCAGTTTGCTTCCTGACTGGGGCAAGGCAGGGGATCTCTGGGGGATGTGTTGCAGATTCCCTGGAACATAAATGCATATTTCTTTCCCCCCTCTCCGCTGATTCACAGGGTCATCTGCAAGGTCAGGGAGTTAGTCTTCAGCTCATCCTGATAGCGCCATGGTGGCCGGAAAGTCCTTGGTTCTCAGAACTCCTCAGACTGTCTGATCAGCCTCTGGTTCACCTCCCGTTGGGTCCAGCCCACGTATTCTCCAAGCAGGGGGGCACAGTGGTTCACCCTGCTCTGCAGAAGTAAGCCCTGGCAGCTTGGTTCCTGAACAGGTCACCCTGAAGCATCTACACCAATCACAGGACAACCCGGCTTTCATACAGGGGGCAAGAAGCGACTGCACCAGGAGTCCATATCGGAGCAAGTGAACCAGGTTCTGTCACTGGGCCAAGACAAACAAGATTGATCCGCTGGCATGCTCACTGGACGATGTGTTATCCTTCTCTGTGCATCTGGCTCACTCAGGTGGGCAGGTAGACACCTGCCGTACGTCTCTGGCGGCCATAGGGACCTACAAGAACTCTGGAGACAACCTAATCTCCTCCAGTCTGGTGGTTAAGTCACTTGGCAGTTTTGACCAGATTATATTCTCCTGTCAAACGCCAACATCCCGCCTGGGACGTTAATGTGGTGCTGGGCGCCATGGCACTCAGACCATTCAAACCCATGGCGTCAGCAGACATCAGGCTGTTTACTATAAAAACTGCCCTGCTGGTTGGCCTTACATCAGCATTCCGGAATAGTGAAATTCAGGCGCTGGTGGCTTCAGAGCCCAAAACCGTATTTCAGCAGAACAAGGTGGTGCTTAGGACGCATCCTGACTTTCTTACTAAGGTAGTTTCAGCCTTTCACATAAACGAGGAGATGGTACTCCCAACATTCTTTGCGGAACCAAAGGATGAGGCTCAGAAGGTATTGCACTGTCTGGATGTCAGATGTGCTCTAAGATTTTACCTGGACAGGACAAAGAGCTTCTGTAAATAGGATGCCTTGTTCATCACTTTTGGCGGGTCAAAACCAGGCTGTCAAGCCTCCAAGTCTTCTATAGCAAGATGGATGGTGATGGCCCTCAAGCGTATGAGGGGCAGCTCAGGTCTTTGCCAGCAAACAGGCACACCCACACCATCAGAGCCGAGGCCACTGCTGTGGCTTTCCAAAGACACGTCCCATGGCACTTTGGCTTCCCATCTGCCTTTTGCAAACACTACTGCTTGGATGCCAGCGCCAGGTCGGACGTAGCATTTGACCAGGCACTTTTGAAGAACTTGTTTTCTTAGAGGGGCAACTCTCCTCCCCAGGGCTGCATTCAGTTGCAATCGCCCATCCAGTATGGAGGAAAGAGGACGGGACGTACGAGTAATTATAAGTTACTCACTGTTGTGACTAACGTACTCCTAGTCCATAGTCCCCTTTCCTCCATACGTCCCACCATCCTCCCCCGTAACATCTGTCTCATTAGGAAATCCTAATATTGTCAACATGTCAAAGGGGACTGACGAATGGCGCCAGTGGGCGGAGTCTGGAGCATATGCTCCCAAGTTCACACACGCATCAAAATTTCAAGGGGAAGACAATTTGTTCTGGTGAAAAATGTTCTGTTTCCGTCCCTAACGTGGGACGCCCATAAAGTATGGAGGAATGGGGAAAATGGACTAGGAGTAAGTTAGTCAATACTGTGAGTAACTTATAATTTCTTGCGGCCTCTCTTAACCTATATAATAACATTTATTTATGGCTGAGCCAGGTCAGGCACACAAGCAGATAATCTGTTGGAGCTACATTGCAGCTTTAGGAGCTTACCACATCTGAGGATATACCTTTTTCTCAATGCAATTTGGAGACACCTGGACTGTTTTCCTTATTCATTTCCTTCTGTAAGGACCCCTTGCCCATCATGGGATTTGTTCATTGTTCCAAATGCACTGACCTACAAACTGTTGGTATTTATGTTTGGGTCGATTTTTCTTGATTAAATGGAAAACTGCTTTCTGGTTGGCGGTCAGGTAGGCTAACTGTATTTGTGCATTTGATTCTGTCAGTACACAATATTTTCCATAAAGACAGTGATTATTCTCATTCAGCCAGCGTCTCTTCCTCCGGTTCTCTCACACTTGCACATGAACATGAAATGTCTCCTGACTTTGTTTTCCAACCCCTCAGCGGAACTGGGGAGGGTTTTGCAATGTTAGAATGTCCACAAAGCATCCATTTGACAGCCAGATATCCATGTCTCAGACACGCTTTGTGTTTTATGATGGTGCTCAGCCGGGTAAACGGGCATTAAAAACGACTGTTTCTTGCACTGTTGAAGATTTTGTTACCGCCTATGAAAGTTCTAAATTACCACGTTCTTTCTATTGATGTGTTCTGTGGAATTTAATTTGCCGAGTGGACACATGGACGACTCCTGCAGCACTCTTAGCACTTCTGATCAGTCGGCTCCCAAGCTGATTGTGTGTTTGATCAGATTGCTTTCCACTACACTTTTGGTTTTATTAAGAACTAGCTGTACCCGGCCACGCGTTGCTGTGGCTCAGTCTGGTTAAATGGAAAAGAAGGAAAAGAGCGCACGGTTCTAATCTATTTAATTTCACAATTCTTGTGGGTATACAATATTTTTTGTTTTTCCATTGTCTGTGCAGATATAGAGATTGTCTGGTTTGCCGACTGTAGAACAGGCAACATATTGTCCATGTGAGAAGCAATCCGTGTCTAGATCTAAACCGCGCAATTCTAAAATTTGGCCTTGACTGTCAAGATTGTTGCTTCTATGATGTTGCTCCTTAATTATTTTACTGCAAGCCGCGTGCCCTTGCAAAGCTTTGGCTGGTTGATATTTAGCAACATGAACTGCTTCATCTGCTTCAGAACAGTGTCGACTGACTTGTATGTGACTGCCTCGCTTTGAATGTTAGATTGAATATTTGATTCAGCGGTATATCCGGCAAGCAAAGTTTTTAATGGCTCTGGTGGTTCTCCAAGTTGAGGCAGTTTAATTTTTCCGGCGGCGCAACACATTCCTTTCTTTTCTCCATCAAATTTCAGAGCCTTGCAATAAGGGGACACCTCAGTCGTAGTGCCGTTGACGACATGCCGGCTGAAACTATAATCCGCTTGGTTGTCCCGGGATGCAAGGCGATTATAATCGTATGATTGCTGAGCATGGAGTCCTGTTTGACGCTGATCTACTGTTTCGCGTTGACGTCTTTCAGCCACTCTCAGCCTGTTGCGTTCATTCTGTTGAAAACAAAGCAGATCTGAAGCTGCAGAACACGATCGCCGTGCTCGCAACCGTGCATCCTCAAGTCTGGCTGCACGTCACTCTGCTGCTTCCTCGGCACGTATTTGAGCCATTCTGTCTGTTTCGCTCGTTCGCTGATGCCCGTTGGAAATTTGGAAATCGTAAATAGATGGTAAGAATCATAAAATATTTAGTATAGCATGTGTTGCTTTTACGTCCAACAGATGGTGCTGTTTTTCCCCATAAAAACTGTTTTTACGTGTCACAGGTGTGACATCTATATATAGTAGATATATAAAAACGCGTGCGTATTCGAATGCAACGTTGTGTCAAAATTTCAAAGCAATCGGTGAAGAACTTTCGGAGATTTAAGATTTTGAACAAACAAACATTTACATTTGTATTTATATAGGTAGATGAAAGTAAGCAGGTAACTCTCCTACTGACTAAAATATTCTTAATTCATGGGTTCCTATCCTCCAGGCTGTCTCGCCTTCCCACAACATTTTGTAATCTGTTAGGCTGTGCTAGGGTGGATCGAAAATGACTGGGGAGGGCAGAGTCGCTAGGTACCATGGGAGCAGGGAGCAGGTACCACGACTTGGGGGTGGCGGGGGTGGACAAGGGAGCAGGTACCACGACTTTGGGGGGGGGGGGCTAAATACCATCTCCACTGCTGAAATGAAAAGAATTGTGATGGCATTGGGAGTATATTTGTCACTTTGGTATCTTTATTTTTTAAAATTTAAAATCACATTTTGAGAAATTCGTTATTGTGCTTTTTTGTCCATAAAAATGACAAAACGTATCTGCTCTTCTCCCATTTCCTTATGCAGTTTATTGTGGTATCTCTGAAAGATGGAATGTTCAACAATGCCAATGTATTGTTCAAGACCAAATTTGTGGATGGTGTTTCGACAGTGGCAAGATTTACACAGAATCAGAATGGAAGTGCTGGTTCTGCCCAGAGAGCAGACCAATCAAAGTCAAAGGGGAAAAAGAAATAATCAAACGCATGTTAAAAATGCATGTTTTGTGCATGCAGCATCTTCTGCCCATGTAATGTGCACTTTTTAGATTTTTAATGACGTGTCGCACACTTCAGAGTTTTCAGAAGAACTTGTATATCAGAAAGACACAGATAATTTGCTCAGTACTCTTTTATGCTGTAAATCACATTGTGTTTTTCCCCATTCATGGTTTGTCTGGTTAACGTTCCGCTATCAGTTGTGCTTTGCTATAAATAGCTGATTTTATATATTTTCTTTTATACTATTTATCCCTTTCTGCTCGGTATGATACACCATCAGGCCTGCACACTGATATTAATTAGTTGACGTGTGCTGGGTTTCTTGCCTACATTAGGTTTCTGTTGTACATATAAATTGAGACAAATCTATATTTAGTTGTGTAATCATGGCCTTGAAGGTGAAACAGTGCTGGCTAGTCATGAATGGCTTTTTTTTTTCAAAATGTTCTTCTGTTTTTGAAATATGAGGAATATAGTGAATCGAGACAATTACTTAAATATCATACTTTGAAGTTTGAGTGAATACCAGTAGAGGTTTCTAAATTGTTGTATATAGCCGAGTCTGACCGCAATATAGTCTACTTTCAAATATTGGAAGTATTGTATTATCAATTGTGTTTTTATTGTAAAGTATTCAACATTTTTTCTGTCAATAAAGGAATTTTTTTAAAGAATTTCGTTTTGTGCTTGTATAATATATTTTATTTCTTTCCATTTTGGCTGCTGACTGTACATTATTTTGCAAAGTAGATGCAAGTTTGGGCCCAAAATGTCAGTGATGTACACGATTGAGCATCCTCTCATATATGCTATTTTTTTTTTATTTTAACACTGAGTATGCTTTAGAATAATTTATTGAATGACCACTTTAGACGCTATGCCTGAGGAACCAGATGTTGGTTCTGTTTTTTGAGTACATAACTACCATGTGGCTTCTCACCAATATCAAATGTGAACTTGACATGAATACATTCTTTACATATGTGCGGTAAATAACACATTACTGATCTCTCTTATGAGATTTCTGAAGGGACTACTTCCAGTTCTGCCCTCTTCCCTAGCACCCAGCAGTGGAGGGACAACAGAACAACAAGCAGTGAATGAGCTATGCAACATGTGGGTCGGTTGGGAGGGCAATGAGGAATCTGTGGGAGGGGAGGACTAATCCATCAAAAAGAACCTTAATAAGAGGTAAGTAATATGTTCTAATAGATTCCTCCCTCCCATAGGTGCCCCATCATAGAGAAGCCCATAGCAGTACAGAACCCTGGAGAACTGCCACCTAGACCTAGAAATCTCAAGCAGAGCCCACCCAAAACAGGCACTCTCACCAGAACAGGAATACAATAAGTAGCGCTTGGCAAATTTGTGAAAGTAACCCTATGTAGCTGTCAGACAGATGTCCAAAACTGGGAAGTCTGCAGGGCAGAGGTGGCTGCCGACATCTGGTGTGGTGAGGCTGGACACCGTCTGGAACCTCCTTTAGAGACAGATCGTAGCACTCTTAATTGCAGAGGACGTTCCACCTAGACAGTCTGCAAGGACTGCAGCTAGAAGATGTCCATCATGGACCCACATGGTATTTGCGTTTGGTGCATTGGGGTGGAACACAACAGCGAGCAGTGCGGCTCCTGCCATGAAACCGAAGGCGGTCATGGAACAATCACTGAAATTGGCCCTCAGGCAGTCTTCTTCAAGCCTCTGGCCCGTTCGGCCCCCAAGTCGGGCCCAGATACAGGTGGCCCCACACCCAAGGAGGAGGACATATACACTGCAAAAAAGTTAAAAGGCCCTCCCATTCTCGGAGGGAGTCGCACTGAACAGCCCTGAAATTAAAGTTTTGGGCAGTGGAACGGAAGTGGCAAACGTCAGGCTCATCTTCTGGCAAACTGGCCTGCTGCCTGCTCCAAAGGCAATATAGACTCTGCATCCGTGCCAAGAAAAGAGCCCACATACAGGCACAGGTTTCCGGTGCATCCAACAACATGGCTGAACTTTTCAAAATCTGCAGGGAACCAGCTAACCCCTCTGCAGTCTCCTCCTCCCTTTCTCATTCCCAGGCCCTCTGCAACGCACTGGCCACCCACTTTGCCACCAAAACTCAGGACATCCTGAAAACCCTTGTAATACACCCGCCCAGCCCATGACACACCCGCTTGCCTCCCTAGGCCCATCACACGCCTCCTTCTCCCCTGTCACACCTGAAGAAGTTACCAGAGTTGTCTGCTCTATGAAGGACTCTTGTAAACAGGATTCCCCTTGCTCATCCAGGACCTTCAAGGCTCTCTTGCCCCCGCACTCGCTGATTTCTGCAATCATTATTTTGCCACTGGTTCTTTCCCCTCTTCTGCTAAGCACTCCCTTGTGCGCTCCCTCCTGAAAAAACTTTCAGAAGACCATACCTGTCCTGCCAACTACCGCCCTATTTCCATCACCCCCTTCACGAGGAAGCTGCTGGAGAAGCTGGCATTGCCCCAACTCAACTTGCACACCAAACTTGTTGGTGGTCTCCACGACCATCAATCTGGATGCCGAGCAACCAGAGGCACAGAAACTGCTCTTCTGAACACCTGTGAAGAACTGCTCGCATCTCTGGACTCCAACTCCCCAGCTGTCCTCATCCTTCTTGATCTCGCCTCTGCCTTTGACAGGGTCAACAATTCCTTCCTCATACAAAGGCTCCATGATACCCTGGGTATCTCGGAAAGGCACTGGACCGGCTGTCATCCTTAAGTGACTGCTCTTCCCAAGTCATCCTGGGCACCTTCTCCTCTCCTACTTCCGTCGTCACCTGTGTTGTCCCCCAGGGATCTATCTGCTCCCCATGGCTCTTTAACATTTACCTTGCTCAGCTTGCACGCCTCATCTCCTCTAACTTCCAGTGTTATGCAGACAACACACAACTCTTTTTAAAACTTCCTGCTGACCCTCTTGCACCCTCCATCATCCCTGACTGCCTACCTGCCATCCAGTCCTGGTGCACCTCCAATGATCTCTGACTCAATGCCTCTAAAACGGAGATCCTTCTCATCGGGACCCCTACTTCCTCCTCCTTCCCTTCACTCTGGCCTTCCTCCGTGGGCTCTCCCCCTGCTCCTTCAGAAGCCATAAACCTTCGAGTCCCTTCTCTTCTTCCTCCCTCACACCCAGGACATTGCCAGGAAGTCCCACTTTCAGCTCTTCCTTCTCAAAGGAATTCTCCCTTTTCTCACTTTCCCCAGAGGCTCCATGTGACCCGACCTCTGGTTCTCTCTAGGCTTGACTATTGCAATAGCCTCCTCCTGAATCTACCTTCTTCCACTCTGCTCCCCCTACAGCTAATCCAGAATAGGGCAGCCATACTTATCCTTGTCAATAAGCCTAGGGACTGCATCTCTCCTGCCCTAAAAAGTCTTCACTGGCTCCCAATTGCTGCACGGATTAAATTCAAATCCCTCTGCATCATCCACAAGGCTGTCTGGGCCCGGGGACCTCACTATCTTCAACTTTAGCTTACTAAATACTCTCCCTCTAGACAGCTACCTTCCTTTGGTGTGTAAAACCTTTCACTAAACGGAGGGTAGGTCGTTCGCTTTCCTCAGCTGGCTCCCTCCTATGGAACAGCCTCCCCCTCCATCTGTGCCTTGAGCAGGACTTTCTTAAATACCGGAAGCTCCTCAAGACTTTCCTCTTGACTTCCTCCTTCCCTTCTTCCCACCTCTGCTAATTCCACAGTTGCTGTGATTGGTGTCCGGGGCCCTTATGCCTCCTCGGGGCCCCTGACCTCCCACACCCATTTGCTTCAGCTCCTGTCTACCCACAGCACTTGCCTTGGCACACCCTCCACCCTGGAGGTTTGCACTTATAACTAACATGGCTCCAGGCCATCTAGCACTCAACATTCCAAGCACTACATCTGTGGCTCACCCATGACCTCGGACGCCCTAGCACTTGCCTCCTCTGCCCTTTTCCTTGCTGCAATTGCATGTTCTGATGACTCACATGGCATAGTAGGTTTGTTCTTTCTTCCCTCCACTGCTTTAAATATTTAGTTTGTAATGTGTTTCACGCCCTTGTTCCCTCTGTAAGAAAGGCATGGTATCAGAGACAGACACAAGTGATCACAGCAACGCCTAATCTAAACCTAAATCTAAGATGGCAGTAAGCTACGACCATCAAAAAATAATACTGTCCTTGTGCAGTCCAGTCAAATAAAAGGGCCTATACTAAAAAAAAACTATGCCAATCCTTACTGCTATACTACAAAATAGGTTGGGATAATCCTCACAAAAAGAAAGAAGTGTTCACAAAATAAGTCAGGATATGTAGGCCAGGGCCTCACTTACCCACGGTCACAGTTCCTTTAACCAACACTAGGGCCATCTGTGCACAAGTCTCTTTAGTGCAAAGTCTCTTGACTTGGAAGACATGATGTCCCCTAAACAATAAAGAAAAGTTCCTTTCTCAATATTCCCGTAGGGCTATTTACTTTTCACCCAGGATCCCTCTGAGTCGGGCTCCGATCCTTCTTTCACTGTTTGCCTAACTCAGTTGGGTTCAGACCAACTTCACATTGTAAACATCCCTCAGTCGGGTTCACATTTGCTACAACAATCTTCTCAGGTGTATTACTGTTCACCCTAGTTCGCATGCATCCCTCAGTCAGGTTCACATTTGCTACAACAATCTTCTTGGCTGTTGTTCACCCATGCTCCCCCTCTTCTGGGCTCAGACCCTTTCTTTACAATAAGTCCCCCTCTTCCGGGCTCAGACCAACTTCAATTTACAGACAATGGAAGACTTTCGAGTGTGCACGGGATGCAACACAACCCGCTGCAGGACCAGTTCGATTTTACAATTAAACAATTCCTCTCTGCTCAGAAGGGGGGTGGGCACCAAGCGCCTTAATGCCTGAGGGCTACAGTGCTCTTTACAAATCCAAAGTAAAAATAAAACAAGAGACCTTTAAGTGAGCACTGGACCACTCTGTATCTGGTACTATCCTTAGTTTCACAAAGTTCAATCCTATTCATGTTCTCTTTCTTCATGCAATATTGCCGCTTGCAACCTTGAGCGTAACACTGTCCGGTCTGATACCAGTTTGTCCAACTCACCGGCTGTGCTGAACTCGTTGGTGTTTCGTTGCTGTCAAGTCATGGACGGTACCACAGTGGCAATCTCTTCTCCCTGCCCTGGCTATCCGTGTGGGAGGCCCGGTTTACCTTTGACACATGTTACACCGTACGGCAGCTAAAATTCACGGTCTTATGTTTCTTTTTCTTGAGGCTTCTTGAAAGTCGTGGTTCTGCGTTGTAAAGGGCAAGGGGAATTCCCTCTTTGTCCTCTCCGATCTCGCCGCCTTTCTCCTCGGTTTAAACTGCTGTCTCAGGATAGCTGCTACCTTGTGCGTTTGGCCTTGCTCAGAGTGTGCTTTCGTGCTCCGCCTTTTATCCGTGTGGGCAAGTGTAATGGGAGTAAGGGGTGTGTGTGTGTAGTTATCGGCAGTTGCCTGACTCCGCCTGACCCTTGTGTTGAAACATGTCAGGGATACAGCTCTGATGTTAGTCCGTTGTCGCTCACAATGAATTGTCCGTAAAAGTTTTTGTGTCGGAAAAGGGGGGACGGGCTGAGTTTCCAGGCATCCTATCTGTTGAGATGAGGAAAAGGTATCACAAGGAAGGGGATACTGCATCTTGCCCTTTGGTGTCCCACTTCCACTCTCCGAAGACTCCCCACCCCCATCCAGGTGGTCCTCCTGCACTGGCCCACCCCCTGCAACTGGATCCATTAGCGATGGCCGTGTCCTGGCCACCTGGATGACAGATCCCCGGGGACTAGTGATTAAGACATCCTCAGGTTTCTAACACCTCCCCCTCGCCTGTGGGTGCTTTGAAACAGTATTTTACTTACTGTATAAGTGCCTAACAAGCGAACAAATACATAAAATCCTCGTCCTACAAGACAAAAAGGTGTTGACACAGACATGACTCTGATTCGTCTGAGAACAGTGTATGTCTTTACCGAGAATGGGTGCCCCAAGTGAGGAGTGGGGGTCATTCTATGGTCATCCCAATGCCCAATACGGGAAAACCGTGGAGAGGGTGGTTTTGGCCCTGGACCTTGGGACCCCAGCGAAGCCGCTGCAGTCTAAAGACCTCACCGACATCCTGGACAAGGGTCCCAAGACTGAAAGGTAATTTCCATTTAATTGGCGCTATCTCGGAGCCCATTGGGACCCTGTGGCAGTTGTCATGCTCCATGCCAGCCGTTGATACTGAGGAGACCAGGAAATATAAGCCAGCCAGGGAGGACCTTCCGTTCCTGTCAGTTTATCCCGCTCAAGAGGTTTTGGTAGTCCAAGCCACCATGGTTTTCTCACAACCAGCTACATCCACCTCCAATTTGTTAAAGGACACAGTCCCAAAAGACCAACGCTTTGCCAAGAAATTGTTTATTGGGGAATGTGGCGCTGAAGCAATTAATGCCAGTTGTGCTTTTGCCAATTGCTTGCATGTGCTTTGGAGGACATTAGCTGAGGCGGCAGACTTTCTCCAACATGTGGTCTGGCATGGATTCACATGCTCATGAATATTCCCAGTCAGGCTGGGAATCCTCAGTAAAGGAGAAAAAATTCACTTTCACTTCAAAACTGTATTTCTCCTCTAAACCAATCACTGTACTCTGAGTCATATTGCCCCTATTTGATGACGGCCCTCTCCCTAAGCTCCACCCTTAGTGGCCATCTTCAGATTTTTACCACACGCTTCAGTGTTGGGAGTCCAAGTTGCTCTCCAAGCTATTTTTGTGGGTTTTTTTGGATTTTTATTTGATCTATTTTTTTTCTTATTTTTTTGCTTAAATATCTTCACCGAAAGACAGAGGCCGGCAGTCTGGATCTATTACCGGCAAAGATCTTCATCCACCATCGGACCATTATCAAAGTTTCGAGAAGTCCTGGCTTTGGGCCTTCTTTGCGCCTTTTCTACCATGAGTGAGGAAAAGAAAAGTCAAAGCCTCTTCAAACTCTGCGCGACGTGTGGATTAAGGAACCTCTTTGTGGAAGATTGGCATCATAAATGCATGTATTGCCTGCATCCGTTCCACGATGAGGAGGGATGCAAAGTATGCTGTAGTTTTTAGAAGAAAGCCAAAAAAGACAGACTGGCGGCATGGCTCTAGTTGAGCAAGGCCACTGACTCGGCCACGGGTCAGAGTTATGCCTCATTTGGGACTGGCCGATCCGAGCAGCAAACTCCCTACATAAAGAGGCCAAGATCCTTTGAGGACGCCCTGCTTGCGGTGGGTCCAAGAGAATGCCAAGCTCTGCTACGCTAGCGCTGCCGAGTTCGCTGCTGAAGCGGGTCCCGAGTCGGGCAATAGGCCATCGCCATCACCACCGACCTCTATGGTGATCCGAACAATGAAAGGATCTTCATCGAGGAAGTCCCCAAACCCAGCGAAACTCTGTGTCCCTGCAGATGAGCCATCAAAGGACAAGTCCGGGGAGGACTCGTCCAAGCTGGCAAAGACATTGCAGCATACCAGGTCAACAGTCGACAACAGCACCGTCCACAAATGCTGCGACCAGCTCATCGTCGAAGTCGACGACGACCGCTGCGATAGTGCTGAAGGAGAGTGGGTTGGCAAAGGAGGTGGCAGCCACTCCACGGGTGTCCCTACCCCAGAGGCGAGATACAGCTGCAGAGGCAGCGACAAAGGTGACGGGCACTCAGAGTTCAGGGATGGACCCGACGGCCGCAGGCAACCAGCAACCTCCTGAAAAGGAGGGAGACACAGTCCCACTGGTGGACTTTCCCCGGTACGTCGATCAGGGTGCTGTCCCAGACAGACCGGAGCAAATCTACTAGAGTACCGACAAGGACAATGATCTGCAAGACGATTGCTGCATGGATCACAAGGGGTCACCTGCTCGCAAGAGGGGGCGCGTCAGCCCAGACCCAACTCCGCTGGCTGTGTTCACCCCTAGACATTGGGACATGTCGCTGGATATTCTAACGACCCTGCAAACACTGGTCACCGAAATGCAGCAGAGGATGCCTCCAGGACCTACACCCTCACAGGACATGCAAGAGCCTCTGAGGCTAAGCTCACCTTCGTGAAAGAAGACGACCAAAGGGTGCTCTGGTCCTAGCTATCCTCCGACGACACCACCACCTCGTCGGGAAAAGACCCCACCCACAGCCCTGGACCCACATACGGACACGGCACCAACGAGGACGTTCACTTAATCGTGGCACACGGGAAGTGTCCCCTGATTTAGACGGTCAACACAGTGGCATTGCATTACCTCAACAAGCACAGCGATATGCTCTGTCCCACGGAGGCAATGCAACTATGGTTCCTGCTGCTGGAGAATAGGATCTCCACTTCTGCAGCCCTTCAGGCACGAGCTGAGAATTGTTTGATGGACACTCTGAACAGGCAGAGCACAGACTCCCACGAGTGACAATTGTGCCCGAACATTGTGGAAATGTTTGCCCTGTGGGGAACCCCGGCATTGAATTTGTTTGCCACGAGGAAAGTGCAAGCAGTTATGCTTGTGGGAATTGTGTGCGGCGGGCACTGAGATGCGTACCTGGTGGAGTGGGTCTTCGACCTCCAATGCGCATTTCCTCCGATACCAGTCATCCCATGGGTTCTCAGGAGGTTGAGGACGTTCAAGACCATCATGATTTTGATCGCCCCAGACTAGGTGATGAGAACATGGTACTCTGATTTTTTTAAAATGGTCATCTATGAGGCTGGATCTCCTATCCCAGTCAGAAGGGCGGGTGCTCAACCCGAACCCACGGTCACTCCATCTGCATGTGTGGATCTTGAGAGGATGAGATGACGGGGACCTCTCTGAAGAGATACTTGGTGTTGCTGGCTGCATGAAGGCCTTCCACTACGTCCCTTTACACAGTCCGGTGGACAAGATTTATTTATTGGTTATTTGTAAAACGCCTATACAACAACTGGTGTTTCAAGGCACCACAAGACAAAAAAGAGGAGGGGGCCGGGAAGCAAACAACAATGTTTCTACTAGGCTTTGTGTCATTCGGATTGTGGAAGTACAGTAACATGAAGTGCATGGAGGGAGTGGGGGTGTAGGTCTGGGCGGATTGGACAATGCTAGGGGATGCCAGGTGGGTAAGTGCCAGGGCACGCAGGGAGTGGGGACCACATGTTAAGTACGTGGACAGGGGTGGACCAGGCTTGGTAGGAATGCAATCCCGCCAGACTTGTCAGGCGAAAAGGGGCCTGTAAAGGCAAGTGCAAGTTAGAGGGGGTGGTCAGGATGACAGGGTTTGCACAAGAAGACTGAAAAAAGACAGAATGCACAATTAGTGTGCATTCGGCCTGGTTAAAAAGACAGAATCCCAAAATACCGAACAAGGGGAGCAGGGGTGTCCCCCACTCTCCTAGTTCGGTATTATGGGCTTTGGGGGTGTCTCCCTCTCCCCCCAATACATTACATGCGTGGCGGGGGACAAAAGAAAACACCAAAAGATCGAGTTACAAAATGTGAACCAGTGGTGTTCACAATTTTGTCATTCGATCTTAAGTACATCCGCTGAGGTACACTGGGCGAGGAGGGCCTGGTGCCCTGTGGAGCTCAGAAGGGACCAGGCAGCCAGTCAATGTGACAGAGATGGACATTAGCAGGGGAGTGGGGGAGGGAAGGAAGAGGAGAAAAGGAGGGTCTTGAGAAGCTTCTGGAACTTAAGGAGATTGGGCTCCAGGGGTAAGGAGGCCATTCCAGATGGAGGCTCCTGCTGAGGAAAGAGATCTACCCCCCACTCTGCTTTTAAAAGCATCTGATTTGCAGAGAGTTGGAGCTAGAAGACCAAAGGGCTCTAGCAGGAGAGAGATCTAGGGAGGGAGAGTCTGATGTAGCAGGGTCCCTGGCACCAGAAGGCCTTGTGGAGGATGCACAGGGTCTTGACCTTGATCCTCGCAGCCACCAGGAGCCAGTGGAGAGATTTTGGGGCTGGAGATTTGAGGCATGTTTTAGGGATCGCGAGGTGGACCCAATCTGATGCTCCTCTACCATGGTCATGGAATTCCTTCTTTCCTTGGCCTCTTCAGGCCTTCAGCTAGACATGGCCTAAGGTTATTCAGCGGCTTTGTCCATGTTTAAGAGGACACTGGATCAAGGTTCTTTACAATCCTGGAGATGGTCCAATTTCTGAAGGGCCTCGTAAATGTTTTTTTTTGCCAATGCTGTTCGTGGTTCTGGCTTGGGGCCTGAATTTGGTTACTTATATTCTTGATGGAGGCTCAGTTTGTGCCCATGCATTATTTTTCTATCCGGTTGCTTACTTACCCTTAAGATGGACTTCTTGGTGGCTATCAAGTCGGCAAGTCGTGCTGCAGGCCCTCTTCTGCAAATCACAATTTTTGCTTTTCTTTAGAGAGAGGGGTTCACTTAAAGTCCACCTAACATTCCTGCCTAAAGTGGTGTCAGAATGCCATATATACTAGAGCATTGAATTGCCAGTGTTCTATCGACCCATTCCAGGGACATCGAAAAGCTACATTCCAACCCCTAAAAGTCCATTAGCTATTATGTGGCCAGGATAGCTGATTTCAGATGTGATAATCAGTAGTTATTTGCCTTTTCTCAGTCAAGGAAGGCTCTGGCACTGTCTAAACAATTTCCAGTTGGTTAATCCTCTGCTTCACTGAATGCTACAATAAGGCAGAGAAGGAACTGCCTTTAGGGCGCATTATACTAGGGGTGTGGCAACCTCCTGTGCTGCAAAGGTGTATGCCAGTGAAAGAGATCTGCTAGGCAGCGACTTGGCCCTTGCTTCGCATGTTCACGAAACAGTAGAACATGGTCGTGGCTCGTGGGCCTGACCTACGGTTTGGAAGAGCCGTGTTGCAAAGCTTTCTGATATAGACTTTCACCCCACCTCCAAATGTACTGCTTTGGGAGTCCGGTGAGGAATCTGCAGGTGAATTTAATCCATTTAAGGTTTTGTGCTCTAGTATAGTCACTTTTTGGTCATACTGCCCACAGCGAATTGGCTTGTCTCTTTTAGCTCCTCTGTTGGCCATCTTCAGATTTTTTACCGTTCATGCTGGGAGTCCTCCGAAATCTCCCTACTAATAACTTTGGAAATTATTCTTTCATTTAATCTTTTGATGAAGAAAAAGCCATCTTTCGACAACGCGTCAACATCCTCAACAACGGGAACGGTACCAGAGTTGGATGACTTGCAAGGCATAAATTAATTTACAAAAATTGATTAGCAGAGTTTGCTCATTAAATTTTTCTTGATTAGCAAACAAATCCATTTCATTAGCAATTTTGTACTAATGTTTTTAATGCCACCAGAAGATACTTGTACCCAAGATATAAAATGGGCAACAATGCACAGTTTTGTATACCGTTGAAGTAAGACATTAGTGAGATAAGTCTGGCCTTGCAAATTCTTTCTGAAAAATGGTGCATGTCACCACAGACCCACTTTAGTTGGGCACATTGCACATTGCTGCCACCCAGAGGCCAGCAATGCACAGTGAAACTTTTATCTGACTTTTACTGTAAACAAAGTAAAGTTTAAATAAGTTTCCAACATCCCCTGCAAATGGTACTGGCCCTTCTTAAAATCTACTCTACTATGCCAGTGGGCGAAAATACTTTGCAAGCCCTGGATGAGTGTCTGTAAAAAGGTTAGCTGCATGAATGGACTCAAATAAATAGATATTATAAAAAGGCTCCTAAAACTGTTTAGCCAGCTCTCTATTCCAGGTGCAAATATATAATGCAATCATAATTCTAGAGCAAAGTGAGCTCTGGAGGCCAACTACGGTGAACAGTTTTCCGGTAGGTCTGTAGATGTACAGACTGGATGAAACTATTGATTGCTACTTTAAGTAAATATCAAGTTAGCTTTGTGTATTATGTAAAAGACTAAGCAGAGTGGATGGCGTAGCAGGCAGAGTTCTGGGCAAACTAGGCAGAATATTGTAGTTTGCAGCTATCTCACTTTCAGGGTAGCGGGTATAAACCAACATGGCAAGATAGAATGTCAAGGAGTATAACAGTTCATGGGTTGAGCACCAGTTGCAAGCTGTATGTAACCAGCAGGCGACAGGACTAGGTTTGCCATGAAAGCATTTGGCCGTGTGGTTGTGTACATTTACAGAAGGGTCCACTCACCACTGATGCATCTTCCCCAACAAAATGAAATCTAGTTGGCACTGAGATTTAGATAAACTTCACTGTAAAGCATGGAGACAATGTAGTGTTTTACAGTTGCAATACTGTAATTATGTAACCTATTACATTTATATAAAAAAGGAATTGAAAGCCTTTTAAAAAAAAATAACAGAATGGGCTTTGGCAGACATGATACAGTTAGCTTAATAGTATTATCCCAATTATTTGTTTGCAATGATTTGAAAAATAAAATATGCGTAGCACTCCCACACAAGTCTTTTTGGCACATGAGTGAAGGGGATGATTACCGCTGCACTATTTCTCCATTAGCCCCTTTGAACTTCCAGTGAACAGAGAAAAGAGGGTGGAGAGAGCTCTGAAGGCAAGAGGAATGCAGGGTGAGCTGTGCTTTCATACTTAAATAGCTAACTTTGCTACATAAGTGCCAATTTAATTAGCAAACCTACAGAATTTCATAGCAAATTGCTCCGCGACACTGCTTATTTTATGCCTTGACTTGCATCCGTCAATGATTCCTGTACAATCAAGTCGTCTGCGATTTTGGGCCTACTTCATTGCTGACACCAATAGGAAGAGCCTCTTCAAGTCCTGCGCTCACTGCAGCCTGAAATGTTTATATTGAAGACTTGCACGACTGCTGCTTATACTGCTTGCATCCGCATCCTCATTGAAGAATGCAGAATTTGTCAGTCTTTTTCGAATAAGACACTCCGTGACCGACATCGACGATTGGTTCCTTGGCTCGACAAAGCTAGTGAGGCCTCTGACTCTGCTTCAGTGTGGAGTCATACCTCACTTCTGCAGGGTAGGTGGTCTAGGTCGCATGAGGCACCTTACAGCAGCAGAAAAAAGGCGCACACGTCCATTGACAGGCTGTCTCACAAGATGTTAGAAAGATGATCTTCACCTAAGGTCAGTCCCTCAACTGTTTCAAAGGACAAGTTGATGCCACACCCTTCCGCCTGATCAGTGGAACCGAGTTTGTCCATGACTACAAAGATTGCACAGTTGCTCTAAGCTGTTAAACCATCACCCTTGTCTGTTAGTACGTCGACGACACCATGAACGACCAAATAGTCCTCTACTTCATTGACGCCGAAAATGAACCCCGTCAATGACTAAATCGACAGCCATGGTGATCACGCGAACTACGACACTGTTGACGACATTATCGATGGCAACACCGTCGACGACAGGTGCCATACCAACATCGTTGTTGAAAAGGTTGACGAAACAGGTGGCGAAATTTATCTCAACCATTACACCGTCAGCGGCTCATAATACCTTGTCATCAACAGCCTTTACAGTGTCTGCGCTGGCAGCGCTTCCACACCCTTCATACTTTCTACCAGGGAAGGGGTGGCCGGTGCAACCAGGGAGGAGGGGGTGGCCGGTGCTACCAGTGCTAGTGCTGGAACCAATCCTGTTTTCCTCTGATGAAGTTGCTGAGGAGGGTATCGTGTCTCCCCAGGTTTGCCTCTTCAGGAGCCCAGCAGACCACCGGCAAGACTTGTCTCACCAGAAAGGAGGCCAAGTCCTGCCAGGGAACCAGCACCACCGCCGGAGCTTACATCACCGCGTAGGAAATCAAACCTGAATAGGCCCCTGTGTTGCCGCCATTGGTGCCAACCCCTGCAAGGGATATCTCTATGGACATTCGCACCACCCTCCCTACACTAGTGTCCCCACTGCAACAAAGGCTGCCGGATCCATTACCATCCCCACAACCTCGTCATCCGCACTCTGGGACCCACTTGGCCCTTCACTCCGCTAGAGAGGAAAGGACCCTTAACAATGCCTCTACAATTGGCAGACACTGACCCATCCAAACCTGCAGGATAATGTGGCTTTCACTCATACGTCCGTTACAGATGAATTCGAGGTGTTTGTTGCAGTGGATGGCAAAGAAATAGTTCTCCAGCATGGGGTCTGGCATGGATTCACATGCTCATGAATATTCCCCGTCGTCAGGCTGGGAATCCTCGGTAAAGAAAAAATCAGTATCAGTTTCGTTTCTGATCTGTCTTTCTTAGTAACCAATCACTGATCTCCGGGTCATACTGCCACCAGCCAATGACTGCCCTCTCCCTAAGCCCCGCCTCTGGCAGCCATCCTCAGATTTTTACCGCACACTCAAGTGTTGGGAGTCCTCGTGTTTAGCTCTCAAGTTTTTTTACTGCGTTTTCACGTTTTTTCAGAAGAATTTCTTTTTTCGGTTAATCGAGCCTCAAGCTCCACTGTTTATACTTCGATAACGGGGACCCATTTCAGAATTTTTCTACGCCCCTCAAGGGTGAAGTTTTTGTCAAGTTTACACTTCTTGGAGGATTCCGGAAGATCTGCGGCCTACCTCAACGGACATGGCCCAGGACAAGGGGAGCTTGACGCCCGGATCCAAGCTGTTCAGGAACTGCCCTGGATGCGGATTATATAACGTTTTCAAGCAGGACGAGCATTCCCAATGTCTCGTCTGCCTCCATGGGGACAAGACGCACGTGGAGAAGGACTGTGCGTTCTGCAAGCACCTTTCGGAACGGACCAAACAAGATCGTCGTTCCCGCCTCGCCACCTGGCTGGAGAAAGGGCACAGCAAGTGAGAAGGCGAAGAAGAAGTCTGAGCGGGCTTCTAAGTCCTTTGAGGGCGCCCCGGCGACGGAGGCCCAACAGAAGGCCAAGCACCGCGAGTCCGCGGGCTCCGGGAGCGCCGAAAGGTTGGGCTCTTCGGTTGCCAAGCAGGGCGCTACTTCCCCGGCACATTCGTCCACGAGCCAGCGCTCTGGTTCGGGGAAGAGGAAGTCCGAGAACCAGGGTAGGCACTGGAGCGGACCCGGTCGATCTCGAAGGGGGAGCGAGGCGCTGACCCTCCCCCCAAGGCGAAGGCCCAGGACGCACCTAAGGTGGTGAGGGCCTTGATCCACCCGGCTAATGCCTCTACCGAAGTGGTCGCTGCGACCCTGGCAGAGCCGGCTGAGACTACGCCAATGGAAACGGCCTCTGGGCCCAGATTATCCCTGCTGCCGCAGAGGGAATCCTCTTTCCAGCCCATCGCTAAGACCCCCGTGAAGCCCCCGGCTGAAAAAGAGGGGGGGCGGTGGCCATTACAGACTCGGAATCAGCCTCTGAGGAGGAACTGGTGGAGACCGAGAAGGGCCTCAAGGAAAGGTCCATAGGCCTCAACGAGAGGTTCGAGAAGGTTCGATCCCAGGGGAAGGTCCCTACTGACATGATCGAAGATAGCAACGACGACAACGAACAGGGCCCAGTGGAGCGGCCATCCCGTCCGTCGCAGCCATTGCCCGAGCCCCAGGATAGCTCGGCGCCCATTTTGTTGGCAATACAATCCTTATGTACCGAGATAAGGACGAGATTACCACGCACCCCAACGGAGGAGCCAGAACCAGGCCCGTCGGGAAGCCCTCCGAACAAGCGGAGGAGTGTCCACCCCGCTCCGCCCTTCGTGCCTGCGAGACCGGTGGACCCCTCATCCCCCTCGCCGGGAGAGGATACGGCGGCGGAAACGGGGACGGACGATGACAGCGGCGATGACACAGCGGACATCCCGTTGCCCCCCCTGCCCCACCCCGCGTGCGTCCCCAGCCGACGAGGTTGGCTCTTTCCACGCCATGATAACCAGTGCATCCAAGCTCTTCCAGCTCTGCCCTGAAGAACAGAAAAAGGAGGGGTTTCTGTACCAACGACAAGAGGCTAAGAGGAAGACGGTCCTCGCGGTGCCTTTACTCGATGACATCTGGGACGAGGGGCTTGCTGTCCTCAAGAACCCTGCCACGACACCTGCCAAGAGGGACAGGTACGAGAAGAAGTACCGAGTCCCTGATGCCGCCCCCTTGTGCCTCAGGGCCCAGCCCACGCGGCTAAGAAGGCAGCGGGTGCGGCGGCTTCATCTTCCACTTCCCCGCCGTACAGCGGGGGCAAGAAGTTGGACTCTATGGGACGACGAGTCATCTCGTCGGCGACGACGATTAAGGCGGCCAATGCCTTAGCGATCGTGGCCCGCTACTACAGGGAGCTCCGGTTCAAGATGGCTCCCCTGCTAGATTTCCTGCCTGATGACAAAAGGGCGGAGGCCCTAGAAATTCTGCAGGAGGGCGAGGTGGCGTCGGATCACGCCATAACGGTGACGACGGACATTGCCGATACCGGATTTCACCAACTGGGCAAGGGCGTTTGCCTCCGATGACGAGGATGGCTCAAGGCAACAGACTTTCGCCAGGACGTCCAGGCCAGGTGGCCCGCTCCTCTTCCCAGGAGGCCTACAGAGGCCACGGCAAGCAAGGGGGTTCCCGTCGCCAAGGCGGCAAGGCCGCCTCCAAGCAAGACTGACCCGGCCGGGTTGTCGGGCCCCCACCGAAGCACCCCGCTGGGAGGCCGGCTGACGAAGTTCGTCAGCGTGTGGGAGTCCATCTCCACCGACCGTTGGGTGTTGGACACCCTGGTCAACGGGCACTCGCTGGAATTCCAAAAGAAGTGCCCTGGCATTCCTCCCGTGGCCAGGAAGGAGAATCACGTCCTTCAACTGCTGTTGGAGGTAAAGGCGATGCTCAAGAAAGGTGCCATCAGGCTCGTCCCCAGAGGGCTCCGGAGTGTACTCCAGGTACTTCCTCGTCAGAAAGAAGACAGGCGGTTGGCGCCGCATCCTGGACCTGTGTCGCTTAAACAAGTACATCAAGGCGCAGAAATTCAGGATGGTCACCCTCCAGCACGTGCTGGGACAGCTGGAGGAAGGAGACTTCCTATCGTCTTTGGACCTGGAGGATACTTACTTCCACATCCCCATTCTAAAAAGGCACAGGAAGTTCCTCAGGTTTGTGGTTCAGGGACGCCACTACCAATTCAGAGCCCTACCGTTGGGATTAAAGTCGGCACGCAGGGTTTTCACCAAGTGCCTGGCACCAGTGGCGGCGCGGCTGCGCCTGCAGGGGATCCACGTCTACCCCTACCTGGACAACTGGCTAATCCGGGCAAGGTCAAGGGAACTTGCCGTCGATCATACGTCGAGGACCGTCCGGTTGCTCACGGAGCTGGGGTTCGCCATTAACTACCCCAAATCCCACCTGGTTCCATCCCAAGTAGCACTGTTTTTGGGGGCGAAGCTCGATACAGTGGAGCAATTGGCCTCCCCTTCAGAGGAGAGGACCAAGACCATCCTGGGCAAGGTGCGCCGCCTGTTAGCCACGGACATGGCCAGGGTGAGGTCCATCAAGTCCCTTCTCGGGATGATGTCCTCATGCATCTACCTTGTGCCCCTTTGCAGACTTCGGATGCGTCCGCTACAGGAGTTCCTTGACGCCCGCTGGTTTCAGGCGAGGGGCTGCTTCGAGGACAGGATCCCTCTCGACGAGGAGTTCCGTCGGGCGATCCTATGGTGGGGCACCCGGGCTCACCTCACGACGGGCACGGCGTTTCAGGAGACGGTGACTACGGATGCCTCTCTGGAGGGTTGGGAGGCCCACACTGGAGATCTCCACGCAAGAGGCCTTTGGCTACCGGAGGAGAGGTCTCTCCACATCAAGAGTCTGGAGCTCCGAGCAGTGTTTTGGGCTCTCAAGTCATTCCTTCCGTCCCTCAAGGGCAAAGTTGTGAGGATCTTCACCGACAACACCACCACGATGTTCTATATACGGAAGCAAGGAGGCACCAGATCCCCAGCCCTATCCAAGGAGGCCCAGGATATGTGGCACTGGGCCGTCGCCCAGGGGATGTTTCTGGTTTCCTTCCACCTGGCAGGAATAAAGAACACCATTGCGGACTCACTCAGCAGGGAGCTGCGCTCGTGCCACGAGTGGGAACTGCGCCAGGACCAAGTGGATCGACTCTTCCAACGGTGGGGCAAACCCCAGATCGACCTGTTCGCGACAGCGACAAACTCCAAGTGCCAGAGGTTCGCCAGCAGGTTCCCACAGCCGAGGAGCATGGCCGATGCTTTCTCGTTCCCTTGGGACGGCCTGTTTCTATACGCGTTCCCTCTGTTGCCGTTGCTGCTCCGCCTCATCAACCAGCTCAAGAAGTCCAGGTGCAGGATGATCCTCGTCGCACCGGCGTGGCCGAGGTAGATCTGGTTCCCGGACCTTCTGGACTTGTCAACGTCCCCGCCAGTCAAGCTGCCGGCAGACGCGGATGGATCTTCTCTCCAGAGAAGGAGGCGCCATTCTCCATCACGACCCACAGTTGCTGAACTTGCAGGCCCGGCTCCTGCAGCACTAGAGTTTGGAGGGTACGATATCCCGGCTGATTGCAGAGAGGTTCTTGCAAAGGCCAGGGCGTCCTCGACTCTCAAGTGTTGAGGTCATAAGTGGAAGAGGTTCTCTGTCTGGTGCCGTGCACAGAAGATTAACCCTCTGCAGATTACGGCCACTCAAGTGCTGCCGTACCTACTGTCGCTGGCCAAAGCTGGACTGGCTCACGCCTCCATGAAAATGCATCTGGCTGCCATCTCCCGATATACCAGGACTACGGGACGGGCGTCCTTGTGGTCTCATCGCCTGGTAAAGGAATTTATGAAGGGACTATTCCGATCATTCCTGCCGGTGAAGGCCCCTGCCCCGGCGTGGGAGCTTAATGTGGTGCTGACCAGGCTCATGGGAGCCCCATTCGAGCCTATGCATTCGGCGCCTTTGAAGTTCCTGTCATGGAAGACAGCGTTCCTCGTGGCCGTCACCTCTGCACGACGAGTGGGAGAGATTAAGGCCCTATCTTGCAAGCCCTCCATACTTGACTTTTCATGACACAAGGGTGGTGCTGAGGACGCACCCCTCCTTCATGCCCAAGGTGCCGTCGGACTTCCACCTCAACGTGCCCTTGGTGCTACCAGTTTTCTTCCCGTCGCCTTTCGACGCCGGCCGAGAGGACTTTGCACTCGCTGGATGTAGCTAGAGTGCTGAAGTTCTACATGGACCGCACAAAGAGTTTTCGGAAGACGTCAACTGTTTGTGAACTTTGGGTCTGTGAATCAAGGGAAGGCTCTCTCGAAGACTTCCAATTCCAGATGGCTCTCCGGCTGCATCATGCATTGTCACCGGTTGGCAAACCGACTGCTGCCCGGCCGTCCGAGAGCCCATTCGACCAGAGCGATCGCTGCTACCATGGTGTTTCTGTCTGGTGTGCCCCTGCTGGACATCTGCAGGGCTGCTACGTGGAGGTAGACGCACACCTTCACAAGATTCTACTGTGTCGATCAGGACTCCAGGGAGGAGTCCAGGGTCGGCCAAGCAGTGCTGCGCAACCTGTTCGCTTAAGGTGACCCTGGTGAGGCGGTAAGAGATGCTTAATGTTGAGTTGTTGTATTGCTTAATGTTGAGCCTGTTGCCACCTCCCGTGCTTGTGCATGTGTATACTGCTATGTATTCTTTTATTCATGAGCATGTGAATCCATGCCAGACCCCATGCTGGAGAAGGAACAAGTTACTTACCTGTAACTGTTGTTCTCCAGCATGGGTCTGGCATGGATTCACATGCGAACCCTCCCACCTTACCCCTCTGCGGCTCTTCACTTGGTCATACTGCCACTTGGCGTGCTACCAAATCTGAGGATGGCTGCCAGAGGCAGGGCTTGGGGAGAGGGCAGTCAATGGCTGGGGGCAGTATGACCCAGAGATCAGTGATTGGTTACTACTAAGAAAGACAGATCAGAAACGAAACTGATACTCATTTTTTTCTTTATCGAGGATTCCCAGCCTGACAGGGAATATTCATGAGCATGTGAATCCATGCCAGACCCATGCTGGAGAACAACAGTTACAGGTAAGTAACTTGTTCCCTCCTGACAGTTTCCATTGTGACGCTTGATTTAGTGGTCTCCACTGTTGCCAGGAAAATCTTTACTCATCCTCTTCCATCCCTCCAGACAAAGAGGGCCAACGCCTAGATGGCTTTGGCAAAAAAGTTGTAGCAACCACAGTCACCACCATCAAGTCTGCGAATGTAATGGCCAGCCTTGCAAGATACGATCGTGAGCTATGGTATAAGCTGCGCCCTATCCTTGACATTTTGCCATCCAAAAAGCAGGATGCAATAGACATGTTCCATGAGGGTGAGTTGACGTCGGATCATGCCCTCTCAGTGGCAATCGACATCACCGCCACAGGGTTCCGCCAACTGGGCAATGGAGCGGTGCTTCTTCGAAAAGGTTGCCTCAAGGCGACTAATTTTAGATCGGAAGTGCACGTTAAGGTCGACATGCCTTTCGACGTCATGGATCTTTTCGGGAAGAAGGATGACAAAACTCTACTCTTTATCAAGACGGACACCTATACCACTAGTTCCCTGGGCACGCTGCAGCAATAGGCACTAGTCCTTTCGCACACAAAATAACTTTCGGCAGGACTTCATTGGACAATCTTCCCTCTTTTCAATCCTCCTCCCCATACAAGTCCCTGACATACTCCACTAATCAGCATAGCGGAAAGTGTCAATCCTATTGAGGCGCCCAGCTCTGCGGGGTTCCTCCCAGTCCACGGGCCAGGTGAGCAAGCAGCCCTGACCCGGCCACAGTCAAACCCTCCTGCTTCAGCACCTCAGTGGGAGGAAGAATATCACAGTTCACCAGGGAATGGAAGACTGTCACATTTGACGAATGGGTGCTCTCCCTTCACCGGCACGGCTACTCACTGGAGTTCGTAAGCATACAGTCAGAAAACACCCCACCACTTGACCCTACCCCCCCATAAGCAAGTCGGTAAAGCTCTGCTATCTGCTGCTACAAGACGTACGAGCTTTGCTGGCCAAGGGGGGTGGTGGAGGAAGTGCTGAAGACAACTCTCACCCAGAGTTTACTTGTGTTATTTCCTGGTAAGGAAAAGGTTGTTGCACAAGAAATCGGGGTTGGAGGCCTATTTTAGATCTAAAGGTACTCAACAAATTCCTCAAAGTACAAACGTTTCATATGGTAACATTACAAATGGTCCTGTCTCAACTATAGCAGGGAGACTTTCTGGCATCCCTTGACCTCGCGGACACATACTTCCACATCCCTATTCGACACTCAAACCACCGCTACCTGCGATTTGTACTGGCTGGGGTGCACTGCCAATTCAAGTAGTTACCCTTAGGCCTTTGTTCATCCCCAAGTATCTTTACCAAATGCCTCGCTCCAGTGGTGGTTCACCTATGTCATATGGGCATTCACGTCTACCCATACTTGGACTGGCTAGTGAAGGTCCCGTCTTGCACCATGACAGCAAGGAACACGACATCCATCACCAATGCCTGCAATTGCTCTGATTTTCAACCAATTTTCCAAAGTCTTGCTTGATACCATCAAGACAAGCTCCTTACCTGGGAACAAAGCTCGGCATTTCCTTCATTTCAAGACAATCGGATGTCTGCACTCCTCACCAAGGTGCACCATCTCACCATGGCTTTGACATCTGTCCGCAGTTACAAGTCCCTGTGGGCATGATGTTGTCATGCATTCCTCTAATCACTCATTGCAGGCTGCACATGCGGCCTCTTATGGAATTCCTAGGCGCTTGTTGGGGGTACAAGTGTCAGGAACCTGGGGAGATCGCATCACTGACACGGCAGTTCAGACACAGCCTTCGCTGGTGGTCCGTCAAAGCCCACAATGTAAAGAATGCTCTTTTCCAGATGCCCACTCACCAGGCCACCGTTACAACGGACGCTTCATTAAAAGGATGGGGAGCCCACTGTCAGGACCTGCACTCGAGGAGCATATGGTCTCGAGACGAAAAGCTTCTGCACATGAATCTACTAGAACTTAGGGCAATTTCTTTTATTTTTTACGCCCTCAAGTCTTTCCTCCCTTTACTGACCAGAACGGTGGCGCTGATATTTACTGACACCATGTCAATGTTCTACAACCGCAAGCAGGGAGGGACAAGATCCCCACAGCTGTCCAAGGAGGCTTAGACTCTGTGATACTGGGTATTGCAGCACTGCATGTTTCTGCTTCCCCTCCACCTGCCGGGTTCCACAACATCCTAGTGGACTCTCTCAGTAAGGAGTTGTACTCTTGCCACAAGTGAGAACCACGCAATAATCCACTTTGCCCGTTATTCCAGAATGGGTGCACGCCAGAGATGGACCTTTTTGCAACTGTAAGGAACTCATGGTGGCAACAGTAAGGACAGACACAAGTGATGTTTTTATTAAACTGTATAAATGGGTGAGAAAAACACCTAATCTAAACCTAAATCTAAGCTACGACCATCAATCAATAATAAGGCAGTCCTAGTGGCGTCTTGTCAAATAAAAAGGGCCTATACTGCTTGTTAGGGAGAATTCTCATTTCATGGCTAATTTCCCTTACCTAGTGAGTCCCTCAGCAGCTTTGCTGGATCTCTGGAGTTGTTTCTTTCCACTTGGTAAGAATGTGAGCTTTTTTCCCACTCTTACTGGTATTTTGCTATGTGTTGTGACCTGTTTTTGTGATGGTGGGCTCTAGAGTACACCACTTCAGTAGCCCCCTCTTTGTGGTTGTCACACAATACCTTCTGTGCAGTGGCACAGGGTTGTCATTCAGACTCTCCCAGACTACATTTCTGAGGTCACTACTGTCCCCCAGAAAAGGGTAAAGTTACCATTAACTTTACTTAGTCACATTTAACCACAGATCCAGTACACACCATCTTACATGGAGTGCTGGGAGGGTTAACTCTTAACTCTTTTTATCTGTACCTCCTAGAGCATTGTTTTGCTCTTTTAACATTTAGACATGGCTGGTGGCAGTGGTATCTACCCTAAATTTCTACCGCGGTTATCTTATATAACCGTGGTAATATTGTAGGCTATTGTGTTAGCCTCAGGCTTAAACCTGCTTGGCCAAATCCTTTTTCGTTTGGCTCTGGTAAGGTTTATTCGCCATTTCTTTTTGTTAAACTCCTTTTTGTGTTTTACTTTGCGTGGCAAACCAGGTTTGCCTCCTTTGTTCACTGTCTTTTGGCGGGCTTCTACCTAGAAGCCCTCCTCAAGGCGCCTGGCTGTCTAGGTGGGCTGAATGTGAGGGAGGGGTGTAGTCACCCCCTGCACAGGGTATCCTAGGAAACCCAAGTCGCACTTTGACCTGATTGGACAAGGTGGTTGTCCAGGCTGGACAACCCCCCTGCTGGGTGATTGACAGCCAGGCTGTGTGAATGGGGATTTTGCGCATAAAAGGCAGGTCTCTTGGACTGGAAGTCAGAGTCGCCACTGGAACTACAAGGAACCGACGAGAAGTGGAGGAGAGGTCGACTGCTGCAACTACCCCGTACCGGTAAAGCACGGCTGCAGTCCTGAGCTATCTACCCTTCAACGACTAAGAGGAGATCTAGTTCGGAGTCGTCTTCCCTTGAGCCTGGTGGGGATAACCAGCTCATCATCTTCAGCCAGAGGTCGCCTTCGTGGTCGAAATCGCTGCATACTGCTGTAGTGGTCCAGATAGCCACCTGAAGAACCTCTCCTGTTTTTAAGGAGTGCACTTTTTATTCATTGTCGCTGCTGCCGGCCTCATCCCTGTGTGGTGCGGACCCCTTCATCGTCGTCCTTCGTGCTGAAGCTGCAGGAAAGCGTGGATCTGCGGGAAACCAACAGGAACAACTGCTGTGGCACCAGCTTGGTTCTTTGAGAAAGGTACTGTGTTATGTTTGAGGAATTTTGGGTGAAATCCCTATTTCTCTACTTTAAGGCTCGTCCTTACTTTTCCCTCCTTATAACTTTTGCTTCGAACATTGACATTATCAAAGTACTCTTGGTAACGTTGAATCTCGAACTGTCCGACTGTGATCCTCGACAACAGGCACCCGGTGTCATTTGACTTTGGCTCCGGCCCCTTGACTCTTGAATTCCTGTCTTTGTGTTCTTCGATTCTGTCTACCTAACCAACATATTGCCTGTGATTTTTGCCCCCAACACTCTCTGGGTATTTCTGGTGCTAAGTGTGTTTTTACCCCGGTAGCATTTCTTGCCGCGGATACGCGTTTATCTAGTAGACCGAACTGTCAAAAAGTGATCGCAATTGTATTCACGGTAACGTGTTCTGTTTCATAACACCGGTCCATTCAAACACAGGGTACTTACTTCGAATAATACTGTACAAAGTGAATTGGTTAGTTGTATATTTTACATGTCGTTTTTGAATTAATAGAAGTGTCGTGTTAATAACAAATGGTTTAAAAATAAATGTACTTATAATTTTTTACCTGAAACCTTGAGTCAGTGTTTGCTTGAGTCACAGTAATTGTGGTCCTTTGTGTAGTCTCTGCTGCTGCTCATATACTCTTGAGATAAGCCTGGCTGCTCCGCTACTGCTGCCAGTCGTACAGCCTTGTACCAAAGGTAAAACTTGTATTGCCACCTGTAGTCTTAATTGTGTGTAGTGGTCCCTAAGGGCACTGCACGGAATTCTGCCTAACACTGGTGTACAGCAGTGAGGATTTGAAAGTAGAGCGATTACACTTAGGGTGCTGCTTGGGTTCAACAAACCACAAGGTTAACACCACTAATTCTATCTAAACTAAGAAATCATGTCAAATATGGAAAGCTACACTGAAGAGGGTCTTTTGAACTACACTGCTGAGGTTTTGAGAACCATGTGTAGGGAGACAAGTCTCTCTGGTAAAGGAAAGCAATCTGAATGAATTGCAAAGTTAATAGGAAAACAGTCTGGAGAGTGGGTCAGAAGGGCCTACCCCTAAAGCAAATGTGGATAATGATGTTTCTGATTCTGAGAGTGTTGATTTGGAAGAAGTAGATGAGTCCTTGTTAGGTAACCCTACAACTCCTTTGCCTGCTCAGAAAGCACCTCTGTCCACTGGGACCCCCACAGGTCCTACACTTATTCCTGAATTTATTGCACTTTAGAAAATGAGACTTGAATTGGAAGTGAAACGTATTGATGCACAAACTGCTATGAAACATCAAGAGTTAAGGCGCAGAGAAATGGAGCTGAATCATGAACTAGAGATGAAGAAATTGTCTGTCGAAAATGCCTCTCTCCCAGAGTCTTCTAGGTCTGCCAGCCCTAAGAGACCCCGTATGCCAAAGGAAATGATTGGTATGTATGAGACTAAACTTGATGTTTTGGATTGGTTAGCAATGTTTGAGTACACTCGTGGGATTCAAGTCTCAGGGAATCAGCCGATTCCCTGGCTTTTCTCTAGGCTTCCCCCTGTTGCAAGTGATGCTGCAATGGAGTTGGGGGAGGAGGATAAAAAGGATTTTGAGTGTGTGAAGCTAGCATTAATAGCTAGATTTGGAAAGACCCCTTCCCAGTATCTTAAGAGGTTTAGAACCCTCAAAAAGCATGATGGTACCCCTTGGGCTACCTGGGTGTGTGAATGTTTGAAAAACTTAGATGGTTGGGTTAAGGGTTACAAAGTGAACACTTATGAAGGTTTGAGGAATCTTGTAATGTCGGAGTCTATTTTTGATGTCTGTTCCTCTGAGCTTAGACAACACTTGGCTGATTCAAAGGAGATAGATCCTAAGAAACTAGCTAAGGCTGCTGACTTGTGGGTTGCCAACAGGGCCACTCACAGGGAATCTGGGGCAACTCAGAAAAAGGATGAGGGAAAGCAGCCAAAGAAAGACAACAAAGAGAATACCAATAATTCCAATCCAAAAGAGGGCCCCAAACATAACCAGGGTAAGCCACAAGGATAACCGAATCAGGCTAGTGTACCTCCTGCTTCCAAACCAGATGGAGGTCAGAGTAAACCCCCATTCCAGAGAGCATTTGGAAAATGCTTTGTTTGTGGGCTACCTGACCATGTGAAAGGAGATCCCAGATGTAAGGGTAAACCTTCAGGGATCAACACTGTCTCCTTAGCCTTCTCCCAGGTGGATGAAGTACCTATGACCAGTGGAAACTTTCAGCTACTAGCTGATGAGCCCATGAGAGTCTCAGCTAGTGTTTCTTTAGTGTCCTTGGGTCTTTGGGAACAACAGAACTTGGATGTCTATAACTCAATCCCAGATAATACTAAAGAGTATTACAAAGATAGTGTTCTTCTGAATGGTCAGGAGACCCCTGCCATCAGAGACACTGGAGCCAGCATAACTGTGGTTGATGAATGTTTTTTCAAGGTGGAGGACGTTGCTAAGGCACCCAAACACTTAACCAAGTTAGCTGGAGGCCCTGTGCAAATGGTTCCCCAGTTACCAGCTCTCATCCAGTGTAATGACATGATTGTCAAGGATACCTGTAAGTGCGCAAAATAACGTACCTGGGAGGGTCCAGCTGGGTAATGACCTTAAAACTCTTGGAGTTGTGTCTAGTACCCCCAGTGCCACCAGCAGAAGGAAGCAGGAGCTCAGAAGGTCTGCTAGGGAGAGAACCTTGAGAGGCTCTCCTGGGGACATGATAGAGGAAACTATCACCCCCAGTCCACAGGACTTACTTACTGCCATTGCAGAGCAAGGAAAGACCAAGGGGAAACCCAAGTCTGCCAGCAAGAAACCAGCAAGCACTCCTGTGCCCAGAAGGACATCTCAGAGACTGTCCAAAGTCACATCTGTGACTCCCACACCAGCTGAGGCTGAGTGTGAGGTTCAACCCTGTTTGGTCAAACTAGATACTGAGGAATCAGATCTAGAAGAGGATCTTACCTTGGTAGGCAATCTGGACCCTGTTGACCATCCTGAGCGGCAGTCTTTACTGGCAGAAGGTGGACCCAACAGGGAAGATTTCAGTAAGGGACAAAGAGAATGTCCTACCTTGGAAGGTCTTCGCCAACAGGCAACTTCTCAGCTCAATGGGTCTGAGCCTGGGAAGTATAGGTTGCACTGGGAAGATGGCCTCTTCTACAGTGAACCAACTGAGTCAACCCCTGGAGACTGCAAAAGACTTGTAGTCTAGTGAACCGACTCCAGTTTCTGCAGTTAGCCCACAAGATACCTTTGGCTGGTCACTTAAGTTTTAAGAAGACCAAGGAGAGGATCTCTCTTTACTTCTATTGGCCTAAGGTGGGTTCAGAAGTAGACCAGTTCTGCAGAAGCTGTTGCACTTGCCAAACCTCTGGCAAGAGTGGATCCAAGGATGTGGCACCGTTAGTGCCTCTCCCAGTGGTGGGACTTCCTTTTGAGAGGGTCAGGATTGACATTGTTTGTCCTCTTGATCCTCCCACATCTTCAGGCAACAGGTTTATCTTGGTTGTAGTGTATCATGCCACTAGATTTCCTGAAGCCATACCTATGAGGACTGTTGCGGCTCCAGCTGTGGTTAAGGCCCTACATGGTATTTTTACCAGGGTAGGTTTTCCTAAGGAGGTGATATCTGACAGGGGATCAAATTTTATGTCGAACGACATGCAAGCCATGCGGAAAACCTGTGGAGTACCCTACAAGTTCTCAACTGCCTACCACCCTCAAACCAATGGATTGGTAGAGAGGTTTAACAGAACTATGGAGAGCATGATAGGTGCTTTAGAAGAACCCCTTAAAAGAAAGTGGGACCTTCTACTGCCATGCCTTCTCTTTGCATATAGAGAAGTCCCTCAGGAGGGAGTAGGATTTAGTCCCTTTGAACTTCTCTATGGCCATCCAGTCAGAGGTCCATTGGCCCTGATTAAGGAGGGGTAGGAGAGTGTTCCTTCCCCCAAGCTAGTCAGAGTGACTGACTATGTAATAGGTCTCCGGAGGAGAATGTCACACATGATGGCAGAGGCAACTGATAACTTGAAGGCTGGTCAAGCTCTGGTCAAACATTGGCATGACCAGAAGGCTAACATGGTTGAGTTTCCTCAAGACCAGCTTGTCCTTGTTATGGTCCCCACAAGGCAGAGGGCCTTGCAGGACAAATGGATAGGACGCTTCAAGGTTGTGGGTAAACTTGGAGAGGTGAACTGTCTGGTGGACTTAGACAAACCTAAGGAGGCTCAGAGAGTCTTTCACACCAACCGTTTGAATGCATATGTCTCTCGACCTGACATAGGTGCTTTGCTTCTAGCTTCAGCTCAGGAGGAGCAGGAGAGTCAACCTCTGCCTGACCTCCTCGGAGGCTATCTTTAGATGAACAAGTGGAAGGAGTTAATCTCTCTTCCAGTCTCACATCTAACCAGCAGGATGAGTGCAAGTTTCTGTTGAATCAGTTTGCCTCCCTGTTCTCACTTTCACCAGGCTTAACCCCTTGGGGACAGCATGATATACTCACTGGTGACTGTTTGCCTGTCAAAAGCAGGGGTTACAGAATGTCTGACAATGTAAGAACCCATATAAGGAAGGAGGTCAACAAGATGCTTGATCTCGGGGTTATAGAACCCTCTACTAGCCCATGGTCTAGCCCAGTTGTGCTTGTACCAAAGGCAGGATCCAAGGAGTTGAGATTCTGCGTGGACTATAGAGCTTTAAATGCAGTCACCACGACTGATGCCCATCCTTTACCCCGGACAGATGAGCTGGTGGACAAACCTGGTGCAGCCAAGTACCTCAGCACATTTGACCTAACGTCAGGCTATTGGCAAATAGCCCTGACAGACCATGCCAAGGAGAGAACTGCATTTTCTACCCAAGCTGGCCTCTACCAATTCAAGGTAATGCCTTTTGGATTAAAGAATGCACCTGCTACATTTCAGAGGATGGTCAATCAAGTTCTGAATGGGATGGAGGACTTCTGCATGGCATACTTGGATGAAATTGCAGTGTTTAGCCCTACATGGAAAGAATATATTGAACACCTAGGCTATGTATTGCAGGCTCTGGAACAGGCCCATCTGACCATAAAGGCAAGCAAGTGTCAAATTGGTCAGAGTTCAGTGGTCTACCTTGGACATGAGGTAGGAGGAGGTGAAATAAGGCCATTGCCTAGCAAAGTACAAGCTGTACAGAACTGGGCCACCCCTAAAACTCAAATCCAAACGAGAGCCTTCTGGTCTCACTGGGTATTATAGGAACTGCATAGAGAACTATGGGACCATAGCTTCACCCTTGAATGTCATCTCTCCCAAATTTCCTAAAAAGGTCAAGTGGAATGAGGAGTGCAATCAAGCCTTTGAAGGTCTAAAGAAAGCCCTTTTGTCAAGCTCCAGTCCTAAGAGCTCCTGACTATCACCAACCCTTCATTGTATAAACTGATGCTTCAAATGTCGGTATAGGTGCAGTCCTTAATCAACTGGATGAGAAAGGTAGGGAACACCCCATTTGTGTCATCAGCAGGAAGTTAAAGGTTCCTGAGACAAGGTGGGCAACAATAGAACATGAATGCTTTGCTATTGTGTGGCCACTGAAGAGGCTTGGACCATACTTTTATGGATCTACCTTCACCATTCAGACTGACCACCAACCCTTGAGATGGCTGATGCAAATGAAAGGGGAAAACCCAAAGTTACTCAGATGGTCAATCTGCCTCCAAGGATTTGATTTTTCCATTGAGCACAGATCGGGAAGTCACCACCAAAATGCTGATGGTCTCTCTAGGATGTTTGTAACCGACTAGAGGTATGAGAACCATCCAGGAGTGGGTTAAATCCTCCTTTCCCTTAGTCTGCGGGGGGTGGGGGGGAGTGTTAGGGAGAATTCTCATTTCATGGCTAATTTCCCTTACCTAGTGAGTCCCTCAGCTGCTTTGCTGGATCTCTGGTGTTGTTTCTTTCCACTTGGTAAGAGTGTGAGCTTTTCCCCCACTATTACTGGTATTTTGCGATGTGTTGTGACCTGTTCTTGTGATGGTGGGCTCTAGAGTACACCACTTCAGTAGCCCCCTCTTTGTGTTTCACAGAGCACCTTCTGTGCAGTGGCACAGGGTTGTCATTCAGACTCCCCCCGACTCCATTTCTGAGGTGAGTTCAGTCAGTTCCTCCGAACCTGTTTGCGTGAGTTTAGTAGTCTCCAGTGGTACGTTTTCTGCTTGGAGCTTGCCTCCGCCCTTAAGCAATGTTTTAATACTGCTTTGCAATCTATTCACAGCATGTGAATCTATGAAAGATCCAATGCTGATGGTATAAGTTACCTGTAACTCCTGTTCGAAGGGATTGTGTCCTCCGACGTATTCCTTATCTTTGATAATACGTTTCCAGCTTGCTGGCCTCGGAATTTTTTTCTGTAGAGGGTGCTGCGCATCGACGTCCGCCGAGTTGATGTCCCTCGACGGCCACCGTATTGGCGCCGATGTCACCGTGCCCATAAATAGCCACGCGCCGTGTCTGTTGCTCAGTTCCGTTTTTCCGCGCTTCGTGGGGCCTCGGAACATCGTTGCTCATTTCAGTCAGATAATCTAATCTACATCTACTCGAATATTCCAACTCGTTCTCGATGGCATCTTCATCGGAACCGACAACGCCGCGATCCGGCTTCAAAAAATGTCGAGACTGCGGTAAAAAAATGTCGATAATGGATCCACACAGGATCTGCTTGTGGTGCTTGGGAGCCGAGCACCATTGTTCGGAGTGTGAGGACTGCATGTCCATGACGGTGAAAGCCTTGAAGGAGTACAAGGGGAAGCTCGAGAGAGGTAAGTCAGTCAAAATCTCCTCGAAAGTTTCTTCGGTCGAGGCATTCGTCCCCTCGCCGTCGAAAACATTCCCATTCTAGATCTCGAAGTAGCTCCAACCATTCGTCGAGATCAAGACACTCAAAGAAGAGACGTCGAAGATCCCCTTCCTCGTCTTCTGTTTCTCCAGAAAGGGTCTCCTGCCCCACAAAACACAGCTCTCAGGCTGAGTGGGAGGAATTCAGGAAGAAAATGTTAAGCCTCTTCGAGAAAGCGGCCTCGAAGACAGCTGAGGGTGATACCCCGGGTGAAAAACCCAAAAAATCAAAACACCGTGAGTATCAGCACCCGGCGAAACATTCCACCCGAGAGCGACACGGGCCATCGGGTAAGAAGGCACCGTCTTCGCCGTCGTCGAAGATTCCTTCGATGCTTGGATCAACGCCGTTGTCAAAGGGTTCTTCGACGCATCGGTCGATCGACTCGACGCCATCGTCGATGCCGACGTCGACGCCGATGAAAGAGAAGACCACGGCTACTCCACAGCCAACAGTGATTCCAAGAGCCTCCGACACGACGCCAAGACCGTCGTCGATGTCCTCGAGTAGGATCCCGATCCTCTTGAGTTCTTCGAGGCCTCTTCGGGTTTTCTCGACGCCGTTTTCGGCAGCTTCGAAGCCTGTCACATCGGCGTCGACGACATTGACGTTTTCTCGCCCAGTAATGACAAATTTGGCTCCTTCTGCATTAGAAATGGGTTTTATACCATTTCAGAGGTCAGAGTACCCTGGATTATCTTCAATTTATGAAGAAGGGGAAGATTCTGACCAGGAAACCTTCGAGGTGCAGAGGACCACACTACCTGTTTCAGAGGATTTCACCTCTGAGGAAAGAAGGTTGAAAGATCTACAGGAGTCATTACATGAGGCAACTGGCTGGACACTTCCCTAGAAGTGGATTTTGTTAAGCCAGACGCAGGGGAACATGACGAAACACCCTATAGAACCCTGATGGCAAGAATTTTTGAATTCATGGGTTGGTCTGCGCCTTCGCCTGTTTTTCAACAGGATGATCTTACAGACATATTAGACAAAGGTCCACAGGAGGATCCTGTGGTCCCCTTCCATCCAGCCTTACAAAGAAAAATTGCATCTAACTGGGAAACTCGTGAAGTTATCCCTGCTGTCAACAAAAGGTTATCAGCCAAGTATAGGGTAGCTGCTGCTGACCCTGAATACTTATCGAAACACCGGACTCCAGAGAGTCTGGGGGTCAGGCAGCAACTTCATCAAGCAGCAGGACCGCTTACCCTACTGTCCCACAGGATAGAGATGACAAGAGGTACGATTCTATGGCAAAGAAAGTCTTCTCTGCTTGTAGTATGGCGTTGAAGTTCATCAACGCCACCTGTACGCTCGCCAGGTTCAGTCACACACTGTGGGAGTGTGCTTCATCAGCGGCTGACTGCATACCCGAAGGAGAGGAGAAGGAAGCCTTCCTTAACATTATTAAAGATGGCAAGGATGCCATGTGCGAGTCACTTCAAACTGGCATCGATTCCGCTGACAGTATCAGCAGGGCCATGGCGGCAAGTACAACAATCCGCAGGCATGCGTGGTTGCAAAAGTCTGGCTTCGCTCCAGATGTATAGGCCAGACTTTTGAATATGCCCTTTGACGGCTCTTCATTATTCGGAAAAAAGGCTGATGACAGTCTGGAAAAGTTGCAGACATCTAAAGCAGCAGCAAAATCTTTAGGAGCTGCTATCCGCCAAACTCCTTTTCGCCCCTCAGGAACCTGTGGAAGAGGGAAAGTCCTTTCGCTATTATTCCGCATTCGGGAAAGGCAGAGGACAGCCGGCTCAAAGAGGCCAAAGAAGATCCACCCGAGGTGGACGGGTCAAAGGTACTAAGGCCGCAGCAGCAGCAGGTGCCTCTTTACCCTCGGCATCTGCATCAGCCGCCACCAAACCACTCTGAGGTCTTTCCACACAAGACACCTGTTTGGGGGCAGGTTAACTCACCATCTGACGGAATGGCAGGCTATAACGTCAGATGCTTGGGCATTGGATACAGTTGCCCAGGGTTACTGCCTACCCTTTCTACACATCCCTCAGTCATCCACCGGGGAACAGCTCTCTAAAAGTTCCAGATCCGCTCCTCTTGCAGGAAATTATAGACCTGCTAGAGAAAGGTGCCATAGAACCGGTACCTGTAGCGGACAGGAACAAGGGCTGGTACTCCCCCTACTTTCTCATACCAAAGAAGGACAGAGGACTGAGACACATACTGGACTTACGAGAATTGAACAAGTTCCTCAGGAAGGACAAGTTCAAGATGGTAACTCTCTCTCAGATCCTTCAGGCCCTCCAGCTCCAGGACTGGCTGGTATCTCAAGACCTTCAGGATGCTTATTTCCATGTGCCAATCCATCCCAAACACAGGAAATACCTTAGGTTCGCAATTGGCGACTCATTATCAATTTCGAGTTCTGCCACCAAGCTAATGTCGGTAGTGGCTGCGAGTCTAAGGAGGGAAGGGATCCACGTCTACCCCTCCCTAGACGATTGGCTGATCAGGGCTGTATCTTCGGAACAAGCTCAGACCCAGCTAGATTATGTCTGCCACTTCCTTCACAAACTGGGCTTCTCCCTCAATTTAAAGAAGTCACAGATGATACCATCACAGAGACTCCAGCTCATTGGAGCAGTCCTGGACACTTCCCTGGGAAAATCCTCGCCACCAGAGGTGAGGGCTCAAGATATTCTGCAGATGGTCAACAAGTTTCAAAATGCCCAACGTCTCCCAGCCTTCGACTTTTTGAGGTTGCTAGGCCTCATGGCATCCTGCATCTTCCTTGTGCCAGAGGCTCGCCTGAGAATGAGATCTCTTCAGTGGGCACTGAGAACTCAGTGGTCGCAATTCTCAGGGAGAATGACAGATCTCCTCCGGATTCCGGACAAAGTAGCCCGCGACCTTCAATGGTGGGCCTATCCAGAGAACTTTTTGAAAGGAGAACTGTTTTGGCAACCATGGCCAGAGATAACAGTAGTCACAGACGCTCACTCATGGGGTGGGGAGCTCATGCCAACGACTTGACCATCAGCGGTCGTTGGTCTCCATCGGAGTCCAGACTACACATCAACCTATTGGAGCTGAGAGCGATCAGACTAGCGCTGAAAGCTTTCCTGCCATCAGTACGGGGGAGAAATGTCCTGATAATGATGGCCAACACGTGGCCATGCACTACCTCAACACAAGAGGCGGCGTAGGGTCACTGCCACTGTGCAGAGAGGCAATGCAGCTCTGGTTTTGGGCAATTCGAGAAGGAATTTCTCTATCGGCAGTCCACCTAGCCGGAGAGAAGAACTTGACAGCGGACGCTCTGAGCAGGCAGAGCACAGTCTCCCACGAGTGTGAGCTAGCTCAGAAAATCCTTTAGGAGATCTTCGCCCTTTGGGGAACCCCTCAGGTGGATCTGTTCGCCACAAGCACCAACAAGAAGTGCGATCTGTTCTGTTCAAGGGAATTTCCCCCGAGAGGAGCTCTAGGAGACGTGTTCGTAGTGGACTTGGAGTTTCCGCTCCTCTACGCGTTTCCACCAGTCCCTATTATTCCTCAAATGATCAGGAGGTTGCGAAGATTCCGGAAAACCATGATCCTAATTGCCCCGGACTGGGCCATGAGAACGTGGTACCCGGACCTTCTAGGTCCATCTGCCCTCCAATCCGTCTTCCACTCAAAGAGAATCTTCTCTCGCAGAAGGGAGGTCAGGTTCTCCATCCAGACATCAGAACCCTCAACCTTCACGCTTGGCTTCTGAAAGGGTGAGGTACAAGGATTGGGATCTCCCTGATGACGTCATGGATTTGTTGCTTTCGGCCAGAAGGCCAGCAACAAAGTCTTTATACCGCTGCCATTGGAACACATTTTTCAGCTGGTGTAGAGTAGGGAATATCAACCCTTTTTCATGTGGTACACCAACGGTGTTATCGTTTCTACTCTACTTGGCAAACTCAGGCCTTCAAGTTGGCACTGTAAAAGGCTATCTCACAGCGCTTTCAATCTTCAAGCGCACTGCGGAGGAACCATCCTATTTCAAACTACCTCTAGTGATACAATTTCTCAAGGGATTAACTAATGTTTATCCTCCAATACCATTCCAAGTTCCCTTATGGGACTTAAATTTAGTCTTAAACTTCCTAATGGGCACTCCATTCGAGCCACTTCACTCTTGTTCGCTGAGATTTCTCACGCTTAAAACTGTCCTATTGGTAGCACTAACATCTGCTAGGAGGGTGAACGAGCTACAAGCTCTCTCCTGTAAACCCCCACATACAATTTTCCAAAAGGACAAAGTTGTCCTACAGGTGAAGCCTAATTTCCTCCCAAAGGTGGTCTCTGAATTTCATATTACTCAGAAAATTACCTTACCTTCGTTCTACCTTCCTCCGCATCCGGGGAAAGAGGAAGAAAGGCTACATAGGCTGGACCCAAGGCGAGCTCTCAGCTTTTACATCAGCAGAATGGCTAGGATCAGGCAAGCAGACCAACTGTTTGTAGGATACTCAGGTCACAAGTTGGGACTACCCATAACAAAACAAACAATTTCCAGGTGGATTATTTTGGCCATTCTGGAATGTTACAAACTGGCAGGGAAAGAGCCACCCCAAAATCTTAGGGCTCATTCAACCAGGGGTATCGCAGGCTCTTCGGCTCTCCAAAGAGGGGTGCCGGTCAGAGACATATGTGCGGCTGCCACATGGTCGTCCGCACATACATTCACAACATTTTACAACCTGGATTCCTCCACTAGTCAAGAGACCAGATTTGGCAAGGCCGTATTACATTCGGTCCATCCCTAAAGGGATACATAACATTCTTACTCCCACCTCCAATTGCATGCCACTGCTATGGGAGTCTATCAAAGATGAGGAATACGTCGGAGGACACAATCCCTTTGAAGAACAAGCTACTTCTTACCTTGTAACATTCTTTCGACGGGATGTTCCTCCGACGTATTCCTTATTGCCCCTCCCATCCATCCCCGCATTAATACTTCCCTTGTGGTTGCAGCTTACGCTCCTTCAAGGTCAATAACCAATTCAGGCATGACTTTTCTTATGCTACAAAACGGAACTGAGCAACGGACGCCGCGCGTGGCTATTTATGGGCATGGAGATGTCGGCGCTGATACGGTGGCCGTCGAGGGACATCGACTCGGCGTACGTCGACGCGCAGCGCCCTCTACAGAAAAAATTTCCGAGGCCAGCAAGCTGGAAACGTATTATCAAAGATAAGGAATACGTCGGAGGAACATCCCGTCGAAAGAACGTTACAAGGTAAGAAGTAACTTGTTCTTCTCCAACATTGGTATCTTTCATAGATTAACCTGCGACCCTCCCGCCTTCCCTTCTTGCTCATACTGCCACTCTCGTGCGCTTGCCAAAATCTGAAGATTGCCGACAGAGGAGGAGCTAAGGGAGATGGTCCTATTGGCTCTGGCCAGTATGACCCAAAAGTTGACTATAATGGAGCACAAAAGTGATTGACGTTTTCAGTTTAATTTTAAACTGCTGCATGTTACTGAGGATTCCCAGCCTAACTACGGGGAATATTCACAGCATGGGAATCTATAAAAGATAGGAATGCTGGAGAGCAGGAGGTATAGGTAAGTAACTTATTCCTTACTTAACGGTACTGTTCTTTCTATGAATTATTCTCCTACAATTCCTCATCGCCTGCCACTCTATGAAAGTGTTCTAGTCTCTGCTCTGAACATACACTTCTCTTGTGGGACGTCAACAAAAGGTTGTAGCATTCTCTTAAAAAAACAAAAGACAGAAGTTTGTGCTATTCACAATTTAGCACTTTGGTCCTGTTGCCCTACAGTATTTTTGGCTCTTCCTCACAAAAATAATCAGATTTTTGTCTGAATCCCATTGTATTCTTCCCCGCAGCTACTGTGCAGGGGGGGAAAATGTGTGGAAATTGAGGTATGGGGACATAGCGATGTGATATATGTAGCACCGACGTCCTGTCAGGAGTCATAGTGGCGCAGTCAAGACATGACTGAGTTGACGGACAGTGTCAAGCCGCACTATGCACCCGTTCTAAAAAATTTCTGAGCAGCTGATGCTGGAGGGGATATTCATCTGCGGGATAAGAATCCATAGAAATACCATTACCGCTAACTAATTTCTCCTTCTGAGGTCTCTAGTCCGGGGAACCTAGCTGAGAGATCACTTGGGATCCAGATGATTAAATTGCTCCTCCACCTTGGATGGATGAGGTGGAATGTAGAAAGCCAGAAGATACATTTTCTAAGAAAGATGGTTGGAAGATGGAAATTCATGCTGACCTTGTGAATAAAGCTAAGAAGTGCTCCAATCCATTTACTCCTTGGAGAAGGCCAAGTACGGCAACTTCACTGAAATAGCCTGGAGCTCACTCACGTGCCTAATGAAAAGTTATGGTAACCAGGAAGAGGGTGAGCAACCTTAAAGGATAAAAATGAAAGGGCTCAAACAGCCGCAATCAAGAAGGTCAACATAAGGATTAAGTTCCATGCTTGAGCAACAAGCAAGCATGGTCTAAACTGGTAACCAAATCCTGCCAACAGGCAGGATGGTGAAAAAATGTGCCCCGCTGTGAGGGACCTCTTAAAAAACCAAAATAGCAGCCATTTACCCCTTCGGAGTGCAGATTTGTAGGCCCAGCCAGGCTAAAGAGCAGAAAACCCAGACCATTAAATAGAGGATAGGTTAAGAGTGACATACTGATGACATTGCATATGGGTAAAAACATATGCCACCTGCAGGCATAGGTAGACATGGTAGCAGGCCACCTGGTGGAAAGGAAGTTCATCCAGAACTCTGTCCAATAAATCCTACTCCTTACAATTCAGCCTCTCAGCAGCCAGGCATGAAGATGAAAGACATGACCACTTTTCCCCCAACAGTAGAGGTGCAACCAAGCCAGAAGATGCAATGGAGGGCAGAGGGATATGTCCAGAAATTGGAGTTACTGCATTCTCTGAGCCATGTTTGGAGCGATCAGTATCATGGTGGATCTGACATTTCTGCAGTCTCCATATAACCATCAGAATGATAGAAATTGTCCGGAAAGCTTAAAGGAAAGTGAAGTTCCACTAAGCCAATGCAGCCATTCCCTACCCCTGCCAGAGGTTTTTTGCAAGGGAAATTCAAGGACGACAGTTGTCGGTTCTGTTGTTGGACGACGTTTGGGAGGAAAGATTAGCCCTTTTGAAAACTCCAACTACCACGCCATCAAAGCAGGAAAGGCTGGAGAAGAAATACTGGGCCCGGACTCAGCTCCTCGGTGTCTCAGGTCGGGAGCATTAGTCGGACTCTGTGGTGTCTGCTGCCACCAGGAAGCGCTCGTCCAATCCCTTGTCTTTGCCCATGTTGCCCCCAGAAGCTAGATGCGGTTGCCAAGTTCTCTACACTGCAACTACCACCATCAAGGCCGCCAATACCCTCTCCATCCTGTCTCGTTACAACAGGGAGCTTTGGTAGAAGCTCGGCTGATACTGGATTTCCTTCCTGATGACAAGAAGGCAGAGGCCCTGACCCTATTCCAGGAAGTTGAGGTGGCATTGTATCATACCATTACTGTGGCGCTGGACATAGCAGACTCAGGGTTCTGCCAGATGGGGAATGATGTGGCCCTTCGGCGCCAGCGGTGGCTAAAGGCCAAAAACTTTCGAACACATGTGCAGTCCAAGGTTGTGACGTGCCTTTTGATGGAGACAATCAGGGAAGCCAGTGGATGAGACTCTCCAGGCTATCAAGATCGACACAGACGGCCTGCTCTCTGGGGACCCTGCAGCAAAGTAGATACACTACCCCCTATCGTCACCCCTCCTGCTCCACCACCCAGGAAGCCTACAGGGGCTTCTCCCGAGCCTATGGCAGCTTAGGCCAGCATAGTCATCCGCAGGATGCAGATGCCCAAGCAGGCCTGAACCGGCCATGTAACGCGCCCCCACTTTCACACCCGAGTGGGGGGCCGGCTATCAAACTTTGTCAAACAGTAGAGAAAGATCACCACAGACAAATGGGTGCTGGATGTTCTTCAGCAAGGGCATGCTTTAGAATTTCAAGACAGGTGTCCTAGTATTCTGCCTATTGCACGTCAAGAACTTCACACGGCCCAGCTGCTACAGAAGGTTCAGGCCATATTGAGAAAAGGGGCCATAAAACCGGTGCCTCTGGGCCTCCGGAGTGTACTCCAGATACTACCTGGTACGGAAGAAGTCAGAAGGGCGGCGACCGATCCTAGACTTACAAGGCCTAAACAAGTTCTTGAAGTCCCAAAAATTCAGGATGGTCACATTGCAACATTTGCTCGACCAGCTGGGGCAAGGGGATTTTCTGGCAACTCTGAACCTAGAGGACGCATACTCCATTCATTGCAAGTATCAGAGGTTCCTGCGTTTTGTAGTCCAGGGACAGCACTACCAGTTCAAGGCACTGCTCTTTGGCCTGAAATCTGCTCTGAGGGTGTTCACAAAATGCCTGGACCCGATAGCGGTGCACCTAAGCCACACGGGCATACACATCTACCCTTCCCTGGACGACTGGCTTATCCACTACCGCTCTCTCATGCGCTATTGACCCAGCACACAGCAGAGACCATATGCCTTCTGACTTCGCTCAGATTCTCCAATTATCTGAAGTCCTGCATGGCACCATCGCAGAGTGCTTTTTCTGGGCACTCGTCTCAACACAGTCTTATGTCTGGCAACCCCCTCGAGGAGAGGGTGAAGGCCGCCCTAGGAAAGGTTGTGGCTGTCAGCAGCATCCATCGCAACAGTCCGGTCCATCAGATCCCTGTTGGGCATGATTTCTTCATGCATCCATCTGGCCCCCTTTGCAGGCTCCAGATGTGACCTCTCCAGGAATTCCTAGATGCCAGGTGGTGGCAGGCCACAGGCACTTGGACAGGATCGCCCTCTATCGGGCATTCCTGCAGGCTATGCAATGGTGGGGTGGGGGGGTGTCCGCATTTCACTCAAGGAGCTCCCTTTCGGACCACCCGGTGCCAGGCCACGGTCACCACGTATGCCTACCTGGAGGGTTGGGCAGCCCACACAGGGCAGTCACACGCCAGAGGCCTCTGGTTCCCAGAGGAGGACTTACAGATAAACGTCCTGGTGCGCAGGGTGATTTTCTGGGCCCTCAAGTCGTTCCAGCCTCAGCTACAGGAGAAAGTAGTGCGGATCTTCATGATCAATACCACCACCACCATGTTCTACACCCAGAAGCAGTGTGAGCCGCGCTCCCTCAATCTCTCCCTGGAAGCCCAGTGCCTGTGGTGCTGGGCCATTCCTCAGGACATGGGCACCAAGAACACCACCGTAGACTCGCTTAGCAGGGAGCTGCGGTCCTGCCACGAGTCAGAACTCCATAAAACGCGGGTGTCTCATCTCTTCGGCAGGTGGGGTCCTCCCCAGATCGACTCTTTGCAACATCTGACAGCTCCGAGTGCCTAAAGTTTGCCATCAGATACCCTCAGCCGAGGAGTCTGTGGGAAGCCTTCTCATTCCTGTGTGACGGGCTCTTCCTCTGTATGCCTTTCCTCTGTTTCCACTCCTGTTGCATGTGATCAACACACTCAGACGTTGCCTTTGTAGGATGATCCTCATTGTTCCTGCGTTGCTGCGGCAGATCTGGTCCCCGGGACTTCTCCATCTGTCCGTGGCTCTGTCCATCAAGCTGCCTCGACTCCGCTCCTTCTCTCCAGAGAAAACAGAAACAATATTGCACCACGACCGAGCTTTGGTGAGCCTCGCAGCCTGGCTCATGCAACCCTAGAGTATGGGCACTATTCCCTGCCGTTGGAGTGCAAGAAGATCCTGGCTTCCTCTATGTTGTCTTGTTACAGTCCCAAATGGAAGCACTTCACAATATGATGCAGGACTCGGAGGATCACGCCTCTGCGTGACTGCTCTGCAGCTCCTCCCGTGCCAGCTTTTGCTGCCCAAGGCTGGGCTGGCTCATGCCTCCATCAAGGTTCATCTGGCTGCCATATCTCGGTACACCCGGGCACCATTCAAGCTCTCCCTGTGATTGCGCAGGCTCGTCAAGGAGTTTCTCAAGGGCCTCTTCTGGACTTTTCCACCAGTGAAGGCTCCTGCCCCCGGCTTGGGAGCTGAATGTATTTATTTGTTTGCTTATGCTGTGCTGCAGGCACCAGGGTGCACAAAAACAGCTAACAATAAAAGCAATTAGCTGATAATTCAGGCATGAACTAAAAATAATTCAGTTATTATTAAATATTTAAATAATTCAACGAGCCCTTGGTTCTGCCAGTTTTCTTTCCAAAACCTTCTACGCCTGCTGAAAGGGCATTGCATTTGCTGGACTGTGCCCGTGCCTTGAAGTTTTATGTGGCACACATGAAAGTGTTTCGGAAGACTTCCTCCCTACTGCTCGTAAATTTTGGACCTGTGACACATGGGAAGGCCCAGTCTAAGGATTCCTCATCCAGGCTGCTCTCCAGCTCTATCATGCACTGTCATCATCTGGTCAACAGACCTCTCCCAGGACGGCCAAGATCCCACTCCACCAGAGCCATCGCAGCGACAACAGTGTTTCTCTTTGGTGTTCCCCTGCTCCGCATCTGCATGCCTGCTACGTGGAAGTTCACCCACACCTTCACGAGATTCTACTACGTCCACATGGATTCCAGGGAGGAGTCCCAGGATGGCCAAGCGGTGCTCCGCAACCTGTTTGAGGTGAGTCTGTTCTGAGGGAAAGTGGATTACTTATGTTCAGCCTTTCTGTCTGCCGTGGTTGTGTATATGTACTGCTGTGTATTCATCAGTGTGTGAATCCATGCAGGACTCCATGCTGGAGACGATTTAAGTTACTTACCTGTAACTCTTGTTCTCCAGCATGGGTCTTGCATGGATTCACATGCAAACCCTCCTTCCTTCCCCTCTGTGGCTCCCCTTGGTTCATACTGCCACTTTGTGTTCTACCAAATCTGACGATGGCCACCAGGAGTGGAGCCTAGGACGAGTGTCATTGGCTGGGGGCAGTATGACCGAAAGGCCAATGAATGGTTAGAAATTAAACAAGCCATTTTCATTCGAATGCGAAACTGCTTTCTTTTTACTGACGATTCGTAGCCTGAAGACGGGAACTATTTGTGAATCCTTGCAAGACCCATACTGGAGAAGAAGAGTTATAGGTAAATAACTTAAACCGTTTATAGAATGTCGATTCCTAAGCCCTCTGGCTTCGGGTGATGCAGGTCTGCAACACCAAAATGTTGCTTGCCCCAGAGGAAATGCTTCTGGTATCTCAGTTCTGATCATGAAGTAACCAACTGAAGTTCATGGCAGTCATTGCCGGTGGCATTAAAGGAGAGACCATGAAATCTGTCTCGGACGTTCTTTATCCAAGTCACCCAGTACAATATCTTCATAGAAATAATTGTTTGAAAAGAAAGTCTGTGTAAACCAAAAGGTCCCTTGAAAGAGCCCAAAAAAGACAGAGAAAACATAGAAACATGTCCCACTCTATCGAAGCGACTCCCATCACTCGTCTTCACCTTCCTCCAGAAAAAAGAAGAGTAAGCACAGACACTTCTCAACATACTCCTCGCCTGATGGCTACGGTTCCTATCCAAGCCCGCTCCGGTGGAGAAATGCGAGCAGTTCCATCAGGAAATGATGGAAGTCTTCAACAAAGCAGCACCCACTTCCTCCACCTCTGAGCTGAAAAAGAAGAAAGCGGAGCCCACCACGCCTGACAAGAACAGTAGGGCATCGGTGAAGGACTCATCACGCACTCTGAAAAACCCATGCTTGAAGTCGAAGAAATTAGAAACTGTGTCAACATAGCCAACCACTGTGACTCCCTCAACATTCTTCGACACCGTACTGGTGCTCCTTTGAAATGGCCTGTCGACCGCAAAGCCCGTTTTGGCATTTATATACGCCCTGAAGTCCAGAAAGGAGTTTGAGCTCCTTCCAAGACATTTTGACATACGTGGACCCATTACCTTTTGGCTTCAAGCCAGGATGGTCTACTCCACAATACTTTTTATCAGTGGAGTTCAGAATGGTGGCGTTGGCATCTGATCTTCAGGATGCTAGCAGACTCGACACCTCTCCTCAAGTGGAGGTTGCTCGTGACCCCGATGTTCAAGATGTACAAACCGACGCCCGCAGACCCTGATGTCTATCGAGACATCCGAACCCAGACAGAAAGCCTAGTGGTACAAGTAACTATGTCGGGTACCAGGTCAGATGCCTACCCTTCCTTGCCCCCGGACAGGGATGATAAAAAGTGACTCCCTTGCTTAGAAGATTTTAGCTTCAGGCAGTATGGCTCAGAGACTCGATGTGTCATGCACCCTAGAAAATATACTCTCACCTTGTGGGCAGTGATTGCAGAGGCAGCAGAAGACTTCAATGAGTGGTGGGCTTGTAAATATTATTGATCGTAAGGAGGCGACATGCCAGACACTCCAATCTGGGTTGGATTATTGAGTGCATAGGTATGGGGATGGGCACGAGCTCTGTGATGCAGAAGTTCTCCTGGCTCATAAAATCTGGGTATGCTCTGGATTTCTAGACCATATTGTTGGACATGCCCTTTGACTGGTTAAATCTATTTAGGCTGATTGCCTGGAGAAGATGCAAGCATCTAAAGAAACAGAAAAATCTTTAGTATCTGCCATCCGGCAATGCAAGCTGCACCACAGAGTTGGAGGGGCAGAACCTTTTGTTACTAAGGTACCTAAAGCCAAAGGGAAAGAGGACAAGCTCCTAGAAAGCAGTGATCACTGAAGTTTGCAAGACCTGTGAAAGGTAGAGGTGGAAAATCTGCACAGCCTACTTCCTATTCAGTTTCATTAGGTGCAACAGTGGCACCAAAACTGCTTTGATTTCGTACACTACCTCTTTCAAGGGGAGTGTGATGCAGCATTCCACAGACTGACAGCACTACTACAGATGCATGGGTAAGGCAGGTGGTCACCTAAGGGCACTGCTTTCCCTTCCTCAACCGCCCCCCAAACTGCCTTCCACCATCTCTCTCATTCTGCGATTGTTTCTTTGCTGGAGGAAGGTGCCATGGAATTGGTGCCTCAAGCGGAGAAGAACCAGGGTGGTATTTCCACTACTTTCTGGTACTGAAAAAGGGTGTAGGACTGCGACCGATCTTGAACTTGAGATGCTTGAACAAGTTCCCCAGGAAAGACAAATACAAGATGGTAACACTTTCAGGCCCCAGAGCTCCAGGATTGGTTGGTGGCAGTCATCCTCCAGGATACATACTTCCACATGCCTATGCATCCCAAGCACAGGCAGTAACCAGGGGTGGATAGTGAATGAAAAGTGGCCCTAGAAATATTTTGAAAAGCGTCCTCATATTACACCATATGAGCAATCTTCTAACCCTTCTAAGTAGGGTTTGTGGGGATTCTCCCAAAAGAAAAGTTGGAAAATTTGGTGTGGATTGGGACACTTCAAAGCACATCTTTCACGTACATACTTGCTTCACCCGCGGACGAGATTGGCTCATTTCATGCCATGATCTCCAGCGTGTCCAAGCTGTTCAGCCGGGTACCAGAAGAGAAGAAGAAAGAGGGGTTCCTCTTTCAGCTGCGTGACTCATCAAGGAAGACTGCCATGCCTGTTTTGTTGCTGGACGACATCTGGAAGGAAGGTTTGGCACTGATGAAGATGCCAAGTACCACACCCTCCAAGAGGGGACAGGCTGGAAAAGAAGTATAGTGTCCCTGAGGTCCCAGCCTTCACTGGACTCGGTGGAGTCGGTCACCGCCAGGAAATGCTCCTCCAACTCCTCGTCTTGCATGGTGCCCCGGATCAGGAGGCGAAGAAGTTGGATGCGGTGGACAAATGCATTATTTACACCGCCGCTTCTACCGTCAAAGCTGCCAGTGACTTTGCCATTCTGTCTCGCTAAAATAGGGAGCTCTGGTATAGGCTCGTGCCAATATTGGACTTCCTGTCGGATGATAAGAAGGCTGAAGCCCTGGCCCTGTTCCAGGAGGGAGAGGTGGCCTCGGACCATGCTATCAAATGCACTGGACATAGCCGACTCCAGATTCTGCCAGATGCCAATGCCATCAGGTCCTCCAAAGGGTATCCTACCGCCTATTGTCGGCCCTCCCGCTCCACGACCCAGGAAGCCTACGGAGGCCACTCACAAGCCTATGGCATTGGGGGCCAGCATCGTTGTTGCACACAAGCCAGGACGCAGACATCCAAGCGGGCCTGAATCAGCTGTGGACTTGTCTCCCCACTTTCGCACCCCAGTGGGAGGCTGGCTAGCAAATCTTTTTTGACCAGTGAAAGACCATCACCATGGACAAATGGGTGCTGGACGTTCTTCATCAAGGGCACACCTTGGAATTCCAACACAGGTGTCCTTACATTCCTCCTGTGGCACGTCAAGAACTGCACATGGCTCAACTGCTACAGGAGGTTCAAGCCATGTTAAGGACTCCAGATACTTTCTGGTACAGAAAAAGTTGGGAGGGTGGCAGACGATCCTAGACTTAAGACACCTCCCAGAATTTCATGATGGTCATGTTACAGCATGTGCTCGACCAGCTGGAGGAAGGGGATTTCATGGGTATTTTGGCCCGGGAGGACGCCTACTTTACATCCCCATTCTCCCAAAACATCAGAAGTACCTGTGTTTTGTGGTCCAGGGACGGCACTATCAGTTCAAGGCCCTGCCCTTCTGCCTGTAATTGGCACCAAGGCATTACACAAAGTGCTTGGCCCCGGTGGCCGTGCATCTATGACTCAAAGGCATCCACGTCTATCCTTATCTGCACTGGCTCATCTGCTCCCGCTCTCACGCACTGACACACCAGCACACAGCTGAGACCATACGCCTTCTGCCAGAACTCAAATTCTCCATCAATTATCCGAAGTCCTGCATGGAGCCATCGCAGAACGCTTTGCTCCTGGGCGCCCCCATCTCAACATGGTCGCATTCCTGGATTTCCCCTTGGAAGAGAGGGGGGCGGCCATCCTGGGGCAGTGCAGCACCTGTCGGTGCAATCTGGAAAAGTCTGAGCCATCAAGTCACAGTTGGGCATTATGTCCTACTGCATCTACCTCCTTCCCTTTTGCAGGCTCCAGGTGAGGCCTCTTCAAGAGGTTCTATATGCACGGTGGCTGCAGGTCACGGGCACTTGGACAGACAACATCGCTCTCAACTAAGAGTTCCAACAAGCTCTACGATGGTGGAGAGTACACCCATATCTCACGCAAGAAGCTCCCTTTCAAACCCCTCCGTGCCACGCCACAGTCAACACGATGCCTCCCTGGAAGGGTGGGGGCCCACAATGGACAGTTGTATGCCAGAGTCCTCTGGTGCACGGAGAATAAAGACCTCCACATCAGCATCCTGGAGTTCTGGGCAGTCTTCTGGGCCCTCAAATCATTCCAACTTCAGCTGTGGGGGCAGGTGGTGCGGATCTTCACATACAACACCACCACCATGTTCTACATCCAGAAACAGGGCAGGACACGCTCCCCTGTGCTCTCCCTGGAAGCCCAGTCCCTGTGGCACTGAGCCATTCTTCAGGGCATGTTCCTCATACCCTTTCACCTGGCGGGCACCAAGAACACCATTGCAGGCTCTCTAAGCAGGGAGCTGCATTCCTGCCATGAGTGGGAACTTTATCAGGCTCAAGCTTCCCATTTCTTACGCAAGACGGTGGCCAACTCCAAGTGCCCCTGGGCAGGACAAAGACTGATATGCAGGGATATTTCCTCTCTGTGAAAGGAACAGTGAGCTAAAGACTTAGTTGAGACTCTCCCAGGGGCCATCCACCCAAGAACAGGTCAATGGGCTGTGTTCGTGCTGGTAGAGAGACTCCCAGAACCCCCTTTGTTTTGCATATTAAGTAATTTAAGGGTCTCACCCTAAGTTACCAGGGTAATACAGACGTGGACCCCTTGCTCACTGTTCTCAGAGAGGCACAGCTTCATCTCACTGATGATACCCAACAAGTGTGAAACACGTGTATGGGGTTACTATTGGTACTCTTGTTCAGAGGAGAATTGCCTAGCATTTCGGTGCTGGACTGGCCCTGGGCAGGACAAAGACTGATATGCAGGGTTATTTCCTCTCTGTGAAAGGGACAGTGAGCTAAAGACTTGGTTGAGACTCTCCCAGGGGCCATCCACCCAAGAACAGGTCAATGGGCTATGTTTGTGCTGGTAGAGAGACTCCCAGAACCCCCTTTGTTTTCCAAGTGCCGGAGGTTTGCCAGCAGGTTTCCTCAGCCGAGGAGCCTGGTTGATGTCTTCTCATTCCCGTGGGACGGGCTCTCCCTGTATGTCTTCCCTCCAATTCCGCTCCAGCTATGTGTGATCAATACACTCAGACGTCATTGCAGGGTGATCCTCATTGCTCTGGCTTGGCCTCAACAGCTCTGGTAACCGGACCTGCTCTGTCTGTCAGTAGCTCCATCCATCCAGCTGCCTCCACTGCCCGATCTCTCTCTCGAAAACGGAACAATACCATGACCCAGCATCGCTGAGCCTTATGGCCTGGCTCCTGCAGCCATAGAGATTGGCCATTATTCCCTGCCGCTGGATTACAAAGAGATCCTGGCCAAATCCAGGGCTTCTTCTACACTGTCTGGTTACGGTAATAAATGGAAATGCTTCACAGTGCTGTGCAGGACCCAGAAGATTACACTGCTGCGTATCACAGCTCCTCAGCTCTTTCTGTACCTGCTTTCGCTGGCCAACGCTGGCCCGGCTCATGCTTCCATCAAGGTGCATCTAGCTGCCATCTACCGGTATTCCAGGGTGACTTGTAAGCCCTCCCTTTGGTCGCACAGACTCATTAAGGAGTTCCTCAAAGGCCTCTTCAGAACTTTTTTCCCCAGTGAAGGCACCTGCTCCAACCTGGGAGCTCAATGTGGTTTTGACTAAGCTCACGGTGGGAGGCCCATTTGAACCAATGTATCAGGCCCCTCTGAAGTTTCTCTCATGGAAGACAGCTTTCCTAGTGGCCATTACATCGGCCAGACAGGCCAGGGAGATCCAGGCCCACTCCTGCAAGCAGCCTTACTTGTCCTTCCGCGCTACAAGTGTGATGCTGCAGAACCACCCCTCCTTTATGCCGAAGGTTCCTTCTGTATTCAATCTCAACCTCAACGAGCCTCTGGTTCTGCCAGTCCTCTTCCTGAACCCTTGTTTGCTCGCTGAAAGGGCGTTGTAGTCACTGGACATTGCTCGTGCCTCGATGTTTTATGTGGTACGTAGAAAGGATTTTCGGAAGACATCACAACTCTTTGTGAATTTTGGACCTTTGAATCACAGGAATGTCCTGTCTAAGGCTTCCATATCCAGGTGGCTCACCTCAGTCCCTTTTTCCGCACAGACGGTGTCAGGCCTGGCAGCTAGGCACAGACATTTCTTTTAACGTTCTTTGTGTTCCCCATTCTTTCTTTTCTAATTTCTTCACCTTTGAGTGCTTGGGGCCCGACCACCGCTGGGAACTGTGCGCAGCTTGCAGCTCCCTTGGTCATTGTTTGTTGAAGAATCAACTTTCCCACTGGAAAGACATCTTCCACACTTCACCACCCGGTCATCTGAAGGAATTTGTGGCCAAGACATCACATCACAAGAAGGTAGACCCTCTATTCTCTAAGGCACCCCTCCTGGAGACTCCTTCCCCGGGGCCTCTGGCTGGGAGGGGGCCCTCAGACTGTAACACTGGTGGTAGGCCCGAGGCCGGCAAGGCTACTGGCTTCCTAGCCAAGGGGCCGAGGGGCTCTTCCCGGCAAGCCATTGGGGTGGTCCAGCTCTTCTGCCAGCTCTTCTTCTTCTGTACTGAGGTGCGAGGGGTTTTTGAGCTCTGGTTCCAGGTGCAAACTTAAGGCATGGTCCCATACGACTACCAGCCCGGCGGCTGAGGGCAAAAAGCCTCCCGGAGCCCACTCCAAGGTCGTGACACAGGGGGACAATTCGACTTACAGCCCGCTGGCTAGGCCTACCGGAGCCCTCTCGGAGGTCAGCGCTTCTGCTTCAGGGTCGGGGTACAAACAGCCCTCTCCCATGACAGACCCAGCCCAGGGCTTGGGGCCTTCGTGCCCTCCTTCCCAGGGCGTGGCACAGGCTCCCAAAATAGCAGCCAATTACGTGGCTGAGCATGCACGGCCAGCAACCATTATGATTCTGACATTAGGCTCAGGCAGCCCCATTACCCTCAAAATGGGCAGTGCATGGGAAATCCTGTCCCCTTCCTTCGGGGAGAGGTTTGGGGCCTCTGGGCCTAGGTGGGTGGTCCCCACACGGTTGTATTTATTCTACCCAACCGTATGGACACCTTTCCCAGGTGCCTTGGTGTTCGGGCAGGACAGGAGGCCCAGTGCGTCAGAGGGCTTTGGCCCATCTCGTGACCCGGCGGCCTGCGAGTACTGCTTTTTCAAGTGCTTCCTTCTGCTTATGCGCTCCCCGCAGATGGTGGGATTCCTCAAGGATCTCATTAAGGAGGTGGCCGCTCCGGTCCAGGTCCCTCCTCCCCCTCTAACCCCTTCAGCTCCGGTAGACGCTCTGCCACTTCCAACGCCTACACCCTTGCTTCAGATGCCTGTTGTTCTGCAGCCTTCTCCGGGGGGCAGACCAGGGGGGACTCCTCCGACTCCACCGCAGCAGGACCCAGACTCCCCTCCACCTGACAGGGTGGGGGAGATGATGATGCACAGGAAGAGGTGCCTGCTGCATCCGTCAAAGCATGGCATGACTGTCTTCAGGGCCTAGCAGAGTTCTTAGGGGTGCCCCACCCAGAGCAGCCCCCCCAAGAGCCAGGAGTGCTGGTGGAGGTTCTGGATTTGCATGCCACAGGCCGCTCAGGCATTCCCCTGCAGAAAGACGTACTCTCTTTGGCCAAGAAGGTTTGGAAAAAGCCACAGGCCAATGTCCAGATAAACAAGAAGCTGGATGGCTGTTTTCGGCTCCTGGATTGGGAACCAGTCCTCCTAGCATCAGCCCCTCAGCCACATTCTTCAGTCATTGCGGCTGCATCTTTATGCTTTATATTCAAAGTGTTCCTTATCTTTTTCTGCAGCCGGTGCTGCCTCCAATTGTTTGTCCAAAGAGGACAAGGCACTCAAGTCTTTTGGCAAGAAATGCTACCTCAACGCTGGTCTTCATCTAAGCCAGGCCAACTGATACCATCCTTGTGGCGCCGAACCAGAAATTGTGGCGTGAGATTGAGGAATTTCTTTCATGTCTGCCTCTGGAGAGTCAGGCCTCCTTCAAAGCGAGCAGAAGAGTCCTGGTTACCATGCAATGAGAATAGGCTTAGTTGACCCTTTGAAGAAAGGATCTCACGCTTATTGCTGTGTTTTCATAGTGTGTTTTTATTTTTCATAGTGTAGACACATAGAGAGGATGGTCAGCCGACACATGTTTCAACCCCGGAGGGTCTTTCTCAAGGCGGTTGAAGTAGTATGTGGATGATAATGTCCGCGTAAGTCTCAGTTGCCGGATGGCAAGAAATTCTGCAAAATTCAACAGTTGTCCATGAAGCTGCTGCTTTCTTTTTCTGTGCTCTGCAATGACTCGGTAAAACCTCTAATGGCCGCAGTTTCATGGACAACGGTTGAATTTTGCAGAATTTCTGCCTTGAGAAAGACCCTCTTGGGTTGAAACACGTGTCGGCTGACCACCCTCTCTAGACAATGGGCCTCATTATGATGTTGGCTGTGATGGTATGAACGGTGCCGGTAAGGCACTGGCACCGTTCATACCATACCGCCGAATTACGAGTTATGCGCGCGGGTGCCTGACAGCCCGCCAGGTTTTACCTGGCGGGCTGTGCGGCACCCGCGAGCATAACTCGTAATTGCACCGGCACCGTTATCAACGGTGCCGGCACACCCATGCTCCCACCCCCATTCTGGGAGCCCGGCATTACCGCCACCCGCGAATGGGCAATTGCCGGCCCATTCAACTAGTAACGGGCCGGTTATTGCCCAATCACGGGTGGCGGTGCCGGTAGCGAGCATGAGGCCCAATGTGTCTACACTATGATAAATAAAAACACACTTTGAAAACACAGCAATAAGCGTGAGATCCTTTCTTCAAAGGGTCAACTAAGCCTATTCTCATTGCAAGGTAACCAGGACTCTTTTGCACATTTTCTACAAGAGATATTGGGTTTACCTCTTCCTACCTGTGACCTTGCAGAGATAAACTTTATTCAACACAAAATCTTATACTGAGTTTAGCACTGGAGTGTTCATTTTCTAGAACCCACCCTCTACTCCTTGCTCCTTCAAAGTGAGTCTAGCAGAGGCACGTGCGGTTGCGCAGGATCTTGTCGAGTCCACATTCTCCCATATTGACATGGCCAGCAGGGGCTTCTGCTTGGGTGTCGAGATGAGGACGACGGAGTGGATGCATGCAACAAACTTTTCCTCGGATGTGCAGGATAGGATCCTCAACCTCCCGTTTGAGGGGTCAGATCTGTTCCACTCATCTACGGACAGCGAACTTACAAAAAAGAAGACGTCCACCCAGACAGCCATGTCCTTGGCGATCTTAACCAAGCCCAGGCCGAAATCCTACCAACAGAGCTAGGGCAGATCGGACTTCAATTCACGCTCCTTTAGTGGCTTCAAGGGGTTTTGTGACCGTAGAACTCGCCAACCAGACAGGTCACCTAGAGAGCACAGAAGGAAGTAGCAGAGATTGTTTCTGGGCTTTTTTCGCTCCCCCTCCTTCAGCCCTGCCTATGATGGCAAAAAGCAATTACATTTTTTCTTGAATCCACAGATTCAGTCAGGGGTTCAATCTCCCCCTTCACCCCCCTCCCTCTTCTCCTCCGCTGTTGCAGATAGGGTTGCCTGCGCTTCTGCAGGATATCTGGCTTTTATTAGACATGCAGGAGGTGCAACTGGTGCCCCCTCCAGACTGGGTGCTCCAGATAGTATTCCAGGATTTTTACGGTGCCTAAGAACAACCAGGCAAGCCTGAGGGTTGTCCTGCACCTTTCGTTCCTGAACTTGTCTTTCTCCAGCATGGGGTCTGGCATGGATTCACATGCTCATGGATATTTTCCGTTGTCATGCTGGGAATCCTCTGTTAAAGAAAACACTATTTTACTTTAGCTTTAAAACTGTGTTTCTCCTCTAAATCACTTTCCTCTGAGTCATACTGCCCCATCCAATGACAGTCCTCTCCCTAAAATCCGCCCGTGGGGGCCACTTTCTGATTTTTACTGCACGCTTCAGTGTTGGGAGTCCTCTTGCTCTTTGGGCTATTTTCATATTTTGAGTTTTTTCAGCACATTTTGAGTAGGTTTTTGACTGATTTATGTCTCATTGTTCGACCGAAGGTCGATTACCGGCAGCAGGGTCCTACTGTGGGTGAAGATCATACTTCATTGCGGATCTTCCATCGAGTTTTGAGAAGGCCCGGGCTTGGGCCTACTTCGCACCTTTCCACCATGGCCGAGGAGAAGAGATGCCTCTTCAAACACTGCTCTAAGTGTGGGTTGAGGAATGTGTACAAAGAAGATCGACACCATAAATGTCTGAATTGCCTGCATCTGGTCCATGAGGAGGCGGGATGCAAGGTCTGCCAGGGGTTTTCGAAGAAGGCAAAGAAAGACTGCTACAGCAGGATGGCGGCGGGATTGAAATCAGGCAAGGCCTCTGACTCCGCTTCTGGGCATGGTCATGCTTCCCCCAGGACCAGCAGGCCCCATGAATGAACTCCCTCAGAAAAGAGGTTGAGGTCCTTTGAGGACACCCTGCCTTTGGGGGTTCAAAAGAAGGCCAGGCCTCATGACGCTGATGCCACTGGGTTCGCCGCAGCTGCGGGTCCCAGGCCGGTAAGGACAAAGTTGTCTGCACTGACCACTTCTACAGCGAGCCTACCCGTGAGGGGCGCTCCCTCTAAGAGATAGTCCTTGACTCCATCAAAACTCCGCTTACCATCGGCGGATAAGACGTCAAAGGAAAGATCGAAAGGTGGCCCTTCGCTGCCCCCCTCGGCGACACCATCATCATCGGCAGCTCAACCGGCCAGAACTTCATCCTCGAAGGTACAAACCACGTCGGACAAGGTTCCTGCTACCACCCTGTCAACGATATCGTTGACGACCATTACTACTTCGTCGCAGGGGGGGCTGGCCATGAAGGTGGTGTCCACGGTCACGACGATGGCCACTCCTCGAGTGTTACTACCGCCAAGGCGTGAATCAGCTGCTCTGGTGACCGCGAAGGCCCCTGGAAGGTGTAAAGCTCCTACTGACCATAAGAAGGGTATGGACCCACAGGCTGCTCTGGAGAAGCCGGTGCAGATTTATACATGCTCAGATGAGGGCGGTGATAATCTGGCCAAAGACTATAATTCGGACCACGAAATGGGTCATGGACCCGTCTCTGGTGGTAGGTCTCCATGGAGGGTGTTTGGCTCCCTACCTCACCAAAGAAGGCACATCAGTCCGTACCCTCCACCACTCATTCCCGTCATCCTTGTTTCAGATAACCAGCAGAGACTGCCTTCGACGCCGGGCCCTGCGCCATTTAGGAGTCCCCAAGACCGCTGCCCGAGAGTTCACCCCGGTGCAAGCACAAGTCAAAGGACCTAACTGGTCCAAGGCATCAACCAACACCTCTGCCGCCACCTCTACCTTGGGATTTTACTCTGACTGGGAACCCAGCAACACACACGGACACAAGCACGTATACAGCAGCTACAGCAAATGACACCGACAAGGCAGATGACTTCATACCAGCAGACGGGGAACCATTGGGCGCAGATGAACCCCACAGGGCCTCTCAGTCAGATGAAGTTGGCTCGTTTCATGCTATGATGTCCAGGGCCTCGGAGCAGTTTCATCTGGTGCCTGAGAAGACGAAAAAGGAAGGATACCTTTACCAACGATGTGAGTCCAGACAGAAGACCATCATGTCTGTCCCCTTGCTGGACGATATCTGGGAAGAAGGTGTGGCCCTAATGAAGAGCCCGAGCACTGCTCCACCCAAGCGGGATAGACTCAAGGAGAAATACAGAGTCTGTGACTTGGCCCCCAAGTGCCTCTGGTCCCAGTCTTCACCCGACTCTGTGGTCTCAACCGCAGCCAGGAAACGCTTGGCGAACCCGTTGTCTTTGTCTATGGTGGCCCCGGACCAGGAGGGGAAGAAGCTGAACGAGATGGGAAAAAGGATCATCTTCACTGCTGTCAGCACCATTAAGGCCTCTAACGCTCTGGGCATTTTGTCCCACTATGACCGGGAGCTGTGGTATAAACTGGGCCCTATTGTGGACTTCTTACCAGACAATAAGAAAGTAGAAGCTCTGATGCTGTTCCAGGAAGGGGACGTGGCCTTGGACCACACCAATGCAGTGTCAGTAGACATTGCAGACACAAGGTTCCGGCAAATGGGCCACAGAGTGTCTCTTTGTCGACAGGGATGGCTCAATACCACCAACTTCAGACCGGACGCTTAGTCCGAAGTGTTGGACATGCCATTTGATGGTGAGAACCTCTTTGGCAAGACCGTTGACGAGTCTCTGCAAGTTTTCAAAACAGACATGGAGACGGCAGGTTCGCTGGGAACCCTGCAGAAACGTCGTCAGTCATTGTTTCGCTCCTCGATCAGGAAGTCCGGCAGGTCCTCCAAGGGATATATGATATGATATGGCATTTATAACGCGCCTATACACAAGTGTTTCAATATACCACCCCTTATCGGCAACCTTCCCACTCCATAATGTAAGAGGCGCACAGAGGTCACTTGTAAGCATACAGCAGTGGAGGACAGCATCGACACCTCCTGCAAGGCACGGCAAGGCACGGCCCGTGCCATGAACAGGCCTGAACCAGCCGTGGACTTGTGCCCCGACTTGTGCGCCCCAGTGGGAGGCCGGCTGGTGGGGTTTTTCAGCATGTGGAAGACCATCACCACCGACAGATGGGTGCTGGACGCTCTCAGACAGGGACACACCTTACAGTTTCAACGCAGATGTCCTCATAATCCTCCTGTGGCTCGGCAAGAACAGCATGTGGCACAGCTGCTGCAGGAGGTCCATGCCATGATGGAAAAGGGGACGAAAGAGCCCGTCCCCCAGCCCCTCCAGAGTGTACTCCAGATACTTTCTGGTCCAAAAGAAGACAGGAGGGTGGAGGCCGATCCTGGACCTGAGACACCCCAGCAAGTACTTGAAGTCCCAGAAGTGAAGGATGGTCATGTTGCAGCATGTGCTCGACCAGCTGGAAAAAGGCAACTTCCTGGCGCTGCTGGATCTGGAGGATGCTTACTTCCACATCCCCATCCGCTGGAAGCACTGAAAATGCCTGTGGATCGTGGTTTGTTAAAGGTCCTTAGATTTAAAAGGCGTGTGCATTGTATACTTAGGCGTCAAGGTAATTTGAAAATCCGTTCTCTTGGCAAAGGCTTTTTCTTTGTGTGCATTTTTTTCAACCATGAAAGACAAACTGAATGAAATTTGCATGTTTCATGTTGACGACACTTGACATCGCTTCCCAGTTGGCTTCAGAGACTCCCCACTTATTTATTTTTTTAGGACTCAAGAATCTTTGTACCTGCTGGTGGCAGGCTAACATTACTTTGGCCTCATTATGAGTGTGGCGACCTGTAAACAAGGGTGTCGGGAAGCTTACTCCACCCTTGTTCCCTGACCGCCACACTCTTAGTCTGCCTGCCGGGCCGCTGCGCCGATAGGTCTGACCCTGGCGGGCGCAGCGGCCCCGGTAGGCAGACTCATCACGGAAGCACCGGCACTGTTAGTGACAGTGCTTCCGTGAACCCATTCCGATGGGACTCCATAGGAATGGGGACTAACATTTTCTGGCACCTAGCTTCCCGGTCCGCCGGGACTTGTGTCCTGGTGGCACCGGGAAGCTAGGTGCCAGAAACAGTGTTACGAGTTTGCCGGCAACCCGCCAGTCACCAACCTTGTAATGAGGCCCAAGGTATTTCTTTAGTAGCGCCTTGCATCACTGTCACCTGGAGTGACAGAGCAGATGCCTCTCCACTCCCCACCAGTAGGAACTGAAAGTGCTCCAGGCTATCTTAACAGTACAAGCGCTCAGGTATTCAAATTTCTCTTTCTACCAACCTATCTCAGGCTATCGTAAGGTGTGTTAACTGTTCCTTAGTAAATGATTTGACAATTTACCGCCACACCAGTTGGCTATCATTTATGTTCTGTAGACTGTATTCTATGGACGATTGCCCTGGGGGTAGAGGTTGGGGGAAAGGATTCGAAGGGCTCAGGGGAGGCGGTCTCTGGATGTATTGGGCAAACACTCTCTGTCCAAAACACCCCGGGCGCAGCCAGAACCTCCTTCAGAAATACAGGGGAAGTCTAATCGGATCCCCATCCTCCTCACACCGTCTTGGCTGCGTCAGCAGTGAGTGCGTCAGGCCCCCAGAGTTCCAGCGCAGCAAACAAGTGGCTCTCCTGAGACCCAGCGAGCGGGAGGAAGAGTCCTCTTCCCGCTTAAATGGCTCATCTTGAGCATCCGGCACCTTCTCGGCCTCTCTTTGAAAAACGACCTTCTTCAGATTCATAATAGAATAGGCTACAGTTGCCAGGCAGAACGTACGAAAAAAATAAATTCTTTTGAACCATTGTTTAAAAATATTTTAGACGTGTTCTTAATTTTTAGAAAATAACAAAAATCAACGAGGGTCTATTAGTCGACCTAGCTTTCCTGTATACAATTCGTGAGGGGAGAAATAGTGCGAGAGCCGATTGTCATTCGTGCTCCTGAGGTTTTTCCTTTAAATTATTTTAAATAAGTAGTTATGTGGTTGTCCACTAGATGTCTCTCTTGCTTCACGAAATATACCAAAATGACAAAAAGTTAAGCGATGGTGTTTTTCGTCAAAAAAAGTTGGACGTTTTACCTTCTTTTTTTGTGCTTGGGCTGTTAGGTGTCTCGACACCTATAAATCAACACTTTTGCATTAGATTACAGCTATGGAGTAATGGCATATGAAGAGGGACACACAGCTTGAAGGTGTTGTTTGGTTATTTGCCCACCCATTGACTGCCCTTGGCCATGCTAATCCCTCTGGCCATTCCTGTCCCCTTTCTGACCCTCTCTGCCCAAAACACCTCCTCCTGGGAACTCTTTGAGCTCGCTTTAATCGAGCCTTAGCATCAAACTTGGCACTCGAGTGCCAAACAGTGTTTTTTCAAAGCAGTCTTTTGAGAGTTAATGACTTAATTGGCGTTGTAAACCTGCTACTGGTGTAATAAATGTCTTAACCAGGTATGCCTTCAACCACTCTATTAAAAAACAAGCATTAGCAAAGCCAAACATTTTGGCTTGTGTATAAGTATTAGGCATTTGCCAGGCACTGCTATTAGATGCCCGGGTACCCACCCCATTTTGGACCTGTAACCATCAATGGCCAGTTAATGCCACTAAGGCAGTGCCTGGCAAATGCCTTTTCCTTGCCTATAAAAAAGCCCAAACTGTTGGTATTGCCAATGCTTTTTTCTGCGTGTTGCCGGATTGCTTTACACAGTCTTACAAATGTATGACGCTGTACATAACCAGTGTTATTATCCAACACCTCAAATGTAGTCACCGAGGATGGGACGTTTTAAACTCTCGTGATTCGAATCTGTGACTGGGCAGTGCCAGGTGCCATTTTTGAGGGCTGACAGGGCGCTCTGAAAACAACTTAAAAGGTTTTCCGAGTTATCACCCATTCCCAGGGCAGAGTCCTTCTCAATAATACATTTATTTTAGAGATCTGCTGCCTTCCTTAATGTTGCTGCTTCACAGCGTTGTGAATAACAGACGTTAGAAATAACCCACTAAGTCGTACTCATTTTAACAACTCCCGAAGGATGAAATGCAGAGACAGCTCTGCCATAATTCAAATATATACATGCAGGTTCCACAGATGTCTTGGGCACTACATGTATGTGAACCCGGCACTTTGGGATGAGCCCCCAACCCCCTTCGTGGTCACTATTAAATGTTTCATGTATATGGTAGTACTGCTTAATTAAATATGTAATGGCTCCTGGTTTAGACCCTATTCTTCTCTATGGTCAATAAACAAATGAACAGAGTCAATCTTGCCTATTCGATTATCCCAAGAGTACCATTAATATGTAGCAGTACTCCACCATTTGTATAGCGCCTTCACCATTAGTATGGTCACAACACGCTGTAGGTTGAACGCCCTTGGGGTACCGGAGTCCAGATATGGGAAGAAATTTGAGGAGGTGCTATTATGCGTGTGTGCATATTGGCTAGTGCGTAAAACAGGAGGGGTGACCAAGTCCCTGCTCGCCACCCATGTCGAGCTGGCATGTGGATGGGTGGTGATAGGTGGGGGTAAGCGAGAGCAGGATAATGATGTGTTATTTATATAGCACCTTAATCCAAAGTGCTTTAAGAGCACATATTTACATACAATATCACCCAACCGAAGTTGGTACTCATTTATCGACCTCGGAAGGATGAAAGGCCCTACCTTGCCGGGATTCGAACCTGCGACCTGCAGATCACGCTCAGATCGCAGCAGCGAGTGCCCAACCCGCTGAGCTGTCTTACCGGCTAGAAGTTATTTGTGCATCTGCATATCGATTTTTTGTTGTGAGCAGTAGATTCATTCTTATGGCAGAGGTGTTGTGCAAAGTCTGTTCAAGTGGTGCAGGACGGCAGATGCGAGCGGGTCAGTGACCCTACCTTCGTCTGGCTTCCCTGTGTATGCGGAGAAGAGGTTAACTGTATAGTCTACATTCTAATCAGTGACTCAGACTCGGTATGAAGGGTGCATTCTAAATCAACTTGCTTAAAAACCGAAAGAAAAAAAAAAAAGATTTAGAAAGACCGTTCTGTGACCGCACAAAGCGGTTTTTCTAAATGGAACTGTCAGCCCCTGCGACGCGCCCAAGTGCGCGCAGAGGCTGACAGGCATGCCAGTACCCGGAAGCAGCCACGAGGGAGACCGGTACGTTTGTGTATGTTTGGGGTGTAAGTGTATGTGTGTGTGATTGTGTGCGTTTGGGTTGGGAGCTTGGGAGGGGAGGGACGTTGCGGTGGCTGAGGGAGCCGGGCGGGAGTTTGGGGGGGAGAAAAAACATTATTTCCATTTTTGTAGGCCGCCTAAAATCGGCTGAAAAAAATCTGTCTTTTAATTAGGTGACCTTCAAAAGTCGAAATAATGACATAGAACCGAACAATGCCCAGTGTGAAGTTACTGCCCGTCTTCATCTGGGTTAACATCTGGCTATGTTCTGTATTCTTCAGGATTCGCTACTTTGCCAACATGCCGCATGTCACCTAGGTTCAGGAGCTGTGCTAGGTTATGCAATTAGCTTCGATTCCATAAAGGACTATTCTGCGTTCCCCTAATCCATTGCAATGGCTGCATTCTGGGTCCAACTGGAGCGAAGTGATGGCTAGTTTACAGAGGTTTCTAGAAAAAAAAAACAATGGCTGTATTTTGCACCTAGATCCGGGCCTGGCTGCGTTCTACAATCCGTAAGGACCTGTCAACATAAGCGATGGCTTATTCTGCAATCATATAGGGTCGATACGCTGGTTGCACTGTGACAATCCTCTGTAAAGAGCGCATTGTGTATGCCTTACCGGCTGCCTAGCCGCCTGCAAACACTGATGATGAGAGTTGTATGCAGAAAGTTTATTTGGAATACCAAGTTCCATCAAACTTATAATACAATGTAAAACCGCCACACATTTTAAAAACAAACATAAAAACAGGCTAACAAGTTGTACAGAAAAAAACAAACAAAATATAATCCATCGCGGCCTCAAGATCACCCGTCAATTATGTTTTAATTTGGCACATTGCCTTTTGGAAATGAAACGAATAAGAAACATCATTACCCGAAATGACAATAAGAATGAGTACAGAGTCCTGCGACTATTCCCTTGAACGTAGAAGAGACCCCAGATTTACCCTTTGGCAAGTTGGTTCTTCTTCTCTTCGCCGTGCGATCAGGGCCCTACGAGGGTTTAGCAGATGCATTGGGGCTCATTTGCATTGTCTAAAATTCAAAGGTTTCAGAAGTGGGATGAAGACGTGCTGAAGGGGTCTGTATTGTAGGCCGGGCAGAAAAACAGCAGACGCAATAAATCCTCAGGGGACCCACATAAACGCAAACACCAGGAGGGACAAAAACCCGCACACACAGAGAAATAATCCTCAAGATTAGTCTGCATGTGAAATAGCATAACAGAACTAACCATTGAAAGACCCACAAACGCTATTAGCGCCGAAAACCCAATGTTCGCTTTCCTCAGCGACATGGACGAGACACCGGTCGCAACGACAGGTCTCTTGCGGACAAGCCCAGCGGATGTTACATGGTGTTCCCGTTAGAAAGCACTGGCGGATACCACAAGGGGAACTGCACAGCCATCAGTTTATTATGAACGGTGCCCAGGAGTATTAGACTCAGGGGAGGCCCATGTTAATGGGGAGGGTTAGGGGGCTTGGAAGACCTTCCAAGTCCAAAAGTGGGTGGGGGAAAATGGGAAGTGCATCCTTGGAAACAAAAAATGGAGAGCAAGAATGAAGTCAGCAAGGGGGGGGGGGTGAATTGAAAGATTTCACAGTAAACGGGACTCCAGCAAGTAGGTTGGAAACTGAGGGGAAGAGAAGGGGGGCTTTCGAGACTGGCAGCTCAAGCAGATCTAAAAGAAACACGGGGGAGGTGGGGGCCTTGGAATGCGGGGGGTCGGGGCCAGGAGGAGCAGGTGGGATAGTTGGGTAGGACCCCTCTTAAGCGAAAGGCAGGGGAAGAGGATGGGGATAAGAAGGTTGTGGGGCTCTGTGGGGTAGGTAGCTCTGGGTGGATGGGGCTCTTGAGAACAGGAGGGTGCTATGGGGAAACGGGGCCAGAGGGGATGGGACAACTAAAACGGGGAGAGCTAGGGCAGCCCGGGGTCATGCCGGAAGGGGGAGGGGGGCACCCTGGCAGAACGGGCTAAGGGAAGACCTGTGTGGAGGAGAGAAAGTTAACAAAGATTAATAAGCCAACCAGGGGAAAGGGAGCAAAAGGGGGAAAAGGAGACCGGAACGCATCCTTAAAAAAGGAGCCTAAGCGGCAATGGAGAATGAAAAGAAAGTAATACATGGAATGAAAATTGCACTTAAATAGAGATGGGGAAAGAAAATGAAAAGAAAATTGCAAAATAAAGAAATGGCCAAAGGGTAGAGAGGGACTGATGAGGAAGGAACTGGGTGCCTGCGTCGGGTCCCCCAAGGACCCGAAGGGGCGGGAGGGAAAAGTTTCTTTGCTCTCAGCGCAGAATCCTGAGTATAAAACGGAACACCTGTAAGCTAACTCCTGACTTTATGTTGTAATAAAGTTTGCTGTGGCAATTTTTCTCCCACTCATCCAACTGGTCATGTCTCTCATTTGGGTGGTAAGGGGGTTGGGCTCCGCGGGAGGAGGGTAGCGGGGAAGGAGTGAGAGTCTGAATGAGAGCCTGTGGGGGGGCATTGGGAACAACGAGGGCGGTCGCCATGCCACCCCACTGAGGGTGTCGGCGCTAAGAGAAATAATCCGCCAGATTAGTCTGCATGTGAAATAGCATAACAGAACTAACCATTGAAAGACCCACAAACCCAATGTTGGCTTTCCTCAGCGAGCCTCTCTAGCAAGAAGCCTGCACGTCGCATCGCGCAGTCCTCGCTTATTTTTGGCAGAAGGTTTTGCACGCTTGTGCAACGCTTTTATTTTATACACGTTATAAATGCAGGACTTCAATTATTAGAATGTAATGTCAAGAGCGCCCTTAAGATTCCTGGCTGGTTAGTTCCCAGCTGATAGGGGACAAGGTAAGGCTGCGGTCAACTGGCCAAGTCTTCACAGACACTTAACAGAAGCTGCAACTCGCCCTGCAGTGAAGTCTTTCCCGTTTCTTTCACTACTGATTGACGTTCCTGCAGAAGGTCTGTTAAACAAAAGCATGGCTTGAAATAAAGCCTGTGTGAACAAACACAGCAATTAATGCCAGTGTGGGGGATGCTGTGGGAGCAGACTTGGGGCATCTTGTGCTGGCTCTGCCAGGGCTAGTTTATCGCACTTTAATCAAAGGCCTAGGGCAAGAGTTTTGTGCTCACAAGCCAATGGTTAGCACAGCCTCTTTTTTTGTGCGCAACAGAGAAAATGAATCCAGCGAGTTTATAGCGGATGAGCAGCCGGAGAACTCACTAGTGGAGCTGAGGCAGGAGGTCTGGCTTGGCTCTAAAATAGCCAAACACTAGCCAAGCGAGCAGGCAAAGGACCGACGCCTGCCTTCATGCTCCTCCATACCACACCACACAAGACCCATATCTGGTATCCTTCCCCACTGCACCCCATAGTTTACATCCCGCCACTGCAACCCCATAACAAGTAACCCATACCAGCCCTCCTGCATGCCACCCCTACAATGCTCAAACAATGCCTGGCATCATACCTTCCACACCATCACACCCGAATCTGCCATCCTAATTTTTTGCAGATTCCACAGAGTGTGATGGACGTGATTCGCCCAGGATCACACACTTCAGTCAGGGAGGGAAGCTGGGATTTGTGTCCATTGTGTATATTTGACCACATTTCGTCCCAATTCTAGCTCATACAAATGTTTTAATGTACTGCAGATCTGAATTATTATCCTGTTTCATAGAAATTATTTAACAAGAAAACAAATCACATTATTAATCAACCTGATAAACACATAAATGTTTATGCCAAGCAAACTGCTTATTAATGTAACTTTGTTTACCACATCCTGAATAAAACACTATAGGAGGCACCAGAATACAAAGGAATGCCAACAGAAAGAAATGTCCAATGGGTTTCGAAACTGCCCTTTCAAGATATAGATACACAGCAACAAAAACCAAACTGTGTGACAAGGTCATCCATTTTTAGACATTGTTAGTCAAAGTCATTCAGTTTCGTATAATGCATTGTTTGAAGTTGCGCAAAATAACTTCTTTGTGTGTGCGTTTCCAACCAGTAGACAGCATCAAAATAAACTAGACAGTTTAAGGGAATCCCTAATGGCTTCAAGATCACCTCTAAGCCACAACCTCACTGTGCTGATGGTGTGGTTGCCTTAATCTTCACGGAGAGGGTTCCTTCTTCTGTTATAGCCACCCAGCTCTACTCTTCCTTTGAGAGCCTGGTCTGCAAGCTGGTCATCTCTTCCTCCTCCTCTCTGACCATTGCTACCATCTACAGGCCTCCTGGCGGGACCACCCTGTTCCTCTCTGAATGGGCTGATTTCTGTTCCTCCCTACTCTCATCCACCTCTAATCTCCTGCTCATGGGCGATTTCAACATCCAGTTGGATTCCCCTGTCACAGCATCCACTCCCTTCCTTTAGCTCCGTACATCACTATCCCTCTCCATTCTCCCTTCTGGCCCAACCCACTCGGCTGGACACACTCTGAATGCCTTCATCCATTCTGACCTCTCTCTCCCCTTCTGGTCACTCTACGCTCTTGATCAGACCATTCTCTCCTCTCCTCGCACCTTGGTCCCCTCTGCCCTTTGACCATCCTCCAAAAGCCCTGCCAACCTCGTTCATGAGCATCCATCCGATGAAACAAGTGTCAACTGCTGCCTTTGCATCCACCATCATCCCCCCTTTTCACCCACCCCCAGACTCTACAAACGACTCTGCTGTCATCAACCTCCATTTGGCCATTACCAACACCCTTGACTTCCTTGCCCCAGTCATGAGGATCCCCCTTAAACCCGCCTCCAGACTTAACACCTGGTTCGACTCTGAACTTGCAGCCTTGAAATGCAAGTGCAGAGCTGTGGAACGAAAGTGGCAAACCTCAGGCTCACCCTCTGACAAACTGGCCTGCCACCTGCTCCAAAGGCAATACAGACTCTCCATCCGTGCCAAGAAGCAGGCCCACATCCAGGCACTGGTATCGGATGCATCCAACAACACGGCTGAAGTCTTCAAAATCTGCAGGGAACTAGCCATCCCTTTTGCAATCGCCTCCTCACTTCTTCCATCCCAGTGTCACAACCCACTTCCTGAAACCCCCCCGGCAGGCCCATGGGCCAGGAGGGGTCTTGGCTCGGGCCCCCAACAAGCTTAGGCATCCTTTGCCTAGGCCCTCTTGAGGCCTTTGGCGCCAGGCTCATACTTAATAAAGACTTGTGCTTGCGAACTACTTTATTTCAATGCCAGTCAACATGGAAGAACCCACATAGCTTGGCTCCTTGGAACCAAGCTATGCGGTATAGTGTTTTGGGTGTGGTAGCCTAGGGACTATTTTACCTGGACTACTTTCTTGATGCTATTTAAACCACACCTGACTTGGAGATCACGCTTCGCGTTACTTTGCAATCCTGCAACGTGACGCTCATAGTGTTCAGCAGCATCTGCGAACCTCGGAAGAACAGCACCTGAGAAACAAAAGGGACATCGTTATTAGCAGCAGCTTACCTGTGATTCCACCGCTAGCTGCCCTTTGCTCCTGCAAATAGCACCCAAGCAACAGCGAGCCTCCCGGACCGTCCTATCTGCAAAAGGAGAGAAACAAGACATTAGACATTTACAATTGTGCCGGCAGCTTACCTCTCAAGTCGCCCATCGACCAGCACCGCCTTGGGACTCCTTGCTCCGGGTGAGCACCGCAACCTACGGGAACAAAAGACAACAGGTTAGCAAAGGCAAGGCATCATAGCGCTGCGTATAGCGCCTACTTACCACATCAAGGCGCTCTCGAAACACCATCACCTGCCGGTGAGTCCAAATTCAGCCAATGTTCCACAGCAAACTTCCGCGCACCTAAGGAGAGAGACATTACTGAATCCAAGAAAGGCTTACAGTATAACAGTAATAAGACCTACCTGAAAGACGCTAAAGGGCAGCATCAGTGAAGTAACTAGATCGCACTCGCCCACAAAGGACAACACGCCCGTGCCAAGAAGGCAGGACGGAGAGCACGCCAAAATCCATAACAAGGTGAGGAAAGGTCCGGTGAGGGGCTGCAGGCATACAGGGTGTTGGGAGGCTCTTACCCCAGTTGCCCAGTCTTGAACATTGCCCACCTGTTTTCCAGGCAGAACTTCCCCGCTGATTATACCAGGGAGCGGCTGAGAAGGGCACCAGAGTCCCCGCAGCTGGCTGGCGTCCCCGTGGATACCAGGTGAGCGTAACACCCAGGCCCTCTGCAACACACTGGCCACACACTTCACCACTAAAACTCTGGACATCCTGAGCACACTTGATACCCTCCCACCCAACCCCTCCATCACTGCCTTGCCTACTACAGCTTCTCACCCTCCTTCTTCCTCTCTCTCTCCTCCTTCTCCCCTGTCACAGCTGAGGAAGTCAGCAGAGATGTCCGCTCCATGAAGGTCTCTTCTAAACATGTTTCCCCCTGCTCCTTTAGAACCATTGAGTACAACATTGGCCCTCTTGCCCCTGTACTCACTGATCTCTGCAACCACTCTTTTGCCACTGGATCTTTCCCATCCTCCCTCAAGCACTCCCTGTGTGCCCCTCCTGAAAAAACCTTCAGCAGACGCTTGTTGGATGTATTAACCCACTTATGCCCTGTCGCATCACTGTGCGCTGATGGTGCCAGAATTATCAAAATGGCCGCAAAACCCCTATGCGCGCCAAAATCTATGGAAATCACACCTTACAACACGAAAAGATGGCTGCCAAATCTACCATGCATGTTGTCAGTGGAGGAACGGAGACCTCACTGCTGAAACATGTCACTGGGCTTCACAACAAGTAAAAATGGAGACTGCATGAAAAGCAGTGTTTTGCGGAAAGGAATCCAAAATCTTGTTTTCAAATCTTTTCCTTGGTTGCTGAAAATACAGAATGCCAGTCCAAAGCACCATCAAGCATCCAATATTCTTGCTGGGTGTTACTAGTCACTTCATTCAAGAAATCATTATGAACATACAATGTCATGAAAAGCAGAATTTGTCATCAAAACATTCACAGCAAATGTGTCTGCCTGTGAAATCTGTCAAAATCTGGGCGCAGTACCAGCGGCTGCCTGTATGACAGTTGTCAGTAGATCGCATCATAAGGATTTAAACTTGTACCATTGAAATCTAATGTCTGAAAACTAAGTGACCTGTTATTGAGAGTAACTTAGGTTGTAACTATTTAAATGGTAACAGTAGTGTAGAGGAGCACACCTTTCTTATATTGGCTTTCTCAACTTGGTACATAGATTTCAAATCAAGTGCTCAGGATTTTTAGGTGCCAACAGAGTCAGATTCTGGGCTACAGAATCTGGTATACATAAAACAATTTTGGGTTCACTTTAGCAAAAATGACCTTGGCTCCGTGCACACTTTTGAGCATAAAACTATGCAAAAATGAATACTATATTTACTTGTGGTTTTACACCAGTTTTAATTATTTAAACAAAGTTTTTTTTGTGGTAACTATTGTACCCCATTCATTTTCTAATTTCTTCAATGTTCAAAACATAAATTGTTGCACACTTTTAGCATTACTTCATGCTTGACAGTATATCAAAGTAAAGGGTACTTGAAACATTTCCATATAAATCACAATTCAAACAACAAAGTGTAACATTTTCTTCCCCCGTGGGTACATTTCCTATTATTTTAAGAGAAACTTTAGTCCATATATCAAACTTGTAACTGGCTAGGAAGCCAATAGTCCTTTTGTTTGAGGGTTTCTCTAATGCACTATGCATTTCGGGCTCTGAATGCCCTTCCTCAGGTGCGGATCAGTACCTTGTTTCAGCGATTTTAGATTCTGGAAGTTAAAAATCACATATTTCTGTTCAGTTCCTTGGTCATTGTTTGTTCAACAAATATTAGCATCATAATTACTCGACATTTTTTATCAGTATACATTTTGAACCTCAAATACCTCTAATTCTGAAGATTTTATCTTCTTAAAAACATCATAAACGTGTCAGTGTCGCTTTCTTGCAATTGAATCTGGCTCTACGATTGTTCTTCCTTAAAGCACCGGAGGGTGTTTAGGTCTGTGAAAAAAACGAAAAGTGTTTGTTTTTTAGGATGTCTGTGACTTTATTGTGTGTGGGCTTTGTGCTGGGAACAGTCGCTAGATAATAGCGCTGTGTCCCAGTCACAAAACCCTAGTTAACTGATTCTGGAATATATTGCATTTTACTGTGTCCATGCGGTTAGCGCTGCTCACCTCTGTCTCGTCGTCTCCCGGGGTAGCTTGGTTTCCTTTCACCAATCTGTCTGTCGTCCTTGCCTCCAGTCTCATGATGTTTTTCTGCTCCTTATTACGGTCGTCCTTTCGTGGCAACTCCTGGCAGCGGAGGATGGATTCTTCGTATTGCCCGGGTTTGCAAATCGCGTTCCCGTGGTTTTGTTGGTTGCGATGGCAACCATGTTCTAATTAGTCCTTTCTCTCTCTCCATGTAGACACAAATGGTTGTTTCTATGGATTTTGCTGCGCGCCATCTTGTACAAACTACTGATGACAAGTTACTGAGTTAAATGGCACTGATTCTTACTCCTAGTGCATTTCTGTGACTGACTCATGGTATTTGTCAAGTTGTTTATGGAATTGTCCACTTCATTCATCTGTAGATGTGTTTACGGAATTTCGAGAACCAACTATTTCAAGTGGCGCTCATTATTCAATAGACTTATACTCGATCGTGGTCTGTATTAGCCATATATGCCCCGGTATATTAAATGGGCTCCATCTTAAAGCGCTCACGCTGTGGCCAGTGAAGTGTGCACCTCAACAGCCACAAGCCGTATTGCAGTAATTTTGTTCAAACTTCTTTATATGTTATAAAAAACAACTTAGGTGCCAATCAGCGTTCATACCGTTTGGCAGCATGGAATTTATTTTTCAATCCATTATGTTTCTTTAGAAGGGATTGTGTCTTCCGACGTATTCCTTATCTTTGATAATTAGTCTCCAGCTTGCTGGACTCGGAAATTTTTTCTCTGTAGCTGGCGCTGCGCGTCGACGTCCGCCGAGTCGATGTCCGTCGACAGCCACCGTATCGGCGCCGATGTCACCATGCCCATAAATAGCCACGCACGGCGTCCGTTGCTCAGTTCCATTTTTCCGCCCTTCGTGGGGCCTCGGAATATCATTGCTCAGTTCAGTCAGATAAAACTCCTTATATTTACTCGAATAAAGCAACTCGTTCTCAATGGCTTCTTCATCGGAACCGACGACTCCGCGGTCCGGCTTCAAAAAATGTCGAGACTGCGGTAAGAAAATGTCAATAAGAGATCCACACAGGATCTGCTTGTGGTGTTTGGGAGTCAAGCACCATTGTTCCGAGTGTGAGGACTGCATGTCCATGACGGCGAAAGCCTTGAAGGAGCGCAAGGGGAAGCTCGAGAAAGGTAAGTCAGACAAAACCTCCTCGAAAGTCTCTTCGGCCGAGTCGAGGCATTCGTCTCCTCGCCGTCGAAAGCATTCCCATTCTAGGTCTCGAAGTAGCTCCCACCATTCGTCGAGATCTAGACACTCAAAGAAGAGACGTCGAAGATCCCCTTCCTCGTCATCTTCTGCTTCCCCAGAAAGGGTCTCCTGCCCCACAAAACACAGCTCTCAGGCTGAGTGGGAGGAATTCAGGTGATAAATGCTAAGCATCTTCGAGAAAGCGGCCTCGACCCCCTCGAAGACAGCTGAGGGTGATACCCCGGGTGAAAAACCCAAAAAATCGAAGGCCTCTTCGAGTTTTCTCGACACCTTTCTCGGCGCCTTTGAAGCCTGTCACATCGGCATCGACGACATCAACGTTTTCTCGCCCAATAATGAGTTTGGCTCCTTCTGCCTTAGAAATGGGTTTTACACCATTTCCGAGGTCAGAGTACCCCGGATTATCTTCAATCTATGAAGAAGGGGAGGATTCTGACCAGGAAACCTTCGGGTTGCAGAGGACCACATTACCTGTTTCAGAGGATTTTACCTCTGAGGAAAGAAGGTTGAAAGACCTACAGGAATCATTACATGAGGCAAGTGGGCTAGACACTTCCCCAGAAGTGGAATTTGTCAAACCAGACCCAGGGGAACATGCCGAAACACCCTATAGAACCCTGATGGCAAGGATTATTGAATTTATGGGTTGGTCTGCGCCTTCACCTGTTTTTCAACAGGATGACCTGACAGACATACTAGACAAAGGTCCACAGGAGGATCCTGTGGTCCCCTTCCATGCAGCCTTGCAAAGGAAGATTTCATCTAATTGGGAAACTCCTGAGGTTATCCCTGCAGTCAATAAAAGATTGTCAGCCAAGTTTAGGGTAGCTGCGGCTGACCCTGAATACTTATCAAAACACCCGACTCCAGAGAGCCTGGTGGTTCAAGCGGCAAATTCATCAAGCAGCAGATCTGCTTACCCTACTGTCCCACAGGATAGAGATGACAAAAGGTACGATGCTATGGCAAAAAAAGTATTTTCTGATTGTACGCTCGCCAGGTTCAGTCACACACTGTGGGAGTGTGCTTCATCAGCGGCTGACTGCATACCGGAAGGAGAGGAAAGGGAAGCCTTACTTAACATCATCAAAGATGGCAAAGATGCCATGTCCAAGTCACTTCAAACTGGCATCGATTCCGCTGACAGTATCACTAGGGCCATGGCGGCAAGTACGACAATCCGCAGGCATGCGTGGTTGCGAAAGTCTAGCTTAGCTCCAGATGTACAGGCCAGACTTTTGACTATGCCCTTTGACGGCTCTTCTTTATTTGGTTAAAAGGCTGATGACAGTCTGGAAAAGTTGCAGACATCTAAAGCAGCGGCAAAATCTTTAGGAGCTGCAATCCGCCAAACTCCTTTTCACCCCTCGGGAACCTCTGGGAGAGGAAAGTCCTTTCGCTATTATTCCGCATTCGGGAAAGGCAGAGGACAGCCGGCTCTAAGAGGCCAAAGGAGATCCACCCGAGGTGGACGGGTCAAAAGTACTAAAGCCGCAGCAGCAGCAGGTGCCTCTTTACCCTCGGCATCTGCATCAGCCGCCCCCAAACCACTCTGAGGTCTTTCCACACAAAACACCTGTAGGGGCAGGTTAACTCACCATCTGACGGAATGGCAGGCTATTACGTCTGATGCTTGGGCATTGGAGACAGTTGCCCAGGGTTACTGCCTACCCTTTCTACACATCCCCTCAGAGTCATCTACCGGGGCACAGCTCTCTAAAAGTTCCAGATCCGCTCCTCTTGCAGGAAATTATAGACCTGCTAGAGAAAGGTGCCATAGAACCGGTACCTGTAGCGGATAGGAACAAGGGCTGGTACTCCCCCTACTTTCTTATACCAAAGAAGGACAGAGGACTGAGACCCATCCTGGACTTACGAGAATTGAACAAGTTCCTCAGGAAGGACAGGTTCAAGATGGTAACTCTCTCTCAGATCCTTCAGGCCCTCCAGCTCCAGGACTGGCTGGTATCTCTGGACCTTCAGGATGCTTATTTCCATGTGCCAATCCATCTCAAACACAGGAAATACCTGAGGTTCGCAATTGGCGACTCTCATTATCAATTTCGAGTTCTGCCATTTGGGCTGACCTCCGCCCCAAGGGTCTTCACCAAGCTAATGTTGGTAGTGGCTGCGAGTCTAAGGAGGGAAGGGATCCACGTCTACCCCTACCTGGACGATTGGCTGATCAGAGCTGTATCTTCGGAACAAGCTCAGATCCAGCTAGATTATGTATGCCACTTCCTTCACAAACTGGGCTTCTCCCTCAATTTAAAGAAGTCACAGATGATACCATCACAGAGACTCCAGTTCATTTTAGCGGTCCTGGACACTTCCCTGGGAAAAGCCTCGCCACCAGAGGTGAGGGCTCAAGATATTCTGCAGATGGTCAACAAGTTTCAAAATGCCCAACGTCTCCCAGCCTTCAACTTTTTGAGGTTGCTAGGCCTCATGGCATCCTGCATCTTCCTTGTGCCAGAGGCTCGCCTGAGAATGAGATCTCTTCAGTGGGCACTGAGAACTCAGTGGTCGCAATTCTCAGGGAGAATGACAGATCTCCTCCGGATTCCGGACAAGGTAGCCCGTGACCTTCAATGGTGGGCCTATCCAGAGAACATCTTGAAAGGAGAACTGTTTTGGTAACCATGGCCGGAAATAACAGTAGTCACAGACGCCTCACTCACGGGGTGGGGAGCCCATGCCAACGACTTGACCATCAGCGGTCGTTGGTGTTAAGACGGATTTCTGAACTCTGTCCTGGTGGCGCAGAAGTTCAGAAGGCCAACCTAATTACTTGGAACAGGGTAACCTCTGGACAAGCCAGACCAATCAGGGTAGCGATCGCGGCGGTCAAGACTATGTCTCAAGAGGGGTGAGGGTGACTGAAAGCCCGCAATGAGCACACAAAGCAAGGACACCTACAAATTACTCCAAACGGGTGTTATATTAAAAAAGGCCTCTGCAACAATGACCGTAGCGAGAAATCACAATAAAACTCTAGTAAACCAACACATACCAAACCAATACAATATATATACAAATATAAACGAGTCTAAAGCGTTAGATGCACGAAATGTGTAGTCCACCTAGAAGGGGAGGAAAACAGGCAGTGCGAAATAATGATTAGACCCAGTCCGCCTTCAGAGGCACCTAACTAAAAGGAAGTCCAAGCCCTACGAAAAGTGGAGCCTTGTGCTCAAAAGTACCTGCACACGCTGGTGCCAACGGGCAAAAAGGGGAGTCTCTTCGAGGGAATCAGGCAGTTCAGTTTGGTGCACAAATGAAGAAGAACAGAGTTCCGCGACTCAAGCGCAGCCTCCACTGTGGGCAGAAGCAGAGCGCGAGTACGGAAAGGCGTGCTGTTTGACACAGCGGGGAAAAGCTATGGGCTCCTGCAGGAGGGCGACCAGTTCCTAGCTATGCTACTCACCGGTCCCCGATGCAAGCAGACCCAGGCTTCTCCACGTCAGTTTCAGTGCTGGCAGGTTCAGGGGAGCAGGGGACGTCTCGTCGTCGTGTAGATTCTGCAGCAGCAGAGTTGAGTTAAAGATGTCCCAAACGAAGTGAACCTGCACAGTTTGTTACCACAGCAGGGCAACGGAGCGGCCGTGTGTATCTCAGCCAAATGTACACTACTCACTTCAGACCTGGGAATGCCAAGTGTACGAATCGTGTGAGAGTGACAAGGACTCGAAATACAACACAACCTGGCGGCGGTTACAGAGCAAGACTCCTGGGTAGGCTGGTCAGTCTGCTGGATGGCCCAGAGACACTTCCGAAGGCTTACGTGCAGGAGATGGTGAAGATGCCGAGAATAGCTGTCCCCGCTATTCCAAGGGTCGAAGTACCAGTACAGGCCTTCTGGTTCGATCAGAGGTAAAAAGGGTTTCACAAAGCGACAGCAGTGCAGAGGAGCAGTCCTTCAGCGGGTCACCAGCGATTCCTCGGTTCAGCCTCGTGGTTGCAGGATACTTGGCTCCTGTATTCCTTTGTTCGTGAGAACTCAGGAGATCGACATGGTAGTGGCGTTTCCAGCCCCCTCTTATCCACGGTTCCCTTTGCGCCAAAACGGAGGGGACCCAATGGGAGATCCGCTCATAAAACACTCACACCATACGTGGACCTATCACAGACCACAGTGGTCCCAGGCATTCACACCACACTAGACTCTCTGGCACCCAGGATGTGTATTGGGACCAGACATCCCAGCCCACATCCTGGAGGCACACACAAGGCCTGTAGAAGCCCACGAAAGCATCTGTGTTTTGCGGGAAAGTACATGCCCAAATAAGGAAGGCCCCGGGTCGGCTCGACCTGGGGAAGGTGAAGGGGGCAAGACGGTCAGCGGACAGGACCAAGAGCCTCGTGGTCTGGCCATTTTGGGAGCCAGGCCACCATTTTGGGCTAAGCGCGAGAAACGCGCTTAAAACACCAAAAGGAGCTCAAAAACACAAGAAACGATCGCTGCCACCATTCCCGTCCGTGATTCACTTGCACCGATCAGTTACAATCCAAAAAGAGTATCTAGGGCCTGTAGAAGGCTAGAGACCCAAGAGAGCAGTAACTTAGCTTACAGTGCCCTCTTGTGTCATGTTGCACGAAAGCTGCAACATGATAAAGAAACTACGGAAAACAGCGTTTCCCGGTACTGACTGTCTTAAGGGCATGTCAGTTTCCCCGTAAGAATGGAGCGAAAGCCCAGAGGAGTGCGGCAGAAGGCTGCACTTCTCTGGCAAAGTCTAGATCATGGTGAAAACAACAGCAAAAAGTTTAGGGGTTGCCACATGGAAGGAAAATTACCCACAATTAAGAAATCTTTCCTAACAGTTGGTCTCCATCGGAGTCCAGACTACACATCAACCTATTAGAGCTGAGAGCGATCAGACTAGCGCTGAAAGCTTTCCTGCCATCAGTACAGGGGAGAAATGTCCTGATAATGACAGACAACATGGTGGCCATGCACTACCTCACCAAAAGAGGAGGCGTAGGGTCACTGCCACTGTGCAGAGAGGTAATGCAGCTCTAGTTTTGGGCAATTCAGGAAGGAATCTCTCTATCGGCAGTCCACCTAGCCGGAGAGAAGAACTTGACAGCAGGCGCTCTGAGCAGGCAGAGCACAGTCTCCCACGAGTGGGAGCTAGCTCAGGAAGTCCTTCAAGAGATCTTTGCCCTTTGGGGAACCCCTCAGGTGGATCTGTTCGCCACCAGCACCAACAGGAAGTGCGATCTGTTCTGTTCAAGGGAATTTCCCCCGAGAGGAGCTCTAGGGGACACGTTTGTAGTGGATTGGGAGTTCCCACTCCTTTACGCGTTTCCACCAGTCCCTGTTATTCCTCAAATGATCAGGAGGTTGCTAAGATTCTGGAAAACCATGATCCTTATTGCCCCGGACTGGGCCAGGAGAACGTTGTACCCGCACCTTCTAGATATGTCCATCTGTCCTCCAATCCGTCTTCCACTCGAAGAGAATCTTCTCTCACAGAAGGGAGGTCAGGTTCTCCATCTAGACATCAGAACCCTCAACCTTCACGCTTGGCTTCTGAAAGGGTGAGGTGCAAGGATTGGGACCTCCCTGATGACGTCATGGAGGTGTTGCTTTCGGCCAGAAGGCCAGCAACAAAGTCTTTATACCGCTGCCGTTGGAACAAATTTTGCAGCTGGTGTAGAGAAGGGAATATCAACCCTTTTTACAGGTGGTACACCAACAGTGTTATCGTTTCTACTCTACTTGGCAAACTCAGGCCTTCAAGTTGGCACTGTAAAAGGCTATCTCGCAGCGCTTTCAATCTTCAAGCACACTGCGGAGGAACCATCCTATTTCAAACTACCTCTAGTAATACAATTTCTCAAGGGATTAACTAATGTTTATCCTCCAAGACCATTCCAAGTTCCATTATGGGACTTAAATTTAGTCTTAAATTTCCTAATGGGTACTCCATTTGAACCACTCCACTCTTGTTCGCTGAGATTTCTCACTTCCAAAAATGTCCTATTGGTAGCACTAACATCTTCTAGGAGGGTGAGCGAATTACAAGCTCTCTCTTGTAAACCCCCCCATACAATTTTCCATAAGGACAAAGTTGTCCTACAGATGAAGCCTAATTTCCTCCCAAAGGTGGTTTCTGAATTTCATATCACTCAGAAAATTACCTTACCTTCGTTCTACCCTCCTCCCCATCCGAGGGAAAGAGGAAGAAAGGCTACATAGGCTGGACCCAAGGCGAGCTCTAGCTTTTACATCAGTAGACTGGCTAGGATTAGGCAAGCAGACCAACTGTTTGTAGGATACTCAGGTCACAAGTTGGGACTACCCATAACAAAACGGACCATTTCCAGGTGGATTATTTTGCCCATTCTGGAATGTTACAAACTGGCAGGGAAAGAACCACCCCAAAATCTTAGGGCTCATTCAACCAGGGGTATCGCAGCTTCTTCAGCCCTCCAAAGAGGGGTACCGGTCCGAGACATATGTGGGGCTGCCACATGGTCGTCCACACATATATTCACAAAATTTTACAACCTGGATTCCTCCACTAGTCAAGAGACCAGATTTGGTCGGTTCATTCCTAAAAGGTGGACGAAACAACTTAAATGCATTTACCGCTTCATAGATGACATATTCGGCATCTGGAGTGGACCTTCAGAAGAATTAGAGATATTCTTTCAACATCTGAATAGAATGGCACAGAGGATAAACTTAACAATGAAGACCAGCAGAGAAACAATTAAATTCTTAGACGTACAAATATATAAGAAAAGTGGTAAACTTGAAACCACAATTTATGCAAAACTAACAGACAGAAACAGTCTGCTACATGCAAACAGTTTTCATCCACAGAGAACAATAGAAAGTATACCATTCAGCCAATTTCTAAGATACAGATGTATTATCTCAGAAGAAGATGAATACAAAAACAAGATTGAAGGCCTTAAAAGTAAATTTGAAATAAGAGGTTATCAGCCAATGAGCATTAATATAAGTGCTGATAAAGTAAGCAGTATCAGCAGAGAAGAAGCACTGAAACCAAAAGAAAAAACAGAAGGGGAGAAACTGGCATATGTTACCACTTACTCCCAACAGAGTCCTAAAATAAAGAAAATCATCAAGAAGAACTGGACAACTCTCACACTTGATCCTGTGATGAAAAGACTCTTCCCAGAACCCCCACTTTTTGCATACAATAAAAGTAAATCAATCAGAGAACATTTGGTCAATGCAGATTTCTCCGCTGAAAGACAGACTCGGGTAAACTGGAAAGGAACAACACTGTGTCATAATTGCAATAACTGCAATAATCTAATTACAGGCAACACCATCACTCATCCTCACAAAGGGTACAAAATAAACCTCCATCACTCGTCTACATGCGACTCCAAGAATGTAATATATGGCATAAGATGCCCCTGCGGTCTATATTATGTGGGAATGACAACAAGGAAAGTGAAAACAAGATGGTCAGAACACAAGTCCAACATAAGAACAGGCGCCATCAAATCTCCAGTAACCCAACACTTCAAAAAAGAGAGACATAACATTGCCCAAATAAGGTTTATTATTTTTGAACAAATAAAAGTACCAAGGAGATGCTTAACAAGATGCTGCTACAGAAAGAAACATACTGGATTGAAAAATTGAATTCCATGCAGCCAAACGGTATGAACGCTGATTGGGACCTAAGTTGTTTTTTATAACATATAAAGAAGTTTGAACAAATTTACTCCAATACGGCTTGTGGCTGTTGAGGTGCACACTTCACTGGCCACAGAGTGAGCACTTTAAGATGGAGCCCATTTAATATACCGGGTTATATATGGCTAATACAGACCACGATCGAGTATAAGTCTATTGAATAATGAGCGCCACTTGAAATAGTTGGTTCTCGAAATTCCGTAAACACATCTACAGATGATGAAGTGGACAATTCCATAAACAACTTGACAAATACCATGAGTCAGTCACAGAAACGCACTAGGAGTAAGAATCAGTGCCATTTAACTCAGTAACATGTCATCAGTAGTTTGTACAAGATGGCGCGCAGCAAAATCCATATAAACAACCATTTGTGTCTACATGGAGAGAGAGAAAGGACTAATTAGAACATGGTTGCCATCGCAACCAACAAAAACACGGGAACGCGATTTACAAACCCGGGCAATTCGAAGAATCCATACTCCGCTGCCAGGAGCTGCCACGAAAGGACGACCATAATAAGGAGCAGAAAAACCTCATCAGACTGGAGGCAAGGACGACAGACAGATTGGTGAAAGGAAACCAAGCTACCCCGGGAGACGACGAGACAGAGGTGAGCAGCGCTAACTGCATGGACACAGCAAAATGCAATATATTCCAGAATCAGTTAACTAGGGTTTTGTGACTGGGACACAGCGCTATTATCTAGCGACTGTTCCCAGCGCAAAGCCCACACAAAATAAAGTCACAGACATCCTAAAAAACAAACACTTTTTGTTTTTTTCACAGACCTAAACACCCTCCGGTGCTTTAAGGAAGAACAATCGTAGAGCCAGATTCAATTGCAAGAAAGCAACACTGACATGTTTATGATGTTTTTAAGAAGATAGAATCTTCAGAATTAGAGGTATTTGAGGTTCAAAATGTATACTGATTAAAAAATGACAAGAGTATTTATGATGATAATATTTGTTGAACAAACAATGACCAAGGAACTGAACAGAAATATGTGATTTTTAACTTCCAGAATCTAAAATCGCTGAAACAAGATACTGATCCGCACCTGATGAAGGGCATTCAGAGCCCGAAACACGTAGTGCATTAGAGAAACCCTCAAACAAAAGGACTATTGGCTTCCTAGCCAGTTACAAGTTTGATATATGGACTAAAGTTTCTCTTAAAATAATAGGAAATGTATCCACGGGGGAAGAAAATGTTACACTTTGTTGTTTGAATTGTGATTTATATGGAAATGTTTCAAGTACCCTTTACTTTGATATACTGTCAAGCATGAAGTAATGCTAAAAGTGTGCAACAATTTATGTTTTGAACATTGAAGAAATTAGAAAATGAATGGGGTACAATAGTTACCACAAAAAAAACGTTGTTTAAATAATTAAAACTGGTGTAAAACCACAAGTAAATATAGTATTCATTTTTGCATAGTTTTATGCTCAAAAGTGTGCATGGAGCCAAGGTCATTTTTGCTAAAGTGATCCCAAAATTGCTCTATGGTAACTATTTAAATCCCATGGTTTAGAAGCTGCAATAAGTGTTCTAGCTGCTTGTTTGAAAATTGCAAGTTTGTTTTAAACCAAGAAAAATAAATTTAACAAAATGACATTGAATTTAAGCTGCCTCAAAGCCACCCAACCAGTATGATAGATTCCCCCCATGAAGGCCAGGAAATCACACTTCTGTGATGATTAGATCAGGGGAGGAGAACTTGGGCTGCAGCAAAAGAGGACAATGGACTTCCTCTGGCTGAAAGAATATGCAGACTGTGAAGAGTCGTAAACGGCCTCTCCCAGAAGGAAGGGGGAGGAGATTGCTTCTGAGCTGCCAGAAGGAGGAGGAGGCGGGGACAGACAACCATTTCTTGATTCACAAGGACCAAAAGCACATTTTTAAAAAGACTGATAATTTACGGTGTAAAATTGTGAAAAATATGTAAACCCCGGACTTGTGAACCTAATTTTTGGCTGCACATTTCAAGAGGAGCCAGAACTCTGTGCTATGTTCTGGGAAGTAACAGTGGAAATTATGGTTTTGTACCAAATGTAATTATGTCAAAAGCATGAAACTTCACACGCTTATGCCCATATACAATGCGCACATTTGTGGGAATTTGCTCCAAAATTGGACCATATGTTCCAGACAAAAAGGGCGGAATTCTGTCAAAAGCAGACCCAAGATCCTACAGCGACGGGGCTTGGAAGAGTATCTGCTCCATAAAATATATGATTTATATATATGATTGTTATAAAGATTGTACACATGTAAATATGTATTGTACCAAAAGTAGATTTTATGTTCAAATGACAAGGGGAGGATTCTCTGACTCATAAACCCACATCATCATGGTGACACCCTGTTTTCTCCTCCAATCAAGGGAGAGAGAAGACTCTAGCCAATAGCCTGGAAAGGGGGCGCGCTTAGGATAATTCAGCACACACACTCCTTTACCATATGCATAAATAGAGAAAGCTGAGGACTTAGAGACACACACAGATTCACCCACTATCCTGATCCTGGCGAAGCACCCTGAAGCAGATACACCCATATTCCTTGCTCCTGACTCCAGAAACTTGGCAAGCAGAAAGGCCCATTCCATTAGTTGAACCATTTTCAATTAGGCCTTGAGTTTCCAGAAACAAAAGGAATTCCCCCAAACTAAAAGGGAACAAAAGAAACAGCCGGGCTGTGCTGTAACTGCTATCCTGCTAAAAGAATTATTACCAGAACCAAAAGATCCAATCCAGTTGTGCTGTGCTGTGCCGTGCCGTTCTGTGCCGTGCTGTGACCAGATAGCTGTGACCAGAGCCGTAGCATACCCAGTCCAGTCCAGTGTGCCCAGCAGCCTATCCAGTCTGGTGTGCCCAGCAGAATTCCTGTCTAGAGATCTTGACGGACCAGAATTCCTGACGGTTCTGTTCAAACATATATAGTGAGTATCCATAGAATAGGACTGTGTCACTAGCATATGTACTGTCCATAGTCTATCCCTATCTAAATCCATCCGATCTTGTCCTCAGAACCTGCATTGTTAGAAATCTTTTTGAATTGCCTGAATTCTCTATATTATCCCTACAATCTCCTTCGGTACTAGTATTGTTAAATATCTTTGCACTCATATATTTCATCTGAAGAAGGCAAGCTCCTTGGCAGGCAGTCGCCCGGATCCAGTGGCGCCCTGGTCCAGTGGCTGTGCTTCCTTGTGGTATTTGCTTCTTCATAGTCATCCCCTAGTGCAAAGAAATCCTGTTTGTCTTTTGAAAGCGCATCCCTGTTTTCTCATTCTTGCGCCTATCTCAGAAAAACGACCTCCACTAAAACGTCCTTAACTTTCTCAAATGTTATGCTAGAAACACAATTCCAACTTCTACTTGTTAGCTAACATCCTCAGCTTTAAATAGAACCAAAAACTGCATCCCAAATCCATATAGTTTTCCCGCGATCGCGAATACCACGCGCGGAAAAGTTTGCTTTGAATTTTCGTTTTGGCAACAAAAAAAAACGTGTAAAACAGTTTTTGATTGCACCCGACCTCAATTTAAAGTTTGCACATTGCTTATTAGTGTCAAATCATTGCTAGTTTTTGTCTGCAACTATCCAAAGCAGCTCCCAATAGAATTTAAACAATTTCAGTCATTTAAACCATATTTAGTGTTTTACGCAATCCATTTTCAGATAACTTTAAAACCATTTTGACAGTTTGCCAATCAGTTCTGTTTCTCTCTTGTGTTTGCTGGGGGGAAATTGGGATTGACATTTTGTTGAATTCTGCATTCATGAAACCTGATATCTCCTCCTATCTCGTTACATTGCTTGTTGGGGGTTGAGGGGCATGCAGGGGGAAATAGTAACCACATTGCTACTTGATTTGAACACTCACAAAAGTATTATTTTTGTGCTGAATTGTGTTGCTCACTATTACTCCTTGTGGTTAAAGAGATTGCTTAGTGTTATGTCACCCCATTGGTGATCATTGTATACCCATTAAACATAGTGTGATTACATTGCGAACTACATAAATAAATATTTTAACTTTGCAAACCAGCCTGATTCCTGGTTCAGTGTGACCAGGGGGTTCCAAGAGAGGGGCGTGATATAAGTGGTACATCGTTCAGAATAAAAGAACTTTTAGACATAAAATAATTAAGGGTTTCAGCTGTGCATCACACGCTAGGCATTGACTTAGGTGAAGTGCCGGATTGATATCACTTACACGCTACCTGTCCAGCCAACTACCGCCCTATTTCTAACATCCCCTTCCTTGCGAAACTGCTGGAGAAGCTGGTCTCCCCCCAATTTACCTCACACACTGAACTTGTTGGTGGTCTCCACGACCTTCAATCTGGATTCTGAGCATCCAGAGGCACAGAAACTGCTCTTATGAACACCTGTGAAGAACTGCTTGTTTCTCTGGACTCTAACTCTCCAGCTGGCCTCATCATACTCAATCTCTCCTCTGCCTTCGACATGGTTAACCATTCCCTCCTCATAAAACTGCTCCATGATACCCTTGGTATCTTGGAGTGATTGATTGATAGTTTATTTGTATAGCGCCTATACACACATGTGTTTCAAAGCGCTTCAAGTCAAGGGAGGGAGCAAGGGAAAATACAATGAAAATACAATGACATTCTTACAATGCCTTGAGACATTAAGAATGTGAAATTAACTATCGTACTATGCCTGGCGGCATTTTAGATAGTCCAAGAGCTATGACAAAAATAAGGAGGGGTGGGAGGGGCGGTAGGAGATGAGAACAGGCAAGCGACTATCGTAATAGGCCTGACAACATTTCTGGTAGAGCCAGATATGGACAAGAGGTGAGGGGAGAGGGAAGCAGGGAGGAGGAGAGGAACAAAACAAGCGACTTTCGCACTAGGCCTGACGACATTTCAGGTGTGGGGGTTGGGGAGGAAAACAAACAAGCTACTATTGTAATAGGTCAGACAACAATTCGGATAGAGTAAGTGCAAAGAATATAGTGAGGGGAGAGAGAAAAAGATAGGGAGAGGAAGAGAAGACTGAGAAGCGGTGAGTGTGGTGAAAGAGAGGAAGTGGCAAGCCGGCAAAATACAGTGTTATAGGGTGGAAAAGCAAGTGGGGGGGAGCACCTCAAGTTGCAGAGGTAAATACTGAACACATAATGTTGCAGGAGCTTGATGTTAAAGGAAGTCCAGCATGAGAATGACGAGATACGAGATGGGTCGACCAGCATGAGTCAAATGAGTCCAAAAAGTCAAATCAAAGCTTCAGCAACAAAGGGGGTGGGGTGTCACCAACATGTGTCAATACAAGCTACCACAATGGGCAGGGATGGCTTGATGGATGTAAGGGAGATAGCAGGAGAGGGCTACCAACGGGGGGAGGGAACAGCAGATGAAAGGATTCAAACATACAGGCATTACATTCAAATAGGTGGCCACTGGATTGGCTTACCTCTTTTCTAACTGACCGTTCATCCCAAGTCATTGTGGGCACCTTCTCCTCCCTTATTCCTTCTCTGCCTGTGATGTTCCCCAGGGCTCTAACCTCTCCCCCTGTCTCTCCAACACTTACCTTGCTCACCTAGCACTCCACATTTTCTCCTTCTCTGCCAAATAAAATATCATATAATAAGGTCCAGTGCTATGCAGATGACACCCAACTCTTTTTCAAGCTTCCTCTTGACCCTCTTGCATCTTCCATCATCCCTGACTGCCTATCTGCCATCCTGTCCTGGTGTACTTCCAACGATCTCTGCCTCAATGCCAGCAAGACTAAGATAATTCCCATTGGGACCCCTGCTCCCTCTTTTTCCCCCTCAGTATGGCCATCATCCATGGGCTGTCCCCCTGCTCCTTCTCCTGAAGTCAGAATCCTTGGAGTCATCTTTGACTCCTCTCTTGCCTTCCTCCCTCACACTCAGGACATTGCTAAGAAGTCCCATTTTCAAATCTTTCTTCTCAAAGGAATTCTCCCTTTTCTCACTTTTGCCCAGAAGCTCAATGTTACCTGAGCCCTGGTTCTCCCTAGGCTTGACTACTGCAATAGCCTTCTCCTGAATCTACCTACATTCACTTTACGACCCCTCCAGCTAATAGGGCAGCAAGACTTATCCTTGGCCTTAAGCCCAGGGGCCGCATCTCTCCTGCCCTAAAACTCTTCACTGGCTCCCCGTTGCGGCACAGATTATACTTAAATCCCTCTGCATCATCCACAAGGCTGTCTGGGGCCTGGACCACACTATCTGCAACTTTCTCTTACTAAATACACTCCATCTAGACCTTTACGGTCTGCTGGCACCAACTCTCTGTGTGTAAAGCGTTTCGCTAAACATAGGGACGGAGGTCGATCACTTTCCTCAGCTGGCTGCCTCCTATGGAGCAGCCTCCCCCTTCCTCTTTGTCTTGAGCAGGACTTTCTTAAATTCCTGAAACTCCTCAAGACTTTCCTCTTCACCTCCTCCTTCTGTCCCTCCTCTGCTAATCTCACAATCACTGTGATTGGTGGCCAGTTCCTCTCGGGCACCTGGCCTCCCATACCCAATCACCCCAGCCGCTGCCTACCTCTCAGCACTTGTCTCAGCACCCACCCGCTCTCACTCCCGTAGGCTTGCACTTTCTATCCAATGCGGCTCCAGGCCGCATAGCACTTATCATACTAAGTACTTCATCTGTTGCTCACCCACGAGCACAGACACTCCAGCACTTACCCCCACCCTCCACTTCCCCTCTTCTCTTTGCATTTGCACGTTCTAAATACTCACAAGGCATGGTAGGCTCATCTGTTATCTTCCACTGTAGTCTTTGTTTTCCCCATGTTCCCTTCTTGTTTCTCTGTGGGCGCTTTGACACAGAATTGACTTACAGTGTAAGCGCCTAACAAATGCACAATAAGTACAAATAAATATATAAATAAATATATTACAGGGTTATTGTGAAACTTAGTTAAATGTCTTGGGGGAAACACATATGTAGTGGTTAACTGGAACCGTGGTGTGTTTTCAGATCCAAATGGAGGGGTTGGAAATCTAGAGTTGCCCCGCAGCTCGATGACTGGATTGATGAGATGCACAATCATGCAAAAGTTGAATTCGGGATTTACAGGAGAATAACACATTGGTGTGTCATGGCAAGATTTGGGGGACATTTACTGATTTATGCTGGTCTCATTTATCAATTTGTGTTTATTATTTTTAGGGGTGGGAAGGGGTTTATGTATATGATTCTATATAGGTTTATTCACCTGTTTTTTTTTTTTATTTTTTATATCTGATGTGTTTTGGTTATGTAATAGTTTCATGGTATTTGGTTGGTTGATTTTATTGTATTGTCTGCTGAAATTATAAATACAGGTTTAAATAAAAAAAATAACAAATGCAGCCATCAGTTCTTATCAACAAAAAAGTGCGCTTGGCCTTTCACAACGGCCAGTTCTGCGTGCTTCCGGTTCGGATGCACAGCTGCAGACAATGAGACCTGTTCAACAAGATGTTGTCACCCCAATGCTAGACTCTGCTCCAGTCCGCGAATGGGATCAGACTCCACCCATCAAATCAACGCAGAGGCCTGCACGAGCATCATAGTGCCACGTACTAGAACCTATAAATAGCTACAGCTCGAGACAGCGGCCTGTACCGAGTGGCCGAGCTTCACCCCTCGAGGCAAAATTGGGAGTGGGTGGGACAGGAAGGCAGGCAGAGCCTGCCCCAACTTTTTATTTTTAAATTAAATTATGATCCCAGGGAGCTTGACTGGTGCTTTTCCTGCCCGTGGATTGAAATTCGAGTCACGCTCGAGCCCGCCATTAGTTCTGGGCTCGCCCAGTTCCCACCTGGCTTGCGAACAGCTAATTTATTGATCATTTCAGCTAAAATGAGTACATTTAATTCTTCCTGTTAATATGATATTTATTTTCATTTCAATGTATTGTGTTTATCTTATCTTAATGGCACTTATATAGCGCACCATACACCCAAGGGCATCATGGCGCTTCAATAACTGCCAGGAGGTCAGCCGAAGAGGGGTCAATTAAATAAAAGAGTCTTCAGAAGATGACAAGATCCCTGGTGGCACGTAGCATCAAAGGAAGAGCATTCCAGCGTTAGCCGCGAGCACGGAGACGGCACGGCCACCCACCCGTGTGAGCCGGACCCCAGGAAGTCCTGAGACCGCAGGGGGCGATAAGGCACATATGGGCGGAATTTAAACTGTAAATATTCTTGCCCAGAGCCGTAGAAAGCCTGATGTGCTATACACAAGGCCTTAAACTGAACTCTCTGAGCAACAGGAAGCCAGTGCGGACATCTCAGATCAGGGGAGATGTGGTTGCGAAAAAGGGGTATGGGTTACCGGCCTAGCTGCAGCATTTTGCACAAACTGGAGACGGCACATTAAGTAGAGTGACTGCGCCAAATTAAGAGAATTACAGCAGTCGATGGTGCTAAGCACAAGCAAAGCTACTGCAGGAGACGGGAGAAAGGGCAACACTTTCCGCAGGACCTTGAGCTTATGGTGCCCTGATTTACACACCAACGCAATGTGCGCCTCAAGAGACAAGGAGGAAGAGAGCCTAACACCTAAATCCCTGCCAGATGCCACAGGAGTGGGGGATACACCCAGTGAAGAAGGCCAGAAAAAAAGGTGGCCAGAGAGAAAAAGCAAAGGGGGGGACCCACCACCAAAACCTCTTACTTGTCCCCGTTCAACTTCAGACAGTTGTCACTCATCCACTGACCCACGGCCTCCAGGCACCCGCCCAGCTAAGCGACTGCACTAGAGAAAGACAGGTCCAGCCGAAAGAGTATCTGGGTGCCATCAGCATACGATTAGCACCGGACGCCGTGGGAGTGGATGAGCTGAACCATAGACTGGATGTATATGTTAAATAAAGTGGGGGACAAGGCAGACCCCTGAGGAACACCACATGATAGTGTAAGAGAAGAAGAATAAAAAGGTGAAAGTGACAGATTAAAGAGCCTATGGCCAAATCACTGAGCAAACATAAGAAACTGTGCAACATACAAAGAAGTACAGACTGGCAAAAGCATGAGAATAAATAGATGATGGCAAGAAAATAAATAGCAAAACACCTAGAACACAGCGAAGGTTGACCGCTACCCACGGCCCATCACGGGAAGACCCTGTGAAACCAGCCTTATTGTGACAAATCCACACCGACCATGAAGAAATCCCACCCACGACTACACACTTAACCCAAAAGGATGGAGTAATGAGTCTCAAGCCTCGGTATCCATTAATCACAGCTGACCAATAGAATCCGCCAGAAAGAAGAAGAAAGAAACAGACCCTGTGAAGGAGCAGAGCACAGGGAGATAGAGGAGCTTGCATTGGTGGCGCCAACAGTTTTCAATTTGGCATCAGCCTTAGGTGACCATTTTGACAAGCAAGACAGTGTTACTCCAGTCCTGGCTGTTGCCATCACATAGTCTAGTAGTACCACCATTTGGAAGGTTTCTTCCTGACTGTGAGGCTGCACACTTGGAAAAGGCATGCTGCCAAGTATAGATGGTACAATGGAGCTGGCCCCAAACTCGCGTATAATATGAGGGTATGCTCTGCTATGAGGCAATAAGGGCTATCACAGTGAATTTACAACATGCTTTGAGATGGCCACCATCTCCAAATGCACTGCAAATTTCGCTTTGCCTCCTTAAACATATTTAAAATTCAGAAATATTCAGAATGCACAAGTTAATGGTAACATTCATGGTAAAAAGACGTTGGTCCACTGAAGTAGGCAGACGTATTTTTACTACTGTCAATTGACTGCACCTCACATGGGCTCAATGGGTGCAGTTTGGGTGGGGATAGAAGTGTAGCTGGAGGGGCAACACATGGCCATTACCATGGTCGTGTTGGGGCAGGGAAACCCCCAGGTTGTGTGTTCCTTCTCACAATCCATTTCCCCCTTCCACAATTCCATGACAATAGTTTTGATAATTGGTTGCACCACATCACCGCCCAATAATCCAAAACTAAAAAGAGAAGAAAAAGATTTAGAACAGGGCAGGTGAGGGACAGATAGACACAGGTGGAAAGTTGACTGAGGCCCCCTAGTAGGAAGATAAAGATAGAAAACAGAGGGAGGGAGATGAAGGACCCAGACTATGGTTGCAACTCTAGATAATGCAGAGGTTCAGGAATTGGGCTGAGAGGGGAGAAGACGAATGCATCAAAGGGAAGCGAGTACTAGTGAGATGCGTGACTTCAGCGAGAGCACATGTGAGAAGCGTGACTTCAGCGAGAGCTGGAAAAGAAGGCTAGCAGAGTTGAAGATGGGTTGAAGGGGAGACACGGCATAAGGAGATGGACCAAAGAAGAGGGAGGAATCTTTAGGACAAGCACAGCCAGGGTTCAGAAGAGGATCTTGGCCTGGCTGGTTGTCAGAGGGAATATTTATGGATGCTATAATGTTGTAGGAGCAGGTGCCAACAATGGAAGAAATATGTGTTGGTAAAGAAAGTGAGTGGCCAAAGATTCCCCCGGTTGCGGGCATAAGAAGGAAGAGGAGTCAGAGGAATTAAGGTAGATGAGACTGGGCGGAGAAGGGGCTTTTAATGAATCCGGTTATTCCATTGGGGTCATCTTCGACACCACACTCTCCTTCTCAGCTCACATCTCTGATGTCTCTAAGAAGTCCCACTACTAGCTGCACCTCCTCAGAGGTATTCTTCCTTTCCTCTCCTTCCCCCAGAAGTTCACTGTCTCTAGAGCCCTGGTTCTCGCTAGACTGGACTACTGCAACAGCCTCTATCTAAATCTTCCTGCTTCTGCCCTCTGCAACTCATCCAGAACAGTACTGCGAGACTTGTCCTTGGCCTAAAGCCCAGGGATCGTATCTCTCCAGGACTGGAATCTCTGCACTGGCTCCCAGTGGCTGCAAGGAGTAAGGTCAAAACCCTCTGCATTGTCCATAAGCCCTTCTGGAGCCTGGGGCCGCAACACCTTCAACTCTCTCTTCCTAAATATCTTCCTTCTCGAGCTCTTCGCTCCTCCACCTCCAACTCCCTCAGGGTTAGTCACCTCTCCAAGCAACACGTTGGTGGTAGATCTCTTTCTTCAGCTGGGGCCTCCCTCTGGAACACCCTCCCTGCCTCAGTGAAACTTGAGGAGAATCATCTCCAGGTCCGGAAGCACCTCAAAACCTTTCTCTTTGCTTCTGATTTTTCTCCTCCTCTCCCCTGCTGACTTTCTGGCTGATACTGAAACTGCACTGGTTACCTGGCCACCTTCTGATCTCGGGCCCAGGTCCCCTCCCCTGCCAGTCACACTCCTGCACTGCCTTCCTGGCAACCCCCGCACTTGGGGACTGTTTTCTGTATCCCTACAGTCCCACTACCAGCACTGGACACCTGATGTCTGCACTTACCCTTGCACTTGCCACCTTTTACTTGTGTTATTTATTTTATTATCCCATGTACTGCACTGTCCCCTCCCCCTTACCCCTGCACTTTCCTCCTTCCCCTTCCCATGCACTTGCGCAATCTGAATGACACCTGGCCTAGTAGGATCGTTGTCTGTCTTCCCCTCTCTTCCCCTCTCTTACCTCGTCGCGCCTTGAAACACTTGTGTATAGGCACGTTATAAATGCCATATCATATCATATCATTGCACAGAGATAGTGGCATGAAGTTGACCAGAAAAGGAACAAATAGAAAGGTTTGAGGGTCGTCTGTGGAAAAGTGACTGACTATAACAAGAAAATCTGGAAGAGAGAGATATAGTGGAGAGAGAAAAGGAGGGGGTCAAGGATAGGGTCTTGTACGGCACCAAAAAGAAGAGGTGGATAAAGGAAGGGATCACAAGCCCATGAAACATTGTAAGATCAGTTTGAAGGATCAAAGACCCCACAGAAGACAAACGCCAGAGGTACCAAAAGAAGAGAGGCTTGATGAGATAGTGGAGTGGCTGTATGGCATCCCCCGCTGTAGACTCTCACTCAACAACTAGTAGATATTGACTGAGCCTAAGCAACATTGCTTTCCATTGACTCTCAAAATACATACAGGTTTAATGGGATAGGGAGTTTTGGGCGCAGTAGATTTGGTCAAAGAAGAATTCATCAAATTATTTACAATGGATTCTGCTCAAAATATGTGTTTGGGGTGGGCTTAGGCAGATAATGCAGGGATGTTAAGGGGGGACTGTGGAGGTCTCCCAACACATATATTTGTGGCAAAATCGACCAGTAAAAAAATAAACGTAATCTTCCATGCAAATTGTTCGATCAGATCACATAGAACCGGTTTAATCCTGAATCTCTGACAGATGGGGATTGCAGCAGTGTTGAGCATGGTTGGGTAACTCTCCCTTGAGCTATCACATAGTTGCAAGCTGTAGAGTAGAGCAAGTAGAGATGGGCCTCCCTGTGAGTGGTTCCAGAGTTGGGGGGAAACGCTGATCCCTGCAAACCAGTCAGGTGGGAAAGGTGCAAAGCATCAGGTGGTGCAGCCCTTTCCAGTGGCAGGGTGGGTATGTGCCAATCACAAAGAAGAGTCTACCGCTAGCATCCACCTCCTAAAAGTCACTTTCACTTGCCACCCTCCACCACTCCACATCTAATGGCTAGGCGGCGCGCAAACCACTCCTTACTGTTAAACAATACCTCAATAGGACTCCACTGTCCCACGCGGCACTTAAGGAACCTCTTTCAGCAGAAGAAACAAGCACTGTCAAAGCAAGAGTTTTGGATTTTGAATAGGCATTGCCCAGACATTTGCCAGCCATTAAGTATTTGCCATCATGTGCCAAAGTACTTGCATCATTTTCTCTAGGTATCACATTATATGACCTGTATTGCTAGCATATACTGGCTATTACCATCAAAAGCCCAAGTACTCACAGCATTGCTAGTGCACCAATTAGCATCAAATCCCAAGGTGCCCTCTCCATTGCCAGTGATTGCTACCAATGCTCTGTATTATGAAGGTGGGATGGGAAATTAAACATGCCTTGACTGCTGCCACACGCCACCACCGTTAATGCTGCAAGGGCACCCCTGGCTCTCCCCATGCACTTCCTCCCACCATCCTATACTCTATGGAGAGCTTCAAGTGGGGCATGTACAGCTATAAAGCCCCCGTAAACTGGTCCCTAATAGCCGATAGCAGCCCAGACCTTCCCCGTTCACTTTTATCCAGTTAAGAGTACTGGTATTTGCCTTTTTAATTATTTTTAAAATTTTTATTGTATGTGGTTTACAGAAAAACCTTTCCAACAAATACGAGGTAAACTCATAATCTGTCATTTAATACATTACACATGCATTAACTTCATATTAAATTCATATTGACCTCACATAAAATACATAAAATTTAAAAACCAGTGCAGCATTTGAATGCTCTAAAACTGTGAATTCGTTCATCATAAATGTCATGATCCAAATAAGGGGAGCAGGGGAGCAGTGCAACATTTTTAAAAGAGAAAATGTGTTATATGGAACATATATAAATACATACTTCAAAAAACTTTTTTCAATATTTCAAAAAATGGATCAGAATCACTTTTCATTGTAAATTAAACAAATAATGTAATGTTCATAAGGCCCAATGCATTTTGAGAATGTTCTCTTCTTCAGGGGCAAGTTATACATTCAATTAATATCTAAAAAGAAATTTCAAAACATATCATTACTTATAATGTAATTAGCATAACTACATTGTAGGGTAAAAATAAATATAAATGGTGCCTTACCTTACTGACCAGTACTGTGAAAGAGTAAAGGCTCCCCTGATTGCTCCATTAACTTCTGGACAAGCCCAAAACTTCAATGGTAAGGCACCATTTATCTTTATTTTTATTTTTACCCAACATTTAGCATCCGATATTATTAAAACCTAGGTAATCTATTTTGGTTCACCCTAGGAATTCATTTGAAGTGGATTTTCAAGATACTTCAAGATTGGGATGGCCCGTGGTGCCAGATCTACAGGTTACCGCCTTCTTAACTCGTCCTAATTTACCAAGTAACACATTTAGGTAGGAATATGATCCTTGTGTTTTCCATAAACCACTGTTGCTCTAATCAATGCACATAGTTTGAATATTGAAAGGATTCATATTACCTTTGTAGGGACAGAGTTTACCGGAATACATAAACACCTGGAAGACTGTGGAAATTATTTAAACAATAAACAGCCACTTTGAAGCATCTAAAGGAACAGTGGCCCACTTAGGTAAGAATAAAAACGCCTCAGTAAACAGGATATTATGAACATGATTTACTCATTAAACACTGTCCTTGCAGACAGATCCAGAAATCAGTATGAACCACTTTTACATAAACGAAAGGGGCGATGGATTTATGACAACAAGGTAGATTATTTGGGTCAAGAAAAAACAACCCTCTATCAGTCTGATTAAGTTGATAATCATAAAGTGTTGAATTGGACAATGTGCTGTAGCATTGATGAGTAACAATATTATTTTTCTATGGGGATTTATTTTATGTACAATCATGATCTAACAAAAATGCACTTGAAGAAATCTACACAATGAAGATATGGTCAAATCAAAGAAATGGAATGAAGGTACAATGTAGTTTTGCTAATTACATTATAAGTAATGATATGTTTTGAAATTTCTTTTTAGATATTAATTGAATGTATAACTTGCCCCTGAAGAAGAGAACATTCTCGAAATGCATTGGGCCTCATGAACATTACAATATTTGTTTAATTTAAAATGAAAAGTGATTCAGGTAATTTTTTTTTAAATATTGAAAAATGTTTTTGGAAGTATATATTTATATATGTTCTATATAACAAATTGTACAAATTGTGTAACATATCAATGAGCTATATCCCAGAATGTTTTTTGCTCATTTATTGAGCTAGTGAAAGTGTGCAGGGGGTGGGAGCTACTCTATTAGGAACTTATTCTGTGTTCATAAGACACATCCTTTTACCAGGAACCTATTAGAGTTACATTCTACACCAGAGTTGTCCAATGTCTTACCCAACTCTTCATACAATGCATTGGGTAGCGGACCAATCATGCTTCGGAATAGGGAAAGTAATCTCCATAGCACCCGCGCCCCCAAAGATGCAATTCTCAATTCAAATCTAATGGCCGAAGCAGGAATAGCATTTTGGATCTTCAGGCTTCGTCTCCACAACCCTGTTTCAAGGGTTTACAAATAATTAACCATCTCATCATAGTATAGTTCCATCCCATAGATGAGTTTAGGGACCACCTTACCTTCATAGAAACAGACATAGGATTTTGTAGAAAACCACCCATATTTTTGCTCTAATTTACTCATCTGGTTAACAGAACTGTAGCTTTCTGTCTCAGGAAAGTACAAATTCCAATCCGTGATGGTTGATCCAAGAGAAGGAAACCCAAATAGAGCATGCTGCCTGTGTTAACAACCGAGACCCCCTGCATGTTCCATCTCAGTGTCTGCGTTTTAGGCCCCTCGACAGCACCAAAATACGCGTCTTTCCTGGGTTGACAATCAATGTGCTGATATCTGTGTATTTCGCAAATGTATTCAGAAAACACTTGGTGCTATCGAGGAGCAGGAAGTCGACCGCATAAGCCAGTCAGGGAATGTGCAACTCACCCAGTTTTGGGGTGATTATGCCCACGTCAGCAAGGGAATCCCCAATGTCTGAGACATATAGATTGAAGAGCCATGGGGCAAGTGCGCACCCCTGCCTCAAACCAACCCAAGTTTGGATCCTAGGTGACATGCACCCATCTAGATTCAGTCTAACACAGATTACTGCATTATCATATGTGCCATGATTAGCCACAGCAGCACCCCCAGGACCCCCCACGTCGCCAGCTTTAGCCAAAGACAGCTTCTGTTAACATGGTCGAACGCTGCTGAGAGGTCAATTGAGGCCACATAAATAACTCCAGGGCACCTTCCCCAGGCTGATTCTTGTAGCACCCTCATAACTATGCCATTAACATTAGTTGAATGACCTGCCCTAAACCCAGTGTGAAATTTGTTAAGGCACTGTGTAGTAGTCATTGACTCAATACAAGTGAATCAGTAATATAGACACAAAGATTTTACAATACACGTCTATAAAAGCAATTGGACGATAGTTTCTTGCTTGATCTCTTCCTCCTTTCTTAAATATCGGAACCACATGTGCTGTTTGCCAAGAAATCAGTAAATCTCTGCTTTTAGATATGCTTTTCAAAACCATGGTTAGGACATGAGCCCAAATAATCAGGTGACCCTTGAATGTATTGCTTGTCAAGAGGTTAGGCCCTGCTGCCCAGGAGATTTTAGATTTTTTTTATCAACCTCAAAACCACCTCATAGTCTACAGTAGATTGCCAATCTTTACTGTCAAACAAGGGCAGATGGTTTCAATCTACATTGGGACCACCCGGGTCCACCCCATAGAGATCAGAGAAGAATTCAACCCATTGGGTCTCTTCATTCAATTGTCTTACAATCACCAATAATTCTTGACCTTTGATCAGACCCCAAATGTCTTTTCACCGAAGTGCGAAGCATAGCTTCAGCAACTTTTAGCAGCATTGCAGCTTTTCTAGATTTGCAGAAATGTTTATACCTTTGTTTAAGGTGTCTAATTGTACTAGATTTTCGGTCCTGGTCCCAATTAGAGCAGCGGATTGACCTTACACTTTGCTGCATGAGCACCTTTTTGTTGGCATGCTGTTGGTCAAATATGTATCGATGTCTCCTAGATGGAGTAACACTCCTCATCCCAGGATTTAGATTAGTCCTTTCTATCAGGCTACCCAGGAATGTGTCAATCGGATGTGAATTGAATGTATAGAGTTGCCATTCTATTGTACTGGAGTTCATTAAGGACTCCAATTCCATGTTCAATATCTTAATGTTATGTGGAGACCAATGAATCACTTTACCCTGACCCACTGTTATGAAATGTATTGAGGCACCTTTGACGGTCTTATTCACCATAATATCAAAATCCACGTTCAGTACACTATGATTGATGCATGTATTTCAAATGATCTCAAGACCTTCACTGAGGTCGAACAAAAAGGCGTCAACAAAGATGTAGTCTATAGTGGACTTACTATCCCCTTTATTCCAGGTAGGCATTGGAGTATCCGGAGCGTTTACTTCCACATTTAAGCAAACAAGTTCCAAAGACTCAAGCCACAGACTCAACTTTCTCCCCCATTGTTGCTTCAAATTATCTGAAACCATTTCAGGCAAGATCTCCCATGGTTCACCATCCATGCTCGATAAGCAACACTCAAAATTAAGATCCCCTGCTAGAATTGCTCGTCCATTCAGGACCGACTCCTGCCAGTGGCAGTTATGAGTAATAACTTCCAGAAAGTCATTTAGGTCTGCCACCCACTTATGCCAATAAACATAACAAGAAGTATTTCCATTTCCAAGTCCACCCACAATGAGTGTACCGTCACTGCAATTACCCCAAAAGGAAGGTTAGGCACTAATCTTGTTGACAAACCTAGAGCAGTTTTTATGGCCATCAGCAGACCCCCTGATGATCTCCCCGCCTTGCTCGGCTTGGCAGGTTGTACAAAGACTTCATAACCAGCCACAGACAATTTTTCAACCATCCATGTTTCCTGCAGAAAAATACAATTACTATCCTTCAACATGGCAATAGTTTCCAAGTTAGTTAGCAAATGGGTATTGCCTCTGGTATTCCAGGAAAGGATTTTCTGGTATATATCATCCTCAATCAACCCTTGAGTGTCTTCAACGGCTAAACGCTGATCAGTTCCACAGGGTGGCTTTAACATGGGCCCAGTCTTCATTCTGTGTGTTAAAGCCTTTATTATATTGCCTGGATTGCCTGAACCTGATCTGTTCACTTTAAAAACTACCTTCAGGTTTCCACCATGGTTGCAATTATGCCTTACAGGAATCTGTTGAACCTCCAGTAATTCGACCATAAAACCCAATTTTTCCAATGACCACATTCAGCAATAACCAACCAAATTAAAGATCAACTGGGAATTAGAGGATATTACATTTTACCCACTGATCCCGATCTGGAAGTTGAACCCTATTCAGATCATAGAAAGTTAATGAACTCAAATTCGGGATCTCAGAAAAAAGTTTCAATACATTTCCACGGTTCAAGCACACAGGTAAGTTTTGACCCCAGAGGCCTGGTCAGCTGTAAAACATTCAAACTCAAAAATGTTTTACAGTGATTAACATTGCTTCCATCAGACGACCCCTTATCTCCCCAATTGTTTTTGTAAGTATTTTGTCCCAAATCTTCTGTCATGTCCTGGCCCTTGTGGTTTGCTATCCTGATTATATTGGGCTGCCTTCTAGAAACATTGTCCATAGATGGAACAAGATCGGGTACATAAAGATTCTTTAAATGGAATCCTGATCCAAGCAACACATAGAAGTGCCACTAACTGCCCCTAAGACTTGACATATGGGGGGTTTCTCCCTCCACTGCCGACACCACCAAATTATAAGACATATCAGGATAATATAATTTTTTAAACAAGAACGGTTTACTCTGGGTATTTATCACAGGGGCGACCTCAGCGGCCAATTCTCGATCCAATCCTAAATAATCTGCCATTACTTTTATTTTTTCCATCGGTCACTGAAATCACCCCAGTTTTCAGGTTTACAGTGATAGTTCCTTGGCCACGATCCATACCATCTTTTCGAACCCCCTTACACAGCCCACAAATGGGTCGGTTTGAATCCCCATTTCAACCCTCGTCACTTGAGCACCCAATACGTCATTATTCACCAAGAGGATGATCTCATTACTGGGTACAATTTGCAACCAATCCTACCACAGTAACCATATTACCCAAGTCATGGATATTCGCCCTCATACTTTCTTCCAATACTGTTGTCATCACCCTATGTGTGCGAGTTCCACTGTTACCACCTTTAGCCATTGACTCAGCTATAGTAAGATTACGGAAGTATTTACGGAAAGAGGTCTTTCTTTTTTTTGATGTTTTTTTAATGTTTTGATTTCTTAGCCTTATGCCCCTTTTCATTTCTGTTGTATCCATTTTCTCCCTTTAAGGCCTCATCTGAAGTTAGAGCTATAATATTGGGTTCAATTGAGTCAATACTTACAATACTAGGTCCTGTAATTTTTAGTTCTTAACAGGGGTACCCACAGTGGATTCCATTACCTCAATTACCACATTTTCCTTAACCTCATCAATTGGTTGATTGTTTTTTTAGCAGATCTGTGTGAGAAACCAGAAGGTGGCTCACCCGCTAGTCCCCGTGGATCTTTCTCTCAGGTGGCGAGGGCACGGCTATCGCCTTTGAATCAGACCCTGGGGGTGGACCTGTGCGGGAGGATCACCTGGGTGAGGGGTCTTGTGGGAGTGGGACACCGGATGGTGAGACACAGTATCCCCCTCCCTGTAACACCTTTACCACCCCCTACCCAATGAGATATTTAGAAACTCACTCCCCCCCTTTTCCTGTATAAACACTTTCACACGCACTGCCCGCTCTGGGAGAAAACAGAAAACAGGCTCACACTCGAGCTGTGTACCTGACATGTCCCATTACTATGGTCAGGCAAGGTCAGGCAATTACTCACACCTGACTTTCATTAAACTTCCCCACACAAATAAAAGGCAGAGCACAAGAGCACACCCCGAGCGACGCAGAGCACACAAAAGTACAGCAGTTTTGAGTTGGCAGCTGAATAAGGGGAGAAAGACGGCAAAGCATGAAGGGCTCGTAAGAAGGGAAGCACCCTTGACCTCTTCGGCAAGATGCAGTTACTTTCAAGAAACCTTCAAGGCAGAAAGTGTAAGGCCAGGAAACCAGACTGAAGAATCCTGCATCGTGTGTTGGAGATACCAAGGGCCCTCCCGCATAACTGATCAAGGCGGGGAGGAGCAACAGACGATGTGGTATCGTCCTTGTCTACAAGAACAAAGAAGCGACAGAGAGATCAACACAGCCGGTGAGTTAGGGAGATCGATGCAAGACTGGTCTCTAATGAAGTCAAGGTTGCAAGCAGCAATATTGTATAATGAACAGTGGAACAAACATTGTTAAATGCATGTGATGAAAGATGCGAGTAAAGCTAAACTGCCAATGAATGTTTGTACTTGAGAAGGAAAGATACAATACCGTTGACAGAGTGGTCTGGCACTGTGAATGTGCTCAATCGAAGGTCTCTGTTACGCTCACCTGGTTCCCACAGGGGCGTCGATCGGACCCGGACAGCTGCGGTCTCCACCAACGTGATGCGTAGTGAAGAGATGACAGTCTGGACTGGCCCGCCTAATCTAAAGAGTTCAATATGTCCGATGTTCACTCTTGTTCCATTCCCTCGTTAGGTTGCAGCTGGGTCCAAAAGAATATTGCCTGGAGGCAGCTGATGGCGTTCAGGTAAGAGTCTGTATTACCAAACACTGTCCGGTGAAAGCTGCATGAGTTTAACTTGCTGTTTTCTCTCCCTTTATAGGTACGCCATAGGAAGATGCGGCGAATTAAAGAATAATACCTCCGGTGGTAAAGCAGGTAAGCCTATGGTGGCAAAGAGATTGTCTTAGTTGGTTTTCTCGGCTCACCTTGTTATTCCTTTTGTTTTCCCCCCAGGTGCTGGATTTCGACGAAGAAAATGATGGAGGCAGCGCCGAATCGAAAGATGCGGTGGACTGGTGAGTATAACGCGGCGCTGCTGCTGGCGAAGCGACGCGTGCTGAAATAATGTCCTTTCCAGGCTCGGAGATGTGCTCGGTCCGGAATCAGGTAAGGAATCAAATAATGTCCGTGATCTAACCTCTTCTCCTTTCTTTTCCTTTTGTGTGGGAGTTCCGGATTCGAGGCGGGCGTGGCAGAAGACTGGATGCTGACTTGCAGACACGGTGAGCGTCACGCTGCTGAATGCAGAATAACACGAAGCATGTGATGCTCTTCGGGCGTGGTTTAAATATCCTCCAAAGTAGTCCCAGGTAAGTATTCCTCCTCAGCCCCGCCCGAGTAAAAAATAGTCCCTAAGTAAAGTAGTCCCTTCCAAGCCTCCTTTGGCTTGGAGCTCTTGCAGCATGGTCTGCATCAGGTAAGTTTGCAGCATGGTCTGCATCAGTTAAGTTTTAATCCATGAGCTTTGCGCCTATGGTGCCAGGACTGACTCTCCATATGAGCCTGGCGCCATAGGCGCCAGGACTGGACCCAAATAGCCCCTAGCAGGGGTTGTTGGGCTTGCTTAGGATAACTTGATGCCTGCTTCCGGGGTTGCTGGACTTGGTCTGGGTCCCCGGGGGTAGGCATCATGACAGCACTCCCCCCCCCCCCCCCAAGGCCCCTCCTAAAGTCGTTCTTCCCTGTGGTTTCAGTTTGTCTGGGAAATTTCGGTGGAATTTCTTCACCAATCGGGGTGCATGAACATGGTCACTAGGTTCCCATGAACTTTCCTGTGGTCCGTAACCTTTCCAGTCGATTAAATAAAAGAGTTTTGACTTTATCAGCTTGGAGTCCAGGATGTTCTTAAATTCAAATTCAGGTTCTCCGTCTACAAGTATGGGGTCTGGTGGCTTGGTTAGTCTTGTCCCTGGTTGCACTGGCTTCAAAAGTGACACATGAAAGACGGGGTGAATTTGCATATTAGCAGGTAAGTCCAACTTGACAGCCACCGGGTTGATAATGGCCTTAATAGAGTAAGGTCCCAAATATCTGGGGTTAAAGGTCCGTGTTCCCTTTAGAGGTATATGTTTTGTGGCTAACCATACTTGGTCCCCTATCTGGTATTGTGGAGTATCACTTCTATGCCGATCAGCATCTTTCTTGTATTTTCCTTTCGCCTGTTTTAAATGTGTAGTTGCTTCCTTAAAGGCTTGTGTAATCGTAGCGTGCAGATGGTCCACTGCGGGCATTTCTAAGTGTGGGGGTGAGTCAAGGTCTGAGGTTCAAGGATGGTGCTCATATAAGGTATAAAAAGGGGCTTTGTCCAGTTCCAGAGTGTACTGAATTATTGTATGCATATTCGCGATCCAAAGAATGTCTTTCCAATTACTCTCAGTCTGATGTAACATACAACGCAGGTATTGTTCGAGAGTCTGGTTGGTCCTTTCTGTTTGACCATCGGTCTGGGGGTGGTGACTGGTTGATAATCTCACATCGATTTGCACCAATTGACAGCATTTTTTCCCAAAATGTGAAATGAATTGACTGCCCCGGTCATAGGCCAATATGGATGGAAATCCGTGTATGCGAACAATGTTTTTGAGGAACGCCCTGGCCAGGATTGAAGCTGAAGGTAATCCCTTTAAAGGAATAAAGTGGGCCATCTTGGAAAAAAGATCCACAATAACTAGAATGGTGTTAAATCCATTGCATGGGGGTATATCAGTAATAAAGTCTAACGATAAGGTGTGCCATGGTGTAGGCAGAATGTCTAAAGGGTGTAAGAGTCCAGCTGGTTTTTTCTTTTGACTTTTGTTTTGGGCGCAAATGCCACAAGACATCACAAATTATTTAATATCCTTTTCGCCAGGTGGGCCACCAGAATTGTCTTTTAATTTTAGCTTTAGTTTTTGCAATACCTGGGTGCCCCTCCATTAGGGTATCATGATAACGGGAAATGACTAGCTCTTGTAGTTCCTTGTGTGGCAGAAATAGCCGCTCTTGGTAATAAGGCAGATCATTGGTGACAGAGTAGTCCGGGCCTTTTTTAACCCAGTCCTGCAGGGCTGCTGAATCGAAAAGTTGTTGGATCTTTAAATGAATCTCTTCTAAGGTCTGTAGAGTAGTTATCCCAAGAATTCTTTGTTCAGGAATTATAGGCACCGGTTCCGGGTTCGAATATGCTTCTCCCATCCCGATTCGGGACAAAGCGTCTGCCTTACCATTCTTACAACCTGGTCGATAAGTGATCACGAAATTGAATTCGGCAAGGAATAAGGCCCATCGAAGTTGACGCGATGATTGTGCCTTGGCTGTTTTTAAATACTGCAAGTTCCTGTGATCGGTGATTACAGTAATGGTATGCCTGGCACCGAGAAGATAATGCCGCCAAGCCTTGAAGACGGATTTGATGGCTAACAACTCTTTATCGGTAACTGCATAGTTTAATTCGGGGGCCGAAAATTTTCTGGACCAAAATGCTACTGGATGAAGTTGACCGGTTTCTGGATCCTTCTGGGACAGGACAGCCCCCATGGCTAAACTGGATGCATCGGTTTCAACTATGTATGGGAGCTCGGGGCATGGATGCTTTAAGACAGGTGCCGACGTGAATTTCAATTTCAGTTCTTCGAAGGCTTTTTCAGCCTCTTCGGTCCACAAGAAGCGTTTTTTTTTTCGCAAAGTGCTGTGATGGGGTGTACAACATATGAGAAGTTAGGAATAAATCTGCGGTAGAAATTAGCAAACCCAAGCATGCTTTGCACCCCTTTAACTGAACTGGTTGATGGCCACTTGAGAATTGCGTCCACCTTTCGAGAGTCCATTTGGACTCCTTTTGGAGTCAGGATAAATCCAAGGAATTCAAATTCTGTAGCATGAAAAACACATTTTTCCAATTTTGCATATAACTTGTACTGGCGCAGTTTCTCAAGGACTGCACAAACATGCTTAACATGGTCTGATTCTGAGGAGGAGTACACTAGAATATCGTCTATGTATACGACAACACAGACGTCAATGAGTTCACGAAGGACATCGTTCATAAAATACTGGAAGGCTGCTGGTGCATTGCACAACCTGAAGGGCATCACCTGATATTCGAATAATCCGTACTTGGTGCGAAAAGCGGTCTTCCATTCGTCGCCCTTCTTTACACGTACCAGATGATATGCCCCTCGGAGATCTAATTTAGTGTAGATGCAAGCATCCTTTACTTGGTCTAGTAGTTCGGGATCAGAGGAAATGGATATCGGTTCTTCACCGTGATCTGGTTTAATGCGCGGTAGTCTATGCATGTTCTGAGGTCACCTTCCTTTATGGGCACAAAGAATAAAGCTGAAGATGCAGGGGACTTAGATGGATGAATGAAGCCATTAGCAAGGTATTGGTCCAAGTATTGTCGTAGGAGACGGTTTTCGGGTTTCCATAAGGGCGTAGATTCTACTGCATGGAGGTTGTGCACCGGGTATGAGGTCGATTTGACAATCGTATGATCTATGAGGTGGTAAGGTGTTTGCCTGTTCTTTTTGGAAAACATCCTGGAATTCTTGATATTTCTTAGGTAACTGCATGACTGGATTAGCGACTGTGGCCAGGCTTTTGTTCAAGGTTTTTTCCGGTTAACAGGTGTGTGCACACTCCGGGAAGGTTACTCTCTTCTCTCGCCAATCAATACAAGGATTATGTGTTTCTAACCAAGGTATCCCCAGTATTATTTGGAACTGCGGGGCTTTGATTAAGTCAAACACAATAGTCTCTCGCTGCCCATCTTGACCCAACAGTGTCATCTCTGTGGTGGAATGAGTTACAGGCCCAGAGGCAATTTCAGTTCCATTGACTGTGGTGAAAACATCCGAAGTGGTCTTTTTACAGAGAGGTAGATTCATCCTAGAAACCAATTCGTGGTCCACATAGTTTCCTATGGCCCCACTATCAATGTACGCCCTAACTGCGTGCATACGTGATGGCTGCCTTGGATCAATAAGGACCATTGGTATGATTAGGTGCGAGGTCTGAGTGTCCTTCTTTAAGCTCGGCAAGTGGACCTCTATGCTTGTCGGGCGTGGTCGTTTCCCGAATCAGGCTCTGTTTGATTTCTATCAGCAACTCCGACTACTTTCTTGGATGGTTTTATAGGGCAATCCCGTAGAAAATGTCCTGAGGCCCCACAGTACAGACACAACTGCACCTGTCGTCTCCTTTCTCTTTCTTTTTGAGTTAAGGGTCCCTTAACCCCCCGATCTGCATTGGTTCTGATGCATCTGTTCCTTTGGGAGTAACATTGGGTTTAACCAATACCCGATTCTCAAATTTAGCTCGATCAGCTTTTCTATTCTGAAGTCGGTGGTCTAGCTGGACCACTAAGTCTATATATTCTGCGCAATCCTGAGGTGGGTTCACAACTTGGGCCAAAACATCTTTGAGTTCACCCTGAAGTCCACGATGAAATAATGTAATTCGGTTTACCTCTGGCCATCCGGTTTCCACCACCAACCTATTGAAGGTTGCGATATAAGTTAGCAGGTCCTGGTTTCCTTGTCGTAGGGATGGAAGTTCATTATCCAGGGCCTGTCCCTGTGAATGTCTGGCGAATAATCTTTCCATGCTCAATTGAAAACCCTGAAAATCCCGAAGAAGAGGGTCATCCTGGTTGACTAATGGAATTGACCAATCCGCTGCGCTGCCACTTAGGTATGACAGTACAAAGGCTACTTTGGCTTGGTCGTTTGGAAAAGCTCCTGGTCTGCATAAAAAGTGCAAGCGGCATTGGTTCATGAACATGGCAAACCTTTTCGGGTCCCCAGCAAAGCGTTCGGGTGGAGCTAAAGGAATGCTCCCTGGTAGAACCACTTGCACAGGGCTGCTCGATGAAACGGGGGTTGAATTCCCCCCAAGTCCAGGTAGTGGTGTTTGCCCAGCTTGGTTTTGCAGAAGTTGTCTGGCAAGATCATCAGTGCGCTCCTTTGACACAATCAGTTTCCTCCTGAGGGCATTAGTTTCTTGGCGCGCGGAGTGCACTTCTGCCCTAAGTTCTCCTAACAATTGGGCTAGTTGGTCGGTTTCTGAGGTCTCCATTACGCCCGGGTGGGGATTTGTAGATAGGCTTTGCGTTCTGTTACGCTCACCTGGTTCCCACAGGGGCATCGATCGGACCCGGACAGCTGCGGTCTCCACCAATGTGATGCGTAGTGAAGAGATGACAGTCTGGACTGGCCCGCCTAATTTTGTCTGCTGGACTTGTAGAAGTATTCTCCTGCAAGTGGAGAAAGGGATTTAGCCACCCGTGGACTTTAGGGATGGCCCCCAACAGTTCTCGTTCTCCCCACTAATCACCTCCGATATCCCCTTTTGGTAACCTCACCTTACATTTTTAAATGATGAGCTCTCCATCCTGCATGGCATGCAGGGGCGCGTAGATACCAGTTACTTCACTGGGTTGAAGGTACTGGAGGAGTTCCAGAGGAATATTGACTCCAGTGTCTATAAAGTTCAAAGAGTTCAATATGTCCGATGTTCACTCTTGTTCCATTCCCTCGTTAGGGTGCAGCTGGGTCCAAAAGAATATTGCCTGGAGGCAGCTGATGGCGTTCAGGTAAGAGTCTGTATTACCAAACACTGTCCGGTGAAAGTTGCATGAGTTTAACTTGCTGTTTTCTCTCCCTTTATAGGTGCGGCATAGGAAGATGCGGCTAATTAAAGAATAATACCTGCGGTGGTAAAGCAGGTAAGCCTATGGTGGCAAAGAGATTGTCTTTGTCAGTTTTCTCGGCTCACCTTGTTATTCCGTTTGTTTTCCCCAGGTGCTGGATTTCGACGAAGAAAATGATGGAGGCAGCGCCGAGTTGAAAGATGCGGTGGACTGGTGAGTATAACGCAGCGCTGCTGCTGGCGAAGCGACGTGTGCTGAAATAATGTCCTTTCCAGGCTCAGAGATGTGCTGGGTCTGGAATCAGGTAAGGAATCAAATAATGTCCGTGATCTAACCTCTTCTCCTTTCTTTTCCTTTTGTCTAGGAGTTCCGGATTCGAGGCGGGCGTGGCAGAAGACTGGATGCTGACTTGCAGACACGGTGAGCGTCACGCTGCTGGATGCAGAATAACGCAAAGCATGTGCTGCTCTTCGGGCGTGGTTTAAATAGCCCCCAAAGTAGCCCCAGGTAAGTATTCCTCCCCAGCCCTGCCCGAGTAAAAAATAGTCCCTAAGTAAAGTAGTCCCTTCCGAGCCTCCTTTGGCTTGGAGCTCTTGCAGCATCGTCTGCATCAGGTAAGTTTGCAGCATGGTCTGCATCAGGTAAGTTTTGATCTATGAGCCTGGCGCCTATGGCACCAGGACTGACTCTCCATGTGAGCCTGGTGCCATAGGCACCAGGACTGGACCCAAATAGCCCCTAGCAGGGGTTGTTGGGCTTGCTTAGGATAACTTGATGCCTGCTTCCGGGGTTGCTGGACTTGGTCTGGGTACCCGGGGGTAGGCATCATGACAGTCTCTGTAAGGTATCCCACCAAGAGAAAATGAAAGTAGAAAACTGATGTGAAATACAATTGTGTGAAGTGAATCGAAGTGGTCCTGCGACGGTTTAAGCAAAACCCATTGCACATTTGAAAGTCTTTGATTCTGATATCAAGAGGATCTGAGCCCAAATGAGGGGGGTCAGTGTTCCGAGCCTAAACGAGGGTGACCGATTGTGAACATAGTGGCAAAGGGGTCTGAGCCCGAACAAGGGGGACCCGTGGTCCGAGCCCGAAGGAGGGAGACCAGTTGTGAACTTGTGAATGTGAAAACCCTGACAAAGGAAAGGAACTTTTGTGTTGTGTTTGTTACATCAGGCCCTCTGCAATAAGAGATTGTCTTTGGGAGAGGGACTTTGTCGGAAGGCCCTGATGCCTGCAATTTGAACTGTTACCTCGTGGCCAAGAAGGTAGAGTGTATGCGAAGCTCGCATGTGCCGCCTTGCCCCGTGCCAATACAGATTTCCTTGTTAGCCTGCGGCACTTGCAGAACAGCATGCACATTTAATTCCATAGTTTGTTTAAAATGTGCACAATTAAAATCAAAATTCCTTAAAAGCTGATGCACTGGTTACATGAGAATTCCAAAAGAGTTTTAGCAAATAGATTTTAAAAACAAAAAATTCTTAGCCAAAAAAGAAAAGCATACAAAAGAGAATAAAAAGGATAAAGAGCTCTTTAATTTTTCAGGGTGTGGGGGTATAAAGTTTAGAGTGACCGATCAAAGGAGAGACTTCCCACAGCCTCCAAGGTACGAAAAGGAACCTCGCCCCATGGATTAAAGGAAGAAAAATCCTCCGACAGTCTTAGCCTTTCCTTCCCATCGACCCCCCTCCTGCAGTTTCGGAAGAAAAAAAAACATGCACTTCGGTTTGGAGGAGTGAGTATCTCAATTAGCCCCCAGTGAGTATCCTCTCGCTCTTTTCCGTTATCAGAGTCCACACCGGTCCACAGGGGTCCTGTTATTTCACCACTATAGTCTTTTATGGCTTATAGTCTGGCAATCGCACACTTTGGGTTTCTTATTTTCAAAAGAAGGCCGGGCACAACCCTTGGTGCGTCGTATATTCAAACTCAGATCATGTCAACGAATGACAGTGTTTGTTTGTTTGTTAGTTTATTGATTTATTATGCGCGTCGGACCCTGAGGTAGCAGGGCGCATGTGACAAGAGGGCTTACAGCTTGGTTACAGAAGTTACAAGTTTACAGTAGTTACAAGTTTACAGAGCATGGTAGAACAATTTTCTTGGCTCCACAGGATGAAAGTTAGGCAGTAGAGTACAAATACAACAGTATGCTGACAACAAGTCAGAAGGCTGACGTAACATAATAGCAAATCTATATCAGGTACAATACATGCGGTAGGAGCGTGGGGAGGATGCGGGTTACATAGCATTCTCAGTGATCCATTTTATTGTGTTCTTTCTAAATTTGTTGAATGATAGGTCAGATATAAGTGCGTGAGGTAGGGAGTTCCACAATTGAGCTGCCCTAACTGGGAAACTGGACCCTCAAATAGTGGACAGTTTAAATCTGGGCACTAGAAGGCAGTTGGGGCTGGTTATTCTTGTAGGTCTAGTAGAGTTTTTTCCAGTGAATCGTTCTGTTAGGTAGCTAGGGGCTTTGTCGTTTAAGCATTTGTGGATGAGGGAGGCAGATTTGAGGTTGATTTTTTCTTGGGTAGAGAGCCATTTATGTTTCCGTCTTATTTCAGAAATATGTCCTCTTCTGGGAATACTTAGGGCCGCTCTAAGTGCATTATTTTGGAGCACTTGTATTCTGTTGATGGTTTGTTTAGATTCCCCTATGTAGAGGGAGTTACAATAATCTAATTTTGAGAGGATAAGGGCTCTGGATAGAATTAGGTAACTGTCATCGGATAGGAATTGTTTCCCGGCTCGAATTAATTTACATGTATAGGCCGTGGATGAGGCCAGTGAGTTTACCTGTTGGTAAAGGATAAGGTCGAATCGAGATAGAAACCTAGTGTTTTTTCTTCTCTGGCGACCTTGATAGTGTTCCCATCGATGATGAATGCTGAGTAATTAGGGTTGAGTTTAGAGATGCGAGCTGTGGTGCCCAGGATGATGAGCTCTGTTTTGTCATCGTTCAAGCATAGGCCATGGTTGGCCATCCATGCTTGAACAATGCTGTAGACTCTGTTCACCAAAGCCAGATCTTCCACATAATACCCGGTAAGTGGTAGGAGAATCTGGGTATCGTCTGCGTAATTGGTGTAGGTGATACCCAGATTGTCAAGATCGTCAAAGAGTGGCTTGGTGAAGATATTGTAGAGTGTTGGCGAGACACAAGATCCCTGGGGCACTCCACAGGTGATAGGTATCGGGTCTGCTGCCACTGTGGGGGAGAACACCCTCATGGTCCTGTCACTAAGGAATGACTGTATCCAGACTATAGCCTCCCCTGAAAAGTGGGCTGCAGAGTCCAAGTGATTACACAGGACTTTGTGGACTACCAGGTCAAAGGCGGCTGAGAGGTGTAGTAGGAGGAGGAGTGCTAATTTACCCTCGTCTCTGAGTGAGTCTATTTGGGCCTTTAAATCGATAAGGGCAGTCTCTGTGCCATGTTGAGGTCGGAAACCGGATTGGCTGGCGCCAAGGAGATGGTTCACCTCAAGGAAGTTCTGAATTTGGGTATATGCTACCTTATCCAGTATTTATAATAGGAAAGGCACCGTGGTGATGGGCCTGTAGTTTGTAGGAATATTAGGGTCCAGTGTTTGTTTTTTCAGAAGGGGGAGTACCCAGGATTCCTTCAAGTTACACGGGATTGTGCCAGTAGTGAAGGAGGCATTGATGTGTTTGGTGATGAAGGGAGCTAGATCTCTAGCAGCATCCTAGATCAGTTGTGCTGGGCATTGGTCGCCTTTACAATTGGATGGTTTAAGTGCAAGAATGGTTTTCTCTACCTCGAGCACTGAGACCTTAGAGAAGTTAAAATGGGTGAGTTCTTTGGGTTTAGGTGTAGGTGTTTTGTTTGGGGGAAATTGGGTTTGGGCTGATAGTGTAACTTTCTTTAGAGCAATTTTATTTTGGAGGTTGCCCACTTTGTTGGTTAGTGCCAGCTGAATGTCTGTGCACCAGGTTTTATCTTTAATAGAGTCATCCTGTACTGCAATAGGATGACTCTTTTACTTCCAATTATTTTAGAATAGAGAAGAGCTCCTTCATACTGGAGTTGGCTTGGGTGATCCTGTTGTTATACGTTTCTTGTTTGGCCAGGATGATATCCTTTTTGTATTGGGTTGAGATATTTATTAGATTGGATTTATTTTCTGCAGTAGGATGTAGGTTCCATACTGTTTCGGTCCATACCGCAGGCGGGCAAACAGGTTAAACAAATTGCACGAATGCACGCACAAATCAAACGGGCAGGCGGGCAAACAGGTTAAACAAATGTCTCATAGATAGATGATAAGACAGTTTTCTAGTGAACTTGCCTCCCCGTGACCCATTGCAACTGCTCCTGGCAGCCGAGCTAGGCCAAGCTGGAGGAACAAAACAAGATGGAGGTGAGGCAGTAATATCTTCTGGATAAACAACAGAAGGGCCTTGAGGTACCAGTAGGGCACAGAAAGTGTTCTGGAACATTCAAAATTGTTTCTGGTTCCCCCACTTGCGTACTGCCAGCAATATGGGAAACCAGACTAGGGAAGGCACTTCTGTATTCATGGGAGCTGAGAGGAAAAAAAACAAAGCTGAGAGGAGTGACCTGCTCTACTCCCTAAAAACGATTACAGGGTGTCCCTAACAGTGAGGGGGTGGTCGGTGAGCAGGCTACAGCCCTAGTTAGCCCACTGATGGGCAAGAGTGGGCGGGTGCTCTCTCGAGAACAGATCAAATCAAGGCAACAATGAAGGATTTCTTTGGCTGCACGCTGAAAACTTTCCATTTCATATTCTATGAACTCCAACACACTCCGCGTAACTCTTACCTGCAGGAGAAACAGAAGAGGTTACTCAATGTTGGCTGCTGGGAAAGGAGGTGGTTTGTGCAAAGTCACTGCCCGACGTGTTTCTCCAGGAACAATTCTTGAGAAACTTAAAAATCCCATGAAACCTAAAGTTAATTGACTATGCTGGGGCCATTGCAAGGGCAGATGGTTGGAAAAAGAATCAGTTGGATGTCTTGTTGGAGGATAGAGTGGACCTTTGGGGGAAGAATAGGAGAGGTGGATATTTAAATAACTCTGGACCTATAAGGCTCTTAGACTGGAAACCAGCCAAGGAGTAGAGGTGCATCATTGGGAGGTTTCAGGGTTTTCTAGGAAGATGGAGATGAGTGTGTGGTGATAGGCCGCATCACAGGGACTGTCTCCAATGGGCTAGCAAACCAAAAGGGAGGGTATGATCTAGATTGATAAGTGTGTGGATGTCTCTTCCATTGAATACTGATTTTTCACTGGTAGTGGCTTAGACTGAACCTACGTTTGGCAAAGCGGCTGCTGCAGGTATTGGCAAGCAGCACACAGGTGCCGCCTCTGCCTGACAACACCAGTAGCTTGACCATGGATGTCAGCATATGCTTCCTATCCAAGCAGATGATTGACCAGCCACTGGGGTCACCTTGAGCATCGGAAAAAAGAGGAAGATCCCTATGGCACTGCTGACACTCTACAGAGGCGTAGCCAGGATTCTCTAACACATTGGGCCTGAAGCTAATGCAGTTGGGCCCACTGCAGTGACATTAACATCAATAAATACCACACAGTTCTGCTGAGTGGGAATTTACATATTTAGGATGGGCCTAGCCCACTCAGGCCCTACCCTGTCTACGCCTCTGACACTCTAATAGAAGGGTGAGGAGGCCACGGAGGGAATCTTCCAATGGGTCAGGTTGTGAAGGGAAACGCTCAGTGTGCTGCATTGTACAACTGAGTTCATCACCATCATGACTCATATCCAAGCCCAAAAGATGGCCACCCCTCATGGCACACAACGGTGCCCAATTTGTGCCCTAATGTTCTGGGTCCTGGAGAGATCTCCTCCCGCTTTTGTCCAAGGTAAGGTTCACCGTCATGGTAGTGTTCCCCGTCATGGGCCACTTGAGGATAGAGATTGACCCTGAGGATACTGGCGATGCCGCTGAGGAGGCGCCAGATGTGGTCAATAGAGCTTTAGCAGAGGGAAGCATTCAGGGAATCTATGCATTTGAACTTAACCTCAGGTAAGTGGTGGAGTGAGGATGATGGTCATTGTCATTGCAACTGTCCAACCAGGTGCTGAGTGTATTGGGAAGATGGATTTGTTACAGCAGTGGTCACAACCTTCAGACTTCCAGATGTGCTTTCCTCAGGCTTTCATGATCCCTGTCCATTGTCTATACTGGCTAGGGCTCATAAAAGAGGTATGTCAATACCTGTGTAGGGCTGCATGTTGCCCATCACATATGTACTGTCAGCCCACAGAGTGGCCCCTTACTGGGCAGTCAACTTGGCTTGTTGTTGCCCTCGACACTAGGTATACTAGTATCGCGGGATTGTAGGTCATAGTTTCGAAAACAAAAGGATCGAACAGAAGGACTGAAAAAAAGGATCCATTTTTTTTATGGGGGGGTTCCCCCCTAGCCCCCTGTTTTCTTTATTAAAAACACTTTTTTTACCAACCCAAACTAAAAATATATATAAATAAATAAATTTAAAAAAATCAATCCTTTTTTTTTCGATCCTTTTGCATTCGAGCAAAAGGTCATTCAATCCTTTATTTTCGATCCTTTGACGGGACACCGTATCGCGGGCAGGGGCATACGAACTTGACTGGGGAACATCTGGAATTTGCCACGACCAGAGACAGAGTCCTGTACATTGGGACCCAGGATTCCATGTGACCTGCCAGCCTTTTGTAGATCTTGTAAGAGTAGCATAGACAAGGGAGGCGGGAAGTCCAGCTCCCCGAGTTCCCTTGCCTGCTGACAGGGTGCTCTTTTCCCAGCTGAGGATCACCATTGTTGGTCCCCTTGTTTCTCTGAGTAATAGTGCAAAGAGGTCTATCCTTGGTGTTGTGCGCTACACATAAGGTTCCTGGAAGTTATGGCATTAAGATCTGTCCATATCGAGTCAATCGCAGAGGCTGTTATGGCGTTCCTCCCCAGAGTTCGATTTGCGTAGAAGTTTATCTCGGGCAGAGGTGATCAGGTTATGAGCAGTTTAATGCACAACCTCGAACGCATCAGCGATGTGAAGCAGCACCCAGCACTAGCTGCCACCTTTACATCCCCCATGTGTCTTCCAAATGTCCGGGTATCAGGTGAATGGATTGGGTGTGAAAGTCAGATCCGCTAACCAGCCCCACTTTCATAAAGCACTCTGTGCCTTGAAAAGTGGTGCTAGTGGTTTCCACTCAGGTGTGCCCGGAGGCCCACATATTGAGTAAATTATCATTGATAGTCCTAATATGCATGCTACTGTTGTGCAAAATGGCCCTCCTAGCAGTGAAGTTACACACAGCAAGAACATGTTCACATGAAGGATGAAAGCACCATTCTTGTAAGTTTCCGTGAAACGCCCAGTGGTTTTAGGATAAGTGGCTTTAAATAGTTCCTAGACCCAAAGTCACGTGTAGCAGAGAATATGGATTATATTAATAATTCATTGCCAATCTTAAACATATATTGGCAGATCCTTTTCCTGTTCTACCTGGTAGCAGTGTTCTCACAGTCTCAAACGTGGAGGCTAGACAACTAGTAATATAAAGCAGCTTACATTGAAACATTCAGCTATATACCTACAGACACAACATTATGTCCAGTTCTGTCTTTACCTTTTTTTGCAAATGAAAAACATGAGATGCCTTTTTCATGTTAACTCCCTTAAAGTCTACAGGCCCTATGTGTATGGACTTATTAATTTACAGTTGCCTGTTGGCCCTGTAAAATGAGAACTTGTAGAAAGTGTTATTTGTTAATAAAGTCTGCTTAGGCTTATCTAGCATGGCGATAAAGGGATTTTAGCTGTAAGCTTTAAAACCTCATGTTAACTTCCATTGGACGTTCTCATTTCCCATAGTACCTGGTGGGAGAATGCTATCCTTATGCAAGTTGGGGGGTACCAAATCTAATTCGCACCCGGGGAAGGGTGCTTAGCCAATCAGGTGGCTGAAAATGCAGATGAGAACACAGTGTACGGGCTGCATTTTGCAGCCTACCGAAGCCCTTTCCTGGGTGGTGCCATCTTGGTGTGGGGTGGCACAGGGAGCCTCTCTTGTTGTTTTTTTTTTGTTTTCATGGGAGATTGGGCTCGATACACGCGGAGCCCCATTCTCCCATGAAAACAAAAACAACTATTCACACCCCAGATGGAGCCCCGGGGTCCGAATAGCAATCACGCCTTTGTCGGCGGCGTACATGGCCGGTATGGCCCACAGCCCTCGCCGAGGCCCTCGCTTGGCTCATGCCTGCCTAGAATCAGTCTGGCGGGCTGTTAACAGCCATGTACGCCCCCTGATACGGGGTGATAGCCATAATGTCAAAAGAGGATTCAGTGGTGTGCAGACAAGGGAAGGTACAATCCATTCTGATTTTGTTGATTTCTTGCCTGTTACTTATTTGCTGTGATTGGAGCTGATTTTAGCAGGAGTATGTTTAACTACCTCCCTTCTCAGTGAACATGCAACAGCTGGGCCTAGAAAGTATGTTGCCGTTACGTAACTGAATGTCATACATCTTCTCATGTGATGGGCAGAACCCTGGATGCTTCATGCTCTCTTGTGATTAACCTTCACGTTTCATTCACATGTAAGAGTGCGAACGTCTAAGGGCTGTGTGGGCTCTACCCATCCTGTTAGTGCCTGGACAGCAGTGGATTGATAAGGCAAATGAATGCAATAACAGGTAAAGTTAATTTGGTTCCCAGAAGAAGGACATAGGCCGAGATTAAGCAGTCAGGGAGAGATGATCTGGGAAGGCTGCATGGCACCATTCTGGATTTCACCCTATATGATTGTTCTGCCCTCAATTGACCTCTGGTCTGTGACCTCTGGGAGATGCAGTGAAAGAGAGGGGACGCTTCCTTAAGAAGTGGTTGCTATTGAATCCTATCCAAAGGCTTGAAAATGAACAGATCCCCACCTGGGATTTTTCTGTATTTGAAGTGGTCATCAACCACTCTGATTCCTTCTCAAGCTGTTGAACACTTAGAGGTCCCTTGCATAGGGGTGAAGACATTTATTAGAGAAGAGAAAAAGTCCCTTTCCACTAACCAGCCTCTGAGAAAAAGACCAGCAAAAAAAACCTGAAGCATGAATGCATTTAACATCCCTGTGACCAAAACACCCAAATGCCCTGAAGGTAACAGTGTCCTGTAGGTTCCTTTGTAGATTGAATGTCCAGAAGAGGGCTCTAGGTCTTGTGGGTGTTGGCAACCACAGTGACTTTTAAAGTCATGGGGCATTGCTCAGCATTTTGATATTTATCAAGAAGAATGTGAGCTTGTTTTGAAACATTCGGATGTATCCACACACAGATTTAACCACTGATGCTTCACACAGCTGATCGCCTTCTGTGCCTATTTGCACCTGTCCTCACTGAGCAAGGCTTTCCGGGACTCTGGCCAATAAAAGTGGGCTGAAGGAATCTTTCAATTTTTCTGCACAGAGAGTTCTTGATGCTGTTGAGCCTGATTAGGAGACTAAGGTACTGATTTGGTACCCCTTCTCGGGTATCTAGGTACTCTGACCCCATGGCCTTTGTCTTGGGGCAGAAAGACTGGTTGGGTATTGTGCGTCTCTTTTTTCGTCATCTATTATCCTATTTTTAAAAAAAATATTCTGCTGCAGTACAGTTTCCCTTTTCCCTTTGTTCCGTTAGTATATATTCAGATGGCATTACCTTGTTCTATTCCCTTGCAGTGGTGGGTGATTAGTGTATCTGGTGATTCTTTATTTCTAGTGAGACTTTTTGTTATGAAGCCTTGCTTGACATTCCTTTTACTTTGGTATTATGTGCACTGTTGTTGTTTGGAGGCTTGGGCACCAGTGAAGAGTATAGCCTGACTTCAGCACAAGCTACCAATATAGAGGCAATCGGGGAACACAGTTCCACCACTGGTGTTCCCTTCCAAATGTTTTCTGTGCTCACCACACCATCCAGGAGGCAGTCTCAGCTTGCAGCTAGCAGTCAGTGCAGGTGTTTTAAATCAGGGAATACAATTCATTTTCGATCTCCTTGAGCTGGGTTGTGGAATAAGTTTGGGCATAGCACATAGAAGCCACTCGTCTCCATTGTATTTCTTCTGGGCTGTATCAGTTTTCATCATGGGGACCCACATGAGTATGTTAAGGACAGGCTGAGATGCATGGTTGGAGGTCCGAGAAGTATTTTGTCTATTTCTAATGCTCTCCTCAGATATGGTCTCTTCATCCTCGAAGGTGATTTTGAGACCTCTCTTAAAAAAACCTTTCCTCGACCATTCCAATTAGAGATATTGTCGGCAAATAGTAGGAATCTCCTTGATGTCTAAGGTCATGGAAAAATGTTGTGAGTGGTCAATTTCAGGATTTTCGGAATTCCACAGGAGTCCTGGATATTCATCCATCTGGGTTTCGCCCAAGGCACAGGACTGAGACTGCATTCCTTGGTTTGTGGGATGATAACCTCCTGCTTATCATAATGCTGGACCTGCCTACGGCTTTCAATGTCATGATCCATGAACTACTTCTGGATCAGTTATCGAAAATAGCCCATGTGCATGGCACCCTGATGAACTGGTTTTGCTCTTGCCTAACTTGGAAGGGACATTGTGCCCTGATAGGCACTTTCAACTCCTCAGCAGTCCCTACACACCCCTGCTCCTGATGATCCTGAGGACTCATTAACATGTCCTTGGCTCTCCTTTTCAAGCTCCTCAGTGGTCTACCATTAAAATACCATTCATCCGCAGATGGCATACACATATTGTTGAATGGCAACGGCCCCAACTATGATTTCTCCTCCCTTTTTTCTTCCCTTGACTTGGTAAGTGGGTGTATGAGGTACAGTGAATTCAAACCAAATTTCTTTAAAATGGAGGTGATGCTGTTAGGCCCACACCATCTGTTCCATAATCCATCCAGCCTCCCTGTCCATCTCCTTTGTTCATCATCCCACATTTGCCAAAAGTGTTGATAAATCGGGCTGTGATTGCGCAGATCATTTCCACTGTAAAGGGGTCCTCCTTTAAATTGCACCATCTCAAGCATGTTTTCCCCTTTATTCCTAAAGACGTCATTCAGTTGGTGGTCGGGCCCCCATTAATTGAAAACGTGACTATATTTTACTAAATCTATGCTAAGGTTGCCATCTACCAGTTCAAATGCCTTTAGTCGGCCCACGATGCAGCTGTACGAATGTTCTACAGTCTTCGTAAATCAGACTCCAGGCGGCTCATTACGAGTGTGGCGGTCCAGTAACAATGCCAGACAAAAGGGCGGTAATACCGGCTCTGGCATTTTTACCAGATTGGCACACGCTGAGTTTGCTGGTAGGGACTCTGATCCACCAGTAGGCCTGACCTGCCAGTAGTTCAGGCCCCCACCAGCAAATAATTGCCACAATCACCAGCACTATTATTACTGGTGCCATTGATTGCGGCAAACCCATTCTATGGAGTCCTATGAGACCCCATGGAATGGGAACTTACCGCCGTTGCCAGCACCCGTAATATTCCGGTAATACCAGGATGTGAAGCTTGGTATTTGAATGAATTCATGACTTGGCACCACCTTACCGTGCACAGAAATGTCCACTTTACCATCCTCCAAGAGCTAGCTTTCAGACTTTTAATATTTTAAATATAAAACCAAAGATGACTAGTATTTCTCAGCTTAAGCCCCTGAATGTGAAAAGCTCCTCCTTCTGGAGATCTGTCACATTACATACACAGTATTCCTGTTTTCATGAAAACAGGGAAACTTTCCTTTTTCTGTAGTATCTCTTATTGTGTGGACTGCTTTCGATCCCTGTCTGATTTGTAGTGGTTCTATTCTTTCACGGCCTGAGGCAATTAAGGTTGCTGTGCTGTTCTGTCTGTGTGGTATAAAAGATCTAATCAAATCAAATGTGTTCTTTGCCTTTCATGAAGTACATCAGGAGTTAAGTGGGTTCAGGCCCTTCATGTTCTGATGTTGTTGGCAGTTCAAGGACCCCCCTCCAGCTGCTCAAGCGCAGCTGCGAGCAGGAGCATCTGATTGAGGCTCAGGCCATTAGTCCTTATGTGCTGAACATGAGGGAATATCACCAGGAGTTGATGTATATGGGCACTACTAACTTTCCGAAGGCTTCATTGAAAAGAAAGAGGTTGTATGACCGCCAGGCCCATGTTCTCTTCTACTAGAAGCAGCACAACGTTCTATCTCTTGTTCCAACATGGAATGGAAGGTACCTAACATCATCTTACACAAGTTCAGCAATACCAACTACAATAAAAGCTTGATTATCTGGCACCAAAGGGAACCCAGTGGTCCCGGATCATCAAAAATGCGAGTTATTGAATGCCCATTGTCCAAGCCGTATATAATAATAATAATAATAATAATAATAATAATAATAATAATAATAATAATAATAATAATAATAATAATATAACAACGCAGAGAGGGCGGATGATGAAGATTCCTGTTATCCGGCACGGAAACTTTGTTATCTGGCATCATTGTGCGATTTATGGTTCACGAGATTGTGAACAAAATATGATTGTCCATATAAACACATGGGAATCTCTTAATTATACATATTAGTAGTTCCATAAACAGTACATTTCGTTTCTCCAATTAGATGTAGTCACAGTCATCTGTTTCTTTTTGTTGACCCAGGCTAGTATACATCTATTAACACTCTTGCCAAGTCAAAGGCTGTTCCATGGGCCTGCTTACCACCCGATTGCACATGAAATCAACTCCGCCCACTCTCTCATGTAACATCGGCTGGTGCAAGTCGAATGTCATAAGCTCAGGGAGAGGGACCACACATTTGAGTTTGAATTCAAAGTATTTTAGAAAGTTCGAGCCATTAAGGCCTGGCTCTCTGTTTACAAAGCTGTTTTTACTTCACCCCAATAAACTCCTTGGTCATTCATAAGTACAGCCACCGTTCTGGCCCCGAAAGCTTCAAAGAGATTTCTAAACGAACAGGGGAGCAGAACTGGAGACTTGCATCTGATGGGGGAAGGTGTGCAGTGCCTGAGCTTTGAATCTCAGGGGGTCATTCCGAGTAGGGCGGTAAGGGTTAACGGTCAACGGTAACGGGACCGGTGCCGTTAAACCCTTACCGCCCTATTCCGAGTTCCCTTTGCGGGTTGGTACTTAACGTCTGCTTTTTGCAGGCATTAAAAAACCAACCCGCAAAGGGACCTAGGAGCTAATTACGGCACCGTAATTTACGGTGCCGTAATTAGCGCCTTCCCCATTCCCATTGAGCCCTATGGGGCAAAAATGGGAATGGGGAAGGGCCCATGGTGAATGGGGAATTACCGCCCCCGCCAACCTTGGAATGGGGCGGTAATTCCGCCATTCACCATGGCGGAGTCGGAAATATAACGGTGTCAACCAAGGCGCTAATAGCGCCTTGGTTAACGCCAGGGTCGGAATGAGGCCCTCAGTGTTAAATTCAACTCTAATAAACAGAAATCTGTACTTTAAATGTCACAATTTCCTTCTTTATATAGGAGGCCTGCATAAATATCTTACAGCACACAAACTTTGGGTTTCTCCTGCACCATGCCATCTATGCCCATCTTTACATTTTACTTTATATTAAACTGGCACAGGCACAGGCAGTGAAGTTTCACTGGTAAACACTTCCTTTCAATCCATCTGCAATTTCCTTCATTTTTATGGCAGCTTTTTTCTTTGGGAAGAATGCATTTCTTTTAGCCTTGTCGTTCAGACATGGTGCACTTAAAGGAATGGTTCGGTCAAAAAGTTTTATTGGCCCTACGGGTCGGCCGTGTCTTTTCAAGCCTAAGTCGCTCGATTTTAGAAAAATTTCCTATGGATCTTACCCGAGTTGTCGTCCATCAAACACACGCGAAAACAGGCAGTAGGGCGCCGCCATTTTGTGATAATCCTATCACTTGCCGCATCGCCCTGGCTGACCTGCTTTTGCGGCACTAATTCATATCCCCCACCCCTGAGCCTGTCATCAGCAGACGCGTACCGCCCATTTCACAACGCCAAAGCACGTCTCATGTCAACATTCGCTGCGCTTCAGCTAATGACATGTCGCCATGGAAATGGCAGGACGCCTCCTTCCTCAATAAGTATAAACAGACAGTTTCACAACACACAACAGCAGATTTTCGATTTCATTCCTCTCTCTGTGTTACTTTGAGTATTCTGTGACTCGCTTCTGTGCTCTGGTCAGCTACCTTCGTTGCTTGTAGCCCGTGTGAACAGATACCAGTACCACCGCTATAAATTATTTTAGTTTGTTTAACACACAATGGCTACAATAATGCCCTACATGTACGAGCACGAGTATACCTAGGAGGAACTACTGGAAAGGGAAACACGCGAAAACGATGGGTCTTCGGACAGCAGTTGGGAGGACGATTCAACAGCAGAAGAGCCTAGACCTAGTCGCATGGACAGTGTTTCCACCTGGTGCACATGCAATCAGTGCAAGCTAATGCCAACCGAGGACGAGAACTGCTGCTGCTGTGAAAACTCGGAATGCGTGGCCTACATTTCGGAAGGCGAGCCACGACCGCAATGCATCACTGAGCTGCCAGACTTCAGGGCAGCCTGCCTCACACGGTCCGTGTTGAGGATAATGATGGTGCTTAAGCATGAACTTCGCGCAACAGTTCCTCCTCGTAATCCGAGTAACGAGTAAGTATACTCTGCTTGTCATGCCACTCTTATTTCATGGGCTTCTACTATATCCAAAATTACATATACATATCATTGTAACGCATGAAAGTCGTTCAATAGTGTGCAGTGTCTAGATAGTATTTGTCCGAGCAGAATGCCATTAGTTACAAGAATTGTCATTGACAACAAACGTTTATTAAACTTATCTTGGTCATTTAAAAACAGTTTGTTTCATTCCTTTTCACAGGTGGTACAGGCTGGTGGCCTATCGTTCCTTTACATGGTGGCTTCACGGGAGGCTTGGACACCGCGTTCGAAGAGTAATACCCGCCTGTGCCGTTCGTGCCATAAGAGAAACTTTCCCGAGTGACAGCGGTCAGTACAGGGGATTTTCTCTCGCTGTGCTGCAACCTGACCTGTACAATGTGTAGTTTTGTATTTTTGTGTCATCAAAATAAGATATAAAATAAAACACCACATATATTTTAACAACAGTTGTTTCGATTTTTTAAATTAATCAAGTGTGTCTCCATTCAAGGATGGACGTCAGACAACTGTGCTCCGAATGGGTGAAGGTCAGGTCGCTGTGAAGCAGGGTGGTCACTATCTAAGCTAACATAATGTATTCTCAATAATGCATGCACTAAATAACACTTGTTCAAAGTCTTTCAGTTGGTTATGTCTCTATAAAAGTCACACATAAATCTATACTATCAATTAACATTGGCTTATACAGGCCTCAGGTTAAGGGTCTTGACCACTATAATACACTGTTTGAAGTGTGGGTCTGTGCTCACAAGAATCTCCGGCATGTGGCATTTGTTATTGATAGGCAACAATATTCTGCAGTAGGGGTCTAATGTTAGTTGGGGATCTGCTAGGTGGGCATCATGGCGTGGTCAGTGGTCTGGCACATGAAGAGAATACCTTGCAGGGACACAGGGTCAGAATGGCAGTAAGTTTCCACTGGCGAGGGTGCGTGGGCAAGGACATGTTTTTGGAGATGAACAAGCTATGTGCTTAGTTCAGGCTGGTTCACATGCAGGACAGTGATCTCAGAGGAAGAGTGATGTGTTACATTTATTAGCTGTTGCAAATACCTCTGGAGTTTTCCAGTCAGAGTGGGAACGAGGGTGGGGGCCATGTGCTCTGCGCAGTGAGGCCTGGTCACCAAGATGGAGTGGAAAGGGGGTACAAAAATGGATGCCCCGTGTCCTGCTCAGTGGTCCCATCTACGTGAATGTCAACCAAAGTTAACATCACATAAGGGCAAGGGGCGAACCCACTACTGGAGGCACTTTCTCCGAGTTTCTACTGAGAAGTAAAGGATGAGAGGGGCCTGATGGCCGCTCGCTCCCACACACTTGCCTGCACGCCCCAGGCCCATCCATCCCACCCCCCTCTATCAAAGGCGGTTCGCACCCGGGGATGAGCGCTGGCATGGGGGCTGCCACGGCCGCAAACGGCCAAGGTGCCAAACAGCAAGTACACTTCAAAAGGTATCCCACGCCCAGGGACCATCGCTCACATGGCCTCCTCAGACCCCGTGTCTCCAGGCAGGCCTCCCCTGTGGCAGGCCTCCCCCCTGCAAACCACTTAATACCACGACATACACACATCATTCATTCACAAACACACCCCTGTTTCTAATACTTTATAAACCACTTGATATGTCTCATGAGAACATCTTTGTGCTTTGCAAGGCAACTCCTGAACCTTCTACCTGAGAAGCACTGAGATCTATGCTAATCTGCTTGTCTTTGTGCTATATGTGACCGCTTCGAGCAAACTCGTCAGTGTGCTACCTGTGGCCATCTACCTGTTCTCCTGCAACATACTGCTCGGCCTGCTGAATCCAACTGTTTGTTGGTCAAGGTAAGGCCATGTATCCTAGTCATATTTCTGTCATTTTTACATTTCTATCTATTTGCGATTACAGTAACCAATAGTGCTAGGGTCATTGGTCTCATTGCTATTGACTTGAGTTTCCATTGTTATGCTATCAATAGATCTATTTATTTTCATCTGTGTCAATTGTCATCGAATTGCATCCTTCGGGGGTCCAGTCTATAATGTAAGCATGTTTCCTTCTCCTGCAAGACAGAACATCCAAGGGACGAGTCACATGTTCAGAGTTTAGTCACATCATTTAAAACATTTCTGTAACTTATGCAAATACTAAGCTGCACATGATGAACTGGTATAGCTCCGGCGACCAAAACAAACCTTGCATTGAACATGGTATGGTTCATTTACTTTTTTATGACATTTTTATTCATCAAGGTTTTATAATAATCTAGATATTTACTTTTCAGAATTTTCAACAATGCCTGCCTGTTCGATTAGCGGTTGCCCTTCGAAGACCCATGCTAAATCTGAAGGCACTACAATGCATATATTCCCTAAAACTGTTCTGCCAAGTACTGCACCTAACAGTTTCAGGACATGGATAGTACGAAAATTGTGAGTTTGGTGGTTGTGCAGGTAACACAATGTACATCCTCCGTGGCCATGGAGAAACTAGGATTTATAAAATCAGTGGAATATCTACAATCGAGGGGAATGCACATCGACCTCATAGCCACGGACAGACACGTTTCAACTGCCAAGACAATGAGAGAGCAGTTCCCACATATTAAACATCAATTTGATGTATGGCATCTTGCTAAATCAATCAATAAGAAACTCTCGGCTGCAGGGGAAAAAAAAAAGTTTGGAAAGTATTTCACAGTGGTCCCAATCTATCAGCGGCCATCTTTGGTGCAGCTCCAAATCTTGTGAAGGGTCAGTGGAAATACTACTTGAAAAATGGCGGTCACTGATGCACCACTGTACCAACGTTCACCGCTGGTCAGAAACCCTACATTTCCACCAATGTGAACATGACCCTTTGTCCCCAGAGGAGGCAAGGAAGAAGAAGTGGTTGAATCCATCTTCACCGACACACAAAGCCATTGAGAAGATTGTTTTCGATAAAACTCTATCAAGAGATTTGAGGGGACTGACAGAATTTGTCATACAGGAGGTTTGGAGGTGTTCCACAATATATGCCTAAAGTACAGGCCAAAGCGCTTGCATTTCAGCATACAGGGCATGAAACATAGGACTCTACTTGCGGTCTTGGCCCATAATGAGAATATCTGCCGTGAACAGTCTAGGACTAGGGGTAATGTAAGGATGCCTCGCTACACTGAGGTGTTTTCTAAAAGAAGTAAGCAATGGTTGATCAAACCAGTCTATGAGGAAATGGAGTTCGACTTTGTAAAAAGCCTCATTGTTGCTGTACTCGAGAAGCACAGATATGGAATTTTGACCGTTTCTGTGCAGAGCACTGATGCATTGCCACCAAACATTGCCACTGTGCCATGTCCACCCAAAGCAGAGCTGGTTGTGAAGTACAAATCCCGGTTTAAATAATTGTAATATGATTTGTCTTTTTGTAAATAAATGTTATTGTACAGTGTACATACAAAGTATGCTAACCCTAACCCCTCCCTTCACCATTCTGGGTGGCGAACAACCTGGGTGTCATCTTTGACTTCTCTCTCTATTCACCTCATATCGCTGACCTTGTCAATATGTGTATGTATATATTTTTGTTGCTGTAACTAATTTTCGCAATCTCATGTAAATGCTGCGCACTGTTAACTGAGGGGAGGCTTGCGTATTGCAAATAATAAAACAAACAAACAATAAATCTCACTTTCAACTTAAAACCGCCTGGTTACCGCCGGACTCGTATTACCATTCCGCCTCTTTGATTCCCGGAATTACCGGGGCATTACAACCCCGGTTTTCCGGGAATCACGGAGGCGGAATGGTGTTAATCCCCATTCCCATCGAGTCCTATAGGACTATAGGACTCGATGGGAATGGGGATCATGGAAACACCGGCAGCATCTCGTAATGCTGCCGGTGTTTCCTCGTCCGCCTGCAGGCGGGCGGTGTTAAATCCACCAGGTCAGACCTGGCGGGAACATCACCTCCCGCCTGCTGGAGTTTTACCGCCATCATTATTTCCGGACCACCTGAGTTATAATGAGGCCAAATGTCTCCATAGTTATGGTTCTCTAGGGCTGTAAAGCTGACGGACAACGAGGACAAAATTGGGGGCCTCAGAACGCGCCAAGCGAGTTTATTCTATAAACATTTAATGTTAAATAAATGTACTTTACCAAATGTACCGTGTTGCTGTTTGATTTGAAAGTACAGTTTCATATTCCGAATTGTGGCGCGCTGTGTTGTGAGTTGATCTGTGTTGGTTTCCGGGTTCTGTGTGAAGTCGCGTAGAAGACAACTGGGCACGTTTGCCTACGCAGCACAGTAACGTCACGGAGAGAGGCGGGGAATATGAATGTTTTGATAATGTCAGGCTCAGGGGCGGGGGATATGATTTAGTGCCCCAAAAGCAGGCCAGCCAGGGCGATGCAGCAAGTGATAGGATTATTACAAAATGGTGGCGCCCTACTGCCTGTTTTCGCGTGTGTTTAATGGATGAAAACTCGGGTAAGGTCCATAGGAAATTTTTATAAAATCGAGCGATTTAGGCTTAAAAACACATGGCCGACCAGTAGGGCCAATAAAAATGTTTGACGGAACCATTCCTTTAATTTTAGTGTTCCTGTTTCTGACAACACTATGGCCCTCATTACAACCCCGGCGCTAAACCATGGCGCTATTAGCACCATGGTTGGTGCCGGTGTTGCAACGAGTCCGCCATGGTGAAATGGGGAAATACCGCCCCATTCCAAGGTTGGCGGGGCAGTATTTCCCCATTTCACCATAGCCCTTCCCCATTCCGATTTTCGCCCCATAGGGCTCAATGGGACTGGGGAAGGTGCTAAGTACGGTACCGCAAATTGCGGTACCGTAATTAGCACCGAGGTCCCTTTGCGGCACCCTACTTTAACGGCTGGTAAAACCAGCCGTTAAGGTCGGGTCCCGCAAATGTACCTCGTAATCATGCATTAAGGGTTTAACGGCGCCAACACCTTTTACGGTGCCGTTAAACCCTTAACGCCAGGGTCGTAATGACCCCCTATTAGTGTATTTGGCAGTGTTGAACATTCCATGCTGGCCTTTCAGTCTGTCAGTCAAAAGTGTGCTTTCAAATTCCAGGACAGTATTTCTGCATTTTTAGGCCCCCGTTAGCCAAACACCGTTTCCTTTTGTCTTGGGGGCGATCTTTAAACCCCACAAGTGGAACCAGCCCGCTGAAGCCTGCATGGTCACTCTGTAGAGCCATAGGACCCCATGTGTGCAGTTTTGTAATGCCTCTGTACACATTTCATGGGTGGGAAGAGGCTTGGTATCAGGTGGCATGCAGAGTCGCCTGCAACACATCAGAAGAGAATGACAGTCAGGGGGGGCGCAAGCATGGGGTGCTTTTAATATACACTGTGCCTGCAGTGATTGTGATATTTTCCCAAAGTCATCCCTACGCGCATGCATACCTCTTCTCTAACTTGAGGTAAACATGCATGTAGAATGGAGGGGGTGAGTAGAATTGGGGTTATGGGAATGTGGAGGAAGTTGAGGTGTCATGTCACATGCTTAGCACGCGGTCCATGTGGACATGCTTGACTCCATGTACCACGCAACATGTTATTGCACAGCATCATGTAGTCATGTTTGGATCCTGAGAAGCGTGTACAGCAGTGTGAGATTCAAAGACTGGCATCACGCTAACATCAAGTGTGAAATATGTGCTCCCTTGCATTGATGGGAGGACCAGGGAAAGGTGGGTGCAGTCATATGCCCCTAGAACATTAGGAAATCAAGCAATTACTAAGAACTGACTTTCGCAGTATTTTTTTCTGCGGTGGCGGTTGGGAGAGAGATGTGTCTATGGACAAGAGGGAGGACTTCAGAAAATATAGGCTGTGATATGCCAAGAGTGTTTTCATGCATCCGTTTAGCACAACAATGCAGCACAAACAAAAGGTTGCGAAAAAGGAGCGTGGCCGAAATGGCAATTCTACTGCCATAGCTCCCTGGATCAGTTTCAGGCTAGAGGTGATGGGGTCAGTATTGGCTCACTGTCGAGCTTGCAGGGTGATCTCTCATCCTATGAACAGCGGGCCTTCCACTTCTCCTTCTTCACTGCCGCAGTTGTGTCCTCACCACCTCCTACTGCTGCCGGACATCCTCCACAGCTATTATTTGCTTGTGTATGAGCACATTCAAGGGTCTAAGCCCCAGCATGTTTATCTGCGCTGTGTGTTTCTGTTTTTGTGGCCCTTTTTTACCCTGTGTAGGTGATGTGGTCCACCTGTGCCTGAATAGGCCACACTTGGCAGAATACTGCCACCTTTATTCTTAATTCGTCACAGAGTGTTTTCCTCATGTGGTGTTATGAATACCTCATGTGGGATGGATTCGTAATTTTCCACATGCTATGCCTACTTTTTCCAACACTGCATGAAGTGCAATATCATAAGAATGCGGTTGGTAAAAACATGCAGTGGTCTTAATTCCACATGTTTTTACGTTATTGTCAAACTCATGATACACTACTTTAGGTAGCTAGATGTTCAGGTAACCCATCGGCTGCTGCTGTACTGTACCTGTCCACACTCACCTTGAAAAGAAGGAGAGCCAGATGGGAGATTCGCATGGTCGGTTTGGGTTGAAACATATGCCCGGACACGCAAAAAAATGAGGCCCACCCCTTGCCCCAAAAAAGTGGCCCATCCCTCACCCCAAAAAAAGTGCCCCACTCCGCGCCCCAAAAAAAGTGGCCATCAAACCATCATACAGGAATCGGGTCAATTCACGGCTTTACAGAAAATGCTACTTATGGAGGGTTCATGTGTCTGTTACATTACAACACAACTCATAAAATAACATAACTTTGCATACAGTTCTGTGACAGGCCCACAGCTCCCTGAGCCTCCATCCAGGGCCATAATGAAAAGAAGACCCGGGGCTACAGCCTCACCAGCCCCCAAGAAACGCCCCCGCTCATGGGAACTCCCTGAGCTCACCCCAACCAGGCCCCATCAACAAACCTTGCACCCGAAGTGCCCCCGCCACGCGTTCCTCAAAGCCGTCCTCTGAGAGCCAATAGCTCAATTGGAGTTGCAAACCGCTACTGGTGCAATAAAAATGTCTTAACCAGCTCATCCCAGAGCCACTCGACCCACATATATTCTGTGTGACCTGCTATGAAGTCCTGTCAAAAACAAACACTGGCAAAGCCAACAGCCCTGACCTGTGCACAAGTGGCTTTTCTCAGGCATTGCTATTATATGCCCAGGTACTCGCTCGCACCATTTTTCACCTGCTAACATGAATGGGCAGTTAACACCGCCCAGTGACTTGGCCATGCCTACATAAAAGCCCAAACTGTTGGCATTGCCAATGTCTTACATTTGCATACAGAATGCGGCCCAGGACTACTCCCATCCTTCAAAAGGCCCTTGAACATTTCACTCAAATCCAAGACTTGTTACTTTACTGACTGAAACCCTTATGAATGCGATTGGCAACAGCAGACAACTATGTTAAAAATTCGAAGAAGCAACACCCCGTGTGCCACGACCTAATGGCTTGAGAAATACCCATTGTTCGACAGATGACAAGAAAAGTCAATTTTTTTCCACTCAATCAGCTTAATTTGCAGAGATTGGCGGGATTCCGCATGAATCATGTCTTTAGTCTGAGTCGTTATTTAGTGTGGGTTCAAGGCTGCATACAAGGTTTAAACTGTGCCCATAGTTTTCAATCTAAATTTACGAAAGTTTCCATTATGTTTTGTTTTGATAAAATGATGTTTATGGATGTTCGTTCCCTTGAGAGGTTAATTCAGAAAAAACACCTATGTGTGGCTCTGAAGCATGCCTGCGGGATGCAGATATACCGGTAGCACGGAGCACGGCCCGCTGAAGGCACACCACCTCGGAAAGCTGTCACACTGATGCAGTTCTCTAGACTAGAATTGGGAAAAGTTGTTTTATTTTAAATCTGTCTCTAACAAATATTCGGCCAAAGTAGGCTGTCAAAGCTGTTCCAAAATCCTGGCCTTAACCATATCATGTTGGAATCCAAAATACTGCTGTGTGGTAATGCTGTCTCACTACAGACAGGATAGAAATGTGGTCCTTTCCTGCTTTGTGGAATTCCATTTTAAATGTATGTTTCTGTCGCTCTGTTGTATTACTCGCATTTTGCCATAACACACAAAACAAGATCTCTCACCAAAGGCAAGGAGGTAATCGTGCATGAAGTGCACGAGCCAGTTAAAGTAGATAGTTCAAAATGAAATAAGACAAATGTCTTTTTTTAGATGCTGGGACGAGTGAAAGCCAGGCAATGGGCAGGCATGACGGTGGGGCTGTTACCAGTGCCACCTCCGGGGGTGGCAGGGGATGGGTGGCAGGGGGCCCGGGAGCATGCTTGCTTTCCCTTTCAGAGAGGGATACGAGCGTGGGCTTGTTTGTTTTGGTCTAAGTGGGCCACTTTTTGTGGCCAGTTTGATAAGTTACTTCATACAGCTAGTAGTTTTGACCATGTTACCGAATAAATATTCTTTAAAATGCATAATTTGCGCAACCATCGGTGCTAAGGGGGACGCATAATTGGTGTTGCTGCTGTGCGGCACGCATGGCGCCTGGCGTCTCTCGCCTCCTTCAGTAAGGCAGCTCCTCTCACCCTGCAGCAGCTGTCTCCTACGCACAAACGGTCCGCTCGGAGCCCAGTGTCGAGTTGGTGAACTTGGGATGCCACACGGCCAGAACATCCCCTAGCAGAGGTTGTGCAACTTATGTGGCGCTCGGGAAATTCCCCCAGCCCCCTGGGACCTGGCGCCAAAGGAAGCAAAGCAATTTGCAACTTAAATTGCAAATGCGCACCTCCACGGCCACTTGAATTCACTGGGAGCGGGCCGGGCTGAGGCAGCTGCCCCGCCCAGCCCGGCCGCTCCCAGTGTTTTCTAAAATGAAATAAACACTGCTGGTGCTGCAGTGCCATGGTGTCCTGCAGTTGACTCAGGGGTTGAGCACTGCCAGGCCAGCACTGCCACGTGATGCATTCATCAACGAAAGGTAACACTTTTGTGCTACCTTTCTTTAATGAATGTATCCGCTGTGCGTCATCAGGCGCGAGCTGGCTGCTGAGCGGGCTCCAGCCTGCAACTGCAGGCAAGCCAGCCAGCCCTGAGCACACCGGCCCACTTAAAGTAGACCGGCCCCCAGGGCTCGGATCGGCCCAGCCGATGGGCCGACGAGCCATTACGACCCTGGATGTTCGAAAGATAAGGAGGCTGGGGTTTTGCTATGTATGGAAATGATCTGGGGCTATGCTAATTTTGGGACTGTCAGGACTCGGGGCTAGCTAGCCTTTTGCTTGTAGCCCCTGAGTTTCTATCCAGGGCTATAGCCCCCTCTGCCTCCCCTCTGTAAGGAGGTGACTTGGGGGGTGATCTGTGTTAAGAGGCTATTAAGTTCACAGTGTGTTTTACATAAATGATCTCACTCCTTCGCTCACTCACTCACTTTAGTGCCCTTTATTGACCATGTCACCTTCAGACGTTTTTATTCGACTGAATTAGGCCAGACATACGGACCAATCTCCTTAAAGCTGCAACAAACATTCACAAGTAGAGCGACAACAACTACATGCCACAAGTCTCCAAACACTGTAACACAGAGAAACAGTTGGGGGAGCCAAGTGCAGGGCTAAATTAGGGTGTGTTTTGTATTGTTGATGAGTGCCTATAAAGTGCCTGGCACAACATTCTTCAGCAGGTAGTGATGCACCATAGAGCCGCCCCGTGTCTAGCGCCTACCACCACCATTACTATCCTAGAAACAAATGAGCGCTCCATAAAAGTCATGTGTAATCAAGTGCAGGCAAAATGAAGGTGCTCTCGGTTATGTTGCAGTGTCATCAATAAAGGCACCGAAGCAAAACAATCAAGCATGGGAGGTTATGTTACGCACTAAGCAACCAGTTTCTAGTAAATCAAACTCTGTTCCTGAACTAGACATCTTTTGCTAAGGCAGTGTAAGTTGATACAATTTCTCTCTCTCCATCTCTTATTTTGTATTGAGTTTTCCCACCAAGGGCCTGATTTACAAAAAGACATGGGAAGTCCCAATATGGGACTGCCCATATTAAAACATTTTCGTAAATCAGGCTCTAAATCTTCAGAATAGTGATAGTCAAATATATAATGTTTTCCTTTTTGAATGGATGTAGGAAGCCACCGTTCATTTTTCTTCTTTTTTATACAAACGATCAAATGGAAGTGAAGGTGTGAGTCTGACTTCATTTCAGAAGATCTGGCTCGCTTGAGTTTTTATATTAAACAGAATACTGTAATATTTTTAGTATATTTGCCCATTCTCTATTGCTATTCAAACATTAATATCTACCAAACGAAGTGGAAAATAATTTCCTTACATGTGAGTCACTTATCGTTGGTGTTGTCATACACCTAACACGATAAGTGGTTTTCGCTGTGTTTATTTCAAGGTACTAAGGATTTTGTCTGTTTTAGGATTATAAAAATGTGCATTCAATCCGGCCCTATTTCATCCTTGGTCTCTACCCTAATAAGTTACACTTTATTTAACACATCCTCAATCTATCTGTTGGTGCTGTGTAATATCGCCCTTCTTCACTGAAAATACTTTGGTGTGCTGAACAATATTTTATCTTTTACTTCCTTTTACAAATATTGGTTTTGCTTTTTTTGTTTAAACCCCTGTATAGCTGCTCTCCTTCCCCGGAAGAAGGTCCCGCCGCAACCTAGGGGACTGAAACATGTTGGGATATCTGAGCACCTCATTCGCAGAATGGTTGTTTAACACTAATTATGCCGGTTGTTGTGAAGTTTGAGTTATGATTCCTTGTTACAGAGTGTGATTGGGCTTCATACGTAAACAAAAGTATTGGTCTTGTTTCCTGACTAGTTCCACACTATGTACGCTTCCAATATGGCACATATAACTGCAGACTAGGAGAAGGCACCTTGCGTTGCAATACTTCAACTTATGTAATGGACTCTGTTTTTTTTTAGTTTCTGTTCTCTCCAATTAACCTCTTGCTGCTGCCATCATTACCTTCTTGCCAATGAATCTTTACCTTGCTCCTTCTATCTAGTCCACTGATTTAATGTTCCTCCATGTTCTACAGTCCATAGCCACCTCCTTCCCTCTCTAGAGCCTGTGTTCAGAGCTCGACAGATTTACCTCCCGACGCATCCGATTTGAAAAGAACAATCTTGGTTGACTTCCTGTTCGACATAGGGGGAGTTTCTTCTCAGATGATTTTCCCCTTCCTTGGACTGTACCTGTGGGTGTGGGGCTTCCTAACTCCCTGTTATATCTCAGAAAGCGGGCAGACATTTTACAGGGACAGGGTCTATCTTTTCAGTCCTATACATTACTCTAAACCACTGGGAAGACCCAGACCTGTTTTTGATATTTTGCAACACCCACTCTTACCTACAAAGATGGTGCAGAAGCAGAGTCTGGTACTGTACACCAAATTACAAGAACTAAATCTAGAGAACCACATTCTGCGTCAAGCTGTGGCCACCAGAGAAGGCCTGCATACAGAGTTACCCAGAAGTGCGATTATGTGACATAATAATGAGGGATCACCCAAAAAAAGCTGATGGGATTCTTGGATTATTGTGAGATTTACATTTCATCCACATCATTTTCTGACAGATCACACCATGGTGGGGTACATGGTTGCCAACATGGTGGAAAATGCTTTTGTTTGGGTAACACTCCATGTCACCTGCAATAGACAATTAAATCACCTTTGTGACAAGCCTAAAGGGGATGTTCGAGAGTCCTGAAACTGATTTTATGGCACAAGAAAGTCTCAAGGAACTTTGGATGCCCTGAGTTATGTGACCAAGTTTAAACAACTGGCTGACAAGACAGGTTGGCTTGAATAGACCAGGATTAGCCTCTTTCACAGAGGACTGACAGAAGAATTGAAGGATGAGCTTCCATGTGTTGCCAGTCCTGCATCCTTTCCTGATCTGGTCGCCTTGGTCCTTCAATGGGATCATACACTACAGGAGCGTAAGACTGAAAAGAAGAAAGACCACTCAGCTAGAACCACATACTGTCTGGTTTCTGTACCGACGGAGGAAACGAGTCTCCACCAGAGCCTAGACAGAGAGGCACAACCCGTGGATCCCTAATGGAAGAAGGGAGAAGACGCTGTAGGAACCAGGGGCTATGCAGTTACTATGGGGAAAAGGAACATCTAGTAAGAGAATTCCCCATAGCCACAGGACGACGCCCGGGAAACGATCTCCAGTTCCTAAGTGGGACCCTGGCTCGGGATATCGAAGGAGGTCATATGTTCCCTACACAGAAACCAGATCAGACAAAAGACAATAGACTGCTGGTTCTCCAAGCACATGTATGTTTCGCAGAGGGATCCACTGTAGCCTTTCCAGCTTTGATTGATTGCCGAGCTGTGGGTATATTCATGGACCAACATTGGGTGCAGCAACAAGGCCTTAGTATTATGACCATGGCTAAGGTATTTTATTATTTCTATTTTATTTGAATGTTTGTTCAGCTCTGGCCCTACCCAGGCGATCTCGGAGTGCCTTAAATGGTTCAAAGGTTGGAAAGGTGAGAGGTGAAATAGAGTTACTAAACATTTTCAGGATAGTATAGGAAGATTAGAATAGACAAGTGGTAGCAGGGGAGGAGGGCAGGGTTATGTGTGGAGAAACAGATATGTTTAGAGGCTCTTTCTGAAAGTGGTGATGGAGGGTGAAATGCAGATGTGAAGAAGTGGGGTGTTCCATGCTGTGGGTGCCCACTGGGTAAATTATTGTTTTTGGGTGCATGTCAGTTTGCAGAGTGGAATGCGTACAAGATATTGGCTGGTTTGTTTGGTGTTTGTGTGGGCGATAGAGTTTTGCAGTGGATGGCTCTGAATACAATGCAGTCCTGTGAAGGAAATTCTCGGGATACGGTGAGCCAGTGGAGCTGGATTAGTGCTGGATGAGGGCTGGGGATGATATGTGAATGTTTTGATTTGGCGGAGGAAGAGTCTGGGTGCTCCGTTTTGTATAGCGTGCAGGGGGGGGAAATTGTGCGTTGGGGAGTCCAGTGAGGTGAGCATTGTTATTGTCTGGCTTCGATAGAACCAGTGCTTGGACTGTGTTATGGAAGTTATCAGAGGGAAGGAGGTGTCTGATTTTGCCCAGGAGGTGTAGTTGTAAATTCAATGTTTTGGTGACAGCAGCTATGTGGTGCGTGAAGGAAAGCTGATGGTCAATGGTGAAGCCAAGGAATTTTATAAGTGTGAAGAGGGACACATATGGGTTGTCAGTGGTGAGTCCTTTAATTTAGGGGGTGAAGTTGGGTTTGTGCCTGGGGGCAGCTAATGAGGTATCCCCTTTTTGTAAGGGTTGAGCTTGAGGAAGTGGGTGCCCATCCAGTTGGTGATTGAGGAGAGATGGTTTTTTAGGTGTGGAGTTGTGCACAGGTGAGATTTGGAAGTATATTTGCATGTCGTCTGCAGTTTGGTGGAAATTGAGGTTGTGCTTGCTAACGGTCTATCCAAGGGATTCTCCATACAGGTTGAAGAGGAGTGGAGATAGGGTGGAGCCTTGCAGGACCCCGTATTTGACTAGGTGGGGTTGGCCCGGTAAGGGGGCATGGAGACAATGGCCCTCATTACAACACTGGTGGTAGCCGTGCCGTTAAAAACGGCACAGCTGCTTACGGAGTTGCATTTTTTCCGGCACCCGTGAATGGGCAGGAACCGGGTCATGCCAAGTTAGCCAGACCCGGTACTTGCCCATTTTCGGGTGCCTGAATCATGAGCCTCCTTATCCCCATTCTGCCCCATAGGGTTGAATGGGGATGAGGACGTCGGATGCACCGGCACAACTCGGCATGTGCCGGTGAATCTGACGTGCTCTGCTCGCGGGTGCCGTTACACCCATCAGGAAAAACCTGCTGGGTGAAACGGTTCCTGCGAGCAGAGCCCATAGTATGGCGGTCCAGGAAGTACGGTACTGCATGCTTACCGGTAACGTACTTCCCAGACCGCCATGCTCGTAATGAGGGCCAATGTGTTTTGTGTCAGTGAGGAAGGAGGTGAACCAGTCGAGGATGTTGCCTGAGAGTTTCATCCTGTGGGTTATAATGTTGGGGAGAATGGTGTGGTCGGTGGTGTCGGAAGCAGAAGAGAGGTCAAGGATTATGAGAAGTCCTGTGTGTCCTTTGTCAGTGATGTTGGGAGGTCACCAAGGATGTGAAGTGTAGCTGTGTCAGTACAGTGTCCAGGTCAAAAGTTAGATTGGGAGTGGTTGGGGAGGTTGTTTGTGGTGCTGTCTGGTTGGGGTTGGGAAGGGATGAAGTGTTCCTTGATTCTGACAAGGTATGGCAGTAAAATAATGAGTCGGTAGTTTCCGGGAGTGTGGGGTTGAGCGGTGGAGTGAGGCGTGTAGTGAGAAAGAGGCAGTGTGTGGCAGTGTTAGTTATTGCTGGAACTTTGGCAACCAAGCAGTGTTCCTGGAGGACACTTTTGGGTGAAACACGCTGTGCACACTTAAACCACCTTGCAGCATGGAGCGCTGTGTGGAGTGAGGCGGCGAGTGAGAAGGAGAGTCTGTGGCAGTCCAACGAGTCATTGGGCTGTCTCATACTGAATTAGAAGCTTTCCCGCTGGGTGAGCTTTATCCAAACTATTATTTGCAATGTATGCGTTGCGCAGTAAAGTTGCATTTGATCTGAATAACTTTCCAGATGCACACTTGGGATGGCCTTAGCTCAGGCTCTATCAATACAAGTTCTAGCTAAATCGGGCGCCCTAATTGCCCAAACTGCCCCGGCGGTTGTTTCTACTCCTTAGGGAGCCAATGGTAAGAGTTGTATGTCGGAGGCTCTGCCGTGACTGCTTTCAGATGGGGAGGGGTGAAATCCTACAAGAGCTTACATGTGGATTATATGGACATAAATTTGGCTTTGGCAAATGTAATGGCAAAATTTAATTTTATTGAAGGATTTCCAAAGATAAATGTGCTATTGATATTAGTAATGTAAATGTTCCCAGTGTCAGCTATGATTCTATGTCTTTATTAGAAGCTTCAATATTTACTACTGGGCCCCCTTATAGTCATGCAATGACTGCGGTTACCAGGGGCAACACTAGTCAAAATTGGGCAACAAGATCATGATATCATATTGGGTGCCTAGTTGCGAGGGGTGTACCGAAATTCGGCTTTGAGTAAGTATTCGGCCAAATTCTGGCTGAAAATGAGATATTAAATAAGTATCACTCGAAGCCGAATATTTTCCCCTTCACAATAGATTAAGTACTGCTTTGTCTTTGTGCCTGGAATCATTCAGGCAGGTCATGGCTATGCTTTAAAAGTGTTATTAAACACATGCTGCTGTCACTTTTTTGATTGCGTACAGGCAGAGCAGAGATGAGAAAGTACAAACATTGTGTATAGACATAATTTCGAATACAAAAATATCGAAAGTCAAAAAGTCGAAAAAGAAAAGTCGAAAAAAAGTCGATTTTTTTTTATGACATTTTTTTTTAAATGGGGGGTTCCCCCCAACACCCCCCTTTTTTTTTGTTTTTTTTGTTTTTACCTATTTTTTTTATATAAACTAGAGCCAAAAAAAAAATATCGAAAAAAAAAATAATTCGACATTTTTTTTTTCGACATTTTCGATTCGACTTTTTTGTCTTTCGAAATTTTTCATTCGAAATTATGACTGGACACCACAAACTTCCTGCACTTCATGTGTTTGACAGACAGACTTTCAGCATCTGGTTTGCTGGGGAGGTGAGAGGTGCGTTGAAGCAAATCTCTCAATATTGTGAATGTATTTCTGGTCTCCCCTGTATTTTGCATTTGAAAACCATTGAGCTGGTACCATAGTTCACGAAGTCGCTATTGAAAAATGGTATTTTCTTTAGGTGCATATTGATTTGCTGATGACCTGTGTAAGAAATCTGAAAGTTACCGGTTCCACCAATTCCCAATCCAAATAATATAATTATGCAGAATAATATAGCTCTTGCAGAGTTCACAGTAATTTCCAAACCCTGAGAAAATAGCTGAGGAAGTAGTGTACCCACAGCAAAGAACCATATTGAACCTGCAGGCCAAGGTTATAAAGAAAGTAAGATGGCTCAGTGGCAAGTGTTCCTACGGCAGAGATGTGCTTGTAATATTGAGGCGATGGGCCCCAAGGTGGTGGGCAGACCTTGTAGGTAACAACACGCCAGCCAAGTTAAGGTCCTGAGCGCAGTGAGGGTCCCTTAATGAGGGTGGCCGTGCCATTACCAAAAGGGTCTATACAAGTAGAAAACACAGCTTTAGCATCCCAACAGTTTGTATTCAGTAGCACATCTGCAGTCATCAGGCTGTTAATTGATGTAATCACACCTTTTGTGTTTCAGTGCCTTGCTAGAGCCAGAACTCTAAAGATAGGTAGGGCCAAAAGGAGCATTTGAAAGTACAAGTAGACACATCCCAGTCACCCCTCACAGTGATTGCATACGTGCATACTACATTTACGGGCTAGTCTTAGATACTCAGGCCCTGCCCAACAAGTGACAACTAAGAATGCACACAAATACAAATACTGGGACTATTCTTGTGGCAAAATATCTAAAAATGTAAAAAACATTCCGAAGTACAAGAATAAGGGATCGAGAAAGTTCCTTCTTAGATTAAAAGATAGATTGGTGGATCATAGCCCCCGAATTGTACTTGTGTGTGCCTTGTTGCTTGATGGGGTGGATATTGGCCCTGTATTGGCTGTTGTTAAGGCTAATTCTTTGTCTGAACAGGTTCAGATTTCTGATTTCATAGTTATCTCTAACCCTGGGACTAATATAAAAGATGGCTCACGAAAGCAGCAAAATAACACACCTTATGAAACCTTGTGAAACCAGTTCCTGCAACAATTGCATTAACAACTGATGTATTAGATGCTAGTATTTTAACTATTTATCCTGAAAATGAGGATGTGGATGGGTAGTATCTGCATCCAATTGATATTATAACGAGCTCTATTAAATGTGATAAATGCCCTGAATGTAACAGTTCCCTTATGGCCTACTCACAGTTGCCTAAAGTGGGACTACAAACGTCTTCGCCTTTGGTATTTGTGGGAAAGAGTCAGGCCTCCAGCCTTAGTTCTGCCCATGTTGAGTCCAATAATGGTGTGGTCTCCAGGGATTCTTTGATTATAAAAGACGTAATCCCTAAGGAAGACTTGCAACAATCTTTGCCATTTGTAAGATTGGAAGCTAGTCGAATTAAGATTTTGGGACCTCATAACATTACCAAGGAGAGGCTTGGTATGGAAATAGATGTTGATCATACTAGTACAAATGAGCGGTTACATCGAGTCAGGTTTGGTCAAGACCCTTTGGACACTAGAGATTGGTTAAGATCAGACCTCTTGACAAAGCCATTGGATAATAAAAGGTACAGGGTAGCCCCATTGTCCCAGACAAGGTTTTCTAATGCCAACATTGTGTACATTGAACGTTTGTTTAGGCATAGGTCTTGGTTGCTTCTTAATCGACAAGATATTCTGTCTTTGTTTAACGTAGTACCAAGAATGAGGTTAATACGGTCAACAGACATTCTTTAAGTGGAATTTGTCAATGATGACCGGGTTGACTTGGTCCGGCTCAATCTTACTTCTAATATGGTGAGAACCGGTGTGCAGTCATAATGTCGACTGCAAAAAAGTCTAAAACAAAAAGGTCGGAAAAAAATTGTCGGAAAAAAAATAGAATGTGTTTTTTTTTATTTGTATATTTTTTTGGGTTTGGGTAGTAAAAATAAACGGGGGGACTGGGGGAGGGAACACTCCCATTAAAAAAAAAAACTAAAAAAAACATTAGAATTTTTTTCCAACATTTTTGTATTAGACTTTTTTGAATTCGACATTATCACTATGAACCATGAGAACCATGGCATTGGAAGATGCGCATTTGCTCCTCTCATTGGGATATGATGCATCTGAACGTTTGGATCAAATCAACGGGGAAGGGAAAACATCACCCATCACCAAAATTGGGGACTCTTTAGATGTATCTGAAATGATCCCATTGAGAATGGAGGTATCGCACGATGATGCAGCGATACACACTGTTCACAATGTTGACATTAATAACGATAATGCTAAATTGAAGTTATCTGTTTGGTCTATGATTGTGAATCTCTAGATAAAGTTTGCACTATGAGCGATGCCAGAAATTGAAATCAACCCTTTAAATTAGCCTGCTGGAAGACCAGCGGCTGGTCATATCTTTTTTTACCTCTTTCAATAATTTGTATGGTGAAGAATATGGAAGTATCTGCCTTTAGGAAACCTGCCTTGAGTCTGCTCCTGTTATTGATGGTTTTAAAATGTGTTTGGTGAAGGACCTTAGAGGCCTTAAGGGACGGCCCTATGGAGGTCTCCTTTGTGCGGTTAAGAACAATATTGGGATTTCAATCTTGCAATTTGTATCTTTCTCCCGTTATTTTGATCGTGAAGCTGGATTGGACTGTTTCTGATCCTAGTATGTGTAGAACTTTTATTTTAATTAATGTATATTTTAACCCTAAAAAGAACACCATAGAGAGATTTTTTGCATTATTATCGGATGTATTGTCTTATTGGTCAACTGAGTGTGACCCTTACTTCATGATAATGGGAGATTTCAACAGTGAATGTCTTGATCAATCTTGGTATTCGATGACCCCACACAACAACAATGTGTCGACGTCAATGGAGCATGGCAATCAGATTCTACCCGAACTGGACCTATGGGATTTACATATCCTAAATGGTTGTGTTACTGGTGATTGTCCACCCAAGTATACGTTACGTGGCAAAATATGCAACGAAGGTCAACGTTAGACTACATTTATGTATCACGTGAGGAGGTTTTTCTGAAATGTTCCACCTTATTTGTTTTAGTCTCAGATGCAAGCTGTCACGACTGTGCCACTGGAGCACCATTTGGCACCCATCATGGACAATTTGGGATTCATTCATCTCCATCATATCCTGCCGGACAGAAAAAAAAGAAAAAATGCAAGTTGCTACACAAATTGATGAAAATGGGACGCAATGTGAATTGAAAGCGTAAAAACCTACACAGGACATTTATGCTTTCAATTCAGGATACACTGATCTGAAAATGAGCCCCTGGGTGTTCAGGGAAATGTGGGCAAGATGTAGGACCCCCTAGTTTGATCTTTTTGTTGCACTGTGGAATGCTGTTCTCCTGTCGTGCTTCTCCTGATTCCAGTGCAGCAGGCCAGGGGGGTGGATGCCCTGTCATAGCCAGAAGGGCTGCAGTTGACCTTCTACCCACCTCCCTCAATTCCCATGGTGGTGAAAGAAAATCAGGCTGTACTTTACTCATTCTGATGGTCCCTTTTTGGCTGAGAAGCATATAGTTCCCACTCCTCCTGGAGATGGCTGTGAAACTATTGTGGTAAACTCCACCTTTTTTTTCAACCAGTGACAGGTCTAGACTTTCTCACAACATATGGAGTTTAAAGGCAGCACCAGAAGAACAGAGTCCTCTCAAAGCAGCTTGAATTTTCAGTTCAGAATTCCAGACGACCAATGACCCTTAAGGTTTATAGCACGCGTTGGAAAATCCTTGTTGCGTGGCGTGAAATAAATGGGATTACTCTCCGTCCTCGTGGTTTACCGTCAGTCATGCATTTCCTACATGATGTTTTCGCAGGGGGCGGGGGGCAGTATGTGCCATACCATCATAATGTGCAGCTATTGAGGCTTTTAGGGACCCTTGGGAAGAGCTGCCCCAAGGGGAGAGATTGGTTAGATAGCTATTGAAGGGTTATATTCCTTTGTAGGCCCAGTGGTATGGGTGGGATTCCTCCTTGTTGTTTGCCTTTGGTTTTGAGAGTCCTTCAATCCTCCCTTTTGAGCCTCTAGAAGACATGGAAATACAGCTCCCTAGATTTTAGACAGTGGGCATCATTACAGTAAGCTTACCGGCACCGTTGTTTCCGGACCAGCAAAGTACAAGTCTGCCTGCCGAAGCCGCTGTGCCCAACAGGTCTGACCCGGTCGGGCACAGTGGCCACGGTAGGCAGACTTTCACGGAAGCACCGGCACCGTTATTAACAGTGCAGGTGCTTCCGTGTTCCCCACTCCCAGGGACTCTATGAGAATGGGGACTAACATTTTACCGACGCCTGATTTCCCGGACCGGCGGGGTTGGAATCCCCTGGTGTCATCGGCAAGCCAGGCACTGGTAAAATTTACAAGTCCGGCAGCAACCTGCCGGTTTTACTGGCATGGTTATTGCTGGACTTGTAATGAGGCCCAGTGTTTTTGGTGACAATCACATCTGCTAAATGTTTGGATGAAGTTGGGTTATTACTTTTTTTTCCGTAAAATCTGATCCTCTTTTTCTCTCGATGTTGCAGCCAAATTCCATAGTTCTCAGGAACTGATTTTACCTGCCTTTTGTCCAAATCCAATTCCTCCAGGAGAAGATACATGGCACAGGCTGGATATCAGAAGGGCAATTCTGACATGCGTGTCAAGTGTAAGACTTTTTTTAATGAGCATTTGTTTCTTCCTTATGGGGCTGCAAGGGCTGGGAAGGCGGCCTTGGTGGCTTCCATGAGCAGTTGTAGTTATACTATTATTCTGCTAGCCTATGAAATGTCTGGGTTCACACGTCCTGCTGGAGTGCAGGGTAGATCGACAAGGGACATAGCCACATATTGGAGTTTCCTGTTTGAGCATTTTTCAGGTGGCCAGCTGGGCGGACCGTTATGCTGTCTCAAAACTCTGCATGCTAAAGGTCGATGGACATGCCTCTTGTGCATTTGGTGTGGGGGTTCTGAGTTCGGGTACCTGAAGAGACATACTGGTCTCAGGACTTTCTTACAAAATAAGGGTGATGGGGCTGTGCAGCAAACGTTCTGTGTTCTGTATGAGTCTTTATAGGTCCATCCACAAGCAGACTTTGGCACTCCAATTCTTTTATCAGGCTTGTAAGATTCATGGCTGTCAGATCTCTTTTCAAGTTGGAGGAAGGTTGTAGGCCACGTATATAAGCATCGTGGCTCATCAGGCTGACACTGAGGGTCTGCAATACTCTGTTTGTTAAATTGATCCCAATGAACATCAGATTTGGGCAAAAAAAAGTCCTTACAATGGCAACAAACATCCTTACCTTTGACCTCACACTGGATGGGGACTCTGTCCCCATAAGTGGAACCCAAAAACACTTAACCGAAGGAAGGGCTCTGAAAAGCTGCAATGATTCTTCAAGTGTGGCACATATGATTCAATTGTATGGAGAAATATTGCCCAGACAAAGTGAATAGGTGCTTCCTGATGTAATGGACAGCACCTAACATAAGGCATTGAGACGGCCTCAATGTAATGTGAGAGATAACAAAATAATGCATCTCTTTATTCATTGACATTTCTCGCCAGCGTCTTGCTTCCATGAGAGACAACACATGACATATGACACAGAGTTGACAAATGTGAACAATGGGGGTCCTTTGTGCTTGTGGATGCCATTGCGATGCACGAGGAAGGAAGCACCTTACAAGATGGCCGCCCGCCGAGATTCACTGCCTTCTTTAGCCTAACCCCAGCCTCAGGCCTCCCTACATGGCTCTGATTGGCTTTCTGGCCGTTTTTCACCAGCCTATCCAGTGAGCCGACAGGCGAAAGCCGGCCCACGTCTGCAAGGCCCAAGGAGACAAGGCCAGCACCTGTCCTCAGCCTGTCACCAGCCGTCTGCCTCTGCATGAACCCCTGCACCTTGGTATTAAGGTAACATTACAGCCCGAGTGGCTATCGGACCATTGTCTGCTTTGTTTGAACACCTGTCCCTGAACTACTCCTCTTGCCCATGTGTACACGCCACCTACCGACTCATAGTGCTATCCTACTTTCACTAGCCTGTTGTGTCACAGGTGCACGCTCGAACTATATTTGCTTCTTAACTATGCTCAGCGACCTGTACTCCCATCTCCCTTTACTCTCGTCTTCACCTCCTCCCACAGCCACATATTCACCTTGATGTGTTTTCATTACTGCTGCATTGTATGTGTTATCTTTATTGCTGCACTGTACTATGCCACAATCATGCGCATGTGTTCTATGATACACCTGCTTCTTTGGTGAAACCCCTCATATTTGTGTCTTTTGAACTGCTGTCCACACTTCGTGGCACCACATAGGTATTGACCTTACTCCATACTTGGTAATTTAACCTGCTGCCCTACTTGCATTACCTTATCAGGGCAGTCTAAACGGCTTATCAGCTAACTGTTACCCTGCCTACATGCCTCACTTGTATTAACATATTTTGTCTTTGCCTATTGCCACTGCCACACTCGTGCTCTTGGCGGTGAGCTGGCCCAGGTGCCTCACCTGCATTGACCCACTTTGTTTATTCTTGCTGCCCAATTGTGTTCTGGCCCAGGTGCCTTACCTGCATTGACCCACTTTGTTTACTCTTGCTGCCCAATTGTGTTCTGGCCCAGGTGCCTTACCTGCATTGACCCATTTTGTTTATTCTTGCTGCCCAATTGTGTTCTGGCCCAGGTGCCTTACCTGCATTGACCCACTTTGTTTACTCTTGCTGCCCAATTGTGTTTTGGCCCAGGCGCCTAGTTGCCTCACAAGTACTGCCTTATTCGTGTTGACCAACGGGTACCCGGAATAGGTGCATCTATTAGCACCGCCATATCCCTGCCGCTTAACTGAGGAAGATGTTAATTCTAACTATTCTGTTTTGCACTATGGCTGTCACATTACATACTGGTACTAGAAGCCTAGCGTGCTTCACTGAGCTCCCTCTAGCACCCATACTAGATCCTAACCCGTTCAAACTGACAAATACAGCTTTACATTTTGCTACGCCCTCACAACCCGCACTCCATATTGCCCCAGGGCCAGCATCCTTTGCTTCCAGACCTTGTGCCACGTCTAATAGAAACCTTAGACTCCGCGCCAGATTAACAAAATTACACGAACCACTAAGAAGATCCCTACCTCCCACCAACCTGAAGTCTAACCTTCAGTATACTTTGAAACCTATTCATTCTAATTTATCACCTTCACATTCTATCACCAATACTAATGCCCACCAAACCAATAATCATAAACGGAAATCAAGCGATATCACAGCTAAACCTGTCCAGGTCAAAACTGTTACTGAGGCCCCCTCCCTTAAAGGAGCACTTCTCAACGCAAGATCGCTTGTTGCCCATGCCCTTGACATTGCTGATCTAATCACAGAAGGCAATCTTGATTTCCTTGCGATTACCGAGACATGGCTACATAACGCAGCAGGACCATCGCTTATGCTAGCCATCCCAGATGGCTACACAATAGCCAGACAAGACAGAGATGGTGCACGAGGAGGCGGTATCGCTATCATCTACAGAATGTGCCTATCCTTCAGACTAGCCCCTACCCAATTGTCACAATCCTGTGAATTTCTATCTGCTAAATTCCAGATAAATAATTCTCAATCACTAACCATCCATCTAATATACAGACCGCCGGGTCCTCTTGGCACTTTCGAGGAGGACCTGCATAATATACTTTCTAATAACCTCAAACCAACCTCTCAATTACTCCTATTAGGGGTCTCAACATAGGCTTGAATGACCTCATGGACAAAAATGCTACAGACATAGCTAACTCAATCACGGCATTAGGCTTGTCTCAAAAAGTCAATAAACCCACCCATTTGAAAGGGAGAACATTGGATTGGATAGCGGGTTATAACTGTGCAGTTACTATTTCATCCATCACTCCTCTTTCCTGGACAGACCACTCACTGGTGTCCTTTTACTTATCTACGACCAGACCCACTCCTACTGCCCCTCTACTAGCGCCACCATGTCTCACAAGAAATAAAAAGAGTATTACAGTTGATAAAGTAATCCCTGCGATCCTTCCCACTCTAAATGCTTTACCAGAAAATCTAGATCCTAGCATCCTAGTCCATGAATTCAACAATATCATGCTCACTACATTGGACAAAATTGCCCCTCTTAAACTCAGAATTAGCAAACCCAAAGCCCACTTAAATAAATGGTTCACACCACAACTCAGAGACCTACGCCTTTTGAAAAGAAAAAGCGAAACCAACTGGAGACTCTGCCCCTCCACCGATAATAAAGCCAAATTAACCTTGCTCTCCTCACACTATAAGAATGAAGTCTGCCTGGCTAAACATAATTCTTATGACGAGCGCATCGCCAAATCCAACTCTAGCATGAAGGAACTCTTCTGTATACTAAAAGAATTAGAGTCACCTATAGCCACACCCGATATCTGTACTAAGGATAAATCCTGGTGTACAGACATCCAACAGGCATTATCAAACAAAATCAACATGCTCCCAAACAAAATCCAGCACAAAAAAGAAACCCTGAATCTACAGCACTCACCTAAAAACCCTCTGCCTAGCGACCCACCGAAGACACGCGATAATATCTTCCATTTCACCAAAATGTCTACTCTGGAAGTAGAAAAAATCATCCTCTCATTGAAGCCTTCTAATTGTAAAGGCGACATCTGCCCTGCGCAACTAATAAAAGATGCTGCCAGGGAACTATCTCTGTTCATTGCTAAACTGATTAATGCCTCCTTTACTTCAGGCTCCATCCCTGCCAACCTAAAACAGTCTTGGGTGCTCCCTCTCCTAAAAAAACAGACATTAGATCCCCTCATCCCCACCAACTACCGCCCTATTACCACTGTACCATTTTTACTCAAAATATTGGACAAAGCTGCCTATAACCAAATTCAGAAACACTTAGAACGGCACAAACTCCTAGGAGACAGACAATCTGGTTTCCGCCCTCTATACGGAACAGAAACCGCCCTTAACGATTTAAAATCCCAAATTGATGAGCTGAGAGACAAAGGGAAGTCAGTACTTTTGCTCCTACTTGATCTCTCAGCTGCATTTGATCTTGTGGACCATAAGATCCTCTGTAGACACCTAGATTCTGCTGCTCACTTCTCCCCTGAGGCTATCAGATGGATTGAATCATTCCTGAGTGAGAGAACCATGAGAGTTTTCTCTCCTTCGGCAGCTGCAGACCCTACCCCTATCCTGTGCGGTGTTCCTCAGGGTTCTTGCGTCTCTCCAACTCTATACAACATCTTCACCAGGCCCCTGTTCGATGATTTGGAACATCTGGGTATCATCTACACCAACTACGCAGATGATACACAGATTCTCCTCCCACTTTCTGGGGATTATATCAAGGACACGGAGTTGGTGAACAGGGTATATCTTATCATCCAGGCATGGATGGCCACTCATGGCCTATGCCTGAACGATGATAAGACCGAGTTGATAATCATGGGAACACATGCCAACATCAAAAAACTAGGTCAGGAATTTTCCTCATTCAACATCGATGGAAATACCATCAAAGTCTCCAAGGAAGTAAAAACCCTTGGCTTCTACCTGGACTCCACCCTGTCCTTTGATAAACAGATAAAATCCCTGGCCTCCACTACAGCCTACACCTGCAAGCTGATCAGAGCTGGCAAGCCATTCCTCTCTAATGACAGCTGCTTGATCCTGGCCAGAGCGTTAATACTATCTAGAACTGACTACTGTAATGCCCTATACAGTGGGGCTAGTAAAAATACCATCAAGCGGCTTCAAACATTTCAAAATAATGCCTTGAGAGCAGCACTCGGCATAAACATAAGAACCCATATCTCTTCCATTAGACGCCAACATAAATGGCTGTCTACTGGTAACAAAATACAGCTTAAGACCCTATCACTGACTCACAAAGCTCTTAATAACGCTGCCCCTAGCTACCTCACAGATAAACTTCATAGCAGAACCTCTCTCAGACCTACTAGAGCTGGCAATGCCAATTGCTTGGCCATATCTAGATACAGACTCACCACTATTGGTGGTAATAGTTTCCCAGTGAAGGCTGCTAAATCTTGGAACCTACTCCACCTGATCTAAGAGTAGACCAACCTTTCCCACTTTTCCGAAAAAATGTCGTCAAATACCTCATCTCTACCGACTCCTAGTCTCCTACCTTTAGGTCTATTTCGTACCTTGATCAATTGAGTCTCACTGGCCTTTATATTCTCATTTAAACATTGTGCCTCTCTGTAACCTGTATATTTGTACATTGCATATTTTTGTAACCACATAAGTCCTTATTGTATATTGTGTTTATGTTATAACTACGGACACTATGTAAGCCTTTATTGTATATATTGTATCTCTTGTAACTATGTAAGCTTTGCATTTTCTTACTGCGCCCTGTTACTTACGGGTCTGGTGCGCAATAAAAGTGAATAAACAAACAACAAACAAACAAACAATGTACCAAAAGCTAACGAAATCCGGACCCAGTTGCAAACATGGAAAACATTCGTAAAAATGAAAATAACACTAGTCTTTGTATTCACCTGTCTTATTAAAAATCATAACTGTTGGTGTGTGTTCAAAATGAAGCACCACAGCGTATCCCATTTTTATTTTATTGACAGTGTTTGAATTGTAATGTGATTCTTAGCCACCCAATATGAACACAAAGGAGAGAATTATAAGGAATATTTCATTACAATGATGGTTTACTTTTTGTCAGTACAATAGAGGTAAATGAGCCTTTCATGCACATAGAATCGATGGAGGCATTGAGATGACTTGGGCAATGCTTGTTTTGTTGTCTTCTTATGAAGGGAAGGGAGTTTTGCCATCCCAATGGAAAAATAATCCCAGTATAGAAACACTCTCTCCTCTCTCTTGATGCTGCACAGTAGGGAAAGGGCTTCACGCCAATGGGGCACGAGTCGCAAAGCGAAGTAGGCAGGATACACACCTTTTTATTAGTACATCACAAAACCATTTCCCTATCTCTGGTGGATGGACTGACATCCTGGGCATTCTAAATTGATAGCACTGTTTTTCAGACCCAAACCTGTAGAATTCTGATGCAATTCAGTTTAGCCTCCAGTTAAATGCCACGCACATATGCTAGGATCCCAGAACCCCACACGGAAGGGGGGGGGGGCATATATTAGATGTGGTTATGTTAATGTCACTTAAAGTGTTTGAATATGTTGTCACAAAACACCAAGTGAAATGCAATGTCTAATTTTAAGAGAATACGTTTAGGTTGATAAGCAGCAATGTTATCATTGAAGATACATATCATGGGGGTTATTGTGTGTGTGCCACCTCCTAGCGAGCTTGTCACAGGTAGGCATACTTTAATTGTGCATTTAATTCCTCATAGCCATATATTTGATTGTGGTGACTTGCCCTGAATGAAGTAAAGGGGACCACCTTTCATTTCATTTTGTTTGTAACCATAAAGCGCAGCCTGTTTCTTGGCCCAGAATTGTGGGGCTGGGCGGCATATCAGGAAGTGTTAAATCGGTGATGCTCACTTAGTGAAAAGACCAGTATATGAACACATATGTTTTAAAATGGTACCTTAAAAGAAGAAAGATTTAGGAATTGCTCAGTCATGAACACTATAAAGAGAATGAATTATTCAGGGACAACACATCTGATTGACATAGCCTGCAGAGAAATTCAGTCCCATGGAGACCTTCTGAAGAAATGCTCACGTGTCTCGGGAGGATAGCTCAAGGGCAACGCGCTCCCCTTGGAAGCAAGACGACGCAGAGCTACGCAGGTTCGATCCACGGGTCCGCGCTTAGAAACCTCTGGGTATTAAGCGCATTATAAATAACCAATTCATAATAATGAGTCCTGATAGCAAGCATGAATGGGAATGGTACCAATGTATCATTTAGGCCGAGCAAATGCACACATGTCCCTTTATCAAGACAGTATGTAGAGCTCAAAGCAAAGTGGATAAAAGCGAGGGCCACACGGAAACAAGGAAACTCATGGAAAAGCTGGTTACTCTTCCATTGGCTGCAGGTTCCCTGAACTCGGCTTGCTACATGCATACCTTTCCACACAGAACCACCCACTGGAGGATGGGCTCTTCATGTTGGCCTTTGGGGGCTTTCACTCTGGCCAACGAACAGGGGGTTTGGGTAAAGGTAATGCTGGTGCTCAGCTGGTGAGGTGGGGGGCATCCCTTGCTTGCTGCTGTCTTGCAAAGGATAGAAGCCACTAGGAGCAATACTGGTTCTAGGCAATGTCAGTGCTTCCATGGTAACCCGAGTGGCTACATTACTGAAGGGCGCATTCAAACTGCTCCAAACTTGGGGCGAAAGGGAATGACGGAGGAGTCAAAGGAGACCGAGGACTAGGAAGGAGCGGCTGAAGGGTAATGAAGAGAAGGGCGCAGGGGAACAAAGGAGTGGCCGGAAAGGAAGGAAGGAGAGGTGGTAGGAGAATGAATAGGGGAGTGAAGGAGAGGCCGATGGGGAACGAGGGAAAGGCTGAAGGGGAATCAGGAAAAATTAAGGAGAGGTCGCAGGGGAATAGAGGGAGACTGGTAGCCTCCCCTTGTGCCCAAAGAAGGCACCTAAAGGAGATGAACTTGGGTTTAAAGTACAACTAAGGGTTCGCTGACTTGAGAGCGGAGAGGGCTCACATTTTGGCTCCAAGTTATTTCACGCATGTATAGTTTAAAACGTGTTTGTATAAATGATGCATATATTGTGCTAAGGGCTGTGGGTCAGAAACGCGGAATGAAGACAATCTAAATGTCCACTTAGAAGAGAAAATCAGATGGTCTCCCCAGGTGTAGGCAGAGCGGAAGTCATTCTGTAACAGGCCGCCGCTTGCCGGTGCCAGGGCCTGCGTTATGCTTTTCCTCAAACCTAGCAGGTTTTGGCAGCATTAGACCCCCGCATTCTATTTCACAGCGTGTCCGACCGGCTGCAGGCTTTTTTTAATGGCATACCTTGGCACGTGTAACGCACGCGCTTTCGAAGCTCTGGACCCGTCTTGCAAGCAGATGTTTCTCTCGGCAGATGTTTTTTTTCTCCATGAAGGAGTTGCTTCACTGCATCTGTGTCGTCCACATATGCTGTACGGACCGGCAGCGCTCAGCTGCGCCTCCCCCATGGGCAGCACACCTTTCATGTGCGCCGTGTGTTGCAGCGCGTGGCTGGTTTTTATGACCCACCGGAACTGCACATGTGGTCGGTTTCAGGCGGTTGGCGGAAAAGTTTTCTTTAGGGCGCCCTATTTGATCTTAGTTGGTTCTATCGCTATTGGACCACAGCGCCTAGAAGGCCCACACTAAACATAGGTTTACAATCAGGAATGCGTTTGCCTTAAGTCGTATTTATGGTTTCCCAGCTGTCAAAGTAACACTTTTCACTTTTTATTTAACAAAAAATCCTGTAGTAGGAAAAACATGCAGTTATTTCTGAATGTGACATTGCAATCAACATAATAGGGACATTTTAAAACGTGTTAAAGGTTATGTGGCAACGGCTACACGAGTTCTGCAGTAAATGCTACCTAAATGAGCAGCTCCCTGACGTGTAGGCTTCCCTGAAGACTTACGCATTCCCACTCACTCACTCCTGTCGCTCAAAAAACCCTCTCAGTAACTCACCCACGTCATTGACATGCACACACGCCCTTTATTATTCACTTAATCACACACTAACTCGGTCTGTCAAACTAGAAATTATATCCTGCCTCCTATTGCTATGAATATATGTATATTGGCCTACGCCAAGCTGCTAACAAGCTGCTTATAAACTACATGTGAATAAACTCGCATTGCAAGGTCCTGACCTTAGAAACCATGTAAACTGTCATTTTGGGTCAAGCCGCCATTTTAGGTTTTCTTGCTCTATAAAGTCACCATGTGAGCTAAAATGGTAGCCTATGTTATTCAGAACAGAACTCGATTGTCATGACCTCTGTACAGCTAATGTATAACTTGCCTGCAGGCCACTTGTTAGGGTCATGAGCTGAGACCTTGTCCTTCTGCTGACCTGTGTGCAATGGATTACCTGTATCACCGAAACTGATCTATAATTGAATGAGAACACCTGCTTAACTATATTGTATAAATTAAGTCCCGCATTGCAATGTTAGGCCTAGAGCATACATTATTACCATTTCTTCTTGTTAATGTATAAACCTAAGATGAACTAGATTTGACCTGGCAAGGGACCCTAGAGCAGTAACTTATTTATGGAATGGTTAACCTGAAGAAAGGCTGGACAACAGGCTGGAGAAATGTATAAAAGCCTGACTGTTTCAATGAATATTTGCACTCACTGAGCACACCGAACCTCGCCGGAGTTCGCTGTGTTGTACTGAGGGTCGATAGCTATCTGAATTTTGTTCTGTTCTTTTGTAACTGGATTCAGTATAAAATAAAGTACTTTGTATGTTCCTTTGTAACCTGTGTTTGGTGTGTTTCCTTTTTGGTTACCCTGCCTCATATTATTTCCTTGTTTTCACAGTTGGCGCCCGGAATAGGGACCCTCAAGATTGATGCCGGATTATTGAAGGTTGACGCACGCTATCGGACTGGGATCGGACTGTGTGACATAACGGGCCCGACTGAACGAGACGCGACACCTCAACAGTGCTGCACGATCCGTTCCCTGGACGATAGCCGTGTGGTCTGAAACGGCATCTTGACGAGGGTCAATTTTTTGAGGGGGGCAGATTTGCCGAAATCACCATACACAAGGTAAAATTCGTTGGGTAAGTCCTTTGTAAACCGATCGGTCCTCCTTAGGTTTGGTCAGGTGAGTCGTTACCCAACTCTTAATTCAACCCTGGCAATTTGAATTTGGCGCATTGTATCTGCAGACACAATTATTGACCAGGTAACACCGAGTATTTGAGAAATGCCTGGGAAATTGTCTAGCTGCTTTAGGGCATTATTCCGCAGCGATAGACAATCTTTGGAATTTAGCCGTCCGGCACCACAGGAGGGGTCACCGGCATGTACTATGTACTGTAAGCATGGCATTGGAAGTGTAGTATTTAAAAAAATTTGGCACAGACAAACCAGACATGCCTCCGAACTTCAGTGGCCAGTCAATGGTAGTTTTGAGATCCCTCGTATTGAATATTTAGAGTCAGTCTTGTTAAAAAAGAAGGCCAGACCTGCAGCATTTGATGTTTTGCAAAATTGAAAAAGAGAAGCGTTGCAGCAGCTTAAAAGTAGGGAAAAACATGTGCGCCGTCATAAAACAAATGCTGAAAAGGCGTTGTTATATGATCAGGACAAACAGTCTGAGTCGGTTAGGAATATGGACATGGCTTTCTCACTCGGTATTCAGAAAATCTATCCTTCTAAAGATCTTCATGTTTCTGATGAGTTTATCGATAAATTGTTAAATGAACGAAGGCCTGGTGCCTCTGCACCACCTCCGTATGTTCCTCTTCCTCCTGCTGTACCTCTTCCTGCTGTTATTCCTGCTCTTCCTGCTCAACCTGTTGTTCCTATTCCTCCGGTTGTTGTTCCTCCACCTGCTCCTCTGCCTCTTCCCATTGCACCAGTAATAGTACCTCCATTGAATTTGCCTGCACCCTCACTCCCAAGTAGTTCTGTACCGCTTGTAGTTGATCAGGGTGCGGGGTCGAGGATTGTTACTCGTAATACTGTTCCTACAGAAAAGAAACAGGATTTGTTTGCATGGGCTAAGCATTGTATGGAGAGAGATGATCGAGCTAATGTTCTTGCCACACTTTCTAATATGGATAATTTTCCTGAGAAAAATGTTTTCATTGAAGGTTTAGGGATTCATTTATGTGTAATGTGGGGTAAATTAAATAATGCAGACCTCCCACAAGGGTTGAGGGACCTGAATACTTTAGCGTTTTCAAGAGACACTGTGGAGAAGGTACATGAGCATGTTGAGAGGATATTTGAGTATAGAAAGGAGTTGGAAAGGTTACGGAATGAGGATGATGAAGAAGAAAGTATGTATGTACAGAAACGATTTCTTCCGTGTCGTAAATCGACATCTGAGGAGGCGCAAATTTGTACAAAAGATGCGATTAGATGGATTTCAGACATATCGATAACTCCAGTTGAGGTATATGACACATACACCCAATATACGCTAGAAATGCAGAGGAAAGTGATACAGGTAATGGTAGAGTACCTGCAGTATGAATGTTTAAAGAGAAAGGTTAGTTGTCCCACAGAGTTATTGAGCATTTATAAGAGAGCTTTTTCACTTGACACTTCTTCAACTGCTTTAGCGCTCGACTTAGCTCTGTTGCTTAGTAAGCGTTCGGAGTTGCCTACATCTCAGTTGCCTATGAGAGAGGTTCCTCCGACATTTGTCCCAAAGGTTGAGATTCCTGCTAATGCTGCAGCAGGTACACCTGCTGTGGACATTCCTGCACATTATGTATCGCAGTTTGTTCACGTCCCGTTTTCACGACAGGAAGTGAATACTATTAGACAAACTATTCCTGACATTAGGAAAAATCCAACAGGGTTCTATAAAGAGATAGAGTCTGTTTTGCAGTCCTCAGTGTTTACCTTAGGTGACATTGATTTGCTATTCCCTGTACTCCTGTCTGTAGATTTGTGGAAACAAGTTAGAACTATAGACGATGTACCAGGGTTGGGAGATACATGGGCTAACATAGTTAGGCTTGATGGGGAAAGGCCAGCTGGTGAGAGACCACCTCAGGTGATACTAACTTTGCCTGACAGAATCATTGCAAAACTGAAAACTATAATCCCCGAAAAGAGAATTATTTGGGACAAGTTTACGGCCTGTGTCCAAGGAAAATCTGAGGGTGCTACCGAGTTCTTTAATCGGTTCGAACAGGTATTCTCGGATTTCAGTGGACAAGACTTAGGCACAGAGTCTGGGAAAAGATTATTTGTGGACAAATTTGTACGTGGATTGCTGCCTGACATTCAGTCACAAATTATGTCTTCTGAGAGCGCTTGGCAGGCGAAATCCCAATCAGAAGTACTGCACATGGCTCAGTACTACGAGAACCGTGTCAATAATGAAAAAGATAGAGTTGAAAAGAGAAAAGGTGATTTGAAGACTAAAGTATTGTTACAGCAAATTGTTAGAGGCCCCAGAGGGGGGTAGTTCGCAGATTAGAGGTCAGTATATTCCACAAGGGAATGTGCCCTTGGGTCCTGTGAATATTAACCAGTGTGCCTATTGTCGCCAGGAGGGTCATTGGCGTGCACAATGCCCCGTCCTTCGACAGAGGTCGAAAAACACATTTGGAAATATGGGTAGACGATCCAGAGGTCGCCTGGGTGTAGGGGGCCCTGGTAGAGGCCAGTTTTCGCAGGATCCCCAACAACCTTTTTCACAGGATAATCAGACTTCGAGTGTGGATACTAGAAACATATTTGATCATCCTTCTGCTGCATATCTATCTGAAGAGCTTCCTTTTGATGATATTTTGTTTCGTTAGGATTGCCCGAAGCAGGGTTTGGAACCTACACCTATTCCCGTTAATCAGAAAGGTCCCTACGTTGAAATGGTAGTGGGAAATAGGAAACATCAATTTTTGATAGACACTGGAGCACAGAAGTGCTCCATTGATCATTCTCGGGTTCCAAACATTCCACTGTCAGGGCAAACCAATGTTTCTGTAGGGTTTTCTGGCACACCAGTTGTTTGTCCGGTTTCTTCACCGGTACCTATTTCTTTGGGTCCCTTTACGGACCACTGTCCATTTCTCTTGACTTCAAATTGTGGAGAGAATTTGCTGGGGTTGAATCTGTTGAAGGAATTAAATGCGGTAATTCATTGTTTTTCTGATGGAGTGCGTTTGACGATTTCACCACAGCAATGTTCTGTTTCGCAATTCTTGACTAGACCTTTGCCGCCAGAATTCAGTAATGTACCAGAGTGTTTGTGGGCAGTTGATGACGATGATGTTGGTGTTTTGCAGATTGAGCCTATTAAAATAGTTTTGAAACATGGAATTAAGCTGCCCCGTATTCCACAGTATAAGATCTCAGTTGAAGGCGAGCGAGCTTTGAAGAGCATTGTTTCCGATTTTGTGCATCGTGGGGTGATTGAGGAGATTGCAGGAAGTTCGTGCAATAGTCCGATTTTACCCGTGTACAAAAAAGGTGATAATGCAATTCCATTTAATTTTATAATTGATTTACGTGCCATTAATAAAGTCGTCGCTCCGCAATTTCCAATTGTGCCTGATGTGCCGACAATATTAACCATGATTCCAGCTACGGCTACTCACTTCAGTGTTGTGGACCTAAAGAATGCTTTCTTCAGTATTCCTACACATGAGGATAGTAGATACTTGTTCGCGTTCGCCTTAGGGGGACGCTCATTCACATTTACTCGTGCACCTCAAGGTTATACTGAGAGTCCTAGTATTTATAGTAGGGCTTTGAAAGAGCAGCTTGATACCCTTGGATTGCCCCCTACTTGTACGTTGCTTCAATATGTTGATGATTTGATTTTAGCCGCTGACTCTGAGAGCTCTTGTAAAGAGGGCACTGTGTTGTTGCTCATCCATCTAGCTAAGCATGGCCACAAAACTTCGCTCAAAAAGTTTCAATATTGTTGCCAGGAGGTCGCCTATTTAGGCTATCTCCTGTCAAAGGAGGTAAGAAGATTGACACCTGAAAGAATAAAACACATTTCTGGCCTGTCTGTCCCAAATACACAAAAGGAAGTTAGAGCCTTGATGGGTATGACTTCTTACTGTAGGTTATGGATCCCAAACTTCTCACTAGTGATAAAACCGATGTTGGCCTTGACGAAGAAGGGTATTTCTTCACCATTGCCATGGAATACGTAGCATCAACATTCATTCGAGTTGCTCAAGACTGCATTATGTTCGGCGCCAGTTTTGGGCACACCGAACTATGAGAAGGCCTTTGTGTTGTTTGTGCATGAATGTGATGGATGTGCTTTGGCTGTATTAACGCAGGAACATGGAGGGAAGAATAGGCCATGCGGTTACTACTCTTCCGCCCTTGATCCTGTTGCATGCGCTTTGCCAAGATGTTTACGCGCTGTCGCTGCTGCTGCTGCGTCTGTAAAACAGAGTGAGGGAATGGTCCTAGGCCATGATTTAACCCCGATGGTGCCTCACTCTGTAGATATTCTATTGAACAAAACCCAAACGCAACACCTCACTTCCGCACGACTGACAAGATATGAATTAATCTTGTTTGCTCCCCACATTCAAATTAGGAGGTGCTGCGTTCTTAATCCCGCTGAACTCCTACCTTTCCCGCAAAATACTGTTTGCGGTGACGAAGAGTCACATGACTGCCTGTATACTACTGAACAAGATACAAAAGGCAGAGTTGATGTGAGGGACACTCCTTTGGATAACCCACAAGGGGAGCTGTTTTGTGATGGCTCCTGCTTCAAACTACTGGATGGTACATCCACAGCTGCTTATGCAGTCACTACATTGAGTACGGTTGTGGAGACCAAGAGAATTACGCATAACTCTGCGCAGGCCGCAGAGATTATAGCATTGACTCGAGCTTGTGAGCTTTCCGAAGGGTTAACAGTGAACATATATACTGATAGTCAGTATGCCTTTGGGGTGGCTCACAACTTTGGGAGACTTTGGTCAGAGAGAGGGTTTTTAACTTCGCATGGCACCAAGATCCAACATGGCTCCCTGATAGTACAATTGCTTTCAGCGCTTGCGCTCCCTAGTCAGTTAGCAATCATTAAGTGCGCAGCACATCGCAAGATTATAGATGATGTAGGGAAAGGGAATGCTTTCGCTGATCAAATAACTAGACAAACTGCCTCTGATCTCTTCACGGAGATGTATGTTTCAAGGGAGACTGTAGATGCCTATGCAATGGATGAGGGTGTTGGGTCTGTACGGGATATCCAAGCCGATGCCACCTTAGAAGAATCCAAGAGGTGGGCTGAGGGCTTGGGGAAACTTGATGATGATGGGTGTTGGGTGGACATGGTTGAAGGGAAATGGTTGCTTCCTAATGCCTATATAGTAATGATGGTTACCATGGCACACGGTCCCACACATGTGTGCGCTCAACAGATCACGAGAATGTTAGAGAAAGTCTGGGTAAATGATAAGATTTCAAAAATTGCCCAGCATTATGTCCAAAATTGCATGATTTGCCTACAACACAATGTGGGAAAGGGGACAGCAACTGCAAGAGGTAGCTTTGGGCCTCCTTCTGTCCCGTTTGAAGTGATTCACTTTGACTTTATTGAAATGGAGCGATGTAACAATCTAAAATATGTCCTTGTGGCCATTTGAACCTTTTGTAAGTGGGTCGAGGCTTTCCCTGTTAAAGACGCTACAGCCATGACCACTGCAAAGACCATGTTAAAGGAATTCTTCCCACGGTTCGGTTTGCCGAGAGTTATCTGGTCGGATAATGGTCCGCATTTTATCGCTGCTGTAATTCTACAGGTATGTACGGCAATGCAAATTGACAAACAATTCCATTCGGCCAGACATGCTCAGAGCGCCGGATTAGTGGAAAGACACAATGGTATCATAAAAAACAAGCTCGCTAAGACGTGTGCCGGCACCAAACTAAAATGGCCGGACGCCTTACCGATCGTGTTACTAGCCATGCGTACAACCCCTCAAACTAAGACTGGGCTCTCTCCATTTGAGGTGGTAATGGGGAGACCTGCCAATATCTGGGGTCTTCCGAAGCCTAGGGCATTGAGGAATGTAGAAAATGTATTGCTTTCAGACTATTGTAGCCAGTTGACTAAAAACCTGTATTTCATTTATCATCAGGTACGAGACGCTTTACCCGAGCGATACGAGGGCCCAGGCCACAGTATACAACCTGGAAGTTGGGTTTTGGTCAAATCCTTTGACCGATCTTCCTGCCTTGCACCTCGGTGGCGGGGCTCGTTCCAGGTCCTGCCGGTCACCCAAACAGCGGTGCATGTCGCAGGCCGGAAGCATTGGATCCACGCGACGCATGTCAAGAAACTTCCTCACCCAGTGCCACACGTTACAGAAGAAACAGAACCCCTCGCTAACGCTGCAACCAATGATCCCAAAGCAGTGAGTAGCACTGAGAGTGCGTCGGAGAATCTTTCTGAGCCTGTGAGGCTTGGGGAAGCTGCCATTTTGTCTCTGCACTCTCCGAAAATTTTGCTCCTGGAAATTGCTGTTCCAACTTCACTTGCCTCTGATACGTTGCTTCCAACGGGAAGTGACGACATCTTGTTCTCAGATCAAACAATACCAGGCACAACAAGATACAACTTCCGGCCACGAAGATAGACATACGGCACGGTTTTGCTGTGCATCTGATAGACATACGGCATGGTTCGGCTGTGCATTCAAGGAAGGAAAGGATCATCAAGGGCTTGCTTTTGCCCAAAAAGTTGAGGAAGGGGATTCTGTTGGCAAGGGGTTGTGGAAGGACTAAGAAGCCGCGCGACCGTAGTGTCGCCAGCAACGAACATTGGGGTCGTCAATTGAAAATCTACAATGCCTGCTACCGCCACCGCTGCTGCTCGTATTGGACTTATAAATAAGGGGGTGACCAACTCGGACAATGAACAATGTGCCTGGGCCCCGAAAACGTATTGCTGTGTTTTTATGATAATATTTGGTTTTATAATAGTCACTGTCTTAGGCCTTTGGTATTTTGAAGAAACTCATCCTTTAGAGTCTTTGCTGCTGACTGAAATTGTACCCACTGTTCCTACAACTTTTGTACATTTGCATACTCTGTCACCTAGGGACTCACAGCCTAGACAGAAGTATCACAATAATACCTTGTTGCTTATAATGAATGCAACACATGCCATTTTTAATAAGACTAATTGTTGGGTCTGCTGACACATTTTCCGCAACATGGGGATAAGGGGCTAGGTTGGTATATTCACCCTTTACCTTTGACAACTGCTTGTTATGCTTCACTTAGAGCACTGTTCTTTGGCCGATGGAACGATAGCATCTCGGGGAACTTTGATGGAACTAATTTGAATAGTTTCGAGAAACGTGTTCTGACTCCCCTGGGATGCTCGCTTTTTGCAAATAGGAGTAAGCTCAATATTGCTTCTATTAAGCCTTCTGATAGACTGTCTCGTCCTTTCCAATCTTTGATTTCCTTTAAAATGGCTCCGATAGGCAATAAGGATGCCGTGCCTCCTTCTTATACTGTTAACCATAGCCCCGATTCAGTTTCTTTCTGCATACAGAGGAATGGCACCCGGTCAATGGGAAATTTTAAAGGTTGTGCCAACGTTGCAAATTTGACTGGGGAAGACAGACCTTTGTATGTAGGCGAACCTATCTATTTTGTTTGCGGTAATGTAGCATTTCCATGGTTGCCCAGGGATTGGCAGGGAACTTGTTATCTAGGAATCCTGTTACCTGGGGTGTTTATAGCAAGTACTGTAGAGGTTTCGAAGGCTCGTCCACGGCGGGACGAGAATGGTGACACTCCAGCACAGGTTTTAGGAGATGTAGCGAAATCATTCCTTCCATTCTTTGGGCAGATAGCGAATTCCGAGGATATCAGGAAACTAGCGAGAGTACTGGAGGGAACCATTAACCGGACCACATATATACTGTATAATATGACTTTAGAGCAGAAAGCGATCAGATTGGTAGCGCTTCAGAACCGGATGGCATTAGATGTCATTCTGGCTGAACGTGGTGGAGTATGTAAACTAGTGGGGTCCGCTTGCTGTGTTTTCGTACCGGATTCCTCCCCAACTATTTTTAAGGCAATACAGAATCTGCACATTCTTAGTTCAGAAGTGCATGTTCCTGAGGGAAATTGGGATCTTAGCGCTTGGTCCTGGACTTCTTGCGGTCTTGGGGTTGGAAAGTGCTTTCAGTCTTGCTGATTATTTTGGGAATTCTGCTATTTCTTTGTTGTTGTATCCAATGTCTACCAAGTATATGTTCAATGCTAGGGGGATGTTGCGCTCAGGCGATAGGTACAATAGGACATAAAGTGTATGCCCCGGATAAAACCTCTAAGGAGTATGTACTGAAAGAGATCTTAGTAAAAGATCTAATGGCGATAGATATTTCTGACAGCTATTCAGGGTGTATGGACGATGACACATGGAGTTATTTGCAGGGAGATCAGAAGTAGTTTAGCACTTGGCATAGGCCAAAAGGAGGGTTTGTCAAACTAGAAATTATATCGTGCCTCCTATTGCTATGAATATATGTATATTGGCCTACGCCAAGCTGCTAACAAGCTGCTTATAAACTACATGTGAATAAACTCGCATTGCAAGGTCCTGACCTTAGAAACCATGTAAACTGTCATTTTGGGTCAAGCCGCCATTTTAGGTTTTCTTGCTCTATAAAGTCACCATGTGAGCTAAAATGGTAGCCTATGTTATTCAGAACAGAACTCGATTGTCATGACCTCTGTACAGCTAATGTATAACTTGCCTGCAGGCCACTTGTTAGGGTCATGAGCTGAGACCTTGTCCTTCTGCTGACCTGTGTGCAATGGATTACCTGTATCACCGAAACTGATCTATAATTGAATGAGAACACCTGCTTAACTATATTGTATAAATTAAGTCCCGCATTGCAATGTTAGGCCTAGAGCATACATTATTACCATTTCTTCTTGTTAATGTATAAACCTAAGATGAACTAGATTTGACCTGGCAAGGGACCCTAGAGCAGTAACTTATTTATGGAATGGTTAACCTGAAGAAAGGCTGGACAACAGGCTGGAGAAATGTATAAAAGCCTGATTGTTTCAATGAATATTTGCACTCACTGAGCACACCGAACCTCGCCGGAGTTCGCTGTGTTGTACTGAGGGTCGATAGCTATCTGAATTTTGTTCTGTTCTTTTGTAACTGGATTCAGTATAAAATAAAGTACTTTGTATGTTCCTTTGTAACCTGTGTTTGGTGTGTTTCCGTTTTGGTTACCTTGCCTCATACTGTTTCCTTGTTTTCACAGGTCAATTACTCATCCAATCAAAGTTATTCTCTCCCACCATCACTCTCCTTCTTATTCACTCAATCTGTCACTCATTTAGTCAGTCATGCACTCACACACCTTCTTATTTAGTTAATCACTCACTTAGTCATTCACTCGCACACCATTCTTGGCAGTCACTTGATCACCCACCCACTCAGTCAGTCACTCATTCACTCACTCACTCGCACACTTCCATTCTCTTTCGCTTAATCACTCACTCAGTCACAGAATCTCTCACTCAATTAGATAACAAAGCAGGTTACCTTGGCCAAAACTATGGGCATCATTGTGAGTATGGTAGTGTGGGGAGGGACAAGAGATTAACTCAGAAGAAGACTTTGGGCCTCATTACGAGTTTGGCGGTATTCCAGCAGAAACTCCGCCTTGGCGGAATTACCATTACCGCTGTATGAATCAGTGGAATTACTGCTGTATTACAACCTGGCGGGCGCACGCAAACCTCACTGGCGGTAACGATAATTCCACCCGGCAGAAATACTACCAAAAACAGGAAAATCCACCAATTGTCAGTGGATTTACCGTTACCGCCCAATCCTTTAGCGGAATTTCCCCCAGCGGAATTACCACAGGCGGAAATCCATCATTACAGGAAAAGGAAGTACAGCAGTGGCCATTTTGTAAAATGCAATCCACTCAAAATCACCAAAAGGGATTGCCATCCAAGCCTAGAACACACCCTGAACATGTCCTGAGGAAAAAGGAAAGGGAATGTGACTAAAAGGCCACAACGAAAGCCAACATTCAGTGAGCGGGAGGTGGTGGCCAATGCTGACGAGCTACTTGGGCCACACCACAGAAAGATGTTCCCCCAGCGCAAAACGGCCGTATGGATGGGATAAGGGAAAAGGTGGTTGGAAACCACCCACGGGACATGGACGAGATACGGAAGCAGTGGAACGACTTGAGGAGCAGGGTGCAGATGCTCGTCAATACCCACTGCAGGGACACAGCGGCCACATTCAGAGGCAATGTGACCCCACTACAGCTCACGCTATGGGAGGAGAGGGTAAAAAGCATCCTCCACATGGAGGGCCAGGAGGGCGTGGGCACTTCGGATCCGGAAGTCAGCTGCCATGAAGAACCTGGTGAGTACATGGGTCAGTGGATCATGTCCCACATGCACAACAATCACAATGAAATGGCAACAGGCACACCTGCAGACACCCGGGCAATGCAATAACAAGTGAAACACCTTGGCACAGTACAATAATGGGCACGTCAGGCGTGACCCCCATCTAAGACATTCCATTAGCAATGATGTGGGCCACATGTTGGACATACACAACCATCATGGCACTGTAAGTCCCATGGACATACACCCATGTACAATGTATACAGCAGCCATCTCCTGGAAACATGTACAACACCCTCGTAACATGACATCCGCCAATGACCCACCAAACACTTCACAAATGGCATACATGCAATAGCTGCAGATGTCGCTGTGACACACCCACAAAACACTATAAGGTACTAGTGGGAGGGCCTCAGCAAAGAGTGCCTCCCAATCAAACCCACACTAACACTACCACGGCTAGCAGGGGATCCCTCATCTGACAGGAGAACAGGACAAGCTCATAAAAACAAAGTCCCAGCCCTGCATTGGCATGCATTGCCTTGCACAGCCACCAAGTACATGCCAATACGGCCCTGGCAAGGCCCACACACACAACACGTGACGTACATACAGCAAGAAGGCATCACCTATTCAATCGAGCTGCCTGTCACATGAAGCAGGCCACCTGGGGTGGTGTGTCAGTGTGACCCAGCTGCACATTGCGTGCACAGCATGTGAGCACACCCTATAGCCGACCCACAAGTCTAATTGATGCACTGTTTACTGTCTCCAGACAGGCACACAAGACATGAGGACCCCATGGAGGACACCAGTGGGACCAGCATACATGGAGAACCAAGTGCAGGGAATGTTGCAAGGAATGCCACACCCATGGAGAACATACCCCAGAAGGAGACCTTCAACACGCCCATGTCCAAGGGCCATGCAGCTTGCACCTCTGGGGACACTGTTACATCAGCCACAGTCTTGTCATTGGAAGGGTAATTCACTGTGGACACCAGCACCATACACGCTGTTACAGCGGCACGTGACACTGGCACCTCTGGCACCTCCTCCCTAGCTGCCCCTGTGAGTGAGATTTCCCAGAGGTTATTCCCCCTGTCCAGTCACTCGCCCATGCAGTCCTCTCCATCCCCCTTGTCTTCTCGCCATGCCCTCAATTGGCCCAACACTGAGGACACAGATCCATGGGCAGACAATGGCCACATGCATTGTGAGCTGACCTCAAGCCGCCAGGAAGGGCACCGACTTGCATTACCAAGACCAATGCAACAACAAGCCATGGATGACATTTGAGAGGGGCTCAGGAGGTTGGAGCAGTCAGAATGCAATTGAGCGACTTTTGTTGTGCCAACAGTCTGACTCACATGCACTGCATGAGGTGGTGATCAATGCCTAAAGGAGGGTGTCCTGTGCCCTGGACCGACTGTGTTGCCGTACTGCTGCAGAGACTGCAAGCACCACCCTCATGAGCAGAAGGGTATGTGAGTTGTGGGCCCAAATGTCGGCCACCAATGAAAACATCTCTAGGGCCAGTACCATCACTCTGCAGCATGTCAGGGGCAGTGAACCAGGCAGTTTCACGTCCGACACCCCTACAGAGGGAACTGTGGCGAGCATGCCACCAAGGCGGTTTCAGCGCCGCACCGTACGTGATAGTACTCCCACGACAAAGGGTGCCAAGAGGAGACGGTAATGGACACGTGTCACACTGAATGCAGGGGTGCCATGTTGGGGATGACGGTGGGGGTGGGTAGCGTGTTGGGGTTAAGGATGGGGCGAGTTTCATGTTATGGGAAGAAGGTGGGGTGCATTTCATGTTGGGGATGAGGGTGGGGGTGGGTATCATGTTGGGGATGTTTTGCACTTGTGCAGTAAATGCCAGTTGGCTAGGAGCTATGCGTGTACCTCCCTTCTGGCATGCGCATCATTCCTACTATACTAGCAAATGCACAATGGTGAGCAGCATGCGTACATCATTATTGTGACCTTCATTGGTTGCATTACACCAGCCGTCCATCCCTTCCCAACTCCCGCTCACTGTCTGTCAGCAGTGCACCTGGGGGCATTAGGTCCTTTCACCTGAGCAGGATGTTGTGCAACATGCATCACAGACCTACTATTGCATTGACCTGCACGTAATAATAAAACATATTTTTTTTTAATTTGGTTTAGTTGCAACGCAACTTTTCAAATATCAAACATACATTAAAATATTCAACCACCATATATACATCAATTAAACAGACCAGAAAAAAAATGACCTAAAATATGCATACATAATACTACTATTATTCAATGCAATTGGATTGACTAGTTAAATGAACTGGGCAGAACCACTATATAACCATACATAATAGCCCTTTCGAGCCATAAAATTCTCATATATAGACATACACTTCTAAATTAGAATCACATTATGACAAGCATCAAGAGCCGGAGGGCACTTGCATTAATAGGTAGATAACTCTTGGCTCCCATTACCACTTTGTGTTTCTCCCACACCTGGTGATACCATCTTCAAAAACTGGACTATCGCTATTTCTACTCTCACCCTAGGGTTTACCTGCATGTACTGGTCCAGTGTGTTGGTGGCTATGTGAAGGTTGGGAGGGCAGGCCTGCATGTACAGTGCCTAGACCGGCCATGCATTGTACAGTTGTTGTGTTGTCCCTGCCTTCACATTGCATTCTACTGGTGCTACCCAGTTCTGTTAGCCGATGTGGCTCTCCATGTGTGCAGGCAGTGCAGGGTGTTCTGCTGCTTGTCAGTTGAGGTACGGGGTAGGGCATGACCAGGGGGATGGGTGCTCGCATTGCGTGGCGTCTCCTCCTCCTCCTCCTACTACTGCTCCGCCACTTCCTCTTCTATGCTCCCAGTACCCTGCGCTGATGTTCATGCCTGTGCAACTCAGTAGGGTGGGGGTGGGGGCAGATGCGTGTCCCAGTTTGCAGCAGCTACCGGCAGCAGATTTTTGGGTGATGTGGTAGGTGTGCCCCTCTTGTGCTCCCCCTGAGTGGTTCTGGCGCACCTGTGCCTTGATTTCTGGCGCCTCCACCTTTTTTGTGGAGGCACCTGTGCTGTGTTTTTTCTGAATTACCGTCAATTATTGGAGGTAATGTGGCGGAAATGTTTTTTGTTTTTTTTGGGAGTAATTCAGCCAACAGAATTAGCCACTGCGCTAATTCCGCCATTTCTTGGAAGAATTACCGCCTGGGGTAATTCCACCGGAGGTAACTCCGCGGGGGGTATTACAGCCAATTTTTGTGTAGCTCATAATTTGGCATAGTGGTAAAGTTGGCAGTAACGGAGTTGCCGCCATTTTTACCACTTACTGCCATACTTGTAATGAGCCCCTTTGTGCTGTTCTCTTTCTCGTATTTGGAATAGCCTGCCAGTCTGTCTCCCTTTGACTGGCCCCTGCATTGTTATGCTTTCAACATCAATTCGAAACCTTTTGTATCTATTTATGAAGTACTCTGCAATATTTGGATTGGTCCCCCCCCCCCCCCGCCCATCTTTTTTCAGGTTTTGTTGTAGTTTATTCAGAAGTGATCGGGGTGATGGATTTGAACATCAGTGTAGTTTTGGGGCATGGTCTGTATTTTACATTGTATTATGGGTTGTTTAGCGCTCCCTTAACCTTTGAAGAGTAAGGTTTGCAGTTTTAAAGTATTTGTAATAAATAATATAAATAAACCACAATCTGTAGAGAGCCCACTGGACATACCTGAACAGGGTGTGTCCACTTGGCCTGTGAGCAGGGGCGTTCGCATAATTATTTTCAGCTTAACACTTGTAGTCTTATGGAGCTGGCCTCCATGCAGCGACTTAATGGGATTTGTGTGCAACAGGTGTGGGAGCGCAAGTGTGTATATTCGCATTGCCCATTTAATGCAGGAATCGCGTCAAGTTCTTGCACCCAGGCTTCCTGCCCAGCACACAACACGATTTGGAGAGGTGACACTGGGCAGGTCTTCACAGAAGTGATCAGGTTGGCTCCATACTATTTGGGGAACACATTCAGATCCAGTTTGTAATGCACAAGCATAGAAACCACAGACTGTTTCTTTGTCTGGTTACAGGTGCTCTGTTGTCTCAGTTTCCTCCTCTCGCTGTCTCAGTTTCTGTGCAGCATCACACACTGTAGGCTCTTGGTGTTCAGGGTGTCAGTAGATCAAATGAGTCAGTTAGCCCCACAGGCTCAAGGGAACAGGGTACCACCACAAGTCCTTTTTTGGTCTAGAGGCTTGTGGGTTACTCTGCATTGACTCAGGTGGTCCTGTTTGCATCCAATCTACATACTGTAAATAAACCTCTCTCTGGTTTGTAAATAAATGACTGTTTATAAATAAATCATTTTGTCACGCAGTTTATAAAGAATTCAATCAGTGAGTAAACCACCCTCCTTTTGTGAATAAATTGCCCAGGTCTGGCATCAAGACCGATTTAATAGCCATTTTTGAGTGGTCATTCAGAGTTTCCGCTCCCGGCTAACTGTCTTTCTTTGTTCTGCTGTGCAGAAGCCAGCACACCTCTCCCATTATTATCTGGACGCGCTCGGCCCATTCCTCTTTGGTTGCATCTAGGTCTAGATTTTGCCACAGAATGAAGCCCCAAGTTTGTGCTGATTGTATGCACATATTCTCCCAGGAGGCATCATCCTTCACAAACTAAGGGCCATGCCACTTTAAATGTGCATTTAGGGGACAAAGGCAGACCTCTTTAAAGGGCTTTATCTTATCACTGACGTTTTACCCTGCAATTGCAAAAAGACTTTGCTGTAGAACAGGGAATGTGCTCAAGTCCCATGGTGTGCACCCTCTGTTATAACCTGAAACATCTCCATTACATTCTATGCACCACACATCTGAAGCAGAAAGGGCAAGGGAGGGGGCACCAAACATCATTTTGAAGTGGGCCCACATATATCTTTTGCCAGCCCTGAAATCCCCCATGAGAAAGGGGCTGGGGGCAAACAGCAGCAATATAAGCTGCGTGTTGCTTTGCATGCATTTAATGAGCGTTTCGGGACCATAAATTAAATCATTTTTTAACAAATATGTCTGCGACAGTGATTCAAGCCTGCAGCTCTTCTGAGCACATATTGCACACTGGCCGTGCTGCTGATTTAATTTGTGATAGCAACTTAACAGTACAATGTTTCCAAACCACGATTCATATATTCTCCTTTCGACAGCATCAGCCTTCATGCCTAAGTCATTGGCCCTCATTACGACCCTGGCGGAAATCGAAAAACGATGGCGGAAATGCAATACCGCCATCGAATACCGCTCGTTGCGACTATGACCCGTCACCGTAAAGTACGATGCCATTAGCGACACCGTAGTGAACGCCAACACTAACTGCACCAAGTACGCGCACGCGCGCCATGCAAAACTGTAATTACCACCATGGCGCAACGGTACGCGAATGCTGACCCTAGCGGACATTTACATAACGCCATCAAGCATGGCGGAAAGTACCAATCCGCCATGGCGAGAAATACGGCATCGTGAACCAACCGTAAATGGCCCAACTGAGTGCCTGTACACCACTCCCTGGCCACATTGCACAACACCTCGTAGGTGCAATGAAGTAAAATGCAACCAGTGAAATGCACAAGTCACCCACGCATGCCAACGAACAAATGAATGTAGGGGCACCAAGTGCCTTGTGAGTGGCCATCCATATTTGGCATGTCACCATTGCCGTACTGATGCAGCACAGGCATGCGAAGGTTCAAGTACAGCAAAATGAACTGAAAGATGAGACAAAACAACAACAGGCCCCCATCGCCTGACACCAGTGTAAGGCAACATTCAAAGCAGTATCCTTAGGGAGACTGCACCAGCCCTGTACACATGCCAGTAAACAAACCAACCATCAGCATAAGCATGTACCACACAAGTTGGCAGAGTGACTGAGCAGCCAGGCTCATCTCAAGAGGGGCCAATGGGAGCTGCAGGGCACAGATGGCACGAATACAGAAGCTATTCCAATGGACATGACCTCAGTCTCCCTCCAAGAAACGCACGCAAACACAGGCACCTGTGACCAGCCATTATCTGATAATCACATCATTCCACCAATCCACCTGGCTGACCGGCATCTGTTACACAAAAGCTAAACCCCCGCCCCTAAGCATGACATCATTAAAACAGTCATGATGGCAGCCCCTATCCCTGACCTTAGTGGGCTTCGTAGGCAAACGCGGCCAGTACAGTACCACGCAACTATACTCAGAAGCCGGAACCCAATGCAGATCTACTCACAATACATCGCTCCACAAATAGGAATATGCTACATTACTTCCAAAGAATAACGCTACACGGTCAACATCAGACTAAAATTTTAATGCACATCAAATTCACCAAGCCCATACAGCCATTAGGTCATGAACCCCAAAATATCTACATTACTGTGTGCTGCATCCGCAATAAATGACCAGCTACTCCTTGTGTGACGCCCTGTTCCCTCATGGTACACAGGGGCTACATTCACGTCCAAAAAGGCAACATGGAAGCGCATAGAACCGCAGGCCCGTCCCATTAGGTAGGCACTAGTCCAGCTGAAAGGTAGATATGTTGCTCCTAGCCACTAGTACTGCGTAAGGGCATGTGGCCCATTGGCGATCGTCCCATAAGATCGTAATGGTGCTCCACTGATGAACTCGAAGCAGCAGGTGTCGGGAGTAAAAGCCATCTGCAGGAGTGGCATACAGATGGCAGCGGCAAAAGGGGAGGAGATACCTGTCACCCAAATGAAATGAAAAACAATAGCATGGCCATCAGTACTTCATTTGAATCACTCACTTCAATGATCACACCAAGTCTACAGCCATATGCATGCTAGCCCACTCAAAAGGATTATTTCCACCCATGAATCACTTGCCAATCATAACAATATCAATCGAGGTGAAAACACTATTACAAACAAGTGTTTGTGTGCATGCGTCTGTTAAAGCAGAATCCATGAGATGGGATTAGTAACGTGCATAGACACAAGTGTTGGAAGGCGCGTCGAGACAGGGAGGGTCCAACAAGGGCAGATAGACGATGGTCCCACTATGGCAGCTCTGCATCACATAGCGCAGGGGAAGGGGATAGATACCAATAAGCCATGTACATGGCAAACTCTCTATTAAATCATCTGTCCATGCATCCATACATCATTCCCTCATCCCGGTATTAAAACGCCTGATTATTTACTCACATAACATTTGAAATCTCCATTGAGTCTGTGCGTAATGCAGCCTGCAAAATCCACTGTGCTCCAGCCCGGAATTCTAGTGATGTGAAGTAACATGTATTTGGGAACGTCCTGCCTTATCGTCCACTACGCTATTGCGCATCCCATACTATTCATATCAATCATTGCATTCTCGCCATGGCCCCTGTCCCAAGGACATTAAACAATAGAACATCATATTTGCAGTCAGACCTGTGGGCGTCTCCTCGCCGCTAGCTGAAAACCGAAAGCGCTGTCCTTCGAATTCCTCATTTGCAACATCACGTCGAAAAGGCATCCGTGGGCGCTCGAAATCACAAAATCATCCATGTAGTGCGGCAGTGTGTGAAAATGGCAACTGGCTTCACTCACAAATGGGACGCCCCGCCCGTCGGTGAACCTCGGTACAGTGCTCGCCCAAAGGGGATTGCAGCTGGCACAGGTGGAATGAATCACCACAGGTGGAGGCTATACAGCCTGAGAACACATAAATTGCACACCCAACCCCCTCCCACAACCACACCCACTCCAAAATGCTACCGGCAGGCCTAGCGATGTTGGGCCTGGGGGACCTGATAGCACTGCAAGTACTCCAACTCCAGGAAGAAGACGAACACCAACTACTACAACAACCGGCCGCACAGAGGAGACGCAGGAGGAGGAGGAGGGCAAGGCAGGGCCAGCAAGGCCCACCAGCACAGCCACTACCACCACGCAGGCAGCCCGCAATCCCACGCCTCCGAGCTCATCCGTTCAACCTCACTGCTGAGCAGATCCACACCCTCTACCGTTTGGACCGGGACACCATAATCTCCATTGTGGACATGACACACGCTGACCTTGTCAGCATGATAGATAGCCCAACCGCCATCCCACCCCTACTGAAGGTGGTGTCTGTACTCCACTTCCTGGCCACAGGCACCTACCAGCACACAGTCGGACAGTTGCATGGCATTTCACAGCCACTGTTCTCACGGACACTATTGCAAGTGCTCGATGCCCTCCTGAAGCACGCAGACGACTACATCTCTTTACCACGCTCGGAGCAGGAGATTACAAACACAAAAGTTGGATTCCATGCACTGGCCGGCATACTGGGTTGCATTGGTGCCATCGACTGCACTCATGTGGAATTGGTTGTCCCACATGCCATGGAGGCCCAGTACCGCAACCGGAAGCAATATCATTCTCTTAATGTACAGATGGTGTGTGACTCCAACAGGATCTTCACACATTGTTGTGCCCGATTTCCTGGATCAACCCATGATTCTATGGTCTTGAGGAACTCTACGATACCACGCTACATGGAGCGACACGCAGGGAACAGATCCTGGCTACTCGGTGAGTCTCATTCCATGCATGATAATGTGGGGTATGTGATGCGGCAATGACCTGGCAGGAAGGGGGGGGGATGCGTACGTAGCAATGTCATTCCACAAACATCCTTTCTTGTCCACATACAGGTGATGCCGGGTATCCACTGAAGAGATGGCTCCTTACACCACTCCGGAACCCACAGGACCAGCATGAGGAGGACTACAACCATGCCCACTCACGTACCCGTGTAGTCATAGAACAGGCATTCGGCCTACTGAAGGCTCGTTTCCGCTGCCTCAGCAGGTCTGGCGGGGCACTCATGTACCGCCATGAGAAGGTTGCAAAGATAGTCATGGCATGTGTCATGCTACACAACATGTGCGTACGTAGAAATGTGCCCATGCCCCCTGACGCAGAACTGCACGCACCTGAAGATGGTCATGATGAGGCTGGGGATGTGGCAGCACCTCAGGGAGTCCGCGAGGCACAGGAGGCCCGTGAAATTCGTCAGAGTATCATAGATTCATGCTTCTAGCACTCACGCCTGGTGGCTGATACATGGACACGGGACTTGTGGCACTGTGTGTGTCTGGAACATGCACAATGTGGACTGTACGCCTATGAAGGCCTCGTACACAAAGATCAATGTCCACACGTCTCATTGGTTGATTGTGCAATGTTTATAGCATATGTGAAATTATGTTACACACCCCATCGACCCGCCACCCAAGTAAGCCCAACACACCCCCTCCACCCTCCTACCTCCCGCCCGAACACCAGTGTCCAAAGATGCTCATTGTCAGTGGGCAGATGCTATTGCAAGCCCCCTCTCCGGGTATCAGGGGCACCCCTGCCTGTGGAGCGCAGGTTCCTCCCAGATCTACGTTGGGGGCTGCCCTGGACGGAACTTGCAACGGATGATGTCTCTGCCTGCTCACGTCCATGCATGTCCCTAAGGGTTTGTGAGAGCTCAGTGAGCACACGGCGCACAGCGGCAAGTTCACCACATACGTCTTTTGACGTCGCATGCAGTTCCCCCCTCAGGCTCTCGGTGCTTCTCTCCATTTGTACCCTCAGGCTCTCGGTGCTTCTCTCCATTTGTACCCTCAGGCTCTCGGTGCTTCTCTCCATTTGTGCCCTAAGTGTCTCAGTAGATGTTTCTATGGCTGCCTTTGTACCCCCACATTCATCAGCATGGTCCTTGAGGAGCGTGGCCAGTTGCTGCTGTTGCACGATCACCTGGTCGAGGGACTGTTGCCTCTGCTGTGCCATGGCCATTTGCGGTGGTGTCACAGAGGGGCTGATCAACTCATGTTGCCTTGCCACAGGGCTTGTGGGGGATGGCCAGTCGTCGTCTTGTGGGTGCCCCTGCGTGGTATCCTCATGGTGTAGGGGATGAAACAAACAGGGGGATTGAGACAGGTCATGGATGGGTCCTACATCGACAGCACCGTTGTCTGTGTCGGAGCATGCTGGCATTAATGCAGTGTCACCTATGGTGCTGCTGCCATCAGAAGCAGTGCCTTCTGTGGCATCCATTGGGGGGACCTGTGGTGCTGCTGGTGTGGGCATGCTGGCTGCTGGGGTGCCTGTTGGCGTCCCCTCCTGTGTGCTGCCACTTGATTTGGGCTGCTGCCGTGTCTTGATCCGTGCAGCTGAGGTGGAGGGTCTTTGGCCGTTGGTCTTGGCCCTCTTTGCAGGTGTGCTGGTAGGGGTGTCCTGCAGCTCGTCGTTTGACTCGGACCCTGTGGTGGAGTAAAGGAGGGCGAGCGTTATTTATGGGTCTGTGGAAATTGGAATGGCAATGTATCACATGCATTGGGGTGGTACCTGAGGGTGATTTGGGTCAGGGCCTTGGAGGTGGTTTCATTTTTGTGTGGATTGAGGATGCAGTTGTTTTGCAGCCTGCAGTTAGGGTGTGCATGCTGCACGTGTAGAGGGTGTTTTTAGGATTTTTAATTATTTATGTATTTAATGTGACTTTTAAAGTGCGCTATCAGGCCAATGTATGTGGCCGTTCTCCTGGACATGTGTTTCTGTTGCACTATGTGGCCACATGGTACTTCACATGATTGGACATTGTGGATTTGGCATTGTTTTATTTGGCCCACCTACCTGATTCTTCGGATGTCTGCACTCCTTTCTCCATCCCTCCGACTCCCTCTATACTCTCCATTCCAATGGTGGAGGCACAGATTTCTTCCCAGGGGGTCAACTTGATGGGTGATTCCGATCCTCCCCCGGTAGCTGTGGCAATGTTACGGTTGGCTGATAGTATGCTCCGTACGCGTATCCGCAAGTCGTCCCATCGCTTTCTGCATTGCTGTCGGTTGCGGGGTGCGGTCCCCACCGCACTTACACGCTGTGCCACCAGGGCCCATGTGGCCTTCTTGTTCGCAAGTGCCGTCCTGGTCATTTGCGTCGAGAAGACGACGGCAGCATTCTCCTGGAGGGTCTCTGTGAGCACGGTGAGTTCCTCATGGGAGAAGTGGACCTGCCGCTTGCGGTCGCACGCTTTTTTTGCTACTTTTCCCATTTTGTTTGTTTTAACTGGGGTGGCTGTCGGGTTGGGATGTGTCTCAGGGTCGGATTTTTAATGGTTGTGTTGGGATTCTGATTTTATAGGTGTGCGGCGTGCTGTTTCCCGTTCCGGCCCCATGTTTTTACTTCCGTTTCCGTATATTTACGGTCACCGTATTTTGCGATTGGCGCTCATTACGGTGACCGCTATGATGGGTGGCGGAATTGCACCTAGGGCGCCGTACGACGGCGGAGAGGGGCGTTTTGGGAACATTTCCGCCATCGCGGACTTTGCACTTCCGCCATGGCGTAATGCTCGTGCCCGATGGGTCGGAATTAGCCGCACTTTACTCCATCGTGCAATGGCGGAAACGCTATTTACGCTATGGCGGTCGGGTCAGTTACTTTCCGCCAGGGTCGTAATGAGGGCCATTGTCCGTTCTGCTGGAGCGAAAAGCAGCGTCTGGTTTCCCAGTACATAGTGTTCTTTTTTAAACTACTGCGAGCCTCCTGTGTGCGCCTTTCAGACTCATGCCTTCTGCTTAAGAAAAATAGTGCCACCTACTTGTTTGTGGGGGGCTGAGAGAGCCCTGGCAGCACCCTGTAATGTATTGTATTTAAGTTTATAACGCGCCGGTAGCCCGTGGGCATCAGGGCGTGGGGGAAATCCAGGTTAATCCACTGCGCAAAGTATCTCGTTCTTTAGTCGGCAGGCATAGATAAGACAAACTTTTCATTGGAAAAGATGAGTTTTCAGAAGTTTCCTGAAACATAAGTAATTCCCTGGCTTGGGAACAGTTCTTGGAGATTGTTTGTGCGCCATCCGGACTAGTCCTGGCCCACTTAAAGCCCTGGTTGTTGGGTTTTGGATTGGGTGTGATCCCAATCATAGCCCCATACAATCACCATTATTCTCTTTCGGGGTGTTTCTGAGCTGACCCAGTAACAGGGCTTAGCCCAGAAATGCCTATATAAGGCCACAGATCAGTCATCCATTTTGTCCACTAATTGCTGGTTCCTTGCCTCCCAGACAAGAATCAGATCAGGTGATCAAAGCTACATACCTTCATTTGTTTCTCATTCACGGACACATGTCCGTCTCAGCTACACCCACAGTACTTGGTACTGAATTTTCAGAGTGCTCTGAAGAGCCATTGATGGGGTACAGCCTCTACCCGAAATACAATTAAACTACCACTTATATTGGGGTGCTCAGAGCCTGTCATGTGAGAGTTCTGACACAGGAGAATACATGGTACTTGGTACACCTTGACCCTTAGAAAATTCCTCAGGGGCATATCAACCGTGTTAACGGACCTGATGGTTTTCAGATTAGGACTCCTCAGCGACAAGTGGCAAACCCAATGAGGAATAATGAAAAAATCACAAGGGGCCCTTTGCCAGAGTTGCATCTTAGGACTTTCAACCTAATGCTCACCATGAAAGAATGAAAATTGCTCAGGACTGTTGGGGGTAGATGGATTTGATCCCAACAGAAAGGAGAGGTTCACACTGCTATTAAAGTTATGATGGGACAAGAATGGATGCGATATTGTTATAACGTTGCACTTTTGTATGTATCTAGAATAGTTAATTAAGGTTTGTTAAAGGTTACTTTTAGTGTTGCTTTGTTATTTGATGTTAAAGGACATTTATGCTGCACAATGTCAACACTGGAGTGATCTCCTGGAGCTCTGGCGGATCTGAAAGCAAGAGGGTAGGGTAAGTTAGTAGGACTGAGCGGGAAAAGCACAAGAGATGCGTGATGTGCTGTTGGCAGCTTCAGTTCGGTTTACACCGTTCGCTGAGAGTAGGTGTGATTTTTCAGTCGGTATTTGTCATGTGCTGTTGTGCGAGGCTATGTGTGGTTTTTTTCGTTGTTGCAGTGTAGTAAAGTGCATGCAGTTTGTTGTGAAATATAGGTATGGTTGTGTTTGTTTAGAGTTTGAGAGGTGTAAGCAGAGGGGTGAGTTTTTCAGTGGGTTGGTTAGTGGTGGCGCTCCATCGTACCTCCTCCACTTTGGCCAACTGTTGTACATGTCCCTGCCAGTGTCACGTATTGTGGTGTGCTAGGAGGACGGTCTCCCTCCTATATGCTGTGCAGGGTTGTGGGTTGTCTGCAGGGTTATTTAGTGGTAATACCTCATCCCCCCTCACCTCCTGTGTTTAGACAAATGGATGTCCACACCGCTTTGGCCCCTGGTGTGCAGCCCCCATGGCCTCCCTGGACCCTTTGAGGGGGGGCCTCTTCCCTGTGCCCTTCAGTTACTTGGGCCCTGTGGTTTACGTGTTTGGTCGCCACTCTTTTCACTTCAACTCTTATGCCCTGTCGATGGTTCAACCCAGGATGCTCCCGGCTCTCTCAGAGCCCTCCATGGGAATGGGTGCACCCAGATCTCCCTCACGCTCTGCGGCCTCTCCACCTCCCTGCACTTGTCATGTTATGGTCTAATCCTCCGTCTTGTCATATGGCTGTTCATTCCGAGGGGTGTGGGTGTTGCTCATTTGTTTTCGTCCGGTTCTGAGTTGAAGAGCCAGGTTTTAAGGAGTTTTCTGAATTTTAGATGGTCCTTCATGTTTCGTATTTCTCTCAGGAAGGAGTTCCACATTTTTGCGGCTAGGCTAGAGAATGCTGATCCACCAAGTTTTTTCCTTGTGTGTGGTTTAGGTTCCATGCTGGATTTGAGTGTTCCGGTCTGCTGGTAAATGGTTATTTTCTTTTGTAGGAATTCTGCTCCTTGGCCGTCGATTGCTCTGTGCGTTATGCACGGAGCTGCGTGAAATGACCAAATCCAAAAGTCCAATCTCCCCCCCCCATTTTTTCACAAATATATATGTGTGGGGGGAGACCCCCCACATCCCTCTCACCTTACCCCTGTACATTTGTATTAACTTTAGCCCCCCACATATATATCTGCGGAAAAAAGGGGGTCAGACATTTGGGGGATCAGACTTTTTTCCCCTCTATAATTTTGTCCTATTCCTTATGCACATTGTTTTGAATGTTATTCATTTTCTGACTGGCAGCCAATGTAGCATCTTTAGCGCAGGTGTGATTTGGTCCCTTCGCGAGAGTTTGAGAAGTATGGCCGCTGCGTTCTGTATATGTTGCAGTTTCTTCAGTAGATAATCCGGCATTCTGAGGTATAGGCAGTTGGCGTAGTCTATCCTGGACATGATGAGGGAGATGATGGCTAGTGTTTTGTGCATAAACGAGAGGAATGGTAGGATATTTCTGATCATGTGTAGGTCGAAGAAGCTTTTGTTGATTATTGCGTTTACTTGCGGTTCTAGGGTTAGCTTGTTGTCCATTAGCATTCCAAGGTTTTTGACTATTTGTGATGGTGTGGGCGCTGTTCCTAGTCCTGTGGGCCATGGGATGCACTGGTTGTTTTCCTGGTTTTGGGATATAATCATGATTTCTGTTTTGTCTGGGTTGAGTTTGAGGCTGTTTGTGTTCATCAATTCACAGAGTTCTTTCAGACAGTCTACTAGCGTTGTGTTCTCCTCTTGTACATCTTTGATTTTGTAGATTATTTGAGTGTCATCTGTGTATTTATAGCAATTGAGGCTGTGTGTTTTGATGATGTTGTTTAGTGGAGTCAAGTAGATGTTGAAGAGAAGTGGATAGGGAGCATCCTTGCAGTACTCCAGAGGTGGAGTCCCGCGGTACGGATTTGAATGGTTTTATCCATACTGTTTCTGTTCTTTCAGATAGGAATCATTTAATCCAGAGCAGCGCGGTGATCCCTATTTCTTCCAGTCTCTTGATGAGGATGTTATGTTTGACTGTGTGGAACTCTGCAGAGAGGCCAAGTAGCATCAGTGCCGAGTTTGTGTTGGAACCTGCATTGGTCTTTAAGTCATCCCAGATAGAGAGAAGTGACGTCTATGTCCCTCTCATAGGTCTTAATCCGACTTGTGCCTGGTCCAATAGTTGGTGTATTTCTACGTGTTCCAGTGTGTCTAGTATGATACCTTTAGATTTGCATACACGTAGCAAAATAATATGGGGAATATTGTGCAACTTAGTGCAATGAGATTTTGAGCGCAGAGCCTCATACAAAGTGAAAAAAAGCTCTTGAATGGCTTGCAATGACATAATTCATCAAAGCAAGGTAACACATGTTACCTTGCTTTGATGATTGATTTGCATGCATGATGTCTGCATCATAAATTGTGATGCATGCATCATTCACATGCTGCTGCAGCATGCAAAGATGAGGGGCCGGGGCTGCCTCCAGGCTGGCGGGCGCCACTGTGCTGCCACTCCAGGGGGCATGGTGCCCCCTGGAGTTGCTGTGCTGTTGTATTAGTGATAAATATGTATTAGTGATATTAGTGATAAACAACCAATTTTAGAGTAGAATAAGCATCAATTTCAGTCTATGGGCCTCATCACGAGTTGGGCGGTAACGCTGGCGGTATTATCGCCGGCGGTATTAGCCCTACCACCAAACCCCCCGGCGCTATTAGCGCCGGATCACAGGTTTGGCGGTATTGGAATTCCCCATTCCCCACTGAGCCCATTCGGGAATGCCCCATTCCCCATTGGGCTCAATGGGCAATTTTCGCGCTCTTACCGCCGGCGGATTTCCCGCCGGTGGTAATAGTGCGAATTTTCAGCAGATTTCCCCCCAGCTCAGAGCTGGAGAGAAATCCGCCGGAGCCCTGATTTGGCGGACCCTTAAATCCGGCGGTAAGAGCCAAACTCGTGATGAGGCCCTATGTATTTTGCCCTTCGCAAGTTGTAGTAATACCATGTTTTTTTCTGCCGTTGTCTATGTTATGATCATCGCAAGACATTCCATCTCGGTATCCTCGGTCACTTGACAAAATCCTTGTGCCTAAAAGCTTCTGTACAGTGTACAAATATTTGACCATAGCACATCAAGTAGCCATTGACTTCATTGTGCCACAATGAATGCTTTGTTGTAATGTGTCTATCTTTCCCATCTCACTGGCATGCTGTTCAGGATGTTTGTTTGCATGTATGAGGTAACGAGTGCTCAGAGTATGACATATCCTGTGAGTGTGCTGATTTCCCTATTTTGCCAACCTATGAAGCCTGAAAGTAGATGCATGCAGGCTTGACCTGCGGTCAACTTTGCACCAGATCTGCAGATGAACTTAACTGGTCTGCTGTTAAATCTCAGTTACCTGTTTAATGGTATACACTACAAAATAATTGCTCATCTTACTATAGCTGATATGATAGCTCAGTGAGTTGAGCGCTCGCTGCTGCGATGTGTGTGTGATCTGCAGGTTCGAATCCCAGCAAGGCCATCTCAGCCTTTCATCTTTCTTAGGTCAATAAATGAGTACCAACACAGATTGGGTGATATTGTATACATATTTGTTCTATAAAAAAGAGCTTAAGCGTAAGTGCTATACAATTACATATTATCATTTGGCCTTGGACGTCTGCTTGCATTCACAGTAATTTGACAATATGGATCTGTACACACAGATATTAATGATATATACAGTGATCCATTCTTGTATGAAATGTATATCACATTAGTGAAATCTTAACAATATTTTTCGCAGTGTACTTAGGAACAATGGAAGTTGATGCCACTTCCTGTTTTGTCAAGGGGTGGAAGGTCGTGTTTCATCGCTTCCCGGGGTATGACTTTGGGGTGGGGTCAAATGAAATCACTTTCAATTATGTCATCAGAGGTCAAGGGTCGTGAGGAAGGGTGGGCCACATTTTTGAGGCGAGGGGTCAGCCACTTGTTTTTGGGTGTCCGGGCCTATTTCTTGTCCCAGTCCGACCCAAGAGGGGATTGTGGGAGTGTGTCAACTCTTCTGGAAATTTGTATATTCTGTATGTATTTTGTGGTTCAGGGAAACTCAGGTTAGTTCAATCTCCAAGAAGTTGTCTAGCCTTTCCCCAGCGGCCCTGGTGAAAAAGGCGCGGTCTAATTATTACGTGAATGCACTTCTTGAGAGGTGGGCTATTTTAGATTGCAGACATCTGAGGTCAGCCCTGACAGGACTATTACTGCGTAGGAGTCTGTTTAAACAACCGACTGAACTGGTTAGGTTAAAGCATTAAAAAGCTGTTTTAACAAGAACCTTGAATAAAAGCAGGGACCCAAAGAAATGATTTCAAGCCATGGGGAAGCCTGCCATCTCTTCCGACTTCTTATGCAATGAAAATCCCACCAGGCCTACTCTACGGAATTGAATAATGCTTTGGAAAGATTCTGCCTGGTTTGCACAAACAGGAAGTAAGATCTGGCTGAGCCTACTGCAGATGCAGCAGTCTTCCTCAAAGCAGCACTCTAACTGGAGTTGGGCCTTTGGACTTTGATCCATAGAAGTTATGCAGCATTTGTGCCATCTTGGTATGCCTTACTCAGTCCTGCGCTGAGCACAATAAGCTGTTAACTGAAACTGGATCTTGTTCAAAGGGGCACGTCAACACTCAATATACATGATGATGGTCCATCACTCATTATTCAAATTAAACTTTTAGGGGGCTGTGTCGTATTGGCTTCTGCCCTGCAGGAGTACAAGGATGAGTAGAGGCTAAAGTGCCTACTCAGCCGTCACTCTTCTACAAACCAAGAGCCAACACAATCATAAAGGCCTTTTGTGGTAGCGTGGGCAGAGGGAAGGCTATACTCTCAAGAGGGGTACAAATGTGGTCCAGTAGCAACCCAAAGAACGTCTTATAACAGTTCAAAATAAAGGAATGTCTAATCAAGGTTCTATACAAATATATATACAATACACAAAACCCACCCCCGAGGCAAGAACACGGAATAAGCAAAGATAGAAAGATGAAGCACTCTGAGTAATGACTCAGGGGTGTAAGGAAAGCAATATGACAATGTTCTTTCAAAGGATATGTTATTGGGTGAAAAGGGATTCATGTGATCTAGCCAGTGGCTAGGGCCCAAAGATGGCCCAAATGGGCAGTTAGCCATTCATAATACCTTTCTCTGTGATCCGTTATCATTGAACCAGACTTCTTGATGCTGTGTGAGCAATTCAAAGATCGGGAGAGTGCAAAAGGCAGAACCAGAGTGTACTGCTGGTCTGAATTTGTCAATTAGTTCTTGAAACACGGCTCCAAGCAAGTCAATGGCTAAAACACTAGGATGCCAGCTTTCTCGGCTCTCAGGGTGATGTGAGTTGCATTCCAGGGGTTCAGGGACTGGATGAGTCATTTTATTGTGCTCCCAAACAAGGGCGAGGCTGTCACACAACTGCAGGGGTCCTTCAACATGGTGATTTCAATCCTGGATATCGCTCTGGCCGGCAGAGAGGCAGGCATTGCTCCAGTGAAAGGTAACTCCTCGGGTTGCAGTGAGTCCCACTCCAGGGACTCAGGGACAAGATGGGTCCTTGTTCTCAGGCTCCCAAACACGATGGGGGAGCCCTGCACACAACTGCAGGGGTCCTTCAGCAAAGTGAGGTCCTGCGTAACACTGTGGCTGGCAGAGAGGCAGGTCTTCTTCCAGCTGCAGGTCACCCCTAATGTTTCCCAGGATGGTTAGGGAGCAGAGCTTTCCTCTACCAGGGACTATCCATCTTCACCTCACAAGTGGCGAATTTGGGAAGGACTTCTCTCCCGACAGGGTCCAAATGAATTCTTTTTCGAGGGGTGAAGGGCAGAGATGAATCAAAGAAGTATCAGGAGAACCATTCTTTTTAAGACAAAACCCCCAAGGTGATTGGACTAACACTAGCCTGCGTTAGAGGTCCAATCCTTGTTCTTGGAACAAGTGGACTTTGCCTTCTGACATTGCACCCAAAGTGCTTTGTGCTGCAGGAAGTGGAGGGTACAGACAGGAAAGATAGAGACAGAGAGAAACAAGATTGTGGGACCTTCTTCCAGCTGGAACGAGCTCCCTCTGTACACTAACCCTGCCCCTTCCCTTCTCAGTAGAATCAAAGGCCTTTTGATATGCAGCACCATGGTGTGAGGCTACTCCTTTTATGAATGGTTGTGCCTTTTGATTCATGTTCCCAGGACAGCTTCCTCTGGAGTGGTTGTCTCTCTGTGAAGGGTGTTACTTGCCCTCACAAGGGAACACAGAGAGGTAATCCCCAAGACTTCAATCCTGCCAGCAGTGGCAGGGCATGCCTTTCTGGGGAGAATACACATAATCCTTTCATAGCGGACCTGGGCTCACAGGGCTGATAAGTGTGTGATATCAAATTGACCTGGCTGTAATAATTATGAGAAATACCTTCCAGTATACCTTAGCTCGGGTATGTCTTAAATTTATTTAAAGACTATTCTGCCACCATATCCTCATAATTCTGAAGTTTTGGGACAGGGGTCTTAAATGCAGACCCTGAGCTGCAGAGACTTGGCGATAACTGCAGCTGCCAAATTGGCACCTGTGACCTCTGAACCTGCTCTGTGCCACGCTGCAGATCAGGCCACTGATGTAGCAGGGCACAAGTGCACGCTCTTCTTTTGGCATGGAGCTTATAAAAGGGGAATTTGATTAGCAGATTGGCCTTTCAGAGATGAAATTACCTGTATTATTTTATTTTTAAGAATCAAAAAAGCCAGGGCTCTACACCCTTGCCAGATGGCAAATCCTCACAAGGGCAATGGTCGGAGATCTAGTATCCAAACCCAAATTGACATGCTCAAGGCAAGCAGTAAGACTGATGTTTTTTTCTCTCTGGAGGAAATGTGGTCTCTTAAAAAGTTCTTATGACTGCAACGATGTCAGAATTCCAGAAAATCTTATCGTGTGAGCTCTGGAAATTAGATGATTGTATTTGACCTTCCAACTGGGACTACCACCTATTCGTGCTGTAGAAGTCGCCTATGTAATAAATATCCCCTACAATGAGAGACGCTGCCCCTTATATGGGCCAGCTGTTCAGGGCTTTACTCATGCGTTACTCACCTACTCTTGGGCGGTATGGTGCTTACTTCTGCGCAAATAAGCTCTAGTGCTGCACATAGCATGCTTGGAGCAAAGGTACTGCAAACGACCATTTTTAAAAGGATTAGTCATTTTAAAATGTGCATTTCATGCTGAGAAAATGCACGTTTCAGCCCTTTTTACTCTGGCTTTCGAAGAAAGGTCAAACACTTTACAAAGTTGCTATTGTAAGTGGAGAAGTAAGTACTTGAAAATGCACCACGTACTTGCAAATGGGCAGCATGTGTCATGGCACCGCCATGACTAGAAAGCAGTGCTTAATTTGTAAAAAAATAAGTGCCAGTGCCCAAAAAATATTGGCCCCATAATTGCGGGCACGGCGCCGCCCTGCAGTGCGGACGCACCGCCCCGCGCCACATGCCAGTTCAGTGCTAGACCTACCTAGATCGGCCCACCAGCAGCCCATCACACTGCTGCTGCTCCATGTCACATGTTTGGCGCTGCAGCAACTGCTGGCACAGGCTAGTAGTGGGATGGATGGGGAAGGGCACACATAGGTTGAGAAAGTATAATGCTTTAAAGTTGAAAAAAACTTACTTGTTATGGTAGGTGTAGTGGTTCCAGCATTCCGGCAACCCCAGAGGCAAAAGAGTGCATTTGAACACACTTCTAAATTCTAGACCACACTCGTTAGACATCTGGACCATATTTGCTGTCCTCGAAGTGATAATGCATTTGAAAATTGTTGCAAACCTGTGGATGTTATCTTATTTGTCAATTTTGCAGAATGACCCCCCATTGCCCACACCCTCCCACCGCCGTGTTTCCCAAATGGCTCTGAGTGTATCTGAGTGCATCTCTGGTGGATAATTAGCTAGCCAACAGCTGTTAAGGTGACAAATGGTGGGAAAGAACCAGCAGTATAAACCCCAGCCAATGTGTCAAAAATATTGTGGTACATTCGCATGCCCCACAGTCCAAGCACTATGCTGCACCGCTGTTCGGCATGTGTGTGGCACCTCAAATAACGATTTTAAAACCACTGGTAGTCTGGGTTGCACTATTATTCAGACTGCACAGGAAGAATATACATCTTTTCAAATTAAATTTTAGAGCACAATGCAGAACATTAGATTGATGTGATTTTTTTCTGGTGTTCAGAAATGTATTTTCTCATGTGTTGCATTCCGATGCATACTTCTTGTAGCACAATAATCTTCTCTGGACATTTTGACTAGTACAATATTCTCATTTTTAGGCACACTAGTCGGGTAGTTTGAGTTTGTTCTTTTGTCATGTACTGCACACATATACACTTTAGCACAACATTCTGAGAGAAATGTTTCTGATACAATATTAGCACTGTGGTGGCCTAGTGGATGTGCCCTGCACACGAAGCAGATGTGCCCGTGCAGGGGATGCAATGCAAGACTGGGCATACATGTTCACCTCTAGCAAATAAGGCAGATTGAGCAGCGGTGTGAGGGGTCAAGAGTATCTCTCCTCCACAGGCAATTAGCATACCATTTGATTAGTGGGACAGTTCAAATCCGGATCCCTCTTAGCATTCCACATTACCCGATTTGTGAACATTTTGTTATATGGATGCAAAAAACCACCATAGTGGCGCGCCATGATCTGATTAAGTTGATAAAGTACAGGCCAGGGTGATCAACATTGAGCCATGCAGAGTGCCACGCTTCCACCACCCACCGTTCCTCCAAAATCTAGGAAAGTGGCCAATGTCATGTCCACAGTGGAAATCTTTGTTTGACAGCACTGAGCACTCAGCGGGAGCCATTACAAAGCACCCAGTTGAAAAAAATTCAATCTTGGGTGTGTGCATAACAGTGGGAGCTAATTTAGCAGTGTCTAGCAAAACACTACCTCCACTCGCAACAGATATGCTTTGGCTCTGCAACGCATAGTCCCACGGATCATTGCAGACCTCTTGTTGCACACACTTTCGCGCATGCACCATGCTGAAAGGAGTTTACATACCTGTTCCTCCTTGCAAATCACACGGGTGCGACACTGTTTTGAACCACGCCACAACTGAAGCACTTTGCCGCATCAGCACATCACGGCTGACCCTCTCACTTTTTTTCACGAAGCGATTATGACTAAGTAAAGAAAGTGAGAGAAGGCGACTGGCGACCATCACTTTTTGCATCAATTTGACCATGTACAGGTTTCCTGCATGTGAATACAAGACAGGTGTTCTGGACTCAAAAACAAGTGTACATGAATGGTGCAAAAATGTCTGACTGATCAGGACAAGGACACACGTACTGTACATAGATTATGAGATGTGATGGATAGGATATCATAGCACACATTTCTCAGCAGCTAGGAAGAAGGGCAGATGATCGTGGTAAAAAACAACATAGGCATTCTGGCCAAACGGAAGCGTCCCCAAATACAAATTACGGCAAGTGGAAAGGACACATTCACAGAAGCCAAGAAAAGGTTGGAGAAAAGGTCTGACGGGCACATAGCTCATTCCGTGTTATTCATACACTATTAGAAATGCATAAATACGGAATTCGTGGCCATGTATTGTCCCCCCAGGCAGCCTTGGTCGTCCGACTCCAAGTCCGACCAAGGCTGCGCGGGGGCGGGCGCTTTCCGCACTTCTTCATCTTCACGCTGCTCAGCTTCATTGCGGCGCCGGGGGCCAGCAGGCAGCGGCCGCACTGGCTATGGGATCATCTGCATCATCAATATTGATGCATCATGCATATCCTGATCCCATTAGCCAGTGCCGCCGCCGCTGGCCCGCTCGCATTTGCCTCGCGGGCCGCGGCCTGCTCGCAGTTGCCTCGCGGGCCGCGGCCTGCTGGAGTTGGACTCGCGCTCGGGCCAGGCCCTGGCGCCAGCCCGTCTGCAGAGCAGGCAGGGCAGCCACCATGGGGCGGGCAGCCGCGGCGGCAGTGGTGGCACACTGTGCACACACACTGCTGCGCCTACAATGCTAGCAGCATTGCATTTGCACGGTGCTGACGCCACACGACACCGGCGGCTGGGCCGGGTCAAAGTTGGGGGGGAGGGTGCGGCGGGGGGGTCTACTCTGCACTCGCAGTCATGGATCATGGCATTGCGCGGCGCGCACGGCCCACCGCCGTTGCACTGAGCATGCATACATACACTGAGCATGCATACATACATTCATACATTTCACGGCGGCGGGCGGGGACGAGGCACTGGACTGGACAGTGAGTCCAACAGTTAACTTCTTTCACTTATCGTTATACAGCCGGCGGCGCTGCGTTGTTCAACTAAACTTAGGACCGGAGGCGGAGCGGAGCACACACAAAACACGAGTTTCAAACTCACCACGGCTTAACAAGTGTGCTGCTCACTGCCTGCCTCTGCTCAACAACAGACCCACGTGACATCCCTACCCCCACACACCAACGTCATCATGTCACGGGGAGCCTGGAGTGGAGTCAACAAGTTAACAACACAGCCAATGAAAACTGTGCATTCTGTGTGACTATACAGAATGTATCAGATACTACATAGTAACACAGAATGTTGGTTTTCATTGGCTGTTTGTTGTACTCTGTAGGCCCAGCCAGCTAGGAGCCAGCCATGTCTCTGCAAGGAGAGCAGGCTGAGCAGCAGCCCAGTAGCAGAATGATTTATGATGATACATCAAACTGTTTAAGTGTGATTGAACAAACAAAGGAATTACACGAGCTCCAGCCGCCCAAATGATGTTCCGGTCCCCAAAAAAGAGTTCCGATGTTGGGAACTGGCAACCACCCCCACAAATTAAGCACTGCTAGAAAGGAATTCCAAGGTTGAAACGTTGAAACTCCCTTTTCCACGCTTGAGCAATGCACATTCTCTATGCACTGCGCACGGTAACCTCCCGGAAGCACAGATTGCAAGTCGGAAGTGCATTTATTTCATTAACAGGCACAATCGCAAATGCACACCTTCTGCTCTCGTTGGGAATGCCTTGCCCAGTCGTAATTTTTAAAAAATATATATTTTATTGAAAACATTTTTTGGGCTACTTTTGTGAATCCTGCCCCTTAAAAGGCATCAGAGCCGATAAAGTGCAGTTCTGTATTAGGCGTCTACTTTTTCCCCCCTAAATCCTATATCATCTTCAAGGAGATGAAGCAACAGTGAATTCGGCTAAGCCTTAGCTCATGTACATGAGACGCTGCAAGACTGCATCCCGCTGAGCAGAGCGTTAGCCATCAGAGAAACCTTCTGCTGCATGAAACAGGCGGGCTCCAGCGTTAGCCATCAGTGAAACCTTCTGCTGCATGAAACAGGCGGGCTCCAGCGTTAGCCATCAGTGAACCCTCTGCTGCATGAAACAGGCGGGCTCCAGCGTTAGCCATCAGTGAACCCTCTGCTGCATGAAACAGGCGGGCTCCAGCGTTAGCCATCAGAGAAACCTTCTGCTGCATGAAACAGGCGGGCTTCAGCGTTAGCCATCAGTGAAACCTTCTGCTGCATGAAACAGGCGGGCTCCAGCGTTAGCCATCAGTGAAACCTTCTGCTGCATGAAACAGGCGGGCTCCAGCGTTAGCCATCAGAGAAACCTTCTGCTGCATGAAACAGGCGGGCTTCAGCGTTAGCCATCAGTGAAACCTTCTGCTGCATGAAACAGGCGGGCTCCAGCGTTAAACATCAGTGAAACCTTCTGCTGCATGAAACAGGCGGGCTCCAGCGTTAGCCATCAGTGAACCCTCTGCTGCAGGAAACAGGCGGGTTCCAGCGTTAGCCATCAGTGAACCCTCTGCTGCATGAAACAGGCGGGCTCCAGCGTTAGCCATCAGAGAAACCCTCTGCTGCATGAAACAGGCGGGCTCCAGCGTTAGCCATCAGAGAAACCTTCTGCTGCATGAAACAGGCGGGCTCCAGCGTTAGCCATCAGAGAAACCTTCTGCTGCATGAAACAGGCGGGCTCCAGCGTTAGCCATCAGTGAAACCTTCTGCTTCATGAAACAGGCGGGCTCCAGCGTTAGCCATCAGAGAAACCTTCTGCTGCATGAAACAGGCGGGCTTCAGCGTTAGCCATCAGTGAAACCTTCTGCTGCATGAAACAGGCGGGCTCCAGCGTTAGCCATCAGTGAACCCTCTGCTGCAGGAAACAGGCGGGTTCCAGCGTTAGCCATCAGTGAACCCTCTGCTGCATGAAACAGGCGGGCTCCAGCGTTAGCCATCAGAGAAACCTTCTGCTGCATGAAACAGGCGGGCTCCAGCGTTAGCCATCAGAGAAACCTTCTGCTGCATGAAACAGGCGGGCTCCAGCGTTAGCCATCAGTGAACCTTCTGCTGCATGAAACAGGCGGGCTCCAGCGTTAGCCATCAGAGAAACCTTCTGCTGCATGAAACAGGCGGGCTCCAGCGTTAGCCACCAGAGAAACCTTCTGCTGCATGAAACAGGCGGGCTCCAGCTTTAGCCATCAGAGAAACCTTCTGCTGCATGAAACAGGCGGGCTCCAGCGTTAGCCATCAGAGAAACCTTCTGCTGCATGAAACAGGCGGGCTCTAGGGTTAGCCATCAGTGAACCCTCTGCTGCATGAAACAGGCGGGCTCCAGCGTTAGCCATCAGTGAACCCTCTGCTGCATGAAACAGGCGGGCTCCAGCGTTAGCCATCAGAGAAACCTTCTGCTGCATGAAACAGGCGGGCTCCAGCGTTAGCCATAAGAGAAACCTTCTGCTGCATGAAACAGGCGGGCTCCAGCGTTAGCCATCAGAGAAACCTTCTGCTGCATGAAACAGGCGGGCTCCAGCGTTAGCCATCAGAGAAACCTTCTGCTGCATGAAACAGGCGGGCTCCAGCGTTAGCCATCAGAGAAACCTTCTGCTGCATGAAACAGGCGGGCTCCAGCGTTAGCCATCAGAGAAACCTTCTGCTGCATGAAACAGGCGGGCTCCAGCGTTAGCCATCAGAGAAACCTTCTGCTGCATGAAACAGGCGGGCTCCAGGGTTAGCCATCAGTGAACCCTCTGCTGCATGAAACAGGCGGGCTCCAGCGTTAGCCATCAGTGAAACCTTCTGCTGCATGAAACAGGCGGGCTCCAGCGTTAGCCATCAGAGAAACCTTCTGCTGCATGAAACAGGCGGGCTCCAGCGTTAGCCATCAGTGAACCCTCTGCTGCATGAAACAGGCGGGCTCCAGCGTTAGCCATCAGAGAAACCTTCTGCTGCATGAAACAGGCGGGCTCCAGCGTTAGCCATCAGTGAACCCTCTGCTGCATGAAACAGGCGGGCTCCAGCGTTAGCCATCAGAGAAACCTTCTGCTGCATGAAACAGGCGGGCTCCAGCGTTAGCCATCAGTGAACCCTCTGCTGCATGAAACAGGCGGGCTCCAGCGTTAGCCATCAGAGAAACCTTCTGCTGCATGAAACAGGCGGGCTCCAGCGTTAGCCATCAGAGAAACCTTCTGCTGCATGAAACAGGCGGGCTCCAGCGTTAGCCATCAGAGAAACCTTCTGCTGCATGAAACAGGCGGGCTCCAGCGTTAGCCATCAGAGAAACCTTCTGCTGCATGAAACAGGCGGGCTCCAGCGTTAGCCATCAGAGAAACCTTCTGCTGCATGAAACAGGCGGGCTCCAGGGTTAGAGAAACCTTCTGCTGCATGAAACAGGCGGGCTACAGCGTTATCCATCAGTGAACCCTCTGCTGCATGAAACAGGCGGGCTCCAGCGTTAGCCATCAGAGAAACCTTCTGCTTCATGAAACAGGCGGGCTCCAGCGTTAGCCATCAGAGAAACCTTCTGCTGCATGAAACAGGCGGGCTCCAGGGTTAGCCATCAGTGAAACCTTCTGCTGCATGAAACAGGCGGGCTCCAGCGTTAGCCATCAGTGAACCCTCTGCTGCATGAAACAGGCGGGCTCCAGGGTTAGCCATCAGAGAAACCTTCTGCTGCATGAAACAGGCGGGCTCCAGCGTTAGAACCCTCTGCTGCATGAAACAGGCGGGCTCCAGCGTTAGCCATCAGAGAAACCTTCTGCTGCATGAAACAGGCGGGCTCCAGCGTTAGCCATCAGTGAACCCTCTGCTGCATGAAACAGGCAGGCTCCAGCGTTAGCCATCAGAGAAACCTTCTGCTTCATGAAACAGGCGGGCTCCAGCGTTAGCCATCAGAGAAACCTTCTGCTGCATGAAACAGGCGGGCTCCAGCGTTAGCCATCAGTGAACCCTCTGCTGCATGAAACAGGCGGGCTCCAGCGTTAGAACCCTCTGCTGCATGAAACAGGCGGGCTCCAGCGTTAGCCATCAGAGAAACCTTCTGCTGCATGAAACAGGCGGGCTCCAGCGTTAGCCATCAGTGAACCCTCTGCTGCATGAAACAGGCAGGCTCCAGCGTTAGCCATCAGAGAAACCTTCTGCTGCATGAAACAGGCGGGCTCCAGCGTTAGCCATCAGAGAAACCTTCTGCTGCATGAAACAGGTGGGCTCCAGCGTTAGCCATCAGAGAAACCTTCTGCTGCATGAAACAGGCGGGCTCCAGCGTTAGCCATCAGTGAACCCTCTGCTGCATGAAACAGGCAGGCTCCAGCGTTAGCCATCAGAGAAACCTTCTGCTGCATGAAACAGGCGGGCTCCAGCGTTAGCCATCAGAGAAACCTTCTGCTGCATGAAACAGGCGGGCTCCAGCGTTAGCCATCAGAGAAACCTTCTGCTGCATGAAACAGGCGGGCTCTAGGGTTAGCCATCAGTGAACCCTCTGCTGCATGAAACAGGCAGGCTCCAGCGTTAGCCATCAGAGAAACCTTCTGCTGCATGAAACAGGCGGGCTCTAGGGTTAGCCATCAGTGAACCCTCTGCTGCATGAAACAGGCGGGCTCCAGCGTTAGCCATCAGTGAACCCTCTCCTGCATGAAACAGGCGGGCTCCAGCGTTAGCCATCAGAGAAACCTTCTGCTGCATGAAACAGGCGGGCTCCAGCGTTAGCCATAAGAGAAACCTTCTGCTGCATGAAACAGGCGGGCTCCAGCGTTAGCCATCAGAGAAACCTTCTGCTGCATGAAACAGGCGGGCTCCAGCGTTAGCCATCAGAGAAACCTTCTGCTGCATGAAACAGGCGGGCTCCAGCGTTAGCCATCAGAGAAACCTTCTGCTGCATGAAACAGGCGGGCTCCAGCGTTAGCCATCAGAGAAACCTTCTGCTGCATGAAACAGGCGGGCTCCAGCGTTACCCATCAGAGAAACCTTCTGCTGCATGAAACAGGCGGGCTCCAGGGTTAGCCATCAGTGAACCCTCTGCTGCATGAAACAGGCGGGCTCCAGCGTTAGCCATCAGTGAACCCTCTGCTGCATGAAACAGGCGGGCTCCAGCGTTAGCCATCAGAGAAACCTTCTGCTGCATGAAACAGGCGGGCTCCAGCATTAGCCATCAGAGAAACCTTCTGCTGCATGAAACAGGCGGGCTCCAGCGTTAGCCATCAGTGAACCCTCTGCTGCATGAAACAGGCGGGCTCCAGCGTTAGCCATCAGAGAAACCTTCTGCTGCATGAAACAGGCGGGCTCCAGCGTTAGCCATCAGTGAACCCTCTGCTGCATGAAACAGGCGGGCTCCAGCGTTAGCCATCAGAGAAACCTTCTGCTGCATGAAACAGGCGGGCTCCAGCGTTAGCCATCAGTGAACCCTCTGCTGCATGAAACAGGCGGGCTCCAGCGTTAGCCATCAGCGAAACCTTCTGCTGCATGAAACAGGCGGGCTCCAGCGTTAGCCATCAGAGAAACCTTCTGCTGCATGAAACAGGCGGGTTCCAGCGTTAGCCATCAGAGAAACCTTCTGCTGCATGAAACAGGCGGGCTCCAGCGTTAGCCATCAGAGAAACCTTCTGCTGCATGAAACAGGCGGGCTCCAGCGTTAGCCATCAGAGAAACCTTCTGCTGCATGAAACAGGCGGGCTCCAGCGTTAGCCATCAGAGAAACCTTCTGCTGCATGAAACAGGCGGGCTCCAGGGTTAGAGAAACCTTCTGCTGCATGAAACAGGCGGGCTACAGCGTTATCCATCAGTGAACCCTCTGCTGCATGAAACAGGCGGGCTCCAGCGTTAGCCATCAGAGAAACCTTCTGCTTCATGAAACAGGCGGGCTCCAGCGTTAGCCATCAGAGAAACCTTCTGCTGCATGAAACAGGCGGGCTCCAGGGTTAGCCATCAGTGAAACCTTCTGCTGCATGAAACAGGCGGGCTCCAGCGTTAGCCATCAGTGAACCCTCTGCTGCATGAAACAGGCGGGCTCCAGGGTTAGCCATCAGAGAAACCTTCTGCTGCATGAAACAGGCGGGCTCCAGCGTTAGAACCCTCTGCTGCATGAAACAGGCGGGCTCCAGCGTTAGCCATCAGAGAAACCTTCTGCTGCATGAAACAGGCGGGCTCCAGCGTTAGCCATCAGTGAACCCTCTGCTGCATGAAACAGGCAGGCTCCAGCGTTAGCCATCAGAGAAACCTTCTGCTTCATGAAACAGGCGGGCTCCAGCGTTAGCCATCAGAGAAACCTTCTGCTGCATGAAACAGGCGGGCTCCAGCGTTAGCCATCAGTGAACCCTCTGCTGCATGAAACAGGCGGGCTCCAGCGTTAGAACCCTCTGCTGCATGAAACAGGCGGGCTCCAGCGTTAGCCATCAGAGAAACCTTCTGCTGCATGAAACAGGCGGGCTCCAGCGTTAGCCATCAGTGAACCCTCTGCTGCATGAAACAGGCGGGCTCCAGCGTTAGCCATCAGAGAAACCTTCTGCTGCATGAAACAGGCGGGCTCCAGCGTTAGCCATCAGAGAAACCTTCTGCTGCATGAAACAGGCGGGCTCCAGCGTTAGCCATCAGAGAAACCTTCTGCTGCATGAAACAGGCGGGCTCCAGCGTTAGCCATCAGTGAACCCTCTGCTGCATGAAACAGGCAGGCTCCAGCGTTAGCCATCAGAGAAACCTTCTGCTGCATGAAACAGGCGGGCTCCAGCGTTAGCCATCAGAGAAACCTTCTGCTGCATGAAACAGGTGGGCTCCAGCGTTAGCCATCAGAGAAACCTTCTGCTGCATGAAACAGGCGGGCTCCAGCGTTAGCCATCAGTGAACCCTCTGCTGCATGAAACAGGCGGGCTCCAGCGTTAGCCATCAGAGAAACCTTCTGCTGCATGAAACAGGCGGGCTCCAGCGTTAGCCATCAGAGAAACCTTCTGCTGCATGAAACAGGCGGGCTCCATAGGGATCCCCAGCATTTGCATCAGCATGAAAATGCATGCTGGTGCAAATGCTGCGGCAATTGCATGGCGGAGAGGACGGGAGGCACTGGAAATGCAAGTTGTGATCTGCCCCTCCTCTCTCCTCTGCCACACAAATGAATGAAAATGTGGCTTGGTGTGAATGAAAGGTGTACAATACTTGAACAAGGCTTTCACACCTTCCATTCGCGTTACGCCGTAGCAAAATGAGCTTCTGAGAGTGATGGCAGACAGGGACATGCTTTTTAGGGTTGTTCAGTGGATTGCCTAAATACATATGGGCAGTGGTCGCAGTGGGCGGGAGCTGTGCTCTTATACTTCTTTTAATTAAGTTTTACCGTTCCTATACTTTTATTCTAAAAAGAAACTGTTCCGGAATGGTTTCGTTTTAAAATAAAAGTGTAGGAAGAAGTTAAAACTTGCACTTTCAGTGCACTACACTGGACATTCCCTTAAACAGCAGGCACATGTGTTTTGGGGTTTGTATTGTGCATGGGAGGGGGCATGGCGATGGGGTTTGTGGGGAGCGGTGCAGGCTAGCAGGGAACATAGTTCCACTACTTCTTTTCGTACATTTGGACCACTGCATATGGGCCAGTGCCACAGAGGACAAGTTGGTAATCAGACATACAGGATCTCATTTTATTAGATCTCGTTATTTGGCCGCAGGGAGCCGTTACAATGACACGTCAACGTTAATGGCGCCTCGTTGCCACTTTTTCCTCATTTGCACGGTGGAGTGAAAAGGTCGGAGGCAAAGGGCAGCGGACAAGCATGTATGCAGCCTTTTGCCCTCCCCTTCTGCACTCTGCCTGCAAATAGAGTACACTTCACCTGCAAGGGATCCCCTTGAATATCCCCAGCATTTGCGCAAGCATAAAAATACATGCTGGTGCAAATTCTGGAGGATTTGTTCGGCGCAGAGGAAGTGAGCGGCGGGAATGCAAGTTGCATTCTGCCTCTCCACTGTGTCATACAAATGCGAGAAAATGGGGTATGATGTAAATTAAAGACGTAAAAGCCTTACGCAAGGAATTACAGCAACATGAAATAATAGCAAGGCATGAATTAATCTAGCCTCTCCATCACACAAATGTCTCCACCACCATTTTATGGACTGCACACAAGTAACACCTTCCCTGAGGACATAGAGGATCTATTTTTGTTCCTATTCATAATTTGACAGCGGGACCTGGTACGTTTGCACTCAGGCGTAGCTGGGTACCTCTGCCATATGTTTGTCATTTGCACAGCAGACTGCAAATGTGCAGGGCAAACGGCATGCCATGCAAAGTGAGTAACCACTGCCTGGCATACTCGCATGCCAGGCAATGTTTACTTGTAATTGTGAACGCTGCTTACCATGTGCGCATGGTAAGCAGCATTCACAATTACAAATAAATGCTGCCTGACATGCAGGCATGTCGGGGAGCGTTTACAGTGGACCCCTATGGGGTCCGCCCAGTGGTTTAAGTGGGGTGGTAAATTGACGGGGGCTCCTGTGGGGGGGGTGACCTAAGTATGAGTGCTGAGGCCACACCTCCAACAAGAGCCCCTCCTCCCCCCAGCACTCACATTCAAGGAGCTGTGGTTAAAGACATGCCTGTAGGGTCGTGCACCCTCCCAGGCAACCCTTTAACCACACGGTTCCTTGAATGCAATGGGCTGCCTGCTATGTGATGTCTCTTTATTCCAAAGCAGGAGGAGGGCTTGGTTGACCAGCCTCTCCTTTTGTTTCTGAGTAAAGAAGCCCTGTAACCAAGCACAGTTAATGGGCTTCCTGCTGCATGTTAGTTCTTTACTCATAAACAAAAAGAGAGGCTGGCCAACCCAGCCCTCCTCCTGTTTCTGAATAAAGAGACATCACGCAGCAGGGTTAGCCGAAGCGCTGCACAGTTACACCGCAGACTTCAAGTGTCAGCATTTCAGATTCTTTTCTTTTTTTCTAATCCGAAATGCTGACATCTGCAGGCAGCCGTGTAACTGTGCAGTGCTCGGCTAACCGACTGTCTGAGAGGTCGGCGTGGCTCGGGCTAGTGAGGTTGAGCCCCAGCAGTCCCCCGGATCGGGACACCATTTTAGAGGCTTGGCCCCGGGTAGCCCCGCCCACTTAAAGACAGGTCCGCCTGCTTTATGCTTTTGCATAAAAGCTGACGCACCTAATAGTGATCTCCAGCATTTGCACCAACATAAAAATCCATGCAGGGGAAAATGTTGGAGCATTTGTATGGCAGAGAGGGCGGAAGGTGGCGGAAATGCAACTTGCGTTCCGCCCCTCCTCTCCGCCATACAATGATTCAAAATGGGGCATGACATCAATGGAAGGCGTTCAAGCCTCACTCAAGACTTTTACACCTTCGATTAATGTCACGCCCCTATGGAACATGAGCTGTGAGTGCAGGCTTGACATGCGCGGCCAGCATCCCGCTCGGCAGTGCTTTTGAATCATTGCTCGTTAACGCTAGAACCGAATGTGGCGCGTGTGAGGACTCGGTGTTGGATGGTCCTGCACTTTCTTGACGCATTCTCCTCTTCGAAGCATTTCTACTGCTGTGCTGCGCGTCCATCGGGAGGACGTCTTATTCAGCAACACTTGCTTTGCCTGGACTGAAAGAAACAGAAAAAGGTGACTGTCTCCGAGCACGTTGTGCACACCCACCTAGCGCACATGTTGTGCACGTTGTGCACACTGATTAGCCGCCGTAGAGCCTGTGTATATCCCAGCCTCCATTGTTAGCTGTATATTAATATGGTGCTGTCTTTTTTTTTCTTTTATATATTTATTTAAAGGTCTTGCCTTAGCCTTGGCTCCACCTCCAAGGGAGCACGTCTCGCACAGCTGCTACTTAATCCCACGTCACAGCGCACCCTCGCGCGCACCCGGCAAGTACTACAAGTACTGTTTGCTGTTCGCGGGTCGCCAGGTCCTAGGTAATCAGTTCTTGGGGTGCAATCGTTCTTGCATATATAACCTTACCATTTTCTTATTGCAGCAGGAGACTTATTGAATGCTCCCTTTACACCCTGACCACCGGCATGCCACCTATTCTGGAGACCCGAGTAAAATTGAGTGAATTGGGACGTGATAATGCATTGAGAAAAGCTTTTCTACAAACTCGGCTCACGACATTACTACCATGTGTTGGTAGTATTTCTACTGAGCGCTCACGCTCAGTCTCTGATGATATTCAATTGTGCCCAACGAAGGGAACAACATCTGTGGTCGAGGGAAATACTGGTCAATTGCTCCCTAGGCCCCAAATTGATCCTGTTTCTATGGAGACTTACACGGTAGTACAACCATCTGGCCCTACGGTCTCTGACTCCTTTCAAACAGTAGCTCCTGATATCATACATCATGAAAATAGTTTGCATGGCGCCCCTACGTATACCACACTAATAGCGGCTTGTCTTGCAGGTGATCTACGGCCTGAGGTAGCCCTTTTACCAGGGGATACAATGCCACAACCTGTCCTATGCTCTGTCCTGGCTCAACAAAAATTGAGACAGGCTCATGCTCATCTGACAATAATTGGAGAAATTGAGGAGGACGATATTGACTTCATGAACCTCACTAACCGAACAGATGAACCCTCCAATGAAGTTTTATATATTTGCTCAAATACTGGTGATTTAATTCAGCTTGACCCAGGTAATAAAAGTCACTTTAGCACAAACTGCAAGACCATGTCACCTGTGTTGCCCCACAGTGAAATACCTATAGTGGAACTAACAGCTTCCCCCATAAAGGATATAAACCCTCCTATAGAATCTATTGACGAATCAGTCTCATTTATAGCGCCCACTCCCAGGCAACCACGATTTGAGCAGGGTGCTCAAGTTTCCGACTTCTTCTTGAACTCAGTTTACAAGGAGAGATGCTCTTTTCCGGAGGCCCCGGCCTTGAACAACACGTTGGCTGCCATGAACACAGACTTGTTAGCTGTGGCTAAATTATACGAAGGTCTGGATTTGAAAGTTTCTAAACAGACTGTGTGTCTTGAACAATTGCTCTCATTACACAAAAATTAAGTTCCAGCCTAAACCACCTGCTCAAGTTCGTGAATCATTGAGCCCCAAACTTACACAAACAGCACATACGCAAACATTTGAAACTGATTCTATCCCCTCTGCTGCTGTGCAGTTGTTTTTACAATCCAACATACCTAGTGTGCCAGTGAGAAATCAATCTTCCACCATTATGGGGGAAGCAAATTCCACTGTCAACATTCCTAAAACATCACAGGATTTAGTCACTGCCGCAGCAATGGTGCCTATTGCTGCAGCCTTTTCTGTGGCTGCTGCCAACCTTAAGACAAATCAGCTTTCTCATACTTCAGCCCCAAAAAATGTATTTGAGGTCTTTAGTTCGCCAGCTGCTAAATCTAACACTTCACGACCTCGCAAAAAGAGGAAAGTGCAACTAGCCAACTCCAAAATACTTACCCCGAAACCATCAAGGGGGCGAAAACGGAAAAATCTAGTGGACTCGTTTATGGATCAGGCGCAAGTTTCTACGTCTGACCCTGGTCCCCAGGTTCTAGAGGCAGTCCCAACGGTTGCGGCGACAGTGCCGCACAAACCATTGGACGATTTAGTGCAAATGGTAGAATGCAGCAATGAACAACGAGTCTCTCAGCTAAAAGCCTCAGAAATCCCCTCCTCGTTGTCCCCTGCAGTTGCTGCAATAGCCCTAGCCAAGTCCCCGAATCAAACTTCCACTGTTCAGAGTGCACCTATCTTGGTTGCGATTCAGACACAAATACAGAAATCCATCGATTCATATCTGAAGCTCCTTCCAAACAAGTCCCCACAGATGGTAAGGCACGAACACTGTGATATCCATCAACCAATGATTTCGGGCTGCCAGGCTGATGTACAGCTTTTACAATCTGATACCTTACAAGGCCCACAAGCGCCTGTCCATACAGTTCAGAGTTCAGTAGCCATTGATGCCCCTAAAAAAGGTGATTGTCCTACAATTACATTACAGGATGAAATCAGAGCCTCAGTTGAGGCGTATTTGGCACAGATCCTCAGTGCTAACTCACAGGCGAAGCATGTACAACCACTGCTGTCAGTTCCCCCAGCCCCAACATCTAACTTGGCCCCAGTCTCTCGACAAGAGATACGGGACGAAATTAAAGCGTCCATTGAAGCCTTTGTTCAGCAGTCAAACGAGTCTAATCAACAGATATTGACGGAAAAAGGGTTTGTCTCACTCAAGCCCTTATTAAAAGTCACTGTCATTTACCAGGACAGGAGGGACCGATCCCCAGCAAGGTTACCAATGCTGACAAGGGAACGATCTGCCCAGACTAAAGCAAAACAAGAGCAATCTTATCATTGTTTCATTATCAAATGTCGAGAAACACCATTCAAGTCCTATGATCTAAATCGGTCTAGTATTCTTAATATCTGTGCAGAAATTCCAGCTCTATCGGCTATTTCATCTCTGGATATTGAGCAGATCGAGTTCATAAATCACACTGATCTGTCTGTAGCTCGATTATACATTCGATCATCCTTGGTGGCTGAGACCTTGTGGCAGGCTAGAATGGTTTTGTTTGACTTAGGGTTCAGCTTAACACAAGAATCCCTGCCCGGTCCTACTACACTACAGGGCCATATGTCTCGAATTTTCACATCAGCTTGCAATAGTGCCCCCCACCAAGAGTTAGCGGATCATATCAGACCTGCATAACTATGCCCAGATACAAAACTTTTGAGTGTGGTCTCCTGGAACACCCGAGGGCATACCCACCTCAATTCCACGACCATCAGGGACCTGGTTGATATTGATGTTGTTGCCCTCCAGGAAACTTGGCTCTTGCTGCCACCGACTTGGGACTCACATGCCATATTGTTTACACCAGCTGAAAAAGGAGCCTTTGGTAGACCTAAATGCGGACTAATAATAGCGGTAAAAAAGAAATGTGGGTTGGACCTGACCACTTGCAAGTCTCCATCATTATCATTTCAAGTGGCAAAACGTTCTAACAACTACCAAAAAATAGCAATTGTCAATATATATTGGTGCACCAATACGTTGAAATCAGAGGATTTTTTCAATCAGTTTGTGGAAATATTAGATACATTAGCCCTTGAGGTCGGACTAATGTACATTGTAGTATTAGGCGATCTTAATCTGCATCTCATTACAGAGGGGGCTACTGCACCAGCGGGAGATGAAATGATATGGTCTTCAATTATGGCCGAGCGCAACTTCCTAATGCTAAATGGAAGTGTCAAGGGTGATTGCCTCGCCCAGGTCACCTTGCAAAGAGGCGCTCAGCATGCCATAATAGACTATATGTATATTAATGCAAAAGTTTTTAACTGTGTTCAAAAGTTGGAGGTTATTCAGACAGATCTAAGTGATCATCACAAACTAAAATTGTCATTGCAGATTGGTGAAATCCAAACGACACAGTGGACGAATACAAATATAGCAGATGTCGTTGTGAATAATGGGAGAAACCGATTGAATTGGGATAGAGAGAAATTACGAAACCTAGATTACAATCTAAGGAAAATGCATCAGAGCCATGGTCTCCTAGTTAAAGATTATATGACTGCCATACAGATGTTTAGACGAGTTGTTAGTGGTAATGGGTTGATTAAACAACGACATATTCATGCCTATGATTCGGAAATAAAATATCAAAAAGCTGATCTAAGATATGAAATTCGACAATTACAGAAGTCGCACAAAATTGATACTGTTGAAAAAATTAGATCAGCAAAGCAGAGATATAAAAAATGGCTCAAAACAAGAAGAGCTAAGCTTTGTGAACAGGAGGGGGCATCTATGCTGAAGCAACTTGTCTCGAAATCCATAGCCGGTATATGAGCTCTGCTTAATCATACCTCCGACACACCTCAACTCATTGCCCAGATAAACTCGATATCACCTGAGACATGGCAGCTGTACTTTCAAAACCTATATCTCACTCCTTTCCCTGACATGCGATTGTGTCTCCATTCGATCTCAGCCCCTGGAGAATTTCTATTTGACATTGATGATATTAAACTCTGCATTACAAAACTGAGTTCCTCCCGTGCAATAGGTCCTCATGGCCTGCATAACGTTATGCTGAAAATGCATAAAGATGAATGGGCAGGTATTCTGTATCGTATCTTTAATCAAGTATTCAAATCTGGCTCTGTCCCGGAGACTTAGAAAAAATCCATCATTCTTCCTATCTTTAAAAAAGGCAATCGGGAGAATCCCAGGTCCTATAGACCAATAGCGCTATTAGACTGCCCGGGTAAATTATTTGCCAGGCTGCTTTTAAAAAAATTCAATACTTGGTTGCAGGATAAAAACCTTCGAGATCCATTCCAAACAGGGTTTTTGCAAGGCATAGGTACTGGAGTAAATATCATCACTTTATCAAGCCTCATTCAGAGAGCCTATCAACGGAAACAGCCCTTGTATCTCGCTTTTATTGATTTTCAAATGGCTTTTGATGCTGTCCCAAGAGAGCTATTGTATAAGAAATTGGCCGATGCTAATTGCCCATGGTCCATTCTGAAATGGATAATCCAACTGCACACCAACACCTCAATCCAGGTCAGACTAACCAATGGCGGATTATTAACATCTCCGATCGCTACCGCCAGAGGCCTAAAGCAAGGTTGCTTATTAGCTTCGGCTTTATTTAACTTCTTTCTTTCCGATATCAATCAAACCTTTGCTAAACTGATATCTGACTCTCAAAAAATCATGGGGGTTCAGATTCAATGGTTATTATATGCCGACAACATGGTACTAATGTTGCATACCCCTAAAGGCTTGCGACATCTACTAGGTGCCCTGGATGTATATACCAAAGCAAACGACATAACCATCAATATTGCAAAGACAAATATCATTCAATTTGGTACCAGGAAACAAAGTCTTGCCCAGCTATATTGGCCACTCCAAAATTGTAAGATCACTGTTACTAATGTTTATGTGTATCTGGGCATGACTATTTGCAATCAGTGCGCTCCTGACCAGTACATTAAATAAGGGCTTCACAAACTGCAAATGTCCATCTCGCAAGCCTGTATCATTAAAGCGAGATACTGCAAATTTTCTTTATTACCAATACTCACCTATTTCAAACTAAAAGTGGTGCCTGTTATTCTCTATGGTGCGGAGACCCAGAAAATAATGTCATACTCTTACTGGGCCCTTAGGGAAGGTCGCTTCTGGAGGCAGGTCTTAAATTTGCCAAACTCACAACCTCTACCACTCCTAAGATATGAGTTGGGCCTAATCTCAGTCTATGCGGTCTACAAATGGAAATTGTGTGCATTGTATCGCAAATACTTACTGAATCAATTTACAGCAGGGATTACCCACATCATTTCCACATATTTAATGAGTTCAATGGATACCTTTCTGAAAGTGTGGCGCTTAAAAATTCAATCAATTCTAGAAAAAGCCCAGATAGACCCAACCTTGTTAATGGAAAATCCAAACAAAGCGAAACAAAAAATCTGGGAAGCGGACTGGATCCATACACGTCTTGCATGTACCAACTATAAAAACTTTGAGGCTAATCCATTTGAACTGAAGCGTTACAACACTGTGGCTGATTACATGGTGAGGTCCCCTAGCCCTAGCCAGCGAAATGGCTTCAGGAGATTTAGGCTAAACCTGTGGTTGACAAACGATGTGTTGAACGATGCAGCAATGCTGACATTGCTCTGCCTTGTCGGTTTTGTAAACAACAGGCAGAAACTCTTAAACACTTATGCTCAGAATGCGATAAATTGCTTTCAGTCCATTGTGTTCACTTCAAGCCTTTATTTACGGACCAACAGGTCTTGACTCCAGAAGACCTATGGGATCTACTATTCCATACCAAAAGAAAGGCAGTAAGATATGCTATTGTAAACTACTTGCATCAACTAAAAATGCTAAAGTATGCAGTGCCAAAATGATAATTGCTTTAAATCTGTTGTAATCTTTGCTGAAACTTGTAAATGAGCAATGTTTTATTCTTTTATGTAAAAATTAATTCACTTAATTCAATTTTGTATGTAATTTAAGTTGAAAGGTCTCGAATTTTTTTCGCGACCGAAACAACTATAAATAAAAAAAAATAAAAAAAAGAACCAAATGCGCATTCTTTTTTGGAGGTCTTTTTGCGGGAGTGTTCTCTTCCTATTTCAATGTGCAGCATGTGCGTTATTGCTGGAGGCTGATGGTAGCCAGACATTAGACAGTCATAAACACTTTTTGTGTGTCCACTGGCGTTGAATAAATGTCTATTTCCGGGAGGGGGGGGGGAAATGACATAACACCCTAAAGACTGCTATGGGGCCAAGTTGTCTGGTTTCTGGCCGTGTGTTTGTTTTAGCTCGGCTCTTACTTAGGCAGTCTCCTGCAGGCAGTCGCTGGTCACGGGTCCGTATCAAGGCGCGCGCTTCTCCCGCGCTGTTCTTAACGGCCTCTCGGTTATGCATCCTTCAAAGGCCCCTTTGATGTTTCCTGAAGAGCCGTTGAAAGATGTGATGGGTTTTTCCTTCGCATTCTTTTTGGACTGGACGCTCTTATGCAGGGACTGTCGGCACCTTCAACATGAAATCCATTGTAAATACAGAGCCCTTATGTTTTGAAAGCAGCCTGTTTTCGCCGAACGTTTTTGGAAATGAGGATTGAGTTATGGAGGTGGAGATGCGGGAAGCCTTAAAACAATGAATAATCATTTGAAAACTAATGTGAAAGTGCGCAGAGATCAAGCGAAACCGTTTGAAGCACAAACCTTGAAACAGATGCTCAGTCATCAAATTGCAACGGTGGTCATCGGTATTGTTGACCACCCCTTGAGGCGTATCCCGAGGGGCCTGCCTATGTTATGATTTGACAGCAAACGCATATTTTGGTTCTGTTTGCAGTGTTCTTAAAATACCTTTGCTGGTGGTTCCCTTAAAATGACGAAAACATTAATTTCCATCTCTCCTTGAGGGAAGGCCATGCATATGGACAGTTCTGTATATTGTGCTTTGTCACAGATGTCCTCAGGAATTCCACAATTTGTGTAGGCTATTATCAGTTGGTAGATGTTGGTCAATACTGGATTACAGGAGGGCCAGATTAAGGGGGTTCCCAGGTCTAGACTCAATCTCCCATGGAATCCCTCTGCCCTAACCCCACTTCCCTACTTCCCTGGGGTTGTACATCAGGATCCCTACAAGTGAGTGGTTACAGGCCACAACCACCTCTAACGCCCTTCCCCCAGGAGTTCCTAATGTCCAGCTACCCTGATATTGTCCCAAGATAATGATGGACAAAGTGGGCCCTTTTCGCTCTTTCACCTTCCACACTCTCTCTAATCTGACCCTCGTCTCTCCCTATTCTTTCTTCTTCTCTTCCAAGCCCACCTACTCCTTCCTTTCTCTCCCACTCTCTCTCCTATTTCCTCCTGTTCTTCCTTCCTCCTATCTCCCCTCTACTCCTAATCTTTCCCCTATCTCACACTCTCCCAATTCCCCCTAGTATCTACTGTTCTTTCTTTCTCTCAACTACCTCTCCCTCTGGTATTCCTCCCTCTCTCTGTCCCTTCAATGTGTCCCACTCTCCTCCATGCTCCATCCTCCACCCTCCACATCTGTTTCCTGTCTCTTTCACCCTCAGCCCCACTCTCTCCCTTTCACTCTCTCTCTCTTAACCTAGCTCTCCCTCTACTCTCCCTCTATTTTCACTCTCTCCTACCTTCCCCTCTCCCTCTGTCTGTACCACCCAGTCCAACACTACCTCTCACAACATTCACTCCACAGTCTCATGCTTGGTACTACACTCTCTCACACACACACAATGCCTAACCTGCACTCTAATCCACTCTAATCCACAATCACCAGTAAAATCAAGCCTTTTAAACCAAACCAAAATGTTGCTGGTGTGTGGTCAAAATGCTCCAACACTCCAAACAAAAGACTGTAAGACTATACTGCACTCATGATCCCTAATAGGGGTGAAACCAGGTTCTCTGCAGTCTTGAGAAAGGCCCGTCTTGGGTTGGTTAAGCTATGTATAGAGTTGTACTGTTCTGTAAGACAAAGGCCATTGTCTGGTGCAAAACTCTTGCATTTGAGTTAATTTGCATACCCACAATTACTTGCTGATGTAGCTCTAAATTGGAGGTGAACCTCTAGTGATGGTTACTAGGTGGCATTTGACGTGTGTCACTTGGCTCAAATGGAATATTCTTTCACATTTCAGGTGGAATGGTTTTTTTTAAACCCACCATCATTTTACTGGTGTTTGTTATATATACTTTCACACCACAATTTTTTTTTTATTTCTGTATACATCAAAAACTGAATTCATTCATTCACATATTTTCCATCAATTATTTTAATTCTACCCACTGCCCTTACACTGCGATCTGAGTGCCACAACAAGGCATTCTATTTCATGAACGAAAAAGCTCTGTGATGCTGGCTTACTGTTGCAGATGGCCCAAAAAATACTCCAAGTCTCAGAGATGGTTTAAGGGCTTTTATCTGTTTTTTCAGGACCCTGGGGCATCCCTCTCTCTCTCTCTTCTACTAAGCACCATTCCCTCATAATCCAGGTGTCCCTATTCTCCATGTTACTACATACAGCAGATTCCCCCCCTACTAAATTCTTGTTAATTTTAGAAGTGAGGACCTAAAGGCAGAATGCCTTCTCAGTCTAAACTTCCATACTCCCTACACTTCTACTCCTAAACACACTTGCCACTCTCTCATGCACACTAACAATGCAGAACCACTTGCACTCACCAACCAATGCCTCACCTGCTTCACAAAACGCGTCCACATTCCACTGTACCATCTTTCACCCTGCTGGTCACTTGGCCTGCCACCTGCACCTCCTCTGACCTCACCGGAAGTACCTACAACATCCTGCTTTCTGCAGCCTCTTATAACCTTCTCCCAATCGCCTGGTTGGTTCTCTGAACATGGCCAATTTGGGACAGAACCTGACGAATTGCAGGTTAAGCCCTGCTACTTTTTTCAGCGTGGGGCGGCCGTGCAGTAGGAATGGTGGCCATTCTTCAAAATGTTCATGTCCCTGTTAAGGGACCCAGGTGCAGTTCCCCTTAAGGTAACCAGCTGCTGCGTCTCCACTTCAAATCTCTGATGGGGCCGGGGACCTCTCTGCCCTCCTCCTTTCGTGTCCTGGGGCTGGTGTGTTGTGCGCAGCTTCGATTACTGTCACATAGGAGCTCGGGCTCTTGTCTTTGTTGCTTCTCCTCCCACAGTGCTGGTTTTGCATCTCTCGTGTAGATCGGCTGATGGTGAAACCCCATCTCAGTGTCTCTCGCTCGCTCTCTCTCTGTCTCTCTCTTTCCCTCTCTGTCTCTCTCTCTCTCTCTCTCTCTCGCTCTCTTCCTCTCTCTCTCTCTCTGTCTCTCTCACTCTTCCTCACTCTCGCTCTCTTTTTGTCGCTCTCTCTCTCCGTTGGCTCTCAGAGCGCTCAGGAGTCTCTGCTGGGGGCGCTGCTAGTTCTCGGCCTTGTGCGTAGTCACTTTCCAGGTTTGTTGGTTTTCTGAAATGAAAAGGAAAGACTCTGCCAACATGTGTGGTTATAAGCGTGGGTTGATGCAATTTGGTACTGCACATATACAAGTTGGCACGTTAGGGAGTCCAGGAATAGGAGCTGTCCCAACTGCCACCGCCCCTCTCTGGAGTAGGGCTTTCACTGTATTTCACCCTGGTAGGCCTCCTACCCCACGCCGAGATGGGTTCCAATCCCCCTCTTGAGAAGGTCAGGGTAAAGACCTTGTCAACCTTCTTACACAATGCAAACTGTTTCCATGTCCTGTTGGAAGACCATGTCAATCAGTGTGCAATCAATAGAAATAACAGATCAATATGATCTGTCAATTCCTGTGAAACAACCTCAGAAAAAATACACATTTCCTTTCTTTAGATTGAAATTCTCTCTTATGTAATTGCAGAGGAGTCAGGGAGCAACGATTAGTCAACAACACTGTGAACACACAGATACGTTTTACAATGAAAGAATGGCCACAAAATAGCATAGATGATAAATAACACATCAATTATGAATATACCCAAAAGACCAAGCCCGACATGTTTCAATCCCTGATAATAGCGTGGGATCTTTCTCAGGGGTAAAAAAACAACAATTAAATATGACTATAAACTGTGCTTCTTTAGCCAATACTCAGACTAATAGGTGTTATAGAGCAGAACACACGAAATAAAAAGTCCATATTGTGTCAGATGGTATGTGAATTCTGGGGGAAGAAAGGAGATAGAAACATAGTTACTTTTGAAAGCACACCTAATTTGAATCCAATGAAAAGTCTGAAAGTGTGTCACAAACGTGTTGCTTTTTATGTATACTCTGTGTCTCATGTGTCGACAGGGATCTGGTGTAAAACACATATTGACAATACATGTTGTCACTTAAATGCGCATAATTTTACATGAAACGGGGGAAAGTACGAATTCTCAAGAGACCAAAAATATTATTATTTAAAGAAGCATTTTGGTATGTGGAAAAACATGGCCGAGTGACATTTACCTCTTCATACATTCACTTCTTATGTCTTTCACTTCGCCATATATCCACTTCATCATTACAGGGGGAGACCATCTGCACCTCTTCCCTTTCTAACTCATATTCTTCCCCCAACCCTAATCTTACAGTTTCCTTACATATATCCATTCCCACTAAATGCAGATGAAGTAAAGGTCAGAAGAAGTAAATGCATAAAGAAGTAAAGGTTTGGCGAAGTCAATTTAGAAGAAGTAAGTGTTGAAGAAGTGTTTCCAGCAAAGTAAAGGGGGGATACCTGCCTAAACAATAATGATATTATCGAGCAGCTAACAATTCTATGGTATTATGAGTATTAACATAAGAATAACAAGTAACATATTGTCATGGCACAGTGACAAAAGGGCATATGTATCTTTTTGATTGTGATGTAGGAACTAGGAACTAATATGTACAAGTTAGAGGAAGGCATTCATTGCAAGTAGTCAAACTTAAAGTATATCTCCAATCAAGTTGGCCTAAGTCTATAATGTCAAATAAATATACAGCCATTGCAAATTCTCATTTAGTCCAGTAACATGTGGTCTTAATTTAAAAGGTAGGTGTTGTTCCAAAATTAGCAGTCTTCTTTTCATGTTTTTCCTGCATCAATCATGGCAAGAACTGACCATGAAGAATTTGAGTGACAGTGTCCTGCTTGGAGGAAATGATGAACCGGTGAGATAGTCATGTTCTTCTTTCTGAAACTGCCATTCCAATATATCGGAGGCTACAAAGACAGTTGATCAAGTAGACATTTTGGCTGCTATTACAATTAGTAAGGTCGACTTGTTTCCATGCCGAAGAGAGGCCAATATAAATTCCTTTACTAGCTTAAGTTTGATTACAAGCAATGCAAATGTCCCTCAGATAGTATCCTTGAGGCATTGGCCTTCCCCACATTTCAGTTATGGTCAAAGATATTTTAGGCTTATTTCGGTCAGATTAGTGTGTACTGAATGGTCTATGAGGTTTGCACTGCATATGAAGGCAAACCATAACTTAGATAAGTTAGAAGGACTCTTCTCCGGAATCTTCCAACGTTTACGGATAACTGTTTTGATTTTGTTGGAAAGGTTGGAGTATGTGTTGACACCGACAATGCGATCATTATTAGGGCTAGTTCTAGAGAATTGAAGTATTATTATTATTATTATTATTAGCACCACACTTAAAGAACCTTTTAACCAGTTTTCTGGGATATAGTCTGTTACATATTTTATGCATCAATTTTAGAGCATGTTCTTTGAAATTTGCAAATTCACTACTATTCCGATAATGTCTAAGGAATTGCCCATTTGGCAGTTGTCCTACAAGCACTGAGGATGAAAACTATGATAATGTATCCATTCTTTCTTTATTTTTATTAAGGCTATTTCATACCTCAAGGTGGCGCTACTTTTTTTACTCTTTGTACCTGTGGCGGTTCTGGAATTTACCCTAACCACATTTTCATTGTGAGCCAAGATTGCCAATCTTGTCAGCCCTTTCCATCCCATCAATAATAAAATGGAATCTTTTAGGATGGTATTTCATACACATGCTGTGCAATGGCTCTCACTCTCCTGTGTGGCTCAATCTCTAGTCAATCCCTTGTCACAGACCATCTTCATAAGGACTGTAGGAGGTTGTGACCCAGGTTCTTGTCATTTCTTCCTCCTCTCCTGTGCTTGACTCAGTGAAGGAGGTGCACAACCACGGCAGTGTTGCTTTGTGCCTCACAAATGTTAGCTGCATGGTGCAGAGGTTATCGCCTCTTTTCAAGAAGTTTTCGGATTATTTGCAATTTCGTGCACGCCATAATAGAGTATTGCTTTTGACTGTGACCAATTCATAAGTTGTTCTCAACCATTTTTTCCCTACAGCAATGATTATCGTGGTCACTGATTTAGACACATATCAAAAATCGTATTGATGCCTGATCATTGTAAATGTACTTTTCATGATTTGGGCATGCTCACATCTCTGTCGGTTGCTACCAGCTCAACTTCCAAACCTCGAGATTGAAGCCATATAATCCATTTTGTAAAACAATGCTTCGCTTTGCAACAGCGGATTTCATTCTGCTGTAACTTGGGCAACTACAGAGCCTATAGTTTTTTTAATGTCCAAATCCACTTAGATAGAATTGTGAACATTAGCCTGCATCGCATCTAGATGGAATTGTGAATATTGGCATGTCCATACTTAGATAGAATTGTAAATAAATACTAGCATGTCCACACTTAGATAGAATTGTAAATATTAGCATGTCCACACTTAGATAGAATTGTAAATACTAGCATGTCCACACTTAGATAGAATTGTGAATATTGGCACATCCACACTTAGATAGACTTGTAAATATTAGCATGTCCACACTTAGATATAATTGTGAACATTAGCCTGCGTCACATCTAGATGGAATTGTGAATATTGGCATGTCCACACTTAGATAGAATTGTGGACATTAGCCTGCGTCGCATCTAGATGGAATTGTGAATGTTGGCATGTCCACACTTAGATAGAATTGTAAATACATATTAGCATGTCCACACTTAGATAGAATTGCAAATACTAGCATGTCCACACTTAGATAGAATTGTGAATATTAGCATGTCCACACTTAGATAGAATTGCAAATACTAGCATGTCCACACTTAGATAGAATTGTGAATATTAGCATGTCCACACTTAGATAGACTTGTAAATATTAGCATGTCCACACTTAGATAGAATTGCAAATACTAGCATGTCCACACTTAGATAGAATTATGAACATTAGCATGCGTCGCATCTAGATGGAATTGTGAATATTGGCATGTCCACACTTAGACAGAATTGTAAATAAATACTAGCATGTCCACACTTAGATAGAATTGTAAATATTAGCATGTCCACACTTAGATAGAATTGTAAATACTAGCATGTCCACACTTAGATAGAATTGTGAATGTTGGCACATCCACACTTAGATAGACTTGTAAATATTAGCATGTCCACACTTAGATAGAATTGTGAACATTAGCCTGCATCACATCTAGATGGAATTGTGAATATTGGCATGTCCACACTTAGATAGAATTGTAAATAAATACTAGCATGTCCACACTTAGATAGAACTGTCAAAAAATATTAGCATGTCCACACTTAGATAGAATTGTGAATGTTGGCACATCCACACTTAGATAGAATTGTAAACATTAGCCTGCGTCGCATCTAGAGGGAATTGTGCATATTGGCATGTCCACACTTAGATAAAATTGTGAACATTAGCCTGCGTCACATCTAGATGGAATTGTGAATGTTGGCATGTCCACACTTAGATAGAATTGTAAATAAATATTAGCATGTCCACACTTAGATAGAATTGCAAATACTAGCATGTCCACACTTAGATAGAATTGTAAATACTATCATGTCCACACTTAGATAGAATTGTGAATGTTGGCACATCCACACTTAGATAGACTTGTAAATATTAGCATGTCCACACTTAGATAGAATTGCAAATACTAGCATGTCCACACTTAGATAGAATTATGAACATTAGCATGCGTCGCATCTAGATGGAATTGTGAATATTGGCATGTCCACACTTAGACAGAATTGTAAATAAATACTAGCATGTCCACACTTAGATAGAATTGTAAATATTAGCATGTCCACACTTAGATAGAATTGTAAATACTAGCATGTCCACACTTAGATAGAATTGTGAATGTTGTCACATCCACACTTAGATAGACTTGTAAATATTAGCATGTCCACACTTAGATAGAATTGTGAACATTAGCCTGCATCACATCTAGATGGAATTGTGAATATTGGCATGTCCACACTTAGATAGAATTGTAAATAAATACTAGCATGTCCACACTTAGATAGAACTGTCAAAAAACATTAGCATGTCCACACTTAGATAGAATTGTGAATGTTGGCACATCCACACTTAGATAGAATTGTAAACATTAGCCTGCGTCGCATCTAGAGGGAATTGTGCATATTGGCATGTCCACACTTAGATAAAATTGTGAACATTAGCCTGCGTCACATCTAGATGGAATTGTGAATGTTGGCATGTCCACACTTAGATAGAATTGTAAATAAATACTAGCATGTCCACACTTAGATAGAACTGTAAATAAATACTAGCATGTCCACACTTAGATAGCATTGTGAATGTTGGCACATCCACTCTTAGATAGAATTGTGAACATTAGCCTGCCTCGCATCTAGATAGGATTTTGATTGAAGGATAGCATGCCCGCGCCTAGATGAAACTTGAATGTTAGCATGTGCCACACTTAGAACTGTGAACACCAGCCTGCGCCGCTTCTAGATGAGATTGTGAATGTTAGCATGCCCACACCTAGATAGAATTCTGAACATTGGCCTGCGCCGCTTCTAGATATGATTGTGAAGGGCAACAAGTGCCACACTTAGACAAAACTGTGAATGTTAGCATGCTAAAGGTCAGGTAACCCACTAACCAATATAACCTCAAACTCTGCATACTTATCTCACTCAAAAACTCACACAACCATGACTCGCACCACAAGCCGCATGCACTTCACAACACTGCAACAACACATAAGCCGGAGCAACAGCACACGCGGACTGACACTGATCCAATACCCCCACCAAAGCTCAGCACCCGGTGTATACCGAGTTGAAGCTGCCAACAGAACACCACTCCTCTCACTATCCTACTCCCTCTTCACCTTACTAACCCATCCCACCTTATCGTTTACAGATCCGCCAGAGCACCTCGGGACCAATTCCGTTGGTGACGGTGCGCGGTACAAATACCTTTAACATTCAACATTTAATAGTATTTTACGTTAAAGCCTGGACTTGTCAGACTGACCCCTACCTACCATCACCATACTTTATCCAGCAAGTGCATTGCCCAGTGCTGCCAGTTATTGTTTCCATGCTTCTTCAATAGCAGGGAAGAGGAACTTATTTTTGTATTTGCCGAAGGTATTCTTGGAAATGAACTACATTCCTAAACGTTTACAAAAAAGTTGATATTTTGATAAAAGTTTAACCACTAAACAAAAGTGCACACGAAGTAAGCAAATTGCCTGCTGCCACATTAAGAAGAACATTTTAAGTGAACCAAGAAAGGCTTTAGGGGTTGCCTTCAGAGTTCCCTTGCTCTTTTATGTTGGTTCCAATTCAATGGAGAAGAAAATCAATGGTTTCGCACGAGTAGTACCATTAGTTAACATTGTGTGTTTCACATCTTTAAAATATCAATCAGGCAGCCCTCAGAAACCATGCATTTGAGTTCCCACAACAGGCCCTCATTTGGCAATTGATGTCTTCCAATTCGTGCATTGTATTAATTTTGTTTACACTGGACAGACTGTAGTTCAGGTAAAATGCGATTAAAACAGTACAAACATTATGTATTATGCAATTCAAAAGAATACATAAGGGAAGAAAAGAAGTACAAAATGAGTTCGAAAGAGTAGAGAGGAGTTGAGCTTTGATGGAAGAGATGCAGTCCAGGAGTAGAACAAACAGTTGGAGGGAGAGAGTTCCAAACTTTAGGTGCGAGAAGTGAGAAAGAGCGGAAACAAGAAGAGGCACAAGGAGTGGCGGGAGCAGCAAGAAAGTGGAACAGGAGACGAGCGTCAAAGGGAAGAAAAGAAATAGACAAAATACAAGACGTGATGGATGTGCGCAGCAGCGCAGGTGATGAAGGAGGAGAAGACGAATAGTAGCATTATAAAGAGAACAGAGTGGTGTAAGATGAGAGCTAGAAAGACTGACTAACAGGGCAGCACAAGAGCCGGTAGGGCAAAAAAGAAGTGAGGCAATAACAATTTCACGAGCAGTGAAGGATAGAAAAGGGCAAGTGTGCCCAAGATTATAGGGATGGAAGTGGCAGACCTGAGCTGTGTTAGAAATGTGAGCAGACAAGGAAAGAGAAGGTTAAAAGATGACACCTAGATTTTTGGCAGAGGACGAGAGTATTAGCTGGAAAAAAGAGAAGCTCACGTTTAGTAGAGTTAAGCTGGAGAAAGTGGGAGGTCATCCAAGATTGGATAGCAGAGAGACAGCTGGAAAAAATTAGACAGGAAGAGAGTCAGAAAAAAAAAGAAAATGCAAAGAAGATTTGAGTGTCATCAGAGTAAAAGTGACAAGGTAGATTGAAAGTAGAAATTAGATCAGTTAGTGGATTATGTGAAGAATAATACGTCTCCCTCGCTAAACCCCTGCTTAAAGTCTCTTCCCAGGTGGCGCTTCCTGATCCTGACCTCGGGGGTGGTGTACTGCGAGAGGATCACCTGGGAGGAGACAAGGACAAGGGTGGTGAGGAGATCCCATGGGATGAGGCACGGTGTTTGTCCATTAAAAGAAGAACCTTCGAAAGTTACCAAAGCAGGTAGTGGTTTACTGTCATTATCATGTATCTGAACCACATATAGGATCTATGGCTCTGGACACAAATGCCATAAAACCTGAACAAACCTTCATAACAGAAAAAACATATAAGGTACTTCAGGATAGAAATCCTCCCAAATCCCAAAGGTATAATGGAAAGGAATTTAGAAATGTTGCCTTAAATACATTGGGCCTCATTACAACTATGGCGGCAGACGTGCCGGTAATTACCAGCACGGCTGCCGCCGGAGTGTTTTTTTCCCAGCACCCGGCAATGGGCAATTATCGGGCCATTCCGGCCCGCCAGACCCAGTAATTGCCCATTGCCGGGTGCCGGTATTGATCACTCCTCATTGGGGTCAATGGGAATGGGGAGGCTGGTAGCGCACGCACCGTCAATAACGGTGTCGGCACAACAGGGTAGTTCGGCCCGCGGGTGCTGTTCCGCACGGCAGGTCGGACCTGCCGGGCTGACAGGCACCCAGGGGCAGACCTCGTAGGTTGCCTGGTCTGGTAACTATGGTACAGGCAAGCTTACCGGTACCGTACTTACCGGACCGGCAAACTTATAATGAGGCCCATTATGTTTCTCTGTAACAATGAGTTATAATGGTTCACCCTTAAATTCACACTAAGGAATATTAATCTACCTTTAAAAACCAGTTATTGAAAAGAACTAACTTTGTTGTTGAGGACTACAAGTACCATAATCCCATAAGTATTGGGACATGGAAGAGTGCTGAAGAGTTATGCTGTAGTAGTAGTCAGGCAATTAAGCCTAATATCCCACACCTGATGGAACCTGAGAAGCTTAAAAGGCCCCGTCAGGTGCAGGCTAATAGAAGCAGCTGGAACCATAGCTGGAGTGTATGTAGTAGTAGCAGAGACAGAAGGAAGAAGGCACAGTGTTGACAATCCATGTACACATGGGAGAACCAAAGAGATGCTGGGACTCTTTTACAGCAGATTTCACATGCTTGTCCTCAGAGGGTCTTATTACCCCAAACTCAGAGGTATAGAGGCTGCACAGCAGAGGGCATGCAGGAAGGCTGCCTTTCCCCGTGTGAGCCTAATTGCAGAGATTGGGCAGCGGGTAGCGTGTTGGACACAGCAGTGTGAAGCTGTCCTGAAGCTGTGGGTCCCAGGAGCAAGCACCTTAATTGAGTGGCTGCGCTGGAGACACATTCAGCGAGGAAGGTTGTGGGTCCCAAGGGAAGCCAGGAGTCGTAGAAATGGTGCAACACTTGGAGAAAGGAACGCAGAATCTGGTGAGTTGAACCTGGTGTTCTGATTCCTTGCGTCAGTACTGCCGGCAACAATATCCAGCTTAAAAATCACTTGCGTAAGAGTAGAAGCTAGGTGAAGCTGTTAGTTGAATCTTAAACAATGGGATACTTGAAATGTAGCACTTGTATTTTATCAGGTAATTTATCTTTAACTCGTGTGAAGAGCAAACGCTACGAAAAGTGATTGTTAAACATTTAAACTTTGTTAAACCGATGAAGAAGAGGTTGTGTGTGCCTAATTATGCTTCTCAGAGGCAGAGTGAACTCTGAAGCATTACTCATGCAATCAACAATTGCTTATAAAGAGAAATCAAGTGTTTAAACGTTGTATTTGAAGTTGGAGAAAGCAAGCATCGTCCAAGCCAAACATATTTCCCAATTGAGACTGAAACCAGCCTTTTCCCAAAGCCAGAGAACAGTTTAAACAGCACTGTAAACCAAATAGAACTTTGGCACTGCCTAATATACAAGTGCGCAACCATTACCTGAAGCCAAGAAAGTGGCAACAAAGCTTCTAGGTAAATATTATGGTGGACCAGTGGCAAAGGGATGAAGGCAAGGATGTGCAAAGGAGATCTGCTACTAAGTGGACACAACCTACATTGCTGAAAACTGTAGATGAAAGAGAGAAGTGTGGTCCAAAGGCAATTTTTGCGTTGTTGTTGGTTGCAGACAGACGAGAAAGACAAACAGTCTGCTCCTCTGCGAGAAAGGTTCAGAGGATGAGTGCCTTGTCTACTTGAAGGTGGAAGTACCCGAGAGTAAAATCTTGCTCTATCTGAAAACTGTTTTTATAAAATACTGAAGTTGTGTCGACACATTGTTACAGGTAAACAGGAGAAAGACAAAGGACAAAGAGGCTGCTCCTTTGGAACAGGAATAGTCAGAGGAAGAGTGCTTTGTCTATTCGAAGGTGTTGAAGTAACTGAAAGTGAATCTTGTCATAACCAAAACCTGCTTGAAGTTACAAAGTACTATAGCTGTAGTGATGTCACAAAGTACTGAAGCTCTGGTGGTGTATTTGGTTGTTAGTAGATTTTAGACTTCAGTAGCAAAAATGAAGGTGGAATACTATGACGCCAAGGAGTATGCCCTCATGGTAGACTTTTGTAGAAGTTGAAGTTGTTGAAGTGGAAGTAGAAGTGCTGTGAAGTCATCCTGATTACTGTGACTCGTAATCTTGTAAAGAGAGACATATCAACTCTTAACCAAGACCTGTGTTTCACTAATATTTACAGAAGTTGTATTTCTTTTGAACTGTGGCAATTCATATTGCATTACTGGAAGTGGTGGCAAAGCAATGCAGATGGGAATAACATTGATTCTATTTTGAGGAAGTAGAAAGTCCTTCTTTCACCAAGAAGAAAAGCTTTTCTGTTGTTGGAGCTTTGGTTAACACAACTTTACTTTGACACTAAAACATCAAGACTTGAATTGAGACTGGACTACCTACATGGATTTCCTTGTTTCTTTTTGTTGAACATTGAAGCTCAATTTGTCTTGAATCATGGGTAAAGGAGCTCACCCTGGTTACTACAAGGTTGTCAAGAAAATGTAACTATTATTTTGATGTAATTTTAATTGCCATATATTTCCTTTATGTATTTGATTTTAAAGTGTGAGGGACATATACACTGTTAGAGTGTTTCCCTGTAGTTTTGTTAGGCAGGGAAATTCTCATCAGAGTAGGCATAGTGAGCCATTTGATAGCATTTATAATGTAATAAAATGGCATATTTTGAACAATCATCCAAAGGTTGTCCGCCTTGCATTGCTGACCCCTCACAAACAGCATATAGGGAGAAAGAAGAGGGCCAAGGAATGAGATTTGAAGGACACTGTCATGCAGCGGATGGGGAAAAGAAGTGGAATCAGACCAGGAGATAGTGTAGGATCGGTTCGACAAATAAGAATCAAACCATTTCAGGACTAAGCCTGAAAACCCAAGAGAAGTGTGAGAGGACAGAAGAAGAGAGTGATTTGCAATGTTGATAGCTGCAGACAGATCTGAAAGAATAATTATAAAATGTTGTTTGGAGGGCTTTGCAGAAAGTAGGGAATTGATGTCATAAAGAATAGCTGCCTCAGTAGAGTGAGCGGAACGGAACCTAGATTGAAGAGAGGGTAGAAATGAGTCTCAATTTAGAAGAAAGGGTACCTGGGACTGCACAACATGCAGAGTTTATAGAGAAAAGGAAGAAGAGAAATAGGTCAGACGTTTGCAGGAGTGGTAGGACTTAGATTAGGTTTTCTAAGGATGGGTATGATGAAAGCAGATTTAAATGAAGAAGGAAACGAAGCAGGGAAAGAGAGTAATTCATAAGGCAGCTAAGGTAGGGGATAGTATTGGGGTAAATAGAGGGAATAAAAGAAGAAGAGAGACAGTCAAGTGGGGAGGTACTTGGTTGGCACGCAACAGAGACCTGCAGTGTCTAAGTCAGTTAAGGGAGTGAAAGAGGAAAAGGAACAAAGCTCAGAAGAGGAATGAGAAGAAGTAGGAGAAGAAGAATGAATGTAAACAAACTCAGAGGTGAAGAAGTTTATAAAGTCCAAAGAAGATCATGGGGAAGATAAGGAATGGTGTCTGGGTCGAGGAGAGAGAATCGTATTAAGATGCTGAAAAAGACTACGGGATGGTGCGACAGAGAGATACTAAGATCAGGAAAATTATGTTTTTTAGCTGCCAGTAGAGAAGTTTCATAGGATGAGTGAAGGGAAGAAAGAGTGGTAAGATCGGCTGGAGACTGGGATTTTTTCCAAAAGCGCTCAGCCTGACGCAGCATTGTACAGAGAGCAATGAGAGGAGTATTAACCTTAGGGGATTCACGAGAAGGGGAAAACAAGTTTAGAGGACAGAGAGAATCAAGATTAGAAAGCAATTTAGAATGAATAGAAAAAGCCATCTGATCAGATAACAAGGAGGTACATTCATGCAGCAGGAGAGAGCAGAGCGAAAAGTGGCCAGAAAAGACGATGTATCAAAAGACTGTAAGCCTCGATGAAGAAACATGGTTGCAGTAGTAGAGCATTGAGAATGGGGAGGAAGTGTGGGTGAGAAGCAAAGAAGGAAGTGGTCAGAGAGATAAGTGGCATGAGCAGTAGTAGGAGCAGTAGGAGAAATATAGGAAAAGATAAGATCTAGAAACCAACTGGAAATAGAGAGAATGAGGAAGTTAGAAGGAGAGAAGAGAATCAAGATCATCATAGAAGTTCAAGATAGGGTCTGGGGGTCGGTATAGTGTAAGGAAGTAAATTGGAAGAGATTTAGTAAAAGAGGAACTATTATATTTAAAAGAGGAAAAAAGTGGAAGGTTAGGGGGAGCGTGGGAGAGGGTCCATGAGGAGTGGTAATGAACCCTGGTACCACCCCACTGCTAGTAGCACGAGGGTAGTGAGATAATTTGGTAGTGACGGTGGAAAGAAAGGCAAGAGTGGTAGCATTAGTGGGAGAAATCCAGGTCTCGGTTAGACAGAGAAGGTGACGATTGAATTGGAGAAAAAGCTCAATAACAGAGTGAGTTTTATTACTGGGGAAAAGGGCATTGAATAGCCTGAGCGAGACTGCAGACAGGGGATCAGGAGATATAAGCAGGTATGACTGATTTTGCAGGTTTCGAGAATGGGAAGTAGCAGGCGGAAACTGCTGGGGAGAAAGAATGGTAGGGATAGGGGAAGGCACCGTGAGAAACAGAAGAATCAGGGTAAAGGCAATGAGAGTTTGTTTGTTTATTATTTGTACGGCGCGCCATATCTGAGGTATCCGGAGTGAAGAGAGAGGGTCGCAATACCTGGTGTGAATCAGGGCAAACAGGGATAGACACTGCCCATGAGTGGGTCATCCTTTAGTGAAATGGCCCGGGGGGGGGGTGCCCAAAGGTGGCCATTTCTAAAGGGACAGTGTGGGTCAAGTGACCAAGTCACGTGACCTGCGTCGGATGGCGTGCATCTGGGCCGGTCCAGGCTGGGACAGGCAGCAGGGAGGCCAGATGGAGGCGTGAGAGTCTACGGGTCCTCAAGTGGAAGCCTTGGCGGTCCCAGGGGGGACCATGGACCCAGAGGTAGGAGGCTCACAGGGAGCATAGCACAGCATCCAGGGGGTCCTTACAGGGTTACGTCACCAATTCAATTACTTTTTCTGGAAATACTGTCGTCTGCAGGGTTGGAGACATTTGAGAATAACAATCATCTCTATCAACCTTCCCTGGCTCTGCACTGATTTTTAATTTAAATTCTGGCCATTGCATATAAGCATCTTTCATGTGTAAATTTACTGATGGTCGTTGATGTTGCAAGAGCAAATCTGCCCAAGTAACTGCCATTTGACAGCCCTCAGCCCTTGTGATTGAAGTGCTCTGAGTTTTGTGGTTCTTCGTTTTTCTAGGCCTTTATAAAAAAAAATATGTGACTCATATGTGACCAGCCGGTCAAGTGGCACAGCGAGTAGAGCGCTCGCTTTGACATCCGTGCAGAGCCTGCTAACGCAGGTTCGAATCCCGGCGGGGCCAACCTCAGCATTTCGTCCTTCCGAGGTCGATACCTGAGGGTTCATAGCAAAAAAAACTATGTAAATGCCAAAGTATTATTATTATTATACAATCTAAAAACATCTAGAGAAAATAATGCCTAACAAAATATGCAATTGTTCTAATATGGAAATTTGAAGAGTCATATATTTGGCAAGTGATAATTATAGTTCGAGTGCAGTCCTTTGGTACTCACCCTTAATCTTCTTGAACATGGGGTTTGTGCACCAGTCCTGCCATTGGAAGTATGAGGCTTGACCACAAAATGTACATAAATTAGAGTTATTTAAATTTCTCGTGCATGAGGCTTGTCTTGTTATTTGTGTGCGTCACAACTGAGAAGAGAGTACATCTAAAGGGTGGGAATGCTGTTTCCTGATTTGGGGGTAGACAACTGTACACAAGGCATGTTATACACAGAAGAACATTTCATTTATTTGATTACACAACGTGCCTGGCATTCCTGTATTGGCTGCAATGGGCCCGAGGGCACTGACAGCACAGTGTCTTCCTCAAGCAACTCCTGTGTGAAAAGGTCAAGAGCAAAAGACACAGTTGTCACCTTTCGATATTACACATACAGATACGTGGGAATGGGCCTAGACATGAAACGGCTCGATATTAGCCACTTGCCTGCCCTGAAAATCTCAACTCTGCAACACATTTGCATCCATGGCATACTTGAAAGTGTTGTGATGTGTCTCAGGACTCCAACAACACACTCACTTCCCTGTCTCCTCCTTTGGACAAGAAATTAATGGGTCAAGGGGGAAAGGCACAGTCTTTACATCTCAATCTTGTACAGGCACGTGCAAGGGCATAGGCCTAGACATTAATCAGCCAGATGTTAGCAACTTGCCTGCTAGACTAAAGAAAAGGGATTCTTGGCTAGCAGACTACACAAGAGTGCCAGGCCTACCTGCATTGGTTGCCATCTGTCTCAGGGTGTCAACAGATCCCTTCCTTCCCTTTCTCCCCCTGCAAACAGGAAATGAATGGCTCAAGAGTAAAAGGAACAATTCAGAAATACAAAGTACACATCCAGTGGCGTCATACTCATGACTCCATTAAAAGGACTCATATTATACTTACTGGCCTATTTTTATGTGGAAAGAGAACTGGTAGAACATTAGCAATGCATCTTTCAGTCACTTTGGGATGGCCTGTTCTTGTAAATTCCACTGACTCATACATCTGGGCACTGAAGAGTTGGCTGCCAACATGGTGGTAATGATTGCTTCTTTTATCTACTAATATTTCATTAGTATGTCTACCAATCCCATCTGGTTGAACACCACGGTTGAGTAGCCGTTGTCAGAATAGTGACATATCTTCAGGAAAAAGTGTAGCGTGGTGCCTGGCTTCTTGGTGTGTGCAATGTTAGGGCAACCAATGATGACGACTCAATATGAAATTTTACTAAGAAAAGCAAAATCGTAAATAAATAAACCTAGGGCATATTTTAGAGTAACTAATACTTAGATTTCGAAAATAAGACATTCTGATAAAATAATCGTACTGCTAGCAACACAGGGCTTAATAGTCCCATTGATCACTATCACAATTCAAGCTCTACACACCCTGCAGGCCCTAGTTACAATGATTCCATTTGTAAGTCTTTGAATTTACAGCAAGGATGGATGAAGAGAAATGTTAGTACCTGATTGCAATCTTAGCCCATGCGAAAATGAGACTAACAGTTGCTTACCTTTCGTGCTTGGTGTCTTGACTTGTCGTGTGTACCCAGTTGAATCTGCAGTAATGGAGGGACTTTGGAAGCATATGCTTTTTTATGGACTGAGGGCTTGACATGTTGAAGCAGAACCTGGATTGGCAGTTCTTAGCTTTTTGGGTATTTAACAAAATTGGCTTTGCCCTGCTAGATACACAATGTGGCAGATGCCATGGAGGAGGCATATGCTTCATCACCACCCGACCCTCTTTTAGTGGACTGAGTGAACATTGTGATAGAGGGTAGGAACATTTCAAGTGGAGTGACTACCCGCCTAGTCAGAAAGAGAGTTATCAAATATTGCCAGTTTGCAAGATCCCAATGAATTGTAAAAGCCACTTAGTTGAATCACTGTCTGCAGAGTTGAAAATAGCTAAGGAGTTATACGGGTTAAGGGATCTTGTCCAGACCAGAATGAAAAGAATGGACCACATGCTGGTTCACATGTTTGTGATCTGCAAACTTAAGTTGCTCAGACACTGCCATCAAACATTCATATGGTATAAATCCAATAAATGATGTTGCACCTGTTTTCTTTTTCCCGTGATTGGCAGGGTGTGGAGGCGACCAGACATGTTAATTTCTGCAGCACGTGTTTCACCGGGGGAACTGAAAAGAATTGCTGGGATTACTTCTGGGGTGGCCAGTTGGAATGTGCCTGTCTGTGTGCATTACAGTGGTTGGAAATAGTGGCAGCTGGACTCAAGAACATAGCAGTAGTAGCACAGACCTAGACAGGCAGCCCCGCTGCACTCAGTAACTAGAGCTCCGGCATAACAGCAGTAATATGTTCTGGGGTGAGAGTACATACATACTGGAGGCAGGGTGGCACGATAACTGTTGCTAAGCGGGCTGCAGCAGAGGTCTTCTGGGTTCATCACAGCCCTGTGCATTTTCTCTCCTGATATGGAATGGAAAAGATGTGGCACCAAACGTTATCCAGCACTTTTCCCAGACACACACTTTCTTGCACAGAGTGCAGGAGGCGGGATGCTGCTATTCTTTCTCCTATAGTATGAAGAACTTTCTTGCTGGAGCGTAATGAGGGGTTCTACTATTCTCTTGTGGCTGTGAAGGTGTGGTTGAAGGTGACAGAGTTAGTGCTGTGGCTGCCACATGCTAATGTTGTGCAAGTGCACACCCGACAGGCTGCCTTTGAAGGTTTCCTTAGAAACATGAGAGTAATCTCCTTCATTGCTTCCTCTGCAACAGGGGCATTATTCTAAGCTTGCTCCTCCACTGTATCGCTGGTTTACAAAACCATGTGTTGCAGGGTCCTTAACTCATACAGGTCACCACCTTAATCATAGTCATCATCATCATCATCAGACTCATCACCAGTGGGTGGAGGTGGAGGAGACTAGGAACTTTCCACTGCCTGCATCTCTGCACATTTGCCTCCTGGCTAATAGATAGTTCTGTAAGTCCAGTCCTCCTTCTGCCACAGAGACGATGGGCTGAACCTACTCTGCATGCCTTCCTCTCCCACTGGGACTTTTAGGTCCAGGCATGTTGGCACTCAAAATATTTGGTTCTGTTTAGCTGCAACTGGATGGCACATTGTGGACTCAATTATTGTCACTCAACGTAAGACGTTTCACTACAAGTACATTTTGGTATTGCAACTTGAAGACAACTCAGTTAGTTACAGCCACTTAATATAATCTACTCCAGTTTACCAAGAAATATAAGACTTTTTCTCTGCAACCAGTAATATCTAACATGTTGCTTGACTACTGAAAGCTGACACACTGGTTTTTAGCCACAGAATAGGATCTCCGCCTGCCTACCAAGAAATGTAAGAATTTTCTTTGCAACTATTGTGGGGTATTGCAACTAAAAGATGATGGGGTCACCCACTGACCATAATCCTCCATGCATACGAGGAAATACAATATTCTTTCTATGCAAGTAGTATTTGGCAGGGCAATTAAAAGGCAACACACTCCGTAACAGCCACTGCAGTTAATCTCTGGATTTAGTGACAGTGCTGATCGAAAAAATACAATTGGGAAAACAATATTTTCTTCTCACGCTTTCCAGCACTTTCCCCACAATTTCTAGGACTGGAGTTCGTTTTTGTAACTCTACCCATCCTAGAAATTATTGGGAAAGTTGTTTAGTGCGAGAACAAAAATATCGTTCTCCCAACAATGTTTTTTCCACCAATAATGTCACATTCAACCTTTAATCTCGTCCTGTATACCAAGACATGGGTGTCTTTTACCCTGCAAGTGGTGTTTGGTATGGCACACAAAAGAAAACCCAGTCAGCTACAATCACTGTCTATAATATCTTTCTGCCTACAAAGAAATGTGGATCTTTTTCTTTGAAACTAGTGTTTGGTATGGCAAGTAAGAGAGAACACAGTCAGTTAAGCCACTGAATACAATATCCTCTTGTCTACTAAAACGTAATGTCCGTTTCGCTGCAACTAGAATTTAGTATAGCAATTGACAAATAAATATAGTCAGTTACAGCCAGCAAATATGATTTCCTCCTGCCTACTAAGAAGTGTAAGACATTTTCTCTGTAACTGGTATTTGGTATGGCCACTAAAAGACAATGCACTTTCATAGGCCACATACAGGAGGCTGGAGGATAAGCATTCTGCACCCCTTGGGGCGGGGATGTGGACTTCTATCCTCTCAATGGTGGTGGCTCTGAAGGCAGTAAATGGGGGAATCTACTGTTTCCCCACCCTATGCCTAGCCTCATAGCTCATGTGACTCCCTTCTTCCCCAGAATCCCGCCATGGTTGTATACAGAAAGTGTCTTATCAAGCCCCAAGACCAGGATTATGAAAACGTAATTTGGCAGAAGACAGGGCAATCGCTGCAGACCATATGATATTGATAATGAGAATTAAAGGGTGAGGATTTGTCAGATTTGTGGGCACATCTCATGAGCGCAGCTTTGAACCTTGCGCGCTTCAGACTGCGGAAGGCTGCGGTCGCAGAAGGGAGATTGAACTCTGTACCAGGCATCATGGTGCCAACCCTAAGAGAGGACACTGATTAATTCCAAGTTGGCGGACAATCCTGAATGAAACTTGGTGGTCAGGACCATGTAGTGGACCACTGCACAACAGAGTTCACTTGTGGAATTTGTAGTCTGACCGAATCTGCACCAATCATTTAGCCCATTGCAGCCAGCATACAGCTGCCAGACTTCTAACACTTAATGCACAAATCCAAAGTCAGGCAGAACGTGTGGGTTTTAGGAGTCAGATCGCAAAGGTGCCAGTGAAGTGCAGAGTGTAAAATAGAGCATGGAGGAGTGGCCAGGAGATAAAGAGGAGAATTAGAGAGGGAAGAGTGGAAGGGAGAGGGGAGAGAAGAAGAGGATAAAGTGAAGATATGGGGGAGAAGAGGAGACGGAGGAAGAGAAGAGAAAAGAGTGGAGAGAAGGAGAAAGGGAGGAGAAAAAGAGATAGAAGTGGAGTAAGGTATGCGGATAGACAAAGGAGCAGCAGTAGAGAAAGAACATCATCAAAGGAAAGAGGAAGGGGGAAAAGGAGGGGAAACATCTGTAACCCAAGAGAGGATCTGAGGGGGAGAAGGAACATCATAATAAAGAGGAATGCAAGAAGGAGGAGGACAATTACCAAGAAGGGAAGGCAGAGGATAAGGAATGAGTGATAAATAAAGAGAATAAGAAGAACCAGAGACAAGAGACAGAGTATATGGTCTCCAGGAGGAGGGAGAAGGGATAATCCTAAAATGGAGGGCCATGAGGGTGAAGTCCTTCACGACCTTCATTAGAAAGGTCCTCCTAAATTGATGATTCAGAGTAGGTCAAAGAGCCAACAGCTGAGACAGAGAAAGTACTTAAAACTGTATCTATCATCTAGACCTATCTGCGACTAGTTTACAAAACGTGAAACGGGGGGCAGCAAATACACATAGGTTCATCTACCTGTGTAATGCCTGATGCCTGACCTAGCAATGGAAAACCTAAATGTACCAGGTGAGAGTACCTGGTGGGTGAGTCCAGTGGGACCAACACGTGAACCCGTCGACTTTGCAGGTTACAAAGAAAAACAATGAGACCAAGAAAAGTGTCAGAGACACTATACAACTCAGAGACTCTATACAACTCAGAGACTGCGAGTGACTGTTCAGCTCACCGAGGAGGCAATTATATTCTAAGGTAGAGATGGAAGGACTGAGCAGCACAGTCCTAAGAGAGATGAAGAGCCTACCCTGTATGCTGATTGGACAATCCATAACACCATCCCATGGGCTCATTCAATCCTAATCCTTTTTAGGGTGACCACAATAACATTAATAGTGAACCTATAATTGCTGCCAAGCCAATCATTGAACCCTCAGGCATGACATATGCTCTCAGACGAGAAATCACTGATTTTCAAATGATAGGGTCTAGGCTTATGTCTGTATAATGTAAAGAGAGCATTGACCCAGACGATACAAGCAACTCCTTTATATTTTTCACTGAGGATGAAAGGGGGTTTCTGTCCTGAAAGGATAACTCACAGGATACACCATTTACCTGTTTTCTCCAAGATCTATAGTCAAACTTGCCTTCTTTGTAACTCAGAGGGGGAAACTCTTGCCCTGTAAGCCGACAAAGCAGTACGCAAGGAGGAGTTCATAACCAATAATTTAAAGAAACATGTAGGTGTGAGAATCCTGGAACCCCATACTCTGTGGGAAACCCCAGAACCAATAGCAGCCGAGCTCTTCCTTCGACATGATGGGCTATCAATCTCTTTCCACACCTCCAGACCAATGCTCAGAGACCCTGGAGGGGATTCAAGGTACTAAACATCTAGAGGACTTCACCCAACTCTTCATCTGGACCCAAGCACAATTCCTGGACTCTGAGCCAAACAGAAGCGTATCTGACACTAATCACAAGATGCCTCTGCAGGGTCTCCAAAAGGAAATGTTAGATGGCAAGTTAAAGTTGATTTGGGAGCTGAAAAAAGTGCTATCCTAGCCCAGAAAGGCCCCACAACATATTCTGGCTGTCCTACAGAAGTGCTAACAAGGAGGAAACAGGTGCCTTTTTGGAGAATTTTGAGTGGACAAAAGGACGTACACTCAGGTTCTCTCAGTGATCCTCACACTAATCATAGTTTTAATGTCACAAAATACGTAAGAGGAGACGTCATACTACATGGTAAAAATGAAAAACCTGCTAAGGGACGGGTTTGGCTTAAGGGGAACATATAAGTATATCTTCTATAGGAACTGGGATTATGATTGGCTGCCCACTCTCAGGTGGACAACACATGCCTACCTCTAAAACATGTAATCTTCTGAAACATTAGATACACGGTTTCTCATTGGCTTTCAAACTATACAGTCCTTGGTTACATGGACGACTATAATTGGATGGCACGCTTGTGCCAGGTCTGAAACATTCTGTTCACTTAACAGCACATTAGCCCAGACCTAGGTGCAAGGAGATGGGGTATGACACTACCTCCTCACCCAATTAGCCCAGCATCTCCCATCGCCCATGCCTTCTGCCATGAAAATTGTCTTTGAACTTGGCTTTGCAAAAATATCCATGACTTTAGAATACATTGGAGTGAGAGCTCTCACTATCATGTTCTGGGACTCCAAGCCCGAACTTTATTTTCCTTCTTGGCTCACGTGATAGGAGACCACAATTTGGTCCATTTTGTAGGTTTTAAATGCTTTAAATGAATGAAACCTGGCACTCTTGGTGTTCTTTCTTTGTACCTTAACAAGGGATGATTCATTCTTCGCACATTCACTCCTTTCCAAAATAGATAGCTGACCTTGGCTGCTTCAGTCTTGACTCTGGGCCAGACAACCTCATAATGCAGCTCCACAGTTTTGCGTATTCTTTCTGTGACACAGATTTCCCTTCCCTCGTCATGGGTCCTGGTTTACTAAATTCATGATACTGATGCCCAGCTTCTATACAATGGCGGCTCTAGCCTGCATTCTATTCACTACGGATAGACAGCTTCTATGCTGACTTAGTCTACTTGCATTCCAGTATCTGTACAATTATTGAATGGTTGATTTTCTGCAGCACTTCGTGCACATGTAATCTTCTTTTTCGTATTTAAAAGTTCATTTGATTCTTTACTTCGTTATTAGTTTCTGTAGGATCCATACATCTTCTTCAGCCAGTATCTCGGGATGTCGTATATGTCTCCTGTGACATCATTAGCATCTTTCTTTTCTCTTTTTCATATTCCTTTAGGGACTTTTCATCGCTTTGGGGACACATTCAGTAGGGTTGTCTCAATGGGTATCTTCTCTCAAACACACGCTGCGGTATTGGTACAACTGCTGGTGTCAAACACACACAATCTCAGGTCTCCAACATATGGAAGGTAGGGGGGCAGGGTTTCCTGTAGAGGCATGCAGCTGCTCCCCTATATTCCCCGCTCTGGTCGAGTCCTCGACCACCTCCTCAATCGTTTCCACATCCTGGTATTTTCTCTTGAAGAAATTATTCTTTGGTGTCCATATCTTCATCACCCCCCTCAGGGTGCCTGCTGATCTGGCATGTTCATCTACACTGCAGGTCATGTTACTACATTTTCCATTTGTGGTACAATAGACCCATCGTCCCACATACTTCTTAGGATTCTTTGGGTACAGAAACTTGGTTCATTCAGGTGCTGTGATGCTAGCCTCTATATTTTCTAACAGCGTCATCAGACAACTCCTTGGCGTTCGGTTCAGGTTTGACATCGATCATGATCTTCATCCCTACCACCTTCTTTGCAGTTTTCTTGCATTGGGCAATCACGATTCTGACCATACAGAATCCAAATATTACTAACACTAGTATTACTCCAAGAACCTTGAATATATTTGCCAACCACTGTGGGATCCATGAAAACAAAGAGGTAAACCAGCTGTGATCTTCAATGTCATCTGTCTCTTCTTCCATCTTGGTATGCAGGTCTGTCACCAACGTTATGGCCTATGTCAAGGTCCCATTCTGGCCATCATGAGAAGGTATAAATGTGCAACATGATGGCCCGATTTTGGAACAAAAACTCCTTTCTCGATCACTGTGATCATATCAAGGACATACCTATTCAGGAGGGTCATCAGTCGTATGGCCCTCAGCTCTTCCTTAATAGCGTTGAATCCCTTTATGGTAGCATTGATTGTCTGCAGAAGCTCCCATCTGGTGATTTGCAACCATTTGGAATTAGCCACTCTTTGGATCCCAGGCATGAAGACAGCTGTCATTATCATAGCAGTCTTACTGAACAACTTGTGCTCATCAGGAATAGTTGTGTACACTGTTATTGTTTTGGCTGAAAAGTAATGTTCTCTTTTTGTCCGTATGAGTTCAAGTAATCTTTGCTTTTGCAAATGGTCATCCACCTTTGGAAATTCACCAATGTTTAGGTCGCTCTGAGGAATCACTAATGCTGGAACATGCATGGGCACCAGGGAACATACCCGCCCCAATCCTTGGGCAACTTCATATAGGCTCTATATCCACGAGCCCAATATCGATGCATAAGGACGGATGTCACTTTTCCCATTCTGGGGACGTCAATTATGGTCTTTCATTCTTTGTTATATCCAACATGGTTCTTTCCATATCTTCAGAAGCATAGTGTCACATTAACCAACGGGATTACAACTACTGGGCCTGATTCATCTTCCACCAATGCCAACAATTTAGAGTGCTTGACCCATGACTTTAAGCATCCATCATTCATTTTCTTCACTTCTTGTACGTAGTTCGTTTTCAGCAGATGAGCTGTACAGGACACCATTCCTTCTTCCCATCCTTTCTTGGTATGTACTTGTCCATCGATCAACATTTGAGTTTGTTCCTAGCATCCAGGCGATCCTGCTATTTCTGTCACATCAGGACCATTCATTCTCTTCATTTCTTCAATGAACACCTCATCCTGTCCTGTGGCAGTAGACACAAGCATCTTGCTCTTCCTTCCAGGCTCTTTTTCCATTTGTGTCATCTTGATATAGTCAGGCACTTTGCATTGTGTGCTGAAACCTCCTTAGTAATGAAAGTTCTTACTGTATTCATGGCATAGGGGATGAGAGAACAGACATAGCAACTCTCATCAGATGCTCTTTCCCCCACCTTTTTCATGTGTTGATACCACATGTTATTCCCCAGGTGAGCTATATTATCTAGATATGTATTAATCCCTTTATTATCCTCATCTACATCTATTCTATGTCTCCCAATATATTTATAGAGATCAAAGAATTTGTCATTATTTGTTTTCATAGTTGGGAGAATCATAAGAGCTATTTCTTCGGTAGAAACATTAAGATGATAGAGACTGTGAAAGATAAGGAACAAAAAGACAACGAGAACAATCATGCAAATATAAATTATGTATACAAATCTGGGCAACCATTTTGCGTGCCATCCTACTGCTTGCTGAACTTGCTCGCTCTCTATAATCATGCCATCTTCCTCATTACTCATTTTTAATATAATCATCAAGTTTCTTTTATGTCTGCAACTGTACACTTTGTTAAATTATAGCAATAAGGCGTCTTCTTATCACTGTACCGTTTTTAGGATCCTGTAAGAAAGTGTGAATATGAACGTCTCTTCTGACAAGAGCAGGGTAAGATTAAAATATGACCACAAAGACAGCAACCACAAGCCAATGAATGTCACTGTCGGCAGTATCATGTGTCTTTATCATTTAAAACAAATATTCTCCATACAATGAATCATACTGATCTCTTTTCCAATTTCTGATCAAGAACTGACATTTAGGCATAACTCTGATGCATTATTCTCTGCTTCAATATATTTCTAAAAGTTCATTTCGAAACTCCTGGAATTCTCTGCAAGTCCTCGCACTCTCTGCTAAAATATATATATGGAGTGTCTATTGAATTCCCGTCCAGATGAAATACACGTTAATCACTTGTTGCTTTGTCATCTTTCTTTTTAGTCATCGATCAGTTCTGCACATGTGGAAATTCTTCTTTTTGCCTTGCTTCTGGATCGACAACGGTGGGAGGGAGGGTCTCAGCTTTATAAACCTTCACGTTGTTTAGTTGAAACCAAGCTCTTCTTCCTTGAATCTTAACAGCTGAAGGGGACATTTCTTCAACAAAGAATGGGCCATTAAAGAAAGGCTCATGCAACTTCCTGGTGAAATTCTTGATCAGGACTAGGTCCCAAACATATAACTTAGATGGTGGTCATAGTTCACTTGGATTGGTTGACAAATGATCTTCTTCCGTATTCCTAGGCCGTGCCCCCTGACGCCTGACTTGATGTGAAAGGAAAGAAATACTGGTAATACATGTCAAATAATCATGCATTTCATCACCTAAAGTTTTTGCTACACTCTGGGCATCACTCTTAATCCTAGACGGAGGTGTAAGGGGCGTTCTCATTCCACGCCCTGTCACTAGTTCATGCAGAGTGAGGTGGTGGTCCAACCCTGGCTGATTCTGAAGGACATATAAGGCCAGGGGTAGGCAATACAGCCATCCCTTTTTCAAAGTCAATTTAATCTTGGCAATCCTCTCTATCCCATTTGCTGGTGGGTGATAAACAGAAGAGAACTGTGCTTTATACTTAATAAAAACCCTATTTGTTTGAATAGCTCATTGACAAAATGTGCCCTTTATAGCACTTCACACACACCCCATCTTGGAAATATTTTGCGCACTAAAAACGTTGCTGCGCACATGGCATCAGGGTGTGTACACAGAGCTGCCTCAATCCACCTAGCGAAGGGACACGCCACCACTAATAGATACCTATATTCATTGCATGTCTGCAACAGAAGAGAACTGTGCTTTATACTTAATAAAAACCCTATTTGTTTGAATAGCTCATTGACAAAATGTGCCCTTTATAGCACTTCACACACACCCCATCTTGGAAATACTTTGCGCACTAAAAACGTTGCTGCGCACATGGCATCAGGGTGTGTACACGGAGCTGCCTCAATCCACCTAGCGAAGGGACACACCACCACTAATAGATACCTATATCCATTGCATGTCTGCAGCATATTGGCATAGTCAATATGTAAATGCTGAAACAGACCTTTCAGTCATGGGATTACTCCTCTAATCATTCTCAGTGTATGCCCAGCAGTAAACATTTGACACACAATGCAATTCATCATAAATAGTGCAATGTGTTCCAACAAATTAGGAATGGACCAGTCTTCTGCAATATTAGCAGCAAGACTTTCTCTAGTTACACGCGCGGGGTAATGCAGCTGTTCAAGCGCGACTTTCAATAAAGTTACTGGCATCACTGACTTTCCAGTGCTGTCTTGTCGCCATAAAGCTTCTGTGGGGCATAAAGAAAATCCCCTTTGTTTCCACAGTTCTTGCTCTTCTTTTGGTGCACTTCCCTGAAGCTCTATTAATTGGGTTATCGACAACTTATTAAACACCTCTTTCACTAACAATGTGTAACCAAATTCTCTTTAATATTCTCAGTACAAAACTCGACATTTCTGGAGAATATGCAACCTTTTGGCTTCTACATCTGTGGCTTTTTTCCCGCAAGAGATAAAATCTGTTTAGTATGCGTGGTTCATGTTATGACCGCTATGGCTACTGGGAGTTGTATTGCCTGAATAAGTCTCTCTAATAATGACACATGCTGCACCGGAGAGCCGTCTGCACGGAGGTAGCCCCTCCTCTTCCAACGTCCCAACCCTGTGTGAATGGTTGACGTCAGATAGGCAGAGTCACTGTACACCGTCACTTCCTGTCCTTCATGTTTTTCAAGTGCAACAATAAGCGCTACTAATTCTGCTACTTGCAGTAAAAAATTGGATGGTATCTTTGCACTTGCTACCACGTCAAATTCCCCATTTAATCTGTGTCTTACTAATGCGGCACCTGAATACCTTTCCCCACTAGTCTGATCAATTTCTGAAGAACCATCAATAAAAAGAATCTCCAATCCCGCTAAAGCATTCTCCTTCACACAGGCTATATCATCATAAAACTCAACATAATTGGCACAGTGTTGCACAGGATCACCTTCATCCAAGGGTCAGCTATAAATGTGGCAGGGTACACTATTTTACATTTTACAATTTTAATTGCTGGATTAGAAATCATTACCTCATAAACTGAAGCTCTTGGAGATGTCAATGTGCCCTTGGGTTTCTCTAAAATGGCAAATAGAGCATGGTCCACATAAAGGGTCATAGAGCAGCCCAAGACAATACTTTTGTACTTTTCAATTGCAAACGCAGCAGCTGCCAAAGATTGTTCGCAAGGGAAGTGTCCTCTCATAACGGGTCTAAAATCCCACTGTAATATGCCAAATGTTTGTACCATAATGTGGTTCTTTGTGTAAGCACTGCTGTCAATACTGACCCACCTGTGTGTGAAAATAAATAAAATTCCTCGTCATAGTTGGGAATTCCTAAAATTGGGGCTGTACAAATTGCTTTATTCAATTCCTCAAATCCTTCCTCCATTTCTGCGGTCCATTCTAGCTTTATTTTACCAACTTGTGCTTTCTTTAATGCTTGCAGAAGTGGTGTTGCATACATACTATAATCAAACACCCAGGCTCTATTGTAATTGCACACACCCAGAAACTGTTGCATCTGTCTTATTGTGTTTGGTTTTGATGTTTTCAGGATTGCCTCAGCTCTCTCAGGTGTCACTTTCTTTCCTTCATGCGGAATCAACTGACCTATGTATAACACCACTTCTTGACAGTAGTGTTACTTCTCCTTGTCCACCTTATATTCTTTACCTACTAAAATAGTAATTAATCAGATTGAATCCTGTCTGCACTCATCCTCTGTTTTACTGCAAATCAATAGGACATCTATGTATTGCATCACTGCACTTTCGAGATCGATATTGCCTAGATCCATCTATAGGACACTGTTAAAGATTGCTGGGGACTCACAATACCCTTGAGGCAACCGAGTATGTTTTTGTCTTTTTTGGCAAAATATAAATGAAGTCAAGTCTTGGGAGTCCTTATGCAACGGGATCAAGAAAAACACATTTTTCAAATTGATCACCGTGAAGTATCGATCTTCTACTGGGATACTACACAATATTGTTTCCAGATTCGGAACTAAAGGAAACTCTGCATTTACAATCCGGTTAAGAGGTCTTAAATCCTGGATAAATCTCCACAACCCTCCTTTAGATTTTTTAATTGGATAAACCGCAGTATTACATGATGACTCTGATGGCACCAGAATCCCATTTCATCAGTGCTGAAATAGTCTGAAGTACACCTTCATCAGCTTCTCGAGACATGGGGTACTGTTTTGCTCGGGGTAAAATTGCTCCTGGCTTAAGCTTCATTTTAATACCTCCTATCCCCTTCAATAAACCTATGTCACAAAGGCATGTGATCAATAGGGCACTCAGCACCCTTTCAAGATCCTCCTGAAAAAATGCTAGTCACTGCCGCATTATAGCCATTCTTTGTAGGACTTCCCTTTTCTCTATCCTTATCCAGTATGTAATGCTCAAAAAGAACACTACTTCATCATCGCTTCGGTCTTCCCTGAACATATCATCATCAATTATGTCAGTTGATCTGTACCCCTCCTCAAGAGCTATCACTGTTCTCCCTGATCTACCCTCACCGTCTATCATTTCGAGCATTGCCATCTCTTTTCATACTATAGCTGCTTCCAACTCCTCATCCATAGGTATTTGTGGTCTAAATAAAAATTCATAAGATATCCTCACAATCTTTCCTACTAGGCCAGGTAGCGATGTCAGTAAAATGCTTACCCCATATAAAAAAAAATAATCTCTGGATATACTGGAACGCCTCACAGAACCACTTGCCCTGTGAATGCCAGTATGAACTCTGCAGCATTTAATAGTGTATTCCTGGAGTGGAGCACACTATTCCTTGGCCAGTAAATGAGATTGTCATGTTAAGTTTTATCATTAAATCGCTTCCTAAAGTGTTAACCAGTGGATGTCGTGAATATAACAGAGGAATGGACATGTCACATTCTCCTATGGAGACTGGTAATTTATCAGTAAAAGAAACTCGACTTGTAGCTCCCTTGAGCATTTATATCAATACCTGACATTGGATATTTTTCCTCTCATATACATGAACAAGTTGCTCCAGTGTCTACAGGAAAAGAAAAGGATTTGCCTCCTATCGTCACATCGACCCTTGGTTCCTCTTGGGGGTCTGGTGTCACAGACAGTACTGAACATATCAAGTCACCCTGTGAGCTGCCCTATTGTGGGTACAAGCTCATCCCTGTCCCTGTAAAAGGATTTCCTCCTACCACAGTGACATCTCCTATTCTAGGTGTCATACTGCTGTGTCTGCATAGGGGCTTGTTGCGACTGCCCTTGTGGTGGATTCATCTGTGCTTGTCCCTGCTGTTGTCCCTGCTGTTGTACCTGCTGTACTTGCGGTTCTCATGCCTGATAGGATGTGTGATCTTGGGCAAAGTCCTCACTGGTCTGTGTGCTGTATGGTGGAGGATAAACGGTCCCCCTTCTGGAAAATTGTCCATTTTGTACATCCCCTTGGCTCCCACATACATGTGCAATATGTCCTATCATTCCACAATTCCAACATACTGGGAGAACCCTTCTGTTAATCCCTCCTTGGTTATATCCTCCCTGAGCACTGTGGTTCTCATTCCGTGTATTTTGAAACCCACCTTGGTTATTCTGAAATCTGCCTCTTTTTCCCCTATAACTAATACCTCTGCCTCGTGGCGTAAACCCATACCCACCTTGGTCCATCGGGCGCAGATTATTTATCTGTGAAGTAGCCATTGTTTCCTGCATGCCCATTCCTTTTCCGCTTGTCAATACCGCCCCCTCTATGGCACATATTGACTACTTTTTCTGAACTAAATTGGCTTCCTCAATATTTCTATTATCGTCTTTCTTTTTTTTCGTTTCTTGTAATAATCAGCAATGGTGTACTATTGTCAACTGTATATCACCCCACGTCTTCGCTTCCATCACCACTTGTCTTTTTTATCTGTCTCTGTACTGGCTCAGGCAACCCCTGACATACGATGTGGTAAAATAATGCCACAGTCTTTTCACATGGCTCATGAGTTTCAAGCTGCCAATTGTCCTGAATATCTTGATAAGCAATGGGGTCTTCATCTTCTTTCATGTTGCGTGCCACAATTGCACACATATCCGATGTGTCAGGATATTGTACCATGAGAGCCCTCCAAACATCTGCTCTACAATTATTAAACAGCGCTCCATCATTCGCTGTGTTTTGTGCAGTCACACTTGAATATCCCTCTCTCCTCCATATGTCATCATCCCTCTCTCCAGGAATGGATGCCAGGAGATCTTTTTTGTCCCCTATGGCCTGCGTATTTACTCCTGTCATTGTCTCTAATTTGTATATCCATTTCCCAGCCCCCGAAGTCAAACTAGGGAGCTCTCCCTTTCTCTAACAAGGGGAATTGCGTGAACCTCATCCCATGGTCGGATCCCACTATTAGTCTATCCATGGCATGGATAATCATCCCTGTCTGTCTCCTTGTCGGTAATGACCTTAACCTGCTTCCATATGGTGGAGACTCCCCCTTCGCATTATGTGATCGTCCTTGGGGACGCGCAGGATATGCTATGGGATCTAGCGCTCCATCTTTGGGTTGTTCCAGATCCGAGCATCTCACTTCCTTATCCATTTGCGAGCTTCCTTCAGGGGTGCACACGTTCCCTCCTTCTGCCCCAAGACTGGACTCTTTTTCCTCATCTGACATGTTTAGGTCCCAACTAGTATGACTTTCATCTTCCTCACCCATGTCTAAGTTCAGTCAGCCCAAAGACAATGCCTGACGTTCATCACTGAACAGGTTTCCCTCCTCACTTCATGGTTGAGGTACTGGGGATCGATTATTGTTCCCCCGAGCTCCATACTAGCTATCTCGTCATAATTGTTGATATACCTTATCGATCATTTCTCAAATGCTTTCTGCATCAAATTTTTCTTCTTGTAGCGCTACTCTAGATACTGCTGGCATTACTTCTTTATCAGAAGAATCTCTTTCACTCTGTCCCATCGTATTTCTGGGCTTGGCCCCATTTGTTCCTTACAAATGAGACTGGCATCAAAACCTCACTGCTCCTTTTTCGTTCTATTTCATGATCTGCTTCCCTTCGCTTTCTTACATCACTTCTAATTCTTTTTTCCTCTTGCCTTTGTTCTTGTCCTCTCCTTACTCCTTCCCTTCTTTCTTCTTCTTCCCTTCGTCTCTGTAATCATTTGTGCCTTAGTCTTTGTGCTTCTTCCTCCTCTCTCTTTCTTTCCTTTCTATCCATTTCTTCTATCGCTCTTTGTCTATTGTCATACTTTCTCTGTTCTTCTGCCCGTTCTTCAATTTTCTCTTGCGCCTCCTGATATATCTTCTGTCGTCGCTCCCTACTTTTCCTTCTCTGCTCATCCTCTTTCAGTCTTTTCTCTCATTCCTTATCCTTCCTTTCTTGTTCGTCCTTATCTTCTCTTTGCCTAACTTCCTCAATACTTTTCCCATCTATATTGAGTAATGTCTGTCCTCCCATCCATTTATTTTGTATGAGTGCTGCCTCTTCAGCCTTATCTTTTTCTCCTTTCCATCTCTTAATCTCCCTGTCTATTTCTGTTGACAATTTCAACCGCTCACTTCTTCCTTCCTTGTCTTGTATGAATTTAAAAATATCTTCTTTTCTTTCATTCCCTTCTGGACTATCATCGCTACTGTAAGCAGGGGGCGGGGTTCATAGATCTGTAAGAGCAGGGACGGGGTAACTTTACCCCATCCCTGCTCTTAATTCCTTTAAAGGATACACTCCTATCTCTTCCGTAGCAGCGCTCTTTGCTTCAGGCAAGGTAAGGGGAGCTGAGGGCTCATTGCTGATTAAGCATCCACTCCTCAGGTCGCCCGTCTTCTCTTTCCTCTTTATACATTTTCCAAAGTTATAAAATTGTTCATCTTTTCTCTAATTTCTTTCCTGTGTATGCAGCATGCAAGTATGGGGTCATGTTTTGTAATACTGCGCTTGACAATGATCTCCCTTGTGGCCACAGCATGAACATTTGATCTGCTGTCCCCTTTACCCATTCTGCACTGTACTGCTTGAGCTTGAGCATATGTTTTGGCAGTGTCTTGCATAGGTGCATGAGAGGAGTATCCCCATAATGACAAGTCTCAATTAACTGTCTATAATTATCAGATTGTTAAATAAACCTTTTGCCTTGACTTAAATCACCATTTCAAATGTTTTAAAATAACAAATATGAGCAAGCACCATCAATCGTTGCTCAATCCTCTTGTTTCAATGGCCTATCTATTCTTTTGATTGGCACCAATCGTTTTACTATACTTTATCTTTACTCACTGTTACTTTTTCAACTCTTCACAATTTCTATTACTCCTCAATATTTTACTCTACAAACAACATTTATACTAGTCACACATTACACTTTATAAAACACTTTGATCACCTCTTCCCTCGCCTTTACTTTTTACCCTGTACAGGGTTTGAGACATTTCCTTGCGCGGTCCTGACAACGCGTTTTATATTTCACCCTTCTCCCGCTGGAGTTTGAAATGTCTCCTTCTAATTCCCTTTAATTAGGATTTCTAGGCGGTATCTCTTTATCCTTTCCCCCCGTTACTCAAAATTATCACAATCCCATCACATTATTTGCCACTCCCCTTAGTCTACTCACCATAGTTGTAGGCATACGTGGTCACTCCTGCTCTTCCTGATTGACTATGCTGTGTTTTTAGCCTTGTATATCTGTTATGTAAAATTCGGAGTGAAATAATGCCGATTATTTAAGGGACTTAGGTTTATCCACCCTTAGTTTCCTAGGGTCATCCAGACGTGGACTCCTTCCTCACTGTGCTCAGAGAGGCATAGCTCCACCTCACTGATGAGGCCCAACAAAGCTGAAACACGTGTCTGGGGTTGCTGTTGGTACTCTTGTTTAGAAGAGAATTGCCATAGCATTTTGGTGCTGGACTGCCCATGTGGGCAGGACAAAGACTGATATGCAAATGGATATTTCCCTTCTGTGAAAGGTACAGTAAAGTAAAGTGTGGCTGCGGACTCTTGAGTGGGTACCATCCCAAAAAACAAGTCATTTAGCCATGTTCATTCTCAAAGAGGGGCGCCTAATGACTAGTTTTTGATTTTTTAACAGACTTAGGTTTAGTCACCCTAAGTTTCCTAGGGTCATCTAGACGTGGACCCCTTCCTCACTGTGCTTAGAGAGGCACAGCTCCACCTCACTGAAGAGGCCCAACAAGGCTGAAACATCTGTATGGGGTTGCTGTTGGTACACTTGTTCAGAAGAGAATTGCCATAGCATTTTGGTGCTGGACTGCCCATGTGGGCGGGACAAAGACTGATATGCAAATAGATATTTGCCTTCTGTGAAAGGTACAGTGAGCTAATGTGTGGCTGCGGACACTTGAGTGGGTACCATCGCAAAGAACAGGTCATTTAGCTGTGTTTGTTCTCAAAGACGGGCGCCTATGGACTATTTTTTGATGTAATTACAAGTAACCTGTACTGGGCCCAGATACCTCTGGGTTTGGAGCGCTATATAAATAAATAAACAAACAAACAAAACATGTGTGTTCGGCCACGCTGCACAGGAAACACTGTGTTCTTCCAACTAACGACGGAGGATGCTCAATCGTCAGAAAATCTGGAGCTGAACTGGTTTGGATCTTCAAACCATGTGCACCGCTACCACGTGAGCTTAGGGCCCGTTAGGAACGTGCATATGTAATGGACGGGAACAAACAGAATAACCCCAAATTCAAATAACTGAACCAACCCAGGAAGATGGCAAAGTATTGTTTTATTAACAAATACCTAAAACAGGGAGTTTAAAACGAACATCAACTGATGTACGCTCAGGTTCTCTCAGCGATCTTCACACTAATCATAGCTTTTATATCACAAAATACTTGAGAGGTGACGTCATACTACGTGGCAATAATGACAAACATACTAAGGGTTTGGATTGGCGTAAGGGGAACATCTAAGCATATCTTCTATAGGAACTAGGATTATGATTGTCTGCCCACTGTCAGGTGGACAACATATACCTACCTCTAAAACATGTCACCTTCAGAAACATTAGATACACGGTTTCTCACTGGTTTTCAAACTATAAGGTCCTGGGTTATATGGACCACTATAATTGGTTGGCACACTTGTGCCAGGTCTGGAACATTCTGTTCACTTAGCAGCACGTAAGCCCAGACCCAGGTGCAAGGAGATGGGGCATGACACTACCTCCCCATCCAATTAGCCCAGCATCTCTCATCGCCCATGCCTTCTGCCATGAAGTTTGTCTTTGAACTTGCCCTTGCAAAAGTATCCATGTCATTAGAATACATGAGAGTGAGAGCTCTCACTGTCATGTTCTGGGACTCCAAATCCGAACTCTATTTTCCTCCTTGGCTCACGTGACAGGAGACCACGATTTCGTCCATTTTGCAGGTTTTAAATGCTTCAAATGAATAAAACTTGGCACTCTTGGTGTTATTTCTTTGCCCCTTAACAAGGGATGATTAATTCTTTGCACGCTCGCTGCTTTCCAGAATAGATAGCTGACCTTGGCTGCTTCAGTCTTGACTTCATGCCAGACAACGTCATCATGCAGCTCCACGGTTCTGCTTATTCTTGCTTTGACACAGTTTTCTCTTCCCACTTCATGGCTCCTGGCTTATTAAATTCATGATACCGATGTCCAGCTTCCATACAATGGCGGCTTTGCCTGCATTCTATTCACTATGTATAGCCAGCTTCTATGATGACACAGTCAACTTGCATTTCAGCATCTCTACAATTATTGAACGGTTGATTTTCTGCAGCACTTCGTGCATGTGTAATCTTCTTTTTTGTATTTAAAAGTTCACTTGATTCTTTACTTCGTCATTAGTTTCTGTAGGATCGATACATCTTCTGCAGCCAGTGTCTCGGACGTCGTATATGTCTCTTGTGACATCACTAGCTTCTTTCTTTGCTCTTTTTCATATTCCTTCAGGGAGCTCCTCCCTCAGGTTGTCATCGCTTTGGGGATACATTCGGTGGGGTTGTCTCAATGGGCATCTTCTTTCAAACACACGCTGCGGTATGGGCACAACTGCTGTTGTCAAACACGGCACAATCTCAGCTCTCCAACATATGGGAGGCAGGGGGCAGGGTTTCCTGTAGAGGCATGCAGCTGCTGGCTGCTGCTCTACAAAAAGCACCTTGGCACTCCATTCATGACAAAGAGGGAACAGGGATGAATGTGTTTGGCGACCACAACCCTGCGGAATAGACAGGCCAGTTGTAAAGTGGTATGCCTGTGGGAAAATGGGGCACATCACCTGGGCGTGTCTGGCAAAGGTGCCAGAGACCCCCGAAACACCATTGTTACCTCCCAGTTTTTCCTGATTGACAGAGAAAAATGGCGTTAGAATCCTGGGGCCCCAGAGGAGACTGAGGGGCAAACTGGATATGCTGGCCCAAGGTGCAGGAAAGTAAAGGAATAATCAGTCCAGTTGAACTTAGATTACCCTGTAATACCTGCCCTACCTTTCTCCAAGAGCCTGCAAGCAGTCATGATAGTGGGTCTCATGCTCTCAGAGCAGCGTATGACCAATAGGAACATTCCCATAACCCGCCTGAGGAGATAATTCTTGGGGAACAATGGGGGCTGAGCTATTCTGCCCGCTTCACATTTCTGGCTCCAGAGGTGGTTTATGGGGGATGATCCAGGTTTCTAAACCTTTGCCTAGCCTTGTAGAGCAGGAGGCTCCTTACTTCCCAGAAAACCCACTGGGGCCAGCACAGAAAGTCTTTGATCAATTCTCCTGACTCCCATTACGTTCTGGGAAATGTATCCAGAAACATGAAAACCTATTTTGGCAGAGGGTAGGACATCCTGCCAGGAGGGCGCCAGTCTCGTGCTCTGCAGACCACATGATATTGTTAAGGAGTGTATACAGAGAAAGATAAACAGGTTCATGGTTGGATGTTGCAAGTGTGGCTGAAAACCTCACCTACCTAAGAATGCGAGATGCCGCAGTCATGTAATGGGAACTGATCTCAGGAACCTGAGATCATTAGGCAGCAAGCAGTGGTACAACTATCATGCAAACAAGCGGCAGAGATAAATCTGAATAATTCCAAGAAGCTGGCCACCCCTGAAATAATCTAATGTCATAGAACCGTGGGGCACATCACTGCGCTACTGAGATCATCTGGGGAGTTTGCATTTCGCCCAAGCATACATCAATCATTTATCCCGCATTCAGTCAATGCACAGCTGCCAGGCCTCACACACTGATTGTACCAATCCAAAACCCTGATAGGGTATACAAAGGTAGTGAATCAAGTAGAAGGTGTGTTTGTTTGAACTCAGAGCACAGGTTCAAGAGATGCAGAGTGAAAAATAGAGTGGACTGGTGGGAGGTGGCGTAGAGAGGAAAGGAGGAGTAAAAGAGCAAAAGTGAGTGGAAAGGAAGGGGAGAGGAGGAGAGAGAGCAGAGATCCAGAGTGGGAGATGAGAGGGCAAGTGAGTGAGGATGAAAAGAAGCGTATAAGGGGATAGCAGCTAGAGGAGGATGAGAGGAGAACAGAAAAGGATAAAAGTGGAGGAGGTGGAGAAGGAAGAACATCCAAGGAGAGAGGAAGAGAAGATGGATGTAAAACATCTGGCACCTGAGAGAGGAAAAGTGGGAGAGGAAAAACATTATAAGTAAGAAGAAAGCGAGGGTGCATGACCAAGAAGACAGAGGAGAGGGCATGCAATGAAATCAGACAGCGAGAGAGAGAAAATGAAAGGGATGAACAAAAGAGAGGAGGAGAGAGGAGAATATATCCCAGAGTGAGAAGTCCTTATGTCCTCCCGTAAAATTGGTGGAGGAGGAGCCATTGTAGGAGCCCAAAGTGAAACTGAAATGAGGACAGAAGACCTTAACCTAAGGCTACTTTGAGATTGGCTTGCAAAACCTGAAAAAAGGCAGTGAGCTGAATATACCTGGGCTCCATGTACTTTTATGATGCCGGATGACTCCTGTTGGTAGACCTGAAGGTACGTGGTGAGAGGTGAGGAGGACCAGTGTGTGATCCTGATGACGTCGCCATTGCCCAAGAAAGACATGGTGACAAGAAGGAAGTGCTCAGGACACCATACTATTCCAGAGACTGTGAGGGACTGTTTGTCCTATTGAGGACGAGATTATTTTAAAAGGGAGAGGGTGATGTACTGAGGACAACAGTCCTAAGAGAAATCAAGAGTCTGGGAAGGACCCCATGTGCTGATTGGACAGCCCCCAAACCTCCACCCCCAACACATCCCTTTGTTGGGTGACCTTACTAAAGCAATAGAGAACCTGTAACTGCTCTAGAGTCATTTGTGGACCCCCTCGCCTTGGCAGCACTCATTTTCAGCCAATGAATGTGATCCCCTCCTACCTATCAAGACATGTTCTCTGCAGCTAAGGTTCTCCATTGCCGCATCATGCGAAATGTTCCATTTATTCATACCATTTTAGCCACTGTGCATGCATCTTGCCAATTGATTTGAAGAGCTTGCCTCCCAGCTCTACCTCCCATTTTGCCCTGACTATTTGGATTCCTCTGGTGTTAGCAGGCAGTTAAAACATTTAGATATCATGCTTCATTCACTGGCCACTTGTGAAATGTGCGACAGAATGTAGGTGTTTGGGGTTCTGCTGGAAAGCTTGGCTAGCACTTCCTGCAAATTACTTTTATTGGGCTTTTGCTAAGGTGAACATGTTATTGGCTGGTGGAAATTCAATAAAATGGTATTGTCCATTCATGAATAAATCATCAGCTGCATTCCTCTCATCTACCTCCTCCCCACATTTCAGCAACACCAGTGACTCGTTCCCTACGTTTCTCCTCCAGCCACGCTCAATCTGAAGCGAGCACGAGTTTGGGGCGGGGGGCACCAATTTTTAATCACTGCTCCCAGCCTTTGGACAACCCTCCCCAGTCACATTAGAAATGAACCTTTGTAAACATATTGAGAATGAATTAGAGCTATTTTTGTTGTTGATATGATTGATTAAATGATTATTTGTAAGATTTTAAATTTTGTAAAGGTTCTACATGAAATTGTTTTATGTATTTGAACCAAATGCAAATAAAACAAAAAATAAAAAAAAATGGACCTTCATATCATGTCTTCAAAAAACTCTTAAAAACATGGTTATTCAACAAATATGTATAACATGTATATGTATTACGCACACTCTTTCTCTACGTCTTAACACGTTTGCATCTTACAAGCGCCATGATACCTCTGGGTCTGGGTGCTATATAAATGAAAGAAATACAAAATAAAAAAATAATACCCAAGAAGAACTTCAATGTCCTCTCACAATGCCTTCACAAGCCCTTGCAATGGTAAATGGGCACTGTGTGATGTTGGGCAAGCCAAATAATGCTGCATTACATGGCATATTCTAATGTGAATTCTCTTAATTGTCTGATGTTCTCATATTTCATGCATTTGTTAAACAGATATGTTTTTAGGTGTCTTTTACCCTCGCTCTATCCTTATGTGCCATTTCCTTCCTCAAACCACACTACACTGCATGTAAATAGGAACTTGCACACGTGACCCTCATTGTCCTACGTCATAGCAAATATTTTTAGAGTTACCTTGCAGATCTTTTCTGCCCATTCCAGCTTTTTTGGCAGGCTGTTACAACTGTGAAAGAAGAGGCAAAGAGGCATAGGAGAATAGGACATATTGGCAAACTGATAAAGTTGCTTTGGCAGTACTGCCATCTTACCCACTGGAGTGAACGGGCAGGTCAAGCCACTTGCTTACATCGCACTCTGCATTCCTCATGAATGTAATATGTATCGATCTATGCACTTCAATACCTAAATATCTGCCGCTGCCTGCAATGACTTGCTTGGTGAGACCCATCCCCTCTCTTTATTCAAGAACAGAATCTCCAACTTTATCTAATTAATATCTCATTTCATTATCATTTATTTAATTGTAAAGCGCAGTCAGGCCCGGGGGCATAAGGGCGCGTAAGTTAGATCTGGTTACAGTTACAATAAAAGCAGTCAACAGTGGTTACGTTACAGTTACAGAAGGTACAAACATAGTGATGCAAGTGCATACAAATATACATAAATTACATAGTGTGCCGGTGTGTATCTCACTGAGCTGGCATGTCGCTGCAAGGGCTGTATTCAGAGAGAATGTTGGTCTCCTCATTTATGGATGTTTGACATATGCGTATAGGGAAATGACAGATTACTGTGAAGAATCAGACATTATTCTCCCCAGAAACCTGGTCTGGGACCCTGTGGCAAGGGAAAGGCAGATGCTTCCTGATCCTGACCTTGAGGGTGGTGTACTGCTGGAGGATGACATGGGGGGGGGGCACACCAGGAAGACAGGGATAACTGCTTTTTAACTTTCCCTGCAATCCCACCCTTTTGATGGCGTTTTGTCAAACTGTAGAAATTGAAAACCCCAACTTTAGTGGAAGAAACTACAAGTCCAAGAATCCTAGAGGTACTGAGACAAAGAAGAGGGCTGAAGAGGCATGTATATGTAGCATTCAGGCAATTAAGCCTAGTAGCCATTGCAGTAGTCAGGCCATTAAGGCTAATGGTCCACACCTGAAGACAATTGTTGAACCTGTAAGGCGTGAAAGGCCCCAGCAGGAGAAAAGGAGTAGGAGGAGCTGGAATGAGAACTGGAAGGCTGGCTGTAGTAGCAGTAGCAGAGGAGAATCACAAGGCTGGCAAAGCACGAGGAAGTGGAAGAACAGAAGGGATGCTCGAAAGTAGAGACAGCAGATTTCACCTGCAATTTCTGAGAGAGTCCTATTCCCCCAAACCTTGAATGTCAGAGATTGCACTGTGGAAGATGTGCTGGAGGCTGAGTTTTCCCCATGTGAGCCTTGTTGCTGTGATTGCAGAGCTGTGAACGTGCAGGAGAATTAGGCCAGAAGCAGAAGGCAAGCTGAGGGTCTCAGGAGGAAAAGGAACTCCCAATTCAAGTGGCCGAACCGAAGACACCCATGCTGGAGAGGCATTGTGGGTCCCCAGCGAGCCTGAAGAAGTGGAAGTGATCGAGGAAGTTGTGGAAGCAGTGCAACCCACAAAGACAGTGTACCTGAAGCCGGAGAGTGAATCATGGCATTCAGATGCACTGCGTGAGCCTTGCTGGTAACAGTTTCTAGCTCCTAAGAGTCTTGCGTATTGTCTAACACGAGTGAAAGCTGTTCACTTTACCTAAAGTCTTATTTCACAATGGAATTGTAACGCTTGCATATCTTGTAAAATACCTGATACTCGCGTGAGAGTCATTAAAACTCCATTGTTGAACTCTTTCAAACTGTTGCTGACTTACAGAGTGGTTGTGTGTCCTCAATTAAGAAGCAGGAATGCTTTCTGCACCAATACCGAATACCTAACTTTAATAATACATGAGATACAAGTAACAAAGTGTGAAAACTACATAAAGGGAAGGTCACATGTGCCCAAATGTGTTTCCTAAAGGAAGTCAGAGTTTCACCCTCTACCGTTATATGGAAATATAATTCTTGCTTGAACTTGAAACCTTAATGTCTATATGAAAGAGAGGTTGCGTGTGCCCAATTGTGTTTTCACTGGAAAGACTGAACTATACAATGTATCCAGAAGTGACAGTTGTTCTATTTCCAAGAACTAAAGGGTCAAATGTATTCAAGAGAGGAACAAGCATTACCCAAACCACGAGGCATCCCCTTTTCATAGCGAGACCAGTCTTGCTAAGAGTTAAAGAGTCATCTAACTCCACTATAACGTTGTTAAGAGTCAAGTGGCATAAGAAAAAAGAACACCATTGTTACCTGAAGCTGAGAAAGTGGCACATAAGCATCTGAGTAATTACTTGGGACTGTTAAATGTCCGAAAGGTGGCAGTGAAGCTGGGGAAGGGGAAACACATGCTTGTGAAGAATACTCTGCAGTAGAATACAACCTCTGGTGCTAAAGACTGCTGAAGCTAGAAAGGAGTGAGTCTTGTGGGCAGAAGCTGGTTGTTTATGTTGCAGTCAGACAGAAGAGGCAAAGAGGCTGCCCCTTTTTAGAAAGTCATTAAAAGGAAGCAGGCCTTGCTTGCCTGAATAGGTTGAAGAGTCTTCTCTAAGCCGGACTAATTATTTAAAACTACTGAGCAGCAGTAGTAGTACTTGAACTGTCATGGTATATTGAGTATTTTTTTTTCCGTTTATCACGGCAAACTGTGAGCAGTATAACTGCTCGGGCCCCCGTTTTCAACGTTTATGGTTTTTTAGTGTCCCCGCCGCCAATGCTAAGGAAGCAGGGGACACCCCTGCACCCCAAAACCCCAAAATACTGAGCGTGGGGAGCAGGGGACATGCCTGCAACCCCTGCTCTCCCTGTTCAGTATTTCAGAAAGTATGCAGGCAAACTGCACCAAAGGGAAAATCACCCATGCAAAGAAAATGAACAAGTTCTGCATGCGGACAAAACCTTTCGATCAAGTATGCTAATACCTATTGAGCTGTCAGCGGATGTTACTTTGAAGTGGTATGAACCAGTAACGTACTGTGGGACAAAGGTCACTGTTCTCTTAGTACCAACAGTAGAAGCGTGGTTGTTGATAATAGAAGCAGAAGCCCAGAGAAAAAATTCTGACAAATGAACCAATTGTAGAGTTGTAACTGAAGAAGTCCTAAAGCATTGTGTATTATTGACATTTGGGGAATATTACACTTTCTTTTGAACTATGGCAAATTATCTTGAGGGAGAGACAATTCATCATCAATACCAGGATTACCATTGCTGCTATTTCTTTTCTGGAAGTCGGAAGGGGACCTTTTCATCCAGGAACAAAGAGTTGTTATCAGTGGATTTTTGTTTGATGAACTTTTGCTTTGACTTTGAACTTTTAAGAGCTGGTTCAAAAGTTTTCTTTTTATGAACACTTTTGCAGTTGACTTTAAAGCCTGGGGAAGGTTCATTGCCCATGACAGGAGAAGAACATGAGAATGCAGGAGAAGGCCATTCAGACTTTTTGTCAATTTTGTTTCTTATATTGTGTTGCTATATAATTTCCTTTGTATATTTGTTGTTTAGAGTGAGGGCCAGTTTACCCATGCTAGAGAATGTTTCCTTAGCCTTTAGACTAGGTAGGGAACTCCTACGTAGTGTAGGGCAAGCATAATATCTTTTAAGAAAATGGCATATTTTGAGAAATATACAAGCATTTGTCTGCCCTGCATTACTGACCCCTCGCATAACACTCCTCGAATAGTGAGCCCCTCGCCGAGCATTTCGTTGTACAGCATAATCGCCATTGGCCCTATCGCAATGGAAAACAGTATAGGTGAGAGGGCGCTTCCCTTGTTTATAGATCTGGTTAGTGAAAAACAGGAGGACACCTGTCCATTCACCATTACCCTCACCTTCAGTGTTTTATAGATCAGTCTGATCTCCAGGCACATATATTCCCTCAGTCCTATTTTCCACAAGAAGCTCCTAAGGAAGGCTCAGGACAATGAGTCAAATTCATTTTCAACATTCAGGGCCACCACTGCCCCTTTCATGGGATGCTAAACTCCTGTCATAGCTTTCACAAGTCTCCTGATTTTGGACGAGGTGGAATGACCTGGGATGAAACCTAATGATCTGGATGGATCAGTATGGAGAGGTGCGACTGTACCCAGTTAGCAATCATTTTGGCCATTATTTTGAGCACCATTTTTAATTTTAGAAAGGGGACTGTTAGCCCCATCGTTAGTTGGCTTTTTGTTCGGTTCCAAAAATATTGTAATATCAGCCTCTTGACTAATTGATGAGAGATCCCCTGTCATCTATGCATCTCCCCATGCTTCCACTAACTTTGGCAAAAGCTCATGCACAAAACTTTATAAAATTCTACTTCAATTTCATTGAGATCTGGAGATCTTCCATCATTGAGATCAATTATTGATTGCTGGATTTCCCTTGGAGTGATACTATCTTCAAACTTCGCTGCTGTTTCAATTAGGATTCGCAACATTTCCAGCTTATTTGAATACCCGCAACTTAAAGGTTCTATATCTGTCCCCCTTACCATCAGGGGACCAGTCTGTCTCAGACTCGCCCAAATCATTCTGGAGCCTCTTCGCTCTGCGGTTGGCAATTATGGTTTTAAACAACCAGGCGGAGGTCCATCTTGGTCACTCACCTTGACTATATTGCCAAGCTAGGATATGCCTGCCCATATACCTAACTTTACTAGCAGACACAGTATCAAATTCATCTTTTAGCTTGCCTAACATTAGCCAGTACTGCATGGTGAGTTTTTTCAGTGTCTTTTACCAACATATCCTTCAGTCTCCTCTCAAGCTTTGCCAGCTCTCTACAAAACTGCTTACAACCCCTCACCCCAAGGTACATAAGCATTCCTCTAATATACATCTTGAACGAAGGCAGGGGAAAGGATAAGTGCAGGGAATGTTCACAATGCTCTAAGCAAGCCTCTGCTAGGGTCTTTCTTAGGGGACAATGTTGTGTTCATCAAAGTTAAAACATAAATCACAGTTAAAGTTAGTCTGCTACAAAATGCTGTTCACAGTTCAGAGGTTGGCCCCTGCCCCTGACAGTTCTGGACCATGAAGCGCATTGCAGATGAGTGTCAGATGACAATCAATGCCTTCTCCGTCATTCGTGGGTGGATTTCCAGGTTGTAATCATTGTAGCCCTCTGCCAAAGGCATGCTCTTACTGGACATGTCACCTGTAATCTGCACCAGGGCTCCACATCAGGGAAGACCCCTTTGTCCTGAACACCCTAGAGAGCCTCTGGATCAACAGTCACCGGTGCCAGACTGCTGGCCCAGTGTGTTTAGTATTGTTGGCAGACTCAACCATGTCCAATTTAGGTTGTGGTGCTGGGAAGCAACACACACAATAGTGATTCAGGCTTATGGCGGATTGGACTTCACCAGCTCTTGGCCTACAGCCAACAAGGTCTTCCACAGTTTCTGTGCAGGTACCCAGGTCTTGCACACTGCTACCGCACATGGCCCTACCTTCCACCTTCTGACTACCCCTCTTGAGATGTTCTTCTCTCAGTTCCCTTCCCGTATTTCCCTGCTCTGTGAGCAAACGCTCTTTGCTCTCTTGCCTCTTTCCTTCTTCCAATTCCTTCACCACTTCTGTCTCTTGTGGGTGCCCTCTTTGCTCTCATGCTTCTCCCTGATCTTTGCTGCTATGTCACTCTCCACTAATGCTCACCATCCATATTCAGCTTCCCACACTTCTGTCTTGTTCTTTCGCTTTTTCATACACCTGCCTGGTTGGTAAATACAGCCTCAACTGGGGATTTGAGAACATCTGAGTGGAGACATGGACTGGGGCCTGACAGAACTGTTATCCCATGTGCCACTTGTGTTTTTTTTAGGAGGACCATAGCTCCATGGACCAAATATTCAATATATCGGTCCACCATCTTGGAGTCATGGCGGTGCTATCTGTGTGACCACCTGACCCCAACATGGTGCTACTGGTTGCTGGCAGTGAGGAGTTCCTCTGCCCGTGCGCTTCCTAGTTCTGCTTCCTTGACCACAAGCCTTAACTGGTGAATGTGGGTGAGTCTCATGGTCTGCTCTTTGAACAATGTACACGCTAATGTCACCAATCTATTGTGCTTTCGTCTCTGGGGGAATTTCGGCCTTTGGGTCCTGGGAACAAAGCGTCACACGCTGATTTTGCTACCAGGTATTTGTGGGCAACATTTACGCTCTGGCATCACGCGGCCCCATGAACCCCAGATTATTTATAGTTGCTTCTGAATCTCTTTATATGCCACACTCTGGCCCTACGGAAGAGGTAAAATGGCCTAGAAGATCCTCTGACTACCATCTCTGGGTTGACATAACTTAAAAGGTCTTGTTTTACAGCTTCAAGGTCTCTTTTTAGGACATAGCTGGTGACTCCATCACAGGCGCAGCAGAAGGATATTGGGAGAAAATGACAAGACAACCTCAAATATATTCTTCCACCAGCTGAACAGCTGTAGACATTACACAACTGTTTGCTATTGAGACTGTTTGGGCTTTCTTAACTTTGATCAATTCAATGACTTGCAGGTTTTAGAATCCATTTCGATAGGCTTTCATGTGTGCTGAAACCATCTCTATGGCGTCCTTTCAGGGGTCTATGGAGGGGTGCATGTCCAGTTGACTCCTTGGTGAATGTGTCTTGATTTTTCCTACAATTTGCAATGGCTGGGCTGGATCCCATTTGCTGCTTTATGCCTGGTGCCATGTAGGGGCATATTCCAGGACATCGTGAGTTACAGGAACATGTCAGGAAGGCAAAAACAATGGCAAATGTGGTAGGCCAACACCTGAACTTTGTGCTACTGTACACTATTCATGTACGCCTCACCTGATATTGCCGCCAAATTGGGACATTTCTCCATACTACATAAGCTACAACTGGTAGACTAAAGTCTTCCTTGGTTCATTAAATCAAGCTGACATGTGCACTTATCACCTAGCCACCCTCTGCCCTTCTCCCACCTTGCTGCCTAAGTCCAATCTATCTTTTTATGATATTGCTTTTTTTCTGATCTTTTGCATCCAAACGTGCCAGGAGTACACATCAGGGCCGGCTCTGTTGTTTCTCTGCCATTCTCATCCTGTTACCATTACTTTTACAGTGCTTTCCCTTAGTATGACTGTGTGATACACTAATTGTTGTCAGAGGATTTACAGGGACACTTCAGGCATTATAATAAGTGCCCCATTACAGCACAGGTAAACATGACAAGTGCATGGGACAGGCTGGTGATGATGATTGCCTCAGAGTATTGTCTATCATTGACTTGCACCGATGTGTTTCTTGTGAATACTCGGCTTTCATGTATGTTACTAGAACCAGGCAAACTACGGACTCCCTAAAAAGTATGTGCAATATTTTGAGTTGGTATATGGGGAGCTCACCCAATCTCCCCCCATTCGTGACCCCACATATTCTACAGTTACCCCCTAAGAGAGATACCCTGGATTGCATAAGAAATTAGAAGCTGTCCCAATAGTAGAACATTCAGCGGTGAATCATAGAAGTGGGAAGAAATTACAGAAATATGAGCCTCACATCCATTTTGAAAAGGAGAACCTGTAATGTGGATGTGGTCTGCTTACCCTGGGCTTCAGCCATAACTCTACTCGTTGAGTGGGTCTCCATGCCGAATGAACCATGGGCACCGGAGCAGACAGAGGACCAGAGCCTGGGGGAAAATGTCCTTCGACGAAGGGAGAAACACAAACAGGGCATACACACATAGCCCAAACCAGACCTGCTTGAGTTAACACAGCCACTCGAGAAGCATCTGGGACGCGGGGCCACCCGGCTTCCATGGTAATCGTGCCTGACCCTGAGATGATGAATATACTATTTTAGCCATTGATCTATGGGTATTGGGGCGCTGGCTGCACTGAGCCATTTGGTATGATACAACACTTGAGTACACTTGAGAAAAAGGGGGATACACCTTAGAAGGAGGTGGAACTACTTAGCCCATATGAAATATACATCCCTGGGCTGATAGGGAAACAGACCCACCAATCAGAACTCTTATTTGGACAATAAGTAGCAAAACCTCAATATAAAAAAAATGCAAAAAACAGTAGGCTGTGTGGGGGTTTGGTGTTTCAGATTGCTGGTATTATAGTAGTGAGAAGAACTGCCGAAGATATGGGAGAACGCAGAAGGAGGCTAAGACAAGTAGGCCATACTGTGGGTAAGTTATGGATCAGAAGGTGACTTAGCCATATAAACCACAACGTGAGAGAGTTGTGCCTTGTAAGAGAGGTCAGAACAAAGAGCATAATGGGGACTTGACCCAGAAACTGTCAAGAGCAAGAGAAAACTGAAGAGGAGTAGAAAGAGAATACCCTGCTAGGGAATCCAGCCCAGATCCTGGTTGTAGCTGCAAACCCAAAAGAGCAAAAAGGAATGTTTGCCCCCTGAAGAACCTGAGAAGAGCCTGCGCCTCAAAACCAGGAGGATGTACCTTGGCTGAGAATTATAATCACTGTAGGCTAAAAAGAACCCACGAGCGGGGTGGAAAATCCTACTGAAGGAGACCTCTATGGTAAGAGGGAGGAAACTGAAAGGTCATGTCCCAAATTTAAGGAGGTCACTAGGGAAAGAGGGGTAATCGGAATGGTCCTGCCTTGGTAAGGGTGTGTCACATGGCTACAGAGTGCCAAATTGCAGTTTACCTTCCGGATCACATGCCAAGGCCAAGTAAAGAAATGTGCTTGATCACATAAGAGACCCAGACACTCTGAGTGCATTGAGTGCCAAATTGCAGTTTACCTTCTGGATCACATGCCAAGGCCAAGTAAAGAAATGTGCTTGATCACATAAGATACCCAGACACTGTGAGTGCATTGAGGGGCACTTTCCTTGGTGGAGACATTGGAAATTAGGTCCCCTTGGCTTGAGCTCCTTCACATGGCTTGATTTTTTCCTCCAGTCTGGCAATGTGTCTTTAGAATCTTTCCATTTTCACTGGTACTCCACTCTACAGGTATTCCTTAACAAACTCCCCACAGAGAATGTGGTTGGGGATTTATCTGGGAAACTTACATTCAAACTTTGTTTTCTTCTTCTGTCATTAATTAATTATTATTATTATGGTATTTATTGAGTGCCGACCTAGCTTCTAGAAGCAATGCAGCGCTTTACAGAGCTATACACCAATATAGATACATAACAGAGTGCTTTACAGACATGTACAACATTACAGATGCATAGCGGAGCACTTTTCAGTGGTGACAACAGAACAGATATATAACAAGGGTAGTATACAGAGGGGCCCAGAGGAGGGGTACAGCTGTACCGGGTGGTGGGGAGGAGAGAGGCAGTGGGCATCTAGCGAGTCAGGTGGCGCAAGGGGTGACGTGATGGCCTAGGTGTGGAGAAGGAGAGACTCCTTGAAGAGGTGGTCTTGAGTTCTTTTCTGAATTGCAGGAGTGTGGGGGCAAGTTTGATGCCGACAGCGTGGGGGCAAGTCTGATGCCGACTGGGAGGAGGTTCGAGAGTCTTGGAGTGTAGGCAGAGAAGTCTTTTTTTCTGGTCTTTTCCTTTTTGAAGTGGCGGTTTTCAGGTCTGCACGTGTCCTGGCTTCTGGTGGTGCGCTGTTCACTGGAGATGCTGAGTTTCTCCATGAGGTAGCAGAGTGACTTGAGGGTGACCGCCTTAAAGATTATGCAGTAAGACTTGAAGGTGATTTGTGCATGCAGTGGGAGCCATTGAAGGTCGATGAGGGCCCGGGTAATGTGGTCGTATTTGCATAGACCCTTGATGAGGCGTGCTGCCGCTTGTAGGACACTTCTCAGGGGCACAAGCGAGGATGACAGGAGGCATTCGAGGAGTGCATTTTCCCCATCAATGTGGGATAGGACCAGTCCTTGAACAGTGGATCTAAAGCTGTCCAGAGTGAGGAGGGGCTTGACTTTGCGCAGGAGGGAGCGCTGATACCAAGCTGTCTGAGTTTTCTTAGCTATGTGTGTCTTGAAGGAGAGGTGTTTGTTGATGTGGAACCCGAAGAACTTGGCGCAGGAGGTGAGCTTGGGTGTGAAGCCCTCAGAGTTATGATATGATATGGCATTTATAACATGCCTATACACAAGTGATTCAAGGCGCGACGAGGCAAGTGGGGGGTAGAAAGGGGGGACAGACAACGATCATACTAGGCCAGGTGTCATTCAGATCGTGCAAGTGCATGGGAAGGGGGCAGGGACAGTGCAGTACATGGGAATAGATAATAACAATAGGTAAGTAACGGCCAGCATGGGGGAAGTGCAGACACCAGGTATCAGGAGCTGGTAGGGGGACTGTAGGGATACAGAAACAGTCCCTGAGTGCGGGGGTTGCCAGGTGGGCAGTGCAGATGTGTGATGCTGGTGGGGGAGGGACCTAGGCCCAAGATCAGAGGGTGTCCAGGTAGCCAGTGCCGTTTCGGTTACAGCCAGGAGGTCAGCAAAGGAGAGGAGGAGAAAAAGCAGAAGCAAAGAGAAAGGTTTTGAGGTTCTTCTGGAACCGGAGATGGTTCTCCTCAACTTTAAGGGAGGCAGGGAGGCTGTTCCAGAGGATCCGAAGAAAGAAATCTCCCACAAACACATTGCTTGGAGAAGCGACTGACCCTGAGAGAGTTGGAGGCGGATGAGCAAAGGGCTCGAGAAGGAAGATATTTAGGAAGAGAGAGTTGAGGTCTCAGGCCCCAGAAGGTCTTGTGGACGATGCAGAGGGTTTTGAACTTAATCCTCGCAGCCACTGGGAGCCAGTGCAGAGATTTCAGTCCAGGAGAGATACGATCCCTGGGCTTGAAGCCAAGGACAAGTCTTGCAGTCCTGTTCTGGATAAGTTGCAGAGGGCAGAGAGTAGGAGCAGGCAGATTTAGAAAGAGGCTGTTGCAATAGTCCAGCCTAGAGAGAACCAGAGCTCTGGAGACAGTGAGCTTCTGGGGGAAGGAGAGGAAAGGAAGAATGCCTCTGTGGAGGTGTAGCTGGTAGTGTGATTTCTTAGAGACGTCAGAGATGTGAGGAGCGAAGGAGAGTGTGGAGTCGAAGATAACACCAAGGTTTTTTGCAGTGCAGGTGGTAGCAGGAAGAGGGCCAAGAGAGGCTGGCCAGAGAGCTACAGGAAAGGGGGCAGCAGGTGTGCCGATGAGGAGAATCTCAGTCTTACTGGCATTATGGCAGAGGTCATTGGCGGCACACCACTCCTGGATAGCAGACAGACAGTCAGAGATGAGGGAAGGAGAGGAGGAGGCGGCAGAGGGTAGCCTGAAAATGAGCTGAGTGTCATCCATATAGCACTGAAAGTTTGGGCAGAGAGCGGTGATGCGGTGGGCAAGGAGTGCCAAGTATTGGTTGAACAGCCAGGGAGAGAGATTAGACCCCTGGGGGACACCACAGGTAGAGAAGAAGATAGCAGAGAGTTCATGGTTGATAGCCAGGTCTGTATGTCTGGATGTTTGGTGTTGTTGGTGAGGAGTAGAAATTCAGTCTTGGAGGGGTTGAGCCTCAAGTATGCACTGCACATTTAAGACTCAATCAGGGAGAGGCAGGTTTTGAGCCTATGGATGTCCTTGATGGAGTCGATCTTGAGGTATAGCTGTGTGTCATCGGCGTATTGGTGGATATGGATGTCCTATGTGTCTAGGACGGCTCCTAGTGTCTCCATGTATAGATTGAAGATCACTGGGGAGAAGATGGAACCCTGCAGGACTCCACAGGTAACGGGTAGCATTGGCTATCTAGAGGAGTCCATCTGCACAAACTGCTTGCGGTTGGCGTAGTAGGACTTGAACCAGCGTAGGACAAGGTTGCTGATCCCCATGCGCTGATGTAGGGTGTCTGTAAGCACCTGGTGGTCTACTGTGTCAAAAGCGGGCGAGAGGTAGAGTATAACCAGGAGGTAGGGGTGGCCATCATCAAGGATGTAGAGGGCGTCGTCGACCACCTTTATGGTTGCTGTATCCGTGCTGCATCTGGGTCTGAATCTGGATTGGTAGGTTTGGAGGAGATTGTTGATGTTGATGTGTTGCTGCAGTTGTGCGGCTACCATTTCCTCGATGATCTTACCTAGGAAGGGAAGATGGGTGATGGGGCGATAGTTACTTAGGGATCCAGAGTGGGTTTTGTTAGTAGAGGGAGGATTTGTCCTGTTTTTAGGATCAATGGGAATGTGCTTCGAGTTAGGGAGCTGTTGATGATCTGCAGGTAGGGAAGGAGATCTTCTGCAGGGAGGGTCTTGAGGGTGGATGCTGGGGGGATGTCATCTGTATACGTTGTGGCTTTTCACGTCAGCCAGGGTTTCTACCAGGTCCTCTGTCGAAAGTGTCTTGAATGTTGTCCAGGGTGTGGAGACTTCATGAGAAGGGACGTGAGTTGGGTCTGTGGATGCAGAGCTGCAGTCCATGTGCTGGTGAATCTTGCTGATTTTGTCAATGAAGAAGGTGTTGATGGCAGAAGATTTTTCGATGGAGTGTGGTATGGCATGGTTGGGTAGCGAGTTGATGCATTGCTTGAACGCTTTAAAGAGGGCTCTGCTTTTATTGTCGGCTCATGCTAAGGTATCTTGATAGTAGGAGGCCTTGGCTGTGTTGATTAGTTGTCAGCGGGTTGCTCGAAGTTCCTTGAGGAGCGCCAGGTTGGATGCAGTCCTGGAGCAGCGTCAGGTATTCTCTTGTTTCATGATGACACTTTTGGTGAGGTTGAGTTCTTGCATGTACCAGGATGCTGACGGTATCAGTTTGCATGTGCTTTGCTTCAGAGGCGCGTGCTGGTCAATGGAGTCTGAGAGGGTGGTGTCAGTGCTTCCACTAGTGAGTAGCAGTGTGGTTGGGGGATTTTGGTCCATATAAGGTCTAGGTTGGTGAGGTATTCTGTAGGGGCTTCCACTGGGAAGTTCTTGAAGGACTTGAAGGTTTGTCTGCTGGGTTTCTGCTGGGATTGACTGACTCGGTGGTGCGCAGGATTTGAAAGGCACGGCTAGCTGGTCAGACCAGTCAAGCGGGAGAGGAGAGTTGTAATGGAGAGAAGACACTGCGGTCATGATTAGGTTGAGGATGTTACCTTTCTCGTGTGTTGGGTCTTTCGTGTGCTGTGTGAGACTGAGGGTGTCGAGAAGGCTTAGGAGCGTTTCCATGAAGGACACCAACCATTAGCAGATTCATTCAGACAGAAATGCAACAATCGGTGCCAGGGCCGAGTTTGACTGGCATATGGATCTGCAACTTCTGTAATGGCCACAGAAGGACTACACAATGGAATTGAAACTGCCTTGCAGCTGCAATTACCTGACGTTTCTCAAATGTGCTGACCACAAAAGTGATGGGTGGAAGGTTTCGAATGAATTTAAACCACTGGCAATTGCTCTGGGCAACCTTCCACACCATCATTTTTTAGCCCGTCTGCGCCATTGCAAAAGGGAACCAGCCATGTGGTTCAGTCAGCAGCTGCCGCTACCGAAGGTAGCAGCCCAGCCCGAACTGCTAGGCCAGGTCCCCTCTGCACAGAAAACCAAGCAACCCCAGACATGTTTCGGCCTTGTTGGACCTCCTCAGTGAGGTGGGCTGGTCCCCTTTTGCAATGGCGCAGACGGGCTAAAAAACGGTGGTGTGGAAGGTTGCCCAGAGCAATTGCCAGTGGTTTAGATTCATTCGAAACCTTCCACCCATCACTTTTGTGGTCAGTTTGTTTCTCCTTGTGAGAGAGGGTATGCCCAGACGTGGGTCCCTTGCTCGCTGCGCCACAGGGAACCAGGCTGCACCTCACTGAGGAGGTCCAACAAGGCCGAAACATGTCTGGGGTTGCTTGGTTTTCTGCGGAAGTTCTCTGGAAGTCAGACCCTCGAAAGGCTGCCGACCCGAGACGGGACCGCTGAGGAGAACGAAGTGAAGCACCAGGACTTCGCTGCTGTCGAAGCCCATTGCCGTCGAACAGGGTTCACAGGTTTGTATAACCGCTGGAAGCCCGTCAAAGTTGTGTTGCCCCTGGAGAGGGGACCGCTTGACGCCGTGCCGTCGACGAACGCAGCCGCCCGCTCCTTTGCCTAAGAACATTTCAATCGAAGGACTCCCTTGTCCACACCGACGACCGCTTTCTCCTGTCGGAAAGAGTCAAGACTGCCGACGTGCAAAGGAGAATCCACCGGTGGGTTTCCCGCCACCCAGAGACCAGAAAGACTTCGACGACTCGACGCCCTTGCTGGGCCACAGTTCTTCAGAAACTCTTTGCGGTCCTGCACAATCAACCGCCGAGGTGCCCCGCACACCTCACCCTCGCAGGACGTCGCCGACGAGCACCACCTGGATCGACGCCGTGGTCTCGGCACCCTCGAACTTCTCATCGACGCTGTCGACGCCAAGTTCACCTTCTTCAATGCCTCTCGACGATCCGTGACTCCTGCTTGAAAGGGGGTCACTCAAGAAGGATCCGTCGATGCTTCTTCGAAGAACTCTACTCCACCAGGTACATTGGGGGGGGTAAAAACATTATAGGAGAGAATAAGACTATTGATCAATATATGGACTGGGCTTGTGCTATATCTTTATTTTACAGGTTGCCCAGGTGGGGGGATCTCCACACAGAACTATGTCCAGTGGTAGGGGCCAGTATTCTGCCAATTGTGTCAACCAACTTGCTTTCCTTCCTATCTCTATTGCTGGTTTCCTTGTTATTGATCTGTGTGACATTCTAACAGTATAGTTGAAGCACTTTAATAAGATCTAATAATATTGGTGGTACCACTTTAGAATTGTATATATTTACCATTGTTGATTGCCGAGTACAAAGTGCGTTATTGTGATAGTGTGTATACCTTTGAATATTAATTATATAAAGACTGTGTTTTCAGTAATACAGTGTGTGGGCATTCCTTTATGGGGGCTTGGGGACTACACTGTACTTAAGAACCAGCCTGCATCACCTCCTGAGAAGCTAGGCCTTGATTGCTCGACCATAGCTACCGCATAGAGAATCTTGGCTGGGGTCCTCTGTGCCTCTCCTCTACCATATAGAGAGCAGAAGTACAGACACCCCCCTCCAGTCTTTGCACTGGTGGCAGCGGTGGGATGCTTATGGTTTTAAGAATCAGTGTATAACCGTGCCACTTACAAAATATACACACTTTATTGAATTAAGTTTTGGTTGTGTACAAAATAACTGCATTACAAGCAATGGAGTCTATTGCAAATCGTAAATTGACTAGGATGAGCTTAGAGGCTCTCCAGAGTGCTTGTGAAGCCAGGGAGTTAGACTTTGTGGATAAGTCTAGGGCTGAGCTGATAGCTGCCCTGGTGGACTACCAGACTGATGGTGAAACGCTTGATGAGGGGGGGAATGCAACCAATGAGGGCTCTGCCCCTGGGGTTTCTGCTGAATCTGTTTCTGGGAATGCCACCATTCCTGCTGCCTCTGTTCCGAACCCCATCAATTCCATAGAACGTGAGTTATTAAGGATGAAATTAGCCTTTGAATACCGCAAGTTGGAGATAGAAGCTGAGCTTAAGAAAGAGGAGCTGGCACAGCAAGTGGAACTCAAGAATAGGGATCTTGAAATTAAAGACAAGGACACTGAATGTCAGAGAATCCAGCTAGAGAAAGCAAGAGTGGAGACTTCAGCGAAACCAGTTGAGAGTGGCAGGTCCCCAGCCACCAAGTTTATGAAAGATTTGGTTGGTGTGTTTGTGGAGGGCTCTGATATCCTCCAATGGATTGAAGCATTTGAAATGGCTTGTGCAATTCATGATGTTGACAAAAGAGATTGGGCTAAGTGTTTGTTAAGCAGAGTCCCTCAGACTGGTTATGACTGTATTCTGAAGCTGAGTGTGGAAGACAGAGGTCAGTATGAGTGTATGAAATCTGCTTTGATTGCCAAGTTTGGCAAGACACCTTCCCAATACCTTAAAAGGTTCAGGGAATTTAAGAAAAGAGAGAATGTGTCTTGGGTTGACTGGGTGAGTGCTGCACACAGGAACATGATGGGGTGGATTGATGGTTACAAGGTGAAAACCTTTGTCGAATTGTCCCACCTGTTGTTTTTTGAGCATTTTTCTGAAGCCTGTTCACCAGAGCTGCGTCAGTATGTTGCTGACCAGAACATTTTGAATCCCTTTAAGCTGGCTAGGTTGGCTGATAAGTGGGTCTCCCACTGGGTGTCCCCTAAGAACTCCAGTGGGAAGGACTGATTTGCTGTATAGCAACCCTCAGGATGGCTCAGTGGAGGGAGTGCATCTCTCTTCCGATTTGACAACAGAGCAGCAGAGGGCCTGCAGGACTTTGCTCCAGCAGTATGCCTCTCTGTTTTCACTGATGCCAGGCCTTATACCGTGGTGTAAGCATGAGATTGATACTGGTGACAGTGTGCCTGTCAAAAGCAGGAGCGACGTATGTCAGATACTGTTAAGAACCACATCCAGGCTGAGGTCGCCAAGATATTGGATCTGGGTGTTATTGAACCCTCAACCAGTCCCTGGTCCAGTCCCGTGGTCCTTGTCCCCAAGGCAAGTTCCCAGGCAGGTACCAAGGATTGGAGGTTCTGTGTGGACTACAGAGGAGTCAATGCCGTCACCAAGACTGACGCGCACCCATTGCCCAGGGCTGATGAGCTCGTGGACACCATAGGTGCTGCCAAATTTGTAAGCACCTTTGACCTTACCTCAGGCTATTGGCAAATAGCTCTGACAGACCATGCCAAGGAAAAGACGGCGTTCTCAACACCAGAGGGACTCTACTAGTTTAGGGTCATGCCTTTTGGGTTGAAGAATGCCCATGCCACCTTCCGGAGATTGGTCAACCATGCGCTCAGTGGGCTGGAAGCCTTTTGTGTGGCTTACTTAGACTACATTGCCGTCTACAGTTCCACATGGGAAGAGCATTTGACACATCTGGGTAAGGAGTTGCAGGCCTTGAAAAGGGCTAACCTCACTATCAAGGCCACCAAGTGCCAGATAGCTCAGGGGAAAGTCACATATCTTGGTCATGAGGTAGGAGGGGGTCAAATCCAACCTCTCCCCAGTAAGTTACAGGATGTACAGGACTGGGAGACTCCCACTACTCAAACCCAGGTGAGAGCCCTTTTGGGCCTCACTGGGTATTATCGCAATTTCATGGTAGACTATAGAACCATAGCTGCACCCCTGACAGCTCTGACTTCACCCAAGCAACCGAGGAAGGTTAATTGGACTGAAGACTGTCCGAGGGCCTTTGATGGCTTGAAAGAAAGTCTGTGTAGGGCACCTGTGTTGTGTGCGCCTGACTACAGCCGACCCTTTATCGTCCAGACGGATGCCTGCGATACCGGAATTGGAGCTGTCTTGTCCCAGTTAGATGACAAAGGGAGGGAACATCCTATCATCTTCATCAGTAGACAACTCAACGGTAGAGAATTTAGGTGGGCTACTGTTGAGAAGGAATGTTTCAGTATAGTTTGGTGCTTAGGCGTTTTAGGCCCTACCTTACAGGGTCTACCTTCAAGGTCCAAACAGATCATAAGCCCCTGAAGTGGCTAATGCAGATGAAGGGTGAAAACCTGAAACTGCTCAGGTGGTCCATTAGCCTGCAAGGGCTAGACTTCACCATAGAGCACAGACCAGGGAAGAGTCACGATAATGCAGATGGCCTTTCCAGAAGGTATGTTGAGCGTCTGGATGAGGGTGTCTATCTCATGGGAGATTAGACACCCTAACCTCAGTCTGAGGGGGGGGGGGGCGACTGTGATGCTGGAAATACATTGGAGGGACAGGGCCTCCCTGTCCTTGTCCTGTAGTCCTTTTTCATTGTGGTCTGTATTATTTTCTGCCCAGGAGTCCCTGTGGCACTCCTGGCAGTGCAGCTCTTCTTGTTTTTGGTTTGGTGTACAGACCCATGGGATACCCTTATGGCACCCATGGGTGGGTGTACAACCCTGTGCCCCGTGTATGTTTTTGGGCACCTGTGGGTGGCCCACAGAGCAGGGTATGGGCTGGTGGCAGCGCCATGCTGAATTTGACAGGTGCTCTGAGCATCCTCCATTTTGTGATACCCAGGCCCTGCCATTGGAATCAGTTTATTCCTGATAGAAAACAAGATGGCCCATGTGGCCTCTTAAGTTCTATTGCCTGTTACCTTGTTTTCCCAAAGTCCTGGGAAGCCCTGACTCTGTTCCTTCCCCCTGACTGGCTGTTGGGTGGAAGTTCCATACATGGTGTTGTTGTGAAGTCCAGTGCCGACTGGCTGGAGCCTTCCCAGTGACTGTATGTTATGGGTACACCCTGTGGGTGGGACCTGGGTGAATGGAGTGTGTGACCAATATGCACCTCTTGTTGTGGCTGTCTGGTTTCTGGAATGAGAGACAAAGACTGAGACAGCCCTGCCCGAAACTGGCCTGAATGCAGTGTGTAGTGTTGAATGGCTGGGTACTTGTCCCAATCCACATTCCTTGTTGTGAGTTTTGAGAGGGAGGAGAATGGCCTGTATGCACTGTATGCCTGATTGGCTGACTGACTGCATGAATGCCCTTCTGTATGATTGGCTGCTGGGTGTGACCCAGCAGTGTGGATGAGAGACAGAATAGTATATCTGGGGACCTGTCACCACTGGAAATTGTTCAGAAGATGTGTCTACACTTGAAGAGTAACTGGAACTGCTGATCCTCGACGCCCAGCTGGAAGAAGAAGACTTGCTGTTGCATTTGCTTCGACTTGATCTGAAAGCTGCCGAATTCATCAAGGACGGATCCGAGAGAGGACCTGGTAAGGCGCCCTCTTCCCGTGTTCCGAGGGACCATCGAGCACCCCTAACCTGTGCTGAAGTTCCCTGGAAGTCAGACCCTCGAAAGGCTGCCAACCCGAGACGGGACCGCTGAGGAGAACGAAGTGAAGCACCAGGACTTCGATGCTGTCGAAGTCCATTGCCGTCAACCAGGGTTCGCAGGTTTGTGTAACCGCTGGAGGCCCGTCGAAGTTGTGTTGCCCCAGAAGAGGGGACCGCTTGATGCCGTGCCGCCGCCGACCAAAGCCGCCCGCTCCTTTGCCTAAGAACATTTGAATTGAAAGACTCCCTTGTCCGCACCGACGACCGCTTTATCCTGTCAGAGAGAGTCAAGGCTGCCGACGTGCCGAGGAGAATCCGCCGGTGGGTTTCCCACCACCCAGAGACCACAAAGACTTCGACGACTCGACGCCCTTCCTGGGCCACAGTTCTTCAGAAACTCTTTGCGGTCCTGAACAATCAATCGCCGAGGTGCCCCGCACACCTCATCCTCTCAGGACGTCGCCGACGAGCACCGCCTGGATCGACGCCATGGTCTCGGCACCCTCGAACTTCTCATCGACGCTGTCGACGCCAAGTTCACCTTCTTCGACGCCTCTCAACGATCCGTGACTCCTGCTTGAAAGGGGGTCACTCAAGAAGGATCCGTCGACGCTTCTTCGAAGAACTGTACTCCACCAGGTACATTGGGGGGGGGTAAAACATTATAGGAGAGAATAAGACTTTTGATCAATATACGGACTGGGCTTGTGCTATATCTTTATTTTACGGGTTGCCCATGTGGGGAGATCTCCACACAGAACTGTGTCCAGCGGTAGGTGCCAGTATTCTGCCAATTGTGTCAACCATCTTGCTTTCCTTCCTATCTCTATTGCTGGTTTCCTTGTTATTGATATGTGTGACATTCTAACAGTATAGTTGATGCACTTTAATGAGATCTGATAATATTGGTGGTACCACTTTAGAATTGTATATATTTACCATTGTTGATTGCCGAGTACAAAGTGCGTTATTGTGATAGTGTACATACCTTTGAATATGAATTATATAAAGACTGTGTTTTCAGTAATACAGTGTGTGGACATTCCTTTGTGGGGGCTTAGGGACTACACTGTACTTAAGAACCAGCCTGCATCACCTCCTGAGAAGCTAGGCCTTGATTGCTCGACCATAGCTACCGCATAGATATTCTTGGCTGGGGTGCTCTGTGCCTCTCCTCTACCACACAGAGAGCAGAAGTACAGACACCCCCCTACAGTCTTTACAATTGGCATGTGATGAGTAACCCTTTCCTACTATGTAAAAATCTGCAGGTGGGAGTGGTGGATTCTATATCCAGAGCAGTGTTCTTAAAACACTGCATTTCTTAAGATGTAGTTAGGTAATCCAACATCGGGCGAGGAACAGTAACAAAGGTGGTAAAGGAAAAAGACTGAAGCAGAATTTTATTGGAAGAGAAAGTGAGCAAGTGGTGGATTTTTCTGATCTTAAACAGATGAAAGTGGCAGAAATGCAATAAAGATGAGAGATGAGTTTGAAAGGAGAAAGTGGGGCCAAAGATGAACCCGCCAGGTTCGTGCAAGAGTAGACAAGGGAAGGTGAAACATGGGAAAATATATAGATGAAGGAGGGGAAATCTTGGAGGAGGCAGGAAAGAACAAGATTTCTGTTTTCTTTGAGTTAAGCTTCAGAAAACAGTTAGACATCCAGGCAGTGATGGCAGATAGACAAGAGGAAAGCCAATGATTAATAGAATCTGAAAAGGTGGGAAAGGAGAGAAGTAGCATGCTGTCATCTGTGTAAAGATGCAAAAAAAAACAAAAGTGGGAGGTCCCCACAGCAAATTATTCCATTCTCATCTCTGAATTGGAAATTGTTTTTTATAAATGTACCTCAAAAAGGTTACATGGTTGCACCCCCTATGTGGCAATATTAAGAATTAAATCAAAAACATGTCAGTCATAACAAAAAACAAATAAATTATTATTCTAGAATTTTTAATGCGTGTATAAGAAAATAAATCAAATGCACAGTTGCAAGTAATAATAGTGAATGTTAGCCACAAAGAAAATGACTAGGATAAACAAGTACCTACAAACATGTAGGTAAAGGTGTTAAGGTGTGCCTGAACCCCGGAACCTGTGATTAGAGCAGGAAAACAAGAAGTGTAAAGGGAGAATAAGACAGGACCAAGGACAGATCCTTGTGTGACACCATGAGAAAGAAGAAAAGAACAACACGAAGAACCCTTCCAAGAAACAGAAAAGGAATGATTAGAGGTAAGGGGAGAACATGTTAAATACCGTGCCAGAGAGACCAACAGAAGAAAGAGTTGTGAGGACAGTGGGGTGGTCAATAGTATCACAGGCTGCACTAACATCAAGAAGAATCAGTGAAGAGGAAAGTTTGAGATGGCTTGTGTGAGAAATAGAATCAGATACACACACAAGAGTGGTTTCTGTGGAAAAGCCATAGCGGAAACCAGATTGTTGAGGAGGATGCAGATTATTTAGGTTACGATAGGAAGATAGTTGTGAGTGAACCAGGCATTCCAGGAGTTTAGATAGATACCTTAGAAGCAAAATAGGGTGGAAATTAGAGGTATCAGAAGAGTCACAAGAAGGTTTTTTGAGGAGTGGTAGGACACTGCATGTTTAAAAGCTGGAGGAAAGGATCCTGAGAGCAGTGAAAGACGGAATGAGGGTGTAAGAAAAGATGCAAAAACAGGGTAGACAGATTTAACCGAAAGAAGCTGGGAGAAGATCTAGAGGAGCAACCATAGGATGAGTCAGTAGAATCATAGATATGATATCACCTTCATAAAAAGGTGGGAAGAAGGAGAGAGATGAAATAGTTGAAGAGAGGGAGGCACAAGAAAAGGGGTCAGAGGAGGTGGGGGCCAGTACTAGTAGATAAAGCTGCAGAATTTGCAGAGGAGCAGATGGTTTCAATATTAGCAAGGAAAATCCATGCTCTAACCTCTGAGCCACTGGGTCTCCCGTGTGGTCAAAGGTGTATTGGATGAAGATGCATTTGGGAACTAGCAATGCCAGTTCAGATAAACAAAGGCACTTTTCTCTCTCTGAGCCATATGCAATTGATAAAACAATAAAAAGAGTACCACCTTTACCAATTTCTTCCCAATGCACAAATCCACCTCATTGCTTGAGTATGTTCATGCCATCAAGGGGTCTTGATCCTGCTACTTTATCACTGATTTCTGGGCTGTTTGTAATGGAAGTAAGGATAAAACCATATGTTTATATATCACTAAAAAAAGAAAATGTTCACCTATTTTCATCCAATGCACAGCTCAACCTACTAGTTTAAGTATTTCCACGTCAATGAGGGAATGCGAACTGGATATCTCACCAGTGGTATTCACATGCTTTATCCTTGGATCCACTGTGTTGCCCAAACCATCAGAAAGCCGAGCTTTTTACAATATGACATGGCAGTCAAAGTTGTAATGTATGAAGATGCATCTGGGAGCCGGCAATGTCAGTTGGGATAAACAAAGGTGCTGGTCTCCCTCTCTCAGGCATTTGTAATGGAAATAAAGATAAAACAATATTTATATAACAATAAATAGTTTACCTATTTCCTCCCAATACACAGCTCAACCTAACAGTTTGAGAATTTTTTGGGCCAACAAGTGGATTTGATCCTGCAATCTTGCCAGTTGTAAACCCACCCACTAACCTCTGATCTAGTTGAACATAGCTTTTTACATTATTACAAGTGAGTCAAAGGTGTAATGGATGAAGGTGGGAACTAGCATTGTCATTTTGGATAAACGAATGTGCTGATCTCTCGCTGAGCCTTGTGTAATGGAAGTAGAGATAAAATCATATTTGTATAACAGTAAATGAAAATAAACATTTTGTAACTATTTTTCCCAATGCACAGCTAGACCTTCCTCCTGTAAACACTTTCATGTCAATGAGGGCACTTGAACCATCAACTTCACCAATAGTAAGCGCATGCTTTAATCTCCGAGACGCAACAACTCTTTTCAGAACGAGCCTGCAGCCTCACCACTTGTAAACCCAAGCTCTAACCTCCAAGCCACTTGGGTTCTTTTCAGAAAGCACCGCTTTTTGCGTTACGACATGGGGCTCACAGGTTTAATAGATGAAGAGGCATCTGGGAACTAGCTATGTCTATTAGGATAAACAGATTTACTGGTCTCTCTGAGCCATTTGTAGTGGAAATAAAGATAAAATAATATTTACATAACAGTAAACAAACAAAAAATAGTGTTATGTATTTCCTCCTAAGCACAGCGCAACCTACTAGTTTGAGTATTTTCAGGCCGATGAGAGGACTTGAATTTGAAGTTTTGCTGTTGGTAAACACATGTGTTAACCTCTGACCTACTGGGTCGCACATCTGACAGAGTAGCTTTTTGCATAATGACATGGGGCTCACAGGTGTAATAGATGAAGATGAATGGGAACTAGCAATGTCCGTTGGGATAAATTAATTTGCTGGTCTCACTCTGCACCATTTGTAATGGAAATAAAGGGAAACACATGTATATAACAATACATAAAAATGTATATTTGTACCTGTTTCCTCCTAATGCACCGGTCAATCTAATAGTTTGAGTATTTTCATGCTAACGAAGGGACTTAAACTGGTAACCTGCCCATTGGTAAACCCATGCTTTAAACTCCAAGCCACTGGGTCTCCCACGTGAAGGCATATTTTTTTATATTATGACATGGTAGACAGAGGTGTAATGGGTGAAGATGCACCTGGGAACTGGCAATGTCATTTGGGATCAACTAATTTGCTGGTCTCTGAGCCATTTGCAGTGGATATAAAGATAAAACAATATTTTTATAACAGAAACAAAGTTTCCTATTTCCCACCAACCCGTAAATCATCCTATCATTTTGTTTATTTTCATGCCAATAAGGAGGCTTGAACCTGTAACCTTGGCAGCCATTTGTAATGGATATAAAGGTAAATCAATATTTTTACAATAGTAAAAAAAAAGAAATTATACCAATTTCCTATCTACTCAACCTATCAGTTGGAACATTTTCCTGCTGAGGGAACTTGAAACTGCAACATTGCCACTGGTAAACCCAAGGGATAACCTCTCTGCTATTAAGTCTCCCTTAATAAAGCATAGATGTTTGCATTATACAATAGCTGTGAAGGTGTAATCAATGAAGATGCGTGTGAGAACTAGCCAGGGTCAGACTTGGGCATAAAATCCGTCTCTGCACCAATGAAAAAGTGGCCCACAATAATACAATTCATTACTATACAGAACAGACTGTTTGAGTACTATCCAAGGGGCTGTTTTTGGTAAAATATGCTGAAAATAATTCATTTGAAAACATATTTGCTTAGTCCCATTGGTTAAATCTAGTGTAGTAACTTATGAAGCTGGCTCACGCTGGAACAAAAGTGATTGATTCTGTCAGAAAATACAGGCACATTATAGAATCATGCGATGGCATTTCAGGCATTGCTCTATCGCCCTGTAGGTGAGTCAGAACCTACATGATTTCGCCTCTGAGCCACTGGTTCTCCTTGTAAAAGACATAGCTTTTTGCATTATGATTTGGAGTCCAAAGTTGTAATTGGTGAATACACATCTGCAAACTAACAATGCTGGCTAGGGGTAGCTAGGCAGCCATGTGGACAGATGTGCACCTCTGTGAGCTCCCGATGATCCGACAGTAATCCTCTGATTACACAGCTAAGGAGAGATCCTACAGAATTGAGAATGCAGGCAGACGGCCTGTGAAATGCTGGAGCAGGACTGGTGAAGTTTTTGTGGAATAACATCAATGTGCTGCAGAGCGCATCCATGAGGCGTACCATGTATTGTTTTTGACACGGCGGATCCAAAATGGCGTATCATAAGGAACAAAGTGACTAGCTGGATACAGACCCCGACGCCTATACTGGGAAGGCTAAGAGTGTCCGAAGAGTCAGAGTGCTCAGAGACGCGTGCTTGTGATAGCCACAGAAGGGGCTCAGATAGACTGATACAGCGTAGCAGCCACAGAGCTGCAGGCGGGCGGTGAGCCCAGCACACAGGGGATGGCAACATTGTAGCCGAGCCCTGCATGACAAGCCCTAAACTACTTTGTCACAAGGTAGCAGTGGAGCGCGCCTGGTGAGGGGGGGCGGAGACGAAGCAGGACACGTACACTGTGCCCTACCCGGAATGCTGGCAGCAAGGCCAGAAGCTCCTGAATATAGGACACCGGACACAGGCTGAGGGCTCGCGCACATGTAAAGAGCTGCCCAGTGAAAAGAGGATCCTGGCGTAGTGGAGGGCTGACGACCGAAACCGGAGAGGGCTTCTGCACAATCGCAGCCCGCGGCGTACGCTGTAAGTGATAGACACAGCTGCAGTGTGTAGCGCCACATCCAGGCAAGCAACGCTGTGTGCTGGATCCTACTGTTGTAGCACATCCGGCTTCTCTACAGGACACCGACAATACACAGCCCCCAACGAGTTATGTTCACCCGCATAGTGAACGGCACATGGAAAAACAGATAAACATGCCCTGCAGTGTGTAGAGGCAGACTCAACGAGTGTTGGTCAAGACCCTGAGGCTGACCTTGGAGGATGCATGCGTATGATGGTGGATTTGAAGTGTGAGGAAGTATTCAGCATATAGGAGGAATATAACAAACTACCACAACAACATTGGACATTAGCCACATGAGTCGATAAATGAGGCATACATAGTGGCATCAAGATGGCGTCCGCCCACTAGCAAACAGGAGGTTGAGTGATATAACGTGAGCACCCCCACAACGGTATCCCATGTTGTTTGATGAACAGCAAACTATATTGCACACACAAAGCAGCGGAAGGAGGGAAGCATACAGGAGGTGATAGGCCCTGTTGACAACACAACGCAAGTTGGTGAAAGAGCGAGGGGCACTGGGTGCCCCCAAGGAAGAACGTCAGTGATGGGTTCAGAGACCATGTAAGTTAGGTAAATCTGCAGACCTGGGGATGAAGACACTACATTTGTGACAGGCCTATCCACAGCATAGGAGGAGAATAATCGAATCTGGGCACCTAGGCGCCCATATAATTGTCAGCAGGAAGCTGGTGCCCAATCTGCGGACTGCAGCTAGCACTACATGCCTCTGTGAGGTTGACGACCCAGGCCAGCGGACTGCTCGGGCAATGGAGCTCAAAAGTGGCAAAGCTAAACGGAAACAACCTACGATGGATATTTTCCCTAAAACATCACAATTCCCAGGCATGCCCACATAGGCTAAGGATGATACGCAGGGGGCGTTGGCTGCGGCGTGGAATGATAGCCAAATCCTGGATGCCATAACACAGCTGAAGTCCTCATGGGGTGACACGATTAACACAGCAATGGCGGAACTGAAGGTGGCGTTGGAATTTAAAATCGGCATGGTTGGTGTGGACGTAAAGCTCTTGCGGCGGGATGCACGAGCACTGGCAGAATGCACGAGCACTGGCAGAATGCACGAGTGATCTGGAAAGCGCAGTAAAAACCAATACGGACGTCAGTACTGCCAACACCAAGGGAGTACACGTATTGCAGCAACAGGTGTGCCAACTGGAAGATCGGGCAGAAGAGGCGGAGGGACATGCGAGACGTAACAACATTCGTGTGGTGGGGCTACCGGAGGGAGAAGAGGGCTGGACCCGACGAATTGCGTGGAGAACATGCTGATCCAGGAAATAGGCGCCAGAGTGCTCATCCAGGGATTTGCAGTTCAGAGAGCGCATAGGGCTCAGGCTAGCAATTATTGCCAAAATATTGAACTACAGCGACAGGGAAAAGATCCTGGAATTTTTTCACAAGGGCGGAACAATAGACAGATTGTCAGCAACGGTCGCTGTGTACCCGACTACACCATGCTGGTACAGAGGCAACGCCTCAACTATGGGGCTGTGAAGAGACGACTAAGAACATCCGGATTTAAATACATGCTTTTGTATCCTGCGAAACTCAAGGTCCTGCACAAAGGAAAGGCTTTCTTCTTTGAGACACCAGAAGAGGTGGCGTACTGGTTGGACGCCCATGGCTGCCCGGCGGATGCAGATAGCCCAGATCGGGGCAGACAGGATAAGTGAACTTACGTCACCCTGTTAGTTGCTTAGATTGATGTTAATGTAGTGTTAAAAACCGGAAGGGGTACATTGGGCGTATCAGCAAGTATAGATATGAACCATTTGCACGCTTCTCAGGTGGACTGGTTGGACTGGAATATACATATGAACAACGTTGCATGGGTTGGTGAGGGCAGCTAACTGTAGCAGTAATTCAGGAGAAGAATGAGGAGCATGGCTTTATCCCCAGTAGTTAGATTAGTTACATCACCAGTAGGGTGATTTCCCTGCTGTGTACCGAGTACTGGTTGTAACCAAGAAAGGGCTAGATGTGGGGTAGCCTGAGATCCAGGGATGGAGCTGGGCATCAGTTGGGGCTGGGGGGTGTTTATAGGGGGTGGTAGTTGGGGAGTTTGGGTTTGGGTCTTGTTGGGTGGAGGGTGGGAAGGGAGTTGGGAAGTTTGGTGTGGTAACACTGGACGGGAAACAGTTGGGGTCCGGGAGGGAGGGGGGTGGAGGGAGTTTTGGGGAGTTTGTAGTGAAAATAGTTAGGGAGCGAGCTTATATCAACACAAAAGCATACAGGTGGGCAGAGATGGGACGGGATATGGATGAAGATGGGAGACCTTAGAATAGTAACCAGGAACATTAGGGGACTCAACAGCTACTTGAAGAGGAACAAGGTCATGATGTACCTGAGAAGGCAAAAGATAGACATAGCCTTATTACAAGAAACCCACCTCACCAAAGAGAAATATGAGGTGATAAAAAGAAATGGAGGGGAATACCGTTGGGGCAACGTATTCGGCATATGCCAGGGGAGTAATCACCTGGGTAGCGCCACATGTACCTTTTCAGCTGCTGCAGGCCACAGTGTAGCCGGATGGGAGGATGGTGGTGATGCGGGGCATGACAGAGAACAGAGAGCTGTGCATAATTAACACATACGCCCCAAACCAAGACACCGTGACCTATTTCAGGACATTGTACAGCAAAATCAGCCCCCACTTGGGAGGTGCGGTCATATGGTGAGGGGACTTTAACTGCACGCTAAATCCCAAAATGGACAGATCAGATACGAAACTAGACAGACCTACTCCCGCAGCTAAAACCCTGCAGGCCCTGCTGGGAGATTTTCAGCTGGAAGACGTATGGAGGCAGCAACACCCGAATGATAGGCACTATTCACACTATGCAGCCCCACAAAAGCTATACACGAGACTGGACTACATGTTTGCCACCCTGGCACTCGTCGGGGAGATTGAGAGGTCAGAATATAAAGCAAGGATACTATCGGACCACTCCCCGCTGGTTCTGGTGTGGTGGCACCAGCCCCCTAGAGCCAGGATCAAAACGTGGAGGCTCAGAGCCGAAGCACGGAGAGATAATGCATTCCGGGAGGACCAAGGGAGGAGATAACCACATTTTTTTTAAATAACACAGGCAGTGTAGAGTCGGAGGGTACTCTGTGGGAGGTTTTTAAGGTGGTGGTGAGGGGTGCGGGCATATCCAAGTCCAAAGGGCTTCAAGGGGGCATAGCGCGAGAATTACAAGAGATCGAAAAGAAAATAGAAGCAATCATGAAAAGAGGGGACATCTCACAGGAGGAAGCTGAGACTATGAGCCAATTACAACCAGAATGTGGCGGTCTCTGGGAAAGATTATGCAACTTAAATTATAAAAAATACATTGAAATACAACATGCAGGGGGGGACAAACCGGGGAGGCTGCTAGCATTGCTATATAAGAACGAGACAATCAGATCAGCGATCAGAGAGATAAGGGGAGAAACAGGCCAAATATGGGACACACAGGAGAGCATAAACGAGAGATTCCTTAAATTCTACCAACACTTATACGAAGACGCTGGGGAGACAGCAGAGCAGGAGATTCAGGAGACGTTAGAGGATATAGGGTTACCTAAATTGGGCACAGAAGATAGGGAGAACCTAGATGCCCCAATTACGATAGAGGAACTAGAGACAGTGGTCAAATACCTGCCCACCAGCAAAGCCCCTGGGGCAGACAGGCTCCCTAGTTGAATTCTACAAAACGTACAGGCAGGAGGTGCTCCCCCCGCTACTAGCAATGCTAAATGAGGCCTTTGAGAAAGGGAGACTGCCGGAATCCCTGAGGGAGGCGATAATCATTCCGCTCCTTAAACCCGATAAGCCAAGCACTATCCATGCTAAACCAGGACAGTAAAATCCTTACGGCTGTGCTGGCGAATAGACTTAAACGAGTAATAAATAAACATATACAGCCCGAACAGACTGGATATGCCCCAGGTCGGAGTATATCTGATAACCATAAAAGGCTCCACCACATCATAGAACAGACGGAACGTGACCCATGTGAAATAGCGATAGTCTCACTAGACGCGGTGAAAGCCTTCGACTCTGTACGATGGCCCTGGCTGATGGCAGCCTTGTAGGAATATGGGATGGGACCGGGGTACCTGAGGTGGGTGAAACTGGTGAATAGCTCCCCATTGGCCAGAGTTAAAACGGGAGCGATCATCTCAGACAAATGGCAACTCAGCAGAGGCACTAGAGAGGGCTGCCATGGTCCCCGATGCTGTACATCCTAGCATTAGAACTTCTAGCGATCTATCTAAGGCAACGATATCAAGAGATAGAGGTTCACACTAAGGGGGGACCGCATTTGATATCATTGCACGCAGACGATGTGCTGCTGTACCCGCGGTACTTAGAGGAAAACTTACAATATATTTTGGAGGTAATGGAGCGTTACGCGACACTCTCCGGCATAGCGGTCAACCCCAAAAAATCATTCATGTTTCCCTTAGGAAGATACAAAGGAGTCCCACAGGAAAACTTATCAATCTTGCAGATAGCCTTGCAGACCAGAACGCTTAGATACCTGGGGATAAACATATATTACACGATAGGAGAAGAACACAAATATAAATGGAAAAAGTGGTAGAACACATTAAAAACAGCATGGGGTTCTTGGCGAAGCTCCCCCTAGCCATGGTGGGGAGGGCGGCTTTGCTGAAGATGGTGGTATTGCCCAGACTACTACACTTTTTTTTAAACATCCCACACATGTTGCCCAGACGCTTCTTTATTAAACTTCGGAGTCTATGCAGGGGCTTTCTTTGGTATAACACCAGAAACAGAATTGTCTTAGGAAATTACAGAACACGTATGATAGAGGGGGCATAAACTTGCCGAACCTTGAGATATACCACTTGGCCGGGCAACTACAATATGTCACCAGGTGGCTGTCGGAAGAAGCAGAAGCTAGAATGCTAAGAATGCTAAGGGATGAATGTGACCCGTATTTTCTGAAAGAACTGATTTGGCTACCCAAATCAGAGGTAAAAGAAACTAGAATGGAAGACATGGCACAAGGCATGCCAGGCTATGGGTAACCTGACCCCATGCTCCCCACAGGCACCACTTGTGATGCTGCACGGGGTGGATGAGCAACTAAGAAAGGGGATTTGTAAACTTTGGGAGCCGGTAGGCATAGCAACTGTGGGAGATATATGGCAAGAAGGGAAGGCATTGGATTTCCAAATGATAGTTGATGAAACTGGGTTACAACTGGGGCAATACATTACTTATACCAGAATGGTCAATCGGGTGAAGGGGACATGGCTATCGAAAGGATATACGATACCTCGGAAGGAGGGCATGAGGTATCTCGGATCTACGAACTAGTGATGTCTAGAGTGGGTAAGGAGGTGTCCCTGCTGAGACTGGATTGGGAGGAGGATGCGGGAGTACCCATGCAGGACGGGCAATGGGAAAGGGCACAGAGATACCACAAAAAGGTGTCTAGAAATGCGAAGCTGCAACAGATCCAGCTGTACATAACCCATAGGGCATACATGACCCCACAGAAGATCGCCAGATTTGGTGGCACAGAAGTACAAACATGCCCCAAGTGTGGGGAGGTGGATGCGGGGATGATTCATATGTTCTGGGCATGCCCTGAGGTGGGAAAATTCTGGGGGGAAGTTAACCTATGTCTAATTGAGAAGGGAATTAAGCTAGCCGTAGAATCTGTGTGGCCATGCATGGTAGGGGGATTCACCAGACCACGCAACTTGAAACACGTGAGCAAACTCAGGGACCTGGCCTACATTCTGGCTAAACGGAGAATTGCTATGAGCTGGAAAACAAGCTAAAGACCCAGAATAAAGGTATGTAAATAGAAATCTTAAAGATAACTCACACTATCAGGTACTTAATCTTTATGCCAGTGAGGGGATCCAAACGCATAACCTTGGAACTGGCAAACCCATTCTCTAGCATGTGGTCCAGTGAGTCTCTTTTCAAAAAGCATAACTTTTATCATTATAATATGGCAGTCAAAGGTGCAATGTTTTTAGATGCATCTGGAAACTAGCACTGTCTGTTGGGATAAATATGTTTGCTGGTCTCTGTCTTTCTCGGCCATTTGTATTGGAAATAACGCTAAAACAATAGGTTTTAGAACAGTAAAAAAAGTTTAAGATGTTACCTACTTTCTCCCAACACACGGGTCAACCTATCAATTCGAGTATTTTCATGTCAATGAGAGGACTGAAACATGTTACTTGCCATTTGAAAATCCACACTCTAACCTCTGAGCTACTGGGGCTCTTTTCAGAAAGTGAAGCTTGTGGTATTATAACAGAGCTGCCAGAGGTGTAATCCATGAAGTTGTGCCGGGGAACTAGCCAGGGTCAGGCTGGGGCATACAATCCACCCAGGCAGCAATGAAAACGATGCCAACAACCACAAATCACAATTCATTACTATCCAAAACAGACTGTTTGAGGTCTACACAAGGGGGTGTTTCATGTGAGAAACTTTGCAAATAATGCATTTCAAAACATATTTCCTTGGTAACATTGGTTAAAACTAGTGTAGTAACTTATAAAAGTGGCCCACGCTAGTCAAAAACGTGGTCTATCTATAACAAAACAAGCCCATTTTAGAATCATGGGCGAGCACTTGAGGCATTGCCCTATTGTCCAGCCCGAGGCTGATGAATGGATATCCATCTCGGCTCTAAGATGCATTTCGGTTCATGCTCTTTGTACATTTAATAAAGGACCATTATGATGTGGTGCCGAAGCTTACGGGGTAAAAAGCCAGCTTTTAGCAGGAACAACAATCAGATCCATCCATCCATTGCTCACTCGAGTGCACAGTTGCACAAGATGTGTCTGTCATCACTCTCGACACATGCAGCGGTTGAACGATTTTATAAGTCTCTCGTTCCCCACTAAAATCTTTAAGGCATTGCATGAGTTTTGGGATTTTGCCCAACGCACATTTCTCGGCCCCAGAGATCGCATTGAATCAGCAGCCAGCCCCAGTTAAGCATCTTGATCCTGTTAGTCGCGAGCTTGCCTCCTAAAAGAAGCACAGGCAGCAGCGTCATCAGCACGGTATAAATAAGGTTTTCTGTTTCTGCGTCAATACCATCCTCTTTTCTTCTGCCTTCGCTCCCCCTACCCCCTGCTGATTTGTTCTCTCTTGGCACTGTGCACCTGGACACCCCCTGTCCTCTGGGCCCAGGTACCTGCTCCGCCTGCCACCCTCCCGCACTGTCTCCGGGCCACCCCTTGAACTGGGGTCTGTATCTGTACCCATACACTCCCCCTTTTGTTCTTCCTGCACTTAACACACTTACCCTGTCTGCTGCCTCAAACCTAGCACTTGCCACTTGCTGGCTGCACTACCACTGTTGCCTCGTATTCTATTATTATTTATTTTGTTTCTCCTTTGCTCCGCACTTTCCAATTCTCCCCCTTCCATGCACCTTTCCCCTCCCCCTCTCCCATGCACTTACGCATTCTCAATGTCAATGGGCCTAGTAAGATCGCTGATTTTTTTTTTTGTTCTCCCCTGTTCCCCTCCCTTGCCTTGTTGCACTCTGAAACACCTGTGTATGAGCGCGATATAAATAAAATATCAATTCAATTCAATTCAATAGCGCTGGCAATGGAGGGGGCTGTTTTTTTCCACCAACTGGACTCACTTTCTCTCATTTCCTGAAGAGCATCTTCTCTAACAGCGCAGTTTTACTTACCAATTTGGATTAATCGATTTGGTCAACATCTTCTCTGGGAATGCCACACAGCGTTTGCATCAGAATCAGTACACGTGACTTTGACAATGCTTGGTAACCAAAAACGTCACGTGTGGGAGTACTTTGCTAATGCTTTGTTGAATCATGTATTTACACTTGAATGGTAGATTAGGCTGGTCTCCAAACTCCTTAAAGCTCCTTCTATCTGCTCGGATCTCCTTCCTGCTTTCCCCCATCAAGTACTATAATGGCATGTACGGTGGCCTGCAAGCTAACTATAGCCAACCTGACGCTAAAAGGCACAGAGCTATGGCACCAATTTCATCCTAGTTCTGAAAATGACAGCCTTTCATCAATCCTGCATTGAGGCATAACAAAGCAGAGCTTGGAATTCAAAGCCCGCACTCCTGTCTGCAAAGCATGGTCATGCACCCAAGAACCTTCAGCTATCATCCAGGTGCCAAAGGTCAGACTCCCAAAACATGGGGCGAACATTCTGTATACAAGGCTTGTAGTCTCGGAAACCTTTCCCTTGCCTTTCTGCTGGGGACTGACCTTAGAAGATCCTGCAAAGGCCGCAAGACCAACATTTTCCAATACAATAAGCCTTTTGATTGGGTGACCATCCACTTTTCTTGGGCTTAATCACTGCTACCTTCTCCAATGTTGCCACTTCTTCCACAGTCGAGCACTACACACAAATAATATCATAGTTCAACATAAAAAGGCCAGCTCAGCCTCCAGAGTGCTTTACAATCAGCACATGTATACCAAAAGCAGGTTTGCACTGGATAGATTAGCTAGGCAGGTGCTCAACTTGTCAAAGAAATTGCAGACAAGATTGAATGCATTGTCTCGTGTAAAACGCTATCACTTCCCCAGGGTGTCCCCATTGGTATTATCGGACATGAGCTCGGCCTCTTATCCCTGCATGCACATATAGGTTTAAAGGTGATCCAACTGTATAGCAACATGTTGTGCCACCCAGCCCACTCCCTTGTTATGTATATGAAAGGCCTTCTTTTAGCTAACTCTTGTGCAGTTTTACAGATGTGGGAGTTTGCTAAATGATGCGAGTTCCTCTAAAAGAGAATTGATTATTCTACCGGGTTCTGTACATTTGTTTTATTTGAGCATGACTGGATAGCTATACACAACTCAATCTTGCATTATCATTTATATTGTTGTTCCTCGAAAAACACATTGGGCCTCCAAACTCGGATCCGGGTTCCCTGAATGGGGAAATGCCAGGCCATTCCGACCTTGGAGGGTCCGGTATTTCCCCATTCCGGGAACCCAGACCATCCCCATTCCCGTTTGAGCCCCCATAGGGCTCAATGGGGATGGGGAGCATGCTAACAACGGGCCCGTCATTAACGTCATTAACGGGCCCGTTGTTAGCATGCTGGCCCCCTCACGGGACCCGCTAAGGACCGGGTCCCGCAAGGGGACCACGTAATAGGGCTGAATGGGTTTAACGGCGCCGGCAGCTCTAGTGGCGCCGTTAAACCCACTCCGCCAGGGTCATAATGAGGCCCATTGTGTGTAGGTGCATTATAAATACCCAATAAATAAATAAATATTATTGTAGACAGGAAATTAAAAATTTCAATTTGATTTCTAATTATTTATTAAACCATCCATTGTGTGATTTAAGAGCCAATTTTATTCGTTTTAAAATTAAATTTGGTTTTAACAAATGAAGATGTTGACACCAGAACGGGTATCCCTAGAGAGGAGAGGGTATGCGGCTAGTGTCAACATGAAATTGAAACCCTGAAGCACCTTATTGTATGTTGCTTGCAGCAATTTGAATACAATTCTTGTACAGACTTATTTACAATATTTCCTCCTTCTCCTCTGACCTGTTCTGGCTCTGCATTTTAAAAGCTCAGGAAATGTCATCATGTATAGCGGTGCTCAGTTTTCTTACAGAGGTGCGTAGTAGAGGGAGCCCCCTTTTGTCTCATGTTACATTTTTGACAGGTGGACATGCCCCCTGTTTTCGGTCTTAAACACCCCCTTTTGATGTGCTTAAACCTGATATAAATTTGATATAAAAAGATATACAAAATGTTTGATATCGATTTTATATCAAATGTATATTTTTATAGGAAGTGCTTTCTAATTTATATTAGTTTTGATATAAGTGAATATACATTTGATATAAAATCTATATAAAGATGGGAGTAGCGCTCGCTTTGTCACTTGGTAGAGCGCCGAGAACGAAGTGAGCTCTGAAGACGGGGACTGTGAATCTAGGGTTTTGCAGATTGATGCGTTGATGACATCACAGAGGGCTTTCACCCCAGGGTGATAGGAAGCGGATATACATTTTATATCAAATTGATAAGCCCCACAAAGTTTTTGATAGCAATTTTGTTGAACCTCAATCATTTGTATATAAACTTTATAAGAAGTGGAAAATTATATCAAACAATTTTGATATCATTTTGATTTAAAAATGTTTACAAAATATTTTGTTGATATATACATTTATATAAAAAGCAATGTAAAACTCATATTTGCAGACATAAAAATGTAATTTAAAATATTAAAAATCATATTTTTATATAGAAATGTATATACAAATTAATATTGTTTATGCAGCAGTAATTCTGCCCACATCCCCATGGACTGCTAGAATGGGGATTTACACCTACCTCTCTACCACCACTTGTGTGGAGAGCCACACTCAGCATTCTTACATACGAAAATAAATTACCAAAAGCAATCGAATTATCCACCTTGTCTTGTTTTGTGTCCACTCTGTACACTTCTGACAGATACTCTATTGGAACATTGTTAAAAAATGACAAATGATAGTACATTTTAAAATTAAATGTATCTATTGTCTGATACAGTTAAAAGCAAACTTTTCACATAGTAAAACATATTAAGTTAAACACCATTTTATACATACAATAGCTTTAGAAACAAAGGTTAAAAGCTTACATTCAAAACATTCTAGGTAGAATAATAAGAGCCATCTATTTCCACACCTCACTAGTAGAGGGAGCCGCTTGTAATCCCGCGTTAAACCCACAGGACCAAATGGCGCTAACAGTAAAGGAATTTGATGGTAATTTTGCTGATTTTCCACCAAACTCGTAATGAGGCCTACCAGACATATTATTGCTGTGGTTGAATAAATGCTGCAATTCTGTGAATGTGAAATGTCTGGAAAAGAGTATGCTGAATTCTGTTTGTATTGAATGTTTTTTAAAATTAATTTAAACAAATTAACTTGCAATACAAATGGAAATACATTGATAAATGTACCATGTAGGCTTTTAACAGTAGGAGCAGTCCAAACATACTGAAAACATATGCCAGAGTGGCCAAATGTAAACTTAAGACAATAATAACCATTATATGAAGTCGTAGTTCCACTCCCCAAAGCATAAACAACAACTTCCATTGTGTTCCAATGTGTTCATTTCGCACTCATCATTAGTTGAACATTGAAACAGGAAATGAAAAAGAAAGTTAAACAAAAGAACATACTCCCTAGACACAATATTCTCATGTTCATATTAAACGTTATGCAGAGGTTGTGGGTGTACAAAAAGTTCAAGTACATATTCAGCTAAAGACAAATCGGAACTAAGAGAAAAAGTGATACACAGAAAATATCTCGATGCATTACTTAAAGTGCGTTTTTCATATGTCAAATTAACAGGTCGTACGTTATCCAAATGTGTTCCTTTTTTTGGCAGCAATTTTTTATCAAATACTTTCTTTCCTTAATTGCTATGTGAGAAAGGTGAGATTGCCATTCCCTAACATAGCCCCTCTTCAGAGTTCCACATGCATACAAGTGTATGCTTTTTTCAGTATCTCCGTTTTAACACTGCACTGGCTCCCAGTCAAACATCGCATCACCTTCAAAACAATGTGCATAACACACAAGGCAATCAGCGGACAAGGAGCCGAATTCCTGCAAAAGAAACTAACAATCTACAACCCAACGAGACTCCTCTGATCAAGCAACAAAATCCGTCTGGAAGAAAAACCATACCTCAAGAAAAAACTTGGGGGCTCCTCCTTCTCCCACTTAGCTGCAAAAACCTGTAACACCATCCCGAAAGAAATAAGAAACACCAAAGACCACTTACAATTCAGGAAATTAATAAAAACCTGGCTCTTCAACATCACAGATGCAAAGTGAAAAACAGGAAACCACCAAACGTGAAACACAATAAAAAGATGACACATCTAGGACGACAATGACAAACAAACAAACTTACTACAACAGGAGAGACAGCACTTTTGCTAATAGGACACAATCGACACCCTCAAGGACAGAATCCAGAGTCCCTAGCCAACCCCCAGCGAACAAATCTAAGGCGACAACGACAACATCAGGAACCTAATAAAGGAAACTCTTACTACAACAAGAGAGGACAGAATCTAACCTCCCTAGCCAACCCCCAACCGAACATCCTTCACCCGCTCAAGAATGCTACTATAGCTCATACCGGCATAATGTTGGGTTAACATCAGCACTTAACACGCTAAATAAGCTGTAGATATTGGCAGAGGCATGGACCAAAGAGAGTTGTGAATGTAGGCAGACTAGATTACGATTGCTTTCTGGGCTAGATGGCAAGAACGCACAAACTCATGCCCGTCCCGCATACAAACAGGGGCCACGTAGGCAGCCGGTTGCACAACCTGAGCAAGGTTATGCACATGAAAGGGTGTCATATTGGAAATAGACCATGCATGTAGTACAGCCCCTGAGCTGGGCATAGACACGGAGACGCCCGCTCACCCCACCTGATTAGAAATAGGGAATTTTTAACGCCTCACTTCAAGACAAGAATCCAAAACTAACCAACCCACTAACATCCTCACCCTCTCCATACACCTCTCAAATTCTAACCGAACACAACCACAAACTTATAACACAGCAATCCGCACAAACTTCACCACGCTGCAACAGCAAAACAAAGCACACATAGACCCGCACAACAGCACATGCCGTCTTCCGACAGAATAACACCCCAAGCCCAGCCAACGGAATTCTGGGCTGAGGGCGCCAACAGCATATCACTACTCACTTGCACTTCTCCAGCTCATCCCCACTAACTACCCCTTCCTCCACCCTCCTTTCTTTCAGAACCGCCAGAGCGCCAGGGGACCACTCTGGTGGTGATAGTGCGCTGTACAAATATCCTTTAACATTAACATTAACACTAAATCCAAGCTGGTAGACAGGGAAAGGGAAGGTATATCAAGCTTCAACATCTTCCGAAGGACAGGTCCGAGATGACAGATGGGAATATTACTGGGATACCTGAAAATTTCAGGCTCCTACTGGCATCCCCTACATCTGCCTCAGTGTTTGTTCTCTTGTCTGCGGTGTCTTCGCATCTCGTAAATAGTGAAAACAAGAAGAAGAATGGTGAGAGGTGCACAGTTTTGGGCGTGGAACCCACAGACTCCCAGTGGAGACAGACATGTGGATCTGTATCTATGTCTAAAATATGCTCATTAGCAGATAGTACTTAGGACTTAATGGACCTCTATCAGGATGGAATGTTTGGGCTCTTCTGAGACCGCCCGTTGGTGGAATTGCAGATGAGCACCCAGAACTCATCGACATATGCTCTGCGACTGCCTCAGACCTGATCAGTACTAGATGGATGTGTTGAAGAGAATACATTGTGTACTACATAGTGACTTGCTCTTTAGCCCTCATAGAATCCTATTGCACTTTCATTCACATCTCACTCAAAGGGATTGGTCCTCAGGCTCTGGTTTGTTAAGGTAATGGGGACTTCCAAAATTGAGGTGCTGTGACTTTGAGAGGGTCTGACAACACCAGCGGTTGAGCTGCGGGTTGTATCCAAGGTTTCCAGTCTAGGCTGGAGCGAGTGCAATAGAAAGGGAAAGTGGACATCTAAGGGTATGAGGAGATTTTTGGTCCAAAATGTTTCTTTGACATGCACCCATGCTTGGCATGTAGTTGCTCAAACCTCCCCTATCCCCGCTTCTAGCCTCATCTGTGGTGGTCCCTACTGTTCCCATACTCTGTGTCGAATCCACATGTCTCTCCCCATAACACTCCCTAGCGTACCCACAACTTAAGAAAATGATTCTTGAAGGGTTGCGCAACTGCACTTATGCTTCTTATGCTGACATGGATGTACGTGATAATTTCAAAGACGAACATTACGAAGACGAAAATCTTGCATTTTCGTGGAAACCAGCGCTGCAGAGTCCTTTTCTTTTGACATTTTTTTTCACCAAAACTTTGTTTTGGATGCAGGGGACACCCCCACCGGTTCTACGTTATTTAATTGCGGGACTTTTCATCGCTGGGTTTTTTACTGCGAATTTGTTTTTGAAAAAAAAAAACATTGAATTTTCTTTTTTTTGGGGGGGTTACACCACCAAACCTCCCATTCACTTTATTTTTTTATTCCCTTCCACACATTTTTTAAATTTTTTACCCCCCCCCCCAAAAAAACGATCAAAGGATGGTATACCCCCCCACCACCGTGATTCCATTATAGCGAATAAGGGTGCAGGGGCACCCCCACAAGCCCTGCTTCCCTTGTTCGCTATAATGAAAACCGAATGGTAAAAATCTTTGGCCTTTTTGGCTGTGTGTAATTTTGGTACAGCTGAAATCTGATCATTTCATTTGACTCACTTACGAAGTTCTTAATGTTTATAAAAAAATGTATTAAAACAAAATAATTCACTTTCAACTTCCATTATTTATGTACAAATCCTGTCAAATTCCATGTAGTCTAACTGCAAAACAAGTCGGATGGCGTAGACCAATGCCTGCTGGATATCCTTCCTCCACATCACTTCGAGTGCCCATTTATCCTTAAGAATTTGTACACATACTATATTCTATGTGAAGACCGCGTGCTCGTATTTTGCTGAACTCTTTACTTAACAAGTGGAGCAGCAAACAAAAAAATCAAGTTTCAACTATCAAACCTTAATAAAGAACTACAATTGTCTCGTAAAGTAGTCTCTTTGTAGTTTAAACTCGAATGCTCTGAGCTGGAGCAACCTGTGACCCTCCTTACCAATCCTGAGACCCGCAACCCCACAACCTGTCTAGTCCATCATAACTTCTCCTCTTTCTTTGCTGCTCAAGCAGCAGATAAGTACAGAGCTGACAGGGTGTGACATTTCTAGTCAAGCTGAAAGTTAGGTGCGAATCGCGCCATTAAGTAGCAGAGCATTATGGAGTTAGGATAATGCGAACCTGTGAAGTGTGTATGTGTGACCAGATTAATTCATCACCGAATCTGGCTGTCAAGAGGCGGGGTGCATTTCTGGAAGCACTTCCAGCTGCGTGCCGGGTGCTCGCTGCGGCCTGTGAAACTGAGACACACCAAGCACGAGCGCTCACACCAAGGGCCAAGCCACTGCTAGGCATTTCCCCTACTAGGACAATTACCAATATAGAGAAGCAGCATCATCTACAGGTCACAATCGATACAGCCCAGACCTAGGCCCAAGCCTAGCCAGCCTTTCCTCTACAGGGGCAATTACGGGACCAGGCCCAAGAACCGCCTGTGAAACCTCCTCACTAGTGAGACCCTTGACAATCTCAGCCATTTTGACCCCGCAGCAGTGGGAAGATTCAATAATGCAGCCGGCAGTATAGAGCTCCAGCGACAGCAAGTCAACTAGGCCAGGACTCTCGAACTCCCTCAGAGACCCAGCGATTTACCATATGGTGAGGAAGGCCGCTTCTGTGGGTCTAGCGCCCCTCAACAGACAACTGGACATCGTAGAAGATTGGATCACCTTTTCCCAAGACATCAGGGGCAGGTCCAAGACCTCTCAGGAAGAGAGGACAGGGGAAATAACCAAGACCTGCAGGGCAAGACATGCCCTAACTCCCTCAGGTTCTGTGCACGACCAGCTCAGGGACATCAGATGAAGACTTGGATTTCTCCCTTGATTCAGCGAGCTCAACCCACAGCAGGGAGGAGCAACCGCGTAAGAAGGGCAAGAAATCCAATAGGAGGAAGGAAGACGGGGAAGCGAGCCATCTGGCAATTCACTTTAGTCAGACCTGTTCGTGTACCCAAGCTCTTCAGAGTGAGAGACCCCAGCCAATGTGGTGAACTATCACAGTAAACAGCTTTGCGCGCCCCTGACAAAGAGGCTAAAACAAATGAGAGCTGAATGCCCCAAGTCATCGCTACAATGGAAGGTGGCAGACACATACATCCGAGATAAATTCCCTGATGCTGACCTTCCTCAGAAGATATGGAAGAGATATAAAAAAGGTATTAACAGGTCTTGGAGGGTGTGCCAAGATAAACTACTGGATTTAATAGAGCCCTGGCCAAGATCCTACAGATGGCAGAGGAGGTGAAGGAGAGTAGCATACCTACCGACCCACACATTCTGTCAGGTTGGCCCCAGAGAGCCATGTGCCTAATCGGCAATGTGAATTGTGCCATATCAGTAGAGGACAGGAGATCGATCCTAGTCAAGATCAATCGAAGCTAGGAGAGTTATCTTCCTCGGATGTCGCTGTGGCAGTGAAGGGACAACTGCTTGGTGAAGCATTCATCAAGGATATGGCTACATTTGCTAACACTTATGCGGCCTTGGACAACGTTCAGGCTTCACTGAAAAGGGTCTTTGCCCAAAGGTTTTCAGAAGGGCTGATAGAGGAAAGGGCCACTTCACCAGCCAAGGTACATGACAAAAGCCCTAAAATAAGACAGCGATGTGAGGCCAGGACAGGAATCCAAATTCCGTCTACCCTTCCTGGAGAAGGGACAGAGGCAGAGGATGGAGAGGCGGCGATGGAAAACAAGCCACTACTCCAGGTAAGAGTTAGCACAGTGGCAAGCAGCGTGAGAGCAACCACAGTGGTTCCCGCTATTGACGGCAGGCTAGCGGCGCATCTAGAGAACTGGCAGCATCTCACCAAGGACGCCTGGGTCTTAGACACAGTTCAAGGTTTCCACCTCGAGTTCTGTCAAGAACCTATACAAGACCTCCTCCCACCACTGATTTTCCTCTTCTGAGAGGACTAGGAGTGGATGGCGAAAGAGGTCAACGAGCTTCAGAGGAAGCGTTCGATCGCCTGAGCTGATGACAATGCAGGCTGGTTTGTATGCAACCACTTTCGAGTCAAAGGAAAGCTCACGGTAAGACACTGTCATGAATCTCAGGGCTCTCAATTTCTCGCTGATTTATCAGCACTTCAAGATGGAAGGTATTCACCTCCTTCGAGGTCCCCTGCAAAGATGGAATTGGCTAGCCTGCATATGTCTGCGAGACGCCTACTTGGCAGTTACCATATTTCAGCCATACCAGTGATACCTGCAGCTCCTCTGACAAGGACACTGGTGGGAGTTCACCTGACTCTCATTTGGGCTCTCGTCAGCTCCATGGTGCTTTGCTAAACAGCTCAAACCAGTGGTGACCCAGTTGCCTGAGAGAGGAGCCAAGTAAATAATCTACCTGGGCGACATCTGCATTATGGCGCAGGATGAACAGCTACTATACTCCCGCTGAAGGAGACGACTGAGCTCTTGGAAGAACTAAGATTTCTAGTGAACTGGGAGACAACCCAGATGCCTTGATATTTTGGATCTTAGTGGAGAAGGAGATAGTAAAGGCATTTAGTGGAAGAAAGCACTGGAATACGCTTATGTGGGCCAGGGAGAGGTAATCTTGTGAAAGCATCTGCAGGCTGAGAAAGTATAAGGATCTGGAGAGGTCAAGGGAGGAATTTAGGATGGATAGTCAATCTATGTTTTCTATGCCCTATTCAGGGTAGCCTATGTACCACATGAATAGAAGAGGTCAACACGTTCAAGGCAAATTTGCAATTAGCTTTACATTCTACAAGTGCATTGTTGGAACCAAGTTGAAGTACAGTGCCATTAAATGTTTTAGTAGCTTGGGCTTACGTTGTAGCCCAGTATTATGACGTAAGGGGGATTATTCTCACCCTTATCCAGTATCAGTCAACAAACTCTATTTCAGATAAGAAAATACTTCACCATAAAAGGTGCAGCTGCACCCCATATGGCCACTGCATTTCCCCTTTGCCCATTCCTAAGGCACCCGGGGCGTCAATCTGCTTGTGTGCCATCTTCCAGGTAGTGCATTTGCAGAGCACACACACAGAATATCACTGCATGTGCATATGTTTTGGTTATGTAAAGCGTGCACACCGGCAATAGAGATTGGCTCATTTGCATTGGGCATACTCCCAGGAAAATGAGGAAGTAGCAGGTCTGAACATGGTATTTCAGAAGAGGCCTTCATGCCCTTCTGTAGTGCCATAATGCTTCCCCCACAGTAGATATGGCTGCTTGGCAGGGGCAATAACTCTTGGAATTAGTTCCTGGTCAATTAAGCAAGCTATGCAAGTCCTGGGCACCTTTGGGAAACAACTGTTTCATGTGATATAGTAATTGGATATTTTGACAAAGGTCTACTAAATAATGGACAGAAAATAATGACAAATAAATCCCTTGTTGCATCACCACAAATATTTTTATCTCAACAAAAGGGGGGATGCCACCAGTTTCAGTCTTACAGCCTCCAGGAGAGGTTTGCGCAATAGCGTTGGCACAGAAGATGATTGGTTGTTGAATGAAATGAGCCTCTGTATGGGGGTACAATGGTGTTTGGTTGGGACTTGATGCATAAGTTTGGTATGACCTATCACAGAACCACAACAATAATTATGTAGAAAATAGCAAGACTCTATAAAGGGCTACTTGTTACCCATGTGCCCACATTTGAGACAAACTTTGCCCAACTAAGCATGGGGATTGCCCGTTTCTGTGCAAAGTAAGATTATACGTTCTTTTTAAAGAATGCCTTTGAAACTCAGGAAAAAACAAATAAAACGTTGAGACCATTTTTTGCACTCTATGCCCCCAACAACACTATGTTACTTGAAACTTTGATATCTGAAAATTGGGGCTGGTCACAAATAGGTCTGCAAGAAAGAAATGTCAATTTCTGAAGCCTAGCATATCTAAACAAGAATATGAAGCACCACATAGCCTCAGTCAAGTTTGTAATATAGTGATGAAACTGACAGATATAAGGGGGGCCTAGTCCTTATGAATACACAGAGATATAAACAAGAATTATAATGCCAATTGAAGATTATTTATATTATTTTCCACAACCAAGATCCCACACCTAACCTCCAAAATCAAATTCAATTGTTCTGTCGAAAAGCTCTGGATGAGGAGTGGATAACATAGAAAGAAGCAGAATATTTATTATGGGAAGAACCCATCAAACCTGCCATATACACCTTAGCTAAAATACACAAGAATGCTCAAAACTCACCAGTACATTCTAAAGTGTGAGGGACGGGCACTCTTTTAGCCCCTTTTTCAACCTTTGTGGGTTTTTTATTGAAACCATTAGTGACGGAAAATCCCTGTTATAGCAAGGATATGGTGCATGTCATCAATATCATTAACAACATCAACTTTGGCAACACAAGGTACGCTATGGTGACACTTGTAGAAAATGTATGCACCGACATTTCCCAAGATTTACAATGTTGTACAGTACAACTTCACAAAAGGAGAGAAGCCCCCAAAAAGCATAAAGAAGCTCTTGTAGATCTCACGGAACTAGCTATGACAAGATAGAGTTGCTTCAACAGATTAAAGTGACAGGGATGGGAGCAGATTTTGCCCCTACCATAGCCAATGTACAAATGGATGGATATCAGGGGTTAGTTGTAACACCTGATCATAATCCACACCAACATCTTATAAAATGGTGGAAGTGATTTATTGATGACTTTTCTATGATGTGGGATAGCCCATTGAACGTATTAAAGGAATTCAAAGAATGGCTACACCCTCATGCTCCACATATATAATTTACAATACATTAAAGCCAATCATGCTTCACATTCCTAGACTTAGAAATTAGGCATGACAACAAAGTCCTTAATACTAAGTCACATATAAAACCCAGGAACAAGAGCACATTCCTTCATTCAATTTATTTTCACCTGAGAAGCCTAAGAAGCTCATTACCCTATGGACCATTTCTTAGGCATAAGCAAAACTGCACAGATAACTCAAACTCCATAGAGGAGGCACATCAACTGAAAAATACATTCTTGAACAGGGGATATCCTAAAAAAATAGTACTTGCTAATGATCTTAAAAGAGCACACAAAACAGATGGATGTACATTGTTAATTGTGAGAGATAAAAGCATGAACACATATATGATTACCTGTGCAGCAACCTTTGGAATTATGAGTAACAATGTGAGCCAAATTATTAGACAAATATGGGAAATTATCAAAGACAATGGTTATGTGGACAAAACACTAGCATTTGCTGTCAAAAAGGGAAAATGTATACAACAAAGTCTTGAATAATCATATATCAAGCCAGTTAACCCTACCTTTACAGATGGGCTCTTTACCAACATTTGGAGCCAATTACCCCACAGGCAATGTTTGGCCTGCCAAGCCACTACAACATCTCACTTTTTTTAGTGTAAGAATATGAAATGGGAAGGGGGATTCCATTCTCATTGCAATTCCAACAAAGTGGTGTACTGCCTTTTTTGCGACTGTCAACTTTACTGTCCTTTCCCCCCGCGATATCGATCCTCACGTGCCACGACTTTAGACACATCCATGGAGGCATCCCCAGTTTGGACCTCTATGGCTTTAGTCAGTACACCATTTATCTAATTTTTAATCTGTTTACGCTACACGTATGTATACCAATTCGATGTTTTCCCCCTCTTTCTTTATTCTACTTACATCTACAAATAGAGTGCCTTCATGACCGCCCGTCCTCATTACCCGGCTGCTGAAGTAACCATCTCCACAGCTGGGTGAGTCTTGTTTAATCTAAATTCCAAAATGTACATAGCAGAACAATTATGGTACATTAACTACCTCTGCGTAAATCTAGTAAGACTTATCTGGAATTAACTCTTCCCTAACAGGCTTGACCTTCTTGCACCACCTCTAAATGGCCCAGAAGGTTAGTTCCACTTGCTTTACATATGCATTTTTATACACACTTTCAATATTATTTCCTGCACTGAGTGGCTTTATTTATAACCCTTCAGGTATCTACAAGCAAAAAAACACAACTCGTAGGAACATATAGCTCACTTGCCCTGAAGATGGATTATTAGGAATTCGAAACGCGTTGGCAACACAAAAATCTGAAAGGAGGTATTTTTGGATTATTCTAAAAAACTAGTGGTACATTACCACTAAACTTGTGTGAATGCTGTAAACACAAGTTTTCATTTGTTAATGCTTTGATATGTCTTGAAATGCCATGATGCATTTGCGAACAATACTGTTTTTTGTACACTGCGGTTCTTACCATAGAACTCTGTTCTTTTTCTACCTCGTAGTGCTTTGTACTAACATTTCTCCAATTTTGATGAGATAAAGTTTATTCTTTTTATTTACAACAACAGAAGTTGAGTTATTACTTAAAAATTATTCTGATACTTCAGACTGTATATTGACTTTGAACAGGCCTTACAATCTCTGATTACTTGAATATCATATCTATAAATAGTTTTGGACCATTAGTGAAAGTAATTGTATACTACATAGGTTTATGTGTGGGAGTTCCCACCAGGGATGACCCAGGCTATAGACCTTTTGGACACTATTTGGGACTATATGTACCCCAAGGAGTGCATATTAGGGATACCGGGTGGCAACATTCGGTTTTGGTTCATTTAATGGAGTATATCACCCCTTGTGAGATGCATGTTGAATAGTCTTTGATTGTAATCTTCTCTCCTATCCTAGGGTGTTTAAATGTGCTGCCTTTGATGATGCTGTTGCAGTTTCCTCATGACATGCACGGGAAAGTCCCCTTCTTTTTGGGCTTTGTCCTCATGGTTTGTTTGGGTTTTGCCGTAAAGAGAAGATCTCTTAAATGACTGCTCCGTTGATTTGCAAATATTGGTTTATCCTTGGACAGGTCTTGGAGTTTACTGTCGCATGTCAATAGGGGCCAATCTTTAAGTATTTCTTTCTTGATTTTAGGTATACTGTATTTACTCACAAAGACCAGAGGACTGTCAGATATGGTGGTACTTCTTGCAGTTAATAGAAGCAGTCTTTCTATAGTTGCTGCTTTGTTGGCTTCCACACACAGTTCTTCTTCTTTGCACCCCCTTTCCTTAAACTTGGTCAACATTTCCTTCTTTTCTTGCTCATACTTAGATGCAGAGTTAGTGATTCTTTTAATGCAAAGTAGTTGACTGTACGACAGACTCTTGATGGTAGCCGGTGGATGGAAGCTCATCCTGTGTAGGAGATTATTCATATCAGTCGGTTTGTGGTGTACATTAGTTTTGAAAGATGGTACATTTGGGGTAACACGTATGTCCAAAAAATGGATGTGTGGTTGGCCGATCTCATGTGTAAACTGGATCCTTTGATTAATCATGTTCAGGTAAATCAATAATGAATTCAGTGTTTCTTTTGGGTTACCCCAAACCAAAAACATGTCACTAAGGTACCGTTCCCAATGTTTGATGTAGCGATGCCAAACCGGGTGATCTTCAAATCTGACCATTAATGAATTGGCATATGCTGGTGCCATGGTGGCACCCATGGCCGTGCCACTTGTTTGTAGATAGTACATCTGATAATATTGCGTTTGTGAGATGAATTCTAACAGTATCATGATCCATTCCTTCGATGCACCTACTTCATCTTCTTGCAGTCGCAGCCACTCAACCACTTGATGTCCTAGGGAGTGTGGGATTGAGGTGTACAAGCTGTTCACATCGATGGTTACAAGAAGATCATGTTCATTGAGCTGTATTTGAGAGAATCTATTCAGAAAGTCTGTTTTATCCTTGATGTAATTTGGATATATTTGTATAATTGGTTGTTATATTGTATCGATGTGGACACCAAGTGGTTGGAGGATGCTGTTAGTGGCTGCCACTATCGGTCGTCCCGGGGGTTCTGTCAAAGATTTATGTATCTTCGGTAGAAGATAAAAGTGTGGTGTTTTGGGAGGATTCTATGTGAGGTACGTCTTGGTTTTGTCATTAATCCAACCATTTTCTTCGGCCATTTCTAAGATGGATTTCAGGTTGCTAATGATCTCGTTAGTTGGATCACAAGGTAGGATGTTGTATACACTTGTGTCATTTAGCTGTCTCAAACATTCTGATTGGTATTCATCCATATTTATGATAACCAGAGCACCGCCTTTGTCCACTGGGTGGATGGTGATTGTATCATCTTCATAGAGGTTTCTGATGGTTGAGAGGTCACTTTTACTCAAATTGTGAAATTTGGATGCATTGAAAGAGATTGTTTTCAGATCCCTGAGAACAGATTTGTGAAAGATGTCTTTGGTGCCATGTGGTAAAGGAGGAACACAATTACTCTTGGGTCAGCCTCAATTAGTTCAGATTATTGCAGGTTATTTTGAAATAATGGTTATATACATGGATAAACTTAATATACTTTTAATGCAGTGTTAGTAATAGTCCAACCGCTGTTATCACCTGCAAAACTACAATTCAAGATTATTTATAAGTATTAAGTATTGTATTATATCATTTCTAATGTAAACAAATTATTGCCCATATTTATCTTTTCTAGTTGAATTGAGGGGATATTTTGGTCCCTTTGTCGAGCCCCTCACTGGCCTCTGTCTCCATGATTTATAATTGTTCCAATTAAATAGAAAAACAATATTTGTGGTGCAAAAGTAATGAACAGTACCCACTTCATCTAATGAGATGATTTCATGCAGTACAGTATACATGATGATGGGCCTAAGTGACATTACCTGCTACGTTCAACTCAATGATGTGACACCTAATGCCGTAATTGTCAAGGACGGATCACGTGTCTTAAAAGGACATACAATGTGCATCTGGTGGACACCTGGCATATAATAAATATTGTCCACACTTTCAAGCAGAATCAGAGCAATATTCACTTCTGTTGTTTGCATCTCTTTTTTGTATAGGTTTGAAAGCAACAATGAGTATACATGCACCAAGATGCTGCAATTTTAAAACTAGATCTGTTCACATTTTCCCATACCTCCCCTACATGCCATATGCACATCTGAAGCTTGGGAAATTTCAAACCCAACAACTTCCGCTTAAATAACTGATTTACAAGGTGTAAACAATGATGGCACATTAACATTTTAAGAAAGAGTATATACTCATTACATGCACAAATAACAGTAACATTGTTCTGGGCTACTTCCCTTTCATGGAGTCCCCACTGAAGACTCATTTTTTCACCCCCTCTTTTCTCACTTTTTGTGTAGGACAAACTTGAATCATCTCAACAAAAAATAATAGGATTTAAGCCAGTTACCGACACACTGGTAAGGCTCATTTCATTTGCACCTGCATTGATACTTTATCATGTTTGTTTTTCGCATTAATGACATGGGGCCTGATTCATGGAATATTTTGCAGGTGCAAAGTACTTTTCACTGGTGCAGTGTATTTGCACTGCAAAAATATACTTTGCACTGCTCCACCCTTATTCATAGAACAGTGCAAAGTGTATTTTTGCGTTGCAAAGTCAGTTTGCAGGGCAAAAATATACTCTGCACTGTTCCATGAATTAGGGTGTTTGTTACCAGTGCAAAGTCACTTCGCACCAGTGAAAAGTGCTTTGCACCGTGCAAAATATTCCATGAATCAGGCCCATAATGAACATCTAAATATAGGAACATAGTGTGTCCCGCTATATGTTTAAGGATAAAGTCAATAGGGTAATCTTAATAATTAGGATTCTTTGCTAATTTAAAATAGTATCTTACAAGTACATATATAGAAAATGGAGGCTGTAATAAAAACGCAGTGATTGTTATATCTGGTGTTAAAAGATTTACTTTAACAATGTATATATGTGATTGAGAGGATATATTTTAAACAATGTATCCACTATTTTTCTTCACTTCTAAGAGTCGATGTAATTTAAAATATATTTATATGCAGGAATAAAATGTATTTTTTACAAATTGTCAGGTCTGGTGACTTATACAAAGTGGCATTTTTAGTAATATCATCTTCACAGTGGGAATATTTTTGTTTGATTGCCAGTAGCGAGCAATGCCTCATTGTCCAGGTGGGTATTTGCCCTTTATCTCAAGAACAATAATACCATGCCACTTAAAAAAACATGTCTGTGCTGGCTCCTCCCATGTAGGGCAGTATGCCCATGTAAGAACACTCACTTTGACTTTGCCCATAATGCCATGCCAGTTAAAAAAAAAACATGCGCATGCTGGCTGTGAACCTGAAGGCTAGTGCCACTACTCTCACCTAAGAAAAGCACTGTGGTTTGAGCATAATGACATGACAGTTCATGAAAAATGCCATGATGTCTCTGCCGTTGTGTGCAATGGGCAGATGTGCGACTGCATACTTTTGCTTTGCCCATAATGCATTTAACAATGTTATTCCAGTTACAGAACGCATGTCCATTATGGCTGTACCCATTTAGGCCAGTATCCTAGCATAAGAATACTCACTTTGGGTTTTCTATAATCCCAGTAACAATGTCTTGCCAAGATAAAATATCTATGATAGCTGTGAGCATATAGACCAGTACCCCTATGTAAGAACACTCAATGTGGCTTAACTCATGATTCCAGTAATAATGCCATTCCACTATATTAAAACATGTTTGTACTGGCTGTGTCCACGTAGTCCACTATCCAACATAATAACACTCATGTTGACTTTGCTCATAATGGCATGCCTTTGCAAAAACACATATTGCCATTAATAGCCCAGTTTTTCCGTGTAAGAACACTCACTTTGATTTTGCCCATAATGCCAGTAATAATGCAATGCCACTTACACTGAACATGTATATGCTGTCTCTGCCCATGTAGGCTAGTACTCGACATAAGGACACTCACTTTGTATTTGTTAATAGGTCCAGTGATAATGCCATGCAACTGCAAGAAAACATGTCCACTCTAACTGCGCCAATATAGACCTTTGAACCCATGTAATAACACTCACTTTGGCATTGCACACAATGCCATGCCACTGCAAGAAAACATGTCCATGTTGGCTGTGCCTATGTAGACCAGCATCTCCAAATAAAAAGATTCAGTTTGACTTTGTCCATCATGCCAATAATAATGCCATACCAGTTGAAGAAAAGATGTCAATGCTGGTGTGCACCTCTCCACCACTCAGCCACCCATGGCCCCGCTCTGGCTCCTCCAATCATGCTGATGAATCACACCCTTTCTTCCCACCCCCTTCTTCATTCAACAGCATTCATGAATTCTCACTAACATTCACCAGCCACCCGTCCTACCACATTCACTCTCACTCACCCATGCACATTTACTGGTTCCCTGCCTCTGGCCTGCATACATCATACACCAGCATGCACATACACACCCACACAAGTGCACACACATGTGCGCCCACACACATATGCACACACATGAGCGCTTGCGCGCACACACACACACACACACACACACACACACACACACACACACACACACGCACGCACACACACACACATACACACACACACACATACACCTCTGCATGAATATGACAGTCATAATTCTGTGATAAGGTCAACTGCCTTTTCTCTGCAAAGAGGTGGAATGGGGTGCATTACTGAGTCACTCTCTCAAGGTCCATGCTACGAAGAGGGGTTAGTCACATTCAGACTATTCAGTTAACTGAAGAATGTAGAACGATTACCCTGTCTGAATACAAAAAGCAAAAGTCCTCAGTTCAGTAATGGCAGCCTATGGGAGGGTCAGAGGAACAATTCTAAAATCCAAAATTGTGGACAGGGCAGAAATAAGCTTGGCAATGCCACCTGAGCCCAAATCAGTCTAAACTGCACCAGTCAATTCCAACCCTCACTCAATGACCATACACAGGTGTAGGCTCTAATTGAAACATCTGCTAAGGGGGGGAGGGAGCAATAGAGTATAAAGGCAACCGGCCCAATTACTAGGTGTGGCTTGCAGGAACAAGAGGTGCATGTTTGGAGAAGTCTGGAGAGTGCTCCAGAAGGAGTTGGCTGGAGAGGGGGAGAGAGCTGGAGAGATGGCAGCTGGCGAGAGGAGGTGGTGACTCTCCAGGAAAGAAAGAGGCGGTGTGCATAGAAGGAAAATAGGGTTGAGATCAGTAGGGAGGAATGCTGCAGTATCAGGAGTAGCAGAGGTGGGAGCAGTTATTGATAAGGTGAGTGAGAAGATGGTGAGACCTGAGTGGAAAGGGGTGGTGAGATCTACAGAGTTCGATAAGCAGGCAGTGGGAGGAGACCAGAAAGCAGTTGTAACATCAAATAGGGAGAAGATGATAGTAGCAGGAGCGGGAAAGGTGGTGGGAGATACATAAAATATGGCTCGTGGATGGTGAGACTGGGAAAGAAGGAGGTAGTGGTAAAGACAGATGTGGATGAGTTGGTGACAACTAAAGAGGGGTGGTAAGGATGGTGGCAGTAGAAGAGTGGGAGGAGAGCCTTTTAGGTGGTGGGAGGTGGTGCATGAGGACAACTTGAGGTGGTAGAGATGAGTTGGTGGCAAGAAGATCAGTGCAAGGTGGTAGAGAGGAGTTGTCATACTTCAACTCCGTTCGAGGTCCTACCGACACCCGAAATGTGGAAGAGTCTCCTGGTCGCCATGGCAACAATGGAAGATTGCCAGACTTCCTCATGACTTGGTGCACACATACCGTTGCTTGTACCTTTCTCAAGCTGACATTCCAGCATATCACGTCATCAGATGCACCTCACCGCTGGAGGCCTGCTGAACAGGGATTTAAACCCAAAAGGAATTGCATCTACATGCTGCAACTCAGGTATGTCCTACCTGCTGTCATGTTTGTTTTTCTTTGTGCTCCCTCCCGTGCTCCTCTCTTGTTCCTTTCTTCAGTCCTCCAAAGCCCTATCCTGGGTTGCCTGTGACCTTGTTCTTACCTTCTCCTTTAATCATATTCTCTGGCCGCCTTCTTGATCTCCTGCTTCCCAGATCGCTTCTTGGACCTTCAACTATACTTGCCTCCTGACCATCTCCAGCAGCTTAGAGGTTTTTTCACCTTTGAGGGTTTTCCACTATTGTTTGGAGGTACGCTCTGGTTGTCACCCTTTCCTTCTTTCAGACCTGTGGAGGGGGGTGGCAGAAGCAAAGAGGTTTGGAGTGAAGAAAATGAGAGCGAGAGTGAAGAATATTATAGTCAATAAGATCTTTCTTGTATTGATGAGAGATGCAGGAGGGAGAAGAGAGCCTTAGAGTTGATAGACCAGACTTTTATCAAAGAGCTGCTATTGGTGGCAAAGACATGGGAAGAGGCTTGTCAGGTAGAGAAGAAAGGTTAGAGAGGGCAAGGGCGGGGCGAGGTCTAGGCAGGCCCAGAGGGTGGGAGAAAGCCTAGCTGGGATTAGAGAGTTTAGTGGGAGCTCAGTGAGGGATCGGAAAGGATCAAGAAGCTCTCCATGAGCAATTGGGAGTGATCTTTCTGTCTCTCTGCTGGCTAGCCCCTATGCCATCTAGCAGGAGACCTGGACGACTTTACAGAAAATTGGGGACTTGCTTAGCCATGGACTGTGGGATCCGAAAAAGCCCACATCTAGGCTCTCTTGAGAGGAAAAAAGGTTTGAAAACTGTTGAGCTCATAAAATCCAAGAGGGCTAACCTAAACCCTCTGAAACCTTCTGCAATAAACCGCTGGGGCACTGAGAAGACTAGAACTGTTGCCATAGTGGCCCAAAGGCAGAACTAATCACATTAAGAGTGAAAGAGACTTATAGACATTTAAAGAAGGCCTTCCTGTTATTACCACGCTGGTGGAGGAGCCAGGCAATCAGGTGGCTAGGAACGCAGACTTGAACTCCCCCCGCCAGCATCTTCCCCCCACACACCGTCCCTTTTTTTCTCACCCTCCCACCCCCCACTTAACTTATTTCTGCAGCGGCGGGTGCAGCCTCTCCTTCTCCCTGGCTCCCGCTGCCCAGCATGGAAAGGGAAGAGGGGCTCCATATGGAGCCCCACTTCCGTTTCCATGGCAGCCATCTTGGGAAAGTATTTTCCTCATTTAAGGGGACGTGCGCAGCGTCCCATTGAACAAGGGAAAATACTTGTTTTAGCACCCTGGGTTACCGCTTTGGCAGCCCGAAGTGCTAATAGCCTTAATCCCCTGTTCCAAGGGCATGGACTGGGGGTAACAGCCCCAGATCCCTCGCTATCCGCCCTTGCTTTGCTCGGGCTGATAACTATGACTGCCAGGCTGTTATCCCCGTTCCAGCCCTTGGAATTGGGGATTTATGCCATATTATTTTGGGAATATCATAGAATTTAGGTTAAGGTGGCCCATCCCTGTGTAGAGTCCACATAAACGTATTACAATTAGAGAGCTTGGTCTTGGCATTCTTCATGATCGTGGGTGTCCGATGATATACATACATATACACACAGACCCTGTACATATACACATACATGCTGCTTACCTGCCCATCGTTACTGCTGCTTCAGACTTCCATTCTTGCTCTACAATTTATTGTCAGAAATCTTTCCTTGAAGGTTCTTTTGTGCAACTTCCAAAGTGGGTCTTATCATAGTATGATGTTATTTGGCTGCCTGTACTTGTGGTTGGTTGATAAGTCATAGAGAGTGGATGCAGGTTCCTGCGCATATATCAAATTGGGGGTGTAAACCCTGCAGATGTTGTGGTTGGTTGGTAAGTCATAGAGAGTGGATGCAGGTTCCTGCGCATATATCACATTGGGCGTGTAAACCCTGCAGATGAGTGAAGATTGTTGTTATAGGCAAATTGAACCACCCATAGGACCTCAATCCATTTCCTTTCAACATGAGTTACTGTGCAGCGTAAGTACTGCTCTAAGGCTTGGATGACCGCCTTGACCTGGTTGTTTGTCTTTGGGTGGTAGCTGATTGATAATCTTGAATCAAATTGGGCATTTAAGCAAAAGGCCTTCCAGTAATGCAATAGGAATTGTATCCCACAATCTGAAATGATTCTGATGGGCAAAGTGTTTGGTTACAACATGGGCAAGTTCCAGAGCAGTGGGTATCTGCCTGAGAGGAAGATAATGCACCATTTTAGTTAGGTTGTCAATGGCCACTAGAACCACGGTGAATACTTTGCTCTTTCGCAGTTCAACTAAGAAATCTGATGGCCACGTATGCCAAGATGCTGGTGGTGCAGGCACTGGTTGTAATAAACCTTGAGGCCTTCATCGTGGGGTTTGTGTTTTGCACAAACCCTACATTTTCTCATGTACAGCTCAGAGTTCTTCTTTATTGTTAATTCCAGGATGACCTGCCAACGGTGCATCATGGTATGCTTGCACTACTTGTTTCTGGAGCTCCTTCCCTTCATGGCTGTATGCAAGGCTGCATCTCAGAAAGGTAGTCCATTATGAAGCTATCTATCTTTCCCAGATGTCACCCACTCACACATGTTGTCAGGGGAACACATTTGTTGATGTCATTGAATGAAGAACTCATATTGCATCTGAGTGGCTATTACAAACCTGCACTCTCGAATTATATTTTGTGGGTATGGGGGTGCTTCCAACTGCTCCTATTCCTCCCAAACCATCCCCAATTAGGTCAATGTGTCATCCTTGCTGTTTCTCAGCTCAAGAAAATAAGTGATTCTGAAATCGAAGAGGGCACCAGCAGATTTTAAAAACTGTAAATTGCTGTGATATGTGTATGTGCTTATGGTGTGCTTGACATCGAGTAGATGATATCAGCACTCTTTAAAAGTAGCCACGATGATTAACATTTCTCTGTCAGTCACTGAGTAGTTTTCCTCAAGGTGGGTGAACTTTCTGGGACCAAAATGCTACTGGCTGGAGAATTCCAACTTTGGGATTCTTCTGGGGTAACACACACCCTGTGGCAACCTGGGATGCATCTGTGTCCACTGCAAATGGCAGGTGGGATTCAAATGTGCTAATATTTGGGCTATTGTGACAGAATCTTAAGATCCTGGAAGGCTTTTCCAGCTTCTTGTGTCCAGATGAACACCCTTCCCCTCCTGAGTAAATTGGCTATTTGGTGGATGACCATGACAATTCAGGTATAAAATGTTTTACTGTTAAGTGGCTTCACTTCAACACTACAGCTAAGTCAATGCCTAGTCTGGGATGCTGAGGAAAACCTTTATTGATGTATTTTTATGTCCAGTTCAGTACTCTGGATGACAACCCTTGTATAACACCCCCCTCTTAGAATCCCCCTGACCCCACTGAGCCAAGAAGTAGGTTTGTTTTGCAAATTAAAAGGTTTATTTGAAAAATTAAACAATATATATGTATCACACTTTTATAACAAATTAATATCTGATAGTACACTTAGACATATGATGTGGATCCACAATGGGTAATGTTACAGTGGTACACTTGATTACTTAGGAGTAGTATAGAGGATGAGGTAGCTGAAATGCTTTATGGTTTCAAGGAAATGCAAGGTGGAATAAATGCAGTACAGAAAATAAACTGATATGGTTTCACAAGAGATAATATGTTCACTTTTCCCCTGGTGGCAATTCACCCCCCCTATATGCAATGCAAGGAGATGGAAGTAACACACAGTCTTCAGGAATACAATCAAATACAATACGGAATTCAGTTCCCCCCCAGCAAGCTTAGAGGAAACAGGTAGAAGTTTGAAACACAGGCCCAAAATGCTTTTAAATGTGATGGCAATGGATGGGAAAATGTGCTAACTGATTTGAATTCCCTCTAGAGATTCAGGGTGAATGAGAGATGCTTGTTGGTATTAGTTCAGGCTCACTTTAGCAATGCTCTATGAGTTATTACCAGGTTGCAAACGGATTTTTAACAAAGGAAAGAATGGAGCTGCTATTTTGACAAGTGGAGAAATTGAGCCAAAATCGCAAAACGCGGTAAATTCCGCGAGTGTGTAAATCGCGATTGCAGAAAAAGTATAGGGAGTATAGGGAGTAGGAAGTCGGTTCTAGGTTCTGGGTTCGTGGGAAAGCCTAGAATTTCGTTCCTAGCCCAAACGGTTCCAGAGATACGGACGATTTAATAAAGATAGATTTTCGGATTTAAAGTAAAACTCAAAATGACAGGTGACAGCTTGCAGCTGCAGAATTGACAGGTGACAGTTGTGCAGCTTTAAAAATGACAGATGACACGATTTCTAGGAGGCAGTTCTACTTAGGTTAAAATAGCTTGAATTAGATAATTTTAACTAAGAGATTGGTTCTGCACAGTTCTGCTAGGTACTCACAATATAAATTTGAAATAGGCCTCGTCACGGATCTGGTCAACATGTCCGCCGGCGGTTCTGTCTGCTCGGCGGGTCAATCAGGCACCGGTTCTGCTCACAGCGATCCAGATCTCTGGTTCTGCTCACAGCGGTCTGGGTCAGCTCTGCTCTGCTGGTCTAGCCTCTCTGGATACAGCGGCCTCTGGTTCTGGATACTGCTCTGCTTCCGGTCCGGATCAAGTGGATTCTGGATGTAACACTGCTTTCTGGGTACTGGCAAAGGTTCTTGGCAAAGAATTCAGACAGCTCGCCCGGCTGTGGAATAGTTTGCAAATGATTTTAAGGATGCTGAGGCCTGCTGAGAAGAGTTCTCAGTTTGTGGGTTTAGGCCCTTGCTTTAAGTTCTGAAGTAAATTTCTGGTCTCTGAAGATTGATGGATGTGAAGTCTGGAGTCTCCCGGCAGAGCGTCCCGCAGAAAATGGAATTGCATGTCTCTACCTGTCCCAGCAGTCTCTTTTTATGTGTTTTGGAAGTGGGTGTGTGCGTGGCATAACTGAGCCTGCCCCTCTCTACTTGTCATTGGCCCAATTCTCCCCTCTCCCATGATTGGGGGAAGGAAATGGATTGTCATCACGATGAGGTCTGTTTATGGGTCAGAGGATCCTCCCCTGGTCAATTTGCCCACAAATCTATATTTGATTCAAATACATATTTCCCAGATACACAATTTGTTGAAATTACATGTACACATTATATATTCCTTATGGTCCATGCTTGTCCGCCTCTGATCTTCCTGGGGGCTTGCATTCAAAAATGACAACATTTCGCGCTTTTTGACTGGTTTACCAATATCGGTATTTACCAAAATTTACACACATGTGCGCAAGGAGTATGTACATTAATTGATGAAGTGTCAGATTTTTAACGTGCAGACATTTGGAGTAAGACCCTATTTTCCGCTAGCAACCCCCCAGAATACACCGCAGGGTCCTAACACCTCTTAAAACGTGCACAGAAAAATTACAAGAATAATGATATTACTTATATAATTCTGACAAGTCCGTACTATGAATTATCCATCTTTTTTTTTAAATTATGCTCTGGCCCAGATGGGTGTGGTTTAGGTTTAAAAGCACATGGGGGAAGCTTCTGCCTGTCCCCGCCTCCAGCTCGGTGGCTCCCAGAGGCACTTCTCCTCCCACTTCTCCCAAGAGGAAGCCACTTTACGGCCCCCCCAATATAACATTTGCCTGAGTCCAGGACAAGACTTTGTGCAACCTCCTGCAGGTGCCCCTCCCCTAATCTAATCAGAGAGGTGTCAACTCCTTTTGGTGGGGAAGCAGGATGCAGCTAGGCCTGGGAAGAGTGGCTGAGCAGGTTTCTCCTGTCGGGGGTAGTTGTCAGGCAGAATTCAGTTAAATGTCACTTTAGTTCCCAGTTTATATCAAACTTACAATTTTTACATATACATTAAATAATTAGTTCCTTCAAGTCATTTCAGAATATAGTTTTACATTGTGTCCACCTCTTAGCAAGAGGTGGCCTTTCCTTGGCCTGGTTTGGGTTCCTCTGTTCAGCTTTACACAAAAGTCTGGTGGTTTTAAAACACCGGCTTTCTGATAGTGGTGAGTACCAGTATTGCATCCATTTTTGGGATCTGTCTTGAATTACTGCATTTCAATAGAGTGGGCTTTTGCTTGATAGTATAGGACCCTTGCCTAACATTGTTTTGATGGCATCCTTACAGTAGAGTGGTGATGTGGAACCCCCCACAAGAAGGTTGTATCTTTGGAGTGGTCTTGTGCCAACTGCGCAGTTCTCCTGGATTCTGGCGTGAATGTGGGCGGCGATCGCTCATCCCCACATCCACCCAGTCTATTGATTTAGTTTGTTCTGGGATAGAATAATGGGCGGCGACAGCTCATCCCCACATCTACCCAGTCTAAGGATTCAACATGGGTCAAAACCCTTGACATTACGCAATTGGAGAAGCATAGGTTTCTTTGGAGTCCTTTCCCTGAAGTTCGATATCGTCATTGTATTGCGTCTTCTTTCTGATTATCGATTGTTATCCCTTTGGGTGTCAATATGAAACCTAGGAACACACCACAATTTCATCGAAAGAACTCTTCTCCAATTTGGCAAATAACTCATACTTCTTCAGTTGTGTAAAGACTGCTGTTAGATGACCCACATGTGCCGTCACTGATCGTAAGTAGATGAGGATATTGTCGATGTAGATGATGACAGATACGTCAAGTAGTTCCCTGGGCATGTTGTTCATTAAGTACTGGAATACTGTCATGATATTGCAGAGCCCAAAGCGCATGACCTGGCTCATAAAGCCGTACTTGGTCCAGAAGGTGGTATTCCACTTGTCACTTTGTTTGAAACAGACCAAGTGGTACGCCCCTTGGAGATCTAACTATGTGTAAATAACAGCATACTTCGCCTGATCCTGAAGTAAAGGTATCAAAGTAATGGATAATGGTTATTTGCAGTTATTCTGTTCACAGCACAGTAGTCTATACATTTTCGCAGGTCATCCTACTTAATTGTAACAAAGAAGAGAGGAGAATGGGTCCTGATGGACTCATCCTTCAGATATTGCTTTCGCAATTTTTTTAGGTGCTCATTCTTTGGGGCATTCCAGGCGTAAATATAGGTGCAAGGGGGTTTTGAGCATTTGGGCCTAAGTCAATCTGACAATCCAATGGGGGATGATGTGGCAACGTGTCTGCCCGTTCATTCGGAAACAAATCCGTACAATCCTGATACATTTCAGACGGCCCTATGACAACTCCCAGCATCCTTACCAAACTCTAGGTGTCCTGTATTACTTAGCAATATGTTGAGTTTTACCTACTTAGCCCGCTGGATAATAGTTCTTTTTGCAATGTGGGGAGATAAAGTTCACCACTCTCTCATCCTCCTCAATGAACAAATTATGGGTGATTAGGCAGAGCATCCCCAGGATCAGGCGGAACCGTGGGACATCAATTAGGTCAAAGTGTATGTTATCCCAGTGACTGCTGTCAAAAAGGTCAGGTTCTGGGTGCATGCAGTTCCTTTGCCATAAGTCAAGCGAGAACAGCAGATGCTCAGATTTATTCTGGGCATGTTTGAATATGGTTGAATGCTGAAATAGTTTGGCAAGACCTATGTCCATATGTTAGCAGTTACCCTGCAGTCAACATATGCCAAGTTCCCCACCAGGAGATGGTTTTGCATCACCAAGCTAATAGGGAATTTTAGGTGTGAGGTCTTAACCTGAAGCCCTAGCAAAGCGATCCCTCCTTAGATGGGCTGCAATGAATTGCCATCTGGTAAAGTTATGAAAGCCCTGTTTTTCTATTTGTATTAATTAATACAAGGATGTGGGTAATTTAATCTCTGAAAGGGTAATCTGCTGATCAGATTCCCCTTTCATAAGCTCCTTGCCAAAAGCATAGTGTGTACTTGTGGCTTGCTGCAGCAGTTTCATGATCTGCTGTGCCTGCTCTAACAGCGGCACAGATCAGGTACAGACGGCAAGGGGCCTATTTGACAGCTGCAGTAAGAATCAAGTCTCTGCAGCGTAGGACCTGCATTTAGGATATGCACCAATGTACCAAAACTATGATGATCATAGGTAGCCAATGTTGTTGGCAGGGTAAACTCTAAAATAACCATGCCTGAGTTAAGGCAAGATGCATGGGCCTACTTGTCATCATTACCGCCACATCCAATTTGTTATCACATATGTCTCAGCCCCTGTGAGCCAGCTCAGGCGTGGAAAGTGATTTGTATTCTGGCCAGACCGGCAGATCCCGCCAAAGTGACAGGACAGGAAGCGGAAGGGCCAGGTTTCCTCTTTAATCTCATTGTGAGGTGAGGTAGCACCTTCCTCCAGAGACAGTCACACAACAGGCAGCTGTTCTGGGCCCAGGCATCAAAGGAGCACACCCATTTTAAGGGGAAAGTGAGTAGCCTCACACCAGGTCTTGATCCTAGAGAGAAGGACAAGGGGTGGGGTTAGTGTAGACAGGCATGCTCTGTACAGTTGGTGAAAACTTCCACCATCTTATTTATTTATTTATTGTTCTTGTATAGTGCCCAAAACCCGGAGGTGCCAAGGCGCTTTTGCTTAAGGATGTGGTTACAGAAAGTGCATATAAATACAATGTTACAAAGCAGTCAATCAAAGTGCCTGGAAGTGCAAGAAATACATACTAGGGAACACTCGCCTCTTGTTGCAGGGAGCTACATCATAGTATATGTCAGGTCATATCAGGGCGGTGGCTAAATACAAATGCGGCGTCAAAATAGGTAAGCAGATACAGGGTGCCTACCCCATGTTGCAGGGCGGCAGATATATACAAATGCAGAGTCAAAATAGGTAATCAGATACATGGTGCCAACCCCATGTTGCAGGGTGGCATCTACATACAAATGCAGAGTCAAAATAGGTAAGCAAATACATGGTGCCTACCCCATGTAGCAGGGCGGCATCTTCATAAAATGCGTAGGGAAAATAGGTAAGCAAATACATGGTGCCTGTCCACGTTGGAAGGCAGCAGCTACATACAAATGCGATGACTAGTAGAGCGGGTGGGGGCACAAACACTACAATACAGGCGATCAGGAGGTGAATGCATTACAACACTGGGGAAGGGAAGGGGGGAAGACGCTTAGGAGAGGTGAAAGTGGGGGGGGCATAACAACTGCGGTGTAGGCAACCATTAAGTGGTGGTTGGGGTAAAGCACACTACACATATGCGACCAAGGGGAGGGGGGAACACACACTACAACCCGGGGGGGGGGAACAGGCACTACAGCACATACAACCAAGGGGAGGAGGGAACACGTAACAACACGTGACAATGGGCGGGGGACACACACTAACAACACATGGAACCCAAGAGGGGGGGAGTGCACACTACAACATATGCGACCAAGGGGATGGGGGTACGCACTCAAGAACACAGGTGACCAGGGGGATGGGGGAACACACACTACAACACATGCGGCCAAGGGGAGCGGGGGTACATGCACTGCAGCACATGCGGCCAGGGGGAGGGAGGAGCACACACTACAGCACATACGACCAGGGGGGAGCATACAACAACACAAATGACCAAGAGGAGGGGGGGAACACGTACTACAACACATGCGACCAAAAAGGGGGGGTGCACACTACAACCCATGTGGCTAGGGGGAGGGGGAAACACACACCACAACACATGCAACCAAGGGGAGGGGGGTACATGCACTGCAGCACATGCGGCCAGGGGGAGGTAGGAGCAAGCAATACAGCACATACGACCAAGGGGACGGGGGAACACACAACAAGCAAGTGACCAAGGGGAGGGGGAAACACGCACTACAACACATGCAACCAAAAAAGGGGGGAAGCACACTACAACATATACAACTATGGGGTCGGGGGTACGCACTCAACAACACAGGTGACCAGTGGGATGGGGGAAGACACATTACTACACAAATGACCAAGGGAAGGGAGTATGTAGCCTAGGAAAGGTTTGCGTTGTGTGGCGGGGAACCACGTCTAGTATGCATTCAGAAGACAATTAGGTAAGATAGATGAGCAAGGTAGGAAATCTTGCTTCTCTTTTCCTCTCTACTATCTACTTATTGTCCCCTCCACTGCCTCTAGAGCAAAGCACTTTGGGTGTGATGTCAGAAAGGCAAAGTCCACTTCATTCAAGAAGAGCAATTGCACCACTGAGGTAGGCTAGCTATAGTCCAATCACCTGTGGACTTTTACCTTTAAAAAAGTGTGTCTCACACCATCTTTGAATCATTGTTTGGATTCCAACCCTTGAAGAAGAATTCATTTTGACCCTAATGTGCATGCAGTCCTTTTCAGAGTCGTCCACCAGTTGTGAGGTTACGGCAGGTGTTCCAAGGCAAAGGTGAGCTTTGTCCCCTACCCATCCCCAGGTTCCATTGGGATGAAGCTGCTATCCACAGCGGTACCGAGGGCCTCAATTTGTTGAAGGACCCCTGCAGTTCTGTGCAAGGCTCTGCCATCTTTGGGAGCTCATGAACAAGGACCCATCTTGTCCCTAAGTACCTGGAGTGGGACTCAAAGCAACCTGAGAAGTGAGCTGCTGCTGGAGGAAGACCTAACTCTGCCAGCCACAGTGGCCGCGGTACCTCACCATGTTGAAGGACCCCTGAAGTTGTTTGCCAGTTTCCCCTGTGTTTGGAAGCATGAGAAAATGACTAATCTTGTCCCCGAGCCCCTGCATTGGGACTCACAGCACCCTGAGAATCACGTCATTTTCTTTTTAAAACATTTATTTTTTATTTGCCAGTGTTATGCAGCAGCAAAAAACTGCTTTTTAACACAATAAAACACAATAAAACAGTCAATAAAATAATGGTCCAAGAAGACCAATAGTATCACAGATAAACAACTTAATAACTGACCACAGTGAGAGAGGTCTCCAACATACATGCAATCTTTTTCCTAAAGATAGTAAAACACACAATACAGTGTTTCGTCCCCCCCCTCATGTATAACTCCCATATTGCTGGAGCAGGAAGTGAAGGCTCGAGGCCTCCTGCCATCCAAACAGGGAGTCGGAGTGTTTCAGCATCGCACAATGGACTACAGGTGTTTAGCAGATTCAATGGAAGCAGTGCCACAAAGGCGGTACGCGGGCATAGGTCTAGGGATGTTGATCCAGGCGCCCATCACCTCCAAGGTTTTAATAGAATTCATTTTAACCTTACAGTACTTCCAAACCAAGGTATTGCCCACAAATTGGATAGCATAATTCGGGGGGGCCGTTCCGCCGGGTCAATGCTCATGGTAGCTAGCGTATACCACCGTACGCGTGGCAGCTTTAAACCTGGGGTAAGACCAGCACTCACAGGCGGTTGAACGCAGGTTCAGCCACCTGCTTGCTGTCAAAAGAAAGCATTGACAAGTATTATGAGGCATATAAGCAACCTTAGACCGGGCAGCTTTGAGGATCATACAATTCAGGGAGCCAGTGTCACCATTAACTAGTCGCCAATATATGCCTAAAAGAGAGAGCTGTAGTCTTGCCCTACAACAAAAGATGCTGAGTTCCAGAAAGATCCATTGAACCGGTGCACGCAAGGGTAATTAAAACAACCTCTTTAGAAGGAGAGATTTGAGTCTTGCCCTCCCTTCTCGTTACCGAGGTGCCATCCTATACCGCCATACATGACAATGGAGCTACCCTTAGCCAGGTATAGCTGAGGCGAAATACCAAGGGAATAGCCCCCACCGGAGCAAACTATTTTTCTCAGAGTTCCGACCACCTGGGAGCACATAAGTTTGACTTGGGTGACGAGGAGGTCGCCACGAAGGCCCTCATCAAAGTGGATTCCAAGGTATTTGTAAACATTTAACAAGGCAGCAAGGAAGATGGAATACCATAATCTTGGTCTTTATATTGACCACAAGAGCCAGGGAGTCAGAGTATCTCCTCAATGCATCAAAGGAGGCTTGGAGACCCGCGGGAGTGAGGTCCAACAGTATTATATGGTCCGAATGTTCCATGATGAAAGCTTCTGCCAAAGCTTGTTACGATTGACGAAATGCATTGTAAACAGTGCACTGCCGAGTAAACCAAGCCTGTTGGATGATGGACTGGAGAGCGAGGCATTTGGTAGTCATGCTCAGGCAGCACTGGAAACCAATGTGGTAAAAGGGAATAATCTTTGACTCCACAGCCCAAGTCCACATGTCAGAGAGGAGCAATGCGAGAGAATATTTTGGAAAAGGCGTTGAGTATTGCAAGGAGGCGGTAGTTTCCAGGTAGGGATCGATCACCCTTTTTCCAAATGGGGACGATAATGCTGTCTCTCCCTGAGGGTAGAAGCAACTGAGACTCTCCGATTCAATGGAAAAGGCAATTTAATGCAGAGCCCCAGCAAGGGGGTTCTTTTTGAGGACATCAATGCAGATGCCGTCAGGACCAGGAGCTCGCGATGACTTACTACTAACAATAATCTTGGTAATATCTGCAGGGCAATGAATGTAAGACCACCTGTTCTGGTGTGAACACAGTCATTCACACTGGAGGTGTCACCCCCCAACATTTCAGTCACGTGCTTGACCCATGCTGATTTGGTGGCACCCAACAAGTCGCGCTCACAGTGTTCACCCGAGGCCAAGTTCCAAAATTGGCGCGTGTCATTTACATGAGCAGCATGGTCCAATCTACGCCAACCTGAACATTTGTGGGTGTACCAATGTTGCTTAAGCCATTTCCGGTGAAGAAGCTTGGCCCTGTTCAGACTAGATGCGCAAACTTGAGGGTCCGATTTGGTACCCGCTATATTGCGTAGTCCCCTGAGTAAATCCTTCTTCCTAGATAAGATGATTCTATCATAAGAATGCCGGGGGACACACGGCATGAGGGTGGGGTGCTGGTGGCTAGATGCTTTTCATCTGAAAATTGAGGTGACTACGGTCAAGATTACCTTCTCAAAGTCGTGAATCACCTTGAGGAGCAGACACTAGAGACACTGAAACCTCGAGGGTGGAGCGATTAACAAAGGAGGCCAAAGCAGCACATAGAATTGGGGAGGCTTCTTCCAGTCTTTGCTCACTCCATGAGATGCAATTTAAAGTGATATTAACCCTTAGTACCCCAGTTGGTTCAAGACCCTGAGGTGGCTCAACCAGATTCAAGGACATCACAAGGGAGGAGTGGTCACTCTCTAGCCAGGGAGAGACTACCATGTCAACCACTTAAGAGGAGTCATTGGCAATGAAGCCATAGTCCCTGATACTACAGGAGCCAATGCCAAATTGAGTACGGTTCAGGGGGTTGTCCGCTGGGGTGGCTCCATTAATCATAGAAACACTGGTAGAATACAATAGAGTAGCCCATTCCATGCCCCTTTTAGCAGGAACGCGCAAGCGGACCATCCTCCACTGTACAGTAGGAAGGGAGTCCGAGAGCAAAAGCCGAGTTGGAAGGGCTTGGGATACGAGAAATAAAATCCCTGCAAATGATACAAGGAGGGCAAGAGCTTAGCTCACTAATCAGACTCTAAGTTTCAGCTAGAACTTCAGCATGAGGGGCTGGGGGAGCCATACAGATTGATAGTCACAACTTCCCTGCAGTCCACATCAAGAGGCACAGTGATCCATTAGGATATTTGGGGAATTGGTTGGTAATTCCACCATTCCAAGAAAGTTCTAGAATGAGTACAATCACAATACTGTATCATCGAATTCAGAGTGTTGAGAAGCCAACATAGACAAATTGTTAGAAATACGATTGTATTAGTTATGAGAACTCTAAAATTCAGGATATATTTTTTTATGATAGCTCCTTTTTTTTAGAGAATGGCGAGAAGAACGATAGATTGAAATGTGTTGTGATAATTTGATTTTTGTCTTTTTTTCTGTATAGAGAAACATTATTTTTTTAAATGTTTGTTAATGTCATGATTTTATTGTAAATGATAAAACTAACTTTTGTAAATTTTTAATACAAATTTGAAAGGCTGATTCTTCAGCTATATAAAATAAAAATAAAAAAAAAAAGTTCTTAGTGCCAAGCAGCATCCCACCCTTAGGGTGTCCCCTATGGCCCTGGGTGGCTAACTTATTAGTGAAGTGCCACCCGCCCACCACCACCGGCTTGGTCAGTCAAGTCTCCTGGAGAGCCACAATGGAGTACTGGGCCAAGTTGTTGAAAAAGGTTGCCTGCCTTGAAAAGGTGGCGAGAGCCACAAGTATTCCAGCTGATCAGTTGACCAAAAACGAGGGGAGGGAGCAGCTAGAAGCCCTCAGGCCCCCCATGAGCAGCCAGCCTGGATAACCATGCCCAATGGCATTTCTCCCCTGACAAGGCCTCCCCGATCCTGTTCCAGAAGGCAAACTAGGGACTTGGGGCAGGTACGGGAAGGGCGGGGGCGGCTGGAGCCATAGGTCCAGGGGATCCCTCAGTCTGTGCAGAGGAGTTCACAGTGGTCCTCCCCTCCATATTGGGGGTAAGCCCTAAGGGAGGAGCGATTGTAGCTGCCACATCGGCTGAGGAGCTCCCCGGCGCAGTGTTGGGAAGGGAATTGCCATTCGCATCAGCAGGCGAAGAGTCAACACATGGACCAAGATGTAGTGAAGGTTTGTCGTAATTAATCGACAACAAATCAGCATTATCCTTGGCCCAGGTAACACAATTAGAACAAACACTGGGTACAACTGGTCTCATGGGGGGTTAAAAATGGAAAAAGAGAGAGGGGGGTCCCTCCCGTGGGACCGTCGTCATGCCAGGAAGTCTATTGGCAACAGCTCACAATCTCTTTGTTTTTGCTGCAAGCGGTTCATACCTGGATGCAACTCAGAGATCCTGGGCGTCCAATTTAGCAGTGATCACATTGAATTTGGAGGAGAGTTCAGATAAGAGCTATTACAACACGTTAAACATAGCCGCAGAGGAGTCACTAACATCTGCCAGGTCCAGAGAGGCAGAGGAATAGACAGAAGCAGATGAAAAAAAAGTACTTCGTTCTGCAGACAGTAAAAGGATGAGAAGCACCAAAGTGAGGGTCACCAAGCATAGAAAGGACCTTGGAATCATGTTCACAGCTAGGCAGAGGGGCCAAAAGGGCTGGAAAAGAACCTGTAGGGGTTGCAGGTGAGCTTTCAGGACAACGACAGGAATGAACCAAGCAGGTTGATTTCCTCACTGATTTGACAAGGGATGTAGAATGACAGGCAGGCAGGGAGAGAGAGGAAGAATGACCCCCAGCCTGAGGTAAAGTTGAGTTGGAGGCAGTGTTTGTAGAATGTTGGTCAGGCTGGGTGTCCACAGCAGAAGTACATGAGGGAACAGTAAGGGAGGTAGTTTAAGAGACCTCAGATGGTCGTGCAGGTGACAAACCAAGCGATTTGGCAACTTTTTTGCAGATCATGGAACCCATACACTGGAGACGAGTAGAGAGTTCAGAGATAATGTCCTTAGAAAGTTCTTTGCTCGAGGAGATGACATCAGTGCGTAGCTTGTTACAAACCATGAAGCAAGCATTCATTTTAGAAGCGGGTAAAGTTGCATTGAACAATTTCAAAGCGCGTTGGTGCATTGCGGGCAGGCGCGTTTAATAAGGCTGGTGTTATTGGCCGGATAATCATGCGGACCGATGAGGGTGCCATTATGAATGTCAGCATCGGAGACTTCCACAGAGCTGAGTGTGGGAGCTTCAGGCACCATTGACTACTAACTGCTCTATTTGGCCCTTTGGTTCATTCTTGCACCTTAGAGACTGGTCAGGTCACTCTTATCATTTTTGCACGCAAGAACATATCCTTTTTTTAACATTGCGGTCTTTAATTGCATTTTCTCCTCCTGTCTCATTACCCAGAGTGCTGCATCTGTTATCTTTGATAGTCTGTGTCCTTTCTGCATGGGTGGGTTGTTTGTAGTGTTTTTGAGTACATTGTGTGTTTGATTAAAGTATATATATGTTTATAGAACCTGGATTGGACATTCCTTTATTTTGTGCTGTTATATGTTGCTGTTTGGGTTGCTACCGAATCACATTCACAACCCTCCTGAGAGTATAGCCTTCCCTCTGCCCATGTTACCACAAAGGCGAATGAGGTTTATCTCTTAATTGTGCCTGTTTTACCTTTATGATTGTGCTGGCTCTTGGTTTGTAGAAGTGTAGAGGAGCAGTTGGGCGCATTATCCCTAACTCCTGCCCTCTCATTGCCGTCATATTGGAACAGTAGGAGAAGAGCTCTGTATGGGACCCCATTTGTTGTTCCTATATCGCATTGAGTATGTGAGAGACGATAGGCACTCTGATAGCCGTAACAAATGTACCCTCTTACTGAAAGTGTGGAAGGATGCCGTGTAGAAGGATGCCAGCATGCACCATTGGACATCATGGGGCGCGGAGTGAAACCTGATGAGGGCAGAGTGATGTCATAAAGCAAATATACAAAGCCATACTGAAATGATATGAAAATACTTACGAGAACGATGTAACTGGAGTAACAAGAGAAACATGTAAGAAATTATAAAGTAATCATGAATGCAAAAAAAGACATAACTACTTGTTGACCAATAAGTGTAAATATGCAGCAACGCAAGGTAGAAAAGACATATAGAAGCTTGCTATAGAGGAACACATAACATGGCTAGGATGGCGATAATTGGAAAATGGACGCCGCCTTGCATCAAGATTCAATTCAGCTAACTCAGAAACATATCAGGGTTGAAGAGTCAGGAGACGCTGGAAGAACAGCTTTGGATGCAAAACAAAGAGGAGTCTATTTTGGCTTGTGATCATGGATGCTCATTTTTAGGAATTCCTGCAAAGCACAATGGGAGGCAGACGGATAAGCCATGGACGAGACGTATTTCTCTTAGATTAAAGAAGAAGAAAACATCTGCAAGAGCCAAGTATTGGACAATTAAAAGTGTATAAAGTCTATTCAAGGTACAGTGTGCAAGTCTGTAGGGGCCAAGAAGAGCAATGACACTCAGTATAATTAAATCAAATAGCGGTAAATAAGATGTCAAAATGGACACATTTGTGGTCTCTTCACATGTGACACAGAAGTCGAAAACAATGGCTTTTTATTAAGCCTCGGATGAAGATAGTGATGTGCTTACACTCCCTTGAACGTCCCAGATCAGAGAGCAGGCTACAAGGTCAACTACAGATGGGAAATTGAGGTTCATAACCGGACTGATGAGAGATGATGGATTAATTGGGAAAGTGGGGAGTAATCTCGCGTGATACAAGCACCTGGGTTTTGTTTCGCTTAGGTGCTGCTAGCCGAGCCAAAAGTCCAAGGTTGGGTGAGAATACCAACCAATCAGTGGGTCTATGGGGCAACCTGCTATACAATGTTGCATAGACCAATCCGCTGTCTTTTTGTTAGCTATAATCATTATTATACGTATTTAGAAGTAGTTCGAGGCATGCCTCACAGATAATAGATAGCCAATGGTGTACTAACTCCTATGTATTCTATAAGTAGGTTCCCCTAACCAATCCCTCTCGCTAATTAGTTTTACAGTTTGTCATGTAGGATGATGTCATAGATGATGCATATTGGGGTATACGACCTCTGTGTAATGAAGTCTGATGTCTGCTAGTTGACCCTGCTTTATTAAATTGAGAATAAAGTAGTACTTTCCCATATTCTTTGAGTCTGTCTGGTTATTTGGTCTGAGTTCTTTATTGGTAATTCCTTCAAGCACAAGAGATGCTTCAAGGTGCTAGAGCACATGTTGGTAGCAGTGCGGGTGATTCAGGACTAATCAACCTAGTTCCAGATCCAGATTTTAAGACTTTTCGCTGCTCCCGCCATTAGCCAGAAGACTGCATAGCTTTCTGTGGAGAACAGCGCACAACAAAACACGTGTAAAAAGATACGGTTGGCAGGTCCCCCTTTGATGAAATTCCTGTCTGGTCCCGCAGGTGCCCTGTGGACGGAAGGTGAACTGGTCGGTTGTGGGAGAGTCGATGCCGAGGGACTCGAGTTGAGCCACGGACATAAGGAGAACATTGAAAGTGGCAAAAATAAGGGGAGGGACTGTGTTGTAAATAATATATAAAGGTACCGCGATTTTGGGGTATTATAAAGAAGAGAGGTGGATACCTCGATTCCCGGTTCCAAGGGGATGGAAGGGTACACACTAAAAAGACTCCAAATAGAGGTGTTAAGGATTCCTGAATCGAGGACAACAAGAAGAGTGCGTGTCAAGCTCCAAGATGGAGTAAAAATGAGAGGAGATACATTTACTAAAGATAGTAAAGGAAGGTGGATGCAGAAAAAATTGAAAAGTGCATGTGTGTGCGGTTATAAATATGTTAGTATAAAGCTTTGGTTGTGTTTAAACTAGTAGATATAAAACAATAGTAAAAAATCAAGGTGATTATTAAGATTTTTTAATCAAGAGATTGATGTGAATTAGGAGGGTAAAAATCAAAGGAAAATAATACATACATAAAGAAGAGATTCTTTAAATATACAACGATAAAACAATGCGATATTAAAAATTTATAGAAAGTGTGTACGAAGGAACAAAAAGAACATTGTTGTATACAGTTTTAAAAAGTGGATAAAACATTTTGATTTTCAGAATAATTAAGCGGTGATTGATGGTGCTTGCTCAAATTGATCCGTGTGGTATATTTGTTAACATAAAGAGAAGAATAAAATATGGGGTAAGTATAGACAGTCGAAATGGACTTGTCACCATGGGGGACATTCCTCTTCTATACTTCTGCAGGACATTGCCAAGATAGACAGTTAAGATAAGGAAATATCATTTGGAATGGGTCAGAGGCATGACTAATAAGACAGTCATGACGTGGCCTCAGGAGAGTTTGTTGTCAAAAACAGAATTGCGACATATGGCAACGTATTTGCATTCTATACATAAGGGAAAGAAGTTACAGAAAAGGTTGTCTGTTTTAGAGCTATGGAAGATGTACCAGAGTGAGAAAGAAGATCCAGCGGAGAAGGAGTGGATGCTTAATCAGCATAAAGGGGATGATAAAATGCCTTTGGTTCCCCTTTCCCCTCCTGAAAACAAGAGCATAGGCACAGAGGAGAAAGGATTTTATCCTTCAAAGGAATTGAAAGCAGCTGCGTAGAATTCTAATACGACCTACGAGCCCCCCGCTTATAACAGTAAGGACAATGTGGAAGAGAGTAAAAACAGAGAAAGCAAATATATCTTGACACGCAATGAAAGTAAACAGTGTGATGAGAGAAAGGACAGACAAGACAGACAGATGGGAGATAGAGGAAGAAACAAGGAAGCAGAAAGAAATAAAGGACAAAGCTAAGGGAATAACAATAGCACAGAATGAATGGGTGGGAGGACAGATATTACTCAAGCTTGATTATAAGGGCATTGATGGGGTTTGAGAAAAAGAAGAGAGAGAACAGTGGGAAAAGAAAGAAAAGAAAGAAGAGAGAGCATATAAAGAAGAGAAAGAAAGAGAATGCAAGTGAAGGGGACAATGAGGAAGGTATGAGGCAAGGAAAGAAAACGAGATACTAGGAGAGAAAAGATGAGAGGAGGTAGAAGTGTAAAGAATGAAAGAAAGTAGGTTGCAAATAAGGCGAGTGGAAGATGAATTAAGAGAAATAAGGAGAAGGGAAGAAGAAATTAAACCAAGTAGGGGATTAAAAGATGACGAGATAGCGTATCTATGTCATAGAGGCATAGTAGCAAATTGAAGCATAAGAACGACTTGAGGAAGAGAAAGGGACACAACAGCCCCGCACAGAGCTGCAAGGAATACCAAGATGGACTGATGAGCGAGATACTGAAGACACAGGGAAAATAATTGGAGATTTATATAGGCAAATGATGGATGAAGACAGGAATAAAACCCAAGAGAACGTAGAATCATAACAGATGAGCATAGAATGCTGTCTTTAAGTAGACTAGATCTTGATGATGCAGAAAAAGATAATAGTCATACAAGATGGGGCATAATAATGTCAGACGACGAAAGGGAGGAAAACGAAAGAGCATGAAGATAGGGCACGTGCAGATTTTCAAAAGAATTGAGTGTAAAATGTTCTGATTTAGAGGACCCCAAAGAAAGCACACCAGAATCGACCATATATACTGATCGGCCACAAGCAGGATCGCGCAGTGCAGGGCATGTACCCCAGCCTTATATAATCAGATTAAGGGCACTACCAGGACTGAGAGAAACAGGCGAGACTAGCCTCGCCGGTAAGACAAGAGGTGTGGGCAGGTATGATTATTGACCTGGATTTTCACAGTTCCCATTATTAGAGAAAGGGGGAGGACGGCCACAATATATACTGTGGCCACAAATGGATAAAGACAATATAAGATCTAAATTACCAAGTTTAACTTCTGGTGCAGGAAAATGGATCTATAATGACATCAGAAATGATGTTAGCTATAGGTGACATAAAAGTATGGCTAGTAGCCCATAGGGGAGAGAGCTGATGACATTTGGAAGCAAGCAAGATATGCAGGTGTGACAACACAAAACACGACACACAATGGAGCGCAATTTAATATTTGCAGAGCAGATGTATGGTGGCCACTCAGAATACAATATCCCGATACATGAGATATAGGTGCGATAATGACTGGGAAAATGGGGGAGGATGAAGACCTGCCGAGTCAATGCAATGGAAAATTAAGAAACGGGTGGGAATGGAAGCAAGGCCATGAACAGAAATACAATTGTCCATGGTGGATCACTGCCGATTGATGCAGGAAAAGAATACGAATAAATAAACCTGAGAGCAGGAAACAGGAAGAGGCGAAGTTAGTCCAAAAAAGTCATCGAAAATAGCCATAGAGGGAGCGCTATGGACAAGCAATGAAGGTGCGGGACACAGAGATGCAATCAGTGCAGCAAAACAACATAGTGTATCCCATGGATCAGAAGGGTAACATATTTGGCCAAGGGGAAGAGGAAATGGGCTTAGAGGAGGAGGACAAGGTAGATTTCAAAACCCTCAGGTAAGAGAAGGATTTAATGGCGGACATCTGTAACATTGCTGGAATTGCGGAAGAATAGGACACATAGGCAGAAGATGTAAAAACATAGGAGGCATGAAGCAAAATTAGCAAACTCCAAGAGGGGGATGGGCTTTGCTCTGCACTATAATACAGAACCACAGGAATATTTTGCCCAAGATCACACGCAGGTTTAGACATATGCCCTGCAACCACAGCAAATGCAGCAAGAGCCATTACACATGCAATCGCCACAAGGTCAATCGCAGAAAGTGCCCATGCAGAAACAACAGGTACAAACTCAAGCACAGACACAGCAGGCTATGGTGCCACAATGGAATATGACTGCAGGAGTCCAGCAAGCACCTTCACCCAAATTAGGGAGTGTGACAGTGGTAGGAGAAAATCCTTTCCCAGCTACAGGGATGAATTTATATCCACAATAGGACAGCCCACAGAGCGACCTGATGTGTTCAGTACTATCAGTGACACCAGACCCGCAAGAGGAACCAAGGGTCAAGGTGACGGTAGGAGGCAAGACATATTCATTTCTTGTGGACACTGCAGCAGCTTGTTCCTGTGCCCGTCAGGGGAAATATCCAATGTCAGGTATTGCAATGAATTCACAGAGATTCTCTGGGGCGATGAGCTTAATTCCTTTCACAGACAAATTGCCAAAATCTATAGGAGAACACGACAAGTCTATGCTATTATCATATTCTTGGAAAATGCGAGTTTACATATTAGATTGTGACTTAATGATGAAACATAGCATGATGATATCTTTTACTGAGGAAGGAATAGTGTGATCGACCCCAGGTATGTATTATATGAATGTGAAAGGGTTTATATTAGCCGAGAAGTATTCTTATATGGAGTGACTGGATTGATACCCAGATTGATAGGTAAACTATTAAGAATACCCGAGGAGTTTTTGTTCAGACCACAAATCCATATGGATGATTAAGAAGGGCAGATTATCCCCTTCTAGTTAGAAGCAGCAGTGGTCAGAAAGGAAAGGGTGGTTCTTCATGGGAAAGATGATGAAGGAAGAGGATGGAGAACAATGATAGCCATCAGTGAAGGATGTACGATTTCACAGACGAGGAATTGTTTAAGGATGATTAAGGATGATTACTCAGATGATGAATTCGTATTTTACACCAGTCACTTATTAGATAACAGTAGAGAATAGTGATATACCACAGAGAATGGTGTTGGTAAAAAAGAAACCATTATTTTTCCAGGAACATTTAGAGAAAGTGCCAAAGATTTTATGGACCACAAGTCCATATGACATGGGTATATTAAAAGGAGTAGGAGCAGTTAAAATCAAGCTTAAACCAAGAGCACTTTTGCCACGTGCAATGTAATACCCATGTCCAGAGAGGCAGATGAAGCTATTTTTTAGACCATTTCTGCTTTAATGATGCAAGGAATATTGGCACCAGCCGATTCTCCATGTAACACGGCTGTATACTGTGAGGGAAGCATGACATCACAAGTAGACACTGACACAAGAGCTGCATGTTTCAAAATCTTTATTGATGGGTTAAAAGGGGTTGTAAAACTCCTATCTTGCCCTATAACTAAGATGGGAGTATTCTGGACCATCAAACAAAAAGAAAATACAGTCCTAGTCAGTCATTAGCCAAAATAAAATGGTCCATACTAATAAACCTAATGCCTGCCCTCTTTCTAATACAATAAATGTGTAAAGGGAATGTGCGATGCAAAAAGGAAAATCAGTGTTCAAAGAAATGTCAGGATGGCTGAGTAAACTCCCTTCCCCTCGTTTTGCAGCACGGGGCAAGGTGGCATACCTGGACCTTGCGACACACTCTGGCTTCGGACACAAGGATGCAGTTTGTTTGGTTGACCAGGGCCCACTTGGCCTTCCACGAAATGTCACTAGTTTATCCGCTGGACCTCTCAGCTTTCTCTCACTCCAGCCCAGGTCACCTTTTAGCTTGTAATACAGTTCAACCAAAGTTTGTTTCCTTCTGGTTACCACAATTCAATACAGGTTCCCTCGCCGGGCTCAAACCTTTCAATGACAATTTGTGGGGAACCCTTCCCCAAGCTTCAATCACACCTTCATAGGCTTCCTTCTGTTGGGCTCAAGCCTCCTTTCACTTTCCATCCGCTAAGACGTTTGAAACAGCGAGGTTTTTGCTCTTACCTTGGCATGACCACTTCAACCTTCTTTCCTCAATGATCACTTTTTCTCTCCTACATCAAAGCCTCTTGGTAAATGTTGTTTCAAGCACAGTACTTATTTCAAAGTTCAAAAATATCTCTCAAAGCCAGGTTTCCCTCTGCCGGGATCAAATCTAACAGTTCAAAGACATCTCTCACATGCAGGTTTCCATCTGCCGGGACCAGACCTAACAACAGTTCAAATTTTGCATCTCAGTTTCTTTCTCTTCCGGCCACATCTACAGCATCATACATTTCACAGGGACTTTCGATTGGGCTATCTTCTTTCGCCGGACCACTCTGTCACTTTGTATCTTTAATTTATAGTTCCTTACAATGCTTTGCTTTCTCTTGCATCTTATCGGCACACGCGCAACCTTCATTTATCATCTACTGTTGCCATCAAGTTTCATTTAACACAGAACAGACTTTAATTTCTTTCATCAACTCACCGGCTGTGTTAATTCTTTTTCGTCTTTCGCGGCTTTGGTCCAGAAGTCAAGGCTGATACCACAACAGTTTCTGCACCTCCCAACTCTGCCATTGACCCAGGAGGGTGGCTGGTATCTTTGAAACACAAAAGAGGTTTGTCTCTTCTCTCTGGCTGGGCTTCATTGCGCAACCTTCAAGGCCCTTTGGAGGAAACAATCTCTTGCCAGGTTGTTCAAGGTTTCTCCGTACCTCGGTTCCGAACCTCGGCCTGTCGGTCTGCTCTGCCTGTTTCGCCATTGCCCTGGAAGAACTGCTCCTTCTCGTGCATCGCCTTGCTCACCTTGTGTCTCAGTGTTTCACCTTTTAACCATGTTGAAAGAGCTAATAGGTACCAGGTGTATCTAATTAAGATCAAGTGCCTGACTCTGCCTGATCTTATTAATGGGACATGTCCAATGTATTGCATGGGTGGTACTCCTTTCAGTCTCAGACCTCCTCTTCCTCAGCTCAGTGTTTGTGTAGGAAAGGGGGGATCTGGGAAGATGGAATAGCCTATAAAATAGGATGGGACAGGGGTATTTGGAAAGGGGGGATACCACGTCTTGCCATCGGGCGTTCCTCCCGCACTCCCTGAGATCGCCTCACCCAGGTGATCCTCCCACACTTGTCCATCCCCAGGATCTGTATCCAAAGTCGATGGCCATGCACTGGCCACCTGAGTAAGAGATCCTTGGGGTCTAGGAAGTAAAAGACCCTCTGTTTTTTCTCAGTGCCCAGTGAGAAAAGTGATGGGGGGGTCGTAGTGATTTATATAGTTGTATAGTCGAAGGTGAGTTTCCTCTAATGCCAAATCCCACGACAATATTGTGCAACATCCCATCTAAAGCCAAATATTTTACGGTCATAGATTTAAAGAATGCATTCTTTTCAATTCCCCCCCATTAAGACACACAGGATTTGACTTCCTTTTCGTATAGAAATATCCACCTGAAACATACTTACTTGCCCCAGGGGTACTGTGAGTGGCCTTAAATCTTTGATAGAGTCCTTCAGATGGACCTAGGCAATGTTAAGCTCAAAAGTACAATAGTTCAATATGTGGATGCCGTTTTGGTGCGCAGTGAGACAGAAGTAAGATGTAGAGAAGATTCAATTAAGCTTATGACTATCCTCTCAGAGAAAGGATATAAAGCGGACAAAGAGAAGCTACAATAGTGTCAGGAAGAGGTCTTGCATATAGGACAGTTGATTTCTCCTGAGGGGAGGAAAGTGATGCCTGAAAGAGCCGAAGAAAATATGAAGACCTCAGAACCTAAAACAGTGAGAGAAGCCCAACAATTTTTAGGCCTATTTAATTATTGCAGGGCCTGGGTTTTCGATTATAGCACATATATTTGATGACTTTTAAAAGGGCTTAAAGAAGCAAAGGTGGGCAAGAGTAAAATAATATGGACAGTTGAAATGACGGATTTGAAGTAGTAAAAAAGGCGATCAGTACAGCCCCTGTGTTGGGAATTCCAGATTATCATGAAGAATTTTACTTATTTTACCATTCAAATGGAGAAGTCATGACAGTAGTCCTCACACAGAAAACAACATTAGGACATGAACACAAACCATTAGCCTAATATAGTGGATTATATATCTAGTTATGAAAGGGCATTATCCTTGTGAGAAGTCTTTAGCTTCTGCTGCATTCACAATTGAAAAAGCTTCAAGTATAACAATGGGGTGTTTAGTAACATTATTGGTTAAGCATGCAATATTTGCAATTTTAGAGAAACCCAAAAGTACATTGACCACACAAAGAGCATCAGAATACGAGGTAATAATCTTGAATCCTGCGATTAAAATTGTCAGATGTTAGACAGTGAACCCAGCAATGTTCATAACTGAACCATGGGGGAGGATGATTATATAAATGATTGCACAACGTATACTGAAAACTGTAATAAAATTCCCCAAGCTTGAAAAAATTGCCTCGGGAGAGGGGAATTTGTTTTTATTGATGGTTCTGCAAAAATTGATCAAACGACTGGTGAAAGGCATACTGGATCAGCGGTAGTAAAGCTGAATGAGAGGGTGAATTTGAAGTAGTGACAAGCACAAGATTGCCTTTGCATTGCTCAGCACAGGCTGCAGAAATAAAGGCAGTTATCGCCGCTCTTCAGAGATTCGAAGATGAGGAAGTGACAGTGTACTCTGACTCTTCCTATGTGATGACAACCATACACACAGCTATGTCATGTGGGAAAAGGAGGGGCTTCCTCCGCATAGACAGCACTCCAGTGCGACATGCAGCCCTATTGGATAAACGTATTGAAGTACTAGCACTCCCATTGACTCTAGCAGTCGTAAAATGCGTAGGGCATTCTAAAATGACAGATTTAATTTCTCGCTGAAACAAAGCTGCCAATTTAGAAGCCAAAAAGGCAGCCTATTTTCCAACTATTTCTAATTTTGAAATAGAAAGTGTTAAACAAATGAAAGGAAAGGACAATGGTAAAGAAGGGCTTTGACATGCTGTCTATTATCCAATTAATTGAGATACAAGGGCCAGCACTACAAGAAGAGAAGGATTTATGGAAGAAATGGGGATGGTCTTTATCCCCCACTGAGGCAATTTGGAGACAGCATAGCCAGTTATGCCTCCAGCATTAATAAGGGCAGCGCTGGAGCAAATCAACTACCCTGTGCATGTGACTCGAAAGCGTCTTGCTGCTACAATAGCAGAAGAGTGGTTTTCGCCAAATCTGTTAGAGCATGTGGCACAATTTATTGTAAGTTGCATTGTGTGCCAGAAATGTACTGGAGGGCGCACTTTGCGAACAGTGAGAGGAGCGATTCCCAGATACAATGGCCCATTTCAGCACCTACATATAGACTATGCAGATATGTTGCATGCATGCAGCGGTTACAGATATTTGCTGGTTGTGGTATGTCCTTTTTCTAGATGGATCGAGGTGGGTCCATGCGCATACCCTGATGCCACTTGCGCTGCCAAGTTCCTTGTGCGTGAAGTGTTCCCAAGATTGTATGTGTGTGAGGTTTTGTGGTCTGACAATGGACTGCATTTTGTAAATGAGCTGTTCGAACAAATAGTTCTTCTATTAGGCATTAGGCATACATTTTCTTCTGCGTATCACCCACAGGCCAATGGCGCCTGTGAGAGATTAAATGGATTATTGAAGGAAAGGATTGCAATAATAAAAATAACTTTGAAGACGGGATGGCATTGCCTACGCCTTGCCTCATATGCCCTAGGAAACCAGCCTGGCTCAGATCACCATCTAACTCCTTATGAGTTGGTGACTGCATGCTGCATGAAAACCAGGTGATGAGATGCATGATTACCTAACAAGAATGACTGCAAGTATTTCTTTCATGACTCAACAAGTCAAGAATGAAAGGGAGGGGTCAAAGAGAAGCGACAAAGACAATCAATCCATTGAACCAGAGGATTTGTTAAAACAACCAATTGTATACCCAGGGGACCAGGTGCTGGTATGAAAATTTGTATGCACTTGGAGTACTCCCCGCTTTGAAGGTCCATATGAGGTGGAAGACGTCACACCCACAGCAGCCAACTTAAAAGGCCAAAGATCCTGGCTTCATTTGCATGACATCAAGCCATATAAAGGTGAAACTCTGACCCCTCCTGCAACTACTGAGTGTGAAGCAAGAGAAGACGTTCTGCGTATGCAAACTTGTTCTATGTCCAAGAGTAAAGACAGATTGAGAATAAAGTGGTACCTTGCCATATTATTTGAGTCTGTCTGGTTATTTGGTCTGAGATCTTCATTGGTAATTCCATCTAGCACAAGAGACACTTCAAGGTTCTAGAGAACAGAGGAATGAGGGCTGAGTGGGCACTTGGACCTCTAGAGACCCTTGTAATCCTGCAGGGCAGAATCCAATTTGTCACATGGTCATGTTAATTTATTGACCCCCATGAGGATGTAGCACCTAGGGAAACGTATTCTGTGACTCCTACTGCTTTGCAACTAGTCTTTGGTTTTGAGGTACCGTATGGTCACAGAGAAAAGGAACACATTTGCCACAGTATGAACAAAGTTGCAGTTGCCTGTGTCTTTCCCTTTCCTCATTAATGATAGTAGCCTTGAACCCTCCTTGTTGAATTGGTCCTACAGAGTTTTCCACTCAGACCATTGGTCCCATCGGGGCTTGAAATACAATGGTAATTGTTTCTCTTGATCCCGAACTATCCTCCTCTCAGAGAGGCAATGATCTAACTGGACTGCTAAGTCAATATAGTCTGAACAGTCACTTGGTGGATTCACAAACTGCCCAAACACATCTTTTAGTTCACTGAATAGTCCCCAGTAGAAAAGGAACTCCATTTTCCCTCTAGCCAATGTGCTTCCACCACTAGCCAATTGAATGTGGAAATGTATTCGAGCAAATCCTGTGATGCTTGCCTTAGATATAATAACTGCTTGCCTAATGCCCGTGTGAGCATTGTGGACAAACTATTACTTTAACTTGTAAGTCACTGAAGTTTGCAGAACTGGGCCCCCCTATCCAGCAAAGGATTGGAGCAGTCTACTGCATAACCTCCCAAGTAGGACAGAGCAAATTCCACTTTGTGAGGCAATGCTGTTGGATGGCATAGAAAGTGAAACCTACATAGATTCATGAAAACAGGATACTTCTGGGTATCTCCCATGCAATGCTTGGGTGGGGCTAACAGGACTGGCGGCAGTACTGCACATGGTATATAGGTGGCACAGGAACAACTCTATGAGATTCTGTGAAGTAGGCTGGTTGTCCTGTCTCTGTAAGTGGGTGAACTGAGCCTGCAACACATTTACCCTTTGGACCAGAGCTGAAGTGTCTGTACAACTCACCACTATCTCTGTCCTAATCTCATTCAAAATGGTTACCAAGTCACTAACTGTATGGTCAATCAATGAACAATCTATGGGGTCCAGACTGGAGAAATATGTGGGCTCAGTATTCTCAAATGCCTTACCTCGATGTCCAGCAGAGGAGCTGTGGATCCTCCACTAACTCAACTAAGTTCCCCACCGCCTGAATGATACAAGGTTGGAAGCAACCCAATGGAGGAAAGGGGGAAGAGGAAAACCTTTTCTGGGTCCCCTATTGACTTAATTCTGGTATATTGTTCCCTCTTGTTCTTTAGTCTTCAGTTTTACCACGGTCTTGGCTAGATAGTTCACCTACCAGAGGCTTGACATTCCCAGTTTCGGTACTGGGGTGTGTGCTCAGAGGTTCCAGTTCCAATGCTGGGTGGATAGGTGTTATGATGTCGTTGCTTCTTCCCAGGGGAATTCATGCTTGGAGGTTTTCTTCCGTTCTAGTTTATTTCCTAAGATAGTCACTAGAGTTGTATCCCAAGGATCCCAATTCCTCCACTAGTATCTGAGTATTTTGGACAAGCTATCTCAATTGAACTACTGTAAACATGTCTTTGGGCCTCATTATAACTGTGCGGGTCCAGTAACAATGGTGCCGGTAAGTCTACCGGCATCGTTGTTACGGGACCGGCACAGTACGACTCTGCGGGCGGGTGCTGTCCCACCCGCTTGGGTCAGACCTGTTGGGTGGGACGGCACCCGCTCGCAGAGTACTCACGGGGGCACTGGCATTGTTGTTAATGGTGCTGGTGCTCCTGTGTCCCCATTCCCATGGTGTTACGCTCACCTGGTCTCTGCGGGGACGTTGGGGCACAGTTGCAGCCCTCCCAGGAAGTAGAACCCCACTGTCTGCTTTCTCCCTCTGCAAATAGGCTGTGGGCTGCTGCGATGAATTGGAACACTGCTCCTGCGTAGACATGAGAGGACGTAAGTTTGCTGGCCTGTGAGTGAATTCCCTCAAACCCTTCTTCCTATAACGTGGTTTCCATGAGCATGCATCGACCCATTAAGGCTCACCTGTAGATTATTAATGGTGAGCTCTCGGTCCTGCTACTTCTGGCAGGGGCGCATTTAGGTTGAGGACCGAGTTCCTTCACTGGTCCTTCGTACATGGTGTCCAGTCCAGCTACGACTATTCCACGGCTTTCTGGTGTCTTTCAGTTGTATTGTCTTTCTCACAGCCTGTTGTCAGCTCTGTAATAATGTCTATCGTTCTCCCAAATAGGTGTGATTGCGGGCCATCAGAGCTACAGAGCACGAGGTGGCTCCAGATGAGGAGCGGAGGATCCTGCGGCGGTCCGTCAGCAGGAATGAGCTTTTAAGGACAAGCGAAAAGAATTTTGCAAGCGCGACCTCAAACTAAAAGTGCGTAATGTCTAACCTTGCCTTTTGTCCTTTTACAGGGTCGGCCTTTGTGGATGAAGATGTTGTGCTGCGGTGCCCAGAGCTGAAGTCCTGTGTGCCGGAGGATGAAGAAGATGTCGTGCTGCGGTGCCCAGAGCTGAAGTCCTGCGTTCTGGAGGATGAAGAATGGAGGTGAATGCTGACTCCAGAAGGTAAGCGTATGGTCAGGAGACTGGATTCCCAAAGGTAAGTGCTGCTTTATCCCAGGCGGCGGTGAGCGTTACGCTGCATGCACATGCAGATTTACACGAAGCATGCGCCTTGGGGTTGGGTTAGCTTTTATAGCTGAGCTCTTGAGGCCACACCCACTAGTTCTGTTCTGCTTGCCACACCCTGCCACTCCTTGAAGTTGCACGTGCAGCTTATAGATGGAAATTTGCACGTGCAGCTCAAGATGGAAAGCCACACCTGGACTGACAGCACACACGTGGAAAGTTCCTGAAAAGCACTCCTGCCCATAATAAATAAAAAGTCTTGCTTATGTTTCTCCATGAGCCTGGCGCCAAAAAGCGCCAGGACTGAGTCCAACCGGGCCCCCTGTGTATAAACGTCCCAAAGGGACGTGCGTGAATCATGTTACCCCTTGCTCCCACAACCTTATGGTGCAGCTCCTGTGATCCTGGGCAAGTGGCCATGACAAATGGAGTCCTGGGACTCCATGGGAATGGAGACTAACAATATTAGCGACGCCTGACTTTGTGACCACCGGACTTGGAATAGCCCGGTGGCACCAGGAAGTCAGGCACCGGTAATTCATTACAGTCAGGTGGCTACCTGCCAGTTTTACTGGCACGGCTACCGCCGGACCCGTAATGAGGCCCTTTGTCTCTTAGATGAATTCCTAGAATGCTGCTGAGGCGGAAAAGAGGGAAGACCCCTAACCCGGATGCCCAGCAAGTTAAGTGCCAGGGTATATGTAATCTTTTAGGGTGCTCTTTACTTGTCTTTTAGATATTCCTTGTTTTCTCCATTTTCTTATCTTTTCAGGTGAAGAATCTGGAGCGTACCGCGGTGTGCAGGACCAGTGAGAGAAACAGAAAACTCACGGCAGGAAATGAAGAGCAGCTTGCATGTAAGGCAAGATTCAGGACCGCAGTACTGAACAAGCACAAGTAGTCCTGGGTGTGGTTATATAGCACTCATGTGAAAATGTCTCACAAGGTTTCACAAGTCTCACGTGATCAGGCAGAATTTTAGGGAGTAGAGTTCCTGTCTTCCTTCTCTCCATCTCCTTCCTCATCAGGTTGCGCTATGTTCACTTTTCCAGGCCACAGGGAGGTACATGGGACCCAGGCCCCAATGGGGATTTAACTATATGCTGGATACGGTTTTGTGGTATCTGGGATGGGTATCAGGTAATAATGTCCCTATATATATGGTTACCGTACATAATGTCACCAGGAAAAGATAGTGTAGATTATATAGGTGACCATATATATATATATATGGACAGGGGGAGAAGTGGTTTGTGGGGTGTCCCCCGCTCCCATTGAAGAAAAAACAGCAATTGTTCAGTGATTTTTTGCAAGGCGAAATTTTTGCGGGGAAATTATCACATGGAACCCTGGGATGGTGGTACCCAAGGATGGCATTGAAAACAAAGGCGCCCTCCGGGAAGGGGAAAGGAATGCCTGAGGTCCTGGCGGCACCCAGGGTTGTGGTCTGGGATGATGACAGCATGACAGAGCAACCTCAAAGGGATATATTGCCCCTGACTCATTTCAGTAACTTTTCTACCATTTTGTCTGACCCTGTCCAGCTTCTGTCCCCAGGATTTCAACATGCTTCCTGTTCTTGCCTGGAGTCTCAACCTGGGCCCCGGATTACTTTGGTTCCCTGGACTTGACCACCTTATAGTGACTGGCTCTGGCACCAGGTGACTGTCCTGGTTTGAACACCTGTATTTATCCTGCTGCTCCTACACGTGATTCTCCTCCTGCTCCCCTCTTGCTCCTACTCCTCCATATCTTCATACTTTGAATCCCCCAGGACATCCTGCTCCTGCTCTCCCCACACAGGGACACCATCCTCTCCCTCACACAGCTGGAGGAGTCATGCTTCCTTTTATATTATGGATGTTAAGGTGTTCAGAGCAATGAGGTCTCTGAAAGGCTAGCCCGTTTATCTATGGGTTTCCATATTCCTTTTGGGCTTTTGGCCCATGTACCCATATCCTCCCCTCCTGGCTTGGCCATATCCTCCTTAATTCCAGGCAGTTGTGCAATATTGGTGTCGCCCTCTGCGCATGTCTGCCATATTGAAGCAGGTTATTATGTCGGTGTCCTGTGCAGGCATTCCACTTGCCTGGCTCCTTGTGAATTGGCTCCCCTTTCACTGGTCCTGAGCAGTGGATGGATTGAAGGATGTAGTTCACATTTACGCACCGAGCACGTGCACCTGATTCTTGTCTTTGAGATATGCTTTTTATGAGACCCATTTGCAATCCATTGCAGGCTTTTCCTTTTGACACTGGTAGGGATGAGTCTCCCACTTCACACATGGACCCACAGACCAGTTCAGATTTTGAGGACTGTGGGGCTCATTACAAGTATGGTGTTAAGTGGTAAAATTGCCAGTTTTACCACTACGCTGAATTCTGACTTCCAAAATTATTGGCATTAATTCCGCCGGCGGAATTACCTCAGGCGGAATTACCTCCAATTATTTGGCAGAATTAGCGCCAGGACTAGTTTCGTAGATGGAATTACCTCCAAAAACTGAAACCCCAATTCTGCCTAATTACAAGAGCCAAATCAGTGGAATTACCACCAAAAATTGGAGGAAATTCCACTAAAAACAGAGCACAGTTACCTCCACCAAAAAGGAGGAGGTGAATGCAGACAGGTGACTGAAATCAAGGCACAGGTGCACCGGATCAACTCAGGAGGAACAGAAAAGGTCCACACCTTCCCCAAACACACATCCAAGCCACAAGCAGACGACGATCATGGGACCCCCAACCTGCTACCATACATCCTGCTACAGCAGCATGCATGACCAGAACAGGGAAGGATACAGGCACCACAAAGACGCAGGAGACATGTGATGCTGACACACCCAATCGCAATCAACCACTGCTGCACCCGATACCATGAAGCCACACATGATGCCGTGGTACTGTGGAACAGCACCCTAACAGTGTAAATGGACACACACACAGACGACAGCGTACCTGGCTAATGGGTAAGCATTGGTCAACCCCAGTCACAGTAATCACTGTCAATCATATGGAGTACGTATTCAATAGAAATGTGACACAATTCCAATTTCCATGATGGCACAAAACAAATGCACAGAACACGCAATAAACCATGACTGACCTATCCCAGTACACAGACTGAACTCATGTGATGACACAGGACATCCTGGCATCTAAGGCAGCAGAACGCAATTAGGGCACCCATCAAACCCACAAAAGCATGTCTACGGTCTGTACAAGGCCTACTGCCACATCATTGTTGACAAGTGAATCAGTGATGACATAGCAATGACAAATGCATGATGACCACAGTGTGAAAGACTGCAAGTGTTGACTAATTCCCCTCCACCACATGCAAAGGAACATAGAATTGACTTCTGATGAGAACCATTCCCACCCCTGGCTCAAGTGAGGAAGACGTTGCAGGTGAACACAGGGCACCAGAGGACATACATGAAGAATTGAGAGAGGGATGAATGGTCCTCCAGGACCTCATGGAAAAAGTCTTTCAGCTTGGCACACTTGCACCCCATACATGCGCTGAATGCACATGTATCAATAACATAGAATTAAAACTGTTCAAATAATCATGATTCAACGCTGTTTAATGATTGCAACAAGTAAACCCTAGCCCCAATGCCATCTCCCACCCCACACCCTAGCCCCAACACCATCTCCCACCCCACACCCCAGCCCCAACACCATCTCCCACCCCACACCCCTGCCCCAACTCCCTCTCCACCCCTACACCATAACCGCAAGACCATCTCCAACTAGCGCTTCCTCTTTTACCCTTTGTCCATAGGCTTTGCAGCATGGGATATACGGCGCTGTGAGCACCTGGGTGGGGTGCTCGTCAAAGACCCCTTAGTAGGGGTAGGGGAGTGCAAACTCCCCTGCACGCTTCCCCGGAGATGGTCTATGTTGAGGTGGATGGCCCTGGCCATGGCTTCATGGGAGGATGATAACTGTTCTGCCAGCTCCCTCACCCTATGCCTTATGAGGCACTGGCTGGCATTGCTGTGCACGGTGGTCCTGCAGAGATGATCTATTGACCTGGACAACTGTCTTGATGTCCCCTGTATACATAGCCTGGGAATGTCCCAATTGTTCATGCTCTATAGTGAGCATCTCGGCCTACCTCGGCTCCATCCTCTCTAGCCGATCCCAGATGGCCTGCAGTGCGGGGCCGGCACTGGCTGTGTTGAATATCCACTTCCATGTACATCATGGTGTGCTGAATGGTGAAGGACTCCTGTTCATACTGTAGAGCACAATGGCATGACTAATGGGAAGGAGGTTAGTGCAGTGGGGAGAGGCTGTGCAGGGGGAGGATTTGGGGGAGAAATGACGGATGGGGGACTGTGGCTGGCTTGATATGGTGGATGCAGACTCAGACAGCACGTCTGCAGTGCTTGCAGTAGCCTGCTGGTATTGTAGGCTCTCATCCCCACTCTGGCCCATGTGTGAGTCCACAGTTGTATTAGCTGTAGTGGTGTTTGACCCTGTTACTTGTGGCACAGCTTCCACGATTGGGTGCTGTGGAGGCCTTGTGGCCGTGTCTTTCCCGACAGTGGGTGTGTCTGTAGAGGGCACTCCTACATGGTGCCTTTTCTTCGGTGGCACACTCCCGTACCCCAAACTGCCTTGGCCTGTCTGCTTCATGACACTGGTTGATGCTGGTGTTGTGGAGGGTCAGGCCACTTCAGTTGTTTCCTGGGTGTCTTGAGTGCCTGTTGGGGGACATTGAAAGGTGCGTTAGCACATTGGTGCTGAGGTGCATGGTGAGTTAACATTCACTCTCACGTGTACTATGTCATCACAGTGTGTTGGGTCTCCTGGTGGGGCATGCTTCATGTGTCAGGCAGTGTGTAAGTAGCATGCATTGAATCTGGGCAACCATGTGCCAGGTGTGGGGTGCCCTGCTTGGTTCGGACGTGCAACCCTGGGACAGGTTGTCCTACACAGGGTGTCCTGTCCACATGTGCGTCGGGACGGTTGATGCTTGGTTTCTGGTAGTGCGGTCAGGTGATCGCTGTGCATTTAGTTGTTTATGAGTCAAGTGGACATTGTATGGGCATAGATTTTACAATGTGTGTTTACATGGAGTGTTGCAGTTGATGGGGGAGCTTGCTGGTCTGACGCACACATCCACTGATGTGCATTCATGGCTCTGGGGTTGGCAAATGATTTCATGATGGCTGTGTTGCCTGTGCATGAGTGACCAGTGTGCGGGCAAGGGTTGGTTGTGATGTGCAACGTGAATATGCATTTTACCTTCTAACTTGCATTGCAGTGGTGGTACTTGGCTACATCATCCCCTCCCCATCCAGCCAGGGTGTCATGTAAGGGGTGTCTTGGCTTCACTGACTCATCTCATTGTGGCCTGCTGCCTCACATGGATTGTGGATGCTTGCTGGGGTTGACGTTGCATGCATGCATGGTAGTCTGTGTATTTGTTACCATTCATTTGTCCCATTCCTGGTCGACCATGAATGGGACCATATTTCACTTAGGTACTCACCAGATTCCCCCTGTCTCCTGGCCCCAATCTCAGTCATGCCCACGCCCTCGATCCTGACCATGTGTAGAATCCCACTAATCATGTCTTCCCAGTGTGTGAGTTGCAGTGGTTCGACTATGTCACCACCAGTGGCATCTGTCACCTGGCGGTGGAGGGATATTAGACTCCGGACACTGGCCTTCAGGTCATTCCATCGCTTCTTCATATAAGCGTTAATTCCACTGATTATTGACTGAAATTCTGCCATTTACTCGCCATTTATGTCGATGTGCACTCCTGCCTTGTTGGAATACAGAAGTAATTCTGCTCTTCTACACGGCGGTAACGCTAATTCTGCTGCAGCAGAGTTACCATCGATTTTGGCCCAGACTCCCAATGAGCCCCTGTGTTTCCTCCTGTGCGTATGTGTCTGTGTATCTGAGATGTCCAACCCAGCTTTGGGGTCCCTGGGCATATCTGTTGGAATTACATATGTTGTTGGTCTTCTTTACCAGTGGTGTGAGGACTGGGGGACCTACCAAGGAGCACCCACATATCTCCTTCAAGGGTCGCTCACAGAATGAGGGGCACCTCTTGGCCCCCAGAGTTCATCAGTGCTGATGGTGGGGCCACAATGACTTTGTCTAAATGAGTTAGAGGCGGAGTGGTGTGATATTGCTGGTTGTGGGACTAGCACCCATTTAGAGCTGCTAGTTTAGGGTGAGAAAGGGCCAATAGGCTCCTGCGACAGCTGTGATTGGGCAGAAACGTTCCACACCCCATTAAGGCTTCTGGACTTGTGCAACTCTTTGGGGTTAATGGGTTGTAGATGCAAGGGCCCTCACCCCTCTACGGCTGACATTCTCTGGCAGAGCAGGAGCTCACACTCCTGCGAGACCTCTGCACTGTGAGTGCACAGACTGACACTCCCAGGAGGCTGCTGGATAAGTGGGCGAAAGGGCTCACTGTGCTGCGGGAGGAGGGGGCAGGGTACAAAGAGCTTGCATGTCTTTCTAGAATCTGGGTTGGGAGGGCAGAATTCATTAATCAAATATATGGTTTAACAAATGGCTTTTGTGAGACGGTCTTAGAAGCCAGGACCCAACTGGACATACCAAATAATGCCTTATTTGGGGACTGTAACAGAAACATCTTGCTAGAGGTCTTGTACACGTCAAAAAGAAAATAAAATTTGAAGGAAAATTTGATTAAAAAATAATTCCATTAGGCAATAGTTCTCACTCCTGTTACTTATTAATCTGCCTCCAGAATGAGAACGTACATTAATTTCTTATTGCCATCATAAATATAGTCACCACTGAAATGCTTCAGATATTTTCAATTCCCTGGTTCGCAGAAACATACGTGATTTCTAAAGAGTGGTTCTGGGAGATCAGCCACAATTTAAATACAATTATATTTAGTTTAGAAATTAAATACTTCCTTGGCTGCTCTAAAACGCCACTTTAATTCAGCTCTGCTGAACCCTGGATTTTGCTGGCAAGGAAGTCAAATTGGTTGTTTACTAAAAGAACCAGGTGGCTGGAGAGTGCAAATCATGCTACAATGTTTTGGGGGGTGGGACTGGAATATCAGCAGGAGTGTGCCAGAACCCCTGTGCAACCTGTACTTGTCCAATAGCGCTACACTGAGCAGAACGCGACCTGTCCCGCTGGCATTTTCCTTTATATGGCAAAGTCTAAAAGAAAAGAAAGCATGCGCTTTTTTATCCGGCACTTGAACGCTCTATTAAGCAGCTCCTGCCATAGCCAACGCCGCTATGATGGCGACAACAATGCGGTTTGACAAGGCATTGCTTTCTTCCGAGCAAATGTTGAGGAGGATTCAGAATGGCAAATATCTGTTTTTAAATATGTGCTGGTCAGGTAAACACCGATCAACGCATTTGGAAGACTGAAGGTGATGAGACAGCGTTCAGTAAATGCTGGGGTCGTGGCAGGGCTATCTAAGCGCGCTGGATTATTTGGGCAAGACCACGCTTTAAAATATGAAAGGTATTTATAGTTGGGTTATCAGATGAATTCTATCTTTGAGTTGGGGGTCTTTGTTGCTGCTATATTTATTATGCATACTGGGAGGCGGGGCTGATTTTTGATCTGATCAGCACCTATACTGTGCTTTGTATAATGCACTTTGGATTGCATCTGCATATTTTTGTGATTGATTGCTTTCTTAGACATTAATAAACAAATGTGAAACATCGGATAAGACCATGCTGGATGGTGGAGAGCCAGTAAATGCCAAAGTCCTGGATGCTTTTCTATCTGGCCTTCTAGCTGTTTCTGGGCTTTTAGCCAATCCAGTAAACAGACATTAACAGGGTCATTCAAGGAATTAATGTGTGCTGAAAATGGGGGCTCAAGCGTGAAAATCGCGCAAGCGCCCATTTGTCGATTTATGGAAGACACTGCGCGTGGCTTACCTGTGATCTGCGCCGAATCCGCGTGTGGCGCACATGTCATTGTGACATCCCGAAGGCTGTGTGTGAGACGGCCAGTGAAGGCGCACACCGCCCAGCGCACACACCTAAAAAGGCGGCGGAACACGCGGAATGGGGAACAACATGTGAAAATGTGGGCATTACGGGAGAAGTACCGCTGCCAAATCCTCGGAACGCCCAGACGCACGCTAACAACACGTATTCAAGGAATCGAACAGGGGAAACCCGCACGCCACAAAAGACGCGCTAAGCCGGAAACATGTATGCCAGGTGAAAGCTGGCGTAAGCGCCCCCATGCAGCATTAAAGTGCACGCAAACAGCAAACAAGCTCAAACCGCTACGATTAATGTACCGTTCCTCGCAGCAGTGGTCGTGGGACACTGCAGGAGTAGGAGGAGGATAGCCAGGCCCCATATTTTCTTACCCAGGTGTGATGCTGGAAATGCATTGGAGGGACAGGGCCTCCCTGTCCTTGTTCTGTAGTCCTTTTTCATTTGTGTTCTGTATTGTTTTCTGCCCAGGAGTACATGTGGCACCCCTGGCAGTGCAGCTCTTCCTGTTTTTGGTTTGGTGTACAGACCCATAGGATACCCATATGGCACCCATGGGTGGGGGTACAACCCTGTGCCCCTAGTGTATGTTTTCGGGCACCTATGTGTGTCTCACAGAGCAGGGTATGGGCTCGTGGCAGCTCCATGCTGAATTTGACAGGTGCTCTGAGTATTCTCCATTTTGGAATACCCAGGCCCTGCCATTGGAATCAGTTGATTCCTAGTAGGAAACAAGATGGCCCCTGTGGCCTCTTGCTTTCTATTGCCTGTTACCTTGTTTTCCCAAAGTCCAGGGAAGCCCTGACTCTGTCCCTTCCCCCAGACTGGCTGTTGGGTGGAAGTTCCATATATGGTGTTTTTGTGAAGTCCAGTGAACGGAGTGTGTGACCAATGTGCACTTCTTGTTGTGGATGTCTAGTTTCTGGTGTTTGACACAATGACTGAGACAGCCCTGCCCGAAACTGGTATGAATGCAGTGTGGAGTGTTGAATGGCTGGGTACTTGTCCCAATACACATAACTTGTTGTGAGTGTCTGGAGAGAAGTGAATGGCCTGAATGCACTATGCACCTGACTGGCCTCCTGCCTGCATGAATGCCCTTCTGACCGATTGGTTGCCTGAGTGTGACCCAGCAGAATGAATGGGAGATCAACTAGTATATCTGGGGGCCTTTCACTGATAGAATTCGTGTTCAGAAGCTGAAGAGAAACTGGAGTTGAAACTGAAGCTTAACCTTGAAGCCCTGCTGGAAGAGAAGTCTTGCTGCTGCTCTACTTCGTCAATCTGAAAGCGGCTGTGTCTCCAAGGACTGACCCAGAAAGGACCTGGTTAGGCTCCCTCTTCCTGAGCTACGAGGGACCATCGGGCACTGCTAATCTTTGCCATCACTCCCTGGTAGACAGACCTACGAGAGGCTGCCGACGGAGAAGGGACTGCAGAGAAATCCCAAAGAGAAGCATCCAGACTGTTGTCCACCACCGTCGATGACCGCCGTTGCTGACCGGAGCTGCCGTGCTCCCTTTGCCTAAGTAACATTTGATCCAAGGACGCTCTCGCCTGCACCGTCGACCGCTTTGTCCCATCAGAGAAAGTCGAAGCCACTGACACGCCGAGGAGCCTCCGTCGGTGGGTTTCCCGCCACCTGAAGACTGCAAAGTCGCCGACGTCCCGACACCCTTGCTGGGCCAACGTTGTTCAAACTCTTTGCCGTCCTGACCTATTGTCACCAAGGTGCCCCGCAAGCCTCTTCCTTGCAGGACGCCAACGCTCCGTCATTGACGAGCACCGATAGGAATGAAGTTGCCACCTTACTGTTGTCGTTTAACCCTTTTCCTCGTGGGATCTTGACGATCCGTGGCTCCTGCCTTAAAAGGTGTTGCTCAAGAACGATCCATCGACGAACCGACGACGAATTTTGCTATTCCAGGTACATTGGGGTTGTAGAACTATTTTAGAAGGAAATAAGACTTCAAGAACAATATATGGACTGGGCTTGTGATATATCCTTACTTTACAGGTTGCCCAGGTGGGGGGGATCTCCACACAGAATTGTGTCTAGTTGGTAGGGGCCAGTATTCTGCCAATTGTTCTAACCAACTCCTTTCCTCCCATGTCTATTGTTGGTTACCTGTATTAATTGATTTGTGTGACATTTTAACCAGAGTACAGTTGATGCACTTTAATGAAATCTAATAATAATTGTGGTACCACTTGGAACTGCATATATTTGCCATTGTAGATTAACTGAGCACAAACTGAGTTATTGTGATAGTGTACATAATCTTGAACCTAATTATATAAAGACTGTGTTTTAACTAAAACAGTGTGTGGACATTCCTTTTTGGGGGCTTGGGAACTACACTGTACTTAAGAACCAGCCTGCATCACCTCCTGAGAAGCTAGGCCTTGATTGCTCATCCATTGCTACCACAATAGAGAATCTTGGCTGGGGTCCTCTGTGCCTCTCCTCTGCCATATAGAGAGCAGAAGTACAGACCCCCCCCCTCCAGTCTTTACACCAGGACCAGCCTTTTTGGGATGCCTGATGACCAGGTCTATGGCAGGTACAGGTTTCCACCCCATATCATCCTAGACCTGGTCGCTGAGTGGGAGGATGACCTCACATCACCCACTCTATGCTCCCAAGCACTGAGCCCCTTGGAAAAGCTGCTCAATGTACTGCATTTCTTGGCCACTGGGTCATTTCAGCGGACAAGTGCCATAGTTCGGGGCATCTCACAGCCCACGCAGTCACGCTGCCTACACCAGGTGTTGGCGATCATGACTGCACGTCCCTCAGTCCGCAGGCACATATACATGCCCAGAACACCCGCAGAAAGGCAGGCCGTGGTCCAGGACTTTTACAGGGTGGCACACTTCCCCAAAGTGCCATTGATTGCGCCCATGTGGCTCTACGTCCTGTCCACCCATGATAGTTTCATATTCAGAATTTCTCTCGTTAACCGGGACCTGGAAGCTGGGAGGCATGGTGACACATGGCTCATTGGTGAGTACAAATGCCTGTGCACATGCATACATGTCACAAACAGAGAAATTGCAAAACCCAACTAATCACAACCATTATCACCTCCTCAGGGGACAGTGCCTACCCTCTGAAAACCTACATGATGATGCCAATACGGAACCCCACCACACCACCCGAGGTAAGATACAACACAGCTCATATTGCAACCCGGGGCATAGTGGAGCGCCCATTAGAAGTGCTCAAGTCACGTTTCCGCTCCCTTGACCGCTCTGGTGGACAGCTGCTATATGCGCCCCCAGTAGTGTGCAGGATCATTGTGGCAGCATGTTTCCTGCACAATGTTACATCCCTGCGGGGCGTGCCAGTGGACATGGTGGTGCCCCCACATCCCCAACCACATGCACGGCCACTGCGCATGGGAGGGGAAAGGGCACATGGTGAGGCAGCCCGTACCAAGCTTGTGGCAACATTTTTCACCTAAAATCCCACCCCTGCGGAGTGCACACAGGCCTGGCACATAGCAGGTGACAATCGATAATGACAAAGGGACAGTCAACTGTCACAACTCTACCACCCTGAGATTGTTTCCCTGGAAGTGCTACATTGTGTGCATTCCTAGCTACTTAAAGAGAGCCAATGCCGTGTCAGTAAAAGGCGCACATTCATGCTGCATAAAGGACTACCGCCTTGCAAAACAGCACACCCAAATACTGGTATGTCACCCAACCCCTCCCAAACCCCATGTCGCCCGCCCGAGACACCATGGCATGGCATGCAATGTGAAAGCAACCAAATAAATGCACAACACATGACACAACTGTCACAAAGTGCACCGTCATAAAAGGAAACAGACAATTCCCTCTCACATATGTAAAAAAAACTGCACACATTAACATATACTTACCAGCATGACAAAACATGAATAAAGGACCCAACAGTGGCAACATCTGACAGTGACCAATCACAATAGGCCAAGCGTGACAATCTGACAATCTGACAAAGGCAGCACATCCACCACTCCCATCTTCAGTCTGTTGCTGGTAGTAAATGTGGCAGGGTACCGCATAAAGCATGAACTGCATCTGCAATGGAGACAGGTAAGGTAACACATGAAGAAGCTACATGTAAATATGCATAATGAGCAATATTGAATACAATATACAAATAACCATGCAGTGGAGAAACCATCACTAATCCCCACTAGGGGTGTATACACAGTTGGACTACAGACTGGCCACACAACTGATGGAAGACCAATTCCTCTTGTAAGTTACTGTCACGCGGTGCCACCCTTGCGAGCCCATGGAAATGGTAAGCAGGATTGGCATATGTGTCTGGACCCCAAGCGTCAAACACAAACACAAGACAAGCCTGTATGGGCCCAGCTGGAACACACAGTGGGTGCCTATGGGTGCCACACAAAGCAACACACTGTAACATGAATGCACAATAGACAAAAAAAGAGGAAAAATAAAAATTCAAAAACAAAAATCAAAAATCAAAAATGGCCATGGACGACTGGGGGAGGGGGGAACCACCCAGGTGGGAGGAGGTGCAGGGTGCACCCCAACACCCACATGCGTGGATGCTGAGAAATCCCTCCATGGGCTCATGGCCTGCACGGCTACCAGATAGTGGGAGAACTGCCATTGCTGTCGTCACCCTCTGCTGCTACATGAGAAGGTGTGCATGGTATGGGAGGCAGAACATGCAAAGCCCTGGTATGCTCCTCTATGGCAGCAAGCATGCAGGTCTGAAAGGTTTGGTTCTGCAGGATGATGGTCCGGAGGTCCCCATGCAGCATGTCACGGGTAGCACAGAGCTCTGCCTGCAAGGCCTCACGTGATGCATGGATCTCCTCATGTTTTGCCTGGAGCTCAGCTGAGATTGTGCCTGTTAGCTGCTCTAGTTGCTGTTCTGACCGTCTATTCTGGGACACCTCAAGTGCACCCATAGTAGCTCTGAGGGAGGTGTTATCTTCCCTCAGGGTATCCCTGTGGGCCCGTGCCTCTGCAGATATGGCTGTGCGCAGAGCCCCCAGTTCAGCCCATCAGTCCTTGTTGGCGGTCAACATGTACTGCCTGTGTGAGCGGCACGTGGACCATGTTGCCTGCTGCTGGAGCTCTAACTGCCTTTCGGTAGGAGAATGGAAGTGGCCACCCTATCCATTGTGTGAGCCATCATCTCACATGATGCCCCCTGTTGTTGTGCAATTGCACATATGGAGTTCTCCCAAACAGTATTGCCCAGTGGCGCACAGCCACCGCATTGCCGGACACGACATCTGTCGGCCCCAAGGTGATGTGTACCCTGCTGTGCTGGCGCTGCCTGAGGCTGCAGGACTGCATTCCTCCTTTGATCTGCTGCCCCAGGAACACGAGCGAATAGTGTGGAGTGTGACCCTGCCTCCGTAACCGCCACAGGTGCACATTCCAACACTGAATGGGCCATTGAAGGGTCTACCCCCAGTGCAGGTGTGTTGGACAGAACAGCATCCCTGCCAGAAACACTCACCTGCGACGGGACATTTGTGTCATTGTCTGATTCAGCACCTGAGCCATAGAGATCCTCAGAGGTGTACCCAGAGACACCCGTGGACAGGATAGTCTGTAGAAGCAATGGATTCTCATGCAGTAACACCCCACGTCCTCCACTGGTGCTTGGTTGGGTCTTGGTTACTCCTGCCCCTGCGCCATCTCCTCCTCCACAGCATCTAGTGCCTCATCACCTGCACAAAATGAAAGGAGAAGTCATGAAGACACGTTGCTGTCGTCACCCTCTGCTGCTACATGAAAAGGTGTGCGTGGTATGGGTGGCAGATCATGCAAAGCCCTGGTATGCTCCTCCATGGCAGCAAGCATGCAGGTCTGAAAGGTTTGGTTCTGCAGGATGATGGTCCGGAGGTCCCCATGCAGCATGTCACACGTAGCACTGCCTGCAAGGCCTCACGTGATGCACGGATCTCCTCATGGGTTGCCTGGAGCTCAGCTGAGATTGTGTGTGTTAGCTGCTCTAGCTGCTGTTCTGACCGTCTACTCTGGGACACCTCAAGTGCACCCAGAGTAGCTCTGAGGGAGGTGTTATCTTCCCTCAGGGTATCCCTGTGGGCCCGTGCCTCTGCAGATATGGCTGTGTGCACAGCCCCCAGTTCAGCCTGTCAGTCCTTGTTGGCAGCCAACATGTACTGCCTGTGTGAGCGGCACATGGACCGTGTTGCCTGCTGCTGGAGCTCTAACTGCCTTTCGGGGGGAGAATGGAAGTGGCCACCCTATCCATTGTGTGAGCCATCATCTCACATGATGCCCCCTGTTGTTGTGCAATTGCACACATGGAGTTCTGCCACACAGTATTGCCCAGTGGCGCACGGCCACCGCATTGCCGGACACGACACCTGTCGGCCCCAAGGTGATGTGCACCCTGCTGTGCTGGCGCTGCCTGAGGCTGCAGGACTGCATTCCTCCTTTGATCTGCTGCCCCAGGAACACAAGCAAATAGTGTGGAGTGTGACCCTGCATCCGTAACCGCCACAGGTGGACATTCCAAAACTGAATGGGCAATTGAGGGGTCTACCCCCAGTGCACAGCATCTAGTGCCTCATCACCTGCACAAAATGAAAGGAGAAGTCATGAAGACACGCATGAACAGCATAGCCGACACGCATAGGCATCACAATGTACACATCCAATACATAAATCAGACTTGTCACACATGACACAAACTCAACCATGCATGCAGTGGCAATGGTGCATAGCACCTGCATCACACATAAGCCTGTGAGTGGCATGGACCATCCACAAACATGGCAAATGCCAGCACACAGATAGCACGTAGCATAGCCATGGCAGAACTGACAAGGACACCCAGATGAGAGTTATTCACTACTTTCCCCCATCCATGTAAAATGCATATCATCAAACAGAACATGCAAAAGAGTGGGACAAAACACACATGTGTCACACGCTGCAACAACGCCAGTGTGTTCAAATACAATGATGGGAGGCACATGGATGACACAAGAAATTTGTCATGTTGAAGGATCAAACGGGGCTCAGAAGTGAGTGGGTGCACTACATGTGTAGGTGTGCAGCAGTCAATCAGCCTGATTGATGGAATCATTTGCGTGAAAAGCGCACATCTGTGTGCCATTCTGTCCTAAAATCCCTGTCTGAAGTATGGTGATTTTTGGGCAGAAAGGCACACAAATCTGCGTTATTCATGCAAATGATTCCATGAATTAGGCAGAATAAAGAGAAAAACTGTACTAACAATGTCTTGGCATGATGGCAGTTTAAGGGCAAGTGCAGTCATCATGTTCAAAGTGTTTTCAGTGGTCAGTAGGGATACAGTGAACTCCAAACCCAAGGGCGGGGGATGGCTTGGAGGCACTACATGGGTCACATATGGCAGTTATGACTACACAGCCTGACCTGGCACTCAATCACAACACATCACCCAAGCAACATACACATGGGGCTTCATTATACCTATTGAGGAATAGGTTTAACTGTGCCGGTAATGGTGCCGGCGCCGTTAAACCCACTCTGCAATATTACGAGGTTCCATCGCGGGACCCGCTGTGGACATCTGGTTTATCCAGACGTCCATAGCGGGTTCCTCGAGGGAACCAGGGAGCTAATAACGGGACCATTATGAGTGGGCCTGTTGTTAGCTCACTGCCCATTCCAATTGAGCCCTATCGGGGCTCAAATGGGAATGGGGAAGGACCGGGCCCGGGTTCCCTGAAGGGGAATTACCGGGCCCTCCAAACTTGGAAAGGCCCGGTAATTCCCCATTCAGGGAACCCGGACCCGGACACGGTTTTGGAGGCAGCCATGGCACCAGTAGCGCCATGGCTACCTCCAAAGTCGGAATGAGGCCCCTGGTCTGGACACACACGCATGCGCACTCACCGGACATTGGGCCTCATTACGACCCTGGCGCTCCCGTAATGAAGAGGGCTGGTACCGGACCGGCCCCCTTCATTACGGGAGCGCCGATTAAGAGGTTCCCTTTGCGGGACCCGGATCAGACGTCTGGGAAAACCAGACGTCTTTTCCGGGTCCCGAGAGGAGAAGAGGGAGCTAATAATGGGCCACTTATATGTGCCCGTTATTACCTCCCTCCCCATTCCCATTGAGCCCTATCGGGGCCCAAATGGGAATGGGGAATGGTTCCTGCAAGGAGGAATTACCGGGTCCTCCTATGTCGGAATGACCCGGTAAGTCCCCATTGCAGGAACCCGGTAATGGACCCCTGCTTGAAGGGAGCCATGGTTCTAACAGCACCATGGCTGCCTCCAAACCCATTGTCTCAAGATCTGGTAGGTCTCCCACGCCTTGGATCTGATCCTCTGTGATGAACCCTCCAGCGATTGCCTCATGTTCTGTGAGTTCATCCTCCTCTGGTAGTGACCCACTGTCAGTCACCAGAGTAGAGGCGTAATTAGAAGCCAGCTTGTTTTTTGCTCGGCGTTTGAGGTCATTCCAACGCTTTGACCAATCATCAGCTGTGCGCTTCACAAATCCCAAGGAACTAATGTGCTCCGTGATGCACTGCCAGTATGCCCTACGCTGAGCAGGCATAGTCTTGCACCCTGCCGTCACCAGCATGTCGCGGCCATGTTCCGATATGTAGCTCACAAGTGCGTCTAGTTCCACACTATTGAAACTCTGCTTCCTTGACGTGCCGGAGGGGGGAGCCATGTCTGGGATCCCAGCCTGTTCCGCAAGAACACGCTTCTTCTTCTTGAGAGGTGATGTGGACCCTGAGTGGTTTACGCCGCTCTGGTCTGTAGGGGCTGAAGCGCAGGGGGACTAGCCACTGGAAGCAGACAATAGCACGATGACCAAAGGTCTCACTGAGGCATTGGATGTTGGGTACTGTTGCCAGGACCAAGCGGCACAACTGCCTTGGTGTGAGGGACCAGGACCAACACTGTCCCGGATGGGTGACTTAGAGCTGGGGTGGAGTGAGCTGCAGCTGCCCCTGCAGCCTCCTCACCCTGGCTACTTCGGGCAGCAGATGACATTGCTGCCCCAGATCCACTTGGCCTGGTGACAGCAACATTCACCGCCACATGTGGCTTGGACTTCGTGACACGGAAGTCAGCCTGTGAGTCATCCCCTGCCAATCTGGGCCAGGCTAGCAGGGCCTGAGCTGGGATGGTGTCAGCTGCATCTCCCTGACCCACTGGGGGGGGTATAGTTGTCCCTGAATGGTCCTGGACACACTGCCCTCTTGGGCCACCCTCCCACATTGCCCATCGCTGCCACCTTGGCCACCCTGCTCATCCGAGCCACGTCCCCTACCGCGGACACCTCTTGGAGGTCGGCCACCTTTGCCTCCCTTACCACTTGGTCTCCTCCCAACCATGGCACTGATGTACTTGTGTGAATGGGAGGTGCAGAAAACAATTATCCTGGGCAATTGGGGTGAAGGGGGCAGGTTACTAGATGGAGTAGGTACCCTTGTGCTCCTACAAGGCTGTCTGTGACCCCTGGGGAAAAATGACGGGTCACGCAATGCTCAGGCACCCCAAAAACAAACAAAAAACATGCACATGACCCCTGGGTAGCCCACGTGTGTGGAATTAAGGACCTGCAGTATGCTGTGGCACCCAAAAACACATAAAATGTGTACACGTGATACACGCAGGCTACAATGACCTCTAAATGGGTACGCGACACACGGGGGCAATCACAATGGAAAAATATGTGCGCGACTCACCGTCTGCCTGGAAAATGAACGGAAAAAACACACGCACACTCCCACCAAAAGAAGAAGTGAGCTCTGCCACAGTAAACAAGGAGTACGCACTCCAACTGTGGTGAAGTAAACGCGTGTCAACCCGCAAGAAATACAAGAATCATACGCTCGCTCTCCACAAAAAGCACATACGGGAAAATGGCGTCCTACGCAGAACTGTAACCCATGCGCATATTAGCGCCTACGCATGCCACATCACTTACGCACATACGCGCTAAGGGCCTTTCCGCGATCTTTACAGCACATGTGCTGATTTTTCACGTGCCGAGTCACTCTGCATCAAGCTGGCCACGCGACAACACACGGAAGACCACACTCCTGCCAAGAAGGCCATTTTCCTGCCCCCCAGAGCCCTGAGCAGCCTCCCACGAGCCATCTGCTGCTGCCTGCTTGCCTGCTGCCCACGTGCCCTGCTATTTGGTGCCTGCACATCAGCCATCTGCAGGGGACCAGTTGCTGTGACCACCCCTGCTGGAACAGAAGACTCCCGACTGGTGTTCCATCGCTCCACAGCCCAGCCCCAGGACACAGTTGCCCAATCACACCTGCCTCGGGGGTTGCCATGTCGGGGGAAAACAACATATAAGGCCACTGGCAACTCCCAGCCAGAGAGGCAGAGGGCTGTCAGCTTCTCAGCCAGGGAAGTTGGCCTTCTGGTGGAGCAAGTCCTGGGGAATTATGATGCCCTCTTCAGACGACCGTGCACCAACAAGGAAGGACGGAGGAGGATCTGGCCGGACATCGTGGTTGCATTCAATGCGGAGGGGGTGGCAACCCGCGACTTGAAACACGTCCAGAAGCGCAGGGAGGACTTCAAGTCCAGGACCCTCAGGAAGGCCCAGCACCTCTTGGACACATTGGATGCAGTGGGGTGTCGGGTCCAGTTTACCATTGACCAGAGGAGGGTCCTGGAACGTATTTGCCCAGTGCTTCACTACCAGGTCCTCGAGATGCAGGCCTGTCTGGATTTGAGCGGTAAGTGTCAGCGCATTCTCATTCCAAGCTGTGCATGTTGAGGTGTGGCAGAGGTGTGCAGCTTGGACATATGTGTGACATGGCCCATTCATGGATGTACGTGTGCAGGGACCTGACCGTGCCGCATGTGTGGCAAGTCATGTGTGGTGCACATCGGTGGTGTATGTATTCTGATGCATGATGCACAACTGCATGTGTTGATGCACGCATGTTTGCATGTCTGGGTGTGTACTATGCCATGTTTGTTGTGTGGCACATGGATGCCCTTCCCACCTTCATCTACTTGCATGATGTGCATGTGCGTGTGTCTGTTTAGTATGTGTGTGACTGTGAGACGCCATGGATGTATGTGACACGCACATCAGGGTGCCCGATTGGCGGATGTGAGACAGTTGGTGACGATTGCATTGTGACAGGAGGCTGAGATGGCCATAGGCATGTCTGTGTGGTGGCATGTGTGCATGTGATTGTCATGCCCCATGATGCTTGCGATTTCCTGTCACCCTTGGGATGTACATGCACGTTCATGTGAATGGATGAAGATGCCTGTTGCACGATCACAGTTTATTTGTTCATGTGTGTGGGTTCAAATGACATGAGTGTTGGGGAGTGTGATGCCATCTGTGATGTCTGACACTGACACTCATGTGCAACTGTTATGTGTGTAGAAGACCATTGTACGGTGCTGTGATGCCTGTGTTCTGTCTCTCCCTGTCTGCACCGTCGACTGATGAAGAGGGATGAGATGGTGCTGTGGAGCCCAGTGGCAGGGATGCCACCGCCACCGCCAGCTGGAGACGCAGGGCCCAACTCCCCTCCCAGGTTATAATATTTTCTGTGAGTGAGGAGTCCGGTGCCATTTCCAGCAGAAGGGGCCGCTGAGCCCCCACAGAGGCGTGCTGAGGAAGATGGCACAGAGTCATCCAGGTTGGTGGGGGTGAAGTTGAGGAGGAGGCCATATCAGCTCCACGCATGGGGACTGGAGGGGGTGGTTTCACTGGTGCGAGTGGTGAGAGTCCAGATGCAGGGGCAGGAGGCTGCACAGGTCGCCGCTGAGGTGCCTGTTTGTAATCATGTCCCTGATCCTGTGACTGCATCATCCCACGACAGCAGGGATGCCTCTGTCCAGGCCTGTTCGCAGGTAGGGGATGCGTCTACAACAACTGGACGTGGCAATCCGAGACCATGTGCAGCCTGTCCTAGTCAGTGTGGCGTTGCGCACACGTGGTATTCGGGGTGACGTGCATGGTTCTAGGCAGGACAGTGCACGTCATTTCGAATACCTGCGTGGCTGCCTCAACTTGCTAGGACAGTTCACTTGCGCAGGGTTCCTCCGTGTGCTGGATGCTCTTGCGACCCTCTCCTCAACTGCACCCCCTATCTGCCAGTCGTCCTCCGTGCCGTCTTCCCTCCCATCTATCATCTGGGACCCTGTAGAGCTGCCCCTGAGCCCGCTGCCAGGCTGGTGGAGAGCACATCCTGCCACAGTCGGGAGTAGGAGGTCCAGCAGGGGTGGTCACGCCACCAACTGGACCCCAGCAAATGGAGGATGTGCAGGTACCATCAAGTAGGGCACGTGCACAACGGCGCCAGGGGATTCCATCAGCCCGGAGGCTGTCGTGGTGGCAGAGGCAGTTGGCTCTGAGGCAGCAGCAGGCTCGGTGTGGGAGTCATCATTGCTCGGGGCCAACAACATCCCGGGGGCAGGCATCGGCCGGTGGGCAGGAGAAGCCAGGACTGGGAGTATCTTCCGTGTGGCAGCGGTTGGGCCAGCAAATCAATGCTGAGTGGTGGCGGGCAGAGAGGGCACGGGTCCCGATGGTCAGGGCGGAGAACTCCATGTACCATGCTTTGAGGCAGGCTGAGTGCCTCGAGGCAACTCGCAGGGAGTTGGTGGATGCCATGGCTGCATCCCTGTGAGACCTCGAGGCCAGGGAACAGGCCCGCCTCCGGAACATCGACGTGGAGTTCTATGATGCCCTGGGCCGGAACATCAATAAGTGAGCCGTCGGACTAGCCCGCCACCTTTGTACATAGTTATTTAGGCATAGATTTCCTTTCTTTTTATTTATGATTCGGAATCCACAGACTTTGCTTCTCCTTTTGTTACGCTCACCTGGTCTCTGCGGAGGTGTTGGGGCATGGTTGCAGCCCTCCCTGAACTTGAATCACCCCTTTCAGGCCTCTCCCCCAGTAGAAAAGCTGTGAGTGGTGGTACATGGTGATACTGCTCCTGCGTGGAGATAAGAGTGTGTGAGTGCGCCAATCTGTGATTGTTGTACCTCTCGAACCCTTCACCCCAAAGTATGGTTTCTGTGAGTGTACGCCAGCCCATAAAGCTCACCTGTGAATTATGGAAGATAAGCTCTCCATCCTGCTACTTCTGGCAGGGGCACGTCGAATGGGATCTAGTTCCTTCACTGATCCCTGATAAGGATTAGTCCAGTCCAGCTGTGACTATACTTCTCCTTATGATTGGTAAGTCTTTCTTGAGCACTTGTGATGCTGTTCGTTCTCTTTAATGTCTGTATATGTTGCTCCTATTTATGCCTGCAATAATGTCTCTCTTCTGTTTTCTTCCCTTAGATGGAAATGCGTCCTTAATGCAGCTGTGAGAGGCGAGACGCAGCCGGATGGGAGATGGATGCAACCGCAATGCCCGACAGCAGGTAAGTGATGGTTTAAGGGAGAGCGTGAAGTATGGCGAAACGCAACCTTAAACTGACTGTTTTTTCGATGTCTAACCTTGTCTTCTGTTTTTCCTTGCAGGCGCTGCTGTCGACGATGGAGCGTGTCGTGCTGCAGTGCCAAGATGAAGATTACGGCGTTCTGGAAAGTGTAAAGATGAATACTTGGTTCGCCGGAGAGATGTGCTGGTAAGAACAGCTTCCCCCAGTTGGTAAGTATGCTGGGAGGAAGCAGGATGTCCAGGAAGCAGGATCTTCAAAGGTAAGTCTGACCTCAGGCGACGGTGAGCGTTACGCTGCTTGCAAGTGCAGAATAACGTGAAGCGTCTGTCTTGGGGATCGGGGCAGCTTATATAGCTGAGATTGTGGGCCCGCCCTTTAGGGCCAGCTTACCAGCCACACCCTGCCACTCCTGGAGAGTGAGCACGTGTGAAGGCAATCCATTAGCAGCCACACACAAGAATACACCTGGGGCTGCTTAATGGATGGAATGTTCAAGGTTAATGCATCCTGCGTAATGGATGGAATATTCAAGGCTAATGCATCTGAAGTGCCATGTCCATAATAAAAGTCCTTTGGTGTTAAATGGATGTTCTTGTTTACTTTTGTTCATGAACCTGGCGCCAAAGGTGCCAGGACAGTGCCCACCCAGGTCTCCTGTGCATGTGACCCCTTCATGCCTGTGCCCCTGACTTCATGACCATGACAGCACTCCCCCTCAAGGCCCCTCTCAAGGGTGGTTCTCCTCTCGGTCCTGTTTTGGTGAGATTATTGCGATGGAAATGTCTGATTAAACGCAGAGCATGGACGTGTTCACTGGGTTCCCAAGTTCGGTCTCGAGGTCTGTAACCTTTCCAGTCAATTAGGTAATACAATTTTGATCGAACCACCTTGGAGTACAGGATGGATTTTACGTCATATTCTGGTTCTCCATCTATTACTTCGGGCTCTGGCAGAGAACTATGCCATGTATTGGATTTCATTGGTTTGAGGAGTGAGACATGAAATACAGGGTGAATTGGGTGAATTTTCATGTGAGATGGTAACTCCAATTTCATGGCGACAGGATTGATTATGGACTTTATAGTATAGGGGCCCAGGTATCTTGGGCGGAAAGCTCTTGGCCCCTTCAGGGGAATATATTTGGATGCTAACCACACCTTTTCTCCAATCTGGTAGGCGGGTGCTTCCTTACGATGTCGATCAGCAAACAGTTTTTGTCTTTCCTTAGCCTTGGTCAGATGCTCTGTCGCCTCCTTAAGAAGCTGAGTGATGGTTTTATGCAATTTTTTTTTATGGCTGGCATTTCCAGGGTATCAGGTGGATCAAATACTAATGTCCTCTGATGTCTTCCATGCACACTGTAGAATGGAATTTGCCCGTTGCTTGTGTGAACTAAGTTGTTGTATGCATACTTAGCTATCCAGAGTATATTTTTCCAAGAATCCTTGGACGGTTGCAACATACACCTGAGCTATTGCTCTAAAGTTTGGTTGGTTCATTCAGTTTGCCCATCAGTTGGAGGGTGATGGCTTGTGGACAACCGGAGATCGATTTTGGTAATCGTACAACACTTTCTCCAAAAGGCAGAAACAAATTGTGTTCTGCGATCAGATGCTTATATTGATGGAAATCCATGCATTAGAACGATTTGCTCTAGGAATACAGAAGCAAGAGTTGACACAGTTGGGAGTCCCCTCAGAGGGATGAAATGGGCTATTTTGGACAATAAATCCACGACGACTAATATGGTGTTGTATCCATTGCAGGGTGGAATATCCATGATGAAGTCCATCGACAGAGTATGCCAGGGTGCTGGCGGTACTATTAGGGGATGTAGTAAGCCAGCGAGGTTCTGTTTCTGAGACTTGTGTTGTGCTGAGAAACCGCAGGTTTTAATAAATTGGGCAATGTCTTTCCGCCAGGTTGGCCACCAGTAGTTTTGTTTTACCTTAGCCTGAGTTTTGGCTATTCCTAGGTGTTATGTTATGTTATGTTTTTGTTTGTATAGCGCCGGCAGCCCGAGGGCATGAGGGCGCGTTAACAAACACAACACTTAGACAAACAGTGGAGGATATTAAGTATCCACATATTCCCCTTTAAGCTCATAGTTTAAGACTAGAGCGGACAGAGTGTGAGGGCTCACCTAAACCTATAGGGCACATCTAAACAGGAAGGTTTTCAAGTCTTTCCTAAATTTTAAATGGTTTTCTTCCAGTCTGAGAGCTTGGGGAAGATTGTTCCACATTTGTGGTGCGAGGACTATGAATGATCTACCCAGCCCTCTCTTAAGCCTGTATTTAGGCACTATGAGCAATCCTTTGCCTTCTGATCTGAGCTGCCTCTGCGGAATGTACCGCTCCAATTGGCTTTTTAGATAACATGGGGCCTTGCCAAAACGACACCTGTGAACAAGTGTCGCTGTCTTAAACTGGATTCTCTCCTCAACTCTAAGCCAATGAAGCGCTTGTCTAGCTGAGGTGATGTGATCACATCTTCTTAGTTTTTTGATAATCCTTATGGTATTGTTTTCTAATATTTGGCACCTCAATAGGTCTTTTGCCATTGCGCCAACAAAAAGGGCATTGCCATAATCCAGTCTAGATAGCACAATGGCTCTGCCTATTGTAGCTATATTGCCTTCATCCAGAAAAGGGCTAATGGCCTTCATTAGCCTAAGATAATAAGCAGAGTTCTTTTGTAGGTAATTGACCTGTGCTTCCGCATTCAAGGAAGAGTTTACCATCATACCCAGGGTTTTTACCTTGGTTGATACCTTAATTTGGGCTTCGTTAATCCTAAAATTCCCATACTACATTCCCAATTTGTCAAGGGAGCTGCTGTGCCCAAATAACATAAGTTCTGTTTTCGCGTCATTGAGGCACATCCAGTTCCACTGCATCCACTCGCTTATTACCCTATATACAGATGCGATTATTTCACTGGCCTCAGTGTATGATCCTGTTAAATCAATGACCAGCTGCGTGTCGTCCGCATAATTTGTGAAAAACACTCCTGCATTCACTATAATATCGCAAAGACTACGCATGTAAAGATTGAATAACATAGGTGAGAGGCTCGCACCTTGAGGGACTCCGAATATTATTGCCAGGGGATCAGAGAAATTATTCCCCCATTTTACCTTGGCTTGGTGGTCTGTGAAAAATGACACTAACCACCTAAGTGCTACTTTGGAGCAACCCACATTGTCTTTTAATGCCTCAGCTAACAGTTCATGATCTACAAGATCAAAAGCTGCACTGAGGTCCAGCAACATCAGAATCCCTGTTTTTCCTCTGTCCATCAGCCCCAACATATGGTTCTGGAGGTCCAGCATAGCTGTCTCTGTGCTGTGAAAAGCCCTAAATCCTGATTGTTGTGGATGTCCTTCCACTAATGAATCGTGGTAATTTGTGATGATTTGCTTTTGCAGTTCTTGGTCTTGGATATATAATCGTCCTTGGAAATAAGGTAGATTGTCTTCGACGGTGTACTGGTCCCCTTTTAACAGCCATTCCTGTTGTGTTGATTGATCCATCAGAGATTGCAAACTGGTTCTTTGGTCATCCACACACGTGGTGGCGGCTATTCTGGTTTGAATCCTTTCCTCAGGAATTATGGTCACAGGGTCGGATGCTGTAAAAGCCTCTTTTTCTTCACTCATGCGTGACAGATCGTCTGCTTTCCCATTGCGTACTCCAGGTCTATAAGTGATAATAAAATCGTATTCTGCGTAAAAAGAGAGCCCAACGAAGTTGACTCGAGGATGGTGCTTTGGCGGTTTTCAAGTATTGCAAGTTACGGTGGTCCGTGATGACAGCGACCGTAAGTCTCGCCACAAGAAGGTAATGTCTCCAGGCCTTGAATGATTCTTTCATCGCCAGTAATTCCTTATCTGTGATGGCGTAGTTCAACTTGGGGGCTGAAAATTTGCAGGACCAGAATGAGGCAGGGTGTAGTTGTCCTGTTTCAGGGTCTCGTTGTGACAATACTGCTCCCATGGCTATTTTTGGTTATATTCCTATTCAAGTGGTAAGGAGCTGATGAGACCCAACATAATTCCTTTCTTCAGTTTCAGATTGGTGTCATATTTTTTTTAACATGCGTCGGCACAATCTTGAGGAAATGTCAGAACTCGTTTTCACCAGTCGATCCTAGGATTGTGGGTCTCCAACCAGGGCATTCCCAATATCATCTGGAACTGAGGGGCACTGATGAGATCGAAAGTAATGTCCTCTTGATGCCCATCCTGACACAGAAGCTTGACTTTCTCTGTGTATTGTGTCACCGGGCCGGATGATAGCTGAGAACCATCCACAGCAGTGACGTTTTCCGATTTCTGCTTCTGTCAGAGAGGAAGGCCTATGTGGAGAGCCAAATCTTGGTCATTGTGGTTACCCACAGCTCTACAGTCAATATATGCCTCCAAGGCATGTATTTTTGATGGTTGCTTTTGATTCACCAAAAGCACTGGAAGGACTAGATGTGAGGTCTGAACGGTTCCTTTTTCATGCTCGACAAGCGGACCCCTACACTTGCCAGGCATTGGCGTTTCCCGAGTTCTGTTCTTCTTCTTCAGTTTTGTCTGTTGCCCCAACCGTTTTCTTGGGTGGTTTTACCGGGCAGTCACGGAGGAAGTGACCTGCTTGTCCACAATATAAGCAAAGCTGTTGTTGTCTCCTTTTTTCCCTTTCTGCTTTGGTAAGGGGACTTCGTAATCCAACAATTTACATTGGCTCAGACTGTTCATGTGGTTTAGTCTGATTCTCACGAGGTCGTACGTAAACTGACCGTTACTTTGTTCTCGCTCGATCCATTTTCCGATTCTGCAACCTATGATCGAGTTGCACCGTCAGGTCTATGTAGTCCGCACACCTCTCAGGGGGATTCACCACTTGCGCCAACACATCCTTAAGTTCTCCACGTAACCCTCAGTAAAAGTGTGTAGTCCTCTTCTCTTCTGGCCAGTTGGTCTGGGCTATTAGATGATTGAAGGTTGCAATATAGGTTAAGAGATCTTGACTCCCTTGTCTGAGTGACAACAACTTGTTGTCCAGAGCTTGTCTATGAGTATGACGGGCAAACAATTTCTCCATCTCATGTTGGAAATTCCAAAAGGTCCGGAGTAAAGGGTCATCTTGATTTACCAAAGGTATAGACCAGTCTGGCCCACTACCTCCTAAATACGAGAGTACAAATGCCACTTTGGCTTGGTCATTAGGAAAGGCTCCTGGTCTGCACAAGAAATGAAGGCGACATTGGTTCATAAATAGAGCAAACTTGTTTGGGTCGCCGATGAAGTGTTCAGGAGGGGCTAGAGGCACTGCTCCTGGAAGAACCACCTGAACCGGTGTTGATTGTTGTGTGTGGAAGAAAGAGAAGAATGGGTCAGTCCAGGCAGTGGAACCTGTCCTGCTTGTGCTTGGAGCATTTGTCTTGCCAATTCATCAGTTCTTTCTCGTGTTGCAATAAGATCCCTCCCTAATGCATTGGTTTCTGTCTTGAAGCATGTACTTCAGCCCGTAATTCCCCTAGTAAGAGGGCTAACTGACGTATTTCTGAAGTTTCAATAACGCCCAGGCAGAGAGTATTAGACGCTTCGCGTTCTGTTATGCTCACCTTGTCTCTGCAGAGGTGTTGGGGCACAGTTGCAGCCCTCCCTGAACTTGAATCACCCCCTGCAGGCCTCTCCCACAGTAGAAAAGCTGTGAGTGGTGGTACGTGGTGATACTGCTCCTGCGTGGAGATAAGAGTGTGTGAGTGCGCTAATCTGTGATTGTTGTACCTCTTGAACCCTTCACCCACAGTAAAGTTTCTGTGAGCGTACGCCGGCCCATAAAGCTCCCTGTGAATTATGGAAGATAACCTCTCCGTCCTACTACTTCTGGCAGGGGCGCGCCGAATGTGATCTAGTTCCTTCACTGATCCCTGATAAGGATTAGTCCAGTCCAGCTGTGACTATAGTTCTCCTTATGATTGGTAAGTCTTTCTTGAGCTCTTGTGATGCTGTTTGTTCTCTTTAATGTCTGTATATGTTGCTCCTATTTATGCCCGCAATAATGTCTCTATTCTTTTTTCTTCCCTTAGATGGAAATGTGGCCTCAAGGCAGCTTTGAGACGCGAGACGCACCCGGATGGAAGACGGATGCAACCGCAATGCTCGACAGCAGGTAAGTGATGGTTTAAGGGAGAGCGCGAAGTATGGCGAAACACAACCTTAAACTGACAGTTTTTTCGATGTCTAACCTTGTCTTCTGTTTTTCCTTGCAGGCGCTGCTGTCGACGATGGAGCGTGTCGTGCTGCAGTGCCAAGATTAAGATTTCGGCGTTCTGGAAAGTATAAAGATGAATACTTGGTTTGCCGAAGAAATGTACAGGTAAGAACAGCTTCCCCCAGTTGGTATGTATGCTGGCAGGAAGCAGGATGTCCAGGAAGCAGGGTCTTCAAAGGTAAGTCTGACCTCAGGCGTTATTGAGCGTTACGCTGCTTGCAAGAAGTGCTATGTCCATAATATAAGTCTTTTGGTGTTAAATGGATGTTCGTGTTTACTTTTGTTCATGAGCCTGGCGCCAAAGGCACAAGGACAGTGTCCACCCAGGTCTCCTGTGCATGCGACCCCTGCATGCCTGTGCCCCTGACTTCATGACCATGACACCTTCTGTTTTTGATAGGATTTTAGATAGGTTTCCTTTATTTTTGGGATCATGGACCCTTGTGACTTATTTTGTGAATAGTTCGGGACATGTACATACTTTCTTTTTATTTTTATCCCATGGAGTAATGTTTTTTTATGGTTTTCAATTTTAGATTCATTTTAATGTACTTTGGTGATGGATCACTTTACAGTTTTCATTTGTTGGATTTTTCTTTTTCTTGGATTCTCTTTTCGGGATTACTTTGATAATTTGTTAATTTGCATGTGTGGTTTTGATTTTGTCATTTTGTTATCTTTTTAATACATTTCAAGAATCTTCATTATTGGTGTGGTCTACTCTCATTAGTTTTGTGCATGTGTCACTGTCCATTGCCTCTGTCATGTGTCACCACTGTGTGGCTCTGTTGGACATGTCTCTGGGTGCATGCATGTGTTTTATTGAAGGTAAAGGCGTCATGCTTTTACTGGGGAGTGGGTACAATATGTGGTTGTGTGTTTGGACTCGCGTGGGGTGGGATTAGGGTTGGCATTTCTGACATGGGACTCTATTCTGACAGCACGTTGGGTGGGGGGACATGAGTCGGAGACTGCTGGCAGGTTGCCATCAATGGGGGTGTGGTAGGGGGAGTCGAGGCCTGCTGGCAGGTTTCCGTTAATGGGGGTCGGGTGGAGGGACATGAATCAGGGCCTGCTGGCAGGTTGTCGTAAATTTGGGTGGGGGGACATGAGTCGGGGCCTGCTGGCAGGTTGCAGTCAATGGGGGTGTGGTGGGGGGAGTCGGGGCCTGCTGGCAGGTTGCCGTCAATGGGGGTGTGGTGGGGGGAGTGAGGGCCTATTGGCAGGTTGCCGTCAATGGGGATGGGGTGGGAGGACATGAGTCGGGGCCTGCTGGCAGGTTGCCATCAAAGGGTGATGTGGTGGGGGGAGTCAGGGCCTGCTGGCAGGTTGCTGTCAATGGGGGTGGGGTGGGGGACATGAGTCGGGGCCTGATGGCAGGTTGCCGTCAATGGGGGTGTGGTGGGGGGAGTCGGGGCCTGCTGGCAGGTTGCCATCCATGGGGGTTGGGTGGGGGGTTACATGAGTCGAGGCCTGCTGGCAGGTTGCTGTCAATGGGGGTGGGGTGGGGAACATGAGTCTGGGCCTGCTGGAAGGTGCCAGTCACTGGTGGGGGGACATGAGTTGGGGCCTGCTGGCAGGTGCCCGTCACTGATGGGGGGACATGAGTCGGGGCCTGCTGGTAGGTGCCCGTCACTGGTGGGGGGGACATGAGTTGGGGCTCACAAGTGCATGGTGCCATGTGGACTGCCTGCAGGGCATGATCAAGGGTGTAGGGGGGGGCCCTGTGGTGTGTGCTGCCTGCAGGGCATGCCCAGGGTGTAGGGTGGTCCCCTGTAGTGTGGGCTGCCTGCGGGGCATGGTCAGGGGTGTAGGGTGGTCCCCTGTGGTGTGGGCTGCGTGCGGGGCATGGGGAGGGGGTGAGGGTGGTAGGGCACAGACGGGAGGGCCCACACTTGCCAAATAATGCGCATTCATGTACCCCGGAACGGAATACACTTCCCCCACTCGCACCAGCGAAATAGCGTGTAAATCTCACTCACGTACCCCGGAATACACGTACCCCACTCCCGCCAGCAAAATTGCATGTAAAGCGCACCTGCGTAACCCAGAATAGACGTACGCCGCTCCCATTAGCGAAATCGTGTGTAAAGTTCACTTGCGTACCACGGAATACACATACCTCGCTCGCGCCAGCGAAATCCCGTGGACCGCTCACTCACGTACCCCGGAATACACGTACCCCGTTCGTGGCAGCAAAATCCGTGAAAAGCTCACTCACATTCCCGGAATACACGTACCCCGCTTGCGCAAGCGAAATCGTGTGTAAAGCACACTCGTGTACCCCGGAAAACACGTACCCCATTCCCGCCAGCAAAATCGCGTGTAAAGCGCACTCGCGTACCCCAGAATACACGTACCCCGTTCGCGCCAGCGAAATCACGTACCCCCAGATTCACGCACCACTGTGGTAAGGAGCCACATGCAACCCCTGCAGGCAGCCCACACCACAGGGGCCCCCCTAGGCCCCTGACCATGCCCCACAGGCAGCCCATCCAACCTGACCATGCCCTGCAGGCAGCCCACACCACAGGAGACCACCTTACATCCCTGACCATGCCCCGCAGCCAGCCCATCACCCCTGTCCATGACCCGCAGGCAGCCCTCACCACAGGAGACCACCCTGCACCCCTGACCATGCCCCGCAGGCAGCCCACACCACAGGGGACCACCCTACACCCATGTGCATGCCCTGCAGACAGCCCACACCACAGGCCCCCCTACACCCCTGACCATGCCCCGCAGCCAGCCATCACCCCTGACCATGACCCGCAGGCAGCCCATCCACCCTGAGCATGCCCCGCAGGCAGACCACACCAAAGGGGGGACTTTTACCACGCAATTTGCCTGGTGCAGGTGCGGTATGTGTATTGCAGGGGGTGCGCGAGGAGATTTTCATGCGATTGGGCTGGCGCGAGTGGGGTACGCGTATTCCGAGAGATGCGCGAGGAGATTTACACGTGATTGGGCTGGTGCGAGCGGGGTTCGCATATTCCCAGGGATGCGTGAGGTGTTTTGTACACGATTGAGCTGGCGTGAGCTGGGTATGGGTATTCCGAGGGGTGCGCAAGGAGTTTTACACGCGATTGGGCTGGCGTGGCGGGGTGAGTGGCGTTTTTAGTGCGATTTTGTTGTTTGGAGGGCTGTATACTGGTCCACTGGCCTTTGCGCCATGTAGGGGATTTCTGCAGCTGTTTTTGGCGTAAGGGGTGGGGTTGGTGGCGTAGCTGGCACTGCTGCAGGGTCGCTACGCCACGGCTGGTTATACATGCTTGAATCCATGAATATGCGGTGTGTCAAAATGGGTTTTGGCGCACGCGGCTGGCGCCAAATTCCATGAATTACCTTCTTCTGCGCTTGATTCCATGAATTACCCCCTCTGTTTGTTATCTGGTATACTGTTTTATCCGGCATCATTGATATAATACAACTTTTACTCTGCTTTTTGCTTGCAAAAACACACAAATAATTTTTGAAAAGTGGTCCAGTGACCAATCAATCTGGTACAAAGTTGCTTGACACACAAACAGATTCCCGGGGGTGGGCAAAATTCCAGACAAGCATTGGAAAAGCCAAGGGATTCGTCTTTAGCTTAGGCATAGGAGAGGCATTTCTTAGGCACTGCCATAATGGCACTACTTGGGCATAAAATGGCAGGAGCTGGAGAATGGCATGATTTCCTGGGAATATGATAGCAGTGCTTGCCACATACTTATCTAATACCGATGCGCAGTGCAAAACTGTTGGATTGACAATGCTTGTTTTTATCAGGACTTCCGTGCAAGGAAACAATATAAATCAAAAGGTTGAAGGCACTCTTGGTTAAGACGTTTTTATTACACTAATCCATGAATTCTCAGCAGACTGCTTATAAATAACACTGGCAGGCCAAAGTTTGACTTTACTGCTTGATAGAGCTAGCTCAGAGAGATTCCAGGAGAATGTGTTTTGGGTGGAGAGGGGCCGGTAGTGGATTGGAGTGGCCATAGGGATTAGCATGGCCATGGGCACTAAAAGAGTGGGTAAATAACCAACCAACACACACACACGATGTGTGTTCCTCCCCTCATGCATTGCCATTTCCCGGTTAGCTTTACTCCAATGCAGTAGCTTTGGCTGAGAGTTGGCGTTTAAGCGCCACCTTAGAGCCAACACTAAAAATTTGTTTTTGCTACATTTTGCTACAGTTATGGGGTGGATGTTCATTATAAAAGAGAACCCCAGCCCCAATCCTTTCTAAAATCACATGCATGTGCTTCTTCTGATTTGTTTCCCATGAAGAGCACACAACCATTGGACACATCAATGTGTGTCAAATCCCTACACTCAGAATACCCTGGACCATAACAATAGGAGTACTTCTCTCACTATTATACTCGTTTATTGGTGGAGGGGGAAGATGATAGGAAAAGTACAATTTTAAAGATTGCAAAAAACTCTGAAACACCATTTTCTGGAAAGTCTCTTACCTCAAACAACAGGAAGAGGTTGGTATCATTTCAATGTTGTACAGAATGTGCAAATCTATGTGTTAGCTATGTTTACCTGTAATCTTCATGGTGACATGTGCCACCAAAGGAGGTTTTCCATAATTAGTTTTTTCTGACTGAGCGTGTAGAAAACTGCCTGCAATGAGCCCATTGTTGCACCTGTGGAGACACTTGAAATGAATTGGAAACACATAACCCTCATTACGAGTGAGCCCGCCCGGAAATAAGGTAATAACATTACCAGCACATTTTCCGGACCGGCTCACTACCGGCAGGCCTCACCCGCTGGTAGTTCAGGCCCCTACCAGCAGATAAATCACTGAAGCACGTGCTTCAGTGTTCCTATTCCTATGGGATCCCAAGGGAATTGCAATTTACCGTTCCACCGCTGCCCGCAATATCCTGGTATTACTGGATGGTGAAATTGGTAAGCCGAGGTTGCCGGTAGGCTGTCGATACTACTGGTGACCTACTGGCAACCTCGTGAGGGACACTCAGGAAAGTCTGAGGAATGACTGGCTGGGTCCACCTTGCAGACTGACATGTTTGCATATGTGGGAGGAAGAGGGGAAATGCCATCTTTTGCCAAATGCTATGGAAATCTAAGAATGGAGTTTAGTTTGTCCTCAAAGATGACCTCTAATAGATTATTATGCTGAAATACTGAGTTTATCAAAAAAACAAGTAATTCTGTTACCTCTATTTTTTCCTGCACTGCCAAATTACACGTTTTGGCGGAAAGACCACTCATAATTCCACCAGTGGTAATTCTGCCAAAAATCCCCAATGGAGTCCTACGGACTCCAGTAAATGGGGATTTACACCGGCTACCACCACTCTTAATCTTGTGATAAATTCGCGGGACCAAGGGGTGGTAACTGTAAATCCGTTTGGTGGTATCTCTGAGGATTTACCTCTGAAATACCTGTAAACTCGTAATGAGGCCCACAATGAAACGAAAGTGTACCTTTTAATTATATAATTATAGAAAGTGGTGTCTAGGGTGCAGTGGTAAAAGGAAACAATATCACACCTGAGAATAGTGTTTTAGAAACTGCTGCTCTGTAGCACACAAAAATAAAGTAAGAAAAAACACATTTTTATTTGGGTTCAAAATGTTTTCAGTATACTGTTCAATAATTGCATTTACTGGGGAAATAATGTATTTGTTCATCACACTTGTGTCTCTTATTTGTATAAGTTGTTACATTCAATATTTACACCCTCAAAAAAGGTGGGGCCTGTACTAGTGTCTCCCTCTACTGGATGCAAATCTAGAAAAAAGAATACCTGTGGGAGACACATATGTTTTTCGTGACTCTGACCAGCCATCTACCATCATCATTCTTACTCACGAGTGATCATCGTCATTCTTACTCAGGAGTGATCATCATGAGAATGATGTTGATAGATGGCTGGTCAGAGTCACGAAAAACATATGTCTCCCACAGGTGTTCTTTTTTTCTAGATTCAATATTTACAGTCATTGTTGTCACTATATTATTCCATGCTCTGTTGTACCTCACCTGTATTAGGCTACATTTCTTTAATTTGTGAACGTATGCATTGTGTACATCTACTGCTGCATTGTGTGTACTATTCCCAATTGTAATAATTCTTCGTATTTTTGTTATTTGTTATATTGTTTGGTCAGATTAAGTACTGCTCCCTGTGGTCCTGAAGGAGAGTCTGAGCCTCATTCCGAGTATGGTGGTAGCCATGGAACAACTAGCTCCATGGCTGCCTCCCATACCGGTACCGCCTCTGGGTTGGTTCAATGGGGATTTACCAGTCCATTCCGACCTTGGAGGGACTGTTAAGTCCCCATTGAAAAAGACATTCCCCATTCCCATTTGAACCCCCATAGGGCTCAATGGGAATGGGGAAGTAGCTAATAACGGTACCGCAAATTGCGGTACCGTTATTAGCTCTGAAGTCCCTTAACGGGTCCCGTCAGACCAGGCGTTAATGGAGGGACCCGCTAAGGGACCTCAGAATAGGGTGCTAAGGGATTACCGGCACCGGTGCTGGTAACCCCTTACCGCCCATCTCGTAATGAGGCCCTCTGTCATTCTATTGGCTGTGTGAGGAGTGTGCTGCTTTGGGGTTATCCATTATCCCTGGGAGTCTGTCTCCATGGCTTACTGAGCCTGAATGTGCTTCTGTGGTTTTGTTCCTAAGGGAGCTGACACCAGATTCAGTCTTCAAGTGATGTCACAAAGCCGAGCAGGATCAACGCAATGCAGACCAAAACGGATATGTTTAACAAAGGGCTTATTATGTCTATGTACAAATTTTGGCCAAACTAAAAGTATGCATAGTAAAGTCTCAATAATAACAGGGTGGCTTCCAACTCAGGAAGTTCTGGCCATCAGACTATCAGCGGCCTCAAACGAAACTCATGGCATGCCCCCAAATGAGTAAGGAGAGAGCGGCATACTTAGCACCTCTTTTCTCAGACCTGACCATCATGGACGAGGAAGTCTGCTGGAGTCGCTTAATGGTGGGTGAAAACGCCAGAGGACCATGACTACTCAAAATTGCTTGATCTGCCCCTTAAAAAGACTAAACAACAAATGACAGCGCCAGAAACCTCAGCTCATTCATCCATCCCCTTCCCTTCTTCCAGTTCCCTTCTACTCTACTATTTATATGTTATGTATCCTTTTCTAAATAGATGGCGTTTCTGCTAAGTAAGTGGTGTCCTAAGTACAAAACAGTTTGTTTTCTTTTTTCTACAGTACTTGTAAAAATCTTAAATGATTGAACACAAGAATAAATAAAAATAAAAAATAACAGGGTGGCTTCTCCTTGGGGCTAACAGTTCGGTTCTGTAACTTACAAATCCTCCCCTTGGTGTCATCCCTGAGGTGGATGATCAAGGCCGAGAAACTCACAGTCCTGGGGTTTTTAGCGCCTCACACGTCTTTTTTGTCTACAACAAAACCCATTTTATTCAGTTTCTCCATGCAATACAATAAAATTCGTAAACAATGTGTCAATCCAATAGTTAAATCTCATTATAAGCACACCAATCCTTCATAATAGTCCAATCACAGCCCTAGAAATTAAATCACATTCATCCTATGAAATTCAACATCAAATTCTTCCAAAATGCTAACGTCGACCTTAGGAGCTGCGCTGACCTGATGCACAGTACTGGGGAACTATATAGCCAAAGCGCAGTTAGGATCAATTTTCTCAGCTTTTAAAGTTAGACACGTACCATCGCCCGTGACCCACATCGATTGATGTGAGGTCTGATATGCACCTGTGTTAGCTTGGTGTGAGTTGCACAGGATAACAGGAACAGTCACATTCGCTTTCACTGCTATGCCCATTCCAGCACCACATTCCATAACATATCAGTAATTAACGTCCTTAGATCAGGGATTTCATTAAGTGAAATAACACTCCGTCTCAAACGGCTCTTTTATTTATTTTTGCCCATATTTCCAAATAACTTAATAACTTGCAGCTGGCTATTCACTCACCTGCAGTTGTGCCTCAACTAATATTCCATGTGTGTCTTTTTCCCATCCTGCCAATGATGTCATTAAAGGCGGTGCTTTGCCATTTAGACATAGATCCCATTCAACCACAGGCAAACTGGTTGCATCACATTACGTTGTGCTCCTCACCAGGCTTCCTTCGGCCAGCATGTTGCAGCTCAGGCAAGAGTAAACATAACAATACAGCAGAGTCCTGCAAGTAATGGAGTCAGAGTCCCGGTCCCTCATCCCAGTCCCTCGTCACAGCCCTATTCCAAGTCCCTTGCCCCAGTCCCTCGTCACAGTCCCACAGTTAGGCCCGAGTCCCAGCTCCTGGTCCACATCCTACTCCAAATCCTACTCCTAGTCCATTATCCTTGTCCCCCATCTACCACTACTCCTAGTCCCATGACTCAGCCTCTTGTCCCAGTACTACTCCTAGTGCCTCATCCAAGACCCTCATCCCAGTCCTACTCCTAGTACTTCTACCCAGTCTTTGGTCCCAGTCCTCCTCTCGTCCCAGTCTCTTGCCCAGACCTATACCAAGTCCCTCATCCCAGTTCGAGTCCCTGTCTCTCATCTCAGCCATTTTTTCCTACTCCCTTGTCCGAATCCCTCACCCCAGTCCAACTTCTAGTCACAGTACACAGATCCTCATGCCAATTCTACTATTAGTCACTTGTCCCACTCCTTCTAGTCTTTCGTCTCAGTCCTACTCCTACTCCTTCATCTCAGTTCCTTGCCCTAATCCCTCATCCCAGTCTAATTACTAGTTACTAAACACAGTCCCTCATCCCAGTCCTGCTACTACCACTTGTCCCAGTCCTACTCCTAGTCCTTGTTCCAATCCCTCATCCCAGTCTTACTCTTAGTCAATAATACCAGTCTTACTTCTAGCGCTTTATCGCACTTCTACTCCATGTCCCTCATCCCAGTGTTGCTCCATGTCCCTCGTGGCAGAGCATCTTCCCATTCCTTTGTTCCAGTCCCTCTTCCCAATGCCTCCCCTAGTCCCTTGTACAGGTCTCTCATGCCAGTCCCTCAATCCATTACCTTAACTCAACTCTGAGTCCTCCTTCTGGTCCCTTGTCTGAGTTCTACTCCAAGGCCCTCGTGCAAGTCCTTCATCCAAGTTCTATTCCAAATACCACTCCCCAGTCCCACATCCCAGTCCTACTCCTACTCCTAATTACTACCTCATTGCAGTCTCTTGCCTCAATCCTTCATCCCAGTCCTACTCCTAGTCCATTGGTCAAGTCCCTATTCCTAGTCCTTATCCCAGTTTCTGATGCCATTCCTACCGCTAGTCCCTCATATCTGTCCTTCAGCACAGACCTACTCCAAGTCCCTCATTTCAGTCCTAATTCTAGCCCCTCACCACAGTCCCATGCCCGAGTCCTACACCTAGTCCCATGTTGGGGGACCCTCATTCCAGTCCTACTACCAGCCCCTCATCTCAGTCCTACTACTAGTCCCTTGTCTGAGTCCCTCCTCTCACTAACTTGTCCCACTCTTACTCGCACTCCTACTCTTAATCCCTTGTCCCTGTCCTACTCGTAGGCCCTTGTCCCAGTCCTACACCTAGTCCTTTGTCCCAATCCTACTCCTAGTTCTTTGTCCCAGTCCTACTCCTAGTTTCTTGTCCCAGTCCTACTCCTAGGTCCTTGTCCCTGCTCTTCTCCTAGTTTCTCATATCGGTCCCTCATCCCAGTTCATCTTCTATACCCTTGTCCAAGCCCTACTCCTATTACCTCATCTCAGTCCCACATCCATTCTTACTCACAATTCAATTGCTTCTGCTACTTCTTCCACTCAATCCCTTGTCCCAACTCTACTCCTAGCGCTTTGTTCCGGTCCTGCTTTTAGGCCCTCATCCCAGTCCTATTTCAAGTTCCACAGTTTAGTGCTGTGCCTAGTCTCTCATTCCAGTCCTACTTCTAGTCCCTGATATCAATCAGAATCAGTTGTCCCATTTATATTCCCAATGCTTCACCCCATTCCATCATCTCAGTCCCTCAACCCAGTCCTAGTCCCTTGCTCTATTCCCTCATCATTGTCCTAGTCCCTCATGCTAGTCCTATTCCTAATCCCTCATCCTAGTGCTAAATTTAGACCCTTGTTCAAAACTTATTTCCTGTCCTTCTTGCCAGCTCTAGTCCTTGATCCTTGTCCCAGTCCCCCATTGAAGTTCTCCATCTCCATTTCATCATCTCAGCTCCTCGTCCCTGCCCTTCTATGAGGAATTGCCATCTGGAAAGTGTGTAGAAGTCCTGGCATTTTAAATATTTTATTAAATATCAAATGCTGTGGGAGAATACATCTCAGAAAGCGTTCTCTGCTAACCAGAGCCCCCTTTCCTGAGCTCTTTGTCAAATGCATAGTGACACAGTCTCTTGATCTACAGCAGCAGCTCTCCAGTGACATAGAATATGTTTGGAGAGTCACAGGTGCCCCTTTGACAGCTGCAGTGACAGCCAAGTAACTGTAGTGCAGAGGCTGCATTTAAAATATGCACCTCTGTCCCAAAACTACATAATTATGAGGTTAATGGATTGTGGGCCCTAGGTTGGATCTGACCTTGCTGAGCTCTAGTGTTGGTGTTTCTTCAGGGTTTGTTTGGTCGCAAGATCACAGGTTAGTGTTGAGGCATAGCCCATACCTACTTGGTTTTGCAGAGAAAGGGGGGGCATTAACCTGCATATCTTGTCCTTTGTTTGTTCCAAAGGAAAAAGAACTTGATTTTCCATGTAGATTTGTGCGCACAAATCTGAGTGGAAAATCAAGTTCTTTTTCCTTTTTGCTTTGGAACAAACAAAAGACAAGATATATAGGTTAATACCCCCTTTCTCTACATAATTATGAGGAATGATCATCCTGGTTGCAGTTCAATCTTTGTAGATAAGCAATACCTGAGTTGGGGGCATGGTGGATAGTAATTCACGTAATTATTAAATCAACATCTGAGTTGAACCATACACATGCCATCACTGTGAGGCCAGGTCAGCTGTGGAAGGGTTGTGTGTATTCTAGTCAGACATCATATCTCTGCCAACCAGCAGGAGCAGAGACAGAAAGACTAGGCCTCTCTTTTGATCCTTTGTGAGGTTAGGTAACACCTCTCTCCAGTAGGACAGCCCCTCAGGCAGGAGCTGTTGTGAGAACCGGAATCAAAGGGTACACTCTTAACAAAGGGACAAAACTCACCCTAGGGCGTTGCATACCAAAGGGCCTTTGATGCTGTGGGAAAGGTAAGGGGCAGAGTTAGTGTTTTTTTTCCAGAGGGAGCTCAGCAGACCTGCGGGAGTGTTGTACCACCTTAATTTCTCTGGGCTTCTCTTTCCTTCCTTTCCCCCACCCATCCTACAGCGCAAAGCACTTTGGGTATGATGCATTAAGTCAGAGGCCACTGGTCTCAAGGACAGGGATTGAACCCCTTAAAGCTTGCTTTTGTTCAATCCCCTATGGGCTTTTGTGTTTAAAACAGGGGCCTCCTACTCCTTCTTTGATTGACTCCTGTACTGCAAGAAGAATTAATTAGCCTTTTTTTTTTAAATGGTTTTTAGCTAACAGCAATTTTTTTATGAACACGTCATCTGAACTAAAACTCATTGTAGATCGTGGATAGTGTTTACCCTTGTCCTGAGCTGGATTTTGACTCTTAGTCTATCTGTTTTTGACTTCTAATTTTGTATTTTTTAATGAGTTGTTTGTATTTTTCTGTTTTTTGTGCCCGTTGAGGCCTATGGGCGTGTTGCACTTTATAAGAAATAAAACGCGACACGCCCATAGGCCTGAAATAAAAAGAAATTAAACAAAACAAACAAAACAGTTGACCTCTTTAGAGGCATCTGCCAGTGAGATGGCGCTTGAGTGTTCCAGTGCAGAGGGAAGCTCTGCTCTGTACCCATTCCAAGGTAACATTTGTAGTAAACTGCTGTGGGAGCAAGACCAGCCTCTCTGCGAGCTACACTCGTACCCAGGACCTCACTGGAGGGGAACGACTCCTGAAGGTGTCAGCCAGCCTTCCCCAGATTGGGAGAAAGAAAACAAGGACTCATCCTGTCCCTCAACCCATTGATTCGGATTCACAATAACTGAAGGAGCCAAGCAGCTGGTCTGTTGCTTTGGTATCACATCAATCTGCATTGAATTCTGTGAACCGCTTTCAAATGCATTCAAACCAACAGAACCAGAGGTGCTGACTTTGGCACTCTTTCATACTCTTTGAACTGTTGTTTCTGTGTCCTCAAACCAGTTTGGTTCTGCACCACACCAGCTGAGCATGCGGTTTGCTTGGCTGAAACCAGAAGCTCACTGCCGTGGAAGATTTTGGACCGCTGCCTCTTGACCAAGCGCCTGGAGCACCCAGCATCTTCATCTTCGATTTGTGATCGGACATCAAACCGACCATGGTGGCCCCATCGGACCTGCTGTATCGAACCGCCACAAGCCTCACTTCAAACCTGACTGAAACCTGCTCCCTGTTCGATAACCCTGACTCGCTGCATCCAAACCTGATTTGAATGGCTCGCACAATGTCAAGAAGCATGGTTCGATGCTGCTGAACCACAAAGAACTGGTTATTGTACTGTTGAAATACCCCAGCTCCCTGGACCATTCGTTGTGACCCTAGCGTCTGGTTAAGCGCCCCTTCTTTCACCCTTTTTCAAAAAGAAGCATATTCTTATGAACATTGTGGTGATGTATTGCCTTTTCCTCCCTGCTAAGGATTCAGAGTGCTTGCATCATTATATTCACCATTTCTCTGTCTTCTTTTGCAGGGGTAGTCTGTTAGTATTTTCTAGTACAGTTTTTATTGCACATTTGTATGTTTAATTAAAGTATAGATATTTGTATAGAACCATGATTGGACATTCCTTTATTTTGGACTGCTGTACTATTGCCGTTTGGGTTGCTGCGGTTTCACATTCAAACTCCTCTTGATAATGTAGCCGTCTCTCGCCCCAGGTCAAAAATGTCAAATGTGATATACTTCTTTACTGTGCCTGTTTCACCTTTATGATTTGGATCACTCTTGCTTTGGGATAGAGTAGGTGGTTTAGCCACTTCTCATTTGTGTATTCCATTGAGGAAGAAGTAATTGTGTTACCCTTTCCCCTAGTCCCTTGTACCAGTTCTACTCCTAGTCCCAGTATTTCTCCTAGACTCTCGTCCTAGTCCCTGGAACAGCCCTACTCCAAATTCTGCATCTCAGTCTCAGACCTACTTACTAGTCCCAGTCCATCATCCCAGTCCTTTTCGTAGCTCCATGCCCCAGTCCTTTGTCCGAGTCCCTCTTTCCAGCCCTTCTAGTCCCCCATCCAAGTCCTAAACCTAGTCTTCACCCAAGTCCCTAATGTTTGTCGTACTTCTAGTTCCTTGTCCCAGTCTTTCATCCCTGTCCTTCTTCAAGTCCCTTGTCCCAGTCCCTATCCGAGTACCTCATCCCAATCCTATTCCAAGACTTGCTCATAGTCCCTCATCACAGTCCTTTCCCCCAGCCAAAGTCTTATTCCCTTACCTCAGTCTTCTAGTTCTTCATCCCACTGGAAAACTTGCAGTGCCTGTTGGTCAAATCCATGCTGTGTCTCTCTCTGAGTCATTTGTAATTGATATAAATATAAAACAATATTTCTGTGACAGTAACACGCATAACAAACTAAAGCATTACTTATTTGCTTTAAACGGGTATCTCAACCTTGTAGGATGTATAACTGTTACTCAGTGAGAGACTTAAACCTTTAACTTTGCTATTGATAAGTCCATCCTCTGACCGCTGAGCTGCTGGGTCTGCCTTTTTCATTATGACATGCATGTCAATGTTATAATCAATAAAAATGCATCTGCGAGCTCGCAATGCCAGCTACCTTACACACGACTGTGCGCTCTTTGGGCAATTTGTAATTAAAATAAACATAAAGCAATCTTTTTTTAATAACAGTCAAAGCCATTAGAATCTCAAAATGTGACCCATTTCCTCAACAGGGGCATCTCAAACTTGTAATTTCAGTAACAGTGAGCGAATGAAAGGCTTCACGGTAGATCATTTGTATTCACAAATCCATGCTGTGTCTAATGAGACACTGGGTCTCCCTTTAGAAATGTAGCATTTTTCCTTATGACATGGCTATCAAAGTTGATTGAAGATGCATTTTGGAACACGCAATGATCAGATAACTATTTCTGCTGCTATTTCGGAGGCATTTGTAATACAAATAAATATAAAACGTGTTTCTATGACAGTAAAAACTATTACAAGCCAAATGTTCAACCTATTTCCTCACAATAGATATCCCAACCTTCTAATTTGAGTAATTGTTAGCCACTGAGAGCCTGCAACCTTGCTATTGTAAGCATGAATGCAAACCACTGAGCTACTCTGTCTATTTTTCAAAACATAGGGGGTCATTACGAGTTTGGAGGGAGCCAAGGCGCTATTAGCGCCATGGCTGTCTCGATACCCAGGTACGGTCTGGCTGAATGGGGCCTTACCGGGTCATTCCGACCTTGGAGGACCCGGTAAGTCCCCATTCAGTAAACCATTCCCCATTCCCATTGAGCCCCTATAGGGCTCAATGGGAATGGGGAAGGCGCTAATAACGGGCCCGCAAATTGCGGGCTCGTTATTAGCTCCAAGGTCCCTTAACAGGACCCGCAGAGATCGGGTGGTCAGACCAGCCGTTTCTGCTGGGACCCGCTAAGGGACCTCGGAATAGGGCGGTAAGGGTTTACCGGCACAGGCATCATTACCGGTGACCGTTAAACCTTACCGCCCAACTCGTAATGACCCATAGCATTTTTCATTACGACAGGGCGGTCAAAGTCAAAAGTTGCAAGGATTGAAGATGCATTTGGGAACTAGCAATGCTGGTAAGGATGACTATTTCTGCTGCTCTCTGATTAATGTGTAATGAAAATAAACATAAAACAATATTTTTAAAACAATAAAAAGCAATGCAAGCTAAAAATGTGACACATTTATATATTTATTTTATTAAAATGTTTTATTGGTTTAAAAGAAACGTTAACATTATTACATCATCCTTACACATTTATCCTAAAAAGTGTTCTAAATTCATGAAGTAAAGAGAAAAGAAGGAAAAGAAGATGCAGAAAGTCGTTGACATAGTTCCTCTGAACGAACTTCTCAGTGGTGTGTGTGTAGTTTGATTACTGGTTAGCCACCGAGAGACTTGGCTCTGCAACCTTGCTATGTATAACCCCATGCTCTAAGTACTGAGCACTGAGCTGCTGTGTCTCGCTTTCCATGCATAGCATTTTTCATTATATTTCAATGCATAGCATTTTTCATTATGACATGTTGGTCAGAGGCGTAATGATTCAAGATACATTTGTGAAATAGCCGCGGCAGTTAGGATGAACATTTCTGTGGCTCTCTCTAAGACATTTTTAATAAAAGAAGAAACATAGACAAATATTGGTATAACAGTAAAAAGCATTAAAAAGCAAACATATGACAAATAGGGGTTCATTATAACTTTGGCGGTACAGTAGAAATGGTGGTAGAAGTGCCAGTAAAATCAGGCACTGGCACTTTTACTGCACCAGCAAACTACAGGTTTGCTGGTGGGGGTCACTGATTTACCTCCAGCTAAGAGCTAAAGGTAAATCAGGCCCCTCCCGGCAAAAAAAATACAGGTATTACGGGTGGCGGTAATACCTGCAATCCCCTCCATGCAGTCCATTGAATGGGGATTTAGCGCCTGTAATATCTCAGTAATACTACGATATCAGGCGGCGGAAACGGTGGGGCAGTTTGCCGGTGTTCCGCCGAAATTACCAGCGGGATAACTGCAAAGCTGTAATGACAGCTATAGCCTTCTATTTGACTTGTCAACTTTTTAGCTTGCATAATTCTTTCCAATGGGGTGCTAGAACCTGCAACCCTTCTAGTGAAAAAGTCATTCGTTAACCTCTGTGATACTGAGCCTCCCTTGAAACAAACATGTTGTCTTTCATTAGGGCTTGGCTATCCAAATTGTAAAAATGCACAATGCATCTTGGAAGTCACAATGCCAGTTAGGAGAAAAGTTTTCTGAGTCATTTGTTATAAACATAAGCATAAACAATACTTTATAATAGTGACAGCCATTACAAACTAATCATTTGACATATGTCCTCCCCATGGGCATCTCAACATTGTACTTTAAATAATTTCTAGCCAAAAAGAGGCATACATTTGCAACCTTTTAATTCTTAAACCCATGCTTTATTCACTGAGCGCACTTTTGCCAACATAGCTTGTTTCATCATGCCATGGCTGTCAATGGTGTAATGAATGACAATGCATTTTGGGACTAACAATGCCACTTAAGATAACATTGTCTGCTGCTCTCTCTGGGTCATTAGTAATTAAAACAATGTTAAACTATTGTATTATAACAATAAAAATATTTACCAACTAAAATGTGATTTATTTCTACTCAATGGAGATCTCAAGCTTGTATTTTAAATATTCTTTAGCAAATGAGAGCCTTAAACCTGAAATTGTGTGTTCTCAGCTAGTGATTTTGGCCAGTCCTGCAGACTTTGCGTTCCTTGCTTCCATCAAGTCTTAACTGCTTTGGACAGCTTTCAGTCTAATTACAGACCCCGTAGGATGAGCCCGGTTCCCTTTTATTGTAATTTTTTTTTATCTTGGCAATTTTAGGCTTGTTCCTTATTTTTATGCATTGGTTCACTCAGATCCTGTTATAAGTTGAGGCACAAGCTGCTACATTGTCGGGTGGCAGCCCTATACAGTTCACCAGCTGAGCACAGCATTGTTTACATACCAGGTCAGTCATTGGTAATGAAGTGAGTCTTGCCTTTTATTAATTGTCACACTTCATCAGCTTCACCCTGGTGTGCCTGTCCTTTCATCACTTTGCTCGGCTCTGGTTTTTGGGTCTCACTAACCCTGCGCTTTGGAGATCACGTCTGTTGACTATGGACGCCAGCCTTCTAAGTTTGTTTTAGTGTGTAGGCAGTTGGCATTTAAATAGTACTTTTATGAAACCTGACATAGTTATGTTTTTGTGTGTTTTCTGCAGTATGGTTACATCTTCCTCCTGATGAAGACGTTGTTTAAACCAAAACCATACGTCGAAACCGGTTGAGAAAATTCTGAAAGGGATGTGATCCTTATATTCTTCTTCTGTGATCCACCTTTACCGTAGATTGTGTTTTAATGATTTCTATTGTTTTTCTTATAAATACTAAAATAATGACTGTACGGTTGAGGATAAGTTATGAATTCTTCTCCTCATTTGTTTAGAGTGTTTTTCTTATGTCTTTTTAGCAACGTGGATGAATGTCACTGAATGTTGAGTTGGGTTTGAATGTTGCACTATGAATGGTTAGTTTGCTTGAGTTTTTTTAGCCTATTTTTTTTGCAAATAATGTTGCTGCTCTGCTGTGGTTTGTAACTCACTAAGTGTTGCTGCTCTGCTGTGGTTTGTAACTCACTAAGTGTTTTATAATTTGTGATTAATTTTGTATCACTTAAATAAAAAAAATGGATCCGTTACTATAAATGTATTTCTCTGGACAATTTTTCTGATTGTATTGGTATAATAATACTCCAGTCTAGAGGTTGGAGTTTTCCTGCGTTTTTCAGCTCTTACACTCATGTTCTAGCCACTGAGCTAATGTTGGTCCCTTTAGAAGGGCAGCTTTTTTTATCACAATATTGCTGTCAAAGATTATACAGGAACAAATTTAAATCTTCTCACCTTTCCTGGAATGTTTTACTAATGCTATCTTCAAGTATAGGGAGGTCCCTGACTGTTGCAAAAGGGTGGCGATTACTCCATTGTTAAAAAAGCCACGGCAAGACCCTTGAAATTATGACAATTTGAGACCAATCACTAATGTACCATTTTTACTTAAGATCATCGATAAAGTAGAAACCAGGCAGTTACAGGATTACTTGGAGATGACTAAGGTACTCTGTGGCAAACAATCAAGTTTCAGAGCCTACCATGGCATTGAAAGTGCCTTGCTGGACCGCCAAACCGGGATACAGGACTTTGTGGATAACAGAAAGTCAGGGCTGCTGATGCTTTTAGATTTATCAGCAGCCTTCGACTTGGTTGACCACGATCTCCTATTAAAAATGCTCAGAGAAGTGGGACATTTTTCAAAGTCAGTCATTCAATGGACTAATTCATTCCTTGGTAACAGGATGTTGAATGTTCACTGGGGAGAGTAAAGCTCTGAACCAGAAAATATGTCGCCCGTCATGCGATCTCCTGGATGAGCTGGGCATCCGCTTTAGCAACCAGGCAGACGATACCCAGCTCGTCATGGAATTGAGTGGGGACTACAGTAAAGACGTAGAGGAGATCTCCCACGTGTACCAGTCAATTAGTGCGTAGATGCTGGAAAAATATGTATACATGGTATTAAGACAAGTTCCCCGTGTTCAGATGCAGTCAATGAAGAGCAAAACTGAGTGTGTATTACACAGCCTTTTATATTGAACAGCATTTGATTCAGGTCTCAACAGAAGTTAAGAAATTGGGTATTGTGATCGAGTCCTCATTGAGCTCGGATGCTCACACCAATGGCATTGTAAAGAAAGCACAATACCACCTGAGACTACTTAGGCTAATTAAGATTTTTTTCCCAGCCAATTGCACTACACCAACTAGAGCTGTGCTTATGCCTAGGCTGGACTGCTGCAATGCCGTTCTAGCAGGGGCCAATAAAACATGCAGCCATAGGATGCAGGTATTACAAAACGATGCAGTTCTCATTGTTAAAGAATTCCTAGAGGCACTTCCGTCAATGAGCACAGAAGAGGCCTCCATTGGTTAACCATTGATGAGAGGACCATTTTCAAGGTTAGCACCATCTCCTATAAATGCTTGTGTGGCTCAGCCCCGGTTTATCTTCAAAACAGCATCCACTTTAAGCATTCTGCAAGGATTACCAGATCGAGCGACACAATGCTTCTCAGGTGTCACTGTGCTAATAGAGCTAGGGGTAATGGTCGCTTGTTTACTGTAGTAGCTGCAGCGACGTGGAACAAGCTGCCAGTAGAATTGAGAATGATTCCAGATTTGCATTTTCAGGAAGCGTTTAAAGACAATTCTGTTTAAATAGATAGCTCCCTTCTCTATGATCTGTTTGCACTAGCAAATCTTTTTGCGACCTGATACCCGTGGGCTCCGGCGCATTATAAAAAGATAAAATAAATAAGTAAATCAATAAAGAAACATTGAATGAAGATGCCTTTGGCAACAAGCAATGTCATGAAAACATTTATGCTACTCTCTGAGTAATGTGTAATGAAAATAAAAATAAATCAATATTATTATAACAGTTAAAAGCATTAGAAGCTAAAATGTGACCCATTTCTCCCAATGGATATCTCAACCTTGCACCTTGAGTAATGGTTAGCCAATGAGAAGCTTGAACCTGCAACCTTTTGATTCATAAATCCATGCTGTATCCACTGATATATATCCCATTTGAAAGCATAACATTATTGATTGTGACATAGTTGTCAAAGGTGTAAGAAAAACAACGGACCTAAGAACTAGAAATGAAAGTTAGGATACACATTTCTGTGGCCTTCTCAGAAACCTTTGTAATAAAAGCAAGCATAAAACAATGTTTTCATAAAAGTAAACAAAACTAAAAACTGCAAATCTGTCTTTTTCCTCGCAGCAGACATGATAACCTTGCTAGCCAATGAGAGAATCGAGCACATTTCCTGTTCATAAACCATGATGTAACCACTGACTTACTGGGTCTCCTTTAATAGTACATAACGTTTTTCATTATGACATGTGTTTCAAAGGTGAAATTAATGAATATGCACCTCGGACCAAGAAATGCAAGTTAGGATAAACATTTCTGCTGTTCTTACTGAGTCATTTGTAATAAAATAAACAACACTTTTATTTAACAGTAAAAAAACATAACAGACTAAAATGTTCACCTCTTTTATCCAAATGTACTCTCTCAACCTTGTGTTTTGAGTAATTGTTAACCAATGAGAGACTTGAACCGGCAACATTTCTATTGAAAATCCCTGAGGTATTGACTGAGCTACTGGATATGCCTTTTGAAATTGTAACCTTTTTCATCATGACATGGTTGTCAACTGTGTAATGAATGAAGATGCATCATAGAGCGATGTCAGTTTAGGATAAACTTGTCTGCTGCTCTCTCTGGTTCAGTTGTAATAAAGATAATCATAAAACAATGGTTTTATAAGAGTTAAATGGATTGAAGATATGTCCTATTGACTCCTTGTGGATAGCTTAAGTTTGTAGGTTTGGTAACTGCTGGTCAATGCGAGGTATGAACTTGTAACCTTTCCATCCCCTTTAGGGAGCTGTTTCCATTATTACATGGCTGTCAAAGTTGTAATGAATGAAGATGCATCTCAGAACTCGCACAGCAGGTTAGGATAAACATATCTGCTGCTCTCTGAGTTATTTGTAATAAGAATAAACATAAGTTAATGGTTAATAGTAAAAGGCAACATAACCTAAACATAATATTTTTCCACACAGTGTACAGCTCAAATCTGTAGTTTAAGTAATTGCTAGCCAATGAGAGGCTTGAATGTGCAACTTTTCTCTTCATAGACCAATGCACTATCCACTCAGCTACAAGGCCTCCTTTGGGAAAACATATTTTTCATTCATTTTCATTTTATATTTATTATGGCATGGGTCTCAAAGGTTCACAAGACACAAGTGAGCAAGGTTATAGAACCCAAATAAACACTTACTCCTGACTGTCAAGGATATCAAATGGTAACAATGACTGCTATTTTTGCAAAATGTAATACATAAAAAGCATATGTCGTCAATACATCAATAATCATAGGACACTCGACAAGTTACATATAACGTACACAACATGGTACAACTTTTTTTTCATCTAAACAGTGTCATTTGGATAGAAAAATCACAACAAATACATTCTCTATGGTCATTGACACAGCATGAGCATGACAGACAAATGTGCATTTGCAATATAAAGTTCAATAGTCACTGGACTGAACAATGCATCAGTGAGGTGCTAGGACATGGATCATATTGTCAACACAACTCTGTTTCAGCCTAAAAAGTTAAGCTGGCGTAGCTGTTGTTTGGATCGGCCTTCATCAGGACGGATAACTATATGTGCAGAGTATCCAATGGATTCTGTCAAAAAATAGACAGAGTAGACAGAGAGGGGAGTCAGGAGTGTGTAGGGTTCAAAGACAATTATTCTATTAAACAGTGCAAAAAATGCTATTATTATAGGTCTCTTGAAAGAGTCTAAAGTGAAACAGGTCTTAACGTATCAGGTTTCCGAAGGGCAATAGTCTGGACATCCAAATCGTCAGATAAGGGGTGAGAAATTCCAGCGTGGGTCAAATCTGCAGATAATGACCATGGATGTACATGAGGAATGATGCTGGACATGAACAGAAGGACGAGTAGTGCTGTGTACATATAGAAGCACTCACGCGCAGCATGCCAATTCGCTGGTTAAATCAGATGGTTGTGGAATTTTCATGTGGACGTGATCCCACGAAGGCAGGTGCAACATCTCACAATAAGATCGCTGCTGTTGGAGGAACAGGGCAGTCATTAATGTGCTGGACGTAGTTCCCTTGTAAAAGTGGAAATATGGACTGTGGCTATATATTGGGAGTACAGAATGACTAATGTGGCCAGTCTCATAGCATGTATCAGGAATATAAAAACGAGCAAATGAATGATGATATAGTACTCGTGCATGCAGACTAAATTGCACAGTACAGATGAATCAGTGGCGGTGTGCGTCGCAATTACATCTAAGTAAAGTATGTGGTCATGGTGTCGGTGGCATGTACCAAAAGACAGTGATTCCAGTTAGGAAAAACATTTCTGCTGCTCTGTTTGAGTCATGTGAAATATAACTAAATATAAAACAATGTTTGTTTTACAGTAGAACTCATTGGATACTGAAAATGGTTTATATGGGTGCCCGAATCCCCCCTCCACTGAGTGCAGATACAGTGATAGGCAGATCAATGGTTCCAGTATTGCAGAAATCAGAATTATAGTGCCTTTATTTTTAGGTAAAAAAGTGTATGTGGCGCACCACATATTTGGGTCAGAATGACCCACGAATTGAAGAGTGCTTCAAGTATTACATACATATCATGAATATGTAAAAATATATTATGATAAAGAGATACGAAGTAAGAAATGAAATATTGACTTGCCATTGGGTAGCACTGTAGGCAGACTGGGATAGATTTTAAAATGGATGCTCAAACACAGGTGTGGAAGTCCTGACTCATGCTGATAAAGGAATGATCTTTGGAAGCATCTCGCTGTGAAATAATTATGTCTGGGAGGTTAATCTTGAAATTTGGCAGGAAAACCAGACAAGAGTCATAATGAGGAGGGCATGATGTACTTTTTAAGATAAATTTGACAAAATTAGCTGCATTACTTGGCATCAAATAAATGAACTTATTTGTTTTTCCATGGTATGAGACACTGACTAAACTTGGCAGAACCTCGAAGAGTAGATAAGAATTGACAAGTGAGGTGATTATAATTGTTTTTGACAGAAGATGAAGAATATGTAATTGTGTCCAGCCGGGTTTAAAATAGTCTATCAGTCTATGTGTCAGACAGCAAGTGTTTGCCAACTATGAACTAATGTGGGCTTGGTGAGTAAGAAATAACCCACCCAATCAAAAGATAGGGAGGGCCTTTCTCTGGCTAAAAGGACCGATATATATGATCTGACAAGGTAGTAATTTGCACCAGGACATAGTCACCATTACGGAGTGGGACGAAGAAGTCTACTGCCAGTTCATCCCACACGTGTTCAGGAAGTGGGGACACTTGCAACCGGTTTGGCCGTGGTGGCGGGGTCACTTGTGCACATGTCGGGCAGCTTCCTACCATTTCTTCCACCAGCACGTCCAGTCCCGGAAACCAGACCTTCTGACATAGCAGGTGCTTTGTTGACACCACCGCCGGTGGCCTTCATGCACCAGCCTAACCATTTTCTCTTGCAGCGCTTCCGGGATGACCACCTTGCAGCCTTTCAGTACGACGTGGTCATCTACCATGGACAGCTCCTCCTTGACCATGTCGTCCTGGACTGATTTGTTCTCAAGTCTGGCTTGTTGTTTGAGGTGAGCTCATTTGTCCACCTGGATGCAGTGTCGGACGATGCGCAAAGCTGGGTCCTGTTCAGACTGGGTGACAAGATCAGACCATCCCACTGGGAGTGGTTGTAGGTGATGGATGACATAATTAATGTATGCGTCCGCTATGGATGGCTACGTGTGAGCCAGGACGATGGGGTGGCGGGACAAGTAATCCGCCGGGTTATCTTCTTTGCCTGGCCAATGTTTGATATCGAAATTGTAGTCCTGGAGGCGGAGCCTCCACCTGGCAGTTCTAGGGGGAATCCTGGCTTTGGGGTCCCCGTAGATGGTCAGCAGGGCCTGATGGTCCATTATGACCATGAACGCCTTCCCATACAGGAACAGGTGGAAGTATTCGCAGGCCCACACCACTGCCAGGCTCTTTTTCTCTGCCTGGGAGTAGGCCTGCTCTGTGGTTGTGAGGCTCCTGCTGGCATAGGCCACAATACATTTGTTAGATAGATCCGCAGGATCCCTTTGTGTCAACATGGCCCCTAGTTCCATCGGGCTTGCATCCACGATCACCTCAGTCTCTCTCTCTCTCTCTCTCTCTCTCTGTCGAAGTTTGCCATGTCCTCCGCCCTGGCGATGTTGTTGCGAATGGTCTTTAACGCCTTCTGACAGTCTTGCGACCATTCGCAGGGCTGGTCTTTGCGGGTAAGCAGTTGCAGCGGGTTGCTAACAGTGGCATAGTATATGAGGTATCTCGAGCAATAGCTCGGCAGGCCCAAAAAGGATTGTAGCTCCATCATGTTTTTGGGGGGTTGTGCTGTATTGAGGGCTGCCACTTTTTCTGGGTCTGGCCTCATCCCTTTTTTGGAAGAAATATGTCAGAAGTACCGCAGGGACCCTTTGCCAAATTCACACTTTGCCTTGTTGAGCCTAAGACCAGCTGCCTCCAATGCAGCACACACTCTGTGCAAAGCTACGTCGTGTTCCTCTTTCGTCTTCCTGAACACCAGGACATCGTCCGAGTAGTTGAGGCAGTTGGGGACATGTCGAATGACTTTGTGTATTTCCTCTTGGAATATCTCAGCTGCCGACGAGATGCCAAAACATAATCTCTTGTACTGAAAAAGCCCTAGGTGAGTCACGAATGTCGTGATGTATCGTGATTCAGGCGATATCTCGATTTGATGATATCCCTTTGTGAGGTCAGTTTTAGAAAATATCTTTGCTCCATGGAGCAGATGAATCATGTCTGTGATCCTTGGTGCCTGGTGACGCTCCCTTTCGATGGTTGCGTTCGCTCTACTCATGTCTACGCATAGGCATATGGACCCGTCTGGGGACTTCTTGGGCACTGGGACTATTGGTGACACCCATGGCGTTGGACCTGTGACTGGTTCGATGACCTCTAGCTGGATGCGTTTGTCTAATTCCTCCTCAACTTGACTCTGAATGTTGACTGGAATGCCCGATAGTGTTGGGCTACTGGGCAAACGTCTGGGTTCATGTGCAGTTGGATCTTCCTATGCTTCAATTTTCCCAGTCCTTTGAATAGTTTCGGGATGGCGTTTTCTACGGCTTCCGGTCGGGCAAAGTATTTGTGCGCCATTAGTTGACAGAGAATGTGACTAGGCCCATATCAACGGCTGTTCTGAAGCTTAATATGCAGCTGCTGTTGGCCTCTGTCTTTAAAACATGTTGCGGAATCTTTCGCTGCATGCAACTTGTGTGTGCACCAGGGGGTGATGGTACCCTTGCAGGGCAATGGCGTGGTCGCCCCTTATGGATAGATGTCCACTGTCACTTTCTTGAGTTTTGGGGGTCGGCGAGGGAGTCATACACCTCCTCACTGATGATGTTAACAGTAGCCCCTGTGTCAATGAGGTACTCCAGCGGCATGCCATTTACTTTTAGTGTGAGAACAGGGCTGTGTTGGTCCGTGGTGTCGTTGTTGAGCACCCATACATATCCTTTCTTCCGTTGATCCTCGCCTGCCGATGGGGATTCAGTGCTTGAGGGCGACCTCATTTCTATATATCGGACAAAATGTCTCCTCCCACTGCATCCAGATCCCTCAGAGGGCCGTCTCTCCTCTCAAGTATATGTGCCTCTTTGCTCCCGGTCCTCCCTCCTTTGACTCTTTGGGTCACCTTCCGACCTGTTGTTTGGTGGGCTTAGCTGCATACTCCTCCGTTGTTCCTGGAGTCTTTGTCGGTTATGCGTAGGGGCATAGGCGTTCTTGCAGATGGCTCTGAAATGGTCCATTCCTCCGCAGGCGGCGCACTCCTGTCCTACGGCTGGGCAGACACCGATGTGTGGATACTCATATCCGCATCTGAAACAGGTGGCCTCCGAGCGCTTCCCACTCTAATCAGGGATGGAGGACAATTTGTTTATGCGTCAGCGTCGGTTGGCTTTTGTTGGATGGTGATTTTCCCCAAACTGTCGAGTACGGGCTCCATGGCCGCCTCCATTGGATCTCCTTGAGGGACCTCTGCTTCTGCATTAATTGTTTTCGGAAAGGCTGCGATGCGCAGCCAGCGATTACTTGAGATTGCAGGGCTTCTTCATTTGAGTAGCAGTGAAACTCACAGTATTTGAGCTTGATACGTAGGTGCATGACGAAATTGTTGAGGGATTTGCCTTTTTCCTGTCGCGTTGTGTGAAAGATGTACCTTTCATAGTCTATATTGGTGTGGAGGGTGAAATATTCCGACAACTTGCCATGGAGGTCTGCGTATGATGCTGTGTCCAGATTACGTTTTTTTTTATACAGGGGGGTAGTCCTGTCCTCAAACATTTGTACTACAGTGGATTGTCGAAGTAACAATTCTAACACATCTCCATATTAAGGTTAATACATCTACATAAGTATGCATCATTGGAGGCAAGTACAAATCCAAATACTGGAAAAAACAGTTACAGTGTCCTTTATTAATTAGGCCACATGTATAAGCATTGGCGATTCAATGTAGATAATGGAAAATTAAAGATAGAAAAATAGAAAATAAACCTTGTCACCAACTCAGGTGAGTTGTGTAAAAAGAAGACACATGTATTGCAAATATTTAGTGCATCGAACACCTGTGGACAGAGATATTTGTGAAGAAAAAGGGCGGGAGAGGCCGTGACATTATTACCTTTCACAAAGAAGTGACTGGGTTGACCAAAAGAGGGAACAGTGAACGAGGGTGAAGTGCGATGTTTTTTCTCAGAGAATCAGCTGATCTCAGAAGACGTGGGTGTCAAGCGGAATGGGGGAAAAAAGGGGACAGGATGATTGGGAGATGTTGAGAGAGTCTTCTGAGGATGAAGGGGAAGTGTTTAGGTTTACTGACAGGAAGAAGGCAGTGGTGCAGATCGCTGAGGCTTGAAGATGGGATGGGGCCAAGAATGGGGAAAGGCTGGAGTGGGTCAGAATGGTCCCTGAGTAGACGTCAACAGCAGAAAAAAAGGGGTGGGACATGGTGTGACTCCCAATGAGAGAGGATTTTAGAGACATGGCGCGACCCAGAGAGCGGGTGAACAGGTATAGCTCATACAGTGCCCCACAGGGAGCTCCAAGTGTGGAGGCCCTCTGGATGCCTACAGGCAACGCGGCTGAAGGGTTGAGGAGAGTACGATCCCAGATCCTTCTGTAAACAGAACTATGGGACAGTGTTTGGGGAGAGTGGGGATGACTGGGACATTGGCGAAGAATGTTCATGGTTTTTGAGGGGTTTGGGGGAGAGAAAGGTTGCACAGGAGTGGGATGAGGAGAGTATTCCATGAGGAGATGGAATGATGGAAGACATCCGATGTACCCATTACAGAAGGAGACCAATGGAATGAAGGGAGAAGAAAGGGATGTTTGACTGGCACAGACATGCTGGGGTGATGGAGCGGAAGGAAAGGATACATGGAAATGCTTTTGTTGTAAAACTCTGGTCTGTGGCCTGTTTGTTACATCTATCTGTGCAGCTGGTCCTCAACTCATGAGCTGTTCCCTGACGTTATCTCTCATGAAATTGTCCCTTTAAACTAGCTACCTGGAAAGTAACACATTTTTGCAAACTACTATTTTCTACCTGGTTTGCCAAGTTCTCTGCCTGCCAAAGATAAATGTGGATAGATACAGATGGAAATGGCAGAAAATAAATACCATAAAACCGGAAGCCTTAATTACAATGAATAAACAAAGCCAACTAGATTTCACGTGAAGTAGCGCTCAACAGGTACCTCCAGTCTGAAAATCTATAGGCCAACTGCAAACCATACGGTAGGCTTAGTCTCCAGATCTTTATAATTAAGATTGTATTATAAATTAGCACACAGGGAAGAGGTGCTAGCCAATCTGGAGTCCAAGTGCTCAGTCAGAATTTGCAAGCAACTGCTCTTATTCCAGTTAGGCCCCATGTGTCTCTCTCCCAGTCATTATCTTGGTGCCGATGAACAGACCCGAGTCACCTCCACACTGGAGTCTTGCAGCCAAATCCCAACTCACTGGAGCACCATCCTGCCCACAGAGTCGATGCCTGGGTCCACGCAGGCATCGGGAGGAGAGCTCAGGGGCAACTTGCTCGCCTTGGAAGCAAGATGACGTGGAACACCACAGGTTCGATCCCCGGGTACGCGCTTAGAAACCTCTGGGTATTAAGCCCGTTATAAATAACCTATCATATCATATCATACTCCTGAAAGTGGTGTTTACCGTTAAATGGAAATCATTTGATATCAATGGGAGACAAGGGCAATCTAGTCCATCTTCCTTCTGAAGTTGCTACTTACCCTGACTTCTACACCACCATACTCAGTACTTAGTCCCAGGCTCTCGCTTTCCTCTAATAATGTACATGTTTTGATTCATGGCCTTTCTAAACTTCTCCTTACACTGCACATGATGGGGCAAGCATGAAGGAAGTATTCCAGGGCACTGCCATATGCAACACCAACTGACTCCACCCAGCTGCACACAGCCTTGGACTGAACTCTGTTTCAGCGCCTTTTTTGTAATCATATTTATTTTGTGTTTTTTTGTGCCCTTTGATTCAGATAATTTTGACATTTTACAGACATTCATCTCAGTAATATCTTACTTCAGAAGTAGACAAAAATGCGGTATTGTTGCTCATTTTATGTCTTGGAAATAAATATCTTCTGGTGACATAAAAATATGAATACAAAATTGCAAATCAAATAAGTTAGTTTGCTAATCAAGACTGCTTCAATTAGAAAATGTGTCTAGTCAATTTTAGAAAACTAATTCATACTTTATGTTGGCAATAGATAACTGCCCTAAACAACCTAAAGTGACCAATAACCTGGGCTGGAACCCCAAGTAAAAGCATTAGGCAGCTAATAGTGCTTCTGACGGATTACACCTTACCTCTCATTTGCACAATGCTGGTAATCATCGCCCTGAAGAATAGTCCATGCAAACAGCGTTTAACTAAGTTTTCTGGAGTACCTCACAAAATACCTCACTGGTCCAAAACATAGAAGCCAGACTCCTGCTCAGACTCAACAGGAGGGAACACATAACACCAGCTCTCAGAGGACTCCCCAGGCTACCACACTTAAAAGGATCCTGCTTAAGACCCTTTGCATTGCCCACAGAGCACTTGACGTTCAAGGAGCAGAATTCCTCCAAAACAAAATCTCACTTTCCCAACCATACAGAGGCCTAAAATCGTAAAACTACTGTGACGAATCTGAGGATGTGGTCCCTTCTCCCCTAGGGGAGACCTTTCCCGTGGGGCGATGGCGGTGCATCCGCAGTAGAATAGTCCCCCTGGGGGTGGTGCACCAAGGGAGGATCACGTGAAAGGGGAATCCTTCTATGGGTTTGGGGACGACCATCAGCAGAGAACATGGTATGATCCTGCTTCAGTACCCTCAATGCCCCTGTCCAACCCTCCCTCCCCTTCTCCAGATAGAGCCAATGTGTTCTGTTGCCAAGTCAGCCACCTTAACTTGCATAACAATACCAAAAGATCAGATCGCACAAAGTGTCCTGCATTTACTCTTAAAACCGATACTGTGACGGAGAAGATGACCGGGAGTCCAAGCATTACTCCAGAGAAGCAGAGTGAGCAGTCAGTTTAGCTTCTAAATACCGGTCATTGGCCCAAAGAATGGCAACAATCCCATGCAGGAGCTTGAAAGTGGCTCAGCTGGGACAGGCAAGGGAGAGAGCGGTGCTCTGAGATCCAATAGTGGGAGCCATGCACAGGAACAGCTAACACAAGCTAGATGGGCAGCAGAAACCGGAGGAAAGAGCGAATCCGAGGGTGGTCCCATATGAGAAGACTACTCAGGTCACTGCTGAGTAAATCCTCTGAGCACCCCAGGCCCTGGCAAAGCGTAAGAAAGGGAGAACGCACAGCTGGGAGGAGTGGGAGGACTGCAGAGCTGCTGCAGACTCTGCAGGATGCCTGAACGCTAATGAAGCCTTGCTGAGGGACACAGCTGCCCAGGAACCGCTGATACCTGCGAGAAGAAGGGAAACAGGTACAAGGGTATCCCGGGAGGTGCTGGAGGTCGGGGGGCAACAGGGTCCCCACAGAAGTTGCAAAGAGAGGATCTGGGACCCCATGATCAAGTGGAAAGAGTAGTATGTTTGGCAGGAGAGTGAACCTGGCAGAAACCGCGTGACAGTGCAAGTCTGAGATCCGCACCCACATAAGTGGTCAAGATTAAGAGGGTCTGGGACCCTGAAGGGAAGTGAAGCAAAGCAGGCAGAGTAGTATGCTTAGCAGGCGAGTGACCCACACGGAAACCACGTAACAGTGCAAGTCTGAGACCCACACCCAAATAAAAGGTCGAGAATAAGAAGGTCTGGGACCCTGATTGAAAGCACAGCAAATAAGGAGGAGTTGTATACTTGGCAGGAGAGTGAACCAAGCAGATACAACTCAACACTGCAAGTCTGGGACCTGCACCAAATTGAGAATCCCAAATTTGAACTGACTGAGATTAAGAGAGTCTGGGACCCTGTGAGAAAGAGGGACAGTCTGTGAAGGAACACTGGCTTGGCAGAAGAGTGAACCAAGCCATGTAAGATATTGCGACTCTGTGGCTCGCACCCACATTGGAGGTTGAGATTTTAAGAGATACAAATACAGGAACAGATAAGAGAAATCCTGCACTTGGTAGCAAACTGTGACAAGTTGGTAGGAAAACAGAGTGTGAAGACAAGACGAAATCCATTGTGAATTACCAAGTGACACATTACTGGAAAGGGATAAACGGTGCTCAGACGCCCTTAGCGCATCGGCATAAGATAAGGAGAAATCTAGGGGAAAGGAGCACAACCCTAGCATCTGAACTTTACATTTTGGAACATTATTTTACATTACTCTTTGTTAGCTGAAAGAATGGAACTTTTCTGTTGGTTGAAAACACAAAGAACACTTATTGCTTTGAGAAGAGATCCTCCTTGCACAGTTGCTTTAGATTATTAGCGTCAGGGATAGAAGTAGGTTTTGGGACACCACAGTGACAGACTTTTTAGTTTTGGACTTCCTGACAATGGGCCTCATTACGAGGTGGGCGCAAAGGGATACCGGGCACCATTAAGGACATTGGTGCCGGTAATCCCTTTGCGCCCTATTCGGAGGTCCCTCAGCGGGTCCCTTCCTTAACGCCTGGTTTTACCAGGTGTTATGGACGGGGCCCGTTAAGGGACTTCAGAGCTAATAACGGTACTGCAATTTGCGGTACCGTTATTAGTGCTTCCCCCCTTCCCATTGAGCCCTATGGGGGCTGAAATGGGAATGGCTTTTTCAATGGGGACATATCGGTCCCGCAAAGGTCGGAATAGACCGGTAAATCCCCATTGAACCAGGTCGGCTCAGTACTGGTATTGGAGGAAGTCATGGCGCTAATAGCGCCATGACTACCTCCAACCTCGGAATGAGGCCCCATTTCACTGGTTTCCTTTGAGACTGGGACACTCCTCTTATCTCTAGGGATAGAGAGGCATTTTCCCAACCATTTTTCTTTTTATAAAGGTTTATACTTACAAACATGCCACCACTGTGTCTGAGCCTTACTTCTGCACCCTTACACTACATACTTTTAGAAACAAGAAGACTTTGCAGAGAAAGACACAGAGGCTTTGCCTTTTCCCCTATGGTGGCTATACACTGGAACATACAACCAAGGGAAATCCACACCCTAAAGGATCATCTCAAATTAAAAATAAGCCAAAGAACTTGTCTTTATGATGATTAACTGAACAAAAGTTTAACTTGCACCCATCAAGCAGCAAAAATTAGAATTGTATTTGCGCACACACAGCCTAAAGGAACCCCTTATCGGCCCCCGACTTTCCATCTAGAACACATTGCACAGCACGCACAAAACCAAAACGACTGGAAGACACCACATCAAGGCACTGCAAAAACCCTAAGAAAACACATTTCCGGTCTCCCTGAATATCTAAACTGTAATACAGGACATCTTCAAGCATCAACCACTAAAGCTAAACCCCTCGCACCATAATGCAATCGACATAAAACTAATACTTTGAATGCCCTATTTAATCCAAACAACACCCCCAACCATTTGACTAAAGCTCACTATCTCTCCACCTTATTTATCAAACACAAACATAAACCAACCACTTGCAGAAGGGTTTACAAAAAAAGGTAACTTCTTCCCAGTGTCCCCAGACTTCAAATATCACAAACTTGCACCTCTAACTATAACCTACACATCCAGTCCATGGCCAACACACACCTACGCTATAGGCACGAGGCCGCCCCTCTGGACACAAATCTGTTGATGCCTCCTACACTTTAGACCTAGAAAGCTTATAAGCACACATAGCTCAGGGTACTTCCAATCTGCAACCTCAACACAAGGCACAGCAATCTTGCCTTTACCCCACCTCCCAACTAACCAATCCCACCCACTCTCTTCCAGATTCATCAGAGTGGCTGGATACCATGAAAATGTCAGTGGTGCTTGGTAAAAATCCTACTAACGTAATATAACATGAGCGGGAAAAAGACCAGTAGGGCATGGAGGTCATTTGGGGGTCGCCAGGGGTCGCAGCTGCGACCCTGTTGACTCCTCTGCGACCTCGGGCACTGCCTCTGCGACCCCTGGTTTAGGAATGTGCAGGCAGTGGAAAAGAAAACTGCTTTTAGAGTCCGCTTTATTTTCTGAATTCACCCAGTGAAGTTTGACTTTCTCATGCGCTTTATTTGCAAAGTGGTAGTAGCAGATTAGTGTTTATCTATATAGGCCAGGCAAAGTGGATTCCCCAAATGCAGAGCTTCTTAATTGGAGTCATCTTGATTGTTTTATGTTTCTGAGGCCTATACTTTTGTGCTAAAAAACTCCACATTTTAATGTAACAGATGCCTAGATTTTTCTGTAACCAGGTAAAATAGTTGGTATATTATATTTTCATGGATTGCGGTTCAGGTTTGACTCCTGACTCCTCCTGTGTCTAAGCACTGTAAGAATAGGAGTTATTATTATGAAAGGTAACAGTGCTTAATCTAGCAACCTCAGACAGATGAAGGGCTGATCAGTTCTGCTGAAATATGAACTTGGAAAGTGCAGGCTGGTACTTGTCAGAGTTAAGCTTTAACTAGCTCAGCTATCCAATTGTGACACACTATGATGTTTAATCAATTGTGTAGTTAAAAAGAAAAATGTGTTATGCTATCTACCCACAACCCTCTCCTGTCCCCTCCAGTCCTTTAAAAAAAAAAAAAAAACTATAGCATTGCTATTATCAGGTTTACTGGTGGGAAATGACTTATTCCTCTTGCTTACACACACTGTAATAATACGTGTTATTTAATTAAAAATGTAACCAGCAGAGCCAATGCATTACCAAATGATGTGCTATGCACATTTAAAAAGAAGTCGCTGGTAAAATAGCACAGTGGGTTATGTGCTCACTATTGGGATCTATATGTCTTCTCCAGGTCGCAAGTTTGAATCCTAGCATCCTAGTTTCATTAAATGCTGCTGCCCATATAGCTCAGACATGTATGGTCCATAGCATATATGGCTAGTGGCAAATATGAGCACAATGCCGTGGGGGCAGCCTCTTGAACCTCCTGATGATGATTCATGTTTGGGATGAAACCCGTTGAGGAGTCATAGGTTCGCTTTCAGATTGTTACAAACATTTGGATTTAAATTTGCCAAATATTGTCTCTGCAAACTTGACATTATGATGAACGGCTTTCTGTGGTTAAAAGAAAGAAAGGGTAATGTGTTACGTACAGTGTGCAGGGTTTTGTGTCAGTTGGTTATTCCTCTGACATCTGGTACCAGGTGTATGAGGTATTAACTGAAATTGCCTGGCATCACTGGACATTTGAGGATGCACTTGGCATATGAAAGAAGGAACAGGGTATGTAAAGCTATACCTTACATGTATTGTACGTACTTAGGCTGTAAGGCTATAACAGACATGAGATGGCAGCATTCTAAAACAAAATCTACACAAGCCATACAGGGCGATGGCAGTGACTTCAAATGTGGGGCGTTACTTGGCATAGGATTACCAGACATGACGTGTGCAGCTATAATTAGTTTAAGTTAACAATAAATTGCCATATATTGCTGTCGTGGCACATGCATTGCAGTGCTCTTGGCCTATGTTGGTTCTATTGAGTCTACCCATCTCAAAACATGACCCCCTCTATAGTCTATCATGGCAGCACTCGAGTTAAAATCTGGTTGGTATTTACAAAAGTCATATGTCTACTTTAGTAGCATTCTGGTATTTTATGAAATGTAAGCTTTTGTACGTTTTTTACACCCACCAATCACTTCAGGTGATGTCATCTGGGTTAAGGTAATGCTAGTTCATGTGAGGTCATCATGGTCAAAGGTCATATGTCATCACTTCCTGTGATGTCACCAGTCGTGCGTGTGATGTCATTTCCGCTACCCCTGGCATTTTGGTGAATTGACGTCCCTGCATTAGGTAGTGGCGACAGTTGGGGGAAGGTGTAGATTGAGACACTGACAACATATGAAAAGAGATCGGGGGCAGATGCAGGAGGCCGGGAATGGGGAGAACATTAGCTGCCTGAAAAGACAGCAAACTGCCCTCTGGGGGTCTCATTTGATATAAGCGATGAAAGAAAGGATTTGGGTGGGGGAGGTGTGGTGCAAGGAAGGGTCACTGTCAAAGGAGGAGGAGATAAACCTGGCAAAACATTCTATGGTGACAGTGACAATTGCGAACTGGACATCAGCCTTTCTGGTTTAAGCCAGTATTTATTGTGAAAAGTTCGTGGAGTGGTGGGTCGCACTGTTTAAATACAAGGATTTTATTCGGAAGTTGCAAGTAGATTTTGGGATTTTGCTTGCCTGAAGTACGACGAAGAATTTAGGGCCCGATTGGGGGTTGACCATTGTTGGAATTGGGAGTGATGGACTATGAGCTGTGGCTGCAGTGGATGGCACCAACACGGCCCATGGCTGGCTTCCAGTGACTTACACGATTCGACATGCATCTTTTCAAGCGCTGACCACCCAGAGTGGGGAGGGTGTGCAGGGGCGTTTGAAGAGGGAGTGGCGGAACATGTTGGGTGTTTAACAGGGGATCATGCATGAGAGTGCCTTATAGGAATAATCACGAATGCTGAAAATGCAGTGGGGTGGGACAAGGGGGAGGGGGACCTTGGGAAAGGACAGGTACTCCGGTTAAGGTGCCAGTTTGGTAGAGTGGCTGGACCGCTACCCAGATAGAGATGCAGACACATGGTTGAGGTTTTTGGATTGCTTATGAAGGGCCGTGGAAGGGTTGTTGGACCGATAGTTTTAGGGTTTTTACAGGAACATGGTGATGCTGCTGATTGAGGTAGCTGAAGGCAGGGGTGGTGGGCCCCTTCAGTGAGGTTCACATCCCTGGCTGTATTATATCGCTGATTGGGATAGTTCCGAAGAAGTAGAGGGAGGAGTTTCAGATGATACATCAGTGTCTTAGCCTGAGGTTGTCTCAATGAATGACTACATTGACCGAAGATGTGTGTGTGTGCTTATTCCAGTGTGGACACGTCTTTCACACTTGTGTGTGGTTGTGGGAAGGAGCTTGGGTGGCCAAATGTGAGGCAAAGTGAGTGGTCCGCATGTTGCTAGTTCACCCCATGATTTTCAGAAGTTGGACATACAGTTTGGGGGGCATTGTGTCATGGTGCATGCTCCAAAACCCCTGGAACTGATGGGCCCACCCCATTCAATGACACCCAATAGGGCTTTTCAAGCCTCAAAGTAGTGTCCCAGAACCTCCTGGACTCAGTCCTGGAGCCGTTGGCGCCAGGCTCATAAGATGGTTTGAACCATATGGACTACTTACTCAGCCTAGTGAGGCTGAGCCTTTCTGCATATCGAGGGCGTGACCGAGGTACTACTTTACCTGAAAGGCAGGGTGTGGTAAAGGGACTACTTGCCTGGAACTACTTGCAAGGCTATTTAAGCCAAACCCTGCAGGCAGAACACGCTTCGCGTTATTCTGCACTCCTGCAGCGTAATGCTCACTGTGTCTGCTCTGTCCTCGAGCTTCTACAGCCATGCCTGTTCAAAGATTTCCATCCATCGGTGCGTGAAAGAAGAAAGAGAGAAGAACAGGTGTTATTACAGCCACAGGCATCCAATACTCACCCGGGAATCTGCATTCCTCCGGAATACATTGGAGTGGTTCTTCCATTCATCATCCTGGGGCCGCGCCGCGCCTGCATAGAAGGAACAGAAACAGCAGCTTAGTCGCGCACAAAACAAAAACGAACAATTATTCAGCCATCCAACCACTCACCCGCGCTAATGCTCACCTGGAGGTAACCTGCTCAGCATACTAGGGCAGTCTATTCTTCATCCAAACCTCCATACGAATCCGCGCCTGCAAGAAAGACAAAAACACGTTTAAACCTTGGGAAATAAAGACATTGAGCACCTATACCAAGCATCCATTGGCATAGAGACTTACCTGCTTAATCCAGATATTCCAGATACAGCAACAGCCACTCTGGACCAGTGAAGTAACTGTGCCCGGGGAAAGACTGAGCTTACTGCGCCCCTGCTGAAAGTCAAGCAGGACGGAGAGCCAACCTCACAAAACTCAAAGGTGAGCCAGAAGAGGAGTTGGGCATCAGGAGGTTGAAGGAGGTGGGACCAATCCACCCCCACTCAATAGCTAATATCTTGTTTCAACATTGCAGACAAACGCCTCCTGGGGTGATAACAGGGGAGAGGACATCATCATACCACCAGAGCTATGCCAGTGCAGACATCATTCGTATGGCTACGTGCTAGGCCCCCGTGGAGACCAGGTGAGCCTGACACATTGTTTTGTGGATATAGCAGCACCCATGGGTTGTTTGGTGCACATGCGCTAATTCTCTGTTTTAGCACATTTCTGTTTTGGGCATGTACAAAGTTCAAGACATATGGTCCACTATCTGGATGATTTTCTGGTGGCGTGTAAGATTGCAAGGGCAAGTGAGTGTGCAGAGCTGCGGTGAGCTTTTCAGGGCCTGGCAGAGGACCTGGGCATTCCCCTGGCACCTGTTAAGACAGAGGGTCAGGCAGTAACGTTGACCTTCGTATGGACTGAGTTGGAATCTGTGGCTGTAGAGTCCTGGCTGCTGAAGGACAAGCTGGAGCATCTCATGGACATGACTGTTGATGTGACAGGCTGTAAACATTGGGAATTACTTAAGGTGCAGCAACTGCTGTGTGACCTTAACTTTGTGTGCAGGTTTGTGGTGCCTGGGAGAGTTTATTTGTAGGTAGTTTGCATTGGCGATTCCGGACTGTATGACGCCGCGCCCAAGGATCAGAGTTACGGTAGAGATCCATGCATTCCTCAAAGGATGGAGGGAATTTTGTAGCGGAATATAAAGGTATGTCAATGTGGATCCTGAGGGTTCCGTTCCATTGAAAGTGGAGATGTTTTCTGGTGTAGCGGGGATAGGCCGGCTGGGGATTTATTGAGATGCCAAGTGGTGAATGAAACGATGACCAGACACGTTGTGCGCACAGCAACACAACATCTACTTTCTGGAATATTTCCTGGTGTTGGTGGACCTGTGCCTGTGGGGCACAGAAAGGGTAACCACAGTGAATATTATTAACAAACAATCCAGCTGGGACAAATGGTTGTTGAAATTGTTGAAGAGGATGATGCTGTTCTGCTTGAAATGGAATATTGTGTTTCGTGCAGAACATGTGGCGGGCATGAGAAACGGCATTGATGATGCATTGTCCCATTTGCAGTGGAAGAGATTCCATGGACTCACTCCTGTGGCTGACTTGTTGTCACCACTGGCAATGGGAGAGCTGAGGGGCCTGGGTTCACAATGGCACTAGAATTCATAGAAGTGTCCATGATGGACTCCACACAGATGGCAAACGGAGGAGCATTGGTGGAATTCTAGGAAAATGGGATATGGGCGTGGATGGGGTTTTAGGTCTGTGGGGCTGCAAAGAAGCGATGTGGTGTGTTAAATGATTTCACTGGTTGTGAGGGATATTTACCCAGTAACTATAGCAGCAAAGTTGACAGCGATATCACTCTACAGTAAGTGTTTTTAGGGCTATGAGCCCACAGTGGTGCAATCGGGAGGAGGCTGTTGAAGGATTGTGCCAGGTGAAAGGGCACATGCAAGGACATGTCCATCCCATGTCTATTGTGATGCTGCGATTGTTGTTGGAATGAGGCATGAGGAGTGCGCATCAGCCTGAGAAGGTAGTCTGTTCAGGTCTCTGTTCTCAGTGTTGTACTTTGGGGCATTTCGTGTGTCTGAACGGGTGGGTGGCAGGGCGATACCCGGCCTTGGGTTGGATGATTTCAAGAAGTATGGGGAAGAGCTGAGCTTGGGAGTTGGAAAAGGCCAAATGAATTAGAGGAAGAAGGGTGCTATAGTCCTACAGGCCTGTTTGGGGGATGTGCAGGTTTTCCCTGTTAGGTGGTTGAAGGAATTTGAGTGGTTGAGGTGTGGCATGGGGATAGGCAGATATTTATGCATGAGAATTGCTTGACTGTGGTGTGGAGGCCAATGTTGGCTGTCTTAAGGAAGTGTCTGGTGGTGGGAGGGCAGGACCCAATTTGGGAGAAAATCTTTCCAAATAGGGGCAGTGTTGGAGGGGTCCAGGATTGGCATGTCAGAATTGGGGATATGTGAGGGAGGTGGGGGATGTGTTGTGGTGTAATGCTAACATATATTTGTTTATTTTAGACCAAGCACTGTCAAATGTGATCTGGGTATGTGGATATTCAATTGTGAAATTGTCTGGCAGGCAGAATCAACAGAGAACTGATGTATCTGAGGCCCGGGTCCCGCTACACCTCTCAGCCGGGACAGCATCAATGTGAAAGAGAAGAAAGCACCTAAGGTGATTGACCCCGTAGAGCCCTTGTTGGATGAAGAAGGGTAGGTGTTTGAGGGGAAGTATGTTGAAAGTGAGGCATTAAAAGTCACATTGGAGCACTTGCTAACAAATTAAGAGTTATGAGTGACTGTGCACCCTCCGTAGAATTAAAATTGAGGGCGTTCTTAAACTGATCTTCTAGATTACCCTAGATTACTAGGGTGGTAACCTATTCGGGCCATGGTGCCCAATCCCTTCATTTGGACTTCTGGCCACATGTCAGTATGGGATGGACACCCTCCCCACTTTTGGTAATGCAATGGTAGTTTCAATATCTGTTGGATATCGATTATGATATTCTGAGAGGGGTGGCATCAGCAGGTAGCTCTTCGGTGGCAGCCAAGCATCACCTTTTACTCACAAACTGGAAAACGGAGGCAGCAAGAGAGGTGGTTTTGACCAAGCTGCCATTCCTGGAGCTCAGCTTGAAATGTTCTTGGAAAAATCTTGAAATTACTTTAAACATGCCATCTCCTACAGGGAAGAAGACCTCTTTCATTTTAAAGAGCACCTTTATAGTTCCACCCTCTCTTCCACACTATTGCCAGCGGCTCATTTTGAGGCTTAGACAGGAGCACCCCAAACACAGGTCACTCAGCAGTATCTACCACATCTACAGGCAACAGAGGTACCCAAATTCCCTTAATGTAGGGCTATGCTTTGAATCCTCGTGTAGAGGGTCACCTATGATTGCTTGTTGACTCATGGTGGTATGTGCTGCATATGTGGGCCATGGAAGGTGTCTACTACAGATATTGCCCGGAATGCAGATACATTCCTCCAAGCTCATGTGGGCATTGCTCCGAAAGGTAAAGAGAAGAGATAGGTGCTCCTTCAGGGGATGGATGGCTTGCTCTGGAAAAATGCAATTCAGATGTGTTCACCGGGAGAAACAAAATTCATTTCTCAATTCTCTTTCAAGTCCAAAAACCATTTGACGAGTATGGGCCCATTCTAGACTTGAACAGGCTAAATTGATATATCACCTGTAGACCCTTCCCATGGCAACCCCGCAGATGAACCTCTCAGCAACCAATTTAGGCAACTGCATGACTGCTATGGATCCAGAGGATGCATATCTACATAATCTAATCCGAGAGAGCAATCAACAATTCCTGTGGTTTGTTGCAAGTACAAGGGTGTATCAATTTGTATCAATTCCAGGTCTTGCCATTTGGTCTGTCCTAAGCCCTGCCAGTCTTCACCAAGATGCTGGCTCGCCTTGTTGGTCGCCTACAGAAGACGGGCATCAGTGTCTATCTCCACTTGGATGTTTGGCTGGTTCGGGCCACTTTGAAGCACTTGTGCACCCGGCACACAGCCAAGGCGCAAACTCCTTAAAAAGCATGGGTTCAAGGGCAAACTCAGGAAATACTCCCTTGTTCCTTCACAGGCCCTTCTCTACGTTGGGTTCAGCCTCTGCACAGATTTGGGGAAGGCACTTCTCCTACTGCCAAGGACACTTATATTAGAGCAAGACCTACAGCACATTCTAGACTGGCCCTTCACCAGGGTCGGACTGGGATGTTAAATTGTCCCGGGCACCAATGAAAAAGTGGGCCATAGTTGAAAGTGGCAAATCATTCCTTTTGTGACGGACTGTTTGAATAGTACCCAAGGGGGAGCTTTTTGATAAGATGTGATGCAAATTATGCCATTTAAAGAATATTTATTCACCAACAATGGTCAAAATAACTAGTACACTGAAGAAAAAAAGGTTTTGGGGCGTTTTAACCAACTTGTAGACCCATGCGCCAGAATATTGGTAAAGATTAGAATGATGTCGCAGTTACGCGCAGGGCAAAGAAAGGGGAATCAAGGCCCCAACCCCTTGGAGAAGACGGTAGACAGAAAGCTCTGGAGGTCCAGACGGCAGGAGACTTTGAGCTAGACTAAGGGGGATTTCACCCGTGACCCTTTTTCATGTTGCCACCCTGAATTGAAAAAACTTTTGATATGGACGATAGTTAAAATTAGCCCTGATTTGAAAAAGACACTTGTGTGTCGAAACACATGTTATCTACAAAGGGCAACCTATTAAACGCACATATATTTCACTTAAAATACAATGTGGCGCAGTTTCTAAAAGTGTGGAGCTTTCTGTCTACGGTCAAAATTACTAGGCCCATAGTGAAGTAAGTCCTCAAACTGGCCCACATGGGCCAAAAAAGTGGCCCACTTTGACCAACAAAACTGGCCCAAGATAGCATTTTATGTTTTTGGTTGGGGCATTGCCCTATTGCCCTATAGGCCAGTCTGAGTCTGCCCTCAGGAAGCAGTAGCAAGAACATGGTTGATGTCTCAAGGGGGTATGGCAGCCTGCGCAGCCATTGTCTTTTGTGCACGCTTCAAGCTCAAGACGCTAGTTCTGCATTTCCTAGAACATTGGTCAGCTTTCTGAAGTGTATATATCAGCCTTATTGTGTTTAAGAAGACACTGCCGGAATCGCTTGCTTCGTGGGGGTATCTTCAACACCTGCTATTGGGATTTGATCTGCCTCCAGAGTTCCTTATGCTCTTCACCACCAGTGCCAGGAAGCCAATCTTGGGTGCAATGGTGGGCTCTCTACTCCTCCAGAGCCACTGGACTACGATAGAAGCACAGAGATACTCAAATTGGAGGGTGATGTCCTCCATGCTTAGGGCTTTGCTTGGTTTCTACACAACTTTGGAAGCGCTTCATATTCTGATAAGAACAGACAATCAGGTTGCCAATGGCATCTTACTTCCCAAGCTAAGGGAATGTGATAGGTGACAAACTGAGAAGGGTGTTCCCCTCATTGAAAGAGTATTGCTTGAATCCACTCATCTCCAAACTCCTGATATACCCAGTGGGGTATCCCTTTGCCGGACCTGTTCGCCTCAACATTGAATTCTCTCTGTCTCTGGTGTACAGCTCTCCAACCAGATGTAACAATGCGGATGGTTGACGCTCTCTTTTCCCATTTGTCCAGAGAGTTTTCTTTATGCCTTTCAACTCTTGCTTCTCCTGTCCATAGTCCTACACAAGGTACAGGGGAAATGTCGCAGTCTAATCTTAGTTTAACCCTACTGGTCGTGGATGCCAACGATTCTGCTACTGCAGTTCCTAACCTTGGAAGTACCAATCCTTCCACCAATGGCCCTGCCACTGATATGCAGCCCAGCACCTCCATCCTTGACCTTCCAGTGGCTGCGCCTAATAGCCTGCAAAATGATATCGAGGCACCAGTGGCAATAGGCATCTCCAGGGAGGTGGCTTTATTGATCTAGAGCCCCAGTCCACACTGGACTCCTACAAGTATCAATGGCCCTCCTTTTACGATGAGGAGGGTTACCATCCAGAATGGAAGCTTGTGGAGTGCCTCTCTGATGGCTGAAATTAGCAAATCTATGCTCAGGTCTCAAAAGGTAGCGATCACGCCTTTACGCGACTCTGTCTCTACTATGCCTACCTTGGACACTTTTGGTAGGTGTTTATTGAAAAGCTTTGAGTTGCAGCTAGGCCCTGGGAGAGTGCTGGTGCCTGCTTGGGATTTCTCTGGCGAATCCAGATGCATCGCTTTGCGATTTTGAAAGCAGTCCACCTTAAATTACTTTCAACTGACGGTATTTCACGATAACAGGATGTGGGCCTTGTGTTTTTTTTATCTGACTCCTTCCCCCATCGAGGACAATAGACTGCATACCCTGGAAGTGGTAAGGGCTCCCCAGATCCTCAAGGACAGGACACAATTATTACATCATTCAGAAAGGTCCACCGTGGCCGACCAACAACAATGAACATGGTTAGTTTGGAAGGCAATGATTGCGCTTAGACTCCTAACCCAGCAGTGTTTCCACAGTCACCCGCCCCACACCCTATTACACTACATCCACCCATAATGTATTCTATGTTTGCACTGAATATTGGACACCTCCATTCCCTGTTTGAGATGCAGCACCCTCGAAGATGATCTAGTTAGAGTCTAACGGTGGAATTATGATAACTGTGTGCAAATTCAATCCATTTAGTGCCTAGGAAAATGCACTCGTTGGTATTGTTGCAAATGCCATGCTATCCAATCATGGGGCAGTCCAGAGAAAATAGAAAGCAAAGTTTGAAAAACAATTCTTCCACCATCTTTTTTCAGGTTATGTAATGAGTTTAAGAGTATTGGCCCAAATGCACTTAGCTGGACCTGGCACCCAAAGGCAACTAATCCTTCTTGCTCTAAATAATATGATAATCACATAGTGCTTTCACCAAAGCCTTTACAGAGAACATATTTACGTACATTATTACTCAGCGGAAGAAGGTACTCATTTATCTATCTTGGAAGGATGAAAGGCTGAGTTGGCCCTGCCGGGATTCGAACCTGTGAATCCCAGCAGCAAGCGCTCAACCCAATGAGCTACCTTATCAGTCAACAGGCGAAAGAAGGTTCAAATTACCTCTTTACTTCACGCAACTGGGCATTAGAAACACGTAATCTAAATGAAGTAGCACCAGAGTTTATTTTACTGCACAGTTTTACTAAAACGCTGCTGCTGGGCATCTTTTATTTCTTCAAGCTTTAACTCAGACTACGAAGCAAGTTCAGAGCATAAACATGTTGACGGCAACTGCCAGTTGGCGGAGCCCTCCCTCTTACAGCGCTATTTAAGCACGTGCCTGACATAGATACTAGGACATGTACCCTGAAGTTCAAATTAGGTGAAATATTGGATGCCTGGAACTTTGTGGAATAGTGTGGACACATGTGCCCTTTACGCAATTTTGATTCGCAAGACCTTACGTAAACACATTTTGTTTGTGTGTTCTGCACTCTGTCTGGCACGCAGAAAATGTGCCAAACCAGTTTTTCTTACGCGTGGGGAAGAGCAAGTCCAGATGCTTTTAGTTTATTGTACTCGCCCCCAAAAAATAAGGCAAGCAGGTTTTTAATGCTGTAATTCCTTAACGTTGGATATAGATCAGTAAATAAGTAATACAATTTTAATGTACTGTTAATTTTGTATCGATTTGTTTTCTGATTGTTTTATTTTTTGTTGTACGGTTTCATTAGAAATCTTTTAACAGCTAAATAAACAAAAACACTTTTAAGAATTAAAGATCAATCACTTGAAATCCTGCAATCCATCGATGTCTTCTTGCATGAAGCTCATTGGACTTACCGCTTTTTTCTCTGTGAAGGACCTGATCCCGGCTGCCTTCCACTCTCGGGAGGATAGCTCAGCCGCAACGTGCTCGCCTCAGGAGCAAGTAGACAAGGCGCAATCCCCGGGTCCGCGTATTAAGCGTGTTATACACAACCTATCATATCCGTCACAGTTGCATCAGTCTTACGGACGCACTGCTACGCAACGTGTCTCGCGTGCACTACATGCCATGCCATGCATACCACGGCAACTGTGCTACTCTCATTTCCAAAATCCAAGAATATAGGACATTGCTTGTGGATGCATGCTTCTCCGCAATTTCCCAAACTGAATACCAATGCAATTTGGTTCAAAATGGCTTCGTGTATACACGTTTAATTATAAATGTAATTCTCAGTTCAACTTTTACAGAAATCGTATCTTTCAATACCATCTTGATATCACGAAATCCACAGCTGTCCAATCATCATCCTTATTTTCAAATTGATATCCTCAAATTTGAAATGTAATTTCACTTATATACAAAACACCATTTTGAGTCAAATTGCATTGGTATTCATTTGTGGAAATTGTACAAAAGCACCCGCACATAATGTCCTATATTCATCAGTTTCCCATCAAATGTCTTGGACCATAACAGACATCTTAAAAGCTAGTTCATGGCACTCTTGCGGGTGCGCTGGTTTATGGTGCCTTTGGCCTTTAATGAGCCCTTTGAAACATGGAGAAAATGGCTTCCATGAAGCAGAGCCTGGCCCTTGTGTGATGATGTAACGCCTGCAGCACAGTCATTACCTGGAAACGTGACAGAACGGATGAATTGGCAATGCTCTGCATTGGTATGAGTATCCCCTCCAGCCAAGTTATTGATAATCAGTGGATCACAGGCAGCGTCTACCCCAGGGATCCCCCAGGTTTTAGAATCCGGGGCGCCTGCTGAATGACCCGGATTCTTGCTAGGATCATTTGACATGGTGCAAATGTAAAGGTGAAGGGTTGGGTGGGTATATCTGATGTACATTTGCTGCCATCGAGCAATGGATAGCCTAAACATCTTTCATGTGCAACGTATAGCACTGTCTTATTAGACTCATACAAAAGTAACCTTGTGGTAATAATAATAATAATTGGTCATGTATAACACACTTAATACCCAGAGGTTTTTAAGTGCTGACCCGGGGATCGAACCTGTGTTGCTCCGTCGTCTCGCTTCCAAGGCGAGCGCATTGCCCCTCAGCTATCCTCCTGTGCTGCCAAATAGCCCAATAAAAGATCTGTCACTACATATCTTCCTCTCTAGTCTGGCTTAACCATAACTTCCCATTTAACCACTGGAATCTACCCCATCAACAAATGGCGATACTATTCCATGAAGTTTAGTAAACAATCAATTGGGAATAGAACCGCTTTGATAGCACTAGTGTGTTATCCCAGTATATCCTTCTCTCTATTGTGAGTCTATGAAAGAAAATGTTATCAATGCCCAATTGTGTGTTTTAAGTAATCTAAAGCCATAAAGTGCAGTGGCAGGAGGCATGAGACATGTTGGCAGACTGTTGCATTGGGGGCGTCTCTGCAGTGGTCTGCGACACGGTTGCAGATTCAGGCGTTGCGGCGAGAGCTGTTGCCTGAGACATTGGGTGTGAAGGCTTGTGAGTTGAGGCTTTGGCTGGCCTGTCATGAATTGAAATTTGCAATGGCACTTTGATTCACAGTAAGGTGTTTCACATTCCAAAATGACTGCCTCCTTCATTGCCTTGATTAGATTAGGAAATTGCCAAGCCAATATGTTCGATGCACATTGCCTTCCTGTCAGGGGACTGGAGAACAGATTCATGGAACCTTTAGTGCGGTGCAAAGTGACTTTGCGCTGGTGCAAATTGACTTTGCAGTGCCAACAAACACACTGATTCACGGAGTGGTGCAAAGTGTATTTTTGCAGTGCAAAGTGACTTTGCACCAGTGCAAATTCAGTGCAAAGTCAGTAGCACTGCAAAAATACACTTTACACACCGCTCTGTGAATCAGGTTGTTTGTTGGCAATTTAAAGCCACTTCGTACCGTGCTAAAAATTCCAGCAGAAAGGAAGACTCATTGGAGGTAATTGTGCTTGTGGTTACTTGGATTCCTTTGGCTTGCTCATCCAAGTCATATGATACAGATGTATGCTTGACACAATAATTTCTGTCTGGCGCATTTTTCCCCAACACAGAGTCTATCCTTTGGTCACTATCTATGTTGCATCCAGAGACAGCACAGTAGCAGCAAAGAAGGGTCATTCATTTCTTCACACATGAAGCGGGGTCCGAAACCACTACTGGGGCAATTGACCCCTCTCCTCCATTCTCTATCCAATTGCAATAGAGATGCTCTCCTTTCACTCCTGACAAAAATACAAAAGGGGAACTGCTCCATCTGGGAAGACCCACATAGTCTCTTTCTGTGGCGATGATCTACTACTTAACTGCTCAAGTCCAAAAGTCATAACGCCACCATGTTACAGACTATGGGGTCATTATGAGTTGGGCAATAAGGGATACCGGGCACCGGTAAGGAGACTGGTGCCGGGAATCCCTTACCGGCCAATTCCAAGGTCCCTTAGCAGGAACCGTAAAGGACGTGTGGTCGGACCACATGTCCTTTACGGGTCCCGCTAAGGGACCAGGGCGCTAATAACGGGCCTGCTATTCCCAGGCCCGTTATTAGCGCCTTCCCCAGTCCCATTGAGCCCTATGGGGGCTCAAATGGGAATGGTGAATGGTTGGTTGAATGGGGATTTACCGGGTCCGCACTGGTAAGTCCCCATTCAACCAGACCGGTGCCGGACCCGGTATTGGAGGCAGCCATGGTACAAATAGCGCCATGGCTACCTCCAATCTCGGAATGAGGGCCTATATGTGTAAACCGATGGGTGCACGCCATTCCAATAGTGCTTCGTTTTTTTACCAGCTAGGCTTGTGCTTTATACATCCCATGCTTGCATACTTGCATATGTACGTACGTACGTACGTGCATACTTACATAATCAAGGAACACCTCAAACCCTCAACTTAAAAAAACACAGACTCCATGAACTATGATGCAATCCTGACCCACTGTGGACTCAATCAACAAACCAGCCTCTCTTTCCTACCTATTTACAGACCACATACATGCAACCCAGCCTTTGCAGCCACAATGGCTAATCTTCTGATAGAACACAAACACATAAGCCTCCACTAAAATTTCAACATTTGGTTCTCACAACAAGCTAAATCAGGGCCCCGAATTCTGGGCTCCTACAAAGCTGACGTCCACCCTAAGCAAAAGCTAAAAGGAGTAGCCCATGCCTCAAGCCACACTCTCGATGCAAATGTTCTGCGAAGAAGGCCTGATAAGCCCCTCTTCCCATTAACCTACAATGATGAGAAGATCTAATGATATCTTCTTCTAGTAACACACCAATGCATAAACTCCGGGCACACAAAAGCTATACGACCATCACTAGAAGCTGAAAAAACCTGAAATTTAAAGAACTCAAATCTATTGCAAGAGAGAAAGCCCAACCCACAAGAATCAGATCTGCCACTGCCAGAAGCAAACGTAGCAGCACTACAGAACTGGATAACGCAGGCAATGGATATCATTACACCTCAAGAACACATCACCCTCTCGGACAAAAAGACAGCAACAAGATGCCTTATTCTTCATCTATGAAGCCTGAAAAAAGAAATCCAATGCTGGAGAAAATATGGAGGAAACAATATAACCAATAGGACAAGGCAGCATACCAGAGACAGACCCTGAGCTACAAAGTTGAAACCCTTAAAAGCACCTTCACTACTCAGAACGCTGTCAGCATGGCCACTCGCTATGAGAAAGGACTCTACCAAATCATTGAGATGAGAACCCTTGCATCTTGCAGCACAGAGACAACCCCAACTCAAAAACTACCAGATGATATCATCAACCATTTCCGAAATACAATATCAAGCATCCTGCAAGCAAACAATGGAGCAGTAAGTAGTGGAAGCAGCCCTCAAACTCCTGGGTACAACAAGCACCCCAAAATTCCTCTGATGAACAGATTTAAACTACTCTCTGAACCATGGCAATACTGAGAGACAGAGCTGGCTCTCCGATGGACGCCGCTTCCTAACCCCCAGATATCTACAAAGAGATTCTCACAAAAGAAACAAGCATCTCACTCAAAACAGGAATTATACCAAAAGCATTAAGACTGCCAATGTCAAGACACTTCTAAAAAAACACAGCTGGAGGCCCAGAAGACCCTTCAAGTTACGAACATATCTCAGAAATACTCTACCCAACCAGAAGTTTAGAAAGCTATGTATACTGATCTATGAATATTATTTGAAGCAAAATAGGCGGGAGACCGCTGTGCCATATTCCCCCCACCCACAAAGTCTCCCTCTATATACCTAACACAAACTTACCATCTATTTTTTATGGTTAAAAACACCAAAACAAATTCTGCAAAAATGCCATTCGGCAAAAGTGGGTAATACAATGTCTACAGCCAAAATCTGGAGCGTGTAGAATCTAATAGCCAACTCACAAGTGGGTTTTAGACCTATGAGAGACACTGGATCAGCACTAATATCCATCCGGGATGACCTCAAAATGTCACCACCTGACCACTCATACTCCTCGACATCTCAGTGGCTTATGACACAATCGACAACAGTACATTAATCCAATGACTTCAAGAGACTGGACTTCATAGGATGACATAGTTCCTAATGGACAGGACAGCAATTACCTGGCTTCTTCCTTTGAGCCCGAATCAACCTGCCATCGCCTATGGAGTTCCTCAAGGGTCCAGCATCACACACTTCTCTTCATAATCTATATGTCCCCACTGAGGAAGTATCCACAATATTGGAACTTGGTTGGGGGATCTGAAACTCAAATCTTCCCTATCATCATATCACAATTTGATTTGAGTCAATTCTATTCAGGTATTGCTTTTTCTTATGGGGGTTTTACTCCACACTGTTGGATTCCTGTTTTTGCTTTATCCTTCAAGGTTTTGCACATAATATGTTGTTTCCCAAATAAAACTTTACAATTTTATTTTGTTTCTATGGAATGCAACCTTTATTAAAAGATTAGAAGTGTTGATCTAATATCTCTCGGCTGCAGAGGAGATTATATAAGTCAAGAGATAAACTTCATGAAACTGTTTCATAAGTCATATTTGTTAAAAAACATCATTTGGAGTGTATGGACCAGGAATAGTCAAAGACGACTCCTATTCCTTTTGATTCGGAGATGTATTTCTTGATGTGGACGCCAAACCAAAAAGTTTTTACAAAATTTACAAAATTTACACGATCCCTTTTCGTGTTGGGATCGAAGTGTGGCTTGATTTGGGGATATCTCTGATCCGTCATTATTCCAATCAGGTCACATGGAAGCCACTGAGGAAGATCATAAAAACATTTTACTATGTGAATGGCACGCAAGTCAGACACAAATTGATGGGAGGGAAACGCCTGCACCACCCTCAGCAACTTCCTCACACAAGTAATTGAATGGATGATGGCTATTAACCTAGTGCTCAAACCAGACAAAACAGAAATAATGACAGTCTTGCCTCATGCTTCCCCTGAAACACATGTACCTTGGCCTCAAGAAATGGGCACCTGCCCTAGAACATCTAAAGTGAACAAGAACCATGGCATGCTGATGGACATTGGCATCACACTAGGACCCCAAGTAAATGCAATAGTCAAAAAGTGCTTCCATCATTTACACTCAATCTGACAAATTATGTCCTACCTCACTTTCCCACTCAGGACGCTGTCTGTCATTTCTCTGGTTCTCTGAAAAATTGATTAAAAATTGATTTATTTATTTAACCCCATAGCCGTAGGCACCAGGGCACACAAAAAAGACGACACAACACAAAAGACAGGATACATGGTGAGGAGATGGCCACCAGTGACAGAATTGAATCAATTCTTCAAATAAATACGTTTTCAGGAGTTTTCAGAATAGAAGCTGGTACCTTTCCTGACGTAAATACATATGCAGAGAGTTCTCAGCCTTAGCTGCATATACTGGGAAAGACCAGCCATTACCATTCACACGTCAAGCTCTGGGACAGGAGAGAAGGCTCGTGTTGCAAGAGCACACTACTCTCCAAGGATCATATTTAACTAAGCTTTCCTTAAGATAAGGCAGAGCCATGACATGAAGGCATTTATGTGCCAAGTAATCTTTAACTGTATTCTAGCAGTCACAGGCAACCAGTGTAACTCTTTTCTGGATTCCTAAATGTGAGACCTGAGGGAAACGTTTTTCATAAATGGAAATGCTTCCTTCTGCACAACTTGAAGTTTGTGAACACCACATTTGCCAGCACTGGCCAAAAGCCAAGTCTGATTTGCATATGGTCTTTCCCCTTTTATAATGGCTTGGTAGGTGAAGAACTATGGTTTTTAGGGTTGCCTAGAGCAATGCCAGAGGTTATGACTTATTCTAAACCTTCCAGCCATCACCTCTTTTGTTTTTCTATGGTCACCCTGAGTGGGATGGGTATGCCCAGATGTGGGTCCCATGCTTCCTGGGCCTAGAGACCCAAGCTACTCCTCACTGATGATGCCCAATAAGGCTGCAATATTTCAGGGGAACCAAGCAGTTTGGGCTAGACTGCCCCTTTGGGGATGGAACCAAGCATGATTTCCATATGGTCTTTCTCCCTTTGTAATGTCTTGGCAGGTGAAGAGTGATAGTCTGCAAGGTTGCCCAGAGCCATCCCAGTGGTTAGCAGTGCTATGAGCACCAGCCAATAGAACATTACAATAGTCAATCCTAGGCAAAATTGCGGCTGGAGCCAAAGTTTCACAGTTTTTATCAGAGACAAAAGGCTCAATCTGTCTAAGAAGTCTCAGATGATGTTGTGAATTTCTAACAATGTTATTAATGTGTGGATCCGCACCAAGAGAGGATTCTAGACAGATTCCCAGTGTCTTCACTTTGTTTTGAACCGGAATGCTACAGTCCTCAATAATTAAAATGGAATAACTAGGATCAAGTTTTGCTCTGGCCTGAATTTATCCAAATAACATAAATTAATTTTTTGAACTATTTAGGCACATCCAGTGTTTGATGGATTTACATATGCAAGTTAATCTATCTGAGTTTGTGGCGTAATTACCATTCAGTTCCAGTAACAACTGGGAGTCGTCAGCATAAAAGCATGCAATCTGGGGGCATCCACAATATAGCTGGGCTGGGGCCGGGGCGGGGCCGGGTCTGCGGTGGCATCATCCCAATGTACCGTCGATCTCCTGTTATTTATTTACCCCTTGCACCGTGTTCTCTGAACATTCTCCTGTTATTGATAGCGTCATCAGGAGGCGCTCATGAGCTAAAAGATTGAACGCCACTGATAGGTCCAAGAACACCAATATCCCAGTTTTGACCCTATCCATAATATCCAGAATGTGGGTCTGCAGACCTAATAATGCACTCTCTGTGACATGATTAGGATGAAAGCCAGACTGTTTCAAATGGGGAATACAGGAAAGGTCCAGATGTTCCTGAAGCTGCAAGGTAGCCACTTTGTCAATACTTCTAAAAAGAAATTGGATATTAGTAATCGGTCTTAGGTTTGCAACATTTCTGGGATTTAAACCTATTTTTTCAAAAGGGGGGTAACCATGACCTCCTTTTTATAGTCTGGAATTGTGTAATGTGTGAATGTGGCATTCACAAACCATGTGAGAAAGGAGGTAAAAGCTTTTATGTTCCCTAGAATGAGCTTTGATGGAATGATGTCACTCGAGCAGGTTGTGGGGCGCATCTCTCCAAGTATCTTTTCCATATCAGCGGTGATAGCTTTAAAAGAACATTTTGAGTGAGTAGAAGTTCCCATAGCTTTCAGTTATCTGTGCTGTGTGAAAGCCAACATGTAATTCATAATTTTCATACAAGCTATACTATTTTTGCTTGCAAATGCTTGCTGGGTTATAATACAATCTTCCTTAGTAGGAATGAATAATTGGGTTGAACCTTAGGTTTCTCCAGTTCTTTTAGAACCTCAAAAAGCTTTTTGGTATTATTTTTGGTATTAGTAATTGTTAAGGACATTTTTGATTGGTTGGCACGCTTGTACCCTTCTGGAATATTTCACTCGCTAGCAGCATGCATGCTGGTACCCTAGGTGCTGGAGGGTTGGACTTGACCATGCCTCCCCACCCAATTGGCCCATTATCCATCATCACTACTGCTGTCTGCCATTCAATTTGTCTTTGAACTCGGCCTTACAAAATATTTCTACGCCTGAGAATTAAAGGGAGTGTGAGCATGGTCTTATCTTCAAGTCTTGGTGTAGCTTGCCCAAAGTCTATTTTCATCTTGACCATGTGACAGGAGACTGTGTTTTGAGCTCCTTCTTCACATGTAACACTATTAAAGAAAAAAACCTGGCACTTCTAGTGTTCTTCCATTACACCTCAACAGGAGCTCGCCTCACTTCTCAAGTTCATTGTATCTTCTCGAATAGATAACCAGTTTCTTGGCTGCCCCAACCCTTGACACTGGGCTAGACAACCTTTCTCAAATCTTCCCTCACCGTCAGCTGTTTTCTTCTGCTGCGCCACTTTTTCAGCCCTTTTGTTCATGGGGTCCTAGTTTGCTAAAACACATTGTGGAGCATCCAGATTCTATACACACTGCTATGGGAAGTACTTTTGCACCATTTTATGCTAATCTCACGATGGGGTGGTGGGAGGCTACTTTCGTCTTGCTTTCCAACACAGATCGTTTCTTGGTGGCGGTACATTGACGACGTCTTTATTATTTGGAAGAGCACGGAAAGTGATTGGCTATCTTTTGTTAAGAGTATTAATACCAATAAGGCCAACCTTAGCTTCACTCAATGTCATAGTCAGTCTGAGATTATCTATCTGGATGTCATCGTCATGTTGGACAGCTCAGGTATTCATACGGCACTCCACAAGAAATCTACTAATACCGGTCTGCCCCTTCATGCCAACAGCTGTCACCCTCCGTCATGTAAAAAATCCATTCCATGCGGTGAATTTATCCGGTTTCATCGGAACTGTACCAACATTGCCTGGTTTGACCATCACTGTGCGTTGGCAGATGTGGACTTTTTAAAACAAGGGCATGACAAGTGAACTATTGAAATGGCCTATACCAAGGCACGTGGAATGTCCAGAGACAAACTGTTGTATGACATCAACCCTGCCAAAACCACTATCAACGATGAACCCACACTCATTATCTAGTTCGACACCGCCTCCAACAATAGTCGTAAAATTGTTGAGAAACATTGGCGTGTCCTTACTTTCGACAATTATCTCAGGCCTGTTTTGTCCAACCGTCCCACCATGACATACAAATGTGTACCCTCCCTAAGAGACAAACTTATGCCTAGCTTTTTATCGCCAGCTGTTAAAAATCTGTCTCGTATGACCTGGCTCCCATCTCTCCTATGGGGTTCACTAAATGCATGAAATGCAAAGCTTGTGCACATGCCACCGTGCTGAAATCATTTGTACATCCTGTCACTAAAATCCATCACAAGATAAAGTATTCTATCAACAGTGACACTGCTTTTGTTGTGCACGTTCTCTCATGCCCTTGTATGAGATGGTACATTGGGAGTACGACATGCAAACTAAAGCTGAGAATTCTGCAACATCTCAGAGCTATTAAGAACTCTGATCCAGCGTACCCTCTGGTCAAACATTTTAAATAGGAACATGAGAATGATTTGAAACTGTTAACTTTCTTTGCAGTGGCACATGTGCTTGCTCACCCCAGGGGTGGAGACCGCGTCTTGAAATTAAGACAACTTGAAACCAGATTCATTTTGGACTTTGATACAAAGTATCCAAAGGGTCACAATGTGGATGAGGAATTGTACAAGAGAGAAGCTTACATTTTTTTCACCCTCAGTATCACATGCTACAATAGAGGGACCCATTAAATTTAGCTGGCTTGCGTCAAGTGAGCAGAAAGCACTACTAAGCTCATCATTAAGAGTTGTGTCAATTATGACATCAAAACCTGTGGCTACATGGATAACCTCAGATACGTTAGCCAAGTCCATAACTTTACTATCATGATGAATAGAAGATGAGCAAAAATTCTTATCAGCAACAATACCTGGGTATATGTCATGAGAGATGGAATTTAAGCAAAAATCTTCAGTAACATCATTAGTGACTTCCTCAGTGACATCACCCTGAGGTATGTCGCTAACACCTTAGTAAGGTATAAATCATTAGTAGAGTACAGCAGGGATGAACCAGTTCGAGAGCAAGGGTCTAATGTATAGCATCCAACTAAGGGGTGCAGCGGATGTGATACAGAGGGCCTAGGAAGTGTCTCTTCAAAATCCTCAAAAGAGACCTCAGGAGAGACCTTGATATAATCTGCAAGAAACAATGGGCAGGGGGTCACATGTGGCAGAATAAATTCGACTATTGACCCCAGACCATCTGGTTGGGAATCAATAGCTACAAATGGTGCTTCTGGAGCGCTAATCATTGAACTTAAGGATTTAAAACTAATGTACTAATTGGCAATGGCCTAACAAGCAGCTATTTTGTGCAGCCAACAGCAAACTAAGCTCAGTATGATGGCCCATGGTCACAATAAGTGGGAAAACAATTAGAGATATACAGACCTGTTAGTGCAGATACACAGGGAGCTATCTACGTCCCCCCAGAGAACAAGACAGAGTGGAACAAAACGAAACTCGTCCAGCTCATTCGGAAAATGCCCAGACCAGGACATGTAATATACAAGGGTCCTAAGCTGTCCAAGCCGACAGTCTCTGACGTTCGCAGTCGTGCCAGGTCTACACCCGGTCCTCTGCACCTACCGCTTAGCCGATAGCTGCCTCACATAGAGTAACACTAGCGGCACCACGTGAGCTGCTAGATGAAAGGACCCTTCACCGCAACAAGAGGCGTGATTGTGAGTGCAAGCAGTATTTATCCCGGAATATTAAACTACCTCCCAAAAAAATCTTCAATGCATCAAAAGCACAGAAGTTAGACGAATACTCAAACTCAACAGGACAGGAACAAATAGCATCAGCTTTGAGAGCATTGCACTCACTACCATTCAAAAAGGAATTCACTCCAAGATCCTCTGCATCTCCCTCAGAGCCCTTCAAGGTCAAGACGTACTGCATCAACCCTCTGCCCGACCCACTCGTACCACATTCCATCAACTAATCCACCACCATCAACTCTTTCATCAGGAACAAGATCAGCATGATCCACCAACACATAGACACGCCACCACTGACAGCATACTACACATCCCATCTTGCAAGAACACAACTACCTGGACAACCTTCAAGTAACTTGCTATGGAAGACCTCATTGCCATCCTAGTATCCACAAATGCCACATCGTACATGGATAATGTCCTCCCTGCCTCTGTAATTAAAGACCCTGCCAATTAAAATGCTCCACCTTTACCTGACAATCATCAACAGCTCCCTAACTAAAGGCACCTTTCCCTCGACCCTCAAGACCCAAGAAATGCTCCCACTTCTCATGAAACCAACACTGGACCCTGGCAACCTTAGCAACTACCTCCCCATCTCCCATCTTCCCTTCGTAGGTATGATCCTTAAGAGAGCAACAGCCCCTTCAGTCCTACCAATCTGGCTTTAGCACCAGATACAGCACAGACATTTCTACCATCAAGGTGATCCACAATGCCCTTAAAATCCCTGATGATGGTCATCCCTGCCTCCTGGTTCTCCTTGATCTCTCAGCAGCATTTGAGACAGTAGACAACCAGACACTCACCAAAAATCTAAATCGCTGCATGGTGATCAGTGAGATCATCCTCAGCTGGCTCAAATTCTACCTTGCTAATCACTATCAGTTCATACAAGTGGTTTTCTCCAGATGACCATCTCTACCCATCACCGGTGGAGTCCCACAAGGATACATCCTCTCCCATGTGATATTCAATCTTTGCCCGGAACCTCTTGATCCCTCCTCTGTACATACAACATCCACAACCACCAATGCACAGATGACACGCATCTCTACCTCAAGACATCTTCCACTGAAGACATCCACAGGCTCAAGTTCTGCCTCAAATTGTACAGTCATGGATATCCAGTGCTTACCTAAAGGTCAACCCCACCAAGATTGAATTCTTCTTGCTGACCAACAACACCAAACACCCTGATATCCAGTCCTTACTCTATGCACTGCACCTCAAGGGCTTCACACCCCAGCTGGCAACCTGCACCAAGTCTCTTGGGTTCAATATTGACAGACAACTCTCCTTCAAACAGCAGCAGCTGTTTGACATAGCAAGAAAGACACAAACGGCTTGGTACCAACTTTCTCTCTGGTGGAAAATCAAGCCCTTCATCCCAGATAGCAACTTCAGATCTGCTGTCTAAGCATTGGTCCTCTCCCATCTGGATAATGGTTAATGCCCTTTTGGAAGGCCTTCTGATGACTACCCTGGTACCTCTGAGATGTGCCTTCATGCTGTAGCTTGACTCATCAAAGGACTCTGCAAAACTCAACCACATCCCCTCGACCCTCATTGAACTGCACTAACTCCTGCTGCAAGCCCGTACCATCTCCATATCCTGCTGTATCATCTAAAGGGCTGTCACATTAAAGTCACAAGCTACCTCAGTGAGAAACACAGAGTCTCCAGAGGCTTATGATCCAACAGAAGTAATAACATGTGTAGACTTGAACTTCGCCAGTGCAGGAAGGAAAGAACCAGAAGACAGGCCTTTCTGTCTATGCCCCAAGACTAGGGAATCTCCTCCCGTGAACATCACCGTCCCCCCCTCGCTTCTACAGTTCAGGTAGTCGCTCAAGACCCACTTGTTCAAGGAATCGCTCCTCCATAACACATAGGTCCACACAATCACCACTCTCCATCCTACCTGAGGCTGCCTGATCTGCTCCCTACCGTGTCGTGTCCTAGTTGTTTGTAGATCCTTTGCTGCAAAATTGCCCACCCTCTCCCTCCCCTGTTAGCTCTCTCTCCTTGTTTCTCTGTTTCCCTCACTATGTTCTTCCCCCTACGATTGTAAAGCACTACATTGCTTCATAAAGCTAGGTCTGCGCTCAATAAATTCTCTAATAATAATAATAATAACAATGATAATATTAATAAGAGCCAAATTCATCCAAAACAAAACCTCACATTAACAACCGAGGAGAGATCTAAGATCTAGAAATGATGTGCTACTAATAACCAAGATTTACCACAGACAAAGACACATAGGCCCTCATTACAAGTCAGGCGTTAAGGGTTTAACGGCGCCGTCGGCGCCGTTAACACTTAATGCCTGATTCACACTTTAACGGCTGCTTTTTGCAGGCGTTAAAGTCCAAGGCGCTAAGCGACCTTGGTGCTAATTACGGCACCGTAATTTACGGTGCCGTAATTAGCGCCTTCCCCATCCCAATTATGCCCTGTGGGGCAAAAATGGGAATGGGGAAGGGCAAATGGTGAATGGGGAATTACCGCCCCACTCATTTTGGAATGGGGCGGTAATTCCGCCATCCACCATGGCGGAATCCGGCATGGACCATGGTGGCAATAGCACCATGGTCCACCGCCTGACTTGTAATGAGGGCCATGGGCTCTGCCTTCTCCACCAGAGTAGCCACACTTTAGAACGTGCTACCAAGGGATATCTGCATATTACAGGACCACTTCAAATCAGAAAATATATAAAAACCTGGCTTTTCAATGCATAACCAATGGAAACAGCCAACAATCAAAGAGTGGAAACAGCACTGCACCTCTCAATTGATCAACCACCATACAGATAAACACCCTAAGGGAATGCCTTAACGGCTCGGACTATCAGTTTCCAAACCAACTAATGGTCCTATGAGATGGATACAAATGACTAGAACATGTCAACACCTTTGGACAAGGTAAAACTCTTAGAGTACACCTCCCCTTCTTCTTCAATCTCAAAAACTCAACACAGGACATCAACCATGATGAAACGCACAAGAACCCAACCAACAGTGACATCATGCACTTGGAAACATCTGCTGACCTTATCAACTAAACCTCGATTTCTCCACCTTACTCACCACATACAGGCTCAAAGTAGCCACCCACACATGGCTCCTAAAAGACTGTCTCCCCGGATCCCAAACAACACAACTGTACACCTCTCACACCGAGTCCCCAGCAAACGTATGCCCACGCTGCAAGCATGAGGCTGCCTCTCTGAACACAAAGCCCTCAATGCTCTGAACGCTAACGTCTATAGAACGGTGACATACACAGAGCGCAGAGTCCTTCCCACCTGCACCATCAACAGAAAGCACCACAATGTTGCTCCTTCCCTCTCCCCCAAATAACAAAACAAACTCACTCTCTTGCAGCTCTGCCAGAGCATTTGGAGACCATGAAAATTGCAGCAGTGTGCAGCAGAGATCCCTATAACGTCACATAATATAAAGATAAAGAAAAAAGCATTTAGACTAATTCAGGTGGGCTGAAAATTAAATGAATCTTAATAAATCATGTTTGCACCCCCATGAAAAACCTAAGGATAAAAGCAGCAAACAAATTGCCCAACATTCAAATGACCTGGGAAGTGGATAGTTGTAGGTGCATGAGCATCCATATTTGAAGGAATACAGACACACTGTTCCCTGTTGATCTGACCAGAACAATACATGCAATTAAGCCCTTGATTGAGTTTTGGTTTAGGCTGTCACTCACAGTAATAGACAGGACAGCTTGCAGGAAGCTTGTAATGCTCCACAGGTTCTTGTCTGGATTCCAGTTTATACCAATCGATATTTAATCCCAAAAGCTATTGTTTAAGCCATAAGGGGCAGAACCTATCATAGGACATCTAAAGAAGCAACAAAGTGCTAGCCAAAGATGTTACAATCCATCCAAAGGGCGGCGGGTAAACACCAGTAGGGAATCTCCAGCAAAATACACTGAGATTATAAACAACAGGTGGTGCGTTACACCGGCTGCTAATGGCCCAGCAGGCCATTGTTTTATTTTTTACCATTAGCACCGGCACGGGTTAGCCAAACAATCAGATTTTCATACGGCGCAAGTGTCCAGGCTGATGGTGGTGAGGGGAGGGTCATATTCTCATGTCTTCATTTTCGGAGCACAAGTTGCTGAGTGCACATGAAAGAAAGATCTTTCAATAAAGAAAGAGACCACTTTCTACCTCTTTGACAGACAAACAGCAGGAAGAAGAGGGTGCAGACAGTGAGCAGGAGGAGCAGGAGAGACAGCAGCCATTGGGGAGGTTAGAATAAGGGCTAGTATCAACAGACACCGCCTGCTTTCCGAGCAAGCTGATTGATTGACTTAGGCACGCCTCCTGCTAATTGCCCTCAGTACCTTGTTTGAGAGGTAATTCATACTTGCCCAAAGAGCCACTGGACCTGAAAACATTCCCATCATCTTCCTTGCTGCCAAATCTGAAGTATAAATATTTTTTTTTAAACTTGCCGGTCTCCTGCAAGCATTACATTCCATCTAACCAGCCATTGACTCACCGTTCACATATCAACTACAAGAGTAATAACATCAAGTGCACCTTCCCTACCTCACAAGCCGCTTGGCAAGGAGACTTTACATGAAGATGGCAGATCAAATACCATTTAGGAACATGATGAAGACATGGAACCTTAACTCTGGTCACTGACAATTGCACTCTGATTGCTACCACAGCGTTTCCCCACCATTTGCCGATTTAATTGATTCTGCAAGCAGAACTGTGCCAGAGGCACCTTATTTCTGGGTCGTTCCTCCAGGCGAGTACTGCCTTCTGTATTTTTCCCTACTAACGGGGTCCCACAAGGGAGGTCTTTGTACTAACACGTTGTGGCATCCTTTCTTCTTCTTTCCTTACTCTCCTTTCTCCCCAACTCTCTCTCACCCCTTTGATTGCCCCAACCACCCGAAACCCTACTTACCTCATGCCGACATTCCTCCAGTGCAGTAACCCTTGAAGTATCTACTTTACTAGCACAGTGCCAAGTTGTTTTCATTGCACCATGTTCTCTGCCAGCAAATACGGCAGTTCTATAAGGAAGCCGCGTATCTTGGCTGGCTTATAAGCCTGGAACGCATTTCCCTCTATTCGGAGGAAAGGACCGGTGGTAAAGTTGTCTTAATTCATAGATACACGCCATATGCAAAATGTTTAAAGATGTGAATGTCTGGTAGTAGGGGCAAAGGCTTGCTACCGAAATCAGCAAAAGTCAATATGGTTAAGGAAAAATAGATTCATGGACTGGTTGAGATCAAACAAATTCTCCTACTAAGAGGTCTCTTCGGCCAAAGGTTGACCCACTGGCATTTTCTGTGGAAATCCTGATCCCATGGACCCTGCTGTTGTCATAGCTTATCCTTTCTTATAGATGAACCAATCAGACAGGGGTTTATATCACAATCCATCATCCCCAAATAGTCCCCTCTGCAATTCCCTTTCTGCAAATGGGGGAGGGTAGGTAAATATGTACATGCCCTTATAAGCTACACAATAAGCCGCTATTCACATGGGAACATTGCACCTTTGCTTTCTTCATCCAATCAGAAATCCCCCTGCTAGTATGCCATGGAATGCTCGTGGACTGTGGGCCTGATTAACAAACCATTCTCCATTCTTCTGTGAACCAGATTCTCACGCAAGTAAGAAACAGAATGCATTTTGCATTTGGCGAAATTCACAATAGCAAATGAGTGCACGTGAAAATGATTTTCTTCTGCAAATTGCCCTGAGCAAATTGTTTGCATTTGGGGATGTGAATGGGGTGTGCTTGAAAGCCCTGATTCAACGAGGGATTCTCTCAGGAAAGTGTTCCACCCTGTGATGGTATTGCCCGGCCCTTGCTTGAGTGTGGTCTGGCCTGGCACAGGCTAGGCAAAGGCAACGTGCAGGAAGTGCATAACTGGGGGCCAAAATACGCCCTCTAACAAACCTTCCTACAAACTCTACATTGCACAGGTAAAAGGCTGGATAGCGAGAGAGCTTCCCCAAGAAAACATTTGAAGAAATGGCACCACAGTGTCATTTTACATCACAGTTTCCATGTATAGTTGGTAAAGAGCCATAGGTATTAAAGGCAGTTCATAGGGGATCTAATGCTCTATTACAATCATTAAGGGCCCGCCACACCACCCAGGAGCAATATTGCTGCATATCCATAATTATGTAGGTGCCTGTAAGGAAAGTGTGTGTCTAATACAAAAGATATCTGGCCACATGAGAAGCAATTGGATTGAAATTGCATGTATCTATGTAATATATTTACATCACAAGTGTTTGATTTGTTTAAAGAATAATATTGTAGATCTACTACCTTGCCACCACAACAATCCCACCCCAAAATCTGGGGCAAGAAACAGGCTGTTTGTAATCAGAATATTTCCTTTTATTTAAAATAATAAATCAAGGAAGTAAATAAAGGTAGCCTGTTTTACATGAAGTAAAACGGATCTGACTGCTGTTGCCTCACTAATGTTTTTATTCCAATTCGCACCAACATCATATATCATATATATATAGAATGCATTGTGGGCACAAACTGAGAGTGGTTTTCATAAATGTTGAGTTTTACAATCTACAGCTTGGAATCACAGTTGGCTGCCTGAAAGCAATCTCCCCTTGAAATGAAATGGAGATGCATTCTCAGAATGAAGTTTGAAAAATAACTATTCACTTAGTTTTTCCGAATCCATTGGCACACATATTGACTCTAGCATATGGCTCTCTTATTCTAGGACTGATTTGAATCTAAATTTTAGGGCATTATCTACGACACACTATTGGCTCCCAGGTTATGCATGGATACAAACATGTTTTTGATTTCCCTTCCCAATAAGTGCCTCCAACTAACACCTGACATCACTGAACTACAGCTTTTAGGCAAAATAATTCCACAATTTTATAAATATAGGTTCTGTGTATCTATAGCTGATACAATTACATTTTCATGAGCCTCTACCTGTGTAACCTGTGCACCAATTCGTTCCAACCCTCTAGGATACAGTGGCAAAGAACATTTTAATATTTTTATTTCAAAACTTCACTAAATGCAAATAAGTTTAATTTTTATTGATTACCCATAAGGTCACAAAATGTACCTGACATTGTTAGTCCAAACTACGGCATGTAATGTGATTTTGCATTTTAAACAGATTTAACTTCCTTTAAAAAATGTATTGTCCTCACCGGAAACACAATCTGATATTCTAATTAAATCCACACATCATTCCCTATTTCTTAGCTCTCATGTCACCTATAAAAAAGAAGTCTGTTTGGTTAGGGCTTGCCTTGAAAGGCCATATGCATTTATGTGACCTGTGGTCAATCCAACACAACAGGTTTTATCTTGCCTGTGAATAAAAATGATCACACAGTCAAGCAAGGAGATTATAGTCTAAAAACTGTCCATGGCCACGGTCCAATTTGTTCATTTTTAAAGGAAACCCAGCTCAATATGTTTATGAAGGTGTCTGTTTGATGTGCTTACATAATGGGCTGTTCAATTCATATTGACCTCCGTGTCATGCAGATACCTCTATGGCAATTTAGTGTTAACTTCTATGTTTATTTTTAGACAACCCTCTTTCAAAAAGTCTTGCTCTCATCAGAAATGGTCATTTTCAAACACAGTTATCTCAATGAAAAGGAAACTTAATTCCCAGCCGAACATATAAAAAAAGCAGTAGTTGAAGTACTAATGTGCACCACCAGCCTACATAAACCTGTGTACACTTAATATATATGATTATATACAGTTCAAATAATATCTATCTTTACTTTGCAAGAATAGAACTTAAATATTGGAATGGTTATCTTTCAACATGTTTTAAGAAGATATTTCCCCATGCAACATGGCTGTACAAATGCAGAGACACATATTAAATGACATGATTTTAATACAGCGTTAACCACATGTTGCAAGGGCTGGAATGGGTGGTAATGTCCGGGGGCCCACAATAAAGGGCTGAGCGAAGCGAGGCCTTTTAACAAAGGCCCGGCACATAACCACCCATTCCAGACCTTAGAGGGTGGTTACTGCTATTAGCAGCCATCCAAGGGCTGGGACAGGGCTAATTCAAAATATTTTCGTTCTGTGAACAGGTCACTTCGTGGCATTCAGGTCACAGAAGGTAAAGACTGTTCAAAGATGGCCTCCATTGAATGGGAGGGCAGAACTCCATACAGATCCCTCTTTCCTTTCCAACATGGCCTTGCAGAGCAGAGAGTAAGGAGCAGCAGCAGCAGCAGCAGCAGCTGCAGCAGCGGCACTCGGTAAGTGGGGGTGAGAAGAAAGAAAAGGCGAACAAAGGGTGGGGGAAGATGGCGGGTGGGCGAACCAGCCACCAGGTGGCTTGGAATGCGGGCTGAGATACCAGTGTCAGCCCGCGTTCCTAGCCACCATATTGGTTAGCCCCACCCCCCAGGATGCTAATGTTCATTAAAGCCTAGAGCATCACGTATGTCTGTCACATTCTATTATCTGTTTAACATGAATTACTTGATATTTCAGTGCAAGATAACATTCTGAGCTGTCATTGTTTAATGTACAGAATTACATTCAATCAGACAACATTTTACAGCATGCCAGAAGAAATAGCATGAGTTTTAAATACTGAGTCAGAGCACCATACCCCTCAGTTTTCCAATGCAATGTGTTCATCTTGCATTGGAACACTGATGGGTATGCATCAACATTTCAGAAAATGAATGGCCACCTAAATTGATGTTTTTATATGCTGTGGTACTTCCAGGGTGATACTAATTATATTATGGTCCTGCTCAAATATTCCAGGGTGCTGCTAATGATGCTAACAGGTGCCACTCTACTGGAGGTCCTCATTAAATATGCTGAACACTGATGATTTATTAGGAAAAGACTGCTTATTGTTCTCATTGTCACAAAGATTTTTCATTGTACTAAAGGCTGTTCTGAGAGGCCCAGTTGTTGCTCATTATGAAATAATTGATGTAGATTATTTGATACCCTTAGACCTTTGATCCTGCATGTGTAGGACTCGCCTCAGACCTTTAGGTTCACCATGGCTATGCAAGGATCAACATGCTACCAGTAGGTAAGGCGCCATTGCTATATGTGCATCAATATTTTACCTGGCCGTGTAAAATAATAGAACCCCCAATTATGTAAAGTACTATTAGCGATGCAAGCAATTACATTTCCCCCAAGTTTGTACAGTGCAATTTCCCATGTATGCATCCTGTTTGCTCTCACTATGTATATCACCATTGCCCATGTCAGCAGCCACATTGCCTCAAAGTATGTAAAATGCCACAGCATAGAACCCCCTCCTCCCCAGCATACACCCCCTCAGCTCCCTCCATTAATTAAAAACACCATTGCGTATGCCAGCATCCACATTGATTTCAGGTATATAGAGCACCATTGTCCATGTCACAAACCCGTATCCACATCATCATTACCCAAGCATGCATCACCGTTGCCCCCAGGAAGTTAAAGCATCATTGATCATGCATGCATCCATAATTCCCCCTGGTATACAAAGCACCATTTTGCAGGATAACATCCATATCGTTCTGAATTTATCAATTTCTTTCCTCCTAGTGCCATTTTAGTTCCTTGTTCACCCAATAACGTGTAGCATGCTTTTACAAAATGGACAGCTGGCAAGTAAATACTCTGCTGTTCTCTATTTAAAAGACCGGCAATATAATCTATAACATGTGTCTCTGTAAAAATGGCTTAAAAATGTGTTACGTATGACATCAGTACTTTTACAAAATAGGCACAAGTGTTTCCAATGTTTCATCATCCCTGGAATCCTACATAAATGACAACCCCGATAATTGCTAGATATATCCCTTCTTGGGCCGCAAACCCCTAAGGTACACAGTTGGTTGAATCTGAAACGAATAAAGATCTGAGCACGTCAGATATCCAGGAAGTGTATCGTAGTGTCGCCTAATATTCCTATATTCCTTCAAAGAGCTATATTGCATCCACTTGTCAAACTGTTTTGTACAATCAGATTCTCTTGCTTTCCTTTTGACTCTCCAGGGATTGGAAATGATCTGCTCCCTATTGCCTCCTATTCCTGTTAAAACGATCATACACTCATTATAATAAAAGTTTAAAATCTTATAGCTCTGGTCTATTAGCATTGTTCCTACTATTCATATAGTGATTCTTCAGGAGGATTTAATATTTTGTGTGGAGTCCACATTTTCCTTAGTGTGACATTGGCGTAGATTGGTTGCATACCTAATTCTATCCTTATGAATAACATGGGTACACAATTTGGAAGGTTTCACATACTTTTACAAATGATGCTTTCTATACAGTCAAGAGCTTTCTCTTTGGGTAAGGCCATTAATTCTAATCTGTATGGGGGAATTAGCAGAGTGTTTTGTTTGTAATAGTTTATTAGTTGTATTATGGTACACCTACAATGTTTGCCTTTAATTTATTTAAGTTGGGTCACAAAAGCTGGCAGTTTCCATAAGAGCCTTGTATTCGTGTATTTGGGGTTAATAATGTTGTTCATCGTGTGCCCTAGGCATACAACAGAATTACACACCTGAATTTCATCACCATATGTATACCAATTTCCACCAATTCTTCTTTTAGTTTTTGTCAAGGCCATCAATGCCGTTTTCTTGATGTTAATCCTTAAATTATTAATGGTGAGGTATTCCATTTTTGACAGCTCTCATTGCAATCCAATACTGGTCCGGTCATAAATTACCATGTCGTCCAAAAATGCAAATATCTCCAATGCATGTCCCCCATTTTAGGAGGAAATGGTTTTACAGATTGTAGCTCCTTGCCTTCATCACTCATGTAGAGATTAAACAGGTAAGAAGCTAATACACAGCCTTGCTGCAAGCCCACTCCAGTGGTACTTTGTTCTGTGTATGTTCCTCTCATATTACTTCTAATCTTAATTGAGCTATAAGAATATAAGAGCATTAATATTATTAGCACTCGGCCCGGGATCTTCATACTACACAGTTAAGTCTACAATCTGCTGCAATGAACTCTGTTAAAAGCTGCATGAAGACCCACGAAGGCTGCATATAAAATGTGATTCTTACCCTTCAGAGGTTCATCTCCCAGAAATTTTAGCATCAGACATTCAAGTCTATCCCCATGCACTTCCTGAACCCCGTTTGATAAATTGATACCACGTTTGCGTCACTGGCCCACCTCACCAAGTCATCCAGAATCTGCAAGGCAGAGATTGTGCTGGAGGAATTCAGGAGGGCGATTGGGCGGTAATTCCCAGGTATTTTCCAGTTACTTTTCTTGAAAAGGGGGACTATATAGCTTTTATGCCATGACTCTGGTAGTATATTCTCTTGAAGGCTTTTTAAGTAAACTGGGTGAGGCCATTGGGCCGACAACTTCAGATTTCTTCTGAGCATTGCATTTGACAGGCTGTCAGAACCCATGACCCTTGTATCTTTACTCTTGATAATCATCCATTCCACATCCTTCCTAGTGAAGGTCCCACTCCAGGATGGTAGATACTCATCAGTGAGTAACACCTTAGTAGAGGGGGCCTTGGAAAAAATACTCCTGTAGTGCCCCACCCCCCATGTGGTTTCAGCAATGGGATTAATTTGTATTGAATTAATCTTCCCTTCCAGGTTGTTTACATAACATAGTCCCAAATAGTTTTAATATTCTTTCAGCAGATTACTGCCAACATATTGGCTTCATCTCTCAAATTCATAGTAACCCTATGATACTTAATCCAGTTTTATTTGTCTATTTGAGCTTCCTTAATTTTTCAAAGACCTCATCTAGTGTCTGTTTTTTGTCTTTCTTAATCACTCTAATTGCTTTCCTTAATAAACGTTTCGTCCTGGCTACTTTGCAATCAGAGCTGTGCGCTCTGATTTGCAAAGTCTGTGCTACTCACTCTTTTAGGAGCCATTTCAAGGTTAAATTATAGTTGGAAATTGAGAACATATTCAATGACTCTCTATCCTCTCTAAAATGAATAATTCTCTGTAATCTGTCTAATTTTACAACACTAGTTCGATGAGTTATTGTTTAATGTTTCCCTTGTGAACTTTCAGGTTTGTGAGTGTAGTTGCATTACTAGATATCTCAAAAGGCACATCAAAGTTACTAAATGGGCATGGTCACATTTAAGTGATTCCTGTATTCTAAAAGAGACTATTCTATTAAACCAATTCTGGGATATATAGATATAGTCGATTGCATAGTGACACTAGCCCCTTCTCCATGTAGGTTGAGCTGGAATGTCCCCATTCACATTAGCATTTAGTGTGCTTAGGTTCCAGTTATCCATCAAATGTGCCCAAGTTTTAACTTGTCTATTTACATGGTTAATTGAAATTGGGTGAACCATACTCTCATCTTGGTTGTCTATATCAGGGCATTGAAAATTGAAATCGCTCAAAATGATTGTGCCCTCTAGACTCCTATCCTTAGCCCAGTGGGTTAGGAGAATATTTAAGGCTTCAAATAGCTTTTCTTCACTTGTTTTCATCGGATTCCAGTAGACATTTATAAGGAGTAAATGGTAAGTGACTTTTTGCATGCTAATCATCAAAATAGAATCATTATATGTTTGGTAGTCCTTGGATGACAGACCCCAAACATTTTTTACACCTATTAATGGGCCATCTCAGAGCCTCTTTTCAATCCCCTTATTGGCCTCCTTTAAAAATGTGCATATCCATCAAATATTGGAGGAGTCATCAACCACCCTTCCTACAGGAAGATAATATCATATTTTAGGTATTACCCAAATTGTTCGTTTACAATTGTTCGAATGAACAATTGACCGAATTTAAAGGGTCACAATTGACCTTTTCACAATTGACCGTATATATATATATATATAAATATATATATATATATATATATATAAATATATATATATATATATATATATCTGTTTGGTAATATATATTTATATATATATATATATAGGGGTTTTGGTGGGTTTGGCGTTAGGTGGGGGGTTGTGGGGGGTTTCCCCCCACATATATGTTACAATTGACCTTCACAATTCGGTCAATTATGAAAAGGTCAATTGTAATTCGAACAGTTGTAAAACGAACAATTCGTATACAACCATATTTTACAGTGTCTACTGGCTTTAAATCTTTAGTAAGAAAGCTATTGAGGCCACCGGAGTTCCAACTTAAAAGTTGTATATGTTCATGTTTAAAGGTTCAGATGGCCAAATAGCGTCTCCGACCTTGATGGTATGGAGGCAGCTATTAAGCTCTAATCATCTCTCATCTATCCCTCCCTTTCATCAGAACACCCTCCAATCATCTTTCCTTGCACTATCTGTAACAATCAAGCAGGTGAAAAGCTTGTTCTGATATCTATATTAGATATCCTTCCTAATATCGCAACTTTGTGATAGGACATCTTTCTTGCCTACACCCCCCACAATTGTGTAGGGATAAACATCAAAGCCCAGTGATTAGAGAGTCAGTTTCCCTCATTATTAAACTTCCCACAATTCTAATGTTAAAGTAAACCGCTGCAATGTCAGACCGTGATGGATAGAAAAAGTCAATTTGTTCAATATCGGCTGAGATTACTCTTCTCAAGGCATGAATCAGAGCCAGAGATTTCAACAGGTTTGATCTATTTAAGATCAATCCACAAGGGTCGCTACAAATGTGTTTGATTACTAAGGCATATGGTTACTGAGGGTTCTTCTCCTTGCCTGCTTCTTTAGTGTTTAACTAGGATCGGACCTACATTTGCACTTTCAGTGAAATTATCAAGACATTACCATAAGAAGGGCGGCCATCAGGCATCACACAAGTATCTTTTTCCATGTTAGTTCTCTACTGAGCAACATCCAAACCTTGATCACAATCATAAACCAAATTCATTGATATTTCATGATCCTCCACCGAGGGAACAGATGCCCCCCGGTTTGACACTACTCCCTCCTTCAAATGGAAGGGTAAGATGGATTGAGACTATGTTACTCAATTATCCTTCCTTGAGGCTTGTTTCTTTTTTTCCCCTGTCGTTCATAGACTTTTTTTTATTTTTAGTGTGACCGTTTTTGTTTATTGTCCTTCCTTTCAACATCCTTGACCGCCCCAGGTAACACAATTATTGGACTAGTCGCCACATGGAGGTTAGTAAGAATTTTATGGAACTTGTGTTTGATGTCTTCCTTGATCTGATCATACACCCTTATGAGGGATTGAAGCGTCAAATATAGTGCTTGCTGCAAGGTTGTATCTCGCAGTACCACCGAATGCATTGTCAGTGAATTACATTCTGCCCCGATCGACCTTCCTCTATCTACCAAATGAGGGAACTTTGCAACTGAGATGGTCTGTTCTCCCTTTCAAGCTGTGCCATCTAGCATTGGAGCGCAGGAATTAAATAGTTGCAGAGTTTTTGGTAATGAGCTGTTCTCCAGCATGGCGTCTGGCATGGTTTGACATGATATGAATATTCCCCATCGTCAGACTGGGAATCCTCGGTAAACAGAAAGCAGTCTTTCTTCAAAGCTTAAAAAACTGCCTTTCTCCTACTAACCAATCACTGATGTCTGGGTTATACTGCACCCATTCAATGACAATCGTCTCCCTAAGCCCCACCCCAGGTGGCCAGCTTCAGTGCTGGGAGTCCTCTTTAGTTGCTCCATGAGCTACCTCTCGATTTTGCTATTCTTTGGTAAAAATGTGTTCTATTTTTGTACAAATGGTCTGTTTTGACCGACCGCTAATCAATGGCGGCGATGGGGACCCGCTGCCAGTGAAGATGGGACTTCTGCACCGTCGGATCTTCATGCCAAGTTGAACGGGCCTCGTCGAGGCCTACTTCGCACCTCGCCATGTCCGAAGAATGCAAGAGGAGCCTGCTCAAGCTCTGCACCAGATGTGGTTTGAGGAACATCTATGTGGAAGACAGGCGCACAAAGCGCATTTTCTGTCTACATCCCGAGCACGACGCGGACCGATGTGAAATCTGACGGGGTTTCCCAGCCCAGACAAAGCATGACCGTTAGTGCAGGTTAGTGGCTTGGCCGAAGGAGGAACGGGCCACAGGCACGGCCCCTGGGGGTGCACAGGCCGCATCCAGGTCAGGATGACCCTTGGAATGTTCACCCTCTGCGAAAATGTCGAGATCTGACGAGGATGCTCCCGCACAAGAGATCCATAAAAAGGCAAAGCATCACGCTGCTGACCCGACAAGGGCTGCCGTGACAGCAGGTGCCAGTTCGGAGTACACTTGCTCGCCTTCACCTTCACCGTCCACGGTAAGCCTGGCGGAAAGTACTATGTCATCGAAAAGACTACCTCCCTCTTCGATACATGGCACATTGTCAAAACATAGGCCAAGGAAGAAATCTTGCGAGGAAGACCTATTTGCAGGCCTGCGTCAACGGCGGAGCCATCAACGAGTCACAGACGAAGGTCTAATGTCGCGTCCATGACAAAGTCCTCATCAACGCCCACAACTTCCCCGTTGATGGTTGCCCCGCCCACAGTGTCTCCACCAACAGCCCCATCTACGGTCCCATTGATGACCATTTCTTCGACCATGACATCCTCGACAATGGCGAAATCTTCGGCAAGGGTTACCCTACCTCCACGGCCTGCGGCACCTACTGCTCTGGCCACGACTATGATCGCTTAGACCATGACTACGCAGTCGGTGAAGGCTGCAATCTCGTCGTCTTCTTTGCCAGAAGCTGGATCCGAAAGGAGAGCAAGGGAACCTGTCAAGGATATCTACAGTTTGGATGAGGATTTGCAGGGAGGCTGCCCCTCGGACCAGGAAGGTGACGATCCTGTGGGTGAGGCATGCCCATTGAGCGAACGATTTAGTCTGTTGAGACCAATGGGAGGTGCTGGCCCTGTCAGTGCCCACACCAGCAGGTCAGAGAGACTTATCTCTGGATATTCTTTCTACTTTGCACACCCTGGTGTCCAAAATACAATACCTCCCTCCACAGATAGCTCTGGTGGAACCCACCTCAGAGCAGAGCCCACCAAGGTATGGGCCTCGCCCGCACCCACCAGCGCTGAGGCAGCCTATACCATCCTCCAAGTCCACGGCACCGGTGGACGACCCGCCCCCAACAGACATGGTGGCGGAGGATACAGGAACGGACACAGATGAGTTCAACGACTTAATATTGGCAGATGACCCTGCCACAGTGTCACCTATGGACGAAGTGGGTTCCTTTCACTCCATGTTGTCAAGGGCATCTACCCTGTTCAACTTGGTACTGGAGGTGAAGAAGGAGGGATTCTTGTGTCAGAGATGGTCATCATCCAGGAAGACTGTGACTTCTTTCCACTACTGGATGATGTATGGGAAGAGGGCCTAGCCCTTATGAAGTTCCTGAATTCGGTCCCACAGACACGGGACAGGCTGGAAAAGAAGTATAGGGTTCCAGATTAGGCACCGAACTGCCTAAGATTCCAGTCGTCCCCGGACTTGGGGGTCTTCGCCTCAACAAGTAAACGTTCGGCCAACCCAACCTCCAAATACTTGATTTCTTCTGAACAGGAAGCGAAGAACTTGGATGCAATTGGCAAGCAGATTATCTATACGGCCTCCTCGACAGTAAAAGCTGCCAATGCCCTGGCCATACCAGCACGCTATGACAGGGAGTTATGGTATAAGCTTGGTCCAATCCTGGATTTCCTCCCAGAGGACAAGAAGACAGAAGCCTTAGCCTTGTTTCAGGAAGGTGAAGTAGCTGTGGCTTTGGATGTGGTGGACTCAGGTTTTTCAACAGATGGGCAATGGAGTAGCACTAAGGCGACGGGATGGTTTAACCTGTTAAGTGCTCAGGAGGAGTATGCTAGTCTTATTCTCATAGGCAAGCATAGTAGCCCAGCATTTAAAGGATTAAGGCCACCAATTTCAGGCTGGATGTGCAAACAAAGGTCATTGATATGCCCTTCGATGGAGATAACCTTTTCAGCAAGGTGGTGGATGAGACTTTGCAAGCAATAAAAACGGAGACAGAGACTGCTAGGTTGCTGGGGATCATACAGCAACGACGATCCTCATCCTTTCGTTCATCCAGAGGAAAGTTCAGGGCCCAGACCCCCACTTTTGTACCCCGGTGTGGGGGGGGCTTAACGCAGTTCACCAAGGAGTGGGAAAACATCACCACTGCTGAATGGGCGCTGGACGTAATACGCCAGGCCCACACCCTGGAATTCGAACACAGGTGTCCACACATCCCTCTGGTAGCAAGAAAGGAACTACACATTGACCAACTGCTGCGAAAGGTGCAGGCAAAGTTAAACAAAAAGGGGCGATAAAAACCACTCATCTGTGTCTCCAGGCTACAGAGTGTACTCTAGATACTTTCTAGTCGGGAGGCTGGCACCCAATCCTGGATTTGCGACGCCTCAGAAAATACCGAAGTCTCAAAAGTTCTGCATGATCATGTTACAGCAAGTGCTTGGCCAACTGGAAGAAAGGTATTTCCTGGCTACACTAGACCTGGAGGATGCCTATTTTCACGTCCACATACACTCAAAACATTGGAAGTTCTTACGCTTTTTGGTTCTAGGACGTCATTATCAGTTCAAGGCTCTTCCCTTTGGCCTGAAGTCAGCTCCAGGGGTGTTCGCAAAGTGCCTAGTGCCAGGGCGGCCCACCTGAGCCTCAAGGGCATATACGTTTATCCATAGCTGGACGACTGGCTCATCCGGTCTCCCTCTCAAGGCCTGGCAGTGCAGCACACCAACAAGCCCATATGCCTGCTGACGGAACTCGTGTTTTCCATCAATTATCCAAAATCCTGCATAGTGCTATAACAGAACGTGCCATTTCTGGGCGCCTGTCTTGACACAGTGGCCTCTCTTGCATTCCCTTCGGAGGAGAGAGTGGCAACCATATTGGGGAAGGTATGCTGACTGACCACGACAAGAGTCAAAGAGGCGCGCAACATCAAAACGCTTCTGGGTATGATGCCGTCCTGCATTCACCTGATTCTATTCTGCAGGCTACAGATGAGACCGCTACAGGAGTTCCTGGATGCCAGATGGCTCCAGTTTATGGGCAAGTGGACAGACAAGATCGCTCTCAACCAGGCGTTCAGGCAATCCATTAATTGTTTGTGGGAGTACACAAGCACCTCACACAAGGAGCCCTGTTTCAAGCATCCCCACTTCAGGTGAAATCACCACGGATACCTCTCTTGAAAGGTGGGGGGCCCACACCGGACAGTCTCATGCCAGAGGACTCCAGAGGAGAATGCACTGCACATCAATGTCCTTGAGCTGCAGGCCATGTTTTGGGCCCTGAACAGGGACAAGTGGTAAGGTTCTTCACAGACAACACCACCACATTGTTCTACATTTGGAAACGGAGCAGGACCCGCTCCCCTGTGCTCTCAAGGTCGGTGCAGGCTCTGTGGCACTAGGCCATTCTTCAAGGCATGTTTCTTAACCCATTTCACTTGGTGGGCATCAAAAATACTATTGCAGACTTCCTCAGCAGGGAGCTGCGATCCTACCACGAGTGGGAATTCCAGCAAACACAGACGCCATGTCTTTTTTGCATGTGGGGACACCCCCAGAACGACCTCTTTGCCATGGCACCGAATTCAAAGTGCCAGACGTTCGCCAGAAGATTCCCCCAACCGGGGAGCCTGGGAGATGCGTTCTCATTCACATGGAAGGGCCTCTTCCTCTGTGCGTTTCCCCTGATACCGCTGTGGTTACTTGTGATCAACACACTGAAACGTTGCCACAGCAAGATGATTCTCATCGCACCAGTGTGGGCTCGCCATATCTGGTGCCCAGAGCTTCTCCGAATGGCGATAGCACCGGCCATCGGGCGGCCCCCTCTTCCCGACCTCATTTCTAGAGAAGGAGGAATGATATTGCATCACAATCCAGCATCGCTGAACCTCACGGCTTGGCTCCTGCAGCCCTAGAATTTGGGCACTATGACATTCCCTTGGAATGCAGAAAGGTCTTGGCCAAGGCTAGAGCATCCTCTACGCTTTCATGTTATGGCCATTAGTGAAACGATTCACTATGTGGTGCAGCACTCAAGGGATCGCACCTCGATGCATCACGGCTCCACAACTCCTGCAATACCTGTGCCTTGGCCAAAATTGTTCTGGCCCACGCATCCATCAAGGTGCATCTCGCAGCCATTTCCCGATACACAATATCATCAGGCAAACCCTCTCTGTGGTCTCAAAGACTCATCAAGGAATTTCTGAAAGGCCTCTTCAGGACGTTTCCGCCAGTCAAGGCTCCTGCTCCAGCTTGGGAGCTCAATGTAGTTCTTACTAAGCTCATGAGAAATCCATTAGAGCCTTTGCATCAGGACCATCTGAGTTCCTCTCATGGAAGACAGCTTTCCTGGTGGCCATCACCTCGGCCAGACGGGTTGGGGAGATTCAGGCTCTATCCTGAAAACACCCATACTTGTTCTTCCATACTACAAGCGAGGTATTATGGACCCACCCCTCCTTCATGCCAAAGGCTCCTTCTGAATTCCATCTTAACGAACCCTTGGTACTGCCAGTTTTCTTTCACCCGCTGAGAGACTTTGCTGCATATGCACAAAGTTGAGCGTGCCTTGAAGTTCTGTGTTGCACGCACTAAGGCTTCTCCGAAGACATCTCAAATCTTTGTACATTTTGGACCTGTGAACCATGGGAAGGCCCTGTCGAAGGCTTCCATATCCAGATGGCTCTCTGGCTGCATCATGCACTGTCATCCGCTGGCCAACAGACCCCTTCCAGGCCGGCCTGGAGCCCATTCCACCAGTGTCTTTGCTGCTACTAAGGCTTTCCTCTCTGGTGTTCCCCTGGTGTTCCCCTGCTGGACATTTGCAGGGCTGCTATGTGGAGGTTGACACACACCTTCACAAATTTCTACTGTGTCGACAGGGATTCCAGGTAGGAGTCCAGAGTCAGCCAGGCAGTGCTGCGCAACCTGTTTGTTTGAGGTGAGTGTGTTCAGGGGTAAGTGATTGTACTTCTGTTCAGCCTTGCCACCTCCTGTGGTTGTGTTTTCTGTACTGCTATGTATTTGTATTCATAGCACGTGAATCCATGCCAGACCCCATGCTGGAGAAGGAACAAGTTACTTACCTGTAACTGTTGTTCTCCAGCATTGGTCTGGCATGGATTCACATGCAAACCCTCCCTCCTTCCCCGCTGTGGCTCTTCTTGGTTCATACTGTCACGTGCTACCAAATCTGAAGATGTATTTATTTATTTTTATTTATAAAGCGCATTTCACGGGCCCAGAATCATAGCAGCGCTAACAAGGCATAAATCATGCAAAGCACAAACAGATACCACTGGGCACAGAATACCCCTAAATACACGGGCAACCTATCTATTGTTCAACATCCGCACAGCGGAGGATCTCGCAGGCTGCGCTAGTCAGGAGTTTCAGCCGAACATCCTAGTTTTCAGGTCCCTTTTAAAGTTGGAGAAGGACTTGCATAGTCTCAAGTTGGGAGGCAACGCATTCCAGCTCTTCGGGACTGCATAGGCCATTGATCCCTGTTTCACACCTTCAAGTTTAGCAGCCCTACATTATTTGATCTGAGTGTCCTTCGAGCCGGCAACCAGGCAAGGCGATTAGTGAGGTATGCTGGACTTAATCCATATGGGTATTTATGTGTGATACTTAGAAGGAAAAATGTCACTCTACTGGCTATAGGCAGCCAGTGTAGCGCCCTCCTAGCTTCTGTGACATGCTCATTCCTCCTCAGGCCCTTAACCGTTCTGACTCCATTAGATGGCCAAATCTGAAGGTGGTGGGCTTAGGGAGATGATCGTCATTAGATGGGCACAGTATGACCCAAGTGTCAGTGATTGGTTAGTCGGAGAAAGGCAGTTTTTAAGCTTTAACGCAAGACTGCTTTCTCGATACAGAGGATTTCCAGTCTGACGACGGGGATTATTCATAGCATGTGAATCCATGCCAGACCCATGCTGGAGAACAACAGTTACATTGTGCCCCCCCCCCCCCCTCCATTTTCCTCACACTCTAAAAGCAGATTTAGGAAGGATTCTTCAATCTCTGCTAGTGACCGGTCCATTAATGTGGAGTTGATCGTCTCTGTCTGTGGCATGTTCGGGGGCTGTCCGAATGTATAGGTGTTGTTGACGGTAAAGACAGCTGTAGAAGGATAGGGTTACGTAACTACTTTTGTTGGAAAAAACGTTGTAATTTTACCCTGTCTTTTGACCGAGGTAGGTGCTACACAATCCATGGAGGTTTGTACAGGCTCTGGGCTAGGAAACATCTGGTTTACTGCTTCAAGCTGCCTGGTTTTCTCCCCCATTATGATTACATCAATTCTTCCCATTGGAGACATAACTAGGCTTTGTCCTTGTTGGAAACTCCTTAAATTATATCTAAATCCTTTCTTAGCCGGCATAGATCGCTGCAGGTGGCGCGAGGTGAACAAATGTTACCCACCAGTGTATAGCAGTTGTATTGCAGCTGATAGTGAGTACACGATGGTGCCACTCTCTTCCTCACGTTTCCTCTGCTACTGCAGCTATGCAGACGCGTAAACGATCGGCCTGTATTTGCAAGCCTACAGCAAACTGAAGCACTCCACGATGCTCTGCGGCGCTCCGTTCCCAGAGACAGTTTTTGGAGAGGAGATTAGTGTATCAAAGAAAAGGCTCTCCACAGCAGCATTCACAATGTAACCACAGCTCCAACTGCAGGCAACCACACTCTCACAGCACTCCGCAACATATAAAGTATAATTGCCCATGTCAGGAACAAAATTGTTAAACGCCATTGCCTATACGATGCAAAGCACCATTGTGATGCCGGACCTGGAAATCCCGCCCATTCTTCATACCGTGCCTTCCTACGAGTACATGAAGGAAATTAGTCCTGCTTTGGTAGCATGTATCAGGCCTCTTTCAAAATGGCTGTGGAGTTGATTATGAAATGCAGCCTTGGTCAAGAAAGAGACCTGACCCAGAGAACATGAGCATGCAATGATTTGACAGTACTGCATGGTACCCTCTGAAAGACGGCATGGAGCTCTGTATTTCTTCGTTTCATATCTCTGGATCACCCAGGACAAGCATTTTGTGTATGCTAACTGGTGTTTCACAGTAAATATAATTCACTTTGCCCCCTTCACCTCCCATTAACAATCACCAGGGCTGCAGTAATTAGTGGACCTGGGGTCTAACCAAAGGCGTTGCTAGGGAGGGTGAGGGGCTGAAGGGACTATAGCCCCGAGTATTTTGGTTGAATGTAGTCCCAGACAGAAGCTCAGGGGCTCTACAACCAAAGATGTAGCTAATCCTGAGTCCCAACAGTCCTGACATTAGCGTAGCCCCAGATCTTTTCCAGACCTATCAACAACCCTGGGCCTAACAAGACTGCCCAGTGAACCGAGTAGCCATCCATCACTGCACTAGCAGCACTGCGGCAACCGACATCCTTCCGCTCAGAGGCGTAGCCAGAGTTGTCTCAAAATTGGGGCCTGAAGCTAATGTAAAACAGAGGGGGCTCTGGGAAACTCTCTACCAGCACGAACACAGCCCATTGACTTGTTCTTGGGCGGGTAGCACCTGGGAGAGTCTCAACCAAGGCTTTAGCTCACTGTACTTTTCACAGAGAATAAAATGTCCCCGCATATCAGTCCTTGTCCTGCCCAGGGGCAGTCCAGCACCAAAATGCTAGGCAATTCTCCCCTGAACAAGAGTACCACAGCAACCCCATATACGTGTTTCAGCCTAGTTGGGCATCATCAGTGAGGTGAAGCTGTGCCTCTCTAAGAGCAGTGAGCAAGGGGCCCACGTCTGGATTTCCCTGGTAATTTCGGGTGAGACCCAAGTTACTTGGCATGCAAAACAGAGGGGGGTCTGGGAAACTCTCTACCAGCACACTGAAGCTAATGTAGTTGGGCCCCTGTAGTGACATTAGCATCTGTAAATGCTCCCACTGCTGCTGAGTGGGCATTTACAGATTTTGGGTGAGCCTTACCAGCTGAGGCCCTACCCATTTATGCCTTTGCTTCCACTACTGGACTGCTTTAGTGTGCATTTTTCTTTTTTTCTTTTTTCTTTATTTGCATATGGTTTTAGAAAAAGATTACAAATAGTACAATGATACATTATACAATTTACACAAAATTCATACAGTGCAATTTAAAGATCTCAATACATCTTTCTATAAAGGAAGAAAGAAGAAGATAATAACAATACAAAAAGGAAAAAGTACAGACATCCGCCTCTTCCCAAAATGTAGCAGCGATCAATGTGAATTTAACTTCTTGAAACATTTCTGTTAAAATCAAACAATTAGTGGTTAAAACTTGATATAAAAACACTGCTTTACTCATACAATTGACAAACATTTTTTTGAAACCTTAAAACCACCAGTATCAAGGATACGGATTTCCCATTTAAAATACTTAGCCATAAATCATCAATCAGAACCCATAGAGGACTGGATATATATTTACCAAAATGGTCAATACACGGATCCCTAAGAGCAGGGCAGGAAAGAAGCAAATGCAGCAATGACTCTGTCTCCTTGGTATTGTTACAAAATCTACAAGAAGCTGCCTCTCGCGGAGGGCTACCTCCTTATACAGATGTCCTTATTAGTAAGAAGGACATTGTCTAAAACGCATACAATTCTTTCTAATACGTCTTACTGGAAACTGTCTCAGATATAATTCTGTAGTCCCCATACATGTATGGTGTAAACTTAAATGAGAATATAGAGGAGATTTTAATAAGGTTTCTCTCGTGGTAATCAAGTCCTTACACTGTATTAACCTTTTCACTTTATTCGGATTGGAGATCAAAGTTTTCAAATAGGTTCCAACATTGGACAAAAGCTGGGAGCAATGTACAGTGAATAAACTGAGATCTCTGTATGCACACCCCATTTACCAAATTCCACAAATAACGCCTGTTTTGAGGAAGAATAAAATATCCCAAAAAGGGCTGAGTGTGCCCACCAGACTTTGGTTTGGAGGGACTGTAGCCCCAATAAAGCTTCATAAAAATTCAACTCTGTTAGCATCCACGAGGAGAAAATTCCAGACCATAAATAAACTTTGGGATAACTTTCCCTGGATAAAATGTCAGTACCTGTAATAATACTGTTCTTGCATTATAATTTCCAGGAATTATAATGGTTCCCTATAAACATGCACCCACTGACCTGATCCAGTAGCTCGAATGTGTTGAATATGAGAAGCCCCCCCGGGGGAATCTCTTCCTATCCCGTGATTGATTGCACCAGGAAGGAATGAACTACCCAGGGAAAACCTCTGGGGAAGAAAACCCTGACCGCCTCAGCTGTTGTACGTCTTCTCTGTTAAGCAGGTTGGGACGAGTCTCTGGCACAGTTCCAGGTGACTGAATGCAAATACCACAAAGAAAATAATGAAAGTGAAGATTAGAGAATGGCAAGTTTGCACTGAAGGACAGAGTGAAAGCAGAATATCAGTTGCCAAATAGTTGCCCTTTAGAAAGGAGATTATGCCCTATAATGTCTCAGGATTGCATGTGTACGAATTCCTTCTGTGAGACACAGAGAGTGTGAACTCGTGGATATCGTGATGTAACTTCGGGAATCTAACATGATATGTAAGGGAAACAAGAAAGACCTGAAGTTAGAACAGGCTGACCTTTCTGAAATGCCGTAGGAAAAAATTAGAAGGAGAAAAGGGTACCTGACAGCAGATTTGGATTGTGATGCAAGAGAAAAAGCCTTCTGCATGACACTGTCGGGAAATGAGTGAAGAGGCTGAATCGAATCAATGTATGCAAAGTGTTCAGACCGGTACGATTGGAAGCGGTTACAGGTGGAATGAAAAGGATCTGTTCCGAGCCGTTCTGGCGTTCAAAAACAGAGGTTAGGAGGCAGAGTCTCTGCCCTTGGAGTACGACAAGAAAGCTTCTAAAAGACAGAATCAGTGGAAGGTATTAGCAAAATACAATGAGAAATTAATTAAGTGTATAAGCCTAGAGGCGAATTTACGAAGCGCTGACTGGGGAGAGTAGCAACGCACTCGAGCGTTGTGCCTGCTGCAAGATAACCAGATCTTTGCTGAGGGGGTGGAGCCATAGTTGCAAACATCCCTTGCAAGGCTGGAATACTGCAATCGGATGACGCCGCCATCTTGGGAGAAACAATGGCCGCCACCCGTGATTGGGACCAACGTTGCCACAATGACCATCTCCTTCTGTGAGATATGACAGTATGCCCCCTCCAAAGGGCAGACGTACCCGGTTTGCCGGGATGAGAACGATGAAACCGGCGGACCAGCTGCGGAGCATGAACGGCAGAAGCCGGTTCCCAGGACCGTTCAGCCGGCGAATATCCACGCCAATCCACCAAGTACTGAAGACGGCCCCGATGGTAACGGGAATCGCAAATTCCGGCTGCCTCAAACTCCGGCCCCGAAGGAGTTGAAACAGGAGGAGGACGAGCAACCAGATGACGAGAAAAGCGATCCGCCACATCCTGCTTAAGTTGAGAAACATGAAAAACTGGGTGAATCCTGGACCAAGAAGGAGGCTGTTGTAGACGATAGGCCGCCTCGCCCAAACGTTTAAGCACAGGGAATGGACCAAAGTACTTAGGAGAAAGTTTGGAAGGCACCAGGTGCTGAGGAAGAAACCGGGAGGCCAACCATACCCTGTCCCCGGATGCAAAAACTGGAGCTGGAGAACATTGGCGATCAGCAAAACGCTTAATCCGTTCCTGAGCGTTCTGAAGAGAAGTCAGAGCCTTCCGATGACCCTGTTGAATATCCTGCAGCAGACTGACGACATCCAGAAAAGAAGATGCAGACGACACTCCTACAGGGAAGCAGGTAGGATGGAACCCATAGGAACAGGGAAACAGACTGGATCCCAGTGAAGCGTGATGTGCATTATTATAGGCAAATTCTGCCAAAGACAACAACTCCGTCCAATTGTCCTGAGATGCCAAAACATAGCACCTGAGATAACCCTCAAGGGTCTGATTCAATCGTTCCGTCTGTCCATTCGTTTGAGGATGGAATCCCGAGCTCAAAGCACGGGTAACACCAAGCATCCTGCACAGTTGCTGCCAATATCTAGAAGTGTACTGGGGACCCCTATCAGAAACAATCGTATCTGGTAAGCCATGAAGAGAAAAAATATGCGTGATAAAGATCCTTGCCATCTGCGCCAAGGTAGGTACCTTAGGCAAAGCCACGAAGTGGGCCATCTTTGTGAAGTAGTCAATAGTGACCATAATGGTCGTACATCCCGCTGACTTAGGAAAATCCACTAAAAAGTCTTTGGAAATGATCTGCCGTGGACGAACCGGCACGGGCATTCTTGTGAGCAGACCCAAGGGGGGACATCGAGGTGCCTTCGATTGTAAACAGATGGTACAGGCAGCCACATATTGCTTCACATCCTCCACTAGATTAGGCCACCAGAAGTTACGGCGGACCAGCTCCGTAGTATTGTTGACTCCTCGATGACCAGCCATAAGCGAATCGTGACACATATTAAGAATAGTCTTTTGGAGTTCAGCCGAAGGCAAAAACAGTTTCCGATGCCGGTAACCACAATCCTGAGAGATAGTGAGCCCCAGTGCCCGAAAAACGTCAGGGTTCTCCTGTTGAAAAACCAACGTGGCGTTGGCTAAGGACTGAAGAAAACTAGAAATCGCATGTACAAAACGAGCATTGGGAAATAAAGGTTCGGCCCGGAAATGAGCCCACTCAGTAGATTCCTTCCTAGATAAAGCGTCAGCCTTTAAATTACTCTTGCCAGGAATGAAGGTAAACACAATCTCATATGGAGATAAAAAGTGAGCCCAACGGGCTTGTCTGCTATTCCGAGTTTGTGCATTCTGAAGGGCTCGAAGATTGTGATGGTCTGTCCGAACCTCAACCGCAAACTGGGCTCCTAGCAGCAAATGTTGCCATTCCTCAAAGGCCCGTTTGATGGCAAGCAACTCTTTCTCAAGGACTGTATAGTTCAGTTCCGAAGGAGAAAGGGTCTTAGACATATACGCAACGGGACACTCCACCCCTTGTTCATTTTCCTGAAGAAGGACAGCTCCAAGGGCAAAGTGGGAGGCATCCGACTCTACAATAAATTTCTTTCCTTGATCAGGAGAGAGCAGAATAGGCCCCGTCATGAAACAGTCCTTCAGGGAGGTGAAGGCTTCTTCTGCTTGCACGGACCAACAAAACGGAACCCCTTTCTTGAGGAGAGCCGTCAATGGCAAAATGATCTCTGAAAATCTAGGAATAAATTGCCGATAAAAGTTGGCAAAACCCAGGAAGCGCTGGATATCCTTAACACAATTTGGAGAAGTCCAGTCTCGGATAGCAGAAACCTTCCGGGGATCCATAGAGACCCCCTGAGCGGATAGAATGAATCCCAAATATGCCACACTGTCTTGATGAAATTTACTTTTGTCCAGTTTACAGAATAAATGATTGTCTAGAAGGCGCTGTAGCACATCTGTAACATGACCAATGTGTTCAGCGGGTGCAGCAGAAAAAACCAAAATATCATCAAGATATACAATAACTGAATGTAGGAGAATGTCAGAGAAAAGATGGTTCATAAAGCGCTGGAAGACAGCAGGTGCATTAGACAATCCAAATGGCATTACGCGATACTCATAATGTCCAAATGGCGTCCTAAAAGCCGTCTTCCATTCATCCCCCTATTTGATGCGGATGAGATGGTAGGCTCCCCGCAAGTCCAACTTGGTGAAAATCTTGGCACCCTTAATGGCTTCAAGGATGTCCGCGATCAGGGGCATAGGATAACGATCAGGGACCGTAATCTTGTTCAATCCGCGAAAGTCAACACAAGGTCGAAGTTCAGCAGAGTCTTTCTTGGGAATAAAAAATAAGGAAGCCCCTGCAGGGGAGGTGGATTCGGCAATGAGACCATTGTGCAAATTCTTGTGAAGATACTCCTTAAGAACCTCCTTTTCTCTTGCGGATAGCACATACAAGCGACCAAATGGGATATGGTGGTCCGGAAGTAATTCGATGGCACAGTCATCCCTACGATGAGGTGGCAGTTCAGCATATTCAGTATTGGAAAAAACCTTATGGAAAGAGTGATAAGGCTCAGGAATCCCCTGAATCTGATTTAGCACAGTAGTTCTCGATCCCTCACCCCTGTGAGACGAGGCAGAAAGAAGTTCACCAGTACCGCGATGAAAACAGTGGGCTTGACATTGAACAGAACCCAAAAAAAATGTTCCAGCTGACCAATTAATGTAGGGGTTGTGCACCCGAAGCCAAGGTAATCCCAATATCACGGGGTAATGGGCAGTCCGGATAATGTCTAATGTGATGACTTCCCTATGAGTAGCAATGGACATCCGTAGGGGAACTGTCTGTTCCTTAATGGGACCCGAGACCAAAGGACTCCCATCCACTGACTCAACAGGAATAGCGATAGATTTGGAAGAACAAGGAATTCTAAATTTGGCTGCCCAAATATCATCAATGAAATTACCTGCTGCCCCACTATCCACCAATGCTGGAATCTCAATTAAACCCAAGGAATCACAAGAAAAGGTAACCTTTAGAACCAACATAGGGGTATCAGGGACATCTGTAATGTGGGATGAAATGGAGAAAGAAGGGGAACCGCTCACTGATTCCCTAACCGCGGCTCCCCTGATGGTCGGGTTCGAGCGTTTCCCTGCTTCTGAGAGAGAATGATCGGACAATTTTGTAAAGAATGCTCCTTGGAACCACAGTACATGCATAACCCTAAGGTGCGACGTCGAAGTCGCTCCTCAGCAGACAAAGGACCACGGGCAGCACCTATCTGCATTGGTTCGTCAGAGATGTTTCCCTTGGGGGAGACAATTCAATTGTCAGGCAGAGACCGAAAATTCTTTTGCCGTCTCTTTTCCTGACGTCTTTGCAAAATTCGGTAGACCATCTGCATAACCATCGATATTAATTCGGCCAAATTAGGCGGGCGAGGAACTCTAGCGACCTCATCCTTTAGTTCTTCATTTAAACCTCGCCTAAAAAGCGTAATCAAGGCGTCATCCGCCCAGGACGTTCCTGCTGCCAATTGTTTGAAACGAGTAATATAGGCCAAGAGATCCAAAGAACCCTGACGGAAATCCAATAGTTGTTCCTGAGCTGACACTGTGACCTCCTGCCTCCCGAACATGGTCTTGAGACTATTAACAAAGGCAGGATACGAATCCAGAATTGGATTGTTTGAAGTAACTAAAGGGGTAGCCCAGGCTAGAGCGGGACCGGCAATCATGTGTCCCACCTTATCCCTATCAGTGTGAAAATATGCAGTCTTAAACGCAAACTGCACTGTGCAAGATTCTAAAAACTCTCTCAACTTATGCGGGTCTCCATCAAAACGTCCCCCTGGTAAAGGTCCAGGAGGAAGTTCAGAACAACTAGGGGACCTCCCCATGTGTTTCCGTAATACAGCATTCTCTTGTTTAAGTGCTTGGACTTTGGCCGTTAGCGACTGAACTGCCGCCAATAATTGCTGTTGTTGAGCCGGATCCATTTCAGTGAGCGCGCAAGGGGAAAATAATTATTCCTGGAAACCGAATGTAAATCTAGAAAAGAAACTAAGGTAATTCCTTATATCTTTTTAGGCGTTGCTAACTGTAATAATACTGTTCTTGCATTATAATTTCCAGGAATAATAATGGTTCCCTATAAACATGCACCCACTGACCTGATCCAGTAGCTCGAATGTGTTGAATATGAGAAGCCCCCCCGGGGGAATCTCTTCCTATCTCGTGATTGATTGCACCAGGAAGGAATGAACTACCCAGGGAAAACCTCTGGGGAAGAAAACCCTGACCGCCTCAGCTGTTGTACGTCTTCTCTGTTAAGCAGGTTGGGACGAGTCTCTGGCACAGTTCCAGGTGACTGAATGCAAATACCAAAAAGAAAATAATGAAAGTGAAGATTAGAGAATGGCAAGTTTGCACTGAAGGACAGAGTGAAAGCAGAATATCAGTTGCCAAATAGTTACCCTTTAGAAAGGAGATTGTGCCCTATAATGTCTCAGGATTGCATGTGTACGAATTCCTTCTGTGAGACACAGAGAGTGTGAACTCGTGGATATCGTGATGTAACTTCGGGAATCTAACATGATATGTAAGGGAAACAAGAAAGACCTGAAGTTAGAACAGGCTGACCTTTCTGAAATGCTGTAGGAAAAAATGAGAAGGAGAAAAGGGTACCTGACAGCAGATTCGGATCGTGATGCAAGAGAGAAAGCCTTCTGCATGACACTGTCGGGAAATGAGTGAAGAGGCTGAATCGAATCAATGTATGCGAAGTGTTCAGACCGGTACGATTGGAAGCGGTTACAGGTGGAATGAAAAGGATCTGTTCCGAGCCGTTCTGGCGTTCAAAAACAGAGGTTAGGAGGCGGAGTCTCTGCCCTTGGAGCACGACAAGAAAGCTTCTAAAAGAATCAGTGGAAGGTATTAGCAAAGTACAATGAGAAATTAAGTAAGTGTATAAGCCTAGAGGCGAACTTACGAAGCGCTGACTGGGGAGAGTAGCAACGCACTCGAGCGTTGTGCCTGCCGCAAGATAACCGGATCTTTGCTGAGGGGGTGGAGCCATAGTTGCAAACATCCCTTGCAAGGCTGGAATACTGCAATCGGATGGCGCCGCCATCTTGGGAGAAACGATTGGGACCAACGGTGCCACAATGACCATCTCCTTCTGTGAGATATGACAGTACCGGCAGTGCAGAGAATTTACCATATGTCCAATCTACTTTGCTAACATGGTTGCTTCCTGTTTTAAAACATGTCTGCATCTTTTTTTTTAGAGAGGTGAGAAATAATGGGATCGCCAAATACAACATACTATCTTTGAACAAAAACATAGTTTTATTTATGTACCAGGAAAACATGTTTTTCTTTTTCACTTTACAAATTTTTAAAACCACAGTTTCAGAGGGTTCATTCTGAATTTATTTGCTAGAACGTATTGATTAAAAGCGCACATCAATCTCTGTAACTTATTGGCATTTGATCGATCAAATAGCACAAAGTCATCGACGTACGCCATCTATGAGATTCTAAACTCACCAATTTTTGGACTAACAAAAGAAGCTTTTAAAGAGTTTCTCCCATATCAGACATGTACAGATAAAAAAAGACAGTGGGCTAAAATACAACCCTGTCTAAGACCATTACATGTTGGATTTGCTTAGACAAGACCCCTTTGTTATTTAATCGCACATATACCGAGGTACCTTCATGTATATGAATAAGGATGCTCAACAAACCTTTAGGGAAGCCTAGGCTATCTAATTTGGACGACAAAATTGCCTGATCCAGCCGATCAAAGGCCATAGATAAGTCCACAGAGGCAGCATATGCTAGCATAGCATCCTCATTCCACGCTAAATTTTGTATACAGGTCATTAAAGAAAACAAACAGTACCTATACATTTCCTAAAACCAGTTTGAGGAAACTGATTTTAGGAAATGTATAGGTACTGCACATTTTGTTCTGTACATCAATCTTGTATTTTTCCCAATATCGAAGAAGGGGACATTTTAGAGTCAATGTTCAAGTGGGTTAAAGGTTGATAGTTTAACAGTGACATCTTGTCCCCCTTTTTATATATCAGAGTGACATATACTGTTTTCCATGAGGGGGGGGCATGGTGGCAGTAATATCTGAGAACAAGGTATACAATATACGAGACCAAAGCCCAGTGTCTTTTTCAAAGATTTATTCACCAAATAATTAGGGCCTCCCCCCGTGAGGGACTAGCCTTAATAATGAGTCTTTTGATATCCTTGAAAGAGAATTCCAAGGACCAGCCATTAGTACTGGCTGGATAACTATTTAAACATTTAGGCTCCCTAGTGCCATATAGTGCAGAGAAATGAGAGGACCAGATATTTTCAGGGACAGGGTTGCTTTGGACTACCATTTGGCTCATTTCCAGACCATTGATCAAAGTCTAGAAATCTCAAGAGTTACCTTTGTCAAAGCTGCCAGTATGTCCTCACCATCCTGTTGGTAAAGCCTCTGTCGATGGGCTTGTAATCAATCTCTTTTTTAGGATTTGCTACACTTATTTATCCTAGAAAATAGATCATCCTTTTCAAATCAGGACCTTTCAATTTGCTGAATAAGTTGACATGTAGACCTTTTCATATTACAGCGTTGTACGTCAAATGTATGGGTATGCCGTATCTTAGGAGCTTTCCGCAAGTGACCCATATACAGGGAATCCATTGGTAGTTTCAAATATTGGTTAAAAGATGTGGAGGAGTATGTCGGTAGCTTAGCTTCATATGACAGGCTCCCAAAATCTTTCACCATCAACATATTGAGTCTCTTAATATTATCCTCATGCCAGCTAAGGCCATTACATCTCATATTTGCCAACAATACGGTTGAATTCTTTGACTTCAGATACTCCACACACTTCCATACAAATGTCATAATTAACATAATATGGTCACTATTATGCTTACGAACAATTTCAAATGTGGTACATAAGTGTAATAAATCTCTAAATACAAATACATAGTCGATTGTGGATGAGTAATTTATACCATGCCAGGTCGGGTTAGCCCTAGCTTTACCTACTAAGAGCTCATTCAGCATGTAGAGTCCACACCCTTCCAAGTTTTTACACCACATATTTCCTTGTGCAGTTTTACCCTGGACTACTCCCTCACTGGGGGCAAAGAGTTGATCTAAATCTATTGTCTGTGAAACAGCACAATCAGCCTTCAGATCTCCTGCCACAATCACCTGCCCCCCCATATGTTGCAAACCAATCGTCAAGTATTACATGAAGTTTTTATATGGTGTGTCTTAAATCCATAAAAGGGTTCCAATAGATATTAACCAATAGGATGTGTCTTACCACTACACAGTCGTCTTTATTAATAGTGACCACTAAAATCCCCTTAATAAGGGTTGTGTAGTTAAGGATGGCAAACCCGATCCCATTGCATATGGCGACTAAAAGACCCCCACCAGTAACCCCCGCAATCCTTGCACAGCTGATTCAGTAACAATTGAGTACCCATCGAACACGGATTTACTAACCAGGTTTCATGCAATTGAATGATGGAGAACGCTCGAAGGTAAGAGCAATGTATGACATCAGTCTGAAGGGCAGAGCAACCGCTCACATTCCATGAAATACACAAGATTGAAGCTACTTTGCTAAAGCTGGCCATTCGTCTTTAAGTTGTGAAATTGCTTCTCTTAAGATCAAAGCTAAGCAGCGCCATTCACCTTCCTCTCCACAGCGCTGTGTCATTAAGGTGGTTCCTCAGTTTGCTTACTGGGTTCCCCATGGACCACATGAGGGTTTACCCCCGTCCCCTTGAGGCCACGAGAAACCCCTATTCCTGCTCCACCGCTCTCGTAGGGAGAGAGATCATAGCTCAGTTTAATTAAATTGGGCGCCTCATATACCAAACGAGATGGAATAACTAATCTGACTTGGTCAAATCTCAAAGGGTGTATAAAATCCACCAATTCAATGGCTTTTGAGGTTATTAAATGAAGGGCAGGCACTTCATTAAAGAGGGCCAGTACTTGTGTTCTATTGAGAGAGCCAGGTCTGCCTCCTTCAAACATATAGTCCAACAACAAACTGGGCTCCCCCAGCATAGCCAGTTTTTCCATCTACCCTCCAATGCCCTGAAGGAGGTATCAGGGGCGGTGTTAATTTCCCATGATGGTTTTCTTCTTAAGATATAATTCCCCAGGGGGTGCCCAGTTTCTCTAGTGGTCTTCACCCCCACAGATTGAGTCTGTTTAGTCAACTATTGCTTAGCCTCTGGCCTATCTCTGACAAATTTGTTACAGAAATCTGACCCTCAGTCTGTGGCTCGTGCCCCTTACCTTTCTCAGAAGGGTTACCCAGATAAGTCTGTGCATTAGGTAACTCACCACTAACCATTGGTGGCTTTACCACATGCATTATAGGGATAGTGTGGTCTACTTGAGATAGTATATCCTTAATAATCTCTGTAATGGTTCCCTCACTAAGTCGTTTGGTGAAAATCCTCCTGCCGATGTAAGTCCGCCTGCCTTTCCATGGTCTCTAATTGCAAAATGTTCTGGATCTCGCTGCTATATCCATGCAGGTCTCCCCTCTCTACTCGATTTTTTTTAGGGCCAGGATCCACCCTTCCCCCAAAACCTTCACACACTTTACTTGGCAAGATGTCTTAGTTTGAACCTTGTTCTTAGGTTGGGGTACAGGCAGGTGCTTAAAAATATCAAATACAGGGGAACCTTTCGAGCAAATGTTATTCTTAACAGTTTTCTGATGCTTTCTTAGTGGTTTATGTTTGATAGCCGCAAACAACCCGGTTGTAGATATTTCATAAGCAGATACTTGCACCTTTCCCCCACTTCTTCCTGATTAACAAGGCTGGTGGAGGATTCATCTTCCATCAAAATAGAGCTACTTTCCATCGGGTCATCTAACATATTTGATACAATGTCCTCTGTTCCCATCTCCTTATCATTATCCCCCCGGGAGATTGATTCAGGGGTTTGTCTAATAAGACCACATTCCGTAAATATTTCCTGGAAGATTTTTGGCTATTTTTATTTTAAACACTTTATTTAAAGTTTATGAAAAGCGATAACAAATAAGCAGTTAATACATAATAACAAATGTAGTACAACAAAATAAAACCATCATTCTAAGCAATTAACAATTAAATCAGAAACCATAGTATATATAAGGTGAACAATGAATCTAAATCACTAATAATAAACAATGGGTAAATAATATACAGTTCAATAAATTAATAAAACACAAAACATAAGACATGACAAAACTCATACTCACTACACAAAACCCCACCAGACAACATCAAGCAAAGTCACAAACACTCAGTCTAAATATTAATCATAAAATTCATTGAACGGTCGGTCCCCATTGTTCCATATAAAGATACTCCCTATGTTGCTTACCAAACTTAACCTTTTCAAAATTTGAGAGAACCTGTACATTAACAAGCCATTCTGCCACACATGGCTTCTTCCTGGTTTTCCAGACTCTTAGTATTTGCCTTGTTGCGACCAAGAGGACTTTGTTAATCCAACCTAATGCTTTACAATCAATAAACCTAAAATACTTTGGGGATTTCAAAATCAATGTAGATGGAGTTCTCGGAAATATAACATTGCATAGCAAATCAATCCTAACTGAAAAATAGGTTTGTCCATATCCTCTCACCTTTCATTCACTGCGCGGCTCGCAATGTCTCGGTAAAAGTTCAGATTCAAACTCTGCATTGAATTTGCTTCGTGTTAACCACAATATCCGGTCGCCGTGCTCAGAGAACACCTCTCTCAAACACGAACCGCCTTTGCAATTGCGCGTAAGTGCTGGTCTTCACTGGGTGCATGTACAGTCAGTACAGTCAGTCAGTTTCACATTGAAGTAATGTGTCCGGCAACCCTGTCGAGCTAATTCTACTAACTTCCTGTTTATCTGCACAGCTACTGATGGTAGATCGCGGTGCTTTTGATCTGCCATTTTAGGTGAGTGTACTCTCTATGTTTACATCCCCAACGCGGAGTTCGAATCGGAACTTTTTCCGAGCCATTGCGAGCCGCGCAGTGAATGAAAGGTGAGGAGATATGGACAAACGTATTTTTCAGTTAGGAAATAGGTACACACTTTAACTAGAAAAGCTAAGTTCACGCATTTACCATTTCTTATCAAATGGAGACCCACAATGGTGAGAATCTCATAAAGTAGTTCCAGGTCAGACAACAGGGGAAGTACATCAGTTGATGCACCACGAACGTAAAAGTCACCCGGGAGGGGTCCACATTCAATTGGATTTTCCAGGTATGATAATATCAATTATAAGGTGACCACAAATGCATAGTAGCTAAACACCCAACTGCATACTAAATGAGAACTATGTATCTCATTTCAGATTCCAACGTTATACAGGGATCCTGCTCAGATTGACACGCTTAGAGCTGACAAAGGCATTATTTCACGTGAGTATAGAATCGGATAAAGTGTAAAATCAGAACCATTCTAATGGAGGAGTTTGTAGTGGGACCCAGTGCATAAGTTTGCGCCTGGTCCCACACAAACTCCATTCTCTATAAGCTAAAGAAATCGAGTAGAGTGGTAACTGAGATACGTTTCTTTTCAGTTCCCAGAAGAGAACGGAGCAACACATAAGAACAGTGAGTGGCGTAACCAAGCCACAGGTTTGCGCTCAGACACGGATGATGTACTGACCGAGAACTGCTCAGAACTTAGAGAGTGTGGATTGAGATTGAGGAAATTCGTTATTAAATAATAAATTTTTGAACACCTTATAAACCTTAAAAAATCCCAAATAATCCTTACCTGAAGAAGGGCTACTATAAGCCCGAAACGTGTAGTAAAAGATAGGTACACTAGACAATAACCTATCAGATTATTTGGACAACAAAGGGGGCAGAGATTCCTCATCCCTTAATTTGTATTTATCTGTGAAAGTGAACAGTGAAGTAATTATTGTGTGGTTTTTGTAAAGTTTTTGCTTTTTTTGCTTTTGAAAGTCTTGAAGAGATACATGAATATGTTTATGTGAAGTCATATGGAATTATTTTTTCGTTGACATATACTGTATGTTGTGGAAATTTGTTTAATATGTGAAATCAATACAAACAAAAAGTTTTGACACTGACGACTTATTTGTTGAATTGAAATTGATAACTGGTTAGTTATTGTGTGTGCCCTTGGTTGTACCTTGTTTTTTCAAGGTGCCTGATTTTTACACGATTTTCAGATCTGGTAGTACAGATCTACCAGGGAGCACCTGAAATGTGTTTAATTACGTGAAGGCTTATCTAAATTTAAGTCACATTAGAATAACGATCAGTGCACCTCTACCCATAGCTTTGTCCACCCAACCTACATACCAGACTATGGTTTTGGGGTATTTGCTTATTACCTTCCCCAATGGCTTGAGCTGTGATTACACCTTTTTTCATTGATATAGAGGAGGGTTAAGACCACTCAAAACAACCTCCTCCGTCGTCGACCCCTCATCACAACGCATACTTTCTGACTTATGCATATCACCATCATACAAAGACCACTGAAACGGCCAAGCCTTAACAATCTCTTCCAGAGAGGACATGCGACCAGCTATAGTTTTTTTAATAGTTTGTTTGCGCTTTCATTTCACACCACATAATATCACACAAATGCTTTATGGCAAGCAATGTTGTCTGGCTTTGGACGTGTTGGCTTCTGTGGCAGGGTTATACTTCCCTCCACATCTGATGCTACCTGTAGATGCTTCGATAGAGCCAAAGTGAGATCTCGCCCCAAATGTTTTTTAGGGTATCCAGAAATGACCAGTCCAAAATATCTTTGTGTGGTAGCAATGTCTCTGGGTTTTCAGCGCCTTAAATTTGGTTTCAGGTGTTTTGGGGAAGGTTAACTGTTAACTGGGAAGGCTCCCAGTTAACACCTGGGAAAGACTCAGAGCTTTGATTTTTAGCTAACTGTTCCGTGTAGTTAACCTGCACCCCTCCTTTTCTCCCCTTCACCTTCTCCAGGCCCCTGAGGTGGGTGGGCAATTCAGGGGGTTGGGGGGGGAATCTCATCAGCGACAGGGGAAGCCGCCTCATACTATCCCTTCTATTAGGAAAAGTCATGGGGCCCCTGTGACCTCGGGTCTGAGAGGACCTGCCCTGTCCCTTCTCCTCATTGTCACCAACTTCAAGCGATACGACTCTTCCGAAACCATTTATGTGTGTTATTTAGATTGCAATTATGTACACACTTAATTCATTACACAGAGGGGGGCTGAAGAGGTATATTGAAATTACACCCTCCTGCTGCAGAGGCGTAGCTAGGATTGTCTAACAAGTGGGGCCTGAAGCTAATGCAGGTGGGCCCTCCACTGTGACATTAACATCCTTAAATGCCCACACAGCACTGCTCAATGGGCATTTACAGATTCTGGGTGTGCCTTGCCCGCTCAGGCCCTACCCTTTCTATGCGGACCTACTGCACAGTCGTTGACAAATAACATGTGGACAGTCAGAAAAATTAGCACTTTTACTGATCGAATTGTGCCTCAAAGGGCAAAGGGCAGGCGTCACCTCACCACAGACACCACAATTCTACGATCAAAGTTCATAACTCAAAGGCTATCAAAGGAGAGTGTAAGCCCCACCAGATCCATTAAATGGAGAGGCCAGTGAAGCAAGGACACCACAAGTGCTCCATATTTGGTAGATCAGAGCGTGGCTCAAAGGGCAAAGACAAGGAGATTGCTTAGCTGCTCCCAAGTCACCACGACCCATGACCCACTCCAGTGACACTGCTGAAACCAGTTGCTAAAGGACACCACCACAGCTGCGTATTTAGTAGATATGAATCGTGGCTCGAAAGGGCAGAGCCTGAGGCCCACAGTCACCACGTCTCACACCAGTGTTAGAGAAAGGGTTTCCTAAAAGCAGTCAAGGGAGGCTTACAAGCACTTACACTGGTAGCAGAGATCTTCGCTCAGTTTCCCATGAAGCAAGTTACTATCGGCTAGGAGAGCTCCACAAGTCAAGAGATCTCCGAACCTCTGCTCCTCGGCTCACCTGGGGAACAGAGGAAACACTCCACAACACTCGGCGAATGCTGGAGGAGGATTTTGTAGGCAGGCTCCTCCTCACTCTGAAAGACAGCAAGATCAGACTCAGCAGGCAAAGGACCGGCAGGCCACACGGGAAACACTCCACGGACACTGCGTGTCCGGAGTATGATTTTGTAGGCAGGCTCCTCCTCACTCTGAAAGACAGCAAGATCAGACTCAGCAGGCCAAGGACTGGCCGCATGGGAAACACTCCACAACACTCTGTGAATGCGCTGCATCCGGAGAAGGATTTTGCAGGCAGGCTCCTCCTCGGTCTGACAGACAGCAAGATCAGACTCAGCAGGACAAGGAGTGGCCACACGGGAAACACTCTACAACACTCCACGAATGCACTGCTTCCGGAGTAGGATTTCGTAGGCAGGCTCCTCCTGCACAACGTGTGGTACAGCTTGCAGCATTTGGCTGTTCACATCATGTTGGAGCATGAAGGCGCGAGGCAGACCCTGACACCAGCTAAGCAGGGCAGAGTGGACGTGGTGACCTCATTTTGTGCACCAAGCAGCTGCACTGGAGAGTGGCGAAACAAAGAAAGCAGCGAGATACAGTGTCTGAGGCCTGAGAAGCCCTTGAGACCTGTGAGCGACGAGGATGAGGAGGGGGCAACATGAGAAAAGCGGCAGATATTTCCCAGAAAAACAGAGAAAGGACTACCACCTGCAACATATGCCTTCTATAGCGGGGAGCAACTTAGAAAAGCAGTGGAACCAGTGAAACTGACTGGTTCAGGGGCTGAGAGCCAGGTCCTAGAAACCCTGCATTTACCCACAAATGTATCCGACAAAAGTACCACAACAATTCAGTACCAAGCCTGCGCAGTCCAAAGTAACCAGCAGCCCGAAGAGTTTATAGCACTGAGAGGATGCGTAGCAGAGCTCATCCCAGCTCGGCTGTGCCGTGTGCATAGGCTCGGCACTAGACACAAAGCCTAAACTTGGATTAGCTCTTTCCTTCCAGATAGAGTCCAATCGATTACACTACCCCACTTCTAATCTTGTAAAAAAAGAAATGACATGTGGTGTCCTACTGGGATATTCATTATGCCCTCTGAGGCCCCTTGCATCTCTGGTTGGCTCAACTGGCTTATTGCCCTGCATGAACGTGGTCGATACCCAGGTGATGCTCCATTTGGGCAACTCTTCTGCTGATGTCATGGGCTGTTTCAAGTTGTGTTTGGAGAGATTAACTGCTGCAATTTTCTACAATACAATTCCCAAAATCCTGACATTCTTCTCCCTTAGAAGGTGCAGATTGATCCTGTAACGCAGGGAAGTCCCGTCAGCCGGTCCTTGACACAGGTCGAGTTTCAGGAACATTTGCCTTCTTCCCTGTAGCCTTGCCCTGTCCCATCGTATAAGGTCGGGAATTTAGGACGTTGACTCGATTCATCTTACCTTTAGAGGCCCAGGTTAACCTGGTATAACAGGTGTGCTTTTTTTTTTAAACCTTCGAACAGTTAGAAGATTACAAGACTATTTTATCTTCTCACATAAGGTGCATTGGGTAAATCCATTTCTCTCCAGATGTTTATATTTCTGAAATGTGGGTTATTTGGGGTTAACCAAGGCTTCCATTCATACATTCCAAATTATTTAGAATGCTCCAGCAAGAATGCTTTTTACACTTGGGCTGAAGAGAGCGAATTTCCCAAACTGTTTGCTCACTTTATTGTTTCACAATCAATCCGAAAGATCCAATTAAAAGAACTGTGTTTGTTGAATACAGGTTACTATAATAAGGGTGCTGCTTTCTTGCAAAAGTCATTTACATAATATACACCAACTAGCACCATAATATCAGCCAATTTAATCCTGCTGGTCATCCCCAAATTCAAATGTGTGAAATATGGCGGCCATTCTACCTTAATCCAGGTTTCCAGATTCTGGAATTCTCTCCCTGTCCATATCTTGTTTATCAGCTATCATCTGACGGAAACTGAAGACATATCCGTTTCCTGGTCAGTTGCCTTCTACTCTTAGTGTGTGCTACAATCCTCTGTTTGAATAGCTTCCATGGTCTCCATCCTTAGATTGTACCAGTTGTAGTTTCTTGATCTGGTTCAGCGTGTTGATACTTTTTTGATGTGATTCTGCACTTCACAAATCATTATGCCATACCAGTACAACGTCCTTTCATCGACAGTCTTTTTTTTGATGTTTTTTTTTATACAAAAAATGTTCAATGAAAATATAAAATATAGGGGGAGGGCGGGAAAGTGCATATAAGGGGTGGGGGGGTCAGGAATAGAGAAAACCATAATGGGTGGGGCGCTTTGGGGGATGGGGGGGCACCCGAACCCACACAAAATTAATAAATAAATCACATTCGATTAGTTTTATCATTGAAAAATATTCATTAAAAAAAAATCTGTCGATGAAATGACATAGAACCACCATACCATACCATACCATACCATACCATACCATACCATAGGTCTGGGAAACTTCGCTAGCAGAGATGGTGGCAACATGTGCCTTTCCTGTCTTTTACATAGGGAAGGTCCAGAGTAGAGACATCATGCAGAAGAGGGGCTGCTAGCATCTCTCTATGCTCGGGTCATGGTCCTGGTCCCAGATCTTCTGTCTGACTGACACCATCAAGGAAATGACATATGCATAGAGGAATTGAATGGCAAAGACCCCACGAAGAAGGGCCAGTCCCAGGAGGGGATAGGCACCTGAAGTGAGCAGATGAGAGGTTACACGAGTGAAGAGGGAGACAGCCATGGGTGCAATTTTAGGGGGGGATAAGGGTGTTTGTCCCCACCCCCCAACTTATGCGACACACCATTCTGTCCCATTCATTTGGCAGGGGCCCCCTTCATTTAGATGTCATGTCTCCCTCAACATTTTCAGCAAAGTTACTCCACTGGAGACAGTTAGCCACCTGTCCCCCTCCTCCCCACTATTGTAATGATATGCCTAGCAGCAAATACCCCCTGCCTGCTTTCCCCCACAACTTCATCGTCAGCCAGCGTCGGTCAAAGAGCTAAACATTCTGCAAGAGGTTCTCTGTCCCCCCAAGCAGATAGGAGCTCCAGATGTCAGAGCATGTGCCAGCCAAATGGGTGAGCAAAGCACACCCTCTGCCCTCTAAATCCCTGCCGAAAATTGGAAACAAAATTCAAGAGACAAATGTATGAACAGGGTCCTCTATGGGTGTTGGGATAGAGATGTATGGTCTGGGTTGGCAGGTTGTGACATCATCTATGCTGGATGGTGTGACTGGGAGGGAGAGGGTCGTAGATCGGTATTAGGGGAGGCTGGACCTCCTAGTAGGATACGGCTATTACATTGTGTGCTTTGTATGGGCCTCTCATAACTGCACCCCTTTCCTCTTGATTTGCTGGGCTGAGGAGTCTGTGCAGGGCTGGAGACTATAAACACATACAATGCATCTCTGTCTTTAGATTCTACTACTAGGGTTTTCCACCTGAGAGTTCCAAATCTGTTAGATAGAGAGGACCTGAGATTTTCCCAAATTCAGAGGAAAACATCCCATATCTCTCAACCTTTTAATATTCCTCAAGGCGGGTGAAAAAGAATGATTTTTTAGGAGGCGGGTGGGAGCCCATTGAAATGAATGGACAGGTAGGAAGCTTGGCGTGTGAGTGAGTTCATTCCATGGCCTGTGTAACCAACGAAAACCGTGTGAGGCGAGAGGTATGCATCCCTTCTGTGAAGGGTGAGCATCCCACAGCTTGCCTGTCCTAATGTAAGAAGACTCAGGTTATGACATAATGATTAACAAGAGTCAAAATGATAACATTCTACTCTGCTGGCTTATGTATGGTCTCAACAATGACCTGGGTTGATGTTGTCTTTTCAACAGTTCCTTAAAATGCCAAAGTCGAAAGCAATGGCATTGAACTGGCATTTTTATTGATACTTGAATTACTGCTTTTGAAGCAAAGCAAATTCTGAAAATGTAGTGTAGCCTAGCAATGGAGATTTTTGCGGCTGCTAAGGCCCTCCCCACAAGTTGTAGACCTGAGCCGTATGCAAGGGTATATAAGGATGGGAAGGCCATTAATGGCCTGTACTGCCTGAAATGGAAGCGCTATAACTGTATGAGGTCCTTCCACCCATTGAGGGAAGTAGACTCTGTTTAAAACCAGATACAAATCAGAAACAATGGAATGCAGTGAAAGAAGGCTTATTTCGTATTATTGCCTGAACTAAGGGCAATACAAGGTACTATGAGCCTGAAAGCTCAACTTATGGGCGAGCGCAAGTCAAAGGCCCATAGGGAGGGCCTTGGGCTCATGGCAGCTCTCCGCCTTTCAAGTCCAAGGGGTGGGTGAAAACACACACTTTCGTTTTCGGCGGGTGAGAGTCCATTGAAGTTAATGGACATATGAAGAACTTGGCCGGTAAGTGGACACTTTCCCAGGTGGGTGACACCCACCAAAAGTGTGTGAGTTGAGAGGCATGGTATTATTTTCCCAGGGCCTCAGGCAATCAAGATATTAGGAGCCAGCTATGCAGCACAGGGATAAGGCATTACTAACACTGCAGTTTAAACATGTAAAATACAAATATGAAAAACACGCATTGCAACATGGCCAACGAGTAACTGACGCTCGGCAGCCTTCACGTAAAAATGATACTACAGTTTCAGGACCATGAATGGGATGGGCAAGGTATCCAAGGCTTTAAGTGGACCAGCGCTAGCCAGGGCTCAGCCCCAGCAGTCTCCAGGCATTGTCCTTGAGCCGGGGCTCTGCATGGCTCTCTGAAATTACATTTCAGACAGTGGCCCTGACTGATGGAATTATGTGCATGTAAAACAGCGATTTGCTGCAAATCTCCATTCTTAAAACAGGGATTTGCGCAGAAGGGCATGCAAATCCCCATTTTGCACGCAAATTATCCCATGAATCAGGGCCAATATCTTTCTTACAATGCAGTAATGTAAATACAAAGCTGAGTGACAATACTGTTCTTCACCAGTAGATGACACTATCAGCCATGTTTATAATTGCAACATCAGTTAAAGACATTTTTTATTAGGTTGTTTTCAAACGGGTTTGTTATTTGCAACACATTATATTAAAGTATTGGCATTAAAATGATGTTAATTCGTGCATAAGGATCACAGCTTTCTTTCAAAGGATGTGACTTATTTTGATTTGAAGTTCTATTTTGTATATGAATATATTTATTTTGTTCAATATTTTAAGCACAATTAATATATATTTTAAAGTAGAACTTCCTCCCTTTAATTACTGCACTTATGAAAACCAGATTAAGTCTGTTATGCTACTCTTAAAGGCCCCACCTCTTTTAATGGACTTGGGATTTGATGGTGTGCCAGACCGTTTTTTGCCCCCCCACCCCCCAAAATGTGCATAACGGCCCCTAAAGCCCCCCTTCGGTTTCTTATCCCACTTAAAGCAGTGAATGTGGCACAGACCTATAGGGTGAAGGGAGCAGAGGATGAAAAGGACGAGGCAGGCAGAGGGTGTGGAGATCAAGCCAGATGCAAGTGGGGAGGCTGGTGAGGGTCTGGGCAGGGTGACACTAATGTCTAGAAGGTCTGGCTCCTGTTTGGTTCTCAGGATCCCAAAGGTTCACCTCTGTGTAGTAAAACAGTTACTATGGCCTGCTGTCACTGCATTGTCTGAAAATATTGCAATGTTCCAAAGTTATCATTCTTTTAAAAAGCAGTGATTCAAAAATGGATGGACATTCTTCACCTACAGCAGTAAAACAAAAACTGGCGGTGAAAAGAAAAGACGTTGCGAGAAAATAGTGTTTATAGAAAGCGACCAACGGACGTTGCAATTAGCAGAGCCGGAATGTCATTTCTCGGCCTTTCTCATTAAATGACGCAGACATAGCCTGTCTGTCGGCCTCTAGGAATGCCTTCCGGGGGTAGGGGGGGCTGCCGGAGTCATCAATATTCTTTATGTACAGATTTATCGAGGCCAGACTGATACACTCTTTCTGCAGAGGGGACTTGGCCGGCGATTAAAAATTCTCCCGTGTTATCTGCTAACTGGGTAAGAGGGTTCCAGGAAGAGGCGGAAGCAATTTGGCAACCAACGGGCTCCCCCTGTCAGCAGTGACGCCTGAAATAGCCTCTCTGTTCTTAATTGGAACAGCTCGGTTGAATGTCTTTTGTTAAACAAGTTGAGACAAGGAAGGCTTCCAAGTCCATGAACTGTTAAACATTAGAGAGGCAATTAAGAATCGCGAGATGAACGGGCAGCAGAAGTGGCTGCATAGATAGAGAGAGTGTTCACCTGAGCTAATCAAATGAGTAGTCGCCCACATGATGTCATCTCTGGTGGCCAGCATAGACGTTTAAAGGAAGTGCAGGTTGGGTCCCAGCATAGTAGGAAGCAGACTGCACTTAAAATTGGCTCTCTTGCTCTCTTCATTGTTCCAATACTGTGGCGTTCTGGGTACTCACGTAGCACTTGAGTGACATGTGGGTCTTGTGACCCAAGGTGATGAGAAGAGGAGGTTCTGAAATAAAAGTGAATTATGTGTGGTAGGGTGGCCAACTGTCCTGTAATTTGCACGATTGACCCGCAATTAGTGACTGTGCCGCAGTTTGCAGAGTGGCTCTGTGGGATGCGGGTTGTCCCGATATGCTCTGTTTGAGCAGAATTAGGCATGCTGGGGGCTGGGGCCGGCCGCTGCAGGGCGCTGTCTCACAGACTAGGTGGGTTTTAGGCTCTAGGAGTGGAACCTGCCAGTGCTAAGCTCCAAATGTGTTGTGATTGCGATTTTGGGCAAGATCACAGGAGCGGTTTTGGGGTTTAGCCTAAGCCCCAGTTTGGTAAATTGGAAAGGAGAGGTTTGTTGCTCCCGGCTATCTTGCTTGTAGTTTGTGAAATAAATATTTCTGACACTTTGGTTAGTACGAATTAATTCGTTTATTGTTCATTGTTTTTCTGGGTGATTTTTTCCTTGAATACATGTGTTTATGAGAAACACTATTTGGAACTTGACGAGCAAGTTAGGTCAGCCGACACGTGTTTCGACCTTACGGTCGTTCTCAAGGCTGAACAATATTCAATTAGTGACAAGGTAGTGACATATTACATTATTTTCAGCAGTGGTGTTTAAGGTGATGTGCAAACATAGTGATAGGTAGTGACATGACATCAAAACACATTGATGTGTCGATATAAAGAAAGTTTGAAAATGGAAGAAAAGGAGGGAGGAAGAGACGAGAGAAGTAAGTAGCTGGTTAAAATTGTGCTAATGGTAAAATAGATTGAGGTAATTGCCTCTTACCCAGTTGCGGTTTGCTGTGTGCCCTCACTGGGGTTCTGTAATATAAACTGTCCTTTACGGCAGTCCTGGCTTTTGGGCCCTGGGGGAGCAAGAATATGGGGGGAGGGGTTGGTGGGAACTTGCAAAATGATCCCCCCAAGGTGCGTCAATGGTCCCATTTGTCTAGTTTAAGAATTGTTGGCTGTGGTCATTGCACATGAACACGGTGGAAAACATCAAGGGCTTTTCTTGAATAGCCTTTGTGTGTTCCCACCTTGTGTGCGTGTTGGCGGTGGTAATAGCAGTATCATCAAAATATGTAATTTTCAAATGGTTGGCCCCAGGCAGTGAATTGGCTGGGGTTGTTGAAATAGATGGTCCGGGATGTACATCAGGGGCTCTTTTGAGAAGTGCCCCTGTGTTTACCCAGCCATATAGAGCATTGGATTACATTTCCTAGTGTTGGAAAGTGAGAAAGGAAAATTATTGAAATAAGCGCTTTTTGCTAACCATTGCCCATGGGTGGGCAAGGAAGCTTGCTGTCCCTGGGATGGGCTGGGAGGCTTACCTGTATGTTTTGTCTGGCGTCCCAGGCGGTGTGCAGAAGCAGCAGAGCACCGCCTGGGACGCCAGACAGAACATACAGGTAAGCCTCCCAGCCCATCCCAGGGACAGCAAGCTTCCTTGCCCACCCATGGGCAATGGTTAGCAAAAAGCGCTTATTTCAATAATTTTCCTTTCTCACTTTCCAACACTAGGAAATGTAATCCAATGCTCTATATGGCTGGGTACACACAGGGGCACTTCTCAAAAGAGCCCCTGATGTACATCCCGGACCATCTATTTCAACAACCCCAGCCAATTCACTGCCTGGGGCCAACCATTTGAAAGTTACATATTTTGATGATACTGCTATTACCACCGCCAACACGCACACAAGGTGGGAACACACAAAGGCTATTCAAGAAAAGCCCTTGATGTTTTCCACCGTGTTCATGTGCAATGACCACAGCCAACAATTCTTAAACTAGACAAATGGGACCATTGACGCACCTTGGGGGGATCATTTTGCAAGTTCCCACCAACCCCTCCCCCCCATATTCTTGCTCCCCCAGGGCCCAACAGGAGCCAGGACTGCCGTAAAGGACAGTTTATATTACAGAACCCCACTGAGGGCACACAGCAAACCGCAACTGGGTAAGAGGCAATTACCTCAATCTATTTTACCATTAGCACAATTTTAACCAGCTACTTACTTCTCTCGTCTCTTCCTCCCTCCTTTTCTTCCATTTTCAAACTTTCTTTATATCGACACATCAATGTGTTTTGATGTCATGTCACTACCTATCACTATGTTTGCACATCACCTTAAACACCACTGCTGAAAATAATGTAATATGTCACTACCTTGTCACTAATTGAATATTGTTCAGCCTTGAGAACGACCGTAAGGTCGAAACACGTGTCGGCTGACCTAACTTGCTCGTCAAGTTCCAAATAGTGTTTCTCATAAACACATGTATTCAAGGAAAAAATCACCCAGAAAAACAACGAACAATAAACGAATTAATTTGTACTAACCAAAGTGTCAGAAATATTTATTTCACAAACTACAAGCAAGATAGCCGGGAGCAACAAACCTCTCCTTTCCAGTCTCACAGACTAGCTTCCACTTGCCAGCCACTGTTATTCAGATTTGTGGGAAATTATTGGATATGACCCCCTTACAAGGGGGTCATATACATACATTTCCCGCAAATGGGAAAAACAGTGGCTGGCAAGTGGCAGCTAATCTGTGAATAAGAATCCTAATGCATTGCATTGCACCCGCGCCTTCTGACGTGACAGGCTTGCAAGCCTGTCACATCAGCAGCTGCAATGCATTGATTCTGCCCGGTGAATGACGCTATGACGTCACCACCGCCTTGTGTACCGCAAAAAGACCTCACAAAGTTGGCCACCCTAATGTGTGGTACCCTTTCTGTTGCTGGGCATTGGTGCGCTGCGCAATGGGCCAACGTGACAACTGGCCGGGGAAGTACAGGCAGGCGGAGCACTGTGTCTGCTGCCGGTAGCCTGCGAGTGACTGTGCATTCCGAGTGTGGCGGGAGAGCAAGGCCGTGTTTACGGCCGGATGGCGGGAGCGCTATACAGTGTGTGAGCAGCTCCGAAGCGCATGGTGGAGACCTGCCGGCACCAAGAGTTTTCTCTTCTCGACCTGGTGGGGGGCCCCGGGACACAGCCTCATAAGGGAGTGAGTGGGCTCGGAAGAGGGCACTCACAGGGACTATTGAGAGGCCATGCAGCACACGGTCTTCCTTCCCGAGCACCTGGCGCTTGCTCAATAGAAGAAACAAAAAAGAAGAAATGTTCTCCTACAAATAAACATTAAGAATAAATAAAGGAAGCAGTCGTGGGATAAAGGGGGACAGCTGACCTTCATTGACAAAGGTGAGGCCCTGCGGTGGGACACCCCACTAGCATGAACATTTCCCCTGTGAGAGGCCCCCTGACCCTGCGCATCCTTTTCAACTCTAGCCCTTACTAAGGGTGGGGCACCCTGGGGACAGGAGAGCATTTAGCCAATACTCAGGACACACCTGGCAAATCTGTGCAAGAGTGCCCTGACTGCACAACAGGGTGGAGGGCCAGAAACAGGCGCAGGCAGACCCCAGTGCGGCACCAGGAGGTATAGCACAGCAACCAGCGCAGCAAGTAGGGAACTCATTCCCCGTACCAACGCTGCTCCCTTTTGACATGTCAGACACTTTGAATCTATGCACAGATGGGCTAGATGGATCAAGGAATTTGATGTGTACTTAGACACGCTGGGTCCCCAATTTGAAAAACTAATTTAAGTGCTCCTCACGCTCACTGCAGACCTTAAAGCGAGGTACATCATTTTTGAGCTACCTGAAGGCGTGGAATATTCATATCCAAAGCTCAAGCGCACCTTTAATGAACACTTCACTTTGCACAAAAATGTTGACTACGAACGTCATATCTTCCACACGACCATGCAGATGGATGGTGAATTTTGGACACATTCGTAACAAGATTGAGATTCAAGGTCAGGAACTGTGATTTCCATCGCTATTCAAATGAGGAGGCAATCCACTTGCAGATCATTGCGGGATGCCTCTGTTGTGTACCATTCAAAAAGATCACCCCAGTGAGAGAGGACAAGCACGACAAAAAACACTTTTTTCGTTGTGGGTATGAGTTCCCACACAAGGGTTCATATCTAGCCCTAGGAGAGGAGTGCACGGCGTGTGGAGCTTAATACCATTTCAGGGTGATGTGCAGGGCACACAAAGGACAGGGGACATACCGGAAGGGATGCAGATCGAATCGGAAACTAATCGCCCACTTGCCATGCCAGAGAGGAGAGAAACAAGCGCTCGGACAAGACACATACATCCCGGGAGCGGCGCAGTCTCAGGTCCACGCACTCTCGCTCCCCCGAGGCACGCAAACAAGAAAGAAGCACATACACCACCTAGCGACATCGACCCCACCGACAAGCGAATCTGACACAACATCAAGTTCAGAAAGACATAAGGGTTACCTATATTCCGTGGGCAACCTAACGGCAACGGCTCAAAGTCCAACATTGCAGTTGGACATACTGGGAAGTTCATATGACTTCCTCATAGAATCAGGCACAACCGTGAATGTAATGCCCAAGGGCGTGTTCATGAGAATGAAGAGGCCACCAAACCCGAAGAAAGCATGGATAGAGATCTATGCCTACAGCAAAAAAGGAGCAATTGCTATGTAAAGGAACATTCACCACCATGTGTCATTATAAGGACAAATCACGATCCACGTTATTGCGCAGATGCCAGCAGTGTATTCGTCCTAAGCTTCAGATCAGCCATTCGGATGTGGTTAATCCACATCATATACCGCATCATGAGCGACAAATACGTCACCCCAACAGCCAGAAAAGAGGCAACCTTCCCATCCCTGATCAAGGGGATAGGCACGTTCAATGGACGACAGATAAAGCTACATATTGAACCATCCATCAATACCAATAGCACACCACTACAGGGGCATACCTCTCAACATCCAGTCCCAGGTAGAAAAGGAGCTCCAAACGGTCATGAGAGACAACATCATTGAACCCGCTTCTGGCGCCACCCGATGGAATTCACTAGTGGTCCCAGTACCCAAGAAAGGTCCAGACTGACAAATCAAGTTGTGTATAGACATAAGGATGCCCAATCAGGCCATTCTAAGGGAGCGCCATCAAAGACTGCGCATCACGGACATGATGCATTTGCTTAACAGATCAACTATATTCTCCCGGCCTGCTCTAACAAAAGGATATCACCAAATTGAGATAAGGGAAGAATCGCACTACATCACAATGTTCACCACTGATGTGCGCTTATTATGCAACAAATGATTAAGTTTTAGAATCTCATCAGCGGCAGAAATGTTCCAGGAAGAAATACAGAGGGTGATTTGCCACATCTCGGACTGTATAAACTACAGCAATGACATATTCATTTTTGGCAAATTACAGGAAGATCATGACCCCACTGTTCTGAGGGTATGCAGGGTGCTGTAGGACACCCACTTGACTCTCAATAGGAATCTTCGGCCACATCTTTTCAGCCAAAGGGATAGAGCCGGATCCAGACAAGATCAGAGCGCTCACGGAGGCCCCTCGTCCAACAAATGTGGCTCAAGTGCACTTGTTCCTTGGACTTGCAAATTACTGCACACAATATCTCCCTGAGTTTGCATCTGTTAGCACTCCTCTACATCTACTCACAAGCTGGTCAGATAGCACAGCGAGTAGAGCACTCGCTTTGATATCTGTGCAGGGCCTGCCGATGCAGGTTCGAATGCCGGCCTTTCATCCTTCCGAGGTCAATAAATGAGTACTACACACCGTGGGTAAGCAACACCCAGATGCCTGAAGGTTTGTAGCACTATGTAAATGCAAAAAAATAAAGACCAGCTGCTCTGATGGGATGCAGCATGTCAGACTGCATCAGGCAAGACATCGCAAAGGCTGTGTACACATCATGTTTTGACTCAATCCTGAATACGGAATTGATTGTCAACGCCACTCCTTTGGGACTTTTCACCATTCTTGCCCAGGTTTCTGGCAGTGATCACACGCCACCAAGGATTGTCTGTTATACCAGCAAGAGCTTGACCAAAGTCGAACAAGGCTACTTTAAGGAGGAAAAGGAGGGTCTAGCCGATGTGCGGGCATGCAAGCATTTTCACTTGTTTCTCTATGGAAAACCATTTACTGTCATCCCTGACCATTACGCTCTGCTCCCCATATATGGGAAACCATCAGCGCAGATGCTGCCTCCATCGCTCAGTTGGGTCTGAGGCTTCAGGAGTACAGATGCAACATTATTCACAAGCCTGGAAAGGAGGCTAACCCAGCAGATTTTCTATCGCATCTCCCGAGTCAGGTCCAGGGCCTGTGTCAAAGGGTACATCAACTATATCGTTCCTCATGCCTGCCCACCAACGATCACGCTGGAAGAACTCTCCAGACTGACTCAAGAAGATCCCACCCTGTCATTGATATCCTCGGTCCTCAAGAATGGGTTGTGTCGTACAGCAGCCAACACCACGTCCCTTAATCTATACAGAGATCCCTGCCTCTGGAACAAACTGCCTCGAGTGCGGGATGAGCTATCCCTGGCTCCATCTGACATTTTGCTAAAAGGTAACAGAATCATACTACCAGCCCAGCTGCATCAGAAGGCCATCGAAGTGGCACACAAAGGGAATTTTGTCCACCAAAAGACTGCTCAGGCAAAAGGTGTGGTTTGCGGGCATGGATGGCCTGACTGAAAAAAACATTCAAATCATGGCAGATCTGTATCAGCCTGCAACTACACATGTTCCCAGAACCGTTGCACATGATGCAGCTGCCAGACCATATGTGGGAGGAAGTGGGGATTGACTTCTTTGGCCCTCTTTATTCAGGCACTTATGTTCTGGTCATGTTTGATGTGCACTCCCGGTACCGTGATGTGCAACTGCTGCAATCCACTGCCGCCACAGCAGTTATACCGGCGCTGGACTGCATGTTCTCCATATATGGCATCCCAAAGACGGTGAAGTCGAACAATGGTCCCCGTTTACAGGAAACGACTTCAAAGAGTTTGCTCGGTACCTGGGTTTCACCAATTGGAGGACCACGGCACTCTGGCCGCAGGCCAACAGAGCAGTTGACCGCTTCATGGCTAATCTGAAGCGGGCAGTGCGCATCTCAGACATCCCTCGCCAGCTGCTGGAGCAGACACTCTATCAACTTCTGTAGGACTCCAGAACATGCCCCACAGCTCTACGGGCCCGGCAGAGCTAATATTTGGTCACACTGTACGCACACATTTGCCGGACACGTTTGCCACACACCCCGTGCCGAAAAGGTCCGGAGCACAGTGATGCTGAGGTGAGAGATGCTGAGGCAGAAAGGAAAATGAAGGAGTATGCGGATCGATGCCGCAGAGCCCGTTCTTCGGACCTGTGTGAAGGTGAAATTGTCCTTGTAAGGCAGCCATGGCCGCATTGGGGTGCACCACGCTTTGACCCTCACCCACTGACAGTGATACGGAAAAAGGGATCTGTGATCAATGCAGGTCGCCCGGATAAGATCATTACAAGAAATGCATCCTTTTTCAGAAGATTTAACGTGGAGGCTGACAGAGAGGACTCCTGGTCTACAAGGGAGACTGAAGTGTCGGATTATACCAGTGATGAAGAAGAGGCAGCAGGCAAACCGAACTGACAGTGAGAACGAGATGATGCCAGCAGCCGAGGGACGACCACATAGAGTCATACGACGTCCCCTGAAGGTGGATTAAAGAAATGGGGTGAGGCTCAATTTAATTTGGGGGGAGTTTGTGGGATTCTGGGTACTCACGTAGCACATGAGTGACATGTGGGTCATGTGCCCCAAGGTGACGAGAGGAGGAGGTTGTGAAATAAAAGTTCATCATTCCCCGCCAGCCCGTATGTGTGGTACCTTTCTGTTGCTGGGTGTTTGGACACTGCACAAGGGTTTGAGTGGAAGGCCCTAGGGCCAACGTGACAAATACCTCTCTGTATTGGACTGAAATGTGCGTTTTATGCACTACAGTCAGGTGTGTTTATTTTGTGTGCTCTGCTATGTCATTGGTGATCCATAATAGACTTTTGGAGAACTTCTATCAAGGTGCTGGTTGGAGAGACTCTCTAGTGGTGTATCTGAAAAGGTTTCAGGATTAGTCTGCACATGGGCTATTCTTTTCTATAATATATGGGATAAAGTACCCTCTGCAATACATTATACAGATATTACAAGTCACCAAGGAGTTCCGTGACCAAATAGAGACAAGGCCAAAGGTTTGAGTTCCTTTATAAGTTCACAAAGTCTGAGGTGGCTTGCAATATCCTTTGTACGTACAGAAAGGTGTGTTTTATTCCTTGCAATAAATAGCCACAGCCTTTCATCCCCTTTAATAACTGGCCTCACGTTTAATGTAATGCAAGAAATCTTCCAGTTACTGATACATATATTTAATGTAGAATTTCTTTGACTTGAAAAAGGTATCTAACATGCAGCTTCTAATGCGTTGCACAAAATAAATGTAAGCAGTATGTTAAAATAAGCAATAACATGCAGGTTCGTGTTCTCATGTTTGAAACTCCTACAGCACACAGAATAAACATACGTCCATAAAGATTTCCTTATTAGTTAATGGCTATAAAGTGTCACAAAAAGCGATTTTACAAAGAAGGAATTTGAAAAGCCTGTCACAGTGAATTCTGCTCTGTGCTGGCTCAAGCAGCATGCATTGTGATGTTGTCACAACTGAAGTGTAATACATGATTACAGGCCATTAGTGAAGGCACAACTAGCCAGTGATATATGGGATATAGTACCTCCTACCCTATGCTATAAGGATATTGCAAATCACAGAGGAGTTCAGTGACCAAACAGAGTAATGAGGCCTATGGCCAAGCTCATTTATAAGGTCACGTACTATCATCTTTAATACCTGGCCTCTTGCTTTTTTTTTGCATAACATCTTTTTATTAAACAACTTTAGTAACAAAATTATTAATTAATTTCAAAAGTCCATAAATCACATTGCTCTTGACTTGGCGTCTGCGTTTGATCGTACTCACCCCCTCCCCCAAATCCCATATCCTCCCAGGATATCCTTATCAGCAAGTGTCTGCCTACTTTTCAAATTACTGGCAGGTTGGGAATGGCTTGGCAGTCTTGGGTCGCTCAGTGTGCTACAACCTGGGTGTGTCTCCACATTACGGGGAATCTCTTCCATTCTAATCCTTGGCTATCATTTATTATTTCACCTGTTAAGGAGGCACAGAATTCTTAATTTTGATCCTTGCATTCCTTACTATATCCATGCTTGCTAGACCACCTTTCCTCCAGGGCAAGTAAAGAGTCTTACGAGAAATTATTGGTTTCTTCCCTTGCCATATAAAGCTCATTGCCTCTTTTGGAACCCGGTCGGTACTTTGTTGGGGGTGGGCAGAGGCAGAGTTTGAAAAATGTATAGCAACTTAGGTATTATATTAATTTTAACTAAGTACAGTCTGCCTATCAATGAAATGCTTCTATGAGTGTAGGTCTGCATTTATTTTAGATATAATCAGAGGGACATTCAATCTATATAGATCTTTTGATTAGCTTGGTTGAGTAGGCCCAAATATTTTATACTCTTTGTGGTGTTTTTGTTTAGGAATGTGACTTTTAATAAGTTCCAAAATGTCTCTGGGATCTTCATGTACAACATCCCAGATTTTGTGAAGTTGATTTTAAATTCAGATGCTGCTTTGAATTCTCTAAAGATTTGCTGCAGGGTGCGGAGCAACTGTCCCGGAATGGTCAACGTAAGTAGGATGTTTAATAATTAGATCTTGTATTTATTGCCTTGGTTGCCAAACCCAGATATAGCAGGGCAGTTTCTTATTCACTTGGCCAGGTGCTCTACAGTGATCACAAATAGTAAGGGCAACCTAGTCTGGCCCCTCTATGTAGCCTAAAGCGTTCTGAAAGATACCCGTTGGCTCATATCTTAGCTGTAGGGGCCATATAGATGGCAATGATAGCATTCATTAGCATGGGGCTTATTCCCATCTTGAATAGGAGTCTTCTCAAGAAGTCCCACTCCACCCCGTCAAACACCTTCTCAGTGTCTAAGGAGACTAGGGTGGTGGGGGAGATATTTTTCCAAGCAATGTCTATAAGGTCAATCACTGTGTAGACAATATCAGCCTAATACAACCCTCCTTGGTCATCCTGCATGAGTGTCAGAAGGAGATGTTCTATCCTTTTGGTGAGAATGGACGCATATACCTTTGCATCTACAGTTAGGAATATTATGGGTTGGTAGGAGGAACAAAGCTCCGGGCTGTTCCCTTGCTTAGGAAGAACCGCTCATGGTGGGTGACACTGCTTCCTGTTGTATAATTGCACTGTGCAGCTCAAGTAGGGGCTGTAGCAGATTTTGGGGAATTTCCTGTAGAAGAGGGGAATGATGTCATCCGGGCCTGTGGATTGCCATAGCTTCTGCACTACTATTACCCTCCTTTCCTCCTCCTTCATAATTGGTCCCTCAAGCTCTTCTTTATCAGTAAGCATCAATGAGGAAAATGATGTTCCATCCTGAAATCCCTCTCCAGATTTTGTATCACTGGGATTGAGTACCTCATAAAAGGATCTGAATATCTGTAGCTTATCCTTTTCCCAGGAGTACCTATTACTGCTACCTTCTCTTAGCATCCCAATTTTGTTATTTTTCCGGGTTTTAAATTGATATGCCATCAGCTTAGTAGGCATATTTCCTAATTCATAAAATCTGCTGTTCGCTCTATGGATTATTAAATCTACTTGATATTATTTAACGATGCAAGTTTATTTTTTGTAAAGATTTTTTGAATGCCCTTCATCTGATGGATCTCCTCAGGATCCTTAATTTCTTGCATTAATTTGGTTTCTTCTGCAGATTTGGTTTTTTCCTGCCAGAAGGCTGTGTCTATGAGAATCCCTCTAATTGTTGCCTTAAAGGCATCCCACATCAGTGAGGGAGGGAAACTCTTATTGTTGTACTCCTGGAAAAAAGTTTCCAATTTCTAGTTATTGTAGGCATGTTGGGTCCTGGAGAAGTTGAGGGTGATGTTTCCATGAACGCGTCTCATCACCTGTTCTCCTAAGGCCAATGAGCAGCAAATTGGGGCACAGTCAGAAACCGTGGCAGGGCCTATTTCTGAGCTCCCTTAATGTGTGTTAATGCTTGCTTACTAGGATGTAAGGAAATAATCGATCCATGCATATGAGCTATGAACATGTGAGTAGAACATATAGTCCTTTAAGCCCACATGTTCCTCTCTCCATACATCTTTTAGTCTCATATCTGTGAATGCTGGTCTCACATCCCACTCAAGTTGGGCCTGCACCATCTATCCTGCCTTGATCTGTCCTCGATGTTGTTGCCCACTATATGAAGGTCACCCAGGAGCATTAGAGGGCCCGCCGCTGCCAACTGTAGGGTGGGGAAGAAGGATCTTAAATATTCATTCTGTGCCATGTTTGGGCAGTAGACCATAGCGAGGGCAGGATGTCTGCCTTGTGTGGTCACCTGATGAATCAAGAACCTCCCCTCATTACTGGCCAGCTTTGATGATAGAGTGAAGGAAACATCTATACCCATGGGAATCCCTACTCCATTTTTCCCCTTACCTGTGGCGAAGAATAGTGTGTGGAAGAATCTAGACCTAGATCTCTGTGTGTCTTGTGCAGGTAAATGTGTCTTTTGCACCGCAGCTAGCTGCACCCTCTGTTCTTTAAGAAGCCGGATTAGTTTCAGCCTTTTGAGCGAGGAGTTTAGTGCCCCTACATTTAGTAGCGATACATTGAATCTGCGGAAGTTACAAGTCTGATTGAGTTAGTGGGCCAGATCCCCGTGTATAGATAAGGTAAATATTTCACAAGTGTATAGCCTCTTGCATGGTTAAGTGAGCCTAACGATTGTACTGATCTCCTCTCCCCCTTTCCCCTCCAGATCCCTCTCCAATTCCCCAACTTCTTCAACTCACCCCTTCTCCCTCTCTTCCCCAAATTGGATCACTCTATTCATACATCACAATGTGGAAACCTCCTAGTGATGATGTGGATGGGGGTTACTGGTGTCCACCGGATGTCCGTCTGGTAGCCCTCACCTCCGTCTTGGCCAGCTATACCCGATTATTGCTGCATTATTAAATATATGTATGGCACCAGGTTCAGCAGAAAACCAAACTTGTTTCCCCTGCTTCCTGCTGATTTTCCCGCCTTCATGCCTGTAGGTCTATGCCTGGCATCTTATCTGACTGTTCCAAAGGGGTACCCTGCCTGGGGACAGAGAGATCCCCCTGATGGGTGCTTAATTATAAACCTTTGTGGAATGTCCATGACTCGTCCTCATGTCTTTTAGGATAAATAGGATTCTAAAAGTGATCGTTCCCTGCCTTCCTATAAGTTCAGAACCACAAGGATGTGCTGGGCGAATGATTCTGTGCAGTCTTAATGTTATCCTTTTACTTTCCGGAATATGTGGACACGCTTCCTCCTACGTTAGGGTTAATTCTTCTTTTTCCTTCCCACCGCCCTGCCCAACCACCAAGGGGCACTCCTCACGGTGTTCAAGGTCCTATCTTTAATGGAAATACCCATAATGGCGGTTGCCTCTTGTAGTGTCGTTATTCTGTGGTTTTGGTTGTCCCATGTAAACGCTGGACCAAAGGGAAACATCCAGTGGTATCTAACCTTTGCCTCTCTTAGCCTTTCTTTGACTTGCCAGAATAATGTTCGCTTTTGGAGCTTCACCGGCAAAAGGTCTTAGAATAGACGCAATATTTGCCCTTGAAAGGCTATAACCTCCACTTCACTGGCCCATTTTAGTACTTGCTCTTTCGTCTGAAATGAGTGAAATGTCATTACTATAGCTCTTGGGCATATTACTGGGTTCTGGTGTGGCTGGCTGACCCTATGGGCTCTCTCTAGCTCTCTCTGTGTGTGGATATCAGGCGCAATGATCTGAAACAGCTGGGTCCATGCTCCCAGGTCATAGCCTTTAGTGCCTTCAATGGTTTTCTCTCCTGTGCCTATTTCCAAGCCCCCTGATCATTTCACTTGTTTCGTTCATCTAGTCCATCCTCGTTGCCATGGATGAGGAATCATTCTGGAACTCCTAGATAGAGATCTCTTTGAGTCATCCCTGGCCGTGATCGCCAAACAGCTTGCTTCTAATTTCAGCTATGAATAAGGAGATGGCCTGTGCCAATGTTTGCACCTCCTCTGTAAGACGCTTTCCAATATACTCTCGTAGAGTTTCCACACAGTTCTGTTGTGTGAGTATCCGAGCTTCATTTCCCTGTGGCGCTGGCCATCCATGCCAACGTATGCATTCTTCCAAAGCTTTTTCTTGAAGGGTGGATGTGCTTTGCCTTGCTTCTGCCCTCACCCCCTCCATGTGGTTGTTTTCGCAAGAGATCATCTAGTGAGGAGTGGTGCTGGGAGAGTCGCTTAGCCAGAGGCCGAAGTGAACGGGAGCTATCAGGAGCGGAGGACCACTACTTTTATTTGTTTTGCTATTTACAGATCTACTACTTTCTACAATTGTTTGCACCATTGCAACGGTTACAGAATACCTCTTGATTTTTTTTTAACCTATTCCAGTTACAGCTAAACTGCAATCTGTATCCCCATACATACACAAAGCCTGGATGACTTCTCAGGCTGGATAAACCTTATCTGGCTTCATCTTAACTATCGCATGGTGGCCGAGGTTCTGCTAAAACCAAGAAATGATCTCTTGAAGCCACCATCTCCCCCTGGTTTTTGGAGAACTTGTCAAGTTGTTGGCTCAGCTGAAACGCTAAAATGTTACATTTGATAAAGGTCCAGGCCATTTGCACAGTATTTTATTTTAACATTAGCTGGCTAATGGGAGGTGCCCCTTCATACTACTGGACATGTGTGCAGGTACAGGAGGAGCCTTAGGGACGATGGTAATGCACTCCTACGGGACACTTCAGAACCACACACTGTTCATCCCTAGAACTATGTCAGACCAGAGGAGATAAAAGACTTTCAGTCTTAATGCCTCATCAGTACCGGAGGTAATACCACTGGGATACCGCTGGCGCAAATAGCGTTATTACTACTCGGTCTGCCATATTAGCACCAGATCACGAGTAGCGGTACAGTGGTAAGTTCCCATTCCCCATTGGGTCCAAACGGGTGGTAAGGGGATATCTTTACCTCCAGCAAAAAGCTGGAGGTAAAACTCCCCCTTACCGCCCAACTCATGATTGGACCAACCCTTAAATGCAGCGGGAATAGCGTTGCCGCCGGATTTAAGGGCTAAGGCTCAACTCATGATGAGGCTCTTAGTATTCAGGCTCTGTAATACATTACCAAATTCGATTAATGACAGCACACGTTTTTCTAGTGGCAGGCCCCTGTTGAAGTAAGGGCTTTTCAGGAAGGTGTTAGGTATGGGTCCCATCAGAGTTAAGATCAGCGAGTAGAGGAGATTGAGTCCACAAAGGCCATATATAAATGTTCCTGAATGACCAACTGAGAGAAATGAATGAAAACCAATACAGAGGACCTCCTTCTATTGCCTGTTCCACCCACTTGGCTGTCAATCTGACCCATCCACAACATCTTGAAACATGGGTTGCACCTTGGTCCCTCCTGCCTACCCCATCCCCGCCAGAGTCACAGTTCTACTACTTTTTTGGCACACTTCTACAATTGCCTTTGCCTGTTTCTTCCCCTGTTTCAATGCCATGTGAACTTATTCTTCCATCTGCGTGTTTTATCTGTGGGCACTTCAGGTGAGCTACATCACCTTAAGCCAGGTCAGCTCTGCTTATTTTGACCCTCTTGCCTGCCTAGTAGATTGGAAGGTGTTATTACCCCCTACCTTAAGGCATGCATGGATGTGTTGCTTGGCGCTTTCACTCACCTCCCTCTAATCTTCAGAAGAGAGTATCTGCTTACATATTGCTTTTGGAGTGTCGTTGACTGCTCACTTTCGTTGCAGAGTGGGCATCTGGCTAATTACAAATGCATGGTGTGCTGTTGTTTACCTGCCAGAGTTAAGGAAGCTGGATTCATCTTGCCTCGGTGCTTCAGAGCTCACTTGGTTTTTAGCACTGCCATTTCAGAGTCAGGCAAGGCTCCGTGTTGAGAGATGTCACTGGGTCCATCCATAGGCGGCGCCACCATATTGCAGTCAGGTTAGTCTCTGTGGCAGGGCGAATCCACTGATTTCCACAATCCCAATCCAGCCCTCGAGCTATCCACCAGGAAATCCAGGATAGTGTCACTGGTATTAACAGTAAGCAGTGGGGCGGGAATCAGTTTCATGTTGACAAATTAATTTCGGGGGCATTTGGGAGGCGGGAGGCAGGGAAGGAAGTGATGCGGGGGCGCAGGGTCAGGCAGCAAGAAGGAGAAAGAGAATAAAGAAGATGTTTGGATGACCCGCTCGGTGTCCGTATCTTTTGCGCTGTGCAGCGAGGTGAACACATGTCGGAGCATGGCGACGCGTGGATGTTAGGAGACACGGCCGCTTTACCCAGCCCTACCGAAGGAGTTTCAATGTTACGGCTACCCGGGTCGCACGTGGTGAAAAGGTGCCCCACCCATGATCGAACGCTCGAGGCGAGCTATTGGGAGTCCTGGGCCGAGGCAGTCATATCAATTACGATGGTGAGTCGGGGAGAGGAGGGCCACGTAATGGTGCTCGTGCCATGAAGCGGCCATTACATCTGCAGCCCTCCCCACTGGAGACCCAGTGGGACACATATTTGACACAGTGCTCGTGCCTATCAGGCGGCCATTTGGGCCACCAAAGAAGCCAGAGGCCAGCTATTCAGTGGAGGTCCACACCATAGTACAGGGGGATGTCTGCCCAGGATGCAGGCCAGGGTGCACAGGACCAAGGGCCAGTTGCTCAACAAGAGCAAGCCCCATACATACTGCCAGACTCCCTGGCGGCTCAGATGCCAGGTGCCTTTGATGTCACAGACACCTGCAATATGGGGCCGAGGTGGGCCAGATGGATAAGGGACTTTGAATTGTACATGGGGGCTATGGGGCCCATTGATGAGGAAAAACAAAAATGTCTTCTCAAACTGGCAGCAGGGCCGGCCACACGTGACATTATCGATGAGATGCCTGCGACAACCATTGACTTCATACAAGATTTTAAAGGGGCTTTGTCCGCTTATTTCACCCCACACACCAATGTGGACTATGAGCGTCACTTATGCCAAAGCACCAAACAGGCAAAGGGTGAAACAATGGAAGCCTACGTCATGAGACTGAGAATTAAAATGAACTATTGCTACTTCGCAAACTACTCTAACACAGAGGCACTGCGGTCTCAAATTATCGCAGGATGTGAATCCCAGTCTTTCAGGAGGAAACTGCTATAGAAAGCCTGCAATTTGGATGAAATACTGATGCTCGCGAGGGCGTAAAGGGTAGTGGACTCGCAAGTGGTAAATCTTAACACCACGGCACAGGCAGACGCAGTGCATCGACTACAACAGGAAAGGAGACAAGAAGAGCCATATTGCTTCAAATGTGGCTTTGAATACCCACATAAAGGAACCTGCCTGCTATTAGCCAGCGATGTGCCACATGTGGCGAAGAGACACTTTAAGGCAGTATGTCGACTGAACAACGAGAAAGGGAGAGAGAGGCGGAGAGACATTCCCCAGATACAAACCCAGACCTCTTCCCTCAACGTCACAACCATCGGGGACAATATCACATCCCCCACCAAGACCAATTGACCCTGGACTAAAAGAGCGGGAATCCAGTGACGAGAGACATAGGAGAGAGAGAAGAGAAAGTAGAAGGTATGTCACTCGCGTGAGACCAGAGCGTAGATCCAGACGCCACATGCGATACCTGGTAGAACAATCCCTGTTTGAATCTGAAGTTAGCTCATCTGGGAGCGAACAACGAAAGAAGGCATACGTATACACCTTGGGCAACTCAGTGGCCACCGAACACAGTCCAACGCTGATCACAAACTTTAATGAATTTCTCATAGACACTAGGCCGATGGTGAACGTGGTCAGTGAGAAGGTATTCAAAGAACTGCCACAAAGTCCAAAGCTAAACCCGGCAACCGTAGATATATATGCCTACAGAGCCACAACACCTGTCAAGTGTACAGGACAATTCGAAGGATTGTGCTGCTACAAGGGGCAAGAAAAAAAAGTGCTGATACATGTGCTGGCGACAGGGAGCGAAAGCGGCTGCGTACTGAGCTTTAAGATGGCCTTTGAAATGGGTCTAATACATGTACTCTACAAGATTATGGTACAGAAGTACATAGACCCAGTACTCATGATAAAGGATCTGTACCCCAATCTATTCAGAGGCATCGGAAAACTGCGGAACAGACAAATAAAGCTGCACATTGACGAAACAGTGCGCTCCGTAGCCAACATTACAGGGGCATATTGGTGAATATCCAGAAGAAAGTGGAGGATGAACTACATAAGCTCTTAGAACAGGACATCATAGAGCCGGCCACGTGCCCCACCACGTGGGTCTCACCCATCGTTCCGGTGCCGAAGAAAGGCTCTGATGCAATTAGACTGTGTGTGGATATGCAGTGACCCAACCAAGTGATCCGAAGGGAAAGACACATGGCCCACGTATCACTAATATGATACATTTACTAAACTGGACCTGAAGAAGGGCTACCACCAGTTGGTATTAAGGCCAGAGAGCCAGAACATCACGACGTTCATCACGCACCTGGGATTGTAAAGATATAAAAGATTGAGCTTTGGGGTCTCGTCGGGGGCCACGATATTTCAGGTGGAAGTCCACATTGTTGCATATGCCAGCAGAAGCTTCTCAGCCACCAAACAGGCCTATTCTCAGGTGGAAAAGGAAAGTCTTGCAGTGGTATTGGCGTGTGGTATTGGCAAGTGAACATTTTCACTTGTTTCTTTATGGCAAGTCATTCCGAATAGTGACTGACCATCAAGCACTTCTGTTTCTCCATGGCAACCCACAAGCCAAAATGCCACCCCGTATCGCGAGGTGGGCTTCTGGCTCTAGGATTATGCATTCAAAATCATACACAGACCAGGGAAGGAGGAAAACCCAGCTGAATAATTATCCTGACATCCCAGAACAGGAGGATTCAGATCAGGCCGTCCAGATAATGTGCAAGGGGCTCGGATCCGGTCAATGGAGGAGGGCCAAAGAACGGGGTCACCTAGTGTTGGAAGAGGTAGAGCAGGACAGGTTGTTGCAGGTAAAAGAAGAGCTAGCGCTCTTAGAGGACAACCTCCTATTAAAAGGACACAAGGTAGTGATTCCAACATCACTAAAAAGGAAGGTGATAGAACTGGCTCACAAGGGACATTGAGGGGTGGTCTCCACGAAGTGCATGCTGCGCCAGAAGGTGTGGTTTCCACAACTAGACACCATGGTGGAGGAGCTCCTAAAACAGTGCCCTACATGCTGCATTCTCACGCCAAATTGGCATTGAGAGCTGTTGAGAATGTCCGAACTACTGGGGGGAAACAGTGGCGGCTGACTTCTTCGGTCCTATTGAAGGGGGGAGATATGTATTGGCCATCATGGACGAATATGCAAGGTATCTGGAAGCTCAAATCATATCGTCGACTGCAGCTCACCATGTCATTCCGGTGTTGGATCACATCTTTACAGCCTACGGTGTTCCTCGGAAGGTGAAGACAGATAATGGGCCTCCGTTCAACGAGCATAGCTTCACAAAGTTCAGCGAGTACATGGGGTTCCATCATCACAAGGTAACCCCATTATGGCCCCAGGCCAATGGTATGACTGAACTGTTCACGGCATATCTGAAGAGAGCACTACAGGTGGCTCGGTTCACAGGCCAACCCTACGAACAAGTGCTCCACCAATTGTTGAGGGATTATCGAAGCATGCCACACAACTCCATTGGGAAAACCCCAGCCCACCATGTCATTTCAGTGTTGGACCGCATCTTTACAGCCTATGGTGTTCCTCGGAAATTGAAGACAGATAATGGGCCTCCGTTCAACGAACATAGCTTCACAAAGTTCAGCGAGTAGATGGGGTTCCATCATCACAACGTCACCCCATTATAGCCCCAGGCCAATGGTATGATTAAACGGTTCATGGCCAATCTGAAGAGAGCACTACAGGTGGCTCGGTTCACAGGCCAACCCTACGAACAAGTGCTCCACCAATTGTTGAGGGATTACCGAAGCACGCCACACAGCTCCACTGGGAAAACCCCAGTAGAGATCGTGTTTGGGAGAGACATCAAGACCCGGCTGCCCCAGGCTAGCCCACAGGAAGACCGATCACTATTGGAAACCGAAATAAGGGAGTGGGACCAGGCTGCAAAAGAATGCATGAAGCAGAATGCGGATGGTCGTCGGAAAGCCTGAGATCCCCAACTTGAAGTAGGGGATGTGGTTGTTGTAAGCAACCACAGTCTCACAAGCACACGACTGCTTTTCAAGAGGAACCGCTGATCATACTGGAAAAGAAGGGCTCCATGATCACGGCCCAAGGGGACAAGGGACAGACCTCTCGCAATTCCTCACATTTTAAGAAAGTTCCCCTTTTCGGGGCCACAGCGACTAAGTGGAAAAGTGGAGATACCCATTGACTATGCTCGCGATGATCCTTATCACAGAGATCAAGAGGATTCAGAGGACTCTGGCCGAGAGGATCAAGGTGAGAGATCCGGGGCCAACTATGCTCCTGATGATCCTTATCACAGAGATCAAGAGGATTCAGAGGACTCTGGCCGAGAGGATCAAGGTGAGAGATCCGGGGCCAGTGACTGTGTTGAAAGCTTTAGCTCTCAACCTCAGAGATCCAGGAGTAAGCCTTGCCGCCTCATTGAGGAAATGGCATAGCGAACAGTGTTCCTGTTTTGTTCATCACTCCTGTTGGGTAACTGTTTAAATTGGGGGCGGGGTGTCATGTTGACACATTAGTTCCGGGGCAGTTGGGAGGCGAGAGGCAGGGAGGGAAGTGACGCGTGAGGGCGGGGTCAGGCAGTAAGAAGGAGAACGAGAATAAAGAAGACGTTTGCATGTCCCGTTCCCTGTCCGTATCTTTTGTGCTGCGCAGCGAGATGCTTGCGCAAGAGGCCTAGCTCCAGGCCATTACAATCAGTACCCCATATGGAGCCCACTGCCATGATGCCATGATGACATTCCGTTGCCAGGAGCGCAGTAAGCCTCCTTTGTTCTGCGGGGTGTCTGGAGTTGGGGAACCATGCACCATGAGGGTCAGCCCCTACAATAGGCCATAGCAAAGATTTCCACCAGATCTGAGCTGCTTTTTATGTGGCACACAATGGGCAGAGAGGCTTCGAGGGTTCTGTCTTTGCAGCCATTTTTGACAGCAGCTGGCCACCCCCACGGCCTCTTGCTTAATCTAATGTAAGAGATCTTCCATTTGCAGATCCATGTAATCAATGAGGAATTCGTTTCGATACTAAAAGCTAAAATGCAGCTGGTAATATGTTGCAGAAAACGAGCTTAACCAGTTTAATAAAATGCATGGAAAAACATTTAATTTTCTGCTTTAAAATACGTAATAAAAATGCAGATGTTTGCTTCCATGTGTTAAACTCTAGCGGTGCACAAATGAAACACTGTACAATAAATAGGTGCTTGTCAATTAATGGCAGTAAAGTGTCACAGAAAACGATTTTACAGGTAAGGAATTTGAAAAGCTTATCACAGCTTTAATTAGGTGATTGAGGGACAGTTGGCAGAGAAGTGAGTGGCCAGAGCCATACAGAGGGCCTGTGAGGGCACAGGAGAGTTAGAGACAATCCAATGTCATTATTTACTTGGTGTGGCACTTCACGGTTTCAGCTCCCTTCTTCTCTCGCAAATAGCACCACTGCAGTTCTCGCATACCACTCCCGACTTTCCTCAAATCTGGGGTCCAGCACTCTGTTAAGGTCCTGCTTCCTGGGAGTCCGGAGGATCTTCCTGGAGCTCGTGTCCAACTTAAAGACACTCACTCGATTCCGGTGTTTCTCTCCCTGGCACTCGGTTCCTGCAGCAGCAATGGAAGATTAGCCAGCTCCGATAGGATGTCTAGATGAGCTTGTCTTGGGGTCGATTGGTCCCACCAACCCAAGGGGAGGAGTCATCCTTTGCAGGTCTTCTCTAGTCGAGGCAAATTCAGAGCTTCAGCACAGCAGCAGGGATTCCCCGGGCAAACCAATGGTCCAGGAGGCTCCTTGCCTCATAGGTAAGAACTAGGATGAGGAAGAGTGGGACTAGGAGTAATGAAGGTTACAGGTAGCTAAGTCAGGCATTACCTCCATGTACCTCTACCTCATCCTAGTACTTGTGTATGAGGCAGAGTGCCTCATACACAAGTACTGCCTCATACACAAGTACATGGACGAGGAGGAATAGGGCTAGGAGTAATGCTGATCACCATTAAGTAATCAAGGAATTAAACACAAGCAGTGGCATAACACCATTGAGTTGACTAGGCTTTAGCACCCCTCACCCCCTGAAATGTTGGGCTATGTTGACTCACCCTGGCTGACCTTCAGAGCAGTTGCCGGATAGAACAGGACACAGATGTTAAACGGCACCTGGGTTTCGCTGTTAACAAGGGCCCAGCAATTACTAACTTAAAGCATTTCACTGTTAGTACCTGCATTCAAATGCCACATTTTTTAGGCAATTTAAATTGTGATGTGGGTTTAGTACTTGCATGCCAGGGGAGTGATTGGAAGGGTAGAGAGAGAACAGGAGACCGCTCACCTCACAGCAGTCCATACGTGGGTGCTTTCAGACTTAAAGGAGAGATTTAACTGCTTGTAACATTGAAGCTGCACTAGAATAGTCTCATTAAAATGCGTAAAGAAGTTAGATGCCCCCACACAAAGCCGTTTGCCCCTCCCCCACTGCCCATGAATTTAGCACCTCTTCCAACATTTGAAGAATAAGCCCCCCGAAATGTAGGTTTTGTTGCGCCCCTCAACACAAGCACACACACCATTTACCATATACATACATGCCCACCCAGCCATCCATACATTTAAGTGTGCACTGTTTCACCATACAGGCACACCCATGCAGCCATCCATACATTTAGGTGTGCACCCTTTTTTCCATACAGGCACACCCAAGCAGCCACCCTACATTTAAGTGTGCACCCTTTCACCATAGAAGCACACATACCCAGCCACACACTCATACAATAAAGTGTGCACCCTTTCATCGTACACACACACATGCACACCCGACCACCCATAGATTTGTGTGTACCCTTTCCCCATACGCTCACACAGGCAGCCACCTACACATTTAAGTGTACACCCTTCCACAATACACTCACACATGCACACGTCATGAGGTTGAGGGGAGCCCTATTACTTTAAAAAGAAATTGGGCCTCTTTCCGAGTCTGGCGGTAACCCTGCCGGGTTGCCGCCTGACTCGCAATGATTTATCCCCTGGCGTCCCGGAAAGTCAGGTGCCGGTAAATTGTAGTTCCCCATTCCCATAGAATTCCATAGGACTTTATGGGAATGGGGAACACGGAAGCACTGGCACAGCGGCTCCGGCAGGCAGACCTGTAGTTGGCTGGTCCGTAAACAACGGTGCCTGTAAGCTTACCAGCACTGTTGTTTCCGGACCGCCATACTTATAATGAAGTCCATTGTTTCTTTTTGAAGTCACATAAAGAAATTATTTCTGTTAAAGACCGAACCATAACGGAAATAATTTCCTTATGAAGGCATAGTGAAGTCAAAAATAAACTATTTATTTTTGTAGTCATAGGGCTCCCCCACCCCATGGAGGCTTCCAGCCTGGGGTCTTCCATGTCATGTGGTGAGGAGATCCCTCAGACTTCAAAAAGAAAGTTTCTTTTTGAATTCACTCTACCTTCATAAAGAAATTATTTCTGTTACATGAATGCAGAGTGAATTCAAAAAGAAAATGTAAAAAAATAAAATTGACATTTTTTTTCTTTTTTTTTAACAAAGTGGTGCCCCCTCCTGGACATGTGCTAGCGGGGCCCCCCTCACCGCGGGGGCTGCGTGGGCCCCCGTTATGCCGGTGAGAACACCTACAAGGGCAGGGAGCTGAAATTTTTCATAAAAGACAAGCAGTGAAACTCAAATTTACGGTCCTTTCACACTTGATCTGAACCTGGGAACAAGATCACTCTGTACAAATAACGCAATCGTTGCTGATAAGGAGTCGGTGAATTATGGTCTGGTCCGGATGCCCAAAATGGATGTAAACGATTGGCAGAGCCGGGGGCTTTTCTTGCTGTGGTGTTCAAATTCACCCTGCAGCAGAAAGCGTCTATTATACGCACCACTTCTGACAAGGGGTCATTACGACCCAGGCGCTAAGTACGCCAACTTCACCACCATGGTGTAAACTACGTTTACACCATGGTGGATGGCGGATTTACCGCCCCATTCCAAGGTGAGTGGGGCAGTAAGTCCCCATTTCCCATTTTCCCTTCCCCATTCCCATTTTTGCCCCATAGGGCATAATGGGAGTGGGGAAGGCGCTAATTACGCCACCGTAAATTACGGTGGCGTAATTAGCATCATGGCGGGTTAGCGCCATGGATTTTAACGGCTGCTTTTAGCAGCTGTTAAAATCAGAATCAGGCGTTAAGGGTTAACAACGGCGTTAACCCTTAACGCCTGGGTCGTAATGAGGCCCAGATGTAGGGGCAAGTACGGTTGTATAGAGTGATCTCGTCACTTTCGTGGATGAACATATTTAGATGTACCCCACCTCAGCTTCTTTATTAAGAGACTTCTATTTAGAACTGCTGCAAGTCACTCATAGACTTTGCCCTTATCACACCCGATCCCGTGATAACAAATTCATCATGCCAATATCAAACTACCCATAAGGCCTACTGCGAAGAAATCACCTGTCCTGAAGATGGCCATGACATTGACTTTTGTATGGACACTTGCGAAAATGTCCAATCTAATTATTGGCCGAAACATGTCGACACCCCAGATCTCGATAAATGTCTAATGTTAGGCGTTTTTGAAAAGTACTCATTAGGATTTTAGGGTATATTAATTTACCCTGCCTGTTTTTTCCTTTAGTTTGGTTCTTTCTTTATTCCTTATTTGTTGTGTGGTTGATACATAGAGTCTATTTTTGCCCTTGTATCGTTTTACCTTTTAGATGTATCAATTTGTCTCGCTTTTTATCTCTTTTTTACATACTATTAAAATTTGATCTCGCATATGCTGATTTGTTGGGCTAGCGTGCTTTTTGTGATTTTCCTTGTTAAGATTGCCATGTAGACTTGTGTGTGTGTGACCATAAGCATTTCAAACTCTCCCGCAGGATCGCAGTAGTGAGGGGTAATCAATTCTCTAGGTTTGCTCTGCGGCACGCCTGTTTTCCGACACATTTATCCATCACTATTTGAGAATTGTTCCCCCGACAACAATAAATTCTTGGGAATTGGCCTTTTTTCTCTATTACACACTCAGTTACAGTCACTGAATGGTAATTTCTCGTCCCTAGTCACTGATAAGAAATGTCACCAAGTGTATGTCATGCAAGGGAGTTACTAGGATTCTATCCTCACCAGCACTAGCCACAGGAAGCTAGCACATATGATTCACACTCAGTTACGGCCACTGAATCCAATCTCCTGCCTCTAGCCAACTCTGTGATTTCCCACCGATTTGTATTTTCTCCTAAGTAGTCACAATAGTAGCACACTCACTTACAGTCACTTAATGGTAATATTCTACCTGCCTCCAGCCAACTTGGATTTTCTATCGAGTCACTTACAAGAAATGTCTTGTGTTCCCATGTCATACAAGTTGCTCACTGAGATGTATTCCTCCCAAATACTAGCCACAGGAAGATGTTTGACGATTCTTCAGATGGCGTCACTTCTCCCCAGGGGAGGACCCCTTTCCACGAGGCTAGGAGGTGAGGCCACTAAACATTAGTCCCCTAGGAGTGGTAACATGCGTGAAATATCATAATAGTCTAATAACTGCCGGGTTGAATTAACTAATCTCCCTAATAACCCCTCTGGGCAAAGCTGTGTTAGATTCATGCCTAATACCCTCCCTCCCTGTATAAATTTGCATTGAGAGAAGTGCCTACCTGTGCAAAGTTGAGTTATATTCATTCATATTGAACTGAGAGAGAAGTGCACCTATTAGCATATCCTAATCGAACTGACTAGTGCCAAAAATAGTCTCTCTGTGCCTAGTTCAATCTAGAAGTGCGCACGACATCATTGAAGCTAAGAAGCATGCCTTAATATCTTAATTAATCCTATTAGTATACTTAATAGTATATCTATTTCACTAGGATCTAGAACTGTCCCTAATAATCTAATATCCCCTCTATACAAAATTGATTCTAGAGTTAAACCTAATATCATCCCTGTGTACAGTTGATCCTAGAAGTGTACCTAATAATACCAAATAGCCTAATATCATCTCTGTGCAATTTGAACTTGGAAGAGTGCCTGAACTTAGAACTACAATTAGAAAGCCCTCCTAAATCCACCCAAAGCCTGTACCAAGCATGAGTGCACCCTCAAACCAACAGTTTGTTGGAAACGACTGCCGTGGACGGCCCCCATGCCCCGATCTGCCTTCCCTCCCGTCCCCCCTCCCAAATCACCCCACTCTCCTTCTCAATCCCTACCATTCCCCTCTCCAAACACCAAGCCAGAGGCGCACGATGGCGAGCCAACCACCCTAAGATCACTCCTCCCCTGAACCCCACCACCGACCAGCCAACGTCAACCATGCCTCCTCCCCTCATACCTAGCACACCCCGCCCTGCAAGCGTCCGACTGCCGCCTTGCCCTCAAACTCCGGCCTCGGCCACCTTCCCCCCCAACCACACCCTTTCCCCCCCTAAAAACTGCACGTCTAGCCCTAGCAAGAACCGAAGCCACATCCCTCTCCCCCTCTGACCCCCCTACCCTCTCTCACACTCCAATTGCAACAAAGAAACCAAAGAGGAAACGTACCCGGTCCCCCACAATCTCTCAGCACTATTCGCCTCCCCTGTCTCGACCCACCACCTCATTCCCCCACTCATCTCCTTCCCCCGTGGCTTCACCGCTCCTGAAACCCCTCTCCCTCGATTTCTCACCAACTACAACTGAAACTCCTAACCACCCACACCCCACCTTCAAACCCCCCGAACTAAACCCGATCATCAAAACACATGCAGCGACCCAATCCCACCCGAAGCACGCCAATTTGTCTGCTCGCCCGCTATTCCCATCAAACATCACCAACCCTCCCCCTCTCCCTCTCTAGCCTCCACTCACCCCCTTCCGCTCCGAGACCAACCTCGCCTACCGATGTGAACTGCATCCTATTCAATGCCCAATCCGTGGCAAAAAACAGACACTGCATCTTTGACCTCCTCGCCTCTGACAAACCAGACCTGGTTTTCATCACCGAAACTTGGCTCTCTGATGACTTCGCCCCAATCGCTAACGAAGCCTTCCCCCTTGAATACTCCCTCATCCCACTGAACCGTCCCTCCAGAGGAGGTGGAGTAGCATTCGTCTTTAAGTCTCTCTTCCACGCCTCAATCACTGACAACCAACCTTCCATTCCTTCCTGTGAATCTCTCCTCGTTAAACTATCCCTCTCCCCGTCGCTCTCACACAGCTTCCTAATAATCTACAGGCCTCCTGGCTATGATAGACAATTCGCAAACAACCTCTGTGACTCAATTGCCACCCTTCAACTAAACCATCCCAACCTCACCCTTCTTGGAGACTTCAACATATGGCTCGACATCCCCACCAACCCTATGACACACTCTCTGGTTGACAGTTTGGACGCAATTAACCTCCAACCCCACATAAACGGCCCAACTCACTATAAAGGACACACTCTTGATGCCATCTTTAGCTCCAATGACCTGATTGATTTAAAGCCCCCCACCCCGATCCTCTGATCCGATCATTTCATTCTCTCGTTCGCCATTCACTCACCCGACCCCCTTGCCGTACTCGAATCTGAACCTCCGAATCTACGAAAATGCTGGAAAAAAAGAATAATCGTCCCTGATCTAGCCGATGCACTCCTCCAGTCTCCACCTCCTACCTCCCAACTCACCAATCTGCTAACCCCTGACGCCTTTGACTCATGGCTCAACGCATCTCTGATGCGGCTCACACCCTCTTGCAAACCATCAACCTGCCGTGGCCTCTTCCCCAGACGGTTCACTCCCGAGTTGAAGATCACTAAACAACTATATAAATACCTAGAACGCAAATGGCAGAAGGACAAAATCCAGGAGAGCAGGGCCACCTTGGCCAGACACTTCTATCAGTATAAGGCCGAAATCCAGAAAGCAAAAAAAGCCCACTACAACGCCCGAATCCTAAACTGCAAATACCCAAGCAAAGAACTCCACAAAATCATCTCTGAATTCACCAATCCGGCTTGCAACACGACCGTCCCGACTCCCTCACAATCACTGTGTGACTCACTCTCCCTCAACTTTTACACCACGGCCCTTGAAAGAACAAACACTCTAGCCACCAAACTGGCTCTTTTACATCCACCAACCAATTCTCCCCCCATACCGGCCGGCTCACCGGCTGCGACAACGTTCGAATCCTTTAGTCCAATATCACCAGAGCAATTTCTCAAACTTCTATCTGCCCGCAAACCTTCTGGCTCGCCACTGGACCCTTGCCCAGCCACAACCCTCAAAGAAATGTTCGCTTTCACCTGCGCAGGAGAACACGCAAGATCGATCATAAATGCCTCACTCTCCTCTGGTATATTTCCCGATGAATTCAAAACGGTTCACGTCAAACCTCTAATTAAAAAACCTTTGCTCGACCCTCTTGTGCCCGAAAACTGCCGCCCCATCTCAAACACCAGATTCCTTGCCAAACTCATTGACCGAACCGCCTACTCCCAACTGAACGCCTTTGTCGAAGACAACAATCTCCTAGACCCCGCTCAATCAGGTTTCAGAGCCTGTCACGGAACTGAAACCACCCTAACGTCAATTTGGGATGACCTTAAAATGACGGCAGACTCCGCGGGATGCGCAGCACTAATCCTTCTTGACCTATCCGCCGCCTTTGACACAATCAATCACTCAATCCTTCTAGACCGCCTACACTCCCTAGGAATTCGTGGAACCGCTCTTAAATGGATAGCTTCATTCCTCAAAGATAGGTACCAAATAACGATACTCTCCACCTATACCTCCCAAGCCCGACCAGTCGACACGGGAGTCCCACAAGGAGCATGCCTATCTGCCCTCCTGTTCAATCTCTACTTGATAACTCTCCCACCAATAATTCGTTCGCACAACATCCTGTGCTACAACTACGCCGACGACACTCAATTAATTCTAAAACTCCTGAACTCAAAACCCAACTCCCGACCAGACCTGGCCTCCTGCCTCCTTGACATAGAACTCTGGATGACCCAAAGCCACCTCCTGTTACACCCCTCTAAAACAGAAATCATGGTATGTGGCAACTCCGACCTCCTTCCGCAACCACTTCCCTGGCCATCCGCCATGGGCAACTCACCGACCCCATCCAACTCAGTGAAAAATTTTGGATGCACCCTTGACTCCGACCTAACACTTTCGCGCCAAGTCAACAACGTCTCAAAATCCTGCCACTACCACCTTAGAACCCTGAGGCGCATCTTTCCATATCTCTCCTTTCCCAACAGACTCTCTGCGGTCCAATCAATCGTTATATCAAGACTGGACTACGCAAACCCCCTATACCTCGGAGTCCACGCGTACCAACTGAATAAACTCCAAAGGGCACAAAATGCTGCAGCCAAATTGCTACTTGCACTCGGCCCAAGAGACCACATCTCCCCAGACCTTAAGACGTTGCACCAGCTTCCAGTAGCACGAAGAGTGACTTTCAAAACCATGTGCATCTCCCATCGAGCTCTGCACAAAACCGGACCTAAATATCTTCAAGACAAGCTAAAACCCTACCACCCCCCACGCACCCTAAGATCAAGCTCAGCCGGCCTCCTAGTCAAACCGAAGACAAACTCAAGCAGGTTAGGCGGATCATCATTCTCAGCCTTGGCTCCCACGCTATGGAACTCACTCCCACCCCACATCCGCCTGAGGATTTAACGTCTTTCCGCAAATTGCTGAAAACCTGGCTCTTCCCCTAAAACCAACGCGTACCAAACAGACCAACAGCAACTCAATGACTCCAATCCATCAAACCCCCTGATACGAGAAACCGACAGCTAATAACCCCTAATATAAACTTGAAGGATAAACAGAATTAAACGAATAAAGTAGATCAAAGCAGTGAAATGGCTAATAAGAGTAAATCATACGGAAACAGTAAAGAGGTCTAAACTACAGAAATGGACAGAAAGCATGCGGAATGACCGACGTGAATGGCGTGGATGAACTAGTTAGAATCGATAAAACAAGTGGAACAAATGAATGCGCCAAGTTGAAGAATGCATGAGTGTAAAAACAAATACCTATCTAGATCGAATGAGTATGGTAATTGAGTGAATATGTAGATTGGATGAGTGTATGTATGGAATGGATGAACATGTCGAGTGGATAAATGTGTAGAGCGGCTGGATGTGTAGAACAGACGAGCGTGTAGCGCGGATGAGAGCGCAAATACAGAGAAGCATGTGGAACGCAAGAGTACGTAAAACAGAGGAATGTCCAGAACGGACGAGCGTAAACCGGATAAATGTGTTGAACAGATGAGTATGTGGAGCGGATGAGTATGTAGAGCACATGAATGTGGATATCGGGTGAATACCGAAGTGCGGAGCGTGTATAGATCGCTGGAACTGATGTACAGACCTGTCGAATGTGCAGAGCGGATGAGTGGATAGAGCGGATGAGTGGATAGAGCGGATAGAGCGGATGAGTGGATAGTGTGGATGAGTCGATAGAGCGTATAGAGCGGATGAATGGATAGAGCGGATGAGTCGATAGTGCGGATGAGTCGATAGTGCAGATGAGTGGATGAGTGGATAGTAGGGATGAGTGGATGAATGGATAGAGGGGATGACTAGATGAGTAGATAGAGCGGATAGAACGGAGGAACGGATGAGTGGATGAATGGGTGAGTGGATGAGTGGATGAAAGGATAGAACGGATCAGTGGATGAGTGAATGAGTGGATAGAGTGGATGTGTGGATAGAGCGGATGAGTTGATAGAGCGAATGAGTGGATGAAGTGTACATAGAGGATGAGTAGATAGAGCAGATGAGTGGATAAAGTGTTCAGAAAGGGTGAGTGGAGAGAACGGATGAGTGGATAGAGCGGATGAATGGTTAGAGCGGATGAATGGTCAGAGCGGACGAGTGGATAGAGCAGACGAGTGGATAGAGCGGACGAGGGGCTAGAGCGGACGAGTGGATAGAGCGGATGAGTGGATAGAGCGGATGAGTGGATAGAGTGGATGAGTGGATGCTACGGATGAGTAGATAGAGCGGATGTGTGGATGGTACGGACGAGAGGACGAATGGATAGAGCGGATGAGTGGACGGTACGAATGAGTAGATAGAGCGGATGGGTGGATGGTACGGACGAGAGGACGAATGGATAGAGCGGATGAGTGGATGTGTAGATAGAGCGGATAGAACAGATGATTGGATGAGTGGATGAATGGGTGAGTGGATGAAAGGATAGAACGGATGAGTGGGTGAGTGGGTGAGTGGATGAGCGGATGAGTGGATGAGCGGATGGGTGGATAGAACGGATGAGTGGATAGAACAGATGAGCGGATAGAGCGGATGAGTAGATAAAGTGTACAAAGAGAATGAGTAGATGGAGCGTATGAGTGGATAAAGTGTACAGAAAGGATGAGTTGATAAGAACCGATGAGTAGATAGAGCGGTTGAGTAGATAGAGCGGATGAGTAGATAGAGCGGATGAGTAGATAGAGCGGACGACTAGATAGAGTGGATAGAACGGATGTGTGCATAGAGCGGATGTGTGGATGAGTAGATGAGTGGATAGAACGGATGAGTGGATAGAGCAAAGGAGTAGATAAGTGTATGGATGAGTGGATGATCAGACGAGTGGATAGAGTGGATGAGTGGATAGAGAGGATAAGTAGACTGAGCGGACGAGTAGATAGAGCGGATGAGTAGATAGAGCGGATGAGCAGACAGAGCGGATGACTGGATAGATTGGATAGAACGGATGTGTGCATAGAGTAGATGAATGGATGAGTAGATGAGTGGATAAAGCGGACGAGTGGATAGAGCGGATGAGTAGATAGAGCGGATGAGTAGGTAGAGCAGATGAGTAGGTAGGTCAGATGAGTAGGTAGAGCGGATGAGTAGATAGAGCAGATGAGTAGATAGAGCGGATGAGTAGATAGAGCGGACGAGATGATGAGTGAATAAAGCGGATGAGTGGATAGAGCGGAGGGTGGATAAGTGTATGGATGAGTGGATGAGTGGACGAGTGGATAGAGCGGATGAGTGGCTAGAGTGGATAGAGAAGATGAGTAGATTGAGCGGACGAGTAGATAGAGCAGATGAGTGGATAGAGTGGATAGAACGGATGTATGGATAGAGCGGTTAAGTGGATAGAGCGAATGAGTAGATAGATTGGATGAGTGCTTAGAGCGAATGAGTTGATGAGTGGATAGAGCAGATGAGTGCATATAGCGGAGGAGTGGATAAGTGTATAGAACCGATGAAAGTATAGAACAGAGGAGTGAACAGAAGAATATATAGAACTTGATATTGCTGCTGATTGCGTGAAAAAACGCGATTGCTTAAAGACGATGAGTGCGGGGAGCACATGAGTGCGTAGAGGGGGATGAGTACGTAGAGAGGGCGAGTGTGTAGAGGGGGCGAGTGAGTAGAGGGGACGAGTGTGTAGAGGGGCGAGTGCGTAGAGGGGGCGAGACGGTAGAAGGGGTGTGTCTGTAGAAGGGTGTGTGGGTAGAGGGTATGTGTGGATAGACGGGGGTGAGTGCCTAGAGGGAGTGAATGCGTAGACATCTGAAAGAGCATATATCACATCATATCTCACCACCATGCTTACTCTCTCCTTTACATCACCACTCAACTAGAACACAGAGATACTATGACACCATTCGGTATAACTGTTCTCATACCAACATCTGCCGCTCACTCCACATCATTCTAAGTAAACACTGCTGGTTACACACCCCCCAGCCAGGCGTTCTCCTCAGGCCTAACGCAGCCACATCCGATCTGGATATATCCTGCCAGAACGAACACATACTCCTGATCTCTCGACCACCACACCTACCGCTAAGAAGCAGCTATTAGACGGATCCCGCACAAGCTGCACACATACCCGGTGCTCACACGCACCTTTGACTCCCTCTACCCGCTCTACTGATCTGAACTTCGGTTCCCAAGGTCGTTCAACCTATCAGCGCCTTCAGACCATACCAATGGTATATAAGGCGCTATATAAGTGCAAAATAACAACAATAACAATAACAATCTCATGGAGAGGGACTCCTCTCCTGTGAACAAAGACGTAATCGGGAGGCACAATCCCTGTAAAACACAACCATTTAGGATGATGATAACGCCCAAATCTTATCAACATTAAATTACCTCCCAAACCATGTGTTATTGTAAAACATCAAACGCTCCTGTTGACATAGGTACTGAGATGAAGAAGTGCTCAATAATGCTACATTCGAGCGGGAAGAAGGCTAGAACAGCTTCTGTCAATTGGACAGACTTTACATTGGGGCTGTACCCGCTACTTACATTTAACAGGAAAGAAGGACTTTGTTCTTTGTCATCCTCTGACCTGTCCGCCAATGGCCTGCGCAGTTCTAGCATGCTGTGATACTACCAGAAGGAGAACCAGGCAACCGAGGAGGCTGCAGCGAAACCTGGAAAGCAGATGAAGGTCTTCAGTAGATTGCAACGAGGCTCATGTCCAAGGCTAAGAAGAGGACTAGCGGGACTCCCGAGAAATGTCTTGCAAGTTGCTTGGAAACTGGCGTGATAAACCTGCAGAGACTGAGAAGTAGTGGCACGACCTGTAGTGGGTGGACTGGGTGGTCTGACAACTGTGCCGTGACCGCCTACTGTAGCCTATGGCAGAACTGCATAGGTGATTATTAGGAGAGGATGGGAGACCATGGAGGAGGTGTAACCTGTCACTGCTGGACCGAGGGGTCCTAAGGCTATCCTGAGGCAAGTCCACAACAACTCGAGGTGGAGAGAGCCGAGACACAGAGGACTACTAAAAGAAGAAGTTGAAGTAGGAAGAGCAAAACCACAACCCCTGGTGAAACCGGTGAAGGGTTCCCAGTGAGAAGGTAACAGGAACATGTACAAGTCCGGGAGGGAGTCAGGAAATTACAAGACTGTAAACCATAAAGAAATAGAGAAAAGCGTAAACCATTTTGTGATACAGTTCCCAGGTCAATTCTACAAAAGGGTGATACTGTAAAGTCAAGAGGGACTCCAGGAACGACTTCCTCATCCCAGTGGGGGCTGAGGAAGAGACGTGCAAAACCCAGAGATTGTGAAAACCGCCATAAGAGAACTACGCACCTTGTTAAGAACTGTGAAAGACATTGGCCAACCAGCTAAGAGAAGGGGGTCATTCTCCCAGCCCCACAAGAGCTTTATGTAACTATTTGATTTTCTGTTGGGTTGCAGAGAACCCAAACATTTATGGAACTTTTTCTTTGAACAACTGGAGAGGCGTTTTGATGCTTTTCTTCCAGGAGAAGGGAGTCATTCTTCTGGATTACAAACAGTAGCTGGACTTTATAGTGCTTTATTATAGTGACCGGGATAGTGTAGGAGCATTTGTGACTGAGGCAGTGCCTTTTTGTTTTGACTCCCACAGATTTCCTGACGAGCACCCAAGTTTCTTTAGTTTAGGTAGGCAAATCCACTTAGCGTTAGGGATAGATAGGTTTGGTTTTCCCTTTAATAAAGGTCTATAGCAACTACTATAGCACCACTTGATCAGTCTCTTCATTCCTTGTCACCACGGATGACACCCTAAACCTGTTGCCGTTGTCAGGGACCTGGGAGTTAAGATCTCGGACACCGTTTCTAAGGATGCGCAGGTCAGCTCTGTTTATCAGGGAGGGTACTTTAAGCTTAAAATCCTTAGAAAGGTTCTTCCTTTCCTGCCCCGTCTCATGGGCCCTTGTGATGATGGCCTCCGTCATGGGTTCCCTGGACTACTGCAACTCTCTTCTTCTTCTTTCTCGGCCTGCATACATACTCCACCAGCTTCAGATACTTCAAAATACAGCAGCCAGAGTGACCACTGGTATCTCCATGCACTCTGCACCGCCTTCATAGGCTCTCTGTCAATTGGTGGGATCTACATGAAATATTCGGAAAAGAAATTGGAAAAGACCACTTTTTTGGGGTCGAATTGCCAAACATTGTTTTGGGTTTTTGCACCTTTTTTTTATTGATGCCGGGGGTCGGGGGAGACCCCCACACCCTCCTACTTTAAGTTATACGCTTACCCCAACCCCATCTATTTTATAATATAAATGTACAAAAATGTCACAATAATTCAACCAAAAAAAACCTCAGCCTTTTCCACCACCTCGATTTCTTTCACATTTGTTTTTTTGGGGCAATACCAATCGCTGCATTCCATTTAAATCACTTTACATCATTGATAGGGCTTTTTACCATCTAGGTGCTGGGTTTCTGCAACCAAGGTCTGTCTGTCTACACCTTCTCGAGCCCTCAGCTGCGCCTCTGATTTTTTGATCCAGGTCCCTAGATTTCGGCATGCCAGGATTGGCGGTCCCGCCTTCTCGATGTCTGCTGTCGTCCTGTGGAATGAGCTCCTGTGTTCCCTCCGCGCCATTGACAATCATCTTCTGTTTCGCCGCCATTAAGACCCTCTTATTTTAGCGTCTTTTTCTCTCGCTCCCTCTTACCGTTGTTTCTCTGCCATTAGCGACATTTTGCCTTCGGGCGAAAGTGTGTCCTACAAGTAGAGCTAACTTAAGATAACCTAACATAACATAACGTAACATAACATGACACGTCTTTCACCCAGTAACAAACAATGAATGTTACCTCTTGCCTCCAACCAACTCTTGGGTTTTCTCTTCCGTAATATTGTCTCCTAAACAGTCTTAATGGATGGCACACTCAGTTAAAGGCACTGAATATTAATCTCCTGCCTGTCTCCAGCTAACGCCCATATTTTCTCCTACCTAATTGTCCAAAAATGTCACATCTATTTGTCATGCTAGGTGGTCACTGAGATTTTCTTCTCCGGGATAGTTGACACAAGATGATGGTACATGTGTTGTGTTTCTTGCCCATGCTGGTTCCAGTCCAAGGCAGGAAACCATAGGAAGTGAAGGGTGGTCCCTTTGACTGAGCTGCCGTAGGAATGAATGGTAAAACCAGATGACCCTATATGTCCGGGAGGTCCTGATGAAGACTAATTTGAAATGTTCTTGCAGTTAGGTCTATGGAGAGGTTCATTGCATTGGTTGACATGGTACTCTCTGTCATCAAGCTTAAGCAGATTACAGGAAAGTCCCCTTACCTTACTCCTGATTATGGTGTGAAGTGTGCGAGGAAACATAAAGGCCAGACTGATGATCTCACAGGCCTGTGTTGAAGTTCCAGGATCCCTGCAAGCATCTTTCTTTATTTATTTATTGGATATTTAAAATGTGCTTTACACACTGTGTTTTGAGGTAATTCCCCTGGACCATGGCTTCAATCATTGAATTGATGAGGCAGGGTTCTGTGAACCACGGGAGGCATCATGGCCTCCCCTGCAGGGCCATGCTCAGATGTTTCCAAGTTAGAGCTCTAGGAGGGCCCCAGGCACGGACCGCATGCTGCCTAGGCTCTGGAGCTTGAGTCCCCGACACAAGGTGACTGATCCTACACAGGGCAGAGTTCAGCAAACCCAGGAAGGAGTTCCAACTTCCTTCAGGGAGGCAAGCTCTTTCTTCCAAGTGAGGAATTCATAAAGCGGTGAAGGGGCATCTAGGTTCATACCCTTTCCGCTGAATGACCAAGGTGGCCTATGCCAACGGCAGTCCTAGGATGGCCAAGATTACTGATTTCTTTTCCATTACATCTCTCCATGAGTCTCCTCTCTACTCCTGGTGACCATTCCACACACAACTGCGCGCCCCGTTTTGTTCTTAGATTTTAAAGTGGAGGTCCTTAGATTTCTACTTGTCTCCTTACCTGACTACTCACTTCCATATTGATGTGCGAGTCATATATTTTAAATATTTCAAGCAAATTAGTATTTTGACTTATAAAACATGGAATGATTTCCACATGTTTATTCATGGAGCTCTTCGACTTCCTTTCCCAATTCTGTAAACAAGGTCAATAGTTGTCTCCAGGGCTGGGTGAGTTCATCACCCACCTCCATCCTTCTCATGCACTCTTGAGCTTTTATTTTACAGCAGCGTTAATGAAATCATTTTACTCCTCAAAAGATAAACAGGTTTTAGCAATGCCAACAATGTTGGCTTTTGTGTAGGCATTGGAAAGGCATTTGCCAGGCACTGCAGTAGTGGTGTAAACTGGCCATCGGTGGTAGCAGCTGCAAAATGGTAAGTACCTGGGCATATAAAAGCAGTGAGTGGCAATTGCCTAATAGTAATACAAGGCAAAACTGTTGGCGTTGCTAATGTTTATTTTTAACTAGACTTTAGTGAAGAACATGCATAGTGCTTAGAAACTGAGTGACTGAAGGTAGACCTGGCAAAGACATTGTTTGTCCCACCGCTAGCTCATTTACAGCTCCAATTAAGCCATTAATTTTCAGAAGACTGCTTTGAAAAAAATACTGCCAGGCTCTTAGAGCACATAGTTTGATGGTAACGCTTGTTAAATCTAGCTCAAACAGAGGTTGTGTTGTAGGCGCAGAAGGGCAGGGAGTGGGGGGGGGGGAGAATGGCCAAAGGGATTAGCACGAGCATGGGCAGTCAATGGGTGGGAACAACACCTACAAGCGTTGTGTCTCTCCTCATGTGCCATTTATACCTAGCTGTACTCTAATGCAACAGTTCCTGCTTATACGTGGCGCTTTAGCACGACCAAATAGCCAAAGTTAAAAATGACGTGTTGGTATGGTGTGTGAGGATAGAAGAATGGAAGTGTTTGCTTTGAGGGTCAGCCAGGCACGAGTGGGAGCTCTCATAAAACGCCAGCATGGCAGTGTCAGCAACCAAGCACAGTTCGCTGCTTTCTTCACAGCCTTATTGAGTCTAATGCTATTTTTGGCCACCTTTGGCGACGCTTTGCATTTCTTCGTTTCTCGGCTTTTCGCGCAGCTCAGCTTTTAAGAGAGTTGGGTGGACGGAGGCCAAGCGCTGGTGGCAGTACGTTTTCCACGCGCTCTTCTTGCAGTAACAAAAGGCAGTGATGGCCACTGCCCTTTGCCACAGACATCATACATCTCAAGGATACCTTATTGCCTGCTCAGTTCCACTGCCCCTTTCTTAATAACTCACATGTATGTGCGACACTCCACTACACCCAGCAACGCAGACTTTCCTGCAGCTTTTTCGAGCCTTTTTAAGCCATAACTTTACTAGTGTTTGGTACATATGACCGCATTCTCCAACGACAAGGCTGTTAGACTGTACTGCACCATGAAACCGGTATGTAGTTGTGTGCAGCTATGAGAGCTCTCTGTCTTGGATTGAAAAATGCTATGCTTAAAATAGCACTGCGCTATAGAAAAAGAAATATTCCTGTAGCAAAGGCTTGGCAATTGCGCTCGTTTTCATACCCACAATGCTTTGCCCATCTGGCTCTGACTTCGAGGTGAACTTCCAGGGATGGCTTCTGGGTGGCGTTGCGCTGTGTGTGACTTGGCTTAAGCTAAATTGGAATGTGAGTGGAAAGTTTCCAGTACCGTTAAGCATGTACTGTACAGGATTTACAGACATGTGTGTTGTTTTCCAGTCTTCCACTACAGGAGCCGGCTACTCTTCATCAAAGCTAAGTTTAAGTCATTTCATCATCAAAAATCATAGGCGACATTTCACTAAGAACCCCGTTTTTTGGAGTAAGTTATGCCTCGCATATGTTTTACAGATGTGTGGTGTAATGTACGCCTGAAAAAGGCATTCACTCAACTCACAAGTGATGCCTGTAGTTTATGAACCAGAAACACAGGCTCATCTGCAGCAAGCATGAAAGTAAGTGCACCTGTGGAGTCTCAGAAATCGCACTATCAAACTCCTGTATTTTATTTATTTTTCAGTGGTTGGCTAGGTGCACACAGCCCCTTTGTAGCACCTCCCAGGTATGGGAAAAGGGCACAGACATCTGCGGTTCCATTACAGAAACGTTGCACTGATGCAAGTGCAATTATTACTCTAGCAAAATGTGCCCTTCTGCAAAAAACATTTTCTTTCAAGGCATTTTTGGACCAGGTCAAAAGATTAGAACTAGGGCACACATTGTCCTGTGGCAAAAATGACTTGAAAGAATCTATCTTTTGCACTTGGAACATTTTTGCTCTAGTGCTAATTGCATGTACACTGGTACAGCACAAGTTGTGTATTATGGGCCCTGATCTTCGACAGGCCTGGGGGGGGGGTGCATTGCATCAATAAAGTGTGGTGTTGAAGGGGGGGGGGGGTCGAGTGCAAAGTTAATAAGAGTGAGTGCATAAAGTAAAATAGAAGTGCATATGATAACAGCCAGCGTTTCTCAAAGCAGAAGTGGACAAAATGGCCGTCAGCAGAACCAGAGCAGGGACAGCTAACCCATAGAATGGTGTTATTGACATCTAGACAAGGCAGTACTAACCGAGATTGTATGGCAGTTAAAAAAAGTCTGTGGAAACAAAAAATGCATGCTTAATCCAAGAAAAGACAACTCGGATTGTGGTTTTGACACAGCAGACATTTGCTATTTGCATTTTGAACCTCAACCGGATTGATTTGTTCCTGCTCAATATAAATTGGTGGGTTGAAATGTAGCTCAACCAGTAATTGAATTGTGTTTCTACGTACAATACAGTGTGTGGAGAGCAAGAGAGAGAAAATATAGAAAAGTTATGGTGGGTTTAAAGGTCTTGAAAAAACCCTTCTACTAGAGATGTAAAACAGGATTGAGCATTTCAGCCAAATCAAACAAAGCATAGCACCACACAAAAACCATTACCAGAAGCACACCTCCAATTCCGTGCCAGGTGGCCAATGCATTGTGGGTATGAAAATTAGCTCTCATATCAGTTCTTCTCTCTTGGAATATGTCTATGTCCATGGAGAAGAGATATTTCGCACATCACTTTTCAACAACAACAGACTGCCCTCAAAGATTTAGATAGCTGCATAATTGTATCATCACCTTATTAGGTATCATCAGTGCACTAGAGCTGGACTCGTGTGATTGGAGCATTGGGGCATGTTGAGCAAACACCAGGAACAGTTATGGAGGGTTTAAAAGGATTGAAAAACACCTTTTTAACCTGAACTATGAAAGCATAATTCTGTTTCAGACAAGTCATACGCAACACAGCGCTACTCATTAGCACTTTCTGGAAGTTCACCTTCAGTTCAGAGCCAGAGTGACACTGCATTTTGGGTATGCAAATTGGCACAAATGTCAAGACTTTGCTCCAGGGAAATGTCTTTGTCAGTAGGTCAGTGCTACTGTATACATACCATTCTCAACCCAAGACAGACAGCACTCAAGGATTTAGATACCTTTTTTTCCACTACATCCATAAACACATTCTCGCTTCAATCGTACTTGCCAGACTTGTCAGGGCATATGGTCCCAAATTGTGCCGTCTGCACCTATGATCACTGCATGTACCCATGTTGTCTGCTGGCCCACAGAGCCCTTCTCTCATGTCTACTGTGGGCCTTGCCCATGTTTGCCCCCCATGCTCCTACCCTGTGTTAGGCTCCTAGTGGTGAATCCAGGGTGGTAGATTCCTTGCAGCCCCAGTGTCATCACACCTGCATGCCTGCCCAAGATGTGCATACAGGTCATCTCTGTCTGGCCTACCATACCTTCTAGGGTTTTCACCCTTGTGCTTCCGCTGGCATTGGCTGCTGTCTCTACAACACCCCATGTGCCTCGCACATGTTTGTCCCAGGGAGAAGCTCCCACAGGTTACTTCCACATAGTCTCCTTGGTTTCTCAAGTCACATTGTTCCTGTACATGTATGGTGTTAGTCAGTTCTAGCACTAAGTGCTCTGGTGTCCAGGCTTCTCCACCCCACCATTTACTCAGATACTGAGTGCTCACCTGTGCTCTGTTCTGGGTGTGCCCTGTCCATCATGTCCCTGTTGGTGCTAGGAGCTTTTGTGGCCATGCTTCAGTTCACTGTTCCGTCATAGCTTGCATCCGCAATTTCTTATCCATATTTAGTTCCATAGGTCTGCCATTTCACCAGGCACACACTGATGTGCACCACTACCTCAGAGGCACTTGAATTAAGTGTATTTTCGTTACAAATGACTCACAAAAAGAAACACGTGTTGACCTTGATTGCCATTGCTAGTTCCCAGATGCATCATCATTCATTCCATCTTTGACAGCCATGTCATAATAGAAAAAGCTACATTTTTTTCTAGGGAAACCCACGAGTCCAGTGGTTAGAGCACTGAGGTCCCGAGGTCCCTTAGCGGGAAACGTAAAGGACGTGTGGTCTGACCACACGTCCTTTACGGGTCCCACTATGGGACCAGGGCACTAATAACGGGCCTGCTAATCGCGGGCCCGTTATTAGCGCCTTCCCCATTCCCATTGAGCCCTACGGGGGCTCAATGGGATTGGGGAATGGTTGGTTGAATGGGGCTTACCGGGTCCTCCAGGGTCGGATTGACCCGGTAAGTCCCCATTCAGCCACACCGGACCCGGACCCGGTATGGGAGGCAGCCATGGTGCTAATAGCACCATGGCTACCACCCAACTCGGAATGATCCTCTAGGTCTCAGGAGGGGTGAGAGCGATAAAAGGCCCACAATGAGCACACACAATAAACAACACCACAAATGACTCTGTCAGGTGTATATATCAAAAATATATATACATGTATTAAAGGCCTATTACATGAAACATAAGATGAAACCACAGTAATATTAACAATTATAACACAACCTTATACTAGGGAACATATATACAGTAACTGTTGTCCTAAAGCAATATTAAGCAAGTATGGATCCACAACCTGTACCAGAAGAGGGTCAGACAGTGCAAATATACTTTAGCCAATTCTTCAGGAATCACAACCCTAACTAGTAGGCAGTCCAATCCCTACGAAGTGTGGAGTTTTGTGCTCAAAAGTATGTTTAGCGCGGGTGGGCTCCATCGTGCGTTAAAGTACAAAATGGGCCTGCTTCAAGGGGCTGTAGTGTCTCAGGAAGTGGGGTGGGGCAATGAAGAATAGAGTTCCACTATTCGAGGAGGGTCTCCACAAGAGAGCAGAGTGATTTCCAGGAATCGGGAATAGGATGGTAGCACAGGCTACCCTAACAAAGGTGAGTGGCCCTTGGGGGACACTTGTGCGTAAAAGTCTATGGATGCGCCTAGGGGCCACCGGTAAGTGTTGCAACTCCTCACCGACCCTCCACGCAGTCTGAAGCAAACTTCACCAGTCTAGTCCAGTTCGCTCGTAGGTTCGAGTCCCGCAGTTGTGCATCTCTCTGGCTTTCAGGGGCTGCTTTCCGGGACTTCAGCCCGTGGCGAGACAGTGGCCTTTTCTCCACTTCTGTTGAAGGGATCGGGCCAGTTCCACTGCAGTCGTTTTAGGGCACAAGAGGGCACAGCAGCAAGGCACCCACAAAGCTCATCACCACTGCGGGGCGACACGGGTACCGCGTAGGCTCGGGTTTAGGCAAACTCTCCTAATTCCAGACCTAAGAATGCTAGGTGTTTGAAAATCGGCGGGAGAGTGCCATCTACCAATAGCTTATGGTGCCCAAAGTCTCAAGTTAAGACTCAAGACAGTGGTGATTCCAAAGCAAAGGTCCTGCACAAACTGGTCAGTTCACTGGGTGGTCCAGGAACACTTCCAAAGGGGCTCGTTTACAGGTTAAGCAGGAGGTGCTGATAGTAGATGGTCCCACTACTCCAACGGGTCAAAACGCCCTAGCAGGCCTTCTATGATCGATGAGAAACAGGGGCTCAGACGGGACAACAGCAGGGACAGGGTGCCAAACCTTCCAGCGGGTCCCCAGCGGTTCCACAGACCTCTTCCTTTGGTTTAGAATACTTGTCTACTTTATTAAGTTCGGTGAGAACTCAGAAGATTGACCTGGAATGGGCGTAGAGTGCCTTCTCTTATCCAAAGTTTGCTTGGCGCCAAAACAAAGGGCATCCAATGCCTGCTCAGATTCAACCATCCCAAACGTATACCAATCATGGACCACAGTGGTCCCAGTCATCCCAGCACACCAGACATCCTGGCACCCAGGATGTGTATTGGAACTAGACAGGTCCAGCCCAAATCCTGGGAGCACACACCCAAGGCATGCAGAAGCCCGCAAAAGCCTTGGTTTGCACAGGACCCTGCATGACCAAATAAGGAGTTTCCCAGGTCGGCTCGACCTGGGGAAGGCTAAAGTACAAAATGGCCAAAGGACAGAACAAAGGACTTCGTGACATGGCCATTTTAGGCACTGGCCACCGCCCTGGTCCAAACACGGTAAATGCGGTTTGGACCATACAAAAGACTCAAAAATGGTTTAAAAGTAACTGCTGCCACCAGTTCTATACTTGGCACACTCGTACATTCACCAAAAATTATTTGAGGGTATCTAGGGCCTTAACAATGAAAAAGGACCCCTGCTCACTGTACATGAAGGTGCACTGTGCACTGATAAAAAGTTACCAAGGAATGGCAACAAAGTGAAAGACTAAGGGAAACAAAGTCTCCCAGTACTGACAGTCTGGTGGGCATGTCAGTTGCCCCTTAAGGAGATGAGCAAAAGCCCAGCGGAGTACAGCAGAAGGTTTGGCTCCACTGGTAAATGTCAGGCTAGGATGGTCAGACAAAAGCAAAAAGTTGGGGCTTTCACAGTTGAAGGGAAAATTACACATACATGGAAATCTTTCCTAATAATAGCATCTTTCACAGTCATGTCATAATGAAAAAAGGTAAATATTCTGTCAGGAGAGCCAGTAGTGCAGTGGTTAGAGCATTGGTTTATCAGTCACAAGGTTTCAAGTTTAGGTCTCTCACTGCGAAGGGAATGCAAAAAGTACACGGTTGAGATGTTCGTTAGGAGGAAATTGGTAAGCTATTTCTGTTTTTTAAAATACTTTTTACCCATATAAATGTATTGTTTAAAGTTTATTTTCTTTACAAATGTCTCAGAGAGGGCAAAAGACGTTCATCATTCATTACACCTTTAAAACCCATCTCATAATGAACAATGGTGTGTTTTCTACAAAGAGAGCCAGAATCCCTGTAGTGAGAGCATGAGTTCATCATTCAAAAAGTTGTAAGTTCCAGCCGAGGGAGAAAATACACAAAGTACATGGTTCAGGGGTCTGCCACAAGGAAAGAAGCTGCTCATCAGGGAGAAAATGCTCACATGTCATGGTTGAGATGTCCACGATTAAGAGATAGGATCACATGTTTTAGTTTGTATACTTTTTCCCCTCATGAAAGTACTGCTGTTTCAAACTGATTTTTATAACATATGACTTAAAGTGAGCGCAGGGGTACACTGGCCTATAGGGAACTCTGGAGATTTCCCGGTAGGCCTCTGTACTCTGGCCCTCTTTTTTTGTGATCTTTTCAAATGTTCCATAGGAAAAGGGTTGGGGTTGCTGTAAATGTGTAATATGGGGCCACCGTCAAAATTATTTATAGGGCCTCTTTTGGCTCCCTGTTCACCCCTGAGTGAGCGAGACATGTTGATCTTGATCGTAATTGCTAGTTTCCAGATGCATTATTATACACTACACCGTTGACCTCTATGTCTCAACGAATACGCTTTATGTGCTAGAGTAACACCTACTAACTCAGTAATCAGATCATGGGATTATCCATTTCAAGGTTGCAGGTTTAACACCCCACTGGGGGGAAAATACTTGAAGGTTGAGATGTCCATTCGGAAGAGTTGTCTCAGTTTTACATTTTGAAGCTTATTTTTCTTAGAGTGCAGTTACACACCGCACTGGCTGCACACATACTGAGCACACCAAAGCACTTTATACTATCCTACTCTCTCCACTGACCCACAGCACTTTGAGATCATACCAATGGTATATAAGGTGCTATACAAATGCACAATAATATAACATAACATGGTAAATGACTTAGCGAGCTGACATGTTGATTCAAACAGCATTGGCTGGGTTCCAGATGTATCGTCATTCTTTACAACTTTGATAATGATAAGCGCTGTGTTTCTTTAGGGGGACCTGGTAGCTTAGTGGTTACAGCATGGGGAAATGGAGCTCATGGTTGCAGGGTCAAGCTTTTCACCAGGGGCACAATGCTGACATTGCAAGGTTGAGATGCCCATTGGGAGAAAATGAATCAGAATGTTAGTTTTTAATACTTTTTCATTAGTATACAAGTATGTATCTTGTTTACAAATGACTCAGAGAGAGCAACATACATGTGGATCTTGTTGTTTCGACATGTCTCATAATTCTATTCACCTTTGACAACCAACTAATGATAACATAAATGTGTTTTTATACAGGTACATGCAGTAGCCAAGTGGTCAGAGCAGAACCTCATCAATTATAAGGCTGCAGTATCATGCTCCTCACCATGGCAAAATACACCAACTTCATGGTTGAGATGTGAAGCAGGAGGAAATACGTCAAATATTCTAGTTTTGTTAATACTTATTACTTCTTTAAATGTATTGTTTAAAGTGTGTGTTTTTACAAAGTCTCACAAAGAGCAACATACCTGTTGATTTTGATTGCCATTGATAGTTCTCAGATGTGTCATAGTCCATTACTCCTTTGACAGACATCTTATAATGGAAGCAGCTGTGTTTTCTGTTGGGAGATTGAGTAGTGCAGTGGATCCAGCATGGTTGTGATAACCACTTGGTGGAAGGTGGAAGCCCTGCACCAGCGTGAAAATACACAAACTGCTTGGTTGAGATTGTCTATCAGAAGGAAATAGATACACTATTGCTTTATAATCTTTACCCTTAGAAATGTATTGCTAAAGTTTATTTCCTTTACAAATTCCCCAGAGAGCACAAATGTGTTGATCTTGATTGCCATTGCGAGCTTCCAGATACATCATCTTTCATTACATCTTTGACAGCCTTGTCATGATGCAAAAGGCTACATTTTCTAGAGACCCAGTAGATAGATCATGTGTTAATCACTAACAAAGTTGATGCAGGTTCAAACCCCTGACAAGGGAGTACATACACTATCTGCATGGTTAAGATGTCTGTCTGAAGGAAACAGGCCAATTATTTTAGTTTTTAATACTGTTTACCCATATAAATGTATTGTCAAAGTTTATTTTCTTTGTAAATGTCTCAGAGGGTTCACTCTTGATTGCTACTGCTAGTTCCCAGATGCATCATCATTCATAATACTAAATAAATAGTCAAAAGGCGACCATCTGCTGGAACAAATACAGATAAATGACCTGTTCTTTGGGAAGGTACCCACTCGAGAGTCGGCAGCCACACGTTAGCTCACTGTACCTTTCACAGAGGGGAAATAACTAGTTGCATATCAGTATTTGTCCCGCACACATAGGCAGTCCAGCAGCGAAATGCTATGGCAATTCTCTTCTGAACAAGAGTACCACAAGGCTGAAACACGTGTCTGGGAATGCTGGTGGTACTCTTGTTCAGAAGAGAATTGCCATAGAATTTCGGTGCTGGGCTGCCCATGTGGGTGGGATATGTAAATAGATATTTCCCTTCTTTGAAAGGTACAGTGAGCTAAAGTGTGGCTGAGGACTCTCGAGTGGGTACCTTCCCAAAGAACAGGTCATTTATCCATGTTCATTCTTGCAGATGGGCGCCAATGACTATTTTTTGATTGTTTAAGGGAACTAGGTCTAGTCACCCTATGTTTTCTAGGCTGATCCAGACATGGACCCCTTTTTCACTGTGCTCAGAGAGGCACAGCTCCACCTCACTGATGGGGCCCCACAAGGCTGAAACACATGTCTGGAGGTGCTGTTGGTACTCTTGTTCAGAAGAGAATTGCCTAGCATTTCATTGCTGGACTACCCATGTAGGCGGGACAAAGACTGATATGCAAATGGACATTTCCATTCTGTGAAAGGTACAGTGAGCTAATGTGTGGCTGTGGACTCTCGAGTGGGTACCTTCCCAAAGAACAGGTCATTAAGCCATGTTCTTTCTCGCAGAGGGGTTCCTATAACTATTTTTTGATTGTTTAGGGAACTTAAGTTTAGTCACCCTAAGTTTCCTAGCGTCATCGAGACGTGGACCCCTTGCTCGCTGTGCTCAAAGAGGCACAGCTCCACCTCACTGATGAGGCCCAACAAGGCTGAAACACGTGTCTGGGGTTGCTGTTGGTACTCTTGTTCAGAAGAGAATTATCATAGCATTTCGGTGCTGGACTGCCCATGTGGGCGGAAACAAAGACTGATATGCAAATGGGTATTTACCTTCTGTGAAATGTACAGAGAGCTAAAGTGTGGCTGTGGTCTCTCGAGTGGGCACCTTTCCAAACAAAAAACAGGTCATTCAGCTGTGCTCGTTCTCACAAAAGGGCGCCTATGACTATTTTTTGATCATTCATAACACCTTTGAGGGCCTTTTCATGATGGAAAAAAGCTGCATTTTCAATAGGAAGAACCAGCATCCCCTGGTTGCAGCATGGGTTCATCCATCAGATAGTTGCAATTTCAAGAAACTCCCCATGGAGAGAATACACATACTGCATGATTGAACTGTCCATCAGGAGGAAACAGATACAATATTTAGTTTTTCAAATACATTTTACCATTATAAAAGTATTGCTTTAAGATTTTTTCTTTTCAAATGTCTCAGGCAAAGCAACAGACATGCTGATCACGATAGTCTTCCATTGTTCTCAGATGCATCTTAATTCATTACATCTTTGACAGCCATGTAACAATGAAAAAAATGATGCTTTCAATAAGGAGACCCAGTAGCTCCATGGTCATAAAATGGGTTTATGAGCTGGTTGCAGTGTCAATCCCCTCACCAGCGAGAAAAATATGCATGTTCAAGTTATTCACCAGGGACAAAATACACACACACTGCATTGTTAAGATTTACAGATGTTAAGATGTACATCAGGAGGAAATAGTTAAAACGTTTTCGTTTTTTAAATATTGTTTACCTGTATCAATGTCTTGTTAAGGTTCATTTTCTTTATGAATGTCTCAGAGAGAGCTCTCTCAGAGAGAGCAACAGATGTGTTTTTCTCTATTGCCATTGCTAGTTCACAGATGCATCATCATTCATTACTTCTTTGGCAGTCATGCCATTTTGCTACTTTTTCAATAGGGACTCCTGGTAGCTCAGTGGGTAGATCATGGGTTTATCAATTACATGGTTGCAGGTACAAGCACCTCGTCAGGGAAAAATGCTCAAACTGCAAGGTTGCAATGCCCATTGAAAAAGAAAGTGTTAAATGTTTAGCTTTTAATACTGTGCCATCATGTAAGTATTGTTTTAATTTGATTATCCTTACAAATGATTCAGAAAGAGCAAAAGACAGATTAAACTCGGTCGCCATTGCTAGTTTCCAGATGCTTCAACATTCATTGCAACTTTAACAGCCATGACATTATGAAGGAAGGTGTGTTTTCTGTTGGGAGAACCAGGTAAACAGTTTTAGAGCATGGGTTTGTCAATTATAAGGTTGCCGGGTCAAGCCCCTCAGGAGTGGGAAATTACACAAAGTGAAGGATCGAGATATCCGACAGTTTGGTATAAATAAAATATTTTAGTTTTCTTAATCATTTTCTACCCTCATATATTGTTTAACGTTTATTTTCTTTACAAATGTCTCTTCTTTGAGGGAGTAATAGATGTGTTGATCTTGATTGTCATTGCTAGTTCCTAGATGTCGTATTTAGTCATAGCTCCTTTATAGACAGCATAGTCAGTTTTTTAAAATCTCTTTAGGCTTCCAAACAGACTATTTAGAAATAGCTGGTGTCTGTGTTCGGTATTGCAGTGGGTTGCTAACGCTAACACGTGACGTCACAGTCATGTGTTTCACAGACGTATTAAAATCGGTCACCTTATTCTGACGTATATTTAATGGCAGCCATCTTGAATGACATTTGCAGTTGAAATGGATGGAAGTCTCCCGACTCAAAAAGACATGGAAATGTGTATTTGTAAGTAGGGACTTTGTAAAAAATGTGCTGGTCGGGAGCAAATTGATTATGAATGTTCACGGTAGTAAGGCGGGGCACATTTTTCCATTTTCTTTCTCCTAATGTTCAAGAATATCGGGTCTCATTCTGTGACTACCGGTGTAGGTGCACTGATCTTGCATTTCCACTACAGGACATGTGTAGTGGAAATGCAAGATCAGTGCAGTAAAAAGGCACAAACTTATCAGCTGCAGGAAAAGCCCACTAAAAGGGGAGGGGGGCTTTAGTTATGGTCTCATAGGGTTATACATCAGGCTGGAGAATGCCCCTATTAATAGTGTTCTAAATAAATAACCTACAGTTAATAAGGCTTGAATTACAGAGGAGTATGTGGGACGCAACATTAGATTTAAGCATTGCAAACAGGCCTGGGTGCCACTCTCACTAGAAAATAAATTTGCATTTCATTAATTTGTCTAGCAGCAGTAGAAGCTGACAGCACATGGCAAACTACACGTTCCCAGGCTCTTGCAAAAATAAATAAACAGCTCTTGATACATTCAAGGTCAGGAAGCGAAGCTCATGTTTGCCGAGGAAAGGCAGCAAATGTACAACCATTTTATATTTCGGATTATTAGTTCTGGGGACTGGTCTACTGACAGTTTACAAATGCCTCATGGCGGAGTCAAATCACCCCTTTGCACTTCTCAGCCTGGGACATGGTTCAAGGGGTTCCTAGGCTGCAAAATTAAGTCCATAACTTGTTAACATTTTAAGGCTCTTGTTGTGTCATAATCGGTTGTGCTCACATGGGTAACAGGTGGAAATGTCTGGCGGCAGATGAATACAGATCTGCTGGCCATTTTAAATGTCTCAATGTTTTGGCACCATGATGTGGGAACTGTGGGTTGGACTGTGACGACACAGCGGGGGTTGAGGGTGGTGTAGTAAGATTTGCGTGACCCAATAATTTCTGGATAATGTATGTCCCACTATAGGGTAATAACATAATTCTGCCAATTAGGTTCAATTGGGCGATTGACCTAATGTTGTTATGTGTTTTGATGCTAATTAGTTTGAATTTTTATAAAGGTTTTCATCTTTGGGGCACTTTTCATGCAGTTCTGTTCCACATTCTGTTTGAAATTTGCTTTCCCAGCTGTAACTGAGCCCAGAATAAATTACGATACTTCTTGCCTGGCGTACACTCCTTTTTTAGACTACTTTTGTAATTTTTACTGGTGAGTTCTGAGGCAACCTGCAGTACATCTTTGGTGGCCCGTACGGGGAGATTCAGCTTTCCTGACCAGATGTGAGGATTTCAGTAGTACTCTCGGAGGAGTGTGAGACAGCGTGTAGACCAGTCTTTAGAGCTCAACTCTGAGGAGGCCCAGCAGACCTAGTTCACAAAGGTCTGCCAGGTCCGAACGCTCCCTGCTCTCAGAATGTGGGTACTGGCCTTTAAAGGAAGACTCTGGGTCGAGAAGACTCAAAAATCTTCAAAAAACGATACATGAGTGTACCCATGCATGAATGTGCGAGGATAGGGAGGAATTATTTTTATGATGTATAAGACGGACCCTCAAGAGTTGGAGGGCGAATGGCCATAGAAGTCGTAGATTTTAGGTCTACTCACCCGATTGGGAGTGAGTGGGTGGTGGCACATCTGCGTTAGAGCAGAGGGTTGCACACTATGTGGCAGAACTTGTTAGATGAGAGTTGCGCGTAGTGCAGGTGTCACAATTCCGGTTTCCAGGCTCAGGAGTGGCATGAACCAACCATCCCCTCTGTGGTCTGGGCGCCTGCAAGCAAAAGCCCTCGCAAGCCTCCAAGAGCCCAGCGGGGAAAGAGGGTTAGGGATTCGATGGTTGGATGGGTTCAGGTTGCGAGGGTAAACGGTAAGAGGGTTAGGAGAGGGGAGGTGGATAGGTGGGGGAGATAGGATAACACAATGAAATGCAGTTACACTATACACACTGGTATGCACACTACACACTACACAGTATAGAACCAGAAAGACATTTATCTCTGGAGTGAGTGCTGGCCTCCTGCCTGCGCACTCTCTGGTCTGGTATTTTGGAACAGTTTCAATGCTGCAAAGAGAGCAGGAATTACTACTCTGCGTGTTTCCTCACACACACATGTACCAACACTTTCTGTACATTCACAATGGTTAGTGCCCCCTTCAGAGCGCTCTCAGTGAGTCTGCATTCTACCTCTGTGTTAGTGAGCATGCAACTGTAAGGGTTCAGCCGTGTGTGTGCGAATTTGGGGTCCGCACGTGGCTCTGCGCTGCACCTGTCCTTTTTGCTGCTAGTCTAGGGTCTAAGGAGTTCGCCACAAGGGGCGACTGGTCATGCTGTCTGTCGCACGTGACGGGTTGTGGCTTTCCAAGCTGCACAGGGCTAGCTGCGACTGCGGTATAAGCCGCTGCATGTGGCTAATTAGATATTCAAATGGGATGCAGAGTATGTTCACTGCTCGGGCTGTTGTTGTTCAACTGCGTGCGGATCGAGTTCGAACCAGTGGATGCTATGGCACTAATATGGCACTAGAGTATACACTTAGCTTCAGTGAGGCAGGGGGACCTAGGACCCTGGGAAATGCCCCCTGCGCATGCCACTTGCTTCTCTCTGTGGATGAATTTCCTCCTCGCTGAACCGCAGCGTTGCGCTTTTCCCCCGTGCTGCTTGCTTCCCCAGTATGGCGGTACTTATCTCTTGCAGGCGAGGGGCCTGGGATGAGGTTCTCTGGGGCGTGGCCCCTCGTGCTGGTCCCTGTGGTGGGAGCGCCGGCAGACACGTCCTCTCAGGTCTCTCATCACAGCACAAGCCCCGTGCTTTGGCTCTTGGGCGCACGCATGCATGTTCCTCGCCCAATGTGGGATTTGTTAAGTAGTTCCTGGCCCAGGGATGCCTGGGAAATGTAGTCCACAGGTCCATATTTCTGCAATAATGACACAGAAGCCTTCTATAAGGCAGGAATATTTTGCTTTTTGTTTGTTTCTTTCTTCTGCATGCTATTAAGCGTGTGTAGGCTCCAGTAGGATCCTCTGTACAAAGGCCCAGGCTCTGCCTCATGACATTACTCCCCCCCCCGCACAGAAGGAACTGGGTTTGGGTTTATTTGGGTAGTTACGGTGGAACCTTTTGACTAGTCTTGAGCATGAACATTTCGAGCAGGTTCCCAAGATCGATCCACTGGCCCATACCCGACCCAATCTATGAAGTAGTAAAGCCCATATTTTTGTTGTTGAGAATTTAGGATCGCTTGCACTTCAGGATGGCCCTGTACGATTATGGGTGGTGGTTTTTCAGTATGAATGGTAGGTCGGGCTGGTTTTAGTAAAGAGACATGCAAGGTGGGGTGGATCTTCATTTGACTGGGTAGACTCAATCTCACTGCTACTGGGTTGACTATAGCAGATATGGTGAATGGGCCAAGGAACTGGGGTTGCAATTTGCGAGGACCAGGCATTTTGATATTACGTGTGGACAGCCAAACCTGGTCTCCTTTCTTGTATGGAGGACTTTCCCGATGTTTTTTGTCAGCATAGGTCTTGTAAGTCAATTTAGCGACTTCTAGGTTTTTTTGTATATGGGTCGAAATTTGTCGGGCATGGAATGGCGCCCCATCAAAGTGGGTAAGTTTACCTGAAGAGAGCTAGCGGCCGTGGGCAAAACCCTTGGATGGAAACCATACACACCAAAGAATGGGGTATACTTCGTGGAATTATGCACACTGTTGTTATAGGCAACTTCCGCTAGCCAGACATATTGAACCCAAGATGTCTCAGCACTGGTGGCATAGCAATGTAGATATTGTTCTAAACCCTGATTCACTTTTTCGGTCTGGCCATCGGTTTCCGGGTGGTAACCAGAGGATAAGCTCACCTCCATTCCTATCAACCAACAAAAGGCTCGCCAGAAGCGGGAGGTAAATTGAGGTCCACGATCTGTAATAATGCGTGTGGGTAACCCATGCAGTTGTACTATGTTTGCAAAAACAACTCTGCCAGTTCGCCAGCTGTGGGAGTCCCTTTACAAGTGATGAAGTGACTCATTTTGGTGAGTGAATCAACCACTACCAAAATCGAGGTGAAGCTCTGGATGGGTGGCAAGTCCACGATTAAATCTATGGTAACCATATGCCATGGGGTTGATGGAGTGGGCAATGGTCATAATAACCCCGCAGGTTTTAGGTGGCTGGCCTTTTGCCTCCCACAAGTGCGACATTCTGAAACATATATGCGTACATCGCGGTTTAAAGTAGGCCACCAGTAATGTCGAGCCTTGTTCTGTTGTGTCTTGGTTATCCCAGGATGACCCGCTGTTGAGGCATCATGACACCACTGCACGACTTCCTTTCGTAGCATTGTTGTGGGTAAGTACAAAGCCTTGGCGTAGTATGGAAGGCCATCTACTAATGAATGTGTGACCCTCTGGAACACCAATCTTGCAGTTCCTGGGCCGACATGGCTTTGAGCGAAGATATTAGGTCTGCCCACTACCCTGATGATACGTGTGGTGGGTACTATTGTACGAGATTCCATTGCCTCCTTGGTTCCAACCTCTGGATATCGTGACAAGATGTCCGCTTTCTTGTTATCGGTGCCCGGGCGGTAGGTAATAAGGAAATCGAAATCGGCAAACAACAACGCCCAGCGTAGTTGATGAGGACTAAGGGTTTTTCCTTCTTAATAAACTGCAGGTTCCGATTGTTAGTAATCACTGTTACGGTGTGACGAGGCCCCAAAAGGTAATGTTGCCGTTCTTCGAACGCTGCTTTCACAGCCAACAATTCCCGGTCAGCACTAGTATAATTGGCCTCTGCTGGAAGTAACTTCTGGGAATAGTAAGCCACTGAATGCAGTAATCCAGTTCGAGGTTCTCGCTGCGATAACACTGCTCCAAGGGCATAGCCTGAGGCATCCGTCTCCACAATGAATGGCAGAGTTAGGTCTGGATGCTTTAATACCGGTGCCGAGGTGAAGGCTTGTTTTAACTGCCGAAAACCTCGCTCCGTAGCCTCATTCCATTGATATGTTTTTCCCTTTCTAAGCAATGTTGTGATGGGTGTTACTAACTCTGAAAAGTTTTTAATGAAACGCTGGTAGAAATTGGTGAATCCCAAGAAGGCTTGCACCTCCTTGACAGACATGGGGGTTGGCCAATATAACACAGCCTGTACCTTTCATTGGTCCATTTGGACCCCAGCAGGTGTTAAAAAGTACCCTAAGAACTCCACCGTAGTACGGTGAAACTCGCACTTTTCGATCTTAGCAAACAGACGATGTTCTCGTAGCCGTTGCAGCACTGCACGGACGTGTTCCACATGATCATGCATGTTCTGAGAATATATGAGTATATCGTCAATATATACTACCACAAACACATCCAGGTATCCGCGCAGGACTTCGTCAAGAAAGTGCTGGAAGGCCGCTGGCGCATTACATAGGACGAATGGCATTACCTGGTACTCATACAAGCGGAATTCGGTTCTAAATGCTGTTTTCCATTCATCACCGGCTCGTACTCGTACCATGTGGTATGCCCCCCACAAGTCCAGTTTAGTATAGACCGTTGCATTGCGCACCTGATCCAACAATACTGGGATGAGGGGTAACGGATACCGATTCTTTATCGTAATACGGTTGACACCGCAGTAATCTATGCACGTCCTCAAGTCTCGAGTCTTTTTGAGTATAAAAAAAAGGGGCAATGAGACTGGTGAGTTGGAGTGCCTAAAGAACCCGCTCTTCAGGTTGGTGTCAATGTAATTCTTTAAGTGTAATGTCTTGGCCTCAGTTAGTGCGTAAACTCGACTGCAGGGTAATACTGCACCAGGCTCAAGGTCGATTCGACAATCGAATGGCCTATGGGTTGGCAAGGTCTCCACGTCCTGCTTACTAAACACGTCCTTGTACTCTTGGTACGCCGGAGGTAGGGTCTGTACCGTCTGCTGTTATGCTACACCAAGCTCCTCTGGAAACTCGTTCCAACATTAGGTCTTGTTTTGGTGTGATGCAATGTGTTAGACAATTCGCGGAGGTCAGGGATACCTTGTCTTCTGACCAGACCACCTGAGGGTTATGCTTGCAGAACCACGGTAGGCCTAAAATAACACCGAACTGGGGGGCGCTATCAAATCAAACTGGATATTTTCCACATGGTTCTGCTGACACTGAAACGTTAAAACCTGCGTACAATGTGTGATAGGCCCGGAACATAACACCGTACCATCACCTGCTTTCACCGATTCTGGGGTGTCTTTTTGATACAAGGGTACTCCCAATTTGCTGGAATTGGCAATATCGATGAAGTTACCCGTAGCCCCTGAATCTAAAAGGAAGGTAACATAAACCTCCCGGCCAAGAAATCCTAAGGTCCCTGACATGGTGACGTGCGGAGCATAGTTAACAAATCAGATAACTGGGGTAACCTCTATCGCTTGGCTCGACTGCACTACCCTTACAACTGCCGCGAGCCGAGGCGTTTCCCTGTGACTTAGGTTTTGTAGGGCACTCCTTCACGAAGTGTCTCGTGGTGCCACAATACAGACAAAGCCCTTCCTTGTGTCGGTGCTCTTTTTCTTCCTTGGTAAGCGGGCCTCGAATGGACCTGATTTGCATGGACTCATCTCCGGACGCCTTTTCGGCAGACCCAACGGGTCGTGGAACACAAGACTGATCCAATTGTGCTATTGGCCGTGAATCGCCAGGTCTTTTGTCACCATGATGTTCCGCCTGACGGTGGTCTAGGCGTAAAGCCAGATCAATCATGGCTGGACAGTCTTGGGGTTGGGGGTCTACCTGAGTTATGAGGTCCTTCAGATCATCCCTCAAGCCTTGGTAAAAGAGGGACATCTGTTTCTGGCGAGGCCACTCCACCTCAGCCACCAACCGGTTGAATTGAGTAATGTATGTCACCAATTCTTTACTGCCCTTCCGTAGCGTCAAGAGTTCCCGGTCTTTGCACATCGCTGCCTCCCTACGATTGAATATCTTCCCAAACTCTGACTGGAACTCCTCCCAATCATATAATAACTCGTCTCTTTGTACTAAAGGATTTGTCCAGGCCGCCGCATCCCCGGTTAAGTAAGATATAACAAAAGCCGTTCTAGCCTGGGTTACATTGAAAGCTGATGGTTTCATCAGGAAGTGAAGTTTGCACTGGGTCAAGAAGGTCTGGTACTTCTGCGGGTCCCCCGAATACCTTTCAGGTGGTGATAAGGGTACAACGGGTTCCGGGGGAAATATTTACCTGAACTGGAATGGATGCTGAAGCCTCTCCCGGGAGGGGGGATTTTTGGGCAGTCAAACTGCGCACTTGGGTTGCCAACACTGCATAGCCTTGCCTTGTAGCAGCGAGCTCGGCCTGCAAGTTCTGCAGGACTTTCTTAAGTTCCTCCATGGTCTGGCTGATTCGTACCACTCAGGGACTTGTCACACTTGGACTTGTGCTTCTGTCAGAATTCCAGTTTCCAGGCTCAGGAGTAGCACTAACCAACCATCCCCTCTGCGGTCTGGGCGCTTGCAAGCAAAAGCCCACGCAAGCCTCTGAGACCCCAGCGGGGAAAGAGGGTTAGGGATTCAATGGTTGGATGGGTTCAAGTTGCAAGGGTAACCTGTACGAGGGTTAGGAGAGGGGAGGTGGATAGGTGGGGGGAGATAGGAGAACACAATGAAATGCAGTTACACTATACACACTGGTATGCACTACACACACTACACAGCATAGAACCAGAAAGACAGTTATCTCTGGGGTGAGTGCTGGCATCCTGCCTGTGCACTCTCTGGTCCGGTATTTTGGAGCAGTTTCAATGCTGCAAAGAGAGCAGGAATTACTACTATGCGTGTTTCCTCACACACACATATACCAACACTTTCTGTACATACACAATGATTAGTACCCCGTTCAGAGCGCTCTCAGTGAGTCTGCATTCTGCCTCTGTGTTAGTGCGCATGCAACTGTAAGGGTTCAGCCATGTGCATGTGGATTTGGGGGCCGCACGTGGCTCTGCGCTGCACCTGTGCTTTTTTGCTGCTAGTCTAGGGTCTAAGGAATTCGCCACAAGGAGCGACTGGTCGCGATGTCTGTCACACGTGACGAGTTGCGGCTTTCCAAGCCGCACAGGGCTAGCCGCGACTGCCGTATAAGCTGCTGCACGTGGCTAATTAGATATTGAAATGGGATGCAGAGTACATGCACCTCTCGGGCTGTTGCTGTTGAACTGCTCGCGGATCGAGTTCACCTCAGTGGACGCTATGGCGCTAATATGGCACTAGAGTATACACTTAGCTTCAGTGAGGCAGGGGGACCTAGGACCCTGGGCAATGTCCCCTGCGCGTGCCCCTGGCTTCTCTCTGTGGATGAATTTCCTCCTCGAAGCACTGCAGCGTTGTGCTATTCCCCCTGTGCTGCTTGCTTCCCCAGCACGGCGGTACTTATCTCTTGTAGGCGAGGGGCCTGGGATGAGGTTCTCTGGGGCGTAACCTCTCGTGCTGGTCCCTGTGGTGGGAGCTCCGGCAGACACGTCCTATCAGGTCACACATCAGAGCACAAGCCCCGTGCTTAGGCTCATGTGTTCGCAGGCGCACGTGCCTCGCCCAATGTGGGCATGGTTAAGTAGTTCCTGGCCCAGGGATGCCTGGGAAATGTAGTCCGCAGGTCCATATTCCTGCAATAATGTCACAGAAGCCTTCTATAAGGCTGGAATATTTTGCTTTTTGTTTGTTTCTTTCTTCTGCATGCTTTTAAGCATGTGTAGCCCCCAGTAAGATCCTGTGTACAAAGTCCCAGGCTCTGCCTCATGACAGCAGGCAATTGATATAGTTGCGTCATTTGTTATTTTTTACGGGGAAAGAGTATCGAAGATTGTGAAGAAAAAGAGAAAAGGCATATGCCTGGGTGCTTTGTCGAAACTTTAGTAGTTTGTTGTAGCAAAGCAGAAGTTGCGTGTTGTTCAGTTTATTGTGGCTGTGAACAAGGCAGAAGGGCCATAGCCAAAGTAACGTGTAAATATTGAAGGAGCTGTTTAGAATGTGCATGGGGTGCAGTTGAATAAAAGGAGTAGCAACCAAACCCCAGGCACACTAACATAGTGCACAATTGTTAAGGTGGTGCACCTGCAGAGAAGGCCATTTGGTGTGCACTAACTGAACTAACAAGATGGGCCCGTGGAGAGGGCCATTGTGTGTGAGTGGTGTGAAAAGGTGGGGCCTGAGGAGAAGGCCAGTGTGAATGAAGTAGGGTGGACGAGAGAAAGGATAAGTATGAGAGTGAGTGAGCAAGTGTGAATGAGAAAGGGGTTAAAGGGTTTTGAGATATGAGGCAGAGAATAAAGGGGGTAAAAAGAGTCCTCTAAAAGGTTAAGAAGAGGGCCCAATAATGGCATCTTATTTTATGGAAGCCGCCCTCAACCACATGTGTAGGAAATTACCCCAATATCGCGATAAAATATTAAAATACCATTTTCAGTGGGCAAAGGATACAGGCCCTCATCATGAGTTGGGCAGTAAACAGGCACATTACAAGTATGCATGCACGTGCACATGGCCCCAGCGGTAACACTAATTCTGCTTTGTGGAAACAGCGCTGGAAAGTGGGCTACCGCCCGAAAACCCAGCGCCAACAGCGCTACCACTGCTGGCGCAATTACTGCGTGCTATAACTGCAGCAGGGAAATGCGTCACTGCCGGAAAGGGAAGCACTGCGGTGGCCATTTTGAAAATCACAATCCATCCAAAAATAGAGCCCCTGGCAGTCATCCACACCCCTAGGGAATCCAAAATGTCTCAGGAGAGGGAGTAAGGGGCAAGGCAGCCCAAGATCGTCTGTGCAAACCTAAGTTCACAGAGGCAGAACTCATTGTCCTGGTGGATGAGGTTGTGGCCCTCCGTGCAAAGCTATATGGTGCCATCCTCCCAGCACCGCACACAGATATGGCAGGCAGTAACACAGAAGGTGTCGGCAGTCGGCTGCCTCCCCCGGGAGGGGGAAGACTGCTGCAAAAGGTGGAATTACCTGTGTGTGCGGGTCTGTGGAATCCTGGCCCAGCACAGAAAGGAAAACCTGACCACTGGGAGAGGCTTACCGCTGCATCTTGACCTGACGCCCTGGGAGGAGAAGTGTAGTACTGTCACCGACATGGAGAGGGATAGAGGGAGTTGGAGGAGCCGAGGCAGGTGCTGGCAGCCAGGAGGCAGAAGGTTAGTCAACCCCCCCCCCATTTGCATGTAACTACAACAGTTTAGCACAGAATACCCAGGTGGAACTACTTATGTGCCGGGCACTGTGACTGGGGGCAGTGCGTGGGATCCACTACAGGCACCTAGGGCAGCACCCATGTGCCAGTGCACCAAGGCCACCCATGTGAGCCAGAGCAGTGGGGTTGACAGCCAAGGGACACATCCAAGCACCAGGCACCACACAGCCATGACGGGGGCACAGCAGTGCCTCATTAGGAACTGTCAGTGATAATTACGAGACCCCCCCTCAAACATCATGCATAACAGTCAAGTTGTAAATGGGTATCTGATGTATGCAAATAAAGCAATGGCTAGACCACCATTGAACCCCTGCCATGCCACCACAGCCAATTGCATTCCCCCAATATCCCCCTCCTATCCAGCATGTGTCCCCATTGTAGCCAATCCACTACCAAATTCAAGCAGGCCAGGCCTGTGCATCAGTGCAACAGCCCCATGCCACCCCGTCACCATGTGATTACTGTTATGTATGCCAAAACATGTGTCGGAATGTGCCCTAATGCCATCCTCTATGTCCCCTACAGGCACACAAGCTACAACAGAGGCGAAAGCACACCACCCCGCAAAGGGGATCCCAAATGTCACCAAGGCCCAAGCCACAGCCCACCACACCCGCCGCAGCAGGGGCACCCCCACACCACGGGCCCAGCCTGCCAGGAGCACACCTGGTGCCAGTGACGACATCACCGTGGCAGTGCAGGCTGCCAGGGAGGACACAGCCCCGACAACCATCACCCAGGAGGAACAAGGGGCAAGCAGAAGCAGCAGTGACAGTCACCATGTGGCAGCGCCCCCGACACCAACCCACAGTTGCCTCCCTCCACCACCCAACACACTCGAGAGCCCAGTCCGAGAAATGGACCATAGCTCATGCCCACAGGTGCCAGCATGCCGGTGGCGCACACACACCTTGGAACCATACACCGACACCAGCTCTTATGGATCCCCAGTTGCCAGGCCCACCAGGTGACGTCCCCCTCACCATCCCAGCTGACAGGCAACCTGGGCACTGTCATGGAGCAGATTAATGTGATGGAGGAACGGTAGTGCCAAATGGAGAACATTGCGACTGCACACAGCCAGCACATCCAAGCAGCCACGAGGAGGATGGCCCATGACAATGTGCGGACCAGGAGAGTTGTCAAAGCCTGCCCAGCCTCACTGATAGGGTTTGGCCAGAGGGCGTGCGAGATGTGCAAGGGGGTCTCTGCCCTAGCGGAGCAGGTGAGGGAGAGCAATGCCCTAAAATGCCAGCAGCTGCATGTGGCAGCTTCTGTTGCATCCACCTCCACCACCCCCATGGAGGAATCACAACAAGGTACCACTAGGCAGAGGTCCCTACGCTAGCTGCACTCATGCTCCCCGGATGCTGGGGGTTGGGAGAAGAGGGCATGGCCATCATGCATACATGACTCTTGTTGGCCTGAGTGGCCATGTTATGGACACATAGGGGGCTGCGGGAGGGGGGATTGTGTGCTTGGATGTTGGTGAGGGGTGGGGCAATGTGGGTTGTGTGCTGGGGGTGTTGGTGGGGGGTGGTGGGAGGAGGAATTGTGTCTTGGGATGTTGGCGGAGGTGGTGGGAGGTGAGATTGTGTGCTGGGGTGTTGGTGGGTGATGGGGCAGGGGGATTGTGTGCTAGGGTGTTGGTAGCGGGTGGTATTTGGGGGGATGGAGTTTGAAAAAGTTACATAAAAATCGTTTGAACAAATAGCATGCCAGGACAGTCATGATTGTGTTCCTGTGCTCTTTATTCACACTGTGCAGGTTGTGTACTGGGTCAGGTCAACACACTCAAAGTAATTGTCTATTAGCACTTGTCGAGCAACTCCCCTTTCCCTCACTTCATCCCTATGGGTGTTTGCCCTGGCTCCTGCCACATGGTCGTCATCTACATCTTCCTCTGGGTGTGGCCTGTCAGTGTCGGGGTTAGGGGCACATTCCTCCTTAGGCAAATGCTATGGAGCATAGCACACACCAAGACTATTTTCCCTACTTTTTCAGGGGCATACATCAGGGCCCCTCCAGTGCAGTCTAGGCACCTGAATCGTGCAGTCAGGAGTCCAAATGTGTGCTCTATGCCAACGGTAGTGGGCATGGTTGTAGGTGGTCTCATGTGGTGTATGTGGGTCACACACAGGGGTCATAAACCACACCAGCTGTGGATATCCAGAGTCACCTGCATGGGGTGGAATATGGACATCAGTCATTTCTCACATACATGGGTCTGCAGTCTCAATGTATCTGGAAATTGTTAGCTGTGAGCATTCTTGTGTGCATTCAACCCATGCAATGTGTATGTGTGATGGGTGTGTGTTAGGTAAGAATTGGTGCAGTCACACTACCAACATGTGTAGTACAGAACTCTACCAAAAGGTGGGTTACCTAATACCAAGCAGATAAGTATTGTATAATCTCACACAGTGTGACTGCACCAATTCTTATCTAACACTGGTGACAGGCGGTGGGATTTGCGTAGAGTGGTTACAGTAATTATTGGTTGTCCTTGTGCCCATCTAAACCAGCCACAAGGCTAAGCTCCACCAAAATGATAAGCAGCTTGTAACAACGTCTAGTATGGATAGCTTCAATGAGTCAGCCCTTACTAAACTGACTTTAGATCAATTGAAAGATGTATGTAAAGCAAGGGGTCTGCCTCTGACAGGAAGAAAAAGTGAAGGTATTACAAGGTTGTTAAGTCTCCAAAGTATGGGAAGTAGGTCTGTATCACCAACTAACCAAAATGATATGGAAGAGAATGATGAGGATGACAGTTTAGAGTTAAACTCCAATCTACAAGAAGAGTCAGAAGGGGGAGAGGAATCTCAGGAAGTGAGCAACCCTCTTCCACAACCTGCCCTTATGCCTCAGCCACTTCCTATCCTGATGCCGCAAGGTCCAAATCTAAGCCCAGAATACATATCACCTGAAAAACTAAGATTAGAGCTTGAATTAAAAAAACTTGAAGTATATTCTGAAAGCAAACATCAGGAGGTGAAACTCAAAGAAAGAGAAATGCAGCATGAAATGGAAATGAAAAAGATGTCCCTTGATTCAGCTTCCTTTACGGGTCTTCTAGGTCTGCTAGTCCCAAGAGGCCTCACCTCTTGGGACTAGCAGGTTGTGGTAGAGCATGCTGCCAGATATACCGAGGCAATACCAATGAGAACTGTTACTGCTCAAGCAGTGGTAAGGCTCTCCTTGGTATTTTTACCAGGGTGGGGTTTCCTATGGAATTAATCTCTGACAGGGGATCAAACGTTATGTCCCATTACATGCAGACCCTGTGGGAGAACTGTGGAGTGACTTACAAGTTCTCAATAGCCTACCATCCCCAAACCAATGGGTTGGTGGAGAGGTTTAACCAGACAATGAAGAGCATGATGGATGCCTTAGAAGAACCCATTAGAAGAAAGTGGGACTTTCTTCTACCATGCCTTCTCTTTGCTTATATAGAAGCCCCCAAGCTGGGGTGGTTGTTAGCCCCTTTGAGCTTCTCTATGGCCGTCCATTCAGAGGCCCCTTGGCCCTGATTATGGAAGGGTTGGAGAGTGTTCCTTCCCTACAGCCAGTGAGAGTCACTGACTATGTGCTAGGCCTCAGGAAGAGGGTGGCACTCATGATGACAGAAGCATAAGAAAACCTGAAAGCATTGGCATGACCAGAAGGCCAACATGGTGGAGGTTACAGTCAGTATTGGTTATGGTTCCTACAAGGCAGAGGACCATACAGGACAAATGGATGGGACCCTTCACAGTTGTAGGCAAGCTCGGAGAGGTCAATTATTTAGTGGACCTGTGCAGCCCCAAGGAGACCCCTAGGGTCTTTCACACTAACCGTCTGAAGGCTTAAGTTTCCAGACCAGACCTAGGAGCTTTTCTTTTAGCCTCTGATCAAGAGGAGGGGGAGAGTAAGTCTCTCCCTGATCTTCTCAGGGGACAACCTTCAGATGGGACAATTGAAGGAGTTAAACTCTCTTCCGATTTGACTCTGCAGCAAAAGGAGGAGTGCAAAGCTCTGTTAACTCAGTTTGGCTCCCTGTTTTCTCTGACACCAGTCTTGACTCCTCGGGGCCAGCAGGATATTCTCACTGTTGACAAGTCCCCCTGTTAAAAGCAGGGGCTACATAGTGTCAGATCATGTCAGATCTCATATAAAGGAGGAGGTCAAGAAGATGCTTGACCTCAGGGTTATTGAGCCATCTACCAGTTTATGGGCTAGTCCAGTTGTACTAGTGAAAAAGGCAGGAACCAAAGAGTTGAGATTCTGCATGGACTAAAGGGCTCTGAATGCATTCACCAAGACTGGCGCCCATCCTTTACCATGGACAGATGAACTGGTGGACAAACTTGGATCTGCCAAGTTCCTCAGTACATTTGACTTGACCTCAGGCTATTAGCAAATAGCACAGACAGACCATGCCAAGGAGAACAATGAATTCTCCACCAGAGGAGGCTTATACCAATTTAAGGTGGACTCAAGAATGCACCTCCTACATTCCAAAGGGTGGTGAATCAAGTTCTGAATGGGTTAGAGGACTTCTGCATTGCATACTTGGATGACATTGCAGTTTTCAGCCCCACTTGGGAAGAACATCTTTACCACCTAGGCTATGTTTTGCAGGCCCTGGAACAGGCCCATCTGACCATAAAGGCTTGCAAATGTGAAATTGGTCAGAATAAAGTGGTCTACCTTGGGCATGAGGTAGGAGGATCTGAAATGAGGCCCTTGTCTAGATGAGTACAATCTGTACAAGACCGGTACACCCCTACTACTCAAATCCAAGTGAGAGCCTTCCTAGGTCTCATTGGGTACTACATGCATTTTTATAGAGAGCTATGGCACTGTAGCATGCACCCTTTGATGCCCCCCATCAATGGTGCAAGGGCTGCACAGGTGCTGGCAGTGCCTCCTCTTGACATGCAATGCTTCCTGCGGATACCCCCCCCCATTTTTTCCTTGTACTTCAATGTGCATATGTGGCAGCATTTGTACTCACCCACTTTCCAGGTCTGTTGTCCTCTGTGCCTCTCCGTGTATCCTGGCAGTGTGCTGTTGCGTAGGACCATGGAGTCGGTGGTGGATCCTGGGTAGCGGGCACAACAGTGGGTTATGATGAGATCAGGGCCACATGTCACCTGCACGTTCATGGAGTGGTATTGCTTGCAGTTCCTGTATACAGCCTCATGGGCCTGGGGCGCAACCAATGCAACATGGGTGCAGTCGATGGCTGCTATCACATTGGGCAGTGGCGCGGTGGCATAAAAGCGTGCCTTCATGTCATTCACCTGGGCCTGGGTGGGGGCAGTGCGATGTGTTGGTTGACATGGTGCAGAAGGGCATCCAGCACTTGGCCCAGGACTGCGCTGAATGTTGACTGTGCCATGCCATGCATCATGGCCACAGAGTGCTGAAAAAAGTCCCTGTCTCCAGGAATTGCAGGACTGCCACCAGCTTCACCAGTGGGGGCACAGCTGTAGGGGTGTTCATCCTGCTCCCAATGTCTTCTTGTATTGTGGCCAGCAGCACACTAATGGTCCCTCTGTCCAGGCGGTACTCAGTTACCAACTGGATGTCACTGAGGGCCCAGGGTGATGGCCTGACCCTGAGGATGTGTGCTTGCCTTGCTGGCTCTGCTCTCCTCCTCCTCCTCCACCTCCTCACCCCCCCGACTCCTCTATACGCCCTATATCCTGGCCTGGTTGTCCTGCACCTAAAGGTTCAGGAACAGCCTGGGCAGCTGCCTGTCCCAGCTAGCAGAAAGTAATGGCAGCCTGGTGTTGGAAATATTGTTTGGGGTCTGGGTGGGTCTTATATAGCCCTCTGGTGTGCATTATGTTTACCTGTGGTTTGATTCCTGACACCTGGGTTCATTTACCTCCAGCTGGAGGCTGGGGGTAATTCTCAGCTGCATTAGCGCCAGTTTTCGGCGCTTTTTCAGCGCTAATACCGCCGTGCATGCACTTGTGATACGGCTGTATTTGCGCTTTGTGTTGTCGGCGCTATTAGCGCCAGCTGTAATAGCGCTGATACGTTTTGGGTCTGGCGGTATTTGCACTGACTCGTGATCCGGCAGAGCGGTATTGGCGGCACTAATACCGTTACCACGGGATTTAAGGACTATCACCCAACTCATGATGCGGCCCACAGTGGGAAAGTGTTATCAGGAATGGCCCAAGGAGGGAACATTTCAGAAGGAAATAATAGACAGTGGGCCTCATTAGGACCCTGGCGGTCCCGTAATGAACGGTGCTGGTACGGGACCGGCATCGTTCATTACGGGCTGCCCTATTAAGAGGACTGCTGCGGTACCCGCTAAGGAACGTCTGGTCAGACCATGGCTATGGGGCTTAAATGGGAATGGGGATTAATTTTTACCAGGTCCCAGAAAAGGGCAATTACCCTTGCCTAAATCATTACCGGCGGCAGCCGTGCCCTTAATAAGGGCACGGTTTTCGCCAGGGTCGTAATGAGGTCCAGTATGTACTCATATTTGTCTGCAACATACAAAAGCGTGAAACTTAAAAAGTGACAGGATATTTTGGGTCTCTGGAAACTGTACGAAAAACCAAAGTAAATGAAAAGAAGGAAGAAGGGGAAGAGAAGGTCAGTGCACCACTCCCTCCATATGCATTATATCCATTATTATTATTATTATTATTTATTTATTTTTTTATTTATTTTTTAATTAGTATTGGGCTTAAAATAAAAATCCTTTGACCAAATGCTACATTTTTCTTCAATATTATGATATTTAAGAGCTGTATTTTCCAATAATAGTCCATGAAAACGAGTGGCAAAACAAAAGTTTTACCACCATAGTTATTCTTTCTTTGTGATCTTTAAATCGTCAATTAAGATAAAAATGTCCTTCAAGAAGTTGATCAGAGCCAGAATCAGTGATAATGATATGATATGATAGGTTATTTATAACGCGCTTAAAACCTAGAGGCTTCTAAGCGTGGACCCAGGGATCGAACCTGTGATGTTCCATGTTGTCTTATTTCTGAGGCGAGCATGTTGCCGCTGAGCTATCCTCCCGAGAGGTCTGAGATGAGCAAGTTGATATTTGTTCTCCGTGTATAAACAAGCTCCACCACTGGTCAGCCAATAATGATGGTCGCTCATTAATTAATTTCCCCAGCATTTTAGTCCTTAATTCTGTTAATGTCGGGGAAAATAATAATAGATGCTGTAGGGATTCCGCATAGCCATTGCACTTGCACAGTCTGCAGATCAAATCGGTCCCACTCGTTTTTTTTGTCCTTGTTCCCAAAATTTCTCCTGTTAGATATAGGTTCAGGCGAAAGCGCATGAACTGTGAGCTGTAATATCTGCTTGGAAATGTTGACAGATATTTAGGCAGTGTATTGAGTGTGCGAGCTTGAGGAAGAGCTTTATCATACAGTTTATAAACCTGTCTTTCTTGCTGCGTCCTAATCCAATCTTGGGACCACAATTTGGGCCTGATTCACAGAACGTTTCCCCACAGGATTGCGCCATTATAAAACGCTTCTGCGATCAGGCCCTTTATGTTTAACCCTTGTGGGATTGTTGATCAAGTTTTCCTCTGATGTTTCCAGGTCTACTAAAATTTCTGTGCAAATACACTTCCAGTCTTGCAGAGTACTTTCCGAGCCCTCAGAAAGGGCTTCTTGCAGTAATTTGAAGCCTAATATAGGGTAAGGAAGTATGCATTTATGGAAAAGGGCCAAGGACTTCAAAACTACCATCGCGTACATTGAAGTTAGTCCAAGCTCCATCCTTATTGCTTGGATTTGTTTACCTCTAGGTAAATCTAGCACCCTCTTCCAGAATAAACCTTCCAAGACTGGCCAAACGTCTGCTGGTAATGCAAAGAAAGCCTCCGCTCCATCAGTAAGGATTGGCACCACCTTCATGCAGTAGAATTCTTTCACTGGTGTAATGGAAAATTCACAATGTCTTTTCAGGAGTATCTGTGTCTGAGCAGCTAAATTGTTGGCCTTGCCTCGTAGTATGGCCTCTCTTGGTGCGTCTCTTATGCTGACATCCTAGATAGATAAGGGAGTTTACTATGGTGAGCTTCTCATTATTGACGAACCAAGTATGTTTACTGCCCTTATTGCTGCTCGTGAAGTCCATTATCAGTATTCTAGATTTCTTACAATTGACCATAGGGCCATTCTCCCTGACGTAATCTTGGAGTGCAGCGAACTGTCTTTGAAGACCGGTCAGTGTTTGATCTACTAAAACAAGATAATCTGCATACAGGAATCTGTCCAACGGCTGTCCAGCTAATTTTGGTGGAAAGCTTCTCACTTTCTTCAAGGTTTTTTGAACGTCTGAGATGAACAAGTTGAATAATCCTTGTTTCAGTCCCTTCTTTGTAGTGACTGGCTCAGAGAGGAGTCCACTCCTGTCCAATCTGACTCTTAAAGATGTTCCTGAGTAAAGATCTTTTGTAACTTTGATTATATCTTTAAGGCACTCCCAAACATTTAGTTTGGCCCACAGCTTTGTACGATCAATCGTGTCAAAAGCCTGAGCCAAGTTTATAAAGGCTAGGTAGATTGTGACATCTTTCTTCTCCTTTGCTTGTGCTTTTAGGATATTAATCAAGAAGATATGTAAGGCTGTACCCTCTCCTTTGACGGAACCTGATTGCCTCTTGTTGAAGTTGTCTGATTTTGTGCTCCAGGTTGAAAGGGCTTTTAAGATCAACGCGGCAAAGATCTTCCTTTTAAAATATTCTGACCACGATTGAAGTTTTCCACGACAAAGTAACTCTTCTTGACTTATTTATGTACTCAAACAATTCCCACAAAAAAGATGTCCATAGCTCTGGATCTTTTTTGAGCATTACTTTTGTCATTCCGTCAGTTGCCTGCTATCCTAATCAAGTCAAGGATATCTTCTTTGTCAGTTGAAAGGTCCATACTTAACATCTTGGCCCTCCATCATCTCTCTTTGCCAGTTTGTTAGTTGTAAAAAGCGAGGAAAAGTCATCCACCAGGCACTGACAGAAACAGGATTTGTCATTAATGCCGCCTGAGGCGCATTTAACGAGTTAATTATTTTCCAGATTTCCCTAATTTTTTGGACACAATGTTTTTCAGCATGTTTACTGCATCTTGCCACAGCAACCAATGTTTACGAGATCTCACCCAGTTGCAATGATTTTGTTTTAATTTTTTGATGGAGTACAGCACATCCTGTGGCCCGTCCTTTTAAGCACCCTCAAGCTGGAATTCAGGATATTTTTTCTCCTTGCCAGTTCCTCATCGTAGGTGTACCGACAAGAGAAAGTTCTTTTAGGATCTCCTTTCTTAAATTAAACAAATTCCATCCACAGTTTAGGGTAATCTGAAGCGTGTTCTTTTGGCACCCCCAATGTCCAATTGGATTGTGCTATGAACATGTTGGTTAGTTGTTCCATTCTCTTGGAGTACATGATCAATCTGTTTCTCCCGGGGTGCCAATCGGAAAGTCGTAGAATATAGCTCTGTCAGCCTTGAGGTCAGGGCTGTGCAGGTCAGATCACTTACCTTTGTATCCAAGACTTCCAAGGACTTCACTTGGGTATATATGTTGCGTGACACACAGATGTAATCCAAAATCTTTCCTTCCTGATCCCTTTTCCATGTTGTTTTTGCAGGGGTATCACCCGTGGTATATCCATTCAACATATCAATGTTTCTTAAGAGCAAGTCTTCTCGCCACCCCAATCCTCTTTTTTCAGCAGGAGTCGCGGATGGATCTGTGTGCTTTAATAAGGAGTTGTTTTGATCAAAGCAATGTATGTTCAGATCTCCGCAGAGTATTATAAAGGGGTCGGCCCATAATTCCATGGACCTATGCAAGAGGTCCATAATTGTTGCCGGGAACTGGAGCGCCTCTGGAGCTGACATGTTCCAGTAAAGATGAAACACTATCAGTATCGTAGACCTTAAAATGTCTACCTGTCACACTTCAATTGTTAGAAGCTGGATATAGGGGGTGGGATTTTCCATTGTCAATACTTTCGGTTTTGCTGTATGTGTTATTGCTATTAGTACACCTGACATTGGTCTCCCTTTCAGACCTTTCACTGCCGTATTGAAAGAAATGGTGTATCCCGCCAATATAGGCGCTTTCCTCAGCCATGTTTCTTGCAAACAGATCATGTCATACAAAACCTAAGTTAAGTCACCCTTTGAAAATAAATGCATTAAAAGTCTCTTGTATTCCAGCTTTTAACAGTAAAGACCTTGGGTTCTGCTTTCTTGCACAGTTATGATCTATTGCTTTTAGTTGAAAACATCTCTGCGAACCAATTCCAGTTGTTTTTTCTGTGATAGTGATCTTTTCCTCTTTACTGGAAAATGTTGAATGACTTTCCTGACTACCATCCATTGTGAGGGTAAAAGTGGGTTCTCTTTTGTCAAGCCGCCACTTCTGTTGGATATCCTCTTTTTGGTGCTTCAGGGTGAGTCCATGTGGTTCCCTGACCTCATATCTTCTGCCAGCCGGGTCCACAGTTCTTGCTCCCTGTTGTGTTTTGGAATCATCTTTCCCTGCAACAGCTTTTGAAGCGATCTTCCTCAGGTCAAAACCCCTAGGTAACAAATGCAGTACTTCCTCCAGTAGTTGCTCTTTGACAAAGTTAGATGTTGGATAAATGATCACCATGTCCAGTCTCTCTTCTTCTGGGAAGTCATTTATTTTCAGATCGTTAGTTGTTATCAATCTAAGTTTTGGAATGTGGTGTAGTAATCTTTAAAAATTTTCTCTATTCAATGTTAGACCATCATCAATATATAAAATCCTCTCCAAAAGTAGACAAGTCCCTTTGGACGGGGGTTCTCTATGCCTCAAATTTTGGACTCAATTTGGGCTTCCCTGTTCGTTACACTTGGTGTAATTTTCAACTCTGTATTGTCCACCTCCATGCAAAAGGTCCTGTCTTCTTTGTTCAAGAGTTCTGAAGGGAGACTGCTTGTGCCTCTTATGTGCTGAGTCGTAAGCCATATTGGAGGCTTTGGTACCGGATGTCAATGAATTCTTGTTATCAGTAATTGTGTCACTACTTATATATTTAACTGACACAGCAGAACATTTCATGTCTTGTACCCTACACTCTGATTGATGGCATATAATGGTTCTAGTCAGTGACTTCAGTGCATTCACCCTGTAGGTTGGGACGACAGCTGTTTTCAGAGGAGACGTGATCATTTTTTGTAGTTTCTCTACATCACTGGATTCTTCCTGATTAACCTTGTTGTCCTCCCGACCTTAATCCACAACTATACTTTGACTGGCATAGTTCAAGGGCACCCGGCCACCCTTCTGCAAGATCGCCTTTCTTTGGTCTTCAAGAGTTAAAAAAGGTGATACTACTCTTGCGCTCAGTTCTCCTCGGTCTAAGTTCTTTGGATTTGGGCATCTGTAAATCTCTCAATCGCTGTTTTGTGTAGGCCTGAATCCAGGTCGTCGTCATTTACTTAATTGAAGTATGAACGGCCTTGGGGCTCGTTCTATAGATGATCTCTGGCAATAGATAAGGGACGATTATTAACCTCAGTATCTTCAATGTCTGACATTGTATACATGGATATGTCCCTTACATCATCTGCTACATCAATGCTTGAGGTTGAAAGGTTTAGTCGTGACTCATCATGGTGCATGTGTTTTTGTGTGAGTTCAATATCTTTCCTGGCATTCATTGATTGTGTTCTCTTTTCCAAAATTAAAGGTTTAGCATTGATTGGTAGTGTCAGATTTCTTATGAATGATCTGCTCTCGATCAATCTGGACTTTTGTGGAGTTTTTAAATTCTTGTTTTTTTTCTGAGCGGCATCTTTTGGTTGTGTTTTTCTTGTCTTTTGCCTTATTGCCTCACATGTCTTTTTTTGTGCTCGGGCATCCCCTCCAGATTTTTCCTTCCGGGTTTCTGCTTTTTTAGTGAACATAACATACTCTTTTACTGATTTAGTTAGCGCCTTTGGTGCAATGCCAGTTTCATCCGATGTATCCTTTGTAAGGACACCAGTTATTACTACTCCTTTTTCCTGGTCCAACAAACTGATCACTCTCAATTCCTCCACAATCTCTTCATCATGGATATCACCCTCCATGCCATCCTCAGCATCGTCCTTTTCTATCTGATTTACGTAGTTTTCTGTATTTGTGGTCACTATTAAGCATTCTTTCCCACTACTAAACACACTGTGGTTTGTCTTCCCCCATACTGAGTGGTTCTGCTTCTTATTTATCTCAGTGAGCGAATGGAGTGGATTCCCCTTAGGCAACTCTGATCTCAACAGGTTAGATAGACTTGAGGATTTTGCCATGTTTTCCTCTTTTTGGAACTCTGAAGTTGATAATGATCTTTGGAGTCTTTTGTTTTTTTCGTCAATTATAGGGTCCAAGGTGCTATGCAATATGTTACTGACCTGCGCTGTGTTCATGTCCAAATTGTCCTGTTCCCCATCTTGGACTCCTTACTACACACTCCGAGCAGAGCAGGTTGTTCCACCAACCGTCCTGTTAATCCCTCTGGTTGCGGTTTCGTTCCAGGAATTTTACAGCTTGGACCAACCATTGGGTGAGCAGTAAAGGATGTATTCATGTCCTTTCTTTGTTTTGCAAGAAGTGCCAAAGTGGGTGAGGAAGAGAGGTCCTGAGTCAAGCCATGTAGGTTCAGCCGTTTGTCATCCAATGGAGTATAAGCTTCTGCGGTTGTTTCAGAATCATATTTTTGCACTGATTTCAGAACGGCTAGCATTCACGGCTATACTAACTTTATGTGCTGCTGTGAACGAAGCCTCCATATCAATTGCAGTGTAATTTCCTTTATTATTATAGTTGTCTTTAATGTTGCTGAAGATATTGATGTTGGTGCAGGGAATTTGGCAAGGAATAATGCCTCCCGTCTCATCCTCATCTACCCCACCTTATCCGCCTCCATCTCTTTCAGGTTATCAATATACTGTGCAGTACTTGCAGTGATTTCAACTTCTATGTTGAAAGGGCATAAATCTGTGCACGATGTCCCAAGCCTATCTCCCCGTCTAAAATCCAACATCAAGACTATCTTCACCAAATCTAAAAAGTACCAAAGAAACCATTCTTTAGTACTTTTTTTTACAAAAGTAAGCTGGACAAAATGTTGGTGGTTCACTCCTCCTCTGTTGTTTAGTGTACACCAAAGGATTCCAGAAACTTGACGAAGCTGCTTGTCCAAAATATTGGGTACCCAACAACACATAGTTTCCCAGTTGCAGTGGGTGATCTACAAAGAACACTTTTAGCAGCAATGTGAAAAGCACTGATAGAGTCCCCATGCATACCACTCATGTGACAATGGACATGTGCACTTGTTGGCAAACAACAGACCAAATGTGCATTACTCTACAGCAGGCTTCTTTTAAAGACCTGCACACTGACCACATACCAACCAATACCTCAGCTGCCATACCACAGAAAACATCCACAGCAAGCAACTGTTTCAGTGGTGGCCATGGAGAAGGTCCACAGAGCAGCAAACATCCTGGCAGTATTCAATCCTTAGGTGTTGGGGAGGCTTAGACCAGAAGGATTGGCTCTTATTTTTGTTGTCAGCAGCAATGGCAGCCATATTGTGAGTACAATAGCAGAAGGCAATAACTACTGTGTGCTCTGTTTTGTGCGCTTCTTGAACCTGATAGTACAGAACTTGCTGAAATAAGACAAAGAGGTTTGCAACTTAATGGAAATATATCACAACATATGTGGCCTTTTCAGTCATTCTCTCAAATCCCAAAAGATGCTAAGAAGATTGCAAACTGTGAATGGGCTTTCCTAGCTCAGCTTAATACAGGAGGATTCCACGCAACAGATGTTGACCCTATATATGCGTCAACACCTCTTTATCCAGAACAAAGCAGTCCTCTTCGACCAGGCTCACAGGCGTGTCCCTTGTCACGTGATCTGCTCTGCATCCTTCAGATTTCCTGCCAAATGACTATTTAGGCCTGTTTTACCCCTTCCTTGTAGTGCTATTTCACAAGGCTCAGATAAGTGTCCCTGGCCACATGATGAGCTCCACCTCCTGCAGTTTTTCCCACCTTTTGGTGACTACTTGTTGGGAAGGAAATGAGCCTATCCCACCCCCCTAGTCACTTCCATATAAGGCGAAACCCATACGAAGCAATCTAACGTACCAGGGGGGAGCAGCCGACACCCCAGGCATCATATAGAAACCTTGTGGAGCTTAGAAGAAGTAAATGCTAACACTAGAAATGCGCACACTTCACAACGCCATTTTCTAATAGGCCCCAAACTAGACAGGCCGCAGACCGATGCTGCTCGCGTTCCCCGTTCACAGAATCCAATTTCTACACAGCGTGCTAACTCCACCTTGAGCCTTGTTCCCATGGAAGTCCATTTCCCTCTCGTCCCTGCAGTGTTGCGAATAATCAGTATAGCCTTCAGGAATGTGCCCGACACAGAGCGTGGGACAGTACCAGGCCCGGGATGTGTCTATACATCTCCACTAAACTGCAAATGAGCCTCTGACCCCCCACCCAGCCAGCACGGTGCCGGCTGCCCATCATTAACCTGACCCACGCTCCCCATGGCTCTCCAAGGAGCACCCGACTCCCAGGTCCTAACCTCCATAAAGCGCCCAACAAAGATCCAAAGCACACAGGACTGTATTTCTCCCTAGCAATAATACCTGTCCAGGCAACACGGGGTGCAGAGAAGGGTAAATCAAAGATCAACCCCCAGAGGAGAGACCTTCGGTGCAGGGACTGTGGGATCAATGGAGCCATAAATGTACGGGACAGCATGATTGTATCTTATCCTCCCCTCTCCGCGGCACCCTTTTTCTGTGCCATCCAGGTGCCTGCCATAATGAATGAATAGCATGTCATAGTCGTTTAGTTTAGATAGGAAACAGTGTATTTCATAAGTGACCTGACGTTCACTGCGAGGATGAACCGAGCTGACGCACGTGGAGCCAGATCGATGGAGAAGAAGCAGCCAATTAGTGCTTGGCATGCCCTATGGAGCAAGCCCATGTGTAGGGAGCCTCCAATCGGAAGCACCAAAATGTCTCGTATAGCTGTGATGTGATTTTTGCATATAACCCCTTGTTCTCTGATGTAGCCTCAGAGCGCTCTCGAGCAGCAGAGTTCTTTGCTGATATTTTTATTTTGTAGAGTAAACCTTGTTATCCGGGCTTATTTCTCTTGCAGGTTATATTTACTCTGGTGTGTGTGTATTGTGGGACTTGCCTTCATAATTAAAGGCATGTTTTTCCATTCCTTGCAGTTCTCTTCCACCAGGCACAAAGTAGTATCCCTAGTTACTTAACAGCCTGGCTTCCTCCAGCCCATCAACCAATCTGAAGCCACCTGATCGTTCTTATATGTAGCCTTCCCTAGGTATTCTCCTTACCAGCATCCTCAGCTAAGGGAAGGGTGAAGACAAGGACATTGACTGGTCAGGGCCAAGGGCCAGAAGCCTGCCTTTTGTCAGCATCAGGTAGAATGTGATGATGTATCTCATACAGTCAGATACTATTATGCTTTCAACCACCAACACTCACCAGACCATTGCTCTGTGAACCCTTTGAACTTCATCCACATCCATGTCATCACACCCTACTCCCACCATGGCTGTTATCATGCAGCCTGATGCTTATCAACACCAACATGGCCATCCCTCATGCCACCAATATCATTGATCTAATTTCCATGCCTGAACTAAGTGACATCCTTATCACGGAAACATGGCCCTTCGTAACTGCCTCTCAAGTCTTTGATGTCCTCATCCCACCTGGGTACGGCATCCAACATGCTGACCGCATAGGACATAGATGAGGTGTGGCAGCCACCCACGAATCTAACTTTGTCTGCACTGTGCTCAAATGGGTGCCTATGGATGCCATAGAGCACCCACTTGCCACTTCACATAAACAGACTGACACTTTCCATCAACTTTATTGTCCACCTCACAGGTTTGGGATATTTCTTGTTGCTATCTCTGATCTCATCATATCGGCATCAATTGCACATTCAGCAAACATTTTCTTTGGAGATCTCAATTTAACAGGGGCCCAAGCCACCAACGCCAAAGGATGCTCTCTATCATCTCAAGAATTCCAGTAACACAAAGCAACATGTACTGGTCCTCAACCACTTCAAACATAAATGACCTTGTGTACTGGAGGACCCGAAATAAAGATAGGGAATCAACAACTGAATGAAGTGGAGGGCACCCCCCCCCCTTAAACCTAAGCAGAAAAATTCGTAAGGACTAATTTTGTGTTGTAATTATGTGAAAATGGTATTCAGAATGTTAGTATATACTAGTATTCAAAAGGGCGTTGTGTTTATGAGGTCGAAATGTTCATTATCATGATGTGGTAAGGTGGCAAGGCACAGAATGGATAAATAAGATTTTCTGTACACAGACATAAAAGGGCTCCGACAATGCCTTTTACTGAAAATGCATGTAACTAAAAATGTGGCTAAAATGAGAGAAATTAAGCAATGATTCAGAGTGTATAGAATGAGGTAGTTCCAAAGCTGAAACAGTCAAGGATAGCATGCTGTCAGAACTTTGACGGATGGGCAGAAACCAGACATTTAATTGGGCCTTATCTGGAAACTAATTTGAAGGTTCCAGCTGCATCAACCATAATTGGGCAGAGCACAGGGGGAAAAGCAAGATTGTGCGCAGATTGTATTTCATTTTGAAGGTTTTGTTCAATTAAAAAATAATTGCCCAGTAAGTTAATGCTTAACGATGAGTTCACCTAGACTGTGTAGGGAGAGTGGGGCAGGATGCTCCCTCTGAGAGTATAAGAGGGAGCTCCGTTTAGAGTCTGGGGTGGTTGAGTCCGTGTACTTGACCACGACGCTGGGTGTGCTCTGTGTGTCAGCATAGCATGAAATAAAACTTCATGAACTTAACAGTCTCTTTGCCAAATCCTTGAGTTGTCTCTATTTATTGGTGTTGGAGTATGTGAATCCAGCACCCCATCCACCTCAAGGTGCAGCTATCTTGTTTTAAGTTATTTGAGGGCAAGCTCTGATCCCATGGGCCCGTCAGAGGTCACTCGGACCTCAATTACACGTGGTAGCAGAGGATGGTTCTGACCATCAATTATTGATTATTGACACCTATTGGCCGTCGACATGAAGTAACTCTAGGTCTCCGGCAATATCACAAGTCCTTCGTCATTTCGGGCTGAGTAGACTGTGAAGCTCCCCGTAGACAATGGTAGTGTAATTGATACTGCAGTCGGTGCCTGAAGGGACCCGTGTTTATATAAGCATATCCCTTCCCATACCTACGGGCAGCTGACCAGACAAAAACCTCAAGAAGGCAGTGATCACGAGGGTCGGGATGCGAACGGTGGGAAAGGTGAGTGAATAAAACAGAAAAATTGCTATGATTTAGGGATGGGGCAGAGTGCAACTGTCCTAGCCGATAGAGACAGGGACACGGGGAGGAAGAACAATATGTCAGAAAGGGGAAGACATATATATATGTGGTAATTTTTCAGGGAAAGAGAACAATGGCAGTCCAGATTTGGGAACAAACCAAAAAACATTAACTGCATTTAAAAATCAATAACAGGAGTAAAATATTCATGAGTGGCTCGCATGCAGCCGACCAGATCGTGTCTGACTTTGTCACGTCTTGTTATGTTGTGTGTCTAATTGTTGTATGTTATGGCTGTCCATGTGGTTTATTTTATTGCATAACTGTGTGTGCACTGTAAAAACATTGGAATTAGTATAAAAAGGATATTTTAGGCTAAATAAAAAATTGGCGTCAAGCCAAGGTTTTGAAATTGCAAAAAAAATTACATTTTTTTTTTATTTTTTATTTTGATTTAGCTGTAAAATGCAGCCTTTCAAAATGATGTACATTACAAAAATACATTACAGAATTCAAAAATATATGTTATACACAAAAAATGAATTAAAAAATACATGTTATTACATTAAGAAGAAGAAGTGCAGTTTGGCAAAAATGTAAAGGCCGAATTAGTTCATTTCATTTCACTGCATAAAACCACTTATTTTAGGGTCAATTACTTAACTAATTATGTCACTTTAAAATCAAAATGATGTCACTTTAGTATTAAAATTAATAGTATCAGTTTGATTCAACAGGGCTAATGATTCAATAAACACAACACTTGCGATGTTCATTTTAGCAGATTGACTGTTAAACAAAATATTCCAGAAAGTGTCGTCGCTTAACCTGAGATTACTCTCAAACAGATGTTTAAACATTTTGCATCTTTGTTGTAATAGAGCAGGACATTCAGAGATTAGATGTTTTAGTGTCTCTATAGCTGTCGGTACAAGACAAAATCTACAGTTGGCATTAGATGTGTTATTTCTCATGAATCGTACTTCATTCGTTTGACAAATATTCAATCTTATTCTCATGTATGTATACCTAGATTTGGAATCAGGAAACTTTGTTAGATAGTTTTCAATTACATGAAGTTTTTTGATTGCAAAAGCTTGTTGTTTAAACACTCGTAATTTTGTGCATGCCTCTCGAGTTTTTATCCAGTCATACAACTCATGTTTCATTTTTGCCCTCTTGGGATTGTTAGTGAGTAAATCATCATCAACATTAAGATGATCAGATGTTATGATTTAAGGCACACAAATTCGTGGTGATTTAATCCCAAAAGAGTTAGACAGTCCTGAGATAAGTGCAAAAAGCTGTTGCACTGTAAGCTATCGCAAAAAATTCTAATCAGCAGCTATGGAGTTACATTTGTGATGTCCTCGTAGTAGACAAGATAACTGATGAATTGTGCTAAGAATGATAGTTTTTCGCATTTAAATGACAAAGTTATAAGTGATGTAAAGGAGCTGCTCATTGTGTGTGGGCACTGAAACTGCACAGAGTTCAGAGAACAGAAGATCGCATTTAGTTACAGTGATTAATGAAGAACAGTGCCTGTGCAAAAAGGATTTATGAGGAGAGATAAGAAGGGCAGTATTGTGGAATCTCAGTCTGTGTGTGAGGTTGAAACTAAGGCTATGTGCAGATTGAAGTGGGCAGATTAGCACACGAATAGCAATTGTGTTTTTCATTTTAAGCAAGGCGAGAGCGCAAATGAGTGGGCCTCTGGCCAGGAATGCACTGTAAAAAAGTATCCCTTTTGAATGGGTTTTAAGCAAAAAACAGAGCCTCAAACTAATGTTTAAGTGGGATGACAAGAGAAATGAAAACATGCTTCCAATTAGAGCCCACAAGAAGCGAATGTAGTGATTTAACAAGAAAGGAATGTGCAAAGGCAGTCTTTGAGATAAGCGCTGCCAAACACAGTGAGAGCGTGTCTCGCAAAAGCTGTGTTTATCGCACCCAAGCGAGTGTGGTAAGGAGACAGGCTAACAGCCAATGTAATTGTTAGGCTATTTCAGTGATCTGGAAACTGCTCGAGTGAATGTGCCTTATACATTGTATTTATTTTTTGAAAATAAAGTGAATTATATGCAAAATTAGTGTGTTCTATGGTAGAACAGCCCCAGAAGTTGTCCGGTTGTAACTAAAAAGTTAACTGACAATAGGGTTTTGGTATGTAGCAGTCTCTTATGGAAAACGTGTCAGCTGTGGTGTGATTTTAATAGGCACCTTTTCAGTGGTTGTCATTTAACCGTGTAGGCGCACATTAGCCCAGTAGCATTTTGGCGCATGTGCAGCGGATGCAATGGTGCTAGTGCAAGAATACATTGAACAAGAAAGGAATTAGCACATGGATGGCATTAGAGCCAGCCTAGCTATTCACCATGAGGAAATTAGGAAGGGGCTTCATTGCATAGTAATGCTTTCAGCCTGTTGAGGAAAGCAATGCAAGATTTGTCATTTTAGTACTGGTGGGCGGGCATTCCAGCTTTAGGAGCCGGATGACTAAAGCCAGGGCCCACAGTTGTGAAGTTTTAAAGATAGGCATATGTATATATTGGTCGGAAGGACTAACGAGAGTGATTTATTCTGTTAAGGATGAAAGAGCGCGGACAAAGGACATCTTTTGCGTACTGCCAATGAGTTTAACAAAGAAATGCATTGGTTTACTGATAACCTGTGCGTTTTTCTCCTGACTTATGAGAGGCATCTGTATGGGAATATTCAGTATTGCCTAGAGGCCTTACTCTCTGTGAGACATATTTATGCTGCCTTGCAGCATTCAAGATAAGCATGTTTATGCCATTTGAGTCCCCTACCCTCTCCAATCCTGCTCTGATCAGAATAAGAAACAAGTAGCATTTGAAGGCCAGCATTAGCAATCTACGAAGAGGTTACTTCTCTTCTAGTATAGAAACAAGATACTTTTTAGCATCCAGGAAGGTATGCAGCCCTGTAGTATTAATGAAGGGCAGTATGTAAAAAAGGTACATATAACCCAGAATAGGCAGAGACCTCACATTAGCCGCCTCAGTGAATGCAAAAGTTCTCAAGCACGGATAGACAGACCGTAAGGAAGGAGGAAGCTGCACATAGCATAGCATGGATAGTGAAGACAGATTAGAAGCTGCCAGGAAGCTGTCCCTATCCAGACAGACAGAGTAGGAGTGGGACATGGTTTTCAAATAGTGTTGCCATTAGAGATCAAGGGAACAAGTGCCTTTGGTGTGCAGTATATAAATGCTCACTATCATAGTGGAGCAACCCTATATGCAGCAAATCTATGAGTGATGCTTTTATGAAGAACATACACTGGAAAGAAAATCACCCTGAAGGGCTGATGGTTTTGAAAGGTTCAAGGACTGGCAATTCAACAAAGATTAAATGAGATGCCCAGGATCACACAGTATTTAAGGGGTGAAGCTGGGATTTGCGTCAATATTGCAATTCCTGCATTTGAACACTTTCTCTTCCAGCTCTTAACATGTACTAAAACAATCTGATTTTATAAAACTGACTTGCAAAGTACGCAAATCGCATTTCTAAACCTGACAATTTTAAAACCAAAATGTTACAGAAGGATGTTACACAACATGGGAATGATTCTAGCATCATTTTCTCCATTATCAAGGGAAGTACCAGCTTGCAGAGAGGCAAACCTCACAGAAGGTAGCACAGTAATGCAAGGGATGCTATATGATTTGACCAGGATCACTGTATCCTCTGCTGGCAAAACCAGGATACAAGCAGAAACACTTTGGCTGCACAGTCTTGAATGTGCATATTTATTTACCTCATGGATTTATAGCTTATCCACACCTTTTTGAAGGGATTGCTTAGGTTTCGAGAATGCCCGATCCGAACAAACTAATTTCAATCCCTATCTGGTGCAGGAACAGTGCTGCTAGTTTCACCTCTTGTGCTGCAAAACCAAGTAAATATGCAGGTATGTTTATAAACTTCAGACTTAGGGACAGTTCAGCCAGCCTTGCTGGAATGTGCCCTTCTAATCTTTCATATGAACACATATCTCTGCAATGAGTGCTGAACACACTGAGCTAACTTCTGAACCATCGTGGCTGAATATGGATTTCAACTTTGGCTATTGCACGTGATCAGCAATATTCCCAGAGGAAGGAAATAATGCTACAGAGATCATGCTACCCAAACTATGTATTCCACAGTGAAAACAAAAAAGCATTGCATGATTAATTCATCAAGGCAGAATGTACTTGTCAAAACAGGCAGGCAAAAGGCTTAGAGCCTCAGTAGCATGCAATAAAATCTCCTGGCGTGTACTATTTAAGCACTGGTGAACAATGGAATCTTACTTAGATCAGGCAGCCTGGTGGGGGGCCATGGGCAGGTGCCCCAGCTTGCCCTCCCATAGAAACGTCTCAGGTGCCTACTGTAGTCTGGCAAGGAACGAGCGATTTGTGTATTAGAATGCACGTTGTACACAGAAGCCCCTAGACATCGTGGTGCTATTACAAAGAAGGGGCTTGCAGATTACAACAAAATGGCATACACAAGGGGTTGCATGGCAAGGCTTCGCCTGTAGTTATAGGACAGATAAATATATATTGTATTTACAATGAGTGAGCTGCATACTAAACTCGCACAGGATGGAGTAGAGATTGAATAAAAAACATCATAGAGGTTAACTTAGCAATAGGGGGATGAGTATAGACACCACGAGGGGAACTGTTAAGGGTAGGTAACCAAAGGGTTTGGTGAGAAATGAGGAGGAATGGTTTTGCACTAAGTTCGCTAGAGAAAGCATTCCATGGTTTGGGGACAAGACGGGGGAGCTTAGCCCTGTGGCATTAGCTCCTTTGGTTAATGGGGACAGCAGCTGGAGACAAGGAGTCCATGAGCACTGGGTGGTAGCTCTGGATTTAAGAAGTGCTTGCCTCTCGTACTGCATGCCGGAAAAGCTTCTCATCTAGGTAGGCCCTGCATCGACGCTTGTGTATGTGTTTATATATTGTTAAGTGCTGTATGGAAACAGAATGCTAAGCAGTGATGGTGAATTTTAACACTGAGTTGCAGGGTGAGCACGCCTAATTGGCTTGTTAAATTGGGATTTTATTCCTTGCATGGGGAGGGGGGAATTCAAGGCTGTGTATGACCATCCTGTGCACCCAATAGGGGAGCCAGTGATGAAAATGAAACGGGTCTTAGCTTCATTCTATTCCTTTGTGTTGTGGGGTGGCAAGCAGCCTGGTGCAGGTAGGCAACCTGGCCCTGGCTTAGCAGCACAGAAGATATTGGCTAAGTCATTGCGCCAGCAGTCCCAGTGGCATATACATGCAGGACGGCCAGCAGCTCAGGTAGATGGCATATGGCAGTCAGTGTGTGAATGCTGCTTTCTATAGCGTGTGTGGTCCTGAAAGAACTAGAGGATGGAGGTTATAGTCTCATCTAGCTGTCTCCTCACTCTCATCCCCTTTCTGTGCTGGCACAGATTCTTCAAAGGGCAGCATCCGTGCCTGTGCATGTCTGTCGATGCCACCAGACTCATATATGTTACTCCACAATGTGCTTCTTGGGCACTTGGCTTTCATACCTTTGTTTGGTTTGTTTCACTTGGCTCAGATGTTGCTTTGTCTTTCTGATATGTGAACTTTTAGTTAAATCTATTGTGTATGTGCGTTATATGGCAGAGGCACAGTGTTCCTTTTTTGTGAACTGCCTTTGTTGGTGTTGATAGGTGCTTCATTTTAGAAAAATGTATTTGTATGCATTATCTGTTAATGCCTTCACATTGGTCCAGTCCAGATATCCTTAAGCTGGAGAAAACCATTGCTGACATTTCAGTGGATTCCAGGCTGTTTTCGACTCATAATTAGCCCAGGATTTGTGCATGTAGACCTTTCTGAAAATTCACATGTAGTGCAATATCTGCACGCAGAAAGCTCTGCATGCATGTGTTTACAATGGCTAAACAACTCCTAATGAGAGCCTCTGTTTCTTGGCTGTCGATGCGACAGTCGTGCTGTACTACACCGAGATTTCCTGTGCAGTAGATCACCCAATGACCTTCCCTTTGGACATCCAGTGAATACACAGTCAGGGCAGGGAAAGAGGCACATACACAACATGCATCCTAATAGGAAAAAGATTACAAAAAGGTGCAATCAACTAGGAGAATCAACAGCACAGGTCTGCCAGAATGTCTTGCATCATGCACACTCTTTGCTTGCAAATCATTTGGCTTCCCTTTCTATACATGAGCTGACGAGGCCCAGCTTCCCATCCCATCCCTCTGGGTTGGCCACTGTGGCCACTACCTCTCACTGTAAACACTGTCTATAACATTGTAGGTTGGGCGAATAGCAATTTGCTCACCTTTATGCAAACAAGGCTGAGTGAGTGGTAATTAGAGGCCAGGAATTCATTTGCAACAGGTTCCAGCATGACCTAATAGGCATAAGTCATGCAACACAGTACCAGCTATTCTCAAATACAAGCTGCTGTAAAATACACCATCACACTTGCACACAAATAATATTCCACCATTAGTAGGTAAAACCTAATGCTTTTTATGTCATATTTCTGTGGGTTCAGACAGTAAATTGCACATTTTGGAAGCCATTTTTCCAAAATGTCTTGCAGGGGGAGAAGCCACCAGCACACTGATTGGTGTGAGTTAGCCTAGCTTGCTCGCAAATTCCCCCCAAGATATGTACGCCCCACCAACTTTCAAAGTCACCAGCCGCCACTGGACTGAACTGACCCTAGTAAGAGCATCAGTTAAATATACAAGTGCTGTGTGAGACATACATTCGTGATTTTAAAATTAGCCTTTCCTCCACGGGTAGCCAGTGAGCAGCTCGTCTGGCGTGAAGTCATGTGTATTCTTTCAATGAATACCGAGAGTTGCACACAGTAGCACTCCGCACTTTTAGAGCCTGTGAAGATTTTGTAAGATGCCTGCAAGGATGGCAGTGTAGTAATACAATTTAACACTGATAATGACACGGGAAATGAATGAGCAGGTTTTGTAAGTATGGCGGGGAAAGGAAAGGGCCGGAGGCATTAGCATATGTGGTAGTTAAAATGAAGCAATGACACAGGAACGTCATTTCACCAAAATGATATTGGTAGCGGAAGTGACATCTCATGACCCTTGACCGCTGATGAAATCACTGTAGAAAAAAGTTTTTAAACATTTTTTTATTTAAGGGTAGCAAGGGAGACCCCGGGGAAACAAGAGGTATCTCAGGGGTTGCAGCTGCGGCCCCTGGCAACCCCAACTGACATCCCTGCAATGGCACTCAAATGATAAGTGCAACAAAACAGTGTAGCATGTAACCTGGCATGACATGAACAAGGGTTATTTCACAGCTACAGAAATAGTGTTAGAATTAAAAGAGGTAGTGATAAACTTCATGAGATGAGAAGCAAGTGATTTACATGGGGTTTTTAAATTAACGTGCGGGCAGGAGCAGGCATTGCCCTCCAGCTGAATAGTCCATTGCCATTCATGTTTTCTATCATTTTTGACTTAGAATGCCCCCTGAAACTGAAGGAGGTTACTGGGTCATCTGTGACCAGCTTTTGGGGAATTTTGAGGATAGCACAAATGTAGTAAAGGGGGTTTTTGGGGTGCTCCTAAAAGCCTTTTTCCAGGAGCTCCACTGTGAGTAGTAGGACAGTTTGAATTGAATCATACCATGGGTGGTATTTTATAATTTTGAGGCCTTGACGGCCAGAGTGGAGAACATTTTTTATTAAATAGGGAAAACCCTTTGTGATTTGAGACGATGAGTTGTGATTCAGGTACTATATGATTTAGATGGATGAAGAAAGGTTTGAATGACAAAGCGTCAAAGCATGATGACAGTGTTTAGGTTATCAAGGAAAGCATGTTTATATAGGACATGCCCTAGTTAGACACAAGCACTACTTTTAAAGGTATGAAAGCGGCAGAAGGCCAATGAGATTGGGTGGGTGAGAAGTAAAAGATTCTATTATTTTTGCAGTGTGATAAATATAGCCAGCGGTATGACCTGGCAGAGAAATAATGAAATATTTTAGAAATTCAGTGCAGGCCGCAAATTTATATGAACATTTGCGAACAAGAGGTAGAGACTGATGACCTCCAGGAAAGTAAAGTCAGCCATAACATGGGGAAATATGGCACTTGATTAAAAAACAAGCAGAATGAGATGAGGATCGTGAAGCACAGTAGGGGTTCAAGTGAAAGGATACCGGGATAGGACACCCGAGAGAACAACAGTGGTTACCGGGATAGGACACCCGAGAGAAAAACAGTGGTTACCCGAATAGGACACCCAAGAGAAAAACAGTGGTTACCGGGAGGAAACCCGAGAGAAAACAGTGGTTACCGGGAGGGCACCCTAGAGAAAAAGCAGAGGCTACCAGGAAGGACACCTGAGATAGAAAAGTAAGAGGATTCGCCTTGTTCCTGCGCTTTAATATAGCGGTCAGAAGAAACGTGAACTCAGAGCCCACAAAATAGGGGATGATTAGGATACAACCACGTTTAAAGACGTTGTTAAGGGAGTTTGTTTAAACCCCATGTCGGGGTATTGATTAGAAGGCAGAGATATATGTATCCAGCTGGTGTCTGTCTAGTCTGTCAAGTGTCTGTCGTGTGTGTTCTGTTATATGTCAAATATAAAGAATTGTATCATTGATTGTTTGAAATGAAGTTTGGGTTTTACGCGATTCCATAATTGAGAGGGAATCGCACATGAATTGATGTTCTTGAGTAAAAATTGATGATATAAAATGTTGGCGGGAAAGATTGGATTCGAGCTCGTGGTATTTGGTGCTCGCTCATATTGTTGGGAGTGGTGAACTTACATAGCACCAAGTAGGTTAAAGGTACCGCCCACAAGGTGTTTATGCTGTGGCCACAAAAGGGGTCTTTATCTAAAGCCGACTTACAACACGTGGCAACTTACTCGCATGCCACATATACAAGCAAGGAAATAAGAAAACGCTGTGCTGTTCTCAAATTGTGAGAAATATAAGAACAAGGAAAGGAGTAAAGCCTCCAGCAGCTTCACTACTAAATATATGCATTGAGGGGGTGAGACGCCTACCGCGACACCTGCCCCGCCTGAAACAGGAACCGAGGGAAGTAAGCCTGAGGGACTCTACCCATTAAGAGAGCTAAAGCAGCCACAGGGTATAGCAACTCTGCTTATGAGTCGCCTATATACAGTAGTAACAAAAATCAAGGTAAGGATAAGGACAAGAATCTCACATCCCTAGCCCCAAGGGACAAGGAGAGACGCGATGATGCAATAATGAAGGAGGGGATCAGACACAGACAAGTGCATCTCTCGATAAGGCGAGAGAGGGAAAGAAGTGGAAAGGAAGTGAAGACAGAACTGATGAGATAGCATTCGAAAAGGACGAATGGATGGGTGGAGAGATACTGTTGAAACTCGATGGTAAAGGAAGTGATGATGTGAGACCGAGAGAGAAGTTAGAGGAGGCACAGAGAAAGAAGAAAGAGAAGGAGTTAAGGGACGGAAGGATAAGAAGGAAAGATAGGCTAAGGAGAGAACAGCTATATCGCGAAGAGCAAGAAAAGCAGCTCGATCGCAAAACCAGAGAGCAGCCTATGAACAAGACAGACAGAAGCAGCAAAGGTTAGAAGAAAAACAAATGGTATGTGAAAGAAGGGATGAGGAAGTTCAAAGGACAGATGAACGTAGAAATAAAGGGAAAAGGAAGAAGATAGGGTCAGAGAAGAGGCAAGGAAGCGCAAAAGGATTGGTTACAGGAATAAATAAACAAATAAATCAGGAAATGATTAAAATGATTATCTTGATTAAAAAATGAATAAAAGAAAATTGAGAAAGGGAACAATTGGGCAAATGAACAAAAGGATAAGGGATAAACTCAAAAGCATAAATGGACAAAAAATCAGAAAATTGGAAAAATAGCACTTATGAGGTTTCCTGGCCAAGCAGCAAAAAGCAGCGTTGGGCAATAAAAGGCATCAGAGATCACGAGGATCAAGAAAAGGAGTATGGCTGACAAAAAATTGGGTCAATTAAACAAAGGAAACTCACACAAGTCATTTTAAGAAAATATAGTGAGGTAAGTAACAAAAAAAACTTTTAAGTGCCTGTAACAATTTTGATTTATTTTTCAGATAAAGCTATGGTCCTCTTGCATGCTAACACAAGAAATTGTCTGCATTAAAATTAGGGAGAAAAGGAAGAAGGTAAGTACTAGTTCACGCTAAAAGGGTGTGGACACACAATTGATCAGCACTAAAGGTAAGAGGATCCAGGTGAGTAACAGGAAAAAGCTAGTAAGAGATACAATGTCTTCAAAGGTTAGCTGTTTTTCCCAAGACAGGTACAACAGGTGTGGAAAGAGTAGAACATAGATAACAACATGGCCATTTCAGAAAACCACAGAAAACAGAAGTAAAATTGAAGGTGAGTAATCATTTTCATGTTCATAATGTAAAAAGGATTGTTATGAGAGGGGTATGCAATCATTAGAAGAGGCAAACATTAATGGGAACAATAAAAATGGAGGCACGTAGTAAGAATTGGTGCCATGGTCTTGGAAGACAGGGGTAGGCTAGATCAAGTTAGACAGGGACACTGTGTAGCGAAACGCCTCTGTTTTATCTCCATAGGATGAGCACAAAGCACAAGCATAGACCATGGACCAACGAACGACAAGAAAAGAATAGGAAGAATGGCTGCTGAGCTGAGGAAGTATGTGCCGCTAACCAGCATGAATGTGCAGCTAAACTGAGCAAAGAACCAACGCGAAACTAAGTATCCCGCAGGGTGGTTGGAAAATCGTTGTTTATGTGCACCAACAAATGATCCAGAGAGTATTTTTTGATAGCAGAAAAGGAGGAAGGGGTTGAAGTTGGGAAGAAACCCCGACCCCTCGCCAGTGCCTGAATGACTTGTGTCTCTATTTTGACTTTCTACAGATGACAGGGATCCCCAAGGAAGTTTCCATCATCTACTACGGACGTGCCTAGAAGACCAGAAAAGAAGAAGACTTCTTTCTTTAAGTGTTTTGTCTCCTTAGGGTTGCATGTGGCACCAGTAAGGGTAAAAATGTGTCCCATGACGGACAGTGTGTATATAGTATTGAAAACAAATTCTGGTTGTAGCCGGCTGACACAGAGCTAGGAATGGGGGTATTTTGGTTGTAATGTGAAAATGTCCCACAAAAAGGCAATATTTAAATGAAAATGTTTTGTAGCTTCTCTAGGAGGCAGGGGTGTCAAATAAGAGGAAATGTCTTGCAATTCCTAGGGAATAAGGTATAAGAGCCAAAGCAAAAAAGAGAGGTTAAAGTAATGGGCTGGTAGGAAATGTGTTAAAATAAAGAGACATGTTTAATTTACAAAAGAAACTCATTCCGTTTTATAATACAGATATGCTTTGAGGGACCTGTATGCCTTGGAAAATTAACATCGAACCGCATGAGGAAAGAGGGAGGTCGTAGAGAAATCCAGTGAAGCCTGATGCTGAATTGTGTCTGCAAAAAGACTCCCGCAACCCTGTGTCCCCATGCTGAAACATCCCCTCTTTTGAACTCATTGGTAAATGAACCCTTTTGAAAGAGAGACACTCTAGTAAAATTTGAATTGTTTGTAAATGGAAAAGAAAACGCAATGGACTCCTTGTCTAAGCATCAAAGAAACCTGGGAGATCAATGGTGAAAGCAGATCAAAGGAAAGGACAAAGGCGACAGGACACAGACGGTCCACTAAACGCCAAACCAAAGATGAGTAAAACGGAAGATATGGAAAAAGGAAGAGTGTGGAAAAAAGGTAAAGACACAGCGAGAACAATATTTTTTATGCATGGGCAGAAAAAAAAATCAAGGACAGATAATATATTGTTGGGGTGGGAGTTGCAGACAAGGAATGACATACGAAGAGACAATGGGCTAATGGGTTACCTCAAAGCTTGACCAAACCTCTCGGGCCTCACAATGGCTGTGAATTGTCTAAGGCATACAGTTAGTTTAAAAGCAAATGATTACAGGAAGTGGGGTTTAAATGGAAGGAGATGACGCACACATGTTTGTTTTAAGAATAACAATATGTTAGTATGTGCCAAATTGTAAGATTGTGTTAAGATGTTTTTAGATAAATATTAAGGAGAACAGACATTGGATATGGTTCAAAGTTGTTGTTTTACAAACAAAGAACTTCAAACACGGGGGACTGTACTGGAGGACCCGAAATAAAGATAGGGAATCAACAACTGAATGAAGTGGAGGGCAGCCCCCCCTACTTAAACCTAAGCAGAGAAATTAGTATGGACTAATTTGGTGTTGTAATTATGTGAAAATGGTATTCAGAATGTTAGTACATACTAGTATTCAAAAGGGCGTTGTGTTTATGAGGTCGAAATTGTCATTATCATGATGTGGTAAGGTGGCAAAGCAAAGAATGGATAAATAAGATTTTCTGTACACAGATATTGTCATGATCTCTGCTTCCAAAAGATCAGGACTTGCCCGACTCCCTTGGAAGCAGACCCATAACCCCGGTTCCGAGTGCCAGCCAGTCCCAATTGGGACTTTTTGGACCCTGTCCTGGCGCCAGTGGCACCAGGCTCATAAAGATGCCCAGTCCCAGCGCTGGAAGCGCCGGGCTCATAATGCTTGGGTGGACTTACCTGCAGCAGACCATGCTGCTTACTTACCTGCCAGTTGAACCCCTGATCCTCTTCTGTTTGGGACTACTTTTCCTGTTGGGTGGGGCAGGAGCCACTCCCTAGGTTCAGAACACTGGAACTCTTCTGGAAAGCAGGAACTCTTTTCTTACCTAGGCGTGGCTGTGGAAGGAGACACCTAAGCACTACAGGCGGCTATTTAAACCACACCCGATGGATGAATCTTGCTTTGCGTTATTCTGCATTCTCTGCAGCAGAACGCTCATCGTGTCTTCTGCTTCTGATCCTGGGCCTAAGGGAACAAAGGCTTACCATCCTGGAATCCAGTCTTCAGCAGAACCTGTAAAGACAAAGAAAGAACAGGTTAGCACTACGGTCTTCAGTGGCAGCGCATCTCTTACCTGGTCCATCGGCTGTCACCAACGCCTCGCGCTGCATTCCGGCATCTGAAAGACAAAGGCTTACCTACTCTTCGCATGCTCCGGAGGTCTTCGCACTGCATTCCGGCATCTGAAAGACAAAAGCTTACCAGCTCTTCGCACGCTCCGGAGGCCTTCGGCTCTGCATCCCGCATATGAAAGACAAAAGAAGGTGCGTTTAAAGACATTGGGCAACTTTATTACTCACGTGCCATTACTCCTTCCCACGCCGAATCCAGTGGGTATTCCAGCACCCTTCAGCTTCTCTAAAGCTCCGAACTTGTACCTGCAAGATAAAAGGGACAGTTAGTGCGCATCGTGAAGCAGGCTACAAGCGCTTACTTACGTGCTTCCAGGCGCTTCTATTCCTCACGCGGGTTCGATCCTCAACTCTCATCAGCCCGCCATCCGCCATCGCCGGAACCCTGCAAAACAAGAGATATCATTACAAAAGACTTTTAAGACATTTGAAGTGCCCAGAACTTACCGTTTGTGCAGTTAACGACGGACAGCAGTCCTCTGAGGTCAAGAGGCCTGCACCCTTATCCAGTGAAGAAACTGGTTACGGCACCCTGCCCCGAGGGAGATGGAGAGCTTGGCGTTCACTTACCTAAGGTGAGGGTGTTAACCTTTGGGGTTCTACAGGAGAAGAGAAAGGGAAGAGGAGAGAGGCACCCAATAACCCCAGTTCATTAATCCCATTTTTTCTATCTGCAGACATCTTACTCTTCGAGTCAGACATACAGTGCACAGAGGTCCAGCCCAAAGAGCCAACCGTGTGTTACACATCACCTTTGAAGATACGGCATTCACCCAGTCAAGACCGGCGCCTCTGCGGGAATCAGGTGAGCGTTACAGAACGCAAAGCCTATCGCAAAACTCCCACCCTGGCGCTATGGAAACCTCGGATACCGACCAGCTAGCCCAGTTACTTGGGGAACTAAGAGCAGAAGTGCATGCAGCCCGTCAGGAAACGAATGCTCTAAGAAGGGAACTGATTATTTCCAAGGAGCGAACAGACGATCTCGCTAGACAATTGCTACAGTCACAAGCCGGACAAACTCCGTTACCCGCATCAGGGGCAAATCTTCCTTCAACATCCTCTACGAACCCAGTGCAGATCAACCTACCTGGGAATGTACCTCTGGCTCCGCCCGAACGATTTTCTGGTGACCCAAAGAGGTTTGCAGTTTTTATTAATCAGTGCCGGTTGCACTTCTTATGCCGGCCAGCAGCCTTTCCAACTGATCAAGCTAAGGTAGCTTTCGTGCTTTCGTACCTTAGTGGCAATGCGGCAGACTGGTCGATCCCTCTAGTTAATCAAAATGATCCGGTTCTCCATGATTTTCAAGCTTTTCAGCTCAGTATGGAAAAACTGTTTGCAAGACATTCACAGGGGCAGGCCTTGGACAATGAGCTCCTTTTATTGCGACAGGGTAATCAAGACCTTTTGGCTTATATTGCGTCTTTCAACAGACTGATAGTGGAAACTCGATGGCCTGAGGACAAAAGGATTACGCTGTTTTATAGAGGTCTACGTGGAGAGCTCAAAGATGTGTTAGACTAAGTAGTGAATCCCCCGCAAGACTGTTCGGACTATATTGACTTAGTCGTTCAAATTGACCACAGACTGCAGAACAGGAAGGCCGATCGTTCCAAGTTTGATGCTCGAGTATTTTCCAAACCACCAACTCCTACCAAAGGAGTAGACTCCGGGGAACCCATGCAAATAGGGGGCCTGAAAGGACCACTAACACAAAAGGAGCGGGAAAGGAGAAAACAGCTGCAATTATGCCTCTATTGCGGAAACTCGGGGCACTTTCTTCGAGACTGTCCGGTGAAACCAGCCAAGAAGGCAGTAGGAGCTGCAGTTACCAGGGTCACAAACTCTGAGCAGGGAAACGACCTCGCCCGACAAGAATAGAGGTCCTCTTGCCGAGCGTTAAAACCAGTTCCGTGACCTCGCATTTCGTGATACCTCATTAGCCCTGAACATCCGGATCGATTACATGCGATTAAAGCTTACGTCGACAGCGGTGCCATCGGCAATTATGTGGATCATGAAATGGTTTTGAGGATGAATCTGACTCTTTGTCCAAAGGCTGTAAAGGACGTCATTACTACGGTGGATGGTACAGAGATAGCCTCCGGACCAGTAACGCATACCACCCAAGAAGTGACGCTAGTAAGTCAAGATGGACACCATGAGAAGATCGTGTTCGATGTGATCAAGGCCCCCCAGTTCCAGATTATTCTAGGAATTCCTTGGTTAGAGAAGCACAATCCTCAGATCGATTGGCGAGCAAGAACGGTTCAGTTTCCAGAATGTGTCTCTACTTGTCACCCTCGACCTGGTGTTGCACTGGCAGCAATTTCCTCGGAGGCTCCTCAGTTACCTCCTGAATACCTAGAATTCCAAGATGTTTTCCGGAAGGATCAGGCTAACTCTCTACCTCCTCATAGGTCTTATGACTGCCAGATAGACCTGATACCTGGATCTACTCCTCCTTGTAGTAGAATTTATGCCCTCACCGAGCCTGAGAATCTTCACCTCCGACAATACCTGGATCAATACCTAGCGAATGGGTTTATTCGTCCTTCCAAGTCCCCTGCTTTCTCAGCTTTGTTCTTCGTTCCAAAAAAAGAAGGGGACCTTAGAACTTGTATAGATTATCGCGCCCTGAACCAGATCACCGTTAAGAATAGATATCCGTTACCTTTGATCCCTGAACTCCTGGACCAAGTCAGAAAAGCATGCATATATACAAAGCTGGATCTTAGAGGAGCCTACCACTTGGTACGAGTAAAAGAGGGCGATGAATGGAAGACGGCCTTCCGCACCAAGTATGGGCTATTTGAATATCAGGTCATGCCCTTCGGACTTTGCAATGCCCCAGCCGCCTTTCAATATTTTATGAACGATGTCCTCAGAGAGCTCATAGATGTGTGTGTTGTTGTTTACATTGACGACATCCTCGTTTATTCTTCATCGGAAACTGAACATCGGAAACACGTGAAAATGGTCCTCGAGAGATTGCGTCAACACAAACTTTTCGCTAAATTGGAAAAATGTGTTTTCAACGTGACTGAAGTTGAATTCTTGGGATTCATATTATCACCTAGTGCGTATGGATTCAAAGAAGGTCGATGCAATTCTCAAATGGCCATCGCCATCCTCCGTAAAAGGTGTTCAAAGCATGTTAGGCTTCGCTAACTTTTACTGCAGGTTTATCCCCGAATTCTCTCGAATAGTCCAGCCCATCACCGCCTTGTTAAAGAAAAACAAACGTTTTGAATGGTCTACCGAGGCGGAACAAGCTTTCCAGAATTTGAAGACTAGATTTATCTCTGCACCGATCTTAAAACATCCTCGCCCAGAACTCCCCTACATCGTTGAAACTGATGCTTCGAGCCTTGCCATGGGGGCAGTTCTATCACAAAAGGACCCAGTAACCAATCAGTTGCATCCCGTGGCATTTTGGTCCCGCAAATTCTCGCCTCCTGAAATCAATTACACTATTACTGATAAGGAACTTCTAGCTATCAAGTCCGCCTTTAAGGCTTGGCGGCATTATCTTCTGGGGGCCCGACACACCGTTACTGTTATTACAGATCACCGAAACCTGCAATATTTGAAAACCGCAAAAGCTCAATCCTCTAGGCAACTCTGTTGGGCACTATTCTTTGCCGAGTTTGACTTCATAATTACCTATCGACCTGGTACAAAAAACGGTAAAGCTGATGCCCTTTCTCGGATGGGAGTGGAAGAACATTTGATCAATCCTAAACCTGTATCTATCATTCCCGAACAAAGAATTCTAGGTGTAATCGCCACACAATCCATAGAGGAAGTTAAGGATAAAGCCAGGCTACTGGTAACTCCAGCAGACATACAGAATTGGCATCTGCAGGGAAAGGACTTTACAGTGAAGGACAACCTATTATATTTCCAAGAACGGTTATACCTGCCCAGCACAGATTTACAGAAAAAGGTAATCTCTTGTTATCACGATTCTTTAATGGAAGGACATCCCGGTATGACCAAGACCTCGGAAAAGATCAAGCGCTACTTCTGGTGGCCGTCTTGGAAAAAAGATATCAGAGACTTTATAATGTCCTGTGGAGTATGCGCCCAAAACAAGAGTCAAAAGGAAAAACCAGCAGGCCTCTTACGCCCTATTGACATCCCGCCTCGCCCTTGGCATACGCTTTCTATGGACTTCATCACCGATCTACCTCCATGCTCCGAATACAATACGATCCTAGTAATCGTGGACCTATTCTCCAAGATGGCGCATTTCATTCCACTCAAAGGCTTACCAACAGCAGCAACTCTGGCCCGAGAATTTCTCGAAAACATCGTCCGACTGCACGGTTTTCCTTCAGTTCTAATTTCGGATCGAGGTAGTCAATTTATTTCTCATTTTTGGCGAAGTTGCTGTCGGTCGGCTCAAATTGATGTGAGACTTTCGACCAGCCACCACCCTCAAACCGACGGACAAACCGAGAGGACCAATCAAACTCTGGAACAGTATTTGCGCTGCATGCTACAACAAACTGAAAAAACTTGGAAAGATATCCTTTGGATAGCCGAATATGCCTACAATAACTCTGTCCACTCGGGAACTGGGAAGACCCCGTTTTTTCTTTTATACGGTAGACACCCTCGAACCTCGGAGTTGGATCCACTCCAAGATCTTGGAACACCAGCAGTAGACCACCTGCATTCTACAATCACCCAAGCCTTTAAGGAAGCCGTTTCTCACCTTCAAAGGGCTAAAGAACAATACAAGAAAGGAGCAGACCAACATCGGAAGGAAGCCCCCCAATATCAAGTAGGAGATCAAGTCTGGTTATCCACCAAATATCTACCTCTAAAAGGACCACGCACATTCAACCCAAGATACCTTGGTCCCTATTCCATCACTACCATAGTAAATCCAGTAGCGGTCAAGTTGGACTTGCCCCCTCACATGAAGATACATCCGGTCTTCCACGTCTCTCTATTAAAACCTGTGCAACCTCAAACCCGACTAACTACATCTCCAAAACCTATTCTAGTTGATGGAGAACTCCAGTTTGAAGTCAAGAAAATGTCCACGCGCCTCGTCTAATCAAAAGATTTCATCGAACATTTCCTAACAAGCCCAAACCCCCGGAGAAGCCCGGTTTGGGAGGGGCCTTGAGAGGGGGTGCTGTCATGATCTCTGCTTCCAAAAGATCAGGACTTGCCCGACTCCCTTGGAAGCAGACCCATAACCCCGTTTCCGAGTGCCAGCCAGTCCCAATTGGGACCTTTTGGACCCTGTCCTGGCGCCAGTGGCACCAGGCTCATAAAGATGCCCAGTCCCAGCGCTGGAAGCGCCGGGCTCATAATGCTTGGGTGGAGTTACCTGCAGCAGACCATGCTGCTTACTTACCTGCCAGTTGAACCCCTGATCCTCTTCTGTTTGGGATTACTTTTCCTGTTGGGTGGGGCAGGAGCCACTCCCTAGGTTCAGAACACTGGAACTCTTCTGGAAAGCAGGAACTCTTTTCTTACCTAGGCGTGGCTGTGGAAGGAGACACCTAAGCACTACAGGAGGCTATTTAAACCACACCCGATGGATGAATCTTGCTTTGCGTTATTCTGCATTCTCTGCAGCAGAACGCTCATCGTGTCTTCTGCTTCTGATCCTGGGCCTAAGGGAACAAAGGCTTACCATCCTGGAATCCAGTCTTCAGCAGCACCTGTAAAGACAAAGAAAAAACAGGTTAGCACTACGGTCTTCAGTGGCAGCGCATCTCTTACCTGGTCCATTGGCTGTCACCAATGCCTCGCGCTGCATTCCGGCATCTGAAAGACAAAAGGCTTACCTACTCTTCGCATGCTCCGGAGGTCTTCGCACTGCATTCCGGAATCTGAAAGACAAAAGCTTACCAGCTCTTCGCACGCTCCGGAGGCCTTCGGCGCTGCATCCCGCATCTGAAAGACAAAAGAAGGTGCGTTTAAAGACATTGGGCAACTTTATTACTCACGTCCCATTACTCCTTCCCACGCCGAATCCAGTGGGTATTCCAGCACCCTTCAGCTTCTCTAAAGCTCCGAACTTGTACCTGCAAGATAAAAGGGACAGTTAGTGCGCATCGTGAAGCAGGCTACAAGCGCTTACTTACGTGCTTCCAGGCGCTTCTATTCCTCACGCGGGTTCGATCCTCAACTCTCATCAGCCCGCCATCCGCCATCGCCGGAACCCTGCAAAACAAGAGATATCATTACAAAAGACTTTTAAGACATTTGAAGTGCCCAGAACTTACCGTTCGTGCAGTTAACGACAGACAGCAGTCCTCTGAGGTCAAGAGGCCTGCACCCTTATCCAGTGAAGAAACTGGTTACGGCACCCTGCCCCGAGGCAGATGGAGAGCTCAGCGTTCACTTACCTAAGGTGAGGGTGTTAACCTTTGGGGTTCTACAGGAGAAGAGAAAGGGAAGAGGAGAGAGGCACCCAATAACCCCAGTTCATTAATCCCATATTTTCTATCTGCAGACATCTTACTCTTCGAGTCAGACATACAGTGCACAGAGGTCCAGCCCAAAGAGCCAACCGTCTGTTACACATCACCTTTGAAGATACGGCATTCACCCAGTCAAGACCGGCGCCTCTGCGGGAATCAGGTGAGCGTTACAGATATAAAAGGCTCCGACAATGCTTTTTATTGAAAATGCATGTAACTAAAAATGTGGCTAAAATGAGAGAAATCAAGCAATGAGTGTATAGAATGAGGTAGTTCCAAAGCTGAAACAGTCAAGGATAGCATGCTGTCAGAACTTTGACAGATGGGCAGAAACCAGACATTTAATTGGGCCTTGTCTGGAAACTTATCTGAAGCTTCCAGCTGCATCAACCATAATTGGGCAGAGCACCGGGGGAAAAAGCAAGATTGTGCACAGATTGTATTTAAATTTGAAGGTTTTGTTCAATTAAAAAATAATTTCCCGGTGAGCTAATGCTTAATGATGAGTTCGCCTAGACTGTGTAGGGAGAGTGGGGGCAGGATGCTCCCTCTGAGAGTATAAGAGGGAGCTCCGTTTTGAGTCTGGGGTGGTTGAGTCCGTGTACTTGACCACGACGCTGGGTGTGCTCTGTGTGTCAGCATAGCATGAAATAAAACTTAATGAACTTAACAGTCTCTTTGCCACATCCTTGAGTTGTCTCTATTTATTGGTGTTGGAGTTTGTGAATCCAGCACCCCATCCACCTCAAGGTGCAGCTATCTTGTTTTAAGGTATTTGAGGGTGAGCTCTGATCCAATGGGCCAGTCAGAGGTCACTCGGACCTCGATTACACTTGCCTTCTCTGTGTCTCCCCTAGTAAAATGCCACAATATGATCTCACTTGGCATGACAGACCATGCTGATGCTCCAATCTTCCTTATGCCTTTACTCCTGACTAATAAGGTACAGGGGAAGCCCACTATGTTTTCCAATCACTGCTTTAAGAACCTCCCCTTGGAAGAGATCTATGTGCCTTCTTCAAAATTCTACTCCTCAATTATTTTTTTATTGTATCCTTTTAAATGTATAAATACAATGTTTACCTTTTTAAAACCTTTTACCACCACAACTGGGGAAGCACCACCACAGCATTCCATCCCACACTACTTTCTTCCTATCCAACAATGCCTTACCCCAACCCACATGCCTACCTTTTGGTGGTAAAGGTTGGTTAAACAATGCAGTAAAAAATATTTGATGAATCAAATTGTTGTGAAAAAAGGGGCTGCTTACCAGAATGGCATTGCAGTGAACAATGGCAGTACTGCGGTGTTAACTCTGCTACCACTGCATTACCACTGCATTATCGCACCATCGTACTACATCTTTGGCAACGAGGCAGAGAAAAAACCTCCAGCAAAATGCTGGAGGTAAATCCGCCACCTTAACACCAAGAAATTGCCAAATTACTGCCAGTGGTAATTCCATCAAAATCCCAATGGAGTCCATAGGTGGGGACTACCACCGCCATACCACCACTGGTAATCCAGCGGTAATTCTGGCAGACCAATTGGCGGCAATGGTAACTCCAATTGGTGGTATTCTTGCAGATTTACTGCCCGAATACCACCAACCTTGTAATGTAAGGAACTGATAGTTATGCATGCCCCCTGAAACAACATTGCACTAGGGTTACTCCCTCTACCCACTGCTTTGCCCAAGAACTGACTGAATATAAACGTGCAGTCCAAACACAAGACAATTGCTGCTGCAAAACAAATAAGCACTTTAAAGGTGTTATGCAGTACTGACCAGGAATTCATCACTGAAGCTAATACTGCATATTAAACCATGTAAAGCCTTCTCTGTGACAGACCAGCACCTCTCCAACCCACTGCCTGACCTGCTTAGCACTAAGTACACCGGAAATAGAATTGCAAGTAACAACTTCTTCATCACCAAAATAGATCAAATCAGATAACATACTGATGCATCAAAATGAGTGGCCCCCTGCTAGCTATCCTGCCTTGCTCAACACAACCTTGGATAACCTTCATGCGCCTCACCCCCAATGGCCTTACTGATACTCTTGAGTCACTAAAACCTACCGCGTGCAAAGATGACATTCTTCCCTCCGCTATCAACAAACAAATATCAGGATCTACCCATACGGCTGTCCTCCAGGCGTATGGGTCCAGGCGTCCTTGCTAATGGCGTCTGATCAGTAGATTTCTGCTCATTGGAAAAATCATTGAGGAGGCAGTTGCCAACCAATCCCATGAGCCAATTAACCATTGTGTACTGCTCTGTGATTACCAATCTGGATTTGGACGCAGACGCAGCCCAAAAGCTGCGATCATCCAGGTCATGGTTAACGCATTTCAAATCATGGATGAAGGCAACTCCTTCCTCTTGTGCCTGCTTGACCTCTCTGCTGCATTTGACTCTGTTGACCACTTCAGGCATGTAGGCCTACACATACAATGACATACAATAGACATGCATACGTGTCAGCACATGCACCAATCTATCATCTAGGAACAGGAGGATTATGCAAATGAACTGAATGTTCAAACATGAAGTGAAATAGCAATGATGCCAAGTGAGCGGAAATTCTGCATTTCAAGTCAATTGTGGCTAAATATGGTGGAACAAATAATTTAGCAATTTGTAATTTGCAGTAGAATGGATGAGTAAATAAATATGTCTAAATGTGGTCTGGCGGAGGCCTTCTCATTCTTTTGTGTATAGTTTTTTCAGTAACTTGATTAGTAAAGTGTTTTCTTTGCTCTCTGAAGCGGGTGCTAGAAATATGCCACAACAAGGTGACATTTGATCATGAGGTGGTTGAGGAAATGCTAGATTTAGTCAAATATGTTGTCATGGCATATGGTTGTAGCTGGTTTTCACCAGTATATTACCTGGTGCTCTGTTTATTCTGAGCAAATCATATTGACGATCTCCAGGTGGGTTATTGAGGTCTTTGGAGGTTCCGATGCTTCCATTGCTACTTGACACTACACTATTTTTACTGACTTTATCTTCAAACTATATTTCTCTGAAGAGTGTGCTGCAAAAATTATCCCTGCGGATATATTTTGTAATATGGTGCATTTTACTATATTGGAGGGGTTTCTCAGGGGGATGGAAATGGATTAAACTTTTCTGGCACACATTTTTCTCATTTTTGGGCTACAAAGTCAGATTATATTTGAGGTTCACTGAATAGTAAAAAGTATCATGGGTAGTGTGCACAACTTTGGGAGTTGGACAGGCACCTTTTCTGGCTATCATCTTCAGATCAGTGGTTATACCGAGAGGGTGAATCAAACGATTGCTTAGTATGTACTGTGTTATTTTTAATTCCACAAAATCCAATTCAAGTTCTCTATTGCCTACAGCAGACTTAGCTTATAATATATGTTACAATTCTACCAATTTGGTAGCAATCTCTTTAGCTTTTTTTGATGTGCAGGCAATCTGTTTTCCTAAATGGTTATGCGTTTAAATTGCTTGATGCCTCTGAACAGCTTTGAATAGATTGGATGACATTCAGGACATGGTGGCTGTTAACGTTAAGCATCCCAGGAGAGTTAGGAAGGTGTCTACTGATGGACATCGGAGAAACGCTTTCGACTGGAGCATGCCATCAACAGTAATGTTTGGTAGCCAAGGTTTCACTTTGTTTCTTTGGCCCCCTTCTGGTGGATTCGGTCTACTTGCAAGATCAGTGCATCTTTTTGCAGTTGCAATTATCTGGAGGTTTGCAGGGTTATTCCACTAGTGATTGATTTTAGTAAACCACTGTCTATGTGTTTCCATCTTTGTAGGTAGTGTTTTCATCAACATTTTCCTGACAAGCCCCAGGTGTCACGGGTGAGGGAACGGTGAGTTATCCAGGGGTGAAACCTCTAACTGGAGCAAAATGCTTTACAGCATAGAAGTCCTTCAGTCCATGACCAAGGACCAGTCTAAAAGAGTTCAGGTGTGCCTTAGCACAACCACACAGTTTCCCTAAATGATAGGAAGTACCCAGAGACTTGATGGCTTAGGATCGACCCCAGACATCCTAAAAGGACCACCTCAAAGTCTTAAAAGCCACGCAGATCTTGGAATGAGGAACTCGCTTGTAATGCAATATACTGTAATACGCTTTTATCCTGTGTTATTTACCCCCAGAGTGGTCTCCTGACAGGCTGGAGGATGTACTTAAGCAATACTATGTAGTGTGGAAGCCTATTCAAATCGCCTCTCCAAATGAAACTCCAAAATGCCACTGCGCAACACATCCCCTATGAAGGCCAACATGGGGTAACGCAGGCACACAAACTCGATGAACAGGGACACGTTTGGAATCCAGACGGCCGTTTGCATTAACCCCGGGGTTTCCTGATGCACTGTGTTGCCCTAATAATCCCAGCACATAACAGTGCATTCCTGCCTGCAATTCTCATAGCTTTGAAACCGCTTTTAAATATTGATTTTGTTGTATTGTATCTGTGCTCTGTTCGTAATAATCCAACTCCTGGGGTTCGTGTTAGCTGCTTCTCTGGTAGTTCCTGCTAATGCAATGATCCTTATTACAATTTCAGAGAATGTGTCCATTTACATACTGCATCGACTCTCGGTTACCTTTACATTTCATGGGCTGTGTTACTCCGCACAGGGATTGCCGGGTACACACGCGGGTGCTCTAAGTCCTGGACACCCAATAAATAAATAGCCCAGGGCTATGCGTCCCCTGCTGGAACATAAACCATTAAAATATCAAAAACGTATAATAACACCACCAGCAGCAGCAACGTGGTGTATGAAACATCGCACGATAAAAACAGCTGGAGATAGATTCAAACTGTTTCCCTGAATACAGGTGTCTGGAAGACTTTCCTGAGCGAAAGCGTCTGAAATGACGGCTCCCCCAGAGCTTACACCCCTAGATAGCGAGGAACGAGCTTGCAGACGCGGCCATTTTAAAGGCAAATGGATCAACGTTCATATTACATATGAGTTAGCAAACGAACAAGTGTGACACGGAGCCCCAAACAACAATGGCTGTTTGTGGGTTGTATTGGCAATTAAAATTGGGTGAAAACCCTTGCATTTTATTTATTTATGAAGTTTATATAACGCCCAAACCCTGTGGTATCACAGCGTTTATAATTGGTTCTGAGGGGCAACACATACAAAAAATGCCATAGGTGCCAGGTCACCAACAGTGCACAGGAGCATTCAATGCTCACTGTAGGGAACATACAAATAATTAGCAGGGCCAACTGAGGAGAGTAAGAAGAAGGGTTGTTGCACTTACATACATCACTGGGACTTGTATCATCAACAGCGATTTCTTCAAGAAATCCAAGCTAAGTTAATCAACTATTGGACCCCTTTTGGATCTACGGCCGACACCATGTGGAGGCTCACCTGCACCCCAAACCACACACGCACTTTCCCATGCACCACACCTTCCCAAGTCGACATGGTCGTCCAATAATGGTGACTAAAGTGCGGGCACCGACCAGGAAATGTCAAAGTTGTCTCTCCCGACACAGTGTGTATGTTTTTAAGTTTTCAAATTGCAAGCATTACGAAAGCACCTTTTTATTTTAGCATTTTTCAAGGACGCCTTTTCACGAACTGCAATTTAGGGATGCATTATATATTCTAGGCTTGCAACATAGAGATGGTGCCTTCCCGACACCTATTCCCCTATGTCTAAATTCTGCACTCCTTGTGTTGGGAGCCAGACCTAATGACACGTCATAGGCAAACATGTATGGAGCCACGGAAAGGGCACCACGCAGGGACGAGGTAAATCTGGCATTATGGCGACGTGAGCTGTGAGTAGACATGGGGCTGGTTGTGTAGTGAACATCACGATGCCAATTAAAATACACAGCTTCTCTCTTTCAAAGCCACCGTTGTCTTTTCGCATATGAATCCGGCTCTTGGCACCCTTTCCTTCTGCCGACAGGCTGTTAAATTTAAATAATTGTTTATGAATTGAGAACTGCCAGATGTAACCTAATGATATATTTTCAGGCCCAGCGGTAATAGCGAGAGCGCCCCCTCGCTTAGCAGGAATGCACTCCTCTGCTCGTGTCTGTTTTGATAGCGATAATGGCGCCTGCGCGAGCTCCAATCAGTGAGCCCAAAGGCGCGTTTCCTCCAACGACGGTCGGTCAATGCTTGCTTTGCAGTAAAGCATGGACAGGAAACGTTGAAGTGCTTTCATCCATGTCGAGCAGACTTATGATGATGTCAAGCCATGTGGATTGAAGTCTTAAATCCTAAATGTGGAGCACTCCAAATAACACATCCGTCCATTGCAGCAAAAAATGTGCACATCAGCTGATTACCAAGTTACTGTGTGAAGTGTGTTTTTGAATTTTTTTTTACTAAAGGCAATATTTCACTATTAGCACATGCACATCGTCATTGACCTTCTCTCAGTTAATCAGAATGCTTTGAGTCCAGTCAATAACTACTGGTATTGAAGTGCATTCTGGATATTCTGCCTTCAGAAGCAGACAGGGAAGCAACAATGCAATTTCTTGGCAAGATTTTGTTTCAACAAGACAAGACACTTGTTTTGGACTGCAACATCCTACTTTAAACACGAAAGAGAAAGCTAAAACATGGTAAAATGCTTTCAATATCTTATAGGAAAAATCTTTACTGCTACAGGACATCTAATGCATGCTCATGTTAAAAATGTTCCAGTTCAACCAAGTCACAATTACAATACTTATTTTATGAAGAAAGCAGCGTTATTTAAAATACTAGAAAATAAAATCACATTTAATTTAGTAACCGACTTTGTCTATAAACTCTTAAAATACCATTTTCTTTTTTTATTAATTTTGGTTAATATGAAACTTTTTGCTCTCTCATCATACATGGTCAACATCATTACATTTCACATTACCTTATAACATTACAAAAATACATACTTATTTAAATGATTTATTTTTTTTTACAAACTTTTTCATTAAAGTTCCTTACTCATTCAAATTTCTCCATGAACATAAAATATTTGTCCTCGTAGAAAAGGTGAGTCGAGATCACACACAAAAAACCCACAAAAACCACCAAAAAAATGGCAATGAGATCAAAAAAAGACCAACAAAACCAATCGCAAAGCAGAGGTTCATCATCCACCAAAAATACAATCATCAGCAGACCCTCTTCTTTTTTAATCAATAGAGAGGAGCCGTTCTTCATTAGTTGCAGTCCTTAGTTCAAGATCCGACAGGCCCCAGCTTGGGCTATCGTAGGGTCTTTTTCAAAGTGGTCAGGTCCTTTTCAAACAGATTTCTCCAAAATTGAACCACTTTGAATACAAGAAGCAAACGCGGTTGACGAGTATTCCATCCAACAGGATTTAACCCAGTAATTTCAATAACGGACATATGTGACATTGGAAAATGACGGACCTATCCGAAAATGATATACACAAATCAAATGCCCTGATTTGAAAAAGGCGGCTAAAGCTAAAATACATGTCATCTTAAAGGGCACTTTTTGTTACTTTTTTCTATTAAATTCTGATGTGTGAAACTAAGCTGGCGCAGATCCACATGAGTCTTTTTGTTGGTTTATAGTTTTGGCGGGTCTTGGGCTTTGAGACCGCCTCATTCATCTGGACACGACAGTCGGGAAAGATTTACTTGAAACAGACTTCATCCATTGGAAGTGCCATTCTGATTGGTTACAAAGTGAAAGGTGCCGCCAACTTGACCAGTTTCTAACAAAGCCAAAACTTGAATTGTTCACTCTGAATATAAGTCTATTGTTTGAACCCAACATCAGCATTGCTCATCTATCTTCAGGAGAAAGCAAAGACACCTCAGAAGGTAACATTGCGGCGTATGTTCGTCTTTCATTGGACAGGACATTTCATGATTAGGTGGTATAGTGATTCTATCTGTTCGTCATTTTGGCAGAATCGACATGTATTAGCACTGGCTTTGAGTTTCTTTGTTGTCACTAACACCTCTCTTGTTGGAAGTATATTAAGACACATTCTTAGGAAGAGATCTTGGGTCTGTTCACCTGGAAAAAGAGTCAGCTAAGAATGTAGTTGATTTATGGCTCTATTTTCATTTACACCCAATATTGTGAGACGATATTGAGATTTCTTCTCTATGGTGTCGATCCAATCCGAACGCTGGATCTTTTTCTTGACTTCTAGAGGTCATTGTTTCAACATTTCCAAGCTACAATCTAATCTGCCCATCGTGTGTACGCAGGCATCTTGACATATATTGAGCATTTCATATTGCGATGTTATAGGTTTAGCTCTTAGGATGTTAATCGTTGGAATATTGTCACCTGATAGCGTTTTCCTGTATAGATTTAACGATTTCTAGGTTACAATTGATTTCATGGACTGTAAGGCCAGTTCAAAACAGATTTGCTGGACAAGAAAGCTCTTTGGAAGGGCTAACATTTTTCTCCAAAATATGACTTCCAATAGTTTCCAGGTCTGCCATGCTAGATTCAGAGAGGATTCACTACAAGAGGTAAATATTGCTACAACCTTTTGTCGATGGAATGCAATGAGAGGCCTTAGAGAGAACTTTCCATATTTTGTATGTATCATTAGACCTTGAAGGGGGCGAGAGATTCTGTTTTGATTCTCAGATGTTCCACCCATTCTTTTTCACATATACTTGGGTTTAGCCAAATTCCCAAGTATTTGATGGTATTAACATGATCAAGTTTTCTTGTTCCTAAAAACACGGTCAGATCTCTCTTCTTTTTCCCCTGATAGCGAGTCAATGACATGGATTGATATTTTGTTGTGTTGATGATAAGTTCATTGATTTCTGCTTATTGCTCCAGGGCACTGAGTCGCTTTTGAAGGCCCACTTGTGTTCCATCCAAGAGCACAAGGTCATCCGCTTACATACTACAGTTCAGATGTCGCAGGGTTTCTTCTCGATATAGTCTAAAACAATTTCTACCTTAAAAATCCTATTAAATCTCTAAGTGTTCTGACATAATCATCAAATCTTTAAAAACAACCTCTAAAAAATGAATAGCCGGTTTGACCAACGCTATAGTTTCTCTGCTTAATAGAATTCACCACCAATCTTCTGCGATTACGGTCGGCCGCTATTTACAATTTTACCTAAGTGCAAAGTACGTTTCTCTGTTAGACTTGTGCAAAACAATAAAATATCTTTAAATGTCTTGCCTTCTTCCTGTATCTTACAACACCTGCAGGTCATATTTGGACAGGCTTTTAACATATGTGACATCGTAACTTCTTTTGTAAAGTATAGGTTCAACCTCAAACTTAAAAATGTATTTCTATAAAAAAAAAGGTCAATGGAATTTTGTTAAGTACTTTGGGACAGTGTTCAGAGCTAGTTGATTATATAATTTATGTAAATGGGCTTCCTCCACGGTCCTAATCCAATCCCTTTTCCACAATTTCCTTTTACTATTTCCGGATTACTTAACAAGGAGTCCATGTCAGATCCAATTTATATAAAATATCAGCACACGCCTCTTTCCAATCCACCAATGATTTTTCTTTCTTATTGTGAACGTTGGCCTGTGCCAGTCCCAGGCAGGATTGTGAATGTTAGCAGTGCCACACTTGGTTAGAGTTGCAAACATTAACCAGCCCAGACCCATACTAGATTGTGAGCAATGCCGCACTTGGTCTGATTTGTGAACATTATCCTGCGTCTCTCCTAGATAGGATTGTGAATGCTAGCAGTGCCGCACTATTAGATTTGTGAACATTGGCCAGAACCTGACCCGGACGGGATTCTGAATGTTAGCAATGCCACTTCCACACTTAGTTAGAATTGTGAACATCAGCCTGCCCCAGACCCATACTGGATTGTGAGTGTTGACAGTGCCGCAATTGGCTGGAACTGTGAACATTCGTCTGTGCCGGACCCAGACAGGAATACGAATGTTGGCAATGCCGCTCTCAGATTGAATTGTGAACATTAGCCTGCACTAGACCCTGACAGGATTGTGAACGTCAGACTGAGTTGCTTCTAGATAGAAATGCAAATGTTGGCATGTCCCACACTTGGGTGGAGCTGTGAACATTAGCCTGAATCGCATCTGGATAGAAATGCGAATGTAAATGTTAAAATGCGCCACACGTGTGTCACTATGTACCCTGCTTTCCCGTCCCCCCTGCTGTTGCTATATATCCATATCCCCCCTCTTGTCCATGTAAGCCCGGCCCCTGTCTCTATGTGTCCGTGTGTCGCTCTGTTCCTTGCCATCCTGTTCACATGCCGGGTCTTGGGCGCTTTAAAGATAACCATCATTACACATCACTACGCTTACTCTCTACTATTCACCACCATTCAACTAGAACACAGCTGTACCCCTGATTAATTCAGCCTAGAAGTTCACATACGAAAACGACCCCATGAACACCTCATCACCCTAATAAAATGCAGCTAAGCGAGCACATTCTGGCCTAGTTGCTCACATATGCGTCCTTCAGGCCTAACGCAGCCAGAGCACAGTCTGGGTGTCCACCCATCAGACTGCACACATCCATCAGATATCTTCAGCACCACACCTAATGCTAGGATGCAGCTACCATCCGGAAATTACATCAGCTGCACACATAACTGGTGCACCCATGCACCCTATGACACTATCTCTCTCTACTGACCAGAACTACAGTTCCCGAGGGCGTTCAACCTACCAGCGCTTTGAGGTCATACCAATGATATATAGAGCGCTATATAAATGCCAAGTAACATAACATTATTTATTATAGCCACTTTTGAAAATTTGAAACATAAATGTCGGCTGATCTGGCGGACATTTCCTAAAAAGAGATAGGACTTTCCAACATACAACTGTGTACAAGGACAGAAGGCCCAATTCCCATCTAATTTCCTGGCTCTGTACTCTCTTCGGCAGGGCCAGCACTTTTTCCAGATGACACCCTCCAGACGTAACCATGCCTTATATGGCAAACAGAATGAGCTCTCGGCACCGTAAGTAAGTATTGCTACTAACTTTTGTTTGTAGAAGCCTATCACTGGCAGCAGTGAGTAGCGCCCATAGCGTCTCAGTATAATCTGGGCCTGAGCAACTAGCTTGTTTACTTTTGCCGTCAGATCTTTCGCCCTGGGAGTGTCAATAACACTTGAATTCACTGACACACCCAAATACACAATGTTTTTAATCTCCTGCAGGGCTTCTTTATTAAGTACCACCTAAAGGTTGCCATTCGACACAGCATATCGCTGCAGTGCATCTAACTACCTCTGCAGATCGACAGGTGTCTGATCTATCACGTAGAGGAGCCTTCCATATATCCCCCCTTCAATCTAGGTGGAAATATTCTCACTCCATCCAGCAAGTCTGAAATAAATAAGTTAAGAAGATCCAGCGCTAAAGGGCAACCTTGCTTAAGACCATTAAACGTTTCTGTTTCTTTGGATAATCTACCACGCTAAGTTTAGGATGCTTAGGAAAATGAGTCTGTATATTGATTTGAATTGTGGTGTCTCGGCGTCCATATCAGGGACCCTTGATTACTGCAACGCTACCCTGCTCGGCAAGCTGAAGTTCATATTCCAGCACCTGGAAGTGGTAAACAACTCTGCTGCCCACTTGGCTGTTGGCCTGCCCAAATTTGCCCACATCTCCCGGCACTTCGGAGTCTTCACTGCCTGCCAGTTGCAGGCAGAATTAAATTCAAGACCCTGTGTCTGGCTCACCTGGCCTATTATGGCTTTGGTGCACTGTACCTATGCGAGAAGCTTATTAAACATACACCCCCCCGGAATCTTCTCTCTGTTACAATCTCCTTCTGCGGATCCCTTGTTTTTTGAAAGTTACTATTGGAGGGCGTGCCTTCTCGGTTGCTGCCCCGGCCTTGTGGAACTCCATCCCCCTGACCTTACGGGCCATTAGTGAACATCTGCCTCTCCACAAAGCGTTTCTTATCTAGCCTACTGTCTCCTGTTTCTGCCTCCCTGTTGACTTTTTATTTGATAGGGCCAAAATACACTCAAGTCAATACATTTATTTATTGTTCATTTATAACGTGCTTAATTTCTAAGCGCGGGATCAGGATTCGAACCTGTGTTGTGCCACATTGTCTTGTTTCCAAGACAAACGCATTGCCACCGAGCTATCCTTCCTTCCCTTAAAAATATAAATACATTTTTAATCTGACTCTCAGCATCGCTCCTGTGTACAGAGACCTCATGACTATTAGTATATTTCTCAGACACCCCCATTTCTGTCTTCATCCATAGTATCCCTCGATCGATACTATCAAATGTTTGTTTAAAATCAATGAAAGCTAGGTAAATCTTCATGTGGTTCCTCCGTATTCTTGATTTCAAAATGCTTATTATAAATGTATCCAAACCTGTGCCGACTCCTGTAGTAAATCCTGTCTGACATATATCTCTTCTATTTGCCTCTTCAATACAGTTCTTCAATCCTCTAAGCACCAACGCTCCAAAGAGCTTGGCTGGCACATCCAAAAGGGTGATATGGCGGTAGTTTGTAGGATGAGCCCTATCACCCTTGTTGAATATTGGAACAATAACACCCGATTTCCATGAAGCTGGAAACTCACGTATTTTCTGAACCTGGTCAAACAGAAAGTACAAAAAAGTCACCCATAATTCTGGCTGCTCCTTTAGTACAGCGTTTGAAAAGGCCATCAGGGCCCGGTGCTCTGGAGTTACTTGACGTTTTTATCATCTTTGCAACCGTTTCTAAATCATATGTTATCTTCCACTCTACCCCCTTTCGTTTTCTTTCCTACTTCCATCCAGCTTTCTTTAATAAACACAGTCTCAAAATGCTCCACCCAAATTTCTTCCTGGATGCGGTTGATTTGTAGAGCCAAATGGGGAGAGTCCACATTGTTCAATAATTGCCAGATCTCCCGTATATTCCTTTTCCCTAATGCTCTCAACATACTCTCCACATCATTCTGTAGCATTATGATTTCACCCGACCTCAGCCAGTTTTTAATTTCCCGCCTTCTGTTCATAATGTGGCCGGTTATCTTCCCTCTTAACTGTAATAGTAGTGCTTTTACATCTCTTTAACACTTCTTTTTTTCCCACTAACTCTGGGTCATACATACGTCTACGTTGACATTATGGATTGTTCCCCATATATTTTTTCAATAAAAAAAATCCATAACTGCTGGAGCAAAATTCACGATTTCCTTTGACTGATTCTCTAAAGCGCAGGATAATACATTCCTAAACTTGTCCACAAAATTCATAACTTTCTCAGGACGGAATATTGAACGGTTTCTCCCATTTGCTGCTCTTAAGTCAGGCTCATGTACTGCCATCACTCTCTGATGTGGATTGCCACACTTCATTTCTAGAATTGCATGGTCACTACACAGTGTACACTTAATCTGAAAGTGCTCTATCTCTACAAACGCCCTTCTATCAACAAACACCTAGTATACGGTTGAGCTCTGTGTCCCCCTCCTCCATGCTGGACTAACCGGTATATCTCCTTTAACTTGCCCATTCACTATGAGCAGATCTCTCAACTCCATTTCTCTGAGCCTCTGTCCCCTGCTTTTTTCTGCAGCGCTACTGACCACTTGTAGCTCCTTCATAACCTGTCTCTCTTTATTAAAACACATAGTGATTAGATTAGATCCCCACAAATCATTATGCCCAGCTGTAGAGGAGGAGCCAAATGCCTCTACCGGAAGTCCCGCCCCTAAATTGCCTATACGTTGGGAACCGGAAATAGTGACAGTCAAGACACCTGTAATGATGCCTATAACACGAGCAGCCTTTGAAGCAAAGTATCCATTAAGAAGACCATTCATTATGTACCCACGAAGAACTGATAACCTTTTGGGAAAGATCCCTGTAGAGCATGTAAAGACGGATAAAAGAAGAGATTGGTGACGTCACATGAAGAAAGTGACACACCTCAGAAGAAAAGACAAGAGAAAAGATGAATAGACCATATAGAATCTGATGATGAAGTAAGAAACGAGTAAACATTCACATGCGAAATGAAGATCACACATGTTGAAAGCACAGAAGAAAATTACAATCATTTTATAATTGTACAGATGCAGTAACGCAAGTAGACTAACTAATCATAAGGCTGGCTATACGTAGTGAATAGATTGTGGCAATGAGCCACGGTATATATATGCATAGGAATCTGTCTGGAAGTTCTACATCGTATTTGAGCAACCTGGAACCCGTGAATAGAAGGGCTGGAAAAGTGTGGCGCAGCAAGATAAACTCAGCTGAGAATAGAAGGCCTACTTGGCCAAGTGTCAAGGGGTGAAGCAGCCAAGAAACTAGTCAATTATAATGGAATAATACAATGTACGAGAAGGAGAGAAGCCGAGCTCCTGTTAAGGTGCGGCGGAAGGACATTGGGTGCCAAGTTCTATTCATTTAATATTATTAAATATGGCGAGGAAGCTCAAACGTGGTCTCCAGTCACAAGGTCAGATGAAAATAGACTCTTGGACAGACTACACCGAGACCAGAAGATAAAGTCATACCCACACTACAATTTCTCCATCCCCCATCCACCCTGTTGAGTGTTATCTTGTCTTAAAAAGCCTGAAATGGTTCAGAGGCATTCTTACCCACCATAAAATCATCCATTAAGTTCATCACTCCATCCACAAACACTTTATCTGCAATGGCTTCGGGGTGCCAGTATAGATTAAGTACCAGTCTTCAATCTCTCCCTATAGATTTCTCCATGTCCCATCTCAACATTACCATTTGAATAAACAGGTTAACATTTTTAGACTCCTTCATGTAGATACCTGTCCCAATTTTTATTCCTGTCAGTAATCCTGATATTGGTCATCCCTTGCCTCTTTTCGTTGCTGGATTTAATAGAGTTGTATACCCGTCTAGATTAGGCGGGTAATGGAGCTAGGTTTCCTGAAGACACACTATGTCATATTGATCAAACTTCATTCCTCCCCCTACTAAAAAGATGCATAAATCTCCATGTATTTCACAAGCCTAGTATCATACCTTGGCTCCTAGCCTGTTTTCCTTGCCTTATTTATTGCCAAAGCTTCCAGTAGCCAGAACCATGAATATTGCTCTCTAAATGAAGGCACCACCTCATTGTTCAGTTCCACCATTCTCTCCGTCGTGTTCATTCCCCCACAGGTGACTTTGACCCGACTGCTTCTGTCCATCTGCAACTTAATCCAATCTTCTTCCCAACCCCTCTCCTTAAATTGATACGATTTTTTACCTCACCACCAAAACTCCAAAAACATGTATTGCTACTACCAGGGCCACCTGAAGGTGAGCTGGGACCTATTTCAAAGGTCTGCTTGGGGGCTTCTTCGGGTAGACAACTGTACACAATGGCTTTGTGGGGCACTTAAGGCACAGTTGTACATAAACAGCAGTCTGTAGCATGCATGGTTTAATATGGTGTCATTTGGGTCACCCCAACTATCTTGGAAGGCACATACAAACATAAAACAAGCTTGCCATGTATAAACAAGTGAAATAGGAAAAAGGTTTTCAAAAACAAATGTTACTCCCTTAAAAAAGTGGCAGAGTTGGCTGCATAAGGAATCAAAAAGAAGCATTTTCAACCTACTGAGCTCCCATTTCTCCTTTCTATGTTAAACACGGATCCCCTGTTGCAAACAATGTCGTTCAATGGCAGAGTGAAAAATGCTGAAAAGGTAGCGAAAAACGATTGTAACAGGGAAAGCCAGTGGCTTGGGGGGGCTCACAAAACAGGTGGACAACACTACTTTGTGAGGAATCATCATGAGTGCTCATCGGGAAAGAGCAAACGGGCTTCACAGCAACAACTCGATTGGGGCACACTTTCTTTGTATTCGCCTGCAGGGCAAACACTGCATGAGGCAGTCTGTCTGGGGCAAGGTCTTCATTTGGGGGTCACGAGGGTTCACAGCTGTAACCCTTACTGTCTCCCTTGCTACCCCAGGCATGCCCTCTGCAACCCCTATCGAGAAAATGGAGCAAAACAGAAGGTCTGTGATACTTTTTGTTCCAGTTAGGCCACCATCCAAAAACCTCAGTTGATTTCAAGATGGCCACTGTGTCCTGCATTGTATTTGTTACTTTGTCCCTCCCCTTGTTTTGAAGCAGTGGCTGTGTGCATGTGTGGGATCTCAGTGCGGTTTGCTGTCTATACCCCAGTGTTGCTCCTGCTACCACGGCTCTTTCGTGACTATAGCTGCTATCGGCTGCGCCCACCAAGGCTGGGTGAGCTTCAGCGTATCCTAGGTGAATTCACAACCGGTGAGATCCTGTTTGAAATTGGCTGTTTTACATGACTGCCTTAATTGTGTGCTGGCTGCAGCTTCCGCTGAGGATGCTGCAAGTAATGCCAAGCCCGGATTTCTCTTTCCATTTTGCTCAGGTTTGTTTTGTGCTCAATAAACCTGACATTGTTGCCCTTCTGGCACCTGTTTCCTCCTCTAGTACAGTAAAGAGAAGGGCTTCCGGCCCTGTAAAATGTGCATCACGCTGCCCATGGATTGCATGTGCCAGGGGCTTGCATTCATGGGTTTGTGATGCATTGTGTAGGCATCTTTGCCTCAGGACTGCTTTGTTGGGTTCACGGACAGATTGTCTATGTTTGCACTTGCCCATACAGTGGTTTGGTTATGGTGTTAATTTGCATATTGGTTGTGTGTACACGTGGTTTGCAGATTCCTGCAGGTTGGTTTTGTTAGGGTTTGCATTTGCCTCTATACTGTGTGTTTGGCACCTATAGTTTTTATTTGTGGATAGACAGGCTCTCTTTTGGTTTGCATTTGCGCATAGATTCATTTTGCCATGTGTTGTATTTGCTCATGATTGTATTTGCAAACCGATTACTTGTGTGCTACAGATTTTATGTGTCCACGCAGTGTATGTACCCATTGATTGCATTTGCTCACACACTGCTTTAACTACTGCTACGGTTGCAAGAGGCCAGGGATTTTATATGCCCCCGGTCTTCTTTGAGGTACTATGGGCTTTTGTCCTTCCTCCCTGTTGAGACATGACTGCCATGCAAGAGGGAGAAGGAGTTGCACCCTCTGAGGCCATTATGCAGAATGTGCTGCTGGTGAAATGTAGAAACATTGGGCTGGCCTTGCACTCACTTGGAGAGGGAATACATTTGGGGAATGATAATACAAGGTTTATGACCCTATAGCATTTAGGTCTTGTAAAGATCGCTCAGGTGCAACATGCTCGCCTTGGAAGCAAGATGACATGGAGCAACACGGGTTCGATCCGCGGGTCCGCTCTTAGAAACCTCTGGGTATTAAGCATGTTATAAATAAGCTATCATGTCAAGGGTTGCTAAGGCTGTATTCTAATAGGACTGACTTGCCCATCTCCTTAGAATCGGCAAGCATTTGCCTGTCATAGATGCAGAAATAGATGTGGGAGGCTGGTGATTTCCAAGGGGTTCTAATCGTTATTTTTATGCTCAATTTTGATCTATTGCACAGTTATACTGCACATGTTGTGAATTATGCTTGTTTGTATCTGTTTTTTTGGTTTCGTTTAGTTTATTTATTTGTAAGGCGCACCGAACCCTAGAGTAACTGGGCGCACAAAAACTTAAGAAGTCTTACAGGCATACATCACATTTACAAAAAGAAAAAAACAGAACAAGTAAAGTGCAGTCGACCGGTGGTTACATAGTTGTCAAGGTTGAAGTTGTTAGTGTTTCTTGTTGAAGAGCCAACATTTTACTTTAGCTCTGAAGGTCCAAAGGAAGGTTCCATTCTGATGGTGAGGGGGAGGGCATTCCAAGATTTGGCAGCCAGTACTGAGAAACTCACTCCTTCTGCTTTTTGTAGTTTGAATCTTGGGATAGTGAGGCAGTGCGAGTACTGAGCTCTGGTAGGTCTGGCTGATTGGTGCTTGGAAAATCTGTCTTAGAGGTACGTAGGGGCTGAGTTAGTCCGACATTTGCGGGTAATGACCAGTGTATGGAGAGCAATCCTTTCGCGCACCAGGAGCCAGTGGGCATCCTATCTGAAACTAATGATATGGTTGGATCTGGGGATATTCACTGCAGATCTTAGGGTCTTATTTTGGAAGACTTGGAGTCTGTTAAGGTTTGGTTCCGAAGAGCCTAAGAAGAGGGTGTTGCAGTAATCAATTTTGGAGAGTACTAGGGCACTGGCTAGCGTAATGCAGCTAGTAAGTGACAGAAATTATTTGCAGGCGTTAATCAGCTTGTTAGTGTAGGCAGTAGAGGATGCAGTGGCACTCAATTGCTTATTAAGTGAACGTGTAGTGTCTAGGTAGATGCCCAGAGTTTTAATTTCTTTGGCAACTTTGATCACATTTCCGTCAATGTTGAAGGAAGAATATCGCTGGTCAAGTTTGTTGAGGCGTATTTGGGAACCGACGATCAGGAACTCAGTCTTCTCATCGTTGAGACATAAACTGTGGTCTGCCATCCATGCCTGAATCTCCAGATAGATGTCTCTAATTAGCTTGGAATCATCTTCGTAGCCTCCTGACAACGTAATGAGGACTTGGGTGTCGTCAGCATAGTTTGTGTATGTGACATCCAAGTTGTCAAGACGGTCGGAAAGGAGCTTAGTGAAGATATTGTAAAGTATTGGCGAGACACATGAGCCTTGCGGGACACCACAGTAGATGGGGATAGGGTTGGCAGAGGGTGCTGGAGCAAAGACCCTATTGGGTCGTTTGGATAGAAATGACTGTATCCATTTAGAAGCGTTGCTGGAGAAGGCAGCTGCTGTAGTCAGGTGATCAGTAAGGATCTGATAGTCGACCAGGTCGAATGCTGCCGATAAGTCTAAGAGCAGGAGCATAGCCTGCTTACCGTTGTCCTTGGCCTCATCCATTTGTATTTTAAGGTCCAAAAGGGCTGTCTCAGTGCCGTGTCTTGGCCTAAAGCCAGATTGTCTGAGGCCAAGAAGGTTGTTGTCCTGCAGGTGTTTTTGGATTTGGAGATAGGCCACTCTATCTTGGATTTTTAGGAGGTAGGGGATGGTGGTGATGGGCCTGTAGTTAGTGGGGATATTAGGGTCTAGGTTAGGTTTTTTTAGAAGGGGCATGACCAAGGCCTCCTTTAGGTTATTAGGGACGTAGCTAGTTTTGAACGAGCAATTAATCAGAGTGGCAATGAAGGGGGCCAGGTCCTTGGCGCCTTCCTGTATGGTTGTGGCAGGGCAGAGATCACCCTGGCATCTTGACGGTTTTAGGCCTCTGATGATGTTTTCAATTTCTGCAGGGGAGACTGGTGAGAAGGAGAAGAATGGACAGGTGGGGGTGGGGAGATTTGGTGTGGAGGTGGTTTTTGAGCTCTTGGCCAAACTGTTCGTTTTTTGCTAAATTTTATTTTGGAGCAGTGTAATTTTGTCAGCTAGAGCTTTTTGTATTTTGGTGCGCCAGGCTGCGTCTTTCACGCAGTCTTCGGTAAGAGGGATGGCGACTCTAGTTCCCTTAGGATGCCAAAGAGCTCCTTGGTCCCAGATTTTGCATTCATAATACTGTTGTTATACGTCTCTTTTTTTGTGTCATGAATGGCAGATTTGTAAGTAGTGGCAGCCGTGGTGAAGAGTGCTTTGTTAGAGAGGGTGGGAGCTTTTCTCCATGAGGATTCGGTCGCTCTTTTGGTATTCCGGAGGGTCTTAAGTTCGGGGGTGTACCATTTGTTGAGATGGGCTAAGGGTTTGGCTTTTATTTTGCTTGATAGCGGCGATTGTGTTTATGGCGGATTCAAGTGTATCGTTGTAGAGGTCAACTAGTTTGCTTAAGTCTAGGTCTTTGTACGTAGATGGCTCCAGGATGTCATGGATCAGAGGGTGTACGTTTTGGATCGTAATGTTATGGTTGTTTCTAGAGAGAATTTGTGTGGTTGCGGTAAGGGGAGGGTTAGGGAGTGCCTTCTCCTGAATGTCAAATGATATGAAATGGTGGTCAGACCATGCAGTGGGTTCATTCTGGGGGATGGCTGTTGAACAGTTAAGCTCAGTCAGCCAGTCCAGAGTTCGGCCTTTTTTGTGCATGGGTGTCGTGAAGCAGTGGTTGAAGCCGAGCTGGGAGATTGTGTTTTCCAATGCAGTGGCATTGGGGTCACTGGGGTCAAGGAGACCTAACTTGAAGTCTCCAAGTAGGATGATCTGTGCTCCTGGTTTGGTGTTGTTAGTTAGAAGGTCTGTAATATCTTCCTCAAAGGAGGAGATATGACCAGGGGTTCAGTAAATGAGATGCATGAGGATCGTTTGTGTAGCTGAGATGGGGAGCTTGACTGACAGTAGTTCAGCCGAAGTGAAGTTTGTATGGGGGTATGCTCTGAGGCCCAAGGGTGTTTTCGCTATGAAAGATACTCCACCTCCTTTGCCAGAGTCTCTGTCTGTCCTGATGATTCTATAGCCCTCTGGTATGGCTAAGGATAGAGCCGGGCCTGCTGCCTGATGTAGCCAAGTTTCAGTGATGGCGAGGAAATCCAGGCCGTTAGAGGTGATCAGGTCAGCTATGTCGAGAGTGTGGGCAATTAAGGACCGATCATTAATGAGTGCTCCTTTGATGGTAGGGCAAAAAGGATGAGGAGCCGCCAGAAGTTGAGAAGTGGGAGGTGAAGAGTTAGGTAATTCAATGGCTTCTGTGGTCTTTGTTAGGGTGTTCAGTGTATGAAGGCTTAGAGCAGTGGACCCTGAGTGTGAGGATGATGATAATAAAGGAGGTAGGAAGTAGGTAGGGGCTATACAGTTGATTAATAAGAGGATTGTTGCCATGGTAAAGGTGACTCTACGGAGAGAGGTCATGAAGGCAGATGGCCTAGATGCGTCTCAGGCAGTGCGCAGATAGTTATGCTAATACAGTTTAATGCAGTCAATTGGTGAGCAAAGCTGAGGGCAGGTGGCTCGATTCAACTTGGCGCAGTGGACCAGTGAGCAATGCGCAACAGTGTGGGCTAGTTAAGCAAAACATTGAGGCAGTGTACATAGTGCAGCACAGGGTGCTAGTTCCAATTATGACAGTGGGGCAATGTGCAAAATCAAGCAGTGTATGCTAGTTCAGTTTAAAAACAATGGGGCAATATGCAGAATCTGGCAGATTAGGCTAAATCGAATTAAAAACAGTGGGGCAGTATGCATAGACCATCAGGGTAGGCTGGTTCAATTTAAAAACAATGGGGCAATATGCAAAATCTAGCAGATTAGGCTAATTTGAGTTAAAAACGTTTTTTTTCTAAGCAGATATGAACAGTATGGCAATATGCATGGACCTTCAAGGTAGATAGTGGTGGAGCTTGTAGTATAGGGACAGTGCAGTGGTGGATGGTGTACCGATTTAGGCAAAGACGTTAGGCAAATAAGGAAGTGAGAATTACTCAAGACAGAGTAGTGCTTGCGTGCACTTAAATAGTACTAATTAGGCTAAATAGTAGAGATAGCGCTACGGGTGAAATGCGATATGTGAGGGAGTATGTGTTTAGTCAGGCTTATAAGATCATCATCATCACAAGGTACAGTATGGTTTTTGTGTGAGCTATGCGCAATAGTACATGGGGTGGTGTAAAGCTTGTTGGTATACAACATTAGGTGAGCAGGTACATTAAATTGGAGATGCAGGCATTTAGTCGCGGCAAGACGACAGTCAACAGAGTGACCCTAATGGCTGTGCCGTGTCAATGCAAGTTGGGCCAGATACTAGAGCGTGCTGAACTTATCGAATCATTAGCAGAACACAGTGGGGTGCGACAGTTGGTCAGATTGCAATGGGCATAGCATAGAGGGTGCGAAAGCACATGTACACACAGTAGCGGGACAAGGGTTTGCCCAGATATATATATAACATATGGCGTGGTTTCAGAGTGTCTGAAGTTTCTCACCATATGGCAGCACTCGGTCAGAGAAGGGTAAGGGTCGAGGGGCAGTCTAGCGACATTGCTGCCTGCAATGTTCAAAAAGTGCTCTGATGTAGCGACGCTGGGAAACTTACAGCGTGAATGGGAGCTTGTAATGCTCTGTCAGGCTCGGTCAGGAGCCTTTTTTGTTTGCCTTTGTTGGGGGCCGGCTATCGCCTGCCGGTGCCCCTTGATAGACTGTATACTTGAAGCTGCCCAATCAGGTGGCAGACCCTTTCTAAAGTGAAGAAGAGTCCAGAATCAAAATAACAAACCCTTGCGGTTTGCCAGTCAAGCCAGATTCAAAATGAACAAGTGATTGCCCACGACCTCAGCAATGCTGAAAGAAGTCTGTACAATGTAACAATGGGGCTGAGTGAGAAATAGTAGTTGTAGAACAACGGATGTTGCGCTCTGGTGTTTGAGAAGCAATTGAAGCCCCAGCTTACCTGGAACGCTCGGATAAGCTAGAATGGATGAGTGAGCTGGTCATTGATTATATTGCTTCTACAAACTTGACCTTAATATCTTCTTGACAGCATTGGTTTTTCAAAATGTCCTACCAAATCCAAGGGAATTACAGATAGTCAAGATTTGCTGTCACTTTTGCTGCATACTGCTTTGCCTCTTTTTTTTCGTTAGGTGCACATTAGTTTAAGTGTAATTATGAAACCTGACCATGCATTGCCTTTCTTCTAATCTAGGTTTCTGCATCCTGTGGCACAGGACTGGGAGCAGGATGCCAGAGCACACCAACAACAAGCAGGAGCAGCTTGTATTGCCTTGTCCGGAACCTTGAGATGACCATAACTGCAGGCAAGCCAAGGTAAGTGCAAATGCTTACATTCACAGTCATTTGGTAATATGGGCCTATATACACTGATATTAACGCTACATGTGGTGATCCAATCTTGTGTGAAATGTATATCATATTAAAGTGATATCATAACCATATTTTTCTTAGTGTACTGAGGAACAATGCTATGTGAGGCCACTTCCTGTTTTGTCAAGGGGGGAAAGTTTGTGTGCCACCACCTCCTGTGATGTCACTTGGGGTGGGATCAAATGACATCACTTCCTGTGATGTAATCAGAGGTCAAGGATTGAGTAATGCCACTTCTGCTACCCCAGGCATTTTGGTGACATTACATCCCTGGTCTGGGGCAGTGGGACCCCACACAGCCTAACACTGGTAGACAGCAGAAAGGCAATGAAAGGGAACGTTCAAGCTGCAAATCTCTAGTTACTTGTTATCCCAGCCAGGTGTTCTCCCAGCCTCTGAGACCAGAGCACAGGGAAAAGACGGGCAGGCCCTTTTATATTCCAGGCCCAGTCATCACCTTACCATGATGGTGCCAGTTTAGTGAAAAAGAAAGAAGGAGGTGCTAATGACCAGCCCTGGCGGGTATACAATGATGTGCTAACATGGTGAAAAGACAAATATGTCATAAGAACTCAGCCACGGAGCTGGAGGACACTGTGTGATCAGTGCTGATGGTGATGCATTGATATTCTAATTGTAATGTATTGAAATCCAGTGACAAATGCAACAATGTGCCAAAAAGTAGCCCACTTCTGGAAACTGCAAAGCTGCAAGGCTGAAGTCAGTGACAGTGTCAGCAACAGCATCCTGTTTCATGCTTACTGAAAAGTGCAGTTTCATGTATTATAAATAACATTTCCTTACTGTTCCCCAACATAGGGGAACGGCACAGGGGTGGGGGGGTCGCCCCCCCCCGAGACTCTGGGACCATTTCAACTGAAAAGGTTGAAAGGCACTGACATGTGCCCTTGCCTACTGCTACCATGTGGTAATAGCCTTATAGACCTTGGGGGGGGAGGGTGTTATCACTTGGAATAATGACCCACCACCGAGTTATGTCCTGAGGCGCATAATGTAAACTTGCTGACAATATCATAGGCCAGTGTGATGCAACAAGAGCAACATATCTTTTTTGTTTCTGGAAATGGAGTCCAGTTAATGTGTGGAGAATCAACATTTGAAACAAACTGACAACAAAAACGCCAGCTACACCAGAAATGGTTCCATTGTTGATGCCATGCGGAAAGTAGGCACTGGACTAAGCCACTTAGTCGCATTGTGCCATATTCATAGGTGTCTTTTTTAATATGCATGTTGATGAACCTGCAAAGGTCGTAACAATTGCAGATGGTTTCTCTCACAGGCGGCAAAATAACTCAAGGGTCTGGCCATCTTCGCCTCTAAGGGACAAGAGCACATTCCCATTCCCTAATGATAACAAACTTTTCAAAAGTCAATAGTTTTCAACATTTGTCAGGTATTGGCATTGAACGTTCTAATACCCATCCTATGTGTCAGCTATTTCCATTATATCTCAAAGGAGTGCCATCATTGGACAGGTATTGTCGTGATATCCCGTGTTATTCACATCATGTAGCAAGAGTTGCTATCACAAACCAGGTAGAGCCATTGAAGGTCAAGGTACTCACACCAATTCCAGGTTTTGTCATCTAATCCCCAAAATTGCCAAGTACATGCCCACTTAGCACAGATGTCCTAAATTACATTATGCCAAGTGAACACAGTAGTGTGCGAGGGGTCAGAAATGTGAGGCTGAGAACTTTGTAGAGGTTTTTCATATGATGCCATGCTATTAACTCAAAAATAGGCTTGACAAACGCCTCGCTTGCAATGGATTTCCCTGCCTATCAAGAAAAGCTACAGGAAACACTCTAACAGAAGGAATCTGTCCCTCACACCTATTCATACAGCATACCTAACACGGCAATGTCTGGCACTCCAAACATAACAGAAATAACAGTTATGTTCCATATAAACCTGATAACTGTTTCTCCTAGTGACCTGGGTGAGATCCCTTCCTTGGATTTAAAAGGTCTGTCTTGCAACAAAGTTCTAATGATAAAGGTTTGCTTGCTCCAGAAAGTCTCTCACTCATACTTGGCCAACAGTTCAAAATATTCACCAAGTCTTTATCTCTCCACTAGAAGCAGAGAGTTCCACATAACTTCGTCTTTGAAAATCATAATTCATCCACAGCTTGTCTGTATCAACATACATGCTTTTGTCAGGATGGTTCCACAACAGTTCACAACATACTTTAGTGGTCCTGCCACTCCCTTTTCTTCTTCACAGTCTTTAACCACAACACAGTACTTGACTTCTACCTGGTCCACTCACCTACCCGGTCTACTACTACAAAGTCCCGACCCTGGTATACTTGCCTGCCAGGACCAATGAAAACATATAATACTACTACAAGTACTTTTGTGGTAAAGTATATTTCAAACAACTTAGCAAAGTTTTTGATTTTTCCACAACATCAAGTTTGACTACATCTTCTGGGAAGACATGAACACATTGGTGTTGTTTGTTCCACATGCAATTCATGTGCTCCTCTTTTCCTGAATACTTTCTATCAGGAAGGCAGCTTTCCTGCCACTCTTGTTTACCCACTTTTATATAAGCCAAATGCTGATAAGGGCTTTTGCTGCAACTCACTCTTCTTTGGTTTAGACAATGCTTGTTTAGACAACTTGTTTCTTAATTGCCTTTTCTTGGCTTTGGCAATGACTGACCTTTACAAGTATAATTATACCTTCCGTGTTTGTTCCCAAAGTTATTATTTTGCCACTTTTGCTTCTTTGTATCAGTTTGGTATCAAAAAGCATTATTATTATTCTGCCACTTCAAGTTCTTTACATCGGTTCGGTATTCAAAAGCATTATTTTTCTGCAACTTCAAGTTCTTTATATTAGTTTGATATTCAAAAGCATTAGATTTTGCCAGCAGTCGATAACAGAGTGTTCCGGGGTCACACAATACTAGTGAACTCACTGGGCATCGTATACACGTCCGCCCGCTCCACTTTCTCCGGGTCTTCTGCTTTCTCTGATGCGCTCCATCCAGCAAACTGCTTCTTTCCCTTTCCCGTGGCCCACACCAGTCAGGTATGGAGCGGAGCCCACCTCACAATGGGAAAATCCTTTCAACTTAACAGTTACTGCCCCGCAAACTCTGCATTTATGGTTCTCAGGGGAAAGGTTTTCACTCACAACGCTTCCAGCTGCACAACCTCTGTATACAAGGTCTTGGAAGGTAGAGACCCTCTCAGAACCGGCATCTGATCTGAAAATCACAGCAGTTCCGGCATCTCTGCTGTCCACCAACGTCTGCTGCAACTGCAACGTGGAGTTACTTCAATCAGTTCACCACCCACTACTGCTCTCTATGGCCTTCACCTGAGGGGGTTGTTCATACTTCCCAGGCTCCCATAGGTGCGGGTCATTAGTACTATTAGACTGAAACTTGCAGTCCAGTGCCTCTGCATACCTTTTCTTCATCCCAGTACTTTGGGCATTGTGGGACTTGAAGTCCCCAATGTTCAGATTACCCTTTCCTTTCACTGTCTCAATTTTACAGTAAGCCAGTAAGATGGTAGGGTCTTTGGATCTGCTCACCCCTCCCCCCCATGTGATCCTCCCTCAGAACACCAACCCCAGGGTCAGGATCAGGAAGCGTCTGCCTTTCCCTTGCCACATGGGAAGAGTCCCAGGCCAGGTTTTCTGTAGCAATCCTCTCTGATTCATCACAAGTGTCAGATTTCATTCTGATCATTTTGCTCCACATTGCCTTATTCCATTATGATGACTAAGCACCTGTGAGAGAGGTGCTAGGTGCTAGGCTGGAGCCGCGAAGGCCTTCATCACTGTGAATGTCAAATGCCTATTTTTTGGAGAGCAAACACTGACTGTGCTCTTGCCTTGTCAAGGGTTTGCTCCCAAAAAACAGCCTTTAGAACCCTGTGTGTTTGCCAGGACAGTTTATAACTATAATGACAGGTTTTGGAGCCACACCAGGGAGTAACAACCAGCAAACCTTGTAAGTGGGGCCACGGCTCATTATCCCCCAGGATGGTCCAACTTGCCATTATCGGTTAATTAGAACAGTACAGCCATATTCCACAATGGACAGTTAGCCAGGTAAGATCAGGTATCAACAGGCTCAATATCACAGTCAGAACAGATTCTAGTATGACTCGTTAGCTCAGTACGGCTATACATATTTCAGTATGCCCAGGTAACACTGTAAGGCCATATCCTACCCTCCACACCTGCATCAGCCGGGCTCTGCTAAAGAGATCCCAGGGCTACAAACAACCTTTGAGGGGTAAACAATTGGTGCCCCTCTCCACCAGTAGAATTCCCAGCCACAATCACAGCTTGAATGCTTGCACATTGAAAGCAGCCATTTTGGACCATGGCAAAATTGGCTCTTGGCTGAGCACAGAGATTCTGTCCTCCCTCTTCACCCTCATCAACCCAATTCCAGATTGGTCATGGCCTTCTAATGAGACCCATATTGTACACACTCTAGGCGCCACACCTTCTGGCTTCTCAGCAAAGTACCTCAAACCAAAGGGCAAGTTCTCTTTGGACCTCAGAGGGCCTGCTAGAGTCTATGGCCCCACCTTCTGCCCTCTTCCCACTCCATCCAGTTTCACGTACATGCAGAACTACACTTGGGTAACATTTCTGGCAGCTATATGATCCTAGTTATGAACTGCCACCAATGCTTATATCACCTGGACATTTTAAATTGCATCTTGGGTGCCTAAGACCATGGGCCTCATTACAATGTTGCTGGTCCGGAAACAAGGGTGCCGGTAGGCTCACCAGCACCTTTGTTTCTGGACTAGCAAACTACAAGGTTGCCGGCCGGACCGCTGTCCCTACCAGGTCTGACCCTGCCGGGCGCATCGGCCACAGTAGGCAGACTTGTCACGGGAGCACCAACACTGTTGCTAACGGTGCTCCCGTGTCCTGATTCCCATGGGAATGGGGATTAACCAATGTACCGGTGCTTGAATTACGGGCCGCCGAACTTGTAACAGCCCGGTGACACTGGGAAGTCAGGCACCGGTGAATGATTACGGGTCCGTCAGAACCCGTAATGAGGCCCCATGTCTTTTTCAAAGTGGATTTTGGTTGCATAGATTCCTGTTTTTTAAAATTAAATATTTGGTTTCCTACAACCTGTGTTTTTTACAATTTCTGGAGCAGCAGTTTAGCAGTGGAGCGAGAAGATTGCGGATTGCACTTGGAGCTTCTTACTCATTTATGTCGAAGTACTGTCAGCCTGCCACTTATTACAAGACTAAAGAGCACAGCAGCACATGCATCAGTTCTGGAGCGGCAGTGCTGGAGCCGCAGTTTGGCTGAGGAGAGAGGCAAGATCAGATTGCACTTGCAGCGTCTTACCGATTGGTGTCGAACCCAGAGTCCTATAGTAGAACTCTGTGGTGTCGAAGCACTGTCATCATGCTCAGAGAGTAGACAGCGTATGTTTTCAGCAGGTAAGGCCCACCCCAAATCTTATATGCCCTCTGAGCTGCGCTGTAGGCCATCAGCCACGCACCCAAGACTCTATGCCCTGGCCACAACCACTGCAGCATAACACACCCATGCAAGCAAACATTTTGACTGTGGTATGTGGGCTGCATATGGGGTATGTTTTCAAAGGTTTGTGTACTGGTTGCCAGTAGTGTAATAGTAGTTATAGGACAGTGGATATGATGTGTGGTAATTGGATTGTGTTTAGAATGTTGGTACCTAAGACTCTAGGCATTTGGGGTTGTAGTTAGTGGTCAGGTGTTTCCTTGCATGGGTGTGTTATGTTGCAGTGGTTGTGACTCCAATCATTGTGTACTTACTGTTTGCTTTGTTGAGGCTGTATGTAGTGTTTTGGCCAGGGCATGCACGTAAGACTGTAGGCCCTGGCCACAACCACCATAGCATAAGACACCCATGCAAGCAAACATTTTGGGTTGTGGTCCATGGTCAGGTGTTTGCTTGCATGGGTGTGTTATGTTCCAGTGTTTGTGACGCCAATCATTGTATACTTACTGTTTGCTTTGTTGAGCCTGCATGCAGTTTTTTCATGGTATGGGAAATTGGAGGAGACATAGTTATTTAATTCTCTGTGATAAAAGAAAAGAAGAAAAGATCACATGTTAGTGTAGGTAGTTTGTAATGAGTTATTGCATTGCATAGTAGACATTTCTTTACTTTGACGGCCCTCATAGTTAGTACTTTACAAGTACTATGCTTCAAAGCAGTGTACTGTGCACTTTGCTCAGTTCCTGTGTTTGTTCGTAAAATCATTGGGTGTGTGGGAAAAATAATCCATGCAGGATTAAAAAAAAAACGTACATTATGGTACAATTTTTTTTGGTGTTTGATTTCAGTAGGAAGAATTGAAAGGGTGTATGGTTTTTGGTTTGGAAGTGGTGGTACTGTTGTTGCAGTTAGATAACAGTTGGCGTATTTTAATTGTTTATTTCTTGTTGCATTTTAGCATTATTCATTTATTTGTTTGGGTGTTGCAGATTTTTGGGGCTGTTAGATACCTGTTGGCGTATTCTAACTGTTTATTTCTTGTTGCATTTTAGCAGTATTCATTTATCTGTTTGGTTGTTGCAGAATTTTGGGGCAGTTAGATACCTGTTGGCGTATTCAAACTGTTGACAGTTTTGAAGTTGTTGAGGATATTTTTATACGTAATAAGTGTTGCAGGGTTTCCTTAGAAAAATGTAAATTGCAGCTTTCTGGTTGTAGTTAGATACCAGTTGGTCTATTCTAACTGTTTACAGTTTCTCTCTGTTAGATAGCTGTTGTCTTATTCTATTAGTTTATGAATTTAAAGATAATTGAGGACATTGTGTAGATGTTTATACTCAGATTAGTGAATAAAATTTGGTTTTCAGAATATTAAGTAAGCGTTTACAAGATTTGCTGGTAATCTCTGTTTTAGAGTAATGGAAGTATCATTGCATTCAAACCATCCACATTTCTTTTTTATGTATGCAGTGTAGTGACCTGCATTGATTGTGGCTCCTGTGTGGTAGATTATGCCTATTGTTGTGAAGGTTTTCTTACCAAGTGATACTTGTCCATGTGTGAATCCAGTCAGCTTGTAGTTGTTTTTGGTACCATCTGCATTGTAACACAAAAGCATTACTATTACGTATTCACTATGTGACTCTATTTATAAGGTGGAACGATTATCAGAATTGCAGGTAGTACATAATCTGCCATGGTTTGCATGTTGTACAAGTTGCTGAAATGGAATGGATTCACAGTTAGGTGTGGATACATACACAAAGCGTTCATTAGGGACTTGTTCCTGTGCCACATGGCTGCAGAGAGTGAATGTATGTTTCCACATGTTTGAAATCTGGAAGATTTCATTTATAAGTATATTTTTGTTTTCCAGTACTTGTAGTAAGTACATTAGACATTCTTGTGCATCTTCTTGTGTGTTTATAAGGAATCTGACCATTCCAGCATTGTTGGTTGCATTTCTGTGAAGGACTACCATTTGCAAACATAATTGGTCTATCCCGTTTAAGTAAAAGTTTTCAACAATTGGTGTTAATTGGAATAGAATATTCATTGCTACATTTACATAGTAATTTACACCAGTTGTATTTGAAAATTTGAATGGACTAGGCAGTTCTTTGTCTAAGTCGTTTGTTGGAAGTCTGTGTTGTTTCTTTGAAGAGGTAGTTAGTTTTGTTTTTGCAGTAGATCTTTCTTTGGTTGTGGTCATTCATGAAGTATTAGCTTTTTTTAATTTCTTTGGAGGTATTGTTGTGAGATACTGTATCATTTGAGTCTGAACTCATTTTCTTTTACAATCTTTTGCTTTTTGAGGAACACGATAGGTTTTAAGATGAGGTGCGTAGAGTGCATGTAGTCTATTGTATTCTACAATGCAAGGAATATCAGCATTTACTTTAGTTGCATCAAAGTTGACTAGAAATATTCCTTCAAGTGTACATAGGTGATGACATAGCTCATGCCTACTTTAAACACTGTGCTGCCAATATCTATCAATGCTTGATCTCGGGTAAGACCTTGTGATTTATGAATGTTTACTGCGTATGCTAGAGATAGAGAAAATTGTTATCTGCGTATATACATGTCTTTGAAAAGAAGGAATCGGGCTGTTGAGTGTCCTATCCTTTTAGTTTCTGAGTTTGTCAAATTCAATATTGACAAACTGAATGTTGTTGTCACATGGGTATGTTTGAAAGCCAACATTTGTACTCCAAAAAGTGCTCCATTAACTAGCCCTTGCTCCAAGCCAAGGTAACTTTTGAGCATTACTTTACAGTTTAAAGATAATTTTAATATTTTCTCTAAACCAGCTGTGTTAGAGATAGAGTTTTCTAAGGTATTTAGTCGTGATGTGGCTTGCACACACATGGGTCGTGTCATACCATGCACGTCCAGTTTGTCTGTGGAGCAAATTTGAACTATTGGTTGCATTTCTTTTTTCAACATTGTTTCATTGAAATGTGCACAGCTTGCAAGAGTTGGCATCAAGGACATACAGTTTACATTTTTGTGTGCTAATTGTTCCATGACATCAGTAGCACATGAGTTATGGCTATAGAGTGCAAGGATGTGCCTGGTATTTAATATAGATTGTGCTTCCTTAGATAGTACACCAGATCTAATACTTTTTAAAATGTTGGTGTGGGTGAGATCTGCAGACTGACACATGTTTTCAGTTCATTCTTTGTATTGAAAATGTTGCCAAAGATTGACATTTCCTATGCTGCCAAGAGTCTCACAGCATAGTTTGTGCCCTAAGGTTTTAAAAATAGGTTCACCTATAACTGGTGTTAATTGAAGAAGATCTCCAAAAACAATAATGTGTTTTCCTACAAAGAGTTCTTCGTAGTCTGTTTTGAGGACCTCTTGTAATCTGAGGTGAATCAAAGCCAACATTAGGTTGGAGACCATGAGCGCCTCATCTATTAGCAACATTTGCATTTGTTTCAAAACTCTGCTTAGTTCCATTGCAGCTGCTAGAGAAAGTTTGTAGTAGTCTAATTTGTTTTGGTGTTCTACTGGAAGGAGTAGTAACTGGTGTAAAGTGACACCGCCTATGTTGTAGGTGGCTAAATCTGTGGGGGTAGTTACTAACAGCTGACAGTTTGATCTTTGTCAGTTGTTCAAGGAACTTCCTGATGATTTTGATTAAGAATGTTTCCCTGAACCAGCTTGACCACTCACATATAGCAGTATAGGTTTGTAGTCTTGACGGGTACAAGTGTTAGTTTCGTGCTGCATACCATGTTAAATTTGTTTTGTTATTTCTTGGAAAATGCTACGCTGTTCATTGTTTCATTGAGATTTGAGTATAGCAAAGTCTTCTGTAGAACCTTCATACTGGTACATGGTATATGGTGTTTTCTACTTCAGTCATGGCTAATTCAGCCTCATTTGCTATGCGTGGCTGTCCAAGTGGTTCTTGGGTTCCTGTTAGAGAAGGTTGACTGCTGTCAGGAGTGTCTATATTTAGTTGTGCCTGGAGTTCTTCTTCTTGTTGCTGTTCATTGTCTAACATTGTTTTGTATTCCGTAAAGTTTGTCTGTTATAGTGCTTTCATTTGCTTTGAAAACATCTTCATAGGTGTCATGGATATCTAATACATCTTCTTATTTTCTCCATGGTTTAAAAAGTTGTGCTATGGACATGTAATACAGTTCTTTATGTTGAGGAGTTTTTAATGACAATTTCATATGATTGATTAAGCTGCGCTTGGTAAGTTTCACTAGGCTGCCTTCACAATTTTCGACTCTATCTACTTTTCTTCTCATCCGGTTTAATATTATTTTTGCATGGGAAGTTTTGGGCTACGTGGTATAGAAACATGGTTTCCAAAGCGGTACTCCTGTTTGGGTAGTATGTGTCTAGTAAGTTGTTTTTCATAATGTCTTGGCTGTTGGGATCATTTTTGGCTGTTGTTTCTATGTCTTTATATGATTTGAGAACTCTTTTTCTCAATTTAGCAGGACCAAGGCTTAGCCATACTATGTTTTCATATTTTTCATACAAGGCAGTACCGGTTAAACCATCTGCGGCTTCGTAGTAGCCACATTCTCTATGGGAGAGCATTTTAATGCCTAAGCTGTATAATTTCTGTGACAGTGTTTTGTCAGGTGATATGTCGTCCCAGAGGGCTTTGAGCTCTGTTTTCTCTGCTTTGGTTAAGTAGGCTGTGACATATCCTGCACCTGCAGTGGACTTGTCTGCAATGTATTGCACATCTATATTTGCATTCCATAGCAGGGCAATGATTGCATTGTAATCATTGATGTACTTTGAGCCTTCTGTTCTTTTTATGCAGCATGTGTTCTTAGGTGATTTACCTTTGACACTATGGGCCTCATTAGGACCCAGGCGGATTTCGCGGTGCTAAATGCACCGCGAAGCACGGCGGAAAGCCGTCGATAGCGCCATGGGGGTTGGCGGATTTACCGCCCCATTCCGACCTCGGCGGAGCGGTAAATCCCCAATCCCCATTCTGCCCTTCCCCATTCCCATTCTTGCCCCATAGGGTATAATGGGAGTGGGGAAGGAGTTAATTACGCCACCGTAAAATACGGTGGCGTAATTAACAACGAGGTCCCGTAGCGCCATGGTTTTCTCCGCCTGGTAAAACCAGGCAGAGAAAACCTCCATGGCGCTAAGGGAACTCGTAGTACGGCGGACGGGTCCGCCGCGATTAGCGCTGGCGGAAACCCACTCCGCCTGGGTCCTAATGAGGCCCTATGTCTAACTGAAGACATGAAGTTGTTCACTTGACATGTTGTTGAAACTGGTCCAGAGAAACCAAAGTGGCATTTGGTTTAGTATTTCCCTTTTTTATGTTTGCGCTGACAATACTTCCCACACTTGTGTCTTTGAAATTATAAAATGTGTGCATGTAGGTCACTATGTGTAATTTGTGAAGGGATTTCACAAGTGACATATTTCTGAATGAACTGCAAAACAGTGGCTTCACTGTCCTGACCAAATTTAGGAGCATCTTTAATCCACAAAAGCATGCAGATGTGTGGTGCTCCTCTGGCTTGATATTATTTTCTCCAAAAGAAGTGTTGCGCTTCTCTGAGGGGAGGCACTGTTTTATTACAAATGAAGTTTTTGTTTGCTATGCTTAGGAAATTGTGCAAATCCTCCCATGCATATTCTGCACAACATACAGGCCGATTCATGGAATAATTAGCGCGGCGCAAGTGGCCAAAAACGTGCGAATCGCAGTGGAATAGCGAAAATCGCAGTGCAAGTGCGAAAATCGCACGAAAAGCAGCGCACATCGATTCATGGAAGGCCGTGTGCGAGAAGACCATCGGATGTGCGATAAGAAAGTGCGCGGCGCACGTTGGCGCACAGGCCATCTAACGGCGTGCGCCAGGTTACAGCGAAATTCGCACAGGCCACAGCGAAAATCGCACTTAGCGCGCCGCACGCAACAAAGGTAGGCGTAACACGGGGCGTAACACTCGGAATGGGGAACAACTTGCCAAAAAGTGGGCATCACGGGGGAAGCACAGGGTACAAGTGCGCGGAACGCCCACACGCTCGCCTCCAACACGTATTCATGGAATAGAATAGGGCAAAAAAGCGCACGCTCAAAGCAGCGCACAGGCACAAACACGACCGCCAAAAGAAAGCAGGCGGTAGCGTCTCTGCGCCTGGAAGAAATGTGCGCCAAAAGGTGCGCCAATAAATAGCACCCATATACAGCCATGATGAATGGCCAATACTGTGGCCCTCCAGGACAAATGACGTGCAAAGGGGTACCCACAAACACAGACAGGCGCTGACAGAAAAAAAAACGTGTGCGTGTATACCGGGGTGCGCGGGAAGTCTCACACGCGATTAGGCAGGGTACGTGGAATTCAGGGGTGCGCGGGAAGTTCCACACGCGATTAGGCAGGGTACGTGCATTTCAGGGGTGCGCGGGAAGTTCCACACGCGATTAGGCACGGTACGTGCATTTCAGGGGTGCGCGGGAAATTCCACACGCGATTAGGCAGGGTACGTGCATTTCAGGGGTGCGCGGGAAGTTCCACACACGATTAGGCAGGGTACGTGCATTTCAGGGGTGCGCGGGAAGTTCCACACGCGATTAGGCAGGGTACGTGGATTTCAGGGGTGCGCGGGAAGTTCCACACGCGATTAGGCAGGGTACATGCATTTCAGGGGTGCGCGGGAAGTTCCACACGCGATTTGGCCGTGTACGTGGATTGCAGGGGTGCGCGGGAAGTTCCACACGCGATTAGGCAGGGTACGTGCATTTCAGGGGTGCGCGGGAAGTTCCACACGCGATTAGGCAGGGTACGTGGATTTCAGGGGTGCGCGGGAAGTTCCACACGCGATTAGGCAGGGTACGTGCATTTCAGGGGTGCGCAGGAAGTTCCACACGCGATTAGGCAGGGTACGTGCATTTCAGGGGTGCGCGGGAAGTTCCACACGCGATTAGGCAGGGTACGTGCATTTCAGGGGTGCGCGGGAAGTTGCACACGCGATTAGGCAGGGTACGTGCATTTCAGGGGTGCGCGGGAAGTTCCACACGCGATTAGGCAGAGTACGTGCATTTCAGGGGTGCGCGGGAAGTTCCACACGCGATTAGGCAGGGTACGTGCATTTCAGGGGTGCGCGGGAAGTTGCACACGCGATTAGGCAGGGTACGTGCATTTCAGGGGTGCGCGGGAAGTTCCACACGCGATTTGGCCGTGTACGTGGATTGCAGGGGTGCGCGGGAAGTTCCACACGCGATTAGGCAGGGTACGTGCATTTCAGGGGTGCGCGGGAAGTTCCACACGCGATTAGGCAGGGTACGTGCATTTCAGGGGTGCGCGGGAAGTTCCACACGCGATTTGGCCGTGTACGTGGATTGCAGGGGTGCGCGGGAAGTTCCACACGCGATTTGGCTGTGTGCTCCCAGGCATTACCTGTACACCCTCCACGGCCCCTGCAGGCAGCACACACCACAGGGGACTACCCTGCACACCTGCTCATGTCTCCCACCACCCCCACCCCCCAGCAGTGCAGGGGCAGCCTCCACCAGGCCCCCACCCATGTCTCACACCCCCCCCACCCACCAGCACTGTGGGGCACCCACCACCAGGCCCCCACCCATGTCTCCCACCACCCCCACCCACCAGCAGTGCAGGGGCAGCCTCCACCAGGCCCCCACCCATGTCTCCCACCACCCCCACCCCCCAGCAGTGCAGGGGCAGCCTCCACCAGGCCCCCACTCATGTCCCCTTGCACCCCCACCCCCCAGCAACCAGGGGCAGCCTCCACCAGGCCCCCACCCATGTCTCCCACCACCCCCACCCCCCAGCAGTGCAGGGGCAGCCTCCACCAGGCCCCCACTCATGTCCCCTTGCACCCCCACCCCCCAGCAACCAGGGGCAGCCTCCACCAGGCCCCCACCCATGTCTCCCACCACCCCCACCCCCCAGCAGTGCAGGGGCACCCACCACCAGGCCCCCACCCATGTCTCCCACCACCCCACCCCCCAGCCACCAGGGGCACCCTCCAACAGGCCCCCACCCATGTCTCCCACCACCCCCACCCCCCAGCAGTGCAGGGGCACCCACCACCAGGCCCCCACCCATGTCTCCCACCACCCCCACCCCCCAGCCACCAGGGGCACCCTCCAACAGGCCCCCACCCATGTCTCCCACCACCCCCACCCCCCAGCAGTGCAGGGGCACCCACCACAAGGCCCCCACCCATGTCTCCCACCACCCCCACCCCCCAGCAGTGCAGGGGAAGCCTCCACCAGGCCCCCACTCATGTCCCCTTGCACCCCCACCCCCCAGCAACCAGGGGCAGCCTCCACCAGGCCCCCACCCATGTCTCCCACCACCCCCACCCCCCAGCAGTGCAGGGGCACCCACCACCAGGCCCCCACCCATGTCTCCCACCACCCCACCCCCCAGCCACCAGGGGCACCCTCCAACAGGCCCCCACCCATGTCTCCCACCACCCCCACCCCCCAGCAGTGCAGGGGCACCCACCACCAGGCCCCCACCCATGTCTCCCACCACCCCCACCCCCCAGCCACCAGGGGCACCCTCCAACAGGCCCCCACCCATGTCTCCCACCACCCCCACCCCCCAGCAGTGCAGGGGCACCCACCACAAGGCCCCCACCCATGTCTCCCACCACCCCCACCCCCCAGCCACCAGGGGCACCCTCCAACAGGCCCCCACCCATGTCACCCACCACCCCCACCCCCCAGCACTGTGGGGCACCTGCCAGCAGGCCCCCACCCATGTCACCCACCACCCCCACCCCCCAGCACTGTGGGGCACCTGCCAGCAGGCCCTCACCCATGTCTCCCACCACCCCCACCCCCCAGCAGTGCAGGGGCAGCCTCCACCAGGCCCCCACCCATGTCTCCCACCACCCCCACCCCCCAGCCACCAGGGGCACCCTCCAACAGGCCCCCACCCATGTCACCCACCACCCCCACCCCCCAGCACTGTGGGGCACCTGCCAGCAGGCCCCCACCCATGTCACCCACCACCCACCACCCCCCAGCACTGTGGGGCACCTGCCAGCAGGCCCCCACCCATGTCACCCACCCCCCTGACCCCCCAGCCACCAGGGGCACCCTCCACCAGGCCCCCACCCATGTCTCCCACCACCCCCACCCCCCAGCAGTGCAGGGGCAGCCTCCACCAGGCCCCCACCCATGTCTCCCACCACCCCCACCCCCCAGCACTGTGGGGCACCTGCCAGCAGGCCCCACCCATGTCACCCACCACCCCCACCCCCCAGCACTGTGGGGCACCTGCCAGCAGGCCCCCACCCATGTCTCCCACCACCCCCACCCCCCAGCACTGTGGGGCACCTGCCAGCAGGCCCCCACCCATGTCACCCACCACCCCCACCCCCCAGCACTGTGGGGCACCTGCCAGCAGGCCCCCACCCATGTCTCCCACCACCCCCACCCCCCAGCACTGTGGGGCACCTGCCAGCAGGCCCCCACCCATGTCACCCACCACCCCCACCCCCTAGCACTGTGGGGCACCTGCCAGCAGGCCCCCACCCATGTCTCCCACCACCCCCACCCCCCAGCAGTGCAGGGGCAGCCTCCACCAGGCCCCCACTCATGTCCCCTTGCACCCCCACCCCCAGCAACCAGGGGCAGCCTCCACCAGGCCCCCACCCATGTCTCCCACCACCCCCACCCCCCAGCAGTGCAGGGGCACCCACCACCAGGCCCCTACCCATGTCTCCCACCACCCCCACCCCCCAGCCACCAGGGGCACCCTCCAACAGGCCCCCACCCATGTCTCCCACCACCCCCACCCCCCAGCAGTGCAGGGGCAGCCTTCACCAGGCCCCCACTCATGTCCCCTTGCACCCCCACCCCCCAGCAACCAGGGGCAGCCTCCACCAGGCCCCCACCCATGTCTCCCACCACCCCCACCCCCCAGCAGTGCAGGGGCAGCCTCCACCAGGCCCCCACTCATGTCCCCCTGCCCCCAGGTCCTGACGATACACAATCATGGCAGTAATGGGCAGCATACCCAGCACAAACACCCAGGCAAGGATTGCATCCACCCACATAGTGAATGCAATTACATGACACAACCCCAATGGCAAGTATGTAAATGAACACATGTCCGTCATACACACATACACAATGGCTGCAAGTGAATGTCAAAACCCATATCATGACATGTATGAAACCAAAGACAAAATAACACAAGTGGAAGTAAAAATAACAAATGTATTAAAGATGAAAAATAAGTAAACAAATCAAACATACAACTATGTGGATAACAAAATAAATGGTCCATGTCGGAGAACAAAAGTAAAAAAAAAAAAAAAAAAGGAATACAAAAACAAATGTTGACCAAAGCAATATCAAGTAGAAGGAAAAGAATGAAAAACCATTTCCACATGGTGAACACAATAATGAAAAAAAGAAAATGTTCCTTCAAAAAACAAACTATATACAGGAATGTACCAGGGTCCATGAGCCCAACACCATAAAGGAAACCTACTACTACCTAATGAAAAAAATATATACAAAAAAGTGGCCATTGTCCGAGCGGTCCAAAATAAAGGAAACCTAACACTAACTAACTATATAACTATATACAAAGGCAGCGGGCAAGTCCTGCGGCTCACTTGTTGATGTTGCTGGCCAGGGCATCATCGAACTCCATGTCGATGTCCTGGAGGCGGGACTCTGTCCTGGCCCCGAGGTCTCGCAGGGATAACCCCATGTTCAGCTCAAACTCCCTGCGAGCTTCCTCGAGGCACTCAGCCCGCCTCAACGCCCGACGCATGGAGAACTCCGCCCTGACCATGGCGAGCCGCTCCTCTTCCGCCCGCTGCCGCTCCGCACCTATACGCTGGACCAACTGCTCCCACACGGAAGACACCACCATCCCAGGGTTGCCCTGCCCTCCGGCCGATGCCTGCCCCTCTGATCTTGATGGCCCCGAGCCATGATGCCTCCCACGTCGAGCCCGCTGCTGCCTCCGACGCCACTGCCTCTGCCAGCACGACGGCATCCAGGCTGATGGAAACCACCGACGCCGTCGTGCACGTGCCCTGCCTGATGATGCTGTCACATCTTCCATCGGCTGGGGTCCAGTTGCTGTGTTGTCCACCCCTGCTGGACCTCCGACTCCCAACTGTGGCAGGGATGGGATCCCCACCGAGCTGGCTGCATTGGTCGGGGCAGGTCCACAGGGGGCCCTGGTGGCATCTGGGCTGGAAGACGGCAAGGAGAACGACTGGTGTATAGCCTGCACAGAGGAGGAGAGGGCCGCCACATTGGCCAACACATGCAGGAAACCCCCGAACATGGCCGATCCCAATTGGGCCACGTCGGCACGGTGCACTTCGTGATGACGTGCGTGCTCCTCCCGGGAAGCACGCACGGCATCACGAATCACAGCCGTGCGCATCGCGACCCCAATCAGGACCTTCTCCACACGGCCAGGGGTTCCCACGTCCGCAGGTGGAGGGGAGTCAGGTGACATGGACATCCCCTCTACCTGCGGACGGGCCTGGGACGGGGCATCCCTGCTGGTGCATGGTGGTGCACTCACAGGGTCAGGGACAGCGACATGCACAGGCCCCTCCACGGTGACCTGTGCTGCCTCCTGCCCCTGGCCCTGGACTGCACCACTTGCCCCAGCAGGGATGCCCCCACCAGGCCCCATGTGTGCCCCTTTGGCGGCCTCCTCCTCCTCTGTGCAAACCACCAACCTGGATGGCTCCTCACCGTCTCCCACCGTAGCAGGCCCCTGTGGGGGCTCACCCACCCCTTCCGCTGCAGCCGTGGGGGCATCCCCGCCGCCTTGCTCCACAGCGCCGTCTCCGCCCTCTTCTTCACTAGCCGCTGTATAGAGGGAGACAAAGAACACAAGCATCAGGGTACTGTACAATGGTCCCCTAGACAGGAAGCAATAGCAGATGACCACCACTGTCAAAGTACACTTCCATCATGTCCCTCCACAACACATGGGTCAGTCCAGGCAAAACACACACAGTAACAGGCATGCAGCATGCCATGGACATTTCCATGCATGTCCAATGGACTCTTGAAACATTCAATGATATGGAACTCACATGCATCATGGCTCATGCCTTTCACATGCACACACTTCACCTCAGTCACATCCATCTGGCCCCAAACACAACAAACACAGCGGATACAAGGGCAATTTGGCTGCTTCACTCCATGGCATGCACAAGTCACAGACACGCAGGTCAGCCACACAGACATGGCTACCACATATGTACCTGGCATCAGCACCCATCCCTCACCCCCACCCATGTCCCGGTACAGAGACTGGCATGCTCTCATGTTCAAAATCTGCATAGGGCTCCCCATGCGGCATTTGAACACATGCAACAACCATGTGGGTCACACATCACTGGTTGCACATGCATTACCATGATATCCATGCACACATACATGCATACATGGCCTATGGCACACATACAGGCAAGTATCATAGACCCAGCACACAGCAACATGCCCTGTCTCACACAGTAATGCTTGGACACTTACCGCTCAACTCCAGACGGGCCTCCCTCTCAAGGATCTGGGCGTGGAGCGCTGGGCGTACGCGTTCCAGGACCCTCATCTGGATGGAACTCATGCGGCCGCGGCCCCCCTCCACGAGGCGCCGGGCCTTCACAAGGGTCCTGGACCTCAAGTCCTCCCAGCGCTTCTTGATCTTCTGGACGTTGCGGGTTGCCACCCCCTCCGCGTTGATGGCAACCACACAGTCGGCCCAGATCCTCTCCCGTCCATCCTTGCTGGCGTGGGACGATCCAAAGAGGGCATCATACTGCCCCAGGACATGCTCCACCAGGACACCAACTTCGGTGGCAGTGAAGCTGGTGCCCCTCTGCCCCTCTGGCCTGGGGTTGCCACTGGTGCCAGATGTGGAAGTGCCCGACATGGCAACCCCAGAGGCAGGTGTGGGTGGGCAACTGGGTCCTGGGGCTGGGCTGTGGAGCGATGGAATCCCAGTCGGGAGTCTTCAGTTCCAGCAGGGGTGGACACAGCAACTGGACCCCTGCAGATGGCTGATGTGCAGGCACCAAATGGCAGGGCACGGTGGCAGCAGGCAGGCAGGCAGCAGCAGATGGCACGTGGGAGGCTGCTCGGGGCACTGGGGGGGCAGTAACTCGGCCTTCTGGGCAGGAGCGTGGTCTTCCGTGTGTTTTCGCGTGGCCAGCTTGATACGGAGTGATTTGGCACGTGAAAAATCGGCACGTCAGCGTGAAATCCGAGGAAAGGCCCTTAGCGCGTAAGCACGCATACGCGATTCTATTGGTCCAGAGTCCCTCAGCGCGTAAGCGCGTATGTGACGTGACCCGCACGGGTGTTCCCCACCCAGCACGTGATGACGGAGCACACGTGTAAATACTGCACGTCAGAGTGTCATCGCGTGTAATTGGACAAAAGTGCGCGTACACGCGATTGGCCGTACACGCGATTGGCCTATGTACGTGTATTTCAGGGGTGCGCGGGCACTTACACACGCAAGTACGTCAGCGCACCTGTATCCCGTTGTGCGTGTGAATTTCCACACGCTATTGGACTGGGAACTGGATTCCAGGGGTGCGCGGGTCACACGCTCGCCTAGAACATGCGCAAAGCATGAATTTGCGCACTTTAACAATAACAAGCCAGAAGCCAGGATGAACATACCGTTCCTAGCAGCAGTGGCAGTGGGCTACCAAAGGAGGAGGAGGAGGATAGTCAGGGCCAGAATATTCACACCCAGAACCAGCCTTTTCGGGATGCCTGATGACCAGGTGTATGGAAGGTACAGGTTTCCACCACACATAATACTGGACCTGGTGAGTGAGTGGGAGGATGACCTCACATCACCCACCCTGTGCTCCCAAGCACTCAGCCCCCTGGAGAAGGTCCTCAATGTACTGCACTTCTTAGCCACTGGATCATTTCAGCGGACAAGTGCCATAGTGGGTGGGGTGTCACAGGCCACCCAGTCACGCTGCCTACACCAGGTCTTGAACATCATCACTGAACGCCCATCAGTCCGCAGGCACATATACCTGCCCAGAACACCTGCAGAAAGGCATGCTGCCGCCCTGGATTTTTACGGTGTGGCACGATTCCCCAAAGTGCTAGGTGCCATCGACTGCACCCATGTGGCTCTACGTCCCCCCAGGGCATCTGAGCACATCTATAGGAACCGCAAGCACTGGCATTCCATCAACGTGCAGGTAGTATGTAATGCCAAGGGAATCATCACCTCAGTATATGCCAACTATCCCGGCTCCACCCACGACAGCTTCATTTACAGAATGTCCACCCTATGCCGGGACCTAGATGCTGGGCGGCATGGCGATACATGGCTGCTTGGTGAGTATGTATGCCACTGCACATGCATGCATGTTGGATACTGAGCAAGGTCACAACCCCACCAATGATACCAATCACCACCTCCACAGGGGACAGTGCCAACCCTCTCAGCCCCCACATGATGACGCCAATTCGGAACCCCACCACGCCACCCGAGGTAAGATATAACACAGCCCACATTACAACCCGGGGCATAGTGGAGCGCACAATCGGAGTGCTAAAGTCACGCTTTCGCTCCCTTGACCGTTCTGGCGGGCAGCTGTTATACGCTCCCCCAGTAGTGTGCAGGATCATAGTGGCAGCATGTGTCCTGCACAACGTTGCAACACGCCGTGGCCTGGCCGTGGACATGGTGGTGGCCCCACATCCCCAACCACATGCACAGCCGCTGCGCATGGGTGGGGAAAGGGCACGGGGGGAGGCAGCCCGTGCACAGCTAGTGGCTAATTACTTCACATAGTAATCACACCCCTGTGGACTGCACACTAGCCTGGCACATTCCATCTGACAGTCAATGATGACTCAACCTGACACTGATCCTGAATGTCTGGAGATTCAACCGTGAAAAGCATATCAGCCTGAGATTGTTCACCTGGAAGTGTTACAATGTGTGCATCCCTACCCACACACACCACCAATGCAGTGTTGTGAAGAAACACATTCAAGCAGCTAAAATGAATACCCACTTGCTAAATGCAACAAGAGGACAGTGCCATGTCACCCAACCCATCCCCAGCCACACAACACACCGTGCCATGTCATGCTATGTGCAGGTAAACAAAGTAATCCCCACAACATGACAAGTGTTGCGATGTACAGTGTCCCCAATTGAAACTTGCTACACCTGAAATACTGACTGTAATGCAGGACCAACAACAAACTTGAGCAGGTACTACCATTGACATGACTTCACTAATGTGATAAATCAGTAGTCTCACCACCTGGAAATGCCTGCACTCCCACCACTTCCAACTGAACAGTGTTGGCGCCATGTAGAGTTGTAGGTGCACTGCTGCCAACAAGGACCCCATCTCCAGACTAGAGGGCCTTGTGTAGACATGAGGTAGGGACCTGCAAATTGTGAGGCAGACACAGATGATGAGTTACACATCAATGCAACATGCAGTGTACAACACAACAGCAATATGCACTAGGAATGTATACACAGTATTGACTAGACTACCCACACATGTAGTGGGAGTCCAATGTCACCATGTACTTCAATGTCACTTGGGCACACCCTTTGCAAGCCCATGGAAACGGGAAGCAGGAGGGGTGTGTGTGACTCAAACCCAGGCATCTGAACCTAATACATGACAAGCCTGCATGTGCCCAGCCACAATGCAGCGTATGCCCACAGGAACCACGGAAGCCAACAAATTGTCCCCAAAAAATTGGGAAAAATATAAAATTAAAAATAAAAATAAAAATAAAAAAAAATAAAAAATGGCCATTAAAGGGCCCGGGGGGGTTGGGGAGGCCACCCAGGAGGTCCGAGTTCAGGGTGCACACCAAAACCCACCTGTGTGGATCCTGGGAAAAAAAAACACCTCCATGGGCTCATGGCCCACACGGCTACCCTATTGTGGGAGTATCACTGCTGTCGCTATTATCACCATGTGCAGCTGCATCCGGAGGTGGTTGCACTATGGGAGGCAGCCCACGCAAGGCCCTACTCTGTTCCTCCATGGCTGCAAGCATGCGGGTGTGGTAGGTCTCGTTCTGGAGGATGAGGGTGCGGAGGTCCCCATGCAACAACTCACGGGATGCCCGGACCTCCGCCCTCGTTGCTTGCATCTCAGCTGAGAGCGTACGGGTGAGACACTCCAGCTGCTGTTCTGTCCTTTGGTGTGTTGAAGCCTCAAGCTCAACAAGAGTCGTCCTGAGTTGATGTAGCTCCTGCCTCAGGGCTTCCCTGTGGCCCTGGGACTCTATGGAGATGGCCTCCTGCAGAGTCGCCAGTGCCGCCCGCCTGTCCCTGTTGGACGCCAACATGTCCTCCCTGTGTGACTGGCAGATGGAGTCGGTTGTCTGCTCTCGTCGCTCCATCAGCCTTTCAGGGGGGACAATGGAAGTGGCCACCCTATCCATGGCCTGAGCCATCATCTCGGATGATGCTGCCTGTTGGGTAGCCATACCGTAAATGGATTGCTCCCATGCGGTATTGCCAGGTAGCGTACGGCCACCACGTCGGCGGGCACCACACCTGTCTGGGGCAAGGCGGACTGCGCCTTGCTGTGCCGGCACTGCCTGAGGCTGCAGGACTGCATTCCCCCTCTGATCTGCTGGCCCAGGAACAGGATCAGATGTCGCGGAGTGTGACCCTGCATCCGTAACCACCAAAGGCCTAGCTGCCAACACTGACATCCCCATTGAGGGTTCTGACCCTGGTGCAGGTGGGTGGGACAGAACAGAATCCCTCCCTGGAACACTCACCTGCGACGGCACGTAGGTCTCATCATCCGAGTCAACAGCTGAGTACAGCTCGGGGGAGGTGCAGCCAGAGACACCCCTTGAGAGCACGACCTGCAGCAATTGTGGGTTCTCACCCACCAGCACACCACGTCCCTCACTGGTGGTTGGTCGGCCCTCTGACCCCTCCTGGCTCTGCACCATCTCCACAACCCCAGCAGTATCAGGTGCGTCTTCCCCTGCAATGACATAATGACAAAGAAATGGAAACACGCATTAGCACCATGGCACACAATGAGGGCTGAGAAGCAAGAGAACCAGTACTTGATTGACACATGTCCCACTTGACTAAGACCCTCCCATGCATGCACCCTCACTGCGTATGAAGGGCAGGCAAATGGCACACACTCATGACAAAGATGGAAGATGAACACATTTTCTGCATGCTGCCTGGCAGTGGCATCACACATTGGCCTGTGATTGCCAGGTGACACACACATGCCATCACACAGCTGGCATGTACCATTGCTATTGAGTGTAGATGGAGAGGAGGGCAGCACTTATTCATTCAGTCCCCGCATGCAATAGCTTTTCTAATTCAAACTGGTCTGATTTTTCACCTGGAGCTGCCAGTCCAATATGGTCCAATTGCACAGGGACATGTGTGAACATATGATATCCAGGTAACAAAGTCACTCCACTTTACCATAGCCATGCCAGACATGTGACCATAGGACTGAGGAATGCCTAGTATAAGTGGTGGAATGCAAACAATCTGTCTGATTGAACATAGAAAAATAAGCAACAATGTTGTGGCAAGGTGACACTACAAGGGCAACTGGGGTGCTGTTGGGCTAGATGTCTACTGTTGGCAGAAGGGATACTGCAATGGCCAAATGCAGCTGCGCAGGATGTATTGCATGAAGCACATGGCTGACCCATACGACTCAGGCGCACACACTCTCACCTGGCACACAAACAGATGCCCTCACACACACACCATGCACATGGATGACACACACATGCATGTGCACTCACCGGACAATGCCTCGTAATCAGGCAGATCTCCCACGCCTTGGATCTGTTCCTCCGTGACGTAGGTCCCAGCGACTGACTCATGTGGAGTGAGTTCCATGTCTAATACTGGAGACCCACCTCCAGTCACTAGAGTTGCGGCATGACTTGAGGCCAGCTTCTTCTTTGCCCTGCGCTTTAGGTCATTCCAGCGCTTATAGCAATCATTGGCTGTGCGCCTCACGATTCCAAGGGCACTTACGATGTCCGCAACGGTCTGCCAGTGTGCCTGGGTTGTGCAGGTGTGGTCTTGGATCCTGCAACAATGACCATCTCGTTATCATGTCCGGACACATACTCGACAAGTGCATTCAGTTCGTCATCCGTGAAGCTGGGCTTCCTGGACGGGCCGGACTGTGTAGCCGTGTCTGGGGCATCAGCCTGTGCCGGACGAGCACTCTTCCTCTTCCGCTTGGAAGGTGGTGGTGATCCTGAGTGTCCTGCGCCGCTCTGGACACTAGGGGCAGGAGCCCTGGTGGGCTCTGTATCAGGTGTGTGGGATTGCACACTCAGCATGGGAGTTGGTGCAGGCATTGGCTCTAGTGTAATGGTGTCAGGGGGAATGTCAGCAGGATGGACTAGGACCGACACTGTCCTGGCTGGGTGTGTGAGAGCTGGGGTGGATGGAGCCGCAGCTGCCCCTGCAGCCTCTCCGCCCTGCCTACTTGGGGCAGCAGATGACCTTGCTGCCCCAGATCCACGTGGCATGATGGCATCAACGTGCACCAGCGCACGTGTCGTAGCCCTGCTGACCTGGAAGTCAGCCATGGAGTCAGCCAGGTCTGGTGCCACAATGGGCTGGTCCAACAAGGGCTGAGCATGGATGGTGTCAGCCACATCAGCCTCAACGGGAGGGGGGATTATGGGTGCCCTTGACTGGTCCTCCACACATGGGGGGACAGGCTCACCCTGCAAGTTATGACCACGTCCCCTACCGGATCCACCACGGCCACCACTTGTGGCTCTTCCACCTTTGCCACCCTTACGGAATCCTCGCCTCCCAGCCATGGCACTGATATTAATGTGCGTATGGGAGTGGATGTAGACTATTGTCCTGGGCAATTGGGGGTCAAAGGGGTTGGGTACCAGATGGTAATTGTACCCTAGTGCTCTTGCAAGGCTGATTGTAACCCCTGGGGAAAGATGACGGGTCACGCTACGCACAGGAGCCCCAAAAAAGGGAGATGACGTGCACGCAACCCCTCCTAGACCACGTGTGCAGAAAGAAAAACCTGCACTACGCTGTGGCACCCAGTAACACAATAATGAACGTATGCGTGTCACACGCAGCCTAGAATGACCTCTGAAGGGGTAGGCTACACACGGGGCAAGCACAGAAGTTAGATACGTGCGTGACTCACCGTCTGCCAGGTAAAAGAGCGTGAAAAATGAGCGCGTTTGGTTGGCAACACCCCCGCCAAAAGAAGATTTGTACGCTGTCTGAGGAGACAGGACAACAGTAGAAGGGGACACTGTTTGAGGGAACAGGCCCAGGTAAACCAGTACAAGAGAAAAAAGAGGAAAAGCTGTCAGAGGTAACAAGGAGTACGAACTGGAAACGCCGTGAAGTAAATCGCGTGTGAAACGACAAGAAGTACAGAATTCACCCACTCGCTCTCCACGAAAAGCACGTACAAGGAAATGGTGTTCTACACGTACCTTATATACAGGCCCACACGTACAGCGTCACTTACGCGGCGTGTACGTGCTAGGCCCATTGCCACCAATCACACGCTTTGTCACTTCTGCGTGTAGGTCCTTTTTCACCAATCACACGCTTTGTCACTTCTGCGTGTAGGTCCTTTTTCACCAATCACACGCTTTGTCACTTCTGCGTGTAGGTCCATTTTCAACTATTACACGCTTTGACACTCGGACATGTCACGCAACATTTTCATACGCGTGCACGTCGATTTACACGCAGACGTGTTTGATTTTCGCGTGCCAAATCACTCGTATCAAGCTGGCCACGCGTTCACACACGGAAGACCACGCTCCTGCCCAGGGGGCCAAATTACTGCCCCCCAGAGCCCTGAGCATGCTCCCACCTGCCATCTGCTGCTGCCTGACTGCCTGCTGGCCACGTGCCCTGCCATTTGCTGCCTGCACATCAGCCAGGGGTGCTGTTGCTGTGACCACCCCTGCTGGAACCAAAGGCTCCCGACTGCTTTTCCGTCGCCCCACAGCCCTGCCCCAGGACCCAGTTGCCCACCCACTCCTGCCTCTGGGGTTGCCATGTCGGCCACTACAACAGGTGGCACCAGTGCCAACCCCCGGCCAAGGAGGCAGAGGGGCACCAGCTTCAGTGCCAGGGAAGTTGGTGTCGTGGTGGAGGCTGCCCCTGCACTGCTGGGGGGTGGGGGTGGTGGGAGACATGGGTGGGGGCCTGGTGGAGGCTGCCCCTGGTGGCTGGGGGGTGGGGGTGGTGGGAGACATGGGTGGGGGCCTGCTGGCAGGTGCCCCACAGTGCTGGGGGGTGGGGGTGGTGGGTGACATGGGTGGGGGCCTGCTGGCAGGTGCCCCACAGTGCTGGGGGGTGGGGGTGGTGGGAGACATGGGTGGGGGCCTGGTGGTGGGTGCCCCTGCACTGCTGGGGGGTGGGGGTGGTGGGTGACATGGGTGGGGGCCTGCTGGCAGGTGCCCCACAGTGCTGGGGGGTGGGGGTGGTGGGAGACATGGGTGGGGGCCTGGTGGAGGCTGCCCCTGCACTGCTGGGGGGTGGGGGCGATGGGAGACATGGGTGGGGGCCTGCTGGCAGGTGCCCCACAGTGCTGGGGGGTGGGGGTGGTGGGAGACATGGGTTGGTCATGGGTGGGGGCCTGGTGGAGGCTGCCCCTGCAGTGCTGGGGGGGTGGGGGTGGTGGGAGACATGGGTGGGGGCCTGGTGGAGGCTGCCCCTGGTTGCTGGGGGGTGGGGGTGCAAGGGGACATGAGTGGGGGCCTGGTGGAGGCTGCCCCTGCACTGCTGGGGGGTCGGGGTGGTGGGAGACATGGGTGGGGGCCTGGTGGAGGCTGCCCCTGGTGGCTGGGGGGTGGGGGTGGTGGGAGACATGGGTTGGACATGGGTGGGGGCCTGGTGGAGGCTGCCCCTGCACTGCTGGGGGGTGGGGGTGGTGGGAGACATGGGTGGGGGCCTGGTGGAGGCTGCCCCTGGTTGCTGGGGGGTGGGGGTGCAAGGGGACATGAGCAGGTGTGCAGGGTAGTCCCCTGTTTTGTGGGCTGCCTGCAGGGGCCGTGGAGGGTGTACAGGGAACACCTGTGAGGACCCACCCAGCCTAATCGCGTGTGTAACTTCCCACGCACCCCGTAATACACGTACCCAGCCAAATCGCGTGTGATAATTCCCGCGCACCCCTGTTATACACGTACCCAGACAAATCGCGTGTAGAACTTCCCGTGTACCCCTGTAAAACACGTACCCAGCCAAATCGCGTGTTATAATTTCCACGCACCCCTGTAATACACGTGCCCTGGGCAATCGCGTGTAAAACTGCCCGCGTACCCCTGTAATACACGTACTCTGGCTAATTGCGTGTAAAACTTCCCCCTACCCCTGATATGAACGTTACCCGCTTTGCGTTCCTTGTTTGGCAGCCCTGTAAACTGGTCCAGGGTTAGTGCAGCCCTTTGCGATGATTTAGCGATTTTGATGGCTTTTCCTTGCGCGAGGGCGTTCTTGGGGGCGTTACTGGCGCTGCTGCAGGGTCGCTGCGATACTCTGCGCCACGGCTGGTTTGGGAGCCTAAAATCCATGAATACGCTGTGCGCGGAAATCGGTTTTAGCGCACGTGCCTGGCGCAGACAATCGCACGCGGACACTCTGCGCCAGCCGCTTGCGACACTTTTCTGCGAAATTCTATGAATTACCCTGTAATTTCACTAACCATGTGGGTGGGCCAAGGTTTCTTATCATACAGCGTACTTCGGCATGCCGTCTGAGCCAGTATTCTTTTGTATCACGCATGTTCGCTAAAAGATTTGTAATGCTTGACTGTAAAACTTCATCTTTTTCTTGCACTTTTTGTAGTAATTGCGTAGCAGACATATTTTGAAAATTGGCACCTGATTTCAATGTGTGTGCAACTCTGTAGCATATAGTTGCTAGTTCACTTTCAAAGAGAAGGTGGAATATGTATTCCACGTTTTGTCTGAATCTTGGGTCTTCAGAATACATTCGTAAAGAGCAGTATTCTGATGCTCTTATTTGTGCGGGTCTTTCATCATACCTTCCTCCGTTTCCAGTAGGAAGGAATAAAGGAAAGGCTTGTGCATCTATACTTTTTTCCCCATATGCTGATTGGAGATTGTTTGGCTTGCCGCATTTGGTAAGTTTCCAGTGCATCATCTATGGTGTCTTTAGAGTGCAACGGGTATTTGTATAATGGTCTAAAATATTGCATTCTGTCGTAGGATCTAGAACTTGAAATTGGACAGTTCCTGACGAGTCTTGAGTTATTTCGGTGGATTTCCTTTATGTAAGTCCACTAGTTGCTGCCAAATGTTTTGTCTTTTGTAGGTACGCCATTTACTATGTTAATCAAAGGTTGATCTATTGGCCGTTGCACTCCCAGAGTGTGTACATTTTCTTTGAGATCTAATGGCAAATAAACTACTTTGTCACGAATGCCTTTCAGTAATTCAGCGGGAAGTAGTTTTGCTGTTTTTGGTTGAAGGCGGATTATTGCTTGACATGGGTGCACTGTTTGAATTATAATGCTCTCATACAAGTTAAATTGTTGCAGTGGTTTTGGTAGTGGAAATAATTCCAAGTTATTAGTGATAGCACGTAAAGGTATTTGGTTGTTGTCAAGTTTTGCAGTGCAGTATCTGCAAAGTATTGAAGGGTTTGCAATTTCGTATTTGCTTTCTCTTATAAGATAGAGAGCTAATTGGAACCACTTGGAATCTTCATTGTCTTCTATTTTGTACATTATGTCTACAGTTTTTGTGCTGTTTTTATTAAAAAAAAAGTCCTGTGGCAACACACACACACACACACATGGTTTGGTACTTCAGCAGATGTGCTTTTAAACTTTAGTATTTCTTTTTGTATGTTTCTAGTAGGAGGTTGCCATCTGTAAAGTTGTTGCTACTCTGTTCTAACGATGTTGAATTTTGTAAGTGGCTTTCACTTTTAAAATATTTTCTCTGGATGTGCTCTATTTCTTTGAGTAGTTATTTGGCTGTACCATGTAGAAGAATGTTATTTAAATTGGCCAGTGCTAAAGCAGGACTTTTGGCATAGTACACTTTATGAACAAGATTTCTTACAGTTGAATGGTGTGTTCCTATCATTTTGATATGGTGGAAGGTGCTTTTGCAAATAAGTCCAGAAATGCAGGATAATGAATGTCCTTGTAGTCCTGTTTACTGGACAGGAGTACATAGTTTGTAGTAGTTTTATTTTCAATTTGTCTTTGCCTTTCACATACTGATTGAGGAACTGGTTTAAATATGTTAATGATGTTTTGCCTATGTTACACATTGATATGCACAGCCATTTGTAGAGTGGATGCATTGGTTCAGTGGAATGGAGAGTTGATGCTACGTTTGCTGGAGATATTTGTGTGAGCAGCATTTCTTATTCCATGATGGTATTATTAACCTTTCCATACCCTTCACTGCTATGAATGGCAATTGGGTTTGTTTGCTTTTGTTTGTATGCCTCTACATTGAAATATGGTACTGTGCTGGTGGTGTGACTCCACTCACCTGGACAGATGTTTGTGAAGCTATCTTTGTTGATATTCCGTTTGTTGAGAAGTCATTGTTGTAGTTTAGCAGTTAATTTTGTTAGTGATTTCATTCTGTTTAAAACTAATATAAATAATTTCCATTTGAGAAGGATTGCACTGTCTTGTCATGACCACTGTGAGGGGGCACACGTTGTGCCACAAGCAGGCTCCCACCAGAACCCTGAGAGCCGTAAAACTACTGCAAAAGGGCTCCTGGAGCCAGTCCTGGTGCCTTTTGCACCAGTCTCATATGTAGCAAGGAAGGGCTGTTCAAACTAGGTTCCATTTATGTACATGGGCCTTTAATCCAACAAAGAAGCACCCACACAGTCTAGTTCTAAGAACCAAGCCATGCGGTCTAGTGTTTTGGGTGTGGCAGGCCTGGAACTACTTTCCCTGGTACTACTTTACCTGGGCTATATAAACCACACCCTGACTGCAGAACACGCTTTGTGTTATTCTGCAACACGCAGCGTGACGCTCACAGTGCCCAGCTCCTGGTCTTCAGCATCTTCCTGTAATCCTGCAAGAACAAGATTATTCTGTTTTACTTGAGAAAACACCATCTAGCACTCAGCATCTCAACTGGGCTGCAATCTGTGGAAACGGAGAGAAGAAGAAACATCACTCACCTGTGAGTACTAGCTTAGGGACTTCCGGCGAACCGCTACCACAGCTGCTGTTCGAACATTGCGACCTGTAATAACGAAAAAGGGAAAAACAATATTAGAAGGCGCGCTTCCAAAACATCGAATTCCATCAGTCTTACCTGAATTCCATTGCGCTACGCCACGCTTCCATCCAGAGCACCACAGCAACATCTGCAAAGGAAAAGAGACATATTCAGGTTTGCTTTCAATATTAAACAACCACACAGCACTGTACTTACCTTAACGGATTCTGGGGGCCTGTTTTTCATCGCGCTCTCATCCACTCGCAGCACCACAGTGGCCTGTGAGGAGAAGAAGAAGAAAACACAGGTTAGCTTTAAAAGACAATAAAGGCGCTGCACATCATGCTTTCTCTTACCTAGAAAATGTGCCTCTCCATCCGGCACGCCTTCGCACCTGAAAAGAAGGAGATAAAGACATTAACGAATTCCCACTATAAACAGAAGAAAGACTTACAATTAACAAACCTACCGGCCTACCAGCAGATTAAGGGTCACAGCAGGCCTGGGCCCAAGGAAGGCGTACTGCACCAGTGAAGCAACTCGGGCAGCTTGCCAACAAACGTCAAGCGCCCCTGCACAAGAAACGCAGGACGGATACCTCACCCTACAAATAACTAAGATTCATAATTCAGCACTAGGCAACTACGCATCCAGGGTTCCAGATTTCAGAGCCTTCCAGATGCCCCCGGGGATATCAGGTGAGCGTAAAATGTCTATGAGAGCTTCCAGGATTAGTTTTCTGCTGTAGGTTGTAAGGGTTGAGCATGATTTCTCTCTTGTTTTTATAAGGTTCTGAAGGACTCTGTGGCGGAACATTGTTTGTAAAATAATTATTTTGGTATGCTTACTTGTGGCTACATCAAGATTTATAGGTGCAGTGTTAGCACCAGTGGTAGCTTTAGTTTTTTTAAATACCTTTCTGGTTAGTTTTACATTTAGAGTTGGATGCTTATTTTGTACACTTTTATTTTGATTTGCTCTATTTCTGCGTTGCTTTCTACGGAGTTGCTTTTTGGTAGGCGTTCTTTGGTGTCTGTGGGAGAAAAAAAGAAAGTGTGGGTTGGGACGTTGTGCAGTGTATGTGTGCATTATGCATGAGTGGTGTGTGATTGTGGAATGGGCTGTTACTTCAGGTTGGGAAGGTTATTCTTGTATTTGTGTGTTACTATACTGGTGTTCAGATGACAATACATAGTGTGCACCTGCTGTGGTGCAATCAGTAATACTGAATCTAATGCTGTAGGGTTGATACAATTGTGTGTTCTACAATACTAGAGTACTACAGTGTTTGAGTAACAGTTAAAACACTTCGACAGTATTGCAGTTACTTTGTTGGATGCAAAGAGTAGGTTTCTTCTGGGGTCTGTCTTTGTACTTCAAACGCTACTGGTTTTCAGGAGTGTTGTCTTCACTGCAATTGTAAAAGAAGGAGGTTAGTACATATGTGTGTTAATGGCACAGTAATTTCACTTGAAGAATAGATTAGTTACATTTGCAGAAGGATTCCTTTCTAGAAAGAAATACTGTATGTGTTAAATTTCATAGCTTTGTATATGAATGGGGATCAGCATCATTACTAAGGTCGTTAGTGGAGTATTTATAGGTGTGTCCTATGAGGTGCACTTTTGAAATTGTGTGTTCCTGTTGCATTGTTTAGTGTGGTAATGGGTTAGTGGAATTTGTAGTAGGGTGAGAAAGAAAGCTTGGAAAGATGCACAGATGGAAAATGAGAATGTTTTTGTGTGTGGAATTCCATACATTTATTGGTGTATAGATGCTTGCTACATGAGTGGTGGAAACCTTTCAGTTCTTTGACTTTGTTATCCACATTCTTATTAGCACTGTTCTGAATGTGCACTTGTATTTGTTTGGTTTTGCAAGTATGGCATGTGTCAGGCATTCTGTTTAAATAAATGCATTGTATGTACCTGTAATGCTTTTGTAAGATTGAAGCTGCTCTTCTGTTTTGTGTGCATTCTCAGAATTTATAGTAGTGTGTTAAGGGGTAACTGGTTGTGAAAATGACGGAAGGAAATAAGAGAATAATAGTTTAGACATTGCAATGAGTAATATGGGTACATTAAAATTTGGAAAGCAGACAGATTTGTAAGTGAACTTAATTATAGGAGATAGGAGAACTTAGAGTATGCTTTTTTTGCAGAATATGCAGGGTCAATGGCAGGTACCCTGTTCCCATGCATTTATAAAAGAGTTGCAAATAATGTACTGTAAACAAAATATTCATACCTGTAGTTTGTATTGATGTATGTAGATGTGGATGAATCTGGAAGGAGAAATCCTGAAGAGTTTTACAGTAGTTTTAGCTGTAGGTGCTTTGCAATCACAGGACATTTGTACTTGGAGTGATGAACAGTTCATCTAAAGTGCTGAATTGTGATGACAAAGTTAGAAGTAGAGTTCTTGGATGTGATTGGTGGATGTTTGTGTGACTGCTATGTGTATCCACTGAGAGAGTGATGCAGACAGTGATGTGGAAAGGGAAGAAGGGCTGCCCTTGAGTTGCGGGGTCCGCGGACAGCGCAGCTGTTTGCGGACAAGGCGTGCCACATCCGGGGTTTCTCAGCATATCTAGCATGGAAAGGGGACTGTGGGGATTAGCCAATCAGGTGTTGAAGTTGTTCTTTGCAGGAAAAGAGGGTGTGTGTGTGTAGTGTAGATGGCAGAGGTGAAGAACGTGAGGGTGTTGGTAGTTGGAGATCTGTTGTTAAATGTTTTAGAGAGGTATGCTATGTCTAAACATATGGCTGCCAGTTTTGGTTTTGAAAGAGTGGAGGTTTTGTGGTCAACTGTGCCTGGTTCCAATAAGCAGGCAGTGGTTGGAGTTTGTAAGAGTTTCTCCATGTGGAGGAGTCGAGGTGGAATGGTACTGCATTAGGGTGCTGCCCATTTGGTATATATCAGTGCTCCTAGTTTGTTGAGTGCTCTTGAAAACTTGGTTCAGGCAGTGATGGTAGTTCTTCCAAATGCCAAGGTGATTTGTTCTGAAATGTTGCCTAGGGTAGCACGGGACAATTGTAATGTTTTTTTGTCCAATGGTGCAAGGTGTTTGGTTAACAGAGGGATGTCTGCTTTCTTGTTTAGAGCTGGGATGTTGTCTTGTAACAGTGACAATATTGATTTTGTTAATGCGGACTATTTCAAAGCAGATGGCATTTCTTTATCCATATTGGGAAATGCTATGTTATTTAAACATGTAAGGAATGCTTTACAGAGGATAATGTGAAGACATCAGGAAGAAAATAAGTGAGAAAAAACATAACAAAATGAAAGGGTTTTTTTTAGAAGCACTTTAAAAAAAACAAAAAAGGCTCTTTTCAGAGCCACCATCAAAGGGGAAGTGGAGGACACAAAAAATAAACTGTTACTTTAACATTGAGCCCATGCGCCCATGTTTTTTTTGAGAAAGAAAAAGACCCATAACTCCTTTCTCAGTTTTCCAATGAAATTTTGGGAGTTTTAATGTTACTGTTTTTTTTCCCCTTTTGCAAATAACAGTGCCCTCTGTGATAAAACGTGTTTCGATGGTTTCTCCGTCTTTCTCAAATCAGGACCATTAATACTTGTTCTCGTATCTACCTCTGTCTTTTGTTGCAAGTCACGGGTTCAATCCCAAGCTTCTGTTCTTGTTCTCGTACGAATATGACATATGACATTCGTACGAGAACAAGAACAGAAGCTTGGGATTTAACCCGTGACTTGCAACAAAAGACAGAGGTAGATACGAGAACAAGTATTAATGGCCCTGATTTGAGAAAGACGGAGAAACCGTCGAAACACGTGTTATCACAGAGGGCACTGTTATTTGCAAAAGGGAAAAAAAAACAGTAACATTAAAACTCCCAAAATTTCATTGGAAAACTGAGAAAGGAGTTATGGGTCTTTTTCTTTCTCAAAAAAACATGGGCGCATGGGCTCAATGTTAAAGTAACAGTTTATTTTTTGCTTTTGAATTTAACAGAGTAGACGAACCGAGTACTCTGTTGTTACTATTCCATGCGACCAGACATAAGGTAACTTATACAAAAACATACCCAAGGGCGCTGAGGTCCAATCAAAGGAATACCCACTCCAAAGGTTCCTCATTTTTTGTCAAGAAGTGGAGTGCACTATTTACATTTTCATTCCCCCCACTTTCAGATTTTGCAATCTGTCCATGGACACCGTGGCAGTCCGTGGATCGCGCGTGTTACATACAGGGATTTTGAGGCTGCGATGCATGCAAATAAGACTCTGCAGGTCAAGTGATTGGTCAATAAGGTTTACTGGGTGTGATGTGTAAGGAGGGACTTTGGCAGAAAGTCTGTTTCCTGAGAGGAGAGCAGATAGCTATGGCTGTGTCTTTCAGAAGGCAGAGTGTCTGGATTTTGGGCTACTCGTGGATAAATTGGTTGGAGGCGCATGCAGAGCGCTGTGGAGTGGCTGCACATCTTGGATTACCTCATGTGAATGTGCACTGGCATGGAGTGTGCGGAATGAAGTGGCTGGATTTGGTTCCTTTTTGTGCTACTTTTTGTGCTACTTTGATGACACACTGTCATCCAGACATTATTATTAATCATTGTGGAGGGATATATGTCTGGAATCTCCTTGCAGTTTGCAATGAAAGAAGGACTTGGGAAAGTCATGGACATGTTTCAAAACTCCCGAGTAATTTATTCTTGTATTGCGCAGAGACAAATGTGGCTGTGTTCTTCTTAATTCAGTCCACAAATGGAGAAAGCGAGGCACAATGTCAACAAGGCTGTTTGAGCTTTTTTGAGAGATGTTGGTATGATCTCTTTTTAAAATGGAAATATGATGTTTTGTAGCGCACACATTTTTCACAGAGATGGAGTACATCTTACTCATGCTGGGAATCAGATTATTCTGAGAAATATACAAAATGCATTGTGACCCTTTTTGGAAGTATAGCAATCCTTTTTCGAGTAGGTGTTGACCACTTGAACTTTTTGCAACACAATAAAAACACCTCAAAAAGGCTCTTTTCAGAGCCACCACTTACTCAGAGAGAAAAATGCACTGGGTTTTGGTAGTGCCATATCCCAATAATCTCAATGTCCGTGGACTGTCCGCAGACTTCTAAAAATGCACAGTGCTGTGCAGCATTTTATTGGCACTTCTATTTTTAAATTGTTAATGGTGGCTCTGAAAAGAGCCTTTTTTTGTTGTTTTGTATTTTCTTGGTATTTTTAACAAGACACTGAAGGAAAGGAAGGGTAGTAAGGGTAAGGGAGGGGCACCAACCACATGATAAGAAAGGGCAGGTGTAGAGAGGAAGATATTGGGTGGGCCTTATTTGGATAGGTGGCAGACGTTCTCATGCTCCCGAACCATAGCCTCGAAATCACTTTGAAGTGTCTCCCCCCTGCAGAGTACTGTGTCGCAGTACATACACAATATTGTGACCCTCGAAAGGTAAAGGTCTACTGCATCACGTATGGCCTGTGAGGTTGGTTCAGGGATGCGCTGCCCCACAGGAGTGTCTCTTGTGGTAGCAGGAGCAGATACGGAGCATGTTGTAGAGGAACTCAACCTACTACTTTGATCGAAGAGGACAACCCTTCGAACTGCTGCCTTGTGAAAAGACCTTAGGTGTCGCTGCATGGAAGTGGTCCTATAGCTATACAGACCCGGTTTGCCACGACTAAGCACTAAGTCACACTCAGTGCAGCGCACCTTGTCTGCACTTGCCTTGGGTACCCTTCCAACGGTGGCAAAGAGCCTCCACACCCAAGACCCATGCTGACTGGCAGTAGTGGGGACTTTCACTATCTCATCCTCTTCATCCCTCTCTACATCTCCATGCCTGTTCCCCTCTCCAGGGCCATGGGAAGGTGGTGGTGGTGGAGGTGCGGGTGGTGCTGAAGCCAAGGTTGCTGCATAGGTGCAAACCATGGTTGCCATCTGGTATGTACACAGCAGGCAGAGGAATGGCACAGCAGATACAGCACACACAGCACAGCAGTTAGAGGTTAGCAGCCAATGAATGTAGCACACCAATATTGAGCAATGCTCTTTCTGGTAGCCAAAAACAGAATGAGGAGTAGCTTTAGGGTGAGGCCTTTTATAGGGGTGCGGAGCACACTTTGTGGACCGCGAGCCTGTCCGCGAACACTTTGAACACCAAAAAGGGCTTAAAAAGTTCCAAAAAGTATCCAGATCGCTAGGTACATGCTCTGGTACATGTGCAAGGGTGTAGTTTCACAGTAAAACACCTTGGATTTCTCAAAGAAGCACTTTTTTAGTGTCCGGGGGCCCAGACTGTGCTTGTGGACAAGGGCCTACGCTCAGCGTGTTTGCGGTCACATGATGACATCGCGGACACGTTCGCGAATGGGACGGGTGTCCGTCGGACACCTATTCCGCGGGATCTGTTGTACCATGCGCACGTGTGCTCTACGGACAGTTTTTGGGCCCCTGAACTAATTAAAAGTGCGGTACATATGCGGTGGACAGTTACAGACAGGCGCAATGTTCCCAGAGGGTGGGATGTGCATGCGCAAAAGTGTCCGCCGGGCAGGGTTTGGGTCGCCGAATTAATTAAAGGTGCATCACAACTTTGCAGACATGCAGACGGGTTATGCATTCTACGGACACCCCCATTTTGATTGCGGACAGTACGAACAGGCAGTGTCCTTAGGACACCCCCATTTTGGTTCATTTCAGACTTCCCGGACAGTCGTGCCATCCACGGACTCCCAAACAGCCTTTTAAAAAAAAAAAACAGACACATATAGGAACAGTATGCATAATACTTTATTAATATACACAAATATAGAAATGATGAAAGAGAGGGGGTAGCAGAAATAGAGACATATACAGGGGAATTAGGGTTTTCTACGTGTAGGGTGGTAGGGGAGGAAGGGTTTGAGGTCTCATCATAACGTTTTTGGTGATAGGGAATTTTTGGGGATGGTGGACTGGGGCATGGACAAGGGGTACAGGTGCACGTAGGACACTGATATTTAATTTATTCCCTGAAATGGTTTTCTACAAAGTTCTTCAAAATAATGAAATTGGTCATTAATTGATCCATTTTTTGTTCTAAATATTGTAGATGATTTTCCACAGCGTGTGTGTGTGTTGTTCCATTAGTACATGATATACTGTCTGAGTATTATTCTTATTTTCTGTATGTCCTGTTAAAGAAATAAAATGTGTTAAGTACATGTGAAATAATGTGTATTACTTGGCTTACTTTGAAAACGGTAGTGTCTACTATTAGTATCACTATTTTCAGTCATTTCATCCCGGGGAACATTTTCTTCAAGCCACTCCAGAGTGCTGGCCATTTCTGTGTAAAAAAAAGATAAATAATTTTTTTGTGTATCTTACTAAAGAATGATTATAATTATAGCAATTAATGTAGTGTACTCACAAGTTTGTTTTTCAGTTTTGTTGTTACTGCTTTGTAGGTGTGCTGTTGACATTTGCTGTGTAATTTCTGTATAAAGCATAAGTGAGGTAATTCTGCTGGAGGTATATGTAATATTTTTGGTATGTTCTATTATGTTTCATATGCTATGAAATTGTACTGTTGGTGCCTTACATATACAGTTTGTACTTTTAATTTATTTTTTAATTTAATTTATTTATATGCTTCTCTTTGAACATGTTCAGTGTGTTTGTTGTATGATACAACAATGTAAGATACCCCCTGAGCTTTTGGACAGTGATGATGTTGATCAAGTCCATCCGCAACATTCGCATGGTCTGCGAACATTGCAGCCTCTAGCATGGGACAGAGGGTTCAGTATGTTGTATGGTATATCTATATAAACTAAGGGTATCCTAGTAAAAACCTATCAAATTCATGATATCTATATCTTTATTCAGTGAAAAAACGTTGTTAAAGGGACGTTATGGTTAAGTTGCGCTACTAAAAACCTATCAAATTCAGTGAAAAAATGTTGTTAAAGGGATGTTATGGTTAAGTTGTGCTATTAACGTCCCATTAACACAGTTTTTCACAGAATTTGATAGGTTTTTAGTAGCGCAACTTAACCATAACATCCTTTTAACAAAGTTTTTTCACTGAATATGTATATGTTATCTATTTCTACTTACCTTAATGCTATCCTACTTCTGAATAGGGAATCCTATGAATTTCATAAGGGACAAAGAGAATGTGCCACTTTTTTGACTGCATCCTGGGTAGTTGTAATCCATATTGAGCTAGTATTTATGCCCCACACTCAGGATATTTGCATACAAGACACACCCATATCAGCCCATTTACAGAAGTATGAAAAAACAAATGTCCAGGGGGACATATGTTAAGAAAGACCATGCACATTACAAAAAACTGAATTTATTTCAAGGTAGAACACAGTTGCCCTCCGTACTTCGAGAAGATGCACTGCTGCCCTTTCAGCCAACGATGGCCAATGGCAAACAAATAGGAAAAAGTTACCCCTCAAATCTAAAGGAATAGTAAAAGGCAAATATCTGGAAGGCCAGACCATGGCAGAGAGCTAGCGGCTTATGTGTAACAATAAAAAACAACTCCTCAAAGAAGTTTGGAGCCCGATACTGTCCTTCCGCTAGCGGTAATCCAAACAGTAGATGCGCAATAGAGAGGCCTAGAGAGTTGCAATTATGCCAACATTGCCCCTGGTCCCTCAAACGACATAGAGAAGAATTACATGGCCTAAAACATCTGTGCCACACAACTAGCCAACTGTTATGGTTCCAGTGACAAGGCCAGCACCCCACTTGAAATAATGAATGAACAAATGGAAGGAGAAAGAGTCTGTATCAGGGCCCTAGAGATACTCAGTGAAAAGGGATTCGGTGCACAAGAAATTTACAATGATCATTTGGCGACCATCATAGTGTGCACCTGGAAGAAACCCTGGGAGCATGGAATCAAAGAAAGGAGCGGACGAGGAACAAAAAAGTCTGAGAAGAATATTGTGCCTGTTCACAAAACATTACTCTTGGAGGCAGGTAAAGAGAGTGAAAGTCATGGTAGAAACTAAGCTCAATTTGTTTGTGCCCACCCTTTTGAGTGAGCGTAACAACCTTCTTTTAATTTTTTTTTTGAATTAAGCGTTTTGGTTAATAAAATGTTTACACTGATCACATACATTCAAGAAAATAATTGGATCATGAAAATTCATGAAGATAAATAATGCATCACTCATTTCAGTAAGCTTTTCATTGAATATGTCTAAAAGTCTAAAAATCTCTTAGCTTATCAACAGCCTGGCCAGATTGAACATGGAGCTGGAGTCCTCTCATCTTTTGCCATATGGCAGGCCTACGGAATCCTCTGTACTCATGTGAGCCACTCGACTCAGGAGTAGAGGATGGAATTTCCGAAGTGAATTAAATATCACCTTCTGCTCCTTCCAAGTTGACCAACAGTGCATCTCCAATTCCTACTAGATTACCTGTGTGGCCCAAAGGCCAAGGTCGCTCCCAAAAGCTTGCATCTGTGGCTACTACTCTTGTGATGCAGAGGGAAGAAGATTCCCACGGTGTATCATTGTCAAGGAGTTCCCCCCTTCTCACCTGGGTCCGGTGTTTGCCAGTGTCTTCGAATCGCTGCCTTCTTGCGAATGCTCCTGGTCTTGAACAGCGCTGCTCTAGTCTCGTCTGGTTCCAGGTTGCGTTTAGTTCTGGGATCGCGGAGTCCAGGAATCCGGGAGACTGGGAAAGGCTAGAAATGCCCTGAACCAGGAAAGGGACAGGAGTGGGTAATAGCACTGGGACAAAGGAAACAATAACGCGAGCTATGAACACAGGTCTGGGCTACTCTGCAATAGCATTGAGATGCGCGGAGCCGCGGAAGGCGTGGTCTATAAATAGATCACGCCGCGCTCAGTGTATGGAGCGAGCAAGGACTACAGCTCTGAGCGGCCATGTTGGAAGTAGTACGGAATGTAAGCCCTGTTGAAACAAGGACCAGGAGGTCCAAAAGGGGCGTGATCTGAAGTTCATGACAGCATGCCTCCTCCGAAGGCCTTTCCCTCCAGGTTTGCCCAGGTGTATTAGGTGAAATCTTCTGAGCAACCGAGGAACCTTGATATTTGAAATAGGTTCCCAGGTCCTTTCGCTAGGAGGATATCCTTTCCACTCCACTAGGTATTGAAGATGGCCCCGCTTATACCTGGAGTCACAAATCCGGGACACCTCATATTCCAGTTGGTTGTCAACCAGTAGAGGAGGTGGTCTACTGGATTTTCGAGAGGATTGGATGTAGGGTTTCAATAGGGATGTGTGAAAAACTGGATGAATTCTTTTCCGGGAGTCAGGTAGCTTGATTCGATATGAGACAGGATTGATAATCTCCTTGATGGGAAATGGACCATAGTAGGGGGGATCCAGCTTGTTTGGTCGTAAGTGTCGGGGAAGTAGTTTTGATGACAACCACACTCGGTCACCGACCGTATAGGAAGGACCTGGTCTTCTCTTGGAATCCGCATACCTCTTGGTCTGTGATCTGGCTTTCTCTAAGTGTTCTTTAGCCTCCCGGTGAATGTCGATAACAGTTTCGATCCATGAGTCAACAGTAGGTACTGGTGTAGGGTAAGGAAGAACCGAGGGTAAGACCCCTGGCTACAATAAAAGGGGCTGTTCTTTAGCACTGAGTGTTCGGAGTTGTTTTAAGCGAATTCTGCAACGGGTATCAGGAGAGACCAGTCATCCTGGACCTTGGTGGCAAAACATCGGAGATATTGTTCCAGGGTCTGATTTGCACGTTCTGTGGCTCCGTTGGTTTGGGGGTGATATCCTGAAGAGAGGGCACGTTGGATTCCTAGTACTCGACAGAGGTGTTTCCGGAATTGTGAAATGTATTAGGGACCCCGGTCAGATATGATCTTGGAAGGAAGCCCATGTAGTCGGAATATGAGTTCCAGAAATATTCCAGCTAGCTCTGAAGAGGAGGGTAGTTTCATCAGTGGCGTAAAATGGGCCATATGGGTAAACAAATCTATGGTGACCATGATGCTAGTATATCCTTGGAAAGGTGGTAACTCCACTATGAAGTCTGTAGCGATGATTTCCCATGGTTTAGAGGGTAGAGTGGGCTGCAGAAGAAGACCCGCCGGTCTTTTGTTATCATGTTTATTTTGGGCACAGGTTATACAAGCCTGGATGTATTGCTGTACGTCAGACTTCATTTTAGGCCACCAGAACTGTCTCTGTATAAGACGCAGGGTGTTGGTGATACCTCGGTGCCCGGAATGGAGTGTGTCATGACAAAGATTTATTATTTTTTGCTGTAACCTCCGTGTAGGAATGAGTAGTGCATTGTCCTTGAATAAGTAGCCTTCCTTGGCTCTGAATTTCCAGAGATTTCGTGTTGAAATGTCCTTCCATAATTCCGAGGATTGAGTTTGCGATCGGACTTCTTCCAGGAGATCAACTGCTTGGGCTACGAAGATCGTGGGAGAGAACATTTTAGGAAATGCCTTATCTTCAGTGGTCACGTAGTCAGGACGGCGAGACAAGGCGTCAGCGATCAGGTTCTGTGATCCAGGGACATGGGTAATGTGAAACTGATACTGGGCAAAAAGTAGGCCCAACGTGCCTGACGACTGTTCCGGCACTCCAGTGACTGTAGAATCTGAAGGTTTCGATGATCAGTACGGACTTGGACAGGATGTCTGGCTCCCAGAATTAGGTGTCGCCATTCAGTGAAGGCTTGGCGAATGGCTAAGAGTTCCTTTTCTAGGACGGAGTAGTGCATTTTACTAAGAGTTCTGGTTCTTGACAGATAAGCAACGGGGTGTTCCAAATCGTCCTCCATCTTCTGCTTCAACACTGCTCCTATAGCGTAATTAGAGGCATCCGTTTCCACTAAAAAGGGTTGACTTGTATCGGGTTGAGCCAAAATGGGAGCTCGTGTAAACTCAGTCTTTAAACGCTGAAATGCAGTTTCTTGTAATGTTGACCAGACAAATGGGGTGTCCTTCTTTAGCCACTATGGGTTGTACAATCTCGGAAAAGGTGGCTATGAACTTCCGGTAGAAATTGGCTAGTCCTAGGAAGGATTGGATGTGTTTCACGGACGTGGGAGTAGGCCAGGCGAGAATGGCCTTTACCTTTGAAGGGTCCATGCCAATCCCCTCTGGACTAAGGATAAATCCCAGATAGTGCACAGAGGTAACGTGAAACAAACATTTTTCAGGCTTGGCTAAGAGGTGATGTTCCCGGAGTCTTTGTAGAACTGCCTTAACATGTCCTTCATGCTTCAGAGGGTCTTTGGAAAAAATCAATATGTCGTCCAGATAGACAATGACGAAGAGGAACAACATATCAGAGAACACCCTATCCATAAAACGTTGGAATACTGCTGGGGCATTGGCTAGTCCAAAGGGCATGACCAGGTACTCGTAGTGACCAAAGGGTGCTCTAAGGGCGGCCTTCCGCTCGTCTCCTTCATGGATACGGATCAAATGGTAGGCACCCCTGAGATCCAATTTGGAGAATATTATGGCTCCTCTCACAGCTTCCAGGATATCCGAGATCAGGGGCAGTGGGTACCGATCCTTGAGGGTGCATTGATTTAAGCCTCTATAGTCGAGGCAAGGTCTGAGTTCCTTGGTATCCTTCTTGGGAACGAAGAACAATGAAGCAGCCGCTGGAGATTTCGAGGGTTTTATGGTGCCGTTTTCACCATACTCCTGAAGGGCCTTTTTCTCGGGTTCGGAAAGAATGAACATTCTGCCGAAAGGAATTACAGCTGAGGGATCCGTATCTATGGCCTGTGAGGGGGTAAGTCCTGGACTATGGCAGTAGAAAATACATCAGCATATCCCTGATAGGTCTGTGGAACTTGTATGACATTGGAAACCATGAGTGGTGTTTCTTGGTCTCTTGGTAGTTCTTTAGGAGTTAGCGAGGAGGGATCCAGGGATAGACAGTGGGACATACAGAACTCTGAGCCCAGGAATAATGATCCTGCTGTCCAATTGATATACAGATTATGCTTTTGTAACCAGGGCATACCCAAAACCATGGGGTAATGGGCTGACTTAATGATGTCGAATGTAATCCGCTCTTGATGATGGTTTATGGAAAGTTGGATCTCTTTAGTCTGCAGGCTTATGGGTCCTGAAGAGAGGGGTCTTCCGTCAATTGCTTCCACCTGCTGCATGGTGTTTCGTGTCTCGTATGGAATATGATGACTAACAACCCAGTCTTGATCAATGAAAATTCCCATAGCTCCGCAGTCCACCAAGGCCAGAATGGGATAGGTCTTATCTTTGGAGGGCGACAGGAAGGCCTGTAGTATCACCAAACTGTTTTGTCCAGGAGAGTTCAAGGAAGGAATTGATGTGGAGCAAACATCTCTCTCCCGAATCTCTGTTCCATTTAAGATCGGGAGCTGGCATTTCCCGAACGCCGAGGAGGTGCCAGAGGACATTTCCTGACCAAATGTTTGTCTGAAGCACCATACATACACAAACCCGTATGGATCCTTCTCAATCTTTCTTGAGGTGATATGGGTCCACGAAAGGCTCCAATTCCCATGGGTTCAGGTTCTGGGACTGGACTTGGGTTTGCGTCCGTTCTGGCTGTGCTCTCAAAGGACGTCTTGGGTGGGTTTCCCTTGGATTTCTTCCTTTCAGCCTTCCTTTCCTGGATGCGAAAGTCTATTTGCAAGGCCAGGTCCATTAGTGCTTGGAATGAATTTGGTCTGGCCACCCTGGCCAGTTCATCCTTGATCTCATCGTTTAGGCCTCTCCTGAACAGGGCCAAACTAGCCTCAGAGGACCAGTCTGCTTCCTTAGCCAATTGTTTAAATCTGGTAACATAAGTGAGCATATCTTGGGAGCCCTGTTGAAAATACAGCAAGCGTTCTTGGGCAGTATAGACCTGCTCTGGACGGTCAAACATGCCTTTAAGGGCCTGTATGAACCCATTGTAGTCATCTAGGAGGGCATCGCCGGAGTTAACAAGGGGTGTTGCCCAAGTTAAGGCGTTGCCGGAAAGGTGGGATATGATGAAACCCACCTTAGCCCTATGAGTCGAGAAATAATAGGGCTTAAAGGTAAAGTGGACCAGGCATGAATCCAGGAATCCGCAAAGTGTTTTTACTTGTCAACAATACCGCCCAACAGGGCACCCTCCTTTGTAGCAGAATCCCGGGACAAGACCAATTGTTTGAGCGCAGCGTTTTCCGCCTTAAGATTTTGAACCTTGGTTGATAATTCTTGCATGCGTCGCATTAAATCCTGCACGGCGGCTTCCATCTCGTTTTTAGGTTCCATCGGGTGGCGTCTCAAACTGTCAAGGAGTTCCCCCCTTCTCACCTGGGTCCGGTGTTTGCCGGTGTCTTCGATCGCTGCCTTCTTGCGAACGCTCCTGGTCTTGAACAGCGCGGCTCCAGTCTCGTCTGGTTCCAGGTTGCGTTTAGTTCCGGGATCGCAGAGTCAGGGAATCCGAGAGACTGGGAAAGGCTAGAAATGCCCGGAACCAGGAGGGGGGGAAAGGGACAGGAGTGGGTAATAGCACTGGGACAAAGGAAAAAATACCGCGAGCTACGAACACACGGCTGGGCTACTCTGCAATAGGATTGAGACGCGCGGAACCGCGGAAGGCGTGGTCTGTAAATAGATCACGCCGCGCTCAGCGTATGGAGCGAGCAAGGGCTACAGCTCTGAGCGGCCATGTTGGAAGTAGTACGGAATGTAAGCCCCGTTGAGACAAGGACCAGGAGGTCCAAAAAGGGCGTGATCTGAAGTTCATGACAATCGGGAGAATCTGCCACCAACACCTGCCTATATCTATAAGTAACCTAGAAGACATCCCACCCTCCACCAAGAGTTCTGCACTAGTGTACAAAATTCCAAAGCCCGATGTCGGCACCATCCCAACACAAAGTTCTCTGCTGCTCTCCAGCTAGATCTGCACTATAAAAAATGAAATAAAATAAAAAATAAAAACATGTGACCCTTAACCCATGGTGTCCTTAAAAGAGAGCAGATGAGCCCAGTGGGGGTGGAGTCGAATCTAGCACCGAAAACCAGAAATGGAATCCATGTAACTTTGAGCCGAGGCAAGGGGAAGTGGCAGGTGACCAATAGAGCGGGCAATGGCTCCCAGAAGGCGCAAGTAAATAAAGGCAAGTCTCGTAGGGGGAGCCAATCAGATGTCTCACAAATAAGTAGGTACTGTGCCTTTTTAGTAGGGACACCACAGTTGATATATGGGCCCTTAGGATGGTGACAAGAGCTACTCATCCAAATAGCAAAAAATGGTAAAGCATTTCTCATAGATAATTATGGTGTACAAGTTTTAGATTTCCTTATTGTTAGCTTAAGTCCAACTATGGGGTTTTAAAACTCACCAATGCTGGTCTCCCTCTCATAGAGGTGGCACTGTCTAGTTTGTGCAAAAGCGGAAAGATGCAGGAAAACTCTATCCTCTGGACCAGAGTATTATCGTAAAACGAGAAACTGAAGAGATATCCAGAGAGCAAAACACTATTATTTACAAAAGTATCAAATTATTTCTTCTAGGTTACTTATAGTGTAAAAATTATAATTAAAATTAATAAGGTGCACCATAGGGGCCACAAAGGTCGAAATGACCCAGGCAGGAAAACACTAGACACCCCCACATGCGGCATAAAAATATCATGGCTAAATAGATACAATATGCTAGACTAAACAAACCTTATATAAGTAGCCATTAATATGCAAAATGCCAAGGATGGATCGTATGCTGGAATCGTATCGCCAATGGAGTTATGACTAGTGGAAAATGAGAAGTTGATTGAAGCACACATAAGGTAAAAAAGTGACTACAACAACCAAAGAAATCAAATGCGAGCGGTCAATTGTTACCTGTAGTGCACCTTATTAATTTTAATTATAATTTTTACACTCTCAGGGTCGGTGCCTCGCCTCTGGCTTTTCTAAATAAAACCCTGCTTCTGGGGTTGTTCTCATTTAGATATACTTCCCCAGCACAAATGTCTAGTTTTATTGGTTCGTAACAGGTGGCACATGGTGGCTATATACAATCTATTGTTGAGTTTAGTTCATGTGATGGGACACTGCCGCATATTTATGTAGTAATGTTCTTTTTCTGCAGCTTCTCGCTTTGTATCTCCTGATGAAGACGTTGTTTACTACACACTCTACGTCGAAACCGGTTGAGTTTATTCTTTTAGGGATGTGATCTACACAACACTTCTCCTCACAGATCCGCCCTTGTGATAGATTGTTTTTAATGAATTCTATTGCTGTTTGTCTAATATATTTGTAAACATTAAAATATTCAAATGGGATGTGATGAATGTTTGTCCCACTCCCAATTGGCAAATAATGTTAATTAATTTAGTTATCTTTTTAGCCATTGTTTGTTGGTTGAATGTCACTATGTATGATGTATGGTTTGGATGCTGTACTATGAATGTTTGTTGAGATGTATGTATTTTAGTCACAGTTATTTGTTCATCTATGCTGTTGTGTTACGTGATTTATTGATGCTCTACAAAGTAGAATGCCATTAATTGACTTGTTTAAATTTTTGTATCATGATAAATAAAATAATTTGATACTTTTGTAAATAATAGTGTTTTGCTCTCTGGATATCTCTTCAGTTTCTCACTGTCTAGTTTGTGGGCTTTTCAAATTGGGAGATATTTTGCTCTAAAGGGATATTTCCACTTGCATTTTTCTCATTTTTAAAAACAACTTGCAGAAACTCCCTGTACATCTGTTATCTTTCCACTTGTTCTTCGGTGCCTTTGAGTGAGTCTAAGATGGGCAATTTGTGAAGGTTGACTGATGTAGCATTTGTTATCTTTAGGTCAGCTTTGGGAGGTTGAGTTTTGTATTGTAACATTATCTCATCCATTGGGACAGCATTACTGGCTACCTGAGCATTTGATGTGTCCAGGGATGTTTTCCTCTTGGAGATTTATCAAACTTGTGATTTGCTGCTGTATGGTGCTGGCATCGTTGTTGAGGCGTTCATTTTTCCTATTGGAGTGGTTTTGCACCATGACTTGCACTTTGAGATTTGTAATGTTCCTTTTGGATTGTACCTGTTTTTTTATGTAGATTTATAAGGCAGTAATGCTGAATCTCTCAGGAATAAGAATCGTTCTTGTGTCCATTATTTCTCCCATTAAATGCATGCACTTCAGTTCCTAATCATACTGGTTTTCCTATTGGAACTGTAAGCAGGCTTTCGGTTTAAATCTGCTGTTATGTGTGCCATCTTTTCAAAGCTCATACAGTTCCTTCACTTGTGGGCATGTTAACTAAAATGGTCGCCAGGCAACGTGTGATGCAACAGCACTGCTGAGTCAGAGTAAGAGATCTGCTTAATTTCTAGTGCATGTGACTGCATATCATTTGCTGGGCATGTATGCTGCATGTAGCACTGCATCCCATAGCATAAAGCTGAATCCCATGAAAACTTTGGTCCACCAGTCACGCAACTTTTACCATATGCATGTACCCTGTATGTAAAGTATAGCAGATCCCTCAACTGCAGACACTTGACCTGGGGGTTATAAACTGTTCTACATTCCTCTTATAGTGTTGTGCCTGATATCATACAGTTGAGTCACAAGAAAAACAGTCCAGTTGTCACATAACTTCTATCATCTTTAATACACTCCTTGCCTCTTCTCCATCCTCTCTTTAACTTCCAGAGTCTACCACTAGACTTCTCTGCTTTCCGAATAGCACCTAAACTAAAATGTATGTTGCATGCATTGCACTGTTCTCTCACTCTCTCTCTCGTCTTTTCAGACTATGGTCTGCTGAAGGGCCATGCATCCCACAGTGCTTCAACGCCATTACATATGGCAGGAGGCACAATACAAATATAAGATAACATAACAAAAATTCATTTTATCCTGTGGGCGCTGACTTCTCTCATTCCCTCCACACTAACGCATGGAAAATGCATAGATTTGCAGTTTTATGTACTGCCCAAACTTACATATTTTGACCTAGCTAGGGATCTAGCCCAGGGTCTTATTAAGAGTTGTGAGCAAGACAGTGTCTAATTCAGTTCTATTTGCAACCAAAACAAATTCAACCTTTCAGCCTAACATTTTACAATATAATACAGAAATCAAATTACACAATTTTTCTTTTTACATATTAAAACAATAGCACGTATGAAGAACAGAAAGCTAAATAAAATGTTTTGAATTAACATATCTAAATTTCAAATCAATTATGCCAAAGATATCACATATTTTTCCTTAATTCCAATATTGTGAAGATAACTGACCATGGCATATCTTACGGATTTCTTAATAGTGTGTAGTAATGCTAGTCATAGTTGCTCTGCAGTTAAGTTTGTATATTCTTCAAAATGACATTTGAATTCTTTATTCCTTGTTATTACTAAATCAACACAGTCTACTGATAAGTGTTTCAACGTCTCAACCTCCTTATTACAAAAGTGACATCTTAGGTCATCCTGTAAAATGATTTTCCATTTATAGAGTATTATCTTGGTCGGCCATATATTTAACCTACAGCGCAAAAAGTCTGCACAATGGCTAGGATTAGGAGATTGTATCAGAAAAGGCTCTGGAAGACCATATTTTTTTTAGGACAAAAGGATTTTGAATACATTTTTGATAAAGCATACAAGATGTTCTGGTTTTTATCCAGTCATGTTCCCACAACTTCTGCTTTGCTTTATTTGGATTTTCTATCAATAACATTTCTGATATCCCGGCTCTGTGCATCACTTTTTGCGCTTTGTTCTGCCAGGTCCTAACAAACACATCATTCGATGTAAGCAGGAGGGCCGATATTAATTTTAGAAGTCCGTTGTCTACTTCGTTTTTGACAATTTCTTTGTACATAGAACATAATTTCCATTTGTACATGGCGTATAGCGAGATAAGGCCCAAATCGTGACTGATAATTGGAAGCGGTTCTGATAGTGGTACATTTAATGCTTTTTTCCAATATGTACTTTCAATCTTTGACCAGAAGGAGTATGGGTGCCATTTCTTAGTTTCCGTACCATAGAGCATGATCGGTACTAGCTTCTGTTTATGATACATAATCAACGGTTGTATGGAACTTTGGAACAGAGCTGTATATTGTTTAGTTTTAATATTGTCGTCATAGGGAGTAGCCAGTGGATGATTATTGATACAGACTCCTAAGTAAATATACGATTCCACCATTTGTATTTTAGCTTCCTGCAGCTGCCACAAGTGCTGAGTGTTTCTTTGTTTTGCATTGCCAAATTGCATCACTTGTGTTTTTGTTGTATTGATACTTATGCAGTTTTTTTAGCATATTTGTCCAATATACTTAGCATGATCTTCAAACCCATAAGTGTTGAGATGAATATCATGTCATCGGCATAGAGTAGCCACTTTATAGGTGTTCCTTGCAATCTGGGTGTATCAGTTCTAAGACCTTCGAAACATGCCTTGATATCTGCAATGAAATGGTTGAATAGAGCCGTGGGTAATAAACAAACTTTTTTAGCCCCCGCTGGATTATTATTGGCATAAATAAGAGGCCATCGTTCCTTAACCGGATCTGAATGGTTGTAGCTGTATGAAGTTCTATTATCCATTTTAAAATGTACCGTGGACAACCTTGGTCCACTAATTATTTTATACAGCAATTCCCTAGGGACTAAATCAAACGCTGACCGGAAATCAATAAAGGCAACATAAATGGCTTGTTTGCATTGTTTTTCATGGTTCACAATGGCATTTAGGGTGATCAAGTTGAAATCCTGTCTGGAATTGGTCCCTCAGGTTGCTCACATTTAGCCACTTGTTAAATTTATCCAAAACCAAGCAGGCAAAAATCTTGCCTGGGCAATCGAGAAGTGTGATGGGGCGATACGCTGTGGGCTCTCCTCTATTGCCCTTCTTAAAGTTCGGCATAATTATTGACTGCTTCCATGTAGGTGGGATTTTCCAAGTTTCCATAATATTCCCAAATATGTGATATAATAATTGGGCCCATTCTTTTTTATGACCTTTTAATATACAATTATGGAGGCCATCTGGGCCAGCAGCATGAGAAGAGCTTAATTTGGCTATACAACATTGTATATCATTCACATCAAAATTAAGTCTATGATCTTATTTTATGTCACTGGTGTCAGTAACTATGTCCGGGAAGGGCGTCTTATAAGCACTGAGGTAATGGCCTCTACATGCGGATTCCTTTACAGGATTAATTTGAGCTGCAAATTGCGTTTTATGGAGAGCTCCGTTCAACAGGGCCCATATACCACCTGAGATTTTAGAACAATGTGCTGCATCATCGACTCACCATCATTTTGATAACGAGTTGCCTTTCAGCCCCGGAGCCAATTTTTGTATGCTGACTTCAAGGTTTTTGTCAGAGAGAGTCTTAAAGGGGGCGATGTAAATTTCAAATTCCGAATATCTTTGCGTAGCTGAGTCTTTTTCATCTTTAGATCGTAATCAAAGGCAGAAGATGTCCATTACCACTGGGACGATAATTCGACCCTCCCTGCTTAAATATTGAATGGTACATAACCCCCGTTAGTATCTGTGTGCCCCCCCTGCCCCCTGTTAGTATCTGTGTGCCCCCCTGCCCCCCGTGAGTACCTGTGTGCCCCCCTGCCCCCCTGTGAGTATCTGTGTGCCCCCCCTGCCCCCCCTGAGATTCTGTTTGCCCCCCCGTGAGTATGTGTGCCCTCACCCTGCTTGCCCCCCCTCTTGCTCTGCGCTCCACCCCCCCTCCTCATTTCCATCCTCTTCAACTTCCCGCCTACTCCCCCCTCCTTTTCTCCACCCTCTTGACTTCCCCCTCCTAGCACTTACTCCTATCATCTGTTCCGTGACTCTTGATAGCAGCTTGTCTGTCTCCCCCCTTTTTGTTCTCCCCCTCCCCCCCTCCCCTACTTTTCAATTTGTCACTGACTTTTTGCTCAGTAGCGTGTCTTGTTCTCCTTCCCCCCTCCATCCACTTGCCCCCCCCCTCCCACCCCGCCTCTTGTTACCACCTGCACTGCGTAAATTGTCGTCAGACTTAGTAATGTTACTGCTTGCTCTGTTTTCCTTCCTTTCCATCACCTCTTGCCTTACTTGTTCTATGCACTTGCACTATCAGAAATGTCGACAGGCCTATTATGATAGTTATTTTCACATTCTGTATTGTTTCAAGGACTTTTTCTGAATGTAACTGTATTTTTCCTATGTCCCCTCCCTCCTTGAAGCGCTTTGAAACACATTGTGTATAGGCGCTATACAAATAAACTATCATATTCATATTCAACCATGCCCATGTTCTTCAATACCAGGTTGAGCCTTTTTTAACATTGGTTCATATTGGGCTAACTTTGCTTTGGTCCACCTAATTCGATTTCCTGCATTATTGACTAGTATATTTGCCATATGGGTATTCAGGGTTATATCAGGGTTGTTACCAGGCCATTCCCATGCTAAACACAACTGATTATGATCACTCAACAAGGTATTCTTTATACTGATGCAAAAAACTATGTTGCTGTTAGCTAGTATCATGCGCCCTTATCATGTAGGAGAAAAAGAAAGACAACCACTTCCTTGTTATTCTCCAAATTGTAAGCTTTGTGCTTTTAATTATGCATTGGTTCGAAAGGTTGCCCTTTAAGATTACACGTGTTTCGACGTTGCGTCTTTTTCAAATAAGGGGTAGTCAGTTCAGTTTGCAATTCATAAGTTTAATACTTAGATCGGATAGTCTTGGGTTAAATCCCTGTTTGTCAGCGTGTGCCGTTTCAAAGTGTTTGTCTTTGAAAGTCGCTGTGTTATTAAGGGCATGTTTGCACATTGTGCATGTTCCACATTTACGAAACCCTATTGGTGGTGGCGGGAGCCACGTAACTGGAACTTCTTTTTTCTCTTCTGGAAGAAGTGAAGGGCTTAAAATATTTGTGATAGTTTTGGCTTGTCTGTAAGTTAATGTAGGGTTTTCTCCTATGTACTTTCTCACATTTTCATCAACTTGTAACAAATGCCAGTTTTTCCTTAATATCTTTCTCAATACTTTATTGCCTGCACAGTAACTAATAATGAAACTGATTTCTTGTCTTTCATCATGCTTGGATCTTGTTGGCTTTAGGGTGCTCTCCCTGTCAACTTGAGAAGCCTTATCTCGGGCTTGTGCTATTGTTTTGTTCCCATAGCCTCTTGTTTTAAATCTGCTTGTTAATAGTTTGCATTCCTCTTCAAAACTTCTTTGTTCAGAGCAGTTCCTCCGGTCTCTGATGAATTCTCCTTTTGGTATGTTCTTAATCACAGAATTACCATGGCAGCTTGTGGAGAATAAGGTGGAATTTGCCCCAGTGCTTTTTCTGAAGGTTTTAGATTTAAGGTGGTTGTCCTCTACATAGATGTTCAGATCTAAAAAGTTTATTTCTTTAGTGCTGGCAGTTCCTGTGAATTCTATCCCCATCGTGTTCTTATTCGCTCTCTTTCTGAAGTCTTCCAGGTGTCCCTCCTCCCCTTTCCAAATGATAAGCACATCATCTATGTACCGTGCATGATGCTAGCGAACAGTAACATAGTGTTTTGCATTTTGATTTTGAACGGAGTCAGGGAGCCAGCAATCTCCGTTGTTACTCAGTCATGCGACTGTGACTTTTAAGTCAACAATCACTAAAGAGGGCGCTGAGGTCCACTGGGGTAATGACCTAACAAAACAGGCTCCTTTATTACAAGAGAATTCTTTATACTGAAAGACATCACTTTTCTCAAAAACCAGGAATCTGCATAGACATAATCCAGAATGGCCTGTTGGTATTCTCTGTGCCATGTCATACAAAGCGGAAAATCACCTGAAAAATGTACCATTCAACATTACATAGTTTCTTTCAGCCATAAGTATAGTCCATCGTTGTTCGTCTATTGTATGCTTTGTGTCATCCTGGGTTAATAAATGAAGATTTAGATCTCCCATTATGAGAGTATGATCTATTGTAGTGTCTAGTAATAGCGTGTGCAGGATGGCATTTAATTGATCAAAAAACATATCTGAGGACAGATGTGTTTTTCCCCAATATATGTTTAAGAATCTTGATAACTTGCAAACAGGGTGAATGGGACTCATAAGATTGGATTTTAAAATTGTTATCCTTCTTAAAGGCCATCAAAAGGCCAGCTATCAGACGCCCTTGCCTTGTGCCTAGGATATCGCAGGGACAGTTACTATATTATATGAGTCCCATACTGGAATTGCAAGGAGCCATGTTTCCTGGCACACAATTATATCATAACTGAGTAGTTTATCAGATCTAGAATGGATGAAGTGCCTATGGCCTCGCGTGTTCCAGGAAAGTAAGGTAATTATATCATTTTGCGTGGGTTGTTATGATCTTTGTTCATGTACTTGATTGAGCCATTTATCCTGTACCTCAAATCTCTGGTCTAACTTCGGCTGTAGATTAGAAGAATGACCATAAGTTCTCAACTTGCTTTGTTCTTGCGAAAATTCTGTGCCTTTATTTTGTAATATATCTTGGTTCAGATTGGAACCCAGATTGTAAAGGGCCGTCTTTGCTTGCCAGAGTGTATTTAAAACCACTCTTGATTGTAAATATAACCTCACTTCTCCTAGATGACCATGATCTATAAATTCGATCAGATCGATGTCTGCAGAGGTCAGATCATCTAGGGATGGAATTTTTGAACATATGTTTAAAATGCTAGTTTGATTCAGATCGTATTTGGGGTGTGGATGATTTCTACATATTAGTGTGAGACGATAATGATTTTTATAGTGATCCCATTTCTTTTTTACACCCACGGATTGTCTTCTGTATACTTCCTTAGTGGGTGTAGGTGATGCATTTTCTAATGAACTGCTTGGAGGTACAATTAGAGCCTCGCTGGGAGGTATTAGGTCCTTGCAAGAGCAGGTTCAAGTTTGGAAACACTGTCTGTTCACCCATCTTGTTTGATGCAGTTTGGGAAGTAGCCTGGTTTTGGTTTATATAAAGTGCTATGTAAGATCTTATTTCGTCCCTTAATTCTTGAATGGTGGTATTCAATGTTGTTAATTTTTCATGTTGAGCACTTTCTACTATCTGAGATAACTCAGTTGGTTTGATGGGGACATTGACCAGGGGCATCGGCAGAGGAGCTGCTGCAGCTAAGGCTGCCAGATCATCTAAAGGTTTGTAACCTTGTGGTTGAACCTTTAGTTGTTGGGAATTTGTATTTTTTTTAATTGGCACTTTTATTCATTGCCGCTGCTACAATGTTTACGAACGTCCTTGTTTTAGAAGAGTCTTTCAATTGGGTCTTTTTTGTCTGTGAGACTGGTTTCTTTGGTTGTGTTGTTGGGTAGATCTCCTTTTGCCCTGATTTGTTTATATCATTAGCAAATATATTAAAGGAAAGGCCGGGATTCGGATAGTCTGACTGGATTTTTACCTCATTGATTAACTGCATTAACAATGATGTTTGTTTGTTCATCTTCTCATCTAGAGATTCGTAAAGTCTAGCTACCGAGAGAAGAGCGGTATTCATTGCCGATAATGTATTGTTTAAGGTAGTCGCCTCAGGGAAAGAGAATCGCTGGTGCTGTTGATTATGCAGCTGGTCACGAATGAAGTAGGGTCTTTCTTCAACCATTTAATTGAATTTTGACCGCCATGGTGTAGGTGTCACAAAGGAAAGGGATTTACTTCTAGACAAGGAAGGAGATTTATTGAACATTATTGCGATTTTGATAAATGAAGTCCCTTTACTTGTTGCACTTCGGACTCATTTATTGTAGTTGTGTCTTTTTCTATTGCTATATTCTCAACATCTCTTTCATCTTGAAGTTGGATTAGGTCGTCCATGTTAGAACATATATACATAATTTCTTGCTATTCATTTTTTGAGTTATGACTTGAATTCAAGAAAGCCATAGCCTCGTCGTCCACTTCTCCAGCTATTGTTATTTTGTCATAAGCTTCTCGCAGTTTCTTTTGTGCCTGCACTGTACAAAGTGCTGGCGGTTTCATTGAAGAACTACAAGAAACAGTGTGTATTGGAGGATTTCCCACTCTTGTTTGTGAAGGACATAATTCACCTGTATTACAGGCAGAATCAAGTGTGGTGTTGGTTACTTTATAGGCAGGATGTACGGCCTGTTTACCAGCCTCTACGGCTTTCTCAAGAATGTCGCAAGGTGAGAGGTCTTTACCAGAGGTGACTCCATATGTCGGCTGTTCAATCTGTTTAGCGGCTTGAAGATTTGTTACAACCGCCTCCACGGCTTTCTCTTCAATGTCTCGTTTTGCGAACAAACATTGCCTGAATTAGCTTTTATCCTTTGTGGTTTAGTTTGTAGAAATACATTTGTTACTTGCTTAAAGTCAGTAATATAGTAAGCGCGGATATCTGCTGACAGTGAAATAGAAAGCGGTTTATTTGTAACTTTCTTTCTTTATGTGCCGTTGATAAAGACATTTTTTTAACCTGCAAATCGGTTGTTTTGGATATGTCCTCGAGGGACAGGGGCATGCCTTTTTTAAGTGTGTATATATTCAAGGCCATACTGAATGTCTAGATTATAAAAGTTTACAACGTACAGGAGTCTCATACAATGTATTACTGATCAAACACTCTTACCCCACAGAGTAGAGCCACCGCCCTTCTCTCGCCCGTTAGACAAAGACACTGAGACAGCAAACACACTTAGCAAAGGCACTTCGCAAATGTGCGCGGGCAGATGCGTGTGCACTAAGCCTTTATTGAATTCTGGGATGGGAGGCGGGGCGGGCACTATGAGTGGAAGGGATAAACAGGGGGATGGGGTTAGAAACAACAGAAGTCAGTGGAAAGAAGTTCTCACAGTAGTCTGTGCACTGTATTCATTCGCTAGCTCGTACCAGTCCACTCCACGCCGGCACGGCACGATCCAGGAGTCACGTGGAACGTTGTTGCAAAAGTCCAAAGTCCAACAGGCAGCAAACATCGAGACCGGGACCCAGCGAGACAGCAAACACACTTAGCAAAGGCACTTCGCAAATTGCAAAATAAGCAAAGTGTTTGTTGCTTCATTTTGTGCATACAGTAATCAGTCATTGATCCTGCTTTGAAATGGTAATATATGCAACGTAGCAACATCCCATTCTTCCCACTCACTGTTTCAATACAGCTGGAGAGCAATAGAGAACCAACATTGGCATGACAAGGTACACTGAGGACCTTTACTCGATGGCAACCGAAAGACAGAATCTCGAGGAATTTTCCATTGTTTACTGCATCCCCCCAAATGTTTGCCTTTCCCCATTTACATCCTCAAACTTGCCCCGTTAGTTTTTTCATTCTCAGTGACCCAAACACCTAGGCAGATAATCATTCTAACACACACACACACACACACACACACACACACATCCCCCCCACCCCCTCCCACAACCTCCCCTGCCCCCTCCCCCGTGTTTTACCTTCTCTTTGAGGACTATGGGCCTCATTACGACCCAGGCGGTAAGTTACCGCCTGGGTTGTACGTTTACACCATGGTGGTTGGCGGACTTACCGCCCCATTCCGAGGTTGGCGGGGCGGTAAGTCCCCAATCCCCATTTACCCTTCCCCATTCCCATTTTTGCCCCATAGGGCATAATGGGAGTGGGGAAGGCGTTAATTACGCCACCGTAAATTACGGTGGCGTAATTAACAACAAGGTCCCTTAGCGCCATGGATTTTAACACCTGCTAAAAGCAGGTGTTAAATCCTCCATGGCGCTAAGGGACCTCGGAATCAGGCGGTAAGGGTCGGCGCTGTTTACGCCGCCGTAAACCCCTTACAGCCTGGGTCCTAATGAGGCCCTATGTGTGGAAACCTGTCTGAAGGTTTTACGAACGTGCCAAGAAAAATATCGTTTAAATCGTGCTTACGGTACGATCATTGTGGGGACTAGATTGTGTGTTACCATCCTTATGGGTACTTACCTCATTATTCTTATTTGGAATGGAATGCATTAATGTGAAAATGAATTGATCCTTGATATGAACTACTTCCTATAATGTGTAATGTGTATGTCTCTTTCAGTAGGAGTTATTTTATACATCATAGGGGACCATAACAGATGGGTTGTTATGATTTTTCATTTCCATGTACACATACAGGCACTTCACTTGAGCATACAGACTCATTCTCAATACTCCTTACAAGGTGGATAAGGAAACTGAGAGACATGCATATTTTATAATTGGCTCAGGACCACAATGTGATTAAGGGGGAGCTAAAATCTGAACTCAAGTTTTATGATTCTACATTCACCACTTTCAATGCTAGACTACAAACCTCTCCATGAATGGTGTAACGGTTCCGGTGGTGTGTGATAATAGTGAAGGAAGATAAAGGTGCGTATGCCCCCCCCACACACACACACTCACATACATACACACAGACACTGTGACATGGACATCTACCTGACCCTGTTAAGAGGGAATGGGGTCCCCTCTCAGCCTTAAGTAGGAGGTCTACCGTAGGGATTCACAGAGCTAGTGCTGCTCCAGTGGTGGGCCCCAGTCCTATCCCTTCTCTTTGTGCCTGCCTGTATGACACAGGTATCACCTTATCTTGCCACTACTTGTAATGCACAATGCTCGACAGTTTGTTTCTTTTTCCCCTATCGAATTTCATTTCCCAGGAAACCCGTTTGTGGAAGAAGAAGCAAACGGCCCAACCAGCAGAGAAACAGCAACAGATCTCTGGGGGGTCGGGGCGACTTATTTACTGCACAGGCACATCCAGCAACCCATGCAAACAGCATCCCAACAGAGATGACACTTAACTGCAGACCACAGAGCATTCTGGTCAGCGGTGCAATCAGCTCCCACACAAGGGCAATATCATAACCTGTGACAGGGCCACAGAGCGCACCAGTTTTCAATCTGTCATCTTCAACACACTGGAAAGCATGCACATGGACTGGGACACTGAGGCTGATTGCTGTTACAGCGGGACACCATTGCGGAGACCCAGCCGACCTAGATACTGTAAAGGGGCAGGCCTCAAGACCCCTTTTATGTCTTCATTTACCTTTGACACCTCAAGGGGGGGGGAATCCAACACTGGGGAACCAGGTGAGGAGGTAGCCAATTGAGAGGGCAGGGGGAGGATAAAAGAAAGGACAGGAATCAGGAAGATGTGGGTTATTTGGGTGACGTCAAGGAGGACCAAGTGACCAGATGGAGAAAGGACCGTGAAGAAAAGCGTGGAGGGGAATTGCTGAAAGAGTGTACAACGTGAAGTTTTGGCAGGTTAGAGAAAGTGGTACATGGCTATAAGTGTGTGTGAATGATGTGAGAGGGCGACTGATGGAGTCTCTCCCTTGCTAACACCTTCTTCTGTCTCATTGACTGGCTGTCTGGTTCCCTCTGAGTACTCCCCTCACCAAATCCCCACATTCCCTGGTACCTACCTGCTGGCCTCCCCTTAGCACTTGCAACTCGCCTCTTCACCCTCTCCCTACTCACCTTTGCACTTGTTTTGGCAGGCTGGCAATCCACCCCCTAATCCCCACCCTTGCACTTCTTGTTCTGCACTTGCACGTTCCGAATGTCACAAAACCTAGTAGGACTGGTATTGTATCTTTCTCCCCTGCACCCCTCCCCCTTTTTTGTCTTGTGACACCTTGAAACACCATTTGTTGTATAGATGCCTTACAAATATCAATCAATCAATAAATAAATGGTAAGGTGAGTGGAAGAATGAGAGGGATGCGACTGGAGAAGAAGGTGGGGTGGAGTAGTGGAGTTTTGTGGGGAGCAGTAGAGTGGAGTAGTAGTAGTAGAGGAGAGAGGAGTAGTGGGAAAGTGGAGAGGTGATGAGTAGTAGAGTGGAGGGAGTAGCAGTAGTGTGGAGGGGAGAGTAGTAGTAATGTACAGTAGGAGGCAGTAGTGTGGGACAGAGAGAGTAGTAGGTGTATGGAGCATAGTATGAGATGGTAAAATCAGAGGGTGGAGGTAGAGAGAGGATGAGAGAGAGGAATATTGGAGGAGGTGAGGAAGAAATGCAAGGGAGAGATAGGGAAGACAGTGTGTGAACTAGGAGGGTGAGGGATAGAAAAACGTAGGGCATCGAAGGAAGAGAACAGGTGGGTCTTAGCATCTTAAAGACACATAACCTTATAAAATAGTACCTTTGAGGGACTTCAGGTCAGGATCCACCTAGATTGTTCACAGAGGAAAGTGGAGACATATGATGTTTGCCTTTAGGCCATCACCATTATTCAGACAATCTTTAGACTCTAAGGCATGGCAATCTATAGTGACCAACATAGGGTTGAGAGATGCCTGATGGACGGTCCCACAATTCCAAGCCAACCTCTCTGCAAGCTCCTCCCATCATGGAAATACATTGCAACAAGCTCCTTTATGAGCCTTCATCCAAGCACTCTTCATCACTAAAGATCCCAACTTAGCTCTCCCAGCAGATAGCCTTGCCACCTGGAAATTCCAGTTACCACAGAATTCAACAGTGTTGCACCTCTCAAGGCCGCAAAATCCAAACACAGCAAGAGGAAATTTACCAATTCTTATGCAGAGGAACTGAAAAAGTAAAACCTCTAGGGCCGCATTCAGGAACAAAATGGGGCCTTGCAAAGTCACCTGCTGAGTTCAATAACCACTGGAGTAACCACAGGTCTTCCTGCCATATGGCAAAAAAGGTCCATTACCAGATCAATAGCAGGAATTCAGAAACATTTACTAAAAATCTCCTACATAACTACCAAGAGCAGGCAGACCCACGAATATCCAAGGACTCAATGGCGCCTGTTCCCAAACTCTGTGGAATATGATGAATTGGATCAATAATGAGATAGACTCCTTAGGACAGACATCATATATGATGCCACACCCAGCGGGTCATCTTGCCTTAGAAAACCACCTCATATCTGATGCCGCACCCAGCAGCTCATCTTACCTCATAAAACCAGCTCATATCTGATGCTGCACCCTGCGGCTCATCTTACCTCAGAAAACCACCTCATATCTGATGCCACACCCAGCGGCTCATCTTACATCAGAAAACCACCTCATATCTGATGCCGCACCCAGCGGCTCATCTTACATCAGAAAACCACCTCATATCTGATGCCTCACCTGGCGGCTCATCTTACCTCAGAAAACCACCTCATATCTGATTCTGCACCCAGCGGCTCATCTTACTTCAGAAAACCACCTCATATCTGATTCCGCACCCAGTGGCTCATCTTACTTCAGAAAACCACCTCATATCTGATGCCTACCCAGCGGCTCATCTTACTTCATAAAACCAGCTAATATCTATTGCCACACCCAGCGGCTCATCTTACTTCAGAAAACCACCTCATATCTGATGCCGCACCCAGTGGCTCATCTTACCTAAGAAAACCAGCTAAGCTATTGCCTGAGCTATTGCCACAAAACATAGAGGGGTCCCACAGAGCTACCTTTCGATGTACACACCGAAGGAGACAGAACTAGGTCTCAATCCACATCTATTTATCAAACCATCTTTTTATAACAATATTAAAGAGATGGAAGGCTCAAATTTCACAAAAATAGATCATGTATTTATTCTTTTATCATAAATCATTAAACAGACCATATGCCATATGGTCACATTTGCAAATTTCAACAACATAAAATATAATCTAAAAAAAGACAAATATTTTGCAGTTTTCATTCATTCACGAAAATCATTTTAAAGTGAGTGATGTTAATAACACATGGGTGACTTTAGAATAGCCCATTCATGTTTGCTTAAATAGACAGTCCCCATCTAAGTTGTGTCGACATGGGTAGATCTGTTTCCAGCCTTAGTATTTAATTTACAACACGAGTATCCCTTGTTCTTGAACTGGTTAGTCGTGTATGTAAGGCTTTCCTTAGGACACATCAAACCTTCATCTTGGAGGTTGTCGAGTATTACAAGAGGTATTGCAGATTTGTCTTTAACAATCTATAAAAATAGAGATAGAAAAATGCAAATAAATATATAGAAACAAGAGCCTTTCATTATTTGCAATGCTTATTATCATAGAGTGGATGAGGCCATTTTTTCAATCTCTCAGACTGTTTAGGTGGGCATCATATATTTTCTTGCATTTTATTAAATTATGCTGTTTTTAATATCTCAAAAAGTTCTTCTTATAATTAGATTCAATTACATAGCTTACAATATAATTGGGTCTTGTGTTACACCCTTTGTTCATTTGAGAACCTAGATTTTTTCTCTTATCATCTACTTCGATAAATGTCACTCGCTACTTGTGTATTCTATACATTAACAAGACTGGATGGCAACTGAAAGCATACCTTGTTGTCTTGGTTTGGGGTCATATATTCATTCAGTGTTTGCTATATCTCACGATGTTTCTTAGAAGACCCATAGTTTCAACAGAATATCTTTCAAAGTCTGTATAGGGGTGACAGAGCATATACACATGTGCATCTAGTTAGATGAGTGATGTCAGGCTTTATATGATTTAAACCCAAGGACAGTTACATAGATACTACGGCCTACCTAGTACGGCCGTTGTACCGCATTTGAGATTAAGTCTTTCAAGACGGGCACTTCCCCGTGTTGTTCGCGGAGAGACCGAGATGTGTGGAAGCTGCGCTGTGGATGGAAATAGAAACACAGCCCGGTGCGCAAGCCAAATTAGTATCCTTCCGCATATGTGGGAGTGAATGATTCATAGATGTTATATCACTTACTTGTCTGTATATTTCGCTCGCTGCACTCAAGAAGATCTAGATACTACAGAGACCCGCCTTGTATCGAGGAGTGTGGAACAAGCAGCATTGTTGATCGAATTGTAGACGCCGCGTATACAGCGATTACGCTGTGTATGTAGTCACGTGATGTGGACAGGACTAGCGGACCGACACAGACCACTCAGTGTCCCTTTTGGACCACCATCTTGGAGGAATTACTTAATGCTGTTCAATGCAATGTATGCATATAATGTTAAGTACCAATACGAAAAAACAAAAGAGCAAAATGGACACAGTGTGTTAATTTCAGGCACCATGTATAATTTAAACACAGATAGAATGACACGATTCTGCAGAATTATTTAAACTGTAATTGATGTTTGGACAGAATCGCACTAGCTGACCGGCACAGGCCACGCAATGTCCCTTATGGACCGCCATCTTGAAGGAATTTCTTATAAGCTCTGATGGATCTATATAATTATTTCTGTATAAACAGGCCCCATTCGATGTATAAATTTAAGCCGTGTTTTACTGAGTCTAAATTGTATATCCATTTTTGCTCCAATCTGCGTAATTTTAGATCGCCACCGCGGAGATGGCTATCAATTTTTTGTATTACACACCAAAAGATGTCATCATGTGAATGTTTGGCTTTCTTATAGTGTTCCACACGCGGTTTGTCTGCAGTGTTATTTTTGATGCAACAGCGATGTTCGCCAATCCTAGTCCGTACTGGACGTTTTGTCTTACCAATATAAATCAAACCACATGGACATTTAATACAATAAATGACCCTTTTTGTGGCACAATTGCTAAATGCATTGAGCTTCCAAATTCTTCCCTTTAGATCAATGGTTTTGAGATTGTTGGTGAACTTGCACATGGTAGATTTTCCACACTTTAAGTGTCCTATCACTGGTGGTAAATGCAACAGTGTGGACTGTGTATTTACACTTATTTTTGACTGTGGATAAGTATGGACGAGTTTGTCTCCAATATTCGTTTGCCGTTTAAAGGCAAATCGAGGAGGGGGAAGATTAAAGTCTTCGGTGTTGATCAATTTCCAATTAGTTGATATTGTCTTTCTTAGATTATTACTAATGGGAGTGAAAGTGGACACACAAGTAATTTTATCTAACATGGTCTTTGTTTGCTTAGATAAACATTCAGCTCTTGAAATGTTTTATGCCTTTTTGTAAGATCTTCTGATGATGTGGGGTGGGTATCCTCTCACCTTTAGATTCTGTTTTAATACCTGACTTTGATTTTTAAAGTCTGCTTTATTTGTGCAATTCCGTCGAATACGGAGGAACTGGCCAAAGGGTAAGTTCTCTCTTAATGCTTGCGGATGGTAGCTGTTGAATTGCAATAGCGTATTCTTTTGGGTGGGTTTTTTGTAAAGGCTGGTTGCCACCTTATTGTCAGGTTTGCTATAAATCATTAAGTCCAAAAAGGCGATTCTTTCGCTGTTGGATTCACTTGTGAATTTTATCGAGACTTTTCTGGCATTAAGCCATATGTTAAAGGCCCCTAACTCATCAGTTGTTCCCCGCCACACCATAAAGATGTCGTCTATGTAGCGGTACCAGGCTTTTATATTTTCCCGGTATGGATTATCACATGCATAGATATCGGTAGTTTCAAAATAGTCCATGTATAAATTGGACAAGTCGGGGGCAAAAGTGGCCCCCATACTTGTACCATGGAGCTGTTGGAAGAAGACACCGTTACATATGAAGACATTTTTTGTAAGTGCTAAATGAATGCATTCTGCAATAAATGCCGACGGGGGATGTTTCTCTTCACGTGTTTCTAAAAGATTCAACATAACCTCTATACATTTAGTTTGTGGTATATTTGTATAGAGGGATGTCACATCAAGTGTGACAAAAATATCTTTTGGTTCAATGGTAAGTTCATTTAGGATTTTAATCATAGAGGTATAATCTTGTATGAATGACTTCATCTTATTGACAAAAGGCCTAAGAAAGACGTCTGCATACACTGACAATGGTTAAAGCAATGAGCCAATAGCCGAGACAATTGGACGACCCAGAGGTGTGTTAGGATCTTTATGGGCTTTGGGTAGGCAATAAAAAGCTGGAATGACAGACTGTCTATTGATGAGAAACATCTTTTCATCATCATTGATCCATCCCTCATCAGGCATGTGTCATTAGGCTTATAATTTCCTCCAGGATCTCATTAGTGGGATCAGTGGGTATTTGTTTGTAGATGGATGTATCAAGCACCTGTCTTTACACTTCTAGTTTGTATAGATTGGCATCCCAGAGGACAATTCCACCACCTTTATCGGCTGGTTTTATGACAAAAAGAGTGTTATTTTCAAGATTTGTAAGGGCTGTCCGTTTGGCCTTAGGCAGATTATCTTTGTACTGGTTTCGTTGTTCAAAAGCTATTGCCACCACATGATCTTACCTCGTGCTTGAAGCTGACCTATGCAAGATTATGGTTTTCTTTAAATAATCCTCACTTCTGAGATATACAATCCAAAGGCCATCAGCCAAGGCCTTTCAGCATTGACCTACAAAGATCGCAACTTGAGAGTAATATTTGCCGTCAACCTCTCCTTCGAAATACAAGCAGACATGGCTCACCTACAAACCCAGACTCAAAAGGATTACTTCTTCACTTCAGTTCCCCCCTAACATTGCCTTAATCCTGGCTGTGGGCACCTCTAGACTACACTACTTCAATAAGTGATACAGCTAATAAAGTCACCCTGCAAATTCCAAAATTGCAAAATCACGCTGCTAATCTTAAATTGGTCGAGACTGCGTCCCTCCTGCACTGAATGACCTACATTGACTCCATGTAAAGGTACCAACCAACTCCGGGACCTTTGGTTTGGTTTATAAAACTCTATGTGGCCACACCTCTAAGATACAGTTCCATGACTTTCAACCCTTTCATCCTGCCATATGATTTTGATCCTCAAGTGTAAAGTTACTCAACATTCGGCCAATCTGATCCAAGAAATATGTATTGTTTTTTTTTATGTTCATTTACTTACTATTAAGGGTAAACCTACTTAGAAGGCAACATATTTCTGTACATAGGTGTTGGTATTTTAGCACAAATAATGTTGGCTATGTGGGCCCACTCGGTGACAATCGGAGCCAAGCGGGAGGGGGATGGGAGGGTTCAGTACTAATACGCTAGCTAAGGGAATTACCGAAAAGCAAGGACTTCAGTTCTTTCCTGAAATGTAGTAGTGTCAGGGCGGGGGCGAATATCTGGTAGGATGGTGTTCTGCACTGCAGGTGTGTCTTAGCATATGGCCTTTTTTCTGGTATTTCCTTCTGACATGTTGTTTTTGAGTTAGCTTGTAGAATTGTACTGACCCCCGAAATTTCTCGTATTTATCTAGGTATTGTGGTGATTAGGTCGATATTGCCTTGAAGGTAATGCAGGCGTTTTCAAGCTCATTCTACTCATATCTGCAGACAGTGAAGTTTCCTGAGCGTGTACAGAGATGAATATCAGCAGCCAGTGAATTTCCCAAAGCGTGGCGGAGATGCATATCAGCAGCCAGTGAAGTTCCCAGAGCATGGCAGAGATGCATATCAGCAGCCAGTGAAGTTCCCAGAGCGTGGCCGAGATGCATATCAGCAGCCAGTGAAGTTCCCAGAAGGTGGCGGAGATGCATATCAGCAGCCAGTGAATTTCCCAAGGCGTGGCAGAGATGCATATCAGCAGCCAGTGAAGTTCCCAGAGCGTGGCAGGATGCATATCAGCAGCCATTGAAGTTCCAAGAGCGTGGCGGAGATGCATATCAGCAGCCAGTGAAATTACCAGAGTGTGGAGGAGATGCATATCAGCAGCCAGTGAAGTTTCCAGAATGTGGTGGAGATGCATATCAGCAGCCATTGAAGTTCCCAGAGCGTGGTGGAGATGCATATCAGCAGCCAGTGATGTTCCCAGAGCATGGCCAAGATGCATATCAGCAGCCAGTGAAGTTCCCAGAGCAAGGCAGAGATGCATATATCAGCAGCCGGTGAAGTTCCCAGAGCGAGGTAGAGATGCATATCAGTAGCCAGTGAAGTTCCCAGAGCATGGCGGAGATGCATAGCAGCCGCCAGTGAAGTTCCCAGAGTGTGGCGGGGATCCACTCAAGCTTCTTGATGCCGACGAGTCTTGCAGTGGTGTGTTGTCCTTCTTTCAGTGGGATGAGGGCTACTGTTTGGGACAGCAGCAAGGAGTGAATCCACCAGTCTAGGTGGGATACTACATATCATTGCTCAGTTGTCCTTACGTTAGTGTGTGGAAGGAAGGGTGTTATTTGCATAATAGAGAACATCGATACCGTGAGATTGACGTTATGCCATTTTGAGTTTTATCTGCAATGTGCTGTTTATATGACAGGTTGCACTTGATGGTAAACGCCAGTGATTTGGCATTTCTGGTTAGATTTGGCATATACAATTCTAGATTCATGTGGCATAGCCATAATTGCACGTGTCTGTCTCTTTGCCGATGAGTACAATCCCACTGTTTGAGGGCTTGAGCTTTCGGTATGTGCTTGTCATCCATACATGGACGAGCGCCAGACTGCATGTTGGCCATACAATGTATTTGGTGCAGCTGGGCATTTGGTGCAGCTGTGTGTCCTGAAAGTATTGCTGTATAGTGATGTCGTTGTTCATGAGGGGCACTCTATCCATGTACAGGTTTAATATGACCATAAAAGGGATGGACCCTTGTGGAACTGTGCACCCGACTTGATAGCCCTGTGTTCTGAGACTAGCCATGTAAACCAGTTGGAGTCGGTGAAATAGATAGTAGGTAAACTAATCAAGTACAGCGTAAGCAACACCATATATGTGGCCACATGCATGAGTCATTTTGTGTGGTGGATGGTGTTGAATGCTGTGGCGAAGTAGAGTATGAACAGGAGACGTGCATACTCACTATCCATGATATGTAGCACTTTGCTGACTACATTAAGATTGCTATTTTAGTACTGCACCTTGGTCTAACCCCAGATGGATTGTCCTGCAGTAGCCTGTTGTGATCTATTTGTTTGTGTAATTATTTGTAAGGGCGCTGACTTCTCAATACTTTTCCCTAGATTTGTGTGACTGGGTGGTAGTTTGCAAGGTCACTCAGATACAGAATACGAGTGAAGACTTTTCTCATCGGCGTAGTCTATACAATGAACACAATCTGATTTGGACCCATGCCCCTTCTCCAAACCACCAGCCTTGACTTTACACAATTCTCAAAAGCTGCTGAAAGTGGGACCTGGTGCGTGGGAGGGCTGTGGTGTAGGCATGCAAGAGCATGGTGTTTGTGTGTGCCCCAAGCCTTACCCACTTACCAAAACCAAATGCATTTGACAAAGAGCTTAGGCAAGCAGAATAGACAGTGGAAGTCTCACAGAAGCCAGGGGATGGGCCAGGGAAGGGCTGGGATTCTGTGCCCACGTCCCCCGGCTTTCAGCATCATATGGGCATGGCGTTGCAGCTTTCCCTGGATCTGCAATCTGTGTGTGTTCCCGCCAACTTCTCTGTCCCTGAAGGAATTGACCACCAGGGCTGGGAATGTTTACATATTTATTTATGTATGGTAGAAATCTGATTGGAAGGGAAGTAGTGAGCTTCTTACAATGGGGTGAGTTTGAGGGATATTCTGACCAGGTGTGGAGGGGAGTAAATGAAACAGTCACCAGGGACAATACATACGTAGATATACATAGATTAAGGAGAAACAACATTTGGACATTTTTAAGTGCCGGTAGGCCGTACAGCCAGCTGTGCTCGGGATGTGACTACGATGGGTGAAGTGCTGGAGTGGAGGCAGAGGAAGTGTGGGACTGAGGCAGGTTAGAGTCGAGGGAAAAATGTCAGCTAGAAGGCAGAGGAAAGGTAGGTTAAGAGGGTAACTCAGCGGTGAGGAGGTAGACTTTTAGTTTGGGTTTGAACAGATACGTGTGGACTGTTTCTCAGATGTCCAGGGAAAGAGAATTCCATTTTTATTTTTATTTTTTTATTATTTGCTTGTTAGGCGCTTATACAATAAGAAAATACAGTTTCAAAGCGCTCACCGGGCAACGGAGGGAGCAGCAGTAGGAAATATATTAAAATACTTAAAAAAACACAATATTTACTAGCAGTGGGGGGAAGAGGAAAACAGGACGAACCTACATTGCCTTGGGAGTATTCAGAAGGTGCAAGTGCAGCAAGGAAGAAGGCAGGGGGTCATTGCTGTGGAGTCTGAGCTCATGGGTGAGCCACAGATGAAGTGGTATGAATATTGAGTGCTACACGGCCTGGAGCCGCAAACCGCGAGGGGTGTAAAAAAAGGGAGAAGGAAGAGCTGAAAGTGGGAGTTCGTGGCAATATCCTGAGTGTGTGGGAGGAAGGAGAGGGAACAGCCGAAGAAGAGAGCAAGTGCATGCAAATGGAGCAAGAAGAGAGAAAGAACGGAAGCGAGAGGAAGCACAGGGTAGTCGAGGAGACAGAGCAGAGATTACGAGAAAGCTTGTAGAGCTGGATAGATACAGAGAGGCAAGTGGAGCACTGCAGGGAGGAAGGGGCATTGCAGCCGTCATCTTGTGTTTAATGGAACATTCTCATGACGTCCCAGCTCACCTTCTGCACCACTGTCTGTACATACACATAACTTCATGCATATATTCACCCATCTAGCTCTATTTTCCTGAACCAAAATGCAGTATCATCAAAAAAATCCCTGAAGTCCCGCACAGCAATATTTTCCCTCAAAATACACATTTTTTTCATAAATGTTTTTTGTTTAACAATTTGTATTGTATTTAGTTTCAGGCAATAACAATTAGATTAGCATATCTATATATTACAGGGCCTGCGGTAGTGACCCTGTAGTTATGGTTAAGTTGCTCAACTCATAGGAAGAGCACTTTTTGGGCAGCTTATAACTTTGCTGCCCCCGGACAAATCTTTCCAAAACTTGCAAATAAAGTATATGGCAAAGTTGTAGGGGGGGTCCCAATTTTTTTTTTTACATGAGCGCAATGGAAAATAAATGTTGCTCACGTCTACAGCCCAATCCGCTGGACGGATTCTCACCAGATTTGCTGCAGGAGTGGTGGCTTGGTCCCCAAAAAACAGCCCAAAAGTAGGTAAACAAAAATTAGTGATATCTGGGTTCGGTCTGCGGACTCACTTCCCTGTTCGGTCTGCAGACTGGCCTCTGATTGGTCCAGAAGGCGACGTGAGGCACACCTGCTAATTGGATGGTGAAAAGCGTGAAATGCGTCATATTTTTGGAAACGCCCGCCATGTTGGATTCACGGACATCAGGCCGTGTCCGCGGACATCGCTGTTAAAACCTATTTAAAAACACTACATTGCACTTGTCTAACTCATCAAACAATCTCTGGCGAGGAGGGGGTGATGAGGATGGGATATGGCCATAAAAACGGGGCTTTTTCATCCCTGATGTCCCCAAATAGTCTGGTTGTTCGAGTACAGTCCTGTGATGTTCACGAACACTTCAGATATTCGGAGACATCTATGCCTATTTCTGCATTACTGGGTTCGTGAAAAGCAATTTTTGGATGGCTTATAACTTTGGCGCCACTCAATGAAACTGCATGACATTTTGAAATGTTATTCTAGACCTGATTCTAAATGGTTCTGGAAAGTGTGGAGCTGTTTTGTCAAGAGAGAACAACATTAGAGAGGGGGGGGTACCAAAATATTGTAAAGGTTTACAAATGGGGTGCCGTCTGACAAATCTACATAAGTTTGCAAAACGATTTTAAATCTAGATATAAATGTTTTTGTAAAGTTTGGTCGGATTTTATCAAGAGGGGCTAAATTAGAGGGGGTCTCAACATTTTTAGATGGCTTATATCTTTGTTGCCATTTGACGAATGTGGACAAAAGTTTTCAGAAAAATTATAGACCCAACCTTCAATGTTTGTGTAAAGTCAGAATGGATTCTGTCAAGTGGGGGCAAAGTTATATGACTATTGTAGCTACATACATTTACACACTTTTGAAAAAAAAACATGGGCGGATTTCAAGCAAACTCGTGTAAGGAGCATTGGCAAGGGCCTTAAAGCATGGTTTTGCAAATGGGCCTTTTATGTCTTGACAAGTGTCACAATGTAGGTACAAAAAATAATGATATACCTTTGGTAACTGAGGTACAGCATGTGGCCATGGGCGGTGGCCGGATTGTCCGCGGTCATGGCTTAAGGTCATGACCCAGATCAATCTGGCTACTGGCCATGACTGTGAGGGACGACAAATGGGGTTAAAGTGGCCATGTCCACCTGGGACCAGCTTTGTGGTAAACGTATTTGAAAGTGGGATAGGTTTGAAAGGGACAAACAAATATGCTTGTGGTAATATGGTCATAGGGTTCTCTCTTCGCCTTCTGCGGGCTGCCATGGAAAGGGAAGAGGGGCTCTGCATGGAGCCCCGCCTTCCCTTTCCATGGTGGCCATCTTGGAAAAGGATCTTCCTTCCTACAGGGGGATGCCGAAGGCATCCCTGTTAAGAAAGTAAAATCCTTTTTTTTAGCACCCCGGGTTCCCGCTTTGGGAACCAGGGGTGCTAATGGCCTTCATCCCCCATTGAAGGGGCAGGAATGGGGGATAACGGTCCGAAGCGCTCGTTATTTATTTATTTATAATGCGCGAAGCCCACAGGCATCAGGGTGCACATAGACGCACTTCACTTGGGCCAATAACTTGGGATGCCGGGCTGTTATCCCCCGTTCCAGTACCTGGAACGGGGGATGAACATCACATTGTATCCATTATCATAACACAAAATGCTAATGGAAATGTTGGAAAATCTTATTGAGCCTATGTACTTTACTGAGAAATGTAAAGTAGATGGAGTCTATAAGATTTTTTTTTAGTTCTATTTTTTTAACTGTGAAAGGTGGTTCCTATAGGAATCTTTCTTTTGTTGTTTTTTTTAATGTATTATTCTTTTTGCAGGAGAGTTTAGAACGTAATGTGGGGAGGGAAATGAGGGAAGAGGCACCAAGCACTGATATGGAGGGGCAGGTGGACAGGGGAAGATGTTGCGCGTGTGTTACTTCTAAGGTAGGGGGCAGTGTTTCTTATGCTTCTTGATTACAGCTTCAAAAACACTTGGTAATTGCTTCCCCCTGCAGAGTGGTGTATTGCAGTATATACAGAGGACTGTTGTCTTCGAAAGATATGGATCAACAGCCTCTTTTATTGCTTGCAAGGTAGCTGGTGGGATTTTGTGTCCCACAGATGTAGGCTGTGTGGTTACAGTATTGGTTGAGGAAGATGATGTGGACGAAGACAGCCTACTACTGGCTAAGAAAGGAACAGCTTTTCTGAGAGCATTACGGTGGTTGGATTTGGTGTGGCGGCGCATGGAGGTGGTCCCATAGGAGTAATGTCCAGGTAGTCTGCAACTGAGTACAAAGTTGCACTTAGTGCATTTCACTTTTGTAGCTTTTGCCTTTGGTACATTTCCAACAGTGGTAAAGAACTGCCACACCCATGATTCTCTCTGGATGCTAGACGTAGGCACTTCCTCTACCTCATCTTCATGGTCCTCTTCATTGTCTTTGGAAGTACTGTACTCTTTTGTTGTGTAGGTCCTCCAGCTGGTGGTGGTGGTGGCTCTTGGGGAGGAGGGATAGCAATAGCTGATGCCATTTTTAAGATAACTAGCAGTGTTGCTAATATTCTTCCAAGTATGTGCTTTGTACTAGGTTGTTAATGGATAATGAGTAAGAATAGGGGTAGGAGCTGTGCAAGGGTAAATCCTGAGCTTGAAAGTTCCTAGATCAGTAGAAAATCCAGTTCCGAACTGTCCTCAAATCACGGACCCGATCGGGAAGTCGAACGCGTTTGTGGACACATCAGTATGCTGCGCGTGAGCGCCTGGTCACGTGGCACTGTCCGGAAGGTCTACGATGATGTCAGACGTTTGCGGACGTCGGCAGATGCAAAAACAGTGGAAAAAGTGTATAGAAGTGTTAAAAATTATGCTAGAAGGTGGGAAATGGCAGAGTTTTAAGGTAAAACTTTATAAATTGTAGAAAAATGTTGCTATATTGTGGTAAGTATGATATTACTAGGTAGTAGGAAAAAAGCACACACTGGTAAAAACCCATGAAATTCACTGAAAAAACTTTGTTAAAGGGACGTTATGATTACAAGTAAAACCGAAAAACCTCAGAAATTCACCAGTTATGGTAAGCTAAGCAATCATATATCGCGCCACCATCACACACTGCTAAGACTAACACCGAGGACATCACTGATGACATCACATATGAAATTCATTTTGATGAAAAGTCCCTGCAATGAGCGGTGTTTATAATGTTTGTAACAAGATGTCATGGGTAATTGGGAGACCTATCATGAACTACTTAATCTATTAAAGAATGTACTCATATAAACAACATTGTATTGGAGTGTTGTTGTTAATACAGGGACCTAATCATACATAAACATAAGCAACGGCTGCAGCATTCACCACAGAAGTACAATATTTATAATCTTGTAATTTTGGATAGTAAAATAATGAAGGATACCTTATCAGAGTTTTGAGTAATGTTAAACATCTAATAACTAGCTAACAATTCAAGACTTACTAAACACTTGTGCTAGTACAAACAATGCATATGAAGACCCACAATGCTTACAAATCAGAGGCACATACAGGGAAAGTAAAGTAACAAAGAAAGAAACTGCATCATCAGAAAATGTTAATAAGATAAAACTGTATCTTCATGTATACAAATGAATTGTGTGTTTGAGGCATGCTTGTTGCCCCATGTATGTGCACCATGAGCTGAGACCAAACCCTAAGGAAAATACTTTAAGAACATATGACAAGGTTAACCTCTAGCTATATAGCACCTTTTGAATTTTAATATTCTGACTGTCAGTGAACAAAACCACCTGGCCTAGATATGTCAGTGAACAAAAACAAGTGGCCCGGATATGTGAGGTCATCAGTGATGTAATCAATGACATTTGTGATGTCATATTTGATGTCCTGGATGTAAGTCTTAGCAGTGCACAGTAGTGGCACGAGTTATGGTTGCTTAGCTTACCATAACTGACAAATTTCTGAGGTTTTTCGGTTTTACTTGTAACCATAACGTTCCTTTAACAAAGTGTTTTCATTGAAAAAAAAAATATATATATACATATGCCATTAAGTATGGAGCACCACGTATTTTGTGGTTTTTATTAACAGTCATGGTCTGCATTATAAAGAAGATATTTTGTCTGCAGTAAACGAGCATCCTGGTGATTCTCTGTAGAACGGGGGAGTGCCTCACATTCCGACTGTAGGAAAACAGTCTCATCCAATATATATATATATGTATAAATAAATAAAACATATAACATCCAGTGTCTACTCATCTAGTCCAGGTACAATCCTGAAACTAAGATGAGATTTAAGACAAGACAAAATAAAGATATTAATTAAACTGTAGTTATCAAAATAAATGACAGGTCAAAATTAAATAATTTAAGCAATTAGCAATTAAATAATGTATAATGTACAATAAAGGATACAATTACGTGGTTACTGAGAGAACATTATTGCCTGATACTGAATCAGTAAATATATGCCATTACTGTTGATATTTAGTAAATAATTAGGGACAACTGGCCATATTCTTCTCCTTTCTGATGTTACTAATATAATTCCACCAACCCTTTATTGTAATTTTTAGAAAATCCTTCCAATTAGATGTAAACTTTCTAATTGTTAAATCAAAGATTATCTATCAATCATTTATTTTTAATTAACTCATTGAATGACTACTTAATAAAACATTAGAAAAATGTAAAAGGATGGTGACCTTAAATATTTGTGAAGGAATTTTCCATGCTTGGGACCAGAATTTCTGAACATTCAAAAAACATATGCTTAAATGACCACTATCCGAATGACAAGACTCAACCACATATAACTCTGCATTAGCTCATTTTAACAGAGTTCAAATGCTTTATGAGTAAAGAAGGAATGTGTTTGAGTTATATTAGCTGATGTCAATGTTTCCTTAACCTTTGACTAAATTAAGAGTAATCTAACTTCATACAACATCTTCCCACAATCAATTTTCCAATGCAGTTCCTAAAACCATTTCATATTAGATGGTCTGTTTTGTTTTTTTAATTAACTTGTAAACATGCGAAGCATTGCATATGTATGAATACTCCATAAATTGATGTCTGGAAGTGTCTGGAACTAATCAATTTCCTGGAAGGAAATCCAGGTTATCAAAACAAACATTCATTAATTCCATACATTGATTGTAAGCCGAATTAGACAAAGAAATAACATTTAGTTTTGAAAACATCAACTGTATGGATATTAGTCCCTGAAATAAATTGTGTAATAAACTTAATACCTTTCCATGGCTTCCAGAAAATAGATCTCCCACTCAAAGTAATATTTTCATTACAAACCGGTGAGAAAAAATATATATATGTATGAAAAAATAAAAATACAAATTCTTTGAGAATAAAGGTTTAATACAAACTGATTTAGACTTTAAATAATTGGGACATTTAAAAAACTAAAATAACTCTTTGATAGTAAACAGGATAACCAGTTTTTTCTCAACTACTAGCCACAATGGTATGTGAGAAACCAGCACTGAACTTGTTTAATAATAAAAGCCTTATGACCATTTTTTTCCATCCATAAGGCGGATAAACAACCCGAAGGCATCGAGGCACTGTTACGGGTACCAGTTACATGCAATAGGCAGTACAAAGACAGTTGGAAAGCAGCAAGTCGGTTACATGACCTGATCTGCATCCAGTCACAAACTAGGCAAACAAACTGGTTTTAATGGCTTTCCTGATTCCGCATTCTGATGGTTCCGCTCTCAAAGTGGGAGGCAGGGAGTTCCACGGCTTGGCTGCGATGTAGGGGAAGCTAGAGCCTCCAGCTTTAGCTCGTCTGACTTTGGGCTGGGTGAGGCGGAGTTAGTGGGTTCAGTGACTTGTTTCATATCCTGATTGGCCTATTGGGCCTTCTCATGTGCCTTAGGCTAGATGATAAGGCCCAATAAGAAACAAGTCACTGAACACACTAACACCACAATGTGTATGAACACAAATGCAAATGATGTTATATGATTATGAGCTAATTCTACCCAAATACAACATCACAAAGCAAAGGATTATTTTGTGACTTGTTTTATTAATGACGCATGCGAGAAGCTCTTACAATGTACAATCTTAATCTTCAAATGAATGGACGTTAGCAGGGATGGGTTAGCTGTAAATCAGCTGTTTTATGCTTCATCCAGCCTCAACCAATTGCTGACTTGTATCCCCCTGTTGGCCCACCATAGAAGCAGGGATGTCATTTAGGGGTTGCCAGTGGTCGCACCTGCGTCTCCTGAGGTCACCCTTGCTATCCCTGTGGTCTCCCTTGCTACCCCTAAAACAAATATATATGTTTTGGCTTTACATAGTGTTTTTTTTTTATTGCGGCTCCTGGGCTCTGGCCAGCAGCATGTGGCTCTTTTTTTCTGGAGTGGCTGGTTTTCTGATAGCTATAGCCGGTAAAATAGCTCAGTGGGTTGAGTGCTCTCTTTGCAATGTGTGTGTGGTTTGCAGGTTTAACTCCGGCAAGGTCAACTCAGCCTTTCTTCCTGCTGAGGTTGATAAATGAGTACCAACCCAGGTTGGGTGATATTGTACGTGTATTTGTTCTACATGAAGCGCTTAAGCGAAAGTGCTAATAACGCATCATTATCGTTTGGCCTGGGACGTCTGATTGCATTCACAGTGATGTGGTAATATGGGCCTATACACACTGATATTAGGCATTTTGGTGAAATGACGTCCCTGCATAGAGGTTCGCCTCATTAATATGTCAATTATCCTGTCTGCACTGGGCTTTGCGTGAGGTCATGCCCTTTTTAAAATTTAAGATACAGGATATTTTGGGGGCTCCTGGCAAGCTCAGCTCAGACTGAAAGTGAATTACGCACTGCTCTTCTTAACTAAATAGCTCCAGTGCCCTCATGGCGTAAACTTTAGCACGCGCCTCTGCTGTTAGCACGCGTGGTTATCAGAGAAAAACACCAAATGCCTTTACCCAATCACATGTCACTTAGAAAAGCAGAAGGCACCTACACTACCAACACATATGAACAGAGCCTTTCTCACTCATACATTTTTTTTGTTTTAAAAGTTAACATTTCTCCAAGAAATAATGAAAGCAGTTGACACAGTGATTTAAGTTTGTGTATTAACTTTTTATTTTAGAAATCTAAAAGTTTTATTGAAAAGCCGGCAGTAGATATCAGTTCTGAAGGTTATAGAGTCAGTACTGGTAAAAAAAAAAAACAAGATAGCTGGTAAGACAGCACAGCGAGTAGAGTGCTCGCTTTGCCATCCTTACAGCGTCTGCCATCGCAGGTTCAAATCCTGGCAGGGCCAAACTCTGCCTTTCATCCTTTCGAGGTAGATAGATGAGCACCACGCACCGTGGGTAATAAGCAGCGCTTAGATACCTAGGGGTTTGTAGCGCTATATACATGCAAATTAAAATAACATATTTACTAGCTTTAACATTGTCCAAGGTCGGTTAATTTTTGCACATGAACCAATGAATACATTATTTCATAAATAAACCATCACATGTGGACCCCTCAAACAACGGAGTGTCTGTCACTTTGCACTCACCTAAAAGAGTGAATACCTTCCTTCTACATATAAAACTGCTTCCAGGCACATGTTTTGCACGGATGGATTTATGCACAGTCTGAGTTCTTACCGCTACCCTTCCTTCACTCTCTGAGTGCCAACACAAGCTATGCTATTGATGGCAGCAGAGCTTGCCTGCAATGCAATACTTTGCTTACTTACACAACGTAAACTGTTTCCTTGCCCTCTTGATTTGACATCCAACTCTGAATGCATTTGTGAATGACACATATATCCCCATGAAGTGGAACTGGCTGTATCTTTGCATAAACCAATCTGCTCTCTCTCCCACCATGTTTTATGATGGCAGTATTCCTGAGCTCTTAATGCTCACACCAGCAACAGGGGGCAAGGGTCTGTGCTGTTATCCGAAGCCCGCCCACACTCTCACACTCACGGGAGAAGGCATCTTTACCATTGCACATGCAGTCTAGATGTTGTGCTTTCGTTTCACTGCAGCTCAACACTGAGGTAAGATATGTTCTGCTAACTGTCCTCCATAATCTCTCTACTTCTTTTCAATGAGTGCATGCAGTGCGTGAACCCATAAAAAATGGCTGGACTCTGGAGATGAGTGGAGCCCCTTCGCTGACCCACAGAGATCTTAATCGAATGAAGTACCAATTCTGCCCTAGATTTTTGTATATATATACATTGTAAAACAAGGGGAAAAGTAATTGCACTTCTCCACATAGGGACAGCATTCTTCACGGTTAGGACGCCAGTATGGATCTCCAAGAAATAAATCAATTCACCATTCGCCAAATGTTCTTATGCCATATCCAGTTTTATTCAAGGCATTAAACTCACGACGCGTTTCGCAACGCTCCCGTTGCATGCTCACATATACAATATGATGAGATTGCAAACTGCTTTTAAGTACAGAAGGGCTCGATCTCTATGATTCCACCCAACACATTTTGTCCTTCTTCTATTTCAACTCTTGAAATACCCCATAAGCATTCTATGTTGAATGCTGGCGGCCAATTTGAGATGTGTGAATTCCCAAACCTAGTGTATTAAAGCAAATACTTTTTTAGAGATATCACAATTATTTTATAGGGCCGGTCATTGTGTAGTAACAGGTTTTCATTTTCATTTTCACAATGGTTTAAATATATTATTGCTGTAATGATTTAAAAATAAAACCTGCTCGTTGTACAATTACATATTATTCCCAATCACAGCCTGGAGTAACAATCAAATGCTGGCATCGTGTAATTCAACAATTGATTAACTAATAGCCTACTGCCCGAAATGAATTTTCTATTTGCAAACTGTATCCGTGTGAAGAGCTGTATTTTCCTAATCACTACGTATTTCGTAGGTTCAAGATTATAAAGTGTAAAGTGCTGTAAACATAACTCTCAGTCCATTTGTCTTTAAAAACCTAAAGTGCATAGTGCAAAAGTGCTCTGTTAGTATCTTGAACATTACCCTTCACACAATCATTTGGCTTTTATAAATGATTTCTTAGGAATTCAAGTTGTTATTTGTGGCAGTTTGTTAAAGAAAAAATTATGCTAAAGTGCTCAATGCTAAACACATGCGGTAGTATTTATGGCCAGCATTGAATATATAATGTAAAAACCAGGATTGGGACAATATTAACAGCGGTATATCGAAGGACAAGATGAATAAAATCAAACCTAAAAAGCTAAGCAATTCTCACTGTTCCATAAAAAGTCAACACACATATAAAATGTAGAAAAAGGTTAAAGTTAAAGTTAAAACGAGCTCAAATATCAAAATCAGCAAAAAGTGTTTTCTTATGTTGCTGACTAAAGACATTATCAAGAGTGAGGCATAGGAGAAGATTTATGTCCCAAGGAATGTGTACAATTCTTCATCCAGGTTATGTCCTCCTGGTTTCTTAGTTTGAAAGTCTAGGATAAATCGTGTCTCCATCTGGCGTAGTTCCAGCTCACAATTCCCTCCACGTATATTGGGTTTTATGTGGTGAACTCCAAAAAATCTGAAATTGTCCAATTTGCTCTGGTGTTGATCCCTGAAGTGTACTGCCATTGGGTAGGAAGCATCTACATTTATATATATATATATATATATAACTTTTTATGTATGATATGATAGTTTATTTATATAGCTCCTATACACAATGTAGTTTTTGATTCTATACACAATGTAGTTGTGGTAAGACTAAACACTTGAATTATAAATGTTCAAAGAAGTTGTTTAATGTGGATTATTAAGACTTAGACACCTCACAAGAACCCTGGATTTCTGATGGCTCGGCGGACGGAATCTCAAGGCCTTGAAAGACTGCCTTTAGTGTGAATTGTTATATCTTTCCCCAATGCACAATTGTAAAGACATGCCAGTGAAGCACAACAGAGAATTTACTTTTAGCTGATGAAAGCATAATTGGGATAGTGGCAACTGGGTATTTCTTTCCTACTCAAATAATTCATATAACAGGGTCGAATCAAAATAATTAAATTAAAATGCAGTGAAGGTGGGTGTAACACCTTCTGAGACATTGTTCATTGGTGAAGTGTACCAAATCAGGAGGCATTCGCAGATTTGATGGAGCAAACACCCAGATGTAACAGTTGTCCACAATTTAATCCGACTGAACCAGGGAAGGCCTTAGCCCTGCTGGGCACCATGGTTATGGAGAGTTAAGTGCATTTCAATGCCTTTGCTTATTAATACACTCCTACGCCACATTCTCCACAAAGCACTCCTCTGCCAATACTACAAAGTTGCATGCAAGTGATACAAACACTATGGTCCTCATTACGAGTTTGGAGGCAGCCATGCCCTTAAGAAGGGCATGGCTGCCTCCAAACTCGGGTCCGGGTCTGTGGTCCCTGAATGGGGAAATACCGGCCCATTCCGACTTTGGAGGGCCCGGTATTTCCCCATTCAGGGAACCCGGACCATCCCCATTCCCATTTGAGCCCCTATAGGGCTCAATGGGAAAGGGGAGCATGCTAACAACGGGCCTGTTAATGACGGGCCCGTTGTTAGCATGCTGGTCCCCTCACGGGACCCGCAAAGGACGTCTGGTCTGACCAGACGTCCAGAGCGGATCCCGCGAGGGAACCTCATAATGAGGCGGTACGGGGTTAACGGCGCCGGCATCTTTACTGGCGCCGTTAACCCCTTACCGCTACATTCGTAATGAGGCCCAAAGTAATCTCATCTGATTTTTCAAGACACACAGCAAAAGAAAAAGTGTGATAAGGGCATCAATTTGTATTTAATGTCTGTCTCGGGCATGCAAATTATTGTGTGATGTGATAAAAATCCAACTGCTAGTAAAAACAGTTTTTGAATGTCTAATTTAAAGACATTAGTGCAATAAAATAATCAGTCAAAAAACAAAGTGGTGTTAGCTTGTGATTCTTTGTGTTGACCTCGAAGAAAAGATTGTTAAGCGGGGCAGTGTGTAGACTTTGGGGGCACTGCAACTTACAGAAAATATTTGTGTTTTAAACACATTTGCTATAATAGAGCTCAGAGATCATGCTCTTGCCTTTGAAGAGCATGATGTTCTGGATTTCAGAACACATAAATGTGTGACTCAGTTTTCGATAATGCTATTTGCAAAACTAAATGACAGATTGGTTAATTTGTTTGGACTTGATTAGATGTGATTTAGATTTGTGCATTCATAGAGCGCATGTCCCATGATGGGAACCAAGCAACAAGTTGCATATAGACGCAGATGGGCAATGTACTCAAACTCAACAGAATGTTGACACTTGATTTAGTAATAGCATGGTTTAGGTGAACAAGTAGGTTTTTAATTGTTTTCTGAACACACTGAATGATTCCATCTGCCACAGACTTTGTGGGAGACAGTTCCAAGAGTGAGAGCCCGCAATAGCAAAGCGTCTGTCTCCCCAAGTTGAGGTTCTGGGTGGAGGAACAACCAGAAGACCCTGTCCAACTGATTGCAAGATACAATTGGGACAGAAGACAGTGATCTTGGATGGTATATAAGTCAGGGAGAGACCGAGAATACACTTAAAGGCCGTACATATTATCTTGAACAAAATCCTTTCCTTCATTGGAAGCCAATGAAGGCGCCTTCTGAAGGGAGAGAGAGTTGTTCCTTTTGTTAGATCAAAGATTAATGAAAACCTTAGTTTATTTGTGTAGTTTACGCTAATTCCGCATTTTACCCATGGCACTTTCATGTCCCAACCATATCTTGTGATCAGTTGGACAGGGTCTTCTGATAGTTCCTCCCTCCAGAACCTCAACTTGGGGAGATAGACGCTTTTCTATTGTGTGCCCTCGCTCTTGGAACTGTCTCCCACAAAGTCTGTGGCAGATCGAATCACACAGTGTGTTCAGGAAACAATTAAAAACCTACTTGTTTGCCTAAACCATGCCATTACTAAATCAATTGAAAACATTCTATTGAGTTTAAGTGAACTGTCAAACAGTAACGACAGTCGTACAAAAGCAATTACGTCTCTTTTAGGGTCTTAGCAAAACAAAGAGGCTGATTTGTGCAGACCTCAAATGTTTCATGTCAAGTCTGTGCTAGTAAAATCCAAAGTTGGATGCTGGAGAATAAACTCCAGTTAAACTCCACAAAAACAGAGATTGTTGTTTTTGGGTCTCACAAGACCATACAGAATACAGCAAAGTTCTCACACTTTATTCCATGCCCTTCATTGTTTGGGGTTTCATCAAAATATACTGAGAAAATAAATAATCTGGGCTGTATATGGCGGTCAGACCTGAGTAGTAACTCAGATGTAAATCTGACTGTAAATCAGTATACTATCAGTTAACACTTTTGAAACCATTGCTGCCTTTAGTTTCGGGAAAAGACATATCCACTGTAGTGGGGACACTTACCAATGGGTTGGATTACTGCAATGCTCTTTTAGTTGGTATTGACCAACTTCAGAGACTACAGGGTGCGCAGAATTCTGCAGTGCGATTAATCTTTGATCTAACAAAAAGAACAACTCTCTCTCCCTTCAGAAGGCGCCTTCATTGGCTTCCAATGAAGGAAAGGATTTTGTTCAAGATAATATGTACGGCCTTTAAGTGTATTCTCGGTCTCTCCCTGACTTATATACCATCCAAGATCACTGTCTTCTGTCCCAATTGTATCTTGCAATCAGTTGGACAGGGTCTTCTGGTTGTTCCTCCACCCAGAACCTCAACTTGGGGAGACAGACGCTTTGCTATTGCGGGCTCTCACTCTTGGAACTGTCTCCCACAAAGTCTGTGGCAGATGGAATCATTCAGTGTGTTCAGAAAACAATTAAAAACCTACTTGTTCACCTAAACCATGCTATTACTAAATCAAGTGTCAACATTCTGTTGAGTTTGAGTACATTGCCCATCTGCGTCTATATGCAACTTGTTGCTTGGTTCCCATCATGGGACATGCGCTCTATGAATGCACAAATCTAAATCACATCTAATCAAGTCCAAACAAATTAACCGATCTGTCATTTAGTTTTGCAAATAGCATTATCGAAAACTGAGTCACACATTTATGTGTTCTGAAATCCAGAACATCATGCTCTTCAAAGGCAAGAGCATGATCTCTGAGCTCTATTATAGCAAATGTGTTTAAAACACAAATATTTTCTGTAAGTTGCAGTGCCCCCAAAGTCTACACACTGCCCCGCTTAACAATCTTTTCTTCGAGGTCAACACAAAGAATCACAAGCTAACACCTCTTTGTTTTTTGACTGATTATTTTATTGCATTAATGTCTTTAAATTAGACATTCAAAAACAGTTTTACTATGGATTTTTATCACATCACACAATAATTTGCATGCCCACGGCATTAAATACAGATTGATGCCCTTATCACACTTTTTCTTTTGCTCTGTATCATGAAAAATCAGATGAGATTACTTTGGGCCTCATGACGAATGTGGTGGTAAGGCAACAACGGCGCCGGTAGTGCTACCAATGCCGTTGTTATTATACCGCCACATTATGAGTTTTGCTTGCGGGTGCCGCTCTGCACACCTGGTCAGACCAGGCGTGCAGAGCGGCACCCGCGTGCAGAACTCGTGATTGCACCGGCACCGTTATGGACGGTGCTGGTGCAATCATGCTCTCCAAGTCCATTCTGCCCTATGGGCAGAATGGGGATTGGGAGGCCGGCCATACCGGCACCAGCGAATTGGAAATTACCGGGCCATTCAACTCGTAATGGGCTGGTAATGGCTCATTAGTGGGTGCCGGTAGCGAGTCTGGCGGTAGCCGTGCCCTTGTTAAGGGCACGGCTACCGCCAAACTCATAATGAGGCCCTTTGCGTCACTTTAGGTTTCGTAACTATGTAAGGAGACATTTTTAAAATTGTTTATTTTTAAATTTTAGTTAAAATCATACAATACATGGCAAAAGCAAACATTTTGGCTTAGTTCTTGTGAGTGTGTTAAAGGTAGTGCTTCAATAAAATAAAGTTGCTCTCATTTAGAGTGCTATTAGGGAGAAGGTTGTTATAAAAGGTGGCAAAGGAGGTATTAAGGAGCTTGTAGTGGTAACAAGAGGTGGTGATCACATGGATGAAGTGTTAGCCACAGGAAGTGAGGGTGTTACTAAGGCAGCATTTTTTTTATGTTTTTTTTATTTAGTTCATGGTTTATTAAAAAGCCTATTCGTTTGAATTATACACATACCATAATATAATTTAAATACATAATAAATAATCATCAGATTTAAGAACAAGGAAAGCAAACTCAGTAACATCATTTACATCATTAATCATTACACCATTTAACCCCTGAAATTCATCAATCAATTTGACATCCTTTAAAAAGGTCACCACCCTGATTTATAGCGACGTCGGTTTCCCTGCTAAAATGCAGTATCACAAAGAATTCATGTTCAAGTACATCACATTATGCACATAACCTTTAAAAACTCTTCCCTTTTTGCCTGTAAAAAGGGACGCGTTATAAAGATATGTTTAAGATTGTCCACATCAGATTGACTGAACCTACATAAATTGTTCAGACTTAAGGCTCTCGCATAGAGAGTCTGACGGGTATGTATGAGGTTGAGTCTAATTCTTAAAACGGTTTCCATCCCTCTCCCATCGGGGCATTGTACAATGTAAGACGGCAAAACACCTCTTTTCTTATTGTCTCTGCTCAGCTCTTTACACAGCTCATATGAGCTTCTAACATCAAACAGTATTATCCAAACCTGTTCCTAGATATTTCCTTTTGCTGCACACGGATAGGTGATTTGGAGCTCACGGGTAACCCTACCACACTCTATTGCCTCTATACACTTCGTTTTAAAATGTATTAGGCATCCTGGTTTAGGGCTCTCCAGCTGCATGCACATTAGATGCTACAGGGAACCAGGTTTTGCATCAATTAACTTACTGTAAAGGCATCATGCCTGCCATGTCACTACACAAGACATTGGGCCTCATTACAAGGGTGGCAGGCACGGTATGAATGGTGCCGGTAAGGCATCGGCACTGTTCATACCGGGCCGCCATATTGTGAGTTCTGTTCACGGGTTCCTGACAGCCCGCCAGGTCTTACCTGGCGGGTTGTGCGGCACCCGCAAGTAGAAATCGTGATTGCACCGGCACCGTTATCAATGGTGCCGGTGCAACCATGCTTCCCATCCCCATTCTGTCCTACGGGGGCATTACCGCCACCCGCGAATGGGCGATTACCGGCCCACTCATCTCGCAATGGGCCGGTTCTTGCCCAATCGCAGGAGGCGGTGCCGATAGCGAGCATGGCGGTAGCCGTGCCTGCCATACAGGCACGGCTACCGCCATGCTCGTAATGAGACCCATTGACATTAGACCCAGTCCGTATCTAATTAGTGACACACGTAGTCCGTTCGCAGATTGAGCACTTTCTGCCAAATGTTCCCTTCTAGTCTTTCAAACTCAAATTTGTCAGAGAATAACCTTGACTCCAGCCCATATAATAATGCAGGGATTACTTTCTGGTTATAAAATATAACCAGCAGGATCAACGTTAAGCGGCAGTACTTTTTATGGATGAACACCATCTGTGCTCCCAATTGCATCCCTTTCTCCATCAATCTGTTTTCCCAAGTGGTCCAATTAGAGATTCTAGTGAGAAAGTGTCCCAGATATTTCACCTTGGGCACTAGTACCAATTTTTCCCCACCCAATGATCAGGTACATTTTGGGGACCTACTCTGTGCCCCTTGAAAAGTAATATATTGGTCTTTAAAGGGTTAGCCTTTAGCTTGTTCCCAATCATATAGTCATAGAATCTGGACAATAGCCGCTACAATCCCTTTTGAGTTCTGTCCATAAGCAGAATGTCATCAGCATAACTCAGCCAAAAGCATTTCTCCCCAGCAATCAATGGCGATATAGAGGAGACTGGTCACACATATTCTCCCAGGCCAGATATATACAAGTAAAAAAGGCAGGAGTCCAAAACACACTCCTGCCTTACACTTTTTGCTGTAGAAATGGGTTCCGTCACCGAACCCTGCATATTTAGTCGAACCCTAATCTTTGTTTTAGCGTGTATAAAAACCAAAATGTCCAATGAATGCTCTGGGAAATTCCATCTCCGAAGATTGGTCCACAATTCAGATCTATCTATTGTATCGAATGCCAGACTGAGATCTACACGCGCCATATAAAGTGGGTCGGCAACCATGGCCCCGGGCTGTTCCAGTAATGCTTTAATAACTAGCCCATTAGCGTCTGTCCAAATGCTGCTCCTGAATCTGGTTTGGAATTTAGATAGCCTGTTTGTTTGTGCAATCCACTCCTCAATTTCCTTTAAGATACATGCAGCAAAACGATACTTTCCACGTCTCGGAGGGCAATCGGGTGGTAGCTAATAGGGTTCAGACGATCCCCTCTCTTGTAGATAGGCACAACAAGTGAGGAGTTCCAAGACAGGGGCCACGTTTTAGATTTCAAGATGTTATTGAAAATAATATAAGGGCCCTGACTTTTGGATCTGATTTCAGAACCTTGTTGCATAAACCATTTGGACTCAGCGCCTGTGAGCTTTAAGGGAATATAATGATTTGAATGTATTTGCTCGGCGTCACTGTTGAAGCACCAGGGTCCAACATGGTTAATATAAAAAGAGTCCGCAGTGGTGATACTATACACTTAAGAAAACTGATCTGACTAGCATTGTTCCAAAATTTAGTTAGTTAAGTCTTCCACTCCTTCTTCCTTCTCTACTAAGGACCAGAGGTTCTTACCATTATGCTCAACCATGGCCTTTAGCATGCACTCACCATCCCATTGCGAAAGTAAGTATCTATCCACCCTTAGCCAATTCTTATATTTTTGTTTTGCTTTCTTAATAACAATAATGTTTAGTCTTTGTGTAAAGACACCCTCGAGCACTTTTCTTATCATTATTCTCAAATGATTTTTTGGCATTTGGACTTCTTGGCTGTATTCATGCAGACAGCAGGAGTTTGTACCAGGCCTTCTTTCATCACACATCTCAGTGACTTTTCCAATAATTAATGGGGGAAACTCCTCTACCGTCAATACTTTGAACTCATGACTACTTGGTAACTATAAATGGAGGATGATGGGAGACAGGAGATGTTATAAGTCCACAAGGGGGAGGCGAGGAAAGAAGTTTGAAGATAAGTTCCTCTCGTGGAACCGGGGACTCAAAAGATAAATAGTGTGACGAGGCAGAGTAGGACTAGGAGTAATGAAGGTTACTGGGAAGTAACCCAATCGTTATCAACAGTGTAGTTCCTCAGAACAATGTAAAAGTCCATTATCTTCCATCTGCAGCAACATCAACAGTGCACACTCCTTTTTCGTGGTATGGTGAGAAACGAAAACCGATTAAATCCTTTATGGGGAAAAACACATACACCTTCCCCCATGGCTAAAGAAGTAAGAGGTCAGTTGCCCTCTGGCCTGTATGCTTGCCACCTATGCAGACTACGCACCTTTTAGATGAAATGTAAGTTCATTATTTATAATGACAATTAACAAAGACAAGCATGTTCGCATACATTTAAGCATGTTTATATAGTCACATACATTTCTGTTTGACACGACCATGCCAACATTCTCATATAATGAATTATGGGACCTGGAGCAGGGTTGCCCACACTGTGCCCATGTTAGGTCTCCAGATGACAGGCCTGTTTTAGTCTTCAGCACTGACGTATGGCACACCTAAATGTTCACGAAGGGTGTCGGAACGGAGGTATATTTGCCCATGGTTGAGGTAATGGCAGTGGCCGCGGTGATGGTGGTGGTTTGAAAGGTTTCTGTTCAGAGAAGATGTCCTAAATCACAGCCAGGGAAAGCCATTCGTCAAAAATAACCAGCAGCAAGTAGTCACGGGACTCTACAGGTAGTCAGGGGCCTGCTGGGAGACAATGGAAACCAACGTTCTCCTGTAGTAGCTGGGGAAGCGGCCAAGCAGGCAGGACTGCTGGGAACCCGATGTCTGAACAGCCCCAGCCAAGCAGGCCCAGATATGCTATTATAGACACAGGGTGTACGTCGCGGTGAGACATGGCGCCGGCGTAATTATTAAAGGAGCCAGCAGCCTGGGATACAGAATGACATTCATACCCTAAGTGTGGATTACTGTTTTTGCAAGGAACATCCCTCTCTGTATCTCACTGGACTTAGCTGTCTCGGAATGATCAGTATTAGTGTTAGTTAAGCAAAATTCATTTTTAAGGCATAATAGTTGATACATGTATTCAATGTTCCAGGGACATGGATCGACGTTAATCATCAAACAAGTGTATACAAATGCAAGACCTACATGTGTTCCAGACGTGAGGGATTCCTTGGGACCACTGTTCCTATTCGTAAATGTGGTAGTTGCTTTATATAAAAATAAAAATGTCTTCGATTGTTTTAATCCTTCTCCGATTCAGCCTTGTTCGATATTCGCGTCAAACCATTTGAGTAAATATTGCATCTTGATTTGGAATTTGAGTTTTTAGTTGATTTTCAACAGTCCCTTTATTGATTGTTCGTATTGTGGCAGAGCTATGTATTATTTTCTCTGTGGTGTACTCGCTATGTGGTGTGAATGTTATCGTCTTTCGAGTTCTGACCAAATTTGGCCTAGGGTGTGGGACAAAGTAGTAGCTGTGCTGGCTCTTCCCAACAAAACAAGAGACATTCAAAAGTGATGGGGTGTCCTGAGGAAGTGGGTGCGCAAACTATTACCTGACCACAGGGCAGCGTCCTCTGCAACTGTGGAGGAATAGCTCCAGACCCCTTCATGCACCAGTTGTAGACATCGCTGGTGTTACAGGAAGCAATGGTGCTGATGTCAGGGCAGGCACACAGCGTGCTGACGGTGAGCACCTTATTTGCATATTGTAATCAGTACCATGGGAAGGGATGCACAGACCCAGGTGCAAGTGTTGAAATTCCCATGTAAAGTCAAAAGGTGCCCTGCCAAAATGAAGATAGCATAGCAGGGCTGTCATAACCATACCCCATATTAAGGCAACAAGAATATATATGCTGTAAACCATGTAAACCCCCAAAACCATATATGAAGTGAGTCAATTTAGTATAACACTTGTAGACGCAGCATCGTAGCCAAACGCATGAACCATGCTCCTTGCCCCCACATTTTGCACTACCAAGCAACACAATCCATGCCGTTGGCCATGTACGGGAGGTTTCGTATCACACCCAGGATGTGTCCAATGCGCAACACATACCTGGCCCCACATGCATGGGTAGCAGTTGTGGACCATGGCTGCGTAATCTGCACCAGGACTACCCACATTGCACGCACGTGCATCCCCAGGATCACCACCAGTGATGAAGAAGACCCATCTTGCTCAACTTCAGATCAGACCACAGCTCCATCGGCAAGCATCAGTGACCGAAGTCTAGCTAAAACCACTGCAACCTCTGTACCCACCAGTCAAACGGGAACTTAAAGGGAGGCATCCACCCATGCGACCAAAGGGAAGAAGGAGAAGTCAGAGACACATGGACAGTCAGCGCAGGGCGCTCCACCTTCCCAGCTAGTGCCAGTCCCTCATCCAGAACATGCATCCAGGCCCTCCAAGCCTGCGCAGGCTGGCCCATATGAAGGCCAGCCACGTCACACCAACCAGTGGCGCCACCCCATGGGGTCCAGGACGTCCTTCAGCACATTCCACCCTCTGAACAGATTATGGCGCATCCAGGTGATGGCTTGACGGGGATAACACAGAGAGCCGTGGTATTCCCAAGGGATCTTCCTTGTGGGCCTCTGTGTGCAATTCCTCCATGCAAAGGCCTCTGACGCAGGTGCAGAACTTGTACACACAGAATCCATTATGCCATGCGTTGCCTCATATGTGGCATGGGACCGTACTATTGAGACAACTCAAACAGCATACAGTAAACACCTCTGCACTTGCCCCCCCGTCCCCCGGGTGATGATGAATCTGCACCACAATTTCCAGGTGTTTTGGGGGCTCATCACACCTACAGTCAGAAGTATACATTGGCCAAAGACTGCCTTGTTATTTGCCTTCCCACACACCCCATTGAGGACACATAGGTGTGTCATCCTCACCATCATTGTCAGTGTCTGAAGGTTTTGTTTCATTGTCGGGAATGGGCACATCGTGCCCTCTGCACAGATGTCAAGCATCATGAAGCATGTAACAAATGATGACGTGACCAACCTTCTCAGGAACAAACATGATGCCTCCTCCTACGGAGACTACGGAACCTGGCCTTCAGCAGTCATGAAGCCCTCTCAATGCTTTTGTGTGTCCTTGTGTGGGCCGCACTGTAACGTTACTCCTATTGGGCCTGTGGGTTTCAGAATGGTGTCCGAATCCATGGCAGGAACACATATCTGGTAATCACCTGTTAGGATGGGGGAAGGAGACGAGACCGTGCTGTGCTCTGCCGCGTGGTGTGCATCCACAGTGCTAGTGGGGGGATTGCATCTCTGCATGTTCATGTTGGATGTTCAAGAGGGCATATTCAATCATGTTATTTCAATTTCAATTTTATTAAATATGTGCTCGGCCATCAGTGGCTTTACATATTGCATACATATTCACATACAATCCCATAATAATCAGCTTTAAAAAACTAGAACGATCTAAAACATTTAATAAATAACCTCTTAGAATAAAATACCAGCCGACAATTCTCTTAAAATAGATAAACTTAGTTCATAGGATGTCATCATATGATATATAAGATTAATATCAATACCATCTAGGAGCTTCTGCCATATTATTTCAAAATGTTCTACCTTACATGAATTCTCGTATCGCTTGAGATAGTTAATTCTTAGCTGATTTAGGCTTTCACAATCACTCATTAGATGTTTAGCTGTTTCTATATTTTCATTACCACATAATCGACATAGCCTCAGCATTCTTGTTATTCCAAGTCTAGCTCCCAGAACTTCCATAGTATCACATTTATTAAATTTAAAAAGCAGATACAATCTCACTTTCGTCGGGTGGGGAAACGCTTTTTGATAATTGGGTATTCCTCTGTCTATAGTCCAATGTTCGGGGAATAACCCACCAGTAGACAGGGATGCTAAATGTATCATATCTCGTTCTTTTGCTTGAGTATATATCGACATTTTCAAAAGACTTTTCACTTTATCATGTGGTACAGACATCCATCTCAGCATATTCTCCTTAGCCCATTTAATGTATATCATACATATATTGTAGATAGTCAGGAGTTTACAAAAATTCTCAGTCTCATTAAATATTTTCATCAAATATACCATAAATGTGTTATTATTCAAGGTAAAAAGCTTCACAAACAACATTGCCGATTTATATTCTAAAATGTTGCTGGCATACCTAAAATTACATTCAAGTAAAATATATTCACACGATACGTTAGTTAGGAGTCTAAACAGCTGCCTTAAAATGTTTCCTTCAAACTTATTAAGCTCATTTTTAAAATTCCTTCCCCATACTTCGGCTCCATACAGAAGACATGAGGCAATTTTAGCAGAGTATAACAATACAATTGTTTGTACAGAAAACCCACCCTGTCTGCCTATAAATTGATTCAGTGCTCCTGCTATTTTTTTACATTTCAATTTTGTTTCTGACCAGTGTTGGTTCCATAACATCTTATGGTCTATGATGACTCCTAGGTATTTATACCATTCAACAAGTTTAAGTTGAGTCTTATTCACAAACCACTTATAGGTGTTAGATCGGCTCAATTTGCTGTAGCCTAAGAATGCCATCACCTTTGTTTTGACAATATTTATAACCAGCCCATTTTTCTCTAGATATTCAACCAATGCATTCAGTTTAGTTTGTAGTCCTGCAGGAGTATAGTGTAGTAGCACTAGATCATCTGCATACCCAAGCCAACCCAGTTGCAATGACGAGATCTTAACATCATCAATTCCTAATCCGTTAATTGAATCTGGGATGTCTGCCAGGTAGAGATTGAACAGTGTTGCGGCCAGGGTGCAACCCTGCTTAACACCTCGACAGGTAGGTATCGCTTCAGATAGTTTCCCTTCTACATCTAACCTAATCCGTACATAGATATCTGAATATAATAATTGAATCATATGTAGGAGTCCAGGGGGATCCCCCATTTTCTTAACCTTATCCATAATTTACCTCTTAGAATAGTGTCAAATGCTGCATTTAGATCAATAAATAAAATATAGACAGGTCATTTCCGGACAGCCCATGAGTATTCTACTGCCGTCACTAGAGTGACAATATTATGGATAGTAGATGATTGCGCACTAAAACCCGATTGATTACTCAGTAAAATGGTATTATTACTAATCCATTCATTCAATTCATTCAGCAGCACTTTAGCAAATATTTTGGCAGGAATGTCTAACATGGCTAACATCCGGTAGTTTGCAGGCTCTTTCTAATCTCCTTTCTTATGGACCGGAAGGATTATGCTTTCTCGCCACGAGTTAGGGATATTCGCATATTTCCCCATCCAGCGAAATAGTGTAAATAGGGCTTATGCCCATAAATTTGGTGCCATCCGTAGAAGAGCATTACAGGTTCCATCAGGGCCTGTTGCTCTCGAGATCTTTAACTGCTCTATCAGTTTTGTTAAACTATCAACCGTGAAAGTACCATGCCACCTGGCCTTAACTATTTCACACCCTTCACTATTAGGGCCATCTAATCCAAGCGTATTTCAAACATGCATAATCCATAGACTTCTGGAACACCATTAATAGGTAAACATCTCTTCTTTGTTCTGTTGATTGCTGCCCACATAGCCTGATGATTATTATTCCGGGAATATATAGCAATCTCACCCCAGATTTCATTAGCCTTATGTGTACAATATTGTCTAGCCAACTATGATGTTGTTTTTTGGCTGCTCTTATCAAAAAAGTTGCATCGCTCGGTTCGGTATTCTTTATTTCATTGATCCTATGCCTTAGTTGTTGTTTTGCCTTATGAATTGACCAATCAAAAACAGTGTTTTTTTTATTAGAAAGATTCCATCTTTCACTCGTGCTAACATGCTTTCTTTTGTGACTAGGGACCTCTTTGATATTATTAACTAGCTGTTCAAATTTAATTATTATTTCGTTAGTGAATTCCTTGGCATGTTCAGCCATCTGATCATTAAATAGTATAGTTTCGGCTTCAGCTATCACTTTGGTTTTATCTAATTTAGTAGGATTCCATATGATCCAATTTGCTGCGTAGTCAATCTCAATATTGCAGTTCAGATGGTAGGAGGTCTCTTCTTTAATATATTTCATCAGCAAGTAGAGTGGAAGATGGTCACTTTCTTCTCTCACACCAATTGACATATGAAGCACTAAATCATTGGCACTATCATTCACCACTATATAATCAATTGTGGATATACTTCGACCCCTCACACGAGTTGCGCTACGGTTACAATCACTACATGTGTTACCCTTCAGCATTTTCAGGTGATATTTGAGAAATAAATTTGCCCATGGTTTCCCATATCTATTTGAAAAACCATGGTCTAACGGCCCTGAACCAACTTCCTTCATTACATTCTCAGGTATCACTATCTTAGCATTAAAATCGCCAACTAATATACAAGGTACAAAAAAGGTAGCAGGCGCCCCTCTCTCGAAAGAACACGGCATGATAACCTGTTCAGTGGTTATTAACCACTTTGAGAGTTCGCAGCCATCTGCTTTTTGCTCACTGTACCTTTCACAGTTGGGAAATATTCATTTGCATATCAGTCTTTGTCCCGCCCACATGGGCAATCCAGCACCAAAATGCTACGGCAATTCCTTTCTGAACAAGAGTACCAACAGCAACCTCATACATGTGTTTCAGCCTTGTTGGGCCTCATCAGTGAGGTGAAGCTGTGCCTCTCTGTGCGAGATGCATGAAAATGCTGGCTGTGCAAGGCCATGCACCATGGCAATAGTGTGTTGGAAGGAGCCTGTTGTAAAGAAAAAAAAGAAAAATTAAGTGCAGATACTAACTCCAATATGGGCGGTATGACATGGGCCTCATTACAAGTTTGGCAGTAGCCTTGCAGGTAAAACCGGCATGCTGCTGCCAAACTTGCGAATTCTTCTGGCACCCAGGGATTACGGCCTTGCCGGACTCGGTAATCGCCCATTCCCTGACGCCGGAAAATATTCTTCCCCATTCCCATTTGAGCCCCTTATGACTCAATGGGAATGGAGAGGTCGGATGCACCGGCACCATTCGTGAATGGTGCCGGTGCATCCGACATGCACTGCTCGCGGGTGCCGGTCCGCCGGCGCAAAGGTGCCGGTGAGCAGAACTCGTAGTGTGCCTATCTGGTAACAACGGTGCCGGTAGTTTACGGCACTGTTACTACCGGACCGGCAAACTTCTAATGAGGCCCGATTTTTGTGTATTGTTATTTGGCTTTTAAGGTACCACGCACGAATGACAGTTAGCCTAACTCTCGTTACCTGCACTGCTGTCTCTGCTGCATGTTTCTTACCGTGCTTCCTTCCGCCATTGTAACTATCCTGGCAGTACTTATTCTCCAACTGTTTTGTATATTATATGATTCATTGTACTTACTCTGTAACTAAGCTTAAGTTGTCTTGACCTCTGCTGCACCCGAATGCCCAAGGGTTTGGTGCGCAATAACAAATAAACAAATAAACAAACAATCAAACAAACAAACAAACTTAATGAGCTGTAGTATGTAGGTGATGGTGGGCCGGTCCAGCCAATACAATCTCGGGATTTGTGACTCTGTCAGGCCCCATGAGGACAGTCCGGCCCTGGGCACGTGTGGCATGCATCTGTGCCGCGTCATTTCTCCTGCCCTCAAATAGTAGGTAGAACCAGGCTGCATGGTGCTCTATGTCTTGTGTGAGGTTTAGGTACGCCTTCTTGTATACAAGGTTGGGTCAACTGGATGCAACTGTATTTTATTTCACAGCACCTGGCACTCATTTCCGCCTCCTTTGTAATGGTAACTTCTGAGGATGTTATTTTTGGCAGCATCCGAAGTTGTGATCGTCTGGGATTTACTGCATTCCTCGTGTCAGGTTACCCACAATTGGTATTTTCTGGATCCAGTATTCCTCTCTTACCACATCCGTTGGGTTTCGCCACATTGCACGCCTTTTTTTTCGAGATGCGGTGTGGCTGTAGGAATTGTGCAGAGTTGTAAAACAGCCAATATTTTGAAATACTGTCTGTTTTACCACTACTGCCACACTGTAACACATGCCCTTAATGCAGCTTTCCACATTTTCCACTAAAGTGACTGGTTTCTGGTGTATATCAGCCCTTTAGCAAAGTGGTGAAATGGAAATGACGCAACAGTGCGTCCTGAGGAGCACTTTGTCCGTCCATAACGAAAGCCTGCGTCTACCACTCCGCATCACACATTTGCTTTGTACTAGTCAGAAAACAATACTCTTCCCCACAAGGTCGAGCAGAGGAAAGACTTAAACGAGATAAAATGGCCACTTATAAGTATCCTAAACCCAGAAGCATTTAACTGTCCCAAATGCTTATTTCAAGATGGCGGCTTGTTTGTCACTGAGTTCCCTGAGGTCTGGTGTCAATATTGCAGCGGCCCTGAGTGATGGCTCTGTCACACAAATGAAATAAGCCTAGCGCTGACAGGAGAACTTTCCAATAAGAGCCCTGCCCTCTGGCTGGCCGCGCGGAGCCTCTCGAGCCGTTGCCCTTTGCTTCTGAGGTGCTATAATTAGGTTAGTCAAGAGGGCACCAGTAGCATTGTTTATTCCTGGAGGTTATGTCTGCTTCTTGACAGGCTGGTGCCTGCCTGTTGAGAAGTATGTGGATGGGAGAAGAAAAGTTTCCCATTGTGGGTTATCAGCGAAAGTGAAGGATTGAAAAGAGAGAGGCCACGCGGGAATAGACTCGCAGGAAAGAATGTTATCAGGGTGGCCAGTCGGGATTTTGTCTTCCTTTTTGAATGTCTGCTGGTTTTTAGCAGCAGGGCGGCTGTGAGGTCCGCTCTTCATCCACATGGTGTGGGCATGTGTGCTCAATGTGTTTCTATTTTAAATGGCATTTCTTTGTTGTTCCGTTTTCCAGCCATTCGTCTGGCACGGAGTCTTAAGATTAGCTTTAAATAGCCCTGGACGTTATCCTCCAAACACTGTGAGCTCTGGAAAGGAGGAGGGGAGCAGCATTTTTCAGTCGAGGATCATAACATTGGAAGGCGAAAAAAAACATATGTGCACTTGGTTGAATTGGAATGATCGTGCGAAAAAATAAAACGATAATCGCAAGGCATGCATTTTTGTCGTCAGAAATGACACGAGAAGCGTTCATTACAAGGGATGGTGGCCAAACGACTTCAGCATGGGCATTTTGTAAGGAAAAGATTTATTCTAAAAAAAGTAATAAGATTTATAACGTCACTGCCCTTATATCACTAAGTTGTCCATGCAAAGTTCATTTGTGTACCCCGACAGTCTCGCAGAAGTGTTTCGTGCAGGGAGGCTGCAGTGGCTCCGCAAAGCCCCCTTCGCACCGCAGCCCCAGCCTAACAGGTCTCTAGAAGCTAAAGCCCTCTTTCTACTGCCTGGTGCGAGAGCTACACGCTTTAAATAACCTGGGCATTTGCCCATCCTTGTACCAACACGCTTGATCATTCTATTCGCCCCTTTCGATATCCCCCCAGGAAAGGTGCAGAATGAGACATGCTTTCTTTGTTGGCATGAAAAGGCAGCAGGTTTATTTTCACAACATAATCAACTCAAAACACTGCAAACAAACTTTGTGAAAATAGCTCTGAAGGTGCAGCGATCCGCCGACTGCTCCGTTGTCCAAATCCTGCTTCCCCTTTCTCAACCAAGTGCACTGTAGGCAAAAGCCCCCCCAACCCGTTCCAGGGCTGGGGGGGGTGCCGTTTAGTCGGGGGAAGCTGAGCCATCCTTGCTACCTCCAGCGCCCCTGCTGCTTAGGCCCCAAGGAGAGCTGGCCCCGAGAAGAGTGAAAACCCTTGTGGCTTTCCGACGGCTCATTAGCAGTCTGTATTTAGCCACTGGTCGCCAAACACTGCCACGCCAAAGGTGGGTACACGCCCACCATGGCTCCCCATTCCTTCTCTTACAATTCCTGCAGCTTCCAACCTCTTTGCACTAAGACCTCTACTCCAAATTGTGCTTTGTATACCTTATTACTCCTTGGCTCCAACTTCAAAATGCGATAAAACCCCCCCCTCCACTTGCTCCTCTTCAGCTTTTAATAGGCACAACTCACTCACCACCATTCTCGGTGTTCTGCCCACCCTTGCAGGAGTCACCAGGCTGGGGGAATGCCATTCCTGGTGGGGGAAACAGAGCTTTTTGTTCCTTTTGCTTGTGATGTGCTACAACCCCTCTCCTTAAGATGTGACCCGCCGCCTTATTCACCTGTTTTTAATACCTCCTACACCTGCTCTTCTTCTGCTACCATTCTCGAAGTTCTCCTGCCCTCGCAGGAGTTACCTGGCTGGGGGAGAGCCGTTCCCGGCGGAGGAAGCTGAGCTTTTATTCCATTGTTAGACTTTTTAAAAAATTGTCTTTGTACCCACTTGCATTGCTCCCCTCCATAATTTATGAAGCTAACTCTAACCACATGAATATCCATATTTTATTAGGCCAAACTCTCCAACCCCCCGAATCTTCAGTCTGCCTGCCCCTAATATCCTTATTTACATGCTGACCCCCTCCCTCTGGAGTCCCTTGTTTGAAACCTGAGCCTGCAACCCCCTTTCAGCCCTTAAAACATAACCCCTGCACCAATATTAACTTTGTTCCTCACCGACCTCTGAGTAAACTCCCGCATTGTCACCCCTAATTTTAACTTTGCCGGATTCCCTGCTCCCCACAGCCCTGTCTTAAGTACCTCTGTTTAGCCTTCTCTTTTGGTTTTGCGCTACCCCTCTGCTTTCCCTCCCCTGAAGACATGCTGTGGTTCCCTGCAGAATTGCCACCTGTGTGTTTAAATCTGAAGATTCTGCTAACAGGGCAACATCCTTCCTCAAACTTCCAACAGACAGCCTGCTCCCCCTGCTGATAGCTGGGTCGACTATTCCAGGAAGGGCGCCCGCCAACGGGCCCCCTACGCCTGTCCCCCACAGACAATCTCTCCCTCTCATAATGCAGCTTCTCATCCAGCGCCATAAATCAGGCATAGGGTATGGATGTACTGCTCGTATGCAAACAATGCCCCCGCCTCTTGTGGGAATTTTTCAATCATGATGGATGCCAGCATCCTGAAAGCTGCCAACCAATTGTGGATGTTCTCTTCTACCTCGGTCCTCTCCCTGTCCTTCTTCTCCCACGCCAAACACCGAAAGGCATCTCTTTGATGCAGCGGCCATCACCCCGGCTGAGAGGGTGATCCTCGCCACAAAGGGATGCCTGACGGGTCGGCGCCACAATTAAGGAAGCAAAGGAGAAGAGGAGGTGGCCCTTTACTGAGTGAAAGGCTGCCCGCAGGCCACGCCCCTTTAGGCTAAACTCATTTCACAGCCCTCCTTCGATTCTGCATCCCACTTAAAGCACTGCACACCTACATTTGTTCTCCAAAAAGGCCTTATGCCTCCCTCTTTCCCTTGACTTGCCATATCATTATAATTCAGTTGTTTGTGTTATAGTAAATCTGGAAGTAACAGTGCATAGCGTACACTACTTGCCCAGACTGTCTTCTCCCATTGCCTTCTCCCAACTCCCCATATTTCTCCAGGACAGTTTTCACTGATCCGTTCTCTCACAGGGCAAATCCCATCCTGTGCAAGACAACTTTTACAATTCCTACATATGTATACAAACGAGAGGTCGAAGTGAGTGGGAATGGATGGGATATGTGTACCACTATGTTAATTCTTTATTGTTAATAGTTTCTCTACTTTTTATAACCATTTCAACGGTCCTGTAACTGTATTTTTCGAATTTTGAAACATACCTCTTCATTATACTTCAACAATCTTTGAAGTTATTCACATGGGCCCTCATTACAACCCTGGCGTTGGACCATGGTGCTAATAGCACCATGGTCAATGCCGGTAAATTACCGACTCCGCCATGGCGGAATGGGGAATTACCGGCCCATTCCGAGGTTGGCGGGGCGGTAATTCCCCATGCCGCCATTGCCCTTCCCCATTCCCATTTTTGCCCCATAGGGCTCAATGGAAATGGGGAAGGCGCTAAGTACGGTGCCGCAATTTGCGGCACCGTACATAGCACCAAGGTCCCTTTGCGGGTTGGATTTTAAAGCCTGCAAAAAGCAGGCGTTAAAATCGCCAACCCGCAAAGGGACCTCGTAATCATGCGTTAAGGGGTTAACGGCGCCACCACCTTTTGCGGCGCCGTTAACCCCTTAACGCCAGGGTTGTAATGAGGGCCCATCCTGCAGAGCTGATAAGCATTAAAACAATGCGTAAGACCTTGGTACGTGCAGAAACAAATCCCTGAACACAACTCGTGGAACAATCCTGCAGGACCTTCCCCATTTGTCCATTCCACCCACTTGGTCGTCTTCACGCACACCCCTGAATCCTTCAACACTTGTGCTGTTCACTGCTAGCACCCCATTCTCGCCAGTTCACAGTTCTGAGACTTCTTTTACACTTTTGACTCTGATGTAAACCAACACCACATCTAATTGAAACACGATTCACATGCAGCATCAATTAGAAAATGGTTGACAAGAACTGTCGCTGCAGCTGTGGAGAAAGAGGGATTTACAGGTGTGAAAAGGTCAATGCTTTTGAGAAGGGGAGGGGCTGAAATGACCTGGAATTGCCGATGATGATATATTAACTGCTGCTCTTGCTTAACATGAGATTATTTTAAAAACACGTATATGTGCCTTCCTCTACTGGGCATGGCTTGTGGCTATTCACTCAGTTCAATACAGTTGTATCTGGCTGCCATGCTTCGCAGCTATGTCACCAATGTAACATTTTCTAACGTATGTTCCATGTCCTAGATGGCTTTCTCCCCAATGGCCATAGGTTGTCAGTTGTGCATGGGAATTCGTAGGGGAGCGAGCTACTTTCCTGTGTTAGTTGAAATGCATGGAATGAGCTGGAAAAAGACGGAGTGGCCCTCTGGCATAAAATGTCTTTCTGGCGGCCAGGGTGACCAGATTTGAAAAGTAAAACAACGGGACAGGGTAACTAACATAAAAGTCAGACTAACTCTTGAAAGTGGCTGTCAAGGCACTATACTTCAGTAGCCTTTGGAGGAGAAGGGGGTTTAAGTGTTACTGTTCAAAGAAACACATATTTAACTTATCAAAAACCGGGACCACTGCAGTTTCGAATGGGAATATGATCTTGAGAAAGGGGGACAGAGCACCAAATACTTGGACAGTCCGGGCAAAACCAGGATGTCTGGTCACCCAAGCCAGAGCTCCATTCCATCCCGCATACCCACCCAGGGGCCAGCACATATCTCACCCAGGTCCTGCTGCCTGAAGAGCAGACCCATTTCAGAAGACTCTGCAAAGAGCACTGCCTCGTCTTCTGAAAGCGGTCTGCTCGTTACATTGCATGCACGGCTAAACCATTTTTCAACTGAGCTTTCAGAAGACTCTGCACTGCAGGCAGAAACTGCCAAACCATCAGGTGCAGTGATGCAGCTGTCCAAACTAGTATATATGTCCTTCAATTTACAGACATCTCTTTAATAAGATGGATATTGTGATCAATCAAAACACAAGAGTCCATTATTCACTTAAAAGGGCTTCTGACTGACATGCTTAATATTTAAGATGGGCAACATTATGGTGCTTCACAAACCAGTTAAGCATGCAGTGGAACCACCCAGTAGTGCCTGATGCTCTCAGAATGCTCTAAAAATGAGCTGGTAATTTTATGCAATATCGTTTCATCTATCCTTTTTCTTATTTCTTTAATATGGTACATTTGGGGGGCGTGGCTTGGCGCCGTGGGGAATGGCAGCCTAGCCTTTGAGCTCTGCTCCGGTGGAGCGCGTATATCTTTAAATACGACAAACTTAACAATATTTTGGTCCTCTTGTGTGTTGTTTGCCTTCCGTTTCAACTACGAGGCATCTGAGGCGGCTCGTTAATGATCCGGCAACCACCTTGTTTCGAATATTTCTTCCAGGAGGCTGGCCCTCAAGCTGCATCATCCCGTCTGCAGCGCGGCCGACGTCTCCTGTCATCTGTGCGGCCGCTGTGACAGAAGCTGCCCGCTGCATTACACAGTAACTCTCCTCTCAAACAATACCGGCAAAAAGGACTTCTAATATTCTTCATTTAAATTGAATTACTTATGGGCTTGATTTCTGCTGATTTTCCCTGAAAAAAGGAAGGAAAACAAAGAAAACATTTTCCCCTTGATCAAATACATAGTAGTTTGTTTCTTCCTTGCCTCAGCCTACAAAACACTGGCTTCTTCGACCCATACAACTGCCCGGTCAGCTGTTTCAACCAATTCTCAAAAAAAAGGAAACATAGTGGGAGATAAAAGGAAGAAAACGAGGGGAAAAGAGGGGAAAAGGGAAGGAAAGGCAGAAAGCAGAGCAGAAGGAAGAGAAAGTGCAGTGAAACAAGAGAGAAGAAAGAGAAAGGAAGAGAAAGAAAAAGATAAATTGCAGAATAATAGAAAGAAGAGAAGAAAAAGAGGAAAGAGAAGAGAGAGAAGGACTGTAGGAAGAAAACAAAAGCTAGAAAAGTACAAAAAACAAAATTTCAAGGTTTTGCACTATGGCAGCAAAAAAGCGCAAATTAAAGAGGGACCACCCTCATCATCTGTCACGCTTACATGTTTAAGAGACAAAAAAGCGAATCTCCTACACCTACAGAGAACTTAACGGACCCGGTTATGCAAACCATATTATTAGAAATTAGAGCTTTTAAACCTTTCATGGAGGATACTGATGCGAAACTACAGCAACTAGACAACAAGTGGTCTATCCTTGAGACCAGGATGAATGAGGTTGAAAGGCGGGTTGGGAATGCAGAGGATATCTCCAATAAAGTCACCACACTTGAAACTATGCTATTGGCTCTACAACAACAGACTGAGAATCTCGAGAATCGAAATAGAAGAAATAATCTCTGTGTTATCAGCCTTCCTGAGGGGAATCAAAAAAGATAACCCCAAGTGCCTTCTTATATATGTTTCTACCTCAAGTTTTTAACCTGTCAGCATCAGTGCAACTCAATATTCAAAGAGCACACTGAATTGGTCCTCTTAGATCCTCACAAAGCTCCAATAACTCACGCAGGACTATGATACTGGCCCTCCTTGATTTTACTCATATCACTATTATCATGGAAAAAGTCAGGCAAATCAAAAATATGACATGGGAAGGAAAAAGAATATTTATAACACAAGTTAGCCGGTCAAGTGGCACAGCGAGTAGAGCGCTTACTTTGACATCAGGTTCGAATCCCAGGAGGGCCAGACTCAGCCTTTCATCATTCCGAGGTCGATAAATGAGCACCACACACCGTGGGTAATAATAAGCAGCGCTCAGATACCTCAGGGTTTGTAGCGCTATATAAATGCCAAATTAAGATGTCGCCAAGGCAAATGAAGCGAGAAGGAAGGAGGTCCTAGCCTTTAGGCCAGCCTTAAGGCCATTGAATGCTAGATATGGCATTGTACACCCTGCCATTCTCAAAGGTACTCTAAATGGACAAACCTCAACCTTCCAGAATTCAACAGAACTAAGAAGATACATTCAATCCCGGAAAAGGATTGACATGGATACGTCTCCTCCTATCACTTGAAGGCTTTTTGATCTATTTTTCTCTCCACTGGAGCAGGGTTTCAGGCAAGCCTAGTTCTTATTTCGCCCCACCCCTATCAGATTGTTCTTTTATCACACCATGGGCAGGTGTGGCTGGTCTCTATTTGCCACCTTTTTTCCTATAATGTTTAAGTATTTCTCACTTTTGCCAAGTTCCATGTGAAGAGGAAGTGCCAAGCACCATCCACACTCCAGCCACCCCCTTCGAAGTGCCAGGTACGTTCACGCCAAAATATGTGACGTATGATGAACAGATAAACTAGCATAGAGCCGCAGCTGGGCTCTGCCCAGTGCCTTTAAGAGTAACAGCACCTATTGAAGTACCGACATCTAAGAAAACTTGGACAGTAAAGTACCCATTGAGAAAACCATATTTACAGGCAAGACGAAATGACGGCTGTCAGAATGGAATACCCAAAGAAGCCAAGAAGATATTAAAGGAAGACGAATGGTGACATCATAAGAAATCGGACTGACGTACATATAGAAGATATAATGAACTAAGAATACTGACAAGAAGACGAGATACCATGGATAAGTGACATCTTGAGCCTAAAATGAAGAAACTGATGTCAAGATGTAGAAACCTATGCCATATGCACGATGAAGATATTAAGTTAGTTTAAACGTGTACAGATGCTAGAAACTGCAAGAAGCAAAGAAATCGTGAAGCTTGCTTATGCTTAGTAGTACAATGGATTGCGGCAAGCGCCAACTATACAGAGATATACCACAAAATCACTTTATAGATTAGTGTAAATCCACTACGCACATGAGCAGAATTGAACAAAGGTTACAAAAGGTCTCAAGAGGAGAGTGCTGCAACAAACAAATCGAGAATTAAGACGGAGAGAAACCCAGCTGAAGGTAACCTTGCACAAAGCCAAGGTTGTATCGGGCTGGAAGAGGCCAACAGTGGATACAATTAAAGAGAAAAATAACAGTGCATACTGCTCAGAAAGGTCAAGATAAGCCACTGATGGTAGAAGATTGGCAAAATCAAATCAAATACACGAAAAAGGCATGAAGAAGAGGCCGATTTCACGGTGTCTGAATCACGTGGCAAGACAGGCAGGAAGGGATGAGACTTTCACGCCTACGCATGGATCCCTGCCATACCCATACTCCTTAATTTTCTCAGACCAAGAGCAGACTCGAGGCCAAACTACAAAGAAGTAATTGACACATGGCCACTGAGGTGATGAATGTTTGTAACATAATTGGAGGGAAGCTGGCGTGCAGACTAACTCCCTGCACCTGACTGGTTATTCTGCATGCTTCTAGGCGCAAGTGGAAAAGTATGAGTGGGGTTGATGCCAACCCAATCATAGTGGACCGTGTAATCTAGGGTCCTATAGTGAGTAGAACCAATGAGACGTTGTACTTTTAGTGACGTTTATAGTGGCCATTTTAAAGGAAGGGCTTAGTTGCCCCTCCTGACATTGATTATCCAATCCTCTCTCCCCGTTACCACATGCAGTTATAGTACCCATGTTAAAGTTACCTTCCTATAACCAATCACGTTGCATGTTAGGTTTTTAAGATTGCGCTTCAGTGCTGATGAGTTTTTGATATAAATACTGTGTTTGTTTCTGAAATTAAGTGGAGTTGAAGCGAGAAGGAAGATCAAGCAGTTGCTGATGTTCTTTGAACTCCCCGTTTTTTGTACTTGTCATTAAACGGACTCCCTTTGCCAAACTATTGAGTTGTCATAATTATTTGGTGCAATAGTACGAATCTGCATCCCCATCTATCTTGAGGGTGCTGCTACTCATCTTAAAGGGCTGTTTGGGGACCCCCAGTCTCATGGGCCGGCTGGGGTCCATCTAGTTCACTTGGTAGCAGAGATTAGATGGTTAAGATTAGATAAGACAATCATTGACCTTCGACATAAGTAACTTTGGGACCTCAGCAATATCATGACTCCTTTGCTATCCGGCTGAAAGAACAAGAAGCTCCCCGTAGATAGTGGTTAGTTTAATTGAAAACCCTGCAGGTTAGGTGTGAAGGGACCTTTGCTTTCCCCCAATAACCCCTCCCCACCGCATACGAGCAGCTGATCGAACTAGCAGCATGGAAAGGCGGTAACAAAGGCGGTGATCCGGAGTGTCTGGAGAGGAAAAACATTCGAACTATGAGTGAAAAAGACTGAATGCTTTGGCAAAAAGTTGCATGCCTTATAATCAAGTAAAGGGAAGGTAACGGAGGGAGGTGGGACAAAAATAACATCGGAGTAAGAGTATAATGGACATATAAGGGGAAAATATTCACTCAAGGGTGGCCGATCAATATAGAGAGATACCAGGAGTGACAGAGATAAGAGTATACACCCAAATACCTAGGTTTTAAAAAGCGCTAGCAGAAGCCTTCATTTAAAGTCCTGAATTGATAGGATGACGCAGACGACCAGATCGATTAAAGACGATCTGAAAGAAATGGGCTTAAATTCCATGTTGGAATACAAATTAGGGGCAGGATGCATCTGAGGAAGCAGATGGCATGACATTTGTGTAGCCGGCTGGAGTTTGTCTGTCTGTTTTATGTTTTTTAGTAGATCTAGACATAAGGTAAAAAACTTTTTTTAAATAGCATGAAAATTTAACGATTGTAATGATAAAATGTTGTATGGCATGATCCGATTGATGGTTGTAGTTAACAAAAGTAAAAGTGAAATTATTGTTGAAAAAACGGGATTGGAACTTGCGACGATTGGTGCTCGCTCATATTGTTGATCTTGTTTGTGAAACGTAAAGCATAACAAAGTGTTATATAGAGGAGAGGATAAACAGGTTAAGCATGGAAGACATCATCCCATTGATACACATGTGCAAACAGCTGCTGAAGCATGCATCCAAGATTAAACAATACAGTGCAGAATGGGTTAAAGGGACTGCAAACAACATTTTTATGCCATGGCCACAAGACGGATCGCTATCTAAAATGGTCCTGCAGCACATGACAACATATTTGCACGCCACGTATACTGGCAAAAAGGTAGACAAATGCCTAGCTAGTTTAGAGCTTTGGAAAATGTACCAAGAGGAAAAGGAGGAGGAGCCACCGTTAGATTGGATACTGAATATATGCACAGAGGGGGGTAAAGAGCCTTCTGCGCCACCTGCCCCATCTGAAACAAAAAGCAAAGCTAATAAAGACGAAGGATTATACCCGTTGAGGGAACTTAAAGCAGCCACGGGATATAGCAACCCAGCATATGAGTCGCCTACCCAAAGTAGTGACGAAAGCCCAGAGAAAGAGAGAGAAAGAGATATTACCTCCAAAGTCCCAAAGGACAAGGATAGACGCGAAAAGGAAAAAGGAGACCAAGCACAAGCAGGAAATGCGAAGGGCAAATGAACAAAGAGATGTGAGGAAGCAACAAGAAGACAGGGTCAGAGAGGAAGAGGAAGCAAGGAAGCGAGGAAGCGTGGAAAGTTTGATGATGACATAAAACACAAGCAAAGACAGAGAGCATGGGATCTCAAATATCTGGAAAGAGAGGTTAAAAACCCTATCCAGTAGTAGACTGGGAAGATATAGAAGAATTCTTTCCTGAGTACAATTCAGTACCAGGCACGTCTAGGGCAAATTGGGCAAATATCGAAGATGACTTCGACACCAGAGGCATCAGAGAGACGATCGATAGAATATATGATGAAATTGGGCTAGAAAAGGTACCCAAAGGGAAAGGAGAGGATGAGCATCTTGAGAGCACTCAGCTGTACGATACTGAGGACGGCTCCCAAAGTAGCAGAAATAGAGAGCTGTCATTAGATAGGCTAACTCCAAATAGAAATTAGAAGGGTGAGAGAAGTTGCACAAGTTGGGCACAAACAATATCGGACGCAGAAAGAGAAGAATGTGAAGAAAGAGAAGACGAGAGAAGCTGCGAAAAACGCTCGTCTAGGGGAAACGGAATAAGATGGTCGGATTCTGGTGGGTCTGCCCCTAAGACATCAGAATTAGCCATACAATCAGATCGGCATGAAGAAATATCATACGGTCAAAGGAGGGTGTCTCCACACCCTATGTGAGCAGATTAAGGACATTGCTAGGTAGACGGCGATGCAGGAATATTACCCCTGTGGTAGACAGAAAAATGGTGAGAGAGGAAAAGGAGTGTCATGTGTCACAGTTCCCTTTACTAGAAAAAGGAGGAACGAGCCCACCATATATACCTTGGCCACACATGGATAGAGAAAACCTGAAAAATAAGCTCCCAATTTTGACATCGTGAGCCGGAAAATGGATACATGAGTTAGAAAAAATGACGGGAGGGAACACATTAGCTATAGGGGATATTAGGGTCTTTTAATTGCCATACTTGGTGATAGCGCTGACGATGTGTGGACATGTGTAGGCTATCCTGGGGCAACCACAGGTATTACTGTGCATGACGGTGCGCCATTTAGCAATTGCAGAACTGCGGAATGGAAAGTGCTTTGAGTGCTATACCCAGACACTTCTGATATGGGAGCTATAATGACACGCAAGATGAAGGAGTCAGATGATCTGTTGCTTTACATTCAGAATTTCCAAGACTCCGTCAATCTTGGGGGAAATCTATACCCATGTTTTACCATATATTATGCCAAGGGCTGCCAGAACAGGTACAGAAGCAGCTCAATACATTGGTATGGATTGAGGCTAAGCCATGGTCTGAAATACAGTTGACCATCGCGCACTATTGCAGATTGCTGCAGGAGAAGAATCGCAAAACGGATGCCGCTAGAAAAGGTGAAGAAGCTAAATTAGTGCAGAAAGAATTATCAAAGTATGCCATTGAGGGGGCAATGATAACTAACGCAGATGGATCAAATACACAGCAGATCAATAATCAAAGGCAGTTTGATCAAAGCAATAACAGGCTTTACCCAAGGGGAAGAGGCTTTCGAGGAAGAGGATGGCAGAGTAATCAGGGAGGTTTTCAAAACAATCAAAGAGGTTTTCAAAATATGCAAAGCGGAAACCAGGATATGCAAAATGGGCAAATAATCAGACCACCGCCAACATGTTGGACGTGTGGGATAACAGGGCATCTAGCATGCACATGCAGAAGTCAAGGAATGGTGCAAAACGACCAGTTCACAAGAGGAGTGATGGTATATCATCTGTGTTCCCGCAGCAGGGTGAAAATGGGTTTGTACAGAATCACACGGTGCAGCAGCAAGTGCCGGGAGTACAGCAAAGCTTGCAACCACAGCAGAAGGTGACACATTTTCCACAGGACAGTCTCAACAGTCGCCAATGCAACTGTTAAAAATAACAGGCACAGGTCGGGTACTGAATTCTGGAATAAGAGATGCCACAAGTGACATTCACTCAGAATGGGACAAGATTATATATGGACTAGGACAGCTCACTGGGAGACCTGATGTGTTCTAGCCTATCAGTGACACTGAACCCTTATGAGGAACCAAGGGCAGATGTCTTTATAGGGGATAAGGAATATTCTTTCTTAGTTGACACGGGTGCAACACGCTTGTGTATACGTGAACGCAAGTTTTCTTTGTCCGGTGATGCCATAAATACTCAGGGCTTCACAGGAGCAACAAGTCATGTTCCTTTTACGAAAGAACTTCCAGTTTCCATATTAGAATGTGACATGAACGTGCCACTGCTATATTTAAGGCAGACACCGGTGAATATATTGGGACGAGACCTATTGACAAAGTTAAACATGACAATCTGGTTCACAGAAAATGGCATAGTATGTTCAACTCCACAAATGCATTATTTGAATGTGTGTGGAAGTATTAGAGCATACGCAGGACAAATGGCTATGAGAGCTATTCCACTAGAACCCGAAATATTCGCTTATGGCGTGCGTATATTAATGTCATGGCTACCAGGCCTTGCAGACAAAACAATGAGTACCCCAGATAAGTTTCTGTTCAGGCCAAGAATACCTATGCATGAGGAAAAGGGACATGTGTTTCCCTTGAGAATACAAGCAGCCATAGAGCGAGGAGAGATGGCTTTGCTTGATGGTTGTGCTGATGAAGGCAGACAATGGTGCACAGTAATCGCCATTGGGGAAGATTACAGATTGACTGACGTCACTGATGACGATCTATTTGAAGAGCAAATAGGAGAAGATGAGATGAGAGTTGAGGTTAATCTCATGTATTGGGTAAAAATGATCAAAAGAGAGGTGCCTCAGAGAATGATGCAGGCACAAAAACATCCTGAATATTTTGATGACGACATGGCAAAGGTGCCTGTCTCAGTATGGACTACAGGTCCTTATGACATAGGTTTACTGAAAGGAGTCAGAGAAGTGAAGATTAAATTGAAACCAAGAGCAATATTACCAAAAGCACGACAGTATTCCATGTCTAGGGAGGCAGATGAAGGGCTTTTTGAGACAATTTCTGCCATGATGGAGCAGGGCATCTTAGTGACATCAGAGTCATCATGCAATACTTCGATTTACCCCATGAAAAAGGGAAGGGGGGGTCTTGGAAGCTATTGCAAGATCTTCGCCTGATAAACCAGATAGTCGAGGCAGAGTTCCCTCTAGTTGCGAACCCGTCCACGATTCTATGTTCTATACCTGTTGAAGTGAGGTATTTCACAGTGATTGACTTGAAAAATGCATTTTCCTCAATCCCATTGCACAAAGACTCACAAGATTTGACATTGTTCACGTTCACACAAGTTCTTCTGAAAAGCACGAGGCTGCCTCAAGGTTATTGTGAGTCTCCTTCGATTTTCAACATAGTCCTGCAGATGGACTTAAGAAATATTGCATTAGAGAGTGTTGTCTTGCAATACGTGGATGACATTCTAATTTGCAGCACAACAGAGGAAAAGTGCAGACACGATTCTATTCAGCTATTAACTGTACTGGCTGAGAAAGGATATCAAGTTGACAAAGAGAAGTTACAGTAGTGTCAACAGGAAGTGCTGTACATAGGACAGCTGATCTCACGCGAAGGAAAAAAGGTTACCCCTGAAAGAGCTGAAGCCATTTCAAAAGCAGCCAAGCCACACACGATAAAAAAAATGCAGAGTTTTCTAAGATTATGTAAATATGTCATGGCATGGCTCTTTGACTACAGCTCCTATACCAGGCCCTTGTTACAAGCCTTAAAGAAAGCACAGGCAATGAAAGAAAAAATTGTGTGGACCGAGACCATGGAAGAAGGTGTCATGAACCATCGGACACGCCCCTTCTGGGCCTCCTGGTCCTTGACACGTCGGGGCTTACACTCTGTTGTACTTCCAACATGGCCGTAAGCACAGAACGCTGCTTATCAGCCTTCACGTCCGAGGCAGCACGTTCTATAAATTAGCCACACCCCTGCGGCCCCGCGCATCTCAACGCTACTGTTAGCTGTGGCTAGACGTGTTCTACATAGTTCGCCTTCGCGGAACTCTGTTGTTTCCTGGCTCCTGGATCCTTCGCTTTCCCCTACTATCCTTTCTCCTTCTTCTTCATCCTTCTTCCCGGATTCCGTGCACCCGCCTCCGAGTGCACCTTCTCCTTATCCTGGACTTCCTGGAGTTTCCTATTGATCCCGGACATCGAAGATGAACGAACATTGGAAGCCGAAGACGGCAGAGCGGGCTTGTACAAGAAAACTCCTCCTAAAGAGTCCATCAAGCAGCAAAAACAGGTGATAAAGGAAACCTTTGACAGAAGGGTTTGTTGAACTAAAACGCACAGCACCAGTCTTAGGGATCCCCAATTATGCAGAGGAATTTTACCTGTTTTCACACACGAATGGCAGTGTTATGACATCAGTACTCACACAGAAAACTATGCTGGGGTACAAGCCCCTTGCATACTACAGTGGGAATCTAGACCCAGTGATGAGGGGTCACTTCCTGTGCAAACAAATGTTTGGCTGCCGCAGCGTTCGCCATAGAAAAGGCTACAACCATTGTGATGGGATGCTCAATGACGTTATTTGTCGAGCACGCATTATTTGCCATTTTAGAGAAACCGAAAGGCACATTGACATCTCAAAGAGATTCTGCTTATGAGGTGGTCATATCAAATCCAACGATTAAAATAGTTCAATGCAAAATAGTGAACCCAGCTATGTTTATAGTAGAGCCAGTTACTGAAGGAGAGCCAATAAATGATTGCGCAAACTATGAAGAATTCTATGATGAGATTCCCAGGGTGAAAGAAAATGCATTGGCTGAAGGAGAAATCGTCTTTGTTGATGGTTCTTCGAGGATCGATCAAAATGATGGACAAAGATATACGTGTGCCGCTGTGGTAAAGCACACAGTAAATGGGGAGTTTCGAGTACTTTATTAGTGCATGATTACCTTCACATTATTCTGCACGAGCTGCAGAATTATTGGTGCGAGAATCACGCAGACCAGGAAGTAACAGTCTACAGTGACTCTGCCTATGTGATGCTGACAGTGTACGCAGGCCTAGCGCACTGGAAAAGGAGGGGCTACCTCCGAGCGGACGGCACGCCATTGCAACACACAGCCTTATTGGACAGGCTCATTAAGGCACTACAACTCCCAGTGGGAATAGCGGTCGTGAAATGCATTGCCCACACAAAAGGGACAGATTTTATCTCATGTGGAAATCAAGCAGCATACACTGAAGCCAAGTGTGTGGCAACCGAAGATGAAATAATAATGAATGTGGAAATATATGATGTGCATGAGAGAATGATTGTTGCACAAAGTGAGCCGAAGGCTATAGCAATATGGCAAAAACTCAGTTAATAGAGCTTCAAGGAGAAGCACCACAGGAAGAAAAGAACCTATGGAAGTGACAAGGGTGTTCTTTAAACCTCTCAGAGAGCTTGTGGTGACAAGACAGCACTGGTAAACCAGTGATGCCTACAGCCTTATTGAAAATAGCACTGGACCAGTTACACCATCCAGCGCACATGACAAAGGAGGATCTAGCACCAGCAATCTTAAAAGCTCAACGCAAGTACTTCTACTTGGAGACTTCAATTTGGGCTTCAATGACCCCTCGGACCAGCCTGCCTTAGCAACGGTAAATATTCTATCAGAACTTGGCTTCGCTCAGAGAAGTAAAACATCCACCCACAACAAAGGTAGAATACTAGATTGGGTGGCAGACTACAACTGCCATGCCAATATCCTCTCGATCTCACCGCTAGCCTGGACTGACCACTACCTACTCTCATTCATGCTCTCTACCAACAGACCCCCAACTATTCTTGCCCCCAGGGTTCCATCCATACTAACTAGAAATAAAAAGAGCATCACAGTGGATAGACTTATGCCTGCCATACTCCCTACCCTTAACTCACTGCCCGACAGCACTGACCCTGAGAGTCTGGTCAAGGTGTACAACCAAATTATGGCCTTCTCCCTAGACCAGATCGCCCCCATCAAACTTAGACTAAGTAAACCGAAAATCCATCTGAATAAATGGTTTACACCATTTCTAAAAAACCTAAGGCAACCAAAAAGAAACTGCAAGGCTGCGTGGAAAATACTACCTTCAGAAGCTAACAAACTCAAGCTCACCAAAATGTCATCCCTCTACAAAAAATAAATATGCCTTGCTAAACGAATATCCTACGACACTCGCATATGACAAGCGAAATCCAATATGAAGGAATTATTTACCATTCTCAAAGAAATAGAGACTCCCATAGCAATACCAGACACCTGTACTAAGGATATAAAATGGTGCTCAGACATCCAACATGTGCCAGCCAATAAAATATCCACCTTACAAAATAAAATATCTAATAAAAAAGTTTCTCTAAAGGACTCATCCTCACCTAAAACCAACCTGATTCAACTTCTCCAAAGTATCTATTCTTGAGGTGGAAAGAACTATCCTGACCCTCAAACCATCCAATTGTCAGGGTGATCTTTGCCCAGCACAGCTTATCAAGGATGCAGCTCGAGATCTATCACCCTTCATAAGTAAGCTCATCAATGCATCCTTTGCCACCGGCACCATCCCCACTAACCTCAAACAATCATGGGTAATCCCACTCCTGAAAAAAACGACCCTAGATCCATCCACACCCACTACCTATAGGCCAATCACAACAGTGCCCTTTCTTTTAAAAATGTAGGACAAGGTGGCCTATATGCAAATACAAAAGTATCTGGAATTACACCACCTACTAAGAGCCAGACAATCAGGCTTCCGTCCACAACATGGAACGGAGACGGCCCTCATCGATCTCCAAACTCCGATGAGCTTAGGGACAATGGCAAATCAGCCCTACTCCTCCTTCTAGACCTTTCAGCTGCGTTCGACTTGGTTGATCATACAATTCTATGTAACCATCTCGACACTGCAGCACACGTCTCCAAGGACGCCATAACCTGGATCAGATCCTTCCTAAATGGCAGAACAATGAGGGTCTTCTCGCCCTTAGCAGCAGCAGACCCCATATCCTCACCTGCGGTGTGCCACAGGGGTCCTGTGTCTCACCCACATTGTACAACATTTTTACAAGCCCCTTTTCGATGATCTGGACCATCTTGGTGTCACCTACACTAACTATGCAGATGACAACCAGATCCTCCTCCCACTTTCAGGGGATTATGACAAGGATTTGGCCTTTGTAAACAGAGTGTACATCATCATTCAGGCATGGATGGCCATGCATGGTCTATGCCTGAATGATAAAACAGAACTCATCATCCTGGGCACCCCCACTAACTTAAAAAAAAACTAGGACCAGACTATTCCTCATTCATAATTGATGGCAACTGCATTAAAGTAGCACAGGAGGTAAAAACACTAGGTTTTTATCTCGACTCTACTCTCTCCTTTGCCAAACAAGTTAACTCACTAGCTTCCACTACGGCCTATACCTGTAAACTCATTAGAACTGGTAAGCCATTTCTCTCCAATAGCAACTGCACTATCCTGGCCAGAGCCCTCATTCTGTCCCACCTGGGCTACTGCAATGCCCTTTACCTAGGTTCCACCAAAGCCACCATTAGAAGAATCCAAACCCTATAAAATAACGCCCTTAGAGCGGCACTAGGCATCTCCACAAGAGACCATATTTCCGAGAGCAGTCGTCAGAACAACTGGCACCGAACTAATGACAAAATTCTCCTAAAAACCTTGTCACTCACCCATAAATCCCTGAACAAAGCTGCCCCATCTACCTTTCTGAGAGATCCCACAAACAGACTTCTCTAAGACCATCCAGATCAGCAAAGAAGGATCGCCTGTCCATCCCTAGATTCAAACTTTCTACGATTGGTGGTAACAGCTTCCCTGTGAAAGCGGCGAATTATGGAATTCTTTGCCTCATACACTGAGACTAGACCAATTTTACCAAAACTTTAGAACCAACATTATCCTGTGGCTGAAATCCAATGACCTCTAAATCCCATGACACAGAATCCTGCTGCGCAAATACTAATGACTTTCTGCTAACGTTATATGACGACACATTCTGCCTTGAAATGCAACTATCTCTGTGACTCACTACTGGCTACCCCCACGATGGTAACCATAAACTCTCCACACACTTCCTGTAATATTTGTAAATATCTATTTATCCTGTATTACCTGCGAATACCTGTGTATACCATTTCTGTAAATATCATTTGTAAGTAAGTGTTCTGGTACTATGCTCTTGTAACTAAGCTCCGCATATTCTTGTAAATGCTGCACCCTGATACCCCTGGGTCTGAAGCGCATTATAAATAATAAACAAACAAATAATAAATAATAAACAAAACAATTGCCGAAGACTGGTTCATTCAGAACTTGGCAGAACAATTTGCATTTTTTATGGTAAACTACATGATCTGTCAGCAGTTCACGGCTGGGCATACACTATGTGTGATTAGAGGAGTTATCCCATGGCCTAATGGGCCTTTTCAGCACTTGCATATCAATTATGTCGATATAATTCAAGTATGTAACGGTTACAGGTATCTAATTGTTGTGGTGTGTCTATTCTCTTGATGGATAGGAGCAGGTCCATGTACATACCCAGACTCTACCTGTGCGACCAACTCCTAGCGAGGGAGGTGTTTCCCAGATGGGGAGTGTGTAAAGTTATGTGGTCAGACAATGGTCCTCTTTTTGTTAATGCAGTATTTGAACAGATTAGCTTGTTGCTTGATATAAAGCACAGGTTTTCTTCGGTATATCATCCTCAAGAGAATGAGATATGCAAGAAGCTCAATGGCTTATTAAAGGAAAGGATAGCCAAGTTGAAGCTTACTCTGAAGAAGAAATGGCTGCACTGTCCTCAACTGGCACTGTATGTGCTCAGAAACCAGCCTGGTTCTGGCCATCATCTTACGCTGCACGAAATCGTGACGGGCAGACGGATGCAAATGCCATTACCACCTCAAACTAGCGCTAGATGTGATGCTCAGCCAACAGGAGAAGTGGTAGGATCGGAAATGCAAAATTACTTGAATTGCATGACATCTTGTCTTACTGTAATTTCAGGACAGCTGCAGCGATGACAAGAAGGGTGTAAGGCAGTACAGAACACAGAAGGAGATGCTGCAACAGAACAAGTTCCAGAAATATGTGTTCCTCCAAAATTCCCTGGTGACACGGTCCTGGTGAGAAATCACACAAGAACAAAGTGGGACGAGCCAAGGTTCAACGGCCCCTTTAGAGTGGAGGACGTCTAACTCTCTGCAGTCAAGCTGCAGGGAAGAAGAGCTTGGATCTTTTTGGGTGACATCAAGCCATACATCGGAGAAAAACCTCTGCCTGCATCGCAACGCGTAGAGACTACAGACAACGGGGAAGAACCACAGCACGTGCAGATGAGATCCATGATGAAGAAGAAGGACGCATGACCAGCAAAGCAAAGACAAAGAACTTTTGTGCAAAGTTGTGGCTTAGTTTTGGACACTTCCTTTGAGCAAAATAAGGGAAAAAGGACATAAAAAAATGGACACTCTGTGCATCCTAGTTGCAGGGTGAAGAAAAAGGATTGCGCGTATAAGCCACAAAATAGCTTGTTGACTTTGAACTTTGGACTGAGGCACACTGAAGCCTTGATAAGAAAAGAGATGCCAAATTTTGATTGAGGATACATAAATTGGAAGAGAATACACTATCCTGATTCTTTCGACACAGAATCCCTGTTTGGACTTACTTATGGTGTGTTGTAACTTGAGTGTCGTGTAGATATGTGAGACCTCCGTCCCCAAGTGCCACACAGGGAGAATGACAGAATCACTCCCTATGCAACCTTTGAGGCCACAGGTGGAGAAGAATCCGGAACCGCAAATTACTGGAGGCCCCACGGAAGCTGTGAAGGAAAACAGCGTTAAGTACCAAGCAAGCAGGGTAATGCACAGATAACCAAAAAACAGGAAGGATCTTACTGGGAATTGACAGAGTAGGGATTCCGGGGCTCAAGTGGGCAAAGGTCCCGAATAGGAGACCCTTACTGGTAGTCACAACAGACCCCACCTGGGGAAGACCTGCAGGCAGGACTGAACCAGATTGTAGGCAAGGAAGGTGGTGAGTCGTAGTTCATACAATGTTCCAGATTCTGTGAAGAGGGTTAATCCACAAGAAGTCCGTGACAACAATCCAGGGTCTAGAGCCAAGGGTAGCAGACCAAGCTGACCGAACAAAGCGGGATCCAAAGAGAAGTCCGTGACAACGATCCGAGGTCAAGAGCCAAGTGTATCAGTCCAAGCCGGTAAAGTACAGATATAACGTAATCCACAAAGAGTTCCGAGAAGAGTTAGCCGGGTCCAAGATCAATGGTGAAACAAGGTAAGAATCACAGGCCAGACAGGGACTCCGAGAAAACAGCTGTGAAGCGCGATACTGAAGCACTCCACTACTTAAGTACCGTTTGCTTCCTGATCACGTGATCGCGAGTTTGGGTCACGTGATCGCGAGTTCAGGTCGCGTGATCGCGAGTTCAGGTCACGTGATCGGATAGACCCAGCAGCACGATGCAAGGAAGCGATCTTGATCTTCTGATGGCCTAATCTCCACAGCAATTGCCAATGGAGGAACGGTCGCAGTCGTGACTGTGGAGTGGTAGCGTGAAGCTGCTGCTGTAGCTGTGTGCGAGCCGGCCTGGACCGCCAACGTGAGCCACGGAAGGTAAGTGGAGGGTGTATTCGGGCTGAGGGGGACCTGGGATCACTGGTGGGTCGGACGGAGGGCATGACAGAGCCCCCCCGCAAAGGCCCACGACCACGTGGGCACGAAGGATGCTCCCGATGGAACCGAGCAACCAACCGGGGGGCCTGGACATCCGAAGCCGAGACCCAAGACCTCTCCTCCGGACTGTAACCCAACCAGTCTACCAGGTACTGCAACTTGCCCCTAAAGGGGTGAGAACCCAGAATACCAGAAACCTCAAAGACATCAGGGGCATCCAGGGACACAGGGACAACCGGGGAATGGAGGCGGGAGGAGGCAGGAGGAGGCAGGACAAGGTTTGAGGAGAGATGTGTGGAAAACAGGGTGAATCCGCCAAGAAGACGGGAGCACAAGGCGGTAGGCCACTGGACTGATGACTCAGGAAACCACATAAGGGCCCACAAAACGAGGCAGAAGTTTTCGACAAACTGCCAAACGGAGATGTCGGGTGGACAGCCAGACCCGGGAACCCACCGCATATACCGGGGCAGAACTCCGTTTCGCGTCAGCAAAAGCTTTCATGGATGACTGTGCCTCCTGGAGGTGAACCACGGTCTGGGCATGGATAGAGGACATATCTCTAACACAGGCAGCTGCGGCTGGGTTGACAGAAGAAGAAGAGTCAGGAACGGGGAAAACACGGGGGTGTTGACCATACAAAGCGAAAAAGGGGGAAGAACCGGTGGAGGAATGGACAGCATTATTTTTTGGCGAATTCAGCAAAGTGAACGACCTGGAACGCAGGTATTGTTCCATGGATTGGTTGGTTCTCTCAGTTTGACCGTCGGTCTCAGGATGGTAAGCCGAGGAAAACCGTACATCAATACCAAGCAACCTGGTCAAGGCACGCCATAACCGGGACGTAAACTGGGACCCCCTATCAGAAATGAGCACAGAAGGCAGACCAAAGAGACAGATTCAAAGAACAGCTTGGCCAACATAGGGGCAGATGGAATACCCCGGCAGGGGATGAAACGGGCCATTTTGGTGAAAGTATCAACCACCACCCAGATTGTGTCGTAACCCTGGACCCTAGGTAAATCAGTTACAAAATCCATGGTCAATGTGTGCCAGGGCTTGGGTGGTATAGGTAGTGGTTGCAAGAGGCCAAGCGGGCGACCCCTGCGCTGTTTACTTTGAGCACATACTGCGCATGTGTTTACATAGCAGACAACGTCACGTTTCATGGATGGCCACCAACACCAGCATTTCAGTAGGTCCAGGGTGCGGGCCTGGCCTGGGTGGCCGTTGAAGGGGGCGTCATGAGACCATTCCAAAGCCAGATTTCTGGTATCAGTGGTAGGTAAAACTAGACGATCCTGTACATATGGTAGCTCATCACAGTACACTGGGTCCCATTCGGATAGCTGCTCGGGATGTTGCTGGACCCAAGTACGGATTGCGTCCAGCAATGCCAAAGGAGGTGTACATGTGCATACAACCTTCTCATGAGACAAGAGAGTGTCGGGAAAGATAGGTAGAGAAACCCCCCCGGGGGAAGGAGCAGCGCATCGGCTTTACCGTGCGTCAGACCAGAGCGGTGTTTAATTTGAAAGTCGAAGGCTGCAAAGAACAAGTGCCACCTGACCTGCCTGCTGTTCACACATTTCAGGGAGGCCAAGTCTTGTAGATTCCGGTGATCTGTAAACACAGTGATCCTGTGTTTGGCCCCCAACAGATGGTGTCGCCAAGTGCGAAAGGCATCCATCACCGCCAGAAGCTCCTTCTCAGTAACAGTATAGTGGGCTTCTGCAGAATTTGATTTGCGGGAATGGAAGGCCACAGGGTGTAGGCGTCCAGTGGCGGAGCAGACTTGTGACAAAACTGCCCCTAACGCAAAAGAGGAGGCATCCGCCTCAACAATAAAAGGTAGGTCAGGATCAGGATGCTGGAGGACAGGGGCGGTGGTAAAGGCGTTTTTTAAAGCCTCAAAAGCTTGCTGATGTACCTCCAGCCATTTGAAAGGGACATGTGGACTGGTGAGGGAGGTGAGGGGTGATACTATGGAGGAGAAGCCAGAGATAAAACGCCGGTAGAAGTTGGCGAAACCAAGAAATGACTGTAATGCCTTCAGGGTCTGCGGGGTCGGCCATTCTAGGATCGCTCGAACCTTGGAATAATTCATCGCCAAGCCCCCAGGTGTGATGTTGAACCCCAGGAACTCGATATTGGTCACATGAAATTGGCATTTCTCGGATTTCGCATAGAGCGAGTGTTTTTGTAGCCGGGACAATACTTCTCGAACATGCTGCACATGTTCTTCTAGGGTATGGGAAAAGATGAGGTTATCGTCAAGATATACAACCACGTATATGTCCAATATGTCACAAAACACATCATTCATGAAGTGCTGGAAGGTGGCTGGGGCGTTGCATAGTCCGAAAGGCATGACCATATACTCATAAAGGCCGTATCATGTACAGAATGCGGTCTTCCATTCATCCCCCTTTCGAATGCGGACAAGGTTATAGGCACCTCTCAAATCTAATTTGGAGTAGATAGAGGCGTGGGTCAATCGGTCCAATAGCGGAGTGATAAGAGATATTGGGTACCGATTCTTAATGGTAATGGCATTGAGATGGCGGTAGTCCACACACGGACGTAGATCGCCTTCTTTTTTAGGCACGAAAAAGATCGGGCTGGCAGCTGAAGACGTGGAAGGGCATATGTGACCCAGGCGCAAAGACTTTTCTATGTACTTTTTGAGGGCTTGGTCTTCGGACTGTGACAGGGAATAGATACGACCCGAGGGTATGGAAGCCCCAGGAGTCAGATCAATCGGGCAATCAATGGGACGGTGTGGGGGTAGGGTTTCAGAAGAGCCTTGATCGAATACCGGAGCATAGTCCTGGTACTCCGCAGGGATGTTTGTGGTGACTAAACCCACTACATGCGGATCAGAGGGAGCACTGTTTTCTGTGATACTGAGTCGGGCAATAGCGCCCAACGCTGATGCGGGCGTGTTCTCCTCTCCATTCATGGGGAGACAAAAATTCTGGCACAGTTCGGATTCAAAATGCACGTGACCCGAACCCCAATCAATGTGCAGATTGTGATCCCGCAACCATGGCATTCCTAATATGACACCGAACTGGGGCATGGCTATCAAGTCGAAGTGTATGGTTTCCTTGTGGACAGACTGGATCGTCAGTATGAGTGGTGCTGTTTGTTGTCTGATGGGTCCAGACGCGAGTTCTGTCCCATCAACTGCTTGTACTAGTTCGGGTCGATTCCTGTTTACCAAGGGCAGGTTTAAGGCTCGGGCTAAGGTAATATCAATGTAGTTCCCGGAGGCCCCTGAATCAAGAGTGATCACTACGGGATGGATGGTGCCAGGGGTGGGCTGCAAAGTGGCTTGTACTTGGATGGGTCTGATTCTCTCAAACATAGGGACTGGATCCGGGGAGGAACATGAGGAGCTCGACCCTCCCCCCGTGTCTAGGGTCGAGCTGTGTGAAAAACATGGTTCTTGGGTTTCGGTCTCCGGGGACATTCTTTCACGAAATGGCCACCCAACCCGCAGTAGAAACAGGCATTATCTGCTCTTCTACGTTCCCTTTCCCTAGATGTGATGGGGCTCCTGATACCTACAATCTGCATAGGCTCCCCGGTGGTGTCTGAGGTGGATGAAGAGATGGCAGGGCCTGTGGAGTGGGGAAACCCAGCCTCAGCTCTCCGTTCAGAATGCTGTGCGTCTACTTGAAGGGTCAGATCCACAAGAGCCGGGAATTGGACGGGCAGGGACGGAACCACAGCTAAAGCATCCTTCATGGGATTACTTAACCCTCTGTAGAAGACCACTGCCTTCTTACTTTCTGGCCATGATGTTTCAGCCACTAGTTAAATCGAGTGATGTAATCAATGAGGGACCCCCTACCCTGGGTAAGCTCTAGTAGTTCTAGATCATGAGACTGCGCTTTGTACCTGGTGTCAAATACTCGTGACATCTCTGATACCAGTTGGTCGAAATCATAGAGAGCGGGGTGGTCATTTTCTAATAGTGGGTTTGCCCATGCCGCAGCTGTACCCGCTAGGTGAGATAGAGTGAAGGCCGCCTTAGTGGTGGGATCAGGGAAAGCAAGAGGCCGGCATAGAAAGTGTAGTTTGCATTGGTTAAGGAAAGTCCTGAACTTTCTGGGGTCCCCATGGAACCTTTCTGGGGCTGCCAAGGGAAAAGGAGATGGCAGAACGACGGGAACGGAAGTAGAGGCAGTAGGAGCCGGGGTTGCAGGAGGAGGTGGCACAGGTACTGGAGCAGCGTCCCCAAGCTCCGGGTCCGCGGGCAAGGGATGTTGGGCACTCTGCAACAAATCTAGGCGTTGATGGATTGCTGTGTTGGCAGCGTCCATGTCGGCCCTTAATACCGTGATTGCTTGGATTATAGCAGCCATGGGGTCCTCCACGGTACCCTCCATACCTGACACGACGAGGCTTCACAGACTGTTGTAACTTGAGTGTCGTGTAGATATGTGAGACCTCCGCCCCCAAGTGCCACACAGGGAGAATGACAGAATCACTCCCTATGCAACCTTTGAGGCCACAGGTGGAGAAGAATCCAGAACCGCGAATTACTGGAGGCCCCACGGAAGCTGTGAAGGAAAACAGCGTTAAGTACCAAGCAAGCAGGGTAATGCACAGATAACCAAAAAACAGGAAGGATCTTACCGGGAATTGACAGAGTAGGGATTCCGGGGCTCAAGTGGGCAAAGGTCCCGAAAAGGAGACCCTTACTGGTAGTCACAACAGACCCCACCGGGGGAAGACCTGCAGGCAGGACTGAACCAGATTGTAGGCAAGGAAGGTGGTGAGTCGTAGTTCATACAATGTTCCAGATTCTGTGAAGAGGGTTAATCCACTTGAAGTCCGTGACAACAATCCAGGGTCTAGAGCCAAGGGTAGCAGACCAAGCTGACGGAACAAAGCGGGATCCAAAGAGAAGTCTGTGACAACGATCCGAGGTCAAGAGCCAAGTGTATCAGTCCAAGCCGGTAAAGTACAGATATAACGTAATCCACAAAGAGTTCCGAGAATCGTTAGCCGGATCCAAGATCAATGGAGAAACAAGGTAAGAATCACAGGCCAGACAGGGTCTCCGATGAAACAGCTGTGAAGCGCGGTACTGAAGCACTCCACTACTTAAGTACCGTTTGCTTCCTGATCACGTGATCGCGTGTTTGGGTCGCGTGATTGCGAGTTCAGGTCACGTGATCGCGAGTTCAGGTCACGTGATCGGATAGACCCAGCAGCACGATGCAAGGAAGCGATCTTGATCTTCTGATGGCCTAATCTCCACGGACACTGCCAATGGAGGAACGGTCGCAGTCGTGACTGTGGAGTGGTAGCGTGAAGCTGCTGCTGTAGCTGTGTGCGAGCCGGCCTGGACCGCCAACGTGAGCCCCGGAAGGTAAGTGGGGGGTGTATTCGGGCTGAGGGGGACCTGGGATCACTGGTGGGTTGGACGGAGGGCATGACATGGTGTCACACAATAGTGACCTCACTAAGGACATTCTGATCTATTTTGAGTTAGTTTTGAGGTCATACCCGTCATTGGTGGGAAGGCTCACGAACATAACAGAGTTTCTTCAAGATCCTGAAAACGAAAAGACAATAAGGAGGCTGCTCACAGTGATTACGGAGCACTTTCTTTTGCTCCCGGAGCACAGTGAGGACAAGACAAATGTTCCTGTCACCAGAGAATAGCAGACCAGCCAGTAATGTATGTTTTTGCTTAATTGAAGACTTTCCAGAACTTGTGGGGAGACATGCCAATGTCGACGTCCTCACGTTCATCAGAGACCCAGCGAACACTAAACATCTGAGTATGCTCCTGCATGGTATCATAATGCAGGTCGAACTTTCTAGTCAGTCTCAGAATCACAGGAGAAGAGTGTAAACTTTCCTTCGAGGGACAGATCGTAAAGGTGTTGCAAAGGACTTAACTTTTGTTTATGCTGACAAAGAACCAACATGTCGTCCCGAGTGAAACAGATTAGAGGCATAGACTGGGAATTGGTTTACATGGAACATGCAAATTAAGACTTACTGAACTTATTGCCTCATTTGGAACTTTCGTTAATGGAAAGAACTGTTTCCAGAGACAAGAGACAGTCTTTTATTCAGACAAAGAGGATAATCAGTCCAGCATTTGTAACCTGCAAGCAGAGCAGCAGAATCCAGATAAAGTGACTGTGTTTAGCATGTATTAAAGAATTTGTTTTGTTTCTTTACATGATCGAGATGGGAAACCAGAATCGTGACGTTGTCCTCCCTAATGAGGAGAGACATTCACATTGGCCCAGGAACAAATGCTGCAAGCTTACTTATAAATGTATCATTTACACATGCATTGTGTTTGTTATCATATTACTGTCATTGACGATTAGAACTGCGTTTTTCATTGGTGCACAAAACGTTTAGATTCCCATGCACCCGCCTAATAGTGTACGCATGAAACTACCACATAGTCATTCCAGTCCCAAGAAACAATGATAGAGTGACTGAACTTGAGATAGATGTGATAAATAATGACATACACGTGACACTTGTGGTAACACATGAATTGAAACGCCGGAGACAGGGTTGGCAAAGTAAACCCGAGAAGGGGTTGATGACAGGTACACGTACACAAATAATGAGTACATACACACCTGGTCTAGTGTCAATGACTGCAGAATCACATTCCAGAAAATGCTGAGAGTTTGGAGAGAGCTCAACAAGAAGCTTGTTACCAAGGGGTGCCACAAGACACATGGAAACGAAACTGTTAAGGAGACAAAAGACTCTAGAGAATGAATGTACACAGACAGCATCAACAAGCATGCCTGATCCAGTGATGAAAGGGTCAAGCTTAAGTCCTGCAATACAATCAAGTGCTGAGATAATGGCAGGATCAATATGGACATTCATAAACGGAGCCAAAAAGAGAGAGGAAGACAAGGAAAGACTTACCGGACTTCCTCCTACTCAAATGATACAGATGAAAATGCCAGGATAATTGATGGAGATACCTGAGAATCTCCAAGTAAGAATAAGCTATACGGATGTGTTTAAGGATGTGGTTATAGCAAACTACAGGAAGACCTTAAGAATTAGCACACAAGAAGACAATAACGAATTGAACGTTTATCTGGACAGCACAGCACACTTGGGAAACAACATATGGTACCAACATATGAAGTAAGTTTTAAGACAAACTTCAGAGGAAGAATGCTCTGCGTGTGCACTCCTACCCCACAGCATGGGGAAGTCAAAAATCTTTGTGGCTGTTGAAATAGATGTCAAGACAGCGCACTGCCTATCCCATTTAGGAATGTGCATGACCAGAAGCCAGTTCATGTTAAGTGATGCTTCACTCAAATGGACAACTGAAGAAACTGACCCAGATGAAGATGATTATGTCCAAGACATAAAGACAAGAAACAATGGCAAAACAAAGAACATTGTGGGCAGATATCAGAAGCCTAGATTTAAAGGAGCGGAGATCAGAAGAGAAACAAACAAAAAGCTGAACGTCAAAGGGAAATCTACAGAAGAAGCCGAAGATGGGAAGACAGAGGTCAAATGCAAATTCGGGGAACAGTGCATTCTCCAGAAGGATGGGAGAAAGAAGTAGTGATCTGCAGAGCATGGATGATCATTGGATACTATAAAGAAAAAATTAAAAATACACAGATGATATGCAAACCATTATGGCCAAGACATGTAAGACTGCTAATATGGGTCAAAGATAGAGGAGGACCCCTACAGATAGTGCCACTGGAGAATTCGAATTTGTGGTACAGAAACAATGGCACAAAAAAAAATGGGAGAAAATCAGAACTGTGGACGATTCTTCGATGCTACAGGAATGATGCATGGAACAGCAGTGATCATGGATCATTATTGGGCATGTGGATCCAAAGCATATATCAGATTGCCGAAGAATTGGTGAGGTATATGTACATTGGTAAATGTCCATGTTCCAGCATTGGTGATTCCAAGAAGTGATCTGAATATTGACAGTTTCCTGAAAGCAGATGCTAATCTGAGGAAGAGATCTCTGGAACTGATAACCAGGATGAAGAGAGAAAACTACTTCTCTGCCAAATCGATAGAAGCCTTTAATGCAATTCCATATGTTCAGTTTAATCTCGTTAGTGTTCACAACAATCCTGATGCCAAGAATTCAGGTTGGAGCAAATACTAAATGGTTGCAGATAACCAGATGGGAGTTACTGCAGACCATCAACACAACCATAAAGGGATTTAATGCAATCAAAGAAGAGTTAAGAGCAATTCGACTAATGACGCTGTCGGGGCTGGTCAGGTTAGCAGCACTTCTTGTAGTAAACATATGTTCTCCAATCATCAAAACCCAGTGAATCATGGGGTTAAACCTTATATGCGGTATGTCAGCAGGATTTTCCATCCATGTTGCAGGCTAAGTATGCAGGGACTCAGAATCCTAAAGAGACTACATTTCCCAGCAGGCCGTGTGCTTCACAGCCCTGCCGGGAGAAGAAGAACCACACGCGAGCCGCGCCCAACGAACTGCACATGCGCGAACCGCGCCCACGCTTCTTCGCTTGCTATTCCGGCTTCAGAGGAGATCGGACGTGTTTCCCAGCGCTCCGCCCAGGGCCAGTCTACGCGGGGCATTCCGCCCGCCTGAACTCATCACAGGCCCCGCACCAGCATACAGATAAGTGCTTTGGATAATATTGTGTGCGGAGAGAAAGACTAAACTAACGAAGCGATCGAGGTCGCAGACCTGGTAGACATATTTGGCGGCTCAGTCCGCAACGCATGCTAGAACATTAACCCGCATGCAGAGTGCATAGGGGAGACTGTGTGTGTGCTCAAGTACATTTCCTGGTGAGGCAACCTGGAACGTGCACTTCTGGTGATCCAGCGGGGCAGGGCAGGAGGCGCGGGGTGCGGAACTTCGGGTGAAGACAACCCGACTCTAGCACACAAGCGGGTCATGTTGGCTCATTGTTTTCGGGGCACAAACATAGTGTAAGAACGTATAGTAGACCCAGCACACGCTTATTGTGTCTTTTGGTATTTTCAGCGGAGCTTCCTACGTATTCCTTGGGACATCCGTATTCCTTGGGACATCCGTGTGTCGAAGCTAAGGAGAACAAGACTATGAACCGCAGCTAAGTACATTTCTGGTCCTTTGCTAATGTGCTCTGTAATGTCACAAGGTGCTATGTAATGACAAGGGTGCAGTGTAGTAGTGCACGTTAACACGAGTCTTTAAACTGCATGAAGCTAATGCAGTGGGGTAAAAAGGCTCATGCTAACGCAGTGTTTGGGTGCAATGTATCATGATTGAGGGCTCTAAGCAAAAGCTCTAGTAGTGGTTTCAGGCTCCACAACAAAGGCCCCCAGTCACTGGTCAACGGTGTGAATGAGTGTAGCATGAGTGGGCGGAGAACTCACCACAAGAATAACCAGTGGATGGTGCGGCAGAAGCGGAGGAGCATCTTTCCCTGATTTCCCCCATTCCCATCCTAAACCACTCCCTAATCCTTTTCCCGGTGACCCTACTGCCCCGTACCCATCCACTCAATGGACCCTAACCCTCTTTCCCCGACGGGTTGCGGTATCCTGAGTTTCCCATCGGGTCCAGGTGCCAAGACCTTATGGGGAGGCAGGTGTTTGTGCTGCCTCTGCGCCAGACAAAACTGAAGATTCCCCGACAGACGCTCCAGAACAGATATGTCCTAGACATGATCACAGCTGTGGATGGAGGTGTTTGTGCAAAGATCAGAGAATCATGTTGCACATTTTTAACGTCACACGATGACAAAAATGGAACCTTAACAGAAGCCATAGGTATGCTGACAAAAATACAGAACCAGATGATAGATGAAGTTGACGAAGTTGATGATGACAGTTGGTTTGGATCACTGTTTTCATGGGTTCCACAATGGATGGCAGATGCATTCAAGTTCCTAGGAGCCCTGTTGGTGATGATTTTGCTTGGATTCTGTATAATCAAGCTAATAATCTCTCAGTGCCAGAAAACTGCAAAAAAAGGCCATAGAGATAGCTCAGCGGCAGCGTGCGCGTCTTGGAAGCAGGACGACACGAAGCAACAACAGGTTCGATCCCCGGGTCCGCGCTTAAAAACCTCTGGGTGTTTAAGCGCGTTATAAATACGCAACTAAGAGAAAAAAAAAAAAAAAACAATTACGCAACTAAGAAAAAACAAACAATCCCTGTAACAGCGCCTCGATGCCTGCGGGCTGTGTGAGCGCTTTATAAATGTTAAATAAATAAATAAATAAATGATCCATGTCGAGTCATGAAGGAAGCCCAAAGACCTGACTGATGAAGAAATAAGAGACTTTGTGAAGGCCAGCATTTATGCACCAGAAGGAACAAAATTTTGGTACCCGAAGAAACATGGAAAATATGTGGGAAAATGGATCTATTGCAATCCAAGTGGAGAATGTCCAATAATGACATGGAACAAAGATGAGCACGTAAGAACATAAGTATGCTTGAAGGGAGTCATAAAGACATGGACCCCAAAACAATATTTCTTCAGACCTAGATGTCTAGATCCAGAGGAAGAAATAAAAGTAAATACAAAGAAAGAAGTGAGAGTGGTCAATGAATCGACCCGAGAGGGGGGAGTGAAGAGGAAGTGCCAAGCACCATCCACACCCCAGCCACCCCCTTCGAAGTGCCAGGTAGGTTCACGCCAAAATGTGACGTATGATGAAAAGATAAACCAGTAGAGAGCCACAGCCGGGCTCTGCCCAGTGCCTATAAGAGTAACAGCACCTATTGAAGTACCAACACCTAAGAAAACCTGGACAGTAAGGTACCCATTGAGAAACCATATCTACAGGCAAGACGAAATGACGGCTGTCAGAATGAAAGATCCGAAGAAGCCAAGAAGATATTAAAGGAAGACGAATGGTGATGTCATAAGAAATCGGACTGACGTACATATAGAAGATATAATGACCTAAGAATACTGACAAGAAGATGAGATACCATGGATAAGTGACATCTTGAGCCTTGCATTCTGTTCAGCCAATATTCTCAGTGCAACACACTCATCTCTTGTGACATCACTAACTTCTCTGTTATGGTATCCAGTCTTTATAATGAACATGTTATGTAGACATGCACACATACTGAAAATATTACAACAAACTATGATGAAAATGTATTTTGGCGTGGGTCAAAGGGTTAAATATTGTGGGGAAATGGTTTGGGGTGGGTTTTTAGAGGTGGGAAACATGAACTTTCGGGGGGACCCCCCCAAAAAATAAAAGAATTTAAAAAATCATTATGTTTGTCATTGCAAAAGTTTTGGTATATGTGCGTTCATTATAAAATATGTCATTATAAAGACGTAAGCCTCTTTTACTCCTTTTCATATTCCTTCAGGGAGTTCCTCCCTCAGATTGTCATCTCTTCAGGGATACATTTGATAGGGTATGCTGATCCCAATTTGCATAGAGACAAAATTGCCCAAGGTTGGTGTAGTGTTAACAACGCAGGTAATAGACTTTGATGGACGGAAAAAGCTTTGGATTCCTTTTATGATTGTTTGTCTGAGAAGAAAGTAAGCCATCAGGCAAACTATAATTCTCCAAATGTTTGCTATACTGACATGATCCAGGCTTTTCGGTCCTCGGTGTCTAACTCACTAAGTTCTGCTTATCGTCGCCCTACATTACATGTCTGTGATAACGAAACTAGAGAGCGTAAACATGTGTTTAGGCTGCAGAAATGAGAAGCGCAAAATCTGACAGTTCATATCCGTTATAAATTTCTTATAACCCTGAGAACGAAATACAAGAATTGGATCAAAGCTAGGCATGCCCATCTATATAATAGTGATAGTCAACAACTTCTGGCTGCATTACAAAGCAAGAACATCGCCAAAACCTGGGCCTTCCTTAATCAAGCTACTGTTGGTCCCCAAGCTATCATGCAAGCCAATGAAGTTTCCGAATCCGCCTGGCTTGCGCATTTCTCTAACTTATGTAAAGTTCCCGATGGATGCATATTCTTAGAGTCTTTATGCCCCCTGTCCATTTTTCATAAACATTTTGATCTGGATGATATTCTTTTTTTCATCAAAAAGGCCAGTCGGTCCGGTGCTCGTGGTCCGGATGGACTCTCTAATAATATGTTAAAAGCTCTTCCAGAAATCTGGGGTCGCATCCTGTTTCAAATTTTTAGTCTTATCATCATGACTCAAAAACGTCCATCTACTTGGACACACTCCATAATTGTCCCCATTTTTAAAAAAGGGGACAGGACCGCCCCATCCAGTTACAGACCTATAGTGTTATTAGATGCTCCAGGAAATATTTTCTCTCGTTTAATCTTGAGAGATCTACATCAGTGGATTGCGCAGGCCAAGCTTAATGACCCTTTTCAATCAGGTTTTTGTGACTGGGTTGGGTACCATACCCAATATCATTACATTACATATGCTTTTGTCGAACTATGCTGCCTCTAAACAGACGCTGTTTCTAGCCTTTGTTGATTTTAAGGTCGCATTTGACTCTATTGATCGCACCCTTCTTTATCACAAATTAGTGAAACTTAATTGCCCACCCTCCCTGCTAGCTCTGATAACATTGTTACACACCAACACTTCTATGCAGGTTAGATTAGATCTGGGGGGCAATATGACCTCGGAATTTCATACATACAGAGGACTGAAGCAAGGGTGCATTCTGGCTTCATCCATTTTTAATTTGTTCATACATGATCTGGGTGTAAACCTTAGTAAAATCTTGAGTGATCCTCCCAATGTAGGCACTTATAAGATATCATACCTTTTTTATGCGGATGATTTAATTCTTATTTATAAAACCCACACTGGACTACAGAAACCTTTAGATGCCCTTGAGTCTTATGTAAACCTGAATCATCTAAAGATTAACACCAATAAAACTCAAACAATGGTTTGTAAATGGCGCCTGGGTTGTAAAGTTAAACCTTTCAAGTGGAGTTTGCATAATGTTCCACTTGAACGAGTGTCCAGCTATAAATATTTGGGAACGCTTGTGACAGACACTCACTCAAGCCCTGAGGTTGACTTAGAAACTACTGACAAATTGCAGTCTTTAGTTGCCCAAGCAAGAGTCCTCATGGGTAAATTAGGAAAATTCACAATTAGACATGTGTTAACGTTTTACCTCCAGAAAGTCCTTCCAATCCTTACCTCTGGGTCTGAAGCTCTTGCTCCTAAACCTGCAGCATGGTGGGACAAATTAGAATCGTCCTTTTGGAAGCAAGTTCTACACCTCCCCATGTGTACACCTTTACCTCTAATTCGTTTTGAAGTAGGTTCGTTATCTATGGTTTCCTTTGTCACCTGGAAATATTGTGCTTTCTTTCGAAAATGTCTGCTATCTTTGGAGCGTCCAGACATATTGGGTAAAGTGGCAATTCATTTACTTATGCAAAATCAAACATTCTCTCGGAGGTGGTGTGTTTTTACCATGAATGCCTTATCTGATGCTTCTGTTGATCTAGATTTACTTTTATCCAATGAAGCTCGAGCAAAGCTGAAAATTCATCAATATGACTGGTGTATGACACAAAATCAATGCCTAAAATATAAGGATTTTGATCGAAGCTTATTTGGTCACAAACGCTCCAGAACGATGGCCAATTATTTGGCCAAGGTTCCAAGCTCAAAGCTGCGACAAATGTTTCTCGGTTCCGCTTGAATCTTTGGCCAACCTTAGATGTATTGGCTCGTAGGAAACAAATTCCAACTGTTTAAAATCAATGTCGGTTTAGTATAAATCCTATCCAAAGAGAAACATTGGAACATTGCTTAATCCATTGCCCACTACTATCTACTATTCGAAAGAAGTGCTTTAAAAACTTCTTTGAGAATCAGAATGTGCATATCCAGAAAAACATGTGGCAATGTATCTTTACAACTACTTCTCTCTCTGTAAAGATAGCCACTGTAAAATTTTTGGATGCAATTTTTCCAGACTCGTAATAACATTGTATTTTATTTTTCAATATCATTATCCATTATCAATTTACCTGGCTGTTGAAGGAAGTAACTTTGGAGGTGAAATGAGTTGTAATGAATTATCATGTTGTTACTTTTTGCATGTTGTCTTGTCATGATATTCATGTAATTAGTACGCAGGATGTTTTTCTTTTTTCTTTTTAAACAGATTGCATTGCATTGTCTAGTTTTGTATTTGCTGTAAAAATTTGAAAGGTTGATTTTATCAACCAAACAAATAAAAAAAAATAAAGAAAAATAGGGTTTTCTTAGTGGATACCTTTTCTCAAATACTTACTGCGGTATTGGCACAACTGCTGGTGTCAAACATGGCACAGTCTCTGACTTCCAACATATAGGAGGCACATGTTGGTATTTCCTGCAGTGGCATGCAACTGCTCCTCTACATTCCCCCCTCTGGTCGATGCCTCGAACACCTCTTCAATAGTCTCTACATCTTGGTATTTTCTTTTGAAGAAGTGTTTCTTCGGAGTCCAAATCTTCATCAACCCCCTCAGGTTGCCCGCCGATTTAACATGTTTGTCTACACTCCAGGTCATGTAATTGCACTGTCCATTTGGATTACAAGAGACCCATCATCCCACGTACTTCGTGTGATTCTTGGTATCCAGGAACTTTGTTCTCTCGGGTGCTACAATGCTGGCCTCTATGTATTTTCTGACATCTTTATCCGTCAATTGCTTGGGTCCAAACCCTGACTCGACATCAATCATGATCTTCATTCCTACTGCCTTCTTTGCTGCCTTTTTGCATTGGGCAATTATTATCCTGATCACACAGAATCCGAACATCACCATGACCAATATTGCTCCAAGGATCATGAATATGTTTGCCAACCACTGCAGAATCCATGAGAATATGGAGGCAAACCAACTGTCATCTGTAATGTCCTCTGTCCCGTCTTCCATCTTGTTATGCAGGTTTGTTAACAACGTTATGACTTCTGTCAGGGTCCCATTCTCGTCATCATGAGAAGGTATGAATGTGCAACATGAAGGCCCAATTTTGGCACAAACTCCTGCTTCCATCTCTGTAATCATGTCAAGGACATATCTATTTTGCAGGGTAATCAGTGCTATGTCCCTCAGCTCTTTCTTGATAGCATTGAATCCCTTTATGGTGGTATTGATCGCCTAGAGGAGCTCCAATCTTGTGTTCTACAACCACTTGGCATTGGCGATCATTTTGATCCCAGGCATGAAGATAGTTATAAAGATTGAAGCAGTCTTGCTGAGCAACCTGTGTTCATAAGGAATGGCATCATATGCTTCTATTGACTTGGCTGAGAAATCATTTTCTTTTCTGGTCCGATTGAGAAACTCATGCAATCTTCTCTTTCTCAAATGAACATCTGCTTTTGGAAATTCTCCAATGTTCAGGTCACTCTGAGGAATCATTAATGCTGGAACATGAATGCGCACCAAGGAGCACGTTCCTCCCTAATCCTTGTGAAGCTTCATGTAGGCCCTAGACCCACAATCCCAATATCGAACCATCAGGACGTCTGTCCCTGCTCCCATCCTGGATACGTAAACTGTAGTTCTACAGTCCTTGTTGTCTCCCACATGATTCTTTCCATATCTTCGGAAGTAAAATGTCACATTAGCCGACAGGATTACAGCCATGGGGCCTGATTCATCTTCTACTCATGTCAGCAGTTTGGCATGCTTAGCCCATGACTTCAAACACCCATAATTTACTCTTTGTACCTCTTTCATATTCTGGCTTCAGTAGATGAGCTGCACAGGACATCAGCCCTTCTTCCCATCCCTTCTTGGATTTCACTCATCCATAGACTAAGACTTGGGTTCGCTCGCAACATCCAGGCAATCCAGCTATTTCTGTCACATCAGGGCAGTTAATTTCCTTCATCTGCTGAATGACTACCTCATCCTGTCCTGTTGCAGGATACACAAGCATCTTGCTCTTCCATCCAGGTTCCTTTTCCATCTGTGTAGTCTTGATGAAGTCATCCTGGTATGGAAACAACCATTTTGATCTCCATCGCAAAGTGGCCGAACTTCCTTGAAATTGTCCTCTGGTCAGACATGCTGCAAGATGGCTGAGGCACCTAGCATTGTGTTCGGGAACTTCTCTTGCAAAGAAAGTTTGCACTGTATTCGTGGCATAGGGTATGTAGGGTATGAGAGCGCAGACATAGCAACTCTCCTTAGATGTTCTTTCTCCCACCTTTCTCATGTGCTGATACCACATGTTATTCCCCAAATGTGCTGCATTATTTAGATAAGTATTTATCCCTTCACTATCTTCCTCTGCATTTCTCCTGTGTCCCCCAAAGGTTGTGTAATACTCATGAAGCAAATCAAAGGTAGTTCTCACAGTAGGGCGAACCAGAGGGACCTCTCCTTCAGCAGAAGTACTAACATGATAGAGAGTGTGAAAGATGAGGAAGAAAAAGACAAAGAGAGCAATTATACAAGCATATATTATGCACAAGAACATAGGCATCCATTTCTCATGCCATCCTACTACTCGTTGCACTTGTTCTTTGCCTTGAACCGTGTCACTTTCCTCTTTAATCATTTTTAATACAATTATCAAATTCTTTATACTTGTTACTGCAAAATCTGCTCAATTATGGCAACAAGGAGCCTCCTTGTCACTGGACCATTTTTAGGATCCTGCAAGAAAGTGCAAACATCAACATTTCATCGCGCAAGAGCAGCATAAACTTGAAGTATAAACACAAAGACAGCAAGCAAAAGTCGATGAATGTCACTGTTGCTAAGCACCATATGATTAACTGCTTAGAATAAGTATTCTCCACAAAATGAATCTGGATACTGATCTCGTTTCCAATTTCTAATCAAGAACTGACATTTAGGCATAACTCTAATGCTTCAATATATATTTTTAAAGTTCATTTTCAAACCACTGAAATTCTCTTTTCACTCACTGCTAAAATATCTATAAGGAGTGTCCACTTGAATTTCAGTCCAAGATAAATCTGTATTAACCATTTGTTGTTTATTGTTCTTCTTCTTCGTCATCGATTGAGCTTGCACATGCTGAAATTGTTCTTCTAGTCTTGCTTCTGGATCGGCTACTCACCTTTATAGGCCTTTAAATCACCAAGGTGAATCCAAGCTCATCTCACTTGGACTTTCACAGCTGAAGGAGTTATATTCTCAATGCAAAAGGGACCATTAAAACATGGCTCATGCCACCTTTGAGTAAAGTTCTTAATTAAGAGTAGGTCTCCAACATATAACTTAGGTGCCAGTAGTAATTTAATTGGCTCTAGTCTGGTTGAATTGTCTTATGTGTTCTGAGACCAACCTCCCCCTTGCGCTTGACTTGATCTGAAATGAGAGAGATACTAGATGTCATATATGTCAAAGAGTCATGGTTTTCATCACCTAAGGTTTTAGCTACGCTCTGGGAATCACTTCTACTCCTTCTGGGAATCACTTCTACTCCTAGATGGAGGTGTAAGGGTTGTTCTCATTCGCCATCCTGTCACAAGTTCATGAGGGGTGAGGTGATGGTCTGATCCTGGCTGATTCCGACGGCATATAAGCCATACCTTCTTCACGGTCATTTTAATCTTGGCAATCCTTTCTTTAAGGAGGCCGTTGAGTCTCTCACATATTCCGTTCACTTGCAGGTGATAAGCAGAAGAAAAGATATGTTTAATGTTCAATAAAAGCCCTACTTGTTCAAATAACTCATTAACAAAATTAAGCCCATTGTCGGATCTCAGCACTTCAGCATAATTCACACACTAAAAACTTTTCTGGGCAAGTAGCATCAGGGTGTGTATATGGACCTGCCTCAATCCACCTAGAAAAAGGACACACTAGAACTAATAGATACCTATATCCATTACACACCTATAGCATATCGACATAGTCGATATGTAAATGCTGAAATGGCCATTCGGTTGAGGTATCACCCCTCTAATTGTTCTCAGTGTATGCCCAGCAGTAAACCTTTGACACACAATGCAGTGTACCATAAATAATACAACCTGTTCCAACAAATTCAGAATGAACCAGTCTTCTACAACTGTAGAACAAAGACTCTCTCTAGTTACATGCATGGGGTAATGCAGTTGTTCAAGCGCAACCTTCAATAATGCTACTGGCATCACCGGCTTTCCAGTTCTGTCCTGTTGCCATAATGCTTCTTTGGGGATAAAGAACACTCCCTTAATTTCCATAATTCCTGCTCTTCCTGCGGTGCACTCTATTACATCTCCATTAGTTGGGTTATCGATAATTTATTAAACCCTTCTTGCACTAACATGGTTGTGACTACTATTTCTTTAACATTCTCAGTATCAAAACTCGAAATGTCTGGGGAATATGCAACCCTTTTGGCTTTTTCTTCTGTGGCTTTGTTCCCACAAGAGATAAAATATGTTCGCTTAGTGTGCGCTGTGCATTTAACGACCACTTTGGCTACTTGGAGTTGTAGTGCCTTAATAAGCCTATCCAATAAGGATGCGTGCTGTACTGAAGTGACGTCTGTGTGGAGGTAGCCCTTCCTCTTCCAACATGCTAAACCTGCACGTATGGTTGATTTCACATAGGCGGAGTCACTGTACACTGTCACTTCCTGTCCATCATGTTTCTTGAGTGCGACAATCAGTGCTACTAATTCTGCCACTTGCGCTGAAAAGTGAGACGGTAGACGTGCACTTGCTACAACTTCAAATTCTCTATTTAATCTATGTTTCACTACTGCATCGCCTGAATGCCTTTCCTCACTATCTGATCAATCGAAGAACCATCAATAAATAGAATTTCACCTCCTGCTAAAGCATTCTCTTTCACACAGGGTATATCATCATAAAATTCATAAAATTCAACATAATTAGCACAATGATGCACATGATTGCCTTCTTCTATTGGCTCAGCTATAAACGTGACAGGATTCACTATTTTACATCTTACAATTTTAATCGTTGGGTTTGAAATCATTACCTCATATGCTGAAGCTCTTTGAAATGTCAATGTGCTTTTGGGCTTCTCTAAAATAGCAAACAGAGCATGCTCTACGAAGAGGGTCATATAGCAGCCCATGACAATATTTGTAAATTTCTCAATCGCGAACGCGGCAGCAGCCATTGTCTGTTTGCAAGGAAAGTGTCCTCTCATAAATGGGTCTAAAATCCTACTGTAATATGCTAAAGGTCTTTACCCCAATGTAGTTCTCTGTAAGCACTGCTATCATAACTGTCCCATTTGTGTGTGAAAACAAATGAAATTCCTCAGCATAATTGGGAATTCCCAAAACAGGGGATGTATACATTTCTTTTTTCAGTTCCTTAGACCCTTCCTCCATTTCTTCAGTCCATTCTATTTTTACTTTTTCCACCTGTGCTTTCTTTAAAGCTTGCTGAAATGATCTTGTGTGCGTACTGTAATCAAACACCAAGTCTCTGACATAGTTGCATAATTCCAAGAACCATTGCATCTGTTTCACTGTGTTTGATTTTGATGGTTTCATAATCGCCTCAGCTCTTTCAGGTGTCACTATCTTTCCCTCATGTGAAATCAACTGACCTATGTATAACACCTCTTCTTGACAATACTGCAACTTCTCCTTGTCTACCTTATATCCCCTGTCTGCTAGAATAGTCATCGACTGAACAGAATCTTGTCTATACTCATCTTCTCTGGTGCTACAAATTAAAATGTCATCTAAGTTCTGTATCACTGCACTCTTAAGACCAGTATTGCCTAAATCCATCTGTAGAACCCTATTAAAAATTGATGGGGACTCACAGTACCCTTGGGGCAAGGGAGTATGTTTCAGTCGGGTTTGGCAGAATGTAAATTACATAAAGTCTTGTGAGTCCTTGTGCAATGGGATCGAGAAAAACACATTCTTCAAATCGATCACAGTGGAATATCAAGCTTCCACTGGGAAAGTACACAGTATCTTTGCTATATTAGGAACTAAAGGAAACTCTGCATCTACAATCTGGTTAATCGGTCTCATTTCCTGTATAAATCTACAAGACCCTCCTTTAAATTTCTTAATCGGATACACTGCGGTATTACACAGCGATTCCAATGGCACCAGAATTCCTTGTTTCATCAGTGCTGAGATAGTTTGAAATATACCCTCATCAGCTTGTTGAGACATGCAGTACTGCTTTGCTTGAGGCAAAATCGCTCCTCGCTTAAGCTTTATTTTAACCTTACCTGTTCCCTTCAATAAACTTACGTCATAAGGGCCTGTGGTCCAAAGGACGTTTGGCACCTTTTCCAAGTCTTCCTGAGAAAATGCTGGATGTTGCCGTATTATCACCATTCGCTGTGGAACTTCTCTTTTCTCTATTCGTATCCATTAAATAATACTCATGAAGAACCCTACTTCATCATCTGTTTGGTCTTCCCTGAACATGTCAACATCAGTAATCTCAGTCAATCTATACACTTCCTCAAGAGCTATTACTGTTCTCCATGGTCTACCCTCATCATCTACTCCCTCAATCATTGCCATTTCTTTTGGTACTATGGCTGCATCCAATTCTAGAGGGATAGTCTGTCCCCCCTCTTTGTCCATTGGTAATCATGGTCTAAACAAAAACTTGTCAAATATCCTCCCACTTTTTCCCCACTAAGCCAGGTAGCCATGTCAGTAGAATGCTCACTCCATACAAAAAAACTCTGGATCTACTGAAACGCCTTGCAAAGTCACTTGCCCTGTGAATGCCAGTATACATTCCCCAATTTTTAAATAGTGTATTCCTGGAGTGGAACACACTATTCCTTGATCAGTGAATGAAATCGTCATGTTAAGTTTTGTCATTAAATCTCTTCCCAAAATATTAACCGGTGTCGGTCATGAATATAACAAAGAAACAGAGATGTCACACTCTCCTATAAAGACTGGTAATTCATTAGTTAAAGGAACATGACTCATAGGTACAGAGAATTCTTGAGCATTCATGGCAATTCCCGACATTGGATATTTTCCCTCTCATATACATGAATGAGTAGCTCCAATGTCTAACAATTTGCCTCCTTCTCACATGGACCCTTGGTTCCTCTTGGGTGTCTGGTGTCACAGATAGTACTGAACACATCAGGTCACCCTGTGAGCTGTCCTATGGTGGGTACAGGCTCATCCCAGTCCATGTGAAAGTATTCCCCCCTACCACAGTGACACCTCCTATCCTGGGTGTCAGTACTTGTCCTGTATTCACATACTGCGACTGCCTTTGCGGTGGATTCATTTGCACTCGTTCTTGCTCTTGCACCGGCTGCACTTGCGGTGCTTGTATCTGATATAATGTATGATCTTGGGGTAACCCTTCCCTAGTCTGTGTGCTATGTGGTGAAGGATAAGCTGTCCACCCTCTTGAAAACTGGCCATTTTGTACATTTCCTTGGCTCCCACATACGCGTGCAATGTACCCTGTCATCCCACAAGTCCAACATACTGGGGGTGCCCGTCTGACAAGCCCTTCTTGAGTACTCTGGTTCTCATTCTGTGTACCTTGAAACCCACCTTGATTAATTTGAAATCTTCCTCCTATGCCCTATACCTCTGCCTCGTGACACAAACCTTGATCCATTGGGCACACATTACTCGCCTGCGACGTACCCACTGCTTCCTGCATTCCCAATCCTTCTCCACTTGTCAATACCGCCCCTTCTATGGCACATTTTGACAATTGTTTCTGAACTAACTTGGCTTCCACAATTTTCCTATTCTCATCTTTCTTCTTATTTTTCTCTTGTAATAACCAACAATGACGTACTATTGTCAAATATATCTCAACCCAACACTTTGTTTCCATCCCCACTTGTTCTGTCATCTGTCGCTGTACTGGCTCTGCAAACCCCTGACATAATATGTGGTAAAATAATGCCAGTCTTTTCTCACAGCTCGTGGGTTTCAAACTGCCATTTCTCCTGAATAGCCTGTATGTAAGTAATATGGTCTTCATTTTCCTTCATCCTACGTGTCATAATTGCACCCATATCTGATGTATCAGTACCCTAAGTGCTCTCCAAACATCTCCAAACATCTCCAAACATCTCCTCTGCAATTATTAAACAGCGCTCCATCAGGTGCTGTATTCTGCGGTCACGCTTGAATTCCCTGCTCTTCTCCATATGTTGTCAGCTCGCTCCCCCAAAATAGCTGCAAGGAGACCTTTTATGTCCCCTAGGGCCAACTTGTTTCCTCCTGTCATTTTTTCTAATTCGTGTATCCATTTTCCAGTGCTGAAGTCAAACTCGGGAGCTTACACCTTAGATTATCGTTGTCCATCTGCAGCCATTGAATATACTGCAGTCTTGCTCCCCCTTTTTCCAATTAGGGAAACTGCGTGAACCCTGCCCCACAGTCAGATCCTACTATTAGTCTATCCCTGGCAAGGATGATCATCCCTGTCCATCTCCTTGTGGGTAACGACCATAACCTGCTCACATACAGTTATGAAACTCCCTTCTCACTGTTCGATCATCCTAGAGGATGCTCAGGATATGCTATGGGATCTGGCATCCTATCCATAGGTTGTTCCAGATCAGACCATCTCACTTCTTTGTCCATTTACAGGCTTCCTTCTGGGGCACTTGCACTCCCTCCTCCTACCTCGAGAGTAGACTCTCTTTCCTTGTCTGACATGTCTTGTCCCCAACTAGTGTGACTATCATCCCCTTCACCCTTATCCATATTCAATCCATTTAAAGACAATGCTCAACGTCATTGAACAGGCTTCCCTCCTCTCTTCATGATTGAGGCATTGGGCATTGGTCATCATTATCTCGAGTTTCATACTCGCTATTTCGCCTCAAATGTTGATAAACCTTATCAATCATTTCTACAATGCTTTCTGCATCAAATCTTTCCTCCTCTAATGCAAATCTAGCTGCCCCTGGCATTGCCTCTTTTATCGGAAGGAACTCTTCTATTTTATCCCATTGTATTTCTGGGCTTGGCCCTACTGGTTCTTTATGAGTAAGAATAGTATAAAGACCTCGTTGCCTCCTTTTTCGTTCCATTTCTTCATCTATCTCTTTTTTCTTTCTTGCATACCTTCTAATTCTTTCTTCCTCTTACCTTCATTCTTCCCCTCTCCTTATTCCTTCCCTTCTTTTCTCTTCTTCCCCATCTCTGTAATCTTTTGTCCTTTAGTCTTTGCGCTTCCTCCTCTTCTTTCCTCCTTTCTTGTCTATCTCTTTCGTCTATCACTCTCTTCCTATTGTCATCATTTCTTTGTTTTTCTGCCTGTTCTTCTTTTCTCTCTTGCTCCTCCTGATATGTCTGTTCTCGTCGCTCTCTACTCTTCCTTTTCTGTTCATCTTCTCTCAATCTCTTCTCTCGTTCTTTATCCTTTCTTTCTTGTTCAACCTTGTCTTTTCTTTGCCTAACTTCCGCTATACTTTTCCTATCTATTTCAAGTAAGATCTGTCCTCCCATCCATTCGTTCTGCACAAGTGCTATCTCGTCAGCTTTATCCTTCTCTTCTTTCCATCTCTTAATTTCCCTGTCTATTTCTGGTGACAATTTCGACCGCTCACTCCTTTCTTCTTTGTCTTGTATGATCCTATAGATCTCTTCTTTTCTCTTATTCTCCTCTGGACTATAGTCACTATTGTAAACTGGGAGTTTGTGTGTCGGATTACTATACCTGCCTCCGCTTTCAACTCCTTTGAAGGGTACAGCCCTTCTTCTTCCTCCATACTAGCACCTTTTACTTCAGGTGAGGTAAGGGGAGCTGAAGGCTCAACACCTTCCTCCTTTCGCTGACCAAGCATCCACTCCTCAGGTGGAGCACCTTCCCTTTCTTCCTGGTACATTTTCCAGAGATCTCAAATCTCAAATGTTTTCTCTAATTTCTTCCCTGTATACGGAGCGTGCAAGTATGTGGCCATGTGTTGCAATACCGCTTTTAACAGTGATCCCCCTTGTGGCCATGGCACAAACATTTTATGTGCCGTGCCTTTCACCCATACTGTTTGAGCTTGGGCATGTGCTTTGGTAATGTTTTACATAAGTGCATCAGAGGATTATCTCCCTTAATGACAAGTCTCAATTGACTGTCAATATCAAATAGCAAATTTATGAAATAACCTTTATACGTCTATTTAAATCACCACTTTTCAACATCTTTAAAACAACAAATATGAGCATGCACCATCAATCGCTGCTCAAGCCTCTAATTTCTTGATTCACCATCTCTACCTTTTGATTGTCTATCTGTTCTCTTGATTGGCACAATCACTTTGCTATGCTCAATCATTGTTGCTCCTCCACTTTTCCAATTTATTCACAACTTTTATCGGTCTTCGATATTTTTACTCAACAAACAACATACAGACTAGTCGACATTACATATTAATAAACACTGTGATCACCTTTTTCTCTATTGCCTTTACTTTATAGGGTTTGAGACGTCACCTTACATAATTCTAATTACACATTTTATGTTTTTGCTCTACCCCTTTTGGGATTTGAAACGTCTCCTTCTGAAACACCCTTGAATCAGGACTCCTAGGTGCTACCTTTTCTTCACACAACATTTCCCGTTACTTAAAAATCATCACAATCCCATCCCCTTCATTTGCCATTCCCCTTAGTCTACTCACCACTCGTTCGTTAATCGACTCTAGGCCTCTGGTATCGACTCCTCAAATCCGACCACTTCGCCTTCCGTCCACAACTCGCCCATGGAAACCGGGCTGGGCTTTCGTAAAAGGGGGACCTGCCCACCATCTCGGTTCTTCTTGCAAGTTTATTTCTATCGGCCGCTCTCCATAGGAAGTCTGGTCAGAAACTCCTGTCTCCCGGATGTTCAACCAATTCCTGGTGGTACGCAGCCTCAGAGTCAATGTCTATCAAGATTCAGGGCTTTCGCTTTGCTTCTGTTCCTGGCTTTGGAACAGGCCAGGGCTCTCGCTCTGCACCAGTTCACCTTGTTGGAGCCAATCAGGGAAGAGGCCCTGCACCTGCTCCCCTGTCTGTTTCCACAGACCTGCCAGAGTGGGACAGCTGCCTGTTCCTGGAAAAAGTCAACTTGACTTTGGACTTCAGATGAGGACCACTTGCTCAGTTCTGTCAGGCCGGTCATGTCTGAAACTACCCTGTCCACCATCTCAGCTTCCTTTTTCTAATCCCGTAGGCAACCCTGAGACAAATGAATCCTGTGCTAAATCCGTAGTCCCCTCTGTGGCCTCTGAGTCTTCTCCCTCGGGAGAAGGTATCACAGGGGATTTCAGGCCTGGACTGGGACTTACCAGGACGACCAGTCTCTCTGACTCTCTAGTTGAGAAAGCCTTGGGGCCTTGTGCCTCAAGTGCTTTCTTCTTTACTGCTTTCAGAGCTCATGCTCTAATAACTGCTTCAACTATTTTTGGGTCAGGGGGTCATTACCCAACATACACCCTACTGAATTGGAGTGGTGGACTGCAATATGGTGCACAGAGGTTTCACCCATCCAACTGAGCTCCATGGAATAGCTAAGACCATCAAACCCTCTTACCTGCTGGTTTTGTTCTTGGGTGTTCTGCCCGTCCTTCACCCATTGTCACATGACAGTGGTAACACTAGTAGCAGTCTCACGTAAAGCTGGACATTTGTCCTAATTTACTCTTCTGAGGTTTTGAAGAACTTCATGAGGACAGTGGCTTTCATTTTTGCTGAATTGGGTCTCTCCTCAGGAGCCAGCTTAACAATACCATTAGTCTCAGCTGTTAGTAGGCGGCACACTATGGCTGCATCCCACAACTCATCTTGTACCTACTAGAGTAGGAAAGTTCACTCCAGTACTTCAAACCAGTTAGAAATGTCTCTCCCCACCTCATATGTTTTTACTAAGTACTTGGGGAAGTGGAACCTAGGCTTTCCTTGGGTGCCGTCAATGGAAACACCCCCTATACTCATGTTTCAGCTTGCACAGCATCACATAATCCCTTTGTTTCTTCTCCTCTAAAGCCGTTGCAGCATTCTGTGGAAATTGCAGCTTCTCTCTGTCTCTGCTTCTCACTCCTCGTCTCCTTTTCAGATAAGGCTGCCCTTCTTTCCTCTAGAAGGAACTTCCTTTCAGCTAGCTCGTCCCCAGAGAAACTGACCTGGTACCTAACAGAAGCTTTTTTATGTTACTGAGGCGTGGGACCTAACTGATGCCTGACACTTGAGGTCTCTGGGAAACTGCAATACCCACCCCCTGGAACTAATGGTGGGGATACGCTCTCCTTGTAGCTGTCCCCCTCCACATCTATGCCACCCAGTGGAATGAGAACCCCCGCTAATGTTACCCGATCACTAATTGCAGCCTGACATTCCTCCATCCCCCTAGCATTCTCTAAAGCTTGAAGGCTCCTGAGCAGTTCAGCTTTCCTAACCTAACCTTACTACCACAGGGGAGTCCCCTTACCTGACAGAGCTCGTAAAGGGTGCTTGCTTTCAAACCCTGTGCAACATGCATGTTGCAGTCCATTGCTCTAGCAATTAAAAAGTGAATGTTATTTAATTTCATGTTTTATTTTTATTATGGAAGACTAAGCTTTAAGCACAGTCTGTATCAAATTCCAACCTCTGTCCAACAATGTGATTCATTGACAACTGTCCTGCAGCAGTACAGGGATGAGTAGTGGCTAAACTACCAGATCAGTGCTCACACTACTGCAAACCAGAAGTGATCCCAGTCATAAAGTTGAAACTGGCCCAGTCAAGAGATATTCCTCCTGTGGCTTTTACAGTATCCCGGGCAGAGGGCAGAATATAATCGTAAGAGGGGTAGACATGTGATTACATTAGCAACCCAAACAGCAATAGTACAAGACTCCAAAATAAAGGAATGTTCAATCAAGGTTCTATACAAATAAGCTTCAATTAAACACACTAATATGTAAATAAATTACTATAAAAACAGTAGCATAAACCCACCACTCTTTAAAGAACAAAGAAATGCAGAACATGGAGAGGAAAGCACTCTAGGTAATGAAGCAAGGGCGAAAGGCAGGAAATGGTAGCAATATCATTTTTAATGTTTGAGAAAAAGGTGTAAAATCATGGCTTATAACTCTCTAGGATCCTTAAAGTGCACCTCTTATTCAAGCCAGGCAGGTGACATGCTCTGCTGGTTCGATGCAGCAGCAAACCGGTTTGATGTAGCAGCACAACAGTTTTAGGTTTGGAGTGAGTGCCTAATTCAGCATTGCTAGTCCTGGATTGTCCAAATGCATTCGAATGCAGTCAACTTTCACTGGTGGACGGGTCAAATCAGCAGAACAAAGGATCCAGCTGCTTTGGTTTCTCTGGTGCTCTAAGTCCCAATCCAGGGGCTCTCCGGGTTCACAACGGCTTCTCTGTTCTCGCAAACGTCGGGCCTCTGACATTTCTGACTGGCGCCCTTTACTTCCCCGAAAGTCACGAGCTCCCCTGGCTCTCCTTGGCTCTGGCTCTCTAAGATGTAGTGATGTTAGAGGCCTTCCTCTGCTTACAGCACTCTATCTCAACCTCTGCTTCTTCTCTCCAACAACAGGGGGCTTGCAATCCTCTTTCCCCCTCTTCACTCTGCTCAACCCAGTTAAATTTACATCTCTCCTTAAAGAGACATGTTCCTTTCCTTTTCCAAAATAGTTTCAGTATTGTCTTCAGCCAATCAACCCAGATGTCAGAATTTCCTTTGTGGCAGGTAGTCCCATATATGCTGATATGGTAGAAGGTCTAGGGAGTTCCTCACAGGAACGGGAGTCTTTGTCTCCTAAACGGGACTATCTCACAGTGAGGTCCAACTTGCCCAGACCCCTAGGTAGTGGCCGAGTCAGGCGGGGCTGTGGCATACATTGGTGCGATTAATTTAATGCGGCCGCCCGCCCGCAAGGCTGCGCTGCGCAGTAGCAGCCCAGTCTGCGGTGCAAAGATTGACACATGCAGTGACCAGCGAGAGGCAAGGTGATCTAATAAGTGCTACTGCACAGTAGTACAGTATATATATGAATTTTATGTAACAAGTTGAATCGAAGTGCTGTAATCATGAAGCTGGAAAGGAATTAAGGAAAAGTAAGCCATGATTTATTTGCAAACTGAAAAATGTGTCAGAGACAAGTATGTGAACAAACATGCATAATAATTGAAAGCAGACTTTTTTTTCCCACTGCCAACTCTCGCGCCCCCTCACAGTCCATTTTTTTTGCATGAAATACATCACATGTGATCTGAATGCAAAGAACTGCTTGGAGCTCAGCTCTCAGCTCAGCCGGCTGTTAGTGTTTTTGGAAAAACAGTCCACACACGGCTATGCACCTCTGTAAAACACTGGTCAGTTAGTAGTTGGTTGGTGCATATTGGTGCATAGGTCTTTGTGAAGCACTACTATGATTGCATGCAATGATTTTGGGGTTGATAATGATTCTGCATCAGCAAAAGCATAATGTTGTGCAGGGGGGGGGGCGGCTGGCACCCTAGCGGCATTCAGCAGATGCCATCCTTTTTTTATTATTTATTCATTGATGATGGTAATTAATATGCAGGGCAGCAGCCAGGTCCGGGTCGCAGTGAGCAGGCAGAGAGGTTGATGTTGGGTGCAGGCCTCTGGCGTCACCACCCTGGGAGGGCGTGAGGTGCTCATGCATTGCCTGCAGCCAGGCTGATGGCCTGATGCTCATGCAATGAATGAAAATCGCACTATGGTGTGAAAATGACACACTTTGGTACGGCAGTTTCAGTTTCCCCCGTTCCTGGGCCCACCCGACCAGGCCAGAATATCTGGAGCTGGGACAGAAGCAGCCAGGTCACATTTGCTATAAATGTAGCAAATCCGAGCCCAGCCCAACAAGTTCCTTTGGAGGTACATCCTGATTCCTGACATCCACGCACAACACGCACGCCATGCACACACTTGTCTTGCCTGTCTTCTGCCAGCAGCCAGCCTAGGCCTGACTGGCCATGTGCATATTCCTGCAGCCTATGCCTCTGAGAGAGACTACTGCTGGTGCTGCTGGCCTGGCCTGCCGCATGCTGCACTGCCCAGTGCCGCCCTCACTCAGTGCCTGCTGGGCATGGCCATGGCCTGGACTGTGCCACTGCGGAATGTCATTGTGGGTGAGTGACTCGAGTCTCTCTCTCTCGAGTGCGTTACATCCTCACGTGCCCGCCAACGCGCTGGCCCAGGCCTGCTGCGGCGCTGCCTGCCTCTTCCCTGCTCTGCCTGTTCCTGCCCAGTGCCCCCGGCCCAAATTCGGAATCAGAGTCCAGTGGGTGTGGGTGTCAAGAAGTCAACAACTACTGCAACAAGTACTGTGAAAAAGACCAGTAAGTAAGTAGTTGTGTGTTGTGTTCAGATGAGTCTGAAATTATGTGTTGTTTTTAGCCAGCAACGCAGCGTTAGCTCAGCTGAGCTGGTTGGCCCTGATTGCTGCCCTTTTTCACCTCAGCAGCTGGGGGCCAGGCCCCGCGCCCTAGCACATGCTGACTGGTTTTAGTTCTGGCTATTGTGCATACAAAAAGTGTATGAAACAAATACAGATGACACACCCCTTATTTATGCATTAATCCCCATCCGGGGGGCATTACTAAGCCAGGTAATGTCTCGGCCCATAGTTACAGGCCTAAGCGTAGTCCCTTCTCCCTTTCCACTGCAGCCATTCAAAAAATAGGGAAAAAAGTAAACAATAAAAATGGCCACCATGGAAAGGCGAGAGGGACCACGTGAAGCCCCTTCATCCTTTCCATGGAGGCCTGTCGCAGATCAGGAGTGGACGCGCTGGAAACAGAAGTGTTTCCAGTGCGTCTGCTCCTGATGAGGACCAAAAAAGCAGGTAAGTGGAGGGAATGGGGGAGGGAAATCTGTGGAGGGGGTGGGGAGAGGGGAGCACTCACATGAATCCCTGACGGGGAAGATGTCGGCCACCAGCCATGAGGACGCTCGGAGCGGGGGGGATTACCATGTGGTAATTCCCCCGTTCTGAGCCTCCTCATTGGCCGAGAGGCTGCCACATCCCCCTGCCCGGTACTAATACTCAACAGGTGATGATAGTTCAAGGATGTCTACTTATGTGTTCAAGGGTGCAGGGGAGAAAAAGCGACTCTGGCACAGTAAGTCGCTAAATAATGTACAAAGGGTGTGCAGGGGAAGGGAGTGTCCACATATTGTGCATACAATCCACCTAAAAGATGTTGAAATTGTGCATGGGATGGAATACAGCTAGGAGGAGATGGCATTGGAGGAGGGGTACACAGTGGGTGTGAGTGTGTTTTAGTTATTCACCCACCCATTGAGTGCCCATGGACATGCTAACCCCTACGGCCCTTCCCCTCCAGTACCTGCCTCTCCCTGGCCAAAACACATCCTGCTGGGAACTCTTTGAATTAGCTGCTTCAAGCAGTAACATGAATCTTTGCACACCCAGTGTTATTTCCAAGCAGTCTGCTGAGAGGTAATTGTTCAATTGAAGTTGTACATGTGCTGATGTAATAAAAATGTTTTAACCATGTGCAATCAACCACCTGATTTAGATCTGTTCCTTGCACGGAAATACTCGGGTCCGAAACAAACCTTCTTGTTTTCAGGAAGGGTTTAAAAACATATCTCTTCAGATGATGAACTAGGATAGGATGGTTTAAGGACAACTTCATGGTTTAGCCTTGGGCTGGCCTCTTTCTGTGCTCTATGTTGTGTTTCTGTTCGTTTAAGCGCCCTGATGCCCTCGGGCTATCGGCGCTATACAAAAATGAAATACATACATACATACATACATACATACTCAAGTCCTGATACAGACATAGACAAAGCCAATAGTTTTGCTTTTGTGTAAGAATGGGATAGGCACTTGCCAGGCACTCCAATCAAATGCCCAGGTAATCACACCATTTCCCAGCTGTTGCCATGTTCTATAGCCAGGTACTCCCGTTATGGCAGTGCCTGGCAAATGCCTCCCCATGCCTACACAAAAGCAAAAAATGTTTGCTTTGCCAACGCTATTCTTTATGCAATGTTCAGCACTTTGTGGTCCTGTGCAGTGTGAATGGACGTGACACGGCACACGGCCGTTTGGTGGACTGCGCACTGCCACCCTCCCTTCCCCTCCATGTCTTTCGATGCTGGTGTTAGTTGGTTTTGGTTTCCCTGGGCTTCTGCCCAGCCAGCCAGCGTTTTGTGTGCGTGCGAGGGAGGCCCAAGGGGCAATGTTCAAGGTGCTATAGTAGCAACCTATGGCGGGGCATTGCTTAAGAGTCAGGGACTGAGAGCTCACATTGTAAGCCACAGCGAATTAACAAAATTAATAAAGAAAGAAAGGAATATAATTGTGGTGTTGTTGTGGTTGGCCCTTCCTCACTTTCTAATTGAAACCCCATTTCGGCCCCTAGCAGTCCTCAATGGGACTTCCCTGCCATTGAACAAAGAGACTAGTCTGGACAACCAGGTCTGCTGTGTTACGTCTGTGATACTGGATGGATGCCCAGCCCGAAAGAGATCCTGTGCTGCAGAAGTATGTGGGGGACAGGCCGCTACAACCGCCAACCCTTGCCTTCTCTATCACAGATTGAGAGACCGAGCACACGGAAATAACCGGAAACTCTCAAATGAACACATTGATTCCATTTGACCTGTAAGGTAAATCTCATTCCTCCTCGATTTAATGTGAATTTCGGTGTGCACACTGCAACTACCTACAGTACCGCCGGTCCTGCCCTTTCCCTTACTAGGGCTCTGTCAGCCACAGTCTCATGATGTTTTAGCTGCAGTACTCAAACTCATTCCCTAATTGCCGTTGCAAATGGTGATTCATTCCTTTTCTGAAAGACTGTTTGAGTAGTATCCTAGGGGGAGGAGTTTGATAAGATCTGTTGCAAATTGTGCATTTTAAAGAATACTTATTCAGTAATACTGGTTAAAACTACTAGACGCATGGTATAGTAACTTATCAAACTGGCTCAAAATGAAGGGCCCCACTTTTGACCCCAAAAATGGGTACACACTGGCATTTTGCATCTTTGGTTTGGGGGTTCCCTATTGCCCTAATGCCCTACAGGCCAGTCCAAGCTTGTCTCTGCCAAGCTTTGAGTGTGATCCAGCCTATTAAACTGGGAGGGCCTGAGGCTGGGAAGTAAGCATTTTTCAGGTCTTCAAATGTTAAGTAAATGAAGAGGGCTCAAGTCCTAAAAATAAATAAGTTGTGGCATGGGGGGATTCATTACTATATGCATAGGCACCCAGTAGATGTGGGCAGAGGGCATAAGTGCACCCGTTCTCCTTGCCATGCTCAACTAAATCACTGGTTGAGTGGCAGGGTTTCTTTCTCCTCTCCTGCTGGGTTCAGGCTTGGTGACGTGTTACTAGTAATGCATCTAGCAAAATTAGCAACTCCTATTCATTTCAAAATTGGGAAGGAACCTCATTAACCACTGACCTTTGTTTGGAGGGGGTGGGCAGGCCTAATCTGCATTGCAGGTGCAGGAGTAGCAGAGGACAAACTATGAGCTTTTCACTTAGAGCTGGGGTCAGTAAACATGTAAGCCTTAAAGTCCTGCATGAGGCATGCAACAGCGCCAACCACATGTGCTGGTTTTCTAGCAGCGGCCAGCAGCGAGTGATGTGCTTTCAGAAATGAAGCGACTGGAGTCTGTTTAAAGTGTCCTGAATCAGCTTAGCTGTCCTCCGTTAGGCATGCCATAGCAGCAGGGGTGTTGCTAGGTTTGTAAAAGATCTGGGGCTATGCTAATGTCGGGACTCGGGCTAGCTAGCCTTTTGGTTGTAGCTCCTGAGCTTTTATCCGGAGCTATAACAAAAAGACCCGGGGCTAAAGCCCCCTCAGCCCCCCCTTAGGAACGCCTCCACATAGCAGGGTTTAGGAAGGCAGTGAGTGTGGGCCAACCCCACAACAAACCAACATTCCCTAGAGTCTGTGGTTTTCCTTATTTACCATGTAAATTGAATTCTGTAAAATGCATTACCATGAAACCTGAAATGTTGTCTGGGACAGATGTTTAATTTTCCCCACAGGAAATGGCTCAATAATGAATTTAATATTCTGTTCAACTCATCACTTTATTAGAGAGACACAATTGTGTTGCTGTTCAACTTGAATCATTGGTAAATTCGCTGTATAAACCTAATGCAAACATGCACTTCTCTTTCTGGATAAGTAGCGAAAAGAGCAACATCATGACTCCAGAGTCAACAGCTAAACAAAACATTTCTGCAAACTGAAACTTGCCGAAGCAGCAAAATCCTCTTAAGATATGTCTGCTTTCAAGACCCAGCCCAAAGGTTCCAATGATAAGCATGAGCAAAGGTAAGTTATTGCCCACTCAAGTAATGCCAATGTTTTCAACCACTGAATGATCCAAAAAGCAGTCTTAAATATCTTGCTCCTGGCAATACCAAATTGAATAATATTTGAGTGGTAGTTGTCATGCAATTGGTAGTTATCCCGTTGTGAGACTGCTTCAGTCTCACAACGGGATAGTTATAGTGTTTGGAGAGGTTGGGATAGCTTCTGGTTGTGCCAACTTGAAAAATGTAATCCTTTGTTACTGTTTTGTAGTTGAAAGAAGAAAAAAGACTTCAGTTTGCTGGCAATGAAAATTATTTATTGTAGATTCTTGTGTAGTAAACCTAATTTCCAGGTTACAATAGATTCTCTCTCTCTAGACGTGTTTCACCATTCAAAACATATAGAATGGATCATCAGGAGAGATATAGTTGATGGTACCTCATAAACAAATGTACCTTTTTCTGAAGGTAGTATTTCTTAAATTCGAAAAATACTCTTTCCAAAAATCCAATAATAACACTTCTTGGTACAAGAGTTTCAGTTCCTCATTTGCTGAATGCTTTTTGTCCGAGAGGATGTGTTCTTAAATCAAAGTTACTGGTAATCAAAAAGAGGTTTGAAGGCTGTGGGACTGCCTAGTATTCAGCTGCGATGCTTCTTGTAAGAGGCACCTTCACTGAATGATGTTATTGTAGTTACAAAATTCTTTCAATTCTTGCTTTCAGAACTCAGCTGGAAAACCTCCTTCTTTCTGTGCCTCATGCTTCTGCTTCTCCTCCTACCACAAAACATTCCACAGATCACCCATCATGCTGAATGTAAGGCCCTTTGGGTAGCGTGTATTTAGTGGATGTGGGGTCAGAGTAACTACTACACCAAATAATCGAACCAACTCAGGAAGATGGCAAAAGTTACTGATTTAATAACAAACATCTAAAACAAGGAGTTACAACAGACATCAACGGACTGTAGAGGAGGTCCCAGACATGGCCTGCACCCCTTCCCCTCATTTCGAGGTACCAGGAGCGTACTCGCCAAGGTATGTGACATATGTATAGCAAATGAACCTACAAAGAGCTGCACTGGGACTCTGCCCAGTATACATCAGAAGATCCATACCGGTTGAAGCACCCATAACCAGACAACCCTGGGCAGCACGGTACCCTATCAGACAGCCATACCAGCCGCTGATACGAAATGAGGAGTACCTACACACGGTCCACAAAGAGACCCCAAAAGCCTTAATGAAAGGTCAGTGGAAATGACACAAGGGCCTGAACAGACCCGTGAATGAACAAAAGCAGCTATCGAACATAACACCCCAGTGCGAGTAACTACGAAAATGAATAGAATAGACACAGAGAGGAGACAATGTTACAACGTGAGGAAACAGTGCTACGAGACAAGATGGAAGCAACCGTCCTGTTAAATGTGTGTAAATAGGCTTGAAACGCAAGATGCTAAGAAATCGATACTGCTTGCAATGCTTAGTAGAAGATAGAGTGGCAAGCGCCAACCATATATCTACCTCAATAAGGCACATTATACAAGTGCGACTCCATTTTGTAAAAGCAGAAATGTACCGAGGCGGCCAGAGGCCTGACAGGCCAAGTTTCGAAACCCAGCCAAAGGCAAGAGAAGGAGCGGAATCGAAACTCAGCAAAGAGCGGCTCATGCCTAGGAAATCGAGGTCAACCAGAGAAGGGGAGGAGAGCGTCAGCTCACAAGACTCCAACTTCTGAGCATACCAGCCTGCCTCATGAAGGTCAAGATAAGGGGGGCCCATGCAGGTGGCTAGGCTGACACAGAATTAAATGCACTGAAAGCTGGAAACTGAAGCAGATTCATGGTGAACTAACACGTGACCAGCCAGGCGCTAAGAAGTACCATCGCCTGATGTCATCCAGGACCGGAGGGTGCCATAACTTTTCCGGATAAGAGACTACAGTTTCGAGGCCATCCATCCCAACTAAATGACACGTCGCCCTAAAACACTGATTGATGGAAGGGAGGCAGGGTGAAACTTGGGACACCAGGCACAGGGGTGTCCATTCTGCATGCTGCCAATTAAAAGTGGAAATTTATGTCTAGGGGTGTAACCTGCCCAATCACAATGGACCAAGTTATCTGGAGTCCTGTAGATATTGTAACCAATAGGACGTCGTAGTTGTAGTGAGGTCTATCATGCGTAATGTAGAGGGATGGGCTTAGACGCCCACCCAATAAGAGTTATCAAATCCGCATGCCCTATTATCATATACAGATATAACACCTATACTTAAGTTATCTTTCCTAACCAATTATATTGCATGATGATTTTTTATAGAAATTAGACGTCAGTGATGACGATTTTTGCCTATAAGAATTGCTGTTCGACTGAAGTTCGAGGAAGTCGGAACGAGACAGGTGATCGCAATGCAGCTGATTTACATTTGTTTCTCTGTTTGATGTAATTGTCATTAAACGGACTTCCCTTTGCCAACTTACTGAGTCCTCATTATTGAGTCGTGTTGGAGTAAGTGAATCCTGCACCCCCTGTCCTCACATGGTACAGCTATCTTGTCTTACAAGTTCTGGAGGGTGAGCGCTGACCTATGGGCCCGTCGGCGATTTCCTCTTCCCCAGAACACTTGGTAGCAGAGGATGGTTCCGGCCATTAATTATTGATCATAAATACTAAGACACCTTTAGACCGACGGCATGAAGTAACTCTAAGCCTTCGGTAAGATCACAAGTCCTTTCGCCATTCCGGCTGAGTAGACTGAGAAGCTCCCCGTGGACAATGACAGACTAAAATTTCGAAAATCTGCAGTGGGTCTGAAGGTACCTGCCTTTCCAAGCATAACCCATCTCATTCCCATGGGCAGCGGATCGGACGAAAACCTTAAAAGCGGAAAGAGGAAGGGGCGGTGATCCCGAAGTTCCAGAGAGGAAAATATGCGATTGTGAGTGAAACAAAAGACTTGTTACTTTGACAAATGTCTTGTAGGCATTAGAGTAAGTAAGGGAAAGGTAACGGAGGGTGGCGGAGAAAAAATAAAGTAGTTAGCAGTAGAGGAGACTGTATATATATATATATATATATATATAGAGGGTAATGACTCGAGCATAAGAAATAAATAGTGGATACCGGGGGGACACCCGAGATAAAGAGTAAGGATTACCAGGGGGGCACCTGAGACAAAACGTAAGGATTACCAGGGGGGCACCTGAGATAAAAACGTAAGGATTTGCCTTAGTCCTGCACTTTAAAGGGTGGTCAGAAGAAACGGGAACTCATAGCCCACAGTGGGGGGACAATTTAGGCTACAGTGACGATTAAAGACGGCATCAAAGGTGTTTGTTTACACCCCATGACAGGGTATTGATTAGAAGGCAGGTATACGTGTGTCCAGCTGGTGTTCGTCTAGTCTGTCGAGTGTCTGTCATATGTGTCTTGTTGTATGTCAAATGTAAAATAATTGTATTAATGATTGGTTGAAATGCATTTTGGCTTCACACGATTCTGTAACTAAGAGGGAATCGCCATTGAATTGATGGGTTTTGAGTAAATTGTTGGTATACATTTTGGCGGGAAAAGATTGGATTGGAGCTTGCGTATGTGGTGCTGGCTCATACCATTGGAGGGTTAAAGAACTGTGTAAATACTGTTAGTGACGAAAATAAAAATGAAGGAAGTTACCCCGCTTGCGCATTTGTGCATGCAACTGCCCAAGCATGCACCCAAACTAAAGAAATACAGCACGGAGTGGGTTAAGGGTACCGCCAATAAGATGTTTATGCCGTGGCCCCAGAATGGGTCACTCTCTAAGGCTGTTTTACAGCACATGACTACCTTCCAACACGCCACATATTCGGGCAAGAAGTTAAAGAAATGTCTTGCTGTTCTAGAGGTGTGGAAAATGTTTGAAGAAACGAAGGTGGAAGAACCACCCACAGATTGGATACTAAATATATGTACAGAGGTGGGTGAGACGCCTACCGCGCCACCAGCCCTGCCTGAGCCAGTCATTGAAGGAAGCAAGTCAGAGGGTCTTTACCCACTAAGAGAACTTAAACAGCCATGCAGTATAGCAACCCCTGCATATGAGTCGCCTATGTACAGTAGTGACGACAATAAGGGAAAAGAACAGGAAAACAATATCGCCTCCGCAGTCTCAAGGGACAAAGAGAGATGCGAAGATGAAGGGAAAGATTGGGCAAAGAGTTGTGCACCTCCAGATAAGGAGAAAGAGGGAAATAAACATAAATTAAATTAAAGTAGGGGTGATGAGATAGCAATCGCGAAAGACAAATGGATGGGAGGTCAAATATTACTGAAGTTAGATGGAAAAGGAAGTGATGATTTGAGGCCACGGGAGAGGTCTGATGAGACGCAAAGGAGAGAGAAAGAGAAGGGGATGGAAGAAAGAGATGAAAGGACTAGAAAGAAAGATAGGCTAAGGCGAGAACAACTATATCACGAAGAGCAAGGAATACCGCTCAGTCGCACACAGTACGCAGCCTATAAAAAGTACAGGCACAACATGTTAAGGTTAGAGGAAGAAAGGAGAGTGCACGAAAATGAAAGTAAAAAAGTGGGAAGATGAGGAAAGTAGAAGGGCAAAAGAACGTACAAATGAACGGATGAGGGAAGTAGATAAGGCTAGGGAAGAAGCAAAGAAGCGAAAGGAAATAGTCAACGAAATAGAACGTAAGCACAGACAGAGGGCACGGGATCTTGAATATTTGGAGCGGGAAGTGATTAAACCGAATCCTACAGTAGAATGGGAAGAAATAGAAGAATTATTTCCTGCAAGCGATGCAGTACCAGGTACAAGCGGGACAAATATTGAAGATGACTTCGACACCAGAAGCATCGGGGAAACGATCGATAAAATATACGATGAGATGGGGCTAGAGCAGATATCCGATGGGGGAAGGGAAGACGAGCACTTAGAGAGCAGTCAGCTATATGACACTGAGGATGTCACCTGAAGTAGTGGGAGCAGGGGACTGTCCCTAGACAGGCTGGAGATTGGGCAGAACGAAGAAGATGCTAGGAGTTGTGTAAACTGGGAGTATTCAGAATCTGACTCCGGTGGGGAAACGGAGGATGTAGCACATGAAGAAGGGAGTCAGTGCGAAAAACGGCTCCCAGGGGACTGAGGGATACGATGATCAGACGCTAGCGGGTCCAGAAGTAGGGCACCGAAGTCTGCCGCGCAGTCCGGCCAACATGAAGGAACACCCCACGGTCAGAGGGGGGCGTCAGCACCTGCCTATGCAGACAGATTAAGGGCATTCCCAGGTAGACGGCAAGGCAGGAGTGCCAACCCAGCCATAGACCGGAGAGCTATGGGAAAAGAGAAGGAGGGCTGTGCATTCCAATTCCCATTGCTAGAAAAGGGGGGAGCAAGACCACAATATATTCCATGGCCACACATGGACCGAGAGAACCTTAAAAATAAGCTTCCAATGTTAACATTAGGAGCCGGAAAGTGGATACACGAGTTAGAGAAAATGACGGGGGGTGTCACCTTAGCTATAGGGGACATTAAGGGCCTCCTAATTGCCATACTTGGTGAAAGAGCAGATGATGTATGGAAACGAACAGGCTATCCTAGGGTAACCCTAACGAACACCTCCCATGACTGAGCGCCATTTAATAACTGTAGGGCAGCAGTGTGGAAAGCGCTGCAAACGCTATATCCAGACACTTCTGATATGGGGGCTATAATGACTCAAAAAATGAAAGAGTCAGAGGACCCGTTGATTTATATCCAGAATTTTCAAGATGCGTGGGTCCTCGAAATGCATGAGTCTTGGACGAAATCTATCGCTGTATTCTACCACATATTATGGCAAGGGTTGCCTGAACCGGTGCAGAAGCAACTCAAAAAATTGGTAGGAGTAGAAGCAAAACCATGGGCCGAAATGCAGTTGACAATTGCACATTACTGTAGATTGTCGCAAGAAAAGAATCGGAAAAAGGAGGCAACTCGTAAGGGTGAGTAGGCGAAGCTGGTGCAAAAGAAGCTCTCGAAGTATGCTCTCGAGGGAGACATGCTCACCAGCCCAGCCAAACCAAGTGCACAACAAGCGACCAACCAATCGCAGAATAATCAGGCTAACACAGGATTTTACCCAAGAGGAAGGGGTTTTGGAGGAAGAGGATGGCAGAGTAATCAAGGAGGGGTTCGAGGTAACAAGGGAGGCTTTCAGAATAATCAAAATGGCTTTCAGAACGTGCAGATGGGCGGTCCAGCTATGCCAGATGGACAGATGGCCCGACCACCGCCAGCGTGTTGGCTGTGTGGCATGACAGGACACGTGGCGCGCATGTGCAGAAGCCAAGGCATGTGGCAAAACAGCCAAGGGATGGGGGCAGGCATGGTGAATCGCAACAGGGCGGTGCACAAAATTACACAGTGCAGCCGCAGGTGTCAGGCATGCAGCAAGGTGCATAGCAAGTGGTTCAACCACCGAATATGGGGAACTTGCCGGTGGGACAACCCCAGCAGGCACCACCGCAAATGTCACAGGGCACTAGCTCCGGAGGGGGAGTTAACCCTGGGGCTGGGGGAAATCAACAAGTATACAGTGGGCCAAACTTATATATGAAATAGGACAGCTCACGGGAGACTCTGATGTGCTCTATCCTATCAGTGACACCAGGCCCTAACAGGGAACCAAGGGTGAATGTCACCATAGGGGGTAAACAATATTCCTTCTTAGTTGATACGGGTGCAACGCGCTCGTGCATACGAAAGGGCAAATTTTCCTTGTCCGGCGAGGCTATAGATACTCAGAGTTTCACTGGAGCTCATAGTAGAGTTCCCTTTAAAGACACACTCCCAGTCTCAGTGGGAGAGCGCGAAATGAATGTACCCCTATTGTATTCACGTCAGACCCCAGTAAATATTCGGGGCAGAGACCTGATAACTAAATTAAACATGATCATCTCGTTCACCGAGAATGGTATAGTGTGCTCCACTCCAGGAATGCATTATTCAAATGTGTGCGAAATGATCAGAGCATTCTCAGGACGTATAGCCATGAGAGCTGTACCGTTAGAGCCAGAAGTCTTTGCATATGGCATGCGGGTGCTTATGGCGGGACTGCCAGGCCTCGCAGACAAAACTATGAGAACCCCTGATGAGTTTCTGTTCAGACCAAGAATACCCATGCACGAAGAGGAGGGGCAAGTATTTCCCTTAATGATACAATCTGCCGCGATGCGAGGGAAAGTGGTATTGGTCGAAGGATATGATGACGAAGGCAGACAATGGTGTGCGATTATCGCCATCGAAGAAGGTTATCGAGTGACTGACATCACCGATAATGATATGTTGTCAGAGCACCCTGACCTAGAGGAGACAAGAGTGGAAGTAAGTCTCACATTTTGGGTCAAAATGATCAGACGGGAGGTGCCACAGAGAATGATGCTGGCGCTGGTACGTCCAGAATACTTTGATGACGACATGGCCCAAGTGCCTGCAGCGGTATGATATGATATGGCATTTATAACGCGCCTATACACAAGTGTTTCAAGGCGCGACGAGGCAAGGGGGGAACAAGGGAGGACAGACAACGATCCTACTAGGCCAGGTGTCATTCAGATCGCGCAAGTGCATGGGAAGGGGGAAAGGAAAAGTGCGCAGGGGGGAGGGAGAGGGGAAAGTGCAGTACATGGGAAGTGGAATAAATAAGACACATAAAACAGCCAGCTAGTGGCAAGTGCAAGGAAGTGCAGACGTAAGTGCTGGTGGGGGGACTGAAGGGATACAGAAAACTGTCCCCAAGTGCAGGGGTTGCCAGGGAGGCAGTGCAGGTGGGTAATTGACGGAGCCTGGGCCAGAGACCAGAAAGGGTGGCCAGGTAACCAGTGTACTACAGGGCCCTATGATGTAGGCCTCCTGAAGGGGGCTGGTGAAGTGAAAATTAAACTGAAACCAGGAGCAGTTTTACCATGAGCACGACAATATCCCATGTCCAGAGAGGCAGATGAAGGGATTGCAAAGACAATTTCCGCCATGATGGAGCAGGGCATCCTAGTGACTTCAGAATCACCTTGCAATACAGTGATTTACCCTGTCAAAAAATCAAAGGGAGGGTCCTGTCGTTTAATCCAAGATTAACGAGCATTAAACAATGTAGTTGAAGCCGAGTTCCCTCGAGTCCCCAATCCATCCACAATATTGTGTAATATACTCACTGAGGCAAAATATTTCACGATGATTGATTTGAAAAAAGCATTTTTCTCAATTCCACTGCACCGTGACTCTCAGGACCTGACGTCATTCACCTTCAGACAAATGCACCTGAAAAGTACAAGGTTGCCACAGGGGTATTACAAGTCCCTGTCTATTGTCAACAGAGTCCTGCAAATGGACCTAGGCAATATTGCGGTGGACAGTGTTGTTTTGCAGTATGTAGATGACATTCTGATCTGCAGCACCACTGAAGAGCAATGCAGGCGCGACTCTGTCCAGCTATTTACTATATTGGCTGAAAAGGGATACACAGTTGATAAGGAAAAGTTGCAGTACTGTCAACAGGAGGTGTTGTACATAGGGCAACTGATCTCTCATGAGGGGAAGAAGGTAACCCCAGAAAGGGCTGAAGCCATCATGAACACGGCCAAGCCGCACATGTTAAAACAAATGCAGAGCTTCTTAGGCCTGTGCAATTATGTCAGAGCATGGGTCTTTGACTACAGCTCGTATACCAAGCCCTTGCTTCAGGCTTTAAAGAAAGCCCAGTCAACAAAAGGAGAAATTGAATGGACTGAGTGTAACGCTCACCTGGTTCCCACGGAGGCGCGGGCGTGGTCTGGACGGCAGTGGCCTCTTCGAAGGAGATGTTCAGCACCCTGATCATGGAGTGGGCTGGGTTCCCAAATCCGGCTTGTCTGGCTCGGATGAATACCCTTCTGTGAGCGAAAAGGAAGGGTTAATACTCTGCAGGTTTTGTGTTGATCTCCCGTTCCCCTTCTCACCCTCCTTGCAACCCTTCTGTAATTCCCTGTGGAGACTCACCTTAGGGATTGAAAAGGCAAGCTCTCCATCCTGCTTCTGATGCAGGGGCGCGTTGGGATCCAGTTACGTCACTGGATAGTAAGTTCGAGTTCGCTTGTCTGTTCCGGTAAGTACCGTAAATGTTTATGGCAAGCTTGAGTCTAAACTGTTCCTCTTCTCTTTTGCAGGTAATGGAAGACTCCGGGCTGAGGGCGGTTTCCGTCGAAAACCTGATTTCAGGTGAGTTTTGGTGTAGGCCCACTACTGTCTTTTCCTGTCTCTTTTTCCTTAGGGGCCGGAGTTCGAGAATGCCAAAGAAATGGAGCCGGTACGAAGCAGAAGCTGAGTCCGACCTGCAAGCTGGTGAGTTTAAAATAGTTTGTTTGCTACGGTTCTTGCATTCACTAATGTGATGTTTGCTTTTTCCCCATAGGGGCCAGGGTGCTGAAATGCCCAAGGAATGGCATCGACCCGAAGGTAAGAAGAATTAGCTTGGCGGGTAAGTGCTTCTTGGTTATTTTCCCTTTCTCACCTTGCTTTCTTCTCTTCGTCTCCCCGTAGGTGCTGGAATGCTGCAGGAGATCCGGATGGGCGTTGCAGAGCCGAAGGCACCACGTGCAGGTAAGAGAAGTGCGCCGAGATGTATGCGACGCAGTGAGTATTTAAATGATGTCTTTTTGCAGGAACGTTGGCGCGCTGAATCCGGAATGCAGCTTTAACAGGTAAGGTTTGTTTTCACCTGTTTCTTCTTCCCTTTTCTATCCTTAGGTGTTTCCAGGATGCTGGCAGGCGTGGTCGAGGACTGGAGCAGGAGCAGGCACGGTGAGCGTCCAGCTGCTATGAGTAGAACAACGCGAAGCGTGGTTTGCTGTCTGGGCATGGCTTAAATAGCCTTTCAAGTAGTCCCAGGTATGTATCCTTCCACTGAAGGTATGTATCCTGCCACCAGCCACTCCCGTGTGGTTAAGTAGTTCCTTTTTCATCTGGAAGTTGTAGAATGATCTGCCAGGTAAGGAAATTGCAGCATGGTCTGCCAGGTAAGTTTGCACCAAACACTATTCCTTCCATATCTTGTATGAGCCTGGCGCCGATGGTGCCAGGACTGTTATCCCTTATGAGCCTGACGCCAATGGTGCCAGGACTGAGTCCAAAGAGCCCCTATCTGGGGTGGCTGGGACTTCCCTAGTATACATGTTGCCTGCCTCTGAGGGTGCCGGACCCTGTCTGGCCCCTTGGAGGTAGGCATCATGACAGTACCTCCCCCCAAGGCCCCTCCCAAGGACGTACTGTCCGGAGGCTTTGGTTTGTGTAGAAACTTACGATGAAATGTTTGTATTAGACGAGGTGCATGTATATGATCGCTTGGTTCCCAAGATCTCTCCTGAGGTCCATATCCTTTCCAATCAATTAGGTAAAAAACCTTTGACTTGGACATCTTAGAATCTAATATGTCTTTAACTTCGAATTCCAGTTCCCCATCTACTGGGATTGGTTCTGGTGGCTTGAGTAGCCTGGTTCCGGGTTGTACAGGTTTCAACAGTGATACGTGGAAAACCGGATGGATTCGCATGTTGGGGGGTAGATCGAGTTTGAAGGCTACCGGGTTGATTACAGCCTTGATTGGATAAGGCCCTATATATCTTGGGTTAAAAGTTTGCGGGCCTTTAAGTGGTAGATGTCTAGTCGCCAGCCACACTTGATCTCCAACTTGGTAAGGAGGTACTTCGCTCCGATGTAAGTCAGCATTTTCCTTATATTTGTCCTTGGCCTGCTGTAAATGAGTCTTGGCTTTTTTGAAAGCTCGGGTTATGGTGGCATGTAAGTTATCCACGGCGGGCATTTCAAGGCCTTGAGGTGGTTCAAGATCCGAAGTTCTGGGATGGTGGCCAAATAAGGTATAAAAAGGAGTCTGGCCAATTCCTGAATGCACAGAATTGTTGTACGCGTATTCAGCAATCCATAAAATGTCTTTCCAATTATATTCTGACTGATGCAACATGCACCGTAAGTACTGTTCCAATGTCTGGTTTGTTCTCTCGGTTTGGCCGTCAGTCTGAGGATGGTGGCTGGTAGATAAACGCACATCAACTTGTGCCATTTGGCAACATCTCTTCCAGAACCGAGAAATAAACTGGCTTCCCCGCTCTGAGATTAATATGGATGGAAAACCATGTAGACGAACGACGTTCTCAAGAAATTCCTTGGCTAGGGTGAAGGCTGAAGGCAGCCCTTTCAAGGGAATAAAATGGACCATCTTGGAGAAGAGGTCTACAATTACCAGTATAGTATTAAATCCATGACAAGGAGGTAGGTCAGTTATAAAATCCAGCGATAAAGTGTGCCAAGGTGCCGGTGGGATGTCCAGAGGTCGTAACGGACCGGCTGGTTTTTGCTTTTGACTTTTATTTTGGGCGCACACTGCGCATGTCATCACGAAAGATTTTATATCCTTTCGCCAGGAGGGCCACCAGAAATGCCTTTTAATTTTTTCTTCAGTCTTAGCGATGCCCGGGTGTCCTTCCATTAGTGTCTCATGATGATGGGCAATAACGAGATCTTGCAAATCCTTTTGAGGCAAGAACAGTCGCCCCTGGAAATAAGGTAAATCGTTATTAATTGAAAATCTGGGATCTTTCAGGCTCCATTCTTGCAAGGCTGCAGCGTCGAAAAGCAATTTAACTCTAGTTTGAATATCCTCTAGAGTTTGTGAGGAGATCACCCCCAAAATTCTCTGTTCGGGAATAATCGGAACTGGATCTAGAGTTGGGGTAGAATCGCCCATTCCTATTCGAGATAGTGCGTCCGCCTTGCCATTCTTGCAGCCGGGGCGATAGGTGATCACAAAGTCAAATTCTGCAAAGAACAGGGCCCAATGGAGTTGGCGTGAGGATTGAGCTTTGGCCGTTTTTAAGTATTGCAAATTCCTGTGGTCTGTAATTACGGTAGCAGTATGTCTTGCGCCGAGAAGGTAATGACGCCAAGCCTTGAAAGCTGACTTGATAGCTAATAGTTCTTTATCTGTGATTGTGTAGTTAACTTCTGGAGCTGAGAATTTTCTGGACCAAAAGGCCACAGGATACAGTTGGTTCGAGACTGGGTCCCTCTGTGATAGAACCGCTCCCATGGCTAAACTAGATGCGTCAGTTTCCACAACGTAAGGGAGATCTGGACGGGGATGTTTTAACACAGGTGCGGAGGTGAATTTAGTTTTTAGTTCCTGAAATGCTTGTTCTGCTTCCGTAGTCCATTCGAAGCGTTTGTTTTTCCGTAAGAGGGCTGTGATGGGTTGAACCACTCGAGAAAACTCTGGGATAAACCTTCGATAGAAATTGGCAAAACCAAGCATGCTCTGAACCCCTTTCACAGAACTAGGGGATGGCAATTTGAGGATCGCGTCCACTTTCCGTGAGTCCATTCGAACTCCCTTTGGCGTTAGGACGAAACCAAGAAACTCAAACTCTGTGACGTGAAAAATGCACTTTTCGAGCTTTGCAAATAGTTTGTGCTGGCGTAGTTTCTCCAGGACGGCCTTAACATGTTTTCGGTGATCAGATTCCGAGGAAGAGTACACTAGGATGTCGTCAATATATATGATGACACAAACATCTATGAGTTCTCGAAAGATGTCATTCATAAAATGCTGGAAGGCAGCAGGTGCGTTGCACAACCTGAAGGGCATCACTTGGTATTCAAAGAGTCCGTATTTGGTGTGGAAGGCCGTTTTCCATTCATCGCCTTCTCTGACGCGCACCAGATGGTAAGCCCCTCTTAAATCCAGCTTGGTAAAGATGCAGGCATCTTTCACCTGGTCGAGGAGTTCAGGGATCAGAGGCAGGGGGTAACGATTCTTAACCGTTAACTGATTTAAGGCGCGATAGTCAATACAAGTTCTAAGGTCGCCTTCCTTTTTCGGCATGAAGAACAAAGCTGAAGAAGCCGGTGACTTTGACGGGTGAATAAACCCATTGGCAAGATACTGATCCAAATACTGGCGTAAATGAAGATTCTCTGGTTCGGTAAGGGCATAAATCCTACTACAAGGCGGTTGAGCATTGGGTACCAGATCAATTTGACAATCGTATGGCCGGTGAGGTGGTAAGGTGTTGGCCTGTTCTTTTTGAAAAACGTCCTGAAAGTCCTGATACTCAAGTGGAAGTTGTGCTGACACAGAGGTTACTGAGGCTAGACCCACTTGTGGATTTCCGGAATAACAAGTTTGTCTGCAGTTAGGAAAGGTGATACTCTTTGCTCGCCAGTCAATTCGAGGATTATGTGCTTCTAACCAAGGGATCCCCAAGATTACCTGAAATTGTGGAGCCTTGATTACGTCGAACACTATGGTTTCCCTATGGCCATCTTGGCCAACCAGTGTCATTTCTGTGGTAGAATGTGTTACCGGCCCAGAGGCAATTTTGGTCCCATCAACCGTGGTAATGACATCTTTGGTGATTTTTGGTCGGAGAGGGAGACCAATCCTGGAAGCCAATTCAAGATCAACATAGTTCCCAATAGCCCCACTGTCGAGATAGGCCTTTATGCCATGTAATCATTGAGGCTGCTTTGGAACCACGAGGGTCATTGGCATGATGAAATGCGAGGTCAAAGAGTTTGTCTTCACGCTCGGCAAGCGGACCTCTACGCTTGTCGGGCTTGATCGTTTCCCGAATCAGATTTTGGAAGGTTTTGGTCTGTGGCTCCACCCACCTTCTTGGGTGGTTTTACCAGGCAATTTCGTAGAAAGTGTCCAGACTCTCCGCAATAGAGACATAACTGGTTTTGCCGTCTTCATTCTCGTTCTTTCTGCGTTAGGGGTCCTTTTACTCCCCCAATTTGCATTGGCTCCGAAGTGTCGGTACTCTTGGGGTTTGCGTGGGTTTTTACCAAAGCCCGAGTTTCAAATCTAGTCCGATCAGTCTTTCTATTCTGGAGTCTATGATCAATTTGGATCACTAAATCAATGTATTCCTCACAGAGTTGGGGTGGATTCACAATTTGAGCCAGAACGTCTTTTAGCTCTCCACAAAGTCCTCGATGAAACAAGGTGATTCTTTTATTCTCAGGCCACCCAGTTTCCACGATCAGTCTGTTAAATGTGGCGATATAAGATAGGAGGTCTTGGTTCCCTTGACGCAAAGACAGAAGTTCGTTATCCAAGGCCTCACCCTGGGCGTGCCTGGCAAATAATCTCTCCATACTAGCCTGGAAGCGTTGAAAGTCACGAAGGATAGGATCGTCTTGATTTACCAACGGAATAGACCAATCGGCTGCACAGCCGCTGAGATACGATAAAACAAAAGCCACCCTAGTTTGGTCATTAGGGAAGGCCCCAGGTCTACATAAAAAGTGTAAACGACATTGGTTCATGAAAACAGCGTATTTCTTTCGGTCCCCCACAAAACGTTCAGGTGGGGCCAAAGGCATGTTTCCTGGCAGGGTAATTTGCACCGGGTTAGTGGAAGCCATAGGAGTGGACTCTCTCCCGGAAGCAGGTAATGGCGTTTGTCCAGCCTGATTCTGCAAAAGCTGTTTAGCCAGGTCATCGGTTTGTTCTTTGGACAAGATCAGTTCTCTTCGAAGAACGTTGGTTTCTTGGCGGGCGACGTGAACTTCCGCCCGTAATTCCCCCAATAGTTGGGCCAGTTGGTCTGTTTCGGAAGTCCCCATGGCGCCTGGGTGGGTAATTGTGGGTAGGCTTCGCGTTCTGTAACGCTCACCTGGTTCCCACGGAGGCGTGGGCGTGGTCTGGACGGCAGTGGCCTCTTCGAAGGAGATGTTCAGCACCCTGAAGATGAAGTGGGCTTGGTTCCCAAATCCGCCTTCTCTGGCTCGGATGAATACCCTTCTGTGAGCGAAAAGGAAGGGTTAATACTCTGCGGGTTTTGTGTTGATCTCCCGTTCCCCTTCTCACCCTCCTTGCAACCCTTCTGTAATTCCCTGTGGAGACTCACCTTAGGGATTGAAAAGGCAAGCTCTCCATCCTGCTTCTGATGCAGGGGCGCGTTGGGATCCAGTTACGTCACTGGATAGTAAGTTCGAGTTTGCTTGTATGTTCCGGTAAGTACCGTAAATGTTTATGGCAAGCTTGAGTCTAAACTGTTCCTCTTCTCTTTTGCAGGTAATGGAAGACTCTGGGCTGAGGGCGGTTTCCGTCGAAAACCTGATTTCAGGTGAGTTTAGGTGTAGGCCCACTACTGTCTTTTCCTGTCTCTTTTTCCTTAGGGGCTGGAGTTCGAGAATGCCGAAGAAATGGAGCCGGTACGAAGCAGAAGCTGAGTCCGACCTGTAAGCTGGTGAGTTTAAAATAGTTTGTTTGCTACGGTTCTTGCATTCACTGATGTGATGTTTGCTTTTTCCCCATAGGGGCTGGGGTGCTGAAATGCCCAAGGAATGGCATCGACCCGAAGGTAAGAAGAATTAGCTTGGCGGGTAAGTGCTTCTTGGTTATTTTCCCCTTCTCACCTTTCTTTCTTCTCTTCGTCTCCCGGTAGGTGCTGGAATGCTGCAGGAGATCCGGATGGGCGTCGCAGAGCCGAAGGCGCCACGTGCAGGTAAGAGAAGTGCGCCGAGATGTATGCGACGCGGTGTGTATTTAAAATGATGTCTTTTTGCAGGAACGTTGGCGCGCTGAATCCAGAATGCAGCTTTAACAGGTAAGGTTTGTTTTCACCTGTTTCTTCTTCCCTTTTCTATCCTTAGGTGTTTCCAGGATGCTGGCAGGCGTGGTCGAGGACTGGAGCAGGAGCAGGCACGGTGAGCGTCCAGCTGCTATGAGCAGAACAACGCGAAGCGTGGTTTGCTGTCTGGGCGTGGCTTAAATAGCCTTTCAAGTAGTCCCAGGTATGTATCCTTCCACTGAAGGTATGTATCCTGCCACCAGCCACTCCCGTGTGGTTAAGTAGTTCCTTTTTGATCTGTAAGTTGTAGAATGATCTGCCAGGTAAGGAAATTGCAGCATGGTCTGCCAGGTAAGTTTGCACCAAACACTATTCCTTCCATATTTTGTATGAGCATGGCGCCGATGGTGCCAGGACTGTGATCCCTTATGAGCCTGACGCCAACGGTGCCAGGACTGAGTCCAAAGAGCCCCTATCTGGGGTGGCTGGGACTTCCCTAGTATACATGTTGCCTGCCTCTGAGGGTGCCGGGCCCTGTCTGGCCCCTTGGAGGTAGGCATCATGACACTGAGGCAATGGAGAAAGGGTTTGCAGAACTCAAGGGGGCAATTTGTAAGGCCCCAGTTCTCGGGATTCCTAATTATGCAGAGGAATTCTACCTGTTCCCACACTCTGATGATAATTTTATGACGGCAGTCCTCGCGCAGCAAACCTCGCTGGGGTACAAGCCCCTAGCATATTACAGCGGGAGTCTGGACCCGGTTATGAAGGGCCACTTCCCGTGCGAACAAAATCTAGCTGCTGCCGCATTCGTTATCGAAAAAGCGTTATCCATTGTGTTTGGGTGCTCCATGACATTATATGTTGAACATTCGCTGTTCGCCATACTAGAGAAGCCAAAGGGCACACTGACATCTCAGAGAGCATCCGCCTATGAGGTGATTATCTCTAACCCATCAATCAAAATAGTTCGATGTAAAACTGTGAATCCTGCTACATTCATAGCTGATCCAGTCACAGAGGGAGAACCTATACACGACTGTGCGAACTATGAGGAATTTTATGATGAGATCCCCAGGGTAAAGGAAAACGCCCTGGCAAGTGGAGAGGTCATCTTTATTGGCGATTCTTTGAAAATCGACCAAGAAGACGGACAAAGGTATATAGGCATGGCCGTGATAAAACACCTAGCGAATGAGAGTTTCGAGTACTCATCAGTGCGCGAATACCCTCTCACTATTCTGCGCAAGCTGCAGAACTGCTGGCACTGATACTCGCCATTGAGAATCATGCAGACCAGGAAGTAACTGTGTACAGTGATTCAGCCTATGTGACGTCCACAGTACATGCAGGTCTAGTGCGCTGGAAAAGGAGAGGCTACCTCCGAGCAGACGGCACGCCAGTGCAACATGCAGCCTTATTGGACAGGCTGATAAAAGCACTAAAGCTCCCAGTGGGCATAGCGATCGTGAAATGCGCCGCTCATACCAAGGGGACGGATTTCGTGTCACGTGGAAATCATGAAGCGGACACGGAAGCCATGCACATGGCATCCAAAACTGAAACAATCATGGACGTGGAGGTGGCACGTACCAATGAGAAGATGATGGTAGTGTCAGTCACACCAAAAGCCTATAGCAATATGGGGCAGATTCAGCTAATGGAACTCCAGGGGGAGGCACCTCAGGAGGAGAAAAATTTGTGGAAGCGTCGAGGGTGTTCCTTAAACCCGTCTGACGGGTTGTGGAGGCAAGACAGCTCTGGTAAACCAGTAATGCCTGTCGCCCTTCTAAAAGTAGCGTTAGAGCAACTGCACTACCCCATCCATATGACAAAAGAAAATCTTGCTGCAACGCTCGCAGAAGATTGGTTCACACCGAATTTAGCAGAGCATGTTGCATTTTTCATGGTGAACTGCATAATCTGCCAGCAATTCACCACTGGGCACACATTAAAAGTAGTGAGAGGGATCATCCCCAGACCAAATGGACCATTCCAGCACTTGCATATCGACTATGTCGACATGATTCAAGTATGCAACGGGTAAAGGTATTTAATTGTGGTGTTGTGTCCATTCTCTAAAGGGATAGAAGCAGGTCCCTGTACACACCCAGACACTACCTGTGCTGCCAAGTTCCTTATGAGGGAGGTGTTCCCTAGGTGGGGGGTGTGTGAAGTAATGAGATCAGATAACGGGGCTCACTTTGTAAATTCAGTTTTTGAACAGATTAGCTTGTTGCATGCTATAAAGCACAATTTCTTGTTGGCGTATCATCCTGAGGGGAATGGGATATGTAAACGGATCAACCGCTTGCTTAAGGAGAGGATAGACAAGTTGAAGCTCACATTAAAGAAGGGATGGCTGCACTGTCTACCATTGGGATTGCATGCACTTCGGAACCAACCAGGCTCCGACCATCATCTCATGCCGCACAAGATAGTTACAAGCAGAAGGATGAGGAGCCCTCTTACCCCCCGGGATGGAGCTAGTTGTGATGCCCAGCCGAATAGAGAGGTTCTGGGAACAGAGATGCAAAAGTACCTTGACTGTATGACATCCAGCACCTCTGTCATTACAGGCCAGCTGCAGCGACGGCGAAAAGGGGACGGCGCTGCACGAAACACAGCAGGAAGTGCTGAAGCAGACACAGAGCAAGGTGTACATGCGCCCCTCTTCTTCCCTGGTGACAGCATGCTTGTGAAGAATTTTACCAGGAAAATCTGGGACGAGCCAACATTTAATGGCCCTTTCATCGTAGAGGACTGCACCCAATCCGCTATCAAGCTCCAGGGCAGAAGGGCATGGATCTTCCTAAATGACATTAAACCCTATATAGGAGAGAACCCTCCTGCTGCATCCCACTGCAAAGAAACCACAGACAACAGGGAAGAACTTCAGCACGTGCAGACAAGATCCATGGCGAGGAAGAAGGACGCATGAGCAGAAAACCAAGACAAAGAACCCGGATGCAAGTTGTGGCATAATACTGGACAGGTTCCCCAAGCAAAGGGGGAATAAGGACATAACAAACACTCTGTACATCCCAGTTGCAGGGTAAAGAGAAGCACATCCAAAGCCAAAACATCAGTGATAAAATGAACTTTCGAAAGCACAACATTCTCAATTAGTACAAAGAATCAAGACTCTAATAGACTGCAAATAAGACATTGCCTGAGAGTGTAACACAGTATCCTGAAGCAATCAGTATTGAGACTTTTTTCACAGAACTTATGGTATCCCCCAGTAGAAACATCACAGAGGATGTGCTTTCCTGTTTCCGGCTAGTATTAGAGACATATCCATCACTTAGTCTGGCACCTACTGACTGTCATCACGGAAGCTTTCATTGCACTGCCCGAGTACAGTGATAAGGGTACAGATGCTTCCACCACAAGTGATCATTGATGAACTGACATACACACTCTTCTTCCACATCATAGAGGAATGCCCAGGACTTGTCGGGAGAACCACAGATACCTTAACCTTTATCAGAGATCCAAGAAACAACTAATTCCTAAACCGAATGTGGTACAAACTGAACTACGTGGTCGCAATCCACGCAGCAGGAAAGTGTAAAGACTGTTCACGTCACAAGAAAGGCCTGTGATCTAGAGACCAGAAAATCAGAGCAAATGTCGTTGTCATCAGAAGACAGCAGATATGCATACCATGTCTTCTTTCATCTCATTCAGAACTTTCCAGACGAGTGGGTAGACCCAGCAATGTTGACGTACCCACATTCCACAGAGACCAAGTAAAGAACGCACAATTAAACAAGCTCCTGAGAGCCATCATAGCGCAACTGAGAAGTAATTATGTTCATCAACTGCTGAGGAGAGCCTTGTGAAGAAGAGATCCCAATAAACTTTCTGCCGTGGAACAGATCGAGGAGAGAGACACTGTTCTTCAACTTGTCATCGAGAGTCCGAGTGAAAGGAGCGGACACAAGAACTTCACCATCTTATTTTCATTTTTCTGCATTTTTCCCATTTTTTCCTATTTTTTCATGTGTTCACTTTTATTTTTACTTTTGTTTTTATTTTTACAACATTTAATTTTGTGTGATTTTTAGCAGTTCCATCTTTTCCTTCTTTCGCATTGAACAAGTTCCAGCATGTCCTCAGGACCAAGACAAATTCGAGGCGTGCATTGGGACCTCACCTATTATCGATATGTATAATGAATGTGATGTACCAAAGGTGCTAGCCTAACAATTTTCCATAATCTAGCACAGGAACTGTACTGAGTACCTAGAGACTACCGTTGTCACTCACGTGAGGGGGGACATTTGGAGAAGCACTCGTCCCTCTTATAGTAACGAACACTCGAAATACGAGACCAGAGCAAAAGAAGGAATAAATAATTGACTATGAACTCATTCGAAATGGGGGCCCCGAACAGTAACTTGGTTTTACCCCTAACAGATGGGCGCCCCCACTTCCCTGGAAGAAAATGCTGCAAATTGTCGTTCCGAACGATTGTGTGTATATGTATAGTTATTATTATTGTTTTTCTGTCATTAACAATCAGAACTGCTTTCTTTATTGGTGCACGAAGAGCCCCAATCTCAGTGCACCCACCAGATAATGAACATCTGGGGCCTACGAAAGCACCCAGACCCTATGTAGTCATTCCAGTGCCAAGAAAACCTGATGATAAAAGTAACAAACTCAATTTAAATGTAATGAACAATGATTTAGACACATTTGAGTTAACAAATGAAGGGAAAAGCTGGAGACAGGGTCAGCACAGAATCAATGAAAACGCTGCACTGACCACTGCATGCACCCACACACAGGACGCACACAGACAAGGGCAAGTGTCAATGGCTACAGGGCCTCCAACGAAAGCAGCAGAGAAGAGGAGACTGCTTGCCGAACAATCTATTCCAGAAAACAGTGGAAGTACTCAAGAGGAGCCAAGTGAACCACTAGAGAGAGAGGGCATAGCAAAATCCCTCAAAGGAACAGAAGTAGCCACAAAGGAATTGACAGATAAAACACAAATGCTGATAGACTATTTGTTCCCATTCATAGTCAAAGCAAATAAACTGCACGAGGAGCTGGAACATAGAACTGCAGAGACTATAACGACAAACACGCCAGCTCGAGCACTGCAAACAAGCACCAGATCTATAACTCAGCCTCACGCTGAGGAGATGGTGAGCCAATGGCGGCCAGAGAACCACGATGAAAACCAACAAGAGGAGAGGAAGAGAAACACAAAACCTTCTCCTACCATAGCGAGGCAGCCTGCTCCACCGAGACACCCAGAGAGGAAAAGCAGCACAGACGCATTTAGAGACATAGCAAACTACAGAAGAATGCTGAGAATCAAGAGAAGCCTGCACAAAGATAAAAATGAACCTAATGATTACCTGGACAGCACAGCCCATCTCAGAAACAACATAGGGTACCAGCACATGAAGGAAGTAGGACGCAGGCAGTTGGAAGGAGAATGCTTTGTCTGTGCTCTCCTACCATACAGCATGGGAAAATCCAAGATCTTCATGGCTGTAGAAATTGATGTCCCTACAGCACACTGTATGTCACACGTAGCAATATGTAACACCAGAGGACAATTTATGGGAAAAGATGCCTCGTTGATATGGGCCAATGAAAAGGATTACCCGGATAAAGATGACTACGTCCAGGACATTAAAACAAGAAACCGAGAGCACACCAGAAATCATGTGATCAGGTACAAGAACCCTGTCATCAAAGGATCAGGGATAAGATGGGAAGTTAACCCGAGACTGAACGTACAAGGGAAGACTGCAGAAGAGGCTCAAATCTGGAAGAACAGAGGCCAAATGCAGATCTGGGCGTCAGTGGTCTCCCCAGAAGGATGGGAGGACGGAGTAGTAATCTGCCGAGCATAGATGGTCCTTGGAGCCTGCAACGAAGTAATAGAGAATTTGCAGAGGTTATGCAAACCTCTGTGTCCAAGGTTGGTAAAACTGCTAACATGGGTCGAAAATAGAGGAGGACCCCTGCAAATAGTACCACTGGAGAGCCCGAAACTATGTTTCAGAAACAATGGCACAAGGAAGATGGGAGAGAATCAAATCTGCGGACGAGTCTTTAAAGCTCCAGGAATGACACAAGGAACCGCAGTTATTATGGACCATTACTGGTCGTGTGGATCCAAGGCATACATAAGGCTGCCGAAAAACTTGGGGAGGCATATGCACACTAGTGAACGTTCACGTTCCAGCACTAGTGATCCCTAAGAATGACCTGAAGTTGGACAGTTTCCTGAAAAGCAGATGCTCATCTAAGAAGAAGGAGATCTGTGGAACTGGTATCCAGGATGAAGAGGGAAAATTACTTTCCTCACAAATCAGAAGAGGCATTCCATGCAATCCCGTACGAACAGAGGCTGTTCAGCCTCATCTCAACAGTATTCACAACACTACTCTTGCCCCACATCCAAGTTGGAGTGAATACTAAATGGTTGCAGATAACCAGATGGGAGTTATTGCAGACCATCAATACCACTATAAAAGGATTCAACGCTATCAAAGAAGAGCTGAGAGCAATTAGACTGATGACCCTCCAAAACAGATATGTGCTTGACATGATCACTGCAATGGATCGAGGTGTTTGTGCAAAAATCGGAGATTCATGTTGCACATTTGTACCATCCCTCGATAAAGAAAACAGAACCCTAGCAAAGGCCATAAGCATGTTGACAAGCCTGAAAAACCAGATGATCGATGAAAGTGATGAAGTGGACGATGACAGCTGGTTTGGAGACATATTCTCATGGGTCCCACAATGGATGGCAGATATATTCAAGTTTCTGGGAACTCTACTAGCAATGGTATTGCTAGGATTCTGTGTTATCAAGATAATCATTACACAGTGCCAGAAAACTGCGAAGAAAGCCATAGGGATGAAAATAATGGTTGATGTCGAGCCAGGGTATGTTAAGGGTATCAACTGTGATAGGTATTATTCCCATTTAAGAAACGTATCAATCACCTCCTCGAATATCACATAGGTATAAAGAGCGAAATCCTACCTGTTCTTCTGTAATGCCTTCAGTAGGTAAGAGTGATTTACCCAGCGCTCTCTCACAGTGTGGAAAGGTGTCGACACTGCGTGAAAACGCCGGGGAAACCCTCAAGGGGAAGAAAACCCAGAGACGGTGGTGAAGAAGAATCAGATGCGGACTGTCTCCTGTGGACTTCTCACGGAGGGTGTTGTTCTCCATCACGTTGTCCGTAGTAGGCTAGGAGTCTTGTGGCTATAACGAGAAGCAACAGTTAGCAAGGGAAACAGAAACAAAATAAAGTATGGGGGGAAATAAAGTGGAAGACTCTACCCTGGAAGGCTAATCGAACTCAGAGCAAGGTTTGCTCGAGGTCCAGTGGAAGAAATGACAAAGGAAAAAACTGCTCGGCAAATGGATCCGCGTTCGGGAAGAAGGGTTGGTTGGGTATTGTAGTTCGGTATTGTCTCGATCTAGCGAGTGCTGGGAAAAAGGGGGAAGGTAGGTTTAACAAGTGCAGGGATAAACAGAATGCTGAAAGGTGGCAGATAAGGTAAGGTGTTTACCTATGCGAACGGGATTTGGAGGTTGGATAGGATCACGTAGTTCGTGGGAGAGTAAGGAGGGATTCAGTGTCTCGCGGGATGAAACCCTGGGAGTGAGAAAAGGAAGGTAAATGTGTGTATCTGTGAGGATTGCAAGTTCATAAGGATTAAAGGTCCCTAGGAGCGATACTCATGGAGCGCAGTCTCTGTTGACAGAAGCAGCGCGAAGCCGTCCTGTGGTGAGAGCCGGAAATACTTTCTCTTCGAGGATGGGCGGAGTCGGTTCTCTGGTCTCCTGAACCACTGGACCATCCCCCTGTGAAATAGCGGCCATCTTGGGAGTAGGAAATTGAAGATTAGCAACGTGATGCTAGCGGCGCCATAGGGAAAGGCGCCGGAGAATCCCGTGCTGACGAGGAAATGTAACAGGGCGGAAGCCCAGAGACCTGACTGATGAAGAGATAAGAGACTTTGTGAAGGCCAGCAAATTTGCGCTAGAAGGAACAAAGTTCACATACCCTAAGAAAAGAAGAAGTTATGAGGGAAAATGGATCTACTGCAGCCCAAATGGACAATGTCAGCTAATGACGTGGAACAAAGACGAACATGTGAAGACAGCAGGGAGTTTGAAGGGAGTGATAAAAATATGGACTCCAAAGGCTCACACATTCATGCCATCATGTACCAATGCAGAGGACGATGAGCATGACACTGAAGAAGCGAAAGAAATGAATGCAAAGGAGGTTGCAGAAGTGGTCGATGAACCGACCAGAGGGGGGAGTGTAAAGGAGGTCCCAGACATGACCTGAACCCCTTCCCCTCATTTTGAGGTACCAGGAACGCGCTCGTCAAGGTATGTGACATATGAAGAGCAAATGAATCTACAAAGAGCTGCAATGGGACTCTGCCCAGTATACATCAGAAGATCCATACCGGCTGAAGTACCCATAACTAGACAACCCTGGGCAGCCCGGTACCCTATCAGACAGCCATACCAGCCGCTGATACAAAATGAGAAGTACCTACATACGGTCCATGAAGAGACCCCAAAAGCCTTAACGGAAGGCCAGTGGAAATGACACAAGGGCCTGAACAGATTCGAGAATGAACAAGAGCAGCTATCGAAGATAACACGCCAGTGCGAGTAACTAAGAAATTGAATGGAATAGGCACAGAGAGGAGACAATGTTACAACGCCATGGAAACAGTGTTACGAGACCAGATGGAAGCAACCGTCCTGTTAAACGTGTGTAAACAGGCTTGAAACGCAAGATGCTAAGAAATCGATATTGCTTGCAATGCTTAGTAGAAGATAGAGCCGCTAGCGTCAACCGTATATCTACATCAATAAGGCACATTATACAAGTGCAACTCCATTTTGTAAAAGCAGAAAAGGTACCCAGGCGGCCAGAGGCCTGCCAGGCCAAGTTTCGAAACCCAGCCAAAGGCAAGAGAAGGAGCGGAATCGAAACTCAACAAAGAGCGGCTCATGCCTAGAAAATCGAGGTCAACCGGAGAAGGGGAGGAGAGCATCAGCTCACAAGACTCCAACTTCAGAGCATACCAGCCTGCCTCATGAAGGTCAAGATAAGGGGGGCCCCTGCAGGTGGCTAGGCTGACACAGAATTAAATGCACTAAAAGCTGGAAACTGAAGCAGATTCATGGTGAACTAACACGTGACCAGCCAGGCGCGAAGAAGTACCATCGCCTGATGTCATCCAGGACCCGAGGATGCCATAACTTTTCCCGATAAGAGGCTACAGTTTCGAGGCCATCCTTAGCCAACTAATTGACGCGTTGCCCTAAAACACTGATTGATGGAAGGGAGGCAGGGTGAAACTTGGGACACCAGGCACATGGGTGTCCATTCTGCATGCTGCCAATTAAAAGTGGAAATTTATGTCTAGGGGTGTAACCTGCCCAATCACAATGGACCAAGTTATCTGGAGTCCTATAGATATTGTAACCAATAGGACATCGTAGTTGTAGTGACGTCTATCACGCGTAATGTAGAGGGATGGGCGTAGACGCCCACCCGATAAGAGTTATCCAATCCGCATGCCCTATTATCATATACAGATATAACACCTATACTTAAGTTACCTTTCCTAACCAATTATATTGCATGATGATTTTTTATAGAAATTAGATGTCAGTGATGATGATTTTTGCCTTTAAGAATTGCTGTTCGACTGAAGTTCGAGGAAGTCGGAACGAGACAGGTGATCGCAATGCTGCTGATTTCCATTTGTTTCTCTGTTTGATGTAATTGTCATTAAACAGACTTTCCTTTGCCTCATTATTGAGTCGTATTGGAGTAAGTGAATCCTGCACCCCCTGTCCTCACATGGTGCAGCTATCATGTTTTACAAGTTCTGGAGGTTGAGCGCTGACCTATGGGCCCGTCAGCAATTTCCTCTTCCCCAGAACAGGACGTTCGCTTGAGTCCCTCATCAACTCACTCAACAACTGGAGACAACCAAACCCTCAATTACAGAACAAGAGCTGGCTGACCTAGATGGGAAAGCGGAGCTACTACACAAATGGATCGCTTATACTATCGAAAAGATTGCCCCGGAAAAACCATCCACCTCATCAAAAAAAAGAGCAATGGCAAAATGGTTCATCCCACTACTAAGCACCATGAAAAAGGATAACATGAAAATGGATCTAGAATGGAGGAAAGAATACAACCCAGTCAGAAAAAAACTGTTCCAGAAACAAATCTGAGCATACAAGAAGGAAATACAAAAGGCGAAGAGAAGGCATTATGACGACAGAATCACCAATGTGACAAACTCACAAAAAGAAATGTTCAACATCATTAAAGAAATGAGAAACCCACAAGGCTGCGACAACACCCCAACCCACACTGAGAAACTTTGCAACGATCTGGCAGACCACTTCAAGAACAAAATCAACGACGTCCGACAAATCATACAAAACAGACCAACCAACCATAAAATCCAACCAACCGAACCTAACACAACACAAACTCCAAAACCTTCCCGAAATACCAGCATAGGCTTTCGTCTTGCTGGTGAAACACAGTAAGAAATCAGGTTCTCTCATGGATCCGTGCCTGCCTGACATCTACAAATCAATCCTCGCACAAGGAACATCATCAGAATATTACAGAAAGCACTTAAACCTCTCACTAGAAACAGGAACTGTACCAAAAACATTCAAATCTGCATATATCAAACCACTCTTAAAAAACACAACTAACTAAAGGCCGATCTGAAACATTCCCTACCCAGCAAAACTCCTGGAAACCTACGTATACAAATTAACCCATGAACACGTAGAAAAACACCACCGGTTGGACCAAGCACAAGTCGGCTTCAGACCCGCAAGAGGAAAAGAAACAGCACTACTATCCATCTGGGATGACCTAAAAACAAACGTGGACTCCGACACAACCTCAGCTCTGATTCTGTTCGACCTCTCCGCAGAGTTTGACACAGTCAGCCATGACACCCTAACCAAAAGACTAGAAGACATAGGCATAACAGACACGGCACTACTCTAAACTAAATCTTTCCTAGCAGACAGAACAGAAACTGTTTGGTTAAAGCCCTTCAAATCCACACGACGAGTCAACGAATGTGGAGTACCACAAGGGTCCTCACTATCACCACTGTACTTCAACATCTACCAAACTGCACTAATCAGAATCTTCAAAAAATACAAAATGACATGCTACAACTACGCAGATGACACTCAAATCATCTACAAAATCGAAAACACTCAAACCGATCACTCAACCCTAATGGAGTGTCTAAAAGAAGTCTTCAATTGGATGAATGAAAACAACTTGAAAATCAACCCAAGAAAGACAGAAATCATGATTATATCCAAAAATCAGGAGAACAACACCTATATTCCATGGCCAACAGAAATGGGATTAGCACCAATTCCATCTAAAGTAGTACACAATCTGGGAGTCCTGATGGACAACACCCTAACCTGAGAACCACAAATAAATGCAATAATCAAGAAATGCTTCTTCCTCCTTCACACGGCAAGATGAATCTTACCTTTCCTCTCCTTCACCCACAAAACACTCACAATTATCGCCCTGATCATTGACCGAAGAGAGCTGTGAATGAAGACAGACACCGCCCCTGAACATAATTGCAAGCGTTAACATTGCCACATCCCAAAGGGGGTGGGAGCGATAATATGAATGAGCAACCAAATAAGATGATGAATGCCGAGCAGCCCCAACACATGGGGGGAGTAAACCCACCCTCCTACTAGACTGGGAATGCTTTCTAGGCTAGGCTGCAAGGGACGCACAAACGCCTGTCCACCCCGCATACAAATAGGGGTCACGTAGGCAGCTGATGCCTAACTTGGGCAAGGTTATGCATGTGAATGGATGCCATATGGGAAAGGGGCCGTGAGTATCGTACAGCCCTGATCTGGACGTAGACACGGAGATGCCCACACACACACCCCTGATCAGAAACACAGAAATGTAGTGCCTCACTTCAAGACAGCAATGCCAATTAACCAACCCACTAACAACTTCACCCTCTGCATACACATCTGAAATTCTAACCAAACACAACCACAAACCTACAACACAACAGTCCGCACAAACTTCACTACATTGCAACAACAAAACAAAGCACACATAGACCCACACAACAGCACATAAAGTCTTCCGACAGTATAACACCCCAAGCCCAGCCAACGGAATTCCGGGCTGAGGCTGCCAACAGCACATCACTGCTCTCCTGCACTTCTCCAGCTGATTCCCACTAACTCCCCCAGCCCCTCCCTTTTTTCAGAGCCGCCAGAGCGCCAGGGGACCACTCCAGTGGTGATAGTGCACGGTACAAATATGCTTTAACATTAACATTAACTGGATTCAACTCAACGCATTCCATAAAAAACATAGATTTTATACTAAATGTTTGTCATAGGTGACTTCATACTACGTGTCAAATAAGAATAACCTGCAAGGGATTGGCTGGCGGGTGGTCTTTTTTCGTGTGTCTACTACAAGAGTAACTGGAGCCCTGAGAAACTATATGTAATGTAATATAAAGCTCCCTGGACTTTCCTCTAAAGAGGCTCACGGCTGGTCGGTGTGTGGGGACACCTCAAGTCACAACAACCTTCACATTTCCCTTAAGATGGCTCTCCTAGGACTGCCTAAAAAAGGGATTCTGGGCATAATTTCAGTGAAAGCGGTGTACCCGGGTCAGCTCAGTTGGAAAATATGCATCGTGCTACAGGCGACCCTCTGAAGTCACAACTCGACAGTGAAATTGGAATCAGTCATTCGTGACGTAATTATGAGTATATGTATATAACTGTACATGTGGTATTTTTAATGCAATACATGTTTTTGGTCTGACTACATTATTTTGATCCCTCTGAAACATGTCAAAGGGTCTACTGACGTACTATATACCAATGGTAAAGATCATTAAACCGTGAGTAACATAAATAATTACGCAATAGAGAACATGACATGCAAAGTGATTGTGAACTGTAGACACCGAAAACTGCAGTCCTGTAAAAAGTGATCTTTCAGTAAGAGGTTGCGGAATAAATGCATTTATTCAACAATCTTGGAAAGAAAATGTGAGAACAATTGAAAAGAATAAATCCTGCTTCATAAAAACGTATAATTAATGATTTTAAGTATCACGTCAAGGGGTGCCATTCTGTTCAGTGGAATTTAATCCCTCATTTAAGCTAATAGCCTGAACAATGAATACGCGAAGCCAACTAAAACAAACATTTTTACAATGATACGCGAGTCCAAAGGCAACAGTGAGCGCCAACTGAGATTTTTTATATTTGTTTGTATTGTATGAAATACATTTTCACACTGCATGGTGCTTTGAAAAATGACAGCCAGAAAATGTGCTCAGGGATTAGTTACTCTCTTAAATGTCATTATGAATCACACCACAAGCATTCATGGACAAGCAGTAGTAAAAACTTTACCAGGGTGCTTTTGATGTAGTTCTGTATCTTTAGGAAAACACATAGGCTAATAGATGCTTGCTGTTCGCGCGCATGTATTGTACGGCCAATGTGGGTATATAAATAGAGCTCAGCCTGCTAGTCTTTTTTCCATTACTCTGGATGGCTTATTTAAATGCTGGAATTCCAGCGCTGCTTCAGTATTGATGGTTTTAGACATCTCTGTGTAACATGTTAATCTGGCCCTCCAATTTCTTTGGCTGAGCTATTTTGCATTGCATGGAATTCTGCATATACCGCTCAGTGCTTTGGAACCATACCTTCGTACTTTTATGTCAATGGGGGTGGAGCTTTTCGCAGAGGTCCTAGAGTCCATGTATTTCAATGTCTAATGGATTGTGGGTGCTGTGATACTTACATTTCTTATAGTTCTAGCTTTCATACATTGTTGATGGCGTTTCAAAAGTCCTACTTCTTTTTGAGAAGGTATGGAGATTGCAGGTGCTGCCAAGCCAGTCCTGTTTTTATTTCAACGTTCAAGCCAATATAGGCGTTGTATCTTTATGGCTGTAGCTCAGGCAACTTTATGTTCCTTCTTTCTTCAGGACAGGGAGGAAATGTAGGTTTTAACCTTGGTTAGTCACCTTAGTAGAAGAGTAAATCCCAGAGAGACACCTATTCTGGCAAGTCAATTAGCAGCGTTCCCTCCCACTGACTCGTATGCGGCCCATTGTCAGCCCATCTCAGTGCCTAGATGCTTTGGGAGGCACTGAGGCTTTCAATCCACTTCGGGATTGAGTCTTTGAAGTAGACTGTGTACAGGAACATCCCTCGCCTACTGAGATGCCACCAGACAGATCTGAATGTGGGTGTAGAGGGCGGGGAGAGAGGGGGGCGTCTACCACCAAACAGACTGAAACGTAAATCTGGTAAGCAGTGCTTTTTTCGGCAGGTGGCATGCAGGGGCACAGTCACACGTTTTTTTTTTACATGAGATGCCACCACTTTGAATCAACACTGGAAGTGGTTGGAATTTGTAGGCCTAGCCGATAAAAACATGTAAAACACCTGTAACAACTGCTTGATCTTCCTCCACCTTCTCCCGAAGCTGCTGCTTTTCATGCACATTTCCGAACAAGAGTTCAGGCTATCATCTTCTCATAGCTGGAGAAAGGCAACATCTTGTGGGTTGGGCAAAAAGATTCCAGTACATCCTATATCTCCAGTCAGGTCTATAGAAGGAGTTCCCACAATCAGTCTAGGAGCCCAATTCTCTTGCAACTAAGTTGGCTTCTGATGGAAACCTGGGTTGCCTTCAAAGAAGAAAGCTAACCAACATGACCCTACTAAAGAAATACTATGCAAGCCTAACAAAGAGTTGCAACCGCTACACATCACACATTTCGGTTTCTCTTCACTCAGTGAATGCAAAAATGCAGTCTGTGTTTCATGAAACAAAGTATGCTAGATTTCCACACAAAAACCAAAACCAAACATAGGCATGACCTGATAACATTTTGAAACGTGAACAGTAAACACATTTGTATGAATAGATTACAATCACTTACTTTTGGGCAGACCTGTGTTGGGGATTTGCAAAAGTGTAACCCCCACTGTAAACGGCATAGCTCTCAACTCACCCGCTTTTGGCGGGTGTCACCCGCCTTGCAAAGGGCTGACTCACCCGCCCAGCCTCCTGCACGCCCATTCACTCCAATGGGCGTCTCACCCGCCAAAAACAAAATCGGGTGATTTCACCCGCCTTTGCGAGACAAATGGTTGAGAGCTATGAAACGGACAATAGTTTTTGTGCTTCCCTATTTACAGTGTGAACACTCAGAAGCGACACACCCCTATTAGTTAAGCCCCCACACTGCAACCTCAGGAACTGTTAGACCCCAGCTTTTTCGTTCATATACTTTGGTTAACATAGAGGTGTCTGCTCCTGCCCACCCGCTTATGGCCCATCACAAAAAAAGCACGAATGGATGAAGAATTAGAAAACAAACATTGACAAGATAACATATTCGGTTTTTGTATGGTAAAATAGTATACATGTTGCCAGATATAGACATCATATGTCCAGGTAAAGACACTATTTGCCCGCTATTGGCTTCATACACCTAGGTGTGCATCCTATTGGACTGGCATTAGCATCATACACCCAGGTACACCTGCTATTTGCCTGGTATTTATTTATTTATTTTATTGGACATTTGTAAGGTGACTATACAACAAATAGTGTTTCAAGGCACCACAAGACAAAAAGGGAGAAAGATATCAATAACGGTCCTACTAGGCCTTGTGAATTTGGATCGTGCAAGTTCAGTGACAAGAAGTGCGAGGGAGAGAGGGGGAGGAGTCCCGGTCTACGCAAAATGCGAAGTGCAAGGGAAGGAGGGTAAGGGTAGAGTAACAGGGAAGATGGCAATTGATAAGTAGCGGTCAGGAGGCCAGTGCCAGGGATTGCATGGGGTGGAGGGGGTGATGGTCCCCATGCTAGGTCCGAGGGGGGGGGGGTGGACTGAGGGAACCAGGCAGCCAGTCGGGGTGTTAGCACGGAGAGGGAAGGATGAAGAAAAAAGTAGGGTTTTGAGGAGCTTCCAGGATTTAAGGTGATCCGACTCTAGCCTGAGAGGGGCAGGGAGACCATTCCAGAGGGAGGCACCTGCGGAGGAGAAAGATCTACCCCCACTCTCTGCTTAGAGAAGCGTCTGATCTGCAGAGAGTTGGAGCAAGAGGACAGAAGGATCTAGCAGGGAGGTTTTTAGGGAGAGAGAGTTGGATGTAGCAGGGTTCCAGACCCCAGTAAGCCTTGTGGATGATGCAGAGGGTCTTAAACTTGATCCTAGCAGCAACCGGCAGCCAATGAAGAGATTTTAGGGCTGGAGAGATGCGGTCCCTGGGCTTGAGGACAAGGATAAGTCTTGAAGTCCTATCCTGGATTAGTTGAAGGGGGTGAAGGGAGGATAAAGCGAGATTGAGGAAGAGGCTGTTGCAGTAGTCCAGCCTAGAGAGAACCAGAGCTCTGAAGACATTGGGCCTCATTACACGGATGGCGGTAAGGATTTACCGGTAAAATACCGGTACCGGTAAATCCTTACCGCCTTACTACGAGGTCCCTTTGCGGGTTGGGGGATTTAACGCCTGCTTTTTGCAGGTGTTAAAAACCAACCCGCAAAGTGACCCAGGGAGCTAATTACGGTACCGCAATTTGCGGTACCGTAATTAGCGCCTTCCCCATTCCCATTGAGCCCTATGGGCCAAAAATGGGAATGGGGAAGGGGATTGGTGGAAGGGGGAATTACCGCCCCGCCAACCTTGGGATGGGGCGGTAATTCCCCTTTCCGCCAAGGCGGTGCCGGTATTTTACCGGCATGAACCATGGCGCTAATAGCGCCATGATTCTCCACCATCCGTGTAATGAGGCCCATTGACTTTCTGGGGGAAGGTGATGAAAGGGGGAATGCCTCTGAGGAGGTGGAGCCTATAGTGGACCTTCTTGGCAAGGTTTGCGATGTGAGGAGAGAAGGAGAGAAAGGAGTCAAAGATGACACCAAGGTTTTTGGCCTCACTAGAGGGTGAGGGGAGGAGGGCTATAAAGGGCTGTCAGAGGGTAGGATTGAAGGAGGGAGCAGGGGTCCCAATGAGAAGGGTCTCAGTCTTAGGGGCATTAAGGCAGGGATCATTGGTAGCACACCATGTCTGAATGGCAGTCAGACAGTTAGGGTGGAGAGAGGAAGAAGAGGAAGAAGTAGAGGAAAGCTTGAAGGAGAGCTGCATATCATCTGCATAACACTGCTAGTGGCAAGGTAGATGTTGAAGAGCTACAGCGAGAGGATAGAGCTTTGGGGACGCTGCAGGTGGAGAGTGTGATAGGGGAGAGTAAAGGGCCCAGTTAAACGTGGGCAGGTCGGTCAGAGAGGAATGAGGTCAATCAGTCCAGTGCCAGTCCCGTGATTCCAACACTGTCACAGAACCAATTTGTCAGGGTGGCATGCTTGACTGTGTCGAAGGCAGAGGAACGATCCATGAGGATAAGCAAGGATGGAGAGTTGGAATCGAGATCTGAAAACAAGTCATCATGGGTGTTCAGTAGCGCAGTTTCCCTGCCTCTGGCTGCTCTGAAGCCATACTGGTGGTCGTAGAGACAACCAGCAGATTTAGTGTGTTGGATCAGTTGGGAGATGACCATCCTATCAAGGAGTTTGCCCAGGCAGGGGGTAATGGAAATAGGGCCGTAGTTAGTCAGGCAGGAGGGGTCGGCAGAGGGCTTTTTGAGGAGCGGATGCACAAGGGAGTGCTTGAGGGGTAGCGGGAAGGAGTCAATGGCAAAGGAATGATTACAGAAATCAGTCAAGGCTGGTTGGTGAAAGGGAGGCAATGTTGTCCTTGATAGTATTGGAGGAGCAGGGGAGCACCTGTTTGGAGTAGACTTTCATAGAGCGGGCTTGTCTAGAGACCTCCTCCGGTGCTATGGGCAAGAAATAAGGGAGAGTATGCGGGAAGACGATGGGAGGCCAAGGAAGGCCTGAGAGTTGGGGAAGGAGGAAGGAGTGGAGTAGAGGAGAGTGAGGACAGGATGTCCTGAGTTTTGGTTAGGAAGTGGGAGGCCAGTAAAGTACAGAGGGTCAGAGATGGCAGGGGAGAAGTGGACACTGTGGTAAGTTTGGCAATTTCCTTGCAGATTTTAAACAGTTTGCCAGTGTTGTTAGTGGCCACAGAGATGCAGGCTTGGATATTTGCCCTCTTCTATGAGCAGACGGAGAGTTTGTATTGCCTTTGGAGCAGGCGGCAGGCTAGTCTGTCAGAGAATGTGCCTGATGCCTGCCACTTCCGCTCAGCCACTCTGCACTTGCGCTTCAGAGTGGCAAGGTCAGAGTCAAACCAGGTGCTGCACTTGGAGGCAGGCTTTATGCGGATCCTCATGACAGGGACAAGAATGTCAAGGGTGTTGGTGATAGAGAGGTGAAGATCAGCAGGGCAGAGTCAGTGTGGTAGTCAGTGACAGGAGTGGGCGGGGGAATGAAAGTGACAGCAAAAGCAGCAACTAACACTCACTTGATCGGTTGAATCATGGAGAAGGAGACTGGCCGTGCAGGCAGAGTCTTAGCCGAGGGATCTAAGAGATACAGGTGACGGGGCAAGAGAGCATGGTCAGACTAGGTGAGGGGTGTAGTGAGAGGGTTGGAGATAGGGATGTCTGTTGAGATGAGAGCATCCAAGGTATGTCTGGCTGAGTGCGTCGGACCGGATGGATGAATGGTGAGGGAAAGACAGCCACAGAGGCTGTGGAAGAGACCAGTGGCAAATCAGGAGAGTCAAGGTGAATATTGAAGTCTCTGAGGAGGAGAAGCGTGGAAGTGGGGGAAAGAAGAGAAGAGTTGAGGTTAGAGCACACTGAGAGGAAGACGAAGACCGGACCAGGGGTCCTGTAGATGGTGGCGAGAGTCAACGAGAGGGTTGGAGAGGAACCAAGCCTGCAGACGTGGCATTCGAAGGAAGAGTAGGTCTGAGTGGGAATGATAGTAGCAGGGATCCATTCAGGGAAGCTCAAGGCCACTCTGCCTCCAGACCAGTTAGGCCTGGGCTTAGAAAGGATCTTGAAGCCATCAGGGAGGAGTGTGTTAAAAGCGGTGATAGAGCTGGCAGTGAACCACATCTCAGTGAGAGCGAGAGCTTCAAGGTCAAAGTCTTCTTGAAGGAGACAGATATTAGAGGAGTGTTTAACTGCAGAGCCAGAGTTGAGGGTAACTAGGTGAAGCTGGTTGCCACCTTTGAAGGTCTTTCAAGGAGGGGTACAGGGATGAGGTACACCCATCGGTGGAGAAGGGGCAGGAGGGTTGACAAATGGAAGAGTGTCAGGAGAGGGCAGGAAGTTGATGAGAGACAAAAGATACCTATCAAAAACGAGGAGGTTGGGCTGAGAGCCCTTGGCCATGACAATGCCATTCTGGTACATATTAATGATGCACCTAGAGGAAGAGAAGCATGCCAAGAGTACTTCCCATCTGGTGCCACCATTAATGGGTGATGAAGATAAGGGGGAGAGGACATAGACCATGTGGGGAGTCCATAGGTCGCAAGAGGGAGCGACAAGGAGAATGTCTATGACAGTCTGCCTGGACGAAGCATTGACATATGTTTCAGCGATGGGCAGGCCTGGATTGAAGACCAGGAGACCTTTTTTAACTTTTTCCTTCCAGACTTCGAGAGAGAAGTAAGATAGGTGATAGAGTAGCAGTTAGAATAAATGGGTGGGATGGAGAGAGGAGAGAGAAGGAAAGGGGGTGAGAGAGAGGCAGAGAAGCTGCAAAGCACAGAGAAACTGCACAATGCATGACAAACTCACCAGGCGGCCTAGCAATGAGACAGTTGCAGACAAATCAGGTGCACGAGACATCCCAGGTCACCAAAAACAGGGTGGGTAGCTTCCTTCAAGCAGACTGTAGGGGGCAGTGGTTGCCCCTTCCCAGGAGGTTTCAGCAGCCCCCTGCCACTATGCCAATGAATCAAGCCACTCAAACTGGGGTGAACCTCCATAGTCCCGCTTGCCCAGACTTCGAGAGAGGTAAGATAGGTGATAGAGTAGCAGTTAGAATAAATGGGTGGGATGGAGTGAGGAGAGAGAAGGAAAGGGGGTGAGAGAGAGGCGCAAAAGCTGCAAAGCACAGAGAAACTGCACAATGCATGACAAACTCACCAGGCGGCCTAGCAGTGAGACAGTTGCAGACAAAGCAGGTGCACGAGACATCCCAGGTCACCAAAAACAGGGTGGGTAGTTTCCTTCAAGCAGATTGTAGGGGGCAGTGGTCGCCCCTTCCCAGAAGGTTTCAGCAGCCCCATGCCTCTATGCCAATGAATCAAGCCACTCAAACTGGGGTGAAAAGCCTCCATAGTCCCGCTTGCCCACAGGCAACTCTCCGCTAAACTCCCCCCCCTTCACTGCCAGCTCTATCACCGCTTTTAACACACTCCTCCCTGATGGCTTCAAGATCCTTTCTAAGCCCAGGCCTAACTGGTCTGGAGGCAGAGTGGCCTTGAGCTTCCCTGAATGGATCCCTGCTACTATCATTCCCACCAGCCCAGCCATCCAGGCTCTCTGCACCTTTCTCCCTCACAAATAGTCTGTGGTGTCACTCAATCCAGCTCTCCCAGAATCAATCCGTGTATTAGGTATGCACAAGCCAAGTATGCACTACCCACTGTGTGCTGTCACCAACCTGAATCACTGTGGTACTGCTACCATTGTCGGGGAGCATTGTCTTGAATCATCCTGGTAGCGTGGCTCCAGCTGGCTTCTGCGAGGCTTCCACGGGTCTCTAGGCCATATGAGGAACAGTACAGCCTGCTCTGAGGAAAGCCCACACATCCAACAATTCTTACTAGAGGATGGCACAATTCCCCTCTCTGCTGAACACACTCTTTATTCCAGTCATGTAAGGTCAACAAGCATGAGGCTCCACATCATGGCAGTCTCTTAACTGATATCATCCCAACTTTCCATGCCGTATCTCCCCAGCACTCGGAGGACGAAAAGTTCCAAAGTTGTCATGCCCTCAGTCCCAGGCCACTAGCTCCAGCATACAGTCCTCCACAAGCACTCACTTGTATATGATTAGATTGGGGCACTGGAGGTCCGGCAAAGGTTCCAATGTTAGCGCTCCACAGTGCTCTTCCTCGGCACCTCAAGTTCCTGCAATGAGGCCTCTCCTCGGTGCTGCTCCTCCAAGGCATCATGCAGTTAAGTTCCAGGGGGATGCCCAGCTCAAAACCCCACTAGGGTGCCCGACCCCGTGATAGCTGACGGCCTGCCCCCACTGTATCACATGAGTAATGGCTTGCAGCCTCTCTGGGCCAGCAGTTGCAGACTTGATTTTTGGCTCAGGGATCACCGCCTCCACAGTGCTTATCCGGAGATGACAACTGCTCTTGCTACGCTCACCACAGAGCCAGCCACTGGGCCCCGCTCCTGCAATGATTCACCTGGCTCTCCTTCGCTGTGATCAGCCACTGCATCTGTTCAGCAGAACCTGCTTCCACAGTCCGAGGCCACCGATCGGCGCCATGTTGTTTGGAGCCAGACCGATATCACGGTCTTTCATCTCCTCACACTGGCCAGGGATCAGGACCCTGTCAGCGCTGCACACAGAATGACTCCAAAGTCTGCCAGCAGCATAGCCCAGGCTCCAAATGATCCCGCCATCACATCAGGTGCTTGGGAGTGCTCCCTGATCTTCATCACGCAGGGCCTGTGCCCTCTGCACACCGCCACTCCAGGGCAGTCCCCACTCTGGTGGCTGTGGTCAGAACTATGCTGCAGCCTGGGTTAGAGCCCACCCATTTCTTGGGGAGGAACTCTGAGTATTCTTACGGCAGATGCGTAATTATTTGAGGCAGTGGTGAGATGGAAATCAGCAGGATTTTATATGGATTTGTTAGGGCATCCAGCAGCTCATAAGCTTACGGGCTCACGATCATCTTGGCATCATACATCCAGGTGATCATCATACACTGAGGTGCTCATCCTATTTGCCTGCTATTGGCATCATAGGCCCAGGTGCCCATCCTATTTGCCGGGTATTAGCATCCTACACCCAGGTGCGCATCCTATTTATCAGGTGTTGGCATCATACACCTAGGTACCCACCCTATATGCCTTGTATTGCCATCATACACCCAGGCGCTCAGGCTATTTGCCTGGAATTGGCATCATACACCCAGCTGCTCAGGCTATTTGCTTGTATTGGCATCATACACCTAGGTACCCACCCTATATGCCTTGTATTGGCATCATACACCTAGGTACCCACCCTATATGCCTTGTATTGGCATCATACACCTAGGTACCCACCCTATATGCCTTGTATTGCCATCATACACCTAGGTACCCACCCTATATGCCTTGTATTGCCATCATACACCCAGGCGCTCATCCTATTTGCCTGGAATTGGCATCATACACCCAGCTGCTCAGGCTATTTGCCTGGAATTGGCATCATACACCCAGCTGCTCAGGCTATTTGCCTGGAATTGGCATCATACACCCAGCTGCTCAGGCTATTTGCCTGGAATTGGCATCATAGGCCCAGGTGCTCATCCTATTTGCCTGGTATTGCGTAAGCCGCAAATCATCTACTTGGTAGGAGATGTGACCTAGTGAGTAAACTTCTGACTATCATCAGGTGACTTTGGTTCCAATCTTGGCTTGTCATGTAAAACATTTTGAGATGCAGGGGAACTCTGTGCACCTCCTGGTACCCCAGTTGCTTTATTGACAAAGATCTGGCCCATTTAGAAATGCCTCCACATATACATTACATACATTAAATTAAATATCTTTATATAAAATAGCTTCTTAGAACCAGAGCTGCTTGATATGGTCAAAAGTGGGGTTGCATTTGGTATATTTCTAGCCAATTATTTTATGCTACATTCATATGACATCGAATCATACTATATAATAAAAAGCCAGATGTATGTTTGTCCGAAGACGTCGTGCCCGCTTCGCCTGTAATCAGCGCTAGAGGGAGCTGCTGTCTTACATTTACAACAATAAGGGCCTCATCACGAGTTGGGCGGTAGCCCCGGCGCTATTACCGCTGGGGCTATTAGTGCTACCGCCAAACCCTCCGGCGCTATTAGCACCAGATCACGGGTTTGGCAGAAAGGTTGGTTCCCATTCCTCATAGGGCCCATTCTGGAATTCCTCATTCACCATTGTGCCCAATGGGGAATTTTCACGCTATTACCGCCCGCAGATTTCCCGCCTGCGGTAATAGTGCCGAAAATCAGCAAATTTGCAGCAGATTTGCCCCCAGCACAGAGCTGGGACCAAATCCGCCAAGCCCATGATCTGGTGGACCCTTAAATGCAGCAGTAATAGCGCTAACGCCGCATTTAAGGGTTACTGCCAGACTCGTGATGAGGCCCTAAGACTTCAAGTTCATCTTTCAGGCGAACAAAATGTGCATTTATGTTATCACCACTAGAGGGAGCTGTTGCCTTAGGCATAAAAGAATAAGACTTCAAATTCATCTTTCAGGCAAACAACATTTTTAGTTTAAAAATGATAACATACAATAAGCTACAGAAAAGCCCCATGACAGGGATACCACTTTAACAGCATACTTCAAGTTGCATACACTAAGAAAATATATAATATTTTTTTTAAAAACATATAAAGAGCACTATTTGTCTAACAAAATAAATTACTTTTTTAATGTACTTATGTATTATGTAATGATTTATTGTAATATTTCTTGGTATGTCTTATTATATCAAAAATATTGTTCATGTACGTTTTAAACTTTATTTGACTTCAATTTACTTTATTTTTTTGATCTCGTGTCTACTTCGAATCATGCTGCACGTAAATTGTATTACTCTGAAATCCCTCAACATTATATATTTGAGTCCAAAACCCGTAATTGGAATCCAAGACAATGAGGAGCAGATACAACAATTGACCTTATGTACTATGTTGCACTTTCAACGGATTCTGTGATATTTTGTTTGAGGTTACTACTCCTCCACGTAAAAGGAGCAAGATACTTTACAAGAATTTTTTTTTTTCTATTAACATAAATTACGTTCAAATACACCACATAATTTATTTACACTCTGAAAATGTCTTCCTTTACGCACATTAGGCATTTTCACTAGTAACATCATAAACAGCCAGGTTCTGCATGGCAGCAACATTCACAATATGTAACAAATGCACTCAAACTCTTGTTCTAGATTTTTTTACTTGACCACAATGTGTGATCGTGAGCAAATCAACTTAAATTGATGTGCCACAGACCTTTGCTACTTGAAACATTTGGACCAGCTAGATAGGACCTACTACATGTCATTAACGTGTGATTAAGATAAATGGGCATTCACAACTGCATTGCAGTCGGATATTCAGTTGTCACATCTGACTTAATGAGAGCATTTCTTATGGACAAAAACAAATCGTAAGATGAAAGATCACATTTGGGGGCTTGATACACAGTCAATGATGAGAGAAACTGCTAAAAGCAGCATTAGGCACATTTAAAAAGTGCTATGTGTGTGAATCTGCAGGAGTAGCACAGCTGGCTTCCTTTGATGGTCGGTATTGAACGGTTTGAGAGTAGTACTGATGGAGTTGAACTCTACGTTTTTTGTCAGACTGGTGCTAACATTGGGTTCCTCCACTCAATGAGCTGGCGAGGCTGACATTCATCACACTTTCCTTTGCGAGAGGGCTTTGTTAAATAGGTAAGCTTTAGCCAAACTTGAAATATATTGTTTTTAGCAAAGAGTCCAATGTTAATGCACAATAATGCTGAGTGGTCTATTGTTTGTTAGGCCGCAGGACACAAACAACGCAAAGAAATGCAGAGTTTCTCGTGTTCGTGCTTTATCACTACCTGACCGGCAGCCTCCAATACGAGCCAAAGGCATCGCTGGAAGTCAAATGCAAAAGGCCGCTTGGGAAATAGGAAGGCCGCTCCCAACAGAATGCAGATCACCTGACCGCCTCCATGTACATGATGTATTCAAGCCTTAAGTGTCCACTCAGCCACAGCAGAGATTTGGGGCCCTTTGTGGGTGCCTATACCACATTGTGTTGGGTTTTAAGAGGTACTTTTGTGCTTCATAAGTGTGATAACACATCAGCAGCAAACACAAATGTTGGAGAGCATGGGTCATTAGTTATTATTATTAGTAATAATTATACTATCTTATGTAGATAGTGACGTTTTCTGAAGCACGTTAAGGGGGAATCTTTTGTTATGCATTCTTCTTCACCCGATTGAAAGTGAACCTCTTTTCATTATCCTCAGAGAGGTGAAATGCTGCATCAAGCGCATGGAAAGGACCCACGGCGGAAGTTCCTCGTGCATAAACTGTGCCTGTCACGTGTGGTCGCAAATCTTGACCTGAGGGTCGTCCTGCGCTGCCCTGAAAGTTATTTAGCACCGTGCATGTATGAATTTACTCACTGTGTTTTGCTCTCGTCTCAATGTACCTGCGTTATGCTGTGACAGTTTGTGCATGACTAAGGTGATTATTTATGCCCCCTCTCCCCTTCCCCCCCTCTCAAATCTGTGCACCAGCAGAAAGATGGTGTTACCGACTGACGGGAGTGCACATTGCCAGGAAGCAGGAGTGGCCTGGGAACCAACAGTGGTCCTGGAAATATTTTTCAAAGTGTCTGCATAGTACATCTTGCAAGCCAGGCCAACTCCTCTAAGTGAGGTTTGGGAGAATCTCCACCACCAGTGTCAGGAATACATCACCTGGTCATTGGTGGCTTGAACCTTCAAAGGGAATCTGCGAGGTAACCCCACCCACCTTAACACCTATCCCCCCAGAATCTCAATGTAGCGAGATTTTCCAGAGTGGTAGACTAAAGGTGGGGGTAAGTACAGCACTGATGCCTCGACCCCGAAACTGCACAAAGAAGGAACATATCAGTATCTATGTGAAACCAATGGGACGCTGGAATACTGATAAGGTGTACGCCTACCGAGGGTTGTAAAATAATCCACTGGAAACCTAATGGTTGACTGAGTCCTTCCTCCCTGATACACCGAGTTCATAGGTCAGGGAAAATGCAGGAACAGAACCAGAAGCCACAAAAGAAGAAAAATAACACAAGGAGCTATCCCGACGGCACGAGGACACACTACTTGGATCGATTGGGATATAGAAACAATACAATCCCCTGCAGAAATTCCAGGAAAAATCCTGAACAAGACATAATCCAAGAGCAAATCCAGAGAGCAGACCGATTTCATAACCGGAGACAATGGCAGTAAATCCAGACAACACTGTATTCAAGGAAGCCCAGAAAGCAGGCAGAGGTCAAAGCAGGAAATCAGAAAGTTAACAGGGGCTGGACAGAGTGACAGACCAGAGAAAAAACAGGTTAAAGAATGACAGGGCAAGGGGAAGGTGCACGCAGGGACGAGTGGGGAAGAATGTACAGGAGCGGAGGCAGCGGAGACAGTGAAGTAGAGTACTTTACAGTCTCTGACAGGTGATGTCATTGGTGCCGTAATGGTAGGTTTAGTGGCTGGCATATACTACCGGTGCTGGAGGAAGCCAGTTCCTGCATATGCCACCAGTGCCGGAGGAAACCGAGGCCTGTGTCGGGTCTAGTGCCGCAAGCAACGTTGGCTGTCTGTGGAGCAGTGGGAGTTGGAGTCCATTCAGGGCTTATGCAGTGAGCCGGTTGAGGTTTGGATTTACCGGTGAGGTACCTTGATGGCGAGCAGAGCAGGGCTGTCATTGTCGGGCTGGTGTCGAAGAGTCAGACTATGTGGCTGAGCCTTCCGCACCATCAGCTTATTGGAGTGGCAGTGGCGGGCTGGCTGTGTAGATACATTGCCAAAGGGGTGCACAAATCACACGTTCACATTCAGGCTATTTAAAGCGGACATTCTGCTTGTTGGATATATGACACGCCACCTATAGGTCAGGCAGCACATTGCATGCATTGCCATATTTGGGTCAGGCTGGTTGACAGTGGCACCATCAAATCCACACAATGCCATCTCAAAGTCAGCAGAATCCTGCAGACTTTTTGTTTATAGGTGTGCCAATGTGAATGTTACCGGTGCATATTAAGGAACACAGGCTCTTTTGCTGTGTGCTGATAGACATCAAGGTGACAGTAGAATATGTTCTGTCAGAGTTCATTTTGGTGGCAGAGATCATAGGTGGCAGAGGGTAATCATTCCAGCCAGGGACTTTGAAGGTGGCAGTGGGAGTCCATTCCTGCCAGGGACATTCTAGTTGGCAGGGGGAAATCATCCTGCCAGGGACATTTAGGTTGGATCAAGGCAGAGACATTTAGAGTGGAAGTCAGATTCCACAAGGTCCCTTTTTCTTCTTTTTTTTCCAGCTCCCGCCTCCCATGTTGACGAAGTGGGGGACACCCACACAACCCCCCAAGGCCAATATATACCGATCATGGTGAGCGGGAGACACCCCTGCAACCTCCGCTCCACATGTTCAGTATGTATTAGCCTAATTATTTGATTTTAATGGATCTAATGGCATTGGCCAAATTCGGTCAAATGTACCATTCAATCAATTAAAAACGAACAATTATGCTAATTCCAATTTCCTCTGGGGTGGAAATTGTAGTAGCAGGTTGTGCAGTTAAGGCATTCGCGGATTCAGGGTCACCCTACACAATTTTTTCGGCAGAGACATGTGGGGGTGATAATAACCACACATTGTACATGTCTGACATTCAGCCAAAAGCATATGGTGGTGGCAGGAATGACACCCAGGGTCTTATTTGTAGTAACATTACTTATGGGAACAAACATATTCATTCCAAAGTGTATGCAGCAGCAAAAGGTGATTGTCTGCTGGGGCGGAAGCACCAGGGTAAACCTGGCTTGGAGTTACATTCAGGGAAAGAATTGCAAGTGAGGATAGGAAGGATAAGTCAGAGAAGTTCATGGATGAGGTTGGAAATACATTCAGTAATGTATTTTGCAAAGGGATTGGCAGATTACATGGGTTTTGTCACAAAATTCAGGTGGTGGCGAATATTGTGCTGTGTGTTCATACAGTTAGGAATCTGCCATTGGGGGTGAGAGAAAAAGTGAGGATGGAGATGCAACGGTTGTGTGAGCAGCATGTCATAGAAACCATTGAGCGTAGTGAAACCTCTATTGTCATGACTCAGAGTCTGGATGGCCGGATCAGGTTATGTGTTGATTTAAGGGAATTGAATCGTAACATCTTGGTCAATAGACATCCTTTGCCCAGAGTGAATGAAATGTTAACAGCCATAGAGGAGGCAGAGTGGTATTCCACGCTTCACCTCTAGTCAGCCTTCCACCAGGTGGACTTGCACCACACGTCCAAAGTGTTGACAGCTTTTATTTTGCCTATGGTGGCAAATCAGTTTAAAAGGTTGCCTTTTTGGTTGGCGTCCATGTCTGCTGTCTTTCAGAAGATCATAGAAGACTTGTTAGGTTATGTTCTTGGGGTAAGATGCTTCCAGGATGACGATTTGGTGGGAACAAAGTGTGGGTTGGACCATGATGAGAGGGTGTATGAAGTGCTGAGCAGGTTGGAGGTGGTGGGGTTGACAGTAAAAAAGGAAAAATGTCAATTTAAAGTACATCAGGTGTCATTTTTGGGTCAAAGACTGACTGGGAAGGGATTGGAAATGCGCCCACAGATGCTAGATGCCATTTTGAACATCAAATCACAGTCAAGCAAGGATGAGTTGGTATCATTCTTGGGTTTGATGGAATTTTATGCTAAATTTGTGGAAAAGCTTTCAGCAAAGTGTGCTGTATTAAGAGATCTGTTGAGAGTGAGGACAGAGTTTGTATAGAGGAGTAAGGAAGAGGAGGTGTTCAGGAGTATGAAAGAGGAAGTGGCTAACATGCTCAAATTGCACCTATTCGACGCTATGGCTGAGAAAATTACAACTGTGGATGCTTGTTGTGTGGTTTGGGTGCAGCGCTTAGTCAGTCTAGGAAAGGGGTGCAATTGCTGGTGATGTTTGCATCATGCGCTTTGACCGTGACGGAGTGGAGATAGTCCACCATGGAAGGAAAAAGTCTGACATGATATTGGGCTTCAAATTATTTCGAAACATATGTGTGGGGAATTCCTTATGTAATCAGGAGTAATCATAGTCCATTGGCACATCTATTTTCTACAAGGGGGTCTGGTTTGGCAACACATAGGTTGGCTGTATTGCAGGGTTTCAACTGTGTGGTGAAATTTGTACCAGGTTGTTGCCATCCTGTGACAGATTGTTTATCAAGGTCTCCAAGAGCGGACACCGGTGAGCGGGATATAGAATGTAATGAGTGGATTGCGCAAGTAGAAGGCACAGTGGACAGTTCATTTTTGAAGGATGCTTGGTTGGATGGCATTGAAGGTGATACAGAATTGAAGGAGGCTGTGGTTAGAACCAAGCATGGATCGGGCAAAGGAGAGGCAGTCAGTTCACCATTCTACAAACTAAGGGATGAGCTCAGCAGTTCAGTATGGAGTTTGGCAAGAAGCGAACGGTTGGTTCCACCAATGTCCCTTCGGAGAGAGTTAGTCAAGCGTGCTCACGAAGGCCATTTGGGTATGAGTCTAACCAAACCTAGACTGAGGGTCAAGTTTTCGTTGCCTGGCATGGATTCCATGGTGGATGAGGAGGTAGGTTTTTGTGTTCCCTGTGGTGCAAGTGATAAGTCATTGAAGACACAGAATGTGGAGAGGGAAGGTGTAGATGTTCCAGAGCAGGCATCGGAGAAGGTGGTTGTTGATTTCATAGGACCCATGAGTTTGTTTAGGCAGGAACATAGATTTTCTATTTTGGTGGTGGATTATGCGTCAAGGTGGTTTGAAGGAGAGTTTGTGGAGATTATTACAACCAAATGCGTGATTGATTATCGGAAGATGCTGTTTACATGGGAAGGTTATCCCAATTTTATCATTTCTGATAATGGTGTTCAGCTGGTTTCATGGGAGATGCGTGAATATTTGGAGTATAATGGAATCGAGAATCACTGCACTGCATTGTACAAACCAAAAAGCAAATGGGCTAGTAGAAAGCACTAACGGTGTTATTAAAAAAGCCATTCAGTTGGCATTTGCCAATGGTTTAGATTGGAAGATATGTGTGCATGAAATTATGAGAGTATTCAGGGACACCCCACATGTTTTGATGGGAATTACTCCATTTGAGAAGATGAGCAGTACGAAGATGTGATATGAGTTATTCCCAAATTGGTTGGGAGATTCAAAAGAAATGGTGAGAGAGAAAGGGTTTATGAATAGGAGGATGGTATGTGTAAGGGATATGGTGCAGGTAAAGAAACCATTTAGTATACTGAATAGGCTGCTCTTGTTATTTTGAACCCATCAAGGTGGTGAAGGTGGACTGAAGGCACAACCAGTGACGGGAGGCAATGGAGCTTGGACTGAGTAGCTATTGTGCAGCATCCTGAATTAAAGCAATGTGCATGTGGTTAGAGGTGTGGAGATGTGCTCCAGGATGGGGGAGATGAATGGTACAAGGTAGGGGCGATGGTGGTGGTGACAAGGTTCGGGATATGGAAATGTCTTCTTCGTCCAGAGGTGGTGATGCAATTGGTAGTCAGGATGATGTTCAGAAAGGTGCAAACTCTAGTCATGGTGAGTTCTCATGGGAAGATGTTAGGAATGAGAGAGCAAATCTGGGTGGCACGACAGGCCGTGTGAGAAAGAGACCTTCAAAGCTAGATGATTATTTAGTGTATGAGTAGGAACATGCTCTAGGATTTATTCTTCAGGAGGTTAATCTCTTTTGAAACAGAGGTCAAAAAGCCAAATAGCCCTCTAACTGGTATTTTCCAAACAAGAGACAACACAGTAAGGATTGTGGTATGTCAAACGCAATGTAACCAAGATTTATTGCTATATAGACTGGGGGAAAAAGAAGATTAACAGCCAAGCTCTCACTCAAGATATTCTCCACATCTCAGCAGGAAACAGCAGTTTTTATAGACATTTGGTGTCACAGTTATGAAAACCTACCGCTCCTGGTCATTGACTCTCTCTACTAAGCTACATATATAATTCTATATGTCCAATAAAAATGATTGGACAATCATTTATCTAAAATCCCACCCATAAACCATCCCATAAAAATGTGCTATCGCATCATGCTTGAATATTATTGGTAGGCTCGAAATTACTTCTGCAGTGAAAAAAGACATGTGCTTATCGATTAACATGTGGTCACACTCTTCATGAACTGGCTGCATGATGACATGTTTTATGTAGATGGGAGGAGAAGACAAGTGTATCGCCTTTCTTCTTAATTAAATGAAACAGCCTATGTTATCCCCACCATGATGTCGAAGACCACTTCTTGCAACAGTAATCGTGCCATCCTGTTCTTGACACATTTATGAATAACTATTATTATGAATCATTCTGCTTCCACCAAGTGCGCGGTAATTACTTGCCTTTTTAGTCGTATCGCATTTCTCTATCACGCCTAGCTGTTTGCTGAGACATTAATCTGCCAACTACTTATGAACTTCCCGGGATGTTCAGTTCCTCCCCTAGACTTCAAATGGTCTGCCCTGTTATCGTAACTTAATTTACCTTGACAGCTGGATGTACACATGGTATCTTGTTCCGCCATGTAACCCTCCCCTACGGAGCCTTGGGTTTTGACCTTCCTTTGAGGCAGTTACTATCTAGCTGGCCACAGCATTTTTCTGAATTGAATGTATTTGTTCAAATAGTGTGCTTAACTGGGTCCTCTCCGAAAGCTGCAGTGTTTACATTTCTGCTGTGTTTTGTGCAGTTTTAAAATGGCAGCTACTTGTTGCATTATTTTCCTCTTCAGGACACATTTGGTTATTATTTACTGATTTCCTGGTACATGCCTGTCACATTATATCTACCTATGGGTAGCAGCAACCTTATCCTGCCTATATTGTCCTGCCCTACTTGTATAGTGAGTCCCTATCTTGAGTACACGCCTTCCTGTCACCTAATCTATTCTATTTTAAAATACACTTATTGTGCAAGCTAATGCCTTATCTGTCCCCTACTTGTGTAGCAAAACTAACTATTTTTTGTGCATCTGCATTTCCAGGAGAATTTAAAGTGCAGTTTCAAATGTGTGCTTTCTTATCTTATAATTTTGTTTTTTCTTATGAGGAAGGCAGGGGGTCAGAGCCTGCAATAATTGCCCCACTACATTTTTTTTATACAGTTAGTTTTAGGCATTGTGATTTTATGTCCTCCATTCAGTAATTATTGCATGCATGTACTGTATAACATCATTTCATGTTCACCACCTGTTACGTGCAAGCAGGGACATATGTTGTATCTGGTCTGTGTTGCACATGCAATGGAAGCCCATCATTTAACTTTGGAATGCCATCGTGTTTGCCCTGTCTAACTGACAGTTGGCCACAGCATGTCCGTTAACAGGCACTTCTTACAGCCACATCCGGGGTCTTATGTTTAAATACACTTCTACTATCCATTTATAATTGCTATCTGGCCAGTTATCATTACTATAAAAGAAGGTTGTGGTCTTTGTTCCATGGCCTCTTATGCTGTGAGGCGGCGTTGTTGTGTTTGGAAGTGTGTCACAACATGCCGGCTGTCCAACACATCAGTTACTGATGTGGCGTTGTGCGTCGGCGTCCGTGCAAGGCTTGCTGGGAAATGGAGTCCCGCCAGGCTCCGAGCCATCGCCCAAGGTCAGAGAACTTGACAACAAGCAAATCAGTAAAACATGGGTCAAAATAGGGAATTTTAAAGCACATTTGTACCTACATCAGGATTCAAAAGTGGGTAAAACATTACGAAAAACTGACATGTAACTTTTGTTAAGAGGGAAGAATGACCCCCTGGAAGCTTTGTAACAGATTCTTTACTTCAAAGGAATGTAAGGGATGATGAGGAGAGATGAAGCAGGGGTTGGGGTGCATTGGAGTGAGGGTATGAGGAGCAGAAATCCAGGGTACCCACATAAAAGAGGCCCATGGTGAAGATTCCCATTGGGGGATCTCCAGGTTTCACTGTAGGCCACTTCATCCCTCCCTGGAAGGTTTAGAATCATAGTCAGATTAGCTTGGCATAGTATTTATGGCGATTCATCAGTTACGTTTAAAGGAAAATGGTTGTATTGTTTTATTGGACTGTGCACAGTAACAGTGAACTTGTATCTACTGTGCTCATGACCATAATTATGTTGCTCTCTGAGCTACAAGCCCAAGGATCGCCCAGCTCCCGTGTCACCTCTGACACCACTTTTTAACCACAGAGCATATGCAGAAACCACCTTCACTTTCTTTACAAAATTAAAAGAACTTAGCAGAGTACACCTTCCCCAGCGGCCTTTCTAACCCGCATGCCCCCTTTTCTGGTTTATTTTGAGCTTATTTTTGTCTGTTACTTTGAATTACCCCCATAGACATGTGACTGAGATAAATATGCACTGAAATCTGTGCACAGGCATATCACCAACATATTTTGGTACAAGTTGGCATGAAGGTTCAGAACAATGCTTTTCAGCAAACTTTTTTATCCCAAGCCCCCCTTTGAGTTAAAATGTTGTCCCCGGTCCCGCATATGCCAGATTTGCTTATATTTTGTATTGCGAGCAGTCCATGGCTTTCCTTTTTGACAGAGCCTTGCAGTAGCGTGTCTAGAGTCTTTTGACTGGGGTTGCCCAAGTGGGGCACTGGCTAATGCAGGGGTGGCATGACGATGAGTGCTCACACACATAATGATCATAGTTTAGGAAAATTGGGTGGCACCTGGGATGGCCAATCAGATTCCAGGGGTGGCATGTCCCACCGCAGGCCACTCCCTGGACAGGCCACTGAAGCCTTATGACAAATCAGGCTCAGGAATTACACACAGAAAGACTCTAACCAAACAGGAAAAAATGACAGTTTAAGTAAGATCCAACCAGTAAAGACGTAGCAACTTACCTCACCAACGACTTGTAAGATGGTTGTAATATTGTAAAAAAAATGTCACCTTGATGACGACCCTAAGTACTTAAAACACGTGTCGGCAGTCAGCTATGTTGAAATCTTTGAACAGCCTATTTTTGTTCTAATTTGAGAATTTCAGGAACCACTGATTGCATGTATCTGCACAAGACAGATAAACTATTTTAGTACCTGTTGAGGGTTATGTGTATTTTGCATTGTATTTTGCCAACCTTTGATTTGGTATAAAAACAAGATACCAGTATAACAAGGTACTTATTTCATTTTTCTATCAAAATAAATATAGCCACACATGCAAACTTTCTTGGGTATGCACTGTGAAATTTGTACTTTTCTGAACAGACAATTGGTATTCTTGTTGTTGAGCGCGGCAAGTAGAAGACAATCACCCCCTTGTTTGTTCATTCCACATTTGGGCTGCAGCCATGGAAAAAGCCCAACCTCCAATGCGAGATTGGCGAACAGGCGGCACCCAAAGCAGGCCAGCAGAGGCAGATCGTAGTGTACGATTAGGGGAGTAGTGGATGAATTTGGCCCACAGATATTCCGCTCCTGAATCATGCAAAGCCTGATGGATCAGGCAGAGTGACTTAAACTGTATGCGCGATCACAGGCAACCAATGAAGGGAGCGGGGGACTAGCAAAATATGGGCCCCATAAGGGGAGCCAGTCACCACTCGTGCAGCAAGATTTTGTAGGTGCTGTAGCTGTTGGGCAAGGCCTTTAGGCTGGGCCAAATATAGTGAGTTACAGTAGTCCAACCGGCTCACGACCAGAGCCGCTACTACCGGCGGCCTCAAGGTCAGAGGCACAAAGGGGAGTACTATTCGCAGTATTCTAAGATGGTAATGACCGGCTTTACAAACTGCGGACACCTGGGCATCCATAGCAGGAGTGGCGCAGATGACCACTCCTACCTTTTTTACTGTAGCAACCGGAACAGGGAGCGAGCCAAGAGAAGACGGCCAGAAAGAAGACACCCAAAGTGCAGGATTAGGAGGAGAACTCACCACCAGCACCTTCGTCTCGTTGCCATTTAGCTTCAACCAATTGTGGTTCATCCAGTCTCCCACGGCAGACAGGGAACGATGCAGGCACAATGACATCTCAGCCTGATCCAGATCTAAACGAATCAGGATCTGAGTGTCATCGGCATATGAATAGCACCTGAGACCAAAGGAGTGGATGAGACACACCAATGGCCAAATATAGATGTTAAAAAGGATGGGCAAAAAGGTGGAGCTCTGAGGAACCCCACAACCAAGAGGACAGCAGCTTGAAAGGAAAGGAAGAAGAGAAAGTATTTGAGTTCTGTCTGCCAAAAAAGAAGTGAACCAGGCCAGTTCCTGGACAGAGATTCTGAGCTGAGCAAGGCGGGCCAGCAGGGTAGGGTGGTCAACGGTATCAAATGCCGCTGAAAGATCGCTCTATTGTGGTATATAGCTACAGAGGGCATGTTGAGGTAATTCCTGCAGACGTTTGTGGTACTAAGTTTTATGCTGGAGATGTTTAGCTGCATGTATGGCCTAGAGCCTGATGGGCATGTGTAAAGTGAAGCAGTCTCGATCTTGAGCTGCACCAACAGGAAGAAGGTGGGGAGGGTGGGGATGGAGGACTGGGGCACACGCTGCACCATCACTCTCAGCAAAATTCCATTCAGTAGAAAATGCAACCGAAAAAGCGGCACACGGTTACACTATAAACAAAGCCAAGCCCAGCATAGCGTTTCACAAGGCTTCAAACACCTGACAGGGTTCCATTAATGACGCTTTAAATCGCTGTATATTATACATTTGTCAGTGTATGTTGTAGTCAATTATCTAAGAAACTATCCTGGCACATCACCGTTTGTATGAATAAAGCCTCTTCCCCCACAATCATGCCGGACAACCAGGGCAAGCGCTTGAACTCTCTGCCTTCTCTTTTTCGTGCCACGACGAAACTGTGTAGCAAGGCCTGGTCTTACCTGGCCTCAAAATAACTGAGGAGGAGGTGGCTGCCCGCCCTCGACCCCACCCCTCGATACATTAAGAATTGCTATATGACATGGTCAGAATTCTCCGTGACCGTTGGCCTTGCTTCAGTCCTTTGCCACATGACCAGCTCTGCCTCACATGGCCTTGGCTCGCTGGGCTCCTGAATGTTTAAGGCACCATTTGCCTGATACAGGGCTGCAATTCTTGACCTGCCTACTACTCAAGCCTTCAGACTGTTGTATGTCTACCCAGAATGCCAGCACAACTGCATCTGCTGCAGGCTCATGCGCCCGAGTGAGACCCTACAGCTCTGGACTTCTTCCTTTAGCACGCATTTATATGATGTCCTATGCGTCATCCCTAGACTTGTGGTGGGTACGGTAGCTTGGCTGACTCAACAATTACTTCAAGGCCAACAGTGAGCCCCAATGGAAGGAATGCCTGCCAAATTCTTGGACCTTGTCGGAGAAGATGTCTATGAACTCTTCAAATTCTCCTCAATATAGGAAGAACAGATATTGACTAACCTGCTGCCATGACCACCCTATCAACATACTTTGTCCTTGAGGTCATCCTGCATTATGAAAGATTCTATCAACGCCAAGCAAGGCTATGCTTGGATGAGTCCCTTGGTGCTTCCCATGCCAGAGTCGGCTACCTTGCGAGATCATACAAACTTGTGGTGCAGATTATGAAATAAAGACTCAAGTCATTCAGGGGGGTTGGCGGGGTGGCGGTTGTCCTTTACACTATGTTACAATACCCTGAACGAACCTCGCATCTCGCTACAGAGAGTACTAGAAATGGCGCGCAATCATGACTTAGCTGACATCAGCGCGACCGTCATGGACAAAGCGATATAAAGCCTGACAGGAGAAAGAGCAAATGTCATCCATCACCCTTTTACTAAGATACATTTAAAGCCTTGCCAAAATAACAAATCCATCAAGACTAGGATCCTCCCAATGACAAAGAATGATGCTCAAACTGCAGCAGATACGTACATGGCCTCAAAGAATGCCCAACCCGCAGGCAACTTGATGGAATGATCTGGAACAGGATAAACCATTTCTCAAAAGTATGGCAGTCAAAGGCTGCCTCTCGCAGACCAACTGGCAGGAGATCCACTGTCCAGAGAATGGAGCCCACAGCCAAAGATGACATCGCAGAAGGGGAACAGGACCCAAGTGAAAGAGAGGCCTTTTCCTTTAGGGAGTCCACCATGAGTCTAAAAAAGGAGGACCACCCCCGCAGGTGCAAGATACACATAAATGGGATAGGGTTATTCACTGTTATCGACGCAGGTGCCTCAGCTTAATGTCTGCATCAATATTCTACAACATATCTCAAGCCCACCTAAATGCATGGATCCACAATAGCTGAAGCAGTGTTCGTTGCAGGTGTCAAACCTCTCTTGCTTTTGCACATCCCTGAAGCCACAGGAACTCCCTACTGATGACATTTCACCTTCCACTTGACTGCCTCCAGGCTGGAGAATCTCATGCATGAGTTCAAATCACTCTTCTCAGACACAGTCTATCAAAAATGCAATCCCCTGTTGACCCCTCAGCCCATCCCGTCTTCCCCCAGCATTGGCAAATTCCATTGTATAGGTGTCAAAACAGGGACGTCATTTCACCAATTTGACAGGAGTAGCGGAAGTGATATCACACGCCCCTTGCTTCTAATGGCATCACAGGAAGTGATGTCATTTAATCCCACCCTAAAGTGATATCGCGAGAAGCGATGGAACACAATCTTTCAACTCTGGACAAAACAGGCAGTAGCATCACATATCATTGTTCCTAAGAACAATACGAAAAGTTACGATATCAATATAATGTGATATACATTTCATACAAGAAAGGATCGCCATATGTATCGTGAAGATCAGTGTGTATAGGCTCACATTTTTTTTTGTTTTTTTGTTTTAGATGCACATGCACCTTTACAAACATACAAAAAAGTATACAATTCATAAAAACATGAATTGACAAAGTAAGAAAAAGGCAGAACAAAACTATATGATAAAACAAACAAAGATAAAGCCTTGGGTGGCTAAAAGCAGGTCATGATAATACACAAGCTAATACGGCTATCAGTTTTAACAGAACAGTGATCATTCATTACTGAATAAGAAGTATCACACACAGCAAAGCCTAGAATTAGAGACACAAAGATTCACAAAACCCATGAAAAGTTAAAGAACAAATGGAACAAGTCAAAACAGTGAATACACACAGGATTAGCGCAAATTTACAAGAATACAGTGAAACAATCACATGTGGACGTCCAGTACACAAGCAAAAACTCTTGCACAAGAGCTTTGTTATATGCATACCTCAATTGCTAACATAGGGTTAGAGATTGTCAATATTGATCACTTTCCAAGTTCATTTAGTTTTGGCGTGAATGTAATGAAGTAGACGTACCATGGAGAGAATTAGAGAATTGCTGCATCCCCGCATGCAACATATACACAGTAAATTGTGTGAAAACTGCGAGGAATCACACAAGAATTTGCATTCTTTGAATTTCAAAATAATTGCAGAATATAAGAAGATGCTTCAGTGTTTCTGCTTCATCAACAAGTTCGCAAAATCAACAGAAGCCATCAGATGTGGCACCCTTGTTAGATTTCCAGTTTTTTTAAGCGAGCATTGGTGTGCAATAAATCCATTCTAAATCTCATATAGAGATTTCTATATCTATTGCAAGGAAAGCAAGTCAGATAAGACAGGCGTGGATGTTGTTTGTGCCTGAATTTAGCATATTCTGTAAAGATTGATATCCCGCAATACAGTCAGGTGTATTTGACCAGTCATTTTGAAAGTGCTTTTTTTTAACTAAGGCTGGCCGTACTAGAAGATCTTCCGGCTCCATAGCAATCGCGGCGAGAAAAATCCTCATTTGATTATTGAAGTGGGCAATCGATGCTGGATAATACTTTAAAAGCATTCCCGCAAGATCCTCATAAAGTGAGCTGGTCTGGGGGTAAAGCATTTTGCCATAATTTGTTAGCCTCCTCCAGCAGAGTTTAGAAGCTAGAGAGGAGAGGCCGAGTTCATGAATGAGAATAGAAGTGGGCAATGCCTCATGAAGACCCAGAACAGTTTTCCAAATGCTGCCTTGCAACCTGTTAAAGATTGATCCTATTCCAGTGAACAAAGGTCCAATCCATAAAGTAGAATCGCCTCCACTTTCATAACATAAAAATCTATTAATGGTATGAATGAGAATTTGCAATGCCTATAAAAAATGAATTTCATTTGCGCTATCAGTTGTGAAACTTTGATGGTAAGGGAGCTCTGCCACATCTTTAAAGAGTTAGTATTGGAAAGATTATAGCCCCAATAGGTCATGCCTAGGGTGCGGTGGATAGGGCTATGATCGATTTTCCATTGAAAGTTATACCATTTTTTCTTATTGGAGAAGACCAGGATGTTTGATTTAGTAGAATTAGTAGCTAAATTATGTTGTTTGGAGAATAAGGAGAAAAGGTCAAGTTTATTCTGTAATCCAAAAGGAGTGCGATCAAACAGAATTACATCGTCCGCAAAAGTGAGCAAATTTAGGTGCAAACCTCCCAATTTTGCCCAAAAAATGTCAGTTGTATTCCAGATTTGGTCAAGATCAGCAAGATACAGATTGAAGAGTACTGATGCTAAATTGCATCCTTGCTTGAGACCGATTTCTGTCAGTATTGCGTCTGTTAGAAGGCCAGTTTGGTTGATATAGACTTTGTAATTTGTTTGATCGTGTAGTAAAGCAATAATGGCAACAATATGTGTTGGAATGCCATAAGCCAGCCTTTTCTTCCACAGAGTACCCCTTATGACACTGTCAAAAGTAGAAGACATGTCCAGTGACGCCATGTAAATGGGGCCACTAAAGGACTGATAAGTGGAGACTAACAGATGGGCTATGATGGTGGCGTTAAGTGTCGTGCCCAATGATTTTTAAAAGCCAACCTGCTGTTGTGACAGAGTGTGGTGGGATGAAATAAGCTGGTCCAGTTCGTTAAGAATCAATATGACAAATACCTTAGCTGAAACATCAATCAGTGCATTGGGGTGGAAGTTAGAATGGTCATCGATGGGACCTTTTTTGTGCAGACGGATGATAATCTACATCACCCATGATGGAGGAACAACTTTAGATTGAAAGCTGATGTCAAATCTGAGCTTCAAAACTAAACTTTGGCCCAAAAGTGAGGATCATCCTTCAGAACACAAGGCGGTAACCCATCTGGTCCCGTTGCCTTTGAAAACATAAGTTTTTTAATCACCCATTGTACATCCACAGGGGCAATTTGATGGAATACTACTAGCAAGAGTATGAACATCAAATGTGACATAACTCTGCGCTAGTGTGTACTTGGCCTTAAATAATTTTGTCCAGATCTCTACAGCTATTGCAGACTTAAGGCAAGATACGTAGTTACAAGCCTGATTTCTCAAGGTGGCCCAGATATCCCTTGGGATTAGGATTGCTCAAATGAGAAATCATTATTTGGTTATCTTTCAAGTGGAGTTGAAATTTAATCTGTTTTAAGTCCATTTTGTATCTTGATATAATTTTTTTCTGAAAGAAACATAAGAGGAGGAGGCTGCGGATGAAGATTTCAAACGTCTAAAATCTAAATTTTTGGAGCGTTTGAGCAGCACAATTGCTTTGTGAAATCTATTAGGATGAGATAAAACGTTGGAAGTTTGCTCTTGAAGGGCTAACGATTGAAGGTGCGATTGTATCATATGCATATTCCACACATCCGCCTTCTTCTGCAGCACATCCTTCACAACCCGAAGGTCACGACTGACCCGGGCTGCAAGTAGCCTACACAGACCTGGGTTCCAGCGAATGGAAAGAGCATGTCTGTGGGTTTGCACTAAGGACAAAGCGGGGAGTGTGTTGAAATACTTAACTGGGAGATGGATGTTACAGCTCAGAATCATGTGATCACCCAGTCGGGGGTTAGATATAATAATAAAGTCCCAGCTGCCTGACAACAAGCGAGAAACCCCAATGTATTCTATAAAAGAACTATATGTTTCTCTCTGCCATGTTACAGTCGATTGGTGCAGAGCAGGAGAGATGATGTAAATGTCGCAATCTGCCAAAAATTGTGCCCAGCAAAGACCTCTAGCAAGAGATAACTTAGCGTGTGAACCCTTTCGTACGTTAGATTTCGTATTATCACCTGCAATCAAAGTGGAGTTGAAATCCCCTCCAATGATTATTTCATAATCACTATTACACAGGAGTGCATCTGATAGTACTGAATTTAGATTCGCAAACATTGTTTCCTGTCGTGTAGCAATAGGGTTCCAATATAGGGAGACAACTAAAAGGCTAAAGGAAAAGGGGCCTTCAAGAATGTCTGATGTGACTGCCTACTCACTCCGAATCGTAGATCACCACCATTTGGTCCCTCTCCAGCCACGTGCCACCTGTCATCACAGTGGCCCACTACTACCTTCATCGGTCCTCAATCTCAGCCTCCTAAACCATTGACTGCTGTATTGCCCTCTCAGCTCCTAATGTGAGCTGCCTGTTATCTCTGTTCCATACCTTCTTGCTGACTCTCCGACTTCACCGGACCAGCTGCCAAGGATTCTGCTCTACCCTCAGCCCCTGCATCCTCTACTGACATGTACCTGCCTTCTACTGTGTCTCGGCCTCTGCTGACTTCTCCGGACTCCACTGACCACCACTTTTCCTCTCCCTGGATCTGCTCATCTCCTGCGCCTACATCTCTCAATGTGGGATCTTCACCAGTGTACCTTTGTCTTCCCAGCCTACAGTGCTGTTTCCTCTTCTGTCTATCATTACTGACTGCTTTCCATTTTTTCCCTGCTGCAACTGGTCCTATGCTGTCCGCTGACCTGGATGTCTAACAACTACCAACAGCACTACCACCTGGAAACAATTACTGAGCCTAACCACCTTCATATTTTCTTCCACAGTACTCTTTATCCCTTTTTGTCATGCTCATTACGAAACTCCACTCCCCACTCCCGCCTTACTCCTCATCCACTCCCCCCTACTCTCCTCTGCTTCCACCTCATTTTCCTCTCTGCCCGCCTTATCCTCATGACCATCCTCTCGCTCTACCCTTTTCCCTGTTCACCATATTCCCCTTCAACCCTCCCGCCCTAACCTCATTTACCCCCACATCGTTAAACCCTTCAGCTTTATCAATGTTGCGCTATAGAATGCCAGATCCCTCTGCAACAAGACTGCTGCTGCCTTGGATATGTTCTTCGTACTCAACCTTCAATTCCTTTGCGTCACTGAAACCTGGATCCCTCTTCACAACTCTTCTGTACCTGCTTCTCTCGCCACCTCCTCTTCCTCCTTCTCTCATGTCTCTCGTCCCTCTGGCCGCGGCTGTGGTATTGGTCTCCTCTTCCTCCCTAAATGCCTTTCCTCCTCATCTACTACGTCTATTCCTACTTTCCCTTCCTTTGAATACCTTTACAAATCCTTTACTTCCCCTCACCCTATTTCCTTTCTAATTATCTACAGACCTCCAGGCCCTCTTTCCTCCTACTATGATGACCTTGACCATCTCCTCTCTCTCATCTCCCCCTGCCCCCTTACTGTTCTCAGTGACTTCAACCTTCATCTCCCCTCTCCCTCTCAATCCTCCCCTCTTCTTTCCATTCTTGACTCCTACCTTCTCTCTCCCCTCCCCACTCCTCCTACTCACTCCTCTGGCTCCACTCTTGACCTTATCTTCACCTCTACCGACTCCCCTTCCCCTGTCTCTACCCTACCCAACTATCTCTCTGACCATGCTTTACTCTCCTTCACCCCTACACTTCCCCCCATCTACTCCCCCTTCCCTTTCTTCCTTCTGTCGACAGGATCTCTGTAACTTTAGCCCTTCTCTCTTTATGGAAACCTGCTCTTCCTCCCTCCCCTCTCTCTCTGACTTCTCCTCTCTCTTGGCTAATGATGCCTTATCCTCTCTGTCCTCCTCAATCTCTTCCTGTCTTGATCAACTTTACCCCCTCTCCTCCTTCCGCCCTACTCGCAAACCTTCTCAACCCTGGCTTTCCCCTGACCTCTTGTACATGCGTCATCTCCTCCGTCGCCTTGAGCGACGTTGGCTCAAAACCCGCTCCCTGGCTAACCAAACCTTCTATTTCTCATACCACTCCCCCTCCGACTACTGCCTCAGCTCCGCAAAATGCTCTTACTTCTCCAACCTTCTCCACTCCCAAGCCTCTCACCCACGCCGTATCTTTCAGACTCTTTCTCGTCTTCTCTCCCCGCCCACTCCCGACCGCTCAGCTACTTCTTCCCTCTCTCCTTCTGACTTCGCTAACTTCTTCTCTTCCAAAATACTCTCTTTTCGCCAAAGCATTCTTCAATACCCTTCCTACTCCCCTCCTCCCCTTCCTCTCTACTCCCCATCTTCTTGCATGACTGACTTCTCTCCTGTCTCTCCTCTCTGATGTCTCCCTCCTCCTGTCCAAAACTCATCCTACTGCTGCCCCCTCTGATCTCCTCCCCACCCTCCTTATTCCCAAGATTTACCCTCTTCTAATTCCCTACCTAACTTCCTTCTTCAACATCTGTCTCTCCTCTGCTACCTTTCCTTCTGTCTTCAAACACGCTACTATCATCCGTATCTTGAAGAAACCATCAGCTAATCCCCTTCTTACATCCAACTTTTGTCCAATCTCGCTTCTTCCATACCTCTCCAAACTACTTGAACGCTAAGCCTACAGTCAACTCTCCGCTTTTGTCTCCAACCTTTCTCTCCTCCCCCCTCTCAATCTGTATTCTGGCCTAAACACTCCACAGAAACTGCTCTCACTTATGTCCTCAACTCCCTCCTCACTGCTTGCTACTCTAAGCAATCCTTAGTCTTCATCCTCCCAGATCTCTCTGCAGCCTTTGATATCGTTGATCAACCCCTCCTTCTCAATACTCTTTCTTCCTTTGGTTTCAAAGGGTCTGTTCTGAACTGGCTCTCCTCTTACCTCTCCAACCATTCTTTTGCTGTCTCCTGGGGCAGTCGTACCTCCTCTTCTCTCCCTCTGTACTACGGAGTTCCCCAAGGCTCCGTTCTCAACCCCTTCCTTTTCTCCCTTTTCACCTCCCTTCTCGCTCCTATCATCTCCTCCTTTGGTATTTCTCACCACTTTTATGCTGATGACACCCAGCTCTTCCTTTCCTTATCCTTCACTCCTGACCTTCATCTTAATCTTTCCTCCTGTCTCAATGCCATTAAAAACTGGATGTCATCCCACTTTCTCTCCCTTAAGACTAACAAGACTGAATTCTTATTCTTTCCCTCCAACGCCCTTCCCCCTCCACCTCCCGCTCCTTTTATCCACTTTCCCCCTTCTAATCTCACCATTTCTGCCCACGCCCGCAATCTAGGCCTCTACTTCGACTCTTCCCTCTCCTTCACATACCATATTTCTCTTACCTCCTGTGCCTGTCGCTACCACCTTTTCAATGGGCCTCATTCCGGGTTTGGAGCTAACCATGGAGTAATTAGCTCCATGGTTGCCTCCGAAACCGTCCCAAATCCGGCATGGTGAATGGAGTAATTACCGGTCCATTCCAGGGTTGGAGGGACCGGTAATTCCCCATTCACCTTTTGCTCTTCCCCATTTCTGCCCCATAGGCCTCAATGGGAATGTGGAAGGAAGTAATTACGGCACCGTAAATTACGGTACCGTAATTACCTCCGAAGTACCTTTGCGGGTCCCGTACTTAACTCCTGCTAAAAGCAGGAGGTAAGGAAGGACCCGGAAAGGGACCTCGGAATACGGAGGTAAGGGATTACCGGCATCGGCACCCTTACCGGTGCCGGTAATTCCTTACCTCCAACCTCGGAATGTCCTCCCTCACCTTCCATGCCACAAAACTCTTAATCTCCTCCCTTATCTCCTCACATCTTTTCTACTGGTCTTCTCTCTTCTTCGGCCTCCCTGCCTCCCATCTTGCTCCCCTCAAATCCATCTACCACTCTGCTATCCGTACCCACTGTCTTCTCGCTCCTCATGACTCCATTTCCCCCTCGCTTTCTCAACTTGGCTGGCTTCCCTTTCACTTCCAACGTAAATTTCATTTCCTCTGTCTTGTTTTCAAAACTCTTCACAATCTTGCTCCTCCCTACCTGTCCTCTCTACTCTCATTCTACACTCCCTCCCGCTCCCTCCAATCTGCTGATCTCTTCCTACTTACAAGTACCCCAGTCCCCATGTGCCTCTTCTCGATTCCATTCCTTTAAACTTCTTGCCCCCCTACATTGGAACTCTCTACCTCTCTCTATTCGGTCTATTCCCACCTACTCCTCTTTCCGTGCCTCCTTGAAATCTCTTCTTCTCTATTCCCCACCCTGACAATCCTCCGTATCTCCCTTACTCCTCTCTCTCCTCCCTCATCTTTTCCCTGCATACCTTTTCCCTCCCCCTCCTCATTTTTATCTCCCTGTCCTGCCTTCCTCATCTCTCCCCCTTCCTCCTCCTTCCTTCCTCGATTATAAACCAGGTAAATTGCCCTGCATACTGTTTAGTTATTTTATTTCTTGTTTGTAAATTGCATCAATTCATTCTCATTATGTTCTATGTATCATTGTTGTTATAATGTAAAGCGCTTTGGCATAAAGTGCTATATAAACAAAAATAAATACAAATACAATAATCATTTCAATAACCAAAAAGTCATCAGAAGAATGAATGCACTTGGAAGTGAATCTCAAACTGTTATGGTTCAATATGCCTAACGCCCCAGGTGGACGCCCCAGAAGGTCACGTTTGGCAACGTGGGTATAAGAGGTGAAACCGTCTAAGTGAATGTCAGACATGCACATAGTCTCCTGTAGGAGAATAAGAGATGGAGACTGAGAACAGGCTAGAGAACCATGTCAGGAGAACAAGTTTTTGAAACCGCAACAATTCAAAGATATTATTGAAAGACATGTGGATTACGAATTTGCCAAAGGTTTGGCATGGTTGGAAAATGATTTAATAAACAGTACAAGCCAGGCTAAGCCCTTTATTACGTTGGCAATGGATTCAAGTTGCCCTAGCATTCCAGTGTTGAGATTGTTAGGCTGCAAGCCAACTGCCCCCAATAAGGCCATATCCGGCTTGGGAATTGGCAGAAACTCAATAAATGTACTTGAATCGTCCATAGATCATAAAGAATAAAGTTCAAAGCCAAGTTGTGATCATTCTGTGTGATGATCCCATAACAATTATGCAATCATTTGGGAATGAAGCTTACATAACATTCAATTGTTATTACATGTTGCTAGCTTAAGCTATTCCACGTCTTCCAAGATAAGATTTCGTAGTGAAGGAATTTGGTGAAATAATTTCATAAGAAAGGAACGATTAATTCTAGCTTGTCCGTTTATGGGAGCATTGCTGACTCATCCCAATATAAGCTTCATTTCAGCAGAGACATCTGCGAAAGTTGGCATTACATCACAAGAGCAAGAATTTGAAATCTTAGGGATTGCTTTCTGTGAATCAACATTGCTATCATTGTGCTGTAAAGGACTTGCCATTTCGTTGGGGGCTATGTTTGTCAAGGCAGATGGAAGGCTTGGATCGATTCCATCAACAGCCGCTACTGGATTGGTAGAGTTTGAGAACGTTAAGTCAGTGGTTCGTGCAGTGATGTTGCAAACTGCTTCTTGGGGAAGAACAGCAGTCAGTGCCACAGGAATGAAGACTTGAGAAGTTTGAGATGTAGGGGGATAATCAGTCTGCTCAACAATGGTAGCCTTCTTGTTTTGAGTCAGTTGAAAGTTGGGTTTGAATAAGAGGTGCATTTAATTCTGGACATCTGCCCAGCATAGTAGAAGATGTTATTTGCTGTGCAGAGTCAATCTGAGGTGGACAACCCTGCAAATGCATGGATTGTGGAGTTGTTTTTGTTATAAGTATTTTGCTCAGGCGTTTCACCCCCCCTTCAGTTGAAGCAAGATATTACTTTCATTGTTAAGCTGATTGAGGTCAAGGACTGCATCATCGAGCAAAATATTGCATAATTTCTTAAAGCTCGAGTTGTGCCCCTTGATTTTATTTAGCAGCATATTTTTCGACTTTGGATTGATAGAGGTATTAATGATGTTATTGGAATTGGTGTTTTTGGGATGATGTCTTCTTTTTTGAGTCCTCAATTGTATTCTTTTGGCTTTGCGAGATAAATAGTGTGTGGTGTGCTGAGAACTATCCTGAATTGAAGGCGTCTGTGTGGTTGCATCTATACCTCTGACAGCATCCAATTGCTGATCTAGGAGATCAGTAATTGCTGACGGACTATCAGGAGGCCCCTGCATGGATGATATATCTACCCCTGGTGGGGTGGCACACAGGGCTGCATTAGATGAACATTGGGGCACTACATTTGACTCAAAATATGTTCAATTGACACAATTCTATCATGTTGAAGCTTCGCAACTTCCACAAGATTGATCTGATGACTCTCTTGGGAGCACGAGTTGTGGCTAGTATTGCCTTGTACCACCTTGGCATAAAATCTTATGTGCTCATTTGATAAATCAATGAGTTCATTGGTTTGAGTGTACTGTGAAGATGTGATGCCACCAACGTCCTGAACAACAGGAGCTACCTTTCAGGGCATGATAGTTCTTTCTGTGCAAGTTGCATGGAATGTGTGACAGAACTCTTGGGCTAACAAAATCCTTCCAATTTATTAAGTTTTGCAAGGATATCCGAAATGGACACTTTGAGTTCTCTGATTGCATAATGCGTGTGCTCATAACCCTTGTCCAATAAATTAAGAATCTGAGTTAGAACTGAGATTTGCAAGCAGAAAAAAGGGCATAGAAAACTGTGGATGCGAACACGTGCAGCATGTGCATTAGTGGAACCAGTGGGGTTTGGAAGTTCCAAAAATGGTGGCTGTAAGGGCTCATTGCTAGGCACCAAATCATCCGCAGATGGAAAACTATCCTTCATTGGTGCGGCATTCGAGCAACTTGATGGAAACTAGCACCTTGGAAGAGAAGGCCCAGCTTGTTGTGTAGTGTCAAATTTGTGAAAGTGTACTTGCTCACGATGTGCGGAGGACCTAGCCACTGGAGTTGAAGGACCTAACGATAGGCAACCTCGCTTATCAAGTTCAGCCATTACCACTGAGGCAAGCATCGAGATGTCAGAAATGGGTGCTAAGAAACCTTCTTGTGAGTTGCACAGAAAAGAATTATCATTTTTTGATATGTTTGACGAGCTTTTCACAGTGGTTGAGATAGCATCATTGACTTCTTTCAGCAAAAAAAAAAATTGTTTTCAATTGCTGGGGTCGCCGCTACATGAGGGAGTGTATTAGTTTGCATAGAAGAAGCAAAGTGGGGGCTTGAAGATCTATCATTCGAATACACAACCCCAGTGCTGGAGGCGGCATTAGCAACTTAAGTGTCCTCAGCAGGGACATGCAAGTCAGAGGCAAGAGTACTGAGATTGGCATGAGGAGGCATGAGGAGGCTGGGGATAACTAGGTAATTTTGGAATAGGGTCAAGGAGACGTTTTCTTCTCCTAAGACTTCTATCCATCTTGGAATTCTTACAAATCAAGAGACAGCTATGCACCTGTTATCACACATGCCCAGTTATACAATATAAATTGCCCAGAGAATATCTAGGGAGCAGGCCCTTATATAAAATAGGGGCGACGACTAAATAGAACCAAAGGAGGGTTAATGCGCCATAGAGCACACAATTGTGTAATTGAGTCGTGTACAGATTACTTAACAAGGACACAAGGTCAAGGCGCACCTTTCAGATAGAAGCAGACCATAAGGCACATAACCATCAATTAACAGCACATGATTGCACCAAGTACTACAAGTATAGGAAGGCTGATGATCATAGCAAATCACAATGCTTGAATGAGGCTAAACACTACACAATTATAAATACAAATCATGTAAATGATTTGGGAACATGCATGAAATTGTTAAAGAAATAATTCAACACACTTTCTTGTCACCTGTATCAGTCAAAGTGCCGAGAGACATATCTCAAACAGCCAACGCGGCAAAATGAGAGACAAAGAGGCTGCAAGCCACGAGCCAGACAGAGCTCAAACAGGCTCCAACAGGCACTTGCGGGGCACTTCCAGGGTGCATGCAAAGGGGCGAGTGCCCGTGCCTTATGAAGCAAGTTTGCCGAACAGGGGGGCGAGGCCAATTTGATCACTTTTAAGAGTAATGTAACAAATATGAATACCAGTGCTAGTAAAGTCCAAGATAATGTAACCAGCTATGTTATAGCTGTTGAGACGGACGCACCGTGTCTTGCAGCAACATGAACTCGTTGAAGGATACAACGGGAACACTGCTCCTTCCTGGCTCACTCAGGCTCCACACAGGCTCCAACAGGCATTTGTGGGGCACTTCCGGGGCGCACGCGCAGAGGTGCATGCCCGTGCCTTATGTAGCAAGTTTGCTGAACAGGGGTCTGGGGCCAATTTGATCACGTGTCTTGCAGCAACATCAACTCGTTGAAGGATACAATGGAAACACGGCTCCTTCCTTGCTCACTCAGGCTCCACACAGGCTCCAACGGGCACTTGCGGGGCACTTCCGGGGCGTAATATTACCAAATTACTGTGAATGCAAGCAGACATCCATGGCCAAATGATAATGATGTGTTATTATATAGCACTTATGCTTAAGAGCTTTATATAGAAAACATATACATATAATATCACCCAACCTGTGTTAGTATTCATTTATCAACCTCAGAAGGATTAAAGGCTGAGTTGAGGTGTTTAAGAACAGACTAAATCAGTGACTCACCCCCTGAAGTGTGTCTGAAATAAAACTTAATGAGCCTAGCAATTATTGTATAGAATGCCAGAAAGACAAATGTGTTGGTATTCCTATTCTTTCTTACTTAGGGTCACTGCTGAAAGTGTTAGACTTGTGGAAACCCCTGTTCTTTTTGATTGTTGTAATAAAAAAAATTAAGAGGCCTGAACAAGAAAGCCAGCCAATCCAGAAGCAAAGAGCTACATGGTGATGGCAACAGGCCGGAGCTTGCATTACAACAAAAACAAAGAAAGTTTTTTTAGGGGTAGCAGGTAGCAAGGAAGACTACAGGGGTAGCAAGGGAGACCTCACCTGGTGACCCCTAAATGATGTCCCTGTGCCCAAAGGTTCACATAGAGCTCAACAAACCTGAAGCAGCGGATTTCATTGAAAAAAGTCTCTGGTCTGATCCCACTAGTCTCCCAAGTCATCGGTCCACAAAAAGCCCAAAAAACCTGTACAGGTGCACATCTACATTTACACGCATCTCCCAACAAACAAAGCCATCAAGCGTGAATTACATTTCACCCCAACTATCAACAACATAGCAGCCGATTTGACAAGGACCAAATCCTTTTCTAAGCTCGACCTAAACGCTCCAGGACAATAACCACGCTCATGCCCCACTTTGGGCTCACCCTCTTCACTCTGCATTTTGTCTGCTGGGAATGTTTTCCAAAGTGTAATCCAGAGTGCGTTTGCTGGCCTGGTGGGTGTCCTTGATGTTAGGGAGGCCATTCTTGTCTATTACTCTACAGAACACGAACAAGAGTCATTCCAGAATGCTGAACTACACACCTCCAGAGCTGATGACTTTCTCATTCCCATTCCGGTAATTCCGGTGGCATATTAGCAAAGCTGCCTTACCGTTTCTGCTGCTGATATTACAGGCAGCAGAGACGATGGCAAGTTCCCATTCCATGGGATTGCTGGAATGACTGGCACTGGTAGTACTGGTGCTGGTGATTCTGGAAATTATTTGCCGGTAGTTCACTGCCCTACCAGAAAACGTATGTTTCCCCGGGATGGAACAATGCTGGTGCCGGAATTACAGCCATTTTGCCGGCATTTTTTCTAGACTGGGAAACTCCTAATGAGCCCTATCCAAGAAGATGACTACTTTCCCGAAAATCTCCCCAATGATGTACACGAATATAACAGACAAAGGTGTTGACACAAACATCTAAAACCTGCATCAATGTACAATCTTCGAAGTGAGCTTAGGACTCCCGACCAAACTAAGAGGGTATGGATCTGAGCAGAAGAAAACAAAATGACACTGTGACAAATCCAGCCATTGATGCTTTCTTGGATATACGCCATTATGTTGCATTGATCATTTTGAGCGGTGTGTTGTGTACAAAGAGTGCACTTGGCCCAGTCTGGCTCCAGTAGTAGCGTTGGAGGCACGCATCGGGGCCCACTCATGCATTTATGAGCGTTGACCCTCACTGATCGCACAAATAAGCGGACCACTCCAGCGCTCATGTGGTAGAACCACACATGGGCTGATATCACTGACTGCTATTCTCTGGCTCCTCACTTACGCATAACTCTGGTGCCTGCTGCGCAGTAATGCCTGATCTTATCCAGGCATCACGATGCGGAAGACATCCAAAATATTGAGTTCTTCTGTTTTCGTGTTTAAACTGTTTTGTTATTCCAGCAAAGATAGGTGTTGTGTAGTGAACCCTCCCGTGTGTGTTGCGCCTTTAAGGGAATGTGTCCCTTCCCCTTTGTATTGCTCTTTTAAGATGGGCCATGACTTGGCCCAAGCTAATAAAAGGGAACCCTGCGGGCACGTGCGGAGGAACGGCTGCAGACTCCAGAAGAGGAGCGGTTGAGTCTGTGTCTCCTTTCTCATGGGAGGGCCAGGCCTGCATGCCCCGATGCCGTGGGACCCTTGTGCCAGCATGGTGGCAGAGCACCGCACGGTCAGAGGCATGGCTGGCTGTGCCCCTAACCCCATTGGTGCTGATGTCTGGTAGTACCAAGGGGGGTCCTGCCGGATGTCCAGGGCAGGCCCCAACCCCTACAGGCACTGGGCCTGTAAAGCATCTGTGAGTGACCCTGGCACTCAGGGGGCACGCTGGGTGTCCATAGCGGGCCCCATATAACAATAGGGCAGTAATTGACTTAAATAACGTAAACTCTAAGCAAAAAATGTCCAAACATTAAAAGTAAAACGAACCGGGCGATCTGCACATTTGAGTGTGTAACATCTGAAAGGTTCCCTCCAGAAACCTCATCTAAAATTATGTAAAGCACTGTCAGCTGTCCCACCAGGTATGTCGGCTTGTGCACAATGGTACGTGATCATCTCTCTGCTTTACCACATGTACAGTAGGCCTGGCAAGGTCTCCTCTGAGCCTGCCTCGAAGGGCCAAGTGATCCAGCACTGCAGCCAATGGTTTCGTGTTTTGAATGGATTTTTTTCCTGTTGCACACATACAGGCGCACACGGAGGTACCCACAATACGACCCCAACCCGCTGTCTTTGGCAATGGCCGACAAAACAAACCAAAGCCGAATCTAAGTCACTTCAGATTTTTTTTCCGGTCGCCCGCTGAGTTTAGAATTCTGAGGTACAATGCGCGCTCTGTTCCTGCACGAGTTCGCCATGAGGCATGCCGCGAGCTTTGCCAGGGCCACGGTGTGAATTCCCAGCGGTTTTGTCAGCCTCTAGTAATACCTCGCATTGCTCGACACCCTGCGCGGGCTTTTCCTTATAAGGCCTTTTAACTCCGGCACGAGAGAGCGGACTCCCCTTGAAAGTGTCCGGCCCGATGGGAGCCGTTGACAGCAACCATTCACTTCCCTGCGCCCTATCACCGTTGAACTCTTGCCCTTCTGTCATAATCTTTGTCAGGAGCGTCGCTCTCCGAGGCAAATGGTCACAGGCCACTGAGTATATTGCGGCGTTTATTTTGCAAAAGCACTTGCATGGTTTGTTATTTCCCTATCCGTTCCTTTTATAATTTTTCAAATTCAGCAGCTGCTATGCTCCTAAATAGTTTCCCAAGCGCCATGTCTCGGCAGAGTCAATGCAAATGACACTTTGTTAGCTCACAGTGAGCCCAGGTAACTGCTTTTGCCTGTCAATAATTTAAGCACAGCTATTATGCATTCCTATGCAAAAAAAATAAATGATAAGCATATGATAGGTTATTTATAACGTGCTTAATACCCAGAGGTTTCTAAGCGCGGACCCAAGGATCGAACCCGCACTACATTTTATACAAAAACATAATACCATTTTAAACCACCTTGAATTTGTCTAGGCCAGAAGTAGTCAGGTCCTGCGCATTAGTGTGATTCTAGGTGAGCAGTGGCCAAGAAACTTTAGATATGTTTTTCATCCAGAAAGGATAGTGCAAGGTAGCTTAGATGAAGTCAGCACTGCAAGGACCCAGTTAGCCGCTGGTGGGCGAAGGGGCAGGTGCGGGCTGGGGGAGTGATAGGGCTGGAGAACTGGGAGCAGAGGTGTTTCTCTGTTAAGGCGGTCTGCTGGCAGGCAGTTTGCTGCTGTGCACCCGGGGTGATTGCATGCGTGCTGTAAGGTGCAGAGAAATGACGCTGTGGGTTCATTATATGGGGAATGGCTAAGTCAGAGGGTTCAAGATTATGGGCCCGGTGTGGTGGTGGAGCAGCAGCCGCGCTGGAGGCACTATAGGCAGGTAAGAAGATAGCTAGGCAAGCAGAGGTAAAGATAACTGGCCTAGTCCAATTGCCAGTTCCCTTCTCTAATGACACAGACAATGATACCACCACCGTAAGCCTTTTAGGCTCAGCAATGTACTGAAGCAACCATGTTTATGTCCTCCGATCGGGAAAACAAAGCCTTCCCAAAGTGCTTTGCTGGTTCAGATGAATACTAGCATGGAACATCAATCCAAGTTTCCACTGTTGGAGATGGGCTGGGGCATTGATCAGGCCTAGCCTACAAAATGGCGGATCACCAGAAATGGGGTCCCACTATCATGATTTTGGGTTAGAAGACTCTAGCGTCAATCGCTGGCATACACTCCCTGAGTGAATGGGCCTCGTCTGAGAAGCTACATGCTCAACGATCAGATCTGCTAAACATCATCAGAATCGTGTGCACAAGAGGGATGAGATAAACGTAACATACAAGTGGATGCACCAGCACCCTGCAGATGACTGCCTGGTGCTCCTTGAAATGCTGATTGGATTGGTAGGAACGGTCAGTGGTAAGATCATGAGATCATACATGTTTGACATGTATAAAAGGTGTAATTTGAGGCACAGATTTAGCCTCAAAGGGCTGCAGAGTTGTATTCATACAGAAGGGTTGGGTGAGGCAGACACACACATATGTACATGGCAAAGCAGGTTGGCAAATAGATGTTTCCTGAAGGTGACTGCACACAAGAGAGTGGCAAAGGGGAAAGAGAAAAAACATGAGAGCTTTGAGCAGGGAGTTCCCGCTGTCTGTAGAAGGGAGAGCAAGCATGCGGTCTATTAGAGTTTGAAGCCTTGTAGGAATAGATATGGCGACAGGGTCCGGGTTAAAGCTGTCAAAGGTTCCTGTTCTGCAGCCAGCAGTGGATAACAGTGTTCTTTTTGACGGTGAGAGAGTTCCAGTTTTCATTGAATCACGTTTCAAGTAAGTGGAGGATAGCGGGAAAAAAAGCATGATGTTCAGGCAAACCTTTAGCTAGGGAATGTCTTTGGTGTAAGAGACCTTTGGGTCCAGGGTCTGTCATCAGTGTACATTGTATGTTAAGTTGTTTGTCATTTAGTAGTGTGCCTAATGGCTCCATTTGTAAGTCACTAATTGTATGGAGGTAGCTGGGCAGTGAGTAGATTACGTCTGGGTGATCTAAGAGTGACCTGTGAGGAAGGCGTGGTCTATTCCACAGTGAGCCATGCTGGCCGCGGGGTTGGTGAGGGGGACAGATTGGTGCGCTGTGTTGGAAGTCAGCAAGATATCTGGAAGGACCAGAAGGGTTGGGTGGCTAGTGCCGAGGGTGTGCAGAGCATTTACCACCTTTGCGGTGGCAGGCTCAGTGCCGCGGCAAGCCTGAAGCCGGATTGGTGTGCCTGGAGGAGGTTGTATGTACCCGGGTGCCGGTGTACTAAGGTGGGCCTGGAGTTGGTTGGTGACTTCCCTTTACTTCATTTTAGGTGTTCATCGAGGGCAAAAAGCTGTGCCGAATCTTTACCTCATGCAGGCTAAAAACGTACCTCCTTTGGATCAATTCAACTCCCCCTTGACCCTACTGCCCTCAAGGATCCAAGGCCAGACCCCTTCGTTCAATCTCCCCAGAGGAGCAAGTTCCCCTAAAGCACCCTTTCCTCACTGGCAGCTAACATCTGCCTGGTGTGCCCTATATCTGTCTACCACTACTGTGGCAGAGGGATTCCTCCCCAGGGCAGTGGTGGTGTAAGTGGTGAGGTTCATGCTACTACAGCCTTCCATGGTCCTGTAGCGCTGTCTAGCTATGCGCTTCCCTCATTATAGCAGACGGGAGCACCCACACAGTAGCAGCTTCATGTTCCTGGATACATCTGTCTCCAAACCACACGTTGCTCACTCCAGTGCCTCCACAGACATCTGTGTTCTTAACCAGGGCAGGCATGGATCCCACCCCCATTCACACAACTCACACACTTCTCCGAAAACAAAGCATTGCTTTGGACAATTGTGAGGTGTGGTAGATTACTTTATTACAATCATCAGCTGCTCTATATTGCAGAGGTTGCACTTTGCTTCTCTCTATCAGGAAAGCGTAGAGACTGCTACATTTTCATCAATTCACAGTGCAATATTTGAATTACATCTGGTACTTTCATGGCCACAAACTACCAGCATTGTCAGGGGAAGCTTTGTCCCACACCCCTTGTTTTCATTTTCTTTCTGTCCTTCATATTTGTTAACTCTATTATTCTTCAGGGGCATTAAGTCATGCATTGATATGAGGTATAAACTCCCTCACCTACTCCTCCATCCTGGGGCTGGTTCTCTGTCTTCAGGTATACCCTCACTCACCTACTCCTCCATCCTGGGGTTGGTTCTCTGTCTTGAGGTATACCCTCTCTCACCTACTCCTCCATCCTGGGGCTGGTTCTCTGTCTTCAGGTATACGCTCCCTCACCTACTCCTCCATCCTGGGGCTGGTTTTCTGTCTTCAGGTATACGCTCACTCACCTACTCCTCCATCCTGGGGTTGGTTCTCTGTCTTGAGGTATACCCTCTCTCACCTACTCCTCCATCCTGGGGCTGGTTCTCTGTCTTCAGGTATACGCTCCCTCACCTACTCCTCCATCCTGGGGCTGGTTCTCTGTCTTCAGGTATACGCTCACTCACCTACTCCTCCATCCTGGGGTTGGTTCTCTGTCTTGAGGTATACCCTCTCTCACCTACTCCTCCATCCTGGGGCTGGTTCTCTGTCTTCAGGTATACGCTCACTCACCTACTCCTCAATCCTGGGGTTGGTTCTCTGTCTTGAGGTACGCGCTCCGTCATCTGCTCCTCCATCCTGGGGTTGGTTCTCTGTCTTCAGGTATACCCTCTCTCACCTACCCCGCCATCCTGGGGCTGATTCTTTGTCTTCAGCTATACGCTCCCTCACCTACTCCTCCATCCTGGGGCTGGTTCTCTGTCTTCAGGTATACGCTCACTCACCTACTCCTCCATCCTGGGGTTGGTTCTCTGTCTTGAGGTATATGCTCCGTCATCTGCTCCTCCATCGTGGGGCTGGTTCTCTGTCTTCAGGTGTACGCTCACTCACCTACTCCTCCATCCTGGGGTTGGTTCTCTGTCTTGAGGTATGCGCTCCGTCATCTGCTCCTCCATCGTGGGGCTGGTTCTCTGTCTTCAGGTATACGCTCCCTCACCTACTCCTCCATCCTGCTGCTGGTTCTCTGTCTTCAGGTATACGCTCCCTCACCTACTCCTCCATCCTGGGACTGGTTCTCTGTCTTCAGGTGTACGCTCCCTCACCTACTCCTCCATCCTGGGGTTGGTTCTCTGTCTTGAGATATGCGCTCCGTCATCTGCTCCTCCATCCTGGGGCTGGTTCTCTGTCTTCAGGTATACGCTCCCTCACCTACTCCTCCATCCTGCTACTGGTTCTCTGTCTTCAGGTATACGCTCCCTCACCTACTCCTCCATCCTGGGGCTGGTTCTGTGTCTTCAGGTATACGCTCACTCACCTACTCCTCCATCCTGGGGTTGGTCCTCTGTCTTGAGATATACGCTCCGTCATCTGCTCCTCCATCGTGGGGCTGGTTCTCTGTCTTCAGGTATACGCTCCCTCACCTACACCTCCATCCTGGGGCTGGCTATCTGTCTTCAGGTGTACACTCCCTCACCTACTCCTCCATCCTGGGGCTGGTTCTCTGTCTTCAAGTGTACGCTCCCGCACCTACTCCTCCATCTTGGGGCTGGTTCTCTGTCTTCAGGTGTACGCTCCCTCACCTACTCCTCCATCCTGGGGCTGGTTCTCTGTCTTCGGGCAAAAGCTTCTTATCCTACTCCACCATCCTGGAGTTGGTTCTCTGTCTTCAGGTATAACTTCATTGTCCTACTCCACCATCCTGGCAATGGTTCTGTGTCCTATAGTATAAGTTGCCTTTCCTGATCCACCATCCTGGGCTTGGTTCTCTGTCTTGAGGTGTACGCCCCCTCTCCTACCTTGTGCTGGTTCCCTGTCTTCGGGTAAAAGCTTCTTCCTGGGAATTGTTCTCTGTCCTATAGTAGAAGTTCCCTCTCCTGATCCGCCATCCTTGGGCTTGTTCTCGGTCTCCAGGTATCGGTCCATCTCTTACTCCACTATCCAGGGGCTGGACCTCTGCTTTCAGGCATAGGTTCCCTCTCCTCCTCCACGTCCTGAGGCTAATACTCTGTCATCAGGTATTCACTCCTGCTCCTAATTCACCATCCTGGGGCTGCGTCTGTGTCTTTAGTACACCTTGACCCAAACTGCATCTTGAGGCCAAATCAAGAGTAATTGCTGGTTGATGAAAAAGATTAATGCTGAAACTTGGCCTCAATAAGATTTCAGGAAAGGCCACGAGTTGTGCAACAAGGCGGATCAAGCCCTGTCCTTTGCATTCCTGCCAGGCAAGGATTGGAAAATGGGACCTCCCGAGGATCACTGAACTCTTCTAAAGTTAAATTTACATATTAGGGATGCAATAAATAAGATCAAGTTCTGTTTTCCTTCTTGGAAGCGTTGACTTGTTCCTCTTTCATACTCCAAAGGGTTACACATCAGAAGGAGTCTGGTTGCCCAAAAGGGCAAATGAAAAATTGCAAAACAAAGTTACACGCACATTCACAAAGGCCACATTGGCATCAGCCATAGGAGGTGCACACCCACATGTGCACACCTTTCTTCCATACATATTTGCCCCATGCAGTGGTCTGTCTGAACAGCAATGCCCCATTGATTTCTAAGGAATGCACTGCCATAGACACCCGACATGCACACTTTCCCTTGTGCTAGGACGTGTTGCCAAAGAGAAAGGACAGGCCATGCCAGGGTCAATCGTAACCATTACTTTTCTCGCTACCCTAAGGTGAGGCACCCACGCTTTGCAGGAATACTGCTGCAATATGTCAATTATATCTTTGCCATTTTGACAAATGTATACATTTTACAAGAAAAGGTAAATATATTCAACATTAATGATAAAACTATACTTTTAATTGAAAAAAAAGTCTACAGCTAAAGATATGTTTTTATCAAAGTTTAACTCGATTCAGCAACAAGAGGGACATGCCAAAAGGCCCAACACACAACCTGTTAACACTTAAAATCTAAACATAAAAAGGCACCAGTATTACAGAAACGTTTCAGGAGAAACCTAATCATTAGGTGCTTTAAACATTCACATGAAGAATACATAATGTATTTATTATTTTTGGGAAACACAAATACATCTAAACGGACCATGATGGGTGGGATGTGGTAATAGGATGATTGGGTTGGATACGTCTAAATCTCTCAACACTGTGTCATGTATGTAGAATACATTCCATAATAGAAGACTCATTCTTTCGTGGGTTTTGGTAGGTGGGGACAGTGCTTTCAGTGGGATGCGAAATTGTGGGCAGACTTTGAGAAGGTGGCATGGCCAAATTGTGGTGGGTTGGCCTAAAGGAGGGCATTTGACTTAGACAAGGGCCACCTACCACAAACAAACAATCCATCATGAGGCCCTACACACATACTTTGAGCGACCTAGCATGGTCTCAGGTGGTCTTGTTTGCATCCAGTCTGCATCCTGTAAATAGATCTCCCTCTGGTTAGGTTTCCAAATAAACAATAAATAAATAAATCAATTTGTTAATCAGGATATAAGCAATTCAATTGGCAAGTAAATCACCTTAATTCTGTAAATAAATTACTCAGGCCCAGTGTGCTTAATAGTACTTCTTAAGTGCTCCTTTGGGGAGCTCCAGTGGTGTCTGTTGTCCATTCCTTGATAATCTGTAGCTATTAACCTCCTGCAAGAATGGGCTAAAATGTTCTGCATCTTCAGCCGGCCCTGACATAACCCATGAGAGCGCCAATGGAAAGGGGGTGGGAACAAATAGCACCAATGTAAACTACTTGGTTCTTTTCATAAAGTCAAAGAGAATTTTGGCAACATAAGATCGAACACCAATATTTATATATGACATATCATTGACAGTGATCCAATCATGTCACCCTTCTGAGGACATAATGTACACTGGCCTTTCTGCTTATTTCATTTTTAACAGCCTACCGCTAAAAGGACTATGTGCCATATATACACATTTGGAGAGAGTTTTCCTTTGGGAGTCAGGTGCTAGCTGAGCTGCTTTAGCAATCACCCGATTTCCTGGAGTCCCCACCACACTCATAGACTTGTGACTAAAATTGCGCTGGGTGCTACTCGTGGCAGACTGCTGGAGCCTAAACAGTGCCCTGGCTCAAGGAGAGGTTTTGGAGACTGCCGGTGTTCCGACCCGGCTATCCCAGGCCCGCTTAAAGCCCTGGATGGAGGACAAGGAAATTAGAGTGTGAGTTAGATCATATAAACAGAGATAAAGCAAATCATCTCACGGTAGTTTCTGTGCCTCATCACACTCTTGTGACCATACACTTGTATCTGTGCTTGACAAACCCACATCAACGGGGTCTCATATACCATCAAATGTATGTTTCCAACTTGAGACAGCAAAGTTTATTTTGGCTCACCTGCATGACAAACAGACAATTTGCTGCCATTTCCATACAATAAACCCTTCAATCCTTTCTTGCATGAAATGACAGCCCTAGATCACAATCCTGCCAGGATGTCAATGTCAATTAGGGATATGACATAGACACCAGGTTCAGCCGCCTAATTTACATGATGTCCACTTGCCTCGGATCAGGTTTTACTATGAGATGGCAAGACCTAAAGTAGTCAGCTGGGTGATAAACTGCCACATTTCCTTCTAGAAATCATGTACTCTCCACTAGTGGAATAGCATGTCTAAGGGTGCCAGGGAATGCGTTGTAGAGGATCAAGTGGACATGTCATTCTTATCTACCGCCCCCTGACATTAATCATATTGGTACAGCAGTAGAAGAGCCCTGTGATGGAAACCAGGTATTGTCCAAATACCACATCGAGTGTATGAGAGACGATATGCAGGCAGACAACCGTATTGAATGTGCCCCCGCATTGAACGTGTGCAAGGATGATGTATTCACACACCATCGGACATCAAAGAGCTATAAGTGAAATTGGACGAAGGCAGTGTGACGTAATGAGGGAAAGACCCGAAGACGCACTGAAAGGATATGCAAATACTTAAAGAATAAAGATGTAAATGAAGTAATAAGAGAAACATGTAATCGAAGACTAAGAAGTCATATGCACTAAAGAGATAAGTGAAGAGAGATTAAGTAAATGTGTACATGCAGAAACGCAAGGTAGTTGAGACATATAGAAGCTTGCGGCAGAAGAAAACATAACATGGCTAAAATGGGCACTAGAAAAAGATGGTTGCCGGACTCATATTGAAACCAATCAAGCTACCTCAGAGATAGACCAGGGCTGCAGAGTCAGAAGGCACTGGAAACACAGCTTTGGGTGAGGAACACAGAGGAGCCTGTTGGGCTGGGATCAAGGATGCCGCATCAAGGAATAATTGCAGAGTACAAAGGGAGTCAAGAGGATAAGCCATGTACGTAAGAAATATTTCTCTTAGATTAAGCGAAGAAGAAAACATCTGAAAGTGCCAAGTATTGGACAATCAAGGATGGGAAAAGCCTATGCAAGATGGAGAGAGCAAGTCTCCAAAGGCCAAGAAGAGTAATGACACCCAGCCTAATTAAATCAAATAGCAGTAAATGGAAGGATGAAATGGACTAAATCGTGGTCTCCTCACATGTGATTCAGAAGTTGAAAACAAGGGCTATTCATTAAGCTTCAGATGAAGATAATGGTCTACCTACACTGCCTTGAACATCCCAAAACAGAGAGCAGGCTGCAAGGTCAATGATAAAGAAGAAGCCTTGGTTTACAGCCTGACCAATGAGAGATGATGGACTAACTGGGCAACTGGGTAGTAGTCTGACGTTGCTCTCTGCACTTGAGCTTCATTTTGCATACGTGCTGCTAATGAACCGAAAGGCCAAGGTTGGGAGAGAATGCCAACTAATCAGAAGGTATATGTAGCAACAAGAAGGTATATGTAGCAACATGCTATACAGTATTGCAAAGGCCCACCCGCTGCTGTAATCAGAATTATACATAGTAAGATATAGTCCAAGGCATGCCCACTAGATAAGAGGCATTCAGTGATAGTACCAACTAGCTTAGGTACCCAGCTTTGCCTGTGTCTTGATCAAGTGCTGTCTCATGTGCCCTGGAGAATATTGCTCTTGTCCTCTTGTCAGCCAGTCTTGCTTCAGTTTGCTCTGGTGTCTCCCGTGCCCTGGAGGATGTCTCTCTTGTCCTCATGTCAGCAAGGCTTGCTTCAGTTTGCTCTGGAATCTCATTTGCCCTGGAGAAAGGTGCTCTTGTCCTCTGGTTTGCAAGTTCTGCTGCTGTTTGTTTTGCTGTGTTTCAGAAGCTCTTGATATTGATTTTCGCCTTGCATCAGATGGAGCTTTTCCAAGTCATGTTCCATTTTTGAGCGTCATGTTTCAGTCACTCAATGACTTCAGCACATTTGAGGAAATGTCCAAGAAAGATTGATGGATTGTGCTTTCTTCTTGTAAATGAACTTAAGTAAAGTGTAACCTTGCCATTTCCCATATTTGGAGTGGCGTGATAAAAAAAAAATGTTACATTCTTTTTTTAATTCCCTTTAAAAATGCTTTAATAAACACTTTCGAACTGTATACAGTAGTAATACATTTCAAAGGAATAACCAACATATCGAACATTTAGCTTCAGACATTTTTCCAAATTTTGCCTCCCTCTAGTACCTACTGTGGTGAATCGGGGTGAGCTTCAGTAAATGAGGGTATCTATAGAGTGAATTATTTTGTTTTTACATCCAAACATAGACTACAAACATGCCCCAGACAGATGAGGAATCCATGCAAAAGTTGGTAGCAATGGGTTCAATGGTGTGGATATGTATAGTCAGACAAACATACACACACACATCCAAAAGTGTTTTTGCATGTAAGATTTTTGCATCCAAGCACAGCCTACGATCATGCCCCGGACAAAGGAGGAATCCATGCTAAATTTGCTAGACGTAGGTTCAATGGTGTGGATTCTTATAGCCTGGCAAACAAACACACACACACAAACATACATTCTGCGTTATATATAAAGACACTTATATGATATATAGGTACATATATTTCCTTAACCAATCCCTCCCTTCAATAGGTTTTACAGTTTGCTACGTAGGATGATGTCATAGATGACGTACTTTGCAATATAAAACCTTTCTGTAATAAAAATGGACGTGCGAGTGAGCGGACTATAGTTTGTTGTTTGCCAAATTGCCCTACTTTATTCAAGCTGGCAATAACTTTGCCATATTCTTTGAGTCTATCTGGTTATTTGGGTCTGAGATGAATATTGGTAATTCCATCTAGCACAAGAGAGGCTTCAAGGTGCTATAGAACAGTGTTATCATTCCAGTACAAAGTAAGTCTATCGCTGTACATTTGTGAAGGTGTCCAAAGAGTTCTGCTAATTAAGAAGTATTGTGACTGGACGATGCAGTCAAGGAGTAACCTCTTTTCAAAATTAATTTCCAAGCTTCTATGGCCATTTTGGCATTAATCTCATTGGCCATTCATGCATTTTATTGGTAGATCCTTGTATCACAGTTTGATATCAGATGTACATGAGACACTGTCACCCACCTAATAAGTTGGCAATTACTGTCTTAGCATGTTATCAAGCTTACTTAGCCATAGGCACCTTTTAGCCCTTAGCTCTTCAATTGCTTTGAATTAAATGCTCTAACACGCCTGATCATTTGTCCAAATATCTGATTGAATCCTCTGGGTCCATTCTGAGGCTCTTCTCTAAATATTAGCTCAGGGTTCTACCATCCAAGTGTGCTAATATCCCCAATGACATCTCCAATCTGATTCAGACTTTTGTGCCAGAAGCTTGTTGCTAATTCTAACCACCTTACCCTTGATTAAAACGTTTAAGTTACTCAGCTGATTAAGCAGTAAGAAAGTAACAGACCTGTGGAAAAAGTGGAGATAAGGGAACCAAACACTGACGTTCTCTCTTCCCATATGTAAACATTTAAATGAGATCATAGCTTGATTCTTGCTCAGAGAAATCTTATCAGAAGGCTATCCCCATATTTGAAAAAAAGCAGATGGGATAGCAAGAGACCACAGAGGCAGTGGTTCTAGAACTGTGGCACCATTATCATCTACATCACCTGCACCACCCATATCAGCTCTGCTTTAGTGGTTGCCACTCTTCCGGGAGGGTGCTAGCCTTGGATCATTAGCTTCTAACATTGCCCAGGTCGATGATTCTGGGTTATGGGCTTACTTCTTACATGTGACCAGCCTGCACTTTGCAAGTTCCTATCCCACGGCAGCTCGGACTCAGCCTGACATCCTTCAGAGGTTGGTATGTTTAGTACCATATATTGGGGAACAACATCAGTTAAGCAGTACTTTTGAGTGGGAGGAATCCATGAAAATATATATAAGAACACCAATTGAAAGTCAGATATTGCTTTGCCTCCTCAGTCATGTATACAACAAGTGTTTTCCCAAAACCAACATCCAGATATTTCAGTTGTTCTTTAACACAACCTGGGACATGTTCTCAGAAAGTGTTTTTTACACAATTGCATTTTAGTGCAAAAAGCTCTAATTCATGCTTGTTAATTTTATGTCAACAGATTGACAACAATCTTTCAATCTGGTGCAAAAGTGGTGGCAAACTAATCTCCAGGGTCACGGTATGAAGTAAAAGGTCATCCGAGTATGCACCCATTGTGACCATTGTACCTCTTATCGTAATTTCTTGGTTTATAAAGTAATTATATCCGGATCCAAGTTACAAACAAATGTCATCAATAGAATAACAGAAGATCATTATATAAAAAAAACAATCATGTATATCCGTGAATAATTATACGTAATATTTTCAAAATTGTCAATATAGCACGAAAAAAGGCTTTACAATGTATTTATTTATTTATTTTATTTATTGCATTTGGTTATACGGCCAAACCTTGGGGTGTCACGGCATAGGTTACAATATTACTTAGAAACTTCGTTTTTCCATGATTTCAGCTTGGCATACATACAGGGTTATGTACAGTTACAGGGTGATGCAGGAATTCGACTTGCAGGTCTAGTAAATGTTGTCACCAGTTAATCAGTTACAAGGTAGTACAATGTTACAATTTTACAGTCTAGTATCTACAGTCATAGTTAAATGTAATGGTGGTCTTGCAGTTATTTAGAATTTGTTAAAGAGCCAGATTTCGAGGCTTTTCTTGAATTTTTGGAAGGAGGGCTCATTACAGATATTGTCTGGTAGTGTGATCCAGATTCTGGGGGCTGCTACTGGAAAGCTGGAGTTACCTGTTCATACATTCTTTAAATGGGGGATGCAAAGGTGCATATCTGAGTTGGGTCTCCGTGTTCTGGTTGTGATTTTGCGCGTTAGGCAGTGATTGAGGTAGCTGGATGCAGTGCCAGATACACATTTATGTGCTATGGTGAGGGTTTTATGTAGTATCCTAGCTTAAATGGGAAGCCAATGGGCCTCTCGCCTATGTTGTGAGATATGCTCTCTCTTTTTTATGCCTAACGCTGCTCTGAGTGCTTAGTTCTGGAGAAGTTGCATTTTGTTTATGTATTTTTTTAGGTCCCTAGAAGGAGAATGTTGCAGTAGTCGATCTTGGCCAGGATGAGGGCTCTGGCGATCGTGATGCAGTTTTGGGACGTGAGGAAGGGTCTGGTTAGGGCTATGAGTTTGGCCGTATATGCTGTAGATGAGGAGAGTGCGCTAATGTGTTTGCACATGGTGAGGGTAGAATCCAAGTAAACCCATTGGGTTTTGACTTGGTTGGAGATGTTGATTGGGGTGCCGTCAATTACTATGGCAGAATATTGCGGGTGAAGTTTGCTTAGTCTATCTGGGGATCCTACTATCAGTATCTCTGTTTTTTCTCTGTTAAGGCAGAGACTGTTAGTCGCCATCCAGTTCTGGATGATGGAGTACATTTTGTTGACAGCAATGGTATCCTGCTCGAGGTTGCCTGAGATGGGAATGAGTATTTGTGTATCATCAGCGAAGTTGGTGTATATTACTCCCATAGCATCTAATGCTGTGAATAGTTATTTTGTGTACGCGCTCTAGAGTGTCGGGGACAGGCAGGAAACTTGGGGGACACCCAGTGGGACTGTTATTGGGTCTGCTGCTACATCGCCTATCGCTGCTCTCGATGTGCGGTCTGCAAGAAATGATTTGATCCAGGCCGTGGCGTCCTTTGAGAATTGGAAGTTGTTCGCTAACGTCAGACAGAGTTTATTATGGTCTACTAGGTCGAAGGCTGCGGATAAGTCGATTCAAAGTAGAATGCATAATTTCCCTGAGTCCCTGATAGTGTCCATTTGTTTTTTTAGATCTAGTAAAGCTGTCTCTGTACTATGTCTCGGTCGGAAGCCTGATTGTCTTTCCCCTAGCAGCTGGTTATTTTCGAGATCTGATTGGACTTGTGTATATGCAATTTTATCTATGATTTTGAGAAGGAAAGGGACTGTGCTGATGGGCCTGTAATTGGTGGGGGTGGTGGGGTCTAATGTTTTTTTTGAGGAGTGGGGTAACACAAGCTTCTTTGATGTTGGCTGGTATGGTGTTGGTCTTAAATGAGACATTGACGAAGCTGGTGATGATGGGCGCAAGTATGGGGGCGCAATCCTTAACTAGTTTGGCGTGGAAACTGTCTCCCTTACAGTTTGACGATTTGAGGGAGGCTATAGTTTTGAGCACAAGGTCTGTGTTCACTGGCAGGAAATGGAACTCTGTGATGTTAGTTGTGGTGTAAGTCGAGGCTAAAGTGATTGGCTCTGTAGTGGGTGTTAACTGTTTTCTGTGCATCACTATTTTGTTTTGAAGTGTGTTTATCTTAGAGGTTAGTGCGTCCTGGATGGTGGTGCACCATTCCTTGTTCACTTTAGCTAGGCTAGGAGGGGGGATCAGAGTTTCTAGTTCTCTGATGATGGAGAATAGTTCTTTGCTGTTTGATGAGGAATTAGTGATGCGTGAGTTCAGTGAGTCGGCTTTCGGGGTAAATACTTCCAGCTTGTAGGCTATGGCAATTAGTTGAAGTTCTTTTTTGGACTCGCTGGTAGGATTTTTCCTGAAGAGGTGTTCTAGTGCCCTTTTTTTCCTTCTAAGTTTGATGAGGTCGTCATTGAACCATGAGTTGCTGCGTTTTAGCTTGGGGATTTTGGGTCTAAGAGGAGCTATTTCATCTATTGCTGATTTAAGGCAGGTATGGTAGTGCAGAGCGATGTTGTCAGGGTTGGTGTCCACTATGGGGTGCGCATTAAGTATCTTATTTAGCATGAGGGATAGGTTTTCGGGGCGTGAGGTTTCGTGCATTTCTCGCTAGGATGGGTGCGGGTTGGGTAGTGGGTGGACTAGGGTCCTTGGTTAGACTGATGTTGAATTTAATGAGGGAGTGATCTGTCCAGGACATTTCAAGGATCTCTTCTAAGTGGACTGTGGTATTCAGTGTAAGAATCCAATCTAGGATTCGCCCTTTACAATGGGTGGGGGAGTTGACAATTTGTGAGAATTGCATTTCTGAAAATGCATTGTGAAAGGCGGTCTCTTTATGGTCAGAGATATCATTGTACCCTAAGTTGATGTCTCCTAGGAGTATGAATTTGGTGTTGGGCTTTAAGTGGGGGGTAATGAGGAGTGGTAGTTCAGTGTCTGGGTTACTGGTTGAGCTAGGGGATCTATATACAATTAGGAAGTTGATAGTGGTTTTGGGATCTGTGGCTAATTTGAGTGCTAGGAGTTTGTATCCCTGGTATTGTCTCTGTTTTGCATTCTCTGAATTGAAGAGAGGTTTTGGAAATGATGGCAACCCCTCCGCCAGTAGTATCAAGGCGGTCAGCTCTTAGTAATGTGTAGTCTGGAGGTATGGCAATGGTGATTAATGGGCCTGATGCTGCATGGAGCCAAGTTTCTGTTAGGGCTAGGAAGTCCAATTTGTATTCTAGGATGATGTCATGTATATCGATGGCATGTGCTCCTAGTGATCTTACATTGAGCAGGGCTCCTTTTAAGGGTGTTATGTATGAGGCGGGTGGAGGTTTTAAGACTATGGGTGTTGGTGTGGAAGGTGTAGGGCTGCCCTGGGTTATGTATTGTTTGAGATTCAGTTTCGGCGATGTCGATATACAAGTGCTAGTGGTTTTGTGGTTGCTGATGGCTTGGTGTCTGTCTGCGTTGTTGGAGGCATTGGGGCGGGTGAGGAACTTGTGTGTTCTGGAAGAAAGTTTTATTTTTCTCATAGAGCATAGTATGGGTTTAGTGGGTGCACAGGAGCTGTGCATTCTGGATGAGAGTCTGAGGCGGCGTGATGTGGCTAGGATAGGCATGGTGGAGGGTCCCATGTAGCTCATGGTAGGTACGGTGGCAAAGGCTAGTGTGTTTGGCAAGAATGGGGTGGGGCAAGGTAGGGGGTGGTGTCTAGGGCAGTGTAATCATGCTAGTCCTGTGCCTAGTTGGATGTAGGATGCTCTGGCGCATGGGGTTGTGCTGGTGGTATTAGGGCCCATTTTGTTGGACAGGGTGAGTGGGTAGATGGTAATGTTGTTGAAGAGCAGGACTCATTAGTGTTAATAGGGTCACCAATATGCCTAGCGTTACGACTGTTTGGTTGCACGACCTGGTATGCATTTGGCCGGTCTTCACGGATAAAGGAAGAATGGTGAAAGGGACAATGTAGTTTAATATTAACTGACATACATAATCAAATCCAAGTTTTGATATATGCCATTTGTTCATGTTTAATAGAAAGAGAAGGTGTATTGACATTTCATTTCTCCATTCTCTGGGTCTCACAGATGTTGTTCACCCATCCTTTAATAGAAAACTTTCTAAAGTATTTCCAGTTAGATGTTATTAAATGTATTGCAATAAGAATGAACAAATCAAATATAACAAAGGATGACTTAATTTCCCCTGCATTAATAGCAATACTTCCCAATAAGAAATTGATAGAGGTAAAGGAATAGATGTTTTGAAAATACATTAAAGACAATTCCATAACTGGTACCAAACATTTTCCAATAAGGAACATTCAAAAATCATATGCTTGAAAGAGGCAGTAACCAATTGGCAAGACGAACACAAGTCATCATTATAAAGCTTGGATTTAAATAATTTCAAAGGAGTAATAAAGGCTCTTTGTGTAGAGGAGGTCCCAAATAAAGCCTGCACTCCCATCGCCAATTTTGAAGTACCAGGAACATTCACACCAAAATATGTGACGTATGATGAGCAAATAAACCAGCAGAGAGCCGTAGTAGGGCTCTGCCCAGTGCCTATAAGGAGAACAACACTTGTCGAAATACCAATACCTACAAAACCATGGACAGTAAGGTATCCATTGAGAAAACCCTACCAGCAAGTAAGATGAAATGAAGATAGCCTAAATACCGTCCTGGAAGAAACCACAAAGGCCTTAATTGAAGACGAATGGTGATGTCACGAAGGGCCGAACACACTTGCAGATAGAAGATAAGACGACCCAAAGATGACACAAGAGACGAAATGTCATGAATAAGGATATCGTGAACATAGAAGAAGAGACGATGTTGAAATATAAAGAAGCTTAGACTATAAAGCAGGATGAAGTCATTCAACCAGCTAACGCCTGTACATATGCTTGAAACCGCAAGAAAGCTAAGAAAACACTGCAGCTTGCTATGCCTAGTAGAAGATAGACTGCGGAAAGCGTCACCTATACATATCTACCTCAACGAAGCACATTATACAAGTACGAGTCCACTTTACACAAAAGCAGAATCAACTCAGGTTACTAGAGGCCAAACAGCACAAGATTTGTATTGCAGCTAAAACGAGAAGGGACGGCTGAATCGAAACTCAGCAGAGCAACTTGCACCAGGAAAGAGCCAAGGTCAGACCAATAGAAGGAATGAACAGTAGCCTCGAAGAATCGAAACTTAAGAACAGAGTATCCTATCTTTGGACAGTAGAGATAAGGAGGCGTAGGCAGGTGGCAAGCCGAATAAGAATTAAATGCACAAATTGAAGGAAACTAGGCAGATTCACGGTGTGAGCAGCATGTGACCATCCGAGCAAGAAGAAGCACGGGTTCACACCTACGCTTGGCAGCCGCCCAGACAGAAATATCATATCTTTTCCTGAAAAGAAGACACAGTTTCGAGGCCAACCACAGCCAACTAATTGACACATAGCCACCAAAGTAATGATGGATTGAGGGAAGGCCGGGTGAATCGTTGGGCACCCTGCACCTAGCTGTGCATTCTGCATGCTGCTTTTAAAGTGGAAATTTATGCATGGGGTTGAAGCCAACCCAATCACAATCGACCTAATAATCTAGGGTCCTATAGATAGCAGGACCAATGGGAAGTCGTACTCTTAATGACGCCCACATTAGTAATGTTAGAAGGAAGGGCTTAGACACCCACCTGATAGTGTTTATCGAATCCTTTCACTCTGTTACCATATACAGATATAGTACCTATACTTAAGTTACCTTTTCCGCACCAATAGAACTGCATGTTAACTTTTGAGTGTTACACGTCAATGATGACGATTTTTGAGTATAAATGTTACTGTTTGTATGAAGTTCGTGTGAGTTGAAGCGAGACGGACTATCGCATCACTGTTGATTTCCATGTTTCCCCGTTTTTTGTACTTGTCATTAAACAGACTCCCCTTTGTCAAACCATTGAGTTGTCCTTATTGATTGGTGTTGGAGTAATATACCTGCACCCCCATCCATCTCAAAGGTGCAGCTATCTTGTCTTAAAGTACGCGGAGCAAACCACGACTCTATGGGCCGGCCGGGGGTCTCCCCAGTACACTTGGTAGCAGGGATTTGATGGTTATCGGCTATCGATTATTTGACTAAAGTAAGATACCTATTGACCGTCGACATAAAGTAACTTTAGGTCTTTGGCAATATCGCAAGTCCTTTGCCATTCGGCTGAGTAGACCGTGAAGCTCCCCGTAGACGATGGTAGCTTAAGCAAGAGTCTGGCGAAAGGGCCTGAAGTGAGCCGTTTTCCCACACATCCCTTCCCATTCCTACGGGCAGCTGAGCGAGCGAAAAACCGAAGGAGGCGGTAACAAAGGCGGTGATCCCAAGGGTCCACAGAACAACAATGCGAACAGTGAGTGAAGCAAAAAATTGAATGCTTTGGCAAATAGTGCATGCCTTAGAACAAGTAAATGGAAAAGGTAATGGAGGGAGGAGAGAAAACAAAATATAGTTAGGAGTACAGAAGACTGTAGATATATATAAGGGGATAATGATTCGAGAGTAATAAAAGCTAAATGAGAAGTTACCGGGGTAGACATCCGAGAAGAGAGAGGTTACCAGGGTAGACACCCGAGAAGAGAGAGAATTTGCCTTATTCCTGCGCTTTAATATAGCAGCTAGAAGAAACGTGTACCCAGAGTCCCACATAATGGGGAACGATTAGGCTACCACAATGTTTAAAGACGTTGTAAGAAGGGTACGTTTACACTCCATGAAGAGGTAATGATTAGAGGCAGAGTTATTTCTGTCCAGCTGGTGTCCGTCTAGTCTGTTAAGTGTCTGTCTTACATGTTTCTCTGTTGTGACGTCACACATATGTATTGAACATTTTTGAGAAAACTGATTTAAAAATGTCATGCGATTTGATAGCTGAGACAGAATCGCACATGCACGAATTGATGTTTTTTTTTAACAAATCGGTCGTTTAAAATTTTGTGGAAAATTTGGGTTGGAACTTGGATATTTGGTGCACGCTCATATTGTTAGAAGCTGTTTAAACCACACAAAAGCATTGACAAGTGTTATCTAAGAGAAAAGGGAACACATTTAAGCATGGAAGACATAACTCAATTGGTACATTTATGCAAGCAATTGCCAAAACACGCACCCAAGCTAAAGAAATATAGTACTGAGTGGGTTAAGGGTACTGCCCACAAGATGTTTATGCCGTGGCCATAAAATGGGTCTTTATCCAAAGCCGCCTTACAACACATGACGACATATTTGCATGCCACATATACAGGCAAGAAGTTTGAAAAACGCGTTGCTGTTCTCAATTGTGGAAAATGTACGAACAGATAAAGAAGGAAGAGCCGCCAGCAGATTGGATACTTAATGTATGCACAACAGAGGGGGGTGAGACGCCTACCGCGCCACCTGCCCCGCCCAAAACGAAAATTGAAGGAAGTAAGGACGAGGGATTATACCCGCTGTGGGAACTTGAAGCAGCCACGGGGTACAGCAACCCCGCATATGAGTCACCTACACATAGTAGTGACAAGAATGAAGGGAAAGATAAGGACAAGAATATTACCTCCGCAGTCCCAAGGGACAAGGGGAGGCACGATGACGAAAGGAAAGATCAGGCACAGACAAGTGCATCTCTCGACAAGGAGAGAGAAGGGAAGCGATGGAAGGGAAACGAAGATAGAACTGATGAGATAGCATTCGTGAAAGACGAATGGATGGGAGGACAAATTTTATCAAAATTCGATGGCAAGGCATCGATGACACGAGGCAAAAGGAGAGGTTAGATGAGACAGAGAGGAAGGGGGAGGAAAAGGAGTTAAGAGATGAAAGGATAAGAAGGAAAGACAGACAAAGGCAAGAACAGCTATATCGTGAAGAGCAAGGAAAACAGCTCGATCGCAACCCAAGAGCAGCCAACGATCAAGACAGACAGAAACAGCAAAGGTTAGAAGAAGAGCAAAGGATACGTGAGAAAAGAATAAGGAGATGAAGAGATGAGGAAATTGGAAGAGCAAATGAACGAAGAAATGAAAAGAGAAAGGAAGAAGATAGGGTCAGAGAAGAGGCGAGGAAACGCAAAGAATTTGATGACGAGGTAGAATGTAAGCGAAAACAGAGAGCATGCGATCTTGAATATCCGGGGAGAGAGGTTAAAAAACCCGCTCCATTAGTAGATTGGGAAGACATCGAAGAATTCTTTCCTGCGTACGATTCAGTACCAGGCATGTCTAGGGCAAACATTGATGATGACTTCGACACCCGAAGCATCGGAGAAACGATCGATAGAATATATGATGAAATGGGGCTAGAACAAATACCCCAAGCGGAGGGGGAAGACGAGTGTCTGGAAAGCACTCAGCTGTACGACACTGAGGAGCTCACTCGAAGTAGTGGGAATAGGTAGCTATCCCTGGATAGATTAGAAATAAGCAGGAACAAGGAGGATATGAGAAGTTGCGTGAATTGGGGACAGACAATGTCCGACTCCAAAAGGGAAGAGTGCGAAGAAAACGAAGAAGGGAGGCGAAATGAAAGGCGACTCCCAAGGGAAAAGGAAATAAGATGGTCAGACGCCAGTGAGTCTGCACCAAGAGCGTCAGAGTCCGCCACACAGCCTGACCGATATGAAGAAGTACCTCACGGTCAGAGGGGGTGTCTTCGCCACCCTATGTAGATGGACTAAGGGCATTGCCAGGTAGACGGCGATGCAGGAATTTTACCCCAGCAATAGATAGTAGAACAATGAGAGAAGAGCGAGAGGGTTACACATTCCAATTTCAGTTGCTCGAGAAGGGGGGAATAAGACTGCAATATATTCCATGGCCACACATGGATTGAGAACATTTGAAAAACAAGCTTCCAATGCTGACATCGGGAGCCGGAAAATGGATACATGAGTTACAAAAAATGACAGGAGGCAACACGCTAGCTATAGGGGACATCAAAGGTCTCCTGATTGCCATACCTGGTGAGAGAGCAGACAATGTGTGGGCACGAGCAGGCTACCCTGGTGTAACCACAATTAATACCTCGCCTGACGGAGCTCCATTTAACAATTGTAGAGCTGCAGTATGGAAAGTGCTACGAGTACTTTACCCAGATACTTCTGATATGGGAGCTATAATGACTCGAAAAATGAAGGAGTTGGATGATCCGTTGATTTACATACAGAATTTCCAAGATGTGTGGGTGCTCGAAAGGCATGAATCTTGGGCGAAATCTATACCTGTGTTTTACCATATACTGTGGCAAGGGCTGCCAGAGCCGGTGCAAAAACAACCCAAGAAATTGGTGGGAATAAAAGCCAAACCTTGGGCAGAAATACAGTTGACCATTGCACATTATTGTAGACTGTTGCAAGAAAAGAATCGCAAAAAGAAAGCGACTCATAAGGGTGAAGAAGTGAAATTGGTGCAAAAGAAATTGTCAAAATATGCTCTTGAGGGAGCCATGATAACTAGCACAGATGAATCAGGCATGCAGCAGGTGGCTAATCCACAGCAAAATAATCAGGGCAATACGGGATTCTATCCCAGGGGAAGAGGATTTAGGGGAAGAGGATGGCAGAGCAATCAGGGAGGTTTCCAAAATAATCAAGGAGGCTTTAAAAATATGCAAAATGGTAACCAAGATATGTCAAATGGGCAAATGATCCAACCACCGTCAGTTTGTTGGCTGTGTGGAATGACAGGACATTTGGCGCGCACATGCAGAAACCAAGGCATGATGCAGAACGGCCAAGGAACAGAAGCAGGCATGATAAATCCACCTGCAGTTTTACAGCAAGGTGGTGCACAGAATCATACGGTGCAACAACAGGCACAAGGAGCGCAGCAAGGAGTGCAACCACAAAGCATGGGTAATTTTCCACAAGGACAATCGCAACAGGCACCGCTGCAACTATCAAAGACCATGAACCCTGGAATGGGAGGTAACAATGGGAATGGATGAAATCCACCAGCACACGGTGGGCTGAATTTATACTGGGAACCCTGATGTGTTCTATCCTATCAGTGTCACCAGACCCTCACAGGGAAATCAGGGTGGATGTCGTTATAGGGGATAAAGAATATTCATTCCTAGTTGACACGGATGCGACACGCTCGTGCATACGTGAAGGCAAATTTTCCTTGTCCGGCGAGGCCATAGATACTCAGAGTTTTACAGGAGCGACCAGTCGAGTTCCCTTTACAAATGCACTACCAGTCACCATAGGTGAGTGCGAAATTAATGTACCTTTACTATATTCTCGGCAGACCCCAGTAAATATTTTGGGTAGAGACTTAATGACAAAGTTGAACATGACAATTTCATTCAAGGAGGAGGGCATAGTATGTTCCACTCCAGGAATGCACTACTCAAATGCATGCAAAATGGTTAGAGCATACTCAGGACACATAGCCATGAGGGCCATACCATTAGAGCCAGAAATCTTCGCATATGGCATGCGTGTGCTTATGGCAGGGTTGCCAGGTCTTGCAGACAAAACCATGAGAACCCCTGATGAGTTCCTATTCAGACCAAGAATACCGATGCATGAGGAGAAGGGACAAGTATTTCCCTTGATGATACACACGGCTGCAATACGAGGGAAAGTGGTCTTGGTTGACGGTTACAATGACGAGGGCAGGCAATGGTGCGCGATAATTGCCATTGAAGAAGGATATCGAGTGACGGACGTCACCGATGACGATCTGTTTGAAGAACAAACAGAAATGGGAGAGACAATGGTGGAAGTGAGTCTCACCTTTTGGGTAAAAATGATTAAAAGAGAAGTACCACAGAGAATGATGTTGGCACTAAAACACCCTGAATATTTTGATGACGACATAGCCAAGGTGCCTGTCTCAGTGTGGACTACAGGACCCTATGACATGGGTCTCTTGAAGGGGGTTGGAGAAGTAAGGATTAAGCTGAACCCAGGAGCGATTCTACGAAAAGCCTAACAATATCCCATGTCCCGAGAGGCAGATGAAGGGATTTCTAAAACAATCTCTTCCATGATGGACCAGGGCATATTAGTGACATCAGAGTCACCATGTAATATGTAAGTGTACCCTGTGAAAAAAGTAAAGGGGGATCTTGGAGGCTAGTACAGGACCTAAGGCCAATAAACAGTATTGTTGAGGCCGAGTTCCCTCTAGTCCCTAACCCGTCCCTAACCCGTCTACAACCCTATGCAATATACCCATTGAGGCAAAATATTTCACGGTGATTGACTTAAAAAATGCATTTTTCTCAATCCCGCTGCACCGTGACTCACAATATCTGACGTCATTCACATTCAGAAGCATGAGGCTGCCACAGGCGTACTGTGAGTCCCCTTCTATTTTCAACAGAGTCCTGCAGATGGACTTAAGCAATATTGCATTAAAAACTGTTGTCCTGCAGTATGTGGATGACATCTTAATCTGCAGCACAACAGAAGAGCAATGCAGGCACGATTCTATTCAACTACTGGCTATACTGGCTGAGAAAGGATATAAGGTTAACAAGGAAAAGTTACAATATTGCCAACAGGAAGTGCTGTACAGAGGCCAGCTGATCTCACATGAAGGAAAGAAAGAGACCCCAGAAAGGACTGAAGCCATATTGAACACGGCTAAGCCGCACACAATAAAGCAGATGCAGAGCTTTTTAGGCCTATGCAACTATGTCAGGGCATGGGTCTTCGACTACCGCTCTTACACTAAGCCTTTACTTCAGGCCCTAAAGAAGGCCCAAGTGACGAAAGAAAAGATCGAACCTTCTGAGGCCATGGAGAAAGTGTTTGCCGAAACTCAAAAGAACTATTTGCACAGCTCCAGTTCTAGGGATCCCCAATTATGCAGAGGAATTTTACTTGTTTTCACACACAAATAGCAGCGTCATGACGGCAGTGCTCGCTCAAAGAACCTTGTTGGGGTACAAGCCCCTGGCTTATTACAGTGGGAATCTGGACCCAGTAATGAGAGGCCACTTCCCATGCGAACAAAGTTTAGCTGCCGCAGCGTTCGCCATAGAGAAGGCGACAACCATTGTAATGCGATGCTTAATGACATTGTACGTCAAGCACTCATTATTTGCTATTCTAGAGAAACCGAAAGGCACATTGACATCTCAGAGATCTTCTGCTTATGAAGTGATCATATTGAATCCCTCGATAAAAATAGTCTGATGTAAAATAGTGAACCAAGCCATGTTTATAGCAGAGCCAGTAACTGAGGGAGAGCCGATACATGACTGTGCAAATTAGGAAGAATTCATGATGAAATCCCCAGGGTGAAAGGAAATGCCTTGGCAGGAGGAGAGATCGTCTTTATTGACGGGTCTTCAAGGATCGATTAAAATGACGGACAAAGATATACAGGCGTCGCTGTAATGAAACAGATAGCAAATGGAGAATTTCGAGTACTTGTCAGTGCACGAATACCATCTCATTACTCAGCACAGGCCGCAGAATTATTGGCGTTGATACTCGCCATTGGGAACCACGCAGACCAGGAAGTAATGGTGTACAGTGACTACGCCTATGTGACGTCAACAGTGCACGCAGGCTTAGCGCGCTGGAAGAGGGCTACCTCCGAGCAGACGGCACACCAGTGCAGCACGCAGCCTTATTGGACAGGCTGATTAAGGCACTACAGCTCCCAGTGGGCATAGCGGTCGTGAAATGCCCCGCCCACACAAGAGGGACAATTTTTGTCTCACGTGGAAATCAAGCAGCAGACACGGAAGCCAAGCGTATGACATCCAAAAGTGAGACGATTATGGAAGTGGAAGTCGCCCGTACAAATGAGAGAATGTTGATTGCACGAACAATACCTGAAGCCTATAACAGTCTTGGGCAAACGCAGCTAATGGAACTACAAGGGGAGGCACCACAGGAAGAGAATAACTTGTGGAAACATCGGGGGTGTTCTTTAAACCCCTCTGACAGCTTGTGGCGACAAGACAGCACTCGTAAACCAGTAATGCCTGTAGCCCTACTAGAAATAGCACTGGAGCAGTTGCATTACCCAGCGCATATGACAAAGGAGAATCTAGCAGAAACGCTCGCGGAAGACTGGTTCATACCAAATTTAGCTGAGCATGTTGCATTCTTTATGGTGAACTGCATAATCTGCCAGCAATTCACCACTGGGCACACATTAAAAGTTATGAGGGGAGTCATCCCCAGGCCAAATGGGCCTTTTCAGCACTTGCATGTCGATTACGTCGACATGATTCAAGTATGCAACGGCTACAAATAATTAATTGTTGTGGTGTGTCCATTCTCTTGATGAATAAAGGCAGGTCCATGTACACACCCAAACGCTACCTGTGCGGCAACATTTTTAGTGAGGGGAGTGTTCCCAAGGTGGGGGGTATGCAAAGTCATGAGATCAGATAATGGCCCTCACTTTGTTAATGCAGTATTTGAACAGATTAACTTGCTGCTTGGTATAAAGCACAAGTTCTCATCGGCTTATCATCCACAAGGTAATGGGATCTGTGAGAAGCTCAACGGCTTGTTGAAGGAGAGAATAGGCAAGTGGAAGCTTACAGAAGGGATGGTTGCACTGCCTTCCACTGGCACTGTATGCACTTCGGAACCAACCAGGCTCTGACCTTCATCTTACGCCACACGAGATAGCCACAGGAAGAAGAATGAGAACTCCCCTAATACCCTGAGATAGAGCTGGATGTGATGCCCAGTCAACAGGAGAGGTTTTAAGGTCTGAAATGCAAAACTATCTGAACTGCATGACATCTTGCCTTACTGTAATTTCAGACCAGCTGCAGCGGCGACGAAAAGGATGCAGCGCAGCACAAAACACAGAAGGAGACAATGCAACAGGCCCAGTTCAAGGTCTACGTGTTCCACTCGTCTTCCCTGGAGACGCTGTCCTCGTGAAATATTATACAAGGAAAAGGTGGGACGAGCCAAGATTCAATGGCCCTTTTATGGTAGAGGACTGCACTCCGTCCGCAGTGAAGCTGCAAGGCAGGAGAGCATGGATTTTCCTTGGTGATATCAAACCCTACATTGGAGAAGGCCCCCTGCCTGCACCCCAATGAGAGGAATCGACGAGCGACGGGGAAGAACCACAAAACGTGCAAAGTTGTGGTTTAATTTGGACACTTCTTCTAAGCAAAAAAGGGGATAAGGGCATCAAAACGGACACTCTGTGCATCCTAGTTGCAGGGTGAAGAAGAAAATTGTGCATATAAGCCACAACATAATCTGTTGATTTGAACTTTGGACTGAGGCACACTTAGGCCTTAATGAGAAAAAGACTATGCCAAATTTTGACCGAGGACACTTACATCGGAAGCAAACACAGTATCCTGACTCGTTCCACACCAGAACCCTATTCGGAATCACTTATCTTGTCCCACAGTAGAGACATCACAAAGGCCCTGGTCACCTATTTCGACTTAGTACTGAGGTCATACCCGTCACTGGCTCACCAGTGTCACAGACTTTTTTACAAGATCCTGAAAACGAAAAGACAATAAGACAACTCCTCACTGTCTTCGCCAAACAACTTATCCTGCTCCCTGAGTACAGTGAGAAGAAATTAAATGTCCCCAACTCAGGCGTAAGTAAATGAGCTTGTCAGCACACTGTACTTTCGCATAATGGAAGACTGTCCCACTCTTATTGGAAGAACGACAGACACACGTTTCTTCGAGACCCAGCAAACACCAAACATTTATGTCATGGTACAATCTCCCAAACCTCTGGAGCTTATGATCCTACCCCAGTCACTGACACCCTTAGGGGCTTATCAAGCCCCAAAAGTTTGTCCAAGGATTTCCTGGACTCAGTCCTGGCGCCGTTGGCACCAGGCTCATAAAATATGCTAATTACATGGGACTACATTCACAGCCTAATAGGGCTGAGCCTTTCTGTATACCCTTGGTGTGGCTGAGGGACTACTTTACCTGAGATTGCAGGGAGTGGCTGAGGGACTATTTTACCTGGAACTACTTACAAGGCTATTTAAGCCACACCCTACAGGCAGAACACACTTCACGTTATTCCGCACTCCTGCAGCGTAACGCTCACTGTGTCTGCTCAGTACTCGAACTTGTACAGCCACGCCCGTCCTGAGATCCCGATCCAGCGGCACCTGAGAGAAGGAAAAGAAGAGAACAGGAGTTAGTACAGCAACGAAGGTCTTACCTGCAGTATTCCATCCAATCGGCCGCGTCTTCAGCTGCTCTCCAGGCCGCCGCACCTGCAGAGAAGAAGGTATCTCTACGGACACCCAATACTCACCCGGGGGTCTGCATTCTTCAGGAATTTTGTTGAAGCGGTTCTTCCCATCACCATCCTGGAGCCGTGCCGCGCCTGCAGTAAAGGAAAAGAAACAGCAGGTTTGTCGCGCACGGAAAAGAAACAGCTATACAGACATTCAGTGCCACTCACTCACGCTAATACTCACCTGCAGGAAATCTGCTCAGCATCTTAGGAAGAGTCAAATCTTTATCCGAAAACCGCTCAGGACCGCACCTGAAAGTAAAGAGAAACACAGGTTAAAACTTGGGCAATAAGGACATTAAGCACCTATACCAAGCATCCATTGGCATAGAGACTTACCTGCTTAATCCAGCTATTCAAAATTCTGCAGCTGCCCCGCAGGATCAGTGAAGTAACTTGGTCCTGGGAAAGACTGTGCATACCGCGCCCCTGCTAGAGATTGCAGGATGGAGAGCCTACCATTAAAAACTCCAAGGTGAGTCAGAAGAGGAGAAGGGCATCAGAAGGTTAAAGGAGGTGGAACCAATCCGGCTCCACTCAGTTAGCTAATATCTTGTTTCGACATTGCAGGCAAACGTCTCCTGGGGTGAAAACGAGGGAGAAGACTTGGGCAGGCATCATCACTCAAGCTGTGCAACGCCAGTGCAGACATCATTTGTGCGGCTACGTGCTACGCCCCCAGGGAGACCAGGTGAGCATGACAGAACGCAAAGCCTTACACAAATTCTCTACCTGGGCGTCATGGAAACCTCTGAGACCGACCAGCTAGCCCAGCTTTTGGGGGAACTCAGGGCCGAGGTGCATTCAGCTCGGCAGGAAACCAATGCCTTGAGGAGAGAACTGATTGTAGCCAAGGATCGCACCGACGATCTCGCCAGACAGCTGCTTCAATCACAGGCGGGGTAAACACCGTTACCAGGATTGGGGTCAACAGTTCCGACTACACCAAGCAATCCAGTTCAGGTGGTCCTTCCAGGAGCTGAATCTTTGGCACCTCCAGAACGCTCTCCAGGAGACCCAAAAAGGTACGTGGTTTTTATAAATCAGTGCCGTCTACATTTCCAATGCAGGCCAGGAGCTTTTCGAAATGACTAGTCTAAGGTGGCCTTTGTGCTTTCGTATCTCAGTGGCAGTGCTGCAGACTGGTCGGTAGCGCTAGTCAATCGGGACGATCCCATCTTACGAGTCTTCCAGAGGTTCCAACTGACATGGAGAAGTTGTTTGCCCGCCAATCCCATAGTCAAGCATTGGATCATGAACTCTTGTCTCTGCGTCAAGGCAACCAAGATCTGTTAATGTACATCGCAACCTTTAATAGACTGGTAGTGGAAACCGATTGTCCGAACGACAAAAGAACAACGCTGTTTTACCGTGGTTTGAGAGGGGAGTTAAAAGATGTTTTAGCTCAAGTGGTCAACCCACCCAGAGACTGTGCTGAATACATAGACTTGGTGGTCCAGTTTGATCATAGACTGCAGAACTGTAAGGCAGATCGAGCTAGAATGCACACTCAGTTATTTGTGCGCCCAAAGGAAAATGCTTCCAAGACCACCGACATGGCCAAACCCATGCAGATTGGAGGAGTGCGAGGGCCGTTGTCCAAGGCTGAAAGAGATAGGAGAAGACAACAACAGTTGTGTTTGTATTGCGGGTCAGCCGGCCATTTCCTCCGAGAGTGCCCAGTGAAACCACCCAAGAAAGCAGTAGGGGTTGCTGGCAAAGTTGAGGAAGAGCCAGAGCTGGAAAACTTCCTCGCCCGACAAGCGTAGAGGCCCGCTTGTCGAGCGAAAAGAAGGACTCCCAGACCTCGCACCTAGCCTTGCCAATGATCCTCATAAGTCACCAACAGCTGTCTCGAATGCATGCAGTCAGAGCATATATCCACAGCAGAGCCATCGGTAATTATATGGATCAAGAATTGGCTACAAGGATGAATATTCCTCTTTGCGAAAAGGCAACAACTGTCGATGGAACTGAGATTGCTTTGGGTCGGTAACGCACTCAACGACAGAGATGACACTTTTGTGCCAAGACGGACATCGGGAAGACATTGTGTTCAATATAATTAAGGCTCCACAATTCCAAATAATTCTGGGAATGCCATGGCTAGAATCACACAATCCTTGCATCGACTGGCGTGCTAAGAGACTGACCTTCTCAGTCGAATGTTCTCATACTTTTTATCAAGCAAAAGAACCTTTGGTCAAAGAAGCGACAACGATCATTAGTCTAACTAATCCGCTGCCTCAGGTATACCAAGAATATCAGGATGTTTTCCAGAATGATCAAGCCAACACTCTTCCCCCCATAGACCTTACGACTGTCAGATCGACCTTATACCAGGCGCACAGATTCCATGCGGTCGAATCTATGCGCTCACTGAACCTGAAAATCTGCATTTAAAAAAGTATCTAGACCAGTACCTGGCTAACGGTTTTATCCACCCGTCCAAGACCGTAGGACTTGCATCGACTACCGCGCATTGAACCAAGTCACTGTTAAAACCGTTACCCCTTGCCTTTGATTCCTGAACTATTGGATCAAGTTAAAGATGCCCGAATTTACACCAAGTTAGACCTCCGAGGAGCATACCACCTGGTACGAATTAAGAAAGGGGACAGAAGACCACCTTCCGCACCAAATGCAGGCTATTTGAATACCAAGTGATGCCCTTTGGTCTTTGTAACATCTGGTCAAATTTCATGAATGATGTCCTGCGAGAGTTGATTGATGTGTGTGTCGTAGTATACATTGACGACATTCTGGTATACTCCCCTTCTGAACAAGAACATGTGAAACACGTCCGTGCTGTTCTGGACAAACTTTGACAACACAGATTATTTGCAAAACTAGAAAAATGCTTATTCCATGTTACTGATGTCAAGTTCCTTGGATTTGTTCTAACCCCTCATGGTGTACGCATGGATTTGCGAGAGGTTGATGCCATCCTCTGTGGAAACAGAGAAATTGACATGAGGCCGGGAAGCCCAAAAGGAAACACACCAACGCAGGTTACAAAGGACATACAAAGCGCTTTATTTCAAAGTTACAAAGTTACCAAAGTCAATTGACATGCGAATAGCTATTCGGCCCTCTGACTAACACACGAACCTTCAACGTTAGGTTCGCACTGAAAGTGGGAGAGACCGACCATCGGGATGCTTGGGTTTTTATACATTTAGTACTGCATTGGCCAGCCCTCTTACAAGTTAACCATTTCTGGAACCATGGCTAGGGTTCGTAGCCAGGTCGAACACACAATTTCCATACATTAGATCAGTTCCGCTGATACGGTTACATATTTACACATAGGTTAAACAGAGGACAGGGTCTTAGTTCATGACCCTAACAAGTAGCCTACGGACATATTATTCATTCACGTGTGCGGAGGTCACCATGGCCGAAGTCTTACTCGAAATGTCATTCGGCCTCCATTTTGTGATTCAGGGTGACTTCCACACTGCAAGAGTACCTAAAATGGCGGATAGATCCAAGATGGCGGCTTACACGATACATTAAGGTCAAGACCTTGCCGCGGAACCTATGTACATAGTATCCTTTAGACAGCTTGGCGTAGGCCAACATACATTTAAACGATGCGATTGGGGTCATAATATTATATCGATTTCCACAGACCCTCCTTTTGGCCTATGCCAAGTGCTAAAACATTATTTCCTAATACTTTTGAAAATACTTGAGGGCATTAGCATCCATAGGTTCCGCATCATTGTCTGAAATGTCAATAGCCAAAAAGTTGTTCATAAGAACTTCTTGCAGCATGAATTCTTTAGATGCTGTCTTCGGGGTATATATTCTACGCCCTATTGCACTCATAACTTGGGCACAACATCCCCCTATCATTCCGCATATACTCGGGAGGCATTGGAAACAGCAGCAAAGGAATAACAGAGTCCCTAAAATACCTAAAATAACAGAAAGCACCTTCCACCCCCAAGATCGTAGAGAATCCCAAAACCAAGTACTAAGGCTCCAGTCTCCTACAGGGATATGGACTTCAGAACTAAGAGTATGTAAATTCTGAATTGCTTTGAATATTGTTGGTGAAGAATCTGGTACAAAAACACAGCAAGCGGACCCCACTAATTTACATACTCCACCTCGTTCAGCTAAAATGACATCTAATGCCATTCGATTTTGAAGTGCTACCAATCTTATCGCCTTTTGCTCTAAGGTCATATTGTAAAGTATGTCCGTGGTCCGGTTGATTGTTTTCTCCAAAACCCTCGCTAATCCCCTGATGTTTTCTGAATTTGCTATTTGTCCCCAGAAGGGAACTACTGATTTGGCTATATCCCCGAACACTTGTCCAGGGGTATCTCCATCATTATCCCGTCGCGGGCGAGCCTTAGATACCTCTAAGGTACTGGCTATAAATACACCTGGTAACAATATCCCTAAATAACAAGTCCCCTGCCAATCCTTGGGCAACCAGGGAAAAGCTAAACTACCACACACAAAATAAACCGGTCCCCCTACATACAAAGGCCTATTTTCCCCAGTCAAATTTACAATATTTATACAAGGCTCGAAATCTCCAATTGGCCTAGTGCCGTTTCTTTGTACACAGAAAGGGACAGAATCAGGACTGTGATTTACAGAATAAGAAGGAGGCATGGCATCCTTATTGCCTATCGGAGCCATCTTGAAAGAAACTAGATTTTGAAAAGGAAAAGAAAGTTTATCAGATGGCCTAATAGAAGCGATATTAGGTCTACTCCTATTTGCGAAAAGCGAGCATCCCAGGGGAGTCAATTCACGTTTTTCAAATTCATTCAAATTAGTCCCATCGAAGTTCCCTGAGATGCTATCATTCCATCGGCCAAAAAAGAGTGCTCTAAGAGAGGCATAGCAAGAGGTTGTTAGAGGTAAGGGATGTACATACCATCCCAGTCCCTTGTTCCCATGTTGTGGTAAGTGAGTGCAGACCCAACAATTACTCCTATTAAAAATTGCATGCGTAGCATTCATCACTATCATCAAAGTGTTATTATAATATTTCTGTCTATGCCGAGAGTCCCTAGGGGACAGAGTGTAAAGGTGTACAGAGGGAGTCAAAACAGTTGGTACAATTTTGGTCGGTAACAGAGGCTTCAAAGGATAAATTTCTTCAAAGTACCAAAGTCCCACGGCAGCAGTTGCAAAACTAACAATAATCAAAACGAGAACACAACAGTACGTTTTCGGGGCCCAGGCACATTGTCCATTGTTCGAATTGGTCACCTCCTTATCTAATAGTTCAATACGAGGAGCAGCGGTGAAGGCGGCAGGCATCATGGTTATCCCGATCGACGGCCCCAATGTTCGTTGCTGGCGGCACTTCGGCCGCGCGACTTCTTAGTCCTTCCCAACCCTGGCCAACAGAACCCCCCCTTTTCTTTGTTCCAAAAAAAAAAAAGGGAAGACGATAGTATTTCAATCACTCCTTTTTCTTCCAGATGCACGATACTCGTGCGGCGATTTTATTTGCGTGGTCGAAGGTTGTACCGGATGGTACCCAAGTTTGTTGAATCCAAAAGCAAAGTATCGTCGCTCCCTGAGGGGAGCGTCGTATCAGTAGCGACGGAAGTCGCAGAGCTCGAAACAAGGTTTTCCGGAAGTGATTGATCAAGGGAGTGCGGAGACAAAATGGACGGCTCCCCGAGCTCCTCAGGCTCAGAGAACTTCTCCGACGCACTCACAACGCTGCCTGCTACTCCGAGATCAGAGAGTGTAGCACCAACGAGGGGTTCTGTTTCTTCTGTAACGTGTGGCGTCGGGTGAGGGATCTTCTTGATATGTGTTGCATGTATCCAGTTCTTCTTTCCTGCCACCCGCACTGCCGTCCTGGTGACCAATAAAACCTGGTAGGGTCCCCGCCAGCGAGGCGCGAGACAGGAAGACCTTTCGTAGGCCTTCACCAGGACCCAGCTGCCGGGCAATATATCGTGTCCTGGGCCCGTAAACCGTACAGGTAAGGCAGCATTCACCTGGTGGTAAATGAAATACAGATTTTTAGTCAATTGATTACAATAGTCTATGAGCAATACATTCTCCACATCCCTCAGGGCTTTAGGTTTAGGGAGACCCCAAATATTAGCAGGCCTTCCCATTACTACCTCGAATGGAGAGAGCCCAGTTCTAGTCTGGGGTGTGGTGCGCATAGCTAACAACACAATAGGTAAAGCATCTGGCCATTTTAATTTAGTGTCGGCACATGTTTTGGCAAGTTTGTTTTTCAAAATACCATTGTGTCTTTCTACCAACCCCGCACTTTGAGGGTGCCTAGCTGAATGAAAACGTTTCTCTATCCCTAAGGCAACACATATTTGCAACATTACGGCTGCGATGAAGTGGGGGCCGTTGTCCGACCAAATTATCCTCGGGAGCCCAAATCGAGGAAAATAGTCTTTTACCAAGATCTTTGCGGTGGTCATGGCGGTAGCATCTTTGACGGGGAAAGCCTCGACCCATTTGCTAAAAGCACAAATGATAACAAGAACATATTTCAAGTTATTACATCGCTCCATTTCAATAAAATCAAGGTGAATGGTTTCAAAGGGGACAGAGGGGGGCCCGAAACTTCCCCTTGGAGTCACTGTCCCTTTACCCACATTGTGCTGCAGGCAAATCATACAGTTCTGAATGTATTTTTTTGCAGTTTCCAAAATTTTATCATTCACCCAAACCTGCTGTAATATCTTCGCAATTTGCTGGGCACACACATGTGTTGGACCGTGTGCCATCGTGACCATTGCTAATACATAAGAATCAGGAAGCAACCATTTCCCGTCAGATGCGTCCACCCAACACCCTTCGTCATCCAATTTCCCCATGCCTTCAGCCCATTTCCTAGATTCTTCAACAGAGGCATCAGTCTGAATATCTCGCACAGACCCAATGCCTTCATCTATTATACAACCATCTCTCACTTCCCTCAAGGTGTACATGTCTGTGCTAAGGTCTGTAGCTGTTTGTCTAGCTATCAAATCTGCAAAAGCATTTCCTCTTCCCACATTGTCTATGACCTTGCGATGTGCTGCACATTTCATGATTGCTAATTGTTCAGGGAGTGAGAGCGCAAAAAGTAGTTGTACTATTAAGGGACCATGCTGAATCTTGGTCCCGTGTGAGGTCAGAAACCCTCTTTCCGACCACAGTTTTCCAAAATTGTGAGCCACCCCAAAGGCGTACTGACTATCCGTATAAATGTTAACTCTATGCCCTTGGGAGAGCTCACAAGCGCGGGTCAACGCTATAATCTCTGCGGCCTGCGCGGAGTTATGCGGAATCCTTTTAGTTTCTACGATCTTGTTCAAGGTAGTAACTGCATAAGCAGCTGTAGACGTGCCATTCAGAAGTTTAAAACAGGAGCCATCACAAAACAGCTCCCCTTCCGCATTCTCCAAAGGAGTATCTGAGAGGTCTATTCTGCCCTTTGTTTCTTGTTCGGTGGCATACAGGCAGTCATGTGATCCGTCATCGCCGCAAGCAGTAGTTTGCGGGAGAGGCAAAAGTTCAGCCGGATTGAGAACACAACACCTTTTAATTTGGATATGAGGAGCAAATAGAACTAATTTGTACCTGGTCAACCGGGCAGAAGTAAGGTGTTGTGTTTGAGTTTTATTCAATAGAATATCGACAGAGTGAGGTACCATCAAAATTAAATCGTTGCCTAGGACCATCCCCTCACTCTGTTTTACAGACGCAGCGGCAGCAGCAACAGCGCGCAGACATCGCGGCAAAGCGCATGCAACAGGATCGAGGGCGGAGGAATAATAGCCGCACGGCCTATTCTTCCCTCCATGTTCCTGTGTTAACACAGACAAAGCACATCCATTACATTCATGCACAAACAACACAAAGGCCTTATCGTAATTTGGTGTACCCAGAACCGGTGCTGAACACAGCGCGGCTTTGAGAAGCTCAAATGATCGTTGATGTTCCGATTCCCATGGCAATGGCAGAGAAATGCCCTTCTTCGTCAAAGCCAACATCGGTTTTACCACTAGGGCAAAGTTCGGGATCCACAGTCTACAGTAGGACGCCATCCCTATCAGGGCTCTGACTTCCTTCTGTGTTTTTGGGACAGACATGCCAGAAATGTGTTTTATTCGTTCAGGTGTCAATCTTCTCCCCTCCTTTGACAGGAGGTAGCCTAGATAGGCAACCTCCTGACAACAATATTGAAATTTCTTAAGTGAAGCTTTGTGACCATTTTCAGCTAAATGAACAAGCAACAATATAGTGCCTTCTTTACAAGCTTTCTCAGAGTCTGCAGCCAGGAGCAAATCGTCTACATATTGTAGCAGCGTGCAAGTAGATGGTAATTCAAGGGTGTCGAGCTGCTCTTTTAAGGCTCTACTATAGATACTAGGACTTTCAGTATACCCTTGAGGTGCCCTTGTGAATGTAAACGAGCGTCCCCCCAAGGTGAACGCAAACAAATACCTGCTCTCCTCATGTATCGGAATACTAAAGAAGGCGTTTTTTAAATCTACGACACTAAAGTGTGTAGCCGTAGCAGGGATCATTGTTAAGATCGTTGTTACATCAGGCACGATTGGAAATTGTGGGGCTACCACCCGGTTAATAGCAGGAAGATCTATTATAAACCGGTACGGAATTGCATTGTCGCCTTTCTTATATACTGGCAAGATCGGGCTATTACATAGGCTACCTGTAATCTCTTCGATCACTCCACGATGTACAAAATCGGAGACAATGCATTTCAGAGCGCGCTCTCCTTCAATTGAAATTTTATATTGCGGAATGCGCGGTAGCTTAACCCCATGTTTCAATATTATCTTAACAGGATCGATGTGCAATATCCCGACATCATTATCGTCTATTGCCCACAAACATTCTGGGACAATGTCAAATTCGAGAGGTAGAGGTCGGGTCAAGTATTGGGAGTTAAAGGGTTGCTGTGGTGAAACTGTTAATCTTATTCCGTCAGGGGAACAATGAATCACTGCATTCAGTTTCTTCAACAAATTCAACCCCAGCAAATTTTCTCCACAGTTTGAAGTAAGAAGAAAAGGGCACTGGTCTGTAAAAGGACCCAAAGAAACGGATACCGGCGCAGAAACCGGACAAACAGTTGGTATGCCAGAGAACCCTATAGAGACGTTTGTTTGCCCTGACAGTGGGATGTTTGGAACCCTCGAATGGTCGATGGAGCACTTTTGTGCTCCAGTGTCGATCAAGAACTGATGTTTCCTATTCCCCACCAATAATTCAACATAGGGGCCCTTCTGAATAACGGGAATAGGTAAAGGTTCCAAACGCTGCTTCGGGCAATCCTAGTAGGGCAGAACTTCATCAAAGGGAAGTTCCTCAGAAAGATAGGCGGCGGAAGGGTTATCAAATATATTTCTCGAGTCCATACTCGGAGTCTGATTTTCCCGTGAAAAAGGTTGCTGGGGATCTTGTAGAAGCTGACCCCTATCAGGGCCCCCTGCTCCGGGGCGGCCCCTTGGTCGCCTACCCATACCTCCAAATGTGCCTCCTGACCTCTGACGAAGGGCAGGGCACTGTGCTCGCCAGTGACCTTCCTGGCGGCAATAAGCACACTGATTAATATTTATAGAATTTGGAGGAGTATTTCCTCTTGGAATGTACTGACCTCTAGTCTGTGTCGTACCTCCTCTGGGGTTTCTGACAATTTGCTGCAACAATACCTTAGTCTTTAGGTCACCCCTTCTTTTTTCGATTTTCTCTTTTTCGTTATTAACCTGATTCTCGTAATACTGAGCCATATGCAAGACCTCTGACTGAGATTTTGCCTGCCAAGCGCTCTCTGAGGACATAATTTGTGACTGGATGTCGGGCAACAATCCACGCACAAATTTGTCCACAAACAACCTCTTCCCCGACTCTGTACCTAAATCCTGTCCACTGAAGTCGGAGAACACCTGTTCGAATCTATTAAAGAATTCAGTAGTACCTTCAGTTTTCCCTTGGACGCAGGCCGTAAGCTTGTCCCAAATAATCCTTTTTTCTGGGATTATAGTTTTTAATTTGGCAACTATTCTATCAGGTAAAGTGAGTATTACCTGGGGTGGTTTCTCACCAGCTGGTCGTTCCCCATCTATTCTAGTTAAGTTTACCCATGTATCCCCTAACCCCGGCACATCATCTATTGTTCGTACCTGTTTCCATACATCAACAGGTAAAAGCACTGGAAACAATAAATCCATGTCACTTAAGGTGAACACAGAAGACTGCAAAACGGATTCTATTTCTTTGTAAAACCCTGTCGGGTTCTTCCTGATATCAGGGACTGATTGTCTAATCGTGTTCACTTCCTGTCGAGAGAACGGGACGTGAACAAACTGTGATACGTAATGTGCAGGGATATCCACCGCGGCAGCACCAGTCGCCGCGTTGGCGGGGATTTCTAATTTTGGGACAAGGGTCGGAGGGACCTCTCTCATAGGCAACTGAGATATAGGGACCTCCGACCGCTTACTGAGCAATAAGGCCAGATCGAGCGCTAAAGCAGTTGTAGAAGTGTCGGGCGAAAAAGCTCTTTTACAAATACCCAATAACTCTATGGGGCAACCAACCTTCTTCCTTATACATTCCTCCTGTAAGTGCTGTACCATCACTTGGATTACCTTCCTTTGCATCTCTACCGTGTATTGACTATATGTGTCATACACCTCATCTGGCGGTATCGATGAATCCGAGATCCATCGAATCGCGTCTTTGGTACAAATTCGTACTTCCTCAGGTGCTGAACTTCGGCACGAAAGGAACCGTTTCTGTGCATACATCCTGTCGTCCTCATCATCCTCGTTTTGTAACCTTTCAAAATCCCTCCTAAACTCAAACAATCTGTCAACATGTCCATATACTTTCTGCTCTGTATCCCTCGAAAGTGCCAAGGCATTCAGATCTCTCACCCCTTGTGGGAGATCCGAAGTCTGCAATCTACCCCACATTACACCTAAATGAATCCCCAGTCCTTCAATAAAAACGTTTTTCTCGGGAAAATCGTGCAAATTAGATAATGTTGAAAGTACATCAGTTTGATCACCTTTTTCCATGCAATGTTTAGCCCAAGCAAATAGTTCCTGTTTCCTGCCCGCAGGAACAGTACTACGAGTCACAATTTTCGACCCTGCACCGGGATCTGATTTAGTGAACACGGGACTCCCCAGAATCGGAGGTGTAGGTGAACCTAACAAGGGTGCAGGGGAAAGAGGTAATGTAATAGACGAAATAGACAGAGGAGCGACAACCAAAGAACTAGGGGCAGTAGGCTGCGCAGGAGGAGTAGGAATAACGATAGGAGCAATAGCAGGAACGGGCAAGGTGCCCACAACGGGAGCATACGGAGGTGGCGCTGAAGAATCAGGCCTCCGTTCGTTTAATATTTTCTCAATAAACTCCTCGGAAACATGGAAATCTTTAGAGGGGTAAATTTTCTGGACCCCGAGCGAGAAAGCTCTATCCATCTTCTGGGTTTCATCTAATCGTTTTTCCTTGTCATACAACAATGCCTTTTCGGCATTCGTTTTATGACGTCGTGCATGTTTATCCCTACTTTTAAGCTGCTGTAATGCTTCCTTTTTCCAATTTTGTAACACATCAAAGGCTGCTGGCCTAGCCTTCTTTTTAAGCAAGATCGACTCTAAGTATTCAATACGGGGGATCTCAAAGCTACCATTGATTGGCCACTGAAATTCGGAGGCATTTCTGGTCTGTCTGTGCCAAATGTCATTAAATACAATACTACCAATGCCATACTTACAGTACATAGTACACGCCGGCGACCCCTCCTGTGGTGCCGGACGGCTAAATTCCAAAGATTGTCGATCGCTGCGGAACAGAACCCTAAAGCAGCTAGACAATTTCCCAGGCATTTCTCAAAAAATTGGTGTTACCTGGTCCAATAATTGTGTCTGCAGATACAATACGCCAAATTCAAATTGTCAGGGTTAAATTAAGAGCCGGGTCACGACTGCACCTGACCAAACCTAAGGAGGACCATACGGTTTACAAAGGACTTCAACTAACAAATTTTACCTGCGTTCGGTGGTTTCGGCAAATCTGCCCGCCTCGGAATTGGACCCTCGTCAAGATGCCGTGTCAGACCGCACGACTATCGCCCAAGGATCGGATCGTGCAGCGCTGCCGAGGTATCGCGTCTCGATCGGTCGGGCCCGCAGAATCACACCGTCCGATCCCGATTCGATAGTCTGCGTCAACCTTCAATGATCCGGCATCAATCTTGAGGGTCCCTATTCGGGCGCCAACTGTGGAAACAGAGAAATTGACATGAGGCCGGGAAGCCCAAAAGGAAACACACCAACGCAGGTTACAAAGGACATACAAAGCGCTTTATTTCAAAGTTACAAAGTTACCAAAGTCAATTGACATGCGAATAGCTATTCGGCCCTCTGACTAACACACGAACCTTCAACGTTAGGTTTGCACTGAAAGTGGGAGAGACCGACCATCGGGATGCTTGGGTTTTTATACATTTAGTACTGCATTGGCCAGCCCTCTTACAAGTTAACCATTTCTGGAACCATGGCTAGGGTTCGTAGCCAGGTCGAACACACAATTTCCATACATTAGATCAGTTCCGCTGATACGGTTACATATTTACACATAGGTTAAACAGAGGACAGGGTCTTAGTTCATGACCCTAACAAGTAGCCTACGGACATATTATTCATTCACGTGTGCGGAGGTCACCATGGCCGAAGTCTTACTCGAAATGTCATTCGGCCTCCATTTTGTGATTCAGGGTGACTTCCACACTGCAAGAGTACCTAAAATGGCGGCTAGATCCAAGATGGCGGCTTACACGATACATTAAGGTCAAGACCTTGCCGCGGAACCTATGTACATAGTATCCTTTAGACAGCTTGGCGTAGGCCAACATACATTTAAACGATGCGATTGGGGTCATAATATTATATCGATTTCCACACCTCAACTGCCCTTCTCCAACCTCAATTAAAGGAGTTCAGAGCATGCTCGGATTCGTGAACTTCTATTGTCGCTTCATTGCAGGCTTTTCGCAACTAGCACATCCCATCACCTCTCTACTGTGAAAGAACAAACATTTTCAATGGTCAGAGGAGGCAGAGAAAGCCTTCCAGGATTTAAAACAAAAATTCATCTCAGCTCCAATCCTGAAACACCCTCGTCCAGATCTACCTTACGTGTCTGAGACCGACGCTTCCAGCGTGGCAATGGGAGCGTTCCTCTCGCAAAAAGATCCCGAAACAGGTCAACTTCACCCGGTGGCCTTTTGGTCACGGAAATTCACGGCACCAGAATGGAATTCCGCCATTACGGACAAGGACATTTTGGACATCAAGGCGGCCTTCAAAGCTTGGCGACATTATCTCATGGAATCAGAAAAAATACAATATTACGGCTGTTACACCGAGCAAAGGAAAATACACCAACATGGGCTTGTAAAGATTCCCAGAATCTTTATTCCAAAACTGGACAGTAGTCAACAAAGTACACAAATAGCTATTTGGCTGTCAATACATCACAGAGACCACCAGCAGGGTTCAATGTGAGCAGTGAGCAGGGTTTCCTAGCCGGACATCAGCGTATTTATCCAGTTTGCTATAATGATGTCCAGCCTCTTTACAAGTTAGTAACACACTGGGCTAGGGTCGCGCCAGGTTCATTTCCTAATTTACATATCTCGTGCATGCGGTTTACTTTTAAATACACTTACTAACAGACATTATTATTCTCTAATTTAACGTTACACTCTTTACATATTACTTTAATACAAATCAAACAAATGTTTCGCATGTCGTATTTGGATTGCATTATTATTCTTGTATACTTGTAGGTTAACATTGCTAATTCAAGTAATCCCCTTATCCCGAGGTCAACAAAGGACAAGGTCTACATGACCCTAACATGTAGCCTGAAGGCAGGTTGGACATTAACCCCCCTACAGAGGTTGAAGAGGTTAAGGCAAGAACAAGAGCACGAGAGACGGCCATTTTAGACTACAGGGTGACTTTGTACAATAAACTAAAATGGCGGTTCTAACCTAAAATGGAGGCTCGATTCACTTGGGGTCACGGCCTTGTAATACGGGTTTCCTTGCAAAGCGACTGGGCATAGGCCAACATATACAATGAGGACGAAACAATATTATATCAGTTCTAACAAACCCTCCTTTTGGCCTATGCCAAGCGCTAAACTACCTTCAATCACTTTGCGACTAACTCCACATTTCAACATCTATACATCCCGAATCATGGTCTGACATATCTATTGCCATTAGATCTGACACCAGAGTTTCTTTTAACACATACTCTTTGGAAACCTTCTCTGGGGCGTATATTTTATGCCCTAGTACACTTGTTGCTTGCGCGCAACATCCCCCTAATACTGAGCATATACCAGGGAGACACTGTATACAACAGCAAAGAAACAGAAAACTTCCCAAGATAATCAGCAGGGCCGAAAACAAATTCCATCCCCATGACCGTAGGAGGTCCCAAAACCATGCATTAAGTTCCCAGTTTCCCTCAGGAACATGTACTTCTGAACTAAGAACATGTAGATTTTGGATAGCCCTAAAGATCGCCGGAGAGGAGTCTGGTACGTAAACGCAGCAAGCAGACCCCACTAATTTACATACTCCTCCACGCTTGGCCAGAATGACATCTAATGCCATCCGGTTCTGAAGAGCCGCTAACCTTATCGCTTTCTGTTCTAACGTCATATTGTACAGTATGTCAGTGGTCCGATTTATGGTTCTCTCCAATACTCTCGCTAGTCCCCTGATATCTTCTGAATTTGTAATTTGCCCAAAAAATGGCACAAAGGATTTCATGATATCTCCTAGAGTTTGCGCTGGAGTATCCCCTTTCACACCTCGTCGTGGATGAGTTTTCGAAACATCTGCAGTACTAGCAATAAATATCCCAGGTAGTAGAATCCCTAAATAGCATGTTCCTTGCCAATCCCTGGGCAACCATGGAAATGCCACATTACCGCAAACAAAATAGACAGGTTCGCCTACGTACAGAGGTCTGTTCTCACTAGTCAAATTCGCAACGTTGGCGCACTTTCTAAAATTACCCATTGACCGTGTTCCATTCCTCTGTATGCAGAAGGATACTGAATCAGGGCTATGATTAACAGAATAATATGGAGGCGTGGCATCCTTATTGCCTATAGGAGCCATTTTGAAAGAGATTAAAGACTGAAAAGGACAAGACAATCTATCAGAGGGCCTAACAGAAGCAACGTTTGGCTTACTTCTATTTGCAAAAAGCGAGCAACCCAGGGGCATCAAAACATGCTTTTCAAAGTTATTTAAATTTGTACCATCAAAGTTCCCTGAGATGCTGTCATTCCATCGACAAAAAAATAGTGCTCTAAGAGAAGCGTAACAGGCAGTTGTCAAAGGTAAAGGATGAATATACCAACCTAGCCCCTTATCCCCATGTTGCGGTAAATGCAAACAGATCCAACAATTGGTCTTATTAAAAATTGCATGAGTGGCATTCATGATTAACAAAAGGGTATTATTCTGATAGTTCTGTCTATGCAAAGAAGCTCTAGGCGACAAAGTATGCAATTGCACGGAAGGAGTGGGGATAACAGATACATTTTCAATAGGTAAAAAGTCCTCTAACGGATATGCTTCCTCCAGATACCATAACCCAAAACCAACAGTTACTAAAAATCCAGTAATTATCACAAAAAGGCAACAATACACTTTGGGGGTCCCCTTACATGCTTGATCATTGTCTCTGCTAGTCACATGTTTATCTAAACGTTCGGTACGAGCGGTAGCGGGTGCAGGCATTGTAGTCTTTAACCGAAAAAACACCAATTGTTTGTTTGCTGGCGACTCCAGTCACGCGTCTTCTGAATGTCTTTCCCACAACCCTTAGCCAACAAAATCTTGCCGTACAGTCGGGCCAAAAGGCAAGCCCTCAAATGATTTTCTCATTCGCACAGTCAAACCATGCTGTACGTTTACTTCCTTGGACGCAAATTATATTTTGCAGTTTCTGGTGAGGACAAAGTGTTATCACTTCCTCCTGGAAGTGGCGAGTGAACGGAAATGGGATCAGAAAAGGATTGATCCGGAAGTTCCACTGTTGGGGAGTGTGGAGACAAGATGGCCGTTTTGTCTGGCCTTGCGGATTCTGAAGCGGTCTCTGATTCTCCCTTGTTGGTTGTTGCTGTTTCAGGCACGCTAGTTACAGCAGTGGGAAGGGATTCTGTATCTTCTGTATCGTATGGCACTGGCTGTGGGATCCGTTTGGTGTGCGTCGCATGAATCCAGTCCTTCTACCCGCTACCCGCACAGCAGTCTGAGTGACTAGCAGGACTTGGTAGGGACCCCTCCACCGAGGTGCAAGGCAAGACGACCTCTCAAAAACCTTCGTGAGGATCCAGTCCCCCGGTCGTAGACTGTGACCGGGACCCTCGTAGCATACAGGTAATGCCTCTCGCACCTGGTGATAAATTGAAAACAGATTTTTAGTCAACTGGTTACAGTAATCTGAAAGAAGCACATTTTCAATGTCCCGTAGTGAACGGCTTTTTGGCAAACCCCAAATATTAGCAGGTCTCCCCATTACCACCTCAAAGGGAGAGTGCCCAGTCTTAGTTTGAGGGGTTGTCCTCATTGACAGCAACACGATCGGTAAGGCGTCCGGCCATTTTAGGTTGGTGCCAGCGCACGTCTTAGCGAGCTTGTTCTTTATAATGCCATTATGCCTTTCCACTAAGCCGGCACTTTGGGCATGTCTGGCCGAATGGAACCTTTTGTCAATCTGTAATCCTTTGCAAATTTGTAGGATTACAGTAGCGATAAAGTGTGGCCCATTATCTGACCAGATGACTCTCGGCAGCCCGAACCTAGGAAAAAACTCTTTCAACAGAGTTTTTGCCGTGGTTATGGCCGTTGCATCTCTAACCGGGAAGGCCTCAACCCACTTACTAAAGGCACAAATGATAACAAACACATATTTAAGATTGTTACAACGTTCCATTTCAATAAAATCAAAGTGAATAACCTCAAACGGGACAGAGGGTGGAGCGAAACTTCCTCTAGGAGTCGAGGTGCCTTTTCCTACATTGTGCTGCAAGCAGACCATGCAGCTTTGGACAAAACGCTCCGCAGTTTTGAAAATCTTATCATTGGCCCATACACTGTGTAGCATTTTAGTCAATGTACGCGCACAAACATGTGTCGGACCATGAGCCATAATAACCATCATTGTAATGTAGGCGTCAGGGACTAACCATTTTCCTTCCATATTGTCTACCCAACACCCATCGTCATCCAATCTCCCTGCACCCTCGATCCATCTCATAGTTTCCTCTATGGTAGAATCTGCTTGAATATCTTTTATAGCATCGATACTTTCACCCAAAGGGCAAACGTTTACAATTTCTTTTACAGCATACATTTCTGAACTGAAATCAGTGGCAGTTTGTTTAGCTATCTGATAGGCGAAAGCATTCCCTTTTCCTACATCATCTGTAACCTTTTGATGTGCTGAACATTTTATGATAGCTAACTGAACAGGGAATGCGAGTGCTGAAAGTAATCACTCTATTAAAGTGCTGCGCTGGATTTTCGTTCCGTGCGAGGTCAAGAACCCTCGTTCTTTCCAAAGTCTACCGAAATTGTGGGCCACCCCAAAAGCATACTGACTATCGGTATATATATTTACTGTAAGCCCTTCAGAAAGTTCACAAGCTCGAGTTAACGCTATAATTTCTGTGGCCTGCGCGAATTATGCATAATTCTTTTAGTTTCCACAATCGTGTTTAAAGTAGTGACGGCATAAGCAGCCGTGGATGTAACGTCTGGAAGTTTAAAACACGAGCCATCACAAACTAGCTCTCCTTGTGGGCTATTCAAAGGCGTGTCTTTCAGATCGATTCTGCCTTTAGTCTCCTGTTCTGTCATATAAAGGCAATCGTGTGACGTATCGTCACCATCAACAGTATCTTGCGAGACAGGTAAAAGTTCAGCCGGATTTAATACACAACACCTCTGAATCTGAATGTGGGGGGCAAACAAGATTAGTTCATATCTTGTCAATCGTGCAGAAGTGAGGTGTTGCATTTGAGTTCTATTCAATAAAATATCTACAGAGTGAGGTACCATTAGGGTTAACGCATGCACCAGGACCATTCCCTCACTCTGTTTTACAGACGCAGCAGCAGCAGCAACAGCGCGCAAACATCTTGGCAAAGTGCATGCTACAGGATCAAGGGCGGAGGAATAGTAACCGCACGGCCTATTCTTTCCTCCAAGCTCCTGCGTTAATACAGCCAAAGTACATCCATCACGTTCATGCACAAACAATACAAAGGCCTTGTCATAATTCGGAGTTCCTAAAACCGGCGCTGAACACAGCGCGGATTTGAGCAAATCAAATGCTGTCTGGTGTTCCAAAGGAGATGGCAATGGCAAAAAAATGCCCTTCTTTGTCAAAGCAAGCATTGGTTTAATTGTTAACGAAAAGTTAGGGATCCACAATCTACAATAAGAAGCCATACCTATCAGGGCTCTAACTTCCTTCTGCGTATTTGGGACAGACATGCCAGAAATAGTCTTTATTCGTTCAGGTGTCAACCGTCTTCCCTCCTTTGACAGGAGGTAGCCTAAATAGGCGACTTCTTGACAACAATATTGGAATTTCTTAAGTGAAGCTTTGTGGCCATGTTTCGCTAGGTGACAAAGCAACAACACGGTGCCTTCTTTACAGGCGCTCTCAGAATCAGCAGCCAAGAGGAGGTCATCTGCATACTGTAGTAATGTGCAAGTAGTAGGCAACTCGAGAGCTGCTCTTTCAATGCCCTACTATAAATACTTGGACTCTCAGTGTACCCTTGTGGTGCACGAGTGAATGTAAACAAGCGTCCACCTAGGGTAAACGTGAACAAATACCTGCTATCCTTGTGTATGGGAATACTGAAAAACGCGTTTTTAAGATCAACAATGCTAAAATGAGTGGCAGAAGCCGGAATCATGGTTAGTATCGTTGTAACATCAGGTGCAATAGGAAATTGAGGAGCCACAATTTTGTTAATAGCACGTAAATCAATTATAAAACAAAAGGGAATCGCATTATCACCTTTTTTGTATACTGGCAAAATGGGGCTGTTACATAGGCTACCCGTAATTTCCTCAATTACTCCACGATGTACAAAATCAGAAACTATACATTTCAAAGCCTGTTCGCCTTCAACTGAGATCTTATATTGCGGGATGCGAGGCAATTTTACTCCATGTTTCAAATTAATTTTAACAGGTTCAATTTGAAGAATGCCCACATCAATATCGTCAATTGCCATTAGCATTCTGGAACATTTCTAAATTCTGGCGGTAAAGGTCGAGTCAAAAACTGAGAGGCGAGTGATTGCTGAGGTGAAATTGTTAACCGAACTCCGTTCGGAGAACAATGTATTACTGCATGCAATGCCTTCAACACATTTAGCCCCAGCAAGTTCTCCCCACAGTTTGTGGTAAGTAGAAATGGACACTATTCCGTGAAGGGACCCAGTGTTATCGGTACCGGCAAAGAGACCGGACAAAATACAGGTGTGCCTGAAAACCCTACGGAAACGTTGGACTGCCCTGACAGGGGAATATTTGGAACCCGTGAATGATCAATGGAACATTTCTGTGCGCCCCTATCTACTAAAAATAGATGCTTCCTATTTCCCACCGCCATCTCAACGTAGGGGCCTTTCTGATGAACCGGAATAGACGTAGGTTCCAAATCCTGCTTCGGCCAATCCTAACGAAACAGAATATTATCAAAAGGAAGATCTTCAGAGAGGTACGCGGCAGAAGGGTGATCAAAAATGTTTCTATTATCCACATTCAAAACTTGCTTATCTTGTGAAGGAGGTTGCTGTGATTCTGGTACAAACTGACCTCTGCCAGGGACCCCTGCACCTGGGCGACCTCTGGATTGTCTACCCATGTTCCCAAATGACCTTTGCTGCAAGGTCGGACATTGTGCGCGCCAGTGGCCTTCCTGCCGGCAATAGGCACACTGGTTAATGGTTACCGGAGCCAAGGGCGCACTTCCATGTGGAAGGTACTGACCTCTAAATTGATTACCCCCTCTAGGGCTTCTAACAATCTGTTGTAATAAAACTTTTGTTTTCAGGTCACCCTTTTTTTTCTCAAGTTTTTCCTTTTCAGTATTTGCCTTTTCCCTGACTCTGTGCCTAAGTCTTGTCCACTGAAATCTGAGAATACCTGCTCAAAACGATTGAAGAAATCGGTAGCACCCTCAGACTTTCCTTGGACACAGGCCGTAAGCTTGTCCCAAATGATTCTTTTTTCAGGAACCATTGTTTTCAATTTTACAATAATTCTATCAGGCAAGGTTAATATCACTTGAGGCGGTCGTTCGCCAGCTGGTCTTTCTCTATCTAGCCTAACCATGTTATCCCATGTATCTCCCAACCCAGGTATGTCATGATCTGTTTCCACAAATCGACTGGTAGGAGTACAGGAAATAATAGGTCAATATCACTTAAGGTGAATACCGACGACTGTAAGACCGACTCTATTTCTTTATAGAATCCGGTCGGATTCTTTCTTATATCGGGAATGGATTGTTTTATGGTGTTCACTTCCTGTCTTGAAAACGGGACGTGAACAAACTGTGATACGTAATGTGCAGGAATTTCTCCGGTGACTATTCCTCGTCCAGCATCGGCCGCAATCTCAACTTTCGGGACAAATGTCGGAGGGACCTATCTCATAGGCAGCAGAGAAGTAGGCAGCTCCGAACGCTTACTAAGCAACAGAGCCAAATCAAGTGCTAGGGCAGTCGAAGAAGTATCAATCGAAAAAGCTCTCTTATAAACACTCAACAATTCTGCGGGACAACAAATCTTTCTTTTTACACACTCACCCTGCAGGTACTCTACCATCACCTGTATCACTTTCTTCTGCATTTCTAACGTAAACTGACTATATATGTCATATACTTCATCTGGAGTTAAAGACATATCCGAAATTCATCTTATCGCATCCTTTATACAAATTAGCGCTTCCTCACCTTTTAATTCACGGCGAGGAGAAAACCGTTTCTGTAAGTACATAATACCTAAACTACCACCATCTGCTTCCTCATTCTGTAACCCTTCCAACTCCTTCCTATACTCAAAAATCCTCTCAACATGCTCATATAACTTCTCTGCAGTATCTCTGGACAACGCTAAGGTGTTCAAATCCCGTAACTGTGGGAAATCTTCATCGTTCAATCTATTCCACATTATACTCAAATGAGTCCCTAATCCTTCGATAAAAACATTTTTCTTGGGAATGCCTTTTAAATTTTTGAGTGTGGAAAAAACATCGGCTTGTTCACCCTTCTCCATACAATGTTTAGCCCAGGCAATCAATTCACTCTTTTTGTCTGGGGACACAGTATTACGAGTCACAACCCTTGGTCTCGCTCCCTGGTCTACTACAAGCGATGCAGAATCACTTGGAAGAAGAAGAGTAGGCACATTCTGAATATCAACAGGTGGAGGCAAGAGGGCAGGCAAAGGAGTGACGGCTGGAAGAACAACAGGGAGAACAGCAGGGAGGACCGGAGGAACTGTAGGAGGGGGAACAACAACGGGAAGGGGCAAAGCGCCAAGAGGAGGGACGTACGGAGGTGGCGCAGAGGCATCGGGCCTTCGTTCATGCAAAAGTTTATTAATTAATTCATCTGACGTATGAAAATCTTTTGAAGGGTAGATTTTCTGAATGCCTAATTGAAACGCCCTGTCCGTGTTCCTAACTGACTCCAATTGTTTATTTTGGTCATATACCCGTGCCTTTTCGACACTTGTCATATGCCTATGCATATGTTTCTCTCTACTCTTCTGTTGCTGCAAAGCTTCTGTTTTTCAACTATGTAACGCATCAAATGCTGCAGGTCTAGCCTTTTTCTTCACTAATACAGACTCTAAATATTCTATACGAGGGATTTCAAAACTACCATTGGTTGGCCACCAAAGATTAGAATTATGTCTGGTCTGTCTGTGCCAAATGTCATTAAATGCTATACTACCAAAGCCTTTCTTACAGTACATAGTACATGCCGGCGACCCCTCTGTGGTGCGGAACGGCTATCTTCCAGAGAATGTCTGTCGCTGTGGAATAATGCCCTAAAGCAGGCAGACAATTTCCCAGGCATATCAAAGTTCTGGTGTTACCTGGTTAAATAATTGTGCTCGCGAGTACAATGCTCCAAATTCAAATTGTCAGGGTTAGATTAAGAATCGGGACACGATTCACCTGACCAAAAGACTGGGAGGCCCGATCGGGTTACTAAGGACAATGCTAAGGACCCACGTGTCTGGTGATTTTCGGCAAATTTACCCACCTCGTTACATGGACCCTCGTCAAGACGTCGTCTCGGGCTACAGCTCACCGTTCAGGGATCGGATCGTGCAGTTTCGTCGAGGAATTCGCTCCTCGTCTAGAGTGGCCGTTTCTGTTGCCACCGTCCGATCCCGGTCCGATAGCCGAGCCAACCTTCAATGAGACAAAGTCAATCTTGAGGGTCCCTATTCGGGCGCCATCTGTGGAATCAGAAAAAATACAATATTACGGCTGTTACACCGAGCAAAGGAAAATACACCGACACGGGCTTGTAAAGATTCCCAGAATCTTTATTCCAAAACTGAACAGTAGTCAACAAAGTACACAAATAGCTATTTGGCTGTCAATACATCACAGAGACCACCAGCAGGGTTCAATGTGAGCAGTGAGCAGGGTTTCCTAGCTGGACATCAGTGTATTTATACAGTTTGTTATAATGATGTCCAGCCTCTTTACAAGTTAATAACACACTGGGCTAGGGTCACGCCAGGTTCATTTCCTAATTTACATATCTCGTGCATGCGGTTTACTTTTAAATACACTTACTAACAGACATTATTATTCTCTAATTTAACGTTACACTCTTTACATATTACTTTAATACAAATCAAACAAATGTTTTGCATGTCGTATTTGGATTGCATTATTATTCTTGTATACTTGTAGGTTAACATTGCTAATTCAAGTAATCCCCTTATCCCAAGGTCAACAAAGGACAAGGTCTACATGACCCTAACATGTAGCCTGAAGGCAGGTTGGACATTAACCCCCCTACAGAGGTTGAAGAGGTTAAGGCAAGAACAAGAGCACGCGAGACGGCCATTTTAGACTACAGGGTGACTTTGTACAAAAACTAAAATGGCGGTTCTAACCTAAAATGGAGGCTCGATTCACTTGGGGTCACGACCTTGTAATACGGGTTTCCTTGCAAAGCGACTGGGCATAGGCCAACATATACAATGAGGACGAAACAATATTATATCAGTTCTAACAATCTCTTAGGAGCAAGGCACACCATCACGGTGATCACAGATCACCGCAATCTACAGTACCTGAAGGTGGCAAAGGCTCAGTCATCTCGCCAACTCCGATGGGCGTTATTTTTTTCTGAATTCGACTTTGTAATTACTTACCGACCTGGTTGTCGAAATGGTAAGGCGGATGCCCTGTTCCGTGTAGGGGTAGATGATGAACGCACAAACCCCGAACCAGTGCCCATCATTCCTGGAGGAAGAATCCTAGGAATAACAACATCTCTAACACTAGATGCCATCCATGAGGAAATCGCACATCTCGTTGATAATAACATTCTGCAGGATTGGCCAACCAAAAGTATTCACCACTCAGTTTCAAACCATCTATCATATTTTCACAGACGTCTCTATCTGCCTAGCAAAGAACTTCAGGAAAAGGTAATCTCAGATTACCACAAATCATTGGTAGAAGGACATCCTGGAATCGCTAAAACCGAAGCCAAGATCAAAGGGCACTTTTGGTGGCCAACATGGCGTAAGGACATCAAGCAGTTCGTACTATCTTGTGGAGTCTGTGCACAAAACAAGGCCCATAAGAAGAGAGCACCAGGCCTACTGCAACCTCTGGAGATTCTGCCTACACCGTGGCATACATTATCTCTTAATTTTATTACGGATCTTCCTCCTTGTAATGGATTCAACACCATTTTAGTGGTGGTGGACTTATATTCCAAAATGGCCCATTTCATCCAATTGAAAGGCTTACCCTCAGCTTCAATCCTGGCTAAGGAATTCCTAGAACAGGTAGTCCGAATACACGGATTTCCTTCCATCCTGATTTCAGACCTTGGTAGTCAATTCATCTCACGCTTCTAGAAAAAGTATTGTGAGTTAGCTCAAATCGATGTAAGACTTTCCACCAGCCACCATCCTCAAACCGATGGTCAGACCGAGAGGGCCAACCAAAATTTGGAGCAATACCTAAGATGTATGCTACACCAAACAGAAAGCAGCTGGAAAGATGTTTTGTGGATAACTGAGTATGCCTATAACAATTTTTTACATTCCAGCACAGGGCAGAGTCCTTTCTATACAATATACGGGATACACCCACGAACCTCCAATCTTGACCCACCTCAACTTCTAGAAATGCCAGCTGTAAGGAGTTTGCACACTACCATCACTCAAGCCTTTAAACAGGCGATAGACCATCTGAGACAAGCTAAAGAAACATACAAGAAATCGGCAGAAGTTCATAGAAGTGAAGCCCCAAAGTACCAAGTTGGGGATGAAGTCTGGCTGGCCTCAAAACATATACCAGTAAAGGGAACCCATACCTTCAACCCCAGATATTTGGGTCGGTACACCATTAAGGCCATCATTAATCCGGTAGCTGTGAAATTGGACTTGCCTCCACACATGCGGATTCACCCCGTGTTTCACGTCTCACTTTTGAAACCGGTGGAACCAGGCACCCGAGTATTGAAACCACCAAAACCAATCCTGGTTGAAGGAGAACCTGAATTTGAAGTTAAGGATATTCTAGACTCAAAATTCATCAAATCAAAACTATTTTATTTAATAGAATGGAAAGGATATGGACCGCAAGAAAGATTGTGGGAACCTAGTGATCACATTCATGCTCCTCGGTTGTTAAAAAGTTTCCATCGTAATCATCCGAGCAAAGCAGGACCAATGGGAGAATCCACCGTTAGTGGGTACTTGGGGGGGAGTGCTGTCATGGTACAAACTCACAAACCTCTGGAGCTTATGGGCCTACCCCAGTCACTGACACCCTTAGGGGCTTATCAAGCCCCAAAATTTTGTCCTAGGATTTCCTGGACTCAGTCCTGGTGCGGTTGGCACCAGGCTCATAACATGTGCTAATTGCATGGGACTACATTCACAGTCTAATAGCTGTATACCCTGGGTGTGGCTGAGGGACTACTTTACCTGAGATTGCAGGGTGTGGCTGAAGGACTATTGTACCTGGAACTACTTACAAGGCTTTTTAAGCCACACCCTACAGGCAGAACACGCTTCGCGTTATTCTGCACTCCTGCAGCATAACGCTCACCGTGTCTGCTCAGTACTCGAACTTCTACAGCTACGCCCATCCTGAGATCCCGATCCAGCGGCACCTGAGAGAAGGAAAAGAAGAGAACAGGAGTTAGTACAGCAACGAAGGCCTTACCTGCAGTATTCCATCCAATCGGCCACGCCTTCAGCTGCTCTGCGGGCCACTGCACCTGCAGAGAAGGTATCTGCATGGACACCCAGTACTCACCCGGGGGTCTGCATTCTTCAGGAATTTCATTGAAGCGGTTCTTCCCATCGCCGTCCTGGAGCCGCGCCGCACCTGCAGAAAAGGAAAAGAAACACCAGGTTAGTCGCGCATGGAAAAGAAACAGCTATATAGACATTCAGTGCCACTCACTCGCGCTAATATTCACCTGCAGGAAATCTGCTCAGCATCTTAGGAAGAGTCAAATCTTCATCCGAAAACTGCTCAAGACCGCGCCTGAAAGTAAAGAGAAACACAGGTTAAAACTTGGGCAATAAGAACATTAAGCACCTATACCAAGCATCCATTGGCATTGAGACTTACCTGCTTAATCCAGCTATTCATAACTCTGCAACTGCCCCGCAGGATCAGTGAAGTAACTTGGTCCTGGGAAAGACTGTGCATACTGCGCCCCTGCTAGAGATTGCAGGACAGAGAGCCTACCATTAAAAACACCAAGGTGAGACAGAAGAGGAGAAGGGCATCAGAATGTTAAAGGAAGTGGAACCAATCCGGCTCCACTCAGTTAGCTAATATCTTGTTTCGACATTGCAGGCAAACGCTTCTTGGAGTGATAACGAGGCAGAAGACGCAGGCAGGCATCATCACTCAAGCTGTGCAACGCCAGTGCAGACATCATTCGTGCGGCTACGTGCTACGCCCCCGTGGAGACCAGGTGAGCATGACAATTTAAGCCATCTTTTAAATAAGATCGTCATTCTAGTCCCACTCCACGCGACCGGACAGTGCAGACATTGTTTACATCAAGGAAAAAACATATAATCCTGAAACCAGCAAGACAGGACTCCATTCTCCGCCCCCTGCAACTCATCCAGAACAGAACTGCGAGACTTGTCCTTGGCCTCAAGCCCAGGGACCGTATCTCTCCAGGACTGAAATCTCTACACTGGCTCCCAGTGGCTGCGAGGATTAAGTTCAAAACCCTCTGCATTGTCCACAAGGCCTTCTGGGGCCTGGGGCCTAAATACCTTCAACTCGCTCTTCCTAAATATCTTCCTTCCCGAGCCCTTCGCTCATCCATCTCCAACTCCCTCAGGGTCAGCCGCTTCACGAAGCAACGAGTCGGGGGTCGATCTCTCGCCGTGGCAGGGGCCTCCCTCTGGAACAGCCTTCCTGCCTCCCTGAAACTTGAGGAGAACCATCTCCGGTTCCGGAAGCACCTCAAAACCTTCCTCTTTGCTTCTGCTTTCTCTCTCCCTCTCCCCTGCTAAAGTCTCGACTAAATCTGCACCGAATCTGCAACTGGGCCACTCTCACCGACCTCGGTCCTGGTCCCAGCCACTCTCCTCTTGCACTGCCTCCCTGGCAACCCCTGCACTGAGGGACTGTCTCTGTATCCCTACAGCCCCCCCTTTCCCAGCACTTGTCTGCACTTATCTTGCACTTGCCACCAGCTGGCCCTATTTATTTACTTATTCTACTTACTTGTACTGCACTTCCCACCTCCCCTTCCCCTTGCACTTTTCCCTTCCCCCTACCCCTGCACTTGCGCGGTCTGAATGACACCTGGCCTAGTAGGATCGTTGTCTGTCTTCCCCTTGTTCCCCCCTCCCTGCCTCGTCGCGCCTTGAAACACTTGTGTATAGGCGCGTTACAAATGTCATATCATATCATATCAGATGTCCCTGTCACCAGAAGAGAGCAGATTGGCACAAAAGGTCCTCTTTCGCCTAGTCACTGACTTTCCAGAGCTAGTGGGGAGACCTATCGATGTTGACGTCATCAGAGATCCAGTTAATGTCGCACAGATGGGAATGCTCCTGCATGGAATCATTCTCCAAGTGGAACTTTCTAACCATCAGAGAGACTATCTGAGGAGATTCTAAGAAAGCCTTCCGCCGAGGGACAGATCGAGGAGCAGAGTCAAGAACTTAATTTGTTATATTTGTTGTCATTCTTTCCCTATTTCTTCATACTGATCAGTGTCCAATATGTCCTCAGGACTGAAGCAGATTCGAGGAGTGGACTGGGAGCTTACTTACTTTGAATATGCACAGTAAAGGGGTCTCACTGAAGCAATAATTTATTTGATTTTTCTTCCCATAGTCTAGCAAAGGAACTGCATCCTGAAATAAGAGACAATTTGTCATTCACAAGAAGGGGGACACTTGTGAAGCACCTGATATTCATAACAATAAAATCTGAAAGACGATATTGGGTGAGGGAACAATAACATTGACATTTGGCAGATGATCGAGATGGGGGTCCAGAGCAGCAACCTGGTCCTCCCACAAGCAGAGCTGCACCCCGGCTTCTCTGGAAGAAAATGCTGCCGCCTGACCTATAAGGGCATAGTGTACTTATGTATTATATTCATCATTATTTTACTATCATTAATTATCAGAACTGCATTCTTCATCGGTGCACGAAGCATTCTAATTTCAGTGCACCCACCTGATGATACATGCATGAAACCCACAAAAGCACCCAGACCTTATATAGTTATTCCAGTCCATAGAAAATCTGATGGTGGAGCGAATGAACTTGAAATGAACGTGATTAATAGGGATCTACACACACTTATGGTAACAAATGAGCAGGAAAGCCGGAGACAGGGTCAGCATGAAAAGAATGAAGAAAAGACACAGACAACTACACGCACACACACACACACTGAATGCACACGAAACAGGCCTAGTATCAATGACCGCAGAACCACAAATGAAAGCACCAGAGAAGATGAGACTGCCTGCCATAAAAACCATCACAGAAGATAGTGTGAGAAAACAAGAATTAAGAGAAAGACCAACAGAAGCAGTCATATCAGAAACCCTTAAGAAAACAGGAGATGCCTCAGAGAAACTCTCTGCACGGACACAACTGATAGTAGACTCATTATTCCCATACATAGCCAGAGCAAGGAAACTACAAGAGGAAATGAAGAACAAAACAGCAGAGACTGTATTGCCAAGCACACATGTTCTAACAAAAGGGACAAGTACCAGGTCTACTATAGAGCCCTATACCGGACCAGTGTCAGGCTGGTTGGCATGGGCATTTGCACATAGTAAAGAAAAGATGCATGAGGACCAGGAAAGATCTGCCAGACTCCCGTCCACTCAAATGGCGCAGATGAAGAGACCTGCACCATGGACCAGGATAGCTGAGGATCCTCCAGCAAGAAAATGCCATACAGAGGCATTCAGAGATGTAGTTATAGCGAGCTACAGGAAAACCTTAAGAATCAAGAGAAGCATGCAGGAAGATGACAATGAACTAAATGACTACCTGGACAGCACAGCACATCTGGGAAACAACATTTGGTACCGGCACTTGAAAGAAGTTGGAAGACGAAGTTCAGAAGGAGAATGCTTTGTTTGTGCACTCCTACCTACAGCATGGGGAAGTCCAAGATCTTCGTAGCTGTAGAAATTGATGTCCTAACAGCACACTGTCTCTCACACATAGCAATGTGCAAGACCAGAGGCCAGTTCATGGGAAGGGATGCCTCATTGATGTGGGCAACTGAAACAGCCTATCCCGATGAAGATGATTATGTCTAGGACATTAAAACAAGAAACAGAGCTCACACTAGGAATCATGTGATTAGATTCGAGAAGCCTGGAGTTAACAGAGCTGGAATCAGATGGGAAGTGAACCCGAGATTAAATGTCCAAGGAAAATCTCCAGAAGAAACTCAAATTTGGAAAACCAGAGGCCAAATGCAGATTTGGGGAACAGTGCTTTCACCAAACGGATGGGAAGAAGGAGTAGTGATCTGCCGAGCATGGATGGCCCTCGGAGCCTGCAAGGAAGCCATAGAAAATTCACAAAGACTGTGCAAGCCAGTATGGCCAAAACTTGCAAAACTACTCACATGGGTTGAGGACAGAGGAGGACCCTTGCAGATAGTGCCACTAGAAAGTCCAGGATTGTGCTTCAGGAATAATGGCACAAGAAAGATGGGAGAGAATCAGAACTGTGGACGTATTTTTGATGCTCCAGGAATGGATCACGGAAACACAGTAATTATGGATCATTATTGGGCATGCGGACCCAAAGCCTACATCAGACTACTGAAACACTAGGAAGGCATATGCACAATAGTGAATGTCCACATTCCAGCATTAGTACTCCCGAAAAGTGACCTGAACATTGACAGTTTTCCGAAAGCAGATGCTCACCTGAGGAAGAGGAGATCTGTGAAACTGATAACTCGAATGAAGAGAGAAAACTACTTCTCTGCTAAATCAGAAGAATCATTTCATGCAATCCCATATGAACACAGGCTGTTCAGCCTCACTCATCAGTGTTCACAACGATCTTCATGCCAAGAATCCAAGTTGCAGTGAATACTAAATGGTTGCAGATAACTAGATGGGAATTGCTACAGACAATCAACATGACCATAACAGGATTCAATGCGATTAAGGAAGAGTTAAGAGCAATCCGACTGATGACTCTCCAAAACAGATACGTCCTTGACATGATCACAGCTATGGATGGAGGAGTTTGTGCAAAAATCGGAGAATCGTGTTGCACATTTACACCTTCTCACAACGAAGAAAATGGAACTCTGACAGAAGCTATAAGAATGCTGATGAAGCTACAGAATCAGATGATCGACGAAACTGACGAAGTTGATGATTACAGCTGGTTTGGATCACTGTTTTCATGGGTTCCACAATGAGTGGCAAACATATTCCAGTTCGTAGGAGCCCTGCTAGTGATGATATTACTAGGATTTTGTGTCATCAAGATAATAATCTCGCAATGCCAAAAAACTGCAAAGAAAGCCACAGGGATGAAGATCATGATTGATGTCAAGCCAGGATGGAGGCCTATAGATTTAACTGATGATGAAATAAGAACCTTTGTGAAGCCAAGCGACTATGCGCCAGAAGGTACAAAGTTTCTTTATCCCAGAAAATGCAGAAATTATGAAGGAAATGGATTTACGGCAGCCCAAATGGACAATGCCAATTAACGACATGGAATAAAGACAAACATGTAAGAACAGCAGGAAGCCTGAACGGAGTGATAAAAATATGGACTCCAAAAAGACACTTCTTCAAACCATCATGTACAAACCCAGAAGATGAAGAAGGAATGAACCCAGAAGATGAAGTGAAGATGAATACAGAAGAACCAAGTAAGATGAATCCAAAAGAGGAAGCGGAAGAGGTTGATGAATCGACCAGAGGGGGGAGTGTAGAGGAGTTCCCAAATAAAGCCTGCACTCCCATCACCCATTCTGAAGTACCAGAAACATTTGCACCAAAATATGTGACTTATGATGAGCAAATAAACCAGCAGAGAACAACACCTGTCGAAATACGGATACCTAGAAAACCATGGACAGTAAGGTATCCATTGAGAAAACCGTACCAGCAAGTAAGACGAAATGAAGATAGCCTAAATACCGTCCCGGAGGAAACCACAAAGGCCTTAATTGAAGACTAATGGTGACGTCACAAAGGCCCGGATAGACTTGCAGATAGAAGATAAGATGACCCAAAGATGACACAAGAGACGAAACACCATGAATAAGGATATCGTGAACCTAGAAGGAGCGACGATGTTGAAATATAAAGAAACTTGAGCTGTAAAGCAGGATGAAGTCATTCAACCAGCTAACGCCTGTACATATGCTTGAAACCGCAAGAAAGCTAAGAAAACAGTGTGGCTTGCTATGCTTAGTAGAAGATAGACCGCGGCAAGCGCCACCTATACATATCTACCTCAACGAAGCACATTACATAAGTGCGAGTCGACTTTACACATAAGCAGAATCAACTCAGGTTGCTAGAGGTCAAACAGGACAGGATTCGTATTCCAGCTAAAAAACGAGAAGAGATGGCTGAATGGAAACTCAGCAGAGGCAACGTGCTCCAGGAAAGAGCCAAGGTCAGACCAATAGAAGGAGCGAACAGTAGCTTCCTGGAATCGAAACTTAAGAACAGATCAGCCTATCTCAGGAAGGCCGAGATAAGGAGGCGTAGGAAGGTGGCAAGCCGAATTAGGACTAAATGCACAAATTGAGGGAAACTAGGCAGATTCACGGTGTGAGCAGCACATGACCATCCGAGCAAGAAGAGGCACCAGTCCACACCTACGCCTGGCATTGCCCAGACAGAGATATCATAACTTTTACTGACAAGAAGATACAGTTTTAAGGCCAACCACAGCCAAATAATTGACACATAGCCACTAAAGTAATGATTGATTGAAGGGAGGACGGGTGAATCATGGGGCACCCTGCTGCTGGCTGACCATTCTGCGTGCTGCTAAGTAAAGTGGAGATTTATGCATGGGGTTGAAGCCAACCCAATCACAATGGACCAAGTAATCTAGGGTCCTATAGATAGCAGAACCAATGGGACGTCGTACTCTTAATGACGTCCGCATTAGTAATGTTAGAAGGAAGGGCTTAGACGGCCACCTCATGGTGTTTATCCAATCCTCTCACTTCGTTACCATATACAGATATAGTACCTATAGTAAAGTTACCTTTTCATAACCAATAGAATTGCATGTTAACTTTTGAGTGTTACACGTCAATGATGACGAGTTTTGGGTATAAATGTTCCTGTTTGTATGAAGTTCACGGGAGTTGAAGCGAGACGGGCTATCACATCACTGTTGATTTCCATGTTTCCCCATTTTTTGTACTTGTCATTAAACTGACTCCCCTTTGCCAAACCATTGAGTTGTCCTTATTGATTGGTGTTGGAGTAGTAAACCTGCACCCCCATCCATCTCAAAGGTGCAGCTATCTTGTCTTAAAGTACTCTGGAGCAAACCCCGACTCTATGGGCCGGCCGGGGGTCTCCCTAGTACACTTGGTAGCAGAGGATGGTTATCGACTATTGATTATTTGACTAAAGTAAGACACTTATTGACCGTCGACATAATGGAAATCTAGGTCTTCGGCAATATCGTGAGTCCTTTGCCATTCGGCTGAGTAGACCGTGAAGCTCCCCGTAGACAATGGCAGCTTAAGCAAGAGTCTGCAGAAAGGCCCTGAAGGGACCCATTTTCCCCACATCCCTTCCCATTCATACGGGCAGCTGAGCGAGTGAAAAACCGAAGGAGGCGGTAACAAAGGCGGTGATCCCGACGGTCCGGAGATGAACCATGCGAATGGTGAGTGAAGCAAAAAATTGAATGCTAATTTTGTATTCGTTAATTCGTAAAAATTCGTTAATTTCAAATTCACATATATGCAATGGTACAAACGTATGTCTGGAGACCTTTCCAATATAATCAATCTCTTACTTCAGAAGTGAGACTCAATGTAGAAATAGCATTTAACATGGAATCACTCAGAGTTATATTTGTTTGGTTGCCAATTGCGCGAATGCGCAACGGATTAGTCTCTCCAACGGGCTGCGCACTCAGCCCGGCACATTGTGCCTGTGCCGTTCCATGTTTGCTAATGTCACCTTTGCGCACCTGCGTGAGAGAATAGCAGCCTGGGCCATTGCACCTGTGCCATATTACCAACTCTGCTCCCTTTGTCATTACGACGAACGAAGCGAGCAGCACACACGCAGCAGGTAAGCTCTCCTCAACGAGCCCTCATGGCTCACCACCATAGCACCATTTTGTTAAATACCTTCACTTGGACCTGCTAAAAATTTACCCTTTTTGACCTTTTAAACACAATTTTCACTATGTGTTTCTCTCAGCATTATTAGCCCACACGTTCCTAATTTTGCCATCTCATTAATTGCATCCATGAATATACGTTAATTCAGTCACTTCCCATCAAAATCACTTAACGTACAGGTAGATTTCATGCCTGTATGGTTTCACTTGCTCTTCCATGGCAAAACCGCCTTCTGGTTGAATTCACGTGCTATGTTTAGGAGTGGCTAACACATCCTCTTTTCCCTTAATATTTTTCACCACCGGCACATTATGACCACGGTGCACTCCTGAACTTTATTTTAACACTGCCAAACATCCTACTGTTCTTAGCAGCAGTTGCTGCTCAATTATGACCCTTTGTTAATACGACAACATTCTCTTTTCAGCCTCACAACTCTCAATACAAATTGGATTACTTCCTAGCCACTGGCTTATATGAACAACAGGGGACTTGTCCCTAAGAACCTTTTTCTTATGGTAAGACGCCATTAGGCCACGATTTCCATTTTCATAACAATATTTTACCTTCTTTAATAACAAGCCCAATAACAGATAACTATCTAATTTTCCTTTCTCCTCCTCTTCCTCGCTGCACTGTACTACTGTTTATTTTGTTTGAAATATCACCTGATGCACTTGTATAACAATATCCTTGTTTCACTAAACCAATCAATTATATCACAAACACAATGTCACTAATTTACCACTTTTCACGGTCCTTGCATCTCAAAACACAATAACAGCACGGGCACTTTTGCTCCACAAAATTGTTCCATGAAACTGTATTTATTGTCCAATAATTCAGCCTTGATAAAGACCCTCAGGGGTTGAAAAACGTGTTGGCTGTCCGACATCTAATAGACAAGGGCCCTCATTACGACCCTGGCGGAAAGTGACTGACCGGACCGCCACAGCGTAAATAGCGTTTCCGCCATTGCACGAAGGAGCAAAGTGCGGCCCATTCCGACCCATCGGGCACGAGCACCACGGCATGGCGGAAGTGCAAAGTCCGCGATGGCGGAAATGACCCCAAAACGGCCCACACCGCCGCCGTACGGCGCCCTAGGTGCAATACCGCCACCCATCACAGCGGACACCGCAGTGTGCGCCTACCGGAAAGTACGGTGACCGGAAATATACGGAAACGGAAGTTAAAACATGGGCCCGGAACGGGAAACATCCCGCCGTACACCTATAAAACCACTAAAACCACACAACCACTAAAATCACTACCCTGAGACACACCCCAACCCGTCATCCACCCTAGCGAAACCAAGAAAAATGGGAAAAGTAGCGAAGAAAGCGTGCGACCGCAAGCGGCAGGTCCACTTCTCCCGTGAGGAACTCACCGTGCTAACAGAGACCCTCCAGGAGAATGCTGCCGTCGTCTTCTGCACGCAAATGACCAGGACGGCACTTGCAAACAAGAAGGCCATATGGGCTCTGGTGGCACAGCGGGTAAGTGCGGTGGGGACCGCACCCCGCACCCCACAGCAATGCCGTAAGCGATGGGACGACCTGCGGATACGCGTCCGCAGCATACTCTCTGCCAACCGCAACATTGCCACAGCCACCGGGGGAGGTCCTGAATCACCCATCAAGTTGACCCCCTGGGAAGAAATCTGTGCCTCCACCATCGGAATGGAGAGCATAGAGGGAGTCGGAGGGATGGAGAAAGGAGTGCAGACATCCGAAGATTCAGGTAGGTGGCCCAAATAAAACAATGCCAAATCCACAAAGTCCATCCATGTGAAGTACCATGCGTCCACATAGTGCAACAGAAACACATGTCCAGGAGAACGTCCACACACATTGGCCTGATAGCGCACGTTAAAACCCACAATAAATACATAAATAATTAAAAACCCCTAAAACACGCACTACACGTGCAGCAGGCACACCCTAACTGCAGGCTGCCAAACAACTGCACCCTCACTCCACACACAAATGAAAGCACCTCCAAGGCCCCGACCCAAATCACCCTCAGGTACCACCCCAATGCATGTGATACAATGCCATTCCAATTCCCACAGACCCATCAATAACCCTCGCCCTCCTTTACTCCACCACAGGGTCCGATCCAAACGACTAGCTTCAGGACACCCCTACCAGCACACCTGCAAAGAGGGCCAAGACCAACGGCCAAAGACCCTCCACCTCAGCTGCACGCATCAAGACACGGCAGCAGCACAAATCAGGTGGCAGCACAGAGGAGGGAACATCAACAGGCACCCCAGCAGCCAGCATGCCCACAACACCACCACCACAGGTCCCCCCAACGGATGCCACAGAAGGCACTGCCTCCGGTGGCAGCAGCACCATAGGTGACACCCCATTGATGGCAGCATGCTCCGACACAGAAGACGGGGATGTCGAAGTCAGATCCATCCATGACCTGTCCCAATCCCCCTGTCTGTCCCATCCCGTACAACATGAGGATACCACGCAGGGGCACCCACAAGACGACGACTGGCCATCCCCCACAAGCCCTGTGGCAAGGCAACATGAGGTCAACAGCCCCTCTGTGACACCCCCGCAAATGGCCATGGCCCAGCAGAGGCAACAGTCCCTCGACCAGTTAATCGTGCAACAGCAGCAACTGGCCACGCTCCTCAAGGACCATGCCGATGAATGTGGGGGCACTAAGGCAGACATAGAAACATCAACTGAGACACTTAGGGCAGAAATGGAGAGAAGCACAGAGACACTAAGGGCACAAATGGAGAGAAGCACCGAGAGCCTGAGGGGGGAACTGCATGCGACGGCCAAGGACGTATGTGCCGAACTTGCCGCAGTGCGCCGTGTGCTCACTGAGCTCTCGCAAACCCTTAGGGACATGCATGGACGTGAGCAGGCAGAGACATCATCCGTTGCAAGTTCCGTCCAGGGCAGCCCCCAACGTAGATCTGGGAGGAACCTGCGCTCCACAGGCAGGGGTGCCCCTGATACCCGCAGAGGGGGCTTGCAATAGCGACTGCCCACTGACAATGAGCATCTTTGGACACTGGTGTTCGGGGGGGAGGTAGGAGGGTGGAGGGGGTGTGTTGGGCTCACTTGGGTGGCGGGTCGATAGGGTGTACAACATGATATCACATATGCCATAAAAAGTGCACGATCAACCAATGAGATGTGTGGACATTGATCTTTGTGTACTAGGCCATCATAGGCGTACAGTCCATATTGTTCATGTCCCAGACACACACAGTGCCACGAGTCCCGTGTCCATGTATCAGCCACCAGGCGTGAGTGCTAGAAGCATACATCAATGAGATGCTGACGAATGTCACGGCCCTCCGGTGCCTCGCAGACTCCTTGAGGTGCTGCCACATCCCCACCCTCATCATGACCATCATCAGGTGCTTGCAGTTCTGCGTCAGGGGGCATGGGCACATTTCTACGTACGCACATGTTGTGGAGCATGACACATGCCATCACCATCTTTGCAACCTTCTCATGGCGGTACAGGAGTGCCCCGCCAGACCTGCTGAGGCAGCGGAAACGACCCTTCAGTAGGCCGAATGCCTGTTCAATGACTACACGGGTACGTGAGTGGGCATGGTTGTAGTCCTCCTCATGCTGGTCCCGTGGGTTCCGGACTGGTGTGAGGAGCCATCTCTTCAGTGGATATCCAGCATCACCTGTATGTGGACGAGAAACGTATGATGTGGAATGCCATTGCTACGTACGCACACCCCCCCTCCCCCCTTCCTGCCAGGTCATTGCCGAATCACATACCCCACATTATCATGCATGTAATGAGACTCACCGAGTAGCCAGGATCTGTTCCCTGCGTGTCGCTCCATGTAGCGTGGTATTGTAGAGTTCCTCAAGACCATTGAATCATGGGTTGATCCAGGGAATCGGGCACAACAATGTGTAATGATCCTGTTGGAGTCACACACCATTTGTACATTCAGAGAATGAAATTGTTTTCGGTTGCGGTACTGGGCCTCCATGGCATGTGGGACGACCAATTCCACATGGGTGCAGTCGATGGCACCAATGCAACCAGGTATGCCGGCAAGTGCATGGAATCCCACTTTTGTGTGGTAATTTCCTGCTCCGAGCGTGGTAGGGAGATGTAGTCGTCTGCGTGCTGCAGGAGGGCATCGAGCACTTGCAATAGTGTCCGTGAGAACAGTGGCTGAGAAATGCCATGCAACTGTCTGACTGTGTGCTGGTAGGTGGCTGTGGCCAGGAAGTGGAGTACAGACACCACCTTCAGTAGGGGTGGGATGGCGGTTGGGCTGTCTATCATGCTGACAAGGTCAGCCTGTGTCATGTCCACAATGGCGGCTATGGTGTCCCGGTCCAGACGGTAGAGGGTGTGGATCTGCTCATCAGTGAGGTTGAACGGATGTGCTCGGAGGCGTGGGATTGCGGGCTGCCTGCGTGGTGGTAGTGGCTGTGCTGGCGGCCCTTGCTGGCCCTGCCTTGGCCTCCTCCTCCTCCTGCGTCTCCTCCGTGCGGCCGGTTGTAGTTGGTGTTCATCTTCTTCTTGGAGTTGGAGTACTTGCAGTGCTATCAGGTCCCCCAGGGCCAACATCGCGAGTCCTGCCGGTAGCATTTCGGTGTGGTTGTGGGAGGAGACTGGCTGTGCAATTTATGTGTTTTCAGGCTGAATGGCCTCCACCTGTGGTGATTCATTCCACCTGTGCAAACTGCTCTCCCCTTTGGCCGAGCACGTCCCGCGCACAACGCTGCAATTCGTGGAATGGCATCTTGCTATTGCAATCATGTATTTGTACCCGATGGCCGTGTAACATTGGTTGATATGTTCATTCTGCTGTGGTCCCATTGTTTCACATACTATCTGTGCAGTCGCGAACAGAGTTGTGAAGGGTCAGTGGAACGTAGTACTCGAGTAACGGTGGACCCTCATGCATCACTGTACCGAGGTTCACCGATGGGCGGGGCGTGCCATTTGTGAGTGAAGGCAGTTGCCATTTTCACACACAGCCGCACTAGATGGATTAATTTGTGATTTCAAGCGGCCACAGATGCCTTTTCGACGTGATGTTGCAAATGAGGAATTCGGAGGGCGGCGCTTTCGGTTTTCAGCTAGCGGCGAGGAAATGCCCACAGGTCTGACTGCAAATATAACGTACTATTGTACAATGTCCTTGAGACAGGGGCCATGGCGAGAATGCAATGATTGATATGAATGGTTTGGGATGCGCAATAGCGACGTGGGCGATGAGGCCGGACGTTCCCAAATACATGTTACTTCACTACACTGGAATTACGGGCTGGGGCACTGTGGATTTTGCAGGCTGCATAACGCACAGACTCAATGGATATTTCTAATGTTATGTGAGTAAATATTCAGGCGTTTTTATACCGGGATGAGGGAATGATGAATGGATGCATGGGCAGATGATTTGATACAGAGTTTGCCATGTACAGGGCTTCTTGGAATCTGTCCGCCTCCCCTGCGCTATGTGATGCAGGGCTGCCATAGTGGGACCATCGTCTATCTGGCCTTGTTGAGCCCTCCCTGTCTCGACGCACCTTCAGACACTTGTGTCCATGCACGTTACCAATCCCATCAGATGGATTCTGTATTCACAGACGCATGCACAGGTACACTCGTTTGTGATGGTGTTTACACCTCGATATAGATAGTTATGAGTCGCAAGTGGTTTTGGGGTGGTGATGATCCTTTGGAGTGGGCTAGCATGCATATGGCTGTGGATTTAGTGTGATCATTGCAGTGAGTTGTTGGAATGTAGTACTGATGGCCATTCTGTTCTTTTTCTTTTCTTTTGGTTGACAGGTATCTCCTCCCCTTTTGCCACTGCCATCTGTATGCCACTCCTGCAGATGGGTTTTACTCCCGACACCTGCTGCTTCGTGTTAATCAGTGGAGCAGCATTACGATCTTATGGGACGATCGCCAATGGGCCACATGCCCTTACGCAGTACTAGTGGCTCGGAGCAACATTTCGGCCTTTCAGCTGGACTAGTGCCTCCCCATTGGGACGGCCCTGCGGTTCTGTGCGCTTCCATGTTGCCTTTTCGTACGTGAATGTGGCTCTGTGTACCATGAGGGAACAGGGCGTCACACAAGTAGTGGCTGGTCATTTCTTGCGGATGCAGCCCACAATGGTGAAATGTGTTTTGGAGTTCATGGCCTGATGGCTGTATGGGCTTGGTGATTTTGATGTGCATTAAATTTCTATTCTGATTTGGCCCGTGTAGCGTTCTTCTTTGCAAGTGATGTGGCATATGCCTATTTGGGGGGCGATGTATTGTGAGGAGATCTGCACTGGGTTCCAGCTTCGGAGTTTAGTTGCGTGGTACTGTACTGGGCGCGTTTGCCTACGAAGCCCGTGAGGTCAGGGATGGGGGCTGCCAATATGACAGTTTGAATGTTGTCATGCTCAGGGGCGGGGGATTGGGTTTTGTGTAACAGATGCCGGTCAGCCAGGTGGACTGGTGGAATGATGTGATTTTCGGAATATTGCTGGTCACAGGTGCCTGTGTTTGCGTGCGTTTCTTGGTGGGGGACTGTGGTCATGTCCATTGGGATGGCTTCTGTATTCGTGCCATCTGTGCCCTGCAGCTCCCATTGGCCCCTGTTGTGTTTCTTTTGTTCGTTGGCATGCATGGGTGACTTGTACATTTCAATGGTTGCATTGTGACTTCATTGCACCTACGGGGAGTTGTACTTTGTGGGCAGGGAGCGGTGTACGGGCACTCAGTGGGGCCGTTTACGGTTGATTCGCGATGCCGTACTTCTCACCATGGCGGAATGGTGCATTCCGCCATGCTTGATGGCGTTAGGTACATGTCCGCTAGGGTCGGAATTGGCGTACCCTTGCGCCATGGTGGTGTTTACGGTTTGGCATGGCGCGCGCGCGCGTGCTTGGTGCAGTTGGCGTTGGCGTTCACTACGGTGTCGCTAATGGCATCGTACTTTGCGGTGACGGGTCATAGTCGCACCGAGCGCTATTCGATGGCGGTATTGCATTTCCGCCATCGTTTTCCGGATTCCGCCAGGGTCGTAATGAGGGCCAATGTCTAAACTATATTCCAATACAAATAAAAACACACATGTAATAAACGCAGCAGAAAAGCGTGAGATCCTTTCATATACAAGGGTCAGAATACTTTCTTTGCAAGGTAACCAGGACTTTTTGATAAGATAGAAGTCACGCTGCACTTTGAGAGTCGGGCTCCAAATGAAACATGGAAAAATGAGGCCACAGCTAAGACACTAGCGATACATAAGAATGGGGCAATTAAGTGGTAAACAACAATATCGTGCAAAGGAAAATCAAATGATGAGCACTCATGGGCACGTGTGGCTGTTCCGCCCATTATTGTTTTTCTGCATTTTTTGTATGTGACTAGAATCCCACACGATCTGTCCTGCTCCTGGAGTGTTCGTTATCTTGGTGATGAGGCTGCAGCTGGCGAGGTGGGGGAAAAGTCTTCACGTAAGTATCAGAAATTTTGGAGGCTCAGTGACTAGCACGCCCAAATCTAAAATGCAAGTATCTTTGATTTGGGTGGGTTTTTTGAGGCAAGGAAAATCATGTGACTGCTCCTCACACAGGTGTATCTCAACATGTACTCAGTCACCCCTTTGGCCTCACACTGAGGGAGGCTGATTGGCTTTCCGAGTTGATTGGCCCTTTGGAAATGTATGCGGACCTCACAGGACAAGCCCAGGTATTTAGGAAGAAGGTCGAACATGAAGGCCACCATGTCTTCACCTGCTGCCTTTTTGAAGAATACTGTAAATTCTAATATTCTTAACCTTTATTCCCATTTTCCAAATCCAAAGGAGAGGAACCACAAGCATTAACAAGGAACTAAATGATATGAGTATCTTGGTCTTTAAGCCTCTTTCCCAATATGCTCCTTCAGGAGCCATCTTCTGCCGCCTGAGTCATTTTAGGGCGATGCTTGAATTATTGTGGCTACTTTTAGCCATATCAACATAATAGTGTGCATAAAAACACCAATGTGAATATATACAAGTAAAAAAAAAAAAACCCATTCAGAAACACATTGACGGAGGTTGTGGCTATGGCAACCAGTTAAGAATAGGCAAGGTCTGTGGGTTCCCACATGGCACCCACTCCTGCAAGGATGCTCAAGCCAATGTAACAATGCAGTGGTATTGCTGAGAAAAGTGGATGTTGCTGCCCATGTAATAAATGCCAAATAACCTGTTTTGCTCCAAAACTGTCTTGGTAAAAGAGATGGACCAACCAGTGGCACGGAGCCAGTTCATTGCCAGTGCACCACTGACAACGAATTGAGGCTTGAGGCAGAGCCCTGATTCCATCTTTTAGCTGAGCTTCAGTAGTCTTTTTTTGGAGCCTGCTGAGCCAGTAGCATATTTGGGTTCTCTCAAAGGTCAGTGTGGAGGGGCACTGAGTCCACCTCAGGGAGACTGTCCAGCCCCACTGGATACTCCAGGACAGCTTTCAAGGCTAGAAAACCACAGTGCATGCCTCGAGAGTTGGGAGCGAGAGTTAGGAGCGCCCATAAAGAAGCCTAGACCTGGGATTCACCCTGTCCATGTGCCTTCTATCTCCACACTTAAGGAAAGAGCAACACAGGGACCACGCTGGCGCGTAAGTGGATAATACCCCCTGTGACTGCTGGAACCAGCGGTGGAGGGGGAGAATTACTCAGAGTTGGACGCTCCAAGTCTGTCATAGGCTGCAGCTCACATAATGACTTCAAGATCTGAAATCCCAAATGTATTTTCCCAGGTGGCTTCCATCCCTCCCACTGCAGGAATACTAAAGACTGGGGCTGTCAGTTAGCTACTCTCTGCTCCACGCTGTACCGGAGGGTGAAACTCACATAATGGGAACACAAGAGCAGTAAACACTGGGGTGCTCAACCACTAAATGCATGTAAAACCCCATGCATGATTCATCCCACAATGCTGTTTCAAGATATGAAAGCATTTGCCTCTTTCCCTGGTAGGCATTGTTTCAGCAGATGACATCCTGACATTAAGAATTGAAACACTGCTGATGCCCAATGCTCCTGTGCACCAACTTGAATCTCCTACACATTCAAATGAATCTATTGGCGGTCAGGAAATAAAACACTTTCTGGTGGTTCGAGTACCTTGATAAAGCGAGCTTCTGCAATTGCCTCCTTCTCGACCTCACTGCGCATGAGTGTCTTACTACTGTTACGGGGTACCTTTGTTCGTGATCATGGATTGTGGTGCAAACTCTAACTTTGCCTTTCTCCCTGTTGCACCTGTGAGTACCCCAAGCATCCTAATTACTGTAGTGTCTCTCCACACTGTGCTACTCACCTATAATGCATTCACTCCTGCTCCTCCTGCTGCTGCTCCTACTCACCTCTCCCTACGTTTTCTCCAATCATGCTCCAACTTCCTAATTTCCTATCCCTATTATAAAACTCACAACTCGATACTCCCAATACTCCCTCTCTCTTCCACCTACTTCCAACAAAAAAAGCCAAAAATGTAACTTAACCTCCTCTAACATCTTGCCTCTCTTTCTCTGAGACTCAACTTCTCTACTCTTCCCTGTCTCATCAACCGAACATGCACTCTGGAATGCTCAGTCTGTATGCAACAAAACCTCCTTTATAACTAACTTCTTTGACTCCAGCTCTCCTCCCCTAGACCTTCTTGCTATCACTGAAACCTGGATTTCTCCATCTGCCACTGCCACTGCCACTCTGGCGGCCCTACACAATACCAAACTATCCCTACTATATGACTCATTCTCCTCTCACTTCCCACTGCTTACTTTCACTCCTGTGTCTCAGTGTCCTCAGCCATGGGCCACACCATTAATTTGCTCTCTCTTCACAGACATGCATTGGCTGCTGCACAAATGGAGGCATACCCACCCGCATGAGGGCCTGCAATTCTACCTCTCTGCCCTGAACTCTCTCAATTACACTCTTAATTGAGCAAAAAGGGAATTCTACCTCACCCTCATTGACTCTCACTGCAACCATACTCGTTGGCTACAGGGCACCCTAAACTCGCTTCTCACTCCTCCTAAGTCTATAACTATCAACTCCACTCACAGCTAATGACCTAGCTGAATACTTCCCTGCAATGAGTTCAAAAATTAGATACTCTATCCTGAACTTCCTCACACTCCCTCCTCCTTCATTTTACACTCTGCCTACTCTACCATCATCCTCTGCCTCTATCGCCCACTTTAGTCACACTAATACTGACAAAGTGCCATCTGTACTGATGAAGGGTAACCCCTCTTGTGCCCCATCAGACCCACTTGTTCCTCAGCTAGTCAGGTTTATTGCCCCTTTAGTGGCCTCTCGCCTCGCTGAACTCTTCAACCTGTCTTTCAACTCCTCTTCCCTCTGTTTTCAAAACAGCACAGAGGCTGCACTGCTCTAAAGGGTTCAAAAGGGTTGTGTTCAACCATTTTACCAATTTTGTAGACATCCACAACCTTCGAGACCCCCTGCAAGCAAGTTTCCACTCCTGCCACTCCACGGAAACTGCTCTCATGAATGTGTCCAACTTCATCGACTCTGCTAAGTACTCCAACCTATCCTCTATCCTAATTCTCCTTGACCTGTGTGCTGCCTTTGACACTGTCAATCACTCTGATCTCCTTCATACTCTCTTTCTTCTTGTGATTCATGATCGAGCCCTTGACTGGATTGAATCCTACCTTGCACCTCACCAATTCTATGTCTCTTGGAGGAACAACACCTCTCATCTCATATCTCTAACTGTTGGTGTTCCACAAGGCTCTGCCTTTGGTCGTCCCTCTTTACACTCTGCACCTCTACACTTGGGGCACTAATCTCCTCCTGTGGGTTCTTGTACCAACTCTTCGCTGGCGACACCCAAATCCTCTTCTCTTTTCCTGAACTCTCCTCAGATAATTCTATCAACATTTGCAACTGTCTCTATGCCATTAAATATTGGATGTCTTTGCACTCTCTGGTGTTAAACTCTACCAAAACAGAATTGCTCTTCTTCCCTGCCAAAAGCTCTGTCTCATCTCTTCCTCTGCCTATCCAGTTCCCAACTGACACTCTGCCGTACTGTTCTTCAGCTGGAAATCACAGCATCATCTATGACCCTTCTCACACCTTCTGTACTTTAATCTCCAAAATTGGAACCACAGCTCAGCTCAACCTTCTAAATATTAGTAAAATCAGACACCTCCTTTCTTTCAACACTGCCAAGCAACTCTTAACCACTCTTGTCTTCTCGAAACTGGACTACTGTACCAACATCCTCTTTGGTCTCCCCAACTATGTTTTCTGTCCTCTCGATAAGATCATTAACTTTGCTACCAGGAACTCCCTCACTTCACACCTACTTCCTCGTACTGTCACCTGGCTGGATGGCTGGATGGCTGGCGATGCAGAACAGGGCCAGATTGATATGTCTTCTCCTGGTTCACAAATCTATCCACGGTAAGGCACCACTGTATCTATTCTCCTCTGTCTAACTCTACAAGCCTTCTCATAATCCCTGCTGTGCCTCCTCGACTAGCCTTGTGGCTCTTTGCCCCCCCCTGTGCTTCCTCTCGCTTCCGTTCCTTCTCTCTTCATGCTCCACTTGCATGGAATTCTCTTCCCCCGGACATCCGAGAAACAGTCCACATAGATTTGTTGAAAACCTAACTAAAAGCCTACCTCTTTGCCTCCGAATTACCCTCTTAACCTAACTCTCATCTATCTCCTAGCTCACATTTTTCCGGCGCCTCTAACCTGCCTCTGTCCTTCACTTCCTCTGCCGTCAGTGGTCAAAGTGGGCGGGAGCGGTTGGGAGCAGTACTCCTCTACTTCTTTTAAATAGGTTTTACCGTTCCTATACTTTTATTTTAAAAAGAAACCGTTCCGGAACGGTTTCGTTTTAAAATAAAGGTGTAGGAACACGTTGAAACTTGCACTTTCAGTGCACTGCACTGGATGTTCCCTCCAACATCAGGCGCATGTGTTTTGGGGATTGTATTGTGCATGGGAGGGTGTGCATCAATGGGGAGCGGTGCAGGCCAGTAGGGAACACAGTTGCACTACTTCTTTTCGTACACTTCAACCACTGTCTGCCGCCACTCTAGACCTTCACCCATCATGGCCACGTCCCAAGCAGAGCTGGCCGTACCACTTACCTTCACTTAAAATGTCCAATGTCCATTGCCCTTAATCTATGTTTGCCCACTTATGTATTGTCCCCGGTGACTGTTCCATTTACTTCTCTCTCCCCAATCTGGTCAGAATGTCCCTCAAACTCACCCGATTGTAAGAAGCTCACTGCTTCCCGTCACATCTGATTTCTTATCTATTGTCCATTCTTCAGTGATCAAAACAGCATTGTTCCTCCTGTATACAAATAAAAAAAGCAACAAAAAAACTTGGTGACGTTCAGTTTCCATATCACATTAGCTGGGAGCCTCCCTCGGATACATATGATTTCAATTAAGGTCCAGCTCATGATAGAGAATACTTGAACATGTGAAACTGCACTGCAAAGACTGTCCTGCCAGCAAATACCCACATGCTTCCCCTCATATTATCACAGCGGGGTCACTATTAGCAACCGCTAGATGCCTGCTTCAATCATTCCCCAATCCGTTTAATTTGAAATCAGATCTCAGAACCGCACATTTGCTTCCCTACATGATTGTTTTCATGGGACATTCATTTTATATCGATGTACGCATTTGCTTTTCTTGGGTCACTCGACTGTTCTCTCTGTTTGCTTTCTTTTGCCATCAGCATAGCGCAGCCGAAGCAGAAGCCAGGTGTTGCTGAAATGGCGGCCATTATCTGCTGTCGTAGTTAGGCTCTGGAGTCAAATGGAGCCTCACATATTAGCCCAGAACTATATTATCATACTGTGTAAAGACCTGCGCCATCAATACACTGACACAAGCATCGTGAGCCGAGTGCTTGAGGGGCGAGTAGTCTGCAGCGACCTGTGTGAGCCTTATGCTGAGTCTGAGGGACGATTTACTGTAGCACACGGTAAAGGGCCTGAAGCTGGATGCCTCCGTTTAGGGAAGTAACCAAGCATGGTGCAGAGGGGTGATGTGCTGCAACGAGGAGTATGCACATATTCTGCCCACTTTGTGATTCACAAAATCACACAAATACGTCACTGCTACACCTGACCTTTTCCAAGGATTAAGAGAGTAGGAAACGGTTGCAGTGTACTGCCACTATATGCAATGGTCAGATGAAAGCCGCTGGTTTGAGGGTAGAGGGAGGTTTTGTTTAGGATGAGGTGTCCTCACAAGGCATTGAAGGTTGCATTTGAGTGAGGTTCTGATACAGTTAGGCAAGCACAGCCAGGCTCGAAGTGACAAAGAGCAGCTGCCAGATAGTGCAGCAACAATGCCAGCTTGTTCTAGGGCTGTCACCCTGCCGTCGGCATGCCCCAGATACATTTCCCGGCTTACGTAGTCATCTTTGGCGCCAGGGGTGTTGCTAGGCCTAGAAAAGATCCGGGGCTACGCTAATGTTGGGACTGTCTGGACTCAGGGCAAGCTAGCCTTTTGGTTGTAGCGCCTAAGCTTCTATCTGGGCCTACAACCAAAAGATCCAGCGCTATAGCCCCCTCCACCCCACCAACCTGTTAGCATTGCCTCTGTTTGGTGAACAGACATTTCCTCGGTCAGTGCCAAAAGCGTTGCTAAGGGGTGGCTGAAGGGGCTATAGCCTTATGTCTCTGGGTTGGAGCCCTGGTTTTAAGCTCTGGGGCTACAACCAAAAGGCTAGCTAGCCCCGAGTCCAAACAGTCCCGATTTTAGAGTAGCCCCGTATCTTTTCCAGACCTAGCAACAGCCCTGATCAGTGCCGCCATGATATGATATGATATGGCATTTATAAAAAGGCGCCTGGTCACAAGTGTTTCGATGCAGCAGAACACCGGGTGCCACCTGACAGGGTGGCATCTCACCGGTTACAATGTGAGGGTGTGCCGGCTTCCTCCTACCCTTTCAATTTGATACATAGGAATTATACCAGAGCACAAGAGGTGTCTGGCTGCACCACTCACAAGGTGCATCGAAACCTGGCCCCGAACCTTTAAGGGGTACCTTCCCCAGTCACCAGCAGGCTGCACCATGGAGCTTCCTTTAGTGCCTACCAAAGTACAAAAGGGGCTCCTGCCTAATGTAGATGACCCCTAGGCTGCCTTCATTCAGCAATGCGGCCTTTGGTGGCTTTTTTCCTGCATGCGTTCCATAATGGGAGAACCTGCCCGTGGGGAGAATCTCAGTTGCCGGAGAAATGACTGCAGGCAAATGGAGGACTACGCTTCATGGAATGCACACACATTCCAACAGTGATCTGCACGCACTTTTTGGTCTCTTCTACAAACACAAAAGAGTGCATCTTACACTAGAAATGCCCAAGTCACCATTTGCACAGACGGCACTGCTTTAAAATACGCCCCTAAAATCGACGACTCTAAGAAGCAGACAAGGTTACACTTCTGGTGCAGGTTAAGTAGACTTCTTAAAGTAAGTGTTAGACACAGAAGAAACTGGAGAAACAAACTACTACTAGTGTCCAGCGCTGGTCAATGGTCCGGCATCATATGGTTCCCCAGCCCCGTCTCGCGTCCAATAGACAAAGCAGGTGGGGAAGGTGACGGTGGCCCCTCGGGTTGCCCAGCACAGGCTTGGGTGTTAGACTGTCCGGTTGGACATTGGATTCTAAACCTGGAACATCGCAGACAGCTAGTAGGCCAAACAGGCAGCTAGGGTCAAGGTCATGGTAGTTGATTATGGTTGATGTAGAAGCACGTGGGGTCCCCGTCATGATCTCTGAGAATTTTTCGGTGATCTAACCTGCTCTGCCATTCGTGAGTTTGCAGGCTATTTCCTCAGCCTGGGTGCTTTCTTCTGGCCTGACCGGGACACCATGGGAATCAATGGGCCATGACTATCACTGGGGTGGGGGCTATCACTGTTAAGAGCAGGCTTTCTATATGCTGTGCCCACTGTTGTATTCCAAATGTGCATCTTACACTTTCATAGAAAAAAGGCCATTTTGAAACTCAAAAATGCTGCTTAAACTTCCGTTCACTAGTTTTGTTTGAAATGTGTTTCTTTTTTGTTTCTTTTTTTGTCAGACTACCAGACAAAGGCCCTGTTACTTTTGTGCCCCTTCCTTTGTGTTTTATCACAGATTACATTTATAAAGATGTTATATATGCTTGTCAAACTGGTTAAAATAAGTGCTTCTGTTGTGCTGACAGCAGTTATTAGAAAATTAAACTGTGGGATCATGGGTGCCAACTTTTGGTTTTCACTACAGGGGCAGAAATACTCCCACCTCCTCCCTGAATATAGGCAAGCAACCAGCCGAACCCATCCCCTGGCCAAACACATTTGATAGCACTTCTGTTTTTATAAGGAATTGCAAACAATCATACGAGTAACAACCAGTGTTTAATATATAACATCTCAGCAATGATCACTCAACCTGTTGAGCTACCTTGGTAGCCATCTACTGCAGAGCGTGCCTAGGGATCCCTTAATGTACTAGAAATCACTGCATTACCATCAGTATTTTGGGTGCACCACTGCCACGGAAGTGATTTAAAGTGGAATTGGTGTACAGTGCTGAGTGTGGAAAGAAGTAGCACGAGAGAAATTTTGAACATTCCCTTTGAGCTGTGTTCAACTGCCAGCTCTGTCTCCTCAGAACCTCCGCCACCCTTCGGAACTCGACCCCCTCCTCCAAACTCCACCCCTACCCTGGTCCCTGTGGGATTCCCCTTTAAATTGTTTCATTTCCTACCACTGCTAGTGTCTAGAGCTCATGGCAACGCCAGCACTGTTTATGTGGAAGGATAAAGGCCAGGGCTGTCGAAAACCAGCAGTGGAATGTTAGGGGTGGGGGAGTAAATATGGGTAGGCATGAGCAGGGCCTGGCTCAGATAGTGCTTTGAAGTCAAAGGTCCGGAAGGATAGCTTAATGGCAACACACTCGCCTTGGGAACAAGACGATGCTGACGGAGTCCGGCATTAAGAGTCCTATACATCACCAATAACATAAAAAATCAACGCAGAAAAGAAAAACTTAGAACACATGGTTCTCCTCTAATCACACTCACGTAGCTTGGGGTACTTCAGCAACATGAAGAGCCATGCCATGGGAGATGAGACTGGTAGAACCAGATGTTGGAGAAGAAGGATATCAGTGCCAGAAAAGGTTGCAGCAGAGAGCCATGCCTAGCAGCCATGTAACAACCCCGTCACATAATTATTTATTTATTCGTGTGGCCTTCGATATCCTGCCACATGCAAACAAGATACTTCCGAGGAGGAAACTGAACGGTTGCATCACCCCCGGAGAGGAACCAGAAAGGGCAATCATGCTTTCTATATATCTTGTGGCATTTTGTCATGTGTACGGGCATAACTTCCGTCACAGGGTAGACTCGGCCTGTTTAGAAGTAGGAGGCAAACGAGATTTAAGAGTGTTCGGATGGATCCTCATGATTATCCTGCCTGCGTATCAAAGGCATGAGCATCACCAAGGTTCGAGACGCAGGGAAACCGGTTGGTCCCACTAAGGCAAAGATCTCATCTGCTGCCGGGATAATAATGTGGACCAAAAATTTGCGGGGTCCCAGATCCAGCCAGCTCACTTCCTGCAAAGCAAAAGCAGTAGATGCCCCTCTGTCTAACTCACATAGTAATAGCACACCAGTCATGCAATATCACCCAACAGATTACCAGTTGACATGTAAGAAAGGCACCTGGAACCTGTAATGCCTCTGTGCATTGCATATTCTTCAGGGCTATCTGGCAATTAAATAGAGCTCTGAGACCACCAACATTTGCACTTTTGCAGTTTTCAACTTTTACAAGGCAGCGTGAAAAAGGAAAGCGTACAAGCAGGTGAAATTGCATTTACTCTTCCCTCCAAAAATGCAAATGCTGCCTGCAAAATACACATGGCGGAAAACATTTGCATTCGAAACCTAGGGAATCCTGCTTTTTAGCAGGTGCTAAATGCAGGTGGATTATAAAGGAATCCATTCATTTTGCAGCTGCTTGCAAATCTGATGCAGGTGTAAACAATTTGCACTTTCAAGACGAAGGAGGAAAGCACGTCATAGACGTTAACTTTGTTTCGTGACCCCTCTCACCTAAAAAGTAATTCGAAATGGTCTGGAGCAGTAAATGTAGGTGTACAAGCATTATGCCTGTTTTTTTTACGCCTTTATTTACTCCTCCGCCTCATGTAAAATGACCCCAGATCATTTCAATATAGCCTAATGCAGTGCAAGTGCCTGGTCACCGGGCAATTATCTTCTATTTCACTCTTCTTCATTCAGAGCTACAAAACCTCAGGTATCTGAGCGCTGCTTATTATTACCCACGGTGTCTGGTGCTAATTTTTCGACCTGGAAAGATTTTAAAGGCTGAGATTGCCCTGCCGGGATTTGAACCTGCGTTGGACCAGCTGATCATCTTTTCTATTTCTGCTCTGTTTTTCCTTGTGGTTATTCCCATATGCTGCAAATGGCACAACGTTGACCCTAGTTACAGATTTCTAGGAATCCCTAATAATCGACCCTGCCGCAGGGCCAGCGCTCATCTCAAAATGCTCCATGGATTGCTCCAATTTGAGTGTACATAACTCATCAAGAGTTTCCGATAGAAAGGCAAATTCATCATATTGTTAACCTCAGCATCTATTTTCAAATGCAAAAAAACATTAGCGCGTCTTCAGTATTTTTAACTTTCTCGAAGACAGCATGCTGGAAATGTGTCACTGAAGGTGATATCTAAATGACCAGAAGGCCCCTTGGTAAATGTTAACATATGAATGATATGGCTGTGAGTGCCCTTTTCCATGACCTCCAGAGATGGGATGCGCCTGTCCTGTCTCACCCTAAAGGGTTAATGCCTTGAGGTTTGCATACTACGTTATCCAATAAGGATTTAGGGGTGGGAATAGCCGTGGGAAATGACGCGGCGACGTTTGGTAGTTCGCAAGCAGAGAGGAGGAATAAAGCAGGTGTTGTACACTTTTTCCGTGTCCGCATCTCCTTTACTGTTTCATTATTATTCGTTCATGCGTCCGCATTCACCAAAAACACGACAATGGTGACAAGGGTGGGATTTGCTTCACACTTCTGCTGAAAGACACCATGGGCCTCATTACGAGTTTGGAGGAAGCCATGACGGTTTTACCGGCATGGCTACCACCAAACTCAGGTCTGGGTGCCGAAAAATGGGAATTACCGGGCCATCCCTACCATTGTGGGCCGGGTAATTCCGATTCGCGGGACCCGGACCCGTTACGCCCCCATTCCCATTGAGCCCTTATAGGGCTCAATGGGAATGGGGAGGATGGTAACAACGGTTCCGTTAATAATGGGACCCGTGCTACCATCCTGTTCTGCTAGCGGGTGCCGCTCTGTACGTCTGGTCTGACCAGGTGTACAGAGCGGCCCAGCGAGCAGAACTCGGAATGTTGTGGCGAGGTAACAACAGCACCCGTAGCACTACCAGTGCCGTTGTTACCTATGTTGCCCCATGTCTGACAGTGAAACTTCAGGGAAGGAACAGTCCAGTGCAGCTGCATTTTGCCAACCATTATCTTTTGATATTTTGGATCCTCAAGCTTTAGGACCAAAATGGGAACAATGATTAAGGTGTTTTGAGAAATACCCGGAAGCACATAATGACAATGCATATGGAACGTTTGCTAGACAACTATTGCTTAATTTAGTAGGTGATGAATTGAACTATCTCATTTCCACTTTGACACGTGATCAAGTGGTCAAATTGACACATACAAAGGGCCAAAGGATGATGTGAGCGCATATTTTGACCCACAATGAAACATAGACCATGAAAGCCATCCATTCAGCACCAAGCATGAGGTGGATCTATGGACACGCTTACAGCCCGACTTCCCAAGCTTGTTATCTATGTCAATGCACCATGAGACCAGAAAACCCCGAACCACTGCACATGTCTGAGTTGCCAAATACTCTCTGGAGTAACATCACAATGGATTTCTTTGGCTCTTTAAAAGATGGGAAATACAAGTTAGTACTAATGGATGGGTATTCCAGATTCCACATTGTGCAGAGCATAGCATCCACATCAGTTGCTGTTGTTACCCCTGAGCTAGACAACATTTTCTCTGCATAGGGAATACCGCAAATTCCCAAGTCAGATTAAGTCGTCCATTCAGCAGACATGATTTTTCCCGACTTATGCAATATATGGACTTTGACCACAGGAAACTGACTCCATCAGGGCCTCAGGCTAACGGCATGGTTGAGAGATTCATGGGCAGTCTAAAAAATGTTGTCCAACAATGTGACTAAAGTCCCCTTTCTCTGAATCAAGCACTATGCAACGTGCTGAGAGATTATCGAAATTACGCTCATGGCACCACAGGCAAGACTCCTGTGGAGTTAATGCTAGGGAGAAAGTTACAGATAATGACCACACATTTCGGTCAGAGAAGCTCACCATCATCATTGTGAGGGGCTAACAAATGGCTAGACCCAGAAAGAGAACCAGGAACTATTGGTGCACACCAATTTTCAGAAGTCACACTTTAAAAACTTAATTACTCAATTAAAGAATATGTAAGGGGCAGGGGAGGAACTGTGGTCCTGGCACAGAACCACCAAAAGATACAGGAAAACTAAGAAGATCCAAAAGTAGAATCCTACCGTCCCTTGCACACTTTCAGTTACTGTACAAAAACAGTCAAGAAGTTAACTAATACACTTTCCACATGCTACTTTAGTAAATAAATGCAACAAGACATGTCTGTCCAATTTTTGTAGAAAAGATGCACATTTTTAATTATAAACAGTATTAAGCAATACAGTTTGCAAGTCCGGTTTCCTTGGCTGACGCGTTTCGAGGTCTGTTCCTCTTCTCCATGAGCCTTACGGACTGCAGAAAGAATATCAAACAAAAGGACATATCAGACACACATTCATTCGAGTTGGTGTACAGTCTATAAAGCTGATGAATTTAAAGGCATTGTATCCAGAAAGTGACTAAACACACATTGGTCCACTAAATGTAAACACATAATTCACCCATGGAGCCATCTGGATGTATGCCAATTTGTTTGAGCCAACCCTCTTAATAGCGAAGCTATTAGACAATGAGACTCAAATTTCATCATTCTCTTATCCAATCAACCAAAAAAATGGCGGTTCGAGGTATAATACTAGTGAGTACCTTTCCTTAGAGTGGAACTCTTGTGTTCTTTATGAAGATCCCAATATCATCATAGGCCTTCATTTTCTATACGTTCAACTGGGTTGACAGCATTTCCCACCACCTAGAGGCAGAGGAAATCCCATAAGTAAATGAATGCACCATGGCTACGAAGCACCATGTATTGTACAATTTGTTGTCCTGTTTTGATTCTATTAATACTAATAATAGCCACAACAGATGTCCGACAAAGATTATTGAAAAAGTGGATTATAGTCACGTGGAAATATGAAAGCATTCACCCATGCAGTAGATCTTGCTTATGAAAGTGTGTTCCTCCGATTTATACCGCAAGAGAAAACAGATCTCATAATAGACCTAGTTCATACTAAGGTTATATAGCTCATGATGTGGGTAATCCAGAAACTGGAAAACTGAAAAGGATAGTGATAACTAATTAAGATACGTAGACCTACCTATTCACAATATATAGTTCTCACAAGAGCATCTATGAGCTCATCTATAATCCAATAGTATCATTCACTCCCATCTGCTAGAGCTTGCAGTTGATGTTTGCGGTGTATTAAATGGCGGGTATCTCCCCCTGGATACGTCTCACGCTGTGAGCTACGGTCACTCTGTGTGTGTACATTCTAAAAAGGATACAGGTATAGTCTGTAAGGCGCTCCCCCAGTTACCAATGTCGGCTCGTTACATACATTACTCTATTATGCCCCCAGATCCGAGCGTGTCTCTTACCTATGGCAGCTGTAGACCGCTGCTGTGCAGAGTGGTGTCGAGAACGGTGGCATCAGTTACCGTGGCAACATCATTCGCTGTTAGCTCGTGGCACGCGCCATCTTGTGTAAGTTTAAGAATATTCAATCAGCTGTGTTTAGAGAAAGGACTGAATGAAAAGTGTCCGGCTCAATTTGCCATCTTGGAGTGGAGTTCTCCATTCAATCGGTCTACGATGGATCCTTCATGTCTGTGCTTGAACCATAAATGTAATTAACTCCACAAGACTTAAATCAAGTATTCTCACGCGGCACTCCAATTAAGTAATATAGGTGTCTTATTGGAAAAAATGAAAAAAGTACTATAAATGCAAGTGAGGAAGCATGAAATTAATGTCAATAGGGGTGGCATGCTATCACTGGACAAGGGGATACTGTGAACCCCAATTTATCCAATCATCAAGTAATTGTTGGTTTAACGGGTCAAAATCCAGTTAGTTCACATGTGTTACACCACAATGCCTAACGTTGTTCAAATAATCAATACCGGTTACCATCATTGTGGCATAAGCCATATGTTACAGTGATTCTCTTATAATAAGGATATACATTGAAATACTCATGTGATTTCCACTCAGCTTATATTATGTACAAATAAACTGTATGTTTTCTAATGCCACTATGTATCTGGACGTCGTATACCATATCTGTTACACCTTATACTTCAGTCAGGTCTGTTGGTCTGTACATCTCGAGACCTAAATCGATGATTTAGAAAGTTAGAAAACGTATATGATAAGCATATTACAGTGGAAGGATGGATGTAGTATTAAAAGTTGCAACATGTTAGCACGCATTTTATGAAGCAATTCAGAGTACATTCCTCGTTCAAACCCCTTGGTTGGACAGTATCCAGTAAGTGGACCCAATACATCTCTCTTTGTAAGAGAAGTGAATGATAGTTGCCCCCCTATGTGGGCGTTTAACAACCTCCAATATTTGAAATTTCAGTGGGCAATGGTGTGGTGGTGCTCTGCGAAGAGTCTTGCTAACGGTGATCTAGCATTATTGTGTCTTATGTTTGATTTGTGTTCTGTCCATCGTTCTTTGGCAGGTCTCATTGTCTGCCCTATGTATAATTTCCCACAAGGGAATTTTATAGCATATATCACCCCTGGGGTGAGACAGGTCTATATATATATATATATATATATATATATATATATATATATATATATATATATATATATATATATATATATATTACATGGACGCGGTAGCGTCCATGTAGTTGTGGTTAAATTGGTGTTTCCATAGGAAGAGCATTTTTTGGGTGGCTTAAACTTCGCTCCCTCTGGACGAATCCTCACCAAACTTTGCAAAAAAAGTATATGGCCCACTCTGAATTTTTTGGCAGTTTGGTGAGGATTCGTCTAGGGGGGGAAAAGTTATCGGGGGGGTCCCAAAACTTGTGTTTTTTCCTATAGACATAATGGGAAAAAACTGCGCACGGCCACAGGCCAAACCGCTGGACGGATTTACACCAAATTTGCGGCAGGAGCGGGGGCTTGGTCCCAAAAGCGTGCTTTTGCAAATTTGGTGTAAATCCGTCCAGTAGTTTTTTATAAAATGACCAAAACGTAAGGCAAAAAAATTAGTGATATCTGTGTTCATTTCGCGGACGGACTTCCCTGTTCGCTCCGCGGACAGCACCCCGATTGGCCCATGGCCTTCCGTCATGTTCGTGGCGCCCGCCATCTTGTATTTGCCGTCGACCGCGTACAGCACAGTGAAACGTGGATAAAAAATTGTATTTAGTGCTGTGTGTTGGTGTGTAAGAGTGTTTGGGGAGGGTGGGGGAGTATGAGATAGGTTCAATGTTTTGTTTTTTTATGTGCTAGACGTTTTTGTTGCGTTCGATTTGTCCGCGGAGAACACGGCTGTTCTGACATTTTGTAAATAAACTAAATGGTGGGGTGTTTAGAGGACCGAGTATGTGTCATTTTTGTTCGCAAGGAAGGTAAAAATGAGCTATGAACACTTGCAGTGTACTTAATTGTTCGTAAATACACAAACTGGGGGTGTCCTCAGGACGCTGTCCGTATTGTAATCTGTCTAGTTGAATGTGTTTTAAGAACACTTGCGGTGTCCCGAAATGGTTGCAATTACACAAAATGGGGGTGTTCTGAGAACGTTGTTTGTATTGTTCGTTGTCAGGGTGAAAGTGTTTTAAGACTACTCCTTTTGTCCGCTAATAGTACAATTTCCTATGGGCGTCAACCAACATTTTGTCCACTAAAGAAACGATAAATTCGGCTGGTGTGCGCTGACATTATGTGATAATCCTATGACTGGCGCTATTGACCTGGCTGACTTGCTTTTGCGACACTAAATCATACTCCCGCCCCTAAGCCTGATATTATCAAAGCATTCATATTCCCCGCCTCTCTCCGTGACGTTACAGGTTGTGTCATCAAACGCGCCCAGTCCTCTGCAGTCCTAAGTGACTTTACACAGAACCCGGAAGACAACACATATTATGTCACAACACAGCGCGCCACAATTCGGAATATGAAACAGTGATTTAAAAGCAAACAGCAAGATTGTAAATTTTGTAAAGTACATTTATTTGACATCAAATGTTTAGAGAATATTCAGAAATTTGCATTTCTCTTTGTTGTCGATCCGCAAAAGTTCATGTTGAGGCACGCGATGTTCCTTTGCGGTACAGAGGGTGTTAGATCAGCTTACAACTCAGTGCGCCACAATTCGGAATATGAAACTGTGGTTTAAAAGTAAACAGCAGGATTGTACATTTGGTAAAGTACATTTATTTCACATGAAATGTTTAGTGAATATTCAGCGATTTGCTATTGTCTCTGCTGTCGATCAGCAAAAGTTTATTTTGAGCCACGCGTTGTTCCTTTGCGGTAGATAGGCTGTTGGTTTATGATAAAAGCAGTAAATGGTCGCTCTGATAATCGGAAGGTTGCTCCAACAACGAGCCATAAGACCACCCTATTGATTGGTATGTTGTTTGTAGCCGCTAGTACTGCGTAAGGGCATATTGGTCCTTGACGATTGTCCCATAAAATGGTGAGGGTCATGAAGTTGCATATTTGGACCTGCACCTGGCAGTTGAAGACCCCATCCGCTGGAGTCTGTAAATCATGGCATAGGCAAAATGGGGCCACATACCTGTTTTAAAAAACATAAATTAGTCTCACCAGCCGATCTTCATTAAAAATCATCATTTTATTTATTAGGGCGTGAAACTATTTGCTATCGAAGATAGTGCAACGGAGTATGTTAATAATAAAATAATAATATTTTTCCATTCATATAGCGATAAGAACCGTGAGTGGTGCTCATTTATCGACCACGGAAGGATGAAAGGCTGAGTTTGGCCTTGCCGGGATTCGAACTTGCGTTAGCAAGCTGTGCACGATTATCAAAGCGAGCATTGTACTCGCTGTGCCACTTGACAGGCTACAGTGAAGTGGCACAGCGAGTAGAGCGCTTGACCGCCTATAGACCGGTTAAATGATTTCTATTAACCCACCCTGTGTTGTCTGCCTTTTTCAGAGCCCTCTAAATGACAGAGGATCAATTCGGCGGTGATAGTACGCGGTAGAAAACATTATGCCACTTTCAACGAACAAGTTCAACTTGAGCGGTCTTTAATGCTACGCTATTGTAATTATATTTGGTATAAAATAATCTAAAGGGTTACTTACAGTACAATTGCAATTTCCATTGTCTACGAGTAGTGCAGTCCCAAAATACGACTCCGCGTGTGCGAACGATCTTTTGCATAGTGATATAATATATAAAAGTGGTTTCGTTTCAGAAATTTCATCCTTATCTTCTCTTACGTTTTAGCAACACTCCTTCAAGAGAAGTCTTTCATCACAATCTCTGTCTGTCAAGGTCAAAACACAATACAACCTTAAAGTCCGCTTCGTGAGCCTCTCCGGGGCCCGAGAAAAAAATGGAAGCAGCTGACCTTCACTGTGAACGAGCATGAATTCTTACTTTGCAACATTCTGTGTAAAGCCATCTGTAAGAAGTTGGTTTTTGCACGGCATGTTTGTATATTGTTTGCGTGATATTAAAAAAAGTTTGTTTAAGGGATGTTATGGTTCTAAGTACAGTCGAAAGACCCCTGAAAATCGCAAGTTATGGTAAGCTATGAAATATAATTCACACCACCACCGTGCACTGCTAAGACTAACACCCAGGACATCAAAGATGACATCGCAAATGTCATTGATGAAATCACTGATGACATCACATGTGTATGTACTTTTCATGGAATTTGTGTACTAGGGATTTTTATTATAATGTTGTGAAAAAAGTGTCAAGGATATTGCAATAAATATCATACCGTTATTAGTGCTTTGAACGATGCATTGATATAAATAGCATTGTATTATGGGATTCTATCTAGTATACTGAGCTACTAATGGAGAAACATAGTATTGTGTGCAGAGTACAAGATGAAAGTATAATATTTGTAATGTTAATATGTTGAATAATGAAATGATAATTGTCCTGAAATGTTCGAAAATTCACAAAATGGGGGTGTTCTGAGGACGTTATTCATATTGTGTGATTGCTTAGCTGTATGCAATGAGGGAATGGCACACAGGGTAAAGTGGACGCCGTCCGCGGACACCGCAGCTGTTCGTGGACAGGGCGTGCTGCATCCGGGTTTTTCCAGGAAATCCAACATGGATCAGCCAATCAGATGTCGAGGTTGTGGATTTGTGTCGAAAGAGACTGTGTGTGGTGAAGATGGCAGAAGTAGAGAAAGTCAGGGTGTTGGTGCTTGGAGATATGTTTGTGTATGGTTTACAACAGTACGCTCAATGCAGGCATGTTGCAAAGAACTTTAATGTGAAAGGAGTGGAGGTGGTGTGGAGCACTGTGCCTGATTGCAATGTACAGGGAATTGTACAAGTTTGTGAGGATATGGCCACGATGAACAGTCCGCATGTGGTAGTTTTGCACTATGGTGATTTCCATTTGGGCAACGTCAGTGCCCCTACTTTTTTGGCTGATTTGGAACGCTTGGTTCAAGCCGTAATGAAGATCCTTCCAAATGCGAAAGTAATTTTTTCTGGATTACTACCTAGGGCAATATGGGACAATAGTTCAGTTTTTTGTCCTCAGCAAAACATTGCTAGGTGTGCCATCAACCGAGGCATGTGTGCCTTCATGCTTAGAGCTGGTATGTTCTTCTGTAATAATGAGAATATTGATGCCAGTAATGCTGTTAATTTTAAAGAAGATGGCATTTCTTTATCTTTTACGGGAAATGCCTTTCTATTTTGGAATGTAAGGGTTGCTTTGGAGAAGTGTATGTGAAGATTTTAGGAGTAAAGTAAGAAAAAAAAACAAGAAAAAAAATACAAAATAACAGGTGTCTGTCAAGCGTCTGTAAAAAAAACAAAAAAAACCCCAAAAAACCGGCACTTTTCAGAGCCAACTTCAAAGGGGAAATGGGGCACACTATTTAAATTTACATTCACCACGCTCAGATTTTCGATATGTCTGCGGACATGGCGGTAGTCCGCGGACATGAAAATCACTACGAGGGGGTTAGTATGCTCTATGTTACATGTATATGAAGTCAGGGATATTATGGTTAAGTTGTGCTACTAAAAACCTATGAAATTCAGTGAAAAAACTTTGTTAAAGGGACGTTATGGTTAAGTTGCGCAACTAAAAACCTATGAAATTCAGTAAAAAAACTTTGTTAAAGGGACGTTATGGTTAAGTTGCGCTACTAAAAACCTATGAAATTCAGTGAAAAAACTTTGTTAAAGGGACGTTATGGTTCAAAGTAAAACCGAAAAACCCCTGAAATTCTGCAGTTATGGTAACATAAGCAACCATAACTCGCGCCACCGTGCACTGCTAACACTAACACCCAGGACATCAAAGATGACATCACAAATGTCATTGATGACATCACTGATGACATCACATGGCTGGCTCTCCCTTTTTATCCTTTACTGACATATCAAAGCCACATAGTTTTCTTCAGTAACAGTCTGGAAGTAAAAATTGAAAAGGTACTATATTTGTAGACTTAGGGTCAAGTCACATCATATGAAACATATACATAGCGGAAGACACAGGCTTGAAAGAGAGCAATCCTTTCTGTGCATGAAGATAATCAGTAGGGTTATCAGCACTTTCTCATAGTTTTATTTTTATTACTCTACCTTCCCTGTATATGCTCATATTTGTATACATTATACTCACTCTCCTTTCTTTTGGGTGCAGTCACATCATGTGATACACATACATATGGTAAGTAGCAGCTTTGAAACAGAGCAATAGTTTCTCTGCAAAAAGACAATCGGTTAGGTTATGAACTCTTTCTGCTACTACTTCTGCTTTTTTGTTTACTTCACTGTCCCTGTATATACTCATATTTGTATGTGTTGTTGTCTCTTTGAGTTTTGTCTGTAATAATTATGTATTAAGTGGGTTTTATTATCTACTTATTACATGTTTCACAGTACGCAAAACTCTAATAAGAAAGCAGTTATCATTTCAGTATTCAACATGGCAAGATTATGAATATGGCACCTTCATCATGTATGCTGCACACACTGCCTATGTTTCTGCATGAGTAGCTTAGTATACTGGATAGAACTTCATAATAGAATGCTATTTATATCAATGCATTGCTTAATGCACTAATTAGCTCATGATATTTATCCCAATGATCCTTGACAGTTTTTGGTCAGCATTATAAGAATCCCTTGTACAGAGTTTTTATGAAAAGTAAATCCACATGTGATGTCATCAGTGATGTCATCAATGACATTTGTGATGTCATCTTTGATGTCCTGGGTGTTAGTGTTAGCAGTGCACGGTGGCGCGAGTTATGGTTGCTTATGTTACCATAACTGCCGAATTTCAGGGGTTTTTCGGTTTTACTTTGAACCATAACGTCCCTTTAACAAAGTTTTTTCACTGAATTTCATAGGTTTTTAGTAGCGCAACTTAACCATAACGTCCCTTTAACAAAGTTTTTTTACTGAATTTCATAGGTTTTTAGTAGCGCAACTTAACCATAATGTCCCTTTAACAAAGTTTTTTCACTGATATATATATATATATATATATATATATATATATGCAAAATGGGAATGCAAGTAATCAAAGAATGGCAGCACTCCTCCCTTTGGTTTAATAATAAACAGGGACTCCTGGATGTTCCATTCAGAGTCCTTTATTGAAGCATCGATGGACAAGAATGGACGGTAAAGATAACAACTACACGTTTCACCCTGGCGGGCTTTGTCAGATTGTGTGGTTCAGTGTATGTGCTGGTTTGTTTACATACAATTATATATATATAAATTCACTATTAGTTAAAGTGCAGTTAAGTTGACCAGATTTAATTCAACCAAACCCTTGAAATTCAGAAGATGTGGGAAGTAATGACCAGTTTAACTCTGCATGCTCCCATTGATGTCCCCCATAATGTAATGTTCCCCATAATGCCATTTTGTATGTCATTGTGAATCCCTTCTCTTATAATATGTATGTGTTCATGGGCTTGGCAATGGAAATGTGCGAGTCATGACTTCCCACATCTGCTAAATTTCAAGCCTTATATCGGGTCAACTTAACTACACTTTAACTAAAGTTGTTTCAGTGAATTTCAAGGGTTTTGTTAAACCATTGTTTTTTTAAAGGCCACAAGCCATGGGCTTTGACCATGGCAAGTGGTCACAGCCTATGGCCGTGCCCTCTGTATTTGTTCCCCCAATATGTTTATTATGGCTGTGGCCACTATAAATGTCTTTTTCGGCCCACTAGCTAGGGGCTTTAGTCGTACCCACTGTATATTTGAAAATACTACCAGGCCGCTAGCCATGCCATTCAGCCATGCCCAATGGCCAGGGTCTTTGGCCATGTCTACTGTACATGTTCCCCCAATATGTTTCTGTTGGACCCACTAAAGACTGCGGCCACTATGCATGCCCCGGCCACGATACACTATTCACACCATTCTTAATAACTTTATGACAAATGTTTCCCAACATTTCCAGTTTGGGGGGGCCTTTGACAATAACCTGGTCTAGAAAATGGCATCCAAATCCATCCAGCAAGTCAGAAGTTATTAGCTTCTATCATACCTCTCTGCTGCAAAGCACTAATACTTCTATAAAGGTTTTATGGCACAAATGGTACTTCATTCTCTGTTGAATATTTTAAAAATGACTGGATGGATTTACCCCCAAACTAGCAAAGAAATGTAAGTCAACACTTTGTACCCAAATTGTTTATTTGGTCCATATCTGCCGAGTGGTTTTCGCACTACAGCTGTTCAAAACTGCACTCTTTCTCTGTGAGAAAATGAATGGGCTGAAAACTGTGAAACTGTGGTGTTTGGTTTTCTTAAAAACATTTTCATTTTATGACGTATTTTTTCCATGTTTTGTAGTTTGGGGAACCCTTGACAAACCAAAACATTTTGTTTTGGAAATTTCATCCAAATCCATCCAGCAAGTCAAAAGAAATTAGGAATAGAATTTTGGGAGAAAATAGCTGCTTTTTCATTTCTGAAGATCATGTCAGCCACTCTGCTGTGAAGCACCATGGGAGATATCTATGTAATTTTGGAAGATAGGGGCACCCTCTTCTCCGTCATATATTTAAAAAATGATTGTCCACAATAACTCCAGACCCACCACCCCCCAGAAATCTAGTAAATGCTTTGTGCCCAAGTTGTTTGGTACCTGGTCCAATTCCGTTCAGCGGTTTTCGCAGTGTTCTGGAGCAAATATGTGACTTTTTCCTCTTTGGGAAAATGATTGGGGACTATGCTGAAACTGCATTTTTTGTTTTCTTAATAACTTTGTTATTTTCTAACAAATCTTTCCCACAATTTTCAGTCTTGGGGGAGTGTTTGCAAAATTTCCGCCACATCCGTTGTACGATTCAAAAGTTTCAAAATAGGTAGCAGGCGCTCCTCTCCAGAAAGAACATGGCATGATAACCTGTTCTGAGATGAGAGTTTGCAGCACACGCTTTTTGCTCACTGTACCTTTCACAGATGGGAAATATCCATTTGCATATCAGTCTTTGTCCCGCCCACATGGGCAGTCCAGCACCAAAATGCTATGGCAATTCCTCTCTGAACAAGAGTACCAAAAGCAACCCCATACACGTGTTTCAGCCTTGTTGGGCCTCATCAGTGAGGTGAAGCTTTGTCTCTCGGAGCACAGTGACCAGGGAGTCCACGTCTGGTTGCCCCCAGGTAACTCAGGGTGACCAACCCCAAGTCCCTTGCAAATATTTCAAAATAGGTAGCAGGCGCTCCTCTCCAGAAAGAACATGGCATGATAACCTGTTCTGAGATGAGAGTTTGCAGCACACGCTTTTTGCTCACTGTACCTTTCACAGATGGGGAAATATCCATTTGCATATCAGTCTTTCTCCCGCCCACGATTCAAATGTTAATAGCAATTAATAGCAATTCATTTTTTGGGTTTCCCATGGTACTTCATACTCAACTTAACCATAGTGTGGCGACCACCGCACTATCTATATATAGAAAACTCAAAAATTGTTTGTTTGTGGGTTTGGCGTGTGGGAGGTGAAGGTGTATGAGAGGCGAAAGGCAAAGGCGTATGAGAGGCAAAGGAGAGGCATATGTAAGGTGATTGGACCTGAGAGGCGAAGGCAGATAGCATTCCAGAAGTTTACAAATTGTTGCTATTAATAAACAGATTCAGGATATGCTTCTGGGCAGAGTTACTGAGAACAACTCAATCGATATGCTGGTGGACACTGACAAAGCCGTAAACTATCCAACAGAATTCTTCAACTCACTCGACCCCTGGGGAATGCCAAAACATTATATTTGACTGAAAGCTGGGTCACCGATAATGCTGCTTCGCAATCTTGTCCCACCTAGGCTGTGTAATGGCAAAAGGCTGTGTGTTAAAAAATGGCTGCCCAACGTAATTTGATAGACAGTGGTGACCAGGAAGGCAAAAGGAGACAATGTATTCATCCCCCGGATTGCACTCATTCCGACAGACATGCTGTTCAGTTTCGAGCACCTACAGTTCACAGTGAGGCTGGCATTCGGTATCACAATCAACAAGGCACAGGGCCAGTCAATCAAGTGCACTGGTATCAACTTGGAATCTCCATGTTTCTTGAATGGGCATTTATATGTCACGTGTTCCAGAGTGGGCTCCCCAAATCAGTTGTATATCTTTGCTCCAAATCGAAAAACAAAACATGTTGTTCATAAACAAGCCTTACAATGAACATGTACTTTGGTGAGCTGAAGCTTTTGGTACATAGTTGTTGGCTCTGTCGGCATCATGTCACCCATCATACTGCTCAGGAATCTCCATGTTGTTCTCACATACAGTTATATGTTTCTGAATGAGATTTTAAGAAAAACACAAAATTGTGTTGTGTAGTCTTTATAAAGAAACATTTTGAAAATATTAAATAATCAAAAAAATTTAGTGAATTTTTGTTTTCACCTTTCTTATGGCGCCTTTCCAAACAGCGTAAAGCTACGTTAAGGTATTTCTAACAAGTAGTAGTTATGAGAAAATGAAATCCGGGGCAACGCCGGGTATATAAACTAGTATTATTTATATATTTATACTAGCAAAAAGTACCCATTCTTCAAACGGGTTCTGTAGACAGACAAGACAACACTCTCATCAATTGTTGAAAATCTATTATCCTGTAGGTCACTGTTCCGATGCGTTTATCGCTTGGTGCGCTTTGCACCCTGTACTAAACTGCACTGAGAATGGGTGCATTTGGCTGGCTGACATACCCCAGAGCAGATATTGCGATGAGGCAAGAGTTGGTGTGCTTCTGCATACTTAGACCTTCTGATGCTTCTCTGATTTCAGGCAACCGTCTCATTTGTGAGGGTGCTGAAATCCGGGGAAAAGGGTGGGGTGCCCAATTGATATGTAGCCAGTAATGTCCGGAAAGTCCTAACAGGTAACTATGCAAAATTTGGTGCAGATTGGTGAAACGGTGTGGAATTTTATAAGGAACAACACTTCACCAAGACACAAACACATTTTTACTTTTGCTGAAATCCGTGCAATGGGAGGGGTGTCCAAATGTCATGTAGCCAGTAATGTACGGAGGGTCCTAACAGGTAACTATGCATAATTTGGTGCAGATTGGTGAAATGGTGTGGAATTATATAAGGAACAATGTTTCACCAAGCCACAAACACAGCCACAACCCCACACATTTTCATTTTTATAAATATAGATAGATATAATCATGATGAAGCATACCAAGGTAGATGCAATATCTCCTTGCACTCCTCCCAGCATATTACTCTGTGTCAACATCAAGCCCACCCCAATATTTGCAAAAACATCCACTAGAACACCATTAATGACCTGCTTGATGTTACCCTGCTTGCCCAACTAAGAACCAAATGGCACAGAAGAAGTTATAAAAATAACTGTAATGTTACACACAGAAAGATGCATTGAGCACCTGATTTAAACAACTGGTTCCCAAGTACTTTGTGAGATTTTCTTTGTCATTAAAAGCCTTGTATTTTAGGAAGCACTTGTCAGTTTGCAAGTGGACCAACAGCACTGTGTGCCCATTGTCTGATAAACTGAGAATCAAAAGCGAGACATGTACTGGGAACTTTGCTATCATCTCCCTCCAATGGCAACTGAATCTGGGTGCACAAATAGATGGATATTATTGTGCAACCAGTGGCCCTCTAGATCTTCATTATTCACTGCAACTGTCCCAATACCTTCCTTCACCTTTTTAAGCTATTTGTTGATTTTAGAATTTGTATCGTCAAGATGGCAGGTGTGGTGCTCATGACAGTAACCCAGGGAGTTGGCTTCTCCAACCAGATATGTGTGGCATGCCTGGCATCGATCTTGGCATAGTGCCAAGCTTAATTTCACATCAGCGAAACCCAAGCTCCATTCCTGCATCAGGGCTTTCAGAGGGTGGTTCATCATACCAGGCACTGCCTGCGACTGTGGCACTTGCCCCAGGCCGTGTTGTGGCGACTAGAACCTTCAACAATGTGTAAAGCTTCACTTCACATATTTAAAGCCTGCGCTCCTTTCTTGTATGAGGGGTTCGAGAGAGTGCTTCATCATGTGTGGCACTGCCCCACCTGTCGTCCCTAGGCAGGGCATTTCAGGGCTGATTTCCGGGTGTTGTGATACAGTCGATTAGGAGGCATAAAGGACCATGACAAAAACATTATTTGCAATATCTGTATTCAGACGTAGTCAGTTGTGACTCATCCATGATGGGTGATGGAGTACCAACGCACAACTAGATATGGAGGAGCCAAGCCAGCCCAGTGAAATCCCTAAGTGCTTCCTTGTTTGCAGCATGCAACTAGGTTAGACCTCCTGGGCTGTAGTAGTTGTTAAAAAACGTGGATTCCCTTGGCTTAGTGTACCCTAGCCACTGCATGCCTCATATGCCATGCATTGCCAGAAGTGTTTGCTACTCCAGCCTTACCTGTACCATTGGTCATGGAGGCTGGGGCACTGCAGACCCAGAAATTCCTAGGTGGTGATCCTGGACATCTTTGCATGTTCAGAGGGCCTGGTGTGGCGAGTTAATAGTGCTTCGGCTACACTGTGCATGTCAGGAACCAGGAAGGGAGAGCTGTTTGATTGACACCTCCCAATGCTTCCTGGTTGCTGCTTGTGAGGTGTGTGTGAGCTGGAGGACCAACCGGAGCACCGTGTGTGGCAGCAACGGGAGGCCTGAGCCGTAGCGGACCTGAGGGAGTCATCCAAGTAAGGGAAAAATGTTTGTATGTATGTATGCATACATGTATATAGGTATTTATGCAAGTGTGCAAGGGGTTGTGTCTGGGTAAGTATGTATGTGATGGGCATTCATGTGAATGAGAGTGAAGTGTGTATGTGGTTGAGAGGGTTTGTATGTGAATGTCATGTGAATATGCATAATTGTGCATGCATGCGGGCCATGTATGTAGTGCTGCTAATTCAAGAGGAGGTCCGACACCAAACTGATACCTCAATATTTTTACTGGCCTATATTGGTATTTTTTTAAATGCAATTAAGGGCAAAGCCAACATGAATGATCCAATGAGGGGTTACTGGCCTACATGGGTGCAGCCATTATGACATGTTTACTTATAGTGGCATGGTATTTTTACTGGTATTTTACTGGCATTATGGGCAAAGCCAACATGATGAGTGCTCTTATGTGGGTATACTAGCCTAATTTGTTGCAGCAAACATGGACATGTGTTAACTATAGTGGCATGTCATTTTACTTGCATTGTGTGCAAAGCCAACATGGTAGGTTTTTTACTTGGGGACATTAGCCTATACAAGCACAGCCACCATGGAGATTGTTTCCTATAGTGGCATGGCATTTACACTGGTGCTATAGGCAAAGGCAACATAATCAGTGCTCTTACATGAGGTTACTGGCCTTATTTGGTGCAGCCAGCATGGACACATTTTCTTACAGTGGCATTGAATTATTTATTACTGGCATTATGGGCGAAGCTAACATGATGGGTGACATTATGGCCCTCATTACGACCCTGGCGTTGGACCATGGTGCTAATAGCACCATGGTCCATGCCGGTAACTTACCGACTCTGCCATGGCGGAATGCGGAATTACCGCCCCATTCCGAGGTTGGCGGGGCGGTAATTCCCCATGCCGCCATGGCCTTTCCCCATTCCCATTTTTGCCCCATAGGGCTCAATGGGAATGGGGAAGGTGCTAAGTACGGTTCCGCAAATTGCGGCACCGTACTTAGCACCAAGGTCCCTTTGCGGGTTGGTTTTAACGCCTGCAAAAAGCAGGCGTTAAAATCTCCAACCCACAAAGGGACCTCGTAATCAGGCGTTAAGGGGTTAACGGCGCCACCACCTTTTACGGCACCGTTAACCCCTTAACGCCAGGGTTGTAATGAGGGCCTATGTCTTGATATTGGTCGTATATTGATCCAGAGAAGATGGACATGATTGATGAGTACTGGAATTATTGGTAAAGCAAACATGAGTAGGTCATTACATGGCATTAATTAGCTTAGTCATCATGGGTATCTTTAGGCATAGCAAGCATGAAAATGATTTATTCACTGGCAGAATACTGGCATATATTGTGGGTAGAGACATCAAGAAAATGCATTGTAAAATGCTGATGTGCACTGTTGGCGATGTTGCATCATTTGGATTTTTGAATGTGCTTCAGTTGGCTGATCTGTACTCATTTTTTTCAAGAACGTATGCTCTACAATGCACCATTTTATCCCATTATTTATTTTATTTTATTTTATTTTAGCATTTATAGAGCACACTACAGCCCAAAGGCAATGAAGCGCTATAAGGAAATTATAAGAAGGCTTGCTTGAGGGTTACAGTAAGCGGCCCCAAAGGTATATTTAAATACATTTGCTTGGGTGCATTTGCATGGTTACAGAGGATACACATAGGACGTTACAGTTGGTTACTAAAAATCTAGTCTAGGTAACAGGTGGCAACACAGATATTCTCCTATACAAGGTGATACAGTAGAAATGCATACCTAGAATGACAGGGTCTTTAGATGAAGAGGTTGGTTTTTAAGGCCTTGCGGAAGGCCGTGTGTGAGTCGATTGATCTAATCTGAGCTGGGAGGTTGTTCCATAAGATTGCCGCCATAGTAGGGAAGCTGGTACCTCCTGCGCGCACTCTGCGTGTGTGCGGGACAGTGATGCAGTTGGCATAGGCTGCCCTTGAAGGTCTGGCGACTGTCTAGTTATCCTTTGAGTCAGATAGGGAGGGGCTAGGTTGTGAAGACACTTATGTGTAAGGGCCAGGGTTTTGAAGACCACCCTTTCCTTGATGGGAAGCCAGTGTACCTGCCTTCTGATCCCTGAGATGTGTTCCTTGTGAGAGGTGCCTGTAGCAGCTCTTAAGGCATTATATTGGGCAATCTGGAGTTTGGCAAGGTTTTTTTGGGAGGTTCCAATGAACAGAGCATTGCAATAATCCAGTCTGGAGCCGATGATGGCTCTGGCAATTGAGACACAGTTTTGGCGTGATAGGAAGGGCATGATGGCATTGATGAGTTTGGAGTGATATGCTATGGATGAGGCGATGGCATTTACCTGTCTGTCCATAGTGAGGCTGGGCTCGAGATACACCCAGTGTTTTGATCGTTTGAGAGACTTTGATGGGAATATTGTCTACGCTAAAGGATTGATATTTGGTATCAAGTTTTTCCAAAGTGGATGGGGAGCCGACAAGCAAGAGTTCAGTCTTATCACTGTTTAGACAAAGCCAATTCTCAGCCATCCAAGATTGAATGGTGGCGTATATGCTGTTGAGTGTGTCCAGGTCCTTGGTGTAGTCACCTGACAGGGGGATGAGAACCTGTGTATCATCTGCATAGTTTGTATATGAGATGCCCTGGGAGTCAAGTATCCTGAAGAGAGGTCTCGTGAAGAGATTGTAGAGTGTGGGGGCTATGCAGGAGCTCTGTGGGACTCTGCATTTGATGGGGCTGGGTGTTGCGTTGGCGGAGTCAGAGAAGACCTTCATTACCCTCTCCTGAAGGAAGGAGGAGATCCAGTCACACGCTTTGGTTGAGAAGTGGGCTGAGGTTGTGAGATGGTGGCATAGTGTTTTGTGCTCGACCAGGTAGAAGGCCTCAAAAAGGTGTAGAAGAAGGAGGAGAGCTGGTTTGCCCGCGTCTCTAAGGTCATCTATTTGGTTTTTTAGGTCAAGTAGTGCTGTCTTGGTACTGTGTCGGGGGCAGAAGCCAGACTGGCGAAGCCCAAGGAGGTGGTTGTCTTCAATAAAATTTTGATCCTGCAGGTAGGCTGCTTTGTCCAGAATCTTTAGCAGAAAGGGGACGGTTGTGATGGGACGGTAGTTCCCTAGGATAGAAGGGTCGAGAGATCGTTTTTTTAGGAGAGGTTTGACCCAGGCTTCTTTTAGGGAAGTTGGTACATGCGATGATTGAAATGATGAGTTGATGAAGGCTGTAATAATGGGAACCAGGGCAGGGGCACAGTCTCTGATAATGTGGGAAGGGTAGGTATCTCCCTTGCAATTGGATGGCTTAATGGATTTCATGAGGGCAATGACCTCAGATTCAGTCATGTTCGAGAATTCAAATTTCAGTATTTGACTGGGAGCGTTTGGCGGTTGGGCTGGAGGAGCCGTTGTACGCTCAAGGAGAGCAGATAGTGCTTTTTGGATGATGGCGGCGGCCATTTTGGAGCTTCTCTCCCCTTCGTTACGCGGATGGCGTGGAATTCGATTGTAGAGGCACTCCGGTGCTGTGGGTCTTCGCTGGAGTGATCCTTTGTACAGCTGATCATTCCCTCGCAGCGGAGCTGCAGAGAGGGAGCGCAGCCTTTGCAGACTGCCTTCGCTGCACAATATTTAAAAATATTTCTCTGGGGAGTATCCTCTTGGCCCTTCTTAGTTGGTTGAGGCTCCCTTGTTATTCTTGGCTGCTCAAACACATTCATGGGTATTGTTTGGGCCTCTCCAATTCAAACATTCAGCAGACACACTGCAAGTAATCCCTTCCAACTACCCCACCTGGCCTACAATGTTGGATCAGTCTCATGCATAAGGGTTTCCTTGTTCTGGTCCTTCATTTCTCTCAGAACTGGGTTTAAGGGGTTATCACACACTTATTCTCTCATTCACTTGGCCTTCTCTATCAGCGTTGAGTGTAAGGGTGCCCCACACCCTTCTTCTCTGTCATTGCTCTCCCCTTCTGACTCTTCCTCTTGTGGTCTCTGGGTTTCTAACAGCAGCTGTTGGTATAGGGAAAACATCTCGGGAAGGCACAAGTGGGCCCAAAGGGGCAGATCTTGAGTAGGGCTTCATCACCTCCCTCTCCCAAGCTCCTGAATTCTGGCCTGGTCAGCTCCTCTCTGTTCTGTACTTGTCCCTCCACAACATTCCAAAACATGCTTGTTCATCCTCCCACCATGGACACAACCCCTGCAGATCGGGTTCTTTCCCTTACTCTCTGCCTTGGACCAAAATAGCTTCTACATTCCAAATCTGACTATACGTTTAGTGCCGCTATTTTTCTCCAAAATTCTCCTTGATTTTCCTAAGCCCCTCCTCTTAATGTTCCCCTACATCCCCCTTAACATATCCTATCATCTCCTCCTTTTGCTTATCAGCGTTGTCTCCTGATGATCGCCCTCCTCATCCTTATCTTTTCCTTCCACTTCCTCCTAATGCTCACCAACCTCCTCCTGATGTTCACCCACATTCTCTGTATCCTCTCCTTCCATCTCCTTCTACTACCACCTCAGATCTGTTATCAACTCCTTTCAATATTTCCAACAGCCTGCCACAATCATCTCTAAACCCCCACACTGACTGACAGGGTGTGGCATGACTTTTGTATAGTAGGGGCTCCCTCTCCCTGGGCTGGGCTCTAGGGGAGGGACTGCACCTGTTTCAGAAGATTAGTTGAGGCCTGTAATTGGCTGCCTCTATATAGCTAACTTGGGCTTACAGATGGAGCCTGCGGGGTGGGTGGGACTAAGACTTTAAAGGGCTAGTCTGCCATCTGGATGGTAATTCTCTAGGCTTTACATCCGTTGTGACACTGGGCCTCATTCTGAGTTTGGAGGCAGCCAATAGCGCCATGGCTGCCTCCAAAACCAGGTCCGGGTCCGGTCTGGTGGAATGGGGACTTACCGGGACATTCCGACGTAGACGGACCCGGTAACTCCCCATTCCAATGCCATTCCCCATTCCCATTTGAGCCCCCATAGGGCTCAATGGGAAGGGGGAAGGCGCTAATAACGGGCCCGCTAATTTTGGACCCGTTATTAGCTCCAAGGTCCCTTAACGGGTCCCCTAAAGAACGTGTGGTCAGACCACACGTCCTTTGCGGTTCCTGCTAAGGGACCTCGGAATTGGGCAGTAAGGGATTACCGGCACCGGTCTCCTTATCGGTTCCCGGTATCCCTTACCGCCCAACTCGGAATGAGGCCCACTGTCTGAGTCCTTGTGGGATGTTTGAACATGGCCAGATTTCCTGGGGGTCGGGAAGGATAACCACAGTGATTTTCACTTTCCCATTGACACTGATAATCGTTCTTGTGGTTTGTGAGCCCCTGAGTTGTTCCAGACACGTACATGACCATGTTCGGCAAGCTGTGTGCGAACATGAAAAGTGAAAAGCGCTCTTGATGTCTTATTGAGTTGGGCAATCTGTGAAATAAAACAATGAAAAGGATCAATATCCAAGCGGCTGCTCCAGCTGGATGCTTCTCCTTATTCTGACTGCCGTGTTCCCTTAGATGGATCATACTCTTTTCCCACCTTGAGCTGGCCTGTCTTAAAAGGACTCACTCTGCTATTAAAAGGTGTGACAGGGCCTACTTTCAAGCCCTGACAGGCAAGAGCTGAAGGAGACCGACCCCACACCCCAAAGGGTACGAGAGTAAATGCGGGTGGCTGGCAACCCCTCCCTCCCTCTTACCTGTGGCAGCATCCCTGCTGCGGGTAAACTGGAGTGGGGCAGCCACCCCCAGCAAGCAGCAGATGCTAACCACAGGGACAGGGGGAGCCCCGCTGCAGCCAGGAGAACTGTGCCAGGAAGTGCTTGGCAGGCCGGGCGGCACACAGTGGCCTGCCAAGCAACAGCACTGCAGGACGAGGCAATGATGTACGCGGCAAAAGCAGCAAAAACACCAGCACAGCTCCAGCAGACCGTGCCTGCTGGAGCCCATGCGATAAGAGAACAGCCACGACTATGCTACCAGGGATCCCACCAAAAAAGTGCGGTCAACTAGCCCACCAGCAAATATATTTATTATAAAGGCCTCCATGCAGATCTTGCGGTCCCACTATGCCAACAGGGATATTATTATTAAAAGACCCCCCAGAAGGCCTGAAACAGCAGTTCCACCTTGGCCCTTCCGTCATCCATGGGAGAATGAGGAAAGGCTACCTGGCAAATGGGGAGGTGCTTAAACACCCATTTAAAGCCTCTAAGCTCCCCCCGCCCCCACCATGACATATACCCTGGATTGAGGTCTGTGGTTGGATAGGGTAACTATCCAATCAGGGGAGGGGTTGGGGTACTTAAGCGTGTGTTTGGAGTGTGCAATGTGGGTTAGTTTGCTGATGACAGGATGTGGTGGAGGATGTCTGAGAGACCAGAGGAGGCGAGAGCAATAGGAGTGCAGAGGTTATTGGAGAGAAGGGGTCTGTGGAGTGTTTGTGTGTGAGAGTAATGAGTATGTTGGGTAGCAATAGACTGGGTTGTAGCGGAGTAGAGATAGTGGTAGTGGGAGTAGCGTAGTAGCTATTGAGGGAGAGGTAGCAGTGGAAGTGGGTGTGACGTATACGTTTGGGAGTGGAACAGGCAGTAGAGAGATAGTTGGCAGTAAAGGGCGATAGTGAGTGATAGCAAGTAGAAGCATCAGTAGATTGATGACAGTAGTAGTGAGTGGAAGGGACGTAGAGGGTAGTTTGAGGTAAAAAAAGATCAGAGGTACAGTAGTAGGGTGGGAGGAAAACATCTGTTGAGAACAGCGTAGGAAAGGGTCAGGAGAGAACAGCGGTGAGAGACAGGAGAGTAATACAGGGTGAAAGAAGACAGCACCCCTAACTCCCTAAGACTACTAAGCAGGATAGGTCAAGGAAAACTAGAGGCCCCCTAGGGAGACAGGTAGCCACTATTAGGGAAAACACCATTAGCCCCAGGAAGAAGAACAGACAGTAGGGGTCACATGGCGGTAGTACCAACATCCTGTTACGGACCAGAGTAGACAAGCTAGAGTAAGACGGCCCCAGCTCCAAGTTCCCGAAAGACACTGGGCCTCATTACGACCCTGGCGGTAAGGGGTTTACGCCAGCGTTAGCTGCGCCGACCCCTTACCGCCAATTACGAGGTCCCTTAGCGCCATGGAGCTTTTAACACCCGCTTTTAGCGGGTGTTAAAATCCATGGCGCTAAGGGACCATGGAGTTAATTACGCCACCGTAATTTACGGTGGTGTAATTAACGCCTTCCCCACTCCCATTATGCCCTATGGGGCAAAAATGGGAATGGGGAAGGGTAAATGGGGATTGGGGACTTACCGCCCCGCCAACCTCGGAATGGGGCGGTAAGTCCGCCAACCACCATGGCGTAAACGTAGTTTACGCCATGGTGGTAAAGTCACGGCCCAGGCGGTAACTTACCGCCTGGGTCGTAATGAGGCCCACTGGTAACATGAAAGATATGCAATTAGATCCACAGGCAATCTGTCTGTGCTGCCAAATAAACACCCTTGAATTTGCTATGTGAGTCAGCGTGGTTATTTGTGGTGGGCCACCCCGCCACAAAGGTCTATGGTAGTTGACTTTGTGGGCACAGAAATGAGGTACTGGTTGCTACTGGGACACAGGAGCATGTGTGCATAATTTCATAATGATTTTGGGGATGGCCCTGACTCCTTGGTAGAAGGACCACTGTTGGGTGCATGGGTCCTGTGACTGTTTCCTGCCTCAGGGGGGGAGTTTATACTCCTTCCTGGTGTTTACGAGGAGAGGTAATTACTGACGGGCCCATTGGTCAGCACTCACCCTCGAAAACGGGTAATACAAGATAGCTGCACCTTGCGAGGACAGAGTGCAGGAGTCACATGCTCCGGCAAGGATCAATAATCAGGACTCCGTAAATTGGCAAAGGGAAGTCTGTTTAATGATACATACATCAGCTTATGGAAATCAGCAGCATCACGAACACTTGCCTCACCCCGACTTCCTCGAACTTCAGTACAACAGCCTCTTTTATGGGCAAACTTCATCATCATTGACGTCTAATTCTACAAAAAATCATCATGCAATACAATTGGTTGGGAAAGGTAACTTAAGTATAGGTGCTATAACTGTATATGGAAATAATGCAAGTGGTTTGGATAACTCTTATCGGGTGGGCGTCTACGTCCTTCCCTCTACACCACACGTGATTGACGTCACTACAAGTACGACGTCGCATTGGTTACAATGTCTATAGGACCCTAGATTACATGGTCTCTTGTGATTGGGCAAGTTACACCCCTAAACATAAATCTCCATTTTAATTAGCAGCATGCAGAATAGACACCCAGGTGCCTAGTGTCCCAAGATTCACCCTGCCTCCCTTCCATCAATCAGTGGTTTACGGCTATGTGTCAATTAGTTGGCTGGGTATGGCCTCGGATCTGTAGTCTCTTATCGGGAAAAGTTATGGCACCCTCTGGTTCTGATGACATCAGGCGGTGGTACATCTTAGCGCCTGTCTGGTCACGTGTTGGTCCACCGTGAATCTGCTTCAGTTTCCAACCTTTTGTGTATTTAATTCTGTATGCGCTTAGCCACCTGCCTGGGCCTCTCTTATCTCGACCTTCACAGGCAGGCTGGCATGCTCTGAAGTTGGAGCCTCGTGAGCTCATGCTCACCTCCCCTTCTCTGGTTGACCTCGATTACCCCGGCATGAGCCATCCTTTGTTAAGTTTCAAAGCCGCTCCTTTCCTCAGCTTGGGCCTGGATATGAAACTTGGCCAGTCAGGCCTTGACCGCCTGGGAGTACTTCTGTTTACACAAAATGGAGTTGCACGTGTACATTGTGCTATATTGAGGTAGATGTATACAGTCGGCACTTGTCGCTCTAACTTCTACTAAGCATTGCAAGCAGAATCGATTACTTAGCATCTTGCGTTTCAAGCTTATTTACACACGTTCAATAAGGTGGTTGCTTCCATCTTGTCTCATGGCACCATTCTCATAAGTTTTTCACAGTGTCTCTCCCCTTTGTCCTTTACAATTATCCCCGAAGTTGTCAGTACTGGCATGCATGCTTTCAGTACTCCTTCAGTTCGTTCTTGGAGCTGCTCTGGTCCTTGTTTCATCCCCACTGGCCTTCCATTATGGCTTTTGGAGTCTCTTCATGGACTGTGTGTAGGCATTCCTCCTCGTTCCGTATCAACAGCTGGTATGGTTGTCTGATTGTGTACCGTGCTGCCCAGGGTTGCCTGGTTATGGGCATTTCACCAGGTATTGATCTTCTAATGTACACAGGGCAGAGGCCCATTGCAGCCCTTTGTTGGTTCAGCTGCTCCTCGTACGTCACATACCTTGGCGAGTACTTTACTGGCACTTCGAAGCGAGGGGCAGGGGTGCAGGCTACGTCTGGGGTCTCCTCTACACAGGGGATGAGGAGGGGATCCTCCCGATACCATCTCTGTGCCCATCATCATCCACGTACTCACCCCACTTAAAGTCCTGATAATCAGGCTGGGAATTTGTGACGGTGCCTAAATTAACTTTCTGTTGTTTAGATTTATTTTTTCACATCACCTACAATCAGTGAATATGTACACCCGAAAACATCCCAATACCTTAACTTGATTATATTTGTGGACTGCCGCAGCAGTAGAGCACCAAAGATGATAGGCTGCATCCAATTACCTGTGCTATGTTGCACACTGCCAAAAGGTCAGGGAGGCAAGAGAGAAGGTCAATGCCAGGTACAAACCCCAGATTCTGCAGACGGTAAGTGTGAGGTGATTTGGCCTCACAGGAACCAACAGCATATGTGTTAACTGAACACCCAATGAAGCATGCTTTTAGAGTTCCATGAGTCCATTGCTCTGAGGATGAAAGCTGAGGTTGGGCATTTTGGCCATTCTATGGGTGTGCTAAGGACTAAGCAGAGCTTAGTGCCTCCATAAGAGGTCACCTTGGTGGGGAAATCCCCGTCACAATGTATCACCACCAGGGCAGCTTCCACAGTGCCGTGGCATGAAGCCAAGAGCACTCCAGAAAGGATGCACCTCATGAGTCAGGCTAAAAAAGTTTGTATTTGAGGCTAGGTACAAACGTGTGAAACTCAAAGGTGGGGTCAAACAGAAAAAAAAACCTTCTTGCTTCAGAAAACTTTCCATTAAGTCTCTGTGGTTCTTTCCAGTCACATTCATAGTCTAGTATGTAGGCGCAACTTGGAGGTGTGGGGTGTCCTTAGGGTTCTGGCTCGGCCTCTCACAGGCAGATAATTGGCTAGAGAGATTACTTTTAGGTGATAAAAGCACCCCTGTTGAAGTTCTAAGTTTTGTTGTAGCAAGGTCTAGAGTGTCTCCCAGAGGTGAGGTTGGCTAGGAAGCTTTCCAGGTGCCTCACCGGATCCTAATAGGGTACACTATCCCAGGGACCTGATCCCATGCCTGTCTCACGGGCCTCCTCCCTGAGCCAACACTCACTTAACTGGGGACATATCTTTAAGTCTCAATTCTGACGATCAGGCTTGCTGTCAGATAACCGCCTTACCAATCCACCAGAGGCTCATTCCTCCTCCCACTTCTCTGAGAAAATGGGTAGATTGTTATCTCACTGTTTCACTGTCACTGGCCGGGCACTTCCATGGAAGGGCTGATCATCCTCTTGTCTTCAACTTCTGCATCTATGCCATTGCTTCTGAATCTTTCCCTCCCTCCTTTCTCCAGATCTTCTATCCATCTCTCTCTATTGCTCCCCTTCAAAGCTGCCTCGCCTACCATTCTTCTCCTTGTGCCTCTGTGATGTTCTTGACCTTCATCCTTTTCTGTACTCTCCCCTGCTCCTTGATGGCCTCCTCCACCAATCCATGCCATACTCTCCACTTCTCCATGATGTTCACCTCCTCCAACTTTTCTGTGCTCGCCCCTCCTCCTTGACGTTCTACTCCTTCAGCTGTCTCTGTGCCGCCACCTCCCCTTCTCCATTTAGCTCTCTCCACACATTCTCCTGCACCTTTAGCCCTCTCTGCACCTCCACCTCCTTCTGCTTCCACTTCACCTCACCCTGCTTCTGCTCCTTATGATCTCTCTGCACCTCCACCTAACTTTGTGTCACTGCTCCACTGCATGAAACTACCCACAACCTCCATATCTCTACCTCGGTTTTTAGAGGGCCTTGTTCCCATGTGGCTCTCTGGATTGGGCTTCAGTCTATGACCTGCAGGTGTGCTTGGTGTTTGCTTCTGTTGTGTTATTGGTAATGTGGAAAGGAATTAGACATATGTAATGATTCCCTGGCTGAACACTCTTTTCTGCAGACCAATCCATCTATAGGTCTGTCTGCCATTTTGGAAACTTCCGGCTTTCAGATGCACGGTGAAATGAATATGCAGAGAATTGGAGACAGCGGCGCCGGTGATTGCTTAAAGTCCTGGCGTTCTCAAATGGGTAAACCACAACTTCTCAGTATTATTGCACAATGTCCACAGTTCCTTGGGTCTGCAAGAACGCGGGCCACTGTGATTGACTCTGCCTTTAGAATTGGATATTTATTTAAGGGAACAGTAATGAAAGTGGAATTCATGTGACCCTGCATCCACAGTGCTGTGGATGGGCACCAGCGGATCCTCCTCATTCATCTACCGGGCCTACATCACATACCAGGTGTGGGCCCTGTCCTACTTAATCACCCCAAACTCACCTTCAGGGACAAACAGGAGACCTCATCACAGCCGTCAGTGATGGAGAGGTGCAGATACACTGCTTTCTACTACTGAATGAATAGCATGGTTTATAGTTGCCAAGGTGTATTGCCTGTCTTAAAAGACCACCCTACCTTGTACATCTCCATTTCAGGGAGGGACACAAAGGAAGATTTGTATCTCACCATCGACTTCCCAATCTGCGAGCATCACACAGTACCTATTCTAGTTAGGACCATCCTCACAGATTGATCCACAGTAAAAGCTGCCACGCACCCAGATAACTACTTCCAGATACCCATCCACAGCGAAGTAATTGGTAACACATAGAAGTTCCTATTTATTTTGTTTTGAACTAACAAAATACATTCACCCCTGTTTCAGAATCACACGTAGACTGGGTGTAAAAAAGCCAATCCACACGTTAGACCTTGGAGTGGGAGGTGGCTTTACCAGTTACTGAAGCCACAGGAGTGACTCTTTTCTCCCTAGTATTTGAAACATGGATACAGCTGCATGGCTGTCTAGAACGTAGCTGGCTTTCTCCAATCAATGATGGTGGGGATGCAGAGCTTGGATGGTGCCTTCTCCTCTTCCGACTCTTCACACATAAGCACCCTTCTGTAGCCCAGGTCACCAGAAGTCTCACTGTTCGCTAGGTCAACAAGAGATGCAGAGTCGGCGTACTCAGCTTCACTAAAGCTTGTATGCCTTGGTTGTCAACTTAGAGGGAGGGGTATGTGTGATAGAGTACTTGATCCTTCACCCCCTGTACGTTCGCCAACAGTGTTCCATGATTCTGGGTCTGGAACCCCAAAAAGCAAAGCTGCAAAAATAGGAGTCATTCACAACTGAGTATCTCACTATGAGGTCTGGGCACAATGAACATGCAATATGAGTCTAGACCTCCTTTGGTGTCTCTTCCTCCTTCCACTGTGTATTGATACTGGCCAATAGTCATAGACACAGAGCCCGATTGGCTTACAGCAAACAACAGAGTAGCCTTTGACCCCAGTATTCGGATTTCTTGAGCTGCCATTTTATTCCGCACCAAGGAGATTCTAGTTATTTTAAACTGCGGGGCTACCAAAGGAGTCCACACAGACAGGGATACAGCAGTCATTCTCCCCTGAAGTCGTCATTAACCGCACCACTATTCGACCCATGGGGATTGTATCTTTATGGCAGGTGCACAGATGTTAACTGCTGCAAGCAAACTTACATGTCATGCCTATTGTGCAGTCCAGTGCCATCTCATTGACAATGGGAGGAATCATGCCCCCTGCTAGAAGAGACAGAGACATTGGCTCAGTAATGACCTGCCCTACAACCAAAATTGTCCTTGCCCTAAAATTGACACATGTATCTGTTCCATTTTGTCCTTAGGAACTCTAGGCAGGGGTGCTTGTGGTCATGAACCTTAACTGCCCCCTCTTATTCCAATGAAAGCAAACCACACCCATCCCGATATCTATGGACAGTGGTAATCCATGTTCAAAATGTCCTTCCCAGCGCAATGTGTGGCTCCTACACAATGTTGCTCATTGACCCTTGCACTTACTGTGTCCCTCTTTCTTTGGAATGCCTGTCATTTCCATGGGCTGAGGGGCAAATGACAGCTTGGGGAGGTAGGAATGCTGGAATGAATTCGATATTGCTTACATGTTCTTACACTAAAGATCAGCGGTGGGGTGGTGGGAGTTTGGCTGAGGTAATTTCTGGGAGAAAGATCAAAGACCATAGGTCCTCACTTTACCGTCCCCACATTCCTTTCTAGAGATTTCTATTAGTGTGGTATAAGGGCGAGAATGGGTGTTGAGCTGTCCACCCCATACCCCTGAGAAACTAAGCTGAGAAACAGAAATGGAGAATGGGAGAGGAAGGGTATTCTGAATTATGCCAAGTAACTAAGCAGGAGCAACAACCATTGGACACAATGATATATAGTTCACGTAAGTTTTATTGGAGAAATGTACAATGTTGGGCCAAACGGGTAACAAGAAACAACAAAGAACATGTGTACGTAACAATAACAGGATGGCTTCTGTGATCATTCAAATCAATCAAGTTTTTATTAGTCACCCAAGGCTGATCTCTTCTGGAAACCAACTTAATAAAGTTCCATAACACCTTTAAGATAACCTCTCTTTCGACTCAGTTTAGTAAAGTTCAACAACACTCTCAGGATAACTTTTCCCCAAGCTCAAAGTTCCTGATTTTAAAAACCTCAATCAAGGATCCTTCCTGGACACAGTCTTGGGATTTGTGCATGTCCCCAACACTTGTTTTGTCTTATGGTGTAGTGGGGTCCTGTCAACTGCTTGCTAAATACAGTGCAAGATCCTTTCCATGGACCTCCAGTCCCACGTGCCTGCATGCTCCACGTCTGTTGAGACCGGACCGGCGATTTGGACAGGCTAAAAAATCAACCACAATATCCACCAGAGTCTCTCTGTGTTTATCCTATGTGACATGTCTTCAACCATGGCTTTGTTCCCAGAAACCCCAACCTTGGCTATGTCATTGACAGTTCAAAACTCTCTCTCTTCTAAGAGGGCCTCTGTCTTCTCCAATCTCATCCCCTCTTTCTCCTTGCTCCTCCTTTTCTACTTCCTTTGCTCTGTCCTTAGCCTTTAGTATAGCAGTGGTCCTAACCTCCACCTGGTGTCTTCCTTTAACCGTGTGGTTCCCTGTCAGCTTCTCAGATATACCCTTGTCCATCTTCCTTTCAATGTTCTACCCAACCTCTTCATTGGGGCTCCCTTCTTCTTCCCCGTAATTCCTTCCAGCTTCCCCTCTCAACTCTATTCCATCTCTTCTATGCTGTTTTTTACACTATGCTCCTCCCAACTCCTAAGCACCTCTTCAGTGCAATTATTTCCACTACTCCTCTGACAACTCCTTGATGCCTCCTCTTTGCAACTCTATTCCATCTCTTCTATGCTGTTTTTTACACTATGCTCCTCCCAACTCCTAAGCACCTCTTCAGTGCAATTATTTCCACTACTCCTCTGACAACTCCTTGATGCCTCCTCTTTGCTCCTCCTTCCATCACCCACCTGAAAGAAAGTCTTTGGAACTCTTTCTCTGGCATTCTTTCCACCACCGTCCTCATAACTCCTTGACACATTGTCTCTGGTGCCTTCTCTGCACCATCCTCATAACTCCATCCATTCTCCATTTTATTGTTCTCTCCAGCCTACCCCCTGGTAGGAACCTGCCTCGACCTCCTTCCTGCTCTTTGCCACAGCCTCCTCTGTCCCACAATCTCTGCACCTATCTTGCCAGCTGTTAAAACCCATATGAAGGCTGTTGGGATTATGACTTTTACTGAGCCTTAGCCCCTCTCTCTGGGCCATGCTTCGTACAAGCGTGTACACCTGTGGGGGATATTGGATTGGAGACTGTGACTGGTGTGTTGGCTAACTTTGTTTCGTGCACTTGTAGTTAATGCTGCTGTACAGGACTGTGAATGAGTGCAGGCCGAGCTCTTAAAGGGCTCTTCCGCCATCTTGAATGGGACATGTGCTGTTGGCTCACTGCCGGCCAGGTAGTACACACAGAGGCACCACCAAGGGGTGGCCATGGGGGGCCACGGCCACCCTTATAAAAAAAACGCTGGCCCCCCACCGGCCCGCCTGCCTCTTAGGTGTTTGTTTTGGTGTGCCAACACAAGATTTCCAGAGACCTCATCAGGCCACCGCTATGAAACATGTCTGGGGGCACCGCTGAGTACACATGCATTGTTCCAGTGACACGCTGGTGCATGCTGCTAAAGGTGTCACTAGAAATCGTTCAGTAACAGTAAGGGCCTCATTACGAGTTTGGAGGCAGCCATGCTCTTAATATTGGCATGGCTGCCTCCAAACTCGGGTCCGGGTCCGTGGTCCCTGAATGGGGAAATACCTGGCCATTCCGACTTTGTAGGGCCCGATATTTCCCCATTCAGGGAACCCGGGCCCGGACCTTCCCCATTCCCATTTGAGCCCCTACAGGGCTCAATGGGAATGAGGAGCATGCTAACAATGGGCCCGTTAATGATGGGCCCGTTGTTAGCATGCTCGTCCCCTCGCAGGACCCGCAAAGGACGTCTGGTCTGACCAGACGTCCGGAGCGGGTCCCGCAAGGGGACCTCGTAATAGGGCAGAATGGGTTTAACGGCGCCGGCAGCTCTACCTGTGCCGTTAAGCTCATTCCGCCTGGCTCATAATGAGGCCCTAAGTCTTTTTCTGCTCTTATGTCCCGTGTGCTGAAGCACTCTATTACAGTAGCAGAATTTAGAGCAGCCCCCTGAAACCTTCCCAGCAGCATTTCTTAAAAGGACTGTCCGAGAGTGGACATATACTTTGTGACAGAACCTCTGCCACAGAGCTGGTGGGGTGGCCCGCGTGTACCATCTGCATTCCCAGCATTACAAAGTGGGTGGTGGCACCCAACCCCTGTGACCATCCCACTCCTTCACGGTTTGTGATAATTGGAATGTAAGGCTGTGCGCACCAGGGCCAGGCCAGCACAGATGTCTCCATGACTTCAGTGTAAATATTCCACTCGCGCCGCTGCGCTTGTTGGTGAATGGCACCAACTTTGGATGTTCATTTGATTGTGGTTTTCTTTGTCTTATTATGTGGATTTCTCTCTAATTTGGGAACGGAGTGGAGTTAGAAGAGCAAAAAAGCTCTCTTTTCACTGGGAAGAATGCTCCTGTGTATGCAGTCAGGAATTTCCTATGTACACTCAGTAACATTCTTAAAATAATTGCACTATACACGGGGACCTTGGCTCCTGTTTATTTATAATATTAGCACATTTTTAAGTTCATGAACAACGTTTGACTCTAGTTACCAAAGCAACCATTTAGTGTGAGTATCTACAACAACAATGGGGCTGCAGGAAATATTAAGATAGATAGGTGTTGGGCTGAGACCAATTGAAACATACACACTGTGTCAAAGCTCCCATTTGAGTTTGAATGTTGCATTTAATGCATGGGATCTTCACAGATGAATGGGTTTAATCAGATTGATGTTGTGTATTAGTTCTATCTTTAACTCTCACCTGAGAATGAGATGTCAGAGCATGCAACAAACATACAAGGCATCCTGCAATGATCCACTCCCCACTGATGTGAATGCAGCCTTCACTGCTGTCAGAACATACAACTTTGCTCCTTGACAGACGGATTAAACCAAACACCAAAAAGGGGCCCACATTCACTAATATTTGTATCTCACAGACCAACAGGCCCACACATTTCCATCAAGGCAGCCTTTTGGGCACTGTCCTCTTGCCCTATGGGCCAGTCCGAGACAATGTTGTACATCTTGATGTGGAAGAAGAAATGAGAAGACTGTTCAAACTGCACAAAGGAGGCCCCCAAAAGCATGCCAGTGGTTGTGGATCATGGCTCGAGCGACTCAACTTTCTTTAGGAGCTATACATCAAGGACAGACCTTCTATAAATAAGCTACTCTCTCCACAGTTCAACCACCACTAAAAGGAAGTAAGCTGGGACTTGTGTGCTGCATTGGAGAGTTTGCGGTGGCTGGTCAACTTACCACGACACGGATACTGCAGTCTTCATTTCATAAAAGGGGTCTGAATAGATGCAAGAACAGGCAGGTGGATGCGGGTGGTGAGAGAGTATGATTTACTGGTAGATGGGAAAGTCTTTAAAAAAACATGAACACTGATAAAGAACTTTTTTTTAAATAGAAAAGCGTCATGTGATCGCTCCCTGCATACCATTCAAAACAGTATTTGACCCAATAAAAGAACAAAGGCTCCCCTCATAGTACACAGGAAGTGGACATGCCCAAGGGCCAGCCCGCCAAAGAGGTGGCGGTTCATGGTGTACAATTACTACCAGGAAAGGCACATTTTGGTGGTTGTAGAGGGGTGACGTGAAGAAGGTTAGGCGGTTACCTGACATGTTCAATAAAGTAATCTCGATGGGAGCAAGTGAGAGGGGCACCCTGACGAAAGTCCCGCCCTGTCAGTGTGAACATAGACTGCATTATGGTGAGTGGTGCTAAGATGACCCCGAACTGAGTTTGCAAAATGCCACCTTCATTCTGCAGGCATGGCTGCCCTATAATACACCGCTGTGGTAAGGTGTCTTAAAATCTTCTGTCATCCAGTCTCCCGCAGGAACCTTTTTATTGCTGTATAATTGTGATCCAGGTCTCAAGAACGCTCTGACAGGCACTGATCCCAACAATGGCAAACATATAAGGGCCCAATTCTCAAATGAGGAGATGGTCATGATAATTTCAGATGTGCGCCTTCTATCTTACACCTCATTCTAAAAGCCTAAGCTTGGGGTAAATCTAGGGCTATCTGCAGACTCTTCGAGATATCCCTGATAAAGTCTTTGCAAATCACAAATAAACATGAGCATCTCAGAGATGCTCTAGATAGGGGTCTCCCGATTTGGAACAAATGTAGGCCTTGTGGATCAGGCATATAGGGGAGCATATCTGACGTGCTCACAGGCATCTCCACAATTGCTCCGCTGCAAATCCTTGAGAATCAAGCCCATCACGGCGTCTTAGTTTTAACCCTCAGCTTTTACAAATATGGATTTTCTAAACAGGAGATGAAAGCACTAAGATTTAAGAAACTTTGTCAGACTGCAACATGGGACTCAGAAGCGATTCATTTGCTACAATCTACATCTGTTAAGCCACACCCCTTTCATTTGCAGTAGCGCACAACATTTTTAAATAATTTGATTGCCCTCCGTTGTTGTATTTTGTACTGACCTCAAGGATGTCAACATCATCCGTTCTGTCCCTTTTAGCCTGAATGGCCTGATCTTGAAATCAAACATAATGTGGATAGAATATTGTGATTGACTACTCTTATTTTGAAAAGCATAGCTCACATTTTTCTCCATTGTCAAATGCTCAAGGTTATTAAGGCAATCATATACATTAAATGGTGCTACTGCTAAGAAAAGCCTGAGAGCCACGATGCGCAAGAAAACCAGAAGTGATGAATTGAGCCAATGTTCGTGGCTTGATCCTTTAAAGGTCTGAGGTGCCATCATTTCATCAATAAAATACTCATAGTAGACAAAGAAGCTACATTATGTACATTGTCAGAGTACAGCTTTCATAACTGTGAGAGCTGTAAGTGTCCTTCTTTAAACACTTTAATCAATACTACACACATTATTATTCATCTAGGAAAGCACAAGGCCATAATCCTTAATCTATCAGTCCTAATCCATTGATATAGGTATCTGCCTACATTACCGTTAGGTGAGAACTGTGAATTTAACTCAAACAACACAGGATACCAACACATAATATACACATTACTGAGGTTCTCTGTTTATAACCCCAGTTTATACCGAATAAGAATGTGCCAGAGTGGTGGTCAGTAAAGTAATGCATTTTGTCCAGCCCCTATCCCACTTGCTACCACTGAACTAGCCATACACATCTCCTGCACAATTATAAACATTATACTCAAGAAGAACTATGCACACCGTAAAGACTCAACTAATGATCATACTGTTCCGTGCCTTTACAATAATGGCCTGCATCAATCTCACACCTTGCACCTTGCAAGAGAGAAATTTGAGACTCTGAGCAAGACTGACCCGGATCCACGAACCCAAGACTAATAAAACTAGGACACAAGACCCCTATCTCAGGTATAAAACCTGTGCCACAGACTATAATCCCTCTACACCTTCCCTAGAAACTATGCAAAATACTCATACTTGCAGTACCGCCTACCCTCCTCACAATCAACTCAGACCGAACCACCCTAAACAAACTCCCCCCCTCTCCAAGGGCAAAACAAACTGAAAATGATTTCAGGAGCCTTAATTAACACCAGATCTCTCATGACGCATACTACTGAAATTGCAGACATACTCGCTATGGATGACCTAGACATCCTAGCGGTTACTGAATCCTGGCTTCATGGCGCAGCAGGTCCAGCCCTCATGTTAGCTATACCTGATAGTTACAAAATACTGAGAGTCGACAGGCCCAACTCCAGAGGGGGCGGCCTTGCTATCATAGCTAAAACCAAACGAGCACTATGGCTAACTACACCCCCAGAAATTAGGTCATGTGAGCTTCAGCCAAACTTCCTATCTCTGATAACAGCACATTAACCATCTTCATAATATACAAACCTCCAGGTCCAATCGGCACCTTTGAGCTAGCTCTCTCCAGCCTCCTCTCTAACAAAATCAAGGACAGCTCTCAACTCCTATTACTAGGAGACTTCAACCTGGGCTTTAATGATCCCGAGGATAAACAAGCCCACTCTATTGAAGCTGTTGTAACAGAACATGGCCTGACCCAAAAATTCCTTGCACCTACTCATATAAAAGGGCGAATATTAGACTGGATAGCCAATTTGAACTGCTCCACTACCATTACCAAAATAACCCCACAACCTTGGACTGACCACCACTTAATTGGTTTCTCGTCCGCTATTGAACCCCAAAAACAGAAAATCCTTCAAATAGCTCCGCCTCTCCTTACTAGATGCAAAAAAGACATTACTACTGAAAAACTACTTCCTCTCCTCCTACCTACCCTCACTGCCATCTCTGATTGTTCCGACCCAAACACACTAGTAGCAACCTTCAATAACACCATGGCCAAGGCCCTTGACATTATTGCGCCAGACAAACTCCATAAGAGCAAACAGAAATCCCATCTTAATAACTTGTTCACTCCCCAGCTCAAAGAAATACATATCCAAAAAGGAAACTCCAAGCCATCTGGCATCACTCTCTCACGATCGAGAATAAAACTACACTAACTAACTTTGCCATTATGTATAAGAAAGAAATAATCCTCACCAAAAAGAATACCTTCAATGCAAGAATCACCAAGGCAAAGTCTAATACTAAGGAGCTTTTACCATCCTCTGTGAAATGGAAAACCCTATTCCACCCACAGACAATGCCCAGAAAGATAAACAATGCTGCACCAGCATCCAAAATGCGCTATCCAACACAATAGTTACTCTGCAGACCAAAATAGCTAATAAAAAAGCCTCCCTGTGCTCCACTGAGACACCACCCACCCCATCCTTTGGGTCTCCAATCACTGATATACCTTTCAGATTCACTAACATCTCCACCTTGGAAACTGAAAAGGTTATACTATCCCTAAAGCCCTCTAACTGCCAGGGCGATAGCTGCCCAGCACAAATAATTAAGGATGCAGCTAGAGATTTAGCACCCTTTATCGCCAAGCTAATTAACGCCTCCTTCAATTCAAACACTGTCCCTATCAACCTTACAGAATCCTGGGTGCTACCTCTCCTTAATAAACAGACACTAGATCCAGTCATTCCCACAAATTACAGACCCATCACAACTGTCCCATTCCTCCTTAAAATTATCGATAGAGTAGCTTACCTCCAAATCCAAAGGTGCTTGGAGGCTAACCTTCTACTAGGTTTGCGCCAATCTGGATTCAGACCACAACACAGGACTGAAACGGCGTTCATTGACCTCAAGACACAAATCGCTGAGTTGAAGGACAAAGGTAAAACAGCTATGCTACTCCTCGACCTCTCGGCAGCTTTCGACCTGGTGGATCATGCAGTGTTATGCAAACACCTAGCGTCAGCTGCACACTTCTTGAGTGATGCTATAGCCTGGGTACGATCCTTCCTAGCTAACCATACCCTGAGAGTGTTCTCCCCTTCAGCCTCAGCAGATCTAATCCAAATCACCTGTGGCGTTCCACAAGGTTTATGCGTTTCACCGACAGTGTATAACATCTTTACCAAGCCCCTCTTTGACAAACTTGACAGGCTAGGCATCACATTTACTAATTATGCTGATGACACCCAGATCCTCATACCCCTCTCGGGCAATTTTGTCGAAGACACGGCTCTGGTAAATAGGATATACCTCCTCATTCAGGTATGGATGGACTCACATGGTCCCTGCCTAAATGACAAAAAAACGGAGATCCTGATTCTGGGTTCTGACTCTAACCTAAAAAACTCAGCCCCAGTTATGCTGCCTACAATATTGACAGCAACATAATCAAAGTAGTATCCGAGGTAAAAACACTAGGTTTTTACCTTGATTCCACATTATCACTCAAAAAACAAGTTAGCGCTATGGCATCATCGACAGCTTACACCTATAAACTGATCAGTGCTTGCAGACCCGACTTATCTAAAGCTAGTTGCATTAGACTTGCCAATGCATTTGTCTAAACTAGACTACTGCAATGCCTTATACGTAGGCACTAACAAATAAATCCTTAACAAGATGCAAATACTACAAAATAATGCCTTGAGAGCTGCCTTGAAAATACCTCGTAGAGAGCATATTTCAAACCTTAGAAGAGACCAGCATTGGTTAAAAATCAGTGGCAGGATTCACCTTAAAATGGCATCCCTTACCTTCAAATGCCTTAACACCCCAGCCTAGAGATCCCAAGATTCAGACTCTCCAAAGCGGGGGGAGCTTGCTTCCAAGTTAAAGCTGCTGTCTCCTGGAATGCACTCTGTACTGCCCTAAGAGTGGAACAACCATATTCGAGATTCAGACATAACTTGCTAAACTGGCTTTGTACCAAGGACTCATAAAATACTGCTTCACCCACCTGTGATTCTATCCTTGAACTATGTGCGTGTCCCTGCGTGTACCATACTACTGCCCCCACACTGTTCCACTGTGTATTTTGTACCCCGTAGCTAAACTGTACACATTGTAAATTGTTTCTTATGCACTGTAAATTGTTTACTCTTATGTAATGAGATGTATACTGTAACTAAGTGAAAAATATTCTTGTAACTTTTGCGCCCAGCTACCCGAGGGTTTGGTGCGCATGACCAAATAAATAAACAAACAAACAAACAAACAAATAGATACACGTATAATCTTGAATTCTTGTTTAACCCCTTCAAAGCAAGAGGCCACGGTTTCAGCAGGGTGACATTTATTGAGACTGTGGGCCTCATTACACGGAAGGCGGTGATCCAGGGTGCTATTAGCACCCTGGACCATGCCGGTAAATTACCGGCACCGCCTTGGCGGAAAGGGGATTTACCGCCCCATTCCAAGGTTGGTGGGGCGGTAAATCCCCCTTCCGCCATTGCCCTTCCCCATTCCCATTTCTGCCCCATAGGGCTCTATGGGAATGGGGAAGGCGCTAATTACGGCACCGCAATTTTGCGGTGCAGTAATTAGCTCCGAGGTCCCTTAGCGGGTTGGTTTTTAACGCGTGCAAAAAGCAGGCGTTAAAGCACCAACCCGCTAAGGGACCTCGTAGTAAGGCGGTAATGGTTAACGGTCACCGTTACCATTAACGGTGGTCGTTAACCATTACCGCCTTCCGTGTAATGAGGCCCTGTAAGTCTAATATAAGTTTACAACTTGTTAAGAATCGCAGTGGTGTCAAAGATTTTTTGTTACACTTTCCTAATTGAGTTCTTTAATTTGAGCATAATTTACTTACTGAGTTCCTAATTTACACCATTATTTATCTTATTGTGTTTAGGATTTTTCAGACATGTTCTTGTAAAAATCCATCGAAAGCAAATCATTTTTTGATTATGTTGTCTCATGTTCTATTATTGGGTTTTCAGGTGTAGAGGAGCAGTCAAATGCCTCTGCAGGAAGTCCCGCTCCCCTCCCACCTGGAACCAGAAATTGTGCCATGTTTGACACCAGCAATTATGACTATTCCGCAGAGAATCTTAGAGAAAAGGTATCCATTAAGAGAGCCCTATCAGATGTATTCCCGAAGAGATGACAATCTCATGGAGGAGATCCCCGAAGGACTGTGAAAATGAGAGAAAGAGAAGTTGGTGACATCACAAGAGATGAGTGTGGCGCACTGAGAAGATTGGCTGAAGAAGAGAATGTATGGCCCTTATAGAAACTAATGGCGAAGTAAAGAATCAAGTAAAGTATCATAATGCGAGACAAAGATTGAACGTGTGAAGAGCACTGCAGAAAATGCAAACCATTAAATAACTGTACAGATGTAGTAACGCAAGTAGACTAAGTGATCATAGAAGCTAGCCATACATGGTGAATAGACTGCAGGCAGTGCCGCCCTTATATAGAAGCTGGACATTAGTGTCACAACTTTAGTATGTTCAAACCCACGATGCAAAGGGCTAAAAGCTGTGTCACAGCAAAAGAATTAGCTGGGATTGTGGAAGTATCGAGAAGGGCTGTCTGGAAGGCTGGAGCTGCGAAAGAACTGGTTATCTATCCTTGAAGAACAGTGAATGTGAGATGATGAATCATCCCTTGCTAAGGTGCAAAGAAAGAACACCATGAGAGTCAAGTTGTATTCATTTAATACAAGGAAATGCTGCAAAATGGGCAGAATTGTGGTCTCCTTTCACATGAGCTAAGGATGAAAATAAAAGTTGGGCATGCAGTTCAGAACTATGATAGCGCGTGCTCACACTCCCGTGTATTCTTAGGAGCAAGGATACTTTGCAATGCCAAGTTCAAAGGCAATCTTCATGCAGAAGTCATGGGTGATTAGAGATGATGGGCTAATTGGGTGGGGAGAAACAGTCAAGTCCATCTTCTGACACCTGGGGTATGAGCTTATGTGCTGCTAGTGAGTCGAATGTTCCAGAAGGGCACGAGCGTGCCAACCAATTGTAGGGGGCCATATAACGAAGGACCTTATAGTTTGGGAGCCAATGATGCACCGTGTATCTAATAAAATGTTTAAGATTACTTGCACTTGGGGTGGGCATGAGTTGTCCACCTGACAGTAGATGTCCAATCACAACCCGACCCCTTATAGAAAGTATTAGCGTTTCACAACCCCCGTAGGTTTTTCTTATTTGCCATGTAGTATGACGTCACATATGATGGACTTTTACTATATAAGTATAATATTTTAGGAAATGCTTTGAGAGAATACTTGTGTGACGTCTGTTGATGTCAGTTGCAACTCCTTGTTTTAGATAATTGATAATAAAACAGTAACATTGACTTTGCCATCTTCCTGAGTTAGTTTAATTATTTGGTGTAAAGAGTTACTGTGCATCCCATCCACTGCATGACACGCTACCCGCCAAGGACCATAAGTTCTCAGGGGTGAAATCACAGTGTCATAGCATCTAAGAGCAAAATTACAGGGAGGGAAAACTAGGAGTAAAATTCCAGTGTGCAACATCTAGGAGCACATTGTCAATGGATACATAAGACCTCAGGGATCAGGAGTGAGGCAACTTTATACTGATGCCTCATATTTGGTCGATGAGTAGACTTAAATGTCTCCTTCTTGAAGATTGCTTTGATGCAACTGAGATCTAGGAATTGCCTCCTGTATTTTTCTTTTGGCAAGGGACTACTTGGTATAGCTGCTTTGTTTCTCCCAAGAATTTCCCAAAACGTTCTCTTTGATCTAGTCACAATTATACCATTGTTTGATTGTCTACAATGTGGAGTCTCTCGTTAATCTGTTGCAAAATCTCTAGGATCCAGCTGCCTGTCTGGCACCCATATAAGCAACACATCTTTCACACTGCTTGAATACTTTTTCAAGTTTATTTTTGTGCGGAAGCTCTGGTTTCTGTTTTGAACTGCGGCAGACGCATGCACTCTGATTTTGTTGCCATTATTTTGCGAATTGTAAGTGTGCTACCTGGGATTCATGATTTGTCTCATGTATTGTTATGGGTGCATAGCTTTAGATATCACCATGTGAAATTGATTTTATGCAGTTCAATTATTACCCCTTGCACATTCTTCCCTTGCTTGAAATGTCCTTGTTAGTTGCTTGCAATCTATCGTCTATCCATATCCTTAAGGATTATGTTATTAATGACTGATCGATTTATCTTTTTTATGTGGCAAATATATAGGCACTACAGTTTTAGCGCTCTGATTGTACATTTTGTCTTATATTCTTGTTAATTTTTTTTTACGTTGATGAATCTTCATGCTCGCCAACCTAAAAATACAACGTAAGGTACGGATCCACTGGCATTCTTTTCTCTGCCGTGGCAATTCTCTAGCTCCACCGTGTCCATGGGGTGCGACTAAGCAAATATCAATACATACCAGATCTCTGATGTCAGTATTGCACTATTCCTCCTTCCAATGACTTGCCATCTAATATCATGCAGCACAATTCTATGTCATCTAATGTGTTCCAGTAATCTCATTCTAAGTTACCAAATAGTACTTCTTCCAGATGCATATTTGTACATGTATTGCACGTATGGTCGATTGATTAAACATTATTTCATATTGTTGCGGTGAGCCGAATGCAACAGTTTGCATACAAACAGGTTGTACAGGTCAAACATGTATAAACAAAATAGTTTAGTTTCATGCGTAACCATGTTTATGTAGAAACTTTCATTTCTGTCAAATGGGGCATAGAGGATGTTTCAATGTTGGTGCATTCAAGTATGATCATAGGTTTATCATGTAAGAATTCCATGTAATCCTTGTCTGGTTTTACAATATGTAATTATTTTGCTGTCCAAAATATAAAGAATTGCAAATTGCGCTGAAGTGTGATGACTTTTAGGGGCCGATTCATGGAACAAACGTGCGCCGAAAATCTTGGCGCAAGCAGGCGCAAGTGCGAAAAAACAGGCGTGTGCGATTCATGGAAGTCCCTGCGCGTGTTTACCTCGGGATGTGCGCCAAACCCGTGCATGGCGCACACATCACTGCAACATCCCGACCGGTGTGCGCGACGCGCACGTGAAAGCGCACAACCTCGGCGCATACACCAGAAAGTGGGTGGAACACAGGGCGTAACGCGCAGAATGGGGAACAACGTGCGAAAATAAGGGCGTAACTGGGGATGTACTGCAGGGAAGCAGACGGAACGCCCACACGCACTCGAACCACACGTATTCATGGAATCGAATAGGGTAAAGCCGCGCACAGCCAAAGACACGCACAAGCCGAAACACGTCCGCCACATGAAGGCAGGCGGTAGCGTCCCTGCGCATTACAAAAGTGGCAATATACAGCAATGATGAATGTCCCATACTGCGATTGGGTCTGTGCGAGCGGGGAACGTGTATTTCGGGGGTGCGCGGGAAGTTTCACACGTGATTGAGCGGGGTATGTGTATTTCGGGGGTGCGCGGGATGTTTTACACACGATTGAGCGGGGTATGTGTATTTTGGGGGTGCGCGGGAAGTTTTACATGCGATTGAGCGGGGTATGTGTATTTCGGGGGTGCGCGGGAAGTTTTACACGCGATTGAGCGGGGTACGTGTATTTCGAGGGTGCGCGGGAAGTTTCACACGCGATTGAGCGGGGTACGTGTATTACGGGGGTGCGCGGGAAGTTTTACACGCGATTGAGCGGGGTACGTGTATTTCGGGGGTGTGCGGGAAGTTTCACACGCGATTGAGCGGGGTACGTGTATTTCGGGGGTGTGCGGGAAGTTTTACACGCGATTGAGCGGGGTACGTGTATTTCGGGGGTGCGCGGGAAGTTTCACACGCGATTGAGCGGGGTACGTGTATTTCGGGGGTGCGCGGGAAGTTTTAAACGCGATAGGCCTTGGGCGAGCGGGGTACCACTCACCGTCTGCGTGTAGAAGAACGCGTAGCCAACACCCACCCGCTGTGAAGTAATAGCGTGTGAACCCCAACGCCTGGAAAACACACGCACCGCACCCCACGGAAAGCACCTACAGAGCAATGGAAATCCACGTGGGATCTTCAAGCCCTGCCAGGGCAACGCCCGTGCGCGATATGTCATAGACGCGCTTACGCGCTAAGGGCCTTTGGTCCAATGAAATCGCGTATGCGTGCAGACGCGCTTACGCGCTAAGGGCCTTTCCTCGAATTACATGCTGACGTGCAATTTTTTCACGTGCCAAATCACTCCGTATCAAGCTGGCCACGCGAAAACACATGGAAGACCACGCTCCTGCCCAAAAGGCCGAATCACTGCCCCCAGAGCCCCGAGCACGCTCCCACCTGCCATCTGCTCCTGCCTGACTGCCTGCTGCCCTCGTGCCCTGCCATTTGGTGCCTGCACATCAGCCATCTGCAGGGGTCCAGTTGCGGTGCCCACCCCTGCTGGAACAGAAGACTCCCGACTGGGATACCATCGCTCCACAGCCCAGCCCCAGGACCCAGTTGCCCACCCACACCTGCCTCGGGGGTCGCCATGTCGGGGCAAACACCATCTGAGACCACTGGCGACACCCAGCCAGAGGGGCAGAGGGCCACCAGCTTCAGTCAGAAGGAAGTTGGTGTCCTGGTGGAGCTTGTCCTGGGGCATTATGATGCCCTCTTCGGATCATCACGTGCCGACAAGGAAGGACGGGACAGGATCTGGGACGACTTTGTGGTTGCCATCAACGCGGAGGGGGTGGCAACCCGCAACATCAAGCAAGTCAAGAAGCGCTGGGAGGACTTGAGGTCCAGGACCCTCATAAAGGCCCGGCGCCTCGTGGAGGGGGGCCGGGGCAGCATGAGTACCATCCAGATGAGGGTCCTGGAACGCGTACGCCCAGCGCGCCATGCCCAGATCCTTGAGAGGCAGACCCGTCTGGAGTCGAGCGGTAAGTGGCCAAGCATTGCTGTGTGAGACAGGGCATGTTGCAGTGTGCTGGTTGTCTGATACTTGCCTGTATGTGTGACATAGGCCATGTACGCATGTGTGTGTGCAGGGACATCATGGTCATGCATGTGAGACCAGTAATGTGTTAACCACACGGTTGGTGCATGGGTATAAATGCAACATGGGGAGCCCTATGTGGAATGGACACATGAGAGCATGCCAGTCTCTGTTCCTGGACATGGGTGGGGGTGAGGGATGGGTGCTGATGCCATGTACATGTATGGTGTCCATGTCTGTGTGTCTGACCTGCGTGTCTGTGACTTGTGAATGCCAAGGATGCATGACACATGTCTGTGACAATGTTCAGATTCACTGATGCAGCGCAGTTATCCTTGCATCCACTGTGTCTGGGGTGTACGAGGTCAGATGGATGAAACTACGGTGAAGTGTGTGCATGTGATAGGCATAACCCATGATGCATGTGAGTTCCAAAACAACATTGTATGTTTCAAGAGTCCCTTGGACATGTATGCTAATGTCCATAGCATGCGCCATGCCTGTTACTGCATGTGTTTTGCCTGCACTGACCCATGTGTTGTGGAGGGACATGATGGAAGTGATCTTTGACAGTGCCACTCATCTGCTATTGCTTCCTGTCTAGTGGACCATTGTACAGTACCTTGATGCTTGTGTTCTATGTCTCCCTCTACACAGCGCCAAGTGAAGAAGAGGGCGGAGACGGCGCTGTGGAGCAAAGCGGCGGGGATGCCCCCACGGCTGCAGCGGAACGGGTGGGTGAGCCCCCACAGGGGCTTACAATGGCGGAAGACGGTGTGGAGCCATCCAGGTTGGTGGTTTCCACAGAGGAGGAGGAGGCCGCTACTGAGCCGCACATGGGGCCTGGTGGGGGCATCCCTGCTGGTGCAAGTGGTGCAGTCCAGGGGCAGGAGGCAGCACAGGTCACCGTGGAGGGGCCTGTGCATGTCACTGTCCCTGACACTGTGACTGCACCACCATGCACCAGCAGGGATGCCCCATCCCAGGCCCGTCCGCAGGTAGGGGGGATGTCCATGTCATCTGACTCCCCTCCACCTGAGGACGAGGGGACCCCTGGCCTTATGGATAAGGTCCTGATTGGTGTCGCGTTGCGCACGGGTGTCATTCGTGATGACGTGCGTGCTTCCCGAGGGGAGCACGCACGTCATCACGAAGAGCACCGTGCCAACGTGGCCCAGTTGGGAGCGGCCATGGTCAGGGGTTTCGTACATGTGTCGGCCACTCTGGCGACCCTCTCCTCCTCTGTGAAGGCTATGCGCCAGTCGTTCTCCATGCCGTCTTCCGGCCCAGATGCCACCAGGGCCCCCTGCGGACCTGCCCCAACCAACGCAGCTAACTCGGTGGGGATCCCATCCCTGCCACAGTCGGGAGTCGGCAGGGGTGGACACACCAGCAACTGGACCCCAGCAGATGGAGGATGTGACGGCATCATCAGGCAGGGCACGTGCACGACGGCATCGGTGGATTCCATCAGCCTGGATGCCGTCGTGCTGGCAGAGGCAGTTGCGTCGGAGGCAGCGGCAGGCTCGACGTGGGAGGCATCATGGCTCGGGGCCATCAACATCAGGGGGGCAGGCATCGGCCGGAGGGCAGGAGAACCCTGGAATGGGAGTGTCTTCCGTGTGGGAGCGGTTGGGCCAGCAGATAGGTGCGGAGCGGCGGCGGGCAGAGGAGGAACGGCTCACAATGGTCAGGGCGGAGAACTCCATGCGGAGGGCGCTGAGGCGGGCTGAGTGCCTCGAGGGTATTCGCAGGGAGTTGGAGCTGGACACCGCATTATCCCTGCGAGACCTCTGGGCCAGGGAACATGCCTGCCTCCAAGCCATTGAACAGGAAGGAGTTTGATGATGCCCTGGCCCATGACATCAACCAGTGAGCCGTCGGACTAGCCCGCCGCCTTTGTATATCGTTATTTAGGTTTAGGTTTCATTTCTTTATTATTATGATTTGGAGTCCACGGACTTTGCTCCACTTTTTGTATATAGTTGTATTTTAGATAGGGTTCTTGGTAGGTTTCATTTGCTTTTGGGATAATGGACCCTTCAGTCTTTCGTTTTCAATTTCAGGACATGTATATACTTTCTTTTAGTCATATTTACATGGAGTAATGTTTTTTTTATGCTTTTCATCTTTGGATTTCGTTCTATGGACTTTGGGGATGCACCACTTATATTTTTTCATGTTTTGGATTTCTTTTCTTGCTTGGATTTGACTTTCTTTTTCTTATTTCAAAAATTATTTCTTCATTTGCATGTGTGCTTTTCATTTTGACATTTGTTATACTTTTTAATACATTTCTTTATTCAACATTATTGGTGTGGTGTACAGTGATGATTTTGGTGCATGTCTCCATGAGCATTTGCAGAGTCATGTGTTGCAACTGTGTGGCTCTGTAGGACATTTGCTGATGGGCATGCTGGTTCTTTTCAGACTATCATGGAATGGGTGATTTACTAGGGAGTGGGTGCAGTGGTTCGTTGGGTGTTTGCACTGGGGAGATGGAGGGGTGGGATTTGGGTTGGCATTAGGGCCATGGGTCTGTATAGTCATGGCGTGGTGTTTGGGGGACATGTGTGGGGGCCTGCTGGCAGGTGCCCCTGACTGCTGGGGGTTGGGGGTGCAAGGGGACATGAGTGGGACATGAGTGGGGGCCTGCTGGCAGGTGCCCCACACTGCTGGGGGGTGGGAGTGCAGGGGGACATGAGTGGGACATGAGTGGGGGCCTGCTGGCAGGTGCCTCACACTGCTGGGGGGTGGGGGTGCAGGGGGACATGAGTGGGACATGAGTGGGGGCCTGCTGGCAGGTGCCCCACACTGCTGGGGGGTGGGGGTGCAAGGGTACATGAGTGGGACATGAGTGGGGGCCTGGTGGCAGGTGCCCCACACTACTGGGGGGTGGGGTGTAGGGGGACATGAGTGGGACATGAGTGGGGGCCTGCTGGCAGGTTCCCCACACTGCTGGGGGTGGGGGTGCAAGGGGTCATGAGTGGGGGCCTGATGGCAGGTGCCCCACACTGCTGGGAGGTGGGGGTGCAAGGGGACATGAGTGGGACATGAGTGGGGGCCTGCTGGCAGGTGCCCCACACTGCTAGGGGGTGGGGGTGCAAGGGGACATGAGTGGGGGCCTGCTGGCAGGTGCTCCACACTGCTGGGGGGTGGGGGTGCAAGGGAACATCAGTGGGACATGAGTGGGGGCCTGCTGGCAGGTGCCCCACACTGCTGGGGGGTGGGGGTGCAGGAGGACATGAGTGGGACATGAGTGGGGGCCTGCTGGCAGGTGCCCCACACTGCTGGGGGGTGCGGGTGCAAGGGGACAAGAGTGGGGGCCTGCTGGTAGGTGCCCCCCACTGCTGGGGGGTGGCGGTGCAAGGGGACATGAGTGGGACATGAGTGGGGGCCTGCTGGCAGGTGCCCCACACTGCTGGGGGGTGGGGGTGCAAGGGGACATGAGTTGGTGATCAGTAGTGCAAGGAGATATGTGCCTTTGCTGGGGGGCATGCCCATGTTGGGTGGGCTGCCTGCAGGACATGACCAGGGGTGCAGGGTAGTCCCCTGTGGTGTGGGCTGCCTGCAGGGGCCGTGGAGGGTGTACAGGGAACACCTGGGAGGACCCACACTGCCAAATCAGGTGTAGGACTCCCCGGCACCCCCAGTAATACACGTACCCTGCTGAAATCGTGTGCGAAACTTCCCGCGCACCCCAGTAATACACGTACCCTGCTGAAATCACGTGTGAAACTTCCCGCGCACCCCAGTAATACACGTACCCTGCTGAAATCGCGTGTGAAACTTCCCGCGCACCCCTGAAATACACGTACCCTGCTGGAATCGAGTGTGAAACTTCCCACGCACCCCAGTAATACACGTACCCTGCTGGAATCGCGTGTGAAACTTCCCGCGCACCCTAGTAATACACGTACCTTGCTGAAATTGCGTGTGAAACTTACCGCGCACCCTTGAAATACACGTACCCTGCTGAAATCGCATGTGAAACTTCCCGCGCACCCCAGTAATACACGTACCTTGCTGAAATTGCGTGTGAAACTTCCCGCGCACCCTTGAAATACACGTACCGTGCAGGAATCGCATGTGAAACTTCCCGCGAACCCCTGAAATTCACGTACCCAGTTGAAATCGCGTGTGAAACTTCCTGCGCACCCCTGTAATACACGTACCCCGCTCGCACAGGGCCAATTGCGTGTGAAACTTCCCGCGAACCCCAGTAATACACGTACCCTGCTGAAATTGCGTGTGAAACTTCCCGCGCACCCATGAAATACATGTACCCTGCTGGAATCGCGTGTGAAACTTCCTGCGCACCCCATTAATACACGTACCCTGCTGAAATCGCGTGTGAAACTTCCCGCGCACCCCAGTAATACACGTACCCTGCTGAAATCGCCTGTGAAACTTCCTGCGCACCCCTGAAATACACGTACCCTGCTGGAACCGCGTGTGACACTTCCCGCGAACCCCTGAAATACACGTACCCTGCTGAAATCGCGTGTGAAACTTCCCGCGCACCCCTGTAATACACGTACCCCGCTCGCACAGGGCCAATCGCGTGTGAAACTTCCCGCAAACCCCAGTAATACACGTACCCTGCTTGCCGTGCTGGTACAGGGTTAGCGCAGCCCTTTGCGCTGGATTGGGGATTTTGATGGCTTTTCCCTGTGCGAGGGGCGTTCTTGGGGGCGTAACTGGCGCTGCTGCAGGGTCGCTGCGCCACTGTGCGCCACGGCTGGTTTTGGTAGCTGAAATCCATGAGTACGCTGTGCGCGGAAATGGATTTTAGCACACGCGGCTGGTGCAGAGATTCACTCGCGCACACTGTGCGCCAGCCGCGTGTGCCACTTGTGCGCTAAATTCTATGAATTACCCCCTTAGTATTAAAGACATATTTCCCTGCTGCTTATCGAAAGGTGAGTTTAATTGATGTATGCAAGTCGTGTAACCCTCTCTGTTTCTTAGCCCGCTTTGAAGCCAGCCTCATGACATTCTACACGTCACTCTGTCTTAGGGCCCGGGTGCGCTATGTACGCATTTTAGATAAATGAAATAATAATAATGTTTCAATCAATTTAATCAATTAAACTGTGAGCTTTTCATTTCATTCAATGTATTCCAATTGATCTGAATTAATAAAACTGAAGAAAAGTCTGTGATACGTTCCTGAAGCATTGAAAAGATCAAAAGTCTAACAACATGCACATGAATTATTTCAATATTTTTCAAAAGAGCAATCTTTGCCAAGAGTCTGTGTCAGAACAAGAAAGATTTACAAGATAAGGTAGCCAAAGGGGTGGACTGGCCTATAGGGAGCTCTGGAGTTTTCCCAGTAGGCCTCTTCATCCTGGGCCTCTTTTGTTTTAATTTCCAAATGCTCTCATAGGAAAAGGGATGGACTTGCTGGAAATGTGTAAAATTGTTTCCAGGGCTTTTTTTGGTTCCGGGTCCATGCCTGGGTGGGTATCTTATCGACCAGGCCACCAGGAACAGTGAGAACTTGCCTGAAGCAATTGTCCAGTAGTGGATGTATTTAGTTCACTGGAACCCCTGCTCCTCCAGTGCCTGGCAACAAGATCCTCTGGATGGGATGGGTGTGATGAATTGGCAGTCCCAAAATTGTGAACCTTTGAAAACAAATATTTTCGGCTTCTGTTCAAAGTGCTGTACCTGGTTACTAATGCACCTGATTAGGAAACCAAGAGGAATAGAAGTCGGCTCCATCTGCCGTTGATGCTGGACAAGCTCCACTTGAGGACTTACTCATTTGGTGACAGGGTCTTTGTTGTGGTGGAGAAGCTGAAAAGAGAATGAAACCGATCGTTAAGACTGCGGATGGACATTACTGAGGGCACATTTGGGAGCCCAGATGAAGACAGCTGTGATTGTGTCGGACACCCCTGCTCCAGCAGCCACTCTGAATACTTTCTGCTCTCACAATAGAACTGCCCAGGAGTCACTGCTTACGCAATCTAAGCACATCACACCTTCCATCAGACTCTGCCTGTGGACTGGGATCCCCAATTTGAAAGACCTTTGCTGCATATGTAGGACACAAGTGAGAAAGGTAAGTTACGCACCTCCCCTTCGCTTAGTCTCTCATTAACGAAAATAAAATGCATACATGCCTCATGCAAGAGGCTTCTACACATTTTGTTTACGTTATGCAGCAATGACATTGAGCTGCATAATGTGCAGACAAGGAGAATTGAAAAATAGTACCATTTTATAAACTAGGTCTTGCTAATGATTTAAAAGGATCATTGGGGCATTAATACATCAAGCAAGGTACATTTTGGGCTAACCACCCAGGAGATTTTAGGGGGTAGGGTGTGATAATAACCTGTTTTCTCAAAGGGTCCATTAACGTCTCTCATGATAGAAAAATGTTCAAGAAAATGTCTAATTGTTGCTGGAAATCCTTATTATGTTAAGACCTAGATGTGTTTGGAGACCTACTGGAGTGGGGCTGTTTGAGCCGACTTGTAAAAATGCCATTCTGCAGCTCTTTTCCTCTCCACCATACAAATACTCCAGCATTGCAAAAAGCCGGCGGGTTCCGTAAGGATCAATTGTAAACCCTACCGCCCATGTATACATTGCAGGCAGCGTTTACTCGGTTTGCACGGAAGAGTGCAAAAGGGCACCGTACCTGCTTTCCCACACTCACCCTTGGTACTCTGCCGTGCAAACAAGAACAATTTGGTGACAGGGACCTGTCTACGCTACATTGTAAACGTAACAGCTCCACACCACCAAAGTACGGTGAACTCCACATGTGTTTGATTAACGGTTGTGAATTAAGTGTGCTGTCTGCGCATTCCATATGAGGTCATGCAGGGTTCTGTCAAAAAGATAGCAAAGGGCATCTTGCAGAGCCTCTGGTCCTTCGTGTGTTTGTGTATATGACAACTTTATGCGTTGTAGAAGCGTGGCCATTTGGCATAGAAATCTCCACTCTCATTACCACTTCAATCACCCTCACCGACAAGACAGGCCCCTGCTTAAGTGGGCTATAATCCTGTCATGAATGACAACTTTCCCACCATTTTGAGACATACCTAAAGGCTTTTCTAAAGCTTGACTTTGTGTCTGGGCCTTCTGGTGTTACATGGCTAACGTGGTCTGCAAAGATGGATAATTAGTTCAGGTTTTCTCTTCCAGTCAAAGCTGGACTTGTGGTAGCCAGCATGTTTTTTAAGTCCAGAGAGTACTTCGTCTAGACGTCATTGCACCCGCGCACAGCTTTCTCTCCATCCGTGCAGTCCAAGGATAGTTGGGGGAAGTAGGAAACCATGGCTGGTTCTATCCTTGAGCGTTCTCACCTGGTGCCTGTGAACATTTGTGAGCTTTTAGAAGCCTCAGTTCCCTGTTGGTCATTGATGTAGAGAAGGAAGTACTGGGACGAGGAAGAGTGGAAGTGGAGGTAATGTAGAGCGCGTGCTGTTGACTAAGCATCTATTACAGATAACTCCTGACTTCCGAGTTTGCTCTTATCTGCCCCATTTCCGTGATGACTCCGTTTTCTTTGTTTAGCAGTGCACCTTTGCTCCTGCACCTGTTCGGTAGCATGCCTTTGTTTTCTGGGCTAGCACTGTTTTGCAATTGACCTGTGTTTTTTAATGTAGGTGGATGGCAATGTAGTTCCTGTTCCAGTTTCTGGTTTCTTTTCTCCTTTTTCTTTTTCCTTTCCTTCCCCGCTTGATAGGTTGGTGATTTGGGGCTGATGTGGTTTGTTAGTTGGTTTTTAATTTTCTCAGCATCCCAGATTCCCAGTGTTGTGTATTGTTTTTTTTTGCTTGCTAGCTGCTTAATGATTGCTTGTGCTTTGCTGTTAAGCACTGCTCCTGCATTGCTCCTTTTTATTAATAATGATAATAATAATAATAATAATATCTTGCTGTACGCGGTGTCTCATATGCAGACCTAGGGCTCTCTCTGGGTTTTCTTTCTCTCTCTGTTTTGCGCTCCCTTTCTCTGTCTCCCTCTGTCTCACTCTAGGCGTGTCTCTCTCGCTCTGCAGACTGTGTCGCGCTGTCAGATGTGCGTTTCTTAGAGCCACCCCAGCCGTTGCTGACAAATGCGCGGCCAGTGAAAAACACTGATATTTCGGAGGAGGGAATACTGTGTTCATACTGCAAAATATGATATTAAGAACAGTATTTGATTGTACTGACGTGGTTAAGTGCTCATTTAAAAAAAGTCAATGTTAATTTCTAATGATTACTTCCATTATGGATTGTATTCATTAAAGCAACGATGTGCTTGTTTTACTGAACACAGCACATTCTTAAAACCTTGAATAACTATATACATTGTTTTCTGATAAAAGACAACCACTCCTTGATGGACAGTGGTGCGCTCCTATTGTATTTTTTCTAATTACCCCTAAGAGAAAGGGGAGGGGGAGGAATAGCACCAATAACAGTTTCTGGCTCCTTTGCATACATTAAATAATTTGGGGAACTTAAGGATGACCACAGATCTGTATGCTTTACACACATGACTGTAAGAAAAGGGCTGTATCCTGAATCCCTAAATACATAATGCAAACTAGGATTGGTGCTCATTTCATTTTTCACAATGCTCACCCTAGAAATAGAATATTTGTAAAAATGAACCACATATACTCATATGGGCAGCCTAAAGATTTGGATGTGAGGATAAAATGACTGTGACAAATGTCATTCTTTTGGCGTCCTAATGCTATCTTCTTTCCAGGGAATGTTGAAGTGGAGGTCCTGGGTCACAGTGTGAACATTCCCAGTTCCCAATGCACAGACATCCTTAGAAGACTATGGGCCTCATTACGACCTGGGCGCAAAGGGATACCGGGCACCGGTAATGACACTGGTGCCGGTAATCCCTTTGCGCCCTATTCCGAGGTCCCTTTGCGGGTCCTTCCTTAACGCCTGGTTTTAGCAGGCGTTAAGGACGGGACCCGCAAAGGGAATACAGAGCTAATAACGGTACCGTAATTTACGGTACCGTTATTAGCACCCTCCCCATTCCCATTGAGCCCTATGGTGGCTCAAATGGGAATGGGGATTGACATTTTCAATGGGGACTTACCGGTCCTGCAAAGGTCGGACTAGACTAGTAAGTCCCCATTGAACCAGGGCGGACACGGTACCGGTAATGGTGCTACTCTTGGCGCTAATAGCGCCATGATTAGCACCAACCTTGGAATGAGACCCCATGTTTAGGTAATGGAAGGATGTTTTTATCAAGCACGCCACCATTTGGCACAGCTTCGGATGTTCCTCTCTGATTCCCGCTCTAATCTTTCCCAGATTCTGATTGGCAATATACTTAGCCGGATCCCTCCTGTTGACCAGCAATGACGCTAACAGCACGCCCTTTACCCCGCTGGAGCATTTTTATAATAGAACCTTTTCATACTTATTTGTATTTATTGGTTGTTTTTGGTTAGTTCAGAATCAGAAGTGCTGCAGATTTGAAGTTTAGTCACTTATTTATTTATTTATTGATTGATTGATTAATATGTACATAGCCAACAAAGGCTTTACATATACAAACAGAGCAATACAAATTCCAATAAAAACACACATTATAACTTTTAAAAGGAGCGTGGAGCTAATCAATTTCTATTAAAACAGCACGCCAGCTGATAGTGCCTTGTTACTAGAGTTATCATATGCCAGCAAATACTTTTCTGGCATATGATAACTCTAGCAACAATGTAATTTATTCATTCTTGCATTTTTGAAGCACACTAAACCCACAGGCATCAAGGCGCTGCTTACAAGACAGGAAACAAAGGGAAGCAAACATGTATTGAACAAAGTGAGTGTCAGGTTGAGGAGCCTTCGCAGGGGGGTCCTCTTTTTGAAGAGTCAAGTTTTTAGTTGTTTGTGGAATGACTAGTAAGATTGCTCAGATCTTAGGGTCATTGGCAGGGGATTCCAAAGTTTCATAGCAGTGACCGGGTGTTACGCTCACCTGGTATCCACGGGGACGCCCTTATGCCCTGGTTGCCGGATTCACCCTGGACCCTTCCCGATTCCGGACGATGTCTTCTATGGCGGTCGGGCCTGAAAACACAGGAGGACTGGATTTAGGAGCATGTTTCATTTCCTCCCACCAGCCCCTTGGACTCGATCTGATGGCCCACTCCTCACCTTGTTGCGATGTCTGGCGTGCTCTCCTTCCTGCCTTCTGTGCAGGGGCACGTAGTTTTCTGCGGGTTGGAGCGACCGAGTTAACTTCATTGGTGCTAACCCATTCAAGTGTCTTTAAGGAGGTAAGTCTGGTTATAGCAGTCTTAAAATGTCCTTGCTTTCCGTTCTTGCTATTAATGTCTTTTCTTTATTTATTCCCCCTTAGGTGCACAGAGGTTCGGTGGGTGCGTTGCTTGGATCAGGGTCCTGCCAGGATGATGGACACAGGAGCGTACGATGGATGGTAGGTTAAGCGCGAAGTGCGGTGCGGTAATGACTTTTCTTGCTAACCTGTATTCTTTATTCCTTTTCAGGTCGCGATGGTCTTTCTGGGCGTGTGAAGATTTTCGGAGCGGAACCGGCCAGGAAATGCCCTGCGAGGTGAGGATTTCGTGATTACTGCTGTAAATGGCGTGAGTAACCTGTTTTAAAGTTGCCCTTCTTTCTCTCTCCCTCCAGGTGCTTCGTTCCGGTGCGTGCGTGGTGCCCTGATGATGATGCCGACTGGATGGAAGACCGCGAGCAGCAGGAATCGTCGGATCGAAAGTTGCAGGTAAGCAGAAACTGCTAATGATGTTCTTTTGTCTCCTCTGCAGGTCCGCTGTTCAAGGATCGCCGGGTGCTGGTTTCTGGACAAGATGAGCGTCACGCTGCTGGCTGCAGAATAACGTGAAGCACGTTCTGTAACTTGGGTGTGGTTTATATAGCCCTCTGTAAAGTAGTCCAGGTAAAGTAGTCCGGGCTACCACACTCGAAAACACTGAACCGCACAGTCTGGTTCTTAGGAACTAGACTGTGTGGGTGCCTCCATGTTGGCTGCAGGCCTTCACAGAAAAAGCAGTCCCTTCAAGTCAATGCCCTAACCTGAACATGAGCCTGGCGCTAAAGGCGCCAGGACTGACTCCAGGAGAGTCCATGATGATAATGCCAGGCCCTTGGGGCCCCAAGTGAAGACTGAGTCCTAACCCTACCTGGCATGTGACCATGCCAGTGGGGTTTTGGGTCACGGGTCATGACAGCACTCCCCCCAAGGCCCCTCCTAAGGTGATTCTCCTGCCTGGTCCAGGCTTGTCTGGAAAGTTTCGATGAAATGTTCTAATGAAACGCGATGCATGAATGTTCTCACGCGGTTCCCAAGATCTGTCTTGAGGGCCGTAACCCTTCCAATCGACTAGATAGTATAGTTTGGATCTGGTATATTTGGAATCCAGGATTTCTTTCACTTCGAATTCGGGTTCTCTGTCGATCATTATGGGTTCAGGTGGTGGCTTAACTTGTGTACCGGGTTGTACTGGTTTTAGGAGTGAGACGTGGAATACTGGGTGAATTTGCATGTTGGCTGGTAATGCTAGTTTAACTGCTGCTGGATTGATGATGGTTTCAACAGAATAAGGTCCCAAATAGTGATGGCAAAAAGTCTGGGTTCCTTTTAGCGGTATGTATTTTGCAGCTAGCCAAACTCTGTCTCCTACCTGATAGTCAGGGGCCCTTTTCCGATGTTGGTCAGCAAACCTTTTTTGCTTGTTCTTAGCTTGGATTAACTGGTCTGTTGCCTTTTTAAAAGCCAGAGTGATGTTTGCATGAAGAGTCTTTACAGCCGGCATTTCTAGACTGGGAGGGCTGTCTAGTCGGAAGTACGTGGATGTCTGCCGTAGAGGGTGTAGAAAGGTGTTTGACCAGTACTGGAATGCAATGAATTGTAAGCATATTTGGCTATCCATAATAGATCTCTCCAGGTTCCTTCGACTTGGTGCAGCATGCACCGAAGGTATTGTTCAAGAGTCTGGTTGGTCCTCTCTGTTTGACCATCCGTTTGGGGGTGATGGCTGGTGGATAGTCGGATGTCGATTTGAGCCATTACGCAGCAGTTTTTCCAGAAGTTAGATATGAATTGGCTGCCTCGATCAGAGACCAGGACTGAAGGGAATCAATGCAGTTTGATAATGTTTTCCAAAAACACCTTTGCTAAATTGGATGCATCCGGGAGGCATTTGAAAGGGATAAAGTGTGCCATTTTAGAAAATAAGTCTACTACTACTAAAATGGTGTTGAACCCTTGGCTGGGAGGCAAATCGGTAATAAAGTCGAGAGAAAGTGTGTGCCATGGTGCCGGAGGAATTTCTAAAGGTTGCAGGAGGCCAGCTGGTTTTTGCTTCAATTACTTGTTTTGTGCACACACCTCACATGACTGAACGTATTGGATGACGTCTCGACGCCAAGTGGGCCACCAATAATTGCATTTCACTTTGGCTAGGGTTTTGGCAATTCCGGGATGACCTTTCATCAAAGAATCGTGATAGCACGAAATGATTTGTTGTTGTAGCTCGGTTTTAGGCACATACAGGCGTTCATCAAAATACGGCAGTTGATTGTTAACGGTGTATTGTTTTCCTTTGGTATGCCATTCCAGTAATTCGCTCGGGGTTATTTCACGTTGGATCACGTTTCTAAGCTCAGTTTGTGTTAAAGCTGTGGTGAGGCCTAAAAGCTTGTCCTCAGGTATAATGGCTACTGGATCTGGGGTTGCATATACTTTTTCATTGATGCCCATGCCAGATAGTGCGTCAGCTTTCCCGTTTCTTACGCCTGGTCGATAAGTTATTACGTAGTCATACTCGGCGAAGAAAAAGGCCCATCGTAATTGGCGCGAGGATTGTGCTTTTGCTGTTTCTAAATATTGTAAGTTCCGATGATCTGTGATTACAGTGATAGTATGCCTGGCCCCCAAGAGGTAATGTCGCCATGCCTTGAAGGCGGATTTTATAGCAAGCAGTTCCTTATCGGTGATGGCATAATTGAGTTCAGGGGTGTGAATTTTCGTGACTAGAAGGCCGCGGGGTGCAATTGGCTAGTTTCAGGGTCTTTCTGAGAAAGAACTGCCCCCATAGCCATGCTGGAAGCATCCGTTTCTACGATGTAAGGAAGATCCGGATGAGGATGTCGTAAAACCATGGCTGAGGTGAACCTTTCCTTAAGTTCTTGGAAGGTCTTTTCGGCGTCTTCTGTCCACATTAATTTTTTATTGTTTTTTTGTAGAAGTAACGTGATCGGATGCACAATCTGAGAGAAGTCTGGAATGAACCGACGATAGAAGTTTGCAAAGCCCAGCATGCTCTGGACCCCTTTTAATGAGGTCGCAGAGGGCAATTTAAGAATGGCATCCACCTTGTGTACATCCATTCGAATGCCTTTCGGAGTAAGAACGAAACCAAGAAATTCTACTTCTGTTACGTGGAAAAAGCATTTTTCCAGTTTTGCCTATAGTCGATGTTGGCGTAGTTTGGTAAGGACAGCGCGGACATGCTTGACATGGTCTTGTTTCGAGGTTGAATACACTAGGATGTCGCCTATGCAGACCAGGGCGCAAAAGTCGTTCAATTCCCTTAGGCCGTCGTTCATAAAGTATTGGAACGCTGCCGGGGCATTGCAAAGCCCGAAAGGCATTACCTTGTACTCAAACAACCCATATTTGCTATGGAAGGGCGTTTTCCATTAATCTCCTTTTTTAACTTGGACCAGGTGGTATGCTCCTCTGAGGTCTAACTTAGTATAAATCTGGGCATCTTTGACTTGATCCAGCATCTCGGGAATAAGTGGCAGGGGGTAACGGTTTTTCACGGTGATCTGGTTCAGGGCGCGATAGTCAATACAGGTTCTCAAGTCCCCTTCCTTCTTTGGCACAAAGAATAGGGGACTGGCTGCCGGTGATTTGGATGGGCGAATTAACCCATTTGCCAAGTATTGGATTTTAGATGCTGGTTTTCTGGTTCTGTGAGCGCATAGATTCTGCCACAAGGGATCTTTGCACCAGGTATGAGGTCAATCTGACAGTCATTGGACCTATGCAGCGGTAGTGTATTAGCTTGTTCCTTCTGGAACACATCCTGGAAATCTTGATATTCTTCAGGGAGAGTACTAGTTGCGCCAAGTGTAGATATGCCAATTCTAGGACTCGTAGGAACATTGAAACTGGATTTGTTTTCTTGGGATTAACAGGTAGTAGCGCAATCACGAGGAAAAGTCAATTTTCTTGCAAACCAATCTATCCAAGGGTTATGAGCAACTAACCATGGCATCCCTAATATTAGCTGAAACTGAGGTGCCTTGATGAGATCAAAGAAAATTGATTCCCGGTGTCCATCCTGGCACAGCAGGGTTATTCCTGCTGTACATTGGGTTACTGGTCCGGAAGCAATTTCAGTCCCATCCACCGTAGTTACCTTTTCTGTGTTCGGCTTAAAACTTAAGGGAAGCCCAATCTGTGCGGCCAGATCGCGATCAATATAATTCCCAACTGCTCCGCTGTCTATGTAAGCTTCAACGGAATGCATCCTTGATGGTTGTTGGTGATTGATTAGGATCACTGGTATTGCAAAATGTGAGGTTGGTGGCTCATTCTTCTCACTCGACAAACTGACCTCTACTTTTGTCGAGCTAGGCAGTTTTCCGACTCCTTGCTCTCATCCTTTTGTGTAGCTCTCACAATTCGCTTGGGGGGTTTTATCGGACAGTTTTATAGGAAGTGCCCCGTTTGTCTGCAGTACAAACATAACTGCTGTTGCCTTCTCTTGTCTCTTTCAGCTTTTGTTAACGGTGGTCATATGCCTCCGATTTGCATTGGCTCTGTGGTATTCTCTGACGTGCGTGGAGTAACATCCTTGGTTTGTAGATACACTGCCCGTGTATCTGATGTGGACCGATCTGCTTTCCGATCTTGTAGTCGATGATCTAGTTGCACCACCAGGTTGATAAATTCACTACAGTCTCTAGGTGGATCGACCAACTGAGCCAAGACGTCCTTTAATTCCCCTCGAAGGCATCCGTGAAACAATGTGTTTCTCTTGTCTTCAGGCCACCTGGTTTCGGCCACTAACCTATTGAAGGTTGCTATCTATGTTAGTAAGTCCTGATTCACCTGCTGGAGTGATAAGAGTTTGTTGTCTACAGCTTGTTCATGGGTGTGTCGAGCAAAGAGCTTTTCCATTTCCCTTTGTAAGCCCCCAAAGTCACATAGTAACGGATCATCATAACTCACAAGTGGCACTGACCAGTCTGCTGCACTACCGCTCAGATATGACAAAATAAATGCTACTTGTGCCTGATCATTAGAGAATGCACCCGGTCTGCAGAGGAAGTGAAGACAACATTGATTCATAAATGCAGCATACTTCCTTGGGTCACCTGAAAACCTTTCTGGCAGTGCTAAGGGTATTGCTCCGGGTAAGGTGATTTGTACTGGAGTGGCAGACGATGTGGTTGGCTGTGGCAGTGGATTAGTCCTGGGTAATGGAGCTTGTCCGACCTGTGATTGCAGTAATTGCCTGCTGATTTCTTCGGTGCGATCCTTGGTGATGACAAGATCCCTTTGCAGGGTATTAGTCTCTTGCCTAGCCGAATGCACTTTGGCGCGTAATTGTCCTAATAACTAAGCCAGTTGGTCCATTTCTGAAGTCTCCATGGTGCCCAGGTGGATAATGTTATGAGGCTTCGCGTTCTGTTATGCTCACCTGGTATCCACGGGGACGCCCTTATGCCCTGGTTGCCGTATTCACCCTGGATGATGCCTTCTATGGCGGTCAGGCCTGAAAACACAGGAGGACTGGATTTTCGTTCCTCCCACCAGTCCCTTGGACTCGATCTGATGGCCCACTCCTCACCTTGTTGCAATGTCTGGCGTGCTCCCCGTCCTGCCTTCTGTGCAGGGGCGCGTAGTTTTCTGCAGGTTGGAGCAACCGAGTTAACTTCACTGGTGCTAACCCATCCAAGTGTCTTTAAGGAGGTAAGTCTGGTTATAACAGTCTTAAAATGTCCTTGCTTTACTTTCTTGCTATTAATGTCTTTTCTTTATTTATTCCCGCTTAGGTGCACGGAGGTTTGGTGGGTGCATTGCTTGGATCAGGCTCCTGCCAGGATGATGGACGCAGGGGCGTACAATGGATGGTAGGTTAAGCGCGAAGTGCAACGCAGTAATGTCTTTCCTTGCTAACCTGTATTCTTTATTCCTTTTCAGGTCGCGATGGTCTTTCTGGACGTTTGAAGATTTCCGGAGCGGAACCGGCCAAGAAATGCCCAGCCAGGTGAGGATTTCGTGATTACTGCTGTAAATGCCGTGAGTAACCTCTTTTAACGTTGTCCTTCTTTCTCTCTCCCTCCAGGTGCTTCGTTCCGGTGCGTGCGTGGTGCCCTGATGATGCTGCCACTGGATGGAAGACCGCGAGCAGCAGGAATCATCAGATCGAAAGTTGCAGGTAAGCAGAAACTGCTAATGATGTTCTTTTATCTCCTCTACAGGTCCACTGTTCAAGGATCGCCGGGTGCTGGTCAGTGGACACGATGAGCGTCACGCTGCTGACTGCAGAATAACGCGAAGCACGTTCTGTAACTTGGGTGAGGTTTATATAGCCCTCTGTAAAGTAGTCCAGGTAAAGTAGTCCGGGCTACCACACCCGAAAACACTGCACCGCACAGTCTGGTTCTTAGGAACTAGACTGTGTGGGTGCCTCCATGTTGGCTGCAGGCCTTCACAGAAAAAATAGTCCCTTCAAGACAATGCCCTAACCTGAACATGAGCCTCGCGCCAAAGGCGCCAGAACTGACTCCAGGAGAGTCCATGATGATAATGCAAGGCCCTTGGTGTCCCAAGTGAACCCTGAGTCCTAACCCTACCTGGCATGTGACCATGCCAGTGGGGTTTTGGGTCACGGGTCATGACAGCAGGAAACTGGTCCCAAAGGCTCTGACCAGTCTGAAACTTGTAACCAGGTGTGGGGTGTAGGTGAAGCAAGTTGGTCTCAGGGACTGGGCTTTTGGGAATTATTGTGCAAGGTGGGGGGGCAGAGTTTGACAGGCATCTGCGAGTGATCGAGAGAGTTTTAAAGGCGATACGTACAGGGAGCCAGTGCACGTCTCTTCTGGCGGCTGAAAGGTGCCCTTGTTTGGGAATGTTTAGGGTCACTCAGAGTGAGTTGGTCTGGATGACTTGTAGCTTCTAGACATTTTTTGTTGAAGTGCCTGCAAATAACGCATTACAGTAGTATAGTCTGGAACCAATCGCAGTATTGGCAATAGTGAGGCAACTGCTGGTAGACAGGAAAGGTCTGCATGCATTAATACGTTTAGTGGTGTGGGCAGCTAAGGATGCAATGGCATTGACTTGCTGGTTTATTGAGAGGGTGGCATCAAGGTGAACACCCAGTGTCTTCACTGCTGGGGAAACGGCAATCAAGTTGCCATTGATGGTGAAGGAACGGTATAGCTGGTTTAAGTTCTTGAGCATGGTTGTAGAACCCATGTGGAGAATTTCATTTTTTTCATCATTGAGGCAGAGTAGATTTAGTTTAGTTTATTTGCTTATATAGCGCGCTGAACCCAGGGGTAGCTAGGCACTTGGTCTTGTGTGACTGTTACATACATGTACAGTTACATAAATACATAGGTTTACAGTAGCATAATATACAGTATACAGGAGAGTACAGGTATGATTTGTGTTGTTGGTTACAGACATGATAAAGATGCAGTGTTAGGTCATTTACAAGATTAAATAGTAGGAACATTGACGGTGCAGGCTGGGAGTTGAATTATATACAGGTATATACAAGGAGGGGTTGAGGAATGAGTATAAGATCATGTGGGAGGGGTAGAGGAGAAAAGCCATGCTTTGACTTTGAAGCGGAAGGCAAGGAAGGAGTTTTCATCTCTCAGTGATGGGGGCATAGAGTTCCATGTTTTTGCCGCTAAGACTGGGAAACTGGTGCCGCCTGATTTCTGGAGTCTGTATTTGGGAATGTTGAGGAGATGTGCACAGTTGGTCCTGGTGGGTCTGGAGGATGTCCTGGTGCAGAATCTGTCAGCAAGGTATTTTGGGGCAGTGCTGTTGAGGCATTTGTGAGTGATCATGAGGGTCCTGAAGGTGATTCGGTCTTTTATAGGGAGCCAGTTGGCAGTCTGTCTTGCGAGGGAGATCCGTACGTGGGATGTTGAGGGCTGCCCTAAGGGCGTTGTTTTGTGAGATTTGTAGTTTGTGGATATTTTGCTTGCTAGTGCCTAGATATAAGGAGTTGCAATATTCAAGTTTGGAAATATCAGGGCTCTTGCCAATATGATGCATCAATGAGTGGATAGTAAAGGTCTGCAGGCCGTTATAAGTTTAGTAGTGTAGGCTGAGGATGCGAGGGCATCCAGGCCTGGATGGTTCACTGCATTTAATGTGCTCGAGTCAGCTGAGTAATCCCCTTGGAGCCCCCTACAGGTCACAAGGAGGCAGGGCTCATGGAGAGAGGTGATTGAGACCTTGCACGCTGCTTCCTGTTTCAGCATGAGAGCTGAAGGCGGTGAGCTCTGATACCCTCAACTGCATACCGGGTAGTATGATTAAATGTGGGGGGGATATTTTAGAGGTATTGCAGAGTTTCATGAGCAAATTGTGGGCAATGGGACATGGATTGTCTCCTCTTTTGGGGGCAATGAGAGTGACATGGGGCAATTTAGAGGGTACAGAGATGTGACATGGGACATATTTTGCTGTTATGAGTGACATCTGGCATTCCAAAGGGTCATTGGATAAGACATTGGATAGATATAAGGCAATGAGCATGACAATTGGCAATGGGGAGGTGCCTGGAGTGGTTTTAGGGCAATTAGAGTGACAAGGGAAAATACATTGGAATATGATAGGGCATTGGGTAGTATGCATGCAATGAGAGTGACTTGGGGTCATGGGGATGTGGCGTGGGGCAGTTTTGAGGCAATGACATGGTGCAACTAGGAGGGAATGGTACGTGGCATAAAGCTTTTTTGAGACGATGAGTGTCATGGCTCAATCCATGAGGAAACTCAATGTGGTATTGGGACTTTCCGGCAGCAATGAGTGAAAGAAAGCTGCTTAAGGGGCACTTGAGGGACTCAGAGTTGTGCTGGCAATGAGGGTGTCAAGGGACAAAACAAGCAGCAGTGGGGCATTGCATGGGAAAGTTATAGGGGCAATACAGATGCCAGCATGAGCATGTGCTTTACAGGGACAACACTAGCCTGAAAAATTTGAAAGAGGCACTATAATTTTCAGGGCATATATACCTGTGTGTTTATATTGCCCCCAATGTAATGTCACTCTTAATAGTTGTACGCTGGTGTTTACCCAGTAAAACACCTTTTTATGCTAGTGTGGTAGCGTGTTTACCTGGTGCATGACTGGAATTTCTTTGTTGAGCATGATAATGTAATTTACTGTGCCAACAGTGGCATGCATTGCGCTGCTGAAACTTGTTTGACAGGTTACATATGTTTAACTGTACCAGTTTGAAACTGATTGGCTAGGCGAAGTGCAAGACTGGCAAAGTGGTGCCATCTAGTCTAACGGGTTGGCACATTACGCCAAAATCTATATCAGTTCATATTTAGTAACATGGTGTTTGGTAGCAAAATAAACCCAGATTTTTCTAATTATATGTTGTGTTACACCATTTCTGCTGTATTGTATTAGCTGGCACATGAATCATGATGTAACCAAAAAATGATGAGTGGAAGGTTTTGAATAACTCTGAACCTCTGACAGTGCTCTGGGCAACCTTCCACACCACCAGATTTTAGCCTGTATGCGCCAATAATTCAAACGTCCCGCCATATGCATATCAGTCAGGTACTGCAACCAATGGGAGCAGCCCATCCCGAACAGCGATCCTGGGTTCCCTCTGTACAGAAAAACAAGCAAACCCAGACATGTTTCGGCCTTGTTGTGCCTCATCAATGAGGTGCAGCTTGATTCCCTATGGTGCTGCGAGCAAGGGACCGACGTCTGGGCATACCCTCTCTCATATATGGAGACAAACTATAACCAAAAAACGGATGGGTGGAATGTTTTGAATAAATCTGAACCACTGACAATGCACTGGGCAAACTTCCACTCCACCGTTCTTTCGCTCGTCAGTACCATTGCAAAAGGATTCCAGCCATATGCAAATCAGTCATTTACTGCCACCAATGGGAGCAGCCCAGCTTCAACTGCGAAGCCAGGTCCCCTGTGTATGGAAAAACAAGCAACCACAGACAGGTTTCGGCCTTGTTAGACCTCGTCAGTGAGGTGCAGCTTGGTTCCGTGTGGTGCAGCGAGCAAGGGACCCACGTCTGGGTACACCCTCCCTCACACAGCGAGACAAACTATGATAAAAAATGTGATGGTTGGAAGGTTTTGAATGAATCTGAACCACTGGCACTGCTCTGGGCAACCTTGCACACCACCATTTTATTGCACATCTGTCCCATTGCAAAAGGGGTCCAGCCATATGTAAATCAATCAGGTAGTGCCACCAATGGGAGCATCCGAGCCCCAACTGGGGGAGCAGGTCCCATCTTTATGGAAACACAAGCAACCCTAGAAATGCATCATGATGTGCATAAAATGATAAAATCGCCAAGCACAAACACGATATTTAAAACTGGTGTCATTTCTACTGGCATATGATTGGCATAGTATGATTTGATATGATATGACATTTATAATGTGCCTATACACAAGTAGCATACTGTAACAGGAACTTTTAGTGATATGTTATATATGCTTTTCTGTAGGGGCACAGCTTTCTACGGAGCATGTACATTATTTTCTGCAACAAAACGCTCCCCCCTGTTTCCTGTTTTCCACCTGGCATCTGAATGTTAATCCAATAGCTTTTTTTACAATTCTTCCCCCCAAAAAGCTCTAAAAGTTGGGCCTCATTACATGTTTGGTGGTATCCCGCCAGTAAATCTGGCGCGGTAAAACCAAATGGAATGACGTCTTGGCTGGAGGTGATTCCGGCCACCCCACCAGCAAACTTGGAGTTTACCAGTGTGGAAACGGGCTGGTAAACAGAATTACCGGTACACTAATTCTGCACCGGAAAACTCTGAATGAGGCTTACTATTTCTACACGTTTTTAAAGAAATTCTTGCTGCGAGAAAGCCTTTGGCTGGGATCAGTGAAGCTTGCTACACTTGAACGCTCACTACAATTATTTTCTCCCTCCATTTCAAAATACACCAGCTGCCAGTGGCAGGCCACAACCTCGCCTGAGTGACAGGAGGCACAGTCTCATGTGTCTTTTATTTTCACTGGGACATTACTGCCTGCCTCTCTCCATGGGCGCATCCCCTGCTACATTACTTACTTTTTTTTTGTTGCAAAGCCTTTTGGCTCTGCAACAAACATAGCGGCTAATAATGGGAGGTGGCAGGGCTTCGGAAAACTGGCCCTGTGGCTTTCATTATTACACCAACAGCATAGACACACTGCCTGACAGGAGAGGAGCCTCTGAGACCTGCACCGTGAACACGCTGATTGACAGGAGAGGAATCCTCTCCCGTCAGGCATCGTGTCTACATCCCCAGAGGAGAGGAGAGCCATCTGGTCATCCGCGTCGACGCGCGGCCATGTGTGAATGCATGGAGGCAAGGTAAGTGTATATTTTCAAATTTAATGTGTATGTATGTATGTATGAATTGTATGCATGCATGCATTTTGGTGTTTCTCAATGGGGCCCCTACATTTATGGGTTGCGGCTGCTTTGGGCGTGTTATTCTTTTTTGCTTTACCCTGGATGCACATAGTACCCTGCCTTCAGGGTAAAGCAAAAATGGCAAGTGGAAGTGTTATTACATGGATAGGCTGCCCTACATTGAATGTAGGCCAGTCTATCCACATATGAGCACCTTGGCAGGAGGAGCCAGCCAATCAGGTGGCTAGGAACGCTGGCTTGAACTAGCGATCAAAGCCCACGTTCCATGGCACTTAACGGCTGGCTCCCCCACCACCATCTTCCCTCCACCCTCTGTCTCTTATTTTTTCTCACCCCCCCCACTTACCTTATTTCTGCTGCAGCGAGTGCCGCCACCACTCCTTCTCCCCGGCTCCCGCTGCCCGCCATGGAAAGGGAAGAGGGGCTCAGTATGAAGCCCCACCTTCCCTTTCCATAGTGGCCATCTTGGACAAGTATTTTCCTTCAATCAGTGGGACGCGTGTGCGTCCCGTTGAACAAAGAAAAATACATTTTTTTCGCACCCCAGGTTACTGCTTTGGCAACCCGGCGTGCTAATAGCCTTAATCCCACGTTCCAGGGGCTGAAACGGGGGTAATGGCCCGGAGCCCTCATTATCCACCCTTGCGTTGCTTGGGCCGATAACTTGGGCTGCCGAGCCCTTAGCCCTGTTCCAGCCCTTGAAACGGGGGATTGATGCCATAATAATAACACCTATCTTTGCTTTACCCATGATGCACAATTATTGTCCATCAAGTGTAAAGCAAACATGGTTTGGCTGGACTGGTCTACATTCAGGGCACCAAACTAACATAATTTACATGGTGCACCATAGCCTTTGCCACACCAGCATGGAAGAATTTTTAAAATGCTAATTTGTGCTGGCTTGGCAGCGGCCGTGGTGCCCTATGTAAAATAAAAGGCTCCATTATGCTGGTGCTCCTGTGGCACCCTGCGTAGGTGCAAAGCTCCCCCCATGGGAGGAGCTTTTCACTTACTTTGGCCGCCATAAGAAGTGATAGCACAGGAGTGTCTTGTGATTTTGGGGAAAACTGTTCTGGTAATGTGTATTTTCTGGCAGTTATTTTCCTACCAAATTGAAACATTAGTAATGAATATATGTAGTGATGCGGCAAACATAATCATCTGGACTTACAATTAAGCCAGTTGAAAACACAAATGTATATCAATGCCTAATTTACTTTCAGAATTTAGAATTCAGGGAGTGTTTTTACTTGTCACCGTTGTTCTCCTGCTTTAATACCGGCCTACCCCGATTGGCACCTCGTGATGTTAGGTGGTACTAATTTCAGGTGGACCTTCTGTGTATGCTTTCTTCATGCCTTTCCGGGATTTGAACCTGCAGATCACAACACATTGCAGCAGCGAGCGCTCAACCTTCTGAGCTATTTTACCAGCTATGGTAAAATGGAAATTACATGTCTGAATGTTCTCAAAGTCAGAAAGTACATTACACTCTGTAGTAGATACCATTAAACTGATAACTGAGATTTAAAACCAGGCCAGTTCATGTGCAGGTCTGGTGCAAAGTTGGCCACAAGTCAAGCCTGCGTGGATCTACTTTTCAGGCCTCAGAGGTTGGCAAAATACATACCATTGGGAGGATTCATAACTGTATATTAAAGAATTTAGATTAGTGCACGGAAAGCAGCACACTCACACGGCATCCCGTACTCTGGTCACTCCTTACCTCATACATGCAAACAAACATCCTGAACAGCATGCCAGGGAGATAGGAAAGATAGACACATTACAACAAAGCATTAATTGTGGTACAATGAATTCAAGGACCACTTGATGTGCGATGGTCACACATTTCTACACTGTACACAAGCTTTTAGGCACAAGGATTTTATCAAGTGACCGAGGACACCGAGAGGGAATATCTTGTGATGATCGTAACAGAGACAACGGCAGAAAAAAACAGACTATAACTGCAACTTGTGAAAAGCAAAATACATATGGTTTTTGTCTGCATTGTGAATTTGAGGTGGTTAAGAACAGACTAAATCAGTGACTCACCCCCTGAGGTGTGCCTGAAATAAAACTTTAATGAGTCTAGCAATTATTGTATAGAATTCCAGAAAGACTATTTGTTATTCCTATTCTTTCATATTTAAGGTCACTGCTCAAAGTGTTACACTTGTGGAACCCCCTGTTTTTTTAAGAGGGCAGAACAAGAAAGCCAGCCCCTCCAGAAACAAAGAGCCACATGATGCTGGCCACAGCCCAGGAGCTTCCATTCAAAAAAAGAAAAATATTTTTTTTAAGGGTGACAGGGGAGACCGTAGGGGTAGCGAGGGAGGCCTCAGGGGTCGCGATTGCAACCCCTGCCAACCCCCAAATGACATCCCTACTGTGGGACATGCACACCGGGTGAAAAGTACACATGCAAATCCTGCATATGCGTGTTCTCTGCACGTTGCATCTGTATGTATGTCAATAGTTACATGGGGTACAAGCATGCGGAAATAAGGTTTAGTCATGTTTTCACACTTTTAGACAAACACATGAGATTATGGCGGATTAGGTTTTCATTTTCATTTTGTGATTGCTTGAATTTGTGAATACTGTGAAAATACTAACTCCCTCGTTGCCAGTCGTTTAGCACACCAACCTCCCTTCATGTGTAACCTGGCCTGGAAGGCATACATGCAACGATCCTCAGTGTGCTGACACTGTGCAGCAACATTCTGCAGGCACATCAGGACGACTCCCTCCCTCTGGAGCTTCGGAATGAAAGGAAGACCCCACTCTTCAGCAAGCATCTCATCTTCTGCTGAGCAGGGTCCTGTGAAACCCCCTTCCACTCACACGTTTAACAAAGCCACACGCCAGATCCTTTCCTATATCTCTTTGGAGGTTATGCGGGGGACTCTGGGGAGCCGGGACTCTCGCCGAGCAGACAAACATCACTCCTGCTTATCCCTGGCCCTTATCCCCATGTTCCTCTTCACGACTTTCAGGGAGATAGGAATTCAGAACTCCATTTGCCAGAATGCACCAGTAGCACTTAACAAGTCCTACAACAGAACATTCACTGAAGGTCAATGATCAGGGAAATACCCTCTTCCTCACTACAACAGGGAATCTTAAAAGAGGGGGTTGGGGGGTCTCTATGCCGTCTACTAGCTGAGTCAAGCAGTTTGGATCACTGCATGGCTAGAACTGGGTACATTTTAGCCTGAAAACACCCAAGCAGTACGGCCGCCCGTCCTTGCTAGAGATCCAGAGATCAAGGAGGGCAGAGTGATCACTGGAGATCAGAACCAATGAACCCTAAGGAAAATTGCAAAGAAGCGTGCAGAGTGCCACACCTCTAATCCAGGTGGAAACAGAGGACCACCCTAAAGTGAAGTATGTATTTCAACACCAAAGTGTAGGAATTTTGATCAGGTAGGGCCTGAAGGGGAGACTAAGATTCCTAGTTAAATTTGAAATCGGATTGCTGGGGAAGCCCTGTAACCCCATAGGTGGTCCCCTTGGACGCTGATTACTCGCTCCACCTCCCTCACACCTATCCGTTCTAGGTACACTCCATAGACCCTCAGGGAATTGCCACCCCCATCCTGACTCACTTTTATGTCATGAACACGCGTGTGTCTGTGTTCATGTTAATCTCCATACCAAACACACAAGTCCTGTCTCCCTCCCTGGCCAGGGTCGGACTGGGGCATAACATTGACTCGGGCACCAATGAAAAAGTGTCCCACAGTTGCAATTGGCAATTCATTCGTTTTGTCAAACTGAAGAGTACCGAAGGAGGAGTTCTTTTGATCAAATGATACGCAAATTGTTTTAAATAATATTTCAGTAACACTGATCAAAACTGCTAACCGCGCAGTGACGTAACTCATCAAACTGGCCCACATTGGCCAACAAAGTGGCCCACATTGACCAAAATGACGGGTCAAGCATTGCCCTATTCCCCTACAGACCAGTCCCTGGCTGTCTTGCACCCTCCCCGCATCGTACAGGGCTTGGTTGTGGCTTCTCAGCTAAATTGATGGAGTTAAACCCCCATACGTACATACATCTTAGCCTCGCCAAAAGTGTTCTCCCGGGAATCTGAGAAACAATTCCCATCTGGCGCTAGACAAAAGTCCTTTACCAGTAGGTGAAGAAGCAGAGTTGCAAGTCTCACGTGCAGGGACGTCTTTTGGGGGTTGCCAGGGGTCGCAGTTGTGACCCCTGAGATCTCCCTTGCTACCCCTTCAATCGTGGTCTCCCTTGCTACCCCTTAGATGTATGCACCTGGGCTTTGGCGAGTGCCATTTGGTTCTTTGTTTCTGGAGTGGCTGGCTTTCTTGTTCAGACAGATAGTAATACAAATAATGTGTTCTTTTGGAATTCTATACAATAATTGCTAGACTCATTAAAGGTTTAATTCAGGGGGTGAGTGTGATGCTGGAAATGCATCGGAGGGATAGGGCCTCCGTATCCTTGTCCTTTACTGCTCTTTATCGTGTCTTCTGTCGTGTTTTCCGCGTAGGAGTTCATGTGGGACTCCTGGCGGTGCAGCTCTCTTTCTTTTGGTTTGGTGAACAGACCCGTGGGATACCCTTATGGCACCCATGGGTGGGGGTACAACCCTGTGCCCCTAGTGTATGTTTTTGGGCGCCTGTGGGTGGCCCACAGAGCAGGGTATGGGCTGGTGGCAGCTCCATGCTGAATTTGACAGGTGCGCGGAGTATCCTCCATTTTGGGATATACCGGCCCTGCCATGGGGATCAGTTGATCCCTGATGGAAAACAAGATGGCCCTTGTGGCCTCTTGCTTTCTATTACCCATTACCTTGTTTTCCCAAAGTCCTGGGAAGCCCTGACTCTGTCCCTTCCCCCTGACTGGCTGTTGGGTGGAAGTGCCATATATGGTGTTGTTGTGAAGGCCCGGCCAGACTAGCTGGAGCCTTCCCGGTGATGTATGTTGTGGGTACCTCCTGTGGGTGGGACCAGGGTGAATAGAGTGTGTGACGAATATGCATTCTGTGTTGTGAGTGTCTAGTATCTGGTGGTTGACACAATGACTGAGACAAACCTGCACGAAACCGGTATGAATGCGGCTTGGAATGTTGAATGGCTCGGTACTTGTTCCAATACACATAACTTGTTGTGAGTGTCTGGAGAGAAGTGAATGGCCTGAATACCTCGTGTGCCTGATTGGCTGCCTGCCTGCATGAATGCCCGTAGTTGTGATTGGATGCTTGAGTGTGACCCAGCGGAATGAATGCGAGATCAACAGTATATCTGGGGACCTCTCACTGCTAGGAATCGTGTTCAGAAGCTGAAGTCCACTACGATGAGTAACTGGAGTAACTGACGCTTGACCTTGAAACCCCCGCTAGACGAGAAGGAGTGCTGTGGCTCTCCTTCGCTATCTTAAGGCCGCTGTGTTTCCAAGGACTGACCCAGAGAGGACCTGGTAAGGCGCCCTCTTCCCAAGCTACGAGGGACCATGGTGCACAGCTGATCTTTGCCAACGCTCCCTGGGGTTGCTTGGTTTTCTGTGCAGAAGGGACCTGGCCTAGCAGTTCGGGCTGGGCTGCTACCTTCGGTGGCGGCAGCTGCTGATTGATTTGCACATGGCTGGTCGCCTTTTGCAATGGCGCAGACGGGCTAAAAAACGGTTGTGTGGAAGGTTGCCCAGAGCAATTGCCAGTGGTTTAGATTCATTCGAAACCTTCCACCCATCACTTTTGTGGTCAGTTTGTTTCTCCTTGTGAGAGAGGGTATGCCCAGACGTGGGTCCCTTGCTCGCTGCGCCACAGGGAACCAGGCTGCACCTCACTGAGGAGGTACAACAAGGCTGAAACATGTCTGGGGTTGCTTGGTTTTCTGTGCAGAGGGGACCTGGCCTAGCAGTTCGGGCTGGGCTGCAACCTTCGATAGCCTCAGCTGCTGACTGATTTGCACATGGCTGGTCCCCTTTTGCAATGGCGCAGACGGGCTAAAAAACGGTGGTGTGGAAGGTTGCCCAGAGCGATTGCCAGTGGTTTAGATTCATTCGAAACCTTCCACCCATCACTTTTGTGGTCAACGCTCCCTGGTAGACAGACCTTCGACAGGCTGCCGACCCAAAACGGGGACTGCTGCGGAACTCCAAAGAGAAGCGCCCGGACTGTTGTCCGCCACTGTCGACGACCGCCGTCGCCGACCGGAGCCGCCATGCTCCCGTTTGCCTAAGTACTTCAATTGATCATCAGACGCTCTCGTCTGCATCGTCATCCGCTTGTCTCCCGCTGGAGAAGGCGCCGAGGAGCATCCACCGGTGGGTTTCCCGCCACCTAAAGACCGCATAGACGCCAACGACTCGACGCCCTTTCTGGGCCACAGTTCTTCATCATCTCTTTGCGGTCCAGAACTATCATCACCGAGGTGCCCCACACGCCTCTTCCTTGCAGGACGCCAATGCTCTGTCGTCGAAGAGCACCGGTAGGAACGAAGCTGCCACTTCCCTGCCGTAGTTCACCCTGTTCACCGTCGGACGTTCGGTGACCCGTGACTCCCGCCTTAAAGGGAGGGCCCTCAAGAAGGGCTGTCGATTCCCCGACACCCAACGCCAAGTTCCCAGTTCCCCGACACCTCTCGACGATCCGTGGCTCCCGCCTGAAAGGGAGGCACTCAAGAAGGATCGGTCCGCGCATCGTCGGAGAACTCTACTCCACCAGGTACATTGGGGGGGTTAAACCTTAATAGGAAGAAGTAAGACTATCGAACATTATATGGACTGGGCTTGTGCTATATATCTTTATTTACAGGTTACCCAGGTGGGGGGATCTCCACACAGAACTGTGCCTAGTGGTAGGGGTCAGTATTCTGCCTATTGCGTTCCTTCCTATCTCTATTGCTGGTTTCCTTGTTATTAATCTGTGTGACAATGTGACCGTACAGTTGATGCACTTTAATGAGATTTGATAATCTTAGTGGTACCACTTTAGAATTGTAGATATTTATCATTATTGACTTCCGAGTACAAAGTGCGTTATTGTGATCGTGTACATACCTTTGAATATTAATTTTATAAAGACTGTGTTTTCAGTAATACAGTGTGTGGACATTCCTTTGTGGGGGTTCAGGGACTACACTGTACTTAAGAACCAGCCTGCATCACCTCCTGAGAAGCTAGGCCTTGATTGCTCGTCCATTGCTACCTTATAGAGAATCTTTGCTGGGGTCCACTGTGCCTCTCCTCTACCATATAGAGAGCTGAAGTACAGACACCCCCTACCAGTCTTTACAGTGAGTCACTGATTTAGTCTGTTCTTAAATACCTCCACTCAGCCTTCTATCCTTCTGAGGTTGATAAATGAGTACCCACACAGGTTAGGTGATATTGTATGTATATTTGTTCCATATAAAGTGCTTAATCGTAAGTGCTATGTAATAACACATCATTATCATTTGGACTTGGACGACGGCTTGCATTCACAGTTATTTGGTAACATGGGAAGAAGAAGAAGTGGGTCTAAATTCACTCTGGTCTATAGTGCAATGGAAAATCCTGGCATTCTTTCGCAAATGTCTTTTGAATCGTCGAGAGGGTGGCTTTAGGGTTTTGTACCAGGCTGACTTCAAAAGTCTGACCACACGCTAAACGCCTGGAAAACCTCCTGTTTGGCACTTTTGGATGAACTGAATTGCTCGGAACAAACCTTAATGACAAATCCAGGCAGTGTAAAAAAAAAACGGTTGGACCTGGATTGGATTTACACCAGAGAGAACGTCAGATGTTTAAAGCTGTATGGCCAGAAAGACTCAAACTATAGGGAAAGAGGAAATCCCCAAGAGTCCCTGAAAAGATTTCCATGCAATGCACGCAGAAGGGAGTTTATGAGACTAAGGATTAACTTAATGCCTACTAAGGAAGTACTGGAAGCAAGGAAACCAAAAGATCAGAGAGATTACGCCAGTTGCTGGTATAATGCTCAAATCGAAACCCTTCAGCACTTAATCATCGTTTGCCCCGGTATAAAATCCCAGTGAAAAAAATGGATGGGCAAACTGATTAAAATGTTTACACTAGGACGGCGGAGGGATGGTGGGCATCCATCCTGTATGAGGAAAGCAACCCCATGACTGTTGCCGTCTTGGGCTTCCTAAAAGAAACCTTATAGGCAGACTTCTGTACTTGAACCTTATTGTGCGACAGGTTACATTCTTGCCGAGTTTCTGAAGTTTAATACTGTATTTTATCTTCATCTTCGTTTTCTTTTGAATGTTTCTATTGTTTCCTTGCTTCTTAATGAAAAGTGTTCTTTTTTTTATTATCTCTCCTCCTTTATTTCATTTTTTTTAAAACTGTGATTTTGTAATAAGCTTAGGTTTTCAAATGTAAAGCCAATGCTAAAAAAAAGAAATATGAGTCTATAAACACTGATATTAATGATAAATATGGTGATCCATTCTTGTATGAAATGTATATCACATTATAGTGATATCGTAACCATATTATTTGTAGTGTACTTAGGAACAATGCTATGTGATGCCACTTCCTGTTTTGTCAAGGGGTGAAAGGTCCTGTTCCATCACTTGCTGTGATGTCACAATGGGGTGGGGTCAAATATCATCACTTTCTGTGATGTCATCAAAGGTCAAAGGGTCATGTGATGTCACTTCAACTACCAATGCCAATAGCATCTCTGCTCACGTGCCACTGATTGCCCACACTCCGGGGGTTCATCACCCAGACTTAAGACCCAGGATGCCAGCCATGGTGCGCTCAACGGTTTCTATAGCACGGGGCAAGACCATCCACTTGGAGCATTCTGTGTGTTTGCTGCAGTGCCCTCTCTCTTCTGCTCCTTACAGTCACCAGCGGGCATAGATGGGTCCAAACTTTGGGTGATGCCAGGCTGAAGTGCAGCTCCCTTTGAAAGAGAAGGGGACTCCACCTCCAAACCAGAAAGTTAACGTTTCAGGGTGGTCGTTGACTTAAGAGTGTAAGTGCTCTTGTGGGTGTGTGCACCTTTCCATTTCACCTTCCTCAGAGGGCATTGCCTCATTAATGGCTTTTAAAATGTATACTTTGCTTATCTTTCCAAGTTGGCATTGAGGCCTTATCAGTGCTTTAAGTGGGGTAAGAAATTGAGGGGGGGCCCTCATTTGGGGGCGTGGCTTGCCTGATGGACGTGACCTAAAACTTGAAGGCGGGGCCTAAAGAAGAGCATGTAAAAATGAACAGGGGTGGTCTCGTCTACATAACTAAGCACATACTGCAACAATGCTAGTACAACCAAAACGTGTTGTCCTGGGCAAATCATTTAATTGCACTGTTTTATCTGCAGCACTTAAAGTCCTGGTGTAGTAAATAGTGATAGAGTGTGACATAATGCTACAGTATACAGCAGTGTAGCCCCACAGCATACAGTAGCGCCTCCTCCATGTGAGATTATTTTGTGAATCCCCTCTTGTGAATGCAGAAATTACAGGAACCAGAATGCAAAGTCAAGCAATCATAGAATCCAGTAGTGGCTCATAATTTCATACCTGAAATGGGACAGGTTGCGTTTTTGAGTAATCATAACCAGTTTTTCAGAATGTTTTTTTTAATTACAGAAAGTCAAAAACCTAAACAAATCTATCTAGGTCCCTATGGTAGAACAGCCAGCCAATCCTGACCCTCTGCTACCTTTGTCCTATGGAGGCCATAAGCCACTCCAGACATGTGTAAGCCTCAGTGGTTGTCATGAGTGAAGCACAGCCAGGAGCTCTTGCCACCGCCAGTTTAAGGCCACATCTAAGCATATCTGTGCCACCCAAGGCATCTTTCCATCCAACACTTTTTGGTGTTGTTCGTTTAGTGAGTCCCCTTAAGTCCCCTGCTCTTTTTGCATACTGAACTGAGCTCCACTTCACTGATCAGGCCCCACACAGTCCAAATATGCCAGGGGTTCTTTGTATTCCCTTGCAGACTCTGGCATGACCTTGCATTTAGGATGGATAACTCCCGGCAGTGGCAGGACGAAGACTGATTTGCGTTTGGTTGGTACCCTTGAGAAATGGTCCAGATTGACTTAAAATTCTGGAATGGAAGGTATACCAAGGAATTGCCAGTGGCTATGATTAATTAAGAGCTTTCCATTCACCATCAGAAGCGAATCCTCGATTCAAGCCAGGCCGAAACATGTCTGGGGTTGCGCTTGGGGTTGAAAGGATGTGTTTTTCAAATACTGTCTGCAATAACATCAGGACCTCATTTCCGTAATGTTTGATAAAGGTAATTTATACAGTATAATGCTCACACTTTACACTTGTGAGATATGGTATCACTAGAATAAAGTTTTTCTTTGCGGGTTGAATTTTAGAAACCTTCAGAAAAGCATCAGAAATGCCTTAAGTGACATATTTCTCGGGTTTTAGCAGCTGTTTTCAAATCCCAATCAGTAGCGGTTCAACAATACTGTGCTGCCCTTTGAGGCACTATTGGTCTGCCTGGCAGGTTACTCAATGACAGGCTTTCCGTGAAGTGAAGGCTTTCAGAATCTGCCTGCGCCATGGAGTTAATGGGTCAAACATTAATACCCTTTTGTCTCCACTCCTGTTGTGCCTGTTACAGTGCATGGCTGAAATGGAATTCTTACTCTCAGCCTTATGCTGTAAAAGGCACAACAGGCAGTGGGGATGCTGTGCGCAAACTAGTTTGAGCGAAGCTGTGACTGCCCTGCACTTCTCCCATCGCGGCTGCGGCCGTGGCGGGACAATGACCCCGGCAGGGCCCCGACTCAGCCTCACTTTTTGGAGACAGCCCGGCAGGCCCCGGTCCACTTAAAGCACTGAGCCTAATGATTTACTTGTATTACAGGCTGCTCAATGTGGCTTATTGTCCTTAATGTGGACCCTCTTCTGCGCTTTCTGCGTAGCACAGAAAGTCTCCCATGTCATAAAATATTTGTAGAAACAGCTCACCGAAACGGCCCCTATGACACATGGCGCTATTCAGAACGTCACCATTTGAAATAAGCTACACCTTTTTGCTCACTGCCTATGCTCTCTTTCTGGAAGGGAGAGAAACGTGCCCTCGTGAGGGACACTGCTGCACAGTTCACTGCGTGTGAACTGATCCCCAGCAGCAAGTGTGTGGGGTGGAAGAGCTACATTTAGCACTAAGTGGCGCATTTGTTTAGATAGTCACATGGGTGCTGGGGCACTGCTTGGATAACCCACCCCCTTGTCATCAAACAGGTTATCAGAACCACTTAAAATGCACGTGTGAAATTTAAAAAATAGATAAAAAACAGGGCATCTTATCTTGTAATGCCAGCCCTTGAAACATGTCTGATGCAGACAAAGCGGACACAAATAGCCGAGAGTTCCTGGCTTTTTCTGTGGGAATCATTTGAAAACCATCCGAACAATGTTAATCAGATATATCCCAGAACTCAACAAATTACGAAAATAGTCGGGATAGTGGGGCACATCAGGGCAGTTACTCTTTTTGGAGGCCCATTGGTTGCCATCGATGGGAACTTCTGAAATGCCACTGCCGAGGGAAGACAGCTGTGCTTGCAAGGGTCATTGCCAAAGAAAGTAGGGGGCAGGACCGAAATGTAGGGACCCCCGAAAAGCCGTCACAGCTGGCAGGTAAGCCACATTTCGTGGATGTGGCCCGGGGAGCCAGTACACATAGCTAGCAGCATCAATCCTGGGCAGGTAGGAGAGTGATACTAATGTGTTATTTATATAGCGCTTAAGCCTAAGCGCTTTATATAGAACATATATGCATACATTATCACCCAACTGGAGTTGGTACTCATTTATCGACTTCCGGAGGATGAAAGGCTGAGTTGGCCTTGCCAGGATTTGAACCTGTGACCTCCCGATCACACACAGATTGCAGCAGGGAGCGCTGAACCCACTGAGCTATTTTACTGGTCTACTGGGATCATGAAAGGAGGGAATGGGGAGGGTCGAATGCCTGATACCATTAGAAAGCAAGGTGTGAAGAGGGAGCAGGATGGGACTACTGTCCAGGATGATTCGGCAAGGATCAGGAGCTACCAGTGCATGTCCATAGGAGGCAGTGCGTTGGACCAGTGTCTGTGGGTCAGGTGTTTCTTGAAGAGGAACTTCTTCACTTGATTGATAACCGAGACCACTTGGTAGCATTTTGCATGCACATTCTCATCGACTTCTGTGCGCGTTGACCACGCCATTCAAAGTGCTTCCACTTTTTGATTAGTTGCTACGAATTAATGATACAATTAGCGGGGTTGGCACTGGCCATGCCAAAAAAAACAATAGAAGATGTTCTTTCATTTGCATGCCAAGGGTATCTTTGAGGAGCCCAGAAGATCAAGTCCCTTCACAGGCATCACGTGGCCTGGATTTTCTATCTGCCCCCTTTTTAATCTTCAATTTCTCTTCACTAAATGCCATGCCACTGCCCTGTATCATGTTTAATACCTTCTGCTAATGAATATCATGTTGCTATTATCATGGACTTCTGGTGACGCCAAGGTCTGTGTCCTGGCCTGCGAAGGTAGACACTTCTTCCTTGCAGGACAGGGTTCACTTGGTTCGGGTGAGTAATTGCAGATATTTCCCCCTGTTACTGAATGAGATGCCCCTCTAAGATCCCAGCTCTCTGCATTATGATGGAATACAGCCCTGCACCCCACTGCCCGTATCTCATACACGCTGCCTGGTGGTGGCCGGAGCCCAAACAAACATGGAGGATGAATGGTCATCCACCTCACAATGATTGAGATACTTATGAGGAACACCTGTTTACCGCTCATACTGCCCAGACGGAAGTATCCTTCTCGATGATCACTTGAGGATCTCTTGAAGCTTCTGGATTTCCCGGGGCCTTCCACCACGCCATAGGATACAGTGAGAAACCTATGTGTCTGGTGGAACGGAGGCTTATTATTTATGGTCCAGGTAAATACCACTTTGCACTTGCAGTCGTCCTTTTTCATTTACCCCAGTCTGAGAGGTTGCCTCCATCTCATTCCTTCATTCCTTCTTCTTGCCAACTGGTCCCTGAGTCAGCGCTCTCCAATTCCCCTCTCGATTGCCGCCATTGACTGTTTGCAAGGACTGCATGCAATACTTGGGCCTGGAGGATAGCTCAGGGGCAACATGCTCGCCTTGCCTCGCCTTGGAAGTAAGGTGATGCGGAGCAATGCAGGTTCGACCCCTGGTAGCGCTTAGAAACCTCTGGGTATTAAGCATGTTATAAATACGTTTAAATTAAATTAAATACGTCAGGCGCAAATGATCGAGAGAGGTGGGCAATCGGCCTAATGACAGGAACCGCGTGTCAGCCATGCCCTCGATCCTAACCTGGAATTCAAATGCGGCCAAGATGTCATTTGAGACCGGCTGTATCATTCACAAGTTTTCACAACATGTTGCTCCTTAAAATCTGAACATTTTTAAAATGTCTTGCTATATGTCCTCGTGAGATATAGGGTCTGCAACCTGCAGCTCTCCGGATGTTTGGACTACAACTCCCATGCTCCCTCACCATTGACTAGGCCGGAAAAGTTGAGTTTTTATTTTTTAAATCTCCACATCTGAAATATAAGACTTGGAGCAAGATATTTTCAAGTTTGATAATTGCTGTTTTTGGAAAGCTTTACCAGCAGTGTGGAGATTAGGGGGTATTTTGCTGAAATATTTGCAGCCTGCAGAATGCAAACAAAGCACATGCTACTGCACCATCCACTTGCATGTCCTTAACGTGAGCAGGGGAAAGAGAATGGTTAGTGGGGTGTAAACCTCACAACATGGGAATTGCTGTGGAGGCTCATCAACCATTTCTGTGCAAAAAGAGCACATTATTGGGCAATACAAATGGGCAGCAATGCACCCACTTAGAAAAAGAAAGGGGGTACAGCCAGAAGAGGGGGTGTAAGCTAACAGTGAATACGCATATCAGATAGTTAAGGAGGAGGTGATTAGGTCAGAAGGCAGCTGTCGGTGCAAATGGTTAAGACCTCCATTCAAGGAGAGTTTGCAACCAGGCCCTACCAAGCTACGCCTGCTGATCCCGGAGACCCCCGAAGTCTTGGCCAAGATCCACCAGGCCTGTAACAGTCGACCCAACCGCAGACATTTCTGAACCCTAATGCTGATGGTGATGACTTTACATCTCAAGGAGAATGACATCCAGACAAGGGTTATGAAAGACGAGCAACCTCCGACAAGAGCCAAGGAAGTAGGTTAGGCCACTTTAAAACCCAAAAGACGGCGACCGGTGACCACCAGGAGATGATGCCTAAGGGAGTGGGAGAAGGACTGATGGACGGCGGTCCCTCAGAAAGTCTGATTGGCTCTGTAGGATAACCCTGCTTTTGAACAGTCCCTCTTAATCCCTTATGATTGCATAGCTGCTTAATAAAGACCCTTAAACATTGGGACCATGGCTTTGAGTTGTCTGCTGTGCTCCTCGTATGTGACATGTTCACTGGATGTGTTGTGCAGACCACCACCCCATTGTCCAGCAAAGATGCAATGCTAGCCACAATAGGGCACGCCAGATGTTTGTCAACACTAGATGGGAGGATAGCTCTGTGGCAACGCGCGGGTAAGACCACACTGAGCAAATACAGGTTCGAATCCCGGATCCATGCTAGAAAAAACCCAAGTGTGTTATAAATGACCTGCACTTCCACAATTCAATGAAACTAGCGCCTGGATACCTATGGGATATGTACATTATGATATGATATTTATAACGCGCTTAATATCGAAAAGGTTTCTAAGCACGGACTCGGGGATCGAACCTGTGTTGCTCCGTGTTGTCTTGCTTATAAAGCAAGCACGTTGCCGCTGAGCTATCCTCCCGAGCCCGTTGCAAACGAAATAAATAAAAAATAGATCAAATGGCTGTGTAGCACTGGATTACCTCTATTCCCATTCAGCAGTGCCGAACGCACTCAATACGCCTGAAGGTCTATTTCAATATGGTTTTGGCTTACTGCTTATTTTAAAGTTTGGAGAGTGACCTGTTTTTCCAGGACAATACGAAGGGACATAGTAAAACAGGCTGCTCTTTCGCACAAGGTATTCAAATGTATACAGGACAGTGGCATGACATTTAGTGAAGAGAAATACCAGATTAGAAGCGGAAATATGGAGTACCAAGGCCACGTAATAGCTGAGAAAGAAGTGGGGTTCAGAATTGATCTTGTGTTTTCTATTAAAGATAAAACAACATTCAAACGAGGGCTTAACAAGAGCTGAAAAGGGTCTGCCCCAGCTCATAATTTCCCACAGAAGTTTTGGGCAAAATACGTTGAATCAAATTTATCCTTATCCCGTATTAAAATCAATAGGCGTTTAGTAAAAACCATAAAAGTAGGACAGGGAAAGTTGCTATCTTCCCTTGCCTCTATTCTAGTATGCCTAGTGGGCGCTGTTGTGCCACCGATCTAAATGCGGTTAGATTAAGAAATCCTTAATCAGTATGTCTTTGAGATGCAAATTATCTCCATGTCAGAATCACACAATATCACTTAATCTCTTGTAAGTCTCTATCTCACATCCTATATTATTAATTAAAAAAATAACTGTGTGGGTTCTAGAAACATATCTTTGGCAAACTCTACAATTTTATTAGCCAATACTCTGGGTTACCAGGCCTTAAAAACAATTAACTAAAATCTGAAGGCCACCTTTATCAGCAAGGGAGAGAATGATTTACTTATCCCCAAGAGTCAAGTAGGCTGTAGCTGGTGGCAATTAAATATAAAATTGACAAGGGGGGTCCTGGGAGTCTCTCTGCCAGACATTAGTCCTGGTTATGAGAGACTTTCCCAGAGTCTTTAGCTCATTATCTTTCACAGAGAAGAAATATCCCAAACATATCAGTCTTTGTCCTGCCCTGGGGCAGTCCAGCACCCAAATGCTAGGCAATTCTCCTTTGAACAAGAGTACCAACAGCATCCCCAGACACGTGTTTCGGTCTGGTTGGACCTCATCAGTAGGGAGGAGCTGTGCCTCTCTAAGAATAGTGAGCAAGGGGTCCACGTCTGGATTCCCCTAGTAACTTAGGGTGAGACCCAAAGTTACTTAAATATGCAAATTGACAAGGGGGGGTCCTGGGAGTCTCTCTGCCAGACATTAGTCCTGGTTACAAGAGACTTACCCAGAGTCTTTAGCTCATTATCTTTCACAGAGAAGAAATATCCCAAACATATCAGTCTTTGTCCTGCCCTTGGGCAGTCCAGCACCGAAATGCTAGGCAATTCTCCTCTGAACAAGAGTACCAACAGCATCCCCAGACACGTGTTTCGGTCTGGTTGGACCTCATCAGTAGGGAGGAGCTGTGCTGGCAGAGAGACTCCCATGACCCCCCTTGTCAATTGCATATTTAAGTAACTTTGGGTCTCACCCTACGTTACTAGGGGAATCCAGGCGTGGACCCCTTGCTCACTATTCTTAGAGAGGCACAGCTCCTCCCTATTGATGAGGTCCAACCAGATTGAAACAATTGCCTAGCATTCCGGTGCTGGACTGCCCCAGGGCAGGACAAAGACTGATATGTTTGGGATATTTCTTCTCTGTGAAAGATAGTGAGCTAAAGACTCTGGGTAAGTCTCTCGCAACCAGGACTAATGTCTGGCAGAGAGACTCCCAGGACCCCCCTTGTCAATTGGCAATTAAATAGAAGCCATCTCTACATCCATGTCGATCGGTTTCATTGGTAGATAATTGCTTTTTCCCTCTTTCCTCCGGACAGTCTTCTTAATGTCACTGTGTTATACTCACAATTATTTGACGAGGTTCAATTTTCTTACCGCACACATGGTACTCTAAGAGTGCTGTTTTCTAATCCATGACTGTTAGTCTCAGTGGATCCACTAACATCACTCTTCGTCGACACGTGTTTCAGACTAGTGTGGCGTGGTGCTCTTCCTTGTTGTAAGTGTGCAGAGTATATGTACAGGGCTCTGTGCTGTTCTGATGTTGGGGGGAAATGAAAGAATTATTGAGGAAGCAGAGGTGCCTGTTTACTTACTGATTGCCAAAACGCCACTAGATACACACTGCATCTTAAAAATATATATATATATTCTGTACATTTCATAAATACCTATAAAGTGCGGCATGATGACTGTAGATGTGAGAATAGATAGTGTAGGGTCCGAAGCACCTTTCACATTGCCACGTAATGCTTCCTTTCACGTAATATTATAATTGCAATGCTGTGTTTATCTTTTGGGGTGCTTAAGACGTGAGCTGCAGTGAAATAGGATTGCTGTATGTATGATATAGGGTTTGGCAGCATCGTGTCGTCCTTTGCCTAGTCTGCCATAACAGTTCTCATGTTAAAAAAAAGGGTGTGAGTGGGGGTATGAAATCACCTCTGTTTCCAATGAAAGGTCCCTCTGGATAGAATAGCGAAGCAACCTGCGGCCTTTCGAGTTGGATATGGCACTGAAACTGCACTTCTCGAACTCAAGTCCAAATTGATGGCACGTATGGATAATAAGGAGGCCTCCTTGCTTATGCTGCTGGATCTCACTGCGGCCTTCGACGTGGTGGACCATGATATCATGGCCACCAGGTTGTCTGAAGTGGCTAACTTCTCCCCACTAGCCTGTAAATGGGTCTTGTCTTTTCTTAACAATCGAGTTAGCAGAGTCTTCCAAGGCAATGCCGAATCCAAGCCCATTCTCACAACTTGTGGTGTTCCTCAGGGTGCCTGTACTTCTCCCTGCTTTTATAATACATTCACGGCTCCGCTGTTTGCAATGCTAGACCATGAGAACATTATATTTCCCAACTATGCGGATGACAGTCAATGTGTCATCCCGCTTCTTGGGTCTCACAGACTGGATGATATTGCCATTAATAAAGTCTTTGCTATAATTGAAACCTGGATGGTTCATAATAAACTAGCACTGAACAAGTCCAAAACTGAACTATTGGTAGTTGGCTCACCGCACACCGTTACTAAACTTGGCCCACAGTATGATAATTTCCAACTGGGTGAAGAATCCATCGTACCTTTAAAAAAAGTAAAAACTTTAGGAGTGACTTTTGACCAACATCTGTCTATGAAACAGCATGTTAGTAGTATTGTCTCTTCATGTGCATACTACATTAAACTTTTAACACATCTAAGGCCTCTTATCTCACAGGATAATGCAGAAACTATCGCAAGAGCAATAGTAGGCTCTAAAATAGACTACTGCTCGACTCTTCTTATGGGAATTAACAAATCTGAAAGCAACAGGCTGCAAATCTGTCAAAATGGGGCTATTAGAGCCGTTATGAAACTCAAACACAGAGATCATGTCACACCAGCAAGACGTGAGCTGCACTGGCTGCCTGTGTCCGCTAGAGCTCTATTCCGTACCTTGACTATTGTTCATAAGTGCAGAACTGGGAAGATGCCTGATTACTTACAACAGTTACTATCTTTAAGAACTAGCACAAGAGCTCTTAGGTCAAACGATCTGTCCCTTCTATCTGAACCTAAGTGCCGCACCGTCAGAACAACAGAGGCAGCTTTCTTTTCTGCTGGAACCAGAGCGTGGAACGCTCTTCTGCTGTGCTGGAGATAAGATCTATTGAATCTTTAGAATTCTTTAAAAAAAGACTAAAGACCTATCTGTTCCATTAAACAATTTATCTGCCTGTGATATAACCCCGCTCAGCCATATCTCATGATTATGTTTCATGTTTTCTGTTATTTGTGTTTTGTAGTGCCCTCACGCCTTCGGGTTCATGGATGCGCTATACAAGTGTATTAAAGTAAAGTAAAGTAACTACTCTCAAAAGATGCGTGAGGCAAAGCTTCTCGGCAGCCCATCACAATAAATGACACAATAAACAAAGCAAAGCATTACCTTTTAAGACGAACACTAGCAGTGGTCGAAGTGTACGAAAAGAAGTAGTGGTACGAAAAGAAGTAGTGGTACGAAAAGAAGTAGTGGAACTATGATCCCTGCAGGCCTGCCCCTGCTCCCCACAAACCCCATTCCCACAACCCCTCCCACACACAATACACCCCCAAAACACTTGCACCTGCTGTTTAAGGGAACGTTCAGTGCAGTGTACTGAAAGTGAAGGTTTCAACTTCTTCCTACACTTTTATTTTAAAACAAAACCATTCTGGAAAGGTTTCTTTTTAAAATAAAAGTATAGGAGCTGTACAAGGTAGTTTTAAAAAGTATAGGAGCACCGCTCCCGACCGCTCCCACTCACTTCGACCACTGAACACTAGATGACAGGTTTAGTTTCAAAAACAAATACCGCTGACGTTTCATTTAAAATGTGTGTTGCTTTTGAAAGGTGGGAAAAGTGCAAACATTTTGACATACATTTACTCGCGCTACTGTACCCTAGGAATCAAGATACTTTCAACCATGATGTTAGAATGTTGAATTTACCACTTCTACTCTACCCTGTGAATCAAGGTACTTCCAAACATTCGTGTTAGAATGTCGAATTTACCACCTCTACCCTGTGAATGAAGGTGCTGCCAACCATTCATGTTATAACGTTGCGTTTACTTCCTCTCTGTGCTTTTGGCTCGGCACCGGCCTATTGCTCTATAGGCCAGTCCGAGCCTGTATTCTACCATGTGAACAAAGGTACTTCCAGCCATAAAAAAATAAAATAAAAGAATGTTGCATTTACTGTCTCTACTCTACCCTGTGAATTAAGGTACTTCCAAACATTGATTGTAGAATGCTGCATTTGCTTTCTCTACTCTACCCTGTGAAATTAGGCACTTCCAATGCATTCGTGTTAGAATATTGCATTTATGTCCTCCAATGTACCATGTGAATGAAGGTACTCAGAACTATTAATCTTAGAATGCTGCATTTGCTCTCAGCCCTGTGAATGAAGTTACTTCCAAACATTCATATTGGAATGCTGCATTTGCTTCCTCTACTCTACCCTTCGAATGAAGGCACTTCCACCCATTCATTTTAGAATGTTGCATTTACTTCCACTACTGTACCATGTGAATTAACTGCCTCTACTCTACCCTGTGAATGAAGCTGCTCCCAAACATTCTTATTAGAAGGCAGCATTTACTGCCTTTACTCTACTCTGTGAACGAAGGTACTTCCAACTATTCATCTTAGAATGCTGCATTTGCTGCTTCTTCTCTACCCTGTGAATGAAGGTACTTCCAAACATTGATATTAGAAGGCAGCATTTACTGCCTTTACTCTACCCTGTGAAAGAAGGTACTTCCAACTATTCATCTTAGAATGCTGCATTTAGTTCCTCTACACTACCCTGTGAATAAAGGTACTTCCCACCATTAATGTTAGAATGTTGCATTTACTGCTTCTACTCTACCCTGTGAATGAAGGCACTTCCACCCATTCATTTTAGAATGCTGCATTTACTTCCACTACTGTACCATGTGAATTAACTGCCTCTACTCGACCCTGTGAATGAAGCTACTCCCAAACATTCATATTAGAAGGCAGCATTTGCTGCCTTTACTCTACCCTGTGAACGAAGGTGCTTCCAACTATTCATCTTAGAATGCTGCATTTGCTGCTTCTTCTCTACCCTGTGAATGAAGGTACTTCCAAACATTGATATTAGAAGGCAGCATTTACTGCCTTTACTCTACCCTGTGAACAAAGGTATTTCCAACTATTCATGTTAGAATGTTGCATTTAAGTCCTCTACTCTACCCTGTGACTGAAGGTACGTCCAACCATTCATTTTAGAATGTTGCATTTACTGTCTCTACTCTACCCTCTTTATGAAGGAACATCCAACCATTCAGGTTATAATGTTGCATTTACTTCCTCTAATGTACCTTGTGAAGGAAGGTACTTCCAACCATTTATTTTAGAATGTTGCATTTACTGCCTCTACTCTACCAGGGTAGGACTGGCCCATAGAAATGTCTCGGGAACCAATGGAAAAGTGGCCCACAGTTGCAAATGGCTATTGATTGCTTTTATGACACTGTTTGAATAGTAACAAAGGGGGAGTTTTTTTATAAAGTGTGATGCAAATTGTACATTTAAAGAATATTTATTCTGCAACACTGGTCAAAACTACTAGCAGCAGAGTGAGATAACTCATCAATCGGGCCCAAATCGGACAAACAAGTGGCCCACTTTGACCAAATAAACTAGCCCACACCAGCATTTTGTGTTTTTGGTTCAGCCATGGGCCTATTGACCTATAGCCCTGTCTGAGCCGGTACTCTACCCTGTGAATGAAGGTACTTCAAAACATTCAAAACAGAATGTTGCATTTACTGTCTCTTCTCTACCCTGTGAATGAAGGCACTTCTAATCATTCATCTTAAAATGCTGCATTTGCTTCCTCTACTCTACCTGTAAAAGAAGCTAATTCCAATGCATTCATTTTAGAATGTTGCATTTAATGCCACTACACTACCCCGTGAATGAAGATACTTCCAAACATTCATACTAGAATGCTGCATTAGCTTCCTATACTCTACCATGTAAATCAAGGTACTACCAACAATTAATTTTAGAATGTTGCATTTACTGCCTATACCATTCATTTTAGAATGTTGCATTTACTGCCTCTACTCTACCCTGTGAAGGAAGGTACTTCCAAACATTCATATTAGATTGCAGCATTTTCTGCCTGTACTCTATTCTGTGAACGAAGGGATGTCCAACCATTCACGTTAGAATGTTACATGTATGTCCTTGACCGTACCATGTGAATGAAGGTACCTCCAAACACTCCTTTTCGAATGTTGCAATAACTGTCTCTACGCTGCCCTGTGTATGAAGGTACTTCCAAGCATTCATGTTACAAAGTTGCATTTACGTCCTCTACTGTACCATGTGAATGAAGGTACTTCCAATCGTTCATTTTAGAATGGTGCATTTAATAACTCTACTCTTCCCTGTGAACGAAGGTGCTTCCAACTATTCATGTTAAAATGTTGCAATTAAGTCCTCTACTCTACCCTGTGAATAAAGGTACTTCCCACCATTAATGTTAGAATGTTGCTTTTGCTGCCTCTACTCTACCCTGTGAATGAAGGCACTTCCACCCATTCATTTTAGAATGCTGCATTTACTTCCACTACTGTACCATGTGAATTAACTGCCTCTACTCGACCCTGTGAATGAAGCTACTCCCAAACATTCATATTAGAAGGCAGCATTTGCTGCCTTTACTCTACCCTGTGAACGAAGGTGCTTCCAACTATTCATCTTAGAATGCTGCATTTGCTGCTTCTTCTCAACCCTGTGAATGAAGGTACTTCCAAACATTGATATTAGAAGGCAGCATTTACTGCCTTTACTCTACCCTGTGAACAAAGGTATTTCCAACTATTCATGTTAGAATGTTGCATTTAAGTCCTCTACTCTACCCTGTGACTGAAGGTACGTCCAACCATTCATTTTAGAATGTTGCATTTACTGTCTCTACTCTACCCTCTTTATGAAGGAACATCCAACCATTCAGGTTATAATGTTGCATTTACTTCCTCTAATGTACCTTGTGAAGGAAGGTACTTCCAACCATTTATTTTAGAATGTTGCATTTACTGCCTCTACTCTACCAGGGTAGGACTGGCCCATAGAAATGTCTCGGGAACCAATGGAAAAGTGGCCCACAGTTGCAAATGGCTATTGATTGCTTTTATGACACTGTTTGAATAGTAACAAAGGGGGAGTTTTTTTATAAAGTGTGATGCAAATTGTACATTTAAAGAATATTTATTCTGCAACACTGGTCAAAACTACTAGCAGCAGAGTGAGATAACTCATCAATCGGGCCCAAATCGGACAAACAAGTGGCCCACTTTGACCAAATAAACTAGCCCACACCAGCATTTTGTGTTTTTGGTTCAGCCATGGGCCTATTGACCTATAGCCCTGTCTGAGCCGGTACTCTACCCTGTGAATGAAGGTACTTCAAAACATTCAAAACAGAATGTTGCATTTACTGTCTCTTCTCTACCCTGTGAATGAAGGCACTTCTAATCATTCATCTTAAAATGCTGCATTTGCTTCCTCTACTCTACCTGTAAAAGAAGCTAATTCCAATGCATTCATTTTAGAATGTTGCATTTAATGCCACTACACTACCCCGTGAATGAAGATACTTCCAAACATTCATACTAGAATGCTGCATTAGCTTCCTATACTCTACCATGTAAATCAAGGTACTACCAACAATTAATTTTAGAATGTTGCATTTACTGCCTATACCATTCATTTTAGAATGTTGCATTTACTGCCTCTACTCTACCCTGTGAAGGAAGGTACTTCCAAACATTCATATTAGATTGCAGCATTTTCTGCCTGTACTCTATTCTGTGAACGAAGGAATGTCCAACCATTCACGTTAGAATGTTACATGTATGTCCTTGACCGTACCATGTGAATGAAGGTACCTCCAAACACTCCTTTTCGAATGTTGCAATAACTGTCTCTACGCTGCCCTGTGTATGAAGGTACTTCCAAGCATTCATGTTAGAAAGTTGCATTTACGTCCTCTACTGTACCATGTGAATGAAGGTACTTCCAATCGTTCATTTTAGAATGGTGCATTTAATAACTCTACTCTTCCCTGCGAACGAAGGTGCTTCCAACTATTCATGTTAAAATGTTGCAATTAAATCCTCTACTCTACCCTGTGAATAAAGGTACTTCCAACCATTAATGTTAGAATGTTGCTTTTGCTGCCTCTACTCTACCCTGTGAATGAAGGTACTTCCAAACTTTCATATTCAAAGGCAGCATTTACTGCCATTACGCTACCCTGTGGACAAAGGTACTTCCAGCTATTCATGTTAGAATGTTGCATTTAAGTCCTCTACTCTACCCTGTTTATGAAGGAAATTTCAACCATTCAGGTTATAATGTTGCATTTACTTCCTCAAATGTACCATGTGAAGGAAGGTACTTCCAACCATTTATTTTAGAATGTTGCATTTACTGCCTCTACTCTACCAGGGTAGGACTGGCCCATAAAAATGTCTCGGAACCAATGGAAAAGTGGCCCACAGTTGCAAATGGCTATTGATTGCTTTTGTGACACTGTTTGAATAGTAACCAAGGGGGAGTTGTTTTCTTAAAGTGTGATGCAAATTGTGCATTTAAAAAATATTTATTCTGCAACACTGGACAAAACTACTAGCTACAGAGTGAGATAACTCATCAATCGGGCCCAAATTGGACAAAAAAGTGGCCCACTTTGACCAAACAAAACTGGCCCAGACCAGCATTTTGTGTTTTTGGTGCAGCCATGGGCCTATTGACCCATAGCCCTGTCTAAGCCGGTACTCTACCCTGTGAATGAAGTTACTTCAAATCATTCATAAGAGAATGTTGCATTTATGATATGATATGATATGGCATTTGTAACGCGCCTATACACAAGTTCAAGGCGCGACGAGGCAGGGAGGGGGGGAACAAGGGGAAGACAGACAACGATCCTACTAGGCCAGGTGTCATCCAGACCGCGCAAGTGCAGGGGTAGGAAAAAGTGCAAGGGGAAGGGGAGGGGGCAAGTGCAGTACAAAGTAAGTAGAATAAAAATAAATAAATAGGGCCAGATGGTGGCAAGTGCAAGGTAAGTGCAGACAAGTGCTGGGAAGGGGGGGCTGTAGGGATACAGAGACAGTCCCGCAGTGCAGGGGTTGCCAGGGAGGCAGTGCAAGTGGAGAGTGGCTGGGCCCAGGACCGAGGTCGGTGAGAGTGGCCCAGTTGCAGATTCAGTGCAGTTTCAGTGAAGAATTTAGCAGGGGAGAGGGAGAGAGAAAGCAGAAGCAAAGAGGAAGGTTTTGAGGTGCTTCCGGAACCGGAGATGGTTCTCCTCAAGTTTCAGGGAGGCAGGAAGGCTGTTCCAGAGGGAGGCCGCTGCCGCGGAGAGAGATCTACCCCCAGCTCGTTGCTTCGAGAAGCGGCTGACCCTGAGGGAGATGGAGACGGATGAGCGCAGGGTCTTGGGAAGGAAGATATTTAGGAAGAGAGAGTTGAAGGTATTTAGGCCCCAGGTCCCAGAAGGCCTTGTGGACAATGCAGAGGGTTCTGAACTTAATCCTTGCAGTAACTGGGAGCCAGTGTAGAGATTTCAGTCCTGGAGAGATACGGTCCCTGGGCTTGAGGCCAAGGACAAGTCTCGCAGTTCTGTTCTGGATGAGTTGCAGAGGGCGGAGAGTGGAGGCAGGCAGATTAAGATAGAGGCTGTTACAGTAGTCCAGCTTCGAGAGAACCAGGGCTCGGGAGACAGTGAGCTTCTGGGGGAAGGAGAGGAAGGGAAGAATACGTCTGAGGAGGTGCAGCTGGTAGTGTGACTTCTTAGAGACGTCAGATATATGAGGAGAGAAGGAGAGTGTGGAGTCGAAGATGACCCCAAGGTTTTTTGCCTTGCAGGTAGGAGCAGGAAGAGGGCCATGAGAGGCTGGCCAGAGAGCTGCAGAGAAGGAGGGAGTGGGTGTGCCGATGAGTAGAATCTCAGTCTTACTGGCATTAAGGCAGAGGTCATTGGTGGCACACCATTCCTGGATAGCAGACAGACAGTCACAGATGAGGGAAGGAGAGGAGGAGGCCGAGGGTAGCCTGAAAATGAGCTGGGTATTGTCCGCATAGCACTGAAAGTTGGGGCAGAGAACGGCGATGCGGTGGGCAAGGAGTGCCAGATACTGGTTGAACAGCCATGGAGAGAGATTAGATCACTGGGGAACACCACAGGTGGAGAAAAAGATGTCAGAGAGGAAGGACCCAAGTTGGACCTGGGAGGGTCGATTGGAAAGGAAAGAGGTCAGCCACGCCAGAGCCTGACCAGTGATACCTAGGTTATCACGGAGATGGTTGAGCAGGATGGCATGGTTGACAGTGTCAAAGGCAGAAGAGAGATCGAGCAGAATGAGAACACACAGAGTGTTGGAGTCGAGGTTCAAGAGCAGGTCCTCATGGATGTTCAGGAGAGCAGTTTCCGTGCTTCTGGCAGCTCTGAAGCCAGATTGATGGTCATGAAGACTACCAACAGATTCAGCATGGAGGTTAAGCTGGGAGATGGCCAGTTTCTCCAGGAGCTTGCCCAGGAAGGAAGTGATGGAGATTGGGCGATAGTTAGCTGGGCAGGAAGGGTCGGAAGAGGGTTTCTTAAGAAGAGGGTGCACAAGGGAGTGCTAGAGGTGGGATGGGAAGACGACTCCAGAGGCGAAGGAGTGGTTGCAAAAGTCAGCCAGGGCAGGAGCCAGGGAGTCGATGTGATCCTTGATAGTTTTGGAGGAACAGGGGTGAACCTGTTTAGACAAGACTTTCATAGATCTGACTTGTCTGGAAACCTCGTCAGCAGATAAAAGGGGAAAGGCAGAGAAGGAGGGAGGATTGGTGGCTGCAGAAGGGCCAGAGGAAGAGCCGGGAAGAGAGGGGGGGAGGTGATAGGAGGAGAGTGAGGACAGGATGTCCTGAGTTTTAGAGATGAAGTGAGAGGCCAGTGCAGTGCAGAGGGCCTGGGAGGGGACAGGAGAGGTAGAGACTGCAGCAGGGTTGGCATGCTCCTTGCATATTTTAAAGAGTTCAGCCGAGTTGTTAGATGCCGCAGAGATGCGGGCTTGGATAAGGGCTCTCTTCTTGGTGAGAACGGAGAGACGGTATTGCCTTTGGAGCAGGCGGCAGGCCAGTTTGTCAGAGGATGAACATGAAGCACGCCATTTCCTCTCTGCCACCCTGCACTTGCGTTTTAGGGTGACGAGATCCGAGTCATACCAGGAGTTACATTTGGCTTTTGGCTTCAGGCGGATTCTCATGACAGGGGCAAGGATATCAAGAGTATCAGATATAGCAGAGTGGAGCATGGAGAGGGCTGTGTCAGGGTGGGAGTCAGCCGAAGGGGGAGGGAGGGGCGAGAAGGTGGCAGCGAAAGCCTCAACTGACACGCGCTTCATGGGTCGGATGACCGAGAAGGTGGGTGGCAGTGATGAGGGTGGCTTTGGCTGTGGGGGATGGAGGGTGAGGTGGGAGGATAGGAGAAAGTGATCACTCCAGGAGAGAGGAGTGGAGAGAGGGACGGAGAGGGGAAGGTCAGAAGAGATCAGAGCATCAAGAGTGTGCCCTGCAGAATGAGTAGGCCCAGACGGGAGAATAGAGAGTGAGAGAGAGAGTCGTAGAGGTCACGAAAGAGTCCAGTGGGGGGATAGGAGGCATCCAGGTGGATGTTGAAGTCACCAAGAAAGAGGAGTTGAGTGGTTGAGGACAGGAGTGAGGAGGAGAGGTCAGCCCACTCAGAGAGGAAGGAGGCAATTTGACCAGGTGGCCGATAGATAGTAGCCACGGCAAGGGAATGGCTGGGAGAGAGAGAGAGTCGGCAGACAAGACATTCAAAAGAGGGGTAGGTCTGCGTAGGAGTGACAGTGGCAGGAATCCACTCAGGGAAGAGAAGGACCACACCCCCCCCGAACGGTTGGGCCTGGGCACGGAGAGGATCTTATCTGCCCTGTGAATGAAGGTATTCCCAACCACTGATGTTAGAATGTTGCATTTACTGCCTCTACTCTACCCTGTCAATGAAGGCACTTCTAATCATTAATCTTAAAATGCTGCATTTGCTTCCTCTACTCTACCCTGTAAAAGTAGGTAATTCCAATGCATTCATGTTAGAATGTTGCATTTACATCCTCCACTGTACCATGTGAATGAAGGTACTTCCAAACACCCCTGCCCCTACACTACTCTGTGTATGAAGGTACTTCCAACCATTTGTGTTAGAAAGTTGCATTTACTTCCTCTACTGTAGCCTGTGAATGAAGGTACTTCCAATCATTCATTTTAGAATCCAGCATTTACTGCCTCTCCTCTACTCTGTGAATGAAAGTACTTCCAACCATTCATGTCAGAATGTTGCATTTACTGCTCCTAATCTACCCTGTGAACCATTCATCTTAGGTTGCTGCATTTGCTTCTTTCCCTCTACAATGTGAATTAAGGTACTTCCAATCATCCATATTAAAATGTTGCAGTTACTGCCTCTACTCTGTGATTTACTACATCCACTGTACCATGTGAATGATGGCGTTTCGAAAACATTCATTTTAGAATGTTGCATTTACTGCCTGTACTCTACCCTGTGAATGATTCCTCTGCAGTATCATGTGAATGAAGATACTTCCAGCCATTCATGTTAGAATGTTGCATGTACTGCCTCTCCTCTACCCTGTGAATGAAGGAAATTCCAAACATTAATTTTAGAATTTTGCATTTATTGCCTCTGCTCCACCCTGTGAAGGTCTCCATACACTGTACCATGTGAGTGAAGATACTTCCAAACATTCAAATTAGAATGCAGCATTTACTGTCTCTACTGTGAATGAAGGTACCTCCAACCATTCATGTTAGAATGCTGCATTTGCTTCCTCTACTCGACCCTGTGAATGAAGGCACTTCGAAATCATTCATTTTAGAATGTTGCATTTGCATCCTTCACTGTACCGTGTGAATGAAGGCACTTCCGGACATTGATTTTCGAATGTTGCATTTACTGACTCTACTCTACCCTGTGAATGACTTCCTTACTCTAACCTGTGAATGAAGGTGCTTGCAACATTCACATTAGAATGCAGCATTTACTGCCTCTACTCTACCCTGTGACTCAAGGTGCATGCAATCATTCATTTTAGAATTATGCATTTAACACCTCTTCTCTAGCCTGTGAATGAAGGTACTTCCAAACATTCATATTAAATGCAGCATTTACTGCTTGTACCCTGTGAATGAAGGTACTTCCAACCATTCATTTTAGAATGCTGCATTTTCCTCCTCTACTCTACCCTGTGAATTAAGGCACTACCAATCAGTCCTGTTAGAAATTTCCATGTACTGCCTCTACCGTATCATGTGAATGAAGGTACTTCCAAACGTTAATTTCAGAATGTTGCACTAGCTGACTATATTCTACCCTGTGACTGAAGGTACTTCCAACCATTCATTTCAGAAGGTTGCATTTACTGCCTCTCCTCTATCCTGTGAATTAAAGGAATTTCCAAACATTCATATTAGAATTCAGCATTTATTGCCTGTACTCTAACATGTATGTTAGAATGTTGGATTTACTGCCTCTACTCTGTGAGTGTATGAAAGTACTTTCAACTATTCATCCCAGAATGTTGCATTTGCTTCTTATCTACTCTGTGAATTAAGGTACTTCAAACCTTCATGTTAGAATATTGCATTAACAGCCTCTACTCTACCCTGTGAATGAAGGCACTTCCAACCATTCATTTTAGAATGTTGCATTTACTGCCTCTACTCTACACTGTGAATTAAGGTATTTCCAACTACTCATATTAGAATGTTGCATTTACGTCTTCTCCTGTTCCATGTGAATGAGGGTACTTCCAAACATTGATTTTAGAATGTTCCATTTACTGCATCTACTCTACCCTGTGAATGACTTGCTCTACTCTACCCTGTGAATGAAGGTACTTTGATCCATTCATCTTAGAATGCTGCATTTGCTTCCTCTACTCTACACTGTGAATAAAGGTACTTCCAACCATTCATGCTAGAATGTTGCATTTGCATCCTCTACTGTACCATGTGAAAGGTGTTACGTTCACCTGGGCTTAGTGTCGAATGCGTAGGGATCTCTCAGGAGCACAGAGATATGCATTCCAAACCAGAGAAAAAGGGGTTCACTGAGTGAATATACACACACTGCAGTGTACACCTTTTAAGCTGGCATAAGTGCTACGAGACACACTTCCTAACAAACATCAAATGGGGAGTACAGGAACTGTGTGGAAAATAAGGAAACACTGTATTATAGGAAGCACCAGTACATATACATATATTCCACAAGGTCATTAAAGGACTTTAGACTTACCCTTCTAGACCTGTACTCCAGTGTTGTGCCTAGTTTCGGGAATATCCAGAGTCAATCAAAGATGAGCAAAGAGAGCCTTCCCCTCCGTACCAGACGATACGCGTCTGGGTAGTAACGGGGAAAGGCATGGAGTGCACGTGAGGGTGCCGGTGCAGGACAGTTCCTAACAGTATGCCCCCCTTGAAAGCACCCTACTCCCCTACACCCTGGAACCCAGTTTAGTCATGTGTTTATCATGAAATCAAGAATCCAATCAGGGAGCATTCATGTCCTTCACAGATACCCAAGATTGGTCCTCTTTACCATACCCTTTCCAATGCACTAGATATTGCAAGCTGCGTTTATAGAAACGTGAATCTACGATCGTTTCAATTTCATATTCTTCCTGGGGGCCTACAGCATGTGGGTGATGACTTGGGTCTCTAGTATATAGCAATGAGCGGGATACAGGTTTTAACAGGGAGACATGAAATACCGAATGCATCCTATAGGAATCTGGTAGCTTAAGTTTCATTCACACGACTTATCTGAAAAGGTCAGATATATTGGGGTTTCAATTTTTTTCCAAATGCTAAGATGCAAATATGCGCAGTAGAGAGCCACACTTCGTCTCCCGGTTTGTACTCCGGAGAAGGTCTTCTCTTTTGGTTAGCACATATCTGTGCCTGTCTTTGGGGTTCTAGTAAGTGTTCCTAGCAGAAATGAATCCTGAACCTAAGTTCTCTACGTACTCTTCTGCGGTGGGAACAGGGCTATGATCTGAGATGTATAATGGGACTGATACAGGATGTTGGCCTGCTGATAAGTGAAAGGGAGAGGTTTTGATAGAAGAATGGAATGAGTCGTTATATGCAAACTCGGCTAAAGGTAATTTATTGACCCATCCCTGTTCAAGTTCGGTGATATAACACCTTAAATATTGTACAATGGTCTGGTTGGCCCTTTCCCTCTGGCCATCACTTTGTGGATGATAAGCTGACGTATAGTCCAGACGGATGTCTAATAAATGACTGACCTCTTTCCAGAAGGAGGAAATGAACTGTGAGCCTCTGTCTGTGATAATGTGTCTTGGGAAGACCATGTAAACGAAAGATGTTGTGAAGGAAGAAGAGGGCTAGTAGTGGAGCAGAAGGGACTTCTTTCATAGCTATGAAATGTCCTGTTTTTGTAAATCAGTCTATTACTGTCAATATGGCTGTGATTCCCTTGTCTTTAGGAAGTTTTGTAATGAAATCAATTGAACAGGTTTGCCTGGGGCGGTTTGGGATGGGCAATGGATGTAAAAGAGCCATGGGTTTTTGTGTACAGCGCTTAGCTCTAGCACATACAGCACAACTTCTTATATAATCTTAAATATTGTGGTTTATAGAATTCCACCAGGTGTAACAGCGTATCTTCTGTAAGGTTTTAAGTCTGCCGAAATGTCCAGCCCCCAGGAATCATGACACCAGTGTAACATGGTTTCTGGAGAGGGCCTGGTAGAAAGCCACGACTTGTTGTTGTGGAAGAGAAAGCCTTGTTTTTCATAATCATGCAAAGTATCCAGAAGGAAGTCTTCCTTTAATTTTTTGGTATAGGTCGCATGCAATACGTTTTCATAAGGAAGTAGAGATACAAAGAGAGTTGAAATGATTTTGTCAGAGGGAATGAATGGAACGCGTTCTATGTCGTCTGTCTCACTTTGATAAGCTCTTGATAGGGCGTCTGCTTTGGTATTCAAAGAACCTGGTTTAAAAGTTATTGTAAAGTCAAAATGTGAAAAGAAATGTATCCAACAATTTTGCCGATGGTTTACAAATTTTGCTGTTTTGAAGAATCCTAAGTTCTTGTGGTTAGTCAAAACAGATATTGGATGCCTAGCTCCTTCCAGAAGGTGTCTCCATACCACAAAGGCTTATTCTATCGCCGAGACTTCCTTTTCGAATATTCCTTAGTTCTTTTCCACAGCTGTAAATGTACGGGAATAGTGAGAGATGGGATGGAGTTGCTTGGTTAGGTGATCTCTTTGATCTAATAAGGCACCAATAGCATAATTGGATGCATGTTTCTAAGGTGTAGCGAAGAGATGGATCCGGGAGTCATAGTATAGGGGCGGTCGTGAATTTATTTTTCAATTCACTGAAAACTTCAGCAGTATCTTTGTCCCATAAATATTTGGTTCCCTTTTACAGGAGCTGAGTCAGAGGAAGTAATATGCGGGAATAGTTAGGAATAAATCGCTGATAAAAAATTGGCAAAGCTGATGAATCTCGGTAGTTCCTTTAAGGTTCCGGGAGCAGTCATGTCCATAATATCTGAGACCTTTTTTGGGTCCATTTCAATAACTTGTGGAGTGAGAATGTAACCTAGATAAGCTAAACGGTTTTGGTGAAATGAACATTTAGTTAGTTTTGCATGCAAACTATGTTTTCTTAATCGTTAAAGTATTTCTTTGTCGTGTGATACATGTTCTTCTCGTGAGGATGAAAATATAAGTATGTCATCAAGATAGATTATCACAAAGGTGTCCAGGACATCTCTAAATATGTCATTCGAGGAGCATTGGAACACAGCAGGGGCATTACACAAACCAAAAGGCATGACAAGGTACTCGTAATGCCCATACAGTGTCATAAAGGCTGTTTTCCATTCATCTCCCGGTGACATCCTAATTAAGTTGTATGCTCCTTGTAAGTCCAGTTTGGTTTACAGGTTGCTGGCTTGGGCTTGATCCAGTAATACTTGGCTAAGAGGTAATGGGTACCTATTCTTTATGGTAATGGTGTTTAGTAGCCTATAATCTATACATGGCCACAGTTCTGTCTCCTCCTTCTTGGGTATAAAGAATATAGGGGCTCCAGCAGGGGAGGTTGAGTGACAAATGAAACCTTTTTTCAAGTTGGCTTCTATATAATGTTTTAGTATTAGGTTTGTTTTTTCAGCCAAATCATACGTGCGACTATAAGGTATCTTAGATCCGGGTAAGAGTTCGATATGGCAGTCATAATCCCTGTGGGGAGGGAGGTTCTCTGATTCTTTGGTGTCAGATACGTCTTGATATTCTTGATATTCTTTAGGAACGTACCTTTAAGAAGCAGAACTGAATTCCCCATTGGGGTAGGTGGCCGGGGATCTACTATCCGTTTATTCGGAATTCGGTATCATTGTGAGCAGGAGGGAGGACATTGGCTTCCTTGGAACGTTAACTTGTTAGCCCTCCATTCAATAGAATGGTTATGATAGCGTAGCCAAGGGATCCCTAATCTAATTTGGAATTGAAGTGCAGCAATGGGATCAAAGACAATTGTTTCATGATGGAACTTCGCACATATCATAGACAAGGTCTTGGTCATCAAGATAGGGGGACCGGAAATTAATGGGGAGCTGTCTACCGATAGTATGGGTTCGGCCTTATCCTTAGGTATCGACTGGAAATGGTTATATTGGGCAAATGCCATATCTATGAAATTGCTGCTGGCGCCACAATCCACTAATGCAATCACTTGTTTCCAGGTTTTTCCTTCTTCCGAGAGGCCTACTCTGATGTACAAATGCATGGATTGGGTAGGTAACACAGCACCTAAGGTTTGGCTCGAAATATCTGAACTCGCTTATTTATTCCCTATTGAGGGTGAGTTAGAAAATTTCCCAAACTTGAAAGAAGACAGGGACAAGAACGAACAGTGTGATTGGGTTCCCCACAATAGAAACAAATTTGTAGTTGTCTTCTTCTTTCTCTTTCTTCGGAAGAGACAGGTGCACGGAGGCTCCCTAATTGCATGGGTTCAGGGTTGTTAGTTGGACCAAAAGGGTTTCACAAGTTAATCGGTTTCTTCTCCCACCGAGGAATACTTCTGTAGGACTCTGTTCTCCTCTTCTCCCCTTTTCTGTCTTGTACCCTTTGATCAACTCGGATTACTAGGGCTATGAACTCGGATAGAAGAAGCAGATGATCTACCACTTGACTCAAGGCATCTTTTATTTCTTCCTTTAGTCCTCTATAGAATATGGTGATCTGGGCATCTTCTGGCCACTGCGTTTGCGTTATTAATCCTTCGAATTGTGCGATGTATGCAAGGAGGTCCCTGTTGCTTTGTTTAGCATCAAGTAGCTCATTCCTTATTAATTGATTCTCTCCGTGCATATCAAAGATGTTCTTGAATGCTTCTATAAAGCCCACATACTCTGTTAACAGAGGATGATTACTATCGATATAGGGTGTAGCCCATAATAGTGCAGTTTTGTCAAGATTAAACAATAAGAAGGCTACCTTAGCCTGGTAGGAGGCATAGAGTCGGGGTGGGTTCAAGAAGTGAATTTTGCATTGTGTCACGAAGGACTTAATGTCCTTGGGATCACCACTGTATTTAGTGGGCATGGGAGTGGAAGGGATATCAATATTAGGCATGGGAGTGAAAAGCGTAGCAGGTGTGAGGACCGGGCAGGTATCTGTTTTAGTTGAAGTACCTGATGTCCCGGAGGTAGCCAACCCCAAGGGTTACTAGTTACTGTCTTTTTGCTGAGTTGGTCTACAGCCCCTTGAAGGGCTGCCATGGATTGATAAAGAACAGCGTTTTCTTGCTGTGCTGCCGTACTCAGACTCGAGCTTTTGCACCGCAGCTGTAAAGTCTTTTTGTAACACATCCATGTTCAGGAGAGATTTGTAGGTTTGTGCAATCTGTTACGCTCACCTGGGCGTAGTGTAGAAAGCATGGGTATCTCTCAGGAGCATGGAGATATGCGCTCCAAACCAGATAAAAAGGGGTTCACTGAGTGAATATGCGTACAATGCAGTGTACACCTTTTAAGCTGGCAGAAGTGCTATGAGACACACCTCCTAACAAACATCAAGTGCGGAGTACAGGAGCTGTGTGGAAAATAAGGAAACACTGTAATATAGGAAGCCCCAGTACATATACATATATTCCACAAGGTCATTAAAGGAATTTAGGCTTACCCTTCTAGACCTGTACTCCAGCGCTGTGCCTAGTCTCAGGAATATCCAGAGTGAATAAAAGAAGAAGTATTTCTATAACAAATAATAACCTAACAAATAACGCTAAATACCTACTTGGAATAGACTTAAAGATCAAATCTCAGGTTCATGAATTCAGCAGTTTGAAACTGTTGCGCGAACACTGTAGCGTCCTGTGCACCAGGCTTTTGTACTTCCTGGTCATGTCATCAGGTTAGTACGCTACGTGCTGACGTGGGTGGGCATGTTGCATGCCTTCTGTATGGTAGATGAGGGATAGTGTCCTTGGCTGCTGCTTGGCAAGCAATCGCTCGCACCCCAGCCCAGCCTTCTCCTCCATACCAGACGATAAGTGTCTGAGTGGTAACGGGGAAAGGCATGGAGAGCGCGTGAGGCTGCCGGACAGTTCCTAACACAAGGCACTTCCAACCATTCATGTTAGAATACTGCATTTGCTTCCTCTTCTGTAGCCTGTGGATGAAGGTATGTATTTATGTATTGGTTATTTATAGCGCACTTATGCATCAAAATTTGTTTGAAGGTGCATCAAGACAAGAATGGGGGAACAAAGGATACAATAAAAACAGAAACGTTCCTACTGGGTCTTGAGACATTCGGATCGTGCAAATCCTGGAACATGAATGATAGGGGGCGAGGGGGCGTGCAGGGAGAGGAGGAAAGGTAGATGAAAAATCGAACAAGGAATGCTCCTACTAGGTCGTGAGATGATTGGAAACGTAAAGGTGCTGTAACATGAATGAACGGGTAGGGGAAGGAGGGATCTGAAGGGAGTGGAGGAAAGGAAGAAGAAACATTAAAGAAGAAAAGGGGGGAGGAGGAGCAAGTAGGCAGGAGGAGGAATACTAAGGACAAAGGAGGGAGAAAGGTACATTAGGAAAATGTGACAGGTTTAACACAACAAGGCAGGAAATAAGGACATTGAAGAGGGTGCACAGGATTATAGAGCCTCACCTCACAGTCTATGTACTACAACAAAGCAGGTGGGAGATCCAGCGTACAGGGAATGTAAGGTAAGAGATCAGGGCGGGAGTAGCAAAAGCAGAGAAATTGAGCCACTCCTTAAGACAGGGGACAAGCACAGGAAAAGCAGTACAAGTAGAAAGATCAGCAAGAGCAGAGAGAAAAAGAAAGCAGTCATAGGTTGTAAGTAATGAAGGGCAGGGAGCAGGAAGGAATTGGGTGGGAGGGAGGCAATAAGGTAGGTACTGGCAACTGAAACTGATATGCATAGACAAGATAACAGGCAGCAAAAAAAGCAGTGGGCGAAAAAGACACACATGGGTCAGGAGTGCATACAGATACCGCCTGTGGCAAATGAAAGAATAGGAGGGCACATAGCAGGTGCACATGAAGGTGCCTCCAAACATTCATATCAGAATGCAGCATTTACTCTACCCTGGGACTGAAGGTACTGCCATCCATTCATTTTATGAGGGCAGGGGTGGTTTTTACACCCAGCTTTGTTATGTTCTTAGTTCGCAAATAAGATTTAAGATACGTAGTTTGTTAATCCTTATTAATTATTGGTTGTATACCAATAGTTGTAGAATAAGGAAAACGGTGCCAACATACTTCATTTGGAGGCACATGCATTAGTTTCGCCCTTACCCAGGCTTTCTCAAGGCACAGAGATGATTTTATATACAATATTGGTTGTGTAATCCTGTAATCACACTCTAATATAAGGTTAGCATAAGTATGTTTCAAGCAGAATTCAATTTTGCCTCAGAATTTTACAAGCATACATGGTTGAAATATACCGGTATATTCTGTCACAGTTTATGAGCATATTCAGGTATATTCTGTCACAGTTTATGAGCATATTCATATATACAGGTACAATGCATTTAAGACAACCTATAACTGTGTACGCACGCTAAAATGGCAGGGGAGTAGAGTAGTGTTATAAGTAGAAGGATTTACGTCCGTTGGGTGTCAGGTCAATGTCTATCAGTTTTGCATGAACGTTTAAAATAATTCTTACCTAGAAGGATTATCTCGGTTTGTAGTCTCTTCTTCTTGGATTTGACCCTAGGTACGTCACATATATTTGGACTGGTTAGCTGTGGTCATGAGTAGACTCAATTTCATTGAAGCATTATTCTTACAGAATCTATGGAAACGCAACTCTCCGTTATAGTTTCTAGGCACAAAGGAACAGATTCTTGATATTAGTGATCAGTATCTTTTTTAGTTGTTTGGTTGTTTATCTGTGAACAAGTCATAATTAAAGTCCTGTTAGGTCAAAGCACCTACGTTCTCACAGCATTTGAAATTACATTAGTGCTGTTGTACAGACATTGACTAATTCCTCATTGTTAAAAGAAAAGTTAGCAGCTTGTAAGGAGATACTACTGTTTAAAGTATAAATTGTTATCTTGTAGGAAACGAAATGACTGTGATCAGGCTGGATGTTTAGCAGCTCCTAAAAGAGATACTTCTTTTCAAAGCATAAATTGTTATCTTCTATGAGACTGCTCGCCTGTGATCAGGCTGATCGTTTAATATTGGTGTGCCCATGAAATACAAAGCTATTTCCGTTTAATTGTTTCCACATAAACTAGATGCTACTCTTACCTTATTCAGAAGAGGAAATCCTCAGCACGCTGGGTTCTTTCAGGATGGCGGCGTTCCGTGTGTGGCACAAATGCAGCCATCCTGATAGTGAGCTTTTAATGGTCACCAGCGCAGCAACGTCATCCGCACTTGCGTGATGATGTCATCCATGCCAGCGCACCATTCTGATGTTGCGTTCAAGACCGCAAATGTGTCTCTCTGTTTCATTCAATGTGTCCCTGGTTAGGTATTCTTATTGTGTACAGATGCGTCCTGAAAGTCTGGTTGCATAGGTTTCTTCAAGTTTAAGCCATATCCTGAGTCCTCTATTGTCAGTTTAGGAGTGAGTCTGTCCAGTTATTCCTCCTTTGTTGATCTTTGGGTGCGTGTTGGGTCTTCCGTCTTTTGACTTAGTGGGATATATTGGGCAAGCACAAGTAGGCTTATTTTCTCAGCAATCACATCATACAATGTACAGGAAGTAATGCATTTCATTATCTGTGTTAAGACCTTCTGTGATAGATCTTAAATTGCATTTTGTCTTTGCCTTTTGCTGGCGTAGGATCTTTGCCCCATCACCCAGTGTTCAGTTTGATGTGTTTTGCCCTGAAGAACTCGATTTCCTGCTTCTTGTTTTGGTAGGTATGTTCTTTCTGCCAATGTCCAGCTAGGGCCAATTCCCAATCTTGTGACGTCAGGTTTGCAAGGTGTTCCCTTATTCTTGTTCTCAGTTCTCACATATTGCTGCCCACATATATGTCATTACATAGACATATAATAATGTAGACCGCATTGTTGGTTCTGCCATTGATACATTCCTGTATTTTAATAGACTTTCTGTTCACAGCAATTTAAGTATGCATGTTGTTCAGGGCATGTTTACACATATTGCAACTGCTACATTAGTAAAAGCCCTTAATCAGGCTCCCAGTTAGGGTGTTGGTCTGGTGTTTGTGTTTCATCATGTCCATGGAACTAGGGCACAGTTTTGTCCTCAGTGTTGGAGCTATGGTTTAAATAATGTTTGGTCTTTCAGAGATATAGTTCTCAAAGTCGGGGTCTGGTTGTGATGGATACCAGTTTTTCTGAAAAATGCTCCCTACCAATTGGCTGTTTACTTTGCATTGGGTAATCATTCTTACTATATTTCTGTCCTGCTCCTGACCTTTGGTTTTGGGGGGTTAGGTACTCAAGTCGTTGTTTGCTATTGACTTTGTTCTTTGCTTTGCTGATACATTTCTTTGGGTAACATTGTGAGAGGAATCTCTCATCAATGATTTTACATTCAGTGTTGTATGTGGTGTCTTTGCTACAGTTTCTTCCTACTCTGGTAAATTCTCCCATGGGGGTATTTTGGATGGTACTCTTAAGGTGGCAACTATCTGCATGTAGATTGGCATTCATTTCAGTCTTTTTGCAGTATGTCCATGTCTCAAGCCTTCCATTGTCTACATAAATGCACTGATCAAGGAAAGCCACGTCAGTGTTGCTTATCTCTAATGTGAACTGTAAGCCATAGTTATTTGAATTCAGATAGTCATGGAATTCCTATAGCTCAGTCTCATTTTCATTCCATACAATAAATGTATCATCTATGCATCTTTGCCAATTCACACCTTTTCCAGCTGAGACATTTTGGTAGGTGAAGTCAATAGCTTTCAGTCATAATGTGTGGTCTATAGATGTGTACAGGGCTTTTACATACATGGTAGCTAGTATGTAATGTTCCTTCCACTCTATTTTGCCAATATTTTCTAACACGTGCATAGTGTCCTTGGTATAAGAAGCCAATTTGTAAACCTCAGGTCTAATGATTTTGTCAATGTATTTGGAAAGATTTTCAGTGGCCCAGCCTATGCCACTCAAAATTGGTCTGACTCCGGAAGGTCAGTGTAATCCTTGTGGATTTTGTGAAGGAAATAGGAGAAGTGGGTTTGCTCCTGGTTATCTTGCTTCAATTTTCGGGATAAATAATCCTTCTAACACGGTACTTAGTGCGATACAGGTTCGCTTTTATTAATGGTATTTTGAGCGATTCTTCTTAATACAATGGTAAGTGTCTAGAACACTGTTCTGGCATTTGTGCCCTAGCTCGGTCAGCCGACACGTGTTTCAACCCAAAGGGTCTTTCTCAAGGCTGAACAATATTCAAGAGTGTAAGGTGATGTGTGATAAAAGACATTTTGTGACAAGCATATTTAATTACATTCATTAAACGTGGTGGGTGATGTGAGGTGGTGGTTACAGATTAAAAGCATTACATGATTGTACATTTCATTCAAGGTCGGATTATTAACACAGTTGGAAAGAAGAAAATGAATAGGGGGAGAGATTAAGAGAGAGGTTAGCAAGAGGGGTAGGAAAGGACGATTGGTAGGAAAAGATGTTGGAGAGGAGAGTGGTCCTCTTACCAGGTAAGTCATGCTGCGATCCCCAGGTGGGGTCCTTGTTGTGTTAATAGTGGCTGTCCTTAAGGCAGTCTGGCTCATGTTGGGCTCTGAAAGTAATTCATAGGGGAATTAACGGTTTGATGAAGAAAGGTGGATGGCTTTGAGATTTCAGTTTGGAGAGCATAGTGAGAGCCCTTTGCAGACTCCCATGCCGTTATGGCTGATAAGTAGCTGGAAGTAATAATCGGATGTGCCCGAAAAACGCCGTTCCCTGTCGGAATGGGCGTATATTCTGTGCGTTGTGAGGCAGGCTAAGCCCTCCCTTGTTGTGGTGAGCTGGGGATAAGATGGGGGCGGTAGTGCTTACCTGAGTACGAGTAATTCCCGTGTTGGGTTGCTCCCTGCGGCTTCAGTGGGGAATGAAGTGCCGCCATGATTATGTACTCGCGCATGCGCCAACCAGTCGATGTTTGACTGGCGGCGCATGTGTGAGTGTGTAGTGTCCCTGCGGATGCTAACGCGCGTGCGCGAAATGGTAGTGTCCTTGTGGACGCAATCGCGCATGCACGAGTGCGAAATTGCAATACCAACGTGTGCACGAAACGGTGTTAATCTGAACGTGGCGGCGCCCGGTAGAATGGGGGGGTGCCAGTTGAGACAGGGTGCCCTGTGAGAGCAATTGGGGTGGGGATCAAAGTGAGGGAGTCTGGAATCTTATTTTCTTGTTACTAGAATGAGGAAGATCCTCATTATGTTTGTGAGTGTGCCTCTTGTGGGTGACAGAGGGTGACAGAGGGTACACTGGCTTGAATTGCCCATGTGGGGCCAAGATTGGTTGACTGCTCCCGATTGAGAGAGTAAGGTAAGGTGAGGTTGTACGTAACTGGAGTCCATGCTCTTTCTGGGAGCCTGGTTTGGATGTGCTGGGGATGCTCATATGGATGGTCGATAGCGGTCTGTCATGCAGTGGAAGGGGACGTGTCAAGGTGGTGATCCATCTTGAGTTAGTGGGAACAAGGTGGTACTCCAGTTGGGGTGAGGAGCCTGTGTTGGCTCTGGTCCGGTCCTAAGTGGCTAGGGAAGGGGGTCCATCGCGAGGTGTGACATAGGCATCTAGCCTGCCGGATGGTCCGTCGTGGCTTTAAAGATATTGATGTCAGAAAAGTCTGTTCGTATTCGTTGTTGGGGCCAATGGCCTGGTCCATTTCAGGGCGGTGTGAGGGCGGCGTAAGGCCCATTGGAGTATGTCAGAGTGGGGGCAGAAAACGTGGATTGAGAAGGTTACAGAAAGACATTGAGGTTGTGATCTTTGTTTAAACCATTTTTAACACATCTGAAGTGGCAGATTAGTCGCGCTTCTTCTTGTCTGAGTTTCTGGATTCTGTCGCCTCCTCTCGGGCCCAGCTGGACAATTTTCAGTCCGATGAATCTTATCTCGCTTTTGTCGTCCATTTGGTGGTTCTTCTGCCAGTGATTGGCCAGTGGTAGTTTTGGATCTTGTGAATGTATGCTGTTCATATGTTCCCTTATCCTGATGCGAGTTTCTCGGATGGTGCTGCCAATGTATATTTTGTTGCATACGCAAATCAGAGCATAGATCACAAATTTACTTCTACAGTTAATGTGCTCCGTGATTTTGAATATTGGGCAACCTGCGAATTTGGCACATTTGGTTTGAGTCGCATACTTGCACATTGAGCATGTTCCGCATTTTGTGAAGCCAATAGGTGTTTGCTTGCTGAGCCAGTCCTGTGCCGTGATGTGTTTATCCGATAGAAAAGAAGGGCTTAGTAGGTTCCTTAGAGTTGGTGCTCTGCTGAATGACATGCTCGGATATGTTTCTAATTGAGGTTTAATATGTTCATCCATACGGAGTAGTTCCCAGTGCTTGGTCAGGATTTTTTGGAGGGCATGACTGTCTTGGTTGTATCTTGTAACAAATCTAATCATGGGGTTGCACTCTTGTCTTCTGGGTTTGGGTGAAAGCAGTGTAGATCTTTCAATGTGCATAGCTTGTTCTCTTGCTGGTGTCAGGCTTTCGGCGGAGTAACCTCAACATCTGAATCTATGGTCCAGTAGGTCACATTCTTCTGTGAAGGATTTGTCTGTGTTGCAGTTCCTTCTCACCCGGATGTATTCTCTTTTTGGGATATTACGTATGACACTCTTCCTGTGGCAACTTTGTGCATGCAGGGTTGAGTTCACTTCCGTTGGTTTACGGAAGGTTCTGGTTGTAATTTTGTTGTCTTCTATCATAATCTTGAGATCCAAGAAGTCTATTTGTTCTGAGCTGATGTGGCTAGTTAGTTCAATGCCATAGTTGTTAGCATTGAGGTAATCCATGTATTTGTTTAGTTCATCTTCAGTCCCTTTCCATATCAGGATGATGTCATCTATGAAGCGCGCCCAGTTGACAATAAGGCTGGTGTACTTTATTTCCTTCATTGCATGCTCTTGTTCGTATGCATGCATGAAGCAGTTGGCTAGTGCTGGAGCATAGCTGGCTCCCATAGCGAAACCCTTTGTTTGCTTGTAGTATTCTCCATTGAAAATGAATATGTTGTTGTTGAGTGAGAATTTCAGGAAGGATTTGGTCATTTCCACTTGATCAAGGTGTGACGCTGACTCGTATTTGAGGAGGTACCCCATACTTGATATGGCAAGTTCATGGTTAATTGATGTGTACAAGGCCTTGACATCAAGGGTGGCCATTATGAAGTTTGGTTCCCATTTGATTCTGGAAAGTATTTCCAAGGTGTGCATGGTATCCCTGAGATAGGTAGGGATCTTGGTGATAAGTGGCTGTATCACATTGTTAATGTATCTTGCTAGTGTTTTAGTGATCCCACCAATTCCACTCATAATCGGTCTTCCTTCTGGAATGGTGTCGAAGGTTTTGTGGATTTTCGGCAGGAAGTATAGGGTTGGCATAACTGGGTGATCCGTTCTAAGGTAGTCATATTCCTCGTCTGTAATGAGTCCTGTCGCTTGGTATTTGGTCAGGAGTTCTTGGTGTTCTTTGAGAATCCTGGCTTGAGGATTATTGTCCAGTTTCTCGTAGTTGCCCGGTGTTTCAAGGTGGTTCACGGCCATTTTGATGTAGTCTGTTTTTTCCATTATAACTATGTTGCCACCTTTATCGGCTTCCTTGATCACGATATTAGTTTCTTCTCGTAGACTCTTGAGTACGGTTTGTTCCTCCTTCGTTAGATTGTCTTTATTATTAGTACTTCTGGTTCGTTGATCTTCCAATTTATGAAGGTCATTGATCACAGCTTGATGAAAGGTGTCTATGTAGTTCTCTGCAAAGAGTTGTGGATTAAATTTAGATTTACTTTTAAGCTCAGGGATTGCCATGGCTACATTGTGAATCCCTAGTTCTTGCAAACATTCTTGCTTGCTCTTGTTGTTCTCTGCAAGTGTGCTCAGGAGGTGGATGTCTTCAACGTCTCTGATGGTGAGCAAGCTGGGTTCTGGTACCGTTTCTGGTGGTTTGTAAACCGTTGTTTTGGTTGTGAAGAATTTAGTGAGTTTGAGGGGTCTAGTAAATTTGAATAGATCTATTTGTATATCTACAAAGTTGTTCTTACTTGATGGTGAGAAGGATAGTCCCTTGTTGAGTACCCTTATTTCCAGATTTGTAAGTTCCCTGCGTGACAAATTCATGATCAGATTTTGTTGTGTTTCTGTCCCACTGTTTTCTGTGATTGTGACCTTGTTCGTCTTTGTTCGATTTCCTCTTCCAGGTCTCTTGCGTCCTCTGTCTGTTCTTCCTCCTCTTCTTCTTCTTGAGGGGTTCTTGTATTTGTCAGTGGAGTTGCGAAGGATACCGATTTTTTGTTGGGTTGTGGTTTCAGGCGACTTGCCTTCTTGTGTAGCTTGATTTGGTCTAAAAAAGAACGCTTAACTGATTGTTTTTCTGTTGCTTTTTCCGGTAAATCTGATGATTCTTCCTGTTCGCTATCAATTTCAGAACTCGCCCCCGAGCTATTGGGGGTACTTTCTTTGGACTTCTGTTGCTGTTGGTTCTGGTCATATTTGGGTTGGTAGGTGAAAACCCGGTCTTCCCTATAGTCTTTGTCATCTCTGAAGAATTTGTGCAACTTTCTCATTTTGACTTCGTCTTGATGGGTTTTGAGTATTCTATACATGGTTTTGTAATTCTTCTCCTTGGTTGCTTTAGGGGCATCATATATCTCTATTTCCTTTTTCAGCTCTTCTAGTAGGATCACAACCCTTTCATGTTTTCTTTTGGCATGTTCAATCAACAGTTCTATCATTTGTAGTGAGCCTGTTATGAGATTTTGTTCCCAATAATCTGCTAGATCTGAGTCGAGTGGGTCATCAAAGTCTGGGAAGATGAGTATCCTGAGACCCCTCAGTACTTTCTTTTGTTCCGCATATTCATGCATTGTTGTTTTCTCCCAGAATTTGTTGATTTCTTTTTTAGACAATTTCTCTAGTCTCATAAACTTGTGTTTGAGGTCTTCTTGTAGACTTGAGTCTCGGAAAGCGTTCCGTGGATCCTCGTGGGGCAAATAGTGCTCTGATGTCCTCGTTCCTTGACATCATGTATTCTGCCATTCCTTGGCTGTTCACTTGTGTGCGTTAGTTTTTTGGAAAGTTCCAGGTGCTTGAGCAAGGCTGGTTCCCTAGTGTTGAATGGAGGGTCTGGGTTGGCTCTAGGAATGGAAGCTGCCCGTGCTGAGCGCCACTTATGGGTTGGAGGACTGTTCTGGTGTCGCAAGATCACAGGAGTGGTTTGGGGTTTAGCCTGGACCCCAATTTGGTGCGTAGGAGAAGTGGGTTTGCTCCTGGTTATCTTGCTTCAATTTTCGGGATAAATAATCCTTCTAACACGGTAGTTAGTGCGATACAGGTTCGCTTTTATTAATGGTATTTTGAGCGATTCTTCTTAATACAATGGTAAGTGTCTAGAACACTGTTCTGGCATTTGTGCCCTAGCTCGGTCAGCCGACACGTGTTTCAACCCAAAGGGTCTTTCTCAAGGCTGAACAATATTCAAGAGTGCAAGGTGATGTGTGATAAAAGACATTTTGTGACAAGCATGTTTAATTACATTCATTAAACGTGGTGGGTGATGTGAGGTGGTGGTTACAGATTAAAAGCATTACATGATTGTACATTTCATTCAAGGTCAGATTATTAACACAGTTGGAAAGAAGAAAATGAATAGGGGGAGAGATTAAGAGAGAGGTTAGCAAGAGGGGTAGGAAAGGAAGATTGGTAGGAAAGGATGTTGGAGAGGAGAGTGATCCTCTTACCAGGTAAGTCATGCTGCGATCCCCAGGTGGGGTCCTTGTTGTGTTAATAGTGGCTGTCCTTAAGGCAGTCTGGCTCATGTTGGGCTCTGAAAGTAGTTCATAGGGAAATTAACAGTTTGATGAAGAAAGGTGGATGGCTTTGAGATTTCAGTTTGGAGAGCATAGTGAGAGCCCTTTGCAGACTCCCGTACCATTATGGCTGATAAGTAGCTGGAAGTAATAATCGGATGTGCCCGAAAAACGCCGTTCCCTGTCGGAATGGGCATATAGTCCGTGCGTTGTGAGGCAGGCTAAGCCCTCCCTTGTTGTGGTGAGCTGGGGCGGGGGATAAGATGGGGGCGGTAGTGCTTACCTGAGTACGAGTAATTCCCGTGTTGGGTTGCTCCCTGCGGCTTCAGTGGGGAATGAAGTGCCGCCATGATTATGTACTCGCGCATGCGCCAACCAGTCGATGTTTGACTGGCGGCGCATGTGTGAGTGTGTAGTGTCCCTGCGGATGCTAACGCGCGTGCGCGAAAAGGTAGTGTCCTTGTGGACGCAATCGCGCATGCACGAGTGCGAAATTGCAATACCAACGTGTGCACGAAATGGTGTTAATCTGAACGTGGAGGCGCCCGGTAGAATGGGGGGGTGCCAGTTGAGACAGGGTGCCCTGTGAGAGCAATTGGGGTGGGGATCAAACTGAGGGAGTCTGGAATCTTATTTTCTTGTTACTAGAATGAGGAAGATCCTCATTATGTTTGTAAGTGTGCCTCTTGTGGGTGACAGAGGGTGACAGAGGGTACACTGGCTTGAATTGCCCATGTGGGGCCAAGATTGGTTGACTGCTCCCGATTGAGAGAGTAAGGTAAGGTGAGGTTGTAGGTAACTGGAGTCGATGCTCTTTCTGGGAGCCTGGTTTGGATGTTCTGGGGGATGCCCAGATGGATGGTCGATAGCGGTCTGTCTTGCAGTGGAAGGGGACGTGTCAAGGTGGTGATCCATCTTGAGTTAGTGGGAAGAAGGTGGTACTCCAGTTGGGGTGAGCAGCCTGTGTTGGCTCTGGTCCGGTCCTAAGTGGCTAGGGAAGGGGGTCCATCGCGAGGTGTGACATAGGCATCTAGCCTGCCGGATGGTCTGTCGTGGCTTTAAGGATATTGATGTCAGAAAAGTCTGTTCGTATTCGTTGTTGGGGCCAATGGCCTGGTCCATTTCAGGGCGGTGTGAGGGCGGCGTAAGGCCCATTGGAGTATGTCAGAGTGGGGGCAGAAAACGTGGATTGAGAAGGTTACAGAAAGACATTGAGGTCGTGATCTTTGTTTAAACCATTTTTACCCCATACTTGATATGGCAAGTTCATGGTTAATTGATGTGTACAAGGCCTTGACATCAAGGGTGGCCATTATGAAGTTTGTTTCCCATTTGATTCTGGAAAGTATTTCCAAGGTGTGCATGGTATCCCTGAGATAGGTAGGGATCTTGGTGATAAGTGGCTGTATCACATTGTTAATGTATCTTGCTAGTGTTTCAGTGATCCCACCAATTCCACTCATAATCGGTCTTCCTTCTGGAATGGTGTCAAAGGTTTTGTGGATTTTCGGCAGAAAGTATAGGGTTGGCATAACTGGGTGATCCGTTCTAAGGTAGTCATATTCCTCGTCTGTAATGAGTCCTGTCGCTTGGTATTTGGTCAGGAGTTTTTGGTGTTCTTTGAGAATCCTGGCTTGAGGATTATTGTCCAGTTTCTCGTAGTTGCCCGGTGTTTCAAGGTGGTTCAGGGCCATTTTGATGTAGTCTGTTTTTTCCATTATAACTATGTTGCCACCTTTATCGGCTTCCTTGATCACGATATTAGTTTCTTCTCGTAGACTCTTGAGTATGGTTTGTTCCTCCTTCGTTAGATTGTCTTTATTATTAGTACTTCTGGTTCGTTGATCTTCCAATTTATGAAGGTCATTGATCACAGCTTGATGAAAGGTGTCTATGTAGTTCTCTGCAAAGAGTTGTGGATTAAATTTAGATTTACTTTTAAGCTCAGGGATTGCCATGGCTACATTGTGAATCCCTAGTTCATGCATACATTCTTGCTTGCTCTTGTTGTTCTCTGCAAGTGTGCTCAGGAGGTGGATGTCTTCAACGTCTCTGATGGTGAGCAAGCTGGGTTCTGGTACCGTTTCTGGTGGTATGTAAACCTTTGTTTTGGTTGCGAAGAATTTAGTGAGTTTGAGGCGTCTAGTAAATTTGAATAGATCTATTTGTATATCTACAAAGTTGTTCTTACTTGATGGTGAGAAGGATAGTCCCTTGTTGAGTACCCTTATTTCCAGATTTGTAAGTTCCCTGCGTGACAAATTCATGATCAGATTTTGTTGTGTTTCTGTCCCACAGTTTTCTGTGATTGTGACCTTGTTCGTCTTTGTTCGATTTCCTCTTCCAGGTCTCTTGCGTCCTCTGTCTGTTCTTCCTCCTCTTCTTCTTCTTGAGGGGTTCTTGTATTTGTCAATGGAGTTGCGAAGGATACCGATTTTTTGTTGGGTTGTGGTTTCAGGCGACTTGCCTTCTTGTGTAGCTTGATTTGGTCTAAAAAAGAACGCTTAACTGGTTGTTTTTCTGTTGCTTTTTCCGGTAAATCTGATGATTCTTTCTGTTCGCTATCAATTTCAGAACTCGCCCCCGAGCTATTGCTGGTACTTTCTTTGGACTTCTGTTACTGTTGGAACAGACTTTTCTGACATCAATATCCTTAAAGCCACGACGGACCATCCGGCAGGCTAGATGCCTATGTCACACCTCGCGATGGACCCCCTTCCCTAGCCACTTAGGACCGGACGAGAGCCAACACAGGCTCCTCACCCCAACTCGAGTACCACCTTGTTCCCACTAACTCAAGATGGATCACCACCTTGACACGTCCCCTTCCACTGCAAGACAGACCGCTATCGACCATCCATCTGGGCATCCCCCAGCACATCCAAACCAGGCTCCCAGAAAGAGCATGGACTCCAGTTACCTACAACATCACCTTACCTTACTCTCTCAATCGGGAGCAGTCAACCAATCCTGGCCCCACATGGGCAATTTTAGCCAGTGTACCCTCTGTCACCCTCTGTCACCCACAAGAGGCACACTTACAAACATAATGAGGATCTTCCTCATTCTAGTAACAAGAAAATAAGATTCCAGACTCCCTCAGTTTGATCCCCACCCCAATTGCTCTCACAGGGCACCCTGTCTCAACTGGCACCCCCCCATTCTACCGGGCGCCGCCACGTTCAGATTAACACCGTTTCGTGCACACGTTGGTATTGCAATTTCGCACTCGTGCATGCGCGATTGCGTCCACAAGGACACTACCTTTTCGCGCACGCGTGTTAGCATCCGCAGGGACACTACACACTCACACATGCGCCGCCAGTCAAACATCGACTGGTTTGCGCATGCGCGAGTACATAATCATGGCGGCACTTCATTCCCCACTGAAGCCGCAGGGAGCAACCCAACACGGGAATTACTCGTACTCAGGTAAGCACTACCGCCCCCATCTTATCCCCCGCCCCAGCTCACCACAACAAGGGAGGGCTTAGCCTGCCTCACAACGCACGGACTATACGCCCATTCCGACAGGGAACGGCGTTTTTCGGGCACATCCGATTATTACTTCTAGCTACTTATCAGCCATAACGGCACGGGAGTCTGCAAAGGGCTCTCACTATGCTCTCCAAACTGAAATCTCAAAGCCATCCACCTTTCTTCATCAAACCGTTAATTTCCCTATGAATTACTTTCAGAGCCCAACATGAGCCAGACTGCCTTAAGGACAGCCACTATTAACACAACAAGGACCCCACCTGGGGATCGCAGCATGACTTACCTGGTAAGAGGACCACTCTCCTCTCCAACATCTTTTCCTACCAATCGTCCTTTCCTACCCCTCTTGCTAACCTCTCTCTTAATCTCTCCCCCTATTCATTTTCTTCTTTCAAACTGTGTTAATAATCCGACCTTGAATGAAATGTACAATCATGTAATGCTTTTAATCTGTAACCACCACCTCACATCACCCACCACGTTTAATGAATGTAATTAAACATGCTTGTCACAAAATGTCTTTTATCACACATCACCTTGCACTCTTGAATATTGTTCAGCCTTGAGAAAGACCCTTTGGGTTGAAACACGTGTCGGCTGACCGAGCTAGGGCACAAATGCCAGAACAGTGTTCTAGACACTTACCATTGTATTAAGAAGAATCGCTCAAAATACCATTAATAAAAGCGAACCTGTATCGCACTAACTACCGTGTTAGAAGGATTATTTATCCCGAAAATTGAAGCAAGATAACCAGGAGCAAACCCACTTCCCCTACGCACCAAATTGGGGTCCAGGCTAAACCCCAAACCACTCCTGTGATCTTGCGACACCAGAACAGTCCTCCAACACATAAGTGGCGCTCAGCACGGGCAGGTTCCATTCCTAGAGCCAACCCAGACCCTCCATTCAACACTAGGGAACCAGCCTTGCTCAAGCATCTGGAACTTTCCAAAAAACTAACGCACACAAGTGAACAGCCAAGGAATGGCAGAATACATGATGTCAAGGAACGAGGACATCAGAGCACTATTTGCCCCACGAGGATCCACGGACAACGCTTTCCGAGACTCAAATCTACAAGAAGACCTCAAACACAAGTTTATGAGACTAGAGAAATTGTCTAAAAAAGAAATCAACAAATTCTGGGAGAAAACAACAATGCATGAATATGCGGAACAAAAGAAAGTACCGAGGGGTCTCAGAATACTCATCTTCCCAGACTTTGATGACCCACTCGACTCAGATCTAGCAGATGAATGGGAACAAAATCTCATAACAGGCTCACTACGAATGATAGAACTGTTGATTGAACACGCCAAAAGAAAACATGAAAGGGTTGTGATCCTACTAGAAGAGCTGAAAAAGGAAATAGAGATATATGATGCCCCTAAAGCAACCAAGGAGAAGAATTACAAAACCATGTATAGAATACTCAAAACCCATCAAGACAAAGTCAAAATGAGAAAGTTGCACAAATTCTTCAGAGATGACAAAGACTATAGGGAAGACCGGGTTTTCACCTACCAACCCAAATATGAACAGAACCAACAGCAACAGAAGTCCAAAGAAAGTACCCCCAATAGCTCGGGGGCGAGTTCTGAAATTGATAGCGAACAGGAAGAATCATCAGATTTACCGGAAAAAGCAACAGAAAAACAATCAGTTAAGCGTTCTTTTTTAGACCAAATCAAGCTGCACAAGAAGGCAAGTCGCCTGAAACCACAACCCAACAAAAAATCGGTATCCTTCGCAACTCCATTGACAAATACAAGAACCCCTCAAGAAGAAGAAGAGGAGGAAGAACAGACAGAGGACGCAAGAGACCTGGAAGAGGAAATCGAACAAAGACGAACAAGGTCACAATCACAGAAAACTGTGGGACAGAAACACAACAAAATCTGATCATGAATTTGTTCCAGGGAACTTACAAATCTGGAAATAAGGGTACTCAACAAGGGACTATCCTTCTCACCATCAAGTAAGAACAACTTTGTAGATATACAAATAGATCTATTCAAATTTACTAGATACCTCAAACTCACTAAATTCTTTGCAACCAAAACAACGGTTTACAAACCACCAGAAACGTTACCAGAACCCAGCTTGCTCACCATCAGAGACGTTGAAGACATCCACCTCCTGAGCACACTTGCAGAGAACAACAAGAGCAAGCAAGAATGTATGCAAGAACAAGGGATTCACAATGTAGCCATGGCAATCCCTGAGCTTAAAAGTAAATCTAAATTTAATCCACAACTCTTTGGAGAGAACTACATAGACACCTTTCATCAAGCTGTGATCAATGACCTTCATAAATTGGAAGATCAACGAACCAGAAGTACTAATAATAAAGACAATCTAACGAAGGAGGAACAAACCGTACTCAAGAGTCTATGATAAGAAACTAATATCGTGATCAAGGAAGCCAATAAAGGTGGCAACATAGTTATAATGGAAAAAACAGACTACATCAAAATGGCCCTGAACCACCTTGAAACACCAGGCAACTACGAGAAACTGGACAATAATCCTCAAGCCAGGATTCTCAAAGAACACCAAGAACTCCTGACCAAATACCAAGCGACAGGACTCATTACAGACGAGGAATATGACTACCTTAGAACGGATCACCCAGTTATGCCAACCCTATACTTCCTGCCGAAAATCCACAAAACCTTTGACACCATTCCAGAAGGAAGACCGATTATGAGTGGAATTGGTGGGATCACTGAAACACTAGCAAGATACATTAACAATGTGATACAGCCACTTATCACCAATATCCCTACCTATCTCAGGTATACCATGCACACCTTGGAAATACTTTCCAGAATCAAATGGGAACCAAACTTCATAATGGCCACCCTTGATGTCAAGGCCTTGTACACATCAATTAACCATGAACTTGCCATATCAAGTATGGGGTACCTCCTCAAATACGAGTCAGCGTCACACCTTGATTAAGTGGAAATGACCAAATCCTTCCTGAAATTCTCACTCAACAACAACATATTCATTTTCAATGGAGAATACTACAAGCAAACAAAGGGGATCGCTATGGGGGCCAGCTATGCTCCAGCACTAGCCAACTGCTTCATGCATGCCTACGAACAAGAGCATGCAATGAAGGAAATAAAGTACACCAGCCTTATTGTCAACTGGGCGCGCTTCATAGATGACATCATCCTGATATGGAAAGGGACTGAAGATGAACTAAACAAATACATGGATTACCTGAATGCTAACAACTATGGCATTGAACTAACTAGCCACATCAGCTCAGAACAAATATACTTCTTGGATCTCAAGATTATGATAGAAGACAACAAAATTACAACCAGAACCTTCCGTAAACCAACGGAAGTGAACTCAACCCTGCATGCACAAAGTTGCCACAGGAAGAGTGTCATACGTAATATCCCAAAAGGAGAATACATCCGGGCGAGAAGGAACTGCAACACAGACAAATCCTTCACAGAAGAATGTGACCTACTGGACCGTAGATTCAGATGTTGAGGTTACTCCGCCGAAAGCCTGACACCAGCAAGAGAACAAGCTATGCACATTGAAAGATCTACACTGCTTTCACCCAAACCCAGAAGACAAGAGTGCAACCCCAAGATTAGATTTGTTACAAGATACAACCAAGACAGTCATGCCCTCCAAAGAATCCTGACCAAGCACTGGGAACTACTCCGTATGGATGAACATATTAAACCTCAATTAGAAACATATCCGAGCATGTCATTCAGCAGAGCACCAACTCTAAGGAACCTACTAAGCCCTTCTTTTCTCTCGGATAAACACATCACGGCACAGGACTGGCTCAGCAAGCAAAAACCTATTGGCTTCACAAAATGCGGAACATGCTCAATGTGCAAGTATGCGACTCAAACCAAATGTGCCAAATTCGCAGGTTGCCCAATATTCAAAATCACGGAGCACATTAACTGTAGAAGTCAATTTGTGATCCATGCTCTGATTTGCGTATGGAACAAAATATACATTGGCAGCACCATCCGAGAAACTCGCATCAGGATAAGGGAACATATGAACAGCATACATTCACAAGATCCAAAACTACCACTGGCCAATCACTGGCAGAAGAACCACCAAATGGACGACAAAAGCGAGATAAGGTTCATCGGACTGAAAATCGTCCGGCTGGGCCCGAGAGGAGGCGACAGAATCCAGAAACTCAGACAAGAAGAAGCGCGACTAATCTGCCACTTCAGATGTGTTAAAAATGGTTTAAACAAAGATCACGACCTCAATGTCTTTCTGTAACCTTCTCAATCCACGTTTTCTGCCCCCACTCTGACATACTCCAATGGGCCTTACGCCGCCCTCACACCGCCCTGAAATGGACCAGGCCATTGGCCCCAACAACGAATACGAACAGACTTTTCTGACATCAATATCCTTAAAGCCACGACGGACCATCCTGCAGGCTAGATGCCTATGTCACACCTCGCGATGGACCCCCTTCCCTAGCCACTTAGGACCAGACCAGAGCCAACAAAGGCTCCTCACCCCAACTGGAGTACCACCTTGTTCCCACTAACTCAAGATGGATCACCACCTTGACACGTCCCCTTCCACTGCAAGACAGACCGCTATCGACCATCCATCTGGGCATCCCCCAGCACATCCAAACCAGGCTCCCAGAAAGAGCATGGACTCAAGTTACCTACAACCTCACCTTACCTTACTCTCTCAATCGGGAGCAGTCAACCAATCTTGGCCCCACATGGGCAATTCAAGCCAGTGTACCCTCTGTCACCCTCTGTCACCCACAAGAGGCACACTTACAAACATAATGAGGATCTTCCTCATTCTAGTAACAAGAAAATAAGATTCCAGACTCCCTCAGTTTGATCCCCACCCCAATTGCTCTCAGAGGGCACCCTGTCTCAACTGGCACCCCCCCATTCTACCGGGCGCCGCCACGTTCAGATTAACACCGTTTTGTGCACACGTTGGTATTGCAATTTCGCACTCGTGCATGCGTGATTGCGTCCACAAGGACACTACCATTTCGCGCACGCGCGTTAGCATCCGCAGGGACACTACACACTCACACATGCGCCGCCAGTCAAACATCGACTGGTTGGCGCATGCGCGAGTACATAATCATGGCGGCACTTCATTCCCCACTGAAGCCGCAGGGAGCAACCCAACACGGGAATTACTCGTACTCAGGTAAGCACTACCGCCCCCATCTTATCCCCCGCCCCAGCTCACCACAACAAGGGAGGGCTTAGCCTGCCTCACAACGCACAGACTATACGCCCATTCCGACAGGGAACGGCGTTTTTCGGGCACATCCGATTATTACTTCCAGCTACTTATCAGCCATAACGGCACGGGAGTCTGCAAAGGGCTCTCACTATGCTCTCCAAACTGAAATCTCAAAGCCATCCACCTTTCTTCATCAAACCGTTTATTTCCCTATGAATTACTTTCAGAGCCCAACATGAGCCAGACTGCCTTAAGGACAGCCACTATTAACACAACAAGGACCCCACCTGGGGATCGCAGCATGACTTACCTGGTAAGAGGACCACTCTCCTCTCCAACATCTTTTCCTACCAATCGTCCTTTCCTCCCCCTCTTGCTAACCTCTCTCTTAATCTCTCCCCCTATTCATTTTCTTCTTTCCAACTGTGTTAATAATCCGACCTTGAATGAAATGTACAATCATGTAATGCTTTTAATCTGTAACCACCACCTCACATCACCCACCACGTTTAATGAATGTAATTAAACATGCTTGTCACAAAATGTCTTTTATCACACATCACCTTGCACTCTTGAATATTGTTCAGCCTTGAAAAAGACCCTTTGGGTTGAAACACGTGTCGGCTGACCGAGCTAGGGCACAAATGCCAGAACAGTGTTCTAGACACTTACCATTGTATTAAGAAGAATCGCTCAAAATACCATTAATAAAAGCGAACCTGTATCGCACTAACTACCGTGTTAGAAGGATTATTTATCCCGAAAATTGAAGCAAGATAACCAGGAGCAAACCCACTTCTCCTACGCACCAAATTGGGGTCCAGGCTAAACCCCAAACCACTCCTGTGATCTTGCAACACCAGAACAGTCCTCCAACCCATAAGTGGCGCTCAGCACGGGCAGGTTCCATTCCTAGAGCCAACCCAGACCCTCCTTGTGACGGAAATAGATTGTCCGTATCCTTGGTTTTTTGATAATTAGGAATGACATTTTATCATCACTGATCCATTCTTTACTATGCCATTTAAATATCATTTGTTGTAATCCTTGTACAGTGTTAGATGCAAAGCTTTTGTTTACTTCTTTATAGCAACCTGGTATGTACTGCTTCTACTCTACCCTGTGGATGAAGGTTCTTTCAATCATTCATCCTAGAATGCTGCATTTGCTTCCTCTACTGCACCCTGTGAATGAAGGTACATCCAACCATTCATTTTAGAAAGTATCATGTTCTGCCTCTACTCTACCCTGTGAATGAAGGTACGTTCAACCATTAATGTTACAATGTTGCATTCACTTCCTCTACTGGATCCTGGAAATGAAGGTACGTTCAACCATTAATGTTACAATGTTGCATTCACTTCCTCTACTGGGCCCTGGAAATGAAGGTACATTCAACCATTAATGTTACAATGTTGCATTCACTTCCTCTACTGGACCCTGGGAATGAAGGTACGTTCAACCATTAATGTTACAATGTTGCATTCCCTTCCTCTACTGGACCCTGGGAATGAAGGTACGTTCAAACTTTCATGTTGGATTGTTGCATTCACGGAAAACAGAGTTGCAAGTGGATCACTAAAGGGAAAGTCCTCATAGGAAGTTACTAAGGTAATGTGAACATGTTTTATGAGGAAAGTTCAAACCTGCAAATGCAAGAATCTGTATTGGAGGTTCCCAGTAAGTTAGGATGCTCACATAGGGTCCTGGGCTGGGGAAAGAAAGAGCATCCAACAATAAGGCAGAAGAGTTCCCCAAGGCTCAAGAGAATCACCTGACCAAGTAGCGGTAATGGTATCCAAGCTTGGCAGCAATTCTTCAGAACATTTTTAGAATTACCACCATGCTCTTAATGATGCCAATCTTGCAAAGTGCAAATAGACCTCCTAAGACACCATTGAATATGCCAGGAAGTGCAAGTCAGATGGAATGCATTGATTTAGTCACTGTTTATTATAGGGTCTTTTGGAAGGCAAAGTTGTCGCAATGGCAGATTCTGAGCGACGCTACAAGGAAATCTGTTACTTAAAGGTGTTAAAGAGAAAGATATGAATAGAGAAAAGCCATGAAAACCTATTAAAAACTTTTTTTTTGCATGGAGCCATCCTGTCTTCAAGGACCAATCATAGCTTATTTATTTGAAATCAGTTATCGATGCTGTGTCTTCACATGCAGAAGCAATTTTCAACATACATTTAAATATGAAGGTTCTAAAACAAGCAGCTAAATTACTACGGAAAACCATCCTGGCAGAGGAGAAGTGCCCATTAGCAGGTTTCATCAAGCAGGACAAAGGGCCTCATTACGACCCTGGCGCTCCCGTAATGAACGGTGCCGGTACGGGACCGGCACCGTTCATTATGGGATGCCCTATTACGAGATCCCCTTGTGGGACCCCCTCAGAAAGTCTGGTGAGACCAGACGTACTTAGGGGGTCCCGCAAGGGGACCAGGGAGCTAATAACAGGCCCGTTACTAACGGGCCCGTTATTAGCTCCCTCCCCATTCCCATTGAGCCCTATGGGAGCTCAAATGGGGATGTTTTTTTTCAATGAGGAATTACCGGGTCCTCCAAGGTTGGAATGGCCCGGTAATTCCTCATTGAAGGAACCAGGACCTGGAACCCAGTATGGAGGCAGCTATGCACTTGTAATGAGGCCCAAAGTTACAAAATGAACACCACAAGAAGGGTTATCTTTTTTAATTGCTGTCGAATTGGATAAAGAATATTTGATAACTTGCATTTGGAAATATGCATTTGAACCAGAAATTGACTGCTTTGTCACAAACTCACAAAAGGCATGAATGCATAAGAGAAAGGTGACCTCCTCGTAAGGTGCCGTGAGTCCAGCTAAGACGCACATGTCATGTTAGACTTCAGGTTGTTGTTGGCCTAAAATACATTCCAAAACTCGCAGCAATTGTTGATGAAAGTTATGCACGGCTTTGGGGTTCTCGATCGACTATAACAAAGTTGTCCGGCCTGTGAAAGTTTAGCTAATGAAGTTCTATGGTTTGAAAGAGAAGATTTAAGTGCTGTGCTGCAGATAATTTGGACTTCCTTGATGACACACCCGATGGAAAGGGAACCCTTTATCCAACCGTATTGACTTGTCATCAAGACTGCTCTGTTAAGATGAATCACAGTCCATACCACTATATGATGCAAGCATGCTGAATCGTTCACTCCAAAAACGACCCTACTACACGACAGGCCATCTCCTACCATGGCTCAATGCTCCTGAAGTCAAAGAGTGACATGTATAAGGACTCTGATGTAAACAGTAGAGCTAAGGATTTGGGATCCTTTCGAGAAATAGACTTGACATTGTTTCTATGCAAAACTGGAAGGATAGAAAATCCTGCGTTGAATGTTGAGAGCACAGAATCTGCAAGCAGGACAGTCGATGGCGCAATGGTTACAGACTCCCAAAATGTACCTGATAAAACAAGTTCTTATCCTGAGTGTTTCCAACCTGGACTGTTTCAAATGCAACATTTCGAAATGTGCCAAAGCAAATAGCTCACAGATGCTTTCTTGATATATGTGGAACATTTAAAAAAAACACATTTGCAGACCAGATTTAAAATGTGTTGTGACATTAGATTATTGATTTATGTATTTATTTGTATAGCGCACCGAACCCTTAGGTATCTGGGTGCATTACTTGCGGATACATGTGTTACATATTTACATACAGTTGAGAGGGTACAGGAAATGATAGAAAAGAAATGAAAAGCGCATCGTACATAAATACCAGGATGAGCATTTGGGTGTCTATCAGCATTTGCAGCAAACAGGATTCTCTCAAAGGGTAATTGTAGCCAATGTGCCTTATGGCCTGATGAACAGCACTAATGCAGGCATCAAATTGTGCTATCGGCTCTTTTATTGATACATCCGGTATTCCTGAAATGTGCAATGTCAGCTACTGTGAGAGCACTCTATACCAAATCAACACGGGCAAAGAATTTGGCTTACTAAATAAAGCACACCCACTGTAAGCGGATTCAATTCAACACTACAGCTAAGTCAATGCCTAGTCTGGGATGCTGAGGGAAACCCTTATTGATATATTTTTGTGTCCAGTTCATTTACTCTGGAAGACAACCCTTACATAACACCCCTCTCTCAGAATCTCCCCGACCCCGCTGAGCCAAGAAGTAGGTTTGTTTTGCAAATTTAAAAGGTTTATTTGAAAATTAAACAATATATATATATATATCACACTTTTATAATAAATTAATGTTTGATAGCACACTTGTGAAGATGATAGTGATCAACAATGGATAATGTCACAGTGGTACACTCTTTTGATGGCTTAGAAGTGATATAGAAAGGATAAAGTAGCTGAGAATGCTTTTACGGCTTCAAGGACAATGCAATGATGAATGAAAATGCAGTACAGAAAATAAACTTGATATGAGTTCAACAAAAGACAATGTAATCACTTTTCTTTGACAATTCACCCCCCCCCCCTTATGCAAGGTAAGGAGATGAAAAGGAGGGCATACAGTTCTCAGGAATGCAAACAATATAATTCAGTTCCCCCCTAGTAAGCTGAGAGGAAACAGGTGGGAGTTTTAAACACAGGCCCAAAATGCTTAGAATGTAATAACAATGAATTGAAAAATGTGCTACAATTGCTTTTAATTCCCTCTAGGAGGTTCAGGGTAGGTGATGGCTTCTTTATATTAGTTCAGAATCACTTTAGCAATGCTCTATGAATGATTGTCAGGTTGTACACGAATTTCAGCAAGGAAAGCAAGGACAAATATTTTTACACGTGGCTGAAATTAAGCAAAATGTCGAATCGCGGCAATTTTTGTCGCGTGCGTCGAGCGCAATTACGGATGCACTATAAGGAGTAGGAAGTCTAGGCTAGAAGTTCTAGGCTCATTGGAAAGCTTAGAATCTTAGCTTTAAGATGACAGTTAAAACTCGCTAGCTAGCACAAACGGTTCCGGAGATACGGGCGATTTAGTAAAGGTAGTTTTTCGGATTTGAAATTTTCAAGCTCAGAATGACACATGACAGTTTTCAGTTTTAAAGATGACAGAATGACACGATTCTAGGAGGCAGTTCTAATAGGCTAAAATAGTTTGGATTAGATTATTTTAAACTAAGAGATTGGTTTTGGCACAGTGCTAGCTGGGTACTCACACTAGATTTTGGACAGGAATGCGACTTTGTCACCGATCGGGTCAGGATTAGCTGGACTTCTGCTAGCAGTTCTTCACAGCGATCAGGTCTCTGGTTCTCTCTGGTTCCAGATACAGCACTGCTTTCTGGATACTCCTACAGGTTCTTGCAAAGGTTCTTGGCAAAGAATTCAAACAGCTCGCCCGGCTGTTGAATAGTTTGGTTGGTTTTGAGGCCTGCTGAAGTGGATTCAGCTTGTGGATTCAGGCCTCTCTGCTACAAATTCTGGAGTTCATTTATGGTCTCTGGAGATTGATGGATTTGAAGTCTGGATCTCTGGATGTGAAGTCTGAAGTCTCCCGGCAAAGCGTCCCGCAAGAAAGTGGAAAGTGAATCTCTTGTCTGGCTTCCAGTGGCTCTTTTTATGTGTTTAGAAAGTGGGTGTGTGCCTGGGCCTAGCTAAGCCTGCCCCTCTCACTTATCATTGGCCAAGCTTTCTTCTCTCCCTTGATTGGGGGAAAGAAATGGAGTGTCAGAGTGATGCTATATGTTTTATGGTCAGAGGAACCTCCCCTTGTCAAATTGCACACAAATCTATTTCTGACCCAAATACATATTTATCTGTGTACCATTTTTCTAATATTATAGGTCCAGTTAACATATTTTCTGTAGCACCAAACCATCCGATCCCTGTCTTTGTACGATGTCGTGTCCACTGATGACAGAATTCTCCCCTTTTCATCCAGATAACGACCTCTAAACCTTTCCAGATTTTACACAAATGTGCACCAGGGATATGGGTTTCAGATGATAAAGTGTCAGATTTTTAACATGCATACATTTGGAGTAACAACCTTTTTTCCGCTACTATCCCCAAGAACATACCACAGGGTCCTAACACCTCTTAAAATGTGCACAGAAAAATCACAATAATGATGATGTTAATTATATAATTTTGACAAGTCCGCACTGTGAATTATACATCTTTTTAAAATCATGCTCTGGCCCCAAAGGGCTGTGGTTTTCCAAAGCACATGGTGGAATTTCTGGTTCATCCACTTCCCCCAAGCTCAGCTTGCCCTCACAGGCACTCCCCCTCCCAGTTTCTCCCAAGAGGAAGCCATTTTACGACCCCCCCAATATAACATTTGCCTGAGTCCAGGGCAGGGCTTTGTTCAACTTCCTGCAGTCTGCAGGTACCACTCCCCTAATTCAATCAGAGAGGTGTCACCTCCTTTTGGTGGGGGCAGCAGGATGCAGCCAGGCCTGGGAAGAGTTGTTGAGCCAGTTCAACTCCTGTCGGGGGTAGTTGTCAGGCAGAATTCAGCTAAATGTCACTTTAGTTCCCAGTTTTCTACATTCAAATCCAACATACAATTTTTGCACATGCAGCTAGAATGCTGATTCTAAGTTCAAAACTATGACATTTAAACAATTGCAACCTATGTGACACTCACAAGTAGGTCACTCATTTATTCTAAACATTTCGATTTTAGTGGCTTTAAATCCAAATTCACTTAAGCTGCTGACATCCCCAGCTATTTTTTATATATACATTAAATAATTACTTCCTTCAAGTCATTTCAGAATATAGTTTTACATTGTATCCACCTCTTAGCAAGTCTTTCCTTGGCCTGGTTTGGGTTCATTTGTTCAGTTTTACACAAAAGTCTGGTGGTTTTAAAACACGGGCTTTCTGATAGTGGTGAGCACCAGTATTGCATCCATTTTTGACATTAAGAAAATGAATTCCCCACAGTTCTGGGTTGCTTTTGGCAATCAGCATTGCCATTCCCAATGGTTTCAGGCTACTGTGTGTGTAGCCCAATGGTGGTTTTAGGCAGTGCCCTCCTGTGCTCACAACATAGGCAAAGATGGGTGGCAGCCTATTCTTCATGTTTTCCCTGTGCACTCTCTGGGGAGTTCTGGCCATCATGATGTTTTCAATGCCAGTAATGCACAGTTTTATGGTAGGGCTTGGATGCATGGGTAAAAACATCCCACAACACACACACACACACACACACTTGTTGCACTGTATGCCTGCCACCTGAAGGTGTTCTTCAAGAAGCATCCATGTACAGACATTCTTAATAAGGTAGAGGAATCACAAACCCAATGTTTAAAAAACTGCAATGTTTAAGACCTGCCAGCACCAAAGGATAAATATAATATGTCTGAGAAAAAGGAAGGACTTTGACACTGTTCAAGGCAGCCTTACCCACTGTTTACGATGATATGGGATTACCTGGTAATGGGCCTCATCATGAGTTGGGCGGTAGCCCTTAAATGCGGTCGTAACACTATTACCACCCCATTTAAGGGTTGGCCCAATCATGAGGCGGGCGGAAAGTTGTAGTTCTAACTCTCAAATCTCAACTTTTCCACCCATGTTCGGCGTTATTAGCGTGGCACTAATTGAGCCTGTGCTAATAGCGTTGAAAAATCTCATTGGGTCCAAGGGACCCAATGGGGACTGCGGATTTACCGCTATACTGCTAATAACGCTGGATTAAGTAGCGGTAACGCTATTTGCTATAGCGTATCCCGCTGGGATACCACCAAGGCCATGATGAGACCCAATGGTGGAATCTTTGTGGCAAGTAATAAGGTATGTTAGACGTGGCGACTGGAAAGCACACATTACATCAGTCTGAGCAATCCTCGAGTGTTACTTTGCATTCAGCTTTCATAGTCATCCTGGGATGATGGCATACTATCTTGCAGAAGTTAGTGTTTTGCACGATTCCGATCCTGCAATTTAGGAAAAGTTTGAAAAAGGTAACTGGGATGTGAGAAAATTGAATCTTCTATTCTGCATTCATGGAGCAGAAGAGTCCCCTTAGCACAGAAACTGAGCGTTGAAGGTTACTCCGGGTCTAGAAGGTATCACATAACAGCCCAGGGCACTTTGATAACACACCAGTAGTTACCCGCATATCTCAACAGGCACTAAGCATGGAAGGGATACCAGACCAATCAGCATCCCACAAGCATCACCACGACTCTAAAGCAGCAAACAGGAGGGATATTGCAATAAAGAATTTGCTTATTTAACCTAAACATATTGGACACCTAGGGCCTCATTATGACCCAGGCGCTAATGGGTTAACGGCGCCGTAAAAGGCTGCGGCGCCGTTAACCTATTAGCGCCTAATTACGAGGTCCCTTTGCGGGATCCGACCTTAACGGCTGGTGTAGACCAGCCGTTAAAGTAGGGACCCGCAAAGGGACCTTGGTGCTAATTACGGTGCCGCAATTTGCGGCACCATACTTAGCGCCTTCCCCATTCCCATTGAGCCCTATGGGGCAAAAATGGGAATGGGGAAGGGCCATGGAGGAAGGGAGCATTACTGCCCCGCCAACCTTGTAATGGGGTGGTAATTCCCCCTTTCTCCATGGCGGAGTCAGTAATTTACCGGCATGGACCATGGTGCTAATAGCACCATGGTCTTCCGCCAGGGTCGTAATGAGGCCCCTAGTCTCATATGATGGGCCTGAGCACTGTTTAATGAGTATAATACAGAAGTGGTAAAGTAGATGTTGGTCAGCTCCGTGCTCTTGGTGTTCGACTGCACGATGAGTTCAAAACACAGAGGCCAGTCTCTGAAACTAGCGCAAGGAATTGATGGCATCCTCTTCAAGAAGAACACACTAAGGGCCTCATTACACGGAAGGCGGAGGACCAAGGTGCTATTAGCACCTTGATCCATGCCGGTAAAATACCGGCACCGCCTTGGTGGGAAGGGGAATTACCGCCCTATTCCAAGGTTGGCGGGGCGGTAATTCCCCCTTCCACCACTGCCCTTCCCCATTCCCATTTTTGCCCCAAAGGGCATAATGGGAATGGGGCAGGTGCTAATTACGGCACCACAATTTTGCGGTGCCGTAATTAGCACCGAGGTACCTTAGCGGGTTGGTTTTTAACCCCTGCAAAAAGCAGGCGTTAAAGCACCAACCTGCTAAGGGACCTCGTAGTAAGGCGGTAATGGTTAACGGTGACCGTTAACCATTACCGCCTTCCATGTAATGAGGCCCTAAATCTGTGTACCAGCGCAACGAAGATGATTCGAATAACAGCCTCTGCTACAGAGTTATGAGCAGACAGATCACTATTTGCCAGACCACTTGTAATCGGATCTCAGTATCGAGCAGATTTATGTAAGACATTCTGGGCCTCATTACACGGATGGCGGTGGACCAAGGTGCTATTAGCACCTTGGTCCATGCCGGTAAAATACCGGCACCGCCTTGGTGGAAAGGGGAATTACCGCCCTATTCCAAGGTTGGCGGGGCAGTAATTCCCCTTTCCCCCATTGCCCTTCCCCATTCCCATTTTTGCCCCATAGGGCTCTATGGGAATGGGGAAGGCGCTAATTACGGTGCCGCAAATTGCGGTACCGTAATTAGCTCCCTGGTCCCTTTGCGGGTTGGTTTTTAACGCCTGCAAAAAGCAGGCGTTAAATTCACCAACCCGCAAAGGGACCTCGTAGTAAGGCGGTAAGTGTTTACCGGTACCGGTAAAATACCGGTACCGGTAAACCCTTACCGCCTACCGTGTAATGAGGCCTTCTGTCTCTGTGAATTCTTTGCTGTACTGCGATCACTGTTTAATGATGATTGAACTGTGCACCTTCGTCAGCAGAAAAGCGAATGGATCGAAATCTTGAAATCGATCCCACCACCAACACTGCCGCAAAGCTGCAGCACGCGCAGCAAACAAGCAACTCCAAAACAGCAATTTCCAACGCTGCACCTGAAAGCATTGTATCTGTTGCAATTGCTGATGGCCTGGCAGAAGTTCAAGTTTTGGATAAGTCCCCAGGCTTTACCATGCTGTCTAAATCCACTGCTTTTTTGTGGATGTAAATACTTCCACTCAAAAGCATTACTGCATTCATCAATTACTGGACCCCATGTAGTCCTATGGGACTCGAAAATTGGGAATAACGGAAAGGTCTGTGTGACTTGTAATCCTGAACACAGACCGGCCCGTCCGCTAATGACCGCATTCCTAACTGGTATATGAGCTTGGAAGTATTACCACTTCCAAACGCATAATCAGGCCCTTAGTGTTTGACATATACAAAAAATGCAATAGCGAGTATAATAATGAAAAAGAGGCTGCAGGGAATTGTGCCGAACCCCTACAAAGTCCTAGACAGAAGAAACATAAACATTGTTACTATGAAAACTTGCTCTCAAAGATGAATTAACTGCTTACATAGCTCAGAAATGCTTCAGGATGCACACATTACCAAAAAGGAAGAAGCAGACAGAAAGACAATTCTTGCCATCAAGCCGCTAAGCGCTTGCCCCTGATATCTGTGTGCACACTGTTGTGGCAGGTTCGAATCCTGGCAGAGTCAACTCAGCCTTTCAGCCTTCCGAGGTCTATAAATTGACTACCACGCTGTGGGATAATAATGTTTTCTGTTATTTCAATGCTCCGAGACCTTTGGGTGTGTAGCGCTATATAAGAAACAAATTATTATTTAGTGCCCAGATGCATTACTGCCCTCGGTTCGCACCCTACAAATTATGATGCATACATACATAGATTAATGTAAAAAAAAAAGGTGCTACAAACTCTGTATATTTGCACAGGACAATGATGTTTTCCTTCTTGCTATGAGAAGTTATCCAAAACTCCACCCAGGGATCTTAGTCTCTGCTTACTTCAAAACAAATCATTTCAGTTGCAAAGTTATTCCCATTACTAAGTGCAGACGTCACACTACTAAGTGAAGACGTTAGCATTAGCTGTGTCTCACGCCTTGTCTGCATCGGATTGCACAGGTACTTTTTCGGAGATTTCAGGGTACAGCTGAAAGCATCACCCAATTTAGCGGATATCAGACACAGGTGAAACAATCAAATTAAAGAATGAAGGCAGCTGTTAGGATGAATCTCATTAGTGTTTAAAGTGTGCATTTCATTTTATCATATGTTCAACATAAAAGAGTGGCATTGTGATGTCATGTGGTTCTTATAGGAATGTTATGTTTCACTGTTGATTCTGGGTTGGTCAGTTGGAGCCTGCCTCTTGAAAAGGGCACCTGCTGTCCTAGTATCATGCCTAAATAAAGCCAGTGTGATACTTTCAGTCACTGTGTGGACTCCTGCTTAACAGCAGCCCAGGAGTATGGGAGAGAGTTACTTAATGCAAAGCTTCTCCTCTCTCTGATAAAGCAGAACTAGCATCAATTCCATTCCTTTTACTCTCAGGGGTCTGCAGCCCTTGGCCTTCCCATGATCCCTCATCATTGATTATGCTGACAAGGGTGATGGGAGTTGTAGTCCAAAACCTCTGAAGAGCCAAAGGTTGCAGTCTCCTGTATTGGATCATGCCAGAGGTGGCATATGTTTTTCCACTTTCGAACATGGCTACACTAATATCAATGCTAGGAAATAGTCGGTATTCACCAATATACCGGGAAAGTGCCCTGAAAAGTGGTGTTGTTTTGCCAAAAAGCATATGTAAGTCCTAATTTGGGTGGGGGAGTAAGTCCTCTGCCCAGCCAACGTCCTGGAGACCTGCAATGCCAATACGTTTTTATGATTTAAGCGTTCTGGGTCCCGTGGGGGATTTGGGGAGGGATTCTTAAAAGGGGCCAAGGCTTGTACTCTTACACAGAGCAGCAGATCGTGTGTTTGCCATGTTTGATAAACATGCAACATGGGCGTATTGGCTAAGCAAAACATATGGGGAAAAATGTCGCCTGCTCACATTTTATTTTGAATTGGGCTACAACGAATGAGTGGACATCGTCCTTGCCAGAAAAAGCGCACTCGGGAAACTGCACGCCAGCTTCAGGAAAGACAGGACTTCCACACATCACTCAAGCAAAGAATGTCGGACACTGCTTTTGCAGTGTCCTCATTTGCTCTTTGCATGTATAACAATAGGCTATGCAAAGTGTAGCTAGAGATTGCGGCAGCAAATACCACAGCAGTCACTGTAAGAGACCCCTTTTAACTTGAGGTTCGAACCCTGGCTCTGAGTGGCCCCTTCAGAACAACTGTGGGATGTGTGCGTTAGCAGAGAAAATGAAGCTCTGCAAGTGGCAGGAGTGAGAAGGAGAAAAGAAATGAATGCTGGGGGCAGCACGCATGGGAAAACAAGCCCAGTAGAGGGGAAACACCCAGAAAAGTAGGGAAGCGGCTGGGGTGGAAGGGGACCAGGACTGGGGAAAATAAGGGGCAATATTGGGGTAAAAGGCAGGTACAGAGGGGCTGCTCCTCTGCCACCATAAATAAATGTCAAAATGGCATGTCCTTTTTTTTTTTTTAAAGGAACACATATGTAGCATAAAAGGGGGGGGGGGCTGAAAAGCATGCACACTTAAGAAAGAGGAAAACTGTAAATAAGGATGGGAAAAGCATTGCACTGAAAAGAAAGGCAGAGAAACAATCCAAAGGTGGGAGGGAGGTTATCACCCCGAAAAAAAGTATGGGAAGAATAATAGATGCAAACGAATGGGAAGCATAACGAAGGCAAACAAAGTCTATTCAGCAAAAAATGATATAACGAAAAAGGACATTTGCCACAACACATAGACAATGAAACAAGGGAATTTTAGCTGAAACAAATGATCAGGTGAAATTCGGGCCGTTGGATTTTGGCCAATGAAACTCAGCAAATACAGATAGACTTACTAGGATACATTTGTAAGTCTATTAAGCTATGCAGTTTGACTCAGAGTGCTTACGCATGTTATGCAATTTAGAGTACACGGTCCCTCTGTTTGACCAATTGGTGGAATCCTAAGACTACATGCCTCATTACGAGTCCGGCGGTAGCCGTGCTGGTAAAATTGGTAGGATTCTGCTGGATTCGCGCATTTTTCCGGCACCTGGCTCCACGGAAACACTGGGGTATTACGACCCCGGTGTTCCTGAAAGTCAGGCACTGGAAAGATGTTAATCTCCATTCCCATTTGAGTGGGAATGGGGATGATGGAAGCACCAGCACTGTTGACAGCGGTGCTGGTGGTTCCCGGGAAAGTCTGCGTGCCGCTGCCCTCCCACCCGCAGGTCAGGTCTGGCAGTTGGGGTGGCAGCCTCCTCAGTTTTGGAGTGTGCCGGTCCGGTAACAACGGTGCCGGTAGGCTTACTGGCACTGTTGTTATCGGACCGGCACACTCGTAATGAGATCCTATGTGACTGGGGCCATGTTTCACTGTTTTGCCATTTAGAGAAGAGTGGTTTGGTTGATAGCGCTGACATGGAGCTGAGGCCAGGAAAACAAAGCCAGAGTGGTTCCATGTGATATTAACAAATTAACAAACAACAAAACATTTTCAATTAAACGTTTTTACAGAAAAAATGCTGAATTTCTTTTTATTAGCCCCCCTGCAAGCTCCCCGTTTCCCTTTGTTTATAGCCCCACCTCAACCCCTCACCCCACTCCCCATATATATATTTAAAAGGAAATAGGTATTTTTTCAGTAAAAATGATTCGTTAAAAATGTGTTTGTTATTGTGAATAGTTGCTGCTGTGTCTAAATCAAACTTCACCTTAGGCAGGTGCAGATACACAGAACTTTCACATCACAAGATGTGCTGCCAGAGGACCTGTTTTTTTGCTACACAGACTTCATAAAGTCACTCCTAGCATGGAGCGTGGCAAACAAGTGCCGTCTCCTATAGTCAGATGCAGTAAGCGTACTTACAAACCTATGAGGGACACGCAGACATATACCCTCATTACGAGGTTGCAAGTGACCCGCTGGTGTTACCGGTGGATTGCTGCCAACCCCGTAACACACTTACCGCCTCCTGATATCCCAGTGTCAACAGAATATTATAAGCAGCTGGTGTAAGGGTTAATCCCCATTTCCATGGAGTCCTATAGGAAATGGGGACACGGAAGCACCAGCAACCATGACAACCATGCCAGTAGGGGGTTGAATTCCTGGCAGGTGGCCAGGTGGTCCGGAAAGGGTGCCGGTACGTTGCTACCAGCACCCTTATATCTGGACTGCCATACTTAATGCAGCCCATGGACTCTTAGAGTCAGAGGTAAACTTAGTGCCGTGCATAGGTGGTTAGTGGAAAGAGCTTGAGTAGTGAGTGCTTTTTTTTCCTTTCTCTGTACTCTCTTTGTATGCAAGATCAGAATGTCTTCTAAGCAAATTAACTATAACTTGAGAAACGCTGAAGAGAATCTGAAAGCCTCTACCCCTAAATTAAAGGTGAATGAGAGGGGAAAGATTACAACATTTCTCATATCTAATTCGCCAAAAGGGACTTCTAATAAAAATAATGAGGCGAGGATAGGAGTTTGCACAATCAACTCTATTAATAGGCCGAAGAAGTTGGAGCTAAACTCCCGAAAATAACCTCTTTGGATCGCTCATTTTTAAGAGTATGTATTGATCTGGAAGATGAGTTAGGTAGAGTTTTTGGTGCTCAAGAGGTTTTGGATGGCTGTACCATCAGAAACTGAAATCATATTTCGGATCACAAAGGGAATGGAGAGTCTGCATTTACGAGAAACAGAGAAGAGGCCTCACCAGCTTCTACGGAATAGAATCAACCACTACCGAATCTACATAACGCAACACTTAGCCCATCCTCCATTTCTGCCTTGAACTCGGCTCTGCAGTCGTTTGTCAGTCTGTATGATAACATTCGTGCAGAACTACAGGCCACTAAAAAATTATGAACAATTATTGAGGGGAAAATTGACGTTTAGCAGAAAGGAGGAAAAATGAAATCTGTCAGTGTTGCCCCACCATCTAATGGTCCACTGGTGTGCTCAGAAACTATAAGATTCAAATAATGAGGTTAGAGGAGCCTAAACCAGTAAATGATCTGGCTAAGGACAGATTAAGCTTAACAATGAAGATCTTCTCCATCCCAGATACTGTTCCTGCTTACGAAGGAATTAAAGAGGTTGGAAGAAGGGCAAAAAGAGGGCAACAAGGACATTTATAAAAGCAATTCCCTTGAATGAGGACACAGATTGCAACATGGTTGATGTTGACGAAATCAACTGCCAAGAGGAAACTGAAAAAAGAAAAAACATCAAAAATAACAAAACAGATCATGGAGTTCTTATGGATTTCTTACTGTGGGAGGCCCTCGGGTCACCGGTGAAATACCACTACTCTTGTTGTTTTTTCACTCACCAGATGAAGTGAGCCCTGTGGGGCTCTCGCTTCTGGCTCCAAGCACCCGACGCTCGCTGGGCACAACTCCCTCTGGGTACAGTGGCAGGTGGGGAGTTTGAGTGGGGCGGTACACCTGTCAACCGATATAGGGGGTGTCCTAAGGCGAGCTCAGGGAGGACAGAACCCTCCAGAGGAACAAAAGGGCAGAGGCTCGCTTGATTTTCAGTATAAATTCAGTATGAATACAGGCAGTGAAAGCGGGGGCCTCACAATCCTTCTGACTTTTTGGGTTTCAACCAGGGGGTGCCAGAAAAATTACCACAGGGATAACTGGTTTGCTAAGCGTTCATAGCAATGTTCTATCATTGTGAAGCAGAATTCACCAAGCGTGCGATTGTTCACCCACTAATAGGGAACGTGAGCTGGGTTTAGACCGTCATGAGACAGGTTTTCTAAGGGGGGGCCCCCCTCTAGAGCTCCAGGGTGGCTGGGGGGTGACGGCTCCAGCCTTGGGCACCTGTCGCCCTTATGGGCTGTCTGTCCCTGAGCCCAGCAGCGGTCCTGGAGAGCTGCAGCGGGGTCCCCGTCCCTTCCTGGAGGCAAAACCTCTAATGCAGAGGGGAAAGCTCTAAGGGGTCCTTGCCAGAGCTCCAGGGAGGCTGGGGGTGTGGGCCCCGGGCTTGGGTGCCTTGTCTCCTTCATTGGTTGACCGTCCCCAAGCCCAGCGGCGGTCCCAGGGAGCCCCAGCGGGGTCCTCGCCAAGCCGATTGGAAAGCATTGCACAACCAGATGGCTGCTCTGCTCTGCAGATGACAGTTGGAAATAGGAATGAATGCAAGGACCAGATGGCCCGGCTGCTCTGGAAGTCTGGATGGGCGTCAATTTGAAATGTGTTTGCAGTTGGGTCTATAAGGCGCCTGGATGCTTTTGCTGAGAGGTCCCCCTCTGTCACTCTGTGTACACAGATTACAAGAAAGCTTAGTCACCCACCTCTGGACTACTATAGATGGGGTGTGAAGAACCTGTCTCTGCTCCACTTGGTTCTCGCTGCCCAACCTCTCTGTGGTGAAATCACTGCACCTCCCCATGCCAGCGGGGGGCCGTGCCCCACATAATCCCCCAGCATAGACTGGCCTGTTGGGGGTGCTCTTCCGAGACGCTGACTTTTTTTGTTTCCCCAGCTGTCCGGGCACCCCTCTAATGAGAGCACCTCAGCCGACTTGCATGCTTGACGGCAGAGCGGGCCTGCCCATCTGCCTCCCCCACACTCTATGGGATTGATTTGGCAAGCTTGGTCCATCTAGGGTTGGACTCCTTGGCCAGCCTCGGCTGTTGTTTCAAGCAATTTGCTTCCACCCGCCTTGGGACTGTGTCTAGGGTATGCTCTCCCTTGGGGAGGGCCCCAGATCGTGTGGGCAGATCTCCCCTCCGAGCAGAGCTAGTGTTCAGATCAGAGTGGATGGGGTTGGGCGGTGCTAGCCCCAGTGCGGGCCCCCACAAGCCACTCCGTGGCCCCTTCTCCACCGAGCACGTTTCTCCAGGATTTCGGAATGCATGTTCTGCAGGGTGCTGACCCTCTATGTCACCACACCGGTGGTGGCATGTGGGAGAACCCAATACCGCTTCACGTTGTGCCTGGGCCCAACCTCTATATCCCACCCACCCTGTGGCACCCGCGTGACTGACCTGTCCACCCAACATGCACACGTTTGACGCTCGGGTCCCTCAGACGGGCCAGAGGGTGCGAAGGTCAGCCAGAGGCGGGCACGTCGCTCCCCCCATTGCCACCCTCCATCAGGTGCTGGTACCTGGTTGATCCTGCCAGTAGTATATGCTTGTCTTAAAGATTAAACCAAAATAAATAGAAGTCAGAAGTTAAGTCTTCAACTGTCACAATCAGATTTCAGTAATGACTTAAAGAAGGATAATTATTTTGCACTAACCTGAATCTGGAGAATCTATGATGCTGAAAATAATTTCCCTAATGATCCTGCGCCCCCCCTCCTCGTATAACTGAAGTGGGAAGAGCAGAACCCCCAGGGAAACCCTCTGGGGAAGAAAACCCTGCCTGGAGATGAATTCGGAACACATATCGAGTGGAAGTCTGTTTCTCATGGATTGGAATGTTGACGTGTACCCAGCGGGAAAGCGATAAGTGAACTGTAAGAGAAAGGCATTTTCACCAGGTCTTCTGGAATATATTGCTCATGCGAAATAACCAAATTTGAAATGCATATTGAAACGTGAGTACCATAATGGTTTAGAAGATAGGTAAATGTTTCAAGCACCTGCAGAAGGTTTGTATAACACATCCCAGTATGAAATTGCAGAAAAGCAGACTCAGCCTTTCCTCTCTATGAGGTTGATAAACGTGACTATGCAAGCTGTTGTGATAGTGGGAGTAGTACAAAGCAAAGTATGTGAAGTTCTAGCTATATAAGCTGGCAGAGCATTAGAATAGGGCTGGCCTAGAGCCTGGTTCCTCCAAACAACAATTAAAAAAACCAGGCAGCCTCCCTAAAATCAAAAGCATGTTAGTCGGAAGAGGTGGTTGGGTAACTAAATTCAAGACAGTGGAACTAACGTGTCGAGACCCATATCCTGACCTTGCCATGGACAAGGCTGTGATCCTGGGCAGATCATCTTATCTCATTGTATAGTACAGTGCAGTCTTTTGTCAATGGTTTTGGCTGCTCACATTCTCATGGCCACCTTGATAATACTGCATGCTCTTTCTTTTCATGAAACCTATTTAAGGGGAAATGGTCATAGACAGAAGAGAGACAACCAAAATCTCGGACCTCTGGCAAGCTTGCTTTCAGATCTGCACATTTTGCATGAAAATGGTTTTGCTTTTTTTCTAGAATTTCAAAGGTCCTTCACATGATGAATAACAATTGACGAGTCTATATCAAATAATGCATACAAGCAGGTGACCTGATTGCACAACTTCCTTTGAGTATATTTAGCTCTGTAAAATACAGTAGTAAAGCTAAGATGAGGTTTCTCTGAGCTCACATAAACTAGGATTCTGATGATTTTAGAATTCTATTTATGACTGAGAAAATAAAGCTACAATAATGCTCCTTTATCAGAACTTGTTTGGATGAGGATTTAAAAAAAAAATATTCTCATGTTGGTTTACCACATGCTTTGTGTACTTTCGATGTCGGTTCTACAACACAGTACTTAATTTGAATTCTTGAAAGTCAGATATTCAAAAATAAGTGTACCATGCTGTATGAGAAGAACTGGGAAATATTGTGGTCAAGCATGAGAAAATCAGACTAGGCTTAAATCCCTGCATTAACACTTAACCATGGTTTGTGATCTTGGGCAAATCATGTAATCCCACAGTGCATGTCAACAGTGCCATTCCATAAATATTTCAAGAAGGTCAAACCAGAAGTGTGGTTTACTTCTCGGGGTACGCTGCTCAAAAAAGCCTCACTCATGGCTTGTGTGGCCTTAGTATTGGACATCCACATACTGCATACCAGAAGGTCATGAGTTTCTTGGTGATTTCACAGCGCCCCACTTGTAAACCGTGACCCTATTCTACTATCAGTCTATGCTCGGCTACATGTACCTTCCTGATAACCTTTGGATCCATGTTGTCTATCAATGTGATGGTGTGTGCACCTTCATCGCTGCTTCCAATCTGTCTTCTGTATCGATACTTGAGCACCTGTACATTCTCGCAGGGCAGAGGCTAATCTGAGGTCTGTACTTATGCTGGGGTAAGCGTAACGTTTTCAAACAGCTACTGGTCTTTGCCTTACATCAATACTACAGCCCATATACCTTCATCATGGCTACTATTCTTAAAATGTGTCATGTATCTACGCCTGAATACAAGCATCCTTATCCCTGACTGCTAATGTCCTTGAAATGGCACTTATTGCTCCCTCTGAATCAGGCATGAAGGGAAGCATGCAGACACCCCAGATCAGCCCGGCAGCCTTTGATGTTGGCCGCCATGCCCAGTGTGTGGGACTGGCATGAGGACAGTATGACCTGCAGCTGTTGATCTTCCCAAGCCACTGGCGTGTTCATGAATTTGGCCATTTTATCCATGCCTTAAAATATCTTATCCAACACATATTAATGTCGGAGGGCGGCACACAACATCTGCTGCTCCCACTCTGTCTCCCCAGCATGCATACATCCCTCACGTGTGCGGGGACCACGGTGGCTTGATGAAAGGGACCCAGTCCTTTGCTGTGGGATTCCTATTGTTGGCCACAGGTCTGCATCCCTCCCTTTCACATCAGGCCCAGGACCCAATAGCAAGTCAGGGGAGGGTGACCGTGCAGCCGTAACCACTGCAGAAGGGGGTTTACCACCACTGACTGGCCTTGTGAAGCCACCCGCCCCGCCACAGACTCATGGGCTCCGACTGATCCACACATTGGGAACCTCACCTCTGGACTCTTTGAGTTGTTCAGCATCAGAGACATCTGAGTCCAAAGTCTGAAGAGCCTGCAGCATGACTCAGGAGGGTCTGCAGCACCAGTGGGTTCTCACGGTGTACCACACCACATCCCCCACTGCTGGTCTGCCACACAACTGACTCTTCCTCATCCTCCACCCCTGAATCTGGTGCATCCTCACCTGCACATGGAGAGAGAAAGGCATATTGCTACATGTCAAAAGAGACAACAATGTGCATATGCTCCAAGGAGTCCTCAGACAAGAAATGGCAGTACATGTACCCATCAGACATTGCACATGCACACACTTGGTCCAGTAAGCAATTGATGCATGGCATTGCTGACAAGTGCCCCTCTCCCATCATGTCCATACCAGAACTGGGCACATTGACATTCAACAGTGTTGTAAATGCACAATGAGGTGACATTCAACTGTCAAGTTACCACACATACCAAGGGAATACTAATGCACATGTGACATTTCAATGTACAATGACAGCACATGGGAATGGCCAGACATCCATATTCACAGACAACACCATGGTCGACACATGACACACTAATCAAGTCTGGGACAGGAAACAGGAGACACTGAGGACCTGCAGGAATGTGTGGAAAGGGAAGAAGCCCATGAGTGGGTACACCCGAAAGTGTGACTTCTGGTTAAGGTCCCTGAGGTGTAGTGAGATGGAGAGTGGATTTGGCAATGTCAAGAAGGCCCAACAATCCACAAGAGGGTGAGGGCGGTGGTCACATGGAGTGGGCACAGAGTGTGGGAGGGAAAGGGGAGCATGCGCCACAATGAGTTGGATCTCTGTGGCACTGGAATTGAGTCAATGTGTGTGTGGTCTGGGGACACTCATGCAACTATACTCTGTGAACACTACAATGTGCATTGACAGACAGCCCAGATGTGCATCATGACAGGAAACCCATAGGAGCAGGTGACAAAAGGAACATGCATCTCTGCATGACATGGCGTGCAAGTGATACTTTGTGTGCATGCACCGGTCTAGCAGTGCAGAGTGAAACGCAACAATAATGTAGTAATGAACACTACTTATCGGTGTCACATGTTTCCCAAGTACCATGGGAGTACCCTGTGTGGGATGTGTCCTCTCTCACAGACATCTGCCATGAATGGCTGCCACGCGGGCTACACCCAGTATGATGGCCAATTGACATGAGTCTGTACGTCACGGGACATGCTTTACCCGGGGCTGTTATACAAATGTTGCCAGATGTCCCAATACACAATTGGTGTTGGTGATGCATGACTGTCATAACACAGCAGGCGCAATCACTGACACTCACCTGATGTGTCCTCCGAATTCTCCAGGCCTGCCATGCCTTGCACCTGTTCAATGAGGATGAATTGATTCATGGCCACTTCATGCAGTGTCAGCTGGTCCTCCTCTGGTGGCCCCCCTCCAGTTGCCAGTGCAGAGGTCAGGTTGACACTGAGCTTGTGCTTGGTGCGACGGGTGAGATCATTCCACCCCTTGATGAACTGTTCCGCTGTGCGCCTCTCCATCCTAAGGCATTTATCTGTTCTGTGACTCGCTGCCAATGCACCATACATTGTGCAACTGTACATGTCCTCCCCGCAGATAGGCACATGTCATGATGGTGATCGGTCACATCAGGGGTGTTGCTAGGTCTGGAAAAGACCCGGGGCTACGCTAATGTTGGAACTGTCGGGACTGGGGGCTAGCTAGGCTTTTGGTTGAAGCGGCTGAGATTCTATCCGGGGCTACAACCAAAAGACCAGGGGCTATAGCCCCCTTAGCCCCCCCTAGCAACGCCTCTGGGTCACATAGTCAATCAGGATCTGGAGCTCCTCATCAGAGAAGTTCTTCTTCCTGTGCAGAACAGAGTCATGTGTCATGTCTTGGGGTTGAGCCTCACCTTGTGCAGGGCATCCCTTCCTGCCATGAGTGGCGGGGGGGTGTTGGAGCTACCCCTGTCTGGCTGGAACCACTTTGGCATCCCAGTGCTGGCCCACCTTTGAGCTGGGGCCTGCCATGTCTTCCTGGGGCTGGAGCAGGTGTGTCACCACCACTTCCCCAACCACCTGGGGCTGGGGCAGGTCTGTCACCACCACTTCTCCGACCACCTGGAGCTGCGGCTGGCGTTTCACCACCATCACCCCCACCCGACCCCCTCTGCCCTCTTTCCCCTTTGGGGCCTTTCCAACCATGTCACAGATGTAACAGATGAATGGGAGGCACACCAAGTTATTGTCCTGGGCAATGTGAGTCAGGGAATAGTCTATGTGATGTACGACGTAGATGTGGGGTCCAGCAAAGCTCAAATATGCCCTAAATGGGAAACATAAGCACTGTGCAATACACAGTGGCACCCAAAAACACAAAAAGTGCGTATGTGACACCTGGAAAGCTTCCGAAAATGTAAAATATGTACACGATATGCAGTGGCACCCAATAAAACAAAAAGTGCATACAAAAAGTGCACACGTGACACCCAGAAAAAAGAGGTACACGATTTACAGTGGCAACCACAAAATGAAAAAGTGCATACGCGCAGAGGCACAACCCCCTCCACAAAAAAAAGAACAATATGCTACCTGAAGGGAACGGATTGCGTGTGGCTCCCCAAAATATCTGGAAACAACAATACTCCATCTTCGTTCTTTCGCGCACACAGCCAGTGATGCGTTTACTCATCTTCATGTATCCCCATCAATGCCGTGAGCCGTGTCAGCGCTCTGCATGCAGCGCGTGTCATGTAACGTATGTGCTAAAAGCCTTTACTCTTTTTGGCTGCCTTTCAAGCTGCACACAGAAGACCCACTCACCTGCCTCCATGCCACGTTAACTGCCTCCTCCTGGCCTGTAATGCCTTCAAAGTTGCCATCTACTGCTGCCTGTCCAGTGTGAGTGCTTGCTGCCCACCTGCACTGCGTCAGGGTGCCTTCTTTCCAGCCATTGCCTATGCTACTGTCTCCGGCCCTGTGACCACCTCAGCTGCTGTGTTGGATTCCCACCTTCACATACCACCACCACTTCTTCACAGCCCATCACTAGGGCCAGCCTACCCACCCACGGTGCTTTGGGGGTTGCCATGTTCACACCATCTACCTCTGATCAGAGCGGTAACCCCATGGCAGCAAGGCAGAGGGCTGTCAACTTCACTGCCAAAAAAGTTGACATCCTGGTGGATAAGGTCCTGGGGAATTATGATATCCTCTTCAACCCAGCGATGCAATGCGGCAGGGAAGGACGTCTCCAGATCTGGGAGGACATGACGCAGCCATCAACGTGGAAGGGATGGCAGTCCGCTGCTACAAGACCGTCCACAAGCACTGGGAGGACCTTAAATCCAGGACCCATGCTTGTGGCGAGAATATCAATGTGTGACTATGCATCACTCACGTCTGGAGGTCACACAGGCATTTGGATGTTTTGTGTATTCACGTTTGGGCATTGCAGTTAGTGGGTCTGTGATGTGATGGGTCATGACGCTGCTTGTACACTCGAAGTGATGTGTGTGCATGCCATGTGAATGTGCTTGTGGCTATGGCATGCCACGTGTGCCTGTGCAGTTGATGCATGTATGTATTGCATGTGTGCAGGATGGGTTGTGTGAGAAGTCTGTTGTTTGATGTGATGGTGTGGAGAGGTGCCCAGGCAGGTGTCAGCATGGCCATGCTGTGAGTGGTGCTACTATGGTGGCCACTGGCGGCCATGAATCCTCTGTGTGTCTTGCCCACAATGTGTCAGGCGTAGCTGCTGGGGGTGAGTCCAAGGAGGTGGAGGTGACAGAGGACTCCTCAGCAGCGGTGGGACCAAGTGATGCATCACAGGGGCCATCCATGGCAGAAGACCCCCTGGAGTCATCCAGGTTGACGGAGGGGGAGGGGGAGCAGGTGGCCATTGCAGTCCAGCCAATGGGGTCAGGTGGGGGTATCGAGGTGGCAGAGCGTTCTGCCAACCTGTCCCAGGGGCATGAGGCTGTGCAGGCGACCATGGAGGTGCATGTGCAACAAAATCCGCTCCCTGGGCCATCGGATGCAGGACTGTGCGCCTGCCGGGATGCCTCCACCCAGATCAGCATCCCATTTCCAGATGATGTGTCCATCCGGGATCAGGTGCTGCTCCTGCTGGCCAGGATTACGAGGTGGACTGCAATCATTTGTGATGATGGGCAGGCTACTCATTTGGCCTCATTATGAGGAAGGCGGCCGCGGAATGAACGATGCCAGCAAGGGACCGGCACCGTTCATTCCGGGCTGCCTCATTACGAGGTCTGTAGCGGGTCCTGCTCTGGATGCCTGGCCAGACCAGACGTGCAGAGCGGGACCCGCTAGCAGTCCAGGATGCTAACAACGGACCCGTCATTAACGGGACCATTGTTAATATCCTCCGCATTCCCATTGAGACCTTTGGGGGCTGAAATGGGAATGGGGACGTACCGGGTCCGGGTCAAACGAAAGGGAATTACCAGGCCCTCCAAGGTCGGAATGGCCCGGTAATGCCCTATTTTTTTTTTTTTTTTTTTATTTACTTGTTTAATTGATTTACAATTTTTACAAGAGGTCCTCTTACATATCTTTAAAACTTTACAATCCATTAAACTATGTAAGAAAATAAAGACCAATCCACTTTAAAGTCTTTAGCATCCTTTTGACTCCATTTGGGTCTTTAAAAATCTTTGACTTCTAATAACTACACAGGAGTGGGGAAAGTGGGCCTGTGTAGAGATTACTGAATAAGGGAACGCAACCTCTCAATTTCTTCAAGTTCCCATTGTTTTGTTGCCCAAATCCAATTTTTGGATAAATGCCACCACTGCTATTACCCATTGCACACTTTCCCCACTTAGCAGACTAGACCACCAATCTTCTTCAGAATATGTTTGGAATTTTGAGAACAGATGACCTAAATGTTGTTCTCTTTGTGATGACAAAGCTCCACAAGATAGCAGTAAGTGTCTCAGAGTCTCAGGGTGCTCCACTTTGAGGCAATATCTGCAGTCTTTACTAGCCGATAGTCCCCTTCTTTCCAGGATTCCTTTTGTGGGCAGAATGTTGAGCCTGATCCTTAAGAAAAAGTTTCTGTATGTCTTGTTAGGAAATGTTTTTAAGTAATCAGGAAGTTGATTCACTCTTTTTGGATTAGTTGGTACGTCTGCCATTGATTTGTATTTACTGACTAAATCGGGTGTGTTAATCCAATCTGATTCCAGAAGTTTTCTTTTTGTTTTGTTCGGGTTTCCCCAAAGTTCGTCTTCTGAACTATTGATTCTTTTTAGAACAGACTTATTTTTCTCTCCCCACATTTTGATGATACTGTTTTTTCCTTTTTCTAATTCTTATCGAATTATTGTAAACACTGCAGGTCGGGTTGGAGCTATAATTTTCCTATATAGCATCAACGTGTTTCGCTCTACTATGCTTTGCAGAGATGTCAAGCCCAATTCACGCCATATGATCGGCATAGGGGTGGAAGATGGTAAGTTTAGAATCCGGCGCACAAGACCTTCCAATCTTAACCAGATGCTCTATGGTAATTGCGGTAATGCTTCCATTCCATAAGTTAAGGCAGGTACTACCTTAGCCTTGTAAAATTTAATTGTGGGAATGATTGAAAAACTGCCATATTTTTTATCCACCAGTTTGGTCTGTGATACCAGGTTCCTGATCTTCTCAAATAAGAACGTCTGCATTTGTTGTTCCACTGAACTGTTTTTGAAAACAACGCCCAAGTACTTGAAATCCTTTACCCTCTCGATTTTAACTCCTTCTAACTACCATGGAAGATTGTCTGATTTCTTAGCTGTCTTCTCGAGAATCATTATTTTGGTCTTGTTCTTATTGATCCCCAGTTTGTTGTTGCTGATGTATTTTGACAGATTGTCTAACTGCCGCTGGAGGCCAATGGGAGTCAGATCGAGTAATATCATATCGTCGGCATATAAGAGGCGTGATATTTTGACGTCTCCTAGTGTTGGTGGAAATGATTGAGTGTTCTCGTCTGAGTATTGATAGTCGCCCAGGTATGCATTAAATAAAGTTGGGGCTACAGGACATCCCTGCTTGACTCCTCTATACGTCCCGATGCTCTCCGAGAGAAGCCCTTCACCATTCAGCCTGATATTCATATTTGTATCAGCGTAGAGGGCTTGGATTGGTTCCAGTATTGATTTAGGGCAATTCCACTGGGTAAGTTTGTACCACAGACGGTCGCAATCGACCTAGTCGAACGCTTGGACCAAGTCTATAAAAGCGATGAAGATTCTTGGGCTGCCGTCTTTGATTTTCCCCTTTAGGGAGCTGAGTAGTAGGATGTTAGCAGATGTGCCAGTCTCTTTGACAAATCCTGTTTGGAATGGGTCTGCACACGCGACTGTTCTTGCCCAATCTTGGAAGTCGCCTAAGCAAAAGGATCCAAATAACTTTCCTATCACATCCAAGAGCACTATTGGATGATAGTTCTTTGGCCAATCACGTGCGCCTTTTTTGAAAATCAGGACAACTGTGGCACGTTTCCATGATGGAGGAACTGATTTCGTCTGTGCACACCTTTTAAAGATCTCTGAGATTAAAGGTGCCCATTGTTCTTGATGTTCTTTCAGGTCAATATTTCTAATCCCATCTGGTCCTGGGGCTCTGGATCTATTTAATTTAGATATACTTTTCTTTATTGGTTCTTCTTCATATGGGATTTTCCAAGGATGGTCCAAATCAGGTAGATGTTTATTGTCAGTTTTGCTCAAATCTGAAAAGAAGCTCTGGAAGTGAGAAGTCCAGGATTCCTCACTCACATTGTTTTGTAAGGATTTCCTGGTTAGCTGGAGATGTTTGCCTTACCAAAGACCAAAATTCCGCAGTTTTCCGGCCACAAATGGCTTTAAGCATTTCTTCAGCGTCTGATTGGTAAAGTTTGCTTCTATGACACCTCAGCCAATTCTTATAGGTATTTACGATTTTAGTTACCTTTTCTTTAGAGTTTTTTTACGCCACTCTTTAATGCTTGACATTTCTCCCGTCTCATTGTTTTCTTTCTTTCAGCCACCAAGACGTCAAAAGCATGAAGATGCTTAAGTACTTTATTCTTCGAGCGGTCAATTTTGTGATGGTAGTACATCAATAATGGTCAATAGTCCACTGCCTGGCATGTTTTAACACACCGATCCATAGTTGTTGATTCTTTATAGCACTTAGTGCTGTAATCATTGCTTCAGTTATATTTAGGCGGGTTCCGTTTGAGCTCCTTTCAATGGCTGATGTCATTCGGTCTTTTCTTTGTGTTGGTGCTTTCCATGTGACTCTAAGTAGATTGTGGTTCTCTTAATTGTTTTTATGACTTTGAAAGACATGACATGCCGAAGGAATATTCTCGATGAAAAGATGTAATCAATAGTTGCCATTTGGCCGTCCCTTTCCCAAGATGGTATTTGGGGCCCCTTGTCTGACGTATGAAAATTGTGAAGGTCTCTGGAGGCCATTAGTATGTACCAAGCGGTTCCTCTGATATTTGATGATGATTCATTGTTTCTGTATCTTGGGTCTTGATTATTGTTTGAGCAAATGGCGTTCAGGTCTCCACAGATGAATATATATGTCACTTGAAACCTTGTGCGAGCCTCATCAATAGAATTTTCAACGAGCTTTAGAAAGTTTTTCTTAGTTATGACTTTCGGGTTCCAATATACATTGATCACTATAATGGAACTTTTCCCCGAAGTCATCTTGGAAGTTGGCTTAGATGTGGGCCGCTCAAGTTCACATTGTTCTTGCCATCTTATCAAAGTTACTAGCATAAGGGGCTGCATCGAGATGATTTCTTTTAATTCCAGGCCAACACCGGTTCGAATTGCTGTTATCAGTCCTGAAGTGGGCCTCCCTTTTGCCTCCTTTGCTGCCGAGGATATTGCTATTTCATAGCCGTCTAAATGCGCTTTTCTCATTAGCCACGATTCTTGAAAACAGATGATTTCAAACTTCCCTGAGTTTGCATCACTGGGTTTTGTTAGATGTGAGAACCCTCTTGTATTCCACGAAGCAAGAACCATAGGGCCTCATCACAAGTTTGTCGGTAACCCTTAAATGCAGTGGTAGCGCTATTACCGCCGCATTTAAGGGTCCACCAGATGATCGCCTTGGCGGATTTCCCCCCAGGTATGAGCTAGGGGGAAATCCGCGGCAAATTTGCTGATTTTCGGCGCTATTACCACCGGCAGGAAATTTTCCCCATTGGGCCCCATGGGCAATGAGGAATTCCTGAATGGGCCCAATGGGGAATGGGCACTAACCGTTCTGCCAAACCTGTGATCTGGCGCTAATAGCGCCAGGGGTTTGGCGGTAGGGCTAATAGCGCCGGTGGTAGTTACCACCCAACTCGTGATGAGGCCCATAGTCTTGAATTGTTGATCTTTTTTCCCCCGGTCTTGCCTCAGGAGTCCTGAGTCAAGTTGCTATTTGTGATGATCGACGTTCAAGGCATTCGACCAACCCTCGTTATTATTATCTCCTGATAAAGTAGGTTTATTAGTCTGCTCAGGTCTGACGTTGGATTCTCCTGTTAGCTCTTGTTCAAAAGTAACCTTGAATGTAGTTTGGGGGCCTTTTGGTTTTCTACCCACTCCCAAGGGGTCTTTATATTGTTCTTCTCTGATGGATTCACAAACGCCCCTTTGATCATCGTTATTCTCAACTGAGGTCTTGTTCTTCTCCGTATTATCCTTTGCATGAGGTCTGACAAAAATGTGATTCTTGGTCTTTCTGTTTTCACTCGTCAAAGATATTCTGCGTATGATATGTATGGTTCATTAGGCTCGGCTGCTTTCGCCTTTTCTATAATCGGATATCTATTATTCTGATTGGAATCCTCATTTAGGACCTGATCAGTGGCATTATTTAGTTCCATTCGATCCTAGCCCAGAGCTAGGAAGCTTTCAGTTGAGTCTACCAGCCTTCTTTTTGCTATTGAAGATGGAATATGCAGGTACACTTGATCACAGAACTCAATGAATCTTAAATTGTCTGTGCGCAGTTGTCTTAAATCCGGCACCGCTTGGGACAGAGCCAAGATTGCTTTTCAGTTCATTATAATTTTCTTGTTATTTTTGGCAAATATTCTTTCCAATTTGAAGGTCTGATTACCTTTGTTTAATTCTCTAGCAGGTCGACGTTCATCCACCTTATCAACTTTTGTATATTTGCCAGAGCGATGTTGATCTGATTGTGCGTATATCGAGCTTCTTTTCTCTGTAATTGTCTCTTTCATGTATTTGTTGCGTTTTTCTCTTGAGGCTGATCTGTGTCAATTCCCTCTAGGGGCTGTTTTATCTAGCTGGAATCTTGCATGCCTTTGCTCTGTCCTTTACGGGCTCAGGTGGAGTTCCCTTTCATCAATATTGCCAAGGGCCCTACCCATCATGAGCCTTTCTAATTTTTTTGCCATTGTCAGGAATTCTGGGGAGCCAGTCACGTCGATTGGCTCTTCGGGCTCCTTTAGTTGCTTTCCTGGAGACTCTTCTAATCTTGATGGATTTGGCTGATGATCTGCGGGCGACTGGGAAGGGTCAGATTCTTCAATTGAATATTCACTCAAATCCATCAAGTCAATGCTTGATTCAGGAGAAGTCCTAAATGGAGGTTGTGCTCTTGATTATTCAGCTTTTTTTTGTGGAGGCTTGCATGTATTTGCGCTTTGTTTTTTAGCATCTTGTGAGGTCGAGTCAATTTTTCCTAGTGGTTTTATCACTTCTTCAGTCACTTTTCGTTTTTGATTGACCGACTTAATTAATGTCCCAGATTCGTCACTTTGTTTTTGATCATCGGACTTCTTTTTGGTATTTTCAAAGATTGCAAAGTCTTTATTTGCATCTTTTGTTGATTTTAGTCTCTGGCCAAGTTTTAAGATATTGTTGTTTAAGCTTGGTGTCTTTATTGGTGAATCCAATTCCAGGACTACACAACCATTTATTTTATTTGAATGGTTTTTCTCTGGCAGGTCGATCATTGCCGAATTAGGAATTTTTCCGCTTTTTTTGAGGAAGTCATACTTTTTAAAGTGGCTTCTTTGTAGGAGTCTCCACCCGAGATTTTCTTGTTTCCTGGGTGAACAGTGGTTTTCTTTTCTTTTAGGGCGGTGTGATGAGAGTGGCCCCTGGGCGTTCCTGTATTGTGAAGATGAATGTCTCCGGAGGTAGCCGGGACCACTGGTTCACAAACTTGATTAAAGGACACTTGAGCGCTTTCTTCAGGGTCCGTCATACATCCTTGGTGTCTTAGAGTTGGTTTAAGGTGTTCCTTAGCAGTTATAAATCCGTCCAAGTGGATAAGTTTAGTGTGCATTAAGGCTATCAACGTTGAATGATCTCTTAATGTGTCGTTGATTGCCTCATATAATTTGGAAAAAGGCGCTAGAGCTATAGCCACAGTGGACATTATTGTTAGTAGGTCCGGTTCTTTTGTGGGGGTGTCTTTGTTGAATTGCGATCCTGATGTTCTAGATCTTCTAAGATGAGGTGTTGCGTTTGATGCACACGATTCCTCACTGACGTTGTGCATGTTTAGCTCCTTTGCTACAATACGCTGAGCTTCCGGGGGTATGTGAAATGTGTCCGTCTACCTCCTTTCCTGGAAACCTCCATCTTATTCATCGCGAGTCCTCCCAATGATCCTCTCGCCACTAGGTTGACTAATTTTTAGAGAAGTTTGGGTTTCCGCAGATTCTCTTTCCAGGTCTTGGGGGTGGGTGTTAGAGGGTTGTAAAGTTTCGATGTTTTTGGCAATTCTTGGGTCTGGGCAACTATGAGAGACACCCTTGTTTGAGTTTGATTGACTAGAATCATTTTCTTTTCTCACTGTGTCAATGTTGGGCAAAAGCAGTCTATTGCTAGGGTCCTTAACGGGACCAAAGTAGTGCACCTGATTTGATGTTAGTGTCGATGAACTAAATTCGACGTCATGCAGTTTGGTATTGTCCAATGTAGGGGGTTTTCCAAAGTGCCATTTTCTGTTGTCACGCAAAAGTAATTTTGTCTGAGGATGAAATGTGTTGCTCGTTATTGATGGAAAGAGATCATTCTCTACTTCTTTTCATTTCCGTTTCCTTCAATTGATCCTGTGGATCGAGTACTTCATCTAGGAGTTCTGCATCTGAGATTTCCCCGATGTTGATGCTTCCTAGGTGATTAGAACCCCTTTTTTTTGGGGGAAATAATATTTCGCCAGTGAGCTTGTCGAGGTATGATGTGAAGGAAATTTAATTTTCAGTAAAGTTCTCGGTTTTTCCATTAAAGCTTTATTGATTTTAAGAGTTTGTGTTTTTAATATTTTTCTCTGGGGACATTTTGGGGTCGAAGTTGATTTTTTATTGGATTTCCCATTTTTCAAACCGGCGGTTGATGGAATGGATAAACTTTCATCATGAGAACGTTTTGAGACTCGTGTATCCGTCTGTGGCTCCACATTCAGGGCCTTAACATGCCTCTGACGGAAAATGTCTGCTCTTTGTCGGGTTGAGAAGTGGGAGGCCCCTCCTGTGGTTTTAAACTTTTCTTGTTCCCCCCTTCCGTGACGTCCAACGCCACTGTGTAAGACTGCTTTGGACTAGGGGGAACCCAAGGAGTGTCCGTTGGATTGTAATTGTACACTTCAACTTGCACAATTTTAATTTGATGTGGGTGGGTGGGATCCACGGGCCCTGGTAGTTCTACATAAGAATCTATTTAATTTTGGCCCCCTTCCGTTTCAAACAGTAGTCCAAAACCTGGGTTCCACGTTTCATTATTTGTTACATTAGAAGTGTTTGAGGACGGTCCCTTATCGCGGACCGTTGGGCTATGCCCACTTGAGCCGCCCACTGCACTCGCAATCTCCCTCTCCCTCCCACTGTTCGGATGAGCCGCTGGCTGTGCTGTCGACGATGAGCCACCGCCCTGTCCATTCCCGGCCGGCAAAAGGGGTAGGTCAACCCAGCCCCCTCTGCCGGGGCTGCCCGGGGCCCCAGAAACGTGGCAACAGGTAAGGAAAATCCAGATAGAAGCGGCGTGCTTTGAACAGTTTTGAGCCTACCTGGGTCTCCATGCACTTGAGATTCAGGCTCCTGTACTTCTGGTGAAGTCGAGTTTGTGGCCTCTGGGTGATTTGGGCTAACCCGTGCACTTAGTTCGAGTGGAGGGTTAGAATAGTAGTCCTCCTCAGGCACTGCAAGGTCAATATCCGACTGTTCCATTATAGTGAAGTCTGTCGAAAATAACCTGGTGCTGCGTGTTTTTACACCAGGTTTGGACTTCGGGTGCCTACTTGCCAGCGCTGCCATAGACTGCTGAAGACTGCAGCTACTCTGCCGCCAACTCCCTGGCGGAATGGAGTTTTTGTAGAGGAAGTTCAGAGACAGCCCAGTCAGTGAAGGTGGTGGAAAGACTTCCACAATAGGACTCTGTAGAAAGTTCCAAAGGGAAGACTGCAGCAACTCTGCTGCGAACTCCGTGGCCGCTCCGTGGCGGAATGGAGTTTTTGTAGAGGCAGTTCAGAGACAGCCCAGTCAGTGAAGGTGGTGGAAAGACTTCACAATAGGACTCTGTAGAAAGTTCCAAAGGAAAGACTGCTGAAGACTGCAGCAACTCTGCTGCCAACTCCGCGGCCGTTCCGCGGCGGAATGGAGTTTTTGTAGAGGCAGTTCAGAGACAGCCCAGTCAGTGAAGGTGGTGGAAAGACTTCCACAATAGGACTCCTTAGAAAGTTCCAAAGGAAAAACTGCTGAAGACTGCAGCAACTCTGCTGCGAACTCCGCGGCTGCTCCGTGGCGGAATGGAGTTTTTGTAGAGGCAGTTCAGAGACAGCCCAGTCAGTGAAGTTGGTGGAAAGACTTCCACAATAGGACTCTGTAGAAAGTTCCAAAGGAAAGACTGCTGAAGACTGCAGCAACTCTGCTGCCAACTTTCGGGACCCAGACCCGGTACCCGGTTTGGGGGTAGCCATGCCGCTAAAAACGGCATGGCTACCTCCAAACTCGTAATGAGGCCCATTGTCTGCTTGCTCATCATCACAATGGGCTGTACCGCATTGTGGACTTGCTGGCAGCAGGCCTGAACCCTACTGGGTTCCGTGGGCTGTTTACTGCTGCAACCACCCCCTTGGCTTCCTTCTCTGTGCACCGGTCATCCTCCAGGGTGCACAAGTCCCACCCACATGGCCCCGTCCATTGGAGCTTACATCCCCACCCGAGGTGGGAGTCAAATGTATGGCAGCTGAGGTGGTCACTTTGCCTATGCAGGCACCAACAGGGACACATGCAACGGACGGACAGCAGGCACCGCAGAACAGTGCAGGTGCCGTACGCCCCCGAAGGTCGTCATCAGGTTGGAAGGCGTACCAATGCAGCATGCACTGGTCATTGCGGCAGTTGGAAACAATGAATAGGTATTATGCTGCACGGCAGACCACCCCAAGGAGGCAGGTGGAAAGTGTGAGGGAGGGGGAACAAGTGGAAACAAGGCACTCAATGTCTTCCGAGTTCAGGCAATATGAACAGCAGATTGTGGCAGAGAGGCCAGCGGCACGGGAAGTTAGAGTGATGGTGGCCTGGGCTGAGGTTGCACTGCGTCGGGCAAGGAGGCGGGCTGCCATCCTGTAGGCCACTTGCAGGGCGGCACGGGACGCCAAAGCGCAGATGCTGGCCAACCTGCAAGCCCTCCAGGCAATAACAGAGGCCCACCTGATGGAGGAGGACGTAGCGTTGGACTCAGCTCTGGTAGAAATCTTGAGTATGATTGGAGAGGAGGACTAGCGCGCTGCCTTTGTATATAGTTATTTAGGTTTAGGCTTCCTTTTTTATTTATTATTTGCCCCAGACTTTACAGACTTACCTTCCCTGTTTTTCCTGTATATAGTTATTTAGGCATAGGGTTGTTTTGTCATTTCATATTTTCCCCCGGACTGCTCGGACCTTCATTCCCCCTTTTACTTGTACACATTGTTATTCAATACATCTTTCATTTTGTTACATTCCATGCTTCATGCAGTTCATTTGTGTGTATGCAGCTTTGATAGTTCACTTTTCAGCTAGTGCATCTCTCCATTAAAAGTCATGTGTCTTGTGACGTCCCTTTGTGTGTATTGTTGTTGCTGTAATTCTTGCGGCTTGGAGGATGTACATGTGCCTGATATGTGGGGGTGGGTCCATCAGGCGACTGGGTCTGCATTGTATATTTTAATTTGGATTTACATGTGCAGTATCAATGTGGTTGGGGTGGAGGAAGGTGGGCTCACTCTGGAGGTGTGCCATGATCACGTTACTTGCACATTTGTTTGACTTTGCTGTGTTAAACCCATGTCATGTGGACACGCCCATCAGCATGTGCAGTCACACACTGCCTGCACTCATGTCTTGCTCCACCTCTGCAATTGGAATAGATTTGCGAGCCATGTTTGCTCTTCATGTGTGGCAGCACAAATTTCTTATCTCAGTGAGTCATGCACTCTCTGACTGCCCTCCCATCACACCATGGGCTTGTCATGATGTGGTCCCTGACAGGGACTTTGACACCACTTGCCCCCAGTTCGATTTGTGCTCAGGCTGTGATGCGCCTGGTCATTATTTGTGGATCTGGCCGATGTATGAATATGTTTACTTCTGTCCTTGGCACACATTCAGTTGGTGTGCTTTCATGCCTTTGCAATGACCCATGGCCAACAGTCACATGCCACTTTGCATTGCATTCACTTCTCGCATGTTGATTGTGTGGCTACGGTGTTGTTGATACAATGCAGTGCTGTCTGGCTGGGGAGCTTCACATTCCAGTCTGCCAGGGAGTGTCAGTGGATGCTCTGGTCCAGGATTGGTCTTCAGTGCTTCCTGTTGATCGGGTTGGCAGTGGACATGTTGGTGGAGTGCTTCATGGTGGAGGCAGACCATAGAGGTTCAGGCGAGTTGCAACCATACATTAAACTGCATGGGTGGGAGACTGTTGGGGGCTGCCTGGGCTAGTGTGGGAGGTGAAGGGGGCTTCCTGGGGCAGTGTCGGAGGTGAAGAGGCTGATGGATGGTGTCTGGACTTGAGGGGGCTGCCTTGGGTGGTGTCAGAAGTGAAAGGGGTTGCCTGAGGTAGTGTCGGAGGTGAAGGGGGCTGCCTGGGGTAGTGTCGGAGGTGAAGGGGGCTGGTGGGTGGTGTCTGGACTTGAGGGGGCTGCCTGGCGTGGCCTTGGAGAGGAAGGGGGCTGCCTGGGTAGTGTCGGAGGTGAAGGGGGCTGCCTGGGGTAGTGTCAGAGGTAAAGGGGGCTGGTGGGTGGTGCATGGACTTGAGGGGGCTGCCTGGGGTAGTGTCAGAGGTGAAGGGGACTGGTGGGTGGTGTCTGGACTTGAGGGGACTGCCTGGTGCAGTGTCGGAGGTGAAGGGCGCTGGTGTGTGGTGCCTGGACTTGAGGGGGCTGCCTGGGGTAGTGTCAGAGGTGAAGGGTGCTGCCTGGGGTAGTGTTGGAGATGAAGGGGGCTGCCTGGGATAGTGTCGGAGAAGAAGGGGGCTGCTTGGGGTACTGTCGTCAGTGAAGAGGGCTGCCTGGGGTAGTATTGGGGTGAAGGGGGATGCCTGTGGTAGTGTCAGTGGTGAAGGGGGCTGGTGGGTGGTGTCTGGACTTGAGGGGGCTGCCTGGGGTGGTCTTGGAGGGGGAGGGGGCTGCCTGGGGTAGTGTCGGAGGTGAAGGGGGCTGCCTGGGGTAGTGTCAGAGGTAAAGGGGGCTGGTGGGTGGTGCATGGACTTGAGGGGGCTGCCTGGGGTAGTGTCAGAGGTGAAGGGGACTGGTGGGTGGTGTCTGGACTTGAGGGGACTGCCTGGTGCAGTGTCAGAGGTGAAGGGCGCTGGTGTGTGGTGCCTGGACTTGAGGGGGCTGCCTGGGGTAGTGTCAGAGGTGAAGGGTGCTGCCTGGGGTAGTGTTGGAGATGAAGGGGGCTGCCTGGGGTAGTGTCGGAGAAGAAGGGGGATGCTTGGGGTACTGTCGTCAGTGAAGAGGGCTGCCTGGGGTAGTGTTGGGGGTGGAGGGGCTGTCTGGGGTAGTGTCACTGGTGTAGGGGGCTGGTGGGTGATATCTGGACTTGAGGGGGCTGCCTGGGGTAGTGGTGGGGGTTAAAGGGGCTGGTTGGTGGTGTTTGGACTTGTGGGGACTGCCTGGGGGAGTGTTGGAGGTGAAAGGGGCTGGATGTGGTAGTGTTGGAGTTGAAAGTGGCTTCCTGGGGTGTTGTCGGAGATGAAGGGGGCTGGTTAGTGGTGTCTGGACTTGAGGGGCTGCATAGGGTGGTGTCAGAGGTGAAGGGGGCTGCCTGCGGTAGGGTCAAGGGCGAAGGGGGCTGCCTGGGGTAGTGTTGGAGGTAAAGGGGGCTGGTGGTGGTGTCTGGACTTGAGGGGGCTGTCTGGGGTGATGTCGAAGGTGAAGGGGGCTTCCTGGGATAGTGTCGAGGTGAAGTGGCTGCCTAGGGTATGTCAGAGGTGAAGGGGGCTGCCTGTGGTAGTGTTGGAGGTGAAGGGGGCGGTGGGTGGTGTCTGGACTTGAGTGGGCTGCCTGGGGTAGTGTCAGAGGTGAAGGAGGCTGGTGGGCGGTGTCTGGATTTGAGGGGGCTGCCTGTGTTAGTGTTGGAGGGGAAGGGGGCTGCCTGGGGTAGTGTCTGAGGTGAAGGGGGCTGCCTGGGGTAGTGTTGGGGTGAAGGGGGCTGCCTGGGGTAGTGTCAGAGGTGAAGGGGGCTGGTGGGTGGTGCCTGGACTTTAGGGGGTGATGTGCAGTAGGGGTATATGCCTGCAGATTGAGTGCCTAAGGTGCAGGTGGAATGGACTTGCATTTTGTAAGGGTGCCTTAACATGCGAGGGAGCCCGCGTGTTTTCGTTTGGGCTGTCGCATCAGATTATGAGGGAGCCCATGTGTTTTTGTTGGGGGGTGCGGCCTTGACTTATGAGGAGGCTCTCGTGTTTTTGCAGGGGTGCCGAAGTAGCTTATGAGGGAGCCCACACATTTTCGTTGGGGGTGCCGCCCTGCTTACGAGGGAGCACATGCCTTTTCATTGGACGTGCCGCCTTATATTACGAGGGAGCCTGCACGTTTACGTTGGGTTGCAGCCTCGACTTACGAGGAGGCTCTTGCGTTTCCACAGGGGTGCTGCCTTAGCTTATGAGGGAGCCCACACATTTTCGCAGGAGTGCAGGGGGGTGGCATCTTAGCTTACGAGGGAGCCGACACGTTTTCATTGGGGGAGCAGCCTCGACTTACAAGGTGGCTCTCACGATTTTGCAAGGATGCCACCTTAGCTTACGAGGGGCCTGCAAGTTTTTCATTGGGGTGCAGCCTCGAATTATGGTGTAGTTATCGCTTTTTTGCAGTGGTTCCGCATGCTTACGAGTGGACTCATGCATTTTAATTGGGGGTGCAGCCTCGACTTACGTGGTAGCTCTCACTTTTTTGCAGGGGTGCCGCATGCTTATGAGGGGGTCTGAGTGTTTTCGCAGGGGTGCTGGATGGTGGCTCAGGGGTGGATGCAGACGTTTGTGCTTGGGTTGGGGTATGGCTTGGGTTTTGGTTTGCCTGGGGGCATGTTGTCGGCGTTCCTTCCACAGCTGCATTCCGTTTGCGTGTTTGCTGAAATTGCGCGTTTGGATCCATGAATACACCGAGCGCACAGATTTTTGTGCGAATTTCCATGAATCGGCCCTTTAGTGTTAAGTGGATTTGATGACATGAAGGTACCGCAAGAGAGAGGAGTGTGAGCTTCTAACGGATGTTCTATATTTGGGATTATGTTTTGCTACAGAAAGCATTTTGATGATGAATATTGTTCATTATCAAGCGCTGCATAAGGGCTTGAAATAAGAGGAAGGGTTAAGGATCCCAGAGGGTGGGCAGGAATTAGGGATCTATAAAAGAGAATCTACACAGTGATGCTCTGTGTGTGCCTCAAACCTGCCCCAGTAACTCAGAAGGGAGTTGGGACAGCATGCCACACAACACTTGCATGCCCTCTCGGCTGAGACTGGCAACAGGAGGCCAGGTTGTGCCAATTATGGCAGTGTTTCATTTAATTTCATTTAATGTTGTCATTTGTATAGCACATTTCACCATATTTCTGGTCCCAGCGTGCTGTTGATTGAACCCCCTCGGAGTGACCGGAGTCCAAAATATGGGAGAATTGGGAGGTGCTATTATGCGTGTGTGCATTTCAGCCATTAAAGTGAAGTGAGGGTGGCCAAGAACCTGCTCATCACCTATGTCTGAGTGGCGTGTGGATGGGCGCAGCGGAGGTATACTATGAACTAAACAGGGGTTGATTGTGTTTAAGTGAAAAGAAATTATGTGAGAAGCTATAATTCGAATTTTAGTCGTGAAGGGTGGTTCTTATGGCGTTTGTGCTATATGTGAGTGCAGGGTGAATTTTATTTATTTGTTTATTTGTAGAGCGCCGAACTGCTCGCAAGCATCGAGGCGCTTACATGGAGACGTAGACAAATAGTGGGGACAAACAGTATACAGGACGATTCATTACATATAGGGGTTGTCCATCAGAGGTCGTAAAGCTATATCTCGAATTTCTTAAAAAGCAAGGTGAATGGGAATGAGCCTGTGCCTTTCCGCTACGTTACGAAGGTGCAGTGTGCATGGGGAAAACATGGGTAACTGGACAAACGACGTCTACACCATGGGTGCTATCTATGTACAAAGAACAGTTCTAAGTCTCACATCTGATCTAAGTGCGAAATGTTGCAAAATGAAATAGAAGAGAACAAAAGGACATTGCATAGATGACCTGTGCCTTGTGCAAGTTAGTTCAACTCATACCTGCACGTGGGACCCAAGAGCTGCAAAGGTTCTGAATTGCTAACACTAAATGCATTGGTGCTGGACGCAGGCTGTGTGGTGCATACATCCTGATTCAAAGTTTATGCATGGACAGGCAGCCTGCTGAGCTGGTGGGGAGTATGTGACCGGCACCGAGCACAAATACCTGTTAGTATTAGTAGGAATCCTTACCAAAAAAGAGAAAAAAAATATTGGGTATGACAAGAAGCCCAGCACTAAACGGTATAGTCCACATTAAATTGCCCTGCCAGAGTAAGCTGAACCTGCTGTGCCCACTGTTAGTATATCATCAATGCAGATGAGTTGCCCCAGGTACAATTCAGCAGCACACAAATCAGCAGTTCAAACGCTGTCTGCAAACATGCACAAAATATGCATGGGCTCTATTGCATTTCAATTTGCACAAATGTTTAGTAAATCCGGATTATTCACTTTTCAGGAGCAAGTGTTTGACTGCCCTTGCTTTGGAGCCAGTCACTGCCTGAAAGGATGCTATTGCGCCCCCCCTAATGGCAGATCCGTAGCAGCTGCCTATTATTTTAGACTAGTGTACTGGCCACAGTGTACACGGGCCAAAGAACAGGTTTGCATTGACACAGTAGGACCACTATATACCCTAAGCCAACAGCTCCCTCTAGCGGTGACAACAGACGAAGCTATGCAAATTGGCATTAGGCCTGAATCTAAGTCTGGCGTTCCGGAAATAAGGATGTTGGTTGCAATGTACCGGCACCATTTCCAGACCACCAGACTACGAGAATGGCTGCAGTGGTCCGGATCTCCCGGCAGGTCTAGCCTGCTGAGAGAACCGGCCCCTGCATGCATGATTCTCACAAAGGCACCAGCAACATTACCAACGGTGCCGTGGCTTCTGTGTACCCGTTCCCATGTGGGACTCCACAGGAATGGGGACTTACGCCATCTGACATCCCGGACCTCCACGACTTGTAATGTCACAGTGGTATCAGTATATCTGGCGGCGGCAACAGTGTTATGAGGACGACAGCAACCCGCCGGTAGCACTGGTGGGTTACTGCTGACTTAGTAATGAGGCCCATTATAACAATATATCCGAAGGCAACAGCTCCCTCTAGTGGTGACAACAGGCAAAGCTACTTCATTGGATAACATACAGGGATAATCATACATCTGGCCTTTTATTATATTGTTATCTTAGATTGGATTAGATTGATTGGAGGACTTGTCTGTCTAGCACCATAAGAAAGAACCTAATTGCATTCCATTGGCGAACAGTGAATCCAGCAACCTCCAGGAACCGTCTCATCCAGAACAAAGGATCATTATACATCAAGCAAATATTTATAAAAATCAGGAAGAGAAATGACTCCTTGATAAACAGCCAACGCCCAGTGTATCTCTTAAAATAGAGTCCTGTGAGTATAGCACACTCGCGAGTGATGAACAAACAAAGCACGCATTGTCAATCCGATATTTCTATGGTTTGACAGTGACCTACACTCACGTAGACAATAACCTAGGGACAGCAGAATTAAAAGCAGTAAGAATCTGATACACAATGCTATCAAGCAAGGAGGGCAGCCTATCACACAAATCAAGGGTGTGCGCAAAGCAATAGTTACTGTTTAGTCCTACAGTCAAAGGCCACACATGTCCTCTGTACAGCAGTGGGTGGTGCCACGAAATCCCACACAGTTATTAGAAAGTATCTTTCCCCAGTCGCTTGTGAGTTCCCAGCTGCAGCTATGGCGCATTATTCGGAGACTTTCCCTAGTGCCTATTAGTACAAACTCCGAATGACCCGATCTCAGCAGATTCGAAGATTGCAGGCCACCAAGTTTCCAGTCATTTATAAGAAAACATTCCACCATGAGGGCCAAGGCCGGGGTGGGATGTTCGCATCCCCCGCAGGGCAGTGGGGCTTTGTGCTAGAAATATAGAAAATACTATTCTAGAATGTTCTATAGATGCGCTGGAAATAAATGAAAAAAAGATGTCTAACATCATGGATGGGTTTGTGCTAGAAACCTTCCTGTGCTAGATTTTGTGCCAGATTTTTTTTTTAATTAAAAGCACGAGCACGCACTCAACATTTCAAAGGGCATTCTATGATATGCCATTTATAACGCGCCTATTCACAGGTCAAGGCGCGAGGAGGCAAGGGTGGGGGAACAGAGGGAGGACAGATAACGATCCTAGTAGGCCAGGTGTCATTCAGATCGCGCAAGTGCAGGGGAAGGGGGAAGAGGAAAAGTGCGTGGGGTACCGTGCGGTACATGGGATAATAGAATAAATAAAAATAGCTAAAGTACGGCCAGCTGGTGACAAGTGCAAGGGTAAGTGCAGACATCCGGTGTCAAGTGTTGGCAGTGGGACTCTAGGTGTACAGAAACAGTCCCCAAGTGCGAGGGTTGCCAGGAAGGCAGTGTAGGTATGCAACTGGCGGGGGAGGGGACCTGGGCCCGAGATCACAAGGTGGCCAGGAAACCAGTGAAGTTTAAGTATCAGTTCCTAGCATGGGACACTGCTGGTGCGAAAAAAGCAATCCAGTGCAGATGCACTAGACACCAGATCTGCCTGACTCTGAGTTGCGTAGATATTCCGTGATTTTATCATGCAATTACTGTCAAACCAGTGTTTAGCGTTACCGCCACTCAGTCTGGTGGATTTGCCGCTTGATTGAGTAGTGATAAATCAGGGGTCATCCCCATTTTTGGAGTCCATGGACTCCACACGCATTTTTGGGGATTCACAATGAAATTCCGCCGCAATAAATCGGATGATTTTTGCAGGGAAAGTGGAGGGTTCAGCTCCGGATATATGCTCAAAATGAATCTTCCATTTCACCTCCAATCTCAGATTTCGGCAGTCTGGTAAAATTGGTGGTTATTCCGTTAATTTAAAAAAGGGACTGGAACGGAATTACTGCCAAGAATTTACAGCAGCGCTAACTCACCAGGAGGCCCAATGCATTCAATTCCCAGTGTGAGCACCGACACTCTCACCTGAAATGAAAACACATATTTATATTACGTGGCCAGACAGATAGCTCAAGAACAGTGCTTTGCGGCAGGGGATCAAGAACTGTGTTGGGGCGACTCAGCCCTTCATCCTCCTGAGGCAAAACATTGGGGAATTACAAGTGGATAGAAATAGTGATAGCTCTTAGAAGCTATAGGAATCCGGGATGACGCGCTATTTATGTAACCAAATCCGTATTCCTGTAACAGCTACAATGGAACGATTTTAAAGAAAATGTCCAGCACATGCAAGGATAGCACTTCCGAACTGGAAATACTTGCAGTATTTCTAATTTCTTCAATAGAAATAGTATATTTCTTGTGTGGGGTTAGGAGAGCTCCTGGGTTGCACTGAGTGTTGGCATTTCGGGGTCCAGGGTGACCTGCAGATATTTTCGGGGCACTTTTATTGAAGTTCTTCCAAGTCTAGTCCGAATCTTTCTAGCTGCATGGTGGCCGTTCCCAAGGAATCATTTGGCTACCCAGGCACTGCTTCCATGCTGTGGTGAACACTTGTAATACATTGGGCTATGAGCGCTCTGTGTGCTGTCGCCATTTTCACGCAGAATACATTTGTACAGCTATCTTTACAGCTGGATGTTTTCCTGTCACCCACGCCTTTGATTTATGCGTAAAATCACTCAATCTCAGGCGCCCAACACAAGATCTCTACCTGAGGCCCTGGGAAGGGAAGAGCTGGCCACAGATGGGACAGGTGATTGGAAGATCACATCAAAACCTCACAAACCAGCCACCCAATGTATGTTACTTACATTCATAACTCTAATGTGCTCACACGTGCAGTTTGACTGCCAGCTACAAGAAGCACAACGGACACAACTAAAGAGAAAGAGCTGAATTCCCTGGCTCCAATCATGCTCCCAGGTGTATCCGCCTCGACCCGGCCCCTCAGTGCTTCAGAGCGTGGCGACCACCATCCTGACCATAGATCGCCAGTAGGCGTGAGCTAAATTTTCACCTGCGAAGCCAAAAGTGTGGAATCCGCCCGATCTGCGAAATGACCATGACTTTTCCGCTGCTACTGACATTTTGCCCGGTTTTGCGTGGAACCGGTCGGAGCATGGTGTTACGTTCCCATGTATGGGTCTTTTTTTTCAATCCGTGATAGTTTTGTTCAGCGACACAAGAAACTTTGCCCAGGCTGAGGTGGGGGAAACCCTTGCCAAGGTAGCAGTTGCCAACGCCCAGGCTCATACTGATGCAGGTGGAGCCCGGGCTCAGACAGACATGTCACCCATGAGTGGCCTTGTAAAAATATCAGTCTGGCCAAAAGGCATGCCTCCAGCCTCTATACTGCCCCATTCGATTCATCATACTCCTCATGACGTGGTGTTTGGCATATTGCTATATTCAACATCACCCTCGTTCAGAAGATCGTCCATGCCAATGCAGCCCATCCCAGGCCCATGCTCCTACCACCTTGACTGGGCTGCCTGAGGACTAGGACAGTGCCAGTCCACCCTAACATACGACTGTGGGGAGACAAGCACTATGGCCGTTCCTGTTTCTCCCTCGTCCCGCTCCCAACCCTCAGCGCAGCAGCCTGGAATGGCCCAGAATGCATGCAGTCCCTTTGCACCACCACAGTGAATGCCCAGCAAACCCTCACAAGTGCAGACAAGTGTGTCCTATGACATTGGAGAACAGACGTGAAGGCACTCATGCTACTGCGGGGAGGGTGCTTAGAGGTATTTGGAAATTGACATTGGTGACTTTTGATCTGAGGGTGGAAGTATAATTTGGAGATTTGCCATGGCAGACTTTGGAGGTTAGGGTGGGACCAGGCATTTTGGGGGAAATGGGCTATGAAAGAAAAACCTGGATCATAATTTCTTTGGACATGACATCATCTGCCTGGTCAACCGTCCCTTGTGGAATGATTGTAACCTCACCATCGCCCACCTCCTTCTCCTCCTCGGGTGGCCTAGGCGCATCGGTTCATATTACAGTGTCTTAAAGTGTATTGAGGGCACCACCAGTCTTGTTAAGGCTAACCAACTTGCCCCAAGAACCCCAAAGATGATCTCAATCATGTTGCAGATCTTGCTGTGCATAGTGTTTGAACGGCTAGTACTGCAGAGCCCTGACATGTTGTCTCACTGCTGTAATCGGAAGTGAGCGAGAGCGGTCGGGAGTGGTGCTCCTCTACTTTTTTTTAAATACGTTTTACTGTTCCTATAATTTTATTTGAAAAAGAAACCGTTCCGGAATGGTTTCGTTTTAAAATAAAAGTGTAGGAAGAAGTTGAAACTTGTACTTTCAGTGCAGTGCACTGAACGTTCTCTTAAAACGCAGGTGAATGTGTTTGGGAGTTTGTATTGTGTGTGTGTGGGAGGGGGCGTGGCGATGGGGTTTGTGGGGAGTGGGTGCAGGCCAGCAGGGAACATAGTTCCACTACTTCTTCTCCTACACTTCGACCCTGGATGTGAGTTTCCAGAGACCCCTGTAAAATGTCGGGAGGGCATGCAATTCTGGACCCAGGCCCATACTGTTTATATGTGCCATGCTTTGCATGCTGACCTGTGCTCCCCGGGAGCATGTTCATCATATTTCCAGGTGGTATACAATTCTTCAGAATGACCACTATTGGTCAGAGTTTCCCGGCACTGACATAGATATTAGCATACTTGATCGTGGCCCAATTGACCTTTCCCGTATTGACCACATTTTCTTGTTCGAATTCTTTGGGAATTTCGGTCAATTTCATTTACATATAGATCTTGGGTGGGGTAAGGGAATAGGTGAAGGTGGGGGGGGGTGGGGCGGGGGTCTCCCCCGACATTATCGAACAAAAGAATTAACAAAAAAACTGTGGTCAAAGCAGAAAAAGGTTCATTTCTTTCGAATAGATGGACCTAAACCACTCCAAACCATATTCCACAGACAAGCAGTATTTCCAATATTGGACCTACTCCGGGCATTGTAACAAACAGATTGGAAAAGGTCTATACACACCCTTTGTTCACACATTTCCTCCAGTTCAGAATGAACCTGTACAATGAAAGAGGGCTCTTTGCACGCGTAGTGTTCATCGGGTTTGGACGCACATGTTTAAAAAACAGAACAGGAACAGGTCAAGTAAAGAGGTCTTTATGGTTGCCCAAAAACAAAATCCAGGTTTTGTTACCTTCCGTTCGACTAACATAATATGTTATGCGTCTATGATCAACTACACAGGCTTTCGAAATCCCGTAGATTTCTTCGTCAGTGGGTGGTCACAAGGTAAACTGAACAACAAGAACGCACACAGAGCTGGACATATCTTTGACATGGGAGAAAGGGAATTGAGAAACCTTCACCTTAAAACCCGTTAGCGCAAATTATTATTACACATTACATGAAAAAAATTGGGTGAATAACGCGGACCTGATGAAAAGAGCAATTTCCCAGCACAGCTGGGGTTGAGAACTGTTTTCCATTGGGTCCAAATATATGTATGTTCGTATCTTAAATGTATTGGCATGGAGAGAACTAAAGGAGCCATCAGAGGGCTGAATTCCTTGCATACTTTTTCCTGCAGCCAGCAGTACTTTAAAGGGGGAGATTGGCCCTTCATTTGTCGAGCACAGTGTGTTTTTATTTCTGATGAAAAAGTCAATAAGACTTCGAAAGCGCATGCATCTACCAACTCAACAAAATATTTTCAGTTAGTCGAACAGAACGTATCAAAACTTGCATATTGTGTGATTTTAAAACTGGACTAACAGGTCATGAAAACTTTTATTGGCACATTAGAATGGTTCCCAAAATAAATAAAACAATTTACCATATCAACGATGCACTAACAAAAGACTCTTCCTGGCCCGGCTAGTTTGGCTATTATTACAAGATTACATCTGCCTTCGTTTTTGTTATTTTTAGGAATACAATGATGTGGTAATCCTGTCTCTGAAAGGGAAGTCTTCTAATGAGACCCCCCTTTCATAATATTCCATGTCAATAAAAATACAGTGTACCCTGTGCATGGCTGTGGCTGTCTACTGACATGTAAAGCACCTGCTCTGCAGTGGCCGCAGAGCAGATTCAAAGGTCACATGTGCATTCCTGACAGCTGTTGAAACACAAATTGCCAGTAGGCAGTAGTGGATTTTTAATCCCCTGCACCTCTGGTTCAAAACTGAAACATTAATTACGGCAGTCATTCTGGTGGCGCTTTAAACTATACAAAATAAAACATGTTGGGTTAGGAAATGGTGGCTTCTAGGATCGCACAATTATTCAGACACAGCTTTTGGATATAATATTGTGTCAGCAGGTGAGCATGGCCTTAGCCATGACAGGCCTGATGTCTATTAGCTTTCTGGCCTGACTGTCTCCAGAACAGCATGAAGGGCAATGGCCAAGAAGCTGCTTCTTTGATCCCTTTGATGAAGCCAACACTTTCCTCCTAGGGCGCAGGAATCCTTCCCAGGAGATCCACTGGGAAGCGGTGCTTCAAAGATAGCACTGATATAACAAAGACACTCTTGTGCCAGGGTGCTGATCTCTGGAGTCCTTTTGACATCATCAGACATGGAAAGGGGTGCAGTTAGAGTAGCCCAGAGGAGCGGGTAGGCCAGGAGAGGGGTTCCACCATCTTGGTTTCTGGAAGTCATCTCTGCAACTTCCTCTCGCCCAACCCTGTTTCGTGTGACAAGGTACTCTGGGCATGATGTCAAAAGGCAAAGAACACTTGTTACAGAAACCTGGATTGGACCCCTGACTACAGGCTTGCTTTGGACCAATCCGTTGTAGCAGCTTACCTTCATAAGGACATGTATTACTGTCCTTATTTGATTAATCTCTGGACTCTAAGAAGAACAGGAAGAATCCACCTGGAACTAGGCTGGGGGTAGAGTCTATTTCAAAGCCATTTACCATAGAGGTGAACGTTAGGAAATATTTCTCTAAGTGAAATTTTCGCTCCACATTATGGACCCCTCAAACATTTTGCGTTTGTCTGACTGACCTATCCTGACTTTTTCCAGTGGAACCCAGCCTTCAGCTGCACTCCTCTGGGCTTTGGCTCCTTTGTTATGGGGAAACTGACACGTCCTTCGGAAACTATGTTTCCCTTAGTCTCTGACTATGTTGCCATTAATTGTTAACTTTTTATCTGTGCACCAAATACCTTACTGTAACGCGCACAGGGAACTTTTACTTTTTCTGGCACTAGATACCCTCTAAGGATTTTTGGTGGTTATACATGTGTGCCTAGGATTAACTGGTGGCAGCAGTTTACTGGTATTTTTGCTTCTTTTTATTGTGCCATACCGCGTTTATCGCGTTTCATCCCTGACGTTGGCCAGTGCCGAAAATAGCAGTGCTATGAAGTCTTTTGCTCTGTCCTTTAGCCACCTTGTCCTAAGCCTTCACCCAGGTAGAGCTGATACAGGACTTCCTTATTTGGGCATGCAGCCTCCCGCGAAAACCGCATCTTTCATGGGCTCCTGCATGTCACGTGTGCTAGTACCCAGGAAGAGGACTAGGACCGTCTGGTCCCAATCCACACTACTGGTGCCAGGATGTCTGGTGTGCCTGAATGACTGAGACCACCATGGGCCACAATTGGCCCATGCCTGGCATGCATGCAAGAGAGAAAATGTTCCATTAGTTATCCCACATTTGAGTGCAAAATGAATCTTGGATAAGAGAAGGGGCTCTGCATCCATTCCAGGTTGATCTACTGAAGTTCTCTCCGAAATACAGAAGGAGTCAATTATCCTGAAACGCTGAACCAGACCTGTTGAACTGCCAGACACGCACTGGAAGGTTTGGCACCCTGAGCCCGCTGCTGTCCCGCTGGACACCTGCTTTTGTTATGAATCTTAGAAGGCCTGTAAGGATGCTTTGAACCTTTGGAGTAGTGGGAACAACTACTCTCGGCACCTCCTGATTACCTGCCAAAATAGCCTTCTCTGAAGTGTTCCTGGGCTGTCCAGTGAACTGACCAGCTCTATCCTGGGGTATCGCATACGAGCGCCGCCATCCCGAGTTGACACTCGAAACTTGGGAAATCGCTAGCTTGTGGTCCTCAGCCCTCTCCCGCCAAATTTCCTAGTCCTAGCTCCTCTGGGTCATGATCAAGGAGAGTGTGCCACACTACAAGTCTTTGTGATTCCTGCGTCACTGCGTTGTGGTGATGGTCGCTGTAGGTGCTTTGCCTATATGCCCCACTGTGCCTTGAAGCTTGCTGCACCGGAATGTTCTTCTTCTCTTCTTCGTGAGCTGAGAAAAGGCTACTGTCCCATCACAGACGATCGTCCTGCCCCACAGTCTCTGAAAGACAGAGCACCGAGAAACTTCAGAGCTCAAACCAACAAGCAACCTTGACTAAACTGATAAAGTTTGGTCTAACCTGTGCCGAGGGGCGGTGAGTACTTGCTTCACTTACCAGTGGCACCTGGCACAACCAATATACTTTTACACACAAGAATTCCTTAAAAGATCCTCACTTTGGCTAGGTTAGCCTGCGCTCCCTAGCTATTACCAAACATCGAAAGTCACTCTGCCTGCAAGGGTAAACCCTCCTTGAATAGTGGAACTTTATTCTTCATCACCTCAAGCCCCTTCCTAAACTACTACAGCCCCCTGAAGAGGTACCGTTTTCGCTCTTGACCTCGACCACACGTTGTAAATGCACTGCTGTACTTATGAGCGCAAGGCTCCCCACTTCGTAGGGTTGGACTGCTTAAGTTAGGGTTTGGATTCGGAAGATAGCCCAATGCAATTCTTGTGTTAAACCCCCTTCTATTACATGTTGTGGATGTGTTTTCCCCCATCTTGCTTTAGGCTAAACGCAATTGTATATATGTAACATAGTGATACGCTTGTGTGGTAACTGTTTCTTATTACTGTGGTTATTTGTGTTTGATCATAAGACCTATAATAAATGTATATATATATTTGATATACACCTGTCTAAGAGTAATATGTGACTTGTTACTGTGTGTGCTCACTGTGAGCTTCTGATCACTTTCACCCCTCCTGAGACTTATTCTTGACTGCCGCCAAGCTATCTTCATTGGTCTGGCTTGTCCAGAAGGTTCCCCTATTCCACTAAACTAGGGCGGCCTCCTAAACTTCTGCCCACCAGGTCAGAGTTTAGAAATCCATCTTAACAGTGAAGACAGAGATCTCCAGATCTCCAAGGCAGAGGAATGGTCTGCTCCATGACCATCCCCAGTGAACAGTGGCAGTGATGCCCCTGTTGGACCAAACCCTCTCTGCTGCCTATGGAACCAGGATCTTGCGCACTGAAGGTGAAGGAACCCCTGCAGGTGCCAGACAAGCTACCTGGAGTGGAAGTGTAGAACTAAGGGCTCACTTTGTCCCTGGAGCCCCTGGATCGGGCTTCTTAGGAACCCAGAAGCAAAGTGGAACACTGTTCACTGTAACAGGACACCTTCGAGCAGGCTCAACCATGCTCGACTCACTTGGAGCCACTAAGACCAGTGGTGACACTTTTGGCGCTCTTAAATTGTTTGAACCACTGAACTGCTTTTCAAGCCTTCCAGATGCCTGCTCGACCCATTTCTGTGAACTGTTTCGAAACAACCTTAGCGCAAGCTCGACTCCATCGAAGCACCTAACGCGAGCATCGACTCAACCTCCTGTAAGCTTTTGATTTGCCTCCTCAGGTCTGTTGTGTTTTCTAATTAGTTGCTTGGTTCAATTGTTTTATTAAAGTTACTATTTTTATAGATTCCTTGATTGGACATTCTTTTATTTTTGAGTCATTGTACTAACGCTATTTAGGTTGGTAATGTCAGCTCACACCCCATTGAAAATATAGCCTACACTGGGACTGCGCTACTGAAAGAGCTGAAGGAGGTAGACCTGTTGGGCAATGTCAATTTCACATTTATAATTGGGTTGACTGCAGGTTTAGTAGCAGTGTGGGTCTGAATGGGTGGTTTAGCCACTACACATCCCTAGAAAAGATTCATGCTCTTCTCCCTAACTAGTGTGCCAATATAGAAGATGCTGCACGATTAGATGGCCCAATGAGTGGTGACTTGTGAAAACGTATTGTTCCCTATGGATCACCCAGGAAGAAGATACCAAGAAAGGAAAGGGCATTTGCTAAAACCTTTGCACCTGTATGTAAATCAGCACCTGGTGAACAAGCTCTGCAACCTATTCCCCCATGGCCTTGTTCCAGCCTCAGCACTAGGAGGGCAATTTAGAGGTAAGAGTAAACCTCTGCCGACGTCGCACTCTACCTCTATAACCCCATGGTTTCCTCCAAGGAGTTCCCTCCTACTCGAATGGTTCCCAAGTCGAGTGTACATTTTAGAGGTAAGAGTAACCCTCTGCCGACGTCGCACTCTACCTCTATAACCCCATGGTTTCCTCCAAGGAATTCCCTCCTACCCGCATGGTTCACAAGTCGAGCGTACATGAGGCAGAGGGTCAAAATGTGCGGGCCTGGAGGAAGCCTAGCACATGCTTGTTTTCACACAGGTTTCCTCCGCGTCTGTGGTGACCTGTTAGTGAAGGCCTGGGTCGTGGCACTTTGTGTAAGCATGTAGCAGTCCTGCCTTTTATTGTGGGGAATTCTCACCTCTGACAGACAATATGTCATGGAATCAGCATTTGACAGAGAAATGGTACTGGGGGAAGAGAGTCCTCAAGTGCCCCAACTAGGCGGCCCATCTATCAGCAATGGGGAGTAAAGGAGTGAAAGGAGACCACATGGCAACGTGCCAGTAAGACCACCTGTCATCTTTGCAGCAATTCATAATAGGTAGTCTAGGTTCTTAGGTCATACTGGCATTACATGAAAATAACACTCTATGCCATTTATGTACGAAGTGCAATGTCAATGCAAAACCTAGATAGCAAAAACAAAGACAATACAAATTGGGTTGATATATCCACATCAGTGTAGAAAAGTGAGAAAAGTGGTGGATTCTGCCACCAGAAAAATATGATTTATGTCAAAACCCACTGCCTCTAAATCTATTTGATTTTCTACTCCTTTACTTGGAGATGGAAGGGGCAGAAGTACGGAAAGCTAAACGAGAAGTACCAAATAAATGGGAGCAAGAGTGGGGCGGGGAGAAAAGGAGAATCCATTCTGCTTCTGGCCAGTAGGGGGTGGAGGGGACAGATCTCTTAAAATAGGGGCACGAGCTGAATAGCTCCCAGCTTCCAGCGATTTCGAACCCTGTACAGGGAATGCCTCAAGCAGGCTCTGTCACAATCCGTATAATCTAAAAACGTTTGCACCAGGGCAACTATAAATCCGACTGTTTCTGTGAAGTCTGCTTGATGGATAACATCATATGAAATCTATTTTCTACATTTCTTTGAAGATTACTAAGCAATGATCGTGATAAAACAGCCTGTTTCATGCTGCCCTTCTGAAAGCATGTTTACATAAAACACATTGGGGCTAAACCTGTTTGCTCCAGTCAGCAAAATTGGTGTTAAATTAATTTGCTTCGCAAAGCTTTGATGATCTGGTTCTTGGGAGGTACTTTTTTGCAGGTACCTCCAAACCCATAACAACGAGGACTGAAGCCGTTGACATTTTATTAGAGTTTATTGGAGGTCATCAGAAATCCTGTTTGGGGCCCTCGTGAAATGGACAAGACAACACTTGCGCTTTCCTGACAGTCACCGATTCTAGCGAGTGGCACAGGAGCCTAGGTGGGTCCACATCCTCACCCAAGGGATTCGGAATCTGTGGCATCCGTTTCCCCCTAGCTTTGTCCAAATACAAACTTTTGTCAGGAAGAATGCTCGCCCCCAGAGGCATCGCTAGAGAGAGGTTCGAGGGGTATAGCCCGAGTCCCAACAGTCCCGACATTAGTGTATCCCCGGATCTTTTACAAACCTAGCAACATCCCTGCTCGCCCCACTATTTTACGGCAAGGCCACCACTCGGGCACCCAGTTTGCGGCAGAGATACTGAGGGGTAGCTCTTATGTGGGCATCAGAGATGTGCTTGAGAAACCAGCCGGCAGCTTCAGGCCGATCCCATGCACTTGGTGTTTTATTGTGGGATAAATATGGTATCCAGTCATTGCATCAAATAAAAAGCATTGAATGCCAAAAGAATTTTAAAAAATGCATTGGAAAAAAAAATGTTTTTCAAAGGTATGGGTTTTATTTTAAGTATAACGGGTTTTAAGGAGTAAAAAAAACATGGGTTGGGGAGGTCCTCCCCCCATCAAAAAAAATATGAAAAAAAAATCAATTCGATGCCTTTTTTTCGTTGCTGTTTTTTAGATGCTAAGGCATTTGATGCAATCACTATAAACCATAAATATCCGTTGGATAATAACAGCGACGTCTGCAGCTGATGTCAGATGCTGGACGCATTTCAGAAGTGACCTCCCTTCCTCACCGGCAGGAAAGATGAGTACATATTATAAATACTACTGGGTACAGCATGTCTTTCCAGGGTGACTCAGCCGCCCCCACCCCTGAACCATGGGAACTCCTGCCTGCATTCTTTAATGTCAAAGGGTCACCAAGGCAGCGCTCCCATAATATGTCTCTCTGTGCAGGGTTCAGATCATTCCCGGCCTGATTCACAGAAGCCTTTTATAATGGCATTTCCCATTGGAAAACGCTCTGTGAGTGAGGGCCACGGTGCTTAGCAGACCCAAGGTGCAGCACAGAACTCTCTGTGAGTGAGGGCCTCAGCGTGGATGGTGATTAGCAGACCCAAGGTGCAGCACAGAACTCTCTGTGAGTGAGGGCCTCAGCGTGGATGGCGCTTAGCAGACCCAAGGTGCAGCACAGAACGCTCTGTGAGTGAGGGCCTTAGTGTGGATGGCGCTTAGCAGACCCAGGATGCAGCACAGAACACTCTTTGAGGGCCTCCGCGTGCAGCACAGAACGGTCTGTGAGTGAAGGCCTCAGCGTGGATGACGCTTAGCAGACCCAAGGTGCAGCACAGAACTCTCTGTGAGTGAGGGCCTCAGCGTGGATGACGCTTAGCAGACCCAAGGTGCAGCACAGAACTCTCTGTGAGTGAGGGCCTCAGCGTGCAGCACAGAACGCTCTGTGAGTGAGGGCCTTAGTGTGGATGGCGCTTAGCAGACCCAGGATGCAGCACAGAACGCTCTGTGAGTGAGGACCTCAGCGTGCAGCACAGAATGCTCTGTGAGTGAGGGCCTCAGCGTGCAGCACAGAACGCTCTGTGAGTGAGGACCGCAGCGTGGATGGTGCTTAACAGACCCAAGATGCAGCACAGGACGCTCTGTGAGTGAGGGCCTTAGTGTGGATAGCGCTTAGCAGACCCAGGATGCAGCACAGAACACTCTTTGAGGCCCTCAGCGTGCAGCACAGAACGGTCTGTGAGTGTGGGCCGCAGCGTGGATGGCGCTTAGCAGACCCAAGATGCAGCACAGAACTCTCTGTGAGTAAGGGCCGCAGCGTGGATGGCACTTAGCAGACCCAAGATGCAGCACAGAATGCTCAGTGAGTGAGGGCCTTAGTGTGGATGGCGCTTAGCAGACCCAAGATGCAGCACAGAACTCTCTGTGAGTAAGGGTCTCAGTGAGGATGGCGCTTAGCAGACCCAAGATGCAGCACAGAACGCTCTGTGAGTGAGGGCCGCAGCGTGGATGGCGCTTAGCAGACCCAAAATGCAGCACAGAACTCTCTGTGAGTAAGGGCCTCAGTGTGGATGGCGCTTAGCACACCCAAGAAGCAGCACAGAACGCTCTTTGAGTGAGGGCCTCAGCATGGATGGCGGTTAGCAGGCCCAAGATGCAGCACAGAACGTTCTGTGAGGGCCTTAGTGTGGATGGCGCTTAGCAGACCCAGGATGCAGCACAGAGGGCCTCAGCGTGCAGCACAGAACGCTCAGTGAGTGAGGGCCGCAGCGTGGATGGCACTTAGCAGACCCAAGATGCAGCACAGAACGCTCTGTGAGTGAGGACCTCAGCGTGGATGGCGCTTAGCAGACCCAGGATGCAGTACAGTACGCTCTGTGAGTGAGGGCCTCAGTGTGCAGCACAGAACGCTCTGTGAGTGAGGTCCTCAGCGTGCAGCACAGAACGCTCTGTGAGTGAGGGCCTCAGCGTGCAGCACAGAACGCTCTGTGAGTGAGGTCCTCAGCGTGCAGCACAGAACGCTCTGTGAGTGAGGGCCTCAGCGTGGATGGCGTTTAGCAGACCCAAGATGCAGCACAGAAGGCCACCATAGCTGCAGTACAAGTCTGCTGTGCAGCGCAGAGTGCTGCCTTGTCCGCTAAACACACTTGCTCTGAAACCCGCCAACAATTCCATTCCACCGGCTGGGCGAATTTCCACCTTTTTTACTTCACTTTTGGCAGGTTTTTTGCCAGCAGAAATTTCATTTTTTGTCGAAAGTTCGTTTTTGTGTATGGTTTGAAACACACAACATTTTAGGAAAACAATGTAATTTAGAGGGGCGAAACATTTTTTTTTAAAAAACGAAATTTCGATAAAGCAACATTTCGGATGGGAAAAGGACCCAAACTTCCAATTCTTCTCCAGGGGCGAAATTGGCAGGATGGCCCAAATTTACCAGGAATTAGCCAATTTTCCTGCACAGCAGAATTACCAATTGGGCCTACATGTTCTCCACATTTAAGCCCCCCTGACCCCACACCAAAGGTCCGAGTTCTAAACTGACTCTTGTTCTCAGACATTGATGTCCTGGACATGCACCTGGGTTGCTTCAAAGCCTTTCATATTTAACTGCGAGTTGTGTTGGCCCTCGGGAGTTTCCTGTCATAGGTTCTATCCTTGCTGCAAACCAGAACAAAGTGTATGCGCCGAAAAAGCCTGCAGCACAACCTTAATGCTGCCCAGAAGAATGCCATGGTAGTCCAATCTGGCCGCTCACATTAAGACCACTGGCCTACAGGATCGCTGACGCAGGACCAAGATAACCGGAAATACAGATGCTTGCATTGATGACCCGCAAACCTAGTTCCAGGCCCAATCACACTCTCAACAACAACGGCAAACTCTGAGTGCACTGTTAAAATGCTTTTAAAGCACATCATACTATACAGGGTTCCCAACTGGCCTCTGGTCATCAGGCACACCTCCATCTCATTGTACAATCAATTCACTTTGCCTGCTGGAAATTTCCAGTCCCAAATATGTTGGTAAAAAGCATCACTACAAGCCCCATCATGCACAATGTTGGCGACCACGCTAGGACTGGGTAAATACTGTTCTAACAACCTGCAGTCAGTTTCGAATTCTGATTCTGGAAACTAAAGGGATAATGCCGAGGAACCCTCATACACCCTCCAAAGGGATCAGATTGCGAGGGTCAAATCTTGCGGGTATGGAGAGTGTATAACCCAATGGAATGGAGGGAAGGGGCAGATTTGGTGAATGAAAAGTCCACTCACACTACAAAGTCATTTCGCGACATCACTTGGTTTCTGGGCCTCATTACAAGGTGGGCGGTAAGGGTTAACGGGCACCGGTAAGGCGACCGGTGCCGGTAAACCCTTACCGCCCTATTCCGAGGTCCCTTAGCAGGTCCCGCTATGGGCGCCTGGTTTTACGGGAGCCGCTAAAGGACCAGGGAGCTAATAACGGGCGCGCAATTAGCGGCCCGTTATTAGCTCCATCCCCATCGAGCCCTATGGGGGCTCGAATGGGAATGGGGAATGGTTCTCGGAATGGGGACTGACCGGGTCCTCCAAGGTTGGAATGACCCAGTAAGTCCCTATTTCGAGAACCCAGACCCGGAATGCGGTAAGGAGGTAGCCATGGTGCTGGTAGCACCATGGCTACCTCGTAATGAGGCCCTCTGTATCTAATGAGGACTCAGAGAGTGCAGGTTGTTGAAGGCATGGGTAGCTCTCAACTTGTCCATGGCACGCACGGGTAGTTACTCCAGTCCTGGTTTTATTCTTTCCATTCTGGTTCTTTAGGTTTACTGGTTGGCACATGACAAATATTCTGTTTGCGTATCCTGGCAGAGTGTTTAAAATTGGTGTCATTATATCGCTTTGCATATTATTTAAAGCTGTTGTAATTTGTACTGGCATGTGATTTGTGAATTACATTTTCCCAGTGTGGTGGCAGTAAAATGTGTCATTTACGGCGTCAGTGGCATGACGCTTCTGCTCTATACGGCACACAATTTCCTGATGGACTGACGCATGCTTTGCTGTGTTGTAATACTTATGTGTGCAATGGCAGACATGGCCTGAAGGTTTGTCAAGTTGTATATTTTCCCCATGATGTCTGACAGTACATCTGAAGTCTTTTATCTGAATACCCCGGAAAATTGTCCTGTCAAATCCACCATTTTGACTCACTGTTAAAAAAAAAGAATTGAGGGATAGCAGCGAGGGGGAGGGAGGGGTTTTGGGGCACCACTAAACCTTACTGGGACTGTTGATCTTGCACATATTCAGGGCAAGTATTTAGACCAAACCGATTTGAAAGCTAAACAGCCACAGTCTTGGGAGGATAGCTCAGCGGCAACCTGCTCACTCTGGAAACAAGACGTCACAGAGCAACACAGGTTTGATCTCCGGGTCTGCACTTAGAAACCGATGGGTATTAAGCGTGTTATAAATGACCTGTCATGTCATATATCATATCACAGCTGATTAGATTTTTTTTTAAATTAACATTAAGGCCCCCAAAGTCTTGGGAGGTCATTACGACCTTGGCGGTAAGGTGTTAACAGCGCAGGTAAAGGTGCCGGAGCCGTCAACCAGTTACCGCCTCATTACGAGTTCTGCTCGTAGGACCCGCTAAGGATGCCTGGTTTTAGCATCCGGCCTTAGCGGGTCCGCCGAGCTGCCCAGCATGCTAACAACGGGCCCGTTATTAACAGGCCCTTTGTTAGCATGCTCCCCATTCCCATTGAGCCCTGTAGGGGCATGAATGGGAATGGGAATGTACCGGGTTCGGGTTCCTTGAATGAGAAATTACCGGGCCCTCCAAGGTCGGAATGGCCGGGTAATTCCTCATTCAAGGAACCCAGACCCGGTACCCGGTAAGGGGGTAGCCATGCCGCTAATAGTGGCATGGTTACCTCCTACCTCGTAATGACCCCATTGGTCTGTAGGGGCTTCAGAGGGTAGTAGTCTGGCAATGCATGAGCATTGCTCCAATTTCAGCCTTAAAATCCAACGCAAAAGCAATCTGAATAGGTATGGTTATGGGTACTGGAGAGGAAGTATACACTCCGAGATCAGCCGGGTCATCGTGGCGTTGAGTGCACGATGGAGGGGCTAGGGAGGAAGCTTAATGAGGAAAGAGGTGACTCTTCAAGGAAGGTCAGAATGCTCCGAAAATTGAGGTCCCCAACTCCTTGCTTTGTTATCAATGTGTCTAAGCATGTTATATTATACTAAGGATGCAGAGCAAGCAAGTTGGAATCCGATTCGTTTTAATAAGCTGGTGCACATTTAAGAGAGGCCAGTCTTTAAGTCCTAGCTCTAACTATTTTAATATATGATGGACTTTGAATGTGTGGTCTCTGGTTAACACTGCAATTCAATAACTACGTGGCGTGACAAAGTCAGAGGGTCAAGCGTGCATCCTGTCCCCTGACTGCCTGAGAGTAGGGGTGCACAGGACCCTGATACACACCCCACACCGACCAGCTAAGCATTCTGAATAGCATCGGGCATGAGTCGAAGAATTACTGCACAATAAGGTGAGAGGCCTTTGCTGATGAGCTATGCAGGGTTCTTGCCAAAGATCCTACACCAGAGAGCCCCTCTAAATCACACCCAAGCAGGGATGTCATTTCAGCAAAATGCGAGGGGTAGCGGAAGTGACATCACATGAGCCTTGACCTCTGATGACATCACCGGAACTGATGTCATTTGACCCCACCCTGAAGTGACTTCACCAGAAGCGATGGAACACGACCATTTACCCCTTGACAAAACAGGAAGTGGCATCACATAGCAATGTTTCTAAGTACACTATGATCAATATGATTACAATATTACTGTAACTTGATATACATTTCACACAAGAATGGATCACCATATGTATCGGCAGAAAAAACATGCTATAACTGCAACTTGTGACAAGCAAAATACATAGTCCGAAATGGATGCTTATTCGACTCTAAATGCTTTTTGGAGGATTTTGTCTGCATTGTGAATTTGAGGTGTTTAAGAACCGACTACATCAGTGACTCGCCCCCTGAAGTGTGCCTGAAATATACCTTTAATTTGTCTAAACATTATTGTATGGAATGGAATTCCAGAAAGACAAATAGCTCAAATAGCCACATGGCATTGGCCACAGCCCAGGAGCTTCAATTTGTATTTAAAAAAGTGTTTTTAAGGGTAGCAAGGAAGACCTCAGGGGTCACAGGTGTGCCCCCTGGTTGCCCCTAAATGACGTCCCTGCACCCAAGGTGTTAGCTAGGAACTACCAGCAAAGAAACCGGGTATTCAGGACTGCATCTTCCAGGATGCATAATGGTCAGAGATCCAAAACCCAGAGCAGATTCCAGAATGTTTATGAGGGATTCAGAGGGGGATATGCTATGGGGAAACCCTAGCACATTCAGAGAGAACCCTTAGGCAAGAGGTGGGAATTTTTGAAGGAGAAAACCTTTACTCTTACCCCCCTGCCCCCAGCAAGAGCATTGAAGGGGAGAAATGCTTTCTTACGCCATCCATAAGGAAACATAATTTTCCCAGGTGGGAACATTACCAGAGGTTTTCTTCTACCTTAAACTGGCTTTTCAAACACCAGAAACCAACAAAACAAACATCTGTGCAGGGTGGCAGCCAAGAGGCAAGGCAGGAGCTGAGCAGCAGACAAACAGCAGCTCTTGTGCTGAAAACCTACTGAAAGAATTCTAAAATGGTATCAAGCCTTTTCAAGACTTCCTTCCAGCTGGCTTGGAATAGGAAGTCAATTAAAAAATCAAATCAAAAGTTTATCTCAGCCAATGGGAGAACAGGGAGGGCTTTAAACTAAGGCTGAGATGAAACACAATGGGCCTCATTATCAGTGTGCCGGTCTGGAAACAACTTAACAGCTTACTGGCACGGTTGTTTCCGGAACGGCACACTACAACTCTGCCAGGCCTGTGTCCTCCCCCTGGCAGAGCAGACCTGCCAGGTGAGACGGCACCCGCTGCAACGTTTTCACGGTGTTAACAACGGTGTTAACAACGGTGCCAATGCTTCTGTAGTCCCCATTCCCATAGAGTCTCATAGGACTCTATGGGAATAGGGACTTACAATTTGCCGGCGCCTGACTTTTCGGTCCGCCGGGGTTGTAATCCCCCGGTGTTACCGGGAAGTCAGGCGCCGGTAAATATTTATGGGTCAGGCGGCAACCCGCTGGTATCACCGACATGGTTACCGGCAGACCCGTAATGAGGCCCAGTGTCTTTTGAGCTTCGAGCTGAGGAGAGGAGTTTACTGGGGATGCGTGAGAGTACCAGAACAGGGAAGCCCCTGCATCCCAGAAGAGGGGAGTGCTCCAGTGAGGGAGAGAAAATCACATTGAACCCCAGAAGAGGGGCGTGCTTCAGTAAGGGGGAGAAGAGCCCATTGAACCTCAGCAGAGGCGTATACCCCATTGAGGGAGGTGTATGGCCATAATCCTGAAAGAGAAGTGGGCTGCAGTGAGGAAGATGAGAACATGAGACCCCAGAAGAGGAGTGTGCACCAGCAAGGGTGGCGGGCCCCGTGAGCTCCGAAAAGGGGTATGATACATTGAGGAGAGCAAGAAGGAGGGATTGACTTTGAACCCCAGGAGAGAGGATACCTACCAAAGGGGGAGATTTATTTTTCCCTGGAAGGGGGGAATAAGTAACAGAGAGAGAGAGCCCCTCCAAGGGTAGTACTTTTGGGACACTTCTAAATGGAAGGAAGACTGAGCACCAGAAATCCCTAAGCAGGAGACCTTCCTTTGTGGAAGTTTATCTATGCCCTTTTTTGTTGTCCATCATAAGTTAACTGGTATTCAAGGACCATATTTCCAAAGAACCCTTGTTCTCCGGAAACTGTGATTCGGGGGAACGGTTCCTGAGGGGTGTGCAGGCTATCTACAAGGACCAAAAGGGGTGTGTGGTCGTGAATGGCAAGACCTTGAGGGAATTTGACCTAGAGAGCGGCACTAGGCCGCGCTGCCCACTCTCCCCTCTGCTCTTTGCACAATCTATAGAACCTTTGGAAAGCCTGATTTGGAGAGAGGATAGGATAGAGGGGGTCAAAATTGGCTAAAAGAATATACATTCAGCACATATGTAGATAACATACTCCTCTACCTGGCTAATCCGTCGGCCTCGATACTGGCCGCCCTGGGGGTGATGCAAGACTTGGGAGGTTCTCAGGTTTCAGAATCAATACGGATACGCCAGTGCTTTTCCCATACGGTATACAGGGGACAGATCAAGAAGAGGGTCTCCATGGTCTGGGTATGCTAAAAGAGAGCGAGGAGATAAAATACCTAGGGCTGAAGGTTACAAAAGATCTCAAAGATTTATATCATACACATTTTCCACCTCTGCTTGAAACCCTTTTCTCAGACTAGGATAGGTGGTCAGGATTGTCCCTGTCCTAGCTGGGCCATCTAAACACGGTCGAGATGACACACTTTCCCAAAGTTCTCTACCTCTACCAGATGCTCCCCAGAGATGTGCCTAGAGAGCACTTTGCAGAGCATAGACATAGTATTCATAGATTCTTGTGGCAGGGACAGAAACCAAGAGTGGCATAGGAAACCTTGATAGTACCCAAGGAGAGCGGGGTGATTTGACTTCAAGGAGGCACAGTTTCAGGCTCTGATACCACACCTGGGAGGGGAAGGGGATAAGCAGTGGGCTCAGATTGAGAACTAGCTGCTGAGACCAGTGACAGTGGGGAAAGCCTTGGGTCCCAAAGGCAGTGGCACCCCGAAGAGCACGAAAACATAGAATACTGGGATCCTTGTGGTGATTGAGGTAGACCAGAGTTGAAATGATGGGAATTACTACCTGGCCATTTCCACACGGCCACATGTGGGCCTGCTGATAAGAGATGACATCCAAGACTTTCTCTGGTTTTAGGCATGGTTCGCAACTGGGCTTGAGAGGGTAGGACAAGTGGTTAAGGGGTACACATTTCTTACAATCAAGCAGCTGAAAGAGGGCCTACACCTTGATGAACTCTCGGTTTTTCAATATCTCTAGCTGAAGCGAGTCCTAATGCCACATTTCCTCCTCCCCGGTGGTGTATTGGGATTTACGTGGCCTGTTGCTGTGTGCACCCCTTCTTAGTTGTCTGGGTATTGACCCTTGCTGTGGCTGATCGGTTGGTGTGATAGATAGGGTAGAGATCACCTCTACCACTGGTGGCAGACTTGCGGTTCCTGTTGCAGCATAGCTCTGCACATCTGCATCACCCTGGTCTCCGCAGGTGACTCCACCAGCAGAACTGGCTCATCATCCCTTTCTAGGGGTGGCATATCTGGGTTCAGGTCACTGTCAGCATCCATGTAGGAAATGAGGATGTGTGAAAATCATGCAACCACACTATTCATGCATATGCGTCATTGGATTGAGGGGACTATTGCATGACTTGATCAGTGGGCATTTCTCTTTCACACATCATGTACTATTACTGCAATATCATATATCCCTTACATCTACACTATTGGGATTATCGACCATGCGTCATGTGATGTGTCTGAAGTATCACATTGGCAGCATGATGCACATATTTACATGCCTCTGAGGGTGCTATGTAAGGGGGTAAGGCCAGTGCATGCACCCATTGGGGATTATTATGACATGTCAAATACTAGCCCCCCCAGAGTACATTCTAAATCCTGTGCGTCCTCCCTGCTGATAGGACATATATGCACACATGACACACATGACACCTCCCTGATGTTGTGTTGCTCACCTGATGTTGGAGCAGCAGTATTTGCCCCCACCACTATGGTATCCAGAGTGCCTGCTACTTGCTCCTCCGGAGGTATGAGGGTGGTGTTACTTGACGGCCCTGCCCCAGTGGCGCACGAAGGTCTGCCACCTTTCCCTTTGCACGTCGCCTCATGTCGTGTTCCCATCTCTGGGGTTGTGTACTGCTACTCCAAGGGCATTCGCGTTCTCTGTGAGCTGTTGCTGCCACGGAGCATTTTTCACAACAAGGCTGGGTCTCTGGCCATGCCGACTGTGGAGCGTGTCCTCATAGTTCGCCATGTAATTTGTCTCACATCCAGCTCTTCCTGGCTGAGGTTCCTGGCACGATGGTCCTTTTCAGTATCCTTCCCTTCATCTTTTTTTGCTGGATGCGTTTCCAGACACTGGAGGATTGTGGGTTGCCTTGCAGGCTTCACAATTCTCAGCTCTTCTGATGCCGCGTCCTGGTCTTTGGTGTTATTTGCAGCCTTTTTTTTAACGCATCTGAAGAGAGACGCCTTTTTTGACGCATCTGACGCGAAGTGTACTTTCATGACGCATTTGTTCACCTCGCCATTTCAGTCACTGAAATATTCTTGTTTTCGGCACATATGCGGCTGCATGATTCGGGGGCAGGTGTCTGAAACCTGCATGAATGACGTTTCAACATAGTCTCTGTCTAGAGTCTTGAGTGTTTTCAGCAGGGGCGTTGCTGGGAGGGGGGCTAAGGGGGCTATAACCCCTGATCTTTTGGTTGTAGCCCCGGATAGAATCTCAGGAGCTACAGCCAAAAGACTATCTAGCCCCCAGTCCCAACAGTTCCAACATCAGCTTAGCCCCAGGTCTTTTCCAGACCTAGCAACTCCATTCGTTTTCAGTACTGCTTTAAAATGTCTCAAGGGCAACGTGTCAGTGGTCTAAGCTTATGTTAAATGTTAACAGGGAGAGCGGTCCACATGTCTGACATGTCACAAAGATGGTGGATATAGTTAAGTTATTAAAGCAGAAACATGTTGTTCCAATCTCAGTTCAATATCAGTCGCTTCATATGTAAGACAGACATCGACTGTGTCACTCTTTTCATTAGTTTTCGATTTGCTCTACCGATTTCATGTATTTGACTAGCCTGTCTTTGCTCAATTAGTATTTATGGAATAAAAAGTACAAAACAAACTCGCCTGTAATTCTCATGTGTCTAACCCTGGTGTAAATATCCACATCTGCTCACACCGCTTGATTAAACGCAGCACAGTTCTATGCTGTAGTATTTCCCTAAAGAAAAACTTCTGTAGCCTATTAAAAAAAGAATCTGCAGTTTATTTCAGGGTCTGCTGCTGAGAGATGGGACTCTCGTTCATCTGGTTACCTCACAAACACAAGGATTTCCTACCCTAGTGAATGTGTCGCCGTTACTAAAATAATGGGTTTCATTAAAGCTGATCTCACTGTTGTTCTGCCTAAAGAGTACTGCCACCATGTGTGCACATTTTATGACTGGAAGCCGCAGAAATATCGACCGCTATTCTACAAATACGCTCGACTGTCAGTGTAGGACTCATTTGATGAAAGCCATTATGTAAATACTAGAAACGGCACCATGGGGTGTATCCTCAAATGTCGTGGGCAGTAATTCACAAAGTTGTACAGTGTCTTTATAATGCTGCTCACTGAGGAAATTAGGGTTGGTTATAAATCAACGGCAGACACAGTAATGCTGGTGCCTCTGCAACCGTCTTGTACCCTCACATTTTGCTTGGCAGCCAAAGAGCTAGAGGAAACTGTTGGATTCAAGGGCCGATCCAATTAACTCTCCTTCTGGATGTATGTGGATCTTTCACGTTGCAGCATGGAACTTAATGGTTTCAATGACAGTAGTAACCATTACATCGTCACACAAAGTGCCACGTTTTACAATAACACGCCGTTCTTTTTCAAACCTCTCCAGTTGCTTCCAGCCGGTGTTGCTTTCCAATCTGAGTGATTTGAAATGATAGGCCTGGATTGAACAATCATGCATTGAAATACAAAAAAAAAAGCGCAGCATAATGGTAGGAACTGAAGGTGGATGGGCCTGATTACGAGTTTGGTGGTGATTCGGCCGTAAATCCCCTGAATTAATGCCAATTTATTATCATTGCCGCCACTTGGTTCTGCAGACTTTCAGCAGGATTATAAATGGGGGTCGGGTGGTGTTAATCCCCATTTTTTCTGTCCATAGGACTCAACGCGGATTTTGGCAGGATTACCGCTGGTGGTAATTCCGCCGATTGTAGCTGAATAGCAGAGTGTAGCCAAGGTATTAAAACCATGTGCTTTTAGAATGTAACTGATGTGTTGAATCTGGGGTAATATTTAGGCACTGCTAGATCCCCAGCCATTGTGTACTGTTTAGGTGAATAACAGATTGTAGTCTTTGCGCCTCATTACAACTTTGGCGGTAGCTGTGCCGGTAAAACCGGCACTCTGCCGCCAGAGTAGTGATTTTTTCTGGCGCCTGGCTCCACAGAAACACTGGATGATTACGACCCTGGTGTTCCTGGAAGTCAGTGCCGGAAAAATTTCAGTCCCATAGGACTCAATGGGAATGGGGGCGACGGAAGCACCGCGCCGTTGATGATGGGGCCGGTGCATCCCGAAAAGTCTGCGGGCGGCTGCAGTCCCGCCTGCCAGGTCAGACCTGGCGGGTGTGACGGCAGCCACCCGCAGACTCGGAGTGTGCTGGTCCGGTAACAACGGTGCTGGTAGGCTTACCGGCACTATTTTTACAAGACCGGCATGCTTGCAATGAGGCCCTATGTGTGCCTAACTTCTGCTGCATTCACGAAAGCAAGAACCCAGCCAAGACTCACGTATACGTATCACACTCCATGCTTATGGAAGAAAGCCAAAGGCACGGCCACCCACCTCCACACATCTGCTATCATACACTACTCCAAGACACATGACGCACCACCTCTGCCATAAGAATCCAGCTATCCCCCACAACAAAAATTTAGTCTAGCTGCACACATAATGAGTCTTCGGCTCTCGCATACTCTCCTGAATACGCCTTCGTACCCATCCATATGCCAGCTCGAAAGGGGTAGCTAGCCGGGAATGGCCACCCCTTCTACCTTCATAATGGCTAAAATGCACACACGCATTCTAATAACTCCTCTGATGAATTTCCCATACCTGGACTTCAGTCCCCCGGGGGCAGGGACATCATTTGGGGGTTGCCAGGGGTAGCAGCTGCTACACCTGACTCCCCCTTTGGTACCCCTAAACCTATCCTTGTGATCTCTGCTCCAACTGATAAAGAGGCAGTGCCAAGAGCAGATATCTGTGTTGCACCTGAAAAAGGCATTTGCAAATGCAGCTAAAAGTGCCACAGCTTTTTTTCACCTGGAATCTAGATCTCATTATCCGGAGAAATAACAGGGATGCAGGAAAAACAATGAAGCCTCATCACTAACAGGTTGGCAGTCCATGAGTGAAAAATGCCTGAATGGTTGGGTTCAGAGGAGGAGCTGTCTGTGCAGTTCATACCCAGTGCTGGAGCAACAGGAAGGGTATGGGGGCTAGGTCTAGCTAGCTGGGAATGGGCAAGAGCAGCCTGCAGTACTCAGTGATAGCACAGCATGAGCACAAATCTCAACAATCTTTCTCGTCTGCTTTGCACATCCAGTGAGCCACTGGGCCTGTGATGAGAGGGTTGTGCCCCAGTGGCTTCTGCCACCATTCCGCCTGGGCACTGTGTGTCCTGACCCAGATCTGCCAGACCTGCATCACAGGCACACTGTAGACAGACGCAATGCAAAATAATGTATGTGAAGTTGCCCTCCGCCTTTGAAGTAAACCACCTGTTGCTTCCTCGAGCAAAACAAATATATATTTGGAAGGATTGCTCAGGGGCAAAGCACTTGCTTTGGGAACAAGAGGATGCAGTGCAACATGGGTTCAGTTCCTGTCCAGTGCTTAGAAGCTGGAGGAGGCTGGAATTAAGCAACATAAAAAGGACCAAATAAAATAATGAAATGGGCCTTTCTAGGGGGGATGTCATGGATCTTCCGCTGCTGTTTAGTTTTAAAAAGTAAAAAAAAACTGCAATTACTGTGACCTGCAACATTTCCTTCTCCTCTATCTCCCATCTAACAAAATAAACTGTGGGTTACTTACCAACCATGCAATACAGAAAGGTGATGGCTAGCAGGTTTCAGATCATTCATAACCACTGGCACATATCTAGGTTTGAGGTGTGTGCTTGAGACTTAATGTTATGGAGGCTGGTTCTGAAGACTTAGGATGTTGTACCAGTGATTTACAGATGTTGGGAGAGAGTGTTTGAGATGTAATGTGTTGTAAGAGCGTTGAAATGCTTTGAATGCAGATATAAGATGTTTGAGGAGGGTAATTGAGACTCACACTGTTGGGGTGTTGAAGGAGGGTACTGGAGACTTGAGTTGCTGTTTCCTTGAGGTTAATGGCGGTGGGGAATGCCGGAGACTTAAGTTGATAGAGAGTGGCACTGTGTCAACATAAAGGTGTTGGACAAAGCATTGGAGGTGGAAGGTGTTTGTGATGAATCAACTTCCGGGGCACTAGTGGTCCAGGGATGAATAACGGTTTCTAAACCATTAATCAGCCCCACACCTCTAGTACACCAGAAGAAATCTGAACAAATTGGAAACACAAGTGAATTATAACCTCCTTGTCCAATTTTGGCAACGTGGACGGAACGGCAGGCTTATCTCCTAAAGGTCGTGGATTGTTGGTTAGTTGCAACACAGCGAAAATACAATTATTACCCACTGATAAAAGGGACTGTCCAGTCAAGGTTGTATACAAATATCTACTTTATTATTATCACAACAGACAGGTCTAGCACTGTACGAAATACAACCCACTGTGTAAAGGGATGCAGAGTACAGGCAGTTTCAGGAAGGAAAAGGGATGCACTCTGGATACTGACAGGAGAGTAGTCGGTATAGTAAATAATCACACAATTCAAGGATACTTAGTTTCAGCACAAAGGAAGCAATGGGTCTTAAAATGTCACCAGGGGCCTTTGGAGAAGGACCAGTGGGACAGAACCACAAGGTACCTTGTGCTTGTAGGTGTTCTTGGTGTCTGACAGGGTGCTTTGCAACTTCTGAGACAGAGTTCAAAATGGGAGACAGCTGTGGGTATCAGGCAGCAGGCAGATTGGTAAGCGAGGCTGGATGGACGGCTGCAGACTGGCCTATACGGTGGATCGTTGTCAGGAATAGTTGGCTCAGTGCTGGTCGGTGGTTCTGAATCACTGGTAATGGCATCTCAGACGCTAGAGGCTCGACTGGCTCAAAAATGTCCTTTAAGGTGGACAGCAGTAGATGCTAGTCTATGCACTTCCCCTAGCTTCTTCACTGGGTTTGTGTCATCCTCTAAGGCAGATGGCTCAAAGCTGAGGAGAGTGTTGCAGGCAGATGCATTATCCTTGGTTTGGTTCGGAGACTCTCTGGCACTTCCCACCTAGGGAGCTTGCTGCAGAGCCTAGCAGGGCACGCTTTGTGCTGGCTGGGTACCGGTTCTGGAGCTGCTGTAGTTTCCTCTGGATTTGGTATCTCCCCATGTTCCCTAGGAGATGTTTAGGGGAGGGATCTTGCTTCCCTCTTGGAGGTCTTTGCCTTCCTTCACTGGCAGAAGATGTAAGGCAGACTGTACCTTCAGCCAGGTTCCAATGATGAGTTATTCTGGCTATGACTTGCAAAGTCTTCAGATGATCTGCCAAAAGAGGGGCTCAGGCCTCTTTTAAAGCCAAATGGGCCACAGTGATTGGTGTAGGCTAAGCCTACCTTAATGAACCAATCATGGGTCCCCACAAACAATCTCCTGTATGCGTAAGGTCATACCAGAGTGCTTTGTAACAGAAAAGGTAAAGTGGTAAAAATATGTACTACTAAGTCCCACCCATCTTTCTGTCTGTTGTGGATCAAAGGGTCTCTCTGATTAATGGGGTTCTCTGTGGTGCCCAATTAAAGCAGCAGGTCTTCCTTGAAGTTGTGGCGAGACAAGACTTTCTGGCTCTGTCAAAACCACATACTTGTATCTTCTGAATGGGTCCCCCTGCAGGAATGACTACTGTAAACATGCAGTCACAGACATGACTTTTCACGGTCAATCGATACTGAAGGCGTGAGCTGGCATAAAGTTGACACAGTTGACACAGTGCATAGTAAAAGATGTTGGGTTTTCCTTTCTCCTTTGTTAGGCTCTGCAGCCAAGCCCCATGTGGGCCTGTTTGAATTACTCTGATTAATATGTGATTTGCTGCCACCATCTGCAAGGCTCAATAAGAGCAGATCCATGGAGCCTTTGTTAGTTAATTAGGCTGGTCATGGAAGGTGGAGGGTTTGGCCCTCCTCCTTCTGGAGATGCATTGTGTACTCCACCTGTCAGATCCCAACTAAATATGACAGGGGGGGGGGACTGCGCCTGTAGGCTTTGTGCACCCAGAGTACACAGGTCTATGTATATGCCGTGCAGTGAACATAGGAAAATGTGTGCAGATTAGCCCCACACTATTTCCGGAGGTTGATCTACCATCATTCAATTTTATTTAAAATGTTTAAAAAAGTCCAGGCGATCCCACACCCACTGTGCGGATGGTCGAATTCCTTAACAGTGTTGGAAGATGGGAGTGGATGCTAGGCATTTAATACTGTTGACAGAGGGCCCTTAGCGACTTGGTGAGGTAACCATGCTGAAAATGGTTGGGGGATATTCAGGCTCTGGGTAACTGGCAGGGGGTGTTTCTGTACAATTGCTCAAAGTGCCCTATTGACAACAAATGCACGTATTGTCCAAGCGTAAACACAAGAAGTGGTACAGCCTCTAATTGTCTTCTGGTTGGACTTATAATCAGTGGTCGAAGTGAACGGGAGCGATCGGGAGCGGTGCTCGTCTACTTTTTTTAATTACCTTTTACAGCTCCTATGCTTTTATTTGAAAAAGAAACCGTTCCGGAATGGTTTTGTTTTAAAATAAAAGTGTAGGAAGAAGTTGAAACTTGCACTTTCACTGCAGTGCACTGGACGTTCCCTTAAACATCAGGTGCAAGTGTTTGGGGGTGTGTATTGTGTGTGGGAGGCGACGTGATGATGGGTTTTGTGGGGAGTGGGTGCAAGCCAGCAGGGAACATAGTTCCACTACTTCTTTTCGTACACTTCGACCCCTGCTTATGATAGTCAGCTGCTGTTTCCAGCCTGTGGCCAGACACTTGGCAGGCACTGGATGTCTGTGCTTTGGGATTCAGGCCTCTTTGAGATGCTCTGTCTGTTTACAGTTTAGCCCGAGTGATGTACAATAGTCCAGGTGGTTGTGATGGACGTCTGCTTACATTCACAGCAATTTGGTAATATGGACCTATACACACTGATATTAATGCTACATATGGTGATCCATACTTGTATGAAATATATATCATATTACAGTGATATTGTAACCATATTTGTCTTAGTGTACTGAGGAACAATGCTATTTGATGCCACTTCCTGTTTTGTCAAGGGGTGAAAGATTGTGTGCCATCACTTCTTGTGATGTCACTTGGGGGCGTCGTCAAATTACATCTCTTCCTGTGATGTCATCAGAGGTGAAAGGTTGTATGATGTCACTTCCGCTACCCCTGATATTTTGGTGAAATAAAATCCCACACCGAGGGTGTTCAACCAACAGCGCGTTGGGACCATACTAATGGTGAAAGGCACTATGCAAATGACAATTACGATACGATACGATTGTGTCGTTTTTTGGTGGAAAGGTTGAGGATTTACCTCCAGCTTTTTACTGGAGGAAAATCCTCCACCTTACCACCAAACTGGCAGTATGGGGGTGCGATAATGCATCAGTAAGTGAATTCTCCTGAAGCCTCCCCTCCTCTGTGCTTCCTTCACCTGACCTGAGAAGACTAATGATTGGCTCTCCCAGCGTGCCTCTCCACCTATCAGGCGACGAGGCGTGAGCCCAGCCCCCTGGAAAGGCTCTATGATACAAAAGCTCAGTGCCTGATGCCCAAAGCACTTGAAAATCGTCTGTGCTGGAGCAAGAGCTCCTAGCCACTGCTGGAGCAGTGACCCAATGCTGCTGCACCTTGTGCTGGACTCCTGGAGCAGTGACCCATTGCTGCTGCACCTTGTGCTGGACTGCACCAAGGTATGTCACCTAGCCCTAGCAATTGTGACTCCTTGGGTTATTCTTAGCGCGTTAGGCGCGGTAACCATTTAAAATCGATTCTTGGTTTGTTTGTGCACTACAATTCAAATGCTTGCGTTTGCTGCACATTGCAAATTTTGTAAAGTTGTGGCTGTCCTTCTGACTGAGCCTCAACCACTTGACCACCATTACAGCACACAAGGCTGAATCCATTCCAAGATGGCCGCCCGTGCCTTCTGAAGCCTCCCCTCCTCTGTGCTTCCTTCACCTGACCTGAGAAGACTGATGATTGGCTCTCCGAGCGTGCCTCTCCACCTATCAGGCGACAGGAGGCGCAAGCCGGCCCTTCCGGGAAAGGCCCTGAGCGCAAGGCCAACAACTGTCCAGAGACTGTCCTGAGCTGACCAGAGCCCAGGGCCATACCCCCTGCTCGTTTCTTATGAGGTTGTGAGTAATCCATATTTGTCTTACCTACTCCACCTGCGCCCCTTACCTTGTCCACTCAATCTGCTCCCTTTATTACCTTACCGGCATCTGCTATGTGTCCCAGCCACTGCATTGGACGATAAGGTTGCTTAAAACATTCGCAACAGTATGCCACCTTTAGTCGGACCTATGCACTCTACATTCTGGTAGACATCTCTACTATCCACTCTCCTCATAGACAAATCACATTTATGTGTTCGTTACTAATGCATTTGAACTTGTGCCTCTCTGCATTTTAATTGACTGCCTTTTTGGCTCCCTCTGCTTAAATCGAATCTACGTATGTTTGGATTATGTATTTGAACTTGTGCCTTTCTGCATTTTAATCAACTGCCTTTTTGGCTCCCTCTGCTAAAATCGAATCCAGGTATGTTTGGATTATGTATTTGAACTTGTGCCTTCTGCATCTTAATCAACTGCCCTTTTGGCTCCCTCTGCTAAAATCGAATCTAGGTATCTAGGGATCTAAGTATCTGTACCCTAATACACTGCTACCGCGGTTACTGCTGCCTTACTTTCTGTGCACGCCACTGCATCTACGGTGGTCACTGTTATTATTGTTTAACATTGTGTGCAATTGCCTACAACAGCACCTCTACCTCAACCACCCTTTTTGTAGATCTGCTTTTAGACTGTATTAGGCCAACATTCCCTCCACCCTCACTACTCTGTTTGCAAGAATACTGCCCACCCTACTCTACCTCACACGGCACACCGGTGGGACAGCACCCAATTACACCACCGCCTCCCTCCACTACCCCAATCTTCACAACACCATGACTATGCCGTCCACTGCTCACCACACCAACCCTTATCTCAACAACCCAGCCTTATGGCTCCAACACTTTGCTTCCAGACCTTCACCAAACATACCATGTTCCATCACCCTGAGAAATGCCAGACTTAGCTCGCAACTCACGCACGCCTCCCATCACTCTGTGCATCTTAACAAACAGCCTCTGACCTCCACCGCATCCACCCACTTGAAAAACCCATTATCACCTCACCCCAACCTCCCTAACACTAGCAATATTAAGGGTGCATTAATCAATGTCAGATCACTCACGGCTCACTCTCTAGAAGTGGCTGACCTTATTCTTACCCTCGACCTCGACTTTATGGCTATCACCAAAACTTGGCTTCACGCAGCCTCTGGCCCACTACTCTCCCTTGCCATCCCTCCAGGTTACAACATTATCAGACACGATCGTAACTCTAACCAGTCCAAAGGTGGTGGCATTGCCATCATCCATAAAAATGCTCTAAACTTCCACCTCTCCTCTGTGCATCACTTTTCCTCTATGGAAGCACTGACAGCCAAACTAGCCGTCACTCCTAACCACTCTATCACCTTCCATCTACTTTACCAGCCACCTGGGCCGCTATCCACCTTCGCTGAGGATCTCTCCAACATCATCACTCATAACACCAAAACCAAATCCCAAGCCTCGATATTAGGGGACTTTAACCTGGGCCTCACTGATCCCAATGACACTGCTGCCATGACTATTGATAATATGCTTATGAATGCAGGATTCATACAGCTTATCAACCAACCTACCCACGTTAAGGGCAGAACCCTCGACTGGCTAGCCTCCCACAATTGTCCTATCCATATCATCTCTAACCAACAGTATGCATGGACCGACCTTAACTTAATTACATTTAACATTCAGTCCATACCTGCCAGCCTCTCTCCTACCATTGCACTGGCTACTGCCACCCACAATAAACGTGACATCACTTGCGACAGACTCCTCCCCCTCCTCCTCCCGGCTCTCAATGACCAGGTTCGCTCATGCTCCGACCCCACAGCTATGGTTGACACCTTTAACCTCGCTATGCAAAAAGCTTTAGATATCATCGCCCCATCCAAATTGAGAAAACCCAAACCTCGAGTCCACCTGAACTCTTGGTTCACACCCCAGCTCAGAACCCTGCGCAAAGAAAAATGAATTGCGGAATCACATTGGAAAAGCAACCAGTCCGCAGCCAACAAATCGTGCCTCCTCCTGGCCACCCTTAACTACAAGGAAGCCATATTCCAGGCTAAAAAAGACACTTACAATAAACGCATCGAACAAGCCAAATCCAACACCAAAGAATTGTTCAGAATCCTAAAAGAACTTGAAACCCCTGTCACTGCACCAGACACTTGCATCAAAGATAGCACTTGGTGTACCAAAATCCAAGAGGCTCTCCTCGGCAAGATTGCCACCCTCCAAATTAAAATCAATAACAATCAATCAAGCCTACAATCCAACCCACAACAACCCAACCCTATCCCCACCCTAAACCACCCCATCCCAGACTTTCTGACTCCTTTTAGCTTCTCTCCACTCTCCATTTTCGAAGTGGAAAAGATCATCACCAGCCTTAAACCGACCAATTGCCAAGGCGACTCTGCCCGGCAGTGTCATGATGCCCGCTCCCGGGGAGCCGGTTCAAGCCCGGCGTCCCCGAAAGCGGACATCCAGTCCCCAAGGAAGGACCCAGCAACCCCATATAGGGGCCCTTTGGACAGTGTCCTGGCGCCTATGGCGCCAGGCTCATAAAAGACATCAGTCCTGGCGCCATAGGCGCCAGGCTCATTATGGGAATGCTTGGGTGCACTTACCTGATGCAGACCATGCTGCAGGATCCCGGCCTCCTTGAGGCCTGAAAGGAACTACTTTACCTGTGGGACTAATTTACCATCCGGGCGTGGTCGGGGAAGGATACATACCTGATTGGAGGAAGGATACATACCTGGAACTTCTTGCAAGGCTATTTAAACCCCACCCGAACAGCCACACGTGCTTCGCGTTGTTCTGCATCTAGCAGCTGGACGCTCACCGTGTCTGCTCCTGCATCCTGACTTCTGCCACGCCTGTCAGCATCCTGGATCACCTGCAAAGGAAGAGAAGAAGAGAACAGAAGAAGGAAAAGTCCTTACCTGCTAAATCCGCATCCCGGAGACATCTCGCCGACAATCCTGAAAAGGAAGACCTTAATTTAAAAGCTCATCGCGTCGATCACTGCAGCGCCGCATTCCACTCACCTTTACAGGGCGCCTCCATGTTCAGCAGCGATCATCCGGATTCGCAGTCACGCCCCAGCGCCTAGGGAGAAAAAGACCAGAACAAAAGGTGAGAGAGAGAAGGGAATAAGGAAAGCTAAATCTCCATGTTAAGACTTACCTGTTGATTCATTCCCTCTTCATTTCGGGTCCGCGCCGCATCCTGGCATTTCCGGACCCAGGCCCCTAAGGGGAAAAAGAGACATCAGCGTTAATGAGCGAATGAAAAGACATTACCAAAAAAACGCTCATTAAAGACTTACCTGATTTCTACAAGGATTTCACCTCTCATCTCGGGTCGGTGCCTGTTCCCCGGCATTCCGTACCCCGGCCCCTATGGGGAAAAAGACACTAGCATTAGTACATTAATAATAATAATAATTTAGCATTTATATAGCGCTACAAACCCTCAGGTATCTGAGCGCTGCTTATTATTACCCACGGTGTGTGGTGCTCATTTATCGACCTCGGAAGGATGAAAGGCTGAGTTTGGCCCCGCCGGGATTCGAACCTGCGTTAGCAGGCTCTGCACGGATGTCAAAGCGAGCGCTCTACTCGCTGTGCCACTTGACCGGCTAATGCATGGACACAAGGGGAACCTCTTATCAAAAAACGTACCTGGAAGCCAAGCAAGTTTGGTTCTCACCAATCCGAAAATCCAGTGAAGTAACTGGATACCAACGTGCCCCTGCATCAGAAGCAGGATGGAGAGCTCGTCCTTCCAGACCCTAAGAAGGATACTTCTGCGAGCCAGACAAGCCAGATTTAGGGGCCCGGTCCAGTCCGTCTTCCGAACCCTGCGCATCACCTTAGAAGAGGTCACAGCAGCGCGAACCAGGCCAGCGCCTCTGTGGGAGTCAGGTGAGCGTAACAGCAGCTATAATCAAGGAAGCAGCTCATGACCTAGCGCCATTCATTACTATGCTCATCAACTCTTCCTTTAGCTCTGGGATCGTACCTGACAATCTAAAGGACGCGTGGGTCATCCCCCTATTGAAAAAAACCTACCATGGACGCTAGTATACTGTTACGCAGCTGTTGGTCGTGCAGAGTATGGGCTATCCCTCTGTTCCCAAGTATCAGACTGACAATCACGGAAATACCGCCAGAGTGATGCTTGGGGCCAAAGAAGGTAGTCCGTAAAGCCAGGACTCAGGAACAACCGGAAGAACCCCTGGAGCGCTGCAAAGGAAGGGATAAGGTTATGTAACTGTACAGTATGTAGTATTCTTAGTGAAAACAACCAGGGCACTAAATACCTGTGAGGACTGGAGCGTTATCTCAGAGAATCGAAAGTAGGCGTTAGCCAGTTGTTCAGAACGGGGCAGCGGGTCTGAGCAGGTGTGGCAGCAGAGATGGGCAGGTAACCACCTAAGACAGGACCGGAGTCCTGACGTAACACATGAAACGTAGAGAGTACCAAAGCAGTCCGAGGGGCTAAACACAAGGCAGTCCGTAGGGCAGAGCGTAGGTCGGCATCAGTGGATCCAATTTCCAAGGTAGCAAAGGGGCAAGACACAAGCAATCCGTTGGGCAAAAATAGTTCGTCAACCAATAGTCCAAAGTTCCAAAGCAGACAAGAGTTAGGCACTGAGCAATCCGTATAACAAAGCCGAGGTCAGATGAAGTGAGGAGTCTTGAAACGAAGAGTAAGCAACACGTGATCCAGATAGAACAGCTGTGAAGCAACGCTTTCCGTAACCGGACTCCTTTTATCCCTGGAGAGGAAACACGTGACCACTATCACGTGACACGTATACCCAAGCATTGAGAATTGCTAGGCAACGAGTCACGTGTTCCGAGCCGCGCTAGGTCGCGCAGTCCTCCGTGCGTTTCTGTGATGAAGCCTCCAGTTCGCTTGCCACAAACATGAAGGGCGATAGACTCCAGCCCTGCCGAGCATGCCACGCCTTGCCCCATAGCGTGACACCTGATGAGGTGATAAGGTACCCCTGTCGGGACGTGTGTGTTTGGGTGTTGGTTGAGAAGAGGCTGTGGACGTGGAGGGGCGTGCCTTAGTAGGACGAGTCGTAGCTCGTGCGGGGAGCGGTGTGACAGAATCCCCCCGCAACGGCCCACGACCCCGTGGGCTAGTCGGGTTGTCCCTATGGAACTGTGACACCAGAAAAGGGGCCTGGACGTCATGGGAGGGAACCCAGGATCGGTCCTCGGGACCATAACCCAGCCAGTCCACCAGGTACTGTAGGCGGCCCCTATGGAATCGGGACCCGAGGATGGCACTGACCTCATAAACGTCCTGGGAAGACACAGAGACAGGGGCGGGAGGAACAAAGATGCGAGTGGAAGCAAGGAATGGCTTAAGGAGGGACACATGGAAAACCGGGTGGATCCGCCAAGCACGCGGAACAGACAGACGCAGGGCCACAGGATTAAGTATTCTGACGATCCGATAGGGGCCCACAAAGCGGGGCAACAGCTTGCGACAACCAGGGATTCGCAAGTGTCTGGTCGACAACCATACCCGATCGCCCACATGATACACCGGTGCCTCGGCCCGCTTACGGTCTGCTTTGACCTTCATCACCGACTGAGCCTCGTGGAGGTGGACCAGTGTTTGTGCATGGACACCTGCTAGATCACGCACGCAGGCGTTAGCGGCAGGAGTGACAGAGGAGAAATCAGGGAGCGGTAGGGCGCGAGGATGTTGTCCATACAGAGAGTAGAAAGGGGAGAACCCAGTGGCCGAATGACGTGAGTTATTGTATGCGAACTCAGCCAGATAGAGCAGCTTGAACCAGGAGTCCTGGTACTGAAGGGACAGACAGCGCAGGTACTGCTCTAGGGTTTGGTTAACCCTCTCCGTCTGCCCATCGCTTTCAGGGTGGTACGCCGAAGAGAAGCGGGCATCGATCTTCAGGAGTCCGGTAAGAGCACGCCAGAAGCAGGACGTGAACTGGGATCCCCGGTCTGATATAATGACATGTGGTAAACCAAAAAGACAGAAAACCGTTTTGAAGAACAGGCGAGCCAGTGTTGGGGCCGACGGGATGCCTGTGCAGGGAATGAAACGGGCCATTTTGGTATATGAGTCGACGATAACCCATATGGTATCGTAACCCTGTCTGCGAGGTAGATCAGTTATGAGGTCCATAGAGATGGTGTGCCACGGCCTGGGAGGTATGGGTAATGGTAGGAGTAACCCCAATGGCCGTCCTCTACGTGTTTTGCATTGTGCGCATATAGAACATGTGTTTACATAGTTTTCTATGTCCTTTCTCATGGATGGCCACCAGCACCAGCGTTGTAATAATTCAAGGGTGCGTTGTTGCCCGGGATGGCCATTTATGGCCGCATCGTGCGACCATGCCAGCGCCTGGTTGCGTGCATCGCATGTAGGAAGGAATAGTTTGCCCTGAATGAAAGGTAGCCCGTCCTGGAGAGTTATGTCCCATTCCGTGAGTGTATGAGGATGTTGAGAAACCCATTCTCTAATGGCAGTGAGCATGAGTGGCGAGGGTGTACACAAGCAAACAACATGGCTTTTCCCTAATAATGTGTCTGGAAATGTAACCAAGGATTCACCACCGGGAGATCGGGACAAAGCATCAGCCTTGCCATTGATGTGGCCTGGTCTATGTTTAACAACAAAATCGAAGGCAGCAAAAAACAAGTGCCAGCGTACCTGCCGGCTGTTTACGCACTTCAGGGAGGCCAGGTCTTGCAGGTTTTTGTGGTCTGTATAAACCACCGTTTGGTGCTTTGCCCCCATGAGATGATGTCGCCATGTCTGGAGGGCGTCCTTGATGGCCAGCAGCTCTTTCTCGGTTACAGTGTAGTGAGTTTCGGCTGTTGTGAACTTCCGAGAGTGATAGGCCACCGGATGTAACCGACCCATGGCTGGACATGGCTGGGACAACACCGCACCTAGTGCAAACGAAGAGGCGTCTGCTTCCAGGATGTAGGGGAGGTCGGGATCGGGGTGTTGTAGGACCGGGGCAGAAGTAAACCTGGATTTGAGTGTCTCGAATGCCCTTTGCTGCGTAGGGGTCCAAGAGTACGGGACAAGAGGACTGGTCAAAGCGGTCAATGGAGAAACGATGGAAGAGAAGCCGGCGATGAACCGTCGGTAGAAATTAGCAAAACCAAGAAAGGACTGAAGTTGTTTAATGTTAGTCGGAGTCGGCCATTCCATGACAGCGCGAACCTTGGACTGGTTCATGGACAGGCCTCCAGGGGAGATGTGAAAACCTAGGAACTCTACTTCCTTTGAATGGAAAGTGCATTTCTCCAGCTTGGCGAACAGGGCGTTCGCCTTAAGGCGAGAGAGGACCTCTCTGACGTGACCAATGTGTTCCTCTAACGAGGGTGAAAAAACCAATATATCGTCCAGGTATACCACTACGTACGTATCCAAGATGTCAGAGAATACGTCATTGATAAACCGCTGGAAAGTTGCGGGAGCGTTACAAAGCCCAAAGGGCATTACGGTGTACTCAAATAACCCCTGCCGAGAACAGAAGGCCGTCTTCCACTCATCCCCAAGTCGCATACGGATCAGGTTGTATGCCCCTCTTAAGTCCAACTTGGTGAAAACGGTAGCCCTTGTTAATCTGTCCAACAGTGTGGAGATGAGGGGGAGAGGGTACCTGTTTTTTATAGTAACGGCATTCAACTTCCTGTAGTCCACACATGGACGCAAATCGCCTTCCCTTTTTGGCACGAAAAATATCGGGCTGGCAGCAGGGGAACTCGATGGACGGATGTGACCCAATTGCAACGCCTGCTGGATGTATTCATTTAGGGCCTGCTCCTCTGATGGGGACAATGAGTAGATCCTCCCCCTGGGTATAGGTGCATCCGGAACCAAATCAATCGGACAGTCGTATGGTCTATGTGGGGGTAGACCCTCCGCCTTGGCTTTATCAAATACCATGTGGAATTCGTGGTATTCGATGGGGATATTAGCCAGGATGGCCCCCACAGTATGTGAAGGCCCAGTCTCTGAGGTTACGTCAGTAATGCGAGTAGAGGCCATGGCGCCCAGGATAGTGGCAGGAGAGGAGAGCGTATCACCATCCACAAGACAAAACTGCTGACACACCTCTGATTCGAACGTGACCTGTCCTGTCCCCCAGTTAATCATCGGGTTGTGTTGCCGTAACCAGGGTATTCCCAAAATGACACCGAATTGAGGTGTGGTGATAAGGTCAAACGACATGATTTCCCTGTGGGTGCTCTGAATCAATACTTCCAAGGGCGCGGTCTGAAACTGAATGGGGCCGGACGACAAGGACTTGCCGTCCACAGCATGTACGGGTTCCGGGTGTTCTTTCCTGACCAGGGGTAGGTTGAGACGATGGGCCAAGGCAATATCAATAAAACAACCTGTGGCCCCAGAGTCAATTACAATTTGGACCACATGTGCGATCTCCTTGGTGGGTTTCATTAGGGCCTGGACTATTACTGGTCTGACAGGGCCAAAGGCGGGTTCAGAGGTGTTTGAAGACAGGCTCGCCGGTGCCCCCTGTATCATGGGCGAGCCCTCTGAAAACTCGGGGTTTTGTTCTTAGGGCGTCGGGGGCATTCCCTTACATAGTGCCCGTTTAACCCGCAATAAAAGCAGGCGTTATCCGCCCTCCGGCGTTCACGCTCGGACGGTGTTATTGGGCTTCGGATACCCCCAATTTGCATGGGTTCGGAAGGGGTGGTAGAAGAGGCCTGACCGGACTGGCTAGTGAACATTGTTTCTGTCCTTCTCTCGGATCTCCTTGCATCTATCTGTAAAGCGAGATCCACCAGATCCGAGAACACAGAGGGAAGGGCGGGAACTACTGAAAGCGCATCTTTCATGGAGTTACATAAACCACGGTAGAACACAATCGCCTTTTTCTCCTCCGGCCAGGAAGTCTCGGCGGCGAGCTGGTTATATCGAGCAATGTATTCAATCAATGATAGTTTACCCTGTGTTAGGTCCAGGAGTTCTAGGTCCCTCGATTGAGCTTTATGGAGTGTATTAAAGACCTGGCCATTTCCGATGTAAGAAGGTCAAAATCATACAGAGCGGGATGATCGCTTTCCAACATTGGGTTTGCCCAGGTGGCAGCCACCCCAGATAAATGTGACAGAAGAAATGCGGCCTTTGTGACTGAATCGGGGAAAGCCAAGGGTCTGCACAAGAAGTGGAGTTTACATTGATTAATGAAGGTACGGTATTTCCGAGGGTCCCCCTGGTAGCGTTCTGGGGCGGCAAGAGGAACGGGTGTCGGAAACAACATAGGAGTGGGTGCAGAGGCCGGGATAGGTGCTGGCTGATCCGAGGGACCGGAGTCCCCGAATTCGGTGTCTGGGGGTAATGGGTAACGTGTGCTCTGTAAGGCGTCAAGACGGTCGTGTATGGCTGTTGTGGCGGCGGCCATGTCGGTCCTGAGGGCCGCTACTGCTTGCATCAAAGCAGTCACTGGGTCCCCGGTGGAGGGATTCATACTCTGGATGACCAAGAAGGCTTCACAGTCTGTTACGCAGCTGTTGGTCGTGCAGAGTATGGGCTATCCCTCTGTTCCCAAGTATCAGACTGACAATCACGGAAATACCGCCAGAGTGATGCTTGGGGCCAAAGAAGGTAGTCCGTAAAGCCAGGACTCAGGAACAACCGGAAGAACCCCTGGAGCGCTGCAAAGGAAGGGATAAGGTTATGTAACTGTACAGTATGTAGTATTCTTAGTGAAAACAACCAGGGCACTAAATACCTGTGAGGACTGGAGCGTTATCTCAGAGAATCGAAAGTAGGCGTTAGCCAGTTGTTCAGAACGGGGCAGCGGGTCCGAGCAGGTGTGGCAGCAGAGATGGGCAGGTAACCACCTAAGACAGGACCGGAGTCCTGACGTAACACATGAAACGTAGAGAGTACCAAAGCAGTCCGAGGGGCTAAACACAAGGCAGTCCGTAGGGCAGAGCGTAGGTCGGCATCAGTGGATCCAATTTCCAAGGTAGCAAAGGGGCAAGACACAAGCAATCCGTTGGGCAAAAATAGTTCGTCAACCAATAGTCCAAAGTTCCAAAGCAGACAAGAGTTAGGCACTGAGCAATCCGTATAACAAAGCCGAGGTCAGATGAAGTGAGGAGTCTTGAAACGAAGAGTAAGCAACACGTGATCCAGATAGAACAGCTGTGAAGCAACGCTTTCCGTAACCGGACTCCTTTTATCCCTGGAGAGGAAACACGTGACCACTATCACGTGACACGTATACCCAAGCATTGAGAATTGCTAGGCAACGAGTCACGTGTTCCGAGCCGCGCTAGGTCGCGCAGTCCTCCGTGCGTTTCTGTGATGAAGCCTCCAGTTCGCTTGCCACAAACATGAAGGGCGATAGACTCCAGCCCTGCCGAGCATGCCACGCCTTGCCCCATAGCGTGACACCTGATGAGGTGATAAGGTACCCCTGTCGGGACGTGTGTGTTTGGGTGTTGGTTGAGAAGAGGCTGTGGACGTGGAGGGGCGTGCCTTAGTAGGACGAGTCGTAGCTCGTGCGGGGAGCGGTGTGACATATACCCACAAACTACAGGCCAAGCACCACAGTCCCGTTTTTATTAAAAATCCTCGACCGTGCAGCATATCTACAAATTCAAGATTACCTTGAATCTAACAAACTCTTGGGACTTAGGCAATCTGGGTTCCGGCCACGTCACGGCACTGAAACTGCCCTCATAGATTTAAAAACACAGATTGAAGATCTAAAAGACAAAGCCAAACTTGCCCTCTTACTCCTCTTGGACCTTTTCGGCGGCCTTTGATCTCGTCAATCATGAAATCCTCGGCCACCACCTTAAATCAGCTGCACACTTCTCTGATAAAGCTACAACCTGGATTAGCTCCTTTTTAGACAATAGATATATGCGCGTGTTCTCTCCACTAGCAGCCGCCCCACCTGCACCTGTCTCCTGTGGCGTGCCACAAGGATCTTGTGTTTCACCCACGTTGTATAACGTGTTCACCAAACCTCTCTTCCATATCTTGGACTATCTGGGTGTCACTTACACCAACTACACCGACGACACCCAGATACTTATCCCTATCTCAGGTGACTACACGGCTGTCTCCCTCGCTATCAATGTCATCTACCAGGTCATCCAGGCGTGGATGGCTCATCACAGACTCTGTCTTAATGATGAAAAGACTGAGCTCCTTATTCTTGGTTCGCCACAAAAACGTAACAATCTCTACCCTGCGTTCGAGTCCTTCATCATCGATGGGAATATTATCCCAATCGCCAAGGACACAAAAACCCTAGGGATCTACATTGACTCGACCCTATCCCTGACCAGACAAACTAACTCAGTCTCTTCCGCAGCGGCATATACCTGCAAGCTTATTACAGCCTGTCGCCCTTTCCTCTCCGCAACCAATTGTGTCACCCTGGCTAGAACTCTTGTATTATCCAAGATTGATTACTGCAATGCACTGTACCTAGGCACCAATTGCTGCAACCTAAACAAGTTGCAAATAGTCCAAAACAATGCGATTAGAGCTGCCCTCAACATTCCCAGGCGCCAACACATATCCGACACCAGATGTAATATTGGCTGGCTCTCAGTCCCACACCGTATCTCCCTGAAAACCCTGGCTCTTACCCACACATGCCTTCATAACCAAGCTCCCTGCTACCTGGCCAACCGATTTGCCCTCCACAACTCCATTAGACCCCGCAGAATGGCTCATTTAAACTGCCTTGAGGTTCCAGATTTCAATCTCCAAAGATCAGGTGGAATTAGCTTCCCTATCTTGGCAGCTAAACTCTGGCACACGCTTCCTAATGAGCTTAGAGCAGAACCCTCATTCCCGAGATTCAAACACCTTACAAAAACCTGGCTGGCCGCCCAGGACATTTAGCTCTGGGTTCTCTGCTTAATTTGTACATGTATATATAATCTGCTTGTCCTCTCATTGCTATTATCATACCTGTAAATTCTGTATTATACTTGTAAACTTTGTAATTATGATTCTGTCTGTTTTTCCTATGTTGTAACTAAGTGATGCGCCCGGTTGCCCCTGGACCTGGTGCGCTATACAAATAAATAAAATACAAATACAAATTACCACCACACCACTGCCATTTTTACACACACCGCCATTCTTGTAATGAGGCGCATAGTCTTGTTTTTTCATTTTATTACTCTTTTTTGCAGAGCACAATTTTATTACTACTGCACAGTATCAAAAAACGTTGCCATTAATACAAATACACATGAAAGTAGCACACATCACTTCAGATCACTGCGTAATATCACCCCAACTTAAGAACAATCATTTGCAAAGTCAACAGATCTGGTTTTTGTGTAGCCATGTATAACCATGGTCTTATTTGGGCCCTGGCCCATTGGTGTGTTCATTGCCACTAGGCCAGGGTAGGGCCACTCTACACACCCCTAACAGTCCATCAAGGAAAGCAAGGCCACCTGCAAAAGAAAGATGTTGATTCTGCACACTGCAGGAACAGGAGATATGCAACCATCTGAGTTTCTAGACACACTATGCTATGTGATTATCTCTCCCCTCACAAATGGCACCTGACACCAGGTGGATTTTTTAGCCGCAACAGGGGCCTTTGCTTTATTAAGCCATAACAATACTAATAGAGTATTGTCGAAAAGGTTTGATGTTAGTGCTTGATAGAGCTAGCTCCAAGAGGCCCCCAGATGATGCATATCGGGCAAGGATGGGCAGGTAGTGTGTGAGAATGGCCATGGGCAGTCAATGGGTGGGCAAATACCCAAACAGCACCCTCCTTACATGTCAACTCCCTCCTAGCTGAACTGCAATTAAATTGAGTAGGCTTGTAGGTGGCGCTTCAGCACCACTTAATAGCTCAAACTGAAAAGGGAAGTATATGGTAGAATCGGGAATTCTAATTGACCTCATACAGCATATCATCTATATGACCAAACAGATGTTTTACTCATCGCTGTTTGAGCCCAACTGCTGCCATTGTGATTAAACACATTATTATAGGCCCAGAATTCTTAGAGAGACATGCTTGGAAGCGAGAGAACACGTTTGAATGATCTGAATATGGCTGGGTCCAGATGAAGCTTACGGTTGCGTACTGAATGTGATTGCGCTGCTCTACCTGAGTGAGCTTGTCAGAATCGCTAAAGCAATAGTGCAGATTTTATGCAGAAAGCAATACAGCCATCTTAAGCTCCAACCTAGCAGAAGTGATGTGTTCTTGCAGACAGACTGTATCATTCCGTTCGGCCCACGGAGTGACTGTCAGAGCTGCCCCTGAGGTCTTGTTCCAGTGAGCTGTCATTAGTATTTAGGACATGGAGCATGATGTTGGTTCTTTTGAATCAAAGTCTTTATCCTCCACTGGTCAGGGCACAGTGAGACCAGACAACAGCTCGCAGACTGTCTGACCCTGAACTGCAGGGAGCAGGGGTGTTGCTAGGTCTGGAAAAGATCTGGGGCTATGCTAATGTCAGGGCTGTCAGGACTCGGGGCTAGCTAGCCTTTTGGCTGTAGCCCATGAGCTTCTATCCGAGGCCACAACCAAAAGACCCAGGGCTATAGCACCCCCCAGGCACCCCTTAGCAACGCCTCTGGCAGTGAGAATGAGACCACTTAGCTTCGTTGTCACCCTTAATTCACTGGCCGATCCAAATGTAAAGCGACTATCGCCGGTGGTAGAAGCCCATCTGCATTTAAAGCGCAATCATTGCTCGAAGTGAACTTTGGGTCCATGAAGCCACCAGCACAGCAAAACTACTCACGCAGAATTTGTGTTGACTTTAAAACTAAACTTGCCATTCCAACATTAGTACCATTAAACCAGTTACAGTTACTATCATTTAACTATTTTAAGTGGCAGCAAAGGGCACAACCACAAATAAACAAATATACCTGGCTGCACATTTGGCGTTTTCCTTACAAAAATAATATCATGTGCAATAAAGGGTCAAAGATTGGGTGGAATTGCTTTAGCGATTCTGACAAGCTCACTCAGGTAAAGGGTGTAAGGGTAACATAGTGAACAGCATGGCAGATGAAGCAGCACGACAGAGGTTTACAAGTCAGACACATTAAAACATGTATGGAAGTTCACCGGAAAAAAACAAATCAAGGGGGTTCCGTCGCCTCCATCGAAGGAACTCAATCCCTCAAGGCCTTCCCGTGCATCTTGGCCATCTCGCCATACATCCCCCTCTATATCCCTGTCACCACCCCTGTCTCATGTACTACTTTCGGCTCTCCTCCCACCTGACGCTCTCTGTCTCCCAGGTGAAGCCAACCCCATCACTGCCACCCGCCTTCTCGGTCATATGGCCCATGAAACGTGTGACTGTGGAGGCTTTCGCCACTACTTTCTCTCCTCCTCCAATGCATGCGGCTGACTCACACTCGGACACATCGCTCTCTACCCTACATCTTTCTATCTCTAACACGCTTGATTTCCTTGCCCCTGTCAATAGGATCTGTCTGAAGCCTACCTCCAAGTGCAACTCTTGGTATGACTCCAACCTCATCACCCTAAAACGCAAGTGTAGGGTGGCTGAGAGGAAGTGGAGGGCATCAGGCGCATCCTCTGTCAAACTGGCCTGACGCCTGCTCCAAAGGCAATAAAGACTCTCTGTCCTTTCCAAGAGAGACCCCACATCCAATCCTGCATCTCTGTGGCCTCCAACAACAAGGCCGACCTGTTCAAAATCTGCAAGGAACTGGCCAATGCTACTGCAGTCTCCACCTGTCCTGTTCCCTCCCAGGCACGTTGCACGGCACTGGCTTCTCACTTCACCACTAAAACCCAGGACATCCTGTCCTCTCTCTCCTCCATCTCTCCCTCTGCCTCTCTCTGCCCCTCTCTAACCGCTTTGTCCTCTCTTCCTCCTTTCTCCTCTTTGCCCGTGTTCACTCTGCGAACGGAAGGCGAAGTGGCCAGATTGGAGGAGGAGACAATACCGAAGGCCTCCAGTCGATTAACGAACGAATGGTGAGTAGACTAAGGGGAATGGCAAATTACAGGGATAGGGTTCTGATAATTCTTAGATAACAGGAAATATTGTTTGAAGAGAAAATAGCATTTAGAGTCCTTGCTTAAGGGAGTTCAGAAGGAGACGTCTCAAACTCCAGTGGGAGTAGAGTGAAAATTGTAACGCGTGAACAGGTTTACGTAAGGTGATGTCTCAACCCTGTACAGGTTATTATGTAAAGGCGAGAGAGAAAAAGTGTAATCATGGTGTTTATTAATATGCAAAGTCAACTAGTCAGTATGTTGTTTGTTGAGTAAAAATATCGAAGAGCGATAAAAGTTGTGAAGAAATTGAGACCAGTTGAGGAGAAATAGCGATCAAACATAGCGGAGTGGTTGGCACCAATCCAAATGTAGAGATATCTAATTGAGAAATTAGAGGCTTGAGTGGTGATTGATGGTGCACGCTCATATTTGTTGTTTTAAAGGCATTGAAAAAGTAAGTCTGTTAAGTAAGTATCGAGAGTCAATTGAGACTTGTCATTATGGGAGATACTCCTCGGAAGCACTTATGTAAGACATTACTAAAGCACATGCCCAAGCTCAAACATTATAGTGCGGAATGGGTGAAAGGCATGGCAGATAACATGTTCATGCCATGGCCACAAGGGGTATCACTGTCAAAAATGATATTGAAACACATGACCACATACTTGCACGCTGCGTACACAGGGAAGCAATTAGAGAAAATGTTAGCGATTCTAGAGCTATGTAAAATGTATCAGGAAGAGAGGGACGATCCGCCACCTGAGGAGTGGATGCTTAGTCAGCGTAAGGAAGAAGGTGTTGAGCTCTCAGCTCCCCCTACCATGCCTGAAGTGAATGGTGCTAGTGCGGAAGATATAGAGTTGTATCCTTTAAAGGAGTTGAAAGTGGTGACGGGGTATAGTAATCCGATATACGAACCTCCCGCTTATAGCATTGATGATAGTCCAGAGGAGAATAAGAGAAAAGAAGAGATCTATAAGATCATACAAGATAAAGAAGAAAGGAGTGAGCGGTTGAATATGTTGTCAGAAATAGAAAGGGAAATTAAGAGATGGAAAGCAGAGAAGGATAAAACTGACGAGATATCGCTCATGGAGAACGAATGGATGGGGGGACAGATATTACATAAAATCGATGGGAAAAGCATCTGGGAAGTTATGCAAAGAGAAGATAAGGATGAGCAAGAAAGAAAGGACAAAGAATGAGAGAAGAGATTGAAAGAAGATGAGCAGAAAAGGAAGAACAGTGAGTGACAAGAACAGATGTATCAGGAGGAGCAAGAGAAAAAAGAAGAACAGGCAGAAGAACAAAGAAAATATGACAATAGACAGAGGGCGATAGAAGGCAGCGATAGAAGAGAAAGGAAGAAAGAAGAGGAGGAAGTGCAAAAGTTAAGGGATAAAAGGATACAGAGACAACGGGAAGAAAAGGAAAGAAGGGAAGGAGTAAGGAAAGAAGAACGAAGGCAAGAGGAAGACAGAATTAGAAGGGAGACGAGAAAGCAAAGAGAACTGGATGAAGAACTAGAACGAAGAAGGAGACAGTGGGATCTTGATGCCAGTCTTATTCATAAGGAACAAGTAGGGCCAAGCCCAGAAATACGATGGGATAGAACAGAAGAGCTCCTTTTGATAACGGGAGCAACGTCAGGAGCATCTAGAGTAGTATTGAAAGAAGAAGGCTTTGATGCAGAGAGCATCGGAGACAAGATCGTTAAGGCCTATAAAGAATTAAAGGAAGGTAGCAGATACGGAAATCAAAGGAGAAGGGATCAGTCCCTAGCCTTCCAATCACAAAGTGAAGAAGAAATTCTGTTCAGCCAGGAATGTAGAGCATTGTCCTTAAGCAGACTGAAGCTAGACAAAGGTGAAGGGGATAATAGTCACACTTCTTAGGGACAACACATATCAGACGAGGAAAGAGACTCCATCCTCGAGATAGGAGGAGGGAGTGGGTGCACCCCCGAAGGAAGCCTGCAGATAGACAAAGAAGTAAGATGGTCGGATCTTGAGCAACCTTAGGATACAATGCCAGATCCCATAGCATATCCAACGCGTCACCAAGGATGATCGTATAGTGAGAAGGGAGAATCACTGCCATATGTGAGCAGGTTAAGGTTAAGATCGCTACCGACAAGGAGACAGACAGGGATGATCATCCCTGCCATGGATAGATCAACGATGGGAGCCGACTGTGGTTAGAGTTTACACAGTTTCCCTTATTGGAAAAAGGGGGAGCAAGACCACAGTATATTCCATGGCCGCAGATGGACAAGGATAATCTAAGGTGTAAGCTCCCGAGTTTGACTTTGGGTGCTGGCAAATGCATATACAAATTAAAATAAATGATAGGAGGAAACACGCTGGCCATAGCGGACATAAAATGTCTCCTGGCAGTTCTTCTTGGGAAAAGAGCTGATGACATATGGAGGAGAGCAGGATATTCCAGTGTGACAGCACAAAACACAGCGCATGATGGAGGACTGTTTAATAATTGCAGAGCAGACATGTGGAGGGCTCTAAGTGTACAGTACCCCAATACATCAGATATGGGTGCAATTTTGACACGTAAGATGAAGGAAGATGAAGACCCTATTGCTTACATTCAGGACATTCAAGAGAAATGGCAACTTGATACGTGGGAAAAAACTGTGGCATTATTTTACCACATTTTATTCCAGGGGTTGCCTGAGCCAGTGCAGAGGCAGATGAAGAAACAAGTGGGAATTGAAGCAACAACATGGGCTGAGATACAGCTGATGATAGTGCATCATTGTCAGCTATGCCAAGAGAAAAATAAGAAGATGAAAGTAGGAAAATTGAGGAAGCCAAGTTAGTTCAGAAAAAGTTGTCAACATTTTCCATAGAAGGGGCAGTGTTGACAAGCAGAGAAGGATTGGTAATGCAGGAAGCAATAGGTAAATCGCAGGCGAATAATCAGCACCTGATGGTCCAAGGTGGCTATGGGTTTGTGCCACGAGGCAGAAGTATGGGCTATAGAGGAAGAGGAGGATTCCAAAATAATCAAGGTGGGTTTCAGAATACACAGAATGAGAATCAGAGTACCCAGGGAAGGTATAACCAAGGGGGACATGTCAGACAGGCACCCCCAGTATGTTGGACTTGTGGGATGACAGGGCACATTGCATGCATATGTGGGAGCCAAGGGAATGTATAGATTGGTCAATTTGCAAGAGGGGGGACAGCTTATCCTCTGCCATATAGCACACAAACTAGGGAAGGGTTCACCCAAGATCAGACATTGTATCAGACACAAGCGCCGCAACTGCAACAGGCACAAGAGCAAGAGTGAGTGCAAATGAATCCACCACAAGGGCAGTCGCAACAAGCCACCATGCAGACACAGCAGTATACAAACACAGGACAAGTGCTAACACCCAGAATAGGAGGTGTTACTCTGGTAGTAGGAAATCCGTTCACAGGGACGGGGATGAGCCTATACCCACAATAGGCCAGCTCACAGGGTGATTTGATGTGTTCAGTAGTATCTGTGACACCAGACCCCCAAGAGGAACCAAGGGTTGATGTGACGATAGGAGGCAAATCTGTTTTCTTTTCTAGTAGACACTGGACCTACTTGTTCATGTATATGAGAGGGAAAATATTCAATATCAGGAATTGACATGAATGCTCAAGGTTTCTATGGAGCTACGAGTCGAGTGCCTTTCACTGATGAATTACCAGTCTCTATAGGAGAGTGTGACATGTCTGTTCCTTTGTTGTATTCACGACAGACACTGGTTAATATTTTGGGAACTTAACATGACGATTTCCTTTACTGATCAAGGGATAGTGTGCTCCACTTCAAGAATATACTATTTAAACGTGGGCAAACTTGTACTGGCGTTCGCAGGGCAAGTGGCTCTGCGAGGCATTCCAATAGATCCAGAGATTTTTCTATATGGGATGAGATAACATGGCTACCTGGCCTAGTGGGAAAGATTGTAAGGATCCCTGATGAGTTTTTGTTTAGACCTCAAATACCTATGGATGAAGAAGGGGATGGACTATCCCTATAGAATTAGAAGCAGCCATTGAATGGAGGGAAATGGCAATGCTCGAAGGGATAGACGATGAGGGTAGACCATGGAGAACAGCAGTAGCTCTCGAGGAAGGGTGCAGATTGACTGACATCACTGATGATGACATGTTTAGGGAAGACCGAACAGACGATGAAGTGGTATTCTTTATGAGCATCACATACTGGATGAGAATAGAGAAAAGCAAAGCCCCACAGCGAATGCCGATAATGCGACAGCATCCAGAACTTTCTCAGGAAGACTTGGAGAAGGTGCCAAGCGTCCTTTGGACCACAGGCCCTATGACGTAGGGTTATTAAAGGGAATAGGGGAAGTTAAAATAAAGCTTAAGCCAGAGTGCGGTGATACAGTACATAGATGACATTTTAAATTGTAGCACAATGGAAGATGAGTGCAGACATGATTCTGTTCAGTTGATGACTAGTCTAGCAGACAAGGGATATAAGGTAGACAAGGAGAAATTACAATACTGACGAGAAGAGGTGTTATACATAGGCAGTTGATTTCACTTGAAGGAAAGAAGGTACACCTGAAAGAGCTGAGGCGAGTATGAAAACCTCAAAGCCAAATACAGTGAAACAGATGCAACAGTTTCTGGGGCTATTCAACTATGTTAGAGCCTGAGTGTTTGATTACAGTATATACACAAGACCCCTTTTTCAAGCTTTGAAGAAAGCACAAATGGATAAAGTAAAAATAGAATGGACTGAGGAAATGGAGGAGGGGTTTGAGGAGCTGAAAAAGGCCATTTATACAGCCCCTGTTTTAGGTATTCCCAATTATGCTGAGGAATATTATTTGTTTTCGCACACAAAATGGACAGTCATGACAGCAGTGCTTACGCAGAGAACTACATTGGGTTACAAGCCTTTAGCGTATTACAGTGGGATTTTAGACTCAGTTACGAGAGGACACTTTCTGTGTGAACAGTCATTGGCAGCTGCCGTGTTCGAAATTGAGAAGTCTACAAGTACTGTTATGGGCTGCTCTATGATTCTCTTCATGGAGCATGCTCTGTTTGCATCCCAAAGAGCGTCAACTTATGAGGTAATGATTTTGAACCCATCGATTAAGATTCTAAGATGTAAAATAGTGAATCCTGCCACATTTATAGCTGAGCCAATAGCATAAGTCAATCATGTGCATGACTGTGCTAATTATGTTGAATTGTATGGCGATATACCCCGTGTGAAGGAAAATGCATTGTCAGGAGGGAAAATTCTCTTTGTTAATGCTTCTTCGAAAATTGATCAGACTAGTGGGGAAAGGCATTCAGGCGCTACAGTAGTGAGACATAGATTAAATGGAGTATTTGAAGTTGTGGCTAGTGAAAGGGTACCGTCCCACTTTTCAGCACAAGCAGCTGAATTAGTGGTGCTCATTGTTGCGCTCGTGAAACACGAAGGGCAGGAAGTGACGTTGTACAGTGACTTTGCCTACGGGATGTCAACCATACACGCAGGATTAGCACGTTGGAAAAGGAGGGGCTACCTCCATGCGGACGGCACTCCAGTGCAGCATGCATCCTTATTGGACAGGCTTATTAAGGGACTACAACTCCCAGTGTCCATAGTGGTCATTAAATGCGCTGCGCACACTGAACAAATAGATTTTATATCTTGCGCGAATGAAGCTGCAGACGCAGAAGCCAAAAGGGTTGCATATTCACCTGATGTTTTCAGTTTTGAAACTGAGAATATGAAAGAAAAAGTAGTTATAGCCAAGTTAGTGCAAGAAGGGTTTAATAATTTGATGATGACTCAAATAATGGAGATTCAAGGGCGTGCACCGCAGGAAGAGCAGGAATTATGGAAATGAAGGGTGTGTTCTTTATTCCCCAAAGAAGCATTCTGGCGACAGGACAGCACTGGAAAGCCGGTGATGCCAGTAGCGTTGTTAAAGGTTGAGCTTGAACAGCTGCATTATTCCGTGCATGTAACTAGGGAGAATCTTGCTGCAACGATTGTGGAAGACTGGTTAATTCTGAATTTGTTGGAACACGTTGCACTATATATGGTAAACTGCATTGTGTGTCAAAAGGTTACTGCTGGGGATGCACTGACAATTAGAGGGGTAATGCCTCGACCGAATTGTCCGTTTCAGCATTTACATATTGACTATGCTGCAGCTGTGTAATGGATATAGGTATCTATTAGTGGTTGTGTTTCCCTTCTCTAGGTGGATCAAGGCATGTCCATGTACATGCCCTGATGCCACTTGTGCAGAAAAGTTTTTTGTGCACAAAGTCTTCCCGAGATGGGGTGTGTGTGAAGTGCTGAAATCCGACAATGGGCCACATTTTGTTAATGAGATATTTGAACTAATAGGACTTCAATTGAACATTAAACACAAGTTTTCTTCGGCTTATCACCTGCAAGTGAACGGTATTTGTGAGATACTCAACGGGCTCCTTAAAGAAAGGATTTCCAAGATTAAATTGACTTTGAAGAAGGGATGGCTATATTGCCTACCATTAGCATTATATGCCCTTTGGAATTAGCCAGGTTCAGACCATCACCTCACCCCTCACGAACTAGTGACAGGGCGGCAAATGAGAACGCCTCTTACACCTCCGTCTAGAAGTAGAAGCGATGCCCAGAGTGTAGCTAAAACGTTAGGGGATGAGTTGCATGACTATTTGACATGTATGACCTCTATCATCTCTCTCATTTCAGATCAAGTCAAGCGTCAGGGGGGGTCGGTCTCAGAACACAGAAGAAGAGAATTCAACAACCGACCCAGCTCAACTTTTATCAGCACCTAAGTTATATGTTCGAGACCTACTATTGATAAAGAACTTTACCCGATAGTGGCATGAGCCATGCTGTAATGGCCTCTTTTGCGTTGAAAATATAACCCCTTCAGCTGTGAAGGTCCAAGGGAGACGTGCTTGGCTTCACTTAGGAGATGTAAAGGCCTATAAAGGTGAGATTGCAATCCAGATTTAAGACAAGAAGAAGAATTTCAGCATGAGTAGACTTGATCGATGACGAAGAAGAAGGACGATAAAGCACCGACCAGTGAATAAGACAGATTTAGCTTGGACTAAAATTCAGCGAATACTCCTTATAGATATTTTAGCAGGCGTACAAAGACTTGCAGCAAATTTTATTAGGCTAAAAATGAACTTTAGAGACACGTTGACGTATTAAAGTTATGCCTAAAAGTCAGTTCTTGATTAGAAATTACAAACGAGATCAGTATCCAGATTCATTTCGTGATGCAAACAGCTATTATCAGCAGTTCAACATATGGTACTTACTGATGTGCATCGGTTTGTGCTTGCTGTTTTTATATTCATATTTCAAGCTTATCCTGCTCTTGTCAGAAGAGATGTTGATATTCACACTTTTTTACAGGATCCTAAGAATGGCCCTGTATTCAGAAGACTCCTGATTGCAATAATCGAGCAAATTTTACTGTTGCAAGCATAAACAAATTTGATGATTGCATTAAAAGTGAGAAATATAGAAGTTTACATGGTTCTAGAGAATAAAAAAGTGCAACAAATACCAGGATGGTGCGAAAGGTGAATGCCTACTCTCTTTGTCTTTTTGTTCCTCACTTTTCACAGTCTCTATCACATTAGTACTTCTACTGAGGCAGAGGCCACTATGTTTCGCCCTACTACGAGAACTGCTTTTGATTGGCTTACTTTTTTTTAATCCTTCTTTATTGGCATTTGATATATATCAACATTTAACATTAAATCGAGCCCCTTTATACCACCCCCTCACCCGGTACACTTCAAATAGAAGTTAGCACCTCTGCGCGCAGTCTTTCATGTGACACGGCATTGGCCCTTGCACATGGTAGCTGTGGTGCTGTGGTGTGTTTGCACTCAGCTCTGCAGTGAGGTAGAAGCCCCTACAGATCTCCCCACAATGAGAACTGCTTTTGACTTGCTTCATGAGTATTACACAACTTTTACATTTGGGAGACATAAGAGAAATGCAGGGGAAGATAATGAATGGATAAATAGCTATCCAGATAATGCAGCACACGTGAGTAACAACAAATGGTATCAGCACATGAGAAATGTGGGCGATAGAACATCTAAGGAAAGTTGCTATGTCTACGCTATCATACCCCATTCCATGAATACAGTGCAAGCTTTCATCTCCAGAGAAGTTCCAGAACATGATGCAGGTGCCTCGTTCATCTTGCAGCATGTATGACCAGAGGACAATTCCAGGGAGGTTGGGCTACTTTACGATGGAGATCGAAATGGTTGTTTCCATTTCAGGATGATTATATCAAGACTTTACAGATTGAAAATAAACCTGGATGGGAGAGCAAGATGCTTGTGTATCCTGCAGAAGGAAAAGATGAGGTGGACATAAAAGACATGAAGAGAATATAATGCCCAGATATAAATGAAATAGCTGGATAGCCTGGCGGTTGGGAATGAATGCAAGTCTTAGTCTATGGATGAGTGAAGACCAAGAAGGGATGGGAAGGAGGACTGACATCTTGTGCAGCTCATCGACTGAAGTCAGAATATGTGCAAGAGGTACAGAGAGTAAATGATGGGTGTTTGAAGTCATGGGCTAAGCATGCCAAACTACTGACATGGGTAGAAGATGAATCAGGTCCAACGATAGTGATTCCATTGGCAAATGCGACACTGCTTCCGAAGAGAAGGAAGAAAGCATGTGGGAGATTACATAGGTTGCACAACTACAGTTGACGTTTCCAGAATGGGAGCAGGGACAGTTGTCCTGATGGATCGATATTGGGCTTGTGGGCCTAGGGCCTACATGAAGCTGCCCAAGGATTGGGGAAGAATGAGCTCCTTGGTGCTCATTCATGTTGCAGCATTAGTGATTCCTCAGAGTGACCTGAACTTTGGATAATTTCTGAAAGTAGATTAGATGCCCATTTGAGAAGGAGAAGATCACTTAAATTTCTCAATCGGACTTAGAGGGAGAATTATTTCTCAGCTAAATCAATAGAAGCATACAAGGCTATTCCTTATGAGCACAGGTTGTCAGCAAGACTGCTTCAATATTTATGACTATATTCATGCCTGGGATCCAGACGATGGCCAATGCCAAGTGGTTGCAGATTACGAGATGGTAGCTCCTGCAAGCAATCAACGCCATCATAAAGGGATTCAATGCTATCAAGGAACAGCTGAGGGCCATACGATTAATGACCCTGCAGAACAGATATGTCCTTGACATGATCACAGCGATGGAAGGAGGAGTTTGCACCAAAATCGTTGCACATTCATACCTTCTCACGATGACGAGATGGGAGCTTGACAAAGGCCATAACGTTGCTGATGAACCTACATAACAAGAAGGAAGACGAGACAGAGGACATTGCAGAAAACAGTTGGTTTGCGTCCATATTATCATGGATTCCGCAGTGGATGGTGAACATCTTCAAATTCCTTGGAGCAGTATTGGTGATGGTGTAATCAGGATAGCGATTGCCCAATGTAAGTAGACAGCAAAGAAGGCACATGGAATGAAGATGCTGATCGATGTCGGACCAGGGTTTGGACCCACGGAATTGTCTGATGAAGATGTCAGAAAATACATAGAGGCCAGCATCATAGCACCTGAAGGAACGAAGTTCCTGTATCCAAAGAATCATAAGAAGTACGTAGGATGATGGGTCTATTGTAATCCGAATGTAAAGTGCAACTATATGACCTGGAGTTTAGATGAACATGTTAAATCAGCCGGCACCCTGAAGGGGGTGATGAAGATCTGGACCCCAAAGAAGCACTTCTTCAAGAGGAAATATCAAGATGTGGAAACTGGTGTAGAGGTGGTCGATGAGTCGACCAGAGGGGGGAATGTAGAGGAGCAGCTGAATGCATCTGCAGGAAATCCCTCCCCACTACCACCTATATGTTGGAAGCCTGAGATTGTGCCATGTTTGACACCAGCAGTTGTGGCTATTGCACCGCGAATATTCGAAAGAAGGTACCCACTGAGAAAACCTTATCAAATGTATTCCCAAAGAGACGACAATCTAAGGGAGAAACTCCCTGAAGGAATATTAAAAAGAGCAAAAGAGGAGCTGGTGACATCACGAAATATGAGCGTGACGCCCTGAGAATATTGAATAAGGAGAATGCATGAACCTTATAGAACTGATGATGAAGTTAAGAATCAAGTAAACTTTCATATGCAAAAAGAAGATTGCAGGTGTGTGACGCAATGCAGAAAATGCAAGCCGTTTAATAACTGTACAGATGCTGTAACGCAGGTAGATTAAGTAATCTTAGAATCTGGCTATAAGTAGTGAATAAACTGCAGGCGAAACCGCCATTGTATAGAAGCTGGTCATCAGTGTCATGAATTTAGTAAGCCCGGACCCATGGAGAGGAAAGACTGAGAACTGTGTCGCAGCTAAGAATTAGCTAAGATTGTGTACATGAATGGCGAGGCTGTTTGGCCTGATATAAAAGCTGAAGCAGCCAAGACTGGTTATCTATTCTTGAAGGCGGTGAACATGCTGAATCATTTCTATTTAAGGTACAAAGAAAGAACACCAAGCGTGCCAAGTTGTATTCATTTAAGACATTTAAATGCTGCAAAATGGACCAAATCGTGGTCTCCTGTCAAGTGAGCCAAGGATGGAAATGGAGTTCAGTGAAGAGTTCTAGGACAACGATAGTGCGTGCTCACACTCCCTTATATTCCCATAGACAACAATACTCTGCAAGGCCAAGTTCAAAGACAATCTTCATGGCAGAAGGCATGGGTGTTGAGAGACGTTGGGCTAATTGGGTGGGGAGGTGAAGTCAAATTCCACCTCCTAGCACCTGGGTGTGAGGCTACGTGCTGCTACATTAACAGAATGTTACAGACATGGCATGAGCGTGCCAACCAATTATAAAGGTCTGTATAATGAAGGGCCTTATAGTTTGAGAGCCAATGATATACCGTGTACCTAATAGTGCTGAAGATGACATGTTTTAGAGGTAGGCATAAGTTGCCACCTGACAGTAGATATCCAATTACAATCCCACCCCTTATAGAAAGTATATTTAGATGTTCCCATTTAACCAATCACAACCCTTCATTGGTTTTTCTTAATTGCCATGTAGTATGATGTCATGTCTGACGTATTTCTTGTATAAAAGGTTGCTTTTCTGTAAAATGAATTGAGAGATTGAGCGAACGTCCGTTGATGTCCGCTGTAACTCCCTATTTTAGATCATTGTTAATAAAACAGCAACCTTTGGCATCTTCCTGAGTTGGTTCAAATACTTTGTGCCAGAGTTATTCTGCATCCCCATCCATTGCGTGCACGCTATCCAAAGGGCCCTACGCCCACCCTTAATTGAAAAAAGAAAGATATAGTGTCCTAAAGTAATGGCCACTCCCATCTCCTGCACACTATTGTTACTGAACAAAGTCAGTCAAACCTTAATTGAATTCTTACTGCATTTCCATTATTACAAAGGTTTAGTTAAGAATTACAAGTTTCAGAAAGAATATCTGTGCATAATTGTAGATTAATCCGAAATAAAAAAAATGAGGGAGATACTTATTCCACTTGGTTAAAATCGTAAATCAAGGAAATTCAGAGCATCGGATTGGAGCAGCTGCCTAGATCATCTGCAATAAATATAGTAATTTTAGTAGTTCCTCAATCTATCCATGGTGATTCAAATCTAGAGATAATCTATACATGTAGACAGACATTGTTCTCATCACGATGTTCGTGATGAGAACAAATTCAGAATTATTCATTCAGTATAGAAGATACCTGAATCCATAGGGGAAGAATACCACTTATTAGGTGGTCAAGCGATCTCTCAAAAGTATGGTGATTGGTGAATAAATTTGAATAGATTAGGTTCCGATGCTTCTCAAATTCTTTAGTCTCACCTTAGAAGATCCCAGGTACTGTATATTTATAGAGTTAATTCAAACTATTTCTGTACCATTCAATCCATACTGGAAATATGATCCAATGGCATGGATCTGTAAGAAAGGTGTAAAACCCTTTAGGGTCTGGGCAAATCTAAATCAGACTTACACTAAGTATAGCAAATCTTAATATTCTAACTATTTCTATCAACTCACCTTACTTCTTTAACTCTACTGGCGTTTGAAGGTTCTGTAGCAGTCACGCTACAAACTCAAGATGGCCACCTGATATACTATGTAATGGGAAGTATTCACATGATTGCGTGATGACGTAATTGGTTGATTAAGTAAATGTAAATATTACGCAATGTTTTCAAAGAGATATAAGCATTGAATCTATCCCACTCTTATTCAGAATAATTGACCATTTATGATGGGCAAGAAGGGTGTGGCCTACAAGTGTCCATGTGTATGTGGAATATTTGCTACATGTATGTTGGTCGTTAAATACTGTGAGGGGTCAGAAATGAGAGACGGACACAAAGTTGTAGTTTTTTCAATGTTTGCCATATTTATTAAAATTAAAGAGAGGTGAGATAAACGCCTATCTGCCCCAATCCGAACATGAATTTTCCCACCTAGCTAACTAAAACTAAAGAAATATGACCTTGTGTCCAAATGTATCTGACTCTCACACTAACACAAACAACTAAAGTGCATAAGGTATCTGGTTTCAGTTCAACAAAACTGTGCAAAAGTTCAAACTTATAATTCTCACAAAGCACTCCTTGTAACCAGGGATTGGTTCCCTTCCCCTGAATCAATTCAGGAAGACTTTTGACAAAGTTCAGATTCAACGAAGTTCTATTCAGTTCAATACAAAATTTCTTTTACATCCAGTACGTTTTTCAACTTGGTAAAGTAAATGTCTCTTTCACAAAACACATGTTTAAAACCCAAAGCAACAGTTTCTTCCACAAAGTATTCTTCCCAAGATATTAAAGCAGTTATAAGAATATAACAATTATTCTTCTGGTGGAATACTTTTGTCAAGATAGCACAGACAATGTAGTTTGTTAAATAACAGTATTTCAGGATGATAAAGTTAAAAGTTACTTTTCCAAAAACATTTGTTACCACAACTACATTACTTCAAAGCAGCTATTTCTTTTCTGGTGTACTCGCCTGCCAAGAAAAACTACAACTGGTCCCTTTCCTGGTTTACTCACCTGCCAGGAAGACAACTCCTACAACGATAAGTTGTCTCTTCTGCTAGTGTCAATATTTGTTCCATGTTTCTCCACACCAATATCCCAAGTGGTCAGAGTTGTACAATGCTTGCCTGTTTTTATAGTCTCTTGACTGTTGGCAATATGGGTTACATGTTTCCCCAAGCTGATATCTCATGAAAGGAGAATTGCACCCATGTTGCCCTTTTATCTCTTCTTTATACTCCCTTGGCTATTGGCAATGTGGGTTTCAGGTTTCCCCAATCTGATATCTCACAAAAAGGACAATTGTGCCTGTTTTGCACCTCTTTTCTACTTGTTCGGTATTCAAAATTGTCTTTTACTGATAAATGTTCTGCTCGTAGTGCTCCCGGGTTACCTTTCCCTTTAGGCCAAATCACTGACTTCTTTTTCGGCATCTTGTGTCACTCCTTGATGCTTTGTTGTAGTATCAGTGAGGGCAGAACTTCGGTGAACTATCAGAACCTCTGTGGTCCAGCAATACCGTTGACAGTTCTCCTGTGACTGCCGTTGACTGCACAGCAATTCTCTGAAGCTTGAAGGCAAGCGTCCCCAGATAGCACGATCCTCCCCCCAATGAGAGACAATAATGGACTCTCCCAGGATGGGAATAAGGCCAGGACAAAGTGCGGGTGAGCTTAAATGGGAGTTTATCAATCAAAATAGGGCATGCAAAGAACTCTGCAAACTCCGAGAGCGCTCTGTCTGACAATAGCAAAGACAGGCGTATATATTTACAAAAAACGTCATAAGAACCTACATGCTACAGGGGGCACAAGTTCGTGGGGATTGGGTGGCGACGACTAGCTATAGGTGCTGCTGCGATGTGGTTTGCCGCGGCTGGAGGACGTCACTGGTTACCCTCGTGGGTTGGGCTGGGCCTGGCAGGTCAGCTGGGCTCATCCGGGCGGTGTTGTTGTGCCAGCCGTGATCAGTGTCAGAGATGAATGTCTTTCCTGACTTTCTGCGCTAGGGCCACGCACACCGCAGTCATTCAACATTGCAATATTATCTTCCCTGGTAAATCTTCCAATAGGTTATTCTACAGGTTAATGCAACACAGGAGGAATGCACCTGGAGTGGGGTCTGTTGGCGATTCGTCAATACATGGTTACCACCATCCTGTTGACTGGGTATCAGAGGTCGTGGGGTTGGGTCTCGGGGCATGGGACAGGCGGTCTGTGTCATCATGTTTTGTTAGAAGTCATTATGGATATGTTCTTGTAATGTTGCCATAATATTGGGTGTCCTGATTTTACAGGGGCCATTAACCTAAGGTGGGCCGGCGGGTCGTGGAGTCTAAGAAAGGGCGCCTTTGGATCTGTGTTTTAAGGCCGGGGTTTACTGCTGGGTTGTAAATAATTCAGGTGGCAGGCCGTGGCCTTGGGTGCTGCGGGGGAATGCAAATGCTTGAAGCGGCTCCAGCCAAATTGGGGGAGGTGGAGCAGCACGGCACAGGCCTCTGCTTTTTCGTCTGGCAGGCTTCACTGAGAGGAAGGGGGAATGGCCTTGCATGTGCTCACAAAGGTATTTTCCTCGTGTGTTGCAGACTTTAGATGGAAGAGACATAAACATTCATATAATATACAATACTCATTGAGTCTTTCCAGAGCTCACGTTTTTGACATTGCTAGTGCCATTCATATGGCCAATTTGAGCACATTGCTTATACACTACGTTTTTAGCAACTACAACATTTTGTTATATGCTTATACATACACGGTAAGTGAGGTAGTAGTAAGGTTGGTGGAGCACGCAGGAACAACCCGCCACTGAGACTGGCGGTAGTGGCACATAGTGGGCTCGGACACACATATGGTGCATTTTCGTGCACCCCTTACATGAGCCCTCAGTATGGTTGCATTTGTCTTTCTTTGCACTCTAGCAGCATTAGTTCAGTTTTGGCGCGGGACTGTGGGGTGCAGTCTTCTTGATAACACACATAACATGAAAAACCACCGGGACGCTTTTACCATTTGCACATAGCTACAGGGATGTGGGTGCTTCATCCCTAATGTCATATGAGCACCCATCCTGCCATTTTCATATATTTTACAGGTTTTTTAGTCAGTGAGGTTTTGGAGAGAACGCTTTCATCACAGGTGGTTTTCTCATTAATATTTGGGGATTTTGTTTTTGTCAGGGGACCATTGTACAGTTCTTTTCCACCCAGGCCCTGCTGGCCGGGTCATGCTGGAAACAGCGATACACTGCGGAAGGTGAAATGTTACACTGTTGGTATCTAACACTAGCTCATGTCCGTCTGTTCGTGGGAACGTGCTCTTAGCGGATCTGCCAGGCAGCTGTGGCCACAGGGATAAGTGATACTCTCCAAGGGTGGGGGCCGCGTGGCGGTGCACAGGGCTCAAGCCATTTTTATTATACAAAAATGGCTTCCAGGGCCTAGCTAAATTGAACAGGTTTGGTCAATGTCTTCAGCCAGTGCCCCACCCGCCACCTGGGCCCTGGTGGCAGGAAGGACACCCGGTGAGCCATGAACCTCACCGGGGGAGAAGAGGCATGGGAGGGGGGTCTCCTGGACCAGTCTTCCCATACATTTCCCCCCTTTCGTTACTTAAGTAACAAATACTTTAAATCCTCCAACCTCCTGCACTCTTCCTCATCAGCTATAGCGTCATTCCATGCAGGGGTGCCTTTTATTGGCATCCATGCCCTGCATACCCCTCGCAGGCTTTCACCTCTCCTAGCATATTCATCTGGGGTACAGGTCAGGTATATACAATCGCTATCACCTTCTAGTTCCACCCATACTTCCTCATACCATTCGAGTACCCGGGGCTCTTTGATTGTAGTGTGCCATAGCTTATCTACTATATCCTTATCATGGTACATGGGCACCATCTGGAATCTTGACGTGTAATCTGTACCCGTTTGTACCTGTGCTTCCTGCATAGTTTCTATTGTAACGCGGGCGTTGCCCATTGTCACCATCATCATTGCACCATTCGGTACTGCGTTGGCACAACATCAAAGACCCACCTGGCATAGGCAGAAAATGAAAAGGAGGAACACTACAGCCGGCATCAAAAACTTGACAGTCATTCCCAGCCATGATGGGACCCAGGAGAAGATATTGTCGAACCATGTACTTTCTTCTGCTCCACCTCCCATTCTCATTCTTTCTCCTAGGCTATGTACTGCTTCGATCACATGGGACAGGGAGCCGTTATCTGCATCTTCAGAAGGTAGGAAAGTGCAGCAGGCACTTCCAATTTTTCGGCAAACACCTCCGTCCATTGCTGTCAACAGGTCCAAGACAAACCTGTTCTGCATGGTCATTAGCCGCAGTGCTCGTAGTTCTACTTTTATTACGTTAAACCCTTCTTCAGTATCATTTGCCAATTGGATCAGTTCCCAACGTGTGATTTGGAGCCACTTTGCGTCTGCTCGCGCCTGGATGCTTGGGATGAGTGAGGCGAAGAACGTTTCTGCAGAGCTGAATAATCTATATCTATCCGGGATCTGTGCCAGCAGTTCTGATGATGCTTTTGATATGTAGTTCGATGACCGTCTGTTTCGGGACAGCGCCCCTTCCTTGTTTCCGGAGGACAGGACATATACTTGTGATTCTGCAGTTTATGGGGCCCCACTCTGTTGAGATTTTCCTCGCGTCTCCTTGCCCCCATCAATGTGGCTTTCCGGCATTACCATTAGCGCGGAGTGCAGGGTGGCCAATGAACAGCTGCCACCCCAGGATTGTGGGAGGTGCAGGTATGCTTGGTTGCCACATACCCAATAGGTATCCATTAGGGCCGCTGTCCCTTTTCTCATATCTGGGATGGTGAGGGTCTTGTTACAGTTCTTGTTTGCCCCCATGGTGGTTCTCCCGTCTCCCTTGAAACACAGTTCATAGTTTATTTCTTTCTGCAGCTTGAAGGGTTTTTCGATGGCCGTTACCCAAGTCAATTGTGAGATGTGTTCCTTCCATATGGGTGTGCATGTCTCTTCTATCCATTGCAGTTTCTCTGGTGCCACACCCCGCAGTGCTTCAGCCTTGCACATTATTTCTTCGTCCTTCCACCTGTTGTCCGAAAAAAGTGTCCCTTGTATTATAAAAAATGGCTCCTCCAAACAGACCACTCCTACTGCCTTTGGGTAACAGGTCTTTTCGTTCTGCAGCATCCTGAAAGTTACCTCATGTGCCTGGAAGGTGTTCTTAATTCTGCACAACGTGAGATGAAGGAGACACTGGGCATCGACAATAGGGAACTCTTTCGGTAACAATACTTTGGGTGTACCTGAAGCATGGGGAATGAGGGAGCAGACATAACAGCTCTCGTTCGTTGTTTGCTTAGCCGTTGCACTCATGTCCGCATACCATTTATTTGTCTGGTGGGGGTGTCGTGGGTCTTCCATTTTGTCTAATCCTAACCCATAATATTAATCATATGTCCTCCTCCCCGCCTCCCTTCTCCGTCTGTTATTCCTTTTTCTAAGGTATTTCCCGGCCTCATGGGCGATGGACAGTGTGGGCCCCCCTTTCTCCCTCTCCCCCCCTTTGCCCAATTATCATGTAATATTTCATATCTCGCTGTCATTTCTTCATTCTCCTTCTTTATGCTATCTGGCAGTGTGTTTTTGGTTACGGGAGTGGGCCTGCTGGTGGGGGTGCTATACAACAAGGATATAGCAGAGGGGTTACGATCATTTAGACTGCGGGCATTGTAATTAGATACCTTTGGCGGGGAAGTTGTGCTGTTTTGCATTTTTCCCTGCAGACCTTCATTATGCGAGATAGCAACATTGGATGGTGTCGTGTAATATCCCCATACCAGTTTAGTTCCATCCCATACCAAAAAATCACCTTCTTTAGTATTTACAATTGCTGTTTCATTTGTCACATTAGTCCCGTTAATCCCTCCCCCCTCGTTCATCTCGATAGAGATGAACGCTATGAACCAATACGTAAACAGGCCAAACATCATTGTAAAAAATAATGTAATGCATATCGACAATCCACACTCATACGAATATCTACATCTCTCAGCTAAAAATCCTCTATATCTAATAAATCTATCCATTGCAGGCTGCCCGTTAGTTGCCATGGTATTTCCTGTTTGAGATATAAAAGTGCATTAAGTGCATGCATGTAAACATTTTGTTGTCACTACCAGTGCCAAGATATCATGGAAGGGGAATGGAAGTGGGTAGGGGAGTGGGGTTGGGTCTGTACAGACAACGGAACAGACACTATACATTTTTATCACATTATTATTTACACATAAATCCACACATTTTTTTTTCAATCTTTTCATCTTTATAGATACCCTTAAATGTAATGGTTCTCGTCATCAACTGTCTCAATCAGGTGCATTTCCGTCACACACATGTTCACATTCACTCATTATTTTCATTTGTATTGTTTTCTGTTGTCTGTGCCCCCTCATCCACCTCCTCCCGCACACTATTATATGCCCTTCGTACATCCGTCAAATGTATCCAGTACTTAAGGCCCTTCACTTTTACAGCCGTAGGAGTACAAAATACCACTTCGTATGGTCCGTGGAACCGTGGTGCATTCCACCGGCGCACAAAGCTCCGGACATAAATGAACTCTCCCGGCATCAGTTGTACCGGTGTTTCAGGTTCCGTAAGGGACTCTGTTGTGTTCCCTTCTTCCCTTGTGAATGGTGGGGAGAGCTGCTTTGATATTGCGCGCGCTGCCCTAGTTAGCTTTTTCAGGTAGTCTGTGAACTCATCTCCCAATATCGCAGCGCTTCTGTGCGCGTCTGAATGTTGGCACAGTGGGGAATGTGCTGTGTGCATTCGCCTCCCGGTCACTATTTCGTGCGAGGACAAATGGTGGTCCTTGCTTGGCTGATTTCTCAGCTCAAACAGCGCAAGGGGCAAACAGTAAATCCAGTTCTTCTTTAATGAGAAGCATAATTTCGATAATCTTCCTTTTAACAGGCCATTCATCTTTTCTACCACGCCATTACTTTGAGGATGATAAATCGAGCACAATTTATGTTTTATTCCCAATAGTGTCATTACTTCTTTGAAGAGCTCGTTCACAAAGTGATTGCCGTTGTTTGAGCGAACTACGTCACAAATCCCCCAGCGCGGGAATACTTCCCTTACTAGGAACTTTGCAGCGCTTTTAGCATCAGGTCGTGCACATGGGCCTGCTTCCACCCACCTCGAAAATGGGCATACAACCACAATCATGTAGCGTGCCCCATTGCACCTTTCTCCCATGTCTGCGTAGTCAATGTGTAGCTCTCTGAATGGCCCAATTGGTTTTGGAATTGTTCCCCTGAGTGTACGTAATGTCATTCCAGAGTTGTATATCTGGCATGTTGTGCACTCCATTGTCAATCTAGATATGTGCTCCTGAAGACAGGGCACGAACCACTCCTCTTGTATTTCTGCTGAAATGTGTTGTTTCGTGTTGTGTGCTGGGAAGTGTAATTGTTGAAACGCTATTTCTAATAGTTTTACTGGCATTACCACTTTTCCTGAGTTATTTTGTCGCCAGAGTAAGTCTGTTGCTGATTGGCTGCACCCCCGATTTACCCACATCATCTTTTCATCGCCACTTGCTACTTCCTGTAACTCTAGTATTTGTGATATGGGCATCGCATTGTATCCTTCTGGGAGCTCTTTGTTTGTCTTGTGCTGCAGCATGTACTCACCTGTTTCATGTTTTTCAAAGTATGAAGCTTCCTTGGCAGCAGCGTCCGCTGCTGCGTTCCCCAAAGACACAACGTCTGTGTTGGACGTATGTGCTTGCCACTTCACTATTGCTACCACTGTTGGGTCTTTTAGGGCCTCAATTAACTCCTTCAGCAATTCTGCATGCTGCATTGGAGTCCCATCTGCTCTTCGAAACCCCCTCCGCCCCCATCTTGCCAGACCTCCATGTACTGTTGTCGTCATGTAAGCTGAATCTGTGTATATTGTTACTGCACAACCTTTAGCGGCATGTAGTGCTTCTATTAAGGCAATGAGTTCCGCTGCCTGTGCTGAGAAATGGGATGGAAGGCGATACTGCACTAGTGTCTCATACTCACCTTCTTCCAACCTCACCACTGCCAACCCCACATTTTTTTCTCCCGTGTCCATGTCAATTGATGCTGACCCATCCACAAAGTATACCTCCCCCTCGCTCAGGGCATTCTCGCACACCACCGTGTCCTCCACTGTTTCCCCTGTGTTTAGTTGCACAGTTGTGTTCCTGCATGTCCTCCAGTGTGCATGCTTCGGTAATGAATGTTGCTGGATTCACTGTCCTGCATCGTACCACATTGATATTGGCGCTCGACAATATTATCTCATAGGCAGTTGCTCGCTGTGTGGTAAGTGTACCTTTTGATCTTTCAAGTATTGCAAATAATGAATGTTCCACAAACAATGTGACAGGGCATCCCATTACTATTGTGGCACTTTTCTCAATGGCGAAAGCGGCGGCGGCGAGAGATTGCACGCGAAGCATCACCGCATCCAAGGTGCCACTATAGTAAGCCAATGGTTTGTGTCCTAGAGAAGTTTTTTGTGTCAGTACAGCGGTCATGAGTGTTCCCTTACAATGTGAAAATAGGAAAAACTTGCGTTCATAATCAGGGTTGGCGAGTACTGGAGCACTCGAAATCAATTCTTTTAGTGACTTGAATGAGTCACTCATCTCTTCTGACCATTCTATTTTCCTGTTCTCGTGTTGTGCCTCCTTGAGTGCTTGCAGTAATGGTCTCGTGTAGGTTGCATAATCTAATATCCATGCTCTGCAATAATTGCACATTCCCAGGAATTTCTGCATCTCCTTCACTGTTGTGGGTTCTCTTACTGATCTTATGGCTTCTACCCTGTCAGGGATTATTCTCTTTCCGTCTTTCGATATCAGCTGCCCGAAGTATAAGACCTCTTCCTGACAGTATTGTAGCTTTTCCTTGTCCACTTTGTACCCCTTATTTGCCAGCAGTGACAGGAGTGTTACTGAGTCTTTTCTGCACGTTTCTTCATTCTGTGCACAGACGAGCAGATCGTCTACATACTGAATGATTGTGCTTTCAACTGATAAATTACCCAGGTCTTCGTGTAGTATGCGGTTGAATATACTTGGGCTCTCACAGTATCCCTGTGGTAATCTGCAATGTTCGTATCTATTTCCCCCTAAGGTGAATGCCGTCAGGTATCTGCTTTCTTCAGCCAAGGGGATGGAGAAGAATGCGTTTTTCAAATCGACCACTGTAAAATGTGATGCCGTTTTTGGGATACTGCACAATATTGAAGCAGGGTTCGGGACTAAAGGGAACTCTTTCTGTATGATGTCATTTAAGGGGCGTAAATCCTGGATCATCCTCCAAGCCCCTCCCTTTGCTTTTTTAATCGGGTAGATACAGGTGTTGCATGGTGAGTTTGAAGGCACTATTATTCCCTGAGCTAATAATGCATTTATTGTCTCTTTTATTCCTTCCTCCGCCTCACGGACAATGGATATTGCTTTACTCGGGGCAGGATTGCCCCCTGTTGAGTTTTATGACCACGGGCGTCACTCCATGCAACAACCCCACATCATGGGGGCCTGTTGTCCACAAATTGCCTGGCACCAGTCGCATGTCATCGTCAAAAAATGACGGTGGTGTTCCCACTACTGCCATCAATTGAACGGGAATTTGCCTAGCCTGAATCAAAATGTCACAGGGCATTGCTATTTCCATTATTATTTCACCATCGTTGTCTGAATCAGAGAAGAGATCCTCATCAGATAAGTCTCGTAGGGCAATATTGGCGTTCACGCACAGCACAGTGCGCCATTCACATCCATCTATGTCCATCCTAATTACTGCAATCCTTTTTGCTGATACCTGTACTGCATGCAAGTCTAATGATACCACTGACCCTGGTGCTATGTGTGGGTGCACTATTGGGCGGAAGATGAATTCGGCGGGTATTCTCCAATCCAGCTTTTTTAGCTCAGGAACTACTTGGGCCAGTGTTTTCAAACCTTCAATAAACATTCTTTCATCCACTGGCAGGCCACGTATTTCCGGAGCAGTTGTTTGAGCCTGTACTACCAGCATTACACGTAATGGGCAGATTCCTGGTGTTGGACACACTATTCCTCTTTCTGTGAATGATATTGTCATGTTAAGCTTGCTAAGAAGGTCCCTCCCTAGCAAGTTTATTGGCGATTGTTCGTAATACAGTAAGGGTGTTTTTACAGTTTTACCCCCCACTGTCACATCCAAAGCTTCTGTATAAGGAACTTCAATTACAGCCCCAGAGAACCCCTGCGTCTCTAACTTCCGGTTAGATAACGGAAACCGGCCCTCCCTAATACATGATTTCTCCGCTCCCGAATCCACCATGAATATGAACTGCTTGTCTCCGATCTGCGCCCCTACCAATGGTTCCTCTGCTGCATCGTAGGTGGTAGATAGGACAGGACACGCAAGTGTTCTCTGTGGGCTGTCCTATGCGGGGTGTCCCATAGCCCCCCCTGGTTGAACACACTCCCTGAAACTACTGATACACCGCTATAGGGGGCTGGTGCTGGGGCTCCATTTGCTGTTGTCGCAAAGGGTTGCCTGGGGTGTAGTGCATAGTGTCATTGTTTTGCGGGTGATTCTGTGTTCTGTATTGGTGTCCCTGCCGTTGTTCAGGGTACCCCTGCCCTGTGTCCCTTTGTTGTTGTCCCATTGGGAGACCATATGGGCTCCCCGGATGAGGATGGCCATAGTGTTCTACCTCCGGAAACCCGTTGTTTGGTCTACTCCTGCACTCTCTTGAAAAGTGCCCCACCTCCCGCAGTTCCAACAACTTCCTTGTGCACCCCTGGGACCCTGCCATCCGTTTCTTCCCATTCCCCCATACCCTTGTCCACCCCCTCTTCGACCCCTGTACCCACCTCGTCCCCCTCGAGGGGCCCACTCTTGCCACTGCGGACCTCCACTCTGCTCCTGCTCGTTCCACTGCCTCTGTCCCGCTCCTGTCCAATTCGTTGCCATCCTCCCTTGTATTGCTACCAGCCCCTCCTCCTCATCATCTCCCTCCCTGCTGCGTGGGAGCGCGGCTACTGCTGCGGCGACCTTCACCAGCTTTGTCTGTACTAGTTTCGCTTCTTCTGCCAATCTTCTCTGCGCCACCTCCTTTTCCCTTTCTTATATTCGTTTACAGTGGTGAACTATTATGCTCTGAATTTCGGGCCAACCTTTTGCTTCAATACCTGCTATTTTGTCAAGTGCTTTTTGCACCTCTTTTGGGAGCCCCCTCTTTATTATAAAATAGAATAACGATGTTGACTGATACCAGGGCGTGCCCGTTTCGGTTCTCCACATCTCTTGGACTCGAAAAATGTAATCCATAGCATCTTCCCCGTCATTCATTGTACATTGCATTACCGACTGTAAATCTGGGGTATCTGGGAACGGTTCCCGCAAGGCATCCCACACCCTGGCACGTACTGTATTGAAAGAGGCACCATCATGACGATCGCAGTCTAACGTTACTCCCGGGAAGCCAGCTTTTACCCATACTCTGTCAGCTTGATCCCCAACTGCTGATACTAGCAAACTCTTCACGTCACCAATTGCTAGAGGTACCCCGGCTGTGTGTTTCTCAAAGGCATATATCCACTTGCTTGCCCCTCCTGATAGCGGGGGCAATCATTTTAGCAAATTGGCCTTGTCCATCTGAGCCCAGGGTATGTAATTCAGCCTCCCTCCTCCTCTATGTATCAATGGGAGTTGTAGCTTCCCCTTTGTCATTGTATCTGCACTCGTTTTTACTCCTGATTTTCCTAATGGCACCATTTTTCCCAATCTGTTCCTTAGTCGCCCTGTCCACTCCTCGACCATTGTTCTCATTGAGCATGCGCCATCCAACTCCTCGCTTCCCCCTCCCATTGCCACACTTAGCCTTTCACCTTCTTCTAAGTCATCCCCTATATCACACAATAGCTCCTCTCTGCCTCCTGTGGTCCTTACCTCATCACCAGTACACCCCTCTCTTCCCTCTAGTTCAATTATCCGTGTTGGTTCTTCTTCTATCCTAAACAGTATCTCTCCTTTTTTCCATCCTTCTCCAAATGTCCTATTCTCACTCTGTGCTCCTGATGCAGGCTCTGATCTAGCGGTGCTGATTGCAGTCCGCTCACATATACTTTTAATTCTTGAGAGCTCATCTTTGGCTATAGAGAGTCTGGATTCTAGGTCCCCTGTCAATTTCTCTATACCCACCCTTGGTGTACTTACCTGCTCTCGTTCCCTATGACTCTCATATGGTGGTGGTGCAGTGGGCCCTTGAGTGGTAGTGGTTGTCGTTGGGGGTACATAAGTTGGGTCGCTATATCCTTCTGCGGGCACTGGCTTATTTAGCATTGGGTACAACCTAGTTACCTCAATCGGTGGCTTCTCTTCTGAAAGTACCTTGTCATCTTTTGGTATCAGCAATGGGTTGTCAGTAGTAGATGGTAGGTCAGTATCTGATTCCCTTTTCTTAGGAGGGGGTATTTCTTCAAACAGTCTCCATAACTCTAATATTTCCCTCCTATTGTGTAGCTGCTTCCCCTTATATTTCAAACGAATGCATGTGGCTACCATATCTAAGACGCTTTTGTCAAATGATCCCCCTTCTGGCCATATCTGAGGTAACCCTTCTCCCTTCAACTCTGTGATCCACTGGTCGTGATATTTCTTAATCCGTTCTGCGTACCCAGGTAGGCTCTTACAAATATGTGATAAGGGTGTTTCTGCCCCCATACTTCGTACTTACTGGATGCTAGTGTACCTCTCTATGTATGTCTGTCTCTTACTATGAACGTGTCACCATGTGAACTCTCGTACTTATGTCTTATTGAGCATTGGCGCGTTTTCCCGCCACCTGTACAGTATGAGAATGGCTGCACACAGCCTCTATTCTATACTCTTTAGGGGGCACGTACAAGAGCAAACAATCAATAACTGTGACAATTGAACCCAGCAGATCAAAGAAATGAACACTCACTTTACCACATTACACTCTTCTTTCTGATGTTTCTCCTGGTCACACTTACCGTAACCATACCACAATTACCACCTTTACACACTTATTATATCAAATATGTTCTGACATATACGATGCATACACACTCATAAGCAGCACTCTATTCACAGCCCAGTTTGTCCTCCCTTTCCTCCCTTGCCAACTGTCCCTGTCCGTCTTAATCTGATATATATATATTTGTCTTTCTAGTTTTGATGTAAAATTATTTTTCTACTTACATTATATCTTTGTTTGTACTAACCCGCTTTTATTTACCCGTAAACCCAGAGAGAAAAATAGAAATAGTAGCAGTCACTAATGTATTTTCCGTGTCTTCGTTCACCAGACACCTTTATCTCATATTCCACTTCTTCATATATTCCCAGTACTAGTCAAGATAGCACTATGCGGTGCCGCCTTCCACCCCCTTGCGGAGCTAGCTTCCCGTCTCTTTATCTCTGTTCACCTCTTAATCCTAATGGCCATATGCAAAGAAAAAGCAAAGAAAGTTTTAGGATGGTCCTTAGTAGACCCAAAGTGCCCCCCTTTCACCCAGCCTCGTTCCCCGTCCTATATTTCCTCCCCTGCTCCCTTTAAGGTCTCTCGCACTGAATACTCACGTGCCCGTCTTGAACCGAGAGTCTCTGAAACTGGGTCCGTCCAGGCAGTGTTGCCGTTTGCTCAACGGTCAGCCCCGGCTCCAGCGAGCGGTACTCAAAGGGGATTTTTCAACCGGGATCCCGTATCCTCTCTCTGGTGAGTGCGCACTTCTGAGCGTACCGGTTGCCGTTGGCGGGCAGCCTCCTGGAGCCGGCGCACCGTGCGTATCCCTTTTCGACCGGAGATTTTCGTGCCAAAGGGGACGGTAGGGATATATATATATTAGGAGAGAAGTTAAAATCACGCTTTCGGGGTCACCACTGAAGGCAAGCGTCCCCAGATAGCACGATCCTCCCCGCAATGAGAGACAATAATGGACTCTCCCAGGATGGGAATAAGGCCAGGACAAAGTGCGGGTGAGCTTAAATGGGAGTTTATCAATCAAAATAGGGCATGCAAAGAACTCTGCAAACTCCGAGAGTGCTCTGTCTGACAATAGCAAAGACAGGCGTATATATTTACAAAAAACGTCATAAGAACCTACATGCTATAGGGGGCACAAGTTTGTGGGGATTGGGTGGCGACGACTAGCTATAGGTGCTGCTGCGATGTGGTTTGCCGCGGCTGGAGGACGTCACTGGTTACCCTCGTGGGTTGGGCTGGGCCTGGCAGGTCAGCTGGGCTCATCCGGGCGGTGTTGTTGTGCCAACCGTGATCAGTGTCAGAGATGAATGTCTTTCCTGACTTTCTGCCCTAGGGCCACACACACCGCAGTCATTCAACATTACAATATTATCTTCCCTGGTAAATCTTCCAATAGGTTATTCTATAGGTTAATGCAACACAGGAGGAATGCACCTGGAGTGGGGTCTGTTGGCGATTCGTCAATACATGGTTACCACCATCCTGTTGACTGGGTATCCGAGGTCGTGGGTTTGGGTCTCGGGGCATGGGACAGGCGGTCTGTGTCATCATGTCTTGTTAGAAGTCATTATGTATGTGTTCTTGTAATGTTGCCATAATATTGGGTGTCCTGATTTTACAGGGGCCATTAAACTAAGGTGGGCCGGCGGGTCGTGGAGTCTAAGAAAGGGCGCCTTTGGATCTGTGTTTTAAGGCCAGGGTTTACTGCTGGGTTGTAAATAATTCAGGTGGCAGGCCGTGGCCTTGGGTGCTGTGGGGGAATGCAAATGCTTGAAGCGGCTCCAGCCGAATTGGGGGAGGTGGAGCAGCGCGGCACAGGCCTCTGCTTTTTCGTCTGGCAGGCTTCAATGGGAGGAAGGGGGAATGGCCTTGCATGTGCTCACAAAGGTATTTTCCTCGTGTGTTGCAGACTTTAGGTGGAAGAGACATAAACATTCATATAATATACAATAATAATTGAGTCTTTCCAAAGCTCACGTTTTTGACATTGCTAGTGCCATTCATATGGCCAATTTGAGCACATTGCTTATACACTACGTTTTTAGCAACTACAACATTTTGTTATATGCTTATACATACACGGTAAGTGAGGTAGTAGTAAGGTTGGTGGAGCACGCAGGAACAACCCGCCACTGAGACTGGCGGTAGTGGCACATAGTGGGCTCGGACACACATATGGTGCATTTTCGTGCACCCCTTACATGAGCCCTCAGTATGGTTGCATTTGTCTTCCTTTGCACTCTAGCAGCATTAGTTCAGTTTTGGCGAGGGACTATGGGGTGCAGTCTTCTTGATAACACACATAACATGAAAAACCACCGGGACGCTTTTACCATTTGCGCATAGCTACAGGGATGTGGGTGCTTCATCCCTAATGTCATATGAGCATCCATCCTGCCATTTTCATATATTTTACAGGTTTTTTAGTCAGTGAGGTTATGGAGAGAACGCTTTCATCACAGGCGGTTTGCTCATTAATATTTGGGGATTTTGTTTTTGTCAGGGGACCATTGTACAGTTCTTTTCCACCCAGGCCCTGCTGGCCGGGTCATGCTGGAAACAGCGATACACTGCGGAAGGTGAAATGTTACAGTGTTGGTATATAACACTAGCTCATGTCCGTCTGTTCGTGGGAACGGGCTCTTAGCGGATCTGCCAGGGAGCTGTGGCCACAGGGATAAGTGATACTCTCCAAGGGTGGGGGCCGCGCAGCGGTGCACAGGGCTCAAGACATTTTTATTATACAAAAATGGCTTCCAGGGCCTAGCTAAATTGAACAGGTTTGGTCAATGTCTTCAGCAAGTGCCCCACCCGCCACCTGGGCCCTGGTGGCAGGAAGGACACACGGTGAGCCATGAACCTCACCGGGGGAGAAGAGGCATGGGAGGGGGGTCTCCTGGACCAGTCCTCCCATACAAGCTGCACGATTCTGCTTCCTCCTCCGTGTATTCTGCAAAACTGCACACCTTCTCGTCTTGCGTCAGCTCCTGCTGGTGCTTTCTCATCTGCTTCAACTTCAACTGCTTTTCGGCCTTCAGTGGCTTTCCTAACATCAGCAGTTTCTCTCCTGATGGCTACTTCCTTTTCCACCTGTGGATGACTTCCACATTTAAATGTGCTCCATAGGTGATTTGAATTGAAACAACTAGACCGCACAGTCTCCTTAGTAGGACCATTGATCATCATTAGCTCTTTGTTCCTCTTCCTTCTCCCAGTACCAAAGGTATTTTGGGTCTTGAAGTCCATAATGGTTTTAAGTTTTTCATGTCTATTTAGTTTTGATTGATTTGTGAAATGAAAGTTATCAGAGCTAGGAGATGTTATATGAATGATATGTGCTTTAATATTGGGGTTAGGATTTCTACCGAAGACAGAATCATGATCATTAGAAGATGTCACATTTGATTAATGAATTCCCAAAGTACAAAACGTATTCTGTTTAGGTGATTTTTCATAGAATGTTCTTTGGGTTTTCTCATCGGAAGGACTTGTGCATTGACAGCATGCCATTAGACATTTGGGAATTATAGGATCCTCACCCTCATAATAAGAGGAACACAGCGTCTCTTTTAAGGGAGTCACCATTTTATCCCAACAGACATCGCCTACCATCGGATCCTCACCAATGATGTCACCCCCAGGGTTAGGATCAGGTAGCGGCTGCCTTTCTCTGGCCACATGGGAGGAGATTTTAGGCTGGCGTTCAGTGATGGCTCCGCAGGATTCATCACGATACATAATGTAGATGTATGAGTCAGGTATAACTGGGAGCATTGAAGGAAGAACCTACAGGAGTACACATATTTACATTTCTGACAGATTTAGCCATTTACTTGGTTAATGACTCAACAATACATAGTAATAAGAATATAGTATAACAGTTTCTCATGATATCTTGAGTACGCCATTACCTGTGAAGTCAGCCAGGTGATTGAAAGTTGAACATTAAATGATTAATTTTAAATACAAATCTTATATGTAATCAATTGAAATATTAATTTCATTGATCTCATACATATATGTATATATATTTTTACTTGCTCTTTAGATAATGCTTGAAGTTTGAAGATTTATAAATCACTGCAGAGAAATTAGCTCCTGAGGAAGGGTTGCGCCCGAAACCAGTTTTGCTCACTTTATTATTTATTTCTTATTAAACTACAATTATGCACAGATATTCTGAAACTTGTAATTCCTAACTAAACTGTTGGAACAATTGACTGACTTTGTTCTTGTTGAAATGCAGTAAGAATTGCATCTAGTTTTTACTGGTGTGCAGGGGATGGAAGTGCCCATTACTTTAGGACACTATGGGCCTAATTATAAGTGTGCTGGTCCGGTAACAACAGTGCCGGTACGACTACTGGCACCATTGTTACCGGACCGGCACACTACAAGTCTGCGGGCAGGTGCCGTCCCACCCGCCCGGGTCAGACCTGGCTGACGGAACGGCACCCGCCCGCAGACTTACACGGAAGCACCGGTACTGTTGCACACAGTGCCGGTGCTTCCGTGCTCCCCATTTCCATTGAGTCCTATTGGACTCAATGGGAATGGGGATTTACATTTTTCGGCGCCTGACTTCACGGACCGGCTGGGCTGTAATGACCCTGTGCTTCCATGACGTCAAGTGCTGGTTTTACCGGCACGGTTACCGCCGGACTTAGAATGAGGCCCTATATCTTTATTTTGTCATAACAGCAGCTTTATGTGCCAGAGTTGCATTTGTGTTCCCCATGCCCAATACGTGGGGAACAATACAACCTTAAATCACCATTTGCAATATTGTAAATGTCTGCACTGAATAAGGTGTGCAAGTTATAGAACTTTTTTTATACCTTTAACTGACCATTTGCAACTCTGGCTCCCTTAGTGCACACAGCATGTGATCACACAGCAAAAAGATCACCTCCAGACATGCTATCCAAATGCATTGTTCCTTGACTATCTACTACTTTCTCCCCCAAAGGTCATGCCAGTATGAGCTTCAGACAAGCTGCCCTCAAGGATTCTCTGTTCCTCCTCCTTAGGATCACCTGATGACATGTGTCTTGTTCACTCACCCGCAGAGATGGAAATTAAATGGTATCTCCTGCCTGAATCTCTGCTACTTTCTACCACAGAAATCCTCGTAGTGTGAGTCTTGCACAATCTGCCCTTGGGGGTTCTCTCCGCCACCTCCAAACTGTCACCCTACGTCAATCACTTCAAGGGATGGAAACTGCAGGATACCTCCCAGAATCTCTGCTACTTTCTCCCACAAATGTACTTGCGTGTGAGTCCTGTACAAGCTATCCTCAAGGATTTTCTGCTCCTCCTGCTTCTCCTCCCTCGTGTCACCTAATGGCACATCTATCATTCACTCACTTTAAGGGATGAACACTGAGTGGTTGAGCCAGGAGGATAGCACAGGGGTAATGCACCTGTCTTGGAAACAAGACAATGCAGAGCAGCACAGGTTTGATACACAGTGCTGTGCTTAGAGGCTGGACTCCGCCATGAAGTGCAATATACAAAAAATTGATTTTCCCTAATCCACAAATCTCTGATAATTTCTCCTACAAAAATATTATGACTATGTGTCTCTTGCACAAGTAATCCCTGGAGATTCTCTGTTCCTCATCCCAAGTGTCAATGGAACATGTTTCAGTCACTCACTTCATGAGACCGAAACAGAATATTTTCTCCAGCTACACTGAATATCGCTTCTTTTCTCCCGCAAAAATCATGCAGGAGTGAGTGTCGCACAAGCTGCCCTCAGGGATTTTGTGCTCTTCCTGCTTTTCTCCCAAATCACACTTAATGGCAAGTGTCTCATTTACGCACTTCAAGATTGGACACTAAATGGTATCTCACACCTTTTATGAGTCCCTGCTACTTTCTCCCACAAAAATCACACAAACATGAATCTCATACAAGCTGCCCTCTGGGAGTCTTCCCTTCTCCTGCTCCTCCCAGCTCTGAAGCACAAGGTTGGCACAATGTTGTTCTCATGCAAAATGTGTTGCTTACAATCACCTGGAGCCACATTTTGCCCGTTATGTCCTCCTGCCACCAACAACAACTGGTCTTTTTTCCAGGTGACTTCTTAAGTGTCACTCCAATTCAAAGGTCACATGCGGGTGCCTCTCATGTTCACCCAACCTGCTTTCTGTCAGAGATGTCCCTCTTGATAGGCTCACCAGTGCTGTTCATCCTCTTCAAATCACTCAGTTTGTAACAGCATACACAAAACCTACACTTGCTCCCTGAGTCTACAGTTTATTAACTTTTACCTACATTTCCACAGACTGCCACAGCAACAACCATGTGCTTCTCTGAAAGCTCCCTAAGAGTGAAGACGAAGGCCTACCACCACGTTCTCCTTACGAGCCCAGAAGGTCGAATTCAATAAGCTTCTCAGAAAGCTCGACTGCAACTCGTGGAATTATCCACAATTTGGGGGATTTCGAGATTCCATCAAATAAGCTTGTCCCGGCCTACAAAGACAGTGGAGTGGTGCCATTAGTTCTCTTTAGGGCTATTGACGATGAGAAAAAGGTTATACATCAACCCATGGTCATTTACCGAAACAAAGGGTCTTGTATTGGGGCAAATGGTGGCTTGCGTGTCAGCGGATATTTCAAACTATAATGTGGAGTGCTGCAGAGGAAGAGAAGGAGGAGATTTGTGGAGATTCTGGCTATGCGTCCAATGAGCCCTTGCCTATCACATTCACTCCCGGGCACGCACACACGCAGCTCATCTATGATCACAAGGGAGGGATTGCCACAAAACACACAAACATTGAGAACATTTATTCAAAGATAGAACAAAACCAAAAGGCAGACACAATTTTAGAGCCCTGTACACCCCATGAGTAACATGAACACACCGGCACTGGGAGCCCCTTTGAGTTCCTCACTTGGCAATTCACAAATCCAGGCAGAAAGAAATGAGGAAGATGTTCATTAACTCATGAATTGCACATGTACGTGTAGTAGAACGTGCCATTGGCCACCATTAACAAACAGCTTAACTATGCCACGCGCACTCTGTCGGAAGCCTTTGTGTCAAGAATAAAGGCAGAAGCACGGTTTGCAAATTTGCACCAAGGAGTGGCAATCGGAGCCCAGTGGCAGACGGTGGCAACCATTTTCTCGGGCACCAATGAAAAACTGGCTCACAGTTGCGAATGGCAATTCGCTCTTTTTGTGCTAGAATGTTTGAAAAGCACCCAAGGGGACGTTTTTTGATAAAATGTGATGCAAATTGTTCAATTTAAAGAATATGTATTCAGTAACAACGGTTAAAGCTACTGGCCGCACAGTGCAGTAACTCATCAAACTGGCCGACATTGACCAGAAGAAACAGGCCAACACTAGCATTTTTTGTTTTTGGTTCGGGCATCGCCCTAATGCCCTATGGGCCAGTCCAAGCCTGTCCGAGTCATGCATTCAATGCATCCGACTGGCCCTTTCAGCCATTGCAGGTTAGTTTGCCAGCATTAGACACAATCGAGTGAGCTGGTAAGAGGGTGCTGTGGGGCCCAGTCAACCACCCTGTAAAACAAATATCTTGCAATGTTAAATACACTTTCAATGTCACTGCCCTAAAATCTGGGCAGCAGCACCCTTGGGAAATTCATAAAACGGCTCCCCTGGACGCCATGCAGCAGCCATGACTTTGGCCTGGTGCCAGGAAATGTCCCTTGACATTCGTCGTTGGTTGTGTTGGAGGGGATATGGGGGCAGCCCACACACGCTGCCCATTAGCTGATTCAGGTGAATGTATCCACCACAGACAGCCGACAAAACTCTGTGGGGAAAAACGACAGACATGAGTCAAAACCGGATTCTCAGAGCAGCTGAGGTCTGAAATTCAGGAAGCTGAAGCGAAGGCCGCACGCATGCAGATTACACGTTTCTTAAAATAGAGCACTGCGGTATTCATGAGTTATTAGGTGACAGCGTGGGCTTGCGTTGCGGCCCTTTGTTGCTGCTTGCAAACCATGCTCCGCTTTGCAACATCATGTGATTTAACCAGTCTGACTGCTCATCTAGTAATGATAAGCAGGCTTGCAGCTGTACTCGCCTTTGTTGCTGTTTGCGTGTGCTCAGCGATCACTTTTGAACATGCTGCAACTTGGAATTTTCTATAAGGATGTTCAACATCTCATAATAGGCAGGAAAAGCTTCTATGGTGCTGCTTCCTCTAATGCAGTGGTCTTCAAACTTTTTTGGCCTGGGCCCCCCCCCTGAGCAAAGTTTGGGCAGGCAGCACCCCCCCCCCAAAATTGCCAGATGGACAGTATGTAGAAATCGCTAGGAACTTTTGGCTGCTGTCAGCGCACCCTACTCCCAGTACAGGCCCTGGGCTCTCCCCACCCTACTCCCACCACTATCCCAGTGCTGCCGCCCATCCTGCTCCCACCACAGTCCCATAACACAAGCATACACACATCCATACACATTTAAATAAAAAATAAATCACCATAAACGTCCCTTCTGGAGGGGCCTGCGCGTGGTTGTTAAAATGCCCCACTCCAGGTTGCTCTGCCCCGAATGTGCGAGGAGGCGCAGGAGCACCCCCTTGCACATACATACATGCAGTGCTCCACCCAGCATTTCCAATGAGCTATGCAAGGCTGGCGAAGCAAAACACCCCCAACATTGCATGGCTCAGTGATCATGTGCGGCTGGGGAACTGAACTGTCAAAGGCAAACGGTGTTTCCCTTTGACAGTTCAGCCAGCCCAGGAGCACTCCCTCAGTTGTAAAAAGCAGCTGAGGGAGTGCTCAGTGTTTCACTGGGCTGGCTCCTCGGCTCCTCCATAATGGGTGAGGTGGCCAGTGGGTGGACGCCTCCCTCACCCATTATGGATGAGCCGGCAGGCTTGGACTGGCCTATAGGGCAATAGGGCGAGGACCGTACCAAAAATGCAACATGCTAGTGTGGGCCAGTTTTACAGCCAATGTGGGCCAGTTTGCGGAGTTGCCTTCACTATGCAGCTAGTAGTTTTGACCATTGTTGCTGAATAAATATTCTTTAAATATCACAATTTGTTTACATTTGAACAAAAAACAACCCCTTGGGTACTATTCAAACATTCTGTGACTAAAGGACTGAATATCCATTTGCAACTGCTGGCCACTTCTTCATTGGTGCCTAAGACCGTTTTATGGTCCGGTCTGACCATGTGAGCTGCCCCTTCCCATTTCCTCCAATCTAAAAAAATAAAAAAAGAAATTTATATTTTTTTTAACATTTCATGCTGGGCTCTGGCACCACCCCCCCTGGGATGCGGCTGCGCCCCCCTGCGGGGGCGCGCCCCACAGTTTGAAGACCTCTGCTCTAATGTCATCAGTGCTCAATCAGAGAGTGTGCAATGTCACTTCTGCCACACAGAAGGTTTATTGATTTAGAGGGAGGGTTGGGTGGGTGGGGGTAGAGCGAGTGGGGCTAGGTTGGGGATTGGGGTAGAGAGAATGGGGGTATGTTGGGTGGGGGAATAGAGAGTGGGGATGGGTGGGTGGGAAGGGCTAGAAAGAGTGGATGTCTGGTGGGTGGGTAGGGGTAGAAAGAGTGGAGTTAGTGTGTGTGGGTTGGGGTAGAGAGAGTGGTGGGCGGGTATGGGTGGGTGTGGGTTGAGAGGTGGGTATGGAGCGTGGGTAGGGGTAAAGAGAGTGTGGATTGGGTGGGTGAGGGTAGAAAGGGTGAGGATAGGGTGGGTAGGGATTCGAGAGGGAGGGGGAGACTGGGTGTAGGGTGGGTAGGGGTGGGTGAGTGGTGCGGTTAGAGGGAGGTGAGGTGGGTGGGTGATAGTAGTTGGTTGGGGGCAAAAAACATAAAGAACAAAGCAGCCTCTGGAGGACTTGTCAAAAGTAGCCAAACACAGCACAAATAAAACCCAACCATCACACATAATGTAGGTGGGGTGGGTTGGTGGGGGTAGAGAGAGTGGGGTTTGGGTGGGTGAGGGTAGAGATGGTGGGGATTGGGTGGGTGGGGGTAGAGAGGGCGGGTACTGGGTGGGTGTGGGTAGAGAGGGAGTGGGTAGGGTGAGAGGGTGGGCGTAGGGTGGATAGGGGTGGGTGAGTGGTGGGGTTAGAGTGGGAGGGGGTGGGGCGTATGGGTGATGGTAGTTGGTTAGGGGCAAAAAACATTAAGAGCAAAGCAGCATCGGGAGGACTTGTCAAAAGTAGCCAATAACAGCACAAACAAAACCCAACCTGCACACGTAATGTGGGTCTGATGGGCACGTGGGGGTAGAGAGAGTGGGCATGGAGTGGGTCAGGGACTTTGTAGAAAGGCAGCCTCAGGAGGACAGAAAAACAGATCTGCTGTCAAAGTAGCCCAAAATAGCCCAACTGGCAGTACAACATAGCCAAAAATAGCCCAATGTGAAATTTCTGCAAAGCTGGGAAATGGAAAGCCTGGCACCTGACGTGCTTCTTACAAAGCTGCTGATTGGAGCAAATATTGTTAGGGAACTTCTCTTTGGGTAGTACAGCGGAGGAGTTTGGGAAAAGAGATTTGAGTAAATTGGCAGTTTCATTTCATGGCAGTTCCCGTTGCTATGGCAACCAGATATTCTCAGTTCAGAACCCCCATTCGCTCTCCTTCTTCCGAAACAATGGTTTTGGCAATGTTGTGGTGCCAGCACTACAAAAATTCACCAAAACCAAAAATGTAGGGTTATTTTACGTTAACCATCTCGAAATGTTGTGTTTGTTTGTTTGTTTATTTTATTTAAAATGCGCGCCAGACCCAGGGTATTAGGGCGCAGGAAGCATAAAGAGGATTGTTCATCTTAGGTTACAAGGTTACATTGCTATAAAGGTGTATGTAATTTAGAGTTAAATTACATTACAATACATTAGAATACAATGCTGTATGGTATCATACAATTTAAACATATTATGGCAGGAAACATCAAGAACATGTATATACAATAAGTACAGACAGTGGCAGGTGTTGTATGCAGAGTATGGTAGGGTGTCAGAAGTCGTGTTCCTTAATCCAGTGGATGAGCTTGGATCTAAAGCGTAGGTAGGGTAAGTCTTCCCTTAAGGTAGGTGGGTGTGAGTTCCAGTTTTTGGCGGCTTTGACCGGGAAGCAATGTTTCATTTTGTTTTGTCTCTCTGACTATACTGCGCATGTATGGTGGCCTTACTGCATTCTTATATCATTTTGTGTAATTTTCTTCAGTTCGCAGAGCTTTTTCATTTTGTTTTGTTCGTCCAACCGTGATGAGCAGAGTCGAAAAGTGGAGTTAGTGCGTGTTTGTGAATGCAGATATATTTGGTGCATTTTGCAGCCTGATTTTCTTTCTTATTTGTCTCTCAGTGCCCGTTTCACATGTCTGGAAATAGCAATATTTTTTGGGGCCTCAAAAAGTGAGTATCTCTAATTGGCTTATCCAGTTGTCAGAATTTCTTGGATATGCAAAACTTACACATATGGCCTAGGCATGTGACAAAATCTCCAAAATCTTAGAGGATCATTTTAAGATATCATGGAATATATTTTGCATTTTTCAACCTCTAAGGAAAGCTTCAGGAAAAAAACGGTTTGTTTAGAGCAATCATTTTATACATGAAAAAGTTGATGTAACTTTGCCAAATTTGGCCAGAGTCTTTCGATGTGGCCAGATCAGCAGCTTGCCAAATTTGGTCAATATTCATTGATAGGGCCAAAAGTTTTGTAACAGTAACAGAGAAATTAGTTTTTCTCCACTTTCCTATGTAACGTTTCTTGTAACCTGAGCTATACTTCCATTACCGCTATTACATATATTATCGTGGGGTATATAACATCATATAGGAAAATGGAAACATCATTTTTTTTCATACATATATATATATATTCAAGGAAAAAACTTTAGTCGCAGGAACGTAAAGGTGAGAACTTAATGCAACAAAACCCCTGAAATTCAACTAAAGCCACTTTAACTTTACGCCCTCTGTTGCACAGCCTATGACCACAATGATGACATCACAGATCACATCACTGATGACATCACTAATTGCATTACAACAGTAACCGGCATTAAGGATGGCCTTCAACCATGGTCAGTGTGCATGGCCAAATATATCTCAACACATGAATTGGTACTAATCATGGCATTCAGCCATGGACACTGGCCACGGTCTTCTCCCATGTGCACGGTTTATTTTAAAACACTAACAAAGCACCAACCATAAACGTTGGCCTTTGTCAGTGGCTACAGATTTTAGCTGTCTCCACTGTTTATTAGATACTCTAATCAGCCACTAGCCATGGCCTTTAGCACAATACTGGCCAGTGGCCACAATCTTTGGCTGTGCCCACCTATATATTCTAATATATAAATGGGCCACTAGCCATGGCCTTTGACCATGAGCAGTTTGTACATCTTTTGGCCATGTGCACGGTGTAGTTTACAATACTAACATGCCAGAAGCGCTGGACTACGGACGTGCCCACTGTGTATTATACAACACTAACCAGCCCCTATCTATGGCCTTCTGCTTTGCCCACTGTACATTATATACACTAACCAGCCACTAGCCATGGTCTTCAACACAATACTACTCAGTGGCTACGGCCTTTGGCCATACCGACTGTATATTCTAACATATTAATGGGCACTGGCTATGGCCTGTAGCTATGGCCACTAACTACAGCTTTCAACATAACCCATTGTATATTTTAAAACAGTGATGGGCCACTAGGCATGGCTTGCAACACTAACTCACCACTAGATATGGTGTTTGAGGATGTCCAGTGACCACAGCCTTCATCATGGCAAGTCCATGGCCTAAATTGTTATTAAGAAAATAAACGTTTTTAGGAGCTAACTTATTAATCATGCGATGTATAATGTCATTATTAATGTAATCTGTTATATACAATGTAATTAGTGTTGTCACCAGTAATGTTATCAGTGATGGAAGTTGTGATGTTATCAGTGGTCTCCTACAACATGTAATTAGTGATGTCATCAGACATGTGATCCGTGATGTCTTCATTGTGGTCATAGGCTGCGCAACACAGGGCGCAAAGTTAAGGTGGTTTTAGCTACATTTCTGGGTGTTTGTTGCATTAAGTTCTCACCTTAACATCTGTGAAACTAAAGTTTTTTCCATGAATTTCAAGTTTCTTTTTACAATGTATTGCTCACTTTAACGTCCCTGCAAGTAAAGTTGTGTCCTTGAATTTCCATGGTTTTGTTATTCCATATATTTGTTCTGCACATGGCCTGTGGCCACAGCCTACGAGCATGCCCACTGGATATTTTAGAACACTACCAGACCACTAGCCATGACCTTTAGCGAAAATCAAAAGCTGGCACCCATGAATATACGCACAGTAAGTGAATATATATTTTAAAGTGAAATATACAAATGTAGTTCAATTGACCTTCTCCATAGAAGAAAGTGCGCAAGACAAAATAGCATTGGACTGTTAATGAAAGTAATGAACACAACAAAAATAAGGAAATCTTCAAATAAATATGCTGGTAAAGTATAAAAGGTGGTCACCTTTTAAACCAAGCAATCTGTTGTGAAATATTCCCTGGAAAACAAAATCCCACCATAAACAAGTGCTTGTGGTCTTGTGAGTAAGCGTCTGCACTGGGAACATGACAACTTGAGTGAAATCCTGGTAGGCAAATACTTGAGCAAGCTTGCCAACCTAAAAAAAAACCAAGGGGTTGCATCCGCCCTCTAAAAAAAGTTACGCTATCCACCCTCATGTGTCCTTACTTGTACCCTGAAAAGCAGCCACAATCAGAGGAGAATAACTGCAACAGGGTCCAGGATTGCAAACTCTCTTGCCACATCCTGGGCAAATACTCATGACTTACTTGCCCTCTGATCATTTCCCCTCCTCACCCCCATGTCTGGCTTTCAACAATATTTATTTGACAGTTTATCAAGCAACATGGCCTGAGGGGGCTGGCCCCATCCTCACTTTGAAGCTATGCAGGGTCCATCCTGGTTACTGCACGGATGGGAGAGGTGGGTGGCTATTCGTGTCAGATGTCACTACAGCTCTAAAAATATCTTTAAAAAATAACAAACCAAAACTAGAGCTGTAAAAATATGTTTTAAAAAAATAAAATAAATAAATGCACTTACGGCACTGCACATACCCTCAGCTATCTGTAGTCTCTTATAGCCGCGAATATCGGAAAAATAGCTGCGAATATCGGAAAAACGGCTGGAAAAAATGCTTTTCTGTCCCCCCAGGCCCTCAAAAGAGCCCCCTCATCTGTGCCCACTCCCCAGATGGCCTCCTGCCATCTCCCTTTCCCCCACAACACATTCTGTTTCTGTGACACAGTTTGCTTTGAGATGTCAGCTATTGAAGGCTATAGCCGAGGCTACAGAAAGCTTTGTGTTGCAAATTCAGTCCCCATACGCCCTCTAATACCGAAATGTCCCTTGGTGCCCTCTAATCACCCCCACCTCTAGCCTGATGGCATTTGAATCTTTTTTGACCGGCAAATAACTTTTTTCCTAATTTTCATATTCCCATATCCTCGGCTATATTGCGGCTGTCTCTCACATCGAGAGAAAAACAAGATGGCAGCTGTTTCATTTCTAAAAAACCCTTGTTCTGGTAATTTACCCAAGATATAGCTATCTTTTTTTGAGAAGTGGGCACCCCTTCTCCGTCAAATATTATAAAAACTACTGGACGGAATAACCCCAAACCACACATGGATCGCGAGTCAAGGCTTTGTGCCTAAATTGTTTTGGGCTTGGTCCAAATCCGTCCATCGGTTTGGGCTGTGTGCTTTGGCAAAAAAGTACCTTGTTTGTCTATGGGAAAATGAATGGGAAGTAGGCCGCAGCTTTGGAAAAAAAATGTTTTGTCTTCTTAAGAACTTCTTTTATTTATTAACAAATCTTCACAAAACTTTGCAGTTGCGGGGGGGCGTGAATCCCTAATCACTTTCAAAATTGCAGCCAAATCCATTATTTGAATCAAAGGTTATTAACAATATAATTTTATCAGGTTCCTATGGGAGTCTGACTCACCTTAACTATCGGGCCGCTGTTTCTGCCCTATTATATATTTAAAATATGTAAAATAAACCATTTGAGCCAAGTCACACATGCCACAGTGCCACCTAGTAACCAGCGCTGGAAGTTCACCTTCAGTTCTGAGCCACATCAGCAAGGCATTGTGGATTAGCCCAAATGCACACCTTTTGCTCCAGAAAATAGTTTTTGTCTTACATGGCAGTGCTACCTTATACATCGCTTAATGAACCCAAGACAGGCATTTCTCAAGGCTGCTGACAACTACATACCTGGTTTCACCCTTATTAGGGTTCATCAGTGCAGTATAGTCTTGACAGCCTAGTGGTTGGTGCATTGGCAAACACCAGCAAAGTTATGTTGGGTTTAAAAGGACTTAAAAAAACTTTCACCTGAAATGTGAGAGTAGAATAATCCATTTGAACCAAGTCACACATGCCACAGAGCCATCTAGTAACCTTTGAAGGAAGCTCACCTCAGGTTCAGAACTTCCAGCGATGGTTCAAAACTGAACTGAAGGTGAACTTCTTGCGATGGTTCAAAACTGAACTGAAGGTGAACTTCCAGCGATGGTTACTGAGCGGCACTGTGGCATGCGTGACTTGGCTCAAATTGATTATTCTACATATATATATTCACTAAAAAAAATTTGTTATAGGGACGTTATGGTTCAAAGTAAAATCGAAAAACCCCTGAAATTCACCAGTTATGGTAGGCTAAGCAACCATAACTGCCCGCACCGCTGTGTACTGCTAACACTAACACCCAGGACATCAACGATGACATCACATCCTGGTGTTAATGTTAGCAGTGCACAGTGGTGCGGGCAATTATGGTTGCTTAGCCTACCATAACTGGCGAATTTCAGGGGTTTTTCGATTTTACTTTGAACCATAATGTCACGTTTATAATGTTTTTTTTTAGTGAATTTCACAGGTTTTTAGTAGTGCAACTTAACCATAACGTCCCTTTAACAAAGTTTTTTTTACTCAATTTTACAGGTTTTCAGTAGAGCAACTTAACCATACCATCCCTTTTGCAAAGTTTTTTTTCTAAAGATGATCGGTTTATAGTAGTGCCATGTAACCATAATGTAAAGCAACCTCTGACTTATTTAAATACCTTGCGGAGAATACCACTTGACAATATGCTGGTGTACAGCATGGTAACGTGTCCCAGAATCCGTAAACACTTAACAGTAAGATGTTTGCCTTGTGAACAATGTGGAAACAGATTTTATATTGATGTAGGAACGTCCACTTGCAACATTTGCCCTGCACAGCGCCAACAGGTATTGGTAGTCAGCCATTAACAATGTAGTACACATCACAAACACTTTTAGCAAAATGTTTAGTTATCTGAAAATGATATCAGCTAAGGCCATCCTTCCTCCCCAAGAAACAGCAGCACTACTGTAATGAAGGAGCATGACAAACACTGCCCCAACCTTAGAAATAACAAATGCACAATATTTTAGTACCGGCCACCAACTCCCCCATATCACTGTTTGATGCGTCTTTCCTCATTTCCGTTCGCAAATGGCCTTATTAGATGTCCTACCAAAAAAGAAAGCCATCCGTTAACAAAGTAAATGTTGCGTTAAGAGCCACCTTTCACAGTGTAAATATATATTTTTTTTAAATTGCATACACTCCATGTACTTTATATTTCTCAATAAAGGACACAGATGCAATAAGATTTGTCAGTAATAGTATAGATGTGCAAAGCATTAATGTGTGCTTCGGAAAAATAGGATTTCTGGTTATAATCCGGCCAGCCACGGGCCGGATTACAAAACAAAATCCTTTTTCAAGATGGTCACCATCGAAAGGAAAGGCGGTTGTTCCATACATGGCCCCTCTTTGCTTTCCATGGCAGCAAGCAAAAAGCAAAAGTACGTGCCGAGACAAAGAACCTGTACATAAACATACAGCGATTACAAAACAAAATCCTTTTTCAAGATGGCCACCATAGAAAGGGAAAGTGTTTGTTACATACATAGCCTCTCTTCGCTTTCCATGACAGCCTCCAAAAAGCAACAGTACGTGCCGTGACGCAGAACCTGTAAATAAACATACAGCAACGTATAACGTGGTACCTTACAATTCGAAATGACAAACAGGATTTTAAAAGAAAACGTTAACATTTTAGAATTTGTAAAGTACTTTTATTTAACAAACAACTGTCAGAGACCAACGGACTAATCCCATTTCCAATTAAATTGTAGCAATGGTTCTAAGGGCAATATTGGAAATGATCATGGTGAGACACATGCAGTTATTTTCGCATACACAAAGTATGTGTTTCTGTTACAGCACCCGCTTTGTTTGCACAGGTATTTCCAAGACGGCGCCATGACCATTGCCTTACACCACCATAAATGATGTTATGTCACTCCTAATCGCTAGTTCAGCGTAGGGACAGGGGGGGGCCTCGCCGGTCATCCCATAACATTATAATGGACAGGCAGCCGGTCACGAGCAGTTGCATCTGCTGTTGAAAGAAGCCATCACTCGGCATCTGGAAACCATGGCACGCACAGTACGCAAGATGTAGCTAGGCGGAAAACGTAAGAGAAAATCTGTGTCAATACCCAACCTTTAGGAAAAAATTCCAAAACAGACACAAAGATAGTGGAAAGTAGTACATAAATGGAAGTGGACAAACATGACATTTTAAAGAAATATTAGTGTTGACCATGGGTACATATAGTGACACCCTACAAACGCCGAGAAACAGCAGTCGCCATAAGGGTTAAAAAAAAGGGCAACTACACAGTGAGATAGTAATTCAGTTAAGAAGGCAGCATGAATGGACAAGCAAGAAAAAAATACATGTCTTGATGTTACACAAGACCAAAAGAACGTGCAAACTGATACACAAAGCTATGTGGGCAAGCATAACATTTGAAAGAAAAAGAAATAACGGTCAACAAGGGTGACTCTAGTCATAGCCTGCAAACGCGAACAATGTGCAATCTCTGTTATTGGAGGAAAATTACAACTGTGCAAAAAGATAATACTTCAGTTACATTGCCACAATTAGTGTTTGGTACTATAAAATTAAAACGTGGGTCGGTGTAGAGTCGTCAAAATTAAACTACATGATCTTGACAGCCTCCATTGTTTTTGGCAAAGTCAGACAGCCAAGTGTTCGCATCAAAGAATCTTCGTGACTGATATTTCATGTTCCTTACAAAAGTTTTTAAAACATAACCTTATCAAATAGTATTTGTTTCCAAGCTTTCATTCCTTGCATAGCTTTTGAAGTTTCCCTTTCGCTCAAGGTCAAAAAACAATAGCCCCTTATGGATTGACTTGGATGCATGGGACTACTGAGCTTGCAACCAAAAAAGCTAATCAACTGACCTTCAATCAGAAGGCAAATACATTCTCACTTTGCAACAACATATGAGCATCCAATCATGAGAACCGCTACTCCCATACTCCTCCAAAACCACTGTTTCCATCAAACACTCCAGGTGGCCGCCTCAGATTTCAAAACATAGGACACCAGTCCGACTTCAATATGAATCTGAAAACATTGTAACACATACGCAGGCATTGGTCGCCGTCCATTGAGCACCAACTTCCACTGTACCGTATGAATTTGGTGTCAAGAAAACACCACTTTTTGAGTTTGCACTGCCACAATCCATCCCAACCTAATTAAAGCTCACCTTGTGAGCATTTGTGTCTTGTTTTGTATGTGTTACCGGCGATGTCCGTTTACACCAAAATATGAACAAAAGATGTCAGAGGCAGCGAAGAAATCTGACGCACTTCACGCTGTTCCACAAACAATCAGTGAAAGCGCCACATGTCCGCGGACATGACGCTACGGATTAGCCAATCGATTTCTTGTCCGCGAGGCAAACAGGGAAGTGTGACCGTGGAGCGGACATAGATATCACTCATTTTTTCAGACCTCCTTTTTGATCGTTTTAAAGAAAACTACTGAACAGATTTTCACCAAATTTACAAAAGCACGCTTTTTGGACCAAGCCGCTGAGTTTTTCCCCCATTCAGTCTATGGGAAAATAAGACGTTTTGGGACACCCCTGTAACTTTTCCCCACCCTGGACCAAACATCACCAAACTTTGCAAAAAAATTCAGACTGGCCCATATACTTTTTTTTGCAAAGTTTGGTGAGGATTCGTCCAGGGGGAGCGAAGTTATAAGCCACCCAAAAAGTGCTCTTCCTATGGAAACAGCAACTTAACCATAACTACACAGCCACTACTGTGGCTGTGTAATAATAGAGTAAGGGCAGCGAAATGGTAAACCTCAGGAGGTAAGGTACTTAAATATGTGACACCCTTTATCCACAATGTTATCCCTTTTCCACTAATGTTTCTGTTTCAAGATACTGAAACCTTAAAAATGTTATTAATGGACCTATGCCAAAGACAATGCATGGCCTTTTTTAAGCATTCGACATGATGAAGTTTGCAAGCATGCCAAGAGACTATGGTTTCTTGTTTTTCTGTTTTGAAAGCATGACATCTCATGATGTTTTAGATTTGAGGATGTACAAGAAATGTTATATGGAAATATTGAAGGAATGAAAGTCTCTCTTTAGAAATCAGTTTATCCAAAAAGCAGGACCTTCTTCCTCTCAAAGGGAACGATGGGCAGCTGAATTTTGGTCCCGGTGACCTGCCTTTCTCAGATAACCACAACAAGCATTGACAATGCCAACAGTTTGGGATTTTATGTATGCAAGGGAATGGCAGGTACGGCTGTAGTTGTATTAACTGGTACAGAAAGGTGCGAGTACCTGGGCATCTAATAGCAGTGCCTGGCAAATGTCTAATACTTATACACAGGCCTAAACTGTTGGCTTTGACAATGCTTGTTTTTTTAGCAGGACTTCAGTGAAGGATGCACATTTCCTATAAATCGAGTGGCTGAAGGCAGACTTGGTTAAGACATTTTTTATTACTTCAGTAGTGTGTTTACATCTCCAATTAAGTCATGAACTCTTAGAAGACTACTTTACAAAAACACTTGCAGACACTTTGAGTGCAAGGTTCAATGGTAAGGCTTGATTAAAATGAACTCAAAGAGTTCCCATGGGGAGGTATTTTGGACGGGGAGGGGCAGTAGGAACTGGGTGTGACTGGCCTTTGGAATTAGCATGGCCATGGGCAGTCAACGGGTGAGCAAATAACCAAACAACATCTGCAAGCTTTGTGCACCTCAACATATGATATTGCTCCTTTGCTGTACAATAATGCAATAATTTTGGCTTATAGGTGGTGCACGCACCACCTAATACTCCAAACTAGCAAAAGTGGAAATTCTGTGCAAATCACGTTATCGCCCAGTGGCTCAATTCTAAATAGTTGTAAACAAACTGTCAAATGAGCCAGAAGTTCGGTTGAAGGTCTTCCAAACTGCTGCTGGATTCTGCTTTATTGCGCTTAACTTCTGGGAAGATGGGAGGAAGTGCTAAAACGGCTGATTTGTAGTGAAGATCACCAAAAGGACTTAGAAGACTACTACTTTCCGACCTTCACTACCTTGCTGGACATAGGATTTTGGACACAATTTATGATTTGTGTGGGTGGAAAACTGTTAGCCTCGTGTTAAATGGGGCAGAGGTGTAAATCAGAGTCTACAAGCAATGAGTCATGTTTTTACACCTTGAGTTAGCTTTCGCCCCCATTTTGCAAACCGTGACAAGATGGCAACGGGCAGAGAGCGGAAATAAGACCTCCGCTGTGAGTTCCCCCTCCATCTGTTTCATTTCATGCATAACAGAGGCCTTACTGTTGATTACGCCTTGGTTTAGCACTCGCTAAAGGCCAGTCGGATTCCATAGTATCATTTATAAAACGCCACTTGCAAGACGCAGAAGGAAACTAAAGAATAACCGTGAGTACGCCACGTGTTACTCTTTAGTGTTCCACTCTGACTTTTGGAACTTTTGAAATGGCATGCAGTGGGTCCCAGCCGTACGTAAGTTCTGACGATGGGGGTCCCCTGAATGAAATTAACTTTTTTTGTATAAGGTGCCAGTGTGTGTAAGAACAAAGATAGCAATTGTGTATTTTTTTAAATTTACATTTGGTTTATATCAAACCTTTTAGCAATTATCTTCATCATTTTACAAAATTGAATTCAGTATACGCATTCACAATTCTTTACCTCTCAAAATAATACAATCATAATACACTTTTTAATAATTTACTACTGAGAACCTTCCTTTAAAAATACAGTACCCACAAATGTTACAGTTGCTAAAACCAACTCTGTTATTTTCGCCACTTATTAAAACAATCCACCATTCTTCAGGGGTTAAGGAAGTGGGTCTTCCCCCAAAAGCTTTCAAGTGCATGGTGAGTGCCTTTTCAGGAGTTGGCCTTGAGTGAGATCTGGCCACAATACCCCAGGACAGAGATGTCGCTGTTGGGCTCGTCGGTATTCTGCAAATTTGGACTATGTGACTGTTTCTCTAGAAGTTTGTAAGATACCGTAAACGGTACAACGCTGAAGCAAGCCCGTTCAGGGTGCTTAAGATGTTGTAGCCTCCAGCTGTGTATGGTGCTTTCTACCAGGAGGAGTCAAAGCAGCACACAAAAGTCATGAGAAGCATTGCTAGGTGTGCGTTGAGCTCCTGGAAAGCTGCTTCCGGTATTTCAGGTCCAGCATGGTGAGTAACCTGCCCTCCACAAATCCAGATATCTCTTCTATTAAAACAATTCAGGTGCATATATTGAAATCATTTGATGCATGTCATCTAACTTTTATCATATTTGTTTCAAAAAGATGGTTAACCAGATAAACAATATGGTGGATTAAACATTGTACGTTATGGGTCGAGGGGTGGAATTTTGATGGGAAACACAGAGTGATGTGTCGTGAATCTTATAAATACTTTGCAATTCAGTAAAAAAGCAATTCATGCTTGGATAGAAGACATGCAGACTGGACTAGGTAATCATGGATCTAAGAAGGCACAGCAGAAACAAAATATAAGTGTAGAATGTGTGATATGAGTGCACATTCCTTTCTAAAAGGCAGATTTTACTAGGCAAATTCCTTGTAAAGTGGTTCCAAGAAGACAACGCCATACTTCTATGCGCTGTTTGCTATGAACACCAAGAAGCAAAAGTTCACTTTGCGTTTCTTGGCACCAGGTTTTATAGGGTTTGTCGTCGCACTTCAACACACATTATTACACCTTGAAGCTTAAGCCAGTGCAGACCATTGTCCCCAATATTCCTACCACCTGTGCTCTCCAAATGTATTTGATTACTTCCCTCCAAATAAGAGGAAAACAATAACTTGCAAAGATGTTAATGATGTTTATTTCTGTTTAAGATAATTGAGTTACTTTTCTCTTTTCTAACATTGTATTTATTATCTGAATTGTGCTCTCTATGTTGGCCATTACAACCTTTTAAAACAATTTGGACCTCATTATAAAACAGTCATTTTTTGTTTTTTGGTGAAATTACTGCCAAACACATTTACTATTACCACCACTCAGTCTTGTGGATTTACCACTGGATTATGAGTGGTATTAGGGTGTGTTGATATCCATTTTTGGAGTCTATAGGATTCAATCAGTATTTTTGCAGATTTGCCATAAGAGGTAATTCCACTGTGGTAAGTCAACAGATTTTTAAAGGGAAAATCTTGGAATTCAGCTGTGCAGTAAAATTGGGAGCAAGTCTGTTTCAACCAGAAAAGGTGGAGATTACAGAATTACCTCTAAAAATGTACGGCAGCACTAAAATCGCAATGATGGCAATTGTGTGATGTGAAATATGTCTAATTATTTTTGTTCTCATGGTTTCTTATCCAAAAAAAAGTGATGATTTATTGATACTGTAGAAATTAATTAAATGTTTTACGAGCAAGTAGAAAGTTACATTTCATTACCGTACAGTATGATTGATGGATTAGGCAGCATTGCCGTGGTAATGGGGTACATCAGAGCTGTGTCATACAAATAACGTACAAGAAGAACAATTGTTCTTGATGAATAAGCTGAGATAGCTGACATTGTATGCCGACCAGCAAAAAATGAAATGGACATATTTCAGGCCAAACTGTTTAGTTGACCAGGACTTCATCGGGACAACAGAATCTTTAAAAACCTTTTGGACGTTTAGTTTGTTTATTTATTTGGTAATGTGCACCAAAACCTTAGGTAGCTGGGCGCAGCAGTTACAAGGTTACTTGAAGCTTAGTTACAGAAAACATATAGTTACAAAGGATACTTGATGCTAGATTGCAGAAGGCTAGGGTTACAAGGATGCTTGATACTTAGTTATAGAGTGCAGGTAGGTACATGAAATCATGCATAAGTGTATAGCATACAGTTAGGGGTGTCTCCACATAGTCAAGGTTGCCTAGTCAGGTAAAATCATACATAGGTGTATAGCATGCATTTGGGGGTGTAGACATCCAATAGAGTTACATTGGCAGGTAAAGGGAGAGGTGGCCAGCTTTAATTTCGCATGTCAATGCCAGGTGCCGTTTCAGAGGGGGTGCCATATTTAGCGGTCATTGGTATTCAGCCAGTTCAGCAAATTCCGTGTAAATCTTGTGTAAGGTTGTTCAATTCTGAGGGAGGTGGGCAGGGCATTCCAGGTTGTAGCCGCTTTAACAGGGAAGCTAGTTCCTCCAGCTTTGGCTGGTCTAAATCTAGCCAAAGATTATACCACAAATGTGTCAAAAGAAGAGGAATGAAATAACATTCTCTTGCATCATCTAGATCTCGAAGGGGAAATGCAGTGTGAATCAACTATATTATAATTGGTTATTTATAGCGTGCTTAATACCCAGAGGTTTCAAAGCGCGAACCCGGGGATCAAACCTGTGTTGCTCCGCATTGTATTGCTTTCAAGTCAAGCGGGTTGCCCCTGAGTTATCCTACCGCGGACAATGAACAGACTTTTCCTCTTTCTCTTATGATTACCCTTGTGTATTGTGGTTCAATTTCACTTCATCTTTGGCCTTTTGCTCCCTTAAAGTTTCTCTTGTTCCTCTTCCCTTTCTTGCTACTATTCCTTATTTTTTAGGTCTTCTAATTCCTGTAGTTTGAGTGTATCTCCTCTAGCCAGTTTCATCTTCTTCGTATTCAGCAGAGATGTTAAAGAAATGGATGATGCTATGTACACAGGGCACCTTGCCATTCATAAGTCCTGTGCTCCTGTGGTGTGGATAGTGGGCCCTGAGGTACCAGATGATCTGGTGGTGCTGGACAAAGAGCATGTGCTGTCAAAATAAAAGCCATCAAGCATTGCATCCTGATCTCTGCACTATTTGGCGGTAGAGGTGGAAAGAAACAGTGCCTCAAAGAAGAAAGGGGCACCCAGGAGGGAGCGGAAGCACTAGAATTCATTTATATGTGGCATTTTGGAAGCGCCCGTACTGCGTCACCACTCCACTTCTCTGTGTGGTGCCCCCACTTTCCCAATACGGGTGCCAGTGTGGGTTATGTAGCAGGAGCAGCTCCACTGCATAGTGGGGGCATACTCCTTCCATCAAGATACAGGAACCCAGCTTTCTACCTCAGGTTTGAGGTGGACTTCATTGTTGTGAGCTATTGATGGGGATCACTCAGTGGTAAACTGCCACAATCTGATTGAAAAGACTTCTAGAATTGTATGGTGCATCATTAGCTTCCATTTTGGGGATCTGGGAGAGTGGGCGGGAGTTGAGGGCCTGGGTGCCTTTGATACTAATGGACTCTGATGTTGGTGAGATGTTGGCAAGGGTCATGAAGGATTTATTCTATTACAGGATCATGGCTAGTAGTAGGTATAACGGGATAGGTTCCTGTCCTTTGTAACTGACAATTTCTGTCTATCTCTCCATTATTTTGCTGATATTTTTGTTGATCATGTACCAAGGATTTATCAGCCTGTGATGTGTCTTCGAGCACATTTCTGTTTGCGTTTGATCTTCTCAGTGGCTTCTTTGCGCCAATCGTGGATAACATCAAAGGCGGAGGGTATAGCCTTATTCTTTAATAATACAGATTCTAAAATATGGATACATCAAAAGAACAATGTTCTTTTCGTAAACTAGGCATATCTTTAGTCTGTTTGTGCCATGAACTGTTAAATACAATCTCCCCATACCTATATTTGACATACATCTCGTATGCCGGGGTACCTTCTGGGGGTGCAAGCCAACCAAATTCTAAGTCCAGACCAACATTTACGAAATTTACTAGGACCAGGCATCATAAAACCTTCGGACTTTTCAAGGCAAAAGAAGGTATTTGCAAATATCTTCAGTTTAACCCCACCAACCAAGTCTTACCTGCCAAACAGCTATACTTACTAACAAAGTTCTCTCTCAGTTGCTCTGGGGGAAATATTGCAGGCAATTCTTAGCGGCCCTAGCGGGAGAGGGCGTCTATGGAGAGAAGTCTGCTGATGGAGGCTAGTGTCAGCTGCGAGTAAGTATGATGGCAGAATCCCCGCAACCAGGCAGACCATTTGACAGGTTCCTCTCCGTCATGTCTAGCCAAAGTGCCCTCATCCCCTGTGGGGCCCCACGTTTGGGGTTCATTTTGAGACTACCAAGCGCTATAATTCAAACAAAGTAGAGTATCTGAGACAGAGTTTCAAAATTACAAGCTAAGATTTATTTGGCGTATATCATACACTCGAGCGAACTTCAGGTTCATCCACGACTAGTATTTCATGGAGAGTGGAGAAGTGAAGTGCCTGAATAGTACACAGCTTCTTCTTTTATACAGAAAATGAAGCCTGCATCAGCACTAGTCATTTGTTAATCGTTTACAAGAGATAACAACACAAATATGTTCAGACTGCATACATACTAATGCCCTAATCCACAGAAGGCAGAACAAATGACATTTTCAACAGTTATTATTGTTATTGCGAGTTTCCACTTTACTTATGGCTTTAATGACAAACTCTTTCGGTGCTCCAACAATGGTCACCCTATTTGTATAACCTTAAAAACATACGTTTTGTGCATTTAGCAGAGTGGAAAGGCTGAAAACTATGGAGAAAAAGAGACGTAGGCAATTGTGCCTTTGGTGTGGGCCACACACCCAAAATTCCCACTAAGGGTTAATCAATTCCTCTTAGTTTATTGTTCAATTAATAAGTCCAACTTCAATGGTGATTCAAAAGTATAATCTTTTTTAATTTTTCGATTAGTGTGTTCATGAAGTTCATAAAAATATATAGTGCTTTATTGGTTAAACTTCACCAAAAAAGCTAGTTATCTCTGTTGAAGCAAAACAGAAAACCCATCCGGCTAATGCATTTCGGATTATATCCTTCATCAGAGCCAGCTTAATCCTGCACACGTAATTATATGTTATATGTTCAATGTACATTCAACAAATTCACAATGTTTAAATCATGATTTGACAGTGCACCATGTACAGCAACGAGATTATCAATAAAAGAATGATTGTTAAACAGGGCGCCCACAAGGACAAACAAATATTTACCATAAATGTGAGAAAAGGAAGAAAAAAATAAAGAAAACAAATAGACATACATCATTATACATATTCCAAATGCAGTTTTCTCTAGGTAAATGGTTATGTTCTATAGTTCATACTGTTCATAATGTTAAAAATCAAAATTTTCTTAACAAGTTTAGCACTGTGGTCCCTCGTGTTGTCTCAAGTTCAAAAAGGTCTGACTAGCGGTGTGAACGTACTGTGCTCGGGTGTTAGATAACATGTTATTCTTAGTGCGAATAACTGTGGCTGTTTGACACTGTGTGCCTCTTGTCACTGACCTGTGAGCCAATTGTGCATAAACGCGTACTGTTCGCGTGTGGAATTCCTCTATGAAGCACTACCTGGTGTGGAGAGAGCAAGAATGTTAACTACTGTTAACTTTTAATATTACAGCTGTCAGTCTATTCGCGATCGTACTCCGCATTTCTGTGTAAAGACTGCAGCTCTTACCTGGAGTGAAACGAGCAGCGACCTGCTCGGTCTCCTCCAAACAGCGTATGATGTTCGCGGTTCGTGTAGTTGCCATCGGCAACGTTATATAAACAATATGGCCGCTCATGTACTAACAGGACGGTCATATTGGTTGTGGCAATAATAGGTAACAATGTTTACAATTAGTGTGTGTGTAGCGCAGACTGTATAGCGTCCTGTTATGTGTCTTATTATCTCGAGATTATCGGATACCTATGCGTAATGCGCATGTAAAGAAATTCAAAACCTCATAGTGTCAACGTGTTGTTGATGTGAAAATTATGCGCAAATAGTATAATGGTGTTTTATGGGTCAAGTGTCTGACTCGTGAAACTAGGCTGCATAATTAGTCATATGTGTGGAAATATACATGTTGTATATAGATGTACCAAAAAACGATAAATAACACATAAAAACTCAATAATAATACAATTAAAATATAAAAATAAAAATAAAAAATAAAAATATCCAAAGCTGAAAACTATGACTCAATGTGTAACTAACCCCTGCTTGGTGCAGTCAGCGTTTACATAGCATTTAAAGAAGAGAAAAGAGCCATATTGGAACAGCTTAACTTACTTCACAAAATAGATGTACCTATCCTTAATGTTATTTAACCTAGGTTTATCGTTGAAGGCCAGGTGACTGATACATGCCCTCTCCATGGACCCAGCCTTTTCTTGTAATGACTGACAGAAGAAGCCATGAACACATTCCTATTTTGTTTCTACTCAATGACTGACAAATGCGATTCCATTTTGAATATTAATGAAAGAACGGATTTCGATCGTGAAAAAGGAATTGGCTTAGGGCTAAGAAAGATGAATATTATCGTTATATTCTAAAACACAGACTGTGCTAAAGAACCTTAGTACACACTTTTCAGCTTTCAGTACAGATCCCAGTCTCTAAGACGATGAAAACCATGGGCATGTACTTGAACGTTGATCCTTTCGGCAAGACAATTCCTCACCACAGAGAGCTGCCTAACCATTGCTAGAGCAATAACGGGAGCTAGATTAGACTATTGCAATGCCCTCTTTGCAGGAACCTCCACGCGGAACCGGCATACGCTTCAAATAAAACAAAACAATGCCCTAAGAGCAGCACTCAACATCCTTACGAGAGAACATATCCCAGAGGCTAGAAAACAAGTACACTGGCTACCAATTAGACAAAGAATTATTTTCAAAACCCTGACAATCGCTCACAAATGCTTGAGCAAAACGGCCCCTCAGTATCTGTCATAAAGAATACTGAGAGCACATCCAAACAGGCCTACTAGATCCCTCCACGCTGGTAAGTTACTCACTCCCAGAGTGAAAAGGGCTAAAGGGGGAGGAGTAAGCTTCCCTTCAGTCGCAGCACACCAATGGAATGCCATGCCAACAGACCTCAGAACACTAGAATCCTACTGGGCATTCTGCAAAGCCCTGAAAACCTGTCTCTTTTCCTAATTACGGGAAGACATGTGACCACCCCCATGTCAATATGTTTACCCTCCCTGAAGCTATGTCTAAAATGTAAATTGAATTGAAGCTCTGTAAAAAAATGTAACTGGTTCGCAACAGCGCCCTGATGTCCGAGGGCTTAGGCGCTCTACAAATGGAAAAAAGAAATAAAATAAAAATGAAGGTATCGCGCCAAACATGCTCATGCGTTGTGGGAAAGGGTGTGTGGTGTGTAGATGGTCAAAGAAATGGGATGGGTAAAAAGGAAGTTCCATCTGTTTTTTTTTTTAGCAGTAGAGCTTAAAGGCCATGAGTGGTTTTTCCTCCTGCAAATTCAGTTTGTTGTCAACCCTGATGTGCTATTTCAAATGACCGTACAATAGTTCCACACTGTTTCAATGAATAATAATGTAATTGTATAGCACTCTGGTGGTATTGCGACCTATATCACTGTGTTTCAAAGAATGGATTCAGTGGCAGGAGAAGCAGTCCTGATCTTTTAGGAAAGCATGATATTGGTGGCCAATGTGCCCATCTCCCTCTGTTAAAGGGTTGGGAGGTGTTGCTGAAGAGGAAAAGAATGACCCAAAATGCACCAGAATTAGCTATACTTTTGAGAACAATACATCTGCACTCCCTTGATTCACCAAAAAATGGGAGGCGGCACACACTAAAGCTGAAACCTCCACGCTCCCCTCATAAAATGTCTATGCCACATTCACATTCGTTCCAGAAATGTCCAGGCCATGAACACTTGAATTTCAATGTTGTCTCAGTCAAGCACGCTGCCATGTTTGTTTGCACGCTGCCCGCATGGAACTGCTATGCCGGTTTCACATTGTTCCTTGTAGTAAGAGAAAGTGCCAATTTCACATTGACCACAAAGCACGTTCATATATGCTTTAAAAAATTTTGGGTGAGTGTTGCCACAGGTAAGCTCATTACCATCCAAGGGTCTACAGTGTACCCAGAAAATGTTCATTCCAGTGGTACACTGGCCCACAAATATATGCATGCCAATTTCACATTGCTCTTAAAAAGTGAGCATGCGCGGCACAGTTCATGACAATGTTGCCCCAGTTAGGCAGGGGGTCAGGTTAAATTCCATATTGACTCAGGCAATGACTCTGACAGGGTTTCACTGACCCCAGAACATTCAAATACCAGTTTCACATTGATTCTAAAAAAGAACCATGTTATTTTCATATTGCCCACATCAAATGGCAACACCCATTTCAAAATGCCACCAGAAAACTATTATTCCATTTGCACACTGCCCACAGAAAAAGCCCACATCAGTTTCACATTGCCCCCAAAAAGGTTCACAGGTGTTTCGTACTCTGACAGTTTAGACCAATTAATTATTTCGGTACTCAAAGTGCCAATAGTCTTTTTTATAGGCACACAATTAAAGTGTTGTTTTGGGGTTTTTGTTCACATTTTTCCTTGGTGGAACCTTTATATCCTGGTCCCTTTTTTTGGTATCCCCCCTTTACCTTTTTCTCATCGAACTTCTTTGCAAATAAAATTGCACTTTCAAAACGTTACTTTGGTGCTGATAAGACGTACTGATGCCTTATCACCAGTACCCTGCCATAAAACCGCTAATTGTACATTGCCCAGTGCCAATTTCATGTTGTTTCCAGAAAATTGCCCTATGCCTGTTTCACAATTCCCCAACGTGCCCCCTACATTTCCACACAAAAACCTATCAACTGGTGGGGGCGCTGAAAGTGTGTTACCCACGTGCACCACCTGCAAGTGGTGGGGGACCTGAAAGTGAGTTACCTATGTGTACCTCATTGAACTGGTGGGCGCCCCGAAGGTGAGTTACCCACGTGCACCACATGCAACTGGTGGTAGCCCTGAAAGTGGGGTACCCACGTGCACCACATGCAACTGGTGGGCGCCCCGAAGGTGAGTTACCCACGTGCACCACATGCAACTGGTGGTAGCCCTGAAAGTGGGGTACCTACGTGCACCACATGCAACTGGTGGGGGCCCTGAAGGTGAGTTACCCACGTGCACCACATGCAACTGGTGGTAGCCCTGAAAGTGAGGTACCCACGTTCACCACATGCAACTGGTGGGGGCCCTGAAGGTGAGGTACCCACGTGCACCACATGCAACTGGTGTGGGCCCTGAAGGTGAGGTACCCACGTGCACCACATGCAACTGGTGGGGGCCCTGAAGGTGAGGTACCCACGTGCACCACATGCAACTGGTGTGGGCCCTGAAGGTGAGGTACCCACGTGCACCACATGCAACTGGTGGGGGCCCTCAAGGTGAGGTACCCACGTGCACCACATGCAACTGGTGGGGGCCCTGAAAGTGAGGTACCCACGTTCACCACATGCAACTGGTGGAGGCCCTGAAGGTGAGGTACCCACGTGCACCACATGCAACTGGTAGACGCCCCGAAGGTGAGGTACCCACGTTCACCACATGCAACTGGTGGAGGCCCTGAAGGTGAGGTACCCACGTGCACCACATGCAACTGGTAGACGCCCCGAAGGTGAGGTACCCACGTTCACCACATGCAACTGGTGGAGGCCCTGAAAGTGAGATACCCACGTGCACCACATGCAACAGGTGGGGGCCCTGAAGGTGAGTTCCTGACGTGCACCACATGCAACTGGTGGTATCCCTGAAAGTGAGGTACCAAAGTGCACCACATGCAACTGGTGTGGGCCCTGAAGGTGAGGTAGCCACGTGCACCACATGCAACTGGTGGGGGCCCTGAAGGTGAGGTACCCACGTTCACCACATGCAACTGGTGGGGGCCCTGAAGGTGAGGTACCCACGTGCACCACATGCAACTAGTAGGGGCCCTGAATGTGAGGTACCCACGTGCACCACATGCAACTAGTAGGGGCCCTGAATGTGAGGTACCTACGTGCACCACATGCCAAGAATATTAAACCCTCACAAATATGATGTCAACATACAAAAGTACAAGTACACTTAATGCATACCCAGCCATCCACATCGAGAGGCACACACACACACACACACACATTCTTGCAGCTGCCCACATCCCCCTGTTCGTGAACTCTCAGCAGCACATGCATGAAGCTAGAAGCAGAAACAGGGGGTGACTATCACTCCTTCCCGTGTCCTGCCACCTGATGCCAACACTAGAAGGCTCCTGGCAGCCACCTTGACAGCTGCATGTACAGATCATGTGCACACAGCAAGCAGTGACTCAGTGCACTGGAATGTATTGTAGAAGGGTGTATTATGCCTGCACACATGTATGGCTTGGCCAATATGTGTCCTTGCCGTGCAGGGTCATGTGCAGGCCTGTATCTAGCGACACACATAGATTCACCGGCCCGCCGCTGCATAGCCACTTGCTGCTGCTGAGAAACCTGCCCTGTCTCGCTACATCCAGAATTTGCGGTCAGACAAAACTCATTGCCCATTCTGACCAAGCTGCCAGGGGCTCTTTTCTTACCCGTCTACGTTGTCCAGAAGATACAATTCATTTGCACTGCTTCTCCATTTCCCCGCCCATTTCCTTATGATTTTGTCAGCCTTGCTCTGACGTAACCTTATCCAAAAGCGTGCTTCGCTATTGGTGCACATCACCTTTCACCTTTCAGACAAAAGATGAAAGGTAAAAAGAAGCAATCTTGGCACACAGATCACCCCCTCTCGGGAGGGAAGGGGCTGTTGACTCGACCAATGTGATGTAACCAGCTTGATTCTTTATATAGGCGGTTGTCGTATTGCATTCGCAATATAATATGTTTCCCATATAATTGGAACATTACTGGCCACATTGCTGCTTTCTTACAAAATATTGTAAATGAGCCAATTATGCTCTGTCACAAAGCCACGTGTGATCAAATGTACACAGTTACCAATGTATCGTTTTTATTCATAATAGTTATACACTCTGGTTAAATAGTGGAACGATACTGCTGACAGCCTCTCCTCAGCCCCTGGGCCTCCCTCTCAGCCCCTAGGCCTCCTTCTCAGCCCCTGGGCTTCCCGCTCAGCACCTGGGCCTCTCTCTCAGCGACTAGGCCTCCGTCTCAGCCCCTGGGTCTCCCTTTCAGCCCCTGGGCCTCCTTCTCTGTGCCTGTCTGTCCAGTTCGCTTTCAGACACAGGACTTAAATCAGATTCCTCATCTGACGCCTCAAAAAGCTGCGCTGATAGTCTCCTTCTTCCTTTGCTCTTTGTTTCTTTTTGAAGAGATATGGTCGACCGCGGGACGACGCCACGGTGGTCTCTTTTTTTCCGAGCAGAGGACCAATGGCCCCTGTCCTGCGGCAGCCGAATGCAGTGGAAAAAAGCCATAAGGGAAAAAAAAACCTAAGTAGAATTCGTGCAGTAGCCTCCACGCGATAGTTCTGGGTATGGTACGAATCAGCTGTTCTCTCCGACAATGGTCTCTGGAGGGAAGGTGGAGTGCTGGGTCCAGGCAAAAGAAACAGCAACTTCCCAGACATAACGAGCAGCAGCCAAGTTCTTAGGATATCAGGACTAGCGTCGGGAAAACAAAATGGTAAAGGGAGCCCGGAGAACCAGTGGGAACCCAAAGACAGGTTCCCGAGCGGAGAAGGAGGACACCAGAGCAACGGAACCACACAGAGCAGTGGCAGAGAAGGAGAGCACATCCAGGGGAATGCGGACAGAAAAAAAGGAAAAAGGCCAGATAACGAAAAAAATGAATGGAGCATGTAGCAACAAAGAGGAAGAAACAAACACAGTTGCAACACAGCATTTTCCCGGAGTGGGAGGGCTAAGTACTCCTGGCGGCGGCCATGTTGTGATGAAAGACTAGACTGTCAAGGCAGGAAGGAAAGGTAGGAAAACGGCCCATTCTAATGGCGTCACAATCTCCATTGGTCCCATGTTCTCCAAAGGGGCAGGCGCGTGACAGTATGCCGCCTTCGATCCCAGGGAAGGCCGGGTTTGCCTGTATGGCACGAGAAACTTGCGAACAAGAAGTGGCGCGTGAACAAAAGAACTGGGCTCCCATGAATCCTCAGAAGAAGGGTAACCTTTCCAGGATACCAAGTACTCTAGCCTCCCTCTGTGGAAGCGAGAATCCAGTATCTGAGACACCTCATATGTGTCTGTACCGGTTCCTTGTAAGGGTACTGACTGAGGAGCCTGGATGGTGGTAAAATTTCCTTCTGCTGGTCGTAAAAGAGAAGAATGGAAGACTGGATGGATGCGACTGAGGTTCTTGGGGAGTCTTAAGCGGAATGCCACTGAGTTGACTTGGGAGATAATTTCGTATGGTTCCAAGAAGCGGGGTGACAATTTAGAAGGATGTATCCACTTAGGCAAGTATCTCATAGATAACCAGACTTTAGAACCGACTTTTAAGGAGTCATCAGCTTTGGGATTGCGATCCGCCAGTCTTTTGTACTTTTGCTGAGCCTTTAAGAGACTGGCCTTGGCCAGCTTGTGAGCTTCCATGATCTCTTTGAGTTTGCCCTCGATGGACGGGATATTGGTGCAAGGAGATGCCCAGGAAGAATACCTCTGGGGTGGAGCTCATACATACAATAAAAGGGGCTGAGTCCGAATGTAGAGTGGACCGAATTATTGTAGGCGAACTCTGCAGTGGGAAGGAGGGAGATCCAGTTGTCTTGTAGATTGTTGGTATAGCACCTCAAGTATTGCTCCAAGGTTCCATTCAATCTCTCTGTTTTCCCGTTGGTTTGCGGGTGAAACCCCAAGGACAGGGTACGCTCGATCCCTAGTTTATGATACAAGGTTGTCCGGAACGTAGAGGTATATTGGCTTCCTCGATTGGAGATGATCTTATTGGGTAATCCGTGCAAATGAAAAATGTCCCGAATTAACACATCCTCCGTACTAGAAGCTGATGGAACCCCTGGAAAAGGCGAGAAATGGGCGAGTTTAGTGAAAGAGTCCACTGTTCATAACCACATTTTTCGTAGTGTACTTAGAAACAATGTTATGTGACGCCACTTCCTGTTTTGTCAAGGGGTGAAAGGTCGTGTTCCATTGGTTACCGCAATATCACTTTGGGGTGGGGGTCAAATTACCACTTCCTGTGATGTCATCAGAGGTTAACGGTTGTGTGATGTCACGTCCACTACTCCTGGCATTTTGGTGAAATTACGTCCCTGAACCAGAGACTTTCTTTTTTGTGGTTTACTAGAATGTAAGGAGAACTGATAGGGGAGAGCTGTGGTGAAATGAGAATGTGCAAGGGCTGCTGGAGAAATTATGGGACACACACCAGGTGATTATGGAGTCCCCTTGCCTCAAAGGAAGACCTTCTTGGGGAAAAATGTTCTCCATATATTTGCAGCTAGATAATAGACATTTGGCTCATTTTGGAAATCTCTCCGGCAATAACATTCGATCGGAGCCAGCCACACTGAAGTTTAACAGAGCCCTTAAGACTCATCTCTCCCATTTATTTTAGGGCTCTATTCCGAATCTGGTCTAGCTTTATATGGGCACTATGACAAAGACCAATGTTTTAGTTTAGAGGATCGGACTGGGGGCGTGAAGGTGGCCAGGAATCGGGACGTGCTAATGAAGTAGCCCCCAAAGGAAGTTAAAGGGGGGATCCTCCAGGTCCTTCAGCCTATCCTTAACATCTTGTCCATGAGTCAACTCTTGGTGGTGGGAATCCCCCTTCCAATTCATGAAGAGACCCTTCCCCCTAAACAATGGCAAGCCTGTCCTCTGCAAAGTACCTGCTGAAAGAAATGTGGCAATTGTGGAACTGCTGTCCATGGCGGTACAAGCACAACACGAGAAAGGCTCTTTCAGAAATTGTTCATCTTTCCAGGGATCTACTCGCAGGAGAACAACTACTAGTTCCTGCGGATAGACTGAGACAAGTTGTACTAATTGTTTTATGCAGATGAAGCATGCATCAGAGAACCCTGCTCATGGAGACACCCATGAGATGGGACCACAGAGGATCGCCGGTACCAGCTCATCGAGGACAAGGACTTTCACGATCGCTCATCAATGCTTTAACATACCTCGAAGCTAACACTGCCGTGCCACGCCAGAGCAAGAACTCAACTTGAACTGGCTGGCAATCTAGTAGTTTCACCAACCAATGCCAAAACAATCCCTGCATTCATGTAGGCCAGGCAGCCATCTAAAGTGAATCCCAAAATGATTGGTCCTGTGACTGAACCCACCAATGTATGAATGTTTCCAGCTCACATAGTGGGTTGCAAGAGTTAGGGATTGGAGGTGTAGGGAGTGGGTGTTTGTATATCAGAGTAGCAAGGAGGTTGGACGCAATCAGTAGGTGGGATAACAGGAGTATGAGAGGTGGTGCAGAAGTGTCAGAGGAGATTGGTGGAGGAAGAAAGGGGTTGCAAATGAGTAGTAGAGGGAGTGACATCAAGGAGAGGAAATTAGGAAGTAGAGACATGAAGGAGAGAGAGAGAATATGTCATCAGAGGGGAAGGAAGAATGGAAGACAGTCCAGGAATATGCAGTGGTCGACATGTACGAAAAGAAGTAGTGGAACTATGTTCCCTACTAGCCTGCACCCACTCCCCACAAACCCCATCACCACGCCACCTCCCACACACAATAGAAACTGCCAAACACATGCACCTTTTGTAAAAGGGAACATTCAGTGCAGTACACTGAAAGTGCAAGATTCAACTTCTTCCTACACTTTTATTTTAGAACTAAACCATTCCGGAATGGTTTCTTTTAAAATAAAAGTATACCAGCGATCAAGGTGAGTGGGAACGGTCGGGAGTGGTGTTCCACTACTTTTATTTTTTTCTGTTTAACATTCCTCTACCTTTTACGACCATATTCACCATTCTATATAGAGGATTTGTTGATTCATGTCCCCATGCAAGTGTAAAGTTGTAATAGGAGCCTTAGTTACTAGCCAGTTAGACTATTGCAACACCTTGTTACATCTTGCACTATGCTTCCACCTACCCTCTCCCCTGCTGAGACCACAGTTCCACTACTTTTTTCAGTACACTTCTACCTCTGATAGGAATGGTCAAACTTAATTTAAGAAAGTAGAGGAGCACTGCTCCCAACCCCTCCCGCTCACTTCGACCACTGAGAATGTGTGATCCAGAGTAGGCGGTGAGGACAACAGAGAAGAGTGACATCCTGACAATGTCTGCGAAAGACAAAGGGCCTGATTTACAAAGCGTTGTTCAATGGGAATTTCCCCAGACACTCCAACTAGAAGGGCCAAGAAAGAAAAGCATGAGGACTGAAACTGCAGACACTGTGAGGGACTCTTAGACTGCCGGCTGGCGGAGCCTAAGGGAAAGAGGGACGGACTGATGGATAATGGTCATTCAGCATGTTTGATTTGCTCATCTGTGTTTTGCCAGTTCCCCATTACCCTGTTTCCAATCCAGCCTAGCCACTCACCTTTATTCTGTGAAATGAAAACCCTTGAACTTTAGAACCTGGGCTCCGCGCTGTCTGTCGATCACCGGCTGAAGCAGCATCCACTGCAGCGTCCACCCTAGTCCCAAAGGGTTTTAGCATCTGCTTTTGAAAATTCTTCTGAGAGGCCATTAACATCGTTCTGCATCAAGATTCATATTTTCTGATGGACATTTCTGACTGCACCCAGGCTCTTGTTAAGTGCCCGCTGCCTTCAGCTTCAGCCAGGGTTGTTGCTAGGTTTGTAAAAGATATGGGGCTGTGCTAATGTCGGGACTGGTGGGACTCGGGGCTAGCTAGCCTTTTGGTTATAGCCCCTGAACTTCTATCCGGAGCTACAAACAAAAGACCCGGGGCTATAGCCCTGCATGGATACCCCTACCAACGACCTTTGCTACGGCCATAAGCTAGCAGCCTAAGTGAGGGCTGGGAAGACACAGCAGATTGGAGCAGCAATTTGAAGGATTTCAAGGGCGTGTGAAGGCCATGTCTCTGTGATCAGACACCCTTTGGATTCAGACGGTACTCGGACGCTGCATGCTCAGAAGGCTTGGGAACCTATGGGTAAGTTAGGTGGTATGCTTTAAGGTGCTCATACACCTGTCCAGCAGAGGTGCACATCATTGCTATTATGGATTTTGTATGTTTTAGTGGTATTGGTGTTGTGGGAAACAGGAGGGTCACATTTAGCATGGATTGAGAGCCTGTTGTGCCATTATTATCAAGCAGTCATCGCTTTTCTTAAGTCAGTAAATGCTCATCTGCTCATATGATAGCAGTGCCTAGACAGCCTGCCTCACAGCGCTTAAGAACAGGGGTAACATCAGTCAATCATTGACGTTCTTAGTTGTGATGCTAAGGGACAAAAATGACCCCACTAATAATAATATTGCCTATGGTGGTTCCCGACGACCATATATATGGCGATATTATTGGTGGGGATAATATCACCTGATACCGATTCTAGGAGACCTTAACCTAGATTTTGATTAAAGCCAGAACTCTTAAGCATTACATTTAAACAGCACTCTCAATATCTTTTTTGGTTTCCAGTCTATGTGGACAGACTCTACGCATAAGAGGGGCCCGTACTTTCGACTGGGTAATCATATGGAATGTCACCACTCTGGATCCATCTCTCTTCATGATTGATTGTCTTAATCATGCTGCTATATTTTTTCATATACCTTTCTCTATTATATCTATCACGACGGCATCCTCCCAAACCACTGCTGGCCTTTCCAAGTGGGACATTATCTGAGTGTGGTTTTTCATAATTATGCTGACGATACGCAGATCATTTTCAGTTTAGGTAGTGACCATCAGTCCAATGTATCTCGTGCACAACTAATCTTTGGACAAGTTGAGAGATGGAAGGTGTACAATTGGTTTGTGTTAAACTAGGCTATGATTCAGCTCATCTTGGTCTCCACTACTGAGTCCTTAAAAAAGCCACCATTACTTACCCAGAACTCTCTCTTTCGGTATCATCAATGAAAATCCAACATAAGGTCAAAACGTTGAGAGTTAAAGTTGGTTCCATGCTCTCCATGCTGCCTTACTTCAATTCTATTCTTAGTCCCAAATATCATATCATGTTATTAAGACAGCTTATCCTGGAAGGTCGACTTTAGAGACCCTACTTTCATCGATAGAAAGATCAGACAATTGCAGGGGAGGAATTTTAACTTTTGAATCAAGGGACCCAATTGCAAAATCACTTACAGCTGGAGGGGGGAACGTGTCTGCGTGTTGTCGGGCTCCATAGGCCGAAAACAGCTGAGGAGTTGGTTCCTGACCCTCAAGCTGAGCTAGCTGTTGAGCGCCAGCATAGAGTTAAAGCTCAGGTTCACCAAAGTGGTGAGGCCTCAGGAGCGGCCAACACTCTTATGGACATGAGTATGAACTCTGGCAATCCTCAAACTACTTGTTCCATGGCCCCCCTCCCCCAAACCACTTAAGCGTTAGACAAGTTGCAAAGAGTACTGTCTTGGATGGAGGAGAGATCGTATGGTTGGCAAGTAGGAACTCCCAAGAAGGCACCATGAGTCCTACACCATCAAGTGAGAAAGGTGCTTTAGGGTTGCCGTTGAAGCCCTTGCTAGGAAGTAAGATGAAATACAAAGACAAAGACACACCTAACGATAAGGTTAATAAGGGAAAGGGGCAAATTCTAGTGGAAATGTATTCCACCAATATATCCTCCAATTTAATCACAATCAGAATTGGTGGCAGGGGGAGGAGCCAAGAGGTAGTTAATAAAGACCTGTATGAGGAAGATGTAACACCACAGCCGAACCCCTTGCGTGACATCATGAAAGCTGACTCTCAGAGTGTGCTGTTAGAGAGGGGACAGCGTGGGCAAGGAGGAAACTATAGACTGCCTAAAATCCATCAAGCTGAAAGAGTGTAAGTGGGGGCCGCAGGGATTGGATATAACTGACTCCAAAATCCTGGAGGGTGTAGAATTGTTGGAAAGTGGAGGCTAAGACTGACAAGGAGTTGTCAAGGCCAGTAATATCAGGTACAACTGATGAGAACTTGCCGACCCCACTGGGGAGAAATTCAACAAAACAACATCATCACAAACAGGGGAGAGTAAACAAGACTATGGTCGCTGGCCGGCCACTGCAAGTTCAAACAGCGAATATTATACTGGTGAAAACTGTGATGACTGTGAGGTGGGGGTAAAGCCCCCAAAAAAGAAGCTACTCAACAATAAAGCCACCTATGCCAGCACCCCGGATTTCAGTAGGGGGTTATTAGCCTGAAAAAGAACAGAAGAAGGAGATGATGGAAAGATCATTAAAACTGGACATCGGCAGAATTGAGCAGAGGATTAACTTAGTAGAGGGGAGCCGGTTGACCCCTATTAACTCTCATAAATTAGACAACGAGACAAACAAAGTCACCTTTGAGGAAACCTTGGGGTCTTTAGATGTTCAACTACCAGATTTATCGGTCAGATTGAATTCTGAAGAAAGATCTGAGGTTATAGACTCGTCCACTGATTCATCGACCTCGGTAAACTTCCCACCAATTGAACGGCGACATGTAAGACGAAGAGGTAATAGAGGAGAAAGGCAGAGGGTAGGAAGAGACTCTCCCATTAATACGAGCCACAGATTTTACCTCGCTAGCGCTATGCCCAAACTGACTATTGCACTTGCTCCCTTTACTAAACTCTATGAGACCTTGAATGATGCATTGAGGGACCAAAGTACTTTGTTGGCAATGATGCATTCAAAGTTAATATTCATGGAAGGACACATCACTGCAACAAAATCGATATCAAAGAATTGAGGGGAGAAGTAACCAGATACAGTCAGAACAACAAGGACCCCTGTAAATGTAGCCAGCAACTGTGGCTAACTGAACAGAAGCCATTTGCGGAAGTACAAAATATAAATCTAAGGCATACAGCCCAATTGGCATGTATAGAATCAAGGAAGGACGTGGCTTGTCAGTGGGGGCCTGTAGAGGGAAACGAAAGTGAGGGTGGACGGGAGTACGTGAATGGCTATATGGAGGCCACAGTGGGTATCCCTAACAGTAATGAAAGGTCTTTGAATGAAACATGCCCACAGGGTAGTGTAGGAATTGCGGTGGATATAATAAGTGAGGAGATGACTAATGTCATGCCAGGGGAAGATTTACCTATACAATCCACCTGTAGATCTTTTACGATATTTAAACAAAAACAGAAGAAAATAAATGGGAGACCCCTTGCAAACTTGACAGTGAAATCACAGCAGGTGTTACATGAGGTAATATCAAATGACTTCTGAAACTTTCTAAGAAATGTATTATCCCCAATGAGTATCACTGAACCATCATCAAAATTAAAAAATATAAGGAAGAAAATTCTATTGCACTCAGTGGTGGACGTTGAGGAAGCGGAGATGGTAGAAGAGGACCCCACCTTGGCCGGTTTAACAAACTGGTCAGTGTACTCATTGGGCGACTTGAAGCCCCATGGTGCCTCATTTAAAAACCCTCAACTTGTCACAAATAATAGAGCTGGAACGCTTGGGAGGGAAATCGAAGAAGGTCTCGAAGATAGAAGGGATGTGCCGACCCAAAATTCTTGAAATTATCAGAGAAGAGACAAACAGCGGATTAATTATTTCAGCAAAGCCAACTAAGCAAACATTCAACAGTGCAGGCCATCCAGACCAGGGAATTGGATCCTGAAGACTGTATTGCACAGATTTTGCCAGCTGTGCAAGTTCCAAGATTGAATACATCAGATCCCTCAGGATCTGGAAAAACAACAGATCGGGTGAAAACTAAACTGAGTAAGGGAGAAAGTGATTGGTTACCTGCAAGGGATATGACAAATCTGAAGAACAGAGATAATTCATAAGGTCTATCATTGGAAAGTTTTTTGGACAGAAATGATAAGCTAATATTGAACATGAGGAATGCCCCTGACCTCATACACTGTATTCCGATTCTAAGACAAATCTATTCAAAGAATTTAAAATTGATTGGGTTTGCGGATGAGGTACGTATGGATCATGTATTCCTCAATTGTCATGATCTACAGAACGCGCCCCTTTTGGACTTCCTGGTCCTGTCTCAACGGGACTTGCACTCCCTGGTACTCCCAACATGACCGTCCAGCATGAAACACCTTCCTCGCTCTACACGTTGGACGTAGCGTGTTCTATTAATAGACCACGCCCCCCGCGGCTCCACGCGTCTCAATGCTATTGAAAAGTAGCGACCAGATGTGTGCTCCATAGCTCGCGGTATTGCTTCCCTAATTCTGTCCCTACTAACTCCATTCCTAGTCCCTCTCCTTTCTTTCTTACTTCCTGGACTCGTGTGCTGAGTAGTGCACTTTCTTAATTTCCCGGATTCCTGGATCATTGCATCCCGGAACTTTGAACGCACGCTGGAGTCAGAAGAGACTGTGCAGCCTTATTCAAGACCCGATCCGTCCGCAAGAAGGCATCGACAAAGAAATCCAGCAAAGATCGGACTCAGGGGAGAAGGGGGGAACTCCTTGACAGTTTGAGACGCCACCCGACTGAACTCGATATGGACATGGAAGCGGCCGTTCAGGACCTGATGCGTGGCATGCAAGAACTAACAATCGAGGTACAGAATCTAAAGGTGGAAAACGCCACTCTCAAACAATTAGTTCTATCCCGTGATTCTGCCACAAAAGAAAGTGTGTTGCTGGGCGGCATAGTTGACAAATATGATGGGTCGGCAAAACCCCTTCGTGGATTCCTGGATTCATGTTTGGTCCACTTTACTTTTAAGCCCTACTGCTTTTCGACTCCCAGGGCTAAGGTGGGTTTCATAATTTCTCACCTTTCAGGAAATGCCTTAACCTGGGCTACGCCCCTCGTTAATTCTTGTGATGCTCTCCTAGACGACTATGATGGGTTCATACAGGCCCTTAAAACCATGTTTGACCGCCCAGAGCAGGTCTATAGAGCCCAGGAACACCTGTTAGACTTTCAGCAGGGATCCCAGGATATGCTCACCTTTGTAACCCGATTCAAGCAATTAGCCAAGGAAGCTAATTGGTCTCATGAGGTGAGTTTGACCCTTTTCAGGAGAGGACTGAATGAGGAGATTAAGGATGAGTTGGCCAGAGTGGCTTGCCCAAACTCATTCCAGGCACTAATGGACCTTGCCATGCAAATAGACTTTCGTATCCAGGAAAGGAAGGCCGAGAAGAAGAAATCCAGAGGAAATCCTCCGAAAGTGTCCTCTGAGAGCACCACCAAGACGGACACAAACCCAGGCTCAGTCACTGAACCAGAACCCAGGCAGATAGGAGCCTTCCGTGGACCTATATCCCTGCAAGAAAGGATGAGAAGGATTCATACGGGTTTGTGCATGTATTGTGCCTCAGATAAACACTTGGTTAGGGAATGTCCTCTAGCCCCTCCTCGGCGTTCGGGAAGCGCCAGGTCCCGATCCTAGATGGAGCAGAGCTTCAGGAGAGAGATGTTTGCTCCACATCAATTCCATCCTTGAACTCTCCTGGACAAAACAATTTGGTGATACTGCAGGCCTTCCTATCACCCTCCAAGAATAAGACCTATTCCATTTTGGCCTTGGTAGACTGCAGAGCTATGGGAATATTCATTGATCAAGATTGGGTTGTTAGTCATCACATTCCATACGAGACACGAAGCACTATGCAGCCGGTGGAAGCAATCAACAGAAGACCCCTCACCTCAGGGACCATAAGCCTGCAGACTAAAGGGATCCAGCTTTCTATAAACCATCACCAAGAGCAAATTAGATTCGACATCATTAAGTCAGCTCATTACCCCATGGTATTGGGTAGCAGCTCATTACCCCCATGGTATTGGGTATGCCCTGAATACAGAAGCACAATCCGTATATCAATTGAACAGCAGGATCATTATTGCTAGGCTCAGAGTTTTGTATGTCTCACTGTCTATTCCTGGATCCCTCTTTGACACCCCCTAAAGAACCACCAAGAGACGAGCAAACACCACTCATGGTTTCCAATATCATACAAGTCCCTGAGGCCTATCAGCGATATGCCGATGTATTTTCAACTGCCATAGTCCAGGCCTTACCCCCTCACAGACCTGAAGACTGCGCCATAGATAAAGATCCCTCAGCAGTGATTCCCTTCGGCAGAATGTTCATCCTTTCCGAACCTGAGAAAAAGGCCCCCCGAGAATACCTGGATACCAACCTTGAAAATGGCACCATAAGACCTTCAAAATCTCCAGCGGGTGCTTTGTTGTTCTTTGTTCCCAAGAAGGACACCAAGGAACTCAGACCTTGCCTCGACTATCGTGGCTTAAATCAATGCACCCTCAAAGATCGGTACCCATTGCCCTTGATCTCGGATATCCTGGAAGCTGTGAGAGGCGCCGTAATATTCACGAAGTTGGATCTCCGGGGTGCCTACCATTTGATCCGTGTCCGGGAAGGAGACGAATGGAAAACAGCCTTTAGAACACCCTTTGGTCACTATGAATATCTAGTCATGCCCTTTGGACTAGCTGATGCCCCCGCAGTTTTTCAACGTTTCAAGGATAGGGTGTTCTCTGACATGTTATTCCTCTTCGTCATTGTCTATCTGGACGACATATTGATCTTTTCCAAGGACCTTCTAAAGCATGAAGAACATGTAAAGGCAGTATTACAACGACTCAGTGAACACAAACTTTTAGCCAAACCCGAAAAATGCTTGTTTCATGTTACTTTTGTTCACTACCTAGGATTCATCCTTAGCCCAGAAGGAATTGGTATGGACCCTTCAAAGGTAAAGGCCATACTGGCATGGCCCGCTCCCACGTCCGTGAAACAAGTTCAATCCTTCCTGGGGCTTGCCAACTTCTACCGGAAGTTCATATCCACCTTTTCCGAGATCGTTCAGATGATCGTTGCTCTCTTGAAGAAAGACACCCCCTTTATCTGGTCTACAGGCAAGATAAGGCATTCCAACGTTTAAAGGCAGAGTTCACGCAAGCCCCCATTTTAGCCCAACCCGACATAAATCGACCATTCCTAGTAGAAACGGATGCCTCTAACTATGCCATAGGAGCGGTGTTGAAGCAGGAATTTGAGGATAAACTGGAACAGCCCATTGCTTACCTTTCACAAACCCTGACTCCCAGTGAGACACACTACTCTGTCCTGGAAAAGGAACTGTTAGCCATCCGCCAAGCCTTCACTGAATGGCGACATCTACTTCTGGGTACTAGGCATCCAGTTCAGGTCCGCACGGACCATCGGAATCTTCAAATTCTACAGTCATTGGAGTGTAGGAACAGTCGTCAGGCACGTTGGGCCTACTTCTTTGCCCAGTACCAATTCCACATCACTCATGTACCCGGATCACAAAACCTGATTGCTGGTGCCTTATCTCGACGTTCTGACTATGTAACTACTAAAGATAGGGCCTATCCTAAGATGTTTCCCCACACGATCTTTGTAGCTCAAGCAGTCAATCTCCTGGAAGAAATTTGAGTGCAAACCCAATCCTCTGACCTGAGGAAGGATATTTCAAGGAAGAATCAATGGAATCTAAGAGTCAAGGAAGGATATTTATTCAAGGACAATGCACTGGTCATTCCCACACAGAAATTACTACAAAGAATAATAAACCTCTGTCATGATACCCTTCACTCCGGACATCGTGGCATAACCAACACCCTCCGCCTCATACAAAGACAGTTTTGGTGGCCTGGAATAAAGACTGATGTACAGCAGCACATCCAAGCTTGTGCTATCTGTAGTCAAAATAAACATGAGTCTTCTACTGCAACCTACATTGCCAACAAGGCCATGGGAATTCATTGCTACAGACTTCATTGTGGAATTACCACCTTCCCGAGGATACACGACCATCATGGTTACCATTGACTTGTTCACTCATATGGCTCATTTTACACCCCTGTGTAAGTTACCATCCTTGTCCAAACTTGCTGGAATCTTTCTGGAACACATATTCCATCTGCATGGACTACCTTCCAAGATCATATCTGATCGGGGACCTCAATACGTCTCACAATTCTGGAAACATCTCTGTCGCATTTTGGGAATCCAACGCGCCCACCCATCAGGTTATCATCCCCAAACCAACGGGGCCACAGGACGTGCTAATCAGACCCTGGAACAGTATCTTCGATGTTTCGCCACCAAGGTTCAGGATGACTGGTCGCTGGTGATACCCGTGGCTGAATTCGCCTACAACAATTCCAATCATTCAGCACTTAAGACCAGTCCCTTTTATTGTAGCCAAGGTTTCCATCCATTGGTTCTACCCTCTGTTTTCCCTCCTCCCATACCGGTACCTACTGTCGACTCCTGGATTGAAAACCCTCATCAATGTACATCAGGAGGCCAAAGAAAACTTAGAGAAGGCCAGAACACATACTAAGAGGTATGCTGATTCCAAAAGAAGACCAGCACCTTCTTATGCAATTGGTGATCAAGTCTGGTTGTCCTCGAAATTACTACCCCGACATCTGCGGGCAAACAAATTGGCCCCTCGGTACTATGTTCCATTCCTCATCAAGGAAATTATAAATCCAGTCTCATACCGGATCAAACTACCAGACCCCTGGAAGAAAATTCACCCAGTTTTTCACACATCCTTATTAAAACCCTACATCCAATCCTCCCAGAAATCCTGCAGACCCCCTCCTCTGCTGGTCGACAACCAACTGGAATATGAAGTGTCCCGAATATGCGACTCCAGGTATAAACGGGGTCAGCTTCAATACCTGGTTGAATGGAAGGGATATCCTCCTAGTGAAAGAACCTGGGAACCACTTTCTAATCTAAAGGCCCCTCGACTGCTCAGAAAATTTCACCTCATACACCCGGGCAAACCTGGAGGAACGGGTCTTCGGAGGAGGCATGCTGTCATGACCTACAGAACGTGCCCCTTTTGGACTTCCTGGTCCTTGTCTCAATGGGGCTTGCACTCCCTGGTACTCCCAACATGGCCGTCCAGCGTGAAACACCTTCCTAGCTCTACACGTTGGACGTAAGGTGTTCTATTAATAGACCACGCCCCCTGCGGCTACGCGCGTCTCAATGCTATTGCGAAGTAGCGACCAGACGTGTGCTCCGTAGCTTGCGGTATTGCTTCCCTGATTCTGTCCCTACTAACTCCATTCCTAGTCCCTCTCCTTTCTTTCTTACTTCCTGGACTTGTGTGTTGAGTAGTGCACTTTCTTAATTTCTCAGATTCCTGGATCGTTGCATCTCGGAACTTTGAACGCATGCTGGAGTCGGAAGAGACTCGTGCAGCCTTATTCAAGACCCGATCCGTCTGCAAGAAGGCATTGACCAAGAAATCCAGCAAAGATCGGACTCAGGTGAGAAGGGGGGCACTCCTTGACATCCATATTCATTAATCTATTGTCAGGCAAATGATGCTGGAAGGTGCTTAAAACGGAGTCCGATGGGTTATACATCCAGCAAGTTGTGGTGGGGTGGTACATATTGGACTTGGGAACGAACCAAAACAGAAGCCCCGGTTATCCATCATTAACATCTACTGGAATCTGTTGGCAGTACAGGCTGATGAACTGATTGGGAAAGTAGCTGATCTTCTGCAAGCTGGGTAGGATTGGTCCTGGGTGGGCACTGCTCTAAAAACATTTGAAGTAATCAGACAGGGACTAGGTCAATCCTAGCATTACTAATTTAAACATGATAGCTTGGAACGTTTTGTGGATGGAGAAATGTATATACATTTTGGGGGAACAAAAGGTGGGTGGGACACTCCAATATTTTTATGCTGCAGGAGACGATGTTAACCGCGCATTTTGTTCTGGAGGTAAACTATATATTTACTAGTCCCGTAGTTAAAGCCAACTTGGGACAACCTAGGTGGGCCCTGGTTGTAGCGATAGATTCTAATCTAAAGTTGAGAATTAGTCCACCAATCAGAATGGCTTCTGGCGGTAAAGCTCACTATTGGTCCAACTCGGCCCCCTATCTTTTATGATTAATATGTATTGGAATCCTGCACGGGTGTCCCCGGAATGCATCCAGACATGTTTGGGAGCCCTTTTTGAGGAATGGTTTGTAAAGGGAAATGACAACTGTATAATCATGGGAGGTGATTTCAGTTCTAATTGTACTGAGTGGTCGATACATAATATATTTAATGCCACCCCTACTTTTTTAAGGGACGTGTCAAAAGAGGGATGAGCCGGGAAGCGTTTTTTGGGGGAGTGGGATATGTATTACCTGGAGGGGGTGTTGTGTACAGACCAACCGGCCTATACTTGGCATAGAGGTGGTTTAACCTCTAGGCTAGACTATTTCTACATCTCCTCAACCCCAAGGGAAAATCTGGGTCCCCTGCACCATTTAAATCCTGGTATGGGGGACCACTTGCTTTTGCTTTTCTCCCTGGATCTATTTCTGTGCACTTTTTGAATTGAGAACTGACCTAGCTTGCCTTTCGCCTGGCAGAGGTGGGCTTACGCTTAAATGGAATCACAGGATGGTAGTGAAGTTTAAACCATCTTTTGTCCGATTCACTCATAATGCTTGGGACGAGGGACAAGGATAATTGTTCACTCAAGGAATGTGCTAATGCATTGTATCAAATTATTATGGACTGTGTGAGCACCATTGTACAGCAGAAATCCTCTCAGAACAACAGTGGGCTAAGACATTCCTTTGACTTGAGAATCATGCAGTCTAAGAGATTAAAACATAGAAATATTCAAGAAATAGAGGCTGTCTTACTAGAATTTACACTGGCTATGAAAAAGCTATGTCAATCCTACAAGAATTTGGTCAGATCTCTAAAGATAGATCTGCATGTGAGGGATAACCAGCTCATGTTACACCAGCTTTGCAAAGGAAGCGAAGGAACATTTTGGGGCACTATCAATCATACTTTGGGATCTACGGGGATCTACAGAGATCTCTACTGAAAACCCCGATTGATGAAAACACATGGGTGGAATTTTACAAGAACAAAAATACTCGCTAGCTGAGTATTTTTCAAAACTTGATGACCTCGTTCCAGGGCCAGTTATTGGTGGTAGGTGCCCTTGGGAGAAAGCGGACATTAGTTGGCCAATTGACCAGTTAAAACCATCTCGGGCACCGCAGCCCAATGGCATACCCCTTTTTGTTTTCAAAAATGCCCCCTCTTTATGGGCAGCCCTCTCAAAACCTTTAATTGACCAAACATATGGCAGGCATGTTATTCCCATATCCTGTACCCAATCAATTGTTAATCCAATTTTCAAAAAGGGTGATCCACATGACCCAACAAACTGTAGCCCAAGCGCTCTCATTGACGCGACAAGCAAAGTGTTTTCTATATTGCTATTGAGAGATCTCAATTCCATCATTACTCAGTCCCAGTTATGTCCAGATTCCAGGTGGGGTTTAGGAAATATTTGGAGACCACTCTCAAAGCTACTATTCTTGCTCATCTTCTATCTAGCGTACAGAATATTCAAGTGGGTGCGGTATACATGGCCTCGTTGGACATGACCAGCACGTTTGATTGTGTCGTGAAATCGATGTTGTGGCTAAACTCCTAAAAATTAATATTCCGAGGAAGGTGGTCCAACTTCTTTTACTTTTGCACACAGGAGCTACTTTGAGGGTGCGTCTGACTCTGGAGGGTTCTCGTTCTACTGTAATAAATAAATAAATACATAAATAAATAAATACATGTAAGACTAAAACTGGGTTGTACGCTTGCTCCAATTCTTTTTAATCTTTATTTATGTGATGTGAATTATCTGTGGCATGGACCGTCCATTTCATCGGCAAGGCTTGGAGGGCTAAAACTAGACTGGCTTGCATTTGCTGATGACTTCATTCTTTTTGACAGAACAGCGAGGGGTTGACAATGCAAGATAGATTATTTGTTCAGTAATCTCATGCCAATAATATGTCACCAAATGGAGCCAAGTCTAAGGAGTTAGTGCATAGACCGGGGGCCGTAAAGAAAAAACGTTTTATCTATGACTGGGCGGTGACCATTGATACCATGCGAACGTTCTCTACATACACAGATTGCATGCAATTCTCCTGATACTCCCGATTCTCCCAATACTTTGCCCTCATATCACTTACGTATCTCTTACTCTGTGCCACATATTTACATTCTAGACTGAACCAGCTGCATTCTAGGGAAAGGGCAAAACATTGGAAGGCCTCCCGGTTATTGAGTATCCAAATAAACTGTAGATTCTGTATTAATGCTGATTCCCAGGAAACGTTGAAACATTGGGTCATCAATTGCCTGTCTTTTTATGCTAGTAGGTTACGTTGTTTTTAAAGACAGGGGTTTCAGTGAAAATGACTTCTTGACTAATTTATTCTGGTGTAGGTTAATGTGGGGGGCAAATCTGTCATGGATTTTAGCTTTAAATAATTTTTTAAAATGTGTTCTGGATCAATTGATATAAAATACGTGATTTCTCTTAATATAAAATAGTTTTTGTGTAAGGTTTGTTTCAATCGAAATCAGAATCAGAATCAGAAATAAAAATAATACATTTTAAAAAAGTAGCTGGAAGAAGGCCCTCGGTTGATCATTTAGTGCAGCGATCTAAACACAAACTGATGATTGGCAGGGATGAAGCTCATGTCATCAAGAGACGTGCATATATTGAACGGCCACTCCGAAGGAGATATACCAGGCAAAACAACATGGGCATGCGAAGACCAAACAGCAACGATAGACTACATTTTTGTGTCTAGGCACGTGTTAGCTTTTGTGCATGATTTTGGGGTAGGACGAACTGTTGCCAGCGACCTTGACTTGTTAAAAATGTCTTGGATAGTGGAAGCTGGTACTAGCAAGAATGTGGTGGAGGTGTGTCTGTTGAGGTAGTAATAGCATTAGAATACCCCAAAACAGTCAGTCAGGGCCCGAGGGGGGGACATAAATAAATCTGTGGCTTACCCGTTATTATTGTGTAACTGCAGGGGCACAAAATAGGGAAATAGGGGTACTGGGAACAAGCATGGTCATGTGTATGATGGCCTGCTAGTGCAGAAAAGAATGGAAATGAGGAAAGCACTTGGCCAATTACTGGAGCAACCAAATAAAACAATAACAACCAAACAGATGGCGGCTTGCAGGTTTTGGGCTAAGATCCACTATGGACTTGGGGGAGAGGATTCTTTGCTGGGCCTGACTACCATCTGTTCTATAGGATTCTCAAGGAGTGTATGGTAAAGGGACCTAGAGAAATCTGTGAAGTCCAACTTGATTGAGATAGGTGTGTTAAGCCTCACTGAATATTGGCTAGATTTTAATCTCGCCAAAATACAAGGGAAATCTTGATTCTATGAGGTGGGACAAGTCTTGGCCCATTTATCCGGTCTTCGGATGTTTGACCTGTATTCACACCACGCGTTTCTGATAGTTCACCCCAAGGCTTATTTGTTAAAATTATTTCCACCAGCCCTGGTCAGATTTATTCTTTTACTCCGATTACATATGCTCCCAGTTTTAGAAAACACGGTCCTAGGTGTGTATCCCTGTGAAGATATAATATGCAGACTCTGTGTCACACAAGTTGAATCAGCCTGACATATTTTGACCCAGTGTGAGGTATTGAGTAGGGTCTATGCGAAAAAAAATTGCATGTGGCACTTCCGAGCAATTTTTGGAGCTGAGTCATTGGTAATAATGGCAGTGACCTTCCACATTTGGTAATTGGTGGCTAGTAGATTACCACTTCCATTAACAAATTAAAACATTTTAATGGGACGGAATAATGTTAATTCAAAGCAGTAAGATTTTAATGCCATGATGGTTTTTAGAGGGACTGTTTATGTGCATTGTGTGACATATTTATATATGAATATATGAATTGTGTGATGTATTTTTCGGTTTAATGTGTTATAATAGTGTAAAGGGTTACTCAAAATTAAACAAAAAAAATAATGAGATGTTTTAAAGGATGGTTACAATGCCACAAGGGGGAAATGTTGCAACAAGAGGCCGAAAACATGTATTAAGTATAAAAAAGCGGGGTTGTTGAAAAGGTTAGACACACCACAATCAGTGGTACAGGTAAATATTGTATCTGAGGCAACATGGGTTGCCCATTTTAGTCGGCTTTACTGGGATGGAAATAAGTTATAGGTTGAAACAGGGGGGGGGCAGCGCGAGAAGGGTGGCTGATCCTGCACAGCATAGAAGAGATCTTGTTAAAAATAAGGAGAATAAGTAGTTTACGTGCAACAGGCCCAGGTGGGTTAGCTAACGTGATGTTAAAACAATCCCCAGCGCAATGGGCAAGATTTACACATACCTTGTTTGGAAAGATCAGGAACTAAGATACCTGATTCTTGGAAGAGAGCTGTGATTGTCCCAATATTTAAGAAGGGCAATAGGAATGAAACAAAGAATGATCACCCTATTGCCCTTCTTGACGTGATCAGCAAAATCTTCTCATCCCTTCTCCTGACAAGATGAAATGAGCGGGCCAAGAGTGAACAGAGGAATGACATCTATCAAAGAGGCTTTGTGCAGGGGGTGGGAAGGAGCGCAAACATATTTATCTTAAATATATTTAAGCGTACAGTCTGGGAAGGTAAAAGCAAGATATTTCTTGCGTTTGTAGACCTGGTCCTAGCCTTCAACAAGATAGAGTCAAGGTGTGGAGCAAGTTATCTGCTTGGAATTGCCCCAGGTCACACTGGAACCGTTGAAAGCACTCCGCAGGGCACAAGCCTCAAAGTAAGATTGAATAAGGATGGGCTCCTATCTGAAGAGATACGTATTTCGAAAGTGTTGAAACAAGGCTGCCCATTGCCTTGGCTATTTTCAACCTCTTTTTGTCAGATTTAGAAAACACACTAAGCCAGGCAAGGTGTTCTCCACCTAAATTGGGTGGTAGATCGGTTAGTAGGCTCTTATATGCTTACGATTTGGTACTGTTGGACCAAACGGATGTTGGGCTGCAACGTCAACTGTGTTAAAACTCACCACAGTACTGTCTTACAGTGTGATAGGAATAACCAAGAGCCATCAGGATACAGGAGGATGAGTTCTTCCTACCAATGTAGGCCTCTGTTGTGTGATGCTAACACTCAGAGGGATCTATTAGTCGGAAGATGATGACAGACACACGACATGCGGGCTGTGGAGACAAGAAGACTGTGATTAATAACAGTGTAGTAGTGTCACAGACTAAACCAAAGCAGACCAGGTAGGACTGACCTCTCAATCAGTGAAGGATAGCCTACAATGTAGTATTCAGCAGTAGTGTATGTGGAATGTGAATGGCATCCCCTTGATACCTCCCAGAGATTTGGTTGGACCTAGAAGTACAAAAAAAAAACAACTAAATAAACAGAAAGACAAGGGAGATATAATAGCAGTGGGAAGAAGGATTGTCCTTACCAGAAGAGTAGTCACTTGGTAACAGAGTGTCCTGCAAGTTCCGGAATCCTGAATGTAGAACCAGAGGACCTATCCTGATGGCATGAGGATGCCTAGAATAGTATTGTGCACTTGCATCAAGCGTCTCTAGTCTCTGTACACAATGGGAGAGTAGGTACCTAGGAGGAGCGCAGTGAACTAGTCCGAGCGTGATGGTAACAACAATTCAGGAGTCCGGCAAGTGGGATCAATGGGATGAGGGAACTCCGAAAGCAAATCCGAAGACACGAGGCAGGAGGTAGAAAGTATTCCAATTCGCGAGGTTAAGCAATGCGTAGAGCAGGCGAAGTCTATCGTTGAGCGGGCAGCAAAAGTACAAATTCATGAGACAAAGACGTCCGGTAGGCAAGCAAGGTCGGGTAGTTGGGCGGGCGGCAGAGAACCCAAATCGTGAGACGAAGCAGTCCGTTGAGCAGGTAGGTTCGGCAAACATAAGTGTAGCAGAAGAAGGGTCAGGGAGAGGCAAGTCCAGAACAACAAAGCAGGGTCAGAAACAGGAATACTTGGAGCAAGAAACAAACATGGAAGTCAAAGAACAACCTCAATCAGAAGCGCCGGAGGGACGGAGAAGGCGGTCTTTATTTTCTCCTTGTTACATGACCGGGAGAAAGGTGCTTTCCTCTAGCTGTGTGACATGCATACAGGGGCTTCCACCGTTTCCACTGCAACCACCACTGCCCAAGGAACGGCTCCTTCAGTCTGTGTGGCAATAACCCTCTGAAAGGTCGGGAGCGTGGCACCATGGGTACAGGTGATTTATGAGTTGAGAGCGTGAATTAACAGATACATGTGAAACCCTGGGAACCTGGGTACACCGATTCCTGACAAACTGAACAAGTTGGGGGATTATGTCAGGTCAAACAATCTCCTGATTAATACTGAAAAAAACAAAATACTAATTCTGAAAAACCCAAAGTGCAGGAAACCAACTAATTTTACCTGGAAATTGGGGATGGAAAACGTAGAAGAAGTTAACTCATATAAATATCTTGGAGTGTGTGTGAACACAAGTAATGTAGAAACCCTGACAGATTAACTATTATGTAGCAGAATTGTAATGATGGCCAACCAAGCAAGAATGATTGAAAGGAAATTTGGGAGGTTTTCTTTGTTGCCCGTACTGGAGTTCTACAAATTTATGGTGGTTCCGACAATGACATATGGAGCCGAATCACTACTTTTCATAAGAGAAAATCGGTGGCAGATTTTAGATGAGACATTTTGGAAATAGGTTTTAAGAGTGTCGAAGTCCATCCCGATTCAGGTCTTGCAGCAAGAATTGGGTTTAACCTTGGTGTGGGCCATTGTGCAATAGAAAAAGCTATCATTATATAGGAAGTGTATTTTAAAAGACTCAGTGGAGATATTTGAGATTTTAAAAAAGGAGATTGGAAAGAATAATAACAAAAGGCTAAGATAATGGGTACTATCATGCAAAGAGTGCTTGGAAAACTTGAGCTTAACAGAGGAAGACTTAGAAGGAAACCCGAATGAAGCAAAGAAGAGATAAAGAGAACTGGACTGGATAATAACTCTAGAAGAAATTAGCAAATATAAATTGTTTTACCACCCGCGACACAAGATAAGGGTGGTGGGATATGTCCCCAAGTATTTGACTAAGTTCCCGAACAGTCTTTACAGGGGGCAGTTTATGAGAATTAGCTTGAATCTGCTTCCTACAAAGGAGATCACTTGTGTGAGAAATCGAGGGAGCAAGAGACAAGCCGATTAGCTGGACGTTAAATGCCGACGATCTGGTCCTAGTGGACCAGACAGCCATCAGCCTTCTGCGGCATCTTGATATGCTCCAGGTATACACCACAAATAATCACTTAACTGTTAATGTTTTGAAGTCAACAGTGTTGTGTGTACAATCTTTGAAGAAGGAATGGAGGCTTACATTTAAATGGCAATAAAGGTTCCTAGTGATTCCATCGACAGCCAAACAAGCATTGAAAAAACATTGAATGCATTTTTTTTAATCTTTTTATTGGGGGGGTTCCCCCAACCCTCTTTTTTAAAACACTAAAACACATTTTTACTAAACTAAACCCTTTACCAATAAAAAAAAGCATTCAATGGTTTTTTTTCGATGCATTTTTTTCAATGGTATGGTCTGTCGATGCTTTGGATTTGATGCAATGACCGGATACCAGTAATAAAATAAGGAGCCACTAAAGAGGGTAGACTCTTTTATTTATCTACATGTGTGTATAAAGGCCAGCCGGCCAGACACTCCGAGTCTTAATATTTTGAGAACATAAACCAAGGGGCTGGCAACGCAAGCGTGTGCCTTGAATACACATTTTGGGTGTTTTGCACTGATACCAGTCCTCCAAGTTTATTAAATGAAACCTGTCCCGGTTTTAACAGAGCGTAAAGAGACCAAACAATGGTAATGGTGCTTGGTACAAGAACCTTTACCATAACATAAAACAACATAAAGTATGGCCAGTGCTGGAAGGCATGTTTTGGAAAAAGGTTTTGGCTTTCCTGAAGGCCGTGCTAATTCAGCTCATTCGATATATCTTTCCACGTCAGAGTTCGCTGGAAAATATTTACCATTTTCAGGAAATGTCTGTTAGATGAAACTAGATCTATGTTTCAATTTTTAAATATTGCACTAAATGATGAAAACGATAAAGTTTTGTTGCAATGGAAACTTGACTGTATAGAGATCCTAGACTCGTTATACGGTGGTTCCTGACCTCCTGGCCTCTAACCGTAAGGCTGTGAAAGATACATTGTGGAAGAGTGACTGGATCAATACTCAGGAAGACTGTAAGTCATTTAAATTGTTCTATCATTTTAAGCACTAATCCAAAGACATGAATGTTTTACCTGGTCATCTAAAAAAGCTACCTAATCAATTTTATAGAAACCAATTTTTAAGGATTTGCTTTCATTATATCCAATGTTAGAAGTACTCTGTGCCTGCTCGCTGGCTGAAAATAAAGACTGCCCATGAGGTTTTGCAAGATTTGCACAGAGTAGAAAATGCCACAGCGTTTATTATTGAGGTGTGCTGGAATAACCATTCTGCGGTCTTTGCATTTTGGGACTATTTTGGCAACTTTTAAAACATTAGAGGGCTGAAGAATGGGGGAGGATGAAATGTAGTGGCGTGAGCATAGTGTTGATTCTAGCAACAATTCGATTTTTGAATGTAGTCTTCACGTCATCATTAATAATTGATCAGGGAGAATATTTTGCATTTTAATTATACGTTAATGGTGATGATTTGTTCCTAATATTGTGAAGCAATTTGGAATTTTATTGATGTTCATGAATTTGGTATGTTTGTATGTTCTAACATTTTCTGGGTGTATACATGTTGTATAGCGAAAGGTTTGTAATAAGACAAATGCTAAAAAATAAATAAAAATAAAGGATTGCAGCACATATTGTTGCCAATACTCCGAGACGCTAACATATTTCTGCAGTCCAAAGATAATTACATTGTATGGTGCGTAAATCCAGAATCATTTTCAAGCTTTTCATCCTTACTCGTAGAGCCTCTGTGGTAAAATCCCCTCTTATTTTAAAGCTTGTATCAAATGGCGCAACACCTCCCCACAGAGATCCAACACACGATACACAGCTTTCCTCACACATTTCAAAGGAACTGGAGGTGTTGATATTGTGTGGTTATGGCTGCTAAAGCCAAGGCCTTACCGGAGCACAGTCAATGTATCAAAGAGTTCCTCCCATTTAAAAACCAAAGTTAATAACTTCTTATTTTGGAAGTGAACCATCAGTCTTTCAGGAAACAACTCAAAGAGTTGCTCTTCAACTAAGCAAATTGGAAATACTGCAACAACCCTAGTCGAATCCCACTGGAATAAGCCTATTTATGCCTTAATTCGTAAATCGTAGAGGCACCAAACAGCCTGAGGCCAACCACCTTAAGATTAATTACAGCAAAACTAAGAGCAGATATGTGGTAAGCAGTGATATAAGTATCCTTTCATATGGGTAATGGATGGGACACGCATTCAGCAGGTTGACCAATCCGTGCACTTGGTTGTGATGTTAAGTTCCATTAGCATTCACTCTTGTTTGCATAACTATATCACTCCGAAAGCTCTCTATTGATAAAAAGGTTTATTCGGACCACAGGCGGGTTTTCCAGTATCATCCCGGGCATACTTTATGGGCTAGAAACATATTCTGAAACTCGTGTTGAATGTCTCAATTTGGCTCAATTCTGCAATAGGCCCAGAGAGGATTTCCTATTGAGGCCTTTAGGACTGATCTCCCCCAAAACCTTTCATATGGCAAGGGCTGAGCTAGGCAGGAGAAGCATAGCACTCTCCGGGGGTACAGCTTGCATTAGGGCTGACCCCTTGTCCCTCCCTGGCAAGGCCAGAGAATAGAAGAGTTCACTGTGATCCCCAACCTGTCTTGGGTGGGTTGCAGGGCTCTCTGGTGGAGGTCCATCATAGCTGTGGCTGGTGTCCCTCCTCTGTCCCCAGACTGCCCTATGGCAGCATTAAGACCAATCCTAAAATCTCCCTGAAAGCTTCTGTGGGCAGAGCATGATACTAGTGACTGTCCTGCCAACCTGCTGCCTGAAGAAGAAGCTGAGCTGGGCCCCGCTGTGCTGGGTGACAGCCCGGGACCTGCTCGTACTCACAAACTCTTTCTTGCTGGCTGCTTCACATGACAGCGGCAGCAAAAAAGAAAATACATTGGCAATGCCAACAGTTTGGGCGTGTGTGCAGCAATGGGAAACACACTTGCCAGTCACAGCCGTAGTGGTATTGACTGGCCATTGATGGTAGCGGTGCAAAATGGTACGAGTGCCTGAATAGCAGTGCCTAGTAAATGCCTAATACTAATACTTTGCCAATGCTGGTGTTTAACAGGATTCAGTGAAGGACACGAATAGTGCTTATAAATCGAGTGGCTGAAGGCAGACCTGGTTAAAACATTTTTATTACACCAGCATCGGGTTTACAACTCTAATTAAATCATCGACTCTCAGAAGACTGTTTTGATTTTTTTTAAATGCTGGCAGGCACTTCGAGTGAAAAGTTTGATAGCAAGGCTTAAATAAAGTGAGCCCAAAGAGTTCCCATGAGGAGGTGTTTGGGGCAGGCAGGGGCAGGATATTGGTGGGAATATCCATAGGGTTTAGCATGACCACGGGCTGTCAATGGTGGGCAAGTAACCAAACACCTACAAGCTGTGTGTCCCTCCTCATATGCCATGTTTACCAAGCTGTACTACAAAGCAATGGTTTTGGCTTATAGGTGTCGCAAGTGCCACTTAACAGCCCAAACTAATGAGAACACATGCCTGGGAGCCAGCAAAGACAAAGTGGCCAAACAGCGGCCTTGAGTGTGATGTGCCACAGTGCCCCAGCCTACATATATAAGGACCTGGTATTTTTATCTGGCGTCCGGATCTGCCTCAGGAACCACCACAGGACTATACATTTGATAAATAACTGAATATTGGAATTCATGTAAATTATACTGTATTTTATTAACCTGTGCTATTCGCATGTTGCCGACTCCAACCCCCTCTCTACCCCCAACAAGCGCCAGGTTAAGTGTCTATCATCTGGCATGACTCCATGTAAGGCGCCCGGTAACGGGACTGCTTCTGGTAATAATGACATAAGATGGCGCTGGTACAGTGCTTCCTGGAGAAGCGCTCTGCCTCTCACATAAATGCACCCAATCAATGCATTCAAACAGTAAACAGAAGGAGGGTGCCGAGTATCACTCGGGAAGACCAGACAGGGCCTATGTTGGCACCCTTTTTTAATGTGCCTTGTTCACATCGTCGTGCTTGACTAGACTTCCTGGCCCTCTGTTGTCATGGTGATTTGCTTTAACTAGTTTTAAAGCTGGTAAAATCATCTTTTGTTTTCCGTATCTGCCAAGTGTGCCTCTTAGGTTTACTTAAAGGGAACACGGGCTTTGAGGGGGAGAAAGGGTGTGACAGCCGTGAACACATGCACAGCAGCACCATGAGTGCATGAACACATGCGCAGCAGCACCATGAGTGCAGGAACACATGCGCAGCAGCAACATGAGTGCATGAACACATGCGCAGCAGCACCATGAGTGCATGAACACATGCGCAGCAGCACCACGAGTGCAGGAACACATGCGCAGCAGCACCACGAGTGCATGAACACATGCGCAGCAGCACCACGAGTGCAGGAACACATGCACAGCAGCACCACGAGTGCATGAACACATGCACAGCAGCACCACGAGTGCAGGAGCACAACAGCACACTGGTCTAGGCTGAAAATGGCAGTGACAAAAAATGCACTTTCTGGTGGATGTGTAATGACCCCGCCTCCCTGCAATCTTTCATCTGCGACATGGGCTAAAGGTTCATAAATAGGTCAGGAAGGCTTATAAAGCGCAGATGCTACTCTTGTCAGGGGGCTTTAATGTGACAAGTGTTGGGCTCACAAACCTGCCACGACCTGGCGGGATAGGCAATAAAAGGAAACCCTAATACAACATATGTGAAACCCCACTCTTCCCCGCTTAGCAAGCACCCGCCCTGTGGCTACCAACACGCCACCACCTGCGGCCACCGACCTGCTCTTTGCTCCTATCCAGCCCTCTGGGGTCTTTGCAGCCGCCCCGCTGTCCTTCCTTGCCGCTCTCTGGTTACCCCCAAAGGCCCCACGGCCATCAGCGGAGTCTTTCCCACACAGAACTAAACTTAAACTCCCAGGCCATGTTTCCTGTCGACCTATCACGTTGGTGACACCCGCTAACCAACAGTCATTACATCTCTAGCAATGGCAGACTGGCGCTATGCACAGGCCTGATATCATGTGGTGCTATGCGTCTATGCAGCGTGCATAGATGTTGCATACACGTCTAAAAGGAGACTTCTTTTCACATTAAGGTACCTCTGTTACCAGCCCCTGCACTCTCAACTTCTGTATCACTCCTCTCCACAAACAAGTCCCTCATTTCACCATCTCCCCACTCAGTACCTCATTTTGTCTTTCTGCAATCAACCCTCCCATGCCCGCCTCCACCTAATAACGATCTCCCCTGCACTTATCCCAATCATTTCGGCCCATCCACTCTCATTAGCCACACTTTAACCCCTCTATTCTCCCCAAACGCCCATTCTCGATCAGTTCCTTAAAAATCTATTCTCTCCGATGTCAAACCTCTCCGTCTTCTCTTCTACACTGAGAGCACTTTCTTCGCCCCTCCATTCAGTTTCCCATAGGTCACCTACACTCCTAGGCCACCTCATATCACCCCCCCCCATTCTCAGGGGCCTCATGTGCAGACCCCCTCCACTCTCCCCTAAGAGCACACTTAAGCCTGGAGGTCATTTTCTAAAAACTCATAGATTGCACGTAGGGCACCTGTTACACCAAGTGCGCGCTGGCGGCTCAAGCTTCCCCAACATGGCTGCCACCCACTGGAACGCTCTCCCACCAGAACTGCGGCAGATTGACTCTCACGCTGCCTTCAGGAAAGCCATCAAGACTAGGCTGTTTGTCTAAACAGATGCCTGAATAGCCCTAAGCAGATGCACTCACTGTTTGCCTCCCTGGAATGCTGATTCTAACTGTTCACCATGTATTTTATCATTCTGCACCGAGTATTTTTGTGGGGCCGCGTTCTTGTAACCCTGAATCATGCCTTCTTACATGTCCTTCATAGCGCCTCAATGCCCGAGGGCTGCAGTGCGCTCTATAAATATAAAAATAAATAAATAAATAAAAATACATTTGCACAAGTGCAAAAAGTTCACCTCTGCAATTGTTGTCATTTGCTCTACGAAGTGCAAAAAGAAAGAGTGAAACGAGGCAACATCGCCTTGGCTTCTTTCTGCACTTTACTCGCGCCAGGCAGCGTTTTCAATGTGCCGCAGGTGCAAAAAGCAGGCCGATTCCACAGGAAACAAATGCATCATCACCAGGATGAAAATCAGATGTTGGCAGTAATGCATGCAGATATGCATGGCGCAGCAGACGGGGGTGGCAGATGTGATCATTCATTTCACTCCAAGCCCACACTCTAGAAAACCTGGTGGTAAGTAAAATGCATGGGTACATCTTTTACACATGCTTGTTAAGTGTGCTTGCTGAGTTGCACCCAAACAAAAATGACCGCCTCTGACCCTATCTACTCCCCTCTTGACCCATTGAGTCTTGGCCTTTCATTTCTTCTGCACTCTAGCCCTCCTAGCCATCATCGCTCCACTCAGCCCTCTCAAATCACCCCCTCTACCTTCATCCCCTCATTTTGCCTCCTTTTTGCACACCCTCCTGATGTCTCCCCCACTCTGAGGGCCTCATTGCCTTCAGTTCTCAGGCTCCCAAACTATATCTGCCTGCCCTCCTCCCCTCTCATGTCCTCCCTTCTATGTCCCTGTTATTAACAGCTACCCTCCCTGTCCACTCGTGTCACCACCCCTTCACTTGGAGCCCCCCAGTGTATGGGCCCCATGTGCCTCGTTCTTAGTATGACCTGCTGACTCTGCCTGCAGCATATGTTTGTCTGAAAGCTTAACCCATGCAAGTGCACATACACACGACCAGTACAGTGAGCAGGTGTAAGTGGATCTAGGTCACCTGGCCTAAGCCCCGCCCACCTGGTACCTTCCTGGTTGCCGCTCCTTTTCACCACTTAGCAAGCCACGCCCACTTGGTGCCTTCCTGCTTGCCGCTCTTTTCCCTAATTAAGGAGCCCTCCAGCCTCTTTTCCTTTGCAGCTGGGGTGCAGGTGTAAGTGGATCTAGGTCACCTGGCCTAAGCCCCGCCCACCTGGTGCCTTCCTGGTTGCCGCTCCTTTTCACCACTTAGCAAGCCCCGCTTACCTGGTGCCTTCCTGCTTGCCACTCCTTTTCACCACTTAGCAAGCCCCGCCCACCTTGTGCCTTCCTGCTTGCCACTCCTTTTCACCACTTAGCAAGCCCCGCCCACCTGGTGCCTTCCTGCTTGCCACTCCTTTTCACCACTTAGCAAGCCCCGCCCACCTTGTGCCTTCCTGCTTGCCACTCCTTTTCACCACTTAGCAAGCCCCGCCCACCTGGTGCCTTCCTGCTTGCCGCTCTTTTCCCTACTTAAGGAGCCCTCCAGCCTCTTTTCCTTTGCAGCTGGGGAGCAGCTGTAAGTGGATCTAGGTCACCTGGCCTAAGCCCCGCCCACCTTCTTAGCCCTGCCTCTTCCTTCCTGCTCTTAACTCTTAGATGAAGGCCGTCTCTCGCCCAGGCGTCCAAAGTGAAGGGCTATTGCTGTTTGAACCTGTTTGGACCAGGAGGATCCAGGGTCCGACCCCCTGCTAAGACAGCAGATAAGCATGCACCAACATGTGTTTACACCCTCTGTCCCAACAGGCCATCCCCACCCTCTCTTGTCCCCCCGTGTTGTCCCCTTGTGCACCCCCACCCTTCCTGCATACAGGAGTCTGTCCTGATACATTCTGGTTTCACCATCACCGTCTTGTGGCCAATGCTGGATTTGACTTTTATGGACTTCATTGATTCACGGTGTGTCACCCTTTCTCAACTCTCATGCTGGACTTCCTTTGCATCTTGTACTCATGGTGGCCTTGAACCATGCTATTCCATCTTCATCTTGTATCCTGGCTTGCAACATGATGTGTTACTACTGACTTCTGCAATTGTATTCGCTCTCCTCTCTTGCTTCTCCACTCTTTTTGACTGCTTACTCTCTGTTCTCTCCTCCCCTCTCCCTTTTCCCATCTCCTCCCCTCCTCCCCTTACTTTCTTCTATACACTTACTCTATCAGAATTGTCCCTGGACCTACTATGATAGCAACCTCGTCTGTCACTCCCCTATCCCCTTACTGTTACCTCCCTCCAGCAATATCTGAAACGTTGTCAGGCCTAGTACGATAGTCACTTGTTTTGTGCCTCCACTCCCTTTCTGCACCCCTCTCCCTCACCTTTTGTTTTCCTCCGGCTCTACCAGAAATGTCGTCAGGCCTAGTACGGTAGTCGCCTGTCTGTTTCCATTTCCTTCCCACTCTTGCACTATCTGAAATGTCGTCAGGCCGAGTACGATGGTTAATTTCACATCCTTACTGTTCATGGCCTGTAAGAATGTTGTTGTATTTTCCCTTGTTCCCTTCCTTGCCTTGAAGCGCTTTGAAACACATTGTGTATAGGCGCTATATAAATAAACTATCATATCATATCATACAGTGAGACTGCCAATGGCAAAGTTTAGTTTGCCTAAAACACGTTTGCGTCATAAAACAATTGCATTGGATTGGCAAGGTTTATTAAAAGGTTTTTGTTACTTGGAAATGTTTCACAATTAAATTCCATTTTAGCGTCATAAAATGTTTTAATAATTGTGCTCGATATGACTGAAAATGAAACCTCCTCCCAAGCAAGACTAATAATTGAAAATAATCTTTAAACTTTCCTGAGATCAGCACGAGCACTAGATCTCCAAACAATACTAATTATATAATGATATTGATGGCCATTTGACAGGTGAACTTACCTTATTTAAAGTCTGTTCAGCAGCCCAGCCGATGTGTTCTTTAATTTTTAGGCCAGGGACGGGTGCAGAAATTCATTTGGAACTCGATTCTTATCCATGGATGTCACAAGTTTACGTTCAGGTCCTCATTTCATCACAATACTCTCGCAAATGTAACCCATCCACTCCCCGCCCCCAACTCCCCTCCCACGCCTCAGTCTTTTAAGTCACAGGCAGAGTTGAGTCTAGTTACTGGGGTTCTGGATCAGCAGTCTAGGCCCTCTGTTAAAGAGAATGGGTGCTACATTTGCACATCGGACCTCTGACCTTCAGGAAGTGCATGTATATCTTCTAGACATGGGCCCTCCGGTGGTGGAAGGCCCAGGGGCATAAGCTGGGAGGTGGGCTCTGTCATGGGCCCGGACAAGGGTAGCACCTTTCAGGTACTGGCCCACTTATCATGCGGGTGTTGGGGTGGGCCATCGGCCCCCAGCACAATAGGGTCCAAGACTTCAGGGCACCCAAAACTGCGAGGAGGTGACAGGAGCAGGTGACAACAGGCTGTCCCTGCTCCTGACACCCACATCATAGGCCCCGCTCCCATCCGGGCGGATGGGGGCCAAAGGGCTTGTTTGATGCTTTAAAGGGGGGCCTATATCTGGAGGAGGACAGGCAGCCCCCAGTCTTCGTTCCCCTGCCATCTCCATGTGCAGGAGCAGTGCCATCGCCACCGTACTGCAAGAGATAGATGATAACATAACACAAATATTTTGGGGAACAGAGGATCAGGTGAGCGGGGGCCCTACTCCGCCGTAGGGCCAACTCGAGGCTGATCCCTGCCGCCCTTCATACAAAAGCTTGTGACGTTGTGTGAACCCAGCGTGTGAGCTGTGTCTGGCTCATCTTCTTTGTATTTCCAATTGACTTTCTTATTGTATTCCTTGTACACACGATGCCTCCTTTGCTTTTGTCACTGGCATTCTTGTTTTCATAAGTATTCTAGTAATAAACAGTCTTTCTTTGCTATGGCCTTGACTCTTTTTCTTTGTACTTGTTCTTTCCCTGCGAGCTGGGGAGGCATGTGTCTTGCACTTACTGTTGTGTACCATTACCTCGCTTTTAAGGGGTATGTGCTCTTCTGACCCACTTGCGATGTGGCCCCTTGAGGGGCGCTAGGATTGCCTCCAACTAACTTTGAGTTCTTTTTTTGGGGCATGTCTTTTCCTTGCACCCCTTGTGGGAGGTGTTTTGCCTTTTCACACTGTATGTAGGCATACCTTTTGCTCTCAGATCCACTTGTGATATGGCCCCTTGCGAGGTGCTATTAATTATTTATCCTCAGAGGTGGGTTCTTGAGCTTCCGCTTGCATCAAATGTGCTTCCTGTTTGTTGGGGCATTGTCCTTCCCATGCCCTACGGGAAAGCATTTTTCTTTTCCCCACCAGCCATGTGCCATTTCTTCTTATTTTGAAGGCATATGTTGGTACACCCTTTGCTCTATGATCCACTTGGGATTAGACCCTTGCGAGGCGTCATGATTTTTGTCCTCAGTGGTGGATTCTTGAGCTTGGCCTCTCACAACTGGATTCCAGTTTCCGTGTTTATACTTTGCTCCAGCTTGTCAACCTGTGTTTTGCTGTGGTTATTTTCACTGTTTTTATTAGTAGGCGTTTGCCTTTTCAGGTATTTGTCCTTGCCTTCTTAGTGGGTTGTTGCTGGGTTTCTGTTTTTCCTCCCCCTTTTCCTAGTTTAACAACCCGCTCTTGCTGTTCAGCTATTTTCTTGGAGTTATAAGATGACTTTGTGTTTTGAGTGCTCCTGTGAACCCCTCTCCTATTTGTTCCCTGGCCTATTTAAAAGGGTTTTTTGAAAGCTGATTTTTCTACTTGGCCCCTTTAGTGTTTCGGCTTCCTGATAAGCCGGGTGGGAGGGTAGGTTTTTTTAACTTGGCATGTCTGCGGGAGTTCATGCAGGAGTCAGGGCAGTGGAGGAATAGATGACGGGGCTACCTTGCCCACCTTGGTTATAGGCCAAAATTGGGCTGGGGGCAAGGTAGCCCCTGTTTGATCATCAAAGGCCCCTCACCTCCACGTCCGTCCAGATGGGAGGGGGGCCTTTGATGTGGGGTGTCAGGGGCAGTGACATCCTGCTGCCACCTGCCCCTGCCACCCCACCCTACCGTCTCGGGCACCCAGATGTCTGGGTCTCCATTGTACTGGGGGCCTGATGGCCCTCCTTGTCAGGGGCATTCTAATTTGGGTAAGCACCTGTGAAGCACAACAAACCCCACCTTCCCGCTTATGCCCCTGGGCCTTCCACCTCCAGAGGGCCCATGTCTATAAGCCTGGAAGTGTTTTAGTGCAGGGGGGGGAGATATAGAGGGTGACCCAGATGGCAGTGATGACATTAATGACAGTAACGACAGTACCAGAAAGGAGGAGGTCAAACGAGATGTCAGGTGTCACATGGGCAGGTTGCCAAAACGGAGGTAAAAGTATGAGGAAAACTGATGTCCAGCAAATGACCTATGGGAGTTAAATAAATAACCAAACCACAGGGCAGGTTAGAAAAACTAGAGGTAAAGTTGAGGAAAGCTGAAGACCAGTAAATGCCACAATGGAGTTTATTAAATAACCAAACCACAGGGGCGGGTTGCAAAATGCCAACTCGAATCAAGCTTGATGAAAGCTGAAGCTCAATAATTCACCTCTGAGGATAAATAATTAATAACACCTTTCAAGGGGCCAAATCCCAAATGGATCACTGGGCAAAATAAAGGCTGGCATATGACTCAATACAAGGAAAAGGCGCACAGCAGTGGGGAAAGGCAAAATGCTTCCCCAGGATGCATGGGAAAAGCAGTCCCTAAAGCCAAAGCCCAGGAATCCATCACTGAGGAAATATTTATTAACGCCTCACAAGGGGCCAAATCCCAAGTGGATCATAGAGCAAAAGCAATGCCGACACATGCCTTAAAAGTGAAGGAAGGGCACTTGGCATTGGGGGAAAGGCAGAATGGCTGATGCTCTCACCCTGTAGGAAAAGTTGCTCTGGAGTGGGCCAAGGAACCTGAAGCTGTGCATGGCATCGGTTTGGTGCAATGAAAGATGGTGGATCTAGCAGCGGCCAACAGAGAAGCTGAAACGGACGAAGCGACAGAAGGAGAGGCCAGCGAGGAAGAGGAACCAGCTGAGCAAGACCCACAGGCCAAGTAGAAAAGGCGCCTTGATGTTTACAGCATGCCAGTCACAGCAGACCACCACCCCGGCAGCTAAAGAAAAGAAAAATCAGGTACTGTGCAAAATGACCTGGGGTCAATGTGAGAACAATTTTGTGAAAATGGCACAAAGATTTGGGCTTTGGGGAAAAGAAGAAATGGCACAGGTAGGACTCTAGCAGTTACAGCAGCAAGAGTGAAAACTCAGACAGAGGGTCTGAACCTGGGACCGAGGATGACCAAGGCCATCGCAAAGCATGGGTCGGGCTTGGTAACAATAATGAGTCCTCCGCGCATGAGATTACCAAATACGGGAGGCGCACAGGAAAATGCTGCACTGAAGTTCATTTGATAACCAGACCACATGGGCAGGTGGCCAAACTTGAGATTAAGTGTGACGCAAGATGAAGCCCAGCAAATGCCTCACCGGAGGCATACTGCCATTCTGAATGTGTAGACCTTCCTTAAGCTCTTATGACCCACTTGTGATATGGGCCCTTGAGAGGCGCTATTCATTTTATCCTCAGAGGTGGGTTCTGGAGCTTTGGCTTGCCTTCAATAGGCTTTTAAGTTTTGGGGTGTTTTGAAGCATATGTAGACTTTCCTTTAGCTCTTCTGACCCACTTGTGATGTGGCCCCTTGAGGTGGATTCTGGAGCTTTGGCCTGCCTTCCACCTGTTTTCAGTTTTTGGGGATTGTCTTTTCCTTGTACGCTTTGTGGGGAGGCCTTTTTCCTTTTCCCACTTTGTGCAGGCATCCTTTTTGCTCACTGATTCACTTGTGATATGGCCCCTTGCGAGGCGCTATTCATTTTCATCCTCAGATGTGGGTTCTTGAGCTTCCACTTGCATCCAACATAATCCGGTTTTGGGCATTGCCCTTCCCATGTGCTTTCGGGGAGGCATTCTGCCTTTCTCCCACTGCCAAATGCCCTTCTTTCGCTTTTAAGGCATGTGTCGGCATTCTTTTTGCTCTATGATCCACTTGGGATATGGCCCCTTGTGAGGCGTTATTCATTTTTTATCCTCAGAGGTGAATTCTTGATCTTCAGCTTTCATCAAGCTTAATTTGAGTTTTTGGGGCATTCCTTTTTGCTCTATGATCCACTTGGTATTTGGCCCCTTGTGAGGCGTTATTCATTTTCTATCCTCAGTGATGGATTCTCCACATTCCAAAAGAAGAAATGATAGAAGCAAGAGGGATAGTATAGAGGGAAAAGAGTAAAGGGCCAAGGACAGAGCCTTGAGGGACGCCATAGGTTAGGGGTAAAGTGGAGGAAGAAAGATTAAGCCGAGATAATGAGAGAGGTAAGCAGAAAGATAGGAAATTACCCATTGTAGAACAGCTCCCCGAAACCCAAGGTGATGAAGAGTGGAAAGAATAATGGTGCGATTAACAGTGTCACAAGCAGCAGAAAGGTCCAAGAGAACAAGAAGAGAAGAAAGTTTGAATAACGTGCTGTAAAAAGAGAGTCAGAAACAGCAAGGAGGGCCGTTTCAGTGGAGTGACAAGGACGGACTCCAGATGGATGGGGACGAAGGAGAGCATTAGAGTTGACATTAGGAGAAATCTGTGCATAAACAACGCGCTCCAACAGCATTGCCACACAGTGAATGCAAGAATGAAACTGACTCAATCTGAGCAGTACAGAGGAGCTATGTGACCCCCAGGGTCATTGAGGAAGGTAGACCAGGTGGACATGCCGACTGCCCAAGGTGCAGGAAGCATGAAATGTAGACTGTCTGCATTTTATATGGGGATGCGCCGATAGGTAACTGTAGATGAAGAAAGCCATCTTCTCAACCCCTAGGACTTGACCCCCACCCCTCATGATGTCCTCTTTACCTCACCCGCACCATGTAGCATGCGCAACGTTCACCACCTCTGGTGTAGCTTCCCTGCTGTTTTCTCCCACTCTGTCTGCCTGCCTCTACTGTACCCTCTCCTATGTTAACCCCTCCACCCAAAATTGCTTCTACATTTACTTGGTGCTAACCCACTGTTGCCTGCAACTCTGGATTGTCACCCCTTCCACCTCCATGGCTTGGTCCCCGGTCCTATGCTGTACCCCAGTTTCTGAAGTTAGGTTTGCACTCAATAGATACCCCCAAAAAATATTTTCTGCATTATATTGACAAATGATTATAGAAATAAGCAGCTCTAGTCTAATAGCGAGACTCTGCATTAGAAACAAACCTCCCTTTAATGGTGGATGATGTATGGGCCATATGAAATGGTCAATGTGAAAGGCAGCAAGAGTGATCAAGAATGTGCCAGGGGACAGGAAGCGGCTAGTCCGGTATGGGATGCATGTACACATTTCCTGGCATGCACCAGAAATGACACTCTGATAGTACTGAAGCACTTGAAGCAGGCATTCCAAATAATTAGGAGCTTGAAATTGCTACACAATAAGATTATAGTTAGAAGAGTGTGCCCATCAAAGTGAAGGCATGATTATTGGAAATTGTTATTTGACCCTCTTTGTCACAGAGGAGACTGGAATAGCCTTCCACAGGTTGAATGAATGATGGCATTTAATGCATTTTTGTGTGAATACAATGATAAAGGGTATTAAAGGAATTCGAAAATGGCAGCTTACTATGAAAAATTGTTTTGAAAAGTGAAACACTCTATAATGTTGATACTTCTGTGTATATAAATGCCTAAGGATGTCTGTGCAGATTGGCACTGCACATGTGCATGCACATACACAGTTCCACATGCTCAGATCCATCTCAAGACCACACACACTGACAACTGTACTGACAGTGTTGCAAATAGGCTCCGTCACTGGAACATGCTGAGTCGCGGCCACCACGGAATGTGGGAGCACTGTTTAGAACACTGCTTCCTCACAGCATAGCACTGATAGCCCATACTTGCACACTTCAGCCAACTGTTCACTCTCAAGTCTTGCACCTTGTCCCCGCCTCAGTGCTCAGAAACCCATCCTGTTGTTCATGACCACACACACCACCTTCCCGCAAATAAAGAGCCGGATAAGGTGGAAAGGTTGAATATGCTGCAGCCAGCTTTATTTGGTCAGGAGTTATCTTACAGGTGTTCCGTTTCACTGCCACGCCTCAGGATTCTGCGCTTGATGTGGCTTCCTCATCCCCCCTGTAGAGGAGCAGGCAGATGCATATACCCTAACTCCCGCGCCCTTACCGCCGTCCTTCTGCAACAGCAGGAGAAAAGCTGCATGTGGGACCCCCTGTGTTGTCCCTATACGGCATCGAGTAAATGAGAGACGCTACGCAGACAACCGTTCCAAATGTACCTTCACATCATGAGAGTCAATGGATGTCTACATGCACCATTAGACATCATGGAGCGCTCAGTGACATCTGACGAGGACAGTGTGATGTCATGAAGAAGATATACGAGGACATGCTGAAACAATATGAAAATACTTAGAAATTACGATGTATCTGAAGCTGTGAGAGAAACATGTACAAAATGATAAAGTAATCCTGTATGCAAAAAGAAGAAGTAACTTGTCGATCAATAAGTGTAAATACACAGTAAAGCATGATAGATGAGATGCATAGAAACTTGCTATAGAAGAATATATAACATGGCTAGGACGGCCATGAGTGGAAAATGGACGCCGGCTCGTGCGAAGATCCATTCTAACTACCTCAGAAACAGATCAGGGCTGAAGAGTCGGGAGATGCTGGAAAACAGCTTTGTGCAAACGAAGAGGAGTCTGTGCTGGCCTGTTGGCCTGGAATCAAGGATGCTAGTTCAAGAAATAACTGCAAAGCACAAAAGGAGGCAGACGGATAAAGCCATGAGCGTGAGACACAGTTCTCTTAGATTAACAAAGGTAAAAACATGTGCAAGAGTCAAGTATTGGACAATTAACAGTGATTAAGGCTCATACAACATGGAGTGAGCAAGTTTCTAGAGGCCAAAGGAGCAGTAACAGCCAGCTAAATTGAATCAAATAGCAATACATAGGAGGTTGAAATGGACAAATTTGCGGTCTCCTCTCACGTGATGCAGGAGTCGAAAACAACACTATACCAGGGCATGAAGGTTCATAAAGATAGCGCAGCAGATGTCATGGTGAGACTCCTTGTGAAAGCGATCCCTGCGAGCCCCTGGAGGAGGGCGTGGGAGGTGGGCCACACAGGCTGATGAGTTTGCTGGGTGGGAGGCTGGGGGATCTTGCACTCAAAGGCTCTCCCTGCTCTACCCACAGCATGTGTTCCTGGGGCAGGGATGATGTGTGGGGAGGCGCCATTCCAAATACTGAGGAATGAGGGAGGGCATTGGAGAAAGGGAGAGATCACGCTCCCTGCCTACCTCCTATACTTTCCTTTAAAAAAGAACCAAACTTCAAAGGGAACACGAACGACGAGGGCACACCTCTTTTTCTTTCTTGTTTTTGCTGACAGATTTAATCCATCAACAGTGATTATTGGATATCGTGGCTTGAGCCTCATAACTGCATCTTCTCGGGTTGAGTGTGTTGTCGTGGGTTGGATTTCTTCATGGTCTATGTGAACTTGTCACAGTAACGCTGGTTTCACAGGGTCTTCGCTCTGATGGGCCTCTTGTAGCGGTCAAAAGGGTTTGCAGTGGTGGCAGTGAGTCTTCTGATCAGAGGGTTCTGGTTCTGATCCAGTCCTTAGCAGAAGTTATTGCCTAGCTTCCCTAATTGTTCATCCCCAAAATATGGCTTGGCAGACAAGCCCCCTACTTAAGGTGCTCCCCTGACTCATTTCCCATTGGCCCACCCTAGATCCCAGCCTCACCTAAACCCACCTCTTCTCCCCTACCCGGGCGGGCGTGGCAGGCGTCAGTGCTAGGGGGGGGTGACCGCTGACTGCCATCCCTTGGACAGCACGGTCACCAAGCAGTACCGCAGCAGAAGCTGCACTGATGGCTCTGTGGCAAGGCTGAAGAGGCCTGTTTTCTGCCAGCAGAGGATATGCAAACTTGCTCAGGTAATATTGAAACGAGCGCAAAGAGAGCAGTTCTGGGCAGGGGTAAGGTAATCGAGGGTAGGAAAATAACAGTGAAATAACAGTAGCAGCCCAGCAGCAGCACAGCTCACAGCGAAGCTCCAAGACGGCAGGGAAGAGGAGAGTGGAGCTCGACCGGTAAAGAAACAACATCAAAAACAGCGCCTTTGGGACAGTGTACAGGGGAGCACATGAACACTGGTGAACGGTTGGTAGACAGTCAAATGATATGCCTGTCGGAGCTAGTAATGCTTTATTAACCTACAGTTTCTATCAGCTTGCGTGATACCATTATAAGAAATCCTTGGAACAGATAACATGGATTTTCCAGCACCCCTGACTGCATTTCCTAATAATGCCATGGGAGGGAAGCAGCGAGAAGGTAGTGCAATGAGGAGCAAGCCTGAGTAAAACAACCTGTCGGGTACTCCCTGTAAGAGGAGGCCAGAAGGTTGCACTAGATACACTGGAGTGAATGCGGGTGAATGATAGTGTGGGGAATGAATACACAGAGCCAGAGGAAGTTTCAACCTTCACTTCATTTTTCGCGCCGGCAACTGCCTAGCACGGGCTTTCTGTCGTGCATGCGCAATCCTCCCGCATTCCCATTGGTGGGTGTCTTCCGTGACGTAGCTCAGCCGCTCCATTAACTTTGTCCTCTCCAGGATACGATATCTCCCCCCATTCAGGCAAACAAAACGTCACTTATAGTTTAGTGTCCTCATATCTCTTCAATGCGACGCACAGGCCTTCTGATGCATGTGGTGGACCTGGTCCGACGTTCCTTCTGCTGGTCCCCTGGCTCTCCTTCTTCTTCTCTCGTCCGCTCCTCATGTGTCGCAGCTGTGCCTTCCTCCTCTCTGTCTTCTTGAACTTCCTTTTTGTATAGTTTGAAGTAGGAGATGTTCCAAGTAACCACTCTCGCAGTTATCATTGTTCCATTCACATGAGATATTGTCAGGTGCTCTGGATCGAACCTTGAATCTGCCTTTTTAGCTTGTCGTCTGCATACAAGTACTTTGTCACCTATTTGCAAGTCAGAGCTCTTCGCTCACCTTCTGCTGTCAGAGTACTCCTTCATCTTTTGCTTCTTGCGGGCATCCACTTCTCGAATCTGCTTCACGTTGTTTCTCACTTCATCCGCGAGATGAGGCAGTCTGGTCCTTGTCTTCCTGCCAAACAATAATTCTGAAGGACACTTTCCTGTCGTACCATGTGGCAAGTTTCTATAATCCCTCAGCATGTTGCACAGAGCCTGGTTGAGAGACATGGGCCGTAATTCGTTTTGTTGGAGAACTCTTTTCAAGCTGCCCATGAATCGCTCAACCAGGTCATTGGCCTGTGGCCATAACAGAGTAATTCTTCTGCAGTGAATTCCCATGTATTGCATGAATTTTGAGAACTCCAGGCTGCTGAAAGGTGGGACTTCTGGAATGCCACATGCGAAGAAGATGTGGTCAAGTACTGGTATGAAAGTGCTGGCTGCCGTAGACGATATCCGGTGCACCAGAGGAAACTGAGAATACTTGTCCATAATGACTAACCAGTACTTGCTTTCTTCAAAGGGACTGAAGAAGTCAATTGCGAGGTGAGTCAACGGTCGTTCAGGCATGTCCGATATCACCAATTGTTCCGCCGATTTGGTCTGGAGGTACCCTGATATGGGTGAGATGCATTGATTGTGCGCTCCACCATTTGGTCCAGCCCGGTGAACCACATACTATCTCTCATTTGTCTTTTTGTGGTCACTATTTCACAGTGTCCTTTGTGTGCTAGATATATGACGGATTGTCGTAGGTCAGTGGAATCACTATTCGATGTCCTCTCATGATGAGTCCTTCTGCCGATATTGATAGTTCATCTCGCACATTCTTGAATGCACGCATTTCTGCAGCAAAGTGAATTTCTTGTTCTCTGCTGGTGCTGTACAGATCTCTCCATCTCCCGGATCAAATCCAGTCCTGCACCATCCTCAGTGTGACATCTCGCCTGGTGCAGTCCAGAATGGTTTCAGATGTTATTGCCCTGGGAGGGCTGTGGTATATGAGAAAGTTAACGTATTGTTCTGCCAGACTCTTATCAGTGGAGGTTTGTGGCATCGGATGTCGTGACATGAAGTCTGCCAGGTTGTATTCCATGTCCGGTTTGTGGATAATTGTGAAGTCAAAATCCTGTAGCCTCACACCCCACCTTTCTATTCGGGGAGGCATCTTGCATTGAGAAGTTCCATAGATAGTCATCAGGGCCTAGTTATCCGTCACGATCATGAATGTTTTGCCGCAGAGAAGCATTTCCAAATGTTTGCATGCCCAGACGATGTCATGACCTTCCTTTTCAGGTTGTGACTACCTAGTCTCCACCTCTGAAAGGCTCTTTCTGGCATAGGCAATGACTGTCTGGGGAGATTCTCACCCCAGTTCATGGTGTGCCAGAATTGCTCCCAGGCCAACAGGGCTGGCATCGACAGTCATCTCTGTGCACAAGTTCGGATCATAATAGGCCATGTGCTCCGCTTATCCAATGTCACTTTTGATTTGCATGAATGAATCTTCGCAGTGTTGTGACCACTGGAATGGTCTGTCTTGCTTGGTGAGTTCTCTAAGGGGTGCACTAGTGGTCGTAAAGTCTCAGAGGTATCGGCTGCAGGAACGACCTGACTTTGCTGACATTGGGGGGGTGAGATCTCTGAGATAGCAGCAACCTTGCTCGGGTTACGGCTCATGCCCTCTTGTGAGAAGATGTGTCCCTAGAACATGAGATTCTACTTGTGAAAGACACATTTTTCACTGTTGGGTGTCAAACCAGCTTCGACCAGTGCCGCACAGACCTGTTGTAGGGCGTGATCGTGCTAGTGTGGCTCTGAAGATTAAGATGTTGTTGCTATAATTGAAGCAATTGTTCTCATGGCGAATCACTCTCTGCAAACTGTCCTGAAATATGTTGGTGGCCGAGCAGATGCCGAAACTAAGTCTCTTTTATCTGAAGAGTCCAATCGGCGTGGCAAACGTGGTGATGTATCAGGATTGTTCCTCTATCCTGATCTGATGATATCCCTTGTTCAGGTGAAGCTTTGGGAACACATTTGATCCATTTAGTAGGCTGATCATATCATCCAGGTGCATTCCCGGATGCGTCGCATGCCCTATTACCTTATTCGATTGACGCATAGCTACGCATATGTGTATCTTGTTTGTGGATCCTCTCTTGGGAACAGCAACTATGGGGGAAACCCATGGAGTTGGACCATCAGCGGATTCTATTATGCCTTCGCTCAGCAGACATTGTATTTCCTCTTCCACATGTGGTTGAAGGTGTACCGGAATCCTCCTCGGATGTTGAGCAACGGGTGGTACAGATTCATCAATGTGGAGCGACACAAGACTCCCTTTGAGTCATCCAATGCCCTCAAAAAAGGTTGGGAACATCTGTCTAGCTGAGAACCTGTGCTTCATGCTTTACGTCACTGCCACAATCTCTATCTTGATGGCCATGGGGCGAGCAAGCAGGTTGCTCCCGGGGACTTTCCCTTGGAGCACTTGGAACTCGGCTTGGGTGCACTTCCCTTTATATCGTAGCGTTGTGGAGAACTTTCCATGATTTTGCATGGGCACTCTTGCTGCCCACTTAAAAACCTTCAGGCCAGACTGATTTAGTCGCGGAGGAGACATCATCTTTCGGTATTCTGACACACACATGATGTTCAGAGTGGCACCAGTGTCAATGAGGAATTTGGCCTAGTGGTCTCCCACCAGCAGGTTATGGTCACCTTCAGGCGGGGTCGTCACGCTGTTCATCGTGTAGGCATAGTTACACTAAGTTACTTCTCTAAGGGGTGAGAGTGAAGGGGATCTTCCTGTCACTTGTCTGACATTGCGCACAAGATCTCTCCTCACACTTGCATCTCCCCTTGGGCCACTGCTGCGAACACTGAACTCTTGTTTGGGCAGTGTAGAGCTGTACCCCTGAGATCGTACAGGCAGAGAGTTGCAGACGACAGCCAGGTGATGTTCCCGGCCATATTTGGTTCAAGCATGTCCGAATGCAGGAACTTCATTCCTTCTTGATGGGGAAATGGAAGGCCACATCGATAACATCTTTCAGATGACGCAGGTCCTCTGGGCACATTTCTGCTAGCGGGTCCCCCGTGGGCTGATGGCGAGACTTGGTCAATTTGCTCTCTTCCGGAAACTAAAGGTTTCAATCTGCGAGGCTTGTGCGTGTGCCCTGGATTCTGTCCTGACAATCTGCAATATGATGGCCAGCGGGAGGGCTTCTCGGAGCAACTTTTTCCTGAATTACGATCCTCAGTCAAATGGCCTCTTTGTTCAAGAACATATGAAACTCGCAGTGTGCTACCAACTTGCGAAGTCGAGTTGCAAAGATGTCCATCGATTCACCCACCAGCTGGCACGCTGTGTTAAAAAGGTGTCACTCGTGGTTGATGTTACGTTGGGGTTTGAGGTACGCACTAAGTGCTTTCCTGGGGCCTGCATAGGTCTTAACTTCCTCTAGTGGGAACGTGGGTATACGGTCTTCTACCTCATCTCTGACATATTCACTAACAACCTTCTGGCAAACTTGTTGGGTGTGCTTTCATCATGGGTGTGCAGGTAATTCTTAAATCTCCTTAGGCATTTCTCCCAGGAAGGTCCTAAGGCTTGCTGATCATTCATATCAAAGGGCCCAGGTCGGCGAAAAGCAGCTGCACTGCGTGCATCCTCTTCACTTGGCTCACCCTCTGACATTTTGGAGAGTAGTTGTCCCTGCGAGGGCCTTGAGGATTCAGTTACCAGGGAGACTTGTGTACTTGGGTTGCATTTACCAGAATCCCATCCTTGTCGCCAGTGTCGGGTACTCCCTGTAAGAGGAGTGCAGGAGGTTGCACTAGATACAGTGGAGTGAATGCGGGTGAATGACAGTGGAGGGAAGGAATACACAGAGCCGCAAGAACTTTCAACCTTCACTTTATTCTTCGCACCGGCAACTGCCAAATGCATGCTTTCCATCGCGCATGCGTGATCCCTCCGCATTCCCATTGGCGGGTGTCTTCCGTGATGGAGCTCGGCCGCTCCATTAACTGTGTCCTTTCCAGGAGATTACCCAACCAATGTGGGCGAGAGTGTGGGGGAGTGGGAAGGCCTAAAGACTATAAAAGGACAGGGTGGGGTTAGTTACCTACAGTGCTGACTCTGTGAAACCATCTCTACTGTGGCAAGCTAACACAGAACAAGAAGCAGCCCAAACAGGGACTACAATTTCAACCAGAGAAATTGAAGTAATGAGGCCCAGCCTCGGTATCCAACAACACAAATGGCGAATCAAAACTTTCAGCAAGATAAAGAGCAAGGAGTTGCCTACATAAGGGCGGAGTGTGAGAGGGGAGCCATCTTTCTTTTGGGGTGGTAGAGGAGACAGCCACATCTTCACGTTGGCATACGCAGAGAACATCACCATTAGGATCACTGTGCAATGTAATACTTTTTTAATCGTCTAATAAAATATATTTTCAGGTAAGTGGCAGCAGAGTTACAATGGGAAATGCACTGTCAGGGCCAAAGGGTCTGGCCTTGTATCAGGCAACTGAATCACAGCACTTCGGGAATTTCCCTTGGAGAAGCCCGTGATCGAGTGGGGAGCAATCGGAGAAAGGTAGGCAGAAGTGGAGCACGAATGCATACTTACAGATCAAAAGACAAAAAAAGTTCCCGGCCAAAAAAAGGAAATGGAGTGAAACCTTGCCAGACAACGAAAAAGGTGGAACTAAATGGAAAGGCATGATGAGGGGGACCTGCGCGGGGCCCGGCCTGAGTCATGGGCAGTCTGTGCGGCGGGCTAGGGACTGGCTGTCAGAGGGGCCCCTGCAGGCACTAGTGCCTGCCTTGGCATACCAAGCAATGCAGTTTTAAAGAGGGGCTTTGCTGCTTCCATGCACAAGGCCCACTTTTCTGTTTGTCTGAGTGAGGTGTGATCAATCAGAGATGATGCCCCCAGATAACCTGTCCTGGGACCCTTCCCATGTGGCCAGGGAAAGGCAAACGCTTCCTGGTTCTGACCATGGGGGTGGTGTTCTGCGGGAGAATCACATGGGGGGGTTCAGGCCTGGAGGAATGGGAAACCCCTTTAATAACTTTACCCGAGACCTTACCATTTTAACAGCCTATTGTAAAGTTGAGATTGTGGAAGAAAAAGGTAATTTGAACATTGGGGACTTCAAGTCCTACAATGTGCAAACTACTGGGACAAAGAAGAGGGATTTGGAGGCACTAGACTGAAAGGTGCAGTCTAGTGATTCTAATGACCCACAGCAAGAGGGTCTGGTGAGCATAAAGGGTCCCCTCAGGTGCAGGCCATTGGGAGAAGCAGAAGGTGGAGTGGTTGTCAAGAATCCACGTTGCAGTGGCAGCAGAAGTTGAACGGAAGCAGAGACACTGGAGTGACTGCTATTTGTGAGGCGGATGCCGGTTTGGTGAGGGTTTCTACCCTTAATGATCCTTTATGCAGAGATTGCACGGCATCAAGCGTTGTTCCAGAAAGCTTTCCTCATGGTGGCCTTGAATGCAGAGATTGTGCAGCGGAAAGCATTCATTTGAAAGGCTTTCTCCCAAGTAATGTGTGCTTCGGTGGCAGGCGAGCACCGGAGTGTCCGTGGAGCGAGTAACACTCCTTTCCTGACCATCGCAGGGTATGGGAAGCAGAAAGAAGCAGCTTAGCGTGCAGTGGGAAGCGGAGGAAGCAGAAGTGGCAGCATAGCGAGCGGATGAATATGCAGCGCCCGGTGAGTTCACTAGTACTCTGTGCCCCCGGAACGCTCCATAATTGTCTGCTGGCCACTATTGAGCATGTTGAATACTGAACTAATGTAAAGAGACTAAAGTGGCAGATTTAGGCATACTAATCTGATACAAAGCAGTTAAAGTGGCAGAATAAGAACCAAGGGAACATACAAGCAAGTTATAATTGTGATTACAAAGGTTGAAGTTATTGCCAAAACCTAAAGAGGGCAATATTAAAAGAAGGTAACAAAAACTACCATTGCCAAACCCAAGAGAGGGCAATTAAGAAGCAATTGTAACTCCTCTTGCCAAAGAGAAGAAGAGGCAATAGTTGATAAAGACCCAAACAAGCATTGTCTAAGCTTAAGAAGAGCAAGAGTGATAAAAAGCCATTATCAGCAGTTTGTTGATGTAAGACTGGGAAAACAAATGTGGCAGAATGGCCGCCCTCCTGACCGAAAGCATTTAGGGGGAGAGGAACATAATATGCATTGCATGCGGCAATCACAAGGGTGAAACAAACAGTATCAATGTGTTAAATGTTTCCCTAGAAGAAGTAGCCTTACTGAAGTTGTTGATGTTGTTGAAAGTAAAAAGGCTTTGCTAAGTTGTTTGAAGTAAACTTTACCACAGAAGTACTTGTAGGGGTATTGGAAGCTTTTAGCCCTGGCAGGCGAGTAAACTAGTACAAGGGACTTTGCAGTGGTAGACCTGGCGGGTGAGTGGACCAGGTAGAGGTTGTTGTGGTAGAAGAAGAAGAAGAAGAAGAAGAAGAAGAAGAAGAAGAAGAAGAAGAAGAAGAAGAAGAAGAAGAAGAAGAAGAGGAAGAAGAAGAAGAAGAAGAAGAAGAAGAAGAGGAAGAAGAAGAGGAAGAAAAAGAAGTAGAAGAAGAAGAAGAAGAAGAAGAAGAAGAGGAAGAAGAAGAGGAAGAAAAAGAAGTAGAAGAAGAAGAAGAAGAAGAAGAAGAAGAAGAAGAAGAAGAAGAAGAAGAAGAAGAAGAAGAAGAAGAAGAAGAAGAAGAAGAAGAAGACATGTCAAAGACCATTACATTATCTTGTGAAATCATCCTGACTAAATGTTAATATATGTATATCTTAGCCTGTTCACAATTATCCAGCTTCATGCTGCATCTGACTTTCACCTGCAACCAACCCGCTATGACCCATCAGCCTCATGCTGCTGCTGCTCTGTATCATCTTTCCAACCTACTTAACTCTGAGCAGCTTTGTGCTGCCTATGATTATTATCTGTAACCCACCTAACTATGCCTGTCCAGCCTCGCACTGTCCCTGGAACCGCATTATTTCTGTAACCCACCGACTATGATCTATCTGCACCGTGCTGCATCTGGAATGTATTAAGCCTGTACCCCACCTACTATACCTATTGCACACCTGAAGTATCCCCCCAATACACGAGACGTGGCTTTGTCAGACTATGCACCTACTTTATTTTGTCTTTTTGTGTATTTGTGTACCTGTTGTAGCCCCCGTAACATGAAGCCTGACTTTGACAGACTATGCACCCACCTTAACTTGTCTTTTGTGCATATATACACCTGATGTAGCCCCCAGTAACATAAGGCGTGGCTTTGCCAGACTATGCACCTACTTTATCTTGTCTTGTGCGCATATACATACACCTGATGTAGCCCCCACAACATGAGGCGTGGCTTTGCCAGACTATGCACCTACTTTATCTTGTCTTTTGCATATACATACACCTGATGTAGCCCCCACAACATGAGGCGTGGCTTTGCCAGACTATGCACCTACTTTATCTTGTCTTGTGCGCATATGTTTACATGATGTCGCCCCCGTAACATGAGGTGTGGCTTTGCCGACTATGCACCTACTTTATCTTGTCTTTTGCATATACATACACCTGATGTAGCCCCCACAACATGTGGTGAGGCTTTGCCGACTTCGCATCTACATTATCTTGTCTTTTGCATATACATATATCTTATGTAGCTCACCATAACATGATGCACGGCTTTGCCAGTCTATGCACCTACTTTATTCTATCTTCCATGCATTCTTGTAAACCTGCAGTGGCCCCACATCGCATAAGGCATGACCCTACCTGATTATGCTCCTCAAGATCCACCTGCATGTTGTAACCCTTATGCATGGTCTTGCACTTTGCATAATATCACTCTGCACTTAATGTAACACTAGCGCCTAGTTGCCTGAGGGTTTTGCGCGCTGCTATAAATACAATAAATAAATAAATGGCTGTTGCTAAAGCTGAACTGTGGAAGTGTTTTTGTTTCCTACGAAGAAGTTATGTTGAACTCTTTGCTACAAATGGAGAGACAAAGAGCTGTGATTTCTTTTGAACTGTTTGAAAGTCCAAGTGAGAGACCTTTGGATCAGGAAGAACATTATCAACAGAACTTTGTTGTAGAATGGAACTTTCCTAAATTTGAACTGTTGATACAAATTCCTGGGGAAGGGAACATTACCCAGGTTACAAGGTGAATCTGTTATTAAGTTTATGTTGGATTTAACTGTGATATTTGTTATAATTGAATTGCCATGTATTTCCTTCATATGTTTGTTGTATGTATAAGTGTGAGGGACATATTCCTTTTGTTAGAGTGTTTCCTTTAGTTTTTTTTGATAGGCAGGGAAATCCTCATTAGGAGAGGGGTAGTAAGGCGTTTATCATAACCTTTCAAGTTAATAAAATGGCATTTTATGAAAAACCTTTACAAAGTTATCTGCCTCCCATTTCTGACCATTCACAGAGGGCACGGTATCACCTCCAAACCCCATGTGACATACCCCGTCCAAGTGTCCAATCAAACACTGCAGGCCACTTGATCACTTTGCTTATCACTTTGATTCTTCTAGCAGACATTTTAAAGTATGAGTGAATTATAAGTCATGGCTCATTTGTTTTGGACAAGAAATTCTTCATGTTTTGAGTTAAGAAATACAAAGGGCAATTTGTATCCTAAAAGCACACACAAACCACGAGTTAGCCTCCTAACTCTACGCCCTCCTCCAGGGCAGTTAAAAACATCACACAAAACAGTTTTCAACTAACTACATTATTTTCATATGTTCATATTTAACACACCAAGAAGCGTCTATTTTTTGTAGAACGCGATATTTTCATCACATCATATATGAAGCCTGCATTTGTCAAACATTCAAACACAAACAGGTAACCTTTTCACACATTACCTTTTGTTATGAGTCTTTCAGTCTTGAAAGTACATTTTCAAACGCCAAAGGCCAATGTTTGCTTCTGTTGCATTCCATTCTGGTGTTTGTATTTTTTTTTTTTTATTATTGTGTTTCAGCCTATACAAATAAGCTTTTCACAAACAGTGTAAAAAGAAGTTTAAAAAACAGGAACACATTTAAAACATTTCCAAACGTAACATGAGACCAAATTATCCCAATTATCCCAGTTATGTGTTAAAGACAATCTGCAGTTCATTAAAACTCAACGCAATTGCTCGTTTAGTGATCTCAATTTTACGATTGCCAAGACCCTACACTGCAAACTAAAACTCTTCCAACTTTTTCGTAACAACACACAACAGTGCATGGACGGACACAATTATTTTTTCCCAGTTCCCCCACATAGGTCTAACCCAAAACATCTCAGGCAGCTTTGTCAAGCCCAAGAAGCCCAACCTTGCTTCCCCCCAGGCTGTGCTACTCAGAATTATGTGTTTTAGTGTTTCATTAACTGGATGCTCCATGCATAACCTACAATTAATGTTAATTATAGATTTACTCCATTTGCTCCTCCATTCGAGAATTGGAAATTGGTTCACTCGGAAGCGCATGTTCACCCTATGAACATTTGGGGAAGGAAATACACAAAATAGTCGGCTCAAACTTCTGCAGGTAGAACCTAACCAAAGGAAGAAGGGAGTAGCGGCAAAGTTGAGAGTGCACTCTTTTCATTAATGCAAGCAGTGGAGTAAACTCTCACTTCAAGAATGTTTTCCAGGCTTCCCTGGAGTAGCTGTTGGTCAGGCTAAAACCCAAATATCTCATAGACAGTACTTGCTTCAGGGGCTGCTCGCCCACCTTCCAGGTGAAGCCCTTAGGAGGCCGTTTTGGTGAGAAAATAATGACTATAGATTTGTTCCCATTTACCTTCAAGTTGTTATTGATGGCGTATTGATGAAAGAGAGTCAGCTTTCTGTGAATGCTGATTGGTGTTTTATCAAACAAAATGATGTCATCGGCAAATGCGAGTGAGTTTAAAATCATAGTACTGATTTGCCCAGGAAAAGTAACACCTGACTCCCACTGCGTTCATGGCCGCCATGTACAGATTGAAGAAGGTGGGGGCCACGACACAGCCCTGCTTAAGAACCACAAATGTGGGTACTGGGCCCCGCACGGTATTGCTGTGTAACAGCGCCAGACAGAAGTTGGACCATCTTCTAAGGGGTATTCCACTCAAGGAGTTTCCTCCAGAGTCTATTCCGGTTCACTGTGTCAAATGCATTTGACATGTCTATTGATGCAATGTAAACTGGACCCTCCACCCCCTTATTTACTGCTGCCAACATGTGCAAACGTACTGTTGCGTTTCAGGTGGTCCCCACTACCAGAACGGAAACCCACCTGATAACGCAAGGGAAGATCTAATGGCTCTAGCTGGCGTATGAGCTCTCTGAGTAATAATGTGGCAAAAATCTTGCTAGTTGAGTCTCGCAGGGCAATAGGCCTAAAGTTGCTAGGATCAGTGGTGTCCCCTTGCTTGTGAATTGGTATGATTATGGACTGGTGCCACGTGGAGGGGATTCAGTGCGTTTCATAGACACTCTTAAATAGTGTCAAAAGTGGGCACACCCAAACTCCTGGGTCCTTCTTTATGAGCATGGGTGGGATACCATTTTGGCCCGGAACTCTGGTGGCCTTCGCTCATCCTATTTCCCATAAAATGTCATCCTCCTCCCAAGGGAAGAGTCCTGTATCACCCGCACCAGTCAGGGGAATTAAACAGTAAACATCACCCACAGGGCTTGAACATTTCTCCCTAAAGAAGGCGATCCACGTCTGCTCCGTTATGGCGCAATCCACCTGTGTGCCATGGACCTTGTTTTTTCCCTTTATTAAGGACAAGAAGTTGCCATTGTTTTTCCCCACCAAATCTTGTAGAATTTCCTGATTTTACTCAATATGTGCGTTCACCTTTAGATGTTTAACAATTCCCTTATACTGAGATAGAATGATGTTTTTAGAGAACATATACTGTGAAGTGGACAGGACCAATGACCTAAGAGTCCTAAGGTCTTGCCTTTTCTTTTTCCTTTCCAGCACTACCTTGTCATTATACAGATGTAAGAGATTTTCTTGTGTTGGTAAAATTGCCCTTTTTGACCAATAGGGCAAGACATTTATTAAGGGTTTTATTAAACATTTCCGCTGAGACGTTTACGGTCAAAGTAGCCTCCCTCCTTGGCACCTGCCCCCAAATGTCTAGAGAGTTCTTGCACGCGGCTGCGTTCCAGTTCACCGACAGACCACTTTTCACTTGCGTAACCAAAAAAACTAGTGGCATTACCATGGACGTTGACAGTGGCCCCCTCAAAGTAAGCGTTAGAGAAGTATGATCGCGGCCCAAGAAGGGGCCGCGCCACAGGGGGCCACACCTGGAAGCCAGGGACAAGGGAACATACAAGTGGTCAATCCACGAGCACCTCGACCCCCTGCACCAAGTGTGGAACCCCTGAGTGAGGTCCCCTCCCCCAGGCAGACATATTTCCAAGCTCCAGTTCCACAAGTAGTTGTTCCGCATAGTGAAAGGCTCTGCATCCATTAAAACGTGTTAAAACCCTCCGCATCATGACCCTTGTTAAACAAAACGTCAGCACAACCAGCGTTAAAGTCGCCGCCCATGATGATAGTTTGTGGCGTAATTACCTAAAGCCGCCCCTCCAATAGGCCGTCCAAGATCTTATGAAAAACCGTCAGTGTGCGACTTGCAGGGTTCCAATAGATGTTCGCAGCAGCACCTCCTCCTCCGCACCCTCAAACAACACTCTGACAGCCAGTAGATCGTTGCATTTCGTGGCCACCTCAAATCTATGCTATGGCTAGCGACCCCCCCCCGACCCTCCCAGGTCAGCCCTTGTTGTCTCTAATCGCATGTTTACAGTATGTAAAAAAAACTCCAACTGAAAAACACTCGTGGCCATCGATTCCTGATTAAAGACTATGCTTGCATCACTCACATAGCTCTCAGCACCCCTAGCTAAGTTCATCTACCCAGACACGTTCCATGTTACGAATGTTAGTTCCCCACCCTCGAGGATTTTACTGACTGATTGGACCTTCGTAAACATTTGACAGCCGCCTCCAGCCAAGACCAGTCCTCGAGAGATGACTTTGATGTATGCTTAAGTACATTTGGATTCAATGGTGAGGAGATGGTGAGGCACGTTGGAATTGTAGGGGCCAAGAAGTCAGTAATTGCCGGCATTGAGTGCAAGTCATGTAGTTCATGACCCAAAGATTTCAGCAGGTGTCTTTCTTGCCAAACTATTTGCCGTATTATGTTAGATGTGAAGTGACATTCCGATCTCTTTGCCCTCTGTTTTGGAACGAGAACCCGTTCTATTTCATCGGAGTGCAATGATCTCAGTGATGGAATTGCCTGAAAGCCTTTCATCATCAGGCTTCTGTTCATAAACGTTTGGTCCTTGTTCTGCTTTACCAACTCCCGGGCCATGGCTGTGCCCTGAATTGTACCTGGATTTTTTTGCACGCTTGGATCAGGCCAACCCAACGCCTGTTGCTGGGAACTGGCTGGAGGCTCTTCAGCTGGGTGGTGAACGTTTGGCATAAGCTGCCTTGGGGGCTTTGACGAGTCCTCTGCCAGCAGTACCAATATTGACACCTCCACAAGTTCCAGCACGGCAGTTGAAGTGATAGCTTATACGATTTCCCTAAAAAGTGGTGATCTTGCTCTGTTTGGTCTTGGTTTCCTTTTTAGGGCCCACCGCCTGGGACATATTTCCCTCTAGGCCTGTTAAGGCACAAGAGTTGTTTAGGGAAAGTTGTTCCTGGCTAGGTCTTTAACAGACTCAATGTCGGACAGTGTGGCAATACAATTCTGCACACCTTTGCCCTTGTTATGGTTTGCTGCCAGCAGTCTTTTTCTTTTCTTTTTTTTCTTGACCCTTCCATTTCTTTCACTGCCTTCTATGATTTTGTTGGTAGAGGTAGAATAGCTTGTTGCAGTTTAGAGAGGAGGAAGCTATAATCCCATCCTGAAGTACACTAGGATCTTCCAGCTGGGGGTGTCGGTAGCCTTGTCAACCTCAAGGCCCTGATAGTCTTCCACAAGCTGGCCATCCAGTAGGGCCGTTGGGGTGTCCGGTGTCTGGCTTAGATTTAGCGAGCTAGTATCCAGTGCGTCCTGCACCAGGCCCCTAACTGGATTTGCTACAGTCTCCCTTGAAGCACCATGGTTCGCCACAGGGGTATCCAGAGTATTTTGCTGCGCGTTAGAAGGTTTGGAAGCCGATAAAGCACTATTTGTTCCTGCCAGCAATAGAGCAACGTTTGAATCAAGCATAACCAACTTCTTTGCATTACCCTGCAAAAGGTCCTTAATAGTGTCATAAAGCCTGGCCTGAGCAATGATTCCAGCACACAATGTAGGGGTGAGATGGATGCTGCCCCAAAGAATCCATCTGTGAATCAAGTGCTGAATCTCGTCTCATTGCGGTGTGACAGGGGGTAAAAAGGTTTGTGTTCAGTGGTTGCTTGTGAATTGATCTCAGCTTGTTTGGTGAAGAGATTGCAGAATTTCCCACAAGAAGACTGGAAGACAGATCAATTTGTTCCAAAGTGAGATCTCCCCTGTTTGGGTTGTTCTAACACTTCTGTTTGTAATGCCCTCCATATTTCAACATAAGCGTTCCAAAGAATAGTCCAAGACAATAGATTCACCGAGATATCCTGTAGGGGCCAGATGTCAATCAAAACAGTTTCCTCCGTCCCCTGTATCAATCACTGCCTGGACAGGCCGCTTCTCATTTGTACCAGTAAGCGGAACACTTTCGAGGGAGTAAGAGTTAGAGTGTATCTGCTCCACCCTCGAATGGGCGCTATAGTGCATTAGAGGTACTGCCTTGTTGAGTGAGGGTTGCTTAGCCTCAGCAGTCATGGACAATATTTCCATGAATTCTGTGGAAGAAGAAGGATAGAAGGATCCGCCCACTATTTCGGAAAAAGGAGGTGAGAGAATGTACCCGATCTAGTAGAGCCACCCGCCCCCCTCCTCCCCCCCTCCTCCGGGTACTGGTAAAGTTCCGGGTGTTTCTGCTGATTCTCCTGTGGGCTGAGTGAGCCTGGTCAGTTTGGTGCCCATCTCATCAAGTTCTTTCAATGTCGCCAAACCCTCTCAGTTATCAGCATTCTACCGCTGTGCAGTTTAGCAGCCGCCATTTCCCACGCCTGAGGACCAAAGAATGTAAAGGGGAATAAGGAAGTCCACCTGCTAAGCAATCCAAATCAGTCCCTCTACGCTTACCTTGTCAGTTTGAAGTAACTCGATTGTCATAGAGCCATGGGTTTATGGGTGCAACTCCTCTCACCCCTCGAGCCGCAAGACTGTAAGACCACTTGCAACCACTTGTTGCTCTGGTATTTGTAGTTACCCATTCAAGATGACAAACGTGGGGGTGAGGACGAGAAATGATGGAGGGCAAGTGAGTCACGAATATTTGCCCAGCATGTGGCAAGAAAGGTTGCAGTCCTGGAGACTGAAGAGGTTATTTTCCCTGGTTGGGCCCACATGCACTTTTTCAGGGCACAAGTAGGGGATACATGTGGGTGGACAATGTCCGCCCACTTTTTTTAGTGGGCGGACATAACCCCCCTTCAGTGTTTATGAGGCTGGCAAGCTTTCTCAAGTGTTTTGCTGCTAGGATTTCACCCACAAGGCCACATAAAAGTGTCGGCAAAGCACATGTGTTGTATTAGGATTTTGTTTTCCTGGGAAACTTTCACTATAGATTGTTGAGTTTTAAAGGTGGGCACCATTTATAGTTTGCCAGCATACTTATTGGAAAATCTCCTCTCTCAGGTTATTTTTCCAGTGTTGATTAATTGTTTTGAAAGTGCAATACTCTTTTGTCTTGTGCAAGGGGAAAGGTTAATTGAGCTAAATGTTTATCTTTCACTTTAAGATGTGTTCACTTAATGTGTGTCTATTCTTGGGTGCCAGCCTTTGATTTTCGGTAAGGGGCTGAAGTTCCCACAGCGAGTGAAGCAAGGGAGCCGTTCCCATCCCCAGGTCGAAACACAACATTTTACAGCACATTTTTCAGAAGGAATAGGAAAAAAGCCATATGATTTACAGGAAGGAATAAACATATAACGTCTCAGCAACAGTGACCTAACCTGCTGAGCCCCCTTTGCAACATTCTGCTATACGATCCCCAGCTTCCCCATCCTATTCCTGCATCCACCAGTTTGTGCTTGCTCACCCCCTCCAATCAAGGCTCAGAGGGTTCATTTTGAAGTGAGCAGCACTTGATAATTTTGCAAGAGGCATGTTAACACGTCACCAAGCCTGAAAATAGCAGGATAGGAGACACTGATTTAAAGGAGCATGGCACTCAATACAGACATTTTTGTGCAGTTTTCGGTTGACCAATGCCAATACTTTACAGAATCTCCACAAGGGCAAAATAACACTCCTGCCCCCGTTGTTCAAGGGGAATGGGTACAACTGCCCCGTCTACCCCTATGTACTCAACTCCTGTATGTATATTATTGAGCCCCCCCACTTTTGAGCTCTGTTAATTTTGTTATCGTTTGAAGACCTGCGAAATTGCTTACTCTCACTGCCTCAAGACCTCCCGGGTAAAAAAGTATTTTACCCTATAAAGTAGTCCTTCAGTATATGCAACCTGCACTCTCTGCCCCAGGCCTAATCTCTGCCCTAACTTGACATCTTTGGAACCTGTTTGGACTTTATTTCTTTCGACAATCAATACAATCCTTACCTGTAGCTTCTGAAATAAAAGCATATTGCTAGTTTAGGCACTATGGCCAAATATATACACAACTGAAATAAAAACAATTGTGAAACTTCTGCAAAAACAGCAGTTGGGTTCAGTTCGAAAAACACCGTCACCATATGTTTGCAATGCCTTCCACAGTCAGATGGTATTTTTCAGAACAAAGTTTAAAAAATACCTTTTGCAAACAATATTTCTACCAATTACGACTGGGAAGACAAGTGTTGAAGTGCCTGAATTGCAGACTGGGCTTAAATCCCGGCCTCACCACTTAACGAAAGTGTGTGCTCCCAGGCAAATCCTTTAATCTCACTATGCCTCGTCTGCCAATATTAGTGGTCTCTACAAGGTATTCAGCTCACATTGTCTGCTATTTGAAAAAAACCTTCACTCCTGATATTGCCACAGAGGTAAATATTAACAGTGACAACTCATATACTGCCCATCACAATGGAATTGTCTCTTGCCTTACTCATGGCAATGATTTCACTTCCCATGATTCCTTTGCGCATTAAAGACTCATTCTGTGATCTCATTTTCTGTAATATCACTGATGTCACTATTTATACAAATATGAGGTGCCCGGCCCTGTCAGCACGGAATTTGGTTTTCTTTTGGAGTAGAGAGGGACACACAAGCTCTGCCTGTCATTAAACCATTGCCAACGTAAAGCATCAGTGGTCTCCGTACTCATCTCATTGGTCTGGTTGTCACTTCTTGGGGCTTTGCATGCAGGAAACAGGGAAATGGAGAGAGGCAGGGCAAGAGGGCGAGGTGGTTTCAGAGCTTTAGGTGCATGGGTCTGGGGTTGGAACAGAATGGGTTGTCACTGGTAAGTGATTAAAGCAATTTCACTTTGCACAATAGTCTCCATTTTATAGCAATGCTAACCAACAGTGTTGGGTGTGGCACTCACACTGCCATATATTTGTGGCAAATAATACACAACCATTCATGCGGCGCACATCTTTCATAGGTTTACAGACAGCATGTGGTCAGCCTTTTTTGGTGAATTCAGAACTCCTCCTGTGTAATTCTCAAAGATGGCAGCATAACAAATATTTGTTTTAGTACAACAGTGAATAAATAACAAAAATAAACTGCATATATGTTTATCACAGAGAAACACGCAGATAATGTCACAACCCAGACAGAGCAAAACACAGCAAGTGATGGCTGGAAGGTTTAGAATTAATCTGAACCACTGGTATTGCTCTGGGCAACTCTCCAGACCATCGCTGTTCACCTGCCAACCCATTACAGAAGGGGAAAGACTGTATGCAAATAAGACGGTCCCAGCCCAAAAGGGGCAGTCCAACCCGAACTGCTAGGTCACATCCCTTCTGCACGAGACCACAAGCATCCCCAGACATGTTTTAGCCTTGTTTGGCCTCATCAGTGAGGAGTAGGTTGGGTCTCTAGGCCCAGCAGGAATGGTACCCACCCCAGGGAATACCCGTTCAACTTGGGGTGACTATGGAAAACACAAGAAGTGATGGCTGGAAGATTTAGAATTGGCCTTACCCAAAACAAAAGCGGTGATGGCTGGAAGGTTTGGAATAAATCCTAACCTCTGGCATTGCTCTGGGCAACCGTCCAGACCATTGTTCTTCGCCTGCCAAGCCATTACAGAATGGGAAAGACCATATGCAAATCAGGCATGTTCCCACCCCAAAAGGGGCAGTCAAGCCCAAACAGCTTGGCAACATTTCTGTATTCCTTGCAAGGATCACAGATATCACAATATTTACTGGCGGCCATCTGTAGGCTACCAGTAATTAGAATGTACTCAAAGTAGAGGCACGGCTTAGCAGATAGAAACTCCAGATGCTGGAACCCAGAAATCGTGCCATGCTTGACACCAGCAGTTGTGACTATTCCGTGAAGTATGTTTGAGAAAAGGTATCCATTAAGAAAACCCTATCAGATGTATCCTTGAAGAGATGGCAATCTCCCGAAGGAATATGAAAATGAGAGAAAGAGAAGTTGGTGACATCACAAGAGACGAGCATGACACACTGAGAAGACTGAGATTGTGGAAGAATCGAGAAGGGCGCCCGGACATCATTTCACCAAAATGCCAGGGGTAGCGGAAGTGACATCACACGACCCTTGACCCCTGATGACATTACAGGAAGTGATGTAATTTTACCCCACCCCGAAGTGATATCGTGGGAAGCGATGGAACAAAACCTTTCACCCGTTGACAAAACAGGAAGTGGCATCACATAGCATTTTACACTGCGAAAAATATGGTTACGCGATCACTATAATGTGATGTACATTTCATACAAGAATGGATCAGTGTCTATAGGCCCATATTACCAAATTACTGTGAATGCAAGCAGACGTCCATGACCAAATGATAATGATATGTTATTATATAGCACTTACGCTTAACCGCTTTATATAGAAAAAATATACACCAAATATCACTCATTCTGTGTTGGTACTCATTTATCAACCTCAGAAGGATGAAAGGCTGAGTTGAGGCGTTTAAGAACAGACTTAGTGACTCACCCCCTGAAGTGTGCCTGAAATAAATGTTTAATGAGTCTAGCAATTATTGTATAGAATTCCAGAAAAACACATTATTTGGTATTCCTATTCTTTCTTATTTAGGGTCAGTGCTGAAAGTGTTAGACTTGTGGCACTCCTGTTCTTATTTTTCTTCTTTTTGTAAGGGGCCTGCACAAGAAAGCCAGCCACTCCAGAAGTAAAAAGCCACATGGTGCTGGCCACAGCCCAGGAGCTTGCATTACCATTGTTTTTTTAGTGGTCGCAAGGGAGATCACAGAGGTTGCAAGGAAGACCTCAGAGGTCGCAGTTGTGACCTCTGGCGACTCCTAAATAACGTCCCTGGAAGGGCTATCTGGCCTGGCGTCAAGGCTGGTGCTGCTAAGAACTGTTTATCTATCCTTGAAGAACAGTGAACGTGAGACGCTGAATCATCCCTTGCAAAGAAAGAACACCACAAGTACCACGTTTATTCAATTAAGACATTTAAATCCTGCAAAATGGGGCGAATAGCAGTCTCCTGTCACGTGAGCCAAGCATTAAAATAGAAGTTGGGTATGCAGTCCTGAACTGTGATAGCACATGCTCACACTCCCTTATATTCCCAGAAGCAAGAATACACTGCAAGGCCAAGTTCAAAGACAATCTGCATGGCAGAAGGCATGGGTGATGAGAGATGATGGGCTAATTGGGTGGGGAGACATAGCCAAGTCCACCTCCTGATACCTGGGATATGAGCGTATGTGCTGCTATTGGGCCGAATGTTCCAGAAGGGCACAAGCATGCCAACCAATTATAGAGGGCCATAAAACGAAGGTCCCTATAGTTTGAGAGCCAATGATGTACTGTGTATCTGATAACTGTTGAAGATGACTTGCACTAGGAGTGGGCATGAGTTGTCCACCTGACTGTAGCGATCCAATCACTGTGCGACCCTTTATAGAAATTATACTTAGATGTTCCCCTTGAGCCTATCACAACCCCCTGTAGGTTTCGCTTATTTGCCATGTAGTATGACATCACATATGACAAATTTTTACTATATAAGTGTAATTGTTTAATGAAATGTTTTGAGAGAATCCTGTGCGATGTCCGTTGTCTGTTGTAACTCCCTGTTTTAGACAATTGATATTAAAACAGTAAAACTAACTTTGCCATCTTCCTGTGTTGGTTTGATTATTTGGTGTCTCTGCATCCCATGCACTGAATGACACGCTACCCGCCAAGGGCCCTAAATCCACCCATATACCAAATTATTCATGCCATGGTGCCGACATTTATGGTGATTTGGAGGTAGCGGGTTTGGGATTGTGGGTGGTGTACCCAATCCGGACGGATAGCCAGGGTTTGCAACTCATGTTTTGTGAGTCTCTGATTGTGATAGTGAGAAGCCTATGGTTCCAGGCTCCGTAGTGTATGTGAAGGGTTGTAAAGGTGTATAGTGATGTTGTAGTATGGTGCTCCCGGTTGCCAAACATCCCTCTGCTGCCCTGCCGCCCGCGTATCATTCCCTGAGTTATCTGAGCGCTGGTAGGTAGTGCACAAGGACTAAGCGATCCACGCATGAGCCGGCACAGAACCTGGAGCATGGCCCCAGCGGGCACCTGAGGAGCATTCCCATTGGTGGCAGGGTGAATAAAGGCAACAGCCGCATGATCCTCCAGTGGCTCTTGTGTGTCTCATCGGTCCTGCATCTGCATTTAATGATTCCACTCTGCTCCACTCTCCTGAGGGCTCTAAAGTTAGATAATGCACCTGTGCATTGTGAGTGTGACGAGTAAAACTCTTAAAACCTCATGGATCACCCTGCAGCAGAAGCTGGCAGCAGATGGCCACCCGGATATGACACCTGACCATTGACTAGGCTGGCTGGGGGTGTTAGGAGATGAGGCCAAAACATCTGGAGGGCCACAGGTTACCCACCACTGCCTTACAGTATCAGCACTGCCCTACTTATCAGCTTCACCCTCACCCAAGTGGGGTCGAAGGTTGGCTCGGGCATTGCCTTACAACGTTCACCTCCTCTCTACCTAAAAACATTCCACACATGGGAGTGCTAAACTGGCCTACACTTTACACAAACAAGCAAACATCATCTGTTGTCCCAAGAGATTACCAATGGTGTCGTCACGAAGTAGCTTTTAACTTATACATACTTTGCAGGTCTTGAACGCATATTCAGTTTTTAAGATAAAATGCAAACAGATTCAGTGAAACGTGATAGCTGGTCACTTTTGTTCTCGTTTATTGAAGCACATAGTTAGAACCCAGGGACATTTGGGTGCGTTTGGATCAACATCACAAACTGTATGTATTGGCAGGTTCTTTCCCGCTCTTTTTATGCCTCTCTTTCACAAGTTGTCTTGTATTTATCTTCCTCTTTTATCTAAATAATTACTGATTGACACAGAAAGTTCCAATCCACTGCTCTAGTCATTTCCAGTCAAACTGAAAGCATGTGTCAGCCCACTGGGGTTTCAAGAATCTGCAGAAATAGCACAGGAAAGTTCACCTTTCTTCCCAGTGTTTTCGCAGCCCTGGGGCTTAGTTTGGCCATGTTGACACCGATCTTCTCATCTCTGATTAAAATGGAGTCTACTGTCTGGCCAAGGGCCCCTCTGGCAAATCTGATGTCACCAGTCGCTACCGCAAAAAGAACAAATAATAATTGTTGGAGTTTAGTTTCTGTAATAGTAGGGCAAGGCTCACAAGCATCAAATGCTGTGAGCACACACTCCACACTGCACTGCTTCCACAAACAGCTCAGTTGAATTGTGTTCACGCGCAGAAAGACACAATATCAATTGTTCACGTTCAGTGGTCGAAGTGTACGAAAACAAGTAGTGGAACTATGTTCCCTGCTGGCCTGCCCCCGCTTCCCACAAACCCCATCACCACGCCCCCTCCCTTGCACAATCCAGACCCCCAAAACACATGGGCCTGATGGTTAAGGGAATGTCCAGTGCACTGCACTGAAAGTGCAAGTTTCAAATTCTTCCTACACTTTTATTTTAAAACAAAACCATTCCGGAACGGTTTCTTTTTAAAATAAAAGTATAGGAACAGTAACACTTTTTTTTAAATAGCAGAACTCACAACCACTCCCGCCCACTTCGACCACTGTTCACGTTGTAAAACCACACCATGAACTTCTACGAAACCAAGGCTGCAAAGAAACCATTTTCTGCCTTTGACATAGTCAACCACTCCATCCTCATAAATCGTCTCCATGATATCATGGACCGGGCACTGGCGTGGCTGACCTACTTCCTTTCAAAACAGACCCTCCTAAGTGAAAATTGGTCCTTTTCTCTCTTCCACTTCAATGTCTACCTGTGGCGTTCCTCAGGGCATGGATCTTCAACATCTACCTGGCTAGAGCCCCTCTGGCCAACTTGCTCTCCACCTTCTCCCTTCATTTTCAGTGTTTTGCAGATGACACACAGCTCTCCTTCAAACTGCCACACTCTACCTCCTCCGCCTTCTCCCTCATACCTGACTGCCTGACTGCTATTCAGGGTGGTGCTCTGCCAATGATCTCTGCCTTAATGCCAGTAAGACAGCGATCCTTCTCATTGGGACGCCTGCTCCTTGTTTCCCCCTTACTCTCTGGCCAGACTCCTTTGGTCCCCTCCTCTCACCCACTTGTGAAGCAAGAAACCTTGGGATCATCTTTGACTCCTCTCTCTCTTTCCACACATCTTGGACTATGCCAAGAAGTCCAACTCTCAGCTCCTCAGAGGCATTCTAGTTTTCCTGACCTTCACCGAGAAGCTCAACATCTCCAGAGCCCTGGTTCTCTCTAGGCTGGACTACTGCAACAGCCTCTTGCTCAATCTGTCTCTTTCCTCTGTTCGTCCCCTTCAACTAATCCAGAACAGGACGGCAAGACTTATCCTTGGCTTCAAGCATAGGGACCACATCTCTCCAGCCCCAAAATTGCTACTCTGGCTCCCGGTGACCACAAAAATCAAATTCAAGACCCTTTGCATAATCCACAAGGCTGTTTGGGGCTTGCAACCGCTCTACATCCAGCTTTCCCTCCCTATATACCTCCCTACTAGAGTCCTTTGGTCCTCTGGCTCCAACTCTCTGCAGGTAAAACGTTTCTCCAAGCAGAGGGTGGGAGGTATATCCCTTTCCTTGGCTGGTTCCTCTCTCTGGAACGGCCTCCCTGCCCCACTTAGACATGAGCTGGATCTTCTTAAGTTTCAGAAACTCCTCAAGACTTTCCTTTTCTCCTCTTCCTTCCCTCTCCCCCTCCTGTGCTAACATTCCCTGTGTTGCTGCGACTGGGGCCTGGTCCCTTCAGAGCCATACAGGGGCCACACCACCCCCCTAGCAGTCCCCCCAGCATCCCTTGCCAGCACTTGCCCTCGGGCACCCTTCCCCAGACTAGCACAAACCTGGTCCACCCTGTACACCCCACTCATCCTCTCTTGCCCTCTCTTTCCCCTGGCACTTGCCATCTTGAATCTCCCAGCCCCCCAGCACTTGCTCACCCCCTCCCTAGGGCACCCCACTCCTGCACTTCTCCCCTCCCCTGCACTTATCACCTTGTCTTGCACTTGCACGGAAGGATTGTCACAAAGGCCAATATAACTGTTTTGTTGCCTGCTTTCTTTCCTATGTTCGGCCCCCAACCCCCACCCCAACTTGTCTTTTGGTGCCTGGAAACACTTGTGTATAGGCACCATACAAATGTCCAATAAAATAAAATAAAATAATTAATTATATTTTGGTGTGTAATAATTGAGCTGGAACTCGTCAGTTTAGAAAGAATTGTGAAGATTAGCCATGCGTCGCGTTTATGTAGATTTGTGAAGTTTAGCCATGCGTCACCTTTAGATAGATTTGTGAAGATTAGCCATGCGTCACATTTATGTAATTTGTGAAGATCAGCCATGCATCACACTTAGAATCGTGAAGATAAGTAACTGAAAAAGAACTTTGATTGTACCAATGTACTAACCTCCTCATTCCTGCTCCCCACCTGCACAAACATCCCTTGTTCTATACCCTTGTTCTATACCCATCAATGCAGCAGCCAAACTACAAACACACACCCAACATAACTAACACTCGCCTAGAACAACAATCCCAGGCACTGGACCATACCCCTACAGACACAACAAGCCAGTGTGCACAACCATAAGGGCTTAACCCTTACGGATCCACCAAGCCAGTGCACGTAAACAACCATTCTGCAACCCAACCCACAGAGACACCAGTTAATCCTGGTTCTGGACCTATCCTTTCCCTCTACCATCAATGACCAACCACGTCCTCTTTCTTGTAGAGCCATGTGAGTGCCTGGAGACTGCTCCTGGGTGGTAGTGGTGCACGGTATAAGTCAACATGACATAACAACACTGTACAGCTTCAAGGATTGTTAACACTTTTGATGGTTAACTGGGGAACAGTCCTTACAGCATAGCCTGTATTATCCTCCTAACTTTACATCTTTAGGGATTAGTAGCTCTCATTTATTATCCTAACTTTCAGGGTGCTAGAGAACAGCTAACATGTAGAGGGGAACATGTAACAGTGCTGCCAATTGGTATAGGGTCGAACAGAGCTGTTGGCTGTAAAGGCTGGCAAAAATGAGACGTAAGAGGCTGGTTGAGTTGAGGAGGGTGTATCCTACAATTCCTAAACTGCTCTGCAACAGACTCAGCACTGCTCTGAAAAAACCTCAACCAACACACAACCAACCCCAAAAGTAAAGTGAACCATTATTTACATGATACGTAACTAACCTGGCATGGCACTATACCGATCACATTACTACACAAACCCCAATATTACTCTAACCCAACTGCAAAACTGCACTGAACCACAGCCTAGCTATACACTGAAACAGCTCATAATAACACTGCACTAACCCCGACATTTATTATCACAATAAAGAAATATGCAAAAATGGAAATCTGAATATTTTCTGCAAATAAGTTAATGTTGGGCAAACACGACAGTGTATCTTTGTTACAAGCGACAAGGAAACTCCAAAAATACTTTACAAATAAAACTTGCCTAGAAAGGGAGCGAATGTTTGCAATTTCACCTTAAAGACCAACTTTACACCGAAGAATCCAAGGCTACATTACCCTAATCACAGCAAGACAACAAATAAACATTAGTTGAAAAATGCTATAATGCACGGATACCGCCAATAGGCATCTGAGTGGAGCGTAACATAATTGGATCGGAATCAGAGGAAGTTGGGATGAAAGAACAGGAAGGACCCTCTTGTACGGCTTGAGTTCTATCTAAAAGAAAATAAACCATCTAGAAACCCATCCTACCTAGTGCTCAGAATCTGAAAATGGAGGATATTCTCCACAGTTAGCAGTGCTGCAGAGAGTATTCAAAGCAGACTGATGATCCTGTCATAGATGATAAGCATCAGTTTCCCTAAAAAGGGAAGATTAGTGAAGCAGGAATAGCGTCGTCAGCATAACAAAATGGCTTCAGTGATGTTAGTATTGTTTCTACAAGCAGGGTTGTCCAACTCCAGGCCTCGGCGCCCTAATCCATGTTGGATTTTCAGAATATCCCTCATTAAATATTAATTTTTAAAATGTGCATACCATGATTCTAAATGTATGCACATTTTTGCGGTTGTAGGTGAAAGGGCCAAAATAGAAAGGATCGAATGCCTTTTTTTTTTTACACCAAACGTGTCGAAAAAAAAGTTTTGAATGCTTTTTTTTTTAATGGGGGGTTCCCCCAAACCCCCCATTTTCTTTGTTTAAAGAACTTTTTTTTATGTATACTAAACAAAAAAATTAAAAAATAAATAGTATTCTATTTTTTTTTCTCTGTCCTTTTGTTATCTAAAAAAAAGGCATTCTATCGTTTTTTTCCAAAAAAATGACTGAACACCCATTTTTGCTCATGAATATTGAGGGATATCCTGAAAACCAGTCAGGTTTAACGAGCCCTAGATACCTACAGTTGGACTACCCTGATTCTGCAGCTTCCGGAGAAACCAATCCCAAGAAGGGCAGGTAAAAGTAGTAGTGGATCATGAGTTTGTTTAGCCAACAAGGAAGATTTTATGGATATCACTTTCTCATTGAAAAATATTTAAGCAATAAGCCCTGAACCAGGGGGCATTACTGCGTTAGGTAATTCCCGGTGTACATAGTTACAGGCCTGAGTGAAGCAAGGGCCTTAAGAAATATCCAGGGGCATTAACAGATTTGGTAATGCCCCCACCACCCCCCCCCCCCGGTGAGGGCTTATTTTCTATTAGTACAAAAAGCTGCATTTTGATCCTCCTCAAGGGAGAGCAACACCTTTTGCAGTTCAAATTGTTAATATTCACCCCTTGTAGCAAAGCTGCTCCTTGAACATTTGTTAAGGGTCATCTTTTGAATTCAACACGGGATGCAAGGAATCCTGTGGTTAGATACACTCTCTGTTGTTGACTAATAAGCAATCTAAACAAAGTGAAGTGATGCAAGGTTGTCATAAAGTATAATTGACGGGCTGGGGTATGAAACACACATGTCTCTGTTGTTATTCTGTATGGACTAAAATGTTATTAACTGGCTTGTGTGGAATTACACTTGTGTATTATAGCTCTGGCTCATAGAAAGGTCGGCTCTCTGAGAAATGTCTCTTGCTTACCCTCTCTGAAAAGCCACTATCTGAAGAACAATCTTGCCTCCAGTTGACAGAAAATCTGCTGTCTCAACAATTTTAATGGTTTTCCATTAAGAGAAAAGCTGCTCTCCAAATTATGACCCTCTCTTGCAGGAAAGGACCTATATGAAAAGTTGCCCTGGCTCTCCTTCACAGAAAATGTGCTCTCACATGATTTGTTCTGGCTCTCTCAGAAAAAGCATCTATCTGAAAAGTACCTTGGCTCTCCCTCACACACAATTTGCTCTATCAAACTTTGCTCTGGCTCTCTTTTTTCAAAAAAGCCCCATTCTTAAAGATGTCCTCGTTCCCCTTCTCAAAAAAGTTGCTCTCAAAATTGTTCTGCATCTCTATCACAGAAAAGCCACTATCTGAAAAGTTGTTCTGGTCTAGAAAAGCTGGTCTATGACACATGTAAGGCCATGTTATCACAAGCCCAAATCTGCATACTTGTTAAAATGTTGTGCTATAATTATTTGTGGCATGTTTAGTTGACCTCTCTGAGTCTTTCTCAAAATCTAGTATGCTTTCTTAGATTCCATCAGCCATTGAACATGCTACTGATGATCATCCTCCCCCTAAAATATAGGCAGTGTGTGCATACACCAATGGGTTGTCTAACTCTAAATCCCTGTCACCTATCTCCTTTAGCAGCAGTGGTTTGGGGAAATAATCTAAACTGCTTTTCATGAAAGAAAGCTCCTGAATATTTTTGGCACTGAGATGAGCACATCTTTCATACACACTATTTCAAGCTGTTCTAAAAACCTGCTTGTAGAAAACGCTGGTTGATGTGCAGCTCACCATTTTAGAAGCTAATCGTGAAAGAACAGGCAGGGTCTGCTACTTTTCTCTCCAGTCCTTGAACAGATCAGTGTCATAGGGTGTGATACCTTATCTGAGATAGCTGTCAACAATGTGCAGTATATTGATTTCACTTGGCACAACCATATTGTCATTCTGTAGGCAGCTTATCCCAAAGGTTGTCTAAACAAGTTCTGGTGTTGCATAATGTCTTCGAACATGCATGTTGTATCTAAGCAGGCACAACTACTAGTTGACTGGTGATGTTGGCTACCAGTGGGCTGGTCACAATCCTCTGCCAAACCTTCCATGATGTCTAGCACTGCAGAAACACGCATGTTTTTATAAGATAACCCTTCCAGACTAGTGGGAAGCTGTTTCATTTTAAACTGATGGCCAGTTACAGTTGCAAGCCTACAGTGTTCTATATTCATCTGTTTGCTAAATCATTCACAGTTCAGAAGCAGCTGATGCAGTTGGTCAGCAGGAGATGTGCCAGAGAATCTCCTTTGTTTGCAAAGGCCCTATGCGGTGTCTCAACTTGTTTCTATAATAAATGTATTGGTGGCACCACTTCACTTAGTGTGCCTTGCTCCCTGCAAATGTGTTAAGCGACTTCTTGCAAAGTTCTCAGAAGGTGCGTTAGGTGATCAAATATAAGCAACTGTGATGAATTAAGCATAACACCATCCTCAACTACATTCTGCAAGGTGCACTCCCATACAACCTTTTTTGCTATAAAATTCATTCAAATATGTAAAAAGCGTAGTTCCACGCTTTGGGCACATCTTTTTATTTTTATGTATTTGATTTATTAATTTCTTGTAATGCGCATCTCGCCTCGCGCCGTCAGTGCTCACATAAAACAGGACAACAACAAACAACACAGAAGGAATCCAGCAGGAAGAATGTAAATCAAGAACCAGCAGATCCACACACACAACTCAAATGCTGGCTTTGCCATTAGAACTGAACATGTCTGTATGTATAGCTTTCTTTAAGCTAAAAATATTTGAGATCTCCCTCTAAGCATCTGATAGCTTATTCCAGAGTCTTGGAGCACAGTGATCAAAACTGTGCCACCAAAGTTCTTAAGCTTGCACCATGCCAGGTGAAGTTTCTTATATTCATTTGACCTGAGCACCCACACTATAGGGACCTCTTGCAAATGATCCTGAAGATATTTGGGGGCATTACTTGACCTGCATCTATGCACCACAGCTAGGACCTTATGAGTCACTCTATGGGACACAGGTATCCAATGAAGCGATGTTCTGGCCTCTGTCAAATGGGCAGCTTAATTCAAACCTTTTTCTGCTCTGACATTTTGAGTAATTTGAAGTGATTGCCGATTGGATTTAGATGTACCTGTTAACAGACCACTACAGTAGTCGATTTTGGTATTAACAAGGGCACCGGCCAGATATGTTAGATTCTTAGAAGACAGATAGGGCCTGACCTGCCTAATTAGTTTAGTGGCATAGGCACAGGTAGAACAAATAATCAACAAAAATTGACTAACGGAACAGGGAATAGCCTCTCAATACATTTATCGCTTCATAAATACCAATAAATGTTAAATTGTCAATTTCTAAAAACTTTTTATTGCATATCAAAAATTCATATAAAATACTAATAAAACATTTGGACAAACAAATATCTATAAGTTCCATTCATACTGATTCACTCCTACCATTCATTCTACTTTTTACTTTTTTACCAAATCCTTGGCATATATATATCTTTTGGCCTCCTATATGGACCGCCTCTAATTCTATTTATACAGTGAAAAAAAGTCCTCTATCCAATCCTCTGATATTTCCGTCTGTGTGTTCCTAATCACACCGACATACGTCTACACGTGTTTTGGTTGTCTTTTCGGGACGTCGACATTCATCGCCCCTTAGTTCTTGCAACCTTCTTCAGGGCCCAAAGAGAAAAAGAAACAAGATAGATTAGTCTGCGTCACTACTTTCAATCCAGTAAGTAATGAAATCAAAAAGACTGTGAATCGGAACTGGGATTTAATTAAACAACCAGGAAGCCCCTCGAAGAAACCGATTTTTGCTTTTAATAAGAATCAAAATCTTAGACAACGCTTAGTCCATTTTCAAATAACACAAACTGACACGTCGATTTAGCGACTGCCGAAACTCGTATATAGCGTCTTACAGTTCTTCTAAAATATTATTCTTTTTTGGGCTGTAGGTTGCAATGACCGCAATGTGCAGTGATGCACGTGTAATCTGCACTTTGGGAGCTGGTCCACATACCAGTTATTAAATGTATAGTGTGGCATTCAGTGAGCCTCAGGGGACAATGTACAGTTTTGTAGCACGTTTTCATACAACTGCAGAACATAGAAAGTTGAAAAAAACGTCCAGCTTGGCGTGTTGTGGTATGGTACACATTTATTAATAAGGCTTTGAAACCTCTGTTTTCAACAACACTGAATATACCAGTTGATTTCCAGAATGATTTCTGGGCCAGGCTGAGTTCATTTTCTAACATGTCACTTGTAGTTTGCTAATGAAGTGATGTTCAATTACATTCAAAATGTACTGCCTTTCTGGAAGTATAATTATAATGAGTCTAATTTCCAACCACAATTTATGACTGTCCTCAGCCCTTTCTTCTTTCTCTTTTATGGTTAGAAAGAGACATTGGATGACATTCATCAAGGTGGCACGTAAGCGCAGTTCTGCTGAATTGCCCAGCTTTTCTTTACAGCTCACTTTCCAGTTACATATAGTACATGTGCAGGTAGCAGTAGTAACCTCTGGGTTCATTTGAAAATGGCTCCAATCAATGCAAGTTGACGGTTAAGTGCTTGAACCTGGAAAGTGTTGTCTTGAGTTTCTTGATTTTTAAGATGGTAATGATGTCTGGTCCTGGTCTGGGCAATCATTACGTGTCATTTCAGTGTTTTCTTTCAGGCCACTAATGATTTCCTTTGCAGGTTTCCTAGATTGAAAATATTGAAACATTGGGCCTCATTACGAGTTTGCCGGTCCGGAAACAACTGTAACAGTTAGCTTGCAGGTAACGTTGTTTCCAGACCGGCAAACTACGAGTTCTGCGAGCGGGTGCCCTTCAGCCCACCAGGTCTGACCTGGCGGGCGGAACGGCACCCGCTCGCAGACCTTCACTGATGCACCGGCACTGTTCAACACAGTGCCGGTGCATCCATCCTCACCATTCCCATTGAGTCCAATGCGACTCGATGGGAACGCAATTTTCTTTTTTTCGGTGCCTGGTCGGAGGGACCGCTGGGGCTGTAATGCCCGGTAGTTCCCCATTCCCAGGCGCCAGAAAAAAATAACTGGTACAGCTACCGCCAGAGTCATAATGAGGCCCATTGTCCTACATTTTCTTTATCCTCTTGTCTATCATCATGTTGGCTTTCACTTTACACCAAACTTTCCATGGGATCAGCATGTGCAGAGTCTGCATCTATTAACTCCACACAGGAACTGCAGCCCAGGGTGAGAAGGCTAGTCAAAGGTGGGATTATGTAAATTAACTCCCATAAGCACCTAGCCTCAGTTTAAGAGGCTTCCTGCTTCATACCACAATTTTACCTTAAAGACCCTTGTAGGACTTGGGAACCTCCAGGAAGGCCTGGCTGGGGCTTTTGCTCCAAAGAAGCCGTGGTTGAAATCCCACCCTCAGTTAAATGTGCCCATATTTTCTTCCAGCTTTCCCATCTATAGAATCTGGCTGTTCCTGGCTCAGGGGAATGAATAGAGGGGCTATGCATGCTGTATTTTCTTAGGCATGATTTTTACATGCCTTGGCTCACCATGACACTATGGAGGGCTCAGAAGTCTTGGTGTTCTTAAGCTTTGCACACAAGTCTAAGATTTTGGTAACCATGACATAAATAAATGAAACCAAAGAATATGAGTTTTTTCACTTGCTTAGGGAGCTGTGGCAAAATTGGCAAATTCTGATTTCTTTCTTACAACCCATGCCAAATGTTTTTGGGGGCCCTAGGGAAGTAAGCAGAAGGGCTTTGCCGTCTGTGTTTTCTTGGGCATGGCATCAACATGCCACAGCTCATCATGCAGTGAGCAGATTCCGGACATAATCCCGGGTGCATCGACCACCTCTTCACCAGCTATTTCTCCTTTCGGCACTGCGCCCCATAGAATACAGTGGCATCTCATGATAAATTCAGTCCAAATATACACATAGCTCTTCCACCTTTTCCTTCTCATGCCTTCAAGAGAACCTTATCTTTCCCTAATCCCAACTATCTACTTTGACTTTACTCATCCCTATCACTACTGAATTTTCTGTCATACTCCTTCTTTGCCTCTCTGACAGGCAAAATCACTTTGATGCCATGAACTGTGGCTCTAAGTGCTATACAAATGTAAGATAACATAACAAATTTCAAGTCCAATCCATCTATACTGTTACAAGGGAATTACCCAATCTGATCATTTCCAATTGATCATATGGTACATCTGGCCGAATTCTGCCAGTACCATTCGATCGATTGGAAACAAATCAGATTGGGTAATCACTACCAAACATGGGGAGCAGTGGTTGCGGGGGTGTCCCCCACTCCCCTTGTTTGGTACTGATGGCCTTTGGGGTAGCAGGGATGACCCCGCTTTCTGGAGGTTTGGAGGCAGGGATGGGGGGAAAAAAGAAGAAAAGCATACCCTGCAGCATTGGATCTGACCAAAGTAAGAGGGGCGGAACCGACGCCACAAGGTCAGAAGATAAGCAGACACCAAAAAGGTAAATAGGAGGGAGGTGGGGGGATGTATTAGCCGTACGAGGGTTTTAGGTTTAGCCAGATTTGGCCGTTGCAAAATTGTCTTTGTGGCATAATTGTCCACCGTCAATTCGGCCGCAAAGAATTCTGCCACCGCCAAAACGTATTCATACGTTACGGGTACTTAGATCACCTGTTGTTTTTCCTTCAAGTGGGCGCTGCAAATTTAAGGACTGATCGGATTCACATTCTCCCTCCCTGCTATGGCTAGGACATTTCCATGTGTTTAGTTTGTGATTTATAAGTAGCGGAAACACCTTCTTTGGCGTATTGTCTTGTAGCACTATTAAGCATAGTCCTCTCATTAATACATTCCTCATTGCTGCAGAAATGCCCTAGCCACCTACTGCACGGTAAGTGCCTTTCCTCCAAATATTCTCAAGCGCTTGTAAAGCATTCCGTTTTTTAGTGGTCATTTAGCAATTTTCACAGGCACATGCTCTGTCTTCTGCAACTTCTTTCCCCTTTTGATTTCCAAGAGATAATTATTTTCTCAGTCTAGGAATCTATACAAAATATTTTCATACACCTCCATTGCAGACAAGTGACTCCTGAATTTGTTTTTCATTTTTACTTGACTCTCGCTCACAGGTTTACAGAAAAGCCACTGTATTTCACACACGCTTTGTTCTGGAGCTGTCTTGCATAGCACGTGCTCCCTGAAAAAATGTAAAGTCTCTACTCCATAGAAAACCAAATGTCTGAAAAATGTAAATGAATACTCCTTACAGAAAAACAGCACTGTCAAAAAATGTAATGGCTCTCCTACACAGAAATGCTGCTCTCTCTCTCTCTCTCTCTCTCTCTCTCTCTCTCTCTCTCCTTTCCCTTACATGTTGCAAGTCAGTATGGACTTTTTGAGAATATGTTTTATTTGCATTTTTTTTTATCAAGGTTCGCGAGAATAGAGCTTGAAATAAAAGAAAATGAATGTTACAAGAAATCAGCTGCCTGATACAGAATATCATGAACATTTTGTCTAAAAAATAATTAAATGTCTGTATAAAAACTGCAAAAAAATGCTTGTGTCTAGAAGAATAAAATGTAATAGAAAATGCAATAAAAATGGAAATATCAAATCTTTAACTGAATGGTATCAATCACTAACCAACGCCTGTCTTTTTTTCAGAAAATAACAAAATAAATTAAACAAAAGAAACAATCAGAACGAATTAAATGGGTAAAGAAAATACATTTACAGAAAACAGCTAAACAACTCACAGCTTCAAGGAGAAGATTAAACAAAATAATATTTAGTTTTCAAATTAAAAAACAAAATTAACTGAAAGGAGAAGTGGATATTATGAATAATGTCCTGAAATTAAGTGTACTATGTCAGAAAAAAAGGTAAGGAGCCAGGACCAGATTTCTCTCCCTTTGATTCAATTAAAGTAAAACCAAAAGTAAACCAAAATAAGCCGTTTTTATTTTAAATGGAAGGATTCAACTACAAAAATGAAGTGACGTTTTTCCACTATAGGAACATTTTGTGTAACAATGGCTTTGGAATTAATTACATGAAGGCCTAAGGGCATGTCTCTCTGATCTACCAGCAACAGACTGGCTCCAAGCAGGAAATTATGGTTCTATTGAATAATTTCCTAAGCTACCAGAATCCCAGAATTTAGAATAAGCATCAAATATTATTTGAGGTGGGTCAAATCATCAAATACTCTAAACAAACTGATCAAATTCCAGTTAGAAAGATTCTAACCATTTCAAGCGTGACATTTAAATGGTTTAAATAATTCGCACCAGTTCTAACCCTCACTGTTTTGACAGTCTTGATTCTGATTTGAGCCAGTTTCCCCATCCCTACACCCTATGGTTAACGTGAAACCTATCGTCCAAAGGAAATGTGAACATTCTATGGTTAATAGCTTGATCTTTAGGACGAATCAACACAGCATTTGTCATTCCTATTCTGAGGCCTGTGTTTGCCAGAACTGGAAAATGTCATGCAAATCCTTGTTACGGTTGAAAAGATATAAAGGGTCAAAAGAAGGGTTTGTTTTTGACTTTTCCATTCATTTTCCTATAGAGAGAATTTACAATTTTTGCTCACGTGCACAGCCGAAAGCGCTGCACCAAATAAAAAACAAGTCGGGCACAAAGCACTCAAAGGAAATCCTTTCTTGTTTTAGTGCAAATCCGTAGAGTGGTTTATGGTTTTAAAAAAAAGCCATAGAGCAGGGTGCTCCACCAGTAGAGTTATATCTCCCATGATGGATTGCTCGTGGAAGATTTTTTCATTTCTGAAATTCGCCATTATTCAATTCGAGAATGAAGTTCTCAAGTTGTTTTTGGAAACTGCCCTAAAATGATATAAGGGGCATAAAAAAAGGCAGTTTTGAGGCCAGGGAGCACGTGGGCAGTCTAAGAAAGGATGATTTGTGAAGGTTTGGAGCTTGGGAAGGCAGTCGTTTTGTTTATTTTTTTCCAATCCTTTATCTGAGATCCAAAATCGGTACGAACAGCAAATAAAAGTTGAATTACTTCAAAACTATAATATATTCAGATGTGGCAATCAGTTCCAATGCTGGTTAGGAGAAGAGCAGTATTATATTTTAATTTAGGAAGCAATTTTTTTTATATAAAAACAAATTGCTTCCTAAATTAACTTAAAATGTGTGGGGGTATATGTTTTTTGTGGGTGTTAACTGTGCTAGTTAAGCTTGTATTTGCTTAATTAGTGGAATAAAAAGTGTGCAATGAAACACCAGAGGAAGCCCATGCCTGTTTACTATATCCTTTGTTGTAATTGGACAGTCTTTTCATGTGACGTAACTGTGAAGATCGCAATTCATGCCTGACATCAGGCAGGAAGATATCGACATGATTGTACCTCCCTCTTTTTCATCACATTACCCCACTAGCTTCACCTCACTCTTCTTCCTCACAGTCCCCACTAACTCTACCTCACTCCTCCTCCTCCTCACAGTCCCTCACTACCCCACCTCACTCTTCCTCATCGCAGTACCACACCAAATTCATCTCACTCTTCCTCATCGCAGCCCCCCACTACCCCTTGTCAATCTTCCTCGTCACAGTACCCCATGAACTCCACCTCACTCTTCCTGTCGCAGTACCCCACGACCTCACCTTACTCTTCCTCATCGCAGGACTCCACAATGATATGACATGATAAGTCATTTATAACAGGCCTGTACACAAGTGTTTCTAGGTGTGACAAGACAAGGGAGGGAAGACAGAGGGAGGACAAGACAAACAATCTTTCTATGCCTTGTGTCATTCAGATCGTGCAAGTGCAAGAATGAGAAGTGCAATGGGAAAGGGAGGGGGAGATTGCAAGGGAGAGGGGAGGGGAAAATAGGACAGCAATGCTCTGAGTAAGTGCAGCCAGGGCAGCGCGGTTCTGGGTAGTGCAAGCAGAACGAGGAACTTTAGGGTTGCAGTTACATCCCCTAAGTGCATGGTAGGCCTAGATGCAGTGCAAGGGTGACTGATCAAGAAAGAGTCTGGTACCCAGTGAGACTGTGAGGGTAGCCAAGCAACCAGTCGGTACAGCAGACAGGTAAATCAGGTAGGTCAGCAGGGGATGGAGAGAGGGAATGGCAGGGGAAGACATCAGAAACAAAAGGAAATGAGAAATGGCAAACAAAGAAGAAACTACCTGCAATTTATTGTAACATGGAAACTTTCAACCAGATACCATCAGGTTAGGAGCACCATATAAATAAATAAACAAACAAACATATATTCTAACAGAATTCAACAGCCTGTGAGTAATAAGACTAAAAAGTCACTAAGGTAAATCCACTGCCACCAGCCATTCAAGTAAACTTGCAATTGTTAACAAAAATGTTACCAGGCAAGTAAGGAAGGGGAAACATTGTATGTATCCCCCCAGCACTGCACATAAGGTGGCGTATGCTGGCTCACTATAAAATGCAAAGGGGATGCAAATCCCACTTTACTTCTTGGGAACAGTAGTTGACACAAGAAATAAGAGAATTAAAAAGGAAGCCACTGCATTTAAAATGTTGTGCGCTGCCATGGTACATTACAGTAAGTCCAAAGTTAATAGAAACTGATTCAAATCCTACACTATGGAAAGACATAGAAAGGTCACCCATTAAAAGAGTAAAGGACTAAGTGAGAGTGGAAAGAGATTCCCACTCACCTAGGGAAAAGGTAAAATAATAACCAAGTCCAAGCAAATAGTTCTGGGGTTGACACAGATCAGGAAGATTTATCATGAATATGAAAATCTTACACAAGACCAGCCACCCCCCAAGGTTTTCATGGTGCATGCTTGCTGATTGACTGGGTTCCTGCATAAGAGGCATGGATCCTGAGGCTGAAGGAGAGTCTAACACTGGAAGAGGAATCCTGATGAAGAAGATGACCGGAGACGCCTGCAACAACTTCGAGCGACCGCCAGATCCTGCTAAGTGACTGCTGCCATCCGGACCCCATCTTCCATGTGACAGGTGAGCTCCGAAGAGGACTCCCCCCTTCCTTGGACTGGTGAACCCAATCACTCTCAAGATGACCTGCATTTGAAGCCATTCCACAATGAGCTGCGACCCTGTCTAACTGCAATTTGCCAATACCCTGGGACCTGCGACCATAGTGCGGTGCATCCTCTTCTGAAGATAGAATCCTCCTGAAACTTTGGTGGACTCCTTCTGGGCCTCCAGAGGCAAGATTCCACTCCTTGAAGTCCCCTCACCTGAGTGCAGGATCCCACCTCACTCTTCCTCGTGGCAGTACCCTTCTAACTCATCCTCACTCTTCCTTGTTTCAGTACTCCACTAAATCTACCTCACTCTTCCTTGTCACAGTACCCCATTACCACACCTCATTCTTCCTTGTCACAGTACCTAACTACCCCAACTCACTCTTCCTCGTCACAGACCCTCACTAACTCTACCTCACTCTTCATCGTCACAGTGCCCAACTCACTCTTTTTGTCACAGTCCCCAACTACCCCACCTCACTCTTCTTTATCACAGTGCCCCACTAACTCCACCTCATTCTTCCTTGTCACAGCACCCCACTCTGCACCTCACTCTTCATCTTCACAGTCCCTCACTAGTCCACCTCACTCTTCCTCATCACAGTCCCCAACAACTGCACCTCACGCTTCCTTGTCATAGTCCCCCACTAACTCCACCTCACTCTCCTTCATCACAGTCTCCCACTAAACCCACCTCGCCCTTCCTCTTCATAGCTCTCCCCTAACACCATGTCACTCTTCCTCATCACAGTACCTCACTACCACCACCATTCTCTTCCTTGTCACAGTCCCCAACTACCACACCTCACTCTTCCTCATCGCAGTTCCCAACTACCGCACCTCGCTTTTCCTCATCACGGTACACCATTACTAATCCCTTCTTATCCAGTGGACACACAAAAAGATGAAATACTTGATAAACCAGATGTTGCATAGCTCAAGAACCGATATTGATAACAAATGATATGACATCAGATATGTTATTAGAAAACAAGACAGAATTACAGGTGGTGGGAGGTATAGTATGAAAAACCCCTTGAAATTCAGTTAAAAAACCTTTACTTAAGGGACAGTTAGGGCGAATATGTTTGGTGCAACAAAACCCTTGACATTCAGTGAAAAACTTAAGTGAGGCATTGTTAAGGTGAAATAATCTGATGCAACGAAACCCTTGAAATTTAGTTGAAAACCTTAGTTGAAGTGACATTAAGGTGCCAATTTAATGCAACAAAACCCCTGAAATGGTGCTGGAAGCTAGGCCACCTTATCCACGAGGCCTGCATTGCACAGCCCATAAGCACCCTAGTGACATCTCAAATGACATCGCTGATGACATCACATATGGCATCATGAGCAACATCACTGGTACAGCAGATCATGCATGCAAGAAAGTGAGATGCAAGCATTTTAAAAGCGTGTTTCTGCATATGAGGGTGGATGCAGGTGCAGAGCTTGATTGAGTTTACATTTAAACATATTGTCCCTCTGATAAAGTATCTGGGTAAGCTGCCTGCACATGTACATTTCACAGCATGTCGCACATGTACATTGAAATTGCATTGTGTCTGTCACCATGTGGCTTTCTATTTTCCAATCTGTTCTTATCTTTTCAACCCATGAAGTGTTCCAGTTGATAAAAGGCATAATTAGGTGGTTTAACACTATCCCTTTTTACCACACAGACAGCTGTGCTGCAACAATGGCAACCCACAGCAGTACATGTATGGACATTTTGTTGCAGTAGATACAATATGGGGGGCAAATCTGGTCTGTTTTATGACACTCTACAGCTCGATAGTCTGTGTCTCCTTCATTTCTGTTGGAGCCTGGCTCAAGCCACTGCCTTCCGATGGTGTGCTCCGGTCCCCGCTGTTGCTCAGCTCAGAGGTTTTTCCATTTATTGATCTCTGTCTTGTGACATATATACATCCTATGTCTGCAGTGCGCAGCTGGGCATCTTGATCGGTTATGTTCAGCGGTTGGACCGTCTTGCTCTCGACAGCTTGAGATATATAAGTCAACCTGCAGTACATCATGATGGTGGTCGGCAACTTCGGCGAGCCCTCAAGGATAAAGGTTAATTGGGAGAAGTCTTGCATATTCCCATTGGCGGCCCTAAGATTTAAATTAGGGTTGCAAAGATCAATTGCATATACCTGTGATCATAATCATACATCAGTTTACTCCTATGAAATCACAAAATTGTTTTTAAAAATGGTAAAATCGCAATTGATAGTGACGTCTCTTGAGCCCCCAAGATTCTGTACCAGAACCGGTCTGAATTTAGGCTGGAATCATGATAGACAAATTTCCTCCACCAGCGCATTCGCTGTATCTCCAAAGCTTTGCAATTGATCACTAAATGCATAAGGGTTTCTATATCGCTTTAACAGAATCTTTCGGACATTGGGGTTTTATTTTCTACTCCTAAAACTTCCTGTGTTAAAAACAAATTCCATTTTGATCGCAAAAAGGCCCCTAATCCCGCCATCACTGGTAACGCTACGATTAGCCGCCCTAATAGCAACCAGTCACCTCAAAGCCAGGTTTCAAAAACTAAGCTATCACCTGATTTACAAAGCCAGAACGTACCTACACCACCGTTACAATGTGCACTCATCAATGCTAGGTCTATCCCTTGAAATTCATAACTCATCACGGTTCTAAACCTTGATATTCTAGCTACCAAGGAAACTTGGTTGCACGCACCATCAGGCCCAGCCCTCTCTTTTCCTGTCCCCCCAGGCTTCACCATCTTCCGATCTGACCGACCTAACACCAGTGGGGAGGAGTGGTACTTATAGCAACCCTGCCTATTAGAGAATTCAATTCCACTTTAAATCACAATTGCAATATCCTTTCGGTCAAATTGACCCTCTAAGACATCATCACTCTTCACACCATTTACTGCCCCACAGGCCCATCTCCTTCCTTCAAAGGGAACCTCCTACACACCCTGGGTGACCATATCAAGCCCACTTCTAAATCAATTCTTTTAGGAGACTTTAATATAGGTTATAACGACCCAACAAATGCAACAGCTATGTCAGTTGCTAACTTGCTTAGAGCTCTAGGATTCCATCAATGTTTCATCACCCCCACTCACATCCTAGGCCACATCCTATACTGGATTGTAGACCTCAACAGCCAGATCGTGATCCCCACCAACAGCCCTTGTCCGTGGTCTGACCATCACATAGGCACTTCACTATCTCACCTACAGGACATTTAACATCTGTTTCCATCCCACTGTCCAACACCCTGGCCAGCAGCTCAAGATGCCTCATTAAGGAGCATATTGCTCCCCTGCTAAGCACACTCTTACCTGAGCCCCATACTCTACAGACCCTAACACACTTGCTGACCTGTACTCTAAAACTCTGATTGTAGCCATCAACTCTATTGCCCTGCTAATGCCTGCAAATCCAAACCGTCTGCACACAGAAGCTCATGGTTCACCTCATACCTCCAAATGCTCCGTGTGAAAATACGTCTACAGAAGCCAATTGGAAAAAATCACCCTCAGAAGCTAAGAAGCTACTGTTCACTGCTGCCACCAAATAATATAGAACAAAGACATCCTTCTTGCCAAATTTACCACCTAAAATGCCCGCATTGCCAATGAAAAATCCAACACCTGTGAGATCTTCACCATCCTCATGGAACTGGAAACCCCTTCTAAAACACCCCTGTCACGATCACCAAAGATGAATCATTGTGTATCAACATTGAAAACACCATGCTTGCCAAAATTGACACTCTCCACAGACAAATCGACACCAAGCAAGCCATGATTAAACTCCCACAGTTGTCTCCAACAGACACCTCATCTCCCCCCTCTACCAGTCAGCAAGACCTGCTCATGTTTCACTTTGTCAATGTCTCAGAAGATGAATCCAAAACTATTTTCAAAGGTCTTAAACCATCTAGATGCAATGGAGACATCTGCCCAGTGGCCCTTATCAAGGACTGCTCGGAGGACCTGGCACTGTTCATCGCCTCCTTTATCAATACCTCCTTCCTTCATCGCCTCCTTTATCAATACCTCTTTTTCCACTGGCACAGTGTCCACAAGCCTCAAGGAGAATTGGGTACTGGCTCTAATTAAAAAGCCCTCTCTAGACCCCACAATTCCAATTAACTACCAACCCATCACAACAGTCCCTTTTCTACTGAAATTCTTAGACAGTGCAATTTATCTGCAAATTCAAAACTACTTGGAAGCCAACCATATCCTGGGTATGACCCAGTCGGGGTTCCACCCAGGCCATGGGACAGAATCAGCACTACCTGAAGATCCAGCTCGATAAGATCAGAGACGAAGGCAAGCTTGCCCTTCTGCTGCTCCTTGACGTATCGGCTGCATTTGGCTTGGTGGACCACAAGTTCCTCGGCCGTCACCTAACTTCTGCAGCCAAATTCTCACCTGTGGCCACAACCTGGATTGCCTCCTTCTTAGGTGAAAGATCTGGCCCCCATTACATCATTTTCTTCACACAATATTCCCCGTTACTCAGAAATGGTATAACAACCCCATTCCCTTAATTTGCCAATCCCCTTAGTCTACTCACAATTTGTTTGTTAATCGACTCGAGGCATTCAGTATCATCTCCTCCTCCAACCAACGACTTCGCCTTCTGTCCTCAGAGTGCCTGTGGAAACCGGACAGGGATTTCATCAAAGGGGAACCTGCCCACCGTCTCGGCTCTTTTTTCAAGTTTATTTCTATTTGGTCGCTCTCCACAGGAAACCCTGTGACCTTTCGGCTAATGGTGGAGGATGCCCGATTGTCCGAAACTCTGAAGACAAACTAGTTTGGATCTTTTAACCATCCGCAGTGCTACCAGGTGAGCTTAGAGCCCTTTGGCTAACATGCATGCAGTGGATGCGATGCAGAATAACTCTGACACCAAATAATCGAACCAACTCAGGAAGAAGGCAAAGTTTTCTGTTTTAATATCAATTGTCTAAAACAGGGAATTACAATGTACATCAAAGGAAGTTTGCTCGAGCTCTCAATACATTTTACAAATATCACAGTTATATAGTTAAAATTCATCATACGTGACGTCATATTACATGGCAAATAAGAAAAACCTACGAGGAGTTGTGATGGGCTCAAGGGGAACACCTAAGTATACTTTCTACAAGGGGTCGGGTTGTGATTGGATCTCTACTGTCAGGTGGACAACTTATGCCTACCTCTAGTGCAAGTCATCTTCCACACTATTAAGTACACAGTATATCATTGGCTCTCAAACTATAAGGCCCTTTGTTATATGGCCCTCTACAATTGATTGGCATGCTCGTGCCATGTCTGGAACATTCAGTCCACTTAGCAGCACGGAAGCTCCTACCCAGGTGCCAGGAGGTGGACTCGACTTTACTTCCCCGCCCATTTAGCCCAATGTCTCTCATCACCTATGCTTTCTGCCATGAAGATTGTCTTTGAACTTGGCATTGCAGTGTATTCTTGTCTCTATGATTATAAGGGCGTGTGGGCACGCATTATCGTTATTCTAGAACTCCAAGCTCAACTTCTATTAAATCCTTGGCTCACGGGACAGGAGAGCACAATTTGGACCATTTTGCAGCAATTAAATGTCTTAAATGAATAAAACTTGGCATGCTGGCTGTTCTATCTTTGCACCTTAACAAGGAATGATTATTTAGCTTCTCGCATTTGCCACCTTCAAGAGTAGATAACCAGTCTTGGCTGCCTGTAGCCTTGACACCAAGCCAGACAGCTTCACCATTCAAGTCCGCGATCTCAGCTAATTCCTGGCTGCGACACAGCTCTTGATCCTTCTTCTCAATGGGTCTGAGCTCACATTCATAAAACCGATGTCCAGCTTCTATACAATGGCGGCTTAGTCTGCAATCTATTCACCACATATAGCCAGCTTGCATGATCACGTAGTCTACTTGCATTGTTGCATCTGTACAATTATTGAATGGCTTGCATTTTCTGCAGTGTGTCACACACGTGCAATCTTCTTCTTACATATAAAAGTTTACTCGATTATTTACTTCATCATCACTTTCTATATGGTACACGCATTCTCTTCAGCCAGTCTTCTCAGGGCGTCACACTCATCTCTTGTGATGACACCAGCTCCTTTTCCTGCTCTTCTTCATGTTCCTTCAGGGATTTCCTCCATCAGATTGCCATCTCTATGGCAATACATCTGATAAGGTTTTCTCAGTGGGTACCTTCCTTCGAATATTCGCCGGGGTATAGTCACAACTGCTGGTGTTAAGCATGGCACAATCTCGGGCTTCCACCATATAGGTGGTAGGGGGGCGGGACTTCCTGCAGAGGTATTCAGCTGCTCCTCTACAATGCCCTGGGTCTGAGTGCTGCTACATCTTGCCAAGATCGCTTTGCTCTTGTTTTTAATTGCCCATTTCGTGACTCTCTGTATGAAATTCTTGGGACACCTTCTCTGTGAGTTTTTTTCAATGAGGTATGTGGCTTGATTTTGATGGTGCTTCTTGAGAGTGCTTTTTCTTTATAGCCTTAAAAAATGCCCAGGGTGGTTGTCACAGTAGCACTCGACATTAAATGAATCGTACTGTAGCAGGAATCTTTGTCTACAGATGTGTAGTTTAGGTTTACATTTAGAGTGCCATTCTGGTAGAAAAAGGTGGCATCAAGGAAATATGCTTCTTTCCAGCAGTTCTGTTTGTTCTTCATTCAGATGGTAGGCATGTTTTACCTCTTCAGGTGGTTCTTGGTGAGGATTCCCCTCAGCCTCGATTGTCCCCTCAATCACCTCCTAGGAAGGATGTGTGCCATTTCTTGTAGCGTACTCCTCCATGAGCCCTGTGCAACAACCGGAAGTGACTGCTGTCTACCGGTGTTCTCTTCCCGCTGTTGATATTACGCGCCCCGGTCCTCTTTTCACTTCTATCACTGGAATTGCCTGAAATACTCCAGAAACAAACTCCTGTTTCCACATTCAAGGCTGACAGCAAATTCCAAGAGTTTACAGTCATTCTGTAACTTCCACATAATGTAATTCAGCGTTAATTCTTTGAATTTCGTTATCTCTAGATTGATTTAATAGTGTGTTCCTTGGAATACATAACATGGAATTAATCTATGAATATCATTCTCCAGTTTTTACAACCCTTTAAGACAGCATCTCAGCTACCTCTTGTTGGCACAGTTTCTTTTTCCCGTATGAATTAAGAAGGGTATCATTAATAACAGTAGAGGTTTAAATAGAGACACACCGTCCAGTTAGGAACAAAAAACGAATTTGAAATGTTTGCGTGTTTGCCATTTGTAGAATATGTACACACACTGATATGAGTTTTAGCGTGTGTTTTAAACATATTGTTGTGATGTTTTAGAAAAATATATTGTAATGTGTTAAGTATTGCTGATAAATATGAAAATGTGTATTTTTGATAATTACATGGTTATTCACCCTTTTTTGGTTAAGGGGTGAACATGACTAGGGTTGCATGCATCTAGGATAACTCACTCTTAGCAGAAAGGGAAGTAAGCTGTTTTGTGGGATTCCTTAGATTTTGGGGTGTTAATGATGACAGTTGTCAAATCCTGGCCCCATTTATTAGCTACATGGTTCTATTTCAGACTTTCAGGCCTTGTGGTAAATCTTGCCTCACAAATGACCACACACCTTTATTGACTCAAGTTCACTTCCCAGTTCTCTTTTGCAGTTGTGTAATTGAGTCCCACTTGCTCAAACCTGCTAGAGGTATCTCTTTGTTGCTTTTTATGTATTTATTTCCTTTCAGACATATGTCTCTGTTAGTATGGAGCTTCACGCATAACCTCATCCCACTGCTATAATGCCGAATATGTTCTCTGTGCACCAGCACACCTCCATGGGCTTCCAGGCATAGGCCCAAGTGCCAGGGATGCCCAAGCAGACTTCACATATTCCCTTCATGGGAGGTGGTTGCCATCTGTCCAGCCTGTGAGTTTAGGACAAGTGCGATATCACCCAGCCCATGCCTTCCATTAGGTAACGGATACCGCTGCTGTCCCCTCCTCACACACATCTTTTAATGCTCCTACCTGAAGCCAAACTCTCTGTGGATCTTACTCTCCTCGACACACAACTGATGCAGCTGTCAATCCCTGCTCCCACTTTCTTCTCATCTGCTGCCACATCCGTCCCCAATTATGTGCTACTGGTGCCCACTACCTCAACTAGGCCTTATGTTGCTGCTCCTCACTGATCTCCTACTTTGCCAAAGTCGGTCCCTCCTTTCATTGCTCTTAACAATTGTCACCTCATTTCCTAACTTTTTCCTTCCATGCCCCAACCAAGCCAGAGGTTCGAGGGATGCTTCAGCATCCTCCACTGGTACTGTTGCAAAGCACCCCAGTGTTGCTGCACACTTCCCCCATCCCTGATGCCTCGTTCCCACTTCCCAGGCCATTGTCTATGTGTCCTAACCTGCCCCATGTATTGCTGCTGCAGGTGCAGGTCCTTCTTACCACAGTGCTCTCACATGTTGTCAGTTCAGTCCCCTGCTTACATCATCCAGTGCCCGCACCCCCAGCTGGAGTCTTTTTGAGTGTTCTTAGCCCACGCATATGTGTTGCTATGGTGCAAAATCAACCTAAGACATATTTTTGACTTTTTCATTGAATTGTTGAAAAACAACTCTATTTATTTAGTTAAAGGGATACTCTAGTAAAAAATTTTATTTCAAAAATAGATAGGCCACATTAAAAAAAAAATACTAGCATCCTCCGTTTTAAAACTTCCTATGTAAAATTTTGAGCTATTCAAGCTCAAAATTCGAAAAAGCAAGCACAGGGGGGCCGCCATTTTGTGAAATGGAGGCCCTCCTGTGCTGGCTTTTGCTTTTGCGGCACTAATGAAGGAAAAGCCAGCCAGCTGTAGTAAACAAAGTCTACCGCTGGGTGGCTTTCCCTTCATTAGTGCCGGGACTCGGAGGACGCGGACCGGAGACCAGAGCAGGAAAGCTGCAGCTGAATCTCGGTAAGTGCTATTTATTTTTTTTACAAAAAATAAGCACTAGCTGCGGTTTTTTTTCTAAGTTTTCCGGGCTGGAGGAACCCGGAAAACTTAGAAATAAAACCGCAGCTTTAAAAACGTTGTATTTATGTTTGCGGTCACTTTTGAAGCGACCGCAAACATAAATACAACGTTATTGTGTTGGAAAACGCTGCGGTTTTTCGTTCCAAGTTTCTCAGGCTCCTCCGGCTCGGAGGAGCCTGAGAAACTTGGAACGAAAAACCGCAGCGTTTTCCAACACAACCGCGTGTGTTTCTGCCTGCTGTGGCTATCACTTTGGGTCTCCGGTGCTCCCAGGAGCACCGGAGACCCAAAGTGAAAGCCACAGCAGGCAGAAACACACGCGGTTATGTTTACATGCCGCGTAGTGTTTCTACCTGCAGCTGATTTCCCATTTGGGGCTCTCGGGCTCCCCGTGGGGAGCCCGAGAGCCCCAAATGGGAAATGCTACGTTGTCTGCCTGAATCTTCTTTTCCATTTGGGGCTCTCGGGCTCCCCGTGAGGAGCCCGAGAGCCCCAAATGGAAAAGCAGATTCAGGCAGACACAACACGGTTGTTTTCTGCAATGCCGCGTTGTGTCTGCCTGAATCTGCTTTTCCATTTGGGGCTCTCGGGCTCCCCGTGGGGAGCCCGAGAGCCCCAAATGGGAAATGCTACGTTGTCTGCCTGAATCTTCTTTTCCATTTGGGGCTCTCGGGCTCCCCGTGGGGAGCCCGAGAGCCCCAAATGGAAAAGCAGATTCAGGCAGACACAACGCGGTTGTTTTCTGCAATGCCGCGTTGTGTCTGCCTGAATCTGCTTTTCCATTTGGGGCTCTCGGGGAGCCCGAGAGCCCCAAATGGAAAAGCAGATTCGGGCAGACACAACACGGTTGTGTTGGAAAACGCTGCGGTTTTAAAACCGCAGCGTTTTCCAACACAATAACGTTGTATTTATGTTTGCGGTCGCTTCAAAAGCGACCGCAAACATAAATACAACGTTTTTAAAGCTGCGGTTTTATTTCTAAGTTTTCCGGGCTCCTCCAGCCCGGAAAACTTAGAAAAAAAACCGCAGCTAGTGCTTATTTTTTGTAAAAAAAATAAATAGCACCTACCGAGATTCAGCTGCAGCTTTCCTGCTCTGGTCTCCGGTCCGCGTCCTCCGAGTCCCGGCACTAATGAAGGGAAAGCCACCCAGCGGTAGACTTTGTTTACTACAGCTGGCTGGCTTTTCCTTCATTAGTGCCGCAAAAGCCAGCACAGGAGGGCCTCCATTTCACAAAATGGCGGCGCCCTTGTGCTTGCTTTTGAGCTTAAATATCTCAAAATTTTACATAGGAATTTTTAAAACGGAGGATGCTAGTATTTTTTTTTTAATGTGGCCTATCTATTTTTGAAATAAAATGTTTTACTAGAGTATCCCTTTAAGATTGTACATAGCGCCTGCCCTACCTGGGGGCCTCAGAGTGCTTTAAAAGGTCAAAGGAATGAGGTGAAAAAGATAATACAATGTTGTACAGAGCAGAATGGGAAGAGCAGGATAGATAAAGGACAGCTGGGAGATTGTATGTGTGGGGAAGACCCCATTGCTCCATATAATCCGTCTCTAATTGCACACCACTTATTTTGACGTTTCTTAATCATCTCCAACCCATTTTCTTAACTATTTCCAGATTGTGCCTGAGTCAGAAATCCGTTAGCAACCTCCAAACTATGAAGCTGTGTGGGCTGTTATCGTGTCTGGCTACCTCCCAATTTCTAATAAGTGACCTACATTTTATGTTGTCAGAACTCTCAAGGGTAGGAGGGTGCTTGCATGGTGCTAGTCAAAGATCGATGCTCCTTAACTCCCAAGTATAATGTTCCTAGACCCCAACTCTATAAATTATTCATGAAACCAACAATATTCCGAATCCTTACTCATGAACAAATATACAACAAACAATGTCCAAAACATTATTTAATTGTTATCTAAACCCTCAATGCTGACACATGTTTCAACCTTCACAAGGTCTTCATCAGGTCTTGGAATTAGATCTAAACAATTCACCATATTTGCAACCAAAAGCAAAGAATTGTGGCCATTGCTACAAACAATAACAAAATTAAACATTTCCCATGATCAATAATTGTCGAACACACAATAACATACAAATAGCCTTTATTAACAAAAAGCGTGCCATGATTTACATAAAAGAACCATATGATATTGTACGATATGTCATAAAACATAAGGAGGGAGAAAAACATGCCAGGGGAAGGGGAAACAAAGGGAAGAGAAAAAAACAGAAAAAATAACAAATGTAAGATACTTAATTTGTTATACTCTCATGGATAAAACCCTGGTTACATGTAGTGATGCCAACATTGATACATGCTTCATACGTTGTGCAAACTGTGCTCAACACGCTCCAGAAATCGGATTATGGTTGAAAGCCCACAATCCAAATGTTCGAGGCTGAAAAGACGAAGATTATTTTTCCGAAATAATCTTCTGTCTTTTCTCCCCTGAACATTTACAACTTGGCCCTCATCCTCAGCCACACTCACACCCCCGCCCCGCACTCCCACACGCTTACTTACCATGTGTCCCTGCAATGCCTGTTCCCTTTCACTACCACGTGGTCCTTTTCTTTATTTTTTTTCATTCTTTTTTTTTGGGATGGCTGCGCAACGCTTGCTCACAATATAGTGAGCAAGGGTGCGGGGGACACCCTGCTGCCCTTTTTTTTAAAGGCTTTTTGGGATGGCTGTGGGCGACAATCCCACAACCCTGCTCACAATATAGTGAGCAAAGGTGCAGGGGACACCCCCGCAACCCCCAGCACCGAATGCGTGATTTGGTCAAACTTTTTGGCTGCTCAGAATTTTCGTGGCTGTTTTCACCAGTTTCCCGACGTCTCACTGTGGTGTTCCGCCCCGATTCAAAAGTCATGTGCTCTTCGGCTTGTCTCTGCTCTGCCCTTCTAAGGCGCAATCACGTCAGGGGGCTTCCTCTGCATATCATTCTCTTTCCTCCTCCTTCCTCCACTCGTCTCAGTTAAATACATTTCTTGTCTTAAAGAGACATCCTCTTTTCCTCTTTCTGATAGATTGACTACAGCTTTAAAGATTTTATATTCATCTTCCCAGCAGTCAGTCCCATATATATATATGTCAATATGCTGGATAATCTAGGGAGTTCCTCATAGTAACGGGAGTCCTTGTGCCCTAGGGGGAGTCACTTGGAGTGAGGTCACATTTGCACATACCCCTAAGGAGGGTATCGCAGAGTGGACTATCCTCCCCACCCTCAAAGGGGTGGCTCCCCCTTGGGGAGAAGGGACAAATGCCTCCATTCGTCACAGTTCCTAGTACTGGGATGAGCATTAGGTCACTTAGTCTCTTGGAATACTAGAGGGCATAGTCACTTTATGCATGGGCAAGAAGTTATTGATAGGTTAAAAACCTTAAAGATAATAGTCTTCCAGGAGACTTGGTTAATGACCACAGTCTCTTTAGATGGCTTTCAGGTTCTGGATCATTCCACATTAAAATACCAACATGGCAGACGTAATGGTGGCCTATTGATAGGGGGACAGTCCCATTTAGCTTCCTCTGAATGTAAATGTGCAGGAGGCAACAATGTATTATATGTAGAACTTTGTATGGAGGATGGATGTGTTAACATCAATTTATCAATTATCAATGTGTAGGATCCTCCGTGAGGTCACTCCAATAAAATAATTATGACTAGCATTTTGAATGCAGTTGCCATTTGGCATGGGGGAAAAAATAAAGGTAGTGTTATAATATGTAGAGACTTTAATGCCTATTGCTGGCACGCAACAGTGAAACAGAATGATTTAAAGTTAGGGGGGAGCGAGGAAAGGGGATGAGGGGAGTATGGGGGCATTGTTTGAAGTTTGTGTTCTTGAAACGTCCAATAAAAATACATTTAAAAAAAGTTATTAACTGCTCAAGCAAACTGTCCCTCGTAAGCACTCCCAACAAACAATCCTGGGAGAGAAATGGTTGAATTTGGTCGGGGGGAGGGGGGGAAGGGGGTTAGGATTTCAAATGGTAATGCAGCATTATTAGGCCTGATTATCTATCCTAGTACTTGGTTTAGTGGATGCAATCAAAGTACTATAGACTTTATTTTCTGTGAAGAAAAATTGATTCAACAGATCCATAACTTTGCGATATTCCCTAATGATATAAGTGACCATGCACAACTTTGCTTCTCAATTGGGGGTTGGTTGGAAAACACCCAAATGAACATCAGGGAGTAGGAAGTGAATTGAATGTGCAGGGCAATAGGATTTTTTGGGAGAGAAACTAATATTAAGAATATGACTGCCTATCTGCATGATAATATTGGTCTATGTATCCGATCATCTGGAAACAACACTAATGAAATCATTGATAAATGAATTCTAGCAGCGCAGTACTCTGGTACTGTAGGCAACAGATAGGCTGGCACTAAAGCTGTGGCAAGGAATTAGGATGTAAATATTGCAGAGCTGAAAAGCTTATTGAGATGGTGAATGAGTGAAATACAGTAAAATAGCAAACTCCCTGAACCTAGAACACAGTTGCGCACCAAATATTTGAGATAAATTTCGAAATTGGACCAGACATTGTAACTGTACTGCAAGCATGGCACGTTGGCAAATAATAGATCAGTCTTTACGTTCTAAAGATACCAAGACATATTGGCATCTGAAAAATATATTTAAGGAACCTGTGCCAAATCGAGAAATTAATCCCATCCCTGAGAATGCATGGGTTGAGCACATACACTTGCTTTATTGTAATATTGGTCGACTACAGACCTATATCTTATATGTCCATTCTATAAATATACACATAGGGAAGTTGATATTTACAGCTGGATTAATGTTCTTAAATCCTCTGGAGCCTTTGGCCTAGGTGACTTAGCCAACGCTACTTTACCAAAGAACCCAGCACACTTGAATGAGCTATTTAAAACTATTTCTAGAGATATACGCATTCCCAACTCTTGGAAAGAATCTATACTTGACTCTGTTTTTATAAAGAGTTCTGGTGTTGATCCCTCAAATTACAGACTTTTAGCAATGTTGGATATAGCCAGTAAAAAGAATTCCAATATATTACAAAAAGATCTTAGGAAGTGGGCAGAGGGAAACAACTTAGTTTATGCTCACCAAACAGGGTTTGTCCCAGTATGGGGAAGGTATATAACACCTGGACAGTGCAATTGATATGATATGATATGATATGATATGGCATTTATAACGCGCCTATACACAAGTGTTTCAAGGCGCGATGAGGCGGGGGCGTAACAAGGGGAGACAGACAACGATCCTACTAGGCCAGGTGTCATTCAGATCGCACAAGTGAAGGGTGGAGGGGAAGGGAAAAGTGCAAGGGGGGAAAGGGAGAGGAGACGTGCAGTACAGGTTTAGTAGAACAAGATAAATAATATGGGCCAGTAGGTGGCAAGTGCAGGATAAGCGCAGACAAGCGCTGGGAGGAGGGGCTGTAGGGATACAGAGACAGTCCCACAGTGCAGGGGTTGCCAGGGAGGCAGTGCAGGGGAGAGTGGCAGGGATGCGGACCAGGATAGGTAAGTGGCCCTGTTGCAGATTCAGTGCAGTTTCAGTAATATTAACAGGGGAAAGGGGGAGAGAAAGCGGAGGCAAAGAGGAAGGTTTTGAGGTGCTTCCGGAACCGGAGATGGTTCTCCTCAAGTTTCAGGGAGGCAGGAAGGCTGTTCCAGAAGGAGGCCCCTTCTGCGGAGAGAGATCTACCCCCAACTCGTTGCTTGAAGAAGCCGCTGACCCTGAGGGAGTTGGAGGTGGATGAGCGAAGAGCTTGAGAAGGAAGATATTTAGGAAGAGAGAGTTGAAGGTATTTTGGCCTGAGGCCCCAGAAGGCCTTGTGGACAATGCAGAGGGTTTTTAACTTAATCCTCGCAGCCACTGGGCGCCAGTGTAGCGATTTCAGTCCTGGAGGGATACAGTCCCTGGGCTTGAGGCCAAGGACAAGTCTCGCAGTCCTGTTCTGGATGAGTTGCAAAGGGCGGAGAGTAGAGGCAGGCAGATTCAGATAGAGGCTGTTACACTAGTCCAGTTTAGAGAGAACCAGGGCTCTAGAGACAGTGAGCTTCTGGGGGAAGGAGAGGAAAGAAAGGATACCTCTGAGGAGGTGAAGCTGGTAGTGTGACTTCTTAGAGATGTCAGATATGTGATGAGAGAAAGAGAGTGTGGAGTCGAAGATGACCCCAAGGTTTTTAGCCTTGCAGGTAGGAGCAGGAAGAGGGCCAAGAGAGGCCGGCCAGAGAGCTGCAGGGAAGGAAGGAGTGGGTGTGCCGATGAGTAGAATCTCAGTCTTACTGGCATTAAGGCAGAGGTCATTGGTGGCACACCATTCCTGGATAGCAGAAAGACAGTCAGAGATGAGGGAAGGAGAGGAGGAGGCCGAGGGTAGTCTGAAAATGAGCTGGGTATCATCCGCATAGCACTGAAAATTGGGGCAGAGAGCAGCGATGCGGTGGGCAAGAAGTGCCAAGTACTGGTTGAACAGCCAGGGAGAGAGGTTAGATCCATGGGCGACACCACAGGTAGAGAAAAAGATGTCAGAGAGGAAGGACCCCAGTTGGACCTGGGAGGGTCGATTGGAGAGGAAAGAGGACAGCCACGCCAGAGCCTGACCAGTGATACCCAGGTTATCACGGAGACGGTTGAGCAGGATGGTATGGTTGACAGTATCAAAGGTAGCGGAGAGATCAAGCAAAATGAGAACACAAGGAGTGCTTGAGTCAAGGTTCGAGAGCAGGTCCTCGCGGATGTTCAGGAGAGCAGTTTACATGCTTCTGGCGGCTCTGAAGCCAGACTGATGGTCGTGAAGACTACCAACAGATTCAGCATGGAGATTAAGCTGGGAGATGGCCAGTTTCTCCAGGAGCTTGCCCAGGAAGGGGGTGATAGAGCTTGGGTGATAGTTAGCCGGGCAGGAGGGGTCTGAGGAGGGTTTCTTAAGAAGGGGGTGCACAAGGGAGTGCTTGATGGGGGATGGGAAGACTCGAGAGGCGAAGGAGTGACTGCAGAAGTCAGCCAGGGCAGGAGCCAAGGAGTCAATGTGGTCCTTGATGATTTTGGAGGAGCACGGGTGGACCTGTTTTGACGAGACTTTCATAGATCGGACTTATCTCAAAATCTCGTCAGCAGAAAAAAGGGGAAAGGTAGAGAATGAGGGAGGAGGGGTGGCTGCAGAAGGACCAGAGGAAGAGCAGGGAATAGAGGGGGGGAGGTGATAGGAGGAGAGTGAGGACAGGATGTCCTGAGTTTTTGAAATGAAGTGAGAGGCCAGTGCCGTGCAGAGGGCCTGGGAGGGGACAGGAGCGGTAGGGACTGCAGCAGGGTTGTCCAGCTCCTTGTAGATTTTAAAGAGTTTGGCTGAATTATTAGAGGCAGAGATGCGGGATTGGATAAGGGCTCTCTTCTTGTTGAGAACGGAGAACCGGTATTGCCTTTGGAGTAGGAGGCAGGCCAGTTTGTCAGAGGTTGCACATAAAGCACGCCATTTCCTCTCTGCCACCCTCTAATTAGTTAGACTGGGGCTCTCATTACAAGTATGGTGGTCCAGAAACAACAAGCCAGTGATTCCGATTACCTGCACTCATTCTGGTCCGTCGCACTATGAGAGGGAATGCCGGCAACAACGGTGCCGGAAAAATCGTACACAGTTACCACCATTGCCTGTAGCACAGGTAACTGAAACTGCGGACCCTCGTGAAGCAGTGCCGGAAACTTCAGCACCACGGAAAGAAGGCAGCATTACAACTTTGGATTTCTCGGAAACAGCAGCACAAAAATGCCAGGACCACAGGAAAAACCATGCCGGGAACACCAGCACCACGGAGCAGGCGGTAAACAGGCCCAGGTGTGGAGGAACAGGCCTCAGGTGCACCCAATTGACCCAGCTGCACACAATTAGCACAGGGACTGCTCAAAGGACCACACCCTCCAACACAACTATGCTTCCACTCGAAGCAGCAGTCATGTACGTGCTGCATGCAGGAGTGCAGCTCTATGAGCAGGAGGTGCCACTGTGGCAACAGGCCGGCAGTCAGTGGAGGAGGAGGATGCAGAGGATGCAGTGGAACAATGGGCAAGTTGTGCACCGGAGAGTGCACCCAGGCCCCGCACAAGGGCCACACCCTAGTCCCTCATTTATCTATTTTTTTTATTTTTTATTTTTTTATAACGTGCTTAGTTTGGTTTCTAAGCACGGATCTGGAATTCAAACCTCTGTTGGTCTGCGTGGTGTTGCTTTCAAGACCAGTACGTTGCCCTTGTGCTATCCAGATTGGCATCAAGAGGATCATTGGCATCCGGACTGCCACCCCCCCCCTGTTGAAGGTGGTGTCTGCGCTGCATTTTCTTGCCATGGGCATATTCAAGCACACAGTCGGGGAGCTGCATGGCATCTCCCAGCCAGCATTCTCAAAGGTGCTCGTGCAGGTCCTAGATTCCCTCCTGCGTCATGTGTCCCAGTATATTGCCCTATCAACAACATAGGCACAGGTGAACACCACCAAGGTCCGCTTCCCAGGCATGCCTAATGTATTGGGAGTATTGGACTGCACTTAGTTAGAGCTAGTGGATGGCCACGCCACAGAGGAGGTGTATCGGTAAAGAAAGCTGTCCCACTTCATGAATGTGCCAATCGTCTGTGATGCAGACCTGATGATCACACACTGCTGTGCACGCTTCCCGGGATCAACACGTGACTTGATGGTCCTGCGCAATAGCGCGCTGCCTGGGTACATGTTCCTTTATGGTGGACAGCGGACCTGGCTATTGGGTGAGTCACAGGATCGGCACACACACCACATTGCATGTGTACTGGGGCAGGAGGGGATGTTCACTGTCACCAGTGCATGGCCCACAGGCACCATGCAAATGCAGGGACCCAATCTGCATGCAAGAGTGGGTGCACACACAACTAGCATGTACCACATGAGTACACGGAATGACACACCAGCACAATCTGGCCATGGATAGACAGGCACATTTAATGCACCACAGGTATCAGAATACAACACTCCCATGTCACAAAGCACAACATATCCTCACTATGCCCCACCCATCACCACCAACCCATCCCTGTCAGATATCACACATGTCCCGATCAGCATTACCTGTCACAGGATGCATCAAGGTGATTGGTGAGCCGCACTCGCACAGACCCTGGTGGATGTGTCACACATCCACATCCCAACATGTACGTAACACCCAGTCACCTCAATGACATGTCCCACACTCCTGTGTCCCTCTCCATGCAGCTGACTCCGGCTAGCCCTTACTACCATTGCTGAGGACCCCGGTGAAACATCCAAAGAGCTACCAGGAAACAGTGTGCAATCATGCTCACATCAGAACAAGGATGACAATTGAGCAGACCTTTGGACTGTTGAAGGCACTGTTTTGTTGCCTTAACCGCTCCAGTGGGGCACTGATGTACAGGCCAGTGGAAGTGAGGGAGATAGTGCTGGCCTGTGCCATGTTGCACACAAAGTGCATCCGGTGGTACATTCCCCTGGCCCCGGACAACGACATGGCTTGGACGGATGACCATGATGACAGCGAAGAGGATGCAGCCTCAGACATGTGACTATGCCATCACAGGGATTACAGGTACGGACGTGCAGCCAGCCAGAGCTACTTCTGAGCACAAAGCACCTGCACACGACCCATGACACACACTACATGTGAATCAGTGCACAAATAAAGCATCCCTATACACACATTGAATGTACGGAGGTGGATTCATATGCAGAACCATGTGTAATTTTGCCTGAAAAACAAGAAACATGTGGCCCACCGCCCCCTCCCGAACCACCCCCCAACCACCACCTCCCCAACTACTCCCCAAGCTGACCCTCCCTGACTAAGCCTCCAAAACACACCATCCCCAAAACACCCCCTAGGTAGCATCAGTGTCACTTCATGTCTGGAACCGGCTCGCTTTCATGGCTTGTTAACACCTGGCCTGCCCTTTTGAGGTGAGCCTGACAGACGTAGGGATCTGCATTTCGGACTGCTCTGTTGTGAGCTGGTAGGCGTGGTGATGGTTGAGGGTGAGTCTGAACCTGCCATGTCCCTGCACTCCTGCAGCCAAAGAGTGAGAGCCTCAGCCAGTGCCGAGATGGCCTCATTCCCCTCCCTGACCCTCTCTGCGAGCAGGACCATTGTGCATGATGATCATCACAGGGCACTTGCAAAGCGCCGGCCAGTGGCCTGCATGCTCTCCTGAAACAAGCTGGTCTCCGCCTGCATCAACCTGGTCTCCTCCAGGTGCTAGCGTACAAGTCCTGCCATCTGCTTGTGCCGTTCCTCAATGTGCTGTAGGTGTGCATCCATGTCTCTGATGATGGGGATGGGTGGTGGAGGTGGGCTGTGGATATCGAAGTGGTAGGGGTGTGAAAAGATGTTCCCTCCACTGTGTACCCAGCATCCTGCACACCATTGTCATCTATAGATGCACCAAAGTACATGGGAGGCCGGTGTGGGAGGGTAATGACTATCCTGTTGGTGACTCTTTGGGGCAGCAGGAGTTGCTGCAGGGGCTGCAGGTTGTGCCTCTGTTGGGGCAGCAGGAGTTGCTGCATGCTGCCCCTCTGTTGGGCCAGCAGGATTTGCTGCAGGGGCAGGCATAATGCTCGCTGAGCCTTTGCCTTGTGTGGCTGGTGTAGCCTTTGCACTGGTTTTGAATGATGTGGCTTTTCTCCTCTGTGTGTGTGGCTGTCCATGAAGTGCTTGGTCACTGTCAGATGATGCGCCTGTGCGGGTGAGATGGGCATGCCGTTAGTCACCTCTGTGCCATCATATGGCCTTGCTACATGCAGTTCAGACAGCATGTGACATGATGCTTGTGCATGGTGTCTACAGTTGATGCATTGAAAAATTATATGGCGCATATTCACAAGTGTTGCCAGGTACCACCAGCAAGAAGGTGGTGGATATGGGTGGGCAAATTAGAAGATACGGCCATACAGAGGCTTGTGTCATTATGACTGTGCAAGTGCAGCGAACAATGTTGTGCAGGGGAGGGAGGAGTGAGAGTACCGGGAAGGGAGGGGGTGTATTGCAGGAGGTGGGGGCCACAATGGACTGGGCATGCATTGATGGAAGCCACAGGGGCAGGTGCAAGTACTGTAAGGGGGAGTACAGTGCGAAGGATGGGGTGGTCCAGATTCTGGCCATTGCAGGGAAGGGTGTCCGTGTGCAAGTGCTGGTGAGGGATGCTGGGGCTGACTGGTCGAGGATGGGCTGGCACCAATGTGACTCATGGGGGAACAGGCCCCGGACAGCCTTGTGTATAGGCAGGGGGTCTTGGAATCGATCTTTGCAGTCACAGCGAGCCATTGGAGTGATTTCATGGCTGGAGGGAAGCGGTCCCAGGGCTTGGGGCCTAAATTGAATCACGTGGCACTATTCTGGATTTGTATGAGGGGGCGACAGGTGGTAAGGGTCTAGTGACGTGAGGGCTGTTACTTTTGTCAAGCCCAGTGGGAACCTGAGCACTGGAGACATTGGGCTTCTGGGGGTAGGAAAGGTAAGGGAGGGTGCCTCTGAGGTGGTAGGTGGTAGTGTTGTAAATTGCACCTCTTGCCTTGGTCTGTGATGTGTGGGTGCTAGATGTGGGATGAGTGAAAAGTGACACCAAGGTCTGTGATCTCTCAGGTGAGTGTGGGGAGGGGGCCCATGGAGGGTGGCCAGGGAGTGGGTGGGTAACGGGGCACAGGCGTCAAAATGAGGGGCTTCTCTGTCTTGCTGGGATTGAGGCAGGGATCAACAGCAGAGCATGTTGCATGATTAACAGTCAAACACTCATGTATGTGAAAGGATGGAGAGGTAGTACAGGATGGGAGTTTGAAGGTGGGAGGTGTGTCATCAGCATTACACTCGCAGTGGGGTGCAATGGTGGTGATCGAGTGGGCCAGAGGGACAAGGTAGGTGTTGGGGAGTCATGGCGATTGAATGGTGCCCTGAGGGACCCCAGAAGTGGGGAGTGAGGTTGAGGTGCGGGAAGGGCACTATTGCACTTGGGGGTGTCGGTCTGACAGGTAGGCAGTCAACCATGCCAGGGCCGGCCCGTCAGGACGGATTGAATGCATGCATGTATGCATGTGAGTGTTTCACGTGTGCACATTGCACATGGTGCATGCATGCCACCTGGGGGGGTGGGAGGTGCCCTATGTATGTGTTTTTTCTCATGTCATCAATGTCTGCACATGTACAGTACTTAAGTGGGCATATGTGAGTTTGGATGTTTGCGGGGGGCAATGTTTGTATACCCTTGGCGAACAGCCATGCTTCGTTGGCCACTGTATGGGTTTGATGTGGGTTTTTCTCATGCAGTTGGCCATGTGTCCATGTGTTGTGCATTGCATTGGCATGCCCACTGTGTTTGTTTTGGTGTGGCACGTTGTACTCACTGCACTCTCCAGGTGTCCCTGCTCTAGCTTCACCTGCTCTGACTCCCTCGATCCCTTCAAGGTGCAGCACACCGCTGCACTTCCCCTCCCATGGCATGAGTTTAATAGGTGAGGCTGTCCAGCCACCAGTGGCCAGGCATTCTTTGCGGTGGGCAGACAGCAGGCTGCAGGGCCTCAGGCGGAGGTCACCCCACCCCTTGTGGCAGTCGTGTACTGTGTGGGGTATGGGTCCCACGGCTGACACCTTCTGCGCCAGCTTCTCCCAGATGACATTCTTTCTGATTTGTGCGCTGCAGTGCTGATCCGTGGCAAACAGATCTCCAGCATGTTGTACATTGCAGTCTGTCAGGATAGTTAGTTCATGCTCACTGAAGCGTGTCTTCCACAGCCGTCTTTGAGGGATCTGAGATTATATGCCTGCTAGTGCAATGCCGATGTCTGTGTGTCCGCATGGCAACATGAACTGGGTGATTTTAAGTGGATTGTGTTTTCCAAAATGGCCACTGGTGAATTTATGGTTCTAGCGGTGACGTTGTTTTCAGTGCCAGTGTTTCCATTGATGTTATTTCCAGCAGTGACATGCCATAAACGGTGCCACTGGCATTGATGCTACAGTGCAACTGATTTTACACAATGATGACTGTATTTCCCCCATGACGGTCGCACTGTGACCGGCATGCCGGAATGCGCGCTCCTGCGATGTTGTCATGTGCCATTGATTTGCAGATATGGTTGCCAGAAACGGTGCCATGGAATCACTGGCAAAATACAGCCACACTTGTAATGAGGGCTTAGGCCTTAGGTCTAATTTTTCATCCTCTTTTTACATGGTGTTAATCGATTTTGCCACTGCATTTGACAGTGTAGATCGATAATACAGCTATCAAAATAAAAATTCAAAACAGGGTGAAATTAACATCTCTGTAGTTACCAGCTCAGACTTGAAACAGGGCTGTGTTCTGACCCCCTTGCTGTATAATTTGTACACCTCATATATGAACAATTATATGAAAAAGCCAATTCCTTTCCACCTAAGATAAATGGGTGCCCTATACATTGGTTGTGCTATGCTGATTATCTGGTAATAATAGACCATTTAACAATTGGGTTGCAACATTCTCTGTAAGCATTGATTGCTTATGCCAAGGCCAAAAATGTTATTACAATAAAACTAAGATATTAGACTGCAGCAAAAAACATTGCAGTTTGAATTACAAATGGTTCATGATGATAACAATATAGAGAGGGTCAATCAAATGGTCTACTTTGGTGTACTCCGTAGTACAGTGAATACCATGCCTTGCTTTCAGGACCACGTGACCACTAGATCTCGAAAGAAATTCCTACAAATAAAAAACTTCACTCGCACTTCATAAAGTTGGTCGATTGCCCTCAACCTGGAAAATTAAGCTTGTTGTATCAAACAAGTAATAATCCAAGGATATAAATAACAACTGAAATACCAATCTGAACATCATAAACACATGATAATTCTGAATATTTCTGAAGTATCTTCAAGTTGGGTGGACATAGGTCTATTTATAGCATCTGCCTAGATGTATTATTTCTTAATATCGAGATGTTTACTAGTAACTTGGAAAACTATCTCATTTTCTAAAGTATCATCGGTTAAGTCCTTTACATAATTGAATCAATGTAAATATAGATACGTTATACATCTATGTAAATTTCAATGTTGAAAGTGACTTCGAAAAAGAATAATCAATGCACAGGTCATATCACTTTTCTATGTTAAGTTTACATAAATGTGTTATTTTGTAACCCACCCAGATCAGCATATTTAAATGTTATTGCCCCTCATCTCACATGCATCATTGACTGAAAAATGAATGATGATCCAGGATAAGTCTTTCATTTGTTAGAAGCCAAATTAAATCAGGACATCCCTGCCTATTTAAATCTCTATACTTTCCCCTTATTGAAAATAGATACCTCTCCCCTTTACTGAATGGACAATGGACAAACAGCATTCTAGAAAACTAATTTGAAATACCGGCTACTCGACTTTCCCGAATGTAAATCACTTGTAAGAGGAAGCATGTATGTTTAATGTGTATGCATGCTACATTTACTTCAGTGGTGTTTCTACAGCATTAACGTGTTAAACAAAATGTGCATTTCTAATTTTCAATTTACAACTTAAAGGCAGAAAATGGATAACAGCACCTGTAGCAGAACTCTGCTTGTTGATGTATCCAGAGAATGACAAATTATATTTCCCTTCTAGGTAAGCACACAGTTAGATATACTTTTGTCTGTCTCACAAACAGGTGGGCACCATCTTAAGGACTGTTTGTATCAAAATATTACTCCAGAAGTGCATACACTTCTAACATATTCCATAACTTCAGAGGATGTAAAAATAATGTATATACCCCACCCTTCAGTACTTACAAATGACAGGGGTCAGTGTATAAATATACACAACTCCTTCCTAGCCACGGAAGCCAAATGTAGTGACCCCTCCCACCTTGGTTGACACAGTCTCCTGATTGTAGAAACACAGGTACCCAGAGCAGCCGAAGGGGGGAAGAGGGTAAGGGAGGGGTTGTGGATATGTACAGGGTGTTTAGAGTAACCAGGAAAGGGGAAGTGGAGAACATACAAACAGGCATAAAACCATACTAGGCTTGCCTCGGCGCACCTACTGTCAGAATCCTTAATTAGAACACTAACTCACCACACAGTATTTGCAATTTCCTTGAGATAGCCATAAACATAAGCACATGAAGCATGGATGGAACATAACACTGAACACATGTATACTCTTGAACCATGGAGACACGTACTTCTTAATTAGTAATGCCCCTCAAATGCGTGCCTCAGCGCTCCTCTCATGGCTCCTGAACCCCCCTGACAACACTGAATAGGACTATGAGCATGATAAATGATAAAACATGAAATAGACAAAACGCAGCCACAAACAAACATAGCGTCACTTCACGATATGCCTTGATCTTCAAAGGCAACAGCCCCTTTTTCCTCACATTACCCCCTCCTCTAGGGTCCTTCCCAGGACAGGGCTTCTGCAGATGCATTCGATGAAATTGTCTTACCAAACGGTCTGCATGAACTGCCTCATGGGTCCCCAAGAGTCACCCACTACCTCATCTCCTTTGAGCCTAATCAACAATTTAGAGAAGAGAAAAAGCCCAGTTGCACCACCATGTCTCACTAGAAATAAACGCAACATCACATTGGAGGCTATCTTACTGCTAGTAATCCCTATACTCAATGTTCTTCCCTTCACGAATGACACAAACCTGATGGTAGACACTTACAATGAATCCATGGCCAAAGCAATAGATACAATCGCCCCACTAATGTTACGTAGTGGGAAACCAAGAGCACATCTGAACTTCTGCTTTACCCCCAATCTTAAATTACTGCATACAGAAAAGATGAAACTTGAAACGCTCTGGAAAAATACCCCCTCTTCAGAGAACAAAACTAACCTAGCAAATATCATGGCCACATACAAAAGTGAGATTATCTGCACCAAAAAAGAAACCTTCAATGATAGAATAAACCAAGCAGGGTCCAGTACCAAAGAATTGTTCAACATCTTAAGAGAGTTGAAAAACCCCAAACCACCCGCAGACACTTGCCTTATGGATAAACCCTGGTGCACCAGCCTCCAAGATGCACTCACCAATAAAATCAATGGTCTCCAGACCAAAATAGCCGACAAACGGCACCAACGACCTGCCTGTAATCCAATTAGTCTGACTACTTCTGCCTCCTCGCACCAAATTTCAGGCTTTAAATTCACCAATGCATCAGTACCAGTGACACAAAAAATGATAGCCTCACTGAAACCCTCTAACTGCAAAGGTGACAGTTGCCCAGCACAGATTATAAAAGATACGGCCAGAGATCTGGCCCCTTTTATCACCAAATTAATCAACTCATCTTTCTCTAGCAATTTCGTACCATGCAACCTGAAGGAATCATGGGTGCTCCCATTACTTAAGAAACAAACGCTAGACCCATCGATACCCACAAACTATAGACCGATCACAACGGTCCCGTTTCTATAAAAAATGTTAGATTGGGTTGCATATTTGCAAATTCAAGACTATCTTGAGAGAAACAAACTACTAGGAGCACGACAATCTTGCTTCAGACCCCAACATTGTATGGAAACTGCCCTTGTTGACCTCAAAAGCCAGATTGACGAACTAAAAGACAAAAAGACAAAGGTAGAGTGGCCATCCTTCTCCTCCTAGACTTGTCGGCTGCCTTTGACCTGGTCGACCACAAGGTACTTTGTGACGACCTCACATCGGCAGCTCATTTCTCGAGCTCTGCCATCACGTGGATCCAATCATTCCTTAACAACAGGACCATGCGTGTCTTCTCACCCGTGGCAGTGGCTGACCCTATTCCTGTCACCTGCAGTGTGCCACAAGGCTCATGTGTCTCGCCTACTTTGCATAATATCTTTACAAAGCCACTATTTAATAAATTGGGTGTCACCTACACCAATTACGCAGATGACACCCAGATACTCCTACCCCTATCAGTCATCTATGGCACAGATGTATCTCGGATCAATGAAATCTGCACCATCATTCAGGCATGGATGGCCCATCATGGCCTCTGCTTGAATAATGATAAGACTGAGATTCTTCTGGTCGGCTCACCTACCAACCTAGAGAAACTCAGCCTAAATTACACCAGCATAAGCATAGATGGGAACAACATACCCATTGCCAAAGATGTAAAAACTCTAGGTTTTTACCTCAACGCCAACTCTAAACGAACCAAACATGTGAACATGACTGCCTCAGCCACCGTCTACATAGGCAAGCTGATCAGGGTGTGTAGACCCTTACTGTCACCTAACAGTTGCCTTACATTATCCAGAGCACTCATACAGTCCAAACTGGACTATTGCAATGGTCTCTACCTAGCCACCAACAAGTCCATACTAAATAAACTGCAGATACTGCAGAACAATGCCCTCAGAGCCACCTTAAACATACCCAGAAGAGAGTACATATCAGCAACCAGAAAACTTTGCAAATGGCTTTCCATACAAGAGGAAATTGACCTGAAAACTCTCTGCTTTATCCATAAAGCACTGAACCACAGAGCCCCACCTTATCTTACTGACAAATTCACCTTGAGATCCTCCATCTGCACTACGAGATCCACCAATACTTCCTGCCTAGTACTACCTAGATACAACTTCAAAAGAGCAGGTGCCTCCAGTTTCCCAGTCCTGGCCTCCCAACTATGGAACACACTCCCACAGGACATCAAATCCATCCCAAGTATTCGAAAAATTCAGAAGTAGTGTTATCACCTGGATGCTCAATAGGAATTAACCCAATCTTCTTTCTCAGCCATGCACCCGGACTACCCATACATGTCCCCATTTCTCTTTCATGACTGTACTTATGCTCAGACTACTGCATTAATTGAATTTCCTGCTTGTATCATGTGCCGTATGTACCATTCTGTATGATTTGCAACATGTAACTGTCTTCGTATCCACTAGTGCCCAGATACCCCTGGGTTAGCAGGTGCGCTATACAAGTAAAATAAACAAACAAACAAACTAACCCTCAGGACTGCACCCCACCCAAGAAATCAAATACCAGAGTCACACACCCTGCCTCCTGGAGTCCAAAATCTTCTGCACTTCAAATTTCTCTTGACCATCCTGCACTACACTTGTGGCCTTCCTTGTCACCACACCAGGAGCTGTTGGTTTAATTAAAGAGTCGTGGAACACTGGATGAATCTTCATATGCACAGACAAACGTAACCGTGCTGCCGTATCAGACACATATTTCACCACAGTGTAAGGCCCAATAAAGGGAGGCAACAGCTTCCTTAACCCAAAAAGTTTGATATGCTGAGTGGACAACCAAACCCGCTCTCCCACCGCACACTTAGAACTACGTCTTTTGTGATCTGCCTGTTTCTTATAATTTACCATAGCGTTATCCAGATTTTGGCATGCCTACCCCTGAATCTCAAGAATCTCTTGCGTGCGTTCAGTTACCGCCGGGATCTTATCAAATTTGGGCACCTCTTCTGGTACCATTTGGTAGTGTTTACCATACAAACAGAAATGAGTATACATCCCTAAAGAATCATGTTTGGCATTATTGTAACAAAATTCAGCTAACCAGAGGGACCGAACCAAAGAATACCTGCCTTCCGCCAAAAAACATCACAAATATTGCTCCATGGTTTGATTTACTCTCTCAGTTTGGCCATATGTTTGTGGATGGTAACTAGTGGACAATGCGCAAAAGATTCTGAGCATTTTGCAGAAAGCTCGCCAAAACCGAGAGATGAACTGTGACCCCCGATCTGAGACAATCGTCCTGTGTAACCCATGAAATTGCACAACGTGCTGCAAGAACATTTCAGCCAATACACCTGCACTGGGTATTCGTTCACATGGTATGAAATGAGCCTGCTTGGTCAAATAGTCCACTACCACTAAGATAGTATCACATTTTCCATCCTTGGGTAATTTGGTTACAAACTCTATAGACACACATGCCAAAGGTTCTGTAGGGGTGGCTAATGGTTGCAAATGTCCTGCCTTCTTCATATGATCTGCCTTAGATCGTACACGAATCTCACATCTAGCCACATATTCCTGAACTTGGGAGGCTAATCCCTCCCACCATAAATATCGCTGCACCATCTCTTGTGTCTTCCTCGCCCCCCCATGTCCCGCAATAGGTGAATCGTGACACCAGAACAATGCCTTCTTCCTCAATGCCTCATTAGGAAGAAGCAACTTCCCCTCATGATAAGGTAGGCCTTTCCGTATCACTCTGGCCTTCACCTTCTGTACCCACTCTGTCCATCCTGTTTTGGGGAAACCCTGGCGTACCTCTGCCAACACCACCTGAGTTACTACTCCCACAATCCTTTCTGCTGGAATAATACTCCTTATCACGTGATCTGGCCCACATAGATTCTCCTGTTGATAAACAGCATCCGCCTTGCCATTACTCCGGCCTGGTCTGTAAGTTAACGTAAAGTCAAACTCCTCAAAGAATTATGCCCATCTCAGTTGCAGTGAACTCAAGGTCCGGGATGATCTCAAATATTGTAAATTCTTGTGATCCGTAATGACCACTATAGGATGTCATGCCCCCATGAGATAACAACGCCATTCCTGAAAAGCCTCCCTAATGGCCAGAAGCTCCTTGTCCATGATGGCTTAATTTTTTTCACATGGTATCAATTTGCAAGAAAAGTATGCCACAGGATGTAGCACCTCCTCCTCATTAGCCTGTGACAGGATGGCCACCACTGCCAAATTAGAGGCATCTGTTTCGACCTGGAACTGTCTCTCCAATTTAGGATGAAAAAGAATTGGGACCTCTGTGGAGGCCATTTTTAATCTCACAACAGAGCTTTCTGCCTCCTTATCCCACTGAAACTTGGTCGCCTTCTTCAGTAATCTAATAATGGGTGTGATAATTGCCGAGAAATTATGAATAAACCTTCAGTAGAAATTCTCAAAACCCCAAAATGATTGAATGTCTTTTACACACTGAGGCGCTGGCCATTTGGTTACTGCTTGCACCTTTCGTTCATCGATAATCAATCAATCCCCTTTTATAATACTCCCCTTTAAGAAATAGCAAAACTCTCTTGAGTATATTTATGTAAACTATGTTTTTCACAGCTCAAGACAAGTTGTCAATCCCCGTACATCTGCAAGGTCCGTTTTACACTATCCTTGCACACCCAGATATAGAATTCTCCTGTGAAAAGCAAGATAATTAATGAAGTATTCATTTCTGGCAGAGAGGGAGAAATATGCCTTATGTGAGTTGTGATAGTAGGGCATATATTTTTGAATATACGTTTACATACTTTGATTTTTAGGTGCAACCCCCTTCCCGAGAGTTTTATAGTTAATGGCATTACATTTAAATACAGTGTGGCATTTCTCACTTACGTTTTAGTTTGTTGAATAGAATTGCATGGACAGGATCACTTCTGGGATATCTCTGGGCCTCTCTCTGATTATGGCATTTCCCCCTGGCTAAAACTGGGATGGTACAAGATTTCGAGTGTATCTGATTTTCCACAGCCCCGTGGGATAAGGCTAGAAAGTGTTCTCTGCTCTAGTCCCTTTCTGGCTCACCTATGAACTTGATCTATCACTCAGGCCTAATGGAACAGATGCAGATTCTTTGTGTGGAATGATGCTCTCCAAGGTTGAGGGTTGATAACCTCCTCATTTCTTCTGCTTCTTTGAAGTTGCATTTAGGTGGTGAGCAGGCGCCCAACAAATCAATTTCCAGAATAGTGTTTCCAATTATATTAGAAAAATAAGACCACAAACATCATGATTATTGAATTAATTATGGCTTTTTTGTATTTTTGAAAAACAGGTATAAACAACAGGGTCCTTCTATGCACTGATCAAAGTGATGGGCAGTTGGGTCTGGGCACTGTTATTCTCAAGAAAGCTTACTTTTGCATAAAAGCCAGACATGTTGGTTCATCTATAGTTGACAAGAGAGGTAGATTATGTTACATGTAACAGAAAATGTACAATTTACATAATGTTTACTTACAATAATAATCTGACAATATGTTATTCTAGGGGCAGATATAACTTAACGGCCCATGTGATTTTTAATAAAAATTCCATATTTCTGTATAGAATTCTCACATTGACGTTACACAGTTTATAATGTTCTCCTTCAAATGACAGCAAACATAAAGAAGCAAACTCAAGTTACATTTTCCTTTCAATAAAGCCTACAAGCATTGCATGTTTTCCTTATAGAAGTATGAATGGTACATTTCGTTTTTACATTGTTTTGCCTGACTAACATTGATTACTTGCTATTTCATTGTAAAGTATCATTCTGATTTTGTATCATTTAGTAGGGAGCATTACATTCAATAAAATAATGTTTACAGACCTCAATGGATTTTGAAAACCCGGGATCATATCTTATCCAGATTCTACTGGCCTGGAATATAAAATCATATAAAATGGTACACTGTAAGCCTTGACATATGTTAGAAGACTTTCCATAACTCTGGCCCGGGGTTGCTGCTACAACTACTGCCCATTACTAAGGATCTTTTGTCACTCGTCACAATGGAGATAGTGGGTCAGGTAGAGGTCTTGATATAAGGTAAAAAAACATATCTTGGTTATCTTGGATTATGCTACAAGGTACATGGAGTTGTTTCCCATGAGAACCAACACCTCAAGTACATTTTGAAACATATTTTACCATTCTTCCCGAGATTTGTTTCAGAAATACATTTTGATGGACCAGTGAAGTCCCTACATGTTTTTGTGAAATCACACATTTGTTATGGATAGAAACACTACAGACAGCTGTGTATCATTCTCAGATGGACTGTTGTACAGGAGAGCAAGATGTCTACCAACGGGTCCATAGGTCAGTATTCACCCTCTAGTACTTGTAAGACAGGATAGCTGAACAATGTGAGGGATGGGGGTGCAGGATTCAGTTACTCCAACACGACTCAATAATGAGGACTCAGTAGTTTGGCAAAGGGAAGTCTGTTTAATGACAAGTACATCAAACAGGGAAGCAGTTGGGAATCAGCATCATTGCGACCACCTGTCTCGCTCCGACTTCCTCGAACTTCAGCTGAACAGCAATTTTTATACACAAAACTCGTCATCATTGACGTCTAATTCTAAAAAAAACTCGTCATGCAATATAATTGGTTAGGAAAGGTAACTTAAATATAGGTGCTATATCTGTATATGATAATGGAGCATGTGGATTGGATAACTCTTATCGGGTGGGCGTCTACACCCCTCCCTCTACATCACACGTGATAGATGTCACTACAAGTACGATGTCTCATTGGTTATACGATGTATCGGACCCTAGATAACTTGGTCCATTGTGATTGGGCAGGTTACACCCCTAGACATAAATTTCCACTTTTAATTAGCACCATGCAGAATGGACACCCAGGTGCCTGGTGTCCCAAGTTGCACCCTGCCTCCCTTCCATCAATCAGTATCTTGGGCTATGTTTCAATTAGTTGGCTGGGTATGGCCTCGAAACTGTAGCCTCTTATCAGGAAAAGTTATGGCATCCTCGGGTTCTGGGTGACATCAGGCGGTGGTACCTCTTCGCGCCTGGCCGATCATGTGCTAGTTCACTATGAATCTGCTTCGTTTCCAGCTTTTCATGTATTTGTTCTTCTTTAGCCTCGCCACCTGCTAGAGCCCCCCGTATCTTGACCTTCATGGGGCATGCTGGTATGCTCTGAAGCTTGATTCTTGTTAGCTGGCGCTCTCCTCCCTTTCTCTGGATGACCTCGATTTCCTAGGCTTGAGCCGCTCTTTGTTGAGTTTCGATTTCACTCCTTCTCTTGACTCTGGCTGGGTTATGAAACTTGGCCTGCTAGGCCTCTGGCAGCTTGGGTATATTTCTGCTTTACAAAATGGAGTCGCACTGTTATAATGTGCCTTGTTGAGGCAGATATATGGTTGGCGCTTGCCGCTCTACTCTTCTACTAAGCATTGCAAGCAGTATCGTTTTCTTTAGCTTCTTGCGTTTCAAGCCTATTCACACACGTTTAACTGGTTGGTTGCTTCCAATCCGTCTCGTAGGAACATTTCCTTACGTTTTAACATCTCTTTTCTGTGTCCATTACATCTATTTTCATAACTGCTTGCACTGGCGTGCTGTCCTCGATAGCTGTTTTTGTTAATTTGCGAGTCTGTCCAGACCCTTGTGTCATCTCCACTGGCCTTCCATTAAGGCTCTTTGGGTCTCTTCATTGACCGTCTGTAGGTACTCTTCATTTCATCTCAGCGGCTGGTACGGCTGTCTGATAGGGTACCGTGCTGACCAGGGTTGTCTGGTTATGGGCGCTTCAACCGGTATGGATCTTCTGATGTACACTGGGCAGAGTCCCAGTGCAGCTCTTTGTTGGTTCATTTGTTCCTCATACATCACATACCTTGGCGAGTATGTTCCTGGTACCTCAAAATGGGGGGCTAAGGTGCAGGCCATGCCTGGGACCTCCTCTACACTCCATCCTCTGGTCAGTTCATCAACCACTTCTGCAATCTCTTTTGCATATATTTACTTTCATACTTCGGTGTCGTGTTTATCGTCTTCAGCGTTTGTACACGATGGTGTGAATGTGTGAGTCTTTGCGGTCCATATTTTTATCACCCCTTTCAAACTCCCTGCTGTTTTTACATGCTCATCTTTGTTCCAGGTCATCAGCTGGCATTGTCCATTTGGGCTGCAGTAGATCCATTTTCCTTCATACCTTCTTCGCTTTTTAGGATATGTGAACTTTGTTCCTTCTGGCTCAAATTCGATAACCTTCACAAAGTCTTTATTTCTTCATCAGTCAGGTCTCTAGGCTTCCACCCTTGGTTGACATCAACCATTATTTTCATCCCTATGGCTTTCTTCTTTGTTCCTTCTGGCGCAAATTTGCTGTCCTTCACAAAGTCTCTTATTTCTTCATCAGTCAGGTCTCTGGGCTTCCACCCTTGGTTGACATCAACCATTATTTTCATCCCTATGGCTTTCTTCGCAGTTTTCTGGCACTGTGTAATGATTATCTTGATAACACAGAATCCTAGCAGTATCATTGCTAGTAAGGCTCCCAGAAACTTGAAAATATCTGCCATCCATTGTGGGACCCAAGAGAATAGGTCTCCAAACCAGCTGTCATCGTCCTCTTCATCACTTTCATCGATCATCTGGTTCTTCAAGTTTGTCAACATACTTATGGCTTCTGTTAAGGTTCCATTTTCTTCATCGTGCGATGGTACAAATGTGCAACATGATGCTCTGATTTTTGCACAAACACCTCCATTCATCGCTGTGATCATGTGAAGCACATATCTGTTCTGGAGGGTCATCAGTCTGATTGCTCTCAGTTCTTCTTTGATCGCGTTAAATCCTTTTATAGTGGTAGTGATGGTTTGCAGTAACTCCCATCTGGTTATCTGCAACCATTTAGCATTCACTCCAATTTGGATGTGTGGCAAGAGCATCATGGTGAACCCTGTTGAGGTGAGGCTGAACAGCCTGTGTTCGTATGGGATTTCATGGAATGCCTCTTCTGATTTGGCAGAAAAGTCATTTTCTCTCTTCATCTTGGATACCAATTCCACAGATCTCCTTCTCCTTAGATGAGCATCTGCTTTCAGGAAACTGTCCAAATTCAGGTCATTCTTAGGGATCACTAGCACGGGAACATGGACGTTCACCAGTGTGCATATGCCTCCCAAGTTTTTCGGCAGTCTTATGTATGCCTTGGATCCACATGCCCAGTAATGGTCCATAATAACTGTGGTTCCTTGTGTTATTCCTGGGGCTTCAAAGATTTGTCAGCAGTTTACATTCTCTCCCATCTTCCTCGTGCCATTACTTCTGAAGCATAGTTTTGGGCTTTCCCGTGGTACTATCTGCAGGGGTCCTCCTCTTCGACCCATGTTTGCAGCTTTACCAGTTTTGGCCATAATGGTTTGCATAACCTCTGCAAATTCTCTATTGCTTCTCGGCAGGCTCCAAAGACCATCCAAGCTCGGCAGATTAGTACTCCTTCTTCCCACCCATCTGGGGAAACCACTATTCCCCAAATCTGCATTTGACCTCAGTTCTTCTAGATTTGAGCCTCTTCTGCAGTTTTTCATTGAACGTTAATTCTTGGGTTTATTACCCAACGTGTTCCTGATCCTTTGACGTCAGGATTCGCGTATCTGATCACGTGATTCCTTGTGTGCGCCCTGTTTCTTGTCTTAATGACCTGGACGTAGCCATCTTCATCCGGTTAATCCTTTTTGTTGGCCCATATCAACGAGGCGTCTCTTCCCATAAATTGTCCACTGGTGTTGCCCGTTGCTACATGTGACATACCGTGTGCTGTGGGTACATCATTTTCAACAGCCACAAAGATCTTGAATTTTCCCATGCTGTACGGTAGAAGAGCACAGACAAAGCATTCTCCTTCAGACTGCCTTCATCCTACTTCCTTCATGTGCTGGTACCATATGTTATTTCCGAGTTGGGCAGTGCTGTCCAGGTAATTGTTGAGCTCATTGTCATCTTCATGCGGGCTTCTCTTGATTCTCAGCGCTCTTCTGTAGTTTGCTATAACTATATCCTTAAAAGCATCTGTGCTGCTTTTCCACTCCGTGCGTCTTGGTAGAGCAGGCTGCCTTGGCTGTATCGCAGTAGTAGGAGAAGGTTTTTCGTTTCTTTTCCTTTTCTCTTGTAATCTTCCATAGAGGTTCTGTAACCGCCGTTGGCTCACCAACTCCCCAACGCATGGCTGTGTCGTAGGTCTGGTCCTTGTTCATTGCGTCTGAGCTGGCGTGCTTACTGTTATAGTCTCTGTAGTTCTATTTTTCAGCTCCTCATGCTGTTTCTTTGCTCTGACTATGAATGGGAACAAATAATCTATCAGTGCTTGTGTTTTCTCTGTGAGTTCCTTTGTGGCTTCTTCTGTTCTTTTGAGGGATTTTGCTATGCCCTCTTTCATTGGTTTCTCACTTGGTTCTCCTTGGTTGCTTCTGCTATTTTCTAGAACTAATTGTTCAGCAGGCAGTCTCCCCTTCTCTGCTGCCTTCGTTGGAGGCCCTGTAGCCATAGACACTTGCCCTTGTCTGTGTGCATTCTGTGTAAGGGTGCGTGCAGTGGTCAATGCCGCGTTTTCATTCATTCCGTGCTGACCCTGTCTCCAGCTTTTCTCATCTTTTGTTACCTCAAGTGTGTCTGAATCACTGCTAATTATATTTAATTTTAGTTTGTTAACTTTACCATCACGGTTTCTTGGGACTGGGATGACTATATAGGGTCTGGGTGCTTTCGTAGGCCACAGACGTTCATTATCTGGTGGGTGCACTGAGATTGGGACACTTCACGCACCAATAAAGAAAACAGTTCTGATAGTCAATGATAGAAAGACAATGATAATTACTATGCATATACACATAATAGACTTGTAGGACATCTGGCAGCATTTCCTTCCAGGGAAGCGGGGGCGCCACGGTGCTGGTGGTAAAACCAAGTTACTGTTCTGTGCCCCCATTTAAAACAAGTCCATAGTCAGTTATGTGTTCCTTTTCTTGCTCTGATCTCGTAGCTCATGAGTTCATTACTACTAAAGTGACGAGTGCTCTTCAAGTGTCCCCCCTCTTGCGGGTGCTGTCAGTAATCACTGGATATGCAGTACAGTTCCTGTGCCAGACTATGGAAAAGGGTTAGGCTAGCAACTTTGGTACATCACATTCATAATGCATATTTACAGTAGGTAAAGTCCCAGTGCATTCCTCGAATTTGCCTTGAACCTGTTCAATGCGAAGGAATGAAAAGGTGGAACTGCTAAAAATCACACAAAAATAAAATGTTGTAAAAATAAAAATAAAAATGAAAGTGAACATGAAAAATAAAAATAAAAATACGGAGAAATAGAGGAAAAGGTAAAAAGAAAAATAAGATGGTGTAGTTCTGGTCTCTGCTCTCCTCGATCTGTCCCACGGCAGAAGATAAATCACTGTCTCTCTGTCTTCACAATCTGTCCCATGGCAGAAAGTCTCACTGGAACCTCCTAAGGTATTCTTGCTGGAAGTTAGATAGTTCCACCTGGAGCATTATGCCGTGGAGGAGTGTGCCCATGTGTGGGACGCTGGCTGGATCTCTAAGGAAGGTGATGATGTCAACATCTGCAGGCCTCCCCACCATTAGATAGTCTGTGACTAGTCTAAGCAGGACGTTGTGTGCCAGCCGGGTGTCCTCGGGTGATAGGGACATTTGTCCTGTTGGGCTGGGTCATGGTCACAAGCTTTTCTTTTGATTTGCACAGTCTCTGCACCTTCCTGTTGCGTGGACTGCCACAAGGTGATTTAGTTTAGTCCACAGCTGGTTCAACTGAGCTAGGTTTCTTGGTTCTCTGATGAACGTACGTGTGTCAGTTGTTCTCCCGACAAGTCCTGGGCATTTCTCGATTATTTGAAAGAACAAAGTGAATGTGAGTTCATCAATGTCAACCGGCGGCGGAAGCATTTCTGTCCTTTTCGCTGTGCTCAGGTAGCTCGGCGAAGGCTTCCGCGATGACAGTCAGCAGTTGTCAGATTGTTTTCTCGTTCGCAGGATCTTGAATAAAGTCTGTGATACTGGTTTCTCTCCCTATGAGTGACGGATATGATATTACTACCAGTTGGAAGTAGGTTAGCACATCCCACTTGAGGTCTCTGCTGGGAGATACCATAAGTTCTGTAAACAAAGGGCCTCATTACGACCCAGGTGCTAATGGGTTAACGGCGCCGTAAAAGCTGCGGCGCCGTTAACCTATTAGCGCCTAATTACGAGGTCCCTTTGTGGGACCCGACCTTAACGGCTGGTGTAGACCAGCCGTTAAAGTAGGGACCCGCAAAGGGACCTTGGTGCTAATTACGGTGCCGCAATTTGCGGCACCGTACTTAGCGCCTTGCCCATTCCCATTGAGCCCTATGGGGCAAAAATGGGAATGGGGAAGGGCCATGATGGAAGGGGGAATTACCGCCCCGCCAACCTTGTAATGGGGTGGTAATTCCCCCTTTATCCATGGAGGAGTCGGTAACTTACCGGCATGGACCATGGTGCTAATAGCACCATGGTCTTCCGCCAGGGTCGTAATGAGGCCCAAAGTCTCAAAACTGGTTGCTTTCAGGACGATGTATTATGCTCTCAAGAAATGTCTTTCTTTTTTTCAGTCTATCAGAGTCTTGATTCTTTATACTACTTGAGCGTGACGCTATTTCAAAAGTTCGTTTTATCAGCATTGTTGTGGCTTTGTGTATGTAGTTCTCTTCTTTATCCTGCAACTGTGGTGCACAGAGTGTCCGTATTATTGTTCTTTATCACCTTTCTCTGGTTTTGGGAAATGTTCTTATTTAAAAGTCACAAATTAAAACAGAGTTCTTTGTCATTGTTTTGCTGCTCATGTGTCCTTCTTCCTCGCCATGGATCTTGTCTGCACGTGCTGAGGTTCTTCCTCGTTGTCTGTAGCTTCTTTGTGGTTGGATGCAGCTGGAGGGCTTTCTCCTATATAAGGTTTAATGTCATTCAGGAAGAGCCATGCCCTTCTGCCCTGGACTTTGACGGCTGAAGGAGTGCAGTCCTCTACGATGAAAGGGCCATTGAATCGTGGCTCATCCCACTTCTTCCTTGTAAAGTTCCTTATAAGAACATCATCCCCATGGAAGATGAGAGGCACGCATACACCTTGCGCTTCGTCTATTTCAGCATCTGTTGTATTTTGTATTGTGCTGCACCCTTTTCGCCGTCGCTGAAGCTGGCCTGAAATGACAGAGACGCTGGATGTCATACAATTCAAGTACTCCTGCATCTCTGTCCCCAAGACCTCACTTGTTGGCTGGGCATCACATCTAGCTCTATCTCGGGGGGTAAGAGTGGTCCTCATCCTTCTGCCTGTGACTATCTCGTGTGGCCTGAGATGGTGGTCGGAGCCTGGTTGGTTCGGAAGTGCATACAATGCCAGTGGTAGACAGTGCAGCCATCCCTTTTTTTATGTGAGTTTCAGCTTGGCTATCCTTTCCTTTAACAAGCCGTTGAGCCGCTCACATATGCCATTCCCCTCCGGATGATACGCCGACGAGAACTTGTGTTTTATACCAAGCAACAAGCTGATCTGCTCGAAAACTGCATTAACAAAGTGAGCCCCATTGTCTGACCTCATACCTCGCACACCCCCCATTTAGGGAACACTTCCCTCACTAGAAATTTGGCAGCACAGGTAGAGTCTGGATGTGCACAGGGACCTACTTCTATCCATCTAGAGAATGGACACACCACCACAATTAAATACCTGTACCCATTGCACACTTGAATCATGTCAACGTAGTTGATATGCAAGTGCTGGAATGGCCCATTTGGCTGGGGGATAACTCCTCTTACTACTTTTAGTGTGTGCCCAGCGGTGAATTGCTGGCAGATTATGCAGTTCACCATGAAGAACGCAACATGCTGTGATAAATTCGGTGTAAACCAGTCTTCTGCGAGCGTTGCAGCAAGACTTGCTTTTGTAATATGTATAGGTGTTAAGACGGATTTCTGAACTCTGTCCTGGCGGCGCAGAGGTTCAGAAGGCCAACCTAATTACTTGGAACAGGGTAACCTCTGGACAAGCCAGACCAATCAGGGTAGCGATCGCGGCGGTCAAGACTAGGTCTCAAGAGGGGTGAGGGTGACTGAAAGCCTGCAATGAGCACACAAAGCAAGGACACTTACAAATTACTCCAAACAGGTGTTATATTAAAAATATATACACATTTATTCCAAGGCCTTTGCAACAAGGATCGTAGTGAGAAAATCACAATAAAACTCTAGTAAACCAACACATACCAAACCAATACAATATATATACAAATACAAACGAGTCTAAAGCGTTAGATGCACGAAATGTGTAGTCCACCTAGAAGGGGAGGACAACAGGCAGTGCAAAATAATGATTAGACCCAGTCCGCCTTCAGAGGCACCTAACTAAAAGGAAGTCCAAGCCCTACGAAGAGTGAAGCCTTGTGCTCAAAAGTGCCTGCACACGCTGGTGCCAACGGGCAAAAAGGGGAGTCTCTTCAAGGGAATCAGGCAGTTCAGTTCGGTACACAAATGAAGAAGAACAGAGTTCCGCGACTCAAGCGCAGCCTCCACTGTGGGCAGAAGCAGAGCACGAGTACGGAAAGGCGTGCTGTTTGACACAGCGGGGAAAAGCTATGGGCTCCTGCAGGAGGGCGACCAGTTCCTAGCTATGCTACTCACCGTTCCCCGATGCAAGCAGACCCTGGCTTCTCCGCGTCAGTTTCAGTGCTGGCAGGTTCAGGGGAGCAGGGAACGTCTCGTCGTCGTGTAGATTCTGCAACAGCAGAGTTGAGTTAAAGATGTCGCAAACGAAGTGAACCCGCACAGTTTGTTACCACAGCAGGGCAACGGAGCGGCCGTGTGTATCTCAGCCAAATGTACACTACTCACTTCAGACCTGGGAATGCCAAGTGTACGAATCGTGTGAGAGTGACAAGGACTCGAAATACAACACAACCTGGCGGCGGTTACAGAGCAAGACTCCTGGGTAGGCTGGTCAGTCTGCTGGATGGCCCAGAGACACTTCCGAAGGCTTACGTGCAGGAGATGGTGATGATGCTGAGAATAGCTGTCCCCGCTATTCCAAGGGTCGAAGTACCAGTACAGGCCTTCTGGTTCGATCAGAGGTAGAAAGGGTTTCACAAAAGCGACAGCAGTGCAGAGGAGCAGTCCTTCAGCGGGTCACCAGCGATTCCTCGGTTCAGCCTAGTGGTTGCAGGATACTTGGCTCCTGTATTCCTTTGTTCGTGAGAACTCAGGAGATCGACATGGTAGTGGCGTTTTCAGCCCCCTCTTATCACGGTTCCCTTTGCGCCAAAATGGAGGGGCCCCTATGGGAGATCCGCTCATCAAACACTCACACCATACGTGGACCTATCCCGGACCACGGTGGTCCCAGGCATTCACACCACACTAGACTCTCTGGCACCCAGGATGTGTATTGGGACCAGACATCCCAGCCCACATCCTGGAGGCACACACAAGGGCTGTAGAAGCCCGCGAAAGCATCTGTGTTTCACGGGAAAGTACATGCCCAAATAAGGAAGGCCCGGGATCGGCTCGACCCGGGGAAGGTGAAGGGAGCAAGTTGGTCAGCGGACAGGACAAAGGAGCATAGTGGTCTGGCCATTTTGGGAGCCAGGCCACCATTTTGGGCTAGACGCGAGAAACGCGCTTAAAACGCCAAAAGGAGCTCAAAAACACAAGAAACGATCGCTGCCACCATTCCCGTCCGTGATTCACTTGCACCGATCATTTACAATCCAAAAAGAGTATCTAGGGCCTGTAGAAGGCTAGAGACCCAAGAGAGCAGTAACTTAGCTTACAGTGCCCTCTTGTGTCATGTTGCACGAAAGCTGCAACATGATAAAGAAACTACGGAAAACAGCGTTTCCCGGTACTGACTGTCTTAAGGGCATGTCAGTTTCCCCGTAAGAATGGAGCGAAAGCCCAGAGGAGTGCAGCAGAAGGCTGCACTTCTCTGGCAAAGTCTAGATCATGGTGAAAACAACAGCAAAAAGTTTAGGGGTTGCCACATGGAAGGAAAATTACCCACAATTAAGAAATCTTTCCTAACACTCTCCCCTCCCAGACTATGGACAGGGGGAACTAATCCACTCCTGGATGAGTCTCTTGTTCAGGTCGGTTAAACATTCTGGACAACCCATCAGCATTGCTATGTTGGACACCTGGCCTATGCTCAATAGTGAAGTCGAAGCCTTGTAGACTTATGGACCACCTAAGCAACTTTGGATTCTCTCCCTTCATGTTCATTAGCCACTTTAAGGGCTTATGGTCAGTTTGCACAGTGAAGTGGGTCCCATAGAGGTAGGGCCTCAGCTTCCGTAGGGCCCACACAACAGAGAAACATTCTTTCTCCACTGTGGACCATCTGAGCTCTCTGTCATTAAGCTGGCGACTAATAAAACCAATAGGGTGTTCCTTACCCTTCTCATCTACTTGCGATAGTACAGCTCCTATCCCAGTGTCAGAGTCGTCCGTCTACACAATAAAAGGTCTTTGATAATCAGGGGCCCTGAGGACAGGTGCCTGGCACAAGGAGTCTTTTAAGCCATTGAAGGCCTTCTCACACTCGTCGGTCCAAGTTACCTTCTTGGGTTTCTTCGGAGTGCTGAGGGCAGTCAGAGGGGCAGCTATGGTGCCATAGTCTGCCACGAAGTTGCGGTAATACCCCGTGAGTCCTAAGAAGGCTCTCACTTGGGTCTGTGTAGTGGGGGTAGGCCAGTCTTGTACTGCTTGTACTTTACTGGGAAGAGGCTGTATCCTCCCTCCACCTACTTCAAGTCCAAGGTAAACCACTGAGCCTTGTCCAATCTGGCATTTACTAGCCTTTCTGGTCAAGTGTGCTTTCTGAAGAGCCTGGAGCACAATCCCGAGGTGTTTCACATGGTCTTCCCAGGTGGCACTGAAAACTGCTATATCGCCCAGATATGCAAGACAGAATTCGTCCAACCCATTCAACACATGATTCACAAGCCTCTGGAAAGTGGCAGGTGCATTCTTCAACCCGAACGGCATTACCCTGAATTGGTAAAGGCCGTCTGGAGTAGAAAACGCTGTCTTCTCCTTGGCATGTTCTGCTAAAGCTATTTGCCAATAGCCAGCAGTGAGGTCAAATGTGCTGAGGTACTTGGAGGCACCCAAAGTATCCACCAGCTCATCTGTTCGAGGCAAGGGTTGTGCATCTGTCTTGGTGACAGCATTCAGAGCCCTGTAATCCACGCAGAACCTCAATTCAGAAGTGCCTGCCTTTGGAACCAAAACCACAGGGCTGGACCAAGGACTACTAGAGGGTTCAATCACCCCAAGGTCTAACATCTTGTTGACCTCGGTCTTAATATAAGACCATACTTTGTCTGACATCCTGTATCCCCTACTTTTGGTAGGTACACTGTCTCCTGTGTCTATGTTATGTTTGCACCAAGGTGTCAAACCAGGCGACTGTGAAAACAGGGGGGAAAACTGCCTAAGCAAACTTTTCACCTCAGCCTGCTGATTAGAAGTCAGGTGAGGGGCCACTCGGACACCCTGAAAGGAGCTATCTGAAGGACCGCTTTGGAACAGGTTTGGGAGAGGTTCAGACTCCTCTTCCTCAACATCTGAAGCCAGTAGCAGTGCTGCGATTTCGACTCTTGGGTCGATTTCTAGGCCTTCAGCCTATTTACGTGAAACACTTTTGGAGCCTGCCCAGGCCTTCCAAGGTCCACTAAATAGTTAACCTCACCCAGGGGCTCCACCACTGTGTAAGGGCCTGACCATTTGTCCTGTAAAGCTCGAGGCCTTATGGGAATCATGATCAGGACTTGCTGACCGGGTGTAAAGTTGATGAGGGAAGCTTTCTGGTCATACCAATGTTTCACCAGCGCTTGTCCTGCCTTAAATTTATCCCTAGCCAAGCCCATCAGAAGTACCGTCCGTTTTCTGAGCCCCAGCACATAATCTACTACGTTGGTAGTAACAGGGGGATTGGGCATCTCCCATCCCTCTTTGACTATGGCTAAGGGTCCCCGTACAGGATGACCGAACAGAAGTTCGAAGGGGCTGAAGCCAACACCCTCCTCTGGTACCTCTCGGTAGGCAAACAGTAAGCATGGTAAAAGAAGATCCCATTTTCTTCTCTGAGGTTCTTCCAGAGCCCCAATCATGCTCTTTAACGTTCTGTGGAAACGTTCCACCAGACCATTGGTCTGGGGGTGGTATGCAGAAGAGAACTTGTAGGTGACCCCACATTCTTTCCACATAGCCTGCATATACTTCGACATAAAGTTGCTGCCACGATCTGACACAACTTCTTTAGGGAAGCCAACCCTAGTAAATATGCCAAGTAACGCTTTTGTAACTAACTTGGCAGTTACAGTTTTCAATGGGATGGCCTCAGGATATCTGGTTGCATGGTCGACCAGCACCAGGATAAACCTATTGCCTGAGGATGTTTGCGGGTCAAGGGGACCAACGATGTCAATCCCTACCCTTTCGAATGGTATTCCCACAACTGGGAGTGGTACCAATGGAGCTTGGATTGTCGAGCCAACCTTACCAGATAACTGGCAGGAGGCACAACTCCTGCAGTGACTTTCTACTTGCACTCCCATCTTGGGCCAGTAGAAGTGCATGGATAACCTTTGCTTGGTCCTCTTAATACCAAGGTGACCAGCAAGGGGCACTTCATGCGCCAACTGCAGGAGGAAGGGTCGTACAGCAAGGGGAACCACCAACCTCCTATGGTCTCCTTCTGTAGACTCTGTGGGCTCACTATACAGGAGTCCACCTTCCCAATAAATCTGATGCGTCTCAGGATGTTCACCCTCAAGCTGGGAGCAGGCCTGTCTCCTTAGGCCTTCCAGAGATGGGCACTCACGTTGGCCTTTACTGAATTCTTCCCTGTCAGGACCACCTTCTACTAACAAGTCTTTTAGTTCAGGATGGTCGTTGGGGTTAAATACTTCAGGCATCGCCACCTCCTCGTCAGGCCCGGGCGATTGACCAACTTCCTCCACTGCAGTGGTAGGCGGGCGCGGGGGAATGTTCTCTTTCCCTTGTCTTGACTTGTTTACTCCTTTCGCCTTGGGTTTCCCCTTCGGCTGGGGCGGCGTATTGGTCTTGGCCAATGCTGCCCGTGTTTGAGACTGTGTGCAGGGTCTGTCGGCAGTGTCTCCTACAAGCCCTAAAGCTCTGAGATCATTGCCTAACAAGACCTTTCCTGGGACGTTTCTCTGAATGCTCACTGGAATCCTGACTGCTGTACCATTTAGAGTAAGATTTACAGGTATTACTGGAAACATGCGAGGTGGGCCGTCAGCCAACTTAGTGGGCATCAGAGTAGCTCTGGCAACTTCCTCTGAGTCTACCAAGGTAGAATCCACTACAGTTCGACTGCACCCACTATCCCTAAGAGCTGGAGTATCCACTCCATTGATCAGCACACTGTCTTTAAAGTAGTGCTTGGTATTATCTGGAATCCTAGCATAAGCCTCTGCGACTTTAGGCTCCCAGGAACCCAGGGAAACTAAAACTACCTCAGCTTCTATCCCACTGGGGAAGGAGTCTGAGGAGAAGGATGCTCCTGTAATCTCTTCTTCCTCGTAGGAGGAGAAGGCCAGATTAGCGGAGTGGACCCCCAAAGGTTTAACCTTACACCGGGGATCCTCCTTCACGTGGTCAGTTGCTCCACAAGCAAAACAAGATCCATTGGGTCTGTTTACATAGGGAGGCTTATTGTAACCAGAGTTCTGTTTCGGAGGCTGACCTCCACTACCCTGTGAGTTCTCTTGTGTCTTACCCTTATTTTTCTTTTTGGGGCCCTTTTGAGAAGAAGATTTATCAGATTCTCCACCCTCCTTATCTTTGGACTTTTTCCCTTCCTCCTGCTTACCAGGATGAGTTTTGTCCTTATGGGACACTCGATGTGACACCCATAAGTCTGCTGCAATGGCCAGCTTCTTAGGATCTATCTCCTTCGAATCGGCCAAATGCTGCTTAAGCTCCGGGGAAGAAGATGCAAAAATGTGTTCCAGCATGACAAGATTTATCATGCCTTCAAAGGTAGAAACCTTATAACCTTCGACCCAGCCAGTCAAGTTTTTTAAGGATTCGGTTACATAAGATACCCAAGTACCACCTTCTTTTTTCTTGTACTCTCGGAATCGTTTTAAATATTGGGCAGGAGTCTTTCCAAACTTTAAAATGAGAGTTTGCTTTAACATTGCGAAATCAGCTCGCTCAGCCTTCGACATTTCCATAATGGCACTACAGCCAGAATGGGGCAGTCTGCTGAGTAACCAGGCAATCTTATCAGCATTGTCAACTTGTTGAACTTCACATGCATACTCAAATGCTTTCAGCCAGTCCATAATGTCATTCCTTTCCTCGTACACACTGAGCAGATCTTTCGTAAACCGTGGATGAGAGGAGGCCCCAGACCCATGTCCAGGACCCTTGGATCCATTTGCAACCTGAAGCTTGGCCAGTTCCAACTGGTGATCCCTGTCTTTCTGTTTTTCTGCCTGTTCGATTTGTAGTTTGGCTATGCTGAACTCAAGCTCCTTCTGCCTAAACCGCAGCTCTTGCTTCAGGAATTCAAGCATAGCCTCCCCATCAACACTGGCAGAGGAAACATTAGACATCTCATCCTCCCTGTTCTCGTGGTTGCGGTGGATCAGTGCAGCGGCAGAACCGTCGGTTCTACCAGTGAGAGCAGCCCCACCTCCTTCCGCACTGTCCTCAGAAGTTATAGCGTCAAGCTGCGCTTCTTGCCACGCCACGATTCTTTGGATCATATCCAATTTGGTGCCTTGAGAGGAAACACCTCTCTCCGCACACATCTTTTTCAATGTTTCGGATTTGGAAGCATTTAAAGTTAACAAGGTATTTGTTTCCATACTGTTAGATAGGACTATGGCCTTTTTAAAGTTATACTACGACAATTCACTACGTGTCCTGGTAGGAATAACTTGAAATGCCTTAGTTCGTGCGCAACACTGGATACCTTCAGTCGTATCCCACCGCTGTACACCAATTTGTTAAGACGGATTTCTGAACTCTGTCCTGGCGGCGCAGAGGTTCAGAAGGCCAACCTAATTACTTGGAACGGGATAACCTCTGTACAAGCCAGACCAATCAGGCTAGCGATCGCGGCGGTCAAGACTAGGTCTCAAGAGGGGTGAGGGTGACTGAAAGCCCACAATGAGCACACAAAGCAAGGACACTTAAAAATTACTCCAAACATGTGTTATATTAAAAATATATACACATTTATTCCAAGGCCTTTGCAACAATGATCGTAGCGAGAAAATCACAATAAAACTAACTAAAAGGAAGTCCAAGCCCTACGAAGAGTGGAGCCTTGTGCTCAAAGTACCTGCACACGCTGGTGCCAACGAGCAAAAAGGGGAGTCTCTTCGAGGGAATCAGGCAGTTCAGTTCGGTGCACAAATGAAAAAGAACAGAGTTCCGCGACTCAAGCGCAGCCTCCACTGGGGGCAGAAGCAGAGCACGAGTACGGAAAGGCGTGCTGTTTGACACAGCGGGGAAAAGCTATGGGCTCCTGCAGGAGGGCGACCAGTTCCTAGCTATGCTACTCACCGGTCTCCGATGTAAACAGACCCAGGCTTCTCCGCGTCAGTTTCAGTGCTGGCAGGTTCAGGGGAGCAGGGGACGGCTCGTCGTCGTGTAGATTCTGCAACAGCAGAGTTGAGTTAAAGATGTCCCAAACGAAGTGAACCCGCACAGTTTGTTACCACAGCAGGGCAACGGAGCGGCCGTGTGTATCTCAGCCAAATGTACACTACTCACTTCAGACCTGGGAATGCCAAGTGTACGAATTGTGTGAGAGTGACAAGGACTCGAAATACAACACAACCTGGCGGCGGTTACAGAGCAAGACTCCTGGGTAGGCTGGTCAGTCTGCTGGATGGCCCAGAGACACTTCCGAAGGCTTACGTGCAGGAGATGGTGAAGATGCCGAGAATAGCTGTCCCCGCTATTCCAAGGGTCGAAGTACCAGTACAGGCCTTCTGGTTCGATCAGAGTTAGGAAGGGTTTCACAAAAGCGACAGCAGTGTAGAGGAGCAGTCCTTCAGCGGGTCACCAGCGATTCCTCGGTTCAGCCTCGTGGTTGCAGGATACTTGGCTCCTGTATTCCTTTGTTCGTGAGAACTCAGGAGATTGACATGGTAGTGGCGTTTCCAGCCCCCTCTTATCCACGGTTCCCTTCGCGCCAAAACGGAGGGGACCCAATGGGAGATCCGCTCATCAAACACTCACACCATATGTGGACCTATCACGGACCACGGTGGTCCCAGGCATTCACACCACACTAGACTCTCTGGCACCCAGGATGTGTATTGGGACCAGACATCCCAGCCCACATCCTGGAGGCACACACAAGGCCTGTAGAAGCCCGTGAAAGCATCTGTGTTTCGCGGGAAAGTACATGCCCAAATAAGGAAGGCCCCGGGTAGGCTCGACCTGGGGAAGGTGAAGGGGGCAAGACGGTCAACGGACAGGACAAAGGAGCCTCGTGGTCTGGCCATTTTGGGAGCCAGGCCACCATTTTGGGCTAGGCGCGAGAAACGCGCTTAAAACGCCAAAAGGAGCTCAAAAACACAAGAAACGATCGCTGCCACCATTCCCATCTGTGATTCACTTGCACCGATCATTTACAATCCAAAAAGAGTATCTAGGGCCTGTAGAAGGCTAGAGACCCAAGACAGCAGTAACTTAGCTTACAGTGCCCTCTTGTGTCGTGTTGCACGAAAGCTGCAACATGATAAAGAAACTACGGAAAACAGCGTTTCCCGGTACTGACTGTCTTAAGGGCATGTCAGTTTCCCAGTAAGAATGGAGCGAAAGCCCAGAGGAGTGTGGCAGAATGCTGCACTTCTCTGGCAAAGTCTAGATCATGGTGAAAACAACAGCAAAAAGTTTAGGGGTTGCCACATGGAAGGAAAATTACCCACAATTAAGAAATCTTTCCTAACAATAGGGTAGTGTAATTGCTCCAATACTACTTTCAGTAGGGCGACAGGCATTACTGGTTTACCAGTGCTGTCTTGCCTCCACAACCCGTCAGAGGGGTTTAAGGAACACCCTTGATGCTTCCACAAATGTTTCTCCTCCTGAGGTGCCTCCCCTGGGAGTTCCATTAGCTGAGTCTGTCCCATGTTGCTATAGGCCTCTGGTGTGGCTCGTGCTACCATCATACGCTCATGGGTACGTGCCACCTCCACGTCCATGAGTGTTTCATCCTTGGATGCCATGCGCTTGGCTTCCGTGTCCGCTTCATGATTTCCACGTGACACGAAATCTGTCCCTTTGGTGTGGGCGGCGCATTTCACGACTGCTATGCCCACTGGGAGCTTCAGTGCTTTTATCAACCTGTCCAATAAGGCTGCATGTTGCACTGGTTAGCCGTCCGCTCGGAGGTACCCCCTCCTTTTCCAGCGTGCTCAGCCTGCATGCACGGTAGATGTCACATAGGCAGAGTCACTGTACACAGTTACTTCCTGGTCTGCATGATTCTCAATGTCGAGTATCAGCACCAATAGTTCTGCAGCTTGCGCAGAATAGTGAGATGGTATTCATGCACTGACGAGTACCTGGAACTCTCCATTTGCTAGGTGTTTTATCATGGCCACGCCTGCGTATCTTTGTCGATCTTCTTGATGAGCCGTCAATAAGCACGATCTCACCACCTGCCAGGGCATTTTCCTTTACCCTGGGAATTTCATCATAGAATTCCTCATAATTTGTGCAATCATGTACGTGTTTTCCCTCTGTGACCGGCTCAGCTATAAAAATAGCTGGATTCACAGTTTTATATCGCACAATTTTGATCGATGGGTTAGAAATAATCACTTCATATGTGGATGCTCTCTGAGATGTCAGCGTGCCCTTTGGCATCTCTAGTATGGCGAATAACGAGTGCTCGACATACAATGTCATGGAGCACCCCATCACAATGGATGATGCCTTTTCAATGGTGAACGCGGCAGCAGCTAGATTTTGTTTGCACGGGAAGTGGCCCTTCATTACCGGGTCCAGACTCCCGCTGTAATATGTTAGGGGCTTGTACCCCAGTGACGTTCGCTGCGCGAGCACTGCCGTCATAAAATTACCATCATTGTGTGAGAACAGGTAGAATTCCTCTGCATAATTAGGAATCCCGTGAACTGGGGCCTTACAAATCGCCCCCTTGAGTTCTGCAAACCCCTTTTTCATTGCCTCCGTCCATTCGATTTTTTCCCTTGTCGCCTGGGCCTTCTTTAGGGCCTGAAGCAAGGGCTTGGTATACGAGCTGTAGTCAAAGACCCATGCTCTGACATAATTACACAGGCCTAAGAAGCTTTGCATTTGTTTTATCGTGAGCTGTCTAGCTCTGTTCATGATAGCTTCAGCCCTTTCTGGGGTTACCTTTTTCCCTTCGTCTGAGATTAGCTGTCCTATGTACAGCACCTCTCACTGACAGTATTGTAGCTTTTCCTTGTCAACTTTATATCCTTTCTCAGCCAGGATAGTCAATAGCTGGACAGAGTCGCGACTGCATTGTTCCTCAGTGACGCTGCAGATCAGAATGGCATCCACATACTGCAAAACAACACTGTCTACTTCAATATTGCTTAGGTCCATCTGCAGGACTCTGTTGAAAATGGATAGAGACTCACAGTACCCCTGTGGCAGCCTCGTGCTTTTCAGGTGCATTTGCCTGAAAGTAATTGACATCAGGTCTTGTGAGTCACGGTGCAACAGGATTGAGAAAAACACATTTTTAAAGTTAATCACCGTGAAATATTTTGCCTCCGTGGGTATGTTGTATAGAATTGTGGATGGATTAGGGACTAGAGGGAACTCGGCTTCAACTATATCGTTCAATGCTCGTAAATCTTGGATTAAATGCCAAGACCCTCCCTTTGATTTCTTGACAGAGTAAATCATCAAGTGGCAAGTTGATTCTGACATCACTAGGATGCCCTGTTCCATCATGGCGGAAATTGTCTTAGCAATCCCTTAATCTGCTTCTCTGGACATAGGTTATTGTCGTGCTCTTGGTAAAAGTGCTCCTGGTTTCAGTTTAATTTTCACTTCACCTGCCCTCTTCAGGAGGCCTACGTCATAGGGCCCTTTAATCCATACCACGGCATGCACTTGGGCCATGTCGTCATCAAAGTATTCTGGACGTATCAGCGCAAACATCATTCTCTGTGACACCTCCCGTTTGATCATTTTAACCCAAAATATGAGACTCACTTCCACCCTTGTCTCTTCTAGGTCAGGGTGTTCTTCGAACAGATCGTCATCGGTGACGTCAGTCACTCGATACCCTTCTTCGATGGCGATAATCGCACACCATTGTCTGCCTTCGTTGTCATATCCTTTCACCAAAACCACTTTCCCTCGCACTGCGGCAGATTGTATCATTGAGGGAAATACTTGTCCCTCTTCTTCACGCACAGGTATTCTTGGTCTGAATAGAAACTCATCAGGTGCCCTCATAGTTCTATCTGCAAGGCCTGGCAATCCTGCCATGAGCACCCGCACGCTATATGCGAAGACATCTGGCTCTAATGGTATAGCTCTCATGGCTATACGTCCGGAGTATGCTCTGATAATTTCTCACACGTTTGAATAATGCATTCCTGGAGTGGAGCATACTATACCATTCTCGGTAAACGAGATTGTCATATTCAACTTAGTCATGAAGTCCCGACCCAGGATGTTTACTGGGGTATTCTGACGTGAATATAATAAGGGTACATTCATTTTGCGCTCTCCCACAGAGACTGGGAGCACGACTTTAAAAGGAACTCTACTGTGAGCTCCCGTGAAACTCTGAGTATCTGTGGCCTCGCTGGACAAGGAAAACTTGCCATCCCGTATGCACGAGCGCGTTGCACCCGTGTCAACTAAGAAGAAATATTCCTTACCCCCTATGACGAAATTCATCCTAGGTTCCCTATTAGGGTCTGGTGTCACTGATAGGATAGAACACATCAGTGTCCCCCGTGAGCTGTCCTATTTCATATATAAATTCAGCCCACTGTATACTTGCTGATTTCCCCCATTTCCAGGATTGACTCCCCCTCCGGAGCTTGTGCCCGACGACATTTGCAGCGGTGCCTGTTGGGATTGTCCTTGCGGTACGTTCCCCATGTGCGAGGGTTGAACCACCTGCTGTGCACCTTGCTGCCAGCCTGACACCTCCTGCTGCACTTTGTGATTTTGGGCACTGCCCTGGTGTGGGACAGCAGGCTGATTCACCATGCCTGTTCCCATTCCTTGGCCGTTTTGCCACATGCCTTGGCTTCTGCACATGTGCGCCACATGTCCTGTCATTCCACACAGCCAACACACTGGCGGTGGTCAGGCCATCTGTCCATCTGGCATAGCTGGACTGCCCATCTGTGCATTCTGAAAGCCACCTTGAATATTCTAAAGGCCTCCTTGGTTACCTCAAAACCCACCCCAGTTACTCTGCCATCCTCTTCCTCCAAAACCCCTTCCCCTCGGGTAAAATCCCGTGCTACCCTGATTATTCAGCGATGGGTTAGTCGCTTGCTGTGTGCGCGGTTCAGCTGGGCTTGTCAGCATGGCTCCCTCGAGAGCATACTTTGAGAGTTTCTTTTGCACCAGCTTCGCCTCCTCACCCTTACGAGTTGCCTCCTTTTTCCGATTATTTTCTTGCAACAATCTACAGTAATGTGCAATTGTCAACTGTATTTCAGCCCATGGTTTGGCTTTTATTCCTACCAATTTCTTGAGCTGTTTTTGCACTGGCTTGGGCAACCCTTGGCATAATATGTGGTAGAATACAGGGATAGATTTCGTCCAAGACTCATGCGTTTCGAGCACCCATGCATCTTGAAAGTTCTGGATATAAATCAACGGATCCTCTGACTCTTTCATTTTCTGAGTCATTATAGCCCCTATATCAGAAGTGTCTGGATATAGCGTTCGCAGTGCTTTCCACACTGCTGCTCTACAATTATTAAATGGTGCTCCGTCATGGGAGGTGTTAATTAGGGTTACCCTAGGGTAGCCTGCCCGTTTCCATACATCGTCTGCTCTTTCACCAAGTATGGCAATTAGGTGGCCCTTAATGTCCCCTATAGCTAAGGTGACACCCCCCGTCATTTTCCCTAACTCATGTATCCACTTCCCGGCTCCTGATGTCAGCATTGGAAGCTTATTTTTTAGGTTCTCTCGGTCCATGTGTGGCCATGGAATATATTGTGGTCTTGCTCCCCCTTTTCTATCAGCGGGAATTGGAATGCGCAGTCTTCCTTTTCTTTCCCCATAGCTCTCTGGTCTTTCGCTGGGTTGGCATTTCCGCCATGCCGTCTCCCTGGCAATGCCCTTAATCTATCTGCATAGGCAGGTGCTGATGCCCCCCTCTGACCGTGGGGTGTTCCTTCATGTCATCCGGACTGCGTGGCAGACTTCGGTGTCCTACTTGCGGACTCGCTAGCATCTGACCATCGTAACCCTCGGTCCCCTGGGAGCCGTTTTTCAATCCGTCTCCCTTCCTCATGTGCCTCATCCTCCGTTTCCCCACCGGAGTCAGATTCTGAATACTCCCAGTTTACACAACTCCTTGCATCTTCTTCGTCCTGCCCAATCTCCAGTCTGTCTAGGGACAGTCCCCTGTTCCCACTACTTCGGGTGACATCCTCTGTGTCATATAGCTGAGTGCTTTCCAGGCACTCATCTTCCCTTTCCCCATGGGATCTCTGTTCTAGCCCCATCTCATCGTATATCTTATCAATTGTTTCCCCGATGCTTCTGGTGTCGAAGTCTTCCTCAATTTTTGTCCCACTCGTACCTGGTACTGAGTCATGTGCAGGAAAAGATTCTTCTATGTCTTCCCATTCTACAACAGGATTGATTGGGTTTTTTAACTTCCCGCTCCAAATATTCAAGATCTCGTGCCCTCTGTCTGTGCTTATGTTCTGCATCCTCATCTATTTCCTTGCGCTTCCTCGCTTCTTCTCTAGCCTTGTCTACTTCCCTCATCCTTTCGTTTCTACGTTCCTTTGCCCTTCTAATTTCCTCATCTTCTTTTCTTTTCATTCTCTTCTCTCGTGCCCTTTGCTCTTCTTCCAACCTTTTCTTACTCTGTTTGTACTGGTCGTAGGATGCCTTCTGTTTGCGATCGAGCAGGTTCTCTTGCTCTTCGCGATATAGTTGTTCTCGGTTCAGCCTATCCTTCCCTCTTGTCCTTTCATCCCTTATTTCCTTCTCCTTTTCTCTCTCTCTCCTTGGCTTCTCATCAGACCTCTCTCTTGGCCTTTCATCATCACTTCCTTTTCCATCTACTTTCAGCAATATCTGCCCTCCCATCCATTCGTCTTTTGCGAATGTTGTCTCATCAGTTCTACCTTTGTTTCCCTTTCGTTTCTTTCCCTCTCTCTCCTTAACAAGAGATGCACAACTCTGTGCCTGATCCTTTCCTTCATCATTGCGTCTCTCCTTGTCCCTCGGGACTTCGGAGGCAAGATTAATTTCCTGGTCCTTTTCTTTATTGTCGTTGTTACTATACGTAGGCGACTCATATGCAGGGTTGCTATACCCCGTGGCTGCCTTTAGTTATCTTACCGGGTAGAGCCCCTCTGTCTTACATCTCTCGATGGCTGGCTCAGGCAGGGCCGGTGGCGCGGTAGTCGTCTCACCCCCCTCCGTGCATACGTTTAATATCCAATCTGCAGGAGGCTCTTCCTCCTTCGTCTGCTCAAACATCTTCCATAGTTCTAGAACAGCAAGACGTTTCTCTAGCTTCTTGTCTGTATATGTGGCATGTAGATAAGTCATCATGTGTTGTAAGCCGGCTTTTGATAGGGACCCATTCAATGGCCAAGGCATAAACATCTTGTGGGTGGTACCCTTAAACCACTCTGTGCTATACTTTTTTAATTTAGGTGCATGCTTAGGTAGTTGCTTGCATAGATGCGCAAGTGGGGTGAACTCCTCCATTTCAATTCCTTTACCAACAATATTTATACAGTTTGCGATCCTTCTACTAGTATGAGCGAGCACCAGATACGCAAGTTCCAATCCAATCTTTTCCCGCCAAATTTTATACTATCAATTAACTCAAAACCATCAATTCATTGGCGATTCCCTCTTCTTCACACAATCGCGTAAAATCAAATTTCATCTCACACAATCAATGATACAGTTCTCTTACATTCAGCTTACAACAGAACACATAGGACAGACACTTGACAGACTAGACAGACACCAGCTGGTCATACATATACCTGCCTTCTAATCAATACCCCATTATGGAGTTTAAACAAACTTCATTGTAGTCTAATTGTCCCTTATTATATGGGCTATGAGTTCACGTTTCTTCTGACCGCTGTATTAAAGTGCAGGAAAAAGGCGAATCCTTACGTTTTTCTCTCGGGTGCTCCCACCAGTAACTTTACGTTTTTCTCTCGGGTGCCCCCCCGGTAACCTTACGTTTTTCTCTCGGGTGCCCCCCTCATTTCTCTTTTATACTCGAGTTATTAACCCCTTATATATATATATACAGTCTTCTCTACTTCTGACTATTCTATTTTTTCTCTGCCACCCTCTGTTACCTTTCCCTTGCTTGTTCTAATGCCTACAAGACATTTGCCAAAGTAACGAGTTTGTTGTTTCACTCACCAATCGCATCTTTTCCTCTATGGCGCTTCGGGATCACGGCCCCTTCCTCTTCAGCCTCTTGCGGTCTTTTCGTCCGATTGGCTGCCCGTGGGAATGAGAAGGGTTATGCTTGGAAAGGCAGGTTCCTTCAGACCCACTGCAGATTTTTATGGACTTACACTATCATTGTCCACGCGAAGCTTCTCAGCCTACTCAGCCGGAATGGCGAAAGAACTTGTGATTTTGCCGAAGGCCTAGAGTTACTTCATGCCGTCGGCCTATAGGTGTCATATAACTATATTAATCAATAATCCATAATCGATGGCCGAAACCATCCTCACGCTACCAAGTGTACAGGAGAGCGAGATGTCCACCAACGGGCCCATAGGTCAGTGCTCACAATGTAATGTTTACTTACAATAATAATCTGACAATATGTTATTCTAGGGGCAGATATAACTTAACGGCCCCTGTGATTTTTAATAAAAATTCCATATTTCTGTATAGAATTCTCACATTGACGTTACACAGTTTATAATGTTCTCCTTCAAATGACAGCAAACATAAAGAAGCAAACTCAAGTTACATTTTCCTTTCAATAAAGCCTACAAGCATTGCATGTTTTCCTTATAGAAGTATGAATGGTACATTTCGTTTTTACATTGTTTTGCCTGACTAACATTGATTTCTTGCTATTTCATTGTAAAGTATCATTCTGATTTTGTATCATTTAGTAGGGAGCATTACATTCAATAAAATAATGTTTACAGACCTCAATGGATTTTGAAAACCCGGGATCATATCTTATCCAGATTCTACTGGCCTGGAATATAAAATCATATAAAATGGTACACTGTAAGCCTTGACATATGTTAGAAGACTTTCCATAACTCTGGCCCAGGGTTGCTGCTACAACTACTGCCCATTACTAAGGATCTTTTGTCACTCGTCACAATGGAGATAGTGGGTCAGGTAGAGGTCTTGATATAAGGTAAAAAAACATATCTTGGTTATCTTGGATTATGCTACAAGGTACATGGAGTTGTTTCCCATGAGAACCAACACCTCAAGTACATTTTGAAACATATTTTACCATTCTTCCCGAGATTTGTTTCAGAAATACATTTTGATGGACCAGTGAAGTCCCTACATGTTTTTGTGAAATCACACATTTGTTATGGATAGAAACACTACAGACAGCTGTGTATCATTCTCAGATGGACTGTTGTACAGGAGAGCAAGATGTCTACCAACGGGTCCATAGGTCAGTGCTCACCCTCTAGTACTTGTAAGACAGGATAGCTGAACAATGTGAGGGATGGGGGTGCAGGATTCAGTTACTCCAACACGACTCAATAATGAGGACTCAGTAGTTTGGCAAAGGGAAGTCTGTTTAATGACAAGTACATCAAACAGGGAAGCAGTTGGGAATCAGCATCATTGCGACCACCTGTCTCGCTCCGACTTCCTTGAACTTCAGCTGAACAGCAATTTTTATACAAAAAACTCGTCATCATTGACGTCTAATTCTAAAAAAAACTTGTCATGCAATATAATTGGTTAGGAAAGGTAACTTAAATATAGGTGCTATATCTGTATATGATAATGGAGCATGTGGATTGGATAACTCTTATCGGGTGGGCGTCTACACCCCTCCCTCTACATCACACGTGATAGATGTCACTACAAGTACGATGTCTCATTGGTTCTACGATGTATAGGACCCTAGATAACTTGGTCCATTGTGATTGGGCAGGTTACACCCCTAGACATAAATTTCCACTTTTAATTAGCACCATGCAGAATGGACACCCAGGTGCCTGGTGTCCCAAGTTTTACCCTGCCTCCCTTCCATCAATCAGTATCTTGGGCTATGTTTCAATTAGTTGGCTGGGTATGGCCTCGAAACTGTAGCCTCTTATCAGGAAAAGTTATGGCATCCTCGGGTTCTGGGTGACATCAGGCGGTGGTACCTCTTCGCGCCTGGCCGATCATGTGCTAGTTCACTATGAATCTGCTTCGTTTCCAGCTTTTCGTGTATTTGTTCTTCTTTAGCCTCGCCACCTGCTAGAGCCCCCCTTATCTTGACCTTCATGGGGCATGCTGGTATGCTCTGAAGCTTGATTCTTGTTAGCTGGCGCTCTCCTCCCTTTCTCTGGATGACCTCGATTTCCTAGGCTTGAGCCGCTCTTTGTTGAGTTTCGATTTCACTCCTTCTCTTGACTCTGGCTGGGTTATGAAACTTGGCCTGCTAGGCCTCTGGCAGCTTGGGTGTATTTCTGCTTTACAAAATGGAGTCGCACTGTTATAATGTGCCTTGTTGAGGCAGATATATGGTTGGCGCTTGCCGCTCTACTCTTCTACTGAGCATTGCAAGCAGTATCGTTTTCTTTAGCTTCTTGCGTTTCAAGCCTATTCACACACGTTTAACTGGTTGGTTGCTTCCATCTCGTCTCGTAGGAACATTTCCTTACGTTTTAACATCTCTTTTCTGTGTCCATTACATCTATTTTCATAACTGCTTGCACTGGCGTGCTGTCCTCGATAGCTGTTTTTGTTAATTTGCGAGTCTGTCCAGACCCTTGTGTCATCTCCACTGGCCTTCCATTAAGGCTCTTTGGGTCTCTTCATTGACCGTCTGTAGGTACTCTTCATTTCATCTCAGCGGCTGGTACGGCTGTCTGATAGGGTACTGTGCTGCCCAGGGTTGTCTGGTTATGGGCGCTTCAACCGGTATGGATCTTCTGATGTACACTGGGCAGAGTCCCAGTGCAGCTCTTTGTTGGTTCATTTGTTCCTCATACATCACATACCTTGGCGAGTATGTTCCTGGTACCTCAGAATGGGGGGCTGGGGTGCAGGCCATGCCTGGGACCTCCTCTACACTGTCTAGTAGAACAGTTTAACAAAACACTAAGGAACATCCTGAGAAATTGTGTACAGGCAGATGGCAAACATTGTGACATATTTATAACTTGGGCCCTCTTTCCAGTAATAAAACCCTACAAGCCTCTTCAGGTGTTCCCCCATTTTTGTTGTTGGACATGTTGCAGGAGAATTAGGAGAGTCAGGAAGATCAGGGTAAGAACCTGGCATAGTATGCACAGGCCACCTGAGGTCATATGGCCTTCATCCAGATCTAAGTTAAAGCTAAACAAGCACTATATTTTCTTTTTTCGTTATTTTATTGTATTTTTTGTTTTAAACAAAACAATTTTTACAAAGAAAAAGTAACCATGATCCATGAACAGTGCCATCCGATCTTTGGATGGGGCCGTTTCGTTCAGTTTGTTTCATCACGAGTCTTTAAGATTATTCAACTTGGTTCTCGTTCCAACCCCAGCCTTTGTAGAATTTTTGAAACAGCAATCAACAATTTTGTGTTATTACCACTCATCATCCTCTCCCACCAGGAGTCCTCATCGTATAGTCTTGTGTGTTCCATATGCGGAGTCAAGTGGGACTTTCTTAGTGTGAGGGTACCTGGGCAGTGCAATTTAATCGTTTCTATCGATTTCCCATTTTTACAGAACCGGCAGTTATTGTTTGTAGATTGCCCTCTGATTTCCAGAATTTCCTTTGTTTTCAGCACATTTAATCTGGCTTTTAAGTAGAATTAATAAAGCCCCTCCAAAGATTGACTCTACGCCACACTCAGCAAATTATGCTTGAAATAAGTATTTGTTTAATTATCTCAACAAAAATTAGAAGAGTCATTTTTTTATGCCCATAGGCTTTTAAGTAGGTTGACACTACATAACTTAAGGTATATCTTAGAAAATGTAATGTCAGGGGTCAATTCCTGGTCCTCTAACTAACTTCCAAATGAACTCCCTACAAAGTAGGGCAGCCTGTATACAGTCACAGAGGTGGTCGGAGATCTTAACTATTGTGTAAAACAGCTTGGTAAGTGGGCGAAAGAACAAATCTACCACATTAACTGCTCAGGGATTGTAAAGACCCAAATGTCATAGCACAGCCCTTTGATTTGATTTGATTTGTTACTTGTGTCTGTGCCTGTGACAACAGCGGTATCTAAGTGCTGATGCCCACTACAGGAGTGCAGATGTAAAACAGAAAGATTATTTAATGAAATAATAATGTGTTAAATTTCTGCTGAAAGGTGAGCAGGTCTTGGTGTTGTGAAATGTAACTGGTAGGGTGTTTGTGAGTGATGGAGCTGATGACTGGAAGGATCATCCGAGAGTCTTCTCACATTTGATATAAGTAATAGTGAGTAAAGGTGTATTTTCACACCTTACCTTCCTGCTTGGCACATAGCACAAAATGTTGTCTTTCAAGCAATAGAGAGAATTGCAAAATAAGATTCTGTGCGTAAGGGAAAGTGCCTCAACTTTAACGTTAGTTGTCACTGCTAACTAAATAAGTATATTGAGGACAGGTGAAATATGTGCTTGCGTGAGTGTATTTGTAACAATGCATGCTGCAGTGTTGAGAAGGACCTGGAGCCCTTTGAAGATCTTTGTATTAGCCTCCACGAAGAGTACATTGCAGTAATTTCCTTTGGCTCCAGTGATGGCAATTACAGTGCAATTCTCCTTTGTTAGAAAGGGGTGAATCTGTTTAGCAATGATTGATTGATTGGCAGATGGAAGTGTGGACAGGGTGGGGTCAAGTATGACAATGAGTGATTTCATCCTCTCTCTTCAAATGTTTTCTTGATCATAACCACATCTGCCTCAAACGCTTCCACTAGACTACAATGCCTCATTGTTCTGATGATTTCCCCTTACGTTATATTGTTAATTATACTCTGTTTATACCCACATGATGCCCCGAATTCACTGCTGTGTGTTTACAGAATATTCTGGTTTCAATCTGGTAATTAACAATCAATATCAGCAGATCCAGAAAAGCAATCATTTTTACTGCATATACAAGTAATTTAAATTTTAAATTCATTCAGTTTTAATTTTTCAATAAACACATTCAGTTGTCCCTGTCGATATCATGAATATATCATCATTAAAATAAAGTTAATGTTAGATATAGAAAAGTTTGACATGTCTTCTAGCATGTCAGAATGCATGTAAAATGACACAGATTTGTCTTTGTGACAACGTTTAATTGAGAAGATCATATCCAGCAAGTATGGGTGGCTAGACGAGACAAAAAAGTCCTCACATTAGCCCATTTATTTATGGGGCAGGAGGAGGTTACCCATGTTCTCTCTTCCAAAATGTCAAGGTTCGAAAAATAGGTCCTTCTATCGAAGAGATATGTAGATTTTACATTGGATTGAAGAACACCCAAGCAATGACTTCAGTCAGACCCGGTTTTTAGGCTGCAAATAGATTCCGAAAAATATATAAAAGGAGGCGAAAGAGAAACTGTAATGAGGCATATGGAAGCTAATTAATCTTTGAACTACATGCATCTAAGTATGGACTTAATAAGGATACTGAGTTAGGTATCTTTTTGGGGGACTACAAATATGGAATTTGATATGGGAAGAACCCATTTGGAAGCCTTAAGAAAAAAGTAGCGTAATTTTGGGTAGAAAAACAACAACAAAATATTTAAGGCCATATCTAATAACTCTAATTGGAGGGTGTCAAATTGCAGAAGTATTTTAGAAAATGTTGAGATTTACTGATAATTAATCAATGAAATCACATTAAATAAAGAAGATTACAGAGGTGCAGTGAGGAAGACAAAATATGACATTAATATGGAATTGCAACGGTGGGACTTATATGAAATTTAGTACTGCATTACAAAAGATAAATATTAAATGTATAAGTGTCAATGATGAATTCAAGATGCTAACAACATTTTGTTGCAATTAGTTGGATGTCACAAGATGGCACACAGAAGCCTATGTCTATATGGGGTCTTGATGGCACATAACTAAAAACAGATTAACAAGTGGCATAGGTGTATGGAACTCAGAAGCAGGTATTGTAAGCATCCAAATGGCATCTTGTAGTTAAATAACTTAGAACAGATCCAAAATGTGAATAGCTATAACATGTATAGATATAACAATTAGTACAAGATGCAAGGCATTAGTATACATCTTGTGAAACTCAATATATATCGGAAACAGTGCCGAAACCTATATAAATAAGTATCTAAGGAAGTCAGAAAGCACTAGAATCAGGTAAATGTCACATCATCAGTAGAGCAAAAGGAAATTAGTAATAGCATGCTATGGATTCATCTGTGAATAAAAGAGATGGGTCTGTGTTAATTTGGCTGTCAAATGAGATTGGAAAACCTCAACAAGACTATAGATGATTAACAAGAATATTTTCAAGATAATGTATACTTTCCAAGAGCCATAAATATTTCACATTGAACAAAAAAGCAATAACAGAATGAATACTCCAAGGTACAATGAAAGAGTAATGATGCTGTATAATAAGACTAAATATAGTTGATTTCCAGTTCCAAATTGTCGCAATAATACTAGAAGGTGGAAGGTCAGTTCTGTAATTATTAAGTCTACATGTGTGAAATTAAGCTAAAAAACACTGCTGATTCATCTTAAATGTTTTAAGCAGAAAGGGTTTAAGTAATAGTTTCATGTCATGATGAGAACTAAATATATAAAAGAACAATTTAAACACAGAAATGTCAATTATGGGTCGCGAACCAATTTGAAATAAATGTATGAAAATAAGAGGAATTTAGTATAGTTTGTGTAGATTTAGAAATTTGTCTAACTCATTAAATGTTTCTGTTTCTAGTTTTTCATTTTTATTATAAATATTGTGCATTCTTTAATTAACTATGTAACACATATGTGTTTATGATTGGTCTTATTTTCTAAAAATCTACATTTTGTTGAAAATAACTTGGTGAACTGGTTGAAACATTATTTTGCAATGAGCACTTTTATGTTACTAACAATAACGAGATAAATTCCTTGAAGAAGAGCCCAGAGCACTAAATACGGTTGCCTCATGGGATCAGGAATATTGAATGTAAAAGTTAAATGAGTAAAACATGTTCAATTGAAATGTAATAAGCATCTCCTCAGTATGCTTGCGGGAATGTACCAATGAAGTTCTGAACTGGCATAATAAAAACTGGCAGTGATGTGCTAGTTGGGTTCAAATATTCATACATCAAAAAAGTAGTAAATGAAATGCATACATAAAAATATGGGGCCTCGTTACAAGTATGGCGGAGCGGGAATAAATTGGTGGAATTACTGCAAATATTCTTGCTCCGCCATACTACAAGTATGGCCCTGGAGTGGCAGATTTACCTCCAGCGTCATGCTGGAGGTAAATCCTCCAACTCACCACCAAATAATTGACAAAATCAGCGGAATTACCACTGTGGAATTACTGTAGCGGTCATTTTGACAAAAAAGTCACATAGAGTCCTATGCACTCTTAAAAAATTGGGATTTACACCGCAACTTGTAATCCAGCAGTAATTCTGACTGACTAAGCGGTGCTAACAGTAATTCAGTTGGTTGTATTCTGGTGGATTTACCACCAGAATACCACCCAACTCATAATGAGGCCCATGACTTGTTTATTGTTGCATTACAATTTGTATTCAGCTTTAAATTATTAAATGATGGATCTGTCCAACCAGGGTCTGAACCTCTGACCAGAAAGTTCTACACAGATTTCTGCACCATACGCACTGACCCTGTCAATGTTTTTACTATTTTGCTTTCAATCTTCTCTGTTCCTATCAGTTACTTTTACCTATTAAGTGTAGTACCTGCAGCTCATTATCCCTGAGGCCGAGTCATGACCCAACTTTACCTTACTTCTCAAGCCTATACCAGTCTAGCGTTTTATAGTCAAAAAATCGAAAACAAAAAGGTCAAAAGTCAAAATATCGAGAAAAAAAGTCGAATTTCTTTTTTATTAAGTTTTTTATACGAAAATGGGGGGTTCCCCCCTCCAACTCCGTCCCCTTTTTTTTACCTTTTTTTTTACATGCGAGAGCCTAAAATAGAACTAAATAAATAAATAAATATTCTACTTTTTTTTTCGGCGTTATGTTTTTGATTTTTTTGTCTTTCAACATTTTTTTTTCTCGATATTTTGACTACACACCCAGTCTAGCTTATCTACAAAGCCCCATTCCTTAGACTTCACCACTCTACGGTTCGTAATCATCAACCAATGTCTACATATCCACAGTTGCGTTGATCCCTGTCTGAAATTATGAGAACACTCTCTGCGTATGTAAGATCACCCTGATAGAGGTAATGGGGGCACCTTCTCATATGGCACACTTTTAGCAGAAGCATTCTTGTTATTCGCAGTCCACCGGTTTCGACGACATGGGACCTTTCTGTATCCGGTCTTTGAGCTTCTCTCCCTTTGAGATAAAACATCTTTAGTGTTTCAATTCTGTAATCTATACAGTGCTTCTAAGCTCCTGATATGATTTTGGAAATTAGGGACAATCGTAAACGCATTCAATGGAATGTCCAAATTCGGGTGCAGTGCACCAGTAAGTGGGGTTATGTGCATCTCCCAACCAATAGAAATAAGTCTGACCCTGGAAGCCCCCATCATTTTTTTGTGTTAGGAGCTTTTATACTGTGCTGGTCACCACCATAGTGTTATACCAGCACCTATGCTCTGGGGTATCCTGACCGTGGTCTTCAACAGATGAGAAAAGGACAACATAGAAAGCAAAGGGGAAAAGGGGTCGTAAATGCAGATAACAGATGCATGGAACGTTGGTGGAATGGGCGGTCCTATTAGCAGTTTTACAGCCTGGTACCATATGTTGAAGTGGGAGAGTTGGGGAAAAGGCCCCCCAAATTACAAGCAAGAGGAACTGTTTCAGGGAGAAATCCCCATGCCCAAGAAATGGCAAAGTCCAAAAATTGTGACAAAAAAACTGTTTATTAAGAGATCTCAAAAACATGGACATCTCAAGATTTCCAATCCTCTTGTTACAGGCGTGTCGATTAGTTTTAATGGGCTGTGGTGTATGGGTTCACAATATACTCTCCAAAACCTAAGCCACACTGGGATTGGTTAGTAAGGTATGCTGCATATAGTAGCTATATGGGATTGGAAAGTTCATTGGCTAAACACTATCTTGTGGCTCCAACTGAGACCACCTCCTGAATGTTGCAGATACAGGCATGTCAGGTTAGTGCATTATAATTGGAAAGTGCAACAAAGTGTGAACTTGCGTGGAAGGTGGGCAGTGATTGGCCAGTGCGGGTCTTCTCAGTCTTGGTACTTTGGATGGTTACCAGCCCATGAGCAACAATTCAAGGTGATGGGAACAGTCCAAAGGGTGTTGTCTGTACCAATAGGGTTACCATCTCTGATCCTCTGGGCCTTGAGACAGAACATTGAGCTTTCAAACTAGTACTACATTTGTATCATCTGTCCTAAGCTGGATGGGAACAACAGTCCCTGTCTGGCTCGAATGAATAGGCTTTGTCCTCCAGTCTCAGGTCACGTGTGTAGAGACCACTAACTTGATTTTCCTGCTCAACATTTATAAGGATTTTTAGCTGTTACACAAGCAGGTGCCCTATCTCTTCTGCGAATCTGAAACTCTCCCTGTCTTGGTGCCCTTGGCAGAAATATGCACTCTGGCTACACAAACAGTCTGGCTTGTGCCTTCCTGTTAAGTCAGTGAGTCAGGCCTCTCCCTGTGCTCTCAAACCATCCCAGTGTCCTCCATTCACTTCCATGTGGCTGCACCTTCCAATTTGATTTACATGGCCACTCATGTTAGTTGCGTTCAGCATCAGAAAGCAGTTTATATGTATTCTTGTGTGACTTGCGGTTTCAGCATAGCAAAAGCGTATCTGTCCTATATCTAAATGGATCATAAGCATGTTCTTTGTGTCTAGGAATAGGTTAATCTAAGAGTCTGCGTAGCTTTGTGCAGGAATGCATATGTGCTTTATGTCTAACACATCTATGTCAATGTTCTGGTTGTGACGTCACTGGCTCTTATACAGTGACAGTCAGTCCAATTTCTCCATCGCCTGCAAGGTTATCTATCTCTTCAACAATGTCATCAATATAGGGTCTAAACAGTTGGTTGAGTGAATAGTGCCTCTCAAATCTGCGGTACAGCAGTGTGGGGGAAGAGGGAGCCAGGAACTATGTACACCTTTAATTTCTGTGGCATTGGGATCATGGAGAGACCAGTGCAACGAGGTCCACATACATATCTCCCTCTTCAATCCCCTCTCTGGTCAAGATATCCAACACACGTCCACAGATGTCTTCCCTTAGCTTTGGAGTCCATACTTTTGCTTCCCCCTTCGGTTCACCATACCACTTCACATGCTCGTCCAGGCTCCAGGTCATGAAGCAGCAATCTTTGTCTGGTTTACACCAAACCCACTATTCCACATAGTTGTGAGGATGTGGAGGATAGAAGAATTTTGTGCCTGCAGCAAAGACATCCAGTAATATTTTCATACCTATCATCTTCGTGATAGTCTTCCTGCACTGTGCTATAGCTACTCCAATGACACATAATGCCAATAGTACTAGTACTAGGGCTGCTATTAGTATTTTCAATCCATTGTCCATCCATGACAAGATCCAGGAAAAGATCTAAGTCAGCCAATCATTGTCTTTCCCTGCTGAGTTTGTTATTTCTTTCCTTTTGGCATTTAGTTCTGACAGCTGATTTATGGCTTCTACAATGGCCCGATTATCTTCATTGTGGACAGGCATGAATGAACAGCAGGACAGCCCAATCTTTGTACAAACGCTGCCCTCCATAGATGTGAGGAGATCTAGAATGTATCTATTTTGAAGGGTCATGAGCCTGACGGCTCTGAGCTCTTCCTTTATGGCATAGAACCCTGTGACCGTTGAATTGATTGTCTGCAACAGTTCCCATCTGGTAATCCGGAACCAGTTGGCATTTGCATTAGCCTGGACTGCCTGGAATAACTGAAGCAAAGAGCATTTCAGTCCTGCTGAACAGCCTGTGCTCTTGTGGTATTGCTTTGAGGGCTTCTTCCATCCAGGTTGAAATATAATTTCCTCTCTTCACTCTGGTCAACTCCACGGACTTTCTTGTCCTCTGGTGTGCATCCATGTTGGGGAAACCCATCCATTTTTAAGTCTTTCTCAGGCACTACTAACGCTGGTGTGTTCAGCTATACTAGAGAACATATCCCTCCCTGGTTTGGTGGCAGTTGCATGTATGCCCTGGGACCACAGGGCCAGTAGGGTTCCATTAGTACTGGCATGCTAACCTTCATACCAGGTATTTTCATTTGCATCCTTTGTTCATTCCAACCTTTGCTGGACCATCATTCTGGAAACAGAGTGAGAGTGAGGCATTCTCGAGTGGTATTATTGGTAGAGGGCCTGCTTTGTTTTTGACCCACTTGAGCAGCTTAGCACTTGCCGCCCATTTTTTGAGACAGTCATCTTTCTCCATCTGTACCACTTCCACTGGAACCGTTAGGAGTGTGTGTGCTTTGCACCCCATCATCCCTACTACCCATTCATTTCCTGTGAATATGTGTTCATAAACCAAGAGCTGAGGTCTTTCCCAGCATCCTAGCATCCCCCCTACTTTCTTCTTCCCTGTTTTCGGCCACTGCAACTCCTTTTGTGTTACGATTCTAGCTTTATCTCTATTTGGGCCATCCAGTATGTATTGTATCATCATTTTGTCTTAGATCCAATAGTCTTCTATCATTGGTGAGTCTTTAAATAGTTGTCCTCATAGGGAAACGCCATCTGTGACATTCACCGCAGCATGGCCCATTTCCCTTGAAACCGGCCCCTTGTGGTGCAGAGTGCTAAGTGCAAAAGGCATTGAGCTCTGGCTGCTGGACTTTCTGTTGCTACAAATGTCCTGGAGGCGCTCATGGCATAGGGGATGAGAGAGCACACCGTGAGACAGGCATGGAATCAAGAGAGACACAGACTCAGGGTTCACTTCGCCAAGCTTCAGTTCCTACTGTAATACAATATAGTCAAGATTCCACTTTGATAGACCTCCTAGGGTTCCCTTCCACAAGCTTAGGCCTCTTTCCAGTTCAAACACAAGCACACTTCATGAGCCTCTTAAGGTTCCCGTCCCCAAGCTCACGCCTCTTTCAAGTTCAAACACAAATACACTTCATGTGCCTCTCAGGGTTCCCTTCCTCAAGATCAGGCCTCTTTCAAGTTCAAACACAAATACACTTCATGTGCCTCTTAGGGTTCCCTTCCCCAAGCTCAGGTCTCTTTCAAGTTCAAACACAAATACACTTCTGGGCCTCTCAGGGTTCCCTTCCCCAAGTGCAGGCCTTTTTCAAGTTCAAGCACAAATACACTTCATGAGCCTCTTAGGGTTCCCGTCCCCAGGCGTGGGCCTCTTTCAAGTTCAAACACAAATACACTTCTTGGGCCTCTCAGGATTCCCTTCCCCAAGCTCAGGCCTCTTTCAGATCCCAACACAAGTTCAGCTCTTGGGCCTTCCCCACCCCAAGCTTAGGCCCCTCTTGAGCTTAAAAGGAAACATAAGCCAGTTTGTCAGGATGTAACTTGTTTTTCAAATACAGTTCTCTCAAAGGGTTAGCATCAGGCTTTTGAAAATGCCAGATTATTTTCTGATCCAAAGTACTCCGAGCCTTAACCCCTCCTGCTCTTGACTTTTTCCTTTAGGGGCTTTCTGCACCCCTTCTTGTTCCCCTCTGCTTTCTTGACTTTCTTTGTTGTGCCCACTGACACCTTCAATTCACCTGCACACTTGCACTCTCCTCTTCATGCCCACTGGCACCTTTTCCACTGCCGGTTCGATTACACCCTTCTCTATTTTCGGGTTGCTCGTGCCCTCTTTAATATAGTAATTTTCCTTTGCGTTACTTGCACGCTCTGCTTTCTGACTTTCTCTCACTTTCTCTCGATCTCGTTATTCTTCCCTCCATCTGCTTTCTTTACCAGTTTCTTTTTCTCTCCTCTTTTCCGCTCTGTGCCGCTTCATGCATTTTCTTCTGCCCACTCTGCTTCAGTCAGTCGCATGCTCCCGAGTCTCTCTCTCGCTCTCTCTCTCTCTTCAGGAGACTCAAACTGGCAGCCGCGCAGGGACAAGTGGTCCCTCCTGGTTGTGCAGGCCTGGGGTCAGGGTCTCATCACCTGCCCCTCATACACTCTTGGGGCCGGCACAGGTCTCAAGGGAACAAGCAATGTTTTACCCGCCAACAGCAGCCTGCAAGATGCTTCGCTCCAGCTCTCTGGAGCCACTGCTTCCTAGCCATGCTGCAGCTCCTCAGAAATACTGGGCCAGTGTCTCGGCATGCCCTTCTCCTCTGAGCCGTCAATCCTGCTGCTCTCTGCTCTGTGGCTTCTCTGGTCCAAACAACGTCCCCAGCTCACCCCTTCAGGATGTGTAGAACCAGACCTTTTATAGTTGGAAAAGCCATCAAGTGGAGTCAGGTGTTTGTGATGATTAGGGAATGCCTGATTCTGCCTGACTCTATCAATGGGACAACTTAAGTTCTTTCCACGTCCGGTTTCCCTTACATTCCTCATGTTATTCCTATGGGAAATATTCACTACTCCTGATTGCCCCTTCCTCGTATTTGTTGTAAATGGGGGGGGGGGGGGTGATGATATGGGTTTTAAAATGCCCCTGAAAGATGTGGGAAAGGGTTTTGCGGTAGGATGAGATTTTAGGGGAGATTTTGTTCCCGCCACCCCTCCAGGAAGTGGTCTTTGTTCATAAGACAATCTTTTAATCTTGTCTGCAGAGTGGTTATAGTGATAGGAGCCTTGAAGATGTTCATGACTTGGACAGGTAGAGGCTCAAGGGGTCTCAATACAGCATCTCTGCCCGTGTGTCACTCGGGTCTTCTTCCTCCCCTTTTCTGGGCACCTGACTCCCCTCTGACTCCCGTTGGGGTCACAAATGACAGGATAGGGATCACAAGCCATGACTCCTGAATAAAAGTTGTGAGAATAAGCATAGCCAATGAAGGCATATGGGATTTACTTCTCCTCCCCATTTCCCTGTTAGGATACTGCGTCTCACCTAGAGTATCCCCCTTCAGACAACACTGGGTTCCTCTACCCAGGTGATCCTGCCTCGCTCCTCCACCCCCAGGGTTGGGATCCAAGAGCGATGGTCCCCTTGGCCACCTTAACAGAAGACTTTCAGGGTTTAAATGGGAGAACACCCCTAGGTTTCTCACAACACGAAAAAGCTCTCACTTGTGGTCTCTTTCCCCACCTTAGTCATGTGCTGGTACCACATGTTATGGTTGCCATGGGCCAAATTTGCCATATGAGCATTGCCATGTTCAAAATTTATATTAGCGCTTTGCTTAAGCCTTTTTACTTCAGGGGCAGCACCGGTGACCAGCTCAGTCACAGCTGTGATCACCAATGGAACAGGTGTTGTGTTGGCATCTGCTTCAGTGTGTGTGTAATACAATACAGCTCTCTGTAGAGCAAAGGGGGTAAAGGGACAGCGATAGCAAAATACAAAGAATATCAATACAATAGCTCTCACTGCAGTGTCCATGTGTTGCATATATGTACATCGTTGGCGTTGCTCATGAGCTTGGGGCAAATGCTTACCAAAACTCGCAACCTTTGTAATTATCATTGTGAAAAGTGGTCAACCTCTCCTGTGGAAATACTGTACTAATATGGCCGCAAACAGTCTTTAAAAAATACATTGAACTTTAGGGTCACTAAGCAGGGCGATAATAGGCACTTCACTCCTTTCAGTATTGGATAGCTGTTTAAAACGTAAATGAGGAAAGCATAAACAACGAGTTTTGCTGGCACCGTTTGGATCTGTGCCCCTGTAAATTCACAAAGTGCTTTTCGGTTTTAGCGTGCAGGTACAAATTGCTTGTCGAAACTCAGCCCATACAGGTGCGCTGCCTACCTAGTGTAAGAAAAGAGAGTGGTCCTAAACTACCTTTCTGTATGTTCCTGTCTAGCTCCGGTCCTGAACCATGTCTGTATCTGTCACTCTTCTTCTTCTTGCGCTGCACCGTCTGAATCTTGGGCAAGGAGGGTCTCACCTCTGCAGGGCTTGACATCTCCTAGGTAGTTCCAAGCTTTCTTCCCTCCCAATTTCACAGCTTTACCAATTATTTCCTCTACAGTAAAAGGACCGTCAAAACGTGGCGTGTGCCAGTTTCTGTTAAAGTTCCGCAGTAAGACCTGATCCCCCGGGTAAAGAGGTGGGGCTTTAAGCAGTTTGTGTGGTTCTACTGATGTGTCATCTTTATCATTCTTCTTCGACCTCCCATGCCGAGTCTTCAGCTGGTGAGAGATAAAAGAAGCACTAGCCATCATCAGAGCAAGATACTCGTGCATTTCATTACCCAAAACAGTGGCAACATTTTGGGCATTCGTCAGCGCTCTAGTGGGAGGAACAAGTGCTAAACGCATGCAGCTTCCTGCCACCACCTCATGAGGAGTTAAATGGTGGTCAGATACAGGATGATTGAAGGCAATGAAGCCATCCCTTTTACAGAGTAATTTTCACTCTTGCAATCTTTTCTTTGTGCAGGCCGCTGAGGCATTCATAAACCCCATTTGCTTGTGGGTGAAAAGCACAGGAAAACGTATGCTTAATCCCCAGCAGGGCTGCGATGTGCTTGAATACTTTGTTTACGAAATGAGGCGTATTGTCAGATCGCAGGACCTCGCACACCCCTGACCGTGGGAACACCTCTGTGATGAGGAATTTCGCTGCACAGGTAGCATTGGGGTGAGAGCATGGACCAGCTTTGATCCAGCGAGAAAATGGACAATTGACTACTACCATGTACCTGTAGCGATTGCAATTTTGTATCATGTCCATTGGAGGGCCCATTAGGGAGGGGTATTGCTACTCTCACTACTACCAATGTGCTCTGTGCTGTTAATTTTTGGCAAATAGCGATTATTCAGGAAGGTGGCAACATGCTCTGCCAAGTTGGTACAAAACCAGTCTTATGCTTTGTGCGCTGCAAGAGCCTCTTTACTTATGTGGGTTGGGAAATGGAGCTGTGTTAAAGCTATCTGTAGTAATGCGAGGGGAATGACCGGCTTTCCGGTGGTCTCTTGTCACCACATTGCATCTGTGGGGAAACTAAACATCCCCTCCTTATCAACAATCCCTTCTCCTCTGCTGGTGCTCGTCCCTGTAATTCCATTATTTGGGTGATGGGCAATGAACTGTACCCTTCTCGCAGTACCATGATGCACACTCATGTGTGTCTATTAGGAGGAGTATCAAACTCCTTTATCTCTGGAACGTAGGCTGCTCGTTTTGCTTCTGTGTGTGTCTGTGGCTTTGTTCCCATGGGAAACCATGTCCTCCCCTTCATGTGGGATTGGAATTTCACTACCGCAATGACTGATGGGAGCTGTAGTGCATCTATAAGCCTGTCCAAAAGGGGAGTGTGCTGCACTGGCATCAGAGGTTTAGCACATTATCTGGGGGCCCCCCTGCGAGCGATCCTGAGCCTCCCCTCCCCAGCTTGGCAACAAACGAGGGTCGTCCCACACTCTGGGGCAGCCTAGATTACCACGCTTGTGCAATACGCACAAAAATGTGCTGCTTCAGGGGTACGCCAAACCCTGTACTAGAAGGATATATATTACACAGCCACAGTAGTGGCTGTGTAGTTATGGTTAAGTTGCTGTTTCCTAGGAAGAGAACTTTTTTGGGTGGCTTATAACTTCGCTCTCCCTGGATGAATCCTCACCAAACTTTGCAAAAAAAAAGTATATGGCCCACTCTGAATTCTTTTGCAAAGTTTGTTGAGGTTTGGTCCACGGGGGGAAAAGTTATAGGGGGGTCCCAAAACGTCTTTTTTTCCCATACACTGAATGGGGGAAAAACTTTGCGCATGCCTACAGCCCAAACCGCTGGACGGATTTTCATCAAATTTGCGGAAGGAGCAGGAGCGCGCTTTTGTAAATTTGGTGCCAATCCGTCCAGTAGTTCTCTTTAAAACGACCAAAAAGTATGCCTCAAAAAATTAATGATATCTGTGTTCGCTCCGTGGTCACACTCCCCTGTTCGCTCCTGTTCACTCCGCGGACAAGATAAAGATTGGCTAATGGGCTCGCGTCATGACCGCGGACATGCGACATGTCCGCCGATTGGCTGGAGTGATGCGTGATCTGCATCAGATTTTTCCGATGCGCCCTCCATCTTGGATCCGCCGACAGCGCGGTGGCGAACAGAGGCGAAATGCAGTTTTGGGGAGTGGTTTGGTGTGTCAGAGTGCTTGGGGAGGTTTAGAGAGTAAGAGATGGGTGAAATACTGTATTTGTTTAGGTGGCAGGTGCTAATGATGTATTCGCCATGGCTGCGCTGTCCAGGATGTTTGTAATTACTGAAAATGAGGGGTCTCATAAGGATAGTATTTCCGTCCGTGCTATGCGCAGGCAAGTTGAAACTGTTCTAAGGACACGCGTGGTGTCAACGGTCATTAAAATTGAGTACATGCCGCAGTTAACATTTTTTATTCTATGGGTGTGGTACTGAGTTATAAGCCGCCATGGGTGTGATATGCTGCAGTGGTTGTGGCCAGGGCCTAGAGTCTTGGGTACATGGCCGTAGGCAGCAGGCCATACACCCAAGACTCTAGGCCCTGGGCACAACCACCGCAGCATATCACATCCATAGATCACACCCATAGATTCAAAAACCAAAGTTATAAGTACTGAAGTTATAAGCCAGTATGGTGTGATATGTTGTGGTAGTTGTGGCCAGGATCTACAGTCTTGGGTGCACGGCCGAAGGCCATGCACCCAAAACTAAAGTTATAAGTACTGTAGTTATAAGCCACTATGGGTGTGATATGCTATAAGGAGTAAAATTATAAGCCACCATGGGTTTCATATACTGCAGTGGTTGTGGGCAGGACACAGAGTTTTGGGTGCATGGCTGCAGGCCGTAGGCCGTAGGTCATACACCCAAGACTCTAGGCCCTGGCCACAACCATTGTCCCATATCACACCCATACATCACACCCATACATTTGAATATCTATCTGGTAGGTGTGGGTAGGGCGTACAGTCCTGGGTGCAAATTGAGTATATGCTGGAGTTAAAATGTTTCATGTTATGGGTGTGGCAATGACTTATAAGCCACCATGGGTGTGATGTGCTGCAGTGGTTGTGGCCAGGGCCTAGAGTCTTGGGTGCATGGCCGCAGGCCATAGGCCGTAGGCCATACACCCAAGACTCTAGGCCCTGGCAACAACCACCGCAGCATATCACACCCATACATCACACCCATAGAATTGAATATCTATGAGGTTGTTGTGGGCAGGGCTTAGAATTTTGGGTGCAAATTGAGTATATGCTGCAGTTAAAATGTTTCATTCTATGGGTGTGACAATGAGTTATAAGCCACCACGGTTCTGATATGCTGCAGTGGTTGTGGCCAGGGCCTAGAGTCTTGGGTGCATGGCCGCAGGCCGTAGGCTGTAGGCCATATACACAAGACTCTAGGCCCTGGCCACAACCACTGCTGCATATGATACTCATAGATACACCCATAGAATTGAAGAGTTGTGGGCAGGGCCTAGAGTCTTGGGTGCATGGTCGAAGGCCATGCACACAAGACCAAAATTCTAAGTACTAAAGTTATAAGCCACAATGGGTGTGATATGTTGCGGCGGTTTTAGCGAGGACCTACAGTCTTGGATACATGGCTGAAGGCCATGCACACAAGAGCAAAGTTATAAGCAGTCCAGTCATAAGCAGTGACGTTGGAACCCAAGACCAAAGTTATAAGCCCTGAAGTTATTAGCTATCATGGATTTCATAAACTGTAGTGGTTGTGTCCAGGATCTAGAGTCTCGGGTGCATGGCCGAAGGCTGTAGGGCGTAGGCTTTACATCCAAGACTCTAGGCCCTGGCTACAACCACCGCACCATATTACAGCTATAGATCACATGTATAGATTCGAATATGTATGAAATGTTTGAAAATATACTTACTGTTTCATTTGTTGAGATTCAATATTTTTTTACATGACTTTACTTAGTACTTGGAGGAAATATTCTTTTTCAATTTCTGTGATAAAAGAAAAGAGCATGTTAGTGTATGTGTTTTATAAAGACTTATTACATTGCATAATAGACATTAGAGCTTTTTTTCGATCCTCATATTTAGTTTACAAACCAGTGTACTGTGCATTTTGCTCAGTTTCTGTGTTTGTTTTTCAAATCATTGGGTCTGGGGGAAAAGAAATCCTTGTCGGATTAAAAAAAAACTTTTTTTGTTATGCTACACACTATTTGTTTGTTTCCTTTGAGTGTTCACTTGTTGTTTCTGGTTAATGTTCTATCTGTTGGCTTGTTGCACATTTTTGAAGATACCTGTTGGCGTATTCTGACTGTTTATAGTCTTTTAATTGCATTTTTGTTAATGTTGAAGTACAGATTGGTTATTACATTTTGCCTTTAAGAATATTAAATAAGCGTTTGTAAGATTTGCTGGTAATCTCTGCTTTAGAGTAATGCTACTATCATTATATTCAAACCTTCCACATTTCTTTTTAATATATGCAGTGTAGTGACCTGCATAGGTTGTGGCTCCTGCGTGGTATATTATACCTATTATTGTGAAGGTTTTCTTACCAAGTGACACTTGACCGTGTGTGAATCCAGTCAGCTTGCAGTTGTTTTTGGTACCTTCGGCGTTGTAACATAGAAGCATTAGTATTATGTAGTTACTATGTGTTTGTATCAGTAAGGTGGAGCGATTATCTGAATTGCAGATAGTACATAATCTGCCATGGTTTGCATTTTGTACAAGTTGCTGAAATGGAATGGATTCACAATTAGGTATGGATACATACACAAATCGCTCATTAGGGATTTGTTCCTGTGTCACATTGTTGCAGAGAGTGCATATTTGTTTCCACAGGTATGTTTTTGTTTTCAAGTTCTTGTAGTAAGTACATTAGAAATTCTTGTGGATCTTCTTTTGAGTTTATAGTGAACCTCACCATTCCAGCACAGTAGTCCAATTCCGTGAACACTATACGTGTTGTTAGGATTGTTTGTTGCGTTTCTATGAAGGACTACCATTTGCAAACACAATTGGTCTGTGCTGTGTAAGTAAATGTTGTTAACAATTGGTGGCAATTGAAATAGAATATTCATTGCTTCATTTGCACAGCAACTTACACCAGTTACATTTGAACATTTGAATGGACCAGATAGTTCTGTGTCCGAGTGATTTTTTCGGAGTTTGTGTTCCTACTTTGAAGAAGTACTTGATTTACTTTCACTAATAGGTTCATCTTTGCTTGTGGTAATTGATGAAGTATTAGCTTCTTTTACTCTCTTTGAAGGATTTGCAGTCAGATCCTGTTGCATTTCTGTTTGAATTAATTTTCTTTTACAATGTTTTCCTTTTTGAGGAATAGGATATGATTTCAGATGGGGTGTACAGTGAACGTAGTCTATTGTATTCTAAAATGCAAGAAATATTAGCGTTCACTTTACTTGTATCAAAGTTGATTAGATATAGACCGTCAAGTTTACATAAGCGTGATAGTGCTATGTAGCTCATGCCTTCTTTAAAGACTGTATTTCCAATATCTCTCAATGCTTTGTCTAGGGTAAGACCTTGGGATTTATAAATGGTAACCGCAAATGCAAGAGTTCGAGAAAATTGTTCTCTACGTACATACATGTCTATGAAGAGAAGGAATCGAGCTGTTGAGCGCCCTATCCTTTTTACTTCTGAAAGGTTGTCAAAGAGAATATTGGCAAACTGAATGTTGTTGTCACGTGGGTATGTTTGAAAGCCAACAACTGTACCCAGTGCTCCATTAACTAGTCCTTGCTCCATGTCAAGGTTACGTTTAAGCATTACTCTACAATTTAAGGATAATTTTAATATTTTTTCCAACCCAGCTGTGTTGGAGATTGAATTTTCTACGGTATGTAGTCTTGTTGTGGCTTTCTGACACATGGTTAGTGTCATACCATGTACATCCAGTTTGTCTGTGGAGCAAATTTCAATTATTGGTTGTATTTCTTTTTTTAACATTGTTTCATTGAATTTGGAACAGCTTGGAAGAGTTGGCATTAAGGCCATACAATTGACATTTCTGTGTGCTAATTGGTCCATAACATCAGTAGTACATGCATTATCGCCATAAACGCATGGATGTGCTAGGTTTTCAATATTGCTTGTGCTTCTTGAGATAGTACACCAACTCTAATACCTTTTAAAATGTTGGCGTAAGTGAGGTCTGCAGATTGACGCATGTTTTCTGTTAATTCTCTGTATTGGAAATGTTGCCAAAGGTTGACATTTCCTGTGCTGCCAACAGATTTACGGCAGAGTTTGTGTCCTAAGGTTTTAAAAATAGGTTGACCTTTCACTGGTGTCAATTGTAGAAGATCTCCGAAAACAATAATCTGTTTTCCTGCAAAGAGTTCTTCGTAGTTTGTTTTAAGTACTTCTTGCAATCTGAGGTGAATCAAAGCAAACATTAGGTTGGAGACCATGCTCATTTCATCTATTAGCAGCATTTTCATTAGTTTTAATACTCTGCGTAGTTCCATTGCAGCTTCTGTAGAAAGTTTGTAATAGTCTAATTTGTTTTGGTGTTCTACTGGAAGGAGTAGTAATTGGTGTAAAGTGACACCGCCTATGTTGTAGGCAGCTAAACCTGTGGGGGCAGTTACAACAGCTGACAGTTTGTTGTTTGTCAATTGTTGAAGGAACTTGCTGATGATTTTGATTAAGAATGTTTGCCTGAACCAGCTTCACCACTGACGTACAGCAGTATAGGTTTGTAATTTTGGAAGGTACACCATGTGAAATTTCTTTTGTTACTTCTTCAAAAATGGTGCGCTGGTCTTTGTTAAGTTTTGATTGTAGTACAGTTAATTCTTCTGTATCTTCTTCATAGTGACACATGGTGTTTTCTACTTCAGTCATAGCTAATTCTGCCTCATTTGCTATTAGTGGCTGTCCAAGTGGTTCTTGGCTTCCTGTTAAAGAAGGTTGACTACTGTCGGGAGTGTCCTTATCTAGTTGGGCCTGGAGTTCTTCTTCGTGTTGCTGTTCATTGTGCAACATTGTTTTGTAGTGCGTAAAGTTCACATCGGTGATAGTGCTTTCATTTGCTTTGAAAGCATCTTCATAGCAGTCATAGTTATATAGTATCTCTTCTTCTTTTCTCCATGGTGTAAAAAGTTGTAGCAGGGACATGAAATATAGTTCTTTCTGTTGAGGAGTTTTTAATGTAAATTTGACATGATTAATTAAGCTTTGTTTGGTAAGTTTCACTAAGCTGCCTTCACAATCTGTCACTCTATATCTACCTTTGCTTTCATTGGGTTTTATATTATTTTTATATGCAAAGTTTTGGGCTTCATGCAGAAGAGTGTTATTTAAATTGCTTAGTTCTAAAGCTGGACTTTTAGCATAGTACAGTTTATACACTAGATTTCTTACATTTGAATGATGTGTTGATATCATTTTGATATCATGGAAGGTGCTTTTGCAAATAGGTCTTGAAATGCAGGCTAATGAATGTCCTTTTAGTCCTGTGTATTTGCGCACTGGACACGTATCCATATTTTGCAGCACTTTCATTTTGATTTTGTCTTTACCTTTCACATACTGATTGAGGAACTGGCGTAAAGATTTGAAAGATTTGTTGGGAATGTTACACATTGACGTGCACGGCTATTTGCATACTGGACGTTCTGTTTCAGTCGAATGGAGAGGCAATTCTGGGAATACTTTTGTAAGCAGTGTTTCTTGTTCCATGATGGTATTATTGATTTTTTCATATCCTCATCCACTTCTATGGATGGCAATTATGTTTGTTTGATTTTGTTTGTATGCTTCTTCATTAAAATATGGTTCTGTGGTCGTCGTGTGACTCCATTCACCTCCACAAATATTTAAGAAGTTATTTTTGTTGACATTCCATTTATTGAGAAGTTTCTTTTGTAATTTAGTATTTAGTTTTGTTAGTGGTTTCATCCTGTTTAAAACTAAAATAAATAACTTCCTTTTGAGAAGGATTGCACTGTCTACGAGAGCTTCTAGAATCAATTTTCTACGGTAGGTTTTAAGGGTTGTGGATGATTTCGCTCCTCTTCTTATTGGATTCTGAAGGACCCTGTGGCGGAACATTTTTGCTAAAATACTTTTTTTTACTATGGTTTCTTGTTAGTATGTGAGGATTTATAGGAGCAGTGTTACCACTAGTGGTAGCCGAATTCTTGTTAAGCATTTTCTGTTTCGTGCCACATTTTGATAGAGGAGGCAAAGTTTCTTAAGTTGAAGCTTCTTTTGTTTCGCTAAATGACTTCATTAGCTGTTTTGTTTCAACGTTTTGTACAAACTCTGGTAGAGATGGATGCTTACTTTGGACACTTATTTTCATTTGCTCTATTTTTGCGTTCCTTTCTACAGACTTGCTTTTTGGTAGGCATTCCTTGGGGTCTGTTGAAAAAAAAGGTATGGGTTGGTCTGTTTTACAATGTATGTGTGCTGTTTGCATGCGTGTATGAGTTTGATGGGGAAGATGTTTGTGGTGGTGTGTGAATGTGCATTGGGCAGTTACAATGAGTTGGGAAGGCTATTTTTCTGTTTGTATGTTGCTACACTGTGCTTCAGATGAGAGTAGAAAGTGAGCTAGTGGTGAGGAAAAGCATTAATAGTAAACGTAATGGTATAAAATTAAAACAGGTATTTGTTTTGTAGTACTAACATTTTAAGGCTTGTGTATGTTATTTGTGTTCCAAAAAAAATGGGGATTTGTGTGTCATTTTGCTTGTTAATCTTTGTTTAATAAATGTGGATTTGTGGGCAGAATGGTTCAGAAATCGATGTTTTATTTGGTGCGCAAATTACATGAATGACCCACACAGTGTCTTTGAGTAACAGTAAGAACATAAAGGTAATATCGTACTTACTTTTGTTTGTGGAATGAGCAGGTTTCTTCGGAAATGTTGTTTGTAGTGTAGATGCTGTTGATTTTCAGGAGAGTGGTCTTTACTGCAATTGTAAAAGGAAGAAGTTAGTAATGTTGTGTGTTAATGTACACGTTAATATTTATGCTTTTGTGGAAGTATTCCCTTTTGATATCTCAACATAGTGTATGTGTGCATTTCATTTGACTATGTGCAGCCTTTATATGTTATTTGCAGTATGTTAGTTCAACCTGCTTCCCAAATGAGTACGATTTTAAGTTCATGAAATTCCCTTGTTTTTTTGCAGCTGTGTTGTAGATAGCAGAGAGGTTTGTAAGTGATAGGTCATTATAGTAGATGGGAAAAATTTGAACACTTTCATTTTATAAGTAGGCATGCGAAAAATTGGGAGCTCCTGAGAGGGAGATGTCACCACAGCAATCGGGAACGTTTATTTTTCTCATACGATTGCAATGGGAGTAGCATTAATTTAGGGGGAAAACAGTAAAAAATTGTGACATTTTTTAATGAAAAATCGAGTTTTCGCACGTAAATCAGGAGGGTTGGTACGTATGTATAGGTTATGCGGGAGATAGTAAGAAGTAGTGTGATTTTTTAATGAAAAATCGGGAGTCTCGCATTTAAAGCGGGAGCGTTCCTATGTATGTTTTGGCTATGCAGATTTAGTGGCATTCATTTGTTTATATGGAATCATAAGAGTTGTACATGTACTTTGAATAAAATATGCATACCTGTACTTTGTAATCATGCATGTGGGTATGCATGGAGCTGTAAGTAGAAATCCTCGAGCCTTGCACAGTAGTTTTTGTAGTAGGTGCTTTCCAATGATATGAGACTTGTATTCAGAGTGACCAACAGTACATTTGAAGTGCGGAACTTGATGATGGAGTTAGATGTAGAGGTCTTGGATGTGATTGGTGGATGGTTGTGTGAATGCTTAGCTGTGTCCAATGAGGGAATGGATTCGCGAGTGATGTGGAAAGGGTAGAAAGACTGGCTAAGAGTTACGTGCCGCGTGGACACCGCGCCTGTCCGCGGGTAGGGCGTGCCACATACGGGTTTTACAGCAAATCCAGCATGGAAAGGGGAATTTTAGGGATCAGCCAATCAGATGTTGACATTGTTGATTTGTGTAGAAAGAGAGTGTGTGTAGTGAAGATGGCAGGGGTGGAGACAGTCATGGTGTTGGTGCTCGGAGATATTTTTGTTCATGGTTAACAGCACTATTCTCAATGTAGGCATGTGGCAAACAATTTCGATGTAAGAGGAGTGGAGGTGGTGTGGATCTCTTTGACTGACTGCAATGTAGAGGCAATTCTCCAAGTTTGCAGGAATATGCGTAGGATGAACAGTCCCCATGTGGTAGTTTTGCACTATGGTGCTTTCCATTTGGGCTACGTTAGTTCACCTACTTTGTTGGGAGATTTGGAACAGTTGGTTCAAGCAGTCATCAACATCTATCCAACTGCAAAAGTCATTTTTTCTGGATTACTTCCTAGAGAAAAATGGGACAACAGTTCTGTTTTTTTGTCCTGATCAAAGTATTGGTAGGCGTGCAATCAATTGCGGCATGCGTGCTTTCATGCTAAGAGCTGCTATGTTTTTCTGTAACCACGAGAACATTGTTTCCAGTAATGCGGCTTATTTTGAAGCAGATGTTGTTTCTTTATCTTTTTTGGGAAATGCCATGTTCTTTTGGAATGTAAGGCTTGCTTTGGAGCAGGTTATGTGATGATTGTAGGAGTAAAGTAAGAAGAAAAAACCCCCCAAAAAAATACAAAATATCAGGTGTCTGTCAGGCATCTGCAAAAAAACAAAACAAATGGCTCTTTTCAGAGCCCACCGTAAAGGGGAAACGGGGAACACTATTTAAATGTACAGTCGTCACGCTTAGACCCTCTTCCGCGGGCATGGTGGTAGTCTGCAGGAAGCGCGCATTACATATGGGGATTCTGGGGTGGAGAGGCATGCAAATGAGAATGAGCGAAGCTAGGGATTGGTCAGTAAAGTTCTGTGGGTGTGTTGTGAATGGAGAGATTTAGTGAGAACGTCTTTTTCCTGAGAGGAGAACAGACAGCTATGGCTGTGTGTGCTCGAAAACAGATTATCTGGATTTTGGGAGACTCATGGATACATTGGTTGAAGGTGCATGCAGAACGTTGCAGTATATCTGCAGATCTTGGATTACCTCATGTGGAAGGGCACTGGCATGGAGCGCGTGGAATTAAGTGGCTGGACTTGGTATCTCTCTGTGCTACTTTACAGATAGAGCATCATCCTGATATAATTATCATTAATTGTGGAGGAAATAGTTTAGGGCATGTGTCTGGAATTTCTTTGCAATTTGCAATGAAGGATGGACTTGAGAAGGTCATGGACATGTTTCCAAATTGCCAAATAATTTTTTCTCGTATTGCGCAAAGACAAATGTGGCTCCGCTCTTCTTTATTTGGTCCACAAATGGAGAAAGCGAGGCACAATGTCAAAAAGGCTGTTTGTGCCTTTCTAAGAGATGTTGGCATGTTCTCTTTCCACAATGAAAATATTATGTTTCGTAGCACATTCATTTTTCGCCGGGAAATGGAATCCATCTTACCTATGCTGGCAATCAGATTTTTCTTCGAAATGTACAAAATGCATTGCAACCTTTTTTGGAATTATAGTCACCTATTTTGCATTGCATGTTGACGAATCCAAGTTTTTCAAACACACAAAACACCACTAAAAGGCTCTTTTAAGAGCCACCACTTACTCCCAGAGAAAGGTGCATTGGTTTTGCAACGGTTGCACCCTAAAATTTTGTTTGTCCTAGAACTTTCCGCGCACTTTTTGAAAAATGTGCGGGGCCTACACCGTTTACTTGATAGTTCCATTTTTAAACTGAGAATGCGGCTCTGAAAAGAGCCTTTTTTAAAAATGTTTGTTGTTTTATATTTTTGGGGATTTTTTACACACAACACACTAGGAGAGGAGGGGAAAGGAGGGGAAGGAAGGGACACCAACCACGGGGATAAGAAAGGGCAGGTGGAGAGAGAAATATGTAGGGTAGGTAGCAGCTCTTCTGGTGCTCCGTGACCGTAGTCTCGAAAGCACTTCGAAGACTCTCCCCCCTGCAGAGTACTGCGTCGCAGTACATACACAATATTGTGACCCTCGAAAGGTAAGGGTCAACAGCATTGCGAATGGCCTGTGAAGCAGCTGGAGGGATGCGCTCTCCAACAGGAGTGTCTCTTGTGGTGAGAGGATCGGAAACGGAGGATGGTGCGGAGGACTCAACCTACTACGTTCTTTACATGGTACAACCTTGCGAATGTCCGCACCGTGGAACGAAGTTAGGTGATGCTTCATGGTTGTCATAACAAAGCTGTATGCACGAGGTCTCCCATGACTGAGCACCAAATTGCACTGTTTACAGGTGGCCTGGTTAGCACATGCTTTTGGTAAGTTACCATAAATGGTAAACAACCGCCACACCCATGACTCCCGGCGAGTGCTGGTAGTAGGGAGTTCCTCCACCTCATTCTCTTCATCCTCTTCATCCTCGCTCTCTACATCCTCAAGCGTATTCCCCTCTGCAGGCCCTTGGGGAGGTGGTGTCAGTGGAGAGTTTGGGGGTGGTGCTGAGGCTGATGTAGCAACAGCAGCTATGGATGTCATCAGGGTTGTTGAGGTAATCTCTGCTAGAGCACTAAAGGCAGCAAAACTCAATCTGCAATTGCCAGAAGTACAATGAAGATGAGCTTGGGGTTTGGCTTTTTATAGGGTTGGAGGGGTGCGCCTCGTGACCATATCGATCACCCAAAAGCGCTCAAAAAGTTCCAAACAATATGTGGAAAGCTAGGGACATTGTATGGGACATGTGAAATGGTGATTTTGTATTGTAAAATAATTTGGCTTGTCTGCATAAGTTCTTTTGAAATGTTGGTGAAGTGGACAAAGTGCGCAAATTAGGACACACACTCTACGGACAATGTTCGGGTCCTGAAACTAATTAAAAGTGTGACACAAGTGAGATGGACAGTTACGGACAGGCGCGATGTTCGGAGGACTTATTGGTGTGGTGCGCATGTGCGTAGATGTTCTGCTGACTGTACAGCCAGGTATAGTGTCCTAAGGACACCTCCATTTTGTTTGACTACGGACATGCCGGACACCGAGCATGTACTACGACAGTTCCATCTTGGCTGCGAACGGTACAGACAGGTATAGTGTCCTTAGGACATCCATATTTTATTAATTACAGACAATATCCGTCTGTGGATATTTTTAGCTCTTTTTAAAAAAAGAAAATTAGACGCAAACAATTCCATTAAAACTAACATTATCTTTTTTTTATTTAACACATATACAGCAATTAAGAGAGAGAGGGGGAAGCAGACACTGAAACAAATATAGGGGAATTAGGGGTTTCTACAGGCTGGTTGTGAGGGGATGAAGGGATGGAAATTTCATCGTAACGTTTATGTTGTTCTTGAGGGTTTGGGGATAGTTCACTGGGAAATGGAGAAGGGGGACAGGTACAGGTAGTACAGTGGTATCTAATTTTTCCTTTGCCGTGGTCCTCCACAAATTGCCGTAAACTATTGAAATTATTTTTGAGCATGTCCACTTTCTCTTCTATGCGTTTCAAGGTGTCTTGCACTGTGTCTTTTGGTTGAATTTCTTCAATTTTTGTATGGTCTGTTAAAAATAAATATATATATGTTAAGTATATATAAAGAACTGACTATTAATTTGCTTATGCAGAGAAGTGTTTATCATCGCTGTCTTCCGACATTTCATCATGTGGAAAATTGTCCTCCAGCCACTCCAAAGTACTGCACATTTCTGTGTGAAAAACACAAATATATTACTTTTTCTGTACCTCATACAAAAAGTATACAACTATATAAGAAAAATGAAGTTTACTTACTAGTTTCTGGTAATTTGTATTCGTTGTGTTGTGTTTGTGTACTGTTGCTCCTAGCTCTGCAGTTTCTGTGAGGTAATTATGTTGGAGGCATATCTTTTAATCCATATGGTATTTAAATGGATGGTTGATGTTTTAGACGTGTAGGTTCCACTGCTTATCTATTATTACTTATAATGTGTCCATGTGCTGCTTTTTAAACTTGTGCAGTTTTTCTATGGTATGATAGAACAATTTCAGATACCCCCTGAGTGTTTGGGTAGTGTTGATGTGGTCTGCGCCCGTCCCCGGACATACGCACAGTCTGTGGCCTTCAAAATCATTAGCGCAGGGGTTCAGTATGTTGTATGTTATATGTATATAAAGTAAGAGAATTCTAGTAAACATCTCCCAAATTCATATGATGCACGTGTATATTCAGTGAAAAAACTTTGTTAAAGGAACGTTATGTTCCAAGTAAAACCGAAAACCCCTGAAATTCACCAGTTATGGTAAGCTAAGCATACATAACTTGCGCCATCACCGTGCACTGCTAAGACTAACACCCAGGACATCAAAGATGACATCACAAATGTCATTGATGACATCACTGATGACATCACATGTGTATTTACCTTTCATGAAAGGTCTGCACAATGGATTCTTATTGTAATGTTAATAACAAAGTGTGAAGGTTCATTGGACTAAATATCATGAGGTACGTAGTGCATTAAGTAATGCATTAATCGAAATAGCATTGTATTATGAAGTTTTTTTCCAATATACCAAGGTACACATATAGTAACATAGGCATAGTGTACAGCAGACATGATGAAGATGCAATATTAATAATCTTGCCATGCTAAATACTAAAATTATAAATGCTTTCTTATTAGAGTCTTGCATACTGTGAAACATTTAATAAGTACCTGATCAAACCTACTTACTACATTATTGCATTACTGCACACAAAACACAAATAGACAACAACACATACAAATAGAGCATATACAGGGCAAGTGAAGTAGACAAAAAAACAGCAGTAGTAGCCAACAATCTTCATAATGCAACTGATTATCTTCATGCACAGAAATGATTGCTCTGCTTCAAAGCTACTACTTCCCTATGTGTAACTATAACATATGGTGACTAGACCCTAAGGAAAGTAGAGTAAGTGCAATGTGTACAAATATGAGCATATCCAGGGAAAGTACAGTAATAAAAAAAACAACAGAACTATAAGACAGTGTTGATAACCTTACTAATCATCTTCATACATAGAAAGCATTGGTGTCTTCCAAGACTGTGTGAATTACTGTAAGAACATATTTGAAGTATAAGTCTACAAATATAGTACTTTGTACTATAGTACAGTGATTTTTTAGTTCCTGGCTGTTACTGGCCTAGATATATCAGTAAAGGAAAAAAGAGTGAGCCAGACATGTGATGTCATCAGTGATGTCATCAATGGCATTTGTGATGTCATCTTTGATGTCCTGGGTGTTAGTCTTAGCAGTGCACGGTGGTGGCGCGAGTTATGATTGCTTAGCTTACCATAACTGGCGAATTTCAGGGTTTTTTTCGGTTTTACTTGGAACCATAACGTCCCTTTAACAAAGTTTTTTTACTGGATTTCATAGGTTTATAGTAGCGCAACTTAACCATAACGTCCCTTTAACAACGTTTTTTTACTGAATATATACATATATATATATATAAATATATATATATATATATATATATATATATATATATATATATATATATATATATATATATGTGTGTGTTTTAATGCATTATACAGCACACATTCTGATGAAAATTGGCAAAAAATCCAAAGTGTTTTCTATTGTTTTGTAGGGTAACACCAGTCCATAAATTCAATACATGCAAGTCACCAACAGTGCACATTAATGCTTTAATTAATTTAATGCTTTGCTATTAGAAATGTCATGCCACAATGAAAACATGTTCAACTGGCTTCCCATTATAGACCAGTCTAAACACATAATAACATATTACAGTAAAGCATGCCAGACCACATTTAGACATACCTAGACTGATTGCACCAAAATTCCAGTCGAAGCAGTAACACTTATCATGGTTGTTTTATCACAGATGCCCAGGAAAATATACAATGCCACAGTAAGAAATAGCTTGATTGGCAGCACTCAAATGCCAGCCTAGCCAGGTAAATACACTTAGCAGTACTGCTTTATCAGAGATGCCCAGTTAAAAATAAATGACTAGTCTGGTGCATCAAAATACCTATCTAGCCACTAATACCATGTATCATGCCTGCTTAGCCTAGAGATAGATTACCATTACGATTTATCACACAATCCCAGACCCCAAAACACCCCCTCTCCCTCCAACCCACTGTTCCAAAATCACCACCTCAGCCCAGAATTACCTCCACGTCCCTCTTCCTTGTCCCAGTGCTTAGGTATGAGGCACCTTGCCTCATAGGTAAGTACTAGGACAAGAAAGAGTGGGGCTAGAAGGAATGAAGATTACGGGTAACTAAGCCAGGCATTACCTCCATGTCTCGCTACCTCATCCCAGTTCTTGTGCAAAGTGCCTCATACACAAGTATTGGGATGAGGAAGAATGGGGCTACTAGTAATGAAGATTACCAATAAGTAATCATGGCATTAAACACAAGCAGTGGCACAACACCATTGATCTGACTGGGCTTCAGTCCTCTCTCCCACCCCCTGAGAAAGCCCAATTTTTGGCTATGTTGACTCAACCTGGCTGATCTACAAAGCCGTTGCCAGACAGTACAGGAAACAGATGTTAAATGGCACCTGGGTTTCACCATTAACAAAGCCCTGGCAATTACTAACGTAAATAATGTCACTGTTAGTTATTAGGCAGTTGAAATAGTAATGTGGGTTTAGTACTTGCATGCCAGGGGAGTGATTGGAAGGGTAGAGAGGGGACAGGAGACCGATCCTTCTCACAGCATTCCATAAGTGTGTGGATTCAGACTCAAAGGAGAGAGTTAACGCTTGTAACATTGAAGCTGCACTAGAATAGCCTGATTAGAATGCGTAAAGAAGTTAGATGCCCCCACACAAATAGGTTTGACCCTCCCCCACCACCCGTGAAGTTAATGCCTCTTCCAATATTTGAAGGGTTAGACCCCCACCCGAAAATGTAGGTTTTGTTGAGCCCCTGAACACAAGCACAAACACCATTCACCATGCACATACACGCACACACACGCACACCCAGGCACCCATTTATTTAGGTGTGTACCCTTTCACCATGCAGGCACACACAGGCATCCACCCATACATCCACCCATACATTTAAGGGTGCACCCTTTCACCTTACACTCACAAAGGCATACCCAGGCTGCATCATGCACTCACTCATTAATACACATCATGTTATATACATATATCTATACACAAACTTACATGCATGCACACACATTTAAAGAAAATACACTTTCTTACCTTTAATCTGTTGGTCCAGGGAACGAGACCTGCAGCAGTCAGGAATGCTTGTTCCCGTCATCTGCAGAGGGTGTGGAGGCCTCTGTGTCATGGGGTGGAGGGGAGCCTCATTGCATCAAAAAGAAATGGTTTCTTTTTTAAGTCACTCTGACTTCATAGAGAAATTATTTCTGTTAAAGGACCGAACCAGAACAGAAATAATTTCTCTATGAAGGCAGAGTGACTTCAAACAGAAACGATTTCCTTTTGAAGTCATAGGGCTCACCCCTCCCCAGGACATGGAAGCCTCCAGCCTGTAGGCTTCCATTTCATGGGGTGGGGGAGCCCTCAGAATTCATAAAGAAAGAGTATCTTTTTCTAGTCATTCTGCCCTTATAAAGAAATTATTTCTGTTACTGTGTAACAGAAATTATTTCTTTATGGAGGCAGAGTGACTTGAAAAAGACACTTCTTTTTTCTTTTTAAATTAAAAAAAAATATGTTTTATTTGTTTTGTTTTTTTAACTGAGGGGGCCCCCTCGCAGGACATGTGCAGGGCCCCTGCACTGAGGTGGCTGCGGGGGCACCCGCTACTCCAGTGACTGGCGTGCCGTCAGCAATTCAGAAGCCCCACCTTTTCCATCTTGCCAGTCCTGCATGTACTTTTGATGTCACGTATGCGGAGTCGGAGAACACTGCAATCTCCTCATCCTCGTGTGTTTCTAGTGCTATTATGAGTGCTACCAATTCTGCTGCCTGTGCTGCAAAAATGTGTGGGTAACCTTGTGCTTGCCAGTATGTTAAATGTCCCATTCTGTCACCGTTTTACCACTACTGTCCATGTATGTCGTTCTTCCGGTGGTCTGGTTAATCGTTGAGGATATGTCAAAAATAGTACTTCCCCCTCGTCCAAGGGCATTTTCTCAGGCTCTTGGAATGTCTGCATAATATTCTGTGTATTTAGTGCAATCATGCATATAGTCTCCCTCCTTCATTGGCTCTGCTATGAATGTTGCTGGGTTCACAACTCTACATCTCACTATTTTTATTGCTGGATTTAAGATAATCACCTCATAAAAAAGGGCATGCTCCACGTAGAACATAGTACTACAGCCCATTGTGATACTTGCCAATCTCTCAATTGCAAAGCCAGCTGCAGCCAATGCCTTTTTGCAAGGATAATGGGCTCTCATTACTGGGTCCAGAAGCCCACGTAGTAGGCTATCGGTTTCTGCCTCAAAGACGTTTTCTGTGTGAGTACTGCTGTCATTACTACCCCATTCGAGTGTGAGAATAAGTAAAATTCTGCACTGTAATCAGGGGTATCCAAAACTGGGGCATTGCACAGTGCACTTTTCAATTAATCAAATGCTTCTGCCATTTCACCTGTCCACATTAGCTTGAGTCAGTTTAAAAGGGTTTTAATGTATGTGCTGTAGTCGAATACCCAGGCCCTGCAATAATTACAAAGACCCTAAAATTGCTGCATTTTCCTCACAATCTTTGGCTGCAGTGTTTTCATAATCACCTCTGCCATTTCAGGAATCACCTTTCTGCCTTTCTGAGAGATTAATTGTCTAATGTATAATACCTCTTCCTGGCAGTATTGTCATTTTGCTTTGTTCGCCTTGTGTCCCTTCTCTGCCAAAACTGTCAACAACTGTATTGAATCTCTTTGACACTGTTCCTGTGATTTGCTACATATCGAAATGTCGTCTACGTATTGAGTCACTGTGCTGTCTTACTGTACATTCCTCCGGGCGATCTGGAAGACCCTATTGCATATGGAAGGGGATTGACAGTACCCCTGTGGCAGCCTCATGTGTTTCCACTTCCATTTCCATACTGAACCAAGGTAAATTCTTGTGAGTCTTCATGAAGGGGAATCGAGAAGAACGTATTCTTCAAGTCTATTACTGTGAAATGTGTGGCTTCTAATGGGATACTACACAAGATTGTCGCTGGATCAGGAACTAAGGGAAACTGTGCTTCAACAATATTGTTCAGAGAGTGCAAATCCTGAATAAAACATCACAATCCACTCCTCGCCTTCTTCACTGGGTACACAGTTGTGTTACATTGAGCTTCGGATGGTGCTAGGATTCCCTGCTTCACTTGCACAGACATTTTCTGAAAGATTCCTTTGTCTGTCTCTTTAGATTGAGGTTATTGCTTTGCCCTCAGTAGACTCGCCCCTGGTTTGAGTTTGATTTTAACCACCGCTGCCCCTTTCAACAGACCAACGTCACACAGGATGTTTGTCCACAGTATACTTGCCACTTGTGCTAAGTCTCCCTAAAGAAATGATGGTGGCGCCTTTTTCATCAGGGCCATCCTCTGTGGGACTTCCCTGTAATTGATTCTTAATCAGTAAGTAATGCTCATGGAAAACACTGTCCAAGCTTTCCCTGAGTCATCAGTCCTGTGGATTACTACTCTCTCTTCACTTACCATTACTATTTCCAATTCTAGTGGGTATACATGCCCCTTCTCTTCATACAAGTGAGTTTCTGGTCGGAAAAGAATCTCATTTGGCAATTAAAGTGGTGTGCTCTGTATCCCTGGAAGCCATGCTAGCATCATGTCCACCCCAGAGTGAAATAGCTCAGGATCTGGGGGCACCCCCCTCGGTACAGTCTGACTTCAGAATGCTGAATACATTCTTGTGCATTCACATAATGAATCCCTGGAGTAAAACACATTATCCCCTGCTGAGTGAACAACATGTTCATGTTGAATTTACTCATCATGTCCCTTCCCATTATGTTAACTGGCATCTAGTGGGAATTTAAGAGTGGCATAATAAGGTCATACTCTCCACAAGAGATTGGCAACTCTTCAGCGAACGGAACAAAATCTGTGGCCCCAGAAAAACCTTTTGCATTCATGGCAATGCCTGACATGGTGTATCCCCCCTCCCTAACACAGGACCTGGTCGCCCCTGTATCTAAGAGAAAGGAGAAAGTCTTGTCACCTATGGTTACCTCCACATGTGGTTCCTCATTTGGGTCCGGTATAACAGATAGGATTGGACACATCAAGTCAGTCTGTGGGCTGTCCTATTGTGGGTATAAGATCATCCCTGTGAAAGGATTTCCTCCCACTATGGCCACATTCCCTATTCTTGGTGCGGGAATCTGTACTTTGATTTCCGAATGTTTTGTGGCTACATTGTTCTGCTGTGTCAGTGCTTGTGGTGCTGCCTGTGGTGGCTGGGTGTCTACCCGTGCTTGGGATGTGTGCATCATGGGTTGTTATGACTGCACTGTTGTGTGCTGTGCTTGTGCCATTGCAGCGCATATGTCTGCGTCTGTGTGTGATCTTGGGTATATTAGTCAGGTTGTTCAGTATTGTTTGCTGGTGGATGTGTCACCCCCCCTTGGGTCTTGCCAGTTCTGTTGCATTCCTCCCCTATTCCTGCACACCCAGGCTATGCAGCTATTATGTCTGCATGTCCAACATTGTGGTGGGGGTCACAAAAGCTGGGACTGTCTGCCGTTAAATCCATCCCCTCCTTGCTACATGGGGTATCCCGCTCCTCTCCCCTAGGCATGCCTTCTATTCACTGTGACCAATATTTACTATCCCCTCTTCCCGCGAAACTTCCTCCTGCCGGTTGCTGTTGATACTGTGCGTTCTGGGTAACCACTCCCTCACCACTTGTCAACATCAAACCTTCTATTGAATACTTCAATACATTTTTCTGAACTAACTTTGCTACTTCTTGTTTCATCCCTCATGTTTCTTTTTTGCCTTCTCTTGCATTAGCCGACAATAATGTACTATAGTCAACTGCATTTCTCACCATGGTTTCGCCTCGATCCCCACTAATTTCTTCAATTGCTTCTGTACTTGCTCTGGTAATCCCTGATTTAGTATGTGGTAAAATAAGCCCACAATTTTGTCCCGTGGTTCACAAGTCTCATGACACCAATGTTCTTGGATCTCTTGAATATATTGATTTGGGTCTTTGTCCTCATTTTGCGTGCCATAATTGTGGTTATGTCAGATGTGTCTGAATGGAGCTCTGTCATGTGCTGTTTTTGTGCTATCACTCCTGGATACCCTGCCAGTTTCCAAACATCGCCAGTTACCTCCCCAATAATGGCAGAGAGTAAGCTCTTGATGTCGCCCACTGCTACTGTAGTCCTGCTGTCAAACTTTCAAATTCATGAATCCATTTTCCCGCCCCTGCAGTCAGTGATGGCAATTTACATCTCAAATGATCCTCGTCCATTTGTTGCCATGATACTTATTGTGATCGCACGCAACCCTTTTCTAACAGCGGAAATTGTGCCAGCCCCAAACTTTTGTCAGGTTTCCTTATGTCTTTAGGTATCTTAGATGCTCCTGTCATGCTAGCTCTCTTTCATACTGGTACACCCTCAACCTCTGCACGTATGGAGTAACTTCGTTGCACTATGTGACCGGTCTTCGAGCACCCTTCAGGCTCTGGCTTCCCTCCTCCTATTTCCTCTTCATCATCCCACAGTGTTTCCCATACAGGCCTCCCTTCCTCAGAGGAGGAGCGCAATATCCTTCTCCCTTCTTCGTCTTTGCTTCCCCCTGTGCCTCATATGTCCACAATATCCCTAAACTGTCATCACTATCTTCATCCTCCTCATCCCGATGCTCAGTCATTTAAACATATTTTTCCCCTGGCATCCCTTCACTGCTCTATCCAGTAAGTCACTTCCCTCCTCAGCGGGGATCTAGCTATGTTTCTACTTGCATTAAGGGCAGCAGAACTAGCTCTTCTGCTTCGCTATAGTGCCCTGATTCTCTTCCATATTCCCATTTCCCTGTCTTCATCTGAAAGTATGATACCTGTCATTACATCTTCCACCAACGTGAGATGTCTCTCCCTACTTCTCTCTCTTTCCCGCTCCTGCCTTCTGTCCCTTCCTTCCTCCTTTCTGCACTGACATTCTTTAACAAACCTCTCAATCTCCATCTTCCTCTTCTCACTCCTCACTTTCACATGCCTTTCTTTTTCGTCTTCAGCCTTTCTTGTCAACCCCTCTCCCCTATTTCTTTCTGTTTCCTCCTCTTCTCCTTTTCTCCTCTCTCCTTCCCTTTCTTTACTTTCTTGTATTCCTTCCTCATCTTTACTGTTCTCTTTTCTCCTCTCTTTTTTCTCTTCCTCCATTAGGTCTACCCACTTGCTTTCATCCTCTTCTATTCTCTTTCATTCATCCTCTTGCTCCTTTTCCCTTCATTTCTTAGCCTCCCCCTCTGGGTCTCGCAGCTCTGTCACACGCCTTCCATCTACAAATGTAAGCAATATTTGTCCTTCCACCCACTAATTTGGTGGAACTGTTGTTTCATAACCCCTCTTACATATCTGAGTCACCTCCTCACCTTCGTCAACTTTGCATTCGTCGGTCATAGTCCCTGCTTTATGTGCTTGCTTAGCTCTGCTGAGTGTGTCTTCACTACTATATGCGGGAGGTGTGTAATGCAACAAGGGTCACATTCATATCACCCTCTTCAATGTGTGTGCCACTTTCCAGTACCAGAGGTGCCCTTGTCCAGTAATTCATGATTCACCTACAACAAAAGCAACACACACTCAGTTGCCAGGTAACAGCATCTGCAATTGCCATCCTTTCAAAAAGGCTGATAACTGGACTTTTTTTACAGGAATGCAGGGCTCTCACCACAATTCTAATGTGTGATGGCATAACTATGGGATGTTTGCCTTGTCCCAGTGTCAGGATCTGCGATAGCAGTACATGCTACAGGGACTGTAGCTGGTCTCCCTTCTGATGTTTTGGCTTTAGATGCTACTATGCTAGCATAGTTCTGCTTCTCATATCGGGGCCCTGCTCTCCTATACTCTGCGGGTAACACCTGGGCCTTAATCATGCCAATCATTCCTCTGTTATGCATCCTCCGCTGTGCACCACTCCTATGCGTCATCTGCTGTGCAGCTCTCTTATGCGTCCTCTACTCTGTACCCTACTCTGTTACTGAGCCATGCAACAGCACTACGAGCATAGGTGAGATCTCTTCCCGCTAGACACGTGTGATGAAATTCCTTCTGACCCGCAGCAGTACAAGGATGAAATGGGGCTAAACTGCCTACTCAACCCTCACACTTCTGCAAAGCAAGAGTGATCGCAATGAAAAAATAGAAACACATGTAAGAGATATACCTCATTCGCCTTTTGTGGTAATGTGTCCTGAAGGCATGCTATACTCTCAAGAGGGGTTTGACGTGAAACACTAGCAACTGAAACAGCAAAGTACTACGGTCCAAAATAAAGAAATGTCCAATAAAGATTCTCTAAAAACATATACACTTTAATTAAAAACTTCATGTGCAAAAATAGATACATAGAACAACAATACACAAACCCACCCCTGTGGAAAGAACTCAGAATATGCAAGAGATAAAAAGATGCAGACCTCTGGGTAATGAAACAGGGGTGAAAGGCAATCAGTAACCACAATGTTTTTAAAAGGATATGTCTTGTGCAAAAAATAGGATAAAACGTGACCTAACCCGTCTGTAGGGCCCAATGTGGGCCCTTTGGGGTTGGGGGTGCAGTTAGGAGTCCATAATACCTTCTTGGTGTTCTTGGTGATTCAACAGCAGTGAACCAGGCTTCTTGGTGCTGTGCAAGCACTTCAAATATCAAGAGTGTGCCAAAAGCAGCAACACAGGGTCCCGGTGGTTTGAATGTGTCTAATGGTCTTGAAACACGTCTCGAAGCAGTTTCAAAGTGAAAAACATGGATCCTGGGTGATCTGGCTCTCAGGTTGCTGTGAGTCCCAATCCAGGGTCTCAGGCACAAGATAAGTCCTTGTTCTCTTTCTCCAAAATATGGGGGAAGCTGGCAAACATCTGCAGACATCCTTCACCACCAGTGAGTTTCTGAGTAATAGTGTAGTTGGCAGAGTGGCAGGTCTGCCTTGGAACACCTGCCTTAACCTTACAACTGTGGACTCTGGAAAGGACTGCTCTGCAAGCAATGTCCATACAAGTTCTTCTTGAAGTCTTGAAGCCCAAAGATGACTCAAAGAAAGAGTAGGAGACACACTATTTTATAGACACATGTCCACGTGCGATTAGACTAAGGCAAGCCTCCTTTAGGGGTCAAATCCCCAGCTTTATGGCAAGTGGTCTTTGCCTTCTGACATCCTACCCAAAGGGTGTTTTGCTTAAGCAAGTGTAGAAGACATCAAGGAAAGAGTGGTACAATGAGAAACAAGATGGTGGAAACATCCCCACTTGTGCTGAGCTCCCTCTTGCTCAGTGCCCTCTTAAGCACTTTTGGAGCACTGGGCACGGACATCTTTGGGGCCCGCCTCCACCAAACCAAAGAAATGAAAGGATCAAGAATACTGGTCGCGCCACCAACCCCCACCTGTCGCGCTCACAACCTATAGGTTGATATGCTGTCTCGCAGCTTAATAAACACGCTTGCTCGTTTTAAGTACCCTTTCCCGCTTCATTCTTGCTCTAATCAGAATGATAAACAAGTAGCATTTGAAGACCAACATTAGCAGTCTACGAAGCAGTTACTGTTCTAGTACATAAAGGATACTTTTTATCAATGAAGATATGCAGCCTGTAGTATTAATGCAGGACCGTATGTTAAAGGTACATGTAATCCATAATAGACAGAGAACTCACATTAGCTGCCTCACAGAATGCAAAAGTGCTCATGCATGGATAGAGACCACCAATTGGAAGGAAGGAGAACGCTACACATACCGTAGCATGGATAGTGGAGGCAGATTAGAAGCTACCAGGAAGGTGTCTTTATCCAGTCAGACTGAGATTATTAGTGGGATATGGTTTTCAAATAGTGTTGCCATTAGATACCAAAGGACCAAATGCCTGTGGTGTGCGATATAAATATGCTCACTATTGAAGTGGAAGCAACCCTACAGCCAGTGAAACCATGAATAAGGCGTTTATGAAGATCATACCATTAAAAGGAAATCAATCTGAAAGGCTGAAAATTTTGAAAGGATTAGGGACTGGCAATATTGAGAGGTTAGACAATACAATATTAAATGAGATTCCCGTATCACACATTGGTTAAGGGGTGAAGGGGTGAAGCTGGGATTTGTGCCAAATCTGCAATTTCTGCATTTGAGCACTTTCTTTTCCAGTTCTTACCATGAATGAAAACAATCTCATTTTATAAAAACGGACTTAGAAAGTACACAAATCACATTACCAAACATGACCAATTTTAAACAAAATATTATAGAAGGTTGTTATGCAAAATAAGAATGATTCTAGCTTCATTCTCTCCATCATCAAAGGAAGTATTTGAGTACCAACATACCAATCGATGTGATTTAACACATTTAATCTGTGTTTATCTTCTTTTGTATTTTAAAGCTTCAAATACTTCCAAATCAATGGTTTGTGACATTTTCATTCATGAACGTGCATAAAACATTTGACTTTTACTAAAAAGAAAAACGTGTTTTGTGTCAAACAAGCAGACCTTAAAATATACTTGCCCGAGGCCTGCAACATCTGATCCGCTCTCTTCTGTCTAGAACCCCTTCCACTCAAATGGCCTACATAAGAAGAAAGATCAAGTAATGGGCTAAATGATGCCACCAGCATGCAAGAAGGCAAACCTCACAGAAGACAGCACAGTAATGTAAGATATATTACATGATTTGACCAGGATCACTATCGTCTGCTGGCAAATCCAAGATACAAGCACGAATGCTTTCGTTTCATAGGCCCACATTCTGACTCAGGCGTTAAGGGGTTTACGGCGCCGTAAACGGCGCCGACCCTTAGCGCCTGATTACAAGGTTCCCTTTGCGGGATGGCTTTTAACGGCTGCTTTTTGCAGCCGTTAAAATCCATGCCGCAAAGGGACCTTGGCGATAATTATGGCACTGTAATTTACGGTGCCGTAATTATCGCCTTTCCCCATTCCCATTATGCCCTATGGGGCAAAAATGAGAATGGGCCATTGGTGAATGGGGAATTACCGCCCCACTCACCTTGGAATGGGGCGGTAATTCCGCCATCCACCATGGCGGAATTGCAACCTTAGCGGCATGGACCATGGTGCTAATAGCACCATGGTCCTCCGCCAAGGTTGTAATGAGGGCCATAGTCTTGAATTTGGATACTTATTCACCTCTTGGACTAACAGTTTATGTCATCATTGGAGGCGATAGCCTAGGTTTTACAACACCCCATCTGAAAAAACAATTTCTAGACTTTCACCATACGGATGATATGTTAGTTTTTATAGCAACCCCTATCTGGTGCAGGTGCATTGCTGACAATAGCAGATGTTGTTCTGCAAAGCCAAGTACATACGCAGGCAGGTTTATTAACTTCAGACATAGGTTAGGCTCATCCGGCCTTGCTGGAATGTGATATTCTAATTTTGCATATGAACACATATCTCTGCAATGGGTGCTTCACACACTGAGCTAACATCTGAACCATTGTGGCACTCAATTCATCAATATGCGTTTCACCGTTGCCTATTGCACATGATCAACATAATTCCCACAGGAAGGAAAGAATGCTACAGAGTTATGCCCTAAGGAACACACAAACTATGTATATCACAGTGAACACAGAAAGCAATACATGATGAATTGACCAAGGCAGAATGTCAAAACAGAAAGGCCATGTGGGTTTAAAGCCTCAGCAGCAAGCCATACAATATCCTGACGTGTGCTATTTAAGACTGGTGAACAATGAAATCTTACTTCTTCAGATCAGGCAGTCCTGTGGGCCCCCCCTCCAAGGTGGGGGCCCTGGGCAAGTGCCCCTTTTGCCCTCCCATAAAAACGTCTCTGCTCTTGCTACACTAATCCTGCCCCCTTCTCAGACCCAGAGCATCAAAGGCCCTTTGGTATGCAACACCCTGGTGAGAGCCTAGTCATTTCCTGTAGGGCTTGCCCTTTGATTTCTGCTTCCCAGAGCAGCTCCTTGCTGTCTTGCTGGAGAGAGGTGTAAACCGACCTCACAAAGGCTCAAGAAAAGGTAGTCCCCACAGTTACAGTCCTCCTGGGTGCAGCAGAGACAGCTAGTCTGGGGGGAATACACACAGCCTGTCCATAGCTGGCCTGGGCTCACAATGTTGACACATGTATGATACCAATTAGATGTGGCTGTAACAATCATGAGAAATACTAGCCACTATACCCTGAACTGATTTAACGTTTACAACTACCACCGGGATGATAACTTATAGTTACGCTGAAGTGACTCGGCTGTTCCAGCAGCAGTCAAACTGGCACCTGGGACCTTTGTCCCTGCTCTGTGCCACTGGAGAGCAGAACCTGCAGATCAGGAGACTGATGCAGCAAGGAACACATGTATGTTATGCTTTTGGCATGTAGTTTATGAGGGGGTCTGATTAGCAAGCCATCATTTCTGAGATGGAATTACCCACATCATTTAATAAATTAATACAAGTAAAACAATCCAGAGCTTCTACAGCCTTGCCAGATGACAATTCCTCCCAGCATTAGTGTTCTCATTCACACTTTTGCAGCAAAGACAGAGAACGTTGTCCCCCTACCAAAACGTGTACACTCTCCATGATTCCTGCAAGCCTATGCTGGAGCAGCCAGGGTTCTTCATGCTCTCTCTTACTCAAATTATCCATCCTGGACTGGGTGCCTAGACATGACGCATGCTCTGAGTATTGATGACTCAGTCCTTCATCCGTCCGAGGTTGATGAAGAGAGTACCATTAAATTGGTTAATAATAACATCCAACTAAACGCCTCGAAGCTGAAGGGACCAGGCCATGTAGCACTATATAAAATATGATTTTCTGTGAACCATACATTTCCACTATACATTTTCAGTTTTAAACCCTGAATGACAAGGATGCCCACTGCCGCCAATGATATGCCAGGAGAATGCGCCGTCGGGACGGCAAATGCCGAGCGCCGCCCGTAGTGGGGTCACCCACCCAGCCCAACCAGGGGGTAGCTAGGAAAAAGGGACAAATTATATGCCCCCCCATCTACGGGGGGGGAGAGGGTGGAAGCACTTCACAGGGGGTGACAGAGGGGAAGCAGGACTAGGAGGGGGGCTATATAAGGCCCCTTTGCCCCTAGGTGAGCCCTCTTGGTCCTGCTTCCCCCCCCAGCTCAGAGGAAGGAAGGAAGCCGATCCCGTTGGCTTGTTCGGTGAAAGGAGTTTGATGGAGGAGAGGAAGGGAACAGAGATCATCAGGGCTGTTGTGGGGGTAACTATCAGAGCCTGAATTTCCGTTGGAAAGGGGTGGGAGTGTCAATTGGGACATCGGGTTGGTTAGGTGTTGTTGGGCAGCTACTGGGAAGTTGGGGGGTGGGGTTTGGTTGGTAAAAGTTAACAATGACTAGAAGATTTAGGCACTTACAGTAAGGTCGTACTGTTAGTGAAAGCATGCTCCACAAAAATCACTTTGCTGCCTGTTAAGGTTTTGATGGGGCGTCGGGCATGGCCCGGTTGGTCGCTGTGCCACAGGTTGCAAACTGGGAAGCCCTGCCATTTAGATTGATAGGTGACAACTAGCATGGAGGTTGTGTTTGTGGGCAGGGGGGAGATGCGGTACAGAGTATGGCCCTTGCTGGAAGCACGAGAGTGGGAGAAGGATGTGGGTGTATTTCACGCAGCATTCGAGAGGGGTGTGTGGGTATTTCGTGTTGCATGCTGGGTGTCGTAGTTTCTGTTCGGGAGAGTGGCGTCCTTTGCCTTTTGTTGTGGGACATGTTGGTTGGGTGGCTTGGATGGCGACGTTGGGGATTTTGTGATGGCAATGGTTTGCATAAGTGAATGGCAGGGGGTCGTTAACCGAAGGAAACTATGGGATGAAGAGGAATGTTAAAGGGGTAATGCTTAGAAGATTTAATGCACTTATAGGTTGACTGTATGATAGTAGGCCAGCGGGAATTGAGGTGGAAATTGCACACTGCATTCGGGGGATCCGCAACCATCGAGCCGCGGTAGTGTTACAAATGGTTTGGGGGATGCAGCGTTCACACTGGCAGGGGCATGTTTACACATAGCGGAGCAATGCAAAAAGGTTTGGCTGGCACCACTGCCAACTCATGGTTTTTGGGCGCAGCCATCGGAGGCAAGGGGTAGTAAGAGTATTGTTGTGGATATGTTTTTTCCAGTGGTTTGGGTGGGATGTTGGCCTGGTCCGTCTGCTCTGGCTGGCGGCTTTGCCCATGGAGTGGGAATCCAGATGGGCGTTATTAGGTGCGGTTACCTGACATTAATGTAAGGAATACAAGTCCCAGCATGCACCACTGCAATGTGAGCATATTGAATTTGGATCAAGGGGCAGTTGATGTATGTGATTCAGGGGGAAGGGCAGAGCAAATGGTGTGATGATATGCCATGTTACACATGACACTGATTGGCTATGTGCGTGAAATGTTGATATAGGTATCAATGATGAAGGGGGTTTTGCGGCGGAGGGAATCTGGCACCATAGTAGGTGGCTGGGTCGACTGGAGTACCCTGTTGTGGGGGGAACCCGCTTTGGTGCAGTTTAGTGTGTAACTCCGTCTGTATGTGGTTGACAGTGCCGCAGCGTGATACAGGCTTTATGACATGGGGCGGACCGTTTGGAAGGGTTGCGGTTTCGCATGTTTAAATTGGCGCAGGCACTGGGGTGACTGTTTTGCGGGGGGAGGGGAATATGGAGATCTGCCCTCGTCATACTGCGCGATGCACTGGGGTGTTGTACTCCTGCCACGAGATATGGTTCATGAATCCTGCAGGACTCCGGTTGGAGGGGCCCGGAGAGGTATGCGAGATGCTTTCGGACAGGCGGGAGATGCGGTGCTGGGGCTGCTGTTTCTGTGGGGAGAGCAGCGGTGGGGGGGATGGGATCAATGATGGAGACGGAACAGGGTGGCCATGGAGGGCGAGCTAGTCCAGTGGGTTGCATTCGGTGAGGGCTGGATGCATTGAATAGCGGGACACAGTGGTAGATGCTCGACGGGGGGGGGGAGTGATGGGCTTGCCTTGGGCAGCAGAGTTTCTCTCGTGTGCTGAGTCTGCAGCTTTTTGGGCAGGGGGGAACTCGCTTTGGAGCGGGCAAGTGGCGGCCGGTGTCAGTTCGCAGTTTGATGTTGTCTTGAGTGCTGCTTGCCGCAATCTCATTCACTTCAACTTCTTGGGTTGCTTAAGTGGCATCTACGAGCGGATGTCGCGTGGTCAGTTGGGCGGAGGCTCTGTTGACTCCCCATACCCGCATGGCAAGGGTTGCCACAGTCTCTGTGGTCCCAACTGCCGAGCGAAGGGTTGTTGCGGTTTCCGTCTGGGGTACGCAGAGGTTGGGGTACACTTTAGTAGCATGACCCAAGGTGCGGTATTTTAGTATTTGCAGGAGTATGCAGCATGCAAATCAATGTGGTGTGGCTTACTGATCAAGGAGGAGTTGGGTATGGACGGGCTGGACGTTGTGCCAGACAATTTGTGGCCTTGCACTTCTTCAGTTAGAGGGGCCCCAAAACAAAATGGGAGATGCTTGAGGGCAGGGCAGGAGATACCTGTGGCTGTTTCTGCGGGGGGGGGGGGCTGGCTGGGGTGTGCCACGATCCACTTCCTGAAACCCCCCGGGCAGGTCCATGGGCCAGGAGGGGTCTCGGCTCGGGCCCCCAACAAGCTTAGGCATCCTTTGCCTAACCCCTCTTGGGGTCAGTCCTGGCGGCTTTGGCGCCAGTCTCATACTTAATGAAGACTTGTGCTTGGGAACTACTTTATTTCAGTGCCAGTCAACATGGAGGCATCCACATAGCTTGGCTCCTTGGAACCAAGCTATGCGGTATAGTGTTTTGGGTGTGGTAGCCTAGGGACTATTTTACCTGGACTACTTTCTTGATGCTATTTAAACCACACCTGACTTGGATAGCACGTTTCGCGTTACTTTGCAATCCTGCAACGTGACGCTCATCGTGTTCAGCTGCATCTGCGAACCTCGGAAGAACAGCATCTGAAAAACAAAGGACATCGTTAACAGCCGCAGCTTACCTGTGATTTTAATGCTAGCTGCCCTTCACTCCTGCAAACAGCATCCAAGGAACAGTGAGCTTCCCGGACCGTCGGATCTGCAAAAAGGAGAGAAACAGGACATTAGACATTTTACAATTGTGCCGGCAGCTTACGTCACGCGACGCCCATTGACCAGCATCGCCTTGGGACTTCTTGCTCCGAGTGAGCACTGCAACCTACGGGAACAAAAGACAACAGGTTAGCAAAGGCAAAGCATCATAGCGCTGCGCATAGCGCCTACTTACCGCATCAAGGCGCTCTCGAAGCACCTTCACCTGCCAGCGAGTCCCAATTCAGCCAACGTTCCACAGCGAACTTCCGCGCACCTAGGGAGAGAGAAAAGACATTATTAAAATCCAAGAAAGGCATACAGTATAACAGTAATAAGACCTACCTGAAAGACTCTAAAGGGCCTGCATCAGTGAAGTAACTAGATCGCACTCGGCCACAAAGGACAACGCGCCCCTGCCAAGAAGGCAGGACGGAGAGCACGCCAAAACCCATAACAAGGTGAGGAAAGGTCCGGGGAGGGGCTGCGGGAATATAGGGTGTTGGGAGGCTCTTACTCCAGTTGCCCAGTCTTGAACATTGCCCACCTGTTTTCCAGGCAGAACTTCTCAACTGATTATACCTGGGAGCGGCTGAGAAGGGTACCAGAGTCCCCACAGCTGGGTGGCGTCCCCGTGGATACCAGGTGAGCGTAACAGGTGTGAGTTTTTACACGTGGTCAGCCCTCACACTGTGCGTTGTATTGGGGTGCACTGAATAGCAGGACGGGTTTGGTTACTGCTCGACGGGGAGAATGCTAGGCCTGCATTGGACAACACAGGTTCTCTCATGTTCTGCGTAAACTTTAGGGGCTTGGGGGGGGGGGACTCGTGGCAACTGCCTAGCTAATGACTGCCGTTTTTTATAAGAACAGGATCGATAGCCCAAGGAAATGCATCAGCCTAAAACCACAGCAACGCAAAACAGTATATGTATATAATGGGAAATAAGGAGTCCGATAAGGGCTTATAGGTTAAGGAATTGATGCTTGGGCCATGCTGGTTTGGGTTCGAATGGTGGGAAGGTTGGAATCAAGCAGTACCAATTTGCGTTCAGTGTTCATTCAGTTGTAAGACGTGTTAGCTTTGCTTTTCGATGGGTTAAGTTCTGCAACGGCAATCAGCAGTTATGCGTAAAGAGTGACTTGTCTGGTTGGCAGGAGATGCGGCGCTGAGTGCGGCCCTGGTTGGGAGCATGGGAGTTGGAGGGGGTTTCGAGTGTAATTTCACTGTGCATTCTGGGGTGTGTAGTTTCGTTTCTAGGGGAGGGCGCACCTTGCCGTCCAGGGTTTGGGGTAGGTGGGGTGGGGTCGGGTTGGTGGTAAAGTGGTTGCGATGGCAATTGGTATTTTGTGTACATTTGTTATAACTAACTGATGATTGGAAGAGCAAGCCGGGCAGTAATTTAAAAGGTTGGAACCACCATTATATATATTGCCTGGCATAGTGAGCGGGAGGAAGGAATGTGGGGGACGGTTGGGTGTTCCCTGGCCAGCCGCTGCATCACTGGGAGGGTGGAGGGGGCGGGTTTGCATGGGTAGGAGAGACTGAAGGGGGGACGATGGTCTACAAGCCCAAGGTCTCGCTGGAAGCCGCCATTGAGGTCAGACACTGCAAGCATGGTCAGGGGGTTTAGCGGGACTGCTTTGGCATCCCCATGGCAGTCAGGTATTCAGGTGGAAATTAAATGCACAGTGTGGAAAGTTGCTGGGCCGCCAGGGTTTTTGGAAATGCCCTTTGTCGGTCGTCGGGCAGCAGGGTCATGGGGATGGCAGCAAGTGCTATTAGGGGTTGTAACTTGACCATACGTGTGGGAACTTGTGCACACCGTTTACTCACACCATGCGTTTCAAAAAAAAAAAAGATTTAAATGGGGAATGCAGGTTACAGGGGTTTAGCGTCCAACGTGAACTAAAGGGAACCAGTTATGATCTGAGTTACCTGGCTTTCGTACCTGATCAGAAGTGGGCAAACTTCAGCCATGGGCAGGGCACCGAGCACGAGTATAGGGCACAGTAGCACGAAAAGCAACGGTGCAGTGGTATAGCCTGCTATAGACTCAACCAGCAGTGTGATCTCTGCCTTCTCCTTATCTATAAACTCAAAGTAGGAGGTTAACTTGTACTTAATAGGTGTGTGTAGTGTTAAGGAACAGGCAGTTGGTGCACACTAAACTGCCAACCGAATTCCTAGACAGGACTTTGCTAAATGATAAGCGTCAAGGGGGTAGCAGCGACAAGATCACCTGCCCTACACCATTCCTGCCCACTACACCAGCCTTCTCCCCGGATACCAAGTCCGCCCATCCCACCCATAGACATGCACACGCTCCGCATGTCGCAGCTAATACTCACCTAGCTGACCACAAGCAGAACCCCATCAACACGAGAGCATCATGCCATACCATCGACTACAACACCTCTACATTAGCTAACCCAACTAACTCCCGTAACACTACCCTCATCCCCTCCGATCGGAACTCTAGACTTGGCGCCAGAACCCACCACAGACCCAGCAAAGGCCCAGCCAAATCACTCAATAAGACCAACCCTCACACTATAACTCCCATCAACACCATCCATCCCAGTCTTAAAGGAGCTCTCCTAAATGTCAGATCATTAGTCGCCCATGCCACAGAAGTTGCAGACATTATTCTAACAAACAACCTGGACTTCCTTGCGGTAACCGAAACATGGCTGCACGATGCTGCAGGTCCATCTCTTACCCTAGCCATACCTGATAACTACACCATCCTTAGAGCAGATAGACCGAACGCTCGAGGAGGCGGCGTAGCTATTATCTTTAAGTCCACGCTTGACATCAGACTATCCTCTGCTCCCCCACTCAAATCCTGTGAACATATTACAGTCAAAGTTCAAACCTCCCCTAAAAGTACTATTACACTGCACTTAATTTACCGACCCCCGGGCCCTCCTGGCTCATTTGAGGAAGACATCACCTCACTAGTTGCTGAAAGCTCCAAACCTTCAGCACAACTGATTATACTCGGAGACTTTAATCTCGGGTTTAACGACCCCCTAGACACCCCAGCCACTGCCCTGGCCATGGCATTAGAGGAGCATGGCCTCCAACAACTCTGTTCCAAACCCACCCACTCGAAAGGTAGAATCCTCGACTGGATAACTACCCTTAATTGCAACATTACTACGGAAGATCCCACACAACTTATCTGGACTGACCACCACCTCCTCCCGTTTGACATTCTTACCAGCAATTCAGCACATAAAAGGCCTATTATTGCACCTGCCTGCCCTACTAGGAAAAAGAGCAATATCACAGCGGAAGCCCTAATACCTCTGGTGATCCCTACTTTAAACGCACTACCCGTTACAACGGACTTGAACCAACTGGTCAATGCCTACAATGAGTCCATGGCCAAAGCCATTGACATCATTGCCCCACTGAAACTGCGCAAAGGAATACCCAAAGCGCACCTGAACACATGGTTCACCCCGGAGCTCAAAACCCTTCGTCAACAAAAAAACAAACTTGAAGCACTCTGGAAATCAGTGCCTTCCATAAATAACAGAACTAATCTCACCAACATCTCCACCCTCTACAAAAATGAGATTATACGTGCCAAGAAAGATTCTCTCAATACTAGGATCTCCCAGGCAAGCTCCAGTACTAAAGAGCTCTTTAACATACTAAAGGAATTAGAAAACCCCATTACCCCCACTGACTCTTGCACTAAGGACAAACCTTGGTGCACAGGGATCCAGAATGCCCTAGCCAACAAAATCTCAGGGCTCCAAACCAAAATCAACAACAAACGACAACAACTTACTCTCGATCCCACCTCCATCCCCACACCCCTTCCACCTACTGCCACTAGTTCAGGCTTCACCTTCAAAAAGGTATCTATATTGGAGGTTCAGAAAATTATAGCATCCCTTAAACCATCGAATTGCAAGGGGGACAGCTGCCCCGCACAAATCATAAAAGATGCAGCTAGGGATCTCTCCCCATTTATCACTAAATTAATAAACCTGTCCTTCGCCAACAACATGGTCCCCAGCAATCTGAAACAGTCCTGGGTCCTACCTCTACTAAAAAAAACTACTCTCAACCCTGACATCCCCACGAATTACAGACCTATTACCACCGTCCCATTCCTACTAAAAATCTTGGATAGAGTGGCTTATTTACAAATTCAGGACTACCTCGAGGCCAATCACCTACTAGGAACTCGCCAATCTGGCTTTCGACCACAACACGGGACAGAAACGGCCCTTGTTGATCTCAAATGCCAGATAGACGAACTCAAAGACAAAAATAAGGCTGCCATCCTTCTTCTCCTTGACCTCTCCGCTGCCTTTGACCTGGTCGACCATAAAATCATGTGCAACCATTTGTCTCTGGCAGCACACTTCTCCCACTCTGCAGTCACATGGATCCAATCTTTCCTGGACAACAGAACCATGCGGGTCTTCTCCCCCCTAGCAGCGGCTGACCCCATCCCCATCACCTGCGGTGTCCCACAAGGATCCTGTGTCTCACCCACCCTTTACAATATTTTCACCAAGCCTTTATTCGACAAGCTGGACAATCTGGGTGTCACCTACACTAACTATGCAGATGACACCCAGATACTCCTCACCCTATCAGGCAACTACAACAAGGACGCCAAATGGATCAATGAAGTCTTTTCCATCATTCAGGCATGGATGGCCACACATGGCCTATGCCTGAATGATGACAAGACTGAATTGCTTCTTGTCGGCTCACCTAACACTATCAGTAAACTCTGTCCCGGCTACACTAGCTTCACTATTGACGGTAACACCATACCCATCGCCAAGAGTGTAAAAACCCTCGGTTTCTACCTAGACACGAACATTAACCTAATTAAACAAATCAATATGACCGCCTCAGCCACTGCCTACACTGGTAAACTAATCAGGGCCTGCAGACCACTGATCTCCCCTAGCAACTGTCTCATCCTAGCCAGAGCACTCATCCAATCTAAACTGGATTACTGTAATAGCCTCTATGTAGGTGCCAACAAAACAGTAATCAATAAATTGCAAGTTCTACAAAACAACGCACTACGTGCCGCCCTCAATATTCCTAGAAGGGAACACATCTCCTCCACCAGAACTGCCTGCAAATGGTTGTCCATCCAACAGAAAATAGACTTGAAAACCATATGCCTTACTTACAAAGCCCTTAATCATCTTGCCCCACCCTACCTCTCGAACAAATTTACACTAAGACAGAACACTAGAACCACCAGATCGTCCAACTCATTACAACTAACAGTTCCCAAATTCTCCCTTAAAAGAGCCGGAGGATCCAGCTTCCCAACTTTGGCATCACAACTCTGGAACTCCATCCCACTGGATATTAAATCTACACCTACTTTCCAACCCTTCAGAACTAAGGTCATCTCCTGGTTAACCAACAAATAACCGTCCTATTACATATGTATGCACCCTGAATGTCCAATTGTATGTATATTGTTTGTATACTATTATCTATGCCCTATTAATACTGTACTATTGTCTTTTACCTGTAACCTGATGCTCAAAGCGCATATATACCCCCGGGTCAAGAGCGCTATATAAATAAATAAACAAACAAACAAACAAACAAGAAACCACAATAACAACGCATCTTCAGGGGCAGCACTTAGCAGTAACGGGAACAGCCACCTCGCAATAAATTACACTCACCGAACGACTGGCCAGAACTTGCAGCGGCACCAGAACCAAGCTAAGGCACTACCCGTATCTCACGTGTGTGTGTTTCTTTCCCAGGTACAGGAGCAAGTTGGGTATCACGCAAAGTGAGCGGTGCACCGAGATGTTTGAGGCCGGGCGTACAAGCGCAAGAAGGTATAGTGGGGCAATAAGCAGCAAGCACATAAGGAGATCAGGAGGGTTGGTGGGACAAGTATTGTGGACAGCAGTGGTTGACATCTTTGCTTTCCTCCAGGTCACCATGTTTGAGCCAGGAAGTCCATGCATCAAGATTGTGGAAGACACAAAGACAGAAGAAGGGCAAGTGGAGGAGGAAGTCAGGGGAACATCTCTTGCAGGCCGGTCGATGAACGCGGAATCATGGCCGAAATGTGCCTCCCTAGTGAGAGGGATAGGCTGGGAAGCAGCGATGGCTATGATGAGGGTAGCCCCCCTGGGGAACGACGCGAGCAATACAAAAGCTATGATATCACCTTCGCCCAACACTAGTGGGGAATCACAGGCATCACCGGGGGGCCCGAACCGAACAATAGCCACAAAAGGCAAATAAAAATAAGTGGCGGCCCCCTGCAACGAATGACCAAAAAAGAACTGGAGGAAGAATTGGCTGTGGTAACTGCCCGCATCAGCGGACCAGTAATGGCATCTACGGGGGCGGTGGCGCCTAGCATGTCCTACGCCACCTGAAAATGTGCAATATCAGAGGAAACAATCCTGTGTAGATGGGGGGGTATCGGCGGACAAGACCTTGAGTTCAGATGAGTTGGAGCTGATGAAGAAAGTAGACATGATTATGGGTTTGCTCCAAGGGAGCAATTCAGTGCCTCTGGCTCGGCCATGGGCCAGTGATGCACCGGGGGAGCAGGCGGTAGATAACACCAGTCAGGTGGCGACAGGGGCAAGGCGGGTTTGGGTAGGAAGGGGCAAGGGCACAAGCACAAACTGGGGAAGCTGGGTGTTGAAGGACCGCAGGGCCCGTCGAGGTGGAGCAGCTTGGCCCGGCGCCGGACATGACAAGGGAAACCAACGATAGAACCCCAACCATCACTGAGAATAACTACCTGAGCTGGCATATTCTGGAAGGGGTAAAAAACAACATCTAGAGGAGGAGGTTTATCGATATATTCTGACTACTCTAGCACGAGACTAAGGCCCATGACACCTTGCAAGGGAATGGAGGGAGGGAAGCAATGAAGGCCAGAAAGCAGGTGAGGGTGGAGGAAAACCTGGAAAACTGGCTGGAGGGGTTCAAAATAATGGCCCTAATCATGCAGAGGGAACCCGATCAGACGCCAGCTTTATACAAGTACAGTAAATGTGTAATAGAGGAGCAGTGGAGGTTGGGGGGCTTTGTGTGGCTACTGAGAGACCAATGGTTCTGCAAGAGGTTGGAAAATGATCCACTCATCAAATGGGACCACAAACAGGTAGAGGAGTGGTTAGATCCAAGAATGGGGGCAACAGAAAAACTCTTTGGAAAAATCACAACAGGTGGGGTTCTCTCTCAGGCGCAACGCAGTCAGAGGGCGCAGTGGCCATGCCGATGTCAAAACAGGAACAGAAAGAGGGTTCTGGGGTGAGGGCAGGTTGCCAAGGACCAATTGGGGCGGGAGGGTGAGCAGCATCCTTCAACTTTCCGCAGGAAACTGGGGGCCCAACAATGCAGGGACCGGGCAGAGGGTACTACAGGCGGTGTCTCAGGGTGGGTTCAGAGGCAGGGGTGACCTGGCAACCAGGTAAATGAGCGTCCCCTGTTTACATGCAGGTTTTATAACGACAGTGAGTGTCATTGGGGACTCAATTGCCATTATCGGCATAGCTGTTCAACGTGCAGAATGTTTGGGCATCCGGCAAGGAGCTGTGGGGGAGAGGGGAAATGAACGCCAGTGAAAGTAGGAAGCAGGCGTAAGGTTCTGATCTGAATGTAAGGAAGTGGGGTCCTTGGGTAAAGGACAGTTAAGAAATGTTGTGTATGCATTAATTTGTCATGACCTATACTAAATAAACATTTTTTCTTTCTTCAAGGTGGCAACGTTTATTGGGCAGCTAAAGGAAATTCATGATGGGCTCACATAGCCTTTGATGCAGCTGTTTCTCTGCAGAATGGTAATAACAGGGCTACAGTTGGGGCAAAGGGGCTCGTCGGGGGGGAGTTGGGCAGGGGGGGCCAGCAGAGGGGTGGGATGCCAGGGGCATAGGTGAGAATCCTATGGGAAGGGCGGGGAAGAAAGGCAGGGGTGCTTACCACCAAAAGCTCCTCCTGATTAATTTGGAAAAACCACTTCCGTGGTTGTCTCAGAACCCCCCGGTGCAAGAGAGGGACCTCCTGGTTGGGGGTTTTAGAATGCGTTTTGAAATATCTTACAAGGGCCCCCGGTGCGCTCGGACAGCCGAGAATCTGAGGTCAGCCAAGGCCTTCCCCAAAGTGGTAAGGGTTATAATTGACAAGGAAAGGTCACTGGACAGGGTGGAGAGCTCTTACCCAGAGGCGCCATTGGCCAATTTAAACATTTCCCCTTTTGGGCTGGTGCCTAAGAAGGAGAAGGGGAAATACTGGCTGATCCACAACTTGCCTCATCCAAGAGAGGCCTCAGTGAATAATTATCAGCCTTGCCAGAAAGGCTGGAAAAGGGGTGCTATTGGCTAAAGTGGACATCCAGGCGGCTTTCCGATTGCTCCCTATACACTCGGGGAGTTTCCACTTGTTGGGTTTCCAGTTCATGGGGGAGATATATATTGACTGGTGCATGCCTATAGGGTGCAGCATATCCTGTGCTTATTTCAAAGCATTCAGCTCATTTTTGGAATGGGCTCTATACGAAATGGAAAGCCAGGGGTGGGGGCACCCATTACGTGGATGATTTCTTGTTTGTCGGGGAACGGGTGTCAAACATCTGCAGCACACTCAACAAATTCATAATCTTGGCAGGCGAGATGGGGTGCCTTTAGCAGGGGAAAAACAGAGGGCCCTTGCACTAGGCTGACGTACCTAAGTATCGAGATTGACACAATCTTAGGGATCTGCCGCCATCCAGAAGAAAAGATACTGGAGTGTATTTCCGACATTGACACAGTGCTAGCCTGCAGCAGGGTTCCAGTGCAGGCAATCCAGTCTTTACTAGGGCGGCTGAACTTTGCGGGCAGGGTCATCCCATCAGGGGTATTTGCTAGGCGCCTCGCCTCCGGTACGGGGGGCAGCAAAAAGTTGAAACATGGTGCATCTGAGCTTAGGTTTAAGGGAGGACCTTCAGGTTTGGCAGAATGTTTTAAGACATTTTAGTGGGGTATACCTATGGCAGGCCCTCTGGGTCGCTTGCTCCCAGGTTCAGCTCTTTACTGACGATGCGGGTGGCATGGGTTTGGAGTTATCCTGGGGAAGGAATGGTGCAGACGGGTTTGGCCCAATGCTTGGAACAGAAAAGGATGGAGCAAAAGCATCAACATTCGGGAGTTCTTCCCCATAGTGCTGGCTATACATTTATGGCCCAAGGAATTGGCCAACAAGCGTTTAGTAGTATGGTCTGATAATTTGGCAGTGGTACAAGTGGTCAACAGACATTCGGCACGTTGCCCAACAACCCTAAGTTTGCTTCAGCACATGGTAAAAGTAAGCCTGAAAATAAACACTGCCATTAAAGCACGGCATATCCCTGGGGTGCGTAACATTGAAGCTGATGCACTTTCTCGTCCGCAGGTGGGCGTTTCTGGAAGGCCCACCCAGGGGCCCAGGCAATGATGACATCTTTCGACAACCAACTTTGGAATCTAGTGAGCTGGGCAAAGGCATGAGGGAGCGAGCATCACAGGCTCTGTCGTTGCAGACTAGAGCCAGATACAGCAGGAACCTCAGCACCTTTTTACACGCAACCAAGGACACAGGGTCGGACGACTGGGGCCTTGAAGCCCAGCAATTTTTTGTTAAGGGCCTGGGACACAAAGAAGCCAAAGTCCTGGGTGGCAGCCCACCTCAGCACTATTGCATTCCACAGCCAGCTAGCAGGGAACGGGGATCAAACCAAGGGTAGCCATGCGGCACTGATGGGTTGGAACAGGGGGGCAACGCCTCGCAAGGATGACAGGTGGCCCATCCACTTTGACCTCTTGAAAAGGATCATTTCTATGTTAGGCACTGTGTGTTATTCAGGGTACGAACACATCCTGTTCAGAGCAAGTTTTTCACTGGCATTTTTTGGGCCCCTGTGCATCAGCGAGCTGGTAGCTATGGCTGGGGAAGATCCAGATCACAGGGTACTACTGAAGAATGACGTAGCCATAGTGGGGGGAGCCCTGCACGTCAAGATACGGCAGTCCAAAACTGATCAGTAGGACAGTGGGAGGGCAATGTTATTGAGGAGGTTGAGGCAGGAGGCATTCTGTCCAGTGGCGGCCATGTCCACATTCCTTGGTGGTAGGGTGGATGGGTCATTTTACCTTTTTTCACACGAGGATTGTTCCCCCCTCATGCAATTTCAATTCAGGAGAGTCCTGGCTGCAACTTTAGCCAGAGTAGGTTGTGACCTGGCTCATTACACCCCCCACTCATTCCGGATAGGGGCGGCCACGACAGCCCGCGGAGAAGGCCTGGGGGATGAATTGATAAAGAGCATAAGGAGATGGGACTCTGACAGCTTCAAACTGTACATCAGCACCACTGTGGGGCCGGGGGCGCAGGGGCTGGTTTGTGATGGGGCGAGCAGGAGCTAGGAGACCAGGGTGGGGGGTGTTAGAGGTGGTAATTTGGCAATAGACTAAGGGCAGTGACTAGGGTACCACCAACGGCCCGGGTAACTTGTGCTCATCTCTTCACAGATTGGACCTCTGTATAGGTCGTTGGCCACTCGTTTGTTGGCAGAGCAGTGGAAATAGCAAGGATGGCGAGATGGGATGACAACCTGGGTTTCGCTGACGCAAATTCAGTAGATCGCAAAAGGAGGGTTGCGATGGGGCCAACTATGGGGGGCACTAGACAGGTGCTTACGGCACCACATGCCACCTGACGTGTTAGCGATAAATACGGGGGGCAAAGACTTGGTGTCACTGGGAAGAAAGGAATTATTGACCACAATGCAGGGAACTCTTACACAGGTGGGGAAGGAGTTTCAAGGTACAGAGGTATATTATGGTCCGAGATAATCACCAGACAGGAATGGCAGGGGGCTCTGTGTCGCAAAGGTATGGAGACGTGCAGGAGGAAGTTGAACACCAAAATGGGAGCATGTTTGAAGAGCAGGGGCATGGGTTGGATCAGGTATCCAGTGATCTCTTTGAAAACGCCAGCTTACTTTGGGGGGGATAGGACTCGCTTGTCAGGTGTAGGGGTGGCCTTGATGATCATGGAGCTGAGAGAAGCCTTGGTAGGCACGGCGTGTGTATGAATTGGCCATGAGGGAGGCGAGTTGGGAGCGGGACGGGGAGGGCAACTGAACATGGGGAGGGCCAGGGCCTCTTAAATCTCTTTATGGTAATGCACTACTGTCATAGGTTACAGGGGGGTCTTACCCACCCCCCTCCCCCAGTTTTGGTCATTAGAAAGGAAGACACAACACCACCACCCCCAGGCGGGGTCAGGCCCTCAGGTTCAGGGGCAGGACCTCAGGTTCAGGGGCTCAGTGGCTGTAGCCTGTAAGAGTGACGGGTTACACAAAAGGGAAAGAGAGCCGGAGCCCATTTGCAAGATTCGATACGCCGTCGGACACGTCCGGAGTGGCCCTTCTGATGGCATTAATGTTGTGGTGAATGTGAATGTGTGTGCGTGTTAAGCAGAAGTTGGTGGGAAGTCCCTTGCCCCAAGGGGAGTCACAACCTGGTATATGGGGGGAACTCTATGCTGCCGGTAACCAGCAGAGAGTCATGGCGGAGTCACAGGTGGATCCCAATAGAAAGCGCTGACAGATACCCAAAGGGGACTGCGCAGCCAATAGCTTAGAAGTACGGCACCCATGAGCACTACACTCAAGGGAGGTCCAGGGAAAGGGGAAAGGGTCATGGGGCTTGGAAGTCCTTCCAACTCCAATGCAAGGGGGGAGCTAGGGAGAAGGGGAATGAAAGCAAATGAGGAAAGGGAAAGTAATGAGAGAACAGAAACTGGGGGAAATGGAGGGGAAGTAGTGGGAGACGGGAAGAATTTGGTTATTGGGAAAGGAAGGAATGGATTTGGGGAATGGATAAGGATAGGGGTAAGGAAGGAGTTGGGTAAGGAAAGAATTGGGGTAATGGGAAGCGTTTGGGGAATGGGAGAGTTGGGGGAATGGTAAGAGTGGGGAATGGAAAGGCATTGGAGAGTAAGGATTTCAGGTCTTGAATGAATTACGTGGTTGGAAGAGACTTGCTGGGGGATGGTGGTACTGGAAGAGCCGGGGAAGAAGAAGAATGAGGGTACTGAGGGGGTGGTATTGATTAGCACTAGAAGGAGTTGGGGCGGGGGCAGACAAAGCATTTGAGGAACTAAGAGGTGGAGCCTAGGAAGAACTTGGGGGGGGGACGGTTAGACAACTTGGGGAAGAGAAAGAAATGAGTAAGGAAAACTAAGGAGCGGCAAATGGACAAAACTGAAGGGGGTCAAAGCACTGGGGGAGTAAGAAGAGACTCCGGAATGGCAGAAGGGGGGATGGGTTAGACAGGGGCAAGGGGCACTGAGTGTGGAAGGAGAGAAATGGGGAAATAGAAAGAGAAGAGAACAATGAAAGAAGGGTAGAATGCGAAGAAACTAAGCAATAGAAATAGAATGATAGAATGTAAAGAGCAAATGAATAGAAAGAATGAAAGAAACAAGTTCAGGAATAGAAAAAAAAGAAAATAACTAAAAGTAAAAGTAAATAAAGAAATGTTTGTGGGTAGAGCGGGAATGCTTAGGGAGGGAGGGGTCTACCCTGCAGGGTCCTCCGGTGCTTAAGAAGCCACACCCAGCGTAGAATAATCCTGAGGCTGGTGGAGAAACGGATCACTGTAAGATAACTCCTGGACTCCTGGCTTGATGTTTCAGTAAAGCTTGCTGCAGCATTGTGACTTCCACCTTTGAAAACTGGTCCCGCGTCTTTACTTCTTGGGGATTTTCAAGAGGTCTTGCAGGGAGGGGTGGTGGGGGGGGGGGAGTGCAGTATGATGAATGTGGTGGTGGATGCCAGAAGCATGGGGGGCGCAGTTGTGGGCTGTCCCTGCTATGCCTTTCAAACAATTGTGCTGGCCCGAATAATGATCTGTGTGTGTGACGCAATTGCAGGGCACTCTACAGCACTCGACAACGATTAAGCACGTTCTCCACAAATGAAATAATGATTGTGTATGCCTTTAATTGCAGCTGTGCGCTATTCAGACTCTCTCGTTGTGTTGTGGTGTGTTAACAGGTAGAGGCGGTGCTCCCCACATCCTTTCCGCGGTGTGCTGAATGATCCCGCCAGGCGCCCCCTAAATTAGACAGCGCGCTAGTGCCGTGCCTTTAGAATGAAAACAGACCGCCTGTCTGCCCTACGCAGGAGCCGGTAGCCGAACAAACGCGGTGCCACGGACCCTCCCCTGCCCCCACCACCCTGCGCCCACAACAGGCTTCCGTGCGCACCTCTGCCCACCTCTGGCTCGTGCCCGCTCTGGATACACCCGCCCCGCGCCGAGCTCCCGCCGGGGAGTCCCCCCTCTCGCCGGCCAGGTCCCCCCAGAGGCGGAGCTCGCCGGCCGAGAGACGTCAGGCAGGGCAAGGGCGCGAGTGCCGCGAGCTCTGCGTGCGCTCAGCTGCCACCAGAGCCGCAACATACATGCTCTGTGTGACAGCGGCAGCGCCCGGCTCCGGCTAGCAGCACAGCTGGGCGGGCGGCACCCGGGCTGGCATGCCCCCTCCTCCCGGAGCCAGCGCCTCCGGAGTGCCCTCACTTCTGCACAGCAGAGCAGAGCTTCGCCTCGGGTTCCCTTGGTGACAGCTGCATCTCACTCCCTGTCTGTGTGTGTGTGTGTGTGTGTGTGCGCCCTGTTCCTTCAGGATGGCGGAGGCCGAGCTGCACAGGGAGAGGCTGCAGGCCATTGCGGTAAGTCCCACTTTTCATTTCTGTACCTTGTTTGCGGCTGGGTTTGCAGCTAAGGTGTTCGTGCCGTGCATGTTTGCCGCCAATGCTTAGGATAATCAGACAGGCCTCTGGGGGGAAGTTGTTGGCAGCCGCCCCTCTTCTCTCCCTTGCACTTCACCCTGTGCTGGCCTGGCACTCCGCAACACCTGCGCCACCCAGTCACCTAGACCACCATGGCATAGAGCGGGGGCGCCCAGCTCCCGGGGGACTGAGAAGAACGGCGGGGGAGGGCACTGGCGGGGGGCCTGGGTATTATTATGAGCCTTGATATCAGAAGTAACAACGAACGGGTCTTCCGCGGACACTTCACGCCCTTTTTTGTTAATAAGCAATGCATGGAGGTAGGTTTCAACACAAAGCCCCAGGAGACCCGATGCACTCTGATGGCACGTGACAGCGTTCAGCAAAGCCATTGCTTTGGACAATACATTATTCTGAAATGTTATTTTACACTGTAAATACTATTAGGTGTGTGTGAGAGCGAGTCACGCCATACAGCACACACACTACATATCTGCTGCCTAGGTGGATTATGAACCTCTGGCTTATTTTGATACGCACATACATGTCCATGTATATATATGCGTGTGTGTGTACCTGCCCCTTTGTGCCCTTTTGTGATTTGTGTTTGCATGTTTGGAGCGCTACAAATCACCAATTAAATAAATAATACAACTAAAATACGTGTGTGTGTGTGGTGTGTGGGGCGGGGGGGGGGGGGGGTTGGAATTGTCTGTTGACCGCAAGTGTCAGAGAGTAATGTAAGCAATGTGTTCCCACCGTGACCTCTATCCGTTTTATGACCCCCCCCTCCCCCCCCCCCATCCCCCCATCCCAGCCTTGCCTATGCGACCCACGACCTCTGGCCGAGGCCTGCGCCGCGGCAGGGCCGGCTCTCGGGTTGCACCGTGGCAAGAAATGCCTATGTATGGCTGTGTGGCCTGGTACTGCTGAACACCAAAGGCCGGGAGTGAGCGCAGATTTCGCGCACGCCCTGGCACTGTGGTGGGCGCGAGGGGCAGCGTCCTCGGCCGTGGCTCGGGTTTGCGGAAAGCAGTGGTGTGCTGGCCGGCGGCCAGGATATTGGTATTCTGTGGCGCTTCCGCGCTCGCTGTAGAACCTCTGCCGCCCGCATGACTACAGACCAGGCCTGCTCTTCTGGGCCACGAGCGCTTTCTCTGAGGTTCCTCGTGGGATGCTGCCCCGCGCCGCGCCCATAGGAGTCACGTGGCGCAGCTGCTCTCCCTTCTGCATAGTGATACCCCGTGCCAGTCCACACGAAAGGTGCATGCTGGGGGCACTGTGGTCCAGGGACAGGAGAGATGCAACGGCATGCAGCGTGTGCCCCATTGACTTGGACATCCTAGGAATGGGGTGGCAGGCTGTTGCTGCACCCTTCCATTGGACTCATGCAACCAGCAATGCAAACGCCAAGATATTGCAGTAAAACAAAAAAAAACACAAGTCCACGCATTAGTAATCCGAAAAATGCTTATGGATTTCAATACATAATTTAAAAAAAGACAAGAGTAACTGACATCAAGTGCAATCCCACATCCTAACACCCCACCAGAGAGCTCATGACATTACTGATGACATCACCAGTGACAGCATCCATGCAGCATGGTCACTCATTAAGTGTTGCTTCAGATGTTTTGACCCTCGGCTCCCACTGTCCCCACCCCTGCCCCACCCCCCCCCAGCCTAGTCAATGGTGAAGGAACATGGGGGATATAGCACAACACATCTAGAGGCCCACATAACGACTCATATCACACATGTGACATCACCGTCGCCCCGCTTGGTTCACATCTTTCAGTTACAGTGAGTGCTTTATTTACCAGGTCAGCATACGTCTGTTTTCTATTTCCAGCCACTTTTCCTACTGAGGTGCAGATGGGCAAATCCTACTCCTGCCGAATCCTTTTGTATGGCAAACTCTCAGCAGCGTGCGTTTCCTGGTGAAAGTGCACCCCTGCAAAGTGGTTGCATGTGTCAGGGAATTGCTTGTTGTCTCCTGCAAAAGGGATGTGACCAAGCAGTTTGGGCTGGACTGCCCCTTTTGGGTTGGGACCAAGCCTGATTTGCATATGGTCTTTCCCCTTATGTAATGGCTTGGCAGGCAAAGAGCGATGGTTGGGAGGGTTGCCCAGAGCATTGCCAGAGGTTCAGATTAATTCTAAACCATCCAGCCATCACCTATTTGTTTTTGCTCTATCACCCCGAGTGGGACGGGTATGCCCAGACATGTGACTCATGCCTACTGGGACTAGAGACCCAAGCTACTCCTCACTGACGACGCCCAACAAGGCTGAAACATGTTTGGGGAGACTTGTGGTCTCCCAGAAGGGATGTGACCTAGCAGTTTGGACCGGACTGCCCCTTTTGGGGTGGGACCAAACCTGATTTGCATATGGTCTTTCCCTTTTTGTAATGGCTTGGCAGGCGAAGCAGGATGGTCTGGAGGGTTGCCCAGAGCAATGTCAGAGGTTAGGGTGCATTCTAAACCTTCCAGCCATCACCTCTTTTGTTTTGCCGAAGCCAGATATGACGACACGAAGATAAAGATTGTTATAGATCCACCTATTGGTTACTGAAACATTCCAATCAAATTTCAGACTCACACAATGGCTTTGATCTCATTATAAGTGTAAGAGTTTTGTAAAAGGAGGAATGCTTTGTCGGTGGTATTGTTTTCGCCTGATTGCTCGCACCAGAGGCAACCCAGCTGCACTTCACTGAGGAGGCCCAGCAGTGCCACAACTTGTCTGAGTTTGCTTGTGTTCCTATATAGAGGTAACGTTGTCTAGTGTTTCTGGCTGGACTGATCCAATTGATGACAGACCCAGACTGATTTGCATATAGATGCTCCTCTTCCGTAGTGGCACAGACAGGCTAATAAACAACGGTATGGCAAGTTGCTCAGAGCAATGCCAGTGGTTATGATTAATTCAAACTCTTCACTCCATACGTTTTTTGCTTTTAGTTTATATCCCTATAGTGAGAAAGGATATGCCTGTTTGCGTATGGCTGCTCCTCTTCTGTAATGGCACCGACAGGCTAAAAAACAATGGCATGGAAGATTGCCAAGAACAAAGACCCTGCTCATGCTTCATTCAACATCTGCCATCCATCGGTTTTTGAGTTTAGGTTGCCTCAACAGAATCATACATAGCACTCCCCAAATGCCCACCGTCCAAGTAACGTGTGAATTGTTGGCTGCAAAAGGCGATGTAATCGTTTTTGAGGAAGAGGTAGAGACAGCGGGGCGGACACTGAAAACACTGCGTCTTGATCCACTTATGCACATGTCTCTCTCTCTCTCTTCTCTCTTTCTCTCTCTCTTTATAGAGAGAGTGAGAGATAGCGAGAGAAAGATGAGAGGCTTTCATTAACTATTCGGGGGTTTCTAATGGGAGAGAACCCAAGCAAGCATAGCACAAGCACCAACCGCATGGCACTCATTTACATGGAGCAGAGAGAGCCCAAGCAGGCATAGCACAAGCACCAACCGCATGGCACTCATTTACATGGAGCAGAGAGAGCCCAAGCAGGCATAGCACAAGCACCAGCCGCATGACACTTATTTACATGGAGCAGAGAGAGCCCAAGCAGGCATAGCTCAAGCACCAGCCGCATGGCACTTATTTACATGGAGCAGAGAGAGCCCAAGCAGGCATAGCACAAGCACCAGCCGCATGGCACTTATTTACATGGAGCAGAGAGAGCCCAAGCAGGCATAGCACAAGCACCAGCCGCATGGCACTAATTTACGTGGAGCAGAGAGAGCCCAAGCAGGCATAGCACAAGCACCAGCCGCGTGGCACTAATTTACATGGAGCAGAGAGAGCCCAAGCAGGCATAGCACAAGCACCAGCCGCGTGGCACTTATTTACATGGAGCAGAGAGAGCCCAAGCAGGCATAGCTCAAGCACCAGCCGCGTGGCACTTATTTACATGGAGCAGAGAGAGCCCAAGCAGGCATAGCACAAGCACCAACCGCATGGCACTTATTTACATGGAGCAGAGAGAGCCCAAGCAGGCACAGCACAAGCACCAACCGCATGGCACTTATTTACATGAAGCAGAAAAAGCCCAAGCAGGCACAGCACAAGCACTAACCGCATGGCACTTATTTACAAGGAGCAGAAAGAGCCCAAGCAGGCACAGCACAAGCACCAACCGCATGGCACTTAGTTACATGGAGCAGAGAGAGACCAAGCAGGCACAGCAGAAGCACCAACCGCATGGCACTTTTTTACATGGAGCAGAGAGAGCCCAAGCAGGCACAGCACGAGCACCAACCGCATGGCACTAATTTACATGGAGCAGAGAGAGCCCAAGCAGGCATAGCACAAGCACCAGCCGCGTGGCACTAATTTACGTGGAGCAGAGAGAGCCCAAGCAGGCATAGCAGAAGCACCAACCGCGTGGCACTTATTTACATGGAGCAGAGAGAGCCCAAGCAGGCATAGCACAAGCACCAACCACATGGCACTTATTTACATGAAGCAGAAAAAGCCCAAGCAGGCATTGCACAAGCACCAACCGGCTAGCACTTATTTACATGAAGCAGAAAGAGCCCAAGCAGGCATAGCACAAGCACCAACTGCATGGCACTTATTTACATGGAGCAACAGAACAACCATTGTCTGAGGCTAGGATCAAAGCCGGGGGTTACGAGTTCACAACACAGGGCTGTTCATGGACCCCATTCTTTCTACTTTGGTAGTTTGTTGAGGTCTGTGTATGTTTGCCAAAGGTATATGGCATTCGTACATGCGTACATGACTGTCTATGAGTGTTAACATTCAGTTCAGCATGCAGATTCAATGGAGCAAAATGTACACCCCTGACAACAAGTTTTGTAAAAATAAAATAGGGTTCCTATTCACTACAAATAAGACTGGGACAGGGTGAAATTGTGGTCTTCTGGCTGATTTGCAAACGTTAAAGCAAGAATACTATTATTATTTCTAGGGTATTTATTGAGCATGGACCTAGCTTCTGGAAGCAAGAGAGCGCTTTATAATCATAGGAGGAAGAACACAGCGAGGGAAGCAGAGATGAAGGGAGCGCGGGAGCTAACAGGGGAGGGCGAGCGTGGGCAATCGCCAGCAAGGGATCTGCATGCAATGCAACCAGGGGAGGAGACAGAAGGGAGCAGATCACCCCGTCTCAGGTAAAGTGGGGGCGTCCAGGGTCTGGGGACCCAGCTGTTAGGGGGGAGTCATTACTCGAAGAAGAAGGCCATGAGCTATTTGATCACTACTTGTACTCTTCTTGAGCTGTACCAATCACTAGTTGTATTCATGGGCAAATAATGTCACCACACTGGTCCTCGCCTCAAAGCTGCCACAATTAGGAGTGCTGAAAAAGATTTATCTGTGAAAAAATGCACCATACTGTTCAGTCTGGTTTTGAAGAGCCTTCCCCCGGGGGTCAACAGTGAGGACACGAGGGCAGGCACGAGCTGGCGCACCTTTGTTTTACTACAAGACGACACAGAGCAACAAAGGCTCGATCCCCGGGTCCGCGCTTAGAAACCTCTGGGCGTGTTATACATATCATATCATACCTCCTTGCCTCCCCCCACCTCTGCTTTGCTAACCCCAAATTCTCACATTTATATATATATATATATATAAAAATTGGTCGAATTCTGGTCGAACGAAAGTACACAACCAAAATGAAGACTTTTGAAAGGAAGTTTTTAAGTTCATGTGACACTGTTCAGTCTTTTAGTAAAACAAAGGTGCGCCAGCTCGTGCCTGCCCTCGTGTCCTCACTGTTGACCCCCGGGGGAAGGCTCTGACTCTTGAGTCCCTGCACTCTCTTTAAGAGTATAGATCCGGTCGGCTATGCCTTGAGTTATTATAATGAAGCCATTTTCCAGCTTGTTGTCAGAACTAATAGCTACAGCTGGCAGTGTCATAAACTTGTTCATGATTCACACTTCACACCTGTAAAGGAACACCACTGGCATGATGTGTGTGTCTCGTCTTGAAGAGGTCTGTTGGGAGCGTGTGTGCATCCTCAAGGCCGTTTCAGCGAGAAACATGTTCTAATGTCCTGAAATGATCAAGTTGTGGGTGCAATGGTGACATTTTTGGCAAGTGTGATTCTGAGCAAAATGGCATGCTGGGGATTTCTGGGTGTGGCACATTGGTAAGGGGAACCCACTTTAATGGGCGCAGGAAGAACAAAGTAAAAACTTGGAATGCTTTTCAGAGTATACTCTACTCACATATGTCACATTAAAACCAGATCACTGCACCTTGAACCACAAACAGCAGATTGAGGGAAAATGGCGGCCATTTTGTTGATGTTCTGACCTCCTTCAAGGGCCAGTCACTATTATCTAAAAAAGACCTGTTACAAATGCCTCAGTAGTCATGTGTTACATGCAGCTTTTTCTTCATTACAGATTTAGAAAAATATTTAAGAGCTTTAAAGTAGTCTAACAACCTCATTTTGGATGTCACGGCTCAGGGGAAAGTGCAAAAAAAGGCGTTGTGCTCTTTTCGTAAATCCAGTCTTCTTTAATGGTGGTGCTTGATGAGTTCTTGCACTTCCAGCTTGGGGATCCAGCACCCTGCAGGAACTCCTCATGCCGACCTTTTGGAATTGTCCTTGTGATTTGTGTGTGCACCCACCATGATCCGAATGTGCCAATTTTTCGTGCATTAGGAACAATCGGGCATGATCAGCAGGGAACCTTTGGACAAAAGTCGGCCCATATTTTTCATGGAGGCCACCATTGCAGATGTGAGCCTTGCACGTGATTTCATGGCAGAGATCACATCGGACTAACCGTATGCATGTAGTGAAAGGGACAGAAGGACAGGTGGATCCAATGCCTTACACTGTGACCCCTCTGTTATGTGCCGGGATGGATCAGACCGGGAGTAGCGCGCTGAGGGTGACGCACTTTACATTGCGGTGGTCCCAGTCGTTCCTCACAGCTCTTAAAAATTAGGCTAAGGGCCTAATTCATGGAACGTTTAGCGCGGTAAAAACGCAGACCCGGACCGAATTCACAGACCGGTGCAAAGTGTATTTTTGCGGAGCAAAGTCATTTTGCACTGTATAAGTACTCTTTGTGCCGTGCTAAATGTTAGTGTGGTGCAAAGAGTACTTTTTCAGTGCAAAGTGACTTTGCTCCACAAAATTACACTTTGCACCGCTGTGTGAATTAGACCCGGTTCTATGCAAAGCCACTTTGCACTGCGCTAAATGTTTCATGAATTAGGCCCTAAGTGCTATATTTCCTTTGTTTCCCTTTTTTTGGTGGAAGGGGAAGACAGCAGCTCTGGTTGGTGGTCGGAAATGACATCATCTGCAGCCTCAGCATTAGTGTCTGTGTTCCCAGGCAGTAATATTCCCAACTCTGAAACCAGGCTGTTGCAGCTGGACTGGTGTTGAGGGGGTGGCCATATTACCTCTAGAAGGGCCCAGTGAGTTTGGCTACTACTGAGATAAATCAAGCACAAGAAGGGTGACATGGAAAGTAAAAGGGGCCGGTTTTAAACCTCAGTGCAGTCACTGGGGTTCTAGAAAATATATGCAATACATTGGAATAAACCGTACTACTGGCATACACTTCCAAGCCGTTTGACAACTTGTAAACATTATTTTGACAGCCAGGGTTTAAAAGCAGTGTTTTTATGGCCTGTTAAAATAAATCTCACGTGTCTGTAGGTCCATTGACCCACTTGATTTTTGGCACGTACTCTGATCACACAAGCCATGGCCCATCCCAGTCTGTGGGTAACTCTGCAAGGGGCATTGTGCTTTAATGAAAGTTGCCAGCCTCGAATAATCCCCCCGCAGCCGGCTCTAGAAACCCATCATTGTTAAAAGTGTTGACTGTTTGTATCTGCTCGTCTATTTCCATTGGCAGGCCTGGCGCGCGGCGTGCGGCTCGTGTCACTGTTTTGCAAAACCGCAGACCGGGGAGAAGGGGGGCCCATTTTTGACTGCGAGGGGAGACTGCCGCAGTCTAATTGGCAGGCCTCTGACGGGACTGCGCGGCGAGGCTGCCTTGCTAATAGCGGCTGAGCCAGGAGGCCCACATCCTGCTACACACATGTTTAAGCCGGAACGTGTACATGTCGGCCAAGCCACTCGGCCAGCGGAACTGGACCATGCACAATGCGCAGGCCTCGGTTGGTAGCAGACCTCGCCGTGCCTAAATGTAAACCAAATGTGCGGGAGGGAGGGGAGTCTCCGCTTCCAGAAAAAGGCTGAGGGCAGACTTCAAGAGTGAGAGGCCTCGACACTGACGAGCAACAGATACACCCTATTCTCAGCCAGACAGCCCTCGTTTGGCCTTAATAGCCATAGACACTGTTTGGGTTCTTCCAGGATTCATGGCTGGAGCTCCTTTTAGGCCCGTCCCCAGGGCTTTTCTAGTGGTCGCTGCTCACATTTAGCACAGGATCATGATTTGGGTACGATCGAACTGCATTGTTTAAATTTGTCTCCGGATGATAGCTCAGGGGCAACGTGCTCGCCTTGGAAGCAAGACGACACGCAGCAACACAGGTTCGATCCCCGGGTCCGCTCTTAGAACCCTCTGGGTATTAAGCGCATTATAAATAACCAATCATATCATATCAAGGGTCAGTAAGTGCTCATAAATGATGAGGTTTTTGGGCCGAGCCCTTTGCCAGGCACTTGTAAGTGCTGTGAAGGTAGCGCATCACGCTGGTGGCTCTGCTCAACTGCAACAGGGGTGGTGTGTTTTGCACATACGTGTGGTTGATGCAACAGTGAGGTATGTCAGTTTTGAGTGGGTGTGCCCCCATTTGGGCTAGGTCAGGCACCAGTGAAAAAGTGGCCCAAATTTGCAAAGGGCAATTAGTTCTTTTTGTGACAAACTGAGTAGTACACAAGGGGCAGCTTTTTGGTAAAATGTTTTGCCAATTGTGCATTTTAAAGTATATAGATTCAATAATACTGGTCACAGCTACTAGCCACAGAGTGAAGTAACTCCTTAAATTGGCCTCTTTTGACCAAAAGAATTGGCCCACACGAGTTTGTTGGCCTGCACTTCGCGCTTTGCCCTATAGGTCAGCGCGCCCCTGGCTGTGCTGGTTGGAGTTAAAAGCAGGGCTTTGGGAAGCTGGAGAGTAGATCTGGAGCTATCCTGGGCGGGCCGAGCACCAATAATAAAGTGTAGACAACAGTCCATGGACCCCCCCAACACAACTCAAGGCTACAAGGGTACTCTGGGAGTTACTCTGGGTTACTCTGAGGTATGTCATTCTTTTTCTATGCACACTGCCCCATTCCTTTGTTTTTTTACAGTCTGCTGCAGAGTAAGTACTATGCCTGTGGTTATATTTCCTAATAGATAACTGCAGGTAAACCCAATAAGGAACCGGGACTCAGAACCCCGAACACGCACCACAGCCTCCCAAAGGCCTATTATTCAAGTACAATGCAACTTCTCACTATTTTAAAGGACACGTTTTAAAAAAAATCCGAATTGAATTCCAATTCAACATACCTTGACTCAAACATTTAATAAAATCTGTTTTTAACAGTAAATTGAATGCAGAATGTATTCTGGACAATGTGATACCACACAATTGTATACAATGAAATAACAAACAGATTTTTTTAAACAGATGAATAAAACACATTTTTATATTGTGAATTGGTTCAACATGTAAACCTTACACAACTCATTACAAACAATCGCATAATAATGCAAGCATCATTAATTCCTATAACATATCAAAATAATCAAAACTACAATCTTACAAAAACCATTTCATTCTTTTAAAATAGACCTAACATATCTATCGAACCCGCAGTGGGGACACTCGTAATTCTTTTAATAATAAAATCCTAAATACATTAAAGTTAAAATTGGTCATGGAACACCTCTTTTAAAAAATTGCATTGCCGCTAGTTTCCACGATATTTGCGGGCCAGTTCGAATTTTCAATCATAAACCATCTGGTGTTAACATTCTAAACTTGTCTACAAGATGGTCAAAGCAGTGCGTTATAAGGCCCTGTAAATTGCGACATTCAACCAAGATATGATACAGCGTTTCAATCGCATTTGGATTGTCACATATTCGACAAATTCGACAATGTCTTTCAATTTTGCTACGGGTCCCCCAAATATCACAAGTAGGAAATATATTATAACGAAGTCTAAGAAAATATGCACGATGGCGTGGATCAGGGAATTTCATAAAGTAGGCCAGGAGCTCATGCAATGGTTTCTCCACCAGTATTACAAGAGAACAATTTATAGTTCTTAAATATGCTGCAAAAGTATTTGGCCCGAAACGATCTTGAAACAAACGTCACTAAAACAAAAATTATGACATTTGGTCCGCAGGCGGGGTCTAGAAACAAAAACTTCAGATGGACAATTGCTGGAGAATATGTCGAAACGACGACGTCTATTCAGCATCTAGGGGCCCTGTTTAATAAATCCATCCGTGAATGGGACTGGCACCAAGACTTGATTCACCGGATGACAACATTTGCCCTACAAGGTGCCAAATTGCACGCCGAATATGGGAAATTTACCTTGATCGCAATTCTGCCCTTTTACACTCAAAAAGTAATTCCGTCCATCACATTTGGATCTGAAGCTGGAGGGAATCTGAATCAGAAAATTTGATCTTGTCTTGAAGGACTATTCTGGCGCAAGGTTCTCAGACTTCCTAGGAACATCTCAATGATTACAATTCGGCACAAACTAGCTTTAGACTCCTTGAACGGTACAGTCTTATGGAAATCAATTGCAGTACTAAGGAAAATGCTTCTAAGCAATCCAGCTCCCGCCTATAACATCTTGGTCCCATCGAGGAACTTTCCACATAGTAGACTCTTGAAGATCTGGACAAGTAAATATAAAAATATCATCAATATTGGTTCACCCACAGTTAGCAAAAAAAAAATTGAGACTTTCGAGTTGGCTCATAAACACAGAGAAAAGAGCTAATTTACTCAGCGCACTATCCTTTGGTCCTGTAGAGACTGGACTTGATCCGCAACCAAAATACCTACTGTGATTTCCTACCCGTTACCATCGTGACCAATTCTTGAGATTACGCCTCAATGCACAAAAAAACTAAAGAGATGCTATGGTTAAGACGCGACAAAGGGACAAATGACAATCCATGCAGATATTGTAACTTGACAATGGAATCATCAAGACATCTTATTATAGAATGCTTGTCAGTAACGGCACAGTAACTGCACAGAGGCTTAACTTCCTTGGAAAATGTGCACCTTTAAATGGCAACATGGATGAGTGGTGGCTTATGTTGATTTCAAGAACAATGTACAACTCACTTGTGCTGTGATAGACTTAATGGACAAGATTCTTGTTTGATTACCATCATGTGAAAGGAAAAGGGAAGGGAAAGAGGGAAGGAATGGGAAGGAGAAAGAACATTTTTGTAATAAAACTTTGTATAAACTAAATGTTACAGTAAAAGAAAAAAGAAAATAAATAAAATGTATAGTTTTTACAATCGAGTATGGTGGATATCCAATCCAGTCTCTGCAGTCTTCTTTTTATGACATTGGGCTCACCAACTAACATCTCATTTGTAGCCTCTATGGCGCTTAATATATACTGCCATCCTTTTTATTGTTAAGTAAATCATTTAACATCCACCAAAAGGATCTTTTAGAAGCATAAAAGATTTTCCTAAACCTGAAGATCCATTTATCTATTACCTCCAAGGATATAAGGCCCAATTCGCCGCAGATTACTGCCACGGGAACACCCACAGGTAACAGTAAAACACGTTTCCAAAGGCACCCTCGAATTTGGACCATTGGATCATGTTAGTTTCCACGCTAACCTGGAGTGTCTTTTCCCTCTTGCAGATGGATGATAAGTTCCGGAGATAGAGTTCCCCCAGAGCGGCTGGGATTTAGGTAAGCATTTGAAGCTTGTACAGTCTTTAAAAATAAGCAAAGATTTGCTGAATGCTTACTAATGCCTTTTTTCTGTTCTTTTCCCTTTGCCTTTGGAAGCGGCATGCCGGGATGGGAATGACACCGCCGAAGATGCCCGCAGAACAGAAGGAGCGATGAATGATGGGCAGAAGCGCCGCAAATTAAGGCTGTTCCTAACGGTGTTCTTGTTCTTGCAGGAGCTGAGCGCAGAAGAAAGATTCAGGCCTGCTGGAGACTGATCCGAATACAGTGAGTGTCACGCTGCAGGTGCAGAAAACACAAAGCATGTTTCTCAGCCTGGACGTGGCTTAAATAGTCTCTGGGTATCCCAGGTGTCTCTGGGCTGAACCACACCCAAAAGACTAGACTGCACATGCAGTTCTGGGAACCGAAATATGTGGGGGCATCCATCTTGTCCCCATCAATGGACTACAAGTCCAATCCCCAATGTTATCCTATGGGAGTGAGTGAGTCTGGTGCCACCAGCGCCAAGTCTGACTCCAAGTGGGTCTTTGGAGGGATGGAGAGGGCCTTGAGGGCCATGTAGGTGATCGTGGCCTGGCTCCAGATGACATCCTAGAGGGCTTGGGACATGAGGGGCAGGAATCATGACAGCACTCTCCCCCAAGGCCCCTGTCAAGGTGGCTCTTCTGTCTGGTCCTCGTTTGTTTGGATGGTTTTCGATGAAATCGTCTAAGCAAGCGAGGTGCATGGATGTACTCACAAGGTTCCCATGTCCTGTCTTGTGGACCATACCCCTTCCAGTCTGCTAAGTAGTATAATTTGGATCTGACATACTTTGAATGCAGGATGTCCTTGACTTCGAATTCTGGCTCCCCAGCGACTACTACTGGCTGCGGTAGCGTTGCTACCCGGGTCCCAGGTTGAACAGGTTTAAGGAGAGACACGTGGAACACAGGATGAATCTACATGTTTGACGACAGAGCTAGTCTGACCGCCACAGGATTTATCATAGAGGTGACGGTGAATGGACCCAGGTATCTTGGACGGAAAGTTCAAGTTCCTTTAATGGACACATGTTTAGACGCCAGCCAGACTTTGTCTCCCACTTGGTATTTGGGGACCTTTGCTCGGTGTTGATCAGCAAACTTCTTTTGGCGATTCCTAGCTTGAAGTAGGTGTTCAGCTGCCCTTTTAAAGGTTTGAGAAATGGTTGTGTGCAAGGTTTTGACTGCTGGCATTTCCAGGGATGTAGGAACGTCCAACTCAGAAGTACGTGGGTGCCTGCTATACATGGTATAAAAGGGTGTCTGCCCAGTGCTGGTGTGTAGGGAATTATTATAAGCATATTCAGCTATCCATAATAGGTCGAACCAGCTTCCTTCAGCTTGGTGTAACATGCAACGCAGATACTGCTCGAGCGTCTGATTTGTCCTCTCAGTTTGACCATCCATTTGGGGATGGTGACTGGTGGATAGCCGGATGTCAATCTGGGCCATAGAGCAGCATTTTCTCCAGAAGTTAGAGACAAATTGAGTACCTCGGTCTGAGACCAAAACTGAAGGAAACCCATGGAGCCGTACGATGCCTTCAAGAAATACCTTTGCCAGAGTGGAAGCATTTGGGAGCCTTTTAAGAGGAATGAAATGTGCCATTTTTGAAAATAGGTCCACGACCACAAGAATAGTGTTAAACCCTTGACTGGGTGGTAAGTCAGTAATAAAATCGAGGGACATCGTGTGCCAGGGTACTGGTGGGATTTCCAATGGTTGTAATAGCCCAGCCGGTTTCTGCTTGGATGACTTGTTTTGAGCACACACTCCACAAGATAGGATGAATTGGATAATGTCTTTACGCCACGTGGGCCCCCAATAATTTCGTTTTACGTTGGCTAGGGTTTTAGTGATTCCAGAGTGGCCCTCGATCAAGGAATCATGATCACCGGACATGACTTGTTCTCATAGTTCTTGGTTTGGTAAGAATAAACGATTCCTGAAGTAGGGCAACTGATCTTTTATCATGTAATGTTCTCCTTGTGCACTCCACGCTTGTAATTACTCCGGACTCATCAGGTTTTGGATTACTTCATGTAATTCTTTCTAAGTTATGGTTGCTGTGATTCCTAAGAGCTTGTCACACGGGATGATTGCTATGAGGTCAGGGGTCTGATACCCTTGCTCTTCTAACCCCATATGGGAAAGGGCATCAGCCGTCCCGTTTTTCACCCCTGGTCGAAATGTAATCACGTAGTCATATTCAGCAAAGAAAAGAGCATAGTTGTCGGGAGGATTGGGCCTTTGCCGTTTTTAGGTACTGGAGGTTCCGGTGGTCAGTTATTATGGTGATTGTGTGTCTGGCGCCCAAGAGGTAGTGCCGCCATGCCTTAAAGGCTGACTTCATGGCCAGGAGTTCTTTGTCTGTGATAGCGTAATTGAGTTCAGGGGGTGTGAATTTACGCAACCAGAAGGCAACAGGGTGTAACTGACCCGTTTCGGGGTCCTTTTGTGAAAGGACAGCTCCCATAGCCATGCTTGAGGCGTCCGTTTCCACCAGGTATGGGAGATCAGGGCGAGGGTGGCGTAAGATTGGGGCAGATGTGAATCTTGCTTTGAGTTCCTGGAAAGCTTCCTCGGCTTCTGTTGTCCACTGGAACTTTTTGTTGCTTTTCCTGAGCAATGACGTGATGGGATGCACGATTTGCGAAAAATCCTGGGATGAACTGGCAGTAGACGTTTGCAAAACCCAGCATACTTTGAACCCCCTTGAATGAATTTGGGGATGGCCAGTTCAGGATAGCATCTACCTTGTGTACATCCATTCGGATTCCATTCGGGCTGAGAAAAAATCCCAGGAATTCCACCTCAGAGACGTGGAATGAGCACTTTTCGAGCTTGGCGTAGAGCTGGTGTTGACGGAGTTTCTCCAATACGGATCAGACATGTTTAACGTGGTCCTGCTTTGATGCGGAATATACTAGAATATCGTCGATGTACACTAGAGCACAGACATCAATCAATTCTCGTAGGACATCGTTCATGAAGTATTGAAATGCAGCAGGCGCATTGCAAAGGCCAAAGGGCATTACTTGATATTCGTACAAGCCGTATTTGGTGCGAAAAGCAGTTTTCCATTCGTCCCTCTGTTTTACGCGAAGAAGGTGATATGCCCCCCTCAGGTCTAGTTTTGTGTAGATTTGGGCATCTTTGACTTGATCAAGCAATTCAGGGATCAGTGGCAGGGGGTAGAGTTTTTTTAAGGTAATCTGGTTCAGTGCGCGATAGTCGATGCACGTTCTCAAGTCCCCCTCCTTTTTCGGTACGAAGAATAGAGGACTGGCTGCTGGAGACTTCGAGAGATGGATGAACCCGTTAGCCAGGTATTGGTCAAGATAGGCCTTCAGGTTCTGGTTTTCTGGTTCCGTGAGTGCGTAAATTCGCCCACAAGGGATTTGTGCGCTGGGTATCAGGTCGATTTGGCAATCGTATGGTCCATGCAGTGGCAGGGTATTAGCCTGTTCTTTCTGAAAGACATCTTGAAAGTCCTGGTATTCCCTTGGTAGGGTGCCGATTGCCACAGTCACAAGCGTGGAGGTTCTGGTGTCTATTGGTTGTTTCTCTTGGCAATAACATGTGTGGGCGCAAGTCTCGGGAAAGGCCAATTCTTTTGCTCGCCAATGGATTTGAGGATTGTGAGCTACCAACCATGGCATTCCCAAAATCAACCGGAACTGTGATGCCTTAATGAGGTCGAAAACGATAGATTCTTGGTGTCCATCCTGGCACAGAAGGGTTAAAGCTGCAGTGCATTGGGATACTGGACCAGAAACTATTTCTGTGCCGTCGACAGTGGTAACAGTGTCGGTGGTTGATTTAGGGCGTAACGGAAGCCCCATCTTTGCCGCAAGATCCTGGTCGATGTAATTCCCAAAGGCTCCACTGTCAATGTACGCTCTTACTGCGTGCATCCGAGATGGTTGTTGGTGATTGATCAAGACCACAGATAGTGCAAAATGGGAGGTCTGTAGTTCACTTAATTCGCTCGACAAGTGGACCCCTACACTTGCTGGGCTGGGGAGTTTTCCGATTCCTTGATGGTATCTTCCTTGTCCGTGGCCCCTACCGTACTCCTCGGTGGCATCACAGGGCATTCTTTAAGGAAATGACGTGACCTTCCACAGTACAGACATAACTGCTTCTGTCTCCTTTTATCCCTTTCCGCTTTAGTCAAGGGGGATCTGACCCCCCCGATTTGCATTGGTTCTCCCGAACCTTCCGTTGTGCGGGCAATATTGTCCTTTGAATGCACATACATAGGGCGAGGGTCTGGTCTGGTTTGATATGCTCTTCGGTCCTGCAACCTATGATCCAGTTGAACAACAAGGTCAATGAATTCTGAGCAGTCTTTTGGGGGTTCACTACTTGTGCGAGAACATCCTTGAGCTCCCCCCGCAACCCCTGATGAAATAACGTGGTTCTCTTCTCCACTGGCCATCCTGCTTCACCTACGAGTCTATTGAACGTGGCTATGTATGTTAATAGGTCTTAATTCCCTAGGGACAGAAGTTCCTTGTCTAATGCCTGCCCATGAGTAAGACGGGCGAACAGCTTTTCCATCTCCTGCTGAAAGCCCCTGAAGTCATGCAGCAAAGGATCGTCTTGGGCCACAAAGGGTACAGACCAGTCCGCGGCGCTACCACTCAGGTAGGATAGCACAAAAGCGACCCGTGATTGGTCATTCGGAAAGGCCCCTGGTCTACAAAGGAAGTGCAGGCGGCACTGGTTCTTGAACGTTGCAAACCTCTCGGGATCCCCCGTAAATCGTTCGGGAGGGGCCAAGGGAACTGCCCCAGGAAGGGTTATCTGAAGGGGATTGGCTGATGGTGCTGGTATCGAGGGCACCCTCCCCGGCAATGGTTCATGCCCTGCTTGTGACTGGAGAAGTTGCCGGCTTAGATCATCAGTGCGTTCTTTGGCTACTATCATCTCTCTCCTCGGGGTGTTGGTCTCCTGCCTGGCTGCATGTACTTCGGAACGTAGCTGCCCCAACATGTGGGGTAACTGGTCGGTTTCTAATGTTTCCATGACGCCTAGGTGGATTTTGATGTGAGGCTTTGTGTTCTGTAATGCTCACCTGGTATCCACGGGGATGTCACTCAGCCTGTTCTGACCTCTTACGACCTCAAACCCTTCCCTGGATTCTACTCGACTGGAGACTGGGCCTGAAACACAGGATTGGTAGAGTTTAACTCCTAACCCCTTCTTCCCCAGGGTCCAACCCTTCCCTTTGATCCACAGCTCACCTTGTTTTCTTGGAAAGTGTGCTCTCCGTCCTGCTTTCAGCGCGTTGATTGATGCGGGCTCCTTGCTGCCTAGTTACTTCACTGGCAAGAATCCGACAGGTAAGTATAATGAGTCTTTTGAACAGTTCTCTAACTTTGTTCCTTTCCTTCCTTAGATGATGGCCGGCGTCCGGGGATGGCGACGTGCTGCTGAGATGAGTAGCGCTGAAGGTGAGTGAGAGCACGATGTGCGATGCGACCCTTTCGTATTTGTATTGAACTGAATTATTTTTCTGTGTCTTTTAGGTGCCGCAACGTTTTCAGCGTGGATGCCGGTTATGGAGAAGAAATGTGGTGTGTAAGCGCGGTATGCGGCGCCTCTAGGTGTTTCCACGATAACCTGGATTGTCTTTTCCCTCTTGCAGATGGATGAGAAGTTCCGGAGACAGAGTTCCCCCAGAGGGGCTGGGATTCAGGTAAGCGTTTGAAGCTCGTACAGTCTTTAAAAATAAGCAAAGATTTGCTGAATGCTTTCTAATGCCTTTTTTCTGTTCTTTTCCCTTTTCCTTAGGAAGCGGCGTGCTGGGATGGGAATGACACTTCCGAAGATGCCCGCAGAACAGAAGGAGCGATGAATGATGGGCAGAAGCGCCGCAAGGTAAGGCTGTTCCTAACGGTGTTCTTGCAGGAGCTGAACGCAGAAGAAAGATGAAAGCCTACTGGAGACCAATCTGAACACAGTGAGTGTCACGCTGCAGGTGCAGAAAACACAAAGCATGTTTCTCAGCCTGGGCGTGGCTTAAATAGTTTCTGGGTATCCCAGGTGTCTCTGGGCTGAACCACACCCAAAAGACTAGACTGCACATGCAGTTCTGGGAACCGAAATATGTGGGGGCATCCATCTTGTCCCCATCAATTCACTACAAGTCCAATCCCCAATGTTATCCTATGGGAGTAAGTGAATCTGGTGCCACAAGCGCCAAGTCTGACTCCAAGTGGGTCTTTGGAGGGATGGAGAGGCCCTTGAGGGCCATGTAGGTGATCGTGGCCTGGCTCCAGCCTGACATCTTGGAGGACTGGGGACATGAGGGGCAGGAATCATGACAGGAGGAAATGACCGTAATTTTTTGACAGCATCCCCAACACCTCTCACCACCTCTTCCACTTCTCTATGCCCTTGCCTCACTTCCTACTTCTCCACCTCTACACCCTTTCCTCCCCTCCACTTCCCTCTTATACTACCTCCTTCTCTTACCTAATCCTATTCTTTCCTTTCCACTTCCTCTCACCCCCCTGCCTCCCTCTAACTCCGCTGTCATCTCCTCTTATCCCTCCTTTTCCCTCCCTTTCCTTTCTCACTCCACACTCCCTCCTCTCCCCAGCAATAATGTAAACTGCTCCTCGTCCATTGAGTTGTGATTCAATCATCATCTTATATTGTTGTACCTCCCACTCCCTCTTATTCCCTTGGCCCTCTCCCCTCCCTCCTTACCAATAATGTTAATTGTTCCTTTCACCGTTTCAATTTATGTTTCAATTATTACGTGTTGTTTATTGTCTCTCCCCTATCCCTTGTCCCTCTGCACTCCCTCCTCACATCTGCAATCTTCCTTATACTGTTTTCGAGCGGTGATTCAATTACCATCTTATGCTTGTTGTATTTCTTCTAGTTCTTTTGTACAGCACTTTGGATTAAAGGGCTATATACATTCAATAAAATACAAATATAAAATACAAATATCCAAAATTAAGAAATAAAAAAGGATAGGTGGCAATACACAGCCCTGCTTGAGGCCACTTTCCGATTGTATTGGACCAGAAAGCAGGCCTTCATTGTTTGATCTTATTTCAATTGATGTTTCAGAATAGAGAGCTTTAATCATAGCGATCACATGATGAGGACAGCCCCAATGCACCATTTTTGCAATAGCTGTGAACGGTTTATACTATCAAAGGCCATGGTAAAATCTACGAAGGCAACAAAGAGCCCCGTATTTCTACTTAAGGTGCTCTCCTTTCTTAAATTAAAAATAAGCCATTTAGGGGGGGGGGTCCCAGTCCCTTTCAAGAATGCAAATTGGAATTGATCAAACCTGCCTGTTTCGCCAGCCCAATTATATAATTGCTGTCCTAAAGAAAATTAAAAAATACACCATTCAGACAAAAAGCATTTTTCAATGTGTTGATTAATACATAACCTATTTATACCACCTAAATCACACACATTAAAAAATCGTGATTGATCAACCCATAAAAAAGTTAACAATAATAAGAAAATCACAGGTCGACTTTAGTTTCAGCATACTGGGGCACATTATTTCGGATCCGCTGCCTTCTTCAGGACGAGAACGTTAATTGTGATGTGTCTTCCTAAAGGATTTTATTCTCATGTCCTAAAAAGATGCTGAGAGGAGTACTTGTGCCAAAGGGTTACAACAAATCCAGAATGCCCTGGAAAGTATTGGCATGTGGAAGATTAGCCACTAGGCAGCGATGAAGTGAGCCTGACTTTAGGGTTGATTGTATGGCATTTGTTCTCTAACAGTACGGCAGGAGTCGCAGGACATTAGAGGGCCATCCTGCGGTGAAGACTTTGTGGATGAAGTTCAATGATGCAATGAAGATCGTTCGGATCGAAGAAATGCCAATACATTGGCGAGGAGCCAATGTGTCCGTAGTATAAGAATTGAAATATCAAAACTGCCCCATATAATCCATTCAGTCACTCCCGCTTCTCATGGAACAGGAAGTGGGCCTGCTGTCGCATGTCTCCTCCCTAACCTAAGGGCTCAAGTGGCAGACAAGGGCTAATAATGAGGCAGAAGTTCTATACCGCCTGGTATACATTCCAACAGAAGGGCTGCAAAGTTGTTATAGCATTGAACACATCAGGAGCAGAATGTTGTAAATTAAGCAGGAAGTGATGAAGGGGAAACATTGGAGTGCTCGGATAGATGGCGTATGCCAGCCCGGTAAGCTCTAAAAGGCCAACCTGCCCTCTTCTTTCAATAACTGTTTATATCTTGCAAGCTGAAGTGGTGACAAGCCTCAGAACCGTAACTAGGGGCCAAAATATGTTACCTCAACATTATTACTTTGAGTGCAGCCTAGTATTTTTGACACTGTATCCTAGACACTGCTGTGATCCCCCCTGCCCCCCTCACCCCACCGCACTCCCTAATAGAATCTAAACAGGGCTGGCTGGTTGGAAAGCAATTCAGACGAGAAGGCAACAAGAAGCTCACGAGGTCAGAACGTAGCAGGGAAAAAAGAGAGGGGACAAAAATTGTTCCTTCTTTTAAATTTCCAAGTCCCGGCGTGCCCCGACCCCATGGGATCTCTTCCTGTGCAGGCGCTGCTGCTCCAAATCCAGGAGATCGTTATCTCTCACTTCCATCATGGAATTCATTGATGTGGACGCAACTGCATCTCTGTAATGCCGATCCAAGGAAATCACACACACAGTGCCCCCCATTTCACCTGGACTGTGTTCCTGTATCTGACAGAGGGCCCTCCTAAGAAAAGAATGGCCGACGATCCACACCCGTGGCAAAGGCAATGAGGATCCTGCAATGTCATCCAGCCCCGTCCGCGGATTTAGCAGGTGGACTGTCCTTCCCCTGCACTCTCTGCATTCCCCTGGCACTTGTCCACCTGACCTCTCCTGAGCACTCACCTAGCCCAGGGGCCCTCTTGCCCCTCTCCCACCTCCCCCCAGCACTTGTGCGCTCTCCACTCCAACGTGCACTTGCTTTCCCCCCTTAGCATCAGCGAATTCCGCTCTGACCGGCACTTCTCACCACCCTCCAACTCACCTGCACTTCCTGTTACTGCACTTGCACGATCCAAATGCCACAAGACCTAGGAGGACTGTCGTTTTTGTTATTGTTCATCCCTGTCCCCCCTCACCCCTCTTGTCTTGTTGCGCCTTGAAACACCATTTGCAGTATAGGCGCATTGCAAATGGCCAATCAATAAATACATGAATAAATAGAGGTCTAGGCACGTCAGGCGGTAAAGAGTGGGCACCAAAATCACTCCCTATTTTTTAAATCCCTCCCCCCCCGCCCCCAAGTCCTGTGCGCATGCACTGTGGCTGGTCTCAGCACATCCCGTGGCAGGCTGCAGCGCCAGATGACATTACACCATCCAGTGCCAACCATTTCCTCCATGCCAGCCTTACTCCACACTCCCTAGTAACGCCACCCCGGCATTCTCATGGGCTGACTATGAAAGGAATTAGGGCAGCAAGCGTCCCGGTATAAGTAGAGGTCAAGTTGTGGTACCTCATAGCTCAACTTCAATCCTCAAGCAGGAGTCTGCGACCCCCATGTATTTCTCCTGTGCACTGACATGTCCTTTTGCTGCAGAAGTTGAACTATTAGCAACCAGGGAGGAAACTGACCTGCCGCTCCAGGTGCCTGACCCAGTAATGGGATCTTAGCCTACGCGCAGCAGAAGAGCAAGGAGCCCGAGGAAGCCTCCAGCTCTCTCGCTGGCACATCTTGGCAGTGTTAGCAACATTTGTGTTATTGGATCTAAGAGTTCTTAATGGAACATGTTGGTTAATTCCATTTGATGTATTCAGGCCCTTTTCTTTTTTTTTGGTCTTACGTAACAAGCAGTCATTTTAAGTGAATGATCTTGCTTATTGGCGGTCCACGCAGCCGGCGCGCCACAGATGGCGATGCTTCCCTTGCAGAGATGATGGTGATAATACTGGCCACTGGGTTTGTATGATTTGCAGATGAGGAATCTGCTTCTTCGATTTTCAGGATAGTTACAATGGTCAACCACTGATCCAATGACGGCGTAGGCAATTGGACCCCTGCCCTCCCTCGCCCCCATAGCAAGGGACCAGGCACAAAAACCTGTTACAAGAAGGCTTACTTAGTTGCAAAATAAGCAGGGAAAGGGAGGTAAAAAAAACAAGGGAAACAGATAGAAACCAGCCTGACTGTGGTTCTTGGTTACAGTGAACCTGGTAGCAGTGAGGTATCTCAATGGAGGAACAATGAAGAAACAAGGAAGAAAAAGAGACAAGGAGAACAGAAGGTGACGATGTTACAGAAGACTGGAAGGAGAGGATCTGTAAAGGAATAGGGCGGGCCTTTGATTGCTGTAGTCGGGAAGGATTGGTTAAAGAGCATCATTTTGAATGTTTTCCGAAAGGACAAGTGTGAAGTCTTTGCCCTAAGGGTGTTTGGTAAGGCATTCCATAATTTAGGGGCAATGTAAGTGAAGCTGGCCCCGCCTGCTTGGTCCCTTTTGATGGTGGGAATGTGTAACTGGTTGGCGTGATGCATTCTCTTCGGTCTAGAGGAAGTGACTCTAACAATTTTCTCTGATAGGTAGGTGGGAGCTGTGAGTGGCTTCTTTCTGTTCTGTCCCAATGAGCACTGCAATGTGGCTCTGAGCCAGCAGCACTCAACCGTGGCCCTCTCATCGGCAGACCTACCAGCGTTTACATATAGCCACTAAATAAGAATATCCTTTCCCACATGAATCCATTGGATGGAATTCCTCTCATGATTGTTCGTGGTGGTTATCCCAAAATTCGGACCGGTTTGCGGCCCTCAGGGATTTGAGTTGTCCACCCCTCCTTTAATGGTGACGATACAGTGCTGCGGACGTCTCTAAAAAATTCAAATGAAATCATTCTGGCCAGGTCTTGTCCTGACAGGATGGGGTACACTTGCTTCAGATGAGGGTGGTCTCCGGGACCCACAGAATAGTAACATTCAGTCTCGTTACGAGGAATGTGCGTGTACATTTGCAAATAATCGCCACCGAACACCAACCGATGTGAACACCTAAAAAACGATTTTGATTTTCTTGTTCTGCGAGTCTATGAGCTTTGCCTTCATGTAGGACACTTAATTTTTTTTTTTTATTGTATTTGGTTAAAAAAACTTTACAAAGAAGAAGCTGAATTAAACATATATATAAAATATACAATCCATAGAAAAAATAAAGGTGTTTATACTGGAAACTGAAACAGCAGTAACTAATTTACGTTTTCATAGCACACTGCATAAAACAATAAAATTCACATTATAAATACAACCAATTATCCAATATCAATATTCATCAATAATACCATTATTCACAATATTTCCAATAAACAACACAAGATCAAGAATCGAGCAGTCAAGTGCAAGGATTTGGGAAAAGCCGCTATTGCTAGTCCATCCTTGATGTTATCTGGGCCCAGGCATCGTCTCCAGAGATTTTCTTAGTCTTGCCAATTTATTCTCAAAAACAGTTGGTCCAAAAAAACGGATCTCCGATCTTTCAGACCAGTACATTGCACCAATAGGTGTTCAATAGTTTCAACCGAATCTTTAATGTTACAAAACCTGCACATCACAATATCCAAGGTAATCTTCCCCCTCCAGGACACTGAAATAGTAATTGGAAGATCTGGCAAGTCAATTGCATTAATTGCGCCATAGACCTGTATAAGTGGAAGAGTGTCAACAGAGACCGGGGTTACAGCTCTTAAACCCCGTTAAATTGGTTTCTCTTGGCTAGTAGAAGCAGCTCCAATTTGGAGTGGGTTTCGCTCCTTCAGTGCCAGCTGATATGCTCCTGGGCCTGCCTGTAGGCATGCTGGACATGACCAATTCACTCCATAGGAGACCCTGCCACCTCAAAGGTATGCCGAATGTGGTTTGCCGAAGTGTGATACTGCACGCAAAGCTTTCATCAGGGTTTACACATTGAAAAGTCACAGGGATAGGCAGGGTCGTACATGAATCTAGGACGGGATCTGATTCATAGCCTTACTTTTATGCAAAAAGAAGCCAAATTCCGCTGCCTCTGACAGTCTTTACAAAAGCAAGGCCTGATCCACAGTGTCCAACGTGGGGAATACCTCCAGTAACAGAAATAGCCTAGGCCCTAGTAACTCTGCCATGCTCTGGAGATCAAGCAGGGCCTTCTTTCTTAATTTTACTCATGTGCCAGTCGAGAAGTGCTAAACATTCAGCAATATGTTTTGAATAGGTTAGTATGGTTAGCTGACAGGTAGATGCTGCTTGAATCCTACTGTAAGGAAACAGCAACAATGGATCCTGAATATATGACTCTGAGTTGTAAACAGCCCTTAATGCAGTCAGCTGATTAGAAACCAGCCCCGTAGCTGATTGTTGTTGTGCCGCGTACTTAATTACTGCATCATATACTTTTATTATTAGGCAATTATTGAGTGCAGGCCCAGCTTTGAGAAGCAACAGAGCACTTTACAATCATAGGGGGGACAACATGGTGAGGGGAGCAGAGAAATAAGATAACAGGGGGATAACAACGGGGGGAGGGCAGGCAATTTGTCAGCAAGGGATCTACAAGCAATCAGGAAAGGAAACAGTGTGGATAAGATCACACAGTCTCAGGTAGGCTGGTGAGTGGAGGGTGTGTGAACCTAGGCGTTAGGGAGGAGCTATTCCTTGAAGAGGAGGCTCTTGAGCTTCTTCCTAAACTGCTGTAGCATTGAGAAGTGAGACAGCGAGTCAGCGAGTCCGATGTTGACGGGGAGGAGGGCCCGCAGTCTTGGGGTGTAGACAGAGAAGGCCTGTCTTCTGATTCTTTCCTTCCTGCACCAGCGGAGTTCAAGTCTGCACATCGCCTTACTTCTGGTTGATTGTAGGCCTCCACAGATGCTGAGTTACTCAGTAAGGTAGCATGGGTACTTAGGATGACAGCCTTGTAGATGATGCAGCAGGATTTGAAGATGATACAGGCTTGCAGCGGGAGCCAATTTAGTTTGGTGATGGTTGGAGTGATGTGGTTGAATATGCAGAGTCCTTTGATGAGTTGCGCTGCAGCATGCAGGACACACCTCAGGGGTGCTAGCGTAGTTGCCAGAAGGCCTTCCAAAAGGGTATTGTCACCATTCAGGTGAGAGATGACCATCGTTTGGACAGCAGATCTGAAGTTGTTTTCTGGAATGATGGGCTTGATTTTTCACAGTAGAGAAAGTTGGTACCAAGCTGTTTGTGTCTTTCTTGCTATGAGCTTTTTGAAGTACATGTGTCTGTCGATGATAAAACCGAGGGACTTGGCATGGGTAGCCAGCTGTGGTGTGAAGCCCTCGAGGTTCATGACAGTGAGCCAGGTTTGGATGTCAAGGTGTTTGGTGTTATTGCCTGGAGTAGTAATTCAATCTTGGAGGGGTTGAGCTTCAGGTAAGCACTGGGCATCAACAACAGGATCAATGAGAGGCAGGTCTTGCGCCTGCGGATCTCTTTGAGGGAAGATAACTTAAGGTAGAGCTGTGTGCCATATGTATATTACTGGATGTGGATGTTTTGATGACTGTTGAGGGTTCCATGTTAAGATTTAAGAACAAGGGGGAGTGGATGGATCCTTGTGGGACTCCACAGGTGATCAGTAGAGTTGTTGATCTGGAGGACAATTTGTACTAGTGGTGATTAGCAAGGTATGATTTTAACCAGCTGAGGATGATGAGTGTCTGGTAGTCGACTCTGTCAAATGCTTCTAAGAGGCTAAGGAAAACCAGGAGGCAAGGATGGGCATCATTGAGGATTTTAAGGGCATCACTGATTGCCTTGGTGGTAGGTATTTCTGTGCTGCAACGGGGTCTGAAGCAAGATTGGTCAGTCTGAAGGAGATTGTTGGCTTCAATGTGTGGGAGGAGTTGCGTGGCTACTGTTTTCTCAAGGATCTTACCTAATATGGGAAGATGGGTGATAGGGCAGTAGTTGCTGAGGTCATCAGGGTTCAGTGTTGTTTTTCTGAGAATCTGGAGGATTTCTCGAGCCTTGAGGGTCGATGGGATGGTGCATTGAGTTAGGGAGCTGTTGATGATTGTCAGGTAAGGGAGGAGTGCTTCAATAGGAAGGGTCTTGAGTTTGGAAGCAGGGAGATGTTGTCCGTGTACGATGTGGCCTTCAGAGATGCTTGGATGACAGTGAGGTCTTCCATAGTGAGTGTCTTGAAAGTTGTGAAGATGGGATGTGTAGTGAGCTGTCAGTTGTAGTGTTGCTGTCTATGTGCTGGCAGATCATGCAGATCTTGTTGATGAAGAAAGAGTTAATGACAGTGGATTTTTGAATGGTGTGTGGCCCTGGTGGGTCGGGCAGAGCATTGATGTAGTGCTTGATGGCTTTGAAGAGGGTTCTGCTTTCATTGGTGGCTTTGGGTATGGTGTTTTGGTAGTAGTTGGACTTGGCGCTGGTGATCAGTCGTTTGTGTGTAGCACTGAGTTTCTTGAGCAGGGAGATGTCAGATGCGCTGAAGGATTTTCACCAAGTCTTTTCTTGTTTTCTGATGGTTCATTTGTTGAAGTTGAGCTTCAGAGTGTAATGGGGTGTGGAGGGTTTAGGCTTGGGGGGGGTGTTGTTTCTCGAGGCATGGAGGTTGATGTTGGTTGTGAGGGTGGTGTTGAGTTCTTGTAGAAGTGAGTCACAGTCCTAGTTCGTCAGGGTGTAGATCAGCCCATGTGAAGTGGAGTTTGGGAAGGTCTCTTTTTAGAGAATGCACTGGGAAGTTCTTGTATGACCTGAAAGCTGGTTAGCTGGGCTTCCAATGGGTTTGCTTAACTAGGGACGAATGGCAAAGGGGATTGCCAGATAGTCTGACCAGTCGAGCGGGATTGGAAAGCCTTGATGGAGGGTGGGCAGGGCAGTTGATGACGAGGTTGAGAATATTACCTTTGGTGTGAGCTGGGTCTTTTGTGTGCTGTGTGAGGTTCAGATGGTAGAGTAGGCAGTGGAGATCTTCCTTCATTGACTTGGTTTGCTGGGATGGCAGGGATGTTGAAGTCACAGGGAAAGATGTTGCAGGCATGCGTGAGAGACATGGCAGTGACCCAGTCAGAGAATTGTTCACTGAAGGGGGTGCTTGGCTTATATGCCCGTCGGTACACCCGTGGCTGCGTCGTGTACATTATTGCATCATGTACATTTCTGCTGCATCATGTGCCTGTTGCTGCATGTCGTACCTTATTGCTATCAAATACGTTATTGCTGCATCATGTACCTGTTGGTGCATCGAGATGTATTGTGTGCACCTTGCCTGTATCATGCACATTCTTACAGGAGCATTTTCAAACAGCAGCATCTTGTACCATACTGAAGCAGTGTGTCTCTGTTACTGTATCACGCCCCTTCCTGCTGCACCCTGTGCTTTCTTGCTGCATCACCTGTCCTACCCTTTTGCTGCATTATTTTCCTGCTGCTGCATCCAGACTCTGCATTTTTTTCTGTAAAACGTCTGCTTTCTTAATACTATACACACCTGATGCAATCAATACCTGAGCGATAGACATGTTTTGCAATAATCTAGCAGTGCTATGTTATGTTAACAGTTCTTAAAAAGCGCACGATACCCCGAAGGCACCATGGCGCTAGAAGAGATAGAGACAGCCCCATGAAGATTCAAAATAAGTAGGTTTTGACCCGCCATCTCAACTCTAAATAGAGGTTTTCTTGATGGCAAGTGGGAGATTGTTCCACAGAGCTGCTGCAGCAACAGAGAAGGCCCGGCCACCAACCCGATCTCTGCTGTGCTTTTGCACAAGTTGTTGAGAAGTGGCTGAGCGCAGGTTACGGGTGGGATAATAGCGCAGTGAACACTGTGTGCGCAGCCCTGGGACAAACGTAAGAAACATCTCCTCAAAAGGCACGCCAAATTATTTTCATGTCTTGTGCGGGTAGCGGTCTGCCAATAGACCTTGAGCTGTGAAATTGTCTTGTCTTTCACAATACTAGGGAAGAACAATAGATGGCATTAAAAAAAGGCCTGCAACAAAAACGGGGCCTTGGGCCCCACCTAAAATCTCAAAAAAGACATGTGTTTGGAGACTTCATGTTGTGCCCTGTCAGCCAGCCGTTTTAGTTTTGGCTCGCAGAGATGTCGCTAACCGCCTATATTAAGAACCATTGGAAAAGAAAGTGAATGCGGGCGTCACACTTTTTTTCCTGGCATTTGTGGAGGGGTAGATATATGCCAGTATCAAGGGCAGTGACACATTATCTGTGTTGCCTGCATTCTTGATTTTTATTCCTGGTTTCAACACTTGACCACGTTGTGTGCTCCTCGGCATGTTACCACTTCTGCGTGTTCATCAACTGTCTAACCTTCCAAAACTGTGGGTGGTTCCAAAACTGCGAGTGTTTAGAAACTGCCTAAATGCCTGCGTGTTGTGCTACATAAATAACTGGGCTTGCACTGTGTGACATGTACACGTTAAATGGGGCAAATTGAGCTCATCTGATGCAAAAAGTAGTTTATTGGATAATGTCAGAGCTGTCATTGTATAGCAACAGTGTGTAGAGCTACATTTGACCATGTCAGCTCAGTGTTTATGTATAGCAGTGGTATTCACATTTTTTTTATACCAAGGCCCCCCCTTCAGTAAAAATATTGTTCTGCACCCCACGCCTCACACATAGGAGGCCCAAAGGATGCCCAGGGTGCCACGGACAAGGTTAATGTGACTGCTTTTAATAGAAATGTAAGCAGTAGAACATCTGCTTATGATTTCATCTTAATCCCTTTTTAAATAGTCTGCCCCCCTCCTCCGGACATCTATCGGCCCCCCCAGTTTGAAGACCACTGGTGTAGAGCAACGTGAGCCCAGGGCCCCTTCTTGGCAGCAGCCTCCACAGATCACTGCTGTGGAGCATTAGCAAAGGAATGGCACAGCAGGGCAAATGGGAAGACATGTCCCCTGTGGGACACCGTTCCTGCAGAGAGGGAGCAGGACTTTCCCATCCAGCAATATTGCAACGACACTTAGAGATGCTGGCACTCTCCCTTGCAAACAGAGAAGTGCAGGTACTCCTAGACTAGATGCCGCCTGACATGCACTAGACAGGAATGCTAATGTGTCGTCTTTGTGGTCTGCAAACGGTTGTTTTACTTTTTTGACATTGTGTATGCAGTACTACAAGTACCAGAATGCAAAGGGTCGTCACCTAAATATTGCACTCAGTATACACATGGAAGCAATGATCGGATCTGACAGGGGTCACTACGGTCTGATCGAGAGACTGACGGGGTCAGGTAAAGGAACATTTCCATTTTGTTTCCTACAAGGAGCCCATTGTCGAGCCCCCCGGATTCCTGGGCGTATAGTCTAACATCTATTATAGCGACGCTGTGGATTTTGTAGGTTTTAGCATGTGGAGCTGGGACACGGAAAAGGAATTTCCGTGTCCGCCTGTCCCCACCGCTTGGCTCGGTTTAGTGCCATCATGACACATTTTCATGCTGGGCTGGCATTAAACCTATTGAATCTGGCTATTTTTAGCACCTGCTCAAAGCAGGCAGATTCCATGGGAATCGGTTGTAAAGGTCTCACACAATCCTCAACTCTCAGTTTGCGAGAGCAGCCAATCGCTTTGGACCTAGGAAAGCGACATCGTAGATGAACTCCACCCGAGTTTACGGTGTGTATAAATCGCACCACGTACGCCGAATGCACATGGAGTTTAGAATGAAGCTACGGCAACGACACGTAGCCGCTAAACCGCTGAAGTGCCTCAACACCGCTGCCATTAGTGTGCAGCGACAACCTACGAGAAATGTCGGTCTAGCTGGGCACACATTGAGTCTCTTGCACTAGCGGCGCGGTCGCGATGCCGCAGCACCCGCCCACATGCCTGACCTATTGGGTTGCTCACTGGAGCCTAGCCAGCCCTCCTACATCCTAATCCCGGCAGAATGCACACGCCCATTTTAACTTCGGTCTCCCAGGGCGATCCCAGTGCCCACCACAAAGCGCATTGAGGCCGTACAAATGAGGAAGTGGCACTACAGAAATGACGACTACAATACAGCTGTGGGAGGCACTTACACTTTTTAACCTCTTTTTTCGCGAGGTTTGACATGTTATTTTGACAGCTCATTGTGCGCATGTGCAACGTTTCATGGAGGGGAACCGAGTGCATGTGAGTGAACATGTTGACGGTCCCCCTTCATGCAATAAGCACGCAAGCACAGGGAATGTTGGCATGAACACGCTGGGCACGGACATCTGTGTCCATCTTGCAGGGCGCAGGTTTGCATCCCTGCAGGGCCGGCTCGGCCCGTCATCTTTCCATAGAGAATGTGTTCCCGAAACATTCAACCTCTTTTTCCAAGACCCCTTGAGTGCAAACACGATTGTAAAAATCTGTCATGCAAAGTTAATGCCAGGTTAAGCATCTGCAGCCTGCTGGGCAATTCCCAGAGTGCAGCAACCTGTTGAAAAACTTGGCATGAAAGGTTTTGAAAGATGGAACGGGCAGACGGGAGGACTAACCACGCGTACCAGCAAAATCTGCGTGCTTTTACACTCGCGTCGCATGACATGTTCATGTTGCCATCAAACCACTGGATTCCTCGGGAATCTGCCTGTTCTGAGCACCTGGTAATAGCAGGCGGATTTAAGAGGAAACCATTGTAAATGTACCCAGCCTTCGTAATTGGCAGGCGGCGTTTACACTATTTGCAAACCGTGGCGTATAAGAAAGGCGACAGGGCGATGTGCCTATTTTTTTTTCTTTTTCTTTTTACAAGTGTGGGAATTTGTACCTATGGGACCCAGTCACCCAAGTCCTCTCTGTGCAAAGATAACTTTTACTAAAAGGGGTCCTATTGAGTAACATTGAAGAGGGGAATAATAACCGCACATTGTTACAGCATCAGATTCAGCATGAAGCGTTACATAAGGAAGAGTACTGATAAAAGATACCGAGGCTCAAGAAAATACTACAATCTGCCCAGAATCACAGGGCGTGCTCTAGGACGGCAGCTGGGATTACAACTCAGGCAGGCGCCAGAGAACTCCCAGATCACATCTCTTCTTGGGCTACGGGCCACACCCAATCGAGGATGTGTATCACTTATGACACATGCCACAGGGGGCGATCTAGCGCCCACTCGGGCTATCACTTCACAAAGCGCTTACTATTAACCCCAGATCTTGACTGTGTGGCGGTGTCTGCGCCCGCCACCCTTGGCTGTATAGTATTCTAGATCTTTGTTGTTTAAAAACCCTCGCCGTGCCTCTGGTCTAGACATTAATCACACACACTCGCCACCCCCCGCCCCCCACCGATCCTCCCAGAAATAATAAAATGCCAGGATCATAAAGGGTCTGAGAGAAAGTTTATGGGCCGCTGCTTTCGGCCTGCGCAGCCTTTTAACTGGCGGCAGCGCTGGAGAGGGCGGGGCTTGGCCTGACCGGTCCCTAGAGAGTGGCTAAGAATAGCCTCTCTCCGCTGCCAATCAGCCGCCCTGAGACAGGGGCGTGGCGCGTCGAGGCGGGAGGTGGAGCAGTGGGGGGAGCTGGGAACAGATCCCATTAGAGCACCTCGGGTTACACGTGTGTAGAAGCTGCATGCAAGGGTTTTACGCGGCCTGTCAGCCAGAGCCTATTTTTGTGTAATGAGATCATATCTGGCTGCACTTTTGTAGCTCTTTGTGTTCAGTTTTTACCAGTGGTGGAAATGGATTTTTTTTTGTGGGGGATCCCACAAGGTTCGGGGTGGGGGAGAGTTTAGGGGGGGGTGGCTTTTGGGTAGGGGGGCGGAGCTGGCAGTTGACCTCCGATCAAAGGAAATGTCCAAAATAATAGTTTAAAACAGCGCAATTTCTTTCATGCTGCTTCTTTTCCAAACTATATATCAATCCGACTTTAAACCACTTCCATGGCACTGGTGATGAGTTACTTCACTGTGCGGATAATAGTTTTGACCAGAGTTGCTGAGTAAATATTATTTAAAATACACACTTTGCATCCCATTTTCTAAAAAAAAAAATTCCCCATTGGGTACCAATGAAACGAGGTGATTTCTGTTCGCCATAAGCAGCGTTTTCTTTTACTTGAAGCACACCCGGCACAGCTCCTGCAGCTCCCCTCTGAAAGCAGTTGGGTGGCTGCATCGTGTGGGATAGTTGCACTGTTAATAGGGGTATTTATTTATTCATGCAATGTTTGTTGGATACCTGTATATTTATTTATTTATGCAATGTTTGTCGGCTACAAGTATACGACAAACATTGCACGAATAAATAAATAATCTGGGCCCATTTATCCGACAAACATTGCATAAATAAATAAAACCTGGTCGTGGCTGAGCACTGTAACGGGGTCACCAGAGGAAGTTACAGTTTGTGTGTCCTACAGCTGTGACCTGTATCAAAGTCCTGCTGCGTTCACGTAGGGGGGCAGAGCCAGCAGAGCGCTCATGCCGTCAATAAGCTGCTCTCCCCCCCTACTCCGTGCCGTTGCGGGAGTTTTGTTTTTCTCATTTTTTTTTTCTCAAAGTAACCCAGCACAGATCATGGGTTTGCGGTGGCTGACTCTGGCCGGATCCTGATATTCGGCTACACATCTGGTGCCGGAACTCAGATCCCGCGAGAGCTGGCCGAGTGACCAGCACTGGTTTTTACTGGTAAGTGACCACCCAAAAGCCCAGACTGGCATTGACATTATCCATTCCAATTTCGGGAGATACTAGTTCAATGTTTGTTGGATACCTGTATATTTATTTATTTATGCAATGTTTGTCGGCTTCAAGTATATGACAAACATTGCACGAATAAATAAATAATCCGGGTCCATTTATCCGACAAACATTGCATAAATAAATAAAACCTGGTCGTGGCTGAGCACTGTAACGGGGGTCACCAGAGGAAGTTACAGTTTGCGTGTCCTACACCTGTGACCTGTATCAAAGTCCTGCTGCGTACACGTAGGGGGGCAGAGCCAGCAGAGCGCTCATGGCGGCAATAAGCTGCTCTTCCCCCCTACTCCGTGTCGTTGCAGGTGTTTTGTTGTTCACATTTTTTTTTCTCGAAGTAACCCAGCACAGGTCATGGGTTTGGGGTTTGCGGTGGCTGACTCTGGCCGGATCCTGATATTCGGGTACACATCTGGTGCCGGAACTCAGATCCCACGTGAGCTGGCCCAGTGACCAGCACTGGTTTTTACTGGTAAGTGACCACACAAAAGCCCAGACTGGTATTGACATTATCCATTCCAATTTCGGGAGATACTAGTGCAGTCCTGGTTTGAACTTTGAATTCTGGAATTGTAGTCTTGGATTTCCCAATGATAAAACCAGGACAAGACCCAGGTTTTAACATTGCATTCTGGGAATTATAGTCTTGGATTTCCCAACTATAGAACCAGACTATGGCCCAGAATGTAAAGTTTAAACCAGGACCGGACAAGTGTCTCGTGCCTCGAATGCATAATATTGGCCTGTATGTGCCACGCTCAGGGTTTGGCCCTGAATCTCATAAAAATTGTGTTATTCCCAAGGTGTGACAGACAGAAGCATTTGTCACAGGGTAACCCTAGTGGTGTAACGCATATTTAAGGGGGAGGTGGCACTGCACGATATATTATGGGACCCTTGACATTACCACTACCCAGTTGCGTACACATGCCTTTGGGCAACAATTGAAGTCCATGAGGAGGTGTTGTCCCCTGGATCTCGGGGGCTTCAGGGGTACCTGTTATGCCCCTAGGCGACCACATTTGGTCCAAATACCCAAATTACTGATTAGGCTTCTTCCAGTAAGATATCGTAGCGGTTAAAGTGTTTACTGCAGAGATCTGCATGCGGCCACAGGTTTGAAGGCTGACATGGGCGACTCCACCCTTCCTGTGCCCCAGCTAAAAAAGTTATGGTAATAATGACTTTCATTGCAGCACTTAAAAACGGATTGAATCTCTCATGAAGCGCTTCATGAGAAAATTATAGTAGTATTGATTTTTCTCTATATCTTTATGAACCAACTAGAGAGTGGTTTGTAGGGATCTATACGCCGCAAATGTCGACTCAGAAAATGCCGACTTCTGTTATGGCAAGGCGCAGTGATCACATAGATCACTTGTTCCCTGCATCCCCCTACCGGCTTCCCCCTACCTAATAAGCTTTTCGGTGGCACGCTTCTGTGTGTGCCTACGGCTCCCCTCTATTCCTGTAACGCCAGTGCCCTCCTACTAACGTGGGCTGGAGCTGGTGCTGCAGGGTCCTTTTCTCTCTTTTATACATTGTTATATTTTTTAACTTTATTGTAATGGGGTTCGTTTTTTTTTTTTTTTTTTTTGCATTTCAATAAAGAGATAAACGCATTTGCCCTGTACCAACATTCCGACTGTGAGTTCAGTCGGAATTTAGGTACGGCGCAAATGCGCATTATTGTATAGATTATAATTTTTTTGTCGACATTTTTGTACGATACCGTTTATAGGAATCTTGTATATAATTATGTTATATTTATGTTGTAATTAAGGGAGATGTATTTTTTATTTTTTAGCAGGTTGATAGAATGCCTTTCCTCGTGCTCTACCAAATGGATAATCTACCAGCAAATCTCAGGGTGAAGAAATTGCAGAGTTTCCCTGTCTGTCAATTGGGTTAGAGGCGTCTACAGTATATTGTGTCACCAAGTAGTGAGCGCTTATTTCCAAAACGAGGCGCTGGACTTGCCAGGTCCTCCTTATGTAATTCATTTATTTTGCTATGTGAAAAACATTCTGATGGGGAACAGGAAAAGCTCAGTATTGCATTCATTGCTTAATGTATTCTCGTATGAAAGAGCGCCTCTTCGCCCAAAGGCACCTTATCACTATGAGACATACGCACGCATTTACGAAGTGATAAACGGAAGGCATAGACGAAAGACCATGAACATATTAGCAACCAACGTTAAAAGACAGAAAACGGACAAGAGGACTGACCAATCGGACCCAACAGAAGAGTGGGGGTCCAAAGTGACTGGGAGGGACAGAAGTAAGAATAAATGGCCCAAGTCCCTCCGATCACGGTGTCCTTGCTTGAGCATTTCTAGCTGTACGAGGGTTGCAGATGGGTGACTTTCAGTGTCCAGAGATCAGGGGCCTAGTCGAAACATGGCTTCCACAGTCCACCCGTGGTGGACCTGATGCCGGGACAATTTGTGGTGCGCGGCAGGGCCAGCAACCTGATTGGTCAGGAGACATGTCTACCTTGCTGTGTCCTTAACTGAACCGGATTCAGCCCTGAATCCCATGTGTAAAACACCTGGTTAGTCCCAGCAACTCTGATCACCCCAATTACAGGTGCTAGGGTTCAGCCCTTGAGCCACCACCAGTCGCAGCTTGCGTTGCATGGACCACCGAAAGCCGACAACGGGGGTCCACCAGAATGTTAACCCAGGAGAATAGGTTGCACTGCGAGGAGTAGACTTTGTCACCAAAAGCAAGCACTGCTCTCACCATCCAAACACCACATAGCTCAACCATTCCCCATCTCTGGGCTTAGCTAGCACCACATTCCCGTAGCCACAGTCACACACATGGGGCCCCACGCTGACACCTCTTCCACCTAAGGAACGGTGAGATGGCCACTGCACTCACTTTCATGGTAACTGGCCATTCTATGAAGCTAGGATTGCCAGATTTTGTTCAACTTCATCCCCAGTGTTGCAACTGGCCATATTTCATCAGGCGTTCCTACTTCCAGTTGTGGTTTTAATCTAACATCGCTTTGCATGCTCCCAACTGTTGCTCAGTTGTTTTTAAAATTACGAGCATAGGCCTGCAAGTGCTAGCATGCAACATGGTGCTGGCTGGAAAGCCAGCACAGCATGAAAACGCTCCCGATGGCATACTTAAAGAACAATATATAAATACTTCATCAGAGACTGGCACGCCACAGGTGAGTGACTAGGGCTCTGCTCTCTCTGAACACACTTGTAGAGGTGGCCGCCCCGGCCAGGGGCTAAAACTGGCCACCGGCAACCCCCTGGGAATTCAAAATTTGGCTCAGCGGGCCCTATCAATCAGCGAGTAGCCCCCTCCAGGAGCCCCTTCTCCTTTTAAGAGAAACACAGAGATGTCTCAGCTCCTTCTCTGAGAACCAAAGCGCAACTCTGCTACTTTAAAGAAACAAGGTGCCAAGTACAGCAACCAGCTGGGTCTGCAAAGCTGCCCCCTGCAACCACTTAAGAATTCATTTTTACTCGGGATGGTGGGAATAGAGGTGACAACATGTCACTATGTCTAGGGTGTCTTAAGCCCTCGCACTGGCCCTTTCTACCTAAAGTTGACAGTCAGAAAGTCTGGGGTTGTCCAACTCCAAACCTCGAGGGCCGGATCCATGCCAGGTTTTCAGGATACCCCTCATTAATATTCTTGAGATAGATTTGCATACAATGATTCTAAATGTATGCACATTTTTCCTCATGAATATGAATGAGGGATATCCTGAAAACCTGTCAGGATTCCGTCCCTCAAGGCCCAGAGTTGGGGTGGGGGTGTTGGCTTAAACATCAATGATTTATTTTTTATTTTTACCAGAGGTACTGCCACGTGACATCAAAGATAGGGTGACTTCATCTGAGGGGATGAGCCCCAGAATCAACAAGGAACCAGGGGCTAGTACATAGTGTTCTGGAAATCTAACCTCCACATAAAATGCAAACCTTACATTTTGTCCATTGTTTATGACTCCTTATGCTTTAAATATCACATGTATGCGTCCTAATGGTTATTCATAGATTGACCCAAAAGCGCAGAGTTAAATTCACATAGATGTGTGTGTTTGGCATTCATTGGCCTAGGGAGCCAAAACTCGCTGCTGGCCATTATCGCTGTCAAGCTAACCAGGCTCTTCTAGGCCACAAGCACGAGCTAAATAGCTCCCAGCTCCCGTCACTTTCGAACCCTGCTGTTATTCCTGGCTGCCTTGTGGGTTCCTTCAGCCACCAATAAGGTGCACTTTGTAGACATCTGGATATATAAATTAAAACACTGTTCTGACATTGTTTTGCATGAAACCAATACAAACTCAGTGCAACATTTATTTTAAAAATCTGTGAAAAATGAGTAGATCGGTGGGAGTGAAACTTAATGCGGCTTCATATGCGGCTATGCCTCAGTTATGGACATGCAGGCGTGTGGAAGTGGCCAGTATTAAGCATTGTCTGACATCTGCTCTCTAGTACACTTTCACAGGCAGAGTGGCAATCCTGACTGTCTCCTCGCCAATCCCCTTGCAGTCACTGCCCTACTCAGTGCTACTCGGGCGCTCAGATTCCAGCCGGCGGCGCGTGACTCTCTGCTGTGGCACCACCGAGGAGGGGACAGTGCATTCCTCCCTTCTTTCTCTCTTTGCCCCAAACCGCCGCGAGCGGCCCAATAGACTGGTCATCGGGATGAAGCCCAGTGGTCGTGGACTTAGACCTGGGGCACCTGTCAGCGCTGGGCCCTGAATCTGGTAGTTTGGGAGTATTGCCAGAAGCATTTCGGAACTGTCTTTGGCACTTTGGTAGGATGGCCCCCTCTGTGCCGTTGCTCCTTTGGGAGCGATCTGCACACTACAACATTTAAAGTTGGATCTTAGAGACCACAGGGGCTCTAAACTGGTATCCCGAGGCACGCTGCCGCTGAAGGGAGCGATCTACGGTACTGCGCTACTGCGATGGGATTTGGGGTCAAATGGACATTGAGTTGTATGAATAATCCATTGCTGCAGTTAGTGTGCACAGTGCACTTTGCAGTGGGAGAGATAACCCCACAACTCCTGCCACCTGCTCTACGGCCCATTCCGGCGCAGGGCGGCTTCACCGCCGGTTGGGTGAGATCTGTTCAGGTGGCTAAGAAGGAATGTGTAAGTCCAAGTGTAGAAGGAGCCCCTGCCTCGTTGATTCCGCACCCACATCAGATGAGGCTGCACTCTTATGTTTGATTTAATTCAGAATTTGTATAGCGCAAATCCCGTGGGAGAGCCAAGCGGCAAGCCACATCTAGGCGCAGATCTTACGTGTAGTACAATGAACCTTCCAGTAGCCACTCACACGATCTCACTCGAACCATGTTATGTGCCGTGCTTCTCAGCACTGGTGCCGTGGGCGGGTGCGGAGCACTCTGGCCAACCGCAGTAACTCTCTGCAGCAATGATATGGATGCAGAAAGAGAGAGGCGTGGTGGAGCTGCCGCATGGTGTGTATCCCCCGAGCCCCATCTCACTTGCTCTTCCCTTCTTCCAGGCACCATCAGAAAAGGCACTCACTGGGAAGCTGCTGAGACACTTCCCCCTAGGCCAGACCTGTTGATTGACATTCCCTTATTGGGAAAGGTTGGTCTGGGGATTGGTGCTGGCTGATCACTTGGCTGCAAGGAGCAAAGGCGATTTCTTTGACATTTGCTCTGAACAGCAGCTGCTATGAAACAGCTTGTGAAGGAATACAGGAAAACCTCTTAAACAAATTCCAGCCGGCGGCGCGTGACTCTCTGCCAATTCCTTTCTCATTTATGAGCAAGATTTGATGTGGCCTTTGCACTAAAGCTCGTGCTTAGCAGCGTGCCTGCTACTTGCAAGTGCAATCTGCTCGTAGGCTGTTATCCAGTGAACGATTCCCCGATTTCTACCGTGAGCCTTCAGAAGGTTAAGCTTGATTGTCAGAATAGCCTGAGTGGTCCAAGCAGATGTCCCACAGCCAGGGGAGGAAGGCTAAACCTTTCATAATCAGACGCTTTGGGGGGATTCTAGGGGCCACTACAATCAATCACTTATCAAAGCATTAACAAATAGTCATCACTAGGAATTCAATGTTACAGCATGAAATGCATTAAATACAAACAGTCAAGTCAATGTTCATTGGGTGACTAGGTTTTTCGAGAACACAAGATAAAATGCAGTACACAGTACAATTTCAAATAAGTGTTAGAATTGCCATTAAATACCATGATTGTAAGAAATCTCTTTAACTAGACGAGGAAGAACCTAGTTAACAACTTTGCTTGCAATCCCCACTTGCTGCAAACCATCAATCGCCTTACCACGTAATAGCTCATGCACAATACCAGCCCCTGGAAAAATGGCCAAACCTTTATTTTTAGGTATATCCCTTCAACCCGTCCTAGATCTGAGCTTGCAGGCCCTAACCAACCCACCCTAGATCTGGGCTTCCAGACCCTAACAAACCCATCCTAGATCTGAACATCCGGGCCCTAACTAACCCGTCCTAGATCTGAGCTTGCAGGCCCTAACCAACCCATCCTAGATCTGTGCTTCCAGGTCCTAACCAACGCATCCTAGATCTGGGCTTCCAGACCCTAACCAACCCATCCTGGATCTGAACTTCCAGACCCTAACCAACCCATCCTAGCTCTGAGGCTGCAGGCCCTAACCAATCCAGCCTAGATCTGAGCTTTCAGGCCCTAACCAACCCATCCTAGATCTGAGCACTGAACACACAGGCTGTCTTTGCCCAATAATTCCAGCACTGACACTGTAATACCTCACTAGTGATGGCTTTGCCCAATAATCTCAGTACTCCTACTGTAAGAACACACCATTGTGATGGCTACACTTACAATGGCTTTCCTCAATAATGTCAGCACTGCTACTATAAGTACACAAGAGTTGGCGTTGCCCAATAATGCCAGTATTGCCACTCTAATAGCGCACTAGGGATGGCTTTGCTCAATTATGCCAGTACTGCTGCTGTATGAACACACTCTTGATGGCTACACTCACGGTGGCTTTCCTCAATAAGGTCAGCACTGCTACTCTAAGGACACAAGAGTTGGCTTTGCCCAATTATGCCAGCACAGCCACTGCAATAGCACACTATTGTTGGCGTTGCAAAATAATGCTATTTCTGCTAGTGTAAGTACGCAATCATGATGGCTTTGTCCAAAAAGGCCAGTACCACAACTGTAAGTACAAACTCGCGTTCCCTTTGCAATAAAGCTACTAGTGTCACTCAAAGATAAGATGCACCGTGCCTATCTTCACGCTCGCTTCCACCTGTGCACGCGTACTAGATGATACAGAGGCAGCATACACACACACACTCACACACACACTCTCTCTCTCTCTCTCTCTCTCTCTCTCTCTCTCTCTCTCTCTCTCTCTCTCTCTCTCTCTACACATGTTCTTAAATTCCCACATTCGAACAACACTCGCGCATGCACACAGTCTTATTTTGACGAACATTCTCATGCCTGGGGTCCCTCAGCTCCACTCATCCCAAGGCTGTGCAACACCAGGAAGCAGGAAACAGGGAGGGAAGTTGATTGACACTTTCCTCCCTGGGTCCTGCCGCCAGCACGGTCCACACGAGAATAGGGTTCAAATAGACACGGTGGATCTTTATGGGCCAGTGCTCCATCGTTTAGATCTCTTAGTGCTCTGATTTGGTTACATCTTATTTCTCCAGCTCATTTTATAATGTCAGACAGCTTCAACATGTGGTCGCCATTAGCTGCCGTTAGCAAAATCTGGAATGCGACTCAAGAAGTGGGATAATACAATTGTTTGAGCAGTGGCAGGATTAGAAGCTTCATGGGTTATTGGTACCAATTTATAGGCATGGGAATATGACCAACAGGAGCTATCATGGTATAAAGTGCACTTTAACTGTAACTGATCCTAAAGTAAGCAGGGTTGTCCAACTCCAGGCCTCGAGGGTCGGATCCATGTCTGATTTTCAGGATACCCCTCATTAATATTCATGAGATGCACTTGCATACAATGATTCTAAGTGTATGCACATTTTTGCTGATGAATATTAATGAGGGACAGCCTGGAAACCCATCAGGTTTCCAGCCCTCGAGGCCTGGTGTTGGACAACCATAAGCTATAAACACATAAAAAACAGTTTTTATAGCTTTTTGATATGCACATGGTCCACTCTGTTGGGATAATTCCCACTCAGGCATCTTCATGCCCTTGCGAATGTATTTGGCATGTTTTGTGTTTGCCTCTTCAACACGTCACCTGCAGTTGACCCAAATGTAGACACATATTTTCTTTATTCCCCTTATACCATGCTTCCAAAGTAAGCTTTGCAAGTCCTGTTACCAAGACGTTTTCTAGAATGCGTAGCATGGGTAATGGGCACCCATATACATATAGGGCCAATTGATTGAACAGACAACTACCCTTTCTCCCAGCATGCTGGAATTTGCTACTATATAGCAGAACTCAATGTTATCTTCCCTATATTACAGTTGTCATTGAGGCCCAAACACACTCCAAAAACTTTGTCTCCTTTCCTTTGATTGCGGGTTTGCACTCACATTTAGCTTCCATAACATCCCTTCCTTTCTGAACCTGTCCGATTGCTGATGGTTGTGGATACTTTACCCGTTAATAATGGTACATGCTTTATCTGCTGCCATTGCCAAGTCTACTTTTCCTTGGCATGAACAATTTACGTGTCCGAACATGCTACCATCGGCCGTCTTGTATTGAGTCTTCCTGCGAGCACAAGCCCATGGCAGTTTGACCTCGGTCAACATCCTGAAAAAATGGTCCCTCTACCCCACTCTACAGTAGAGCCTGCGTGGTGCCCCTCCAATTAGTGTGGACTCTGACCACCTCTAGGTGCCATCAATTGTCTTTCCCCCACATAACCGTTCCATGTTACTGTACTTTCACCGCTACAACCAATAGTGTGTCGTCGCTGTCCAACCAATTTACCTCCTAGTAATTCCAAACCGAAGATAATCTCCTCTATTCATCAAGAAATAATCGATGTGAAGATTCTTTCAAAGTACGAGAAATGTCTGTTATATAAGCAGCACAAAGAGACAATATATGAGGAACTTTGGAGACCTTTCAACGAATTCGATGGAAGTTGATAGGTGGATAATGGGGTGTGAGTGATAAATATTTTGGATGGGGAGGGATGGTTAGGGCTATGGGTGTGTATTTGTTGTTTCTTGTCTTGTTTTGTTATGTCGTGTGAATGATTCTTGTATAACTGCTTTTATAGAATCCGAGTTTGGATTTTTTTGTTGATATATACTTTGCTGTATTTTGATGGTTGTATTGTTTGAACATAATTTGTTATTTGAAGTTGTAGATAGTTCAAGCTCAGTATTTTGGTTGTTGCCAATTTTTAATAATTTAATGCAAGTTAGAAATAAAGAGTAAAAAAAAAAAAAGAATCAATTAAAGTAGCTTCCCCATGAAGTCATAAGATTACATAGGCTGCTTTATCTAGTGAATAGGGCCGTTTAGTGACACGATTGCCCGAGCAGTCTCTCTTGCTGAAATTCCTTGCGGTCGACAGGGGATGCCAATAGTTGTCTTCTCTTTGCTGCCAATGACCTGACTACCTATATTCGGCATTAAAGTCACTGATGCACATACCTTATGCGTTGGACTTTGCAAGTCTCAGTTACATAACTTCATCAACTTTATCTAAGGCCTGGTCTTTGTTTGGGCGGCAGTGTACCCACATTTCCAAGAACATGCAGGAATAACTCTCCGCCTCCAGGAGGATATCCATGTGCACATTGGACATCGGCCTTAAAGCGTAGCCATCAAGCTAACGGACCAACCTAGGTGTACCGATATCCAAAAAACAACCTTCCTGGGGGTTTTCCAATAGTCGCTGTCTGGGTAGTCCTTTATAGGAGTCTACACATCCTTCATGGTGGGCTTCTCTCTCTGTGCTTCCTGAAAGGCCGACCCCTCCACTTTCTCAAACCATCCTTGACAATGATTGGGAGAAATGTCATGCTCAGATGGAAAAAGAGTGCTTAATGTTTACATGAGGCCCGACAGGTGCTGTACTGGAAGGGAATGTACAATCAACTAGGGTTTTATCCGACGCTGCCAGCGAGATTAATTTAGGAGTAGGATAAGAAAGCCGTAAACGATCATTGTTGTCAATTTACTGGTCTAACTTTCCCATTGCATGGCTCAATTTGGAAAATATTGTAGTATGCCTTTTCCATCAGTTCACTAAGGAGAAACGAGATGCGTGCATTAATCTGCTAAGTGCACGCGGATGCGCGTTGCGCAGCTGGCATCCCAGAAGGGGTAGCGGTCGGAGTAGCAGATCCAAGCTCTGCGGATCCCTCTGGGAAGAAGCATAGGTTAGGATTGGCTGCGCGTGGAGCAAGAGTGCTCCCGGAGATGAGCAGTGCCGCATGCGGAACTAACAATTGCCTATTCAAGCCTGAGCACGTTGTGAGCTGGACGAAATCCTATTAATATTTCACGTCATGTAGGGACTTTTAAAATCTTGGAAGGCTTTTTGGTGTCATTTCTTCAGAAAAATTCATACAACGGGTTCAGGTTTGGAAAGACTGGCAATGATGAATGGAAACATCCATCGGAAAGTCATAAAAAGGCTAAGCGCAGGCACGTGGGAGGGATAGGGTAGTAAATATCACACACCATATGACCACTGCTATCATTACAGCAAAATCATAGGGGCAGGAGAAGGGACATCCCATGACCTTTGAACCTTTCCTGAGGATGTCACAGGAAGTTATGCTACATGCCCTTTGAAACTGATGACATCACAAGATTTGACACTTTGACTCAGATCCAACAAAAGAAAAATGGGTAAGACTAGCATAAAATAACTGCAAAAATAAAAAATACAATTAAAATGAAAAAAGAAACACATACGTGGTAGGCATGATGGCTGTAAAAGGGCTTCTTTGTGGTTATTGCGGGTGATGGTGAACAAGAAGAAGCTCCCCTCAAATTCCAGGGATGCTGAAGACTCAGGGGAGCATCAGAAGCAGAGAGATTGCCATGGAAACCAGTAGGGTCAGAAATGTGATCCCAGAGGACGGATACATCGCATCCATGGTGATGATTTATTTGCTCAATCTGGTCTACTCTGTATTGTCAGAGTCCGCGCCATTGGCTGAAAGGCACTGACGTGGAAAGATAATAAAAAGACGAGTGATATAACACTGGATGTGTTTGGGGCCCCAGCAAAATGGGACAAGAGGCCCCTGAGATCCCCCCTATAGGCCTGCGGAGGCATCAGGTCAATTTGGGGGCTCTTAAATAGTGGCCACCCCGCCTCCCCTGACTCTGATAGGGTTGCAAGTGGATCTGGTACACTCATGCATTACGCGTGTTGTCCGACACACCATACACTGATTTTGGTCGACAAATGAAAGGTGTTATTATTACCCAGACGATTGCTACGGATTTTAACCACCTATTAAGGGTAAAAGGCTTTATCAGTCCTGGCAACAATTGAACCTGAAACTTTCTGATTTCACACAGATCTTTGAAGCACGTGCTGAACCCACAGAGCTCTCTTCGTTGTTTGCGCATGTGTTAAAAAAAAAACAAAAAGAAAATGTAACCAGGATTTCCCCACGATTATACATACATTGGAGTGCAGCACTATTCAACAGACCTGGGTAAGGGACCCCTTTTACAAGATGATGCTACATGACAGCGCTAACAAAGAGCTGTAGAATTTCCAATTGGAGAACGTTTGGATAAACAGGATAAAGAGGATCATACTTGTGAAGTTGACTGACACATACAAGAACTTGCTCCCAAGTCCAAATTGGCAGCGTACACTCTTTTAATTTAAATCTGGTCGGAATAGATTAGAACTATCTGCCTTGAAGAAGCGTGGAGAGCGAAACTGATGGCCATACAGTTGGCATATCTATGTTAATTTGCTTAGTTATGTTAATGAATGCGTACTTATGTCAGTTAAGTCACACTTACTAACCCACCCAGGCTTTATGGTTGTGCATACTTTGAAATCTATGCGTGTGCATACTGTTGAATACAACTATTGAATGGTCTCGACTATATGATTACACTTAAGGACACTTATCCAGTTTAGTTTGCTTTCTGATTATAATGCACAAAATAGGCCCAGACATGTCTAGCTGCTCTGTGAAATATATTAATCTAGCACTGTGTATAGCTTCCCCACCCTTAGGAGTGAAGCCGTCCTTCTCTGTCATTCCCAGGTATCAAAGGCGTGGGCCTGCCGCCAAAGGTAAGGTTAGACATAGGCCTTTTGGAAACAAGACTGAGAGCCGGAGAGCACTGGGGACTTAGATTAGCAAAGAACTGGGGCTGCCCAGTTGAGGCGGGCAAGCCAGGGAACTCTGCCACAGCTTTGGGGGCGCTCATTGGTTCCGTTGGGATAAAAAAATCGAAGGAGGGGCCCGAACAAGGCGCAAAACAACCCTTGGAAGTGGAACCTAAGAAGAGCCTGGTGCATACAAAGTATTACAACTAGAGAAGAAACCTATTAAAAGACTGTGCAGTTGTCATACCTGTTATGACATGGAGTCAAACCTATTTTTAAAAAGGCTGCCAGATATAATGCAATGAATCAGCGACAACAATAGAATCGATGTGCCCGTTTTGAACTCTTGTGAGACTTCACAAACCCTCCTTTGAAGCCCTTAAGGTGTAGGTGTAGAGACGCTCCCTAGACCTGGTCACCATGACCTCCTCTGGCCACCATGGAAAGGCCTCTTCTCGCTCATTATAGGACAGGAAGCTATATATTTAAAGCTTCACCGCGAAGGGAACTCGGGATACGTTTCCATTTGAGGCAGAAAGTTTTCAAAGTGGAACACATCAATCAAACAAGCATTGGCAATGTCAGCCGTTTGGACGTTTGTGTAGACATGGGAAAGCACGTGCCAAGCACAGCAGTTGTGGTATGAACTGGCCACTGATGGTAGCAGGTGCCAAATGGTGCTAGTACCTCCGCATCTACTAGCAGTGCCTGGTGGAAAATGCCTAATACTTATACACAACCCAAAACTGTTGGCTTTGCCAATGCTTGTTTTTAACAGGACTTCAGTCAAGGGCACACAGAGTACTTATAAATCGTGTGGCTGAAGGCAGACCGGTTTACGATAGTTTTACCACACCAGTAGTAGGAGTATACAGCTCCAATTTAAGTCATTAGCTCACAGAAGGCTGCTTTGAAAAAACACTACTGCGCACTTCGAGTATAGGCGCGTTTATAAATGCCATATCATATCATATCATATCATATCATATCATATCATATTACTGAGGAGTGCCTCGGAAAGAAGTGTACAATCCATTGAGTAGAGCTGGCTAAGAGTAGTGGGCTGTCATCCTAAATGCCCTACTGGTGCAGACAGCGGTATTCAAACTGTGGGGCATGACCCCCAGGGGTCCGCGGGTGCACCCCTGGGAGGCCCTGAGAGCTCAGCGTGAAATATCATTTTCTTTTTTTAAGATTGGAAGAAATGGGCAGGAGTGGCTCAAATGATCGGGCTGAAGCATGAAACTGTCTCAGGCAACAATGAAAAAGTGGCCCGCAGTTGTAAATGGATATTCATTCCTTTAGTCACAGACTGGGCCTCATTACAACTATGGCGGTATGGTAACAACGGTGCCGGTAAGCTACCGGCACTGTTGCTACCGTACCGCCATAGTAAGAGTTGTGCTCGCGGGTGCCTGACAGCCCACCAGGTCTGACCTGGCAGGCCGTGCGGCACTCGCGGGCACAGCTTGTCGGATGCACCGGTACCGTTATTAACGGTGCCGGTGCATCCGAGCTCCCCATTCCCATTGAGCCCGATGGGGCTCAAATGGGAATGGGGATCTGCCGGTACCGGCACCCGCAAAAGGGCAATTATCAGGTCTGCTTAACTCGGCATGACCCGGTAATTGCCCATTCACGGGTGCCGGACCCGGATCCAACTCCAGCGGCAGCAGTGCCAGCTTTACCGGCACAGCTCCCGCCAGGGTTGTAATGAGGCTCACTGTTTCAATAGTTGCACCTTTCTCATGCAAACACACTTATACACTATGGGGGCTGCAGGGGACACCCCTGCAGCCCCCCTTTTTTTTTTTTTTTTGCAAGTGTGCTGCAGGGGTGTCCCCCGCAACACCCCGTTCACTATGCTACACAGTATAGTGGGCGGGGTGTTGTTTTTGTTTTTACTTTCTTACAATGCTACCACCAAAGGTTCAAACTTTTGGTGTTCGAAACCTTTGGTGGTAGCATTTTTCGGTTGTTTTGTATGGTCTAACCTTTTTTTTTGGTTTGATCGTACAAAACCTTTCAATAGTACTTAAGGGGGTGCTTTGTGTTAAAATGTAAGTAAATTGTGATATATTCAATAACAATGGTCAAAATTACTAACTGCTTAGTTAAGTAACTCATCAAACTGGTCCACATTGGCCAAAATGGTGGCCCATTTTGACTGGCCCACACTAGCATTTTACATTTTTGGTACAGGCATTGCCCTCTGGGCCAGTCTGAGCCTGGCAGCTAATCCATAATGGTGAGAGGGCGCCCACCCTGTGGCCCCTCACCCATTATGGAGGAGCTAACGAGCCAGCCCAGTGAAACAGTGAGCCCTCCCTCAGCTGCTTTTTCCAAATGATGGAGTGCTCCTGGGCTGGCTGAACTGTCAAAGGGAAACACTGTTTCCCAGCCGCACATGCTCACTGAGACATGCAAGTGCTGGGGCATTTTGCTTCGCCAGCATTGCAAAGCTCATTGGTTCGGGTTCCCTCACTATGCTTGGTCGCTAAAAAAAGTCACCAGCCGCCACTGGCCCTCAGACTGTGTTGGGAACAGGATGGGGAGAACCCAGGGACTATGGCGGGAGCAATGGGCAGGAACCATGGGATAGTGGTGGGAGCAGAGTGGGGAGAGACCAGGGACTGAGTAGGAGTGGGATGAGGGAGCCCAGAGACTGTGATGGGAGCATATGACGGCGCGCAATACATACTGTCCATTTGGCATTTCTGGGGGTCCGACCTGCTCAAATTTTGCTCAGGGGGACCCCGGCCAAAAAAGTTTGAAGACCACTGGGTGCAGAGGACACGGCGCCTGCGTGCAGTGCAGCAGAGCCCAGCTCGCCCCCTCTTTATATCTGCGATTCTGCAAAAGCACAATGGTCCTAGAAGAGCCGTTATACTTGCCTTTGGGTGCCTCAAGTCAGATTTCTATTTAAATATTGTTATTTGGGAGCCTGTTCCAATGTGGAGAGCGCAGAGCCGTCATTAAAAGCATGCAGAGGGAACTGACATTTACCGCTCGGCGTAACTGAAGGCCTAACACAGTCAGGTGAGCAACATGATGTCATTTCATAAAGGCTACAGGGCAGAGCAGCGAGAGAGCCTCCCACCTGGGATTTGATCTGGGTTGGTCATAGTGATCATTATTAGAAGAGGAGGCCCACCCTGTGCTTGTTCACGGCAGCGGCCCCAGTTGTGGGGAGTATGAATTTGTAAACGCTTTCCGCTCTATGGGTGGGGTGAGTTAGGAAGGATGAAGGCATTTGGGAGAAATAGAACAGAGACTCGTCAACCCAAATGGAGTGGAATCAGGAAGGGAACTCCTAGTTCTATTTTAGGCTGGCCTGGTATGAAAGCTACGGAGTGGCACGCGAGGGAGTTGTACTGCTGACCACTGAACCTAGAAAACAGAATGTTAATGCCATATATATGTGTATATTGTGCCAATTGATACCCGAACACACCAGAGCCCTCAGTGACGTTTTACACGTTTATTTAGCACAACGGGGTGGACAAAGGTAAACCCTGCCAGCTTTAGGGGAATCAAACCAGTAATAATGAAGGATGCTAGGAGTAAAGGTGTCAGGGGGAGGTGGTGGGGGTTGGGGGGAGACTCAATGAAAATCAAGTCCTTTTTGCAGGTCTTCCCTAATATCCCCTTATTAGCACACCCTATGTGGGATATAGCGCCCAATAGGCTTTTTGGCAGCAACTTACAGTCTCAGGGGCATAACGCCCACTACACTTCTTGAAACACAGTTTCAGAAATAAAGCATCCAGCAGCCTGCTTGGCCCTGCCTACAAGCAAGTACTTCTCATCCCTTGCTTTACTGTACGGGCACGGCTCAGATATCGTAGCCCTCCACCTCGGGGTCAACCGCTTGGGGTGACGTTCATACCTATTGACACACTCCTACCAGCGAGTATTTCTTCCCCCTTCATTAGGGTGCTTGTCAGGCTGAGTTCTTTTAGCCCACGTGCACATGGTCGCCTTCTTTGTTCTCTCTCTCCCTCTCCCCCCCTCTCTCTCTCTCTCGTTGTTTGTTCTCCCCCCAGCATTTGGTAGTTAGTCCTTTGTGGACTCTTTGGCTTCTCTCCTGCCAGCTATTTGGTCTCTGTTAAGGTTTGAGATAACGCCTCCACTAGATTTTGCTCCTTGTCTGTGTCTGGTTCCGACCGGTGGCTGCAATGTAGCACATGGCCTGCTCTTCCCCTTTGGGTCAGGTCTCTGACAGTCTCTGAGATATGGTTTTCAGAAGGCTGGAGGTCTTGTCCCCTCCGCTCCCACCCTTTGTTTTGTCTCTGCCTGTGTCTCAGATGTAGCCCTCAAAAGAGTCTTGGTCTTGTCTCCCCCTGTGACTAGTCTCTGCCAGTGTCTCAGATATCGCCCTCAGAAGAGTCTTGGTCCTGTCTGCCCTTCTGTGTTTTCTCTAGGCCTCTGCCTTAGTTACTAGGGGAATCCAGACGTGGACTCCTTGCTCACTATTCTTAGAGAGGCACAGCTCCACCCTATTGATGAGGTCCAACCAGACTGAAACACGTGTCTGGGATTGCTGTTATACTCTTGTTCAGAGGAGAATTGCCTAGCATTTCGGTGCTGGACTGCCCCAGGCAGGACAAAGACTGATATGTTTCGGATATTTCTTCTCTGTGAAAGATAGTGAGCTAAGGACTCTGGGTAAGGCTCTCGCAACCAGGACTAATGTCTGGCAGAGTAACTTCCCAGGACCCCCCCCCCCCCCCCCTTGTTATTGACATATCCCTCAGCAGGCGGCTGGTCTTCTCTGCCACTCTAGTCCCTGCTAGTGCTTGATATGTAGACCTCCGCAGGCTCATAGACCTCTCTCATAGGTCTTCTTTTCTGGGCTTCTGGGCTTTGCCAGGGTTTAGCTCCCTTCTTGCCTCTCCTTCCCTCCATTCTCGTCCTCCAAGATTGTAGCCCAGTGTTTGTCACTCACTGCGGAGCCCTCTGCCCTTTTATATGGTTGCTCGTTACTCTGATTGTACATTTTTGTTCCTAATGGGTTGTTCCCCCTTTCCTTCCTTAATCCCTGTCTGGGATTGGTTGTTCTCTTGCTCTACTTTCCCACGCCTGATGTTTCACCAAACTCTAAAAGTGGATCACATTGTATCTGACTTCTAATAAAGCGTATATTGACCTTATGACCTGCTTTGGTGCAGCAATCAAAGTTTGTGCCGCCACATTCAAATTAGGAATGGGGCCTGTATGTGGCTCCATATATCGGGTGGCAGTCTCAGATGTGTGTGCAGGCTGGATGCAGTCTTTCTCCACATTGCGCAACTGTGTTCCTCTTCTGCAGGTGACTTAGCCGGAACTAAGGGCTGTGTTTGCAGTTAGCGACAGAAGCCCTCTCCGAGGAGTGTCTGAGCGGAAGCCGAGTATTGTGTCAGTAGCCTGCTAGTAAATGTTTCTCCCGTTGGGAGTTGATCATGTGCGGAGGGTTGTCCTTGCCAGGGAGTCAGGTCTTTGGTCCCCATGCCCTCTCTATTGGAACTTTCCTTCCTTATTTCCTTTGGGGCACCATGGTGACCTCATGAGGTTGGGGCTATGTCCGGTTGGTGTCTGGGAGGGGTTGGTCATTGGTGCGTATGTTCCTTGCGTTGCCTCATACATTGGCTGTGCTATTTAGTCATACACCAATGAGATTACAGGAAGCAGGCTCACCTAGGACACCAGGATGGGCTCTGGAGAAACCTCTATACCTACCGTCTCCAGGTAACCCTCCAAACAGTGGGTGGGCAACTCTAGCCTCCAGACGCCCCTCAGTCCTATCTTTGTCACTATATATATGCTTGTCCCGTTCTGACACATTAATTTGCCCACAGTTACACCAGGTGGTTATCCCTGCTCCCCTGATGTTGCCCCACGCATAACATACCACAAAGTGACCTCACAGGAAGTTTTGAACAGCCATAGTGGAGTTCCAAATACACATATACATTCAGCAAAAGAGATGGTCTGGTTGTAGAGCAAAAGAACACAACCCACAAGATTTGAAAGTTATGCTTTCTAGAGTAACCATAGCTCGGCCTCTGACACTGCTCGTGACGTCTCACATTATGCTCAGCCACATGGACAGTCGGCTCTTGAAAATAAACTTTATTGTCCAATTGGTCTTTGTTTTGTGTTGGGTCTCAAATCAGATTCAAACTGAGCGGAACCAGTCTGGGGTGCTACCGTTTTTCCTTAGCTCTTTTTTGTTCCTGGTGTCGCGTAGGCTCTGTGGCCATGTGGTTGTCAGTTGTGATGACATGCGTGGTGTCCTGAGAAGTCCATGCTGGTGGCCAAATTAAGCAGGCACATTCATGTATGTTGTTGTTTTGCTTGGCATTTGCAGTGCGTGGTGGTGTCTGAGCTATGGTTGTTTGACTATGGCCCAGCTCTATTTGCTTTTGGAGGCCTAACTTGGGAATTTGTGGCGTTTTATCATTTTTTTGGTCCAACCTTCCAAGTTAATATTGGCACTGGATGAAATTAACTTTGTTCGGGAAGTAGATGCCTCATGATATCAATTGCGGACTAATGAGCACACATTGAGGGCTGGTCCCTGGCACAGGTCATTAAGAGTATGCACCTTTTGTGAACATACAAGAAGTGAAATACCCCAATGCCACACGCCATGAAGATGATCCTTGACTAGAGAGAGAGCATTGCTAAATGAGTTGCTAAACGAGTTGTCAATTAAACAACTACAAGGGATTTTCCCAGGCATCTTTGCTAAACAAGTCATTTTAGCTTCGGCTAGTCTTTGCTTTTCAAGTAAGGACATAAAGCAAAGCAAGGCAGAGATGCTCAGTATGCAAGACAGAGACACCCAATATCAAGCCAGCAACAAGAACACAGTTTTACAGGCCTAAATCATTTGATCATTGGTGCCTTTTGAAGCAGAACACGTATTACAAAAGCCAATTGGTTTTGAGGGACATACGTCAAGTGCAGCCTCAAATACCCCAATGAACTTCATGACATAACTAAAAGAAATATTTACAGCATTACAAGTGACAATAATAATTAAAGTACTTAGCAGAAAAACAGGCACGCTCTTAAAAATAGGAAGATGGTTAAAAAAAATAGGAAGAAAAGAGGCAATGTTCTGTCAAGCCTTTGACATCTGGGACTCTTTTCATTAGAGTGAAAGCAGAGGTGGCCAATTGTAACAGAGGCACACACACCGTGAACACCTCTCAGCTAATCAGGTTTATGTTTATTCGAATATCGAGCAGACCCAAGAACATGAGCGTTGTGGAATGGAATAGTAATATTGAGCATGGTCATCACTATTAACGAGGCAGATGTAGCTGGAATGAGGGTGCTTTTAATGCTTTCCGAAAAAAGTGCCCTGAGTGGGATCGGCTCTTATAGAAGACGTTGCGCTGCAAAACTTCTGTCAATGGCAGAGTTAAGCCTAAATCTAGGACAGTCAACAATGAGAACGTGGCTGCGCGATGTGGTCGGTTGGTAAAACAACAGGTCCGTCTGATCATTTAATCATTTGGGGTGGTTCCACCAGTGCACTTATGCATCAAAGTGACTAGTTTCAATGACATTCTAGCTGGCACGGGTAGCCAGTAAAGATGCAGTAAAGCAGGCGCGGCGTGAGAACGATAAGGAAGACTCATAATAATCCCAGCAGTATTATCATGCAGAGTCACAAGCTTCTGGCTAAGAAATGCAGCTAGACCAGCTTCGAGCGAGTTACAATAGTCCAACTTTCAACCAATTATTTCTCAGGCAATGAATGCCAAATGGTCAAAGGAAAGATATGGTCGAATTTGTTTGAAAAGTCACAAATAATAGGTAGTGCTTCTCATAGTCTCTTTGACTTGGGTGGAGAAGTCTAAGCGAGAAAGTATATGCCTAATGACAACCTTATTTGGCATCTTAAGAACACAGTAGTCTAACTGAGGAGAGATTGACTTGAAGCTTAGATCAAAAAAGGCTACGAGGTTGGACCATCACCAGTTCAGTCTTGAAAGTATCATGGTTGAGTCTATTTCTTTGCATCCAGGTCATTACGCGACTAAGAATATAAGACAGGATGTCATTGTCTGAATCCTGAGTAAGCCCTCTCTGACGTGATAGGTTATGAGTATCCACCTACTCTTCTAGTTGGATAACTACTATCCTTTCAAGGGGCTTCATGTAACGCTCACCTGGTTCCCACGGAGGCGCAGGTCTAGTCTGGATTGCTGTGGCCTCTTCAAGCGTGATACGCAGAGCCCGGAACACCGATTGAACTGGTTCCCCAAATCTTGCTTCACTGGCCTGTAGGAATATCCTTCTGCAGATGAGAAAGGGAATTAACCATCCGCAGAATAGAGTGCTTGATTCCCCCCTTGTTCCCCTTCGTTCTCCTCTAACTTCCTCCTCCAAACCCCCGGTTTAAGCTCACCTTATGGTTTGGAAGGATGAACTCTCCATCCTGCGTCTGGTGCAGGGGCGCACGTTAGTCCAGTTACTTCACTGGTTTTCAGAATGGCGCTGGCAAAATCCTCTTGACTTTTCTGAGCAAAACGCCGTAAGTATGAAGATTCAAAAGTTCAAGTGTGAGCCCCCTTTTATGTTGTCTTCCTAACTTGTGATCTGTCCTTTATTTCAGATGCAGAATGAAGATGATGCGTTGAAGGGGTTAATTGCCGATGGTAAACTCAGGTGAGTTAGTGAGGGCGATTCCTCTAAATGTCTTTATCATTTCCCAATAATGTCTTTTGTCCTTTCCCCATAGGGGCCGGGGTGCGGTACCTGCCAACGGAGCGGCGCCGACCCGAAATATGAGATGACACCAAGAAAAACTGGTAAGTATTATGGCTGTAAATTAGGCTTTCCTCCAGTGTTCCCTTTGCTCACCTTTTGTCTCTTCTTCTCTCCCCTAGGAGCAGAGATGTGGCGACATGTGCTGACAGCCGCGATGGAGCCGGGAGATGTCTCGAGGACAGGTGAGTGAAGAGCGCGCTGCAGCGAGCAACGCAATGCTTTTAAATGGAAGTCCTTCTTCAGGGATGCTGGAGTGAAGATTCCGGATGCAGGTAAGAAGTTTGAAATAGTTCGTGGTTTTCACCTTTCTCTTCTCTTCTTTCCTAACAGGAGTTCCAGGTTCGAGGCGGCCGTGGCTGGAGTCCAGGAGCAGGAGCAGACACGGTGAGCGTTCAGCTGCTGGAATGCAGAACAACGCGAAGCATGAGCTGCTGTCTGGGCGTGGCTTAAATAGCCTCCAAAGAAGTCCCAGGTATGTATCCTTCCCCAACTAGGTATGTAACCTTCCCTGGCCACGCCCGAGTGAAGAAATAGTCCCTATGAAAAAATAGTCCCTTTCAGGTCTCAGGGAGGCCTGAAGCGTGCAGCAAGGTCTGCATCAGGTAAGTGCACCAAACACCTCCCTTTATGAGCCTGGCGCCTATGGCGCCAGGACTGATGTCCAACATGAGCCTGGCGCCAAAGGCGCCAGGACTGAGTCCAAAGAGCCCTTATAAGGGGCCGCTGGGCTTTTACCCGAGGGCATGATGCCTGCTTCCGGGGGTGCTGACCCTGGCCTGGTGCTCCGGGGGCAGGCATCATGACAGCACTCCCCCCCCAAAGCCCCTCCCAAGGTCGTTCCTTCTGGAGGTTTCGGTTTGTTTTCGAAATTCCGATGGAACCTTTTTACCAGCCTAGGTGCATGTACGTGGTCACTGGGTTCCCAAGACCTTTCCTGAGGCCCGTACCCTTTCCAATCAATTAGATAGAAAAGTTTTGATTTTGAGATCTTAGAATCCAAAATGTTCTTAACCTCGAATTCATGCTCCCCATCTATCTGAATCGGTTCTGGTGGCTTTGTTAATCTGGTTCCTGGGTGCACTGGTTTCAAAAGTGACACATGAAAAACGGGGTGAATCCGCATGTTAGCTGGTAGATCGAGCTTGACTGCCACTGGGTTGATTATAGCTTTGATCGAGTAAGGGCCTAAATACCTTGGATTAAAAGTTCGAGGCCCCTTGAGTGATAGGTGTTTGGTAGCCAACCCTACTTGATCCCCTATTTGGTATGGAGGCGCCTCTCTTCGATGCAGATCTGCATTCTTTTTGTATTTCCCTTTCGCATGTTGCAAATGTGCAGTTGCATTCTTGAAGGCTTGAGTAATCGTAGAATGCAAATGGTCCACTGCGGGCATTTCAAGGCTCAGAGGTGAGTCCAAGTACGAGGGTGATGTCCATATAGGGTATAAAAGGGGCTCTGACCAGTTCCAGAGTGTATCGAGTTATTGTATGCATATTCAGCCACACATAAAATGTCCTTCCAATTACCCTCCGATTGGTGCAATATACATCGTAGATATTGTTCAAGGGTCTGGTTCGTTCTCTCCGTCTGACCATCGGTCTGTGGGTGGTGGCTGGTTGAGAGTCTTACGTCGATTTGTGCCAGTTGACAACACTTTTTCCAAAAATGAGAAATAAACTGGCTTCCTCGATCTGAGACTAGTATGGACGGGAATCCATGCAATCGGATGATATTTTCCAGGAATTCCTTGGCAAGAACAAAAGCTGTAGGTAATCCTTTCAATGGAATAAAATGGGCCATTTTGGAAAATAAATCCACCACGACCAGAATAGTATTGTATCCATTACAGGAGGGCAGGTCCGTGATAAAATCTAGTGACAAGGTGTGCCAAGGTGCTGGTGGAATGTCTAAGGGCTGAAGAAAACCGGCGGGTTTTGTTTTCTGACCTTTGTTTTGGGCGCAAACTCCACAGGACATCACGAAAGATTTAATATCCTTTCGCCAGGAAGGCCACCAGAATTGTCGTTTAATCTTTTCCTCTGTTTTGGCAATGCCAGGATGTCCTTCCATCAGGGTATCATGGTGACGGGAAATAACCAGTTCTTGCAATTCCTTTTCTGGCAGAAATAAGCGTCCTTGGAAGTAAGGTAAGCCATCGGTTACTGAAAAGTAAGGCCCCCTTTTGATCCAACCCTGCAAGGCTGAAGAGTCCAGGAATTGTTTTACTCGTGCTTGAATGTCTTCAAGGGATTGTAAAATCCCCAAAATTCTTTGTTCGGGAATTATTGGCACAGGCTCTGAGTTTGTGTCTATTTCTCCCATTCCAATTCGAGATAGAGCGTCCGCCTTGCCATTCTTACAGCCGGGGCGGTAGGTGATTACAAAATAGAACTCAGCAAAGAATAAAGCCCATCGGAGCTGTCGAGACGATTGAGGATGGCAGTTTTTAAATATTGCAAATTTTGGTGATCAGTGATCACGGTGATGGTATGCCAGGCGCCAAGAAGGTAATGCCGCCAAGCCTTAAAGGCGGACTTAATGGCTAATAATTCCTTATCGGTGATTGCATAATTTATCTCCGGCGGCGAGAACTTCCTGGACCAAAATGCTACGGGGTGCAGTTGGTTAGTTTCAGGGTCTCTCTGAGACAGGACAGCTCCCATGGCTAAACTGGAGGCATCGGTTTCAACTATATATGGGAGATCGGGACGTGGGTGCTTCAAAATAGGTGCGGACGTAAATTTAGCTTTCAATTCCTGAAAGGCCTGTTCGGCTTCCTTGGTCCGTTCAAAACGTTTATTTTTCCGCAAGAGTGCAGTGATGGGTTGCACCACACATGAAAATTCCGGGATAAACCTGCGATAAAAATTGTCAAAACCAAGCATGCTTTGGACACCTTTCACCGAACTAGGTGATGGCCATTTGAGGATGGCATCCACTTTCCGTGAGTCCATTCGGACCCCTTTAGGTGTCAAGATTAATCCAAGAAACTCAACCTCGGTGGTATGGAAAACGCATTTTTCCAGCTTTGCAAACAGTTTGTGCAGGCGCAATTTCTCTAGAACGGCTCTCACATGCTTTCTGTGATCAGATTCCGAAGAGGAGTACACAAGAATGTCATCGATATACACGACAACACAGACATCGATGAGTTCCCGAAGGACATCGTTCATGAAGAATTGGAAGGCAGCAAGCGCGTTGCACAACCCGAAAGGCATCACCTGGTATTCGAATAGTCCATATTTTGTATGGAAGGCCGTTTTCCATTCGTCGCCTTCTTTTACTCGTACCAGATGATAAGCCCCCCGGAGATCTAACTTGGTGTATATGCAAGCGTCCTTCACCTGGTCAAGGAGTTCATGGATCAGAGGCAGAGGGTAACGATTTTTAACAGTTATCTGGTTCAATGCGCGGTAATCGATACAAGTTCTAAGGTCGCCTTCTTTTTTAGGCACGAAGAACAAAGCCGAGGATGCCGGAGACTTTGACGGGCGAATGAAACCATTGGCTAGGTATTGCTCTAAATATTGTCTCAAATGCAGATTTTCCGGTTCTGTAAGGGCGTAAATCCTGCTACAAGGGGGTTGTGCACCGGGCACCAGATCGATTTGGCAATCGTATGATCGGTGGGGAGGTAACGTGTTCGCCTGTTGCTTTTGGAAGACGTCCTGAAAGTCTTGGTATTCTGGAGGTAGTTGCATGGAGTCAGAGGTTACTGATGCTAGACTAATTTTCAGATTTTCTGGGTAGCAGGTTTGTGCACAATCCGGGAAGGTTATTCTCTTCACTCGCCAATCAATTCTAGGGTTATGTGTCTCTAACCAAGGAATTCCAAGAATAACCTGAAACTGTGGAGCCTTGATTACGTCAAACACAACTGCCTCCCGATGGCCGTCTGGACCAATAAGAGTCACCTCAGTAGTGGAATGTGTTACTGGTCCAGAGGCAATTTCAGTTCCATCGACTCTGGTGATGACATCTTTGCTGGTTTTAGGACGCAGAGGGAGGTTAATCCTAGAGACCAATTCACGATCCACATAGTTTCCTATAGCCCCACTATCGATGTATGCCTTTATTGCATGCAACCGCTTAGGCTGTTCCGGATCTACGAGAACCATTGGCACAATGAAATGCGAGGTCTGAGAGTTAGTTTTCAAGCTCGGCAAGCGGACCCCTACGCTTGTCGGGCGGGGTCGTTTCCCGAAACAGAGTCTTCATGGTTTTTATCAGCGGCTCCTACCACCTTCTTGGGCGGTTTTCCCGGGCAATCTCGTAGAAAGTGTCCAGAGTTCCCACAATAAAGACATAATTTTAACTGCCGCCTCCTTTCACGTTCCTTTTGGGTTAAAGGTCCTTTAACCTCTCCAATTTGCATAGGCTCGGAGATATCGGCACCCTTGGGATTCACGTGGATCTTGACCAACGGCCGGGTTTCAAACTTGGACCGATCTGCTTTTCTGTTTTGAAGTCTGTGATCCAATTGGATCACTAAGTCTATATATTCTGTGCATTCTTGGGGCGGATTCACAATTTGGGCCAGGACATCTTTAAGTTCTCCGCGTAAACCTCGATAAAATAACGTGATTCTCTTATCCTCTGGCCACCCAGTTTCCACAATTAGTCTATTAAAGGTTGCAATGTAGGATAGGAGGTCCTGATTGCCCTGTCGCAGAGATAGAAGTTCATCATCCAGAGCCTGCCCCTGAGAGTGTCGAGCAAATAACCTTTCCATGCTTGCTTGAAATCCTTGAAAGTCACGGAGAATCGGGTCATCTTGAGTAACCAGTGGAACTGACCAATCGGCAGCACAGCCGCTGAGATATGACAATACAAAGGCTACCTTAGTCTGGTCATTAGGGAAGGCCCCAGGTCTGCATAGGAAGTGCAAACTACACTGATTCATGAATACGGCAAATCGTTTGGGGTCCCCTGCAAAGCGTTCGGGTGGGGCCAGCGGCATGTTTCCAGGTAGATTAATCTGTACAGGGTTACTGGAAACCACATGAGTGGGGTTCCCCCGGAACCGGGTAAAGGAGTTTGTCCAGCTTGACCTTGCAAAAGCTGTCTAGCCAGGTCATCAGTTCTTTCCCTTGTTACAATCACTTCTCTCCTGAGGGCATTAGTCTCTTGACGAGCGGCGTGTACCTCGGCCCGTAATTCCCCCACTAGTTGGGCCAGTTGGTCAGTCTCTGAAGTTTCCATAGCGCCTGGGTGGGAATTTGTAGGGAGGCTTCGCGTTCTGTAATGCTCACCTGGTTCCCACGGAGGCGCAGGTCTAGTCTGGATTGCTGTGGCCTCTTCAAGCGTGATGCGCAGAGCCCGGAACACTGATTGAACTGGTTCCCCAAATCTTGCTTGACTGGCCCGTAGGAATATCCTTCTGCAGATGAGAAAGGGAATTAACTGTCTGCAGAATAGAGTGCTTGATTCCCCCCTTGTTCCCCTTCGTTCTCCTCTAACTTCCTCCTCCAAACCCCCGGTTTAAGCTCACCTTATGGTTTGGAAGGATGAACTCTCCATCCTGCGTCTGGTGCAGGGGCGCACGTTAGTCCAGTTACTTCACTGGTTTTCAGAATGGCGCTGGCAAAATCCTCTTGACTTTTCTGAGCGAAACGCCGTAAGTATGAAGATTCAAAAGTTCAAGAGTGAGCCCCCTTTTATGTTGTCTTCCTAACTTGTGATCTGTCCTTTATTTCAGATGCAGAATGAAGATGATGCGTTGAAGGGGTTAATTGCTGCTGGTAAACTCAGGTGAGTTAGTGAGGGCGATTCCTCTAAATGTCTTTATCATTTCCAATAATGTCTTTTGTCCTTTCCCCATAGGGGCCGGGGTGCGGTACCTGCCAACGGAGCGGCGCCGACCCGAAATATGGGATGACACCAAGAAAAGCTGGTAAGTATTATGGCTGTAAATTAGGCTTTCCTCCGGTGTTCCCTTTGCTCACCTTTTGTCTCTTCTTCTCTCCCCTAGGCGCAGAGATGTGGCGACATGTGCTGACAGCCGCGATGGAGCCGGGAGATGTCTCGAGGACAGGTGAGTGAAGAGCGCGCTGCAGCGAGAAACGCAATGCTTTTAAATGGAAGTCCTTCTTCAGGGATGCTGGAGTGAAGATTCCGGATGCAGGTAAGAAATTTGAAATAGTTCGTGGTTTTCACCTTTCTCTTCTCTTCTTTCCTAACAGGAGTTCCAGGTTTGAGGCGGGCGTGGCTGGAGTCCAGGAGCAGGAGCAGACACGGTGAGCGTTCAGCTGCTGGAATGCAGAACAACGCGAAGCATGAGCTGTCTGGGCGTGGCTTAAATAGCCTCCAAAGAAGTCCCAGGTATGTATCCTTCCCCAACTAGGTATGTATCCTTCCCTGGCCACGCCCGAGTGAAAAAATAGTCCCTATGAAAAAATAGTCCCTTTCAGGTCTCAGGGAGGCCTGAAGCGTGCAGCATGGTCTGCATCAGGTAAGTGCACCAAACACCTCCATTTATGAGCCTGGCGCCTATGGCGCCAGGACTGATGTCCAACATGAGCCTGGCGCCAAAGGCGCCAGGACTGAGTCCAAAGAGCCCCTATAAGGGGCCGCTGGACTTTTACCCGAGGGCATGATGCCTGCTTCCAGGGGTGCTGGGCCTGGCCTGGTGCTCCGGGGGCAGGCATCATGACACTTCATGACAAACAGAGAGTTGCCTCTGGCACAATAGTTACAAGCTATATTAGGATCCAAGGAAGATTTTTGTACTAATGGAGTGATCCCAGATAGCTTTAAAATGGGGGGAATAAAACCAGTACTAAGAAAAGTATTAATGTTACCTAAACAAATAGAAGAACTGGCTCAATTGAATCTCGGATCATGGATACAGGGTGTGGATTCCATGGGCATAAAGATGGGATCATTGACAAAACCACTGAATTTACTTTTTCTGGAGTAACTTAAGCAAACTGAAACTTTGGAAAGAGTGAAGAATGATCAAAATAGCCGAAGCAGGAACACAACGGGTAAAATGCATGCCAATTGATTGGCATATTTGATTGATTTTCTTATTCATAGATTGAAGAATTTCCGATCAAAAGAGACAGGCTTAGATGATCTAGGCAGAGTTTTATTTTGTACAATATGTACGGTTTGAAAAAGTGCTTTTTTTGAGTTTCCAGCTAAATTAACTATAGAAATGTAATAAAACTTCAGAGTTATACTTCTTTCTAGTTAATGTTACACTTGTGTGGTTAGCGGCAGACTTGTTTTTCTGCCATCTATGCCAGAGTTTCCAAAGTTCGGAATGTAATTTGCATAATTCAGGTGTAAACCTTTGCTGTTTATTTACATTAATGTTACCCTTAATGAGTCTTAGGGGCGCTAGAGACTCAGAAGAAATCTTATTATAGGTTTCAGCTTGAAGGTTAAGGACAAAATCCAGATGAATTGAGTCAAAGGCAGCATGAATATTTGGTAAAAGAGATTCCGATTTTAAGTGACACTGTTGACGGGTCCGGTTAGTAAGAAAAGTAATTTGTGATAAGTCCAGTCAAGATCAGTGACCGAAGAAAGATCTAATGTGATATTTGTAGATAAAATCCAGTCAAGTTCAAGACCCCTAATATGGTTTGGGCCTGTTTTTAATAACGAGAAGCCAGCGGGTCATAATGAATTTAAAAGTGACATTGGAATGGGATCAGATTGGTTATCTGCTCAAATGTTAGTCTTGTCAAATGAGGAGCATGTTTCATACAATGGAAAGAGAAAGTAGGAAATCAGTAAATTCTTCAACAAAGTTGTTTTTTAGGTGGCACAGGAGTGAGGTAAATCAACATCAAAGTTACAATCTGCAGGGGGAAAAGCTACATTTACCATGTGGTTATGTTATGTTATGTTATTTCAACTTATAAAGCGCACGGTCGCCCAAAGGCATCATTGCGCTGGAGAGGAAGACTGCTAGGCCAGGGAGAAGCTAGTGAAGGAGCCAGGGACTAGAAAAGATTAGTTTTCAATGCTCTTCTGAAGCTCAAATGGTTAGAAGTGGCTTTAAGTAGTGGAGGGAGATTGTTCCAAAGTTGGGCCGCGGCAATGGAGAAGGCTCTGCCACCAACCCGTTCCCGGTTGATTCTTGGAACGATGAGTAGATTGGTGGTGGCAGAGCGGAAATCCCGAACCGGCGTGTATCGGGAAAACTTAGACTGTAGAAATTCAGCTCCTTGACCGTGGATTGCCCGATGGATGATACACAAAGACTTAAAGTGAATTCGCTGAGCCACTGGAAGCCAGTGAAGTTGGCGAAGCACTGGCGAAATGTGGGCACCATAGGAAGAGCCAGTGGCTAACCTAGCTGCGAGGTTCTGCATGCGCTGGAGTCGGTGTATAAGACCGATTGGTTGTGACAAATACAGAGAGTTACAATAATCCAACTGTGGGAGGACTAGCGCAGCACCACAGGAGGGCGGGTGGCTTCCCGGGATCATAGGCAGGACCCTCTTAAGGACCCTGATCTGATGATGGGCGGACTGGCAGACGGCCGTCACCTGGTTAGACATAGATAAGGAGGCAGAAAGAATAACCCCAAGGTTCTTCACTTTGCTAACTGGATCAGGTAACGGACCGAGGGAGGAGGGCCAGAAGGCGGGACTCCACATTAAAGGGTTGGGGGGACAACCCACCAACAGTACCTCCGTCTTATCACCATTTAACTTTAGCCAATTCTAGTCCATCCAGATCCCGACTTTCTCAAGGCAGTCATGGAGGCTGGCTGAAACCTCAGTTTGATCCTGATCCAAACGGAAAAGGATTTGAGTATCATCCGCATAAGAGTAACAATTAAGCCCACAGGAGCGGATGAGACAAACCAAAGCCCAAATGTAAATATTAAACAAAATCGGCGAAAGAGAGGATCCCTGAGGGACACCACAGGTGAGGGGACAAGAGGAAGAAAGAAAAGGTGGCATAGCAAGGGTCTGTGTGCGATCTGAAAGAAAAGAGGTAAACCAGTCAAGAACAGTGCCAGATATCCCAATCTGTGCCAGGCGAGAGAGGAGGATCGGATGGTCAACCGTATCAAATGCGGCGGACAGATCCAGCAAAATCAAAGCCCTGACTCCGCCCACATCGACTAGTCTGGACATGTCATCCTGCACAGAGACAAGCACACTTTCCATACCTCTCCCTGGCCGAAAACCAGTCTGGGTGTGATTAAAGATTTTTGAGGATTCCAAGAAAGAAGACAGGAGAGGTGTGACCAGAGATTCCAAAAGTTTAGACAAAAAAGGGAGCAGGGAAATAGGGCGAAAATGAGCAGGAATAGTGGAGTCCAGGGAAGGCTTCTTAAGAGGGGGATGACCCTCGCAGATTTCAACTCCGGGGGGACCAGTCTGGACTGGCAGGAATCATTTATGGCCATTGTGATATCCATCAGGATGTCAGGGGCAATCGTTTTCATAATAGCAGCAGGAATAGCATCCTCAGAAGGGGAGGATATAATCTTTACAATGGCTGCCAGAACTTCTGCTTCAGTGAATAGTGGGACGGTGGACCAGGTAGCAGGAGGGTCACTAGAGAGGGCAGGCACAAAACTAAGGGTGTCAGAAGACAGTATCGCAGGAGATTTTGCGATGTTAGCTCAAATCGCCTAAATTTTGGTAATAAAGAAAAAGGCAAGGTCATTACACAATTCTTGTGAGGGCTTGACCATAGAGGTAAGAGTCGCTGAAGAGGCTAATGAGTGCACGATGGAGAAAAGAGTTTTAGGTTTGCACAAGGCATTTTCAATTTTCTGAGCAAAGAAGATGGATTTAGCCAGTTTGACGCTTGCCAGATAGGTGGAGAGGCTAAGTTTGTATAGACCTCTAAGCACAGGGTTGTAGCTAATCCGCCATTTACGCTCAGCTTGTCTGAGTTGTAGACGAGCCGTTTTAAGCTGGTCCATGAACCAGGGTTGGGAAGGTAGTCTGCGACCTTGGGTCAATTTCAGTGGAGCATATAAATCAGCAGCAGTCATCAGAGAGTGAGAGAGTGAAGTTAAAGTTAGCGGCCTCAGAGAGGCACAATTGGAAGCTATATGGGCACTAAGTGCCGTAGGGTCGACTGAGCGCCAGGAGCGAAGTAGCGTCTTGGGGGGAAGAAGTTTACAAGGGTAAATAACTGGCAAAAATGAGCATGAGATCAAATGATGGTCGGACCATGTTACTGGCTCAATCGAGCCAGGGCATAGCAGAGAGTCTTTAGCAAATATTAGGTCAAGGATGTTTCCATGTAAGTGGGTTGGGGCTTGGATCAATTGGTGCAAGTGTAAATCAGAGAGGCTATCAAAGAAAGAAGCAATTTCGGCAGAGCTTTGCATATTAGAGTGCAGGTTCAAATCGCCTAATATCACACGATTCGAATAGTGCAGGTTCAGGTTTGCTATGAGGTCGGCTAAACCTTTCCCAAAGGATCCTATAGGGCCCGGAGGGCGATAAAGGAGCAGAAGATGAATAGTCTGAGAGGGTGCAATTATGCACCGAATAAAAAGGGCTTACATACTAAGTGTGTGGGGCCATTGTAGCTCGGTGACAATGTGCCTAGCTCTAAAAATGACTGCAACCCCTCCACCCCGTTTGGGGAGTGTGCGGTTGCAGTGAATAATGAGGTAGTTTGGGGGAATAGCTTGAACTACCGCAGGTGCTGAACTCGGCGTGAGCCAAGTTTCAGTTAAGCACAAAAAACCGGTTGCCTGCTTGTTAGCAGGTCCCAGATCTCGCCTGCATGTGCCGGAAGAGATCTAGTGTTTAGTAAACATAAAGTAGGAGCACCTATTATAGGCACCGTACAATCAGCACTAATAATAGGAGGCGGAGCTACAGTTGGTGTGAAATGGCTCCAGCCTGCTGGCCAAATAGTATCAGTGGAGGCCAGGGAAAGCAGAAAGCTTCTATCAAGGTCAACCCTCCTTCCCTCCCCGGCACGGAAGAGCACAGACGGGCTTGCCTGGCGCGCTGGCAGCACAACCGTTGCGACCGCACACTGCGCGGGCGAGCAAACCTGCACATATGTGCGAGGATTGGGGCATAAACGAGGCAGGAGGGCTGGGTCCAAGGGCATAGAGAGAGGACTGCAGAGTAGACCTAGCGCAGAAAGCCCACCTACACGCTGCCGAGTATAGTAAGCAGAAACACACGAGACCGCTAAATTAGTCTGTAACAGGCATTCAAAATCCTTCAGCCATACACAGGGCAATTACACAATTACACGCACAGAAAATTCCTTGTAAATAGATTTAAAATCGTGCTAAAAGCAGTAAAAGTAAAAGTAGTATAATTATCAATTTCAACAGCTGTCCTCTGAAGGAGCAGCTTACCTCTATCGGCGCGGGCGAGCAAACCTGCACATGGGTGCGAGGATTCGGGCGGAAACGAGGCAGGAGGGCTGGGTCCAAGGGCATAGAGAGAGGACTGCAGAGTAGTCCTAGCCCAGAAAGCCCACCTCCATGCTGCTGAGTATAGTAAGCAGAAACACACGAGACCACTAAATCAATCTGTAACAGGCATTCAAAATCCTTCAGCCATACACAGTGCAAATACACAATTACACGCACAGAAAATGCGGTAATGTGGTAACTCACAGGAACATAGACATAGACAGGGGCGTCTTAAATACAACATCCAGGCCATCTCCCCTTTTTTCTTGTCTATCAAAACCTGGAAGGCAGTATTCAGGAATGGCTCCTCCCTAACAGATAGGGCGATACACCGTCCTCACCCTACCTAAGACTGGATGTTTGTAGACTCTTGCTGCCAAACTGCCGGCCCTCGTCCTCACTCGATGGTAGCGCCCACTCCCTTGTATCTCTGCTTCCCTCACCATGACCTTCGCCTTGTGATTTGTAAAAAGTTCTCTTGCTTCCTGAAGCTAGGCCCGGGCTCAATCAATACGCAAATAATAATAATAATTCAGTGGTAGTAATAGGCACTTTAGAAGGACCTGAGCAATCATTAAACCAGGTTTCAGCCAGGAACAATATGGCAGGTCACAAAAGGGATGGATTCTGGGCCACATCAGAGCAGGCATTGATTAAAGGATATTAAAGGTCAGGGTAGAGTGTGGCCCAGGGCAGATGTCTGAAGTGCAGACAGGATCCTAGACGGGTCCTTAGCATCGAGAATTGTGTAAGAAGATAGTGTATCATAGGCTCTTTGAGGAACCGCAGAAAAGGCAGGAGTAAAACCCTTTTGCTCATCCGGTGAGTAAACTATGTTTAACATGGTGCTAAATCAGAAGGGAAGTGGCCAACAAGAAGGGCTAACATTAGTACTTACTGGATACTGAATAATGCAGCAGACAGAAGGAAGCTGTCTAGCGCGAGAACGCGAGTAGTCAGCCAAACAATGCGCAACAAGGGGAATAATGGCATTTCTAAGGTGGGGAGAGGTAATCATACACAATTGCAAGGCGCCACTATTGCTAGCTACACGTTTTGCGCCACCTATGAGCCAAAACCTAAAAATTGCCTATATATGTCAGCATAGCCCCCCCTCAAGTGGTGCAATGGTGCACAAAATGCTAGGCAAGTGTCCTGCGTACAGATTACAAGGAAACACTTCATGCCATGGCTCATTGGACCTCTACGGACTGTCGGAAGCATTACAATTAGGGTTGTCGAACTCCAGGCCTTGAGGGCCGGAAACCTGACGGGTTTTCTGGATATCCCTCATTAATATTCAAAAAGACGAATTTGCATACAGTTAGAATCATTGTATGCAAATTGCTCTCATGAATATTAAATGAGGGGTGTCCTGAAAATCAGACATGATTCTGGCCCTCGAGGCCTGGATTTGGACAACCCTGAGGATAGGCTGCAGAAGAGTTTTGGCTGCCTTGCGTGGACCCTATCAGGATGTTCCTGGTACCTCAGACGGGTAATGTTGAATGGGAGAAGATGGCTTGCAGTGGGTACTATCATTGAGTTCATTGAGTAACTCCTTTTCAGTGGGTCCCCGTCAGGGTCAGAAGGGAGGGCTAAATCTAACCTACAAAACTGGATTCCGCCTGCCTTACTCTGCAGCTTAATGTGCTCATGGAGTGCTCCATGCATGACTCCATTACATGACAATGTGAACGCATGTTCTGATTTAAATGCTGATGCTACCTGTCGCTGTGGAAGTCCAGGTTTGCCGCAGCACTATTAAGGTCTAGCTTGTGTCTGGCAGTGGCTTCTCGCTGTGTCTCGCTTCTTGTGCCAGTGGGGCAAGTCAGCAGGGCGAAGCCTGGTGTGCACCTGTGTGTGCATGCTATGTGAGCCTTGTGCTGCACCGCTCACCTTGGATAGCCATGCTTACTGCCTGCCACTAGACACACTCCCATGGTGGCCTCATTGATGCGAGCATAGTTTGGCTAGCGACTTCTGATTTAATTCAATTAAAGGTTAATTGGTGTGTTGTATTTATTATCTTTTTTTTAATGCTCATTTTTGAGCCCTTTCATCATTTGTTAAACTTAACCCTTTGCTCTTTTTAATAATTTCGCAAACAGCGCTAACTCTTTTGGGGGGGGGGCAGAATTAATTAAAGCTTGCACTGGTCAAATAATAAGCACATTGATTGTGACCTATTGTTTTCTTCTTAGTAAATGAAGAACAGAGTGAGACAGTTTTGCTGCAGATAACAAAATATCCTTGAATGTGTAAAACACGGGCATGCCAGTCACCAAATTCTTTGCTGGGTGAACGTTTTTGCTGGAAAATGTGATACAGCAATCAGTTTACACCCATTCTCATATGGGAAGCAGTCCATACATGTTTTGCAACAGGGTAAGATTCTGATACCTGGTAAGGAGGCCTCATTTTCCGTGAATTGGAAATAACACGAACTCTGGTCCAAGTTCCACGATCATGTTGTGCCAGATATTTCAAGCTATTGCACGGGTGCATATTGGATACTACACGCAACATGGCTTTGTCACAGTCTGTTGTGACTTGAAAATCATCGATACTTGGTTCTATGCAAATCTACTTTGCTTACGTCTTTAATACGAACTTACGGTCATCAGAAAATACACATCTTTTCCAACTACAACCTCAACCTCTTGCCTAATGTTCCCACCAGCCTCGAACTTTTTGCTGCCATTCATGCCTGCAGAAGGAACGGAAAACGTGTGGCATGCAAATGTGCAGGGCAAAAGGCAGCGTACAAGCGTGTATGTTAGATTTTGCCCTGCCCATTTGCACTCAGCTGTGCAAATTAGTAAAGGCTGCATGGCAGGAAGCGTTTACAAGTACGTTTAAACGCTGCCTGCCATGCATGGCTGGCAGCGTTTAATTGTAATTGTACAATTACATGGAAGACAGAGTTTACAGTTTATCCCTATGGAGTCCACCTGCTTTATGCTGGCGAATAAATCCTGCGGGCTGCATAGGGATCCCCAGTATATTCACAGACATGAAAATGCATCCCGGCGCAAATGCTGGGGCATTTGTATGGCGGAGGAGAAGGCGGCGGAAATGCAATTTGTGTTCTGCCTTTCCTCTCGGTCATACAAATGAATAAAACTGGGACATGCGTAAAAGCCTTATGCAAGGGCTTTACGCGCTTTTGTTACTTAACGCCCCATCAAAATTGAGCCCTGTGGTGTTATCAACAGAGTTGCCACTATTTTAAAGCTGCAAAAGTGTAACCCAGAATTTAAAGTATAAAAGCACTTTACGGGAGCTATGTTAACCAACATCCCCCATAGGTCGATCACCACTGTCAGTTACTCGAGTGAAATGTGATCTGCTCCAATGTGCAGGTCGCAGGCACATCGACTCTGCCTCTCGTACACAGGAGTTTGGGTAACATGAATACTGGTCTGTAAGTGCTTTCCATTAAAATGAGCAATGAGGAATGCAGGTTACGGTGTGTGCGGTTACACTAAATAGAATGTGAACGTTGTGATTGATGTTTGAAGGCTGTGTGCATAAGCCGGTGTCAGTATTTCTGAACTTCGGGACAGTACCCAGCCTCACCCTTCTTAGTCACGTACGCAATGGGGGCAGGAGTGGGGTCCTTACAGGGCTCCAAGTTAAACAGTCCAAAATCAAATAGTATGCCATGCATGAAAATGGTACCCTCAAAGTAGAGCTGGTCGATACGGGCTAAAAGTCATATCTCTATATCTTTGGGCTGACTGGTGATATACGATATATATCACAATATTGTTAATGTGGGTTAAATGCTTAATTGTAAGACGCCAACTACATGTGAGATCTCACAACACACCTATATTTATAAGACATTGATCAAAATAAAGTGCAAATACAGGGTTCTTCTTCCTGTTTGAGAATACATACAACTGTGTAAATATCAAAATATAAATAAAAAATTGTATTATGTGTAAAACTGTATATATAAACTGTATATATTACACGGCCACGGTAGTGGCCGTGTAGTTTTGGTTAAGTTGCTAATTCCATAGGAAGAACACTTTTTGGGCGGCTTATAACTTCGCTCCCCTGGATGAATCCTCACCAAACTTTGCAAAAAAAGTATATGGCCCACTCTGAATTTTTTTTGCAAAGTTTGTTTAGGTTTGGCCAAAGTTATAGGGGGGTCCCAACATTTATTTTTTTCCCATAAACATAATGGGAAAAAACTTTGCTCACGCCTACAGCCCAAACCGCTGGACGGATTTTCACTAAATTTGTGGCAGGAGCGGCGGCTTGGTCCCGAAAGAGTGCTTTTGTTAATTTGGTGTAAATCCGTCCAAAAAATTAGTGATATCTATGTCCGCTCCGTGGACACACTTCCCTGTTCCCTCAGTGGACAGGACACCGATTGGCTAATTGACTTGCGTCATGTCCGCGGGCACCCAACGTGTTCACTGATTGGTTGGCGTGAAGCGTGAGGTGCGTCAGATTTTTGGAAAAACACAACATTGCACTTGTCAAATTTATCAAATAATCTCTGGGGAGGTGAGGGGTGATGAGGATTGGATGGAATATGGATGCAGGAAGCAAAACAACGGGTGGTTTTTACCGCGAAAGTTCGCAAACAGTTTGGATGTTCGCGAACAGTCCTGAAAAGTTCGCGGACACCTCAGCATTACAGGGTTGGTGAAATTTTGCTTGTATATTTCTGAGCTAATTCTGTGCGAGCATGCAACGTTTGGTGGGATTCTGTCATGAGGGGGCAAAATTAGAGGGAGGTCCCAAAATAATGTAAAGGATTATAAATGAGGTGCCATTTGACGAATATACACTTAATTTGGCAAACTGATAATACAAATAGATATAAATGTTTTTCTGAAGTTTGGTGGGATTTTGTCATGGGCAGTGGCCAGAATGTCTGGGTCATGGAATAAGGTCATGATCTTGGCAATCTGGCTACTGGCCATGACCACGAGGGACAAAACATGGGGTTAAAGTGGCCATGTCCACCTGGGACTGGCTTTGTGGTAACGTTTTTCAAAATTGGGATAGATTTGAAAAGGAAGAGAAATGTGCTTGTGGTAATATGGTCATAGAGTTCTCTTTTTGCCTTCTGCAGGCTGCCATGGAAAGCGAAGAGGGGCCCTGTATGGAACCCCGCCTTCCCTTTCCATGGTGAACATCTTGGAAAAGGATTTTCCTTCCTACACCCTGGGTTCCTGCTTTGTGAACCTAGGGTGCTAATGGCCTTTATCCCCCATTTCAGGCACTGGAATGGGGGAATAATGGTCCAGAGACCTCGTTATCCACCCTCACTTTGCTTGGGCTGATAACTTGAGCTGCTGGCCCGGTATCCACTGTTCCATCCCTGGAACGGAGGGTAAACGCCACAATATTGCCATTAGCATAACACAAAATGCAAATGGGAATGTTGGAAAATCTTATTGAGTCTATGTACTTTACGGAGAAATATAAAGTAGATGGAGTCTATAAGTCTTTTTTTTAGCTCTATGTTTTAACTGTGAAACAGTAGTTCCTAAAGGAGATATATATCCTAAAAACTTTGTTAAAGGGACGTTATGGTTCCAAGTAAAACCGAAAAACCCCTGAAATTCGCCAGTTATGGTAAGCTTAGCAGCCATAACTCGCGACACCACCGTGCACTGCTAAGAATAACACTCATGGCATCATATTTGTGATGTCATCTTTGATGTCATGGGTGTTATTCTTAGCAGTGCACGGTGGTGGCACGAGTTATGGCTGCTTAGCTTACCATAACTGGCGAATTTCAGAGGGTTTTCGGTTTTACTTGTAACTATAACGTCCCTTTAACCAAGTTTTTTCACTGAATTTGATAGGATTTTAGTAGCGCAACTTAACCAAGACGTCCCTTTAACAAAGTTTTCTCATTGATATACATATATATATATGTATCTCGATGTTAACAATATTGTCTCATCCTGTATTGATTTTTAAAATATATCGATATATATCTCCAAAACTCGATATATTGTCCAGCCTTTCATCAAAGCTTTAAGTGAGCTGGGGCTTGCCAGGACTGCGCTCGGCAGTCTCCAAAAACTGCTCTCCAGCTGAGACTCCTTCTTTCACCCACTAATAAGGAGCCAATATGATTTCCGATGTATGCTATTCTGAAAGTGCACTTAGGTGACATGCACTCATGGTAATTCAGAATTTCAGGGGAGCAATTGATTTACAGGATGGGAAAGGAATGCTTTTGAGGAAATTAGATGTCGTCCTCTGTGCAAGCAAATCAGCCAAAGCCTTATCCCCGAGATAGAATTAAGGCTGTCCAACTGAGCATATACTGCATGTGTATTGCAGCCATTTTAGTGTTAGGCTGAGTGTTTCGGCAAATGAAATTACCACCAAACCTATTGTGCATTCGATGCTCAGAAGGGTTTTATGCTTGAATCACTCTCATAATTATATTTGTCAAATATGAAAATGCATTGTCATACTTGTTTTCTCAAACTATTTTCCGGTTTTATGCAAGGCAGCCAGGAACTCGCATTGGTGCTATTTGTACCCCTCCCCTTTCTCAAAGGTGATTTATCTACAAAATGAGGGCGATTTCCTCACTGAATACATTGTTTTCATACTTACTTAAAGAGTAATTTATTTACAGACTGTGATTTATTTGTAAACCAAGCCGATGATTGTGCAAGGTCTCTTGATGTGTTCTTTGAATCCGGCTGTACCCGCTTTAGGCTGTGCCAAGGACTGTTTAGGCCACGTCCTTCAGTTAAGCCACACACGCCTGTCAGAGCCACTCTCCCCCTATTTTACACCCCACTTAGAGCACTGCATACCATCCTCTTGTTGACAGAAGATGTCCAGAACTCAGTCAGGTATTGACCGACTGAATAATTGTAAATAATATGTTAATGTTATCCTGAATTATGGATAGTGCACAGAGTAATTTACAGCGGTCCTTTATTGTGGCAACAGTACCATGGCACCAGATAACATTGTGACTAGTGACCGAGGCGTGCCGTTTAGACAATTGCAGTACCATGCCGTACAGTTTCTTTGCTCGTGTTTATTCAATTAAATGATTCACAGTTTAGAGATAAGGAGATAAAAGTCAACGTGCCAGAGGAAAGGTCCATACCCAGGTGTCCCATTGATTTCAACAGAAGCTCGGTCCCTAGACCTCATCTCCTCCTAGCGTTGGTTGGATTACTTTTCAAGTTCTGGGCGCGGGAGTGACTGGGCCATGGGTGACGCAGAACAACAGGGCATGCACGAGCGGTGTAGGTAGAGCAATCTCTTGTAGAGGAGGTGCACTCAATAAGACAAGCACATATTGGCCTCATAACATGGGCTGGTGGACGGTGCACGACCAATTCGGCGCTGGGATCTTTTGGCCCAGCATATTTTGGCGCCACAATATATTTTTTTTAATAGATTAAAAAATAAAAAAAAGTTTGCTGCTGTTTTGAAACCTGTCCTACAAGGCCCCGAGACTGCAGAGCTAACCATAGTGCTATCAGGCAGGACCTCACCACGCCAAACCAACTAGTTACTTATATCAACGCAACGCAAGTCATTATGCAGGCTCGTACCACTTCATATGCATAATTAGTGCAGTTAAAACACGTAAGGTGTCTATGGGCTTGTGGCTACTTGTTCAGACTTGAAACCGTGCAGGCCAGGGTTCGCGACAGCCCAAAATGTACACCTATATATAGTTTTTTTATAGTGCAATGTAAAAATTTGAATGTTAATTAAATGCCGAACTGGCCGCGCCAAATCGCACCGCGCCGAACTGGCTGCAGCAAAATGTCTTTCTCCGAAATAAGCAGGTTCTGTATTGGTGATGGCTGCTGGTGAGAGCTCACAGACAGGGGTGGACTGGCCTTTAGGGAACTCTGGAGATTTCCCGGTGGGCCTCTGCACCCTGGGCCTCTTTTCTGTGGTATTTCCTAATTTTCTCATAGGAAAAGCATTGGGCTTGCTGAAAATGTGTCATGTGGGGCCACTTTGAACTTTATTTCCAGGGCCTCTTTTGGTCCCCAGTAATTATTTCCAGGGCCTCTTTTAGTTCCCAGTCCAGCCCTGCTCACAGATCGGCCCATTCGTGATCACCCCGATTGGCGGTGACGTAATTACGCACACCTTTGTTAGGGCTCCTGCACCTCTATTTCTAAGAATGGAAAGTTCGCTGTTTCTCGTGCTCACAAATACATATGTTATCGATTATTTTAACACATTGTTATCAGTAATTTATGTTCGATATTTTTAGAGACATGTCCCCTTTGGAAACCGGGAAAGCCTCCCAGAGTCCTACGGTCTTCATTTGCCCCTACCTCTCTCTAGCTCCCAACTCTGCATTCCATCTGCTGTCTGAAGAGCCATCCGCCCACCAGTACGCCCCGTTCTCCCATGTTTTCCATGCTTCACCTGCCGTTCCACATTCTCCCTCTGGTATGTGTAAGCCGTTCCTCTGATATGGCACGTGCGCCAGAGCAAATGCTGGAATTGCCTGGGTACATGACAGCAATAGGTCAGGTGGCACATGGGAATGGCTCCACTAGCAGCCGAAACCTTTGGCTTTGTCAATGCTTGTTTCTCTAGTCCTATTCAGTGTGGGCTACACACATACATCACCACACGGTGCTCTAGTCACTATTTTTTTTTAAATTTTTTATTGAAATATTGACTCAGTTTTTAAGGAACTGAGTTTTATCAAAAGTTGTGAAAGTTTGTCCTCTTTCTTCGATTATGGAGGGAATGGCTTCACGCAACGCCACCGCAGGTTATTCTCCAACGGATGCTTACTCCGGAGACACCTCTTGTGCGTTGCGACTTACGGTGGAGGGTGAAGAAAGAGAATCTGTCGTTTGCTGTGGATGCACTGGAGTTCCTTGGGAGTTTATTTCTTTCATCGCTAGTTCAATTAGCTTGGCCATTGCCACTGCCCAACTCGTTTTCTCTCCTGCGATTAGTCTATCCCACCACTCGTCGGGCTCCAAGATCCAGGCGTTCTCGATCAGAGGGCGAAGGTAGGCTATTCTGTTTTCCCTGGTCGTAGGGCAGTCGATCACTAGGTGTTTGACAGATTCGATCGTAGTCTGGTCTTTACAGAGGCGGCAAGTCTTGACGGTCTTTGGGTCGCGAATGGCCATAATTTCCCGTGTCGGGAGTAGGTTCAATCTGGCTTTCAGAAGTAAGGTTCTCAATTTTTTATCAGGGAATTTTAGGCAGTAGTTTAGTGGCTTCTTTAATTTGTTAAACGTGGGCGGTAGGTTGGATAAAAGTTTGTTTTTAGTCGCCTTTTCCACTGTGGTGATCCAATCCCAATCTTCCATTTTGCGCTTGATGCGGTCTGGAATTTCCTTCAGGTCTTGTTCGGAGCAGGCTATTTGGGCTAGATCGTTTTCCCTTTTCTTCGCCCAGTTGGTCAAGGCGGTACATTTACCTTGCTCTTTTTCTTTCCTCAAGGTTTCATATATTTGCAGGGTGTCAGACATGATGATTTTTCTAAATAGCCTCATCGCGCTTTGGTCCACCATGGACGCCAGGGAAACTAGGCCCAGTTCTCGCCTAATTGCTGGCATGGCGGTGGATTTGGGTAAACCGAGGACCGTTTCCCACACGTAACCCTCTAGTTTGGACCATAGCTGCCGAGGTAAGCACAGAGATGACTCGGCGCCATATACTATTGACGGGACCACCTTTGTTTTATAGAAGGTTATGGCTGGCGTGAGTGAAAATTTGCCATATTTTCTGTCCACAGCTCCTACTTGGGCGGTCAGCCGTTTGGTTTTTTCCCATAATTGAAGTTGCCAAGCCATGTCTCCTCCAGAACAGTCCAGCCGAACACCTAGGTATTTAAAGGTTTTAACAGTTTCGATTTCGGTGTGCTCAAGAAACCATGTGTGTTGTTTAGTTCTTTTATTATTTTTTTCGAAGACCAGAATCTTGGTTTTGGACTCGTTGATCTCCAGGTTGTTTTCGCTGATATACTTTGCCAGGTTTGTAATTTTGCGCTGGAGACCGACTGGAGTTTGGTCAATAAGTATGACATCGTCTGCATACAGCAATCCCGGGATCTCTGTATTCCCTATTTTAGGGGGGAATGACCTGATTTTACTTTCTATCTGGCCGTAATCTCCCAAAAATGCAATGAATAGGGCGGGGGCCAATGGACAACCCTGTTTTACGCCTCTATGAACTTCAATCTCTTCAGATAGAGTCCCTTGGTGATTCAATTTGACCCTGATTTTCGTCTTCTCGTGGAGGGCTTTTATTGGCTCCAGCACCTCGTCCGGGCAGTGCCAGTGATGGAGTTTCGACCATAACCTGTTACGATCAATCTTATCGAAGGCCTTCGATAGGTCCACGAAGGCTAGAAAGATCCTGGGCGCCCCTTCCTTTACCTTGGCTTTCAAAATGTTGAGGATTAAGATATTGATCGTAGTACTCCTGTTTTTTTGGAAGCCTGTTTGTAGGAAGTCTTTCGACAGGCTGTTTTGTTCCCACGATTTGAAGTGGGCCAATAGATGCGTTGCAAAGATTTTACCTATAATGTCAAGTAGAGCGATGGGTCTGTAGCTGACGGGCTCGTTGCGGGCTCCCTTTTTGTACACCGGGACAATGACCGCGTTGTTCCATGTTTTGGGGATCATCTTTTTTCTGCCGCACTCTTTGAAAATTTCACTGATCAGTTCTGACCATTTTTTTGGGTACCGCTTGTGGTCCATATTCGTGAGGCCATCGGGACCTGGGGCTCTTGATGTTTTAAGTTTGTTGATTGATGCTTCTATGTCGCTGGAATCAGATACATCAACCCAAGATGAATTCGACCGTTTGGTCTCCAGAAACACTTTACTGTCTGGACTCTTAAATTCCGCGGTCAGGTATGTGATCCAGCTTGATTCGGCGACCGCGTTTGTCTGAGCTGAGCCTGGGACGTTTGACATATCTTTTATGAGGCCCCAAAAATCGCTGGATTTTTTTGTCTGTAATTTGGACATCATCAGCTCAGCGTCTAGTTGTAGTTGGTAAGCTCTCTGCTGTTTTAACCAGTTTTTGTATCCTTTAGATACTTGCTTCAATATATCCCAATCGGCAGCAGCGTTGTTTTTTTTCGCTATTCTTCTTCGATTGCGAACCTCTTTTCTTTTGTCTACCAGGGCTTTGTTAAAGGCATGTCTTTCAGCCCCCGGTGGATTGGAGGACTTTTTAGCCTTCATCTCGTAGGCCAATAGCAAAGGCAGATAGTTAGGCCGTTCCATCCGGTTTAACTCCTGCATTTTGTGTACATTTTCGACCCAACCTTGCTTGATTTTGGCGACGTCCACTTCGCTTATCTTCAGCCTTGTTCTTTGGGGGTTTAGGTCGAGCGCCGTACCATAAGTTTCTTTTTGTTGTCTACTGCCTTGCCATACACAGGTGAGTAGGTTATGGTCACTGTGTTCAGTTTTTATGACTGTGAAGCTGGTGATGTCTGCTATGAGACCGTCTGAGATAAAGATGTAGTCGAGGGTTGCGTTTGCCGAATTTCATTCCCATGTAGGGAGATTTACCTGTGAAGGAAAAAGATTGGCGACGTCTTGGATATTTCTTGCTTTGATGACTTGTACCCAGGCTTTACCTAGCTCGAAAGCTGCTTCTTTTAACATGGTTACTTTTTCACTTGCCGAACCGAGGGGCCTTGGGTCAAAGCATTTTGCGTTGAAGTCGCCGCATATTATAATGTCAATCTGGTCAAAGTTCTCATACAGTTTGTCGATAGTGCTTCTCATGTTGTTACGGAATATTTTCGTGGACATCCGTTGAGGGTTCTAGTAGCAGTTGACAATTGCAACAGTTCTGATTTGCCTGGTTTCACTTCTGTTACTTGTCTTTTGCCATGAAGTCAGCACCACCAGTACTTCGTATGCCTCCTTCCATTTGATTGGAGCCGATAGGCCTTGGCCCGATTTAATCGCCACCAAGAGGCCAGACGATGGTCTGCCTAGTAAGCCTCTTACTGCTGCTGAGATTTCGACTGTATAGCCGTCCAAAGCCGGTTTGGCCATCAGCCATGTCTCTTGGAGACAGATCATGTCATAAATCCCCAGGTTTGTCTCGCCGACCTTCGTCAGGTGGGCGTGCCCTCTTGTGTTCCACGAGCACAATGTGAAGGCCTCCTTTTCTGGCCGCTCCTCGTCGCTGCATAGTTTTGAATCGCCAACGCTGAACGGCCCTGGTCGTTGCTATTTTCTGTTTTTGTTCCATTTTTGGCTGAACCATTTCCAGGGGCCTAGTTCTTGATTAGCAGCTTTAGCGACGTCTCTGAGCTCTTGTGGGCTGCTTTTTTCGTCTCTCCTCCTTGGCTCAATGTCTACCTCGTTCCGTTGCTCCATCTTTCTTCCACGTGGCGGGCTACCTTCTACACGACTATACACCCTGTCCCGCTGTTCTCTTCTGTAGCACTGCCGGGTTTCGGCAGGAGAGTCGTGGTATCTCTTTCTTGTGGTATTCTTTGAATCCTTATCCCAACGATGGTCGTGGTAGGCCCTTCGGCGTCCGTCATTCTTGGTTGCCTCTTGCCTTCGAGTTTGGTGGTACAGTTCTTCCGTCCTTGATTTATAGTGTGTTGATGTAGCGACGGTATCTGCCTTTTTCTTACTCGGGGAAGCTGACTCCCTTGATTTTGTTATCTCTATCAAAGTGAAGCCCAACGACTTTAGTTCCTCGTATGCCACTTGGTCAATCCGCTCTATACCTATTGCTTTGATGTGGACGTAGGATTTAGCCCTTTTCTCCCTGTGGTATGGTTCCACTAACACCACTTCTTCCGGTCGGATTTTGTTTAGAGTTGTTGTTTTCTTCATAATCTTCATAACCGTGGATCTATTCAAAATAAGATGGCCGCTCTCTGGCTTTCTTTGCTCTCGCTTGAACACTCTTAGCTCGTCTTTATTTGTTTTTTGGTCACCCCTTACGCCTCTTTGGGCTCTTTGTTTCACTGGGCTGTTTTTTTCTCTGCGTGTTTTGGGCTCGATGCTTGCCTTGTCTGGAGATGTCTGAGGTCTCTCCTTTGGGTCGCGGACAACCGGATTTTGCTGCGGTGTCGCTGTGGCGTCTTTACTTCCATTTTCCTTTTCCGCCCTTCTGTTGTCTCCATTTTGGGCCTGTGGGTGTATGTCTACTCCTGCAGTTTGCCCGATCTGCTCTGTGTCTCTGCTTTTCTCAGTTTGCTCGTTTTCCTCGTAGACCGACATGTTTATTAGGTCAGAGTTTGCCATAAATTCATCTACCGTTTGCGGTGATTTGGGAGAGGACGCCTCATTGCCGATCTATATTGAGTATTACGGATTTCCCTTTCTTGCGGCTTTGCCCTGTCTTTTGTGGTGTTTGTTAGGGCTCTGGGCAGGCTTGCCTCTTTGGGTGGGCTACTTAGATCCACTGTCTGGTATTGGATTTCGTCAGGCCTTTTGACTACGTTATTGTTTGTGATGGGTAACTCTTTCCACGGAAACAGCATTGATATGGAGTTTTTTGTGCCCTTCTGGTACGGCTGTGATACCTGGGGTTGTGGTTTTTGGCTGTTTATTTGAACCCTCAGCTCGTTGTTTATTTGTTCTATAATTTCTAGCTTTTTCTCAAGTCTAATGATTTTACTTTCGCAGTTGCAATGAGGAGAGGTGGCACGGTTTTCTATGGCTGAGATAAAGCTTTCGACGTTGGACATTTTGGTCATCATGTTAGATATAATAGCAGTGTTGTCTTTCACCTCTTCTTTTATCGCCTCGTATAGTTTGCAAAATGGGGCCAGCACGATCGTCATAGCGGACATGATCGCAATCATGTCAGGCTTTTTGCTCGGCGACTCCTTTTGCATTGCTGCCGCTATATCACTTAAGCGTCTCTTTTTCGGAGAGGCCAAGATTTGTTCTTTTCTTCGTGTAGTTGCCGGAAGGTCACTGTAAAGGGAGTCTCGGCTCGGACTGTGGCCGTTATTGATTAGCATGGTTGGGTTTCTTCGCCCTTTGTTCGCTAGAACCTGGTCCCAGAGGGTTTTGGACGAGTCCCTTATCTCTGGGGCTTGTTTGGTTGGAGAAACCAGCGTCAAGTGTGGTCGAGTCCAGGCCACCCGCTGCTCCCTGTCAACTTCTTGATTTTTCCCAGGGATTGGGTCGTTGGTATTTTGCCTTTCTGGTTCCTTACTCTCCTCTATACCCGTACTAGGGTCTTCTGTAAGGCTTGTCATCTCTTGATCAGGTTTCTTTCGAGGTGAAGTGGGGTGACTAAGTGGCGGCTCCATCAGGTTTCCCCTCTCGTCTTTGTTCATTCTCTCTTCTGTTGTATCGATTTTTAGTGACTTTGCCCTATCTTTTGGGCTTTTTCGTTTAGCTGCTCCTGATTCTGGATGTGGTTTAGATGCAGGTCAGGTTTGCGCAAATTAGCGGCTTGTGGGAGGTCTCCTACAGCTTCCAGCATATCGGCGTCCGATACTTCATCTTCTGTTTGACTATTTCTTTTTTGGTGGCGTGTAAAGAAGGCTTTTAAAGAGTTTTGGTTTAAGGGGTTGGGGAGCCCCTTTGAGAGAGCCTCTCTTTTGGATCGTTCTTTTTTACCCTTTAGGTCTATCGTCTCTGAGACGGACTTCGCTCTTTTGTAGGCAGTTTTTTTGGTGTCTTGCAGTATCCTCTTTCTTCCTAGGTTTAAGAGGGTATGGTTAGTTGGACTTATAGTTCCCCCCTTTTCCAGGTTTTCTGCGTTCGAGTTTGAGTTCTTTGGTTTCTTTATCGGGACCGACAATTCGGCAGTTTCAGTGTCAGAGTCCTCTTCTATCACTGCCACATCCGACCCCTCGTCAGATCCCAGCTAAGCTTCTTGATCCCTGGTTAAGTCCATGTTTAGGTCTGAATCCGTTTCGCTGCTGCTCGTCTCCAAGAGGCGCTTGCGTTCGTTTGATCGTCTTTTAGACCTTTTGATTGCTTTTTTAGCTTGTTTTAAGATGGGGGACGATCCGCTAGGGTTTGTATGAATCATTGCCATTACCTGAGTAGCCTTGGGTCTGCCGAGTGGGCCTTCCTTTTGCGGAGTGCTGAGCGGGGGATTTTGATTTTCCCCCCTAGCTCTTTCTCCTTTTTCTGGATTTGTAACGGCGATCAGCCGACTTGTGTTTGCATGAGGGGGGACCCCCGGGGTTTGGCTTGGTTCACTGGCTTGGGTTGGTTCTCTGGTGCTCGCCCCGGTCGTTTCCCCTTTTGTGGTCCATTGTCACCTCCTTTGGGTGAGTTGTATCCCTTTGCCCCACCACACCTTGGGTCTTGATTGCGTGCGGGGCCTTATCTCCCGTCGTGTTTTCCCCGTTTGCCCTCACATCTCTGGCGAACTGCAGACACTCTTCGGCGGCGTCCACCGGCCTCACGGCAGACTCCGAACTCACGACGGAGATAAGGAGCTTTGGGTCCGGGAGTTTTAGTCTCCCTGGGGACTGTGCGGGAGGCTCAGACTCAGAAGGTATGGAGGGAGTAGATGCAACCGCATTGACCTCTTTGTCGGCATCTTGGTCAGCTTGTGTTTTCTCGGGTGTCTTAAGTTTTCCCAGGGGGGGGGGGTGAGACCCCGTTTGAACTGCCCCCAGGTGTGGTCATGGCACTATGCTCGCTGGACCCATGCTGTGGCCTCTCCGGCCAAGAATTGGGAGCACAAAGATCAGAGATTTCGGTCATGGAAACAGGTGGAGTGTGAGGGTTAACGGAGACAGAATCACTCACCTTTCCCTCTCCCTCCGAAGGCAGATGCACTCGGGCTGCTGACGGTTGTAAGACCTACCCAAAGCACTTTTGTCTGGCACCTTCTCTTGTCGATTTCGCGGTCGAATCAGACTTTGTACTTTGTTTTTTCCCCGGAGGGGACAGCCACTTGGGGATAGCTCGGCGCGGTCTCACATCAGGGTCCATCCTGCTGCGGCTCCGCATAAGCAGCGGACTGCAGCAGACTGCTCCAACTCAGCTCACAACTCCGCTCCGCGGGTTTTAGGTGCTAATAGTCACTTCCTGCAAACAACAATGTGGTCAGAACACAGGACTGCAGCAGACTGCTCCAACTCAGCTCACAACTCCGCTCCGCGGGTTTTAGGTGCTAATAGTCACTTCCTTATACTGGCTGGAAAAGGAGGGACGAGAGAACTTTATCTCGCTGACAGTTTTTTAGTCACTATTACAGTAATTGACGAGCACACCATCAGGGATCATGTATCGCTTACTAGAGGAAGGACCACGACAAGGAAGGAAGGAGACTAGGCAGAGAAATAGGACTGTCGGAATGTGTGGGTTGGACACACCCCGGCAGAGAAGCCAGGGACTTGATGGTTTAATGGGAAAAGCACCGTCACGAGGGTATCTATAAAGGTTGTTGGCAGAAGAGAAGCAATTGTACCAGGGCTCAAATCGAGGGTACTATAGCTTTTTTTCAGGAACCCCCACTTTTTTCACAGGGCACCTTGATATGCTAATTTCTAGTGGCCCCACATTCAATTGGTACGTTAATGAGCCCCCGTCCCTTTTTTTAGGACTTGACCCCTGAATTTAACCAATCAATTAAGAGGGATGACCCGAGTGAGAGGAAGGATTGACCTTCATAAAAAGAGATTCTTGATCAAAAAGGGCCGAGCTGAGCGCTTCCAAACCCCGGATAGTAAAATACAGCTGGGCCCTAAGCACGGCACACATTTATGCAAATAATCTCCACTGAAGTGACATGCAATGGTTTCTCTCTGTACCCAATGTGGATACCCAGAAAACCTATGGAATTTCTCTATATAGTTTGCCAATGAGTGCAGCCCTAAATGACTGTTTTTGGGGCAAGAGCCATCCTGTGGGGGGAGGGGGTGTTGAGTTCCGACTGAGTTCGGAACTCGGAACGTTGCAATATGTTCAAATAAATCAGACGTATGCAATGAGACACGGGAGCCAATGTAATGTAGTCTACTCTCCTTTATTGTCGGCGCCCAAAAAGTGCCGTCCGAGGCGGTAACCCCGCCTCTTCCCTTTTCGTGGGCTCAACCCACAACACTTGAACAAACAAAGAGAAAGGACACAAATAACAACAATGACATGTCCATAGAAAGAGGACGCAACATCTCCCCCTCACTTAAATGAGGAGTGCATATTAATTCATTTCTTCTATCCAACGAGTGGGTCGGCGAATGTTCCGTTTGGACGGGCTCCTCCGTGGTGTCTTTTCCCAGTTCACTGGTGTGTCGCTGTCGCTGTCGTCAGCATCTCGTTCTTCCATCCGGTATTCAGACTCTACATCTGAGGATTCGTAGTCAATCCTCGAGCGATCAGTGATCTGTTCAGTGTTTCCCTCAAAGTTTTTGAAGAATGACGAGTTTCTTGTAATGGTTCCACGGGGGCTGGCTGCTGTTATCATGGAGCCGTTGACGTGTGTCACTTCTAAGGGTTCAGGTCTGAACGCCGGTGTGTCCTTGGTATTTTGTTCTTGTCTTACTAGCACCACATCGCCCACTTGAATGTGACAAGGCTTGGCTTGCCTCTTTTGATCAGTGTATGCTTTGGCCTTTTCTTTGCTTTGCTTGTCTCGATTGAGGGCGTCACCATTGGTGACTCACCAACGACGGTTGGCGATGGTTGGGCATGTGGATTATGGGGAAGTTGTGTTCGTATGATGCGCCCAAACATTAGAGTGGATGGACACACCCCTGTGGTGCTATGTGGAGTATTCTTGTATTCTCGTAGGAGAGTGCAGATGGCTTGCATGAATGACCGATTTGTGATGGAACATACTTGGAGGGTCCTCTTGAGACAGCTCATGAACTTCTCGGCCATTCCATTGGCTTGTGGCCACAGTGGTGTGATAGTTCTATGTTGAAAACCTAGGTGTTCCGCGAACATTGCAAAATCATGACCACTGAATGGCGGACCATTGTCTGACTTTACTATTGATGGTATGCCATAGTCAGAAAAAGTCTTGTCCAGGGCGGGTATTACGGCTTGTGCACTGGTTGAGTGAATGAGATGTACCTCAGGGAACCGTGACATTTCGTCCACAATTACCAGCACATATTTCCCATTCGCCAGGGGTCCGAACATATCTACGGCCATTCTGTACCACACTTGCAGAGGCATCTCTGACGACTGGAGGGGTGCTGGGAATGTTCTGGGGCCCACCGCCTGACATGTGAGGCAGTTACCCAGGATCTGTTCCACTTGTTCATCCAATTTCGGGAACCAGACCTTAGTTCTCAGTTGTCTCTTTGTGGACACTATACCGCGATGGCCAGTGTGAGCTATGTCCAGTATTTGTTTCTGCAGGCTAGTGGGGATTACAATTCGGTTCTCTTTAAGAAGCAAACCTTCCGGGGACACAGACAAAGTGTGTTGTACCAATTTGAAGACACAAAGTTGAGATTTCTCTGCTTCTGTCAGTTCTTTGATGTACCACCGGCCCGTTCGCAGACACTCCTTTACAATTGGTAGGAGCTTGTCTGCAGATGTGGCTTCCACAAGTTGAGCAATGGAGACATGCTTTGGAAGTGCATTGTTAACCAAGAAGTTGACGTATTGGTTTGCTTTTATGGACTGTCGTTCTACTTGAGCTGGTAAGGGTATCTTGAGAGAAAATCCGCAGGATTATTCTCTTTCCCTGGTCGATGAACAATCTTGAAAGAATATTCTTGTAGACGCAGACCCCATCTGGCAATTCGGGGTGGCATTTTGGCCGTGGGTTTGCCATATATCGTGGTCAGCGCCTGGTGATCTGTAACAACAGTGAATGGGCGGCCATATAAGAAGCAATGGTAGTGCTCGCACGCCCATACGACTGCAAGGCTTTCCTTTTCAGGTTGAGAATACGCACATTCTGCCTGTGACAAACTCCGACTGGCATAAGCTACTATGCGCTTGGGTGAATTGGGGGGTGCTCCCGGTCTGGATTGAGCTAGAATGGCACCCAGGCCTACTGGACTGGCATCCACTGTGAGTTCTGTGTCGTAATCGGGATCATAATAAGCCATATACGAAGCTGATGATATGCGTCGTTTGATTTCCTGGAAGGCTTTTTCGCATTCTGTTGTCCATTCAAACTCCCGGTCTTTTCCTGTGAGGACCCTTAACGGGGTACTCACTGACGCAAAGTCTTGAATATATCTCGTGCAATAACTCGCCATGCCCAGAAATGATCGTATGGCCGATGATGAAGTGGGAGTGGGAGCATCCACCAGTGCTTGCACCTTCTCTGGATCTGGACGCATGCCCTTGTTCGAAAATATGTGCCCGAAAAATTTGAGCGTGGTTTTGTTAATCTCACATTTTTCCGGGTTGAGAGTGAGGTGGGCGTTTTCTAACGCCATACAAACTCTTCTTAGAGTGTCGTCATGACTTTCTTGTGAGGTGCCGAAGATAAGAATGTCGTCACTGTAGTTCAAGCAGTGTGGAATGTGTTTAATTATGTGATGTATTTCATTTTGAAAGATCTCAGCAGCAGACGACACTCCAAAACTTAGTCTCTTATATCTGAAAAGTCCCAGATGAGTTGAGAAAGTGGTGATATATCGTGATGAAGGATGAAGTTCAAGTTGATGATAACCTTTGTTCAGGTCAAGCTTCGAGAAATGGTGGCTCCATGAAGAAGGTGTATCATGTCAGTCATGCGTGGAGCCAAATGTCGTTCTCTTTCAATGGCTACATTTGGGGCACGCATGTCTACACAGATGCGTATCTTGGAAGTGATATCTTTCTTGGGTACCGGGACTATTGGTGAAACCCATGGACGCCGGTTCAATTATGCCCTGTTGTAGTAGGGAGTGTATCTCGTCTTCTACTTGCCGTTGTATATTAAGGGGAATGCCCCGGTAATGTTGAGCAATGTCTGTTGGTTGATGTGTAGTTTGATTTGCCTATCCTTTAAACACCCTAGTCCTTTGAAAAGTGTAGGAAACATCTTTTGAATCATGTCTTTGGCGCTGGACATGCGGACATGATCTGATACATGATACTGATTAGACCCATTTGTATGGCTGTGCGGAAGCTTAGGATGCTTCCTCCCGGAACTTCTCCTTTAATTACATATATTTTCACTTTCTGGCGTTGCTCTTTGTATTGACAATGTGCATTGAACATTCCTATACAGTCTAGCAGTTTGTTGGACCCGTAGGGATATATTAGCGTGTCAGCTTTCTTTAAATCTTTCTTGATTTCCAAAGATTTGTATATCATGTCATTAATAACATTGACAGTGGCACCTGTGTCAATCAGAAATTCTAGGTTTTGCCCATTCAACTGGAGTAACAGGGTCGGACTGTATTCAGCCGCAGTGGCATTTCCGATGGCGTGTACGTATGCTCGTTTTCTCTCCCCACTGGATGAAGATGACCTGGTTGTTTGTCTTTCCTGAGGCGAATCATCCACATATCTGATCCTTTGTCTTGTTCTGCGGTGCGGGGAGTGGTGTCGGCTCTCTCGGTGATTAGACGTGTCTCTCCTTTCTTCTCGCCTCCTCGAGGATGGCGTGTGTTCCTTGGCTAAACTGTGAGAGCGCCTCCTGCCATACGTGGAGCCTCGATTTGAGTATTTGCGCGGGCTTTCCCGTCTGGAGCGTCCACCTTCTTGTCTCCTGGCTTCTCTCGTGCTTTCTGTGCCTTGGAAGAATTTAATGTTCTTGCAGACGGATTGAAAGTGGTTTTCCCCCCCGCATTTATCACACTGATGTCCAATCGCAGGACATGGGCCTACATGGGGAAAACGGAAACCACATCGGTAGCATTTCTTTTGCTCTGACGAGCTAGCAGGCGTGCGGATGGGGCAGAGAGATGCTGACTTGGCATTTTGTGTGATGGAGATGTTACCCAGAGATTCAGTTTGCAGGGTTAGTGCAGCGTCCGCTCTTGCAATTTGAAGGATCTCTTCCACCGTCCTGCTCTTTTGTAGTAGTTTTTTACGAAAGTCAGGGGAACCGCACCCTGCTATAGCTTGTGATTTTAGAGCCTCTTCAGTGGAATATTTGTCAAAGTCACAGTACTTGGCTCTCTTCCTTAGCCTCATGATGAAATTATCCATGCTTTCTTCTTTGTCTTGCGTGGTTGTATGGAAGATATGCCTCTCATAGTCGACATTCCGTAGGGGTGCGAAGTATGCATTTAATGAGTCAATTATACCTTGAAATGAGTTAGTCTTAGCATCAGGCATTTCGAACACAATGTCCCGTACCATGGGACCCAAAGAATGAAGCAGGATGGCTCTCAAGCGGCGTTCTTCTCTCACACCAGATGCATCAATGTAAATGTGGAATTCTTTCAGCCAGCGAGCCCATCTGGGTGCCAGGCTATTGGTATCAGTCATATCAAAGTGAGGGACTGCTTGTAACTGCAAAGATTCAGAGGAATTTTCCTCTCTGTTGCTGGCTGCTCTCGGAGTGGAGCTGGCTTGAGGGCTCTGTAGGCCGCTGTCAGCATTGTCTGCCGACATGTTGATAGGTGTGGCTGAACTGTGCTGCTGTGGCACTCTACTCACTGGGATGGCGTGCGCTGAGAGTCCACCTCCAGTTCCTTCTTCAGCACGGCCTCGCCGGTTGAAATGTGGGGGCTAGCGGTGATCTGGCCTGTGTGTGGCGTCACGGACAGCAGGCGGCTCTTATTTGGTGTGCTGCGTAGGTTCCGGCGGCTCACCTCCTGCAGCGTGCATGAGCTGGCGGGAGCCTTTCCTCCACCGCCTCTTTGACTTGGTGCGACGCTAGGAGGCGTGTCGCTGTATGTCGGGGCTTTCTTTGTCCCCGCGGCCCGCTCTGCACCGGAGCCGCGGTGAGGCACTGCAAATGCCTGGGGCTGCGGCGTTCCTCCGCGGCCCGCGCGCATCGCTGGAGCTGCCCGCAGGTGGGCGTGATTGAGTCGGCAGCTCAGGTAGGTCGTCCTCGTCACCAATGTTGAGTTCCGACTGAGTTCGGAACTCGGAACGTTGCAATATGTTCAAATAAATCAGACGTATGCAATGAGACACGGGAGCCAATGTAATGTAGTCTACTCTCCTTTATTGTCGGCGCCCAAAAAGTGCCGTCCGAGGCGGTAACCCCGCCTCTTCCCTTTTCGTGGGCTCAACCCACAACACTTGAACAAACAAAGAGAAAGGACACAAATAACAACAATGACATGTTCATAGAAAGAGGACGCAACAGGGGGGCGGCTGGGAGACCATTCTGCAACTGCAATTCGAAAGGTTCCGATGCAGTTATTGCCTCTCTGCCCCGCTCCCCTCCATGCCCCCCCGACCCCCCACGTGACTGGAAATCCTCAACCATGGAGAACGAGCTTCTCGACAGAAAGCCCTGTTTATAAGGATGAGCTAAATGGTTCATTTTGGCTTCCGCCAAGTTCCTTAAATTGTGCAATAAATATCGCAGATTTCAGGAAAATTGGCGACATCTTAAAAACATTGAAATACAAACGTAATCGTAAATAAATGCCACACAAATAGGTTTTGCGTTTTGAGTCCCCCCTGCTGTGATTTGAGGCGGACAAGTGCAGACTGGCCCCGTGTCCGATGAGAACACTTTAACTCCCATGATCTGAATAGCCCCATGCAGTACTTCCTGAAGCCACTTTTCCCATCCATGGGGCATTTCCGTTTTAGGGGCTTTCCTGTCTTCCAAACATTTGCAGCTATGGCTTGAGAGTAGTCTGGGGCAACAACCATTTAGTGAGTCGAGATGCAGCCTGCCCAAGAGGGTTACTTTGAAGTCCAACTGTGTTGTTAGACTGCGTGTGTGTGTGTGTCTGTGTGTAATGTGCAGTTACCTAGGTGTCACACCAGGCAGTTAACATATGCTTATATTACCCAACTGAATGGCACTCCTTATATTGATCTGGAAACTATTAGAGTCTGGGCCGACCCTCTATGGATTCACACATGAAGCCTTCGCGTCATGCACAACTGCCTGGAGTAAATGTGTTCGTCGGCTTCTTTGTATTATCACCGTAGCAGCATGATTACGAAATTGGTGAATGGTTTAGTTGTATAGATGTATGAGTATTATGTCTATACCATAGCTCCCAACCTTTTTTGTCACCAAGGTGGGTGAAAACACCCGATTTTCTTTTTGGCGGGTGAGAGGCCCATAGAAGTGAATGGGCATAGGAGGGGCTTGGCGGGTGATTCATCAGCTTTCAAGGCGGGTGACACCCGCCAAAAGCGGGTGAGTTGAGAGCTATGTCTATACCAAAGGGTTTGAAAGGGTATGCTAGCCCTGAAACTGGGGTCAGTGTGTTGTATGCCAACAAAAAACAGTGTAAGCGTGAGTCTACTTACGCATTACCACAACCTTCGTCTGGTCCTGTCTGTGGACATGCAATAAGGCTCACACTCTCGCCTGGATGCCATCTTCCTGCCAGCCTTGGTGAGGCTCTCCAGCCATGAAGAGGTAGCTGACACCAGCGCGGTAGAACATAGGGAATAGGTGCGGGCGATTTCAACATGCTGACGTCACACCAAGCAGTGCTTTCAGGCCATCTCCCAGTGGTCAAGCGTACCGATTTCATAACTCTGATGACCAGGTGGAGGCTTGGGTGGCACCAAAGGGTGAGATGCAATAGCTGGCCAAAGATTGGCACACCTGCTTTGTCTCGTCCTAGGGAATAGGGTGATCCACAACAATGATCTAAACCCGATCTTACCCCTGGAGTTTCTTAAGAGCACCTCATAATCAATAGTGTTCAAGTCCGCTGACAAGCATATTATGTCTGCAGACTTGATGCCAAACGAAACATTGGCCTGCTGAATTCTTCAGGGAGGACGCCGGCATGAAGCATTCAGCATGCGGGCAAAATGCCTGCAGAATGCTCCCACCTGGGAAGACCTGGGTTGACTCAGACCTGCAGGAAGCGGCTAGCAACCTGGTGCCGGTGTCAACCCACCGGCATTATTTAGTGCACGCGATAGGCAATCCGTATTCAGACCTAGATCGCTGGCAAGACCACCTTGATGAGTACAGGGAAGCAGCACCTGCTTGCGACTAGGAGAATAGTCTAATAATCAATAGATATGATACTGGTGTTGAGTGGTTGGTTTGATATTTTCTCAGGAGATAGACATTTGCTTTGGCTTCTTAGGATGCAATGCATTTTTTGGTGGCGACTACGAACTGCTCACTCCCAAAGGCGGGAGTTGATCAGTGCACTGAGTAACTGAATTGCAATGCTTTGTTAATAGACAACGGCGGTCCAGACCCTCTCGGTGATTCATGGTCTGGAAGTGTCTATGTGGTATGAGTATCTGAAAGTTGTACAGGACGCGCATCACCTTTGGAACAAAGCAGAGCCACCTGGCAACCGCTGGGAAAATGCCATGTCAGGTGGGATTGGCTGCTCTTGAAGCAGTCCCTAGCGTTCCGTGGTGAATGGCTCGCTTGGAAAAGCCTCAACAGTGACCTACGTGGATGTGGAAAGCTGTTCTCAATCCCCGGGAAGAGCACAGGCCTCTAGTAGTCATCGAGCGCACAGGCCTCTAGTAGTCATCGAGCAAGCGGTATTTAATTATTTGCCATAATGTCTGCTGTAAAGTTCTGACCCCCACATCATTCCGAGACTGCATCATCCTTTGACTCTCACTCAGTAAGGTGTTTAAGCCCTTAAGCAGAGCCCTTGATACTTGGAAGGAAAGCAGTGGTGTGCAAGAGCCAGGCAATGTTTTTTACAAGTTCACCAACATTGTTGCTGTTGGTAAAAGAAAGTAAACCTGCCTGTAGGACTTACAGGAAACCTGCAGGTGCATATGCTTTTTTGGCCAAGCCCAGCTATACTGCAGCCCACCACACGCGTAAGAGCATGCTGAGCCACCTTGACACATGGTAGTCCTGAGGAAGTCTTGGCACTCTTTGAAACACTTAACCTCCAGGCACCTTTCATCAGGTTTGGGCTGTTGCCTGAATTGGTGGAGTTGCATGGAAGGGAATGGACATGTTTTCGACCAACAGGGCAAGACAACGGCTTTGAGAACTAGTATTCGGATCTTCTCCCCAGCCACTTTTCCATTTTACCAGATGTCCATGCTATTCTGTGGTCTCCCGTGTTCTTTGGCTGCTGGTGATCTCACTGTGTTACGTGCTTGTGATTCCCACTACGTGCTGATCCCCCGTCCCCACCTGGCACTTCTCCCCTTCCACTTCCCTGCACTTGCGCGATGTGAATGACACAAGGACTAGTAAGATTGTTGTTTTGTCTTCCCTCTGTTTCCCCCGGGTTGTCTTGTCGCGCCTAGAAACACTTGTGTACAGGCGCGTTATAAACACCATATCATATCATATCACATCCGTATCTCGTAGGATCCTCTGGGTGGCCTGTTCATGTCGGCTAAAGCCAGACTACTGGCAGCTGGCAAGTTGCCCTAAATAACTTTGACAAAAAGCATATTCTTTTAGTATGTGTTAGTGTGTTGCTATGATTTAGTTTGCAATAATATAAAGACTCGAATATGTGGGTGGGAGGGGTCACTTCTGTGGCTTGCCCAATGAGCATCCCCTCAGGTACCAGGGATTGCACAACACGCCGCAGCTCTTATCACATTTCTGAGGAAATGTTTTTGTATCTTACCCTGCGCACCACACCAGCTCGCAGTTAAATCTAGACTTGCTTCATATCTGTACTCCTGGTTTGCACCATTGCAATGGCTAAGAAATCTGATCCCCTTCTTGCTGAGGTCCTCTCCTGCTGCTGATCTACAAGTGTACCAAGGTCAACTCTAACTGCTCGTGTACCGGGGTCTACTCTAACTGCTCGTGTACCGGGCTCTACTCTAACTGCTTGTGTACCGGGGTCAACTCTTAACTGCTCGTGTACCGGGGTCTACTCTAACTGCTTGTGTACCGGGGTCTACTCTAACTGCTCGTGTACAGGGGTCAACTCTAACTGCTCGTTCTCCTTTTCATTTAAATCCCTTTTGACCATTTGGAATGCTCTTCTGTTTCAACCAAGATACATAGACGGTCGATTGCCAAGTGTAGTCCTGTTTTTTGTTTATGTTTTTTGTTCATTTTCTTTGATTCGTCGGGTGTTGTACGCGACAAATGCTTCTTAGCTCTGTGATACAGCAAGGGTGGACCTCAGCGGGACAGGTGGCAGGCAATGGTAGTGGAGGGTAGAGTAAGCAAGATGGGTAAACTAAGACATGTGACGCATGCAAACCGAAGGTTTTATTTAAAATGAATAATGAAATGTTGTTCTGCTTCTAACTATCAGATCTATTCTTCTCTGCTAACATCCTTTTCTTCTGCTTTACAACAGGCTAAGGCTACATACTTTCAAATCCTCAATTACGCTAACTCTCCTAGACCTCTTTTTTCTACCTTTACCAAAATTCTCGCACCATCGCCCCCTGATCCCTCTTCTACCTCGAATCTCACTGCCGGCGATTTCTCTGAATTAGTTCATTCTAAAACAGAGACAATCCATCTCTCTTTGAGTAACAATACTCCAGTGGTTCATCCACCGCCAGGCTGTCTAACAGTGAATCCTCCATCTTCCTTTGCTTGCTTTCCTACCTTTGCTCCAATTTCTGAGGGTGAGGTCATTTCTTTGATTTCTCGCACAAATCCATCTGCTGCTCCCTGTGATCCCTTACCCGATTCTCTGGTTAAGTCTGTTTTTCTGTCATTAACTTCCATTTTAACTATTTTCTTTAATCTGTTTTAGTCATCTGGGATTTTACTTTCCACGTTCAAAATGGCTACTGCCATTCCTTTACTTAGAAAACCTCTCTCGATTCGTCCATCATGGTTAATTTACATACTATTTCTCTTTTACCTTATTTGTCTGAACTTCTTGCAAGACTTATTCATTCTCAACTTTTCCGCTATCCTAATTCTCAAAACCTTCTTCCTCCGTAACAATCTGGATTTCGGTCAGGCTTTTCAACTGAAACTGCTCTTTTATCTGTTCCCAATTCCATTCTCCATGCCCACCATCTTAAGCTGTCTTCTATTTTGATTCTTTTAGACTTGGGAGCTGCCTTTTCTACAGTCGCCCATTCCACTGTAATCACTGCCCTCTCTTCCTTTGGCTTTTCTGTTACAGTTCATACTTGGTTTAACTCGTACCTTTCTAATTGTTATTTCACTGTCTCTTGCAAAGGTTTCTCTTCCTGCTCCTACTTGTCCCCTCATGGTGTTCTCCAGGGTTCTGTTCTCGGGCCCCTTCTGTTCACTCTACAAACTTCTGGTTCAGCTTCTTTAATCTCGGGTTAGGGGTTTCAAGTCCATCTTTATGCAGATGACAGACAGATTCTTGTATGAATTTCATAATTCACTGATTCTAGTCATCAATGTCTGTTTATTTGTCAAACTGCCACAAAATCATAGTTGTCCTCTTCTTTTCTTTGCTTAACTCCCAACAAAATGGAAATCCTTTTCTTTCCTGCTTCTCCCAAAGATTCTTCTCCTCCGTTCATATCCTTTGCTCTGCTACAACCCACCTTCTCAAGCCATACCCATTATTTAGCTATTAGTTTTGACTCTTCATTTTCTTTGCAGGTTAAGATCACTATGGTAGTCAAATCCTGGAGTTTGCAGCTATTTAACATTTGGAGAATCCGTCATCTACTCTCTTTTAGAGCCACAGACATGTTGGTTTAGTCTATGGTTCTTTCTCATTTACACTACTGTTGCTCTCTTTATGTTGGACTTCCTGAAATATGCTCTTTTCCTTTATGCTTCATCTTGCACTCTACGATTAGAACTCCTTTTTCTCTTCATACTTCTGATCATAATACTTCTTATCTGGTTCGTTTATGTTGGTTACCAATTCAGTATCATTTTGAATATCAGTTTCATTGTCTTGCCTTTAAGTGTATACATGCTTTAGATCCTCCTTGTCTTTGTTCCCTTCTATCATTATATCAACCATCTCGTAATCTCTGTTCTGACTGTCCCCGTCCTCCTTGTACTTCTTCAAGCTTTAGAGCATTCCAACTTCTAGGTCCTAAACTCTGGAACGCTCTTCCACTTACCATTCATTATTGTTCTTCTCTTTCTCAGTTCAAGAAACTTTAAAAATCGTATTTCCTTCAATCTGCTTTCCCGGACTCTGTCATGTAAATTTCCCTAACTGTGGTGTTTTTAATCATTTATTCAAATTTTGTACCTTCACTATTATCAAGTAAAGTACCTTGGATAAAAGTGATATATAAGCATAAAAAATCAATAAAATAAAATACATTTAAGGCAATCCAAGAGTCAATATCCCCCACCAAGTCACTAATGAAAGAAATCACATGACATGTGTGGATGTGCCTGTGAAGTAGGCACAGGTACAAGATATGGATTACTCTCTTTGGATTGCGGTTTTCGGGAGGGCTCACTATTAAGTCCAAGAAATCATATACCAAAATGCATCAATAGATTGCTCAGCTCCAGAGGCCTGTCCTTTAAGGGGATGGAAGATGTGGCGACCTAGAACAAAGGACCCAGACTAAGGTGTGCCATGCTTTACCTCTTCAGTCTCTCCGGAACTTTGCTTCTTGATCGGTCAGGACACCAGCCTTCCGGCGTCCTGCTAGCGATTTTGTTCACTCTTCACGCTACCGCTGGCTCGGTGGTCTAGCATGGCTCCACCCCTTCAGGGCGTCTTCCCATCAGACTTGCCTCTGCATATGGTTCTCTCTCCTCCATTCAAAGTTCTTAATGATTTTATGTATGCCTTCCAAACAAAAGGGGTGTGTTGTTTCTCTTTGACGGTGGAGTTCATGCAGGATCGTGCATTACCTGAAACCAAAGAGACTGAATAAATGTCACTATTTGGTGATTCAAAACAGAGGTAACGATAGTCTTTCCATTTCTCATGTAGGCAGCTAATGAATTCTGGACAGGGAGTTCTTTGTAGGAATGAGAGTACTTGTCCCCAAGAGGGGAATCACTCCCAGTGAGGCCCTACTTGCCAGGCCCCTAGGGTGTGTCTTGCTTAGCAGCCTCACCTCCCTATCCTTTAAGGGGGTGGATTCCCTCAGGGGAGAAGGTATGAATAGTCCAGATTCGTCACAAAGGTGTGACTCATTCAACACTACCGGGTTCCTAATGCCGGGACTGCAACATATCAGCTCAGTTTTCATCCACATGCAAAGTGTTCTGCTCAGTGCGTTACACGCAAATCTTAGCTCAAACTGCCTAGGCCTATGACAGTGCCATAAAAACGTCCAGATTTTCAAAACCTAGCTGCCAGAATCCTCCTCAAGGTGCTATGTGGAGCCCAAATTACACCAGCAATCTGACAACACCCCCCCAGATGCCAGTAAAAAAGCCCATTGTCTTCAAATCCTTGCTTGGTTCATAACGCCTTTCTTACTGCCATCACCAAGAAACATTGTCCCTCCTTAATGACAACTCAGAACTCTTTGTTCTACTTTCTCCCATCTCGTCGCCATCTCCCTTTACCAACTAGCTTGGTGTGGAGGCCACACCATCTCATTTCAAGCTGCATTACTTCGGAATGGCCTTCCTGTCAAGGTGAAACAAGAAAGAACCCTCTTGAAGTTTAAAAAACAGCTAAAACACACACCTATGTTATATTTATTCACTCCAGATCTTAACCTGCATCTCACTCAGGAACAGTGTTAAGCACTTGTTATGCAGCATAAGATGTGCTACATAAATTAACATTAGGTGGTGAACTTACTACAACCCTGAGGGTCTGATTGTTGTTCCCGACTTCTGGGAAATGCGTGGTTTGAGATTTACAAGGTCTCAATACTATCACTGGCATACGGGGGTGGAAGTCAACCCAAAGAATTCCCATCTTCCTTGTGATATCGCTGTGCATTATTATCCCTTCTATTCCATGGCGCCTTGCTGGACCAAGCCTCAGGGGCAGTCCATGTGTGCTCTGCCTCTAGCCTGGTCCTCGTGTGACATTGTGATGTAATAAATATTGCTCTGCAGAAGTACAGGGATGAGCAGTGGCTCAATTGCCTCTTTAGCCCACCTCCACCCACCCTCCCATCCCCACTACCTCTAAACCAGCAGTGTTCCCAATCAGAAAGGGTAAATAAGCACAGCAAGACAGGTATACCTCTTTCTTCTCTTTTGGTAACAAGTACCGAGGGCAAGATCTACTCTTCAGGAGGGTCTTAAACCAGTACATATACAACACAAACAGCAAGAGTACAATGGTACCACAATAAAATAAAGTCCAACCAAGATTCCAGAAGAATTGGAACTTCACAAATGCACACATAAGAACACAATAGGCCCCCACCACTGTCAAGAAAACACAGACATTGCAACTTTGGAGTAAAAGGGTACTCTGGGTCAAGATGTTGGTGCAGTCAATTAATTTAAGCAGAAAATGTTACATTTATGAAGATTGTTTTCAAAAGGTAGAGAAGGGGGGGTGGGTAATAGTCACTAAGGCCCTTTAAGGTGGACCAGGGGAAGAAAGCCTCTTCAAATTCCTTATTTTCTTGATTTTGAGCTTAACATTGTCAAGCCAGGCCTTTGCCATCAAATCGGGAATCTGGGTGCTTTTGATGGCTGAAAGGATCAAGTCCGGATCAAGTCGAGCGGCGGCGGGCTCCCATGATGCAGTTATGTTGAACAGCAGCAACAACTTGTTGGTTGAAGATGCTGAAGAGAGCATGCAATGCTCCATCAGCAGCTCTTAGATCCACGGCGGCCGCAGTGTGGTGGAGTGGAGACTGGCCTTCGTTGGCAAGTGGGCTTGGCTGGCTCAACACAGTTTAGGGGTACTGCAGTGCATCTGGCTTGGAGTTTTAAAAAGCTGGTGACCAGGTGACAGTGTCGAGTTGGGTACGCTGGAAGTCTTGGCAGGTCTCAGACACAGAGATGCTGGAGCTAAGGCGTCAGTTTTGAGTGAAAAATGAGAAATGCGGAGCGCCAAGATCAGAGATGACTCCAGATAGTCCCTGTGCAACAGCTTAGATGGTGTTAAAGGTACCCAAAGGAGCATCAAGACAGTTTGGAGATGCAGGAAAGGCCAGGAGTCACTTCTTTGCTTCTGTGGTTGCTAGAAGACTCATTTTAGGATGATGGTGAACTGCCTTTCCCAACCAGGAATGATTTTAGAGAACACATGCATGGTTCTGTCACCTCTAGTGAGCAGGTCCTGGGTACCAGTGTCTCAATTGTAGTACGCCTTGTCGATCTAGCTGGTCATTTCACATAGGCTCTGGGTAGGTTAGTGAGAAGAGCTTGTCCTCAGAGTTCTAGAAGACTCTTTCTTGTCTTGAAGTTCAAATATGAATCAAGTAAGGGCATGGTTTTCGACTTGACTTATAAAAGCAAAATGCTAGAGCAGATTGGTACAAAGCAAGCCTGTTGTCAGGGGTGCAATCCGGGCTACTTTAACTAGTGTCCTTTGCCTTCTGATGTAATACCAATCGTGATTTGTCTGCAGGGAGTGGGGAGAAAGGAAGCCAGGAACCTTAGGAAGTTGTAGCTGAATTCAAGATGGTGGAACCGATTTCTTGAGCTAAACCTCTCCTGTCAGCTTCTATAACTCCATCATTTTCCCCTGTCTGTCTGCCTATTTCAAAAGGACACCAGTGATCAGCACCCATGCGTGGAAGGTCCATTGTCATGTCAGGACTGTTTTTGAAGCACCAGTTCCCAGGGGATCTCCTGGGGAGGGTTCTTGTGTCCTACGGGAGGTTGTCAGCCTTTCTCATGTGGGACAAAGGGACAGCTTCCTGGGCAGGGTTCGATGTAGTTGTTGTGTGTACACCCAGGCCAGAAAGTTAAATACACACCAAGTCCTGTCATGAGTGAATCGCCTCACCAAGCTGAGAGAACTATGAAATCCGAATGCTGAGACAATATAGTTGTGTAACCCCAGCAGTCGCCATGTCATAACTAGACATAGCTTAAATTAGCTGGGGTACACAATAATTATGTTTTGAACCAGAGGTGCAGATGATTGAAAAGCCACCTCTGTCTTTTGGAACACTGTGTGTGACCTTTGTCCCTGCCCTGCGGCCACTGCACGGCAGCTGCTGGAGATTTCAGTAGATGGTTGCTGCGAAGGCACATGAGTGAACTATGATTTTATCATGGAGCATTAAGAAGGGGGTTCGTCAGAAGTAGAATTATCTGCATACTCTTTATCCCGCCCTGTACAGGTGGCATTCTGTCACAGCCATGCCTCCAGTCTGGTCCATGTGTGCCATGTCTGCACTTCAGTCCCTATGTGCAAGCCTCCAGGCTGGTCTCTGTGTGTCTTGCTTTCAGTGCAGTCCTTGTGTGGCATGCCTTCAGGGTGGCCCTAGTGTGCCATGCATATTCCAACAATATGTGTCTGCCTTTGCTGACCTGATTTTCTTTTTATGACCACACACTGCACTGTGCAAGCAGTGTTTGTTGCCTGTCCCACAGCTCTCCCACCGTCTGTTGGTAGACCAATCAAATGATGGCTGCATCTTTAAATTACTGTTGTAACAAGCTCCCGGCTTAAATAGGGGGGCTAGAAACTAGTGATGCAACTTTCCATAGTGCTTGAAATGAAAAACAGGCGATATAAAGCCTGTTTCCTTGCACCGTTTTCAAGCAGAGTCAGCCGGTGCAGAGAGGACGCCTGTAGTCAGGTCAACCAAAAACACTATTTTTAACAACTTTGCATAGACAATGCCAGCCTGTCCAGCCTCCAGTGTGCTGTATGTAAAGGTGCCTTGGAGGAATGGTGAAATAACTGGTGGCCCCTGCCTGCAAGGAAATTGCATTACATGGAAAAGCTCTAATGAGGAATCCCAAGCAAAAGCCATTTGGGGGAGAGGAGTGACCAAGAGACATTCATTGTGCATAGTTTACGGAGGAAATTGTTACCATATGCAGGTGCTTCTAATTGCTGTACCCTAGTACTATCACTGACAATATGTAGAACTGATGGGATCATCAGCAATATATATGGAATTGTTACCCTTATTTATTGGTTTAAAATTGATAACTGCATGTAACTAAAAACTGTTTGGCTTTTCTATTTTTTCGTGTAAATTAATGTATTTATATTTTGTCTATATAAGACTTTGTATTTTCTTATTATTTCTTTTTGGGATTCATGTCATTATTGTTGATTTGTTCTATTTACTGTTTCTCAGTTGACCTATCTACTAAAATATGTTTTGTTTTTTGTAGCATCAAGTATATATGTCGCGCTTTGGAAATTTGATCTGTTCATTGAACAGTAAATAATATTTGACAGTTGAAATTATGTCATACAAAAAGTATTTGCAAACAATGTTATGTTACTCTGCTTTTGTACTGCATCGAATCACCACTGCAGTCATTTCAAAGTACTTAATCCTTGTCCGAGGCATGTGGTGCCACGACCTGGGTCAATGTAGGTTCAAATCCTGTCACAGTACACACAGCCTTTCATCCTTCCGAGGCTGATACAGTGAGTACTAATTTCGATTGGGTAGTAATAAAATGCATATAAATATGTGCAATGTAAAGCACTTTGGATCAAAGTGCTCTATACATTTCAAATTATTATTATTGTTCTAATTATTATAAAACATATACTGGAATTTCAAGGTAGTTTTGCAGTACTACAAAAAAAGAGACCCAGTAGCGTTAGGTGTGTTAGCCACTCTCTAGTGTGCTCAGGCAATCCTGGTAGATGTATAGACTCAAAATGCCTGCTCTGTCTATAAACTGTACTGTGAGGAATTCGACCATCCGCATGGTGGGTGTGCACTCACCTGGGCTTTTTTTAAATTGTATGTGAAATTGAATGATGGTAGATCAACCACTGGAAAATGTGTGGGCAAATCTGCGCACATTTTCAAATGCCCACTGCACGACAAACAAATAGATCTGTGTACTCTGGGTGGACACAGCCTACAGGCACCACCCCACCCACTTTCCACATTTAGTTGGAATGTGACAGCCAGAAGTACATCAAGGCATCTCAAAGGGGCAAGGGCAAAACCTTCCTCCTGCCATGGCCACCCTGATTAAATGACAAAGGCTCCATGGATCCGCCCTTTCCCTTTGTCTAAGATCTGCTGCTGGTGCCAGCCTCGCATACTAATCCAAGTTTCATTCAAACAGCCCCACATGGGGCCTGGCTGCCAAGGCTAAACAAAAGACACAGGAAAACCCAAACAACCTTTGATATGCACTGTGTCAACCTGAAGCCAGTTTACGCCTCTCAGTATCAATTAAAGTGAGCTGTCATGCCTGGTACATGTGTTTACTGTAGGCAACCGCTTGCGGGGCTCCCATTCAGAGGGTGATTTGATGGAGACAGAAATTCTGGTCTCGCCACATCTTCAAGGGAAACCTTCTGCTTTAATCAGGAACCCCCAGAGAGCTCAATTAACCAGAGAGACCCTTTGATCCACAACAGACAGGAAGATGGGTGGGACTTAGTAGTGCATGTTTTCACCCCTTTACCTTGCCTGTTGTAAAGCCCCCTGGTTATGATCCAGGATTGGTTCATTGAGGTAGGGTTAGCCTACACCAATCACTGGGGCCCATTTGCTTTTTGGGCAGATCATATGAAGACTTTGCAAGGAGTAACGAGGAGAATTTATTTGGACCCTGGCTGAAGATACAGTCTGCCTTAGAGCTTCCGCCAACGAAGGAAGTCAGGATTTCCAAAGAGTGAAGCACAATCCTTTCCCTAAACATCTCCCAGGGAACAGAGGGAGATACTGAATCCAGAGGATCCTCCAGCAGCTCCAGAACCAGAACCCAGCCAGCACACAGCATGCCCTGCTAGGCTCTGCAAGCAAACTTCCTTGGTGGGAAGTGCCAGACAGTCTCTGAGCCAAACCAAGGAGAAGGCTGTTGCCTGCAAGACTCTTCTCAGCTTTGGGCCACCAACCTTAAAGGACAACATGAGCACAGTGAAGAAGCTAGGAGGAGTGCATCGACAAGCATCAACCAGCGTCCACCTTAAAGGACATTTTTTAGCAAGTTGGACCCCTCCAACTGCAACGACTGCACCGCTTACTGTTGTCACGCCACAGTCGCTTACATCGTCTGAGACGCCTCGACCAGTGCTTTGGACCCAACAAACCAGCACTGAGACAAGGATTCCTGACACCGAACTGTCGTGTAGGGCAGCCTGCAGCCGTCTGTCCAGCCTCACTTGCCGAACTGCGTTCCGCCTGATACCAGCAGCTGTCTCCCGTCTTGAACTGTGTTGCAGGAGCTTCAAAGCACTCTGAAACCGACTTCACCCTGTTGAGCACCAAGAACTACTACAAGCACAAGGTACGTTGTGCTTCTGTCCCCCTGGTCCTTCTCCGAAGGCCCCTAGTGACATTTTAGGACCCATTGCCCCCTTTGTGCTGAAACCAAGTATCCTTGAACTATTGAGATTAATTACTTTATCACCCACTCTCCTGTCAGTATCCAGAGTGCTTCCCTTTTCGTTCTCTGAAGCTGTCTGTCCTATGCACCCTTTACTGGGTGAGTTTTATTTTGTAGTGTGCTAAAACTGTCGGTTGGATAATAATAAAGTAGATAATTTTAGACAACCTTGTCTGGACGTTCCCGTTTATCATTGGGTGATAATTGTATTTTTGCAATGTTGCAACTAACCAACGATCCACCACCTTGCGGAGATAAGCCTGTCGTTCCGTCCACGTTACCAAAATTGGACAAGTAGGCTTACAATTTGCTTGCGTTTCTAATCTGTTCAGATCCCTTCTGGTATACTAGAGGTGTGGGGCTAATTGGTCATTTACAAACCGATTTTCATCCCTGGACCACTGGTGCCCTGGAAGTTGATTCTTCACAGGTACTGCAGGTACATTACGGAATAATATTGGTGGGGCTGCAAAGTAAACTCAGAAGGTAGCTTTACCCAAGAGCAGGCCATGTGAGAGGTGAATGTAGTGGGAACAAAAGGGAAGGGAGTGCCATGGCTAGAGCCAATAAAATAAATAAGTTATGTCTGGTCCTAGATGGAAATTATTCTGTGCAGCGCATACAAGCACATTAAGGCCGCCTGACAGCAACCATTCATTTTTTTTATAAATATTGCTGTAGGAGCACTTTTTTATTGATGTTCTATATTGACCAGCCCCTCGCTGAGGCGACACCTCCCTGTTGTAAAGAGTTCTGTATCCCTCTGCTGTGACATCACTCCTCTGGAACATGGATGTCGGAGTTCACTGAGGTGACCCTGGGTGACCCTACAGCGGGGCAATGCAGCATTTCCCCTGCCTCGCGGAGTTTCCAGGGGTGTGTGGATGGAAGGAAGCTGACAATAGAGGGCGGTGGGGGCAGGGCTCTTGCAAATCTTTGTTGGTTCTGAGTTTCCCGTGGCTCTCTCCTGCCTCCCTTATCCCGCCCATGTACTGCTAATCTATTGGGATATTGCAGAGGATGGAAAGGGGATACTAATTTCACCGCGGGTCCGCTCGGGGGCCTAGATCATTGTTCTTGCCAGGGGCCAGGCATCTGCAATTATGTACGTCACGTTGGCAGGCTGCATTGCGTTACTCACGCCTGCATTGCTGCCTGGGTCAAACAGTGGCGTTGCTCCTGTAGACATGCCCTCCCCAGGGACCAATCGGAGCCCCTCCCTGTCACAGCAAGGGCCAGCCGGGGCAGCCATATCGAGTTCCCCTCAGCCTCCAGCTTTGATTTAAAGACCAGCTGTAAACCAGCTGTGTTTCATTTGTGCTCTGGGAACAGGGCCCCCATTGTGCGCTTTCTTAGGTATTGGTGGGGGCCTTTCAGACTGCAGCTCCGAAAGAAAAATGTTCTCTAATTTAGGCGCTCACACACTTTGAGGCCGTCCCGCCGAAATGCAACCCCATTTAGTGGGAAGATTAGTTCTGTGTTTTTTTTTTTTTTAAATGGCTGCCATGTAAGGGGCCGCTCTAGAGTCCCGGCCAATCAGAGCAGCCGCCACGCTGCCAAGTGCAACACTTGCAGCATAGCTGTAATCCGCGCTGGCTGGGCGAGTTTATTGAGTTAACTAGAAAGGCGTCTGTTTCTTTTAAATGGGAAAGTCTGATTCGGCAGCAGAGGCTATGAAAGTGGCATACTTGGTAGGGGAGGGCCTGGATTTCTGGGTAGGGAAAGTTTACAGGGGGGGAGGAGGGGTGCAACTTCATCGCGATATTGCGAGAGTAGCCTGGCTGCGTTCCATATTAGTGCCATTGGGGCAGTTCAATTTACGGCCTGCCCTGTCGAATGGGCCATCAATGCACAGGCCAGTGGGGTATAGAACACATGCAGTCATGTATGTCTGACTTCCATGCCTCGCCATGAAAGCCCCCAGCACACTGAGCATGTATTCATGGGTTAGTTCTTTTGGGGACATTTGGGAATCGCTTTGCTTTTGGCATCAGTTTATTTATGATATGATATCATATGGCACTTATAAGTGTACCACACCAGTGCCCCTGCTGTGCGTCCCGTCCCATGCTTTTACTTAGTGTCCAAATCATGGGGTAACCGTTTGAGGACTAAATGTGTGGTGGGGGAAATCCCCAATTGTACACTTTTGAGGGTCACTCCTTTGAAATGATTGCTGAGAAATGTTGGGAGCGATAGAACAGAAAGACTTGCTATTTGCCCACTTCTACACTGTTGTCAGCAGGGCTGCTTCATGGAGAGGTAACGCAGTTCTAGCATTGACACATCCTTGGTTCATACCTGCCTACATTTGAAAATCAAAATTCCTGAGATTTAGGCCCCGCCCACAGCCACACAAGACTCCGCCCATTTGCACACGGCTCCGCCCGCACGCCCTGCCCACCTGTCAAACAGGTAAACTCATTGTTGTAGACAAAGTGCCCAAGGGGGTCTGCCTGCATTGTATTCTACACATAAGCATTTCTCTTTACAACCTTGCAGTTTAGTGAAGTTTGTTTACATTTTCAATTAACATGAGGTGTTTTAATGGCTGCAACCTCGCACACCGCTACCTCTGGCAATACAATAAAATCTCCTTTTAAAACACCATGCACGTTAAAAACACACACACAAGAAAAACTGTATTTTCACTATTTTCTACAGTAAGCAAAATGAAGGCGGCGCCGCCGCCGAAATAATGCTGCTTTCAATCCATGTCATTGGATTGAAAGCAGCATTATTTTCGCGGCGGCGCCGCCTTCATTTTGCTTACCATAGCATTGAATGAATGATTTCCAGTGCTATGGTAAGCAAAATGAACGCGGCACCGCCGCCGTAATGATAGTACTTTCCATCGAATGACTTTCAATCCATGTCATTCGATGGAAAGCACTATTATTACGGCGGTCGGGGGTCGCTTGAGGGAAAGGAAGGAAAATGTAAAAAAAAAATAAGCAAATACGAGCGCTCAAGTCTTACTTCTATTTGTGGATCCTGATTCCGGAATTGATCCTCGCTACTCAGGCAGTAAGTTGTCACGGGGGTCACCGGTCACGGCACATGGAAGTCAGGCAGTTTCCGGATCCCGCCCACTTCTCCACCCGATTGGCTACCGGCAGCAGCCAATCTGGTGGAGAATATGACAGGACCCGGAAAGAATGTGAAAATTCCTGAGATTCAAGGGACTTTTCCGGAGACCCGGACAAATGCTCAAAATTCCGGAGTCTCCGGAAAAATTCCAGATGTTAGGCAGGTATGCCTTGGTCTCTAGATTTAGACATCTAGAGCCCACTTCAGGACATGATGCATAGCGTTCCCCAACCCTTGCCTCTCTCCCAAAAGAGAACCCTCCTCCACCAGAGACCCCTTACCACCCCCACACCCAGCTCTCAAGATCCTGCAGGCCCCTGAAACCTTAACCTTTCAACCGGCTTTCTCTCTCACCCCTATCTATCGACTGCTCTTATGACTGCATGTCTAAAGTCTCTCTGCTTCTGGGCTAGCACTGCTAAGCATCTGCCCTGCCCAACAATCGGTGACCCTCAAAACACACAACTCAGTAACTCTCATACCATTCACCTTCTGGCTCCCCTTTTTTTCACACTGCAGCAACTTTCTGACTTGAAAGAACAATCTTGGAGAATAAGTGTACTCCAAAAGTTGATTTACGGCGCAATTCGTCCCCACAGCTGTCAGTTTAAACCAGCGGTCGAGGTGTATGAAAAGAAGTAGTGGAACTATGTTCCCTGCTGGCCGGCACCCACTCTCCACAAACCTCATCACCAAGCCCCCTCACACACACAATACAAACCCCCAAACACTTGCACCTGCTGTTTAAGGAAACGTCCAGTGCACTGCACTGAAAGTGCAAGTTTCAACTTCTTCCTACACTTTTATTTCAAAACGAAACCATTCCGGAACAGTTTCTTTTAAAAAATAAAAGCTGTCAAACGTAATTGAATAAAGTAGAGGAACACCGCTCCCGACCGCTCCCGCTTGCTCACTTCGACCGCTGGTTTAAACCAGTCTCTTGAAAAGGATGTGGGAGGAGTGTGCCTCACAAGACAGTGCAGTCAAAATGGCTGGCTTCGCCCAGCGCGTCTCTGTGTTAACTCCCTAAAACACGCAATGAAAAAAGAGAGTGCTCAACATTGCGAATTAAATGTCTAGGAAACACATCACCTTGAATCTGAAAATGTGGCGTATGCAAAAAGTAAAAATTTAAAATGACCTTTCCGAAGACGTGTGAGGAAAAGTAGTGATTAAGACCAGTGGCATCACCAGGGATCAAATTTAGGGGGGTTCACAGGGGGGACCTACAGACAAAAGTAGGGGGCTGCCTATAAATAGGTAATGTGTGACGTCAGAAGCACTCCTGCAGAGAAGCTTTGGTGCACACCAACTACCACACACCACTGCCCCTCCGCTCTCATCAGAATGCAGGCAGGAAACCATCAAGTCACTAATGACCCATCATTAGCGGTTTCGTGCACTATATTCTGATTGGAGGGGCTGCTCTTGGTTGCAGGGGGACCTTAACACTTAACAGCTCTTCATTGTTGTGTGGCAGCAATGATTCTATGGCAAGACAGGAGGCTCATATTATGCATTTAATCTTTACTCTGAACCACAGCAGCAAAGAATAAAAAACTTTATAAACAAAATTTTTTCAAAAAACACAACGTTATAACAATGCAATGGGAAACATCCCAGTCCAATATGGTGGGCAGGTCATGCCCTGGGGGTAGCCAATAGGGAGCGAGCCAGTCCCAATATAGGTCCATTCCTTTAGTAACTCCCCCTCTTTCTTTGCTGCTGACCCACAAGCTAAGTCACACCTCTGGTTTTCTCTTAGACTGTGTGCTTTGAAGTGTTAATTATATCACTTGGTTTCAGGGAGCAGCGTTTGGGAGAACGCGTTTCTTTTACTTGATACATTGTATATGCTGTGACTTTCCTCAGGCAAGCAGAGCGTTTGTTTATCTCGCCCGCGTTCGCCTGAGGTGATTTATTCGAGCGTGGAGTTCACTCATATTGTTGTTGCTTTGTAGCCTAGGGAGCTCTGTGGCTCACGCAGTAAGCGTGCTGTCTTGTGAAAGGCAGGTTTAGCAGTTCGTGCCTGCTCTCCGCCACAAAAAAATTTATATTTTTATTTTTTTCGTAATATGTTCCATTTTCTTTTATAAATTAGTAATAGTGTTACAGTTGTTGTAGGTTTAAAAATGTTGCTTCTTTGCCCTCACACGCTGCTCGCGTGTTTGTCTGTGGGAATTCAGACACTGCCCATGTTCTGCCTTGGTGGCCCTTACCTGTGGTTTGTGGCACACTATTAACTTGAGTCCTTACAGCCTGCTCGGCTTGTGTGAGTGCAGCTTTGACCCGGCTGTGTTTAAATAACGGTATATATATATATATATATCTATTTTACCAAAGAAATTGGTGCTGTCATGGACAAAGGAGTGCTTCCCTCCTCTACAGATGCCAGCACTCAAGTGCGCACTGCCAAAAAAAGTGAGAAGGTACTTGAAAACATTGGGGATCAAGCCTGTCATTCCCAGCCTTTAGTGGCTCAAGCTATTCAGTCCTCTTTGGACTCCGCTTTATCTAATTTGAATAATACTTTGGCGTCAGCCTTTGACAGATTAATTACCCGCATTGCGGATTTTCATCCCTCCCAGGACGCTGTCCCATCTGTGGAGTCCCAGGCACCCAGAAAATGTAAGGTTAAAAGTAAACATACCCAGGGACAACTCAGTCCCCTAGTGGCCATATCTCCTATTGCTTCCCCTAAGGGTAATTTAAAGCGCGGGTGGGAAGAATCTCGACCTATCTCTTCCACCCCCTGGCCGGCCCCCGCGCCTTTCGCGCCGGTGGAGCCCCCTATTGATGTCTCATCCTCTGACAGTGCAGATGATTCTGATTCGCCCCCTAAGAGGCAAAAAAGGAAGGTGACCTCGGTAGTCCCTCAAGGGGGTCCCCTGCTGGATGGTAGTGGTGTTCCTTTCTTTGATCCTGCCCTGATACAACACCCCAGGTCTGCTGAGTGGCAACCCTCTGAGGAGGTTTCCTCTTTCCTCCAGTTCTGGATCCGGCGCCCTATGGCCAAAGAGGATCGTAATAAGTTACGGGCGGAATGCCCTAGACCGTTGCTCGCCGACAAGGTAGCTCTAGCGCCAGAAATAGACCAGTCTATGGCGGCTTTTCTTTCCCAGAAAGGGAAGGACCCCAAGAAGGGGGTCGATAAAGCGTGGCGTAGTTGTCAAGACAGACTGTTGGACATCCTGGGTCCAGTCACGCAGATTTTTGAAATGGCAGAAGAGGCGGCGTCCTCTAATACCCCGATAGATGTTGACGCATTAAGGGGTTGGATCCAACGTACAGTATGCCTGCTCGGCAATGCTAATGCCTCCATATGTAGGGAGAGGAGGAAATCATTATTAATGAGGTTGGATTCCAAACTGGCAGACATGTCAGAGAGGGAAGGTGGCCCTGCAGCTCAGGGTAATTTGTTTGGGGATTCTTTCCTGAAAGATTTGTCAGCTTATGTTCACACATTTACAGCGCTGGACAAAGCGCAGGTTAATATAAAAAAGGTTTTTGCCCCAAAGGTTTTTAACAAGGCTGGACGAGGTAGGGCCCGCTCCTCCGGCCGTTTTTCCCAGGGCTCCTCCCGCCCCCGACAGTTTGCGCCCCGTGGCGCATACCATACCTCCTCTGCTCGAGGAGCACATAATCAGTTCTATCCGCAACAAAACTCCAGTTGGAGAGGACGTGCCGGCAGGGGAGCCGGAAGATCAAGAGGGCCAGCAGGTAATTTCCAAGGTGCTAAAAGTTTTTTCCCTCAAAAGTTTAGGTGGCAGACTAGCCAGGTTCCTTCCACAGTGGGAGGCTCTCACTTCGGATCCTTGGGTGCTACAAACGATTCAGGGTTATCAGATAGAGTTCTATGCCCCTCCTTGCCAGTTGTCCATTCCCCTTCCTTTGGTGTTCGACGAAGTCAAACAATCCCTTATAGATGGGGAGGTACGGGATCTCATCTCCAAAGGGGCGGTAGTCCCGGCCTCTTACAGGGCCTCTCAGTTCCAGAGTACCATTTTTCTAGTTCCGAAACCGGACCAGGGGTTTCGTCCAGTAATCAACCTGAAAGCTCTCAACTCTTTTGTGGTTTATCACCACTTCAAGATGGAGGGAATTCATTTACTCAGGGATACTCTTCTCCCTGCAGACTGGATGGTCAAATTGGACCTCAAAGACGCTTACCTAGTGGTTCCCGTCTTTCCCCCACATCAGGAGTATCTTCAGTTTCAGTGGGGGGGTCGAGTGTGGCAGTTTGCATCCCTTCCGTTTGGCCTGTCCTCGGCCCCATGGTGTTTCACCAAGCTCATGCGCCCTGTGATGGCTCTTCTCAGGTCCAGGGGGATTCGGATCATAGTTTATCTAGACGACATGTTGCTCCTGGCCCAGAATTGTCAAACTCTGTGTTCTCATCTGAAATTTACTGTGACCCTCTTACAGGATCTAGGTTTTGTGATAAATGTAAAAAAATCCATATTGAAGCCTACGCAATGTATCCAATTTCTGGGCTTCAATATAGATTCAAAGCTTTGCATCCTTCTTCTCCCAGACAGCAGACTGTCCAAGATAAAGAAGGAAATTCGTCTACTCCTCAGGAGAGGGAGGATCTCCCTCAGGCAGTTGGCCAGAGTTGTAGGGATGTTGTCGGCATCCATTCAGGCTATCTTCCCTGCTCCCCTACATTACAGAGCACTGCAACGCTTAAAGGCCAGGCATTTGCGCAAGTGTCTCTCTTACTCCCAAATGGTGGAATTGCCGCCAGAGGCCAGGTTGGAACTTCTGTGGTGGCTCAGGCACATGGAGGCCTGGAATGGCAAGGCAATATTTGGCCCGTCGCCGGATGTCGTTCTGGAGTCAGATGCGAGCAGATCGGGTTGGGGAGCCAGATTGGGTCAGGTCTCCACAGGAGGGAAATGGTCGGAGTCAGAGAAACTGCTCCATATCAATTGCCTAGAGTTGTTAGCGGGGTCTTTTGCTGTTCGGAGTCTTCTCAAGGATCAGGGGAATTGTTGTGTTCTCCTCCGCATGGACAACATATCTGCGGTGAGGTACATCAATCACCTGGGGGGTACCAGGTCCAAAGTCTTGGCGGATTTGGCGAGAGAGTTTTGGCATTTTTGCCTCGACAGGGATATTCTCTTGAAAGCGGAATACCTCCCAGGAGTCAGCAACGAGGTTGCAGATTGGAACTCCAGGCACCTGCAGGACAGGAGCGATTGGATGCTGAACAGGTCTCTTTTTGCCCGCATAGAGTCCCTCTGGGGTCCTCTGATGATAGACTTGTTTGCCTCCAGACTGAATTGTCAAGTTCCCAGGTTTTACAGTTGGAGACCAGATCCGTTAGCTCTAGCCACCGACGCTTTCCTCCAGGTTTGGTCGGGTCAGTTGGGGTATGCCTTTCCTCCCTTTGCTATGATAGCCCGGGTTCTGGTCCAGGTTCGCACTCAGGCGGTGTCTCTGGTTCTAGTTGCCCCCTTTTGGCCCTCTCAAGTTTGGTTCCCGGCCCTTCTAGAATTGGCAATAGATATTCCCCGTCTTCTCCCTCGCGATCCCCAGTTGCTAGTGGATCCGGAGGGTCTCCCTCACGAGTTGGTCTTGCAGGGACACCTTGCCCTTATGGCTTGGAAGATTTCAGCTCTTCCTGGTGCTTCAGAGGACTTTCGCAAGACTCTATGGCGGTCATCAGGGACTCCTGGGCGCCCTCTACTAAGGCAGGGTATTCCACAGCATGGAACAGATGGGTTAGCTGGTGTGTGGCTAGGCACCTCAATCCCGTTTCTGCCCCTCCTGTAGAGGTGGTTAATTTTCTTGTAGAATTGTTTAAGGAAGGGAAAGTCTACAGAACTGTTAATGGTTTTCGTTCGGCTATTTCAGCCGGTCATCTTTTGGTTAAAGGGGAACCAGTGGGTAGACACTTTTTAGTGCGAAGGGCCCTCAAATCTATCCGTATTAAGGTTCCGCCACAACCGAAATATTCGGTTCTTTGGGATGTTAATGTGGTGCTGCAGCTCTTCAGGTCCTGGCCTCTTAATGAGGAACTGTCCCTGCAGCAGTTATTTGCCAAACTTGCTATGTTACTATGTCTGGTGTCTGTTAAAAGGGTCTCTGATATCAGAGCTCTTGATGTGGATAATAAGATGTTCACCCCTCAAGGGGTTACTTTCTTTATCTCACGAAGGACTAAATGCATGACTTCTTCGATATCCTATCCAGCTTTTCCTGAAGATTGTAAACTATGTGTGGTCAACTGTTTGAAATGTTTTGAGATTATAACTGAAGGTTTTAGACCTCCCAATACCTCTCAGCTGCTGATTTCCTACAGGAAACCCCATAAGCCGGTCTCCCCTTCTACTTTGGCCAGATGGATCAAATGGGTTATGCGGGAGGCGGGGGTTGACACTTCCTCTTTTGGTCCCCACTCAGTCCGAGGCGCTATGGCCTCTAAAGCAGCCTTTCTGGGGGGTAGTTTGGAACAGATCCTAAAAGCAGCTGACTGGTCAAGGGAATCAACTTTTAAGACATTTTACCATAAGCGTATTGCCCATGTAGCGGTGAATGTAATGCAAGGGCTTTGAACTTGCATAATATGAGCCTCCTGTCTTGCCATAGAATGTCTAATCCCCCACACTAGCGTGAGATGGGGGTTTAGATTCTATAAAAGACAAGGAGGCGAGTATTATCCCACCCACCCACCCTTACTGGTGTCGGTTGTTGTTTCAGAGGGCAGTTGATGACTTCGATGCAGGAGGAAGTGGGAGATTGAGCTCCAGGTTGCAGAAGGTTTCAACCCCGGCGTCTCCATGGGAGTTTGTTCTTCGTTCCACGTGGAGAAGGTGTTCGGTGGTCGTGTGAGACAGATCAGCGTCAGAAAGAGGGGGAGTTACTAAAGGAATGGACCTATATTGGGACTGGCTCGCTCCCTATTGGCTACCCCCAGGGCATGACCTGCCCACCATATTGGACTGGGATGTTTCCCATTGCATTGTTATAACGTTGTGTTTTTTGAAAAAATTTCGTTTATAAAGTTTTTTATTCTTTGCTGCTGTGGTTCAGAGTAAAGATTAAAATGCATAATACTCGCCTCCTTGTCTTTTATAGAATCTAAACCCCCATCTCACGCTAGTGTGGGGATTTAGACATTGCAGCCCTGTGTGTGTGCCTTGCAGGCTGACACAGCACTGCAGACAGTGCAGAGGGAGTAGCCCAACTGAGGGAGGGGGAGCACAAAGGGGGTTTTGGAGGCAGGATTTCAGAGGAGGGCTATGGGGCCCCTAGCGACGGCACTGATTCAGACAGGAAAAGAGTTGTGGATTTGGTGATTGGGGAGCGTAAGAGAGGTTCAGATAGGGTGGAAGTCTGTTAGTCTGTTTGGGGGTCAGAGGAACCATAGTGTATTTGAAAGACCAATTTAAATACAGGTTATTTTCGATTTTTTGTTTGGTTTACTTGTCCTTACAATGTAATAAATACAAATTCTACGATTCACGATTTGGCTGTTTGCGCATTCTATCTTTAACCTTTCAAGATGTGTACTTCGACCACTGCCACGGACGGCTCGCCAACCAATCAGTGTTTAGGATCGGTCATTCCATTAGCCGCGAGGACAAGCCATGCCTGGCCCCACTAATGGCACCCAAGTTTTTGGGAGGAGGAGACCTTTTCTCCCCCCTCGGTCCCCTCCCCCCTTCACACGTGGGCCCTTCCTCTGCCATGGCTGCTCCACATGTAAACAGTGCACTCAATTGGGAAGGATCAAAGGCGGTTTCGGGCCTATACGCCTCCAGATTTCCTGACCAAGGAAACACATTCATTAAAACTGCGGAAGTGGGCGGCGCCTGCGTGGGTTCCTTATGGGAATTTAGGACGAACGTTCCCGCTCTTAGCAATTCCAGGGTTAAAGGGGATGCGCTTGCTTTCGCTCCAGGCACTCTATAGACCGTACTCATGGGAGGAAATTAGAACGCGGTCTTTCCCACCAGCGTGGAAGCTAACCAGTCCTGGAAAGAGCAAATTCTAAAATAATGTAGCTCATCACGGATAACAGAAGGCAATAACGTGTATACAATGCAGTGTCTTAAAATAACCACTTCACAACTTTAGGGGATAATGTTTTGGACCGGTTGAAACTTTTTAACAACCACCCTTGCTTGTTTTAGAGAGAATAGCAGTCAGCATGTCTCTTTCAGGCAATCACGCTGCCGGGTACCCTTTGTTCCGGGCACATGTTTAGTCCATACCTGCCTAGATTCCCAAAAGCAAAACCCGGGCAATGAGGTCACCGATTCCCATTCCCCTTCCCCAAGACCCCGTCCACCCGACTCAACCACTTTAAGAAAAAAAAGATGGCAGCGAGGCACCAAAACACGCAAACAAAAGAAAAAGGGCAGTTTTCATTTTTTGTTTGTTTGCGTGTGTCTAGGTGTCACTCTTCACATTGGTGCAGGATAGGCTGCTAACTGTCCGCCGACCTTCAGATCTATCGCAGATCCTTAGTTTCCGCCCACACCTCGATGTAATTGCCCACAAACTGTGTGTTTGTAGTCAATCACATCGAGGCGTGGGCGGATGTCCTTGGATTGCAGGAAACCCTGGAGACTCCACGATCTTCCCCGGAGAGCCGGAGAAGAGCGTAAAAACCCTGAGTCTCTGGGGTAAACCTGGAGACTAGGCAGGTATGGTTTAGTGTGTGCTTGAGATATCAAAGAGAGAGACCCTCACTAGTTAGCACACTCCTGTCTTGTGGAGGGAACAGTACTGAGGGGATCTGTCCCAGAGTAAAGGCTCTATAGTTTGAACTCACACCTTTTAGTGCCCAAGCTCTTGTTTCCAGCGGACATCCTCTATTCACAACCAATAGTTACAGGTATGCAGTGATTTTGTCGAATTAAAAACAACAAATTCATTTTTGAACGCACCCAAAACATCTATAAAAAAAGAACGATTTTTAAAAACTATATAAATGTGGGTGGCAATAGGAATAGTTTTGGGGTGGGGAAAAGTATAATTTGTAAAAAAGGGATGGTATTTGGGGGGTAACCCTCACAAAGCAATGAAAAAAATGTGTTATTTTTTAGAAATGTTTTGTTTTTGTTTGGTAAAAAATAATTTGTTGTTTTGTGATTCTTTAAAATCACATGTAACCATAGTTACACTGCAGGACTTCTTGCTTTTGGGAAACCATACGTCACCTTTTCTGCTGTTGTCAATGGGGAGTGCAGTTGTCACGCAATACACCCCTATCGGCCTCGGTAGTGATTTGCCCCTGCCAGTCGACAGTCCTCCTGTTGGCGTTCAGGATATATTAAATCCAAGATCCAGGGACATTGGCGCTTCACTGAATAACTGACAAAATCACGGGCTTATGCAAGCATATAAGCATATACTCCGACATTTCAGCCTATGATAAACCACATACACAGGTCAAAGTGCAAAGAAAGTCATTATGGCACACATAACACACTTGGATTTTGGATTTTCATTTTTACTGAGTACACCAGTCAAACAGCAGTATCACAGAATCCTCCGACCTCGAGGCGTGCTTACATATATATATATATATATATATATATATATATATATATATATATATATATATATATATATATATATATATATATGCAATCAATGCGAGGTTCAAAATGCAATCTTAAAACAATATTCAATATTCAAATAAACATTCAATGGTCAATTGATTCATATATTTAATGTACATATTGTCCAACGCGTTTCGAGTGATACTCTTCATCAGGGGCTTGTAATCACAAGATTTCTTGTGTAGTGTCCAAAATGCTCCAATGGTCCAAGTATGTTATTCTCGTGAGGAATTCATCATACAGTCTGCTTATCTGCAGATACAATGTATACTCATCAAATGTCCTTATTAGTGGTGCGCTACCATATTGATCGGTATGGTAACAGTAGCGCCGAGCACCTCTCTTGTTGCTGTGAAAAGGGTTTTAAGATTGCATTTTGAACCTCACAGTAATTGCATATGAGAAAACTGAACTTTATTAGTTTTATTAGTGGCAGGTCTTGTTCCTCAATTGGAACCATGTACCACTATTAACTACTTGCCTTATTTAGGTTATAAAATAGTGTGCAGGGGCCTCGAGTTCCCTAATAGGGAACTTCTTTGCTTTCATTATTATTTATACAACCTAGATGCCAGAGTTGTGGTGTCACCTGAAATACATCGACAGCTTTTTCTAAGTCACACAAGATCATTTAAATTTGTGGGAAGTAAACCCACCCACTATATCATTAGTAGGGGTGCATTGTGTCAACTTAGTGTGTTCCTGTCTTAGCTACTCAGGATTTGCTAAAGTTTCACCAGGCCCTCTAGCTAGTAGCGTGGTGGAGCAGGGCAAGCTTAACTCTCAGGATGGGAGAGGGATGGTTAACAGGTGCAGGACACACTTTTTGCAAGTACCAAATGAGAGAATGTCCACACACTATATTGGTGTAAACATACACTCTTCACATAGGAAAAGGCAATAGATAAAACACTATACTAACAGGTAAGTAAACTGTACACAACTCATATGCAACACTCTATTAGGCAGGTTGCAAGTTTTCAAGAGTTTTCAAAAGTTCAAAAAGGACAGGAGCACACATTCCCACCGTCACTCGCACCCTCCAAAATAAGTCATCTGTTATACGCCGACAACCTAATCCTACTGGACCAGACCCAGATCGGCCTCCAGAGACAGTTATCCGATCTCTTGAGCTACACTGCTGAAAACAACTTAAAAATAAACAAAGAGAAAACAAAAATAATGATACTGGAAGCCGGTCAGAAGAAGAACAAATGTTCAGAAAAATTCAAATGGTTCCTTGAGAAAAATGCGATAGAGAGGGTCACCGACTACAAATACCTAGGCGTCCAGATGGACTCCTCGAAAAATGAGTCTTCTATGCAGAACGCACTTCAAATCAAATTAAAGAAACTAGCCTTTCAAGGAAAGGCTATCGATCTAAAGTTTGGAAAATTCTCTTGCATCCCTGTAATCGAATTTTACAAGAAAAAAGTTGTCCCCTCGATCACCTACGGAGCCGAGGCCATGCCAACGATTCCAGACAGAACCTGGCAAAAACTAGAAAGCATGTTCTGGAAGACGGTCCTTGGTCTGCCGAACTCCACATCAATAGCCGCAATCCGCCGGGAGCTAAGTCTAGTGTCACTAACAGCAACAGTCAACTTAAACGCTCTTAGGCTATTTAGGAAATGCATCACGGACGAGAGTGACCAAATTTACGGTCTGTTAAACAAAGAACTCCATTCTGGCAAGGTAAAAATGCTAACTATCTGGAAAGAAAAAAACATGTCCCTACTCGAGTCAGTCACGTGTTCGAAAGCTGATCTCATTACAAATCCGTTGAGAGTCTATAAGATGCTGAAAGAACTAGACTGGATTCATACTCAAGATCTAGCAACCAACAACAAACTTCTTCTCCATCTGCCTCCTTTGTTTTCCAAACTCAACGAGCCGATGCAGTACCTCCAAAAATTCCCAAGCAGGGGGGCTCGAAACTTCATGCTGAGGACTAGGTTGAACCTGCTTGAAACCAACGAAATCCGAAACATTAGAGGTTTATCAGACTCCAGCACGTGCCGATTGTGCAAAGCCAAGACGGAAACCATCCGGCATCTACTGCTGTCATGCCCGAAAACTTTAGATTTGAGATTGGCCTACGTAAAGCACCTCAGCCTAGACGAGTGTGGGTGGGACGAAGATATTTGCTGGCAAAGACTGATCGGAGGAGACCGAACCACCTGGCTCCTAGCAACCACCAAAATACTCCAACATACTTTGATGAGGATAGCGGGATGAGGGTCCCACCCTTGTGTAGTTACTGCACTTCGTTTTTTTTCTCTCAACTTTTTTTTTGTAAAGTTCTTTTGAACATATACAAATAATAATAATAATAAAAAAAGTTCAATAAATAGCCTTTCCTAGAGAATACAGTGCAGTTGCATGAAAGTGGAATGCTTTTCCTGTCTAGGGCAGTAAAGAGTTTTTAAACAGGCCAGGAGAAACCCGTTGTTCGGGTTTTGGCAATCTTTTGTAGAAGAGATACCTTTTGTGAAAATGTGCAAAAGATCCGTTTCTGAGGTTCCAGTGGAGTTTAAGCCACGAAGAACCTTGTTCAGGAAGAGGGGGGCAAACAGATGTAGACCCAGCTGAGGAAAGGGCTTGCCTGCAGCGTTGGTGAGTCAGGGTGCAGTTCCATGGGTCCTGGAAGCAGTTCTTCAGCAAGCAAATGTTTGGTTTCCAGAGGCAGTCACTTTGCATGTTGCTTGGAGACCACTGACAGTGTATTTATTTATTATTGTGTTTTGATTATAAATGCAACAAACCTTTTGCACACTTTATCAACAAAATAATAATACAATTATAATAACGCAAAACAATCTATCAGAATCATTGATTACTAGACATATAAGCGAGTGATAACAAATTCAGAAAAAATCGATTAAAATCGAGTAAAAACTTTTACATAACACATTTCACTAGACTATTAAAAGATTACACTCATACATTGTTTAAAGGAAATGAATATGGATGTTCCTCCGAATATACATTAAATGCAAAAAGGAATCACCCAAAGTGATCTTCAAAATAGAGAAATTTGGCAGAGGGCTTCACTCCACGCATGATATGCAGCTGCTGTAAAAACAACTGACTTTGCCCCAAAAATGGAGCTCCAAAAAAGGGTCGGTTTCAATTGAATCAGCACCAGTAATGCCTCAATGTAGGGCAGTGTGTAAGGAGATGGCGCGCAGACTCTGCATCCAGATTGCAGAATCGACATAGCCTCTCATTAGGAGGTAGATTTATCCAGCGACCTACGTGCTCTCTAGTGGGTAAGATGTTAAAGCGTAAATAAAGAATACATCTGCGTATTTGTGGGGAGCGTAACTTGGTTAAATAGGAGCGAGGTAGATTACGAGGAACACTCTGAGAGCTATATGCTGCATACATTTTCTTTTTTGCCAGTGAATCAATGTTAGTAAAAATGTCAAAGCCTTATGGTTTTGTTTAATAAAATGCCAGGCGCATTTGGTACCAGTACCAAATCCTGAAGCGCAATCTCGATATGCTCTAGAGGGCTTAATGCTGTCTAAGAAAGCTGCACCAAAACATTATTACCACATTCCTGAGAGTATTGTCGGCCAGATAACGGATTAATGTATTCCAAGAAGGAGGAGATGCGTAGATAGCAAGAAAGAGGTTACAGCGCTGGACAAGCCAGAGAGAGCAAATAGATGAACCTCCCAACCCTCAGCGGTGGGCCTTGACTGGCACGGAGCTCAGTTCTCCACGGACAGAACGCAGGAGCTTGCCCTCAAGTGTTTCCACCCCAGTCATCATGGGTTCCGGTAAGGCAGCAAGTCCCTAAAGTATCCCCGGCACTATACTTTTACGATACATCGATATGAGGCCCTCAATACTATCACCATCGTTTTTACATATAAAACGTTCGAGAAGCAGCCACTTCTTTAATATTTTAGATCTAATAAAATTGCCATAGAAATCTTGACAAGGAGGATAGCAGATGGGAACTCCAAAATACATATATTTATCCACAATTTCTAAGGGAAAATCATTAAACAGCCAATGAACTCTCAATTTTGTTAGATTTTCCACCAAGAATCAAAATGTTTGTTTTAGAAACGTTGACTTTAAGGAGAGAGGATCAGAATTGCTGAGAGTTTCAGCAATCATACACCGGTGTACCAGCGACCCCCAGGACCACGATTTTGGATCTTCAGGGTTAAGGGTCTGGATCAGAGGAGCGGAAAGGTTTAGCTCGCGTCGACAGTATTCAGCTTCTGAGGATGGGATCAGCTTGTGAAGACCCTCCGCCAGGATTATTGTTGAATAGACACACGGAGAGGGGCCAGTCACTGAAGAAGGACTGTGAGGAGGTGGTATTGGCAGTGTGGTTGCAGGGCAAAGGGCAGTACAGGCCCCTAGAGCTCCCAGAAGGAGAAAGATGGCACCAGCGTGCTTGCCTGTTGTCCTGGGATGAAGAAACTCAGGTCAAGATGGCACATATAGTCTTAAGGGTCTTGGCAGAGAAGGGCCTACCACTTCTGGATCTGTGAAGGCAGTCACATCGGGGCCTTCAGGGAGAAGAGCCCTTTGAGCAGAAGCAGTGATCTAGTTTTCCCTAAGAAACTATGGGATTGAGCACTGCAATTGGGTCCTTCTGAACTTCTGGAGAGGTAGAGCTTTTCCATAAGACTCTGTGGAGCGTCAAAGGATGCTGGGGCAGAGCTTTGGTCCTTCCATCCAGCACTAGGCCTTCCAGAAGAGCAGGTTTAGAGGCCCAGCAGTGGACAAGGCGATGCATGGTGTGAGATTGGACAGACCACCTCACTACAGACAAGTATCATTTAAAAAGAGGGGTGGTCGGCCACTGTGTGACCATCCCTCCAAGCACACACACATGCAGCACCCAGGAAGGGCTCGCACACACAAAGGAAGTGAATATACACTATCCTAGTGAGGCATCTACATATGCCAATGAGAACTGGTTTCAATTTCAGGCTGACTACAAAGCCCAGTCCTGCGTCCTGTGGCCAAATATGTCCACTTTCTACCATGCACACAGAGAGAAACCAGGGATAGTCACGTGAGCCCCCAGGACTTCAAGGCAAACGTAAGCAACATCCATTTTTTGAGTGGAGGGCGGAAGGTTGGGTCACAATGGAGACCAGCCAGTTAAAATGGTTTCCACGCGGTGGGTGACATATTACGAAAAGTAAAGGCCCCTACCAGCCAAGATACATGACTATCATATATAGATAAATTGTCTCGGGAGGATAGCTCAGCTGCAACGTGCTCACCTTGAAAGCAAGACCACACGGAGGAACACAGGTTTGATCCCTGGGTCCGCGCTTAGACACCGCTGGGTATTAAGCACGTTATAAATAACCTATAATATATATATATATCTATCTATCAGAGAGGGAGTAAACTATGTGGTATTTTTTGTTGGGGGGGTCATAGGAACTCTTGCTTTGCTCTTAAGCGCTGTGTAAAAAACGGAATATTGCGCTGAAGTCTGCCAGCATATTTCAGAGCCCAGTGTGCTGCTTATCATATGATATTGATATTGATATTTTATTTCCATCACACTCATACACAAGTGTTTCACTGGCACTCATTACTGGCACAGAGTTCTCTGCGCCCTACTATTCACGCACATGCCTGGTTGTATCTGAGCTACAGGATGCCCGATAGGGTGGCAGATATATGATGTAGCTCAAAAGTGCCGTTTTTATTCTAGACTTTGACATTATACACGAGCAGGGGGGGCACCTAGGCAGTCCCCCAGCGCGTGGAGGCCAAGGACACCAGCCACCCCTTCAACCGCCACCACTCTCCCTGTGCCCCTCGCGGTCAAGCCGAGTGTCCTCCTCGCTGGCTCCTGTACACACCCAGCTGACCCCCAGTCCTCCGGGGCTCTCCACCTGAGCCCCCCCACACCTTCAGGAGCGGGGAGACCGCAACCCCAGACAGAGACCTGGTACTCCCGCTGCCAATCCCCTTACACCCAGGGGCCCCGGGCGCCAGAGGCACAATACTCGTCCAAAGGGCCTGAACCAGGTCTCACACAGCCCCCCCAGGAAATCAGGCCAGCCGCGAACCGCATATAAGTCTTAATGACCAGCCCCGCCAGGAGGGTACCCTGAGCCAGGTACTAATGCAGCATCCAGATCTAGACTGCAGAGGCACAAAAGTCACTTACATCCCAAAATGCCAGTCCACACCTGACCTCATGGTCCCAGACCGCCACAGGTCGCAAGGACACCAGCGTGATAAATGGTGCTCTCCACTATGCAATGTCCAACTGTGATTGCGGATCACGTGCAGTGCCTGGAATTCTCTCTACACAGTCTCTGCCCGAGCAAGCTGCACCACCGACCTCGTCCACAGCCCCCCCTGGGGCCCCTGCCGGGCGGCCGCATGCCCCTCCACCGGCCGCCCACCCTCTTTCCCCCGGAGGCAGGTCAGCCCGGGGAGCACCAGCACAACCACACTCACAGGTCCGCCGCAGGGGAAGCACCGAACCGCTCACTCCGCCAGTCCATGGGCGCACACCGGCCACCCTCTCCAATGGCCTCGGACGTCCTCCGGCAGGTCTGCCCCCTACACCAGGCCCGGCGGACCTTCCACAAGACCAGGCAGGGATATCCAACTCCCGGCGACACCCAGAGCAGACATGGCCACCCTCCATCACTCTATTCCGCTTCAGCGGGACCCAAGTGCCGCACCACTCCAGGCTCCAGTCGGGCAGCCCCTCCCCCACGCTTCTCCCGCGCTGTCTCGGGCCGACTAACCGCCGCTCCTGATCGTCCCGAAACCACTTCCACAGGGGGCCCGGGGCTAAGACACCTCTTCACACGCCGCGTGGCCACAAAAACCTTTGCAGAGACGTCCGGATAATGCTCCAAATATACGTGGTGCTGGAGAGCCTCACAGGCTTGCGGCCATCTTTGCCGGGCTCACTAGCGCCCCCCATGCAGTTTTTATTCTAAATCACGCCATTTGCATGGAAGGGAGAGGAGGTATACGGGTTCCTGCTGTCTGGCTTTCCTTAGCACCGCTCCTCCTACAGCTTGGATGGTTTATTCAGCAATGTCTCACCTGTCTTGCCCGTTCAGACGTTTCTCAGCTGCTCTTCACATCAGAGGTTTCTCAGCTGCTCTCATCAGTTTAGAGATTTTTTTTCTTCTGTTGGATTCCTAAGGAATGTTAAGCGCCTGGGAGAAAGCTTTGTTTGGGTAAGAGATGAAACACCTGCCAGGCGCACTGTGTCAGGGTGGGAGGAATGCTATATATAGCGTATTATTTATGCCTGGCTGAAATATAGTGTTGGACCCTCAGCCTGGGGATGAGGCTGTGTAAGTTATCGGGCAGAGGAAGTAAGACGCTCGGGCGCACCCAGTGAATTGAAAGTCTTTGTCCATCGGTTGTTTCAGAACCGGATGGTGGCAACATATGTGTTGTGACGTAGGATGTCCCTGCTTGGCAGATGATGCCCTATGTCAGTAGTTGAATAAGTACAGGCCACGCCCCCGCACGGCCGAGACCCAACATACAGCATCGAGAGTCCATGGACCTCATTACGGCTTTGGCGGTAGCCATGCTGCCGCCAAAATCGGGTCCGAGTCTGGGTTCCCTGAATGGGGAATTACTGGGCCATTCTGAGTTTGGAGGGCCCGGTAATTCCTCCCTCCAGGAACCCGAGCCCGGACCTTCCCCATTCCCATTTGAGCCCCTATGGGGCTCAATGGGAGAGCGAGCAAACAACGGGCCGATTACGAGTGGCCCGTTGTTTGCTCCCTCTTCCCCTCGCGGGACCCGGTACGGATGCCTGGTTTGACCAGGCGTTCCTTACCGGGTCCCGTGAGGGAAGCTTGTAACGAGGCGGAACGGGTTTTACGGGTCCGCCTCCTTTAGCAGAGCCTGTTAACCCGTTCCGCCTCAGTTGTAATGAGGCCCCATGTCATTATTACGTCTCTCCAGGACCCCTGGAGGTGCGCCAAAAAAAGCAGATGAGGTGGGCGGCGGCAGTGTGCCCCCCCAAGGACCTTGCATCCAGGGGCGGAGCCAGCCACAAAACTTGGTGGTTGGGACCTGGATGGCAGTTTTTAAAACTAGTAGTAAGTGGGGCCATAAAACATATTTTGCTGTTGATCCCCACCTGGCGCCCTGTCGGCTGAGAAGATATTTTCCCTTCCTTTGGCCCATTAGATGCACCTTTCACCCCCATCTCACCAAAGGCGTAGCACGGATTGTGTCACACAGTTTTGTAGGGTAAGACATGAAAACAATCCATTAGATGCCAAGTCATCAACAATGCACAGGAGCATTTTAAAATACATTTTCATAATGTCTTTGCCCAGTGTATGCCAATATGCTGCAAGTGTAAAAAACATATTCATACTGATTGTGCCCAAACATGTCCATTCTGGTGCTCCTATATATGCCAGTATTCCCACATCAGAAAATACCCATGTTTGCTTTGCCCATTATGCCAGTAATGATACCATAACAAAACATGCGCTTGCTGGCTCTGCCAATATATGCTGTATCATCACGTCAGAACATGCCCTTAATGCCAGTTGAAAAAAAAACAATGCCACAGTAAGAAAACATGCCTTTGCTGGTTAACTGCTCCAATAGCTCAGCGAGTTGAGCCTTTGCTGCTGCAATCTGTGTGTGATCTACTGGACACAGCTTCAAATCCCAGCAAGGCCCTCTCAGCATTGCATCCTTCTGAGATTGATAAATGAGTACCAACTTTGGTTGGGTGATCATTTGATATAAATATGTTCTCTGTACAATGCTTTGGTGAAAGCACTATACAAATAACAGATCATTATCATTACACAAATCTCCCTTATGAAAACACTCATCATGTTGTATTTGCCCACAAATGCCAGTAGAACATGTCATGCAACAGTAAGAAACATTGCCTTATGGGCTGCACAAAGGTTCCAGCGCCCCCGCCACCCCGCGGCCTATCTAAGAACACTTATCATTTTGACTTTGACCTTAGGCTCTGTTTAACAATGCCATGCCACAGTAAAGAAACATGCCCTGCCCCATGTAAAAACACTCACAAATCTAGCTTCATCATTAATGTGAGTACAACATTCAATGCCCCAGTAGGACCCAGTCAGCCCCATTGCAGTACCCTTCCCCTACTGCAACCCCTCCTTCACTTAATAACACTCAAATTGGCTTTGCTTTGCCCAAAAATGCCAGAAAACATGCTATGCTCCTGGCAAAAAATGTTCATGCTCCAATGCCTGCGCCAGGCTCGGACTGGCCTATAGGGCAATGCTCGAAACAAAAATGCAAAATGCTTGTGTGGCCCACTTGTTTTGGCCAATGTGGGCCAGTTTGATGATTTACTTCCCTATGTGGCTAGTAGTTTTGACCAGTGTTGCTGGATAGATATTGTTTAATGGCCAGTTTCCATCACATTGTATCCAAATTCTCTCCCTTGGGTACTATACAACAGTCTGTCACAAAAGGAATGAATTGCCATTAGCAACTGAGGGCCACTTTTTCATTGGTGCCCGAGACAATGCTATACCCCAGCCCGCGCGTGCACGCGCTCGCGCACAGAGACCCTATACAGCTTCTGACATTCACAGTGCATTCTCATTCACATGCACACTCGCGCCCATGTGCAGCATTCATACTGCATGTATTCATATGCATGCACTTAGACACCCCCTCACATACAAAGATACATACACGCACATACACACACCTTCACATGCATTCATAGATATATACGTGCATACAATCCACACAAACACAAAAACAAAAACACGCTGTTTTTCTCTTACCTGTTTCACTCTATACCCTCTCGGGCCCTTCCCTGTCTAAGCCTCGGCCCCTGACAGCCTATTTAGTTAAACAAAGCAATGCTAATCATTGGGGGCATGGGCCAACTAAACGTTGAGCCCAGCAGTTAAGCCTTTAGCTTCCATACAGGGGTCTATTGACAGCATCCCCAGGGGTGGCATTTATCCTCAGCACGTTTGCTGATGCCTCAGATACGGTAAAAGACTATTTTCTCCCACTTGGAGAGCTGGTGTATTTACTTACTTTTAAAGTGTAAAAGTATGTTAAAGTAAGTAAATACACTGCTCTCTGAGGTGACAAATGTGACAGCTTTTTGCCTTCTGAGCCTTGGCTGGGCCTCACAGCATAATGATGACTGCTACATCAAAGTGGGAGGGCTTCAGCCCTCCCAAGCCCATGCCTAGCGCCGCCCATGCTCGCATCCCATCGAGGATAGAGGCCTCGAGTGTCCTGTACCCTCGGCAGAACCACGGTTGAACCAAGTTGCCGGAGGGGGTTGGCCCACGGTCAGTGGGCAAGGTTAACACATTGCTCCCCGCGGGTGGTGGGTGGAGCTAGAAATCACCACGCCCGCACAGGCAAGTGCTGTGTCAGCAATTGGAGCCTGTCGGTCGTGCCCTGCTGCCACGTGGCCATGGCTGGCAGGCGTATGATCTGGCGACTCTAGTGACTCAACGGCCCCTCATGTGGCAAGGAAGCTTTGCCATGAAGGAGGGGTCAGAGCCTGGCAATAGGGATCTGGGGTTGTCATTTGGCAGCCCTAGTCAGGGTGGTCGTCGTGCCTCTCTCTCTCTCTCTGCGGACTCACCTGCAACTGTCTTCCGTGCGCTGCTTGCGGTACCAGCTAGAGGCCTGTTCAGGGTGCTCGCACTTCATTGAAGGGTTAGGAATGAATTTAGCAGATGGGGAAGATGATGGGTTATCCTCCAGGACTTCTTCTGGTTCACACTGGACTACTGGTCGTTTGGATGTCCCTCGGGGTGGACATCACAGAGGTTTCGCAGGAAATCCTGTGACCGAATTTGTTGTCTCTGGTTCTCCTGCGACCCTGGGCCCACGGTGGGATATGTGGTTGGAGCGACTGGAGATGTTCTTCGCGATGGCGAAAGAGACAGATGATGGTGCTATGAGAATGATGCTGTTGTTCTATGCTGGGAGCGAGGTACACAAGATCTTAAAAACTCTGCAGATGAGAGGCAACGCTTATGAGGATGTGGAGCCAACATCCTGAGTTGTGCAGAGGGGGGCTACCTCATGATTAGCCGTGCCCAGCCGCTGGGGAAACCTGTGACCAATGGGGCAAACCAAATCATTTTGCCAGGCTGTGCTGTGCCGCCTGGCGTGTTGTGCAGCCCAGCCGACCGCCGCTGACACCGCCACACCCTTGCGACAAAAACGACAGAGGGTCAGCGCTATCGAGGCTGGAAGGGCGGCCAACATTGAAGAAGCATTCTTTGTCTCGGCAATCGGCCTGCGTGGTAAGGGATATCGCCACAAGCCTCCCTGCTCAGTGTCTATTTGGTCCACATCCATGCCTTCCATCCGTGACGTCAGTAAACGTCATGCCTTCGGTGCAGTTCCGCAAGCTGAGTACTTCCCCAAAGCTAGTAGCATCTTGGATCTGCATTTTCGTGTAAGCATGGTCTACGCTGCTGCTGTCGGAGGGGTTGTGCCACAATTGTGTGGTGCATGACCAGGTGTCCATCCCTGCTCTGTTCTTCGTGACGCGGGTGGCCAAAGACATTCTGCTCAGTTGCTCCATGGTGCAGGATCTGGACGTTGTACGTTTGCCATTTGAAATTTACCATCTGGACGTTGACAACATTGTGGAAAAGTTTCAGGTACTCTTTGATGGCATCGGTTGCCTCAAAAGGTAGGAGGTGAGGCTGCATGTGGACAGGTCGGTGCAGCTGGTGACACTCCGCTACAGAAGAATCCAGTTCCATTTGCACAAGAAAGTGGAGTAAGAAATGGTGCGGCTGGAGCAGCCAGAGATAATTAAGAGGGTGGATGGTCCCACACCATCGGTATCACCCATCATAGTGTCCGTTAAACCCAAGTGTCCGGATGAGGAGTGTGGACATGAGGCCAACCCAAAGGGCCATTAGCAGGGGAGGCAACCCCACTCCAACCCTCAATGACATCCTGACAGATCTGCAAGGGACCAAGGTCATCTCGATATTGGCATGAAATCCAGATATCACCAGGTACCGCTACACATGGACTCAAGACCCATCAAAACAATTATTTTGCACATTGGGCTCTTTAGTTACAAGAGGTGCAGCTTCGGGGTCTCCTTCGCTGCTTAAGGTTGCCAGCACATGTTCAGGGGTGTGTTGGCAGGCCTTCCAGTGACAATGTCCTCATCTGTGTGGGCTCTCACAAGGAGCACATGAAGCAGTTAACAGCGGTGCACCAACGTGTAGCACAACATGGACTGACACTCAACAGGAGAGTGTTGGATCCTGCAGTCCCGTGCAAATTATTTTGGTTTTGTTTTCTATGAGGAGAGGCTCTTTCTGGATCCCAGGAAGGTCTGGGACATCAATGAAGCATTGACCCAGGTCTCCTAGTCAGAGATGAGGAACTTTATGGAGATGCTAAACAATTGTGGATGTTGTAACCCCAACCTAGCTATGCTGACAGAGCCGCTGAGGACCTCACTAAGAAGGTCCAGGACTGGCGGTGGGGTCAGAGGGACCAGGATGTGTTTGTCACTACCAAGGTGGCCCTGGTCACGGAGAACTCTATGGCCTACTTCATCCTGACGAATGCCACTGTATTGGCGGTGAAGGCCAACTTGGTGGGGCTTGGGGTTTGCTACTGCAGGTGGATCACCAAGGAGATAGGCGACAGGTGGCGTATGCAAGCAAAGCCCTCACTGACACCGAATGCAGGTACTTGCAAATAGAGGGAGAAGCACTGGAAGTCCTGTGGGATTGCCGGCACTTCCACCTTTGCATCTACGGACACCCAGTGAATGTTTTCACAGATCACAAGCTGCTAATTCCCAGCATGCTGGCTTTGGCAACCCAGCCCCTTTTCAGGCTAGAGCGTTGGCTCCTGCAACTCCAGGAATATGGGGTGACGCTGCTCTTTGGGGTTGTTACAGATAACCTTGCTGACTACCTGTCGCTGTACCCTTGTCAGCAAGACTTTGTGGATCATGAGATTGACGAGGATGCAGAGGGGTTCGTACGTATGATTACAAGGGTGGCAGTGCCCAAGTCCATGTCCTTGGATGATATTGCAGATGCCATGCACCGGGATGATGGCTTTAGGACCCACTTGTGCAGCTGCAGGCAGGCCATTGGAAGGAGTTTCTCTCAGCCACTCAGTACAGGACGCCAGAGGCTCGGCGGGTTTTGCAGGGACTGTGAAAGCTGAGAGGGCAGCTGTCAGTTGGCCCCAAGGGGTGCTCCTCTGGGGATCGCAGCTGGTCATCCCTCTCGAGCTGCAAGGGCAGGTGCTAGATTTTGCCCATGTAGGCCACCAAGGAGCCAGCAATACAAAGCTGCGACTCCCCGAGAATGTGTGGCTCCCAGACCTAGAAAATAAGGTGGATGACGCTCTCAGCCGTTGTGTCTGGGGTCAAGCGACAAGACCTGTTGTGAAGGAACCGGCCATTGCATCTCCAGAAAGGGTGATGGTGCCCTGGAGCGCACTCAGCCTAGATTTTGCAAAAGTGTATCAATCACAACATTAACAAATGCTGACCAGTGAGTTCTCAAGGTACCCGGTGCCGCAAATTGTGGACTCCATGGCAGCAGCTGAAGTGATTCAATTTCTGGAGGAGCTATTTGTGAAACACGGGATCCCGTAGTTGGTGAGGTCAGACAATGGCCCACCTTTTCAGGGTGAGGAGTTTGTGAGGTTCCTACGGTTCTATGGGATCGCTCACCGATGCATCCTGCCCTGTCAACAAAGCGTTTCGTATTGCTGTAGATGAGGAACATTGCCTTGAGGATGCCCTGATGTCCTCTCCCAGGGTCTCGGGAGGATAGCTCAGGGGCAACGTGCTCACCTCGGAAGCAAGATGACGCAGAGTCCCACAGGTTCGATCCCCAGGTCCGCGCTTAGAAACCTCTGGGCATTAATTACGTTATAAATAACCTATCATATCATATCATATATGACGATGACACATACCATGACAGGTGTTACCCCAGTGGAGGCCCTTCTGGGGTGAATGGTGCACTCCCTCATTCCCAACCATATGTCAGGAGGCTGGCAATGCCGAATCCAGAGGTGCCCTGAGATGCCAAGAAGAGGACCAATGCCTGGGAGTCCAGGGGAAGGCACCTGGAGGAGGTGCCCATCAAAGTAGGGGATGTGGTTCTCTCGCACAGAAGAAATCCTTGGCACAAGCTGCGCTTGCCGCATGAGACCCGTCCCTGGATGGGGACCTGGAAGCGAGGGTCCATGATCCGGTGGAAAGAGGAGGAAAGTCCCTCACCCGGAATTGCAGTTGGTTGCAAACCGAGTTGGCTGGCATGACCAAGAGCCCCGTGGTGCACTTGAACCCAAGGGAAACCCAGTATCTCTACCGGGGGAGTATGTGGGTCAGGATGCCAGTGACGAGGGTGAAGATGCTGATCTTGGACACAGGGAGCCACTGGAGACTCGATATCTTCGGAGGCTGGAGTGAAAGCCGCCGGTACGGTTCTGTGTCTATGTGCTGGAGTAACGGCATAGACATCTGGCCTGCAGGTAGTGGGACGGGTGCAGTCACTATTGTTGTTTGGTTATTAAAGGTTGAAAGGGATGTTGTGATGTAGGACGCCCCTGCTTGTCAGGTGACGTCCTATGTCAGTTGTTGAATAAATACTGGCCACGCCCCCGAACGAGCCAAACGCACCATCGAGAGTCTGTGCTGTTATTGCGGAACTCCAGGACCCCTGGAGACTCTCCTACAATATGCATTTTTTTTTAGTTTTATTTAAGAGTAATGTCTCTTGTCAGACGCTCTCCAGTCTTTTGGTGCTAAATAGTGCATTGCTGTTTCATTTTGGCAATAAAAATGAACTATGGGAAAGTAATCTAAACAAAGAGTTGTCTCTGAAGAAACTGATCCTTCATTCGTTTTTCGTAAGTGTAGGGTTCCTATTTTCTTTTGTTTAGGTCTGTTTCACTTTCCTTTTCTTTCAAAATAAAACCTGTCTAATCTGAAACTGAAATGGAAATTCAGCTTCGCCAGGCCTGAAGTAGTTCAACTAAAGCGGGGAAGGGGAGGCTCAGTGTGTGTGTGTGTGGTATCCCCACTTTAGGAGGCAGAGGCATGGCTGGGGTATGCCAAAGAAACCTATAGGGGTATGCGTGATAACAGTGCAAAGTAGGGCTGCAAGAGACGGTTCATCTTATCACTTTGTGGCCTGACTACAGTCTGTCTACTATGTCTGTTTCAGTGCTAGCTGAAGAGATGCATTCATAGGCCCTATGATGATCTGCTAGGCATGGCCTATGTTCTGTATGCTCAAGGAGTATGAAGTAATTCCAGCCTTCTCATTTCCTTAGTCTGCCAATTATCCAATCTTTTACTCAGCGACGTCAGAGGGATGTCATGGGGGAGGCGATACAAGTAGGGCAGTGCTTCCTCCAGCCATTATTGGAAGAAGGGGGTTAGGGTGTAAGGACACCAGGGACAAGGAGGATATCACCCCGGCCTGTGTGGGTCACATCAGGGTAGAAGATCCCATCCAAGGATGGAAGGCTTTGAATGAGCACCCAGCACCGTGACAAAGACCCTTTCACTCATACTCCCAAAAGGATCTCTGCTAGACTAAAAAGGGAGTTCAGGGGTTCCATGGAACAGCCATTATGAAAGGCATGCGTTTGTTCTGAATTGTACTGCAAGGCCAGGAACCTGCTATTTGCAAGCTCCGGCTCCAGAAATGACTGCAAATGCTATCCCAGGATTTGCACCCCTTAAAACGTGCCATCCGTCTAATAACTACATATACAGTCCTGCTGTTTCCTATGAGTACATGCTGTGGATGTCTCGCAATTCTCTTTACCATGAGCAAGTGGTATGCATGGAGTCCACCTACACAAGGCCCATCTCCCAACAATTTGCTTTTTTGCATTCCTATTTTTGTTGCTTTGGAGGATCTTGTCCCTTTTTCTTCTTACCGAATTCTAATCTTCTCCATACATGTTGCCGTGCATTGGTGAACTTGGCTAGAGCTGTTACAGAAGCCTTGGGATTGCACGCCTAGTAAGAAGGAAGTGTCATTGGTGGTGACAGTCAGCGCATGCCAAAATCAGGTACACAAAAAGCTGCACTTATAAACGGATTTTCCCCAAATGTCTTATTGTATTTATTTTATTTGACACTTATATAGTGCACAAAACCCAGAGGTATCTAGGCGCTTTAATTTACGAATAAGGTAACAGTAAGTGCTTCCGGATACAGAAAAGGAAGCGTAAAGTCTTGCCTAAAAGAACACCACTGGCTGTAGAATCTTGGTTGTGATCTCAAACTAAAACACAGGTAAATCTTTGTATTCATTTTCTTTTTATTAAACTTGAATTTTTGCATGGTCTTCTCACCAGTCATGTGGCCTAGAACCTGGCAGATTCTGTTCCAAGGCAACCAGATCTCAGGTCTTTCATTTTAACTCAGTACCTTTTACATCTGCAAAGGAACAAATATCGATCAGTGGGCATCCCTCCCCCCACCCCCCTGCTCCCCGACTTCATCTGGGGCGATTTGGCAAATGGCGTTTGACGGGATCAGGAGTTTGGGTTTGCAGCAATCTCACAGGGTCACAGACAGATCCTTGCTTTTGGTTTGCCTTCATGGTGGTTGTGCTCTGGTGCATTGCATAGTCTCTCCTGGGAGAACCTGTGGTGGTGGCTGACAGACTTCTTCTTGCTGGAATTCTTCTCAACCTGGTGCATTTTCCCGCAGTGGTCTTTCCCAGGCTCACCCGGCATACCTTAGGGTGGTGCAGAGACGGCTTCGAATCAGGGGAGATTTGCCCATTTCTCCATTTCTCTGCCTCAAGAAGGAGCGAGGAGCGGCCAGGCTCTCAATTATCTTTGTTTATCAAGGACATCTATTCAAAAGTCAGATTCCTCATAAAGCACAATAAATATTAGAGCCAGATGGTTACATCATACTAATTCCCAAACTGAAGGTGAACCTGGTCCTTTTTAGTAGGAACTATAAAGGGCCACGGTAGAGTGATGTTTCCAGGAGCAGACATTGCAGAAGTTATGATCACGTGCCAGGAAGTTGGACCTGGAAGTGGTTCTTCAGTAAGGTGGTCCCCGTAGTCTTTGCCTTGCTGTAACACGCTACTTGTGTGTGTTGACTGAATGTCATGTTCCATGAAGGTCTGCATGCTCATTTTAGATCAAACATTTTCCCAATCTAGAAATCGCCTACCTGACCTTATCCTCAACCCCTGTCTTTTACCACCCGAATCTTTTTTCAGCCATTCAAGTTTGTTTTTATCAAGGACTGACCGGCCAAGTCAGTTTGACATGTAAATTCTGTCTGGTACATCGCTTGCAACCAGCTCCTGCTTGAGCGAACCGATTTATACACATTCTTTAAAGACTGAAGTCAACATTTGCCCGCTCTCACCTATGGTTGTCATGGTTCCCATATGGCTTTGCATGTACCTCGAGGCAGCTGCGCAGGGAGACACCTCGAAACATTTGTTTTAAGCATCACATACTTTTTAATGTACAACTGAAATAAATGAGTGTTAGCAATTGACTTTGAACAGACTCACCTTGCTCAGGCTGCATCCAGGTGATTAGGTGTTCCTCACAACTCCATCCACAGCCTTTGCACACTGTGAGGCTGAGGGTGCAGGGCTGTGGAGACCGCAGGGTTGTAGGGCTCTGTATCCTTGTGACGCAACTTTGCAAGTGCAAATGTGCAAAAATGTGCTCGCCCATATGGCACACCCGAGAGCGGCATAACATGAGACTGTCCGATTGTCAAGTGGCTACCCCTGTGCCGCTGAAGCAGCGGCCTTGACACTGGTCCTCTCTCAGTTGAGAGCTGGCTGAACATATTACATACCATTGTAAACAAAGTAGTAATGGTGGGGAAATTGATGGGAGAAGGTGGATAAGGTAAGGGGGTGAAATCTGAGAAGAAGAGTGTCATTTCACCAAAATCGTAGCAGTGGTCGAAGTGTATGAAAAGAAGTAGTGGAATTATGTTCCCTGCTGGCCTGCCCCCGCTCGCCACAAACCCTGTCATCACACACCCTCCCTCCCACACACAAAACAAACCCCCAAACAAATGCGCCTGCTGTTTAAGGGAACGTTGAGTGCATTGCACTGAAGTGCAAGTTTCAACTGCTTCCTACACGTGTATTTTAAAATGAAAACAATTCAGTAGCGGTTTCTTTTTAAAATAAAAGTATAGGAACAGTAAAACTTAATTTAACAAAGTAGAGGAACTCTGTTCCCAACCGCTCCCGCCCACTTCGACCATTGAGCGGTAGGTGTGACCTCACACACCCAATCACATCAAGATGACATCACAGGAAGTAACTTGATAATTGACCCTGGTGACTTCGGATGAAGTTTGTGAGGAATTCAATCATCCGCATGGGAAGTGTGCGCACTGCTGGGCTTTTTTGAAGTTTTATAATTATAATGAATGATGGGAGATCAACCTTAGAAAATGTGTGGGGCTAACCAGCACACATTTTCCCCGCATAAAAAACACAAAGTCAAGTGTACTCCGGGGGGGGACACAGACTACAGGTGTAGTCCTCCCTGTCACGTTTAGCTGGAATGTGACATCCACAAGTACATCAAAGCATCTCTGAAGGGGGAAGGCAACACCTTCCTCTGGCCATGACCAGCCTAATTAAAATATTAAAGGCTCCATGGAACCACCCTGCCTATTGTTAATTCTGTGTGGTGACAGCACATACTGATGAGCGTTAATTGAAGCAAGCCTACGAAGAGGCCTGTTCACAGAACTAACAAAGGGCAGGAAACCCCAACACCTCTTTGATATGCAATGTGTCAACGTGAAGCTAGCTCCCACACCTCTGTATGAAGGGCAGTGAATACCATGTCTGAGACAACTGTTTACAGTAGGCAACCCCTGCAGGGAACCCCATTTCAGACGGAAGAAGTATGTTATTTGATGGAGAAAGAAAGTCTGTTTTCTACACAAACTTCAAGGGAACCTGCACTTTGATCAGTAGTTACAGAGAGCACAATTAACCAGAGAGACACTTTGATCCACAAAAGACAGGAAGATGGGTGGGACTTAGTAGTATATGTTGCCCCCCTTACCTTTCCATTTGAATAGCACTCTGGTTATGACCTCACGCATAACGGCCGATTGCTGGTGGACACCCAGATTGGCTCATTAAGGTAAGCCTAGCATGCACCAATTACTGGGGCCCATTTGGCTTTAAAAGAGGGCCGAGCCCCTCACTTAGCAGATCACACAACGACTTTGAAAGGAGCAAGAATAAGGACTCATTTGGACCCTGGCTGAAGATACAGTCTGCCTTACAGTTTCCGCCAGTGAGGGAAGGCCAGGATTTCCAAGAGGGAAGCAAGATCCCTCCTCTAAACATCTCCCAGTGACAATGGAGTAACTTTACTGAAAATGATGGGGGGACATAACATCTGAAGAAAAGGTGCCCCAGACAAATGAATGGGGACAAAATGGTGTGCCATGAAAGTTGGGTGGGACAAACACCCCTGTCCCCCCTAAAATTACGCCATGCCCAGGGAACAGAGGGAGATACCTGACTCAGAGGACCCATCCAGCAGCTCTAGAACTGGACCCAGCCAGCACACGGCATGCCCTGCTAGGTGCTGCCAGCAAGCTTCCTAGGTGGGAAGGGCCGGAGAGTCTCTGGACATAGAACAAGGCAGTTGCCTGCTGACACCCTCTTGAGCTTTGGGCCATTCGCCTTGAAAGGATACGAGCCCTGCGAAGAAGCTAGGTGGAGTGCCACACAAGCAGCATCCAGCGTCCATCTTTTTAGGAACAATTTCGAGACAGTCACGCCGTTGTCACCAGTGCCGTCCGAGAAGCCTTGACCAGTATTCAAGATCCACCAACCAGCACAGAGACGATTCTTGGCCCTGAGCCGCCGTGCCATACAGCCTGCAGGCATCCGTCCAGCTTTGCTTGCCGAACTGCCTGCCACCTGGTACCCCCAGTTGTCTCCCACCACTAACTCTGTCTCACGGGCTGTGAAGCGCCTTGGAACTGCCTCGATGCAGTCGAGCATCAAGTACTTCTTCAGCACCAGGTACTTTGTGTTTCTGTCCCTCCGGTCTTTCTCCAGAGGCCCCTAGTGACATTTACGACCCCTTGCTCCCTTGGTGCTAAACCAAAATACCTTGAACAGTTAAGACTGATTGCTTTACTGACTAGCCTCCTGTCAATATCCAGTGTGCATCCCTTTCATTCGTGAAACTGTCTGTCCTCTGTGTTCCTTTACAGGGTGGGTTGTATTTGTATTGTGCTAGAAATGTCTGTTGTAATAATACCAATAAAGTAGATATGTTTATACAACCTTGACTGGACAATCCCTTTTATCATTGGGTAATAATCGTATTTTTGCTGTGTTGCAACTAACCGACGATCCACAACCTTGCATAGATAAGCCTTCTGTTCAGTCCACGTTACCAAAATTGGAAAAAGGAGGTTTATAATTTACTTGTGTTTCTAATCTGTTCGGATCCCTTCTGGTGTTCTAGAGATGTGGGGCTGATTGACGGTTTAGAAAACGATATTCATCCCTGGACCACTGGTGCCCCGGAAGTTGATTCGTCACAAAGTGGCCATGCAGAGTAACACGACGTTGGTCCGTGGAAGTCCTTTTTGCCACGGCCCTGATGCACACTCAGCCCTCCGTTTTGTTTGGAGAGCTTGCTATCTTGTGCTTGCCTGCTCCTGCTGAGTAGCTGCTGGTCCCAGTGAAGAAGCATGCACAAGGCAATGCATTGCCCCGGGAGCCCACAATTCAGATGTGCCTGGGAACTGCTCCGGGGGAACGCAGCCCCGCCCCCGAGCCAGCAGTTACAGTACAGTTACTGTTCACACGGCATATTGATATTAAGTTTCAGATAATGAAAGCACCATCAAAGTTTCATTAGGGGCTTCTCTGCTGCTTAAATTATTTAGCACGCAGTCAACACTATTTTCTTGGAGGTATGAGCGGAGCTTGGAAGGGCAGGGGCCGTGGATGGATTGGTGGAAAGAAAGACAAATGATAAAAAGGAAAGCGGTTTTTGGAGGATCCCAGGGAGAGATTGCAGTAAACTGGCTCCCCAGAGCCCTTATTTATAGCCGGAGTGGCCGACCCCGAGCATGCAAGGGGCAGCCTGGCATCCAGAGCCCCTGACATGCCTGCCATTCCTGCGGGTAGCGCGGCCGCATTTAGTCGGCTACTTGCAGCAGCTGTTGACAGCAGAAGAGGGCACTCTGTGGCAGCGTCGCTTGCGAATTCTTCTGGGCCGGATCCATTTCTGCTAATGGGGGTAAGAAGCAAAGCATTGTTGAATTGAATTCCTCTTTAAGGGGACACAGTAATGTCATTTTTATCAGAGGGCAATGTTCAAAGCGGTGCTACATTCCTTTCAGCATACACTGTGAGAGCCATTGCACTTGGGGATGCTAGCCAGTTACGAGTGCAACTTTACAAGCCCAGAAGAGCTTTAATAGTCGACGAAAGCCAGGTCCGGCCGGCGTGAAACTCTGGGGGAAATGCACCCATCTGTAGGTAGCAAAAGCTTTGTACTGAGCGAGGCCATGCACCTTTAAGAAGTGAGCCCACCTGCCAGGCAGAGCATGTGCCCTAGCAGACAGAATTCAGGGTGGATGAACATGTGCCCGCAAGCTCGATATCTGGGAAGATTATTCCGTAGCATGAGTAAAATACCCTCCCCCCACACGTGGTAGAGTAGTGACTGGGTCACATCCCTGCCATCCATGAGTGCCTCTTCGCTCTTCTGTCCTGCCATCAACATGCCACCAACGCATCCTCTTTGGCCCTGCATATATTTTTGAACAGGTCAAGTGAGTCCTGTCCGTCTTTCTTTATTTTATCCCTTTCATTTATTTACTTGCCTGTCCTTCTAATTTGTGACATTTTCTCATTCTATTACTCAACACAAGAGGCCTGATCCAGGAAGATTTGCACGGGAGCCGGGGTGAGCATTGCAGGTTTGCACCTGCGACCTTATACTTGACTCACGAGGCCTGAAGCTGGAGCAGACTTGAAGACGCCTGCAGCCACCTTGAGGTGTCCCTCGCCATGCTGAAATGCGAGTCTCCAGGGTGTGCCCAAGAGCATCGCAGACCCGTTCCACCCCATCCCCAGCCTTAGACTCTCTGCCACTCATCAAAAAGGGAGCAGGTGCACATCGCTGATGGGCGAGGACATCTGCTGATTTGCCCCACAGTGAACCTAGACATCTGCTGATTTGCCCCACAGTGAACCTAGACATCTGCTGATTTACCCCACAGTGAACCTAGACATCTGCTGATTTGCCCAAGGGTGAACCTAGACATCTGCTGATTTGCCCCAGGGGACCCTAGACATCTGCTGATTTGCCCCAGGGGACCCTAGACATCTGCTGATTTGCCCCAGGGGACCCTAGATATCTGCTGATTTGCTCCAGGGAGAATCTTTGTGAATCAGTTCCATAGTTGAAATGTTGACTGAACAGGATCAGGTATGGAACCCTTTGAAGCCTGCCACTACATGCCCCACTGCCAGAGGCGCAGCATAGCAGTATGCTCTTATGTTTAGTGTGCTGTTTGTGAATAACACACTCACAGATTTGCATTTGCTGGATTGCAATCTTCATGCATCAACAGGCACTTACCACATTCTGCCCTGCTAGTCACTGCCAGGCTTGTCATGGCCTATAGGGACCTCTGGAGATTTCCCGGTGGGCCTCTGCACCCTGTGGTAACCTATTTTACTTCCAAATGTTCACATAGGAAATGTGTTAGGCTTGCTGAAAATGTGTAATAAGGGGGAACTTTGAAAATGATTTCCAGGGCCTCTTTTGGTTCCGAGTCCACCCCTGTGTATTGCTTCGCCCACCCTCCAGAGTGGCGTTGCTCTGTTTGCAGAATGGATGTGTGCTTTTTCACGCGGACTAGAGTTTAATGTGATTCCTAAAGATGGAAATATTGTCCATCATGCTGACCTCAAAATCTTTCATCAGTTCCTCAAAAACTGGCTGATTCTGTATCATGCACGTGGAAGCTGCCATGTGTTTTCAATTTCTACTTTGTGCGAGGGTAGTAAGTTCCAGTGGCGGGGAGAAAGGAGGTGGAAGGAGGGGAACCAAATGAGCCGGGGATAGGGAAAATAAGGGGGGTGTTAGAGTGCAGATTGCCAGGAGGAGAGTGGCAGCAATAGTTTCATCCAAGCAGGAGGCACCCGATGTCTAGATTTGAAGGCAAGCAGGAAACATTTGAAAAGGGACCAGTTCTTCCTAGTCATCCAGCATGATTACTTTGGAGTAATGTAATATAAAGCGGCTTTGTACAGCATCCTTCTGCCATTTCTGGTGGCCCCGCTGTGCCTGGCCCTGCATGAAAAGAGATGGGGAGTGTTAGTGGGAAAGATGGAGAGGCAGAAGTGAAACCTATGGCATCGATGACTGAGGGTTGGAAGCACAAATGTCCTGAGTGCCTTGATGATTCTATGTGTGTGTTTGATGGTGACACCTGGCAATAGGTTTCTTCAAGGCGAGGACCCAATGTCTGATAAATGAAAGTTGTCAGGGTTAACTGTTGATGTGGTAGGAAGAACTAAAGAGTTGAGCTTCGTCATAGCTTGCTTAATGTTGTAACTGATGTGCCTGGATTTGTGGGTGTATTGTGTAAGGAAGTGGAGTGGGGGAAAGGACGGGCAGATTACAGAAGGTGTGTTTGCCATGCCTTGCACTTCACCCCACCGTGGTAGACTTTGTACCCGATGGGCACTCCTTTTCTCTTCAGAAATCCACATACAGCTGGAAATGGTTCTTTACTAGGTCATCTCTCATCTCTCTCCAGCCAAAGCATAACCAAATGTTTTCCAAAATGGAGGTGCTGAGTGCTTTTGTGCAAGCATAGGGCCTCCTTGCAAGTTTGGCTGTGTGGGAAAAAATGGAGGGCATTCCGTTAACAACACTTTTTTGACAGTAACAGAATAACAGCTGTTTTTCCTTCACTGCCGAATTATAACTTTGTCGTTAAAGTCCAAAAATTACCTCCAACAACAAAATGGAGGTAAATCTGAAACGTTACATCATAAAATCTGCAGATTTACAGTGCATAAATTCCACCAGCGGTAAATCACCAAACATCTTTATTGAGTCCTATGGACTCCAGCAATGGGGAATTCCCACTCATTTGGCAGGGGCCCCTTTCATTTAGATGTCATGTCCCCCCAACATTTTCAGCAAAGTTACTCGACTGCTCTGGAATGCTCTGCAGTCTGCACCACTCGGGCTCCCCTTCTTTCTTCAGCCTAAACCTTCCGTCAGATGGAGTCCCTCTGTAAGGTTGGGAGAAACTGAGTTGAGTGGCTCATCTGGAAAGCATTCTCAGCCCTTGGCCGACTTGAGCCAGCTCCACCTTTGATGCATTAGCTGTGGCTGCTCTTCAGGGGGCTCCAGAGAAAACTTGGATGGCATTGGTGACCCAGAGACAGCCCACTTCTGGAGCCCTCCCAAGCAAAAGCCTTTTGGCTGTGCTACCTAATTAAAAAATATGGGTATGTTTACCTCAAGGCTGAGGTGCCGGGTTTGTCATTATTACCGCCAACGCATTGTTTATTATGGGTAAACCGGGAACAAAAACAGAACAGCATAAATAGAAAAGCTGAACGGCAGCTAAAGCACAAATGCATCTTTCCGCCGCTAAATCAAGAATCCCTTTCACATGTGGGGAGCAACATTGTAGGACTCCATTTTTTTTTATATCCTCTCTTGAGAGATCCCAAGAACTGGTATTGTGTGGAGAGCCTCTCCTGCTAAGCACATGCCCATCCTGGGAATCTCTGGATCTCAAGCACCCTGAGATTTGCTTCTGAGGAGCCCACCAGACCCTCAGGTCAAGTCAACCGCCCAGGAATTGCTCATCTGAAGCAACACGTGCATTTCTTGTACGGCGTAAGACACTGCTGTGTGGTTTAATCCTGAAATGTGTTATAACCGTCTTGCAAAGCTGCAAAGAAACCCAACTGGAAATTCCACATGCTCAGGCGTATGGTGAATGTATGTTATTTTATTGTTCATTTATAACGCGCGTAATACCAGTGAGTGGTTTCTAAGCAAAGGATCGGGATTCAAACCTGTGTTGGGCCGCGTTGCCTTGCTTCCAAGGCGAATGTGTTGCCCCCTGAGCTATCCTTCCTCCCCTATGAATATGATAAACTGTAGCCCTGCACACCAAAAAAATGGTTCCTGGCCCACAAATTGCTATAGAGTTCACGTTTGCTGCTCCAATTACCCACTGCTACGTTGAGGATGTGTCATGGCCAGTGACTTGGTGATGAGTTGGAAGAATTCTCCAAAATATCCTTACAAACCATAATCATCGGTTCACGGTTATAGGGAATTCTCAGCTCAATTGAAGAGGGCATGAATACAGGTTAAAAAAATATAATGAATTCAAGCACACAAGTTATACAATCAAATTGGAAGGCGATTGAACAAGTTTGTTGCAAAGTGAAAACAGTGCAAACATTCTCAGATGACTAAGGGTGGTTGAAGGATCGAGGGGGAGGAAGGATTTACATGTCTGTTGTGTTGGGTAGACTATTGGCAACAAGGCACATGATTGCGCCTCACTCGTCTTCTCACTAACAATGGTGGCACAGAATCTGCTCTCTGTCCGGACTAGTTATGTATACGAAGAGAGGTGGCGCAAATGACCATCACTCATTGTTTGCGTTACACGATAGAAGAGGCTATGAATCCCTTTGCTGCATTCCTGTATTGAATTATTTGGTAAGAACCCACTGGAAATTTTGCTAAACCCTCCGTAGGATTTTGTAACTGTTGTGAGAGTGTAAGCAATAGCACTGCATTGCACTGCTTTTCATAATTTAAAAAAGGAACAACAAAGGTGTCACATTTTGTAGAGGACGATTCTGTAGGTGATGGACAATGATATGATTGGTTAGTTATAACACGCTTAATACCCAGAGGTTTCTAAGGTCTACAGGGATCAAGCCTGTGTTGCTTCGTGTCGTCTTGCTTCCAAGGCAAGCACGTTGCCCCTGAGCTATCCTTCCAAGACAATGCTGTAGGCAATGGACATGATTGGTGGCGTAGAGTTCAAAGTGTGTGGAGGCACCCTTCAGAAGGCCCATCAGGCCATTGTCGAGCGAGGTGTGAAAACAAGGAAATAATATGAGGCAGGGTAACCAAAAAGGAAACACACCAAACACAGGTTACAAAGGAACATACAAAGTACTTTATTTTATACTGAATCCAGTTACAAAAGAACAGAACAAAATTCAGATAGCTATCGACCCTCAGTGCAACACAGCGAACTCCGGCGTGGTTCGGTGTGCTCAGTGAGTGCAAATATTCATTGAAACAGTCAGGCTTTTATACATTTCTCCAGCCTGTTGTCCAGCCTTTCTTCAGTTTAACCATTCCATAAATAAGTTACTGCTCTAGGGTCCCTTGCCAGGTCAAATCTAGTTCATCTGCTCATCTATATGTATATTAGTGTATGATCTAGGCCTAACATTACAATGCGGGACTTAATTTATACAATATAGTTAAGCAGGTGTTCTCATTCAATTATAGATCAGTTTCGGTGATACAGGTAATCCATTGCACACAGGTCAGCAGAAGGACAAGGTCTCAGCTCATGGCCCTAACAAGTGGCCTGCAGACAAGTTATACATTAGCTGTACAGAGGTCATGACAATCGAGTTCTGTTCTGAATAACATAGGCTACCATTTTAGCTCACATGGTGACTTTATAGAGCAAGAAAACCTAAAATGGCGGCTTGACCGAAAATGACAGTTTACATGGTTTCTAAGGTCAGGACCTTGCAATGCGAGTTTATTCACATGTAGTTTATAAGCAGCTTGTTAGCAGCTTGGCGTAGGCCAATATACATATATTCATAGCAATAGGAGGCACAATATAATTTCTAGTTTGATAAACCCTCCTTTTCGCCTATGCCAAGTGCTAAACTACTTCTGATCTCCCTGCAAATAACTCCATGTGTCATCGTCCATACACCCTGAATAGCTGTCAGAAATATCTATCGCCATTACATATTTTACTAAGATCTCTTTCAGTACATACTCCTTAGAGGTTTTATCCGGGGCATACCCTTTATGTCCTAGTGTACCTATCGCCTGAGCGCAACATCCCCCTAGCATTGAACATATACTTGGTAGACATTGGATACAACAACAAAGAAATAGCAGAATTCCCAAAATAATCAGCAAGACTGAAAGCACTTTCCAACCCCAAGACCGCAAGAAGTCCCAGAACCAAGTGCTAAGATCCCAATTTCCCTCGGGAACATGCACTTCTGAACTAAGAATGTGTAGATTCTGTATTGCCTTAAAAATAGCTGGAGAGGAATCCGGTACGAAAACACAGCAAGCGGACCCCACTAGTTTACATACTCCACCACGTTCAGCCAGAATGACATCTAATGCCATCCGGTTCTGAAGCGCTACCAATCTGATCGCTTTCTGCTCTAAAGTCATATTATAGAGTATATCTGTGGTCCGGTTGATGGTTCTCTCCAGTACTCTCGCTAGTTTCCTGATATCCTCGGAATTCGCTATCTGTCCAAAGAATGGAAGGAATGATTTTGCTACATCTCCTAAAACCTGTGCTGGAGTGTCGCCATTCTCGTCCTGCCGTGGACGAGCCTTCGAAACCTCTACAGTACTTGCTATAAACACCCCAGGTAACAGGATTCCTAGATAACAAGTTCCCTGGCAATCCCTGGGCAGCCATGGAAATGCTACATTACCGCAAGCAAAATAGATAGGTTCGCCTACATACAAAGGTCTGTCTTCCCCAGTCAAATTTGCAACGTTGGCACAACCTTTAAAATCTCCCATTGACAGGGTGCCATTCCTCTGTATGCAGAAAGAAACTGAATCGGGGCTATGGTTAACAGTATAAGAAGGAGGCACGGCATCCTTATTGCCTATCGGAGCCATTTTAAAGGAAATCAAAGATTGGAAAGGACGAGACAGTCTATCAGAAGGCCTAATAGAAGCAATATTGAGCTTACTACTATTTGCGAAAAGCGAGCATCCCAGGGGAGTAAGAACACGTTTCTCAAAACTATTCAAATTAGTGCCATCAAAGTTCCCCGAGATGCTATTGTTCCATCGGCCAAAGAACAGTGTTCTAAGTGAAGCATAACAAGCAGTTGTCAAAGGTAAAGGGTGAATATACCAACCTAGCCCCTTATCCCCATGTTGCGGTAAATGCGAGCAGATCCAACAATTGGTTCTGTTAAAGATTGCATGGGTAGCATTCATAATTAGAAGTAGAGTGTTATTTTGATAATTCCGTCTATGCAAAAGATCTCTAGGTGACAAGGTATGTAGTTGCACAGAAGGAGTGGGAACAACAGTTATATTTTCAACAGGTAGGAAATCATTCAAAGGGTACATTCTCTCCAAATAACAAAACCCACAACCAACAGTTACTAAAAGTCCTGTGATTATCACCAGTAGACAACAAAACGTTTTCGGGGCTGCCTTACATATCTGCTCATTGTCTCTCCTAGTCACATTTTTGTCCAAAAGTTCAGTACGAACGGTAGCGGATGCGGGCATTGTCGTCTTCCATCGAGAAACACCAATTGTTCGTTTGCTGGCGACTCCGGTCGCGCGTCTTCTTAATGTCTTTTCCCACAACCCTTAGCCAGCAGAACCCTTTATGCAATTGGGCCAAAAAAAGGCAAGCCCTCAAATTCTTTCAATTGTACAACAAGAGCCGTATTGCAAACCTATCTCCTTGGGCGGAGATTATACTTCACAGTTTCCGGTGCAAAAGAATCAGCAGACAGGATGTCGTCACTTCCCACAGGAGGTGGCGAGTGAACGGAAGTTGGATCAGAAGATGGATGATCCACAAACGATGCAGTGGAAGAGCAAGGAGGCAAGATGGCCATTTTGTCGGGCCTTACAACTTCCGGAACGGCCTCCGATACTCACTTTCCACCGTCTGCCGTTTCGGGTACGTTGGTTTCAATGTCGGAAAGGGGTTCTGCGTCTTTTGTATCGTATGGCACTGGGTGTGGGATCCGTTTGGTGTGGCTGCCGTGGATCCAGTGGCGACGTCCTCCTACCCACACCGCAGTCTGAGTGACCAGAGCACCTGGTAGGGGCCCCTCCAACGTGGTGCGAGGCAAGACGCTCTATCGAAGGATTTAACGAGGATCCAATCCCCTGGTCGTAGACTGTGACCGGGGCCCTCGTACCTCACCGGCAATGCCTCTCGCACCTGGTGATAAATTGAAAACACGTTTTTAGTCAATTGGTTACAATAGTCGGAGAGAAGTACATTTTCTACATCGCGCAATGCGCAGCTTTTAGGCAAACCCCAAATATTAGCAGGTCTCCCCATTACCACCTGTTACGAAAGATTTCGTAATTGTAGGTAATTTTCCTTCCATGTGGCAACCCCTAAACTTTTTGCTGTTGTTTTTCACCTTGTTCTTGACTTTGCCAGAGAAGTGCAGCCTTCTGCCGCACTCCTCTGGGCTTTCGCTCCTTTTCTTACGGGGAAACTGACATGCCCTTAAGACAGTCAGTACCGGGGAACGCTGTTTCCCGTAGTTTCTTTTATCATGTTGCGGCTTTAGTGCAACATGACACAAGAGGGCACTGTAAGCTAAGTTACAGCTCTTTTGGGTCTCTAGCCTTCTACAGGCCCTAGATACTCTTTTAGGATGGTATTTGATCGGTGCAAGTCATTCAGGGACTGGAATGGTGGCAGCGATCGTTTTGTTTATTTTGAGCTCCTTTTGGCGTTCTGAGCATGTTTTCGCACTGAACCCAAAATGGTGGCCTGGCTCCCAAAATGGCCAGACCACGAGGCTCCTTTGTCCTGTCCACTGACCGTCTTGCTCCCTTCACCTTCCCCAGGTCGGGCGACCCGGGGCCTTCCTTATTTGGGCATGTACTTTCCCGCGAAACGTGGTTGCTTTCGCGGGCTTCTACATGTCGTTTGTATGCCTCCAGGGTGTGGGCTGGGATGTCTGGTCCCAATACACATCCTGGGTGCCAGAGAGTCTAGGGTGGTGTGAATGCCTGGGACCACCGTGGTCCGTGATTGGTCCACGTATGGTATGTGTGTTGATGAGCGGATCTCCCATTGGCTCCCCTCCGTTTTGGCGCGAAGGGGACCGTGGATAAGAGGGAGCTGGAAACACCACTACCATGTCGATCTCCTGAGTTCTCACGAACAAAGGAATACAGGAGCCAAGTATCCTGCAACCAAGAGGCTGGACCGAGGAATCGCTGGTGACCCGCTGAAGGAATCCTCCTTTGCACTGCTGTCGTCCTGTGAAACCCTTTCCTCCTTGGATCGAACCAGAAGGCCTGTACTGGTGCTTCGACCTTTGGAATAGCAGGAACAGCTATTCCCGGCGACTTCATCCTCTCCTGCCAAGTAAGCCTTCGGAAGTGTCTCTGGGCCATCCAGTTGACTGACCAGCTTACAAGGGAGTCCTGCTCTGTAACTGCCGCCAGGTTGTGCTGTATTTCGAGTCCTTGTCACTCTCCCACGCTTCGTACGCTTGGCGTCCCCAGGTCTGAAGGGAGGAGTGTACATTTGGCTTAAATACACACGGCCGCTCCGTTGTCCTGCTGCGGCAACAAACTGTGCTGGTTTCGTCGATTGGGACGTCTTTTTGCTCTACACGACTACGAGGCGTTCCCTGCTCTTCTGAACCTGCCAGCTGCTGAAACTAACGTGGAAAAGCCTGGGTCTGCTTGCTTCGGGGACCGGTGAGTAGTTTAGCTAGGATCTGGTCACCCTCCTGCAGTATCCCATTGCTTTTCCCTGCTGTGTAAAAACAGCACCCTTTTGCCGTACTCGCGCTCTGCTTCTGCTCGCTGTGGAGGCTGCGCTTGAGTGGCGGAACCTGTTCTCCTTCTGCTGTGCACTAATCCGAACTGCCTGACTTCCTCCGAAGAGCTTCCCCTTTTGCCCGTTGGCACCGGCGTGGCAGGTACTTTGAGCACAAGGCTCCACTCTTCGCAGGGCTCGGACTTCCATCTAGTTAGGTGCCTCTGAAGGCGAACTGAGTCTAAAGCGTTATCGCACTGCCTGTTTTCCTTTCCTTTCAGGTGGACTACATATTTCGTGCTTTAAACGCTTGCGACTGTGTATTTGTATATATATTGTGTTGATATGGTATGTGTTGGTTTAATATTGTGATATTGTGATTTTCTCGCTACGGTCATTATTTTAAAGGCCTTAAAATAAATGTGTATCTATTTTTGATATAACAACTGTTTGGAGTAGTTTGTAAGCGCTCTTGCTTTGTGTGCTCATTGCGGGCTTTCAGTCACCCTCACCCCTCTTGAGACCTAGTCTTGACCGCCGCGATCGCTACCTTGATTGGTCTGGCTTGTCCAGAGGTTACCCTGTTCCAAGTAATTAGGTTGGCCTTCTGAACTTCTGCGCCACCAGGACAGAGTTCAGAAATCCGTCTTAACACCACCTCAAAGGGAAAGAGCCCAGTCTTAGTTTGAGGGGTTGTCCGCATTGAAAGTAACACGATCGGTAAGGCGTCCGGCCATTTTAGTTTGGTGCCGGCACACGTCTTAGCGAGCTTGTTTTTTATGATACCATTGTGTCTTTCCACTAATCCGGGGCTCTGAGCATGTCTGGCTGAATGGAATCGTTTGTCAATTTGCAATGCCGTACATATCTGTAGAATTACATCAGCGATAAAATGCGGACCATTATCCACCAGATAACTCTCAGCAAACCGAACCGTGGGAAGAATTCCTTTAACATGGTCTTTGCAGTGGTCATGGCTGTAGCGTCTTTAACAGGGAAAGCCTCGACCCACTTACTGAAGGCGCAAATGACCACAAGAACATATTTTAGATTGTTACATCGCTCCATTTCAATAAAGTCAAAGTGAATCACTTCAAACGGGACAGAAGGAGGCCCAAAGCTACCTCTTCGAGTTGCTGTCCCCTTTCCCACATTGTGTTGTAGGCAAATCATGCAATTTTGGACATAATGCTGGGCAATTTTTGAAATCTTATCATTTACCCAGACTTTCTCTAACATTCTCGTGATCTGTTGAGCGCACACATGTGTGGGACCGTGTGCCATGGTAACCATCATTACTGTATAGGCATTAGGAAGCAACCACTTCCCTTCAACCATGTCCACCAAACACCCATCATCATCGAGTTTCCCCAAGCCCTCAGCCCACCTCTTGGATTCTTCTAATGTGACATCGGCTTGGATATCCCGTACAGACCCAACACCCTCATCCATTGCATAGGCATCTACAGTCTCCCTTGAAACATACATCTCTGTGAAGAGATCAGAGGCAGTTTGTCTAGCTATTTGATCAGCGAAAGCATTCCCTTTCCCTACATCATCTATAATCTTGCGATGTGCTGCGCACTTAATGATTGCTAACTGACTAGGGAGCGCAAGCGCTGAAAGCAATTGTACTATCAGGGAGCCATGTTGGATCTTGGTGCCATGCGAAGTTAAACACCCTCTCTCTGACCAAAGTCTCCCAAAGCTGTGAGCCACCCCAAAGGCATACTGGCTATCAGTATATATGTTTACTGTTAGCCCTTCGGAAAGCTCACAAGATCGAGTCAATTATGCGTAATTCTTTTGGTCTCCACAACAGTACTCAATGTAGTGACTGCATAAGCAGCTGTGGATGTACCATCCAGTAGTTTGAAGCAGGAGCCATCACAAAACAGCTCCCCTTGTGGGTTATCCAAAGGAGTGTCCCTCAAATCAACTCTGCCTTTTGTATCTTGTTCAGTAGTATACAGGCAGTCATGTGACTCTTTGTCACCGCAAACAGTATTTTGCGGGAAAGGCAGGAGTTCAGCCGGATTAAGAACACAGCACCTCCTAATTTGAATGTGGGGAGCAAACAAGATTAATTCATATCTTGTCAGTCATGCGGAAGTGAGGTGTTGCGTTTGGGTTTTGTTCAATAGAATATCTACAGAGTGAGGCACCATCAGGGTTAAATCATGGCCTAGGACCATTCCCTCACTCTGTTTTACAGACGCAGCAGCGACAGCGCGCAAACATCTTGGCAAAGCGCATGCAACAGGATCAAGGGCGGAAGAGTAGTAACCGCATGGCCTATTCTTCCCTCCATGTTCCTGCGTTAATACAGCCAAAGCACATCCATCACATTCATGCACAAACAACACAAAGGACTTCTCATAGTTCGGTGTGCCCAAAACTGGCGCCGAACATAATGCAGTCTTGAGCAACTCGAATGAATGTTGATGCTCTGTATTCCATGGCAATGGCGAAGAAATACCCTTCTTCGTCAAGGCCAACATCGGTTTTATCACTAGTGAGAAGTTTGGGATCCATAACCTACAGTAAGAAGCCATACCTATCAAGGCTCTAACTTCCTTTTGTGTATTTGGGACAGACAGAAATGTGTTTTATTCTTTAAGGTGTCAATCTTCTTCCCTCCTTTGACAGGAGATAGCCTAAATAGGCGACCTCCTGGCAACAATATTGAAACTTTTTAAGCGAAGCTTTGTGACCATGCTTAGCTAGATGGATGAGCAACAACACAGTGCCCTCTTTACATGAGCTCTCAGAGTCAGCGGCTAAAAGCAAATCATCAACATATTGAAGCAACGTACAAGTAGGGGGCAATCCAAGGGTATCAAGCTGCTCTTTCAAAGCCCTACTATAAATACTAGGACTCTCAGTATAACCTTGAGGTGCACAAGTAAATGTGAATAAGCGTCCCCCTAAGGTGAACGCGAACAAGTATCTACTATCCTCATGTATAGGAATACTGAAGAAAGCATTCTTTAGGTCCACAACACTGAAGTGAGTAGCCGTAGCTGGAATCATGGTTAATATTGTCGTCACATCAGGCACAATTGGAAATTGCGGAGCGACGACTTTATTAATGGCACGTAAATCAATTATAAAACGAAATGGAATTGCATTATCACCTTTTTTGTACACGGGTAAAATCGGACTATTGCACAAACTTCCTGCAATCTCCTCAATCACCCCAGGATGCACAAAATTGCAAACAATGCTCTTCAAAGCTTGCTCGCCTTCAACTGAGATCTTATACTGTGGAATACGGGGCAGCTTAATTCCATGTTTCAAAACTATTTTAACAGGCTCAATCTGCAAAACACCGACATCATTGTCATCAACTGCCCACAAACACTCTGGTACATTACTGAATTCTGGCGGCAAAGGTCTAGTCAAGAATTGCGAAACAGAACATTGCTGTGGTGAAATCGTCAAACGCACTCCATCAGAAGAACAATGAATTACCGCATTTAATTCCTTCAACAGATTCAACCCCAGCAAATTCTCTCCACAATTCGAAGTCAAGAGAAATGGACAGTGGTCTGTAAAGGGACCCAAAGAAATAGGTACCGGTGAAGAAACCGGACAAACAACTGGTGTGCCAGAAAACCCTACAGAAACATTGGTTTGCCCTGACAGTGGAATGTTTGGAACCCGAGAATGATCAATGGAGCACTTCTGTGCTCCAGTGTCTATCAAAAATTGATGTTTCCTATTTCCCACTACCATTTCAACATAGGGACCTTTCTGATTAACGGGAATAGGTGTAGGTTCCAAACCCTGCTTCGGGCAATCCTAACGAAACAAAATATCATCAAAAGGAAGCTCTTCAGATAGATATGCAGCAGAAGGATGATCAAATATGTTTCTAGTATCCACACTCGAAGTCTGATTATCCTGTGAAAAAGGTTGTTGGGGATCCTGCGAAAACTGGCCTCTACCAGGGCCCCCTACACCCGGGCGTCGGGATCGTCTACCCATATTTCCAAATATGTTATTCGACCTCTGTCAAAGGACTGGGCATTGTGCACGCCAATGACCCTCCTGGCGACAATAGGCACACTGGTTAATATTCACAGGACCCAAGGGCACATTCCTTTGTGGAACATACTGACCTCTAATCTGCGAACTACCCCCTCTGGGGCCTCTAAAAATTTGCTGTAACAATACTTTAGTCTTCAAATCACCTTTTCTCTTCTCGACTCTATCTTTTTCATTATTGACATGGTTCTCGTAGTACTGAGCCATGTGAAGTACTTCTGATTGGGATTTCGCCTGCCAAGCGCTCTCAGAAGACATAATTTGTGACTGGATGTCAGGCAGCAATCCACGTACAAATTTGTCCACAAATAATCTTTTTCCAGACTCTGTGCCTAAGTCTTGTCCACTGAAATCCGAGAATACCTGTTCGAACCGATTAAAGAACTCGGTAGCACCCTCAGATTTTCCTTGGACACAGGCCGTAAGCTTGTCCCAAATAATTCTCTTTTCGGGGATTATAGTTTTCAGTTTTGCAATGATTCTGTCAGGCAAAGTTAGTATCACCCGAGGTGGTCTCTCACCAGCTGGCCTTTCCCCATCAAGCCTAACTATGTTAGCCCATGTATCTCCCAACCCTGGTACATCGTCTATAGTTCTAACTTGTTTCCACAAATCTACAGGCAGGAGTACAGGGATAGCAAATCAATGTCGCCTAGGGTAAACACTGAGGACTGCAAAACGGACTCTATCTCTTTATAGAACCCTGTCGGATTTTTCCTAATGTCAGGAATAGTTTGTCTAATAGTATTCACTTCCTGTCGTGAAAACGGGATGTGAACAAACTGCGATACATAATGTGCAGGAATGTCCACAGCAGGTGTACCTGCTGCAGCATTAGCAGGAATCTCAACCTTTGGGACAAATGTCGGAGGAACCTGTCTCATAGGCAACTGAGATGTAGGCAACTCCGAACGCTTACTAAGCAACAGAGCTAAGTCGAGCGCTAAAGCAGTTGAAGAAGTGTCAAGTGAAAAAGCTCTCTTATAAATGCTCAATAACTCTGCGGGACAACTAACCTTTCTCTTTAAACATTCATCCTGCAGGTACTCTACCATTACCTGTATCACTTTCCTCTGCATTTCTAGCGTATATTGACTGTATGTGTCATATACCTCAACTGGGGTTATCGATATGTCTGAAATCCATCTAATCGCATCTTTTGTACAAATTCGCGCCTCCTCAGATGTCGATTTACGACACGGAAGAAATCGTTTCTGTACATACATACTTTCTTCTTCGTCATCCTCATTCCGTAACCTTTCCAACTCCTTTCTATACTCAAATATCCTCTCAACATGCTCATGTACCTTCTCCACAGTGTCTCTTGAAAACGCTAAAGTATTCAGGTCCCTCAACCCTTGTGGGAGGTCTGCATTATTTAATTTACCCCACATTACACATAAATGAATCCCTAAACCTTCAATGAAAACATTTTTCTCAGGAAAATTATCCATATTAGAAAGTGTGGCAAGATCATCTCTCTCCATACAATGCTTAGCCCATGCAAACAAATCCTGTTTCTTTTCTGTAGGAACAGTATTACGAGTAACAATCCTCAACCCCGCACCCTGATCAACTACAAGCGGTTCAGAACTACTTGAGAGTGAGGGTGCAGGCAAATCCAATGGAGGTACTATTACTGGTGCAATGGGAAGAGGCAGAGGAGCAGGTGGAGGAACAACAACCGTAGGAATAGGAACAACAGGTTGAGCAGGAAGAGCAGGAGAGGTACAGCAGGAGGAAGAGGAACATACGGAGGTGGTGCAGAGGCACCAGGCCTTCGTTCATTTAACAATTTGTCGATAAACTCATCAGAAACATGAAGATCTTTAGAAGGATAGATTTTCTGAATACCGAGTGAGAAAGCCCTGTCCATATTCCTAACCAACTCAGACTGTTTGTCCTGATCATATAACAACGCCTTTTCAGCATTTGTTTTATGACGGCGCACATGTTTTCCCTACTTTTAAGCTGCTGCAACGCTTCTCTTTTCCAATTTTGCAAAACATCAAATGCTGCAGGTCTGGCCTTCTTTTTTAACAAGACTGACTCTAAATATTCAATATGAGGGATCTCAAAACTACCATTGACTGGCCACTGAAGTTCGGAGGCATGTCTGGTTTGTCTGTGCCAAATTTTATTAAATACTACACTTCCAATGCCATGCTTACAGTACATAGTACATGCCGGTGACCCCTCCTGTGGTGCCGGACGGCTAAATTCCAAAGATTGTCTATCGCTGTGGAATAATGCCCTAAAGCAGCTAGACAATTTCCCAGGCATTTCTCGAATACTCGGTGTTACCTGGTCAACAATTGTGCCTGCAGATACAATGCACCAAATTCAAATTGTCAGGGTTGAATTAAGAGTCGGGTAACGACTCACCTGACCAAACCTAAGGAGGACCGATCGGTTTACAAAGGACCTACCTAACGAATTTTACCTTGTGTATGGTGATTTCGGCAAATCTGCCCGCCTCAAAAAATTGACCCTCGTCAAGATGCCATCTCAGACCACATGGCTATCGTCCAGGGAACGGATCGTGCAGCACTGTTGAGGTGTTGCGTCTCGTTCAGTCGGGCCCGTTATGTCACACCGTCCGATCCCAGTCCGATAGCGTGCGTCAACCTTCAATAATCCGATCTTGAGGGTCCCTATACCGGGCGTCAACTCTGAAAACAAGGAAATAATATGAGGCAGGGTAACCAAAAAGGAAACACACCAAACACAGGTTACAAAGGAACATACAAAGTACTTTATTTTATACTGAATCCAGTTACAAAAGAACAGAACAAAATTCAGATAGCTATGGACCCTCAGTACAACACAGCGAACTCCGGCGTGGTTCGGTGTGCTCAGTGAGTGCAAATATTCATTGAAACAGTCAGGCTTTTATACATTTCTCCAGCCTGTTGTCCAGCCTTTCTTCAGGTTAACCATTCCATAAATAAGTTACTGCTCTAGGGTCCCTTGCCAGGTCAAATCTAGTTCATCTGCTCATCTATATGTATATTAGTGTATGATCTAGGCCTAACATTACAATGCAGGACTTAATTTATACAATATAGTTAAGCAGGTGTTCTCATTCAATTATAGATCAGTTTCGGTGATACAGGTAATCCATTGCACACAGGTCAGCAGAAGGACAAGGTCTCAGCTCATGACCCTAACAAGTGGCCTGCAGCCAAGTTATACATTAGCTGTACAGAGGTCATGACAATCGAGTTCTGTTCTGAATAACATAGGCTACCATTTTAGCTCACATGGTGACTTTATAGAGCAAAAAAACCTAAAATGGCGGCTTGACCCAAAATGACAGTTTACATGGTTTCTAAGGTCAGGACCTTGCAATGCGAGTTTATTCACATGTAGTTTATAAGCAGCTTGTTAGCAGCTTGGCGTAGGCCAATATACATATATTCATAGCAATAGGAGGCACGATATAATTTCTAGTTTGACAGAGGTACCATCACTTTAGCACATCTGCTACCTTGTACACCCAGGGGGGTATGTCTATGTGACACGTTTGCCAACAGTGGCATGCTCTTTTCCTCTAGTTGGCATACAAGCTTATTGCGGCTTATTAGAGCACGGGCTCTGAGCAATTCAGCCGGAACGTTCTCCAGCCTATGTATTTGCTATTAGTCAATGAGTGATGTTGAATGGTGCTGCATTTTGGAGGAGAGGGTTCATGTCATGGTAGGGTATCCCGACCCAATGGGTTAATTGCACTTTGGTCACATCAGTGTGCAACCTGCACATCACAGGTCTGCATGCCGATGGGCAATGCAGCCTTTTCCCACCTCCAAGTCGGAAATGATGCATTGAGTACTTTTGACTTGTTTGATTATGGGTTGTCCAACTCCAGCCCTCAAACCGGGCCTTCTGATGGAATTTTTGGATATGCCTCATTAATATTCATGAAGAAAAATATGCATACATTTAGAATCATTGTATCCTTATTTATCTCATGAATATTAATGATGGATTTCCTGAAAACCCGACATGGATCCGGCACTCGAGGCCTGGAGTTGGACAACCAACAGCTGGAATTTGCAGCATTTCAAAACAGAATAACTGCGGTTGTAAGCAGTGCATACAAAATAACTTAATATTATGTTTTCTTCCTTCCTCCCTCAGTGTGTAGAACCGAGATTAAAGTAGAGCCTTCCTTTTAATTCTGTTTTAGAGCCAGTATGATGTGGAAGTTGACCAACTCACATGCTTTTTTTCATTTATTTGTTGTGCTTTCTATGGGGACGACCTGTCAACTTTCAAAACTTTAAAGCACGCTGAGAACCTGAGGAGGGCAGATGACTAAATCAAAGAGGATATGAGGGAGCAAAGAATGAGAGGGAAGGAGACTAGGCACAGGCAGCGGGGCCGAAACACGTGTCTGTGAAGGGTGCAGTGAGCTGGAACGTGGTTGTACACCCTCGTGAGTGGGAGAAATTCCATACAACAGGATATTTGACCCATGTTCATTATCAGTCGAGGGGCTTCCACGCCCTTGTTTAATTTGTATACCGCAGGCATAGGGGGGCTGGCCGCAAAGGTCTAGAGAATAGCCATGCCGCTCTGACCTGATCTTGTTGCCCTGGTTAGTCACATCAATCTGGCTACACACATCCTTTATGACCCAGGCCTGTAGTATGCTGTCTTCAGATTGGCCAATCTAAACAGTAAGACCTGTAGATGGTTCTGAACGTGTCATGATTCACCGTTTCTGCCCCTTCTGGACTACACGGTCCATCAAACACTGCAACATCCTTACTAGCATACTCCCAACATGGCTGATGCCATTACGAAGTTACCTGTCTAGTGTTTCAACTGACCTGCCACTTCCTAGAAAACAGACGCGCCCCTGCGGCTCTGTGCATCTCAGTGCTACCTTTCCAAAGGTCCGGCAAGTGTGTGTTTAACTTTCCTCTACTCCTGTGCTATCCCCTTTGTTTAGCGGTTCCAAATCCTTCCTGGTAATATTCGGTTCTGCCCGTGCTTTACCGCTTGTGGAATTGTTCTTTCCGCCCTCTTCTTGAGGGCTTTAGCCCGGATCCATACTGCACTCGTACTCTGCCTTTCCACGGTACGAGCTTCCAAGTTCCTTCCTTGTTACCATACCCTTCCCGGACTCAGTCTATACTTACCTGATCCTCCCTGGAGTACTGAACGCCAGCATCTCAACGAGACTGGTACCCTACCTGCACACTGGCGACAGAGGACACTCCGAAGAACAAGACTTCAAGGGATAAACAGGTAAGATTTGAGGCGAAGTGTGACAGTTTGAGACACCAAGGATTTGATATTGAAACAAATATGGAGGCCGCTGTTCAGGATCTCATGAGAGGAATGCAAGAGTTAATAACTGAAGTACAGAATCTTAAAGCCGAAAATGCAGCACTAAAACAACTTGTGCTATCCAGGGACTCGGCATTTTTAAGAAAGTGCCATGGTTGTGGGCATAGTGGACAAGTACGATGGAACCACCAAGGCACTATGTTCCTTCCTTGATTCATGTCTAGTGCATTTCATCTTCAAACTATACTATTTCTCTACACCCAGGGCTAAAGTGGGATTCACAATCTGTCACCTTTCTGGAAATGCTTTAGCCTGGGCAACTCCTTTAGTGAATTCGGGAGACCCACTCCTGGACAACTATGAAGGATTTGTGGACGCCTTCAAAACCTTGTTTGAATGCCCTGAACAAGTATACAGTGCTCAAGAGAAACATTGGAGTTCCAACAAGGCAATCAAGATATTTTGTCCTACGTAACCCGCTTTAAACAATTGGCCAAGCAGGCAAATTGGACTCCAGAGCTTGTTTTACATTGTTTTGTCGTGGATTAAATGACGAGATCAAGGATGAACCGGCCAGAGTCGCCCGTCCAGGTTCCTTCGGGGCTTTGTTAGACTTGTCCTTACAAATCGACTTCCGTATCCAAGAGAGAAAGGCAGAAAAGAGAAAGACACGGTCGTTACCACCGAAGGTTCCCTTGGATTATCCTAGCCCTAAGGAAACAGCCTGCTCTCACTATCCAGTTCCTGATCCTATGCAACTTGGTTGCTTGCGAGGACCTATTTCTCCACAGGAAAGAATTTGTCGGATCAATACTGGGCTCTGTATGTATTGTGCTTCTGACAAAAACCTCATAAGAAAGTACCCAATAGCCCCACCTCGGCGTTCGGGAAACGCCAGCTCTCGATCTTGAACGGAGCCCAGCTTTGGGAGAAAGGTACAAGCTCTGATTCTTCTCCATCCGTAAACTGTCAACATTCAAATAGCTTGGTGATACTTCAGGTATTCCTGTCAACCACCAATAGGGAGAAGCATTCCATCCTGGCCCTGATGGATTGTGGTGCTATGGGTATTTTTCTGGACCATGAGTGGGCCTTGAAACACCATATACCCAGAGAATCCAGAGAGATCATACAGGCTGTCGAAGAAATAGCTGGGAACCCATTATCTTTAGGGACCCATAACCCAGCAAAACACTGAACTACTACCGTCAGTAAACAACCACCAGGTGACACCACGTTTTGACATAATAAAGGCAGCTCATTACCTGATGGTTTTGGGCATGCCCTGGCTCCAAAAACACAACCCATATATCAACTGGGCAGCGGTTCTTTGTTTCTAGGCTCAGAATTGTATCTCATTGGCTGTCCCAGAATATGATGCTACCCATATCCGCAGAAACCCAGGCTTCCAGAAAATCATCCATTAGTGTGTACAACATTACCCAGGTGCCTGAAAAATACCAACAATTTTCAGATGTATTCTCATCAGCTATTGTTCAATCACTACCTCCCCATCGTCCTGAAAACTGTGCTATCGACACTGAGGATTTTGCAGTTATACCATTTGGAAGGATGTTTATAATTTCTGAACCCAAGAAAAGAGCTCTACGTGAATACCTGGACACCAACCTCGCCAATGGAACCATTCGTCCATCTAAGTCTCCTGCGGGAGCCTCATTATTTTTTGTACCCAAGAAGGATACCGAAGAACTCCGACCCTGCCTGGACTACCGGGGTCTTAATCAATGCACCCTTAAGGACCGTTATACATTACCACTCATCTCTGATATCTTGGAAGCGGTACGCGGCACCATCATCTTTACCAAATTTGACTTGTGCGGCACGTACCGTATAAAGGAAGACGATGAGTGGAAGACTGCCGTCAGGACACACTTTGGACATTTCAAATATTTAGTGATGCCATTCGGTCTAGCCAGTGCTCCAGCAGTTTTCCAGCGCTTTATGGACAGAGTATTTTCAGACATGCTATTCCTTTTTGTTATTGTTTATCTGGATGACATTTTGATTTATTCCAGTGATCCCATACTACATCAAGAACATGTGACTCTGTTCTTACAACGCTTTTGAGAGAATAAACTGCTGGCTAAGCAAGAGAAGTGTATTTTCCATGTCCCTACTGTTCATTATCTGGGTTTCATCTTAGGTCCTCAAGGAATAGAAATGGATCCTGCCAAGGTTGACTCTATCCTTTCATGGCCTGCCCTTACATCAGTAAAACAGATACAATCCTTTCTGGGACTTGCAAACTTTTATAGGAAATTCATCCCTACATTTTCTGCCATAGTACAACCTATACTTGCATTATTGAATAAAGACATACCCTTCAACTCGTTGACAGACCAAGAGACCGCCTTTCAAGAACTAAAATTAAAATTTACTCAAAGACCCATCTTGGCTCAACCTGACATCAATAAAACCTTCCGGGTGGAAACTGACGCCTCGGACTACGCCATAGGGGCAGTCCTAAAACAAGAATCCAAGGACAAGGAAGAACATCCCATTGCATATTTGTCTCGAACTTTGAATACTAGTGAAACACATTACTCAGTACTGGAGAAGGAATTGCTTGCCATCCGGCAGGCATTTACAGAGTGGCGTCATCTACTCTCGGGTGCCAAATTTCCTGTACAAGTTCGAAATGATCATCGGAATTTACAAGTCCTGCAGTCCCTGGTGTGTAGAAACAGTTGTCAGGCTTGTTGGGCCTTCTTTTTCGCCCAAAACCAGTTTCACATCCACCATGTACCCGGAACAACCAACATAATGGCTGATTATGAACCTGATGAAGCCTGTGCCATTCCAAAGATGTTTCACGAATCTGTGTTTATTGCCCAGGTGAACTCTCTATTCGATAACATCCGCACTGAGACCCCACTCTCTAAACTCTGGAAGGAATACACCAAGACTAACAAATGGTTTCTCACTGCCAAGGACAGTTACCTCTTCAAGGACAAGTGTCTGGTTATACCTACACAAAATCTGAGAACCAAGATAACAAACCTCTGTCATGATACCTTTCATTCCGGGCATCGGGGCATTACGGCTACTCTTCGACTCATCTAGAGACATTTTTGGTGGCCTAGAATGGCCAATGATATAAAGGCATACATCCAAGCCTGTGCTGTCTGCAGTCAGAACAAATGCGACAATAAAAATCCAGCTGGTCTTCTTCATCAACCTGCATTGCCGGACCAACCTTAGGAGATAATTGCCACCGATTTCATCGTAGAATTACCTCCTCCCAAAGGCTTCACAACCATCATGGTTACCATCGACCTGTTTACCCATATGGCCCTTTTCATTCCCTTGAATAAGCTACCATTGGCACAAGAAATGGCAAGAATTTTCTTGAACCACATCTTTAGGCACATGGCCTCCCTTCCAAAATCATCTCGGACCGCGGACCTCAATACATTTCTCAGTTTTGGAAGTACTTGTGCCAAATGTTGGGCATTCAACGTGCCTTTTCTTCAGGATACCATCCACAGACCAATGGGATAACCGAACGACTAAATCAGACCCCAGAACAATACCTATGATGTTTTGCCTCCAAGGTCCAAGATGACTGGTCAGTTTTGATTCCAGTAGCGGAATTTGCATATAACAACTCTGACCACTCTGCCATTAAGACAAGTCCGTTCTTTTGCAGTCAAGGATTCCATCCATCTGTTCTGCCAACACTCCTGCCTCACTCCACCCCAGTTCCTTCGGTTGATTCCTGGATAAAGCCTTTGGTCACTGTAAACAAGGATGTGAAAGGACATCTAGAAAAGGCCAGGATGGATGTTAAACGATATTCTGATAGCAGGAGGAGACCTGGTCCTATGTATGCCATCTGCGACAAGGTCTGGGTTTCCTCTAGACTTTTGCCTCAACACCTAAGACCCAACAAGCTGGCTCCACGATTCTATGGGCCCTTTGCGATAAAAGAGATCATTAACCCTCTGGCATTTCGACTTCAATTACCAGAATCCTGGAAGAAGATCCATCCCGTTTTTCACACGTCGTTGCTTAAACCCTATTCTCAAACCGCCAGGACAGCTCTACGACCTACCCTCGTACTCGTATGATTAAATCGAATTTGAAGTCTCCGGGATGTGCGATTCCAGATATAGAAGAGGTCGACTGCAATATTTAGTGGAATGGAAAGGTTATCTAGCCAGCGAACGCACATCGGAACCTGTGTCCAACATGAATGCCCACAGTTTGCTACAGAGGTTCCATCTAACCCAACCAGGTAAACCTGGTGGATCACAGTTTAAGAGGGGGCATGCTGTCATGATTCACCGTTTCCGCCCCTTCTGGACTACATGGTCCATCAAACACTGCAACATCCTTTCTAGCATACTCCCAACATGGCCGACGCCATTATGAAGTTACCTGTCTAGTGTTTCAACCGACCTGCCACTTCCTAGAAAACAGATGCGCCCCCGCGGCTCTGCGTGTCTCAACGCTACCTTTCCGAATTTCCGGCAAGTTTGTGTCTAACTTTCCTCTACTCCCGTGCTATCCCCTTTGTTTAGCGGTTCCAATTCCTTCCTGGTAATATTCGGTTCTGCCCGTGCTTACCGCTTGTGGAATTGTTCCTTCCGCCCTCTCCTTGGGAGCTTTAGCCCGGACCCGTACTAGACTCATACTCTGCCTTTGCACGGTACGAGCTTCCCAGTTCCTTCCTGGTAACCATACCCTTCCCGGACTCAGTCTATACTTACTTGATCCACCCTGGAGTACTGAACGCCAGAATCTCTATGAGACTGGTACACTACCTGCACACTGGCGACAGAGGACACTCTCCCATGTCTGTATAAAACCCGAGCCATCAGAAAGAAGGAAAGACCTCCGAAGAACATGACTTCAAGGGATAAACAGATGAGATTCAAGGCGAAGTGTGACAGAATGCCACATTCGAAGTGCCCCTACCGGCAATAAGGAGCATAGTGTCCCCGCAGACAACTGCCACCTGAGCGCTCAGGCTAGTTTATATACCTTAAACATGCCAGAGCATACCTATAAATATCAAAAGCAGAGTGGGCATTACCCCCAGGAAGTAGAGCATGCTAACCCACCTGTTCAATATGCATATACAGGTATTACTTCATCTGTTGGTTATGACCGTTTGACTTTGTTTTTCTTCCTCATGAAAGAGTGGCAAAGTTGTTGAACCAAGCTAAGGACTCTCCTTAAAGACCCTCACTGCGCTCCGTTGTTTAATTTAGTTTTCAGGGCCTATAACGTACGGTAGGCTGCTTGAACCTGGATTATAAAATGTGACAAATCAACTTCCGGGGCCCCAGTTTTCCAAGGATGAATATCGGTTTCTAAACTGTCAATCAACCCCACACCTCTAGTACACCAGAAGGGATCCAAATAGATTGCAATACAAGTGAATTATAAGGCCTCCTTGTCTAATTTTGCTAACATGGACGGAACAGCAGGCTTATCTCTGCAAGGTTGTGGATTGTTGGTCGGTTGCAACACAGCGAAAATACACATATTGCCCAATGATAAAAGGGACAGTCCATTCAAGCTTGTATAAACATATCTACCTTATTATTCCTACAACAGACAGTTCTAGCACACTACAAATACAACCACTCTGTAAAGGAACACAGAGGACAGACAGTTTCACGAAGAAAAGGGATGCACCCTGGATACTGACAGGAGGGTAGTTGGTACAATAATCAGTCTTACAGTTTAAGGTTATTGCGTTCCATCAACAAGGGGATAAAAGGGTCTTAACTGTCTCTCTGGGCCTTCGGTGAAGGACCAGGAGGGCAGAAACACAATGTACCTGGTGCTGAAGAAGTTCTTGGTGCTCGACAGCGTGGAGATGGTTCCAGGTTGCGTTGCAGCCCTTGAGTCAGAGTTTGTGGTGGGAGACAGCTGCAGGTACCAGGCTGCAGGCAGTTCGGCATGCAAGGATGAACAGACGTCTTCAGGCTGTCTGGCGCGGTGGCTCAGGGCCAAGAATCGTTGTCTCTGTGCTGGTTAGTGGATCTGGAATGCTGGTCGAGGCAGCTTGGACGGCTCTTGTGACTGTAGCGTTACAACAGTCAGCGGTACAGCCGGATGCAGTTCGAGGACTTGACTGTCTCAGAAATGTTTTGGACACTGGATGATGCTTGTGTGGCACTCCTCATAGCTCCTTCGCAGGGCTTGTGTCCTTTCAATGCAGATGGCCCACAGCTCAGCAGTGATTACAGACAACAGCCTTGTCCTTTGTCCAGAGACTCTGCTGCACTTCCGAGCTAGGAAGCTTACTTGCAGAACCTAGCAGGGCACGCTGTGTGCTGGCTGGGTACCGGTTCTGTTCCCTGGGAGATGTTTAAGGGAGGGACCTTGCTTCCATCTTGGAACTCCTAGCCTTCCTTCACTGGAAAAAGATTTAAGGTAGTCTGTACCTTCAGCCCGGGTCCAAATGAGTTCTTCTTCTTACTCACTTCAAAAGCCATCGGATGATCTGCTGAGGGGTTCAGCCCTCTTTTCAAGCCAAATGGGCCCCAGTGATTGGTGCAGGCTAAGCCTAACTTAATGAACCAATCCTGGGACCCCAACAACAATCTTCTTTTATGCATGAGGTTAGGGCCACAGTGCTCTGCAACAGGACAGACAAGGGGTGACAATATATACCTAAGTCCAACCCATCTTCCTGTCTGTTGTAGATCAAAATCTCCCTCTGGTTAACTGAGCCCTCTGTGACTCTTGATTAAAAGCGCAAGTTTCCCTTGAAGTATGTGGTGAGAGTAGACTTCTTGTTTCCCCCAAATCACATACATCCCCCCTCTGAAAGGGTCTGCTCTGCAGGGACACCTGCGGTAGCTGCTACACCCAGACAGCCCATTCACTGCCTTTCATACAGAGAGGTGGGAACTAGCTTCCAGTTGACACATTGCATACCAAAGGGGCGTTAGCCCTACCTTTCCTGTTGTTTATCCGGCAACCAAGCCCCTCAGCAGGCTTGCTTTAATTATCTTGTTAGTATGCACTGCCACCAGCCGGAGTAGACAAAAGGAATGCAGATCCAAGGAGCCTTTGATATTTAAATTAGGCTGCTCATGGCTGGTGGAAGGTGTGCCTTCGATCTTCTGGAGATGCTTTGATGTACCCGGGGCTGTCACATTCAAGCTGAATATGACAGGGGAAGACAGAGCCTGTAGGCTGTGTCTTCCCGAAGTACATGTGACTATGCGTTTTGTGCAGGAAGCAGATGAAATGGGGGTGGAATGGCCGCACACATTTATTGTAGGTTGGTCTCCCATCATTCATTTTCTTACTAAAAAATGAAAAAAGCCCAGGTGAGTGCACTCTCCCCATCCAGATGGTCGAATTCCTCACAAAAAGCTTAGCCATTTCACACATATATGATGTTACATATAGGTGCCTCTTATGCGTATAGCGAATATAAACATTTTAATGAATGCAGAAAAAAAAAACATCTGCTTTTCATTCTTCCTCGGTTGGCACTAGTCCACCGAAGTTGCAAATTCCTTGCCGATTCTATGCCACTTATGGGAGTAGCTGTGCAGCCATAGTAGTGTTACTGTTTTAATGTGCCCGTTTGTAATGTGATTGTGTGATTGGCTCTGTCAGTGTACCTGAGGAAGTGAAAAACGCAGGCCCCCATTTCACCTTTCTGATTATGCAATAAGGCAGGTTAAGAACCATCCCAGGCCTTTCCCTACTGTCCACCAGTACACTGCCCAGTGGGGCCTTCTGGAACCTGTGATGTTTGGGATTTTAGGGGAGGCAGATAAAGAGGCCCTTCACAGACTGGTATCTCTTCTTAATGCCTGTCCCCCATGACACACAGAGACAGGAGCCCCACCACTATCTGATACGATGAGCAGTTGAAAGGGCACTAAGCCTTGCAATGCTCAAGGAATGGTGGGTGTCTGGTGAGCGGATGAAAGTAAAGTACTTTACTCAATAGTAATTGTGAGGTGTACAGGGCCTGTGCAAGCACCTGGCAAAGCAGGCTGCTACCTGGGGCACGAGTCATCAGGGGCAGCCACAAAGAAAGTTTTCCTTCTGCTGTCATATTTAAATTGATGTGATCTTATAAAACAAAACAAAAGCGGGCACAGATTACAATCCCTGAAATATGGAGTGTACGCTTGCAAACCACAGTACTCTACTCGCCAGTACGATGCTTCTCCCAGTACAGATGCCTCTCTTTCCCATTCCACTTTGCACTGGAAGCAGTGCTGCTTCCTGCGGGCCCCTGATTTCCGGCTGTAACATCACAGGGCGTGGCTAGAAAAGGAACGCACGCATCAACGTCATCATTAAATCAAGATAACAACAATCATGCCAGGACATGGTTGCTCCACTTAGGTAGGTCGCAGGCCCAGCAGCTTACTGGACCTATAACATCTGGAGGCAGAATTTGAACCGGCTGAATCAGACGCCTCACAGCTTGAAGCAATCCAATGAGAAAGGGGGTTATAGGAGGTAGGGCCTGCCTTCAGGTACAACACTATGGAGCCAAATATGTTTGTCCACACACTCTTTGAATTGAATATAGAGAGCTGTGATTGCAGCACAGAGGTTCTTCAGCTTTACAGTAACATGGAAACGGAGACTGACCTCTATCCTAACTTCCTAGGCATGCTGCACAGGGCTGCTTCTGAAGCGCAATTGATGTGTTGCAGTGTTTGCTCTCCAGGTGAAGTAGATCTATTCATGCCATTTTAAACTACTGTATCAATAAATACTTTGTGGACACACTGGGTAGTTTCATAGTGTAATACTTTAAAATAAAGGCTGAATTCACATGTATACGCTTTCTCCACGATTTATTGGAAAGTAAGTGTTGAAATGTACAGTTCATAAAGTAGAATGTTCTTTGATAACTAACCAAGTAATAATGAACCACATCGGTCAGGGGTTGTTTATCTAGTGTAGATTATGCAGTGAAGATGAGCATGGCAGATGAGGCTATGCGCATGTTGAGGGTAAATGCACAATGCTCAACCTGTCGAAGGTGTGAAGTTGGCTATCTGGTTTCAATATGCCACTCCTAACGAAGCTTCTGTTGAAATGCATTCAACTAAATGACTGAAGAAGAAGATTTGGGATACAGATCGTGAACAAAACTCGATAGATTTGGCTGCTTAAAGTAGCAGTAGAGACTACGTGGGTCTTCGTGAGCCACAGCTACGCCAATATCTTATGGCCTTCCTTAATACTTTCCTACATAATGACTACTTGAAAATAAAATTCACCTTAGTGGATACATTGGAGGTAGTAGGTGCCAACTTGCATCCCTAGAGTAGCTATGAGACTGAAACGGTAAAACATCTATCTGCGATTGTGCCATTACCCAACAGCATAGAACTATGGCCATCACAGCAAATGAGGGCACATTCTCATTGCAACTGGACTATTTGTTTGTTTGTTTGTTTATTAATTTGTAGGACGCACCAAACCCTTAGGTAAATGGGCACAACAGAGTACAAAGGATACTTAAAAGCTTGGTTAAACCTGTTATGTTTTGTTATTTTGCATTTGTATAGCGCCTTATGTACCATTGGTATGATCTCAAGGCGCTGGTAGGTTGAACGCCCTCGGGAACCGCAGTTCGAGTCATTTGAGAGAGAGAGTCGTAAAGTGCGTGGGCGCACTAGCTATGTGTGCAACTGGTGTGGTTGTTGCATGATAGCTGCTTCTTAACGGTAGGTGTGCTGCTGAGGAGATCAATTGAATGTGTTCAGTCTGAAGGGTGGACATTCAGACTGAGTTCTGGCTGCGTTAGGCCTGAGGAGATGCCTAAGCTAGCCGGTGTGTGCTAGCTATCTGTGTTTTATTAGGATGATGGGTAGTTTGATGGGTAATGTTAGTATGAGAACAGCTAGACTGAATGTGTCATAGTACTGCTGTGTTCTAGTTGAATGATGGTGTATAGGAGAGAGTAAGCGGAGAAGTGGGATATTGTGGTAATCAGTAAAGTGTATGCGACCAGGTACACTCAGTGAATGTTGGGAATGCCTACTAAATTCATTACTACTACAGTGACGCTATTAGGGCATACTTCAAAGTTCAACTTTAACACAGTGACGCTATTGGGCACACTCAATGATGTTGGAATACCTTCTAGATTCAACATTAGCACAGTGGTGCTATTAGGGCATGTTTCTAAGTTCAGCTTTATCACAGTGACACTATTAGGGCACACTCAATGATGTTGGGAAAAACCTTCTAGATTCGACTTTAACACAGTGACGCTATTGGGCACACTTACTAAGTTGAACTTTAGCACTGTGACGATATTAGGGCACACTTTCTAAGGTCAACTTTAACACAGTAACGCTATTAGGCACACTTTCTAGATTCAACTTTAACACATTGACGCTATTAGGGCACACTTTCTAAGTTCAACTTTAACACAGTGATGCTATTGGGGCACACTTTCTAGATTCAACTTTAACACAGTGACGCTATTAGGGCGCACTTTCTAAGTTCAACTTTAACACAGTGCTGCTATTAGGGCACACTTTCCAAGTTCAACTTTAACACAGTGATGCTATTAGGGCACACTTTCTAGATTCAACATTAACACAGTGACGCTATTAGGTACACTTTCTAAGTTCAACTTTAACATAGTGACTCTATTAGGCACACTTTCTAGATTCAACTGTAGCACAGTGACGCTATTAGGGCACACTTTCTAAGTTCATCTTTAACACAGTGAACGCTATTAGGGCAGACTTTCAAGATTCAACTTTGGCACACTTTCAAGATTCAACTTTAACACAGTGACGCTATTGGACCACACTTACTAAGTTGAACTTTAGCACAGTGACGCTATTAGGGCACACTCAATGATGTTGGGAAAAACCTTCTAGATTCAACTTTAACACAGTGATGCTATTGGGCACACTTACTAAGTTGAACTTTAGCACTGTGACGATATTAGGGCACACTTTCTAAGTTCAACTTTAACACAGTAACGCTATTAGACACACTTTCTAGATTCAACTTTAACACAGTGACGCTATAAGGACACACTTTCTAAGTTCAACTTTAACACAGTGACGCTATTAGGCACTCATTCTAGATTCAACTTTAACACAGTGACGCTATTAGGGTACACTTTCTAAGTTCAACTTTAACACAGTGATGCTATTGGGGCACACTTTCTAGATTCAACTTTAACACAGTGATGCTATTTGGGCGCACTTTCTAGATTCAGCTTTAACACAGTGGCGCTATTAGGGCACACTTTCTAAGTTCAACTTTAACACAGCTAGTGACGCTATTAGGGTGCACTTTCTAAGTTCAACTTTAACACAGTGCCGCTATTAGGGCACACTTTCCAAGTTCAACTTTAACAAGTGATGCTATTAGGGCACACTTTCTAGATTCAACTTTAACACAGTGATGCTATTAGGGCACACTTTCTAAGTTCATCTTTAACACAGTGAACGTTATTAGGGCACACTTTCAAGATTCAACTTTGTCACACTTTCAAGATTCAACTTTAACACAGTGACACTATTAGGCACACTTTCTAGATTCAACTTTAACACAGTGACGCTATTAGGCACACTTTCTAGATTCAACTTTAACACAGTGATGCTATTAGGGCACACTTTCTAAGATCAACTTTAACACAGTGACGCTATTAGGGCACATTTTCTAGAATCAACTTTAACACAGTGACGCCATTAGGCACACTTTCTAGATTCAACTTTAACACAGTGACGCTATTAGGGCACACTTTCTAAGTTCGACTTTAACACAGTGACGCTATTAGGCACACTTTCTAGATTCAACTTTAACACAGTGACGCTGTTAGGGCACACTTTCTAGATTCAACTTTAACACAGTGATGCTATTAGGGCACATGCTATTTATCACAATTGTGCCTAAATGTGGCTCATGCTGTGCTTCGCAATTCCAACTAAGAGCGTGATAGGCTATCATTCACAATGCACCCACCGGAGGGATATGAATTCTATCTAGGAGAGGCATATGGCAACATTCACAATTCCGATTGAGCGTGTCGCATGCTACCATTCACAAAAGTCAGACTAAGAGTGGGACATGCTAACATTTTTACATCTGTCTCAATGTAGCTAATTTCACTATTGTCTCTAGGAGTGGCACTAGTTATTAATGCAAGAATGTTAGAAAGTTTTGCAGGACAACATTTACAGTCCAGCATTGAATTAGGTTGGTGCTCGGATCTCTCTAGGTATTCATGGTGAAATTATTTGGCAGTTTACATTATGGGAAGGTAAGGTAGAGTGGCAGGGGTTTTCTGGAGTAGAGTAATTGCTCTACACCCCACCCATGCTACACTTACAGTTTTGGTGGTGTCTGTCCGCTGCTGGCTTCACTGGCTTCCCCTGCTGAAACTTTGTGGAGCTGCCATTGTAGGAGGCGCCCCCAGCCGAAGGGGCTGCCGGGCAGAGGGCTGCCCTGGGCGGACCGGTTATGAACAGTTGGGTGTGGCAGAGGCACAGCCAATCAGGGGTGGGGTAAGATGGGAGGCTGACACGGGAGGGGTGCCGGGAGATTCCCAACGCACGCTGGGCCTGGGGGAATTTAAACACCCGATATAAGGCAGCAATGGGGTTGCGGGATGGCGCGGGGCCTGGGGCAATCACTTGGGCTCGGGAGGGCGGGTCTGGAGGTGGGAGAGGCTGCATCAGGAAGCAGGGCTGGTGGGGAGAGACATCAGGGGCTGGGGGAAGCAGTTTGGGGTTTTGGAGCAGGGGCTCGCTAAATAAACAAATTTCACTGCGGAGGAAGGCACACTCACCCGTGGGCAGCAGCAGCGCAACGGGGGCTTCGACTGTTGGTGAGATGTAAACATACATTACACAATCTATGGATCATACATATATTCGTACATAAAGGAGGGGTACAGTACAGCTGGGAATCCAGTACAGAGTACATACGGAGGGCTACACAGTAGATGGGCATCAGGTACCGAATCATAGACAAGAGCCATAGTTCAGAGGCTGGTACCTTGCTGCGTGTATGTTAGTCATAATGGTCGTTAGATCGTAGCCATTTGAGAATGTTATGCCTAAAGCTGTGGTAGGATTGGTCTATTGCTTATGGCTCTTATTCATTGAAGGACAACACATATCTCTTATCTACCAACCAACTAAAAGCTGGGTAACCTTTAAAGCTTGCTTAAACCCAAGGGACATTGTAAGTTGACTTTGAACACCACAGGATTGACGCCATTGGTTTGCAGTGTGAAAATCTGGTCCAACTGATGGTTTCAATGAATATGTTGGTTCTTTCTCTTTTCCTTTTTACTCTCTATAGTGATTGTTTGTTAATCTTATAAAAAGTCAAATTTTTGGCTGAATTATAATAATAAAAAAGAATACATAATATTTTCTCGGGACTAAATTAACGTCTCGGAGCAGTCATTGCAGGGAACTGGTGATTTGATGGCTGAAAAATAGGGTCACTTAAAAATAAAGCAGAAATAACTTAATGGTCAGTGAGGTGACATTGAATAAAGGGGGTACGGGAGACACTTTGCCTGTAGTGTGCTCAGGCACCAAAGGACCACTTGTGTTCTTGGTGAGCCCCTCCGACGTGCAGTCTGTGAACCGCCCCCGCAGCCTACTCTCTCCCGCAGGATAATCTACAATTGGCTATCAGGTAGATTGGGCAGACTCGAGCGTGGCACTTTCTGCACTGGTCAATGGCCCGATGGCTCCCTTTAGCGAGTGAGCAATTGTGTGCCTGGAGGTCTACCAGCAGCTCATTCAACCACCTCATCCCCACAAATCTCACACTGCGCCCCACCGCCTGTCCATCAGAAGAAAGACCGGCAGGGTGGGATTGCTGAAAGCGAGTGTAGCGCAAGCTGCTTCTTTGCAGTGCAACACATTTACACCCCCCTCACCCCATGAGGGCAATGGGCACAGGAAAGAGCTGCTGTAGGGAGAAGGGGAACACTGCAGGCCCCAAGAGAGTCAGTATTGACTCTGCACCTGTTATTTGGAAAGGAAACCTACACTTGACCACTCTGTCTCTACCAGGGAAGCTTGAATGGGCCCTGCCCGTGCTGCACATGGACGCATTTGTGAGGGAAGCATGAAATGGCCGCACCATGCTGTACCTTGGGAAGCTTGTTTGTGAAACCCTCGGCTCCACTCAACTTTGAAGATGCAGTTAATTTCTGTGCTCCCGGAAGCTTGCACTGGCCCAGGCATATGCTGTGCCTGAAACCAGTTTGTGAATAAAATGTACAGTGGCCTTGCCAATGCTGCACCAGTACCAATGTGTGAGGAAAGCTTGCACCTGTCCTGCACAGGCTGGCCCTGTTTCTGAAGAAACATGTACGGGCACTTCCAATGCTGTACTTGTGGAAAAGTCCACTTTCCCTGTCCATACTCAATCATTTGCGAGGGATGCTTGCTCTTACCCGGCTCTACATGTTTGTAATGATGGACTAATCCTGCCATGTACTTGGTGGTGCTGCATTTTCTGCAAAATTCCTTGCACCGGTCCTTTAGTTACAAGAGAATGGGGGTCTCCTTAAACATGCCTAAGAAAGCAATTTTGGCAGAAAACGTGCAGATAAAACCCATTTCATTTATTAGCAACCGTGTCCTTCATCCAACGGTATAAAGCCCTGTTCAGAGCAAGCTTTCGGCTGCTCGTGCTGTCATCCTGCTCCTCTCCCGCTTTTTGTTCATTTACGATAGAAGAGCATTGACTTTCATTTCCGCTGCCCCTTCTCCCTTGCTTCCTATTCTCCCTGGGCCTCTTCCTCCACCAGTGAGCCCATATTTTGAGCTATCTGTTTTGGACAGTGGCCATTTTGAATTGCTTTATGTAGTTTTTTCTAAAATACACGAAGGGCCTCATCAGGAGTTGAGCAGAGCGGTACAAATGCAAAGGTAATGCTATTACCGCCACATTACCACTCTGGCCAATCGGGAGTTTGGGGAAAATCAGAGCATTCACCTCTAGCTCTGAGCTGGAGGTGAATGCGCCGACTTTCCGCCCATTTTGGCATAATTACTGTGGCACAATTACTGCCACAGTAATTGCACAGAAAATGCTCCACTTAGACCCAAATATGTGGATTTACTGCGGTACCGCAACTTCTGATCCGGAGCTAATAGCGGCGGACTAAGTTGCGGTAACGCTTATTGCGTTGGGCGGTATCCCGGATATCGCCCACTCATGAAAGTTTCAAGCATGCTCTCATGAGAGGAAAAGCAGCCGAGGATCATTTTACGGCTACCCCTCCATGCTAATAACAATGTTTCACAGCACAGCATGCCACATCTGTTGGTAAAACCCTGGGCCAGGGAAAAGGACCTGGCTAAGGTCAGGCCTGTGGGCCATTATCACCAGGTATGGCCCGGGGGCTCTGTTGCAGAATTAGCACATGGATTCCATTAATCACAGCCTCTTGCTAATTACAAGACTATTAACGCAGTACATAACTACCATTATTGAAATATTCGGAACATTTGACTTCAGCAAAACCCGAAAAATAGCAGTCAATAATTGGTTGCATCTTACATGCAAAGATATCTTCACAATAAGAGAAACCGGCTTACCCGAGACAATTTCCCTCAACATATTTCAGAATACCTATGACCTATGGAAGAAAATGTCCAAGCAAAAAGATAAAAATTGAACTTCTCCAAAGGTAAATAATGGCAATCAGGAAACAAAATGGCAATCTGCAAATCATCATACTTAAGTTTTCTGCAGAGTGCTAATAGTCTCATTGACATTGGGTGGAGCCTTAATCACTTAGGATAATCCCCTTCTGCAATGTATGACCACTGGCTTCACCTCAACACAACTTGGTGGTGGGAATGTGTCCTTGAATAATGACTCCTTCTGCTGAAGGCTTAAGTATACACTGTGTGGTACAGGTATGAGCAATGCAATATGTGTAGTATAGTGTTGTTTAACCATTTGTACACAAAAAGGAACACATCATTCAGGGTAAAAACACTTAAATTGCATGGGCTGGTGCCGCTTCCTGATTATGTTGAGAAACCTGAATTGACTGGATGCTCCTTAAAAGTGATTATTTTACGTGAATGTATCCGGAATGTTATGGGACTTCTGGGATGTGTGAAATCTTTTTTAAAAACATCTTAAAAGAAATTGGTCCAGAGAAAACAAATCTATGGTCAGTGGTTCTCCTCTGCCCTCATTCTGGTGAGGGGTGGGGCTCCTGGCTGCCAATCATCTTGAGGGTGAGAACTGGGGGCATCAGAAAAAGATGCTGTGTGTGGCGCAAGTGAGCTAGGAAAAGGACAACATGCGATAAACAGTGACATGGGATAGTGCCAGTTCTCTCAAGGGTCTGATAACTTAGAAGAGTAGGTGCACTTGGGAGAAACAAGATTTTGAATGAGGAAGTCATTTCAACAGGTTTTTTTTAAATGTGATTCTTTTGATCCATTATGAACGTTTTTTGTATAATTTCCTCACATAGGGCGCTAGATGTGCACTTGCCACTAGCCACTGGTTAGTGTTAATTGACTATTGGTGAGTAAGACATGGTGTTCATTTTGTATGTCTAGAATTGAGGTGGCAAGTAACTTTTTATGGCTGGATAGTAGCTTGCATCTTGAAATGTTTATACTGGTCACGTGGACAGGTCAACAGATCACAGGCATTATCTGTGTCACATGCTTCCCAATGCAAGGCATTACAGCAATCAGCATGCAGCCCTTACCTATAGTTTGTGGAACAATACATCAGGGGTCAAGTGAAGAAGTTCCCTCAATGCAGAAATTGCACTACTCTATAAGTTGTGAAAAGATGCGGTAATGCGATGGTAAAGAGAGGGCCGTTATTAGTAGTTTGGCACAGAATTACCGCAAGTTTAGGAGGCACCATTTCAAAACATGCAGTCCCAATTCTGATTACAGTACCAGTGTGAGGAATTCGAACATCTGCACGATGGGTGTGTTCTTCATCTAGGCTTTTTTGAAATTGTAAATGAAAATAAATGATGGTAGATCAACCTCCAGAAAATGTGTGGGACTAATCCGCACGACATACACATAGATCCGTGCACTCTGGGTGGACACAGCCTACAGGTGCCACCCCCCTGTCATATTTAGTTGGAATATGACAGCAAAGAGTACATCAAGGAATCTCAGAAGGGGGAAAGCAAAACCTCCCTCCTGCCATGGCAGCATAACTTATTAACAAAGGCTCCATGGATCCGCCCTTTCCTTTGTTAGCTGCTGGCGGCAGCTTTGCATACTAATCAGAGTTAATTCAAACAGGCCCAGGGGAGGGCTGGTCACAGGACTAACAAAGGACAGGAAAACCCCAACAACCTTTGATACGCACTGTGTCATTCTGAAGCCAGCTCCCGCCCCTCAGTATCAAGGGCAGTGACCTGCCATGTTTGGAAATATGTATTTACAGTAGTCATCCCCGCGGGGGATCCCATTCAAAAGGTACGAGTATGTGGTTTGGCGGAGACCAAAAGTCTGGTCCTGCTGCAGCTTCAAGGGGGACCTGCCGCTTTAATCAGGAACCACATAGAGCTCAAAGAACTAGAGAGACCCTTTGATCCACAACAGACAGGAAGATGGGTGGGACTTAGTATTACACATTTTCACGGCTTTACCTTTTCTGTTGCAAAGCACTCTGGTTATGACCTCATGCCTACAGGAGATTGTTGGTGGTGACCCAGGATTGGTTCATTAAGGTAGACTTAGCATACACCAATCACTGGGGTCCATTTGGCTTTAAAAGAGAGTCAAGCCCCTCTTTTTGGGCAGATCATCTGAGGACTTTGCAAGGAGTAACAAGAAGAACACATTGGGACCCTGGCTGAAGATTCAGTCTGCCTTAAAGCTTCCACCAGTGAAGGAAGGCCAGGAATTCCAAAGAGGGAAGCAAGATCCCTCCCTCAAGCATCTTCCAGGGAACAGAGGGAAGATACTGAATCCAGAGGACCCTCCAGCAGCTCCAGAACCGGTACCTAGTCAGCACACAATGTGCCCTGTAAGGCTCTGTAAGCAAGCTTCCTAGGTTGGAAGTGCCAGAGAATCTCTGAACCAAACTCAGGACAAGGCCAGTGCCTGCAACACTCTCCTCAGCTTTGGGCCATCAACCTTAAAGGACGACACAAGACCAGTGAAGAAGCTAAGATCAGTGCATCGACAGCATCAACCTGTATCCGCCTTAAAGGACATTTTCGTGCCCGTCGAGCCCCTCAAGCTGCAACCGACTGCGTTGCTGACTGTTGTCACGCTGCAGTCGCTAACGTTGTTCGAGACGCCTCGACTAGTGTTTCAGACCCGCCAACCAGGACTGAGACAATGATTCCTGACCTTGAGCCGCCGTGTAGGCCAGCTTGCAGCTGTTCGTCCAGCCTCGCTTGCCGAACTGCCTGCCGCCTGATACCCGCAGCTGTCTTCCGTCTTGAACTCTGTTGCAGAAGGTGCAAAGCGCCCTGAAACAGACTCAGCCCTGTCGAGCGCCAAGAACGTCTACAAGCACAAGGTACATTGTGGTTCTGTCTCCCTGGTCCTCCTCCTAAGGCCCCAGGTGACATTTTTCAACCCATTGCTCCCTTTGTGTTATAACCAGGTATACTTGAACTATTGCGATTAATTACTTTGCCAACTACCCTCCTGTCAGTAGCCAGAGCGCATCCCTTTTCCTTCTTGAAACTGTCTGTCCTCTGCATTCCTTTACAGGATGGGTTGTATTTTGTAGTGTTGCTAGAACTGTCTGTTGTGATAATAATAAAGTAGCTATTTGTATACAACCTGGACTGGACAGTCCCTTTAATCATTGGGTAATAATTGTATTTTCGCTGTGTTACAACTAACCAACGATCCACACCTTGCAGAGATAAGCCTGCCGTTACCAAAATTGGACAATGAGGTCTGTAATTTGCTTGTGTTTCCAATTTGTTTGGATCCCTTCTGGTGTACTAGAGGTGTGGGGCTGACTGATGGTTTAGAAACCGATGTTCATCCCTGGACCACTGGCGCCCCAGAAGTTGATTTGTCGCAACTGGGCAGTAAGCATCAATCTACAAAATCATTGTAAAAAAATGTGGGGGCTGTAATGCTTCAAGTGTGGGGTAAATATAGGACTCAGAATAGTGTGCAGTCTAGGTAAATGGAGGTTCGGCCAGAGTAGATTTCATCGAGGGAGAACTGGTTGAATGTTTTCTGCTGAAAATGTATGTGGGGGGTTGGCTGGGGTAATAATAAAGGTAGGGGTTGATTGGGGTGGTTGCGGGGGTGAGGGGCTGCATACATTCGTGGTAAAATGCCCTTAAAGAAAAACATGTTAGACTCATTCTTTCTCAATTAAATTAATTTGATGAAATCACATAGAACCTGCAGTTTATTGCTAATGCGTGTCTCTCCCACATAGAGCACCCCTGCAGCCAAACTATCATGTTAACTAGATCTGTATTGCAAATGATGTATGTTTTAGCTACAGAAACGGGTAGTCATACTCCAAAACATGCCCAATACCCACATAAGGGCCATTTTGTTTGACTCAGATGTGCATGCTGGAACCTGTGCAACCTGACATCCTCTGTATGAATCAGTGCTATTGGTATTGAGAGGCAGAGACCCGGGTGTTGAGCTCAGCCTAAAATGGATGTTCCATCCAGAGATGTAGTCTCTTTATGAGCGAGGCAGGATAGGGAAAGGCCCCACTAAAAACTGGAGAGAGGAACTGAGAAGTGCTGGAGCCTACGTAAGTACATTGGACAGGTGTGGCAGCCAATCAGGTTGCTAAAAACACAGGCTGATTTTCCTTTCCCAAGCCCAGGGTCAGAGCAAGCTTGTAATCCAGCTGCTTACACCCACACACCATCCTTTCCTATCTCCACAGTCACCCCTGCTGCACTGCCCTCCCTCTGCCACAACCCCACAGCTCCACTCACAGGATCTCCCCTTCTCCTCAACTCTTCTGCGGCACTGTTCCAGCGTGCCAATGCCCGCTATGGAAATGGAAAAGGGACTCCACACGGAGTCCTGTTTCTATGTCCATGGCAACCATTTTAGGACGTTTGTTCTATGTCTCAAACAACAGTTCACATTCTTTTTACGCCCCCTTATTTCAGACAAACAAATTCTTATCATCACCCCCATTGCGCTAATTGTAATAATCCCCCTTTCCCCGGACAGTACCGGGACCCTCTTTAAAAGCCCTTGCAATGTTCAGGGGCCAGGCAATACCAACCAGCTGAGCCCTGAGAAAATGGAATTTCTGCTTGTGTATGCTGCATCCTGAGATGCAGTCTTTGTTTGGGAGTTTCATGATAGGCAGGTCACCACTCGAGACTGAAGTAGGGAAGTGGAAAGGGCTGAGGCCTGATTGTTGAGTTGTCAATGCCTCACAGCATTATTCCTGTTTTTCCTGTTTCATCGACTCGGTTATGGGTCCGAGACGTGGCCTCTTCATTGCTTGTTTTTTGCAGTTGCAATTTTTATCTGTATTGTCTGAAAGACAGGGAGGTGACAGATGAGGAAGTAAAGCTCTGATTAGATGGCACTGAGCGGCACGTGATGAATAGTATACAGGGTTATCTACATAGGTCTCTTCCCCAATGTCCTCCATTTACTAATTGCTTCTTTCTTTTAGCATTGGGATGACTGGACTGTAATGTGTACTTATCTATTATCATGTACATGCTTGATGATTTTTAAGTGCAATGTCACTCATAGTTAATATTGAAGTTGATGAATTGTTTGTGATAACACTATATGTTCCTGACCGGATACGCTGTGGTGGTGTTTCAGGATCTGATATATTTGAGGTTCTAATTATTACTGCTTATCAGTACTAGAAAAGCACTCGCAAATTCTCTGGTGCAAAGAGCTGTTGACACTTTTATCCACCAATAAAGCAGGCTAAAATCTAAAATAAAAGTAAGGGTGCCCGTTTAAACCTTGATTTAAAAACAACTTAATCCAGGGTGCGTTATAGAGTCCATAGTATGTCCATAGTCTTTACTTCCTGTTTAAGTCTCTCTTCGTGCTTCACAGGAAGGCTCTGCCAGGCCAGGGGCTTTATGGACTATCTGTCACGTGGATAAGAGGAGATAGAGCCTGGCGTACCAACAGTGCATCTAGATTCTTCCTATGTTCTGCTTTACAAAAATGTGTACGAGATGTGTTACGATCTTGAGTTCCCATGTTCTAGCCTGATAGTCGCACTTCCATATGCATTTTCTCCATCGAGCACTTCAACTACAGCAGGGTGGTCCAACTCCAGACCTCGAGGGCCGGAAACCTGACGGGTTTTCAGGATATCCCTCATTAATATTCATGAGCACAAAGTTAGCATCCTTGCATGAAAATATATCTCATGAATATTAATGCAGTGTATCCTGAAAATCTGACCTGGATCCGGCCCTCAAGGCCTGGAGTTGGACAACCCTGATGCTACAGGATAAAAAAATGGGGGTTTCAGATCTCTCGCTTTTCTGCTTTGTACTAAACTTCCACTTCTTTTTCGGGGATGCCCCTAGCTGTTCTCCAATCCCTCATGCCCCACCTGTTCCCCTGCTTCGTGGCCAAGAAGTTTAAACTTCTGCCACCCTTCCGGAGTAGCCTAGATTTAGGCCTGGGCTGTTATTATTGTACTATGGCTGAGGCCACATGGAGAGTCTGACACAAAGATGCTGTGTGAAAGTCTTGTAAGTAGCTTATATGAACTAGTGGAATTTTGAGAACAATAATAAGAACTGCATAAGAACTTGTATGACACCAAAATAAATTCTTATAAAATATTATGAGGTTAAAGTAGCATTTATGTAAGATCTTATATGATTGTGATAAGATTCTTAGCAGAAAATCAATAAGAAATGGTTGCATGGGCGACTGGATTTGCACTACATGAGATTCTCTTTAAGATGGGCGAGGGCCGGGAAGGGAAAATGGTATCAACAAACAGAATAATCGACAGTGAACTGTGGCCTTCACCACAGCCAATGGGTGGGTTTCAGTAGACTCATCACTGGCTGGACCCCTTAAAGAGCAAACCGACTGCCAACGGTGTTCTGCATCTGCAGAGCCACTTCCTTCGGAGCCCCAGCAAGCCCACCTACATTGCACCGCGTACTCCCATGTGAATCCTGTACACCTTCCTTCCTTCCATGTCCCCCAACCTAAAATAGCTATGCTTAGTAAGGTATATCCTAAAACAATCACCAATACACACACACACACATACACTCTGAGGCGGCCATTCCGGATTGAGCGGACTCAAAGAAAAGCATGGAAAAATGCCTTCTCCCACATCAAACCAAATCTCGAGACTGTGGTGTGGATTCCCCATAGAGTGCGGGAAACCTGCGCGGAAACTCCGGATGCTATGAATCCTCGTACATGGGGATCAGTATACTGGCTGCCACGTACAGACTGTGTCCGCTTTTCCTGCGGTAGGAGAAGGCGGTTGGAGTTCTTTGGAATCACCACAGGAATGAAGACCATTGCAAGTCTCCACCATGGACATGTTGGTGGTGTAGAGCTCCTCGGCGACTCACTACATCGTTGCCGTCACAAGCCCAGAAACTCAGATGGTCACAGGTTCCCATGCCTTCCACTCAGGGGGTACCGGGTAGGACATCATTGGGCAAGTTGTGTGACAGCACCCACAAACGTCTGGGCCCTTCCTGAAGGTACCTGCTGACCTCCAGTGCCGTCATGAGCAGGACAAAGAGCGTAGGGTGGATTGCGTCCGGGCCTACGCAGTTACTTTATTTTTGTTACCAGCAGCGACTTTCCTAGGCGGGAATCTTTAGTTAATTGGCACAGAAATGGTCATTTCCAAGTAAAAAGCACCACACAGCTCCAATTAACTAGCAAACGTGTGTCTGCTTCCAAGACAATTAAAATGAATAGAACAATAGAGCTCCCTTTTAAAGATTAATTTATATCAGTGAGGTCTACTACCCTGACATGCAAAACAGGATTGGCTTGGAAATCAAATGTTCTTAACATAGTAGGATGGTGGAAGTTTGTGACAAATCATTTCTGTGTCAGGTGAACTTGTTACGCAATTGCTTTTAGAGCAGGGGTGGTTTAAAATGACGCATCATAAAAAGCTTTTTGTAAAATGTATGAGTAAAAATTGGACACTGCATCATATTTTCATTAATGTGTATGGAGGAGAGGGGAAATAAACCAGAATCGCTGTTTCCGCCCCTGCATCCTCCCCAACATACAAAGGCACAAGCATTTACACATTTTCATGCTGGCCCAAATGCTTTGGATTCCTGTGGAATCTGCCTGCTATTTACACCAGCTATAACCCTGCGGGTCCATGGAATCCATTGCAAACACTGCCTGCCATGCATTCATGGCACGCAATATTTAAAAGTGAAAAATGAAGGCGAACAGGCTAATCCGCCTACATTTACACCTTTTGTTTTGCACTTCAGAATGCAAATGACTATAATTGCACGCAGGGGATCTGTTTGCATTTAAGCACAAATGTAACAGGTCCCAGCCATGCATGTGATGCTTTTAAATAAAATGACCCCCTGTATTTCTTCAAGGGCTGAAAGCTCAGTGCTGTACAATTGACATGCGGAAAATGCTGCACCACTCAGCCTTTCTTTAAAGAGGAGGCTATCACAGGATGTAACACATGAGCAATTGAAAGTATACATCTTAGTGAGTTCTACATCAAGAGGAACATGAATTGAAATGCCAATTGTACAAGCCCTGCCTTGATAAAGACCCAAAGGGTCGAAACACGTGTCGGCATAATGGCAACCAACTAATTAAAGAGACTCTAAATCAATATTGTTTTGAAATTAATCAATGGGCAAACTGGTCTGTACAAAATGAGATTTGTCAGGCTATTATTGTTTTGCATTCCAGGACATCATGCTGGACATAAAGCTGCCACTTTAAGGTAAAGAAATGGTGGAATTACCATGGCAGAATTGCCACTCATGGTAATTTCACTTAACTCCCCATGGAGTCATATAAACTCCAAAATGTGGATCAACAGCACCTTACCACCACTGGTAATCCTGTGGTAAACCTACTGGACCAAGAAGCGGAAACAGTAAATGAGTTTGGCCATAAATTGGCTTTTTTACCTCTGAATTGTCCAACTCGCAATGAGGCACATTGATATTCTTTTGTCTTAACATGTTTTCATAAATATTTATATATTGTAAGGTTGCTTCACTATGAGATTTTTTCTATTTTCCAAGCATGTAAGACAGTTTACTTGTCCTTGAAAGCCAAAACTTAAATATGTGTATCAGGTAGAGCTCAGCAGAAGTGTAGTAAAGGGCTTAAATTGCAAATTGGGCTCACTGCTTAACCAAAGGGAGCGATCATGGATACATTATTTAACCTCACTGTGATTTAACTGCAAAAACTGGAGTCCTTAGACGTGGTTAGGTCTACACTATTACAAACAGACTACCTTAACATGGGGCACATTTCATGATTTTAGGAACAAAATGGTGTTTCCCTGTGCTCTTCCACAAGTGGTCTCTTACGCAGCCACCTAGATTTGTGTTATAGTTGCATTGACCGTCCCTCTGTTCCCATACCACTTAATATCACAGGCACATATATAGTCTCACCATCCAGTCACTGCGCGAGAAATTATAGCATAGTAGACTGACGTTAATTTCCTGCCCTGTTGCTGCCAGTCACTGAAGTTGCCTAGGCATTCAGAGTTCTACCCCGAGTAAGAATAAGTGAAGCTCTTTGCTATGCTGGCTTATGCGATGTTATTGAGTCCTGCATAACACACCTTTTCCCCTTTTCAAAGTTGCTTGGCGATTCAGGATCGGTAGGCAGTGGGGTAGGGGATAACATAAAAGGAGGGCAAGGATACTTTGTTGCAGTGCTGATGTTTGCTGATCTGAAAAGATATTACCTAGGGCCTCATTACAAGTCCGGCGGTAATCCTGCCAGTGCTACTGGCGCGTTGACGTCGGACTTGTAAGATTTACCGGGGCCTGGCTTGCCAGTAACAGCGGGGGATTACAACCCCGGCGTTCCGGAAAGTCTGGCGCTGGTAAATTGTAATTCCACATTCGGACTCAATGGGAATGGGGAACACGGAAGCAGCGGCACCGTTAATAACAGTGCCAGTACTTCCGTTACGGCTTGCTTACCATGCTGCTGTGTCCGGCAGGGTCTGTCCTGTCGGGCACAGCGGCTCTGGCAGGCAAACCCGTAGGGTGCCGGTCTGGAAACAATGGTGCCGGTAGCCTTACCGGCACTGTTGTTTCCAGACCGGCACACATGTAATGAGGCCCATAGTCTGCACGTTTCAGACATTTTGCAGCTTCTCTAGAACACCCGGCCTAGTTGCGCTTCTGCTTTCACTGCACAGATGCAGTAAGGATCCTTGAAAGAGAGTGACCTCGCGGCCGGGTGGCCAGTAGGGCTCCTCCGCCTTGATTTCCCGCTCTTGGAAGACCGAGCCTCGCCTTAGCAACAGTCATCATTGGGAGAAGTGCTGCTGATAGGAATGCCATCTACCGATCAAGGCACTTCTTCACAGAATTCACTCTGGCACTTGACATTCATTTATCTGCAGCAACAAAGGATTTGCAAGGCATTTGTGGGAGGGTAAGATGACCCAGCCATTTGTGGGATTCTGCTGGCATGCTGGCACACTTTGCCGCAATGATCAGGGAAAGGCTGTTGCACAGAAATCCCACGGGCATATTGAGTGGTTTGAACTCACATGCCAACCTGTTCCTAGTGAACAGTCGTCAAGTATTAGATGCAATGAATTCTGGCAGGGAAAGTACAGCACAGAAGATTTACATCCAGGAATGGCGTGCTAATAGGATATAAAACCTGGCACACAAGGAAGGCCTGGCTAAAAACAACACAGGTAATTAATAATGTATTTAATAACTGCTTGGCTTTGGGCTGGGCTGGCAAATCAGCACCTGGGGACCAACGCGGCACGATGGCCTATTGGTCAGTTTCCTTCCGCTGGGATTCGCTTGCACCCTGTGGCCATTCAATCAGGGGCCTCCGTGTGGTTGAGTGATTTTTTTCTGATTGATATTGAAACTGTGATGTTAAAAGTTCTATAAAAAAAATGGAATCATTCCAATGTTAGCTGCTCACACCATTGTGGCAAGGTGTGTGTAAAGATGGCTTGCTAGCAGTGTCCCACAGCAGGAGGCCTTGCATCTGGTCAGTGGCTTCCTCTGACATCATACGAGGGCCAATATTCTCAATAATATCCTGCCCTGCCTTCTTACTCCCAGGCGTGAGCCTAGCAAATCCTTCTTTGCAGCCTAACTTGACATGTTTCCGCGAGGGAAAGATTTCTGCTCTGAAAGAGGGCATAGGCGTGGCACGCAACGTCCACTGGGCAGGCCAGGCTTTACCCCTCTGTCCCACCCCACCCCCCCGAAATGTTGGGCTTAGTTGGCTTGACCTGGCTGACCTACAAAGCTGTGGCAGGACAGAACAGGACACAGACAATAAACGTTTCTAGTAGCTGCACAGTTTCAGGGGTGTTGCGAGGTCTGGAAAAGATCTGGGGTTATGCTAATGTCAGGACTGTGGGGACTCGGATGTAGCTAACCTTTTGATCTATCCAGGGCTACAACCGAAAGACCCGGCCCAAAGCCCCCACCCCCGAAGCACCCCCAGCAGCGCCTCTGTGTTTCATTGTTAACACCTGTATTCATATGCATACATTTTTAGGCAACTGGAATCGTGATGGGGTGTTAGTACTTGCATGTCAGTTGATCGATTGGAAGGGTGGGGGGACAGGAGACAGCTCATTCTCACAGCAGCTCTTAAGTGTGTGGTTTCAGACATGAAGGAGAGAGTTAACAGCTTGTAACACTGAAGCTGCACCAGGATAATCTAATTAGAATGTGTAAAGAAGTTAGATGCCCTTACACAAGTAAGTTTGCCCCTCACCCACAGTCTTTGAAGTTAGCACCTCTCCCAACATTTGAATGGTTCAAACCCACCAACCCCCCCCCCGCACCCACCCCTAGAAAGGTTATCCTAGTTACACACCTGACGGAATGACCAGCTCCCGGGGTGATGGGACTGTGACACTTGGTACATGTTATATTCTGCTGTGTTTTGCTATGGATGTTGAGCTACATCTTATGTTATGCTCTGCAGTGTTTTTGCCATGTTAATGTTATATTACGATCTGTTATATAGAATACTACGCTAAGTAATGCTACGCTATGTATTGTTTCGTAAGATTGCCTGTGTTCATGTTTATTTATTTATTTTGGTTGGGGGATTTATAATGTTCCACCTGCAGAAACCAGTGCCCTTCTGAGCACCACAATGTGAGCTTGTGCTCTGTGTTACGCTGAAATGGCTCATGCTGCTTTTTTTATTTTTTATTTGTTTACAGTTCACATTGAACTTTTACAAAACAATACATGATTTACATTCATAGTCATTACATATACAATGATCAAAAATGCATCTAACTTATTCTCAACTATGATAAAAAAAACAACGATTAAAACCATTCTATACTCACCCAATTCCATCGCAGATTAGATGCATACAATTCCGATGTTATTTAAGGAATATCTCAATATGTCTCCAGAGGTGATAAAGTGAGAAATGCAATGATTCAAAGTCCCAATTTAAACAATAGCACCAGAAGTCCAGGGATTTTATAGAATCATTTTTCCATATGTAAGGTCCTAATATTCACATGTAAACATAATCTAATACCACACAGTTTGTAAACATATACTTTACAGTTTCCAAAATGTGAGTAGACTTACAGATCCTACACGGCCTAATCTCTCTGGGAATTTTCGCTTGTGGACCCTGTACCGTTAAGAGCGGCAGCTGCTTGATGCAAAGCCGAAGCATCAGATCACGGATCATAGGGCTGGGACATTTTAGAAGGTGCACTTGCGGCTTCAAGAACCTATGGATCACATTAAATACGTGTGTATAGCTCTTCAGTAATGTCAAATGTGCAGAGTTTTTGATCCAGTCCCACTGCAAAGCCTTTTTCTTAAAAGAGCCTTTCGCTCTAAAGTAATCGCTTACCAATTCTTGAGTAACTGCCCAATCAATGGTTACAAAGAATTCCTCATTTAGATCCCCAAAAAGTTTTCAATTTTTTGTAAGATCTGAGTTATAATTTTCCCCAATACTCGACAACATGGGGCATTTAGGTACAGCTCTTGACTTCAGGTACAACTCCCATCTTTCCGTCAGAATCTGCCCTCGCAAAGAGGACAGTTCTAACTTTAACCTTATATACTCCATTGGGGTTGCCGGCAAGAGCTTTAATATTGTTCTTCAAAAGAACCCCTCAAGACGATCCAACCAATCCAGGTCCTTCAAGAGCAGTGCCTCCAGCCCACACGAAATTGCAGGGCTGAAGCACTGCTTATAAAAAATCAGGATACCTTCAATAGAGAAGCCCGCGGTTTGTTTGGCGAAGACATTCACCAAATAAGCTAACTGCTTAGTCCGTCTTATCTTGGCTTCTCTTATCTCAGCATAGTCCATAGCATCGCTCAAAGCAAGCCCCAAATAGCTATATTTGTTATATACTCAATAGCCCCCAATGCAGTGATCATCGTGATGTGACTGATTTTTTTGTCAGAAACAAGCAATACCTTTGTTTGATCCATGTTTATTGTCAAGCCGTTTTCCTGGGCGTATTCTATTACTACATGGAGCTGGCTTTTCATTCCTTGGTAGGTATGGTCTAAAAGCACCAGGTCGTCAGCATGTAATATGCTGGCGACCTTGATGTCACCTAACTTAGGCGGACAGCCCAGAGTCCCATTAAGCCTCGTAGGAAAGTCTGCAAGATACAGGTTAAACAATACGGGAGCCAGCACACATCTCTGTCTGACTCCCCTATTTATGTCCACCCGATCCAACATAGTGCCCACATCATCTATGCGAACACGGGCCATCGTATCCTTATGCAGAGATTTAATTACTTGCACCAGCCACTGAGGACACCCCAGACTTTTCAGCTTACACCATAGTTTGGCAGGCCTTACTGAATCAAACGTTGTACGGAAGTCTACAAATGTCAAATACAGGGACAGACTTCCCTTGTGCATTAACCTGTCCAGTAATCTGATATTGTGCGTGGGTGGAGGACCCGGGCGAAAGCCTGTTTGGAAGTTGGGAAGGATTCCATTTTCTTCCACCCATTCTTGGAGAGCTTTGAGTACAAAAGAGACAAACAGTTTCCCACTTGTATCCAACGACGAGAGTAACCTGTAATTATCAGGTACCATTCTGTCACCTTTTTTGTATAGTGGAATGAGAATCGGTTGGTGCCAGGAGGTCGGAATAGCCCGCTGCTGACAAACTTTGTCAAAAAGGACTTTCAAGCTGTCTGCCCATCCCTGAGGATCTTTTTTCAGACTACAATTCACCAGCCCATTGGGCCCAGGTGCTGGGGAATTTTTAAGTTTTAATATTGGCATTTCAATATCTAAATGGTCTATATTAAAAGACCACTCCAAGTTCTGTTGTACCCCCCCATTTTCTGATACCTCGCATAGCTCTGTGCTAATGCTTAAATGGTTCACCCAGTCTGCTTCCTTGATTGGATTCAGGATCTTAGTGGCCTTCACACCTTTAGCCAAAGACAAAATGTGCCAGATAGAACCAGGTTTAGCACTCCTTAATACCCCAAGCATGTTTAGCTACTGGGCATTTTCAGTTGAGAGCCTCCAGCATCTAAGCCAGCTGTTATATTCCCGATTAATGGCTCTCACTTTTAACGCCCTTATCCCAGGATCTGCCCACATATACTTACACTTTCTTAACTTGGTTCTCAGAATTCTCTTGGCGCCGCGGACCGCAACATCAAAAACCTTTTGCAGCCTTGTCTAATAGTAACTAATGAGCTCCTATTCCATGACGCCGCTCGAGTAGTAAGTGCACTTATCCATTTCTCGATTTGATTTGCAGCATAGTAGGACAGCTCTACTGCCCCAGACGAGGCTACCTGGGCAATGGTAGTAGTGGCTTTCTTTATGTTACTCTCTGACCATGTCAAAAGTCACCCTGCATGAGAAGTTTCAATACCCACAACATTTGATAACTTAGTTCTCGTTAGTAGACTCCCAATTGTTAGCGATAGAATAGCATGGTCACTATGCTCAGATGGTAGAATGGAAAGTTCACAAACATTTTCCATGAGAGCATTACTTCCGAAGTAGTAATCAAGAGTAGCCCTACGCTTACCATTGCCCCAGGTGTATCCTCCCAGGACGTCCCCCCTAGTTCTACCATTAGTAGTGTCATTGCCCAGTCTTTCTCATAGGAAAGCCATTGTTTACCTCATACATTAGATTTCCTTTGACACAATGGGCCTCATTCCGAGGCTGGAGCTATCCATGGAGTAAAGAGCACCATGGTAAGCAACCATGGAGCTATTTACTCCATGGAAATCCGGCATGGTGAATGGAGTAATTACCGGTCCATTCCAAGGTTGGAGGGACCGGTAAGTCCCCATTCACCATACCGGTTCCCCATCCCCATTCCTGCCCCCATAGGGCTCAATGGGAATGGGGAAGGAGTAAATTACGGCACCGTAAATTACGGTGCCGTAATTTACTCCAAGGTCCCTTTGTGGGTTGGATTTTTAACGCCTGCTAAAAGCAGGCGTTAAATGCCAACCCGCAAAAGGGAACTCGGAATATGGTGGTAAGTGTTAACGGTCACCGTTGCCATTAACGGTGACCGTTAACCCCTACCTCCAGCCTCGGAATGAGGCCCAATGCTTTTTTCATGGATGTTATCAAGAGCCGAGCAAGGCTAAAGATCTTGACAGTAAGCATTCAAGTTACCTCCCAAAAGTATAGCCTCATGGTCGGGTGCCAACAACCAAACAGACAGAACCTGGTCAATATATTCAAAGATGGCTTCCACATTCGAAGGCCCTGGACGTGCATACACATTTATCAATAAGAGATTCCTACGGATTCCTCCCTCTCCAAACGTCACCTGCACGGCTAGTACATTTCCCTCTGTATCTTGAGGTACTCTTATGATTGAGCTTGTAGGCTGCCTCACCCCGGGTATAAGCCCCCCTGATGGTCTACCTCGCACTCCCTGTTTGGAGGGCTCCTGGTACAAGTGGAAACCCTCTATAAAAAAAGGAGAGGGTCCCCATGTTTCCTGTAGCAGGAACACCTCAAACTTTGCAAGGCTCTCTAACACGCCCTTAGTCTCTAGGAGATGTGTATTCCCCCGAGTGTTCCAGCTTGCAATAATACAAAATCATTTTGTTTCTATGCCCTTGACGGAGAGAAACTTTTTTAACCAAATCCAGCCTTTCTTATATTCGTCATCAACTTTAGCAAGAACCTCCTTAAGTATCTGCGTATTTAAACCACACTTACACTTTTCACACCCTGTCTCCACCAAGGGGACACATACTTTGTGCCCAGCACTTTGTGTTCCATTTAGGTATGTGAATTAGTGAAGCACAAAACAAACGGCCAAACAGTAGCCCCCTTTGCTTCCTTCTTTGGGTGCGTTTGGGTGGTAACTGTGAGACCGTGAGGTGGGGCTGTCAGAAAGGGTAAGGGCGTGCATGACATGCAAGACGTGCAGCTCACTTTAGCTGACTCTTTGCCGCAAGCAGCCTGCTCTTTTACCGCCGGGTACAGTTTCTTGGCCTGTGTCGTTCCTGTCAGCGAGTTGGAGTCATGTTAATGCATTGCCCATTTGCTGGCATGGGTATTAGATATAATACTAGTTAATTAGCTTTGTTTTGTGGTAAGAAGTTAATATATTTGGAAATGGGTACACTGGGTGACATTTGGCAGCCATGTCAGTGTACTTGATGGTGGTTACAGTAGAATTGTGTGAGACAATAGGCACAGGGGTAGGACCCGTTTCGTACATAGGGCCTCATTACAAGGTCGGCAGAAACCTGCCGGAAAGTGTAAGTCCCCACAGCAATGAGGACACAGTTGCTAACAGTGCCGGTGCTTCTGTGAAAACCATGCCTGCAGGGGCTGTTGCTCGCAGCACGTCCCAACTGCAGGCATACTCATAGTCTGCCGGTTTGGAAAGTGCTGGTACGTTGCTACAGGCACCGTTATTTCTGGACTGCCAGACTTATAATGATGCCCTGGTGTTTATTTGGCATTTTGGCACATGGCGACTGCGGTTTCATCTTGGAGCCCCTTATGCCAGGAAACGGCGGTTGGTTCTCGCACGCAGCGGGTGGCGTTATAGACGATTTTATGTTTTTAGCTTGTTTGCCACTTTACAATGTGATGTGGGGTGTGATTGGCTGGGGGATGTAATGGGAGAGCCTCACCCCTCTAAGGTGTGTAACATTACTCTAAAACCAGTGGGGGATAAGGAAAGAGGGCGACAAGGCGATGGGGTCGCTGGCAGAGATGGAATGAGGAGCAGAAATGCAAGCAACATGACCCTTAGTTTGCTGATGTTGCACTTAAGAGTGCCCAAAAGCTGCTTCAAAGTAGTGCTGAAAGGGTAGAAGGAGCAGACAGGATTTGGAGTGGATGCTTAAATGCCTATATGGTTTTAGGTTCTGCGTAAAGAGCAAGTACAAACGTTGCTTGCTTATTCGAGTGGAAACTGATTCTAAGTGCCTGTTAGTCCTGGTCCTAACCTTCAAAGTGATCCCAGAGAGACACTATATGCAGTAAACTCACAAGAAAGTTGCAATAGCGGACAAGAGACAATGATGATGGGTTTCAGTGAACAATGGCTCTAAGTGTGAATTTCAGGGGAAGCAGCATTATCTGCTAGAGCTGTGAAGTAGTAAAGTGCCTTGAAACAGAAGTCTGAAGCCTACTTGGGTAAAACTTCAGCCCCTGTGGGAGCGGAGGGACATGTTTCAGGTGCTGTATATATGAGTCATCTAAGCATGTGCCCCGCTTTTGGTCTTGGTATCTTAGGAGTTCCTCCCCCATAAGTGTGCCCTGGTACATTGATCTCACCAAGGCCTACATTGGGATGGCGGGTGAGTGCCATCCATCTTCCATATGCAAGAGACAGAAATGCCTCTGCTAATCCTAGCCGCTCCCTCTTACATATGCAAGAAACAGACGTGTCTCTGCTTATCCTAGCACCTCCCTCTTCCACATGCAAGAAACATACATGCCTCTGCTTATCCTAGCAGCTCCCTCTTCCACACGCAAGAAACAGACGTGTCTCTGCTTACCCTAGCAGCTCCCTCTTCCATATGCAAGAAACAGACATGCCTCTTCTCATTCTAGCAGCTCCCTCTTCCATATGCAAGAAACAGATATGCCTCTGCGTATCCTAGCTGCTCCCTCTTACATATGCAAGAGACAGACGTGCCTCTGCTTATCGTAGCCGCTCCCTCTTACATATGCAAGAGACAAACATGCCTCTGCTTGTCCTAGCCGCTCCCTTTTACATATGCAAGAGACAGGCATGCCTCTGCTTGTCCTAGCCGCTCCCTCTTCCATATGCAAGAAACAGACATGCCTCTGCTTATCCTAGCCGCTCCCTCTTACATATGCAAGAGACAGACATGCCTCTGCTTGTCCTAGCCGTTCCCTCTTCCATATGCAAGAGGCAGACATGCCTCTTCTCATTCTAGCAGCTCCCTCTTCCATATGCAAGAAACAGATATGCCTCTGCGTATCCTAGCTGCTCCCTCTTACATATGCAAGAGACAGACATGCCTCTGCTTGTCCTAGCCGCTCCCCCTTACATATGCAAGAGACAGAAATGCCTCTGCTATTACTAGTGGCTCCCTCTTACATATGTAAGAAACAGCCATGCCTCTGCTTGTTCTTGCCGCTCCCTCTTCCATGTGCAAGAAACAGACATGCCTCTCCTTGTCCTAGCCGCTCCCTCTTCCATATGCAAGAAACAGACATGCCTCTGCTTGTCCTAGCCCCTCCCTCTTCCATATGCAAGAAACAGCCATGTGTCTGCTTGTCCTAGCCACTCCCTCTTCCATATGCAAGAAACAGCCATGCCTCTACTTGTCCTAGCAGCTCCCTCTTCCATATGCAAGAAACAGACATGCCTCTGCTTGTCCTAGCAGCTACCTCTTCCATATGCAAGAAACAGCCATGCCTCTGCTTGTCCTAGCAACTCCCTCTTCCATATGGAAGGAACAGACATGCCTCTGCGTATCCTAGCAGCTCCCTCTTCCATATGCAAGAGACAGACATGCCTCTGCTTGTCCTAGCAGCTCCCTCTTCCATATGCAAGAAACAGCCATGTCTCTGCTTGTCCTAGCCGCTCCCTCTTCCATATGCAAGAGACAGACATGCCTCTGCTTGTCCTAGCCGCTCCCTCTTACATATGCAAGAGACAGACATGCCTCTGCTATTACTAGTGGCTCCCTCTTACATATGTAAGAAACAGACATGCCTCTGCTTGTTCTTGCCGCTCCCTCTTCCATGTGCAAGAAACAGCCATGTGTCTGCTTGTCCTAGCCGCTCCCTCTTCCATATGCAAGAAACAGCCATGTGTCTGCTTGTCCTAGCCGCTCCCTCTTCCATATGCAAGAAACTGCCATGCCTCTACTTGTCCTAGCAGCTCCCCCTTCCATATGCAAGAAACAGACATGCCTCTGCTTGTCCTAGCAGCTCCCTCTTCCATATGCAAGAAACAGCCATGCCTCTGCTTGCCCTAGCAACTCCCTCTTCCATATGCAAGGAACAGACATGCCTCTGCGTATCCTAGCAGCTCCCTCTTCCATATGCAAGAAACAGACATGCCTCTGCTTATCCTAGCAGCTCCCTCTTCCATATGCAAGAAACAGACATGCCTCTGCTTATCCTAGCAGCTCCCTCTTCCATATGCAAGAAACGACTGCCTCTGCTTATGCTAGCAGCTCCCTCTTCCATATGCAAGAAACGACTGCCTCTGCTTATGCTAGCAGCTCCATCTTCGATATGCAAGAAACAAAGAAACAGACTGCCTCTGCTTATCCTAGCAGCTCCTTCTTCCATATGCAGGAAACAGACATGACTTTGCTTGTCTTAGCAGCTCCCTCTTCCATTCGCAAGAAACACATATTCCTCCGCTTATCCAAGCAGCCCCCTCTTCCATTTGCAATAAACAGACATGCCTCTGCGTATCCTAGCAGCTCCCTCTTCCATATGCAGGAAACAGACATGACTTTGCTTGTCTTAGCAGCTCCCTCTTCCATTCGCAAGAAGCACATATTCCTCTGCTTATCCAAGCAGCTCCCTCTTCCATATGAAAGAAACAGACATGCCTCTGTTTGTCCTAGCAGCTCCCTCTTCCATATGAAAGAAACAGACATGCCTCTGCTTATCCTAGCAAATCTCTCTTCCATTTGCAAGAAACAGACATGCCTCTGTTTATCCTAGCAGCTCCATCTTCCATATGCAAGAAACAGACTGTCTCACCTTATCCTAGCAGCTCCCTCTTCCATTGGCAAGAAACAGACATGCCCCTGCGTATCCTAGCAGCTCCCTCTTCCATTGGTAAGAAACAGACACACCTCTGCTTATCCTAGCAGCTCCCTCTTCCACATGCAAGAAACAGACATGCTGCTACTTTTCCTAGAAGCTCCCTCTTCCATATGCAAGAAACAGACATGCCTCTTCTTATGCTAGCAGCTCTATGCTATGCAGATTTATGTTGGCTTTTATCACATCATTATGGGTGCTCCATGGTCCTGTGTAAAAACTGCAGGGGACCCACAAAACAGAAGCCCACGGAGCAGAGGCCCAATGAGAAACCTTCAGACATCCCTGGAGGCCAGTCCATGATTGATGCTCGCAAGGCCGAGAGTGATAGCATGTTTCAATTGTGCACACGCTCATTCTAATCTTACTCCATGACCTCCAACAATCTGGACTTTGGTTCTCCGTGGGCGTTCCCACTACCAGTGGTTTGATACTATAATAATGGTAAAAAGGTGCTATATAAATGTCAAGTACAGTACAATACAATGCAACACTGTCTTTAAAGGGAATTCAGATTGGAAATGTGCATTGTATTCCTCTGCTTGCACACCCTAGCACCAGTGACTGCCAATCTAGCTGGAGTCTGGCCCTGCTCATGAAACTGAGGCCCTCCCCTTGTGGCCAAAGCTTTAATGGGATTATTGCCATTTCACTTTTAATGGGCACCTTCTGTGCTCCTGTGACACAACCGTTCGGACGCGTGGAGGATCTGACTTACAAAAACCACAGCTGAATTAAAAATGCATTTTTAATGGAACTGTAAACGCTCCTTAGTTATGCAATCAAACGTTCCTTACGCCGCAGTCCCAACATGATTCTATTTGGGTTTTTTACATGCAGTGCCTGTTTCCATAGGAGCCTGTGGCCCCGCGTGGTAGCAGTGTCATTTAGGGGTAGCTAGGGGTGACTCTTTGTGGACGTATATTGCGGCTTACAACCTCTGTGTGCGTCAATGCAACCAGGCTGATTTGCCCAATCACACTATTCATCTTTAAAAGAATAGCTGTGCTAGATTTAGGAGCTAGTTGGCTGTAATCATTATCAATAACTGTTCACCAAAAAAAGCTTCCATAAGGAATGTCAAAAACAAGTACAATCCTCCATCTTGAAGATCAGAGCTATTATGAGGTCCTTTCTTTTGATGTCATCAGAGTCAAAGGGCATTTACTGTTGCTCCCTCTAGTTTATCCCAAAGCTTTTGGTGACATGCCATTTCAGCTTTTAGCTCATGTGTGTTGCTAAAGCAACAGAGATGGCAAACGTGTGGGTGAAAAGACACCTGTCTTAATGATTTGTCATTCCAACCTCCTCTATGGTTCTGGCATTGGGTCATTATGAGTTTTCCGTGGAATTAATGTGCCAGTAATAATGTTTACTGGAATATTTCTGGACTGGCAAACTACAAGTTTGCCATTGGTTCACCTGATATGCCTCTAAGTCAGGCACCCCACTGACAAAAAAACTGCCGTTATTACTGGCACCCGTGTTACCGGTGCCGGTAATACCGGCAATCCCCCCATTGGTGTCCTGTGACACGCCATGGAATGGGGATTAATCACCCTTGCTGCCACTTGTAATCTGCCGGTAATTCCAGCAGACCAAGTGGCGGTAAAGGTATTACCATTTGATAGTATGCCCTCAGATTTGCCGGCGGGATACCACCAAACTCGTAATGAGGCCCTTTGTACACGCCGTACTCGCAATTGCTTTCCACTGCAGTCAATGTAACGGATGAGGTCTCAGATGTCTGAGACTTGTTATAACAGTGTTTGTTTTGTTCTACTTTTTTAAGTGTATGCCTGTTTTCTGTTAATTGCTGTAATGAAGGGTGTCACTTGAATGGCTGTTTACTCAATCGCTGTCCTTAAGACGCGGGATAAAGCTGACTGGGGCATTTGATGCTGCGCTTGGCATATGACAGCCAATATCTATTGGCTCGACCCATCCTTTTCTGTCTTCGATGTGCTGCCTTGTTGCGCCACCTACATCTATGTCTGTTTGATCATTGTGGCGCCATGAAGAATTGAAGTTTTGATGCCGAGTGAGCAAAGACTGGAGTTGTTGTGTCCCTGCAAGAACCCCGGGACATAGCCTGGCTGTGATTGCTGGAGAGGGTGCCATGCACTGCACTGGGTCACAGATGGGAACTCCAGAGTAAGCTGCAGCAGAAGAGCTGTGACCTCATGCACAAGGCGTCCTGTGTTCTCTCTGTTGTGAGCACTCCATTCATGGTCAGAAGTAGTAATGGCAGAATTACTCCCCAGCTATGTTCAGTGCCAGGGCCTGCTCTTATGCGCCAACCCTCCCGCTCACAAACCTCCCAGACTCGCTTCCTGAAAAAAGGCAGACCAAGCAAGCTGGGTATCCAGTCATATTATCGCCATACATATGGACGCTGATTAAAGGCTGTGTCGACTTTATATATGGTGACCATATATATATGGGGTCTTGCGGGGCAGGGGTTGTGGGGGTGTTCCCACCTCCCCTTGAAAAAAAAGAGGTTTGTTGGTTTGCGGGATTATCCCTCGCATGTTCATTGTGATAATGTCCCTGCAAACCATGGCCATTTCTTGGCGATATTTTTGTCAGATGACATTTTTGCCGGGAAATTATCACATTGAACCGCCAGCTGGACAGAGTCACTGCATGTCAATGATTATGTGATCACCTGAGTGTTTGCCTCCCTACGTGAAGTCACCTTTCTGCTGCCCGTCTCCTGTCTGTGAAGCCATATTTTCGGAGTTTTGGTGCAAGATGGCTCCTCGATGTCAGTGGTGTCCTAGTCGGGTGCCTAGTATTTGTTCCTCTGTAATCATATCTGCTGCAGACTATGATTACATTTCGAGCACTGGCCCTGGGCTGGCAATACTGTAATTAGTCGGCAAGGCCATGAACTGACGTTTCATGACACTGTGTTATGGAAGAAGTGCAATGTTAGCCCATGGCACATTTACGCATGTCTCCCAAGTGCCACTCTTTATGAAGGACAGTCTGACTTCTATGCTGACCATTTATTAGTTGTGGTTATTGAGTGGCGCTGTAAGCCTTACTTATGAGCCAAAACTATTGTCTTGGGAAGTGAAGATAGGAGAGGGAATTGATGTGTGGAGGGACTAACTGCCTGTTTGTGTTGTTTGGATTTTTCACCCGCTCATAGACTATCCATGATCATGCCACCCCCTATGACCATTCCCGCTCAATACCTGGCCCTCTGTACTCCCCTAAAGCCTGGGATTGCCTCAAGTTAGTTCTGTGCTTTTAAAAGGATGTCAATGTTATTTCTAAGCATTGTTTCATAAGGTATTGGCTTCATTGAAACTGCAAATCAGCGCCTGGTGTAATAAAAATGTCTTAACCAAGTGTGCCATCAGCCACTTGATTTCTAAACATTATGTGCAGGGTTCTGAATTGAGGGGAGCTCGGAGCTATTCAGCTTCTGCTAGTAGCCTAGAAGAGCCTGCTTAGCTCGACACAAACTGCCACCAGGAGCTACTTTTGGATCCCCAGGCCAACTCATGCCGAACACAGACTCCTATGTGAATTCAACTTTGTGTTTGGGACAATCTATAAATAAGCATTAAATCATAAGGAGTCACATAGAATGGACAACATGATATGTTTGCATCTTGTGTGGAGATTTGTGGAATGCTATGAACTCGCTCCTGCTTCTCCTCTCTTAAATTTGATTCCTGATGCGTCATTGCCCCTGTTACTTGTTCTGAATTCCAGTTGAAAACAAGAATTGTCAAAGCCAACGATTTCAGCCTAAAATAGGCATTAGATAGGTATTTACAAGGCAATGCCATAATTTGCCCAGGAACTAACACCACTTGACAACTGTTGCCATTTTAAGGACCAGTAGTATCTTCATGTCAGTGCCTGGAATATTCCAATCTTTGCCCACACAAAATCCCAAACGGGTGGCTTTGCCAGTGCTTGTTAATTTTGTTATTCTGGTTTGCCTGCCTAAAAAATATGTTTTCCCGACGCATGAAAGCATGGGGTAAGAGCTGCTCCTCTTCCATATACAAACCAGTGTTCTAGTAGTGTTGAACTGTGTCTGGGAAGGGTGCTGGCTTGCAACGCCAGCAGTGGGAGTTGAGCCATTAAACAGTACATTATGAGTTTGTAGATACATACCTGACAGAGAAATTGTATGGAGGGATTTGGATATCCATGCAAGTCCTAACACAGCTGCATGCTCTTCACCCTTACCTATTTTAGAAATAAAGCACCTTTGCAGTGCCTGTGCCTTTTTAAAACATAATTTTCTGTGCAAACGTCGTACGTCTTTAGAGATTGTTCTCTGAAGTACACAAACTGACCAGTAGGTAGTGCTAAACTCACACTTCCTCTGTGGAAGCTGCGTTTATCACTCTGCTAAGCTTCGAGTGGAGGGAGCTTAGTTATCGGCTTCTGCAGGATGTGAACTTTTGATGCTTGTCTGAGTGACATTTAGCCGTAAGCTTCAAATGTACTCATTAGCGAGTGACATTTATCCGTAAGCTTCATATGTACTCATTGCCAGCTCTCGATACCAAACCGAGTCAAGGGCATGAGTTTCTTTAAACAAATGAATGCGTAGGTGACCCCTGTTCAGGTCCATTTAATGGCTCGAGGATAATTTGAGGGGAGCCATAATTTAGACCATGGTGTGTCAGATGCCATGGAGCAGAAAGTGAGAATAGTAAGCACACAGACGATCTCATTTTTTTTAATTCTGGAATGTTCTGTTATGTTACAGAGCGTTTGTACTGCATCAAATCACCACCGCGGGGATCACGGAGAGCAGAGACTTGACTGGAAGTTGGTGTATGTTTCCACTTCCAGGGGTATCCAGACTGTAGGCTGCATAGGAAGAGGAAAAGGGATTGGGGCGTATGGGTAGGAGAAAGAGTCGAAATATGAGGCAAATAGGAAGGCAAGCACAGGCGAGGCAGCTTAAACTGCGGCGTAAGTGCAGTCGCACTGCAGATACTAAATTGGAGTCCTGGTGCTCGGATGTGTTTTTTGTGCCTGCGTGGTCTGCCGACGAAGGAGGAAGAGAAGAGGAGGGGCTGTACTTCAAAAGCCTGGCTGTGGCGTGAAGCGCCGGGGTGAATTGTGGGTGTAAGTGCAGTCCCTCTTAAGTCACACTTTAGGAACAAGAAAGGAGAAAGGAGATACAGTGTTGTCTTGTTTAGACGCCACCTTCTGGGAACTCTTGCAAGGAAGACCCCAGTGAGTTCGGTTCAAAGAACTCTGTTTATCCATTGTTTGCTTGGCCCTTTGTTTGCAAGCAGGAAGTATGCCGTCAAGCGTGCTCTGCATAGTAAAACTATCCAGGACTCCCCATCTATTTTAGAGGAAACACGACCCCTAGCAGTTTGGACTGCGTAATTCTCCGTGGGTTGTGCTGACTGAACAAGTAGCATGCCTCCGTTTTCCAACCAGCTCTCTCATGAGTTAACTGAGGGTGTTTTGGATTGAGTCTGCACGCCAACTCTGTTTACTCCCACACGACACGTACTCCTGATCCGTCCAGAACACCAAACACAAAAAATACCTAATTGTTCTCCAAATCAGTTCCTCCATCTTCCGAGCAGTTCACGGCAAGAACTGTGGATTTATCTGTTGTGAAGGACTTTTCCGACAAGGACATGCTGGCTTGTGGGTAAGCTACAGATATGTCTTCTACTGCTGTATTTTCAGCCACTAACACCCTTCCTATCTATTTGCCGGATGCTTTGTTAAACAGTGCTGTTGTGAATGTGATTAATACGGCCTCACCTGTCGCTCAAGAGGAACCCGTGCTTCCTGAGTTATGTTTTCCTGATTCTTTAATCGCATCTCAGGCATTGGTAGGTGAGGCACCTGAAAGCAGAAAAACATCTTTGCTATCTTCATCTTCATCCCTGCTTTCCTCTGTCTCGCTGAAGCCTCGCTCGCCGGGCCCACCTACAGGGGCCACATCCATCTCCATGTTGAACTATGTTTTAACTTCCCTGGTAACTGCAAGGAACAAGCAGCACCACTTAATATCTTGAAGTCTAAAATATCCTTCATAAAAGGATATATTAGAGCCTTGAAACCCTCAACCTGCCACTCTCTATATAATGGTTTACCAGGCCTGGGTCCCCCTCCAAGCCTTGAGCCAAGGTCTCTGCTGGGCTCATTGGTTCTTTTTCAAACAGAGGTGGGGGATTGCAAAGCCTAGGAGGTTACTTCACCTATGCCACCTCCCCAGGCTTGCCCACAAGAGAGTCAATCAGTCTCGGTCTGGGATGACCCGTCCTTTGCCTGTTTACAAGTTGCACAATCAAGCCTCCGGAGACCAGTGAAGAGCCCACTCAGAATCCTTTAAATTATTCAATCTTATATGAGAGGTGAAAAAAGAAGCAAAGGGGGGATAAAGTAATAAACCCCCGTGCAGTTTAAGACACTGTGGCCGTAGCAAATGTCTTCCCTCACTAACGCTACCATAAAGCATTGGGCTCTCTCAAGAAATGGGAAAAACCTGTGCAGGCCCCTGCCCAATCCAAGCGTGATCTTTCTGGGCAATGTACTATTGCACAGCAACACGTAGAAGGTAATAACAATGGCGCTCCTGAGGAGGAGGTCGAGGTTGATTTGTTGAACATTTCTACGTATTCCATTCACGCCTCCCTGGCTCCTGCTGCTGTTTATGTAATGTCTTGCTCTCCAATTGTTACAAGCCTTGTAGGGGCTCAAGGAACCTTTTGTGAAGCGCAACCTTCATCTTGTCCCCCCAGATCTCTGGAACTAAAAGGGACTTCCTCTTCTCTTAGTGCCTCTCTGATGACTCGGCCCCAATTTCCTACTCTTGAACAAAAAAGAAAGATGGGTGCTGCTAATTTAATATCTAAAAACCTGGTTAAAAATGTGCAGGATTGCCCAGCAAGAAAGGTCCAAGAACCTTATAGATGCTTGTTGCTTGAACGTTTGCCTGTGCCTTTCTGTGCTGAGGGTTTGATTCTGAATCATAGCAATATGTTAGATTTATTTGATGCAGTCCTGTCGCTGCGTGCTATACGATCTAGGGACATTGAGCGAGTTGAACTTATAGATTACCAGAAGCTGCATCAGGTATTGTTGCATATTGCATCCCCCATTGTCAAAAAGGTTTCATTTGTCGATGCCTCCCTACTCTTGCCCTTGTTTTACGATCTTTCTGAAGTAGATAGAGCGGATATTTTTGATTGGAAAGAATTAAGTCCTAAAAATAACAACACAGAAACTAAACAGCAGTTAGTCTTCCCATCAATGCAAATTGCTTGCTCCAGGCCAAAACGCCTTGAAACACTTGGCAAAGGGGTGACCAACATGCTCTCTTAGATTATATTTTTGTTTCAGAAAATATTTTCCTAAATTCTACCGCTTTTGAAATTGTCTGGGTTTAGTGGACACTCAGTTCTCCAAATGACTTGGAATTTTCAGGATGTGGCCAAACCTTATGGGATTTTTGCTCAAAGCTTAGAGTTAAATCTAGAGAGGAATCGGTTATTGTGGAAGATGAACAATATAGGAAAAAACGTAACACGCGACTCAATCTTGCTCTGCATAGTGCAAATGGATCTAGGCAGAATTCTCAGGTAAATGATGTTGCCTTCTTGTCTGATTAAACCGCGCTTTAAACATAAACATAGCTTTAATCCAGAAATTAAACAAAGAAAGAGAACCTCCTCAAATGGATCTAAGCAGAATTCTCAGGTAAATGATGTTGCCTTCTTGTCTGATTAAACCGCGCTTTAAACATAAACATAGCTTTAATCCAGAAATTAAACAAAGAAAGAGAACCTCCTCAAATGGATCTAAGCAGAATTCTCAGGTAAATGATGTTGCCTTCTTGTCTGATTAAACCGCGCTTTAAACATAAACATAGCTTTAATCCAGAAATTAAACAAAGAAAGAGAACCTCCTCCCCCTCGTCTACTCCCGATCTCTGTCAGATCGCCGAGACCATGCCCTAGCTCGTGCTGCTACTCAGCGACTAACTGTGAGGGGAGTCGGCAATCTGCAAGGGAGCAGATAACCAACCACCTTGGGCCTGACTCACACATTTCTAACGGAGCCAACCGGAGATGCCCCATGACATCTCTCATTTGCACCGGCTATACCCTTAGCCTGATTCACAAAGGCGAATGCTGGAGCAAATCTGCGGGTGCCTTGAGCATCGTTGAGATGCCCGGGTGCAAATGCTAGTCACGAGGATTGCTCGCGGGACTCTCAGTGAGGAAACGGGCACGCGCAGGTTCGCTGCAATTGTGGACTTTGTGAATCAGATGTAAGGCAGCAGGAGCTTGCAGGCATCTGTGATTTGCTCCAGGGCAAATCTTTGTGAATCAGGTGCCTAGTGTCTAAGTCAACAGGGGAGAGGAACGTGCTTTCACACCGTGCTCAACTTTATCTAGCAGGGAAATTCACCTGGGGCTGACCTGTTGTTTTGTCTTTTTGGGTTATTCATAGCTTCCTGGGGGCAATGGGCGAGCAGTGGTTGGAGGATCGACAAGTAGGCAATTTAACTTTGAATAATTGTACAAGTTTATCTCACACTTCCAAAATGTAGGGGACCAGTGCGGTGGTGATCGTGCACTGTACAAATGCTCTTTAACATTATCATTAACTTCCAGAGCATAGACGTAGTTTGTTTTCCAAATGTAGTTTCCAACTGTACCCATTCACCCATTCACCCATTCACTCACTCATTGCATGCAGGGAAGAGGCCGGAGCGAGTTGAAAAGGCTGTGGTCGGGTGTGGGTCATTGCAATGTTCTCTTTATAGTTCCCATTCGCTAAAGGTCACACACGCTGTGATGCATGCAGGTGTTGCAGGCTCTTGTGGCCTCCTAGAAGTTGGCATGCCGCCAGTCAGTTTGGTCCCGGCCCCTGTCAGGGTGCCATCGCGCTTTGCTGACGTTGAGTGGCTGGGCTTTCTCACACGTGTTTCCCCATGCACTTACAAAGCCTGAGACTGTTCGCTGTCTTTCAGAGGTTCAGAAGTACATCACCGATCCTTAGTTCCGCTCCAAGAAGCGAATCCGCAGAGAGCAGAGGTGCAGTTCCTCCCACGAGCTTGCGTCACAGTGCTTCCCGGATGTGTTTATTAACACAGTACGTTCGGCACTGCGACCCGAGTGGCGCTCCATGCACTCAGTGGCGTCGCTATGGGGGTGGCGTGGGGGGTGGCTGGGGCCCCCTCTGAAATCCTGGTGCCCCGGTTGTTCCCCCCTTACCTAATAGCAAGCAGTGATCGTGTTCTGTTCGTGGTGTTATTTGTGACACTCACTAAGGCAAATGTCTGCACGTCACACGGCAAATACTCTCCTTTTGTCTCACAGTAAGCAGTGATCTTGGTATGCATTCTGGCATTGGTATGAACATGAGCACGAGCCACTTCTCAGGTGTTCCTGCCTGGCTTCTGCACAGGGACCCCCATAGTGTGCAGAGCAGCTGGAGGGCATGAAACTGCTAATGATGGGCCATTAGTCACTGAATGGTTTCCTGCCTGCATTCTGATGGGAGGGGAGGTGCAGTGGGGTGTGGGTAGTTGGTGTGCACAAAAGCCTCTCTGCAGGAGTGCTTGTGACGTCACACATTACCTTTCATAGGCAGCCCCCCACTTTTTCTGTGCCCCCCTACTTTTGGGTTTGGCCCCCTCTGTGCCCTTCGTAAATTCTATTCCTGGCGACGCCATTGCATGCACTCCCTCAGTTTAAACTCACCAGTCTTCCACTCCCATCCCCCTGGCCACCGCCCCCAGTTTGGTCATGGCTGGCTGTCTACTCATCCCTTGGCATTTCGCCTATCAGTGGCATTAAAACTATTTCGGCTGAGTTATCCACTTCCCCAAAATAATGTTGCTGGCCCTGCCCAGATGCCATACCTGCTCATATTTTCAAGTAGAAGCAGTCACAGTACTATCTTTTTGAAGAGCCTCGTGCCCCATCTAGCCATTCTCTGGCCCCCTTAGGTGGCGCCAACCCCACAGTTTGGCCCTAAATGTCTTCTGCACGCTTCTTGGGGTTCACCCATGATTTTGTTTTACTTTAAATTAAGCTTTGTAATATTTCACTCCTGCACTTATCGATTCTATATATGTCTGGAATTTGTAAAGCGCTGACCTTGCTGCGAAGCAGCACAGCGCTGTCCATAGGGGACGCGCACAGGATGTTGCAAGAAAATGTGAAGAGCTAACAGAGTAGTCGGGATGGATAGCGTGAACAGTGAGGGAGGAGCTTCCAAAAGATTGGTCGCTTCTAAAATAAATCAAAGCTTTCATGACCCCATTCTGCAGGCATGAATTATACAAAATCTTTTATGCTCTGTTGTTGCTCAGCTGGAGTGTTCTTCCTGTGGCCACTTGTTTGATGGCGGATTCCCGGGTATTCATTCCAACACCTCAGTCCTCACTACCTGCTCGTACTCCCAATTATAGAATGGCACCAGTCCACGGAGTGTTACCCCACCTTCACCGCTCTTGCCAGGGTCAGTGCCTGATTCATGATTGCCGATGGCCCTCTGGTAGCAGAGAGAAGGCAGAATTGATAATAATAATAATAATGCATTTCTCATATAGCGCTACACACCCATGGGTCCCCAAGCGCTGAAATAACAGAAGACATTATTATCCCACAGAGTGGCACTCCGTGTATTGATCAGAAAGATGAAAGGCTGAGTTGACTCTGCTGGGATTTGAACCTGTCACTTCAGGCTGTTCACAGATTTTAGAGGACAAACCCTTAGCTCGCTGTGCTATCTGACCGGCTTAAAGCCTCCACATTTTCAAAAATCTAGTCTGTCTGGAAGGGAAGATAACTAGATGTGGTGGCTCAACTCTGGAACACTTTGACACCTCTTTTATTAGTTTATCTGTTTGTCTTTCAGAAGGTGTTGAAGACCTCTGAATTCATTTATTTATGTGGTAAACAGAGTACTACTTGTCACCTTGGGTCCCTACTAAGCATTTATCCCACCTGTGGATGTGCTCGGGCCCAGGATGATTAGCCGTTGTGCATGTCTGTTGGGCTACTTAATCTGGAGTTTACAGGATAGAGTGACAGTGTATTCTCCAATTTTTGGGGGCCGGACCTTCAACCTGCAGTGTGGTGGTGGCAGAACTTCTGTTTTATGCTGCAAAACCTTTTATTCGGCACCCCTGCCTGCAAAGGAGGAGAACTATCTCCAGTTCCCGAAGCACCTTAAATCCTTCCTCTTTGCTTCTTCTTTCTCTCTTCTTCTCCTCTGATGAACTCCTGGCTGAAACTGAAACTGCACTGGTCACCTGGCTACCCTCTGATCTCAGGCCCAGGTCCCCTCCCTTGCCAGTCGCCCCCCTGCATTGCCTCCCTGGCATCCCCTGCATTTGGGGGCGGTTTTCTGTACCCCTTCAGCCCCCTAACAGCACTTGACACCTCATCAGGTGACACCGTTGCACTTGACACCCTTGCACTTGCCACCAGCTGGCCGCACTTTTACTTATTGCTTTTATTTATTCTATTTAATTTTACTGTTGTTCCCTTGTATTGCACTGACCCTCCCTATTGCCTCCACACTTTTCCCTTTCCCCCTTCCCCTGCACTTGCGTGATCTCAATGCCACCTGGCCTAGTAAGATTGTTGTCTCTGTCTTTCCTCTGTTCCCCCTCGCTTGCCTCGTTGTGCCTTGAAACACTTGTGTATAGGCGCGTTATAAATGCTGTATCATCTCATATCAAAGGCGTGGGTCAGAAGACATAAGAGAGTTGCCAGTGCCAGCAGTTTGAGGTACACAGGGCCTCTCCTAACCTCACCATGTGTTTCTATGAGCCTTAAGCTAGCTCAGCTGTGGAGGAAAGGGGTTGTGCTGGCCTTTCACAGTGACTGGGATAGAGTAGAGTTAATATTCTCCTACTCATTCCCTTTGACCTCGAATGGCCACAAGTGGCGAGGTTGTAGAGGCAGGAAAGCTGGAGAAAGGGCGCTCTTGGCGAGTCGTTTGTGATCTGTGGGTCATTTGAGAGCAGTGGCCTGGACCTGGCTGCCTGGAAGCTCTTGAGGTCTGCAAGGAGCCCATGTGGACTGCCACAAGATGCAGAGGGAAGAGTTAAAAGAGCTACTACTCTTTGATGAATTGCTCGAAAGAAAGGTGAGGTCATTTTGATGAACAGTGCATTTTGTTGGCTGGGGAAAGCTTAGAAATTATGTGTAGTGGAATTCAAGACTGGAGAAGTGTCGTGAGTAGTTCTGCTATGGGGGATGCAGCGTGATGGTCATGGCCAAGTGGAGGAGAGAAGCAGCACAAGACTGCTAATTTTGTTTTTGTGATTAGTCTTTTTTTATTCCTATGTCATACTCTTTTAAATCATGTATCAGTTGGTATTTTATAGTTCTTCTCTTTTTTTTAACGCTCCCCGGTGCCGTTTGGCATATGGGCTGTTGTCCATTATGTAAAAGGGAAACCAATGGCATTATTTTAAAATAGGAACATATAGGACAACAAATCTAACAAGAAAATGGAAAGATCTGCAAGTGACTTAATAATAATCAATAGTGTTACAAACTTAAATCAACCATTACCTTATGGATTTGTAAACACAAATCGTAACAATTCATCAATAATTAATTCATTACAGAATACAAAATTCATTGTAGGTTAAAAAAAAAAGGATGAAAACTACAGCAATCCACGGGTAATCAGCATAACAATTGTGACATAAAGTTATTTCATTACAAGTTAAAAAAGCATGCATGGAACCTGCTTGGCACGTGTGAGCCCATGCCTTCCATGATCTCCCTATCTAATCCCCAATATGAACAAACTAAACATTACACAACAGATATGAAGAGTTGCACTTGTCCACCCGAAAGGACCGCCACATCATTTTAAATGATATCTTAAGTTTCGGCTTAGCCAACCTCCAACTTCTAATGGTCGAGACTTCTGCAGGGCATAAACATAATACACTGATGTGTGCGTATTAACAGGGTAGATGTACAACAAAGTTTACACATTAGTAAGTCAACTATGCCAAATCTTAAATCGGCACCTAAAATAATCTGAGGATATAGTAAACCTCTGAAGACAAACATGAATTCGAATCTAGATCAGGTGGTGGACAAGTGAAATTCTTTGCTAGATCATGTCAGAGCCACACATGAGGGAACTATTGATGTGTCACTTGATTTTCTCAAAAGGTCCTATGATGGCTGTTTGTGATTTTGACTGAACTTATTGAAGGATTCCTTCAGTAAGATCACATAAAAGGAAAGGATGGATCTTCTGACTCCCAAGATCAAAGAGAGCCAATCAAGTGATGCAGAAGCAGTGAAGAAGTGAAGATGATTATGCAAGACCCTGCACAAAGCTTTCCAATGTAGGCGATTGGAGCCAGATACTGGCACATTCGCACAACACACTGTAATCTAAAGGCTTATGTAGACACAGAACCAACACTTGTTTAAAGATCGGGTCAAACCATCAGGAATCAACTTTGTTCAACAAACAAATACAACATGGTTAAACCACAAGTTGATGGGTTTTGTAAATGTTGGACGTGCAGCCTGTGCTCTTTTGTAAGGCATTAAAATTCAGACATTTCAGGTCTACACAAACAATTACATTGTATGTATTTGTTGTTGCAGCAGATCAGTGATATATTGGATAATGTGCGTATGTAAGATATTTTACGTGGGCAGTACAAAAAGAGAGCTGTGAATCGGGAGCAGAGAGCATCTCTACACCATTCCAGCAATGATGGATGATAGCCACTGACACTAAACTGGTCAAAGGAATACCAACTGGGCGACATTGAAGGTATTTGATATATTAGCATCAAAACTCAAGAACTTGCACAGAGGGGGAGACTGTGAACTAAACACACTTCAGAGAGAAGAAAACATCATTTTCAACTTAAAAGCTTTCCAAGAGAGTGTCAATACAAACCAGGAAAAAAAATACATTTTTAACCTAAAAACTTTAGTACTCTTTAAAGAGCGTGTCATCATTTTCAACAGCACCCGGAAATGTTTTGTTAATGTTTGAAAATGTTTAGACCTCTCCCAATCACACAATATACAGAATAATGTTTACCACGGCAAACACTTGATTCTTTCTTGTTTATACAAAGTTCTCTGATACTACTATGATTTTAACAATAATGTCAGTCACTTCAACAGTGAAGAACTAGCGCAACTCCTGCTAGCCCAGACCCACTGGATACAATAGGGGAATCACAGGTGTCGAACAGGAAGTCTTTAAGAAGGGGGAGGGGACGCTGAATCTGAGTTTGTGAATGCACATATTCTGCTAAAATGTGTCAGAATGGTTTGAGAAAGGATAGTGTCCATGTATGGTGTATAACATGGGGAAGTAACAGATCCAACATGGCTGCCCCCAGTCGACAAACACATGAGCAATAATCGCCTATTGCTTATACGCAGCGTACATATTTGCTAACCTTAGCCCACTGGAAATAGCAAGAAAAACATAAATGTTAGCAGCATTTCTCTGGGGAGATGAGAACCTGCATTTGATAATCATCACAGTTATTACAGTGTCAGGTGTATATGAGGCAACCGCTTATTGCATGGCACCCCAGAGTCTTTAGGTGGGAATAGTGGATCAGAGATACCCAGCATTAAATGGGAAAGAACCCCCAAATTAGAGTTAGTATATTCATTAATATTTATTCTAATATGGTGTAGTTGTCTGTGAAAAGACATTGGGGTCATTGCGAGTTAGGCATTAGGGGGTTAACGGCGCTGGTAAAGGTGCCGGCGCCGTCAACCCCTTAACGTCTCATTACGAGTCTGCTCGCAGGAACCCGCTAAGGGCGCCTGGTCCCGCGAGCAGACCAGGGTGCTTGGACAATATAAGAAATCTGCCCACATATGATAGAAATATTAGAGAGGACAATGCAGCACATTACAAGTTTATCGGTGTGGTAAAAAAACTGCCAGTAAATCAATGACCACCACTTTTTTGCAGTAACAAATGTATCTCCACTTTTGCAGCACTACCAGGCTTCAGGATTGTAGGTAAGAAGGAGGCGACACTGCCAGCTTCCATCTAAAGCTATAAGCTGGCAGCGCATCTCCACCACTTTACCTCTAAAACTTGAAAGATGACTACAGGTGGAATTCCCACCAATGGTAATTACTGCAAAATAACCATGGAGTCCTATGGTCTCCAAGAATGGGGATTAACACCACCGTTCTACCACTTGTGATTCCGGAAGATTTCATACGATTACAAGTGATGGGAACAATAATCGAGTTTGGATCCAAAATGTCGCTGCTCATAGCAAGAATCAAAGGTGTCCAGACTAGAGGATCTCCCAACAGGACCCTGATTTGAAAATCTATCCTGGTTCAGGATCACAATGCGTTCTCCAAAGGCCTGAATGTTTTATTGAACAGATGGAATATTCATCATGTTATTGTATAAGGTCCAGAGGGATGTAGGGTCCTAGCCGCATTGTCACGAAGAGAGTACTAACCTTTTTATCTGCGTGTGCACAACCTTTGCTTTCATGAATCAAGTGCACACTTTTCTTTATTCTTTACTCACCCCCTGTCCTTTCCCTCCCTGTCCCCCAGCATCTCCTATCCTGACTGCCTGACCAGGATACTATCTTTGGCATAACATTCTGGAGCTGACCTGGGGTACAGCATATAGAAACGACCGGGCAAATCTGCCACCAAACTTTCAGGATTGCCCATGTACCCTCTCGAGCCTCTCATGCATCCTTAGGATTCTCCAACTCTGCCTTGGAAGCACAGCTAAATGTCCATCTCACTTTAGCACATATCTGCCTCCTTCCTTTTGCAGAACTCTGGCCCACCTAACAAGAGTGGCTGTAGCCGGGCTACCGCAAAACATTCTTGCCCTGCTGCATCTCTCCATCCCTTTGTTTTGTGGCACCTTTTCTTTTTCTTGCGTTCTCATCCTCTTAACTTCCCCGCACTCATTTTCTTTCTTCCAGCAGATTTAGGGCTGGATACCCCCGGCGGTACGCCGCTCCACTGACAAGCCTAAGTGCTCTGAATCCACTGCGGTGGTGATTTGGTGCAGTATAAAAGCATGCTATCTTAACATAAGAATGAGGATAGCACGTTACAGGCTAGATCATGTACCTTTAAGTAAGAGGCATCGTAGATGATGTGATAATTGTGGCATCAACTAAGGGGGTGCAGTTTGCATGAGGAGAAGAATTCAGAGAAGGCCCCTGACTGCTACCACCAATAGACAGTGCATGAGGTATAGCTTTGATCGACGTCATCTTGCAGACCTCTTCATTCAAACGCTTTGGGCAAATTCAATGTTTAAGGCTCCAAAGCAGGAACCGCATTCGAACTTTGTGACGATATGCTCTTAGAAGGCAGTGCGTTCGCCTGTGTTTATTCACAATAGAGACACTTGTATTGCTAAATCCCTCTGAAGCAGTCACTTGTCCTTTTTTGGGATCGCAGTTTGCAGATGAATTTCCAGCTTTCAGTGTGTCAATGGAATCCCACTAGACTCTAGCAACTGCTCTAAAATATCATCCGCTCTTTAATTAATGAAGTGTTATCGTGTGTTGACCCGGGTGTGAACTTTTCTTGAAGAGGATCTGTTTGTGTTTAAACGCTTCCTGGAGGGAGGCGAGCAGGGGCGGTTCGCTGTGCACATCTGTGCAGTGCAGTCCATCTTGTTTCAGTTTAAAGCAATTGCTGCTTAATCCTTTGCATTCCCAAACATTGGCGTTTATGTCTCACTGGAAACAAAAGGTCGGCAGCGCGGCGCGAGCCACTCGCGCGACGAACAATGCACTACTGTGGGACGGCTGAGAAGAGGCAGGCGCCATTTTCTGGCAGGTTTCACGGCTGCCGCCTCCAGGAAAGAAGCAGGCTGCTTAGGAAGCATTTGGTGATAAGGAAAATAGAGTAATTTATAGAATCTTAGAAGGGAAACAACCCGTATTCACAGGAGAGCTTCGAGCATCCCAACAAGAGGTTTCATCCATGAAACCATACAGACGTTTTGCTCTTTGCTCCAGGTTGGTAAATATGGTCTGAGTGGCAGAGGCGTTGCTGGGGGGAGGGGGGTAAGGGTGTTATAGCCCCGGGTCTTTTGGTTGTAGCCCTGGATAAAACCTCAGGGACTACAAGCAAAAGGCTATAGCTAGAATCCCGCCAGTCCTGACATTAGTGTAGCCCTGGATCTTTTCCAGACCTAGCAACACTCCTGCTGAGCGGTTCAAGGTTATGCGTTTACAGTGATAGTGTCAACTGTAGTTAGTTTGCGGTCTTCTAGTTCGGCTCTTGTTAATCGACTTTTTATTATTTGTGTGTGTGTGTGGAGGGGGTGGTTGTAAGGGGAGCAGGTGGAATAGGGTTAGGGGTAAGAGGGATATGCGGAACTCCCCATTAAAAATAAAAAGACTTATAAGAGTCAAACTAGAAGACTACAAACTGTGGTCAATATAGTCACATAGAATCCTCAAATGTTTCTCTTGTTTTATCATATCAGATGCGGTGCATTCCGAGGATAACGACTGCCGCATCGGCTTTTTAACCTCTGAAGTATCCGCCGATCTTTAAGGTCCTGAATAAATGCAGCGTGAAACTGGCACACTGTAGAAGAAGTGTTATAGAGAATTTTCACACAGCGCCAACTCACCTGAACCCAAATGTTTTTAAAGCGTGGGATGGGTCGGTGCACAAAGAGGCACCTAACCATGTCTAAGTCGACAAAGATGGCTCGTCTACTTTACAAGTTTCTTGGAAAACTAATAACATTTTGTCATCACCATTGGCAGAATGTGATTTTAAAAGGCACAACGTAATGTCGTCACAGTCCATTAAATGTATCATCCTTTTTCAATAATAGTTTGTATGGGATAAGTTGGCCCACCCACCACCGCTGCCTGCAAGCACCTCTAGAAATCTTTAAAGCACATAGAATGATGACCAGCAAAGACTGAAAGGACGCTGCCTGGAATTGCCTTATTGTAATATCGAACATGGGCCGAACAGTGTTTGAACACACACAAAGGTAAGAATCTTAAGCAGAGACGTTGTTAGGGGGGTGTGAGGGGGCTATAGCCCCGGGTCTTTTGGTTGTAGCCCCGGATAGAAGCTCGGGGACAACAACTAAAAGGCTATAGTTAACCCCGAATCCCGCCAATCCGGACATTAGCTTAGCCCCTGATCTTTCCCAGACCTAGCAACAGCCCTGATCTTAAGGAATGGCCAACAAGCACATGCATAGCTGTTGCATCCTGTTTGGAGTGGATTGTTGATAATGAAGCCGAGGCAAGGAATTCGCACAAGATTATGAAGTATATTTGAACAGGGTTGTGGAGCTTTAAAATCTTCCGATTTAAAGGGAAAGGTAAGCTCTCCTCTGTAAATAATTGCATTTGTTTGCTCTTTGATAATTAATGCGCAAATCAGGTGCAAAACGTGTAGGCCATCATTCCAGCAAAGAGCAGTGGTCCAGCGCCACTGGTCCTTCCAACAGCAAGGTCACATTCTAGAACACACCAGGCCCTGATACGTCATCACCCCCCCCAACCCACCCCCCTTTTGCTCAGGGGCTCTACAGCAGGACTGTACCAACTCTCCTGTTGCTTGACTCAGGGGATGATCTGTCAATGAGCACCCCAAAGCAGATGTAGGATGTGAAGGGAGCAGGGGCAGCAGGACTACTGCATTCTGCACACTGCAGCTTTCCTGGTCAAAAAAGGCAAAGGGAGCTAGGAAGTGAGCACAGGCCATGCCTGGCACTGGGCGTCACATTGAGGATTGTTTAGGGCCAAATCCCGGCTCAGCAAAGATGCCATGCGCTGCCTCAGTGCACTCATTTATGACAACCTACCTCTGTTAAACTCTTTGTCATTGCGGTGCTTAATATGCAATCTGTGCTCAGAAAGAAAAGAGATGGAGGTCCACTTTCCTAGTGCCCTGGTGCTCAGCATTCACCGTCAGTCAATGGGTGAGTGCTTTGCCCGCACTGATCCATGCACTTATCCATGCACTTGCCACATGCTGGCCGTTTGCTTATTGATTGTTCTCTTCTTCCCATGTACTGCACTGTGCCAGCCCCCTTCCCATGCAGTTGGGCGATCTCAATGACACCTGGCCTAGTAGGATAGTTGTCCGTCCTCCTTTTGTTCCCCTCCCTTGCCTCGTCGCACCTTGAAAGACTTGTGTATAGGCGCGTTATAAATGTCATATCATATCATACCATATCTCTGGTGTGTTCCTGAACTAAGGCCCTCTTAACCTGCCTTCTTGGTGGTAACAAGAGCGCTTGGGCAACTCTAAACAGGGAGGGCAGGGCATCCATAGGGTGTTTGAAGTCTTTTCTCACTTTCTTTTTCTATTCAATCGTTTTGTTCTTTATAGCTACAAGAATGTAAATTTACGGCTGTTTGAGAGCTGTTTTGCTAGTAATAATTGAGTTAACATAAACAGTTGGATGAAATACGTTGTTCACTATGTCTGAAATATACAGACCGTTCACAAATAATGGTTGAGGCATCGGGTTATGCGGTCTAGTGTTTGGTAGGGGAATTGGACCTGGGAGCAGGGAGGAAAGAGATGTGACCTGACAAGGGGGTTGATGTTGGGAGAGCAAGGAATAAAGACGTGTAATTCCTATGCTATGTGTATGTGTCTTTATTCATATTGAGACTCCTTGCGGGGGGCTGGTACGATGGAGGGACAAAGCCTTTATGGTCAGATATAACATTGGCGATGAGCAGGTGTGCCCGCTCTCACAGTCTGTCCTCAGTGTGGGTTTGTGTACAGGGCCACCTGGGAAGATTTCCATCAGGCCACAGGGAGCGGGGGTGAGGACGTCGCGTCAAAGGCGGATGCTTGGGAGGCACGTCGTGGGAGCGCCATAAGTTTTAAAAAAAGGAGCATACACCATTTCAGAAGCAGGGGAAGGTGGGAGAAAGCAAGATTACACTGCGGGTGCGGCGGATGAGGCCTGGAATTGGCATCAACACACGGCGGCTGACAGCCACGCCCACCTGGACATGAGGCCCTGCCACACACAGCCAGAACAAAGGCAAGAGGTGAGGACCTGCCAAATAAAACCATAACAAAGACAAGAGACGGTGAGTCGATCCACCACACTCACGCAGAAAGAAGCCTGTCTCAGCAGTCATGCCGGACCATGAGACCCACGAGATTCTGGCAACAGTGGCAATTACACCGCCTACCTATGCACCACCCAGGAAGCAGGAACATTTAGCACTACAAATGCCTTCTGCATTCGATATCACTGACACCAGCAACATGGGGCCTAGATGGGCCATGTGGGCTAGAGACTGAACTGCAGGGGGGCCATGGGGCCGATGGAAGACCATAGAAAGCAGTGCCTTCCGAAGCTGGCAGTGGGACCGGCCACTCGAGATATCATTGACGAGCTGCCGGAAGATTCAGTTAACACATTTTGTGGATTAAAATCAGCGCTCACTGACTATTTCTCTCCACATACCAATGTGGATTATGAGAGACATGTATTCCACTCTACCAGACAAACAAAATGAAAACCATTGATGCATTCATAATGAGACTGCGTGTCAAGCTACAACACTGTGAATCACAAACTTTTCAGAAAAAGTTACTACAAAAGCCTAGAGGAGGTACTCATGATGGTGAGGGCCAAAGTTCAGTGGAGCTAAAAAGGAAGCCATGAACAAGACAACCATTTCCGCATCGACACCCGACACAAACCACAAAACCGACACGCGCCAGGACCCAGGTCCCACACAAACCATTTGCTACCGATGTGGATATGAATTTCCTCATGAAGGCACATGTCCGGCATCCGGGCAACTGTGCTTAGCATATGGCAGAGAGAGCCATTTGAAGTCAGTCTGCAGGATATCAAGAAACCCATCAAATAGAGAAGTGGAAGGCAGTGGCCTGAGTAAGTGCAAGGACAGGCCCAACACATCAGCAATGACGTTGTCGTCAGTGGCGCAAAAACACACGGAAAGCATAAAGACGAGAGCAGGTGCGATGAAGACTCGGGAGAGGAGAGAAGAATGAAGGAAAGAAGGCGATATCGGATGACAGTGGCCTGTCTACAAAGGAAATCCAGGCAACACGTCAGATATTTGGTGGAACACTTTCCATCGGAGAACGAGTTCAGCTCAACCAGAGTGGAAACGGATCCTTTTTATTTATTTAAAAAAAAAGTTTTTATTATTTTAACTTACAAAAAAACGAACACAAATACAGGTTTCACCTTTTCCTTACAATCCTGTAGGCATATAGCAGTGCAAAATGCACGTAAACTGTTCATGATCCCTTAATTTCTGCCTCCTCCCCAAGCCCAACCATTCATTATATCCTTGTCCATCTCCAAAGTCCTGTCCATGCACTCCGCAACCAATCCCTTGAATGAGTGCCCACCCCTCTGAACTCCCCCCAAACCTGTATCTCACCCAGTCTCCTCTCCGTTGTGAGCAAACAGGGACTGTGTCAGTGCCTTCCAGGCTTCGACTTCCTCGCTCCTTTCATGTATTCCTCACCTCAGCGCTCTATACCATACCGTGGTCTCCGCTAGTGACCATCTTTTCAGGTCCTTGTGCCAAGCCTCAACTTTGGGACCCTCCACTTTTCCATGCCATGGCTATTTTGCGTTTTGCCAGTATACAGCTCAAGTTCTTCATTTTGGAAAGGTGCGCTTCGTGTCTCCCCCCTCCCGGAAACATCCCCACCAAGCAAAACTCAGTGGGCCATGCCTGCATCTGAATACCTCCTCTTACTGCTCAGTCGGCCACCTCCCGCCAAAAAATCCTGATCACCGGGCATGCCCAAAGCATGTGCATCATGTCCACCCCCACCTGCATGCATCTCGGGCAAGCATGATTGTCCACCCCCGCCAGATAAGAGGGTCTGTGTGGGGTCATATACGCCCTGTGTGTGATGAACAAATGGGTTAGCTTGGATCTGCCATTCCTCCAGACTTGTTTGATATATAACAACACCCTCCTCCATTCATAATCTGTGAAAGTTCTCCCTGTGTCTGCCTCCCAGTTCCCACGCACCTTCAACTTTTGTGTGGCAGTGCGATCCAAGAACAAATCATAAAAGATGGAGACCTTGTGTCACCCTTCTGACACATCATATATGGTGTCTAGCATCATATTGGTCTCAACCTGCACTTGTGGGCCCAACCATCTCCGCCCAATTCACCTGACCATACCCAGATATAATCAGAACTGTCCCTCGTGTATGCCATGTTCGTTGACCAAGGTCTGGAAATCCAATATTTTGCCTTCTTGTACTAAGTCACCCAGTGTGGCTACCCCTTTACTTTCCCATTCCCTCCTGTACTGTTGCACAGCTCCCCGCTGTGCTCCAATTACTCCCACCAGGGGGAAATGCACAGAACAATGATCAGACGCTCCCAGGTGCTTTCAGGCCCTTTGACATATGTGTTTGCCAAGTTTCAACAGCCCGGAGGGTCTTACTCCAGCAAGTGCTGTCACCCACAATATTGCCTTTATAAAATAACCCCCTAGCATCGGTTGGAACAACAATGTGTCCTGTGAGGGCTCATCTCCCAGCCAGTTCACAGTGAATTGCAGCTGCCCTGCCAGGTAATGGCACTTAAAATGGGATACTTTCATCCCACCCTCAGTGTAGTCCCTCTGCAGTGTATGCAAAATGACTCTATTCCTCCCTCCTTCCCACAGGAATTGTCTGACCATTGTATCTAGTTGGCAAAAGAAAGCTGCCAGCATATTATAGGGTATATTAGTAAAGTAATACAAGAGGCAGGGGAGTACCACCATCTTCAAGAGGGCTGCTCGGCCAGGTATCCCAAGTTGCAGCTTTTTCCAGAATCCCATCAAGTGCGCTACGCCTTCCAAGGCATTCAGCATGTTCCCCCTAATCACATCCGCCTGGTCATGCCATACATTGATACCCAGATAACAAAAACTGCCCATTGCCCAATGGGGGCCCAGATGCAGTAGTTGCTTTTCGCCGAGACCTTTTAGCCCAGTGAGTGGAAACATGCAGGTTTTCTCCCGGTTCACCTTAATGCCCAAGAGCATGCTGAATTCAACAATCACATCCAGTAAGTGTGGTAGGTTATCATCCAATCATCTCATGTACAACAGCATGTCATCAGCGTACAGAGGGACCAAGTGTACCTCCCCATCTATCTTGATCCCGACTTCCATGTACTCCTTTCTGAGGAACACGGTCAAAGGTTCCAATGCCAGGATATACAGCATCTGCGACAGTGGGAAGCCCTGCTTAGTACCCCTTTAACCTCCCATGCTGCAGAGACATGTTTACCTGTCCTCACCCGTGCAGTGGGTGTGGTATAGATCAGTTGTACCCACCACAGAAAGTCAAAGGCCTTAACTGCATCCAATGAGGCCACCACACAATCCTCCATCCATTGGTTAGTACTGTAAATGACATGATGTCATCTCTGCAAGTTCCATGTGGTATCCCCCCAAAACCCTGGAACACATTCTGTTTGGTCTGCGTGGACCAGGCTCCCTATTAATTTCTTAAGTCTATTTTCCAGCACCGCTGTTAGGATTTTACAGTCCTGATTCACCATTGAGAGAGGCCGATATGACCCACAGCGCGGTGGGGATTTTCCAGGCTTCAGGATTGGTACTACAATAGCCTCCCTCAGGCTATTAGGTGAAAAAAAACAGGTTGTATGCCTCTGTGAAGACTGCCAGCAGTCTGGTCACTAGTCTTTCTGCGTATGATTTATAGAACTCCCCCGCCAGTCCGTTTGGCCCTGAGGCCTTGGCAGTCGGGAGTTCTCTTATCACTTCACCTATTTACTCTAGCATCAGTGGTGCATCCAGCATGTCTGCTTGCTTCACCTCTAGCCTAGGTAAGTTAATTTGGGTTAAGGCTTCATCAACGTTCCTGTCCTCTTATATTTCAACTTTAGAGTATAGGGATTTGTAAAATCTTGAAAACACCCCATTGATCCCACCCTGAGCCCTAACTAGTTCTTAATTTTAGTTGGCAATGCCATTTATCATGTCCCTTGGTTCCTCTCACTTGCACAGCTATGCTAGCAGTCTCCCAAGCTTCTCTCAATCTGCATGCAGCCTTCGAGTATATGTTGCGAAATCCAGTTTGTCCGACCTATCCAACCTGAGGTTGAGAGTGCAATTAAAGTAACCCTCCAGACCCATGTGGACTCCTTATATGCAGATAGCCTGGAGTATAATGACTTGGAAAACACAGTGGCATCGTGATTCGGGACATATGTCTTTATAAATCAGAATTTCCTGTTCTCCCACAGTCCACGCACCACCACCATTCTGCCCTCATCATCCCTTTTGAACTCTAACAGCTGGAAGGGGTCAGCCGGGGCTATCCAGATAAGAATGCCTCTGGCGTATGCAGAAAAGTGCGAGCCATACAGCTTTCCTCCCCATTTCCTGGATATAGTTGCTTCTCTATCAGTTGTGAGGCGCGTTTCTTGTAGCATTGCCACCTGTATGGCCTTTCTGACCAAATATATATGTATTCGAAGTCTTTTCACATAATTATTAAGACCTCTGATGTTCCTAGTGACAATGCTCACACCACTAATCCTTGAAGACCCTTGCGATGATCCCTCCTTCTCTGGAAAATGCTAGAATTCTTTCCCTCTCCTTATAGATCATGATCTTTGCAGTCATCAGTCTCAAGGGTGCCCCAAGCACGGTTCTCTTTGCCAATAACCTGTGCGCACGTTCGACTGCAAATCCCTGCGTCAGCGTTTCTCCCCTGGCACCTCCTGGTATCCCGCCTGGGTCTTCAAGCGACTTCACCAGAGACGCCAGACGCCATATTTTGCTGGATCCAGTCAGAACTGCGATCACTGTCGTATCTCTGTGCTGCAAAATGTGCAGTTTGAAGATTATAATTAAAAGGATCAGGCAGGAGCTTGAAGAGTCAGCTTCTAAACCGCATGACCACTGGCCACGCCCCTAGGAGGAAAGGGATACTTATATGCAATAGCAAACAAACAAGCCACAGAACATAGCCCAACATTACTAATGCAAATAAACAATCTACAGACTGAATTTATTGTAGTCACAGGGGCTACCATAAATGTCATAAGTGAACAGGTATACAAGACCATACCACATGCACCGAGCTTACGTCTTTCAGAAGTCGACATCTACCCATATGGCGCAAAAACTCTGCTACCTTGCAAAGGATACTTCAAGGCAACATGCAGATACAAAACACAGATAGATAAAATACTCCCAGTACATGTGTTAGCAACGACAACTAAATGGATGTATTTTAAGTTACAAGCCTGCCATAGACATGGAACTGATGCACACACTCTACAGACTCATGGTAAGATATATCAACTGTTCCCAGTGCTGTTTAAGGGCATAGGGAAGCTAAAAAAACTGGCAGATTTGACTCCACATCGATGAAACCGTCCCACCCAACACTACTGGGGCATTCCGGTAAATATACAAAAACAAGTAGAGGAATAACTACACAAACTACTATAACAAGACATAATAGAACCAGCGTTGGGACCAGCACTGTGGGTGTCTCCCATCATCCCAGTACCAAAGAAAGAATCGCAGGACATAAGACTATGGGCCTCATTACATGGAATGCGGTAAGGGTTTACCGTTACCGGTAAGGGTACATGTACTGGTAAACCCTTACCGCCTTACTCCGAGGTCCCTTCGCGGGGCCCGACCTCAACGGCTGGTTTTACCAGCCGTTAAGGAACGGGCCCGCAAAGGGACCTTGGAGGCAATTACGGTACAGCAATTTGCGGTACCGTAATTGCCGCCTTCCCCATTCCCATTGAGCCCTATGGGGGCTCAAATGGGAATGGGGAAGAGCCATGGTGAATGGGGAATTACCGCCCCCACACACCTTGGAATAGGGCGGTAATTCCGCCATTCACCATGGTGGACTCGGTACGGTACCGGCGGCAACCATGGCGCTAATAGCGCCATGGGTAACGCCTACCGTGTAATGAGGCCCTATGTGTAGACATGAGGAAGCCAAACCACGTTATAAAGCGGGAATAACATCAAGTCTGTTGTATCACTGATATGATACACTTGCTCAACTGGGCTAATGTCTTTTCAAAACGTGGCCTTAATAAAGGTTATCATCAACTGCTCCTGAGCCCCAAGAGCCCGTACAGCACCGCCTTCATGACACACCTGGGCTTTGGCGTGTCCTCAGTGGCCGAAATATTTCAATTCAAAATACATAATATTATAAAACAGATCCTGAATTGCATTAACTACAGCGATGATACTTTAGTGTTTAGCACCAGCATGGAAAAGCATGATGACACACTGTCCAGGATATGCATGGTATTAGAGGCAGCAAATCTCACTCTCAACAAGGACAAGTGTGAGTTCAGGAAGGGCACGCTGCAATTCTTTGGACACATTCTCGGAGAAAGGGATGACACCAGAGAAAGCTGTTGTGTTAAATGGGGCTGGAAAGCTACTGTACGAGGTAAATTAAAGATTTTGCAACCATCAGCAAACCCCTGTGGATGCTCATGAAACAACACATACCATTCCAGTCGTCCCCCCAGTGCCAAGAGGCATTCGCCACCATCTGTGGGAGGATATTGCAAGCAGAAAACATGGCCTACTTTGACACCATATGAAGACACAGAACTAACTGTGGATGCAAGTCCAGTGCGGCTATGGGCCATATGGCTCAAAGAGGGGAGGACGCAACACATAAAGACACATCAAATCATATGCCAGTTGAAGCTTATCATAAACCAAACAGGCCTACTCACAGGCCGAAAAAGAAAGCCTGGAGGTGAGCACTATCACTTATTTCTCTATAGAAAACCATTAACGATAATAACGGACCATTAAACCCTATTATTTCTCTACGGAAATCCTCAAGCCAAAATTCCACCACGCTTATCCTGGTGGAGCCTCTGACTCCAGGATTATGCATTCAACATAGATCACAGACCAGGGAAGCATGAAAATCCAGCAGACATCCCTTTGTGACACCCGAGAAAAGCAGAGACACCAGAACCATTGTTGTCCGACCACTACATCAGATAAGGAATACAAAAGGCGATTCCCCCAGGGATTGATCCATTGGCCATTGTACAAGAAGAAGAAAAGGACAGGGCCATCCAAATTGTGACTGAAGGCCTTCACTCCGGCAAATGGAAGAGAGACAAGGAACAAGGAACTAGGAAAAAGGGAATTGTCAGAGATAAAAATATGTTGACAATTTCCTATTGATCAAGGAGGAACTGGTAGTGTCCGACAAAGGCCAATTGCTCAAGGGAAACAAGGTGGTCATACCAACATCTCTGAGGCACCAAGTGGTTGAAGTGGCCCATGAGGGCCACAGAAGCATTGTGTCCACTGAAGGATGCTCGGCGAAAAAGTGTGGTTCCCAAAGTTGGACACACAAGTGGAGGAACTATCAAAGAATGCCCCACATGCTGTCTCAGCCCTCAAGCAAGGTATCCAGAGTCGCTCCAAATGACGGAACCACCTCATAGGATGTGGGGTGAAATTGTTGTTGACTTCTTTGTGCATATAGAAGGGGAGAAATATGTGGTAGCGGCAATGGGTGAGTATTCACGATTCCCGCAAGCATAGATAGTGGGATCCATGACAGCCCATCATGTTATACCAGTGCTGGTTAGAATATTCAACGCATATGACATTCCGAGAACAGTCAAATCAGACAATGATCCCCCATTCACAGGAGAAGATTTCAGGAAATTTGCTAAATATATGGGGTTCAAACACAGAAGGGTGACCCCACTGTGGCCCCAAGCAAATGGAAAAAATCGAGAGATTCATTTCAAACATCAAAAAGGTCACTACAAATATCTCATCTCACACTACAACCATACGAGCAAGTACTTCATCATTTATTGTGAGACTACAGAAATACACCACACAGCACCACCTGGAAATGTCTGTCAGAAGTAATGTTTGGAAGAAGTATACGCACTTGGATACCACACCTCCCTAGTGACTCTGAAAAATACCAGGAACATGATTTCATGAGAGCTCAAGTCAGGGTCGCAAAAGATAAGATGAAACGGAATGCCGACACCATGCGAGGAGTGAAGGAGTCCTGTCTGAAGGTAGGAGATATGGTTGTAGTCAAGCACCCACAAACCCACAAACACAAAGCTACCTTCCATGAGCACCCATTAATAACTCACAAAAGGGTTCCATGATAACGGCAGCAGAAGATCAGTGCCAGATAAACAGGAACTCCTCACACTTCAGGAAGATGTCGAACGGGAGCTGGCGGCCGAGGAGAAATGAGTCAGAAGCGGAGGACATGTATCAATCGGACTAATCATATCATGAGGATGGGAAAGAGTCAGAGTGTGAAGCCAGAGCTGGCTGTGAGTCAACCAGCATGACGGAGCGCCCAGAGCTGAGGCCTGAGAGACTACAAAGGGCCAGGATTCGGCCATGTCGGCTAATTGAAGAAATGGGGTAATAGTTACAAACTAGTTGTATAAAATGGGGGGAGGTTGTGGCATCGGGTTATGCAGTCTAGTGTTTGGTAGAGCGGGGAGGAAAGGTAAGTGACGTGATGGAGGCAGTTGATGTTGGGAGAGAAAGGAATAAAGACGTGTAATTCCTATCCTCCTTGTCCGCTTCTTTATTCATATAGAAATGCTGTGCTGGAGGCTGGTACGACGGAGGGACAGACCTCCTACCATCGGATATAACAATAGCTATAATTATTTTATTTTTTCTTGGTATGGATTGCAGAATTTATAGGTATCCAGTAATAAAATCGCGGCAAAAATGTCGCTGGTAAAAAAAATCACGTCAAAAATGCCGTGGTTTGACCCGGTAAAGGTGTACCCCATTATACCATTTAAGGGGAGCAGGGGTTGCTGGGGTGTCCTCCACTCCCCTTAAATGGTATAATGAGTCCAGGAGTTGCGGGGGTGTCCCCCGCATCCTTTACATGATTGTGGCAGCAAAACCACTGAATTTTTGCTGCGATATTTTGTATTCACAGCCATTTTTGCCTCGATTTTAAGACATGGAACCTATTTATATAACATCGACCTGACCCTCTCAATGACCGTGTAGTCCGCCGGCAATGCACAAGTGTAGTACAATGAAAGTCAGTTGCATCCAGAACTATGCAGGTTGCAGATGCATGCACTGGTAATGGGAGGGAACAAGACGTTAAAATGATTGGAGGCGGCCGCATTTATTAAAAAGAGAAATATAAGCATAGGGCAAGCTGAAGCAGTGGTCCACGTGATGGCTACGTGAGGGCTGGTGCTGGCTGAGCATGAGAAAAAGGACATTGCTGGTTAGATAGCACAGCGAGTAGATTGCTCACTTTGATATGGTATCAGGTATTAATATCGCCACATATATGGTCGCTGTAAATAATATCGCCGGGAAAATGTTGTGGTGATATTATTTAGGTGACCATATATATGGCGACAGGGGCAAAAAAAGAAATAAAAAAAATAAAAATAAAAAATAAAAAAAAATGTGGGGGTTGCGGGAGTGTCCCCTGCATGTTCCATGCAATAATGTCGCCACAAAAAACGACCATTTTTCGGTGATATTTTTGCATGGCGATATTTTTGTGGCAACATTATTACATGGAACCTTTGATATCTGTGCAGAGCCTGCTGGCGCAGGTTCGAATCCTGACAGAGCCAAACTCAGCGTTTCATCCTTCTGAGGTCGATAAATGAGCACCACCCACCTTGGAAAATAAACAGTGCACAGATACCTGAAGGTTCGTAGCGCTATATAAATGCACAAACAAACAAACAATTAGTTTTACCCTGAGCGTTATTGTGGAGGGGTATTGTTATAATAATATCCCAACTGAACCTAATGGAAATCGCTAGATGCCAGTGGCCCATTTCAAATTGACGCTTGGGGGCACTTCAATATATGCCCAGAAACCTATATAAAAGCAACCGGGTGGAATAGGGACCACTTGTAGCTTGTTAACTGACATTCTATCAAGGTTAACATCCTCCTATGGAAGTAGAGGCCTAACCCGCCGAGAACAGCCCTGACTCATGCTGGTGCTTCAGAGGCGCGCTGGCGGGTGCCGCCTCTCTCTCGCTGGCCGGCGCCATATTTCTCTGCGGCGCCATATTTCTCTTTCATTCATTCTGTGAGAACCAATTATTCCAGGGAAGCACACTTGACGGCCTTGAGAGAGTGATGCCGAGGACGTTGGCGGCATGTGCTGCTCAAACCGAGGCATTGTGTGGGTGTGAATGAGTCTTCTTTTAATACTTTACCTTGGAGAGCCAGGCCAAATGTACAGGAAATGAAAACATGCTCCTTCTGTTACAAACATCGCCATGGAAACCAGGGCTCCCGGCATTGGAGACAAAATGTCGCAGTAGACTGCTAATAAAGTCCGGTTGCCTCTTATTGAGAGAAGGGAGCTGAGGCCTGAACTCGCACCGGCTTGTGATGGTGAAACTCAGATGTGCAGCATTTTACTTCAGAATCTGCACTGCCAGATACAGGGTTGGCTGAAGATTAGTCAGAGCTCGTGTGGGCCATTTCAATATGATGATTTGGGCCCCTCTTGCCTACAGTTTGGTAAACAATCAGAGGCACCCGTAGGCTGCTTAAATAACAATAGACAGAATGGATTGCAGTGAGGATGTTAATAGCTGGTGCCAGTGGGGATCTGAAACATCAGATGGCCACTGAAAAGCTAGTAATTGCTCTTTGTCAGCAAAGGGCTACTGCTGATGAAACCACAGTGAAAGGCAACAAGGTGATGGCAGTGCTTCTGGATGATGGGTGCCAGCAAAGGCTGCCTGTCACGTGCATGTGGCAAATTGCATATTTGGTGTCATGCCCAAGCTGATTGGTTGCTTCCCCTGCCCCGGGTGCTAATCTGTAATCACTCACTGATCTCACAATGTGAGTTTTGAAGTTAGTGTGACGCTTTGGGGTACAGAACCACATCTGCTAAAAACTCTACAGGTTGGATTTGGGTTGCCAACCAATCAGAAAAGCCTGGCATGCTCTTTTACATAGAATATTGCAAGCGATTATTCAGCTGCCACAATTTCTGCTATGACTAGTATATTATACCACGTGTAAAGAAGTAGCTCAGGGCGTGCCCTAAAGATAAGGGGGCACCATTGAAAAACTAATATTCATGCATTCTATATGTAGACATGTTCCCCTAATCCAATCCCACCCCTCGATAGGTTTTACGGTTTTACCACATAGGATGAAGTCATATATGACGCATCTAGCATTATATAAACTGAGTATAATCGAAAAGACATTGTAGTCCTGCATAAATCGATTTGATGAGTGTTTAATCGCCCTGCTTTATTTCTTTGAGATTAAATCAGTATTTTACTATCTCCCTTGCGTCTGTCCGGTTATTTGGTCTGGGATATTTTACTGGTAATTCCATGTAGCACACAGATGCTTCAAGGTGCTAAAGCACAGTAGGACGAGTGGGTATAAAATATTTGTAATCAAGCTCAACTATATTGGCCCATAATTGTGCAAAGAGATTTTGCGCTGAGAACCTCAATGATCGAAATGAGCGGGAACGGTTAGGAGCTGCGTTCCACTACTTTTTTTCTTTACCATTCCTCTCCTTTTTACTACCATACTCAGCATTCTATACAGAGAAATTATCCATTAATGTCCCTGTGCAAGTGCAAAGTTGTGATAGGAGCCTTAGTTACTAATCACTATTGCACTGCCCCAGCCGCAACACCTTGTCACATGTTGCACTATGCTTCCACTTACCCTCTTCCTTGCCGAGACCACAGTTCCACTACTTTTTTGGATACACTTCTACCACTGTAGAACCTGCTAAATGTAAAGAAATACATGTTACATAGGGGCCCTGGAATACCTTTCAGGACCCTGCAAGCCACGCATATCCTTAAGGTCGACCTCCCAGAACGGCCCTAGCCTTTGTGACTATCATATATATGCGCTCAATAGGTAATGTCTCCACACAGAAAGATTCCCTGCCTCTCAACCTCAGCCACAAAGGAGACTTTCTGAATTCATCCACTCCCCTGTTCCTTTCCTGCTAGCAGACCTCATGAAAAGCTGGTGTTCTCTGCCTTCCAGCTCTCTTTTAAAACCCCATTTTCCATGTGAACTCTTTCAGCATGGTATCAGCTACGCTTATTGAACACAAACTGACCCTTCCTACCATATCTAAACTTCAGATCAACTGCTAAGAGGCTTGTCGAGTCTCCATAGCAGTATCCAGACAATAGGGCACTGAGTGCGAAACACTAGACTCTGCCTGCCGCAACACCTTGCTTCCATACCGCAAACCCCACACCGCAATCCCTCCCCAATATAAGGCAATCACTGGGATTTCAAAAAGGTTCTATTGACTCCTATTTAAAAGTGATGAGCACCTCCCTGGCCACCTGTGAATATTTTCTTTCCTTGATCTCTCTACAGCGTTGCCCTTCTGCTGTTTCATGATCCCCTTCTCCAGTGTACAGGAGGGCGGAGCGACCTCTGATGGGCCCATGGGATCAGAGCTCACCCTCAAGTACTTTTAAGACGAGATAGCTGCACCTTGAGGAGGATGGGGTGCAGGATTCTCTTACTCCAACACCAATCAATAAGGACAACTCAGTAGTTTGGCAAAGGGAAGTCCGTTTAATGACAAGTACAAAAAACGTGGAAACCAATGGAAAACAACAGTGATGCGATCGCCTGTCTCGCTTCAACTTCCAAATTCTTCATTCAGACAGCAATAGTTATAGTACATTCTCGTCATCACTGACGTGTTACACTACAAAATTGTCATGCAATTCTATTGGTTGGGATAGGTAACTTAAGTATAGGGGCTATATCTGTATATGGTAACAGAGTGTGAGGATTGGATAACTCTTATCGGGTGGTCGTCTACGCACATCCCTCTACATCACTCGTGATAGACGTCACTACAAGTACGACGTCTCATTGGTTCTACTAGCTATAGGACCCTAGATTATTCGGTCCATTATGATTAGGTAAGTTACACCCCTAGACATAAATCTCCACTTTAATTAGCAGCATGCAGAATGGACACCCAGATGCGGTGTGCCCCAAGATTCACCCTGCCTCCCTTCCATCAATCAGTACTTTAGGGCTATGTGTCAATTAGTTGGCTGAGGAAGGCCTCAAAACTGTAGCTTCTTATCAGGAAAAGTTATGGCAGCCTCGGGTTCTGTGTGACATCAGACGTTGGTACCTCTTCGTGCTTGGCTGGTCACGTGTCTGTTCACTGTGAATCTGCTTCATTTTCCTTCTTTTCGTGTATTTGATTCTTTCTTAGCCTTGCCACCTGCCTGGGGCCTCCTTATCTCGACCTTCACGGGGAAGGCTGCTATGCTCTGAAGTTTCGATTCTTCGAAGTTGCTGCTCTCTTCCCTTCCTTGAGTTGTCCTCGGATTCCCAGGCATGAGCTGCTTTGTGCTCAGTTTCGATTCCGCTCTTTCCTTCTGGCTTTAGCTGGAATATGAATCTCGGCCTGGTTGGCCCCTTGCAGCCTGGGCTTAATTTTGCTTTTGTAAAATGGAGTTGCACTTGTATAATGTGCGTTTGAAGTAGATATATAGTTGGCGCTTGCCGCTCTATCCTTCTGCTAAGCATTGCAAGTTTCCTTAGCTTCTTGCGTTCCAAGCCTATTTACAGGCATTTGTTAGTTGCATATTTTCATCTCACTTCATGGTTACGTTTCTTTATATATCAACATCGTTTCGTCTTACAAGTCCATTACATCATTTTTCTTTACATTTCGCCCTTGTGTGTCATATTTCGATTGTCGTTTATGTTCATCTGTACGTCTGTCCCGGCTCTTATGTCGTCACCATTCGCCTTCCATTAAGGTTCTTTGGGTCTCTTCGGGGACAGTCTGTAGGTAGTCTTCATTTCGTGTCAGCTGCTGGTACGGTTGTCTCAGCAGGTACCTAGCTGCCCATGGTTGTCTGGTTATAGGCACTTCAACAGGTATTGCTCTTCTGATGGGCACTGGGTAGAGTCCTAGTGCCGCTCTCTGTTGGTTTATTTGTTGCTCATACGTCGCCTATCTTGGCGAGTATGTTCCTGGCACCTCAAAATGGCTGGCTGGAGTGCAGGCCATATCTGGGTCCTCCTCTACACCTGTTCTGTGTTTCCTTGTTCTAGTTTTCTTTTTGATTTTGTCTTTATATTTTTCTTTCCCTCTCACCTTTCCTTTGTATCCTTTATTGTCCGTATTCCTCTTTTTACCGCTCCTGATCTTTTCTCTCATTCTTTCCTTTCAGCTTTTCTTTTTATAATCCTGTTTTCCTTTCTCTTCTCTTTCATAGTTTACTACTTTAAATCTTCTCGCTTTCTTTCGCTCTTCCTCTTGACCTCTCTAATTTATTTTATTTCACTTGCTGTATTTCTTTCCCACGTTCTGGTAATGACCTCTTCCTTTCTGTCTCTGTCTCCGCCTCTTACATTTTGTAACCAAGTCCCTTCTCTGTTTCCATGTTTCATTTTCTGCTACTTTTCCCGCACTCATTATTTAATCTTACTGTCTGGCTCCTGAGCTCCCCTCAACTCCAACTACACGTTGGCAGGGCTGTCTTTCTCTGGGCTGATTTCCCCGTCCCTCTCTTCCAGGTGGGAAGAGGAGCTCTTTGGGTATCTCAAAGTGGAAAACGTTCAGCTTGAATAGCTGCTAATATATGGTAGTCATTAGGTGGGCCCTCCCACAACAATGGTCAAATAAAGATTTAGCTGCATGAGAATGCCAGGCTTTTGTCCTCTTTCAACTTGCTTCAGTGCACCCTCAGCTGTCCTTGGTTTCAGGGTCTAGTTTATCTACTGTCACTGCAGTGCCCCCGTCCTCTTCTGTGCCCTGGGCCATGGTTTGCTTCACCTGCCCCCCGAAGCAGCCCTGCATGTCCCACCTGGATGGATGAAATCTCTTCCTTGTAGGCATCCCCAGCTCCTTCCTTCCACCTGTAAAAACACAGCCTTAATGCCACAGCCATTCCCATCAATTTACACCACATCAGCCTAACTCTAATGGCTTGCATTTCAAGCCTGCATGGCCTTCATTGTCAGGTGCAGCATCCTTCACAGGCAGTGGTGATGCAATCCCCCTGTTAACCAGCAGAGAAGCTCCCCATCATCCAGGGACTCTGCAACACCAGGAGAAAATGATGAACAGAGTCCAGACATGAAAAAAGAAAGAGTTAGATAGGATGCTTTATTTGTCAATGCCGTTATCAAACCGGGAAATATGAGAGTGCAGTCCAGTGTCACAACCATACCATATTCGCCTTTTCATGCATTAAGTCTTTAATCTGATGCTGTCATTTTGCACCTTTGTAAAGGTATAGATCTAGAACAGGAGTCCCTTGAGCCCTAGAAAGTATAGTCTATAGAGGAATCATGGCAGTTGTAGTCCAAAACATCTGGAGTGCTGCAGATTGCAGACTTTGGAATGCTTTGCCTCAAGTCTAGGATGTATATCAACACTGTCCCTGTTATTGGCCCACAATAACATATCGTCTCTCCCTCTTGATAGTGATTTCATATTTGCCTTTTATCCGATCTATTGTGTGTTTTCTCCTTTGAGTGCGGGTGCTGTAACAACCCACCATATATCTGTGGATGGCCGTGCTTTGGGAATTGAGCAAGTGCACAGTCATCCTTACCCTGAGACCTGACTAAAATTCAGCATGAGGAAAGGAAACATTGCTGGACGACCCTTCATAGGACCCCAATAGCGTCACTTATGCTACAGCTATTCTATCCTTACTGCCATATGTGGAGACTGTCTGGAACAGTATAAATGGTTCAATGTTATTAAAAAATAGTATGTTAAGTGAGTGTTGTGAAAAGGAAAAAGCCACAAAGCACAGTGTGCTCTTAGTGATTCAAGCATAGAACCCTTTTATCACAGACACATTTGTCAAATATAAAGATCTGTGGTCATGTTTATGTTCCCAAAATGCTCTTTGATTGTTATGCAAATCAGGCGGGAACCCTCATTGGTGTAATTTCCCTCCTTCCCATTTCTTATAGGCATATTTTGAAAGATCAAAATAGGAGTGTACCAGACTGTCTTGGAATGGTAATCTTTTATCAGAAAATTATTTCTAGGGTTATGCTGGGTTTTGATAATGTGCTGTGCTCATTAGGAAAATTGTAATGTTCTTATCAGGACTAAAATATGTAATAACTGCTTTAATTAGAAGACACAATGCCTCCTAGACCTCCCGCCCCACAGGCCAGGAAATGTGTTTTTACTTGGATGGTGCTTCTGGTTTTCAAACACACACTTAACAATGCAACTCTCATCCACATAGAAACAGTCATACTGAGACGAAAGAGAGAGAGGGAGAGACAGAGTGGGCGAGAGAGAGAGTGTGATAGGAAGAGGGAGAGCGAGTGCTAGAACAGCCTATGATGCCCTGCTCACATGTGCTTTAACATAAATACATTCGATAATTTGAAGTGTTACTTTTGAAGCTGGCGATATGTTGTCTTCACCTCTGCATACATATGGGTTGAGAGTCACGCTCTAGACCTCCTGAAGGCCTCTGAGGCTGTTTACATGTGAGGTGTCTGCAGTGCCGGAGATGGAAGTGTTTTACTGTGGGATCCCACGGGGGACGGGCGGGGGGAAGAGGGGAGGGGGGGCTTGATTTCGGAAAAATCTTGATCGATGCTGGAGTGGTCTTGTGGTTAAGTGCTTAGCTCCACATCCTAACGAACTCGGTTCGAATTCTGGCTGAGGCAGAACAACACTGTTTAAAACATACTAATCACTCTACAAAAAATAATGAAGGGTACAAATGGCTCTCCCCATTATTTGCCGGATCCCAGATCCAGCAAAATCTGGCCCAGATGCCAGCACTGGGTGTCTGCAGTCCTTTAAGTGGGGTAAGAAATTGAGGGGGGGCCCTCGTTTGGGGGCGTGGCTTCCATTGTGGGAGTGGCCTAAAAGTGCACAAATCATAGTAAGGTGCGCAAACAAATATATAAATGTATTTGAGCATTTATATATTTGTTTGCGTACTACTATGGTTTGTGACTTTTCAAGCCTTCTTTTATATACATAGCAATGTTACATATTTCTATGTTTATAAAAGGTGGCTTGTAAGTGCACAAAGCATAGTAAATTACGCACACTTGTGTGCTTACCTTACTATGATCTGTGTACTTTTCAAGCTGGCTTTTATAAACATAGACATTTGTAACATATGTCTATGTTTATAAAAGACGGCTTGAAAAGTAGCCATCTTTTATAAAGCGTTGAGGACGGACAAAACCCAAGGTGGCTTTGTCCGTCGACAAAGCTTTATAAAAGATGCCTTGAATTGTGTACGATTCAAGCAGTCTGTTATAAACATAGAAATATTTCTACGTTTATAAAAGATGGCTTAAACGTACACAGTTGAAGGCATCTTTTATAAAGCCTTGCCAAAGGAGAAAGGCGCCTCGAGCTCAGTGATCTCTGCTCTGAGCAGAGATCACAGACCCTGAGGCGTCTTTCACCCTCTGCGAACCCGCGGGCTCCGTGATCTAATCTGCATATTTGATCATGGAGCCCGCGGGTTCGCTGAGGGTCAGTGACCTGGCGAGGGAAAACTAAAGGACTCTAGCTTCCTCTGATGGCCCCTCAGATGAGGGGTCATCAGAGAAAGTTACAGTGACTGACGGAATTGCCAGCCAGGCACAGCAACGGTGTGCCTGGCTGGCACTTCTGTCAGCTTGCCTGACGTTAAAGTGGTGGGCGCATCTGCCGTCGCGGCTGCGGCCGCGGCGGGATAATGCATCCTGCCATGGCGTGATGAGGTCGGGGGGCCCCGGCAGGGCCCCGGCTCAGCCCCACTTTTTGGAGACTGCCGGGGCCCGGCCCCGGCAGGCCCCGGCCCACTTAAAGCACTGGGTGTCTGTGAGGTTGCCCGCTGCCAATGCCCCTGGAAATGTGAAGCAGTTGGCAACTTGACACAATTGCTATCAGACACTTATTTATTTATTTATTATTTATATAGCTCACACAACCCAGAGGTATCTGGGCGCTTATGCTTAAGGGATTGGTTACAGTTCTTCTGGTTACAGAAAGGAAGCACAGGAAGTGCTTACATCATAGAAAAACGTAGAGGTAATTTCATGACATGCGGAGCGCAGGGAGAATTCAAAGTGAGCATATTCATGGAGAAGCAGAGTCAATAAGGAGGCGCACATTCGTGGAGCCTAACCCCATGTTGCAGGGCAGCTAAGACACAGTGAAGCAGAGTCAATAAGGGGTGGCACATTCATGGAGCCTAACCCCATGTTGCAGGGCAGCTGCGACACAGTGAAGCAGAGTCAATAAGGGGAGGGGCACATTCATGGAGCCTATTCCCATGCTGCAGGGCAGCTACGATGCAGAAATGCAAAGTGAATAATGGGGGCACATTCGTGGAGCCTAACCCCATGTTGCAAGGCGGCTACGACACAGAGATGCAAAGTCATTAAGGGGGGCACATTGAAGGAGCCTAACCCCATGTTGCAAGGCGGCTACGACACAGAGATGCAGAGCTAATAAGGGGGGGGCACATTCATTAATAAGGGGAGGCACATTCGTGGAGCCTAACCCCATGTTGCAGGGCGGCTGCGACACAGAGATGCAGAGTCAATAAGCGGGGCACTTTGGAACCAATTCCCAAGAGATTCATGTCACTTGCCTGTGAGGGAATCATGGTGTGCCATGAGCCCTTAGCCTTAAGGTGTACATGCATGCAGCAATGCCCTTGCGCAGGCAGATTTCTGACCCGTGACATGGGATGGGGCATGCAGCAAGAGAGGCGATGCAGCCAGATTGTGGAAGCGATGCTGCCTTGGATGTGGCCGTCCCTGCATCACTCTCCCTCCCATCTGTTCTTTCCTGTCACAGGCCAGGCCCAGAGTAAAATGCAAAACAAGCAAGGGTGCCTAGCGCTCCCTGCCTGCATTCATCAGCCATGGGTGAAAGCATGAGCGTTTCCATACTTTTTGCATTTCTCCACCTGCATGAAATGCGAACATGTAAACTAAGCCTTGACACTGAGCGGACATTTCAGACCTTTTTGTCAGCTTGAAACCACGCAGATTGCGGACTGCTCCCCGCCTTTTGCACATGTGGGTGCCGGGGGCAAATACAAGTATACGCATTTGCCATCTAGGGGCTGTTGCGGGACTCCAGAGACTACAACACGTCTCTTGTCCTGCGTGCAAGCCCCTACGTGCAAAGGGATGCCAGCGCAGAATGTGGACAGCGCGCTGTCCCACCTTGCCTGCCTCCATCTTCTTGTGAATGTACCCAATGTCGCCAAAGGACACGCTGCATTCTGGTAACCTTGTTTTCCTTTAGACATGTATGTTCTTCGTCTTCAGTGATGGGGGCGGGGGCGAGGGGGATACACTGATGCTGTGCTCTGGTCCATGAGTCATCCATCGGCTGAGCTCCGGCCTAGATATCCTTAGCACTTTATGCCATCTTGCTGACAAGGCAAAGACGTCTCTGCACGAGGAAGAGGTTATTATCTTGCTCAGGCAATTTACACTTAAAAAGCTATTCGCAAAGTGCCAGCTGTGTGTACAAACGGCTCAAACATTACTGGGACCCATGGGAGCCGCTGCAGTTAACTGCTGTTCCCTCATCCCTTCCATGGGAAAGAGAAGGAGGCAGACACAGTTGTGCTTTCATGGCCGGCCTGCTTGGATCTGCATCATTCTGATATAACAAGATGGCTGCTTCACTTCAGCAGCGTCCCTTACATGACACCATCAACAATCAAATCATACATCGAACATCACAGCCCAATTCCAGAGCTGATTATTGCTCTTTGACCCTGCGTCATGCCCCTTGTGGAGCATTCACAGAGACAGAAACTAGTTGAAGGCACACGGCAACCATTTCCATTGCCAGGTGGCTCATTCACAAGGAGGATAGCTCAGGGACAATGTGCTCACCTTGGAAGCAAGACGACACGGAGCACCACAGGTTAAATTCCCAGGTCCGGGCTTAGAAACCTCTGGGTATTAAGCACGTTATAAATAACCTATCATATCATATCACGAGTAAAGCGCAAGTCCCTGATCTGAGAGAAGCCTGACCTTTGCGAGTTTGAGTGGAGTGGGTGTCGGGCATAGCCGTGGCATAGTTGTACCCCCCTAATCCCTGGATAAGGGTGCACCTGTTTCCACCGGCATGATGGCAACCTCAAGATGATGCAGGGTTTGGGAGATATTCCCTTACCCTATGTGAGATATTCCCTTACCCTATGGCACACAAACCCGTTCCTTCATGGGTTCTGCAACCTTGACCTTGGGGCGACCTCCGGTTCATTTTCTTCCCTCATAGTTGGGTCGGAATGCTCGGTGGGCCCATTCCGCTATACTACAAGATGTTTGGGTTCTGTAGGACGAAACTGACCGACCCTGGGAGGTGGCACAATAAGAGATGACAGACACAGGATCATATCATTGCTTGACCTTTCTGTACTGGTGGCCCATGATTTCTACCTTGGTAGTAAGCTCAATAAGAGCCTGCTGACACCAGAGAAGCTGATGCCCCCAAGTGCCTAACTGATGGCCCTCCTCTCTCTGGTTCCAGCAGGTTTACACCCTGCAGAGAAGAAGCCCGTCCTCTCTGTGTACCACCAACAAATAGAATGTAGCTGTTCAGGGTGCCTGCAATATTCTGGCCTGCTGCGCATTGAAAACTCCATCAAGGTGGACTCCAAGTCATGCGTCAACACTTTCGGGGGTGGTAGCCCCAAAAGATTCCACTAAAATGCAGTGAAATAATACCATGTCAAACGCATCCTTGAACACTTCTTGCCAGCTATGCCACAGTTAATCCAGAACAGCAAATGACATGCTTGCCCTCTTATCCTTCGCCCCCAGACTCACGGTACGCCAACCATCCACTATCTTCTTGATGAGCCAATTACTCGGAAGGCGCTCCCTCCCCAGGCCATTGCCATGGAGGTGATTACCAGTGTCCAGGACCTGCATCTCCCTTGTTCCTAAACCCAAACTGAAATCCACCACGGTTTCTTCTTCTAGCCATTGTGTGGTGTCCACACCCTCCAAATTTCTACCATTGCCGGAAACCATGAATACATGCTTGCATCTGGCCCTTGTTGCTTTGGGAAATTCATTTGCAGGGCCCACAATTCATGAAGTCGAGTGGGAATGTTCTCATCTCCTCTGCAGCCTCTGGTGCCAGTTTCTGAAACTTCTCCCACTGCAAATGAGACGGAGCAGCAGCAGTACTATTTTTGCCGCCCACAAGAAGTCTCGCAGTGAAGTTGCTGTTGTTCTGCAAACAGTGTAAAACCAATGCTTTCAATTGCCACAGTACCTTCTGCCACCTCCCCCTCCCTGACTGCTTGTTTAGCACATGTACAATAGACCAACTGTTGGACCAAAGCACTATGTCTTTGTTGGCCATGGGACCCCTGAAATGGTAACTGGTTCCAAATTGGCAAGCAGTGTGAGGAAGTAAATGCTAGTATCCATCTCACAACACCACCAGCTCAAAGACCAACCCATGACGCACCATTTTTTCCTGAGAATGCCGCTAAAGTCAATAGTACCTGGCACATCAGTGAAAAGCTCCCTTTAAATACTGTCTGTCTTGGGGCCCGTCACAGGGAGAACCCCGATTTATTTAATGAAGAACCTTTCCTACACCCTCAGATCATCCTTCACACCTTTCCTCAAACTGCTGAAGTGATGTTGGTGTCTTAACTCAGCCAAGCCGCACCCATCGGCATTACCCTATTAGCAAAAATAAGCTCACCTATGAGGGACTGCAACTCATTTATTTAATTTATTTATTTTATTTGTTGATAGCGCCCCGAACCCAGGGGTATCACGGCGCTAGAAAGGTTCCAGTACATGTGGCAGAATTGCTGTCCCATGTCTTAATGTTACCTTCTTGTTCGTCCGGCCAATTTGTTCTTCCCCTGTGAAAGGCTACACTTTGGCCGCCAGTAGGTGGGATTACTGTGCCACTGCGTCCAGCTCTATTCCCAGGCTGGTAAGGCAGGTGCTGGGCCCTTCACACTTATCCTGCACCATCAGGGTACTCATGCCTGGGCCATGTTCTCTACACTAGCCATGAGCCTGGAGCCCTCACGACCCGCAGACAGAAAGGGATCCAGATAATGTAAGACCCCCTTGTGTCCTCTCTCCTGCTCACAGCGGCATCGCAGAGAGGTACTGAATCACTCAAACACAGTACGGAAAGCTACGCCCTCCACTGGGACTCAGCAGTCATAATAGTACTCAACGTTGCACGAGGAACTCTGCTGAGGGTAGCGCTCTAAGGGAGCTGGTAGCCGCTTAAATACAGATGGCAGGTCTGCTTTCTCTAGTAAGACTCCACCCTCCTTTCTCTCTCACCAAGCTCAAATATGTATCAAACTAAATCTAAGATACTGAACTCTCATCCCCGTCCAAGCGTTGATTCACCGAGCTCCCATCTGGGAACAACCGGTGGTGTATCATCCTGCATTCCTCTGCTTGGGATGAGGTTCAGTGGAGACATCTTCATATTCAATCAGGGTGGGCCCGCAAATGGCCCTGCCGCTCTGAGCAATGTATCTTTCCCTGCATAAATATTCGTTTTTCCCTAGCTGGCGTTAGGTTTTTAGCCTGAGATGCTCCAATTGGCCATCTCAAAGCCATTTATGAACACCTCCATCAAAATCCTTCTGCCCCCATTATACAGGAAGTGCGCCAGTCTCGTGCACAGCTCTTCACAAGTTCCTTTCCTAAGTCTCTCACTGGTGACACAAAGCATGCCCCTTCGTTGTTTTCGGGGGTGGCCTGGGGACATGCCATGCTGTCACTTGGCATTGTCCTTATCCAACCCGGATCCGGATTCCCCACTCATTTCCTGTGTTTGATTTGGTATGATTGCCACCACGATGCCTCTCAGCGGTGGGCATACATACAGCTTTGTGACGAGCGCCCACCCCACTCATGCCTCCAGCAGATCTGCCTCCTGCTGGACCCTGCTTACCTGGTATCCCAATTTGACCCCTCCCGCCTGAAAGGCTGTCTGTAAAGGGCTGGCGCGATGGTTGTATACTAATTGACCTTTTCACAATTGACCTCAGCACAATTGACCTCGGGAGAATTGACCTAATTTAGAAGGTCAAATAGGACATATATGTAGGGGAAACCCTAGCAACCCCCCACCCAATCCAAAAGCCCCTGCAAACCCCCACCCAATCCCCTTATATCATTTATAATCCGAGACCAGCTCAATACATATATAAAATAACTGAAATAATATAAAGGTCAATTGTGCCGAAGGTCAATTAGGACCACTATAATTAGGTCAATTGTGCAAAAGGTCCATTGTAAAAAGTCAATTTGGGTAATACCGGCGCAATGGCCCAGCTCCTGCTTCCAGCATACCGTCATTGTGCACCTTTGCCAAGCTAGCATCCAGGTTCCTTATTTGGTGCAGCAGAGCTCCTCATCAAAGAAGCACCACTCATCCCCCTTAAGGCAGTCTTGTACGTTTTGAGTCAGCTCTTGGCATTGCGTGTTATTTTCCATTAAATAGTTCCTCCATTCTCATTTTTATGATACCCAGTCGTTTATGCTAATTCTTTAATGCGTCTGACACACACCTCCCGGGTGCCTTTTTCTCAGGATTCACCCATGCATCCCACGAAGGAGGACACATCTTTTCCTAACCCTCCTCTGGCAGCAAGGAAAACATGGTGAAAGTATTTTAGACCTAGCACCTTATCCCTTAGACCCTCAGGCACAAGTGTCGCATGGTTAAGGCAGCCCTTGACAGGGTCCACCCGTAGGGGCCACAATCTCAATGTGTAGGGATTTATTTGAAATCCTATACTTCTGCCTGGTGGCAAACCCCTATTAAGGCTTTTAATCCCTTTCTCCTTGCCCTGGTGTTGCTTCACCCCTTCTTTACCCCTCCTTTGCCCATTGAGCCAGTTGAACCCACAAGCCTCTAGGTTTTTGTCCAGTCTTGCAGTGGCATCCTCTTAAGCATCTTTGTCGTTCTGATCTTCCCACTCGCTCCTGCTCTCCCTTGCACACTTGCCACTAACCTCTGAGTCCTTACTGCTTTTGCAGGCACCTTTTCCAAACTTTTCTTTCCTCCTTACCCCACTGCCCGATGCGCTCCCACCACTTGTCTGCTTCTTGGCCCTTCCCGGTAGCCTTTCTATGCACTCCGCCAACCTCTCGCTTTTGCTCTTAGACTCTTTCCGCTCTAGTTCAGTTCCTGCCACCACTGCTCTAGCGATATCACCTTGCGTTGTGGCACCGGTACCCATTTCAGTACCATCCCTAAGGGGATGTATTTGATTGTAATGGATTGCGCCTGCCATTTCCAGAGGCAGGAAAAGGAGGCACCATTCACTGTAATCAGGCTAGGAAGTGGGAAGCAGAATGTAGATTCACAAGTTCTGAAATTCTGATGCAGACTTCCATGCAGCAACTCGTCAGCAGCCTCATCATGATAGGGCATATGCCGTCAAGAGCGCAGACAGCCCCCTTTTCTGTGTTGTTTGCCCATGTCTGCCCTATTCATACCGGGAGTGTACGCTGTTCACCCTGCAGACCCAAAGAAACCCATTGTATTGGAGTTGCTATTGGTTCATCCCCCAGTGTGCCTACCTCAGGGCCAGTGTTATCTGAGATGCAGGGAAGGATATTGGACTGGGCTGAGTCTCCAATTAACACCAGGGGCCAGATTACAGAAACTGTGCACCAGTGCAAGTGCCACGTTGCACGATATTAGCAGTAGGGCAAAGTTTGTCCTATTTTTAAAAACACTGGGACATATTAGAAAACCAGTGCACGTGACAAGTGACAACTAGTTCAACATATAAAGCAATCATTGCCCCTGTTATTGTAGGTGATTCGATACAATGGACCCACTAATGGAGCCAGACACTCCGTTTGGACCAGTTCTTGTAGTAAGCCAATTCTAACATATCTAAGACCAGGAGCCAGTCTGGGATGTGGGTGTATAGGAGGAGGTTTGGCTTCACATCGATTGCCACCATCCAGGTGCACAGAGAGACACCTTTAAGCTAATAAAGTCATGGTATTTTACTTCAGAACTTAGTAGCAAAGCCAAGTTACCATTATGTTGGGTGGAGGAGTGCAGCGCTGTTTGATTGAGATGCTTAGTCTCAAAAGCCTGAGGGATTTTCTGTGCTTTCATCTCAATCAATTTTCCACTAAGAGACTATGAGCGCGTGGGAGAAAATTCACAGGGAAATGAGGATGAGCAAATTCACTTCCTCCCACGGGAAATAGCATTGACAGAAAGAGATCCTTCTGTCTCTGGTTTTCCTGCTTGCAAGTCAGTGGACGTAGGGAGGGGGCTATGAAAATCCTACTGATTTTGCGGATGAGCCCAATCTGTATTGTCCTAATAATCCTTGTGGGCCTATAAATATACGTTTCTCAGGCTAATGAACCATTTTTGTACGTTCTATTTCATTTTTCCTAGTACCTATGTGTTGCTATGCGAGGACCTTAATACAACATTCTTTTATGAAAAGTGATGGAGGGTAAGATATGTTTTTGTGCCAGGGATCTTTCTGTAAATTGTATTTTAATTTGAATGTCATTTATTAGCATGCATGCGATGATGTCAACCACAATATTGTTTTGGATAAGTTACTACAACAATAAAAACATAAGTGAATAAATATTCACCTACGTATCCACTGCATATTTCATGAGGCTAATCAATTTCCCTAAAATAATTTCTCTGATTAATAGTTTTCATCAATATCTGGATAACAGGGTCATTTTTCTCAAGTACATTTGAGGAATACGGTGTGTGAACATTTTTCAGCTACAGTAATGAGAATGAACACTCCTTGGGTAAAAGTTGGATCATCGCACACAATTACGTCTTGATAATCGCTTGACCCAATAGTGGAATTGGATTGGCGCCGAGCAGGTACAATTTGCTAGGCTAACAACTGTGAAGGATGGCTTTGCAGTCGGCAGGGATATGAATACGGGTTTGCTGGATAACTTTAATGAATGAAGGGTCAAGAGTGGATCTCCACTAGATCTGAGGCTGGCAAAATTGATGGGGTTCCCCAAGAAAGGCAAAACAATAGAGCCATACGCCCCGTATGGGTCAATCTCAAGGAATACAGAGGTGAAGGTCCTGGTCCTTTTGCCGATAGACTTCCGGGGTAATCCAGGCTCTGCTCTATATCCTTTTGTGTGGCTTTTTGCCCTACAGAGCTATGTGGGGTTACAGTGGCTTTCTCCATAATGTAATACCAATCTATTCGAATAAGGCATAAAGCAGTGGAGTGGCGCATGCGTTTTCTGCACTAGTCCAAATAAGGTTTTCACCTGCAGCTAGAAAGTGGATAAGACCTCTGTGCACAGATCCCGTAGCTAAAGTAAGAGTCAAACAGCAAGTTCGGGACTTTTTTACTTAGAGCTGGAGTACCAGGCATGATCAACAGTGTCACTACTTCATTAGCTTCTGAGGTTGAGTCTTTGATGTAGTAAATACTCAGAAATCCCCAAAAAGATGTCTAGTTCTTTTGTGTGGGGAGATGCAGCCTGGGTTTACATTTATGGAAAAAACCTCTTCTTATGCCTGTCTTCAAAATGTAGGTTATGGCTTTTATGGTTTTCCCAGGCTTAGCAAAAACATATGGGGCAGAGATCTGCCGCTAGGTGTCAGGTATTCAGGAAGACATCAAACGGGTTATAATAGCTACAGTATTACGTACCCTTGACCCATGCAGAGAGACCTCTATAGACAAACCCACCTGTTCTCTGGAAGGTCTCAATAATGGATCAAGCTGTAGTCCACCATCCTTCCTCTCCCAGGAGGTTTATTGAAGCAATCAGTGTGGATATTTTTTATGTATTTCACACTTATTTCAGAACCTATTTGAAGAGGAACAGGAAACTCACCATGCAGGCCAACTACTTTATGGATTGAACCATAAACAGATCTCCCTGAGACCATCTAGAACAACTTACAGAGATCGCCTCTCCATTCCTAGCTTCAATCGATCCACAATTGGAGGCAACAGCTTCCCTGTGAAAGCAGCAAAATTGTGGAACTCCCTACCTGCCACACTAAGAATTGACCAATCCTACCAAAATTTCAGGACTAACACTATCCTGTGGCTGAAATCGAATGATCATTAATGATACCCCCTGCCTAGCAAGTAGCCATGTCTCACTGCTGTTGGTAGCTACAACTACCCCTCCTACTAACTGTACACTTGTACTCCACCAACACCTACATTTGCATACACTGCTGTTGTAAGCTGTCTGTTTCATTTGTACATTTGCTGCTAGTACCATCCACTTGCAAATAGGTACCATCTGTATAAAACCCTTTGTAAGTAATACCTCTATGTAAATTATGACTTTGTTGTGTAACTAAGCTTCACATATTCATGTATCTGCTGCACCCTGTTACCTTAGGGTATGCTGCGCATTATAAATAATAAAACAAACAAACAAACATCATTCATACTAGTATAACTTAGAGCTTTAAAAAATAAGCTTACACAGTACTACACTAAGGAACAACTGTTGCCTTGAGAAAGGACTTCCGACTGAAGCACCCGTTGGCAGGCAAACTTCAATATTTCTAATACGTTTTGAACTAAGTGTGAATCGCATACAAAATCATTCGTGCTGACTGGTTTCATAAATCTCCTTGAGGAAAAACGTTTGACTACAGTTTTATCCATTATCGAGAACTTCAAGATAACAAGGTCTCTGTGCCTGTGTGATTGATACTTAGGACTTTACATACACCTGTATAGCCCACATTATTTGGAACCATGACAATGGATTTTATAGAAGGTCTTAGTAGTATGTTGATAGAACACAGATTTGGCTAGCACATGCAATATGTTGCTTGGTGTTTTACACTTTGCAGTTAACAATCCTTGCCTCCGATACTCAACTCAGAGCCCCGGCACATTAAAGTATGTGTTATTCTGAACCGATTGGTGCGGCCGCCGACTGCAATGCTATTCCTTAGTTCACTGTTCTTACACTGCGGATGGTTTACCATTTCTCCTGCCCTGGGCGCTCTGGGCCTGTTAGACACACTTGTAGAAACTATACAGTTGGGGTCCTCCAACCCTTCTAATGGTTTCTCCACCCCTCACCCCCTTAAAAGTTAAGTTTTGAAACTCGAGGCAAAGGGGGCCACAAGGCCGCTTGTGTCCTTTCATAGACATTTGGATTTGAAGATATGGCCAAAGAGCAGCAAACAGTTGTGTCCAGTATTCAAAACCTGAGCCTTTCCAGTTCAATAGAGTGTGTGAAAGGCAAATGTGGGTGTGTAACAAACAGGGTTAAGCAGGAAGGGGTGGACCAGATGTTTGCCCTTCTGACTAAGCCTTATGGGCCACATTGGTTATTCAATGTGGACAAGTGTTACACACTGCCCTTAACTCATGAACCAATCTTCATCAATTCCTTAATGGTTTACAAGAAGTCAGCACTTCTTTAGAAAAGATATGAGCATTTTATAGAACATCATCTTAAATGTCCAAACAATATTCAGCATTTCTCGACATTCTTTCAACAGTGCAACACATAACAGGATATCTCGTAATTCTGAGTACAAACCACTCATCTTCATAGAATGGCATACATATCTGAATACATACACAGTTAGGAAGACAGTGGGCCTCATTACGACCCAGGCGGTAAGGGGTTAACGGCAGCGTTAACAGCGCCGACCCTTACCGCCTGAGTACGAGGTCCCTTAGCGCCATGGTGCTTTTAACACCTGCTTTTAGCAGGTGTTAAAATCCATGGCGCTAAGGGACCATGGAGTTAATTACGCCACCGTAATTTACGGTGGCGTAATTAACGCCTTCCCCACTCCCATTATACCCTATGGGGCAAAAATGGGAATGGGGAAGGGTAAATGGGGATTGGGGACTTACCGCCCCGCCAAGGTCGGAATGGGGCGGTAAGTCCGCCAACCACCATGGCGTAAACGTAGTTTACGCCATGGTGGTAAAGTCACGGCCCAGGCGGTAACTTACCGCCTGGGTCGTAATGAGGCCCAATATCTTCGTAAGGTAACCTGACAACCAGGGAGCAAAGGATATTTTTCTAAAAAAAAAAAAATCTGTACAAAGACGAACAGCATTTGAAACATATTTAAAAAAAAACTTTAAAAATGACTCTTTACTGCAAAACAAGTGACTTTCTTCTTGAAAATCAACTCAGTTTGACGCGATTTCAGCTGTCCATATCTCGCAATTTCTCTCAAAATTCATGGAGTATTCTCACTTTCAAGAAATTCTAAGTGCTATGTCACATGAAGATAGATTACCTCTCAACAGATAACAGTCATTATACAAAGTTATCTGGAGTGAGGTTTGTAGACAATCTGACTCAAACAATGTGTCCACCACCACATTTACCTTAATGCGACAATACTCTCTCACTAATCACCCACACCAAAGTGAAGCCAAAAGAAGTGTACACATGTGTCTCCTGTGTTTAGCATTATATTAGACACGTTATAGTCCACACCATGAGGCGTATTATATGTCATGTCCTGATAACATGATACACCGCCTACCTAATATCTCCCAATGTAGATCACAACACCCAATGTTCCATCGACATGCCTTAACACCCAAATCCACACAGATACAAACATCCCAGTAGATCAATCCGCAAACTAGTATTATCCAACTTTTTCTAAAGAAATGAAACAAGTTTAAACATAGTTCTCTACTCACCAAATGGAGGACAATCAGTATCAACTGTCACGGTCTTAGTACAACCAATGTGAAAAGTAAACCGCTAAATGTAGCATTTCATGTCACAGAAATTAGACTGCTACAGAAATGCAAAAAGATACTCATATTGTAGTACCCCCACCTTACTCATCAGTATTTATGAAAAAGAACATTACATTCTTTAATAAATTATATGAAGAAAAGTCTAACGATCTAGCTTTCCACTAAAGACTTAATCTGTTGAAGCATAGCTGTCTACTTACCACACGGAGAGCCATCTATATCATCCATCACTCTGTGTACATCAAACCAATGTGCACGACATGCCGCTAAATATAGTGTTTCACACAGTGTAAACTACTATAAAAATAGAAAAAATACTTACGTTGTAGTTCATCACCTGACGTGCCCCCAAACAAGAAATTATTGATGCTTAATTAATTGTAGAAAGAAAAGGACATAAGACTCTATATCCATAACTTATTGCTGAATCCAAAAATGTAAATATGCATAAAGGAACACTTGTCATCATACTTCAAAGCTTCCAAAATATGTCCTCTTAATAAGTAATCATTAAATAACACGAATACTATTTTTTTAGTGAATGGCTACGAAAAAATACAAAATAATTTAAAAAATCCCCATGTAATATTAATTGCAGGAAAGATTAAGGGCCTCATTACGAGTATGGAGGCAGCCATGCCCTTAATAAGGGCATGGCTGCCTCCATACCGGGTTCCAGCTCAGGGTTCTGTGAATGAGGAATTACCAGGTCATTCCAACCTTGGAGGACCGGTAATTCCTCATTCACACAACCAATCCCCATTCCCATTTGAGCCCCTATAGGGCCCCTATAGGGCTCAATGGGAATGGGGATGGAGCTAATAACAGGCTAGTTAATAACAGGCCCGTTGTTAGCTCCTTGGTCCCCTCACGGGACCCGGAAAGGACGTCTGGTTTTACCAGATGTCTGTTCCGGGTCCCGCTAGGGGACCTCATAATGAGGCATCCCGTAATGAACGGTGCCGGTCCCGTACCGGCACCCTTCATTACGGGAGTACCAGCCTCGTAATGAGGCCTTAAGTCTCACTCCTCATGTCTCATGTGGACAAAAAATACTACAATAACGTGTACCTCAAATTATAGCGGTTAAGCGATCTTCCATTTAGAATTCCGGGCTAAGCACCACAGGCCCACATATTTGCAAAGAAAAAATTGTTACACAATTTGATTCCATCCATCCATACATGTCAAGTTCGGAGAAAAAAAAACATATTTCCATAAAAACGTTATTTTAAATACAATGCAATACAAAATCCCAATTCAGACACTAGCATTAGAACAATTCATTATATAGGTCAACAGTATAAAAAGATTTTAAATAACAGTTTTCAAAGTTTTAAAACGTCATATGCACATATCAACAAAAATATGAACTAATATTAATTAACAGTGTTGGGGATAACTCCCAGGTATGCCAGACGATAATGGAAGTTCCTAGACTTGGAGGGCCCAACACCCTCTCCCAGAATACATGGGGGACTCAGTCAATGGCAAGTTCAAACTGCGGTTTATTACAGCCAAAACCAACAGGGATCGATACAAAAACTCAGAAAAATTCCAGCATGTCACACAGTAAATGGCACGCAGGCCACTTTTGTCTTGGAAACACGTCAATGCTCTATCATTACTTGGGCCTCTATCCAGAAACCTATTGCGGCGTGGGATTGCCCGTCAGGAGCATAATAACCTATATGAGTACCTATACATGTTATTCTACTGGTTCTTCCATGTCAGGTGGCTAGCCTGTTCCATCCCCAATTGACTAACTATAACATTGTTGCAGTGTTTTGGAATTAGCATTGGTTCTTGCCCATTACTACCCACCCCTAGTGTACTAAGGTGTGATTGGCTAGAGCTGACGTCCCCAGACCTGGGACCCAAAACGGTTCTCAGCTCACTGTGCACCTTTTCAAGGTGATGTGAATGATTATGTGTCTGTATTGTAACTTGTGTGCACCACCTTTGCCTTATGAGAATATTCACCTGCTCGGCACACCACTTGTTGCATACTTGTTACATACTTGTTGCAGTCCTTGTCTGGCTTCCTGGGATAGACTTTCCTTTCTCACCACCGATCACTGTCCATTGTCTGCTTCCGCTGCGCCACATGTTTGGAGACCACGAAATTGAGCTCTGCAGCTCTAAATTATGATGATTTATTCCCTTTTGCTGCAGCTGGTCCCTTTGTCATCTGGGGATATTGGTCCCTTTGTCATCTGGGATTTGAATGTTTTCCGTATTTCTTGACCTTGGCTGTGGGTCCTGTCTCACACATCTTGCACTCTGTCCAGCCAGAATCTGCTCAGCTCTTTCCTTGCTCTGTGGTCGGTGGCCTGCTATAATTTTCCTAAAACGTATAATGTGGTTTCTACATTGTCCACACTATACTATATTCTCCATAGGTTAGTCAGTCTTGGCTCTGTTGCGTCCCATAGGTGCACCTGCGGGATTCCATAGGGTAATTTGTGTTTAATCATCTGCCAGCTTTGCTCAGGATCTCTTGTGTTTTGCAATTTCTGCGTTACTGCATTTGGCTAATGGTGAAAATAATAAAGCAATGATAGTATGTATATGTATCTGTCCTCTAACTATAGTACTGTACGCTTGTGTTCTTCATGTGTTTGAGTGTGTGTTTGTGTCACAAAGTGTGGATTGCATGTGTGCTCCTTGTCTAGCGCTGCTATGTCGTGGTGTCTCTAACGACATCAGCAACATGGCTCCTTTGTGTTTAGTGTAGGCTGTCCACACAGGTGTCTCTTACCATGGCCTGCAGCTCTTCATTCACACATGGATAAATCTGCACTGTGCAAAATCGGTAGGGCTGACTGAGAGGATACCTCTCAGTGTATTTATCGACCATTGGAGCATTCGAAAATTCATCAGAAATAGAATGGGTGATTGCTGTGTTTTCTGGCCTTATGTCTTGTCATGAACTTGATGGGAGGGGGGTGGCAGCGAGATCCCGACTCCCTCTTCAACAGTATTCGATAAAGACATTAAAACCTTTTCATGTAATTTTGTTGAAACACATTATTAAAAAAACCTTTCTATAATATTTTTTATTCAGTTAATATTGATCATTCTAATTCATTTTACAAATAAAACTGTACATTTACATTGTATTACAGAATAGGCAGCATATTCTACTTCTACAAGAAACATATATATTATTATAATACTGGGTTAATCACGATTAAACAAGTACAATATACAACCAGTATATGCTTTGTCACCAAAGTACCTTTCTTTTAACATTGCTTATAACATTGTTCTTGGGTGACAATAGACCTGTCAAACCAGTTTACAAAAAGCAGTTCAATAATAACATTTCATTCTTACCTTTTGGAAACACTGTATCTAATTTGTAAATCCAAAATGCTTCCCTTTGTAAAAACATGTTTTCAGTATTACCACCTCTATAATAGGTTTTAACTACTTCAAGCACAATGAATCGTAACTGTGCTACTGTATGTCTATGTTCCATAAACTCTCTTACTTCTGGTGAGTTCAGATCATTCTAACATTACTTTTATGCTTGTTCCAATGAGTCTTGACTTTCCTTGTGGTCAGTCCTACATACATCAAACTGCACGGACATCTAATGCCATAGATTACATTTTTCGTGTCACAACTAGCATAATGATCCATACAATTATTTTCTCCTGCCTGAGGATGATGGATGAATATACCTTTAATTATATTATTACAATTCCAACACGATAAACATGGAAATCTGAGTTTCTTCACACATTGTATCAACTTCGGTGGTGAGACATCTGGTCTATCAAGCATGTTGCGTACACTTTGTTTATTGCTAAATGCAAACACTGGTGACTTTGGCAATAACCTTTGTAGCATCTGATTATGTGCAAACAGCTTCTAATGCTTTTTTAATAATATTTTAATAATATTTTTAATGGAGTTAGTTTGTTTAGAACAATTAATCACATACACCATTTCTGGACCTTTCTGGGTACACTGACCGGCTGGCGCCCTTTAATGCTCTAATGATACAATAATGTTGTTGGCCTAGGGTTGGTCAGGCTTTGGAGCCTTTTAGAATGTTACTTTGTTATTGTGAGGCTTGGTATGTGGACACCATGCACAAGGGAACAGGAGAACAATGGCTCTCTTCTTACTCCCCTAGACCCCAAACGACCATGAGCGGCTGGCTTTTATGGACAGGAAAGCTGTGAGGAATTATGGACCCCTTTAAATTAGGGTGAGTTTTGAACTGTGCCTTCCCTGGGGCAAAGCGCTACAGAGGCTTCCTACAAGTTCTTGAGGTCTGCATGGAGGTTATGGAGATTGATATAGTGGTGTGTGAGGCAGGATTCCCCTTGGGCTGAGGCTGGGGTCTTTTGGGAGTTCAGCTGCATAATCCACCCTTGTATACCCTAGGTTGCAGTTACCTTGCCCTGTTGAATAAGGCAGCATGGAGTCAAAGATCTGACAGGAGTGAGAATTTAGCTTAGCGGCTTACATTTTCAGGTCTGCTTTAAGTGCTATGTGTCTTATCATGAACTGAGCGCCACTCATGGGCATTATTTATTTACTTGTTGTTTTGGTGGTGTGCCGCCTGTCACATTCTGGCAACTTCAAAACTCTCATCATGCTTGCTAAGGGAAAAATGGCATTGATGCTGAATGACAGAATGAATAAAACACTACCGTTTAAAAGCAGAGCAACATAAAATAACAAATAACCTGACAGAATATGATATAGCCAGCCAGTATCACAAAAATGGCATCATGCCCCAAAAAACAATAGGAAGTGGGGAAACATTGTAAAACGAGCAAAGTTCCATTAAAACCAAAACAAAATGTAGTTCTGTTACAAGATTGCATTTGGGAAGTCAGAATTAAAAGGAAAATGTAAAGGTGGAGCCGAGTTAGAGACATAAGCAATGATGGAGGACATGGAAGTCGTAAGAGGGTGGTTGGGGGCGAAAGAGAGGAAGACCCACCCAAACTCAAAAAGGAATGTGTACATCAAAAACGCAATTTCAAGTTAACCTTTCTGCCAAAGATGCATTTGAAATAAATAATATGCATAGAGCGTAACAGACCAGCATTACAAAAAATATCCCAGCAGCCCAAATATGGCATGGTGTAGAATAACATGCTGGTGCTGAAATGGGGTGTACCGTGTGCCCCATCCCGGGGTGCACCGCACCATGGTCAGTGGTGAAAAGGAAGTGGAGAAAAAGGGTGAGAGGATAAGAGATGCAGGAATAGGATATAAACAAGACAAACAAATGTAAAGTTAGTAGAGTGTTGCCAGGGAGGATGTATGCTTCTGGTACCAGGTGTGTGTGTAATCATTGGTAGTGGATCAAATGGCTGTTGATTGGAAAGAAAAGAAGTCAACCACGATGCCAAGCAATTTTCTGTAAGGGGGTTTCTAGTAGGGGGATTTAGTAGTACTGGAATAAGTCAGCACAAGGTTGTTTGATTTACTCAGAGTTGTGCTCAAGCGTGCCACTGAAGTGTGGAGGCCCCATCACCTTAGACGTCCCACTTGGCAAGCTAGGAGTATGTCAACAGTCCATATTGTGGCATGCCCAAATCTTGGCTTACTCAGCTACAGAGGGGGCAGTAGAATGCAGCAGTATTTCTTATTCATCAGGGGGGTACATTGTGCCAGCTCCAAGTCACTGCATGGCACAAAGATTACTTGGCTTTGGTCCTGTAATCCGTCAATAAAGAAATCAAGAGATCTGTTCCTCGTTGCCGTCTGAGATCTCCTGCAGGTGTGATCCATCTGTGTCTAGACAACAAGGGAATACAATAAAGAGGGGCGAGGTGGGAGTCCTAGGATCAGCATGACCAAGATCTGGGAATCCTTAAATGGGGGCAGAGCCAGAAGCTGGAAAAGAAACAGCTACTGTTTAAATACAGCAAGGAACCAACATAATGACCAAGTTCCAGTCATTCAGTGACAAGAAACGAGATAGATACTAAGTGCCAAGTACAATAACTTCAAGCCATAACCAACAAAAGAAAAGGCAAAAGAAAGATAAAAAGGATTACTGTATGAATAATTTAAAACAAAAAACCATCACACCCTGGAAAGCACTTACCATATGAAGGCTGAATGTCTGTACGGGTGGAAACCCATTGGTGCTGGAATGTCCAGGCACATTAGTGAAGAGAAAGGAAGGTGCCTTTGTGCAGCTCAGACTGTCTTTGACTGGAGGAGAGAGAGGTCTTATTTCTTTCAGAATGTTTTAGGACGTACCACTTCGAATTGGGGTTAATAACGTTTAGCATCCAGGTAGGAAAGTTGTAATACTGTCACCCAATCAGGATCCAGGGCTTCCAGGCAACATTCGCTGCTGTAGCCATGGATCCTGACATCTGTCGGGATTCCATCACTCATGCTCGCTGTCCGCAGAATGCTCAGATGCTGGGCAATATTTGAGCAATAAGTAATGAGACAATAATTCCCACTGGTGAGGGGTTTATTGCTATTAGTACCCTGGCCCATTGGACTGGGGTACTAAAAGCAACTTTTTCCAGTTTCGAGACACTCCGGAGTTTCACAACTGAAAAAAGAAAAAAAAAAGAAAAAAATAGCCACAAAGGAAGGGAAAACGAAGTCTGTTCTCCATTTCCATGTCAAACATTGAAACTCGTTTTAAAAAAGTAAACAAACTAAATGGCCGCCATGGAAACAGAAAAGGGACTACATGCAGTCCCTTCTCTGTTTCCATGGCGGCCATTAAATAAATAGCGAAAAAAGTAAACAATAAAATGGCCGCCATGGAAAGGAGAGAAGGGAACACACATAATCCCATCTTCCTTTCCGTGGTGGCATGTTGCAGATCGGGAGCGAACGCGCTGGGGGCAGAAGTGTTCCCAGCGCGTCAGCTCCTGAAAAGGATAAAAAAAAGCAGGTAAGTGGCGGGTGTGGGGGTGGGATGGAAGGGAAATCTATGGAGGGGGAAAGGGTCATGGGGCGGTGGGAGCACTTACCTCATTCCCCAGTGGGGGAAGATGACGGCCTCCAGCCCTAAGGAGGATCGGAGCAGCGGGATTATCATGTGGTAATGCCTGCATTCCGAGCCTTCTCATTGGCTGCAAGGCTGCCAAATCCACCCTGCCCGGTACTAATAAAGCGCTAAGCACCCGTTCCAAGGGCTGGAACACGTGTCAATGGCCAGGGCACGAGATAAGGGCCCGAGCAATGCTCCTGTGTCCTCTACTTTTTGTGGTCTGGCGTCTGCGTAATTTGCCGAAGCCGTTCTCCAATGCCGGCTGCTTTTTTTTCCCCCACAGAAAGAAGAGTAGTAGACTTGAAAACCAAGAGTAAGTGAAAGGGGAAAGGGAAAGTTTTATGGTGGGTATGTTGAGGTTTATATTTTGTTTTGGAGGTTTTGCATTTATTTTTTCGCACACTGAACACTTGCCTTCGAAGCATGAGCTTGAAATTAAGTCTCCTTACTAGACAACCATCCCCGCAGCTACATGCTAAAAGTGGTGAAGCCCACAGCTAGGGGCGACCTTAATACCTGCTGTTATGGGCCCCTCTCATCAGCCTTCACCTGGGTGCGGGCTGATAAATCAGACTTCCAGACCCATAAGGTCTGGTACTCCACGGCTGCAGGCTTTACTGTGCAATTCATGCATCCCTTTCTTGCATGGATACACGGTACCTGAACAAACTTCATATCTCAAAATCTGTCCAAAACCTCCATCTGAATAACAGTAAAGCCAGTTCGCTCCTATACGACTATTTACTTTTGGTAGATTTATAGTGCGCGTTTGTCAAAGCGAAGAGCCAAAAGCGTAGGAGGAACATTTTGAGATGAATCTTCTTAAGCAGTGGTAACTACTCTGGGCGACATCCATTCTATCAGTTTTAGTTTGTCTGTGGTATTGAAGACCAGAATCAACCATATGCTAATCAGTAACGTCCCTGCTGTACTCCTCCCTTCGTGGGTAGGGCCAAGACTGATTTGCATATGGTCGGCCTCCTTCTTGATGACAAAGGTGAGCTAAAAGGACAACGGAAAGGAAGTCACCCAGAGGGGTTCCTAGGGGTAAGAATGGGTGCAGTCCCACGCCACTATCATCCGCCATGTACCACCACCTATGGATCCTGGCACCCTCCATGCTCCAGCTGCACACATGTTATGAATTGTCACCCTACTTGGCCATCTGAGATGGTGTGAGGCTTCTGCAGTCTCTCTTTGACCTTGGAGTTACCTAATGGCATCCATCGCCCCCAAGAAGGAAGAGAATTCGTGTAGGAACATCTTATTCAGTCAAATCTGAGGAGTAGCTCTCTTTGGCAGCCTGGGCAGCCTTCTCTAGTACAATCCTTGGCCAACTACACATAGAGCATGCTCTTCACATGCAACAGTCAATCAGCAGTTTCAACGTCACATGCTACATAATACTCTGAACTCTCAAGGTTATATAATCCAGAAAACAGCCCCAGTGGCCCAAACAAGACACTGCAGCTAGGTGGTTACACAGCAACCCTGGATTAGCTAGGCAGTTACACTCTCTTCATTGATGCTAATAATGCTGGACTAGCTAGGCGATCACACGGTCTGCATTTACACTAGTAACCCTGGATTAGTTAGGCGGTTACATGCTCTGCATTTACACTAGTAACCCTGGATTAGCTAGGCAGTTACACTCTCTTCATTGATGCTAATAATACTGGACTAGCTTGGCGATTACACATTCTGCATTTAAAGTAGTAATCCTGGACTAGCTAGGCGATTACATTCTCTGCATTTACACTAGTAACCCTGTATTAGTTAGGCGGTTACATGCTGTACATTTTCACTAGTAACCCTGGATTTGCTAGGCAGATACATGCTCTGCATTTACACTAGTAACCCTGGATTAGTTAGGCAATTACATTCTATGCATTTACGATAGTAACCCTGGATTAGCTAGGCAGTTACACGCTCTGCATTTACACTAATAATACTGCACTAGCTAGGCAATTACACGCTTTGCATTTACACTAGTAACCCTGGATTAGTTAGGCAATTACATTCTATGCATTTACGATAGTAACCCTGGATTAGCTAGGCAGTTACACGCTCTGCATTTACACTAATAATACTGCACTAGCTAGGCAATTACACGCTTTGCATTTACACTAGTAACCCTGGATTAGTTAGGCGGTTACATGGTCTGCATTTACACTAGTAACCCTGGATTAGTTAGGCGGTTACATGGTCTGCATTTACACTAGTAACCCTGGATTAGTTAGGCGGTTACATGCTGTGCATTTATGCTAGTGACCCAGGATTAGGTAGACAGTTACACGCTCTGCATTTACGCTAAAAATAATACTGGACTAGCTAGGCAATTACATGCTCTGCATTTACACTAGTAACCCTGGATTAGTTAGGCGGCTACAAGGTCTGCATTTACACTAGTAACCCTGGATTAGTTAGGCGGTTACATGCTGTGCATTTATGCTAGTGACCCAGGATTAGGTAGACAGTTACACGCTCTGCATTTACGCTAAAAATAATACTGGACTAGCTAGGCAATTACATGCTCTGCATTTACACTAGTAACCCTGGATTAGTTAGGCGGCTACACTACCATATATTGCAATGAGGTCTAAACTTTGCACATTGCTGCATTTGTGCTCTTACTATTATTATTATTATTATTGTTATTATTATTATTGTATTTATTGAGCGTGGACCGAGCTTCGAGAAGCAACAGAGCGCTTTACAGAGGAATACACCAATAGAGATACCTTACAGTCTCTGTGCGTACTAGATCCCTGCATGTTCTTTTTTATTTCAGGCAGTTTAGATATCGCTATGAGCGTGCCATTACAGTCATGGTTGAAAATGACTCCTGTCCTGCTTTTGCAATGTAAGGCTCATGCTGTGTTGCTTGTTAGCATTCACTTAGCTACGGGAGGGGCAGCAGAGGGGGCCTCTTGGAGGTACTATAAAGTGTGCAAATCGATTGTCCAACTTTTACCTTTAAATTTACCAGGGACGTCATTTATGGGACGCCAGGGGTCTCAACTGTGACCCCTGTGGTCTCCCTTGCTACCCCTAAAAAAAGTTTTTCAAAAAAATATTTTTTTTATTTCTTTTTTATTGATGCTCCTGGACTGTGGCCAGCAGCATGCAGCTATGTGTTTCTGGAGTGGCTTGTTTTCTGATAGCTATAGCTGGTAAGATAACTCAGTGGGTTGCACGCTCGCTGCTGCAATGTGCATGTGCTCTGCAGGTTGCAGGTTCGGCTTCCAGCAAGGTCAACTTGGCCTTTCATCCTACTGAGGTTGATAAATGAGTACCAACACAGGTTGGGTGATATTGTATGTATATTTGGTCTATATGAAGCACTTACGCGTAAGTGCTATATAATAACACATCATTATCGTTTGGCCTTGAACGTCTGCTTGCATTCACAGTAATTTAGTAAATGGGCCTATAGGCGCTGATATTAACGATACATATGGTGATTCTTGTATGAAATGTACATCACTTTACAGTGATATCGTAACCATATTTTTCGTAGTGTACTTAGAAACAATGCTGTGTGATGCCAATTCCTGTTTTGTCAAGGGGAGAAAGGTTGTGTTCCATCGCTTCACTTGATGTGACTTCGGGGTGTGATCAAATGGCATCACTTGCTGTGATGTCATCAGAGGTCAAGGGTCGTGTGATGTCACTTCTGCTACCCCTGGCATTTTTGTGAAAAGACATCCCTGAAATGTACCTGCCCAGAGACTGCAACAGAGAATCTCTCCAGCCAGCCCGATGCTGACCATGCTCTGCATGGGTGGGAATAATGTACACAGTCCAATGTAAAGGGTTGGGGGTGTGAAAAATCAACATCCGGGCACCAGTGGTCCAGGGATGAACATCGGTTTCTAAACCATCAATCAGCCCCACACCTCTTGTACACCAGAAGGGATCCGAACAGATTGGAAACACATGCTGCACACTGCCCTGTGATTGACTGTGTTACCTCTCACTGCAGATTGCAGACGTGTCTGCACGTAACAGAAAAATTGATCTGGTCACGTTATCATTATATCTGTAGCGGCGACCTAGCGAAAACCCATAGAAGTCTACCCTTCTATCGTGACCTTGCAGTCTGCCCAATTAAGAACATAACAATTGTGTCATGCGTGCCTGTCACCCTAACTTAAAATCTGCCTAACTTTCATTCGCTCCTATAGTGCTCTATTCAGTATGTGTTAATTGAAATTGCCGTAGCCCATCGTGAAGCCAAAGTTGCATATGCCCTAATGTGCCTACTGAGTCTAAATGTAAGCTTAATGAGCATACTCACCACTGAGAGCATCCAATTACAGTGTCCACTTAGAACACCACTAAAGCCAATGTAGCCTTTATGAGTGATTACCCAGTGTGCTCTGTTAGGTGTATCCAGAACATGCTCTATCATGCTTATCTCGATGTTTGTCATTGAAGTCTGCTCTGTAGCCAAAGTAGCCCATACTATAATGTATCCACGGTGCATGCTTTGAAGTGTAAATTGTATATTCCCCATCGAGAGTTCTTTAGTTCACACTGTTTAAGCTAAAAGTGCGTTGTGGTCAAAACAGCCTATCTTGCTATTGTGACCACCGAGGGTGTCCTGTTTAAGTGTATCTAGACTACGCTCCATGGTGCCATCTCAGGAGGCATCTGCTAGCAACATAGCGACCATGCTAGCCTGGCTAACCTTCATCATGTTCCCGTTTTGCCTCATCCCGTATAATACTCCCTGTTCTGGAAGCCACTTTATTGTACTCAAAAACGGATTAGGCCTCATCAGACCAATCTGCCAAAGGCACCATCCCATCCCATGCCCCACTCCATTACTGCCTCCACTAGCACCATTTCATCCCAATACTAATGTCAGTACTATTACTGCACGCAATGCCAACCCACATACCGTCATTCCTGAGGCCTCCACCACACTACCCCTCAAAGTCACACCAAGTACTAGCAACTCAGCCACAAAACACGCCATACCTATCATGGGCAAAGCTAGACAATCCCACCTTAGGTCACATACCCAGTATCTAGGGAATCAACACACGGCCCACATCACCCAACACATCATTAGACCTTCTACCCCATCCCCAAGAGACCCACAAACCACTACTCTAACCACTCGCAAAGTAAGCACAGAAGCCAATCCTATAACCACGAAACCTGCAGAAAAAGTCCCACCCAATCCTCCTTCCTCCATCCAATGCACTCCCATAAATGCCTGCTCTTTAGGAGCACACGCTATAGAAATACATGACTTTATCTTAGACTCTAAACTAGACATCTTATTTGTCACAGAATCTTGGCTTCACCAAGCCTCGGGCCCCCTCCCTGTAGCCATCCCACCCGACTACACCATCCACAGAACGGATAGGACTCGCACACATGGAGGTAGTGTGGCAATGATTGCTAGAACCTCTCTACAATTAAGATTCTGCCAAATAGAAAGCATTCTAGGCTACAAACTATTGCTAGCTAAACTCCCCATAAACTGCAAAACTACCATCAATTTACTAGTAGTCTACAGAGCTCAGAACGATGACAACCAACTTGAGATCGATATACCATTGTTACTAGCTCCCTACATTAAACCTAAAACTAAATGTCTCATCCTTGGAGACCTAAACCTAGGATTCAACGGCAGCTGTGACCTCAAAGTGGAAGCACTTCACTACGCACTGAAGGACATATGCTTCACTCAACTAGGAAAGTCACCTACCCATATCAAAGGACGTATTCTAGATTGGGTCCTCACGATTAACATGGATGCCTCCATTAATGCAATAACCCCACTTGACTGGTCTGACCATCATAGCATCCTCTTCACCATTAATTCATACGAACCACCTGCATCCGCCCCCAGAATCGCCAACACCTATGAAACCAGAAACACTCGTAAACTCACACCAGAAAACCTAGAGACACTGCTTTCTCAGGCTTTAGAGACCTTACCCATCCACAACGATAGCCCGAGTACTCTAGCAGGAAACTACCATAACTGCCTCACGGCTACCATCAACTCAGTAGCCCCACTTACCACGAAAAGTAAACGGTCAGAAAAACGATCATGTTTCTGGTTTAGCGAGGATCTTGTCTCACTCAGGAGAACGAAACGCGCCTTAGAACACACCCATAGGAAACATCCCTCAACAGCCAATGACCTAGCCTACCAGGAATCAAACAGAACCTATAAAAAAGCTATCATCACTCACAAAGCAAATGCCCTCAACACCCGGTTCAGTAACGCTGCTTCTGACTCTAAAGAACTCTTTGCAATCCTCAAAGAACTAGAGAATCCATTACCCAGTACGAGCTGTACCAATGCCAGCAAAGAATGGGCAACACCATCCAAGATGCCCTCCCTGCAAAGATTAACCTTTTACAAAACAAAATCCTAGATAAAAAATAAACTCTTAGTGAGAAACATGTTCCCTATAACCACCCACCCAGCCTCATCGAGAATCCCAAACCCCATTCCAGTTCAACCGAGTCTCTCAAGAACTAGTGCTTAATACTATAGCCAAGATTAAAGCATCCAACTGCAGGGGTGATGCCGTCCCGGCCAAAATAGTGAAATCCTGTGCACGCACTCTGACACCTATTATAACCAAATTCATAAATGCCTCATTTGAAAATAACGAGGTGCCAGCCAGTATTAAGGAAGCCTGGGTTACCACATTGCTAAAAAAAAACAACCGTAACCCTGCTGTGCCCACAAACTACAGGCCCATAACCATGGTCCCCTTCTTATTGAAAATCCTTGACAAAATAGCGTACCATCAAGTCCAAGTGTACCTGGAACAGAACCAACAGCTTGGCACCAGGCAATCTGGGTTCGCCCCAATCACAGCACGGACACAGCCCTCTTGGATCTTAAAATACAAATGGATGCCATCAGAGACTCAATAAAACTCTGCATCCTACTATTACTAGACCTATCGGCAGCATTTGATTTGGTCGACCATAATAAACTCTGCACAACACTAGCCAAAGACTTTAATTTCTCCAATAATGCCACGCTGTGGATCAAATAATTCCTGGCGAAAGGCACTTCGAGAGTGGCCATAGGTAAAGAAGCTGCCGATCCCATACCAGTCCCCATAGGCGTACCACAAGGATCCTGTCTATCACCTACACACTACAACGCCTACAATAAGATCCTCTTCTCAGCCCTGGACAATATGGGTGTCATCTATACTACTTTTGCAGATGACACCCAGATCCTCATCCCCCTATCAGGGAACTATGACCAAGACACACTTATCATTAATAAAATCTACTACATTATTCAAAATCGGATGGCCCTAAATAGTCTTTGTCTTAATGATGATAAAACAGAGATTTTTATTGTGGGCTCCCAATCTAAAATAAATGCCCCTCATCCTGATTACGCCTCTATCAACATAGACGGCACCATCATCCCTGTTCTCAAACATGTGAAAACACTGGGAGTCTACTTAGACTCCAACCTATCTCTAACCAAACATCTCAGTGCACTCTCGGCCTCCACCTCCTACACGTCTAAACTTATCTCCCTCACCCGCCAGTTCTTGACACCGGTGAACTGCATCACACTGGCCAGAGCCCTGATTCTGTCAAGACTCGATTATTGTAATGTATTACTCTTAGGCACTGCCACCACTAACCTCAAGAAACTGCAGCTGATACAAAACAAAGCTCTGAGGGCCGCCCTTGGAATAAAACAATCCGAGCACATATCTAATACCACAAGAGAACCCCATTGGTTACCTATTAAAGCTAGAGTGATCTTCAAATCTCTATGCATCACGTTCAAATGCCTCCAGGAAAATGTTCTCATCTACCTCAATCAGGCAATTTCCAGAAAAACAAACACCAGATCGTTAAGATCTAACAAACAGTCACTACTGTCTCTGCCTCGGTTTAAGAAGTCCAGAGCATGGGGTTCTAGCTTCCAATACCTAGCTCCAAAACATCTGCACTCCCTCTCACTCAACATTAAAAATCAGGAAACACTTGCGGGTTTCAAAAAGATGCTGAAAACGTGGCTATTTAACCAATACCAATAATCTAGCCACCTCTCCACCTGAGAAAACTGGTCTCTGAATTTAGTTTAATGTAAATACTGTTATGACTTCTGTCTTAATTCATATTCTGTTTCTACTTCTTGTGTGTAATGCCAACTTAATTATGATTCTTCCATTTTATGCATTGTGTAAGCTGTCTGTGACGTCACCATGATACCCAAGGGTCTGAGCGAGAAACAAATGTAATAAAATAAAATAAATAAAATAAGCAAATTATAAACCTCCTTGTCCGATTTTGGTAATGTGGATGGAACGGCAGGCTTATCTCCGCAAGGTCGTGGATAGTTGGTTAGTTGCAACACAGCAAAATGCAATTGTTACCCAATGATAAAAGGCACTGTTCAGTCAAGGTTATGTAAAAATATCTACTTTTTTACTATCACAACAGAGAGTTCTAGCACACTACAAAATACAACCCACCCTGTAAATGAATGCAGAGAATAGTTTCAAAAAAGGAAAAGGGATGCACTCTGTATACTGATAGTTGGTAAAGTAATTAATTGCAGTAGTTCAAGGATACTTGGTTTCAACACAAGGGGAACAATGGGTCGTAAAATTTGAATAAGAGCCTTCGGAGAAGGATCAGGGGGACAGAACCACAATGTACCTTGTGGTAGAGATGTTCTTGGTGCTCTACAGGGTTGAGTCAGTTTCAGGGCGCTTTGCAGCTTCTGCGACAGAGTTCAAGAAGGGAGAAAGCTGTGGGTGTCAGGCGGCAGGCAGTTTGGCAGGTGAGGCTAGCTTTGATGCTGCAGGCTAGCCTACACAGTGGCTCGAGGTAAGGAATTGTCTCAGTGCTGGTCAGCGGTTCTGAAACACATGTCAAGTCGTCTCCGATGGCTTTAGCGACTGCGGCGTAAAAACAGTCAGTGGTGCACTCGGTTGCACCTCGAGGGGCTCGACTGTTAAAGAATGTCCTTTAAGGTGGATGCTGGTAGATGCTTGTCGATGCACTGCTCCTAGCTTCTTCTCTGGGCTTTTATCATCCTTTAAGGTGGGCGGCCCAAAGCTAAGGAGAGTGCCTCACAGCTGCCTTGTCCTTGGTTTGGTTCAGCGACTCTCTGGCACTTCCCACCTAGGAAGCTTGCTGCAGAGCCTAGAAGGGCATGCTGTGTGCTGGCTGGGTACCGGTTCTGGAGCTGCTGGAGGGTCCTCTGGATTCAGTATTTCCCTCTGTTCCCTGGGAGATGTTAAGGGGAGGGATCTTGCTTCCATCTTGGAGTTCCTGGCCTTCCTTCACTGGCAGAAGATGTAAGGGAGACTGTGACTTCAGCCAGGGTCCAATGCTGAGTTCTTCTTCTACTCCTTGCAAAGTCTTCAGATGATCTGCCTAAAGAAGGGGCTCAGCCCTCTTTTAAAGCCAAATGGGCCACAGTGATTGGTGTAGGCTAAGCCTACCTTAATTAACCAATCCTGGGTCCCCACCAACAATCTCCTGTATGCATGAGGTCATCATCCGAGTGCTTTGCAACAGAAAAGGCAAAGGGGTGAAAAAATGTAATACTAAGTCCTACCCATCTTCCTGTCTGTTGTGAATCAAAGGGTCTCTCTGTTTCATTGAGCTCTGTGGTTCCTGATTAAAGCAGCAGGTCGACCTTGAAGGTGCAGCGTGACCAGACTTTCTGATTTCTGCAAACCACATTCTCGTACCTTCTGAATGGGGTTCTCCTGTGGGGATGACTACTGTAAGCAGCTGTCCCAGACATGTCAGTTCACTGCCTCTGATACTGAGAGGCGAGAGCTGGCTTCAGGTTAACACAGTGCATATCAAAGGTTGTTGGGGTTTCCTGTCTCCTTTGGTAACCCCTGCAGCCAGGCCCCATGTGGTCCAGTTTGAAGTATACTCTATTAGTAGGATAATTATGTTAATTGCTGCCACCATTATGCAGGGCTCAACAAAAGGACAGGGCGGATCCATGGAGCCTCTGATAGTTAATTAGGCTGGCCATGACAGGAGGAAGGTTTTACCCTCCCCCTTCTGAGAGGACATAGTGTACTCTTGGCTGTCATACTCACTGCGGATAACATCTGTGCCTCTCTTGACCTTCCATGCCTAGCACCGCCATTCTCACTAGACCCTAACATTCTAGCAGAGATATTCAAAGACACCCTTACCCGTCCGATTAACACCATTGCCCCACTAGAAAATGAAACAGAGAAAAAATCAAACCACTCCAATTTCTTGTTCACAAATGAGCTCCAAACACTGCGCAAAAGTAAACGCCAGGTGCTTAAAACTTGGCAGATCAACCCCTGTGACATCACTAAAGAAAACTTTCAAACCATTGCTAAAAAATACAAAGACGCCATCTTCAATGCTAAATCGGAAGCATACAATCTTCGAATCTCTGGTGCTAACTCCCAAACCAAAGAACTCTTTACTATCTTTAAAGAACTAACAGTTCCTCCCATTGGCACTGACGAGATCGTTAAAGATGAAGCATGGTGCACCAGCATACAATCTGCTATGCTAAAAAAAAAGACCTCCTCCAAAACAAAATTTCAGACCATTACAATGCATTGCCTAAGCATAACCACCTGACTCAGACCCTGCCGAATTCCAAAAAATGCAACTTTCGCAAATTCTCATTTACGGAAATCACAGAAGCAGATGTCATAGACATCCTTAAACATCTCAAACCATCACAATGTAAGGATGATGTGTGCCCCCTCAAAATCATCAAGGAATGTGCTGAGCCACTTGCTCCTCTCATTACCGCCTTCATCAATGCCTCTTTCAATAAAGGCACAGTCCCTAACAGCCTTAAAGAGGCTTGGGTGCGCCTGCTCTTAAAAATTCCAACGCTAGACCCCTCTCAACCTAATAACTACCGACCCATAACGACCTTCCCGTTTCTTCTTAAAATACTAGATAAGGCCACCCACCGACATTTCTAACTGTACCTTGAAACTAACTCCATTTTGGGAAATAGACAGTTGAGTTTTCGCAAAGGGCACGGAACTGAAACCGCCTTATTAGATTTGAAAAACCAAATTACCCATATCCTCGACGTGGGCAAGGGTGCCCTCCTCCTCCTCTTAGACCTCTCAGTGGCGTTTGATCTGGTTGATCACAATACCCTCACCAATCATCTCACGCTTGCTACGCACTTCTCCAATCATGCAGCGACCTGAGTCACATCCTTCCTGAAAGGCAGAGCTATGAAAGTGTTCTCCAATATAGCAAATGCAGAGCCACCATCGTTCACTGTGGTGTCCCTCATGGATCTTGTACTGCCCCCACTCTCTATAATCTTTTCACTAAGCCACTCTTTGATAAACTGGATGCACTTGGGATCACATACACAAACTATGCTGATGACACCCAAGTGCTCCTTCCCCTTACAGGGATCTATCACCAAGACGCCACAACCCTAGAGCAAATTTACTCCACCATCCAACCCTGGATGGCCACTAACGGCCTTTGCCTCAATGGGGACAAGACAGAAATCTTCATTCTTGGTCAAAAGTCCACCATAGTTAATCTCGACTCGCTCTACTCTAACTTCCGTATCGACATCTGTGTCATCCCAGTCTTATCATCTGTTAAAACTCTAGGAATCTACATTGATGCTACTTTATCTATGGACAAACAAGTCAGCCCCATTGTCTCTGCCTCCGCCCTGAGCACTAAACTTCTTTATGCTATAAAGCCATTCTTAACCAAGGACAACTGCATCTCCATTGCCAGAGCTGCTATAGGAGCCAAGTTGGATTACTGCAATGCACTCCTAGCTGGCACCTCCAAAAAAAAACTAGCTAGACTCCAAACCACACCACACAAAATAACACACTCAGAGCAGCACTCAGTATACCTATAAGAGAACACATCACACAAGCAAGAAAGACTGTTCACTGGCTCCCAGTCAAAGACCGCATTACATTCAAAATCCTCACAACCACACACAAATGCATCAACCTCTCAGCACCTGCATACCTATCAGACACACTATCCAGATCACACTCAACAAGGCCCACTAGACTATCCTACACCAACCAATGCACGGTACCACGTATCAACAGGGCTAAGGCAGGAGGGATACGTTTCCCCTATCTTGCCCCCAAGCTATGGAACGCGCTCCCTGCTGCCCTCAGAGCTGAAACGTCTCTCTATGCTTTCTGCGAAAACCTTAAAAATGCTCTCTTCAACTAACTGTCTGCACTCACATACCCACCATCTGTAAACTTCCTCCACTACGCATACCATCTATTCCTAGTATGCCTGTCTTTATTTTTGTATGTAACTAAGCTATGCTTGTCTGTATTTTGGTATGTATCTAAGCTATGATCACCCACTGTAACAAGCGCCACGTTGCCCCCGGACTGCGGTGCGCTCAACAAATGTGAATAAATAAATAAATAAATATCCCAACTAAATATGAAAGTGGGGACGGCGCCTGTAGGCTGTGTCCACTCAGAGTACATGGGTCTGTGTGTATGTCGTGCAGTGAGCATGGGAAAATGTGTGCGGTTTAGCCCTACACATTTTCTGGAGGCTGATCTACCATCATTCAATTTCATATAGAAATTGTAAAAAGCCAGGCGAGCACACACCCACCCTTCGCATGGTCGATTTCCTCACATGGGGCGAAGAAGTTTTCATTAAAAAACAACTTTTCAGATTGTACAATCGGCGAACACACTGCTACTCATTTGCGGTGTGACTTTTTATAAAAACCGGCCACATTTTTTCATTTATAATAAATATGTTTTAAATAAATCTGACAGTCCATATGTCTAAGGTGACTGCGAGCTCTAGCATTAGAGCTGCAGTGATTCGCATCTACACCGCCCGCACTGCCAGACTGGTAGTGCCTCGTACGATCTGCGTCCCTGTTATCTACCTGCTTTAAAATAAAACATATATCTGCATATTGCAGCGTTGAAAAGAACGTGAAGCAGAAGCAATCTAGAACCTCATTGCCTTTCCTAGCCCTATGGGATAGTTCATCCTTCCTACACATGACACGCAGCGTATCGTGCGTGAATAAACTGTATTGGGCTACAGAGACTCTGCGGTTGTCAGACTGGGTTGGATTGTGTATGTCGTGCTTTCATCCCTTCCGAGGTTGGAAGGGAGCAGGCTGAGCTGTCACATCCTCTCCAGACACAAGCCCTGATAGGCTCAGCCTCCCGGCAGTGGAAATAAGGTCCACCTTGCCATATCTCCGCCAATCAGAGCGCAGTTCCGCACGGCGCGCGTGATGGGCGCTTCCTTTCTGCGTCAGAACTGCCTTCCTTCTGTCCGGCTTTGTATGGGTTTACTGAAAAAAAAAATGAGATATGCAGAATTTAATGCAGATCTTCGGTCTATTTTTATCACTCCTTGGCTTTTGGAAATAGGGCCTCATTATAAGTACGTGGGTGCAGTAAAAAAAGGGGCTAACGTGGCAGTAATTCTGTTTCTGCTGCATTACTGCACCACGTACTACAAGGTTGGCGGTGAAGTGGAGGATTTTCCTCCAGCATAAAGCAGTAGTGAAATCTGCCACCTAGCCACCAGAGAAATGGCAAAAGTGGTGGTACTACCGCCTGTGGAAATTCCTCCAAAATCCCCATGCAGTCCTATAGACTACAAATAAATGGGGACTAACACTGCCTACCACGGCTTGTAATCCTGCGGTAAATCTGCAGGATCAAGTGGCAGTAAAGGTAAATCTGTTTGGTGGTATTCCGGCAGATTTACTGCTGGAATACTAGCACCTTTGTAATGAGGCCCTCTGTGTTGTCTTAGCTAGCAAATGTGCATTAACACACACCTACCACAGAAAGGTGGCAGTATTTCCTCCTTTTGTATCTTGGTCCCCTTTGACAGCATTTTCATTTAAAGTGTGGCAAACTACCAAGTCTTGACAGAACAGTGTATGGTTTGGCTCCACTTTTGAGCTGTGTGTCTGTTTTGGCTCAAGTGATTTGGTGTCTAATCACTTATAATGGCTTGGAATGTATTGCTGCCTTTAGTCCTGACACGAAGGTTTTTTTTTTTTTGTTCTGCTGAGAATGGCCTCCTGGTGCAGCATCGAAGGTTAAGGGTCAGAGAAAGACTGTTGGCTTTGCCAATGCTAAAATTAGGAGATTGGAGTCTGAGGTATAAGGATGGACATTACTTGGCCAAAATCAGAGATGTAGGTGAAGTGGGGAACCGGGAGCCAGAGAGCAGTCCACGTGATTTAAACGTGGGGAGTTTAGCCACTTGACTGCTCGCCCTTGCATGGCACTCTGGCAGTGGCGTCGCCAGGAATCAAATTTAGGAGGACCCAGAGGGGGCCAAAGACAAAAGTAGGGGGGGCACAGACAAAGGTAAGGGTAGAATATGATCACTGCTCGTTTTAGGTGGGGGGGCACAAGGAGGGGCACAGGGTTTCACAGGGGGGGCCCCGGCCCCACCACTGCCCACCCCCCTAGCGACGCCACTGCACTCCAGGCACACACCTGTAGGATCCATAAAGAAAGAAAATGCTTGTTTTCGTTATCCGGATCAATTCTTGTTAGAAAAAGACTGATCTGTGCTAGCTTGGTCTTGGTGGGACTGGGCTGATGTCATAGCGGGGAAGTTGTGGTGGCGTGAGTGTTCTGGTCGAGGGGTTCCAGGGTGGACGGTTGGTCCAGGCAGTTGGAAGAAGAGCTGGTTGAAGGCTGTGGGGGATCCAGTGTTTGCTGTACCTTACCATCTATCTGAATGCACCCATCCCACTTGCTTGGAGGTCCCGGGGCGATAAAGCAGCACACTTGTGCACTTACCTGGTGTGGCGTGTCTTACCTGGGGCAGCAGTGACACTACATGTTCTCATACCAACCAGGCTAGGGGTCCAATCCAGTGAACATGGGCCACAGCTGTTTGGACCCTTGATCCAGCTCTGGTGGATGGCGGTCCCAAACCCAGGCTGCAGTGACATGTGGCCACTGTCCGTGTCCAGTACATTGGCGCATCTGGTTTATATTTGATGCACGTTTAGGGACACAGCAAACTGCAGTAGCTTGCAGCAAAAATGTTTGGTTGGTTGATGTTCTTGTGTTGTGTTTACTTGATAGTTGGGGAGGAATGGTTGCAGCTTGGTGTTGTGTTTCTCATTTGCTGCCCCTCATCCCCCTGCACTGATCATGGATTATGGCGGATGCATGTTCAGTGGCAAGGTCTGGCACACCTGGAGGACTGCAGTGCATCTCTTGGGTGCTTCCAAATATCTATCTGTGGGAGACTGGTTACCCCTCCCTTACTGTAGGATCAGCACAAATGCCCCCTCTATCTGAATAACAAAACCGTCAGCTATCACTGGTGCTTACAGCTCAAGAGAAAAATCGAACCCTACTCGGCTCATGTCACTCATTTGTTTTTTTATTAAAAAACACGTGTTGTTTATTTTGCAGCGTGCACTGAAAGCCTTCGTAAAACGCCTTGACCAACCAACGTAAAACATTAATTAACAATATCACAGAGTACTAAGAAGACGCAAGTGACTGTTGCACATCACTACGAATGCAACAGTTTAACAAACAAGACATGTGTGACTGGGGGTTAGCATAGAGGTTTTTTTATCATGTTTGTAGATACATAGGCATCAGCTCCTCATAAATATAAAAAAAATCTCATTTTTAGCTTTCTTATCCAAGTTGTCTAAGATTGTTCCGTGTCTTTTTCGTTTTTAGGAGCACAAAATAAAGAAAACTCTCATATTTAGCTTTGTTTTCCAAATTGTCGCAGCCGTAGCCTGTTGAAGTCCATGTTTGTGGAGATATATGTATAAAGGTCATGTTTGTTCCATGGCTTGTGCCAATAAGCTTCTGCTCTTCATACTTTAGCCCGCTATTATTGGCCGGGTCTTGCAAGTATAGGTCCAGGCTTGCAGGCCCGGCCATAGGAAGCATCTGCAGGCTGTGTTTGGCAGCTGATGTTTCTTACTAGATGCTTGTGCAAAAATGTACCTATTTGAACTGTGGTATCTCTGTATTATAGTTGGTTATTTTTGTAACGTGGTTAATACCCAAAAGTTTCTAAGCAGGTACTCAGGGATCCAACCTTTGTTGCTCTTTGTTGTCTTGCTTCCGAGGCGAGCGGGTTGCCCCTGAGCTATGCTCCCCTCTTTACGGTGTCGCCCCTATTTGTGGATGTATTTAATGTTGTAGTGTTGCAGAGTACCATTACGATGCCAATGTTTTTTTTCTTTACTGGAAATATTGCTGCATATTAGAAGAGCCATGGCCATGTTAATATAAAAACCATAGAACCTTAACCAAAAAAGTTACTTGAATGGACGTAAAAGTAAAAATCCTCAAAGTACAGATTGATAGTCGCTTTATAAGCTTAAGGTTAGAATGGTAACTAGACCTGGGAGAGCTAGGGAATTGATAGGAAGTGCTGACCCAGGGACGAGCGTGGGTGGGGGCCTGGCCCGGTTCTTAGGTCCAAACACGAGCCGAGCCAGGGAAATGGTGTGCAGACATGGAAGTGGCCTGTGTCAGGGGCTGCGGGGCTACAACAGCAGCTAACGGAGTTGGAGGTCCAACAAAAAGAAGGGGCATGAAAAGGGGCTGGGCTGAGAAATGGGGCTAAAGGGGGCAGGTGCTTTGCCAATAACAAGTGCTAAAAAACACAGGGGGCAACAAAAGGGGTTGAAGGGCAACAAAAGGGGATACAGGGGGTGGGCCAACAAACGGACTAAGGGACCTGGGTGGCAGCAAAAGGGGCCTTGGAAACTGGGGGCCAGAAAAGGGTCTGGGCAACAAACGGGCTGAGGGCAAGAAAAGGGCGTGGTGGCACTTGGGGACGGTGGGGGCACTTGTGTTTTTGATGGGGAGGGGAGCTGGGACAGTGGAGGATGGTGGAGCGTGGGGCAGGACAGGAACAGTGTGAGTTTTTTTAATTGTGAGGGGAAGTGTGGCGGCAAGGGGGAGCAGGCGCTGGAGGAGAAGAAAGATTGTGTTCACTTGCTTGCAAGTTCTCCGGTGGCGCCAACCGGACCAAGAAGTGCTCCTGTCCTCTCCCAGCCAATCATGACTGGAACTAAGCTGGGCGTGCTCTTGTGAGTGCTTCCGCATGTCAGACGCTCATCTCTTTTTCTTCTTTTACCGGGGGCAGTCGGTGGGGCTCATGGTCGGTCCCTGGTATGGGCTGGCACTGACCAGGGAGGAGGGTCACGCCAGAGCCCCAGCTGTGACCCGGGCCTGCCGAGCCCCGTCGAGTTCACCCATCTCTAATGGTAACTCTCAAAGGTCCTTAAATTCTATAGGAAAGTCATCTGCTCAATTCACTGCTAATGCCTCATGCAGGACATCCTAAATGACAAGAATGGAGATGTTGTTGATGTGCGTAGCACACCGGTCCACCAAACACAGCTCTGCAGAACATGGTGCGGTGGGGTATGGTTGTGTAGCTAGCTCACCTGAAATATTATAAGACTTTGGGGGCGGGGGGGTTGTGTATTGTACCTTGACTGCCCCTTCAACTGAAGATTTTTCATTGAATATGTAAGTGTCTTTCTCTTGCCATCCCTAGGAAAAGAAACATAGAATGACAAGGCCGATGAGCACGAGCGCGACAAAGCATAAGGCAAAAAGATATTTGCCCTGCTTGAGTTATTGTGGAAAATAGTAGCAAACCAAACTCATGTGAGGGACCTTGATTGGGCAATCCATACCCCGTGCTGCGTCATGCCAGGTCATGCCATGTTATGTTGCTGGGTATTGCTATATTTCAGCTTTTAAAACAAATGTATAGGAGGTTGGCACCAGCATACTGATTAGTCCATACATCTCAATTTAGTATCCTTTCACTAGTATTTGGTGTTCACCAGAAAATCCCTTAGGCATGATATGGGGTACATATAAATTACCAGAAACAGTTAAAACAACCTCCTAGTTCCTGGGTGCACCCCAGTAGTCATATCATGCTACACTAAGTTCAAAATGTCAATTACAGTAAAAAATCACAATTATTCAGAGAAACTGAAGTATAAACAAAGGTTCTCTTGTACGGTGTTTTAATATGTCAGCATGTCATCTTGAAGCATACAGAAGGCAGGCGTAATGTTGCCAGTGCATTTTGACTGCTAAAGTCCAACATCAGGGCAACATCTAGCTACAATCTTTCAATGTAATCTGTGTTGGGAACTCTGACTTTTGCCGCTGGAAACCCTGTGGGTTCCACTTCTGCTAAAGTAATACATCTCATTGAATTGAGGAACTGCTCCCCAGCACTGTGCCAAGTGATCTCAGGGGTAACTTGACGTAGCTCTGGGGTTTACTTCCACAATTCACTGAGATGGAGTACTTTTGCAGAAGTGAAACCCAGAGGTTTTCCAGCTGCAAGATTCGGAGCTCCCTATGCTGATTAGAGAAGAGGTCATGGCTACCTTGCAATGTTATGTTTTGGAAAAAGACATGCATTCGCGCTGCCTGGACTGCATTACACAGCCACAGGCCCATTGAAGAAACAGGAATTGAACATACAGAAACCTGCATCATCCACAAGGGAACCCCACCAGGGTGCCACACAATTAAATCTGACCCTAGCCTTGATAAAGACCCACGAGGGCGAAACACGTGTCGGCTGACCACCACAAGGACCATGAGTCCACACTGAAATAAAACCTATGCTGTACCAACCGCAACAAGCGTGGAACATAACTTTGCAAGGTAGTCAGGACTTTTTCTCTAACAGTACCAATAGGTGTGGGCTTCAACTGAACCAGATGTGACCTAGCATTGAAAATAATAGCGACAGCAGATAACTAGAGCTTAGTGCAGGAGTGTTCACGAACGAGGGCCCCTTTCTCTCATTTCCCTACACTGATTACCCTGAAAGATTGTGGCCAGATGTTGCACTTTCGCCACCTGAAAGCGCAATGACAACATTACACCTGCCTGCAGGAGATACTAAAACGCTCTACAAAAGAACTTGATTTTTTTCTATAAAGGACACTTAATGTAGTACGGTTTGCCTACTGGGGTGCACCCAGAACCTACGAGGTTACCTTAGCTGCTTTTTGTAACTTATAGTGCAGCTTTTCACCATTTGCACGGCCATGGGTGGACTGGCAGGTCACCGGCAGCCCAGGCCGTATGAAACTCCAGCCGAGTTGAAGAAGTTTGAAAGTAGCCCCCTCCACGCATCACCATGAACGCCCCTGTGCTCAGAAGCACTGCCCTCTGACCCCTTTGCTACCATGGCTCTGTCACCGGGTAATTCATGGATGTTGTTGGCGGTCTCCGGGTGCCGCCGTCCGTGAGCCCCCCACCCCCCGTGACACAGAGACACGGAGACAGCGGTGTTACCAGTGTGGGCTCCCCGGTGATTGTGCCGTCACCGGGAACGCCCCGTTTATTTAACTGCGCACGCGACGGAGTGAACGTCACCCCGTCGCGTGCGTACCCTTAAAGGGCCAACGCCACACTCCTCCTTTTCCATAACAACAAATTGGAAACAGGAGGGACTAACTATCACACATTTATAAAGCACACAACTCTGTCAATTCCAAAACCCCCATTTATTCACAGCCACCCTGGATCCCCCGCGGGTACCTGTCACGGCCTGACCATTAGCCCCCAGTCAGCCTCCCCAGCTCAGTCCGTCACATAGTCTGTGAGATGGTCAGGTTTCCCACGCCCTGTTCTCAGGGGGTACCTCCTGCCAACGTCCCTGGCCGGTGTCTCTTGACCGGGTCTGCCTCTAGCCAGAGAGTCCACGGCGGGGCTTTCACCCCCACCTTCATCCAAGGCACCCTCACCCTCTCGGTTGTCCGGGCTGTCCACTCTCGGGTCGCCGATTCTCCTGAAGAAAGAAGCATTCCTTGTTACAGATGACGTCCCGTCAGAGGCTGTTACCATAGAACCCTTGACCGCCACGACATCTAGAGGAGCGGGTTCACACGTGAGGGACAACTTTCCTTGTGGGTGGCGATTCCTCACCAGCACCTCATCTCCCAGCGCGATGTGTGGGGGCCTCAGGCCCCTCTGGATGTTTTCCATCTGCGTCCTGACTCGTCTGTCCTCTTCGACCTGTTCATTGTCAGTGACGGCAGGGTCCCTGTCCCCCACCTCTGGTATGACGTCTCTCGGGCATCTCTGGAAGAGAGCCTCCGCCGGGGCCACACCTGTTGAGGAGTGAGGTGTGGTTCGATATCCCCGCAGGAAGACATACAGGGCCCTCTGCAAGCACTCGCCCTTTCCATGGGCGATCCTGAACACTTTGTTGAGGGTGCGCGTCATGCGCTCTGCCTCCCCGTTGGCCCGGGGCCACAGTGGGGTTACACGCCGGTGTTGAATGCATACTCCCTCATGAGCTCGGCAAAACTCTCGCCTTGGAATGGTGCCCCGTTGTCGGAGCACAGCACAGAGGGCAGGCCATGGGTGGCGAAAATCTTCTCCAGCGCCACCACCACGTTCTCAAATGCGACGGACTCTATGAACTCGACCTCCGGGTATCGAGACCACTCATCCACCACAACTAGGAAGTGAGTACCTCTCGACGTGGACCCGGAGTCTGCGTGCACTACTTCCCATGGCCGGGTCCCTCTGGGCATCGCTTCAATGGACGGTTCTCGCTGGGCCGGTGCAGCAGCCTGGCACCCTACGCACGTCGCCACAAATGCTTCCACCTTCCGCTCGAGTTCCGGGAACCACACCTTCTGGCGGAGGCAAGCTTTGGTTTTGGGCGCCCCTTGGTGACCCTGGTGCGCCAAGGCGATGACCTGTGCAATTTTGGCCTGGGGCACCACGATCCTCTCACCCCTCAGTATCAGCCCTGACTCTGAGAATGTCAGTTCTTCTCTCACTCTCCATAACTGCTCGAGGGCCACTCTGGCTTCACATGTCCTGCGTTCCATGGCCTCCAGTACCGTCTTCCAGGTACCCCTCTGCATGGCTTCCCTCAGGATGGCGAAACATTCGTCGCCTTTTGATGCAACCTCGAGTTCTTCCACCTGCATGGAGTTTGGGGTGGCCGTCTCCACGACCAGGCGGATATGTTCGTCGGCCTCTTCCGCTGATGCAGACTCCTGCGAGTCCCCTCTTGGGTGTCGAGATAGGTAGTCTGCCACGTTGTTAGCCCCTGGACGATATGTCAACGACACTCCATACTCGAGCAGGGCGAGCATCCAGCGCTCTATTCTCACTGGTGGACGGGATGATGAGCCCGCCATGATCGGCAACAACGGCTTGTGGTCCGTGACCACAGTCACGGGGCGCCCCAGAATGTAGAGGCGAAAATGTCTGCAACCCCACAGCACCGCCAGGGCTACCCTCTCAATCTGGGAGTACCTTTGCTCGGTGTCGGAGAGCGCCTTGCTGGCGTATGCTATGGGTCGAATCTCCTGGTCATTCCCCACTTGTGTAAGCACTGCCCCCAGTCCATATGGGCTGGCGTCCACCACGATCTCTGTCTGCAGGCTCGGATCGAAGAACGCCATGGTGTCGTCTGCCGCCAAGGCACCTCTGATGTCGTCGAATGCCGCCTGCTCAAGGGAGCCCCACTGCCAGGTGGTGTACTTCTTTGTGAGCGATCTCAACGGCTCTGAGCGGGACGCCAGGTTCCTGATGAAACGGCCACAGTAAGTAACCATGCCCAAGAAACTCTTCACCTCCGCAACATTCTCTGGCGGACGCGCCTCCTTTATGTCCCTCACTTTGCGGGGGTCCGGCGACACCCCATCCGCCTTAAACACGAACCCAAAGAATTTGATTGTTGTTTTCAGAAATTCACACTTGTCCTTGTGCAGGGTGAGTCCCAGCGAGCGCAGGCGTTCAAAGGTCTTGGCCAGGCATGCCAGATGCTCCGTCTCTGACCTGGCATACACCAGGATGTCGTCGCTAATATTAAGGACTCCATCCAGATCCGCTAGTGCCCCTCTTATGATGTTTTGGAAAACCTCCGCCGCGGAAGACACCCCAAAGCTCAACCTCTTGTATTGTTAAAGACCTCGATGAGTGGTAAAGGTTGTGATGTAGCGGGACTCGGGATGCAGGACCACCTGATGATAGCCTGCTCTCAGGTCCAGTTTGGAAAAGAACCTCGCCCCTTGCAGTTCTGCTATGATGTCATCGATGGTAGGGGTCAAGTGTCGCTCCCTCTTTATGGCCTTATTGGGGAGTCGCATGTCCACACAGATCCTCACCGCATCTGGCTGTTTTGGCTTGCGCGCAATGACAATGGGAGACACCCACGGGGTGGGGCCCTCAACCTTTTCAATGATGTCCAGCCCCACCAGATTGTCCAGTTCTCGATCCACCAGATCCCTGAGATGAAAAGGAACTCGCTGGTGCTTCAGCGCCACTGGTTGGATCGACTCATCGATGTGGAGCCGGACGGGCTCACCCACCAACTGTCCAATGCCTTCAAACAGGGAGCTGTGTTTGGCCAGGAGTACCTGAATGTCGTCTAAGTACACTGAGTATGCGAATTTGACAATTCCCAGCGCCTCAGCCGCAGCACAGCAAAGCAGGGTGTTGTCGCTCACCGGTGTGACATAGAATCTGGCCCGGATGTGTGAGTCACCATATTGAACATCAGCCACGAATACGCCGTCCAGAGGAAGGGGCTGATCGCCACCGAAAGCGAATATGCATGCTCTCAGTGCGCTCAGCGTGGGCGGGGCCTGCATGGTATCATAGTGCTGTCTGGCCATCACATTCACGGACGCACCGGTGTCCACTAGCATTGGTACAGAGTCTCCATTGACAAGCACGTTGCACCTGGGCTGTCTCTTGGAACGGGATTTCAGCATGCTCACACTGGACAGGAAGAAGACGTTTTCCTGGTCCTCTTTCTCCTCCTCCCCTTCCTGAGGGGCCCCTTCGTCACCCTGGTCCACCTGAGCAACGTTGGACGTCCTTTGGGGTCGGGAGAAACCGGCTCGAACTGGCCCCCTAGACACTACCTTGGGAGCTGCAGATCTGCACATCCTGGCGAAGTGGTCCGCGCCTCCGCACCTACCGCACTTAACCCCAGTCGCAGGGCATTCAGCTGGGTGCGGGAGATCGTACCCACACTTTGGGCACGAGGAAGTCGTCCCAGGCGGGCGCGGGCTCTGAGTGTTCATGGGGCGCCTAGCTCCACGACCTCTTCCGACCGCGCAGACCTCCTCCACCTTGCCTGGGCGGGCACCAGCTTCCATTCTGGTCGCCCGCAATTCCGACACTTCGTGGCACCTTCCCAGTTCTAGGATGCGAGGAAGGGTGATGCCAGGCTTGCGCAATATCTGGCGCCTCAGTTTCCCAGAGACACACCCCTGAATGAGTTGGTTGCGAATCATGACTTCAGGGTCGTTCCATGCACATGGGGCCACCAGTCTCCGCAGCCGCCCATAGAACACATCCAGAGTCTCGTCATCCTTCTGTCGAGCCGTTCCCATGAGAAAACGTTCATAATCTGCGTTGGCCATTGGCAGAAAATGATTATGGAGTGCATCCTTTGCCGCCGCAAACGACCCATCCGCCGGCTGCAGGGACAGAAATATCTCATGCACTGCTGGGCCAGCAGAGTACAGGAGAGTGGCCAGCTTGCTGTCGTCGCTTGTCTCCATCGTGGCCCTGAAGTACATCTCAAGCCTATCCATCCAAATCTTCCACCTCTGTCCCAGGCTTGATGGAGCACCCGAGGTATCAAACTCAGGCATTGGCTGTAGTGACCCAGGTGGTTTCAGCGGGGGAGCAGGTGGAGGCGCAGCAGCAGCAGCAGCAGCAGCAGCTTGACTCATGGTGGATGGCGCACAGGCACCCCAGAAGATATAATTGATGGGGCCGCAACTCACCACCAGCAGTCAGCCTCCAGAGATGGTTTGAATTCTGCCTCTCACCAGGCGCACTCCTCGCAGATGTATCACTCCAGCCAACAGGCAGACAATGAAGTTTCCAAAAATTGAGCAGGGGGGAAGACCCCTAGTGCATTCAGCAGGCCTCCATAGAATCTTACCCATCTACTCGGTGAAAAACAGTGAAAATGTCAATGAATCATTCTGAAATTGACACGTGCTGTCTCCAGCGACTGTCCGCCGCTGAAATATCCAAAAATTATGTCCGGATGGCTCACAGACGCTTCGTTATGAAGCCGTGAGTCTCCGAGGCCTATTCATCAAGATGGCCGCCGGCCGCGTGTATCTCTTCCTTCTCCGCGGTCAGAATTCGCTGGAGCGTTCACGTAGGATCATCTACGCTCCCAGCGAATGTCTCCGCCTGTTCCAGGAAGTGATCCCGGCACTCGTCGCCACTGTTGGCGGTCTCCGGGGGCCGCCGTCCGTGAGCCCCCCACCCCCTGTGACACAGAGACACGGAGACAGCGGTGTTACCAGTGTGGGCTCCCCGGTGATTGTGTCGTCACCGGGAACGCCCCGTTTATTTAACTGCGCACGCGACGGAGTGAACGTCACCCCGTCGCGTGCGTACCCTTAAAGGGCCAACGCCACAGATGTGGTCTCTCATTTTGCTCGCAATCAGCGTGCGCGGGCAGTGTACACAGGCCATGAAAGGAAACAGACGTGATCATCTATCGTTGTCCTGCATAGCTCAGGGGCCACGTGCTCGCCTTAGAAGCAAGACGACATAGAGCAACACAGGTTCGAGCTCCGGGTCCGCGCTTAGAGGATGTTGAGCGCGTATAGTGCTTCAGGGCAGTGGATTTACCACACGTTATCATCTAGGGAGAAAACATGTGTTGTGGGATGGCACGTATGATCGATACTGTGTGCACAGAACGTTGTTGCCAGCACCTGACACGGTGAGCTATCTCTTGCAGGTGAACACGGGCTGAGTGCGCGTGGTTGACTAATGACTAGTCATTTGTTTGCAATGGTGGTTTTTGGATTAACGTGCTGCTGGAAGGCTTACAGGCTAATTGAAGTTATTAGTTACGCTAATGTGTGTTTTTGTTTTGTCTCTGTCGAGGCAGCCCTTGGTTTGAGAGGGGGGCGAGAGCGGGGGCGAAGGGGGAGAAGGCGTAATCACCTGCTGCAGTGACGCAGCCCGTGATTATCAAGGGATGTTTCCGGTCCACCTGTTTAATGGCCAGTCAGCCCATGTAATATGGCCAGTCCGCCCATGTATCATGGCCTCCTGGCACTTTGGGCCGTGCAAGTGAAAAGGTAGGGGTATGGGTGGGTCAGTGGGAGCGAGGCTGCCAGGAATTAGCTGATGCTTGGTGTCCTGTGTGCGTTTGTTTTGCTGGTTGATGGTGAATCGTTTCCTGCCATTGCAGTGTTTTGAAAAAAGACAGGCTTAACGTGGGGGAAACACGGTTATTGGTTGCTCGTTAAGTAAATGGCGATGACTTATTTAAAACGTGCATACATCCCGCTGTTTTATTATTCATTGCACCAAATAAGCCAGTGGCATCAGACCGCACGCGCTACCTTGCCAGCGCAGGGGGTGGGGCATGCCCTGTGGGATGCCCTTGGTGGACAGGTGATGGAGGCACGCGGGGAGGCGGCTGCAGTTCGCACACAGAGAGCGGAACAGTGCCTGGGGAAAAGCTCCGGGGGTGGGGGCAAGGAGGGTGTTCACCATGCCAGCCTTCGAACGCAAGAGCATGGATGCAAAGACATCATTGTGAACTCTCGTGTTTGTCTCCATCTTACAGGAAAAGAGGAAGAGGCAAACAGAGATAGAAGACAAGCGGCAGCTGCTCGAAGACCAGATTCTACAGCTGCAGCATCTGAAGGTAAGAGGCTGGGGGGGGGGGGGCTGGGGCTGCTGGCATCAAATATGCAGAGGGCACCCCCTCTCTGCTCAGAACAAGGTGCTGGCCCCTCCGGGGAAGCCGCCGCTGCCCGAGCTGGTTAGTCTTAAAAGCAGCGCTCTGCTCGGCCTGCCTGTTCCCCACTCGCTGCCTCTGCTCGGCCTGCCTGTTCCCCTCCCGCTGTCTCTGCTCGGCCTGCCTGTTTCCCTCCCGCTGTCTCTGCTCGGCCTGCCTGTTCCCCTCCCGCTGTCTCTGCTCGGCCTGCCTGTTCCCCTCCCGCTGTCTCTGCTCGGCCTGCCTGTTCCCCTCCCGCTGTCTCTGCTCAGCCTGCCTGTTCCCCTCCCGCTGTCTCTGCACAGCCTGCCTGTTCCCCTCTCGCTGTCTCTGCTCGGCCTGCCTGTTCCCCTCCCGCTGTCTCTGCTCGGCCTGCCTGTTCCTCTCCCGCTGTCTCTGCTCGACCTGCCTGTTCCCCTCCCGCTGTCTCTGCTCGGCCTGCCTGTTACCCTCTCGCTGTCTCTGCACGGCCTGCCTGTTACCCTCTCGCTGCCTCTGCTCGGCCTGCCTGTTCCCCTCTCTCTGTCTCTGCTCGGCCTGCCTGTTCCCCTCCCGCTGTCTCTGCTCGGCCTGCCTATTCCCCTCCCGCTGTCTCTGCTCGGCCTGCCTGTTCCCCTCCCGCTGTCTCTGCTCGGCCTGCCTGTTCCCCTCTCGCTGCCTCTGCTCGGCCTGCCTGTTCCCCTCTCGCTGCCTCTGCTCTGCCTGCCTGTTCCCCTCCCACTTTCTCTGCTCGGCCTGCCTGTTCCCCTCCTGCTATCTCTGCTCAGCATGCCTGTTCCCCTCCCGCTGTCTCTGCTCAGCGTTCCTGTTCCCCTCTCGCTGTCTCTGCTCGGCCTGCCTGTTCCCCTCTCGCTGTCTCTGCTCCACCTACCCGTTCCCCTCCCGCTGTCTCTGCTAAGCCTGCCTGTTCCCCTCCCGCTGTCTCTGCTCGGCCTCCCTGTTCCCCTCTCGCTGTCTCTGCTCGGCCTGCCTGTTCCCCTCTCGCTGTCTCTGCTCCGCCTACCCGTTTCCCTCCCGCTGTATCTGCTAGGCCTGCCTGTTGCCCTCCCGCTGTCTCTGCTCGGCCTGCCTGTTCCCCTCCTGTTGTCTCTGCTAGGCCTGCCTGTTCCCCTCTCGCTGTCACTCCTCGGCCTGCCTGTTCCCCTCTCGCTGTCTCTGCCCGGCCTGCCTGTTCCCCCCTCACTGTCACAGCCGTGACAGCAGACACCAACGCCGCTGCCTTTCTGGTGACGTAGTGCGAAATGTGCCCCATGTGACTTCTCCTCAGTCTGCCGGAGTGGTGTGTGACTTATGGCACAGCGAAGAGCGTTGTGCAGGTGAAAGGCGAGCAATGGGCCATGGCATATCAGGGTGTCATTAAAAAACCCACACCTGAGTGGCTAGCCTCCGCAGTTTCCTGTTGTGATGTTGGCTCGTGTATCCCCGAGGGGACTATAAGCAATGGCAGCTCCATTGCTGTTGTGAGCAAAGACACTCCTGCGCGCTGTAACACCACACACACGGCGCTTTTTCTGCATACACCTGGCCAGCTGTTCCGTTTTTAAATGTTACCTTCCCCTCTGTTAGTTGGAGCCTTTGATAAGGCAAGGAGTGGGTTTTATTGTGTGCATGTTCCATAAATGATCTGGTCTGGGTTAAAGCTCCTAGCGGTAGGTGGTTTTAGTCCTGCGCGGTGGGTTTTGTGTAGGAGCTGAGGTGGGTGTAGCTGTTTTTCTAGGCTTTCGGAAAAGGGCCAGGCAGCCAATGACTTGCGCAGGCGAGCACACATTAGTGCACTGTGCATTCTTAGCTAGCCAATGGACAGGGGTGTGCAGAGGTAAGAGTAGGCACCCACACCAGGGACAGGCTGACATCACTGCAGCCCAGAGAGCCGAATGCAGGAGAGGGGGGCTCTGCAGTGGGCGTCATGCAGGCGAGTTTCTAAGGGTACATGCTCGGGATGTTTTGAACCTGTAGAATCGAGGCACATTTAACTGGAGTAAATATTGCTGTTTCTGTGGGTACTGTGGTGTTCATCAGTGACAACTCGCCTGATCAGGTCAAGGATCTTTTGCTTTGTTAAACTTCAGTCCTAATAGCTCATGTGTTCCTTACAAAAGATGTCAGAGAAATCCCTTGGGATTTGAGTGGGTTGTCAGACAATCGCTAAGTATTAACTAAGCGAGTGTGGAAAATGTGAAGCATTTGGCAGCAGGCAGAAGGCCCAATGTGAGGACTTAAAAAATAAAAGGGAAATGGGGAATTGCCCCCTGGGAAGTTTCCTCAAAAGAAACCATCAATGGGAGAGAGAGTGAGCCGGGAGGAGAGAAGAGGTGGAAAGAGCGAGGCTGAGGGACAGCACACATTGTAAGGGGAATGGGAGAGAAGCCCAGGCATTGAGGCAAGAGACTCGCTCGTCAGGTGGAGGAGATATACTTGAGGGAATGTGTAAACATGGCAATGTCAAGAGGCACTGTGCACAGGACCAACAGGTTGGTTTGTGATGACAAGAGAAACATGTCCACCCAGTCTGATGACGAGGCACACGGTATAGAAGGGCAGTTAGGAGAGATGGTAAAATCCGCCATAAGGCACATTCACGGGATGGCGAGGATGATGTACATTGCTGTTCCTCCTGATGACGTGTAGTTTTTCTAAACACTCAGTCCCTTTTACTCTGGAAAGTCAATGGGCTTGTGCCTGCCAAAATAAATGTGTGAGGAATTCGACCATCCGCACAGTGGGTGCTCGCTCACTTGGGCTTTTTTTCACATTTTATATGAAATTGAATGATGGTGGAACAACCTCCAGAAAATGGGTGAGGTTAGTCCGCACACATTTTCCTATGCTCACCGCAGGACATACACAGAGATCTGTTTACTTTGGGTGGACACAGCCATCAGGCACAGTCCCCCCTGTCATATTTAGTTGGGATACGACAGCCAGGAGTACATTGTGTCATTACAGATGTTAATGTCACTGCAGTGGGCCCAACTAAGTTAGCTTCAGGCACCACTTGTTGGGCAATCCTGGCTAAGCCTCGGCCAAGAGGTCAATAAATACAACAATATATGTATAAATCACTTTAAAAAATAGCGATACATTCCTTGTGAGATGCTCTGTCACCAATACTTGTGGCAACAGATCTCAAGTAGACTTTGCGTTTGTTGAATGAGGCAGGGTCCATGAAGGCCGTGGACTCACCACTCGTGGCATTGTTGGAATCTTCTACCACTGATATGATTTGCGAGAATAGGTCAGCAAGGGGAGCAAGAGTAGGCAAGATGGGCCCACAAGTATGGCTGAAGGCTGGAAGCTACGAGTTGGAACTGAGAAAACCAAAGGAAGAGAGCGATAGACAGGGGTCTGTTTGGTCATTGGTATACGTCCAGCCCCAGTGTCATTGTGACTGGAAAGCTGCCCAGTTCTAGCACGGTGCATAGACCGGTAACCCTGGTCACAGATTTTGATCATGAACATTTAATTTCAACTAGGAGAATGGACAAATGACAACAATGAGGTGTTTTTTCCAGGGACGTCATTTCACCAAAATGCCAGGGGTAGTGGAAGTGACACAACATGACCCTTCACCTCAGATGACATCACAGGAAATTATGTCATTTGACCCCATCCTGAAGTGACATCATGACAAGCAATGAAACACAACCTTTCACCCCTTGACAAAATAGAAGGTGACATCACATAGCATTGTTCCTGAGTATAGAGTACGAAAAATATGGTTACAATATCACTATAATGTGACATGCATTTCATACTAGAATGGTTCACCATATGTATCATTAAGATCAGTGTGTATAGGCCCATATTATCAAATTACTGTGAATGCAGGCAGACGTCCAAGGCCAAATGATAATTATGTGTTATTATATAGCACTTACGCTTAAGCACTTTATATAGAACAAATATACATACAATACCACCCAACCTGTGTTGGTACCCATTTATCAACCTCAGAAGGATGAAAGGCTGAGTTGAGGTGTTTAAGAACAGACTAAATCAGTGACTCACTCCCTGAAGTGTGCCTGAAGTAAACCTTTAATGAGTCTAGCAATTATCGTATAGAATTCCAGAAAGACACATTATTTGTTATTCCTATTCTTTCTTACTCAGGGTCACCACTCAAGTGAACAAGAAAGCCAGCCACAAATAGTCACATAGGGATGGCCACAACCCAGGACCTTACACCTAAAAATAAAACAATATATACATGTTTTAGGGGTAACAAGGGAGACCACAGGGGTAGCAAGGGAGACCTCAGGGATCGCAGTTGCGACCCCTGGCAACCCCAAATGACATTCCTGTTTTTTCATCTGTTTGCCCCTCCAAGTGCCCCCATTAGTGTAGCCATCTGAGTCGGTGCCTACTGCACTACATGAGCCCTCGGATTCTAACAACAGTGTCCACGGCTTTCCCCAGTGAAGGTTGAAACCCCAACCTGTGCGCAACCGTGTCTGCAATGTAAAGGGCCATGCTTCTCTTCTCTCGAATTTTTTCTAGCTGTGTTTATTTCGGCTTCAATGTCCTCTTCCGGTTTAAACATCTACGTTATGCTCTATTCATTTTTGCAACCGTTTTCTTTCTAGCAACGTCTTATGTTAGACATGTTTTATTTTCCCCTTTTAACCTTCTTGTAAAGTCGGGCTGGAGGTCCAAAGAAAGGAACCCTTGCCATGCTTTATGACAACGGCTCATGATGCCTTTCACAACTGGCCACACAAACAAGAGAAAACAAGAAGTCCTCCCAAGAGGGCCTCAAGGGGTTAGTCAATGAACATTGCACCGCTTCGTAAATGTGCACATTTCTGGGCATGTTTGTTTGTACATGTGAGCAGTTTCGCACACCACCTCCTGACCAAGACAAGCGTCCCTTTTTGATCCATTTATTTTGTAAAGCAGACACGCCATGGCCTGGGAAGAAGGCTTTTTTTTAAGAGTCAGCAGTGTAACAATTCTTCCGGGGGAATATAGGCAAATGTCTCCCTACCCCGAACCCCCCGCCGGCGTCTCTGCTTTGTTTTCTCAGAGATGAAGCCTTGCAGCGTCAAAACATTCGCTTTGGAAGCAGCGAGAAATGACAGTGTCCTGAATTGCCTACGTAGGGGGTGACTTGTACCCCTTCACCCCCCCCTCCCGCCCGCTCCATACGTCGCTCAATCCAACAAAGCTTCTGGGTTAAGGCAGCTCACCCTCCACTCTCTGTTATTGCCATCTTTCTAAGTCATTTCTGCTCGAAAGGACTTCAGCTTCTTCAATAAATACAAGTAGAGAAGCTACTGTTCTGATTGTGACCGTACCCTATACAGGGAATTATGTCATGTTCAAGCCTGTCTTCGAGTTCCCCCCATCCATTCCTAGCATGTGTAACCCAACACAAGCAAGGCCAACTGTGAATTGAATACATTGAGTGTAAGCAAATTCTCTGCCCTGCGTTCAGGCCCAAAATCTGGGGATGGCGCAAGATTGTCACCGCCCTCGGGAAAGTGGTATATGCCTCCCTGGAAAGGGAATGCCCTTTGCTGCTTGTATAGACAGTCTGGTGCCCCCAGTTGATAGTTCTCCTGGGGGCCAACTAGTCCTAAATTGCAATGGAACTGGTGTTTTCAACCGGAGGCTCAACAACAGATGTTTTGAGAACTCTTGGTAGGTGTAGCCAGCGTAAACGGATCGCGGGAGTTGTCGGCCAAACGTTTCGGGAGAGTCGTGGGTTCCTAAACACTGCCCTAGAATGAAGCATGCTGCAATCCTGTACCCCTCTAGAGATCCACCTGTTGATATGGTGCCTACAGTCAATTTCTGGGGTCACTTTCTGGGTAGCCTGAACCTCTGCAAGCTACCCGATGCTAAAAAACACACCTCCTGTCCTGCCCTTTACTGGCACCGAATTCTGTCCCATGCCCCTCATAATAAAGAGACAGGCCCAACGCTCTACCTCAGGGGTCGGCAGCCGTGGGCTCTCCAAGTTATTTTACTACTCATCCGCCAGCATAGTCAGTGGTAAGGTGTCATGGGAGTCATAGTCCAAAACATCTGGAGAGCGGCAGGGTGCAGACCACGGCCCGCTGGGCATTATCCAATTAACCGTCTGTTGATGCCACTCTCTTTCCCTCCGAAATGTATTGCACTTTGAGTTTGCCCCCTTCTCACAAAAAAGTCTGGCACGCTTTCTTCTCGTTTCTAATATCTCAGTGAAATCTCTTCCCCGCTTTGTATTGTTTTTCACATCTTGGGATGGTTGTGTTAGGAGACGTTGCATTTTCTGAAAAAAGTTTATGTTGTGTTACTTAAAAAGATCAATTTCACAAGAGTGATATCCTTCTACCAGTATTAGCCGATTCGCGTGCTTAACTGGAAAGTCTTTAGGTGTGATGTCATTACATCTTGCTCAGCATTTTTCCTTTATTTACTCCAGGTTTCTTGTCAGCTTGAAGAGAAAATACAAACCTTGCTAAGTTTGAAAATGCCTGGCATAAATGCATCAACGCATATGGTGCCCACGGAGTGAGGGTGGCAGAGAGAGCTGCTAGTGGCAGCTTCTTACCCACCTTTTGGACTTTGCCCTTGCGGCCTGGCATTCCTTCTCGCTTTAACCCTATGCAATTTATCGGCTTTTCATTTAGTCAGGTAAAAAGAAAGAACCAGATTCTTGAATTTAAACCAGTGGTTGAAGTGAACCAAAAAAATGAGTGGAACTCTGCTCCGGCGGAGGGTGGCGGAGGGGGATCAGAGAAAGCAGGAAGGGAGAAATGCACAAAACATTTTTCAAAGGTTGGAGCCATGATGGTTGACAGCCAATTAAGTTGAAACAGATTTGAGTTTAGCTGTAACTGATAAAGGGAAGAAGGGGGCTTTAACTTCACAGAGAACAGTTCCGGAATGGTGAAAATGATTGCAAAAAGTAGTGGAACTGTTAACAATGACAAATAAAAGTAGTGGAGCACCGCTCCCGACTGTTCCCACTCACTTTGGCCACTGATTTAAACCATTTGATGATTTGCAGTTTATTTTGTTTTACTGTTTACATTCGTTTTTTTTTAACAAAAAGTCAAGCTTGCCAATGTTGCTTGCACTGTTTTCTTCAATCGGACACATCAGCACCAGCAAGTAAAAGATGGCGGCGTGGATAGTGTTCTCTGGCAGTGGTCTTTGAACTAATTAGGCTGTATCCCCTTTGGGAAAAAAAAATCTTTCTTACCATCGCCTCCCGCCCCATTCACATGCAGTGCTCAACAATTTGAAAGGTGAATGTTGCAGACACTGAGTAAAGCGCTGTAACATTTTAGGACTGTTTTGTTGGGGTTAAGCTCCAAGACAGAAGGACAAAAAGGTAGAGTGATTATACCGCCACCCCAACCCAAATGCAATGTCTAAAAGATTGGAAGTTAATAGTGTTTTTGTTTTTTATCATAATAAGTAGGTCAAATTTGTATTCTCAGCAAGTGACTTGAGTGGATTCACAGGACAGTGTCTGACATGTCGCTGCACACCCCCTCCTAGTGCGGCGGGTGGGCCTGTTCCTCTGAAGGTAGACTGCCATGACCCCGAGGTTGTCTTCCACTGCCCTTCTAATACGGCTACTTGTCGAGAACACCACTCATTCAGAAGGAATGCTAAAACTTGGCTCCTTGCCCAAGAATCCTAGATACCCCTCAGCCTTGCGATTTGCCTGTAAACTCTGTAATATTTATTTAATCTCAGTCAAATGTTTATATTGTAATGTATAAAAAAATGCACTCCCGTAATTATGTACATTCTGTACATTTCTTTCTTTTTCTTTCGCTCAAATGTACTCTTTGCATTCTGTGTTAACTTTATTCATGTCACTGTACCATCTGTAACCTTCCATGTAAGAAATGCAGCTAGATTCCCGCGGGCTTGCAGCGCCATACACATAAATAAACAAAACTAATCTAAACGAAACTAAACCTCAAGTGGTGGAAACCCTATCTCACTCAAGTAGTTAGACCCAAAAGGTAAGAGGGATCGACAGCTCACAGTGACAATGTTGGATAGCATGAGCTGATCTGCAGCCCAAAGTCACAACCTTAAATTCACATTCCTGTGCTCCGTCGCCCTGAAGTTCAATCAGCACCTGCTGAGTGTGAACTGGTAGATGCCCCACTGGCTCAGCCAGAAATGTTGTGAAGAGGGAAGGCCGAAATCTACCCCTGCTCCCCCACCCCACCCCCAGACAAATGACCTGGAAGAAGAACAGAAAGAACCAAGATTGCACGCACCATTCTGCACCCGTTCCCAGTGTGCTATTTTATAGTGCATGGATTAGTCCGTTATGGCGCTTCTGCATTTCCATAGGGTTATTTGCAATGTAAGCATTTGCAAGCTTTTAAACAGGAACTCTTGCATCTTGCAGTTTCTGCGTTGCTGCGGTCAGACTAATGAAAACAATAATAAAACAATGGCAGGGTGTAAATGTATCTTCTTCGAGTATGTATGATTGTGTCCGATGTGCTGTTGGCACGTGTTCTTCATGTCTAATGCTGCTATATCATGAGGTCTCTAATGACATTGAGTCTGCCTTCTTGGCGCTTTTAGTCAAGTCTGTCAATTGAGGTGTCTTTAACAGCATTCAGGGGCTCATCATTTACTCTGGGAAAGGTTTGTACTGCTCCTGGGTTGTAGGGTTGACGGAGTGGGTACCTTTCAGCAGATTTGTCACTCATGGGGGCATTGTGAACTGGTGCAGAATGGTGAGTGCGGTCATAATTCTTTCTGTTCTTCTTTCGGGTCATTTGGGATAAGTGGAAGCGGGGGTAGATTTCGACCTCCCCTCTTCAGTTGGCTGACACAGCACTTTCTTCAGTGAAGTTCATTATCAAAACGTTATCAAAACGTGTTCCGAGTGAAGGCAGGTGACTTGAGGTTGGCCCCGATACTTCCGACAGGTGGTATTTTCGGTTTCCACAATTGGTTGGGATATGCACAGGAATGGAACTATCACCCCAGTTGCAGTTCCTGTTTTCCAGACATCCAGCTTTCTCCTAAAAGCAAAAATATGCTGTATTCATAGTTAAAATGCAATTGACGCCCATCCAAGAACTTATTTAGCAAATTCAGTTTGTCAAAAATGTCTGCAAGGTGTGCCAAAAGCACAGGTCAGCAGGCCCTGTAGAGCTGGAGTGCTTTACTGCTGCGCAATAAAGAACTTGCTCATTTCTCCAGCACTCCTGCTCTGGATAGTTGTCCCGCTCCTGTGTCAAGAGCAAACCACCATGCTCAGCCCCCCTTTCGGCACGCAGACTAGCAAAGAGACATGCTACAGAATAGCAAAGAGACGTGCTACAGAATAGCAAAGAGACATGCTAGAGAATAGCAAAGAGACATGCTAGAAAATAGCAAAGAGACATGCTAGAGAATAGCAGAGACGTGCTACAGACTAGCAAAGAGATGCTACAGAATAGCAAAGAGACATGCTACAGAATAGAAAAGATAAGTGCCACAAAATAGCAAAGAGACGTGCTAGAGAATAGCAAAGAGATGTGCTACAGAGTAGCAACGAGACATGCTACAGAATAGCAAACAGACATGCTACAGAATAGCAATGAGAAATGCTCCAGAATAGCAAACAGACGTGCTACAGAATAGCAAACAGACATGCTACAGTATAGCAAACAGACATGCTACAGAATGGCAAAGAGACAAGCTACAGAATAGGAAAGAAACATGCTAGAGAATAGCAAAGAGACGTGCTACAGAATAGAAAATAGATGTGCTACAGAATAGTAAAGAGACATGCTACAGAATAGCAAAGAGACATGCTACAGAATAGCAAAGAGACATGCTAGAGAATAGAAAGGATACATGCTACAGAATAGCAAATAGACGTGCCACAGAATAGCCAACAGACACGCTATAGAATAGCGAAGAGACATGCTGCGGAACAGCAAAGAGACATGCTGCAGAATAGCAAAGAGAAATGCTACAGAATAGCAAAGAGACATGCAACAGAATAGCAAAGAGACATGCTTTTGTGGGTTGTGTTGTGTTGTCAGTAATCATATTCACAACAGAACTCAATGCAGCCAAAAATTCTGTGTTGATGGTCCTGGAACTCAGGGCTTGCCAGTGTATTATGCAGTGTGTCCACGCAATGTGTGGAGCTGCTGCTGCCAACATGTGTGCATTCAAGCGAGGGGTGTGGCTAACTAGCCATGAAATAGGACGTGCCTGTCAGAAAGCACCAAAGTATTAACTGAAAAGGATACGGTACTTAAAAGGATACAGGTGGTAGGGTCTTCCGGATCCCTGTTCACGCGTTTTGATAGTTGTGAAGTCAAGTTAAGACCTTCCAAATGATACAACTCTCTGACTGGTAAAACAGGCAGAGCGATGGATCACTGGAAAGGGCGTGGGTAAGGTATAAGAAGTCAGCCTAGAACAAAATAAAGTATCATGAATAACTGCCCCAACCTGGGTATGATGGAATAGGAAATGTCATGAATGCACACACTGACCTTGAGTCTAGGGCAGATGAATCCAGAAGAGTCTCTTGCGGAATCCAAGGTAGAACAAACGACAAGGAAGGGAAGATTAGTAAGGGAGACTTATCCCGAACGGAACGAGGCTCACGCTAGATACCGGGTTGATGCACCACAGGATAGCGTCTAAAGTACTGTTCACTGTCACCTTCCAATTATCCTTGAAAAGCTTCCTTCCCACGTAGTGTAAAGTATAGAAATTAATCAATCCCCCTGTTAATAACACAGGTGCAGGAGTTGGAAATAGCGCTCCTTTTAAGGTATAAACAAAGTACACGCGGTTCTGGACAGCCGCGAAGAAAAGAGCGCGTGCGTGTGGATTTACACGCGATTAGGATTCAGGCAGTCCAGGCCAGCAGCGCTTGAAGATAGCATACGCGTGTGGATTTACACGCGATCAGGATTCACGCAGTCCAGGCCAGCCGTACTTGAAAATAGCGTGTGCGTGTGGATTTACACGCGAGCAGGATTCACGCAGTCCAGGCCAGCAGCGCTTGAAGATAGCGTGCGCGTGTGGATTTACACGCGAGCAGGATTCACGCAGTCCAGGCCAGCAGCGCTTGAAGATAGCGTGCGCGTGTGGATTTACACGCGAACAGGATTCACGCAGCCCAGGCCAGCCGCGTTTGAAGATAGCGTGCGCGTGCGGAATTACACGCGAACAGGATTCACGCAGCCCAGGCCAGCCGCGTTTGAAGATAGCGTGCGCGTGTGGAATTACACGCGAACAGGATTCACGCAGCCCAGGCCGGCCGCGTTTGAAGACAACGTGTGGATTTACACGCAACCAAACAGCTCCAGGAATCAGCGTGTGGCGGAAAACACGCTATAGAAGGCCAAAAGGTAGCTGTAGTAACCTGCAAGGATGCAGACCGGAGGTTCAGCTACACAACGCCAAATGATTCGATCAGAAGCAGCGAGTGAAGTTTCCACGCTGCTTAAATACGTAATGCCGTAGTTCACGTGACAAAGCAGAATACACGTGAGTTAGCGACGTGAAAAGTGCAAACGTCGTTTTCCCGGCAACGTGTCGAACAACCGCCATTTGGAATAGAACGGTCTAGCTGTTCTACGAGCGTAGGAGGTAGGACCACGTCCAGCATGCATGACAGTGCCATCCCCCAAAGGGGCAACCTCTCCCCTTCTCGTGTGAAAACGCTTCAATAAAGCAGGAGCATGAATATTAGAAAGAGGTTCCCAGGATCTATCTTCGGGACCATAGCCCTTCCAGTCCACCAGATAAAACGGCCTACCAGAACGTAGTCTCATATCCAGTATGTCCTGTACCTCGTATTCATCCGAACCCCGCACAGAAATAGCAACAGGCCGTACAGGCAATCTAGTAGCTTCAGAACATGGCTTAATGAGTGACACGTGGAATACGGGATGCACTCGCCATCGTTGTGGCAAAGCCAGACGGACAGCAGCCGGATTAATTACTTGGAGCACTATATACGGACCAATGTATTTAGGCAATAATTTCTTTTTGCCAGGAATTCTCAAGTGCTTAGAGGACAGCCATACTTTCATACCAGCCTTGTAGACGGGTGCGGGTATTCTATGAGCATCGGCATAGAACTTGTCGCGTCTTTTAGCCTGCTCCAATTGCTGCTTCACTTTCCACTGTAATTTCTTCAGATCACGAAAGGTACGGCCTGCGGCAGGAGTATCCAAAGACAAGCTGGAATCCAAAGGTATTGATCGAGGGTGCTGTCCATAAAGCGCATAGAACGGTGAAGTGCCTATGGCACTATGATAGGAGTTGTTATAGGCGAATTCAGCTGCCGGCAGGACCGTGAGCCAATCCGATTTGTACTGCAGACACAGACACCGCAGATATTGTTCCATAGTGCAGTTGACTCTTTCGGTCTGTCCATCAGTTTGAGGGTGATAAGCACTGGACATCCTATCATCAATCAGTAATGCAGAGGTTAGTGCTCTCCAAAAGCGTGACGCAAACTGTGAGCCCCTGTCTGTAATGATTACTGACGGTAGACCAAAGAAACGAAAAATATGTTGGATGAATAGGTTAGCCAGAACAGCAGCGGTTGGTAAACCAATACAGGGAACAAAAAGAGCCAATTTAGTGAAATAATCCACTACAACCCATATGGTATCGAACTCCTGGTTTGGTGGGAGTTCTACCACAAAGTCCATAGATATCATGTCCCATGGTTTGTTAGGGACAGGTAGGGACCGGAGTAAACCCACTGGTTTACCAGCAGTGTTTTTACATTGGATGCATACAGAACAAGTAGATACATGATCTATGACGTCTTTTGACATGGACGGCCACCAGCACCATCTTTTGAGTAGTTCTAGTGTCTTCTTCCGTCCAGGATGAGCTGCGATCAAGGAATCATGATTCCACTTGAGGGCTTTATTCCGCGTTGAAGACGTCGGTAGGTAGAGCACTCCTTGTGTGAATGGTAAACCGTTATGTACGTCCAGATTCATATCCTGGATAACTTGTGGATGATTTTTCACCCACTCTTGTACTTCGGTTTTTAAGGATGGTTGAACAGAACAACTACATATTACATGATCTGCCAACAACTGATTCTGTACTTGTGCTTCTTCCTTCGCCTCTTCACTCATACGGGACAATGCGTCCGACTTAACGTGTTCTCGGGCAGGACGATATGTGACCTGGAAATCGTATGGGGCAAAAAAGACATGCCATCTGGCCTGTCGGGCCGTAAGGCATTTCATGGATTTGAATGCTTGAAGATTTCTATGGTCAGAGTACACTAACACCTGATGTTTGGCCCCAAGAAGATGGTGACGCCATTCTCGGAAGGCATCCTTGATAGCCAGCAGTTCCCGCTCAGTGACGGTGTAGTTCCGTTCATATGGGGTAAGTTTGCGAGAGAAGAAAGCCACTGGGTGCTCCTCCTTGGTTTCTGTGCAAACTTGTGAGAGTACCGCTCCAGTAGCGACACTGGATGCATCCGCTTCAACGATAAACTGGCGATCTGGATCTGGATGTTGAAGCACGGGTGCAGTGGTAAATGCCTCTTTCAACTTTTCGAATGATGCTTGGGCATTTGGGTTCCAACAGAAAGGAACTTTAGAACTAGTTAAGGCCGTCAAAGGAGCTACTGTTTTGGAGAAGGAATGAATAAATTTGCGATAAAAATTCGCAAAGCCCAAGAAAGACTGTAATGACTTGACATTGTGCGGAATCGGCCAATTCAATATGGCCTTCACCTTGGAACGGCTCATTCGAGCACCTAGATTGGTAATGTCATAGCCCAGGAATTCCACTTCCTGTGAATGAAAGACGCATTTCTCGGCTTTCACATAAAGAAGGTTCTCCCTGAGTCTTTGTAGGACTGTAGATACGTGTTTGACGTGTTCCGAAAAAGATGATGAATAGATCAGACTGTCATCCAGATAAATCACCACAAACTGGTCCATTATGTCCCTGAATATATCATTCATGAAGAATTGAAAAGTGGCGTGAGCGTTGCACAGACCAAAAGGCATCACCAAATACTCGTAAAGACCATACCGTGTCTTGAAAGCGGTCTTCCATTCGTCGCCTTCACGAATGCAAACTAAATTGTATGCTCCTCGCAAGTCCAATTTGGTGAAGTAACTGGAGGTACCTAATTGATCCAATAGAACGTTTATCAGTGGTAAAGGATATTGGTTTTTTATGGTAATGTCGTTAAGTGCCCTGTAATCAATACAAGGCCTTAGATCTCCCTCTTTCTTCGGAACAAAGAATAGAGGAGACGCAGCAGGTGATTGTGATGGCCGTATGAAACCCATCGCTAAAGCTTTGTCAATGTATTCTTTCAACACAACGTCTTCTTTTGGGGTCAGTGAATATAAACGACCTGTAGGGATTTTGGCACCAGGAATCAGTTCAATAGGACAGTCGTACTGTCGATGGGGAGGCAATTGTTCTGCCTGGCCCTTGTCAAAGACATCGGCATACTCAGCGTATTCGCATGGTATGGTAGCGTCGCTTTGATGTACCACGCTGATAGTCGAAGCTCCCACCATAGAGGCCAATATGTGTTGCTTGTTTGACACCTCCTGACTGGTAAAGCAATGTTCATTGCAATGAATCGAAGGATACTGGAGCAATCCCGAAACCCAGTCAACGGCGGGATTATGAAGGGTTAACCATGCAAGACCAAGTATGATCTCGTACTGCGGAGCAGCTATGACATCGAAGATGATTTCTTCCGAATGATTATTCGATAATGTCATCTGAACAGATACCGTCTCCTGGGTTACCATACCCGAAGTCAAAACAGATCCGTCCACGGTATTAACCGTTTCAGGTTTGTTTTTGTTTACAAGGGGTATGGAACAGTTCTTGGCATATGTGATGTCTATGTAATTGTTGGTGGCTCCGGAATCAACCATGGCCTTGGAAACCAATTCTCGTTCCCCACAACGTAACGTCACCTCAACAATTACGGGTGCGTGTTTAGGAATGGTACTGGAGTCCGATGAAACACTCGACATAGGGACTCCTGCTATTGTCGAGTTTTGGCGTTTCCCGAACGCTTGATGGGTTTTTTAGGACATGTCGCCAATAAATGCTCGGATGAACCGCAATACATACATAAATGGTTCTTTCTTCGGTTCTCTCGTTCTGCATTGGACAATCGGCCTCTCACGACGCCAATCTGCATGGGTTCGGGGTCGTTCGAGAGGACTGCCGGTGTCTCTGAACGCCCCGAGGCTTGCATGAAGGGCTTTTTCTCTCCTTTCCGAGCATTCCTTCGGGCATCGATTTGTAAAACCAAATCAAGCAACTCTGTGAATCCCGTAGGAACCACCGGAACTGTAGACAAGGCATCTTTCAGTTCTTCTGAAAGACCCTTGTAGAAAACAGCCGTTTTCTTGCCGTCAGGCCATTGAGTTTCGGCCGTTAGTTGATTGAACCGGGCAATGTAAGGCAAAAGAGGTTGATTGCCTTGTTGTAGATTAAGTAACTCCAGATCCATGGCTTGAGTAGCATAACGCATGTCAAAGACTTTATTCATAGCAGCCAAGAGATCGTCACAGTCGTACAACAAAGGGCTATTTGTTTCCAACAAAGGGTTAGCCCAAGCAGCAGCTGTGCCCCCTAAATGGGAAAGCACGAATGCTGCTTTTGTGGTTAGGTCAGGAAAAGATGTAGGACGGCAAAGAAAATGGAGTCGGCACTGATTAACGAAGGTTCTATAGGTTTTGGGATCACCAGTGAACCGTTCCGGAGGGGCCAAGGGAAACTGAGTGGGCATAACCACATTAATAGTTTCCTGTGGGGGTGTCATAGTCCCAGATCCAGATGCAGTGGCCATTGGAACCTGTGCTCCCTGAGGACTACCGTGCATGGCGTCTTGCATAACGTCCATACGGTGCCGTAACATGTCCTGTGCCGTAACCATTTCATTTCTCAAATCGCTGATCAACTGAGTCAAAACAGCTAAAGGATCCGTACCCTCCATGGCTTCTGATTCTGTCAGAAAGCACCAAAGTATTAACTGAAAAGGATACGGTACTTAAAAGGATACAGGTGGTAGGGTCTTCCGGATCCCTGTTCACGCGTTTTGATAGTTGTGAAGTCAAGTTAAGACCTTCCAAATGATACAACTCTCTGACTGGTAAAACAGGCAGAGCGATGGATCACTGGAAAGGGCGTGGGTAAGGTATAAGAAGTCAGCCTACAACAAAATAAAGTATCATGAATAACTGCCCCAACCTGGGTATGATGGAATAGGAAATGTCATGAATGCACACACTGACCTTGAGTCTAGGGCAGATGAATCCAGAAGAGTCTCTTGCGGAATCCAAGGTAGAACAAACGACAAGGAAGGGAAGATTAGTAAGGGAGACTTATCCCGAACGGAACGAGGCTCACGCTAGATACCGGGTTGATGCACCACAGGATAGCGTCCAAAGTACTGTTCACTGTCACCTTCCAATTATCCTTGAAAAGCTTCCTTCCCACGTAGTGTAAAGTATAGAAATTAATCAATCCCCCTGTTAATAACACAGGTGCAAGAGTTGGAAATAGCGCTCCTTTTAAGGTATAAACAAAGTACACGCGGTTCTGGACAGCCGCGAAGAAAAGAGCGTGTGCGTGTGGATTTACACGCGATTAGGATTCAGGCAGTCCAGGCCAGCAGCCCTTGAAGATAGCATACGCGTGTGGATTTACACGCGATCAGGATTCACGCAGTCCAGGCCAGCCGTACTTGAAGATAGCGTGTGCGTGTGGATTTACACGCGAGCAGGATTCACGCAGTCCAGGCCAGCAGTGCTTGAAGATAGCGTGCGCGTGTGGATTTACACGCGAGCAGGATTCACGCAGTCCAGGCCAGCAGTGCTTGAAGATAGCGTGCGCGTGTGGATTTACACGCGAACAGGATTCACGCAGCCCAGGCCAGCCGCGTTTGAAGATAGCGTGCGCGTGCGGAATTACACGCGAACAGGATTCACGCAGCCCAGGCCAGCCGCGTTTGAAGATAGCGTGCGCGTGTGGAATTACACGCGAACAGGATTCACGCAGCCCAGGCCGGCCGCGTTTGAAGACAACGTGTGGATTTACACGCAACCAAACAGCTCCAGGAATCAGCGTGTGGCGGAAAACACGCTATAGAAGGCCAAAAGGTAGCTGTAGTAACCTGCAAGGATGCAGACCGGAGGTTCAGCTACACAACGCCAAATGATTCGATCAGAAGCAGCGAGTGAAGTTTCCACGCTGCTTAAATACGTAATGCCGTAGTTCACGTGATGAAGCAGAATACACGTGAGTTAGCGACGTGAAAAGTGCAAACGTCGTTTTCCCGGCAACGTGTCGAACAACCGCCATTTGGAATATAACGGTCTAGCTGTTCTACGAGCGTAGGAGGTAGGACCACGTCCAGCATGCATGACAGTGCCTTCTCGTGCAGCTCCTGATGATCCGACACTGATCCTAAAAATTATGCCTGAAAAACACTTCTTGCGCTCCAGAAACAAAGTTATGGGTGTCTGAATAGGAACCCTACAGCAAGCTCGGAAATCAAGTGAATCGTATCTGGCACTCGGGAGAAAATAGAACTTTGAGAATGCAGCCGCGTGGATACATTGTCGCCAAGATGGCGGACAATAAAGAGATCGCACCCGCGGCCTCAGGAAGGACCGAATGCAGCTGAACGGCGGTGGAAAACTAAGGAAGGTAGCTGCCACAGGACGCGCAACGCTGTGCATGCAAGGCTTGCTCTGGATATTTACTTATAGCAACAATGTGGCAGCTCACCGGAGTTTCAGTAGGCAAAGCGACCGCCATATGGGGACACAGTTGCCACGTCACGGACGACAGGCATCTGGAGTTTTGCGTGGCTCCCTGCCGTTCATAAACATTGTAACAAGGATACGGACCGTTGGCGGCAGCGAGATCTGCGGGAGGGACGCCAACCGTGAGCGGCTTACAACTGCAGCGGGGCCCCGGACGCCTGCCGAACATAGCGGGGGACAGCAGAAGCAATCAAGAGCGCTGAGCGAAAAGGAATAGAACGTTGGCTTGGCAAGCTGCATATGATGAAGATGTTAATGATGCTATCAGTAAATATCCCCTGATTGCAGTGGCGACCAGAAAACATGGATGGACATGCTGCCTGGTTATAAGGCTATTTGGGAGCAGTGCTCCACGGAAGGAGGGGATACACTAGCGTCTGGAGTGCGACGGAAGCCCGCTCTTCCATGATAGGGGGCCCAGGAACGGATCCAACATTGTGGGCTGCAAAGCAGCCGGGACCCACATACTGATGCTGGACTCACGCTAAAGTGCTGCCAGGTGAGACAGACACTTGGGTATACTGGCATTTCAGCATCAGGAGCGGCCAACAACCCGGCCCATCCTGGACATTTGCCGGATGCCAGCACAGTAAGGAGAAAGGCGGCAGGCAGTGGAGCGGACACGTAATATTGGACGCACTATAAGCCCAAGTTGCACTGGTGGTAGATAAGGAGGAGCGCCTGGTGGCCTAAAGGAACAAGTGAACAGGGTGCTGATCACAATAGCCAGGGAAGGTACGTGGGAGGACACGACCCACTTGGAGCATTACATAGTACGCACCACCATAGGTGGCAACCCACTGTGGATGAAGTGTCTGGGCTCGAACTGACTTGTGATGCCACTGAAATACTGAGATACGTGCCGTCACGACATGGAGAGACTGGACCCGGAGACGGAGCCTAGCCTGCACGATGTCAGTAAAAGGACCCAAGGCCAGGAGTAAACAACCTACAATGGAGGTCTTTGCTAAGACACAACGGACCCCCACTGCTCCGGCACAAAGCGCAACGGCAGCTTCAATGAACGGTACCCCTGAAGGAGAAAACACCTCGGTCCTGGCAGCCATAACAGAGCTGAGAACCTCATGGGCGACAACAATGGCGGACCTACGAACGGCCTTGGAGAATAAGATTGACGCGGTTGGAATAGAAGTCACCCTGCTGCGACAAGATGTCAGAGCGCTGGCGGACAGAATAAGCAATCTAGAGAGTGCTGTGAAGACCAACACAGACACCAGCACAAATAATGCGAAGGACGTCCGTATACTAAAGCAGAAGGTGGCTAATCTTGAAAACCGAGCAGAGGAGGCGGAAGGAAGGGCAAGATGGAACAACATCCGTGTGGTCGGCCTGCCGGAGGGGGAGGAAGGCCAGGACCCCACGGACTATGTGGAGAACATGATCCTGCAAGAGATAGGAGCAGACAAGATATTAAGTGCACAAGTTAATTGAATAGCGGTAGGCGTAGTGCGCTTGAAGTAATCAGGAGCTGCGGGTTGGAAGTAACCTACCCCCAAGAACTAGTAGTAAGACAGCCACTAGGGCTTTTTTTACCCTGCTGTGCCGCGAGTACGGGTTAGTGCCAGAAAGGGCTAGATGCAGGGGTGCCTGAGATCCAGGGATGGAGCTGGGCAACAGTTGGGGAGGGGGTTGTTGGGTCAGGGAGGGCAGGGAGGTATAGGGGGAGGGAGAGGGTGTGGGGAGTTTGTTGTTTTTTTGTTAAGGGGAGTTTAAATTGGGAAACAAGCCCATATAGACGAGTTACGCAATTGGATTTGGACCACATAGGAGAAAGGAGGAGTGGGACCTTGCCATGTCATGGGGGACCTTAAAGCAATCACCTGGAATGTCAGGGGGCTCAACAGTTATTTGAAGAGGAACAAGGTTATGCTATACCTACGTAGACATAAGATAGATATAGCCCTGCTGCAAGAAATGCATCTGACGCGAGACAAGATGGAGATGATTGGGAAGAAATGGTAGGGGACGGTAGTGCGATCGTCATATTCGGTGTATGCCAGGGAAGTGATTATTTGTGTGGCACCACACGTCCCATTCCAGCTGCTACAGACGCTGGTTGAGACAGACGGGAGGATGGTCCTAATGAGGAGACTGGTGGAAAACAAAGAGATAAGTATTGTGAATACATATGCCCCTAACCAAAATACAGCAGCATATTTTAGGACATTGTGTAACAACCTCAGCATGTGTGTGGGGGGTGCAGTGATCTAGGGGGGGGACTTCAACTGTGTATTAAACCCCAAGGTAGATAGATCAGATGGGAAAATGGAAAGACCTGCCCCAGCTGCTAAAGCACTTCAAATACTGCTGAACGACTTTGGGTTCGTAGATGCAATGGGGGCGCGTCACCCAAAGGACAGGCAATACTCGCATTATTCTGCCCCGCAGCAGTTACATACAAGGTTAGACTATGTCTTTGTCACACCAGAGATACTAGCATAGATCACACACGCTGAATATAAAGCACGAGTCCTCTCGGATCACTCGCCTTTGATCCTTGGATGGCAATATTGTCCTCCGAGGGTGAGGATACCGACATGGTGCCTCAGAGCAGAAGCGCTGAGAGACCCCCACTTTAGGGAGGATATGAGAGAGGAAATCATTAACTATTTTGAGACAAATACTGGCAGTGTAGACTCGGCGGACACATTGTGGGAGGCCTTCAAGGTTGTGGTACGGGGGGTAGCTATAGCAAAATCCAAAGGACTGCAAGGGGGGATCCTGACTGATCTCCGGGAAGCGCAGGGGGAATTGGAAAGGACACAAGAGGGAGGAAATAACACTAAAGAAGACACTGAATTGATACTCAGGTTGCAGCAGGAATGTGCTGGGCACAGGGAGAGACTATGTAACTTCAACTACAAAAAATATATAGAGAGACAGCACGCGGGAAGGGATAAACCAGGGAGGATTTTGGCATGGCTATACAAGAGTGAAACCCCGAGACCCGCGATTCGAACGATAACAAGGGAAGACGGGAGGGTGGTTGACACCCAAGTGGGAGTTAACCAGGAGTTTGCAGATTACTACGGGCGGCTATATGAAGATGATGGGGAGGATAATCGCGCGACGATTGTAGAAACATTGGAGGACATAGGATTGTCACAGATTAGTGCTGAGGAATGAGAGGAGCTGGATGAGCTGATCACTCTAGAGGAGTTAGAGGAGGTGGTGAGACAGCTGCCCACTAGTAAGACCTCGGGGGCTGATGGACTCCCAAGTGAATTCTCTAAAGCATTTAAAGGAGAAGTGCTTCCCCCTTTGCTGGATATGTTGAATGAGGCATATGAGCTGGGCAGAGAAGCGATTATAATACCGCTACCCAAACCTAATAAGTCCGGGCAAAGCTGTGGTTCATACAGACCCCTGTCAATGTTAAATAAAGAGAGTAAAATACTGACAACTGTTTTGGCGAATAGACTGAGGAGGGTCATTGGCAAATTAATACATCCGGATCAGACAGGCTATGTACCTGATAGGAATATATCTAATAATCTCAGAAGGCTCCATAGAGTCATCGAATATGGGAACAAGAGCGATGGTGATCTGGCAATTGTGTCACTAGATGCAATAAAGGCCTTCGACTCGGTCAAATGGCCATGGCTGCTGGTGGCCCTCTCTGGCTATGGGATAGGTCCTGGATATTTGCAGTCGGCCAAAATGGTATATAGCGAACCGCTAGCCAGAGTCAAAACAGGGGCAGTGATATCGGAAAGATGGCAACTCTGTAGGGGCACCAAACAAGGTTGCCCGTGGTCCTCCATGCTCTATATATTGTCTCTGGAACCATTAGCAATCTACCTGAGGCAACAGTATGACACGATAGGCATTGTGGTAGGGAGTGAACGACACCTGCTATCCCTATATGCAGCAAATGTGCTGTTGTATCTGCGACACCCGGAGGAAAACCTCCAATATATCTTGGAGGTTATGGAAAGATATGCAGTGATGTCAGGTATAGCAGTGAACCCTCAGAAGTCCAGCATGTTCCCATTAGGCGGATATAAAGGGACTCCCTTGAAACAACTGCTGGTGTTACAGATCCCTTGGGTGGTTGGTACATTTAGCTATCTAGGGATAGATATATACCACAGGGTGGAAGAAGAGCATAGGTGCAACACTGAGGTAGTGTCAGACTTCGCCCGTGGAGCTTGTGGAGGGCCTGGAAGTTATGGCCCCCGGTCTAGTCCTCACCCAAGATGGCGACCGCAACTATAAGACGAGACCACGCCCCCTCTTCGGCGCGTTGTATCTGTCCATGTTTGTGTACGCCAGCAACGCTGTGTTCTGCTGCCGGTGTGTCTGGATCCCGCTCCGAACCACCCTTGCCGTCCACTTGCTTCCCCTTACCTAGTTTCTTTTCTTAGACGCTCTCCGCGTACTCCTCTTCCTTGTTTCTTAGTTTCTTTTCTTTTATCGTCCGGAGCCTGGCTAACGCTCCTGTTTAGTTTCCGGTTCCGCTTGTTAGCGTCTCCGGTAACTACTATTTTTTTTTATTTTTCTTCTTCTTGGTCTCATCTCACAGTAGGTGTTTTCGTTGTTCCCTGTTGGATTTGGGGTGTTTCCTTTCTCCTCTAACATCCATTACTTACCTTTCTTCCGTGACACTATTTCCGGGTTTGTTCGCCCTATCTTCAGTTTCTGTCTTTCTCTCCCTTGTCTCAAATTCTACCCCGTTCCTGTCATTACACCCCGCTTAGTTTTTACTCTTTGGGGCCATTCCCTGTATCCTGTTGATCTTTTGGACCTCTGCTTGCATTTATCCTGTTTTCCGGAATTGCCTCAAGACTAAAGGACAAGGCTTGTGAAGTCAGCCACTTATTCATCTTAACAATTCACCCAGGGTTTTTTGGTGCCCGAGAGGCTTTTTCCCTGGTACTTTGGGGGTCTAGCTCCTCGGGGTTCACCTTTGATAGGTTACACTTCCTGTCAGGGTGGCCTCTGAGGGAGCTAGGCCCTATTTACACGACAAGAAGAAGAAGTCAAGGAAGGAACAGTCCTCAAAAGACCGGCAGTGGCGCAGGAAGACCCCCGCCCGTTCCAAGGACAACTCTTCTGAAAGTATTGGTGAGGAGGAGGTTGGGGAGGTTGGTCCTTTGCCTGACAGGTAGCTATTAAGAAAATCGAAAATTGAATGAGGTTTTGGGTAGAACTGCCTTTAGCAATAATGGGACGTGGGGCGATTTTGAAGATTGTGGTCCTGCCTAGGCTCCTACATTACTTTGGGAACATCCCGTACTGGATCCCAAAGAAGTTCTTCACTAGATTGGATAGCATGTGTAGGGACTTCCTGTGGCACGGAACGCGGAACAGAGTGGCTCTCTGGAAGCTACAGAACTTTTATGAGCGAGGGGGTATCAAACTGCCTAATTACGAAGTCTACTATGTAGCAGGCCAGCTGCAATACGTGGCCAAATGGCTCTCTGAGTAGAGCACCTCGGAATCCAGGTTGTTTGGCCAGGATTGCGCCCCATTTTACTTGAGAGAAGTTATGTGGCTGCCCAGGGCACAGATGGAGGGGCGTCCCAAGATGATGGTGCTTGGCTGGAGGATGTGGCATAGGGCCTGCCAAATGATGGAGAGCCCATCCCCGTGTTCCACACAGGTACCATTGGTAGCACTAGCGGGAGGAGAAAATCAATTACGGGTGATAACCAGAAACCAATGGGAACCGGTTGGGATAGCGACCATGGGAGATATATGGCAAGAGGGGGCCATAATAGACTTCGAGACGTTGAGGGAGGTAACCGGGTTGCATACAGGCCAGTATATCACATAGCATAGACTGGTGCAGAGAATTAAGAAAAATTGGCCCGAATTGGTACTGGAGGAAGAACCAGATGCTACTATAGACTTAATATATGACATAGCAGAGGGGGGGCACGAGATATATAGAATATACGAGATGGCGATGTCCAAGGTGGGGAAGGAGGTAGTACAGTTGAGACAAGAATGGGAAGGAGAAGTGGGAGCCCCGATGGACGACGGGCTGTGGGAACGAGCCCAGAGGTATCATAAGAAGGTGTCGAGGAACGCTAGACTTAAGCAAATACAGCTGTATATCATGCATAGAGCGTATATGACACCCCAAAGGATATCTAGGTTCAAAAATGCAGGACGGCAAGCATTCCCTAAGTGTGATGAAGAGAATGTGGGTATGGTGCAGATGTTTTGGTCATGCCCGGTCATTGAGCGCTTCTGGAGCGAAGTGGCATACAAGCTAGCAGAAAGAGGTATTAAGATCATGGTGGACACTGGGTGGGTCTGCTTGTTAGGGGGGGTTCCCTATGCCAAAGAAACTTAAGCATGTGAGTAAACTAAAGGACCAGGCATATGCACTTGCGAAGAGAAGGATTGCTATGGGATGGAAGACATGCCATAAACCACGAGTGGAGGTATGGTGGAAGGATTTGCAGAAATGGGCGGAGGCAGAAAGTAAGGTATGGCAGGAAACGAGCAATGCAGGCGGGGAGGAGGAGACTGAGACCCTGATGGCATGGAAATCATTAATAGCAGAATTATTTGGGTTGATGCCAGACCCAATGGAATCCTTGGTAGAGAACACCCTGGCGCAAGATGCAGAATAGAGCATTAGAGGAAATGGGCTTGTAATGGGGGGTGGGTTATGGGAAGCAGTGAAAAAAATCAAGCAATGTATAATTGAAATGCTATTGTATGCACTGCAAGTTTGGTTTGTATTATTTGTTAATAACTAATTTTAAACATTTATTTTTAAAAATGATGTTTGCCTTCAAGCCTGTGCCATCCACACACATTGAAGACGCGCCATCTGTGAAGTTGCCTATTCAGGCTTCCCGCTTCAAGTTATGGTCATTTCAAAAGTTGCTTAACATTTAAAATAGTTCTAAAGCCATTACCCATGCCCCAATTGGCTGCAAAACAAAAACAACCTCCATTATTAGTGTTGCATCTGAGTGGGTGGCACAGGCAATTAAATGAGCTTCTCTCGCCACGTGCATTGCCTCACCAAAGGACAATGCAAACCAACTGCAGCTGTGTGGTTCACTGCTGGCTACTGTTTCCTGGCATTTCAGAACCTGTGGGCAGCAGCGGTGTGGAACAGTGTAAAGACCTTTAGCTCCTCTGCTGCCGGCACCCAGTCTCCTACAGGGTCCCGGGCCGAGATCCTCTTTTTCAGCTTCTGTGAAAGGTTTTTCAACAGGCAGGAAACATCATATGATATTCACAAAGCACTTCCAAGAGTAGAAGGAAGCAACGCTTCAAATAGTGACGTTCTGCAGGCTGTTGATTTGCTAAAAACTCTACTCTTACCAATAAGGGCACAATGTTTTGTTTTCAAATAGCGACTTAATTTTGTTGGTTTTAGGCTACCATTTGCCAAAATTGCTCCACACACCACAGAATGAGGCCTGGTTTCACCCGTGACCACAATGGAAGTGTATCCAATTCCTAAATGTGTGTTACTGTAGTTTCTGGTCTTTGCAGGATCTTTGTCAGGGAACATTTTTACATCTGCCTTCCTTTTCATGCAACAGTTGCCCCGAAAGATTGGAACCAATTCTTAAAATCGGGCAGCACCCTTATACGAAAAATGCCAAACCGGGATTGATGCACCTCACACGCATGCATACTGCATGTAGAATAGCACACTTTATAAACCAGCCTCTGCTTGACAAATGTCTTAACATGAAAGGTGCAGCAGAAGGACTAGCAAACCAAAAGTCAAGAGAAGAAAGCAGCCATTTCCTCTAAAAGGGCGCTGCAAGTGCAGTATATCATATCATATGATTGGTTATTTATAACGCACTTAATACACAGAGGTTTCTAAGTGCCCAGGGATCGAACCTGCGTTGCTCTGTGTCGTCTTGCTTCCAAGGCGAGCACATTGCCCCTGAGCTATCCTCCTGAGACAATGCACTTCATGTCCTGTGAGCCCCTGCTTGAGGATCCGCTTGTTTCTAATGCCCACTGATAGGCACGGCTACTCTCTGGTTGGTCATATTAGGCGCAGCCCATCTAATCATCCAATCTTGCATGTCACTCACACTGCCACCCCTCACAAGCTCCAGCATTGGCTCCGGTAAAGCTCCGGTAAGCCTTCAAAGCAACCAATGACCCCTATTACCCATCATCAAAACACTCCCATAGAAGCCCCCAGTTGTGGTGAGTTCTTTTTGCTTCTAGCAACACCCCCTCCTGCGTTTGCTGCCACCCTCGGTAGTTTCTCATGAGAGCCCATCTGAGGCTCCAGCAAGACGTCTGAACCTGTACCCTCGTGGGCCCCTCAGAGAAATGCTGACACGTTTCCACATTGGCCAGACCTGCAGCAGGTGTGCCAGTCCTCTGAGTCAGGGAAATTGGTGGGCTCTGGTTTTCCTAGAATGCTGACCCTGAAAAGTGGCAGCTGAAAATGAGAAGATTATGGGCCTCATTACACGGTAGGCGTTAAGGGTTTACCGGTACCGGTATTTTACCAGTACCGGTAAACCCTTACCGCCTTACTACGAGGTCCCTTTGCGGGTTGGGGAATTTAACACTTGCTTTTTGCAGGCAGTAAAAACCAACCCGCAAAGGGACCAGGGAGCTAATTACGGTACCGCAATTTGCGGTACCGTAATTAGCGCCTTCCCCATTCCCATAGAGCCCTATGGAGCAAAAATGGGAATGGGGAAGGGCAATGGGGGAAGGGGGAATTACCGCCCCACCAACCTTGGAATAGGGCGGTAATTCCCCTTTCCACCAAGGCGATGCCGGTATTTTACCGGCATGGACCAAGGTGCTACTAGCACCGTGTAATGAGGCCCATCAGTTGTGAATTTAGTGAGTATTCAGCAGCTCCTTTTATTTAATTATTTTTTACATTTGTATAGCGCACATACAGCCCTTGGGCTTGCATCATTGTTACTTGTGTGTAACTTACTTGCAGAGAAGTAGCATTTGCATATTAGTAATATATACCTAACATACATTTGAACATTCTTATCTTGCAGGAGTATATCTCAGGTTAGCTGAGGAGGGATAAGTGTTTATGAGAAGAGCAGTGTTTTCACCGCTTTGTGGAATGCCAGATGAGTGTTTTCTTCTCGTAGGGGTGGTGGCAGGGCGTTCCATTGCAGAGCTGCTCGGTATGGGAAGCTGGCGCCTCCTGCTCGGGCTCTCTTGATTTTAGGTACTGAGAGTGTGGAGGGAGTTCTGGTCGGTCTTGTGGAGGAGGTGACAGCACACTGGCCACATATCTCCTTGCATGCCCCCAGCTGAGCTTCAGCACTCGTCCTATGAGCCCACTATTAACAAAGCCAACTCAAGCCACCAGCGTGTGCTCCTCCGGGCCTTAAGTAGCAACATCGTTATAGCATAACCCTCACATGGCTTTGCACTTTGGCAACATTTCATTGGTCCTCTCGATCTTTGCCAGCCTGGTGATGTATGGTCTGGTAACCTTCGAAAGGAAGTGAACGGTACGTGAGACATTGTTTTCTTTTTTAATCACTTTGCTTAATGGAGACACGACTGAAATATGTTCAGCATTAAAGTGTTGAGGGTTGCACTGGCATACATGGTGGAGACCGGCATCCTGAAATCCTTTAGGAACAACCAGCATGAATGAGGGGCAGCATGGTCATATATTCTTGAGGCAGGACATCTGATCTTCCTTTGGTAGAAGCTGCAAGCAAGGGGGAGCTGCTCTGCCATACATTGTTGAACTAGTCACTCTCCCGGCTTGCCAAGTGAATATCTGTATTCTTACCCCGTGTTTATTCTTTTTTGTAGTGCACCATTGCTTTCTCGCTAGGTTTGCACTATGTGAACCCTGTAAATACATACTTGCAGTGTTCCTTTGCGAGCCCTGAAAAAGGAGCCATTTTACCTTCTCCTCCTAAGCTGGGATGTACACTAACACCATTTTCAGAATTATCTTTTGTTGTTATTGCTGTTCTTTCGGCACGTAGCTGTCATTTGCAGTCAACTGTGAAGAAAGCGTGCAGGATGAAATAAAAGCAGAGAGGGAAATTGTGAGGGTAGATCCAAAACGGGGTCAATACTGGATAATACTGTGGTTTCCAACATTCCGCGGACGGGCAGATCTTCTGCAACTGCACCATCATGCTTCACTGCCCCAAACATGGACCCGATAAGTGTGAGGGGCCGAGCAAACGGGCTCATTTGTATATGATAAATGTGCAGAAGCTGTATCCGCACACAAAAGAAACCCAGGATCCCCTTAAAAACAATGTTCTCCATTGGATCTGTCATGTTAAAGGATGCCTGTCGGTGATTTACTCGGTTATTGCCACAGTGTCCTGGCACCCTGACCCAGCAAATGTAAGGAATGATGATATTGAGGTTTCCTTCATTTAAAATTTTCTGGCACAAGGCTGACTATCCATAGAGTTTCAAGCGTATCCTCCACTAAACTCTGCTATTCCCCTGAGACCTAATCACCCCAAACCATCGATTGTAACTCCTTCTGCTGACTCATGAAGAATCGAAGGGGACCTCATCTCATTGATCTCACAACGGTCTTGCCTAAAACAGCTAGAGTCAATCAGATCCCACTAACAACCCCAAGTTCCAGTTGGTGAACTGCTGCCAAGAGTGACCTGGGACAAAGGATTCCGAGACAAAGGGCTAGAATTGATCAGGAATCGAAATGAGGTTTTGATCCCCCAGCAACCGCCACGCTTCCCTAGTTCCTTCTTTTCTTCCCACAGTAGCCAACAATGGACCGCTGGGATTTCTTTCATGGAATATAAATTGACTATCCACAAAACGACTAGAACCTTATTGGCACGAGATAATTGATAAAAACATGCTAATATCCCATCAGGAAACATGGTACCTGGAACCTACTCACAAAACGGGCTATCACACATTGAACTGTTTGGCTACAAGATCGTCTCGGGGTAGACCGAAAGGTGGATTTATAACGTGGGTTCATATGAGTCTGGGTGTATCCTGTAAACAGATTCCTATCGAGTCCCTGGATCTAATAGGTCTAAGGTCTAAGCGGGGGTTTCAAAGCCTTTGTCCTGAATATATACCTTAGACAAAAACAACCATCAATTCACTTCTCAGTGGAGAACCTGATAAAGATCTCCAAACCTTTGGCCAAATCTCCTAAAAGTTTTCGATTAGTGTTGGGAGACCTTCACGCCCAATTCGAAGACAATAGTGTGACATTATCCAATATGGCTTTAGAGGATGAAGTCTGGGGGATCCCGGCCTTGTGTTCAAATCCACCTCCTCATCCATCCTTTTTTGAAGGGGAAATAAGCCTTATAATGTACACCTTAGGCCTTCGGGCATGTAACGAGCGACTTGCCAATGACTCTCCAGCCCATCCTCCTTTCCAGTCAGGGAATAAATCCAGCATTATAGACTATGCTTTGATATCTGTCAACGCCTGGGCCCACATTGACAACTTTAAATAATTGAACGTGTTGAGAGTGATCACAACCCGCTGTAGGCTGAACAAGTGTTAATAAAGCCAATAGGCAGCCTCTACATGTTTTAAAGTTGAAGAACAATTGAAGTAAAATTCTTAGGAGACCCTCTCCCAATCTAACCAACATAGTGGAAGTCCAGGGGTGGATCCTTGACCAGAATTCCACCAATCGTGGTCAAGCAAGGGTGAGGTAAGGCAAGGACATTACATAGGTTAGACCCTATGAAGATGTGGGTGTAGAAACAGGTATGCTTACTCACCCCTTGTGCCCTAATTCACTCAGGAACCATTTCAGAGACACCTGAAATCTCTGATCTTCATGTCTCATATCTTGGTTCCTTTGCAGGGGGTCTAGGTGTCACTGGTTCAGAGGTCGCTTTGGGTGTCGGATTTAGATCCAGCCAGTCATCGTTTCCGAGCTCTGGCAAGATGGTTCCTGGCACTGGACAGCTGGATGACTGGCACGATGAAGAAATGACCACCACATTGTTGTTTTGTCAGGATCGAGTCCCTCTCTGATAACCCCAGTCGTATATTAAGACCAGGGTCTCCTTTCACAGGGAGACTTTCCCCCTGAGAACGCAGCCTGCAGAAAACAATAAGTACGTGTCAGGCTAGGGGCTCAGGTGAAAAGGCAGGAGCAACCAGCAGAGCTAAAGAAGGGAAGGAAACAAATACCACAATATCAGTATTCCTTTTCAAACCGCAAACTAAATGAGCCACACCTCCCTCAGACAGTACCCAGCTCCTACCTGCTGTGGTGAAGATGGAGGTGATACACCAACTTGCAAGCTACTGCCAGGCAGTCCAGAGGATCCAGGAATTCCAGAAAGAAAAGTCTCACAGAGATTTCTAACAAAGTCCAACGAAATCCAGGAAAACAGTAAAGCATCCCTATTCCCATTGGAAAACTAACCGTTAGACAGAGAAGGAACATTTAGGAAGTCCCTCAGGGGGTTTAGATAGCCAGCATTTAGAGAACCACCTGTATGTAGCATCTGTTTGGCTACATAACATGATCTGTATGAAGCTTAACAAATTAGGTAAATAATAATATTAACGTCCAGAGAAGATACCCCTCTTTATGTTGTGATCCATCTGTAGGATAAGAAAGCATTTAGTGAGTAAGTCAACATTCGGTAGCACTAACCGGGGGTCCCGGATTTATGGGCTAGATAGGAGGGTCATAACAAGATAAGAGAGAGAGGGGGGCCACCTCAGGGCCCACAAATAAAGAATAAAAACACTTGAACTGTCTCCAAGACTCTGAGTGATTTCTGTGCCATCTCGGACATATTCCAACTGCAAAAAGATGACAAGAACCACTTTAGGCAAATAGCAAATATCTTTCAAACTACTGAAAATGGGATGGAGCTAAACTGGCTAAGTCGTAACACAATTAAGAAAGAATATCTAATCACATCTACTAGCTCCATAAGTTCAAAAGGCAGTGACCCTAATGAAGTGATTCCTTTTCACAATGACCAATATCAAAACTCAAAAATCTAGGAATCTTCTTCGATTCATCGCCGACTACAATGAGTCACATACACCAAGTGCTAAGTTCTACCAATTATCATCTAATGATTCTTAGGCAGATGGGACTTTTTTGGTCGGATGGTCATAGCGAAGCCATAGCAAGGGCAATAACTGGCGTGCATTGACTTTGGAAATGCACTACTTGTAGTATTGTGTCTGTATTAGGTACTTCCAAATATTCAAAAATATGGCCACCAGAATAGTCACTCATACTCCCATACAAGTAGTCCCATACCCAGTCCTCCGAGAAGTCCACTGGCTTCGAGTATCAGCCAGAACTAAATTCAAAGTGCTGACAATTGTCTTCAAAGCCCTTCATGGACTAGATCCCCATTACCTCCAGCAGAGGTTACAATTTTAGTTCCCTCCCAGACCTCTCCAATCTTTAGACAGTAATACTTTCTGTACAATCAGATTCAGAAAGACCAGAGCACGGGGCAGAGCCTTTCAAAGTGCAAGCATGAAGTTGTGCAACTCACTGCCCAGCAATATTGATCTTCATTGTCTGTTTAGATACAGACTCAAAACATTCATGTTCCCTCACTGACCCTTCTCATAAATAGGTAACCTAGAACACAGTGCTTGGAGGCCTCCTCAGCCGCAGGCAGATTACAAATGCAAAATAGTAGGATGAAGATAAAGCAGAGGAGTTGGCAAGACAGTGGATGGTGTCTCTGGCATGGCACCAGAGGCAGATAGGTGGGGAAATTGTCTGGGAAGCAGCAAATGAAGGCTGGATGGAATGCAGGCACGTCTCAGTAGCTAATGCCCACAGTCTGAGCCATCTGCTGGTTGCTCGCACCCACCAGGATGCTAATTCTGTACAGTGAATATTTCATGGTGGTTTGTGTGGATGGTACTGTATTTAAGGTCTGTTTTAGAAGACCTGAGGTTGACACCTGATAATACCATTTTACGTGAATCTGGATTTTTGGTCATGCCTATCGTTCATAATTTAGTGACCAATGGTTATTGTAGATAGGAACCACCTGTACCATGTACTGTGCCCATTTCTCTACTTGCTGTAACAGAGTGGTCGCCAGCTCTGAAAATGCTATTTCACTAGAATTGCTTACAGCCGCCAATGACCCACTGTGTACATATTATGCTCAGGCTACTTTCGAAAAAAGGGCCATTCGCCTTCGAGAGAGTTACCCAAAGGTGCTCTTTGAGAAATTGGTTTTACTTGAAGTTGGTAAACTGGGATTGAAATCTGGCATCGCCATAAAAGCGTCTTCTTGTCTTGATCTGCCATCCGATTAACTAGGATCTCCTGTCAAAAGATGTGTGCCATGCCAGCATGTTCTCCCTCAATGCCTGCTCGTTTCTTGATTCTCACTGTCACTTGATGTAAACCTTGGATTGTTCCCCAATTCCTTGGATTGGTTATAAAAGCAGAAAATTAATGATATGGAAGAATTAACTGAAAGTGGAATTTGCAACTTTACATTGTGAGCCGTGTTGATAGACAGTAGCTTTTTCAAGGCTTAGTGACTGATTGGGGAGGACGGGCAACCTGTGAAGCTGGTTCCTAGCACCTCACGGGTAACGCTAGAGCGCCATTGATAGCTTGGTGGCACGCAGAGAGGACGCGTGTGTTGATCTTGTTTGCTTTCTCTTCTTCTAGTCCAAATTGCTTCGAGAGAAATGGCTGATGCAGGGGACGGCGGCGCCATCGGCGGAGGAGGAGGAAGCTCGGAGGCAGCAGTCAGAAGAGGAAGAGCAGAAAGTCAAACAGCTGGAGGATAATGTCCACAGGTAGGAAGGATCACATCCTTAACATTTCATGGTCCAATCTTCTTCCAGATGATCTTCATTTCAGAACTATCCACTTTAAGGTTGTCATGGGAGAACTTGTCAAAGACCCCTCTGATTAACGGTGGCTTCCTCTGGGTGCGATTCATAGATGACTGTATTGGCAGTAGGACAATTCACTTTGACGTTTGTCGTTCACACGTGTTAATACATAATCTATGGTTGTGTTGTCTAAATTCAAACACTGACCCTGTCAACGTTACCCGATGACTCTTGAGTATGCATTATTTCAACAAAATGGAAAATGTTGGCATTCCTATTGTGAACATTTTATAATGCACCGGATGGTTTGCAGATGGGGAGAGCAGTGGCACTGTAGCAAAGTGTATAAACTGTTGAGGTGAAAGCAATGAACGACTGCAGTGTGGATGGGGCTCACTCTGTAGTCGTCAGGTAACTTTCTACACTTCATCCTTTCTATCTGGTGTACTGTTATGTTCTGACTTGGGGTTTGTTGAGTTAGTGATGTAGGTTGGAATGTTCCACGCTCTGGGTTCTAGTGAGGACAGTTGATGGAGACCTGGCCAGAGTGATGGGCTGGTGGATGTCGGTCTCTGTACTTACTTACTTCTCATGACATATATGTACATTGAGCTGTTACCATATGAACAGAAGTAAAGCTTTATCTACCAGCTTGTGTCCGGTTCATGATTCCGGTATCAGAACGTATTATGTACCTTGCGGACTAATACCATCAATCAACAGTGCTAATAAGGTGACTATTTTTGGGGCCTTGCTCAGTCGGATGACCATGAGCTTAGAGAGGGTCCTACGCTGATTTTGCATGATGGTCGGTTTCCTCCCGTTGAGACACCGGTTTAGAGACATTTTGGTTTATCGATGGTTCGAATATCGGTTCGTCCTTTAGTTTGATTTGCCCCTGACATTGGGATGAAGTGATACTTGGACGTCACCTGTGCCAGTATCCTTCGATGGCGATCCGTTCAGCTCCGAATGGTTTAACTTCAGCTCACAGTCCCTGCGCTGAAAGAGGAAAGGGAATTGTGAGACTTCTGCTCATCTCCTGTTTTTTAGCATTGTCAAGAGTAACCAGCACTTCCATGTGTGATTAATACGTTGTTCACTGTAATAGATTCCTACATGTTTCATATTGAAGGATTTAAAGTTTTTCTGCATGTTTCTGCATTTTTCTTCTTTTTATAAGCACATACCATGATTGTTGCAACAGTGAAACTTTAAATATCGAAGTCTGTGTTTCCCAAACGGAGCTAGGCCTGTATCATTCAAGCCCTGCTATAGAGTGCTCTGTTTTTGGAAGAAATTTCGAATCTACCTTAAGTAGATATATAGGGCAGTTTAAAGAGAAAAATACAATAGACCTTTACCTTCCTTACTAAACATAAAGTAGTCAATTCCTACCACGTGTTAGGTGTTATATTGACAGCCAATGCTTCATTATTTCACAAACATTTCATTGTCTGTTGTTTTAATTCCTGGACACACGCCATCCGAGCCTACAGGTTTTCCATCCCCATGATTACTTTGAAAGTGTTTCCCTATTCTGATTGCTTCCTGAGAACTATACCCACCCATGGCCTGCTTCGCACCCACTGCTGCATGATCCCTCTGTCTTCCACCCCTTGCCAGGTTCCCTCACTCTCATCCCCGACCTGTCTCTTCACAGTGATCCCCCCCCGTTCCCCTTCTTGCCAGGTTGCCTCACTAGCATCGATGACCAGTCGCTTCACATTTATCCCTCTGTCTTCCACTCCTTGCCATGTTCCCTCACTCCCATACACAACCAGTCGCTTCACAGTGATCCTTCCCCCTTCCCCTCCTTGCCAGGTTCCCTCACTCTCATCCATGACCAGTCGCTTCACATTTATCCCTCTGCTTCCACTCCTTGCAATGTTCCCTCACTCCCATACACAACCAGTCGCTTCACAGTGATCCCTCCCCCTTCCCCTCCTTGCCAGGTTCCCTCACTCTCATCCATGACCAGTCGCTTCACATTTATCCCTCTGTCTTCCTCCCCTTGCCATGTTCCCTCACTCTCATCCACGACCCGTCTCTTCACAGTGATCCCTCCCCCTTCCCCTCCTTGCCAGGTTCCCTCACTCTCATCCATGACCAGTCGCTTCACATTTATCCCTCTGTCTTCCACCCCTTGCCATGTTCCCTCACTCTCATCCACGACCCGTCTCTTCACAGTGATCCCTCTGTCTTCCACCCCTTGCCATGTTCCCTCACTCTCATCCATGACCAGTCGTTTCACAGTGATCCCTCTGTCTTCCACTCCTTGCCATGTTCCCTCACTCTCATCCATGACCAGTCGCTTCACAGTGCCTACTACCAGTGATCACAGCCCACACCAGAGTCCCTCAGGACATCTCTTTACATGTACCTTATCCAAAAATCATCACTACCAAGAAGTTGCCATTGATCGATGTTCCAAGTTGCCCACTAGGGCCTCCTCGCATTCTCAACCTCTACCCTAAAGCAAACTATATGCATACCAACTAATTCACTCGCACACAACATTTGAATAACCCAGCAAAGTAACAAACAACAGAACACAACACCAGTGAACGAATTTACAACTCGCAGACACGACCAATGCCTCTATTCACCACAGGCACACAAGATTCCCTTTTTATGTAGTGTCCACACGATATAACACCTAGAAACTGACCGTCAAGCCGAGTTCAAGGTACTTCCGGACTGTACAATCAACACAGCAGCAAAACTATCTTGCATTTTCTCGTCTCTCCTACTAACCTCACCCGCCTCCTCTATTTCAGATCTACCAGACCACCAAGAGGCCATGGAAATGGCAGTGGTTCACAGCGTAATATAGCAACATAGCGTAATGTTCTAGTATGTGACCATTGTACTGATTATTATCCTGGCTGACCAATTTTTCAGAAGCATTTAGGGTGTAAAGGTTTACAAAATATAGCTAACGGTTCGGGAAAAGCGCAATAGGACGCATAAAACACGTGTCCGCCAAATTTCTTGTTGGCTATCAAATCAAAAAGGCTCTCTTTGCTATAAAAATGGAATGTCCCATAAATGTGAAGCACTGCATTACAGATGAGTTGTTTGTACCTATAACGAAAGAAAGACAGTGCGCGACAGACATGAAAACGGAGAGGAAATTGATTGATATTCGGCTAATACTGTGAGTGACATGCTGTGCTGCACAATCAGTGAAATCCTTTAGAAGAAACTATCAGAGAACATTTATCGGGGTTGGGCACTGGTAAATTAGTGTTGGAGCATTCTAGACCTAACTGACCACCTGCGACTACACCAGTAGGTTGGAGTCCCTTGGAAAGTGGTGTAATGTGCTGGCGCTGTGGAACCTCTAGTGGGTGGAATGTTGGTGTAGAGTGTGGATCTTTGAGTGTGGAGGTTCCAAGGTGTCAGTTGGAGAGCGAAAGTGAGCTGGGTGGATGGGTCAGTCTTAATCTTCCTATGTACATGATGAACTTACCTGTACAACTGGGCCCAAAAACTATACGTAACTTACCTGGTTCCTGCGTGCTGTGTGGTGAAAGGACCCCACCTGGGTTACTTCATAAAAGCTACTCCTTAATCATCAGGGACCCATGGATAGATTTCATAAACATTTGTGGACAGTTCAAAATGTGTGGTTTCCGTTAACACAGAGGGATTTCAAAGTTTGTACCAAGTTACAGTACAGCTATGTCTGAACACTCTTATTTTGTGCATTGACTTGGGCTGTGCGTTCATTGTGATAGCAATTTTCATTCTGCTTTTTTTGTGAGTTGCGAACATGTTTGTTTTTGTGAATGTAGCCCTTACTGTGCTACCTAAATCACATTGCTGGAAAGTGGAACTATTTCACTCGTCTCGTGTTCATTCTGTCCTGGAGATTCACTTGTGCTCAGAGCGCAAAACCCAGCACGGAAGGAGAACTGATCCGAGAGGAAGTGCTTTGGCAGCGAGGACAGAGACAGGGAGCATGCGCCCTTGCTCGGAGTGTGAATGTAGAGCGGCGCTGTCCACACTAGCGAACAGAGGCGTTGCTAGGGGGGATAAAGGGGCTATAGCCCCGGATCTTTTGGTTGTAGCTCCGGATGGAAGCTCAGGTGCTACAACCAAAATGCTAGCTAGCCCCAAGTCCCACCAGTCCTGACATTAGCTTAGCCCCTGATCTTTTCCCGACCTAGCAACACCCCTGCTAGCGAAGCAGGGCACTGCTCTGCAAACCCTGCAGGCAAAATGTCAACTCTGGGAAGCAGCCATGACACCTAACATGGTACTCCCGTGCAGCAAGGGCTGAATGAACTCACTAAACAACTCCCCACACCTAGAAATAGGGGAGGACACACACACTTAGGGAGGAGGTGGGGCCCAGGGGCCCAGAAGGGTACAGCCTCGAGCAGTGGCAGCCCTTATTTATTTATTTATTTATTTATTTATTTATTTATTTTATCGTGTTTGGTTTATCAAGAAACCTTTACAAAATGTGTTTTTTATAAGACGTTACATTTACAAAACCCTTATTTTCCAATTGTCCACATTATAAAAGGAGACAGACATATCCTGACTTGTTGGGGAAGAGGCTGATGTTTAGTGAGGTTGTGTGGTGACTAGGAAGAGGAGAGGGATTGCAGGAGCTGTGCTGGCCCGACCAGGAGTGTAAGCTGAGAGCAGCGCCAGCTAGAAGCTCCAGCGAGCCCCAGTATTAGACAGGCTTTTAGGTTAAGAATCCAGATTAGGGCATGAGTCTGTCTCAGGACCTGGGAGCAGAGACCAGCAGAGGCCAGACAGATAGTGCAAGCAGTGATGGGGAAGCAAGTCAGGGCGCTGCATCCACTAAGGCGGGGAAGTGAGATGGGCAATACAGCCCATAAAATTGGTGGAACGAGCATGACCAGAATTCTAAGGGAAAGTCAAGAGAAGGGGTTGGCGCTCACACCAAGGTGTCAATAGTTAGGCTAGCATCCCAGTCCCAAAACCTGTGTAATAATCACTCAATGAAGGGATAGAAAATCCTACCTGGAAGTACTCAAGTAGGGCAACATTGCCTACCTGCATTGCCCAAAGCAGGGCAACAATCAGGTGAAACCCCTACGGGAGGAAGGGGGTACTATAGACCTTGCCCAACTGAGGGACTGGAAGACCCCTAGGGATATGCAGGGTGCAACCAGCAGCAGAGGCCTTCTCACCAGTCCAGAGGTGATTCACAGCCAAGGCACTTTTATCGAGACAAGCAATGATTACCACTGAGGGTCACTACCGAACTCCCTGAGGCCATGGCCCTCATTACGAGTCTGCCGGTAATCTGTTAGAGGTACCGGCAGGTTACCAGCAGACTTGGCGTACCGTTAACAGCGACCATTATCCCAAAGGATAATATGGGTGACGGCAACAGCGTTAGGTTCTCTTTCCACAGGGAATGGGAACCACTGAATCAAGGCACTATTGTGAGCAGTGCCAGTGATTCAGTGATTTCTCTGCCGGTAGGGACCGGAACTCCCGGCAGGTCAGGTCTACCGGTAGTTCACTGCCCCTATCAGCAGATTCGGAGTAAGCCGGTCTAGGAACCATGCCAGAGCCAGTAGTAATGGCCGCTTTAGCAACATTTTTCATTTCACGTACCTGATTACTCCTAATGACCCCAGTGACTTTGGGGATTTCCAGAATAGAGATCAGACTTTTGGACTCAGAACAAAATAGACCCTCTCAGTCTAAGTGATTCTCTGTATTGGGTTTCCCCATCTGGACCCTGTTTATCACATGAGAACATCCTCTTGTATTTCTACAAGCCCTGGCAGGCTTTCTGCAAACTTCCACTCCTTCCCATAATACAACTGTGATACCAACTCCTGATATGTGTGAGATCTGTGGACTTGCTCGTGGCAGTAGAAATAAATTCGTCTTGCCAGAAGAATGGGGGTGGTTAAATGCGTGATTGTAGATTTTAAGTAGGAGGACAAATACTGGAACACTTGGGAAAATATTTTGTTAAATAAAATGTGCAGTTATATCTGCAATGCATCCGTTTTCAGTGAGAGCTTAATCACTTTATAAGCATAGAGTTTGGCTCTCAATTGTTAGATCGATAGCTCGCCTACACATCATTTGTCACAGGACCTCTTGCACACAATTGGCTTTGTTCACTATGACATGTCCCCTCCCTACCAGCAGGTTTCATAATGATTATTGTATCAATGATCAATTTCTCAAGACATTTTCTAATTTGTTGACCCAAGACCTGACACACAGGTCTTTCCTTCAAGCCCCAGTCCCCCCCAAGCTATTCTGCAAGTTTACCCAGAAAAGGTGTCGACTACTTTAAAGTCAAATTCTCTTTAGGAATGTAATGAGAGTTTGGACAGGAAAATATTCATCTGTTGTGTGTAATTCTTCACAGCATCACTATGAACATGCTTTGCGTAGTAGCACAAATCCCCATGTGGAATGACTAGACTAGCACGTGAATCATTTTATATTTATTTAATTGTTTCACAGTTCACAAGCATGTGGCCCCTAAAGCTTTTTTACACAGGTCCAGTCGGTTCTCTAACTGATGGGTCCTTGCCTCATTGATTTCAACCTAGGTTCTATTTTTAGATGCTGGTGTCAATCATCGATGAAGGAGAGTCTAGTGAATTCCTGAGGGCGGCTGGTGGGACGTTTGGGTGACATGGGCCTCTCGCTGGTTCACAGTGCCCTGTTGAGGGCATTCAGACTGCACACTGTAGACCTCCGATAGCTCACAAAATACACAGTTTTAAAGAGCAGGAATGTGAATAAGAGGTATTTATGTTTAATTTATTTTTGCAAAGCTTATATAATACTTTATCCAATGCGCTGGACAATGAAAAATGGTTCAATAAATGTGTAGAATACCAATCAGAGAAAACAACACTTCATAGAGAAATTAAGAGGAGACAGACTGTAAAAGGTGGCATTTCAGATGTTATTAAGCTGAGAGAGAGTGGAATAAGTTTGAATCTGTAGGGGTGGAGCATTCCAGAGAAAAGGAGGAAGAAGGTGAACTTAAGGTGACCTTAATAGAACCTGGAAGAAGCACAAAGTGGACGTAGAACACAAGGACGAAACTGAGATGCAGAATATAGGTTTCTAGAAGCATGATACCAAGAAATAAAGTCGCATGAGTAAGGGGGAACCAAAGCACAAATACACCTGCAATCTAAACAAAGATATTGCAACTCAATTCGTTGTTTGATTGGAAGTCAATGAAGTTGAGCCAAATGAGGAGAACTACTAACTGACCAACGTAAAAAAAACAGAATACGAATTGCAGAATAAAGAATTGAGCGCAGAGAAGAGTAGCATCGTTTGGTAGGCTAGCACAGGGAGAGCAGCACTAGCTAAGACGAGATAAAACAATAGCTTGGAGCAGAAGGTTAGTGGCATTAAACATTCATAGACGCCAGATCTTTTTAATATTAAGAAGATGAAACTGACATGAATGTACAACAGATGCAACTTGAGGTTGCCGTGAGAATGAAGAATCAAAGATAAACACACGATTACGAGCTCGGGCACCAATGGGAAGCTGGAGAGGAGGAGAAATCGATGAAATGAATGGGAACAACAAGATTTCCGTTTTTTTGGAGTTAAGACAAAGAAACTAGGAAGACATCCAGGATTCAACATCAGAAAGACAAGAAGAAAGGCATTGGTGAATGGAATCATTAAATGAAGGAAAGGAAAGGAAAGAAACATCTGAGTATCCTCAGTGCAGAGATGCACCCGGCAACTAAAATCAAGAATCAGAGAAGACCGAGGGGATGTATAGAGAGAAAAAAATAAGAGTGCCTAAAACAGAGCCCTGGGGAACACCGTAAGAAAGAGGGTAGGACTGGGGTACATATCCCTTGCAAGAGACTGTGAATTAGTGGTTAGGAAGGCATGACAGAAACCACTGAAGAGACATGTGAGAAAGGCCTAATGGTGAGCGTGTAGATACAAGAATAGAGTGATCCAATGTGCCAAAAGCTGCACGTAGGTCCAGAGACTAGAAGAAGGTTTATGGTGACACGTAGGGAGGATAGAATGTGAAACAGGAAGAAGAGCAGTTTCAGTAGAAAAGCCAGAGTGGAAGCCAGATTGATAGGAGGGGAGAAGATGGTACGGCGCAAGAGATGAGCTGCGTTGAGAACACACAAGACGCTTGAGACTTTTAGAAAGGTGAGGCAGAAGAGAAATAGAACGGAAATCTGAAGGTTCAGCAGGATATAGAGGCTTACTGAGGCAGAGGAATTATAGTGGCTATATTATAGAAGGATAGCACGCAGGGGATAAAGAAAACTTACAGAGAGAAGTTAAGGAAGAAAGACACAAAGGGAAAATAGGTTTAAAGAGGGAGGCAGGCAGAGGATTAGGACGGGAGCGGGAAACAAGCACAGCCACATCATTCTCTGAAATTGGCGTCAAAGAGAAGAGAGGACAATCGGGTGCTGGAGCAGTACAAGTCTCAGGGGAAGATAGTGCACGCACACAATCGAAGTACACAGTGCAGTAGCCCATTCCTATTTGAGTAGCACAGTAAAAACACTGAGTAACACATTAAGACAAAAGCACAATCCACATTCTCAATGATAAAATAGGTTGGACACAAGGATAAATGCTACCAGGTTTTTTTGACTGGTCAGCTGATGGTGGGGGGGCAGGACGTCGGAGATTAAAAGTCGAGACAGAGAACCGGCAGATTGAAATGGGCCGAATCTGCTTGAGAGCTGAGGCCTTGAAGTCCATCAGGCAGTTTCAGTCATCAGTGAAGGCCAGGTCAAAGAGCAACATTTTCAAAATCCTTTTGAATCAGTGCATTTTGGTAGGTAGTTCCAGAGTTTAGGGGCCTGTATCTCATATTCCTGGCAAGAGTTTTGGGGTGAAAGGAGGGATCTGTGGTCATTAGGACCTGTGTTGTGCACGCTTTGTTGGGTTAAAGCAAGCTCCGAGTTCAAAAGGCAACCAGTGAAGTGCTTTATGGGCTGGTGAAAAATGGTTGCTTGGGCCGAGAGCCAGTATCTGTCTGGCAGTGCGGTTGTGGATAAGCTCTAGGTGGTGGGTTTGGTATTGCGTCAGACCCAAGTAGAATGAGTTACAGTAGCCTAGTATGGAAATTACAAAGACTCCTTTCAGCTGAACCTTGAGTGTCATTTCTGGACAGGGCATACTCTTGTGAACCATTGAAAGCTGCCCTCATGGATAATGGCACCTCTTAAGAGTTAGGTCCTGGTGCAGGATACTGCATACACTGCTAAGCAAGTCTGCAGAGCCTGGTGGGCTTCGTAGGATGTCAGGCCGGGAGAAAGGGAGACTGGTGGGACTGGGAATGGCAATCGCAAGGAGCTCAGTTTTTGGGCTCTGGAGACAGAGGTTGCTCTTGGTGGGCCAGTCATGTGCTGAACTTAGGCAGCTATCATAGGATCAGATTGAATGCTGTTATTGTACAGGTTGAATGCAGTCTGGGCTTTGTATTGTCAGAATTTAGGAGATAACTGGTGCAATTGATTAGGAGTTTAATGTATTCATGTATTAACCATGGGCAGAGGATGGACCCCCACGGCACCCCTTTGTTTAGGGAGCCGTCCTAAACTCTCCCCGTTTCAAATGTTAAGCGCCCTGTAAGGAAGCCATTTGGGGGAGGGGCCTGTGACATATCTGCAGAGGTTTCCAGAATGGCTAAGAGAGTGGTGTGGTCGACGGCATCACATGCCGCTGTAATCTAGAAGGATAGGCTTGGGCAGGGGGTCTTATGATGAATGACGGGATGGTGCTGGGGTTTGGTGGGCTGGTTCATATTGCGAGCTCGTCTGTGTATATAGAAGCCCCTGGTTTGAGCCATTTAAAGAAGTACTATGAGACGGTGGTCAGTGAACACGACACTACTGCAGATTTAATTCATGCTCTAAATGGTTTTATATATTGTCATCATTTTAGTACATTGATTAAACCTAGTTTTTGTGTAAAAAAAGGTGTGACCCCGAAGGGTCCCCCTCTGCTGGGAGATTGGAACCAGCCGCCTGCCATCTGACCATTGCCTTAAGCTCACATGGCGGCCACCTCCCTCTCCTGGGGAGTGGCAGAGTCAGGGAGGAACCCTGTGGGGTGGAGTAGAGTTACACTGTTTTACTTGACCGTGCGGCGGGAAAGCTGGGAAAACCACTCTTCTGGAATAAGATATGACACTTTATTCCAGAATGTCAGCCTGCCTATGTGTGGAAAGAGCACGGGGAGACTGCAGGGTAGACCACAGTGACTGGTTGCATGAGGATCCAACCCCTGGGGGCTCAAGGATGCATATGGGGGAATTCAAAGAAGAGCCACTTACCCGGAGCGTTACAGCATCATAGCTCTTCCATAATAAAGGTTCTGCAAAGCATGCCGGGAGTGCTGGCGGCCGCTATCCAGGGAGTGAACGCATCCTAAGACTAGAACCCTTGTTCCCCCAAAAATATTTGAATGGACAAGTCCAGTATTGCAGGATCTTTTTTCTGAATTAAAGAACGCACACAATTGAGACGTTCTTTTAAAAAAGCATGAGTCCCCTTTCTGCAAGTTGCCTTTAATCACTGTCTTTTTTAGTAACAATTCTACCTTGCAATGTGCTGGCTGGGAGGGTTTGTGGTAGGTTCCTTGGACACTTACCTAGTGCACCCAATACTGTCTCTTCTAGCCGGCCAGCAGCACTCCAGTCGCTTCCTGGGAGGCGTATAAGCGGAATTCCCAAATTGTCCCTGGATATATCTTTCCTCTATTCTTGCTATGTTGTAGGCATGCCACACAGACTGTCTTTAGAGCGCACATCCCTTTTGGTTTGTTGCAATGCCCTGCCACGGTTAGAGGATGCCCAGATCAAGCACAGTTCTTCCACCATGTGGGATACCCGAGTGACATTACATGAAGTCCTTACTCTCAGGCAAGAACAAACATTCCAGAAGTATTGTGTCTTCGGGAGTAATTAATCCAAGATGGCCGCCACCGTAGAGCCGACCCTGTTCCTCTGAGATCTGGAGTAACAGCTGCACATAATTGTGGTCAACAACAAAAAAAAAGATGAAAGATATCAGCCCCTGCTTAGCTCATCAGTGATCTTGGGGCTGCTGTAGTAAAAACAGGTGTACACAGTTGCCAAACGTGTAATGCGTGCAGTGTAATACACACATCAACACACAGCTGAAGGGGGAGCACCCTGAGTAGGATCACTGCCACTCCCAATATTCGAAAAGAGATGAAATGGATATAAATTCGGGATATAGTGGTTGGCAACAGGTCTAAAGTTAGAGACTGTATACTTCATTTGAGGAATGGGGCCGCTCCATGGCACAACATTGGCTGTGGCGCCAGATTGAACGCGAGCCTTCCTCTCCGCCATGCTGGCCACTGTGGATGATTGAACACTGACGCGGTTGTCTGTGGAAACTGAAACAGGCCTGAGCAGGGACTTCGGACACAAGTGTAGATGCGTCCAGTTTTGCGTGATGATGTGTCTCCTGTAGCAGGCGCTTTTGGCGAGATGCCTCCCTGCATGTCACAGCACGGGGCTTCCTACCACGCCGCCATTTGAAGAAAAACAAATTTCTTTATTAACGCACCTGGCATCATGCAATACAAAGTAATTATCACATGACATAGATAAGGTAAAGACATTCCCAGCACTATGGCGGCAATAGGAGCGAACATCGATAGGGGTAGAATTCAGTACAGACAGGGGGCAGACACAGTGTCAAGAGCTTTGGTCGTGACACCCTCATACAACAATATGCGTCCTAAGTGCAGCCTTCTTGCTGATCAGCAGGGGGGTCCTGCGTTGATGGTGTGCCCAACGGGTACGTTTTGAATGGGCCCCATACGTCCTTTGGGTGAGATTTGGCAGGCTGCATAAGGGTCCGTTGTTCTTCCATATCGTTAGCCCAGGCGACAGAGCGACACCGCTGATCCTACGTCGGAGCCCTTGCATTCATCCATGGCAGCGAGAGGCATCGCTTGGCAAGTAAAAGACACATGCTAGCAAATTTTTGCATACCACCCAGATTTGATTCAAACACATTGAATAAACATTGCATGGGGTAAGACAACCATATTCCTGCCAGTCATTGCGGATAACACTATGCATACTTCCCTCCAGAATGCGAGGGTTATTGGGCACTCCCATATCATGTGAAAGTTCGTAGCCTTGGTGGCACCACAACTAGGGCAGCTGCCCGTCCTCGTTTGTGAAAACAGTTTTAGTCTAGACGGTGTGTAATGGTATCCATGCCGCACCTTCAGTTGTATGAGTCTGAATCGTGAGCTGTACGATGTGTTGCGTGTTTCTGTGCACATGTCTACCCATTGTTCATCTGTAATATCAATTTGCATGACACTCGCCCACTTGAAGCGAGCGTTAATTGACAGTACTGGTGTACGGTCTTGAACTAGTTGGTAGACAGATGAGACCAGGTCCCCCACCCCCGCAGTCAGAAAATAGAGGAATGTGTCACGCTCAGACTCTACTGGGAATCCCTTTCAAAGCTGCTTGTATGCCTGCGTATCCCTACCTATTGGAGCAAATTCGAGGATTTGCGGTGCAACAGTGTAGGTATATTGCTGGCTGGTACAAAATTCCTGTCTGTATACATATTCCCCAGCGAACTGAATCTCCATTGCACCCAGCTGCGACTAGAAGTCATGTCAACTCAGGGTAGGGATGGGATGCAATTCCAAAGCGGGAAATCCCTATGGTACGTAGTGGATACAGCCATTGCTCTCCATACCTTACGCCAGGCCAGTGCAGTCACACTGGTGGAGTCATGTAAAGGAGCTGTACATATGAAAGGGATTTCCGACCAATCCCGCACTTTATGAGTATTGCATACATGAACTGCCACGAGACGGAATCTAAGGCTTTCTGTCTATCCAGAGGCGCCACAGGTTCAGTGCTCGGAACCGCCCAGGGATGAAGCCTGATTGGTCCGGGTGAATTATGCGTATCATGATTGGTGTCATCTAAGTGGTCACGATCTTCACAAATATTTTAACGTCTGTATTAATCAACGAAAGAGGTCTATAAGACCCCCACCGCTCAGCTGTCTTGTTAGGTTTCCCAGCACCATAATCACAGCTTCTCTCATGGTTTCAGGGAGTGCCCCCATTTTTATACACAGTAGAAACTTCTTCTGATGCAGCCTGAGCCATTGGAACATGAGCATGCGCAGACAGGAGCTAAGTGAACCCAATCTCTTTGAGATGTTTAGTGAATAATTGCCTGAAAGAGTTTCTTGGCCGACCACTGCGTGCTCATCTTGCCTGGTCGTTACCAGAATGGTCAGTACCTTTGTCTTAATCCAGTCAGTGCTGTGGAGCTTCCTTGCTTTATAATGTTTCGCATTATCTCTGTGCTGTGTGAATTTGACATAGTCCCCTTACTATGTCCAAGGCCGAGAAGCAGGCGAGCAGAAGGCAGACTAAGATGCAGAGGTAGAGGGCAAACAGGTATGTGGGGGTGGCAAGTGCTGGTGGTAGAGCAGACGAGCGATGGGGGAATGCGGTGGCCCAGGGCACTGGCAGAGGAAATAAAATGGTTGACCCAGAAGAGAGGTACAAGTTGCCAGGATTGAATGTAGGCAAACACCAGTGAGAATATCCCGCCTTCTTGGCCACCATATTGGAGTGGTGCAATCCTGTGGGTGCTAATGTAAGATATTACTGAGAGCCTTTACACTTGTAGAATTGCAATAATCTGAAAAACGACTGGATAACTGTGGATGACATGAATGTGTTCACTTTAAATGATGGAACATAAAAAGCAGATTTAAGAGCCAGTGGATGGTAATAACCATTTTCTAAATAAAATGACTGCTTGTTTGAAGATAATTTCTTTGCTCTTCAGAAGAATCCACCGCAATCCCCACACGCTTAAATTCAGCTATTTGGGGACGTTTTGGACAGGCTAGAAAAAGCAAGAGCTTCCAAAATTAGGATCTAGGGGAGTATAAGACACACATAAAATGCAATGTGTTTAAAATATCTCTTCCAGCTGCAGGGTCTCAGGTCCCATTTCTAATGTCAAGTGCAACTTAAGGAGACGGCCATGATGTTATGGTCATTTTCCACACCAAAGTGATACTCATATTGTGATGAGGGCCAGTGACTTGTCAGGAATCTTTTAAAGTAAATTCCATCACTTTTCTTTTGATTAAAAGAAGTTCCTACATGCTTAAAGGATTGCACTACTCAGTACAAGAAAGAAAAGGGGCACAAAAGCAGTGGTAAGCAAGTAGCAATACCCTTGTGAAATCCTCGTTCTTAATAGTGTGGTGGCTGGGCTGTTTGCCAAGCAAATAGGTCAAGATGGCACTGCACTACCATTCTTAAAAATGGCAAGAAACACTACTCTCCATTACTTTTGCATTCTTTCAGAATCAGGCGCAAATAAGAAAAAGTGTTGTGCTCAACAACAGCACTTAACATATTAGCACCTAACTCAGATTAACACATTTGCCGGGTGCGGCAGCCAATCAGGTTGCTCCAAACCTGAGCTGAATCTACAGAGCCAAGCCCGGGTTTGGATCTACCCGAGTGGTAGCTTGAAAGGGCGCTGCTTTTTTACCTCTTCCCCTCCCTCATGCCTCCAAATCTAGCCCCTCCAGCCCCTCAATCCCCCTCACTCCATCCCACCCCCTCAAAATCTTCATACCTTCAGGGCTCCTCCAACCGGGCTGCACAGCTTCCTGTTGAAGACATGAAAATAGAAGAGGGGCTCCAAGCGGAGCGCGCCTTCCATTTCCATAGCAACCATGACTCTCCCGGGCCACACTGCTAACAAAGCAGCACAGGTGTTTTGTTTCCTTTTTTCTATCGCTATTAGCACCTCGAAGGTCTGTCTAGATGTATTCTAGAATTGGTTAATCGCCATGTTCTTTCTTTATGATCCGTTTCTATCCAAAATGCTATTGTGAAGGGTTTATTTGCTGATTGTCCACCATTATTAATGGCTGTTGGTCATGTGGTACATTCTGTATTCATGCATTATGCCTGAGAATGGAGAAATGCATTTAGCCCACCAAAAATACATGCTATTTCACCATTTCCTCTCCAAAAAAAGGTCAATTAAAGGGCTACGAACCACTAAATACCAAAATGGCCGCGCCTATAGGTAATGATGCCAGAAATGCATGATTTGATCATGAAGCCACTCCACAGCGAATTAAAAGTGCTGTTTATGTATGACTCTTGTAGTGCTACTCTTCTTCACGACTACACATTTCAAATGTACTTGATATGCTATGATTGGTTATTTATAACACGCTTAATACCCAGAGGTTTCATAGCGTGGACCCGAGGATGGAACCTGTGTTTATCCGGTCGTCTTGCTTCCAAGGCGAGCACGTTGCTCCTAAGCTATCCTCCCGAGACAAGCCCCAAGGAAGGGAATCTGAACAGTTAAAAGCCCTCTGGCTCCCAATGCTGGCCTCAGCTGGTTACTGAGTATTGGGGTCTCTGCTGATTCGCAGATTGGATTTATTTGATTTGATTGATTTATAACGCACACAAGCACGAACTAAATCCTATAAAGGTTCAAATGATCTATTAATTACATAACAAAAACAAGGACGGTCAGATTGACAAGGGGAGCATAGATTCAGGACTAAAAAGGAGAGTTATCCTTGTTGGCAAATGGTGGCAATGTTAGGCTTTGGGAATTAATGCACCTACCCTGGCCACCTCACAAATCCCCGGCCCGAACATCAGTACACATAGAAACAAGAATTGACAAAGCCTACGGGCCTGGCATTGCATAGTGCAAAGGGGCACTCTGCTGTGCATACGCTGCTATGCCTAAACAGGGGGTCTTGCAGACTGACATCCCTAGAACAGAGCATCACTGGGGCTTGATCGGTTGTGTCGCATCCTGCACTACAGCGTTGGTCTATGGGCCGGCCCTTGCCGTGACGAGTTCCGGCATCAGATGGCTGGCTGGTCCTCAGACCGGGCCTGCCTCAGCCGTGAAAAGGCTTCCACGGGGAGCTGAGGGCTCGGTGATCTAATCTGCTCTGTACTCCTTTGCCGACGTTCACGCGTTTGCAGGCTATATTTCCCTAGCCAGTTTTTTTCTTCTGGCTTGAAAGGTACCTTGACTATCACTGGTTTGGGGGTTTGGGGGTATGACTGTAAAAGCAGGCTTTGAACCTGCTGGGCACACCATTGTTTTCCAAATGTCCATCTTCCGCTTTAACAGAAAAAAAAGTAATTTCTCCAAGCTCAAAAATGCTGCTTAAACTTGCATTCACTAGTTTTCTTTGAAATGTGTTTCTTTATTTGTCAGACTACCAGATAAAGGCCATGTTATGAGAGCCCCTTCCTTTGTGTTTTATCACAGGTTATATTTATAAAGATGTTTTTTTTTATAAGGAATTGCAAAAAGTCATACGATTAACAAGCAATTTTTAATATATAACGTCTCAGCACCTACCATGGAAACCTTCTACTGTAGAGCGTGTCTATGGCTCCCTTAATGTACTAAACATCTGCATTACCAAGAGTGTTTAGGGTGCACCACTGCCACAGAAGTGATTTCAAGTGGAATTGATGTACAGTGTGGAGTTTGGAAAGAAGCAGCATGAAAGAAACTGCCCCATTTTAAAACTATTATTTTGAACTTTTCCTTTGAGTGGAGTTCAAATGCCAACTCTGCCCTTTTGGAACTCCACCCCCTCCTCCAATCTCTGCCCCCACCCTGGCCCCTGAGGGACACCCCTTTACATTTTTTCCATTTCCACCACTGCTCCCACTTACCTACCGCTCTCTTCTTCAGTCTCAGAGTTCTGAGATGGCACTTGTGTCTTCCAAAAAGTGTTATAAAAGTAACCAGTATCACATAACGGCATTCCTCCTACCAATTGCTTCCCCCTTCCACTCTACTTGTTCTACCACTCTACTCTCCACCCGCAGCACTTTAAAAGATCCTTCATAGTGGTGTAAAGCACAGTACAAAAAACCAACATGGCCGGAGGCCGCTGGGGATGTTTTCCTTTGAGGGATGTAAATATTTCCCACAAATATGTGCGAGCTGCTAAGCGCCGCGAGCCAGCCATAAGTGACCATAGGAGTTCGGAGCAGTTCTCCCCTCGAGAAATGTTTGAAGATATTGGGTTAAAATTGTGCACTTTAAAGCACACTTTTTGTGAAAAAGTTTTGTAGTGTGACACATGAAGAAATCCAATAGCTTCCAGGTCACCAACAGTGCACAGGAGCATTTCTCAATGCATGTTCATGATGCCTTTGCCCACACTATACCCCAGAATTCTGCCAATTTTAGAAGACGTATTCAAACGGGCTGTGGCCCCTACTGCCAGTAATGCCATTGTTGGCTACACCAACATGGGCCAATTGTAACGCTCACCTGGCTCCCACGGAGGCGCTGGTCTGGTCTGGGTTGCTGTGGCCTCTTCAAGCGTGATGCGCAGAATTCGGACCACCGATTGAACAGGACCCCCAAATCTTGTTTGTCGGGCCCATAGGAATATCCTTCTGCAGATGAGAAAGGGGATTAACTGTCTGCTGATTAGTGTGCTTGCTCCCCTCTTCCCCCCTTCGTTCTTCTCTGATTCCTCCAAAACCCCCGGTTTAAGCTCACCTTATGGTTTGGAAGGATGAACTCTCCATCCTGCTTCTGGTGCAGGGGTGCGCGTACGTCCAGTTACTTCACTGGTTTTCAGAATGGCGCTGGCACATCCACTTGACTTTACTGAGCGATACGCCGTAAGTATGAAGATGCAAAAGTCCAAGTGTGAGCCTCCTTTTATGTTGTCTTTTCTGTCCTTTATTTCAGGTGCAGAACAAAGGCGATGCGTTGAGGGGTTAAATTGCCGGTGATAAAGTCAGGTGAGTTAATGATGAGGGCAACCCCTCTAAATGTCTTTATAATTCCCCAGTAATGTCTTTTGTCCTTTCCCCATAGGGGCCGGGGTGCGGTACCTGCCAAAGATGCGGCGCCGACCCGAGATGTGGAATGGTTCACCAAGAAAAGCCGGTAAGTAATATGGCTGAAAATTCGGCTTTCCTCTTGTCTTCCCTTGCTCACCTTTTGTCTCTTCTTCTCTCCCCTAGGTGCAGAGATGTGGCGACCGGTGCTGAGAGCCGCGATGGAGCCGGGCGGCGTCTCGGGAACAGGTGAGTGAAGCGCTGCAGCGAGCAACGCAGTGCTTTTAAATGGAAGTCTTCCTTTAGGAATGCTGGCGTGAAGATTCCGGATGCAGGTAAGAAGGTTGAATAAGTTCTTGGTTTTCACCTTTCTCTTCTCTTATTCCCTTACAGGTGTTCCAGGTTTGAGGCGGGCGTGGCTGGAGTCCAGGTGCAGGAGCTGACACGGTGAACGTTCAGCTGCTGGGATGCAGAACAACGCGAAGCACGTGTGGCTGTCCGGGCGTGGCTTAAATAGCTTTGGAAGAAGTTTCAGGTGAGTATTCTTCCACAGCCCCACCCCAGTAACAAAATAGTTCCTTCAGAAAAATAGTCCCTCCTAAACCTCCTTTGGCTTGGTTCTTCATGCAGCATGGTCTGCATCAGGTGAGTGTGCAGCATGGTCTGCTTCAGTTAAGTGCACCAAACACTTCCCCTTATGAGCCTGGCGCCTATGGCACCAGGACTGATGTCCAACATGAGCCTGGCGCCAACGGCGCCAGGACAGAGTCCAAAGAGCCCCTATAAAGGGCCGATGGGCTTTTACCCGGGAGCGTGATGCCTGCTCCCGGGGGTGCTGGGCCTGGCCTGGTGCTCCGGGGGTAGGCATCATGACAGCACTCCCCCCCAAGGCCCCTCCCAAGGTCTTTTCCCTAGGAGGTTTCAGTTTGTTCGGGAAATTCCGATGGAACCTTTTTACTAGCCGAGGTGCATGTACGTGGTCGCTGGGTTCCCAAGATCTTTCCTGAGGCCCGTACCCCTTCCAATCAATTAGATAGAAAAGTTTTGATTTTGAGATCTTAGAGTCCAAAATGTTCTTCACCTCGAATCCAGGCTCCCCATCTATCTGGATTGGTTCTGGTGGCTTTATTAATCTGGTTCCTGGTTGCACTGGTTTCAAAAGCGACACATGAAAAACGGGGTGCATGTTAGCTGGTAGATCTAGCTTGACTGCTACTGGGTTAATTATAGCTTTGATCGAGTTAGGGCCTAAATACCTTGGATTAAAAGTCTGAGGTCCCTTGAGCGATAAGTGTTTGGTAGCCAACCATACTTGACCCCCTATTTGGTATGGAGACGCCTCCTTTCGATGCAGATCCGCATTCTTTTTGTATTTCCCTTTCGCATGTTGTGAGTGTGCAGTAGCATCCTTGAAGGCTTGAGTAATCGTACAATGCAAATGGTCCACTGCGGGCATTGACTCAAAGGTGAGTCCAAGTCTGAAGTACGAGGGTGATGTCCATATAGGGTATAAAAGGGGCTCTGACCAGTTCCAGAGTGTATCGAGTTATTGTATGCATATTCAGCCACCCATAAAATATCCTTCCAATTACCCTCCTATTGGTGCAACATACATCGTAGATATTGTTCAAGGGTCTGGTTCGTTCTCTCCGTTTGACCATCGGTCTGTGGGTGGTGGCTGGTTGAGAGTCTTACGTCGATTTGTGCCAGTTGACAACACTTTTTCCAAAAATGAGAAATAAACTGGCTTCCCCGATCGGAGATTAGTATGGACGGGAATCCATGCAGACGGATGATATTTTCGAGGAATTCCTTGGCAAGAACAAAAGCTGAAGTTAATCCTTTCAACGGAATAAAATGGGCCATCTTGGAAAATAAATCCACCACAACCAGAATAGTATTGTATCCATTACAAGAGGGCAGGTCCGTGATAAAATCTAGTGACAAGGTGTGCCAAGGTGCTGGTGGAATGTCTAAGGGCTGAAGAAGACCGGCGGGTTTTGTTTTTTGACCTTTGTTTGAGCGCAAACTCCACAGGACATCACGAAAGATTTAATATCCTTTCGCCAGGACGGCCACCAGAATTGTCGTTTAATCTTTTCCTCTGTTTTGGCAATGCCAGGATGTCCTTCCATCAGAGTATCGTGATGACGGGAAATAACCAGTTCTTGCAATTCCTTTTCTGGCAAAAATAAACGTCCTTGGAAGTAAGGTAAGCCATCGTTGATTGAAAAGGCAGATCCCCTTTTGATCCAATCCTGCAAGGCTGAAGAGGCCAGGAATAGTTTTACCCGTGCTTGAATGTCTTCAAGGGTTTGTAAAGTGGTTATCCCCAAGATTCTTTGTTCAGGAATTATCGGCACAGGTTCTGAGTTTGTGTCCATTTCTCCCATTCCGATTCGAGATAACTCGTCCGCTTTGCCATTCTTACAGCCGGGACGGCAGGTGATTACAAAATCGAACTCAGCAAAGAATAAAGCCCATCGGAGCTGTCGTGAAGACTGAGCCTTGGCAGTTTTTAAATATTGTAAATTTCGGTGATCAGTGATCATGGTGAAGGTATGCCTGGTGCCAAGAAGATAATGCCGCCAAGCCTTAAAGGCGGACTTAATGGCTAATAATTCCTTATCGGTGATTGCATAATTTATCTCCGGCGGCGAGAACTTTCTGGACCAAAATGCTACGGGGTGCAGTTGGTTGGTTTCGGGGTCTCTCTGAGACAGGACAGCTCCCATGGCCAAGCTGGATGCATCGGTTTCGACTATATATGGGAGATCAGGACGCAGGTGTTTCAAAATAGGTGTGGACGTAAATTTAGGTTTTAATTCCTGAAAGGCCTGTTCAGCTTCCTCGGTCCATTCAAAACGTTTATTCTTCCGCAAGAGTGCAGTGATGGGTTGCACCACCCGTGAAAATTCCGGGATAAACCTACGATAAAAATTGGCAAAACCAAGCATGCTTTGGACACCTTTCACCGAACTAGGTGATGGCCATTTGAGGATGGCATCCACTTTCCATGAGTCCCTTCGGACCCCTTTAGGTGTCAGGATAAATCCAAGAAACTCAACCTCGGTGGTATGGAAAACGCATTTTTCCAGCTTTGCAAACAGTTTGTGCTGGCGCAATTTCTCAAGGACGGCCCTGACATGTTTTCTGTGATCAGATTCCGAAGAGGAGTACACCAGAATGTCATCGATATACACGACAACACAGACATCAATGAGTTCCCGAAGGACATCATTCATGAAGAATTGGAAGGCAGCAGGCGCGTTGCACAACCCGAAAGGCCTCACCTGGTATTCGAATAGTCCATATTTTGTACGGAAGGCCATTTTCCATTCGTCACCTTCTTTTACTCGTACCAGATGATAAGTCCCCCGGAGATCTAACTTGGTGTATATGCAAGCGTCCTTCACCTGGTCAAGGAGTTCAGGGATCAAAGACAGAGGGTAACGATTTTTAACAGTTATCTGGTTCAATGTACGGTAATCGATACAAGTTCTAAGGTCGCCTTCTTTTTTTGGCACGAAGAACAAAGCCGAGGATGACGGAGACTTTGACGGGCGAATGAAACCATTGGCTAGGTATTGGTCTAAATATTGTCTCAAATGCAGATTCTCCGGCTCAGTAAGGGCATAAATCCTGCTACAAGGGGGTTGTGCACCGGGCACCAGATCGATTTGGCAATCATACGATCTGTGAGGAGGTAATGTGTTGGCCTGTTCCTTTTGGAAGACGGAATTTGAATTGGTATTCCGGAGGTAGTTGCATGGAGACAGAGGTTACTGATGCTAGACTGGTCTTCAGATTTTCTGGGTAGCAGGTTCGTGCACACTCCGGAAAGGTTAGTCTCTTCGCTCGCCAATCAATTCGAGGATTATGTGTCTCTAACCAAGGGATTCCGAGAATAACCTGAAACTGTGGAGCCTTGATTACATCAAACACAACTGCCTCCCGATGGCCGTCCGGACCTACAAGTGTCACCTCAGCTGTGGAATGTGTTACCGGTCCCAAGGCAATTTCGGTTCCATCAACTGTGGTGATGACATCTTTGCTGGTTTTAAGACGCAGGGGAAGGTTAATCCTGGAGACCAATTCACGATCCACGTAGTTTCCTATAGCCCCACTATCGATGTATGCCTTTATTGCATGCAACCGCTTAGGCTGTTCCGGATCTACGAGGACCATTGGCACAGTGAAATGCGAGGTCTGAGAGTTCGTTTTCAAGCTCGGCAAGCGGACCCCTACGCTTGTCGGGCGAGGTCGTTTCCCGATACAGAGGTTTCATGGATTTTTTCAGCAGCTCCTACCACCTTCCTGGGCGGCCTTGCCGGGCAATCTTGTAGAAAGTGTCCAGAGGATCCACAATAAAGACATAAGTGCATCTGCCGTCTTCTTTCACGTTCCTTTTGCGTTAAAGGTCCTTTAACTCCTCCGATTTGCATTGGCTCAGAGGCTTCAGCTCCCTTGAGGTTAGCGTGGGTCTTGACTAACACCCGGGTCTCAAACCTGGACCGATCAGCTTTTCTGTTTTGCAGTCTATAATCCAATTGGATCACTAAGTCTATATATTCTGAGCATTCTTGGGGCGGATTTACAACTTGGGCCAGGACATCTTTAAGTTCTCCGCGTAGACCTCAATAAAATAACGTGATTCTTTTATCCTCTGGCCACCCAGTTTCCACAATTAGTCTATTAAAGGTTGCAATGTAGGAAAGGAGGTCTTGATTGCCCTGTCACAGAGATAAAAGTTTGTCATCTAGAGCCTGCCCCTGGGAGTGACGAGCAAATAACCTTTCCATACTTGCTTGAAATCCTTGAAAATCACGAAGAATCGGGTCATCTTGAGTTACCAGTGGAACTGACCAATCGGCAGCACTGCCGCTGAGATATGACAATACAAAGGCTACCTTGGTCTGGTCATTAGGGAAGGCCCCAGGTCTGCACAGGAAATGCAAACGACACTGATTCATGAATACGGCGAATCGTTTGGGGTCCCCAGCAAAGCGTTCGGGTGGGGCCAGCGGCATGTTTCCAGGTAGATTAATCTGCACCGGGTTACTGGAAAGCACAGGAGCGGGGTTCCCTAAGGAACCGGCTAAAGGGGTTTGTCCAGCTTGACCTTGTAAAAGCTGTCTAGCCAGGTCATCAGCTCTTTCCTTTGTTACAATCACTTCCCTCCTGAGAGCATTAGTCTCTTGACGAGAAGCGTGTACTTCGGCCCGTAATTCCCCCAGTAGTTGGGCCAACTGGTCAGTCTCGGAAGTTTCCATAGCGCCTGGATGGGAATTTGTAGGAAGGCTTCGCGTTCTGTAACGCTCACCTGGCTCCCACGGAGGCGCTGGTCTGGTCTGGGTTGCTGTGGCCTCTTCAAGCGTGATGCGCAGAATTCGGACCACCGATTGAAAATGACCCCCAAATCTTGCTTGTCGGGCCCGTAGGAATATCCTTCTGCAGATGAGAAAGGGGATTAACTGTCTGCTGATTAGTGTGCTTGCTCCCCCCTTCGTTCTTCCCTGATTCCTCCAAAACCCCCGGTTTAAGCTCACCTTATGGTTTGGAAGGATGAACTCTCCATCCTGCTTCTGGTGCAGGGGCGCGCGTACGTCCAGTTACTTCACTGGTTTTCAGAATGGCGCTGGCACATCCACTTGACTTTTCTGAGCGATACGCCGTAAGTATGAAGATGCAAAAGTCCAAGTGTGAGCCTCCTTTTATGTTGTCTTTTCTGTCCTTTATTTCAGGTGCAGAACAAAGGCGATGCGTTGAGGGGTTAAATTGCCGGTGATAAAGTCAGGTGAGTTAGTGATGAGGGCGACCCCTCTAAATGTCTTTATAATTCCCCAGTAATGTCTTTTGTCCTTTCCCCATAGGGGCCGGGGTGTGGTACCTGCCAAAGATGCGGCGCCGACCCGAAATGTGGAATGGTTCACCAAGAGAAGCCGGTAAGTATTATGGCTGAAAATGTCCTTTCCCCATAGGGGCCGGGGTGCGGTACCTGTCAAAGATGCGGCGCTGACCCGAGATGTGGAATGGTTCACCAAGAAAAGCCGGTAAGTAATATGGCTGAAAATTCGGCTTTCCTCTTGTGTTCCCTTGCTCACCTTTTGTCTCTTCTTCTCTCCCCTAGGTGCAGAGATGTGGCGACCAGTGCTGAGAGCCGCGATGGAGCCGGGCGGCGTCTCGGGAACAGGTGAGTGAAGCGCGGCGCTGCAGCGAGCAACGCAGTGCTTTTAAATGGAAGTCTTCCTTTAGGAATGCTGGCGTGAAGATTCCGGATGCAGGTAAGAAGGTTGAATAAGTTCTTGGTTTTCACCTTTCTCTTCTCTTATTCCCTTACAGGTGTTCCAGGTTTGAGGCAGGCGTGGCTGGAGTCCAGGTGCAGGAGCTGACACGGTGAACGTTCAGCTGCTGGGATGCAGAACAACGCGAAGCACGTGTGGCTGTCCGGGCGTGGCTTAAATAGCTTTGGAAGAAGTTCCAGGTGAGTATTCTTCCACAGCCCCACCCCAGTAACAAAATAGTTCCTTCAGAAAAATAGTCCCTCCTAAGCCTCATTTGGCTTGGTTCTTCATGCCGCATGGTCTGCATCAGGTGAGTGTGCAGCATGGTCTGCTTCAGGTAAGTGCACCAAACACTTCCCCTTAAGAGCCTGACGCCTATGGCGCCAGGACTGATGTCCAACATGAGCCTAGCGCCAACGGCGCCAGGACAGGGTCCAAAGAGCCCCTATAAAGGGCCGCTGGGCTTTTACCCGGGGGCGTGATGCCTGCTCCCGGGGGTGCTGGGCCTGGCCTGGTGCTCCGGGGGTAGGCATCATGACACCAATGCCCCCACGTTACCCACACGTTCATGCTTGCTTTGCCTGTAGGGCCAGCAGTAATGTAATTCCAAGCAAGCGTCTCCACGCTGCTGCGCAAGCGCGTGGGGAAAAAACAAGTCTTACCCTGCCACATCTCCCAATGATGAATAATGGTATCCATGCGCTCCAGTGCAGCGGGTGAAGAAACAGCAGAGTCAGGGAACTGTTTGGGCTAAGGGACACTGCACCGGTGGCACATAAAATGTCGTTGGCAGTGAGCTATGAAGCTCGAAAATCACTGGTGATGGTCACCAGCAATTTCCAGATGCCACCGCAATCGGTTATTAGCAGCGCCAGACTCAAACATTAAGTGCAAGGCTCAGTAGAGTAACTTTGCTGAACATTTTGTGGGGGGGACATGATATCTAAATCAAAGAGGTCCCAGCCAAATGAGTGGGACAAAATGGTGTGCCACAAAATTTTGGGGGGACAAACACCATTGTGCCCGCCTAAACTGACGCCTATAGTAAACCTCCTCAGTTGAGAGGCTGATTCTGGGTCCGGCAGACCCAGGTCTCCCCCTGACCCGTGCAAGAGTGCCTCCATGTTTGTACTGCAAGGCAGAGGAGGTGGCACAATATGCAGGAGCAGGCCGCCCATTGTCAGGTGCAATTTATTAAAATGTGGCCGAGGTCAAGTCACTGATTTTGTTGTTTTACAATGGAGTCAACACATTTTTTTCTGTTTGTAACACAGGAGCAATCACACATTGCCTCCTTTACTATGCTGGGGTTGTACGTGCACTCAACAATGGTTGCGATGTTAGTGTGCATTGTTTGCAGAATATGATGCGCACACATGCCAGCCTATAAGACTTTCAAGACTCACCCTCTCACACTCGAGAGGTCAAATGTGGCTTTTGTCTTGCCAATGCCAGAGTTGCAGCTTTTCCCCCTAAAACCGCTCACCCACTCCTTTGAATGTCTTTAGTTTACTATGCATATCCTAGCTCTCCATATAGTTACATCATATGTTTGTGTGGGTTGTTTGAAATATATGTTTTTACCATTTTAAAAAAAAACACTGTGTGAGTGACACTTTAACACACAGAGGGTTGACTGTGGAGTTTTTAACCGTGACACACCTGTGTAGCACACCGCTTCCTGATGCCGCAGTCGGGAGATTGCGGCTGCATTGGTGGAATTGTGTGCTTCCTTCACACCTACACACACGCATCTTAAGCCTCCTCTTAGATCTCTCCCATACTTGGACCGCGGTCCCCCAGGGCGTTACAACAACAAAGCGCATTGAGGCCATACCAATGGGGAAATGGCGCTATATAAATGACGACTACAATGCAATACAATGTGAGCCACCAAGATGAATTTCGAGGTTGCGCTTAATATTGCGCTGCTATCAGAACCCTGAGCCTGACGTGACGCCTATAGATATCTATTTTTTAGGATCAGACTGTGGCCACGCAGACGCTATTTAAAGCATTAGCTGAAAAAGTAACTCCGATGGCCCTTCCCTTTCAGACCCTGAGGCCCTCAATCAGCAAAGGGTGTTAGTGGGGTGCCCAGCAGGGATGCTGCCCAGCAGTTCATATTAGTACTGGGCAGAGGATCCGCTGGTAGGAAAAAGTCTGATGAAGGAGCTTCCAGCCAGGATGGCGGAAGTCACGTGGCTACATAAGCATGGTTGAGTCACGCCGCGTGCTAATCTATCCCGCCCACCTCCGCCACTGCCCTGAATGTCAAATCGATGCTACAGAGCCACCATTTCCAGGAGGAATTCCTTCTGAATCAAATGTTTAGCAGATTATCAAGGGGGCACCGGGGTGCCTCAGTGAGATTCAGGATGTATGGGGGTGACCCAAGGGAATATTCCCCTCCTCAAGGCAGTGTGCCCAGAGGAGGGCACCACACGAACCTCTCCCTTCCAGAGAAGTCTCTTTCTCCCAGAGCCCTTATGGACCACCAGTGGAAATTGTTGACAGCTGGTAAAATAGGCATGTCCTCTTTTCTCGCCTGCTCGGACAGAGTGGGATTATTTTGGTCAATCCACCCCTGGGCCTGGAGTAAATACTCACCACCCGCCTGGTTGCATTTGTAAGGAACATTTGGTAAGGAAGCGCATCATCGCCAGTTCTAAAGATGGGGCATGCGTTGACAGCTCCCAAGCCCAGTATCCAGGGCAGTGCTGCAATGGCCAAGGCCCTTTCTAGAGGTAAAAGCTTCACGCTTAACTCCCACACCATCTGCCTTGAGTGGATTCTGAACCCTCATCGCTTGCCACGCTATAGAGTGAGGGTTTCCTCAGACCCTCATACCAAGTAGGTTAAAGTAACACAGAAGCGGAACAAATTTGCCTACTTATACTAGGCTCTGGCACTTCAAGATATGGGGTACTAAAATCCAGTTCGGTTTTTAGGATATCAACAATCAATATGTAAAAGCAGTCTGTGCATATAATGAGTTTAATTATCAATAATTATTTTTACAGAAATGTTACTTCTCCTAAAAACCCGACGCCATTTTAGTGTTTGGTGGGTTGGCAAGCTTATCACTATTTGATACATGTACTAAAGAACTAGTACAAGTAGCAAACGGGCCAGAATAAAGAACTAAACCAGCAGAGCACACTGGTTACACAGAGCCATTGCTAACCCTTGTGCGTGTGACTGACGCAGGTTACACGACCTCTGAGGCACCTCTGACGCAGGTTACACCTCTGACGCACCTCTGACGCAGCGACAACCTTCCTGAGGGTAAATACGCAAGATGGCAGGTGCAAAGCTCAATGAACACAAAGGGCTGTGATGAAGAGATGAAGGGAGTATTACGAGGGCCGGCCGCTGGGTAGAGGGACCGGTGCTATTCCACTATCTCCCCCTCAGGCAGCACCTTTCTCCCTGCCACTATGGAAGCTTCTAGGATATCTGGGCTACCGGGGGCAGTGGGGAGCATGTTAGAAAAAAGAAGGAGAAGCAGATATGGCTACTGGGTAAATGGCACATAGGATACAGTCCTATGGAGCATGACACAACCAAACTCCTGGTCACCAAAAAGCCATGCAATTCATGGACTCTCTCCCAGACGCAGCAGAGCACCTGGAGATGATGCAGATGGCAATGGCGCATGGTATACATTGTAAATACGCAACACAGCGTTGCGCTTTACTAATACGGATTAACATATAATATGCTGGGGAAAGTACGATGTGAATGATCCACTCAGCAACAATGTTGGGATTATGAGAATACCACACTCACTCTACTAGACACAGTGAAAAGACTCAGAGGCAATGATCGGCAGATGAGTTGGAAAAAAGACTGCCAGTCCAGCAGAGCAGCAGCACTATAGAGGGTGTCAGAGATTGGAAGAAATATTCTTGCGGACATGGGTGTTTCTATATACGCACTCCATTAGGGAGCCAAAGGAGAGAGTCCGCTCAGAACAAGGAGAAGTAGGGACATTCTGCACCGGCCAGGAAGGCAGGTGGTCGCGCACACAACCGTCCTCCTTCACTTATTGCCCTGCTTTGCAGGATCTCACCAAGATGAAGCCTGGGTAAAGTCTTGTTACTGGTTGGCTCCCTGGAGACAAGTCGGACGTACAATTTTTACTGTAAGAGAATAAAAGACTTCTTGAAAAGGGGAAGGTAAAGCCAGAAAGGGAGATGGCTTCGGGATTGGCTACAAAACTAGGCCAATGATCTATGACACCGAAGTCTGAAGACTCTACGGTCAGGCAGTAGGTCAAGCAAATTAATCTATTATTCTTTGAGTACATTTCTTATTCCAGAGGGCGTTCAAAATACCAGCGCTTTGAGATCATACCAATGATATATAGAGCGCTATATAAATGCCAAGTAACATAGCATAACATAACATAACATAACATTAGTATTACAATTTAGAATGCAGTTGCTGCTCTACAGCTACTGTAGGTGGAGGGAGATACAAGTAACTCATCACTGTACCTGTATCTTCTTAAACAACCGGCAGAGCCTTATTTTATCTGCCGCCACCAGTAAATACTTCTAGGTAAAAGCTTCCAGTGGTACAAAACATCCAGTGAACATTTTATTTTCCAGCAGCTACACAAATAACACCAGAAGGCAAATGCCTCCAGGGATAAATACCACCGGATGTAAAACTACAGCCAGTCATATATTTCGGGTTCTAGGTCTGGCATATGCCTCTGAAGGCACAAAACACCTCTCCATCATCACATGTGTGCTGTGTCATTACAAGACACATTCCTCACAGAGTAGCAGCGATTTATGGGGGCTACCTTTGAAAAGCCCAAATCTGGTCTTATTTTTGTCAGTAAATACTGCTAATCACTGGCTGTATTTTCTAATATAATGGGGATTACCACTGGTAATACAAGCTTGCTGGCTGTTGTGTCACCTATGGCGATAATTGCTTCTGGTGTTATTTACCACTAGTGGTAACCTGGTAGAGTGGGTTCTACTAGCGGGAAACATTTTTACCTTTTGTGATGGGAAATTCACTCAAAAAGCAGTAATAGGATGTTTAACAGGGCGGTATTCATACCGCCTATTTTGCAATGATGCCTTGATGGTTGCTTGTGCAATTAGTTAAGCAATGGGGAGGGAGGGGTTAGCTACTCTTCAAGCTTGTGAAAGTGCTGGAGCTATGCTAGCTAGAAGGCCTGAGCGTGGCCAGGAGCAGGAGGCCAGGGAACACGAATGCCCACTCGGTCCCCTCCCAGAGCGATTCCTACTTTCACTGCACTGCGCAGGGACATCTGCTTACTCTACATTAGGTTGGCAGTTATGCCCTCGCCAGCTGCATATTTTCTGCCTGCACATTGTTTTTGGAGACTAGCTGAAGAGCAGTGTACATGTTAACACAGGAAGCCACACATTACTCACTTGATTTGGCGAGAATTGTGTGCGTGGAGCAGCGCAGATGGCATGCACGTGGGAGGTGGATCGTGAATGTGTGATGTCATCAGGTGACGCCTCTTTTCCAGAGGAAAGGGACCGTGTCAGTGGGGGGTGGCTGGCCTGGGGAGACCTGGGTGGAACTGCACTGTCCTGTTGGCGGTGGTGGATGGAGGATTGGGGGCTGGAGTGAGGAAATGGTTACTCAAGCAGCATTTGAGGCACTGTAGTATCTATCTGCAGATCACTGGCAGGCCCAGCACTGTAGGAAAGACTTGGAAATAATCCAGACTATCAGTGTAGAACCTGTAGCAGCTCATCCAAGAGAAAGAGGTCGCAGTCGTCAGTTACAACAACAAGAAGCCTGTCAGACACATCAATTAAAAGCTACCGAACAAGGAATGAATGCAGACTCAGCGCTGCAGCCATTGTTATATCGTCTTTCCCTGTATGCCTGAGTGAGTGAGGTCACTGGGAGAATGTTGAGACTGTGGTTGGAATGTGTACTTGTGAAGCTGGTCTGGGTCCCCTCTGGGGCTCTGCTCCTATCTGAGCTCCTATCTTTGTGACATCTAAATAAAAAGGAGCTTGTACCAACCTACATGATGTCTGGAAGATTCATCATTGCAACAGAGGCGGCGAGTTGGCTTTTGAAGCAGGACCCAGGTGAACTGGGTTGCCCAGCTCATTAAGATGAGTAGCAATACCCTGGAGATGGATGGGGATGCAGATTGTAGTCATACATCGGTAATCAAGACGACTCGGGTAGTTTGGCAAAAGGGAGTCTGTTTTAATGTCAAATATCTAAAACAGGGAGTACAACGAACATCAGCATTCGCTCGATCCTCTTACTCAACTCATTTTAGTAAAGACTGAGGTTATATCATGAAAAATTGTCATCAGTGACGTGCTGACGTGTGTCACTTACCAACGCATCCTGCGTGGCAAACTACAAAACCTATTGAGGAAAGTGATAGGCTCTAAGTGAATATCTAAGTATAAGTTCCATATCAGTATAGAACCGTTAAGGAGAGTGATAGGGTAAAAATGGCCACTATGAACATCGCTAAATACACGACGTTCCATTGGCTATATAACTATAGAACCCTTAATTACGTGGTCCTCTGCAATTGGGTGGCTTCTAACCCCCGTAAGTACTTTTCCACCTACGTCTAGCAGCATGCAGACTTAACATCCAGGTGCTGGTGACCTGGTCTTAACACTAGCCCCCCCACCAACTAATCTATCAATCCATCATCACCTCAACGGTCCAGCGTCGATTAGTGCTTTGAAGTTTGGTCTTGAGTTTGTACTGTGCTCTGAGAATTTTAGGGAGTTTGGGCAAATCCTGCCCTTGTGCGTAGGTGTGACCACCTCGATCGGCCAACTTCGTTCTTCCACGTGACTGGACATCATGAAATCGAGCCTTTTTGTGTATTTATTATTATTTTCTAATAGTCCTCTGACGTCTTTTGTTTTGCTCAAGCCTTCTGAACAGGAGCCTCTGTTCTTTCATACGTTTTGTAGCCAATGTCAGCCAATTACAGTTCTGATAAGACCTTGGCTTCTTGGCTCATCCAACACCTTCTGCTGAGATTCATTTGTAATTCAGTTTGCTTTTTAACTGCGACACACTGAAATGAGGCCTTCTTGCTTAATGTTCAGCACTGCTTATAATGCGTAGTGGAAACATCCATCTTTTACTCATTCATCTCCATCTATATATATATTGACGCTTACCGCAATCTATTTACTATAAAGCTTGATGCTAACTGTTTAAGATTACTTTGCTGCTTGCGTTTCTTTTGCATCTGTACATGTATAAACTAGGTTAATATCTTCATCTGTTTCTGCGGCATAAGCTTCTTCACCTTGATCCCAAGATGTCACTTATCCATGGTACTTTCTTGATGCCTTATAGAATATCTGCATTCTCTGGTCTCTGCATCTCTTCTATGTGCACCATCTCTTTCTGTGTGACGTCACCATTCACCTTTGCCCTTCATCTGCTCTGCTTCTTCAGGAATCTCATTTAAATGGCCATGATATTATCTTGTGTGCAGGTACGGTTTCCTCAATGGGTACCTTGCCTCCCAGATATTCTTAGTTATTGGTACTCTCACTGGTACTGCACAGAGTCCATACTCTGCTCTTTGTCTATTCAACTGCTCCGTGTATGTCCCCTACTGTGGTTTCCAACAGACAGGTAATATGGGCGGAGTAGGGGTACTTGGCTCCTCCTCTACACCGGCGTGGAGGTCAATGAACTGGTAGCTGCATGGAGAGGTGAAGGATTAAATTGCTGCGGGGGTGCAGTAACAAGTAAGGACCCGCTGCCCTCCAGGAGTTGTTAACCCACCACCAAGGGCATACAAGGAAGCGCCAGTGAACACCCAGAACACCTTCCTTGCTGTTGTGCCTGCAGGCAAAGGAGAACAAATAGGGTGGATCGTATGGGCGCTGAAGGAAGTGGCCCTGTATCAGTGCAGTGAAAATGGAAAGCAGAAACTTCTGTTCTGCTGGTGAGCCAAGAGACATTGCTGGATTCCATCATCAAGGTACTAGGATGGGGCACCCTGAACACCTGAAGAAGCAGAGGATGGCACCCGTTAGTGCCTTCCAACTATGTAGTACCACAGAAGAGTAGCCAGGATGCCTGGGTAACTGATAAACCTGTGGAAAGCCTACATGGAAAGATTTGAGAGGAGCTACACCCATGCACACCCCGCTTTGCAAGCAGTACTTTGGCGGCGGGCTACAGGCAAAAGTCAGTGTCAGAGTGTAGGCTGCCCTTTAACTGACCCAGATTGGTGGAGAATGATGCAGGAGAGGCTTGCCCAGGAGAAGGGTCCCGCAGCCTCTGCTGTGCTCGGAGGGCCAAGTACCTGACTGGCGGCTGTCCAAACCTGAGTCTGTTTGTGCCGCTGCTTTCCTATAGATCTGCACAGCTCCATGATCATCTGAGATATGGTGTCCTCAGCTCGTAAGCAGGAGGGATTGGTGACCTAGTAGAATGTTGGTCTGAGGAGTCCGGACTGGTCACTGCTCTTGGAGAAATTGGAGTATCACGTGAATGGGAAGAGGTGAATCCTGACGAGGATGAGGCCTGCCGAGTTAGAATTAATATGGCGTTAATCCCCTATTCCAAGGGTTGGAACGGGGGTCAACAGCCCGGCAGCCCAAGTTAATGGACCGAGCGAAGTGAGGGCGGGTAACAAGGGCTCTGCACCGTTAACCCCTGGTTCCAGCCCTTGGAATGGGGGATTAAGGCTATTAGTACCTCCGGTTGCCAAAGCGGTAACCCAAGGTGCTAAAAAAAGGATTTTCCCTCGTTCAACGGGAGGCTGCTCGCGTCCCGCTGAATGAAGGAAAATACTTTACAAAAATGGCCACCATGGAAAGGGAAGGCGGGGCTCCCTCTTCCCTTTCCATGGTGGACATTGGGAGCAGAGCAGAAGGTGCGGCTGTGGCGGCAAGTGACGCCTCAGCCAAAAGAAGGTAAGTTGGGGGGGAGGGATAAAAAAAATAAGCTGGGACGGAGGGTTGGGGGAAGATGGCGGCAGGGGGAGCCGACCGTCAGGCGGCATAGAACACAGGTTTTCACCGGCAGTTCAAGCCTGCTTTCCTATCCACCTGGTTGGCTGGAACCCCCACTGGGGTGCTAATAAAAGAGATGCTGTGCTGTGATGTACACAGGACTCACCATGATGTGCGGAGGACGCAGCGTGTTAGTTTTGACTTCAGTGCCATTGATATTGTGGAAGAGGCGCTGAGAGGGTCACAGAGTTAATATTGTTTGTAACAATGATTTATGGTATTCATCTTTTGGAATGTACTTGTATGCCAACAGGCTGCATGTTTGCTGATTTCTGTTTTTCTTTTTAATGATTTTTATTGTTAAAATATTGATTTTGATACAGATATCAACAGGTTACAAACTTTGAATAAGAACAAGAACCGCAAAGAAATGACATAGTAAATGATTTTGATCCTTTGTAATAGTATTTCTATAAAGCTAAGTCATTTGTTAAATTCACTTGCGAATGTACTATGAACTATAATAGATATAAACCGCATTAATATAACATGTTGTTTAGAATTAATTATATCACAGGTCTGCAGCGAGTGACTTATATGTAGTGAAAAATAGAGATTTTGGGGGGAGACTTACAGGGAGACAGACTAGAGACATATAAGGATAAGGAGGGAAGAGGATAGTGGGAGGAGTGGGTATATTGGATTATTTCATCAAAATAATCTGGTCATTTCAAAAATTATCTAGTTCAAGTATTTCTGAATAAGTATGGAAATATGAATAATGATGCTAATATAAGGGTGTAAATTTATGTACCATGAGCAGTTGCATTAAAACAGTTAAGATACCTGGTGAAATAATACCACTTAGCATTATACTTAGGAATTGTGTTGTGATTATTGGCCATGCACATCTCTAGTTTATGAGTGTTACAAATGGTGAAGTTCGAGCCTCAAAAATCTACAATATGCTCACCTCAAATTTTAAGATTTGCCCTATACGTCTGAAATGGGAACTTGATTTGGGCTTCATGTTTGAAGATGAAATATGGCATCGTCTGTTTACTAAAATCAAACAAATATCGGTATCAGCAAATATATCACAACACTATTATTTCTTCATGCACAGAGCATTTATTACTCCTGCCAAATTGGCTAAGTCTAATCCGAGTTATAATGCTAAATGTTGGTCATGTGGCATATCTCCCGCCACGTATATGCATATGTTTTTTGAATGTTCATTTACTGTTAAATTTTGGCAGGAAATCTGGATGCTTCTTAAATATATCTTCTGTGTAAATGTGCCCTTTTCCGTTGTTAACATATTTTTAGGAAGTATAGCCATTACAACTTATTTCCCATCCGACTCTGCAAGACTGTATGACTTATTCATCTGCATAGCTTTAAAATGTATTACGGCTAACTGGAAAGACTCTAGTTTACTTTCCACCAAAATCTGGTGGAACACCATTTGTAACACTCATAAACTAGAGATGTGCTGATTTCTGTTTTTGCAGCGTTTTCAACACGTGTAAATGTAATATTGTTCCCTGCTGGGCGGCAGGCTGGGCTGCTGCTTACTGAGGGAGCTTAGTGTTGTTTAACAGTGCCTACTTACCACTGTGTGTTTATAGACAAGTGGGAGCGTGAATCAGTTTTAACCTTTAAAATATGTGTGATTTAACATGGATAAACGTTATTTCTGGATTATAGTTACAAGCAGCGTTGGACGTTTGGCTGTGACGTAAATTTTGATAGGACAGTTGTATTCATGTGTCTGCCGAAGCATTGTGTGAATGGGGAAACCGCACATTTTGGCATTTCTGGTTAACTTTATAACAGTTTTATCCTTTACAGGTTTAAGGCTTTATGGACTGTTAGGAGCTACCTGTATTTTCAAATGATTTTGTTATGGTGTAACGCTTTGAGGCCTTTTAGTAATTAAGTCAAACACCAAAAGGACTTTTAGAAAATTGCTCTAGATGAATAGAGGGACAGTATTGTGTACTGCTGAACATAGGACCTCATCATGAGTTGGGCGGTAGCCCTTAAATCCGGCGGTAATGGCATTAGCACTGCCAATACCGTTCCGCCGGATCATGAGTCAGCATTAATACCGCTGGATCCAAAAGGAATCAGCGAAATTACAGCCGGCGCAACTACAGCCGGTGCTATTACAGCCAGAGCAAATAGCGCCCACAACACAAAGCACAATTACAGCCGTATCACAAGTGCATGTACAGTGGTATTAGCACCTAAAACTGGTGCTGGTACAGCCGAGAATTGCCCCAGCCTGCAGCTGGAGGTAATTGGAACCTAGGTGCAAGGAATCAAGCCACAGGTGTACACAATGCTCACCAGAGGGCTATATAAGACACACCCAGGCCCCAAACACTGATTCCAACACAGTGCCATTCATTGATGTAGGCTGGGCCGGACAGCTGCTCATGCTTCGCCTGGACCTCGAGATGCAGGCCAACGAGGACAGGGCACAAGGAGCACATGGGGTCAGGTGAGGAGAATGAGGAGGAGGAGAACAGCCCAGCAAGGCAAGCACCCATCGCCATGGTCAGGCCATCACACTGGGCCCTCAGTGACACCCAGCTGGTAACTGAGTACTGTTTGAACAGGGAGACCATCACTGAGCTGCTGGCCACAATTCATGAAGACATTGGGAGCAGGATCAACATCCGTACAGCCATGCCCCCACTGTTAAAGCTGGTGGCAGTCCTGCAGTTCCTGGACAGGCACCTTCCAGCACTCTGTGGCCATGATGTACGACATGGCACAGCCGATATACAGTGCAGTCCTGGCCTGCTGAGCTGTGTGAACTGACATATGTCACTGCCCAACACCCAGGCTAACAACATTAAGGCAAGGTTCCATGCCATTGCAAAACTGCCTAACATCATAGCAGCCATTGACTGTACCCATGTGGCATTGGTGGTGCCCCAGGCCCATGAGGCTGTATACAGGAACCGGAACTACTACCACTCCCTCTACGTGCAGGTGAACTTTGGCCCAACCTCATCATCACCCACTACTGTGCCCGCTACCCAGGTTCTACCCACACCGCCATGGTCCTACGCATCAGCACACTGCCGGGATACATGGAGAGGCACTGAGGACAATGGACCCGGATAGTGGGTGAGTACAATCCCTGCCACACATGCACAGTGAAGCACCAGACCAAAAAGGAGGGGTGTGGCAACACAGAAATAAAGCATGGCATGAAAAGTGGCAACACTGGCACAATCCGGGCAGCACCTGCACTAACATCAGGGGGCATACAAGGGGGCATGCACATGTCGGACACACCTGGACACACACGCTGACGGACACAGACCACTGCTATCACAACGGCACACTACCCCACATGTACCACAATGCATGAGGAATGTGGCACAGCGCAGATCAATACACCAACACACAACAGCAAGTCCACCCGTGCCACAGTCCTGTGACATGCCACAGAGCACCCACCACATTGCCACAGGAAGCATGAACAGACACAGTAATGCATGCCACCATTTACAAATGCTGCACAGCCATCACATATTCACACTGCATGGGCAGGATACACACATGCATGCACATGACTCACAATGCCCGGATATGTTTAGACAGCAAAACCAAGTGTGAGACAATTGACTGATGTCTGAATGTCAACACATGCAGGTGACTCTGGATATCCACACCTGCCGTGGCTGACGACCCCTGTGCATAACCCACGTACACCAACACGAGACCGCCTACAACCATTCCCACAACCGGACCCGTGTATGTATAGAGCGCAGCGTTGGACTCCTCAAGGCCCGATTCCGTTGCCTAGATCGCACTGGTGGAGCCCTAATGTATGCCCCTGACAAAGTTGGTAAAATTGTACTGGTGTGTGCAATGCTCCATAACATTTGTTTGAGGAGGAATGTGCCACTGCCCCCTGACGCAGACAGGCCATACCCAGAGGAAGAAACCGAGGAACATCATGAGGCAGGAGCCAGAGCAGACACTCACAGAGATGATGTGAGGGAAGGAAGATTGGCCCGGCAGGCACTAATATACAATGTCTTCTATAACTACACCCTGCCACCAGCACTGTGAATAAATTACACTTGTACTTAATCACGATGGTCCACACATTATTGATTTTCAACTAACCTTTATCTAACATTTTGCACTAACTAACCTACCTCCTCCTGCCCAGCACCAGCTCCTCAGCACATAATCTCCCCCTCCCCCACCCACCACCAACTCCCTAGCACACAATCCTCCTTCCCCCACTACCACCACCAACTCTCCAGCACACAATCCCCCATCCCCCACACACCAGCAACTCCCCAGCACACAATCTTCCTCCACCCGCTCCCACCACCAACCCCCGGGCACACAATCCCACCTCCCCTGCCCACCACCAACTTCCCAGCAAACAATCCCCCCAAACCCAACACACCACCAACTTCCCAGCACATCATACCCGCTCGCCCGGCCCCCCAGGGAATCCGTGGCATGGCCGCTGAGCCCAACAAAAGTCATGCCATTTACGATGGCCTTGGCCTCTTCACTCCAGTCCCAGCAGCTGGTGACCCGTGAGTGCAGCTGGCACAGGGACTGGCGCCTAGCGGTGTTCTGATGCAATTCCTCTGTCTGCATGGTTGAACTAGAGGGTATTGAAGAGACCCCCTGCGGCTGTTGCCGTTGGAAGTCATTGGTTGGCTGGATCTGCTCAGCAAGGGCTGAGACACCCTCAGACATCTCACGCACCCTTTGGCCGAACTCCATCAGTGATGCAGTGCATGCAGTAACAACCCTCCGTGTCCTGGCGCTGTCACACGCCTTGCTATGTGTTTCACCATGGATGGCATCCCGGATTGCCTGTATGTTGTCAGAGTTTACATTGGTGATGGACTCATCTGCCTTTGCCATGCTTCCATGTCAGCCAGCCTCTGCATAATCATGCCCAATGTGGCCATAGGCAGCGATGGTGAGGGGGTACGTTGCCTGGATGGGCTGGCATCAGGGGAGCCATACAAGGGGTTGTCCATGTTTTGCTCGGGAGTGTGGCAGCACCGGCAGCGTGGTGGGCTCTGGGGGCTCTGCCTGCTCTGTCATGTGGTGTGGTGGGCCTTTGGGTGTGGTGGTGGGTTTCCTGTGCAGACTGCAACCTGGGGTTGTGGGCACTGCTGCATGGTCACTGTCACTGGTGCTGTCCCCTCCAGTGTCATGGTCAGCAGTGGTCAGCAGTGGCATATTCTCTCTGGCAGTGGCAATGGCTGGGATGGGGGTGTGGGCATGCTCCTGCTGCGGTGGGATGTGGTGGGATGGGTCTTGCACCTGTGGGTCGCATGTCTGCCCCTTTGCAGGGTGGTGGTGTAGCCGGACGGCACACTCCCAGATGGGCTCGCTGCTTCCTCATCCTCCGATGCCTCTGGCGGAGCTTGTGTGCCTGTAGGGGACATAGGAGATGGCGTAAGAACACATTCTCCCAAATGCTTTCGCATGCGCGATGATGCATACATGGTTATGTGTGTGGCAACGGACTGTTGGACTGATGCGCAGGCCTGGTCTGGGGCTTTTTCAAGTGAATGGTCTATGATGGGAACTGGAGGAGGATTTGTAGGGGTTTGCATTTGGCCATGGGGGACGGCAAAGGTACCTTGGTGGACTAACTGTTGCTTGTCTTGCATGCATCTGATCTGCATGCTCAGATGTTGCAGACGCATGTGATTTTTTGTTGGGGGGGTGGCGTGGTATTTGTCACTTTCAGGTCCCTATGGGGCACGACTGTGCTCCCGCCATGGGTGTATGCTGCATGGGGCATGGATGCGTCCCTTACCTACCCTCACCACTGCTATGACTCATAGGGGTGGCCTTGGTGCACTGGCACATGGATGCTGCAGTAGGTGCCTGTAGTGGCTCCCACACACTGCCCACAGTCACAATGCCCAGCTCATAGGTTGTTAGACTGGGGGGATACTGTACTAGGCTGTTGTTGTTGCATGCAACTGTTTGGGGGGGCGGTGTTGGCTCACCTTCTGCCTCCTGGCTGCCGGCACCCACCTCTGCACATCTCACACTTTCGATTCCCTCCATCTCGAGCACCAAGTTGCGCTTCTCCCACAACCTTAGTGCTAGTGGCAGTGGTGGGCCTCCCCCTGTGGACATGGTGTCCTGCCTGTGCTGGGACCGCAGCCCTGAACCCGAACAGGCAGGTCATTCCATCTCTTCCTGCAGTCTTCCCCGTCCCGGGGGACACGCCTGACTGCAGTTACCTTCTGGCTCACCCTCTACCAGATTTGGGTGCGGTGCTGGAAGGAGGTTTTTGCGCTGCTTTGCACTGTAGCGCTCATCATGATGGGCCACTACTCGTCAACCAGCACAAACAGCTCACCCGCTGTATATTTTGGCTTTCTCAGCCGATCTTGGGCTGCCTTGCCCCTGACCCTCTCCTGGGACATTTTTGGTGCTTGGGGAGTGTGGATGACTGCTAGGGACTCTGATCTTTAATTGGCATTTCCAGAATGGCCACCGCAGTGCTTTCTGTTCCGGCAGAAATTAGTTTCCTGCCCGTACTATAGCGCAGACGGCAATAGCGCTAAATGCACTGGATTGTTGGGCGATAGCCCGCCTTGCAGCGCTGTTTCTGCCAGACGCAATTAGCGTTACTGCGGGGGCTGAGTGCACGTGCTCGCGCACTTGTGATGCAGCGCTATCTGCGCCACGGGTCCCGTCAGTAATACTATTTGCACTCGGCAGAAATAACGCCCACTTACTGCCCAACTCGTGATGAGGCACACACGTGTTTATCGCGTAACTATATTAGCACGCATGCTAGTTCTATTCATGCACTTTAACTGCTTGGTGCAGAGTGTCACGTGTTTTGGCTAGATGATTGAGTGAATGTTTTGCTGGCATGAGTGGTAAGCTTTATTTCCCTTGCAATTGATTTTCAGACTAGTCTATTTTAGTAATTGGGATCCTTGTATTAAGTGTTGTTTTGTGTGAGTTGGGAAGCCTCTCGCAATCAAAGTGGTTTTGTTATGTCCATTTTTCATCATGTTTTCTTTATTTTCCATTGGAAATTGCAGAATATTTGTTTGCATTTTATGCAGATAGTGCAGGAATGGTGTTTGTCCTGCGTGCAGGTTCACCTCTGAGTTTCATGGGCAGACCTGTAGTGGAGAAGTCTGGGCCCAGTTTACTTTTCATAAAATTGTGGTTGGGTCAGCAGGACTTTGTGGTTCATCATGAACGCTGACCATTGTATGGAGCTCTGCTTGGAAAGATTCTTCTTTTATTTTGCTCGTTCCTTTCCTACATTTAGGTGACATTCTGTGTTAAGTTAAAGGCCTGTTAGTGTGGGGTATCATTGAAAGTTGTCAAATTTGCCTCTCTGGATAGGTCATTTATTTATTGTTATGTTTGTATTTATAGCAGTGCACAAAACCCTCAAGCATCTAGGCGCTAATTACAGTAACTGCAAAATGAAAGTCTTCAAATGCCAAGACCATGCATAAGGGTTACAAAATGCAGGTGGATCTTGAAAGCATTATCTGGCAGAGCCACGCCTCATGGTACGGGGGGCTACATCAGGTGTACAAATACGCATAAGGGGCAACGTGAGGGCAGGTTCACAATCTGGCAAAGCCACACCTCATGGGATGGGGGCTACATCAGGTGTAACATAGGTATAGTAAGTGCAAGGATGTCATTTAGGGGTCGCCAGAGGTCGCAACTGCGACCTCTGTGTTCTCCCTTGCGACCTCTGTGGTCTCCCTTGCGACCTCTGTAAAAAAATAAAAATACAATTTTAAAAAATCGTTTTTTTCTTTTTCTTAGTTTTTTGTAATGCAAGCTCATGGAGTGGCTGGCTTTCTTGTTCAGGCCCTTTAAAAAAAATAATAATAAGAACAGGAGTGCCACAAGTCTAACACTTTCAGAACTGACCCTAAATAAGAAAGATTAGGAATACCAAATAATGTGTCTTTCTGGAATTCTATACAATAATTGCTAGACTCATTAAAGGTTTATTTCAGGCACACTTCAGGGGGAGAGTCACTGTTTTAGTCTGTTCTTAAACGCCTCAACTCTGCCTTTCATCCATCTGAGGTCGATAAATGAGTACCGACACAGGTTGGATGATATTAGGTGTATATTTTTTCTATATAAAACGCTTAAGCGTAAGTGCTATATAATAACACATCATTATCATTTGGTCATGGACATCTGCTTGCATTCACAGTAATTTAATAATATGGGCCTATACACACTGATCTTAACGCTACATATGGCGATCCATTCTTGCATGAAATGTACATCACATTATAGTGATATAGTAACCATATTTTTCGTAATGTACAATTCTATGTGATGTCACTTCCTGTTTTTTCAACGGGTGAAAGGTCGTGTTCCATCGCTTCCCGCGATATCACTTTGGGGTGGGGTCAAATGACAACTTCCTGTGATGTCATCAGGGGTCAAGGGTCGTGTGATGTCACTTCCGCTACCCCTGGCATTTTGGTGAAATGACGTCCCTGAGTAAGTGGGTTGCAGACATAATACCAGTGGTCGAAGTGTAAGAAAAGAAGTAGTGGTCCAATGCTCCCTACTAGCCTGCACCGCTCCCCACAAACCCCACTGATGCACCCCCTCCCATGCACAATACAAACCCCAAAACACATGCGCCTGATGTTTAAGGGAACGTCCAGTGCAGTGCACTGAAAATGCAAGTTTCAATGTGTTCCTACACCTTTATTTTAAAACGAAACCATTCCGGCACGGTTTCTTTTTAAAATAAAAGTATAGGAATGGTAAAACCTATTTAAAAGAAGTATAGGTGCACGGCTCCCAACCGCTCCCGCCCACTTCCACCACTGCATAATACAGTTACAGGTGCAGGTTGCACAAGGCTGAACAGTCATAGTTGGTGGCTTTCAGATAAGAGTCATATGCAGCACAAGGCTGAGAAGTCATAGTTGGCTGGGTTACTTATAAGAGTAGATTGCATTACAATTTCGGTACAAGGCTGAGATCAAACACAAAAGGTCATACTATGTTTTCAGCAAGAGGCTCAGGGTCAAAGTCTGTGGGTAGCAGGCGACTACAGCAGGCGTTTGGATTCAAGGATTACACGGAAGGAGAGATGAGTAAACAGGACTATTATACGCCCCGCAAAATAAGCGAGTAGGCCAGTGAACCTTCTTAGTCGGATCAAGTTTAGAGCCGGCCGGCGGCAGGAATGAGATGACAAGGATCAGGAACTGGCAGGCAGAGACCAATACTCTGGTGGTCGAGATATAAATATTGGAAGATGAAAGAAAAGGAGTACCAGTAATGATGCATGCTGGCAAAGACGCACACAGCAAGGCTGGGGGCTACATTAGGTGCCAGGAGTAGGGAAGGTAGGGATTATGCACGCATAGTATTTTTTGGCAATTGCAAAGTTGGCTTTGCAGACACCAAAGTCGGAGAGCAGAACACAGTGGTGCAATAGGCCGCGTGTGCCATAGGCCCAAAGGGGGCTCTGATTATAGATCTATCGTAGATGTCCGAAATGCATCAGTGCGGGGCATGGGGGGTAAGAGTAGCGATTGGGAAGGGGGTTGTGAAGTTGCTTGTGAAATTGAAGGAAATAGGGAGATGGCAGTAGGCTGTCTTACCTGTCAGGATGGGAATCATTGTCAGCAATGAATCGAATAGTGATAGAGTTCTGCTCCGGTAGTGAGGGGGTGCTCTCCAGAGGGCATGAGGCCCCTCCATGCCCAGACAGGGCCAGGCAGGCTTTATCAGCCTTAGATCATGGCCTTGGGACACAGCCTGCTCCGCCTGCTGGAGCAGGCAATTGGTGTTTTTCATGCATCCCGCAGACCAACCAGGGCTCGGATGCTGGGGGCTTGGCTGTGTGGCTCATCAGAGCCTAGGAAGGACTCATGGACTCTTTCTCCAGTGTGTTGTCGGTGGCCAGTTTTAAAGGGCCATGCGGACGCATGGTGGAAATGTGCGCCGATGCACATATTGCTTCATGCTGTTTTTCATTGGCTGTAAGGGGCATCCCTGTAAGGGGCTTCTTAGCAGCAGCTTGCTCTTCGAGGGGAAAGGGCTTCTAGGGGACAGTTAGAGTGGGTTCCTCTCCTGAGGAAGGCATATTTGAAAGTCTTGTGCCGAAGTAGTGTGGTTGGAGAGAGAGCATTTGCATACAGTGTGCCCACTTAAAGAATTCGTTTGTTGGGTTGTTGATTTCATATGCTTTTAGTGTGACTTTGTTGGATCCCAGAAGGGCTAAAGTCGGGTGTAAACGCTGGTGGACAGAGTCCACCCACTTTTTTCAGAGGATGGACTCAGTCCCCCGCCCCCAGCTAAAATGAGAAACATTGAACGCCTTCCTTGAATTTATGAATTAAAGACGACCTCAGATCGAATCGCAGTCGTCAAGTTTGCAAGCCGGACACCTCACCACTGCACTATATAACCTGATAAAAATAACCAACAACTAAAGGTTAAATGTCCCTTTTCAGTACTGCATGTTCCAGGGAAAACATTTGTATTACATTTGTATTACATTTGGATTACGTTCTTGGAATTTAAAAGATGCACACCTTTTAATGTTTTCAAAAAAACTATTAGAAGAAAATATCCTCTTTTGGTTTTGTGTGTGTGTTGATTTTATGAAAGTTAAATGCCATTCGTCCTGTGCAATGTGGGTGGTTATGCAAAGCCAATTTAATGAAATGTGTATATTTCACCTTGATATTCTCATTTCTGGCGACGTCACGTCCCACAGCATTTTTTGATGAGTCCCCCCACTTTGGTGGAGTGGTTCATCTCACCTGTATGACTGAGCTTTACTCAGTTATGCCCCTCTGTATTTGTTTTCCTTCTGGCGCGATAGGGGGAGGTTTGTGAGCTGTTGCTTGTGGTATGCCTCTTGGTGTATGATTTTCCTTCACGGTATGTTGTAATTAAGTGGTTGGTTGAACTGGATTTTGGTGGTTTCCATTCTTTGCAGCTGTCAATTTGGTTAGTCGTCCATTTCTGTCACTCCAGTTGGGTTCATGGTTGGGGTACTTATGCCCTGATATGTGGTTAAGTGGCAGGCTCGAGACCGGGGGGGGGGGGCGACCAGGTTAAAGGTGTTATGTACTGTTTACCAGGGTTGAGTAGGTTGCATTTGGAGCCCAATGTGAGGCTGGGTAGTGCTTGGGCATGGCAGGCCTAAGGTCCAAGAGTGTCAGGCTCGCGCGGACGGCAGGTGCTTTTTTCCCTGAGTTGGTGAAGGAAGTTGGTTTGTTATGCAGGGATGCGGGTGTGACCTGATTTTAGATCATGAGATATTCTTTGGTGCTTGCTTCAAGTAGCTTGTTTGTTGAAAAGCGGGATATGTGTTATATCCTCTTTCACTGTATGCATGAGTGAATGAGGTCACTGAGAGAATGTTGAGTGTCTGGTCAGAATGTGTACTTGTGAAGCTGGTCCCACTCCAGGAGTCTGAATATATAAGCCTGAGTGGTGGGTGCCAGCGGGTCTCCTCTGGGGCTCTGCTCCTATCTGAGCTCCTATCCTTGTTACATCTTAATAAAAAGGAACTTGTACCAACCTACATGATGTCTTGAAGATTCATCATTGCAACAGGCTGGAACGTAGAAATGGCGGTTCATGCGGTGGCTGTCACTCAGACTCCTTTATATCCTTAATAGACTCTTTTGTTGCCTTCTCCATCTCCTCATTCCATGTTGTTTTGTATCAGAATTAGAGACTTTTCTTCAGCATGGCCTTCATTCACACGATGGGCCTAATTCATAGAAGTGTTTCATAATGGCGCAATCCCATAGGAAACCGCTCTGTGAATCTGGACCTTTGTCTGATGCTACTTATGAAACATTCCTTGCCTTTCAATGGAACACATTTGAAAGGTTGTTATAACACTGTGACATTATTCAGTCAAATGAGGGTGGTCATCAACTTTGGGTCATTACCATCCCTTTCTTAGTGCTAAGGGATACCTTGATTGACATTTACCATATTATCCGACTCAAGCCTAAGCGTAGCCAAATATATTGATGCACACAAAAATAACTTTCAGTTGAAACAGAAAAAATGTGCCGCCATAAGTATATCAACCGCTTAGTACTAGAAGAAATACTGTGTCTTGTTTATCTCTATAAAATCTTTGGTGATTCCAAGATGGCGGCTGCCATCTTCTCACCATAGACACAAAGTAGACTCATCCTCCAAAGTCATAGCATATGTTGTTGGAGTACTTAAAATACTTGGTGGACTTGTCGGTTTATCCTAACCATGGTGGTACCAGCATACTGGTAGATATGTCACATTACATTCAGATTACATATATGAGTACTATCTCCTGAATCAGCATAACCGGTTCTTCCTTGGTGGGCATATGGAATCAGTTTAATTTCTGTGCATGAAAAACTTGGATCATTGACTTGTATGTTATGTGGTTTATTTTCTCATTTGTGCAGCCCTGACAATTGCTCCCAGTGGGGTGCGCAACACGTGCTGGCGGGCTTTGAATTTTACAATTTATTAAAATATTATAGGCACAAAATAATGTAATAATGAATAAAAACAGCTTTTTAATTTGGAAACAATTCACCTTGAAATGCCTCTTTCTGGCTCGAATTCATAGTTTATATGTAGTGGCGTGCAGGAGCGTGGGCTGAATATTGACACTATTTGAGCAAAGTATTTTTCTGCATCCCAAGGGCACGATTCATGGAATATTTCCCAGGTTCAAAGTGAATTTGCACTGCTGAAAAGTGACTTTGCACTGCTGCCCCAAACCCTAATGCATGGAACCGTGCAAAGTGTATTTTTGCCGTGCAAAGTCTGGCCAAAGTCATTTTATACTGCAAACATGACGATACGCTGACTTTGCCCAGACTTTGCACTTCCAAAATACACTTTGCACAGTTCCATGAATCAGGGTTTGTGTCGGCAGTGCAAAGTCCCTTTTCAGCAGTGCAAAGTCACTATGAACTGTGCAAATATTCCATTAATCGAGCTCTAATTGTCCCTTTACCTACTTTTGAATTCCTTAAGCAATCCTCATCAAATCGATGCATGGCAAGTGTGCTAAGTTTCTTTTATGTCCTTGGAAGGTTGGTGATGCTTGGTCATTTTTAACAGAGTTGTTGGCAATTAATTAAGAAAGTGATTACCATTGAAAGTTAAAATGTAACTCTAATTATGTAGCTGCTATTTAAAATTCCCCAAAGGATTTTGAGGCCCCAGAGTTAAAGAGCTGTAAATGCCAAACTATCCACAGGACCATGTTCAAATCATGTTGTCACGTGACAATCTTAATTAAAGGGACAGTACACTCTTATAATGAAACACAAATCATAGAATACCTAATAAGCAATTGGTTTCCATGCACAAACTCAAGGCCATCATTCAGCTTTCCTTTTTCTTTCATCGCCACTCCTCTAGAATGCCTCATCTTCACGCACTCTTGAATAAAAGAGAAGGTGTGTACTAGTTGCACACCCCACTTGGCATTTGCACATTTATCGGAGAGAACCTACGTAGCCGAATCACCTTCTCTTCCAGTTTCTGAAATATGCCACCAATTGCCAAGACCTGGTTCTACATAGGCGCATAGTCTAATTAGGCGTAACCCAACCTATCACCCGCCAGGTGGTTTGGCCTACAAATCCTATCAGCTCCAGACAATGTTAGTCAGGTGAGAGGGATCATGGGAGCTGTCGGCCAACACATCTGGAGGGTGATGTGTTGGCCATCTCTGGAGCTCTTTCCCAATGTGTACAATATCTTTAGTGAAATTGTGAGGAGCCATTCATAGAACCTGGCCGATACACAGTGGGCAACCATTGCACGAGTGTGTGATTCCCTGAGGCTTGGATCCTTTGATCATTGCTTCCATGTATCCCGTGCCGCCGCCTCTTGTTTACCTCAGGGCATGTTAGGTATACATTTGATTGAAATGGTAGCTCTGAGACAAGGCCTTTGAATACAGAGAATGTAAGTGGAAGTTTTCCGCATTTGTTCCCGTGAATGCCTGGCGTGATGAGCGCCCCTCCTGGATACACCCTTCTCCGGGTGCGCCCCGAAGATGAATCAGGTATGGATTTGGGTCTCATCTTCTAAGAAGTGGTGACAGGAATAACAAAAAGCCTGCAAAGTAAATTCGTATGGCCTTCCTTAGTCCCCAGATTCTCACGAGAGAGCTCCATGAATGACTCCTCTCCTAGCACAGCAACAACTCCTGGGCTCTCAAGTGCATACACGCCAACATGTTCCACTCCATTCGAGAGCTGTAAGTCTAGTTCTGGTTTTAATTTTGCTTTCTGGGATTTGGCGTCCTGGATTTTCCCTTTACGAATTCAGGACCACAGAATGCAAATTAAAAACCCGGACTGGACTAGCGTCTCCCGAATGGAATGGATACTATTGGCACGAATGCAAGTGATTAGTACTTGGGACATTCCTAGTTTTGTATCTGGTGACATTTTGACGAAGCGCCACATGTCTATAAAAGTGGCAACACGATTGACAGCCCCACTGACTCCCTTTCCCAAGCAAAAGCCCTTCTTAGGTAACCACCAGTGCTTAAAGTGGGCCGGGGCCCACGTCCTACCGCAACATTGGCGGGATGCGCCTGCCATGAAGTCAGGCAAGCTGACAGAAGTGGCAGCCAGCCACAGCGACGCTGTGACTGGCTGCCACTTCCGTCAGTCATAGTAACTGCATCTGGAGACCACTCGCGCGAGAGGTCACCAGAGGCAGTTACTGTCCCTTTGCTTCCCCCAGGTCGCCAAGGCGTCTTTAACCCTCGGCGAACCTGGGGATTCCTTGACATATTTCGAGGTTTATAAAAGATGGCTTTGAAAGTACACATTTCAAGCCATCTTTTATAAAGCTTTGCCGACGGACAATTTTGTCCGTAGTCAAAGCTTTATAAAGGAAAGTGTGGAGTCAAAGATGACCCCAAGGTTTTTGGCCTTGTAGGTAGGGGTAGGAGAAGGGCCAAGGGAGGCCGGCCAGATAGTGAAGGAAAAGGAAGGTGAATGTGTACCTGTGAAGATCTTTGGCGGAAAACCAATTTTGAATGGCAATTAGGTAATCAGAGATGAGGGAAGGAGAGTAGGTGGCTGAGGGAAGCCTGAAAATGAGTTGGCTGTCATCAGTATAGCACTGGAAATTTGAGCAAAAAATTGAAAATGGAAATGCAGTAGGAGAGAGTTGCCAGATATTAGTAACACCACAGGTAGAAAGGGAGATAGAAGATAGGAAGGACCCAAGTTGTACCTGGGAAGGTCGATCAGAGAGGAAAGAGGTCAGCCAGCCAAGTTGTTTAATGCCGCAGAGACGCAGGATTGAATATGGACTCTTTTCTTGTTGCGAACAGACAGTCGGTATTGCCTTTGGAGCAGGCAGCAGGCCAATTTGTCAGAGGATGAGCAAGAAGCGCTCCATTTACTCTCAGCCGCCCTACATTTACGTTTAAGTGTAGCTAGGTCGGAGTCATACCAAGAATTGCACTTGGCTTTGGACTTCAAGCGGATCGTCATGACAGGGGCAAGAGCATCAAGAGTAGCAGAAATAGAGGAGTACAGCAGGCACAGGGCTGTGTCAGGGTGTGAGTCAGCCTGGGGTGGAGAGGGGCGGGGAGAATGTGGTGGCAAAAGCCTCGACTGACACACATTTCATGGGCCGGATATCAGAGAAAGGGGTAGGCTTGTCTTGAGGAGATGGAAAGATGAGAGGAGAGGAGGCAGTGATCACTCCAGGAGAGGGGAGTGGTGAGGGGACTAGAGAGGGGGATGCCAGAGCAGATCAAGACATCAAGTGTGTGACAGCAGAGTAAGTCGGGCCAGAGGGGAGGATAGAGAGGGAGAGTGAACTGCAGAGGTCACAAAAGAGCGCAGATGAGGATCAGGGAGAAATCAAGATGGATGTTTAGGTCACCAAGGAGTAGGAGTTCAGTGGTTGAGGCCAGGAGGGAGGAGGAGAGGTCTGCCCACTCCGAGAGAAAATAGGTGATTGTACCATGGGGCCGTTAGAAAGTAGCTACAGCAAGAGAATGGCTAGAAGAGAGAGAGAGCGCCTGCTGACAAGGCATTCGAAAGAGGAGTACGTCTGTGTGGGGATGATTGAGGCAGGAATCCACTCAGGGAAGATCAGGGCTACACCCCCTCCAGGCTGGGTGGATCTGGGGCGGAGAGGATCTTGTAGCCATCAGGGAGGAAATCTGGCCGTAACCTTAAAGGCCTTTTCCGGGGAGGGGTACAAATCAGGGGTACGCCCTGCAGAGGTGTGGAGGGGGCTTGGGGTAGGGCAGAGGAGGAAGGAAAAGAGGGCAAGATAGCCAGGGGAGTACAGTAGGGACAGCTGGAGATGAGATAAAGTTGATAAGGCGAGGGACCCTCCTATCAAAGAGGAGGAGATTGGCCTGAGGGCCTTACACCATGACAGTGCCATTTAGGTAGACATTAAAAATGACTCTTGAGGAGTCAAAGGAATCCATGATGACTTCCCAGCAGGTGCCAATATTAATGGGAGAGGAGGAGACAGGACAGAGCACCGAGATCATAGGAGGGGTCTGGAGATCTGGAAAAGGAACGACAAAGAGGATGTCAGTGAGAGTATGTCTGGCAGAGATGCTGGAATAGGTATCAGCAATGGGGAGACCTGGGTTGGACGCCATAATATGCTTTTTAAATTTCTTTAAAAAGGCAGTAGGAGAAATATGCAAGTACAGCGGTATGGAACAGTCACTGGGCTAGCAGGTTACAATTTAGGTCCAAAAGTTAAATGAAAAACATATCCACATTTGACTTTCAAAAACACACCCAAAGTTAACTTTCAAAAAACACACCCAAATTTGACTTCGCAAAACATACCCAAAATTGAAAACACACCCAAATTTGATTTTCAAAAACACACCCAAATTTGACTTCTCAAAAACACACCCAATTTTGACTTCCCAAAAGCCCACCCAAAATTAACTTCTCAAAAACACACCCAAATTTGACTTCCCAAAAACACACCCAAAATTGACCACCCAAAAACACACCCAGATTTGATTTTCAAAAACACATCCAAATCTGAGTTCCCAAAAACACACCCAAATGTGACTTCCCAAAAACACACCCAAAATTGACTACCCAAAAACACACCCCAATTTGACTTCCCAAAATTGACTACCCAAAAACACACCTAAATTTGATTTTCAAAAACACACCCAAAATTGACTACCCAAAAACACCCAAAATTGACTACCCAAAAACACACCCAAATTTGATTTTCAAAAACACACCCAAATTTGACTTTCCAAAAACACACCCAAAATTGACTTTCAAATTAGGTAAAAGAAATGAGGTATGAGTTAGAGGCGAGTCCGGGAGTGAGAGCATTAGAGAGTATAACAGGGAGACCAGTTGGAACCGGCAAAGGGGAGAATGAAGGACCATGAAGGGAAAAGCAAGGGTAACAGAAGGAGGGAACTAACCTATGGAGAGGGAAGTAATAGAGTCTTGGTAGTCCAGAATCATTGGTGCGTGAGCTGGCTGCCCCAAGGGAGGGCCAGGTTGTGGTTGTATGTTCATGTAGCGTCCGGGTAGTGGACAGGGAAGCAGACAGGGGCCTTAGAAGTGGGCCTTTGGTGAAGGGGCCAGCTAAAGCCTGCCGGTCCCTCGTTGGTGTTAAAAGGCAACTCTCCCACCAATCACTGACCTCGATGGAGGCAGATGGCAAAAACAACACTGCCACACATGGAGAAAAGGCCCAGGTGACCATGTTGAAAGCACTGCATGGTGCACATTTTTGCAGGCATAGGAAACCCAAGCACAGCTTTCTTAGGTGCAAGGAAGCAGGAACATTTGAGCAGTAAGCTGCCCAGAACTGTGATGATGAAGCGCTATTTTTCAGGCAAAAAATAACCAAACATTTAAATATTACTAAATTGTAAAATGTTCCCAAAAAAGTGCCCACAATTCTTTTGTAGGTACAGGGGAGTGGGAACAATTGCACCTACCTCAACTAGGGGGCCGAAAACCGCACTGTTTCTCACACGAGTTCCGGGGATGAAAGGCAGGTGAAGATGAAAAGTTGCAGGACCACGCACTCCGTCGCGTTTATGAGACCGCTTGTTTTCTGGTCCTTTCCTTTTTGCAGTAGCGGATTTCAAGTCTGCACGTGTCCTGGCTTCTGGTGGTGCACTGTTCACTAGGGATGATGAATTTCTCTGTGAGGTAACTGGGTGACTTGAGGGCGCCTGCCTTATAGATGATGTAGCAAGACTTGGCAGTGAATCGTGCGTGCAGTGGTAGCCAGTGAAGGTTGATTAGGGCCGGTGTGATGTGGTCATATCTACGTAGACTCTTGATGAGGTGTGCAGCCGTGTCTAGGACACTTCTCAGGGGTGCAAGGGAGGACGATTGGAGTCCTTCGAGGGGAGGGCACTGCCCCATCCATATTGGATAGCACCAGTGCTTGAACAGTGGATCTAAAGCTGTCGGGAGGGAGGAAAGCCTTCACTTTCCACAAGAGGGAGAGCTGATGCCAAGCTGTCTGAGCTGTCTGAGCTATATGTGTCTTGAAGGAGAGGTGTTTCTCAATGTGGAACCCAAGGGACTTGGCGCAGGAGGTGAGCTCGGATGTGAAGGCCTCAGGACTCATGGTTGATAGCCAGGTCTGTATGTCTGAGTGTTTAGTGTTGTTGGTGAGGAGTAGGAATTCAGTCTTGGACGGGTTGAGCTTCAAGTATGGTCTGGACATCCAAGACTGGATCAGCAAAAGGCAGGTTTTGAGCCTGTGGATGTCCTTGATGGAGTTGATCTTGAGCTATATCTGTGTGTCGTCGGCGTATTGGTGGATTTGGATGTTGTGTGTGGCTGGGAGGGCTCCCAGCGGCTTCATGTATAGATTGAAGATCACTAGGGAGAGCACAGAACCCTGCAGGGCTACACAAGTGACAGGTAGCATTGGCGATGTAGAGGACTCCATCTGAACAGTCGAGGGCTGTGGCCTATGGACCCAGTATGGTATAGTGGCCACTGCACCATAATGCCACAGACAAGGTCCAGTGGTTACTGTAGCTTGCTTGGTGGGACCTGGGGCATGGCCGAACCTCATGCCGCAAGCACTGAAGTCATAACTTTCATCCACAGCATGTGTTGCTCAAAGTGACACATGTCAATGTGCGCTGCAAAATATATGTTAAAACCATATATTAGTTGTTTCATATATTTTAGAGAGGAATTTTTAATAACTTGCATGCATTGCTGAAAGAGAATGAAATATCTTCAGTTATAAAAAGCATTGAAATTCACTCAATAAAGGTTGATGGTTAAGTTACCCTGCCCAATTTTTGTATTAATGTATTCACATTTGTAGAGCGCACAACAGCCCCTAGGCATCGTGGCGCTGTTACAGGAGATTCAAACTTAGTTACATAGTTCATGGCAGGGGAATAGCATACTGTACATACTTAATTGCTACAAAAGATTGGTTGGCGGGCCTGCAATATGGCTGAAGCCTACGCTCCAGGGATTGCTTCCACTGGCCATGGCCGCAAGCCATGGACAGTGGCCCACAATCCCATTATAAGCTATAAAAGGTATTTACAAGGCCACAGGGTAGTGCATATTGAGGTTTGTTTTGTGGGACTGGGGGTCATGGTTGAGCCTCATGCCCTAGGCAATTCAGCCATGACTTGCATCCCCAGCATGTGCTGCTCAAAGTGACTCTCTTTGGTATGCACTGCACAGATATGTTTGTTAACGGTGCATTGTAGTACTTTCATATATGTCACAAGTGGAATTATTAATAACTTACATACAAGGCTGGCACATCAAGAAACAGCCTAACTTATAGAAACCATTGACATTCAGCGAAAAAAACATGGCTAAAGGAAGGCTGTGATTAAGTTGCCCCAATAAAAACCTTTGAAATTCAGTAATAAAAAAAAAGGGACATTATGGTTGCATAGCTTACCAAAAATGTTGATTTTTTTTATTTCAGTGTTGCACTGCAACCTTAACGTCCCTTTAACAACATGTTTTCTCTGAATTTCAAAGGATTTTATTAGAGCAGCATTACCGTAACACCCCTTCCCGGCGAATACTCCGGTTTACCCAGTGACTGCCAAATACTTAGAGTCTGGCAAGGACTTAGCAAGTATTTTGGCAGCACATGGAAAGTACTCAGACTCATCCAAGTGCTCTGAGGGTGCCTATCAAGAACCCAGTGGCAGACTTGTGTTTTGGGACAGCGGCACATAGGTTTGTTTTTGTTGGGGCCACAGGCTCATTTGTTTTAAAAAAACATTGCTAGGTGTCCAATACTGCAACGAGCCACATGTCACTGGTTCTGATCCACAGTTCTGGGAATACGCACAGTTAGGGCCTGTCCGAGGATGTATGACGCCATGAGTAGTGGTGGATGTTTGAGAAGCACCGAACTGGCGTATGCAAAGACATCCCAGGAATCAACATTGAAAAAGATAACATCCTATGTGGCGAGATCACAGGCTTTGTTCCTCAGGGGCCTAAACAAAACAAAAGAGGTGATGACTGGAAGGTATATCATTAATCTTAACCTCTGGCATCACTCTGGGCAAGCCTCCAGACCATCGTTCACATTGGGCCTAAAACAGCAACACCTTTTTGATTTGGGCAGTTAAAAAGAGGACACGATGTCCAAATGTGGGTAATTGGTGCAGCACACATCTAAATTCGCAGTGTGGATTGTAGTGTAGAGGTGGAGCCAAGTATCCCCACCCAAAGCTCCTCCCCCATGCTACCTATATGTTGGGAACCAGAGTGTGAGACACGTGCAGTGCCAGTGAAAATACCTATACAGAAAAGAATCTTGGAAGTAAGGTTCCCATTGAGGAAGCCATACATGCATGCATGACAATATGATGGCCATTTGAATGAAATCCCAGAGGAAGTGGGAAAAACAAGCCAGGAAGAAGCCTGGTGATGTCATGAAAAGCAGAAACAACACACCTAGGGAAGAAGCAAGAAGCCGAAGATTATGGACATTCTATAGGCTCCAAAGAGGAGCTGTCAAAGATGAGCAACATTTCGGGCTCGAGAAATAATGAAGAAGATATCAAGTCATTTTACAAGTGTACAGATGCAGCAACGCAAGTAGACGAAGTATTCTTAAAGGCTAGCTATGTAGCAAATAGACTGCGGCGATGCGCCAATGTATATACATAGGAATATATGGACTATGGATGATTCCACAATGCATTTTAGCAGAGCTAAATCCAGTGAAAAGAAAGGCTTTCAGTGTGTCACAGTTGGAAAAGCAACCGACATTCAGAGGTGAATCGAAGAAAGGCTTGGTTGGCCCAGCACCAGGAAGTCAATATTCATGCATTAGTTACAGAACGTCTGAAAAGAACAAACTCCTGTTTGAGATGAGGAGTGAGAACAAAGAAGACGTCAGAAGTTCATCATTTAATAGTGTTTTAAATGCAGAAAGAGTCTGAAACATGGTCTGCAGTCATGTGGATGGATGAAAATAGATACTGGGACAAGCTGTATCGAAACCAAGAGACAGAGTAGGCCTATACTCACTCTTATTCTCAAGTGCAGAGAACAGTTCCAAGGCCAATGTTCAAAGGGCTAATTGACTGGCAGAAAGCAAGAGTGATGATAGATGACAGGCTATTTGGTGGGAACCTATGACCAGCCCACCACCACCTGGATGTTAGCCTGCATGCTGATTGCATAGGTAGAATATTACAGAGGGGTACAAGGGTGCCAACCAATTATGGAGGGCCACATACTAAAGAGCCCTATAGTTAGTATAACCAATGGTTGGTCGTGTATTTGATGACGTTCGTAGTGACCTGCGCTAGAGGAGGGCTTAGTTGCCCCACCTGATGATAGAGACTGAATCACGTTCCCTGACAAGTATGGAGCGCATACCTAGAGGTTCCCTGTAAGCCTATCACTTTCCCAAGTAGGTTTTTGTAGTTTGCAACGTAGATTGACATTCAATGATGACATGGTTTTACTATAAATGTTTTTTTTCATGAAATGCATTGAGAGAGATGCTCAAGCATGTTCATTGATTTTTGTTATACTCCCTGTTTTAGATAATTGATATTAAAACAGATGCACTGTGCCAACTTCATGAGTCAGTTTGATTATTGATGTTTGAGTATATTCTGCATCCCCATCTATCTCAAAGTATTGTTACCTCCTCTTAAAGGGCTTGTGTTGGGCACACGAGTTCAGTAGTCTATGGTTGTGATCCTCAGGACATCAGACAGGAGCTCACTCTAGCCAAGGGGCTTCGTCCTGCGGTGACACCTGTCCTCTGGATCCCTGATAATACCTCTTTGTGGTGCAGTGTCCAACACAGGAACATAATAGTGCCCTGTCTGTACATTGTTAACACTGGCTCATAGACTACCAATAGTACAAGCATACCATATGCCTGTGCTACTCGTGAATGGATCAGCCCAAGCAGGAGTACTCTTCACTCTCCCTACGTAACCATCTTCCTACCCACAGTCTGGGGAATATGCTTGATCTGATCTCCAAGAAACGTTTGACATCTGCTTTTAAACCCCTCCCTGTTCCCTGGTCAGGCCACTACTTCCTTCCGTTTTCTGTTTCGATTCCGCCCCTGCCTCATGGACATCGGAAATCCTCCCAACAGCGGCGGCACTGGGGTAGGATCATCTCAGCCTCTGTGGCAAGGCACCTGCTCTCCTGCACTCAGCAGGGGATTGCAGCAAACAAGACGGAGCACTGTTCTACCTTGGTCATTGCAATGATCAGCACTGGTAATGCGCTGGCCCCTGTTAAATCTCTAGTTAGTTGTTCTAAGGTTTCGGCGCCCTGGTTTTCTTCTGACCTTAGGATACTCAAACAAGGCTGTCGTCGAGCTGAGTGCAAATGATGCATTGGGTATGCCCCCTATGCCAAACAGACTTATAAACTGGCTCTTTTGGACTATCAAGTGGCTATTAAAACAGCAAAAGCCCACTTTTATGCAGATTGCATTACGACAGCATCCTGCTCCTTTCGGGAATTATTTTGTATGGCAAGAGAGCTTTCGGCTCTGGCCCTTCCTATAGTTGATGCTCTGCGTACACAAGCTCAATGCGATCGTACCAGCTCCTAATTTGCTGAAAATAATTGTATCTGCAACTTGAATTCACTGCAAACGCCACCACCTCTAACGGCGGGCAACTCGGCTAGTCTGTTTCCATTTGAGGCAGTTACTAATGAGGCAGTTCTGGCTTCTCTACTTTCCCCTGCAGACTTGATTCCTCTTCATGTCATTCAGGCTCGCCCCAGTGATGTTATGTCTTTGTTCCCGGCTGCACTCCATTACTCTTTCACAATGGGTATGATTCCCACTCCACTTAAACATGCAGTGGTTTCTCTGCTTCTGAAGATGGCCCATCTCAATCCTGCTTTGGCAGAAAGCTACCGGCCTATTTCTCTTTTACCAGTTCTTATGAAGTTGATGGAGACTGTCGTTACCCCCACAACTTTCTATTCTTCTTGAATCCCGCTCTCTTCTTCATCCATTCCAATCTGGATTCAGACCACGTATGGGCACTGAATCTGTGATAATTTCTGCTCTTGGTGATATTTCCCTGCTTCAGGAAAGCTGCAAAGATTGGAGTTCTTATCCTCCTTGACCCCACTGTGGCCTTTGACACTATTGACCATCGGATTCTACTGCAGTGCCTGGTAAGGGGTGGTGTTACGGGTTCTCCGCTCATGTGGTTTCCATCTTTTCTGTCTGATAGTTGTCAGACAGTGTTGCTCCTTCCCTTTAAATCTTCTCCAGTGGCGTTGACATGTGGTGTCCCTAGAGCTCTGCTGTGCCTCCTCTTTTGTTGAATTTGTATCTGCGCCCATTAGCTGACCTCATTGCTAAACACGGGGTGAATATTTACACCTCTGCCGATGACACGCAGGATCTTTTTCATCTTAACTCCTTGGTGACAGATCCCCCTCTAAATTGTGCCACTGCCTGTCTTCTATTGAGCCTGGATGGCTTTGAACTGGCTAAAATGGAATGGGTCAAACCAGAGGTCTTGGTTTTAGGTTCACCTGCTCCCAGTTTCTCGTGGAGTGCTGACTATTGACAAGCCTCTTTGGAGCCTCGTCCCTTGCCCGTCGAGCTAGTTAATAGTTTGGGGATCAAATTTTCCTGTAACGGCTCCAGAGAAGCTCAAATCCCCTCTGTCTGTAAGGCTTGGTTTGTTAAACTGAAGGTACTGAGAAAGATTTGGTTGTTTCTTCCTTCGGAATCTCGAGCCATGGTGGTGAGCTCCTTTATTATGGGATGAGTAGACTACTGTAATGGTATCTATCATGGTCAACCATCTTTCTTACTTCAGCGCCTACAGGTTCTGCAGAACTCGCAGCCCGGTTGGCACTTGGGGCTCCAAGACTTTCTCACTCTATCGATTTGTTTCTCCGCTGCACTGGCTTCCAATCAGGAGTCGGATTGAGTTTAAAATAATGTGTATTGATCACCGTGTTATTCATAACACGGGTGCTGAATACCTTATTTCGAAGCTTTTCCCCTACAGGCTGGCCAGAACTCCCTGATCTTCCTCACAAATTCTGCTGAGAGTCCCGAAATGCCATAAGGATCGGGCTGGGGGATGTGCTTTTTAAGCTCTGGCCCCTGGGCTTTGGAACTCTCTCCTTAGGCATCTCCGCGATACTGCTGATCATTTTCAGTTTCGTAAGATTTTGAAGACATACCTCTTCTAACCTCATTGGCGTTTTGGGCCAGTTCTCACCACCTTATCTGCTTGTTGGCCTTAGTCCGTGCTCTAAAAGTCCCGATCCCGATACCATACAAGTACAATATATATATTATAATATTTATGCTGGACACCATATCTAAATGTAATCGGCTCAGAGAAAGAAAAACCTCTCCTCTGTAGGAAGCACCCAGCATGCTTTGCGATTTTTCAAACTGACCCAATGCAGATAGAACGTTCAACAATGCCAAGGGAATGCACGTATTTGCCTAGTTTCACAATGCTGCATTAAATCACCCTTTGACTGTTTTTCACAATTTCATAGTACAACAGCCAGTCAGTTTTGACACAATACCGCAAAACACATATACTTGCTCAGATTGCACAGTCTCAAAGTAACAATAATGTCATGTTTTTAGAGTTTGCTTCGTCTTAAGTTAGCTTTCATAATGCCTCAGTCATAGAGTTTGCTAATACTACTACAAACACCCATTTATTTTAATCAAGTGAGTGCGCAAACGTGCGCCCAGACATTCAAATAGCAATGCCGGTGGCAAAAAGTGCTCCGGACAGGCAAACCAGCAGTCACCCAGGGGTACATACAAACCAGTACGCAGACTGAAGCACGGACCACATACATAGACACACAGACAGGCACACAGACCCGGACAGGCACAAAGATAGTCACATAGACAATCAGGGGCCGGATTACAGAAACTTTTGCATTGGTGCAAGTGCAAAGTTTGCACGGTATTAGCATTAGGGCAAAGTTTGCCCTGTTTTTAAAAAACACTGGGATGAATTAGAAAACTATTGCACCATGACAAGTGCAGTTTTTCATGGTATAAGCACCAGGGCAAAAAATTACCATAGTGCAAAAAGTTATATTTTTGATGCATGTTTTCACCAGGGCAAAGTTTGCCCTGGTGCTAATAGCATTCTGTATTAGCACTAGAGCAAACTTTGCCCCCTTGCAATAATGCAGTGAAAATGTATCTTTTTGAACTATGGCCATTTTTGCCCTGGTGCAAAGTTTCTGTAATCTGGCCCCAGTGCAGTAATAGTATTTGTGAGGCCCTGAGCAGCAAAGGACGTGTGCACCCGTCCCTTATTCGCAAATGCAGTGACATTGCAAGAAGTGACATCACAGGCTTTGATATTCCAGTAGGGCATCTTGGGAAGTGACGTTACAGGAGCTGGGATCATAACAAGGGACACCGGTGAGATGGCTAAAAATGAATTTCACGATAACCGCACATTTAAAGATTTGATATTGTTGCATTTGCAAAAGATGGCTAAAAAATAAGCGTGCAGATAAGTCTCTGTTATCTGGTCCCCGATATATTTAGGCACCCACAGTGTAATTGGGGGTTTATAGGTTTACAAATCTAAGTGGTAAGATCCAGGTGTGCTAAGTAGGGACATCCTGGGAAGGGCTTTGCACCCTGACTGGAGCAGCCGTTCATCCTTCATGGTTGATATAGTGTCCGTCTGTAGGATAGTTACAACTATCAATCAAGCACTTAGAGACAATTCTGCTTGCAAAGTCTCCCCTCACATTTAACAACCTCAGTCCCACCACCCATACTTTTAAGAGCGTGTTCCAGCTTCCTTGGCCCCGCAGATCCCATCCAAACATAGTAACCCTCAGCCCTCATCCCTCGATAGTACCCCTTCCACCTTCAAAAATTTAGGGGGCGCAGAAAAGGAACAAAAAGCACTAAATGCCACTAACACATATGGACAGATGTCGAACAGTAGTATGTGCTTAACTTAAGTATTCATACATCTAGAACAAAGGCGCTACTGAACAGTGCACTTATCATTTCATTCACTTATTAGTCAGACCGGGAACGTTATTATCAAGTGATGTTGTCAGGTGCGAGCCAAGAGACAAATTACTCGGTGTTGTGCAATGTATCAGTGTCACTATTGGTATTATAAAGGGAGCAACACAGCCGAATAAACCATGTGTGTTACTTTTTTGAATTGCGTCCTTATAGAGGAGGAGCCAAGTACCTCTACCGGAAGATCCACCCCCATTCTGCCTATATGTGGGCAACCGATAATTGCTACATGCGCAAAGCCAATAATGGTGCCTATATGGAGAAAGGTCCTTGAAACAAGGAATCCATTGAGAAAACCCTATATGTATCCACAGAGAAATGACGATCTTTTGAAGGAAATTCCGGAAGAAGTGTGAAAACGAATGAAAGAAAAGACTGGTGACGTCACGTGAAGCAGAGGTGACGCAACCAGAAGAGATACAAATTAAGTAAGAATATAGATCTTATAGAAGCTGATGATGAAGTAGTGAAGTAAGCAACATTTCGGGAGCAAAATGAAGATTACACGTGCGGAGAAGCACTGCAGAAAATACAAAACCATTTTAAAACTGTACAGACGCAGTAACGCAAGTAGAGAAAATAATAATAAGGTTGGCTACATAGTGAATAGAGTGCGGCGATGCACCAATGTATATGTATAGGAATGTATAGAATCTGGATGTTCCACAATGCACTTTAGCAAACTTGGACACCGTGAATGGAAGTGTGGCGCAGCAGAATAAGATAGCTGGCAGCGAAGGAAGATTCGAGAAAGGCTTGCCAGGCCCAGTGTCAAGAGTTGGGGCAGTTGAGAGCCTTGCCATGTACTCAATAAGATACAATAAAGTGAGAAGCAAGCTAAGCTCTTGTTTGAGGTGGAACGGAAGTAAATGAGGGTGTCAAGGTTTCTTCATTTAAGAATATTAAATATAATGAAGAGCTCAAAACCGTGATCTCCAGTCACATGGTCAGATGAAAATAGACTTTGGGGCGAGTTACACCGAGACCAGAAGATAAGGCCATGCCACACTCCCTTTTATTCTCCGGCATGGTGAGCGTCTGCAAGGCCGAGTTCAAAGATGTTTATTGAATGGCAGACCGCAGGAGTGATGATAGATGTTGGGCTAATTGGGTGGGGAGGCACTGTCAAGTCCACCCACTGGCACCTGGGGTACCAGCTTGCATGCTGCTAGCAAGCGCAATATTCCAGAAGGGTACAAGGATGCCAACCAATCATACAGGGCCACGTATTAAGGAGCCCTATAGTTTGAGAAGCCAATAGTATGTTGAGTATTAGACTGACACAAAGATGACTTGCACTTGGGATGGGCTTAATCGTCCACCTGATCTTAGAGACCCTATCACGTCCCTGTATCCCATAGAAAGTATAGTAGATGATCCCCGTTGACCAACCACAATCTCCTGTAGGTTTTCTTATTTGCCACGTAGTGTGACGTCATGTATGATGAATATTTTTATGAAATATGTTGAGATAATTCTGTGCAGCGACCGTTGATGTCCGTTTTACTCCGTTTTAAAGACTTGTTATTAAAACATCTTTGACTTTGCCAAACTTCCTTAGTCGGTCTGATTATTGATGTATGTGTAGGATCTGCTTTCCCATCCATCTCAGTTACTGTTACCTCATCTTAAAGGACCCAGTCTATGGGTTCATACTCTATGAAGTAAATCACTTCTAGGGATTGGATGTTTTGGATGGAAGGTCACAGTGAGATTGGTTATGTCGCAAGGCCAGGCTTTGAACCCAGTCTGCAGTTTAGGCACTTGACCAAGCTATGGTTGTACAGCACTGAACAATTATTAGTGAATGTCCTGCTTTGAAGAACTGAAATAATACTCCTATGGTATTAACTTGACATGTAACCAAACCACATGATAGCCTAACCTGACAGTATGGACAAAACACCTCATAAACAAATGTTTTAACAAAATGCGTATGATTGTACTTGTGTTTTCTCCGTTTCTCCGTCAAAAAAAAAGGAAATCTATGTTAGACTGGCAAAGGGGCACAGCTGAAATGGCTGTCTGATAGAATAGATCTGATTAACTCCTTTGAGTTTGGCACTCTCCCCCAATTATGAGAAGAATCTATACTGAACACTGGGCCCCCTCCTACAACACCTACTCCCCCCACGCAAGCTACTGGAGAGACAAGTGCCCCAGAGATCTGAAAGGACCATTGAAATTGCTGATGGAGCGCTAGAGTAGGGACCCAACTTGACCTGTGAGCTCAAATGGCAGCAGAGATACCCCCCTGCAGCATCCCTGCTGACAGAGCTGCTGAGAATGTAGATAGTAGAACATACTTCTGAACTCATGCGTCCTAGAGCCAATGAAGAGGTGAATACCAGTAGATTCAGGTTGCAGGACCACCTGGTGAAGTCGTGAGCTAAATGTGGTGACAGTCACCACCCTCCACACCTCGGGATGCAGGAGGTTTGCAGGTAGAATCCAGAATCAACGATGCTGGTTGCTCATGAAAACTGAAACCCCAAGTGCTTTGTGACCAGCAAGCCAGTAAAATGGATGAATTGGAATTTGAGTCACTTATTATTACTGATGGATTATGGGTGCAGTTTTTTAGGGGACAGGAGCAATCACCCTTCTTCTCCAGACCCCTGCCACCTGTTTCACCCTCAGGGGTATTGCTAGGTCTGGAAAAGATCTGGGGCTATGCTAATGTCGGGACTGTCGGGACTCTGGGCTAGCCAGTCTTTTGGTTGTAGCCCCTGAGCTTCTATCTGGGGCAGCAATCAAAAGACCTGGGGCTCTAGCTCCCCCCCCCCAGTCTCCCTAGCAACGCCTCTGTCACCCTCAATTACTCTTATCCTAACAGACAGAAAACAGGGCTTGACCAGATCATTTTTAACCTTAGTAGACAGACCGTACAAACTGATCATTTATGTTGGAAGATAATTTTTCTTATTTCTTGACCAACGGGCTCATGAGTGAGCCATTGTTGGAATAATCTGCCTACGCCACCGAAGGATTCCTGTGCCACTCCCTTGATTCTCCTCATGGGTTGTGTAGGAAGCACTGGTATACTTAAGCTCTGTAATTCCTGTGCGACCTCGCCAGGTAGCTGATTGGGGGTGTACCCTGGTGGTATTACCTTGGGGAGAGCGGGATGTTGGCCACCTGTGGAGGATGAGCCATTTGAAAAGCCTGCCAAGAGCACAGAAGATTGCACCCTCAGGATTTCTGAAGGGGGGTTCAGCTCCTTCATGGGAGAAGTTAACCACTGTGCTTTGTGGCGGCAAAGACTTTAGGAATTCCATGATCCGTGAAGGATTTGGGTTCAGCGGCTAGCACTGCATAGCTTCAACCAGTAGCGGATGTGTCCTCTTCAAATGAAACTGAAGATGCAATCACATAAGACATTGGACACATCATGCCTGAGATAAGAACCCTAAGCATGGCATTGCATTCCTCCCTTCAGGGCTGAAGAAGCTTGAAAAGGCGGGCGAACAACTACAGGCCTTTAGCAAACAACCAGATATAAATTTACCTCATAGAATTAGAAAACTATCAGGAGGGATGAAAGGCAATTGGAATATTCCACTCTAAGTGGGTCCTATTCGTCTTCTCTCACGAAACAGACTCTGGGTGTGGGCAGCTTGTTTCCCCATTATTTTAAATTGGATCAGAGCTTAGTCAAGAGATCCCTCGATGCAGACTTTTAATGGTGAAGGGCTTTTGAGGGGGAATATTGCTGACTTTGTGAGCTTGTTGCTGCCGCAATCAGGCACATCTGGAGTTCTTGGAAAAAACCTGGATGTGATTTAATCGCAGGCAGAGGGGTTTCTTAATATAAGGCGTTATTTCAATTTGGAGTTGGATCTGGCTATGTGCTGTATGACCATTGAATATGCAGTCGGAAAGGAGCACATTGGCTCTGGTACACTGTTGAGATATGGTCTAGTGTGCTTGTGGATAGTAGCCAATCCATAGCTAAGGCCCTTTTCCTGTTTTTTGCACCCACGCTGAAGTTATTCTGCATTAGATCTTGTGCTCTTGTGAAAAGCAAAAGTCCATAGATCGAGGGGCATACATTGTCCCGGTAGTATGGAATGATCATGACATGGCTGCACGGAATCTGGGATTTTAGATCTGAAGACCTCATGCATAAATGCATAATACCACAGAAGGCAGCCTGTGAAGGGCACCCCCCAGCAAGGCTGTCATATGCCCCCCATGCTCTATCCATTTCAGTGGGGTATCCACTGCATTGGGGTTCTGCCTCCCCAATCCCTCTTCCTCACCGCTTACCTGTACAGGCCCCAGTTGCTTCCTGTGTATGCTCTCCAGGGCGCTTTTCCTGACGCCAGACGTACTGTGCGTCGTGTGACGTGAAGTGGACTTAGTGCATCAGGCTTCCAGGCATGTGGTGGCCTGGAGACCATAATTAGAATCTGGGCATGCACGCTACAATCTGGGGTACTAGATGGTGGCAGTGCAATGACATGTTGATTCGATACCTTGTTTTCAGGAACTTTTTCAGAAAAGCGATCAGGCCATTTTTAGAAGAATGGCGGATATGAAATAGCCAAGGAACAGTGCATGGTGTGGATAAATCTCCTTAGTGATGTTTATTGATTGGGGAATAAGCTACGAGGAAATGGGAAAGGACCATCAATGAAGTTCAGACTGTTGCTGAATTATTGGAACTGGAATCTCAACCAGGTTTGGAGGGAGAAATGGATTTGTACCTCCTGGAAAGAAATAAGTCTCTAAGAGAAGAGATTTGTTGGCTTCGGTTGTCAGACGTTTACTGGAAGTTAAGGTTTTTGAAACAGAAGTTTTATGAAAAATGTGACAAGATTAACATTCAGCTGGCCAGGAGACCTAGGAAGCAGAGATGATATACATCAGGTTTCTGAAGTTTCCGAAGAGAGAGGAGAGGGACATAGAATACCAATACAAATTGCAAACTCTTTTTGAGATTTTATAAGAAGGGTTTATGCCTCTAAAGAAGTATAAGAAGGGTTTATGCCTCTAAAGAAGTATGCAGTCCCCCAAAACCAGCAGAATAGCAAGTGCCCCTTCCTAAGTTTCCCATTTTAGAGCAGGAGCCCCAGGTAAAAATTCAAGCAATGGAACTCAGTCCAGATGTATTTCCAGTCCAATTTTTTTAAACGTGTTTAGATCTTCTCGTCCCAAAATTGACTGTAGCTTTTAATAGTGACCTAGAGGGCAGGGGATTCATTTAGACCAGTATCATTGTTAAATGTAGAGATGGATGTCCTTCTGAGGGTGTTGGATTCCAGGCTGAATAAAATCGTTCCACCTTAATACACTGAGATCAGGTAGGGTTTGTTAATGGCAGGTAAGCAGCGAATAATATTAGGAAAACAAAAGACCTGATTGATGCTACTAATAGACTAGCAGCTGACCCTGTTCATCTGTTGTTAGAAGCCCAGAAGGCTTTTGACCCGGTCAGCTGGGGGTTTCTGTTTGAAGTTTTAAATGTGTATGGATTTGGGCCAAACTGGATAAGATGAATTACAGAACTTTATTCAGCCAGAAGGAAGAGGTGAGTGTAAATGGGACTACTCCTCGTTCATTGATATTAGAGGGGATGGAAGGGTTGTCCACTCCTCTGCTTTCTTGTGATTGAACCATTAGTAGAAACCATTAGGCAATGTAAGGAAATTAAAGGCTTTAGGGTAGGAGGTGAAGATTGTAAGTTCTGGATTGTTGCTGATGATGTAAGCCACTCAGTCAAAGCATTCCCTGGGAGCCTTGTTGGGTCATTTGATAAAATGTGGTCATTTTTCTTGGCACGGGATGAATGCTGACGAATCCCCAAATCTCCCTTTGGTGTTGGGTTGAGTGATGGCTTAGGATCACTGTTGGATATTGATGCTCCTTCCCTATGGTAAGCAGGTAAGCAAAGTACACTAAGGATGCAATCCACTAGGTTTTCTTGGATGGGTAGTTTGACAACCCTAAACATTAATGTACTCTTTAGAATTGTTTGCCTATTCACAATTCTGCCAATCCATACCACTAAACAATTTCTGGGGGGAAATTAAAGTGACTCGCTTTAAATTTCACTGGGATGATAAGAGGCCTAGAATTCCATATGTGTGGGAATTCTCTCCCTAAAATCTCCGGTGATGGGCAGCCTTCCCACATATGGAAGGACTTTACCTTGTGGCACATTTAAGAATAATATATGAGCATCTCAGACGCTTACAATGAAGGCAATTGGTGACCATAAGAAATAAGACTGTGCAATCAGTGACAGTAACACAATGGCTCTACGTGCCAAAGTCTGTTATCCCTAAATAAGCCCAAACACACCCAGCTTTCAACACTCTGTGGGAGTTACGGAGGAACCAGGTGGTCTTCATGCCCCCTAAGGTGTTTGTGTGCTCCCCCTTTCCTAGTGCCATATTTCAATGCTAGTTTGAAGACGGTCTTGAGAAAAGCCAGTCAGCTATGGGAAGAGGGTAGGGTAGGTAAAGAGATATTTTAACCCTGGAGAACTCAATTTAAAAATGGATCCCTGTTCCAGAATAAAATTAAAAAACACATATCTGCTGCCCCTGACACCATACAAGCAAACATGTTACCTTCAATTGGTGACAAAAGAACTGGTATCAGATAAGTCATTAATGAAGCTCACAAATTCCATTTCGCATGGTATTATAGAGAGATGGAAAGAGACTTAGGTTTCACCATGTCAGTATGCCTGTGGTCCCTGGTGTCCAAAAAAAGTATACACATCTTCTCTAGCAAATCACTTTAAAGTCTGCGAATTTAAATGCTCCATAGAAGGCAATTGGTGCCAGTTACATTCGCTGAAATGTAATGATCTCAGTGGTACCTATTGGAGAGGTTGTGAGGAAAGGTAAACTTGTTGGGACATTTAAGTGGGACTGTAAATTGATACAGTATTCTTGGGCTGGAGCTCTGCCTTGGATAAAGGACCACTACGCCATCGATAGCCACCCAGGACCCTTGTTAATTGTTTGTGTGTTACCCTGAAGGTAGAAGGTGGGAGGTTGTTAACGCACCTGCTCCATCACATGCTATCTGCAAAGTTGTTTTGTGTGGCTGTCAAATGTAGGAGAAGGACACTGCCCATAAAACAAGAGTTACACTAAAAAGTATATGAGCTACACCTGATGGAGAGACTTTTGGTGTGAGTTTGTTGAAAGGAATGGCACGGCGCCATCTCAGAGGAGCCATAGTGTGGGTGGTAAGTGGTGATTTCTGGATGTTGTTGGTTTGATGGCATGGTGAGGGACATTTGGCTCTATGCTGGCCAAGGCAGGGGACATGGTTTTGCTCTTGGACTCCGTTTCTTTTAATAGAGATCCATTGATTATTGAAAGAATTGTTAGGAGTTGGATATGGTGGTGGATAATTACAGAAAGGGAATTGTTGATGGTCATGTGTATGACAGTTGGGGTTCAAATGTATCTTACAATTTTACATATGTTGTTTATCCTCAAACTTTTCATGGCAATTCTGTTGAAACATTATTTATTAACATCTTGTGTATCAATCTTATGAGCCTTTCTTTCAGCTGTCGGAAATCTACAAAACAATTAATTTTAAAATGGAAAATGGAAGACTACATGTACCAGAGTGCAAACTGATGTGATGTTGGCTTTATTAACGTACTTCCAGGCTTAAAGACATCCAACAGAATTATAGAAAGCTCATTACATTTGGGTGCTTTGTGTGCTTAAATCCCAAAGACAAAAGCATGGGAATTAAGTGCTTTGTTTCTGTGGGTCATTGAGAAACTCTGTACCAAACAGCTCAATGAATGACAGACTCCGAATGAAGGCAAAAGAATGTTACAATAACCATGTGGAGAGAATGTGTAACCAGCTTCAGTTATTTCAGAGCAAAGATGAATATACAGCTAGATTAACACATCCCGCTAAAGAGCTACATTAGTAATAGCGAAACACATGTCCAGAATTCAAAATTGAGGATTTTAAGAAGATTTTAGGTGAGGATTCTACATTGAGGATATTAAAAGGATTTTAAGTAGAGGATATCAGTGCAAAGTAAATAGTTAAGAAAAGTATTCTAAATTGTGTACACTTATTGTGCGTAAATGGTTACTCGTGTATTCACAAATAATTTCAATTTGATGACACCAAAGGACATCAATTTAAAGCAAATGGCCATTTAGTGAATTCACAAAAGTATTCGAAGAAAATGTGTAATTGAAGTATAAACATGAATGAATGTGTTTTTGAGACTTTTGTTCTTGCTTGACAATTGTGAGGATATTTAATCAAGAACAAATAGAGTAAATTAATTAAATCCATGACTGAAATCAAAGGCCATTCTACAAAAGGGTTTAAACAAATTGACAATTGAACAAAAACTGATTATCTTTTTTATTTGAAGATTATGTCCAAACAGTGGTGGGCATACGCTTAAAAAAGGATGACGTTTAAGACCATGTAATTTTGTTTCTTTGAATAACTGCAATCAAATTCTTATTGTGTACCACATTCATGCTAGTCACGAGATAAATCAAATTTGAAGTTCTACCAAAAAGCAAGCCATTTTCCTGACTACCAAACAAGTAGACATTATGCAAAAAAGCTAAGCACTTTATAAAATAGGACTTATTTTGTCATTCAATTTAATTATTATGTTCTCCATTAGCCCGAGGCCCTGTGGCACTGCACTGCGCCTATGCATTGTGCTGGCCTCGGACATCCAGAGAGAGAAAGTGAAATGCACAGAGGAACTGACTAGTACACAAATATGCACAAGCAGGGCACACACACAAAAGCACAGTAAAAGAGTAGGGAACAAACAGACATTCTAATAGGTACCCAAATGCCCATCACCACACCTAACATTCCACCCGTGCCCCTTTCTGTTTGGCTACGTTGGTGCTTCAGCAAATGCTGATGCAAACAGCACCCGACAGCAATAGCAAGGCACAGCAGAATAATCAGTACCAGTCTTGCATATCAATGAGCTGGGGAGACTCACATTGCAGATATTGTGCGCGTGCCGTATTCCTCAGCGCATAAAACCGTTCCTTGCCCAAAAGTACAGCCAACTACCAAAACCATGCCATACTTGTCTGCAAGACAGCCCCTTTGGGCCATGGCCTACTTACTACCAGCGGGGAGGTCCAGGATTGGAAAGTGGTCTAGCCTAGGCCTGCACAGGGCCCACGAGGCAGCCACACTCAGGCAGATGCCCACACAAACGTTGGACCAGGCACAACTGCAACAAAGTTGCTCACTGCCTTGCTTAGACACTGCTCACCGTCCAGGCTCCTACCCTCTTGGCTCTCGTTGGTCCTGCTTTTGCGTAATATGTCTCAATCCACAGACAGAGACCGCCAACACCAATGGGCAACGGCTCCTTTTTGGCTAATACAGCAATTACTTAGATCAAACATTTGTAGACATTGTTCAGAAGAGGAATGTATTCTGCTGTGGCAGTAGGCTCGCTTAGTATATAACCATGAGAAACATGTGTCCCTGGTACAAACATTGGATTCACAACTGGAAAATGTGTGTGCCACATGGAAAATAATACTGGCACAGGAAAAAAAGCAGGAACAAGAAAAAATGTGCCTACCTGGCACACCAAGGGAGTGCTTGTTTCTGGGGCCAGGAGGGGGGCGGGCTACAGAGGACATTTGACAGCAATAAGATGGAGGCAAAGATTGGTTTAAGAATTGAGGGGATCACACTTTTCAGAGGCACTGGTTACTGAGCAAGGGGTCACAATCTCAACCCATGTCAGCTTGCTCACATATGAACACATACCCTCACTCCCGGTGATGGCATTTATATTGCTATGTGGTACGCGTCCTCGTTCTCGAAGACGAGGAAAGGGGTGCTTTTTGAAGTGTAAAACACAGAGGTTTGCCTCCTTGAAATCCTGACAAAGGGTTGGGTTTTTTATGCCTATTTCTTTTAAATCTTATTTGTTTACCACTGGGCAGGGGCAGAGACCAGTGTGAAATAGAGAATGCTAATAATGGCCCCTTTCCCTGACATGTCGCAGGTCACTGGCAAGGGCCATTATTAGCATGCCAAAGCCCCTCATCCTGTGCGCACTCCACAGTAAATGCCCGCACCACATACGCCTGGTTTGTTTTTCTAGCTCGTCTGGGATGTGTCTAAATTGACATGAAAACAGTGAGGTAAAAATGCATACACGCTTGCACATTTTACTCAGAAGATGCGTGCGTGGAACAACTCTGTGAGCGAAGGCAAGCAGGGCAATACACAGCGACGTCTGGTTGTCTTGTGCAGTTACAACGTTTAAGAAATGGAGACGGGCATGGGTACAACTTTAGACTGGGCCCTCACTAAAGATGAAAGCACTGCTCGGACTTGAGTGGCAGTCGAGCTTATCCATTAGAGAGCACAGGTGTTCGCGTGCTGGTGCCAGCCTCTGCCCACTGGCCGGTGGACCGCCCATCAGTCATTAGTTCGCATTATAGCCCGTGTCCTCGCTCACATCTCCCCCTCTCTTTATTCACTCCGTTTTCCTTATCTGCTTAAAGGAAACATGGCGACAGTCCCAAGGCATTATTTCTGGCCCCCTTCCTGTTCCTTTCTTTGCCGGGGGGAGGGGGGGTGACAGTTATCTTTAAAGCAGACTGCCAGGGCTGCCTTCTTTGCCAGCACAGCCAGAGAGAAGGCTGATAGCATCACAGGCAGGCTGCTGGCTGGGGGCGCAGAGGGACCCGGTCTGGGGGCGGCCTGTCACTGGGGCTGTCATGTTCTACTATTGCAAAGGTGAATGCAATAACACGCCCTGTCCGGCCCCCGCCTAACCCCCACATTGGTTAAGGTGGCGGTTGTAAGAATGCTGTTTCCTGGTTGTTAATTCATCTGAAGGAAATGGCGGCCTTGGCCTGCTTCCCCGTCCACCCCTAGTCATGACCTCAGGCTTTGCCCGCCCGCTATCCTGACATGTATTGCAGTGTCGGGGAAGGCTGGGAAGCCTGGCTAACTGCAAACAGCTGATGTCACGCGCTTACAAGGTTCCTTATGGAGATCTTGTTGCACAGGACTCGAGCTCCCACTTTTAGTTTCCAGACTGGCGGGGGCCCGCTAGTTTGCAACGCTGCCTCGCTGCCCACTCGCTCCACCCGCAGGTTTGGGTGTGGCATGGAGGACCCTGAGACGTGTGACAAAGCTCCTGCGGCCATGACAGGAGATCGCTGCTCGTGCTTTCTGTATTCAGATATGCACCTCGCCTTTGCCGGCCTGTTCACCCACTGATGAAAGCTGGGCGCGAATTTCGCAATTTTAATGGGATGTAATTCCAAAACCTGTATTGGCCTAACAGGTTTTAGGACTGTGTTCAGCATCTCTCTCATCTCGCCTTCATTCGGAGGGAATTACCCGCCTAGGGCATACTGCCGCTCTCCCCCACACACCACTGTCTTCCATAGACTCTAACGGGCTCACTGGCCCAGGTAAGCTTTCACCATTCACCAGCATAAAACATGCTCCAGTTCCCATGGACTTCTACGTAGTCGTAGTCACCCGCCACACACCGGCTAAGCACACCTGATTTCACTGGCATTGGTAAACCAATAGAGATTTGCTGTAAGCGGATCCCATACATTCTGTTATCAAAACAGCAAGGACAACGTTCTATCACTTTCCTGTCCTGACACTGTGATATGCATTAACATGAATATTGTTGGCTGAGACATGCTTGACATATCATGACATATGTCAATCAAGACATATGCCATGACACATATCAAGTATGACAGATGTCAAGCTTGACATATGTCATGACATATGTCAAGCATGACACGTGTCATACGTCATGACATATGTCAATATGTCAAGCATTACATATGTCATGACATATTTCAAGCTTGATATATGTCATACTTGACATGTGTCAGGACATGCCTTGTAGCATGTTTGCCTTGAAACAAGTTGAAAATAACTCACATTGAAGTCAGGTATAAAAAGAATTGATTGTATTACTAAAAAAACGTCTCAAGTGATTATTAAATAATAAGCAGAAATTGAACGAACTTCAAACAAGTTAATTACCCCATAGTGGGTAATACGGGTGTGCGGCCCACACCGAAGGCTATTAGCCTAGGTCTTTTTTCTCCTTTGTAATATGTCATATCATGACATATTTCGTGCCCGACCTGGTGGGAGAATGTACCACTTCAGGGAGCTCTTTCAGTTGTTTTGTTGCATTCGCCAAGCGTGCTGAACACTTTTTCTTCACGTTTTCTTGAGTGGTATTTTTTTCTTCCCATGGGTCGTTCTAATGTACCTTTCTCTGCTATCACTGCACAGTGGACCGTGAAGGGTTAAATGCCCATCGTGCCTGCTTCTTCCCTGTCACACTAGGCCGCAGTGGTCTTCAAACTGGGGGGCTGGACCCTCTAGGGGAGGAACGCGAAGGCTCTTCCAAAAGGGAGCAGAGTGACTGCTTTTAATAGAAAATGTAAGAAGATATGGCATCTGGAGCGGGACCGGCAGCAGTATGTGTACTCCCTTCTGTGTGTGTCAACCGGTTTTGGCAGCCAGTTTAGGGTCAACTGGTCTGAATCTGGGGCACGTCTGTCTGTATTGTGGCTCTTTGACAACAATGAGGCAGTCAGCTGCACTGCAGTGTGCATTCACCACCAGGTGCAACAATTTAACACCATGCTCCACCTTAGGGGATAACCACTGGAGACATGGTACGTGGCCTCTCCTTCAATTATTTATTTGTGTATTAGTGATTTTTGAGAGGACAGCTGCATACACTGTCACTTCATAGCATTCCAAGGCAAGAGGGAGATACAGAATCTGATTGTGGCCAGGCCTTGGAACATTCTGGATCAGTTATGTGCAAAGATAGGGGGGTGTGTGGTAAAAATGCAAGTATTGAAAGTGTACGAAAGCCCCTAAACGCTCACACTGGAAAAAATACAACCCACTAGGGAAAAAGGCCCAACACACCTCTTGCAAGGATAACGAGGTTTATTTCCACACACAAATGGAAATCACCAACGTTCTGGCAAAATCTGCATGAACAGCACATTAAGAAGGTACACAGCGTCATCAGTGACATCATTACAAAGGGCCTCATTATAACTATGCCGGTCCAGTAACAACGATGCCGGTAAGCCTACCAGTACCATTGTTACCGGACTGGCACAATACTTTGCTGCAGGCGGGTGCCTTCCCGCCCGCCAGTGTCAGACCTGGTGGGCAGAGCGGCACCCGCGCGCAGAGTTTCACAGAAGCATCGGCACCGTTATTAACATTATTAAATGTTGTTTCGTAGCTGAGCCCAAGTTATTTAGTGACCTCCTTCACTATTTGTTCAGCTGTGTACGACAATCCATAGGGATTGGAGCATCGGTACTCAGTGGGGGTTTAGTTATTACAAGTATTCTGAATTTAGTCACCTTGAAATCCCTGAGTTCTTTTTGCACCGGACTACTTTCTTCAACAGTATTAATTTCTGGGAGAAAAATCGAGCTCTGTCAATGCTGTGCACCAGTCACATCCATCAGTGAACTTTCCGAGCATCGTGCCTGTGTAAATGCAGCACCTGTACTTTCTATCGTATTGCATTCTGTTTTTTTGTAGGTAATCATTCCTTCCATTAGGAGCTCTAATATGTACACCATTAAATCTTGCATATAATTTTAATTTCCTAAATACAATTTAAATGTTTTTGTTTTAGAAACATTCAGATCCCATTTTCTTCTCTAGCCGGCGTTTCTTGCAAATTGATTGTTAAAATGGTTGTCCTGGTGAAGGTCAATTTACTTACATTGTATGACTGAAACACCTGTTGACTTTATCTAGAGATAGCCTCAAACATATAAACAAAGTAAATAGTAGTAGTATTATCCAAATTGATCGAAAGAATTTGCATGAATGGTAGATTTGACCGAATTCGGTCACTACCATTAGTTTGAATTTGTTCCATCAATTTGAAGCTGAAAATACTGAACATGAAGAGCGGGGGTTGCAGTGGTGTCCCCTGCTCCTCATGTTTGGTATCTTCGGCCTCTGGGGTTTGCGGGGGTGTACCCTGCATCATTAAGATTGGCGGCGGAGGACAAATATTGCTCTGGCACCCATTTTCAATGAACGGTCAAAACAGAGCCCCGAGCGGTTTCACTGCGGGCAGTCCATCCGCGAACAAAACGTTTGCGGGCGGTCAGCCATATTCCAATAGTCGTCTGTCTAATCGGTATGCAGTGATAATATCGTGGCAAAATTGTCGCCTGTACAAAAAATCGCGGCACAAATGCTGTGGTTTGACCCGTTAAAGGTGTACCCCATTACACCATTTAAGGGGAGCAGGGGTTGCGGGGCTGTCCCCGCTCCCCCTAAATGGTATAATGGGTCCGGGGGTGTCCCCCGCATCCTTTACATGGATTGCGGCAGCAAAACCACAGCCTTTTTGCTGCGATATTTTGTGTCCACAACCATTTTTGCCGTGATTTTAACACATGGTCTAATCTTTATCATCGCATGTTGAGTATTTTCTTCTTTCAACTGCAATGGGTTTTCATTCTTTCTTTCTTCCTCTTCAGTGTATCTCCCTCATTTCTAACTCGATTGTTCCTGACTTTTTCCCCATTATTGTGTGGTCAAATAGTTACAAAATAATGTTCATACATGTAATCTCTTTTCTTATTTTATGAATGCATTGGGAACATCTGTGTTATTCCGAAGTGTGTCCTGATTCATTTCAGTTTATGTTGGGCATCAGCTACGACATTTCCATTACCTTTGAGTCTGGCTGTAGCAGGTGGGTTATGGGTGCCTATGAGCAGTTTCATGATTGTATATTTACTAACCAGTTCATTTAGAGTGAATCTTCAACCCAGTTTAGCAAACGTTTCTCTCCAGAGGAGCTGGGGCCGCGCCGTCGCGGCCTTGGAGGCGTGGATTCCAGAGAGACCAGGCCGCACCTTGGAATGTCCCGCAGATGGATCGCGCGGGGGTCAGCCATTGATCTGATGACTTCAGTGAAACCCTAACTACCCCAGGAGATACGCCACCTTCCCCTCGCAAGCTCGTGGACCTAAGCAGTTAGCGGTGCATCGATCCGCGGTGTCCTCTGGGGACAGTGGATCATATCACTTGCTCACAGATTCCAGCTTCCACAGCAATGTCTGGAATCTTGGCATGGGCATAAGGGCACGGCATCGCCCCACGGTGCAGGAGGCCCGGAGTCATAGCAGCACAGTTGCAATTACAACAGGGGGATTAGGGGAATGCCTTCCTAAATCTGGCGCCCGCTGCAACATCATTGCTTTGAAATGTTGTCACAGTATTAACATGCTTGGAGGTCTGTGCTTTGAGCGAGGTCTCCAGCACGGACAGAGCTGATCTTAGCATTTTGGACTGCAACTGAAGAGAATGCGATAAGGAATTCTAGGAAGTGAAAACAACTTTCCTATGCATTCCTATTTGCTTTAGATTTCTGTGAAGATCCCTGGGTTTTAATTAAATAAAAAAGAACTATATCCTACTACGCTCGCTTCATGTCTTCCAAAAGTTTGAGGAACATTCCAACCACTCCTATTACAGGTGGTTTGAGGTTCCTGGAACTTTCAAACTTTCTCATCTATGTTTGGCTGGAAAAGGCCAAGGGTTCAAAGCAGCTAAGGGTGCTACAGAGGAGTGTTGACTATTCTTCCCCTCGGGGGCTTTTAGTCTATTTCAAACTTGAGGCCCTGTTCATAGAATTTCTATCTGCAGTAAGACGGCCCTCTCATTTTTCCATTTCAGGCGCACGCATCCCTTTGTGCTAGAATGTGTAGCGTTGCTGGTGCTAGAAAGAGATTGTCTTTGCTTTTTAAGTCGTGCACCCAGGTTAAAAATAGAAAAACATTTCTATTTCTAGCTCTGACTTTGTTCCATTTCAAGCAGTGGTACCCGGCGGCAATAGAAGTAGTATTTGTCTATTCTGATCAGCACTGGCACATAGACTCTGCAAGCACCTCAAACTCACCAAAGCCATTCAAAATAGCACAGACCACACAGGGTACTGTGTAGGTCACCAGGGAAACCTGAATGCCAGTGGCGATGACATTGTGGACTCTATTATGTCCAATGGGCACTTAAAAATCCTGACACAATGGATGTCTTCACCTCCAGCTAGCCATGCCTACCTCCGGCTGAGCCTGGTGTCAGAATGGTGGAGCTACCCATGGCCTTTTTGGAAGCAGGTAGAGGAAGGCACAAAGGGCTGCAACCCTGCATGTCCCAAAAACATTTTTTGTGCATGTTGTGAATGTTTGCCTGCCTATGTGTGAGTGTGCTTGCTTGATGGTGGAGGTGCAAGCATAAGGGGAGTTTGTGAGATTGTCATGGAGCAGAAGTGTTGGCGATAAGCGAGACAGGCAGTATGAAAAATGTATTTGACAGTAATGCCAGTATATTATTTTGGATAATGAAAGCACGGCAATGGGCCTCATTACAAGTGTGGCGGCCACGGAATGTACGGTGCCGGTAAGTTACCGGCACATTCCAGACCGCCACATTACGAGGTCTGCATTACGAGGTCTGCAGCGGGTCCCGCTAAGGAGGACTGGTAAAACCAGGCGTCTGTAGCGGGACCCGCTAGCAGACCAGGATTCTAACAACGGGCCCGTCATTAACAGGCCCGTTGTTTGCATCCTCCCCATTCCCAGTGAGCCCTATGGGGGCTCAAATGGGAATGGGGATGTACCGGGTCCGGGTCCCAGGAAAAGGAATTACCGGGCCTTCCAAGGTCAGAATGGCCCGGTAATTCCCTATTCCTGGAACCCGGACCCGGTACCCGGTATGGGGATAGCCATGCTGCTAAAAGCGGCATGGCTACCTCCATACTCGTAATGAGGCCCAATGTGTTTTAAAGGGAATTGCTTGCATATATTTGACACTGGCAATGTGAACATGTGGTGTTTTACATGGCAAAGCTGGCATACATTGGGCCCAGCCATCATGACAATGTGCTTACAGGGCAATGCAGGCATTAATTGCTGGGCAGTGAACTGGCAGCATGAAAGTGGCCCAATACTGAGATATTGGGCCTCATTACGAGTATGGGGCCCCCATACCGGGTACCGGGTCCGGGTTCTAGGAATAGGGAATTACCAGGCCATTCTGACCATGGAGGGCCCAGTAATTCCCTTTCCCGGGACTCGGACCCGGTACATCCCCATTCCCATTTGAGCCCCCATAGGGCTCAATGGGAATGGGGAGGATGCTTACAACGGGGCCGTTGTTAGCATCCTGGTTTGCTAGCGGGTCCCGCTAAGGTCGCCTGGTTTTACCAGTTGTACTTAGTGGGGCCCACTGCAGACCTCGTAATGTGGCGGCCCAGAATGTACGGTGCCAGTCCCTTACCGACACCGTACATTCCGTGGCCGCCACACTTGTAATGAGGCCCATTGTTTTGAAAGTCCTCATGATCCGCTTTGGGCGAGCATTAAAATGTGTTTTTACAGTAGCAATACTTGCATATATTGGTCAGAACGAGAAGGAACATGTATTCTATAGGGCAATGCTGGCATCTCTTGGGCACTGACAGCATGGAACCCTGTTTTGCAGGGCAATGGTTGCATATATTGTTGGGCACGGCCAGCCGAAATGTGGAGCAGTGCTGCCATCTTGTGATTCGCGCTGATCAGAGGAAGCATGAAATGTGTTTTTACGGTTGCATTGCTGCCAAACACTGGGCACAGCTTGAATGAAAATCTGTTTTGCAAATCTGTCATATGTCGGGCACTGGCAGCATGAAAACATGCTTTACTGGCAATTCTGGTGTACATAGATGGCCACTATCAGCATGAACATCTGGCAGCACTGGAATGTTGTGCTGCTGTGGGCAGGATCTGCTTTGGGTGCAGGTAGCATGAACATCTATTTTACATGCTGATGCTGGCATTTATTGTTGGGCATTAACAGAAAGGAAATGTGTTACTAAGTGCTCCGGTGCATTGTTGGTGCATTGTTGGTAGGTGACGTGGCATGCATTGGCAGTGTTTATATGATCCACACACAAAACCAGCCCTGTATGGCTTTTTTGATCAATTTCATTTCTGAAATGAGTGCTAAATATTTCACCTTGTCGTCCCCTTTTTGAAACATGTTCTCGAAGAGCGAACCCCCAGGTGCACAAAAGTAAAAATGCATGCTGTTCGCATTTTAAGATTTTTTTGGTGAACAGGGTGCACAAGAATATGGTGCATGTGGAGCACAGCGTGTAAATCTAAATATCAGCAGTGCACCTAATACTAAAGTATGCAGGAGGGCGGGCCTGCGCGAGCTATGCCTGCCGGACCACTCTTCTCAAAAGAAACTGAGGCCATTTGTGAAGATGGCATCTGTGTTTTGTGTGGATTGGGTGCACACCTTTTTACACAGATTCCATATGCAAATTCAAGCACATACATGGCTTGGTTTATAACTTTAGAATAATCCCGTGGAACCTCTTTTTATAAGACTTGACGCTAGCCGAAAATCTTTTGAATTCACTTGCCCTCACCTAACAAACTCTGCTATGTTAATCCTCGTGCTGTTTCTTGGCATGTGGGGTTCATTGTGCCATGTGAAGAGTTGAATTCGCAATTAAGGCAAACATGAAGTAAAATGGGATGCCTCTGACTGACCCCACCCCACCCCAGCCTTAACGTTCAGTGTGCTCCCGCGGGTCCATGACATTCAACACACAGAGCCCAACTCTTTCTCATTGCCCCCTGGTCCTGCGGGAGTTCACCTCGAGTGACAGTCTCTGTGAGGAGAAGCAGGCGGTTCCTGCGCCGGTTTGGCGGTTGGCATGGTGCAATATCCTTTCCTTTCCAAACAGCGCCAACTCCCAGCGTCTGCCCAAGGCCAAGCCCCGGCTCAGCTGTGTGTGTGATTTCATACTTTCCATGCAAATAGGCTTGCCTTTTCCTCTCTTTCCCAGGCAAGAAGGGAAATAGGAACCGTTCGTCACGAGGCAGTGGGGCCGCTCTACTCTGCGTATTCCCTAGACGCGGGGACACGCACACCTCCTCTATGAGGGGAACTAGAAGGTAGAGCGAGGGGTCGCCCCCCTTCCCTCGCTAAACAGAATTTCGAAAGTGACCAGACACCAGTTCCACCAACTGATGAGGGGAATGTGTTTTTGCCTTTGCCTGTGAAGCAGAGGCGTTGCTAGGGGGCGAGGCGCGGGGTAGGGGCTGAGGGGGCTATAGCTGTATCCCCGGATAGAATCTCAGGGACTACAACCAACCAGTTGTAGCCCCGAGTCCCGCCAGTCCCGACATTAGCTTAGCCCCTGATCTTTGGGGTCAGAGTTGTGAGTAGCAGATGGTGCAGACGTGGGCTGTTGTCTCGAGGAGTGGAGGGAAAAGTAGAGGTGATTTGGCAATTGGAACCCGAGATGTGTGGCGTTAGGTTGCAGTGCCTGTGATAACACCATCCTGGTTTCTCCTAAACTAGACGTTGGCAAAGAGCAGGCAGAGGTATTCGGGTTAGCTCGGCACAGATTTCAACCAGGTTTTCTGCTCCACCCTGCTTTTTTTAAAAACTTCTGCCACAGTATTCATCCCCCAGGATACCTCCTCACTGTTTTTCTGTCACCTGTCGCTTCTTCAGCAAAAATAGGGCAAATTCTCCTTCCATTTCCCCAGACAGGCCTTCCTCTGGATCCCGCCGCCACCACCATTCTAGTAAAGTGGTAACTTTGGTGTGGCCGCTAGCTACTGCTTCTCACGGCAGCCTGTCCTGAAGCCAAGACAGGACTCTGTGTTGCCCAGACAGGGTCTCCATCCTGTTTACATCTGCAGTGGTCATACGTGGATGAGAAGAGGAGTTCCGGTTCTTTCTTACACGGCCGTGACTACGCTTGTGGCAAGCTCTCAGTGGTGATTGACTGGATGCGCAAGCAAAGGTTTTTGGAAGGGGGGATGGAAGAGGCTTTGTTCAGGCCACATAGAATCTTAAGTAAACAAAGTATTTTTTGGCTGGTAGGATGTTTGGGCTTGTTTGGGTAATATCAGGCCAATGGTGGGCTTGGGCCTGTGCCTGGCACTTTCACACTCGTGAAATCCCACTTTGAGGTTTTGGTGGAATCAGGTGGGTGTGATGGAGAGGGTGAAGCTTGATGTGCGCTGGGACACCTTGTCAGCTGTTCGAGTAAGTATTTAATTAAAAGGGCCGGCTGCACAAAAGACGGGAGGGGGTTGTTCCCATAAAACGTTTAGATATTTCCAAGACGATGGGATTAGGAAGATGGTGAAGGAATTAAGAAAGGGGGCACTGGGAATGGGAGGGTTGAGGGGTGGGTCGCAGAGTTGGGTTTGAATACAGAAGATGGGGCACTGTGTGATTTTTAGGGCTTTGGTTTCAGTGTTAAGGGTTGTGTAGGAGGCAGTAGCTATATCTGAGTGTGCATCTTAGTGAAGGGGTGGGGGTACAGGAAGTAAGGGGTGGCAACTGGTGGCATGACAAGTAAGAGGATGGAAAAGAGCTCACCAGATTGTGTAAATCCCATGGGCCCGATTCATGGAATCTCTGGCGCGGAGCAAAGGGACTTTCCACGCCCAACAAACCCCCTGATTCACAGAGCGGTGCAAAGTGTGTGTGTACTCTGCACCAAGAATTAGGTCCATTTAGAGCGGTGCAAAGTGTGTGTGTACTCTGCACCAAGAATTAGGTCCATTTAGAGCGGTGCAAAGTGTGTGTGTACTCTGCACCAAGAATTAGGTCCATTTAGAGCGGTGCAAAGTGTGTGTGTACTCTGCACCAAGAATTAGGTCCATTTAGAGCGGTGCAAAGAGTACTTTTGCAGAGAAAAGGGACTTTGCACTGAAAAAAGACACTTTGCACCGCTCTGTGAATCAGGGGGTTTACTGGCAGTGCAAAGTCACTATGCAACGCGCTAAACATTCCATGAATCAGGCCCCATGTCTTCCATGTCTTTGGGATAAGTGTCTACCTTGGAATGTCACGGTGACTGTGGTGTGTTGCTTTAGTACCGCTCTCTCTCTCTCTCGCTCCTGACTGGCTCTTAGGAAAGACTCGTGGTGAAACTCCCTGGCCTGATGCCTGTTTCAATATGGAAGCATCTCCTTTGCACCTAAGAGGTGTGGCACTTGACTTCAGTTTGTATTGTTCTTATGCCCGCAGTGGTGTCTATGCACCTGTGCAAACCACTCAATAGCCAGGACCACAGCAGTTATCTGCAAAGCCCCTCCCTGCCTCTTTGTGCTCAGGGGAGTTATAAGGATTCCGTTCCGGATAACGAGCTACACGTGAGAAGAAGCCGGATACAAGATGGAATGCAGCAAGGGCGTGTCACAGGTTACTTAGTCTGTACTTTTCAAGCCAACTTTTATAAACATAGGAACATGTAACATATTTCTATATTTATAAAAGATATCTTGCAAAGTACACAAACTATGGTAAGATACGCATACAAATATAGAAATGCTTACATATATTTATCTATTTTTTTTTTGCATACCTTACTATGGTTTGTGTACTTTTCAGGCCACGCCCATCACGCAAGTCACGCCACCAAATGAGTCCCCCCCCCACAATTTCCTACTCCACTTAAAGCCCTGGAAAAGACAACCGCATAAATGTGCCCCAACTGTGAACGCAAAATGGTCATAACTCTAGTGGGCATGACTGCCAGCAGCCTCGAGCAGCCGTTGAGTTTGGCCAGCGGTGGCGGCTGCTACGTGACCGAGCGCGGGAGAGGAACTCCTTCCACAAACGGCTCTTTCACCTGAGTAACTGTGAGAAAAATGAAAGAAACTGGGCATTAACAATGGCGTTGGGTGCAGTGGTCTTGGCCTGTCAACACTTGCTGGCAGCACCAATCTTCAATTAGTGAAGCGAAGAAAGGTTTAATTCGTCTGGGGTGCCCCCATCGAGGCAGTGGGCCCTTAGCGGCCGCCCCCACGCCCCCCCCCCACCCCTTGGCCCGGGTCTCTGGCCGTGCCACTGCTGGGGGCTGGTTCACAGGCATCCCGCCGGATCCCGTCCGGCTCAGATATGTACTGTATGCGACCAGTAAGCAGCTTCAAAGCGGCACCCCGGCTTGGCAAGCACTGCCAGGCGCGGTGTTCGTTGAGTCCGACACTCCCAACGCATGACGGGCGAGCATGGCTGCTTTCATCACCAGGGGTTCACTGCCAGCCCAATATCAGTAGAGAATATAGCGTGACCTGCGACTATAGGCGACACGGAAATTGCACATCTCAGCACAGCCTCTTTCCCCCTGCATTGCTCGGGAAACTGCCCCCCTTCTTTTACTCGGTGAGTGCCTTTCTCTCCCATAGCCGGGATGGTTTGTAACTTTTAGGAACACGCGGATAAGAACAGCGCTAAAAGCGCCTTGCTTGTAGATCAGGGCGCTGAGTATAACCGTGTCGCTGGATGCTTGCCCTCGGTACAGTGCGGTGTGCGGTGTTACTTCCCAGCTGGGTTAGCCTACAGCGCCCTACAAAGTTACGTGAAACTGTACCTCCACCTGATCGCCCGTCATCACATGCGCTCAACGGTGCAGTGCCGCCCAGGGCCAAAGCATTGGGTTCAAAGCTGGGCCAGGCTCTGGATCTTGGTGGCACTGCTGCTGAGTGACCAATGTTTGCTTGCCCTCGGTGCATGGGTGCACAGGCTCTGATGCCAGCCAAGAGAGGGTGGTCAGAGACTGTCCTTTCCCTTACCGGCTCTAGCACTCCAAATTGAAGCACTTCTTTGGACCTAAACTCCGACTCCCTCCGCCCCCTCTCCCCCCAATGTCAAAGTTATTATAATTTGCTTCGGCCCCATGATCCTTTGTGTTCGCAGCTATTTCTGAAGGACAATGTTAGGCCGATGGGTGTTAGTTAGCTAGATATCATGGAGTTACTGAGCCAGAGGGAATTGTGCTTAAAAGCTTAAGCAGAATCCATATTTGCTAAGCTAGCCCAGCAGGTTAAGTGCTCGCTGCTGAGATACGTGTCTGTGTGATTCGAACCTGGCAAGGCCAGCTCAGCCTTTCATCCTTCTGAGGTTGATAAACGAGTACTGACTTCATTTGGGTATTGATACTTGTATATGCAATGGTTCCTTCCATGTACAGTGCTTCAGTGAAAATTCTATATAAATAATGCATGTTTATTATTATCCAGAATAGGGGTCACACCCTGAGAGCAGCCAACCCTTCTGAATTTAGGTGGCAAAGGGGAAAAACGACATAGCTGCTCTTCCTCGTCTCGGTCCTTCCCAACCAGTGTTCTCTCTCCTGAGCTCCAAGCATCTCTAAGCATGTCTGTACACTGGGCTCCGCTCCCAAAGCTCTCTATAGAAAACTAGAATTGGCAATGCCAACACTTTGGGCTTTTGTGTAGGCACGGGAAAGGCATTTTCCAGGCACTGCCGTAGGGGTATTAACTGGCCATCAATTGTAGCAGCTGCAAAATGGCGCAAATAGTCGGGAATATAATAGCAGTGCCTGGCACATGCCTAATACTTATACACAAGCCAAAAAGGTTGGCTTTGCCAAGGCTTTTTTTTAACAGGACTTCAGTGAAGGACACTCACAGTGCTTATAAATCGAGGGCTGAAGGCAGATCTGGTTAAGACATTTTTATTACAACAGCAAGTGATTAACGCCCAGAAGAATGCTTTGAAAAAACACTGTCAGGCACTTTGAGTGCAATGTTTGATGGTAAGGCTTGAAAACGTTTGCTCAAAGAGATCCCTGGAGTATGTGTTTTGGGCAGGGAGGGACAGGAAGTGGGTGGGAATGACCAGAGGAGTTAGCATGGCCATGGACAGTAAGTGGGTGTGTAAATATGCACACAACCCCTAAAGGTTTGTGTCCCTCCTCATATGCCATTTCTCCCTAACTTTAATGCAATCGTTTTTAGCCAAAACTAACAAAGAGCACTACGTGGGAATGGGAAAGTCTGACTCAGAGAGGGAATGCATGTTGGAAGGATCCCAATTGTGACATTTGTGAATCAGAGTGTGTCATACTTGAAAGAGTTGGCAAAGATTGGAGTACCACAGGAGTCCAAGTCCAGGAGCCAGGTCCACTCCATATTTTTGTGATGTTGTCACAGAAAGCATTTGAATAGAATATATCTAAATAGGATTCATTCACTGGGTCTTTTGGTTATGCTCAAAATCTTGTGAAGTTGCAGGTCTCAAGGACCATAACATTTTCCTGAGGCTTCATAACCCTGTATTGTCTTGGGAGGATAGCTCAGGGGCAACGTGCTCGCCTTGGAAGCAAGACGACACAAAGCACCTCAGGTTCGATTTCCCAGTCCGCGCTTAGAAACCGCTGGGTATTAAGCGCGTTGTAAATAACTCGTCATATCAAATCATTGTTATTATTATCAACCAGTGATTATTAACACGCCTGGCCCCACTAAGTTACTAGAAAGTAGACAGAGACCAGTTGCAGTGCTCAACTCCCTTCAGGGCCCCGAATTGGCTGCTGGGAAATGTCCTTTCTAGCCGGTGTTTGGCCCTGTCATGGGTGAGCCGATTGCTGGATTCAAATTTCCAGGATGCTAATTTTTGGCCGTAAATCGCCTTGCAGTCGTGATAAGATCTGTTGTGGCACAGATGGGTCAGGAGCCGTTCTGCAGGTGAGACCTTTACTTCAGTTCAGGGTAACAAGATATGAAGGAAGGTGAGTTACATAGAGGGAGACCATGCACCAGCCCACACTCTAACTAAGCCAGGCTCACTCCAACTGATAGGCATAGAATCTCCAGGGCATTGACACCACAGCAATCCCCTAGGCATTCTATCAAGCAAGCATTCAGGCAGGACCAAGGCAGGGAAACACACGACAGAACAAGTTGCTATTTATTTATTTTCGGCTTTGCATTTGTTACAGCGCTAGTCCATGGGGTGCTGCGCCTCACACACATGGTGCATTTCTTGCGTTAATGGATACAACTTTCAGTAGCGTTTCCCTTACACAGCCAGTGATAACCTTCCAGTAGTGGACGTTACTGCTTGGTACAAACACGGAAACATTTAGAGGCGGAATCCAGTCAGTGCAGGTTGCACCAAAAGAAGGTTATGGCAGGAGAATGTGTGGCGGGGCACCTTCCAGTGGGAAATGAAGGGGTCTTGGGAGACGCTTCGGCAGCAGCAGGACCTGGGATGGCCGAACACGCCGTTGTGGGGAGCGGAAGGGTGCAAAGCAGGCTGCGGGTGTAAGCAGGCGTAAACCGTTGGGGCATTCTTGACAGGTGAGCTTTTCGAGCTTCCTGTTGGGCAGGCAGGGGTGGACTGATGAGAACCAAAAGAGGCCCTGGAAAGAATGTTCAAAGAGGCCTCATATTACAACTGTTCAGCCAGCCCCACCCTTTTCCTGTGATACAATTTAGAAATAAAAAAGTTACCACACAAAAGAGGCCCAGTGTGCCGAGGCCTGTCGGGAAATCTCCAGAGTTCCATATAGGCCAGTCCACCCCTGTGGACAGGTGGACAGTGGTGCTTCAGGCTTTCTTTTTTTTTTTTTTTAAAAAGGTGCAGGGCTGCTGATCTTATTGCGCGCGACACTTGGGCCCACATTGTTTGTGTGGCGATAATGGTTAAAATAGGCAGTGTATACACACGCCACCTGCTTTCTCCCTCCAGCCCTAATATGAGGTGTGGGATAGTTGCTGCGAAATCCACGGGTGCACCACAGAGCTTGATTCGGGGGAGGAGCGCCCATTAAAACATCCCAAGTTGTCACTGCCAATGAGGTACGTTTAAGCGCATCACATTACTGCCAGAAGAACACATCTTTCATCAGGACAACAAAAGGGTGTGACCAGTGGGAAACTCTGCCGCCCACCCCCTGACCCCCCATGTCAGTGGAATGCAGGTAATGCGGTATTATCCACGGCACATATACCATGTCCAGGAGGGTGGAAATAGATCCTTATGAATAATAATGAAGATGTAGGAGGATTTACAGTTATACCACACGCCATATTCCAGGAAATCTGCCTCCATTTTCCGCCAGCCACTTTGTAATCAGGCAGAGGCAGGATATCACCCCATGTGGATATGGCAAGTATCACAGGCGATAATGCCAGGCCAATATCTGCCGAGCCTATAATGAGGCCCGAAATATAAAAATCCAAAAGAATCCCATGATAAATCCACTCACAGCAATAATGAGAGAGAGGCGCGCAAGCCACTGACGAGGAGAGGGGCACGGATGAGGCATGCCCTGATAAAGATCACGTCTGACCACCATCATCGAGAACAGATAAGTTACCTTATCCTGGCGATGATGTATTCACAATATACTCAGGTGTACTAGTCTGAAAGGATTGCCTTACTTGAGGAAAGCCTCAGAAATGGATGCACGCTGGGCCTCTTCGAAGCACAAGCGATACGAGAGTCACCCCACAAGCTCCAAGTGGGACCGGTTGGCAGGAATGGGGCAGAGGGCACCCAATGAGGGCAAACAGGGGATAAAAGATGATTTCAGCTAACGCAGCAAAAAATCCTATCACAGGCCCGATCCCCAGGCCGCCATCACGAATGGGAGCGGGAAACAGGCCAAGAGCCTTCCTGCTCCATGAGCGCGGCATCTGCTGCGCGCATGATGTCAGCACGCAGCTATGCCCGCGCTGAGCCCTGGATCTGCGGCTCGACTGCTTGGCAGTCCAGTTACATGCCAGGCATTTCACAAAGAATGTATCAGCCAGAATACCTCATCTGGCTGTCCATACCCACCTGTCCAAAACAAGCCGGCTGTGATATGTTTGCTCAGACGCTTGTGCCATTTCTAGCATATCAGATCTGAACGCCACATTCTCTGCTGCAACATCAAAAGTCATATTTCTGCCCATAAATAAAAGTCACTGGAAAGAAAATGAACCCAAGTGTAGATCATAGCGTTTAAGCCTATTGAACCAAAACATTTTTTTAACGGTTTCTCCTTTTTGACTAATGGTAGGACAGGAATCAAAGGCAGCAGAAGTTGGTATGTATTTGGCCGGTGGCTCAAGCGCTTTATCAGCATCGCAGTCGCTGAGACCAGGAGCTACTTTTAGCCCTGCCCCAAAATAAGTGGTGACATACATAGACACCATTGTTACATTACATCATTGGTGGCCATTTGGGGATCTGAATACATCTATATTTATATAATAAATATCATAATCATATTTAATGAGCCCTGTGATTTCCAGTTCTTTATAACTATGATACATGTTTAATTCTAGAAAGGAAACCATCCACTCTACTTATGGCCGTTTCAAATACTTCGACGTTTGGCCATAATATGCAAACATTGCATCCTGGAACTTCGTTCCTTTAGCGTGCATTCACTGTGCGACATTTTGGAGCTGTCGTACCACAATGCAGAAAAAGTTATAATGCTGGCATGGTATGCGGACGTTAGAGTTGCAACCCGCTACACGCTAGTTCCTCGCTCCCTGGGTAATGTCTTCCAAGAGCTGCTTTTATCTCCTGCTCATCAAATCTTTATTTCAGTCCCTGAAGGGGATCTTAAGCGCGGTAGAAACGCGCCCCTCGTGGGCCAAGTCTCCTAGAAGCAGTACCACCGCTCACTAACTCAAAAGGGTTGCTCACCTAGTGTAATGTTTTGTGTGCCAGTGGGTGTCTAGGTCCTCTTTCATTGTGTCATAACAATCGTTGCCATTGTGGAAAGCCACCTGTGTGTCTTGTTAATGAAGTATTTGTTTCTTTCAATGGGCCTCATTCCGACCCTGGCGTTAACCAAGGCGCTATTAGCGCCTTGGTTGACGCCGTTATCTTTCCGACTCCGCCATGGTGAATGGCGGAATTACTGCCCCATTCCAAGGTTGGCGAGGTCGGTAATTCCCCATTCACCAAGGGCCCTTCCCCATTCCCATTTTTGCCCCATAGGGCTCAATGGGAATGGGGAAGGCGCTAATTACGGCACCGCAAACTACGGTGCCGTAATTAGCTCCTAAGTCCCTTTGCGGGTTGGTTTTTTAACGCCTGCAAAAAGCAGGCGTTAAGTACCAACCCGCAAAGGGAACTCGGAGTAGGGCGGTAAGGGTTTAACGGCACCAGTCTCATTAACGGTGACCGTTAACCCTTACCGCCCGACTCGGAATGACCCCCAATGTATCTATTCCCCATTGCGACAAAGTCATTTCCCAGGCCTTGCCAAAAGGAGATGAAACTCCTCTCGGCCTAGGGTGGGAGGTCTACCAGGGAGGAATCCAGAGACAGTCCTACCCCAGAGGGGGACCGTGGCAGTTGGGAGGGCCCCATTTCCTGTCCCCTCTCCAAGTGCCAGTCTACATATGTGCAGAACCAATTTGCATCACCCCATGCCTCTGAATCGAAGTGCTGGACATGTTTTCTCTTTCCGTTCCAGGAAAACCACTGATGTACAAGAAGACCACCCACAAGACTGAAAACCATCAACACCCCACACAAATGCATCTAAAATCCGAGCCGCAGGGGAGAGTAAGCAGTAAGACAGCCAGAGGCTGCGCTCACCTGGCAGAAGCCATAAATGAATGGTATACAGGCACTGCTGGTTGAAGGGAAGTAACAGAAGGAGGAGCCAGACCTCCTACGGCGCTGTTGCGAACACCGCGCACCAGCCTCAGCCTGCCTCTCAATGAGACCGGTATAGCCACCCTAGACCATCAGGGACATAAAGCCAAATCACACCAAACAGAGACTGGACATATTTTAGGGGCCACCAGGCCGGACCCCCAACACAAACTTTGAAACTGACCCCAAACGAGCCACAATTGCTGTCCTGCTGTGGCCCCATACAGAGAAAGGGGGCAGTCCTTAGAGTGTTATGTCAAAGCTTTGCTGAATGCAACGCCTCTAGGGATGGGAAGACGGACAGATTGGCCAGCGACAGCAGACTAACCAGAGGATATCGAGGGGGGTTAAAAGAGACCCCAGTAAGTAGGAAGGTGTGGGTTGTTCTTGTGAGGTCAGAGGAGAAGGTGGAAGACCAGGAAACCAGCAGGAGGAAGGATAGTGCCGTCGAGTGTGTAGGTGATTTTTGCATCGGTTAGTAAGTGCAAGTGGTACTACATTGTGAAATTGTGAGTGTGCTTGAAAGACTGATGGATGCTACTAGGAGGGAGTGTGTAGGCAGTGAATGTGAAGTGTTTGTGTGAGTGATAGGAGCGTGTCTGATTTGAAGGTGGGGCGGAGTAGTAGTTAAAGTGTACAGGGGGGTAGTGGTGTGAAGGAAGGAGTAGTAGTGTGGAGGATGGGGTAGCAGTGAGTAGGGTGGAGTAGTAGTGTGGAGGATGGGGTAGCAGTGAGTAGGGTGGAGTAGTAGTGTGGTGGATGGGGTAGCAGTGAGTAGGGTGGAGTAGTAGTGTGGAGGATGGGGTTGCAGTGAGTAGGGTGGAGTAGTAGTGTGGAGGATGGGGTAGCAGTGAGTAGGGTGGAGTAGTAGTCTGGTGGGTGGAGTAATAGTGTGGAGGAGGGAGTAGTGGGGTAGTGGCAGGAGTAGTAACATCAAAGGGTGGAGGCAAGGTTTAGAAGGAGTGAAAGGCATCAAAGAGAGATAGGAGGAAGATACATGGAGTAGAAGGAGCAGATTAGTAAGAAGGAAATATCAGTGAGGGAGAAGAGTATGTGGGCGTGATAGGAAGAAGACCGAATCACCGCAACCCATGATCCCTTTTTAGGCAACTAACCACTGGATAATATAGGGCCGGACTAGGAAGTCCCTTGGAGAGTTTAAACAGATAAGGCTTTTTGACCTGTATGTCTTCACTTTTAGCATGAGTCAGAACTTAGACAGCAGGGGTCAATATTCGGTATATGCAAACCTGGGGGGTAGGGACACCTGGGCAAGGGAGGATTGGCTATTTCTACATGAAAGAGAGGGACTTCCCTGAGAAATCATTCAATAAAAACCCTTGAATGGATTCAGAGACCCAGAGTATTCCTTGGTCCCTCTGTGAGACCGTCTAATAATAAAGAGACACTCTCTTGTGTGCTGTCTTTCTGAAAGAATGCTGTTACAGCGAAAGAAAGAACCACATTGAACTCCATTGTGAGAAGCCACACCTGCAAATGACCTTCTCTGCGGATGACATTCACGGGATCCACGCTTGTAGAATGCGTAATTATCTCGTTCAGAACCATGAGTTCTTCTCACTTTGATGCGTAATGAGTTAGCACCAATCCTGCATCCTTTTCATTCACATGTATTCAAGTGGGCCAATGAAATCTACTGCAATCATAGCCCACACTTTTGTAGCCCATTCATTGCATGTCATGGGTAGAGTGATGTTAGTGGGGAATTTACCACCCTCACAGCAGGCCGCGTGGTTTCCCCTTTGGTGTTCTTCTTCTTCGCCCTTGCATGGCAATCAGTAGTACGCTGTTAACTTCCTCTTCGGGATTCCCATGCCTAAATGGGCTTCACGCAGGCTGCCAATGTGCATTTTCCTGAATACAGAGGGAGGTACACGTCTTCCGATAAGTTTACAATAAATTCATATTCTGCAGAATGTTCTGGAGCTACCTTCCATTTAGATGGCAGAATAACTTCTATGAACTCCTGACGTAGCAACGTTCTTTGGTGTCGCGCGCCACCGTTTGCAGCGCTCCATCCTCAGGCATGCTTCGACTCCACTGTTCCCGACTCAATGTTCCTCTTGTACTTTTCTGGGCATCTGCACAGTTTGCCTGGTTGTTACGCAGAATGCTCCACTGTGACTGTAACCTCTGCAGAATGCTCCACTGTGACTGTAACCTCTGCAGAATGATCCACTGTGACTGTAACCTCTGCAGAATGCTCCACTGTGACTGTAACCTCTGCACTTTCAGTGCCACTATCCCCAGCTGGTACATGGCCTTCTTTGTACCAGATGACATCAAAATGTAGCCTAACAGCTTGTGGTTCGTATGTAATGTAAACACTGTTCCCCAACAGACACATTCAGAAGGACTCAGTGACCCATGAACATGCCAACATCTCACTTTTATAGAGTAACTTTGTTGAGGTTCACTGAGGGCTGTGAACACCAAGGCAACATAGAATTCGCAATGTGTGTTAGCCTAGTACCTCATCCATATGGTCTGGCATCATCTGTTACTATGTTGCTCTTTTTCGGGTTATACATCTGCAGGCATGGAGACTTGTGTATGCCTGTCTTTATGGTCACGAACAATTCCCTCATTCTATTGAAACAGAGCAACTTTGTTGAAGAGGGTGTGCATTTTCTGTTTTTGGACTACATTCTGCTGCAAATGTAGCCTAGTTTCCCTCCCCTCCAGAAACGCTGTGAATAGTATGCAGATCAGTTTGCTAGAATTTGACCATGTTACGGTGAATGGACGTTTGAGATTTGCATTCTAACTGAAGCGATTCCGTATATAAGAAACCTACCACTCAGTAAAGATGTATTAAGGAGGACCAAAGAAAGATTAACTGAAGAGGCTATTCCAAAGTTTAAAAAGAGCCAGTGGATTTATTGAGGAAGCCTTGAAAAAGCAGCCTCAAAAGGCTCGAAACACATGTTGGCTGTTTTTAGAAACTCATAATATTGGTTGAATTAAGAAGAAAATAGTCCTTGAATTTTTGTGCATATCAGTAATATCAGGAATAACTATTGTGACCATTTTGTTAAGATGTGAACTAAAACTGAAACACATTAATTTATAGCAGAGACGACGAAGGCTCCTTTTTCTTTTGATACTAAGTTACTTATTCGAAATGATTGGTTTGATTCTGGTTGAATTCTGCAATCTTTTGAAGTGTGGTTGCCTCCATTTAAATCCTAAACATTAGTGAGTAGCTGCAGATTAGGTACAGAATTATTAGAGTGCAGTTTACAAGGGCCTGGCAACAGTTTGCTCAGTGGTAGAGACATGGTTCACTAATATTCCACTAACCCCACGAGCAATCAGTGCTGGTCTTTGATCACGCGGTTAGGACATCCACCAAGTTGTTCTTGGATTGGGTGCTTTTGTTTGAAATTGTGTATGATAATGAAGAGGGAAAATGGGACGGTCCCTTCCCCTGACCCACGTACAAACTATGGCCGATGACGTCACGACCCAAGTACCCTCACAATGACCCTGCATCTGAATGTGTGTTGCACCGTAATACAAGTCCACTATTCCGTAGCATTTATATGTGTATTTCCAATGTTAGGCTGTGTTCCTTCTGTCCAGAATCAAACACAGCTATGGTGTCTTAGACATTTGCAACCTGTTGTACACTCTTGAAGAATTGCGCTGTGTGTTTTATTGGCCAGTGATTAGGAAGCTATGATTGATGGGCCCCCAATGCTGAGTTTGTGGAGTCCATGTAAGATCATCAGTCCAGTCACCAACTGATGGATACATAACCTGTGAGTGTCCCACTGGCCCTGTGTCCCCAGGGGAATACATATGGCAGCTTCCATGTACACAGCGGAGCCACACCAAAGCTAGGAGGAGATGGAGGAAGCCACGACTGCATATGCCACGAGTCAGTGATCGTGTAAGATTTAAAATGGTGGATGGCTATTAAATCACTTCCTATCAGCTTACAATAGGAAATCCACCTGTGGAAAAAGGAGATGGCCCTCAGGGGAATAAACCAATGCCATTAATCTTGGAAACAGCGGAGGCTCTCCCAACCTGTTCTGAAGCACCGCCAAACATGTATGTGAGATCTTCGGCCATATACAGCTTTCTTGTGGCATGTCTACATTTGAGTTAAATGTTGCACAATCTATTCCCCAAAAAGTCAATCTTGTGTATCGACATAATATCTTATAGCAGGATGGCACATTGCTCAGAGGATGGACAGAAACATTTACTCATGTACGGGTTCCCGGTGATAGAATGATTATCCCCTTACGCCACCATGAATCTTGCAGACTCTCCATCTAGATGCACTTATCAATATTTATTTTTAATTCATTTTGATTGGTTATTTATAACATGGATATGGACGTTACCCAGAGGTTTCCAAACGCGGACCTGTGGATCGAACCTGTGTTGCTCGTCTTGCTTCCAAGGCGAGTGCGTTGCCCCTGAGCTATCCTGGTTTGTTGTGTTTCTTAAATCCCACACTTCTCAAAATATGGAGGACTATTGGGCGCATCCTCTCATCTCGGTCTTCCACGTCATCGTTGTCCAGTTGCACCCTTCTTGCCCTTCGTTCATGGCAAACTTTAGGGAAAGCAAAAACAAAGAGGTGATGGCTGGAAGGTTTAGACTGAATCTTAACCACTGGCATTGCTCGGGGCAACCCTCCAGACCATCGTTCTTCGCCTGCCAAGCCATTACAGAAGGGGAAAGACCATATGCAAATCAGGCTTGGCCCCACCCCAAAAGGGGAAGTCCAGCCCGAACTGCTAGGTCACATCCCTTCTGCACGAGACCACAAGCATCCCCAAACATGTTTCACCCTTGTTGGGGCTCATCAGTGAGGAGTAGCTTGGGTCTCTAGGCCCAGCAGGCACGGGACCCACGTCTGGGCATACCCGTCCCACTCGGGGTGTCAAAGCAAAAACAAAGAGGTGATGGCTGGAAGGTTTAGACTGAATCTTAACCACTGGCATTACTCGGGGCAACCCTCCAGACCATCGTTCTTCGCCTGCCAAGCCATTACAGAAGGGGAAAGACCATATGCAAATCAGGCTTGGCCCCACCCCAAAAGGGGAAGTCCAGCCCGAACTGCTAGGTCACATCCCTTCTGCACGAGACCACAAGCATCCCCAAACATGTTTCACCCTTGTTGGGGCTCATCAGTGAGGAGTAGCTTGGGTCTCTAGGCCCAGCAGGCACGGGACCCACGTCTGGGCATACCCGTCCCACTCGGGGTGTCAAAGCAAAAACAAAGAGGTGATGGCTGGAAGGTTTAGACTGAATCTTAACCACTGGCATTGCTCGGGGCAACCCTCCAGACCATCGTTCTTCGCCTGCCAAGCCATTACAGAAGGGGAAAGACCATATGCAAATCAGGCTTGGCCCCACCCCAAAAGGGGAAGTCCAGCCCGAACTGCTAGGTCTCATCACTTCTGCACGAGACCACAAGCATCCCCAAACATGTTTCACCCTTGTTGGGGCTCATCAGTGAGGAGTAGCTTGGGTCTCTAGGCCCAGCAGGCACGGGACCCACGTCTGGGCATACCCGTCCCACTCGGGGTGTCAAAGCAAAAACAAAGAGGTGATGGCTGGAAGGTTTAGACTGAATCTTAACCACTGGCATTGCTCGGGGCAACCCTCCAGACCATCGTTCTTCACCTGCCAAGCCATTACAGAAGGGGAAAGACCATATGCAAATCAGGCTTGGCCCCACCCCAAAAGGGGAAGTCCAGCCCGAACTGCTAGGTCACATCCCTTCTGCACGAGACCACAAGCATCCCCAAACATGAGACCCAAGCTACTCCTCACTGATGACGCCCAACAAGGCTGAAACATGTCTGGGGATGCTTGCGGTCTCGTGCAGAAGGGATGTGACCTAGCAGTTCGGGCTGGACTTCCCCTTTTGGGGTAGGACCAAGCCTGATTTGCATATGGTTTTTCCCCTTCTGTAATGGCTTGGCAGGCTGAAAAACGATGGTCTGGAGGGTTGCCCAGAGCTTTGCCCGTGGTTATGATTAATTCAAAACCTTCCAGCCATCAACTTTCTGTTTTGCTAAAGTCACCCCGAGTGGGACGGGTATGCCCAGACGTGGGTCCCGAGTCTGCCGGGCCTAGAGACCCAAGCTACTCCTCACTGATGACGCCCAACAAGGCTGAAACATGTCTGGGGATGCTTGTGGTCTCGTGCAGAAGGGATGTGACCTAGCAGTGGTGCTGGACTGCCCCTTTTGGGGTAGGACCAAGCCTGATTTGCATATGGTTTTTCCCCTTCTGTAATGGCTTGGCAGGCTGAAAAACGATGGTCTGGAGGGTTGCCCAGAGCTTTGCCCGTGGTTATGATTAATTCAAAACCTTCCAGCCATCAACTTTCTGTTTTGCTAAAGTCACCCCGAGTGGGACGGGTATGCCCAGACGTGGGTCCCGAGTCTGCCGGGCCTAGAGACCCAAGCTACTCCTCACTGATGACGCCCAACAAGGCTGAAACATGTCTGGGGATGCTTGTGGTCTCGTGCAGAAGGGATGTGACCTAGCAGTTCGGGCTGGACTGCCCCTTTTGGGGTAGGACCAAGCCTGATTTGCATATGGTTTTTCCCCTTCTGTAATGGCTTGGCAGGCTGAAAAACGATGGTCTGGAGGGTTGCCCAGAGCTTTGCCCGTGGTTATGATTAATTCAAAACCTTCCAGCCATCAACTTTCTGTTTTGCTAAAGTCACCCCGAGTGGGACGGGTATGCCCAGACGTGGGTCCCGAGTCTGCCGGGCCTAGAGACCCAAGCTACTCCTCACTGATGACGCCCAACTAGGCTGAAACATGTCTGGGGATGCTTGTGGTCTCGTGCAGAAGGGATGTGACCTAGCAGTTCGGGCTGGACTGCCCCTTTTGGGGTAGGACCAAGCCTGATTTGCATATGGTTTTTCCCCTTCTGTAATGGCTTGGCAGGCTGAAAAACGATGGTCTGGAGGGTTGCCCAGAGCTTTGCCCGTGGTTATGATTAATTCAAAACCTTCCAGCCATCAACTTTCTGTTTTGCTAAAGTCACCCCGAGTGGGACGGGTATGCCCAGACGTGGGTCCCGAGTCTGCCGGGCCTAGAGACCCAAGCTACTCCTCACTGATGACGCCCAACAAGGCTGAAACATGTCTGGGGATGCTTGTGGTCTCGTGCAGAAGGGATGTGACCTAGCAGTTCGGGCTGGACTGCCCCTTTTGGGGTAGGACCAAGCCTGATTTGCATATGGTTTTTCCCCTTCTGTAATGGCTTGGCAGGCTGAAAAACGATGGTCTGGAGGGTTGCCCAGAGCTTTGCCCGTGGTTATGATTAATTCAAAACCTTCCAGCCATCAACTTTCTGTTTTGCTAAAGTCACCCCGAGTGGGACGGGTATGCCCAGACGTGGGTCCCGAGTCTGCCGGGCCTAGAGACCCAAGCTACTCCTCACTGATGACGCCCAACAAGGCTGAAACATGTCTGGAGATGCTTGTGGTCTCGTGCAGAAGGGATGTGACCTAGCAGTTCGGGCTGGACTGCCCCTTTTGGGGAAGGACCAAGCCTGATTTGCATATGGTTTTTCCCCTTCTGTAATGGCTTGGCAGGCTGAAAAACGATGGTCTGGAGGGTTGCCCAGAGCTTTGCCCGTGGTTATGATTAATTCAAAACCTTCCAGCCATCAACTTTCTGTTTTGCTAAACTTTAGGGAAAGGCCTGCGTTTCCTGCAGAGCAGACGGTGTTTTTCCTGAGCTGGACATTTTTTGTTGTCCGCCAGGTACGGCTGACTGGCACCTCCATATGATTCTCTTTGCCCGTCCTTTTCCTCTCCTTCGCCACATTGCCTTCTCCTAAATTATGATTTCTTTCTCAACCATGGTCTGCTTTTATCCCTCCACTGTGGGGGTTTGGAAATAGTCCACGTGCCTTCCTTCTGCTCTATTTTCTCCTCTCTCTCATGCATCTCCAGGATTCTTCTGCATCTTTGATGATGGCTGACAGCCACGTCACCCTTTGCACATTGGGATCGCGGCAGCAAACAACTACTTGCTCAAAAGCCAGAGTGGATCACCAACATCACCAAAAACACATGTGCTGGTAACTTCTCCAAGCAAGGTCTGTCACTAAGTCTACCATAGGCTCATTTGTGGCTTTCACACATGTATAGAACTTGTGGCGTTCCATAACCATACCTTAAACCCAAACATGCATTCTACTCTGAGGAAGGTCTCTTGGTACCGGTCATCATGGGCAGAACCAGTAGGTTTCTAACCTTCTGATGCCAGAAGTAGGACATGGTGGCCCTCCAAAGACCAAACACATTGAGGAAGATCACAATGTTCCTTTCGACATTAAAGTCACCCCCAGCCATAGCTTCTAAGTAGTTGCCATATGTCACTCACCACCGGAGCATTTGAATCATGGGCACTCCTGGGAAAGCAAGGAAGAAGGGTGGTGGAGCTATGCTGTGCACAAGGTCCATTTGTGGAGGGGTGGCGTGCAGTAGGACAGTGCCAAATACCCCTCAAAAGGCAGGTAACACACAAGGAGATCACCGGGCTCACACACACACACTTAGGAATATGTGCTGCCAAGAATGATCACAGAACTTGTAGTGGCCACGGATGTCAGTACATAGCAGCAGCTCGCAATCAAAAGTCCTTAGGGTTGCAATGGCATGCCCTTTTATAGTAACATGGCAGCAAGGGCCTGAGCCTGGGCAGCATTGCCACAATGGCTATTCAAAGTGCACACCATGTTGTGGGGTGAAGAAACTTTGCAGGAATACTAAAGTTCACCTTTCTTGAACTTATTTTACCTTCTCTGCGTAACTGCCTCAGATAAATACAGGCTCTGTCTCCCCCATGTTCCTTGCACATGTGCAGACACTGCCGTACACTTTGTGGTGCATTGTGGTTGCCAGTGATGGGTGTGGCATATGAAGGACTGAGAAGTATCAGAGAAATGCAGGTTACGGGCAGGGTGAGGATACTGCCCTGCCTTAACACGGGCACCCTTTCCGAAAGCAATATAGGAGATCGGGCATAGAGTACACGTATCTCATGCTACGGCCAATGAGGGGGATGGGAGAAATCCAATCCCAGCTGCTAATTGGCTGAACTGTTTCTTTGCAAATTGTCTCGGGAGGATAGCCGAGGGGCAACATGTTCACCCTGGAAGCAAGACAACACGGAGCACCACAGGTTCGATTCCTGGGTCCACGCTGAGAAACCTCTGGGTATTAAGCGTGTTAGAAACAACCTATCATATTAATTCTCCTTCCCATCCACAAGAAGAGGATTTGTGGGTTAAGAGGTGGCAGTACTCAAACTGCCTGTGGCCGTATGACCGCAAGCACTATCTGTTGTACGCTGCCATGCATGCAATTGCTCTACCCGCAACAAACCCGGGTTGCCTCCCAAAACACTGCCCTGCACCGAGCCCCTAGTGGCTGGGCCTTGATAAGATTTGAGTTCTGGAGCAGAGGGTGGCGGAGTGGATGGGGGGTAGTATCGGTGAAGAAAGCCTTGCAAACACTCTAGATGCAATCAGAGACATGACTGTGGAATTGAAATGGAGATTTTGGAGGCACTCAGATCCAACACATTGCAGAGCTGCCATTAGCTATTGTGCCGCAGAAAGCTTGCCCATCAATGTGTTGCTGGTTCTGGCAGGAGGGTGAATTAATACCCCCTAACAGAACTTAAAATGCTTGATCACCGGAAGCCGAGAGTCTCTACAGTTGCACAAGCACATGAACTGGGGGTGCCAAGAAGGCCTCAATTGTGACCCCCGTTAACTTGAAATCGAAGCTATATTTTGAAGCCTATTACACAAATTCTTGAATGCAAACTCCAAAAACATTCTGGATTTATTTTGACATTTTTGTTTTTTTTCCAAACATTGGGCATAGTCTACTCTTTTTTTCCTAGCTATGGCATTATGGGTGATTTTAACGAAAAAACAGACAAAAAGGAAACTGAAAATTATAACAATCTAATGTTCTGATCCGTTACCGGAAATAGTAAAAACAAATACCTCGAGGAAATGGCAAAATAAAATCACTTAGAAACTTAAGGAAATAGTCAGATTAAAAAACAGAACTGCAGATTCTCTAATATCCTCAGGAGCACTGTGGGTGTAGCTTGTAGAATGAGAATGTTTTAGCATTAGTATCTGCAGGTCTTTGGTTCAGTGAGGGAGTTTGCATACATGCTGTGTGTATATTGGTATTAGAGGCCTATACAAGTAAATCATCATTGTTTCACCATTGCACATACATGTATTGCATGAAGGGCCGGTGTCGCGAAATATATCCGCCCCTACACGGACTTTGCTCCGGGCGATTTCATTTCAGAATGAATTCTTCAAAATGGAATCTCTGTCTGGGTTTAGGGGGGGGGGATACTTTCACACCCCCTGTGAAACTAATTAATACATTCTCCTGGGGAGACTTTATCTCGGAATAAGTTTCTCACTCGGGGGAGGGTTTATTTCGTGACACCGGCCTATCCCAGCCTTCAAATCCAGACGTTGTGACATCTGTTAGGTGGGTGTTGGTTTAGACATTTGGGCTTCCCATAGGCTGCCGTCTCGCCAGTGTTACGCGAGTGTACTCTGAACGCGACTTCTCTTGGCAGAGTCTGCTGCTTTGGAGATGGAGCAGGACGGCTTTCGGGGGCTGATGCACTAGAAGTGTCACTCTCTAGGGCAGTGGTAGCCGGATTGATGTGGACACATTTTTCTCTGTGCTATTTGTGGCCCCTGCCATAGTGAGGTGCAGTGGTTTGCGCTGTTTCAGGGGAAATGCCTTGAGAAGGTGTGGCGGAGATGCTGCAGTCCTCTGCCTCCAGAAGGGACCAATGACTGGACAGGAGTCTTTTAGGACTGCAGTGATGGTGCAGCGCAATCAACTCAATCTCCACTGGGTGCCCTGCGGGCCATTCAGATGGGCTGGTAGTGGAAGCTGGTACACAGTACGGTGATCTGCTATGGAATAGTGTGTGGGCCGAGAGAAGCCTGTTCTCCAGGTGACAACTGATAGAGGAAAGGCTCCTGCTCGAAGCTCAGGTATCCTACCTAGTACTCAGGAGCTGGCCCATCTTCAGAAACATGCATTGCCTTGGCCAGGCAAGGCTTTGGAACTCCTCTCAGACCCCACTAAAAGTGAGACGCTATTCTCAAGAACTAATATCTCTCTTACTGTAACTATGCTGATGACAACCAAAACTCCTTTTCATTTGCTAACAGATTCTCCTCATACTCACATCTCCAGCAGTCTTCCTGAAACCCATCACTGGGGGGACGCACGCTCCCTAATGGTTACCCTGCTAAAACCAAGAGTATGTGCCGCCCCTCTTCCACTGAATGTATCATGCATCGCTTCCTGTCTTTCCACTTTCCCTTCCCCCTCGTAAGGCCACAGATGTTGTTGGGGTAATTCTCCCAGGTATGCCAGAGGACGTCTGGGGGTCCCTCCCACTCTCAAGGGCCCAACATCTTTCCCCAGAATAAACGGAGGACTCAGCCAACGGCAAGTTGGAACTGCGGTTTATTACAAAAAAAACAACAGGGATTATACAAGAAAATCAAGATTCTCCAGTACTTCTCAATATTCCATGGTGTGCTTTCCAGTTTTGAGGACAAATTACGTCATCCCTGGGCCCTTTCCTGGAAAACCTATCACCACAAATGATTGTGCATCAAGAGTGGTAATTCCTACTCTAGTACTCTATAGAGGTTATTCTACTGGTCATTGCATGTCAGGTTGTGGGCCTGTCCCGTCCCTAAGAAACTATCTATTACATTGTTGCAGAGTAATGGGCTTACCATTGGTTCTTGCCCCTTGCCTTCCACCCCTGATTTTCTATTCATTGATTGGCTAGAGCTGATCTCCCCAGGCCTGAGACTTGATTCCGTTCTCAGCTCTCAGTGCACCTCTTCAAGGTAATGTGAAACAATTATGTGTCTGTATTGTAATTGGTAGTGTTCCACCTTTGCCTATGAGAGTGTGCTCTTACGTTTGCAACACTTGTTTAGTTCCTCATCTGGTTTGCTGGGATCGGCTCTGCTTTCCCACCACGGTTGAATGCACATTGTCTGGATCGGCTGCATTCCGTGCTTGCAGACCACAAAATTGAACTCTTGAGCCTTCATTTATGAGGATTGATTCCCTTTTTATGCAGCAGGTCTCTTGTCGTCTATTGTTTGGAATGCGACCGTGTATCTCTGACCTTGGCAGTGCGCCTGCTGTGCACTCCTTGAAGCCTGAATCAGCTCTTCTCGTCTCGTGCTCTGTGGCTTGAGGCCTTCTGTAATCTTCCTTAGACTTACACAATGATTTCTACATGCTCATGTTATGCTAGGTAACCTATAGGTTAGGCACACATGGTCCTACCAGGCTCCATATATACTCCTGTGGTCCCATAGCGTTAATTGCCTTAAGCATCTGCAAGCTTGCTCAGGATCTCTTGTTGCCTTGCATTTCTGCGTTACTGCTTTTGGATAATGAGAAAAATAATAAAAGCTTTGACAGTAGGTATATGTATCCATCCTCTAGCTATAGAATTGTGCAACCATGTCCTTTGTGTATGGGAATGTGTGTTTGTGTAATGCAGTGCAGGGGTGCGAATGTGCTTCGTGACTAGCGCTGCTATGTCGTGGTGTCACTAATGACGTCAGCATCGTGGCTTCTTGGTGCTTAATCCAGACTGTCCATTAGGGTATTTACATCCATGATCTCCGTTGTCTCCTCTATACCAGTAAGAATATGCACTGGGTTTGGTCTGTATGGCTGTTTGAGGGGATACCTTTCTGTGTACGTGTCAGCAAACAGTTCACTTGGCATTCGCCCAAAATAAGATGGGTAACTTCGAGAATTCCTGGCTCTACGTCCTGTCATGTTCCTGGGGGTGAGGAGGGGCATTCCTGGGACCCTCTCTTCAACATGTAACTTTCCACCTGTATCAGCTAGTTCACCCACTTCTCCCACTACCACCTGTTTAACATCTGTCAGATACCAACACACCTCATTCTCTACTCAACTCTTCTAAGATCTTAGCAAATGGTGTCGCCTTCAGAAAAGGGATGGCCCAGAAGTCCTCTAACTAGATTTGTGTCTCTGTTTCTTTCTAACAACTTTAACAAAAAATTAGATATTGCCACCACTCTGTGTGTAACCTTCACAGACACACCCCCAGCCTCAGACTATATCATGTCTGGCTAACTTAATGTCATCAGAACGAATCTAAAATACTCCCTTTAGTGCCAAATCCATTGATGGCGTCAGCTCCTTGGAACACCCATCACCATTGGCAGTCTACATTATCTCTTCATTCACAGACTCAGTGCCACTTTATCACCCACCAAGTCACATCCCCTCTCACTGCACTACTTTCCGATCTGGAGCTTTATTCAATCCTGTGACACCTTCCCTACCCCTTGACCTTAGACCTCTGCTCTCGATCAATGGACCTCAGAAATCATCAGGCCTAAGCACAGGATCATCTCTGTCCCTATTGCCTGCCATATCCGATGTTATTTAGGCAAAACAAATCATGCCTTCTCTCGGGACTTATATATTAGTAGCAGAAGACATTTACTAATGGAGTGCTTGCTGTGGAGGGAGCAACACTGTAGAACATACCAACATTGTGTTGCCTGTCCGGACAGACTTTACTCGGACCAATTTCGGAGCACAATTTACTCAGCCACCTCATTGGCAATAAGTGGTGCCGCAGCATATGTGTGCAAAGAGGTTCTGTTGAATTTAGAAAAAACAACAGCTGCGCTTTTTTGTTCGCTGTCTTACTGATTTGCTATGTAAATATGTTAATGACACAAATGAAATATTTGAATCAATGTAGTAAGTCATTGTTATGTAATTGATTGTTGATCAAATGTCATTTCCTACTTGTGGTTTTATATTGCAATGGTTTAACTAAGTCATTAGGATTTAATTTTTTTTTAAAGGATGTATTACTGTCTCACGCCCCACCCCCCCCCACCCCATGTTTTTTTTGTGTAGCTCAATATAGATCTTGTGTGCTCTTTCAAGGTAAAAGCATTTATGTTCGGAAAGGAACCAAATGAATAACTACAGATGCAAGTAGAGTGAATCTGATTGTGAAGAGAATCACAGATTGTCACAGATTCTGGGGGGCGTCCCTCACTGGCACATGCTCATTTTGGTTGAGTACAAGGAGTAGTATTCTCCTCTTCTGTCCTGGTGCTTCCGGATGCCAATTTCAAGTGTGCGGCCTGGGAAGCCCCCAGCTCCTCACCACTCTTGGCACAGGATGCCATTAATACTGATCCCACCAGTCTCCAGATCCCTTGAGCAGTCTCTTGGGGTCTGCAGTGACTTAACGGAGTGTGGGAACTGAACTCTGAACGAGCAAAGGGTTAGAAGCCACCCTTTTTCGGGCCTGGTGAAACCCAGGACCTTCAATATTTGAAAGTCAAGTAATGAAACTTCCAGAATAAGAGGGTAGAGAGGCACACGTCTACCCATGAAGAGAACATGGAGAATTAGTACTAAGGGGTTTAGGCAGACACAGTCGACATGAGGGGACAGTGTCTAATTTGTGGTATTCTGAGCAGAGAGTTTGAGTGCTTGATGTTAAGGTGAGTGAGGGAACTCACAATGTCTGTGAGAGTGGTAAAAGTGTACCAAATAAGTAGTGGAACTGTGGTCTCGGCAGGGGAGAGGGTAGGTTGTAAGCATTGTGCAACATTTGCAAGTATTGCGGCTTCTATTGCAACTTTACACTTGCACAAGGACATGAATGGACAAATCCTCTGTACGAATAGTGAATATGGTCGTAAAAAGTAGAGGAATGGTACACAGAAAAAAATAAAAGTAGTGGAACACCGCTCCCGACCGTTCCCGCTCCCTTCGATCACTGGTCTGTGGGATGAGACAAGTATGCTAGTGAAGGTACAGGGGGAACTCGATGGCTGGGAGCAGGAGAGAGTGTTCTATTTTGAGCAATGCAGCAGATGTTTCTAAATGGTGGGCTCAGAGAAAAGTGTGAGCTGCCTGTCCTAAGGCCCAAACCTTAGGTAGTCTGGGATTCCGCGGGAAACAAAAGAATGTTCCGGAGATTCTTTCTGACAACACGAGGATGGGTGGCACGCTCAGTGGAAACAGAGTTATGGAGAGAAAAGCTGAGGCTGGTCTTTTACTCACTGAACCCCTGGATTGTCTCAATGCCGCTGGCCGTGCACACCGTGCATGGCCTTCACATGATCTCGCCATTTTAGTGCCGGGGTGTCATTACCACTTCCATATAGGAATCTAATTAAAGGCAGGCGTTCTGTCATTCAGGTTCCATTTTCTGCACTCCTGCCCGGATCTGCTTAAGAAATGGTTTTATTTACGCGAGTGGCGATCGTTAGTCGACTCTCACGGCAGTGTGTGATTTTGGTCTTGTGACCTTATCTTTTGTGCCAGATTTCATTTTTCCTCACAGTAACAAAGGCTTGTCAGAAACACATCCCAGGTGCCTGCTTTGCGCTAGCAGCTCATCTGGGCATTCGTCACGGTGTCACGTCATCAGCACCTTCAAGCCTCGTTTTCACCTCAGCAGAAAGCCGCATTTGAATCACACAGCTCCTGAGCACACTCAGGGCCCGCTGCAAAGATAAGGCCTATTGTTTTTTTTTCGCAAAGAAAGATCATGAGTCAGGCTGGAACGGCGCCCCATCCCTGCCCTGAGCATCACCTTATCCATCTGGGGCGTTGCCTTGGTAATAGCTTCCAGGTGTTTGTGCGGTGCCAAGGCAACCGATGGATCATTCTCAGCCAAAGATTTAAAGGCAGCACCAAGGGCCTCATTAAGAGTTTGGTGGTAATTCAGCAGTAAATCTGTGTATTTACTCCGAAAGGCATTTACCATTATGACCACTCAGTCCTGTGAATTTATCACCGGATTACCAGTGGTGGCAATGTGGTACAAATCCGAATTTTTAGGGTAAAAAAGACAGCCACAGTAAATCCGCGGATTTTTGGCAGTACAGCAGAGGATTCACTTCCAACACTGTGTTGGAGGGGAATCCCCCGCTTTACTTCCAAACTCGGGATTCAGCAGTGTGGCAAAAGTGGCAATAATTCCATTACAGCCAGAAAAAGAGGCAGTAACAGAAATACTGCCACTCTTTTTCCCCACCTTCAACATGTAATGAGGCCCATTTCAGCTGGAGCTGCAACAACTAGTCTATTTTGAAAAATTAGGAGGGATCCAATTTCTGGGAATACCACCCTCAGGGATCAGGAAAGACCGATGAGAAGAGCAAACAAGGGGGGGTGGTAACCCTAACCCTTCAAGCCACACTTAGGTCGATGATGTGCCCATTGCTGGAGGGGAAAGCAACTGCAGCACTTATTTAAAATGTGTGAGCGTAATAGTGACACTCAGTGAATGAAAGAGGACAAGGTGCATATGGGAGAACTTATAACAGAAGCACCTCAAAAACACAACCACTAAATCATAACAAAATAGATTTTATTTTTCTTAATGGTAAAACCAATCTAAAAGTTCACTTAACAAAGTGGCGAACAATGATCACAATAAATGAGCATAATTACAGCAATTTGATATATTATTTTCAGATCTGAACGTTTAGTGGGGTTAGTACGTGAAGCATAGTACTACATGGGCACTAAATGTGCAACATCAGGTGTTTGGGAGTAGAGCGCTGTTTGATTTGACCCGCCCTATCAAAAAAGAAAACCTATTGGATGTCTTAGGTTTCTATTTGTGAAAGTCGACATATGTTTCGGCTAAAAGCATCCTAAAAAATGAGGCAATGCACAAAACAGTTGTCTGTTGATGCAGGTATAGCCGTCTTCAGGACACGAGAAAACAAAGCAATGCAACAACTTGGTACTATTGAATACTTCTTGATAGATGTACTTATTTGACAAAAAGCCCACTGTGAAATAAACAAACAAAGATATATAAATGAATAAAACGTATATCCATATCTAATTGACTCATACTATGATGATGAAAATAAACTTGCTCAAAATCGTCTGAAACACATTGGGTTCTCAAGGAAACGTTTTGTTACTTTCTCTAACACCAGCAACAGCAGCTCGAATAGCGATCCTGACCTGACTAAAAACAACTGTACTAACGGAGGTAGTACGGGTCAAAATCCACAACAGTTTTTTCAAGGGCGGGGCAAAGGCGGCTGCAATCGACCACCGGGCCCCTAACGGATGAACACCCGCAATTGGCAAGGCCCTCAACAGAATTGGTAAATGCAATCCCGATTTTTAATTTAACCAGCTATATCCTCTCACAAGAGGAAATCGACATCCTTAGTAAAGGGCTTACTTTTGTTCCCACAAAAAAAGCAGATTCTTTCCAAACAGCTATAGAATTACAGAAGTTTTTCAGGCTAATACGCCTGAAATTTTTCTTTAGGAACTCCCATCCTAGAGATGATTGAGATAATATCACGGGATTAAAACCACCATCTACCTTTATCCCAACCAATACTATGGTCAGCCCAGCGATTTTGGCCTTTGAAAATAAAATCACTCACGAGAGTGAATTGCTGTTAAAAAACAAAAATTACCACCACGATAATCTCTCCAGCAAAGAACGCTCTGCCCTATTGTCACTCCAAAACAACGACACTTTTGTCATAAAACCTGCTGAGAAGGGAGGTGGCATTGTTCTTTGGGATAAGGAAGCATACAATATAGAAGTAAAAAAACAACTCGATAACACCACGTTCTATTGCCAAATTGATATTGATCCAACACCAAGACTTACAGAAGAAATTACCAGCCTTATGTACCATGCACATCTTGAAGGCTGGATTAGTCTAGAGGAACAACATTTTCTAATCGCAAAAAATCCGATCATTCCGGCGTTTTACTTATTACCCAAGATACATAAAAATGCCACATGCCCTCCCGGAAGACCAATTGTTTCAGCCTTGAATTCCATTCTTGAGCCCTTATCCATTTATGTCGATTGGTTTCTCCGTCCTTTTATTAAAGAAATGAAATCCTTTGTAAAAGATACTACCAATATAATAGATCCAAATAATAGACAATCTATTAACTTTGAACACGGACACCTTGGTCACCCTCAACGTTACCTCGTTATACACGAGCATACCTCAACTTGACTGCATCCAAGTTATTGAACTGTATCTCAATAAAAGAACTTCTACTCTGAATTCCGTACCTACACCTTTTCTTCTAGAATGCGCACGAATCGCATTAATGGAAAATGTTTTCCTTTATAGCGGATCTTTTTACAATCAAAAGCACGGCACCAGCATGGGGGCGACTTTCGCCCCTGATTTGGCCAATTCATTTATGGCCAACCTAGAAGAACACTCAATTTATCATCCAGATAATCCATATAAAGATAATATCATCTGTTGGTATAGGTATATCGATGATGTATTCATGGTTTGGAGAGGGTCAAAGAGTGATCTAAATCTGTTTACCCAATAGCTAAACAGGCAAAACCCACATATTCAATTTACAGGGACAGACAATTCAAACTCAGTTCCTTTTCTAGACTTAGTCATTAGAAAATCCCCAAATGGTAATCTAGAAATCTCATTATATAGAAAAGATACTGATAAAAACACTTTGTTAAGTTTCGACAGTTTTCACCTAGCCAGTCTGAAGGAAAATTTGCCGATAGAACAATTCCTCAGAATTAGAAGGAACTGCACTACCACTTCTGATTTTGAACACCATGGAAAGATTCTAAAAACCCGTCTTTCAAATCGTGGGTACCCCCCCCAAAACTATCCAACGTGTATACAGAAGAGCAAAGCACACTAACAGACAAAGCTGTTTGGTACCAACTAGTAGAAGTATGTTGGAAAAAATCACTTGTGTATCCACCTTTTCACCTATTAGCCATCTTTTGAGGAAAACAATAATAAAAAAACTGGCACATAATCAAAACCCCTGATTTTGATCCTGCCACACCTCGCTTCGCGTTCAAGCGACAATCAAATCTGAGAGACAAACTTGTACACACTTATCCCACTATACGGAACCCAGTAAACTCTCAAACAACACTGTGGTCATTACCACCGGTGATTGGCCACTTCAAATGTGGCTCTTGTTTGGTTTGTTCTCTAATGAAAAATGAAAAAATTCTTCAATTATACAAAACGAAATGGACTCTCTCAAGTTTCTCCAACTGCAATACTGCATGGGCTATCTATGGTATAAAATGCCCTTGCAATTTATCATATATCGGGAAAACGAAGCGTCGAGTGAAACAGAGACTATGCGAACATCGTTCGTGTATCAAAAACAAGACCGAAAATAAACCAATGCTGGCCCGTTTCACTCAGCTCAAACATTCCCACAATGATTTGACTTGGTTCATCATTCAAACGATCCCAGCACCCCCTAGAGGAGGTAATAGAGATTTGCTCCTTACTAAACAGGAACAAAAATGGATTTTTTATCTAAACACTGTAAAACAGGGTCTTAATACCACAGTAAAATGGTCCCTTTTCTTTTAAAGTGCCTTGTTATCCACTATCCTAAAAAATACCTGGTGTTTGAACATCGTTCTAATATCACTCTAGACGCCTACACCAGTAACCTTTTATACAAGGGCACAATCTTTACAATTGGCAGTGTGAATTAATAACTACTCATCAACCCATTCAGTGAAGTTTGTGCGCCAGACTGGCATTTTTAAACAGCTGCTGGCAGTCATTTTTTCTGGTGGCACTGGGCGGCATCATGCACCACACCTTGTCACCACTCTACATTTACAAACACGTGAGCAACATTTGTAGTTTGATCGCAATTCTAGAAAGAGAAGGATCAAGGCAGCAGTTTTACGGCCTTACACGTAACTCACAGGTTTTGGGAGCACTTTACAATGTTCCATTTCTTGTTTTCCACATACGAACACAAGAGAAGACCCTCCCCTGGGTTTACAATGTCACACGTAGTGTTCCTATGAAAAGAGTGGGTATTCGCCCACACACAGCTGATTACGACAGCTGATGCACTTGACACTTCTTCCGGTCCGGAATACGCGGAACACCATGCCCTCTTTCGTGACGCGCACTTGCAGTCCCGGCCGATCAGCGACATCGCCTGCACGGTTTCTTTACAAGCAACAAATCGGGTAAGCACTTTTATGACTACTTCTGCTACAATTGGCATTCCAAAATAGCAGCTTATAGTGTATCTCCTATCGTAGGTCCCGCCTTAACTGAATAAAACTTCAGCGAGGAGGAAGCTTCCACCAACAAATTGTTTTCTCTACAAAACAGCTATGACCAAGTGGTTTTAACTAAACAGAAGTTAAAAAGGTAATTAGCACTTCGCTTATCACAGATTAAAACCACATGAATATTGGTTTTGAAAACGTACAGTTCTTTTATGTCACCATTGTTATCTAGCAGTATCTCCCGATAATGCTAATCTTAAAGACGCATTAGACTCCGGACGAAGTACCATTCATTGATGCACCGCGTGGTCAACCATTTTTACTAACAGAAATCCTTACAGCATCAAATAGAGGTGAGTGTACCTAGCACCTCGAGCTGCTACGACACTTACCGTCTTAGGTAAATACCAAATCTAAAATTGATAACACAGACGTAACCAACTATAAATTCACTTCATTCACAGATCCCTTCTTGTCTACTGGGATCAACAGCTAACTTCTCCTTGGCCAATGTATGCTAAGCAGACCGTTAGATCCTCTACTCCATCTAACATATAGGTGAGTGTACCACATTAAGTGATGTAAAAACTAAAAACTATCCCTTGTAGACATACATGGTCTTCTTGGTTGTCTGGTTTCTCTTGATGAATTGCTCCGAATTGCCAGTTGAAAGGTTTTAAAGGAAACATGCCTTTCACTATCATGCATGAAAAAGTAACATTAAATGCATAGCTCTCGCCCACTAATAGTGTTGATAATGATGATGTGCTCTATTATGGAGGACTCTGCTCCTGCAACACGCTCAAATCCTTTTTAAAAAACGTTTCTTTACATGTATTTTTTTCTACCACGTTTTATTCATTTATATATCTTTGTTTGTTTATTTCACAGTGGGCTTTTTGTCAAATAAGTACAGCTATCAAGAAGTATTCAATAGTACCAAGTTGTTATATTGCTTCGTTTTCTCGTGTCCTGAAGACGGCTATACCTGCATCAACAGACAACTGTTTTGTGCATTGCCTGATTTTTTAGGATGCTTTTAGCCGAAACATATGTCAACCTTCACAAATAGAATCCTAAGACATCCAATAGGTTTTCTTTTTTGATAGAGCTGGTCAAATCAAACAGCGCTCTACTCCCAAACACCTGATGTTGCACATTTAGTGCCCATGTAGTACTATGCTTCACGTACTAACCCCACTAAACGTTCAGTTCTGAAAATAATATATCAAATTGCTGTAATTATGTTCATTTATTGTGATTATTGTTAGCCACTTTCTTAAGTGAACTTTTAGATTGGTTTTACCATTAAGAAAAATAAAATCTATTTTGTTATGATTTAGTGGTTGTGTTTTTGAGGTGCTTCTGTTATAAGTTCTCCCATATGCACCTTGTCCTCTTTCATTCACTGAGTGTGACTATTACACTCACACATTTTAAATAAGTGCTGCAGTTGCTTTCCCCTCCAGCAATGGGCATATCATTGACCTAAGTGTGGCTTGAAGGGTTAGGGTTACCACCCCCCTTGTTTGCTCTTCTCATAGGCTGCAACAACTAGACCAAGAGCATCAACCAAAGTGAAGAAGCATGAGGTGGCATTATGGGAAGCCCAAGGCAAAGGGAAGTGGCACATATTTCCCACAGATATGCCAGAGTGATGGAGTGTAGCGAAGGATCTCTAACCAACCAAGGAGGGTTTGGCGGGTTGTGCACTCCGAAAAATGTTTGAATCATGGGTTAAAATAGTGAATTGTACAGCACACTTTCTGTGAATAGTTGGCCAAAAAGCCAGACAGTGTTTGCAAATGGTTTTGTGGGGTAACTCCAATCCAGAAATGCAATAGATGCAAATCACCAACGGTGCACAAGAGCCTTTGTCCACAATATATGCAGCATAAAACATTTTCATGCTATCTGTGCACATACACTTCCATACTGGATGCACAAATAAATGCCAGTATTGGCATATAAGAACATACTCATGTTTGCTTTGAACATAATGCCAGCAATGATACTATACAAAAACATATCCATGCTGGCTTTGCTATTACAAAAGCCATGCCACAATATCAAAACATGCCAAAACTGGCTGCACCAAAATTCCAGTCTTTCCACGTAATAACACATTCTTGCTTTTTCATAGATGCTCATTAAAAATGCATTGTCACAGTAAGAAATAGCTAGACTGGATGCACCAAAATGCTACTCTAACAACATAATAACACTTACCATGCTTGTTTTATTATATATGTCCAGTAAAAAATGTCATGCCAAATAATGGTTAGACTAACTGCACCAAAATACCAGTCTAGCCATGTAATAACGTGTATCAAGCTTGCGTTATTATAGATGCCCCGTAAAAAATGGCATGCCGAAGAAATAGCTAGACTGACAGCAACAAAATGCCAGTCTACCCATATAATACTAAAAACAGACCATGGCTGTGTGGCCACCGGTGTGGACTGCACACCCTTAATCCACAATACAGTGGTATAATTAAAAAATAATGGTAAAGAATATTCTCAAATTGCGTCTTTCTTTCCGAATGCTTTTTAATTCATCAACCTTCATACGTTTTCTTCAAATCAAATTTTCATGACAGAATTCATCACATAAACGGCCTATGCATTTCGGGTATGAACCCTTCCTCAGGGCCTGTGATTACACCTTTTCCTAAGGTATTAAATTTCAACTATCATAGCATAATCAACATTGCATCACAAAATCAAACAAAAATATCATCATTCCTCAAAACATCAATGAAACATTTACATATCAATGTATTCATACATATGTTGACCAGATCATCAAAAGTCAAAAGAAATAAATTAAAACACAATAGCGTTAGTACATTACCCCATTTTCATATTGGTGATGTAGGTTCCATGAATCATGTTGAGATTACCAAGATTGAAACACCATAAAAAACAAATAATGAAAAATAACAAAAGAACAATAATCAGTGTAATGGTCATGGTGTAAACCTCCTTATCCATAACATAACCTTCCTTTCAGACAGGTTTGCCACGCCAAATCCACTAACATTCAAAAAATACGAATGTTCAAAAATGACTTGCACGTCACCCGCGGATTCGTCCGTGGGGGGGATATCTATTCCACAGTGGTCTCTGTAACGAGATTGACCGCATATTTGTGAGTAAGTCCACACTCCCAACTTAATTCGGAAAAACAAGCATCTGGTTGCATAAATATAAACTTACATCAGTCGTAGGAACGCTACATTTCACTAGACCAGAGATGGTCTGACTGTGTGCCTTCCACTTCCACCAGCGGTCATATCCGCGGCATACCAACGCGTACAACAGCGGTCTCTGCAAAGATATCAAACGCGTGTCACTAGGTACAATTCACTCTATCTTTCAAAAGCCTTAATTATTAATATCATGCGCTTACTTAATAAAAATTAAAAATCGCTGTTATCTGCCGGAGCTGTACGCTCGCACACGCTCACTCTGCAGTATCTTGTGAGAAAATGTTGTGACTGCAACCTGTCGCCTAGGCAACCGTTGCTTTATATGTAGCGGCCATATTGGAATGGGATTACTCACTAGCTCAATTCACGCCTGTTTAGCAACCATATTGGAATGGTGCATTGCTAAATAGAACCTTATACTTTCATAAACAGAAATCCTCTGTGATGCTTACATCCATCATTACCACTTGCTTCAAATTATGCCTAATCATAACCAGGAAAAGTAATGATCAGTATAAAAAAATAGAAATGATAATAATAATAAAAAAATAATTTAAAAAGTGTGATAATATAAAAAAGTAATAAAAAACTAAAACGAACATAACATTGTGAAAATTAGAGGGGCAAAATAAAACAATAAATTCAAAGTAAATGTAACGTAATAAATAAATAAATAAACTCAAAAACCTGACAAAATTGCTTTAAAGTAAAAAAATAGATGCAAATCAAATTCAATATGCATCTAATACGCATCAAATCAAAATATATGTGTTTCAGCATTGCTTAGAAATCTATCATTGGTAACTAATACCCCTACTGAATTCAATACTTATATAGCCAAAAATTATTCACATTGTCATGTCGTTCCATATTAAAACACAAATTCACAGAAAACAACTCAGATCCAACTCCTCGTTCATTCCATCTGGAGCAATAGACCCCATTTTTTCTATCCATTGTGCCTCTTTTTGGGCTCTCAGTTTCTTCATGTTCATGTTTTGGCCTTTGGTTGGTATCACTTCCAAAACTGCAAATTTCAGTTGAGCGACAGTGTGTCCATTATCATGAAAATGTCTCGCTACTGATGATGTTCTGTTATTGAGTCTAATACATGATTTGTGTTCATTAATACGAACTCGTACTTTGCGTGCGGTCTCCCCCACATAATACTGGGCACAAGGACACTTAATAGCATATATGACATTCTCCGACAAGCATGTTGCATGATTTCTCAACTTGATCTGCTCTCCTGTTCGAGGGTGGGATAAAAATGGTCCTTTCATTACGTTGTTGCAGTTCCCACAACTCATGCAAGGGTAGGTGCCCGGATGTTTATCCGGCGTTCTCTGTTTGTCTCTTTGCTTCCCATGTGTGTCTACTAGCAAATTCCTTAGGTTATTGCTTTTCTGGTATGCGAAAACGGGAGGATTCACAAACAACTCTTTGGTCTATTGTCATTCTGTAACACACTCCATCTTTTAAGGATGCTATCCTTAATTTGTCTACTCTGTGTAGAATACTTCGTGACAAATACCAAGCCTGGACCCTCGACTTTTTGTTTGGTAATTAACAATTGTGCTTGGTCACGTATGTCTGTTTTTTCTTTCGCTCTTTGAAGATCCTCATCTGGATACCCTCTTTCCTTAAGTTTCTCATGTAACTTATTCAGTTCAATTTCACATTCCACTGGATCCCTTACGATTCTTTTAATGTGCAACATTTACCCTAAGGGTAAATTCCGCAGGATGCTCGGTGGGTGGAAACATCCTGTGAAGCAAATTATTTCTGTCTGTGGGTTTGGTGTATACTGTCGTAGAAATCTTCAAGTCTGTGATGATGATCTGTACGTCCAAATAATGGGCATTAGTATTGCCTACTTCTATTGTGAACTGCAATCAACTGTCAATGTTGTTCAAAAATATTAGAAAAAGATCAAGCTCTTCCCTGCTCCCTGACCATACTCCAAAAACGTCATCTATGTAACGTATCCACTTCTTCAGTTTGTTACTCCATTGTGGGTTACTGATGATGTGAGTAGTTTCGAAATCAAACATAAAGCTATTAGCATACACTGGTGCCATGGTAGCTCCCATGGCTGTGCCAGAGAATTGATTGTAATATGTCCCATTGTACTCAAAACATGAATGCGTAGAAATAAAGTCTAACAGTAACATTAGGAATTCTTTATTTGCTCCAATTGTTTCAGTTTGCAATAAATGTTTCTCTACCGACCTTTGCCCCAAGTTTGTTGAATCAGTGGCTGGAGAAAATAGTCTATATATATCCTTAAAGGTCGTAGTATGCCACGAGTGGCCGCTACAATAGGTCTTCCAGGGGGATTGTCAAGTCGCTTATGTATTTTGGGCAGAGTATACCAATGTGGCATTTTAGGATAAGGTGTCCATAAATAGTCTCTAGTTTTTAGACTTATCCATTCATTTACAACTGCTGTATCTAATAGTTTTTCAAGATCTTCCTTAATGCTCTTTGTGGGGTCTTGCGTTAGCTTTCGATATGTAGTCTCATCAGACAATTGTCTAAGGCACTCTTGTTGGTATTGTTCAGTATTCTGTATAACTAGTGCTCCCCCTTTATCAGCAGGTCTCATGGTTATCTTTTCATCTAAATACAGGGTTTTGATAAGGGACAGTTCTCCTCTTCTTAGATTGTACCTCCTTGGTTGATGAAACTGTATTTTTTTGAAATCTTTAAGCACCATGTTGTGAAAGATGTCAATTGATGGAACATTAATTGGTGGACAGAATGTACTTCTTGATTTGAATTCCTCATACTCTGTTCCTGATGGTGTCTCCATTTCCTCTCTACCTGTTTCCGCAAAGAAAGTTTTTAATTTCAATTTCTGTACCAATTTATACAGTTCTACTTTAGTGTTGAAGATATTGCTGCTATATGTTGGGACAAATTTGAGGCCTTTTTCTAGTGTTCTCACTTCTCTTGTTGATAAAGTCCTCGAAGACAAATTGACTACTAACTTCGATTCGTTTGTGACGTTGTTTTCATTCCTGGCTCTTTTCTTCTTTCCTCTCCTAGTCCTCTTCCTCACAGGCCCTGAGGAAGGGTTCATACCCGAAATGCATAGGCCGTTTATGTGATGAATTCTGTCATGAAAATTTGATTTGAAGAAAACATATGAAGGTTGATGAATTAAAAAGCATTCGGAAAGAAAGACGCAATTTGAGAATATTCTTTACCATTATTTTTGAATTATACCACTGTATAGTGGATTAAGGGTGTGCAGCCCACATCGCTGGCCACACGGCCAAGGTCTGTTTTTTGTATGGTTTTTTAGGCGCCGCATCACGGAGGCACCTTTTTCAGTGGGTTTGAACCCCAAGCTTATAACATTACATCAATAGAATTAATATAACCGATTTGGAAATTAGGAAAGCCCGACTCACCATCACCATTGGTCTACCCATATAATAACACCTATCATGCTTGCTTCATTAAAGATCCCAGCAAATAATGCCATGCCAAAGACATATCCACACTGGATGCACCAAAATGGCACTCTAACAACATAATTACACGTATCATGCTTGCTTTATTATAGATGCCCATAGATGCCCAGTAAAGAATATCATGAAAAAAAAGGCAGACTGGCTGCACCAAAAATGGCACTCTAAATACATAACAACACTTATAATGCTTAGTTTTTTATAAATGCCCAGTAAAAAAATGTCATGCCAAATAATGGTTAGACTAGCTGCACCAAAATGCCAATCTAGATATGTAATAACACGTATCACGCTATATTGTAGATGTCCAATAATAAATAGCATGCCAAAGAAATAGCTAAACTGACTGCACCAAAATTCCACTCTAGCCATGTAACACTTATCATGCTTGCTTTATTAAACATCCCAGTAAATAATGCCATGCCAAAGAAATATGTGCACTGGCTGCACCAATGTGCCAGTCCAGATAAGATAATGATACTTAACATGATTTCTTTATCAAAGATGCCCAGTAAAAATATGAAATGCACAGTAAGTAATGGCTAATCTGGCTGCTCCCAAAATGCCAGTCTAGCCACGTAATAACACTTGAAATGCCTGCTTTATCATGGATGCCAGCATCAAAAATAAAGTCATGCCACTAGCTGCTCAAAAATGCCAGTCTAACCACTTAACAACATTTAGCATGCTTGCATTATTGTAGATGCCCAGGAAAAGAAATGTCATGCCACACTATGAAATGGCATTTTCTTTTATTTAAACAACAGCATTTTTTACTGGGCATCTATGATAGGTCCAGCTCCATCGGGGGGGCGCACCCCACAGTTTGAAGACTAGGGCTGTAGAGGCATATATGCGGCAGGCACAACAGGCTGCTTTATACAGCTCAGCATTGTGAGGATAGACCGATCTGTCAACCATAGAGAATGTTTGTGTTAAAAGAATCATAGGCCTGCCCGAAGTACCTCTAAGATTCCCCTACACATGGAAGTAAATCTTAAAAGTATAAAGCATCTGGCTATCTAAAACCATGGCCTTATTGGGCAAGATTGTGGTGTAGCCTCCACGTAGGCAACCTAGGAAAATATAGGGACGCCTTGAAAGATCTCCTATCCCATGAATGTGGAACCTCTTCTATTAGAGTTAAACACAAAGGAAATGCCCATAAATTCATCAACACTACACAAATGCACACCAACACAATATATTCATACAGCTAACAGCCATCCGCGATACTGGCCCCCTTATGGATACAACTAACTAGTGCGCACAACCACAAAAATCCCACCCTAACATCATATGACACACACACCCAACACAAAACTAGCAAACATCCGAGGCACTGATTCCTACCCATATGTTTACAGCATACGGGGCCTCCCGAAAACAACTCCCACACGCAAGGCAATGCTCACAGATGCCAGTTCCTCTTGGTTCCAAAACTATCCTATCATCCTATCATCCCTAACACACCCAACCCTCTTCTCTTGAATAGCCACATGAGCAACTGGAGACTGCCCCTGGGTTGTAGCGGTGCATCGTATAAATCAACATAACAAATGTTGTTCAAAATTGGCCTCGGTAATTATTGGCCGAATCCGAATCTGATGAACGCATCTTCCAAATTTCATATAAAAAGTCATTATCAATCTAATGAAGATGCTGCTGGCCACGATATACATCTCCCCAACTCTTACACAGTATTATATATTCTAACAGGGTGTGAATGGTACTTAGACAAATAGAGACCAGAATTCCAGAGAGCACTCTATAAATAAATGTCAGATTAGGAACCCTTCCATTGGCCGAACACTTACATAAATGGGAAAAAAGGTCACTGATAAATGCAGGTACTGCATGACAAAAATAGAGAGTGATCTGCACTTTATGCTAATCTGTACATCCTATGTGAACCTTGGGAAATGCTACCTCAAACCCTGATTTCTGGAACAAAGCATTAGGACTACTACTGAAGCCAAGCAGTACTATTATGCTGATTTTTGCAACCACTCCTTTACCTCGGGATACTGCCCCTCCCCTGTGAAGCACTCCTTTGTGCATCCTCTTCTCAAGAAACCCACAGCTGATCCTTCTTGTCCAGATAACTATCACCCAATTTCCATTACTCCCTTTCTTGGCCCCTGGAAAGGTTGGCCATCTCTCAGCTTAACCTTCATTCCAATTCTGTTGGCTGTCTCCATGACAACCAGTCTGGCTTCAGGGCTGTCAGAAGCACAGAAACTGCTCTTCTGAACATCTGTGAAGATCTGCTCTCCAACCTTGACTCTAACATTCCCTATGTCCTCATCTCCTCGATCTCTCTTCTGTCTTCGACACGGTCAACCATACCATCCTGCTGAACCATCAATGTGAAAACCTGAGTATCACTGATCAGGCTCTGGCCTGGCTGACCTCTTTCCTCTCAGATCGACCCTCCCAGGTCCAACTTGGGTCCTTCCTTTCATCTATCTTCCTCTCTACCTGTGGTGTTCCCCAGGGGTCTAACCTCTCGTCCTGGCTTTTCAACCCATATCTGGCAACCCTCGCCCACTGCATTGCCACTTTTTGCTCAAATTTCCAGTGCTATGCTGACAACACTCATCTCATTTTCAGGCTGCCCTCTGCCACCTCCTCTCCCTCTATCATCTCTGATTGCCTAACTGCCACTCAAGATTGGTGTGCCGCCAATGTTCTTTGTCTGAATGCCAGCAAGACGGAGATCCTCCTCATTGGCACACCTTCACCATCCTTTCCCCTCACTCTCTGGCCAGCCTCCCTTGGCCCTCTTCCTACCCCCAGCTGCGAGGCTAAGAACCTCAGGGTCATCTTTGACTCCACCCTTTCCTTCTCCGCCCACATCTCTGAGGTCTCTAAAAAGTCACATTTCCGACTGCACCTCCTCAGAGGTACTCTGCATTTCCTCTCCTTCCCCCAGAAGCTCATGGTATCCCAAGCTCTAGTTCTCTCTAGGTTGGACTATTGTAACAGCCTCTTTCTAAATCTACCTGCCTCTACTCTTCGCCCTCTGCAACTAATCCAGAACAGGACTGCAAGACTTGTCCTTGGCCTCAAGCCCTGGGATCGTATCTCTCCAGCTCTGAAATCTCTCCATTGGCTCCCACTGGATGCAAGGATTAAATTCAAAACTCTCTGCATTGTCCACAAGGCTTTCTGGGTCCTGGGTCCAAAATACCTCAGCTATTCCTCTGCAAATACCTCCCCTCTCGAGCTCTTTGCTCCTCTACCTCCAACTCCCTCAGGGTCAGTCGTTTTTCAAAGAAACGAGCTGGGGGTAGATCTCTGTCTTTGGCTGGGGCCTCCCTCTGCAACAGCCTCCCTGACACTCTAAAACTTGACGAGAACCATCTCCGGTTCCGGAAGCACCTCAAGACCTTCCTCTTTTCTTCTGCCTTCGCTGCCCCTCTCCCCTGCTGACCTGTTCTCTCTTGGCACCGTGTACCTGGCCACCCTCTGTCCTCTGGGCCCAGGTACCTGCCCACACTGCCACACTCCCGCACTGCCTCCGGGCCACCCCTTTCACTGGGGTCTGTATATGTACCCATACAGCCCCCCTTTTTCTTCCTGCACTTATCAGACCTACCCTGTCTGCTGCCTTAAACCTAGCACTTGCAAATTGCTGGCTGCACTACCACTGTTTGTTGCCTTTATTATTTATTTATTGTTATTTATCTGTTTCTCCTCTGCTTTACACTTTCAACTTCTCCCCCCTTCCATGCACTTTCTCCCCCCCACACTCCCATGCACTTGTGCGTTCTCAATGTCACTGGGCCTAGTAAGGTTGCTGTTTTTTTCTCCCCTGTTTCCATCCCTTGCCTTGTCGTGCTCTGAAACACTTGTGTATGAGTGCGATAGAAATAAAATATCAATATCAATATCAATATTATAGATCTTACATGGAACTGACAGCATTTTCAGTTCCCAAGTACCTGCACCACGCTTGGGCATGGAGACAGTGGGCCCGATTCATGGAATTGGTTGCATGTTTCAAAGTGACTTTGGACTGCTGAAAAGTGACTTTGGACTTCCGACACAAACCCTGATTCATGGAACTGTGCAATGACTTTGTTCTGACTTTGCACTGTAAAAATACATTTTGCACAGTTCCATGAATCAGGGTTTGTGTCTGCAGTGCAGAGTCAATGTTCAGCAGTGCAAATTCATTTCGTACTGTGGAACAAATTTCCATGAATCGGGCCCAATATGTCTTGAAGAATAGCTTTTATGAAATATTAGTACCCGGTGCGGGTTATGCTAAATGAAACAAGTGCACCGATTGGTGATTTTGTGAGCCTTACCACATAGTAAGCCCACACACGTTCTTGCGCGTTCCTCGCGCCATTCTTTGGTTGTTGTTTTTTTCTTTCAGGCCACCATGGAAGGGGAGAAGGGACTACATATAGTCCCTTCTCCCTTTCCATGACGGTCATTTTTTTTGTTTACTTTTTTCCATTCACTTTAATGGCTTCCATGGAAGGGGAGAAGGGACTACGTGTAGTCCCTTCTCCCCTTCCATGGTGGCCATTTTATTTGTTTACTATTAACTATTTGTTACTATTTATTTGTTTACTATGAATGATGGGAGATCAGCCTCTGAGAAATATACGAGGCCATTCTGCGCACATTTCATCTGCTTCCTGCACAAAATGCATAGTCATGGGAAGACACAGCTTACAGGCACCGTCTTCCCCTGTCATATTCTTCTGGAATGTGACAGCCCTGGGTATATCACAACATCTCAAGAAGGGGGAAAGGTACACCTTCCTCCAGCCATGGGCAGCTTAATTTAAATATCAAAGGCTCCATAGATCTGCATTGCTTTTGTCTACTCCGGCTTGCGGCAGCACATACTAACAAGATAATTGAGGCAAGCCTGCTGATGGGGCTTGGTTGCCGAAGAGGCAACAGGAAGGCGGGGCTAACAGCCTTTTGGTATGCAATGTGTCAACTTGAAGCTAGTTCCCACCTCTCTGTATGAAAGGCAGGGAATGGCCTGTCTGGGTCCAGCAGTTACTGCAGGTGTCCCTGCAGAACAGACCCCTTTCATAGGGGAGACGTATGTGATTTGGGGGAGACAAGATGTCTGCTCTTGCCACCTACTTCAAGGGAAGCCTGCACTTTAATCAAGAGTCACAGAGGGCTCAGTTAACCAGAGAGACACTTTGATCTACAGCAAACAGGAAGATGGGTGGGACTTAGGTATATGTTGTCACCCCTTGTCTGTCCTGTTGCAGAGCACTCTGGTCCTAACCTCATGCATAACAGAAGATAGTCGGCGGGGACCCAGAATTGGTTCATTAAGAGGGGGGTTTAGCCTCTGCCAATCACTGGGGCCCATTTAGCTTTAAAAGAGGGCTGAACCCCTCTCTTAGCAGATCTTCGAACAACTTCGAAAGGAGTAAGATGAAGGGCTCATTTGGACCCAGGCTGAAGGTACAGTGTACCTTACATCTTCCACCAGTGAAGGATGGCCAGGTTTTCCAAGATGGAAGCAAGATCCTTCCCCTAAGCATCTCCCAGGGAACAGAGGGAGATACCGGACGCAGAGGACCCGTCCAGCAGCTCCAGAACCGGCACCCAGCCAGCACACAGCGTGCCCTGCTAGTTTCTGCCAGTAAACTTCCTAAGTGGGAAGTGCTGGAGAGTCTCTGGACAAAGGACAAGGCCGTTGCCTGCAAATCACTCTCCTGAGCTTTGGGACGTCCGCTTTGAATGGACAATACAAGCCTTGCAAAGAAGCTAGGAGGAGTGCACACAAGCATCACCCATGGTCCATCTTTTAAGGACATCTTTGGAACAGTCAAGTCCTCGAACTGCATCCGGCTACATCGCAGACCGCTGTCATGCTACAGTCATCAGCACTGTCCGAGACACATCGGCCAGCATTCCAGATGGTCAACCAGCAAAGAGACAATGATTCTTGGCCCCAAGCTGCAGCGCCGGAAAGCCTGCAGACTTCCGTCCAGCCTCTCATGCCAAACTGCCTGCCTACCTGGTACCCGCAGCTGTCTCCCGCCACTAACTCTGTCTCAAGTGCTGCAAATCACCCTGGAAACGCCTTGACATTGTCAAGCACCAAGAAATTCTTCAGCACCAGGTACAGTATGGTTCTCCAAATGACCCTAGAGACAGTCACGACCCTTTGCCCCCTTGGTGCTGGAACCAAATGACCTTGCACAGTAAGACTGATTACTTTACCAATTACCCTCCTGTCAGTATCCAGAGTGCATCCCTGGATACTGCCAGGAGGGTAGTTGGTAAAGTAATCAGTCTTACTGTTCAAGATTGCTTGATCCAATTGTTGGATCTTCTCTACATTTGGAAGCCACGGTACCTGGCAGGCCAGATTGAGCATGCAAACTCGATAAAAATCCACACACTCAATCATAAGGTATAAGAAGGTTTTTTTAAAAGGCCTTTTTTACTTTCTTAGAATCTAGTGGCTGAAGGAAGACTTGGAGAAAACATTTTTATTTCACCATTAGCTATTTACTGCTCCAATTAAGTTATTAACTCCCAGAAGACTGCTTTGAAAAAACACTGGCAGGCATTTGGAGCACAACGTTTGATGGTACGGCTTGATAAAGATAGGCCAAAGAGACCCCCAGGAGGATGTGTTTTGGGCGGGAAGGGGCAGGATGTGGTTGGGTAAATAACCAAATACCTCCTCATATGCGATTTCTCACCACCTATGAGATGAATGGAATACATTAATTCATCTCATAGGAGGCGCTTTATGCCACCTATTAGCGAAAACTAAATGGTCTTTTCTGTATTTACATTTGTCCCTGCCTTTTGTAATTTTAAGAGAGCCCGTTTTCCTTTTCTTTTTCAATACTGCCCCCCTTCGGATCTTTAACTACACTGCAACATGCGAATCCATTCCCCGACTACAAGACGTAGTGCAGTTGACTGTCTTGCCTTGGAGGATGTTGTGTGTAGTTCGGGCGGAGGATGACCCTGTCCCCGGGGGATTTAGTTTATGACCCCTAACTCTTTCCAGTCTCTTAGGCATTTGAACATTCAAATAGAGTTCATCGTGCGTGTTCTGCAATCCGGAGAGCTTATGCACTACCTGTTTGGTGGCGCATAGTACCGCAAAAACATGCTCCGCATCTGTAACATACTTGATGCGCAAAATTTAGGGTAACTCAATCTTGGCATGAAGTCTGACAGTGCCGGACACTATGACGTAACTGTATAGTTAGTATGCAAATTAGAAGCATACGCAGTCGCAATTGTCCGTTACGCGAGTGGATATCTTAGCACCATTTAGGCAGTGGCTTCAAGACTGGGTAGGCGCACTCACCTTCCCTGTCACAATAGGCGCTGCTTTCGTCGCCACAAAAGGCTTGAAAATACGCCCTATAGTACTGTAGGTATGTTAGAGGTAAATATATTATAAAAATAACAAAACAAGCTGGTTTCCTTCGTCTGTTAATGTACGAGCCATACCCGCTGTCCTACGAGTGGCCACCAGAGGTCAGCCTAAAATAACAAATCAAGTTATCTTCGCACTCTACCGCAACTCAGACAGTTTCGCTTTACTGTCAAGCAAGGCAGTGTTGGCGAATGAAAGGGGAATCATGCTCTTTGTGGAAGCATTCCGGCCACATAGCTTGTGTAGTATGCATGTTCTAAATCAAGAATGTCCCTACGTCATTGAGTGTACTAACCAGGGGTCAAGTCCTAAAAATTAAAGTGGGGGGACTCATCAATAAACACAATGGGATATATCACCAGAAATTAGCATATCAAGGTGAAAAATGCGCATTTCATTTAATTGGCTTTGCATAACCACCCACATTGCACAGAACGAATGGCATTTGCCTTTCATAAAATCAACACACGCACAAAACCAAGACAGGATATTTTCTTCGAATAGTTTTTTTGAAAACGTTAAAAGGTGTGCATGTTTTAAACTCCAAGAACCACTGCAAATGTTTTCCCTGGGACTTGCAGTACCAAAATGGGACATTTCACCTTTAGTTGTTTGTTATTTTTGATCGGTTATATAGTGCAGGGGTGAAATGTCCGGCTCCAAACCTAACGACTGTGGTCAAGGTCTGCTTTAATTCATGAATTCAAAGAGAACATCCAATGTTTCTCTTTTAGCTGGGGGGGGCTGAGTCCCCCCTCTGAATAAAATGGGGGACTTCGTCCCCCCGCGTGTACCCTCGACTTGAGCCCTGGTACTAACAATGCCGAGCTTGGAAGATACTTAACGATGTCTTTTCATTTTATGAATCACCACAGTTACAGGTGGGCAAGAGTACAAAGTCCCTATACTTTTGGTATACTATTTTTGTCATACTGAGACCCTTTCCTGGGCAGCAGACGAGGGACATTTTTTGCGGCCCCATCCTGTGGATTCGAACCTGCGCCTATCAAGCTTTGCTCTTAGGTCACATCCCGTTGACGTGTCTTGCAGCCGCTGCATTGTTCTCGTTTATTTCAGTTGCCTTTTCGGAACATAAAGTCCATTCCAGAGCTTGCGCTTAGCCCCGCGCCGCCTTAGCATTCAAGCAACCGATTAAAGTGAAATTGCTGCAGGCCCAGTTGTAGGCAACTGTAGCATTAGTCTTTGCCATGTCTCTTAAGATGTGTGAACGCTGGGTGATTAGAACATGGACGATGTATGAAACTGCATTCTGTGGGGGACAATGGCTCAAACTAATGGGGGCGTTTAAGATACATTTTCTTGCACTGTGTTTCTTTCAGTTTTTGTAGTGCAGTTGTAAAGCAAAGTGTTGGGGGCTGGAGTGAAGGAAGGGCAGGACACAAGTGTGAGGTTTGCGTTGCAGGGGCGAGGGGTGATGGCTGTGGGTATGCAGTCAGTGGGGAGAAACGGCGAGGGGGCAGGCCAGCAGGAAACATTGTCTCAATACTTTATGTACACTTCGACCCCTGATCATTTCTACATATTTGTACTCACAACATTATCTGTGAGACATATAACTAGCAAGGCAATGGCCCTCATTACAAGTGTGCCGGTCTGGAAAACAAAGGGGCCGGTAAGCTTACTGGCACTGTTGTTTCCGGACGGGCAAACTACAAGTTCTGTGGGACGGCACCCGCCCGAAGAGTTTCGCAGAAGCACCGGCACTGTTGCGCACAGTGCCGCTGCTTCTGTCCGCCCCATTCCCGTGGAGTCCCATGGGGCTCCATGGGAATGGGGATTAACAGAATTGCCGGCGCCGGCATTACCGGACCACCGGGGCTGTAACGCCCCAGTTAATCGGGCAAGTCTGGCGCCGGTAAATCACTATGGGTCCTGCGGCAGCCTGCTGGTTTTACCGGCACGGCTACCGCAGGACTCGTGGTGAGCCCCAATGTCTCAGTATGTGTTTTCAGCATTATTGTTTCTGCTGTTTAGGGAGGAGTTTGCCACAGCAACCTTCTCAGAATGGCTCGGAGGGCAATACATCACTGCCCGCCGAAGAGCCCGGCCAACAGAACAGTGTGGGCCAATGATCTGCCCAATGTAGGCCAGTTTTACTGTGGAACTGGTGGCATAAATCAATGTTACTGGCGTGCTGTACTTTAAAAGGCGTCACTTCCCACAAATGCTCCCAACCCATAAACTAGTTTGTCATGAAATGTCACTCATTGCAGTTTGCAAATGTGGCCCACTTATTGCTTTGGTGCGAGAGAGAATTGTGCCAGGGTTCACCCTTGCACAGCAGGCCCAGGCATGAAGTCACTTGTCAATGTCTTTGATATCACACAACATCGCAAAAGACACTGTCAGGGGCGGACAAATTGAGGAGGGGTGTTGTAGCCAATACAATTTGCCACTCCGGACAAGGACACAGTTGAGGTTCTTTTGCCCCATTTTATGGGGCCCCTAAACATTTAGATTTTCCTGCTGGGTTTCTTGCCTCTTTGGCTTCATGCTCCCCGATGCACTTCTACTGAGGTTCCCCTGCCACTCCAGCCCTTTTTAATGTGCTGTCACAAGGTGGTACTTTTTAAGTTTTGGCTTCACCGGTGATGCAACCAGTTTTACCAGATTAGTATATACCAATCTGCCAGTATGGTAGCCATTGGAGCACTGGGTATTGTAAGACCTACTGCTTGCCACTTTGTTTTGGACGTTTACTTTGGCGGTGAAGACTACAAGGCAGGCCTACAACTAGCGTTGTGCTGACATTGGCTCACTCTGAGTCCAGCCCTGAACCACCTAGTGTGGTTTAAAGTGGCTTAGCCTAGTTTGCTGCCCCACACATAGCTGATACACAGTGTGTGTGTGTGCGTGCGTGCGTGCGTGCGTGCACCCGAGTGCGCACCTGAGTATTATAGGGCCAGCGTGAATGGGTGAATTCCATAACCTTTGTATGTCTGCCTGCTGTGTAACTGGAGAGCTGGCTTGTGCCAGTTTATGACTAAGCGTGAATTTCCGGTGGAGACCGTGTGCATTCTTGAGATTCACACCTTATTTGCTGCAGGATTGCCACCAAGAGGGGCTGCTGTTTGTCAATATCTTGACCATGCTGCCTTGGTCTAAGCCACGGCTTCACCTAAAGATGGATGTCCTGCCAGGGCCGTTTCTTGCTGGTTGGCGTGTTCTCCCATGGCGGGACCATTTCTGGCTCGCAGCAGTGTGGACCCCCCACAAAATACTCTTCTTCAAAGTCCCTTTGAGGCAGAGCAGTCACCCTAGCCTAGAAGATTGATGTGTCACCACTACTCCACCACAACTCTGCCTTGCGTTGTCCTGCATAGCCCCTAACGTTCTCCCATTGTGGGACCATTCTTTGCTTGGCTTGCTGCCCTCTCTAGTTGCTTGGGCTGCTCAGATCTCCTCCGTCGGGTTCCTACATCCATCCTTCTGTGGTCTTCTCTGTTGCGGCATCAATCCTGGCTGGTGGGTCATCATCCTGGGTGCACTGATTGATCTTCTTCTCATCCGTCTGGGTCGTTGCTAGTCGAGGGGTCAAGGGCCTGAGTACTGGATCCTGTCTCCAGCTCTGTAAAGGAATCCCTATTCTTGCTGGGTTTCCACATCGCCAGTAAAAACCAAAACTCTGTTGAACGTGTTAAATAGCTCTTATCTAGCTACACACCGCTCCCTTGTGTGCCCAGATACTCATAGCAGGTGGCGCTTATATATTACTTGCAAGTTTCCTTCATGCTCAGACCTCGACCTCCCCTCATGTAAAAGGTGCACTGCAATGCACAATGCCGTAAACAAGCGCCTCATTTGCATGCTCAAGTGCCCTATCACCCTGTCACGTTCTTGGAAAGCGTGCATTTCAGCGGAAACTTTAGAGAGAGTAGCACGCTGAGACCATAGGAGGTGGCATTATTAATCAACACTAGTGATTAAAGGGCTGCTTTGCCGGCTGTGTTGTTGAAACTGTATTAAATATCATTTTGCAAATGTTGTGTAAGGATGAACGCAAAGCATCACATTTTATTAGTGCAGTAGATAGCAATTGCTAGTTGAGTTAATAAATTGAGAATACAGTTGGTGCAAACATTGGGACTAACAACTGGTGTGGTGGCATCTCAGGCTCTCACCCAAGTGGGTGAGAACCTGAGCCAAGTATCGATGCTGGGTCTGGGGGCTGCCTGCTCGGCCCGGCCTGCTACTTCTACTGTAGTAGCATCAGTGATGGTGGCTCAGACTCTCAGTCTCACACCAGCGCTAGTAGCATTGGGTGAATGAGACTGAGTGTCTGAGCCGAGCGTCAATGCAGGGCCGGGGGCCGCCTGTCCCGGCCCGCCTCCGCCTACCCCGGACTGGCCTAAGCTAGCTAGACGTTGTTAACTAGGTCCTGCATTCCTCAGGGCAGCGCTCCAGAACGGTCCTGAAGCACTGTCCTGTCCTGGGGAATCAAGGCCAGGCAGTCGGCAGGCTTACCCATTGTCTACGACTCCTACACACAAGAAGTGAAGTGGACAGTATTTATGTACCAGCTGTGGGGCAGCACAGGTCAGGCCTGGTCACGTGGTGGTGGGCACTGGCCACTCTGCCGGCTGTTCCTCTCTCTGGGCAGTGTGCACTGGGCAGCTAGCAGCAGTCCAATGCTCTGGCACGCACCACACCTGTGCACCCATGACCCCACCCACACACTCAAATGTCATTGGCTGGCAAACAGCCAATGACATTCATTAAAAATAGTAACCATGCAAGCCGGAACCTGGTACTGCTGGTGCGCTGCTTTCGCACAGATCAATACTGGTGGGGCCACACCTGTGGCACCCCGCCAGCATCTTAAATTCCATGGGGTTTAAGTAGAGTGCGTGGAGCAATGAGCGCCACACATTTGTACTGTACAAAAACAGCGTAAAAAGCAACGCACCCATGTGCCGACCCAGCACCCAACATTGCAGAGAGCGCAAAGCGAGACAGGCACATAATTATTTATTTAAATACAATGGGCCTCATTCCGAGATTGGCAGTAGTCATGGCGCTATTTGCGCCATGACTGCCTCCAATAACGGGTCCGGCACCGGTATGGTTCAATGGGGACTTACCGGTGTAGTCCGACTTTTGTGGGACCAGTATGTCCCCATTGAAAAAGCCATTCCCCATTCCCATTTGAGCCCCCACAGGGCTCAATGGGAATGGGGAAGGCGCTAATAACGGTACCGCAAAATGCAGTACCGTTATTAGCTCTGAAGTCCCTTAACGGGTCCCATCCATAACGCCTGGTCAGACCAGGCGTTAAAGGAGGGACCCGCTAAGGGAACTCGTAGTAGGGCGGTAATGGATTACCGGCACCTGCCTCCTTACCGGTGCCTGGTATCCCTTACCGCCCTACTCGGAATGAGGCCCAATGTCTCCGGATTTCCACGAGCTGATAGTGCCACCGCCATGCCAGTGATCCATGCTGCATGCAGAACAGATTCAGAACTTAAGAATCTGTTCTGCACGTAGCGGCAGGCAGTACAACTGTTTTTGCACACTCCTGGGCCCTGGTTGGGGGGCGGCGCCCCCCACACTATGAAAGCGCCCGCCAGTGATCAGTGATGCAACAATGGAAATGATTCTGCTTATAAGGGAGGATTGAAGTCCAAATCTTGATTGTAGTTTGTATTTAAAAATACCTTCAATTTAAAGCCATGACATTCTTACACATCAGACTGACTCTGTATTGAATGAAGATTTCTTGAGATACTGTAGTACGTTTATCACTCTCATCTTAAAACACTTCCCCATGCAAAGAAGACCTCTGTGCAGTACAATTATAACTTTGCAGCAGACTACCAAAGAATGCAACATACATGAGGAGGAACATCTACTGAAATCAACATATGTTCATATATCTGACTACTTACTGTCAGCACAACAAATCAAAAAGTAGGCCTTGGCCATGTCAAATGATAATGGTGAGGGCAGGTGGCCTGCAATTGCCAACAATGTTAAAAACAGTTTGCTGTTGTGAGGACACTCGGTTATCAAGACTAGAGTAGGTAATCTACTGAACAGATGAAAGTTGTAATCACTTTAGTGCTGGGGTTTGAAGCCTGCATTTTGCCACCTATTTTGTAGTATGACTCTCATGGTCACTCACCATTGCCTATGCTGGGGAGGGCTAGCAAAGGTTGTAATGTAACACCTCTGGAGATCCAAAGCTTGCAGACTCCTGCTGTATTGAATCTGAAATTGTAGATTGCTTTGTGAAAGATTAACTTTCTATAGCTTCCCAGCCCTTATTTATAATTCCTGACAAATCTTTTTTGACCTTCATAAAAGACAGGGTATATTGCATGTGTGCTATATCTTCCCGTACAGTGGAAAATGTTCATCCATGGCTGGTACATTACCAGTAATGTCAATGTGGAGGGCATAGGCGGTCCCTGCCTGGTTTCTAATTTAATGTCAACGCTGATGGCATCCCACATGTCCAAAGTGATGCCACGTGTGATGTCATCAGTGATGCCACTTCATCAGTGTACGTAGAGGCTGTGCAATGGGGGCCTCATAGTTAAGGTGGCATAGCTTCCAACATCTGCTGGTTTAGTTGCATTAAATCAGCACTTTAACGTCACTGCAACTACATCTTTTCTCACAGAATTGCAAGGGTTTCATTTGTCAGATTGTTTCACCTTAACAATGCTTAACTAAAGTGTCTTCACTGAATTTAAAGGGGTTTCTTGCACTGAACTAATTCACCTTAAGCGTCCCTTAACTAAAGTTATTTTCACTGAACATACATGTACTAAGCGAAAACACGTGTTTGCATGTGTTTGAAGCGTCGCGTCTCCACTTTGTGATCCGCAGCAAACAAACCACTGTATCTCTTTGAGCCTCGCTCCACTAATATGTCCCAATTCTGGGTGCATTGAAGCAAAGAGCTACTTAAGAACTTCCAACAAACTGGGCCATTCTCTTGCACTTGATTGTGTTTAGGGTGGGGTGGTTCAGCATGCAGTGTTGAGCCAGGCTGGAGTTTCCTCACTCACTTGTCGGCTCATCTAAATCGAGCAGGAATTGTAGGCAGAAGGCTGCATACACTAAATCTACATGGACAAGGATGCCAACCTCTGCACAGGTTGACTGCCTGGGGGCACTGGTACCATGAGGCTTTACAAAATATTGAATAGGTATAATTCGGCCACACCTCTCATTATTGCAGGCCACGTCCCATAAGTGATTCTTCAATAACCATGTCACTTTCATCACACTTAAAGAACTGCACCACTAGCACAAACCCTGCCCAGTCCTGCCCCCATCGCCCATGCCACGCCCCCACTAGTGGTGTGTCACCCGAGTAAAATGTTTCCATTTCCAGCACTGCTCCCTCTAAGGGGTGGTGCGGCAGGCAGGTTCTTCGTGCAAGTGAGAGGTGGTTTGCGTCTCGCCTTGCAAGGGGTGGTGCTGCAATGAGCTTCTATGAGCTAGAATACATGTGGGACTGCACGTGGCTGTATATTATCCAAAAGCATGTTACCTATTGAACCGTTGCAGCATTCACCCTACATCTGGTCCAATTGCTGAATTAATCTCTCACTTAGGGCTAATTACACTGTAAATAATTTGATGACTTTATTGACTTTTTGGTATTTTCTTGTTTCATTGTGCCAATACTGTCGACTAGCAGCCACATATTTTTGTTTTAACAGGAGTGACCGCAAAAAGACTTTGGTGCTTGCATACTGTTTAATGTTTTCTTATGTGATTTGTAATTGTTGACAGAATGTTTTCCGACTAAAAGCTGATGATGATGATGGTGATGATGATGGCAATGCGCATTATGGTGATGATGATGGTGGTGATGAGATGATGCTGGTGATGATGGTGATGATGATGATGATAATGGAAATGAGGATTATGGTGATGATGATGGGGTGATGATGATGGCGATGGCGATGGCGATGATGTGATGATGACGATGTTGATGGTGGTGATGATGATGGTGATGATGGCGCCTTTCCTTTTTTGCCCTGGTTGCTTGTTTTTACAGCAGGGTAGTTGATAGCCATGGCATTGAGGAGGAACCCACATGCCAAGATTCTTTTCTCTCCAGATTCTGCCTCAGAATCGGTATTGAATGCTGGCCTCTACGTTCCTCATATCTGGGGTTCATCGTATCAAGATTGAGTTCTTCATGTGTGGCAGAGCTGCGAGTCATTATAGGTTTCTCTTGAAGATGACATATCATTGAGGGCCCTCCCTCTGCCAACTCCCTGCACATCGTGTTATATCTCAGGCCTCACCCATTGGGAATGAGTCGTACACATTCGAGCCTGTTTGCACTCATGGTCACACTCCCAGTGACCTCTCTGACATAACTGGACTCCCATATCTAGCAATGATCATGTTTCTGTATTAACATTTAACCCAAACTCCACAAATCTCACTCCTACTTACTTATAAAACCTGGGCCTCTTTGTCAGTGAACCATGGCTGCTACTATGAAGTGTCCTGAGGCAGACTAGGGCTGCACTGTTTGACTCACTGCAATCTAGCCGGCTTTCTAGACTATGCCAAAAGAAAATCAGCGAGGAAAGTGTACTGCTGTGTTCTCTCCCTGTGCTGTGAGCTTGTGCGCTTGGAATGCCTGTGGAATGCCTGCCTCTAGAATGTTGAGTGAGTGTTTGAGTGCTCCCTGGGTGTCAGTTGTAAGGGAGCTCCTTTACTGGAAGGGTGCCGGTGGATGTCTCTTTGTGACCTTTTAACAGATGTACTTACCTTATTCCTGAACCTGTAACAAGAAACCTAGTAAAGAAGCCTCTTAAATTACCTGAGGCCGTGGTCTTCCTTTAACATGTGCCTCTGGAGAATTTCCGTGGAGATTGTTTGCAGGGATGTGGTCATTTGGTAAACCAGCCCGGAGTCGCCTAGAAGACAATAGGGCCATGCTCGAAAGGCATGTCTGGCAGGCTGGTGTAGGGCCGTCTTGTGGCCCAATTTGGGGCAGTTTCAGAATTTGGCACAATTTGCCCCTTGTAATTTTGACCAATCTTTGTGGTTCAATTTGCTTTAAAATACAAAATTTGCATCAGACGGTCCCAGAAACAGGCTCCGGGTACTACTGCTCAAACAGTTTGTTGTGGAAAGCCTCAAGTTGCTATTCACAGATGGGAGATGTTTTGCCCCAGTCCTATCACCTATGAAGGCACAACCCATGTGCCCTCTTTAATTGGTAATCTCTGACAGCCTTACACAGCCTTGCGGCGATTGCTACCTATGTGCCTCCACCATCACAACCGCTCCCAGCCCTTTCCCTTACTACCTCCCAACCCCCACCTCCCCTATAAGGAATTCGACCATCCGCACAGTGGTTGTACACTCGCCTGGGCTTTTTTCAAATTTGATATGAAATTGAATGATGGTAGATCAACCTCAGAAAATGTGTAGGGCTATGCCACGCACATTTTCCTATTCTCACTGCATGACACACATATATAGACCTGTGGACACAGCCTACAGGCGCTGCGCCGCCTGTCACATTTAGTTGGAATGTGACACCCAGGAGTACCCCAGGAGTACATCAAGGCATCTCAAAAGGGGGAAGGCAAAACGTTCCTCTTGCCATGGCCAGCCTAATTAAATAACAAGGGCTCCATGGATCTGCCCTGGCCATTGTCAGTTCTGCTGGTTGCAGCCTTGCATACTGAATAGAGTTAATTTAAGCAGGCCCATGGGAGGCCTGGTCGAAGGGCTGACAAAAGAGACAGAAAGCCCCCTACAACTTTTGATATGTACTGTGTCAACATGAAGCCAGCTCCCGCCTCTCAGTATCAATGACAGTGAGCTGTCATGTCTGGTACACGTGTTTACAGTAGGCAACACTCTCAAGGGGACCCCATTCAGAGGGTAGGAGTATGTGATTTGATGGAGACAGAAAGTCTTGTATCACCACATCTTCAAGGTGGTGCCGCTTTAATCAGGAACCACAGAGTGCTCAATGAACCAGAGAGACCCTTTGACCCACAACAGACAGAAAGATGGGTGGGACATAGTAGTAAATGTTTTCACCACTTTTCCTTTCTTGTTACTCTGGTTATGACCTCACGCATATAGGAGATTGTTGGGGGGACCCAGGATTGGTTTATTAAGGTAGGCTTAACATACACCAATCACTGGGGCCCATTGGCTTTAAAAGAGGGTTGAGCCCCCCTTTTGGCAGATCATTGGAAGACTTTCCAAGGAGTAACAAGAAGAACTCATTTGGACCCTAGCTGAAGGTGCAGTCTGCCTTACAGCTTCCACCAGTGAAGGAAGGGCAGGATTTCCAAAGAGGGAAGCAAGATCCTTCCCCTAAACTTCTCCCAGGAGACAGAGGGAGCTACTGAATCCAGAGGACTCTCCAGCAGCTCCAGAACTGGTACTGAGCCAGCACACAGCATGCTCTGCTAGACTCTGTAAGCAAGCTTCCAAGGTGGGAAGTTCCGAGAGTCTCTGAACCAAACCAAGGACAAGGCCGGTGGCTGCAAAACTCTCCTCAACTTTGGGCCACCCACCTTAAAAGACGATACGAGCCCAGTGAAGACGCTAGGAGTGCATCAACAGCATCAGCCAGTGTCTGCCTTAAAGTACTTTTTTGAGCCAATCGAGCCCCTCGAGCTGCAACCGACTGCACTGCTGACTGTTGTCATGCTGCAGTCACAAACATCGTCTGAGACGCCTCGATCAGTGCTTCAGACCCACCAACCAGCACTGAGAAGATTCCTGACCCCGAGCCGTGGGGTAAGCCAGACTGGACCCGTCCGCCCAGCCTCGTTTGCCGAACATTGGTACATCTGAAGGCCCCCAGTGACATTATACAACCAATTGCCCCTTTTGTGCTGAAACCCAGTATCCCTGAACTATTGCGATTCATTACTATACCAACTACCCGCCTGTCAGTATGCAGAGTGCATCCCCTTTCCTTCTTGACTCTGTCCTCAGCATTCCTTTACAGGGTGGGTTGTCTTTTGTAGTGTGCTAGAATTGTCTGTTGTGATAATAATAACGTTGATATTTGTATAAAAACTTGACTGCACAGTCCTTTTTATCATTGGGTAATAACTGTATTTTCGCTCTGTTGCAAATAACCAACGATCCACGACCTTGCAGTGATAAGCCTGCCACTCCATCCATGTTACCAAAATTGGACAAGGAGGTTTACAATTTGATTGTGTTTCCAATCTGTTCGGATCCCTTCTGGTGTACTAGAGGTGTGGGTCTGATTGATTGTTTAGAAACCGATATTCATCGCTGGACCAGTGGTGCCCCGTGAGTTGATTCGTCACACCACCCTTACCCAGACCCCCTCGTGTCACAGCCACCCCTGAGGGAAGGGAAGTCCGTGCATGTCGTGCTGTAGGCGGGAGCGCGCGCTCTTCGTGCTTGGCTCTTGTCCCACATAAGCAGGAAGTCCACCACTGGCTTTTCCTGCAGACATTCCTCAGCATGAGAAACGCATCTGAAACTTGGATCTTCCCACAAATTCTAGGGCCCCGGTCCAAAGTTCCATGAAGCAATCACGCTGTATTTTCTGTACTAATTCAAGTGCTGCTGGGGGGGAAACGCGCCTAATTGGCCATTGGGTGCGAAGGGTCATCCGGCACAGCAACGTGACCTCAACCATTGCCAACAGCGCGTTTCGAACGTGCAGTCGCCCTTTTCCCTCTTTCTGGGCATACATGCTTTAAATTCACGTTGCGTCCAGGGACCGAATTACAATCACAATATTCCGCCTCCAATCGCCGTACATCGCTTTTTCTTTTTGCAAAATTGTGCACATTCAACTTTTCTTTGGATATTTGTCTTGATTTATAATGCACCACATGTATATAGGATGCTTCAGATCACATGGTTGGAAAGGCGAGGGGAGTCTGACAGATGGGTCTGACGAGGTGACAGATACGGGGCAAACTTCGGGTCAAAAGTTCAAAAGCAGCGCTGCATGTACTAGCCACGCGTAGTTAAAAGGTACGGTTCAGGCAAACGCGATAAGTGCAGGGGCGGCAAACCCCCATTGGGGAAAGGCCGCCCGAACACAAGATTTTGCAGGACTCTCCTACCTTTGACACGATTGGGCTCAAGTCTTAGTTCGAGGGCGGAGAGGGGGGGTGTATTCCGGAGGTTGGGCCTGTGCCCTCGCTAGTCTCCTTTTCCCCATATTTTTCACCCCTCTGTGATGCCGGGGATAGTTTGTTCCATGTGCTATTTCTGATAGAACGATACTCACGCCCTGGCCCCCAGGCTGCTCTCATGGTGAAACGCAGCTGCACAGTGCTGGAAATGGAAAAACAAGGGCTGAGGATGGAGTGTGGAGGAGGGGGGCGGAGTTCCCAGGAGTCAGAGTTTGGAGGGGGCAGAGCTGGCAGCTGAACTCTGATGAAAGGAAATGTTCTAAATAATAGTTTTAAAATGGCGCATTTTCTTTCATGTCTTGAAAAGTACACACACACACCATAGTAAAATACGTGTGTGCACCTTACTATGGTTTGTGTACTTTTCAAGCAATCTTTCTGAGCAGAGCATGTACCGTCCGTGTCAAAATGTATTTTGACATCCCAAAACTACAAATACCAGAATTCATTTGGGAACGGCTAAATTTACGATTACGCAAAGCTGGGGGCTCTGTGATCATTGCGTTTTCCTAATGGATTCTGCTCTGTGCGCTTTCAGTTCTGTCACAGGGTCTTAGACCCTCGGCGAACTGGGCGTATTGCCTTGCTGATCTAATCTGCTCTGTGCGAGCGCACTATGCACACAGTGCGCTCGCGCAGAGCAGATTAGATCACTTAGGCGAGCCCCCAGGTTCGCCAAGGGTCTGCCTTGGCTCCTTTTGTGACATAGGTAGGGGGGTGGAGCCAGAAGGGCGCTATGGTGCCAATGTGCGGCTCCGCCCCCCCCTCACTCCATACAGTAGCGTGGCAAGCACTTTCGGGTGTGTGCCGGGGTTGAGGCAGAAGCAACCCGGATCCCGAGATCCGGCTAGAGATCTGATGCAGGATCTTGGATCCGGGGGGAGCCGGCCCATTGGCTGGCACTGCTTTGAGATCTATTCAATAGTGAACGGGTGGCCAATGTAGGCTGATCAGTTCTCCACGGACGCAATCGCTTTTACTGAGACAAATTTCAAGTTGTTCCACCCCTTTTTGCAACGGCTGTCCCAGCAGTAAACTGTTACATTAATCCCACATGGCCCTGCCGAGATGCTCGACCAGATGGGCTTTGGCATTCATCACGCGCGACAGGAGAATCCTATGCACAGGGCCGGCCCTAGGATTTACAGAACCCTAGGTGTCAAACGATTTGCAGGGCTATGTAGGGATATTGTATATGGAGGCAGTAAGTGAGCCATGACATTACACTCAGAGGGGGCAGCAAACAATGGCAAGGGGATTCATGTGGAGAATACGGACATCAGATGGTTAGTGCATAATACAAATGGAAATGCTCCTTCTTGCAGTAAGCACATGTTTAATCTAGTGAAATCAATGAGCTTTCAGAAAATGAGGTCACTGAACGAGTCTTTGATTTGTGAGGGAATCATGGAATGCTACAGTAAAAGAAGTTGCTGGGAGTATGGCAAGGGGCAAATACACTTTCGGATGACCAATATTGGAATAGTCACTGTTATTATAGATGGTGCAATATCATGAGCAAGGCTTTTTTGGAGTAGCAGACTCACTTGCAGGGCCTTCTGATCTTGTCAGATAAGGCATAATGATATAAAAGGATTTGCCCAGGAGCACACACTTTAGTTAAGTTGCATAGCTGGGATTTGAGAGCATTAGCAACTCAGGCAATTGAAAACATAGCTTCAACCCTTACAAATAGCTTCTGTAATGACCAAAAGAGTGTTAAGTATCTTTAGGTCCCAGTGAGACCTGACTTGCGATTTTTGGGTCTCTGAGGGGAAGGGGTGTCTCTGAGTCTCCTAAGGGGCGTGGGAGGTGACAGCACAGCTGTAGGGGTAAGCAGAAAAAAGGGTCTCACTCCTGGAAGCGGTGCAGCCCATCTACACTTCACTCTCGGTTGGGATACATGTGGCAGCAGGTGACTTTGGGAAACCCCTTCAGCGCAGGGCCCTGGGCGATGACACAGATTGCCCGTTCCTAGGGCCGGCCCTGCTTATGCAATAAACTCATGGGAAAAATGGCTCCTGGTGTGGCTTTTAAGCCCTTAATCTAGGAGAGTAGATAGAACAGCAAATTCCGTCATTCCCTCTCGTGGAGATGGTTGATTTTGAGGGTATTTTCAGCACTAGGCGTGTACGACTCCTGTTCATCCCCACATTCTGCTCCTTCTTTATCCCATCAGCAGGAAAACATTTCTACAGGTGAAATGATCGCCCCTGATGTGAGCCCAGCCTTCACTTTTCAAGTATGATTCCTGGTAGTTCTGGCTCAGCCCTTTATGCTTCCAAAGTCGATGAAAAGAGTACCATTAATTTGGGTAACTACAAGACCTTTATATATTTAGAGTGCTTCGACGCATCAGGAATCAGGCATGAAGCACACGTGTTATCATCCTCATGGGGCTCTTTGATATGCGGCTTCTACAGTCATATGGGTCGCCCTCATGATCTGGAATCAGGTGGTAGTTGTCTCATTATTGTGAGTTGTGTTTTTGCATCTTTTACAACTCTCCCAAGTAGGTGTGATAGGAGCACTCTTCTGCAACAAGACACCACATAACATAGACATCCTTTTGTCTCAGCCTTGGCGGATGGAACAGCTTCCCGGGGTTCACTTCTAAGAAGTGGAGGCTAAAAGACTCCAGTCTTGCACACTTCATCCACTCCGCTACAGAAGCCGTCCCGCTGCCCCTTTTAATAACCCGCTGCCTTGCAAATCCCAAAATATGCTGCCGTGGGAATTGCAGTAGCCTGACTGCTTTCTCACGCTTGCCACTGGGAAAACTGAGGCAGTGGATGCTTTCCAGAGCCATGGCCGAGCAGGGCACGAGGGGACATTCGCCCTCGATGGAAAGGCTCTACCCCTCCCCATAGAGGAAGCATGCATGACGTATGCTCGAGTCTGAGCAATAAAACGAGCAGAAACGGCCATATTTTGTGTAGAGGATATGTTTTGCACACAAAAGTGCTACCACAGGCAGTAATGTAGCATTCCCCCCCAGCGAGTCCTATTGGACCCCAACATGGGGACTAACCGAGGGGTCTGCATGACTCAAGATCTAATGGAGGTACGATTGCGAGTCCTATTGGACCCCAAAATGGGGACTAACTGAGGGGTCTGCATGACTCAAGATCTAATGGAGGTACGATTGTCAAACTCCTAACGACCCCCCACCCAGAGTTCATCTGTTTACATTGTACTTCTCAGTGCTCACTTAACTGCGGAAGTGAGCCAAGCCTACAATGATTTCCTATGGGAATTCAGACCAAACATACTCATCCTTAGAACTTAAGGGGTTAAATAACCAGAGGGCGACCCTTGGGGCACCCTGGAAAGTTGCAGTAGGAAACTGTAATTCAGAAGTGGAGAAATAAAAGCCAAGAGACCCTTATTTAGGAAAGACCTTTAATTCACTGCAGAATGGCTGGGAATGGCAGGCCTAGCACAGGCTTCAATGGGGCCCAAGAGGACCAGTGCTGTGGCATTCTCTGTGCACATGGAGGCGTGAAACATGGAGGACCAAGATACCTGGCAACGCTGTCCCTATTGCATGGTGAAAACCATCCTGCAAGGGCTCAAGAAGAGTGGGATCCTCCAAATCTATCTGTAGTTGAAACTCTTAAATCTTCTTTATGCGATCTGCAGGGAACGGGGGATTAAAAATCCGGAGATCCTTAGTAAGGTCTTCTGCATTGGCATTGGCCTTTTTCCAAAGAGGCATAATTAGAGATTTCTATAGACTAAGGTTGTCCAACTCCAGGCACAGAGGGCCTGATCCATGTCGGGTTTTCAGGATACCCCTCAGTAATATTCATGAGATAAATTTGTATGCAATGATTCTAAATGTATGCACATTTTCCCCATGAATATTAATGAGGGATATCCTGAAAACCTGTCAGGATTCCGGCCCTCGAGGCCCGGAGTCCAACAACCCCGCTAGACACTCAGGCATCCTTGTATGTCAGAGACATATAGATAATACCTTGAAGAGTTTGAGCTGCATGTCTTAGACACTGCTAATTCTTTGTAGAGTGCCTTCCCGGCTCTCCATAGCCACCATCAATAGTTTCACTTTCAGTTTACGGTACTATGGATGGCACGTACACCCCCTCTCCTATTGGACCACGTACCCGAGAGGTGGGACAACCACACCCGTAGCAGTTCAATCAGCCTATCGCAGCCTCTCCTTGGCTCTCCATAGCCACCACCTACAGTTTCACTTTCACTTTACGGCACTATGGAGGGCGCGCACACCCCCGCTCCCATTGAACCACGCACCCGAGAGGCGGGACAACCACACCCGGAGCCATTCAATCAGCCTATCGCAGTCTAGTTCAATGCAACTGTGGTTCCTTGGCGCATGTACCTGGGCCACGGTTCCCTCCCTGATTCATCCAGAATTCAGGGGGCATGGCTTGCGCACTGTGAATTTATGCTGGCTCACTGCGGCAAGCCACATTCTGCCGAGCCGCGACCGCAGCAGATCCAGATCATTCTGTAGCCTGTAAGTCATGCTACCCAGGCCTTGAGACTGCACACTGACTCCCGTTGCAGTCTCCCTTTTTGGGACACACGGCCACACCAGCACCCTCTAACTAGAACGTAGTTGTCACATCACCTAGATCACGCTTGCTGGCTCCAATAGTACCAAATCTTCACACCATGGGACTTAACCCTTGAAACACGCCTGTTTGGCATTGCTCAGCAGTCACTCGTTTTTTGTCCTTTAACCATGTAGCACGGCCACAAGACTTCACCTTCTTGGACAATTTCACCACCTTATAGCCACGGCATAATCTCCTCTGAGGCTTTATCCTCCACCATCCGGCACCCTGGTTGAGTCTTCACCGCGGCTCACCACACAAAGTTGCACCACCTTCAGCCCTGGGGATTTGACACAGAAATGCCATTTATCTTCCCCCTTACGGATCTAAGGTTAATCACAAGCCGAGTGCCTCCCGGAATCTCATGATCCAGGCACTACAGATCTACCTACCACAGTGCATCGATTACACCTCCATTCCCAGGATTGCAACCAGGAATGCCTACAGCACAGCTACTCCGCCTCACTTCTGCCGGGCGGTAAGCTGTACTCTCAATACACCAACTGGTGTACCTTTTCAGGCACCAATTAAAACACTTACGTGCCGAGATCCTCACAGTTGTCCTCTTACCCACAGATAACACTCACGGACAGACCCACTCAACAAGTCTCTCCTGATGAAGGCCACTGAAAGAACAAGCTCTAATCAAGCTTCTGTGGTCGAAACACTACAGTGTCGATGACCTGTGACACAACTGTCTAAAATCCATTTTGTATGTTTCTTTATAGTGTTGTGTACACAGTTTGTTAACTATACCCGGACTGAATAGCAGCCTCGGGCAGCTCTTACTCGAGCCATCTCACACCCAATCATTGTACTCACTTGTGCAATCTGTTACATAACTCTTCCTCCACACTTCTGAGGTTGGTGCACAGTTGTACTTCCTTTTGTTGTATGAAATCTGTCCGTGTTACTTTCGCGCTAAGCGAAAGCAATGTAAAAATTCTAAAAACTGTTTTGAGATTCAAATAAATATGTCCAAAACTGTTTAACTGTATGAGGGTCTCACATCCTGATTATTTTTGATATTTATATATGATTAAAGGAAGCAGACTTGTTTCAGTTAAGGGAAGAATCTAAACAGGTCTCAGGACTAGGGGTCCACCGCTGAGGACGGTACTGGGTCTCCCTAGGTGGTGAGGCAGTCCCCAAAACACAAAAACCAACTATCTGAATTGTGTGACTGCCAGCTCTCAAAGCAAGCCACCAACCAGGGGGAATATTTTCTGAGGTAGCCATTGTAGAGCCCCTGGCAGATGTTGGTAGTGGAGAGCTGTTGTTATTGGACTGACTTACTGGTAGGATGACAGGAATGATATGATATGATGTGGCATTTATATCGCGCCTACACACAAGTGTTTCAAGGCGCTACGCAGCAAGGGAGGGGGAACAGAGGAAAGACACAGACAGCGATCCTTCTAGGCCAAGTGTCATACAGATCACGCAAGTGCAGGGTACGGGGGAAGAGGAAAAGTGCAGAGTGGGAGGGGGTGGGGACAGTGCAGTACAAGGGGTAATAGAATAAATAAAAACAATAAGACAAGTAGGGCTGGCCAGCTGGTGGCAGTGAAGATGGTGAGGGTCTTTCAGCTCAATTACATCCTAATATGTCTCAATCACTGATGCTTCAACCATGTTTTCGAGCTCCTGAAATTATGAACCCCACCACTGCTCAAGGGGGACACTGCGGTGGAAAGGAGATTTAAGGAAGGAATCTTTAAGGGACTCCGAAGGGCATATTTATCCTTAACATAATGGCGAGTAAGCACCCTGATGCTTTTGCCAGGGTTCGAAATTGAGGGGCGCCAGGAGCAGCTCTTTAGCTCTTGCTTGTTGATTAGAAGAGCCTGGTTAGCTTGGCACAAACAGCAATCAGGAGCTACTGGACAAACACACCCAAGTGGATTTAACTCTGTGTGTTTAGGACAGTCTGCAAGTAAACACGAGGACACATCAATACGATATTTAAGGCATAAGGAGGCATACGCACTGAACAAAATGATGACTTTGCATTTTATGTGGAGATTAGATTCTGGAACGCTATGGAGTAGCTCCTTGTTCCCCAGTGGTAGCACCTGGTCAGTGATTAATGCTGGATACCTAGGAGCGGCTTTTAGCTCCTGCTTATCCAATCTTCATTTTGATCCCTGCACTGCTAATGCTCAGATGGTCACGCAGCACGTCACCGATTGCCCTTCCACCGAGAGATATGTACATTCATAGATAAGGACCTGGCGACCCTCTCCTTATTCTATGGTGCCACAAAGATGGCCAGCGTAATTGTTTGTCAGGAGAAATAGACACTGCTCAGATGTCCTCGGCGATTATGCATCAAGCACTTAGAACCTTGGTGGGCAAGCTGTGGTACTGAATCAGATAAATGAATTGAAGCTTATTCCTGGCAATGAGCCACACGTGCGACCCTGGCAGGCTGGTAAGTGCCCAATGCTTGCGCACACCTCGAATGAATTGAATGAGCCCACTCCGCCTTGGATTCCATCTTGTTGGGCACATTAATAAATTATGAACTTGGCAAATACATTTTAATCTTTGACACACCTAGTTGTTTATCACTCAGGCTGATATCATGTTTTTTCGTAATGTTCATGAGGGGAGTTACTCGTGCTAAGAGTCAATCTGGGTGGGGTTCATTGCTGCCGCCCCCATATGTAAGTAGGCGGAGACACGGTTGTTCATGTGAAGCTGGTCAGCACAGGTTTGCGGGGAGATGGTGACTTTTGCCGTGCCTCTCGCTTGTTAACAGGTAGCAGCATGATTTCCCATCTGTGTTTAAATGGGGGTTACATTTTGGGGATGATGCAAAAAGGCATCATTGTATCCCGTGAGAGATGGCTTTTAAGGCATTTCAGTATTCCATGTTCCCAGTGCCTTAAGTGGCACTACAAAATGAGCCGTGGCTCATCAGGGGGGCGTGGCCTAATGGTGGGGTCCTGTTGGCCCATTAGGCCACGCCCCCCTGAAGAGCCCCGGCTCAATGGGCTACTTGCACCCCTGCCAGGCAGACAGCCTTTTGTAGAGATCAGAACCCTCCCCCAGTGGGGGAGGGTTCTGATCTCTGCGTTTATTTTCTGTAGGCTTGCCTGGCAGGGGACAGGGCCTCGCCTATTCAGCCTTAATGTTGGCGCTGCCCCTCGCCAGCTGGGGAGGGGTAGCGTCACCATTAAGGCTGAAAAGGTGAGGCCACTGGAAGCAAAGGCCTTTTTCCTAAAGACTGAAACTCCCGCAAATCCACAGGAGCTTCAGTATTTAGAAAGCAAGGCCTCTGCTTCCAGCGGCCTCACGTTTTCTCCATAATGGTGGCGCGGCCCACAGGCATCTCTTGATTAAAGGGATGCCTCGCAGGTGCGGCGCCACCACTATGGATTAAAGGCTTTTTTTTCTGAAGCCTGAAGCTCTTGCACACGAGCGAGAGCTTCAGGCTATAAAAGAAAATGCCTTTTCGCGTAGAGGCCGGAGCTGCCAGGGGAGATTAGTGGGCCCACTTAAAGCCCTGCATGTTCCTAATTTATTTGGAAGAGGATGCACCTCCAAGAAGGTGCAGGTCTGAATTGAAGATGTGTCTTTTTTAGGAACAAGTTATAACAGAGTGAAGCACCAGGGACTCCACCCCTGGCACTGCCTATGTGACCCCTGGTTAGGAGGTCTCCTGGTTAGGAGGGAGTGCTCGGATTTCAAAAAGAAGTTATTTTATTTTGATATCTGAGCCCCCTCCTCCTCCCAGGACATCGAGTCCTTCAGCTCCTCTGCTCTGCTGCGCATGACAGGCACCAGCTCGCGCGTGTTGGAGCATGGAAGGCAGAGGCCTGCCTGCAGAGGAGAAGCAACAGATTTGAGATCGTATAGACATTATTTTTTTAAGTGTATAAGTGTGTATATACAAAACACGTGCAATAGCACACTTTACACATTCAAATAAATTAGGCAGCTTTGTAAAGCATATTAATATGTTGATCTCTGTGGCAGGGTCGGACTGGGACAAGAAATAGGCCCGGACACCCAAGAAAAAGTGGCCCACCTCTCGCCTCAAAAAAGTAACCCACCCCTCGCCTCACGACCCTTGATCTCTGGTGACATCACCAGACGTGATGTCATTTAACCCCACCCAGAAAGTGACATCCCAGGAAGCAATGAAACATGACCTTTCACCCCTTGACAAAACAGGAAGTGGCATCAAATAGCATTGTTCCTAAGTACACTACAAAAATATGGTTATGATTTCATTAATGTGAGATACATTTCATACAAGAATGGATTACCATATGTATCATTAATATCTGTGAATGCAAGCAGACATCCAAGGCCAAATGATAATATGTTATTGTATAGCACTTACGCTTAAGCTGTTTTTTTATAGAACAAAAATGCACACAGTATCAACCAACCTGTGTTGGTAGTCATTTATCGACCCCAGAAGGATGAAAGGCTGATATAGCCTTGCTAGGATTCGAACCTGCAAATCACACACACATCACAGCAGTGAATGCTCAACCCACTGAGCTATCATATCGGCTATAGTAAAATGAGCAATTACTCTAGTGCATACCATGAAACTGGTAACTGAGATTTAACAGCAGATGAGTTAAGTTCACCTGCAGGTCTGGAGCAAAGTTGGCCGCATGCTGCAGCAGCATGTGAATGATGCATGCATCATAATGTATGATGCACACATCATGCATGCAAATCAATCATCAAAGCAAGGGAACGTCCGTTACCTTGCTTTGATTAATTATGCCATTGTGGGTGCTTTTATTTGGTTCAAAATTATTATTATTATTTTTTTCAAACTTTTTAAAACATTTTTTTTCTTCAAACTGGCCCAGGCATTGGCAGAAACCGGCCCCAGGGACTACACATGATTTGGGCCCGGCCACGGGCCAAGTGGCAGATGGGACAATCCGACCCTGCTCTGTGGCACCACATAGAGGTATGCCTATCAACACAGTCCATTCATTCCTCCACACCAACTCAGAATCACATTACAAAGTGCAGAGAAAAGCATGGAAAATCTTACCATCCCACACAGAGGACCAGACAAAAATGAAGCCATGTGATAGCAAATAGTATCAGTGGTTTGGTTTTAGAAGAGGTCAAGGGGGGTGGTTGCAGAGGAGTACAGGGAGTTGGGGGAGATGATGGGGGCAGGGAAAGAATTCAAGTAAATTGAAAAATAGATGGGCATGCCAGGTACAAGCATTACCTCCACGTCCCTATTCCTTGTCCCAGTACTTATGTATGAGGCAAGGTGCTTCATAGGCAAGTACTGGGACGAGGACACATGGGACTAGGAGTAATGAAGATTAACAGAAAGTAATCCACACATTCAGTTGCTCATTTACATTTGCACCCATTCACTCACACACACAGCCACCCATACATCCTGCACTCATTCACACACATGACATGATATACACACACACACATTGCATTTCGATACCCAAGGCCGGCTTTAATTCATACATTAAAAGAAGACATTCAATGTTTCTCATTTTAGTATTGAGTCCATCCACCCACATGTACCCTCGACTTGAGCCCCGACTTCCAGTGATGTCACCAGGATTATTGAGGAACTGATGCCATCTGGGTCAAAGGTAATGTGACATCACTTCCTGTGATCTCCTCAGGTGTGTGATGTCACTTCGCCTACCAGTGGCATTTTGGTGAATCGACATCCCTGTGAAGCACTAGAGAATTTTTCAGGCTCTGCGTCTCCATTCCAATCAAAAGAATTGAGACTCAAGTAATCTGATTGAAGAAAAGCCAGAGGATTGAGAAAGCGAATGATTTTATCACGAGAGACGATAATATCAAAAATGTGGGCTTTTTCAAGGGTTGGGGTATTTGCAATCTATTAGAACTGCAGCGAATCCAGACTTTCTCATCGATGCGAAGGACAATGCAAGATGATCAGTCCAGATATTTAAAGATGTGTAAGTGAGGGGAAGCGCGAGGTGGGATTGCCATGCGCATACCCTTTGCGTGGCTAAGTCGCCCCCCTCGCTGCCTGTCCACCTCGCGTAAAAGTTGAAGGTCTGCCCCTATTGCTCGAGCACTGATGTCAGCCCTTAACCCCACTCCCCGGAGGGAGATATGAGACTGCTAGAACCCAAGTAGAGAGTTCCAGCAAGACCAGAGTGAGGCTGCTCTGACCTCTACATCCCCCTGAATGTAATCCAAATGAACAAACACTACTACACATGTCTCTTGCTTAGGAATTCGATGGCTCTCCAAACTGATAAGGGATTTTCCACCCGAGGTCCCTACGAGGGAACTGGAGCCCCTTTCCCTAGCAGCAGACCCGCCCTAGTTGTGAATACAAAGGCATAGGCTTTAATGAAGGAAATCCACAAACCATCACTCAAGGGGCCACTTGAAGGTGGCTTTAGTGGTGCGACTGTTACAAATATATGTGTCAGCATCTGGTTAAATTATTTGAAAGGATGGGAGAAGTAAGTAGGATGTTATTGAACAATGGCCCAATACTTACTGAGTGCAGGCTTTTCAGGTCAAGCTCAAAGTCATTTGATTTGTCATTTGACCTGTCAACAGCAACATTCGTGAAATTGGGAATGCTCATATTTTCGAGTTACACTCAGTCAAGTGTAACACCCTTTGGTTGGTCAAGGAATGCCGCACATTTTCTAGGATGTATGCTGAAAGGAGCATCCTGAGGGCACAATTTGTAACAAAGTATCAACAATATTTATTTAGAATGATACACAATTGTTTATGAAGAAAAACATGAATAAATCAAAAAGAGAAACCATTCAAAATCACAATTATAAAAATACATAAAGAATGACAAAAAATGTCATTCACATCCAACAGTCATAAATCATCGAAAAAAATCTACCAGGGAAAGGGACATTGATCTACCAGAAGATGAAAACAAAATATCTGGTTACTTTGTGTTCCTATTATGCAACCTACAAGGGTTTGTCACTTAGAGCAAACCAAAACAGATTTACTAAGAAATTAAGGCTGCACCTAAGGTAGGCCTAGCGGGAGAGCATGCTGGATGCCTTTGCCCCAGGAAAGCCCACAGTTGTATTCATTTGACCCTCTAACGTTTAATAATAAAGGGCTGCCTGTGGCCTATTTTAAACCCAAGCCAAGTTGTTGTGTCTTTCTTTGCCTACGAGTCTAATCATTTCCTTGTGCAAGTTTTTGTGTGTGTTTATGCTATGCATAGACTGGCACTGAGGGTAGAGGGACTGCTTCCAAAGCGATTTTGATCACATAATTCAGTAAAAGCCATGTGTACCGTGACTCCTTGTGTGGAGCTAGACTCTAGCCCTAATGCGCAGGGTCAAATTCCTTGCTTTACTGAAGACCCTACCCCTGGTACATTCTTGTATTAGAGACCCACCGACTGTAAAAGCAAAGGTATGGCGTCATTGAACCCAAAGCATCAAGAGAGGATGTAAACAATGAGGAGTGACTCAAAATGACTCAGCGCACTAGGAGCCAGGTACGGTGTGGGCTAAAGGTCACTGGCGCCCCACCAGCAAAGAGCAAAATGCCCTTTACAACATTTCAGACTGTCTCACAGGCAGTGGAGCTGGATATGAGACACATAGGCAGGCCTTTACGTGGGCCTGGGCTGGCTGGGACAGAGCAGAGAACAATGTGTCCGAGACGGGGCACTGCAAGGGCTCCCTAAAGTCTCCTGGTAGCGACAGCGATGAGGCCACTAGAGAACAAGGTCTTTGTTTCGAAAGCCAGAAGCTCTCTCTTATGCACAAGAGCTTCAGGCTTTAGAAAAACATGCCTTTTCTGCCACAACGGTGGCACCGGCACTTGCCAAACCTCCCTTTAACTAAGAGATGTGCATGGGCCGGTGCGACTATTATGAAAAAAAAGCGAGACCAATAGATGCTCAGGTCTTTTTATCTTAAGCCTGAAGCTCTCGCTCGAGAGCTTTGGGCTTTAGGAAAGAATTCCTTGGCTTCATGCGGCCTCACCTTTTCATCTTTAATGGTGGCATTGACCCTCGCCAGGCATCCATCTAACTAAGAGATGCAGCGATCACCTAAAGGTGATCGCTGCATCTCTTAATTAAAGGGATGCATGGCGGAAGTCAGCGCCACCATTAAGTAAGAAAAGATGTGATGATCACCCACGCTATTCATTCCTTTAGCCAAATGATGCAGGGATCATCACACACTCACCTTGGGTGCGAGGGTGATGATTCCATCATCTAGTAGTTAATGGGCTGCCTGGCATGCGTCAGTGTGGTGCTGACCTCCGCCAGGCAGCTTTTTATGTAAGAAATGCAGAGATCGATCATCGCCCTCACATTCAGGGTAGAAGGTGATGATCACTGCAAAGGGATGCCTGCAGGGGGTTAGTAGCACTTTGCTGCTGCCTGTTAGGCCAACCCCCTTTAGGCTACGACCCCTCACAGAGCCCCGCCGCCCTCGATTTCACATGCCACTTAAAGCACTTCACATAGGCACATAGCCTGCTCTGTGACACGTGGACAAATGCATCTTCTAAAGGGATATGTGTTTGGCCTTAATCCTTCCGAGGTCGGTAAAAAGGGGACCATCAAATTGGGAAACAATAAACATCTGTTATCTGTCTATAGAGCCAAGAGGCCGCAAATTGCGCCAGCATTCTACAAGCACATTCTTTGTTATTTATAATGCACTATATTGTGGAGATGGTTGCCTGCATTGCTTCTCTACGGGCCTTCACGCAGCATGTTTGTCTTTACTTCATTTAGGACTAGTCCTTTTAGTTTCTGCAGCTGTGTCATTGTGAACGCAAGCATGCACCCCTCCTTCTACTTCTAAGGAGAAGGACTCATTTGCTTTCCTAGTGTGAGAATCAATAAGGACCGCACAGCATGGCAGATCCAAAATGTTGACATTAGGCTTTACCTAGTCACAATGCCAGTGATTGTGTTTTGCTCTGCAATTGTTGCAGTGAAATGCTGATTAAAAGGCGTTTAAAGGCCGAATTTAAAGGACCACTATCTTTTAACTATGGAAAGGACCAGACCTTTTTGTTGTAACCAAAATGCGTAAAGGTAAAACGTGAGGGTTCCTCGCCAGCAATGTCCTCAGCCGTAGCTCCTGCAAGAGTGCCGTAGTCTGTCTCGAATGAAGAGAAGACCCTTGATATAGGCCTGCATGTGGGAAGAGAACAAACTGGAAATCGTCTCTTTCTGCCACTAAGTCAGCCATCTTTGGATCACACCAGACCTATGTAGGTTGTTTCTGTAAGAAAAGGTAAAACAAAAAAAAAACAATGCAGGATTTTGCAGAGATTACACCTTTTCCAAGTTAACGCCATATATTTTCTGAAAGATTTCAAGACCACTGTGTAGCGTCGCCTGTGATCACGTGACTGAGGTACAGGCGCGCGTGATATGGTCAGCTGACCAATGTTGATGTGAGCACGCAGATCCGCAAATAAATCAGTTAATGTTTTATCCACATTGTTTCCTTGTGGCAGGCACAACATTGGACTACTCACCATCACGGCTGGCCCAGAGGTACAGGACATCATTTTTTAATTACCAGAGGATTTAGAATACATGTGCGAAGACCTCAAGAAAATACTGAAGGAACATTTTCGCGACTCACAGAAACGTTGACTATGAGAGACACGTGTTCCACACCACAACGCAACTCCCTGGTGAAAGCATGGATACATTTGTGACATGCCTTAAATCCAGAGTATACCACTGTGAATTTCACCTATACAATAATAAGGAGGCCATTAAATCCCAAGTGATTGCGGGGTGTGGGTCGATTATACTAAAAAAGAACGACTACAAGTACCACATAACCTAGCAGAAATCCTCTTCCTAACGAGAACGTTTTTGGCACTGGACCTACAAATATGCACGCTGAGTAATACACGCATCTCCACACCACAGTCCATCAAAGAAGAGGCCATAAATAAGATCATGACTCAACAACACTCAGCATAAGATGTCCGACAGGAGAAACGGCAGTGTTTTCGATATGGTTATGACCTCCACCACGACGGGTCATGCCCAGCCATCAGCCAGATATGTTCTGCCTGTGGGGGTGAACATGATTTTCGCGCCATGTTTTGGAATCCAAAGGCTGCCAGAACCAGCTCGGCTGAACTGAAATCACACCGGCACAAGTCCACACCTCGGTACCACAGAGAACAGAGGAATAGGATCCCGGAAAGACGGCACTATAAGGGGAGACGCCACACACGAGTAAAGAACTTCCCATCACCTGACCGGCCACCGCAAAGGGAGGAGGAGGATTCACCATCTGCACACGAACACACCGTCCACGAGTGAGTCTGATTCACAGTCCAGCATAGAACGGAAGAAGAAAGAGTAGCTATATGCCCTGGGCAATCCCACAGCATCTGAACACAGCCCCCCCACTGCCCACTGCCAATATCCGTCCAAGGTCAAGAGTTTGAGTTCCTTGTGAACTCAGGAGCCACCATCAACGCAATGCTAGAATCAGAATATCGTAAACTTGTGCACAAGCCCAACTGAAGAAAGCGCTGGTGGCAATTTATGCATATGGGGCCAAGGAACCCCTCCCATGCCTGGGCACCTTCAAAACACCCTGCGGACAGAAGGACAAACAAGATCGCATACTCGTCCGCATCCTGGAAACCGAAGCTGTGAGTGAATCTGTACTGAGTTTCAAGTCAGCAATTCAAATGGGACTTATACACATACTTTATCAGATCATGGCAAATAAGTACATCTTCCCTGCTGCCAAGATAGCGAGAAGCTGTCCCCAGCTCTTCAAGGGGATTGGGAAACTCAAAGGGCAAAAGATCCGGTTGCATATCCAGCAGTGAAACCTATAGCTCAACACTTCAGGGGCATCCCTTTCAATATTCAACACCTGGTAGAAAAAGAACTGCTCACCCTTGTAGAGGCGGAACTTAATTGAACCAGCATCAGGACCAACTCCATGGGTCTCGCCGGTGGTACCAGTGCCAAAAAAGGTCCCAGAAAGCCACATAAGACTATGTGTGGACATGCGTGCACCCAACCAAGCTATCATCAGAGAGCACGACCAGTTACTGCGTATCACTGACATGATGCATCTACTAAATCGGGCCAAAGTCTTCTTCCGTTTAGATCCAAACAAAGGATACCACCAAACTTAACTCTTTGGAAAGTCGCAGTACATCACGACCTTCTCCACCCACTTAGGACTAGTCCGCTATAAATGCCTGAGTTTCGGAATATCCTCAGCAGCGGAAATATTCCAAGAAGAGATGTGCAAGATCATCTGCCACATTCCACACTGCATCAATTACAGAGACAATATCTTAATATTTGGACACTCCCAGAAAGCTTGTGATGCCACCCTAACAAAAGTCTGTGCAGCGCTCAACAACACTAACCTTACGCTTAACAAAGACAAGTGTGCCTTCAACAAGACTACATTAAAGTTTCTTGGCCACATTTTCTCGGAAAACAGAATCCAGCCTAACCCGGACAAGATCCGAGCTTAGACAGAAGCCCCTCGCCCGGTGAACATTGTTCAAGTAAGATCCTTCCAGACCCTGCCACCACAAGCACCCGTCTTCGTTCCCTCATGAGCAGTGGTCGAAGTGGGCGGGAGTGGTCAGGAGCGGTGCTCCTGTACTTCTTTTAGTTAAGTTTTACCGTTCCTATACTTTTATTTTAAAAAGAAACCGTTCAGGAACGGTTTCGTTTTAAAATGAAAGTATAGGAAGAAGTTGAAACTTGCACTTTGAGTGGACTGTGCTGGATGTTCCCTTAAACAGCAGGTGCTTGTGTTTTGTATTGTGCTTGGGAGGGGGCCTGGCAATGGGGTTTGTGTGGAGCGGGGCCAGGCCAGTAGTGAACATAGTTCCACTACTTCTTTATGTACACTTCGATCACTGCTCATGAGGCATGACCCCCCCTTTCGAATGGGGTTCATCACAACAGGAGCCTTTTGACAGGACCCAGAGAGACATCGCCGCTGCTGTGTGCATGTCCTATTACGACCCCAACATGCACACCGAAGTAACAGTGGATGTAAGGGCAGTGGGTCTCAGGTAAACCTGGCACAACACTTGGGAGTGAACACGCACAGAGGAAAGTGGGTTCATACGCCAGCAGAAGCCTCACTGAGACAGAACAGAGATACTCGCAAGCGGAAAAAGAGGCCTTGGCAGTTGTCTGGGCGTGCAAACACTTCCACTTGTTCTTCTACGGGAAACCTTTCATGATAATTACAGACCATCAGGCCCTCGTCACTATTTACGGAAACCAACCGCCTAGATGCCGCCCAGTATAGCAAGATGGGGATTGCGCCTGCTGGAGTACAAATACGTCATCATCCACAAGCACGCAAAAGATGAGAATCCCGCAGATTTTCTCTCTCGCCACCTGCTCACTGGCCCCCAGCCTTCGAGCAACCGAGCGGATGGGTACATCAATTACATCATTCACACCACTGTACCGCCAGCCATCTCAATGGCAAAACTGACAAAATGCAAGGAGGAAGACGCAGCGCTTTCCCTTGCAACCTCGTGCATCAGGAACTGACGGTGGAACTCAGCCAAGACTGGCATATATAATAACTAAGCACTAGATTAACCTTTACTCAAGACACTTGAAAAGTCCAAAGACGAGCTGTCCATGTCTCCCTTATCTCTGTTACTCGGTGGTGAGTGTGGTTCCCAGGCATGGACAAAATGGTTGAGACGACGCTGAAATCATGCCATATATGTCTTAGCCTGCAACCCCCAGCATTTCCAGAGCCCCTGCACATGACTCCACTCCTGGAAGGGGTGTGGGAAGGAGCAGCAATTGATTTTTATGGATCAGTCAGATCGGCGGAATATGTATTGCTGGTACTGGATGAACATTCAAGATATCCCGAAGCAGAAATCGTGTCCTCCATAGCCACCACGGCCATAATACCTTTGCTAGACCAAATATCCTTGGCGTTCGGAGTCCCCAAGGTGGCCAAGTCAGACAACAGTCCCCTGTTCACCAGTAAAGACTTCCACGACTTCACCATCTACATGGGTTTCCACCACCGCAAAATTACGCCACTGTGGCCACAAACGAATGGGACTGTTGAGCGATTCATGGCAAATGTCAAGAGCGCCATCCGCATAGCCAATATCACCCACATGACCGTTGAACAACCGATGTACCAGCTGCTGCGAGATTATAGGAACACGCCTCATGAATCCACTGGAACATGCCGGGCAGAACTGATGTTTGGTCGCTGTTTGAGTTCGAGGTTGCCCCAAGAATGCCAACCCTCTGAGGAGACTGCAGAAAAAACAACCTGAACTGAACGTTTGGCTAACCTGGTATTCCAACAGCCCTATCCAAATGCAGTGATGTGTTCCTGACCTAAGAGCACGATTATTTTGTCCATTCTGTTTTCCCGTAGGTAAGAGGTCAGGCCTACGCTATTGGCGTGTCAACTGGAATAAATAAATGCACGTTTCCTCAATTCTCAGATTCACTTGTCAGCTCAGCCAATGATGTGTGAGCGCCTGGGGAAATCAGTGAGCCAGAAGAGAAGCTAAGCTCCGCCACTCCCACCAAGTGCGCAGGACGGAGTTCGGAGTTAAGAGGCTGCACACACTAGGAGAAACAAGCAAGAACAATGACAGGAAGCCGCCGAGGGTGGAACGCATAAACCGAGCACGGCCCACACTTCTGGAGGCTTCCTGGTTGGCTCCGCTTTCCCGGGAACACCTAAAGTAACCTTAGAGGCATCCCACTGGGAGTGACGCAGTGTGGATCTCGCTGGACGCTAGGCAGGCTAGGACCTATGCGAGCCTCAGCCCTTGGCTGACTGTAATGCAGGCCCTTTGCTGTCAACACACTGTGTGATGGGCCTTTGTACAGGCTACTGACTGGGGCCTCCTGCGGCGGATTTGAAACAAGGAAGCAGAGTGCCTTCTGAGACACGAACGCTGCTGTCCTGGCCAAACGCCTTTCCACAAAAGTTGTTTGTCGACTGAAACCATTCAGATTGGAGAGATACAACCAGACTAAAGCGAGCCCGGAACAAGCGAAAATGGGTGGTCCTTTTCGGGCACTCCATCCTAAACTCTGCAAATGTTGTATATTGGAACTTTTAAAAACCAGCATACTTTGAGTGGAGCGTTCCATGGAGTGCCTCCAAGCAAACCTCCCTCTCTCCACAAAAAAATGCCTATGTACACTTCCAGTGATGTCACTTCCCATTGCATCTGTTAATGCGTTCCCCCACTTATTTATTATCACTTGTGTCCTCTGTATGCAGTGGGGCCCACAGACATTTTTCATAGGAGTGGCCTCATAAGGTCACTGGGGTGGCACACCAAAACAAACACATAACCGGCAGGTCCGTGGCGGGCGGCGGGAGGGGGTGGGGGTGGGTGGGAGCGGCACCATTTTTTAAAAGGATGGCTGTGGCTCTTCTTGGCGACTGCTTGGTGAGGGATAAAGTAAAACATATTTCTTAAAAAAACAAATTGTTGGTTAATGAGCGAGATTTCTTCCAGAAAATGGAGAGGTACCCCTCTCTCAAAGATAACCGACTGGTGGGCTTTGTTTCCCTGCCCCCTCCCTTTATCTGTCTGTCTATCCCCACGCACACACACAACCACATGGCCAGCACCCAGGTATCTGAAGACAACGTGCCTGATTGTGGTCCCTTTCTTCCTCGCTGCTGTCACTCACATTTTTAGTTTTGCCTAGTAGTAGGTGGTGCTAATGCGCCACCTATCAGCCAAAACTATTAAATGTAGTACAGCCAGGAGGGGAATGAGATGTGAGGAGGGACACACAGCTTGGGGTATTGTTTGGTTATTTACCACCCATAGACTGCCCATGGCAATGTTAATCCCCCACCCACCTCATGCAAACACACCCTCCTGGGATCTCTTTGAGCTAGCTTTATCAAGCGTTGATATACAACTTTGAGGTGAACGTGCCTGTTTCAAAGCAGTCATCCGAGAGTTAATAGCTTAATTTCAGCTATAAAAGGCACTACTGATGCAACAAACAAAAAAAGGCGTAACCAAATTTTCTTTCAACCAGTTGATTTAAAAGCAGCATGTGTGTCTTAGTATTGAAGTTCTTTAAAAAACAGGCATTGGCAAAGCCAACAATATTTGCTTGAGTATAGATATTGGAATTGCATTTGCTAGGCATTGTTATTGTATGCCCAGGTACTTACCTCATTTTAAAGCTATTACTGTCTTATGGCCGGGTCATATCATTTGGCGGTACCTAGAAAATGCCTATCCCACGCCTACCCAACTGCTGGTCCTGCCAATGCTTGTTTCTTTTATTTTCTGAGACACAGGGCTGCAGCTCTGACCTGTCTGCAGTAAAGTGCCCGCTCCCAGATTGACCACTTCTGAGTGGTCGGGTGAACAGCTTTTGGTTGGTTAAACAAACCGTCCAAGTGAAGTTGTTTTCTCAGCGGTGCATTGGAGAGTATATACTTCAGTTTTTTTTGTGGAGATGAATAGTGAGAGTGGGACTAAAAGCCTCTGTTCTTTTGTTGTAGGGTGAAGTGGTCTGCATGTTACACGTAGATCGCTGCAGCAGGAACACTAACCCCTTAAGCTATCTTACTCGGATTGGAACTTGAATTGGCATATTTCTGTTTGTTGGTATTTGACTGCTGGTTAATCATGTTTAATGCACCATTTTTAATACTACTTTTACCCCCTTCATGCGCGTTATATTTTGTAACACATTGAAAACGTAATAACGCATTTCAAGTCACCGCATTAGTTACATAGCCCACAAGTGTGTTGAGGTTGCTCAGTTAGCGACCCTTCCTATGTGGCGCCAGACACCGCTCATATGCCGCCCCTAAACATGTTATTTGGACTCATTGGGCCCCACCCCCCCTTGATTTCTCATCCCACTTAATGTACTGTCTGGGGATGACAGCCATAGGATCAGGGAACGTGGGGATGCCAGACACACCCCTAGATTCCCTAAGGGCAGTGGTTGAAGTGTACGAAAAGAAGTAGTCGAACTATGTTCCCTGCAGGCCCACCCTGAACCCCACAAACCCCATCACCGCGCCCCCTCCCATGTGCAAGACAAACCCCATACCTGGGCCTCGCCTTTCATCCTTTCCACCCCACACTTTGTAAAGTCTAAAAGAAACACAGTGACACAAATGCATTTTAAACGACCCCTATTACATATATTCATTGACCCCCACAGCGTGCAGCTTAACACACCCTCCCCTTTCTAATCACCCACTGTTCACACCTCTTAAGGGGCATGCTAAAGATTAAAGTCCCTTCTCCCACCTACCCATTAACTGCACGTGCAGCTGTGCCTGCAGCACTTTCAGTTTAATGCACGTTTCAACTTATTCCTACACTTTCATTTTTAAATGAAATAATTCCGGAAAGTTTCTTTTAAAATAAAAGTATAAGAATGGTGAAACAGAGTAAAATTAAGTAGCGCAGCACAGCTCCCAACCGTTCCACGTCGACCTCTGCCTAAGGGTTAGGTAGTTAGGTATTCAAGGGACACAGAGATTGTAGGTTTTAGAGAGATAGTGTGCCCCCCGGTGGTGCAGCACATGTCCCCCTTTCCGTGGGGTTGCAGCTCGCATGCTGGCAGCGGTGTAGTGGTCTTTGCGCTCTGCTCTTGTTTGTCCAGGTGCAGTGGTAAGCTAGACCACAATGGGTCATGTGCCCAACAAAACTTTTTCCCAACAATGCTTTTATGTTCATTCGTTTTCATTTCCTATTATTTCTCTGATAAATCTGTTTATATTCTTCTGCCATTGTCACTTGCTCTCTTTCCTTACCCCTCTTTACATCCCTCGATTTCCCTTCCTGTTTCTCTTTCCTCCTCGCTTTCTCTCTTGTGTCACCTTTTCCCCTTTTTCTTTCCCCCAGCTCAGTTGATCCTTCTCACTCATACAGGCCTCATTACGAGTGTGCCGGTGCGGTAATAACATGACGGGATTATTGCAAACTGGCACTTTTCTGCACCGGCAACTCTAAGTTTGCCAGTAGGGTTGTGGATTTATCTCCTATCCGCCGCCCGACTGGCAAAAAACTGCCTGTATTACCGGCCCGGTAATTCCAGTGCCTGTAATACTGGCAAATCCCCCCATGGAGCCCTATTGGACTTTCATGGAATGGGGATTTACTGGTATTACTGCCATTTGGAATCTGCTGGTTATTCCGGCAGACCAAGTGGTGGAAACAGTACTATAGTTTGCCTGTATCCCTCCGGCAATACCTGCGGGATGCTGGAAAACGTGTGTTTCCCCTCCCTCTTCTTATTTTATGTTGGTGTCTTTGCTTCACTCCATTTCTCTGTTCAACCTTCTTCTAATGCCCCCTCTGTAATTGTCCTCTCCCCCACCCCTTTCTCGTATTTGTGCTTTCAGGAGAAACCCTCCTCTGTGCTTGTTGAGTATCAATAAATGGCCCAACAGTGCCTGATATAAAGTTGGAATCAGGGGATGACCCTGAATGGTCTTTTAGCAAGATGTCCAAGGTTCGATCAGATCACACGTAGGGGCGGCATGAACACACCCGCCCAATTAAATGAGGTCTTTCAGCCAATCAGATACTGTTCTCTTGTCCCTTTTCCTCAGTTATACTTCTCCTTCAATGAGAGACATGGTGAGGGCCAAAGCCTTGTGTCACTTTGCAGCAGGCCTTGAACCGGGACTTCAGTAAGTTGGTCTTCCCCATGAGTCTATAGCCTTCACAGGCTGGTGATGTGATGCCCAGGGCTTCTATGCAGTGCACATGCAATGTATCCCTAGCTCTTACAGAGGCCATAGAATCTCTGCAGGGACTCCCTTAAGTTCTGTGCCTTATGTGAGAAACCTGAGGGTATCCTTACACCTACTCCCTTTAGATCCTCTTCTCAGGAGGCCAGGGAAAGGACATCGCTTTTGCATCCTAACCCTGGGGGTGGAGATGCGAGGGAGGATCACCTGGGTGGAGGGTTCTTGGGGATTGGGGAGTGGATGTCCACAGGCGAGACATGGTACCCCTGTTTGCTTGTATTAATCAACCTCCGCCTGCCTTTAAAGGCAGTTATCAATCACTTCCCCTCATTCAGACCACAATACTACTGGGACGAGGAAGAAGCGACTAGGGGTTGTACACACTAACATGTCATTTCACCACTCTAGTACTGAGACGAGGAAGAGGCCTGCAGACTGTTGTGAGGGTCAGGCATGTCCAGAGAACTGTACTAATTATGGTCAGGCAACTGGGCTTGAAGGCTTACAGCTGCAACCTGTTAAATGGTTGCAGGTGTATAAAATGAGAGACCAGAAGGGAAGACAGAGGCAGAAGGACCAGCAGGGGAGAAGCCGGCCTGAGCGTTGCAGGCCTGAGGGAAGAGAAACCCTCTGGATGAGGAGGCTGCCATGGAGGGTCCTGCCGGGTAACCAGAATGCCAGCAATGTCCCAGGAGAGACTGTGGAGCCGAGGCCCGGGCAGGCTGTGAGAGGGTCACAGTGTTGCAAGGCTCCCTGGTCGGGTGCTCGCAGCATTAGCTGTGAGGCCCAGAGGGAATCCGATAGCTACGGGTTACCGGTAGCGTCTGCGGGAAGAGAGCAGACCTGCCGGCAACCCACAGGAAGAAGACCAGAGTGTGAGTGGGGCTCGTGATATAGCGGAAACATGCATGCAGAGCTGTAGACGAGGAAAGCAGCTGCCCAGAGGAATCGCCAGAGACCAGTGAGTGAATATAAGGCAACTCTCAAACCCGGTGTGCTCCTGGGGGTTGCTAAAGGGAAAAAGTAATTGCCGAATGAATGAATGGAGATGTGCAAGATGCTGTGAACCCAAAGTGACGGGTTGTGATTAACATAATGAATAAGATGAACTGTGAACAGAAGAATAAGTATTGGGCACTGTTGAATACCAAACTGAAAGGAAAGGTTTTTTACAAGCCTATGAAAACTTTTGAGAAGCCTATGAACAGAAGGTATGTTTGTATGAAGTACACATATAATACATTGAAAGCCAAGAATTAATCTTATGAAAAGCAAGTATTGAATATTGGAGAAGAGTGTGAAGTAATGTGGTGAAGGAAAAAGAGCACCACATGGTGAAGTCTATGAAAGAACACATTGTAGCAAAGTAAAGAGACTGGCAAAGAGGAAAAGACATTGTGGCATAGCCAAAAGGCTGTCAAGGAGAAAGACAAGTGAATGTGAACCAGAACACATGGGTAGTTACCGAAGAACCTGTGTGGGCAAGGAAGCCTAGGATTACTGGTTGCATGACCTGTGATGGGTGGATCGTGTGGTCCATCAACTGCGCCTAGTCTGGGGGTACCCTATCTGTGAACGCCAAGAAAACATACAAAACACTAATCCAAATGTGTGTGAGAGATTGCTGAAGAAGAGCAGAAGAAAGCAATCTGTGTGAACTGTCAAGAAACCAGAAGGATTGTAAAGTTGACCTGTAGTGGGGTTTTGATATTGAGAGACTGAAACTAAGTATAAGTTGACAAGCGGGAAAAGCTGACGTCTTGGGGAAGGGAAACCTAAGACCTTATGAACTTTGTTGCTGCCTCGGGAAAAGGAACCCCGATATCCCTCTGGAACTGTGTTGTCTTTTTGTGTGAGGGAACCCCAAGACATTTGTGGACCTTTCTTGAACTTGGGCAAGGGGATCTGGAAAACAAGCCAAGAGCTGGAAGAAGCTCAGAACTTTATTTGGAACACTCTTTTGTAGTTGCTGACATCCTTACACATTGTTTAGCTTTAGTTGTGAGGGCAACTATAGGTTTTGGACACAGACAGACTTTTACCGACTCAGACCTTCCTTAGTTTCTTTAGGTAGGGAAATCCCACCTTAGCACAGGGCAAGTTAGGCCTACAATCATCCTGACATTTGAGTTAATAAAACTACTTTTGTTTGAACTTTCAATCTTTTGTCTGCGTCTTGCTTCATGATGCCTTCACAATTTTCACTTCAACTCGGGGCTTCCCAAACACATTGTAGGATTGAGTGAGGTGTCAAAGGATGCACCCGGCCTGGGAATGCTTTGACACAGAGCTGCGAGAGTGACTCCAAACCATATCCACTAATTGCGACCGACTGCAGGAAGATTTTTCTAGTGCTGTCTGTGAGGAGAGGCGTGGTGAGGATTGAACAAGAGAGGAGAGCAGCACAGAGGAGAGAGGAGGGCAGCGGATGGAGGGATTGGGAGGGGCAGGCAGGACAAGAAATATTATTCTTTAGAGATCTTGCCGGATAAGTTCTTTTCAACTAGCTAGCATTTAACTAATTGTTAAGTGATTCTTCTAATGGCATTTTTCATAAACTCCAAAAACAAAGATTGTGTCTAGACTTTGAATGTTAAAGGTGGAGTTGGGAGTAACTTCCTGACTATTTCAAGGAGGAAATTGCATCTCTGACTCGTGTACATGAATAACGTAATGTAAACCTGCCGAAGGTTATGTCTGGTGAGCTGATGTAGATAAACATGAGTCGGGCGCCCCAAACATCAGATGGTAGATGGGGCAATATGGACTAGCACAAATAGAAGGTACTACAACTGGTTTATATTTACAGATCGTAATGGGGATCTGACTTTCTATAGTGGGGATTTTAAATCAATTATCCCACTTACCACCGCGTTGTCATGACACTTTCCAAAGATGTGTCACAACTAATATTTATTCACATTACATCGTTTGACTCGATCCATGTACAAAAATTAAACAATATTCAGTAAAGATTTGCAGGAAATGAGTATAAACACAGACAAATACAGCAAAATTGAAGTCAATCAAAGGGACATGACCTTGGAAATATGTAGATTTAGCTAGAGAGAAAAAAATTAGACAAGGTAGGAGACCCAAAGAGGGTGTGCTGTGCCCTTTCCTTGTATTACTCCATAGAATCCCAACCTTTAGAATAGTTGAGGGAAAGACATATAGGCAAAGAATCATGAATAAAGTAAAATGAAATCACATTTGAAAAATTAAATGAAGTCGCATTTGCGAAACAGTTAGATAATGTGTTCTCCTGGTATTAGTCCTAAGTATCACGCTGTGTAATTACTTTGCTATTTTCGTGGCGTGGTGGTGTATTGAATCTACCATTTGTCGGGTAGACCACTTTCACCCGTAGTTTCAACTCTTTGTCAGCATCCCCTAGGATGCACTAAGAACCGCTAGTCTAAACAGCTCATCATTTGTCTAGTTATGTGTTGATCTAAAAGGATTATAAGTCACTTTATAGGGTCTGTCAACGTGAAGAGTGGCTTTGTAATGGTGACTGGGGGGTTGCGTGTCAGCATTGTTTACAAGTTTTTTCACGTTTCGGCGATGCTGGTGGTTAAATCACCAAGGGCATGAGTTAAAGACCCTGAAACGACATACATAAGTATTAGGAGTGTCTAGACAGGTGGTGGTAAAATTAGAATTCAGATGCCTCTAAAAATCAAGGGGAAACTTACCATTAGGTTATAACTCTGTATCTCGTCCCTTACGGGGGGCAACAGTAGACAACGATTGACACAGGCATCTGTCAGTCTGGATGGGCAGATCTACCCGCTGGTTTGGAAAAAGGGGTCTCCTCATGTGAAGCTCACGATCCCTGGGGTAGAAAGAAAGAAAGCCCAGGGTAAAGTAGGGTACATTATGGAATGAGGTCTCCCTCTTCCATAGTGCACCAAAAAAAGGGTCTTATGCTGGAGCTTGTGCTTTGAGTGCACAGGAAGGAACATTGGGGTGTTGCACCATGTGTAATGCCCACTCTGCGTGCAGTAAGGTCTCTTTATTAGTTGTGGTCCCTCTCCGAGGATGTGACCATGAAGGACACTGCAAGGGGCTAGAGGCTGGCCTGCTCTATAGCGACGCCTGTCCCCAAAAAATAATTAAATAATTAATAAATGCATATTGAAATAAAGCAGGGGGATCTGAGTGGACCAGTCCAGGTTGTAAGAAATCTAGTGCATGGGGTTATCTGCAATATTCCCGGCGGGTTCATGTTTGACCTGAACATTGGTGTTCACCTTTTGTATGTATATGTAGAGGCGGCCAGTGCTTTGAAAAATCTCTGTTCTGAATCCTCGTTATCAGGCCAGAAAGGGAAGGTTAGAATATATGGAAAAGGGTAGGAATACTGTCCCGCTACTTCCCTGGGGTTTAAGCTTACCTACAATCATATGCATGTTGCGAATGTCTGACTTTCAGGCTGTGCTGGCATCTGCTCACCAGCAGTGCGAGTGCCATAATCGACTCTGTAGTCATGGAAACAACTGGTACAGGTCCGACGAGTCAAAACGTGCTGGCGTCAGGTCACCCGAGCATCATGTTTATGTTTATTTATTTGATAATGCGCACCAAACCCTCAGGTAGCCGTGCGCAGCAATTACAATAATATTTATAGCTTAGTTAGAGCAGGTAGTTATTACAATGCATACAATCCAGATATATGTACAGGAAGCAGAAGTAAGGTAAAATGTATGCAGGTACATCAATAACAGAGTCATGAGAACACGAAGTCAGGGTTAGGATGTCGGTCAGTGGTGGATGGAAGTTCATAATCATGGAAACCAAACTTCACCACTTGGTTATGTGAGGGTGTGGCTGCGTGACGATCCTGATATAGATCCTGAAATCCACAGTTGCGGCATGATCTGTCAAGGATGATCACTCATGTGCAACATTAGTATTATACGTGACAAATATTTGTGTATGTCGTCTCAGTGCTTCTACTATGTGAGGGGCCAGGTATGAAAACTCTGTGTCCTCTTCACACTGTATCGGGGCTGACCCCACCGGATGACACACCTGATTTGCAAGTGTGTTTGTGCTTTTAACATGACATATGGTTGTATGGATTCCTGCCTTAGTAGTCCACTCAAATAATGCTGCAAATATGTCTCACCTCATTAACCCATTTTGTGTAAGAGCCTAGATGGTTGTTGGGCCTAAAGTGGAGGCGCACGGATACAAATAGAAGGTATATATGTTTGCACTTCTAAATAAGAGGTGAAAATTGTTCATTAAGTCCTTGATTGTATGTATCCAGTCTATGGATCCAGCAAGTTTCTTTCTCCAAATGGCTTCTTTGCACATTGGGACCCCTCACACTGTTTCTAGTACCCACCAAAACATGTCATCCGGTGAGTGTCGGGCCTCAATGCAGTGATCCTCAAGTGGTGCGGTTATATTTTTACAGCAGATTTTAGATCTGAGTTCTGAGAGCCTGATATTGACTGATCTCATAGTTTGTCCCATGTACCTAAGGCTGGAAGGGCACTCTATGCAATACACCACTTGATTAGTTTTGCAGTTGGTCATACCCTGCAGAGTCCATTGTCTGGTTCCTATTTGGAATGTTTGCATCTTCTTAGTAAATTTGCAGGCCACGCAATTCCTGCATGGGAAATAGTTGGCTGATGTAGCCACTGTAAGGAATCAGGAGAAAGACTTGGACACAAGGGCATTGTGTTGATTGCTATACACATTTATTAAAAGAAAAGCGGGTTGGAGAAAAGACCTATCTCGCCCTATCACTATGAGGGGTTTCCCTGCCTCAACGAAACTAAAAAAATGTCAATGTCTGAATGTCCAAAAGCAAAAGTGTTGTCGTCATGTGTCCGAAATCCTGACCTAACCCTTACATTCTAAATCTAGGATAATGTGAAAAGGGGGCAAAGTCTCTCAACTGGTTGAAGGTGGTTCCTTTTATAGTTCCAACACAAAGTTCCAAAAGGGCCTCCTTCCCGCGAGATTTCTCAGGATGATTTACTACTCATCATACTCCGGATGTGTGTAGAGGAGCAGATGGACATGTTATCTTTAGCTCCCGCCGCATGGAACAGTGGGAGAAGAGCACTTTGTGGGACACCAGGTATCATCCCAACACTGCATTGAGTGTATGAGAGATGTTATGCACTCAGCAGCCAAATCGAAAATACTCTTGCACTGAGAGGGTGAAGGATGTCTGCACACACCATTGGACATCATAGAGCTATAAGTGAAATCTGACAAGAGCAGAGTGACGTCGTAGAGGAGAGATACTGAGACTCACTGAAACGATATGCAAATACTCAAAGAATAAAGATGTAACTGAAGTAACAAGAGAAACATGTAATCAGATATGAAGAGATTGTACATGCAAAGAAGATAGAGTAACCTGCTGATTTAAAAATGTATATACTCAGAAACGCAAGGTAGATGAGACACATAGAAGCTTGCTGCAAAGGAAAGAATAACATGGCTAGAGCAGCCATGATGGAAAGATGGACCTCAGACTCGTATTAAAACCATTCAAGCTACCACAGAGACAGACCAGGGCTACAGAGTCAGGAGACACTCCAAAAACAGCTGTGTCTGAAGAATAAAGAGGAGTTTATTGGCTTGGGATCAAGGATGCTAGTTGAAGGAATAATTGCAAGGCACAAGGGAAATCAAAAGGATAAACCATGTACATAAGACATATTTCTCATAGATTAGGCAAAGGAGAAAACATTTGCAAGAGCCAAGTATTAGACAATTAAAGATGCAGAAAACCTATGTAAGATGGAGTGAGCAAGTCTCCAGAGGCCAAGAAGGGTAATGGCACCCAGCACAATTGAAGCAAATATCAGTAAATAGAAGGTCAGGATGGACACATTTGTGTCGCTTCACACGTGATTCAGAAGTTGAAAACAAGGGCTATTTATTAAGCTCAAATTGAGATAGTGTGCCTACACTCCCTTGAATGTGCCAGAACAGAGAGCAGGCTTCAAGGTCAACTACAAAGGAGAAGCCTTGGCTTGGGGCCTGACCGCTGAGAGATGCTGGACTAATTGGGAATGTGGGGGGTAGTGTGACATTGCTTGCGCCACCTGAATTTAGTTTTACTTGCGTGCTGCTAATGATCCTAGAGTCCAAGGTTGGGTAGCATGCCAACCAATCAGATGGTCTATGTAGCAACATGCTATTTTTCGTTCTTTATTTTCTTTTAATGTGTTATAGCCATACATTAAGACTTTTCACATAAGAAAAAGAGTTAAAACAATACTGTAATAAAATGTAACTCTTTCAGTAATTTCACAATTTACATTGTCAAGAATGTTTCCTGCGCTGACACCATTCTCTCCTGGAAGAAAGGCGTTGTTAACCACCAATCTTTATCGACAAATCTAGACAATTTCATGACTCTCAGATCCCATGTGCCATCACAGTCTATTAGGATATGTCTCAAAGTCTATGAACCAGCTCCACCAAATAATGGGCATAGATTATCCTTATACTCCTCCTTGTGCCTAATGTGTAGAATTTCTCTTGTTGGCAAAAGGTTAAGGCGAAACCTCCAAAAATTTGATCTCCGATAAGGATCCTGGAAATTACCTTAAATACATGGGCCGCCAAGCTCTAGGTTTGAATAAACATGACAATGTCGGAGACAAAGACGGCCTACGCATCAGTGCGATTGTGTTAATCCAGTCCGTCCTTTTTAAGCACTCTTTCACATTCATGGGATTTTGAATCAGATAACTTTCTGTGTGTTCACCCCTGTTCAGACCAATCAAGTAGCAATTGATATTTCCCCCTAACACACATCCTACATCTTCATACAGTGAGTTCTTAAGTGGAACCAAAATCAGCCTATAAAATGGCAGTTGTCTCGACTCTATCTGTGATCTTAATGTCTGAAGTCCCAATTCATACCTCACACAGGCAATTGGTGCACATTTAGGCAGATCTACTTCATGTTTCCATAATTTGTCTTCCAGCCTTTCCCAATCTATTAACCTTGACACTGGATTTACCTCCAATCCATATACCATGGAGGGAATAACCTTACCAATGTAGAACTTTATCAAAGGGGTTGACGAGAATTCACAATACATGTTTTGAGTTTTATTTCATTTGCAAACCTAGTTGTAATATTTTCCCTTCCAAGATTGATGGCAAGTGCACCTGGGTGGGGAACGGCTGTAGTTTGAAACCCAGGTATGTGACTTTGTTTGCTACTGGTATTAATTGGTCCTCTAGGCGTCATGCAAATCAGTGATTGGACTTTAGCAGATGCTTAAATGTCACAATCTTTGCCTTTAAGGGATTTATCTGTAATTTATTCAACCTTGCATAGTTTTTCCAGCAGGCATTGAAGACCTATCAAAGTATAGTCTAGTAGCACAATATCATCTACATCGGCAATCCAATTTATCCTCGGCTTCCCAACTCTTGGATTTGCTAATGCGCACCCTTCCAGACTCTTCGCCAGGTCATCTAAATAGATGTTGAAAATGAAAGGTGCAAATATACACCCCTGCCTTACCCCTCTTTTGGTCCTTATTGTGCCAGTTAACCTGCTCTTTTTATCCAGCCTGACCCGAAATTGTGAACCTTTGTGCAGCTCCACTATGATTGCTAATAACAACACTGGCAGCCCCCAGCTCTTCAACTTACCCCACAGATGCTCTCTATTTATCATGTTGAAGGGCTGCAATAAAGTAATCCAAGTCCCATAAAGCATTGGCCCTCCCTTTTGAAAAGACCACCTGCACACGGTACTCATTACAAGACCATTAAATGACGGTGAACAACCCCTTCGAAAAACCTATTTGATGTTTCGATAGGATTTCACGGGCCTCCGCCCACATTTCCATTTCTTTCAGTATGACACCCGCAAAGACTTTACTATCCGCGTCTAAAAGCGAATTCGGGCTGTAGTCTTTCGGATCCGCCCGAGCTCCCTTTTTGTAGACTAGGATAATTATGTATTGCCTCCTTGAATCCGAGAGATGTCTTGCCCTCACTACCTCCTTGAAAGGCACTGATAGCAATCAGGACCACAGACCACTGTCAGATTTTAATATTTGGTTAGTCAACCCATTTGACCCCGCTGCTCGAGAGTATGAGAATTTTTTTATCAGGTTTTCTACTACATCCTGTGTGATATTCAGCTCAGAATTTACTCCCTTTAGGGATTCCAGCATTAAGTCTGACTGGTTCCCATATAACTTCGTCAGGTACTCACACTAAACTTCTACCTGTATCATACTACTCTGGCGACTGCTCTGGGTTATCATAATTGAATTAATCAGTGACCAGAAGTTTCTCGAGTTGGCCTGACCTACCACCCTGAGCATCAGTTTACCATCCCGTTGCAAGCACAGATGTATAATAGATTTTGACCAATTTCTATGCTAGTTTCTTAGTATTTTCAGTTCTCTCATGTATGCATCTCTTCCCAATTGCTTCAACTTTAGGACACACATTGCTCTTCTCAATTGACTCTTTCTTTCCCACTTAGCCTGGTATACTCGCCTGCTAGTCTTCTTCAACATATGACTGTTTCACTCAATTATCCTTCAACCCCTCTTCACTGGTTTCCCTTCTTAATACATTCACTGTTCCTGTTCCCTTGCTTTGGTGTTTCTGTGTGCCGCAGGGTCTATGATACGAAGCACCCCAGTGTCCCATTTCCCTTGCTTGAGCTCCTGTGATGGCAACAGCGTTCTCTGCAGTCCTCGCTTCCTTCACCAGAGAGCATTGCTGATGGCATCCTGTCAGCTCTTCGATACCCGCTTTACCATGGCTTCCTTCTCGCAGCCTCTCCTGCTGCAGGCTCCCGGGTGGCATACCTTCCTTTCAGCTTCTTGCAATGGCACCAACAGCCTCTGGCCTGCTGCCTGACCTGGCTGTCATCTGCTTCATTACCCGACTTGCGTCGGGTAAAGTGCATCTTCATCCCCTCAATCTCCTTTGGATACTTCCAATGACTAGAGCGCATCTCTAGTTCAGTGCTCTGCATTACTCATTTTTTCTTTCTCGTCTCAGTCTTTCCATATGAAGAATGGAAAAAAAGCCTCATAGATTGTATTGAGTGGAGGAACGGGTTCCATGTCACAATATGCAATACAGGTTGGGGAATTTTAAAGAGTGAGTGTCATAGCCTGAGTGGATAGGGGATACCAGGTTCCTGCCATTCAGTCTCCTTGCCTCCCATGAACGATGTCTCCCCCCATATGGTCGTCCCTCAGACAACCACCCTGAGGGTCAGGATCACATAGCGGCTGCCTTTCCCTGGCCATATGGGAAGAGAGTTTCCCCTCTGAGGGAGTGGTGACATTGCTAGATTTCCCACACCACTATTGTTAGCTCCACATCCTTAGCTCTTGTATGGCATGCAGAAAACAGGAGAAATTGGTGAGACAGAGTGACACTGTTGTGGGATTGTAACAGACACACGTCCAATGATTTTCAACTGTTTTGTGTCTGAAATGAATTAAATCTAATGACCAACTATTAACCTAAAATCTAGACACAACAGACACCATGGTGGCCAAACATTGGAACGCACTTCCAAGGAATACCTGCACCCTATAGGACCACCTGAAATTCATGAAAAGTCTAAAAACCTGGTTCTTCAATGCTTAACAGAAAGACAGCTTAACCTACTCCCATCTGGCACTGTAAACAATAGTTGTCAAGAGTTCAACTTTCATGCACAGACACAATCTAAGGGAACGCATACTGGCTTCTGAGCGTCTACCTAGAACACACCGCATGACACTCAGGATCCTATAACAACTAGAAGACATCGAATCAAGGCACCACCAAAACCATAATAGGAAACATTCCTTGTCTCCCAGAATATCCAAACCTCAACACAGGACATCTTCACTCACCAACCACTAAAGATGAACATCTCTTACCATAATGCAACCAATAGCAAGACCAAAAATTTGAAAGCTCTAAGCCAAATCCAAGAACACTCCCTACCTTTTGACTAACTCTCAATTTCTCTCCACCTTACCACACAAATGCAAACCAGCCACGCTCACAGGGCTGTAAAAAAAAGAAACAAAATCCTCTCCCCAAACTTTGAACATCACAAACTTATAACTCTAACTACAACTAACATATCCAGCCTCTGGCCAACACATGCCCAGAATTTAAGCACAAGGGCACCCCTCTGGACCCCTCTGGACACAAATCCTTCAATGCTTTCTATACTTCTCACCTAGAAAGCATGCAAGCATTGCAAGCTCAGGGTTCTTTCGATCGGCAACGTCAACACAAAGCACTGATGTTTTGCCTTTCCCTCACCTCACAACTAACTATAACCATCAAGTCTCTTCTAAACCAGTCAGACCACCTGGAGACCATGCAAAAGGCAGAGATTCATGTACAAATCATATTAACATAACATAACACCAGACTGACTAAGGCATACAATTATAAAGTTTGAAAACAGGTGCAGGTGATTAAAAAACCACCTCTGTCTGCAGGAACTATGTGTTGCAGCATTAATCAGGAATGCATATGTGACATTTGAACCTGCCATTTGCCAGTGCAGAACTGGTGCTGTAGATGTCAGGAGATTGTTTAGAACAAAGGCACACATGATCAGTTATCTTATGCAGTCACATGACTGGACATTTAGATATACTTGTGTGTCCAATTGGAATATTTATGCCAGCCAGTCAGGTATTTTTGTATGTATTGTCAGTGTGTTTTTAATTCACCTTAAGATTTTTTATGATGAACTCAATAATAAAAGTAGGCTTTTTTGAAAAGTTGCTCCGCCAGGCGACTCCTTTCAATCCCTAATTAGCTCCTTTGAATCTGATTCTAGTGCACCAAATTGGATACCGTATCGCAGGTCACTGGAGCGTGACGGTATAAAAAAAGCCCAAACCGTCATAAATTACTTGAAATTGGACGAAAAACTCCCAGACTTTGCCCCATTTGAGATAGTTACTTTATTTTAGTGATTAATCTAAATCAGACGCCCTCTCCATGATATTGCAGGTGTTTCGGCTCTGCTGAGCCTTTCTCAAATCAGAGTCTGGGAGTTTTTCGTCCAATTTCTATAATATTTGATGATTGAATTCATATGTATCAGAGGTCGGGTTCATTTTCTCAGGACTTACTAACCCGATGTCCACTGGTGTTCTGGTTTGGAAGTTGAATTTATTGTAATTAACCTTCCTTTATGATAATTATACTTTGTATATACCCCATGAAGTAGGAAGGTGAAAGTATCCTATTGCATGGGGACACCGTGTGGAGTAAAGAATATGCCCCATTCCATATACAACTCCCAAGCATTATTTGGCTGAAACCTCCAGCTGCTATACCTATTGCTGTTTACCAGCTGTCTGTCTGGCCTGCTCCATGGCTATGACTGTATGACTATGGTTGGTGCTGACTCTGTCGCTGCTGGATCACTGTTTGTCAATGATTGTATGCTTCTTTGCACTTTGACTTTTACTCTTTTAATGATGCTCATATGCTGGTCAACTGCTACCTGTGCTGATGCATAATGCATATACATAAGCCGTGTACAGCCACTAACTGGAACTGTCTTTTGAGAATCCATCTCATTTGAACCCACCTTTGAGAAAAAGAATGTTGTAAATGGAATACTGTTTGTATCTTTGCTTTTTGCTCTGTTTTAACCAGTTTCATATTTTTTAAGCTTAACAATAATTTCGAAATTTATTTTCGAAATGTATATTGGAAACTTACTTGGGAATGGGTATTGTGTTGGTATTGTGTTGCCACATGAATTGAACAATTTGTAGGTAATGATGAATTATGAACTGCATTTTTGATAGTATTTTCATGGAAACCACTAATTGGAATTACATGTTTTGTAAAAGTTCTTGAAGAATGAAATACAACTAAACAAATTAAATAAATAAATAAATAAATACATAAACAAATAAATGGAATATATGTGCAAGTTACGAAGGAGCATAACAAGTGAAAAAAGAAGGGAGAGAGAGAAAGGGGTGTAAAATGGGGGAATGGGAGGGATGTGTAGGGGATGTGGAGTGGGTGTGGGAGTAAATAAAAACGACATACTAGTCCCGAACCAACACTGGATCAGGAATTGGCATGCACTCACACACAGAATAATCTCTATAAATGTTTTTGAGACACATTTGTAATCAGCAGTTAATACAATTTCAACCATTTATAAGACAAAGAAACATTTAACTAAGTATTATATATAAATCTAAGTCACAATTTTTTGTAATTTTTAATAATGCCATTTAATATATTGTGGTAAATCAGAATCAGGACTCAGACAATGAGGCGTTCTTTGAGGGTTTTATTTCTTTTCTTTAAAAATAAACTTTCCCTAACTCTAGAGGTCAATGGCCTAGGCAAAGAAACATTTTAAAATAGCATAATACATACATATAAGTCACAGTTTTCTGTACTTTATCATTTTAATAATACAATTTGATTTATTGTAGACAGTAAAATGTATCTTAAGGTATAAACTTATTGAAAGATAAATCAATATATTCCGAAACATACAGTACAAGATACATTTCTCATACAAATCAAATAACATAAGTCAATGTAACCAGTGGTGTAGCACAACATTTGGGGGCCCCCCTGTTAGCCATGCTGAGGGGGTCACCTCCTCCCCAGCTCAGAAACAAATCACGGGTCGCGCAACACTCTGGGATGGCCTAGATTACCACTCTTGCACAATACGCACAAACATGCTGCTGCAGGGGTATGCCGCACACTGCACTAGGAGAAAGATATAAATATGTGTTTTAATGCATTATACAGCACACTTTCTCAGAAAAATTGGCCTAAAAGATAGAGCGTTTGCAATTGTTTTGTAGGGTAACACCAATCCAAAAATCCAATACATGCAAGTCACCAACAGTACACAGGAACATTAATGCTTGTATTCATGTAATGTTTTGCTATTAAAAATGCCATGCTACAGTGAAAACATGTCCAACTGGCTGCACAATGTAGTCCAGTCTAGACTCGTAGTAGCATATTACAGTAAAACATGCCAGGCCACATTTAGACATAGCTAGACCGGTTGCACCAAAATGCCAGTTGAAGCAATAACACTTATCATGGTTAGTTTATCACAGATGCCCAGAAACATATATAATGCCACAGTGAGAAACGCCTAGACTGGCAGCACTCAAATGCCAGTCTAGCCAGGTAATTACACAGGACTGCCCAGTTTAAAAAAAAAGTCAAGCCAAACTAAGAAATGACTAGACTGACCAAAATAACTCTCTAGCCACCAATACCACATATCATGCCTGCTTAGCCTGGACATGGATGAACATTAGGTTGTATCACACAATCCCCACCCCGCCCCGCCACACACATCCCCTCTGCCTCTCACCCCTGCCCCAATGCCAAAAATTAGCTCCTCTGCCCATAACTACCTCCACGCCCCTCGTCCTTGTCCCAGTGCTTATGTATGAGGCACCTTGCCTTATAGGTACATACTGAGATGAGGAAGAGTGGGACTAGGAGTAATGAAGATTACAGGTAACTAAGGCAGGCATTACCTCCATGTCCCTCTACCTCATCCTAGTACTTGTGTATGAGGCAAAGGGCCTCATATACAAGTACTGGGACGAGGAATAATACGACTAAGAGTAATGAAGATTACCAATAATAAATCAAGGCATTTAACAAAAGCAGTGGCACAACACCATTGAGGTGACTGGGCTTCAGCCCTGCCCCCGACCTTTTGGGCTATGTTGACTCGACCTGGCTGACCTACAGAGCTGTTGCAGACAGAACAGGAACTTGGTGTTAAATTACTAACGTAAAGAATTACACTGTTAGTACCTGCCTTCAAATACTTAATTATTTAGGCAATTGAAATCATGATGTGGGTTTACTACTTGCATAAGGATAGAGAGAGGACAGGAGACCGCTCATTCTCACAGCAGTCTATAAGTGGGTGCTTTTAGACTTAAAAGAGTTAACTGCTTGTAACATTGAAGCTGCACTAGAATAGTCTAATTAGAATGCGTAAAGAAGTTAGATGCCCCCACACAAATAAATGTCCCCTCCCCCACTGCCTGTGAAGTTAGCGCCCCTCCCAACATTTGAAAGGTTAGCCCCCTGCCCCCGAAATGTAGGTTTTGTTGAGCCCCTGAACACAAGCACACACACCATTCACCATGTACACACACACACACCCAGCCACCCATCCATTTAAGTGTGTACCCTTTCACTATAGAGGCACACCCAGGTACCACCCATACATTTATGTGTCTACACTTCAACCATACAGGCACACCCAGGAAGCCACCCATACATGTAAGTGTGCACCCTTTCACCATACAGGCACACACACAGCCAACCATGCATTTAAGTGTGCACCCTTTCAACATACACACACGCACCCCACCCATGCATTTAAGTGTGCACCCTTTCACCATACACTCACACAAGCACACCCAGGCAGCCACCCATATATCATGCACACACTCATTCATTCACATTACATTATATACATATATACAAACACACCTACATGCACGCACACACATTTAAAGAAAATACATTTTCTATACTAGCCTGTCAGATAGGACAGCGAGTAGCGGCTGTCTTTGACATCTGTACAGAGTCTGCTGACACAGGTTTGAATCCTGGCAGGATCAAACTCAGCCTTTCATCCTTCCGAGGTCGATAAATGAGCACCACACACCATGTGTAATAAGCAGCGCTCAGATGCCTGAGAGTTCGTAGCGCTATGTAAATGCAAATTATTATTATTAGCTTTATTCCGTTGGTCCAGGGAACGAAGTCTTCAGCTCCCTGCATCAGCCAGGAACACTAGTTCCCGTCATCTGCAGAGGATCTTGAGGCCTCCATGTCATTGTCTCGGGACGATAGCTCAGGGGCATCGTGCTTGCCTTGGAAGCAAAATGACACAGAGCAACACAGGTTCGATCTCAACCTACCATATCATATCATTGGGTGGGGGCAGCCCTCAGACTTCAAAAAAAAAAAAAATTCTTTTTGAAGTCACTCTGCCGCCATGAAGAAATGTTTTCTGTTGCGCTGTACCAGAAATACTTTCTTTGTGAAGGCAGAGTGGCTTCAAAAAGAACAGTAACATTTTTTATGTTTTGAATGTCTTTTTCTCGGAGGGGCCCCTTCCCAGGACATGTACTGGTGGGGCGCCCCGCACCGTTGCCCCCGCTACAGCAGTGAATGTAACCTCATCAGGGTGAGATACCTTTTACTGTCTACATATTGTTACGGATCAGAGGAGTTTGTCACCTCTTCCCAAAGGATGGCCGCCTCTGAGGCCTCAAAAAGGCTCCTGGCATCTGCACACTTGTTCTATGTTAGGCTTTGTGAATTAGGTATAGGGCAGCAGGAGCAAATCTGAAAAGCTGAGAGCATCTCCTACTTTGATCCTATGCAAATGCTCGTGTACCAGATCCATTCATGTGTGACTGACAACAAAAATTAACATTGATTACATTTTGGGATGTGGTATTAACACCCATGGGACTGCCGCAGGACAGACGGCAGGAGCCAGATAAATGCAAGGATTTCGGCGGGGTGAATTCTCGTGACAAGGTGGAATTGCGTGGGGGCAGCTGGAACAGGTGTGGCCAACGGAAAAGGAGGGAAGGCGGGGACTGGACGGGGAGATGCTCTGGCAGGCCAGTATTGAATGCTTGTGCCTGATTGGTTACCACCTCTCCCTGGATGATAATGGTAGACCATGATTAGTTCTTCTGTGCAAAATCCACATAATTTTGTATCCGAGCAGGGATAACTAATTTCATGATTTCTTTTTTTATTTTATTTATTTGAAATTTGTATGGCGCCTATACACAAGTGTTTCCAGGTACCACAATACACGATGGAGGTTGGGGGGGGGGGGGGTCATGGGACTCACAAAAGTAGAACACAACATGATTATATTGGCCTTGTGACAATCCTACTTGTGAAAGTGCTTGACAAGGTGGTAAGTGCAAGGGGGTCGAGGGAGAAGTGCAGAAGTGGGATGGCCCCAGGGAAGGGGGTAGGCAAGTGCTGGGCCAGCCCAGGTGGAAAGTGCCAAGGGAAAGGGGGAAAGGGAGGATGAGTACAGTGGACAGGGAGGACCAAGTTGGGCTAGTCCGGGAAAGTGAGCTAGAGGGCAAGTGCTGGAAAAGGATGCTGGCGGGACTGGTAGGGGGTGGTGTGGTCCCAGTATGACTCTGAAGGGACCATGCCAAAGTCAGAGCGGCAGAGGGAGAGTAAGCATGGGAGGGGGTGAGGGAAGGAAGAGGAGAAAAGGAAAGTCTTGAGAAGTTTCCGGAACTTAAGAAGATCCGGCTGAACTTTGAGGAGAACTTTGTTCCAGAAGGAGGAGCCAACCGAGGAAAGGGGTCGACCTCCCACTCTCTGCTTGGAGAAACGTTTGACCTGCAGAGAGTTGGAGCCAGAGGAAATAATAATGTATGCATGAAACTGAAACAAAAGAGGTGCACATCAATCCATACCCCAACTCCCAAGTGGCAATCAGCATTAAATCCAAATAATGAGTATATTTTGTGGCAACAGTTTTCAAACACTGGGATCTGCATGCATAACAATGTTATTCATTGATTGCTAGGCAGGGATGTTGTCCTAGCAATGTGTCCTGCAGATTGGCCTCTTTCAGCGAGAGCTGCCTCAGCATGCCTGCCAGTTCTGCACCTCGAGTCTTAATTAATGACAATATATTCACGAATGCTCTCGGTTTTGGGGAGGCTAAGGCAACAGAGGAGCGGAGAAGAACCTGTGTTTTGCTCTGACGTGTTAATCAGCTTCCACTGTGCGTGACGAGCAGAGCCAAAAGTAAAACATCACACTCACAGTTTATTTCAAGATAGAAAACTTAACACATCTTTGGAGCACTGCATTCTTATTTTACTCATACACGTGTGAAGCAGATTACCACAAAAGCAGCGGTCGAAGTGAGTGGGAACGCTCGGGAGCGGTGTGCCACTACTTTTATTGTATACTCTTAACAGCTCGACTACTTTTTGCAAACACCTTCACCATTCCGGAATTGTCCTTTATGTAGTTAAAGTACACTTCTCTGCTTTAACATCAGATGTAAGTTACAGCTAAAGTGAAATCCATTTTAACTGAATTGGCTGTCAACCAACCCTTGAAAAATGTGTTGCACGTTGCTCCTTTCCTTCCTACTCTGTCCCCTGCTGGAGTCACAGCTCCACTACTTCTTTGATACACTTCTATCACTGCACGAGAGGCACATTGTGTTGGCGCTGTTAACTGATAAAACTGGTTAGTTCAACCATAGACTATTGTTATAGGGACCTCGCATGACTTCGTACCACCCAGTGCACAATGCCCCAGTCCTGGATTTCCCTTTGTCTGGGTGTTTACGGGGTTCCTCTACATGTCACCTTCCGGCCTTGTACAAAGCGACATGACATTAATCTGAAATGACATAGGAAAGCATGGCATGTTATGACCTGACTTGCTAGCACACCAAAGCCAACATTCTTCATAAAATAAAATGAGGGGGATGGGAAATAAAAATTAAACGGAACAATGTTTTCTTAAAACCGAAAAATTGAATGTTATTAAAAGAACGACATTGGGAAAGGAGAATTAAAAAAGGAAAACAATAAGAGTGTAAGAAGGTGAGGTATTGATGCAGTGATGGAGTAAGTGAAAGTGCAAGAGGAACTTTGGGGAGAAAGTTCCCAAAATAAGTTAAAGGAAAGAGTATATCAAAAAGCGCAATTGTATGTCATTTCCAGCAGATGCGTCTGGGAACAAGATAGACAGATTCAAACAGACCGACGTTGCATAGCATGTCCCAGGAGCGTAGCATGACATTGCAGAAAATAGAATAACATGGCATACCAAATTTAAGAAATCATAGCACTTCAAAGCTGGTCAGAGAATGTCAAAACACAGCCACAGAGAAAAACATGGCATAGCAGGGTATACTAGACAAATACAAGTGTGACCCAGTGTAATAGCACTGCAAATATAGGAATTGTCCCAAATAAGATATCAGCGCGGGTGCTTGGAGGAGGGACTCTGTGAGCTGAAGGTAAATCCAGCATGACATGGCGTCCTGTCTCTCCTCCACTCCAACCCGCAACACGACAGGTCTGCTATCAAGATTCAAAGAAACTCTGCGAAAGAAAAGGCATCTTAAAATCCGCCTTTCTTTGAGTCATTGCACCCCAGAACATGAAGCTTTAATCAACACCCAATTGGCATCTCTTAACGGCAGGCCAAACTCCCCAACCCCAATTCCGTCACATACCTCTGCCTGTACAGATGTGAAGTTCCATATCAGTGCATTTCACTGAATCCATTTTCACCTAATGTTATGTTATGTTATGTTATTTTGCATTTATATAGCGCCTTATATACCATTGGTATGGTCTGAAGGCGCTGGTAGGTTGAACGCCCTTGGGAACCGAAGTTCGGGTCAGTAGAGTGAAAATGTGAAATCTCCGGAGAAAAACAATCTTTGAATTTGGTTGGGTAAGTGGGTACATTTTAAAACATAGATTGGCTGGGGTAAGGGGATAGGATAAGGTAAGGGGAAGTGGGAGGTGCGGGGGTGTCCCCCGGATAATAATAAAAACATTTGAAGATTTTCTTTTTGAAGATTTCACCTTTAGTTGAAATAATTTAGGTGAAATCACATACATCGGTAGCGTTCATCGTGTTTAGTTGCAGAAGACAGAGGCTCATCACCGGAGTGCCGTTCTCTGTGGTAGTTCAGGAATGGGCGTTATGTCCCCAGCATGCAAGTGAAATACAGGGTAACAAGTTTGTCTCTGCATGATAGCCCAGTGAGCTAAGGCACGATTACAATAATTGCAAAACATAGGTTCAAGGCCAGGTAGGGGAACTCTCCCACCATCGAGGTGGTTGGACAGAAAAAAGGGAATGATGGCCGATTTATTAGAAATCTAAGGGTACTCCGTACCCTTTAGTTGCTGCCTACTTTGACCCATGTATACCCACTGTCGTTTTCACTTCCATTCCCAACCCAGGTTAGCCATTGGAATATACTGACCTGTCTAGTTTCTGTATTTCTGAAGTTGTGTTGACATATCCCCAGTAAGCTGTGCAATTCTTATGTTGAAAATCCTGTGACCACGCATCCTAATTAATTCAAAGTAACTTTTAAACATAGGCATTCAGCCATTCAGGAAAGGGAAAGACTGAACTTTCGCAAAGAACACTTTTCTGCGGGGACTCAAAAACAGAAGGAAATGTAACTGTTGTGTTTTTTATTTGTTGTATTTATTGTCGTTAGGTTAAAACATAACCTTTGACATACCAATATACCGACATAATAAGAACAATAATAACATTTTAAGACCAATAAAACATAAAGTTACACACACAACAAAAGAATTCTAAAGATGAACCCAGATTGAAAGAATTCATAAAATCAACAACTGCCAAAACAATTGAATTGGAAGCCCCCGACAAGCATGTTCCCCAGAATACTTCACAACCTATCCGGACACCAGAGTACACAAACTTCTTAAATGAAGCTGTAGAGGAGCAGCCGAGTACCTCTACAGGAAGTCCCGCCCCTATTCTGCCTATACGCTGGCAACCAGAAATTACGACATGTGCAACGCCAGTAATGGTACCTACACCACGAAGAATCTTTGAGACGAGGTATCCACTAAGAAAGCCCTATGTGAAGTATCCCCAAAAGACTGATGGTCTCCTGAGAGAAGTGCCTGAAGAGGTGTGAAGATGTGTGAAGAAGAAGCTGATGACGTCACAGAAGATAAGAGTGACGCATCGCGAAGGATGACCAGAGAAGAGAATGCATAGGTGATATAGAATCTGGTGGCGAAGTAAAGAATCGAGAAGACTTTCATGGGTGGGATGAAGATTGCATGTGTGAAGAGCACTGCAGAAAACACAAGTCATTTTACAATTGTACAGACGATACAACACAAGTAGACTAAGTATTCATAAGGCTGACTATACATAGTATATAGACTGCAGGCAGTGGCGCTAACATATATGTATATAAGAGTTCTGGACATTCGATGATATATTTTAGTAAGCAAGTCTCCATGAAGGAAGACGGATTGAAAGCTATGCGTCTCACAGCAAAGAATAAGCTCGAATTTGAAGCAAGACTAAAGAGGCTGCCTGGCTGGGTGTCAAAGACTGGAAGCAGACACAAACTGGTTATCAGCTGCGAAGAACAGTAAAACGTGAGAAGCAGAGGTATTCTTTGATAAGTTGCAAGGAGAGAACACCATGGGTGTCAAGTTTCTTTATTAAAGAAAATTTAAGGCTATAATACGAGCAAATCCGCGATCTATGACCGCGGTCTCTGATCACGTGAGCTGAGGATGAAAATAGACGATGGGCATGGTGCACCAGATTGAAGATAGCGAGTGATCACACTCCCTTATATTCCCAGAGACGAGAAGCTACTACAAGGCCGAGTTCAAAGACAATGTGCATGGCAGATGGCAGGAGTGATGAGAGATGTTGGGCTAATTGTGTGGGGAGACACGGTGAAGTTCACCACCAGGACCTGGGGTACCAGCTTACGTGCTGCTAGAGCATTGAATGTTCCAGAAGGGTACAAGCATGGTAACCAATCATAGAAGGCTGTATAACGAAGAAGAACCTTATAGTTTGAGAGCCAATGAAATGTTATATTTCTAATTATTGTCAAATATGACTTGTGCTACAATTTGCACTAGGGGAGGGCATGAGTGCCCACCTGCCTGTAACGACCCAATCACGATCCTATCCCGTATAGAAAGTATACTTAGACTTTCCCCTTGAGCCAACCACAATCTCCCATAAGTTTTCTTAGTTTGCCACATAGTATGACGTGATTTACGATGAACATTTAGTATAAATGTGTTGTTTTCAACAGATTTTTTGCGATTATGCTGTGTGACGTCTGTTGATGTCCGTTGTACTCCCTGTTTTAGACAAATTATATTAAAACAGAGTTATTTGCCAACTTCCTGAGTTGTTCTTATTATTTGGTTTGAGAAGTTATTCTCCGTTCCATCCATAGTACGACATGTTACCTTGAGTAAAAGGGCCTCTAGGGTTCAACGTGATTTGCTTCCCATGAAAGGTTGAACAATACTCCAAAAGACTGTTGTGTTCTTGTCATGCGAGATTCAGCAACCAGCAATAGGAGATAACATTGGAAGGTCATGGGGGACCTCAGACTCCAATTCCCTCAACATCAGCACATGCCATTAGCAATAAGGTAGCACCCTAAACTGATATGGGATCATAAAAAGGACACAGTTGTCATTGTTTGATATTTACAAAAACATACTCATTGCTGCATACTTCGGCTCAATAAGATCTTGGCTTCTCTTGAGGGAAAGGACGTTCTACTCCACAAAAGGCGCACTCTGTGTTTGGACGCCGGCCCCGTATGAATGAAACCCTGCTGTGTCCTGCTTCTAGTGTACTCTCCCATCTTTGTCTAGGTGTATTTGCTTGCAAACAAGCACTGCTTCACTGATACAGATGCCAGAATGAGATACTACCATAACAATGTACGCATGTTCACAGAATGGCTAAATGTTTGGATGTCTGGCATGGTAAAGGACTGGCCTGTGCCATGAAGTTCTACTGGGTCACCAGTGATATGGTCAATCCTCGAAATCCAGCCACAAAACTGTACGGCCTTCAAAAGTCCAGGCAACATTTTTGGGGGTCAGGAAACTGCTGGTTAACCGGGCAGAGTAATAAGAAGCAGTCCACAGAAGGACATGGGGAGATTTGGAGCCCCCAGACTCCTACTAAACGTTTATGTATGGAGGTCAGCCAATATACGTTGGGTTTTAGGTAATCGTCCAAAAAGGAATCATCAGAAACACATGGAACCCCTCCACTTCACTCAAAAGCATGCATAGATACGCCACACCATATGCAAGCACTCACCAGACATTGATGTTGTCATTTAATGTTGCGTCTCATATATGACAGGGCCTATAGCACTTGTGATATTCTGCCTGGCCATTGACGTATCTCCTCCAGGCTGACCATTTGGGCCTGATTTGGAAAGATTTGCACAATGAACGGATGTGAGTGAGCATGTTATATGTGTGCCTACTGCCAGCCTTGAGGATTTTGGACATCTCTGAGAAGCTCATGTGCAAACGCGATTCACACAAATGCGTCCAAAGGCATCCCAGGGATGCTCCAGAGCCTTCTGAGATGCCAATGGATATCTCCTGATCTGCGCCAGTGCAGATCTTTGTGAGCCCAAACGTTTGCTGTTCAGAAATTTAGTTCTTAGTGTTCTTGGTTTCTATTTGCTGTTCAGCAATTCAGTTCTTAGTGTTCTTGGTTTCTATTTGCTGTTCAGCAATTCAGTTCTTAGTGTTCTTGGTTTCTATTTGCTGTTCAGCAATTCAGTTCTTAGTGTTCTTGGTTTCTATTTGCTGTTCAGCAATTCAGTTCGTAGTGTTCTTGGTTTCTATTTGCTGTTCAGCAATTCAGTTCTTAGTGTTCTTGGTTTCTATTTGCTGTTCAGCAATTCAGTTCTTAGTGTTCTTGGTTTCTATTTGCTGTTCAGCAATTCAGTTCTTAGTGTTCTTGGTTTCTATTTGCTGTTCAGCAATTCAGTTCTTAGTGTTCTTGGTTTCTATTTGCTGTTCAGCAATTCAGTTCTTAGTGTTCTTGGTTTCTATTTGCTGTTCAGCAATTCAGTTCTTAGTGTTCTTGGTTTCTATTTGCTGTTCAGCAATTCAGTTCTTAGTGTTCTTGGTTTCTATTTGCTGTTCAGCAATTCAGTTCTTAGTGTTCTTGGTTTCTATTTGCTGTTCAGCAATTCAGTTCTTAGTGTTCTTGGTTTCTATTTGCTGTTCAGCAATTCAGTTTTTAGTGTTCTTGGTTTCTATTTGCTGTTCAGCAATTCAGTTCTTAGTGTTCTTGGTTTCTATTTGCTGTTCAGCAATTCAGTTTTTAGTGTTCTTGCAATTCAGTTCTTAGTGTTATTGGTTTCTATCTGTCAGCAGTGGCATTTCCTCAGAATGCACAAATATGGTCTTCGAAGTCTGCCACCAAGTCACATTTCAGGATGTCCCAAATTAATATTCAATGAAAAATGTATTTATGTCTTCAGCATTTTCCTGAAATCCCAACAGGTTGCTTGGCTCAGTGGCTTGAGTTGAGCACTAACACTCCAGGTGTGCTCCTTACGACAGACACTGTCAGGGTGTCATGGTGAATTTGTGGCAAGCGCTGTTAGAACGTACATCGGAGCAAGGGTGTGGTGACTAAGTCACTCCAGCATGCTGGTTGCTAGAGTCGATGTTTGGATGCGTGCGGGCTCCTCTTGTAATACAGTGCCATGTGTGCAGCCTGGGATGCCCAGCCCTTATATCTTTCCCAAGTGCTGCTAGACGCGTAGGTATGGCTGAGCCAGCCATCTGCAACCGAGCATTAGCTTCAAGATCTTGAGGGCGCGTTCTATCCTGACATAGATGCTACGCAACAATCTTCTTAGGCCATGGCCTACATACCACGCAATAAAAGACCTGAAGTGAATAGTCCATCACCCCATTATAGGGGAACGAGTTGCCCCCTGAGTCTCTATTAGAGCAATTCCCATTGGCTATCCGTATTCACAGTTCGTGTTCCTGCGGCTGGGATGCGTAGCTTCTCTCAGCCGCTAAATTGCAATCAGTTTTATTTTCTTCCAGAGTGTGCTGTCTGGTCAGCAAACTATGGGTAGCACTTACCTATGCGTTACGGCAATATAGCAGCCCCGTCATAGCTGAGAGCCCAAATATATGTGTGTGTGTGTGTGTTGTGTGTGTGTGCTTGTTTGTGGCGCTACAGTTTTACGTATCTCGTCAATCCCCGTTGCTTACAGCTCTTGTGTCCAATCCCATAGCAGCTGTGGGCCAAAGGCAAAGCCAACTGAAACTATTAGTCGTGATTCCCGAAAACCAAGTGCATTCTAATGCCAGAGACTCCTAGTGCCAAATGCAGAGCACCTGGGAATTTCCAACCGTTTTTTTTTTAAACTCATTGCTGTACCCTATAAATACGTGCTCAATTTTATACAAGTCACTGTGCTGTTGTCTTTTGTTTGCCAGGTGATTTTTGTTTCCATGTAGTAATCCTCCAGACAGCTGCTGCAGGCAGTCCCGAGGAAGCCTCTGCTAGCCCTTCTCTTTGAAAGGCCACAAAGGAACTTGGTGGAGGGAAGTCATAACCGTTTCCTTGCCAGGTGTTCAGTGACAATCCAGAAATGGGCTCCTCTCCACCCTAAAAGAAACGGAAGGAACCTCATCAAGCATGTGGCCACCACGGCAGTGATCAGCGCTTATGTCAACAAGGCAGCTTAGAGTACATTACAGCACTGACTGCTGGATTTTGAGTTAAAAAGACACTCACAATGTGCTAATTCAGAAAGATTTGTAGTGGAGCAAATCAGGAGATGCCTGTGAGAAGCTCAGGTTTGCACCTGACGCACAATGCAAAAATAAATGGAGCAAATATGGAAATTCCTGGACCATCTTTGAGATCCTAACTGCGAAAAATGGGTTTATGGTCTTTCCGTCTAACGCCATTGTATCTAATGCATTTCTTTTCTTTAATTCTTTTTTTTAAGGGGGTCCCCCCAAATCCGTGTTTTACCCTTTATAATGCACCTAAACAAAAATGAACCCTTTACCCCCCAAACATATGCATTAGATGCAAAGTTTTTAAATGAAAAAATGTGATGGAATGGCATTCGATGCAATGGCATTAGATGGAAAGACCAGATACCGAAAAATGCGATTCACAAAGTGTGGTCATTGGTATTTCATAAACACTCAATTTTTAAGCTTTGGAAATAAGGTGTTTTGCACTTGACTCTGGGTGACTGCATTTTGTTCAACATTACTGCACTTTCAGCTTACGCTCCTTGAGCGGGGTAACTTCTCTGCACTTAACCCAGGGCCCTGCTGGACCAGACTCTTTGTCCACCCCCCGCACCTCTGCTTGTATGTATGCATGACCTAAATGTACTAGGACCAGTTAGTTTGTCTGCCCTGTCCCCCTGCCCCCCACCGTTTAACGTCCCACCCCTCCCGAACCTGGCCTCAATTGTACCACTTCATGCACTTGCACTAGTAGAAATGTCGTCAGGCCTTGTATGCTAGTTGTTCTGTTTAGATCATTCGGAATCTTCAAGGCCTAAGAATGATTACTCTATTGCATGGTTACCTTTGAAGCACTTCACCTGTGTATACATGGTATATAAATAAACAATAAATAATTAAATAAGGTATGAGGTAACAGGCGCAAATCAAAGATACTCACAGGCGTCGCATCATTTACTCCAGTGCACATTTTTGTGAATTATAGGCCCTATGCCCCCCGAATCCTTCATTGCATCAATTTATTAATGACTAGTGCCCGGTCATTCTTCACTGAACAATGTAAGCCATGTTCATTTCCTTTTGGACACCTGGGACTTGAGCACACTTTGGTCCACAATGCACTACAGTAACTGCATTGTAGAAAGAAATATAAGCAGCGGGCTCTGGCTTGGGGAACAGTCGCTATTGGACACTGGAACTATAAGTAAGTAGGTCTGGACAAGACTTCCAACTGCAGGTCCACCCATGGGTTTCTAAGTGGCCTTGGAGTGAGGAGGGGTAGTAGGGCCTGAGGTTTTCCATTTAGTGTGAATGTACACACTCCTGGAAAATGCCAGAACATTCTAGACGTTGCTGCGTGGTGGCAACCTTGTCCACAATCTTCAAAAGAAAGGGGGTGGTAGTAAAGTGACGCAGGTTGCTAGAATCCTTATGATTCAAGCCAGGTTTCTTTACAAGGAGGTTAAAACAACATTCTTAATAGTGTCAGGGACTGAGTTGTAACTAAAGGATGCGTTGCCAAATCGTACTAAAATGGAGTAAAGACTTTAGGATTGTCTAGGATGAGTTTAGATGGAAAGGTTTTGTCCCTGGGCAAGAGTTGGGGCACATGTTTTTAAATATCACTTCCATCTCTGCCTCGTTGGTCGGTTTAAAGTGGAAGTGCGGTTTTGTTTATCTTCCATCATCCGTATTTCTGATTGTGTCACACTGCTTGTGCTGTGTATTATTTTAGCTTGAGCTGCATTGACTTTGTAAAGGTGAAAAAGTATGAGTGAGAGGATAGAGCCTCAGGGGACTCTTCAGGAGAGCTGGAGTCATTAGAATGCAACGTGTTCATCTGGACGGCTTGGTGTCTGCCAGAGAGGTAGCAGGTCAACCACTTCAGGACAATACCAGAAAATCCCATCCTGTTGGTGAGGAGGGAGAGGAGTATGCTGCAGTTGATGGTCTTCAATACATCCAAGAGGTCGCGGTAGCATGACTCACCCATTTCCATGATTTTGAGGACATCATCCACCACTTCGATGGTTGCTGTCTCGATGCTACACTTGGGGCTCAGCGTCAATTGATAGTCGTTTAGAAGGTGTAGTTGCTCGATTGTGGCCAGTAGTTGTGTAGGAAGTACTTTATTCAAGATGTTGCCAATAAATGGGAGTTTCATAGTTGACATGCTTTTTGGGACTAAAATCGTTTTTTTCAAAAGAGGTTGTATTCGACGAGTCTTGATGGTGTCCGGGAATAAGGCATTAATGATGCTGAGCAGTTTGTTGAGCGCCAGGCCAAATAGTTGCTTAATGATGGAGGCCGGGATGATATCGTCAGTGTAGGAAGTAGGCTTCAGAAAGATGATTGTTTTAAGGAGGTTTGAGGGAAAGAGATGAGAGAATTCAGTGCAAAGGCAAAGTGTGTGTGCTAGGATGCAGGCAGAACTAATGCCGTGGGAGGCTGATTTGAGGATTTTCTGGATGTTGTATATTTTTGTTTCTAAAAAAGTTGTTGGTTCCGTTGCATTTTTCCTAAATTGCTGACTCCTCAGTGTCAGATGAGGGTTTGGTACAATGCTTTACCACTTCAAAGAAGGCTTTGCACCTGTCACGATAGTGGTGGAGAAGTAATCAGCTTTGGGGTGGGAATGACAGAGAGGCACATTTCTCATGTCCTATTGTGGTGTTGGGGTGTGGACAGTCGCGGCCTGCAAACACTCGTTTTCAACAGACAGGAAGTTGTCAGAAAGAGGCAGGAAACCACATACATTCCATAGAGTTGGTGTCTAGAGATGCACAGGAACATTGTGGGGAGTGGGAAGGCAATATTGGGAGCAAATCATAGGTGAGGAGGTAATTGAATGTTCAAGGGAGAACTAGAACCAGTATGTGCTCACCAGAGAGACAACAAGTGAAAGGAAAAAAAGATAAAAGAAGGAAAGTACAATTATAGGCAGGCTTGCCTATATTTCAGTGTGTTATGCTTAGTGTGCCTGTTATTTATGTTCATCCTATTTCTCTATTTATGCATCTGCCTTCTCTCCGCCCAAACGTTTGTACCACTCATGTAGGATATATTTATAATTTGGGGCATGAGCAGATGAAGTTATATCCACAGAATCACACAATTGCTTTGGGAAAGGGTTGAAGCTGGGATTAGAAGTCATATCTGCACATTCCAACGTCTGCAGCTTAGCAATTAGACCCCTCTACATTCTAGATGCCAAGACTGGGATGATCATGTTTAGCACATAAACGTTAGCCCCAATAGATTCTTTCAGTTCAGATATTCAAGCTATGTTGAGAAGGCTTAGGTGCTCATCGAGGGTGCTTTCAACAAGCTCTTGGACACATTCACTGCTATGCACTTGAAGAAAAAGGCTTCTCCAGCATGGGCTCCTCCATGGATTCCCATGCTCAAGACTATTCCCTGCTGTCAGGCCCAATCCCGTTTCTAATTTCTGACAAATATGAAGAAGAAAGATTTGAGTAGCAACAATTTTCCGCTGATTATAGCTTGATTTAAGCATTTAGGTCACATCAACAGCCTATGGGGAAAGTCGGACCCAAACAATGGAGACACAAACAGGCTCTTCAGACTTCAGCCAAGCAAAGAAATAGGTAAATTGTTCACCGGCAATTATTGGAATGGAAATCCGCCAATGCCAATCAAATCTAAAAATGTAGGCATTAGTATAAACTGGACACATCCTTCTGAAGAATCTTTTCAATCCATTGCAAATGGCACAAGGCCAGCGTCCTGGCCTTGCCAATAGGGGGAGGCCTATCAGCGAGCCGGCAAGAGTGTCTCCCGCCCCTGAGGTGGATGGTGGCATCCGAGGGGGCCCCATTTCCTGTCCCGAAATATTTGTGTGCAAGTGCCTCAAACCATACCTCTTGTACAGGTAGTAGAAGTAGTGTGGAGCAGGGAGTAGTAGTATTGCGTAGAGGAGAGTAGAAGTATTGTGGTAAAGGGAGTAGTAGTATTGTGGAGGAGGAAGTCCTAGAGTGGGAGAGGCAGGAGTATAGAGGTGTAAAGAGGAGTAACATCCAAGGGTGGAGGCAGCATCTAGGAGGAGTGTGAACATCGCAGGGACAGAGCAGTGGTGGCAGGAGTGAGACTTAGACCAGAAGAAAGAGTAGGAAAGGGAGATGAAGACTGAAACCATCAAGGTAATTGTAAGGCACTATCCAAACCCCATTAGCCTACTAACAACTGGGTATAGTAGGGACAGCCAGGAAGTCCCTGGGGGAGTCTAGACAGCCGGCCTTTAGGACATCACCTGTAGTACAATCAGCTTCATACGGTAGGAGTCAACCGTTATTAGCACTAACCGGGGGTTCCAGACATCTGTGTTATGGAGGAGAGCATGGGATGGCCATAGAGTCCACAGACATTCTAATAAAAACCCTTCAACCATCCTTGAGACTCAGTGTGATTCATGTTCCATCTGTGACTCAAATTTCAAAATGTGCATAAACATGTAGGTATGATCCATCCAAGGTAGCAACGTTCTGATTGTATGACACACCCAACATGTGGCAACTTTGCTTAGTCTGCATTTAGGTTTATTTGGTGATTATGAACTGAAACCATTAACATGGTTCCAAGGTTCTTTCCCAATCCACCCTGTCAGCATCACAGAGGCTTGACAGGAATCATCTCCTTTTAGAATTTGCAGGAGAAACCCACCCTTTAGGACAACTGGCAGTGTAGTGTGCAGACACGTGAATCCCATCCCAGCTCAGGTAAGGATCCTGCACCCTGCCAGGTTCTTCCAGTAGCGCAGTCCAACAGCTATACAAAATAAGCTTTGATAGTTAAAGAGACCCAAGCAAATCTCTCTGTCCTACATCTAGAATCCAACATATGTGGCTTGAGAAGCACCTCCATGCGTAGTGGGTGTTTGTTATTCTTTGGTCTGGTCCCTTGAATGCTTGACTCTTGATCATGTGTTAATCTGTTCCTCTCAGTAAGTCCCTTGACACCTAATCAGAGGCCTGTTGTCGTATTGTGCCCCGTGCACACGTGTCTTCTCATTTCAGGGTCAGCTTGATTTCTCTGGAAGAGATGATGTGCACAGGTTTAAAACGCTGAGCGTAAAATATCCTAACCTGAGTTTGTATCTACATTTCCAAGCCCATTGACTCTTTTCGCCAGTGCACAGTTGTTTGTGAAAAAGCTGTATCAAACGCACGAGCAGTGTCTACACTGCATGAAGGGATGGTAGTGGCCTATCACTGAATTATACCCCTCATTATACCCCTCTCTAGTTTGATTATCTTGGGAAATCAATATGCGGTCGGTCAACCCATTATCCACATGGATTAGGATTACCAAGCTGAGGTGTACCTGAAGCTCCCTCAGGGCCCGACTGGCCCATAAAATTGTCTCGGGCACCAATGAAAAAGTGGCCCGCAGTTACAAGTGGCTATTCATTCCTTTTGTGATACTGGTTGAACAGTACCCAACGGCGGGTTTCTGTATAAAATGTGATGAAAATTGTGCATTTTAAAGAATATTTATTCAGCAACACTGGTCAAAACTACTAGCCGCATAGTGAAGTAACTCATCAAACTGGTTACTTTGATACAGAAAACTGTTCCACGCCAGCATTTTGTGTTTTTGGTTCAGCCCTGGGCCTATTGCCCTATAGGCCAGTCCCCGCCTGAGCACCCTCCGGACTTGCACCCATGCAGAGGGAATTCCAAGGGGAAATCCGCACTGTGCGGGGATATCAAGTGGCCCTCTGAAGCTAGGAGTGTTATTCTGATACTGGCGGATAACCATGCAGATAACCATGCTAGTGAGGGACTCTGTTTGCTTTTTTAGCACTCGAGAAACAGTTGGTGCAAACCATCAGGATCAATTGCAATGGCTGGTGCCCTATTTTTCGGTTAATGTGTTTTCATCACAGCAATTCTTGCCGTGACTATTTTCACCATGGTGTTTTCACCCCAGCCATTTTTGGGTGTTTTTTTGTTGTGTGTTTGTGTATGTAAGCGTTTTGGTATTGTACCAAAATGTTGACTCTAAAAGTTTTACCTGTACAATACTGCGCTCTTGCCCCGTACCAAAATTTCGACTGAAGTCGCAGTTGGAATGTTTGTACAGGGCAAAAGTGGGATCTATTAAAAATAAAAATAAAAATCCTATTACTTTAAATAAGGGGAGCGGGAGTTGTGGGGGTGTCCCCCGCTCCCTTGGGTCGGTGTAATGGGTTTGCGGGGTCGTGGGTTGCGGGGGACGATAAAGTAAAAAAGAGCCCTGGAACTGACTCTGCAGGGAAAGAGATGAGTCGGCAGCAGACACAGAAGTGTGCCGCCATAAGGTAAGTAGGGATGGGCAGGGGAGGCGGGTTTGGGATACGGGCCAAAGTGATCGATGTGATAATTGCGCCGTGTTGTAGTGGAAGTCAGCATTTTCAAAGTCGACGTTATGGGTGGGGCAGTGATCACATAGATCCAGCGGTTTGGGGGGGATGGCTGAGGTGGTGGGAGGTTCTAGAGGGGACCCCTGTTCCTAAATAAAAACGTCTGGGGTGAAAACACCACAGTGAAAATAGCTGCAGCGAAAATTGCCATGTGCAACCATATTTTTCAATGGCGCTAAACATTGTTAAATCTGCACCATTAATGACCTTCGATGTGTGAACATGCATGCAGAGTGGAGATCCAGGCTGATTATCAGCGCATGGAGGGGAAACAAGGACGGACAACTAGCCATGTCTGGCCTCCGACTGCATAGACGCATCGGGACAGATCCTCAGTCTATGTTTCTTAGCAATAAGTAGGAGGCTGCTACTGCTCAAGGTGATTGTGAATTGGAACGGAAATTCATATCATGCATTTCCCCAGAGATTATTTGTATATTTTCTTTGTTCGTTTTGAAAACCCAAGACGATTTTGCTATTCATGGCTCTGCCAAGCGCAGCCATGCCAGTTAAGCAGACATTTTATTTAACCAATATTTCACACCTTCAGAGAAATGCCCCCAAGTGACCTTACACATGTAATAACTGGCCCCAGATTTAGTTTTAGCACTACAAGAAATGCGAGCATTGTCAAAAATGTAAACGTGTGTGCACCCCAGATGGCATTTGTTTTTCCTTAAATCGTTCTATAATGAATTCCGTGCCATGAATTAGATGGGAGTGTTTCCTCCGTGCTTTCTGACATGATGACATCATGTCATTTATTCAAATATTGAATTAAAGAATACACTGATGAAAAGGTTTTCCTTTGCGTAGAGGTATATTGTGATGTTAAATAACCATGTATTTATGTATACGAATGTTCGATGGGGCTCCACATCAATAGCCCAGTCTTATTATAGTGTCATTCCACTAGAGCCAAAGAGTTATTTCTCTCCCCCCCACCTACCCTCCAGCTCTCACTGCTCCCCACACTATCCTGAACCTGCTCTCCCTCACCCTACTGGCACTCAATGCCCTCTCCCCTCTTTCTCTCTCCTACTTTCAACCAGCCTCCTACACTTCCTCTACATTTATTACCTCCAACCAGTGCTGTCTCCAGGACTCAAATTTGGGTGGAGCGCAGAAGGGGCCACAGGCAAACATAGGAAGGGGGGGGACATATAAATGGGTGATGTGAATGCTTTTCCCAAATTGATGCTGGTGAACTATCCCAAAGTGACCCAGCAGAGGTCAAAATAGAACATTTCTACAGCTCATTGATTGGGGAAAACCGGATAAAAACATTTACATGCAACTATATAGGAAACATGTAATACACCTTAAATGCGGCAGGGTGCTGTCAATTCAGGGTGACCCACGTCCTCAATTAGAGGGCTAATAAAAGCTCCAGCCTGCCTGGAGTCATGTGTAATATTTCACAGTTCTCTTAAACACTGTAACGTTCAGCACAATTGGAAAGCTGCCAGTTAAGCATAGCCCTACTAGTTACAAACAACTCTACTTAATCAGTCAGCACAATACCAGGTCCAACAGTCCATAGCTGACATCCTGCCCCCACCTCCAAGAGCACAAGCCCTATACACGGCATACTACCCCCATCACCAGAATTGCTAGCCCGTACCTGGAATCCTACCCCCCACTACCCAGAGCACACTCCCCATACTTGGCATGCTACTCTTTACCACCCTGAACACAAGCCCCATACTTGGCATCTTGCCCCCCACTACCTGGAGCAGAAGCTCTATACCTGGCATCCTGCCCCCCCCACCACCGAGAGCACAAGCCCCATGCCTGGCATCCTGTCCCCACCACTCAGAGCACAACCCCCTACCTGCCCCTGCCTCCCACTCTCCACAACAGAAGCCCCACACCGTCAAGGCCATGGCAACACCCACTCCCAAACAAGCCACTACGAGCGGCAGCGGGCAGTACTGGCTGAACGTCCTTATGATGTTGTTCCCGAGGCGTCAGCCCAGAAATGTATTCACTTTCTGTTCTGTGCTGGCTTTCTTCATAGGGAGGCAGCCAGCACAGCAACCCAGGCTCACACCTGCCACCTGGGGAGGCAAAATGAGGGCATAACATTTTGGAGGGGAAGCAGATGCCTCCCTTGGCTCTACCCTACAGATGCCATTGCCTCCAACCACTCTTTTTACAACTTTTTCACCCTGACAACTTACCTCCTCTCTGTAAACACCCTAAAGTCACCTCCAAGTCTTCCAGCTGCTCCACACTTCTCTCTGGTCTTACTTCATAATCTCTCTGATTCCGCCTGTACATCTCCCCCTATCAAATGACTGTGCTGGCTTCTTCTAGCCCTCCCCTTTCCACCTAGAAATTCCCTTTACTCCCATTGCTTACCCAAGGCAGTTGCGTTCCTGGGCTAATCTCTACCTGAACTATCCCCTTGTGGGCTGGGACTTCCTCTGGAAGGACCTTTAGCCCCGCCCCTTTTCAGCCTCCATCTTTGCCATATGGTCACTTTCGTAGTTTGTTCTTTGTTTCCCTGCTGGCTCAAGTAGATCTGTGTCCACAAAGGTTTTGAGGAGGGTCCACCAGCCTCCCCTAGTGCTGGGCAGTTTACTGCTAGTTGCAGCTTCGCCACTGCTGCCCCACTGCTCACCTATTGCCAGTCTGTGGTTTGTGGGGTAGGTGTTTAAGCTCCCATTCGGCCCCTGCATTGCAAAGCCAAGTCCTTTTTCAATAGGATAACCAGGATGTTCTAGCTGTCCCAGGCAAGGTCTTGTTTATGTGGACCTAGTGCATTGTGGTACTTGTAGTTTTTCTACAAATGATGCTGCTTCCCAGGAACTATTATCTATTTCAAGGGGCTGTGGTGTCTCATGAATTCTGGTCTTGGTAGTCTCTCAAGAGTCATCTGAAATAGTAGAAAAAGAGACCTGGAAAGGGCACAAGCAAATAGGCATTGAGACAGAGGCATCAGTGCACATGTGTGCCTCCATGCATTCTGGTTAACCAGGGGTGGGGGTCCCCCACAACTCCCTAACACAACTTGAAGAGTAGGTCTGGCCCTGCATTGCCCAGATTGGTCACCGACCCCAGACTGACTGGCCCCCTCAACAGGGTCACACCCATGACCCTGTAGGAATTTCTGGGGCCGGGGCCTGCACTACATCCAACTCTCTCTTCCACAATACCTTCCTTTGCGAGCCCTTCGCTCAGCTACCTCCAACTCTCTGACGGTCAGGCGCTTCTCCAGTCAGAGAGTGGAGGTAGATCTCTCTTCTCTGTGGGTTCCTCCCTCTGGAATGGCCTCCCTGCCCCTCCCAAACTTGAGCCGGACCACCAGATGTTCCGGAAGCAGTTCACAACCTTCCTTTTCTCCTCTGCTTTCTCTCTCTCTCCCTCCCCTGCTGACCTACCTGTCTGCCACGCCGACCGGTCTTGTGGTTTCTTCAGAGTCTTACTGGGTACCAGGCTCCTCCATGATCAGTCTCCTCTCCACTGCCTCCAGGCCTACCGTCACTTTGGGGCTGTAACTGCCCTGCCTCCTTGCACTTACCAGGAGAAGCGCTGCCCTGGCTGCAGCTACTCTGCCCAATGTTGCCCTGATTGCACTTGCCACTCCCTTTCCCTAGCACTTCCCCCTCTCCCTTCCCCAATGCACTCTGCATGTCGCACTTGCACGATCTGAATGACACAAGGCCTAGTAAGATTGTTTGTCTTGTCCTCCCTCTGTCTTCCCTCCCTTCTCGGGCCTAGAAACACTTGTTTACAGGCGCTTTTGTCATATCAGTTGCTTTGGTGTGGGTGTTTTCCTGAGCCCGGTACCCTGCTGCTCTAACTGATTTTTCTGACTTCTAGGCTGGGAGAGGACATCAAGACGCTGGAGTGCGAGGAATCCCAGATCTCTGCCAAGGAGCAAATTATCCGAGAGAAGCTGAGAGAGGCCGAGACATCCTTCCAAGACCTGCAAAAGGTAAAGAGATTAAAGCACAGTGCAAAAGAAAGTGCCACACCAGCAGGCAACAATTGGGACACAAAGCCGGACGACAAATAGATGGCGAGGGGCTAATTCACACAAATGCTCCACTGATGAAAAGCCGCTGAGGATATGGATCAGAATGCAGCAAGATCTATGTCAGCGAGCAAGTCCTTATTTTGCACACATTTCGTGAAGCCCGTTTGAAATTCACAGTGGTGATGTCACCCCCATAGGGTCATCTTAAATGTTGTTCCGTGCAAGAGTGAATTCGAGGTGAAAGAGGGGGCATCACCAGTTTATACTATTTATGCGCCCACATTTTCTTGTAACTCATCATTCTGCTCTAGCAACGCTGATAAATAGACAAGTGATTGTTGAATTTGCCAATTTGTTGAAAATGGTGCCATGTTGTAACAATTGGAAACCATGGATTACTGCATGGTGTTGTGAATGCAATGCAATTATAAGGCTCTTCTTGCGGGTTTCCTCTCACCTCCGTGTATCGTAATGATGGGTTTTATTATTGCGATGCTGCCGTTTTAACAAATTTACATTCATGAATATCGGAAAAAAGACAGGATCACAATAAAGGCAGATTTGCGGGCAAGCGAAAGCATCGAAAAAGGAGTTTTCCTGAGAATTAAAATTAATAAGTAGGGTGCTTCAGGCAAACAGTAAAATAAACACTGAGCATAGTCCAGTATCCGTTGCGTTGACCTGGGAGGCAAACAGGAAGAGGAGAGAGAGGCAGTTGTGCGACACGCTGATGAGGGTGCTGCGCGGTATAGGGCCAGCACGCAGTGGGCGGGATCAGAAGGGGAGCAGAGGCATGGGGTCGTAGGAAATATGAGGCAGCTAGCTTTCAAGTAGTCAATGAAGATGTTGAGAAAATAGGATAAGGGGGGCAAGGACAATAAGGGGAACAGGGTGGTACGAGGGTATTTCACCCCATAAAAAAACGGCAGGATGGAAAAGGGAAGGCGTCTAAACGTCCTTGCATTCGTTTCTCATGCTGCCTTGGCAGATTCTTTCTTACTTTTATCCTCTAATTCACCTTCCCCTGATACTTCCGATGAGCATTCTTCATCCCAATCTTATCATTCGCTCACCTCATCTGTTGCCAATTCATTGGCCCTTCTTAGGCCGTTTAAACCTAAAAACTGTCCCTCTAGTCCTTGGTAACCTTCTTAGTTAAAATTGTAAAAGCAATCAGTTAGGTGCTGTGAGAAGCATTGGTGCAAGAACTGAACCCATACCCCACTTAACTCAAGGTGCCTAGAATATCCAACAGCACAAGTCTTTGCATGTTCAGGGCCTGCTTGCAATCCTCACCCAGAACTGTTTAAAGTGATTAAGCATTGTGTATACCATGTTGCAGCTACCATATTGGTGCCCCTCAAGTCAATTTTAACAGCTGTTATTCGTTGAGAACATCCAGCATGTTCAGATTGATATTCAATCGAAATCATATCATTCCTTAGTACCATTCTCTCCTGCAACATTCACCACTGTTCCTAGTTGGGATTCGTTTTCTACTATTACCAAAATAGAGTTGTCGTGTGTAATGTCCTATATGGAGGCCACTGCATATGGTGAGGATCCTCTTCCTGGTTATTTGACTAAGCCCATCCCAGATATAATTCGTCCACTCTGGGTTCCACTGGTGAACACATTGGTTTGGTTTTTTTTATCAAGGCATATTTACAGAGTTCCTCAATTGTTGAAGCAATCCGGCCTCGACCCCTCTGATTTAGCAAACGATGGACCCATCGCCCATTTACCCTTTTTGGGTAATTTTGTGTTTTGAAAACAGTGAAGGAAAACAACTTTATCATCACTTGCCTTCTGTGGCGCGTTCTCTGAACTCCCCGTTTTCACCTGGACATGTAGTGGGTTTTTAGGGAAGGAATTGCTCCGACTGTTACCACAGACAGCAGTTGACACGGCCACCCCTAAGAGGATCCCCTGAGAGAAAATGGAGACTAATGGGACTACAGGTTTCTGGAGGTCCCTGGACCCTGCATGCGCACATAGCTTGTTAACAGGTCCAGAGGGGCACTGGAGCAGTCAAAGCCAGCGAGAGGCAGAGCTGCATGACTGCGCTTTCCCTGACATCGTAAGATTCAATATTGTGCCTTTTAAGCCCTTGCAGGCCCTCATTACAGGGATTCAAGACCCTCAACCAATTAATCAGTGCCAGATACTAATGAAGAGGTAATGGTAAAGGGGTACCAATAAAGGGAGGAAAAAACAGTCAGCCTCCAACATTCAAGCACATGAAAATAACATATGTAAAGTGAGGAGACCCAGACCCATGGGTAAGAGGGCACGGATCTCAATGGATGCAGACAAGCCTGCCCATGCTCCCTTGCACCAAGAGGAAGGAGGAACCCCAAAAGAAGTCTGTCTTTTGGAGCCCTCCTTGATTTTCGGAGGTGCTGCTACCCACCAGGAGAAACAACCTAGAGAGAAACCCTGCAACACTGGAGCTAACGAAGACGAGGAAAGCCTTAGCCATTGATCTTCTGGGAGTTGGAGGTGCCACAGCCAAGGACCTCCACCTGCTATGCAGAGGTACGAAAACTTGCCCTTTGTAAGAAGGGCAACACAAAGAATATTGTCTGCCTGACAAGAACTCAAATGGTGGGGAGAAATTCCTGTCTCATCTTGTAAGCCACCAAGAACATCCAGGCGGCTGGCATTGAAAGAAGAACACAAGTGATCCTTCAAGAAGCCTGAGACTTAAAGGCAAGGTGATCAGTCTGGGTGGAGGATTCATGAACACCCAAAGGCTGGGGAAGACAATACTAGCCCATAAGAATAGTTCCCGGGGCAGAGGAAGGACTGCGTGGGACTATGTAAATACTGGGTTTAGGAATTAACCTCTTGAGAGCCTGAATTTTAAGTCTTAAAAACACATCAGTACTCAAGTACACACCCAGGGACCATGAATGTCCTGCCACAGAGGACCTGTGAAGGATCTGAAGGTCTGCTGATCAACCTGAGAGAAGCTCAAAGACCCCACACCCAAGGCAAGGGCTCTCCTCAAGGAAGCCAGAAACAAGGCCGTCCAAACTAAACTTCACCAATGGCCCTATGGGCAGAAGCACCTGGTGAAAATGGAGAGTGTGAGAGGGCGCAGAGACTGTGAATAACCTGCCTAAGAAACTGTTGTATCCTAATATATTGATGTAGGGATGCATTTATGAGGTATATGGTTTTATGGGGCTATTGGTTTTGGCTAGTCCTTCAGACCTTTTGTTATAGTACGCGGAAGCTGCAAGGCAAAGGGCTGCCTACGAATAGGTGTTTGGACCTTCTGCTGGCCACCATTTGGAATCCTAGGTTGTAAAATAGGTGCATTCATGGAGTCAAGGACCTCTGAAGTTAGTGTATCTCACACATAAGAAGGGGAACAGGCAAATGCCAAGGGGTATCATCACCTTTCCATTAAATAAGGTCTCACCCTGGGAAAAATGGGTGTTATCTCCACCTTTCCTGTGTTGAAACAGTACATTTATGTTCAAGTATAACTTTGGTGTCAAGTGTCTAAATACTGGGCTTACTGTACATGGTGTTAGAAGATGGATGCTGAGATGTGAGATCATGGCTGTGACCCCAGCGCCATCCCTATTAGAGGTTAGGACCTGCCCAGAGATCAAGTTACCAACCTGTGTCACTCCAGGCTTAGCCGTCTTGACCTCCACATACTAGAGGATTTGATTGTTCCAGCAGGAGCAAGGGGGAGCATTCGGATTGGACTAGAAATCCAGTTGCCCTGACACCTATGGCTGCATTGCTCCAAAGTCCAGTTTCCCTTCTCTTTTCACTCAATGTAAAGGCAGGCGTAGCCAACCAACACTACAGGGGAGAAGGTGATTCATTCAAACAAAGGCTACAATGACTTTCACATTCGCCCCAGGAGCACCATCACTCAGGAAATCTGTAAAATCATCCGTATGACCAAGGTAGAAGTGGTTAGCTCCTTGAGACCCACCCCATGGGTTACTGTCGGATTTTACTCTACCTCAGATTTCCCTAGTCCGGCACAGGAACACCAAAGCCCATCGTGACAAAACAGTGACCTACCATCCTATGACCTAACCGCCCCCTGGTTTGTAAGTGCCCAGTGGAATGTACCTGACCCGAGGGACGCATTCAAACACGTTATCTTTGAGGCAGCCGGAGGAGCCATCAAGGCCCATATTTTATCAAGCCACTGGGTCTCTAATACCTGCTACAGCCTAGCCCCAATGGAAACTGACGGGCAAGTCGCCATTTTATAATCCCACTCCCTTCCAACAAGAGCTGATGGAAATGACACATGCACATCACGCGTTGGGACCCCAAGGAAAGTCAAAGGCTCAAGGACACATCTGGTTACAATTCTATTGGCCTGGTGTCTACAACTGTTTTAAGCAATATATAGAAAAGCGTGAGATCGGCCAGAAAACATCCCAGCAGCACATACCTAAAACGCTGTTACAACCACTTCCCATGAACGACTCCCACTTCTCAAGGGTTACAATGGATATCGTGGGCCCATTAGAAACCTCCACCCAAGGCAATCACGATTTTCTGGCTATCGTGACTTATACAACTCATTATTGTGAAGCATTTTCCATGATGTCTAATGCATCACAACACATTTTGAAACATCTGTTGCGCTTCTTTTTCACAGGTGGGATTTCCACAGGAGTTCCTCACTGACATGTGGGGTGCCTTTATGACCAAGGTAATGGGGAAATGAAACATCTAATGGGCATGAAGATTTGTTATCCCAAGACTGACAGCCTGGTGGAGAAATGTAATAAGACCGATAAAGATATTTTAAGGAAACTCATACAAGCAGATGGGAAGAATCAGGATGCTCTTTGAGGGACGTCATTTCACCAAAATGCCTGGGGTAGCGGAAGTGACATCACATGACCCTTGACCCCCTGATGACATCACAGGAAGTGATATCATTTGACCCCACCCTGAAGTGATATCGCAGGAAGCGATGGAACACAACCTTTCACCCGTTGACAAAACAGGAAGTTGCATCACATAGCATTGTACACTACGAAAAATATGGTTATGATATCACTATAATGTGATGTACATTTCGTACAAGAATGGATCGCCATATGTATTGTGTTCAGATCAGTGTGTGTAGGCCCATATTACCAAATTACTCTGAATGCAAGCAGACGTCCATGACCAAATGATAATGATGTGTTATTATATAGCACTTACGCTTAAGCGCTTTATATAGAAAAAATATACACCCACTATCACCCAACCTGTGTTGGTACTCATTTATCGACCTCAGAAGGATGAAAGGCTGAGTTGAGGCATTTAAGAACAGACTAAATCAGTGACTCACCCCCTGAAGTGTACCTGAAATAAACATTTAATGAGTCTAGCAATTATCATATAGAATTCCAGAAAGACACATTATTTGGTATTCCTATTCTTTCTTTTTTAGGGTCAGTGCTGAAAGTGTTCGACTTGTGGCACTCCTGTTCTTATTTTTCTTGAACAAGAAAGCAAACCACTCCAGAAGTAAAGAGCCACATGGTGCTGGTCACAGCCCAGGAGCTTTCAGTACAAAAAAAAAACGTTTTTTACTTGCTTTTTTTTTTTTTAGAGGTCGCAAGGGAGACTGCAGAGGTCGCACGTGCAACCTCTGTCAACCCCTAAATGACGTGCCTGTTATACAGTGGGCCCTATTAGCAGTTTGCAAAACCCCACAAAGCTCCAATCGGTTTTCCCCATTGAAACTGGTATATGGCGGAGAACCACAAGATGTTATTGATATCTTAAGGGGAATCTGAGAACCACAGGAGGACCCAGGGGAGTACTTTGCCAATTTTAACCAGGGCTTGTATGGCTTTGATTAGAATGTCTCAAGTCCAGAAAAACAATAAATATAATCAAAACGACTGCCTCTGGAAATTCCAGACTAGTGATCAAGCTCATTTCCCATTACCAACATCCGAAAATACATTTCTCATCAAGTGGCATGGCACTTATCAGATCAACAAAGTAATTGGGGATCTTAATTACTGGGTCCAACAAAGCGATCAAAGGCTCAAAGAGCAATTAACTCATGAAAACCTTCTGAAAGATTGGGCTGACCCTAACCAGACCATCACCACCTTAGCCATCTTCGAATGACACCTCCCATCTTGTCATGTAACACCTAGACCCTCAATGGAAGCTAGATTTGCAAGCTTTCTTAAAGCAAATCTCACATGTGCTCTCCGAGAGACCAGGCCAAGCGGAAGGGATTTTCACTTCATTCATACGTTACAGGAACAACTTGCATGCCTTAGACTCTACCAGGTACCCAAAGCACATAGGGAATCATGGAAAAGAAAGTAAAAAAGATGCTGCATGTAGGCTAATAGAGCCATCCAAGAAACAGTAATCATCTCCACTCATTCCCGTTTAAAACAACATGATGAGACAATTCTATTCTGCATTGACTTCAGATGGGTTAACAAGACCTCTGCATTTGATGCCCACCCTATGCTGAGGATTGATGAGTTGGTGGAGCAGCTAGGGGAAGCCAGATCATCCTGCTGTAGAGGACCCGTGAAGGTCCCTAAATTGTCCCGCCCAACCTGAGGGAAGTTCAAATATCCCGAGCCCAAGGCAAGAGCTCTCTTCAAGGAAGCTGCAGTCAAGGTCGTCCAGCCACAACTCCACAAAGGTGCCTAAATAGAGAGGCACAGAAGAACCAAGAGGGGACTGTGAGTACCCTGCATAAAAACTGTTCTAACTTATTATCCTGACCTTCAGACTTTTTGTTGTACTATAGGGAAACCAAAAAGCCAAGGACTGCTTACGAATAGGCCTTTGGATCATCGGTTGGTCATTGTTTGGAATCCTCAGTTGTAGAATAAGTTATCGCCACACTGAAGAAGGCTTCTGAAATTAGGGAATTTCACACAGAAATGGGGGACCAGGCCAATGACGAGGGGGATCACTCCCTTTCCATTATCCAAACCTTTAATCCTTTGTTTTAGACTATTGTTTCTAGACTCACCTGAGGGACTCAAAAGGCATTATTTACACCTTTCATGTGTTAAAAAAAGAAAGTTACGTGCAATTTTAACTTTGGTCTCAAGTGCCTTGCTTCTGAGTTTGACAAACTACCCATTTACTGCTTCAAGACTATCAACCTGGCTTCTAGCCCCGGTGTAGCACATAGACAGCCACATTTCAAGAGGTGAACACTGCGTTTCATGTGCTGGACTCCATTGGCAGCTGTCTCTTGGATAAAGATGGTGTCTGCCTGTATGGGTCTGACTAGTGCCAGCCTGGCATGGTTCTATTTCTTTCTTTCCTACTGTCCGCAATTTGAGCAGGTGAGCTCCAACACGTTGAACCCCATACCTCTCTGTACTACGACATTCCACAAGGCTTGAATGTGCCATGCATGTTTAATTTCTACATGGATTCTCTGTGAGGTCTGCCATTAGGGATGGATGTCAAGATCCACCAGTTTGCCGACAACAACTGACTCTATCTGAGGCTCTTGTCTCCAGGCAATGATATCCTCCTTAGGGGAAGTCTCAGTGCCTTCAAGGACTGGATGTCTGCTCTTTCTCTTGAGTTGAATCATCTGTCTAAAACTGAGTTTCTTTTGATTCCCTCCTTTTCTTTTTCATCGACCCTTTTTTCTGACTGGTTTGCTCCACTCGCCTCTTTAGGTATCACTCCTTCTTTGGAGTAATTTGTTAAATCTATTGACTTTACTATTGGACTCTAAACTGAGCTTCAAAGCTCAGATTTCTCGCATTGCCCAATTGTGTTTCTTGCCATTATCCTGGCTTCATAGGGTAAAACCAGAAGTTTGCCTCCTCCTTTCACCCAGGCATATCCACGGATATGTTCAGAACAGTGAGTGGCGCCAACAGAGTAGGGCCACAGGAATGAGCTCAAATATTATTACTTCCTGATCTGAAGGGGGAAGTTTATATAAAAAGTCACACATTCATTATTATGAATGACTTGGCTCATAGCACTACAGATTGCAAACAAATATATGATTTCGAATTAAACTATAAACTTATAAGATAAAAAAGTACCCCCATTAGAAATGTGGTTCCTTTTTACTCCCTAAGAAATAATTTCATTCACAACTTCCAAAAACAGTCAGTGAAATTCTCCCACTTCAACATCTTATCTGGTGCTCTGGCCAAGCAAGTTTCTGCCACTTTGGGCTTCATCAGCGAGGTTGAGTCTCAATCTCAAGCAAGAGTAGACAATCCATAGAGGCACACATTTAAATTCTCTTACGCTTGGGGTTACAACATAAAATTGAAGTTGTGATGAGAATGTTTGCGCATTTGCAGGTCAGTCTCCTTCAGACACACTCCATGAGCGTCATCCGGTCCCTTTATTTCGCTCTGCTGCTCCTTGTAAAGGAGCCATGGCCTTGGTGATTGCGCCACACTGCTCTTTTGAAGTGGGGTGATACGGTATATGGTCATTCCAGCGAAAACTTTGCATCGAGATGACAATGCATCGAACATTTCCCATCGGAAATGTGACCATCGAAGGCATTTCTTTAAAAAGAAAATTATTTTGGGGGTGTCCCACGCCCCAAACCCCCGGTTTTTTACCATTGCAAACCCACCCCAAACAAAATTAACCCCTGAACCCACACAAACATACATTTTATGGTAAAACTTTCAATGCAAAATGTACGATGGAATTGTTTTCGATGCAAAGTCTTTCGATGGAAAGAACAGATGCCGTGTGATACTTATTTGCCTTTCTCATAAGGGTACAACAGAGCTCCAAGGGTCCTGTAGGCTCAGACACCAAAGAGCTCCGTAGACCTGTGGTATCACTCACCGGAATCGCAAGAGATGTAGCACAGATGCCAACGTTTTGGATAGGGTGGGAGGGAGATTTTGGCATGGAAATGTTCCCATTGAACTGCATTGGGATGGATACCAGATACTTTAGGTGGGCGAAAGTAAGAAGTAGCAGCATTTCTGACAGAAAGATTGTGTGTCTCCTGCCTACATCAGGAGGGTTGGCATGTATGATGTTGGAGCCCTGATGGGGTGTCAGGGTCACTGGGTGGCGGTGGTCTGGATGCTGAATACCTTTGCTTCTGCTGTAGGGTGGCAGGAGAGTTCCATTCCACCGCTGTGATGTGAACGTCAAAAGTCCTGCCAATGCATAACAGCACTATTGCTCCCATGCCAAGGCACCTCAGGTGGCAAAAGAGCCTTAAGTCATTTGTTTTCTGTGGTTGTCTATGCTCAATTTTCTGCTGAAGATTAATCGCTTCTTGAACTTTTCTTATTGCAGAGTTTCGCCAGCCAAGATGGAGGTAAGAGTCGCCTCTTTCTGTTTTGAATGTTAAGGTCCTTTCCCGGCAAATGTCTGGCCTGGGCCACACCATGTTGTGAAATGGGAGAGGTTGTTTTGGACGTGCTGATAAACGAATTGCTCCAGAAGATATAAGCAGTGGTTTCCATTGTGCCTTCCCTTCTACAAACAGCGCTCTAACATGTACGAGTGAGAACGGAGATGTCGCTGTGTTTTCATGGTGTGTTTCCCTCATAAATGTGTGTTTAATGGCAATGTTCTGTAGTAGACCAATTCCATTAAGCCCCCCTTTAGGTCCGTTCAAAACAGACTGTCTGTCCCCAGCTAGAATACAACCACACTTTCCAATTGAGTTATTGCTGTTGACATATTAGATGTGGTTTGTAACATGGCACACACTCTTTTCCTCTCAGGAAAAGCTGTTCACGCCCAAAGTGTGCCCTCCCTTAGACCCCCATTTCTGGTACTGTTATCACTTCATCCAAATAATTGGTGGGCGGCAAAGAATCCCCAAATTACGCGTTTTTTTTTTAAGTGGAGGCACGTGGTGCATTGTATTGCTCATTTTCTCACCATAATGTTTTAAAAGTCACAAGTGTAAAGAATATATTTTTTCTGCTGGGTAACTTGTGAAACAACCAAGCACTGCACGATGTGCTGCAGGACCCAGCCGTAAAATTCCCCAGTGGAAGAGCCCATCAAAAGTATTGCTTTTGTGCCCTGGCACATATTGAGAGCCGCCCAGGCCATCCCTTGGTGCACACGAGAAGGCAGGCCTATCTGAAAAGCTATTGTAATCCTACTTTGAATATGTGTTGGAGATGCCTACATTTTGGCACAGGAGAAGGGTTACGGGTCATGCACACCTGAGTGAACGTGGCATCCCTGCCACCCTGGGGTTTACCACCCCTGTGGCCCATTATGTACTAAGGGCACAATGTCGCCACCTGTCTGCGTGGCCGAGCAAGGGCCATCTATGGATGCACAGGGCTCGGCAACACCCTCATTTCAAATGCCCATACCTTGCGTATTGTTAAATGCATTGATCCGCTAATCTCCAAGGTCGACATGCAACCCTTCAATAAACCCATGCGTCTCTACAGATTCTGGCATTATAGGACTAACTTAAGCCTCATTATAGCACTAATTTAAGCCTCAGCTGCTTCTGCAGCAGGAGACATTGGCACAGTCATTTATTTATCCATGTCCTGACTTTATCCGGCTGTTTATTGTCTCTCCTCTGTTTCTACCCAAGGTTGGAGTTAGCTGCATCAGCAGGGTCAGTCCCGCCCCTCCTCCCCCCACCTGCCTTGCTCCCCTTCTTTGGTAGTCACGTCATGGAACCCTTTTGGAAGATCTGGTTTCCCGAGCCAATCATCAGAACAGAAAGCACAGGAGTGAACTGTTGAAGGGCTCAGCAAATCTCTGTGGGAAATGACCCAATGCAGGAATCTAGACCCATACATATAAGGACTAGCCTGGCCTGCTTTGGGAGATCGTGGGGGTATGAAATGAGAAGGATCTCTTGTTTGAGATCTCTACCAGAGCTAAATCTCGCCCTCATTGAGGGGATGACTTTTCTGGGGGTGAAGGATTCAGCGACATTTGATTTGTCCTAAGGAAAAGAATCCTTGTGCAAAGTTGTGGGCCAAAGGCATACATGCCAACCCTCCTGATTCTGGCATGGAGGCTGGCAATTTTCCATTAAAAACATTGCTACGTATTACTTTCTCCCTCCTAAAATAATGTTAACCCCAACACAATCTAAGGGGTACATTCAATTCTCCCACTTTCACTTTGTGACAAAATCTCCCTCCCAGGTGGTCCAGAATGTTGGCATGCGTGCCAGTGAGCTCTTCCTTCTACTCTTCTGGTGCCTAGAGTCTTGTCTTTGTCAATCACTTGGTCTGCTACTCTCCCGTGGGAGGATAGCTCAGGGGCAAAGCACTTGCCTTGGAAGCAAGACGATGGAGAGCAACACAGGTTCGATCCCCGGGCCTGTGCTTAGAAACCTCTGGGAATTAAGCACGTCATAAAATACCAATTACAATTACAACTGAGCCCAAGTCCCTCCAGGAGCTTTGCTGACCCTAACTGCCTGCAGCCTTTCTCTTGAGAGGATTCTCATATACAACTTAGCTATCTTTTTTCCAGTATGGTTTGGTTGGCCTTCCTGCCCTGGCAGGGAAAAAGGCCTAGGCACCCCTTGAGTGGGAGTCCTATCCAAGGGGCTGCACAGTGTGTTGCTTGTCTCTCTTAACAGCTCTGGCACCAGGTTGTAGGCAGGATCCCCTTTCTCTCTGTGGGGGAAGGCGTATGTGCACATACCCATTAGGCTGACACTCCTATGCCTCATAACAAAACAGGCTCCTAGAACAAGCTGCTCCTCTGTCTATCGCCTGGACTAGTACAACAACATATGTTGCTGGTGGAGTGATGTGTCACAGATGGCTTCAATAACTCAAGGACTTGGTGTAGAGTTTAGTTCTTATATTATCAATGTCACAGATTTGATGGTGGAATGGGGGTAGGCAGGCCAGACTAATGTGCTCCTTAATCTCACCCTTGTCCTTCCCATGGGCTCCCTCCTTCCTAGCCCAGGTGTCTCTATACCTCAGCTGGGAGGGGTGCACAACTAGAGATAGATGGTCCCTACTGTCTGGTTCTAACCTAGCCTTCTAATGATGGTCTAAAGGCTACAGTCCTCTCTACCTTCTTCCCTCTGGTACTACCTAAAAGTTCCCTACTCTGATTTCTTTCCAACAAGATTTCAAGGAGGTTTGGATTTCTTTTTGCTCAATCTCACACTCTCTCTTTCACTCTCTCTGTTATCTTTATCCTCTCTTTCTCTTATACTCCATTTCGTCCCCTTCTTTTCTCTGTCTTACACTCTCTGTCCTCCTCCTTAGGTTCCCCTTCTCCTTTTCCACTCTCCATCTCATCTCTCTCCTTACCTGATTGCTGCTCCTTTCCTCTCTCTCTCCTCTCCCTCCTACACTCCTTTTCTCACTCTCTGACTCTCTCCATGCTCTCTCCTCTCTGTCAATTTCCCTGGGTACTGTACTATCCCCCTCTATAACACCTATTTCCCTACACACTGTTGCCTCTTCTCTCTCTCCCTCTCTCTTCTTCAGATCTTCTCGCCCGCCTTCCTCACACCCCACTCGTTTTCCCTGCTGCCATGTCCTCACTCCACCTTCGCTGTCTCACCTACTACCTGCCCTCTCTTTATCTTCCTTTCTTTTACTTGGCACCACTCTTACCTACCACTGTCTGCACTCTCCCCTCCCCCTACCCCGACACTCCCCTCTCTTCCACATCTTTTTCTCCTCACACACTCTGACCCATACTCCACCAATACTACAAACTGCCAAAGCTTGGTGCCACTCGCTCAATATCATACTCAATACCTTCCCTGCACGCATCCAATTATTTCATAATCGTTTCAGCACTCTACTCCATCTTCCGCTCTTCACCGCCTAGTCTCTGAGTCCACCAACTCAATTCCTGACCTAACCTGAACACCCCTCATCCACAGAGTTAAGTGTGGGGCTTTTATAGCCCTGCCCTTCCTGGTGAAGATCCTCTCCTTCCTCTTCCCATTGGTGTTCCGTGTAACCTCTCCGTTCTGGCCAATCTCTCCCTGTATTTTCCCCCGGTAGCTGTGTGTTCACAGTAAACGTGTTAAAATCCCTTCCTGGCCCCACCCCTTTTTCACTTGTCAGTGTTTGCTCCATTCCTGGTTTTCACTCACTGGGTCCGCCGCACAGTCCTCCCACTCCCAAGCAGGTGCTGTGTGCAGTTTGGCAGGTGCCAAGTGGATCGTGGATGTCAAGAGCCTTGCTTGCAGCCTGGGATCTTTTCCACGCATTAGATGTCTTCTGGTGTGCACGCAGTGATTCCTGGATGCTGTAGTCCTCTAAAGGATAGAAGAGGTCTCTGGCCAGGCATAAGGCTGGCATGCAACGAGGGAAAGACAGCGGTACCAATGGTTTTTCCGCCCAAAGCCCGCTCATGGTCATCAGGGACTTGGGACCGCCCTTCTCCCTTGCCTCACTTCTGGAGTAGGATCAGCTCTGTAGGCCCCCTACCCAAGGTAGGAAACGGGTCCCTGCTCTCTATTGACAGTGTCAAGAACCTGACCCTCTCATAGATGTCACTCTAATGTTTCTGAGACAGAGAGCAGTGAAAAAACACTATTTGTCTCGAGCCGTTGGGCAGTCTCTTCCCTCCAAGAACTTAATGCAAAACGTTCACACACATTGCGCACAAAGTATTTCTAGGGACCCCAAGTGGCTGTTACGTCATGCCACATCACACACCGTGCGTATCATGATTAATGACGTCTGTCATATTTCAGGTGCCATGTGAAATAGCAACTGGTCTGTGGATATTTCTCCTTAGGTAACACACAGTGAGCTAAAATGTGACTGTAGACCCTCCTGAGTGGGCACCACCCCACAGAACATGTTATTTGGCCATGTTCTTTCTCTGTGGAAGGAAACTCCCCTTTTGAGCAAATCTTGAAATGCTTGTGGTTTCACCTAGGTAACTATGGGTAATTTAGATTTGAGTCCCTTGCTCTCATTACCTTCAGGAGCACTGCACCTCAGCCGCAATCCAAGGATGACACCCAACCAGGCAGAATCAAGTGTTTTGGGTTGCAGTTGGTCCTCTTGGCCAGAGGAGAATTACCTTGCATATCAGTGCTGTACTCTCCGTGCGGATGGGGGTGTGGCCCTTAAACTAAAATATGTCTTTAGACCCTAGTGTGTGGGCACAATTCCTTCAAACATGTTACTTGGATTTCTTTGTTAGCTACACAGGGGCTCTCACACATGTGACGACTGAAAGATCCAGGGCTATGCCAATGTCGGGACTGTCTGGACTCGGGGCTAGCTAGCCTTTTGGTTGTAGCACCTGAACTTCTATCCGGGGCTATAGCCTCCCCAGCTACCCCCCCTCACCCCCAGGTGCCTGTGGGTACATGAATGATAGTCTCTTTTAACTGGGAAAGCTCTTTCTTGGGTTTGCCGCCCGAACTCTTTTCTGTTTGGAGTAATGGGGCTACTCCCCTCGAGCATTGGCTTGCTTGAATCCTCTGAGCAGCCTTCTATAATGAATGATAAACAGATACTTCTGTGAGGTGCTGGGTTAGGAAGCGGGGATCACTCTAGGGGTCAGACTGCGTGGTCAGGGCTACCTGAGGCCAGCGTGCCTAATGGGGATGGGCCCGAAGCACAATCCCCATCCAGGCTCACCTGACTTCTCTCGAAGTTAAGACCCTCCATCACTCGTATGCCGTGTATAATGGAAACGAGCTTTGTGAACCATTATCTGTCAATGGCAGGAAGTAATGATTGATATAAGGAATGTGTGATGTGAAATGTCGAATGGTACCGACGGGTGGGAACGGGCTATGGGGTCTGCTGGCACACTGGTGCCGGTTATGTTTTTCAAATGCCAATAAAGAAAAGTTTTTTAAAAAAAAAAGTTAAGACACTCCATTTACGGCAGTGGGGAATGACAGTAGAGCAGGTCGGAGCCCCTGGGCAGGCTGGCAGGCACACGCAGCACCAGAGAACCTGGAGTCCAGACCCAGATCAGGGCCTCCTCTAGACTGGAAGTCCAATAGGCCAGGTTCCCTGCAGTCATCTTGACAGCCTGTGTCAACAGAGCGCCTAGAGACCATAAACATGGCAACGGTGCGTGGTATAAATCAACTTAACGTAACATAACATTCCTAGCAGCTGCTTGCACATGCGCCACAGCCTGACACACAGTCCAGTGTCACACCCAATGTGCCCCACTGAGCATACAGGAACAGTGAACCTCAGACCAGGCTGGTTTGCAAGCCCTGAGTATTGCCACAGGCAATAGGCGCCTTGGGTCTCCACTAGGAATGCTGCGGTCCAGGCTCCAGGATCCAATAAAGTCACCATGAGGGGCCTGCAAGTGCATTAGCAGCCAACAGGGACTTGCAAACAGGTCTGAAGTACTCCAGCAGTGCAAGTATCCTACCAAAATAAGGGATCTACACACACCCTCTGGACGCTTTTAATGTTGGTGTTCCCCTTTCCCCTTTCTCTGAGTTACATCCTGAACTAATTGTTGTCCTTGTGCTTGATGCCTTCAATCTGCTCCCTGTGCACGGGTCCCCACCTGCCCTCTCTTGAGTTCCCATTCTGACTCAAGGAGCGTCCCAGTAACCTCATGACCTCCTGGCCTTGAGCTGGATTCCTCCTCTGCTTGTGCCCCTGCTACTCACTGTTTCTCTACTCCATCGCCTAGGTTTCCCTTTCCTCCCTTTGTTATCCCTGAATCTCTCTCACACTGCTCCCTATGTTTAACGCCCACATCGTCTTCCCCCCTGATGTTTAAGCTCTTTGCAGCCACTACCAAACTTCATTGGCCAACCCCCCCCCCCTTTTCCCTTGGTGTTCCTGAGGTGCCTTCTCTGTTTACTCACAGTTCCTTTCTCCTATCTCTCCATGCGCCCCAGCTGTCTTCTTCTCCTCCACGTTCTCAAGAGAACCTCAACAGCCGCTGCAAGTGATCGTGGCCCCCCTCCTTTCTCTCATCACACTCAGCCCCTCTTCCTCGTCTCACTCTGGTCAAGTTTACTCTGATAACTTCCCGGGTACCCAGTAAATGGGGTAATACTGTGCGGAGGGCAAAAGGGCAAGATGAACCCTCAAGTCTTACTCTTTCAAAGGCAGTCTCACTCTCATAGCTGCCTTTATTATGGAGATTAGCAGTTGTTAAGTATCATTTATTTTCAAAATATGCTGGTAAAAAAACTAGCCTCGCGCTTCTGGGGTTAAGTAAACAGGGGGCGTTCTCCACCATCACGGTGATGCTCATGACTGTGGGGAAATGCTGCCCTCCAGATAAAGAAGGAGTGGAAACACGTTTTCTGGGGAATAGGAACAGAATCTCTGGACCTGTAGGGTACAGGAAAATAGGACACTTGGGCCAGAATGGCCACCCCATAGAGGATTCACATCAAAGAGTCGTGCTCACGACTCTGTCGTTAAGGTTATATCACACGTTCTATGTTAAAATACCTTTTGGTTTAGAGTAGATTTTTTTTTCTAAGCATCCTGTATTCTTGTGAGAAGCGTCTTTAATCCTTAACAGTGGTATCACCAATGTTTGTTCTTTTAAACTTTTTGCCGATACTACGGTGCATCTTTTTTTAAACGTCATTTTGTATGGATATATCTGAGCAGACCTGCAGGGGGAGGAGAGCCGAATAGACCAGCAACCTTTGTGATTCGTGTCCTCGTGTCCTCGTGCACAGAATTGTGAGGCCTCTAGAATGATCTGGAAGTGTTCGTGCCCCCTCAGCACATGCATAGGACGCTCATCACAGGCAGCGCCATTGTGCATCCCACTCTGATCCAAACCCCCATTACTGCCCCAGGTCTCCCTCTGTAGACACAACAACCGTTCACTTGCCATGTGCTTTTCTGCTGCCAATAACGCCCGTATAGTTCAACAAAATGTCCTCCTTCTGAGCTTTGTGATTCTGGGTGTGCAGTGTGTTGAAGTGTATGGTCTGCTATAAAAGCAATAGTGCCCTGAGGAAGGCTTGGCCACGTGACCCCGTGTAATACATGTCCTGTCACTTTCTCCAATCTCAGATGCAGTAAATCACATTTACTCCCAGATCCCGGATCTCCGGGACCTCTACCCGCAGAGAGCAGAGGCCATCCCTGGGCAGGACAGGACCTACAAGGCTCATGGTAAGTGGAAGGCCGCACTGTGTTATTACCGCAGTGCAGGGTGTGGGGTGGACCTGCCAGCTGTACTCCCTGGCTCAAGTCGAGTTCGGCTCGGTGAGGGCGTGGCGGACGTGTAATACATGAAGGACGTTAACCCCGGCCTAGCCGTGCCATGTTTGAGCCAGAGGTTACATGGAGCTGGCTTTGAAGTGTGTTGTAATGCTAAATCAGTGGTCTGCAACCTTTGGCTGGCCAGATATTTTGGACTACAACTCCCAACAGATCTAGCCAGCATGGCGAGTGGTGAGGTATCATGGGATTTGTAGCCCAAAACATCTGTAGAGCCGCAGGTTGTAGACCCCTGTGCTGAATGGAGCTGAACATGAAATATGCAGTCCTCCTCTAGTGCCCTTTCACTTGAGACGATCCTCACCCACAATCCGTGTGTTGATACCTTTATTGGACTAAATGAATATGCTGAGCTGTGAGGGTACACGGCTTAGCTGTCTGAGTCTCATAGACCTCTGCAGCAGTCTGTAGATACAGAGTGAAATGCCTGCAAAAAAGCAGTGCTGCACATTTCTTTCACATAGGAAAAAAGGGAACTCCTCAATGTGAACTCTGGTGGTTGGTTGCAGGAAGAGTATGCGAGGGGTGCAGCCGTCTTATCAGCAGAGCAATACGCATATGTTCCTATTTCATAACCAACATTCACTTTTTGCTTGTTATAGCCATGTTGAAATGTTCGGCATATACTGACTGTCTGTAAGTATATTGCAATGACATTCATTTTTATTTTCTAGTTATTTGTTTGTTGTTTTGTTACTCACTACATTTCATTTAAGAATCCCTTCAAAGCTTGAAGGTAGGAGGAGGGGCCGGGTCTTTCACAGCTAAGTCCGAAGGCCACATTCCACGTCCTCATTTGGGGTGGGGGGCACGAAATGGGAAAGAATAAGGAGAGTAGAAATGGAAGGGGTAGCGAGGGGTTCAGGTGAGCACATTTGTAATCTGACATACGAGAAAAGAAAGGAAGAGGACAAAATGCAGAGGCCATGAAGAGGCATGATTGGCTGTTGAGAAAATGGCATGGCAACAGAATACAGTTCAGCATCACTGTAGTAAGTTGGGTTGTTATGGGGTGGCTGGCGACGCAAGCTGGCTGCGTGTGATGGCAATCCATTATAGAACGTTTGGCAAGGCTATCACGTGCAGGGCTGAAACCGATAGTTGGTGGGTCAGTGGTTGCCTATGGAGTCACGTGCTTTTGGGGTCCTGTTTACAAATAAACTAGCAATTGGTCATAACAAGACTTCTTAGATAACATTACAACCTTAGTGGCAACTGGATCACGACGACAGTGTCGACCACAAGCAGCTGGTGCAGAGCCCAGACCGGTGTGGACCCGGTGGTGGGATCCAAGTTTCAGTGAATTCCATGCTGCTGTATTGCTCTCGTTGGATCTGGACTGTGCCTCCCTGGAGCGCTTGAGGTATCGCAGCAATGGCACTGCTGGGGGTACCGGAGAAGTGAAGCTTCTTGGCAGTGAGTCATGTATCACTGGCGGCTGCATGGGACACAAGGAACGCAGGCCAACGTATGCATTCACGTGCGTGCAGCTGTACGGGTTCCATCTTGATGTCAGGCAACTCTGGGGACTGGTAGTTGGCATGTATTAGCCGGGCACCAATTGGAGGTCAGGCAACCATTTGATAGTGGTGGCAGACATCTTGCAAAGGGGAGAAGTATTATTCCCAGCAGGATTGCATGGTGCTTGCAGTAATTTGCCACAAATGATTAATACGCATTGGGAATAGCGGCGGCTATTACCTAAAGGAGACGCAGTTGAAAGGCAGTAGGAGATGATTCCTGCCTAATGAGGACAGTTGGCAGAGTGTCTGTGCCAGCCGTGGTGTAAAGAATTATCAGTTTGAAAACATTGGCATATTGGTTAATTGTGGTGGTCAGGGTGGAAGAATAGAACCCCATAGGAGGTGACGGCTGGACAAAGCGGCTGCAGTCATGCAGAATTTGTTGTGGTCATATCAGTAGTGGCAGTGGGAGGCTATTCCTGCCTGAAGATGACTTTGCATAGTGATTGTTGGAGATGGTGACATTTTGCAAAGGAGTGTCAGGATTCCTCTGTGTTTGGTGCCAGTGGAGCTGAGGAGACATGCATAATTTGGAGCCTCCACCCAAGTTTAGACAATCCAAGCATAGCCCCCAGTGCAATGGGAGGATTAGGATATATTTATAATTTATTTTGTGGCTTCAGGCGGAAAGAGGTTTTCAGATGAGCGGAAATTCCCGAATCTTATGTGTTGTTTGGGGTCCGAGGCGGTCAGAATAATAAAGAAATTACCGGATGTGGAGGAGGGTGCTGAGGGTGGAGAAGATGGCAGAGGTGAGGGTGTAGGGTTATATGGGAAAGCGATGAAGACCGTAGAGGCACAATTTGGTAAATAGACAAATGTTATGTTGGAAAGGTACACATTTTTTACAAGGAAACAAATTGTGGGGGAATGTGTTGATGTGGTCATTGCTGGCCTCAGGGTTTTTTTGGCTTCCTGCGAGTTCACGGGTTGGAAAGAGGTATATATTAGAGAACAGCTAATGATGCATTCGTCCAATCCGAAAATACAGGCGTGGTGGAGGCAGGCTGAAAATCCCTCGTTACAGAGGCATTGACGATTGCAAAGGGGATGGAATGGACAAGCAAGTTCCTCAAGGAGGTGAATGCTAGACCAGCGAAGGAGAGTCTTCAAAGTGTGAAGGAGTCGGGAGGGGTTATCGAGATGGACAAGGAAGATAGGACGGTGTGTGTGATAAAAAAAAGCCAAGTGGGAGAGTGGTAGCACAATCCCAGACACATGTCAAGGGGTAGTGCACGCGACGTGGCTTTGAGAAGCATGCCGCGAGGCTGGCGTGCAGGAAGTGTGGCAGGGTGGGTCATGTTGCTAGGCAGTGTAAATCTAACAAGCGGGTGGGCAATGAGAAAGGAGTGAAATATGTGGGGGAAGAGATGGTGGAGTGGGCAAACAAGGGTGCCCATGTTCTAGGGGAGGTAGGTGATGATGAAGAGGAATATATTCCTCCAGAAGTGGATATAGAAATAGCGGGGGAGCAGATAAAAGCATTGGCAGATTCAGGGTCACCGTACACGGTTAGACCTGAAGAACAGTACAGGATGATTTAAACTTTACATGGGAGTGACATAAGACCACACGCATATGGCGGAAGTAGAATAAGGGTGATGGGTTTTGGGATAGACACCATTGCATATGCCACAAAGAGCATACGGGCGAAAATATAGATTGCGTCTAAAGGTGACTGCTTGCTTGGAGGGGGGAGACATGAAGGGAGAGTGGGCTTGGAGTCACATCCTGGTAAGGAGCAATACGTGAGAAATGTGAATGGGAGTGAGTCTGATGAGTTTGCACAGTGAATGGGGTGACGTACAAGTGGCAACTGAATGTGAATGAAAACAAGAGCCAAAACATATGGAATACCAAACAATATCCTAAAGCGGGCATACATTGTGGGCAAGTGTAGGAGTTTGATAAACAATTCCTTGGTACACCAATTAAGTTTAGGGGCTTACAGGGCTATCCTGCCCAGGGTCCTAATATGATATGATATGATAAAGAGGCAGATGTGGAGACATGGAAGGTCGTTATGCCGCCACTATGTACATATTTTAGATGGCACTCACCGTAGGTGTGCATGTGGGCCTGCTGAATCCTAATGCTCAGTGGGCATAGCCAGCTCAGAGGAGTATAATGTTATTGCCAACCAAGGAATTCCTACACACTCAGATGACCACAAGATGGTATATTTGGGGGTGCCATTGTACCCCCTCACACTGCAGTATGCCACTCCCAATGGAGCCACGTTCAGTGGATCCACAAGCTCAGAAGATCTGCCACATCTGCAAAGCCCCATTTCGGCACAGCTGGCTGCTTAGCTTCATGTGTGTAAAATGGGCATGTGAGAACGGCAGCGCACTCAGCATGCCAGAAGAAAATAACTGTATTTCAAACCTGGCACTTATCTATTCTGTCGCTTGACTGGTCTCACTTGGTGTTGGCGGTGTAGCTGTCCAGAAGCTCTCAGTTCTTTCTTTCATTTGGTCTCATCCACTGACTGAGCTATAGCTCCCAGCTTCTTTGATCTCCTTCTTGGTCTGGTCCCACGCAATATCTCTGGTATAGCTCCCAGAAATCTCTTTGGTCTTTTTCTTAGCCTCAGACAGGGTCTGAGGTAAAGCTCTGAGCAAGCCCTGTGATTTCCTTCTGGGTCTGTCTCGTCCAGTTTCTGGGGTGTAGTGCCCAGCATGCTCCCTGGAGTGGTCTCAGTCAGTTTCTGGGGTATCGCGCTTAGCAACCTGACAGTTTTCTTCTTGGTCTTCAATGTCTGAGATCTATCTCTTGACGTGTTCCCTGCTTGTTGTCACTCCCCTCCCTGTCTCTGGTCTATCACACCTCCTTCAGAGCCATTGGCTCTTTTCCAGTCCCATTGATAGGTTTCATTATCACATGAATATTTTGACTGGTTATGCCATAGTCTTCTTTTCTCCCGAAAACCTGATTGGTTGTATTTCTCGTGATTCTACAACTCTACCAGCTCTTAGAAGTGTGCTGCTTGTTATTCCCGTAGGTAATTAAAGTCATTAGAGTGGGCACAGCAACGGCTGAGGGCTGAGAATCCTAGCTGCCATTTTGAAATCAGGAGGCAGGAACATGGTGCCTCTGCCACACGGTGCTGTGTCTCTGTTCTTGAGTAGTGCCAGACGTTGACGGTGGCTCGGAGGGGCAGTAAGCACCCCATTCCGTAACTGCGAGCCGGCGTGAAGCAGAAGGCGGGAATCGTGAGCAGAGAAATCTACCTCTGCAGAAGCAGGCGCGATTCCCATGGAGCTTGATTTCTGCAGCAGGCTTTGTGTTTTGAGAGATCACGGAGGGCCATCTTAATTTCTGCAATGAAAAAAGTATTATGTTTCCACAAAAGGTTGGTTCTTGGGCTGGGGTTCTTGACTAGGCTCTATTCCTGATGATGTGGCTTGTACTGAGAAACCTATTTATGCCGTATTATCTCCATGTAGCCCACCACACTTTGGGAGGCATTCCTGGCCCAGAGATATGATATGTTATTTATAACGCGCTTAATGCCCAGAGGTTTTTAAGTGCGGACCCGGGGATCGAACCTGTGTTGTTGGTGTCGTTTTGCTTCCAAGGCGAGCATGTTGCCGCTGAGCTATCCTCTCGAGACGAGAGCACTGCTAGGCCCCAAAAGGGCGTCGGCCAATGTGACACACATAAAAAAGTGTGTTTTAATTCTGGACATGTTAAATTATTGTATTCTTTACATGGATAACACAACATCAAAAACGTGAATTTAATAAAAAAAAGTCTGAATGCAGAAAAAAGTTTAGTAGTATCAAATGTGGCTTTTTAATATTTGTTTCTCGCGAGTTGTAGCATGAGTACATGTGCCTAACATACCTTCTAATTATATGACCTTGGAACACTGCTCATTGAAATATATTTGTTTTGAAAAACAATTTCCTCAAAAACACCTCTTGTCATTAAGAACCCGAAAAGTGCCCAGAGAGCCCGCAAAGGCAGCACGCCGACAACGCCTCTGCACAAGCCTGCGCACATGAGTAATTCTGCACGCTTCATGTATTCATGGAATTGTTGCGCAAAGTGACCATACACGCAAGTCGTGGCTGGAAAGCCCCTGACACGCCCCGTCTGAAAATACATGCACCCTTGAAGCAGTGCGTGGTGTCCCCCGCAACCAGGTCTGCATTTCGGGGACACTGCGCGGGTTCCCTGTAACTGTTACCGACACTGCAACAACATGCGTACAAAATTCCGTAACTCTGGAAAATCTGCGTGCAAACCCCTGTGAACCATTCCTGCATCCCGATACATCTCTTACGCACACCCCTAACTTCTTTCAGAACCACGACTGCGTGAACGCAGCCCTAAATCACCATGCGATATTACCTCTGGGCAGTGATTCGTATGCGCAGGTGTATGTACGCCTGCCTTCGGGTGGTGGATACACCGAGAGCTTTGTGTGGTCATTTCCCCGATGTGAGGTTGGCCATGAATACGAGTTTACCTGCGCAGTTTTGGGTGTAGGATTGCCTAGCGTGGGTCGTCCCTCGGAATGTCCATATTTTTCCTTGTTCTTCCCCATTTTGCGAGTTCTGCCCCCTACTTCAGTCCATGTGCAGGACACGCCAACACTCTGTGAGTTGTCTTGCGCAATGCACTCAGCCGCTCGCAGAGACGTGGTGAGCCTGCATGAAGTCCCTGCAGAGTACGAAAAAGTCCAGCGCAGTCGATTCCATGAATCGACAAACAGGATTTCGTGTGCGGTTTGGCGCGCAAAGTACCTATTTACCACACAGAAAATTACCGGAATCTGGTCCTAAATCATAAGTTAATTGAAAAAAAAGCAGAGAATGGTCAGAAATGGCCAGACAATATTAAAAAAGGGAATGCATAAGCAAGACAAAACAAAAGTACTGAATGAAGATATCAGAAATTAAAAAGGAGCGAAAAAGACATTTAAATCAAAAAGAAATGTTTTCAAAAACTGAGAATAAAAAGTACATAACATTAATGATTAAGAAACAAAAAGATGAGAACTTGTGACTGGGAAGGAGGATTTTATAAAAGAAATGATGTCAGGGAACCGTCATTGTATTATTAAGAAAATATGAATGGGAACTAGAGAAGGCAAGAGATAAGTTGCCACATGTAGAATTATACATACATGAGTAGCTGTCCACTACAGGGCCATAGTCTACTGAGGGATTCCGCGTGGCATCCGATAGACTACGGGAGCAAAGCTTGAGCTGTCTGTGATGTCACTTGGAACTCAGAGGTAAAAATCACATATACATGATTGCAATCCTGATGACTCTGCACTCATAGCCATGAAATAGCAGGTGTACTGGTGTGTCGAAGCACGGCGGGGGGGGGGGGGCGGTGAGGGATACTGACAGCGACCCTGGGCGCTTCCTACCCCACAGCCATGCTTCCTCTTTGCTCGTGTTTTTCTACGAATAGCAGGCTGTTTATGGGTTTATTCTAAAATAAATGTGGGTTTATGGCTGCGCAACAGCACTTTGCCGAAACTGAGGGAAGGGTCACGCCATACTGATACTCAATTCACCCCCTCGCCAAGATTCCTCATGGCAGCTTTCAGAAGACAGGCATGCAGATTTCTTTACCCAGCGTTTTGACTTTTGGAGTTAAGGGTAATAGCCTGTACCCATGATCTGCTCCAAGTGATATTCTACATTGCTAATCCGTCCAGGCACTGGGTGGGGCGCTGGAGCAGCCCAAGGACTTCTCTTTCCTTTCTGATTGGGTAGATCGAGTTTTGAGATTGCAGGAGGGGAGTGGGCTCAGTGTAAGTCTGACACAAAAGCAAAACAGACTTCTGGTCCAAGTACATGGAGAAAAGTATTAATATGCAGGCTATCAACAGACAAGCTGTGGTGACCACGTGCTGCAGCCCAGAGCCACCTCCAAGGAAACCAGTGATCCATCAATGCAAAGATGCTCAGCGAAAGCTAAGGCTGAGCAGCAGCGAAGTGGGCCACAGATCAGGGTCAGCAGGGCTTCTCTTTCAAAGTGACCATAACTCGTCACCTGATTCCTGTGGCCGCGGACCCGTTACTGTGTGTTGCGACGTCAGCCCATTGCACTCTAATCATTCGGGTATTGATCTTCGCCTAGGCGATATCACTCTTTGTTCTTGGCATTTGGGCCCTTTTGCCAGCCCTATGATTTTTGCAAATGCGAATACAGATTTTGAGTTTTGGACATGGCTATTCTTCTTATCTCTATAAAATACTCTAAGCATTTTATATGAACGAAGCCGTTGTACTTTCTACTTTCTTTTCTGACCCTTCCTTAGTCCTTGGGAGGTAATTTGTACTCTGTGGAAATTTGCTGGACTCCCCTATAGTGAAACTTGTGAAGTTATATTGGAGAGGTAGTGTGACCCTTTCTGACCTGCAGTCTCGGCCTGGCCAATAGGGCACTGCCCGAACAAAAAATGCAAAATGCTGCTGTGGGCCAGTTTTGTTGGTCAAAGTGGGCCACGTTTCTCTGGCCAATGTGGGCCAGTATGATGAGTTACTGCACTATGCAGCTAGTAGTTCTGACCAGTGTTACTGAATACATTTTTTTAAAATGCACAATTTGCATCACATTTTATTAAAAAAAACCTTCTCCTTGGTTACTATCCAAACAGTCTGTCAAAAAAGGAATGATTTGCCATTTGCAACTATGGCCCACTTTTTCATTGGTGCCTGAGATAATGTTATGCCCTAGCCCGACCTTGCTGACCTGAACGAACATTAAGAGAACCTGATCCCAATGAAGCTGGAAAAGTGGATGATAACAATATCATGTGTCCATGAGAGATTGACCCCACTTCTATGGCATTTAACAATGGCTGCTTTTCTCACCCTGTTTAATGGACCTCAGATCATTGATCGCGGAAGCATGGCAGGCTTAGTCAGCGCTTCCGGAACATGGACACGTGACTCAAGGCTGCACGCAAACATGGGAGGCCAGTGTTAGTCTCACTGAGCTCTCCCACCTGCTAACATTTCTCAGCCACTGAGGAAGGGACTGCTGTCAAGATCACATGTAGGAGCCCACAGTCATGGTTTTACCAGACGCTGACACGCTCTCCATATAGGGTGCACCGCAGAGTAAGTAGCTGAGCACTGAAGTGATGCTAATTGTCGGTATGTCGGAATAAAATACAGTGTGCACATGTTACATGTAATAAGTGAGCCATGTATTACAGGAATGAAAGGAGAGGGATTGGTGTGTGCATCAGCTGTTAGCATTTGACATACTATGGAAGCGTGACTAGGAGTCCTTCACTGTAGCCCAGCATTCATCTAACTTCGCAAGTCTTTATCAGAAAGGGATTGCAATGGAGGCTGCGTTAGTCACCGCCATGGAAATATTTGGAAGGTCAGGTGTCTGCCAATCGCAAAGCCTCATTGAGTAAGAAGCAACTTTGCAGCATTGGGAAAGGTGATTACGGATGGATTGTGTTGCTGGCCCGTGGCACTAGCTTCAAAACACTAGGACCAGCTCTCTGCCCTCTGCCCCTGGTGCATCACGTCGCTTTCCAGAGGGGCATGGGACAGAGTTCCTTTACTGGGGCACAATAATGCCCTCCCCATTTCTTTAGAGATGTCTACTCTTACCGAGTGATTACAGTTCTTCCTGTGAGTGGCAGCTCCACTGATATGCACTGATAGTGTGAATGCTGTCATCTAAACTTAGCAGGGCAACACATGAACAACATGACCTTGGTACAAGCTAAACAGGGTATCCTTTCCATCAGACCCCACTAGACCTCCTTCATACCTGGCAGCACACGTTTGCAGAACACCGACTCAAACTTGATGTACTTGAAATATTGAATATTAAACAATTAAAATAGCTGCATTTATGTTGTTGACTAACATGTTGCGTTCCTTTATTTCAATGACACACTGCAATTGACTTAGTGAGACTATTACTTCTATGGCCTTGCTCTTCAACAATAGGATTTGTTTTGGTTTAGGATTTGCAATTGATTTAGTGAGACTATTACTTCTATGGCCGTGCCCTTCAACAATAGGGTTTGTTTTGGCTTAGGATTTGCAATTGATTTGGTGAGACTATTACTTCTATGACCGTGCCCTTCAACAATAGGATTTGTTTTGGCTTAGGATTTCTGCTGACGTTATTTTTGTGTACCTCTTTTCTTTGTTTTCTCTCTTTCCCAGTTCTAATCATTTCCTGTTTATATGTCATATTTTCATTTTAGAAGAGATTTAGGGGGACCCCCCGTTATTGGTAGTTTATATACTGCATTTGTTGGAAGTCAAATATGTGTGTCTTGTGGGTCAGTGTGTTTGTAAAGGGTCCCCTCCCTGTCACACTATGTTACATTATATTTAATTTACTGTGCATACTTTTTTTATATGACAAAAGTGTGCATTCCCTCTTATTTGTTTATGGGTGAGATATTTTTTGCAAAATGTCATTATTTCATTCATTATTTATTCTTTAATTCTGACCTACATAGAACTCATTTGTTATTCTTTATTTAAAACAATAATATTAATATCCCTTTATTTGTGATCTCCACTAGCTTTTCTACACTAAGTTAACACAGCAAACATGACAGTACTGCATGCTTGCATGTTATTATGGTGCTGCACTCACAGATTGCGATAGTTTGCAAACACGTGGTCGATGTAGTCTTAGGCACTCTTTGCGCTGGATATGTTAGAAAAGCACTTTATACCTGTTCCGCAGCCATCACTTTGAGCAGCCAAGTGTAGTTCATACTGTGACCACACCTGATCTAATGTACCACCCTCTTAACTGGAATGCTCAGTACTTACTAGTGATCCTGCAGGAAAGATGTGCATACTGTTTGCTAATGTGTCTGTGCAATTAACCCTTCACTAGCTTGTTTTGTGGTAACATGCACTTCCTTTCTTGTTTTCATTCAAGCTGTGTATGCAATGGAAATTAATGTGGAGAAAGACAGACAAACGGGAGAGACTAAGATCCTCTCTACATCCGCCATCGGCCCGGACGCAGTGCATCAAAGAGGAATCAAAGTCTATGATGACGGCAACAAAGTAGTCTATGAAGTCCATGATGGCGGCCTAGTGGTAGAAAATGGAGTCCATAAGTTGACCTCCCGGGATGTAGATGAACTTTTACACAAAGCGGGGCAAACAAATGTAGTGACAAGCATGGCAGAGAGGACAGCAATTGCTGATGGTAATCCGAGTCACGCAAAAGAGCAAATACTTTTCAAGGAGGCCAAGCTGGAAATGGTGCACAAATCTGGCAAGGAAGGTCCTGGGAATCTTGCACATCAGCGGGAAAGAACTGCAAAAGAGGAGATCCCAGACGCCAGTACGGATCAGCCAGTGACAATGATTTTCATGGGGTACCAAAACATTGATGATGAAGAGGAGACAAAAAAAGTGCTAGGCTACGATGATGCCATCAAGGCCGAACTGGTGCTCATCGATGAAGATGATGAAAAGTCCTTGCGCGAGAAAACTGTGACCGACATCTCCATCATTGATGGAAATGCCGCAGAGTTGGTCTCTGGGAAACTTTTGACAGACACCACAGAGCCCTCCTCCCCGGAAGGGAAAGAAGAAAGCCTGGCCACAGACCCCGTTCCAGGTACACAAAAGAAAAAGCGCTGTAGGTGCTGTGTAGTCATGTGACTACTTCTTCCTTTCCTTCACTGTGCCCGAGGGGCACTTGCCTCTTTCATCCTTTCCAATCTCTGAGTAAACTACTGCCTGCAATACTGTGAACTGGAAGTAAATGCCTCGGCTGCCTTGCCATGTGGTTGCTTACACCTGGAATTCTTTTGCAAGATGACTCCTGCACTTTCCCAAAATCTATTATTTGTATATTGAGTGTACATATGTATACATAAATGCATATACATATAGTGTATATGGATATAAATATACAGAGAGAAAGAGCATAGATGTATTGATATTGATTTACATTTTTATAATTTTTATATATGTCCTAAAATATTGATAATATATATTAAGCCACTCTTTTAACAGTAAAGGGTTGAGCGACTTTTAGTATGTTTTGCTGCATATATTTTAGTCCCCAACTCTGCGGCTACTTCACATCTTCGCGGACTGCACGTGGGTGAAAGTAATAGGTTTCTCTATCATGAGAACCAATGGTGTGGCATCCTGCATGAAAGAAGTGTGCAAAGTAACGCAAGGGGGGAATGCTTTAATTTGGGGAATGGGTGATCATATCATAGTCTGACAGCTTGATATTCCAGAATTTGGTTAGAATCCACAGACCCCGTTTCCTGTATGAGGTCGCAGATGCGAAGTGGTGGGTGCGTTTTGCCTTAAGAACTTCCAGTTTACAGTATTGTTCCATTCTGTCACCTTGTCAAGTGGAAAATAGTCTATCGTGAAAAACATTGCGCACTGTTCAAAGCGAGTGCAATGTTGTTGCTGTTTCAGCATTGTGGCATTAGTTAGCATGCCAGTGTGTATGCCGCAGGCGTGACGAGTTCAGCCCATGGCTCAAAGGTACTCTGAAAAGTAGAAGCACACGTTTGCAGCATAGTTTTTTCTCTCCGAACACAAATGTGCTGAAATTCCTACAATAAGCTAATGGGTGGGAGCAGGCGTGCCAGGGGTCATCCTCCGTGTGCTGTAAGCATGTGTTTTTCTAATGTCAATGCCTTCTTATCTGCCCAATCTTTACAAGAGTGAGTTTGAAGTGGTTAGATGTGTTGTTTTTAAAAGAAATATGTTTTGAGTGTTTTTTCCATTCTGAGGTGGTTTTTAAAATAATGTTTCTACTCTCCTTGAATGGTGCTCTGTCTGCAATTGTTAAGATCCCCGAATACCTGTTGGCACTTTTCCTCCCCAGTCTGTGTGTTCTTCCCGTTCTTGGACAGCAAGGTTTGTTTTTGAGCTACTGTTCCATTGCAAGAAAAAACTTACAACAATAAACTAAAAAAATGTAAAATGTGGAAACGCATCACAAAGGCCACCCAGGTCTTACTCAAAGGGTAAAAGTAAGGGACCAAAACCAAAAATGCACGATCCATCAGAAATGAGCACCCATCTTTTCGGGAACCCTGTTGCACTTTTGTTACTTTGCAGATTAGTGTCCAACAGTGTCAACCTAAAAGCAAAGAGCAAAGTCCTGTAGTTTTGCCAAAAATCAGAGGGGACTGGATTCGGCCATTTTTTGGTTGTTGACGTGTAAAGGAGTGAAGCACCTACTTCTCTTCTGTAAAAGGACTAATGCTTGGCTCAGGCTAACGTACCAAAGCATCATTTGCCATAAAAGTGTGAGTTACACATTTCTGGAGTTGATCCGCGAGTTCTTTTCTAATGAGGAAGCTTTTTTAACAGCAAGTTATCCTCCCGAGATACGCCCCTATAGGCCTTCTCACTAAAGATGCGAGCTGGCCATGCCCTGTGCATTATTGAATCTAGCAATCCGACTAGGCTGAGGTCTGAAAAATGAAAGCGGGGCATACTAGTCCACGAAATCAAGCAATACATTTAGTAAAACACATTACATTAACAAGTTTGAGACTGTAAGTTAAAGACAGCTCAAAACCGATACGGCACAAAAGTATATGCAACTTGGTAAATGGGAAGCAAAGCTTGGCTGAGCAGAGTAATACCAATATTTTCACATGTGAAAGGATATTGAAAACGAGAATATAAAGGCAACATGTTTAATTTGGGGAGATCTTAAGGTAGCGGGAACTAATTTTAATTCACTGCAAGATGGATAATGTAACGGGCAGCTTAGAGGCATTGGAAATAATCAACTGTGGACCTAAAATAAAAATGGCCCCTGTATTGTTCATTAGTATCATTCCACTATGAGTATGGCAATAAGCAATGATTACCAGATGTCAGAATGCCGGGGCAGGATAATAGAGAAAGGGGGATAGTTCCTACCATGGCTCAATTAGAAAGGCACTGCATTGAGATGGTGACCAACCAGCCCTTTTGCCCCACTCTGTCTTCGGTGGGAGTTGACTTATTATCATCTTTGTAATAGTCAGTCTGTCAGATTGTCCAATTATAGAGCTGAAGCCGGGCTCGTTGAAGTCAGAGGTTTACTGGGCTCATTGAAGGGAGAGGTCTACTGGGCTCATTGAAGTCAGAGGTCTACCGGGCTTTTTGAAATCAGAGGTCTACTGGGCTCTTTGAAGTCAAAGGTCTACCATGCTCGTTGAACTCAGAGGTCTACCTGGCTCATTGAAGTCAGAGGTCTAGCGGGCTCATTGAAGTCAGAGGTCTACTGGGCTCGTTGAAGTCAGAGGTCTGCCAGGCTCATTGAAGTCAGAGGTCTACCAGGCTCGTTGAAGCCAGAGGTCTACCGGGCTAACTGAAGCCAGAGGTCTACCGGGCTAACTGAAGTCAGAGGTCTACCGGGCTCATTGAAGTCAGAGGTCTACTTGGCTTATTGAAGTCAGAGGTCTACCGGGCTCGTTGAAGTCAGAGGTCTACCAGGCTCATTGAAGTCAGAGGTCTACCGGGCTAACTGAAGCCAGAGGTCTACCGGGCTAACTAAAGCCAGAGGTGTACCGGGCTAACTGAAGTCAGAGGTCTACTGGGCTAACTGAAGTCAGAAGTCTACTTGGCTCATTGAAGTCAGAGGTCTAGCAAGCTCATTGAAGTCAGAGGTCTAGCGGGCTCATTGAAGTCAGAGGTCTACCGGGCTCGTTGAAGTCAGAGGTCTGCCAGGCTCATTGAAGTCAGAGGTCTACCAGGCTCGTTGAAGCCAGAGGTCTACCAGGCTCATTGAAGTCAGCGGTCTATCAGGCTCCTTGAAGCCAGAGGTCTACCGGGCTAACTGAAGTCAAAGGTCTACCGGGCTCATTGAAGTCAGAGGTCTAGACATGAAAATAAGAGACTGCAGCAAGTCGTTTTCTGACCTTTATAAGGTCCGTAATTTCCCTAAAAACCTTCTTCAGCGCAATTTCTTGGCCACATGGCGTAAGCGTGCAATCAAAGCTGTGTTAACAAAATAGTGCAGCTGGCCTTTAGTTTCATAACAGATTGAAGATGAATCAGAGTATTCATGCAGCTCCAACAGGGCATTTATGCGCTAGACAAAAGATCAACAAGATCAGCAAATATAAAAGCATTACAAGATTAATACAAAAAGCTAGATAAAAGCCACAAATAAAGTGAGTCCACGCCTCAGAAAGTGGGAAAATCAATGCAGCAGGGGTGGTGGCCAAATGGAAGAGGTCTTCCTTAGTGCTCCGTGGTCTAAGAGCCCCAGGTCATTAAAATGACTGCACCCCACCCCCACTCACAGAGGGACTCCAGAGTCAGTGTAGGCAAAGCTCAGCCGGTGAAAGGGTAGTCCTGCTGGGAAGACCCTCCTCGTGTCAACACCTGCAGAGAGTCTGATGGATAATAAGGGGAGAGAGGTCAGGGGTCCTTCACGCGGTCACAGCAGACAAACTGCACCATCAAATGCAAAGATCTTCAGACGAAAAAGCTGCAAGTTGCTGTCCATAGCTCCCCCCCACTCCCTTTGATGTTCCGAGGAAAGGGACTTTTACGGGAGAGCTGTCGGCCCTCTACCCCCGTGATCCGCCCCACCTCTACCGTCAGTGTGGACCACCAGGTTGGATTCTAGAGCAGAGCTGGTTTAGTCAGACTGAGCTTAGGGCCCTTTAGGAACGTGCATGTAATGGATGGGATCACACAGACAAACTCCCAGTCCAAATAACCAAACCAACTCAGGAAGATGACAAAGTACTGTTTTATTAACAATTATCTAAAACAGGGAGTTACAACGGACATCAACAGAAGTATGCTCGATTTCTCTCAGTGATCTTTTCACAACACAAAGGGTATATATCCAAATTACGTCTGAGGTGATGTCATACTACGTGGCAAATAATGAAAAACCTACTGGGGATCGGGATAGGCTTAAGAGGAACATCTAAGTATATAATCTATAGGAACTAGGTTTGTAATTGGCTGCCCACTGTCAGGCGGACTACTTATGCCTACCTCTAAAAAATGTCATCTTCAGAAACATTAGATATACAGTTTCTTATTGGTTCTCAAACTATACAGTCCTTCGTTATATGGACCACTACAATTGGTTGGCACACTTGTACCAAGTCTGGAACATTTGGTTCACTTAGCAGCATGTAAGCGCAGACCCAGGTGCAAGAGATGTGCCTGACTGGCTCTACCTCCCCACCCAATTTGCCCAACATCTCTCATCACCCATGCCTTCTGCCATGCATGAAGATTGTCTTTGAACTTGGGTGTGCAAAGTATCCTTGTCTCTGATAATACACAGGCATTCTATCGTGTTCTGGGACTCCAAATTCAAACTCTATTTTCATCCTTGGCTCACATTACAGGAGACCATGATTTAGTCCATTTTGCAGCTTTCAAAAGTCTTAAATGAATTAAACGTGCCACTCTTGGTGTTCCTTCTTTGCACCTTAACAAGGGATGACTCATCCTTTGTACATTCGCTCCTTTCCAGAATAGATAGCTGACCTTGGCTGCTTCAATCTTGACTGCAGGCCAGTCAGCCTTGCCATTCGGCTCCACGATTCAGCTCATTCTTGCTGCGACATAGTTTTCTCTTTATCCTTCATATGTACTGGATTACTAAAATTCATGTTACCGATGTCCAGCTTCTATACAATAGCGGCTTCGCCTGCATTCTATTCACTACATATAGCCAGCTTCTAGGATGACTTAATCTACTTGCATTTCAGTGTCTGTCCAAATATAGAACGGTTAATTCTCTGCAGTACATTTTTGTATTTAAAAGTTCACTTGATTCTTTGCTTCGTCATTAGTCTCTTCAGGATCTATACATCCTTTTCAGCCAGTATCCGGAGATGTCGTTCAGACTTTTTCATGATGTCACAGGGTTCTTTTCTGTGGTCCTTCTCAAATTCCTTCAGGGTGTTCCTCCCTCAAATTGTCATCCCTTCAGGGATACATTCGATAGGGTTGTCTCAATGGGTATCTTCTTTCGAACATACGTTGCGGTATTGGCACAACTGCCAATGTCAAATAGGGCACAATCTCAGGCTTCCAACATATGGGAGGTAGGGGGCTGGGGTTTCCTGCCGAGGCATGCAGCTGCTCCTCTACAAGAGGACCACCTTTCCCTTCCTCTCTTTCCTCCATGGTGTCACCCACACTGTCACCATGACAGCTACCCCAGCTCCAGGCTTTTCCCGGTTCCCCCTGAGCAGCTCCCCAAACCGCTGGGAAGCTTCTTCTGCTCGTGTTTGGCATTCTCCTCTACAGCATTCTTCTTTGCTGCTGCAGCCGCCGCCATGTTTTGTCACTCTGAAGGCCGAGTGAGTGAGCCTCCGCTCTGGGTTTATAAAAGTAAAACCATCAGAACCTACCAGCCTGATGCTGTGAAAGAAGTGGAAAAAGCAGACAATTGTGCCTCTAATTCTAAGGCTCCCCACACACATTTTATTAATGGCTGGTGTGGCACTCAAGTAAAGAGAGTTGGTGCTTTACTTCATTTAAAGATTTTCTCATGTATATTATCCACATGCACTTCAAAAATGCGGCGCACCTCCAACAACACGTTCCGTGTCCAATGTTATCCCTTAACAAGTCTAGTACAATCTTTTCAGAGCCACACAATTCCACTTCTGACTAATAACATCTCCACGGTTTCTAACCTATGCTGGCGTGTTGCCGGTGAATTGTGTGGCTATGAAGTATTGCAGAGCACTTTCTTTTTGAGCCAATGCCTGGCCTATCTGTGCATGCAGTCCAACCTAGGGCTTAATTTCAGAAACTGTGCATGCGTGCAGGTGCAATTTTTCGCCATTTTAGGATGGGGCAAAAATTGCCTGAGTTCAAAAAATGTTAATGTTGGACCATTGTTGTGTTTGTCCTGGTCCAAAAAGGGCCCACTGCTACTAGAACAAATGTTGCCCTGGTGCAAACCCTCGTGGGCTGATGTTACCTCCAGATTAAAGAGAGGCGGGTCAAAGATGAGTTAATTTTATCTTCTAACAAATATGTCAAAGCGCATATTATTATTGTTTATTTATTTCCAACACACCAAAGCCCGTGGGCATCAGGCCACGGAGAAAAGATCTCGGAAGTGTGCATCAATGTGATCAGGGGGAGAACTGGACAACTTAAACTAAAGAGAAAAGAATCGTTTTCATAGCTTTTTTATAGACGGAGAGATTTCTTTCACATCGTACGTCCATTGGTAGCTTATTCCATGCAATAGCCGCTTTTACGGGATAAGAACGTTATTTTTCCTTGACTCGACGAGATCTAGGACGTCGCAGTCGCATGGCATCTTTTGAACTAGTGCTTCTGGATGAGGTTTGGACAGTGATACGTGTTTTTAGATAACTGGGTGCATCACCAAACAAACACTTGTGAGTCAGGACATTGATTTTAAACTCTATTCTTTCTTCCACCGGGAGCCAGTGAAGGTCTCTTCTGTGCTGTGAGATATGCTCTTGCTGGGACACACTTTTCACCATTCCCACGGCATCATTTTGCAGGATCTGAAGGCTCTTAATACACCATTTACTTGCTCCGCCTAGTAGTGTGTTGCACTTAACTAGTCTTGATAAGACTAGAGCTCTTACTAACATGGCACAATTGCCTGCTGAGACAAAAGGTTTTACCAGGCATCAACAACATGAACACAGCTAGAGCACACTGATAATGTGCACATGGACCTAGCTCTAATTGTGTGAACATTATATAGATGTTTGAATATCTGACTGCATCGTAGTTTAGTTTACTCTTTGACCGCACGGAACTGTTACACGTGTAAGGTTTTATGTTTGTATGTTTTGTAAATACACAACTGTTCACCAAAGTAAATAGATGGCGGTATCTGTTTGAACCGCACAGAAAATTCCTGTAAAGTGTAATGCATGTGTCTTGGTCCAAAGTTAAGACTAATACCTTTGCTGTTCGTCTTTGCCTTGACCTAGTTCCTTTAGGGTTCATTTAGGTTGCATACAGTCCGATTCATTCCAGCCACAGAATAATACAATTTGTACATATTGGATTGAACGTATGTCAATAATGAATCAGTGGAAAGACCACCCTCCATTGTTCTGTATATCTTATTAGCCCTTTGTCTCTTTCCACGTTAGGGTCCAACTCCAGTTCTCCATCTATGCTTATGGAAACCCATCCAGTCAAAACACTGCCAGGCCCGACCTTTCCTCTAGCCGCCGGGCAGAGGCAAGGGGCAGTGCCCACCTCAAGTGAAGATAAGGTCTTCTGCGTAAAGAAGGAGATCACTACATCAAGGAGGCCCCAGGGCCCATTCTATTGCAGGTCAAGGCTGCACCTCTGGCTATCGGTTTCAGATTTCTACTACAAGCTTCAAATCCTGGGCCCAGGGCATGCGGCTTGTTCCCTTAAGGATCCGCCAATCCTTGCACGGGCTCTGTAAAGAATGACCCCAAAGTAATGACCCCTATAACAATGTGCGCAATGCACAGTCCCCCCTATGTCAGTTCCCTCCTTGTTGAGGCAGTCACATGTAACTGGTTTGCAACAGCGCCCTGAAGTCTGAGGGTTTAGGCGCTTTATAAATGTAATAAATAAATAAATAAAGTCGCACAACAGTCCAGCCCAAACACTGCGGAACCTTCATCGCAAGAAGAATGATGCTTCATTGCAGAGGTGTCACTCTGATATGAAGCAGGGAGGTCTGGGTGGGCTATTGCCCCAGGACTTTTGGTTGTAGCCCCCGGATAAAAGCTCAGGGACTACAACCAAAAGGCTAGCTAGCGCTGAGTTTCGACAGTCCCAACATTAGTGGAACCCCAGATCTTTTCCAGACCTAGCAACACCCCTGCCAGTTCCTTGTGCCGACCAATGAAGAGCGAGGGGATTGTCTGTTAGTCGCTGTTCACTCTTTTTTTGGCGTCATTGTCCAGAATCTAGGCAGGGATCTGTTACCCACGTCTGAAGGGCAGGCTTGTGAATATAGCTTAAGTAACAAGCGAGGCTCAGGCATAGCACGCCTCAACAGGAGGTAATGGAGAAGCAAAACAGTAGGGTTGGGCTTCAACCCGAGACCGCCTGACCCACTCAAATGGGGACAGGCAAAAACTCTAAACATTCAGTCACAAAATGTGAAAAACATTTCTAAAAATCAATTAATGCAAGACAGATGTAAAAATGGCATGACTGAATAATGTAAAAGAACCTTCGTATAAATTCATTCCGGAATACAACTGAACAAAAACTGTATGTAGCAGCATATTACTGATAGTGCCATGCACACAATAGCCCCCCACGTGCCCTGTATGTGCATTGCCTTTAACCCCTGCTTCTGCCAGCTGAAAAGGACTCACTGCACCTCTCAGCGTCCGCTGACACTGAATGACCAAATTGTGGTTTCTGGCCGTACACTTTGCAGCCCCTTATAACAATGCGTACCCTGAGTTCACCCAAAAGGCTTCGGCCCAGTGCCACGACAGTGTCTCTGGATGCCCAACTGCATCCATCTACAGCTGGCAGACACCATGCCCACTCCAACTCCTGCCACCACTTCACCCAGGGCCCAGGGGACACTTCGTCACTGGTACAACATCATCTTCTCTGGGGTATCCCCTACCTCCCTTCTGGTTAATGTTTTCCCTTCCCCCATGTAAAGCACGAATTCATCCAGTCCATATTTTTCTTTCCGGTCTGCTACTGTCATTATTGCACTTCTCATATAACCAAACACAAACACACACTGCAGCATAATCCGTCAATTCTGCCCAATTACCGATGACTGCAAGTTACACTGGGCCGCAGCTGCTCGCGCGGCCATTTTGGCGGGCCCTGTGTCAGCGCCTCGTCAGTCTTCTGGGGAAACGTTCTAAACCTGCCCAGCTGCCGCCGCCGCCTCCAATCAGCGAGTCCCTTGCAAGTAACTCGAAACTGCCCCCGCGCAGCTGTTTCATCCACGCCTTTCATTTGCGCCTCTGGGGTGCAGCTGTGGCGCGTTCCCATTGTTCTAACGTGACGTTTTGCATAAGGGGTGTGTGGGAAACCGTTCAGTGGCCAGCACAGCTCGTTATCAGCCCGATCTCGATGGAACCCGTCTTACGGCTGTAGTTACGTCGGGAGGAACGGCTGCCTTATATATATAGAGCACAACTGCACGCATTAATATAGCCAATCGGAAGTGATATCAAAGAAAGTGAAAGGATTTTGAAGTGAAATATCCAAAGCTCCTTTACATGACCTTTCCTAAGCAAAATAAAAAGGAACAGGATACATTAGCATTTTCCTTTCAGAAAATCAGAAATCAACACCCGATAAATAGCCTATTTTCCCACAAAGTGGCCGATAAAGTATGACAGGTGTGTTTCCTTTAAACATAAATATTGGCGCCTCCACTTATAAGTTCTCTCTTATAACACGCTTCTGAGACGAGTGGTTTCTAAGCGCCTATGGGGATTCGAGCCTATGTTGAGGGGGGTGTCTTGCTTCCAAAACCAACGCGTTGTCCCTGAGCTATCCTCCCCCCACAATTTGCTCTCTGAGATTAAAAAAAAAAAAATCCAAAACCAGACTGCATTTTTGCTTCTGCCTCAAATAATACAATGTGACGTACCCAGCACCGACTGTGAGGCACAGCTCATGGCTCTACAAGAAAATGCAGTCCTCGAAAATTGTTCACATGAGGGGATCTAAAAAGAGCAGAGATATATGTGCCGAGCTGCTAAATAATGCACAATGCCTTTACAATCTCGGAGTGCTGGTTTCCTTTCTTTTACTAAACAGCCTAAACCCTCAAAAAAAGAAGGGATCATGTCTTTTTTAACCAAAGTCTTGCGGAATGTAAGGATAAACGATTGTTAGCTTCAATATGTATAGATATAACTGGGGTGCCATTCAGTGACCCCTATATCTATTGCATTTAACACAAAGAACACTTAGGAGTTTCTATCACTAAACGCGTCATCTTATGTTTTTGCGATGAGCAGAACAGACCAAGAAACTGAAGTTTTCTCCCAAACTCTTTTTTTTATTGTGCATTTGTAAGGTGCTTATACATCAAGAAATTGTGTTTCACAGCGCCCACAGGGCAAGGGGAGCGGGGGAGGGGGCACGACATGGGAGCAAAGGCAAATAGAATAAGCTGGTAATCAGGGGCGGGGCGGTCCTACCAGACCTTGTGAGCATTCAGAACGTGCATTATGATTTGTTCAAAAAAAGCTGGTGCTATTGTAAAATGGCTTTAACTGTGGTAGTGGAACACCTGCTACTTCGACATACCCCCCGCATACCAAACTTCCGCACTGTTCTGGCCACGCTTAAATGGGGTCTGGTGGGTCTATTTCTAGCCGTGCAGCAAGGTAGGCCGGGGTTTTAACCCCGGCTTTAGCAGTGACCACCATGGCCCTTCCCTCCTCTTTCTTCCTCTTTCTTCCTCACGAATGAGGGCTCATGTGATGTTAGCACTCATGCATCACCTCACTTCCCTTGGCCTGGACTTTAAAGACCTATCTTCTTGTCGCGCACAGTCACAGTTTTCCAATTCAACTAGAAGCAGCTCACGGTGATCTCAGGCAGTGGTCGAACTGTAAAAAATAAAGTCGTGGAACGATGTTCCTTCTGACCCCGCCCCCTTTTCTGGCCACTCCCCCATACTCACTGTGACTCCCTCTCCCATTCGGATCCCAAAACTGGGTGCTTCCTTTCCTCCACTCCGCCCTGCAACATTGTGTTATACAATAGTTCTAGCAACCCTGAAGAAAACATGAAAGAAAAGCCATTTCAATTACCACAATGTTTGTGTCATTGTCACCCCTAGCATGCACCTTTATGCAGCCTTCCCTTCAACACCCGCCATGTGCACCTCTTAAAGGACATGCCTAGCTACACACACCCCTCGTTGCCTGCAAACAAAGCTCAGCCTACAGCCATTCATACGCAGATTTCTGTAACCCGTGCTTTTTGGCTGCCAGGGTATTGGTTTTACATACAAAGCAGTCTACTGAAATTAGCAACACCAGGTCTAGCACCTGTGAGATAGCTCAGTGCGACGTTACACTGGCTTTATATTGGCAGTGCGCATGTACGAGTACCCTGTACGGGTGAAGTTTAAAAGTATTTTTTTTTAAAGTTGCCGTACTAGAACGATATTCTCGGTTGCATTAAGTAAGGGAACGATGACGGATTGCCCCGGTAAGTACGCGAATGTCGTGCCCTTTAGTTCCCGCCCATTTTGACCTCTGATCTCAGGACTACGGGATAATGAGCCGCATTCACGAAGCTGCACCAGAAGCTGTAGCGAGGTACCCCATCTTACGCCCCGCCCCTCGTAGCACATATCTCTCATCGCACTAGTCCATTCCCTAATGTCCCATAGGCGCTCCGCTCCACGTCTAGGGGCCGCCTAGCCTACTAGCTCATAGCAAGATGCCTCTTAAATAGGACCAGTCTTAAGCTGTGAAATTTCAACAGCATTCTACATTTTCTTTCAATAGGAAGTCATCCCAAGGGACAATGTTTGAGTGAGTCAGACAGTTGCCATTCGAACGCCCGCGCCAGATATCTACCTATTTCCATCAAGTAGGATGTTCTCTCGTGTGAAGGAAGCCAGCTGCCACCGGGCTCGGACGGGGGCATAACATTGTCTCGGGCAGCAATGTTAAAGTGGGCCACAGTTGCAAACGGCAATTCATTCCTTTTGTGACACTGTTTTGAGTAGAACCCAAGGGGGAGTTTTCTGATCAAATGTGATGCAAATTGTGATATTTAAAGAATATCTATTCAGCGACACTGGTCAAAACTACTAGCTCCATAGTGAAAAAAACTCATCAACCTGCCCCACATTGGCCAAAAAAGTGGCCCACATTGACCCAAAAAATGGCCCACACTAGCATTTTGCATTTTTGGTTCGAAATTGCCCTATTGCCCCATAGGCCTGTCCGAACCTTTCTGGCACACCTGTGGGACATGGGCTCTTGTCTTCACTGGTCAGGAGCATAAGTAACATATCCCCTTATAAAACATTGCTGTGTACTTAACCTGGTTATTAACGAAAACCATTAATGTGTGTTACAGGTCCTGACCCTCTTCCTTCCCAAGCATCAGGGAAACCTCCAGTTCTCTCTCTGGACCCTCTGACAATCAGACCCTTCCTTGCTCTTACATAGTGTTGGGATGGGCATTCGCCCATCACCCAACTACCCAAGTGCCTTCTTAACATCTATGGAGCCCCGGCCATGCTCGGCCTCACGCTGGCTCCCACCTTCGCAAATTCTGAAGGATTCTAACAGCTTCATGGTCTCTTCTGACAGTACTCGTTGAACGTGATAAACTGCTCCCCCTGGTACAGCTGTGCAAGTCTTTCTGGCCGCATACTCTGACCCTACGCTCCCCTGTCCGTACCCTTTGTAAGTTCCAACAGGATTCGGAAAGCAGTTGCCAGCTATCCTAGCTGGGCCGGGTAGGCCCTGCAGCTTTCTTGGAAATCTCTCACTATTGATCGCGTCTGTCACCAGGTCCTGGTGCTGTGTGGCGAACCACGGAAAGGTACGCGCCGACCCTTCCACTTAAGACGCCCTAACGTCAATCTCAAAGGTAATACAGATCCTCCATGAATTTAGAAATAAACTACAGCATAGCAGTTTTTTAAGTCTTTCAATAATTTGTTGTCTCATTTTAGCACACAGGTGATCGCTTTACTACTAAGAAATGCCCCTCCCCTTCTACAGTGAATCCTTTCACTCCGGTCGCTGGGTCACAGTGCACCGTCAAACTTGCTAGGATTCAACTACTACACTAATAGACACCGACCATTGGGAAAGAAAAAGATAATAAGACGTCTGATTGGATGGCGTTTGCCTCTTAAATCAACCTTTATCATTTCTTATATGGAAGGATAGGGAGAGGTGCCAGAATGTACGTACCCTTCGTTTTTTAGATGTGTTTTTCCAAGATAAAGCTCAAGTATGAAAAGTTCTGAGCATATGAGCGAGAGGTCATGTCTCATTATTATAATGATATCAAGAAGCAGGTGATATTTACTGATCCAAGCAACCACAGTTTTCAGGTCATTCAAACTTGGTGGGTGAAAGCACAGTCAAGGGTGATGCATTGTTTCCAGCAAAGTAGCCAAGCTTTGAATGGGAGAGCACTGAACAGAGCAAGCTGAGTTACCCATGTACCCATCCTATGATTGGACCAATCGCTGATACCGTCTCAATGACTCCTCATGTCAACGGCCATATGCTACCTGCTTCAAAAGTGCAAAGACGACTGAAGCGACAACCTCTTAATCTGCTTACGGTCACTATGGGCGCTGATAGGAAAGAAAGGCAAAGGAACAGGAAACTCTGTGACTTCAAAATGGTGGATGCTGCAATTCTGGTGGCTTCAGCAACTAGCGCTACACTTGAAGGAAGCGGTGGGTACTTAAGAACTCAGTCAATTCTGGTATTTGATTCTCTACAAGAAACACTGCTTGGCAATACTTTGGGGGGTCGGGTCTGCAGCCTGTGGCTCTCCAGATGCGTTCGGCTACGACACCCATGACCCCTCACTATTGACTATGATGGCTACGGCTGGTGGGCATGGTGGCTCAAAACATCTGGAGAGCCTAAGGTTGCCAAACCCTGTTTGTACTTGTATCTTCTAATCATTTTATAAAATGTGCCAGAGCGACTTTTCACCAACTGTTCCCCAACCACTTCAAGCACTTACCAGCTGTGGGCAAAGCCGTCTCTAGGTGGATACCCAGACTTAAGCACAGCTGTGCCTGCGGCCTGCATGAACCTGCAGAAGGAAGGAATTCATTGCCCAGTGGCTGCCTCTGAAAGGATGTGGCCGATCCCGCTGCTCAAGATGATGTCCAGCCCAATAAGTAGCCCTAGCGTGGACCTTACAAGAAGAACTCGCGGTGTGTCAACGCGACATACTTCAGACCTCTCTCCCACCGTTAGCTGCTGGGTGAGCACTCACTACAGAACCCCACCACTAGGGTATACTGTCTCAGTCACCCAACATCTAATTACACAGTAGCGCCCGCAAACATGATCAAATAAACCCGGCCCACATTACGTGGCAATCTAGTGGGTTACCTATCTGAGCGCGCGCAGCAACAGACACTGCAGGACTCCGTTCCATAACATTTGCGCCATTGCAAAAAAAAGAGCAAATCATTCCCTGACATTATATCTGCGTCACTGGGAACTGGACAAATCAAGGTTTGCTCCAAACATACCCCGTAAGGTAGTTCAGCATGCGTGCAAAAAAGACTATCCTGTTATCTACACAGCATAAAAGGGAGCAAAAAATGTTGTTGTACTTTCCAAATGATAAGGGTGTTTGAGGTTTAAGTAATGTGTACTACTTCAGATTACTTGAGCAGCAAACAAACTGCCGAGTCCCTTTGCTTCATGTTTGCCATGGTCTTCATCAATAATTCTGTCATATGTACTGGAGCAAATTCTAGGCACTAGGCGCCAGGCCAGCAGCATCACCTTGCAAAATCCACAGACTTGTAACTCGAAAGAGAAATACGGCGGGCTATGCAATTCAGGGCATCTGTGCAGGAATGAAAGCCAGACTAACACAAAGGCAGCCTTGTGGCTTCTACAGGTTGAGTTCTGCCTTGTTTTACACACTCGCTTGTACACTAAACATGTGGTGCCTTTGGAATCTATGCAGCTGCAACAAATGAAAGCCACAAGAACCCTCCCCCCGGCAGGCCTTTATCAAGACTTTTCACCTCAGCATCAAAGCACGCGCCTGTTCATTTAAAGCCTTGATCATTTCGCTTCCTCGTGCCCGGCATCCTCTCTGTTTACCACAGGTATTTGGCTTCCAGGCCAAGGCAAGCCCAGAGCTTGCTGGTCCTGCCAACCTGCTCTCTCAAGGAGCTTCTGACTTGGGGATCAGTGTTACCTACTCAGATCATGCAACTGGAAGAGCAAAGGCACCGGGGTGCAGCTTCCTAGTGTTGTGTCTGGACACTGGAGCCATGCCCCGAGCAGTCAGCGGCGACCTCAATCCTGACATGGCGATGTTGCAGACTGGGGTTGGCACCACTTCCTGTTGTGTGCACAGTGATTGGATGGCTGATAGAGTGCAATGCAGTCCACTTGCCCAGCAGATGCACTTCTGGGCTCTTGCATGTTTTTTGTGTTGGGTAGCGGGGTATGCTACTATTGTTCGCGTATCACTGTTGATGTCACCTCCTTCTGCCTGGCGGCCATCTAGCCAGTATGCCCGAAATTCCCTGCATTGCAATCTTGCCCTACCAATTCCATCAAATGCTAGAACAGTGGCACTCTTCTTGCTTTGATCTTTTCTGCTCTCTGTGCCGTAGCCATGGTGCCCTGTCCTGCCTGGTTTGACACTACTACCTAGAGCACAAATCATCATGGTGAGTTTTCTTCCAGACATGCCAAAATTAGGTATAGGGCCTTTCTCTCAGAGCCCCCTAAACAAAACCTATGCATGATAAAAATAAATTGGCCTTGAGTGGGATGGGTCTCCAAAGTCCCAGCAGGCCACGGAATAAAGTACAGCAGAATATTAGAATGAGGTTTGGGGCATCTCTCAGCCTGCCAATCAGTATATTAAGGAGGGTGAAATGGGTGGCTTTCTCTTAACCAAACGTTCTTGGCTGCCATACCCTTTAGCAGGTAGCTTATGGCAATTTGTGGAACTTCCAGACCGTCCCGTTTCTCTCCTCTGCCAACTCGCAGGTTCTTGTTTTTGTTGCGTGAGTTATAATGTATCAGAGACAGCGATGCATGGAGAGGGTGATAGTAGGAGTGACAGTGGCAATGTGAGCTGGTGAGATGCAGTGGAGTAACCTTGCTGAAAATGTTCAGGGGGACATGACATCTAAATGAAAGGGGCCCCTGCCAAATGAGTGGAACAAAATGGTGTTCCACGATAGATGAGGGGGGTGGGACAACACCCTTGCCCCCCCCTAAAATTACGCCCATGGTGAAATGGAACCTGTCATCAAGAGACCCGTGATAGGAGTGCAGGGTTGCAAGTGGTTTTGCCTTGCAATACTTAAGCCCACTTTCCCCAAACTAACCAAGTCCCCTCTAAGATCTCTTACCACCTTACACTACGCACGCAAACCCCCCTCCCACAGGCGGCCATAGAGACAGAAAACAGACAGAAGTAAAGAAAAAAAGACATGCAGCTTACTAGCACGCCCAAGCTAATGCCATAGAAACACAAGAAAGGCAATGGCTGTAATAGTCACAACCGCACTTACTTTATCTGATCCTGCTTTCTTTCCCGATTTAAAACATAAATCAGCTGACATCAACTGTCTTGACAAAGAGAGAGGACGTGTTATGCTTTGGGCCTATACACCAATAACAATACAATGCATAGATATATGTATACGTGTGCTAGTTCTTCTACTGAAAGTAAAACACAATGACAAGCAGTTTTGAAAGCCAGTAAGAGAGGGAAGATCGATGAGATGACAGACTCTAGATCAGTGGTATTCAAACTTGTTCATACCGAGACCCCCAGGCCCTGATTGAGTAAAAAATAAAATGGAGCCCCCCCACTTAGGGGTTGGCCCCCCCAGGGAGTCCGCAGGATGTCCAGGGGGGCCCAGCCTCTTTAAAAATAAGCAGATTATCTGCTGCTTATATTTTCTATTAAAATCAGTCAACATAATCCTTTTTTTATATTAAAAAATAGTCATCATTCTCCATTTTTTAAATAATCTGCCCCCCTGGACACCCTTTGCGTCCCCCAGGCCCCCAGTTTGAAGACCACTGCTCTAGATGGTCTTCCCTGGGGGGGGGGGGTGGGGATGCATTAGTAGGCGGTGTAGGATGCAGGCCGGAAGTGCTTCTTACCTGCATTATCTGCATCCAGCTTTAGAGGCAGGCCATGTATGGGAAAAATGAAGCTTGCAACTAGGTCATGATTACTCCGCGACGGCATGCTGAATCGGTGCCACAGCAAGGAATACCTTCATTTTAGTACTCAGACACTACACGATGGTTCATCGCAGGAGCAAACCAGCAGATTGGGCTGCTGTGATAGTCGCCAGAGGGGCTTTCATTTCTTGCTGTGTGAATAGAAGCGCCTATCCGTTTCAGACACTTTATTGCAGGTACAGCCTGCGGCTGCCTTTCTTTCAGTGCCAGGCTATTATGCAAGTCTATGCAAAAAGGATGAGCATACTCGTCCTTGGCACTTAAGTGGTTAAGAAACTGCACTAAGAATGGATGCTCCTCAAGCCTCCATGCTCACTTTCTATGCACTGTTTGACCTGGTATCTGTATAGGCCGCCTCTGCCCTTGGCACTATCTTGCGGAGCTTCCATGGTAGGGCCTCCAGTCATTCACTGAGCCCTCTGCATGGGTTTCTGCAGAGTGAGGTCAAGATGCCACATTTCATGCCCAGTGCCTTAAGGAGAAATGCCTGGAATCTATCTTCAAGAGGGTTTGACCTGAGAAGCAAACTGGCAGAGCCCGCCCCCCTGGCTCGCCTCTCGGCAGCCCTACTTGTCCTACTTTAGACCTCTGTTTTAGGAAATGCGCTTAAAAAATGTGTAACCCCACGTTTCTTTCTTGTGAATGTTTCCACTGATCCTATCGCGATACCTGCACTAAATAAATCAGTTAACACACAACCGATATAGCTTCATTCAATAACTTCCTCCATGAAAGCAAAACAGTATCACAAACATCACCGTAAGAATAAGCAAATAACTTCAATAAAACAGCAAAATGACAATAGATTGAATGAAGGTTACTAAAATCTATAAGGACGAAATTGATAAGGATGATTTTTTCTTTAAACTATCCCGTTTGTACCATACCAAGTCTAAAAAGACAACATGACATCTGGGGAGGTCGAAACTTTAAAAGCATAACTGCGTGCCGAGCACTGCAGATGTGGTTACAGCCAACACAAGCTATTAGGTGTTATTTCCTTACATTTTTGAACAATGAGAAATAGAAAAAAACGTGGTCATGGGATTCCACTGTTGATTTTCAATATGTACGGAAAGCGGAACTATCTGTGTTCCATTTTGCCACTCTATCACCTCCTAAGGTACGCAAATCCACCCCAAACGTCGTAAATAAAGCTCTTTTTCCAGGGCATTTTAGGAGGTTCGGCTCATTTCCACAGCCCCTGGACACATTACCTGATAGACATGGGTCCAGGGCAGGATCTGACAGCAAATGGGATAAAAAAGACTCCTCGGTGCCTCTTCTGTTTCATTACATCCCATGTACGTGTCTGCTTCTCATCCCCTCGTTTTCCCAATAAAGGGGTGATGTGGTGCAGTGGCTACAATGTTGCTACTGAGAGCAGGAAGCATGGATTTTAATCATGGTTCACTTGCACTACCAAGAAAAAAGGGATCCTGTTCAGGTGACCTCATCTCTCTGTCCATCAGTCACCCTGTCCTGCAAGAAACAGATGGTGAGATACAGACTAGAGCTCTGTAAAATGACACAAACAGTACAACAACCTTGAATAGCAGGTGAACTGTGGAATACTTTGTTTTTTGGCATGCCCTCTTCAAGAGTCGATAACCATTGTATGCCTTCACACAACAGAGTCAGACTGAAAACACCCCAAAACGCACATGCAAATTAAGGTCATGTTTTTAGAAATAGATTTTTTCCCGTTATCCATATAAAAGCTTGAGTAGCAAATAGACTTGCACATGAAGACAACTGGAAAGGAATATTATCCAATAGAGATGCAGGTTTCATGGTGCACAAGCAAACCCATACCTGCTCTTTTCAAGAACCTAGAACCTTGTGCCTTCGAAGCTTCCACATGGAACGTCCCTGCCTGTCCTGTCACAGCAGAGAATTGTACGCCTTTTTTAAAAGTGCACGTTTATATAGACACTATGTACACTGCTCTTACACACCAGCACTTTCACACTGAAAACTTTGCACCTTCTATCTACACAAATAGCGTTGAGGTTTGGCACACAGGTGACTAGCCTGCACCTTGACAACTATTTGCTTGTACGATTGTAGCTATGTATGTCCTGCTCTTTTGTAGAGAGATGTTTACATTTTCTCTTGTACACAAATGACTTTGAACCACATTTTCATGCATTGTTACACCTACTACTTTGTACAAATAACTTTACACCTGTTCTTTTACACAGAGAATTTCAGCCTTTTAAGCAGGGCGCATTTCACCTGTTTTCACAGAGGTAATTACACCAGCTACTTTGCGCAAAAAACCTTATATCTTATCTTATATAGATATTTACACATGCGTTTTGTTACACACAGAGGACTTCACACCTTATACTGGTAACTGCAATTGCTATGTCCTGCTCTTTTATAGAGAAATGTTTAGATTTTCTCTTTTATAAAAATAACTGGAAACCTAATTTTGTATGCAATGTTACACCTACTACTTTGTACAAATAACTTTACATCTGTTCTTTTACACAAAGAACTTGGGTCTTTTATGAAGGGTGCGTTTCACCTGTTGTTTTCATAGAAGTATCTGCACCGGCTACTTTGTAATACCCTTATATCTGATCGTGTATAGATATATATGCACACACATTATGTTACACACGGAGAACCTCACACCTTCTAAAGTATATCGATCCTTTTACAATGGCTCTTATATTTAAGGATTTACACAGACTTGTTTACCCAGAAATATTTATACCTGCCACATTATATAAATTAATGAACACATGCTGTTCTATTAATCAATTTGCTCGTGTTTGTTTTACATACCAGAGAGTTTGCACAAAGAACATTAGACCTGTTTTTCATATGTAGATCTATGTGCCTTGGGCTGCAAATCGTTAGACTTTGTAGCTTGCACTTTTACACTGAAAGCTTTTGCACTGCCTTGTTGACAGTTAACAGTACATATGTAGTTTTCAATTTCAAATGTCTCCTGCTACGTTATGCAGATAATTGTTCACATGAACCGGCACTTGTTAAATGATGATTTTTTTCTTTAAATTATACGGTTTGTACCATGCATTGTCCACAACGTGTGCACATGTTCTGTTACACAGAGGGCCTGATTTACAAAAGCATTTTACAACGTTGTAGTCCCATTGAAAAACACTTTGCTAATAAGGCCCAGGGAGGTTTACATTTGGTACTTTAAACATAGTCACACACCTGCTCTTGCATCAATACATTTATGCTGATCTCCTTCCATAAATAACTTAGGTTGTGTACTTTTCTTTAATTGTGTTGTAGACGTCTGCGTAGACATTTTCAACCTCCTTCTTTACACTCACACATAACTGCATTTGATATTTACATAGGGAACTTTGCATCTGATATGAAATGATATGGTATGGCATTCATAACGCGCCTTTACGCAAGTGTTTCAATGCGCGACACCGGCTCCCTTATAAAGGAAATGTTGCTCTTTCTCATAAATCTCAACACTGTTCTTTTTTTTTACATCTTTCTTGTCACCCCTTCTTAAAGAAGCAACTTTGTTTTCTAAATCGTATATGAATGTTTATTCATTTACTCCCAACATGTCATGATTACTCATGTGCAAACAAAACATTACAACTTTACTTATACACATAGATGTAAGCCTGCTCCCCTAAAGACCTCCACCAACATAATCTTTACAGATAGCCTTTTTCAATTGGAAAATCCCAGTGAAAATCGCTTTGTGAACCACGCCCGTAGAGTCTAGTAGAGGCATGAAACTATATGCCTGCTTTATTTGTGTGCATAAAACTCCCGCCTGCCTCTAGCACACCAACACATTTACTTGTGTACTTAAAGATATGAAAACCTATCAAGATCTATGTATGTTAAAGAGATGTAAATGCTATTACAATTAAAACATGAACACATTACTCATAAACAATACATCCCTCATATAGTCAGTTTGTAGTTCATTCGAACTGTCCAAGCATTGCAAGAACACTTGACAAAAGTTGTCCCGAAAGATTATATTAAAGGAATGTGTACATTCCTAAGTAAATATATCATCATTTAAATATTGTTTCAGACCTATTGGCTTTCTTCTATGAGAAAATGCACTTAAAAGTCTTGGTCATGATTGACAAATGAAACACTGCAGTTTCATAAAATATACATTCATTTTACTTTTGAAATAAAAAGAATTGCAACAGCATATCGCAATCCATAACTGAGAAATATGCAATGCCGGAGCCCAAATTCAAATCTTGTTTCAATATTTATCCAACAGAGATTTCGATGTTTGAAACATTACAGACAATTTTGGATAAACTTATTTAAATGTGACATTGAAAACATGACGCAGGCATAAAGACTCACACTAAAAAGAAATTATGATTTACATACATCAAAGACAGTAATGTACATAGCAAGCCTGCAGCTCATTGGTCACACACAACAAGACATGAAAAGTGCAGGATAGCCCTCACCTGTGTGGCCTCTCAATATTAGAGCAAATGGGCAGGGTGTAAGTATTGTAGCTATCTTTGTTATACATTGTTAATTACACATGCTATGCCATTTAAGCATTCCCAATACCAGCACTAGATCCTGTAAAATGCTGTGAAATATTCAGGTCATATTTTAGCCATAATGCCCAGATTACTCGGCACATGCATATCTCCTATTTAACGATCTGTGTGTGTGCACGCGTCCCACGACAAGCTACTATGATGACTGTGCTAGCTACCAATGCCCAGGGGCACTTATAAAGTTACTACAAAGTAAAAACACATTTGTAAACATTGAAATGTTTGCTGTTTTCCCCATCACTGCCCAATGTACTGCAGTTTGCCCATAATCAACCGGGACGGTGGGACTTTTTCACGAAGCAAACGTGAAAGCATGATTTTTTTTCTCCACAAAATGTGATTTATATTAATCTTTGACTTCTGAGATCTATGAGCAAGTAGCAGACAGGAGACCATACTGCCCATCAACCGACTGAGGCCTAAACACTGAATTCCATTGAGCTGGGTAATAATAACATTATTACAGATCTTAGAAGCTGGAGGAATGTGGCATGTCGTCCTCTAAAATGGATATCCTCACACCTATGGCCCAGGTAAAGGGATGCTCTACACATAAGTGACTGTGGCATGCAGACACCCTTTCCTCTGCTCACTGTGATTCACTTGAAGGCCAGTTGGGTCTCTGGTAGCTCATCAGTGTAGGGCTTTTATCAGGAAGCTCTCAGTGACCTCACAATTAGGCAGTTTAGTGCATGCACCGTGTCACCAGTACCAGCCCAGACAGTCCTTTTTGCGTATTTTACCTTTACAGAAAGCTTCTCTGCCTTTCAAATCTTGTGAACTGGAGGTAAACTGGTGGATTTTGTTTTTTATTTGTTAACGTTCTCGAAGCTCCAATTGCCTTAGTGTAACCAAGGCTTTGATGGCACTTTGTTATTACATCATTAGGCCCTATCACCATGGAGCCTACCTTCTATTGAATCATCAGTGAGAAGAAGCACATGAACCTGGGTCCCCATGTTTAGTCTCTGATGAAGACAAAACAAGAAGACAATGGCCTTTTCAGGTTCATACCAATAAGGCCATATTTGAGCATGATCCAGCAACTGGAACAAAGTGCATAGTTGCCACCGAATGTATACACTACAATTAGTTACTTGTGCCCAAAAATACATGTCTCACTTTTTGTAGCAAGCCTTAAATGAGGTGAATATTTCCCTCCGCCTCCTTGACTAGTGAGTACTTTCCATAGCATAAGGTTGGAGCATAATTTGACCTATGATCTTGGGAGTCTGCAACGGGGGCTTTCCTGATAATCTTTCTCCAACCAACCAACCAACCAACCAACCAACAAACCAACCAACCAACCAACCAACCAACCAACCAACCAACCAACCAACCATTTTGTGTTTGTGGATCTGCATCACTGTCATGTAATACAGTGAAAATTAGTCAAACACTGTGATCATCTACCGAGAGCATGCTAAGGCATATAGGCTCCCCATTCATAGTCGTAATCGCTATTTCATGTTATCTTGCCTGATTTTGTCGACAGCGACGGTCCTCAACTTCCCTGACTGAGTTGCTAACCCATCGCTACTCCCTGTCTCGCCACGTCTGCATACAAGCACTGGGGCACACATATGTACTAGTACATGCTAAAGCTAGATACCAAAGGGCATCAGTAAAGGAAGTAGAGATATTGCACATGCACATCAAATTGCACCTTATCAAATATCCTTCCCTTTAAAGCCCCATGTCATTTAATACCAGATTGGACCTGCTCGGAATCTGAGATATGTTTGACAAATCCCGTCTGCCCAGAAATGAAATCCCGTCTGCCCGTCTTCCCTACAAACATAGAAAATGGAAAGTCTTACTATTATACAAAATCTATGACTTTGAGGGCCAAAAACGTACAGCTTTTAAGGGGGAATATTATGTGACCCAGTAGAAATAAAAGCTATATTAGGCCAAGATATAGTTCTAGGATGAATATTTTGGGGGGCACAGTAAAGATTTGTGTAGAGTTTGGGACCTTGTGAGTCCTGGCTGGGAGTGATGTGGAGATCTCTGAAACTATCACCCATCACTGTCTTACAATTCAAAAATTTGCTTAAACAACTCCACTTTTACGAGTTTCAGAAGTTTTCTGAGGTTTTTTTGTTAGCTGTTTTCCTCACACCTAAGTATTGCTGAGAAATCCCTGGTTAGTGTGTTGTGTGGAGCCAGTGATCAAAGATACCTTGAAAGTTCCCCCAAGGGTGATTTGTGCACGGTGCAGGGTATTTTCTGATTAATCTGACGCTTTTACAAAGGTTTCTATGGGTTCTTATTTTTTCAAATTAAGGCACAACCTAGTTGCATATTTTGGTACCCAATGTGGTCTGTGAGTATATTTTTTGGGATAATCCATAGAGATTGTATGCCAGTAGTCCAAACAAACATTTGTTGTCCCCACTCACTGCTTGATTCTACAGCATCGCCTCGTATCAACCTATTTGCTTTGGAGAGAACGTTAGCTTTGAGTCAAAGAGAATGCCCATGTTTTCTAACCGTTGCGTATGCCGTGGCGCGGGACATAGGTTGTTGCTCAGACGAAAGCTAGATTTGTATTCTCTACTACCAACCGTCACATTCGGAGTTAGATACAAAGGAGGAGTTTTACTTCACCTAATAAGGCCACATTATGAGTTGGCCGGTGTGGAATTTATGTGCAATATTACCATATACCGGCACGTTTCTGCACCGGCCAGCTACAAATTGGCCGGTGGGGTGCCTGGTACCTTCCCCGCAAAAATAGCCAATAATACTGGAAAATCCATCCATGGAGTCCAATGGATTTTGGAATGGGGATTTACCACTGACACTGGCACTCGAAATCAGGTGGTAATACCGCCGGTCCGAGTGCCTGTATTGGCATTTCAGTTTGCTGGTGTCCTGGTGGATTTACTGCCAGCATACAGGCAGACTTTTAATGATGCCCATTGTCTAAACAAGCAGGAACCAACCTAGGACCACTTTAAAAGCTGGTAACTAGTTCACAACCAGAGGCTCACCAAACCCTTTACCATTTTAAAGCAGTCCGTCCCACTTTAAACTTGTTGCATTACATTAAACATGTGGAGGAAACCAAGCCTCAAACTGAACCCTCTGTCTCATTGAATAGAAAAAGTACTAAAACCTCAAGAATATTGCGCATACATGCACAATCTCATTAACATACTAATGCAACCAGATGTTTTGGACTACAACTCCCATTAGCCAGCATAGTCAGTGGTGAGGGATTGTGGGACTTGTAGGCCTAAACATCTGTAGGGTGACGGGTTGACTACCACTGGTCTAGACCATCTTTGAAGCTGTAGTGAGTCCTGAGATGCTCGCAAGGTGGGCACAGATTTGGAAGTCATCCGTCTACATCTAAAATGGGAGGCCGTTCATTTCGATCAGTGGTCCCAGCGGGCCTAGGGCAATGCTGAGTAACAGTGGGAAGAGTGTGGCCTTGAGGGATGATGTGAAACACTTCTTTTCTTGTTTGAGGACTCTATTCGGCCATTTCCGATTTGTTGGCTGTGATTGAAGAAACATGCCAGCGCTGCAAGAGTTCCTCTCATGACATCACGGGCCTATATCTGACATTATGGACCTGATTCACAGAGTGCTTTCCAATGGGATTTTGCCATTATGAAATGCTTCTGTGAATTAGGCCCTAAGTCTCGTTAGCTAATTGCATCCTTTGCAAACGTTGAATTTGTAATTAATAGGTGCATGGAAAACAAATTACTTCTTTAGCTGTGAAAGTCGACCCTCCGATCCAAATTGTGTCTTGTCCCCCGTTTTCCCTGTCCCCCTCCATCCATCGCACCTGCTACTACAGGATGCTTTAAAGCACCAACACTTTGCACCGTGGGAAAGGTAGAAAGCGCCAATTAATAAAAAGGAATCCAGCCTCTCAGTTAGGTGTTGAAAATATAAAGGTGCAATGCCCATCAATTATTTCCAATATTTTACTTCAACCAACGGAAAGGCTCAAAAACATAGTAATATAATGGCGGGATGTCTGTTATGATCCAATGATGCCATCTCAGGGTTCTGGTGACATCCATTCTACAGTTTGCTGGGGGTTTTGGACTACGATTCCCATGAGCCTTCACCATTGACTATGCCGGCTTTGGCTGATGGAAATTGTAGTAAAAAGCATTAGAAGGGCCAAAGGTTTCAGGCCCCTCTACTAGGCTCTGTGATTTATTATCATTTCACTTGATCTCCTCAATGGTATCATGGGACCATGAGGCACAGGGCTTTGTTATGCAGAGATATAAAGATAAACAAATAATTGGCTTGTGTGGATTAGAAGCCTTTCATGCCATTGAGAAATCCTGCCCAGGAAGATTGTAAGCAGAATCGAAACATGTTCAGCACTAGCTTGTAATTCCCAGGAACCCCACATTTTTTTAAAATTTATTTTAAACATGATTTATTGAATATATTTATATATATATATATATATATATATATATATATATATATATATATATATATATATTTATATCTTGTTGTAACTGACGTTTCCGCAAGTAGGTGGAGGAGCACTCCTAAATTCACAGTGCAGTCGCTGATAAAAGCACACCAACCAGAGAGTAAATTTCTTCAATCTTTATTTCCAACTGGTTAAAAGAATCCTAGCATATCCATGTGGAAAGAATGCAGAATTCAACATCAGCCACGCACGTTGTGGCTCTCCCAAGAGTGAATGGCATAAAAAGTCTACGCGTTTCGCAGTCCACTGACCGCTTGTTCACAACTGATATATATTTATATATATATATTTGTTTTTTAAGAAGGAAAATGCTTATTGAAAACAGTTGTTAGAAAATGGGTATTTAATGTGTGCTAGTGACTGTAAAAGAGAATGGACATATGTTTACTTTCTATTGAAGTCAGTCATGGTTTGCTTACAGCAGGGGCCTTTCTTGGCAGCTGCAGGTGCGAATGGTAAGCTCGTGGCAGTGGTAATGCTGGCATGTTTTATGTATTCTTCTGGGTGCATTGATGAAGGAACAAAAAAAATGACAGAATTGATATGTCTGGTTTGGTTGGATTTTTCAAGGGATTGTCAAGCCGAGGGGACACACGAACTAGTTGATTGGTGAGAAGGACATTAGAGTGGCCTGACTAATTGACACGAGTGAACAGAGTTTTGGCAGTTCACAGTCAATCATTCACAACATGGATTGTTTACATTAGTTCTGTGAATTATTCTGAAACTGGCCTCTGCTGTGTGGGGGTGCCAAAGCACCAACTTGTGAAATATATAATCTTATAAAGCATATCAAATAGTTACCAAATATATACATTTTACATCTGCAAATGTGTATTTGTGTGTATCGAAAGTATCATGTGTACAAACAGACATCCATGCACACACCTCGCTCATATTATGTATAGACAAAATGGACATTCTTGTACTGTTGTACCCAAAGGGATTTTGTGTAGCACAAGGCTTTGTAGTAAATGTGATTTGTAGAAGGCATTGTAGCGGTCCACTCGCTGTGTGAGTAACTGTAAGAAAAAGCTAAGATTGTGTGAAAATCCTTCTGCTGACATGGATTCAGAAAAGCTGGATATTCCAATGTTCTTCATAACCATAAGTGTACCTTTTTGACTGTTCTGATTCCAACACAAACCAACACTATGCCTCTGGGCACTGCCAGCAGCAGCCAATGCAATACCTGATGCTTCTTTCTCCTCCCTGTACAGAAACAATAAACATCCTTTTCACTGCACTTGCCTCTGTGTCTCTTCTCTGCGCTCCTCGTTCACTTTCCTTCACACTTTCTGATGGCTCAGCTGTTCCGCATGGTCACTGTTGCTCGTTAATAAACATACTAACCCACCCTTGATCTCTCTTTCTTTGCGTGTCGCTCTGACTGTTCTGTGTCCTGACCTCTCTTTCCTTCCAGCATCGTGGGTGCGGCTTCAGCACATGGCCTGAGCATGATCTGTGGGAATGCCTTTGACACTAGACTCTCATGCAGTGGCCATTTCTTATTCCAGCTGTTTTTAATGATCACTGTTACTTAATTACACTTTCTAAGTCACCTTCTTTTAGATCAAATGCGGATTAAGGCTCCTAACACAACTTCAGTACACAAAAGTCATTTGAAAAGAGTGATTGTAAGAAAGATCAATTCACTAGAATATGCACAGCACCACACGGCACCATCTATCACCTTGTATTGAGGACTTCTACTCCAGAAATAAGGCACAAGCAGAGAGAGAGAGAGAGAGAAGAGAGAGAGACAGAGAGAGAGAGAGAGAGAGAGAGAGAGAGAGAGAGAGAGACAGAGAGAGACAGAGAGAGAGAGGCATGAATGTGTGAGCACACATATCTGTGCCACGCTCATGAGTGCATGCATCTGTACGAATGAGCACACGGGCCAACAAATGCCCTCTTGGGAATGCTGTTCTAAATATATAGAAGTGAAAAGTATTAATACATTCATAATCTAAATGCAGTGTATCTGTAAATGTGACTTTCTTAGCTAAAGAGAAGCATGTCTCAAATGTATTCAAAAGTCAGAGACTGGTTTTGCCCTGTTTAAGTGGCATCACTGGGATGTACTTGATATATTGAAGAGAAATCCAGTGAAAGGTGGTGGCTAATACCATACAACGACATCAATGGGCATTGTATATTTTATGTGTATTTGTTTTGATTTATTGCAAGTGCGTGGTGTTTCTAACAGGAACATTCTAGAAATGGTCACAACAGTGGTCAAAGCAGTCCTCTGATTGGGTGCTTTACATAGGAGTAATCACAGTAGATTGTGGTCAGGTGGAGATGTAATGGAGCATAGACAATACAGACAAACAAAATATATATTACCGGCTCTGCGGTAGCGACCCTGTGTTTATGGTAAAGTTGACTTTCCCATAGGAGGAGCTGTTTTTGGTGGCTTATAACTTTCGTGCCATTTGACGAATCCACATGAAACTGTCCCCAAAACATATAAACATGACTGGATTCTTTTTCTCGCAAAGTTTGGTTCGGTTTTGTCAAGGAGGGTAAAATTGTAAGGGTGCTCACAAACATTTCAAAATCCAGATAGACCTTAATGGGAATATGTTTTTGCTTATGACTTCAGTCCGGACTGCTGGACGGATTGGCACCAAACTTGCGCAAGGAGCAGCGGCTTGGTCGTGAAAGCATGTTTTTGCAAATTTGTTTAAAAAATGTACTTATATCTCGGTTCGGTCCGCTGGCTCACTTCCTGATTAGGTGTCGACGGATGCCACTGAACCAATATGGGAGCCTCATAACAGTCATAGACATTGTGAAAAGGCGTGATTGGTCAATTGAGAAACATGAGGTGCGTCAACATTTTTGAAACTGATGCCATGTTGGATTTTCGCACTGTACCCACAGTCCGCGAAAAACACAAAGAGAAAATATTCAAAGAAACCACATTACACTGGTCTTAGCAATTAAACAGCCTCTGGGGATGTGAGGGGTAGTGATGATTGGGTGTAACATGGTCTTCTCCGATGTCAGTGAACATATCAGACGTTCAGGACATTGCTGTGATGTTGCAAAAACAAATATAAATCATACTCTGAACTTGTTTCCAAAGTTTGGTGCGGTTTTGTTAGGGGGGGGCAAAGTTGTAGCAGGGGTCCCAAAATGTTCAACATTCATTCAGATAGACTTGAATGTAGAAGGAGAAGCGGGCACTAGGAACTAGTGGTGGCCGCGCCTTTACTCTATATGTTTAGTCTGATCTCGTTGCACTTGCTGCCTGTAGGTGGAAACTGTAGGGCCCGTGCTCTCGGGGCCCGAAATGTAGGCAAATGAAGCTTTGTTGGTTTTCCACTCCTTTGGCGCTAGTGCATTTAGTTGAAGATATTCCTTTCATTCACTTGGCTGTGCATAGTAGATATGGTCCACACATTTTGTTTTGCATTTTGTTTGTGATTTATTGATATTGTTTCAATTTGAGAGGGTGCCGACACATGTTTCGACCATAAGACAGGTCCTTTTCAAGGCTGCGTTTACGTGTATCTTGGTGGTCGGATTAAAAGCTGGTGTGTCGCCTTGGTCTGTGGTACATGTTATTCTCAGGGCTTATAGTCTTAGAGTGGTTTTGTATGATTTGACGGAATCGTACGTCCCAGAGCGAGCGATCTCGGACACGCAGATGCACTCAAACCAATAAGGACAAACCCACTCTAGGGCTATAAGCCCCGAGAATACAATGATCCACAGACCAAGGCGACACGCCAGCATTTAATCTGCCCACCAGGATACACGTAAACGCAGCCTTGAAAAGGACCTGTCTTATGGTCGAAACACGTGTCGGCACCCTGTCAAATTGAAACAATTTCAACAAATCACACACAAAACGCAAAACAAAAAAATGTGTGGACCATATCTACTATGCACAACCAAGTGAATGAAAGGAATATCTTCAACTAAATGCACTAGCGTCAAAGGAGTGGAAAACCAACAAAGCTTCATTTACCTTGAATGGGAAAATGTTTTGCTTACGGCTAAAGCCCAAACCACTAGACGGATTTGCACTAAACTTGCGCAAGAGCTTCTGCCAGGTCCCGAAAGCATGCCTTTGCAAATGTAGTATTAATCTGTCCTGATGAAGTCTGGCTTCTACCTTGGAAGAGTTGAGAAGGAGACATCAAATTTCCATCCAGTGACAGAGAGAAGAGAAAGAGACTGAAACACAAACTGATCGGCCATGTGTAAAGTGAGGGAAGCAGAAATAGATTTCAGTGCCATCTGTCAAAAGGTGGTAGGAGAATCCAAAGGCTTAGAAACGCTGTCAGGAGAGGAGGTGCAGAGGGTGAACTGTAGTGAGCCAAGTAACATCACCATATCCAATGTGTCTAGCCTAAGAAAATGCACAAGGGTTTGCAAGGATGGTGCTGGTTAGGCTGATGGAAGTCGTCATTTGGCAGACACGAGGCTTTTGTGGTCCTAAAACATTGAAACCATCAATGCACATTTTATTTTATTCTGTAGGTTTCAAGAGAACATGGATTGTATCTAGAATCCAGATCCACAATCAAATACCAGAACTCTCCTTGGAATAGCATCGGAGAGGATAACATTTCAGATTTTTTTTAACATACAGAAACACTTTTGCTACTGAAAGCAAACACAATTGTGGATGCACATTCACACAATTTAAATAATGTGACACACACATTTGAATGAATGAGAAGTTGAGGGTTAATGTTAAATGGTACAAAAAAAAACTAGACTGTGTGCTGCTCTGTTAGGGCCTCCTTTCTAGGAAACGCAAAGGACTGATTAATGCTGTGCCACGAGGAAAAACGGTGGCTCAATAGGCACCCAAAGCACAAACACCTTCAATACACACAAGTTGCATTCTTGAAAACTATGGTTTCCTCATTTATGTAAAACCTTCGCATAGCTGTAGCATGCATTTCAGGAATCCTGGGTAAGTCAATTACCAGGGATGTCATTTCACCAAAATGCCCGGGGTAGGGGAAGTGACATCACATGATCCTTGACCTCTGATGACATCACAGGAAGTGATGTCATTGACTCCTTGGGAAGCGATGGAACACAACCTTTCACCCCTTGACAAAACAGGAAGTGGCATCACATAGTATTGTTCTTAAGTACACTACGAAAATTATGGTTACAATATCACTGTAATGTGATATACATTTCATACAAAATTGGATCACCATATGTATTGTTAATATGTGTGTAAAGGCCCATATTACCAAAACAAGCAGACGTCCAATGCCAAATGATAATGATGTGTTCTTATATAGCACCCATGGCTAAGTGTTTTATATAGAACAAATATACATACACTATCACCCAACCTGTGTTCGTACTCATTTATCAACCTCAGAAGGATGAAAGGCTGAGTTGGCCTTGCCAGATTCGAAGCAGATCACACACGCATCTCAGTAGCAAGCACTCAACCCACTTAGCTATCTTACCAGCTATGGTAAAATTACCAATTACATGTCTGAATGTTCTCAAAGTCAGAAAGCAAATTACACTATGTAGTGGATACCATTAAACTGATAACTGAGATTTAACAGCAGGCCAGTTCATCTGCAGGTCTGGTGCAAAGTTGGCCACATGTCAAGCCTGCGTGGATCTACTTTTCAGGCTTCAGAGGTTGGTAAAATACATACCATTGGGAGGTATTAAAGAATTTAGAGTAGCTCAGGGAAGGCAGCACACTCACAGGCCATCCCGTACTCTGGGCACGCGTTATCTCATGCATGCAAACAAACCTCCGGACAGCATGCCATGGAGATTGGAAAGATGGACACATTGCAAGAAAGCATTTGTTGTGGCTCAATGCCATCAAGGGCCACTTCATGTGCTATGGTCAAGCATTTCTTCATTGTACACAAGCTTTTAGGCACAAGGATTTTGTCAATTGACGAGGACAACGAGGTGGAATGTCTTGTGATGATCGTAACAGAGATAACGGCAGAAGAAATATGCTATAACTGCAACTTGCGAAAAGTAACATACATAGTCCGAAATGGATTCTTATTCTACTCTAAATGTTTTTTGGAGGATTTTGTCTGCATTGTGAATTTGAGGTGGTTAAGAACAGACTAAATCAGTGACTCACCCCCTGAAGTGTGCCTGAAATAAACCTTTAATGAGTCTAGCAATTATTGTATAGAAGTCCAGAAAGATACATTATTTTTTATTCGTATTCTTTCTTATTTAGGGTCACTGCTCAAAGGGTTAACTTTTTTTTTTAAAGAGGTACGAACAAGAAAGGCAGCCACTACAGAAACAAAGAGCCACATGGCCCTGGCCACAGCCCAGGAGCTTCCATTTTGTTTGTTTAGGTGTACCAGGAGAGACCGCAGGCGTTGCAAGGGGTGATACCCCTGTTGACCCCCAAATAACGTCCCTGGCAATTACCCAGTGCTGACCTTTGCTTTTATGTATGCTTTCCGCGTCCCTCCATTTTCAGTCTGGTGTTTGACTTGTGACCTTTGTTAAATTCATCCATTTGTTGCCTGCGGGCTTGGGCTTGTTTGGTGTGCGTGCCCCAGACCGTTTTCTCAACTCTAATAGTCTTCCTGCTCTGATCCAGAGGAATAATAACGGCTTGGTGTTGGATAGTGAGTGTCTCGTCGTGCAGCGTGTCCATCTTCCATCCACGCCTCGGTGGGACTACAAGTGGCTGAGAGACAAGCGTTGCTCTGGCGGTCTCTCGAGACCTTCCGGATACTAGCTTTGAAAGAGACAGTGGGAGTTCATGGTCATCAATGCCTGCACTGATTTCAAAGTCTACTCTCAAATTACCTGTGTAATAATCAAGGTCTGCGGTAATGTGGGCTCAGCAGTCATTGGTGGTGATGGCGTCATAATGCCCCTGGTAGTTACTGGTCAGGAGCTATGTGCTGGCTGGGTTGCGTTTGTGGAAGCGTTTTGTCTTTTGCGCCTCAGTTTGGGCAGCTCAGTAGTTGTTTTTTTTTTACTCTTTGGAGACATTATTTAGGCACTTTATGATCCACCTCTTGGTGGCACCGAACCTAGCTCATGTATTTATATATTGTGATTTTATTTGTGTGCCAAGTGCACATTTATTCACTTCTTGGCGCTTACAGGGAAAGCATACATTTTGCATATATTTAACAAGTACATTTGCATACATTTACAGAACATCCGGGATCTATAAGGGTTTCAAAGGATCGTCTGGATTAAACCAGACAGGATAGAGGCAATCCCTAGGTGATTTAGGCGCTATGAGATTATGGGCCCAATTCATGGAACGTTTGGCGCGGTGCAAAGTGACTTTGCACTGCCAACAAGCAGCCTGATTCACAGAGCGGTGCAAAGTGTGCTTTTGCAGTTCAAAGTGACTTTGCACTGCCTACAAACAGCCTGATTCACAGAGGGTGCAAAGTGTACTTTTGCAGTTCAAAGTGACTTTGCACTGCCTACAAACAGCCTGATTCACAGAGCAGTGCAAAGTGTGCTTTTGCAGTTCAAAGTGACTTTGCACTGCCTACAAACAGCCTGATTCACAGAGGGTGCAAAGTGTACTTTTGCAGTTCAAAGTGACTTTGCACTGCCTACAAACAGCCTGATTCACAGAGCAGTGCAAAGTGTGCTTTTGCAGTTCAAAGTGACTTTGCACTGCCTACAAACAGCCTGATTCACAGAGGGTGCAAAGTGTACTTTTGCAGTTCAAAGTGACTTTGCACTGCCTACAAACAGCCTGATTCACAGAGCAGTGCAAAGTGTGCTTTTGCAGGTGACTTTGCACTGCCTACAAACAGCCTGATTCACAGAGGGTGCAAAGTGTGCTTTTGCAGTTCAAAGTGACTTTGCACTGCCTACAAACAGCCTGATTCACAGAGCAGTGCAAAGTGTGCTTTTGCAGTTCAAAGTGACTTTGCACTGCCTACGAACAGCCTGATTCACAGAGGGTGCAAAGTGTGCTTTTGCAGTTCAAAGTGACTTTGCACTGCCTACGAACAGCCTGATTCACAGAGGGTGCAAAGTGTACTTTTGCACCACATTTGCACCAATGCAAAGTCACTTTGCACTGTAAAAGCACACTTTGCACTGCTCTGTGAATCAGGCTGTTTGTTGGCCGTGCAAAGTCTCTTTGCACCACGCAAATCGGGCCTGTGTCTCTGGTTTCTGGGCTCATGAGTATGTGCTTCGTGGAGCAGTTGATTTATTTGTAAGGGTTCGTGTGAAGCATGTGTGGTTTTGCTCGGGTCTTAGCTCTAATGATGACCTTGCTCCACCGCACCGGTGCCTGGGTTTTTAGGAATCCACAGGTGATGTTCGTGATTTTCATCGGGAGACTATTGCGAGTTTCTGTGACGATGCAAATCTTAGCATCCTTGCTGGGCTAGAGTGTTTGAAATGTTGGTAAGGTGGGCCTTTTCACCAGAAATATGCGTGGGTCAGGCAAAGTGTTTTGGGCGGGATTCTCTTTTCGATTGATAGCTAACCAGTTCAGTGGCTTTAGGGCTGGTTGATATGGTCCAACTGGTTCAGGCTAAAACTCAGCCTTACAGCCCTGTTTCATATTTAGTTGATATGTGAGCAGTACCAAGTACGTAGAATTACAATAGTCTAACTTGCTCAGTACTAGAGGATATACGGGCCTGATTCTCAAATTGTTTTTCAATGGGATTTTCCCATTGAGCAATTCTTTGTGAAGGTGGCCCATGAAGGTCAGTGTTGTGATTTGCAGATAGAAGGGTGTGCCTTATTTGATGGGGGACGAGGGGGGGTGTTGTTGGTAGGCACTTTTGGCAAGTGTCTTACGTTGCTTTTTGAAAGACAGATTGGAGTCTAAAAGTATCCCCAGTTTTCTTGCTGTATTAGTTGTGGCTGGTGTGGGTCTCTGAGAGATTGTCCATTTGAGGTTTGTAAAAATCAAAACAAACAAATAAATTATAATAATGATTGTGTCCATTTGAAGGAACTTCCAGATAATTGATAAAATAGTAGGATGATTGTTTATTAGCCGTCATCCACCTTTGGACTGAGGCAATGGAGTCTGCAATATTGTCACTCCTTTCTGTGTTGGATTTGGTTTAAGAAATTAGCTCAACTGAACTTAATTAGCATAGAGTTGGAAGGAGCCTGTGTACGTGTCATGATAGCCAGTGGATCCACGCGTAAGGGTCCCCCTTTCCTTTTCTACTCCGGGATATCCTATACTGAAATACATTGGCTCTCACCTGCGGGCAGGAGCAGTTCGCGCCACACTGCCATAGGGGTTTGCCATCTGAGTCGCTTCCCGTCGCCTTGCGACATGCACCAGTTTGGATCTAACCAAATATCAAAATACATTTCACGCCAGCAAGATGGATAACACAACATAAATGAATACTCAACACAATAGCCATTTTTCTGATTATATTTAATTAGTTTTTTAGAAATTGCCTGAAGTGAGTGACATTAAAACAGTGTTGTAGGAATTAAAAAAAAACTCTCACAACAAAAGAATTAAAAAAAAAGGGCTGTGCTGAAACAGTTTTTCCCTTAAAAGCCCTTAAAAGCAGCGTCACCGTGACGCTGAGTGGCACGAAGAACCGTGGCGCCTGTGAAGCTAATATGACGTCATGAGCACATTCAGAAGCAAGTGCTTGTAAGCATTTTAAAAGCGGTGGCCTTTTAAAACGAGGTGTTAACAAGAAAACAGTGACCCATTACAACTGCTGGCATATTCAATGTGGCTAAGGAGTCTAAAAGCAGGACCACTTTAAAAGCCGGCAATTAGTTGAAAACCAGAGGCACATTAAGCACGTTTTAAAGCAGTTTAAACTTGTCACATTACATAAGATATAGGGGGGAATCCAAACCTCAAACGGAACCCTCTGTTTGAGTGAGTAGAAAAAGAACTAAAACTCCATGAGTATTGTGTACACATTCGATAATCCGATGAACTCACTAAACCAGGCTTGCATCACTGAAACCAAAGAGACTGGCTCGGAAAGTTATCTCGACATAATTAAGGAGCAGGTGCAGTCTGTACACCAGAGGACAATTATTATGCACCATTCAGAGTCACAAAGATGCTGGCAGGTGTACTTGCATGTAGCTGGAGTCAGGCTCAGCAGCGGCAGCAGATGCCCTTCTTATTGCTGGGGTGAGGTGCACTCCTGTGTACCTCAACAGCGCCCTTGTTCTCCCTTCCTGGGTTGCTTGGGGGCAGCTTTCAGTCGCTCATAGCACACACACAAGTAGGACGAGCTCTCAATGAAAACAGGTGGTCTCTCAGGAAAGCCATGTCATTGCAGCTTAATCAGCGTAAAACCAAAACAATCAATGGTCACTTCATGGGAAACCCCTAGGTTAGGAAGTGCAGGTCTGCTTTCTGGGCGGGGAATGCAAAAAAACATGAAATCTTGGCATGCTGCCAGGAAAGCAATCTCTATGCCAGAGGAAAAGACCAAAGAGTAAGTGCACCGTAACATATTTTACTCTGTTTTACATTGATCATATACAGAATCTGTTAGGGCCCAAGGACTAAATCCAGCAGTGGTGGCTTGACACGTCGTGATGCAATTGAGTCTTTCTGACAATATACCCCTCAAAAGTACAAAAGAACAGATTGAGGTCAGTATTGCCCGAAATATTTGGTACACCCTGGTACCCAGACAGCTGGCTGCAAGAGAAAGTAACCAAGTATTAATATATGGCTCAAGACAACGAAATAACCAAGCAAGATTATGAGCAGATACTCACAATCAAGAATGGTGGCTGGGACTGATGAGTTCCAAGCTAGATTGGTGAGTATTCTGAAACAAGAGAGGTAGCTATTACTATTAGTACAAGGTAGTAAGAAAGGGAAGAACCAGGCAGAAGTGTGCTTACCAATGATTGTTCTGGAGGAATTCTGAAGAGGAGGTTGCTGTAATTAAGTGGTAGTCCTGGGAACACAAAGGGCCTCATTACAACCCAGGCGGAAAACCATGGTGCTAATAGCACCATGGTTGCTGCCGGTAACTTACCGACTCCGCCATGGAGAAAGGGGGAATTACCACCCCATTACAAGGTTGGTGGGGCAGTAATTCCCCCTTCCTCCATGGCCCTTCCCCATTCTCATTTTTGCCCCATAGGGCTCAATGGGAATGCGGAAGGCGGTAATTACGGTACCACAAATTGCGGTACCGTAATAAGCACCAAGGTCCCTTTGCGGGTCCATTCCTTAACAGCTGGTAAAACCACCCGTCAAGGTGGGAACCCGCAAAGGGACCTCGTAATCAGGCGCTAAGGGATTACCGGTACGGGTACCCTTACCGGTACCGGTAATCCCTTAGCGCCAGGGTCGTAATGAGGCCCAAAGTCTTGTTTCCTATTCCCGCCGGCACGAGGACGCCTAAACAAGTCTTTGATCCTTGCGCCGTTGCGCTAATGTCTTTTAAGTTCTTTAGAGTCTTCAGACGGAATAAGAAGGAAGACGTGACAATGGTTTGGAGATTTAAGCAGTCCACACAGAGTTCCGAGATCACCAAAGACTAACGAGGTGCAGGTAATTGAAGAGAGACGGTCCAGTAACGTTCCGGTTTGGCAGCAGGCAGGTAAGACGTGAAAGGATGAGGCGAATGCAGTCCAATAAACGTTCCGGTTTGGCAACAGGCAGGTAAGACGTGAAAGGATGAGGCGAATGCAGTCCAATAAACGTTCCGGTTTGGCAGCAGACAGGTAAGACGTGAAAGGATGAGACAAATGCAGTCCAATAAACGTTCCGGTTTGGCAGCAGGCAGGTAAAACGTGAAAGGAAGAGGCAAATGCAGTCCAATAAACGTTGTCGTTTGGCAGCAGGCAGGCAAGACTTGAAGGGCTTATGCGGTTGCAGTCCATAGATGTTCCGAGTCGACAACAGATACCAAGTAAGCAATGAGAAGGGAGGAGGCAAGGGAAGTCAAAGAACAGACCAGGGGATCGAAGAACAGGATAACAAGGTAACAATAGACGAAGCTTAGAAATGACAAATTCAGAAGCAGTGGCGTGCAGCGGGGGCGGGGTTGATATACAGATCAGCTGACCACACGCACAACGAGCCACCGTAGACTTGAACGCCTACGTGTATGCAATGGGTGCCAGTGTTACCAGGGCAACCCATAGTGTTCTCTGAAGGAACGTGTACTCTTGGACGAACAAGGGTTCCGAGGGGGGTTTAATTTGAATCCCAAATTCATACGTATACTGTTGAATCTACTGGGGAATTGGGAATGTTTCCTCCTGTGTGTACCAGGTCTATGACAAGAAAAGGAGGAATCAAACGGAACCCTGACAGAATCACATGCTCTTATATAATCTTATAGAACGAGGTAGGAGTCATTATTTCAGGATAATGACCCGGCCACAAGTTCGCCTCTGCCATTCGTTGGGCAAGGGTCCCCTCCCAAGGTCTATGAGACTATTAGCACATACTATTAACAGCAATATGGATTTTGAAATTCTGATTGTAAAGTAGAAAACGTTTATTAGTGAGTAAAATAAACTCAAACCATGGTAGCAAATTAAATGTACTTTCATTTTATAATATATAAAAAACAAAGTTTTTTCCCATGTGTTCAGCTTTTTAATTGAAAACTTGGTTGAATTGGTAAGGTTTTAACATAAGAATGCATTAGGTGTAATGCGAAAGTAAACAGTTTCTCTATAATTGGTATTTTTATTTTATTGAATTTGTATAGCGTTATACGCCAAAGTGCTTAACCAGAAATAAAAACGGCGCATAAAGGTGTAAGTAAATGAAATAATTCATGAAGATAACAAATAGTCCTTAAGACGTGAACTGAACTGAAGTTATAGGAAGACCAAGATTGAAAATCGAGGGGAAGTTTGTTCCAGTGAGGAAAAGCAAAGAGTGAAAAGGAGCGGAAACTTGATTGGGCACATGCGTGGTAGTGAACTGATAGAAGGAATAGGGACTGGGAATGGAGAGAATGAGAAGGAGAATGGAAAGAAATCAGAGTAGAAAGGTAAATGGGAGCCACGTCATGGAGAGATTTAATAACGACACAGAGAAAGTGAAGAAGCAAACGTAATTCAAAGGAGAGCCATTGGAGTGACTGTAGCACAGGAAGAAAAGAGTCCTGAGGGGAAAGACGAAAAAGAAGGCAAATAGAAGAAAATCGATGGACCAGAGAGGACCTAGCTGTTAGACAGTAAGACCAATATACAGAGTAGAGCAGTAACAAATCCGAGAGAAAATGAGGAATGAGAAAAGGATTTTAGTGCAAGAAAGGGACAATTTTGTCGAACATTTTAAAGTTAAAAACGACAGGAGTGGGTGAAAGAAGTAATATGTGAAGAAAACGATAAGAAGGAGTCATGACTAACACCAAGATTCTCGGCAGTGGAGAGGATAGAGGAAAGGAAATAGAAGGAGGCGGATGAACAGTGGTGGCAGGGAAGAAAATAACTTCTAGTTTGGGAGGATTAGGGTGAACATGGTGATCTGACATCAAGACTGGTAGCCGAGAGACAGGTAGAGATCGTAGAATGAATAGTTTCAGTGAAAGAAAAGAAAGGAAGATCTGGCAGTCCTCTGCATAGAAAGAGTGAGAGAGCCCGAAAGAGGATATGATAGTAGCAAGAGGAATAGTGTACAGAGAAAAAAGGGGAGGACCAAGGACTGAGCCTTGTAGGACACCGTACAGTAGAGGAAGGAGAGCGGAACATTGATCCGACCAGGAAACTGAATAAGTGCAATTGGTGAGATAGGAGAGGACCCAGTCAAGTATATAGAGTCCTGAAAACCAAGATGTGAAATAGTGCGACGGAGAATAGAGTGAGCGACAGTGTCAAAAGAGGCTGACAGGTCAAGTGGGATAAACAGGGAAAGACCAGGCAGTAATGAATTAGAGTCAGAAAGACAGGCGGTTTCAGTCGAATGAAAGGGACAGATACCAGACTGGGAGAGAGGAAGAAGAGAAGCAGGTGTTAAGCGACTGAGACCTGATTGTATACAGCACGCTCCAGAAGTTTAGAAAGGCATGGAAAGAGAGAAATAGGGTGGTCATTAGAGCGCAAAGAAGGATCTAGCGATGGGTTCTTTAGAATGTGAAGGCTAACATCCTATTTAAGGGTAGAAGGAAAAGTAGAGATAAGTAAGGAGGAATAGGAGAGCGCAGTGAGATAGGAGGTGAGGAAAGGATAGATTTTAGGGATTAAAGAGGAAAGTAAGGATCAGAAGGAGCCTCAGTAAGATGGGCTTCAGTAATAAGGGACATAATGCCTGCATCAGAAAGGGGGTTGAGAAATGACATAGGGCCTGATTTATAAAACATGTTTTCAATGGGACTTTCCCATGTTAAAACATTTTTGTAAATCAGGCCCATTGTGTCTGAAGAGAGAGAGGATGGGAATGCAGAATCTCAGAACGTGGTACGAGAAGAGATGAAAGAATGTAAGTTTGTGACTTTAGTGGAAAAGTAATTAGCAGAATCAGAGGCAGATAAGGAAGAAAGTTAGGATGAACCTGAAGTGGGAGGAGGCAGAATGCGGTTTAGAACCCTACAGGTGATATGCGTAGGAAGAGGGGTAGAAGCTTAGTGAAATAACATTGTTTAGCCACGAATAAAGAAGCATCATAAGAGTTATGAAAAGTCATGATAGAGCAGCCAAGTCCACAGATAACTGTGATTTCATCCAACGGCGCTCGGCCCATCCTAAAAGGCAATGATATGAAGAAACCTAGGGAGTCAGCCAAGGTTGCGAAGTCCTACTCAAAGGAGAAAAGGAGCAGGAAAGGTAAGATGTTTATTAAGGAAACATCCTCATACCCACAATTAGACTGTCTTGGATAATGTTGAATACTTGTAATATATTCTTCAATTTTAATCAAAGCAAGTATTTCCATAACTCGTTTGATACCAAGGATGAGCTTAAAAACATAGACATGAAGGGGAAACACAGTGAATCGAAATTATTAAATATAAAATGCTAATATGTTGATGAAATTATCAACATCACTAATATGACTTTTCTTTTTGTTCTTTATTTTCTCTAAATCCTTTCTCCGATATCACTTGAGACAAATCCTGAGATGTCGTCACTTCTCCCCAGGGGAAAGCCCCTTCCCATAAGGCCGTGGTGGCGAGGCCACTACCAATTAGTTCTCCTGGGGGTGATACTCAGTGGGAGGATCTCCCCTCTGGGGACAAAGGAGAACATCTTGGGAGAAAGCGGTATAACAACCCTCCAAACACACCGTATAAACCTTCCTATCCCATTTTACCCAACTCCCTATCCTATAATGCTATTTATGTCTGTAAGCCCGAAAATGTAATAGCGAATCACAACCACAAGCCTACAACACATCAATCCGCACAAACTTCACTACACAGCAACAACAAAACAAACCACACATAGACTCGCACAACAGCACACAATGACTTCCGACCGTAAAACACCCCAAGCCCAGTCAACGGACCCACCGGGCTGAAGCTGCCATTAGCACATCACTGCTCTCTTGCACTTTTCCAGCTTATTCCCACTAACTCACCCCCTTCCCTTTTTCAGAACTGCCAGAGCGCCGGAGACCACTCCGGTGGTGATAGTGCGCAGTACAAATATCCTTTAACATTAACATTAAAATACACTGCAAGGGTCATGAGGCCTAGGAAGAGGCCAAGAAGGGTCTAGGACACACAAACCCATAGAGGGGGCAAACAGGGTCTGGGACCCTGAAGAGAGGATTGTGAAGATTGGAGGGAATCTCCCTCTGGCTGTTGGTTGAGTGAAGCAACTGACCACCAGGGAAGGGTCGAGGACCCAGGAACAAGAGAACAGTGCAGAAAAGGGCAAGTATCCAAACACAAAGAAAAAGAGATACAGGTCTGGAACCCGCACACACAAAAGAAGATCCCTAAAAGTCATCTTCTTCAAGGCAGTACCTGGCAGGAAAGTGAACCAGGTCTGCCAATTCAGAGCAGTAGAGAAATACAGTTCTGGGGTCCGCACCCACAAGAGAAGCGGAGTACACATCATCTTCCTTGTGGCAGTACTTGGCAGGGGAGTGAACCAAGTCTGCCCAAGTCTGGAGATGGGGAAGCCTGGGTCCCTCAAAGTGAAAGGCTGAAAGTTCTGAAATGGTGAAGCAACGTGAAAGAGAGGCCATTGGAAGAGAGTCATTTTCTCTGGTGGTGTTGAACTGTGAAAGCAAAGTGTAACAGAGGCCGGAGGAACAGAGTCATTCCCCCTGATGGTGTTGAACTGTGAGACCAAAGTGAAAGAGAAGCCAGGGGAAGGGAGTCGCCCCCCTCCCCTGGTGATGTTGAATTGTGCAACCAAGTGCAAAGAGACATGGGGAAAAGAGTAATTCCCTTGGTTGTAGCGAACTCCGTAATCAAGATACCAGAAGAAGGGTGTCATTCTCCTGGTAACCAGAGCTGAAATGACTTTCTGATACAAAGTGTTCAACGATAAGCAGTGTGCATGACAAAGAGAAATGCTGGAACGTTGTCTTTTGTGTTGGAGGACAATTTCGATTTGGGGAAGGGAGTAATTCCCCGAAGAAGCCAAATCCTGGAAGTAAAATGTTATCCCCAGTCCAGCAGAAGGGAGTCATTGTTCTGGACCAAGAAGGTCTACTTTATCTCCAGTTTAGTTTTAAGTGTAAGGGTTTTTGACACAGGATGGTGGACTATTGATTTACACTGACATTCTGACAGACCCTTAGTGTTGTAGTTGAGGTAGGGAAACCCCTCTAAGAGGTAGGGAAAGTTATGTTTTCTCTTTATTTTCCTAACTAATTATTTAGCAATAATCATGCCACCGGTGTGTCAGTCTCCTTCTTCTGTACCCTTACTCATTGTATCTCATTATATGTCGATGTTATGAATTCACAAATCAACATTAGATAACCACCAACAAAGTAGTACTTGTATCTTTGAGAAAGCGCAGGTTGGGCGAAACACGTGTTGGCAAACAACTCAAGAATTTATATTGGTTGGTAAAGAGTCCAAATTAAACTGATGTTTCTAAAGCATTCTTAATTAAACAAACAAGTAATACAATTTCATATCTTATTAGGAGAATAGTACAACGTTGGTTGTACAATTAACTCATGATGAAGAAAAGAAACTTTGAAAATGAAACACAATTTGTGATCAGTTGTGACTTTCAGCACAACAGGGATTATAGTAGGGTCGAATAAATTAACAATGTTTCTGAAAATGATATGCTTCTGATGTTTGCATATCAGAAGGCAGTGGGGAGGAGCGCATACCACTGGGAGTTAAATCCCTTTTAGACATAGCATTTCATTACTCCAGGTTTGAGCGGCATCACCAAGTTTCTTCATGACATGCTTTTAACCCCTCTCTCATGAAAGTGAATCTGTGGCGCAAATTATCACGTTCAAACCGCTTTTTGAAGGATAAATATTGGATAGACATTTGCATACAGAATTTGAGCAAAATAAAATCTTAGAAAGATAAAAATATAGTTAAATCAAAATCTTGGGTGTTTTTGGCGGCTGACTACAGAAGAAATGCATATATTCCCCCACTCTCGCTCCAGATGCAATAGACAAGCTACCTTGCTTTCACAGTCCAGCCTCCAGGAGCCTTTTATCAAGCGAGCTATTTATTATTCATGGTGGGTTTATAAATGAGTGCTTACGGAGTGTTCATCTGATAACCAGGCAGATGTTGTGGAGTTTGCAGTTGAGTTTCTTTGATGTCCAGCTCATAGCTGTCAAATGTCCCCTTGACATTTGTGAAACTGTCAGCCAGTGCTGGCTTTTTAGCTACCAGCCTTTTATATTTATTTTGTGACATCAAGGTCCAAGCCAATCAATGGAAAACAAAAATACACGTCCCAGAGTGCAAGGCGCAGTTGGCTGAAAAGCCAGGACTGGCCTAAAATGTCACACAATTGAGAAAAGCCCATTCCTTTGTACCCAAGTCATGTCAAGTGATGTCATATTAGTCACCGGCGAGTGACATTCAGATTGTAACAATCGATCTGATTGGGCCTTGTCAGATCTTTACCAGCCCGACAATTCCTTACCGGCTGCCTTGTCCTCAGGGCATTACCTGAAGCGGTATTCCCCCCATCCCCCATCCATAAGTTAGGGCGTATTGCTTAATTAGTGTCTTCTGCTGCAAGTTTGTTACCTAGCTTAGAAGTGCTGAGGGGGGAGTGAAGAAGAGATGCCATGAGATTAAAAAAGGGATAATAAAAACAGCACTAAAGGTTATAGGGGAGAGGTAAGGCGGGAATATGAGGTAATTGCTATAATAGTGCTTTTGCTACCCTTACGCTGCCTCCACAGAGAGGAGGGGAAACAGGAGGACTGGGGTGTTCGAGGGCAGGGGAGTATAGAGAGGACACAAAAAGAAAAGGCAATAGCGACGTTGGAAGGGGTCATAGAGTGCACACGTATTGTGCTTTGGGCATTTGGCCGAGTCATTTCTCGAACAGCGATATTACAGATAAGGTAAGGCGAGTAAATATTGCTCACAATCAAGGGCTTCTATCTCCGTAATATATTAGACTGAGTAGCAAGGAGGCTTTTCCCAAATCCCAAAATTGCCACATTGGCAAAAACAGATCCTTACTCACACCTTTCAAAGCTGGAGAATCTAGAGGCAATTTCTTTAACAGAAAATGCTAATTGGACCAGTTCTGCTGAAAAGTGAAAGAGAAGAAGGCAAGATCTATTAGGGAAAATATTGATTGAAGCTAACCTGACTTTCCATTTTCCGATTGTAGTAGCTAAAGTTAAAACATTTAAATTCATCATATCTCAGATGTGCCACCCGGACGGATGCAGAGGCTTCAGCTTGTTGTAAATCTTCCCATAGTCACAGACCCTCGCACTGTGTGAGGGCAAGGAGGCCTCTCCAAACCTAAACATTGTTACCATAGTGTAAAAGAGGAACACTCATAGGTCTTACCAAGGTGGCAAAGTGTTCTCTGAGAAACAGCAAAATTATATGAAATTTCGGCAGACCACTCATAATCTGTTTTAAACGAGAGACTAATTAATTTGGACATCTCATTTCTTAGTCGCGGGAAACCAAACTCTGATCCACCAAAATCATGTCATTGACGTAGAGCAAAACGCCATCCCATCCTCGAGTCACCATTCCTGGTATTAGAAGGTTGAAACAATATTCTTCCAATTTGGTCAATCGACTAGGAATATAGAAATAAATCAGTGGCAGTGTGTACAAATTGCTTGAGCCACAATTCTTTCAGATCTAAAGTTTGAAAATAAAGCGGCACCTGGGCCAATATTCCAGAAAAATGTTCCACCATTCATTAACACATCCCAATTTTTTTTCCAGATTTCCTCATTAGTCCCAATGCCCCACCAGTGTGAACACTGCCCTAAAATCTGTGAAACATCAATAAAACGTAGTAACTTTGCATAAACAATTGTGAGATACCCTCACCAAAGTGGAGCAATAGTCCACGTTACTCTTTGCCCTACATTGCTATTTCTTTAAGTAATTACGTTATTGTTAAGTTATGTTCGGGCATTTATAAATTACACTATCGTCACCCTTGGCCCATTGGCACTTGGCACTAATGTCAGCAAGATGCCTGAAAAAAAGCCAAGACACGGGGCCAGAAAGCTGAAAGATCCATCCCCTCTCCCCCTCAGGACCGAATGCATTTGGGTGTAAACAAGTGGATGGAAATGGAACATATGGGAACCTTGGGAGGGACACGTGGTTGCAACTAATCTAAAATAATACAGGCTTCAAATGTATAGAAAGCATGTTGTGCAATACACAGAATATAGAAATTCAAATGTGAGGGTACCGGGAGGAAGCTAATGACCCTGACTGCAGAGTTCTGAGGCTGCTGCAGGCAGCATACAAGAAAAGCAGGAATCCCAAAGTAAAGGCTACTATCGATCCATCCTGGAGAAATCCAACACAATAATGGCCAAGGTCTTTTGTTCATGGTCTTGAGGAGGAGGTTCAATTTCATGGTCTGGAGATGGCAGAATCCTGTCTAAATGATCACAGTAACCTGAGGTATAAGACAGATTGCTGTCAAAGATGGCTCCTAAATGTCTGTCGTGTCTGGTGGGGAGAGGGCCATTGCAAAGATTCACTAGCTATACATTGGGGCCCATGACTAGAATGGATTACTTGATGGTAATACCTTGTAGAAGGGTAGCGTTCATCGAGGAGATAATAGCCAGACAATAGGATAGAAATCATTGTATTGAAGTCTTTGGATAAAAAACAAAATATAAAATGAGTTGAATGTCATCGGGATAATTGTAAACAAACCATGCCACGACTCCTAATTATTCAGTTTCAGTGAAAATATATACCGGTTAAAAATATTTGGGTACACAGGGGGTCCTGAGGGACTCCACAAATCAGGGCGTACCTCCAATCTAAATGTAGACAGTGAAATACCTGTTGCCCCATCCTCCAGAAAAGCAAGTGATCCAGTGAAGGGATAATCCCATGCCACCAATGGATTCAAACCTGGCCAAAGGAAGGGGATAGAATCTGCATTGTCCTGCACATATGCTTATAAATAATCCTAAATCTTTAAAACAGTGATACAAAAGAGAAATATGCCCATATTGAGATGGAATAATTTCATAGCAGCGGAACAAAAATCCTAAAATATAGCTCAGAATCAAATCTAAATGAAGAAGAGAGTTGAACAAACCTCATGTAAATTTGGTCCTGCATTTTCCATTTCAAACTTTTCTATTATGAGAACACTTACTTCTCGAAGTTGCCACACACGGGCCCTAGATGCAACATCAAGCACTAGTGGCAGAGTGCGTATATCCAAGTGCTATAAAGTGGCAAAAAAGGCACAGTCTTTGGCTTTTTGTTCACAATGAAAATAAAATACATTTGCTAGCATTCGTCATGAGAACTATTTCAAAAATATTTTGAGAAGAGACACCCCATCAAATTTCTTTTTTCTTTACTTTTTGTAAGTGCTATTGATATTCTCACAGTAGAGCAAGTTGTCTATACGCTGGCATAGTGTCATCAAATTAGACTCCATATTGAAAGGTACCCCACTCGTTTATTTCCTTAAATTCCTTTTGCATCGTGCACCTCACCCGCCTGATCATAGTTTTCCTTCTCAGCTGCATTGATGTTTTAGAAAAACTAAGAACATGCCTTTGTGCAGACTTTGAAGTCAGCCTTGACTTGTTCTGTGCTATGGCGAGGACACAAACAGCAACTGAACAGGCTTCATTGAGCGCAAATCCTCCAGGGCTGCCTCCAGCTTTTCTTCTCTTCAGTGGCCAGCTTCTCTTGTACCAGCCTCCAGCCATCTTTCCCACTAACAATATGACCAAGGCAGCTCTGGAAACCACAAGTAAAGCATTCACTAATCTGTCCTTTGCAGGCTCCATCTGGCAGTTTTTGCAGTTTGCAGTTTTTGCAGTTTGCAGTTTTTGCCACCGAGCCAGATCTTGTGGATGTATCTCGGCAGTGGTTATGCTGAAGGTCTGCTTCCAGAAGAACGCTGACGGGCTTATCTGTGCACACCATGATCTAATGCAGGGATAATCCTCTCATCCCTGGGAAGGTAATGAGCAACAGCATTAGAATGAGAGCAGTCCGATTGGGTAATCCGAGCCCAAGATGCTTCCCAAACCTTTGTAAAGTGTATTCTGTGGTTGTGCATAACGACCGGGTTTGTACTGACCTAAATAAGACAACCCTAACACCACTCACAAAAAGTCCACTTCGGGACCCAGTGGACACCACTAACTATCGCATAAAATCCAATATGCCTTGTCTGGCAATGGTGCTGGAGGGAGCAGTCATGGCCAAGTTCCAACCCCTAATGCAAGATAACCACCTGTGGGATCTTATGCAGGCTGGATTATGCACCAGAAATAGCACAAAATCAGCCATGAAATGTGTTGTCGACAAACTCAAATAGATTTAGGACTGGGGTGGAGTAGGAATTCTGTTGCTGCTGAATCTGTTAGCAGCTTTTATCACTATACGTTACACCATTCTTATTTCTGGGCTGAGGAGTTTAGGTATACATTGATCACTTCTTTCCTTTTGTGGGGGCCACTGACAGTATGTTTCTCTAACTCTTGCTTTCTCCGCCTTCCAAAATTTGACTTTTGGTGTCTCACAAGGCTTAGCCTTCTCCCCTTATTCGCTGAAATCTATCTGGGTCCTGGAAATCTTATCCGGGCCTACAACTTTCCATTTGTAAATAATGCGAATGACACGCAAATTGTACTTGAGATCTCAACAACTTCAGATGTCAAAAATACACAAATCCATTTAAAATCTGTCTGACTGCACTCAACAATTCAACAGGACCTGTTGAACTAAATCCTGCAAAAACTGAGACCCCGGTTACTGATCCCTCTCATATAGATTCTGACACTTTTTTTACCCGCAATGTTTGAACCCTGCCTGTAGCCTAAAAGTAAAGTAAAAATCTTAGGAGATTTTTTTAAGCAAGAAATGTATCTGGAGCCAACAGTCAATGACATAGTGAAAGTGGGTTTTAACCACTTACACCTGATCAAATGCTCTTTTCCTGCCTAGAATATTGTTTTTCGTTACTGTGATGAATTGCAGGTATCTGCTCCTTCTCCCCAAAGCGCCCCCAAGTTACCCCTGTGAGGGTAGGGAGGTGAGCCCGCTCCTCAAAACCCTCCCTAGCAGTCGAGGCAAGTGGGATCTTACCGGGAGAGACTCCCCCTGTGAGAAACTCCCTAGACCAAAGAATGTAATGACATACATGCGACTACCTGATAAGCCTAAGAATGTGGCCTTTTTGTCTTTGGCTAAAGGCAATGCAGAGGAGGATGAGGAGAGAGGAACCTGATGCAGAGGGGAGCCCCCTGACATCATTACGCTGGCAGGAGGCCGAGCAGAAGCTAGTTGCAGAGCCTGCGACTTGTGGAGAGGGAGAGAAGGGAGGACGAGACGCCAGTGCACCAGTGTGTGCAGAAGCAGGAAGAGCCTCGGGTCGGCTGAGAGAGAAGCAAGAAAGAAAGGTTACCTTGGAGGACATTCTGAAAAGGAGAACACAAAAATCATGAGAAGGAAAATTTTTCTTGAGGAATTACAATACAAGAGTTCATCACATAGACTATCTGTTCTACCAAGAGGGCATATAATTCAAGGAGTTATTGAAGGAACTGGAGAAGAGACCAGGCAAAGACAAAGCTTTCCATTGGTCTATTTAAGTTAGTTAACATTAGTGGCAAGGCCAGATTGGACAATTTGGATGGAGGACATATTTCCTTTTGGACTTTATGACAATGGACGAGCACCTTTAGTTTCTTTAGATAGGCATGGTATTCTATTTAGTGATAGGGAAAGTTAGGCCTTCTACTTAAAATAATTTGAATTAAAAGAAATTGAATCATGTCTTCCAAGTGTCTGACTCCTTCTTCCAACCCTCCCCATTACAAGCTATTATTCTAGTGGTCCTCTCACACCGGTCTATGCCAATGCAATATATCGGGGTATTCCCCTTCATCTAACGAATAGTCTCCAGCCCTTTCAAAGCACTGAGCCTGCATGCTATCTAAGATAACACTGAAAATTTTCACAAATGGCCCAAGAATTACTCTGAGTCCCAAGGATGGTCCAAGGGTTTTTATTTTTAATTCGTATGCTTCATAAGACTGTCCCTCTCTCGTCCGTAACCCTCAGTCAGTGCAAAAGCATGGTAACCCCTACTGTCTAATCCCATGTATTAAACTGGAGATGTCTCCCTAAATGTGGCTATCTAAACTACCTCATGGACTTTCTCGCTGTCCATACTCAAATGAGTTTTAAGCATTGTAATGGGGATTTGAAAAAGTGTGTTCAACCTATTAATCTGAATTGAGGCTGGTTCACTCACACCCACACTCACCTATTCTCTTCTACGCTTACTGTCTCACCCTACTTCTTACTCCTCCCACCAATCTTCTGTCCCTGTGATGTTTCCCTTCTCCTAGCTCTTGCCTTCACCCTTTGGTTTACTCCTCATCCCACTCCACTGCACTACTCCTTCTCTCCACTACTACTCTCCTCCTGCCACTCAAACATCCTCATGCCACTCTGTACCATTCACTCCTTACAGTAACCCTCCATTCTCACTCACCACACAACCGAAGTGAGAATCCTGATGGTATTCTCCCACCTACTCCCCAAGGATCTTCCATTCAGGTGGCCAGGGAAGGGCCATTGCTTTTGCATCCCGACCCTGGGGACGGACAAGTGAGGGAGTATCACCTGATTGGAGGGTCACTGGGGATTGGAAGCAGGATACCCAAGGGTGAGACATGGTATTCCCCCAGTCCCAACAATAACCCAAGCTACTCTCCCTCACCCTTGATGAGATATATTCAATCTCACTCCATCTTCCCCTTCCCAACAAATAGTGAGACGAGGAAGAGGCAACTACAATCAGTAAAGATTACCCATAGGAATATTATGGGGAAAATAAGGGATACTTACCCTAGAAAGAAATCAAGTTGTCTCACTAATAGAGTCAGGCAGGGTCAGGCATTTAATAGTAACTATTCACACCTGACTCCACTTGACTGGTCTTTCCACTGTAAAAAGCATGGCCTCACACAGATGGGAGAGCGAGTTGGGAGGAGAGCCCAGTCACCAAAGCTGCCCAGGACCGAAGGCAAGAGAACGGGACGCAGAGACCGTGTATGGGAGCCGAGAAGCCTGCTGGTCTCCTGCAGAATCTGTGAATGCTCATTCCCCTGGGCTGGCGAGACAGCCCAGGAGTGTCCGAGGGGCAGGTGGTGATACCTTGACCTCGGAACGAAGAGCCGTTGGAAGCTGAAGTGCAGAAGTCAGCCCAGTGAGTCTGAAAGCATTGCAGAGCCGGGTTGAGATGAGCTTGATACAAAGTAGCACTAGAAACGCGTAAGAAAGAGGATTGCATTTGTGTGAGTGCTCAATGGAATTTAATGAGAAGACTTCAACAATGGAATGAAAAAAGTGAGTGTTTAAGCGCGAAACTAGGGCGACGCGGGTATGTGAAATAAGAAATAGAACAAAGTTGGGCAACAAAATGATACGAGTACAAAGAGGACCAAAAGCCTGTGGGAAAGGTGCAAAAGGCACAAAAGGAAATGAAAAGGGTGCAAGAAGCATGAAAGGAAAGGACAGTGTAAAAAGGGTACGAGTGATCCAGAAAGCAAGAAACGAGTGCAGGGGTGCACTGAAAAGTGAAAGAAGCATGCAAGAGGCATTTTAAAGAGAAGGAACAAAGGATAGTGCAAGTGTGCTTGACTAAAGGAAAGGAGTACATGAAAATGGTGCAGGAAGCACCTCAAGATAAAATTGCAAAGGAAAGTAAAGAGTAAGAAACAAAGAAAGGGGCAAAAGGATCAGAGTGGTCACGAGGAGGAAAAGTAAAAGCCTGGCGTTTTCAAAAGCCTCTGATTCTACTCTATGGTGTGTGAGAAAGACTAGACTTTGTATAAGGAAAAGGTACATCCTCACCAGCTGAATTTGTGTTTTGTGTTGAAAGCTGCAAGAGGCCTGCGCTTGGGGAAGGGAACCCTGAGAAAACGCCTCCAGTCTCCACCACTTTTTCGTTCCTTCAGCTGGTATCTTGGTCCACCACTTTCACCTACTCCAATCTCATCCAAACAACAACACTTCCTGTTTTTTATTCTGGACTTAAATCCCCCTCCCACTCCCTGGATTGTGCAACTCTCCCTGGCCAATCTGGTCCTGTCTTCCCCACGTGGGGCATGTATATACCATGGGAACTTGTAAAAAGGGAGATACGCCCTGCCCACTTTCTCCACGCAGGCTCATCACATATTTTTGCTGTTGCTTCCGGAGGGTCAATGTTACCATTCATGTTTATGGACCTGTGTCTGCATGCTCCAAATGTAATGGTATTTGGAGAGAGTGTGTTTCATTCCCCAATAAGATCCTGGTGATCTAGCGGATGTCCTCATTCAGAGACGGGTTTGTCCACTCCCTCAAGCAGCTCATCCTTGGCATGGAGTGCAGAAGCTCTCCGGTCTCTCTCTCTCTCCTGCTGTTTCCCAGAGTTCAGGCGAAGGTGGTTGCTTACATGGTTCCTTCAGTCCTCTTCAGCAGCTCTCTCCTTCTTTCCTGCTGGTCTCTGTCTGTGCTGGTTGACAGAGCTGATATTTCCTTTATTGCGCCTGCCGTCCGATCTTTGTGCACTAGGTCTATGGAAAAAACAGAGAGGCCCGGGAAAGGATTATGGAGATAAGGTAAGTTTGGATACAAGGATCTGCAAACACATTTACTGGCCCTCTCTTTATTATTATTATTATTATTATTATTATTATTATTATTATTATTATTATTATTATGGTATTTATTGAGAATGGACCTAGCTTTGAGAAGCAACAGAATGCAGAGGTATACACAAATACAGATACATAACGGAGCACTTTACAGAGGTATACAACATTACACAGGCATAACCGAGCGCTTTCAGAGGTAACAGAACAGATATACAGTGGGATAGGGGGTGGGGGTGTGGGATACAGAGGAGGGGTACAGCTGTGGCAAGGAGGAGAGGGGCAGGCGGTGTCTAGCGAATCAGGTGGCGTGAGGGGCAACATCATCACCATGGCCTTGGTGTTGAGGAGGAGAGACTCCTTGAAGAGGTGGGTCTTAAGTTCTTTTCTGAATTGTAGGAGCATGGGGGGGCGAGTCTAATCTGACAGGCAGGAGGGTCCATAGTATTGGGGCATAGGAAGAGAAGGCTTGTTTTCTTTTTGCAGCAGCGGATTTCAAGTCTGAATAGATGATGCAGCAAGACTTGAAGGTGATTTGTGCGTGGAGTGGGAGCCAGTGAAGGTCAATGAGGGCTGGCGTGATATGGTCGTATCTGCATAGACCCTTGATGTGCAGCTGCATGTAGGACACTTCTCAGTGGTGAAAGGGAGCGCAATGGGAGGCCTTCAAGGAGTGCAGGAACAGTGCTTGAACAGTGGATCTAAAGCTGTCCGGAGGGAGTTAGGGCTTGACTCTTCAGAGGAGGGAGAGCTGATACCAAGCTGTCTGAGTTTTCTTAGCTATTAAGGAGAGGTGTTTGTCAGGTACAACGTCCTTTCATCAACACCCGTTTTTTTCAGCAGGAGTTTTTATGAACCGTTTTTGCCAGGAAAAGAAAATTGTCATTTTTTGGGGGAGGTGGGAATGGGCATATATAGGGGTGGGGTGTCGGGAATAACAGAAAATAGGTAGAGGAGGGGAACCCCCCCACAAATAATTGGAACCCCCCAAAAAGTATGTAAACATTTTTTCAATTCGTTTTTTTGGCAACGGGTGTCAATTAGATGACCTAGAACCATTTGTCGAACCCAAGGGACTTGGTGCAGGAGGTGAGCTCGGGTGTTGCCGTCTACATTAGGATGGAATCTGGAACTCTCCCTAATAGGCTTTAACGCCTTGACTCAGAAGGGTTACCATCCCCTCTGGTCAAGGCCAAATCACTGCCCTGGTCATAGAGCTCACATCACACGAGTTAAGAAAGTGCTGCATTGGCTTCTCGTTGTTACATTTGAGGGATTCAAGCTTCTGTACCAGTTTGAATTTGTGCCACTCAGATTATTTGCACCCGAACTCTGCCGCCTTCTGAACATTTTGAACCCGATGGCTTCTACCCTGTTGCTTGTGAATTTTGCTAAACCTGAACCCTGACTTCTGCTTCTTTGCAGCATTGAACTTTAACACACTGTCATTTTGACACCTTGACCTTTCTGCCCAAAAACCTAGCTCACTGGAATTCTGGCCCTCTGAACCTTCACATTGCTGATTTCTGTCGCTAAACCATCCTCAACCCTGACAATCTAAATTTCGCCAACTCAAATCCTGTCACTTGATCTCACTACATTTTGGACCTAGCCTTTGTGAATTTTGAGACTGAATCTTTATCTCTCTGAATTTTCTGCTTACTGCAAACTCCTGTGCTTCAACCCCCAGAGCCTACTTCTTCCAACCCCTACTGCATCCATTCCCCCTGGCCTTACCACTCCTAACAAAGACACCACTGAGTTTTGCCACATCAACCCCTCCCATCTCTGAACCCAGATAGTCAAAATGTTACCTCCTCTCCAAATTAACCACGCAAACCTCTATTGCCTTGAATTAGCCACCTTTTCTGAATCTTCATGACCACTGAATTTAGACACATAGAAGCCAACATCTTGGACTGTGTCCGTTAGGCCTCTGGCCCTTGAAACCGAACCTTTCCCACCGCAACTGCAATCACATCTGAAGAATGTTACTACCAATCTCAGAAATCTGCAGAGCCCTAGAAGCAACTCCCTGCAGAAGGGTTGTCATCCCTGTAGCCAAAATACATATGAGACCCTGACAAATGTGGGTCTCCCCAACCCTATACCCACAGCAAGGCTTTTGCCTCTGTGTTAAGCCAATAAACGCAGTCAACACTGTTTTGTATATGCCCAACAACACTGCATAACCTGCCTAATTAGCACCAATAGGACCAATCAACATCAGCGAACCCCCTAACCAGGAAGCCTACCACCAGAACAGCTTGACGCTCAACCACACATCAACAGACCCCCCACCCACAACAATCACGGAACATCCACAGCAATAAAGATGCCCTGATACAAGAAGGACAGACAAAAGAGTATAGAAAACAAAACAAAAAAGACAAAAGAAACTGCACCCTCACCAAACAACAAGAACAACCTACCAGAATTCCCACCACCTCTAAATCACCAACAACACCCACTAAACAAAGTAAAGCTCTGGACTAAGACTTGAACAAAGACATAATACATCTCCCACTACCTCTCCGCTTACAAACCAGCCACAACAGAAATCAAACAGCCCACAGCTAAGAGCCCAGGCAACACTAGAGTAGACTCAAGTATCCTATTAAGCCACAGGCCACATTACACAGAGCCCAGCAAAGGAGAAAACAGAAGCAGAAAGATGCCTAAAAGAACGAGAGCTACACTGGACTCTCTCACCACCCACACCACTTACATAATTGATTGGAAATTGATTTAGTCCCTCTCCTAAACCGTGAATTCTGAGCATGAACATGTGTCCATGGCAAGGGCATAAAGACTGTGTAAGCAGTGACATCAAAGTGGAAATCTTTTTGCTTAAATTAAATTCCCACTTTCCAAGTTCTTGTTGTGGTTCTTCTTCATTGGAAAAAAGACCACCAAGACAACCAAACATCGAATTACAATGAATGGAACAGAGAAACCCATTACGCAAACCTATTGGAACTCCTGAACATAGGGACAGATGAGACAACCAAACACACTACACTGCAGCCTACTCCATGTGTGATCTCTGGCAAAGCACAAAACTGAAATGTAGGACCTCCGAAGCGAAGGAGGTAAAGACACTCTATTCTTCACAGAAACATGGCTCTCAAAGTACTACAAAGTTATCGACCATGAAGCCATACCCGACAATTACAAACTATTGAAATCCAACAGAGAAACTGGAATAGGAGGAGGAATCTCTCTAGTGCACAATAATCAAATCAGTTCCTCACCAATACCTTGAACAGACATAGAAGACTGCAAATCCCTTCTAGTCAACCTCAAGCTCAACAACCAATTAATCTTTCTCTTCCTTCTGAACTACAGACCACCCACTCAAACGCCTAATTTTGACGCAAAACTCACTGATGCCACATTTAACCTTTCTACACATCACAATAACACAGTTGTTCTGGCAGATTTCAACATTTGGGCCAAAAGAGAAAATTAAACCACAGCAAATGCCCTCTGTGCCCTACTGGAAACTTTTCATCTCAAACAAACAGTGAACGGACTGTGACAAATCCCAGGGTATTGTTGCCGCTTCCATGGTGGAAGCCCTTTCCCATGAGGCCAGGGTGGTAAAGCCGCTACCTGAAGGTTACCTTGGGGGTGGTACTCAGTTGGTGGGTATCATGGGGAGGGAATCCATGGGACCGGTGACAATCACCTTGGGAGAACACGGTATTCCCCTCCCTCTCTTCTATACCCTCCTTCTCTTTTCCCCATTCAGTACCCTGTGGTCACCCAAACCCCTATCTATTTGTGTAGAGTTGAGGAATCAAACTCCCAGGAACAAATTGAGATGAAGAAGATGGCTGCTGGTTAGGAGGAAGGATCGAGCAATGAAGAATTCCTAAGGGAACAATCACAGGCATTGTAGTTGCTGGAGACTGCCTATTCGTTATCTAAAGTACACATTGGAAACAGGACTATGCCATTGGTCAAGCCTGCCCCTGAGGAACAAAGAGCAAAGTTTGAATGCCGGAGACAGAGAGACACAGGAAGAAACTGTAGACCAGGACGCCGGCGGAGTGAATCTGCCGTCTCTGAGGATGCTTCCAAGAACCGGCAGTCAACAAGAAACCAAAGAGAAAAAAAGTAAGGGAAAGACATGGAACACCTCCTGGAGGGATGCCGCACAGCCCAACTCTCTAAAGCTGGAGCAGGGATATGGACCGCAACATGGGCAGAGAGAGAAGGAGCAGAAGATCACCCAGAGAGTCGGAAGATCCCGAGCAGGAAGCCACACAGCGGAAACCCGAAAGCAAGGTACAGATGATGCCTGGGTCCATGAAAGGGGCTAGGAACAGAACAAAGGGAGTCTAAGAAGGTTCTGGGACCCAGTGCGAACTGAAACTGATAATACACAGGTCAAGGGTCCTAAGAGATATGTAAAGACACAGACAGATGCCACGGCAGTAGATGATTCAAAACAAAGAGGTGATGGCTGGAAGGTTTAGAATTTATCTTAAACCTCTTGCAATTGCTCTCGGCAACAACCCCTCAGACCATCGTTCTTCACCTGCCAAGCCATTACAGAAATTGAAAAAACCCTATGCAAATCAAGCTTGGTCCCACCCCCAATGGGGCAGTCAAGCTCAGACTGCTAGGTCACACCCCTTCTGCATGATACCACAAGCATCCCCAGACATGTTTAAGCCTCATTGGGCCTCATCATTGAGGAGCAGCTTGGGTCTCTAGGCCCAGCAGGCACAGGACCCGCGTCTGGGCATACCCATCCCACTCTGGCTGATAATGCAAAACAAACAGGTGATAGCTGGAAGATTTAGAATTACTCTTAAACCTCTGGCAATTGCTTCAGGAAACCATCCAGACCATTGTTCTTCGACACTTGGCAAGAGACTAAACCAAGTGTCTTGGGAAGACAATATAAAGGAGTCTGGGGCCCAAGTGAAACTCAGAGGCAAAGCCAAAGTAAATGGGTTGAAGTACCTGAGAAGATTAAGAAGAAAGAGCGTGAAATGAACTGTATAAAATATCATACGTGGAACAGTACCTGGCAGGCGAGCATACCAGGTCTGTTCACTTGAACTTTGGAATGAAGTTGGGATAGAAAACCGGCGAAAGCAACAAACCAGGGTGGGTGAGGACCATAAGAGCAAAGTACAAAGGTCCGGGACCCAAACAGTAGCAAAGAAACATATAGTCAAGGGGGTGATGCCAAGAACAAGTTGGGGAGAGTCCAAGAGAATATAAAGGGGTCTGGGACCTACACAGAAGAAAAAGTCGTTTGTAGAGCAAGTCGGTGAGGTCCCAACACAACCCAGTGGCATCTGGGATTCATGGGAAAGAGGAAGAAATACTTTTTGGGGGATTCTGAGTTCTATGATCAAGTCGGGCAGGATAGTGAACCAGACTTGGCGCAAATGTTTTGAATGGAAGAAGAAACAAAGGGAAGAGACTCCCCCATGCCCTTATACAATGACTACATGTTTTGTGAGGAAAAGATCTACAGTTAAGTCTGGCAGGATAGTGAATCAGACTTAACACTGCATTTGAAAATTCATACTTGTGAACTGTGTTTGAAGAGTCACTCACAGGGTTTTTACACAACATACTGACTTTAAAGGTCTGTATCCGGAATAGGAGAAGCCTCCTTCTGGATCAAGAAGACACACAGATTTTCATTAGTTAATTTAATGCAAGGGACAGAAATAGGTTTGGACACTGGACGGTGAATGTATTATTTGATCGGAAATCTGACAGAGTGCTTAGCAATGTTATGTTGAGGTAGGGCAACCCCACATAGAAATAGGGCAAGATAGGTTTTTCTTTTTCTTTATTTTAAATAATAAAAGTATTTGCCAACAGGCATGCCACCACTGTGTCAGACCTGTACTTCTGCAACCTTATATATGGTGTTAGAAGTGGGATGCTGCCCAATTGATACAAACTGAGGAACCCACATGAGTAGTAAGCTAGACCACATGATCTCTATCCCCCATGGTTGATATGCCAGGAAAAGAGTTGACCCATGTCCTCTTTTCCATCTCAATGTCATATATCCTAGACACAGAGACTGATCACTTCATTGGGTCAAGACCGCCAGACCATGGTACGATGAGAAGCCACAAACCCCATAACTACCTAAACCCTATAATGGGGGTCACCTTCCATCTATTAACACCCCACGCCATTCTACCAGTGAGAAGAACTGTAGAGGAGGGGATAGTTTCAATCTGGCTGGAATCATAAATATATGGTTCCAGCCAGAGATAAGCTTATCATCTCTTTAGATCTGTGAGTAGACCTCCCCACTAACTTAGTCCTCTATATTATGTGTCTTGGGGAACTACTACCCCTCCTGTCCCATACAGAGGAAATTAAGTTTGTCCTCTTGAATTTCTCACCAAGCACAGTTAATATTGGATAGGGCAAATTGATGGGGTATTTGATATATTAAAACCTAGGGGAGTTTTCGTCCAGTCCAACCCATAGGGAGAAAGAGAAAGGCAACCTGGGGCGAGTAGGACCTAAGAACAGAAATTCTATCAGTCAGACTGAGATGGACTTTTACTTGAACCAGGTGCAGACACAGGGTGATTGTGGGGGAAGAAAGCAACCTTCCCAGTTCCCTAACATCTTGGGAAAGTTCAGTTTGCCTCAGAATAGAAAACTGCGAGTTAGGAGCCTCAACATCCTCCTACTAGGGTGACTTGGATGAAATGAGAATACCACTCCCTACCCCGAGAAGGTTAAAAATCCCTGAACCGAGGAAGAACGGACAAATCACTCTCCAGGCCAGCCTGAAGACATCTGCCATGGAAAGTATCAGTCAATCTATCTCCCCAGTAATGCTGTTATCCTCGGTTGGGGAACCCATGTATAATACTGGGGAGGGACTAAGACAAGAAAAACAGACCTACCCTCTGCCCACCCCGTCCACACTAGCACAGTTACCCATACTACAGGGAGGAGATCCAGATCTGGCTTTCCCGGCAGATAGAAAATAAATCTTTGAAATCCCTCTTTCTAAAACTTTATCCCAACATGTCTTCCAAATAGGACAGGATGTGAAGGGAGAACTATCTGTCCTATTAACACCCCCTCATATAGCCGGTAAAAAAGAGACACCCACAAAATCCAGTGATAGTGAACCAGGTATCAACGTTTGCGAAGTAGGAGATGAAGAAGAGATGCCATCTCTCTAACCACATCGCCTACTCAAAAATAAAAAAATAAAACAAATATCTTGCGAGGAGCTTGGTCATAAGGTGAGGGATCGCGTGTGGTATTTTGTCTCTGCTATGTGTCTTCAACCCTGCTCTACGGTGTTGTGGTCGCCACGTCTCCACTGCGGCTCTGAGACTACTCCTTACTACTGCCATGGATTTCGATGTCAGACATCTCGCCCTCACCATTGGCTCAGCTTTTCTCTCCACTGATTCATTGCTCCGCTCTGCAGGTCAGCCTCTTCGGTGCCTCATCACTACTTGGCATGCTTCACTTTCTGGTTTCTTGGCTCTTCGCAATCTCTGAGTATCTCTGCCTCACAGTAGTCACTCTTATAAGCCGTGAACATTGAGCACAAACATGTGCCCATGGCAAGGGCATAAAGACTGTGTAAGCAGTGACATCAAAGTGGATATCATTTTGCTTAAATGCATTTCCCACTTTCCGAGTTCTTGTTGTGGTTTTAGTACACCTCACACTTTGCAAACTTTAGACACTTTATCAACTTACGTAAGTTAGTCACTTATTTAATATGTTCCTAACCACACAGGCTCTTGCTTATTTGAACCCATTAACCCCTGCCTTATGTAGGGCACAGGAAACTGGATGTGTGGGTCGATTAAACTACGGAGGAACTTCATGCTTAAGGTGTGGTTTGTCTAGTGCCACCAGGTCAGTTAAGCCAGGACACCGCCTGTGTTGTGGTCTGCTGGTTGTCTGTTGGGGCACCTTGATTCTGGAAGTCCAGGCCTGAGTCTTGTGACTTGGCCTTATGGTTATGGGCTGGCAGCTGGTTCAGGAATATCATATTGGAAGTTTGCCTCGTGCGTTCTTGGCATCTGCTTCTCCTAGTCTTACTAGTCTTTTTAACTTCACAACTTTCTTGCCTGTTTTCGGAATTGCTTCCGTTTTTGGGCCCAAGTTGTTATTCTCTCCTAAGAAGTTGTTTCTTTTTTTTTTAGAAGAAGTAACCTTTCTGGTAGGCTTTCATGTTGCTGGGTGTTTTCTCAAGGCCTGATTGGTTGGTGCTAATATTTCTTGACAGATTTTGATGTGGACGTGGTGCACAAGGGACCCATCTTAAAAGCTCACGTTTGGTAGGTTGACCCCTCAAATCGATCATTCGCTTTTAAAAACATGGGTTTTCTGCCTGTGCGACTATTACTGAATACACGTTTCCCCCTCTAAAGCTAATTGTGCTCACTAACTAGAAATCCGAAGTTGTCTCACTGCCACATCACAACACGTGTGCTCATTTATGTCACTTGTTATACACAGCTCGAGTGTCAAGTCAGATGTATTGATTGTTTATTAAGCAGGTTATCACACCGTACAATCACAAATACAGTGAAAACAAAGGTTTAAAAGATCATACAGAAAGCAACACTATACACACAAAAAGACTGACATTGACATTCCAGCTAACATTTTCATCTCTACAAGAACGTATCAAGATTTCACAATTCTGGATAACGTCTCCTCTAAACGCATATTTTTGTTTAAAGGTCAATTACTGCATTGCATAGAACCCCCACTGAAAAAAGGAATAGACTTCTTGAGAGGTAGGGAGGGCATTTAATCAGCACAGAGGCCTTCTTAGTTTACATCGATCAGCCCTGGCCTGCTAAGTACGGGGAGCCCCTCCACAGCCGTGCCACACAGATGGCACCTCTGAGGGCTAGAAGATATCTGTTAACCACCTACTAGGACCCACAAAGTAGGGAACCACAGTTCACTGCTGACCATGAGCGCCTAAGCATTTTGTTGAGTCTTCAGTGGCGCGTGTGACTTGCTTGTATCTCTGAGTGCCTTGATGTTATGTTGTGTAATTAACCTATATAGATCTACTCACTACTTATTGGCTGGATTTCCACCAAGACACACCCACTCTACTTTTTAAAAGTAAAATTGTGTTTTGCAAGTGTCAATCAATCCTGCAACCTCTTTCCATGCAGAGCAATCAAATTAATTCATCATGGGAATTAGAGTGTATGTATGATGCTGAAAATATTCAGGGATCGGGCTCTGGAAGTGGACTTGTAAGGCGGGCAACTACTACTGTCCCGTTTACTAGTCTACAAAGGTTACCTATCATGTGCAAGTCCAATCTAGGGCTGCGCTGCTACTAAACACACTAGATTAAAACTTGCCACTGGAGGTGCCAACACTGTTTGCATGCCTGGACTTAGATACATTGACCCTCATTATGAGTATGGCGGAACAGTAAAACAGTAGCAGTAACGGAATTAGCAGCACTTTTACGTCCCCGCCATATTCCAAGTTAGGCCTTGGAGTGGAGGATTTTTCTTCCAACGTCATGCTGGAGGTAAATCCTCCATCTTTCTGGGAAGGAAATTGGCAAAATCTATAGAATTATCGCTCGCAGAATCACTGTCGATGCTAATTCAGCTGAAATAGCCATTGAGTCGTATGGACTCCACAAAATGGGGGCTAACTCTGCCTACCACCACTTGTAATTCTGGTGGCAAATCCCAGGTCCAAGTGGCAGTAACGGAAATTCCGTTTGGCAGTATTGCGTTTTTCTACCGACAGAATACCGCCAAACTCGTAATGAGGGCCATTGTGGTTTGTGGCTGTATTACGAATGTTATTCTCTTAGATAAGGTAAGATATAAGGGTATCAAATCCCTCAATGTACAAACCTCTTCAGTCCAGAGTCCAGTGGAAGAACTCAGGACTCATTTGAGATAATGGTATAAAACTAAAAGTGGTACTAAGCATACCCAATCCCCACCCCAGTATTTATCCTTCCTTAGGTGGTGTCACGGGCGCACTGCAGTCTGTACCTTTCTGTTGTATTTACTATACATTTTGTTATGCTTATGTGGATGTATATGCAGATTTTTGCCAGCCTACAGAAAGGCCTCCTTAGTGCCATAACATAAATGAGAGTACTTGACTTTGTTGCCCAATGTACATGTTTGATTCAAAAACATGATCATACACTAAAGTATATTTTGTAAGAAATACACAAAAAAGCTGCTGTTGCTCACACCTATATTTAACAAGCACATTCAGCAGTTGCATCTCACCTACAGAGGAAGAGAGAGAGGACGAGTCAGGGGGTGCACAATATAATCTAGGTAAGTGTGGGGGCTGCTATGCTGATATAAAGGGACAGGCAAGTACATGCGGCAGGACGGCAAACAAGAAGCAAGAAGAGACAAGGCAAAACAGAACAGTGCAACCGCAACAAAAGCAGACTACAAAGCTGACCAAGAAGGGATGGGAATAAGGCACTGGACAAACAACGAGGAATCCCACTAGGGGTGTATACACCGGTTGGACATGAGACTGCCCACAGAAAGAAGGGAAGCTCATTGCCTCTGTATAAGTTACTCTTACAGTCACCACACCGTGCAAGCCCATGAAAGGGGCCCCAAGTGTGGCTTCTGTATCTGGACCCTAAGGCACAAACAAGGAGTGCACTGACACGAGAAAAGCCTGTGTGGATAAAGCCGGAACATAGTGGAGGCCTTCTGTGGGAACAACAAGCTACACACTCTTACATGAAATACTCTATAAACTACAGGTATGATGAGACAAAGGAAAGGGCAGAGATTGCCCCCTAAGGTATCGGAGCAAATCTCTGTTCAAAGGAATACACAAAGGCATGAATCCAGAACAGGAAAGCAGGAACGAGGACTGCAAACAACCAGCATGCAACTGGATCAGGCATAGAGAGGCAAGGAACTGGTACAAGGTGACTTAATCTAGGTAACAAAAGCAGCCTAGAAAACGGGACTGGAAACACACAGACTATTTAAGGCGAGGCTGTTGAACAAAGGACTAGAACTAAGGCAAAGGGTACAAACCGAAGCAAGGAAAACAGAGTGTGAATAAGCAGGGCAAAGCTTAAGACTCAATAGACCTGAAAGAGAAGGCAGAGCAGGGAACAGAGAAGGAGACTGAAGGGAAACAGCACAAGTAGCAGAGCCTGGAAGCTGCAGGGATAGGAGCAGGGGCTGGGAACTGCCGTAAATCAGTATAATAAACAGGTTAACTGCTACAGGGCCACAGCACAAAGGGAAGGTGAAAACCCACTTGAGACTGTGTTGTATTGATCCTGCTAGGCAGGGCTGTAGGAAATGGGGCAAGACATCAGTGGCAGAGAGAAAGGTCACAGGAAAAGCACGGGGGAGACTGGTCAGCAAGGCACTGAGAGTTTCCAAATGGGTTTCAGTTGCACGTGGTTCAATGTTCAACGCAAGAACAGGGATATCATATGATAGGTTTTTTATAACGCGCTTAATACCCAGAGGTTTCTAAGCGCAGACCCGGTGATCGTACCTGTGGTGCTCCGTGTCGTCTTGCTTCCAAGGCGAGCACGTTGCCCCTGAGCTATTCTCCCGAGATAATCTTGAGGGCCTGGCAACTTATAAACAGTGCTAGCAGCGAGGAAAGCCAGGGTGGAGCTGTATGATTGGCTGCACACACAAAGTCACGTGTGTGGTTAATGGAAATCCTTGGCATAGACTTAGGGAGGGGATCCAGCGCTAACAAATTCCAGGAATATTTGTATTTAAAAAGCACAGTAATTGCTGTGGTGTTTTGAGTGTTGTAGTACATGATGAAACCAGTGTGTATGCAACTCGGATTCCAAAAGAGTTTCTGGTTTATCCTGCCGAGTTTTCCAGATATCTTGCAGATGCAATATGGGACTAGTAGTCCATGTTTCTGGAACTACAGATTTGTGCAAGGAAATGTTAAATAGTGATTCAGGGTCTTCTCTGGTGATACCTGACAATGCCCTGCAGATCTTCAGACAGCATCACCCACAGGCAGAGATGCAGAGATGTCACAAAGAGAAACTATGAAATGTAGAAGTCAAGCCAGTGAGGTCGTGCAAGCAGGGACCTGTGACCTCTTGCTCGCTAGATGTTTTGGGCTACCACTCCCGTGATCCCTTACACTTATCTGCGCTGTCTAGGGATGATGGGAGCTGTAGTCTCAAACATCTTAAGAGCCAACGGTTTCATATCCCTGCTTTAGAGTCTAGAGCATGGGTAGCCACCCTGTCACCCTCCAGATGTTTTGGCCTACAAGTCCCATGATGTCTCTACGCTATCTACTCTGTGTAGGGCTGCTGGGAATTATAGGCCAAAAGATCAGTAGGGTCCAGGGCTGTCTAGACGGACTCCCCAGGACCAGCCTCTAATCAGCAGAATGGAAAGTGTGGCGCAGAGGAGTGGTGTACTTTAAAAGGCTTGTGGAGTGGAGATATCCCATCAGCAATCGATCTCAATTGCTGATCCTTTCAGGTGAGCAATTCTGAAGCGTGGGCAGAACAGCAAGCGACATACTAATCGCAGACCCACCGTGTATATTCAAGATGGCGTGCTGTGTGTACAATCCCTTCATGTATTTCCAGCAAGCGCACTCAAGTCTTAAATTTCCACGAGCTGACTGAAAGTTCTGGAATTCAATTTGGCACTTGCTTATTTTTTGCCCATATTTATTCTCTTTGTCATCCTGCCCGAAGGTGGTGACTAGTGTTGAGGGGTTTTGCTAATTATTAGGAATGCAGTGTGTTAAAACAAGCTCATTTTATTTCACCAAAAGTATTTCCTTTTCGAACTGGAGACAAAAGGCCTATTATGCTGCAAAGCACAGTGCAAAAATGTTTAAGGGCCTTCTGCTACAAAAATGCAATTACAAGCAGCTGTGGGCACCATGCGCAGATGAGCACCAAAAGGCGCCATTTTGCATATCCAAATATGAAATCAGGTCACGTAAGGAAAGAGGCACCAAAATGGCACCTTGCTTGGGGCAGCGTAAACCCGTACATCAACCTTGAAGACTGCTTATCGAGTGTGGAGTAGCAGGTCGCTTTAGACATGCTGGGAAGTGACTTGCCATATGAAAATAGAGGCCGTATTTGCAGCCAGCACTGCAGCACAATTGCAATCCTTAAAGAAGGACAATTAGCAACCTCCAGTACCAATACCACCCATCGTCCCCATAACACAACTCTCCCAGTAGCTTTCCATGACTATTTGGCTCCTGTTTAGTGCATAGTAAACCATAACCAACATTTGCTCCATGTGTACACACAGGGTGAAAGAATAGGCTACAAAATATTCCACTGTGCAAGGGTGTCGCGCGCTGACTTCCATGTCAAGGAAGTAAATGCTGATAGCTCCGTTTACTGACTGGATAAGCAAAGGTTCCTAGAATTGCCGATGCAATAAATGCAGAACTGGAACCCAACAGCAACATCAGTACCGCTTGGTGAGGTGACAGTGTTGTCAGTGCCCAATTCATATTTCAGGGGTCATTCCGAGGCTACAGGTGCTTCCCAAATGACGTTCTGTAGCATTTTGTGGGAGATGGCTCATATCAGGTGACACAATCTGAAAGTACGTATAATGTCACAATCCCACCATTCTAAGGCGACCAAACAAAAGCCAGATTGCGCGCCATGGCTGGGTTTAACACCATAGGCCGTATCACCATCCACCAAAGCAACCCAGATCATGATGACAGGTATCCCCAATCTGGGACTTCACTATTGCATCAAAGGGCCAATGAAATGATCAGCCCTTACAATGCAAATGTCCAGGACCTGCAAAAATGCATCATCCGGCACCAGAGCGGAAGTAGGCCTGCAACCACGAACACACTTCCCCAGTTAAGGGCGCACCTTTTTAGATGAATTCTTTGCACAATCATCCATGGCGTGTACCTGCTCAAATACAAGCATGTGCCCTTTCTAAAAATAAGAATGACGGGCACACCTGCTTACTCTATGGCTGCCAGCCTTCACTCCCTCCATGTTCTGGTGGGCACATGTTATAATGCTGGCCATGCCCTCACACACACACTACAATTGGTCAACTCCTGGAGTGAGTGGTGACATTTATTTATAGTGTCAACACAAAATGAATTGTCTCTAGGTCCTTCCTGGGCCAGTGGATGAATCACTCTAGGGGACTTCATGTGTCTGGTGGAGATATGTTCCATTTCCCTGGAAAGGTGCTTCAGATCAGCTGCGTGCCGCGTGTTGCACGGTGTGTGATACAGGTGCAGATTTCACCGCGTGAAGCCATCATTCGCGAAGAAGAGGTGCTTGGTCAATGCTACCCAAGCAGCGGAAGGTGCAGCAGGCAAGCAGACAGGACAGGGGCGGGGCACCATGCACCATGCACTAGGCTAAATTGCCAGCATTTGCACAGCACAGATCTAGCAGAGGAAGGCTTTGTAGTGCTGTGGGGTGTGGTGCAGAGGGTAGTCCGGGGATGTGAGGTTTGTAGAGCTACATTGATTTTCAGCAGTTCTGTTGGGTACATGTTTGATTGTGGTTGTTGGGATGTGCTAGTAGTCCATTGTGGGGTGCCATTATGTGTTGGCTACCTCGGAACGGTGTGTGCGTCTGATTTGTATTCCGTGTATGGATTGGCTGAAAACGTTTTCAGGGTGTGTCCAGTATGTTTTATGTTCCTTGATTCCAAACGGTTGCCCAGTGCTGGGTACATTTGATGAGATGTGTGTCATGTCTGGAATGATGTTAGTGCTACGCATGACGAAATGTAACCAGCAGGCACCGAAGTGTTTAAGGTGATCTGCTAAGTCTAATAGGGCCTGACTGTCACACAGCATCTGTGCTTTGTATATGTGGCCGTGCACAAGCACCCGAGAAGCTGATGCCCGATATAATGCATGCAACACCGCGAAGCTCACACCAACAACACATCAAGAGAATGCACCCATTACAATGTGTCATGGCAACTCTAATAAAGAAGCAGCCCGAAAGTGAAGCCACAGGTAAATAAGGCAAGTGATAGCGGAGAGCTAAAAGAAGGATTGAAACATAAAGCAACAATCACATCTGTGGGTGTTTATGCAAGACTTGCACAGTTACCTCTTCCACTGCTGTGCATTTGGTGGGCTCAGAACATGGGACAATTGACTGTGGTTACGGTAAATAAGCTCCTCAATACATTGTTCGTCCTGATGTAGTGGTGGGTAATAGATGCATTGCCGCAACATGTCCAAAATTTGACTTATGACCCATCAGCCCTTACAAAGTGGAGCTGTCTTCGATGACAAATCAGCCTGACCAAAGTTAATATAATTGTCTACTTTTTGCAGAGTGAATTATTTTGTTGTGACCAATGTAAGGGTTTTCCTGATTTGGGATTTCTTTTTAATATACATTGATAATACTTGTTTTGGGTATTGTGGTGATATCCTGTAACTGGCAGCCATACGGGTGTGTGTGGGGATTGTTCAGGGGGCCAGGCCCCACCTACAGCAACTTGGCATGGAGCCCAGTGTCAGTATGGCCACAATCACCTAGTCTGCCACCCGCGACCCCCACAGCACTGTAGTCGTGGGGCTGTGGCTCATCACGTGCTGCTGCCAGAGGTTGTTAGTCCTTTAATATTTGAGTGCAAAAGTAGTGACCCAGGTGAACTAGAACTAACCGGTATTGCCTAGTTCATGTGCAGTCACAGAGAATCATGAGACTGAGGTAAACACAACCCTTCCCAACAGCGAGGAGTCCGTTGGCGGATAACCAGAGGGTTAGAACTGAGACCTAGAGGTAGGACCTTGGACATGAGTGAGCATCGGTTCAGCGAGGGTGTCAGAAATAGGATCTGGCCCCTGAGACATAGAACCACCATAGGACTTGGCCAGACACATAGAGACCATCTTGGCCTACTTCGCCTGTGGGTGACAGTGTGGACCTTCCCTAGGTAAAGTCTGCAACTTCAAAAGGAGTGTTTGTTCTAACTGAGGAATGCTACTGAACCAGTGGCCACAGGTAAAGACCCACCGGATGTCATCCAACCAAGGACAGTTGACGCTAAAGAATTTGAGTGACACCAGGCAAAGACCCCGAGAGACTTTTTTAATGAAAAGCAATCTGAGGCACAAGGTCTTTTCTTTGATTTGCCCTTATAATCCATATGTTTGCATTGCCCAAAGTTTGTATGGTCCCAAATAAAACCTTTTAACTAGAATTGTGGTCTCTATGGCATCCACTTAGCTTCATTACAGATGGTGTCAGAAGGGGGATCCATGGGAAGCACGCTGATCGTCTCCAGACACAGCCTTCAAAGTAGAAAAGTAGGAAAGAGAAGGCCAATGGCCCAGCGCCTCTTCCAAACTACCCCAGGAGCTGCCGGATTTTACCTCTGCGGTATCTAAGATATGGACATTTCCCCAAGGGTCACCCTTTAGGGCCAACACTGGTTAAGGGTGCAGTTTTTTTGAGGGAACCTTTGGCAGGATGGTAGCTCAGCCAGTACTCAGCATTGAGCATGCTATGCACATGGTGGTCGGTCTAGTGGACGGCGACTATCGAGTCTAGGTCAAGGTAATCACACTAACCAAAATGGTGTAGTGCTAGAGGGTGTCCCGATAGCTCAGATCATAAGTGCACATTACCTTCCATATTTCCATGTATGGTAGAGGAAAGTATATGTCTCGATCCTACTGTTAGGGAGAATTCTCTGTTAAGGCTAATTTCTCAAACCTAGTGAGTCCCCCAGCAGCTTTGCTGGATTTTTGGGGTTTATTTTTTTCTCCTGCTAAGAGTGAGACTCTTTTTCTCCCACTCTTAGACGTGATTTGAGATATCCTTTGACTTTGTAATGTGTTTTATGGGCTATGGGGTCTTTTACTCCATAGGGTTTCATGTGGTTTTTGGTAAGTGTGTTACACAGCACCCTCAGTGCAGTAACACAGGGGTGTCATAGTGACCTCCAAACATAGACTCCATACCCTGGGACTGACTACTGTCTCCCAGGGCATGTAAAGTCACCATTGGTGAACAGAACCAGTACAAACCATCATATTGTGGAAGTACTGGAAGGGGTTAATTAGATTACCCCTGGGTCTGTTTTCAAGGGGGCACTGTGCAGTCCCCCCTTGTCGAGTTTCTGGCTGGTGGCAGTGGTTACCACGCAAAATATTCCTTAAGAATATTTACTATGGGATTTTCCCATTCATTTTAAACGCACCACTTTTTGGTGCAATGTTAAAGATACGCTGGGTTATTTATTTAATATTTATTCCCTGGTCGGGTCTTTTCGCCAGGACTCGGTTTTAAAATGGCGTTTGTGTTCGCCTCTGTAACTCTAACCCAAGTCGAGCCCTTTGTTCCACTTTTTGGCGGGCTTCTACACAGAAGCCTCCAAAAGTGGTGGCACTCTGTCTGGGTATACAGGATGTGTGGGAGGGGGGTTTAGGCACCCTGGACTGAGTTACCTCGGCAACTCAAGTCGCACTCTTGTGTGATTGGCCCAGTGGTGAGCCGCCCGGCTCACCACTTAGCATGTTTGAGTGACAGCTAGGACTGATGAATGGGGGTTTTCTGCATAAAAGCAGGGCTTTGGGGACTGGGACTTCAGACGTCGCCACAGGACCAAAGAATCGGAAGAGGGAGAAGCTGAGCCTACCTGCAACGACGACACCACCGGTGGAGCCCTGCTGAACCGACTCACCACTTCTTCCAACGACAGAGGAGATCTTCATCCCGAAGAGTCTTCTTCCTTTGACTGGTGGGGATAACCAGTTTGCCCGCCTTTTTGCCTTCCCGGATCATCTTGTGGCCGCCTTGCCTGTGCCAAGCACCCCGGCAACCGGGATACCACGTTTTATAACTACCGCAAATAAAAGGGTAGTACCTTTTAACCAGAGAACTCTCTGGTTTCTTCCCTGGCAGTGCAACGACCTTCAGCTTTCCTCCACGTCGAGATCTTCTCTTCCTCTGGACGACGCCGCGACTTGCACCCACTGCCAGGAACAACTGCCCCCGCTGGAGGATTCTCTCCACTTTCAAGGTACTGTGTCCGCCTGGCCTCCCTCGCAACGGTCTGTGTGGGGTATCTCGTAAATCCTCAACTTACCACTTGGGTTGGCCCTAGGCTGGCTAACTGAACTTTTCTGAGCTGAACTAATTCCTTTTTGAACTCCCTGCAAGACTTTTCAAGCCTTTTAAACTGTGTGATCTTGGGCGCATTGGTGTTCTACTCTCTCTAAGAGGGAGCCGGGCCTCTGAACTTTTTGTTCACAAGTAGACTTTGACTTTCCTGCCTTGCTGCGTGCTTCTAAAGTATTGTGTTGTGTGCTTTTCTAATTTCTGCCTTTTCCCTCCCTTTTTTTGATAAATTATTGGAGTGCCATCTTTAGTTAAGCGCTCACCTGTGTCTGAAAATAAGTGGTGTTAACTAAGACTTGTCTAATAAGGAATAAGGGATGTACATATATTAATAGTGACTGTGTTTTGAACTTGCTTACAATAATAGTGCTGGAGTGTTTCTGAGTGTGTCTTTAAATAAATAATTATATACTTTAATACCAAAGCTCTGGTCAGTGTTTGCTTGTGCTACTGTATTTTGGTACCTATCTTGTACACTCCATATACTGTCTAACTCTTCTTGAGAGAAGTCTGGCTGCTCAGTCAAAGCTACCAGGTAAATCTGGGTGGTACAGACTGCTACCAATTGGGTTTACTGCCAACACCTGTAGTCTTAAGCCTTTTGCAGTGGTCCCTAAGGGAACTGCACAGGTTTCTGCCTAACACCTACCAATAGAGGGGAGGATGATTTTGAGTCAACTTATTCTTCACTAAAACCCCAAAGTAAGTGTCAGCACCCCAACTGAGCTCGTAGTGAGGCCAAGTCCACTCAAACTACTTAGCAAGACAGTGAGCGCCTTCCCATTTCCCCAATGTTACAGTTGCCCAAAATAATGACCCCTCACTTCGGTCAGAATTCAAGGAAGGCAAATGCGCGAGTAGACGCATGCCCCTGTCCCACCCGCTTCTAGAAAGGCAGTTCTGGATCTTACCCATTCCCACTTAACGTCAGGACACCAGGGAATAGCGAAGGCACATGACCACGTACAACACTGTTTCCCCACACCATGAATTCATAAACAAATCCAACATTTTTGTGAGGTCTGTCCTATCTGCCAGAAGACCTCTTGCAGTGATGTGGGTCGAGCTCTCTTGCAACTTTTCCCCATTATTGACATTCCTTATTCCCTTAACTAGGATAGGGGTGACTATCATATCACCCCCTCGCCCCCCACAAAGCCCTTCCAATATTGGGGCAAGTACATTAGTTACCTACGCCACGAGATACCCTTTTGCTTTCCCGCTCAGGAATAAAGCTACGTGACACACCAAGCAACAGTTTGACACTGGAATGAATTCCCCCGCTTGTGGCGTGAGACAGAAAAGCTGCCTGCAAGGCTCTGGGAAGCTCCAGCAGCTACCTGATGCGCCTTCCAGGATCTATGTGAGAGTAACGAAAACAGAATCTAAAAGCCCAAACTACCAGGTTTTTTTTAACCCTATTTCACTGCATATATATGTGGGAGGAGACACCCCGCAGACCGCCCCCAAACTCCTGCACCTTTTTTATTAACTTAACCCACCCCCACACACACACACACACACACATATATATATATATATATATAAACACATATATATGATGAACTGGGGCTCTTGAAATTCATTGTTTGGGCTTCTAAGTGATGGGCTGTGCTATTTTGGTGTGATACCCGCCTCCCATAGGATGAATGGCAAGGGATCTCACTGGCTCATGGAATCCAATGGGACAAAATAGTTTGTGGGTTCCAGACAACGCCCTCCAAACTTTAACCCAGTTGCACTACCAAAAGGAGAATGTACCAATGTGTCCCAATTGCATTATGATTAGTGAGGCCAATGTCCAAGACCTTCCCAACTAAAACGCCAGATCCTACTGTTGTGACAGCGGCATATACAGGGACGCCTTGCATGTCAGGCAGAGAAATATCCTTCTAGGAAGTAAAAGCTATCGAGCAATGACGGCCTGTGAGCAGCCAAAGGAAACTGAATGCCAAACCGTAAGCATTCACACCTCTTTCTCTCATCCTGTGCTAACAAATGCTCTTGATCGATCAGGTGGAGGGCCTGATACTCCAGGGAGCTGCTTCAGAGAACCCTGGTCATTCCAAGATGGCCGCGATGCTCATACCAGCTTATGAAAGCTTGTGAGGAACCGTGTCACCATCATTAGCCCTGGGCTAATGCTAGGAGAACGATTATCAGAACTCAAACGCCACGTGAAACATATTTAACCAACCCGTGAGCTATTTTATCACAAACCAATCCCCAATTAGCTATGAAAAGGTGGAGAGTAGATTTGGAAAGTAGCACAGTGGTGAACACCATGGAGGACTAACCCAACAGAGAACTGGAGGCAGAGGGCAAGCAGCATAGAGGGCCACCCAGTTAGAAGAGTACACGGGTCCCTCTAAACAGGGGAGACTGCTCATTGACAGGAGGCCTGCCAGATCCTGCAAGCTGTCTAGAGAATGCTTCTCTTGAAACTTGCTGGTAACTCTACCACTGTGAAGAGTGGTATGTTCATGGACTGCAGGACAGTTGGAGCTGAGAGCCAAGACCCATATCCTTGCTAAGAAATGGGGAGCACTCCTGGCATGTTAGTAAAATATGTTATTATTATTTATCAGCTGCTTGAGAAGCCTTGCTACTGAAGGGGGAGAAAGGCCAATTCCAAAGAAACCTGAACCCCTGAAGCATCAGTTGGAGCAGATGTAAAGTGGCTAGTCAGAGCGGGACAGAGAAATGCGGGAGAAAAGTTGCAGCATGGTCAGACCTGGTACTAACTACTGGTTGAGCTACAGAAAGAAAGACGGGTTGGAGTCTGTGTTGTGTGATCATTTGGTGGTGGTCCAGAGAAGTCTGTGACTTGAACAGTTAGTCAAGGGCAGGCAATGCGGCTCACAGGGATGGTCCTTTGAAAACACTAGAATCATGTGTACCCCAAGCATTGTTTATCTGGGATTCCATATTGTGGCACAGCCGTCGCAGCTGAATGTCCGCCTTACTCTTACTCAAAAGGCAGCCTCTTTGTCCAACCACTTGTTAAAGATTGGCTGAAAGTTTGGTAACTTTTCGATTAAACTAGAGATCAGTTTCTATGAAGAGAAAGACGTCTCGAAGCTGACATATGAATGGGAATGTTGTCAAAAGTCGCCTTTTGATGGGTAGACACAATAGAGGCTACTATGTGGCGCCGAGTATTGCATGTACCCAATGTTGTCCTAGTAGCAGCAATTCGATTTCTATTAGGACTATTATCGTTGAAGGTGCGAGGCCAGTGGCTTTGTTTTAAACAATAAAGCTGCCCAATTGGTCGATCATTGTACGCAGAAATGAAGACCTGTATGGAGCTGAAAGGCCCTTTGGGTGGCTCTTTGGAGTATGTTGTACAGTTGAGGGAGTACATTGAAAGTATGTTGAGTGAACCTAACCTTGATAAGGAGGTTTTGATTGTGAACTCCGGTAAAGTTAAAAATGCTCTTTATGACGGGACTGCATTAAGACAGACTCCTTTCACGGTTACCCATCTTTGAAGCACTTAGCCCACGAGCATAAAAAGAGAGGGCCGTTGACCCTTATCTGAAATTGTTTCCCAACCACTTCTGTAGAGCAATTCTAATGCGATTTGGCTGGAACCTGCTACCAATAAAAGAAGTGATGTTAAGGAGGGGAACGATTGTTGCCGCAGATGCAATGTGCAGATTCTGCAAGGACACAGACAGTATAGAAACTGTAAAGCACCTGGTTTTGCCCTGTAGAACTTTGAATGTGCAAACAAAGGCATTGTTTAAGAAATAGTTATTTGAAAATGAACTGGAATGATTTTGAAAACCTCTGGAAAAGGTGCCTAAGCAGTGAAATTACTTCTGATGAACTAGCCTTGCCTGCGTTTTTGAATTCTTTGCACTTGAGCACTTTATAAACTGACTTCTAGATGTTTGCACTTTAGATTGTACTCTGACCTATGGAACACTTTGTATTTTGGCACTCGGAAATTGTTGGATTAGGTACACGAAATCCCTAAAGCTACCTGACCTAAAGCACTTTGTAAGTTTGTAGGATGAGTTTTTAATGTCAAAAATGTGTGATGTTTCTTTTGTATGAATTGGGGGGGTTATTTCTTAACGTACAATATCACTATGTTGTGTCCACGTTAATGTTTAAACCAGCAATGGAATTGAAGTTTTAATCTAGAATTATTTTTTTGAAGTCTTTCTTGACTATCCCGGACACATAGGTGGTAAAGGTTTTTTTCAAACCATACAGAAAAAGAAATGTAAAAAAAGAGCATTTGGTGCTGCTCCCGGGAAGCTTGTGAATCGGGCAGATGTTGCTTGTCCAAGTAACCTGTGCTTTGACCAGTTGGTGCAAGTACCAATAGTACTGAGAGTTGACACATTGGGGCTGGTGCAGAGGAATCCATGAGTCCACCAGTTGGGGCTGGTGAAGGAATTGTATGCTGCATTCCTTGCGAGAGGACTGACGAGAAGATCTGAACACAGAACGGGGCACTTGGAGGGCCTAGGTTGTGAGTGCAACCTTGCCAGTGCCTGCCCAGGTGAAGTTTCTTTTGCTTCTATAAGTTAGTTTTGTCATTTCAGAGCATATTATGAAGGCTTTCTTTGTCCTCCTTTGGAACTTTATGGTTTAGAATAGGACCACCTGAAGGAAAAGCACTGGTTAAGACTAGGATGAACTTTTTGGTTGGCCATTTGTTTGGAACTTTGCTTTGTAGATGTCCCAGGAGGGGCAGATACTTAAACGATAAACCAATGCGTATTTTGGGTTGTGAAAAAGGGGTCAGAAGACATGGACACAAAGGTGGCATGATTGTGGGTAAATAATTTTATTAAATAATGAAAGGGTTGGAAAAGGTCTCTCTATCCCTGTGTCTAAGGGGGGATTTCTCTATGTCAAAAATGAACTTGTGAAATTGTCAGGAAGTCCGAAACGTTGGAGTTAGTCGCTAATGTGTCCACAAAACCTACTTATGTCCCTATACCTAATACTCGAAGATAAATGTGCAAGTCTAAAGTGGTAATAGTATTTTTGCCAAACAAAGTTCTAAGGCTAGGGTGGCGCTCCTTTCCACTAGACTTCTTATTCTCCTGTAGTCCTGTTTAGTATATGAAGTATTATCTCTTGTGCACCTTCTTGGCCTCCTGCCACCTTAAGGTCTTACAAAAGTGGGAATCCTTTTTATCAATCTCAGAGTCATAGGTTTTCTGATTTAGGGTTTCTTGTATGTGCGAAACCCAGACTTCCAGGAAAATTGTTTGATTATTCCTCTTGTCAAATTAAAAAAATTCTTATATAATGTTTTCATCATACCTTTTATTAGAAATGGAATCCTTTTATGATTTGCCTTCTCATATGGGTACAAGTTTTCGATTTGCACAACATTACTTTTTTTGTCTTGGTTTACTCCCCTGCCAATTAGACAGTTGTCTCTGTGGAACTTCAGGGTCCCAGACCCTCTCTTTGAGGTGCAGGTCCTCGATTCACAGACTGTTGTTATCTTCCCTTGGTTCACTCTCCTGCTAATTAGACAACTCCCTCAGGTTCCCTTTAGGGTCCCAGGCAGAGATGTGGGTCCTTAACTTGAACAATGGTGTTATCTGCCCTTGGTTCACTCTACTGCCAAGTGGGGAACTCTCTCAAGCTTCCTTCAGGGTACCAGACCATCTTATTGAAATGTGAGTCCTCGACCTGCACAGTGGCACTGACCTCCCTTGGTTCACTCTCCTGCAAAGTAGACAACTCTCTCAGGCTTCCTTCAGGATCCCAGCACAGGTGTTCTCCAGGCTGCCGCTCCTTCCCTAGAGGCTCTGGTCGCTGTCAGGGCTACGTCGCAGTCAGCAGTGGTTAGTTTGGTTAGTTTGGCATCTGCTCCTTCCCAGCCGGGGGTCCTTTCCACAGGATCGTTCTCCAGTAGAATGGGAGCCTGGAAGTCTCTCACAGCAGTAACTTAAGGAGTCCTTGTGTCAGTGACCTCTCTTACCCCTGTGTGCTCGGCCTCCCCGGGGCCGGCCCTCGTCTCACTTTCAACTTGCCAGCGTGCGGCTGCAGCTGAGCCTGAACCCCTTTGAAACTCCTGCAAAGGATATTTATACTGCTTCGGGCCAATCATCGGTCTCAGGAGTCTAGACCACTCATTCTGTTTCTCAGACATAATCCTTGTACTCGCTGTCCTCCTCGTCATCCCAGTACGAGCCTTAAAGATAAATGTGTGATATCTGGAAGTCTTTGAATTCTCATAATTGTCTGCTAAGCAAGATGGAGTACATTGACAAAAGAAATGTCAGTTCTATTTGAACGGTTTTAACAAGGATTTATAGGATGCATTACATCAGACAGACCCTGTGTTTTCTGATATTGTTTGTCTCCAACCTTACAGGGCAAACTCCTCTCGACATAACACTCTCTCTTATAGTCCTTATTCTCTGTATGTACTGTCCTGGGATTCTGGGAATGCCTCCCTCTAGGGAGGAAAGGACGAAATCCTCAGATTCGTCACAGTTGAGCACACAGCAAAAAGCAAATTCCAGAGAATCATGTATTCGGTTGAAACATTACTGACACTCTTTTTATTAGATTTCTAGAGAGGCCTATAGAGCCTGAAGGCTTTTGATCACCCAACCCCTTGCTTGTCAAAACCTTAATAAAACTCACTTTGTTAGACCACAACTCCATGTGTCTGTTGTATCATTGCTCAACCTTCTTACAGCATATATGTCTCCCACGTAGGATTATCAGGAAATCACCTTTATGTCAAAACCATCTGACCTGAAGAACCACTTTCACATAGACACCCTACAAACCTTCATTTACTGTCACCAAACAGATGGCTTAGTGGAGAGATTTAACTAAACTAAGGATGGGCGAGCTGGCTCAAAAAAGTTTCAGCCTTATCTGAACAATGGGGATTCGACACTAAATGGTTCAAGGCTTTAAACCCAGAACTAGAGCCGCTTAAATAGTTAGGAGTTTTTCATTGGATCGACTTGGATCAAAGACAGCTCTCTGGCAATTTTGCATTCCAGGATATTGAACCAGTGCCATAGAATTCAGTATTATGGGTGGCTAAGGAAATGATACAATGGGGACATTCAAATAAATTCAAATGAAAACAGTGCAGAGGACGAGCTTTTTTTTAACGTTCATTTTAGAAATGGGTAGTTCACCTTATGCATAGAGGTGACCTGTGCATTTCAAACCATGCGCCCCCACCCCCTTGCTGACATTAGAGCATGCTCCTGACCCTAATGTATGACAGGCTCACAGCTCCATGTGGATGCTGGGAGCGCACTTTGTGAAATGTTAAAAAAAGAGGGAAAGAAATGCAAGTGGGACAGCAGTAGTTTATATCCAAATAGTATCAGAGGAATGTTAACATGTTCTGCGTATTTCAAGGAGCATGGGGATTCGGGGTGCCCTTTGAAATGCACATAAATGCCCATCTTATCCGTGCTAATGTGCCAAAGGGGTGAAAAAGGGGCATCTGTATGTGTGAACCTGTGAGGCACATAATCAGACACCCCTTTGAGAATAGGGTGCACATTTCTTAGGTGCAAGGGATGGGATGTGCAAGCACATCTCATTCCTTGCGCCCCAAAATGTTTTGAGAATCTACCCTACCCTTTCTTGAATCCACATGGATTATAAGTTTTTCAACCCAGTTCGAGCCATTGTGATGGGTGTCTCGAACCGATTTGGGCCAAGTCAGCCATTAACTGATTCAGCTCAATTCAACTCGCAAGCCATCTCTATGGAGGATTGAATGGCTCGAGCTGATTCAAAGCTTTTCTTCAAAGGTTCGAATTGGCACTAGATTCATGTCCATTCGGTTCGCCCATACCTAAAGCAAACCCCTCAAGAATCTTCTGCAGAAGCTCGTTGACAAAGATGCCCAAGACTGGGACGAGGTAATGCTGGGAGCCCTCTTTTTTGTCACAAAGACACCACACACCTTTACTGGCTCCTTCCCTTTCACACTGGTGTTTGGCAGGGAACCTTGAGAAATCTTATACATGCTACAAGAATATTGGGAGAGCCAGGAAGCCAAAGGGCAGATTGTGGCCCACTTCATGCAACAAATGCAAGCATGCAGCCACCTTGCACGCTCCTTGGTGATGTAACATCTACAAGAAAACTAGGAAAAACAAAGAGTCTTTCCAACCAACAAGCAAGACCACGAAGGTCTCAAGAAAGGGATGAGGCCCTAGTCCTGCCAACCTCTGAAAACAAGCTGCTTGCTAAGTGACTCCTACTGTACATAATCGTAGCAGTGTTCAGTGACTTCAATGATCATGTCCGACAAGATGATTACCAGAAGCCCAACTATGTTCACCATATAGACTGGTTGAACAGCTGGAAGGAAGCCACAGAGGTACCATCAGAGCCCCCCTGGATGTACCACTTACAGCAGCTTTATCTGAGTGTTTCAAGGAGATGTTTTCAAACGATCTACAGCCGACTCATGAGTCTGATCTGCAGGACATCCTACATCATTTCAAAGACATCTTTATCAACAAACTGGGCAAGGCCAAATGCTTCACACATCAAACTCCCCATGGTAAATGTGTGGGGTTGAGACCCTATCACGTACAAGATGCAAAGCCCTAGTCTGTTCAAGAGGAAGTCAAAAAGATGTTGGACCTGAGTGCCATTAAGCCCTCGCAGATCAACAGTCCTCCCCAGTTGTCCTACTGGAGAAACCAAATGGCACCTGGAAGGTCTGTATAGAGTTCCAGAAAGTTAATGATAGGTCCAGGTTTGCCACATACCATATGCCTCACCTAAATTAAATGATTGCATTAATCTGACAAGCAAAATACATATCAACATTGGACCACACCAGAGGATACTGTCAGATTCCTGTGATGCCAGAAATCAAGAGAAGACAAGCCTTCTCTACACTCTTGGGACTGTACTAGTTAACAGTACATCCGTTTTAACTTTGTGGGGTACCAGACACATTTCAACACTTGAGTGATATCATTATCCAATCCCATTGTGCATGTGCAAGGCCAAAACAAGATGATATTGTCACATATAGAAAGAACTGTAGTACACATATTGGGCATCTATATCAGGTTTGCCATGGTCTACCTCTGTCTGGTCCGTGAGCAAATACCAGCACGTGGCATCTAGATATGCCCATGATCAGACATCTTGCATTTAAGGTGGAGATTGGCACACTGGAGCCCAAAGAAGAACGAGTGGTAGTGGTACAAACATTCAAATCCCTAAAACCAAGGATGACCTGTGAGCCTTCCTTCGACTAGCCGGATACTAGAGAAAATGTATTCCGAACTTCTCAATGCTGGAGGCCCGATTGAGCAATCAATGCAAGAGAAACAGTTTTAATGAAGTCAAATTAATGGCAGAAGCCATACTTTAAAGAAACTTTTATACTACAGATGCTTCCAGGTAGGCCATGGCATAGTCCTTTTCCAGATTAGAAATGAGATTGGAAGATCCAATCCTCTTTATTAGTCATGCGATGTATCACACACAGTTTAACTATGCCACCATAGAGCTGGAATATTTGGCCATTAAATGTGCAACAGTTGCCCTTAAATATTACCTACGAGACAGGACGTTTGCACTGGTTACCAACCACGCCCCTCTAGTATGGCTTTCCAGTAATAAAGAAAACAATGCCCGATTCATGCGTTGGTTAATCTCCCTCTAACACAATTCCTTTGCCATGGTTCATTGGGAAGGGTGTCCAGATGCTTATTTAGTCCTACCCAACAGACGATCCAGTTGGAGGCTTACAGAAGGAGGGTGTGGAATGTGATGATGTCCCAAGCATGGCCCTAGAGGTTTATTTGGATCCTAGGTGAGGGATGGTATGATGATGGCCCACTAGTCCCTACCGCATCACTGTGGTCTTGGCGCACGGAATTCTCACATAATGCTGCCAAATGTTGCTGGCCTTTTAAGGTTTGAGTGCAGAAGTAGCTAAACTGCAGACCCAGTGAAGTGGACCACACCGGTATTGCACGGTTCATGGACAGACTGGTCACTAGGAATTGTATGAGAGGGGGAACCTTACCCAGGCAGGAGAAACAAGCAGAACTCCCTGGCATGGAAAAGTAAGCTGAGAGTAGTGAGCCAGGCTCTGCACAAACAGCATCAGACCACATGCCACTTTGGTGTGTGCATCAGTGCACATGCATGCCAAATAGAATTCCAACATGTGAGACTGGCCTCTTTTAGGTGTGTGCTAAAGTAATGGGTGGTGTTGGAGGCACTGTCAGCATCAGGTGGGGGGAAGACCGTAACACCTGCTGGTCGGAAAATATGTACAAACATTGAAAGGGTGACCCCTCACACTTGTGCGCTCAATGTCTGTGATCGGACATTCAAAAAATGATTCTGTTTCTTGTTTGTTTAACTAAAAGTGCTTATTTAATCAAGTAACTTTCTATGAGAAGGTTACATCATAATTATCATGAGTGTACTTGTGCAATCATAATCAGCCATTGCATACAATGCAGTAAGAAACAGCCAGCAATAACCTCTTGGTGCACGTTTTGCCAAACATTGGCTTCCTCTAGGCTAGTTAGACAATATGTAAGCAAACAAAAGCTACTGCAGCTGAATATCAGGAATTAACCTGGCTAGAGCCAGATATTGTGTAACTAGCCTAGAGCAAAGCACTGTTTGTCTAAGGGCCTTTTTGGAACCCATGACCACAGGCAGAGACCCACCAAAGACAATGATGTCATCCAAACAAGAAGAGCTGTGCTTAAAAGACAAGTAATAACTTCAGGCAGAAACCCAGAGAGACTATTTGGTGAAAATAATTCTGAACTAAGAAGATCTTACTTTGTTTTGTGTTTCTGACCTCTATGTTTTTTACTGTATTATGATTTATTCAATATTCAATGGCAATTGGATAGACTGTTGTTACTTCTCCCCACCCCAGTACCGCAAGAAGTGGACACATAGTCGAAACAGAAAGGGGATCACAGGGATTCATAGAAGCCAACCTTCTTAGAGAGGAAACAGGTAGAGGGGAGGCTGAGGACACCGCCCAATTGTCCGATCTGGCCTTTGCCCAAAGGAACGATACGGCACTAACAGAGGCCTTTAGGAGGGGAACCTCAGAAGAACAAGGGCGTAGTCAAGCCCCTTCTTCTTTATCAAAAAAGAGTTCATCTACCAAGGGGAAGTTGGGAAAGATGATCGTAACAGAACACAACTAGTAATCCCCACAGTTATAGTAGGATAGTGTTGGAGCTGGCTCATTCCCATCAAACGGCCACCCTTCAGGGAATAGCAAAAGCCCAAAGCCAATTAATACCCCACTTTTACTGGCCTGAAGGGTTTGCAGATCTGAAGAACTACATTTCCACCTGTTAGCTTTGTCAGAAGACTGCAGACACTCGAGTTCCCCAGACCACTTTAGAACCCCTTCCCATCATCAAAGTTCCCTTTTCACGCATAGCGATAGACATAGTGGCCCTGCTAGAAACATCTACACTGGGGAAAATAATCCTACTTGTGATTGTTAATTATGCTACTAGGTATCCTGAAGCATTAACCCTTAGTAGTAATGAAAGTCAACAAATACTCAAACATCTACTTCCCTTCCTGTCACAACTCGGATTCCCAAAGGAAATCCTCACGGATCAAGGTACAACTTTTATGTCTAAAACGATGCAGGGTGTAAAAGAAATACTACACTTTTCGACCATACGTGCCTCTTTGTATCACCCACAGACAGATGACCTTGTGGAAAGGTTTAACCAAACCTTAAAGAGACTACTCCACAAGCTGGTAGAGTCTGCTGGTAGAATTTAGGATGTTATGATTCTGTGGGATCTGTTTGCAGTTAGGAAAAGCCCTCCTGTATATATTCCCTTCTTCTTGTACAAAATGTCTAGTGGCTTCCCCCTTTTCCCAGGGTATTGTGGTCCACAGTATTTATCTCTTAATAATACTTTTCTCTCTTGTATCCCACCAGTTTTGGTTTATTTGGTTACCGGGTAACTTTATCTCGTGACTTTCACTGAGACGGGTGGTTTTCAGTGTATAATTATCCTTCCTCAGCCCCCCGTTATTCCCATTCTCCCCATTACCTTCGATTGTGCAGGGGAACGCCTTTGGGATCCTTGTTCCTCAACAGCCTTCTCTCAGGCCTTGGATCGTCATCATATTCCTTTCATCTGTGTGTTATTCTTGTGGTTTCTCTCTTCTCTTCAGTGTTCTGGTCTTCCAATCGAGGGCCGGACACCCTGTGGCTTTCAATGCAGGGTGGTATCGGCGATAGTTGTAGGACCGGCCACCCACGACAGGTCCTCCATGGTCTCGCCACCACAACCCTCCGGGATGCTGCCTTGCAGGTTTCTCGTGCTGGAGTCGTGCCATGCCTCTGGGTCCCAGTCTCTTCTTACGATCAGCTCCCCTGCTGGTTGCACATACAGTGGTTGCGCCATGACTTTGGCATCCCAGTCTTCCGTAGGCCTGCTGCCTTGTGAGTTTCTTGTGCTGACGTTGCGATGTGACTTTGGCGCCCCAGTCTCTTCCTTTGGGCAAGTTTGAAACTAACGGGTTTCCTGGATTGTACTTGCTCTGCACATGTCACTCTCTCTCTTCTCTCACTGTGTTTCGTTAAGTGCACGTTATTTAACATACTCGTCCCAGTGTATTGGGTATTTGGCGCTAAAGGGACATGTTCCTTTTCTGTACAATGTTGGCATCTTTTAGGAGTTTCTTTGCCCCAGTCATGATGTTTATATGTTTCTGGTATTGTAGAGCATAGCATGCAGACCACAGTGTGCAGCGTGTGTAGAGAGTTCCTCACAGGAACGGGAGTCCTTGTCCCCTAAGGGGGAGTCTCTCCCGGTAAGGCCCAACTTGCCTCAACCCCTGGTGGGGGTGTTGCATTTGCCCTTTTCCATAAACCTGTTCCCATGTGGATAAAGCCCTTGACCTCTTCCACCAAGCATGGCAATCCACAATCACATATGTGGCGACCGGGTTCCATCTTGCACCACCGTTCCAATGCATGGAAAAGGAGCTCTGCTATCAAGCAGTGATATTCACTAATGCATATTCCTAAGTGTCTTGTCCAGTGGCTTCTGAATTTCAGAGAGAAGTGTGCAATGGTCAGGCGCATGCAGCTCAACTGTGCACTTTTGGCACAGCCCTGTGCACTGCACCCCCTTAAAGGTCTGTCAATAAGCATGGATATGATGGATCGGTACAAATATTTTAGATGGAATAACCAAAACAAGGGTTTGCTAAGCTGGTAAAATAGCTCAGTGGGTTAAGGGTTTGTTGCTGTGATCTGTGTTTCACCTGCAGGTTGCAGGTCATAATCCCTGAAACACCAATTCAATGTTTCATCCTTCTGAGGTTGATACGTGAGTACTAACTTTGAGTAATAATAATTGTACATAGAAATGTTCTATGTACAGAGCTTTGGCGAACGAGATATATAAAAAGAATGGTATTGACTTGCCTAAGGCAGCACTTTAGGCAGATTTTTATACACGAACCCATAGCCCGCAGATTATTAAGGACACCACATTCCATGCATACCAACAATGCAGAGTCTAACTACAGCCAATCCTCTACGAATGGCCAGCCGGGTGCATATTATACCAGCAGGCACGCGCATTCAGACCTGTAGCCCATTGCCTGCAGCAGCCTGGGAAAATTAAGACACTTTCAACAGGACTGTACCTACCCATGTTAATGTAACTACCAAAAAAGGAGTGGGCATTGCCCACAGGAAGTAAAGAATGATAACCTGCCTGTTATAAAGACGTATAAAGGCACTATTTCCAATCTAACAATTAAGCACTTATTTTCTTTATTTCTTTTTTGTGAAAGAGAGAGGGAAGTTATTTAAGCTTTATAGACCTAGCTTGAGGGCTGTACCGGGAGCTACGGTCCCTGAAGATGGAGTTATAGACCTGAGTGCGGCAAGGGTGTTTAACGAGGTTCATGGACCAATGCCTCCAGGTACAGCCAGAGGGCACAGTCTATAAAACTAATATCACCCTTTAGGATGAAGAGGGGTTAAAATAAAACAACAACAAAAATCTACCTGGTGTTGTTGCTGGGACCCATCTAACTCCCAGCAGCCACATATAGAGTGCTGCAGATGGAAGGGCAGCGCTATGATTGTCAGGTGCGAGCCAGCAAAGATTTGGCAGGTGGCGGTGCCCCACCCACCTCAATAAGGAGGAGTAAGGTAAGGCGGAGGGTATGGTATGGGGCAGGGGATACACCATGGTAAGGAGGAGGGTACTGGGCACAATGGGTCTGTAGAGAGCCTTCACTATTGTTACAAAGTTAGATGTTTTTGTCTCAACGTTACGCCTCAATGCTCAATGTCCCATTTAGCCAACGTTCTACCAGGACAGTGGTCAGGGCACAGTTCTAAGCACCACCTCTAACTGTTTTTTTTTTGTTTCTAGCCTGTTTTTAGACTGTTATTGCGATGTTGCCATGTTAGAATGGCTTCACAGCACAGTGTAGAGGGTTGTAGCCATTGTTGTTGTTCCTTTGGCTCTTGGATTGCGTCTTACGCCCATTACTCTGGTGTGGGCTGATAACAATTACGTAACTGTGGAAAAGGGTTCTAAACATCAGTTTAGTTAACTGCGCAAATAACCTTGGTTGTGATGTGGCCAGAAGCTATAAATAAAATTGTGAGGAAATTGTGTGTGAATACCTTGATGGTTTTTAAGGTCCCACAGCGGGGGTTTAGCCTCATCACGAGTTTGGCGGTAACCCTTAAATCCGGCGGTAGCGCTGTTACTGCCGGATTTAAGGGTCCGCCAAATCAGGGCTTTGGCATATTTCTCCCCAGCTCTGAGCTGGGGGGAAATCCGCAGAAAATTTGTGCACATACCTCCGGCGGGAAATCCGGCGGCGGTATGAGCGCGAAATTTCCCCATTGAGCCCATTGGAGCATCAGGCATTCCCGAATGGGCTCAATGGGGAATGGGGATTTCCAAATCCACCAAACCCGTGATTCGGCGCTAATAGCACCAGTGGGTTTGGCAGTAGGGCAGATAATGCCAGCGCTATTAGCGCCAGCGTTATCGCCCAATTCGTGCTGAGGCCCTGATAATTCGACTGCTAAATGAGGTTGATTTTCATCATCATCTTTCCGTGAAACCTAAAAAGCCTTAAAAGCGAGTGATTGATTGGTGAGGGAGGATATCGTCTGCTTGGCTCGTCAGAATGTCCTGTTCAATGCACAGATCAAACATTACAGGTAAAGACAGCAGTCATTAATCACGAATCCGCATCCATCACTCCAGGAGTGATTTTGCCATCTTTCTAAAGGCTGTGCAACAAATGCCAGAGCTCCTTCCTCGGAAAGGTGCCTGTCCTAAGCCCACCCGATGAATTATCCATGGTTTAAGTTTAAAAATAAAGCGGTAATGTCGCCGCTGCCGGAGAGGGCCCTTCCAGATTGGCTTATCAGGCTGACTAATGTCACATGACAACCGTTTGGTAATGGGTTGCCTTGTGGGTGGTAAAAGGTTAATGGCACGATTGTATTTTTGTTAATAGGTTAATCAACTCACGAGTCTTAACAAGATCTTAGTTCTCAGAGTTATAAATACACACCGTAGAGAATATGCTAGACAGCACCAGAAAGCAGAGGCCTCGCTGAGGGCTACACAGGAGCGATCAGCGACTTTTAATGATGTTTGGGGGGGGGGGTGTGGTGTGGGGGGGTGGGTGTGTGTGTGTGTGTTAGAGAGAGAGGGAGAGAGAGAGAGAGAGAGAATACGGAAGCCTGACGTTTAAGCTTGGGCAAATAAATTCAGCCAAAACCCTGAATCACCACAGATTGTGTTTATTTATTTATTGGTCGCTTGTCAGGCCCTTATACAGCAAGTAAAATACTGTTTCAAAGCTCCCACAGGGCAAAGGGGGGCAACAAGGCAGTGGAGCACAATACAAACACACATTTAAGAGCAGTGGAAGGAAAAGGGAAAAGAGGACAAGCCTACTATGCCTTGTGAGTATTCAGAACCTGCAAGTGCAACACAGAAGAGGGTAGAGGGGGTGAGTACTAGGGAGCCTGGGCTTATGAGTGAACCACAGATGAAGTGTGTGGTAAGGTGAGTTTTACACAGCCGGAGCCGCGTTAGGTGTAAGTGCAAGCCTCCAGGGCGGAGGGTGTGCCAAGGCTAGTGCTGAGGGTAGACAGGAGCTGGGCGATTGGGTGTGGGAGGTCAGGGGCCCAAAGATGCATAAGGGCCCGAACACCAATCACAGCAACTGAGAGAATAGCAGAGGAGAGAAGAAAGTAAGGATGAGGTCAAGAGGAAAGTCAAGAAGGGAGGAGGAGGCTGATCCAAAGAATGGAGCCAAATGAGGAAAGCGAATGACCACCTTTAGCAAAACACTTTACATACAAAGAGTTGGTGCCAGAGGAACGTAGTGGTCTAGAGGGAGAGTATTTAGTAAAATAAAGTTGAAGGTAGTGTACTCCCTGGGCTCAGACAGCCTTATGGATGATGCAGAGGGATTTGTATTTAATCCGTGCAGCAACCAGAAGCCAGTGAAGACTTTTTAGGGTAGGAGAGATGCGCTCCCTGGCCTTAAGGAGGCCAGGGATAAGTCTTGCAGCCCTATTCTGGATTAGCTGGATGGGTAGCACAGTGGAAGAAGGTAGATTCAGGAGGAGGCTATTGAAATAGTCAAGCCTAGAGAGAACCATCTCCGGTTCCGGAAGCACCTCAAAACCTTCCTCTTCGCTTCTGCCTTCTCTCTCCCTCTCCCCTGCTAATCCTGCTTAACTCCCCACTGAACTCAGCTCAAACCTGCATCTGGGCCACTCTCAGCAACCTCGGTCCAGGGCCCAGCCACTCTCCACCTGCACTGCCTCCCCGGCTCCCCCTGCACTGTGGGACTGTTACTGTATCCCTACAGCCCCTTTCCCAGCACTTGCTCTGCACTTACCTCGCACTTGCCACCAGCTGGCCCTTTCTATTTATTATTTATTATTATTTTATTTTATTTTTTTTATTTTTTTTTTTTACGCTACTTACCTTGTACTGCACTTCCCCCCCCACCTCCTCCCCCCTGCACTTCCTCCTTTTCCCCTTACCTCTGCACTTGCGCGATCTGAATGACACCTGGCCTAGTAGGATCGTTTGTCTGTTTTCCCCTTGTTTCCCTCCCTCCCTGCCTCGTCGCGCCTTGAAACACTTGTGTATAGGCGCGTTACAAATACCATATCATATCATATCATAACCAGGACTCTGGTAACATTGAGCCTCTGGAGGAAGGTGAGAAAAGCGAGAATTCCTTTTAGTAGGAAGAGCTGAAAGTGGGGCTTCTTGGCAATGTCCTGAGTGTGAGGTAGGAAGGAGAGAGAGAGGAGTCGAAGATAACTTCAAGGTTTCAGGATTCAGAAGAAAGTGCAGTCGAGAGCCCAAGAAGGAAGGCCAGAGTGAAGGGAAGAAGGAGGGAGCAGGGCTCAGTTTTGCAGGCATTGAGGCAGAGATCATTGGAAGTGCCAGGGGGTCAGAAGGATATTTGAAAAAAAGCTGTGGATCATCTGCATAACACTGGAAGTTGGAGGAAAAAGAGGAGATGAGGCATGCAAGCTGAGCGACGCAGATGCTAAAGAACGAAGGGGAGAGGATAGAACCCTGGGGACACCACAGGCGTAGAAGGAGGTAGGAGAGGAAAAGGTGCCAGAATGATAATGGCAGAAGGTCACTTTGGAAGGGCGTCAGTCAGTCCAGTGCCCGTTCCGAGATACCAAGGATATCGTGGAGCCTTTGTGTGAGGATGGAATGGTTGACAGTGTCAAAGGCAGAGGGGAGGCCGAGAAGAATGAGGACAGGTGGGGCGTTGGAGTCCAGAGAAGCAAGCAGTTCTTCACATGTGTTCAGAAGAGCAGTTTCCGTGCCACTGGATGCTCGGAATCTAGTTTGATGGTCGTGGAAACCACTAACAGGTTCGGTGTGCGAGTTTAGTTGGGGCAATTCCAGCTTCTCCAGCAGCGTCCCCAGGAAGGGAGTGATGGAAATAGGGCGGTAGTTGGCAGGAAAGGTAGGCTCTGCTGAAGATTCTTTCAGGAGGGTGTGCAGAAGGGAGTGCTTAAGGGAGGAGGGGCAAGATCCAGTGGCAAAAGAATGATTGCAGAAATCAGCGAGTGCAGGGGCAAGAGAGCCAATGTTATCCTTGATGGTTCTGGATGAGGAAGGGGAGACCTGTTTAGAAGGGACCTTCATGGAGCAGACAAATCTGGTAACTTCCTCAGTTGTGACAGGAGAGAAGGAGGAGAGGCGAGGAGGAGGAGGGAGAGGGGCCAAGGGAGGCAAGGGGGCGTGGGATGGGTTTGGGGGGTGAGTAACAAGAGTGTTCAGGATGTCCTGAGTTTGGTGGCAAAGTGAGTGGTGAGTGCATTGCAGAGGGCCTGGGACGGAGATGGGGAGGAGAAAAATGCATAAGGATTGACTAGTTCCCTGCAGATTTTGAAAAGTTCAGCAGTGTTGTTGGAAGCATCGAAAACCTGTGCTTGAATGTGGGCTCTTTTCTTGGCCCGGATGGAGAGTCTGTATTGCATTTGGAGCAGGCAACAGGCCATTGTGTCAGCAGATGAGCCTGAGGTTTGCCACTTCCGTTCTGCTGCCCTTCACTTTCGTTTCAAGGGAGCCCGTTCAGTGTCATACCAGGTGTTACGCTTGGAGGCCGGTATCAGGTGGGTCCTCATGACTGGGGCAAGTATGTCAAGTGTATTGGTGATGGACAAGTGGAGGTTGCTGAGAGCAGAGTCAGAGGTAGACTCAGAGGTACAGGGTGAGGAGGGATGAAGGTGAAAGTGAAGGCAGCAGTTGACACTCGTTTCCTCGGGTGGATGTTGGTGAACGAGGTTGGCAGGGCTGTTGGGTGAGTGGTGAGAGGGTCAAAGGGACACAGGTGGGAGGAGAGTAGCGAATGGTCTGACCGGGAGAGCGGGGTGACTTGTTGGGGGGGTATGAGGGCGTCCAGAGTGTGTCCATCTCAGTGGGTTGGGCCAGAAGGGAGATTAGAGAGGGATTGAGAGGTGCAGAGATCGATGAAGAGAGTGGATGCTGAGCCAGGGGAGTCAAGTTGGATGTTGAAATCACCCAAGAGGAGGAGGTTGGAGGTGGATGAAAGAAGGGAAGAACAGAAATCATCCCATTCAGAGTGGAACAAGGTGGTGGCGTCGGGAGGCTGGTAAATGGTTGCCATGGTCAGGGTGGAGAATGGATAGATGACCAGCTTGCATATCAGGCTCAAACCAGCATTAATTGCATACTATGGCAATTCATGCTGATGAAATGTTCATGTAAACATTGGGATGAAGAGGTATGAATTTGTCTTGCCATCAAATGTTCAAAGCAAACATTATACAGTAAATGGCATATGTCAGAAGTTGACAATCTTTTCTGCAAGGAATGCCCAAGGACACAAAGTGTATAAATGACTAGTGGCTTGCATCTGGCATTTTCTTTAACATAAAAAACAAAATTCATCTTTGTTTCCAGCTGACAAAACATGGTAATCTTTAAAGTAGTACATTGGAAAATTCACAAAAAGCAATGCAAATAAAATATACTCAGAGAATAAAAAAAATGCATTTGCATTACTTTGAGAAATGTGCAGGTCGCCCTATTCTCACACATGGCCAATGCATTTCAAGGGGGGCTGTGCTGCAATGCAAATGATGGACTTGCCAGCCCACTTGTATACATTAGGCTAGGGAGCATGCAGCGCTCCCTGCACCTTTAGAACCCTTAATGGATATATGTTATGACTTGTTCCCAAGGTATGCAGCTAATAATATAGCAATCCTACCTGAGTAACTAGTATTCAGAGCCTACATCATGAATGTTTTGACCTGTGACTGACTCTTCCTATTATTCCAGTTTTCCTCATGGTAGCAAACCCATTCAGATGAAACTTCATGCACCCTAATGCATGACTCACTCTTTCCCAGCCATTCAGGCTTTTCAGAGGGCAGTGTGTGTTATGATTTTCCAATATTGTAATGATGTAAACCTCAGTAATACACAAGGGGCCTCATTACGGGTTTGGCGGCATGGCTACCTCCAAAACCTTGTCCGGGTTCCCTGAATGGGGAATTACCGGGCCATTCCGAGTTTGGAAGGCCCGGTAATTCCTCCCTCAGGGAACCCGGGCCCGGACCTTCCCCATTCCCATTTGAGCCCCCATAGGGCTCAATGGGAATGGGAGCGGGAACTAACAACGGGCCGATTACAACCGGCCCATTGTTAGCTCCCTGGTCCCCTCGCAGGACCCGGTAATGACGCCTGGTTTTGCCAGGCGTCCTTACCGGGTCCCGCGAGGGAACCTCGTAATCCTGCGGAATGGGTTTAACGGGTCCGCCTCCTTTAGCGGAACCCGATAACCCATTCCGCAAGGGTTATAATGAGGCCCAATCAATGTGTTGACCTCTGAATGATGAAAGGCATGCCCAGTCATGCATGAAATATGATGGACTCTGCTGGTATGGCATACAATCTTACAACTCCCAACTTCAACTTTACTAATTTGATCAACTTCAGAAAAATGAAAGGCTGAGCTTTTCATATCTATATCCAAACATGCGACCTACAGGGAATACATAGATCTCTGCAGTAGGGGCATTATCCTATTGAGGTAATTTACTGCAGAGTTCAATGTGCTGTTCTACTTGGGTAACATTGATTGATACACAGAACCTTGTATCCTCTTGCTTACTCTCCTCCCCCACCGAGCCTCACCCAACCCCTGACTTTCTCCTAATCTTGCTCTCCCTTCCTAAAGGCTTTTAAGTTGTGTTCTGTCTGTTTCTTTTCAAGAATCAGCCGGAACCGATCTAAACTTCTCCCGAGCATCCCTCAAGATATACGACTTTTAAAGGAGATTTGTGCAGGAAGTGAAATCTGTGTGAATCAGCAAATCCACCTGAATCCCACTAGGAGATTTGAGGTAGCCCACGGATCACGTTTGAGAATGTTCACCCAGGCTTACTGCTGGTGTGTGCGGGCACACTGCTGGCTCTATTGCAAGGCAATGCACAGCAAATGCCTAGAGTTCCTGCTGCAGAAAGACGCTAGGTGGCACCAGATTTGCCCTGCAGGCAGAAAATGCTTCTCATTTTTACAGAGTGGGGCAGGAAAAGGGCATTTTTACCTGCTGTGTTATTAATCCTAACACTCCTCTCCAGCCCTGATGATGGCAATAAAGCACAATTTTTGGGTATCGTACAAAAATGTTGCCCTCATTTGTGCGCCCCCACAGTCACTGCGACTTTGGAGGCGCACAAAATGAGGGTGACATTTACTGCGCCCAAGCAGAGCAGGGGTTGCGGGGGTGTCCCCCACTCTTCCTGGGCGCAGTAATGGGGGTCAGGGGTTGCGGGGGTGTCCCCCGCTTACCATTACGTAAAGCGGGGGACACGTAAGAAAAAGAAAAGAAAAGCACCCGGCGGCGTCAGCTCCAACCCACGTTAGTGGGAGGAGCTGACACCGCAGGGATCGCAGAGTGCGGCCGGCGCACGCAGATGTGCGCCACCCTAAAGGTAAGTGGGGTGGGGGGGTCTGGGAGGGGTAATGCAGGCCAGTGGAAGCGGGCACAGTGATACATATGATCACTGCGCCGTGCTATAACATCCGTTGGCATTTTTGGCATTGCAGTTGCTTGCGGCGCAGTGATCACATAGATCCCAATTTTTGCACTGCGCTGCACTTCATGTGCAATTAAGAATACAGTTGCAGGAGATTTTGATGGCAGCCCATGTGGTCTGTAGGCCCAATACACAACATCTGGAACAGCAGAACCGAAACTGGAGCAATAGTTCTCCACGCCACAAGTGACATTGTGCCTTCTTAAAGGCATTCAGTGTTATTTTTAGAGGCGGAGCCAGGATTGTCTAACAAATGGGGCCTGAAGCTAATGTAGTTGGTCTCATCGCAGTGACATTAACATCTGTAAATGCCCACAAAGCGCTGTTGAGTGGGCATTCACAGATTTTGGGTGGCCTTGTCCGTTCAGGCCCTACCCTGTCTATGCTTATGGTTATTTGGGCATGTGTTTGCATGGGGACTTTTGAAGGAAATTGTTATTTTGTGAAAATAATGAAAGGTATGCTTGTGGCCTCTAATGTCACCTTTGAATGACTCTGTGGGGTCCATCCCAGGCAACCCGAACAGTGGTCACATCCAAACGCCAGGGCTATAGAATCCCTGCCTTTTTGTGACAGCCACCTGTGACCAAATTATGGTACCCTTGGATCACTGTTACTAGATACTGTCAAAAAGGAAATCCAGCCCAAGCAGTATTTTTACAACATATTTTGATGATGAAATGTGCTGGTTTATCTTTTCCTCAGATAAGCCAGTGCAGTTTGTTGCAGGGTGAAATGAAAGGTCTGAAACTCATGTAAGGGAAGTGAAATTCTTTGATAAGTTCCAGTGACAAGGTATATACATCAGGTAAGTCCAAGGGTAAGTAAGTAGGAAGGTACACAGGAGACATCCACCGCCTTCCAGTCTCACAGTCAGCTTCACTCCAACTGACCTTCATGGAGCTTACAGGGGCACTCACACCACAACATTCCACAGGCAAAACATTCCATCAGGCATTCTCTCAGGCAAGCATTCATGCAGGACCAAAGCAGGGAACACAAGACAGTTCATCATCAAAATGTGTTGTAAAAATAGTGTTTGCGGTTGATCTCATTTTTGACCGTTTCTACTGGCCCGCAAAGTTAATTAATCAAATTGCGGGGGTTAGCGGTAATGGTGTGATGTATCTCATGACAACACAGGAAGTAACATCTCATGGCCTTAGACCTTGATGACATCACAGATAGTGATGTCACCAAAGTGTTTTTTGTTAAACTAAAATGTGTACAATTACAAAAGTATAGTATCAAATTGTACTAAAGTGGACAAAAGGCTATTTTAGTTGTCAACCATATGTCTACTACAGTGCTGCCTCGTTATATAAAGGGTGCAGCCATGACAAAACAGGGGCACGCCCAGCGAGACCATCATAGGCCAGGACCACTATGTTCTTATGCCAGTTACTGCCATCTTTTAAAATAAGTTAAATACTTCCTCCGGTGCCAGGCCCTGCTGAAATATGTTAAGTGCAGCCTTATATACCCAAGCAGTACCATATTTTATATTTATGAAAATATGAAATAAATCTTTATTAAAACATGTTGGGCGAAACAAGCATGGATCATTGTGGTGGAATGCAGGATAAACATATGGCTTGTATGCTCCTATGCAAGCTACAGCCTCAGAAGCCCAGGAGTTATGACCTGGCCAATCGCAGCCGCAATCGCCCAAGTACTGTCATCTTATGACTCGAAACACGATTCAGCTTGTTTGTTCTTTCGTAGAGCAAACTCAAAAGAATCACTTCTAGGTTATCTGAATGTGAGAAGTTAAAAGAAAATGGGCGCTAGAAGGTAAAGCGATTTTCCCAGGATCACACATGTTAATCAAATGGCACAGCCAGGATGCGTGCCAAGGTGACCTGCATTACTGTACCCAATTCACCCAGTAGATCACATCACCTACCATTCGATCTTTAGTTGTGTACCAACATACTAGGATTTCCGCATTGTGTTCTTTGATGAGAAAAGCAGTTGTTTGTTTTTAATCCAGCGAATATGCGAAGCACCAAAACAAATCCTAAATCAATTTGAAAATCGGAAATATAGTTTTATTGAAACATGTTGTGTCAAACAAGTCTGGTTTAATTGTGAAGGGATGCAGGAGAAACACAGGTACTAGCGAAAAGCACTTAATTCTCCACCCCTTTCTGCATTCTACATAAAAAGCGAATTCCTAAATGTACAAAAGTGCATAGAGATAAATGCTTTTCACAGTTTACAATGAAGCGACACATATAAGGCATCAAATTTTATATTTGAGCAAATTGCAGACACGCAGACGACAAAACGCATGGGCACAGAACATGTTTATAGAGAAATACAGCTCACTAGGCAATCATGATCCTGGAAAGGATTGTGGAAAATGTTTAGTTTCTCTATGCCAATGGACAAAGCATGCCCTCTTTCAGGAATTACATGGGGTGGCAGTGGCTTACCCACTACAAGCAGCCATGATTTTGCAAAGGTGAATGGGAACAGAGTGCCAAAACCAAAGTGATTTATTCCAGGTCAACAGTATTTTTTCACTGAGTAATAAAATCACTCATTGACATCTAATTGTGAGGGCCATTAGGGGTTGCAGAGGCATTGCTAGAGGTATCATGGAGATTGCTCATAGTAGCAGCTGGTAACCCTAGCTACGCCCATGCGAGTGACGCTGCCATGCTGTCCCCAAGAAAAAAGGAGCACTGCATCAATTCCCATACACATAAAAGTGGAGTTCACACATCGGAAATGCCACTTTTGTTTCAGATCCAAATAGGCCATTAATGCAAATAGTGCTAAAATGACATTGCTCTCTGTCATTGCTGTACTGCTGCGCCACAATCAAAATCAGGGCGTGTATGCGGACGCGTATGTGTGTGTGTGTGGGTGTGTGTATGTGTGTGCACGCGTGTTTGTGTGTTAGTGAATGATGGATCCACTTGTCAATATCCCAATGACTTATGAGATCCTTACTAAGTCTTCTACAAACCAGAGGCAAAAAAGATGTGTCCAAGGATTTGTGGGTTTGTCAAATTTAGTGTTAGGGTTCAGCTAGTAAGGCAATGGTAGTTAAATAAAATGGACTAGTATCCCATGTAGGGGGTCCTTGCCACACATTATACCAAATGAGAAATAGTTCATCAGCCTTGTCTAAAAGTAGTAAAAATGTGTTCAACAGTTTTTTTAAAAAGTAGTAAAATTGAGACCTCTGCTACACACACGTCAAGTATGTATTCATGTATTCATGTATTTTAGGCGCTCCAGGCGACGTTCCAAGGTACCGGGTCCTGCAGTCCTGGGCTGCGGCCTGCATGTGTGGGCCATTTGAATGATCCTGCAAAGATCAGGTGTGCATTTGCTGGCTACAGCTTTCTGGCTGGGATCTAGTGTGGGGCCAGCTTCTGGAGTTATCCTAGTCCTTTTCAGCAATAGGCCTTGTGTATGGTGCACAGTAAAATGCAGTGGAGGCCAGCGCTGTTGCTTCCGGAGGCCCAGGCACGTTCTGGCCACCTGGTTTTGTAATCTGTGGAGCTTGCTAGTGAGTTTCATGAGAATCGAGGGTAGATTACGTTATATTACTCTAGGAGTGCCGCCTCGAAGGCTCTCAACAGCTCAACTGGGGGTCTGCTTTAAGGTATAGGAGGACTCTTCTCACTAGGCACAGTTAGAGGTTAGCCCCCTTAATGACTGCATTGGTTTGAGGGCCGAAGGACAGCTCTACATCAAATATCAGACGTTGATCTTTACTGCCTTGAAGGAGAAGCCAACAGGATTGTGCCACGTGTGGTCCAGGTCACCACAAATGTCTCTGTTCGTGAGTCACTGAGGCAGAGTAAACATTCTTACACAGAGTGATGAACTTGGCTAAGGAACCTAGTACTCTTGGTCCAGCTCTCCAGATACTTTTCAAGAGAAATGCAAATTCGAGTGTCAACGGCATATAGTTGAAAAGGAATTTGGCATTGGTGTAATACCCATGCTAGTGTGTGCATGTAAACAATGAATACAAGGGGACTAATTGAGGGCCCCAGGGGCTCTGCCCCCTCTGTTATGATGCTCCCGAAGTCCAAAGTCAAACTTGTTGGCTATGGTGTAGTAGGTAGGAGCGGGCCATTGCTGGTCAAGCCTGACAGATTACGCCTTCTGTTCAGCCATATGTGTGGTGTTGCGTATTATACGCTGCTAAGAATAGCCCACGACCATCGTTGATTCCATCCTCCTTAGTGACCCGAAGCCAGATTGGCAGGCATGTAGGGTGTCATCCTGCCATATACACTTTGGGAGTTTTCTCACCAGTTTTCAGAAATCTGAGGGTCTGCCATTGTTTTTTTACTTAGAAGAAGTATGAGGATGGCAGGATTCAAAGAGTTGGAAACAACAACCAGTAGTTTGCCAGTTGAAAACAATGTAACTGTGTATGGTGGAGCATGGGGTGTAACCCCTTTTTCATGATTCCCTCCTATACTTTCCAAGAGGCAACTTTGTGCACCGCGAGTTGGTCTGACAGAGGCCCCCTTTTAACAGTTGTGGGAAAGCCCCTCCTTATAGTTTCAGTTTTTATTGATGGAGAAGGACCCTAGATTATCGGTCAACTCCTGAGAAGTGATGATTGCGTGTCTCCTGCCCGTGGGTTCACGTACTCTCCAGGAACAGGGATTTTGAGACGTTTCAGTGGCTAGGGGTAACACCACTAGCGCACAGTCTCACTTGCACAGAGGAAGGTGGCAGTCCAATTCACAAAGGGCATCTGAATGGGCGCATCTTAGATGCAGGATTAAGCTGTGCTAAAGAGGTCGAGGGTGTGAAATTGAATGTAGGTCGGTATCATTTTGCAGGAATCGGTAAGCTTTAAATTGCATTCTAGCCAGACTTATGTGAATGAGTGGCTAGTTGTTACACCTCGCCCTCGGCCGCACCACGTTCCCCGGGTTCTGCCTCGTTACTCTCGTATTCGCAAGAACAATTGGGGAATTCCAGGTAACACCAGAATAAGGGACAGGAAAGTGATCGCCCTTCATAAAGGGTTACGGCGCCAGCATGCGCCCTTCTTATCGCGCTGGCAGCTGCCGTGGAAAATTTCTACACGAACTACAGGATCCAGAAAACCTGTGAAGTTGTAGTTCTCGGCGTTGAGATGGGAGCCTCATTTTCAAACGGTACGCCTCTTTGTTGTTTACTTATTCCACAGCGGCATACAGAACGCTGCTTCTGTTTAAAGTTACAACCGGCATACTTTCCGAAGTGCTCTCCTTGTATCTTGAATTGTGAAGTCCTTGTTTTCCCATGTACCGACCCTGCCTGCACACGGACTCCTTCTTCTGAATCCTCGATTGAACTGTTTTCTGACCACCCGTGTACCAGACCCTTGCCTGCTTCCTGAACTCTTGGACACTGATTCTGCTGTGTTTCTTGACCGCCCGTGTACCAGACCCTTGCCTGCTTCCTGAACTCTTGGACACTGATTCTGCTGTGTTTCTTGACCGCCCGTGTACCAGACCCTTGCCTGCTTCCTGAACTCTTGGACACTGATTCTGCTGTGTTTCTTGACCGCCCGTGTACCAGACCCTTGCCTGCTTCCTGAACTCTTGGACACTGATTCTGCTGTGCTTCTTGACCGCCCGTGTACCAGACCCCTTGCCTGCTTCCTGGACTCTGGGATAGTAACTACTCCGGTAAGAAAGACTAATTGGAATTCCATCTTCTGTGGAGTTTGGCTTCTTTCCTAAGTGCATCTTTTTTGAACGCTTTGCTGTGGTGCACCATCCCGAAACCAGTGCGACCCTCGTTCCGCTCGGGGATAGCTGCCTTACTAACCTCCCCTTTTTTTTATTTTATACTTTCGTTGTTTCCCAGGACGCTTTACATCAATCCTATTTCCATCAGGGGTAAAGTATAGTTTTCTTGGTTTTTCCATACTGAAGAGTTATACCTTTAGCCATATACTAAAGCCTCTCTACTTTATAGGTTGCTCCGGTTCTTTTGGCTTAAGGGGAGATTAAACCAGGTACTACTAAAGGGGAATAGTCTTGGGAAAACCAGATTCATTATTGGCAGATTGTTTAACTTGTTATCCTTTCCTTTACAGCCTGGGTTTGAGACGGTCTGTTCTCCCCGCTCTTTTGATCGATCGGTCCCCTTGTCTGTACAGTTCAGCAGGTGGTCATATCGGTTTAAAGAGTTCATTCCCTCACAGAGAGGAGGCTTGGGTGGAGGCTCCAACCCTTGCTCCTTCAAGCAAATTCCCAGCAATAAAGCTGCGGCCTGTTTACGTACTCTCCATTCCGGTGAGTAACAGAAACAGAAGCCATGGAAGAAGTTGATCCTTTAACCACCTTGGTTCGTTTGGTATCTGAAATTCGTTCTGATATGACAGCCGCACATAGTGCTATCCATCAAAGGATCGACACTTTGCAGAGTTTTCCAAGCCCCCACACCCTGGGGGTGGATACGTCTGCTGCTACGGCATCAGGTTCAACCGGTCCTACACCCGCTGCCTCTGGTTTTACGACTACCCCGGTGCTTATGGCTACTCAATTCCCACTGGCCCCCCCAGAACGATTCTCTGGGGATCCTAAACATTATTGCACGTTTATCAATCAGTGCAAATTACATTTTCTCTGTCGGCCCACTGCTTTTCCTAATTCTACTACGAAGGCAGCCTTTGTTCTCTCTCATCTTGGGGGTACAGCAGCCGCTTGGGCTAATCCGTTACTGGAATCTAATAGCTACGTCCTTTATGACTGTGATGCTCTCATCACTGCCATGAACAGAGTATTTGACACCCGCTATAAATCCCAGGCTACTGACCTGGAGTTCCTCAATCTGCGTCAAGGCACATCCTCTTTGTTTTCATACCTTACTAAATTCAATCAGTTGGCAGCTGAAACTGATTGGCCGGAAGAGAAAAAGTCAGCCGTGTTCTACAAAGGGTTGTCAGAAGAGTTAAAGGACGTTTTGGCCACAGTACCAGTGGTTCCAACCACTTTTGGTGAACTGTTGGACTTGGTATTACAAATAGACGCTAGAAGAACCGAAAGAAGGGGTGAACGCAAGTCGCCAGCCTCTGTTACTCTGCAGGTGGAACAGTCTTCTCCTTCTACTTCGCTTCCGGAACCTATGCAGATCGGGGCAGTAAGAGGTCCTTTGACTTCTGCACAACGGGATTATCGCAGAACACATAATTTATGTATGTATTGCGGATCTGCTGAACACCTCTTGAAGGATTGCCCTGAGAGACCTGTCAAAAAGCCGGGAAACGCCAGAACCCGGCGATAGACAGGGTCCCTACGCCGGGGGTGCTTTCCTTGGACTCTCATGGTGCTGTTTCTGTTCCTGTTAGCCTTCCTGTGGTGTTTACCACTGAAGGTAGTACTTTTTCTTCTTTGGCGATCATTGATTCCGGCGCCAACGGGAATTACATGGATTACGATTACGCCACAAGTAAGAATGTTTCGGTTGTCTCTAAAGCCCAACCCGAGGCTGTTCACGCTGTGGACGGTACATCCTTGGTCTCTGGCCTAGTTACACAAAATGCCTCCTTAATTCATATGCAAACCAAGGAAGGACATGCTGAGTCAATCTCCTTCGATCTCATTAAAGCCCCTCAATTCCAGGTCATCTTGGGCATCCCTTGGTTGCAACATCATAATCCAGCCATCGACTGCACAAGAAAAAATGTGCAGTTTCCTTCCACTGAGTGTAACGAAAAGTGTTTCATAGACACTAGTGTGTCCTCTGAGTCTTCTTGTCAAGCCTTGGTAGCATCTATGTCTATAATTGGAGCCATCACTAAATCTCCCGAAACCGAAATCCCTCCTGAATACAAGTCTTTCTGTGATGTGTTTGACAAGGGAGGGGCAGACCAATTGCCACCTCATAGGCCTTACGACTGCCCAATCGATTTATTGCCAGGTGCTAAGGTCCCGGCGGGTAGGGTCTATTCCCTTACGGTTCCAGAAGATAAGGTATTAAAGGAGTACATTGACAAGGCATTGGCCACTGGGTTCATTAGACCTTACAGGTCCCCTGCGGCTTCTCCGCTCTTTTTTGTCCCTAAGAAGGAGGGCGACCTCCGCCCCTGTATTGATTATCGGGCATTAAACGCGGTGACGGTAAAAAATCAATCTCCCCTCCCGCTCATTTCAGTGCTCTTAGACCAGCTCGGTTCTTCTGTAGTCTTTACTAAGCTGGATTTTAGGGGTGCATATAACCTCGTTCGAATTCGAAAAGGGGACGAGTGGAAGACCGCATTCAAAACACGCTACGGACTGTATGAATATTTGGTGATGCCATTTGGTCTCTGTAACGCCCCGGCCACTTTCCAGGCGTTCATGAATGATATTTTCCATGACTGTTTGGATCAGTTTGTTGTAGTATATTTGGACGATATCCTAATATATTCACACTCCAGCGAGGAACACACGAGGCACGTGCAAATTGTCTTGCAACGGTTGAGGGAAAACCACCTATTTGTCAAAGCTGAAAAATGTGTCTTCAACTCCACTGAGGTGGAATTTCTTGGTTACGACCTAACTAGTAGGGGTATAAGAATGAGTCGCTCTAAGGTTAAGGCTGTCTTGGATTGGCCCGTTCCTACATCGATTAAAGCCTTGCAATCCTTTTTGGGGTTCTCGAACTTCTATAGGCGCTTCATCCGGTATTTTTCTTCTATATCAGCGCCGCTGACGGCTTTGACCAGCTCTAAGAAATCCTATCAATGGAACCAGGAGGCACAAAGAGCCTTTGACACCCTTAAAGCAGCCTTCACTTCCGCTCCAGTGTTACAGCACCCTAATCCCTTACTCCCATTTTTGGTAGAGGCCGATGCTTCTGGCTCGGCTATTGGGGCGGTTCTATCTCAAAAGTGTCCAGACTCAGGGGAAGCCCATCCGATTGCATTCTTTTCAAGGAAATTGACGCCCTATGAGCGCAACTATCCAATCACAGAAAGAGAACTCCTAGCCATAAAAGACGCTTTTTCCGAATGGCGGCATCATCTTTTGGGGGCTTGACATCAGGTCACAGTCTTTTCGGATCATCGGAGCCTTTTGGCATTTAAATCAATGAAATGTCTTACTGCGCGACAGGCTCGTTGGCATCTTTTCTTTTCCCAGTTTTATTTCACAATCACATATCGACCGGCCCGATTGAATTCTTGTGCAGATGCTTTGTCACGCATTGCCTTCCATTCTGAAAACAAAGCCTCTGACAAACCGCTCTTGTTACCTGGTAACGTTGTTTGTGCCTGCACCCCTCAACCTAGCCTGCGGACTTTGATTTCGGATTGGGTCTCCGCGCATAAAGAAGAATGTGAGACTCTCAATCTTGATGTGGTTCAAGGCCTACCCTATATCCAAGGACGCTTGTTTGTGCCTCCAGGTCAGGCACGATTGCGTGCTCTGGCTTGGTCTCATGATTCCCTTTGTGCGGCTCTTCCGGGTCAGCAAAAGACGCTGGAGGCATTACGCCGTTGGTCCTGGTGGCCTACTATGTCAAGGGATGTGATTGACTATCTGGCATCCTGTTCTGTATGTTCCCAATGCAAGGCCTCCCGTTCTAAACCTGTGGGTCTGTTACGCCCTCTCCCTGTGCCTCACAAACCATGGTACGTGGTTTCTATGGACTTTATTGTGGATCTACCTCCTGTGAAAGGCCTTGACACTATCTGGGTAGTCATTGATTATTTCACCAAGATGGCATTGTTCATTCCCTGTACAGGTCTGCCTTCTGCTCCTGTTTTGGCTTCCCTTTTTCTCCAGAACGTTTTCCGGTTCTTTGGATTGCCTGCCATCCTGATTTCGGATCGTGGCTCTCAATTTACATCACGTTTCTGGAGGGCTTTGACTGCTTCATTGGGTATAGACGATCGGTTCAGTTCTGCTTATCATCCTCAGACGGACGGGCAAACTGAAAGAGTAAATGCCACCCTTGAACAATATCTCCGGTGTCTCTGCCTTCGTTTCCAAGCATCCTGGTTGACGATGCTTCCTTCTGCTGAATTCGCTTACAATAATTCCATGCATACTGCCTCAGGGGTCTCCCCATTCTTTGCCCTATATGGTTGCCATCCACGATCATTACCTTTTGATCCTACGCTTCCCATTGACAACCCGGCGGCTCGGGACTGTGTAAGGGAATTGGTGATGATCCGTAGTACGGTTCGCTCACATCTACTTCTGGCTCAGGCGAGGGCAAAGAAAAATGCTGATCGTCACAGAAAACCGGCACCTAATTATAAGGTGGGCATGAAAGTTTGGTTGTCCACCCGTAATTTGCGGATTCCTGGCAAACGATTGCTGTTGCCTAAATTCGTGGGTCCTTTTCCCATTATTGAGATTATAAATCCGGTGGATGTCACACCTTTCTTTACCTACCTCGTGGAATCAACATCCTGTATTTCACGTATGTCTCCTGAAGCCTTGTCCACCCTCGGTTCGGCTGCCCGATCGCCCTCCTCCGGTTCAGGTGGATGGGGATGATGAATACAAAGTGGCGGACATCCTGGATTTTCGTCTCCGTAGGGGGGCGCCCCTTTTATTTGGTGGATTGGAAGGGGTACGGTCCCGAAGACAGGTCCTGGGAGCCCTTATGCAATATACATTCTCCGGCTCTCTTGCGCCGTTTCATGCACGGAGGGGGTCTGCGCCGCCTTTGGGGGTGGATGCTGTTACACCTCGCCCTCGGCCGCACCACGTTCCCCGGGTTCTGCCTCGTTACTCTCGTATTCGCAAGAACAATTGGGGAATTCCAGGTAACACCAGAATAAGGGACAGGAAAGTGATCGCCCTTCATAAAGGGTTACGGCGCCAGCATGCGCCCTTCTTATCGCGCTGGCAGCTGCCGTGGAAAGTTTCTACACGAACTACAGGATCCAGAAAACCTGTGAAGTTGTAGTTCTCGGCGTTGAGATGGGAGCCTCATTTTCAAACGGTACGCCTCTTTGTTGTTTACTTATTCCACAGCGGCATACAGAACGCTGCTTCTGTTTAAAGTTACAACCGGCATACTTTCCGAAGTGCTCTCCTTGTATCTTGAATTGTGAAGTCCTTGTTTTCCCGTGTACCGACCCTGCCTGCACACGGACTCCTTCTTCTGAATCCTCGATTGAACTGTTTTCTGACCACCCGTGTACCAGACCCTTGCCTGCTTCCTGAACTCTTGGACACTGATTCTGCTGTGTTTCTTGACCGCCCGTGTACCAGACCCTTGCCTGCTTCCTGAACTCTTGGACACTGATTCTGATGTGTTTCTTGACCGCCCGTGTACCAGACCCTTGCCTGCTTCCTGAACTCTTGGACACTGATTCTGCTGTGTTTCTTGACCGCCCGTGTACCAGACCCCTTGCCTGCTTCCTGGACTCTGGGATAGTAACTACTCCGGTAAGAAAGACTAATTGGAATTCCATCTTCTGTGGAGTTTGGCTTCTTTCCTAAGTGCATCTTTTTTTAACGCTTTGCTGTGGTGCACCATCCCGAAACCAGTGCGACCCTCGTTCCGCTCGGGGATAGCTGCCTTACTAACCTCCCCTTTTTTTTATTTTATACTTTCGTTGTTTCCCAGGACGCTTTACATCAATCCTATTTCCATCAGGGGTAAAGTATAGTTTTCTTGGTTTTTCCATACTGAAGAGTTATACCTTTAGCCATATACTAAAGCCTCTCTACTTTATAGGTTGCTCCGGTTCTTTTGGCTTAAGGGGAGATTAAACCAGGTACTACTAAAGGGGAATAGTCTTGGGAAAACCAGATTCATTATTGGCAGATTGTTTAACTTGTTATCCTTTCCTTTACAGCCTGGGTTTGAGACGGTCTGTTCTCCCCGCTCTTTTGATCGATCGGTCCCCTTGTCTGTACAGTTCAGCAGGTGGTCATATCGGTTTAAAGAGTTCATTCCCTCACAGAGAGGAGGCTTGGGTGGAGGCTCCAACCCTTGCTCCTTCAAGCAAATTCCCAGCAATAGAGCTCCGGCCTGTTTACGTACTCTCCATTCCGGTGAGTAACACTAGTGGTGGCTGTTTCTTCTTAAGTGGTCTGTATCCATTTTAAATTGGATGCTGATGACATTTCCTGTTGCCTTTTGATTGGATGTTTGTTCTTGTTTTACCTTTTCTAGTGTTTATTTTTCAGTGTTTAACACGATTTAATGCATTTGCGCCCCACTAACACCAATGTTCTTGGAACAGACGAGTTTCAAGTTGATTTTAGTGCAGTCTGACAATTTCAGGAACCTTTAGACTTCATTCAGAAATCATTAGCCTCACATTTCTGGGTTTTCTTTTTAGTTTCATAGCCGTTAGGTTATGTTACGTACGTTTAGCAGACTTTGCTAGCTACTACGTGGCTCCAAGCGATGGGTGCCATCTTCAGAGTTTGTCCAACAGCTCTCGACTCTTGCAGGCTTGCAGGTCCTTGAATGTCATTGGAAACTACTCAGGGCTGCAACACAAAATGCAAAATGGCTCCACCTCGGACAAGAACAAAATAGGAGGACAATGAAGCCATGGCTGTGAGTCCTCAGAAATGATCGACACTTATGCTTTCGCTCACCTGCCTGCAACAGCAGAACAGCCTATCCTCCACATTCAGGGAGCCTTGTTTAGCTCCTTTCCCGCCCTCCCAGGTTCCTGCAGCTCTTCTGGGGATGGACGGGCCCACCTATCCCCTCCCCCCCTTCCGTCACACTAATGTTAACGGCAAGGAACCCAGATGCCTCTGTTTCACCGTCACTCATTTTCAGGTTTGGGCTTCCATTGAAAGGGTAGCTAAACCATAATTGAACAATTCGCTTTTAAATAACGATATCAGCGGTCTCAGCGATTGGTAAAAGAAACTTCCTGGATTTAAAAAGTGGTGTCAGTGTAACTGTGTCACCCTAACTAAAGGGAATACTCCCCTAACCTGTTTCAGCCTGCACTTATTGAAATGACTTTAACACTCATTTAAAGCAGCCTTCAACCCATTAAATTGTACAAAACACAGCCCGCAACCCACACTCTGGTAATACCCTCTGTCCAGACCTTTTATGATGTCAGTTAGAAAAGAGTAGACTGTGAGCTGATTGTAAAAGAAACAGGCTGCAGCCGAGGCGGCCATTTTCTGTGCACTTAAAAAATCACATGCTTGGAAACTGGAGTAAATGACAGTGACCTCTTGAAAAGGCCCTTTCATGCATGATATTGTATCTGAAACATTGAAGTCGTTGTAGGCGGCCCTTTCAAGAATAGCATTAGACCACGTACGTGTCTTATGTTATGTTAAAGTTCTTATACCGCGCACTCTTGACACTGGCATGGTTTCTTAGTGCTCCAGTGGATCTGGAAGGCAAGGGGAATGGGGAGGGTGGGTGTACATTAGTGGGACTGAGCGGGAGAAAAGAGCAAGGGAGCTGTGGTGTGCTGTTGGCAGCTTAAGTTCGGTTTACACTGCTCGCTGAGCGTAGGTGTGTTTTTTTTCAGTTGGTAGCCGCCATGTGCTACTGGGTAACGCTATGTGCAGTTTGTTTTGTTGTTGTGGTGTGGTGAAGTGGTGAGGTGCGTGCGGTTTGTTGTGCTCTAGAGGTATGGCTGTGTTTAGTTCAGAGTTTGAGAGGTGTATGGAGAAGGATGAGTCTTTTAGTAGGGTGGGTTAGTGTCAGCACCCTGTCCTACCCTCTCTGCTTTGACTGGCTCTGGCCCATCTCCCTTCCCGTGTTGTAAATTCTGGTGTGCTACAATTAACACTCCTATGTTGTGGCAAGAAGTGTGGGTCCTCAATAGGGCTATTAAGTGGCAGTACCTTTTCTACCCCCAGTGTTCAGACTAAGTGCTGCCCATATCCCTCAACCTTTAGTATATTTGGTGCGCATCAATTACTGCCCCCGCAGGTCCCTTCAGGAACAAAATGGCAATTTACCCATCATGCCTCTTACTACCGACTACCAGTAACCATGACTTCCCTGCAAACATTTCCAGAACGATCCCTGTTTTAGTACTCCTTTTGATACCAGCTGCCAGGGTTAGGTCTGAAAAACACAGCCCGCGTTTGAAATCAACAACTGCACATGGTAAACGGAAGTACAAGGTCAGCACAAAAATACCAAAAGGGGAACTTCTCTGTAGCAGCAGGCAAGCAAATCAAATTCACATGATACAGAGAGTGCTGACACAGCTGCCCTGTGGCTGTTCGAGTAATTTCCCATATTCTATTTGTACGTCTGGTGAAAGCAACAGGAAATAAATTAGATTTCACTGGCTAAATCTCAGTGAGCAACACTGGACCATTCTTGGAGGGCTGTCATTCGTAGAATGATTTCTTAAGAGGCCCTGCTGGGCTTGCCAACCCACCTAATAACAAATATTCAGCCAGGTTTTGAGGATACCCACAATAAAAGTGTCACAAGGAAAAAATAAGTGCAGTGAATTTCAGTGGTGATTATCTGCACGTGTTTTGGTTATTGCATTCTAGTGTTCAGCGGGGCAACCATTTCAGCACTATAAAAAGGGAGTTTGTGGAAGGGCTTTGTATTAATGCTGGGTCCTAGGATTTCTGGTGGGGGAATAGAGTTCCTATATCAACGCTGCCACCATAGCACCCTTGATGTCACTTGCTGTAACCCTTTGAGTGCCCTGAATACGTGTAGATGTAAAAAAGTGGTCTTGTTTTCCACACGGTAGCAGATACAAGCCAGAGAAAGGCGATTACTCAGTGAGTAAGGCTTGCCAAATACCTTAATTGGGGGTAGAGGGAGCAATTCCTGTCTCCTCACCAAGGCATGGGGGATTTGGGGTAAATGCTTTTTTTTTTACCCACAAACACGAAACCCGCGTGGGAGGCAGATACTGTATTATGTGATTTCCTTTCCAACACATTGTGGGTTTTGACCTTGGGAGTGAGTAATGCACGTACACAAAGATGAACGCACGCGTTCACCATTGTTTACATTGCGAGCAGATCATAGGACTAACTAGCTGGCCGACGTCACACTCGTGTGACGCGGCTACGTTGGGGACGCTGCGATCGAAAACATAAACAGAGACGAGTGAGAGACGGGCGGTAATGGCTGTTGCCCTTACCGCTCGTAGCTCCTGCTCGGCTGCAGGAATATTGAAAGAGCCAGGTAAACCATGAGAGGATGCTTTAAAAAAAACAGTCAACTAATACGCCACATGCAATTCTTTAGTTTAGGTTACAAATGGGACATTTGCTTGTGTTTTCGGGGGAACAACTATACAATGAATGGCTTTTAGCCATAAAACTTGAAGCGCAGGTAAAATTGAGGATGCTTGAACGCACACATTCTTCTTAAACAAACATTATGGGTTCATTGCTTTTTTTGTAAACTTTTTGCAAATGTTTTCATCTTTTCTTTGAATACAGTTGACTCACGGAAAGAGTCACATGAAGGTATTGCAATATGACTGTATCTTAACTTTTACCAGTGACTGTTAAAGATTTGGGACCCTATATACTAATTAGACACTTTTTTGTTTTCTCCCCCCACTACTGCCTTTATCATGATTGTTTTCATTAATATTATTTGTGTAATTGTATGTTATTAAATATAAGAAGGGTCACGCTCTGGCGACGGACTCAGCCCGAAATGCATTGGCTAGAATAGACCCATATATTAGCACTGCTTCACTTAATACATCTGTTTATGAAAAACAATGTCTTACTTGATTACGAAAGTATAACTCTTATGATACGATGAGTCATTTATAACACGCCTGTACACAAGTGTTTCTAGATGTGACAAGACAAGGTAGGGAAGACAGAGGGAGGACAAAACAAACGATTTTACTAGGCCTTGTGTCATTCAGATCGTGCAAGTACGGGGGAAGGGAGAGGAGAATTGCCAGGGGGAGGGAAGAGTGAAGTGCAATCAGGGCAGCATCAGGCTCAGACTGGCCTATAGGGCAATAGGGCCATGGCCGAACCAAAAACGAAAAATGCTTGTGTGGGTCTGTTGTTTGGGTCAAAGTGGGACACTTTTCTGGGCAATGTGGGCCAGTTTGATGAGTTACTTAATTATGCAGCTAATAATTTTGACCAGTGTTGCTGAATAAATATTCTTTAAAATGTACAGTTTGAATCACATTTTATCAAAAACCTCCCCCTTGGGTACTATTCAGGCTGCTTCGCAAAAGGAATGAATTCCCATTTTCAACTGTGGGCCACTTTTTTGTTGGTGCCCAGGACACTTTTATGCCCCAGTCCGACCCTGGGCAGCATTGCTCTAAGTAAATGCAGCCAGGGCAGCGCGTCTCTGGGTAAGTGCAAGGAGGCAGGCGTCTGTAGGGTTACAGATATAGCCGCAAGTGCACGGTAGGCCTGGAGGCAGTGGGGGGGCTACTGGTCATGAAGGAGCCTTACACCGTTGAGATTCTGAGGACAGCCAGGCCACTAGTCAGCGCAGGACTTAATCTAGAATGGTTACACATTGTTATTGAAACGTATAGCCCTCGATAGGGCCATGCTAGAATACATGGTTATTCCAAGGGCAACTTTGGGATGTGTTTTTCTGTATTTCCTTTTCTGCACCCATTTGTAAACAGCACATTACTATCATTGTAATTGTAAGTGCTGAACAAAGAAAATCTGGAACTCTGATAGTACATTGCATAACGTTGACACCCTAATAGCACCTGTTCTCAGAGACTGCCCCTTGGAGTATGGAGCAAAGTATGCAGCGCACCCTACTGGAGATGTGTATAATACCCGCCTTCCCCTGCATTGCCGGTCTATACCACTGCCCCTGAAATGTGACAATGATGCTGTGCCCACAGATCTACCAAGAAAGCGAGCACCTCATTTTGGGGACGATTGGCCGGAAGGTGGTGGTGGTCTGATGGGGCAGTGATTTGCCCATTCGGGGGCCGTGCAACCTGGGGTTGGCCAGTGAGGTGGGCTAACCGCCTCTGGTGGAGGGCTTCAGTCCGGTAGGGCTCACTGGGTCTAGAGATGTGGGATCAGGAGGCAGTCCATGCAGGACCAGGGTCTTTGGCCTCCTGATATCACTCCCAAAAGGCATGGTGGGGAAGGGGTGCAGATTTGCCTGTCCGCCGCACACTGCTGGGGTGCAGCGTGGCCTATCTGTCATGAAATGGGAGTAATGTGACACTGATGGTTATACATTGTTGTGGATTTTGTTTTAATTTTAATGTCCATATGTTGATTGATCTCTTGACTTTGCCAATGATGTATGTTACATTTTGTGTCTAATAATGCGACCCCGTTTTTACTTGCAATAATGTGTATTCGTGTATTCCTTGCCCATGCTGAGCCCACAAGAAAGGGAACACCTTCTTTGGCAGCTGAATTAGAAGAAGTCGATCTTTGGAATCACTGTGCTGAGCCCAATGATTGGGCGATATTTAGCTGAACCCCCTCTTTCAAAGCTTGGCAAGTCTCTCTATACATGAGGTCGTATCTCCCCAAAGAATTAGGAGCACATCCTCATCATTTTATATTGATAGAGGAAGAGGAACACTGTTTCCCGATTGATATGATATGGTAGGTTATTTATAAGGCGCTTAATACCCAGAGGTTTATAAGCGCGGACCCGGGGATCGAACCTGTGTCACTCCGTGTCGTCTTGCTTCCAAGGCGAGCGCGTTGCCCCTAAGCTATCCTCCAGCGACAATTGGAGGCAATTATTTCCAGAGGCAGACAGGCATTGCTTTGCATTGTATTCAAGAGAGACTGTATGAACTGTATCTTTTGGGGTCTACCAGGCTCCTGTGCTGGTAGTGCTTTTCTGCAACGATGAATGTAAAGGGACTGCGAGGACCTCGGCCAGTCTTCTGGATGCACACGTCACAGGACCTGTGTCAGAGGGAGCATAATGAACTTCCTCAAGGACAGGATGTGTTTGCAACTGGACAATTGGAATGGTTTCAATCTGTTCTCTTTTCAATGCCAATACCTGGAGAATAGAGACCTTTGTCACAGTGACATTCTAATGCCAACATCTGACGCCCCTAGAAGCAGGAGTCTCCTCTTGATACCACCGTCCTATGGATATCCGTGTGGGTCCTGTCCAACACAGTGGAAGGGGTCAGTACAGACACATGGAGGACCACTTTTCATGAGAAAAAATGCAAAGGGCCTATAAGATACCAAGGGTCTCTAGTAATGAATACCCATGAACAGACAAGACTTTCAATTCTCTCTGTAAATGAAGAGGCTGCTTCAGGCTGCATAGGCGAGACAGAGCTCCCTTCGCCTGCAGCAAATCAGGCTCTCGTTTTGGAAGGCAGGCGGATGCTGGGCGGGCTTTTTTGGGGAACCATTTTGTTCTGGTATGATCATAAGCATCTAAAGAAGATGTGGCCTGATTTGGCCATCACAGGAATGAGCATAATGAGATGGCCCTTCGGACTTGAGTGCCGGTGGGGGATAAGAGGTTCACCGACTTCTTGTGATGCTCCCTGCCTCGCATTTCCAAGACTCCTGGACATAGGGAAAGAATGTCAGGTCTTTATATTTACCCGGAGCATCTTCTTGAAGAGAAGAAGCATACACCGAAGACCGCTGGTGGCACCTGGAGATGATAGCAGGCACGCTGCTGCAGGAGGGTCACGTTATCAAACGCTTCTGATACGTCCTTTTATTCCGGCAGCAGATATCTGCATATAAGCAATTCAATCTGTGAGTGAACCAACCTGACACTGTATATGGAAGGTTCCATGTTATTTCATCGCGGGATGTATTTTTGCTGGGTTTTTTACCGCAATTTTTTCGGAAAAAAAAATTGCGGTAAAAAACCCTGTGAAAAAACATCCCGCGACGAAAGGACGTCGTACCATATGGAACACCTCTGATGATGGGAATGAGGACAATTAGCACCAATCTGGATAGCTGGGGATTAGCATAACATAAAAGTGCATTTTGGGAAGAGAAGGCTGACCAAAGACTTTTAGATTTGAATTATGTCTGTGGTAATGATTCAAGCATAAATCCCTTCTGAGCAGGTAATGCACACTGGACTCGCTTTGCTCATTTAATGAATTATTATTATTATTATTATTATTAGGCTATCTATTGAGCACGGCTCTAGCTTTGGGAAGCAACGGAGTGCTTTACAACCATAGGGGAAAGAACACAGTGAGGGAAGCAGAGAACAACAGAGCAGGGAGCTAACAGGGGAGAGCAGGCAATTGGCAGCAAGGAATCTACACACAGCCAGGGGAGGAAACAATGAGGAGCAGATCAGCGAGTCTCAGGAAGGTACACCTTTTAAAAAAAAATGTATTTTATTATTTGGAGTGGCGAGTGTGTAGAGCTAGATGTTAGCCAAGAGCTATTCATTGAAAAGAAAGGACTTGAGCTCTTTCCTGAAATGTAGAAGCGATGGGGCAAGTCTGGTGTTCAGATGCGTAGCTAGGATTTTCTAACAAGTGGGGCCTGAAACTAATGTAGTTGGGCCCACCGTAGTGGCATTGACATCTGTAAATGCACACAGACACAACACTGCTGCGTGGGCATTTGCAGCTTTTGGATGGGCCTTGCCTGCTCCGGCCCTACCTAGTCTACGCCTCTGCTGATGTTGACACGGAGGAGGTTACAGAGTCTTGGGGCGTAGACAGAGAAGGCCTGTCTTCTGGTTCTTTCCTTCCTGCACTGGCAGAGACCAGAGGTGCACATGCCCTTACTTCTGGTGGATCGCAGACCTCTGGAGATGCTGAGTTTCTCAATGAGTAGCTTGGGGACTTCAGGGTGACAGCCTTATAGATGATGCAGCAGGATGTGAAGATGACACAGGCTTGAATTGGGAGCCAGTGCAATTCGATGAGGGTCGGGGGATGTTGTCAAACTTTACAGAGCCCTTTGATGAGTAGTGCTGCTGCATGCAAGACACTTCTCAGGGGTACCAGGGTAGTCAGCAGAAGGCCTTCCAAAAGGGTATTGCCACCCTCCAGGTGATGGAGGACCAGGGTTTGGACACCAGATCTGAAGTTGTTTTCTGGGATGAAGGGCTTGGTTTTCCACGGGAGAGAATGTTGGTACCGAGCTGTTTGTGTCTTCCTTGCTTGGTGAGGTGTCTGTCGATGCTGAGCCCAAGGAACCTGGTGCTGGTGGTCAGCAGCAGTGTGAAGTCCTCGAGGTTCATAGCAGAGAGGCAGGACTGGATGTCAGGGTGTTCTGTTTTGTTGGTCAGCAGTAGAATTCCGTCTTGGAGGGGTTGAGCTTCAGGTAAGCACTGGACATGAAGGACTGGATCAATTTGAGACAGGTCTTCAGCCTGTGGATGTCTTTGATGGAGGATATCTTGAGGTAAATGTGCGTGCTGTCTGCGTATTGGAGGATGTGGATGTTTCGTAGAGCGAGCAGGTTCTGAGCGGTTCCATGTAAAGATTGAAGATCACGGGGGAACAGGATGGATTCTTGCAGGACTCCACAGCTGATGGTGTCTTGATATTGGGCAAAATCTTCCTCGGGGCCAGCCCTTTGAGAGCAAAAATACCCAATTCAGCCCAAAATACAGGTTCTATTGTGCTGAGCAGTGATCTCATGCAAGTGACAAATGACACCCTCAAAGTGTTATTAGCATATTTATTCTAAGCAGTGAATTTCATATACATTTGGGATTCAAGTTACAGAATATTAGAAAGCATAACACTTAGAGCAATGCAAAATATAGTGAAACATGGAACTTAGATAAACATAGAGAAACATAGAGAAATATAGAGAAACATAGAGAAACACAGTCTTACGTCCCTTAATCTCAGCCCTGGGAGACCTGGGTTTCTCATAAGCTAGCTGTAAAACAAGCCCCGCTCATAGAAAAACAAGGCTGGAGGACACCGTGAGAGCCAATTCCGGGCACCTGACTGTACACGAATCAAGTCCACAGGCGATCTCCCCCTGATCCATGTGTGCATGGATATTTTATAACTTCTTGCTGTCAGTCACCATGACGCACAGTTCCAGAACTTTCCCTGTGCAACTGGCTCATGGAAAAAACCCAGCTCTCTCTGAGATGCTCCCTGCTCGCTCCTACCCCCTCCCTTGTTCCCATCTGCGCTGGCTGAGGAATGTCTTATCAGTACCTTCCCAGAGAAAAGGAAGATTAGCTTGGAGCCAGGGCCAACGTTAGTGAGGCTGAATATTCTAAGGGAAGCAGGGATGTATTAACCCCATCTGCAAGCTCTAAAAGGCATGCACTCATAGCTTAGTGTTTATAGCGCTTAAGACTGGCTATCTAAGCGCTATATAGGTGCCATGATGTTCCAAACACTCCAAAAACCTATTAGCTACATAGCTGGGGGCCCTCCCTGCCTGTCTATCATATTCCTTGTAGCTCACTACTGCATAATGGAAGTGCTACAACAGACTACTGTCAGCATTTTTAGCACATACTTTGAATACACTATTGGCTTTCAGCGGCTAATGCTGTCATCTAAAGCCCTGATTGGCAAGGTTGCAATTTCGTGTATCACTACATTCCACCCCTATTCAACGTTTGTGCGACAAATGCTGACTAATACCTATCAACATAGTATTTAGTGCAGTGATAAAGACCTAGGGGCTTTGCAAGAGGTTTAATCAAACTATCTTCTAGCGGTTAGTTAGCGTGGCATGCAAGGTAAAACACTACCTAAACAAAAATGTACACAAAGTGAACAGTGACATATACCCTTGCCAGAACCTGGCCTACACAAAAATACCTACGCCAAGTGAACATGGACATTTACTCTAGCCAAAACCTGGTCTACACAAAAATACCTACACAAAGTGAACATGGACATTTACTCTAGCCAAAACCTGGCCTACACAAAAATACCTAAATCAATTTTGTATAACTGATTGTCAGTTAAAAAGCAGCATGCAGTTAAAATGTCAAGGCAATCCAGTGTAGTCTAATCTACAATGCACTATTGCATTTATGTATGGTTACCAATTCTAAAACCTGGCAGCCTTTCACCCTAAGGGCCTACCCTCCCCCTGATCCCAGGGCATTCAAGCGTGACTATGGGCTGTGTGACTAGACACTTCCCCCAGGTAGGTGGAACCCAACCAGAAACCATCTAATTTCGTGAACAAGGTGAACCCATGGGCACCAGGTTGTCTAAATAAAAACAATTCTACTAATTTACATCAAAGCATGGCATGTGTTATTCATGCAATCAAAAGCAAGCAATTCAATCCATATGTATGCTGGTAACTGTAGCTCTGCGTGCCAGTGTGTGGAGGATGGTCGCCCCCACCCAGTAAAAAGCCAACACCTGCTGATTTAACAATGTTTGCCATACAATGCATTGTGTGTATTTAGCAGTCTTGTTGACCTGCCCTATGGCAGACAAAAATGTCTTCATGTCTAAAATTCTGTTATCTTCAATTGGCTGTCAATACTTGTAGCAGTGCTGGGCATATCAATGGGCCCCACTAGGCCAGAAGTTCTATAGCAGAGCTGGCATCAGAACCCATAGTGGCTAGCTTATAGTGCACAGTTCCTATGTCACAAGCATATAAAGCTCCTGCAATTAATGAATCTAGCTCCCTAGCTACACGCACTCTAGTGATGGGCCATAGAAATGGACTCCATTTGTAGCAGCTTGGTAGTACTAAGGAAACATTGCCTCATGATAAATCTATGTCTAAGTGTAGCACTGTAATAATGAAGGTGTGCATTACCAGTCTACAATTTACATGTTGTCTTACCACTGGAAAATCTAACAGGTTCACAGTGTCTACCTTCTGTGACTTGGAGAATACCCTTCTTCAAGTGGGATATCTACCATATACAATATTAACTTTAGCCACAAACACCATACTACTATCCGGCAGTGGCTGTTCCATCACACCATGGAAAAAATTCATTTAGTCAAGTTATAGTTCATTAAATCTTGGCGAGAACACTCGCTGCAGTTCTTGGTCAGAAAAACATCACATTAGACAAATTAAACAAATGGTATCCATTCAGTGACAAAAGATGCCTGACAATGTGCCAGGCCAGTACTCTAGCAATTCCATGTGGATACTCATTTGCAGCGCTTTTCCAAAGAATTATTCCAAATGTTTACAATCAAAAGGTGACTCTTTGCATTAGTGTGCTGGAGACAGCTGTCCCCACAAAAACATGAAACTGGTTGGTTTAACAAAAAACCGTGTCACACTCTGTGTCATAAAATCAAACATCAAGTCAGTCATGGTTTCATTTACCTGCCTTAAGCTGGCTGTAAAAGTATCCAGTGTTTCAAAGATTACCATTTCAAATTATAGCTCATACACTTGGCAGCATTACTTCAATTAAGAATCTTAACCTACGCACAGGTGACTTTGATGTGCGCACCCATCTTATCTCAAAATAAATTACGCTCCTGCTTGCATAATTCTGCTGCCCCAACAGTTCATAAATCATTCTCCTGCCTACGTGCAATGTAGAATATTTTTTTTTTCAAAAAACAAAACATCTCTGGTTAAAGCCATTCAGTTGGAAGAGTAAAACCATTTGGTTTTTTCAGATTCATCTCAACAGTGCATTTAAAAACCATTTTTCAATGTGTTAGCATTCAATTGCTGTGTCACACAGCTGTATGTGGTGCCTGATGTTACAGTCCACAATTCATTGTCCATAGTCCTTTAAACAAGAAAGGGCAAAACATGTCATTTAAATGTGTAGCATCAAATACTTGATAATTAGCCAAGTCTGCACCGTGCCAGTTCAGTTCGCAGTGGCTCGCTTTCTCTGAGAATGCGTCTGACCCTTCTTTGATCAGTGTCACCCACAAACTGCACATTATCTTCCTATATTATGAAATGTCTTGTCGTGCTTTGCCTAGGCAAAAATACAAACAGAAATGTTAGGATGTCATCAAAACTTCAATATCAGCGTTATCCACCCCTTCCCATAATACCACCCCCATCTTCAAAAAGTCTCATCAGGTAACTACACACTTTGTCATTGCTACTGCAATTATTTATCACCTTTCTGCATGTTTCTGGGGGCTTATTTACACTCAACCATACGGGGTGTAACTGCCTAATCACAAACTCATTTGTGCAATGCAATCATAGCTGGTCAATGGTACCTCAGACTGATCTGTGCTTTTACAAAGCCATATAGTAAGTACCCAGGTCGCACAATGCTTTTCTTTTTCACCAAAGCGATCACCAATGCCAGGCGCCAACTTGCTTCCAGTGTCCCATGATCTTGGTTTAGGTTGCCCTGCTGGCATCACTCCATTTTTCAAAGGTAAAGTCTTTCAGTATTTATCTTTCTTTTCTTAGCAGTGTCTTTTCAAGCCTCTGGTTTTTTCACTTGTCATCATTTTTTTTCAAAGGGCGTTTGCTGTTTTTGAACCACTCCTTTGAGTGCGATAGTCTGAGTCAGTTTCTTTTGTTGCTTCAACAAATCATTCATTCTTGCACTAAACCGTGTGGCTTCTGGATCATGGCTAATGTGCAGTGTTCATGTTTTACTTCAAAGCCCCGCTCTGCATGTTGTCTCTTGCAAAACGGCTAAGCACTTTTGTCAGTTTTGCTTCCATCTGGAAGGCCATAATGTCTTTGTCAGTTACTCCATCCCCTGGCAATGTAGCTTGCAGTTTGCCAGATGTGTATTTTCTCTTCTCAAAGCGCCTAGAGGTTTCTTCTCCAGTGCACAGCGCTTTACTTCAGTTCACATCACATGGAGCATTGGAATGCAGCTTGCACAGCAATAGCGCTTTACTTCGCTTCACATCACATCACATGGGAATGCGGTTTGCACAGTAATATCTGTTGGAATGGGCAGCTGTCTTTTCTTGGCCCATTCACAGATGCATAGGTAAATGTTCAGATGTGATGTGCCCGTCTGCCATCCTGCATGAAGCCTTTGCTCCGTACCACAGTTTACTAGGCAAATTCTTTACTTTTTGAACAGCTCTCTGTTTTTGCTCCCCCTTCCTCAGGAATGCAGGCATGTTTATCTTTCGTGTGCACCTGGCAGCGCCATTAGCACGCAGCTTATCTCTTTTGCCTATAACTCTTATACTGTGGCGGCTTCACTCGTTTCAGACAATTCATCCAGATTACCTCTTTCTTGTACTGTTTCTGCTTTTGTTTGCCTTCACGCACCTCGCCCAAGACAGCTTCAAGGCACAAGCTCTGCACACACAGCAAGACTCTTGTTTTCAAAAGCGGCACTTTTCTTGTCATTTTTCTACTCCATGTAATTTTGCAAAATGTCAAAGCGTCTTTTTTTTTCTTGTAATGTGCGATCTTTCAAGAGAACTCACAACCCATTAAATCTTTGTGCTATCTTATCACACACAGATGTTTCATTCTGTTGTACCATTGCCAAACTATAACCACTCAGTTCAGTGCATTTAAAAAATAAAAATGCCATATTTAGTGCAGCTCCCTGCACGTTTTTTTTCTGCAAGAACAACCCACACTCTATTGCTTGTGGGCTGTTTAATGTGTCAACAACATTTTTTCCCCATGTATCACAGTCAACAGGTCACTATTTTCAAAGCATACATCACTTTTGAGGCAACAGCACAAATCCATGGCATAGCATGGGGACAGTCAAAAATACTCCAGGGGCAATTTAGAAAAATATAAATTGTTTTTCCCCCCAACCATTGCAAGCTGGTTCTGCAATTTCAAATCAGTACACAAAAATCGAAAATCCAAATAACATTCACTCACTTTCCTTTTAAGTGAGTCTCTCACCCAATAAAAGCATGGCACAGCCTAAAATGCAATATAACCATTTTAGTGTGTTTCCTTTAAACAGAATTTGCCACCATTAGCACATGGAATTTTACAGTTGCCAAAAGAAAGAAAAAAACTCTTTAGGCTCTCAGCACAGATGTTACTCATTCTCCTAAGCATGGCTCATTCCCCTTCCTCATTATTCAGGAATGCCAACCCTTCAAAAGCATACATCAAAAAAGACGAACCTTCGCCTCCGAACATTACAGCCCCCACTCGCTAGCACACTGGGGCTGAGTCAATGGTTAAATCACTATTCACAATTTGCATGTCAAATCCCTGCAATTATTATTTTTTTTTCCTGCCCTCATGACAGAATAGAGATGAGAACTCCGTCTCACTATGCATTCCAAATTACAACTTTAAACTTGGGAAACCACATGATAAAATTCTTTTCTAATTGAGCATACATCTTTCTTAACCATTCATCGGAGTGCTTTAAACAAAGCCATTTCCCGCTTGTTTATTGCCTTGTACTCCCTGGCACCAATCCCATGAAGGGAGTCTTAACCACACAAGCTATCGGCCACGGCAAGCCGACACAACATTGCTGCCTTTTGAAGTCTCAGAGCTGCAGTGAGACCATCAAGGAAATGCGACAGCCTGCTCCCCACTCTACACTGTGTTCTCTCACACCATTTGTCATGTCAGCATGGCACTGCTCTTCACAATCCCACCGCTGCCACCAAATGTCTTGATATTGGGCAAAATCTTCCTCGGGGCCAGCCCTTTGAGAGCAAAAATACCCAATTCAGCCCAAAATACAGGTTCTATTGTGCTGAGCAGTGATCTCATGCAAGTGACAAATGACACCCTCAAAGTGTTATTAGCATATTTATTCTAAGCAGTGAATTTCATATACATTTGGGATTCAAGTTACAGAATATTAGAAAGCATAACACTTAGAGCAATGCAAAATATAGTGAAACATGGAACTTAGATAAACATAGAGAAACATAGAGAAATATAGAGAAACATAGAGAAACACAGTCTTACGTCCCTTAATCTCAGCCCTGGGAGACCTGGGTTTCTCATAAGCTAGCTGTAAAACAAGCCCCGCTCATAGAAAAACAAGGCTGGAGGACACCGTGAGAGCCAATTCCGGGCACCTGACTGTACACGAATCAAGTCCACAGGCGATCTCCCCCTGATCCATGTGTGCATGGATATTTTATAACTTCTTGCTGTCAGTCACCATGACGCACAGTTCCAGAACTTTCCCTGTGCAACTGGCTCATGGAAAAAACCCAGCTCTCTCTGAGATGCTCCCTGCTCGCTCCTACCCCCTCCCTTGTTCCCATCTGCGCTGGCTGAGGAATGTCTTATCAGTACCTTCCCAGAGAAAAGGAAGATTAGCTTGGAGCCAGGGCCAACGTTAGTGAGGCTGAATATTCTAAGGGAAGCAGGGATGTATTAACCCCATCTGCAAGCTCTAAAAGGCATGCACTCATAGCTTAGTGTTTATAGCGCTTAAGACTGGCTATCTAAGCGCTATATAGGTGCCATGATGTTCCAAACACTCCAAAAACCTATTAGCTACATAGCTGGGGGCCCTCCCTGCCTGTCTATCATATTCCTTGTAGCTCACTACTGCATAATGGAAGTGCTACAACAGACTACTGTCAGCATTTTTAGCACATACTTTGAATACACTATTGGCTTTCAGCGGCTAATGCTGTCATCTAAAGCCCTGATTGGCAAGGTTGCAATTTCGTGTATCACTACAGATGGGTAGAGTTGGTGATCTGGAGGAATCCATCTGTATAAACTGTTAGCGTAAAACAGATATAATTTTATTTAGTACTTTCAGACAGAAATGCTGAGGCAGCAGAAATTATATACGTTCTCACTGCCATATGTTTGGTGGCATATCCCAGAGCACCCGACTTCTATTGAGTACATACATTCAGGGGCATGGCCATTTATTTGTTTGGGCTACTAAGTGCTGTTTGCGACAGCTATAAGCGAACACTATTGCATTAGAGTGCAGATAGGGAGAAATGGCATATGAGGAGGGACACAAAGCTTCTATGTGTTGTTTGGTTATTTGCCCACCTATTCACTGCCCATGGCCATGCTCATCACTATGACCATTCCCACACAGTTTCTGCCCCTCACCGCCCGAAACACCTCCTCATGGAAACTCTTTGGAATCGCTCTAATCCAGCCTTATCATCAAACTTTGCACTCAAAGTGCCTGCCAGTGTTTTTTAAAGCAGTCTTATGAGTGTGAATGACATAATTCCAGTTGTAAATCCGCTACTGTTGTAAGAAAAATGTATTAACCAGGCCTGCCTTTAGCCATTTTATATATAAGCACGATGCATGTCCATGACTAAAGTCTTGTTAAAAACAAGCATTGGCAAAGCCAACCGTTTTGGCTAGTGTATAAGTATTAGGCATTTGCCAGGCACTGCTAGTAGATGCCCAGGTGTTTGCACCATTTTGCATCTGCTACCATCAATGGGCAGGTACTACCATTACCGCTGTGCCTGGCAAGTACCTTTGCAATGCCAACAGAAAAGTCCATGCTGTTGGCATTGCCAATGCTTGTTTCATTTGTCACAAAACGTATCCTAATAGTAAAATGACTGCAAACCACAAGCCACACATACTCATTTGGATATCATTAAGGATCGAAGGGAAACTTGGTCAGAGGACAGTGCCTCATTTGTCTAAATGCTTCAGAGAGCGTGTTAATCACTCTACCCAGGCTGACAGTTGCAAATGGCAATTCATTCCTTTTGTGACAGCATGAATATCTACCCAACAGGAAGTTTTTCGATAAAATGTGATGTAAACTGTGCATCTTAAAGATATTTATTCAGCAACACTGGTCAAAACTACTAGCCGCGTATTGAAGTAACTCATCAAACTGGCCCACATTGGCCCAAAAAGTGACCCACTTTGACCAAATAAACTTGCCCACACCAGCATTTTGTGTTTTTTGGTTCGGGCATTGCACTTTTGCCCTATATGCCAGTCTGAGCCTGTTTCCAGGCTGCAAGTGGACACACAGGAGAACCGCCACATGCTGCTTCTGACAGGAAGCCTTGGCTCCACCCAGTGGCGTCGCCAGGAATCAAATTTAGGAGGGGCACAGAGGGGGCCAAAGACAAAAGTAGGGGGGCCACCTATGAAAGGTAATGTGTGATGTCAGAAGCACTCCTGCAGAGAGGCTTTTGTGCACACCAACTACCCACACCCCACGGCAGCTCCCCTCGCATCAGAATGCAGGCAGGAAACCATTCAGTGACTAATGGCCCATCATTGGCAGTTTCGTGGCTACACTCTGATGGGAGAGGGTGCAAGCTGCTCGATCACTACTTGCTTTGAGACAAAAGGAGTATTGCCGTGTGACATGCAGACATTTGCCTCAGTGAGTGTCACAAATAATAGCACAGAGAACATGGTCACTGCTCGCTTTAGGTAGGGGAGCACACGGGGGGCACAGGACTTCAGAGGGGGGGTACTGTCCCACCAAGCCCCCCTCTAGCGACGCCACGACCTTCACCACTGTTAGATCAAGCTTAGATCTGGTTAGACCTGGCTGACATGTCCCCTGGGAGTGTTTTTCGGGCTACTGACCAAAGGGATAATGGTGTAATCATTCCTGGTGGGAAGCTCTAGTGCCTTTTAAATGGCATTACCCCCAATCTACTCTCTGGCTGAGTTGCACCTCAGGCTGACAGCTAACTAGACGGTTAGCCCAAATTCTTGGGCTCTAGCCCGGCTTCATCATAGCCAGGCTTCAGGGTCAATAGTGCGGCTGTATTGATGTCCACAGCACAAGAAGAGTAGGAGGATTTGGAGTTCTGGTGTGCACCTAGCAGCCTTGTTCTATTTCCTATTTCACACTACATTGCTTTGATGGTGGTGAAAGCTCGGAATGTTTTTGTGAAAAGCGAAATATACTTGCATACTGACTTTGTGCAAACCCATCAGTCCGTGTTGCTGGGTGTGAAAAACACACTCTAAGTATGCGATCTCAAAATGGAGGCCCACGGGACGAATGATAGCAGGCTGGCCAAAATCCAAGATGGCAAAGGAATCCATTTTCTCCCGCTCAAATCTGGAACCAGAGCAATGAGCTATGCCTACCAACACATTCATCCATCATTAGTGAAGTCCCTGTGAAAAGTGAACATGTTTCCATTACACAGCAAAAGGCCTATTGTGTGTGTACTTTAGCGGTGTTGCGTCAGAACACCAAAGTTGCCGTTGCCGTTTCCTTCCAAGAACAAAAGCAGAAGGTATAATTCAATGTAGTACTTTCAGTCTAAAATGCTGAGGCAGCAGAAATGTCATGTTAAGACTGCAATATGTTTGGGGCCCTATCCCAGTTCAGTAGACTTCTATTGAGTACATACACCCAGAGGGAGGCCTATTTATTTGAGCGAGAACTGAAAAAATGCTTTCTGTAGACGGAAATAAAAGATAGTGTGTATTTCAGCCTGCTTGGGGCTACAAATGACATATTCGCTATTCGCGGACGAAGCAAGACATTGGAACAGAAATGTAATAAAGCTGTTACAGCAAAAGCAAAGCACAACAGCCTCAGGATTCAAGGGACATAGTTTATTCAAATTCCCAAAAAACAAAATAGCGACTTGGCTCTTACACGCTAAACTGCAACGCATTCCAGCATACATGCCATTGCCCACAACATCACTGCAATGTGGCGTCTTTCCCGTTGGCCACATCGTCTCTTACCAATCTAACTGCATTGACCCTCTTATAGATTCCCCAATCAATCGTGTTGATTACATTGTCTGGTAAATATAATGGCTATCCTTACCTTTGGTATTGACATTGATCTCGCTACTATCATATGCTAATCACAGTATTAAACTATTTTACCATTGTGTTTATATATCCTATCTATAGAGCCACTTACCAAATCATTATCAATTATTTGTGTTCTGAGCCACAACTTATTTCAATAATAAATATAATTTATTAGCATGTAGTGTCTCTCCAAAACAGTCCTAAAATATGTATGAGTGATCTCCATAGAAATCACGTAAGTGCAAGTGTGCCTTCTTTGATCCCATTATCATTATAATAATTAACATTATGGGCCCAATTCACAAAAACCTGTGACTCTCTGTGAAGTGTACATGGCGCAGAGAGACAAAGTTTGAAAAATATATGTGAGATAATGAGTTATTTTCAAACGTGACTTTAGAAACCAAATTGTCTCCAAGTGCTGCAGATGACAAAGGTGACCTGCACATTTTGGAAGGGCCTGGTAGGCAGGCTAAATGCTGCACAAACCCCCACCCCCATATGCCCGACATTTAAGTAATCTTTGGCACCTAACCACAAAGTGTGTAGAGCGGTGGCCTTCCCATGTCAGTAGGCTGCACACCTCCTGAACCCTTATGGTACTTTTAATTAAGGTAACACATCGTACGATGGATGGGATGGAGAATAACTTTCACACCAAACAATAAGACCGACTCAGGAAGTTGGCAAATGTCTCTGTTTTACTCTCAATTATCTTAAACAGGGAGTACAACGGACATCAACGGACGTCACACAGCTTGATCTTATTGCATTTCATAAAAACATTACTTTTATAGCAAAAACTCGTCATACGCGATGTCATACTACGTGGCATACTGGGGAAACCTATGCGTGATTGTGATAGGACTAAGGGGAGTATCTAAGTATACTTTCTATAAGGGAATGGATTGTGATTGAGTCTCTATAGTCAGGTGGGCAACTCACGCCCTCCCTTAGTGCAAGTCATTTTCAACAGTTATTAGAAACACAATATACCATTGGCTCTCCAACTATAAGGCCCTTCATTATGTGGCCTCCTACATTTGGTTGGCATGCTGGAACCCTTCTGGAACATTCACTTCTCTAGCAGCACGTACGCTGGTACCCCAGGTGCTTGTGGGCGGACTTGACCTTACCTCCCCACCGAATTAGCCCTGTCGCTCTAATCGCTCATGCCGTCTGCCATTCTGATTGTCTTTGAACTTGGCCTTGTAGTTGCCCCTCGTCTCTGGGAATATAAGGGAGTGTGAGTATGTACTTATCATGGTTCAGGTCTGCATGCCCACTTCTATTTCCATCTTGAACTCACTTGATCAGGAGACCGTGAATCTGCCCATTTTGTAGCATTTAATTGTCCTGAATAAATAACTTGGCACTCATGGTATTCTCTCTTTGCCACTTATCAAGGGATGCCTCTGCGTTCTCACGTTCACTGTTCTTCAAGGACTGATAACCAGTTTTGGCTGCCCTAGCCATTGACACCAGGTCAAGCTGTTTTCCTTTAGTCCATCTTCACGCTTCGGCTTATTTCCTTGCTGCGACACACACACACAGCTATCAATTCTCCTTCGTCTGCGGGTTGAGCTTACTAAAGTTGTGACATCGAATATCCAGATTCTATATACATATATATTGACGGCACCGCCTGCAATCTATTCACTACGTATAGCCAGCCTTTAAGATTATTTAGTCTACTTGTGTTATGGCATCTGTACAGGTATAAAACGACTTGTATTCTCTGCAGTGCTTCTCGCACTTGCAATCTTCATTCCGCACATGAACTTCTTCTTAATTCTGTACTTCGCTATCAGGTTCCATAAGATCCATGCCTTTTCTTCTTTGGTTATCCCTCTCAGTGTGTCACGCTCATCTCTTGTGACGTCAACAGCCTCTTCTTTTCACCTTTTCACACTTCTTCGGCGTCCTCCCTCAGGAGACCAGCATGTCTTTGAGGATACATCACATAGGGCTTTCTCAGTGGATTCTTTCTCTCAAAGGCTCTTTGTGTAATGGGCACCATTACTGGAGTTGCACATGTTGCAATTTCCTGTTTCTAACATGTAGGCAGAATAGGGGCGGGACTTCCTGCAGAGGCATTCAGCTGCCCCTTTACACTCCCATGATGGATTGATGGAAGAGCAATTCCTCCACACAGATTCTGTAGGACCCATCCTGAAGAATTCTGAAAAGGAAATACATTAATGTTTACCTTTGACAAAAGGCTTGACACGTATTTAGGGCTGTAGGCTGCAGCAGGTTGTGCATCTGCAGTTCCAGGCTACCAGAACTGATCCTCCTGTGCATTGCACATTTAGCCGTGCCGGAACTATTTGCAATAGACATAGAGCAACGTCTGATCATCATTTGCTTGCACTGGGGAGTGCTTCTCATATGTGACTCGTGGATGCACTCAGAAATGCGAGAACATGCCCACCTCACCCCATACATTCAGCTTTGCACAGTTGTGAACTGGGCGAAAAAAATAGGCCATTTTGTGAATCTCGATTTGCGCATGTGTGCATATTTTTCCATTTAAATGTGCAAATGCAAACAAGCAAACGAAGATATGTATGTTATCGCACATGAGCGATTGCATTTCACGTTGTAAAACGGAGGCTGCATCACACCCCCTTCCCTTGTGTGCTGGGCTCAGGATCTTGGGAGGGGGGGGGCGGTTTATTTTTTCCGCCACATAGACGGCTAGGCATGCTTTTCAACGCCTGAGTATTGGATGCCATCATTGTGAAGGGGCGATGCCAGGCACGCACACGTCAGTTTGAGTTGGTTCCACCTAGCAGCCATTGCCGCAGAAATCACATGCCTCGATTGTCAAGGTTCACAAATCAGAGGACGATGTCGCTTACTTGCGTTTATTTTACAACAAAATAACATTTTGCTAAATAATGACGAGAGCAAACTGGCACAAGTGTCACCTGCAAAAGGTAAAACATTTGGAAATGTAGACATCCAACCTGTAAAGTAGGGAAGGCAAGGGTATGATATGATAATATGATATGATAGTTTATTTACATAGCGCCTATACACAAAGTGTTTCAAAGCACTTCAGTGCAAAGTGCATAGAAGAAAGAAAGGGAAGGAGGGGAGGAGATAGGAAAAGGGAGAGGAGGAGAGAACCTGCTCCCCATCTGCAAAGGAAAAAAGGCTGGGGGCTCCTTGAGTAGGGATGCCACGTAGAATGGAATGGGGAGGGGGCAGTGGGAGAGATTATGATTAATTACCCTCCCTACCAGTGGTGGAAATGGAAAAAATGTGGTGGGGGATCCCACAACACAAGGGCCGGGGTGGGGGAGGAGTTGGGGGAAGCAGTGCCCGAGGGGGCGTGGTCTAGATGGGGCAGGGCTCGTAGTGGACATCCAGCAATGCTGGAATACTTAAAAAAAATAATAATGAAGGAATAAAAGCGCCTGCGACGGCAGCTTTGCCTTTTACCGCCGGCTTTGGCACTGGTGTGTAATGCACAATGCTCGCTACATACACAACTGAAAGGAATCAGTTCTACACATAGCGAGCATTGTGCATTACACACCAGTGCCAAAGCCGCGGTAAAAGGCAATGCTACCGTCGCAGGCGCTTTTTTTTTGTTTTTTTGTTTTTTAAGTATTGCAGCACGGTTCATGGGCTTAGGCGGCTGACTCTGGCCGGATCCCGAGATCTGGCTACACATCTGGTGCCAGTTCTCGGATCCGCCGAGAGCCGGACCAATGACCAGCACTGCTCCTTATGACACATTGGTAGCAATCAGACTGGATGAGGGCAGCAATCAAAAAGGAATCTGTTCAGAAAAAAAACTCAAAACTCCCCTCTGCATCTAATGTCATTATTCACTTCTGTGCCAGCGGTCCTCGCTGTAACCGGCCCCTAGATGCCCATGGGCTTTGGGCGCTCGTACGAATGTAAAAATAAATAAATAAACAGCATCCTGTGGCCCATGTTTCATGTCCTAGGATTCTGCATGTGCCAGAGGAGAGGCAGCACAATGTTCTCTTGTGCCTCAGCCAGCTGGTCCAGGCCACAAAACATCCAGGGTCCTCTGACTCCTCTCCAAGGAGCTGATCAACGGAAACTGAACTAAAAAACCATGAGTCCCGCCCTTCCAGGCACACGACACCCTGTTCACTGTGCACACTCGTGTTCTTATGTTTATAAACGTGTGCTGCACTTCGTGCCAAGACACGCAATAACTAACCCACAATAGGGCCTGGTACAGTGGAGAGCAAATTTTCTTTAAGTAGCATGCACCAATGCAAAGAACTTTAGTGTTTCATATCCGAGGTACACACATTCTAACACCAAAATCTCTAAGCAAAATCTATCCAGAACAGTAAACCTATTCCCCTGCTTGTTTCTGACAGTATTCACATTTGCCAGAACCCCTTCAAGTTCTACAAGAAGAGCCGTGACATGTCATGAGACATTTCTGGCTCTGCAGCGCTTGGAACCTACGTCCCCTTACTTCTATGTGTCCTAAATCACCAATGGTCTTTGGAGTATACTAGTTCTGTTCTCTTTGGCCAAAGCCGTTTCGACTGGCCAGCTCTGCCTGCCGCGCAGAGCCGTGACATTCAAGTAAACCACCCCTTAATAGTAGGGGCTGCGTGCAGATTTCCTAGCCATGGTGATAGTTGTTCTGGCTAAGAGCAAGGAGCTATGGCCCACCCTTTTTAAAGCAGCCTTTAGACTCAGTAGAAGATTACCACCCTCAAAAGCCAGAAAGTAGGGGAAGCCATAAACTTACACTTCAAAGCTGTTTCTAGAATCTTTGGAGCTTACCTTTGGGCGCCTCCAAAACATATGCCCTATGGTATCCGGGGGCGGGGATGTACATGCGTGCTAAGATATAGTCCCCAGCGCCCAAGGTCTGCAGTTGCTGGGACATGAAATAGATGGGATGTCCATGATTTCACCGAATCCTCTTCACCTAAAGGTGAAATCTTCGAATTAGTTTTCTTCGATTTTTTTTTTATTATGCGGGGGAGGCCCCCTTCCCCCACCCCTACTTCCCCCTACATTTTCCTGTCCCCTTACCCCACCTCCCATCTATGTTTTAAAATTTACCGACTTACCTTACCAATTCTAATTTAAAAAAATGGAAGATTTCTGATTAGGTGAACTCGGATTCGGTGAAATGTACACCTAATATTGATGGTATTAAATCTCAATAGGGATAAAGTCGGCCTCAACATTCCCAATCTCTGCTTCTCCGTCCCAAGTATCTGCCAATGAGCGGGATCCAGCTGAAATGACGGAGATCGGAAGCGTGTATTTAGAGTTTACACCCGGGTGCTGATCGTCAGGATCGCCCACCGACTCGTCCCAGTGTGCTGGCTTAGAGGTAGGAGTTTGCGGGTCTATTGTTTTTCAGTTTGTCTATAACTCTTTGGGATATAGCCAGCCCTATACTTGTAAGCCACCCTCCCCACAGAGGGGTTCGGATGGGACTGGACAATAGCGAAGGCAGCTTTTGGTGCCAGGTGTGGGCAGATAATAGGGCGCCAGAGGGATATGGGAGGTGTGTGCACTGGGCACAAGGAAAGAACTGGGGTGGGGGCGCCCCCCTGGCCCCTGCCTGACTCCGCCACTGGGGCTGGGTGTTGATTTTCATAGGAATCTCTCACTGCCTGTTGCCCCAGCCTATCAGGTGGTGATGACAAGCCCCACCATCCCTTTATGATGCAAAAGCCGATCCTTGATAAGTAACAGGAAGGGTTAAATCAAGAATATGTGGGCAGACCGGTGGTACAGACCCCAGTCACGGCACGATAATCCTCCCGTGTTTGCCTTAAATACACCACGCCTGAGGGCTATACTGAAACAAAAGGACTGACAGTAGTTTCTAATCCTGATGTTTCTAATTCAACAATTGTCACTGTGTTTCAAAACAGCTATGAGATTGCGTGGGAAAACCTTTTTAAAATGACATATGGTAAGCTCGTCTTTATAAAACATCAGTACACATTCCTGTTTGTAATGACATTACACATAGCATCACACGTCACCCATCTACGCATTTTTGTTGTATTTTTACCACAGTCAAGCAAACAACACGAAAGGCTGATCATAGTTTTACGCGGACATACTTCCGACGTTGCTCCCTCCCCGCTCCCTACAGGACAGCTGATTGGATGGTCGCCCACCTCTGTACAGCGGATTGGTCGCACCCCGAAAGCTTTTCAGGATGTAACTGGCCCTCGCTGCCAGCGCGCAGCATCCCAGCGGATGTTGCCATTCACTGGCAGTTCCAGGATACTGCGTTCCCTCTGGTTCCCGAAGCGCAGCCTCAGCAGACGCCACCCCCCTACCCCCCCGCGCCACCCCCGCACTTCCCAACCTGCAGGTTCCTCTTCCCCACCCGCCCTGCGCACCCTATTGATCTGAATGTACCAAGGATTGTAAACGATCCGATTTCTCCTTCTCCTCCCCTTCGTCTGCATGATATCCCTCGAGGCACCGCCACTGAACTCTGCCTGCAGGTGACGCCATATAAAACCACAATAAGTAGATCGTTAATGTACGCAGTAGTTGTTAAATTGAGGAGCTCCCCTTTCTTGGGACTGGTGACACTGCATTGGAAATAATTTAGAGCTGGAATGAAAGCTGTCCTCTCGAAGCATTTTCCGTGGCAGCTGCTATTATGGGACGAATGGTTGCCTCCCTCCTTTAAATTGGGCCCGGTGTGGCTAACAAGCCCACTGGTCTAGTCTGCCTTCTAATTTAAGAGGCACACAGGAGGAGCAATTTCATTAGCAACAACAGGCCCTTTGACCCCTGAGGGCACATCCTGAACTCTGGAACCTTTTTCTTTTGTAGAGTCCAATGGGATCTAAGCAAAATACGCAAATCACGATATCTGGCCCGCCCGGCTTCTCAAATTTGCACCAATAGCATGTATTCTTATGCATAATGATTAAGGTAAATGCCATCTGGTTTATGCTCACCATGTATCGGCAATCTGAGACAAGAGCACATGAGTTTAATAGGCATGTATGTATGCATTTGTGTGTATTCATGTGTGCGGTTCTCTGCATGTGTGAATGTGTCACATGCTTATGCATGCATGCACGTGGATGCGTGTATATGTGTGAGGGATGCTAAGGCAACACTCGGGAGGATGGCTCAGGGTCAACGCACTTGTCTTGGAAGAAGGCGACGCGGAGCAACTCAAGTTTGTTTCCCGGGCCCATGCTTAGAAACCTCTGGGTATTAAGCAAGTTATAAATAACCCATTACAATTACAATTACTATAATGAGACAAAGAAAGCCAAAGACCAAAATCAGAAATTAGGCTGCAAAAAAGCCACATTTTCGCAGTCTGCCTAAATCTGAGCTGATCCTCCGTAAGACGAAGAGGCGTGGGCAGAGAGTTCAACAACCGTGCAGCCGCAACAGAAAAGAAGCAGCCACCCACACGGTCGTGTCTAACACGTTGAACCAAAATGCAAGCTGTATTTGCCGACCTCAAGGAGCGAGCCGGGACGTACCAACAACATTTCTCCTGCAAGAACTCAGTGCCAATACCATAACAATCCTAGTGTACAAGGCCTTGAACTTAATCGTGCTGGCTACTGGGAGCCAATGCAGCGATTTGAGTACACCTGAAACAGAGATGCACCAAGAGGCGCCTGTGGCAAGTCATGCCACAGAGTTCTGGAGAATCTGTAGGCACTGCAGGAGATAGGCTGGCAGGCCCAGGTATAAAGAATTGCAATAATCCAGTGAGCCAGCAAGCAGAGACAAGACCAACAGTGGGCGAAGTCCCACAGGAAGAAAGGGGAGAACTTTACGAAGAGTGTGAAGCTTAAAGTAAACCCCTTGACAGGGAGAGTTTATTTGAGGGAGCAGGGAGAGGGAGGCTGAGAACTTCACCCCCAGATTTACTACTACAGTGACCGGCTGTGGCACAGGGCCCAACTCGGGCAGACAGAAATCGGCCGACCAGAGAGGAGACTCAGATGGAGCACCCACGACCAACACCTCGGTCTTGTCGCCATTGAGCCGGAGCCTGTTGGCACCCATACAGACTGAGATAGCTAAAAGGCAACGTCGGCAGCACTCAGCTGTCGATGGCTGTGCCAAATCATGGCACATCAGAATCTGGGTGTCGTCAGCATAAGAATAACACTGAAACCCAGGAGTGTATCAAGGAGATCAAAGGCAGAATATAAATATGAAAGAGAAGGGGAGAAAGATCAGATCCCTGAGGGACTCCACAAGTCAGAGGACAAGGGGCAGAGATAAATGGGGAAAGGAATATAGACTGTGAGTGATCAGAAAGGAAGGAAGAGAACTATTTCAGAACCTGGCCAGAGATTCCCACTGCGGCTAGTTGCTGAACCAAGATAGAATGGACAAGTGTCAAAAGCTGCAGAGAGATCCAGGAGGACCAGGGCACCCCTCTGCCCCCGGTCGACAATCTGAGCCAGATCATCAAGAACAGAGATCAAGACAGATTCAGTGCCCCAGCCTGGTCTGAAACCCAACTAGAAAGGATAGAATCAGTGAATAAGTGAAAGCCTTCACGAAGAAGAGGGTAACCAAAGAATCAACCAGATTTATAGGAAAAGACAGGACTGAAATAGGACAGAAATTAGAAAGAAGAAGAGGGTCCAGATTAGGGTTTTTTAAAAGCGGAATCATCAAGGTGTGCTTAAGAAAAATAGGTATATGGCTGTGCACAAGAGAAAAGTTCACTGCTGACGACACTGAGGCAGCAATGGAGGGAATGCTCTCTTTCAAAGTTCCATAGTGCCAGGGGAGGGGGCAAGGTTAAAGCAAACATGATTAGTGTTATTATATGGCAAGGCCGGTCTACATTGGTTCAACCAGTCTGAATATATATTCGGACTGTGCCATAGCAGTTTTTACTGGGCATTAAAGGGAAAGCAAACATGCTACTTGTTACTGCATGTCTAGATTGACCTACATTGGTGCAGCCAGTCTGGATGTATTTTCTTACTATGGCATGGCACATTTTTACTGGCACCAAGGGTAAAGCCAGTATGTTGAGAGTTCTTACATGGCTAGACTGGCCTACATAGGGCAGCCAGGCTGGACATGTTTTTTTTACTGGGGCATGGAGTGTTATACTGGTATCAAGGGAAAAGCCAGCTTGATGAGTGTGTGTATGCAGATTGACTGGCTTATGTTAGTGCAGCCGAGCCAGTCTGGACATGTTTCTTACTGTGTCATGGCATTTCTTACTGGCATCAAGGGTAAAGCCAGCATGATGAGATTGTGTACCTGGCTAGACTGGCCTATGTTAGTGCAGCCAGTCAATACATGTTTTCTTAATGTGATATGGCATTTTTCGCTAGCATCAAGGGTAAAGCTACCATGAGTGTTCTTACAGGCCAATACTGGCCTACATTGGTGCAGACATTCTGGACATGGTTTCGTACTGTGCCATTTCATTTTTACTCATAAAGCCAGCAGGGTTATGGTCTAACATGGGGATACAGACATATATTGGTATTACCATTATTGACATGTTTTGTAATAGTATCATTTCTGACATTATAGGCAAAGCAAACAAAGCAAATGTATGTTCTTACATGATATTATTGGCAAATATTGGTGCAGCCTGCATGGACATGTATGCACACAGCCAGCATGAAATGTGTCTTATACTGGGAACAATTGTGGGCAAAGGCATAATGATTATGTGTTGTACAATTCTCCTGCTCACTGCTGGTGACTTGCATCTATTGGATCTTTTTCATGTGTTACCCTACAGGAGTGATTGCAATCTGTGTGGCTTTTTGCCCAATTATCAAAGAAACTGTGCTGCAATGTGCACCATTTTAGCCCATTATTATTACCATTTTCTTGGAGAGAGAACCCACTGAGATCATCTTGGTTGGTATGAACTACCTGGCTTCACTTGGTCGCTCCTGCATTTGCATCCAATAAACCATCCAATTAAAAAATATCACCAGCAGTCACTGAGCATTTTCCCATGGAGAACTGGCTGATAGGAACACAAGGGTGATCGATTGAATACTCACTAAAACAAATAGCAGGTAATAACCATGCAATGTATAGACCTGATTCACAGAGCATAATTGTGGAGTAATCACGACTTACTCTTGGAAAAAGTAATAACTTACACCTGAGAACGTTACTATGAACTCACAAAGGAAGTTACGAGGGAGTCACAAAAGGATGTAGCACTTTTCTGTAGACGTATATTTTGGTGTAACGATGGGCTGTCATCAGCAGAAGTAAGTTGGTGTTCTCATGACCGTGTAGGGAATTGGTGGTGTGTCAACGAGGACATCTGAATGGGAAACATGTACATGTGCAAAAAAGCGTTACTTTTTGTACATTCACACAACTCAAAAGTTATCTTTGACATTGTTGGAGGGGTAGGGGCTCTATAGCAGTCACACCAATTACCAGCAGAGAGACATTCAGGCCCGCCGAAAACTCCCCACCGCAAGAACAGAAGACTTTCACTGTCTTTGTTATCTAACAAAGCGACAGGGATCACACTAGAAACACATGAATTCTCCATGGTTCTCATCTTCTGAGCATGTGTCATCCGGTTTTCTCCAGGTGTGATGTCACAAAACCAAGTTCCATCCCCGAAACCTATTGGGCATTCACATTGGTCAGTTTAGGCGATCTATGAATGTGTCCTATAGGGGTTAATTCTACTATTGGGTAGCCATATCTTGTGGCTCCTCCTGGGACCACCTCTGCAGGTTTCAATCTGCAAGGCGGCAGGGTCGCAGGGAGATCATTGGCTCCAGCAACATATGATATCTTCATGTGATTTGTCCCAATCGAGAAGTGACTCTCGATTGGGACAAATGGATCCTCGTAGCTCTGTGACCCTGGACAGTCACCAGGCTGGGTGTACCTTCTCAAGGCAATGAGAATGAACACGGAGAGGCTGTGTGTTACCTAATGTTGCCATCTCTGATCACCTAAGCCTGGGAGAGTGCATTCAGTAGCAGTTTGTGAGCAACACTTGTGTCTTTCCACCTCTGATTTGGTGGGAACAGCTTCTCTCCGTCTACCTTGATTGAATGGGTATTGTCTTGCTCTGCTGGGTCACGCATGTTGAGACCACGAAATGGAGCCTGAATTTCTTGCATGTGGCTTATGGACTTGATAACCAGGAAATATCCTGTTCACTTGTCCTAGGCCGGGAACATCATTTCTGCTTGCCTCTGGCTGCAGTGATCATGCTAGCCCTTCCATGTACTCGAAGCTCCCTTTCTTCATTCATTTCAGTGGGCCTATATCGTCCATATTTGTCCTTTTGGCTTTCCATGTTAGTGGCAGTCAAGCATGTGCAAGCTAGGTATACGTATACTCTGCCATCTTGAGGTTCTACTTTGGTGAAGAATGTGAATATATAGAGATATTTATGTGTGTCTGTCATCTACCTGCTTGAGTCATAAGCATGTGATTCATGTCTATATGCAACCAACTAATGCATGTTTGTGTAACTTCATGAATTGATGGCTATGTACTTCATGTCTAAGTGAAGCTATGTCGTGATGTCAGTGATGATGTCATTGATTTCTTGATCTGTAGTCAGTCGACTTGTTCGATTGATGGCATCTCCATCTCCTCCAGATCACCAACTGGGTATGGCCTGAATGGTTGCCTGAGAGAGTAACGTTTCTCACATCTGTGATACATCGATGATGGTGGTTAAGGGCCTAAGAGTGACGTGCATCTGTTGTGTCACTGTCTTCGGGCTGCGAGTCGTGTGAGGGTCATGAAGGCCATGCCTGGACCTCCATCTTCAAAACCTTTTGCAGCGACGCTTGTTACGCATGAACATAAAAGTAAATGAACGTGTTTGTAAATATGAAGGATGTTTGTAGTAAGAAGAGAAATGTGGTAAACAATATTTTGGAATGGGTTAAAATCATAAAGTCATTTGCAATGTGTTGATTTTGCTCCCATGTTACATCTAAGTTACTAAGTTGTTTCAGAGAAGGCTACACCCTGTGTGACTAAAAATGTGGTCTTTAGTGGGCTTGTTATGTGAATCAGGTCACATGTGTCACTTTCACAGATAACCAACGGAAGTCACACCTGATTTCTTCGTTATCATCTTCAGGGGTATTTTACTTATGACAAGACAAAGGAGTAACTGAAACCTATCATAATTAATGGCACATTCAGATTTTTTTGAATGAGCTTTTCTATATGTACATTAAGGATAATGAGAAGCCTTCCTTTGGAAACGTTTGCCTTTAAGCCACTGACATGGAACATAAATGTGTACATCTGATAGCAAAGACGGGAAGTGTAATCTATTAACTGGCCGCTAGGTGCACAATGGCTGTGTCTCTTTTCATCACCACCTCACAACAGAGGCTGATCAAAAGCCCAAGCAGACAGGGGTGCAAATGTATGTAACGTAAACACGAGAGGGTGATTTAAAAATAATCTGAATAAACTCTATAAAAACCCCAATCCTCTCGAGGGGCAACTATCTGAATCTGACCGTAGTGTCTTTCTTAACTAAATCTTACGTCTGATGTTGTGCGTTGGCCTCCATTCTGTTGACCAAAGAGTTTTATTTTCTAGGAGCGAAGGCAAAGCACGTACAGTTTGAAGATCAGAGGAGACCCCCCTCACCTGAGATCCCTGTGACCGAGTCTCCAACGAAGGTGAGTTACCATTCACAATATGTTGACATTTGACCAGTTAATGATATGTAAGGTCGAAATGGCTACACGGGTTGTCTTTCGCCCGTTCAGTTTGGATCAAATGCCAACTCTCTCTCACTGAGTGCATTTCTTGGGTCTAGGAAACAAATTCCAAGCAAAGAGTAGCACTTGAAACATAAAAAATATAAGCTTTCCATAGCAGCCAGCCAGTATGGCCTCTGTAGGGGCCCGCTCCGACAGGTGAGAAGCAGAAGAGTGTGTGGGTGTTGGGCAGAGATCTCAGCTAGTGTGCGAAACTCTTGGGCTGACCTCTCTTGGGTGGGGGTCCAAAGGATGCACGAGGGGTTTTAAGGCAACAGGAGGAGGGTGACTTCTTTTCACATTGCCTTATAGACTGTTGGAGAGGTCATTATTGCCGGGTTTGTTAAGTGAGGGCTGAACACTGGGGAAGCCCCCCCACCACCCACTGGCCTTTAAGGCTATTAGCACATATTGGTAGTAGCAATACATGTTTTAGAGTTTTACTCTAAAACATGTGTGTAACTAGTTGTTACTTTAATACGGGGTGAAGTAAATAGACAAACCGAGTTAGTAAATTAAATGGGTTTATATTCTGTAGTATTTAGATAACATGTTGCGTTCATAAGTTAAACATTTTAATTGCAAAGTTGGTTGAACAGAAACAGGCATAACATGAGCATGCATTAGTTGTCATGTATAAGTAAATGGTTTATAAGACAGTGAACACATTTTCACATGTTTTAGTCAATGCCAGTAGTATTGAATGCGCTCTAAACATTCTGATTGGTTCAGAGGAGGTCCATAATGATCTTCATGTACCAATAAAGCAATAACACCGGATCCAGCGGGCCGGATGGTAACAGGTCCGGTACTAAGTTAACGATGGTCCCTGACGCCATTACCAGCAGGTGTTATTGCTATTAACACCCCAGGATTTCAACCCAGAAACCGAGGGCACTAACAGCAATGTATTTTGTTTGAATGAGACGCTTCGCTGCATTCCATTCATTCATACAAAATACTGACTTGAGATGGCTGCCATAAAGTTGGAAGGCAGGCTCCATGCAGATCCGCTCTTCCATTTCTACAATGGCTCAGGTCGGGGGCTGGATCGGTAGCGGCATTTGCGCCGCTGCCAAAAGAATATTCTGAGTAGCGTAGGAGGCAGAGTGTGAAGGGATTTCTGCTTGGAGGGGAGGGTAGGGGAAAATGATGGGGCAGAGGAGCACCAATCAGGTTGCTTGGTACTTGGGCTTGGATTGTGGTGCTCAGCCAGTGATCTAAGCAACCTGATTGGCTGATTGAGAATATAAGCCATTTTAGCATTTGATGGGGCCCAGCCTTCATTATTTTAATTAAATAGGGGCTCAGCATAAAAAAGTTTGGCAACCCTTGCCTTACAGGATGTAGCCAAGCTTTTGTGTCCACTCACAAATGCGTATTATAATCTGGTTGCATCTCGATCTCAGCCAATGCACAGAAGCAGTGGCCATCTCTGTGCAAGCAAAAAGGGAGCCATGGAAATCATTTGGGACCATGTAGCTTGGCCGTTTTTGCAACATATGCCTTTTGTAAAACTTGCTTAACTATGCAATTCATTCTAATGGTATAACTTTTTGATACAGAGTGTACTAGAATTTAGTATCATTTGCCAAATACACTTGCCAGAGTCTGAGGCTTCACGAGAGTGCGCTTGAAATGAGCAGAGTGTTCTATAGTGCAGGAAGTTTCCGAGGAACGCTGGTGCCTTCTTGGGTTCATAATGACAGGCATGAAAGCTCGCATAGCGATGGGAATTGTGGTTGCGTCACAGTGATGGCGCTATCAGCCCACCAACCCACTCCACTGATTTGATAATGTCGCATCAAGGGTCAACTTGACTCAGTCCCCCAGCATCCTCTGAACATGGTTGCTCATTCTGTGGCCCTCCAGATGTTTGGGATCGCAGAGCTCATCATGGGTCTTGCAATCCCAAACATCTGGAGGGCTACTTTATGAGCAACGTAAAAACTGCATAGATATGCTGCTCCTTGGCCATCCGGCAATGCAGATAGAGTGCAACCAACAGCAGTGGTCCTTCTTTTAGGACTGCGGAAGCAGTTTCTTTCTAAATGCATCATTTTGACCATGTATTGCTTGCCCTTTGTGTCGCCTCTAGTTACAGTTGTTTCATGTCCTTAACCACCACAATCCAGGTGCTGCACTATTGGACAAGAGTGTGAACTTCAGGCAGCGTGGCTCTGCCCCAACACCAGCACCATGCCACTGATGCCCATTCAAATGACATGAATGCTATCAGGTGGTATGGCAACTGTGCGGGTGGCATTGGACACAGCCCATTCACATTTTGTTATGTGTTATTACAAATGCGCAGAATGCGTGCAGCCCCACAAATGTGGCGCGAACGCCAGATGCTCAGTTTAGGTAAGTGGCTCCTGGCGTTGCAAGCCATTGCCTTAACATGTGATGGTGTTTCATTGTGCGATGACACAAAACTGGTGCTGTTTGGTTTAGAAGCAGCACAATGGTTCTGCGGGGAGCCAAACTATTAGCAGACAGATGGCTTCTGATACTTAGTTCAATATTTGGCAATATACATGATTAAACCTGGAAATGTTCATAAATGAATTTCAAATATTAACATTCAATTATAGCATGAGTGTTCCAGTATCAAAGTGACCTGCTCAAGAGACCACACAAACATGTTTAAGGCAAAACAGATAGGGTTCATGGCTAAAGATTAAACTCGGGGAAGCGGGCATTTCCAAGATGGCACTCTCCAATGCACTGGACCTCTGTTTGCAAATATCTCCCACTGTGACCGTGCAGCGGATCCAATCTGTGCCATTTTACCTGGCACGCATGTGAACGGGTTTTGGAATTTAAGAAGACAGTGTGCCAAGGGCCTAATGTGAGGCATGTGAGATTTGCTCATCACTGCATTTTAAATTGTTGGTAGGCAAATTTTATATATATATATATATATATATATATATATATATATATATATATATATATATATTTATATCGTTGATCCTTGCATATTGATTCCAATCAAGCCTATTCTCCAATGTTGGGTACACACCTCACTGCACGCGTGTCAGTGCCATATTAGGACCAAAATCCCAAGCCACTTTGAATTCATTGCTCTCCATTTCAGATTCAAGACCCCAAATATAGAACTCCCTGTGTTTAAGGAATGTGTATGGTGTTATTATGCATATTCTTCCCAAAGAGCAGCCCTCAGTGGATGTGCAGTCTGTTCAGTGGGAGAACTAAAGCTAATTCGCATGATATACTGTATATCCGCTCCCAGTACACATGATGTATTGTCCTCATTAAGAAATACCGAAACAGCAGAAATGCCCACTGATACCACTGCAGTGGGTGTATGGTGCTTCTCCGAGTAAATACAATGGCAGAGAGTAAACACATGGCCCTGCTTTTGAGGGAGCGTGGGCGGATGCTGTGGGCGGATGCTGTGTGTAGATGGTGGTAAAAGGTAGCATGCAGGTAGGCAGTGTAGCACAGGCCACTATAGTCAAGTGTGACTGAAGGCGAGCTACTCTCAACGTTGCTACTGGAGTGAGTCAACCAGCATCCTCAACACTATTCACAATACATGCACAATTTGCCTATTCTTAAAATCACCTGTAGAGCGCCCCAATGAAGCCCAGGGATCCCAAAACCGTCTGCGTCATAAACGTCACATCAAAAACCCTTTGGGCTACAAGTGGTGGTATTTAGCTTTCGCGTTGAGGAGGACCAGTGTACATTATAAATCTAACCTAATGCTTGTGGCTGCTTTCTCTACATCGAGCAAACATTGTCTCTCAAATGGTTTTTCCAATGGTGAACTAGTCCTGCCAATAAACGTTCTTCCAGCGTTGTTTAACAGAGGAGAACAGCCAGTGTAATGTTGCGTGAGTAAATGCCCTTTTGAGGAAGTAACAAATACACACTCTTCATGGGATAGTGTAGGCACGCCCTGGCCCTTTCAGCACTTCAGGCCTCTCAACATTAGAGCTGTGCATTGGCTGGATTGTTTATGTATGTAATGGACATTGAAGAAACACTAGCTAGCTCAATTATGCATACAGCTGCCTTGCCAGTGCCTTCATGCATATAGTTATTCTAAACCCTTGCTGATTGTTCGAAAGGAGATTTAATGTGCTGCGATTGATGGTTGCATGTAATGTTAACAAACCTACATGTACAGCCCATGATGATGTAAACAGGATGTACTTTGGCTGGCTCTGGAGGGCGGACCATTTCGAAGAGTGAGGACTGGTCTCACGGTGTGCACTCCTGAAACGTAACACCCTACAGTCATCGCCTATCATCCATTTACCTGGCATCCACTGCAGAGCACGGCCACACTGTGACTCTTCTTACAGACAGGCCCTCAGACCAAGCCCCTTATCAGTCACTATAACAAGTCCACCACACAAAACCCGATTGCGTGCCTAAGCGTTTCCCCTGCACCTACTGATAAACGCTGGCAGGCAAGACTAAACGCTAAGCTCTGTGCACCAGAGGCACTGTAACCTTCCTGGGGGGCCCTCCATCACTGCAGATGGCCCCGTCCCCTTGCGCAGGAAGCTCCAAAAATCAACGCTCCATAAACCAGTACACCAGATCCACCCTTAACCCTCCAGCACCTAGCAGGTCCTCCTCCAGCATGAATACCGATCCCTCTTTACCTGAACCCTCAGAGACCCAACGCATGATGGCATGTGCAAGAGGGTTTTGATAAAGTGCATATTAAACTGGACGACATGACCAGTACTATAGACTGTATAAAATCTCGCATTGACAAAACCGACCAATGCCTGTCTGAAGTGGAGGTTAGAGTGGACTTTGTGGAATACGAAGTATCCACTATGAGAGGGGAAGTCACAACCCTTATTAGGAAGTGGCGGAAGCTCCAGCTCTAAAGGAAGAACGATGACCTGGAGTCGAGATCCAGATGCATCAACATCCGGATCGTCTGAGTTCCCGAGAGCAGTGGATAGAAACCACCCTACTGCCAATACTGGGGAGCCCATCATTATCTCTGCAATTCGCCATTGAACGCGTTCATAGATCTCTGGCCCCCAAACCAAGACCTGGTGCCCCTCCACGCCCAATGATTGCCCGCATACTCAATTACTGAGATTGAGATGCCATCCTTCACGAGGCTCGTGAGCAGTGTGATCTGATACTGGGTTCAAACCAAATTCATATCTATCCACATTTTCCTGTGGTGGTCCAACAGGAGAGGAAGTCCTTTCTATCGGTGAAGAAACCACTGTTAGACAACAATATGAAATAAGCAATGCTGTTCCTTGCCAAGCTGAGAATTAAATGGAACAACAAAACTTTCTTTTTCACAATGCCAAGCGAAGCCATGACATTTGTGGACGAAACCCTACCAGCACACAGTGACACTGACTAGTCGATTGAATCTGGGAAACGCTGATAAAGCCAAGGCTCCGACTCTTCTTACCTGCTCTGACCTACACAAACAGAAGATTACCAAGTATACCGTAGAGGCCACGACCAGGTTGGAGTCGAAGCAATGAGGTGGCTCTCCCCCTTCTCAACTTAAAGTGCGGCAACTACTTCACCCCTCTGGGGTACATCTACTTTCAAAGTATACAAAGCTTGATCCTTATTGTTATTGGCCTTGTAATGAGCCTAACAGCAGCCTGGGTGAGCCTGTGCTATAGTGACCCCAAGCAATGTTGCGTTTCTGGTTTGGACTGTTCTCTATGGGTAAGCATTGCCCCGATTGGGGGCAGGTGGGGGTGGGGGACGTTGGGAGGATTTGAAGTTAAAATTGGTTAAAAGGCACTTGGAGGACACTATGTCTGCAACTAGTGGGGGAAGGGGCACAGAAGGATGTGATGATTTGCTAAGACAACAATTCTATCACCCAGGAAGGGGGTGCACTACAATATCTACATTGAAATGGGAGACATAACATGCCTTATCTGGAATGTGCGCGGATTGGGGACCCCAGTTAAGCACCAGAAAATACAACTTTATTGTGAAAGACAAAAAGCCAACATATTATTCCCGCAGGAAACTCATGCCTTCTTCGGCTCATGTGATGGGTTTGCCAGAAACTGGGATGGGGAACTGCTACTATACCTCTTACTCTTCACAGTCCAGGGGTGTTATGATTTTGGTCCGTTGGTCCCTTCCTTTCGAATGTAAACATACGAAAATAGACACACTAGGCAGGTATGAGATGGTATATGGCCTACTTGCAGGGAGGGACTTACTACTTATGAATACCTACGGCACGAACATAGATGAGCCACAATTTTATACTGAAGTGATGGAAAAATGTGCCTGTTATCTCCTGGTCCCCATACTCTGTGGGGCAGACTTCAACACTATCCTTGATCTGAAACTTGACAGATCCTCATGCACACAAAGAGCTCTTACAAAATCCGCCCAAGTTATTAAGGAAGGTATGCCGTCCCTGGGACTAGTGGACGTTTGGCGAACTTTACATACCAACGTCCGTTCATATTCCTTCTACTCCTCAGTCCACAACTCTTCCTCCCGCATTAACATGTGGCCCCTATCAGACAAACTACTAGGGGGAGTCTCGAATACACACTTGCTCCCCAGACCTACTCTGACCATTCCCCCGACACCATTACCCTAAGATTACCAACACTCTCTAAGTCCCGTAACAATTGGCGGTTTAAACCATCAGCACTCGAAGCTACCATTTTTGCATCCATTACAGGAGACCACATCCAACTGTTTTTTGAGAAAAATGTCGGTTTGCTGATCTTTCCTGGGGTGGTCTGTGAAGCTTTTAAGGTCTACATAAGATGCATCACAATGGCATCGGAGTTTAGCGTCCTAAAGTTGTTCCGGCACAGCATAGAACAGTGTCAGAACGACCTAAGAGTGCTGGAACATGGTCTTGTGGCTGATCCACTCTAGAGCTACCCCAGCCCAAAAAAAGGAAGCATTGGACACCTTTAGAACACATTCCGAAAGAGAAGTAATGTTTTTCGAAGCCCCCCTGCTAGCTAGAAAATATGGGGAGGAGGATAGACCGGGTAAGCTACTAGCCCATATGGCACGCAGCACACCCAGTGGTAAGTGCATTCCCCTCATTATGGATACATCTGCGGGCACAGTTCACACACCCTCTGCCATCAACTGAGTTTTCACCCAGTTTTACACTGATCTGTACTCTAACAAAGTCACATGTATTACCGAGAACATCAACGCATTCTTCAACGCCCTCCACCTCAGTCAGCTCTCGCGGGAGACAAGAGATCTGCTGGAACTCCTGATAACACTTTCAGAGATAAATCATCCAATTGATAGTCTGCCAAATGGCAAGTCACCGGGTACTGATGGCCTTTCGGCCGAACTATCCAAGCGGTTCAAGGGTACACTCGCCCCTCATCTATTGCAGGTATGGCAAGAATCTGTGACATTGCAGATACTCCCCGGCAGCATGTGGGACCCAGTGATTATGGTACTGTTGAAGCAAGACAAACCAGCTGACCAATGCGGGTCCTACCGACCACTATTACTAATTAACACTGATATTAAGGTCTTTGCAAAGATGTCATATATTGTCCATCCGGATCAAACAGGATTAATCTGGGAAGGTCCATAGCACTGATCCTAAGCCAGCTATTTAACATACTACTGCACATCAATCCCGATTTCCAGGCAGTAGCTGCCACACTCGATATTCAAAAACAATTTGACTTGGTGTCTTGGAAGTTCATGTATACTGTGTTGTTGAAATGTGGGTTCGGACCACAATTCCTCAAGGCAGTGGTCCTTCTTTATTCTGCACTGATGGCTAGAGTTAGGACAAATGGGATTACCTTTTCTCAATTCAAGATAGGGAGGGGCACTCGCCAAGGCTACCCCTTGTCCCCTTTAATATGTGCTATTAGTATAGAACCACTAGCAGACGTTATCCTTCTCAGGCATGGTCACAGAGGGATAAGACTAGCGGGAGATCTGCAAATAATTTCCCTTTATGTGGATGACGCACTGCTGTACATCCGCAACCTCATGGTACACCTGGGACCCCTTATGCCTGATATCCAATTATTCGGGGAGGTTTCAGGACTCTAGGTCAACTGTGTAAAATCGGATCTCTTTCCCCTCACAGACACAACTACCCCCCTCCAGACTTACTAGGCTTCAAATGGGCCCCCAAGTCCATACGTTACTTGGGAGTGACACTGACGCGCAAATACCCCTCGTTACACGATTACAATTATACCAGTCACATGACCCAGTTGCGAGGCAAGCTCACGACTTAGTCAAGACTACCCATCACGATTGCGGGCAAAATAGCGCTACTAAAAATTATCGTACTACCAAATATTTTATACCTTTTTCTGAATATATCCCTATGGCCTGGTCGCATTCTTTTTCAAGAACTGAATAGTGAGATTTCAAAATGTGTCTGGCACTCTGGTGCAGTTTGTCTGAAATGGGACACACTAACCCAATTACACGCGAAAGGGGATCTTGCAGCACCGAACTTCCAGCGATACTGGATTGACGCTCAGGCACAATTTGCAACTGCCTGGTTCGGGGACGGCACTCCCCCTCCCCATGTGCAATTGGGGAGACATTTAGCGGGTGACAGGGACCCCCAATCATTAGTTTTCCCAATGGGCTTCGCTGATGACTGCAGATTCAACCCTGCTAGTGTTAGCACTGTGGCATGACACCAATTATGCAAACAAAGAAAGAGGGGGGGGATTTGCCCCATGAGCAGAAAAGGAGGGGACAAAAGACCAAAATAACACCGTAGATCCCTTACTGCTATGTATCAAAATCAACATGATTAAATTGTTCAAAAAAGTACCAAACTCTGGTATCATGCATTTTTATGAAATTCTCTGAAAACAAAAAGGGCAAATTTCTAGAAAGTTATTTGAAATATTTATTATTTAGACAAAGAAAATCCTGATGAGCATAAAGGTTGTAATAACAAAAAAGTATAACAGAAATTGTTAAAACACTCACAGTTGTAATTCACAATTTTGTTTAAAGAACAGAAAACAATCAATTATTCTTTTTATAAGAAACAGAAAAAAGTTATTTTTTAAAATAGGTTCTTCTTTGTTGTAAAGTCACAAAGAAGAAATAAAAAAGGAATGGAGTACTAGTGGAGAGAAGATATATAGACGGTTCTTAAGGTAAAAAGTTCTTCCTTCTCTACACAGAACAACCGTATCCTCTCAAACTCTAACTCCAATATTCCTAATGACAGGTCTGCCTACGTGTAGGTGTCAAAAAAATTTTTCAAGAAAAATCAAGGTTGACATCATCACAACAACGTTTCGGCTGAAATGCCGCCTGTCTGGCCATAGTTTCTTTACATAGTTGAAAGTTGCCTTCCTCAGGGCGAAAGAACCTCACAACAGTTTAACCCTGTGGGGAAGCAGACATGAAAGAAAATGGAATTAAATTTAAAAGCATAATGGGAGTGAACTCCAAAATTTGAGTAAAGTTGCCCTTGTTGTTTAAAAGAGAATAAATTAGGAAATCAATTACCTCAATTTTGTAGGCTGTGGAAAAGTTAGAAATACAGGCGTGAAAACGGGCTCAGGGGCCCACAACAGTAATGCCTGAAGAGCGGAACCAACAGGGCCCTTGGTGTAACTGCATCGAGTCAGGTTGGAAAAAACAACAACTGAAAGGGAAGGGGGAACTTATCAGAATAAAAGTGAAGAAAAGAACAAATAGAGGTTATCCAAATGGGGAGAGGAGTATAGAGGTATGTACTCACATGTGGATTAAATCCTGTAACTAGATAACATGCACAGTTGAAAGGTGCAGTCTGCGGAGTATATAGTGCGGAGAGCACATGCGTCGGGTAGGCTAGTGTGGTCCCATATCACTGGCATAAAAGGTGTACAGCCTCTGAAAAATAGAAAATGATGAAAAAGTGTTAGAGGGATGGACAGATATATACTGTAAACACTAAACTGTGTTTAAGAAAGAACCCACGAGAAATCGTGTTAGAAGAATGGACGGATATATGCAGTAAACACTAAACTGTGTTAAGGAAAGAACCCACGAGAAAATCGCGTCTTACCTATAACGACTTGACCAAAGTATAATGCAGATGTACGAGGGGAACAGCCTTTCTTGAAAACCTCTCGCAACACTCTGCAAAGCGAGCACGAATGTTCATATAGCCTAAAGAGGCCTAACTCGCCATTTCATTGGGCCTGAGAATAAGATGTGTGGATAGGCTGAGAGCTGCCCCACCTGCATGTCACTCACTTGGGTGGATACAAAAGGGCGCCATAACAGCGGCCTCTGTAACGTCAACCAAGAGAAGCTGCCGCGCCGGAAAGCAGACAGAAGCCTGCGGAGAAGCGTCCGGCTGGGGAGCAGAACACATGCTGCTAGAAGGAGGCAGCCGCCCGCAAGGCAAAACCCAGGTGTGGGAAGGAAGCCAAAACATGTTAAATTGGACTGAAATCCTCATTAAGTCCATTAATGTGAGTGAATAAACGATGGATCCATCGAGCCTCCTTCTGTAGGAGGCAGTGGGTTATGTTGGGTGTATTTTTGACCACATCCAGAATCCACCATAATATGTCATTAGCAGAGTGCTGTAGCTCAATGTAGTGACTTACTAGGGGTGCGGTAAGTGTTTTACACCTGATTCCGCAGGCTTCTGTCTGCTTTCCGGCGCGGCAGCTTCTCTTGGTTGACGTTACAGAGGCCGCTGTTATGGCGCCCTTTTGTATCCACCCAAGTGAGTGACATGCAGGTGGGGCAGCTCTCAGCCTATCCACACATCTTATTCTCAGGCCCAATGAAATGGCGAGTTAGGCCTCTTTAGGCTATATGAACATTCGTGCTCGCTTTGCAGAGTGTTGCGAGAGGTTTTCAAGAAAGGCTGTTCCCCTCGTACATCTGCATTATACTTTGGTCAAGTCGTTATAGGTAAGACGCGATTTTCTCGTGGGTTCTTTCCTTAACACAGTTTAGTGTTTACTGCATATATCCGTCCATTCTTCTAACACGATTTCTCGTGGGTTCTTTCTTAAACACAGTTTAGTGTTTACAGTATATATCTGTCCATCCCTCTAACACTTTTTCATCATTTTCTATTTTTCAGAGGCTGTACACCTTTTATGCCAGTGATATGGGACCACACTAGCCTACCCGACGCATGTGCTCTCCGCACTATATACTCCGCAGACTGCACCTTTCAACTGTGCATGTTATCTAGTTACAGGATTTAATCCACATGTGAGTACATACCTCTATACTCCTCTCCCCATTTGGATAACCTCTATTTGTTCTTTTCTTCACTTTTATTCTGATAAGTTCCCCCTTCCCTTTCAGTTGTTGTTTTTTCCAACCTGACTCGATGCAGTTACACCAAGGGCCCTGTTGGTTCCGCTCTTCAGGCATTACTGTTGTGGGCCCCTGAGCCCGTTTTCACGCCTGTATTTCTAACTTTTCCACAGCCTACAAAATTGAGGTAATTGATTTCCTAATTTATTCTCTTTTAAACAACAAGGGCAACTTTACTCAAATTTTGGAGTTCACTCCCATTATGCTTTTAAATTTAATTCCATTTTCTTTCATGTCTGCTTCCCCACAGGGTTAAACTGTTGTGAGGTTCTTTCGCCCTGAGGAAGGCAACTTTCAACTATGTAAAGAAACTATGGCCAGACAGGCGGCATTTCAGCCGAAACGTTGTTGTGATGATGTCAACCTTGATTTTTCTTGAAAATTTTTTTTGACACCTACACGTAGGCAGACCTGTCATTAGGAATATTGGAGTTAGAGTTTGAGAGGATACGGTTGTTCTGTGTAGAGAAGGAAGAACTTTTTACCTTAAGAACCGTCTATATATCTTCTCTCCACTAGTACTCCATTCCTTTTTTATTTCTTCTTTGTGACTTTACAACAAAGAAGAACCTATTTTAAAAAATAACTTTTTTCTGTTTCTTATAAAAAGAATAATTGATTGTTTTCTGTTCTTTAAACAAAATTGTGAATTACAACTGTGAGTGTTTTAACAATTTCTGTTATACTTTTTTGTTATTACAACCTTTATGCTCATCAGGATTTTCTTTGTCTAAATAATAAATATTTCAAATAACTTTCTAGAAATTTGCCCTTTTTGTTTTCAGAGAATTTCATAAAAATGCATGATACCAGAGTTTGGTACTTTTTTGAACAATTTAATCATGTTGATTTTGATACATAGCAGTAAGGGATCTACGGTGTTATTATGACACCAATTATGGACAGAGGTGGGTGTCCCAAATCCTTATCATGAAAACATTCCTCTTTGGAACTGCGTTCCCTCGCTGCCATGCTCAGTCACTGGTTCTCAGAAAATCTGGCTACATCATGGATATCAGACGTTGGGTTCGTTGTACCCAGAGGGTAACTTTGATCAAGCCAATGAGATACCAAGCTTGAAGCATGGGCGATCCTCTCAATGGCTGCACTATGCTGGACTGCGGAAAGCATGCAAGAAGCTGTGGCCCACCTTCCCAATGGAACCTGACAGGGACTCTCCTTGGGTTTGTCCTATCTGCACCTGACATCCGTAGCCGTGTGTCAACCCTGTATCAGTTGATCCAGGCCTGCTCCAACATATCCCCCTGTGAGACACGAGACAAGTGGGCATCGGACCTCCAACTTGAGATTAGCGACGACCTCTGGAGTGACATGTGCTGATAGACACCTAGGGTATCATATAACTCACAATTCCTTTTGATCCAATTAAAAGTCCTGCACCAATACCACTACACTCTGAGCCGGCTTTATTTGTTTTCTAATGAGGGGACCGGGGCCTGCCCACGCTGCAGATTCCCAAATGCTAGATATCTGCACATTTTATTTTTTTATTTTATTTATATGTTTCTATAGCGCCGTAAGCCCGCAGGCATCAGGGCGCTGTGACACACAATGGGTACAGAATTAATTAGACATACTAATCTCTGATTTGGGACTGCCCCATGTTAACCCTTTTTTGGAAAGATGTATGTTCAATGCTATCAGAGATGATATGTGAACCTGTCGAACCTGCCCCCCCTACTGTGCCTATGCCATATCCTTGACCCCCCCAAAGCCTGCTACAAGTACATTTGTGAAATTGTGTCTATTGCTAGAAAAAGCCCCAAACAAGGGTCAGTGGTTGAGCGGTGTGGTGTGGGCGAATGATAGGGAGGAACAATGGATACAGATGCAACCGGTCAATTCCCGGCAAAAGGGCATATGGGCCCCTCCGAGACTATACTTACTATGGACTATATCAAGACCAGGCGATGCCTCATAACCCCATCGCCTGTAACCTGTGTGCCCTCCCTGTGCCACCCCCTCAGCTGTTGCTAATATCTTGTTGTAATGTGACATTGTGATTCCAAGTGTGCTAATAGAGAAAGAGTTTTAAAAAATCTAGCCGATGGTTGATAGTGAATTGGCATTAAACAGTAGACCGAACAAGGCAGGTGGTGGGGATGGGGGAGTGTAAGCAGGGGGTTCTTGAGTCCAGATCTTTGGCCAGATGGTTTCACAGGGCGCTAACGCACAAAGCAAGGCTCAGGTGTAGGAACCGATATTTAACTAACCAATTTGTTTAAGCATTGCCATAGACTGATCAGGTACATCTAAAGCCCAAAGCCCAGCCAGGACCTAGACAGGCGCAGACAGGCTTAACTTTGGCGCAACTTCACCAAGCGTAACCTTGTTGTTGCTGGTCACAGACCCTGACACAGTCCCCTTAATTATGTCTCAAATACTCTGATAGCTCCTGCCCTTTCACTTGCGCACCTTCACCTCCTCCTGACCTTCCTTATTGCCATTCTCCTCCTTTCCCTCTTCAAGTGTATTCTCCTGTCTTTTCTAGGGATCTGGCCCCCAACCTTCTTAGGTTTTCTTTATCCTCCTCCATCTGCTTACTAGGTATCTCCAGTGCCTCGTTATCTCACGTGTCATCCTTCTTCACTTCATTCTCGTTGTTTGTCTTTCCTCCTCATCCCTCCTTTCACTGTTTCTCTTTTCCGCCCCCTCCCTACACCTTTTCTCACCCTCACTCACCTCACTATACTCTTCCGGCCCTTCACCACCTCATTCTCTTTTGCTGCCACCTCTTCCGCGCCTCTAGTCTTCTCGATGCACTGCCACACACTCTGCTGCTCACTACACTGCCAACCTCGGACTCGCACACCATCCGCAACCTCGCGTGCCTTCTGATTGCATGAACGCGGACACCAGATGTCCTAAGCCTAGCCGCGGGAGATGAGCACGGGTGCTGGCGGTCTCACGCAGGGACCCGAAGCACCTGAAGGCTGGCAACCCGCGGTAACACAGTACAAAGTATCAAGGTATGCGAGGACCGGAAACTGTGGTGGATGCAGCATTGGGCTGGAAGACAGCCAGACGAGCATGGGACACATAGTTGCCAATAGGGCCGTGGCGGAAGCCAACATCAGCGGAGCTCCCCACGAAGAGGCAGCATCAGGATAACAACGCTCTATGCATGCAGACGCCCGCAGGAAGGAGGGGGGCAGTGGGTGCTGCTGGCAAGACGGGGGTGGAGCCAGTGAGCAGCTGCAGCATCCGGAAGATTAGTAGGGGCACAGACCTGGAATGCTGCAATGGAGGAGCAGATGAAAGGATATTACTAACACGCTGGGCTTGATTCAGCCGCTTGTGCCAACAATCTGTTGTGCACCAGAGATTGTGGACATAAGTCAGTGTCTCCATGTCCCCCTGCCCCCTCCTGTGTCTCCATACCCCACTGCCAGTGTTGCCATGTCCCCCTGCCCCCCCGTGTCTCCATGTCCCCCCTCCCCCTCCAGTGTCTCCATATCCCCCAATGCCAGTGCATCCATGTCCCCCCTGCCCCCTCCAGTGTCCCCATGTACCCCTTGCCAGTGTCGCCATGTCCCCCCTGCCCCCTCCAGTGACTCCATGTCCCCCCTGCCCCCTCCAGTGTCTCCATGTCCCTCCTGCCAGTGTCTCCTTGTCCCCCTGCCCCCTCCAGCGTCTAGTCCCACCCCCTCCCTGCTCCGTTAGTGTCCTTTTTGCCCCCTTGATGATCCCTTGCCCCCCCTCCCCTTTCCTGCTTTACGCTTATATTTTAGCACTTACTTTTATCATTCGGTCCTTGGACCTCTGATAACAGCTTGTCTGTCCCCCCTTTCCCTTCCTGCTTCTCCTCCCCCCAGCACTATCTTTAATAGTCATTGACCTTTAATGGATAGTCTCTTGTTTTGTTCCTCTCCTTACCCCTTTCTCCCCCCCATTTCTTTCTCCCCCCTCCTCTTGTCACTCTTGCACTGCAACAATTGTCGTCAGGCATAGTAATGTTACTGCTAGTTGTGTCTCCTCCCCCCCCTCTCCTCTCCCTTATTGTTTTATGCACTTGTACTATCTGTTATGATCTGATAGTTTTTTCACATTCTGATCATTTCAAGGACTTGTAAGAATGTTACATTGTGTATAGGCGCTATACAAATAAACAATCAATCAATCAATCAAGCATAACTCCTTTAAGCTGGAGCTCTGCCCCAGCTAGAGTCCCTTTTCGTACCTGCAGAAACGGGGGTCCTGGGACCCATGATTTCAAAGCTGGGGTGGGCTGGAGAAACACCGTCTTTCTTTCACTCACTCTGTGTCTCTGATTCTGACTGCTGTACTATATCCGGGGCTCCTCTCTTTCCATCATAGGTAAGTCTTCATGCTCCCGCACCAGACTCCCTTCTGCGGCCGCTCACAAACCCCAGTTATGAGCCGCTGCCCGGTGAAGTGTATTCAACGCTGACACTCTTTGTTCAAATCAGGAGCCATTGTTTGTATTGTCTGGCCGGTACAACCCAATTCAGCGGCATGTTATGTTATTTGATATTCAGAATCCAGTGATATTTTTCAAATAGAAAATATCAAAAATCATTTTCAACTAAATGAACATGCCAAAAGACACTGACTTTAAAAAAAAACATATATAGATGGGGTCAGATAGGAAGTGAAATGGGTCGGGACGGGTTTGGGTGGGGTTATTGACATAGGGAAATTGGGGGCGTAGAGGGGAACCCCCCCCCCCCGTATAAAATAAAAGAAATCAGTATTTTTCAGTGTTTAAGTTTTGTTTAAAAATATTTTCGGTAAAACATTTTTCGAAAACATGACATAGATCCTGATATTTTTATCGCGCTGACTGGCTTTGAAGTGCATATGTCACAGATGGCTCAGGACACTGAGTCTTTGAGACAGTTCAAGGGATTTTATTTTCTTTGTGAGACTATGGCCATCCCTCTCTCGTATGTCCAAGAACCCTCTCCCTAACACAGGCAGCCATAACCCCTGGTTAATTCTCAGGCACTTCTTAACTTTCCCTACTCTGACATAGGTTAGGGTTCTAATGAGAGTTTGGATAGTGCCTTGCACTTGCTATGGTTGTATTCAGGATAGTTTGGTCACACCCACTCACCTCTTCTGGTATATTCTTACTACCACTCCCTCGGACTTACTCCTCCCAACAATCTTCTGTCCCCAAGATGTTTCACTCCTCTTACTCCTCGCCTCATTTGATATAACCGCTGCTGGCTCTCCTCCTCTTTTACTATCCTCTTTCACCGTACAACTTTCCTCCTCTGATTATGACACTCCTCCCTACACTACTATCTTCCTACTCCCACTACTACACCTCTGTGTCCACCCCTATACTCCTCCACCCACAGCACTCCTCCCACTACTACACTCTTCACTCCAAACAACACAAGCACCCTTCTTTCATTCAGTACCACTCACTTCACATTCACCTCTTAAACTACCTTCTTCTACTCCTGCCACACAATCACACACCCCCAATCGCAGAACCACTTTCACTCTAATCCAGTACCTCACCGGCTCCAGCAACCTCTTCCCAAGCCGTCGCTCCTTTCTTCCTCCTGTTGGTCTCTTGGTCATCATTCATCTCTGACCTCACCTGGAAAACCCACACTTCCCGTTTCCTACTCCTCCCTTCTCTGGGATTGGTCACTTTTCCCTGTCCAATGTGGACTGCTCTCCTCTCCCCGGGATGTGTGTGTGCATAGAAAAGCCTTGGAAAGCGGTCTAATCCCCGCCCACTGTCTCCACACGGGCTTGATGCATAATGTCCATTTCCTTCCAAGCCAAAACAATGCCAAGAGTCCTATCACTATGCCACCTCCCTCATGTTTCTCCACCTCCCTGTCTATTACAATAACAACCCTGGCATCCGGACACCCACCCCGACTTCCCTCGGTTTCCCTTGCCCCATCTCAATTCGCCCCAGTGCAGGATCCACGGGCTCGTCACTTTTACAGAGCCATGGCTCCCACACTTGCAATGCCAAATATTGAGCACAGGACCTGCTGGTGATTCACAACATGGCATCCATGGCTCTGCACATCTGACAGGCATGAGGCAGCCGCACTGTCAGGGAGCCACGCTGCATTAGTCAGGGGATGGCACTGGGCCTTCTCTGGTTAAGCCTAAAGGGGAAAGGGAGAGAACATGCTGAACACTCTTGCTGAGACATCCCAGCTCTGGAATATGACTTTCAAAGTAGGGTGATACAGCAGTCTAAATTGGGGAGCAGCTTTTCTTGAGAGGGCAGGGCATGGCCCCAGATCTAGAGGGTTTATCAGTGCATAAGTGATTTCATTCTATTTGTAGTGTAAGTATATTTACATATTTTGTGATTTCTAAATCATATACTATACTGTATTTGTCCATTAGAACATTCCTAGTTATTTAATGATCACTGGGACCAAAAGGGGCTCTGGAAAAATGTTTCACGCTGGCCCCATATTACACATTTTCAGCAAGCCCAACCCTTTTCCTATGGGAAAATTTGGAAATAAAATAGGTTACCACACAAAAGAGGCCCAGGGTGCAGTGGCTGGGAAGTTGAAAAGGACAGGCCGAGACCAAGACCTATAGCAGGACTAAGAGGTCCATACCAGCCTGCAAGGAAAAGCTTGAGCAAGTGCTGCACTGCGTCACAGTGCTGCATGCTGGGAAATTGAGCCCTAACTTTCAGAGCTCACAGTTTTGATTGTGCGTTCTGAGCGGTCACAGCTATTTTACTCTGCAGTTCTGGTGTGGGGTTGTGTGCTTGCATTGGATGCTGCCAAATAGAGCAGAGTGGTACTGTACGCAATCCAATCAGAGTACCTTTTGCCATATGTGTGAAGTCTCGTCTATGTTGCAAAGTTGTGGATGGTGGTACATAAGGGGTACCACGCTATGTTGTGGCTTGTTGTGATGCAGGTATTTGTAAAATTGACATGCCACGTGTCAAGTACTTTCATTATTTCAATATTGTGGTGGGTAGAACATACACGGAATAGACCCACTGCTGTATAGTGTTGTGTGTCAGGAATTTGTAGAATGCACACACACCATTCTAATGGTTGCTTGGTGCTTAAAGATGACACTTTCTCCAGCGATTCCAGGAACTACTGCATAATACAAAACACATACAATACTCAGCAGCACCTGAAATGACAAAGGGCCTTGAGTAATTGACCGTCCGTACGGTAGATGAGGGTGTGCGCTCACCTGGGCATTTTTAAATTTCTAATGAAATTGATGGTAGGTCAATCTCAGAAAAATATGTGGGGCTAATCCGCACACATTTTCCTATGCTCACCGCACAAAATACTCATAGACCCATGCACTCTGGGTGGGCACAGCCTACAGACGCAATCCCCCTGTCATATTTAGTTGGGATATGACAGGAAGAGTACACAAGGCATCTTCAGACGGGTGAGGGCCAAACCTACTGTCTGCCATGTCCAGCCTAATTAACTAACAACGGCTCCATTGAGCCGCCATGTCCTTTTGTTGGGCCCTGCAACTAGTAGCAGCAATTAACAAATGAATAGAATGCACTTCAAATAGACCTGCAAGGGGCCTGGCTGCAGAAGCTAACAAAGGAGACAGAAAACCACAACAACAGTCTGATGCAAGCTCCCACCTTCAGTATTGATTGACAGTGAAATGTCATGTCTGGGACTGCATGTTTACAGTAGTCATCCCTGCAGGTGGGACCTCATTCAGAAGATATGAGTTTGCGGTTTGACTGAGCCAGAAAGTCTGGGTTGGCCACAGCTTCTAAGGAGACCTGCCGCTTTAATCAGGAACCACAGAAAGCTCCATTAACCAGAGGGACTTTTTGATGCACAACAGACAGGAAGATGGGTGGGACTTAGTATTACATGTTTTCAGTTATTTACCTTTTCTGTTCCAAAGCACTCTGATCATGACTGCACACGTACAGGAGATTGTTGGTGGGGACCCAAGATTGGTTTAATAAGGTAGGATTAGCCTACACCAATTCATGTGGTCGATTTGGCTTTAAAAGAGGTTGGAGCCCCTCTTTTGGCAGATCATCTGAAAGCTTCACCAGAAGCAGAAAGAAGAACTCGTCATTGGACCCTGGCTGAAGGTACAATCTGCCTTACATCTTCTGCCAGTGAAGGAAGGCTAGGACCTCCAAGAGGGAAGCAAGATCCCTCCCCATAATATCTCCCAGGGAACAGATGGAAATACCAACTCCAGAGGACCCTCCAGCAGCTCCAGAAACGGTACCCAGTCAACACACAGTGTGCCCTGCTAGGCTCTGCAGCAAGCTTCCTAGTTGGGAAGTGCCAGAGAGTCTCTGAACAAAACCAAGGACAAGGCAGCTGCCTGCAACACTCTGCTCAGCTTTTGGCCATCCGCCTTGAAAGACGACACAAGTCTGGTGAAAAAACATTGGGAAGAGAATCAACAAGCATCTAGCAACGTCCACCTTAAGGGACATTTTCAAGCCAGTCGAGCCCCTCAAGCTGCAACTGACTGCAGTGCTGACTGTTGTTACGCCACAGTCGTGAAAGTCATCTGAGATGCCCCGACCAGTGCTTCATTAATGCTGACCAGCAATGAGCCAATGATTTCTGACCTTGAGCCGTTGTGTAGGCCAGCCTGCAGCATCTGTCCAGCTTCTTTCGCCGAATTGCCTGCCGCTTGATACCCACAGCTGTCTCCCATCCTGAACTCTGTTGCAGAAGCTGCCAAGCGCCCTGAACCCCACTCGACCCTGTCGAGCATCAACAACATCTACAAGCACAAGGTACATTGTGGTTCTTTCCCCCTGGTTCTTCTTTGAAGGGCCCTAGATACTTTTTTGTAACCCATTGCTCCCTTTTTGCTGAAACTAAGTATCCTTGAACTGTTGCAATTATTTACTATACCGACTACCCTCCTGTCAGTATCCAGAGTGCATCCCTTTTCCTTCTTTGAAACTGTCCTCTGCATTCCTTTACAGGGTGGGTTTTATAGTGTGCTAGAACTGTCTGTTGTTATAATAATGAAGTAAACATTTGTATACAACCATGACTGGACAGTCCCTTTTATCATTGGGCAATAATTGTATTTTCGCTGATTTGCAACTAACCAACGATCCACGACCTTGCAGAGATAAACCTGCTGTTCCGTCCACGTTACCAAAATTGCACAAGGAGGTTTATAATTGACTTCTGTTTCCAATCTGTTCGGATCCCTTCTGTTGTACTAGAGGTTTGGAGCTGATTGATGGTTTAGAAACCGATATTCATCCCTGGACCACTGGTGCCCCGGAAGTTGATTCGTCACAAGACATAAGGCTACACATGTGGAGGACAGAAAGCAGGTCACAGGTGCAGAGAGTATCAATGCGAATGCAAGTGCAGTCCTTCCCAGGCCTTACTTCCATGCAAGAAGAGACTCTATTTTATGGAATGTCCCTAGGCACGCTGGCTTGGTTTTAAATAGTTCAGGATTAGCTACTTCCTGGAAGTTAAAAGAATTATAACCTGGGATGCAGTTTTTCCTGGACTAATTAGAACATGTGTGTTATTTATGACATGCCATTTGGCAAGAAATGCGGTGCACAGCGGAGTTGTTGCGGCTAATGGGTTTACACACACCCTGGGGTTAATCTCGTTACACCTCATTGTCGCGCTTAATTGCGTAATGGCTTTATTAGCCAGCGTAGTGGAAATACAGAGCCATTAATGGCCCGAATTCTGCAAACCGATGCGGGCCGCCTCCACAGAAATTAGCCATGTGCATTCACCGAAGCTCAGTGACCGAGAGGACAAGCCAAGCATGTTCTGGGCGATGCAGGAATCTTAGGATGCCTTGATGCTCGTTGCGTTCATGTCTAACTTCTGATGTAAATGACCAATGCTCCCTATCCATGACCAAATATATCACAAAGATCTCAAGCATATATTGCAGTTTCATGATTTGTTATGTTACGGGCTGGCATTTACGCTCCTCCCTGCTGCCATTTGCCTGGCCTCCAGGTCCTCTGGCGTGATTGAAAGACAGGAATGGGTTAGGTTAGTGAGGGAGAAAGGTAAAATTCAAAATCATATATAAGTTTTCCTATCAGTGTTTATTTCTGTCATTTAGGTATGGACCATAAAATTACCTTGCTATGTTTTGTTATGTTCATTGGTATTTGTATAGTACACATCTGCCTTTGGGGTGGCCTCATAGCGCTACCGGCTTGCCCGTGGGTGCATTGCTGCATGGTTCTGGGCTTCCGTCAAATCACATTCTAAATGCACGGTGAAAGGATGTCTAGTTGGAGTATGTCGTTTGTTGGCATGCAATGTTAGGTGTAATGCTTGAGGGTCCTAGAGGTGCTCCAAGGGTGCAGCTGCATTCCTGTTGCAGTATTCTGTGCAAAACAAGAGGGGATGGCTGGAAGGTTTAGAATTAATCTTGACCTCTGACATTGCTCTGGGCAACCCTCCCCACCATTGTTCTTTGCCTGCCAAGCCATTACAAAAGGGGAAATACCATATGCAAATCAGGCTTGGTCCCATCCCAAATGGGTCAGTCCAACCCGAACTGCTTGGTCACGTCCCTTCTGCAAGAGACCAAAGCCTCCCCAGACATGTAACCGTATTCTATGCATGCATGCGTAGTAGCAGAGTAGCAGGTGCCTGTACAGTGCATGCCTTATTTATTGACTTCATGGCATCATAGAACATGCAAGTAGATCCACGGGTGCAAGACAGCATGGATTGAGTATTTCCTCGGGGGTGGCCAGTGTGGGGGTTTGTGCCTGGGGGCCAGAGATGTTCTCTGATTGCACCGCTGCACCTTATGCATGTACTAGTAGCACTTGTTGTCGTCTCTTCGGGAATACATCCAATAGGGTTAGCTCAGTGGGTACCTTCTTTCAAATATCCGCTGCGGTATTGGCACAACTGCTGGTGTCAAACATGGCATAATCTCAGGCCTCCAACATATAGAAGGTAGGGGGACGATATTTCCTGCAGAGGCATGTAACTCCTCCTCTACAATGGGGATGAAGAAATCTATTGCTGCACTCCTATTACCATCGTAATACAAGGATCGGTTATTAGAATGAATGTTGCTGTCTTTACACGGTTGCAAGAAGAAATCATTGTCGGCACCGATTTTCTGATTTTTTTTAATTTACATCAGATTGTAGATAGTCATACTAAAGGTTTATGCTGCCCTCTGTATTTATGGGCTCACAAATAATTGTTTCCAGAAAAACCTGTATGGGATTGGAAAACTGGTAATCTGAGTAACAATTAAGGGACGGCCCAAGTTAAGAGACAGATAGGACCTGGACTGGGGGGGTCCAGTCTTTAGAGGAAGGGTATGTGGAGAATCCTGTGGGTGCCCCACTAAATCCCAGCCTAGAGTCTCCTCCCAGTTGGCTATGAGAGGGCAGACACTTCCTGATCCCAACCCTGGGGAGGTTGTACTGTGGGAGGACCACCTGGGTGGAGACAGGACCCAGGGTAGTGGGGAGAGTTCACAGGGTGAGGCATGGTATGGTTCTTTGGATAAATCCAAGGACATTCCGAGAGAGATTATAGATTGCTGCCATTCTGATGAATTTCCACCTATAGTCAAACCGAAGGTTACAAAAACTAAGCATAACACGTCTAAAACTGTCCTATCCCCGGGACCATTTTTTAATCTCCCTAAGTGTCCACTTTCAAATCAAACATATACCAAAAGGGTTAATGAAAATGTAGCCCTTCCTATTCCACCTGTCTCTAAAAGGGTTAGGTCCTACTGCCCCTCTTACAAAAATATTGCGGGAAATGAAATTGTTGCTAAAACCATCAAAGCAGAAGGAAAACTGAAATTGCTTGAAAGGGACTAAATGTCCCAAAATCCCTCAGCGACTGTGACGAAGATGAGGGCAAAGAGCCATGCAGAGGTAGAGAACAGGCAGACAAGCCCAAAATCCTTGGGCAAGGTCAGGTAATTAAGACTGAGGGTTTGCTCCTAAAGCCAACTAAGCCATCTGAGGGGCATTAAAGGCTGCTGCAGGAGGGTGTCACAGAGAGAAGCTGGAGCAGGAGCTCGAAGGCCGGCAGCAGCAGTAGGAGAAGATATAGAACTGGAGGCTGGCAGTTCACAAGGGAAGTGTGACCACGGAAGGGACGCCAGAGCAAAGAACAAGCAGATTCCACCTGCAGCCTCTGAGTTGGTCATGTGCTCACAAACCCTATCTGGCTGTGGCTGCATTGGAAGAGACTGGAGAAAGCTGGCAGTCTTTCTAGGTGTGCCTGATTGTCGTGAATGCAGAGCTGAAGTCCTGTGTTTTATCCAAGGCCATTGTGCAGAAGCAAGCCGAGGGAAGCTGGAGAAAGGAAGACTCTCCATTAATGAGGCAAGATCCGAGACACCCGTGCTGAGGAAAGGTGTGGATTCTGAGAGTGCCTGTGGTAGCAGTAGCAGAGTAAAATAATACTGAAACCGGTAAATGAAGGACCATACTCCAGAGCAGCAGAAACTCCCTGCCAGTAACTGTCACCAATGAACTTCATTTGTGTCGAAGGTGAAAGTCTTCATGGTTGTGTGAAGTCTTGTCAAACAAAGGAGAATGTATCATGCGCTTATCCAGCAATAACGGAAGTGCTCACCTGAGAAGAAAGTCTATCTTTTCACATGGTTACTTTAAAATCATTGACTGGAGAAGTTGCGTGTCTCCTATTAACAGGGAGAATGGTAGTGGTAATGATTGCATACGCAGTAGCAGACTTTCCCATTCATTTACAAGGAAACTATTATGTTTCCTGATGATTGTCAAAAGGCCAAAGCTGTCTTTGTAAAAGGAAGCACAAGTAGCAAATTGAAGTTCACCATCAAGAAGCAGTTGCATGTGCCTAAAATTGTTTGTGAAGTGAAACTTAACTCTTGTAACATCCTACATTTAAGTATTGCAGACGTTGCTGAACTCAGAAGTAGAACAAGCTTTGCCCAAGCCACTAGGCAGAACCCTCCAAAGAGGAAACCAGCCAAAATAAGAACTGCAGTTTTTTTTAATCAGGCAATTTGCTCGTTCTACTAGTCCATTTCCTCTTGGATGGTAAATGAGTACGTGAATGTACTTTATATTGTTTCGTGTCAGAAAGTTAACTGTTTCTGCCAATGCGAATTGAACTCCATTGTCCAAGACTATTTCTCTAGGACATCCTTCTCTCCTGCAGACTCTTGTGAGTGTTTGAATGGTTGTTCCTGTGGCTATCTCATTCATAAATTCTGCTTCCAACCACTTGGAGGTGTAATCCACCAGTACCAGTGCATACCTGTGTTAAGCGGGCAAATGATCCATGGGCCATTTGAAGCCTATTCCTATCTTATGCCAGGGATGCCCACTACATTCTGCATGTAGTTATTTGCCTTTCCATGTCACTGTCCATGCACAGCCACCAGGAGAGCTCTCTCATTCACCTTTTTGACAGCTTGCAACCTAGATGACCTTTGTGAGAAAGAGACATTGCAGTGTTTACGAGTGATGCCAGAGGTGTGAGCCTGTCAGCTCTGCAAAGCAGATCTCCTTCTAATGTGATTTCAGCTGGTATCTTGCTGTAAGGGTGGATTTGAAAGGGAATGTTCTTTTCCGGTGGCCATCCTGACTTTTGAAGTCTGCTACTTTTTGATGGATGTCGTAGGCTTTGGTATGTTTCAGCTGTCACCCGCTGATATAATGCAAGCAGTGTGCTCTTCCACATCATCTATGGATGCTACGACATTGTCACTTGCATCCTATTCATCACCCGGCTTGTAGGGCAACGGACATCTGGTCAAGCAGTCTGCTTGTGAATTTTGGCAAGGTGGGATGTATTTAATGGTTAACATAAATTCTTGGAGTTTCATGGCAAGTCTTGCTAGCCTTGGTGTAACTTTATCTGTACCCCCTGGTGTCAGAATGTGGATAAGGGGTTTGCGATCCATGTGGAGTGTGAGTGTTCTTCCCCACGTGTAGGTTCTGAAATATTCAGTAGCCCACGCACATGCGAGCATCTGCTTGTCAATGACAGAGTAATTACGCTCAGAGTCTGTAAGGGCTTGAGATGTGAAGGCCACAATGAAATGACCTTCTCTTTCTTTTTGCATCATGGTCGCCCCTAGACCATAGGCACTAGCAACCATTGTGTGCTTGTCAGAAAAGAAAGGACGGAGGGTAGGAATGCTCAGAATGCTGGATTTGATCATGCCAAATGCATTTTGGCCTCCTGTTGACCACTCGTAATGTGCCTTTTTTTCAAGATGAATCTGAGTGGTTCGGCTTTAGGGGAAAACATTTCTTCCCATTTTCCATAATACTGTAACACTCCCTAAAGGATCGGAGTTGCTCTTTTCTGGGTGGTCTGGGAGCTTACATGATTGCCGTCCATTAATGACAAGTTGGGTCTGATTCCTGCAGCAGAAATGGTGTAAGATATTCTACTTCTGTCTTTTTGAACATGCATTTTCCTTGCGCAAAATGAGTCAGCTTCTCCTCCAGCGTGCGTAAGACTTGGGCAAGATTGATAATGTGAGAATCTTCATCCCTCCCGTGCACTAGGATATCATCCTGAAAGAGTGATGTCTGGAGGGATGTCCTTGAGAAGGTTGGCAACGAGTCGTTGGAAAACCGCGACCGCTGAGGAGAGTCTGAATGGTATTCATGTGTACTGGAAAACGCCTCACGGTGTCACAAATGCTGTGAGATGCTTAGATTCAGGATCAAGACGAACCCGGTGGCAGGCACTCTTTAGATCAAGTTTCATGAACATTTTTGCATCTTGAACAAGTAAAAGCAGCCCATTGATGTTTGTTAGCGGATAAGAGTCTGACACGAAATTCATCTGTAGGCTGCGAAGGTCACCACACATTTGCATTTTGAGACTGTGGCTTCCACTGGCTCAATGACGCCCTGTTCAAGGAGGTCATCGAGTAATGATTTTAGTTCTCTTTGCGCTGTCAGAGGAACTGGCCTTACTCTATGCTTCATGAATGTGGCGTTCTTGCGCAGTATTATTTTGTGGACATACTATTTGAGCATTCACAGTTCCTCACAAAATGTAGTTCTCTGGGAGTTGAGCAAGTCTGACTATTGATGGATTACGAACACCTGTTCTGGGGAGAACAGGTCCAATTTGATCCTAAGGAGCTTCGGGTCATCCAAGTCAGGACTGCCGTTCCTTTTTCCGAGATGTACACCTTTATGGCGGCAGTGCGCTCCTTGAAGGAAACCATGCTTCTTCTGAAACCAATTAAGTCAATCTTGTGACCTCCATATGCTCCTGGACAGATGTCTTGAAAGTGAATGCAACCCTTGCACTTGGGAAAGAGTTTGAAATATGTATCCTTTGGCAGGATCGTATAGTCAAAACCGGAGTCTGCCCGCCCCTCTGTGCTGATATTGTTAAGCTATGTTTCCGAGTAGGGCTTCCTGCTGCATTCTCTTTGCTTTCAATGCTGAGTACTGTTTGTTCCCACTGCTCACTGGGTTCCTCGTCATCTGAATTTTCTTGTACGGCTGCAACTACGTGTCTTCTCTGGGTTTTGCACATGGCGGCAAAGTGACCTGTCTTGTGATAATCCACATACTCTTTCTCTGTCGCTGGACACTACCTATCGCTGACTGTGGGATTTGCATCACCACATCTGAAGACTTCTCAATTCCTTTCTGTCCACCGCTCGTCCAGAGGATTGTTCGTTTGGTATTCTTCTCATCGTCTACGTTCAGTGGAGGCCCTTGCCCGTTCTTCTCTTGTGGTTCCTCTTCTCACCGTGCTCACTTCTGCCTTGATGTTTGCTTGACTTACTTCTCTTACGGAGAAAAGTGATTGTTCTACTGTTTTCGAGACGGTAACCGCTTGTTCTAAGGTGGGGTCCAGCTCCTCCAAAAGGCTTCTTGAGCCTTTGTGTCATGACAATGCACTACAGGTTGGACCCTGAGGAGTTGCTCAGCCATGTTGCCGAAGCGAACATGCTTGCTAGCTCTTTGAGTGCAGTTACAAAGTCACATATCGATTCTGATGCTGTTTGTAGTCTGGTATATAACCTTTGGCGTTGCAGCAATATGTCAGGTAATCTTCCGAATTGAGACCCATACCTGGCCATTACCTCTTTGTACGTGTCACAATGAGCACACCATCTGGTTTCCTCTTAGGTGTGAACTCCGTCCTATCTACTGCTTCTAGATATGTGTGAAATTGGGACTTCCATTGGTTGCATGTACTTGGTAGGTCACCTGGCATTTGGAGGAATGTCAGCCAGCAGTGGAGTGACTCCCTGCATGTCTCTCTGTCGAAGTGCCGCATGGTTTCTTGTTTCTCCCGCTGTGTTTTTCTTTGTGTGCGGTTCGAGAGGGGTGTGGCATCCTTCTTGCACTTGTAGTCATTTATAAAGTATACATATATTATTAATCAGTAATGTACAAGAGTAGCTAGATGACTGCTGCAAGATACTTTATTATATACGTGAAGCATCTTCTATTTCTCCCACACCCGGCTGCGATTGGTATCGTGATCATCTTGTGTGGCCATGTCTCGCTCCAGCTCTGCTCTCCATGCCTCGCCTGCCTGCCACGCCCTGTGAGGACGTCCCCGCGCTCTGCTTGACGCCACTATAGGGTGGCCAACTGTCCCATATTTTGCAAATTGTCCCGTAATTAGGGACTCTGTCCGGCAGTTTGCAGAGTGGCTGTGCGCGACGCAGGTTGTCCCGACTTGCTTTGTTCCCTGGAGTGTGACTCTCGAGAGACAGCAAGTCACGACAACCTGCGTCCAGCACAGCTACTGTGCAAACTGAAGTGGCCGTCTACACACCACGGCACTGCCACCGGCTGCTTTCTTTCTCTGGGTGACTCCGCGGCCCCGGCTCCTTTTGAGCCTGCTGGACGAGCTGCTAACGCTCTGACACCTCTCTTCATTCCAATGCTAATGCTTTGTTCCTGGGATTGTGATGGCCATGTTTGCAGTTAAAAAATGTGACCATCACCTCCCAAGGACAAACCATTTGCATTGCAATTAAGCCAGGTGTTGAGAGCCATTAAAAAATCTAAATTACAAATGGGGCGGGCCAAACGTGGATGACGCTGTGACATCATCACCGCCGTGTGGGCAAGCGTCCCACAAAAGGATATAAAAAAAAGTTGCCCACCCTACACCACTAACGGCGTGCAGTGGTGACGTGATCGACGGATCGTGCAGACACCACAGGTGCGTCACTACACAGGATACAGAGCCAGTTTCAAATACAGGTGCTGTGTTTGGGTGCGGCATCGGATCAAAGCTTTCTCGATAATGTTGCAAAACGCCTTTAAGTCAGGGCCCTTTGAGTAATGACAGGCTCTCCTTAAAGGTAAGCGCCGGGCTGCATAGCACGGAGGCACCATATTTTCCGACATGTGCCCTCATTTAATGCAGCAATGCATTCTTCCAGGTGTAGATTAGATTCACATGGAAAGCAATGTGGTGATAACCCGGGAATCTGTACAACTGTTGGTCCGTTTGTCTCTTTCTCCTTCCCCTCGTTTCCCTTCTCTCACCTTGTTCTCTCCTCTTCTTCCTCCACAGACATTGCTCTGGTTACCCCAGACAATGCTAGGGTGACCAGACGTCATGGTTTTGCCAGGACTGTCCCGGTTTTGCTGCTCTGTCCCCCTTTCTCATGATTATGGTTCCATTGGAAACTGCAGTGGTCCCGGGTTTTTGGTAGTAGGTCTTCATAGCTGGCAGGCAGGAATGCACAATCTCACACAGAAGAAATGATGCATTTTACGATGTAAGATAGTGTTCGTTTGTGATAAATGATTTATAATATGTGTTTATTCGAACAGTAACACTTAAACCCCCTTCTCCTCCATCCTCTAGTGAAGTGCAGTGCCTGGAAAGCCACTTTCAAGAGTTAGTCCTACTTTTATGTTAAAAACAAAGGGGGGTCTGGGAATCTCTCTACCAGCACGAACACAGCCCAATGACTTCTTCTTGGGTGAATAACCCCTGGGAGAGACTCTACCAAGTCTTTAGCTCACTGTCCCTTTCACAGAGAAGAAATTTCCCTGCATATCAGCCTTTGTCCTGCCCAGGGGCAGTCCAGTGCCGAAATGCTAGGCAATTCTCCTCTGAACAAGAGTACCACCAGTAACCCCATACACGTGTTTCAGCCTTGTTGGGCATCATCAGTGAGGTGAAACTGTTGCCTCTCTAAGAACAGTGAGCAAGGGGTCCACGTCTGGATCGCCCTGTTAACTTAGGGTGAAACCCAAAGTTAATTTATTCAAAACAAAGGGGGGTCTGGGAATCTCTCTACCAGCACGAACACAGCCCAATGACTTGTTCTTGGGTGAATAACCCCTGGGAGAGACTCTACCAAGTCTTTAGCTCATTGTCCCTTTCACAGAGAAGAAATTTCCCTGCATATCAGCCTTTGTCCTGCCCAGGGGTAGTCCAGCGCCGAAATGCTAGGCAATTCTCCTCTGAACAAGAGTACCATTAGTAACCTCCCAAGAAGGTTATGGTACGTTTAAAAACCGTTTCAACTGAAATGTGAAAGTAGGAAAGTCCATCTGAGCCACGTCACACATTCCGCACCCCCACCTAGTAGCCATCGCTGGAAGTTTACCTCCAGTTCGGATCCACAACAGCAAGGCATTGTGGGTATGTAAATTAGCCCAAATGCAAACCTTTTTCTCCAGGAAATTATCTTTGTCTATGAGGGCAGAGCTATTTTATACATAGCTTAATCAAACCAAGACAGACATTTTGCAAGGCTCTCAGGACAATCAGATACCTGGTTTCACCCTTATTAGGGATCCTCAGTGCAGTATAGTCCTGACATCCCTGTGGTTGAAACATTTGGCCATGTTTTCACAACGCCAAGAAAGTTATGGTGGGTTTAAAAAGGTTTGAAAAAAAACCTTTCACCTGAAATGTGAAAGTAGGAAATTTCATTTGAGCCAAGTCACACACTCCACAACGCCACCAACGCCACCTAGTAGTCATCGCTGGAAGCTCAAACCTTTTTAAACCCTCCATAACATCCCATTCCCCCATATGAGTATCCTGGATAAGACCTATCTGCATCCAGGGAAGCATTTGCTACTACAACACACAACAATCTTTGCCTGGGATCCACCTGTGAGGAAACTTGGGGGGAACTTACTTCATGGAAAATAAGGGATTGCTGATTCGGGTCATTAACAATGCAAAGGGGATTGGTCATATCCAGTAACAACTGTTAATCCTTCCCAGTTCTGAAGGACTATCCTCTACCACTACTGCCCATTCACACATCTCAGCAGGACATCCAGGGGTCACAAACACCCAGGAGCATGTTTTAAGCCAATTCTTCCAACCAAGGATCCACCAGTAAATACAGAAATATTGTCTGGACTGCCCCGTTTACCAAAAGACCTCCTGCAACCATGTTCGGACAATGCTTATTCGACAAAGTAGTCTATGCTGCTCACCTTTGCCTTCCTCTCATCCTAAGGCTTTCCTGGCTGATAAGCAGATATTCCTCTCCAAAAGCAGGGTCCTTGGAGAGCAGGAAATGCCAAGGATCAATTACACCAGAGAAGCAGGGGTTGCAAACACTTTTACGCCCACAACGATAGACCCAGAAGCACTGTCTAAAGAAAGGTTCGGGGACCCCTTGAATACCAAGAAGAAAGACTAAGAGACAATACAAGAAGAAGGGTTTGGGAACTCCAGTAAGAAAGCTATATAAAATAACTGGATTCTGAAGTTTGAATCTGATTCCTCCCCATTTCTATTTTGGCCCACCCTGTACAGTTTATCCCCAAACTAATACACTGGTCGATATGATCTCTTTCTTGGTCTCATTTCTGATTCTTGTCATGCCTCGTAGTGGTAAGTAAATAGAAACCTATACTTCTGTCCTTACTACAGCTGTCTGGCAGACAAGCACTTCATAGTGGGAGAGCATTACATTTTCAGTGAGTGGTAAACCTGGCCTTGGCAAAGAGAAGACAGTCAACCTCATTCCAAGCTTGCCAGGACTCAATGGGAGGTTTGCTGTCATTTTTGGCACCATCAATACCGGTGCCGAGAATACCAGTTTTCATTTTCCGGTAGGGCCCTGAGTTACCTCCAGCTCATGGCTGGAGGTAAATCAGGTTACCCCCACCAGCATGGTTGTACTCTGTCAGTCCGGTAACGTGCGGGTATATGTAAATACTGGCCCTTTTTTACCAGACAGGTAGGGTCATAATGAGGCCCAGTGTGTTGTAAGATTTTGAACCTCACCGTGGCACATGCAGTCAGAGATGGAAATATTGTCACCATCCAGCATGATTGCAGGGAGGCATCCACACCTGAGAGTCAGGCAACGGTAAGGCATTGTGCAAAGAATACACCTATTCAATCATTGTGTGCATTGGATTTGAGCCGTCAATCGCCCGCCGTTGAGGTTTGGCAACATGCAAGTTTCACGCGCGGGATCACAGAGGAACTCTGTGAAACTGTACTGAGGCAATGAGATTTTCAAATTAAAGTACAAATGAGGACATTCTTGCAGGCTAAGATTGCTAAAATGTTAGGCCTTTCTAAGCTCTCGTCTGACAAATGTGTCTAAAAAATTGTTGATGCAAGACTAATTGTGAGGTAGGCTGTCCTTACTCGAACTGGTCATGTATTGTGTTGTTTATACCGAGCTGACATTGAGGGCGTGGCCTCGCGTGCCTCTTTCTGAAGTTCACAATGAGCCGCAGGTTTGGAGTATAAAGATCCCATTGTCTCAATCCAGTATACACCAAACAATTTGGGGAGATGTTCTGATGCATGTGGTTGAACGATATTATCAGGTTGTCATGTAACATTTTACCACTTGGAGAAAAAACACGCCATCAAAAGTTGTTTTAATGGTCAGCTGTCTGGCTGGTACACAAACAAATTGTGATGGTATTCTTGGAAGACGACCGGTGAACGCAGTCACAGACCCTACGCTACTTTTATTTCAGCCTCTATACAAACTTTAATATTAAAAATTGATATGTATTTTGACTATGTCTTAGAGAAAAGTTTAAAGGACCAACCTTCAATGCATAAAGCCTAATTGGCAGAATTCGAATGTATTTTACATTTTGAGTATTAGTATTTCGTAGTGTACCGGGTACTCTGTGCTGGAGGAGCACTGAGGCTGACTGTGATGAAGTTCCAAGCCAGGCTTTGGTGACCATGGGCTGGGCGACTCCAGGGGCCGGGTGCCTAGCCAACCAGTGGATGGTGGATCTAGGTCTGGTAAGAGAGGGGTCCCTTGGTTACTTTCCTGTAGTCCCTGTCACTTGCCAGGGCTCCATTGCTTAGTGGAGGACCCCACCCCCCTCCCCATGCCTTCCCTAATGGGGACTCAATGTTGAGAACCCACTAGACCCCTCTCCAAAACAGTAACCCATGAAAATGGCTCGTGCCCCAAAATACCATCCTCTTTCAGAGAAGCCAGTCAGAGAAAACGACATTTCCCATAATTCACCACTCAAACAAAAACAAAACTCGGACTGGGACCAAGAAGTCAAATTAGGGATATGACAGAGGGACAATTTTACAAAAGACCCAGACAGATCACCCAAGCTAAGGAGGACACTGGAAACATATGCCAGGGCAGGCCACCAACACTGTGCACGCAAAACAACCTCAGATCAGCTGCCTCCCACACATTACCCTTCCCTCCCAACTGGAAAACCCAGAATGGATCAATGAAATGAAATGTACCTCGTAAAGGACAGGAAAACCATTGGTGAAACCTAAACACCCATAGAGCCCCCAATACACTAACCTGCCCAATAGCAGCGCAGCAGCATAACCTCGCCATATGCACCTTGGTCATACTCTCCATGTACACAGAAGAATTTCAAAATGGCTACTGGGGCTTAGATTTAGGCCAGATGCCTCTAGCTCTTTGTGAGCATCAGAAGGTGAGACAGGTTTGCCATTCACAGCCCTCACATACCTTAGGCTCACAGCTGCAGGCGCTCATCCCTAGTTCCAACCAGCGGGAGCGGCCATGTTACTAAAAAAGACGGCCCAGTGTGGGAGGGGACAGGAGAAGAAGGCTCTTGTTTGCAGAAGGCTGGAGAGGGTAGATGCTGGAGAAACCTTGGAGAAGACTGGAGTATGCTGTAGAGGCGTGCTGAAGAGGTGGAAAATGGACGGAGGAGGAGGAGGAGGAGGTGAAATCTACAGGAGAGAAGACAGCGGTGAGAGTTAAGGGGATGAGAAATAAAGTAAGATGTAATATCAGAGTAAAGGAGGGAGGAGGTTAAAGCAGAAGTGGAGTGGAAGGAGATCATAAGAACAGAGGGAAGAAGGGATGAGGTAAAACACGGAGTGGAGTAGAGGGAGGAAGTAAAGCCAGGAGAGGAAGGATGGAGGAGGTAAAACAGAGAATGGTGTAGAAGGCAGGAGTAACATCAGAGGGAGGAAGTAACACCTGGAGTGGAAGGTGGAAGTGGGGGTTGTAGGAGAAAAGGGCAATGTGTTTGGGGAGGTGAACAGACAAGAGTGGAAAGAGCCAGTAAGATCAAGGAAGAGGTAGCCTGGCCAGGCCAACGTTTATAGTAATGAGATGGTACTGGAGCAAGAAGAGGTGAAGGTAGGCAAAAGATAGAAGAATGGGGATGAGATAGAGGGGTGTGGGGTAAACCAAAGCAACAGAGGAAATGGATCGGAATCAGCAGATGGTTGGAAGCATCTTAATCAGCTAGAGGTGGGAGGATGTGGCAGGCCAGCCCAGGCCTAGTCTAATAGGCAGGAGGAGGTTCCAGTGAGGGCCAGGGAGTCCAGTGGTAGTTTACAGAGGACAGGGGAGAACAGACTGAGGAAGGAAGGGCAGTAGAGACTAGTCCTTCTTCCTCTCTCCTGACAAACACCTCTGCCAGCTGCAAGGGAACCACAGGGTTCCTGCAGAACATCAACCAAGTGGTTTAGACATGAGGGTATGGGACCCCAGAAATCTCACAACTAGGCTCAAAGGAGCAGAAGAAGGGCTTGGGTCATTCTTGAGCCTGTGTCATCAGAGAAGAGCTAGGTTTGTGCTATATAAATCATGTACATATACACTTCCCCTAAACCCATTCTGGACTTTATGAGCAATTTAGGTCTCTCGCATTGGATTCAAGCTCCCCGATACATAGCGGCCTCACTCTAGACTGAATTTCTTCCTCTGCATACCTCACATAAGCACGCCTCGCTTTTTTCCTTGGTCTGACCATGATGGTATGCCATTTTTTTGTAAAGATCTGGCCGATAATCTCCCTGCTCCCAAACTCAATAGCAGATAGTTTAACATTACACCAAAACAAATGTGCCCTCGGTGTGGAGGGCAAATGAGTATTTTCTGTTGGAAAAGATGTTAGGATCAGATCCTGTTGAGTAATTGGATACTTTCCTTGTCAAAATGTCAGCAGGTCTAGGTATTTGTGCCCTGCTGAATGTGTCTAAGGATTGGCCTCAAAGGCAACCTGAGAAAGCCTGGTTTACAGAGCAACTGGGAGTTGAAAGCAACCAGGCGGGCAAAGTAGAGTGTGTGACTGATGGGTAAACCTCACATAGCTCCAGAGATGTTGGCCTCACAAAAGAGTATTGTTCCTGCCAAAAAGATTTTCCTTTGTACCTGAATTTCTCTAGTCCTTATGTTTCTAAGGAATCAAGGGTCTCGAGGGGTGGCAAATGCCCATCTAACGTGCTCACGGTATTGTGCCCGCTCAACATTTTTGAGACAATCTAGCAACCTTGTTCCAATCCCGGCACAGATTTGTTTGCGGTTGCCAGAAGAGTACCCTCTTGCTATCATGCTGATAGATTGCGCCAGAGCACTAGGAAAGCCTGAATCACTTCGTGTCACACCCGCACAGAATCTCAGCTTCTTAAAATCATGACCAAGCGTACGCCAACTGTCTCTCCACAAGATCCGTGTCCACGGCATATTTTGAAGGAAGCCCGTCAGATAGTCGCACATGATTTATAAAATATTTTTAATGCGTTTGTCCCTGAACACTTTACAAAACCTACCCTAGACCCAAAGGCTCGACAAGCCTCTAGCCACGTTCTCAGCTTCCTTATCCCAGTCAGCCAATGGAGTCCGTTTTTACTTCCCTACTTGAGAAATTCATAAAAAAATGATTCCTTCTAGAAAATTCCATGGTGGGCGGATTACCTCTGGTTTTGCCCAGGGCTCATTCTTAAACTGGTTCTTTAACTGGTAGCTTAACCTACTGGACAATTTTATCCATACCTATGGACTCACTTTTTTCTTGTACACCAATGACACTCGACTTGCTCAGATTGGTGGACAACCTGGGTGTCTGGTTGGACGGGTTTCACATTTGCATGGAAGACATATCGTGTTAAATGACAGAAATAATTGAAATGTATTCCTTCCAAGATGGAGATTCTGCTCTATGGAACCGGTTCACCCAACGTTAACAACTACATCTTGGCATTCAAACCTTTCACTGTGGACATTAGGCTTGTGCCCTTCCCGGTTTCCAGATGCTAAATGTGGCAATTATTGTAGATTCGAGCCTCTCTCCCAAACTCCAAATTAGCACAGTTATACCCTCATGTGTTTCCATCTCAGGACACTTCAGGTTTTTAAACTATTTCACCTTTTCTTCATTCGGTTCAGATGATGAGTGCTTTTTCTTCTTGTCGGTTAGAGTATTGCAATGGTGTATATCCGGCCTTCGCTAATGACACCCGTACAAGCTCCAGATCATCGAAATCATGGTAGCGAGAAGTCTCTTGAGATCAGGGCAGAAAGAGCGTAAGACTCCATCCCTACGTATGTTACACTGAGTACCCATGACAGCACAGATTCAGTGTAAGGCTCTTCATGTGGACCACCGGGAGTACATAATCAAGGATTTGGTTTCTTAGAAGATAGATTGTCCCGCTACATTTCTTCTCTGAATCTTAGATCCACCTCCCCAGGCCAATTTGTTGTCTCCAGATACAAGTTGACCAAACGGAATGGTCGCTGTGGAGTCCAATGCCACCTGTCTTTCACCTCAAATCAGAACATCTGCAGTTCTGCAGCGAACGTACATATTTATTTGTTTATTTATGTTTTGCCCCCCAGTTAATTCTCCATTTGCTTTTATTTAAGATCTGGTTTCTGCCAATTCCAACTGGTCCAGTTGTTTTGCCCGAGCATCCTGATACCCTTGCAGGGTGGCCCGGTGCTTTATAAAAACAACACACCACACCATTATCAGAACCCTGCCATGATGGAGAGAGAATGCCATGTACAGGCAGGATACCCCCTCCCCCGCTCCATCAGGAATAGTAATGAGAGAGAATAGGCAATGCTTTCAGACAGCCTTTCCCAAAGCAAACTTTTCAGGAAACATCGCATATGCTCCATTTAGTGGTAACCAACGCCTCCTCTGCGGTCGCTACACTTGCAATGAGGCACTAATAGCAGCTTCTGACTGTAGCCTCTTTTCCTTGTACCCTCAGTTGACGCAAAGGTTTCTGGGTCATGCAATAATCACTGCCTTCTTCGGCTTCAATGTTTGGCCGTAATCTTGACTAGGGCACATCGGCTTATGAGGTAAACCTGCACTTGAGACATGTTGAGGGCCTGGAGTGGGATTGGGACCTGTATGACAGAGACGGTGACAAAGGGGCAGAGGACAGAGCACATACATATCTTTAACATTATTTGGGGGAAAATCCATGGGATGTAGAGTTCTGGCTCAGTTCACCTTCTGTTTCCGTACTCTGATCCCACTGCGCTCCACCACCTCTTGCTCTTATGATCTAGAGGAGGAAAGCAAAGGTAGACACAAGCAAATAGCGAGCTTCCCATAGGCCGTTTTCACTCAATGTTTCTTAAATAAAAGTATGCATGGTCTTTTAAATCTTCCATTTGGCCCAAAATGAGTGTAAGCCGCATAATGGTGAGAGCCCACACGTGTAATAGAGCACACAAGGTCCTCACGGATCATTTATTATAATGGATGCTTATGGGGGATAGAGTAAGGAGAGCATTGTGTGTCTCCCATTCATACAACATATGCATACTGAAAACCACTGCGGAGGATAGCATAGGGGCAATGTGCTGGTCTTGGAAGCAAGACCACGCAGAACAAGAGGTGCGGATCCGAACATAGGTTCGAATCCCAGATCCGCGCTTAGAAACCAAACTCGGGTACGGTATTAGGTGCGTTATAAAAAAACAATTAAATAAATAAATGTGCCCTATAAAGCATGAGGTAGAACTCGGAGAACCGGCAGGACACTGGTCGACAAACTCAGATGCACCAAGTCCGGGCATATGCTGGGTCTAATGTGTCTTGGTGCAGTGTAGTCAGCAAGCATGGTGAATGCATGGTTCAGGCTAGACAGAGTTCAGCAAGCACGCTCATTGCAGGAAAACTGCATGGCCACCAACAAAAGCAAACAGAAAAAGATGGCAAAACTGAACGTCGGTCGCATCTACTCTAGTAACTAACTAAAACCTTCACCATGCTCATTTGTGGTAAAAACCACATAAATGTCTATAAAAAAAAGGAATTGTGCCAAATAGAAACATTACATGGACTGGCACCTGGGCTCCACACAATGCTACAAAGCAGGCCTCATTTCTATATGACCTCTGTAAGACAAAGTCATTCAAAATATACAAATCTTTGTTTTCGAGTAAACGCCAGTACAGACCCTAAGCATTCTCAACAGCAATGACTGCAATTTTTTCCTTGTGTCTCTTATGCATCAGTGACGAATCAACTTCCGGGGTACCAGTGGTCCAGGGGTGAATAATGGTTTCTAAACTATCTATCAGCCCCACAACTCTAACACACCATAAGGGATCAGAACAGATGGGAATAACAAGCAAAATCACCTGGTCCAATTTGGGTAACATGGACGGAACGGCAGGCTTATCTCCGGTCATGGATCATTGGTTAGTTGCGGCACAGTGAAAATACAATTATTACCCAATGGTAAAAGGGACTGTGCAGTCAAGGTTGTATCAAAAATATCTACTTTATTTATATCACAACAGACAGTTCTAGCAACACTACGAAAATACAACCCAACCTGTAAGGAAATGTAGAGGAGAGACAGTTTCAAAGAAGGAAAAGGCATGCACTCTGGATACTGTGAAAAACCATAAGGCACTCTCACAACCACTGCCCTGGGATCTTCAGTTTAGGTGGCCAGGGAATGGCCATCGGTTTTAGATCCCGGCCATGGGGGTGGACACGCGACGGAGGATCACCTGGGTGGAGGGTATTTAGGGATTGGGGAGAGGGTGCCAGGCGGCGATACTTGGTATCCACCCTTCTCTAACATTGACCTACCATCCTTTCCTTAAACCTTCATGGGCTATTTCGACCCATGCCCTATTTTTCCCCATGAGTTCACACAAGGTACTGAGAAGAGGAAAAAGCCTCAAAGAGGAATGAACGCTTCAAATAGAAAACACCACTCTAGTACTGGGACGAAGAAGGGGGATTTGAAAGACTGCAGAGATGAATGTCAGGTATGTCCCATTCATTGGATGAACTATAGCCAGGCAAGAGAGACCAAAGATTCACACCCGAAACCCCTTATCAGGGCTGAGGTGTACAAAAGGTGGAGCACACAGCTGAAAGGGACAGGTTGTCAGGAGAGTGCAGCAGAGAAGCCGTTCCAGCCTGGAGAGTATCCATAGAGGGCAGAGTGCCAACAAGCTAAGGACGTACAGAGTGAGGTAGTCTGCGAAAGCGGAGCAAAGGAGCCATGTTTCCACGGTGCTGGCATGATCGGAAGAAGGGAGCCGTGGAGATTGTCAATCCCTTGATTGTGGCTGCAGACTACTCATTGCCCTGGGCGGAGGAACCGACCCAGCAGTGTCTGAGGGGCTGGAGGTGAAACCCTGACCTCAACCGCAAGGCATTGTGTGAGTGGAGAAGCTGTGGGAAGCAACAATGTGACCAGTGAGTTTACAGTGATACGAGAAACCCGCTGTGCGAGCATATGAAAGCTGAAGTGAATTACATTCTATGGGTGTGGTCGTGTACAAGCGGTACGTTCACGAAAGCCTCTGAAACGAGAATAATGAAAGAATGAGCTTGATGAAGAGACTTTGAGTGAACCGTAGAAGGGGGGCTGTGAAGTGGGAGCAAACCCCCAAACGTAAAGCTGTGAGACCAAGGGTTAAGGAAAAGAGGCTATTATTGCTAGCCAGCTAAATTGAATATATTGGAAAGGGGTGATTAAGAAAGTGAATCATCTACCAGTGACACTTATAAACAAAGTTTTGGAAAATAGGAAGCCAAATGAGATGAGAAACCAAGTGAGAATCCAAGGGCAAATGGTTGCGTGACCTGTAGTGGGTGGACTGTTCGGTCTGTTAACTGCGCCTCGACCAGAAAGTCCAATACAAAGGAAAGTGTTAAAAGGAATAGAAGAACAAGAAGTTATCAAACACCAACTGAACTATGTGCTTTAAGGAGTGAGCACTCTAAGCTTGGGGTAGGGATCTCTGAGCTCATATTTGAATGTTGTATACCAATTGTGCTTTACAGAAGAAGTGCTTTAAGCTTGGAAATGGAACCCCTGAGCTCCTATTTGAATTCCGTGAACCAATTGTGCGTTACATAAGAAGTGCTTTAGGCTAAGAGAAGGGGACCCCTCAGCACCTCTTTGAAGGTTACGAACCAATTGAACATGGAGCTTTAAGGATTAAGTACATTATGCTTGAGGAAGGGAACCCTAACCTCTTGTTGAAGATTGGGAAGAAGTTGAAGTTGTATTTGGAGGAACCAGTGTTTGAGCTTGGGAAGAATACTTTAAGCTCTTGTTGAACTTTGTGAATCCAGTGAAACATTATTGGAACTGTGTCATGAACTTGAGGAAGGGAACCCTGAGATACTTTTGTTTGAACTGTGTTGAACTTGGGGAAGGGAATCCCGAGAACATTTTTGTTGGAACTGTCTCGAACTTGGAAAGGGGGCCAAGAGCAAGTCAGGAACTGGACAAAGCTCAGAACTTTAGTTTGAAGACTGTTTATTTGGTTATTGATATCCCTACACTGTGTTTAGTACTAGATGTGAGGGCAAGCATAGGGTTTTGACACAGACAGACCTTTGACTTTCACTGACAAACATAGACTTTGCTCAGTTTATTTAGGTAGGGAAAATCATGCCTTAGTTATAGGGCACGATTGGTGTTAAACCAACCCAAAGAGTTTCAATAAAGGTTTTGCAAACTATTACCATTGTTGTCTGTGTCATCTCCTGACACCATGCCTGTCTCACAAAAGTGACAGGAGGGTAGTCGGTATGGTTAATAACCACAACAGTTTAAGGTTTCTTGTCTTTTGTACAAAGAGAGCAATGGTACTTAATATGTCTCTAGTGGGCTTCTGGGAAGGACCAGTCGGACAGAACCACAATGTATCTTGTGCTGTAGGTGTTCATAGTGTTGAACAGGGTTGAGTTGGCTTCAGGGCATTTTGCAGGCTTCTGTGACAGAGTTCAAAACGGAGTCAGTTTCAGGTAACAGGCGGCAAATGGTTTGGCGAGCAAAGCTGGGCGAACGGCTGCAAGCTGGCCTGCATGGTGGCTCGGGGTCAGGATTCGTCTCAGTGCTGATCGGAGGATCTGGAGCACTGGTTGAGACGTCTCTGATGTATTTAAGTGACAGTGGCTTGCCAACTATCAGCGTTGCTGTCGATTGCAGATTGAGAAACTCTACTGGCTCGAAAATGTCCTTTAAGGCGGTCATCAGTAGATGCTGGTCAAGGGACTTATCCCAGCTTCTTCAATGGGCTTGGGTCATCCTTTAAGGCGGATGACCCACAGCTGTGGAGTATGTTGCAGGCAACTGCCTTATCATTGGTTGTAGGTTCAGAGACCTTTGGCACTCCCTGTCCAGGGAGCTTGCTGCGGAGTCTAGCAGGGCACTCTGTGTGCTGACTAGGTACCGGTTCTGGAGTGATGGAGGTTCCTCAGAATTCTGTATCTCCCTCTATTCCATGGGAAATCTTTAGGGGAGGGATCTTGCTTGCCTCTTTGGAGTTCCTAGCCTTCCTTCTCTGGCAGAAGCTGCAAGGCAGTGTGTACCTGCAGCCAGGACCCAAGGTTGAGTTCTTCTTGCTGCTTCTGGAGAAGTCTTCAGATGATCTGCCAAAAGAGGGGCTCAGCCCTCTTTTAAAGCCAAGTGGACTTTCACACAGTGCTATAGAACCGAGCAGGTTATTTTCTTCTACACTTTTAGACCATTCTGTTTATCAAGTTTTGTTAATTGAGTGTGTTCTTCTCCCATGTTTTTCGAAAATGTTGTTCCCAAACCTTTTTTTACTCCTTTCAGCAAAATATCATCAGTTGTGTATCTTTTTAGTAGTGTCCTCATCATGGCACATGGAGTAATATTTTTATGAACGGTCTATTACTGTGAATTTCAGTGGCTGCAAACTTGCTGTTTTGTACTTATTGGCTATTAGGTGGCGCTGTAAGCGCTGACTATAAACTGAAACTATTGGCATGGGAAGTGAAGATCGGAGAGATATGGGATATGAGCAGGGTCCTGCAGTCTGCCTTTTCACCCACCCACTGATCACCAACAGCCATGTTTGCCCCTATAGCCATTATTAGGGCTGGGTGAAATTGTTAGTTTCCATTCTGCCAGCCACAGAAGCAAAATCTGTCTGATTTCATTCTGCTTTGCCCCAATCTGCAGTTCTGCCACCCTGGCATATTATAAAGAACGTCACAAAGTATCTTGTGCTGTTGTGTGAACCCAAAAGAGCAGCACAAAGTTTCACGTGCTGTCGCGTGAACCCCACACAAATCAAAAAGAGCCACCTGATGTTTCGTGTACCACTGTGCGAACCTACTACGAACCGAAAAGAGTGGCGCAAAGTTTCTCGTGCCGCAGCTCGAACCTAGCATGAATCGAAAAGAGCAGCACAAAAATGTTTGTACTGCTGCGTGAACCTTGCATGAATCGAAACTAAAACTGTGGGAAGTTTCTTTTGTCGCTTTGCAAATCTAGCGTGGATCGAAGAACCTGTGCAAAGTTTCTCATGCCGAAGTGCGAAACTAGTACAGATTGAAAGAAAAGGCCCCTGTGTAGTTCCTCGTGTCACTGCGAAAAACTAGTATTGATTGGGAAAAATGCATGAAGTTTCTCATGTCGTTGCACAAAACTAGCACGGATTGAAAATGAACTGCACAAAGTTTCTCGTGTTACTGCACGAAACTAGCATGGATTGCAAAGAGCTGCATTAATTTTCTCGTGTCGCTGCGTGAACCTAGCACAAAACGAAACACTGTTCAATGTTTCTCGTCGCATTGCGTGAAACTAGCACGGTTCAGAAAAACCTGCATGAAACTAGCATGGATACATTAGAAAGACCTGTGTGAAGTTTCTCGTCTCATTACATGAAACCAACATGGAAACAAAACACCATGCTAAAAGACGGAGAAAGCCACAATACAAGCAACTGACATGAGATGCCGGTAAGGGACTTGCCATGAGTGTGGTAACACCAGTAAAAACTAGGCATTTCCAAAAAGTTCCTATTTTTAAAATACTACCTATTTATAACTGGACCTACATGGTATATTTACTGTATGGGAGACACAGAAAGTACGGCATTTGGGGTAAATATGGATTATTTACCACATGCAGTACTTCCAATGTCCCCCATGCAGTAAAGCCGGCCTTTGGCGTAGTAAACTGAAGTATTCACTACACTGTCACTGGTTCGAATCCCAGCAGGTCCACCAGACCTACAGCCTTCCAAGGTCCATAAAATCAATACTAATGAGTTCAGTAAGAATAAACATCTACTATCTGTATATAGCACCAAGAGAGGCTGTGGGGTGAACAAGCGCTCCACAAATACAACTAATATTTAATGTCATTAAATATATAAAAATAAAAAGGAGGGAAACAGGGACTATACGGCAAGATGGTAGTCTGGGTGTATTTGCAAATTAGACAAAGGAAGCCTCGAGGTAAATGACACACAACACATACAACTGAATTCGATGATAGTTATCAAACTGTTTCTTTAACCACACTCATAAGTGCTATGAAACACCTCCATAGACTTTAGTTTGAGTACAAATTGACTAGGCGCATCCTTTTATATTAATGTCACTGTATGGTTTGTTGTCTACTCTGTGCACACAAAAGTAAACCTAAAAACTCACATCAATAGCCTAACATAACTAAACACACATGCACTCTCTTATTTAGCACTACACACATACCACAAGACGCAGGTGCTCTACATATATGCATACAATGAAGACATTGAAAGTCGTGCGAGTGGAATGCAGATCTTCATCGGCCAATAGATGTCGTCCCTTTTTGTTCTGAACGCCCAGCGTGCTTTGCGTGTTCTAGCAGCTTCCCTGTAGCCAAGCGGTGTAGGCAGTGGTCGAAGTGTACGAAAAGAAGTAGTGGAACTATGTTCCTTACTGGTCTGCACCACACCCACAAACCCCATCGCCACGACTCCTCCCATGCACAATACAAATCCCAAAACACATGCGCCTGCTCTTTAAGGGAACGTCATGTGCAGTGCACTGACAGTGCGAGTTTCAACTTCTTCCTACACTTTTATTTTAAAACGAAACCACAACGGTTTCTTTTTAAAATAAAAGTGTAGGAACGGTAAAACCTAATTAAAAGAAGTAGAGGAGCACCCGACCGCTCCTGCACACTTCGACCACTGGGTGTAGGGCTGCCTGGCTTCTTTACAGGCCATCAGCTCAAGGCTCTTGTAACCAGGACTCATGTCTGGCAGAGAGTCTCCCAGGAACCCCCTTGTTATTTGCATATTTAAAGTAACTTTGGGTTTCACCCTAAATTACTAGGGGAATCCAGACATGGACCCCTTGCTCACTATTCTTGGAGAGGCACAGCTACACCCTACTGATGAGGTTCGACCAGACCAAAACACGTGGCTGGGGTTGCTGTTGGTACTCTTGTTCAGAGGAGAATTGCCTAGCATTTCAGTGCTGGACTGCCCCAGGGCAGGACAAAGACTGATATGTTTGGGATATTTCTCCTCTGTGAAAGATAGTGAGCTAAAGACTCTGGGTAAGGCTCTTGTAACCAGGACTCATGTCTGGCAGAGAGTCTCCCAGGACCCCCCTTGTTATCGGCTTCTTTACAGGCCATCAGCTCAAGGATTGGGTATTTCTAGCCACGCCAGCATGAAGACGCTGTGATCTATGAATGCACGTAAACAGCCTTAGTTGCACCTATTACCAGCTGTTTTACCAACCAAGAATGTAGCTCCTGGAAGCACAGCGCCACTGACCTCACCCCCCTTGCCATACCTACCCCTAGACCTAACTAATCATCCATCTTTTACAAAGGATGTTAAAAAACCTATCAATTCTAGTGGCGTTGCCTGTTTCATTTTGTCTCTCTAGCGCCATGATACCCTCGGGTTGCCGTGAGCTGTACAAGTTTTCTTAACATAACATACCCCGTCGCCTTCTGAGTTCTTTGGTTGGTGGATCTTTTGCCATGCATTTCAGAAAAGCAGCAGTGGGAGGATTTCATTGAAGATGCATGGAGCGTACACTAATACTAGTGGCTGTGATCTGACCTTTAAATAATGAATATGTGCAGTGGAAAATGGCCAAAGGTTGGCCAGGTGCCAGAAGTCTGCCCAGAAGCGAGAGAATTGGCAAAAGCTCATGTCTCCAGAAACAGACCTCCCGTGAGTCCCAGCAGCTCCTTTCTCTGCTGTGATACTTCCTGTTCCCAGGGCGAATGCGTTGCCCCGAGCTTCCCCCGCTTGCCCACCGAACTACTCCCCTTCCATGAGATAATGGCGGCATGCTCAGCCTGACCAGTGTCGGTCAATTCCTTTGCAGTCTTCATCACCGACTGCGTGTTCCAATAGTTTCTACAGTTGAAAGACGTGTGACAAGTAGGCCCTCCTCCCACCGGCTTCAATTCTATAAAAGGAAAGAGAGGAGAAGTGCGTGTGGTGATAACAGTGCACGCCGCCGCCTCATGAGATGTAAAGCAGCCGCCCACGAGAAAATGGCTGCCGTGGTAGGCCTCGGTGCAGGCATAATGATCCCATCTCTCCAGATGGCGACTGTTCCCACCAGCATCACAGAGAGCGTCCAGGAAGCCATGTACACGCCACAGGGTTGGCGCCCTCACCAGTCCCCTTAGGGCACAAACTGTGCAGCTTCTGTTTGCTGTGGTCAGAGGAAAGCACTAACCTCCAGTTGAGTCTTCGCTGCCAATTCAAAATAAAATAAGCATTGGCAAAGTCAACCATTTTAAACTTTGTGTAGGTACGGGAAAGTCATTTGCCATAGGTACTTTTAGGCAGTAAAATGGCAACAGCTGCAAAACAGGGTGAGAACCTGAGTGTGAGTCTGTGCCTTGCAGAAGTCTATCTAGTACCTATAAAGGAGCCCAAACTGTTGGCTTTCCTAATGCTCGTTTTCAACAGGACATGATTGCCTGCTAAAGATGCAAGAACACACATTTTGCTTATAAATCAAGTGGCAGAAGACACACTTGATTAAGACATTTTCAGTACCCCAGGAGCGCATTTACAGCTGCATTTAAGCTATTAACTCTCAGGCAACTGCTCTGAAATAACACTGGCAGGCCCTATGCAGCACACCGTTTTATGTTACTGCCTGATAGAGCACAATGAAATCCCAGGAAGGTGTGTTAAGGGAAGGGCGGGTAGTGGATGGGAATGGCCAACTGTAATGAATAGATGGATACAAACAAATAACACTCACAGGCTGTGTGTGCCTCCTCATATCCCATCTCCTCCCATCTTCACTCCAGGCCAATTGTTTCGGTTTATAAGAGTCACCTAACGGCGGGAGGAAGGAAGGAAGGAAGGAAGGAAGGAAGGAAGGAAGGAAGGAAGGAAGGAAGGAAGGAAGGAAGGAAGGAAGGAAGGAAGGAAGGAAGGAAGGAAGGAAGGAAGGAAGGAAGGAAGGAAGGAAGGAAGGAAGGAAGGAAGGAAGGAAGGAAGGAAGGAAGGAAGGAAGGAAGGAAGGAAGGAAGGAAGGAAGGAAGGAAGGAAGGAAGGAAGGAAGGAAGGAAGGAGTAAACATTCTCTTTGACCGATTCTTGCTTTGACAGTGAATACAATGGATTCTCCTAATTTCAATATCTGGCGGTATTTCACTCTATTACCCTGAAAGCTGGACTATCCAGCACCAATGACAACCGAGTGGTGCCAGATAAGCAGATATGCCCATCACCGAAAGTCGGCTATCCGGGTGGTAGAATGACAGAGGAGAGCAAAAGGCGTAGTAACAAAGCTTCCTGGCCTCCTGCTCCGTTTACCAACAGTCGGTCATCCGGATCTGCGTGTTCCGGCTTCAAAGTGTTGTTTTCCGGCATGCCCTTAATTGGAAGGGTGCCACTACCCTAAGTGGAAAGTGCCCGTTGGTAGAACGTCTGTGTTAACGGGGGCTCCATAACACAGCTTGTATCCAGTGCTGCCTTTAGGCATAGGCAACCCAAGCTGTTGCCGGGGCGCCACATTAGCGCCACTGCCACACCAGCTCGGGGTAGTCTTTCAAGGGTTCCCCCAAACTGGCACAGTGAAGGTACCCTATCGAAATCAAAAGCACCCCCTCCCGTGCTTGCGCCGGTGTTCTAGCACGAGAGCAGGGCGCTTTTCACTTCAATAGGGCGCTGCTGTTACACCAGCATGGTGCAGCCTTTGAAAGGCTGCTGGTGTGCCAGTGGCTATCTGTTTAAGTGATTAGCGCTGCGTGCCAGCATGGGAGCGGGGCGCTTTTCACTTCAATAGCGCGCTGCTGTTACACCAGCATGGTACAGCCTTTGAAAGGCTGCTGGTGTGCCAGTGGCTATCTGTTTAAGTGATTAGCGCTGCGTGCCAGCATGGGAGTGGGGCGCTTTTCACTTCAATAGGGCGCTGCTGTTACACCAGCATCGCGCAGCCTTTGAAAGGCTGCTGGTGTGCCAGTGGCTATCTGTTTAAGTGATTAGTGCTGCATGCCAGCATGGGAGTGGGGTGCTTTTCACTTCAATAGGGCGCTGCTGTTACACCAGCATGGCGCAGCCTTTGAAAGGCTGCTGGTGTGCCAGTGGCAATCTGTTTAAGTGATTAGCGCTGCGTGCCAGCACGGGAGCGGGGCGCTTTTTATTTCAATAGGGCGCTGCTGTTACACCAGCATGGGGCAGCCTTTGAAATGTAGTTGGAACATCACACACAGACAAGGGCTGGTACTTCTGTCTCCCTTCCAACTGCTAATCCCCCCACATTCCATCTTCCCCATTCCAGGTCGAGCCAGCCTCCACACTGACTTTTGAACTCACTGAGCTATCTGTGTGGCTTTGTCAAGCTGCTTTGACAGCCCGAAGCCACCTCCCCACATAAAATTATCTGCAGCAGTTCTTGGGTCCCACTGAGCTATCTTTGAGCCTTTTAGAAGGTGCGTCGCCAATCCCCATCCGCAAATTGCGGGCCTCAGTTGTTTATGGTGTTGAAGATACGATAATAATGAGTGGGGGCAAGCTCCCAGAATGAAATCTCTGTGACAAGGTACTATATGGCAGGCCATGCCCCCGTACCTGCGCGGCTGCTACCTACCTCACCGCTGTCCCGTCCCAGACGTGAATGAAAGCGGTAACACAAGCGCCCGCTCGCTGCAGCCCGTGACTGCGCAGGAAGCCCGGAGAAGGCTCCAGCCCCATTCATGTATTTATTATTCAGTATCAGCTGCTCGGGAGAGGCGGGGAGTGGGGGCTGGGAGGGGGGGGGGGCTCAATGTCATCAAAGTCAGCGAGGAGTGCAGCTCAGTCCCAGCCCGCAGCAGAGGCGCACATACCAGCCAGCATCCCCGGCACCCGTGCAGGGCACCGGCAGGCACCCACCCGCGGGGCTCCAGCAGACCCCGCCCCCCCGCTCACCCCCCCCCCGTCAGGCCGCCGCTGCTCGGCTCTGCGCCCACCCCAGGGGAGAGGAGAGGCTGCGGCGTGGAGAGGCCGGGCAGCGCGGGACCCCTCGGAGGCACCGGGGAGCGCACTTCTTCTCCCGCACATGTAAGTGCGCATTCAAACATAACGGCGCGTCCTCGGCGGTCCATTTACAGTAGGGGCTGGGCTTTGGGTGGGGACAAAGGCTGATTAGGGTGGGGGTCCAGGAAGGGGTGCGGGGTTGCTCAGGGATGCCCTCTGCAATACATCCCGTGCTCCGAGGAATGTACAGCAATGTGCTTGGCCAGGCTTCCGTGGAGTCGTTTGTTAGGGCGGCATGTCACGGCACAGACTCTAGAGTGCCGGCCCGGTCTGTTTTGGGGTGGGCGTGGCGGGGGAGGGGGAGAAGGTAGCGTCGAGAGTCGGGCTTATGTTAGAGTATGCGTGCATAGATGGTGTGTCGCCTCCTCCACACCGCGTATGGGACGGTTTGGTTTCATGCTCAGTGTTCACACCCAGTGTTGCCCCAACTACACACGGATAATGGCTCTTGTATGTAGAGACATCTGGGTGCTATTGTGTTCCCACACCAGGCTCTGATCTCAGAAATGGGCCCCCCGTGAGGCACCCATTTGGGAGTCGGTGGGGATGCTAAGAGTGGTATGACGTAAGGTCATCATTCTGCATTGCCAAAGTATTTCCTTTTGAACCGAGCCTCGATGCGATGTTGTCTTCTGTAAATTGGAGTCGCCGCGCTTGATGCGTGTGTGTGGGGGGGGGACGGAGGTGGAGGGAATGAGGGTGGCAGCCGGAGTGCGAGGCTGAGATGACGGACTTTGGCGCAATGACACATCCGCAGAATGGCGGTGCATCTGGGGGAACCCCGTTGCGCAGGACGGAGAAGGATGGACCCCAGATGCTTTGCATTCTCCCCAAACTGCGCAGGTTTGCCCTCGCAAGCTGCGGAATATGCTTTATAATCTAAAATAGAGCGTAAACGCCTACAGCCCCCCAAGACATAAGTATGCCCAGCCATTCATTGCTGCCAGAGGACTCATGCTCTGACCTTTTGGCCAACAGCCTTTCTCCGGCGCTGAGGCGTTGACCTCTAGGCCTGTGTTTACATTGGGATACCCGGAACTATCAGCAGGCAAAGTGTTGTGGGAATGGCTGAAGGTGTCACACGTGAGCTCGTGCCACTGGACAGCACTGACTGTGGGTGGCCCACAAGTACCTGTCAGTGGACACCAATTATTGGCACCCACATCTAATTTGATGCTTTGGTGGTTCCGGTGCCACATGGACCCCCAGCAAAAATGACCCAATGGGGGGATTTTCTCCCAATTTTTTTATTTTGTATTCATGTTGTTGCTGTGGGGTCCTGCTCGGAAGGCACAGTTCGTCATCTGTTTACGGAATGCTTCCGCGCTCCGCTAAAGTGGTGCCAAGCGGAACCTAGCCCACTATTGCCAAGGGCAAAGACATACCGTTGTATGCTTGGTAACCTTGTGTGAACTAGCACTACAGAGCCCCGAGGCGCTTCTCAGCCCTGGAGTCTTGGGTGCATGGCCTGAATACTGCAGTGTTTGGGAGGGAGAACAACAGCGCTTGGTGTGGGGGTGGGAGCGGGTCAACACAACACCCGGTGTTCTGTCCCTCGGCCTAGAAGTGCGTCTGGCACACAGCTCGCGTGTCTGCCTGTAGTGCATGCATGTAGACTGGGACTGCAGGGCCTGTGCTGGGCAGCTGAGGCCCGTCTCTGAGCCCCAGTGCTGGCGGGGCACCGTACTCAAGAGCCCAGAAGCAGTCCAAGGAAAGGGGACCGTGAGCACACCCTGCTGCCATTCATATTTGAAGCCCGCCTGGGCCCCATGGCACCTCAGAGTCGGGGCCCGCTGCCCTGTGGCCCCATGAGCTGGGCTTGCAAGGAGCACTGCCAGTGGTTGAAGTGCACGAAAAGAAGTAGTGGAACTATGTTCCCTGCTGGCCTGCACCCGCTCCCCAGAAACCCCATCACCACGCCCCCTCCCACGCACAATCCAGACCCCCAAACAAATGCACCTGCTATTTAAGGGAATGTTCACTGCAACTTTCAACTTCTTCCTCCTACACTTTTATTTTAAACTAAACCATTCCGGAATGGTTTCTTTTTAAAATAAAAGTATAAGAACAGTAAACATTTTTTTTTTTAAGTAGAGGAGCACCGCTTCCAGCTGCTCAAACCCACTAAGACCACTGGTAAATACTCTTAATTTCTGAGCACCTTGCGAAGAAGTGGAGACCTGTCTTACCCCTCCTTTTGAGGGTTTACTGGGTGGTAGGTACTTGTTCAAGTTGAAGGCCACTTGCCTTCTTGTTGCTGGCTGCGCTTGAAATGGGTGATATCAAGGTACTCGCAGTCACAAAGGCCTGCAGTGGTGTGTCGCATGGAAGTAATGTACTGTTGGTGGCCCACGCTTACACTGCAAGTGTCCAATACCGAGGTACTAGAGGGCTTTCCAAAATGATGACCCAAACACATATGTCATTTTAATAAAAGGAAGACAGGTACTCTGGGACTGGCGGTTCAGCGCTGTAATGACTACAGGGCATGCCCAAAAGCAATTCTCTCCTTGGCATGTTTTAGGTTAGGCATAAGGCCTTTGTACGTCTGGCCATAACTTAACTTATACCTGAAAACGATATTCACAAAGTGTGTAACTTACTACTGTCTGAAAACGGAGAATCTATAGCTGGTTAACAAAAAGGCCCACTTAGGCAACAATCGGCGCTCCAGCATGCAATACTTTGCTCCAGAGTAGCTGAAAGGGGAAAATAAACATTTCAGAAGAAACTTGAATACACTGTTTTCGCATTTGAACCTATTTTCTACGATATAACCCTACTTAGTATACATCCCACACAACACACCTTACACATGTGAACACTATATCATTGACTTTCGCGCTTCAGATCCAATTTAGCCAGATGGCTTTCTGAAATAAACCAGATGATGGTGACGTTGCAGTACATTTTAAGTGGGTTTGGAAAAGATTCTAAGACAAATCTGATGGTTTGAGAATACTTGCCAAAATACACATTTGTGGGTGTGTGTCTCTTTCCCATTCAGACATCGCCTTCTTGAAACACCCACAGATCCACACCCTTGGAAACGCCCTTTTTGCTGGTCTGGTAGTTTTCCATGCTTAGGTTACGCTGTCGTGCAACTTACCCCAAGATGTACACACATCCCCTGCTAGTAACTTCCTTTGTAAATTGGGCGTAAATACTTTTGAGAAATAGTCTTATCTACACATTTGTAAATTACCGCTTTTTCCAGGAGTAAGTTAGACTTACTGTAGGACAAGGCTTTGTAAACCAGGCCGCACATGTGTATCTACTGTACTTTGCTTTCCCGCTTATGGGTCGAAGCACCGTAACTTCAAGTGTAACTATTTCGCAGCTCTCTGGTTCTCAATGTGTCCATTGCAAGTGGGTGTACCAATGGAATTGCACCCTGTGGTCAGCTGGCTCCACACAACCCACTGCAGCTTAAACACTGGCTCACTGGGAAGTCCTGTGCATGCATGCAAATATCCAGTCCTTATTAGCAGAGCTGGCTGAAGATGTGTCAAGTGTTTGAGGTGGCCATAGTTTAACATGAAGTTTGGGGGCCCTCTTGCCTGTATGTGGGAAAAAGTCTGCGGCATCCATGGGGTGCTTTGATTATAATGGAGACCTAAAGGAACGCAGCAAGGGGGTTAATAGCTACAGATAGCTGCAGACTATCATGGGCAGCCATGCAGCCAGGAGCATGTTTATGGACAAGCTAACAGTGTCTCTTCACAAGGTGCCAACAATGCAGTTGAAACCGGAGTAAAAAGGCAACAAAGTGATACAAACTTTCCTGGATACTGCAAAGCCTGGGGGAGTTCTCAGTCTGACGGTGCCAGCAAAGGCATGCTGCAAAGCACACATTTGATGTCCTGAATTAAAGACGTGTTTTGTTTTGTTATAAGACTGCCAACATTCAGGCAGCTGCTTTGTTGCCCCCACCCCGCCCCTGAGGCTCAAGACGCATTTCAACTGAAAACGTTGAAAGGCCCTAACGCCATCCTAGATTATTAGGTTGACACTAGCGTGAGTTGGATTCCGAGCCACTTGCCAACAGAGCAGTTATATTTCATGCATATGACTAATTAGGTAAATGACCTCTATTTGCAAGAATGTACTCATTGTCAGAGTGGTAATTAGGGATTTCTAAATTGTGTTATAAAAGAGTCAATTGTGTCAGCTGACTATTAGTCTGGAAACTGGTGGTTTGCACGTGTTGCTCGGCGTATATCTACATTTCAGCGAATACCATTTCACCGAATGAGAAATCTTCTGGGGGAAAAATGCCTGGAATGTGGTTGGGTAAGTGGTTACATTGTTACATTTTAAAACATAGATAGGGGGTGGAGTAAGGGTGTAGGATAAGTTAGTGGGAAGTGGGGGTGGGAGGGTTTTCCCCGCATAATATATAACAAATCGAAGATTTCACCTTCAGGAGAAGTGGATTTGGTGAAATCACATACATCCGTTGGTCGGCAGGGCTACAGTTAGTGCAGAACATTATGCTGTCCAGTGCCATATCACTAACACACCTACATGGTAGCAAAGTGCCTTCAAGGTGCGCACTGAAACTCCTTGGGAAAATCTCTGGGCGGCTATAAGCTTGCTTCACATTGAACATTCAGGTATTGGTTAAAAACAAATATCACATTGTCAGCTTTTAGTGCATATGTATCACTGTATAGACACTTAGTGGATCAAAACTATTTGCATGGAAAGTGTTAGATGGAAAACGGATAAGAATGCACATCTGCCTTACCCATGTGCCATTATTCCCTACTTTTGTATGTTTCTGGCATTCTGTTTGCTGAGCGGTGAGCATCCTGTGCGTGCCGTAGTTGCAATTGGTTGCACCTGCTGACAATATTATTGTAAGTGTCCTAGATTTCAGAGGCTTGACAGAACAGTGCTTGTGTTATACTTTGTTGTTAGGCGGATATGTCTGTTTTGGGTGAAGTACTTTAAAAATGATTACTTGTAAGAAGGTGGCATATTGCTGCGTTTTAGTATGGCATGACGTTTAATGTGGCACGTTGTGGTAACTTAACATGTGGCAGGCAACTCCCAATGGCGGCCTCCGCTGTCAATTTAATGGAAAAGGTCCCAGATGTCAGAGGCATGACAGCAGAGTGGCACAAGACAGCCCAGTGAGAGCATTGCTGCTTTGTGTGGTGCACTGGGACTCTTGTAAGCTAACACACCATGCCATGAGTGAGTGGCATCACATTACATCAGGCAGAGGTGCGTTTTTAGCACTTGTTTTTAAAGCAGAACATTAATAAGTCTCATTAAAGTAGCAATTGAAGCTAGTCCTATGTGAATCGGGAGACACAGCTCAATGCACCTTTTAATGCCTGCGTTTTCCGTTTAACGCAAGGCTCGGAGTCGTCTGATAAACTCTGGCAGCATGAAGAATGCTCTTCCACTAGACATCCTCCTGAAAGTGTAGGCGCCTGCCTCCCTCTTCTAATAAAGGCCTCATAATAGAAATGTATCTTTTTTTAGAGCTCAGTAATGTCATTTTTTGGGAGAGGGATGTATTGCCTTTCAAAGGCCCACAGTAAGCAATATTAAGCTGCGGCCACAGGATAATGAGCGTGGACTCAGTCAAGTCCTAAGCTTGGAATCGTCCATTCAGATTCCTTAAAACAGGAAGTGAGCGCATTTTTCCTAAAGATGCTTTTAGTCTGTTATTAGCACACCTGAAATGTTCATATTTAAACATATCAGACGTGCACTGCCCCTTTAACAAGTTGAATCCAGGAGAGTCCACGCTATAAATATTTAAACTGATTGCTAAATACTTGGCCGTCCTCCCAGGTGGACGGGCCGCGGAGCGGGACTTAGTGTCCTAGAGATAAAGGTGAAGGTTGGTGTCGCAGATGAGGCAGTTATCGTGTGCCGTCACATCCGGCCCTGCTCGCGCGACGGCGTTGCTGCGTGCGCAGCGCGCGAGGGCTGCTACGGGCCCGCGCCGCTTGACTGGAGGTGCGACGTCAGTCAGTGGATAACTAACAGCAATGCAGATCCGGGAAATGCGCAGCCCGTGGCTCTGCAGCGTTACTCAGCACCGCGGCCGCGGCGGGCTGACTCCAGAGCAAGGCTCGCCCTCACACATTGGGAGCCACAGCCTGCCAAGGCTCGCTCACTCAAGACGTAATGGGAACAAACAAGCACCGACAAAGCCAATAGTATGGGCTGTTGGATGGCGGAAGCGTTTTCTGAGTTCCTGCAGAGACGCACTTAGGGAAATGGGGGGGGGGGGGGGGCAGAAAGTTGAGGATAGCCAGAAACACAGAACAACACAGCCAGAAAGTTGAGGATAGTGGGGGCGCAGGAAGGGTGGACGAATGTACATGAAGGATTGATGAATGAATGTGAGTGAGGATGTGTGAATACATGTTAACGGATATACATTGATGGGTACGGTGCCGGAGGGATGGAACGTTTTGAAGAGGAATGCTTGACTGTAAAAGGGCATATGATGTGGGAGGAAGCGTAGACCGATAAATGCATAAGAAGGGCTGGCATTGGCCTGGATCCGGCAAAAAGTGTCCCCCAGGATCTCGGAAAGTCCATTTGCACCCTTCATTTATTTTACTGCATTCAGACGTCTTTAAACGGTGCCTTGCTGCCAAATCAGGGATTCGAACCAATCGATAGGATCAGGGGCAAGGCACTTTACCCAAAAGACCAGTTGAGCATCTGATCAGAATTGGTGCGAAATCACATATTACGCTTGTACTTTGCTGGAAATCAGGAATAATTAGGAACAGCTTTTTAGGTTGTACACCTTTTATTTTTCCCTTTTACCATTGTAGAAAACACCCCGTCCTTGTGTTATTTTTCAGGTGTAAATGATTAATCTTCTGAGTTGCAATTGTTTATGTGGGAGAGAGGTTGGGAAGTCAGAACATTCCTCCCGCCACTCCCCTCCCCCAACCCTCACCCGTTGTTGGTGGGATCACACCTTACATAAACTCAATTTGCTAAATTGTGCATAAGTGGGATACGGATGCATGGATTATTGATAAACATGTAGGGATCAGGATACATGTGTGCGAGGATGAGTGAATCAATGAGGATGGGCGAACTATCAAGTGTGAGGGCGGCAGCATGACACCCACAGCAAGGCTGCATCACTTGTTTGCTGTGCAGTGGCGCAGTACAGCATGGCATGCAACGAGAGAGACAGCGTATGCGTTCAGTTATTGAAAGACCAGAAAACTGTAGGGCATGTGATGGTCTTTCAGGGTCAGCAAACCGTCCCTGTTTCAACAATTTTAGTTTGTGGGCAGTGAAAGATGCACTTTAGCTGCTCTTTCTATCAGCAACCCCGCCCGAGGATACATAGTTGACACTGTTGTGCCCTGCCCACCTAGTGGCATAGGCAGCTGTTGGTGCTGGGTGGTGCAGAGGATCTCTGCAAAGAGCTGCAGCATTCCAAATGATTCAAGGTCACTGGTTGGTCAACATTTCTAGTGGAGGGGCATTAAAATGTCCCCAAAATTAGCACAGACACAACCGAGCATAGCGAGGGAGCACTAAGTAAGAGAGCCTCAGGCAGGTGCCCTGAAATTATTTTAAGTAATCGGTTGAAATGATGCATTACACAATTTTTGAGAAAAATGGCATACAAAGACATACACATTGCAGCCAGCACAGGAGGGTGACACTTAAAAAAGGCACTAGGTCCAAGGTCAACAACAGTCCACAGGAGCATTTTACAACCCTTTAATGATGTCTGTGCCCACAATATATGTCAGGATTCCCAAAGTTAAACTCACATACTCAGTCAAACTCTCACACATACACATGCATGCACATTCATGCAGACTTTTACGTAAATACACACAAGCACATTGCATAACATTCTAAGCATGCATGAATGTGCACATGCCAACAAAGGTGAATACTTTGCACACCTCCTATCCGTCAGTTGGCCACACACAGGTGAAGGAAGCGCCCCAAGAAGCCATCCAATGAGACTTCCTTTGACCCTGCTTGAGCACTTCCGGGTTTCCCCATGCACCCAATCATGGGGTAGGAGTGTCGATAAATGATTGCTCTGGGCCCATCTTACAAAGCAAGGGGTGTATCATATATTCTTTTTTTACGCGCTCTGGCTTTGTCACCATGATGGTGACAGAGCACCTGCTCACTTAAATGTGCCACAGTCAAATAGGCCTCCCGGCAAGGTCACGAGACGCAATGAGGAGTTTTTCGAAATCCATAATCAAGCAAGTATCCTCCAGTGGGATCTTCCGTTTGGAAGACCACTTCTCATTTAATTTAGCAAACTAGGTCATGTATTCCCATCAGGGGAGGCACGGGTAAAGTGTGTATGACACAAAGCTATATATCTTTCGCCTAATTTTTGAATAGAATAGGCCATATCAGGCAAGAAATATACACGTCAACGAGCCACCATGGCTCCAGTCCCCAGGAGTTCAGCACCAGTTCAGGGCCCTTGAGCAAGGCATTGTGGGTATGCACATTAGCAGAATGCATATGTGGTGGTCTGCTAATCTGTCTTGGGTTGATATGTATATAATAGCGCTACCTGAAGCAAAAATGCATGTTTTTCAGCTAATATGCACACCTACGTGCATTGCACCTAAGGCTTACACCACAACCTTTTGTTGATTGGTTGCCTCTCTTAACCACCCTTTTGTGCTTTGGTTCTTTGGCTCCCATAAATGGAGACCTAGGGCCTAACTGTGCTGATACAATCTCCCCATTGTGCTCATCACCTCTCTCCATCTACAGCCATGTACACCATGACCTTCGATTAGCTCTGCCCAGGGCCTTGTTACATTTTACCTTTTATTGGGCCATCCAGTATAAAGCATTCCACTTGAATGGTTCTCTCCTGCTTGATGGCCTTTAGTAGTACTCCTCTAATCCAGTGCAGCCAGCATCATCCATGCGTCTTCAACGCGCTACTTTCCAGTTTGCTGCTTTGAATGTTAGTTGATTCCCCTGCGGCATTTTGTACGTTTTTATTAAGCTTTCTACTCCCTCTGCTTTTTCAAGACTGTGATAGATCTTTGTGTCATCTGATGATACAGGGACAGCTTCTGTGACAAATCTGTGTGACAAATCTGGACAATTTGTCCCTTCTCCCCAGAGGGGATCCACCCCCTTTGAGGCTAGGGAGGTCAGCAAGATGCTCCCTAGGGGTCTTGGCAAGTGGGACCTGTGACGAATTGAAGGCATTCGCCCCTTCTCCCCAAGGGGGAACCCCCTCTGTGAGGCTAACAAAGCGAGTCCGCTCTGTAAAACGTTCCCTAGGGGTCGAGGCAAGTGGGACCTCACTGGGAGAGACTCCCCCATTGGGGAGAAGGACTCCCGTTCCTGTGAGAAACTCCCTAGACCAACAAACTACCTGGTAACCTGATGAATGTTGAATCCCTATCTTTGGCTGAAGGCAATGTAGGACTAAACCCAGTTGCAGAAAAGGAAGATGTCTCTTTAAAACAAGCCGCATATTTAACTGTGACGAGAAGGAAGAAAGGAGAGGAGCCTGATGCACAAGGGAAGCCCCCTGACATTATTACACTGACTGGAGGTGGAGCGCAAGTTAGTCGCAGAGCCCGCAACTTGGAGAAAGAGAGAGAGAAAACACGAATGAGACGCCAGAGAACCGGTGTATGCAGACACGAGAAGAGTCTTGGTTTGACCGAGAGAGGAACAAGCAACCCGGTGGTGGCATGACCACAAGCTGGACGTGGTGGGCAGGATGCCCCAGAAACGCTGATATCACCCGTATGGGAAATGTGGGTCGCTTCTAATCAGAAGCACAAGTATGAAGCAGGAGTCCGGCGCGGGCCAGAGAACGGGAAGACGAGAAGCAGAGACAGAGAGAAAAACCTCCCAAGCGAGAGCCGTGCACAGTCAACGGCCCATACCAAGAGAGAGCTACCTGGGGCGACCCTAAAAAGAGGGAGGCCAGCAGGATACCATTATCAATCAGAGAAAACTCATCCCAGTCACAAGAACGAAAAAAGCATGGCTAAAATTATGAGATGGGAGTTGGAGGTAAATAACGAGTATTCCAGAGAGGAAAGAGAGTTATTGTAAGAATCTGAAATCAAGTCCCAGTATGCAAGTTGAGTTATCAAATAAGCAACAAAGTCAACCAAGAAGTGAAAAGCCTCGAAGAGAGGGGCTGCACACCCACACAGCTGTTGTATAATTAGTAAAAGAAGAGACAAATCAAGACTGAGAATTTACGATAATGCAAGTTTAAAAAACAGTGAAGGAAAACTCTGTTCAAGTATTCCTGAGAGGAGGCCTGGGAGGTAACTACAAGTAACAATCTGAGTATCAAGAAATATTACTGTGGAAGACATACTCAAAAGGGGGCCACAGAAAGTATGAGAGAGAAAAGTGTTCTTGAGGAGCTACAAGAATTGATCGCAGAGACTATCTATCCCACGGGAGGTGTTATAATTCAAGAGACTATTTAATAAACTGGAGAGACTAGGTGTAACAGATTTTAAGGCATGGCACACCCCAGCCAGAGACTTCTTCCCCTGACACTGAAGGTGGCGCACAATAAAACGCCTTTTTACTTTTTTATTATTTGAACCCTGGTTCTTTTTTTGAAGAGGCACCCAACCCGTCTCACACCCACCTTAACAAACACCCCGTGCCACAGTGGACCATGAACTAGGCCGGTGTGTAACAAAGAAATAATTATTTATTTTTAGAATTCAAATGAAAAATCAGAATGAACAAATTTTAGGGCAGCAATCACCAGTGTGGTGACAATATAATGCAAAATGTTATAATACAATTAATTCAACTTTTTGACTCCATCGATATAAACTTTACATACAAATGGAAGCAAAATTTAGAAAAATTCACATTCATAGATGGCACTCATTTTATGCACCCCCCTGCAACACTCCCCCAAACACCTGCTAACTTCTGTGTGGATGGAAAGCAGTGGCAAAGAGTCAGCAAGAAGAGGGAAATTTTGTTTAAATTTGACCCACCACCCCAGAATGGGAGGCCAAAAGCGAAAAATGAACACCTTTATATTGGGCCAAATAGCATACTCGGATTGCACTTGTTACTTAGAGATCAGTTTACATTTGCTGTTGGAAAGATAGGACAGAACTGTGTGTGGCTGTACTACAGAGACAAGAAAGCTTACAGGCTACTGAGCAGGGTACTAGAGCAACATGAACACAGGTGAGAAAATCGATTTTGGGAGGAAAACAATACAGCAAAAATCACACGTGGCAAAATTGCAATTTCTTATTTCACACTAGCTTTACATTGGGAAACAGCTAAGAAAATGGGCTTAGCAGGCAAAATCAGAAATCCGTTTTTGGGATGGGAAACAAAGACACAGAACAGATAGGATACTGCAGGGAAGGGATGACTCTTATGGGATGGTGATATGGGTTTTTGTAACGCTCACCTGATTCCCGTAGAGGCGCCGGTCTTGACTGGGCGTATACCGTATCTTCAAAGGTGATGTGTAACACACGGCTGGCTCTTTGGGCTGGACCTCTGTGCACTGTATGTCTGATTCGAAGGGTACGATGTCTGCAGATAGAAAATATGGGATTAAGGAACTGGGTTATTGAATGTCTCTCTCTTCTTCCCTTTCTCTTCTCCTGTAGAACCCCAAAGGTTAACGCTCTCACCTTAGGTAAGTGAACGCTGTGCTCTCCATCTGCCTCGGGGCAGGGTGCTGTAACCAGTTTCTTCACTGGATAAGGGGAGCAGGCCTCTTGACTTCAGAGGACTGCTGTCCGTCGTTTACTGCACGAACGGTAAGTTTCGAGTAATTCTAATGTCTTTAAAGTCTTTAGTAATGATGTTTCTTGTTTTGCAGGGTTCCGGCGATGGCGGATGACGGGCTGAAGTGAGTTGAAGATGGAGCCCGTGTGATGAATAGAAGCGCCTGGAAGCACGTAAGTAAGCGCTTGTTGCCTGCTTCACGATGCGCTCTAACTGTCTTTTTATTTTGCAGGTACAAGTTCGGAGCGGCTGCAGGGTGCCGGAATACCCACTGGGTTAGATGTGGAAAGGAGTAATGGCACGTGAGTATTAAAGTTCCCCAATGTCTTTAAACGCACCTTGTTGTGTCTTTCAGATGCGGGATGCAGCGCCGAAGGCCTCCGGAGCGTGCGAAGAGTTGGTAAGCTTTTGTCTTTCAGATGCCGGAATGCAGTGTGAAGACCTCCGGAGCGCACGAAGAGTAGGTAAGCCTTTGTCTTTCAGATGCCGGAATGCAGCGCGAGGCGTTGGTGACAGCCGATGGACCAGGTAAGTGAAGAGCTGTCACTGAAGACCGTAATGCTAACCTGTTCTTTCTTGTCTTTATAGGTGTTGCTGAAGACTGGATTCAGGATGGTAAGCCTTTTTCCTTAGGCCCAGGATCAGATGCAGAAGACACGATGAGCGTTCTGCTGCAGAGGATGCAGAATAACGCAAAGCAAGATTCATCCATCGGGTGTGGTTTAAATAGCCTCCTGTAGTGCTTAGGTGTCTCCTTCCACAGCCACGCCTAGGTAAGAAAAGAGTTCCTGCTTTCCAGAAGAGTTCCAGTGTTCTGAATCTAGGGAGTGGCTCCTGCCCCACCCAACAGGAAAAGTAGTTCCAAACAGAAGAGGATCAGAGGCTCAACTGGCAGGCAAGTAAGCAGCATGGTCTGCTGCAGGTAAGTCCACCCAAGCATTATGAGCCCGGCGCTTCCAGCGCTGGGACTGGGCTTATTTATGAGCCTGGTGCCACTGGCGCCAGGACTGGGTCCAAAAGGTCCCAATTGGGACTGGTTGGCACTCGGAACCTGGGTTATGGATCTGCTTCCAAGGGAGTTGGGAAAACCCTGACCTTTTGGAAGCAGAGATCATGACAGTACCCCCCCTCAAGGCCCCTCCCAAACCGGGCTTCTCCGGGGGTTTTGGCTTGTCAGGAAATGTTCGGTGAAATCTTTTGATTAGGCGAGGAGCGTGGACATATTCAGCAGGTTCCCAGGATCTCTCTTGGGGGCTGTAGCCTTTCCAGTCAATTAGGTAAAATAGTTTAGATTTGGAGATCTTGGAGTCCAGAATGCTTTTGACTTCAAACTCGAGTTCTCCATCAACTAGGATAGGTTTTGGAGATTTAGTTAGTCGGGTTTGAGGTTGCACGGGTTTTAATAGAGAGACGTGGAAGCCCCGATGTATCTTCATGTGCGGGGGCAAGTCCAACTTGACCGCTACTGGGTTTACTATGGTAGTGATGGAATAGGGACCAAGGTATCTTGGGTTGAATGTGCGTGGCCCTTTTAGAGGTAGATATTTGGTGGATAACCAGACTTGATCCCCTACTTGATATTGAGGGGCTTCCTTCCGATGTTGATCTGCTCCTTTCTTGTATTGTTCTTTAGCCCTTTGAAGGTGAGAAACAGCTTCCTTAAAGGCTTGGGTGATTGTGGAATGCAGGTAGTCTACTGCTGGTGTTTCAAGATCTTGGAGGGGATCCAACTCCGAGGTTCGAGGGTGACTGCCTTACAAAAGAAAAAACAGGGTTTTCCCAGTTCCCGAATGGACAGTTATTGTAGGCATATTCGGCTATCCAAAGGATGTCTTTCCAAGTTTTTTCAGTTTGTTGCAGCATGCAGCGTAAATACTGTTCCAGAGTTTGATTGGTCCTCTCGGTTTGTCCGTCGGTCTGAGGGTGGTGACTGGTCGATAGTCTCACATCAATTTGAGCCGACCGACAGCAACTTCGCCAAAAATGAGAAATAAATTGACTACCTCGATCCGAAATTAGAACCGAAGGAAAACCGTGCAGTCGGACGATGTTTTCGAGAAATTCTCGGGCCAGAGTTGCTGCTGTTGGCAAGCCTTTGAGCGGAATGAAATGCGCCATCTTGGAGAATAAGTCCACGATTACTAGAATCGTATTGTATCCGGAGCATGGAGGTAGATCGGTGATGAAGTCCATAGAAAGCGTATGCCAAGGGCGAGGTGGGATGTCAATAGGGCGTAAGAGGCCTGCTGGTCTTTCCTTTTGACTCTTGTTTTGGGCGCATACTCCACAGGACATCATAAAGTCTCTGATATCTTTTTTCCAAGACGGCCACCAGAAGTAGCGCTTGATCTTTTCTGAGGTCTTGGCCATACCGGGATGTCCTTCCATTAAAGAATCGTGATAACAAGAGATTACTTTTTTCTGTAAATCTGTGCTGGGTAGGTATAATCATTCTTGGAAATACAATAAGTTGTCCTTTACTGCAAAGTCCTTTCCCTGCAGATGCCAATTCTGTATGTTTGCTGGAGTTACAAGTTGCCTGGCTTTATCCTTAACTTCCTCTATGGATTCTGTGGCGATTACACCCAGAATTCTTTGTTCGGGAATGATTGGCACAGGTTTAGGGTTGATCAAGTGTTCTTCCACTCCCATCCGAGAAAGGGCATCAGCTTTACCGTTCTTTGTACCAGGTCGATAGGTAATTATGAAGTCAAACTCGGCAAAGAATAATGCCCAACGGAGTTGTCTAGAGGATTGGGCTTTTGCGGTTTTCAAATATTGCAGGTTTCGGTGATCCGTAATCACAGTAACAGTGTGTCGGGCCCCCAGCAGATAATGCCGCTAAGCCTTAAAGGCAGACTTGATAGCTAGAAGTTCCTTGTCAGTAATCGTGTAATTGATTTCAGGAGGCGAGAATTTGCGGGACCAAAATGCCACGGGATGCAACTGATTGGTTACCGGGTCCTTTTGTGATAGAACTGCCCCCATGGCAAGGCTTGAAGCATCAGTTTCCACGATGTAGGGGAGTTCGGGGCGAGGGTGTTTTAAGATTGGTGCAGAGATAAATTTAGTCTTCAAATCCTGGAAAGCTTGTTCCGCCTCGGTAGACCATTCAAAACGTTTGTTTTCCTTTAACAAGGCAGTTATGGGCTGGACTATTCGAGAGAATTCGGGGATAAACCTGCGGTAAAAGTTAGCGAAGCCTAACATGCTTTGCACACCTTTTACGGAGGATGGTGATGGCCATTTGAGAACTGCATCGACCTTCTTTGAATCCATACGCACTCCGCCAGGTGATAATATGAATCCCAAGAATTGAACTTCAGTCACGTTGAAAACACATTTTTCCAACTTAGCGAAAAGTTTGTGTTGACGCAATCTTTCGAGGACCATTTTCACGTGTTTCCGATGTTCAGATTCCGATGAAGAATAAACGAGGATGTCGTCAATGTAAACAACAACACACACATCTATGAGCTCTCTGAGGACATCGTTCATAAAATATTGAAAGGCGGCCGGGGCATTGCAAAGTCCGAAGGGCATGACCTGATATTCAAATAGCCCATACTTGGTGCGGAAGGCCGTCTTTCATTCATCGCCCTCTTTTACTCGTACGAAGTGGTAAGCTCCTCTAAGATCCAGCTTTGTATATATGCATGCTTTTCTGACTTGGTCCAGGAGTTCAGGGATCAAAGGTAACGGATATCTATTCTTAACGGTGATCTGGTTCAGGGAGCGATAATCTATACAAGTTCTAAGGTCTCCTTCCTTTTTTGGAACGAAGAACAAAGCTGAAGAAGCAGGGGACTTGGAAGGACGAATAAACCCATTTGCCAGGTATTGATCCAGGTATTGTCGAAGGTGAAGGTTCTCAGGCTCGTGAGGGCATAAATTCTACTACAAGGAGGAGTAGATCCAGGTATCAGGTCTATCTGGCAGTCATAAGACCTATGAGGAGGTAGAGAGTTAGCCTGATCCTTCCGGAAAACATCTTGGTATTCTAGGTATTCGGGAGGTAACTGGGGAATCTCTGAAGAAATTGCTGCCAGTGCAACACCAGGTGGAGGGTGACAAGTAGAGACACATTCTGGAAACTGGACCGTTCTTGCTCGCCAATCGATCAGAGGATTGTGTTTCTCTAACCAAGTTATCCCTAGAATAATCTGAAACTGAGGGGCCTTGATCACATTGAACACGATCTTCTCATGGTGTCCATCTTGACTTACTAGCGTCACCTCTTGAGTGGTATGCGTTACTGGCCCGGAGGCTATCTCCGTACCATCCACCGTAGTAATGACGTCCTTTACAGCCTTGGGACAAAGAGTTAGATTCATCCTCAAAACCATTTCATGATCCACATAATTGCCGATGGCACCGCTGTCGACGTAAGCTTCAATTGCATGTAATCGATCCGGATTATCAGGGCTAATGAGGACCATAGGTATCACGAAATGCGAGGTCACGGAACTGGTTTTCACGCTCGGCAAGAGGACCTCTATTCTTGTCGGGCGAGGTCGTTTCCCTGCTCAGAGTTTGTAACTTTGGTAACTGCAGCTCCTACTGCCTTCTTTGCAGGTTTCACCGGACAGTCTCGAAGAAAGTGCCCTGAGTTTCCGCAATAGAGGCATAATTGCAACTGTTTTCTCCTTTCCCGCTCCTTTTGTGTTAGAGGACCTTTCAGACCCCCTATTTGCATGGGTTCCCCGGAGTCTACTCCTTTGGAAGGAGTTGGCGGTTTGGAAAATACTCGAGCATCAAACTTGGAACGATCGGCCTTCCTGTTCTGCAGTCTGTGATCTATTTGAACGACTAAGTCTATATAGTCCGAACAATCTTGTGGGGGATTCACTACTTGGGCTAACACATCTTTGAGCTCTCCACGTAGACCTCTATAAAACAGCGTAATCCTTTTGTCCTCAGGCCATTGAGTTTCCACTATCAGTCTGTTGAAAGACGCAATATAAGCCAAAAGGTCTTGATTACCTTGTCGCAACGAAAGAAGCTCATTGTCCAAGGCCTGCCCCTGTGAATGTCTTGCGAACAGTTTTTCCATACTGAGCTGAAAAGCTTGAAAATCATGGAGGACCGGATCATCTTGATTTACTAGAGGGATCGACCAGTCTGCCGCATTGCCACTAAGGTACGAAAGCACGAAAGCTACTTTAGCTTGATCAGTTGGAAAGGCTGCTGGCCGGCATAAGAAATGCAACCGGCACTTATTGATAAATACTGCAAACCTCTTTGGGTCACCAGAAAATCGTTCGGGCAGAGCCAGAGGTACATTCCCAGGTAGGTGCATCGGATTCTTAGAGGATGTAGAAGGAAGATTTCCCCCAGATGCGGGTAACTGGGTCTGTCCGGCTTGTGACTGTAGCAATTGTCTAGCGAGATCATCTGTTCGCTCCTTGGAAATAATCAGTTCCCTTCTTAGAGCGTTCGTTTCCTGACGGGCTGCATGCACTTCTGCCCTTAGTTCCCCAAGTAACTGGGCTAGCTGGTCGGTATCCGAGGTTTCCATAGCGCCTGGACGGGAGTTTTGTGGTAGGCTTTGCGTTCTGTAACGCTCACCTGATTCCCGTAGAGGCGCCGGTCTTGACTGGGCGTATACCGTATCTTCAAAGGTGATGTGTAACACACGGCTGGCTCTTTGGGCTGGACCTCTGTGCACTGTATGTCTGATTCGAAGGGTAAGATGTCTGCAGATAGAAAATATGGGATTAAGGAACTGGGTTATTGAATGTCTCTCTCTTCTTCCCTTTCTCTTCTCCTGTAGAACCCCAAAGGTTAACGCTCTCACCTTAGGTAAGTGAACGCCGTGCTCTCCATCTGCCTCGGGGCAGGGTGCTGTAACCAGTTTCTTCACTGGATAAGGGGAGCAGGCCTCTTGACTTCAGAGGACTGCTGTCCGTCGTTTACTGCACGAACGGTAAGTTTCGAGTAATTCTAATGTCTTTAAAGTCTTTAGTAATGATGTTTCTTGTTTTGCAGGGTTCCGGCGATGGCGGATGACGGGCTGAAGTGAGTTGAAGATGGAGCCCGTGTGATGAATAGAAGCGCCTGGAAGCACGTAAGTAAGCGCTTGTTGCCTGCTTCACGATGCGCTCTAACTGTCTTTTTATTTTGCAGGTACAAGTTCGGAGCGGCTGCAGGGTGCCGGAATACCCACTGGGTTAGATGTGGAAAGGAGTAATGGCACGTGAGTATTAAAGTTCCCCAATGTCTTTAAACGCACCTTGTTGTGTCTTTCAGATGCGGGATGCAGCGCCGAAGGCCTCCGGAGCGTGCGAAGAGTTGGTAAGCTTTTGTCTTTCAGATGCCGGAATGCAGTGTGAAGACCTCCGGAGCGCACGAAGAGTAGGTAAGCCTTTGTCTTTCAGATGCCGGAATGCAGCGCGAGGCGTTGGTGACAGCCGATGGACCAAGAGCTGTCACTGAAGACCGTAATGCTAACCTGTTCTTTCTTGTCTTTATAGGTGTTGCTGAAGACTGGATTCAGGATGGTAAGCCTTTTTCCTTAGGCCCAGGATCAGATGCAGAAGACACGATGAGCGTTCTGCTGCAGAGGATGCAGAATAACGCAAAGCAAGATTCATCCATCGGGTGTGGTTTAAATAGCCTCCTGTAGTGCTTAGATGTCTCCTTCCACAGCCACGCCTAGGTAAGAAAAGAGTTCCTGCTTTCCAGAAGAGTTCCAGTGTTCTGAATCTAGGGAGTGGCTCCTGCCCCACCCAACAGGAAAAGTAGTTCCAAACAGAAGAGGATCAGAGGCTCAACTGGCAGGCAAGTAAGCAGCATGGTCTGCTGCAGGTAAGTCCACCCAAGCATTATGAGCCCGGCGCTTCCAGCGCTGGGACTGGGCATATTTATGAGCCTGGTGCCACCGGCGCCAGGACTGGGTCCAAAAGGTCCCAATTGGGACTGGTTGGCACTCGGAACCTGGGTTATGGATCTGCTTCCAAGGGAGTTGGGAAAACCCTGACCTTTTGGAAGCAGAGATCATGACAGTTTTTTTATGGGAAATGCAAATCAGATTTTAAAAGGAAAGTAAACCACATGGGCAAAATCGGTTTTGTTAACACAATGATTAGTTCCACTGAGACTATATTTTAAAAACTATAATTGTTAAAGAAAGGCGCTTGTCTTGAAGAGGTCGAGTTCGAATTACAACCAAATCACTGTGATCAATTTGAGTTATTCCAAATGATACTAGGGACTTATACAGGCAACTGTAGGAAATAAAGAACAAATATGCTAACAGATATGGACATACAGAGATTCTTCTAGGGAAAAGGGTGAACAGAGGATACTGGCAATTTCGAAAATCACTAGGGTTTTAATGGGATTTTAATGGGGTTTGAACAGGATGCAAGGTAAAATAGTGGGATATGCAGTCCTTTGGGTACTGGGTGATGGGATACTTATAAGGCAAGCTTGGGTCTGGTAATTTGGACAGCCAGCAGGGTCCCTAGATGGCTGGTCACGAGCAGCGGGGTCAAGAGCTCTGGTTACTAGGTCCGCTGGACTCTCCTCATTGGGAACAGCTGGGCAAATTCTGGTCACTGTGGACCGTGGGATGGGTATACTGGGCAAAAAGGTCTGGTCACTGTATTCTCCTAAAGGTATCAGCAGCCCTTCCTCTTTTCTCCCTGAATTATTGGGATGAATGTGGTTCTGGATAGGTGGTTCTGCCTGGATCTGGGCCAGCTACCTCTGGACCTGGTTCTGGAGTCTTGGAATCTTGCAGGGTGAATTTTGAATGTTGAATATCCCTTTGTCTCCCAGCCTACCTCTTATATAGGCAGAGTGACATCATAGAATTTTTACAATATGAGCGGAAGGATCCTGAACTTACCCCCTGAATGGGATAGGCCAGGCTGTTGGAGTCGCCTCCTCACTCCGGGCTGATTGGTCCAAGGAAGTTACATCAGTTTAAGTGTGTGCATTTTATGATTTGCTTTGTCTCTCCACAGTTACATTTTACCAAAAGAAGATATGGAACAAAAACCTCATACTTACAATAGTCACCCACCATCATAAAAATCAGATAGGCAGATCCCATATTTTACAAGGAATATGCTGGTTCTAACGCCAATTCTGTGTGATGTTGCTTCGCCCTTGGGCACAATTTTGCCGTTTACAGGAGAAACATTTTATCAAAAATTCTACAAATGGCTACCCATAAATATAATGGTATTTGGTATAATTGGAATGCCATAATCAAGGAAGACAGACTCAATTATTTTTGATTTGATGCATAAGAGCAGCATGGACTGCAAACGGAAAAGTGACTCCTACGGAGGGAGGAGATTCATCGCTAAGCAGAGGTGACATCCTGGAGGGGCGGAGAAATCTCAAGCAGCGAGCCAGCAGGGGCCTGGGAGAAGCAAGACCTGCTAGCTGGAGGCTGATAGGCGGGCACTCTGACTGAGCAAGTGGCTCCGGTCAGGAGAGGAATGGAGACGGAAAGAAAATAGTCTTCCCTGGTGGTGCGACCACTGAAGAACAGTCATGGGCCTGGCACCCGGCAACTGATGCTGAGACAAGAAAAAGAAGAGGAGCCCGGGTCCCTGAGCTCCACACGGCAAGTGCCTTTGCCTTCGAGACGAGTACTGACAGGTAAGCAAAAGCTCCCAAAGTGAGAACACCAACAAAGGCTATGAAAATTGGTTTCCAATAATGCCGAAATCGACAAAGGTACACAAGCCAGAGAAAACAGAACAGGCTCACGACCCAGGTAAAAAACAGAGTGGAAGAGATACAGTGTATATCAAGGCAGGAGAAGTTGCCATCAGTCGGACGGAAATACGTCCTACGTGGAACAAAGGGAAAGGAGTTTGAACACTCTGCAACAAGGCTAGCCAAGGCAACTATGTGATGGGAACCTGTAAGTCCAGAGCGGGCGGAAGCCCTATGTTTATTGATTGTTTATTGATTGGAATGAGAACCAATACCCTTGCTAAAGAACCACATGACTCTGGGAGTCACAGTGACATGAAGGTGGGATACAGAGAAGTGTGTTTAAGTAAACCTGGAGGTATTTGGCCACAGATAACAAACTCAGAAAAAGTAATACAAGAGGAATTCTTCTTTCTTTTACAATGAGGGGGAAGAGAAAACAATACAGAGGATATTTGTATTTTAACCAACACTATGAGAAGGCTGTGAACTGTGTCCGTATATTCCAAAGGAACTTTGAGACTAAGAACAAGTCGTCTGCAAGTCAGGCCAAGCAGAAGCCCAAACTGTGGCTATTGAACAAGCTTCCTTTTTTTTGCAATTTTTTTTAAAGTGGTAGCGCCAGTTATTAAGGATTTGGACTCAGGAATCTTTATTTTTCGACTCTGACTAGCACCCTTAGTTTTGTTTCAGAGGGTAGGGAACTTCCCTCATAGTGATAGGGCCAGATACACATTTCCCTTTTAATTTAAATAAACCACATTGAAAACAAGACCTGTTGTAGCCTGAGTCCTTCTTCTGGTCCACCACACCTCCCTTTCAGTTCCTCTTTCATGTCCCTCATGAAAGTGCTGAATAGAACCGGGTTGGTGGAGGATCCTTGTAATAATCTATTCTGGGTTCTCCTCAATCAGACTGGACTAGTAGCGTTTTCTTCCACCTATGACACAGACAGTTTCAGTATCACTTTAGGAGTCTGGCCCCATCCAAAGGGCCTTCAACGTCATTTGTGTCTGTGCAGATGAAAGGTCTGACCGGAAAGCCAACTCCATCAGGTGCTACATCTTAAGGTGCTGGGCATCTAGTCAAATCCCTCAGTTAGTTTTGTCTAACATGACTCACATGAATTCCTCCAGCAGATTCCTTGTCACACCAGTAGCAAGGTTGTGGCCTTCCCTGTCATCTTCACAGCTCCGCACATGGAATCCCGCCCTTTATTGCCCATAACTTGGAGTTGACCTATTTCTTTCCTGTTTTTCCTTTGGTTCGTCTAACCACCTTCCCTCCTACTGTCTACCTCTGGATGTTAGTTGCTGTGACTGTGTACCTACAAACGCAGGAAATGTTCTCGTGCAAGGTCCGACTCTGCGTGTGAGCACCCTCCGATCCCTACTTCCCCTTGCTCTTTACTCGCTTGTCTACACACACTGTCTGCATGTGCATCAGTGAGAGGGAAGATTTTACTGAAACCTTTCTTTCAGGAGTCCTCCATATAAACCCCAGGTTTCTACAGCTCTCACGCAGCTCCACTGTTATCTTCTGCCTTCTCACATCATGGCGTGCCTTTGCTTAGGGGTTCAAGTTATAACCCATGCATGTACTTTGTTCCCATCTCAGTTCCCCAAGATGGTTTTCCACTTTCCTCTCTTTACATCACGCCATTTTGAACATAGCTCTAAAATGGCTCCTATTCCGGCATGGCTCTCCACTGGCACGAATCCCAGCATGGATTCCCAGTGGCTCATATTCCACTATGGCTCTACACTGGCTCGCATGGCTTTTGAATGTCTCGGATTTCTGCATGGCTCACCAATGGCTCATGGTCCTCCAATGGCTCAAATTCTAGTGTGACTCTCCAATGTTTCCGATCCCAGCATGGCTCTAAAATGGCTCCTATTCCGGCATGGCTCGCCACTGTCTCGGATTCCAGCATGGATTCCCACTGACTCATATTTCAGCATGGATTCCCACTGGCTCATATTCCAGCACGGATTCCCACTGGCTCATATTCCACTATGGCTCTACACCGGCTCGCATGCCTTTTGAATGTCTCGGATTTCTGCAAGGCTCGCCAATGGCTCATGGTCCTCCAATGGCTACAATTCTAGTGTGGTTCTCCATTGTTTCCGATTCCAGCATGGCTCTGAAATGGCTGCTTTACGGCATGGCTCTCCAAGTGCTCTGATTCCGGCGTGGCTCCCCCATGGCTACCATTCCTGTATGACTCACCAATGGCTCTGATTCCAGCATGGCACATCAATAACTCCGATACAAGTTTGGCTATGAAATGGATCAGATTCCATCATGGCTCACCCATGGCTCTGATTTCAGCATGGCTGATTCAAGTGTGGCTCTCCAACATATCAGATTCCATCGTGACACTCCGAAGGCTCCAATTCCAGCATGGCTCTTCAATGGCCCTGATTTCAGCATGGCTCTTCAAAGGCTGTGATTCCAGTGTGGCTCTCCAATGGCTCCTATTTCAGCATGGCCGTCCAGTGGCTACTATTTCAGCATGGCCGACCAGTGGCTACTATTTCAGCATGGCCCTCTAGTGGCTTCTATTTCAACATGGCCGTCCAGTGGCTTCTATTTCAGCATGGCCGTCCAGTGGCTTCTATTTCAGCATGGACGTCCAGTGGCTTCCGTTCCAGCATGGCTCTCTAATGCCTCTTATTGCAATATGGCTCTCCAGTGGCTCCTAGTCAATCATGGTTCTCCAATGGCTCTGACTCCAGCCTGGGTCTCCAAAGGCTCTGATTTCATCTTGGCTCTCCAGTGGCACTTATTTCAGCATGGCTCTCCAGTGGCTTCTATTCCAGCACGGCTATACAATGCCATTATGGCAGTTTGTCTCTCCAGTGGCTCCTAGTCAAGCATGGGTCTCCAATGGCTCTGATTCTGCATGGCTCTGCAAATGATCAGATTCCATTGTGACACTCGAAAGGCTCTGATTCCAGCATGGCTCTCCAATGGCTCTGATTCCAGCATGGCTCTTCAATGCCTCCTGTTGCAGTATTGTTCTTCAGTGACTCCCAGTCAAGCATGGCTCTCCAATGGCACTGATTCCACCATGACCCTCCAATAGCTGCTATTCCAGCATGACTCTCCAGTTACTTCTATTACAGCATGACTCTTCAATGGCTCTGATTCAAGCATGACTCTCCAGTGGCTCCCATTCCAGCATGACTCTCCAATGGCTCTGATTCCTTGGACCCCTTCCTCACTATTCTTAGAAAGGCACAGCTACACCCTACTGATGAGGTTCAACCAGACCGAAACACATGTTTGGGGTTGCTGTTGGTACTCTTGTTCAGAGGAGAATTGCCTAACATTTCGGTGCTTGATTGCCCCAGGGCAGGACAAAGACTGATGTGTTTAGGATATTTCTCCTCTGTGAAACATAGTGAGCTAAAGAGTCTGGGTAAGGCTCTTGTAACCAGGACTCATGTCTGGCAGAGAGTTTCCCAGGACCTCTGCCCCTTGTTATTTGTCTGATTCCAGCATGACTCTCCAATGGCGGCTACTCCAGCATGGCTCTCCAATGGACCTGATTCCAGCATGGCCCACCAACGACTCCCATTCCAGCATGGCCCACCAACGACTCCCATTCCAGCATGGCCCATCAATGACTCCCATTCCATCATGGCCCATCAATGGCCCCTATACCAGCATGGCCCTCCATTAGCTCCTATTCCAGCATGACTCTCCAGTGGCTCCTATTGCAGAGTGGCTCTCCAATGGACCCAATACCAGCATGACCCACCAATGACTCCCATTCCAGCATGGCCCATCAATAGCTCCTATACCAGCATGGCCCTCCATTAGCTCCTATTCCAGCATGACTCTCCAGTGGTTCCTACTGCAGGGTGGCTCTCTAATGGGTCCCTTTCCAGCATGGCTCTCCAGTGGGTCTACCAAGGCAAACTCCTACACATTCAGGAATGGGCATAGGGTCACAGGATGTGAGAGACATTCTTGGGTCCTCATGGCCAAGCCGGGAAGGGAGTGCAGTGCGAAGAATGTATCTATATTGTATTTGTCAAATTAATCTGTGGTAAAGTGGATTCTCTGAAACAATGGGATAACATGGACACCATCTACACAAAGCTATGCAGAGGCATTGACTCAAACTGCAAGACCACTATGATTTGTAAATATTGTTGTGTTGATGTTTAAATCCCGTCTTCCTTTTAAGAGTAGTAATGAATATGTCTTTGCTTTTGTTCATGGTGTAGCCATGCCAAAGCATATTTTTTTTGCATTACCTCCCACATCCAAAAATAAGAGTATTTGCAATTCCTGAAGGGCAGCCCCACTGATTGTGTAACTTGGGAAGGCTGAAAAGAATGAGCCACTGATAACCGGTGTTTGTTTCTGGAACTCGCGCTGGAAGGTGAGAATTACGAAGGCATTTCCTCCTCCACCCTGTGCTTTCTAGGTGGCCACACGCAAGAAAATGCACGGACGTTGTGCCTCTTCCTGAGGATGTCACTGTTTAATGACGACTGACATTCTTTGTTTATGCTCCCAGCCAGAAGGCTCTACTGGGCCAAGAGCAAAGCGCATGAGCAGAGGTTACACGGCTTGTGCATGTCAATGTTAATGTTAAAGGATATTGATTCCGTGTATTAACAGTTTAGGTCTACTTGATCGAAAATGTTTCACCTTTTCCAATTTGACCGAATTTTGTTTGGTCTTTTTTTGCTCTATAATGCAGGGGGAGACCCCACACGCCATACCCCGTACCGCCACCTTAATCTAATGCCTTACCCCACCCCACATATATATTTAATTAAATTTGACCGAAATTCCCAGAGAAAATGATCAAAAACATTTGGCTGAATTTAAAAGGTCCTTTTTTTTCTCGATCAAGTATGCTAATACTGCACTAACACCACCGGAGTGGTCCCCTGGCACTTCCAGATATCTGATGGAGGAGCCATAAAGCATACAAAATTGTCCCGGGAGGATAGCTCAGGGGCAACGTGTTCGCCTTGGAAGCAAGACGACACGAAGCAACATAGGTTCGGTCCGCTCTTAGAAACCTCTGGGTATTTAAGCACACTATAAATATGCAACTAAGGCAAAAAACTATTACGCAACTAAAAAACAAATAATTCCTGCAACAGAGCCTCGATCCCGCCTGCTGTGTGAGCGCTTTAAAAATGCAAATAAATAAAATAAATTGTTATGCTGCATGTTTCATACACCACCAAATCAAAGTCACCTAATTAACATGGCAGCGTGAAGCTGAGCTTGGTAGGCCGTGGCGAGCGCAAGCTCTCAACTCACATGTTTTTGGCATGGGTCATCTGCCTTAAAATCAGCTTACTCACCCGCCTTGAAATCAGCTGACTTACCCGCCAAGTCTCCTATAAACCCATTCATTTCAATGGACTCTTACCAGCCCCCACCCCAAAAATCGGGTGTTTTCACCCGCCTTGGTGACAGAAAATGTCGAGAGGTTTGGCTCTAGCTGTGAGCATACATGCCAACATTTTGCAGCAGCACGGAGGCAGAGTCTCTCCGACCAATCGATTACAGATACATTGGGGTTTGACTTATTTGAGGAGGGAGGAAGTAAAAAATAGCAACCTTTCTGCTAACAAAATAGGCAGTCTTCTGCCTAAATCGTGAGGGTTGGCATGCATGCGTAAGTGTTCGACGAGCTATAACGATGGAGTGTATTGCCTTTAGAAGCTAATGACAAATCTTGTAAGTTTATAATATGTGTTTCTTATGACATTTGATTTTTGCTGACAGAGATATTGGCAGCACATGGCATAGTCCTATCAAGAACCCGCAGTTTGTCATGTGCCTGTACAGTAGTGTCTTGTGGCAAGCACGTGATGGGCAGCCGTTTTGTGTATAGTACAGCTTCTCTGGAAAACAATGGATCATTGACGCCCAAAGAGCCTCCAGTCTGATAGAGATGATTGCATTGCACTAATGTTTTGCACCGGCCGGAAAGGGTGCACGTGAACTTCAGTCCACCAGTCACAGGGCAAAGCAATTGAAGTGCCCCTTTGTGCGCAGACAACGAACAGCCAGAGGGCCACAGTACATCTCATCTTAATATAGACTCTTAGGCCCCGATTCCTGCTGTGGTGTTATTCTATAGTAATGCTACAACTGGTGCAATAGTCGTGCATTCGTGTTCCTTTCTGCTAATGCTCCCAATTCATGCTTTCACCGAAAGTGATGTGGTGATTTAGTTTGCAGTGGTTTCTGCTGCATGTTTTGCATGTGCACACTTTTACTTTTTCCATGATATTGCAGCAACATATATTGCGCTTGTACTATTAACACATGGAGATCGTTGTTGACCTCTCAGCCAATCAGAATGTTGAGAGCATAGTCAATAACTACTTGTATTGACTGCATTCTGAACACTTACTTTAAAAGAAGGCAGGGAAACCACAATGCAATTTCTAGGTAAGGATTCTTTCAACAATACACTTGCTTTCTGGAAGGACCTTTTTTCACTGCAACATCCTATTTCACGCACTACAGAGTGCTAACACTTGTGAAAAAATGCTTCCATGTTCTCATAGATAAACATATTGCTTTTACATGGCACATAATGCATGCCAATGTTAAAACCACTCCAGTTTAACAAAGCCTACAATTAAAATGCTTAACTTATGAAGACAACCTTGTTGTTAAATACTGCCAGACAAAAACACGGTTAATTTACTGAGTTTGTCTATTTACTTTAATCACTATTAATGTAACGTTCTTACTTCACCACCTCACCACCAACGCTTCAAAACCTGTATTACTATTACCACTATGTGTTAATAGCTTTATAGACCTTGGCTGGGGTAATTTTCGCTTGGGATAATGATCCGTCCCCAACGTATTGCCCTCTGCAATAAAGCTGCATTATTTGTTCTGCAAAGCCCACTTTTTCCTAAAGAATTTAATGTTAAGTTGACTTAGAAATCCAGCACCCAAACTTTAGACACTTCACCTGCAAGGATGGATCGATAAGGAGTGTGAGGTAGGTGCTGGTCTAAAGCCAACCCTCGGTATATCTCTAGGAGGCACCATTTTTTTGAATGGCCTCTTAACTCCAATACCAATCCACAGCGAGTCTCAGCACTGTTGTAACTAGAGGCCTTGCCAGGGCTCGTGCAAGATCACATGACGAAGGTCCAAAGTGACCACAGCATGTCACCTGCTGGGACAGCGGTGATCACGTCTAAGTGCTAAATGAAAGGGCTGAGCGGTCTCCGGCTCGGCAGTTGATCACTAGCCATGGAGTCAGAGGGCTGTGTGTGTGTGTCTCCTGATTAACTCTGGGCCCCAGCCCTGCCGGAGGCCGTAAAAACTGGCAACGAGGATTAGATACGCCCGCGCCAGTCACCTGTCATTATAGGGACAGAGCCTGTCACTGCTGCACCGCTGGGGCACGACAAAGCTCGCTCGCGCATGGGGGAGAGAAGAGCACAACACTTAGGCCAGTGACGCCCTCTCCCGCTGCGCATGGTAGCCACTCCCCCGTGTCAAGCTGTGACACGGCTCAGACATGCAGCTACTTGCTTCCGCATGGCGGAGCCATGGAACCTAGTCTGGTGTGTCGCTGGCAGGGAAGGCGCAATGGATCCGCAGCACCCACCTTCCGCCTGGTGGAGAAGGTACGTGGCATGGCTCTACAGCCGCAGCCTTAATTTGACTATCTCCCACCTGGGGAAGGAGGCGTAGCCTCAGCAGCATCAGTTTGATTGAACTTCTGCTTGGGGGAGTGAGACTGCGGCACAGTCTCCACTGCCGACGCATTGGGAAAAGTGGTGCTCCCGCCTGGGGGAGAGGGAGCGGCACGGCCTGTAAGCCACCACCAGATTGAAGGCGTGACTTGCCACAGCCTCCAGTTGCTCCCACATCGGGGAGCCTGCAGTTGGACAACACCCTGCTGCTAGACATCGACTGATCCTGTCTGGGTGAGCACGGTCTTGGTGCAGCATCTGCCTGCAGCCACAGGGGGTAATTAGCTCCCACCTTGGGGAGAGGACACATGGCGCGGCCAAGACAAGCAACCATCCCCTCCTGCATTGGAGAGCCACAGAACCTGGTCTTGCGGCATGGTGAGCCCCTGGTCTGGCCCGGGGAGCTTGAATGTGGAGCAATGGATCCACAGTCTGCCCCTTCCAAGGAACCACCCTCCTGCCTGGGGGAGTCGGAACTGGTGTGGCACGTGAGCCGCCGCCTGTAGCCTGCCCTCTCCCTAAAATGGTGTCTGTGCCTGACTCGGGGAGGACTGGTCATGGTGCGGCCAATGCTACTTGCCTGCATCCCCCACTTACCCTCTTCAGAGATAGCTGCCACCTGGGGGAAAGCAGGATGGTGGCACGGTAATGACTGCTGCTGAAATTGATGTCTCCCAACTGGTGGGGTGGGGAGAGAAGGACACAGCGTGCCCTCAGCCACTGTCAACGCGGCTTCAACCACCTCAGCGATGTCAATCTTTCCACACCTGCATGGGGACACAAGGAGAAGGTTCCCCACCCACCGTGGGGGAGGGGCATCTGCCACCAGGTCCAATGAGCCCCCACTGGGAAAAGGACGCCCACTTAGGGAGTGCTTGTGCGGCCAAGCTAAAGAAAGAACAAGGCCACCCCAGAAGCACAGGCCCATCAGTGGTATAATGAACTCCTTCCGCAGGGAGCACCGAAAAAGGCTGTGACACCCGCCGCAGTAAGGTAAACATCTCCAGCCTTGGGGAGCGTAAACATGGTGCGGCCTGGACATGCTGCCTGCAGCCCTACCCCCATTAGGTGTGGCATAGCCACAGCTGGCCAGCTGCAGAGTGAGACGGTATCCCAGAGACAGAAGTCGGCGTGAGAGCGCAGTGGTGAATGATGGGTACTTGAAACTGCTGTCCTGCATCTTTTCTGATGCTTAATGTGGGCCCTGTGAGAGTCCCTGAACTACTGCCAGACAACTGCCACCAAGTCCTACAGCAGATGTGGCCCCTGGTGTACCCGAGTGCGGCTTAGCCCCCAACCATCACGACAATGGACTAATAAAGTTTCCCCCCTGGTGTGTTTGTCCCACTGCCCAGTGTGTCCTGTGTATATACTGATGATTACATTGTGTGTTATCCCAATGCTCCCCATGTGCATTGGCTATCGATAAAGATGACTCTTGCTTTGCCCACCACTCCAAGTAAGTGGAGCGCTTGCGCAGCCCGCTGGGAAGTGTTGCACATTCTGCTAATGTATATTGTCATTGTTTATTTTATACCCTTGGCATGGGATGTTGCAACTAGATCCCATTCCAGGGCTCCTGCGAGGTCACATGGCGATGGTCCAATGTGATCACAGAACGCCACCCACTGGGACGGCGGTGATCATGTGTAAGTGCTGAATAAAAGGGCCGAGCAGAAGGCAACAGGAAAGATGGCGGCGCTGTACCCACTCCTGAAGAGCAAGTCCATGCCCCTCCGGACAAAGATCAACGTCTACAAGGTGATCATCAGACCAACCCTGACGTATGCCTCCCCAGCATGGATGACCTGCCATGAGCGACACCGGAAGAGTCTTCAGATAGTCCAGAACAAGGCCCTGCGGATATCGTCTGGAGCTCCAATCTTCACAAGGATAGCAGACCTTCACAGAGACCTGGACATCGAGATGTTGGACGAATATCTAGCGAAGCTGAGTAAGAACTTCTGCCAAGGACTGGATCAGATCCCGAACCCTCTGATCAGAAGACTCACTGCCACCACTGCAAACCCCTTCGACCGCTATCCACGGCCCATCACTGCGAAGACCCTGTGAAACCAGCTCTACTGTGACAAGACCACACAGACCAAGAAGAATACAAACCCACGACTACATACTCAACCCGAGACGATGGAGTAATGAGGCTCAAGCCTCGGTATCCAAAAATCACTGCTGATGGATACAAATCTATCAGCAAGAAGAAGAACAAGCGCCCGCTCAGCAGTTGATCACTAGCCATGAGTGTTGGGGGGGTGGGTGTGTGTGCCTCCTTATTAGCTCCGGGCCCCGGCCCCGCCGCAGCCCTTAACAAGCATTAACCTTGCCCGTCCTACGCTAAGCATGGGAACGGCCTAATTAGCAGTGTGGCCGTAAAGTGGAGAAAAGTAGCACTGTGTGCTAATTCCCCCACACGCTGTGCTACGCCTCTGACACCACTCGACTCTCATGCAAAGTGCAGCCGACATTGTACACGCAGGCAGAAGGGCCCCTCAACCTCGGAGCTACTTCCCCACGTGAATGGGCACTCACCAGCCCTTTATAGAGTGTTGCCCAACCGCTGGAATGTGGCACCAGCTCTCATCGGACCAGTGGCCCCGTATTTAAAGTGTATGTAAAGGGGAAAAGGGAGCCAATAGCAGCTGGGCAGTTGGCGCCGGCGCTCGAGCTTGTGCTTAGGCCAGTGATTGCTCCAGTGAAAGCACAGGGCCTCCAGCAGTGTATTTGACACATGGAGGAATTGCTCAATGGTATGAGTGTAAAAAAAAGATTGAAAACAGGGGCAATTTGATCTAAACCTTCAGAATTCAAGTTGCCAGCTGCAAGACAGGCCAAAAGCCGCTCATGCGCCATATGCACACAGCACAGCATTTCTTACTCGTTTTCACTCGCCAATGGCTAGGGGCAAGTGCACATTTCCTGGCCTTTAGTACCTTGTTAAACAGAGTACACAGCAAAAAAGGCCAGTCCATAAAGTGGTGAAATGCGGCAGCTGTTGAGAAACATCTACTGCATATTGCCCGCGCTGTTTGCCGCTTCAGCCGTTCAGGGTGAAGGCACATGCGACTTTGTGCAGAGGGGATTTAGGGACCAGAGAGTGCCCAATGGTGTTCTGGGTACCACTGGGTGAAGATGTATGAGGGTGAAGGTACATGCGACTTTGTGCAGAGGGGATTTAGGGACCAGAGAGTGTCCAATGGTGTTCTGGGTACCACTGGGTGAAGATGTATGAGGGTGAAGGTACATGCACATTTGTGCAAAGGGGATTTAGGGACCAGAGAGTGCCCAATGGTGTTCTGGGTACCACTGGGCGAAGATGTATGAGGGTGAAGGTACATGCGAATTTGTGCAAAGGGGATTTAGGGACCAGAGAGTGCCCAATGGTGTTCTGGGTACCACTGGGCGAAGATGTATGAGGGTGAAGGTACATGCGAATTTGTGCAAAGGGGATTTAGGGACCAGAGAGTGCCCAATGGTGTTCTGGGTACCACTGGGCGAAGATGTATGAGGGTGAAGGTACATGCGAATTTGTGCAGAGGGGATTTAGGGACCAGAGAGTGCCCAATGGTGTTCTGCGTACCACTGGGCGAAGATGTATGAGGGTGAAGGTACATGCGACTTTGTGCAGAGGGAATTTAGGGACCAGAGAGTGCCCAATGGTGTTCTGCGTACCACTGGGCGAAGATGTATGAGGGTGAAGGTACATGCGACTTTGTGCAGAGGGGATTTAGGGACCAGAGAGTGCCCAATGGTGTTCTGGGTACCACTGGGCGAAGATGTATGAGGGTGAAGGTACATGCGACTTTGTGCAGAGGGGATTTAGGCACCAGAGAGTGCCCAATGGTGTTCTGGGTACCACTGGGTGAAGATGTATGAGGGTGAAAGCACATGCGACTTTGTGCAAAGGGGATTTAGGGACCAGAGAGAGCCCAATGGTGTTCTGGGTACCACTGGGCGAAGATGTATGAGGGTGAAAGCACATGCGACTTTGTGCAAAGGGGATTTAGGGACCAGAGAGAGCCCAATGGTGTTCTGGGTACCACTGGGCGAAGATGTATGAGGGTGAAGGTACATGCGACTTTGTGCAGGGGGAATTTAGGGACCAGAGAGTGCCCAATGGTGTCTGGGTACCACTGGGCGAAGATGTATGAGGGTGAAGGTACATGCGACTTTGTGCAGAGGGAATTTAGGGACCAGAGAGTGCCCAATGGTGTCCTGGGTACCTCTGGGCGAAGATGTATGAGGGTGAAGGTACATGCGACTTTGTGCAGAGGGAATTTAGGGACCAGAGAGTGCCCAATGGTGTTCTGGGTACCACTGGGCGAAGATGTATGAGGGTGAAGGTACATGCGACTTTGTGCAGAGGGAATTTAGGGACCAGAGAGTGCCCAATGGTGTTCTGGGTACCACTGGGCGAAGATGTATGAGGGTGAAGGTACATGCGACTTTGTGCAGAGGGAATTTAGGGACCAGAGAGTGCCCAATGGTGTTCTGGGTACCACTGGGCGAAGATGTATGAGGGTGAAGGTACATGCGACTTTGTGCAGAGGGAATTTAGGGACCAGAGAGTGCCCAATGGTGTTCTGGGTACCACTGGGCGAAGATGTATGAGGGTGAAGGTACATGCGACTTTGTGCAGAGGGAATTTAGGGACCAGAGAGTGCCCAATGGTGTTCTGGGTACCACTGGGCGAAGATGTATGAGGGTGAAGGTACATGCAACTTTGTGCAGAGGGAATTTAGGGACCAGAGAGTGCCCAATGGTGTTCTGGGTACCACTGGGCGAAGATGTATGAGGGTGAAGGTACATGCGACTTTGTGCAGAGGGAATTTAGGGACCAGAGAGTGCCCAATGGTGTTCTGGGTACCACTGGGCGAAGATGTGCGAGGGTGAAGGCACATGCGACTTTGTGCAGAGGGAATTTAGGGACCAGAGAGTGCCCAATGGTGTTCTGGGTACCACTGGGCGAAGATGTACGAGGGTGAAGGCACATGCGACTTTGTGCAGAGGGAATTTAGGGACCAGAGAGTGCCCAATGGTGTTCTGGGTACCACTGGGCGAAGCTGTACAAGGGTGAAAGCACATGCGACTTTGTGCAGAGGGAATTTAGGGACCAGAGAGTGCCCAATGGTGTTCTGGGTACCACTGGGCGAAGATGTACGAGGGTGAAGGTACATGCGACTTTGTGCAGAGGGAATTTAGGGACCAGAGAGTGCCCAATGGTGTTCTGGGTACCACTGGGCGAAGATGTACGAGGGTGAAAGCACATGCGACTTTGTGCAAAGGGGATTTAGGGACCAGAGAGTGCCCAATGGTGCTCTGGGTACCACTGGGCGAAGATGTACGAGGGTGAAAGCACATGCGACTTTGTGCAAAGGGAATTTAGGGACCAGAGAGTGCCCAATGGTGTTCTGGGTACCACTGGGCGAAGATGTACGAGGGTGAAAGCACATGCGACTTTGTGCAAAGGGGATTTAGGGACCAGAGAGTGCCCAATGGTGTTCTGGGTACCACTGGGCGAAGATGTATGAGGGTGAAGGCACATGCGACTTTGTGCAGAGGGAATTTAGGGACCAGAGAGTGCCCAATGGTGTTCTGGGTACCACTGGGCGAAGATGTATGAGGGTGAAGGCACATGCGACTTTGTGCAGAGGGAATTTAGGGACCAGAGAGTGCCCAATGGTGTTCTGGGTACCACTGGGCGAAGATGTATGAGGGTGAAGGTACATGCGACTTTGTGCAGAGGGAATTTAGGGACCAGAGAGTGCCCAATGGTGTTCTGGGTCCCACTGGGCGAAGATGTATGAGGGTGAAGGTACATGCGACTTTGTGCAGAGGGAATTTAGGGACCAGAGAGTGCCCAATGGTGTTCTGGGTCCCACTGGGCGAAGATGTATGAGGGTGAAAGCACATGCGACTTTGTGCAGAGGGAATTTAGGGACCAGAGACTGCCCAATGGTGTTCTGGGTACCACTGGGCGAAGATGTATGAGGGTGAAAGCACATGCGACTTTGTGCAGAGGGAATTTAGGGACCAGAGAGTGCCCAATGGTGTTCTGGGTACCACTGGGCGAAGATGTATGAGGGTGAAGGCACATGCGACTTTGTGCAGAGGGAATTTAGGGACCAGAGAGTGCCCAATGGTGTTCTGGGTACCACTGGGCGAAGATGTATGAGGGTGAAGGCACATGCGACTTTGTGCAGAGGGAATTTAGGGACCAGAGAGTGCCCAATGGTGTTCTGGGTACCACTGGGCGAAGATGTATGAGGGTGAAGGCACATGCGACTTTGTGCAGAGGGAATTTAGGGACCAGAGAGTGCCCAATGGTGTTCTGGGTACCACTGGGCGAAGATGTATGAGGGTGAAGGCACATGCGACTTTGTGCAGAGGGAATTTAGGGACCAGAGAGTGCCCAATGGTGTTCTGGGTACCACTGGGCGAAGATGTATGAGGGTGAAGGCACATGCGACTTTGTGCAGAGGGAATTTAGGGACCAGAGAGTGCCCAATGGTGTTCTGGGTACCACTGGGCGAAGATGTATGAGGGTGAAGGCACATGCGACTTTGTGCAGAGGGAATTTAGGGACCAGAGAGTGCCCAATGGTGTTCTGGGTACCACTGGGCGAAGATGTATGAGGGTGAAGGCACATGCGACTTTGTGCAGAGGGAATTTAGGGACCAGAGAGTGCCCAATGGTGTTCTGGGTACCACTGGGCGAAGATGTATGAGGGTGAAGGCACATGCGACTTTGTGCAGAGGGAATTTAGGGACCAGAGAGTGCCCAATGGTGTTCTGGGTACCACTGGGCGAAGATGTATGAGGGTGAAGGCACATGCGACTTTGTGCAGAGGGAATTTAGGGACCAGAGAGTGCCCAATGGTGTTCTGGGTACCAATGGGCGAAGATGTATGAGGGTGAAGGCACATGCGACTTTGTGCAGAGGGAATTTAGGGACCAGAGAGTGCCCAATGGTGTTCTGGGTACCACTGGGCGAAGATGTATGAGGGTGAAGGCACATGCGACTTTGTGCAGAGGGAATTTAGGGACCAGAGAGTGCCCAATGGTGTTCTGGGTACCACTGGGCGAAGATGTATGAGGGTGAAGGTACATGCGACTTTGTGCAGAGGGAATTTAGGGACCAGAGAGTGCCCAATGGTGTTCTGGGTACCACTGGGCGAAGATGTATGAGGGTGAAGGTACATGCGACTTTGTGCAGAGGGAATTTAGGGACCAGAGAGTGCTCAATGGTGTTCTGGGTACCACTGGGCGAAGATGTATGAGGGTGAAGGCACATGCGACTTTGTGCAGAGGGAATTTAGGGACCAGAGAGTGCCCAATGGTGTTCTGGGTACCACTGGGCGAAGATGTATGAGGGTGAAGGTACATGCGACTTTGTGCAGAGGGAATTTAGGGACGAGAGACTGCCCAATGGTGTTCTGGGTACCACTGGGCGAAGATGTATGAGGGTGAAGGTACATGCGACTTTGTGCAGAGGGAATTTAGGGACCAGAGAGTGCCCAATGGTGTTCTGGGTACCACTGGGCGAAGATGTATGAGGGTGAAAGCACATGCGACTTTGTGCAGAGGGAATTTAGGGACCAGAGAGTGCCCAATGGTGTTCTGGGTACCACTGGGCGAAGATGTATGAGGGTGAAGGCACATGCGACTTTGTGCAGAGGGAATTTAGGGACCAGAGAGTGCCCAATGGTGTTCTGGGTACCACTGGGCGAAGATGTATGAGGGTGAAGGCACATGCGACTTTGTGCAGAGGGGATTTAGGGACCAGAGAGTGCCCAATGGTGTTCTGGGTACCACTGGGCGAAGATGTATGAGGGTGAAGGCACATGCGACTTTGTGCAGAGGTGATTTAGGGACCAGAGAGTGCCCAATGGTGTTCTGGGTACCACTGGGCGAAGATGTACGAGGGTGAAGGCACATGCGACTTTGTGCAGAGGGGATTTAGGGACCAGAGAGTGCCCAATGGCGTTCTGGGTACCACTGGGCGAAGATGTACGAGGGTGAAGGCACATGCGACTTTGTGCAGAGGGGATTTAGGGACCAGAGAGTGCCCAATGGCGTTCTGGGTACCACTGGGCGAAGATGTACGAGGGTGAAGGCACATGCGACTTTGTGCAGAGGGGATTTAGGGACCAGAGAGTGCCCAATGGCGTTCTGGGTACCACTGGGCGAAGATGTACGAGGGTGAAAGCACATGCGACTTTGTGCAAAGGGGATTTAGGGACCAGAGAGTGCCCAATGGCGTTCTGGGTACCACTGGGCGAAGATGTACGAGGGTGAAAGCACATGCTACTTTGTGCAAAGGGGATTTAGGCACCAGAGAGTGCCCAATGGCGTTCTGGGTACCACTGGGCGAAGATGTACGAGGGTGAAAGCACATGCGACTTTGTGCAGAGGGAATTTAGGGACCAGAGAGTGCCCAATGGCGTTCTGGGTACCACTGGGCGAAGATGTTTGAGGGTGAAAGCACATGCAACTTTGTGCAGAGGGAATTTAGGGACCAGAGAGTGCCCAATGGCGTTCTGGGTACCACTGGGCGAAGATGTATGAGGGTGAAAGCACATGCAAATTTGTGCAGAGGGAATTTAGGGACCAGAGAGTGCCCAATGGTGGTCTGGGTACCACTGGGCGAAGGTGTATGAGGGTGAAAGCACATGCGACTTTGTGCAGAGGGAATTTAGGGACCAGAGAGTGCCCAATGGTGTTCTGGGTACCACTGGGCGAAGATGTATGAGGGTGAAAGCACATGCGACTTTGTGCAGAGGGAATTTAGGGACCAGAGAGTGCCCAATGGTGTTCTGGGTACCACTGGGCGAAGATTAATGAGGGTGAAAGCACATGCGACTTTGTGCAGAGGGAATTTAGGGACCAGAGAGTGCCCAATGGTGTTCTGGGTACCACTGGGCGAAGATGTATGAGGGTGAAGGCACATGCGACTTTGTGCAGAGGGAATTTAGGGACCAGAGAGTGCCCAATGGTGTTCTGGGTACCACTGGGCGAAGATGTATGAGGGTGAAAGCACATGCGACTTTGTGCAGAGGGAATTTAGGGACCAGAGAGTGCCCAATGGTGTTCTGGGTACCACTGGGCGAAGATGTATGAGGGTGAAAGCACATGCGACTTTGTGCAGAGGGAATTTAGGGACCAGAGAGTGCCCAATGGTGTTCTGGGTACCACTGGGCGAAGATGTATGAGGGTGAAGGCACATGCGACTTTGTGCAGAGGGAATTTAGGGACCAGAGAGTGCCCAATGGTGTTCTGGGTACCACTGGGCGAAGATGTATGAGGGTGAAGGCACATGCGACTTTGTGCAGAGGGAATTTAGGGACCAGAGAGTGCCCAATGGTGTTCTGGGTACCACTGGGCGAAGATGTATGAGGGTGAAGGCACATGCGACTTTGTGCAGAGGGAATTTAGGGACCAGAGAGTGCCCAATGGTGTTCTGGGTACCACTGGGCGAAGATGTATGAGGGTGAAGGCACATGCGACTTTGTGCAGAGGGAATTTAGGGACCAGAGAGTGCCCAATGGTGTTCTGGGTACCACTGGGCGAAGATGTATGAGGGTGAAGGTACATGCGACTTTGTGCAGAGGGAATTTAGGGACCAGAGAGTGCCCAATGGTGTTCTGGGTACCACTGGGCGAAGATGTATGAGGGTGAAGGTACATGCGACTTTGTGCAGAGGGAATTTAGGGACCAGAGAGTGCCCAATGGTGTTCTGGGTACCACTGGGCGAAGATGTATGAGGGTGAAGGTACATGCGACTTTGTGCAGAGGGAATTTAGGGACCAGAGAGTGCCCAATGGTGTTCTGGGTACCACTGGGCGAAGATGTTTGAGGGTGAAAGCACATGCAACTTTGTGCAGAGGGAATTTAGGGACCAGAGAGTGCCCAATGGTGTTCTGGGTACCACTGGGCGAAGATGTATGAGGGTGAAAGCACATGCAAATTTGTGCAGAGGGAATTTAGGGACCAGAGAGTGCCCAATGGTGGTCTGGGTACCACTGGGCGAAGGTGTATGAGGGTGAAAGCACATGCGACTTTGTGCAGAGGGAATTTAGGGACCAGAGAGTGCCCAATGGTGTTATGGGTACCACTGTGCGAAGATGTATGAGGGTGAAGGCACATGCGACTTTGTGCAGAGGGAATTTAGGGACCAGAGAGTGCCCAATGGTGTTCTGGGTACCACTGGGCGAAGATTAATGAGGGTGAAAGCACATGCGACTTTGTGCAGAGGGAATTTAGGGACCAGAGAGTGCCCAATGGTGTTCTGGGTACCACTGGGCGAAGATGTATGAGGGTGAAGGCACATGCAAATTTGTGCAGAGGGGATTTAGGGACCAGAGAGTGCCCAATGGTGTTCTGGGTACCACTGGGCGAAGATGTATGAGGGTGAAAGCACATGCGACTTTGTGCAGAGGGGATTTAGGGACCAGAGAGTGCCCAATGGTGTTCTGGGTACCACTGGGCGAAGATGTATGAGGGTGAAAGCACATGCGACTTTATGCAGAGGGGATTTAGGGACCAGAGAGTGCCCAATGGTGTTCTGGGTACCACTGGGCGAAGATGTATGAGGGTGAAAGCACATGCGACTTTGTGCAGAGGGGATTTAGGGACCAGAGAGTGCCCAATGGTGTTCTGGGTACCACTGGGCAAAGATGTATGAGGGTGAAAGCACATGCGACTTTGTGCAGAGGGGATTTAGGGACCAGAGTGTGCCCAATGGTGTTCTGGGTACCACTGGGCGAAGATGTATGAGGGTGAAAGCACATGCGACTTTGTGCAGAGGGGATTTAGGGACCAGAGAGTGCCCAATGGTGTTCTGGGTACCACTGGGCGAAGATGTATGAGGGTGAAAGCACATGCGACTTTGTGCAGAGGGGATTTAGGGACCAGAGAGTGCCCAATGGTGTTCTGGGTACCACTGGGCGAAGATGTATGAGGGTGAAAGCACATGCGACTTTGTGCAGAGGGGATTTAGGGACCAGAGAGTGCCCAATGGTGTTCTGGGTACCACTGGGCGAAGATGTATGAGGGTGAAAGCACATGCGACTTTGTGCAGAGGGGATTTAGGGACCAGAGAGAGCCCAATGGTGTTCTGGGTACCACTGGGCGAAGATGTATGAGGGTGAAAGCACATGCGACTTTGTGCAGAGGGGATTTAGGGACCCTAGAGTGCCCAATGGTGTTCTGGGTACCACTGGGCGAAGATGTATGAGGGTGAAAGCACATGCGACTTTGTGCAGAGGGAATTTAGGGACCAGAGAGAGCCCAATGGTGTTCTGGGTACCACTGGGCAAAGATGTATGAGGGTGAAAGCACATGCGACTTTGTGCAGAGGGAATTTAGGGACCATGGAGTGCCCAATGGTGTTCTGGGTACCACTGGGCGAAGATGTATGAGGGTGAAAGCACATGCGACTTTGTGCAGAGGGAATTTAGGGACCAGAGAGTGCCCAATGGTGTTCTGGGTACCACTGGGCGAAGATGTATGAGGGTGAAAGCACATGCGACTTTGTGCAGAGGGAATTTAGGGACCAGAGAGTGCCCAATGGTGTTCTGGGTACCAACATGTATCATAGCAGAACATCAAACAGCCCTATCCTTACTGCAGCACTGTTCTCCCCCCCACCCCACAGGAGCAAACCCTCAATATCCTATTGTACCTGGTGCCAACATTATGCCATTGGGGAAAAGGTCCACGGGTAATCGCCACGGGTTCCGAACAGACTTGTGAAAAAGGCGATTGAGCATTTGGCTTGAATTGTTATTAGTGGGACTTTGGTGGGCCAAAGCAAATGCCACCACTGTGCTTTATGGGAGGCTGTACTGTTATTGTAAATGAAGTACATTAAGTAGGTTGTGTTATGTTAGGATGCACTTTCATGGGAAGTTATTTGATGATGACGATGATGATATATTATGCTGATTAATAGAGCTATTACCTTCACTTGTAGAACTGGACTTCTCTGTGTCAAAGGCTTTGACGCGAGCATGGGACAGTACCTGTCATATGACACTATCTGCTCCTGCACTCAAAACACAAACCTTATTTGCCCTGCTGACGAAAAGACCGGTTATATGGCACCATACTAGGAGGTACTTTCTTATTCCAAATACGGGCCCTTGCAGTACGTTTGGAGGCGAAAGGGCGTGGCCACCCTCGGGCTGCCAGTCTGAAGAACTGTGAAAGTCGCGAGGACATGAATAGAAACCCAAAGGTGGGGCCGTCAATTTGACCTTCCGTCATACGGGTGCCGCCACTTTTGAACAGCAACTGAAATCAGAATGAAAGAAAGCAGGCCGAGCCGTACCCAGTGTAGATCTATTTGCACCGTTCCGGATTTGAACCCTGCATAAGCGACACCGGCCTATCCCGCCTTCCACTGTATAGAGATGCTGGTCATTGGTGTGCTGCAGGAGAAGTGGGATCCTGATAAGCGGACAGCCGACCCCCCCAATGGGGCCAATGAACACCTTGGTTCCAAGATTGCTGATTGGCTAAAGAGCGGTAAACAATAAGAAGAACAACATAAAGTGGTTGCTATGCTACGCACATCGCTACATTTTGGATCAACACACATGATCCCTAGACCCTGCTTATAATAATTTTGCCCCGTGTTCGGCTATGCTTTACCTTTGACCACTAATGAAACTCCCCAAAGATGCCTGTTCCCCGACGCGCTGCCTGATGGGATCCAACCTCTAATGGCATTAATTATAAATGGAGAAAAAATGGGGCACCCAGCAGTTATCACATTTGAACTTTATTGTGAGGTGCTCCCTACTGGTGTTGCTTTTCTTGGAGGAGAGTTGATTGTCTGCCTAAACACATGCGTAGAGACCATATGAAGATTAATTTTCAGAACCACTGTGACAGCGTGTGGTAGTCACTGAAAATGGGCTGAGTGATGTAGCAGTGACTCATCACAGATGTTGCCCCTGTCTCTGCCCCGCTCACATGCTCTTACTGTAAGGGGGGACTAGTGGCTCAGTGGGGTGCTGGAGATCGGTCTTCGATGGTGTGCTGTTGTATTGTCAGAGTTAACTGGAAGTCATTTGTGCGTTGTGGGCATAAAGGGCTTTGGCACGTGGTGGTGGTGGTGGTAGCGAATCGGGACATGAGGGGGAACAAAAAATGGAAGTAATTTTGTCAAAGTAAATTACCAGGTATAACAGCAACCTAAAGTGCATTGCCAAACTGCACCACTGATATTCCTTTGCCTTAGTTTAATCCTTTGACTGCCATTAGGCTATCTCTCTCTCTCTCTCTATATATATATATATATATATATATATATATATATATATTTCTGATGTTTGTTAATCTGCTTAGAATCACATGCTGTGCATAGGTCCGACATCCAGTGGTCACTGCGGAGTATTGCATTTTGTTTTTCGTAGTCGAAAAGGGGACGTCGACAAGGCGTGTCTGTAACACTATCCCTATAGTGACGTGCGTTGTACCCACAATCCCTCACGCGTCGAGGTCCCTCAGATTGTTTTTTTCTGCCCAGCTACTGGTCGCCTTTATGCAGAGCTCCTCGAGAGACATTGCCAAATAGTTACTTCGACCTTTGGTCGTTTGTTATTAATATCAATAACGTAGATCCCTCCCTCGACGCAGAGCTGTTTCTCCGCCGAGCAAGATCTTCGACGGAAGGACGAGCGGAGGGGAACCTTCGGCGCTGCCAAACACGTGGCCTGGCCTCGCCGGCCATACACAGTAGGGAGAGTGGGGTTGTGTCGTCTTTCTTTCTCTTTAAGAATGCCTTTCTCTTTCCCCTCCCTCTCTTTCGAGGTCGTAGTCACACTTCTTGCCCTCAGCTATGTAGAGGACGCCATTTAGGTTTTGCCCGATTTGCAAGGGTAAATATACCTGGAAGGATAAGCACAAACGGTGCAACCGTTGCTTACCCCTCGATCACCAGGAGGACGGCTGTGCGGCCTGTAAATTACTAAAGCCCAAAACTCTAAAAGACCGCAGGGTCAAAAGGTGGGCAGCCTACGCCATGTCTAGACCTGACTCCTCGCCCGCTGCCGCCGCTGCTGAATGTGACGAGGACAGTGACTACACGGCCCCCGTAACGGAGGTTGTAGACCTCTCAAAGGAGCTTTCACACTCCTCGTCGTCCGTCCCCGGCCCCGGCAAGCCCGGCTCACGCCCAGTTTATGGGGATGAACACCCCGGCAACAAGGACGCACATGGAAAAACACCAAAGCACATACCCCCCGGCACGCATTTGTCGAAGACGAAGACAGCCATAGCGCCAACGGGGGCGGCGGGCCCACCGGCGTCTTCCACCGACCGTAAGGGTCGTCAGCCCTCCCCGCCACCGCCTCCGCGACAGGCGACTGGGCATTCTAAAAATAAGGGCGCTAACACCAAAACCTCCAGCGACGCGCATCGTAAGAGCGCTCACGTTGCCAGCAAGGACTCGACGAGCAAGGACTTGACGAGCAAGGACTCGACGTTACATAGCGCGACGGCGACCAATCCCTCGGAAGAGAGAATGATCGCCGAAAGCCTCGCGCGCATAGCATCTAAGGACGGCCAGAGACGTACGGCGAGTGAGACGCCGAAAACCATGCACAAGGCCAAAGATACGCCGAAAGCACCGGAAAACAGGTCAGGGCAGTTCCCGACACCGATGGAAGGCCCTAGCCAGCGAGACGGCTACTCAGAAGGCAAAGGCTCACTTTCTTCAACGTTATGGGACAGAACCAGACAACTACAGGAGGAAGAAACTCCTTTTTAATTCCCAGACCGTCCTGGCCAACCTCAGTGGACCTTTGAAAGGTTACAGACCTGTATGGATAAACTAGACAGGTTCATGTCCATCCCAGAAGACAGGGCACCCAAGAGACCAAGGGAGGCACCCCTGGAGAGTCCAAGGGCTAAATACCAGAAGTTTTATAACCCCATACAGGAGAACATATACTCTTACGACCTCACTGAGGAAGACACCCTCTTCCAGGAAGAAGATGAGTTCACCTATGTTGAAGACCAACAAGAAGAGGGAGGTTTTCACGAGGACACTAACCTAGGTGAGGAGGGATTCCAGGAGGACACAGGCGAGGGCGACCCAAATCCCTGGCAGTCACCAGCTAGGTCTACAGACACAGGCAGTAGCAGTATAGTCATCAGGTCTACTGAAACTACACCAGTCAGGAACCCTTCGCCTGTTGATGATCAACCCACCTTCAATACACTGCTGAAGAAGGCAGCAGCACATTTTGAACTTAAAACTGGGGAGGTCACCCCAGACACCGATTTTGTGGAGAGGATTATCAAAGAAAACCCCCCCACTAGCCAAACTATCCCCATCCTCGCCTCAGTTAAGAGACGTATTACCCCTTCTCTGTCCACTCCTGCACTGGTCAGAGGGGTCAATCCGAGGATTGAGAAACTGTTCTCTCCCTCTCAATCAGACCCATTATATATTAAGGGTCACTCAATCCCGGACTCCCTGGTCGTGACCAACACCAGGAAAAGGGCCGGAGTCCCACTATCTACCAACAAGGCACCCCCAGATAAAGAGGGGAAGAAGCTTTATGCCCTAGCCAAGAGAATCACCACCTCTGCAGCATTCTCTCCCAGAATTGCCAATTATAACACACTATTGGCAAGCTACGCTGATGCTCAATGGGAAAAGCTTAAACAGGACATTGAAGAAGCTCCCGAACCCCTAAGAACCTGTTTGCTGGCTACAGTTAACGAGGGCTCTCTGGTCAACCAAAGCATCGTCAAGAATACCCTCGATGCAGCAGAGACGGCTGGCCGCACTTTGGTACAAGGAATTTTGCTGAAGCGTCACGTCTGGATTCGCAATTCCGGGTTTAAGGCAGAAACACAAGCGTCCCTTATTAATAAGCCCATAGAAGAGTCCTACCTCTTTGGGAAAGCAGTTGATGACGCGCTGCAGAACGCTAAGAAATAATTTGACACAATAAAGACCTTAGACCAAATTTCAAAACCCCTTAACAGGCGGGGATTTGGTAATAAGCACTTTTTTCGTGGCCAACGCCAGCAACAAAACCAACAACAACAGTATTCTGCCAGCAACTACCAAGGAAATAGTGGCCAGTACAATCAGAGGGGTCAACGCCGTGGCAAAGGGAGAGGCCGGGGTTCCACCCCCAGAGGCTCCCAAGCCACAAACACCACTAAGTGACGCGAAGATTCACGTCCCCTCCCATGCAACGCCGGTCGGGGGCCGGTTAACATCCTTTCTTCCAGCATGGGAGGGAATAACATCAGGCCGCTGGGTGCTTTCCACCGTAGCCCACGGCTACTGTATAGAGTTCAACAGTTCCCCAACATACAGACCCCTGAGGGGACGCCGCATGACACCAGAACACCTCGCCATCCTTCTCCAAGAAGTTAACCAACTGCTGGAAAAAGGAGCCATAGAGGTCGTGCCTCTATCTCAGGTAACGGAAGGTATTTATTCAGTGTACTTCCTTGTACCCAAAAAGGATCTAACCATGCGCCCTGTATTAGATCTGCGCCCAGCGAACAAGTTTGTCAAACCCCAAAAGTTTCGTATGGTGACCTTACAGGAGGTGATCCCACTGCTATCACAGGGAGATTACATGGCGACACTGGACATGAAAGATGCATACTTTCATATTTTAATGTTGCCAGCGCACAGAAAATACCTCAGGTTCATGATAGAGGACAAACACTACCAGTTCAGAGTGCTACCCTTTGGCATAGCATCTGCTCCAAGGGTATTCACGAAAGTACTGGCAGTGGCAGCGGCCCACCTGCGCAGGTTATATATCCCAGTATACCCTTACCTCGATGACTGGCTCATAACAGGGGACTCTTACGAGACATGCTTCTCAAACACCCAAAAGACTGTAGACCTTTTGTTCCAACTGGGCTTCTCCATCAACAAGAAGAAGTCCAGGTTAGACCCCATCCAAGTCAAACAATTCCTAGGGGCTCTAATTCGAACAAAGGAAGGGCTCGTCTTCCCCTCCAACGAGAGGGTCCAAAACATGCTGTTTCAGATCCCCCAATATGTGGCAGGTCGAGAGGTGACGGTGCGCAAAGCGATGCGCTTGCTAGGAATGATGGCATTGTGTATTTATTTGGTACCTCACGTGTGCCTGCGCATGCGCCCAATGCCAGAGTGGCTCAACAGCCAGTGGTGTCAGGCCAGCGGACAATGGGACGATCTAGTGGTGGTCTCGCAGGCCTTGGTTCTCTCGCTACGGTGGTGGACAAAGGAAAACCTGATAATAGGGAAACCTTTTGCCACACCCGCGGTGGAGGCCACTCTAACCACAGACGCATCCCTCACAGGATGGGGGGCTCACCTATCCTATCCAACTGCTCACGGAGTGTGGACTCCGAGCGTAGCATCCAAGCACATAAACCTACTGGAGCTACTGGCGGTGTTCAAAGCACTAAAAGCCTTCCAAGAACACCTACAAGGGAAGACAGTGATGGTCCTTACAGACAGCACCACAGCCATGCACTACATCAACAAGCAGGGGGGCACCCACTCTCCAGGACTGTCCAAGCTGTCCCAGAATATATGGAAGTGGGCTCTCAGACACAACATGTTCCTACTGTCACAACACGTACCAGGGGAACTCAATCTGCTAGCAGACGAACTCAGCAGAGACTTCCCCCTGCCCGAAGAGTACGAATGGCGATTGCACGAAGACATCGTCTTAGACGTCTTCACGCAATGGGGATTCCCCGAAATAGACCTGTTCGCAACTCTGGAGAACTCACAATGCCAACGTTACGCCTCCAGGTACCCCCAGAACCAGTCCAAGGGGAACGGTCTGTCGATTCAATGGTCAGGGAAATTTGTTTATGCTTTTCCCCCGACTCCCCTTCTCAACAAAATTGTGCACAAGATGCACCAGGAACAAGTTACCATGATACTAGTGGCCCTGATGTGGGCCTGGCAGCCATGGTTCGCTCACTTGATGGAGATGTCTCTATCTCCCCCAGTGAAACTTCCCTGCCCGCACAACATGCTGTCACAGGACAAGGGCAGGACACTGCATCCAGGCCCTCAGACCATGAACTTAGCAGCCTGGCTCCTGAGATCATAGAATTTGGACATCTACAACTCCCGCAGAGATGTATGGACATCCTTAGGGAAGCCAGAAAACCTAATACTCGCCACTGCTATTCTAGCAAGTGGAGAAGATTTGTCATCTGGTGTAGAGGAAAGAGCATCAACCCGGTTGACTGCTCTCCCACACATATTGTTCTGTACCTGACCCATTTATTAGATTCAGGTCTAGTGTTCAATTCCATTAAAGTCCATCTGGCGGTACTTTCTGCATATACCACTTCCCAACTTAAAGTGTTGTGGTGGAAGATACCAGTTATCAAGGCCTTAATGGAGGAGGTAAAGAGAATACACCCCCGATACCTAACCCAGCTCCCGGATGGGACTTAAATGTGGTACTTACCAGACTCATGGGCTCGCCATTTGAACCCATGCACAAGGCAAATCTTAAAGACCTCACTCTTAAGACGGCTTTTCTAATAGCTATCACCTCTATTAGGAGAGTAAGTGAACTACAGGCTCTTTCTGTTCTAGACCCCTTCGTAACAGTTCACAAAGATAAGGTGGTTCTACGCACACACCCGAGGTCTGCACCGAAATTCATCTCAAAGTTCAACGTAAACCAGTCTATAGAACTACCAACGTTCTTTCAAAACCCTTCCAACTTGGGAGAAAAAGGCCTGCATACACTGGATGTACGCAGAGCTGTCATGTTCTACATGGAAAGAACCAGGCCACTGAGAAAGACTAATCAGTTCTTTGTCTCAGTGGCAGCAGGAAGAGAAGGAGATGCAGTCTCAAAGTCCACTATATCTAGATGGATTGTTCAATGCATCACTATCTGTTACACTCTTGCTAAGAGAGAACTACCCTTCAAGCCAAGAGCACATTCTACTCGAGGCACTGGGGCATCCATAGCATTCATTGCAAATGTTCCCCTTGAGTCCATCTGCAAAGCGGCTACCTGGAGTTCTGTGCACACCTTTACAAAACACTACTGTCTAGATGCACACTCTATATCTGACTCCCAGGTGGGACAGGCAGTATTAAGACATCTTTTCTCTACTGTTCCTTCTCATAACCCACCGCCAACTCCGGGTACTGCTCGCTAGTCTATGCACAGCATGTGATTCTAAGCAGATTAACAAACATCAGAGGACAATGCATTACTTACCGTAAAAGCATTTCTGATGGTTGTATCTGCTTAGATTCACATGCGCCCACCCTTTCTCCCCGCTCGGATGGAAGGAACATAGACATCTTTCTACATCTCTCTCTTTTCTGTACTCACTCACGTATAGAAGGCTCCCTCAGGGCAGAAAAAATACAAACAGAGGGACCTCGACGCGTGAGGGATTGTGGGTACAACGCACGTCACTATAGGGATAGTGTTAAAGACACGCCTTGTCGACGTCCCCTTTTCGACTACGAAAAACAAAATGCAATACTCCGCAGTGACCACTGGATGTCGGACCTATGCACAGCATGTGAATCTAAGCAGATACAACCATCAGAAATGCTTTTACGGTAAGTAATGCATTGTCATATATATATATGTGAAAAAGCGGCGAGTTGGCCGCGAAACGCGTCACGCCTCGAGTGCTGCACTTGGGAGGACCCACATTGGGGTCATACTTTCTACTTTCTGAAATGGATTTCCATGATTTTTAAATATTTTTTCCCGTGTGGATCAATAAAAGAAGAAAATTAACAAAACGGAAAGCGGTTGGTGTGGAGTTTTACTTTCCCCCCCCCCTCCTTTGTTTGCTGTTTGGTGGAAATTGGGCAAGCATGGCTTTATGGAGAGTGCAGCTCGACTTGGCTACCCTAAGGTAGAATTGACAATATATATATATATATATATATATATATATATATATATATATATATATATATATATGTAAACTGTTGGTAAATTGCACAGATTTAACGCAACAAAACCCTTGAAATACCGTGGATGTGGAAAGTCATGACTAACTTAACTCAGCGCGTTCCCGTTGATGGCCCCCAGAATGCCATTTTGTACGTCATTATGAATCCCTCCTCTCATAATATGTATCTGCTCTTAGGCTTTGCTATGGGAACGCACAGAGTTAAGCTGGTCATAACTTCCTACATCCATGGAATTTCAAGGGTTTTGTTGTTATACCATATTTTTTTTTACGGGGCACTAGCCATGGCCTTTGGCCATGTCCACTGTACATGTTCCCCCCATAGCTTTGCTCCAGTCCCACTAGCCATGGCCTTTAGCCGTGGCCATTCTACATGTTGCTACAATAGGTTTCCTAAACAGGCCCACTAGCCATGGCCTTCGGCCGTGGCCACACCACTAACTTTCTTTTGGACACACTAGATAGGGTCTTCTATAACATATATACATGTTCCCTCAGTGGCTTTCCTTGGGTCCCATTAGCTATGGCCTTCGGCCATGGCCACTCTACAAATTGCACGGATAGGTTTCCTAAATGAGCCAACTAGCCATGGCCTTCTATAACATATATACATGTTCCCCCAGTGGCTTTCCCCGGGTCCCATTAGCCATGGCCTTTGGCCGTGGCTACTTTACAAGTTGCACCAATAGGTTTCCTAAATGAGCCAACTAGACATGGCCTTTGGCCATGGCCACACCTCTAGGTTTCTTTAGGGCACACTAGCCATGGACTTCTATAACATGCATACATGTCCTAATGTTGGACGGTTTCTATATGGCCCCTCAACTAACCAGGGACCATGGCCAAAGATTTTATTTTGGGCCCCAGAAGTCTTTGCCCCATTGGGGGGTCGACAGTTAAAGGGCTGAGGATCTTAACTTCAGGGCCATTCAGCATGAGGCTCGTCATGATAGATCAGAGCGTAGCAGTTTCATTCCGCAGTGTACGTAACATGCAAATGAGAGGGATGTTCTTGACCAGCACTTCCTGAAAACGGATGCTTTTTTCTCGCGACCTGAGAGAACAGAATGCTTTGGGTTGGTGCTTGTGATGGACAGCCAAAGGCCGTAGCCCCCACATCAGTCAGTATTGCTTGTCTGTGGTTCTTGCTGCTCTACCTACATCAGATATTTGGCAATGGTGTGACCTTGATGATTTGGCTGCAAGGCCCCACACGCCTAATGATAAAGCCTTGAAACTCCGAACAGAGCAACCCGCATGCCCTTGAACATGGAGGACGGCTCCTTCGCGTTAAATGTCAGGACAAGTCGAAACCGATCCTTTTCCTAAGAACTTTGTTTTTGTAAACTGTTTACAGTAAGTACTTCCTTATCTTTGGGTGTGGACAGCTGCAGTTATTTCAAATAATGTTTATGCTCCTTCCTGGCTGTACTAAAAACAAGACGGCTGGGCAGGGTTTGAGATAGCAAGTACCCATCCACCAGGAGCGACGCACAGTCCGGAATGATTGTAGAAAGAAATAGAACTCTTTTGATGCTGTTGCTATAAACAGACTGGTAGTTACGTGCACGCATCATTAGAACCTAGTGTAACTTTGAGGCAGAGGAATGCTCTTGGAACTGATTTTGCAACTCTTCATTTCTGAGCATGAGTCCATTTGCAGCGCGGGCCGCTAGAGCAAATCCCACCGGTCACCGATGAGAAGGCAGTCACTGCGCGGAAGAGTGCTTTGCTCTGCCGCAATGTGGAGGTCAAACTGCTGCAGTGGGATGAGTTTTTTACAGTATGAGAAATGGTAATGCGCAGTTGGTGGTGGCCGAAAACCAAAAAATTGGGCCTTTCAGAGCCATATGCTTTCTACCCAAGCATGTTGGTATCGCGGAATATTATCCCCAACACAAATATTGCTGTATATATGGTCGTCAGGAACGGCCATAGGTGATATTTTTATTGGGGATAATATTTGGGGTTTTCGGGAGTGGGGGATGCAGGGGTGTCCCCCGCTCTCTTTAAAATAATACAGGGGTTGCGGGGGTGTCCCCGCAGGTTCCATGCCTTAATATCGCCGCAAAAATATGAGGATATTTTTGTATGCTGATATTTTTGCGGGGATATTAACACATGGAACCAGCATGTTGCCGTATCAAAGCTCTGAGAATGATGCCCCCAGGAGGCGCAAGAGAGAGTGTAGAGTTCAAAACTAAAGGGAGGAGAGAGTGGTCCACTGGCCTTGAAATCTCGGGATGGAAAAGTCCTGGCCACATACAGTATTTCTGGTCATGAAGTAGCATCACCGAAATTTCGTGGAGCTGGTGGTTCGAAGGCATAGGATGCCGAATGGATGTCATCTTTGCTCATGGTGACAAAGGAAGATCACCACTGCACGTGCAATGTTCTATTTAGTTCAAACACAGCTCCATGTTCGTTTTTAGCTCAACAAGTTTGTTTACTATTTCTTTTATTTGGGTATTCAATGCTCCTTGAGGCTAAGCCCACAATCAAAAGAGCGCCCCCGTACGGTGGAACAGGGGCACAGAGGAGCCGAACATAATGAAGCATTAGAGACCACACCAGAGGGCTCCATTGATTGATGGGTGATCATCACCAAGTTTATGGTCCTGCGCCTAAGGCAAGGGCACTAGTGCACAATAGAACTTGACCGTATATATGTGCAAAGGGGACGAAGAAAAAATCCTGTGGCTCTTCTCATAATGCAGTTTATCAATGTTTCCTTGCCCAGTGTGTATTCATCACAAAGGGAAGCTTGGAATGCAAACTTCTCCAGGTGGTTAACGCCTTAATTCCAAGATTGCTGATTGGCTAAAGAGCGGTAAACAATAAGAAGGAGAACGTAAACGAATCATGGAATGGAGGCAGTCCACATTTTAAGACGTGCTAAAGAGAAGAAAGTGTGTTCTAATTAGGATTTATAGAACTGGTCCAATGTCCGTACTGAGTGTTATGGGCCCTGAAGATAGAGTTAAGGCCTGAGCACAGCAAGGGTGTTTCACAAGGTTTACTGGTCCATAACGCCTGGTACCAGCTGAGGGTGGGTCTCTAAGCCATTATAATCTGCATCCTTCTTTATGTGAAGGGGGAACAAAGAGTTAAAAGAATATAAATAGTATATAATACAAATAATGTCTTTATATAACACCCCCACCCCACAGAAGGCCACCACAGGCTTAGCCGTTAGCACATCAACATAAACTGAGCTGCGATGAAGGTCTCCACTTTAGCCCTTTTGCACTCTCCCACATGAGCGGCTAATCAGACGTCTATCAGATCTTGGGCTGTTCCCTATAGATAACATAGTCACCAGTCTCTTCCGCTAAACCCATAAAAAGCAGATTGGTACTCCGGAACCGGGCACTTCCGACCTACACCCATCCATACCACGGGTTTTGAATCTGTCTTTCCCACTGTCCCCACTCATTAACCGCTCTATGCCCTTAGAGAGCCAAGCTCATTGAAGCCACCAATAATGGCAGATACGCACTATAGGAGACCCCTTATATTACATTACATATGTGTATGTGTATATATCAGGCAGGCTACTGTTCTGAAGTGCGGACTCCAATTCCTTGCCGAGGGACTGAAGTCTGTTCTTCATTTCCGTGGCATGGATTGGATGCAGAGCCATGGGGGAGCCATGCGGAAGGCAGACACACTTAGGCTTTGGACTCCTGAGCTGCCTTCTCTGGGAGCTAATGGCATTATTGCATACAACTGCTGGGCAATATGGGCTCTTATGAGCCAGGGCTACCTCCTTACGCGCCCTTGCTTCGCTTGGGACCATATGTCGAGCTTCCAGGCTCGTGAAAGCCCATATCTCCTGCATGCTTTATGTTGATTCTATTTTAAATGCTCATGTTATATTTCATTTATTGAAACTTCAAATCAAGAACTAAATTCATTGTTCTCTCTACTTTTAAAAATTTCAAAATTCCCCAACTTTCGGTTTTTGACTTGTTTCTCTTCAATTTAGGATCATTTAGCCATAATCGCTCAAATGACATTTTGTACTTCATTTCTTTCCGCCAGTCCTCCATCCTTAGCTCACTTCGGCTTCTACAGCTTCTACTATAGTTCCTCTCCTTGCAATGATGATTGCATTGAAAATGATCTCGTCTTCAGCACTAGTTAAGGCATTAGCAGGATGCCGTCCAAGCATGTCATTCTGTTTGCTTCTTTCATCAGTTCAGAAGAAATACCCAGTTCAGGTTCTGCCCAGTAATCTTTAAGTGTGGTATGTCTGGCCATCATAGGCAACTTAGTTCCTGCTTGATGCTCAGATTTGATACACAAATCCAGTTCTCCAGATACGCTTTGGAGGTGGGAGTATTTTACTCCCCATATTTGAAAGTTGGGAGTAAAATGATGTTTTATGGAGTAAAGATGTAGTCCAATTTCCAATGGGAGTATTTTATAAGCAGGTAAAACAGGTTTTACTGGAAAACGTAAATGTACATTAAAAGATACATGTTCACTTCTTCTGATCAGACAGTAATAATAGTCATTTCTTCCTTTGGTACTAGATGGTCCAAACACAGCTATGGAGCGGGGACTATGTTCTATGTGTCTCTTTCCTATTTATTTTTGTTGGCAGCATTTTTACTCCCTATTTTTAGGGAGTATTTGCCTACTTTTAGGGAGTAAAAATGGCCGATAAACCCCTTATCTGCAGGGCTGTACATGTCACTAGCTTGGATTTACACATTTTAGCCAGGGTATGGTATAATACATGGTGAACATTTAACACCTTTACACTTTACAAATGGTCCTTCACAAGTGAGTCTTGCACAAGACTGTCCCTTTCATCAGGGCACTGCTGCAGCTCTGCAGTGTGTGGTCGTAATCTGGTGTGTAGGGAGCTGTGTCAGTTACAAGCACACTCCGTGTGTCTGGGGACATTGTATAATGACCTCATGTAAGGCCAAGTGACTCTGTAGATGAAATGCTTGCAGGATGTCAGTGGGAAGATGGAAGTGAGGCACAGGCCAATTGCTGGACTGCCAACTGCATGCCCTGAATTCGTGCATTTGCATTTGAATAAATGTGGAACAGTGCTAATTGGAACTTGTATCTTTTACAAAGCAAAAATACAGATAAAATGACAAGAAAATAAATATGGATACATACAAATGGAAATGTAGAAAAAAGAAACACTAGAAAACCTGGGGCCTTACTTATTACATCATATAACATAGCATGACCTAGCAGAACTTTGTACCCTATTGCATTGCATTAAATCACAATGCATCGCCTTTCCTGTCATAACATGGAAATGCCTCCCATTGCAGCCCGGGGATAGCACGCAGGTTTGCATCCATGCTCATATATGCCCACTAGGTACAATGACAGATTCTGGGCCCCAAACATTAATCTTGCATAATACATTGTCTCTCTTAAATATTGCACGAGAACCAGAAAGCGTCCATTGTTTTGTGTCCTGGGGTGTGAATCAAGTTTCTAACTCGCTTTGCTGCACTTCGAATGCCGCCTCTCAAATCTCCACCATTAACTTGCCATTTGATGCTTTTTTAACAGTGGCTACCCACCTGTACACTCCTGTGGCCGTCTTTTCTCGAACCCCCACACCGCCCGCCCATCTAACCCTCTAGTGTCTCCAGACTGTTTCACCCTTTACGTAGGTGTAGGTGGGTGGAACTGAATTGTCCCTTGGCCGCTTGGTTGCTCTCTAAGTGCAGCAAAGTGACCTAATGTGGTCTGCGTCATCAAGCTGGCCTCGGATGAGAAGCGGATTGTTTTGGAGGTAGTCAAATAGCTCAAAGAAAGGTACAGAACAGGGGTTGGGAATCCTTAGGCGATGCGCATACACAAGATATTGCCACAGCGTTCCATCTAAAGGAGAGGGCACGGGACGAATACAAGAAATATTCTCCTTACGGGTTTAGTTGTGGAACTTGAAAGAAAAAAGCACAAGGAAGGGGTGCAAGACAATAAAAAGTAGGGGGGCCTGGGTAACACAGAAACCAGGTATTCTAGCGTTACAGTGACAGGTTACTGTGCAAACCTCTGCATGATTTGTTTGACTCCTATTCTACCTCCAAAGTATGGAGGGTGGCTGTGCCTTCCTCAGAATGGGGTTGCCATCTATATTCATGTAGGGCTCCTATTGAGGGGTACATGCCACGTTGTGGCTATTTCAGATTGCTTAGCTGCCAGGCACACAGTGTCAGGGTGGCAATTCCAACCTCATGGTTGCTTGACTGTCTGATGGCATCTTTTATCGGTAGTGTGGAGGGTCCTTACCAGTGGAATGTTGTCCCATTTTTGGGGCACGGCCCTTCAGCAAAATGAAGGTGCTCCCAGTGTATTTTGCTTAAGGGCAAAGGTTATGCTTCATGTCCATTGCCAGAAGTAAAAAAAAACTAGAAGAACTTGATCACAGGACAGCTGCCATTATTAGGAGTGGTCTAAAACTGGATTCCGGAATGTTGGCTAAACAGGCAGCAGCTCAAGCTTGTAGCTCCTGTCTCCCTGACCCCTCACAATCACAAGATCTCCAGTGAATACAAAAACAAAAAAGAAGATTGAAGATCAGGAGAATCCAGTCCCTAAGAAATCCAAGGCAGACATGGGAGAGGCTTCTAGCTCTGAAGATATTAACTCCCTGCTTCTGAAAGCAGCCCAGGATGTAGGTGAGATGAAATATTCTATGGCAGAACTAAACCGCAAGATCTCTAATCTAGAAGGGAGGGATTTCCAAATAGCAAAAAAGTCTACAGGTTTATCTTCTGAGATGGCTGGCAGCCTCAGAGCCTATAACGATTTCAAAAATGAACAGTCGGAAATGAAAAACATGGAGTTAGATCTGAGATCAAGAATGCACAACCTGCGACTCATGGGTCTTCCTGAGAACTTGACAAAAGATGGCCATTTAGAAGATGTTTTATTAAGAGTCTTCTCTGAGATTTATGGCCAACGGTATTACTCCCTGGAGATCTGGACTATGTCTTCAGAGTTGGAAAATCTATTACCAATAGGCCCAGACAGATCATGATGCTTTTTACCAGAACAAATGCAAAATAAAGAGTATTAAGGGCTGCCTGAGAAAAAGGTAGTCATTTCTATGAGAAATCAGAAATTGCCATATTCCCGGATTACACAAAGGATATAGTAGAAAAAAGGAAAGCTTTCATAGAGGCAAAGAAACAAGCAAGAGAAAAAAACTTAAAGGCAACTTTGGTCAAATCAGCAATTTTCAAATTCCATTCACCAGGGGGAATTAGGTCTACAGAAAGTCCAGGAGAAGCCCTAGAATGGATTAAACATACTGGGACACAAAGGGAATAATTCCACACACCTATTTAAGATGAGAAATAGGGCAGTATTTGTGGTGGTTTGACTGATGCTGTTGTCTTGCTGTCTGTCATTATATTGATTGCAGAGAATGTTTATAACACTTAATTACAACTTTAGCTTTATTATTCATACAATATAGGTTAATATGGCGAAAGATGCCATGCATTAACAGCTGTGCTTGGCTTAAAACTTCTTGCAGGATTCAAGTTTTCCCTCCGTTTGAGTTCCTGTCATACGAAGAGCACTTTTCATGCAATGTTGCGTGCTTTCCGCTAATCATTTCCGACATTAATTTGCATCCATTATGTACATGCCACCCCTGCTGGATTCGGTTCCCTTACGACACCCCACCTGAGTTCCTCAGGAGAATCTACCCTGCTCAACCTGAGCTATGCCCCTGAGTCTTGGGTATATCACTCAGAGTCTACTTCAATTCGAGCCGAGGTATGGGTTCCAGAATATCATTTAGTCTATTAGCTCATGGTTCTTGCGAGACAGTCCTCAGATGCTAGGAAGAATGAACGATGTTCAATTTATGTTTTTACATTTAGGGAAATGCTGTGCGTGCATCATTTAAAAGCCTTGCACAGGCTCACAGTAACATTAAAAGGATCTTTGCGATTATTGTGACGCCGAAATTGCGGACTTTTAAAAAAAAAAAAACCTTTACACCACATATAAAAAGTCACCATTTTCGGTCTTCGTAATTAAAAGGGCGACATTTTGGTACGATTCCCATAAAAACACTTGCATTGAATTTCCAGAGAGCAGAGCTGCGTTGCTTAGAGGGAAGTAACGTCTTCGGGGACATTGGCCAGACTGCATATGCGCTTAGGAAAAATGTCCCTGTAGTTTCATTTACAAGTTATGAGGAACAGATTTGGTTGAATGTACAAGGTGTACTAATGCTGGACGTATCTGAATTGAGTAGTAGCTATTCTTCTTTTGACCTAAGTTTTAAACTGTACATCTTTGAATGTAAGTCAGGAAGTGACATAAACAATAGCAGTATGCTAACTTGATTTTTAATGTGGCAGTCTTTTTAGTGTTAGCCATGGACTGTCAAGAAGCTGTATTTTTTATGATGGGTAGACTTGAGAGTCTTGTCACTTTTGATGAAGTTGTATTCAAATAAATCAGTAAGATGTTTGATTAAACTTGGGTTTTTGAATTAATATTTAGGAGACTACTGTGAAAGGTTTCCCCCCGGCTCACCTGAGTTCTCTTCTTGTGGCGTTCCGCGGAGGACTCCTTCTCCCGGCCGGACAGGGACTTGTGTAAGTGCGCGCAAGTCGAGTCTGACTCCAGCGCGAGCGTTCAAAGTTCCAGGAAGTCGCGTGTTCCAGGACGTCCAGGAAGAGGATCGAAGAAAGGTAAGAGATTCTGGAAACAGGGGAAAAGGGAAGAAAGAATAAGGGAGTTGGCCAGGAACTTGGAAGGGTAACGCCGAGCAGCACACACACGTCGAGACACTACCTAGAGATAGCGTTGAGACGCGCGGAGGCGCGGGGGCGTGGCCCATTTATAGAACGTGCCGTGTCCGACGTACAGGCTAGTACGGAACACGGCAATGGGCACGGCCATGTTGGAAGTATCAAGGAGCACACTCTCCGTCTGGACCAGGACCAGGAAGACCAGAAGGGGCTATGTCCATTGTTCATGACAGCATGCCTCCTCCGAAACCCCGTCCCACCAGGCTTGCCAGGGTGTATGAGATGGAATCTTCTCAGCAATCGAGGGGTGTTTAGGTTGGATAGTGGTTCCCATGTTCTCTCGCTAGGAGGATAGCCTTTCCACTCGACCAGGTATTGAAGCCGACCCCGTTTGTACCTGGAGTCACATATTCTGGATACTTCATATTCCAGCTGATTGTCTACAACCACAGGACTGGGTCTGCCGATTTTCCGGGTGGAGTGGATGTAGGGTTTGAGTAGAGAAGTGTGAAAAACTGGATGTATTCTCTTCCAGGAGTCTGGTAGCTTGAGCCGATAAGAAACAGGATTGATGATTTCTTTTATGGAAAATGGATCATAATATCGGGGGGCTAACTTGTTAGGGCGTAGATGTCGTGGTAATAGTTTCGAGGACAACCAGACCTGGTCACCAATAGAATAGGAGGGTGCTGGTCTTCTTTTGGAATCAGCATATCGCTTAGTGCGAATCTGGGCCTTTCCTAATTGTTCCTTGGCTTCCTTGTGGATGTTGAGGAGAGTTTCAATCCAGGAATCAAGTGAAGGTACTGGAGTTGGATGTGGTAGAACTGAAGGTAACACGGAGGGATGAAAACCTTGACTGCAATAGAAGGGGCTAACGTTGATCGCTGAGTGATCTGAATTGTTATAGGCAAATTCGGCCAAGGGTATAAGGAGGGACCAATCATCCTGTACCTTGGTTGCGAAACAACAAAGATATTGCTCCAGGGTTTGATTAACACGTTCTGTGGCCCCGTTGGTCTGTGGGTGATATCCAGATGAAAGAGCACGTTGAATCCCTAGAACACGACAGAGATGTTTCTAGAATTGTGAAATATATTGCGGTCCTCGGTCCGATATGATCTTGGAAGGGAGTCCATGAAGACGGAAAATGTGTTCTAGGAAAATTCCTGCGAGCTCTGAAGAGGAAGGAAGTTTATAGAGAGGCGTGAAATGTGCCATATGAGTAAACAAGTCTATGGTTACCATGATGGTCGTGTAACCCCGGGAAGATGGTAATTCCACAATGAAGTCTGTAGCTATACATTCCCATGGTCTTGTTGGCAGTGTAGGTTGCAATAGAAGGCCCGCCGGTCTCTTATTGTTGTGCTTATTCTGACTGCAGACAGTACAGGTCTTGATGTACTCTTGTACCTTGCATTTCATTTCCGGCCACCAAAACTGTCTTTGTATAAGACGGAGCGTGTTGGTTACACCACGATGTCCGGAATGAAAAGTATCATGGCAGAGAGTTATTATTTTATGTTGAAGTTTCGGTGTGGGAATGACCAAGGCATTGTCCTTGAATAAGTATCCTTCCTTGATTCTTAAGTTCCAGGGACTCTTCCAAGAGACGTCCTTCCAGAGGTCAGAGGACTGGGTTTTGGCTCGAATCTCTTCCAAGAGGTTGATCGCTTGAGCTATAAAGATTGTGTTGGGAAACATTGTAGGATAGGTCCAATCTTCAGTGGTTAAATAGTCAGGACGTCGGGACAAGGTGTCCGCAATCACGTTTTGTGATCCAGGAACATGAGTGATTTGGAATTGGTACTGGGCGAAGAAGTAGGCCCAACGCGCCTGACGACTGTTCCTGCACTCCATAGATTGGAGAATTTGTAGATTTTGATGGTCCGTACGGACCTGGACTGGATATCTAGCACCCAGGAGTAAATGTCGCCATTCTGTGAAGGCTTGGTGGATTGCCAACAGCTCCTTTTCCAGGACGGAGTAATGGGTTTCGCTGGTTGTTAGGGTTCTAGAGAGGTAAGCCACTGGGTGGTCCGTCTTGTCCTCAAGCACCTGTTTCAAGACTGCTCCTATGGCATGGTTGGAGGCATCCGTTTCCACTATGAAGTCAGGCTGAGCCAGGACGGGGGCTTGCGTGAATCTTGTCTTCAAGCGTTGAAAAGCCTTCTCTTGCGAGGAAGACCAGATGAAGGGAACATCCTTCTTCAGCAGAGCAACGATCGGTTGGACGAGCTCAGAAAAGGTAGGAATGAACTTTCAATAAAAGTTAGCAAGTCCCAAGAAAGACTGAACCTGTTTCACCGATGTAGGAGCAGGCCAGGCCAGTATGGCCTTTACCTATGAAGGGTCCATTCCAACTCCTTCTGGGCTGAGGATGAATCCAAGGTAATGAACTGAAGTCACGTGAAAAAGACATTTCTCAGGTTTGACCAAGAGCTTGTTTTCACAGAGCCGTTGTAGTACCGCCATGACATGTTCTTTATGTTTCAAGGGATCCTTGGAATAAATCAAAATGTCGTCTAGATAGACAATGACAAAGAGAAAAAGCATGTCAGAAAACACCCTATCCATGAAACGTTGAATAACTGCAGGGGCATTAGCTAATCCAAAGGGCATGACTAGATATTCAAAGTGACCAAAGGGCATTCTAAAGGCGGTCTTCCATTCGTCCCCTTCCCGGATACGGATTAAGTGATAGGCACCCCGGAGGTCCAACTTCGTGAATATTACGGCGCCTCTGACAGCTTCCAGTTTATCTGAAATCAGAGGCAGAGGGTACCGATCTTTGAGGGTGCATTGATTTAGACCACGATAGTCGAGGCAGCATCTGAGTTCCTTGGAATCCTTCTTAGGAACGAAGAACAATGAGGCACCCGCTGGAGATTTTGAGGGTCTTATGGTGCCATTTCCCAAATTGATGTCCAGGTATTCTCGGAGGGCCTTTTTCTCAGGTTCTGAAAGGATAAACATTCTGCCAAAGGGAATTACTGCCGAGGGATCTGTCTCAATGGCACAATCTTCGGGTCTGTGAGGGAGTAAAGCCTGGACTATGGCAGTCGAAAAGACATCAGTATATCCTTGGTAGACCTCTGGGAGTTGTACAATGTTGGAAACCATGAGTGAGGTTTTTTGCTCTCCTGAATGTTCAATAGCTGGTGTTAAGGAGAGATCCAGGGATAAACAGTGGCACATACAAAACTCAGAGCCCAGAAACAATGACCCTGCTGTCCAATTAATGTACGGATTATGTCTTTGAAGCCAGGGCATACCCAGAACCATAGGGTAATGGGCTGATTTGATGATGTCGAATGTAATCTGCTCTTGGTGGTGGTTTATGGAGAGACGGACCTCTTTTGTCTGTAGGGTTATGGGTCCTGAAGAGAGAGGTCTCCCATCAATTGCTTCTACCGGCTGTTTAATGTTCCGTGACTCATATGGTATTTTATGTCTGATAACCCAGTCTTGATCAATGAAAATTCCCATAGCTCCACAGTCCACCAGGGCCAGTATGGGATAGGTCTTGTGCTTGGAGGGCGATAGAAAGGCCTGTAGCACCACTAGGTTATTCTGTCCAGGAGAGTTCAAGGATGTGATTGATGTGGAGCAGACATCTTTCTCCCGAAACCTTGCTCCATCTAGGGCCGGGAGCTGGCGTTTCCCGAACGCCGTGGAGGGGCTAAAGGACATTCTCTAACAAGATGCTTGTCTGAGGCACAATACATACACAGGCCGGTGTGAATTCTTCTCATCCTTTCTTGTGGAGTAATTGGCCCACGAAAGGCGCCTATTTGCATTGGTTCGGAGTCGTTATCAGGGGTTGAGACAGGATCAGATTTCACAGTCGACTCCGGAGGGGTTCGTTGAAAGGCAGTCTTAACCTTTTTCCTTTCAGCCCTTCTTTCCTGGATACGAAAGTCTATTTGTAAGGCTAGAGCTACCAAAGCCTGAAACGAACTGGGGCGAGCCACTCTGGCTAATTCATCCTTGATATCGTAATTTAGACCCCTGCGAAATAAGGTTAAACTCGCTTCAGGGCCCCAATCAGCCTCCTTTACCAGCTGTTTGAATCTGGTAACGAACGTTAGCATATCCTGGGATCCTTGCCGAAAATCAAGTAGGCGTTCTTGGGCGCTGAACACTTGTTCGGGGCGGTCAAACATAGACTTGAGCGCCTGGATAAATGCATCATAATCGTCCAGGAGGACGTCTCCAGAGTTCACTAGGGGAGTGGCCCAAGATAACGCATTCCCTGTAAGGTGGGAGATTATGAAGCCCACCTTGGCCCTGGAAGTTGAAAAATAATAGGGCTTGAATGTAAAATGCACCAAGCAGGAATCCAGAAATCCACGTAAGGATTTTGGCGAGCCATCGTATTTGTCTACCACTCCACTCAGTATCACGCTTTCCTTATTGGCAGAGTCACGTGACAGCACTAATTGTTTCAAGGCTGCGTTCTCTGCCTTTAAGTTCTGTACCTCGGTTGTTAGCTCCTGCATGCCGCGCATGAGGTCCTGGACCGCTTTCTCCATAGCGGTATCAGTGTTGATCGTTGGGCGTCTCAATCTGTCAAAGGTTTCCCCCCGGCTCACCTGAGTTCTCTTCTTGTGGCGTTCCGCGGAGGACTCCTTCTCCCGGCCGGACCGGGACTTGTATAAGTGCGCGCGAGTCGAGTCTGACTCCAGCGCGAGCGTTCAAAGTTCCAGGAAGTCGCGTGTTCCAGGACGTCCAGGAAGAGGATCGAAGAAAGGTAAGAGATTCTGGAAACAGGGGAAAAGGGAAGAAAGAATAAGGGAGTTGGCCAGGAACTTGGAAGGGTAACGCCGAGCAGCACACACACGTCGAGACACTACCTAGAGATAGCGTTGAGACGCGCGGAGGCGCGGGGGCGTGGCCCATTTATAGAACGTGCCGTGTCCGACGTACAGGCTAGTACGGAAAACGGCACTGGGCACGGCCATGTTGGAAGTATCAAGGAGCACACTCTCCGTCTGGACCAGGACCAGGAAGACCAGAAGGGGCTATGTCCATGGTTCATGACAACTACATCGGAAAGAGCTGAATTCACTTTTCAATTTCGCTCCTTAAGAAAACGCGATATGAGTCACTTAATGTTACCTTGTGAAGAAAGAAGGTCCAGCACTGGATATACACTTACCATTCAGGAACGCCTATCCTTCAGAACCTTCCTGTACATGTCATGCTGCAGGACTAGCAGATTGTACCATTGTCTCTCCCTCTATGGGAGTTTGAGCGCCCAGGAAAGTGCTTCTATCCCCCAGGGGAGGAGCAGTGGAGGAGGGCTTCCCCTGGAGCGCCATCTCCTAGCGACACACCATTGTGTGTAACGCCAATCCTAGCTCACACAATCATGGAGATCATTTACACATCATATGGGTGGTGGGTCAAAGAAGACCATGTTGGGATGGGGCTAGACTTCAGTGGGTTTATAATTGCTCGCGAGGGAGGATAAATGAGGTTCACACTGGCTGTTATTTTACTATCAGGCGTAGTTGTCTGCATCATGAGGTATATCAGAGACCAAGACCTGAGCATGAGGAGACATCGAGCGGAAGGAAGGGGAAGCGCTTTGCTCTTCACACACTGTACAGTGAAAGGGCACAATGTTTTATAAAGGAGTGAATACTGTGAAGGATTGCTTCTTCCCCTACCCTCTCACCCATACAATACACCCAGCAGGGAAATACTGTTTTGGCATACCCATACGAGAGAACTAGCCGATATTAAAAGGCAGTAGAAAGTGTTAGGACAATTGTGTAAACCAAGGCTTTTGGTGGTGATATAGTATGGAAGCATTAGTTTGACTGGTGTATGTTCTGTGGTAAGGTGTTGTTCAATAGGCACATAACACAGGAACTGGTGATTATGCTTAATGCTTTGCCCTAACACGGCTCAATCTAAACCAAGCAGTCTAGGAATAAGGATCTCCAAACTCATAATACCACCTCCAGAACTCCCCATATTTCTATAAAGACAACTAACAAAGACACGCGATTACCACAATACCGTCACCAAATCATGCAGAAGAAGTGGTATACAGTGTTTATATCGAAAATTGTATATCGAATCCCACATATATCTAAACTTATATATTGAAAACCTTTATATTGAATATGTTTAGGGTGGGGTAAAGGGGTACATTTTTGGGGGAAACGGTCGGGATGGGTTTTTAGGGGTCAGAAACAGGTGTTTGGGGATTGCTGCCAACTCCCCAAAAAAGAAAAAAAAATGTATTCAATATTAAGGTTTTCAAGATATATGTTTCGATGTATGGGCATTCCGTATACAATATCTCGGTATAAAGACATGTAACCAGAAGAAGCATTGGCAATAAATATGATGTTTATTTTTCCTCATTTTTGAGTATCAGAGGAAGAGGATGCAATGTTTTTTAAAAGAGGATTTGATAAAGGTTTCAGTGTGCAAGAGAATGGGAATGAAAGAGAATAGAACAGTGGAAGAAATTATTAAGATCCACACAATTATTGAGATGCAGAACAATCTCTGGCAAAGAAAAAATTGCTAAAAGAAAGGGCCTTCTTGGTTTGACATTAGGTGGGAGAGTGAGAATATGGGTCGATGCTCTGAGTCGGAGAGAGATATGTGGGATAAGTGATATGCCAAATATATTCAGCTGCAGTGGTCCAGGTTGGGATATGGACCTGAACAAACACTATGATTAATGAACTGCTAAGAATATAAGGCAACATGGCTGGCTAGGAGTCTAAAGGTTGTCTGTAAGCAGCTTCTTGGGGCAGGTTTCTCTTAAGCTGGGAGAATTCAAGGATACAGGGAGAGGAGAGCTTATACCATCTATTATTTGTTCATTTTTGGGCTGTTGACTCTTAGGTTTTACTCCGATGTGTGGAATGACTTGTAAATTGTTTTAGTTTATTTTTTTAATAGTTATTATTATTTATTAATTTCTTATTTCTTAATTTCTTATTTATTTAGTTGTTTTTTATCAGCACATTTCTTACAAGACATAAAGGAAATGTCGGGCACTGTATTAAGTGACTCAGATTCTATAAACATTCTCTCTTGGAATGTCAATGATTTGAACAACAGGGTAAAGAGGCATTTGAAGACTGATATTGCACTATTACAAGAGACACATTTGATTGAGACTGAAGCAGAAACATTATGGAAGGGTTTGGTTGGTCAGGTGTTTCATTCCTCTTATTCGACACCATCTTGTGGTGTTTTGATTTTAATAAGGAAACATTTCCCAGCAAAGGTATTAAATTCTAAAGCAGATAAGGAAGGCAGGTGGATCTCTGTATCCATTTGTGTCCAGAATTCTAAAATGACAATATATAATGTTTACGCACCAATTATGAACAGTGATCCGTTCTTCAGTAAAGTTGGTAGACATTTGCTTGACATGAAGGGGGAAAATATAATTTCACGAGGCGATTTCAATGTTACCCTAGACCCGGTTATGGATAGAAGTAGCCTGAGGCTCAGAGATGGCAAAAAGAAAGACCGGGCTATGTTGGTCCTGCTCATTAAAGACTTCGGTTTATCGGATGTTTGGAGACTGGAACACCCCACGGACAGGGAATACACTTTTCATTCAGGGGCACATGAAAATTACTCTTGGATGGATAATATTTTTACTTCTGGGAAGATGACGGAACATTTTAAGAATGTAGTATTGAGAGTATAATATCAGATCATGCTCCCATTAGGTTGTGTTTAGCTTTGAATTTTGCAATGGACAGAACGCGAATTTGGAGAATGAATACTGCAATCCTGAAGGATGATATCTTGAGGGAGTCTAATTAAAGAAGCACAGGACTATCTCACGCATAACTTGAATGATGAGGTGGATCTTGACATGATATGGGAAGGTTTTAAATGTGTGATGAGGGGTGTACTCATGAGATTATCATGGATTCAGAGGAAAGAAAAAGATAAAGCTTTAAAACTAAGCATGAGAGTGAAGTAAGAAGAAAAAGAAGTTATGAGTTCGGCAAATGCTGAGAAAAGACACACGCTTATTAAAATTAAATATGATTTGAACAAAAACCTTAATGAAAAAGCTGAATGTGCTCTTTTCAGGGTACGATGTAATTATTATGAGGGCAGAGAGAAATGTGGTCCATTTCTAGCCCATCATTTGCGTGTGCGATGGGAAGAAAGAGCGATTGGAGCAATTGAAAGATAGTGAGGTTGTGTGTCATATAATCCCCATGAAATTAATGATGTCTTTAGGGAACACTATGAACATCTCTACAAAGAGACTCAAATCCCTAATTCTATACAGATAGACAAGTATCTGCTGAATCAGTCACTAGAACGTTTATCTGTGGTGGAAAATTTGGAATTGGAAAGAGAGATAACGATGGATGAGATAAGAACAGCTGTGTTTGAATTGAATGTAGGGAAGTGTCCGGAACTGGATGGTTTGCCTGCTGAGTTTTACAGAGACATGCCCATGGACGTTTTGTGCTTAAAGACACATTTGGGCATTGTAGGAACAAAGGCAGACTAGCTCCCACACTTTGACATGCAACAATCTCATTAATCTTGAAGCCTGGAAAACCCCCTCTAAATCCGGGCAGCTACAGAACGATCAGTCTGATTAATTCAGATTGCTAAATCCTTTCAAAGATCCTGGCATACCCGATAGAGAATATATTAACAAAGTTAATTCACCCAAATCAGGCTGGGTTTATAAAAGGAAGAGTTGGAGCTCCAAACATGAGGAAATTCTTATTGACAGTATAAGAATCACAAAAACAAGGAATGGAATCAGTGGCCCTGTCTTCAGATGCTGAAAAGGCATTAGATCGAGTAAGATGGGAATATCTATTTAAGACAATGGAAAGAATCAATAGTTTCATCCCTAATTCAAACTACATCATGGAACAAGATAGATTGTCCATTGTCACCCTTACTATTCGTGATCTCCTTGGAGCCACTGGCAGTGGCAATTAGGTCCGAGGAGAGGATTAAGGGGGTTCATTTTAACAGAATTACACAAAAACTCTGGCTTTATGCAGATGACCTTTTACTGATAGGACATGATTTATCAACATCTGTTCCTGTTTTAATGAACCGAATTTGGAGGGATCTCAAACTACAAAGGTAATTGGTCAAAGTCAGAAGCCTTGCCATGCTCAGATTTGAATAGTGCTTTGCTGAAAAACCTGGGTTTCAAATGGTGCACAGAGAAAATGAAATATTTGGCCATTTGCATTACAAAAGGCCCTGAATGATATGATGAAAGGTAACCTGAGGTTGTCACTGGATAAATTGGCCACAGATCTCCAACGGTGGGATTCCCTAATCGTGTCAATGGGAGGAATAGTAAATGCAATCTAGATGACAGCGGCTCCTAAAATAATGTATGTGATAAGCATGATTCCACTTCGAGTTCAGAAGTCTTTGTTGAAGGAGCTTGACTCTATGATGCAATCATTTCCCTGGGAATACAAACAGCCAACATTGAAACTCTGGAAGTTGCAATTTCAAAACGGAAATGGAGGTTAGATTATCCCTAATTTTGAAAGTTACCATCAGGCTTTCACAGCAAGACACTTCCTACCATTCATTGGAGAGGAATTAGATGACTGGGCCGTCACTGAGGCTAGTTTGTCCAACCCGTTACACCCTTCAGCTCTCTTGTGCACAATAAAGGATGGGGCTCGAGATCTACAATGACTGACTTCTTGAGATTAACCTGGCATGGAATAGCTTCCTCTGTCAATATGTCGCCAGGACTGATGGGGTTTCATCAATTTGGTATAATCCTGTGATCAAAATCGACAATAAAACTATATTTTGGCCTGACTGGTATATGGCAGGGATGCCATGTGCACAGGAACCAGAAGGCATGGGGAGGCGTCAAAGACCTCTGCTTTCCTGGTTCCTTAAATGCGCAGTGGAGACCGAGCACCATCAAACTAATTTCCGACACCGAAATAACTTTGAAAAAAACGAATTGAAATATATGGTGGTGGGGGGGCTTAAAATGGGTCGACAGGGGGTTGGAGGAGGAATACAAGAATAGGAAAAGGGGGCGGGAACCCCCAAAATAAAAATAAAAAAATGTGTGAGGTTTTTCGAAGTAATTTTGGCATCGGAAATTACTTCTAAAAAAAGTCTGTCGGCTAATGAGCATAGAACCACTGCTGCTGCAGGCCCTCTGAACACACAAGGATGTGCAGGAGAGCCCCCTACAAACTTTTCAGCATGCTGTGCCAAAGCCTGCATGCAAAGTGGGCCATGCAAGGCTGGGAAGCAATCTCCCCAGCCTTGCATGGCCCATTGGGTATGCACAGCTAGAGTACTGTAAACCAGGGGAAACCACGTTTTCCTAACAATGCTTGGCCAAGTGCGTATACTCAGCTACTTGCTGCAGCTGAAAGAGCTCTCAGCATTTTCATTGGGCTGACTTGCCTCCTCCATAATGGGTGGTGGGGCGACACTTCGTCTCTCAAGACGCCCATTAGGACGAGCTGCTACTGGGAACCGAAGCCAGACATTCCGGCAAAGTCGTTTTGGACCTGGATATTTCAGCCCGGCGCATTGGCCACTACTCCCATTCAGGCACACCCTGCTGGCCACTACCAACAGGGCACAGGGAGCTATCCGCGCCTGGTTAGCACTACAAACAGTAATATCCTGGCCAGAGACCTATCTATGCTGGGATGTTACTATTTGTATAAATATATTGTCATCCTTAGTACCAATAAATGCAGTGCTTTGGATGACAGCATATATAACCCAAACATCACACACTCAGTACATGGAATGTTTACAGCTCCATGTACTGAGCGTGTGGTGTTTGGCTTAAATATACTGTCATCCAAAGCACTTAATTGTTTTTTACTTAGGATGACCATCTATTTAAGCAAACAGTAACATCCCAGCATAGATAGGTTTCTACTCTGGGGTATTACTGTTTGCAGTGCTATCCCGGCAAGGATAACAGCCTTTTCACAGTGGACAACCGGTCACCGGTTAATGGAGCTGCACCAAAACAGCTGTGCCGAAAAACGGCGTACCAAATGGGAACGGCCTTGGTGAAAGATGAGCTTTAAGGACAAAACATTTGCCTGTTGCATCCATGAGCGAGTTCTCCAAGATGCAATCTCTGGAGCCAAAAACAACGTAAGCCCACATCATCAATAATTGTACAACACGGTAGCACTCTTCAAGGATTCTATTCACCTGATCAAACCTAAGATCACAAACCAAAAGACTCCCTCTTTTAAAGACCTCTGCAATTAACTATAAGAAATGCCACCCCCCAAAATATTAAACCTCAATCTCAAAATTGCTAAAGCACCTCCTCTTCATTTTAACCCAACCCCGCCCCTTCGCCGCTGGACATGTGGATTCTCTAACTTTAGGCCGTTCTCGTCTATGGATGTACATTAAGTTATCAAAACATTTGGCTACTCGGGTTTCCGCATGGATCCCTGTCCAGTCTCAACCTCCAGCACTTCCTGGCTGAGCCTTTAACACTTGACTTTACTATCATCCTTAACAAATAATCCCTTTAAAAACTGCTTGCTTCGTCATTGCTTGTTTTTAACAGGAATTCAGTGCATGGAAGAGATATAAATCATGTGGATGAAGGCACAGTTGGTTAAGAATTTTATTTTATTACACCAGTAGTCATTTACAGCTGTAATTAAGCCAATAGCTCGCAGCAGTCTGCTTAGAAATAGCAGGCTAAATGTGATGTTCTCAAAGAAATCCCAGGAGTATGTGTTTTGGGCAGGGAGGGAGGGACAGGTAGTGGGTGGGAATGGCCATAAGGATTAGCATTGGGTGAACTCATGCTAGTTAACATGCTAGCTGTCCAGGGAGGATAGCTCAGCGGCAACATGCTCGCCTTGGAAGCAAGACAACACAAAGCACCACAGGTTCAATCGCTTAGAAACCTCTGGGTATTTAAGCGCATTATAAATACGCAACTAAGACAAAAAAAACAATTACGCAACTAAAAAACAAACAGCACCTCGATGCCCAAGGGCTGAGTGGGCGCTTTAAAAATGCAAAAATAAAAAATAAACATGTCCTATTAATCCTCCTGGACATGGTGATGTCCTCAGCCATCGTCATTTATTTGTTCTTCTAGAATGCGTTGAGGACTGATTTTGTATTAGCAGCTCCACCCTCCACCAGCTAAGATCCTATCTTGTCAACTGATAGTAGCAAGTCAAAGTGGGTCAGTTCCTCACTCCTAGTCAATACTACGATACAGTTTCAGGGTTTCTTCCTTTGCTGGGACATGTAGTCACGTTACATTACTTTGAGAAGGTGCCCGGTTTGATTCCCAGCACGAGTCAACGCTCACCCCTATTGCTTTTTTTCCTCATGTTTTTTCAGGACATTTGGGAGTAGAAAGACTGCTTATGTTTGCCAATGGTTGCCAAGGCCAGAGTGCACAAAGCAGATGCACCATTGATAGTGGGCATGGAGGCACTTGGAGGGGCGTTGGGTATTGAGTGATCATTAATATTCCCACTCGATATTCACTTTTTGAAATTGTCCTCCAGCCCACCAAAATGTTGAGGATGGCTGCACCCATGCAAAGCATCTAGACTAATCAGACCTCTCGGGATCCGTAACAACCTTATTGCCCCCCTTTACCTCCAGGAACTAATTCAAGGCCCTTCAAGCCTCCCTCATAACGCGATCCAGAAACAACACGCAACTCTACTGACGTCAAAGATCCCAAGGACGGAGCGGTGCCTCATTATTCTCCATTCCAAGATTGCCCAAGGATTGACCAGGTTGCTGCCCATTCGCGTTCCCACTTTAATCGTCTGAAGCCTGCTTCAGCGGGCAGAAGACAACTACTGCTTCCGTAGCGTCCTAAAGACCCCTTGCAAATGCTATCTCTCCCTACCCCCAAGCGTATTCTTATCCCCCCCACAGACCATATGATATGGTTTATCCCGGGTGGTGCACAATGAGCCACTATCTGGACTAGCCTCTGTGCCACAAGGCTACTGCGGACCTGAAGGTCGCTATATAAAGGCTGCCTTGAAGCAACTGGTCGTTTAAATTAGCGTGCGACAGAAATAAAATGGAGGAATTCATTATATCGCTCAACAGAGAGACCCATAGTTGTAACATCTTGTGAGAAAAGAAAAGGACCTATTTTTAAACTCAAGTGTTCCACACCACACGCCTCTTCTGCTCGAAGATTTGCTTGGGCTTACACTTGGGGTGGGAAAGGTTAAATGTCGCCATAATAAAGCACCTTGGGGACATTTTGTACGGTACTTGCGTTTCTGTGGGCAGAGGAGACCTCGGCTCCCACAGCTGTGCAGGCCTTCCTTCTGGGAACATTTAGAAACAGCAGGCCCAAGGATGGCAGCTGTGCGCTCCAAGCTCTCATCATTATCCTACATGGAGGGAAAATTGGATAGTATGTGCAACGGGCGGTAGGAGAAAACCGGAAGAAAAAATAAAGACAGCAGGCGGCGCACATATTAAATCTCTAAAGAAGAGCAAAGATCAATATGCCACTATTCGGCGACAAGAACAAGCAGTCCCTGTGTTGGTGGTCTACGAGTTCTCCTTCGTAAACTTGACTGAGAGTCACTGTTGTAGTTCAGATATTATTTAATGGCAGTGTGCATGCCACACCCACTTCCGGAACGTGCTGCACCGCGGGTAACACACAAGGCCTTGTTGTCCAGGGCCTTTACACTTGCTTGTGGCCAATAGTCAAGCGGTTTCGGGTTCCAGACTTGTTTTTGGCACGTGATTAAGGCGCTTGTTGCACCAGAGACAGACAGCCTAGCAGGAGCAATTAACCAAGCTATGGCACCCGAGTTCACTGGCACGCAGCAGGTCTTTTGTTTTGCCGCGTAGAACACCTCTGCGTGGAGACGGACGCTCAGGCGCATGGCTCCATTGTGCTGGTGACCCCTGACCTCAGCCGCAGGGGCCAGGGGACTGTGCCACTGATGTGTGGTGGAGCAGAAGAGCTCGTAGGCACATAACAGTCCTTTATGGGCTCCTCAATTTCCGGTTTGCCTCCTTTGGAGTGAAGTGTTTTCAGCTCGAAGAGGAGTCGTGTGCTGATCTGTAATGAATCTGACAAACCTGCGCCAAGATTTTACAGCAAGGGGAACTCTTTTGGACACTCCCAACATTGGGGCAAAACCGGATTGTGATGTGGTCACGTGGCGTGCGACGGTCGTGCCTAGCCATCTCACGTAGTTGAAATAAAGGGGGCGGTCCAGCAGTGCGCACCTGGAACCCATCAAAGCAGGACCTGTGTCCGTGTGTTCCTTTCCAGGACGGAGGCGAGTCCTGCATGAGGGGAGCCCCGGGCTAAGCACAATCCAACACTGGTGACGAGGATGCAGCTGGGTAGGGGGAAGGCAATCTGATACGCAACACAGTCTCAGGGGACCTTTTCCGACATCTGTCCGGTGCATTTTCAATCACGGTAAGAGAACAACCGCCATTTTGTGCTCCCAACGGTTGCGGCTCCACACTCTCGTGCGCCGTGTGGGTGATTTTTGGAACCCCTGTTCTGTGCATACAAAGCAAAAGACTGCCTAAAAGCCCACACGGGTCATTAATAAAAAGAGAATTCCCCCCCCCCTCCCAAAAATTCTTTCAGCATTTTTTTCGTTTTCTTCAAAGAGGAAAACTCATCCTTTCTCCCCGCAACGATAGCACTGAGGAAAATCACTCGCCCTACTTGGCAGAGTGGTAGCCCCACTAGAAGCAGTACAGAAGCGCCACAGCAGCTGTCTGAACGCTGCCAGCCCCTAAATGCGTCACCAGGTGCAAGTTGCGGCTTCCACAAAATAAAGAGGTGCATTTGCGGCCAGCCACACGATGACTCACAACCACAACAATGAGTGACGAGGATGATCAGCAAACTGGTGGACAAGGCGCTGCTGAAGGACCCCCTTGGGGTAGAAGAAACCCATGTCAACAAGGCACGTTAGTCCGATGCCTGAATTCGATACCTCTGGAAACCCACCTGGTACTTTGGGTAGAAAAGGTGGAAATGTACTTTAGAGCGACCTGTGAGTCCGATGACAAGGCCAAAATAGCAACCATTATGTATTCCGCAGGGTCCAAGGTACACATTTTTATGTCCCTTGCTCCCGTGGACAACTCGTATCAGCCGACAAAGGACTGCCTCAAAGAACACTTCCTGCCACTGGCCAACCAAGACTGTGAGAGGTTTGTCATGTGCGCCGCCAAACAGAAGGAAGAGGAATCCCTGGACAAGTACTATGGCAGGCTCTGACATTTGGCAGACATATGCGCATGGGAGAATGTGTAAGGCATGGTGAGGGACCAACTGATACAAGGGTGCGCCTCAGGTAAACTGGGCCGCCAAGTACTGTGCGAGCCAGGACTCGTGCTGTCTCACATCCTAGAAATGGGCAGATCTTATGAACTGGCAGAAACCTGTGGCACCAGAGTGCACGCTGCAGTCCGATCGCTTAAACTGGAGGACGTCTGCGCAATAGGATGGTCAACAAGGCACTGGTCCAGTAAAGCCTTGGTGGAACGCTAGAAGAGCAGAAACCCTGACACCCTGCCCTAAATGTGGCTACAACCTTCCACACGCAGGGCAGTGCGGAGAAAAAGGAAGGGCATGTGGGTCGGTGCAGAGTAGTGGGGCACTTCGTGAGAATGTGCAAAGTCCCCACACCTGTGACAATTTCCAGAGTGCCGAGCAGGATGCCGAGTAAGGCTCTGAGGTGACAGAGGCAAGTAGCAGTAGTTGAACAAGAGTCAAGAAGACAGGAGCTGGCAGAAGAAGAGGAGGAAGATATATTTTTCATCTTCAGCATAGACTTCCTCAAATCTAAAAAGAGGAAACAACCCATGTGCACTGTGGCAGTGGAAGGAGCAAAGACGATGGTATTGGTAGACATAGAGGCATAAGCGTGCGTGATGGCCACCCGTCACTACAAAGCCCTCTCAGAGCCCTCAAGATTATCCAAAGCTCGAGCGAAGATATTCACATTTGGCGGCACTCAACCAATACCTCTCAGAGGTGTGTTTATCACCAAGGTTCCTCATGAAGGAAAGGAAATAAAAGCCAAATTCTTTGTCACTGACATTATTAGTCACTCGCTACTGAGCTGTGCATCAGTGGAGGCCATAGGGATTGTTCATTTTTACCTATGGGGTATACGCTGAGGAGATTAATGAAGTAATTGAGAAGTTCAGAACGGTGTTCGAAGGCGTCGGCAAGCTGCGAGGTGAACCCATCAAGCTGAACATTGATGAAACGGTCCGCCCATCCGCGCTGAAACATTATTGGATACCCTTCCACCTCAGAGAGCAGGTGGAACTGGAACTACAAAAATTATTGAAACTAGACATCATTGAAAGAGTGGAAGGACCCACTGAATGGGTCTCGCCCATCGTCGTGGCAGACAAACGGAAGCAACCGGGGTCGGCGCATATTTGTGTTGACATGAGACTTCCGAATCAAGCCATCATAAGAGAACGACACATAACCCCTACTCTTGACGACGTGGTAGGCAAACTGCAGGGATCTTGAGTGTTTTTGAAATTAGACCTGATATCTGGGTATCACCAACTGGAGTTCCACCCCGACTCCCGTTACACCACCACCTTACCAACCCACCAGGGTCTCTACCAGTACAAACGGCTCCATTTTGGAATTTCCTCTGCAGCAGAGGTATTCCAAAACGTGATACAGGGCTCTGGCAGGACTAGATGGCGTTATAAACCTGAGCGATGACATTTTGGTATATGCCTCGTCAGTGGCTGAACATATGGGATGGCTCGAGAAGAGAACCTGGGTGAAGGGGCCTCTTCACAATACCTAATTCTTTTCTTTGGGAGGCTTTTTGCTGCTTTAGCTGCAGTGAAGCCGATGTCCCAATGTGGACCACTGACGGCAGATTTCAAGTTGTTTAAATGGTGCAGGCTTCTGAAAGATTGCGTTGGTGTTTGAGACAGCGAGACACTGTCTTCCAACGGTTAAAACAGTGATTGAGTCAGCGGTGAGATGATTGCTTCTGCCATAGAGTTGGTGTCGCAAGGGCGAATTCAATGTCTTCCAGCAAGTCGAGTGGGGGCTCTAATCAGTTGCTGCCAGTAATATTGAGCCTGAGGTTGCCCTGCTGCAATTAATTGGGCTGGCCTCTGGAAGGATCGAGATACAGAAAGTGGTGGCTCAAAGGCATTGAGAGTGGTCAGTCCAACTCGTAGGCATCTCGAGAAGGCTAAACAGGATTCCAGCTTCTTCTGGTTTGCTGGGAGTACCAATCCAGGGGTTCCAGGACAAGGTGAATCCATCTGTCCTGCACTCCAACTCCAGGGAACGTGGTTGGCAGCTAAAGGGAATATTTCACCTCCAGTGAAAAGGAGCCTTGTTGCAAGTCAGCCAACATAGAGGTCATAGTCCAGCCTCAATCAGCCCCACTGTTCTTTTGGGATGGTTAGGGGCCAGAGCTCTCATCTGCCGTGGATGCCTTATTTCTTTACATCTGTAGCAGAGGACCTTGGAAGGGAATGCACTCCCAACTGAGGTCCAAAACGGCATCCTTCTTTTGATGGTTCAAAGGCAACCAAAAAGACACTTTGTTTGGTCTTTAGGTGTATCCAAGGGACTGGCCTGAGATATTTGGTGTCAGAAATCTCGACTTATCACCCGGAACGCTGTTTGAGCTCATCATGACAATGGCTACCGGTGATTCCCCACTCAAATTCTGTGACAACGGGCGGCAGCCGCTTTTCTTATGCAGGGCCAAGAGCATGGAATGCCTTACCCTACGAACTACGCAACACCAAGTCCTTGCTGGACTTCAGGAAAAAGCTGAAAACTCATCTTTTTATCTAAAATAGTAGACAATGCTGGCTTTCTGGTTCTGTTCTGTTCTGTTTGCACATCTGCGCATAAATGCAATCTTTTTTGCCTGGTTCCCCTGTGCATATGCGCTCTATAAATGCAAAATACATACATACAAGAATGCGGTGGGTGTTCCCTTGTATTTCTAAAGGTAAAATACCATTTGAGACTGGTTCAAAGCAGGCCATTTCTAATGGATCCATTCCCTGTTGTTGTAACAAGTGCCCTTTGCCTTATGGAATTGCGCCCACGTGCCTTTGCCTGCAGGAAATATGTGTGTGGGGTGGAAGAGAGACCTAACAGAAACCAATATATTGGGACCCTTCTCCAGGCCTACCTTCCCTCTGTGGCTACTCTAACACAGCCCTCTTCTCATGCCTGCTGACTGCTGGTGGGATATCAGATTTCTTTGGCTGTATAATTGTGTGCTCTAAGCAGTAACCATGTCACTGTCAGGCATGGCTTATATTTACAGATTTACCTGCCACCAGATTGACTAAGGCAAACAATAATTATAATTTATATGAGAGTTATAAAAGATTAAAAAGCAGAGGTAGATACAAAAGCTACTTCTGCATGCAGGCGCTTTGTGTTCCAACAGCGGTCAGAAATGCACATGTGACATTTGAACTTGTTATGTGCCACTGCTGAGTTGGTGCTGTCACGTTCACAAACCTTAGAATGCCTTACCTCTGAGTGTGGGTATCGAACATAAAGGGTTTTTCACTTTTTCACTGGATGAGGCCACTCTGAATCACAATAACATAGCACTGTGAATTTCAGCAAGGCCTCCCCCTCAAGAGATCCAAAAACAAGGGGAAAAAGCCCTCCTGGGGAAGAAAAATCCTTGTGATGATTCCAACAGCAAGATAAAGACTGGAGTTCAAAAGATAAGACAGTAATCCAAGCAGGAGATGTTGTGGAATCCGGCAGTGGAATAGAATCGGGTATGAGGTAGCTAAGAGCAAGCTGACATCAGGAAGAGCAAGCAAGGATCAAGGCGGTAAACAAGGACGAAGAAAGAGCCAGAAGCAAGGAACAGGGCAGGGAAGAACAGAAGAAACTAGCGCTGATGCAACTTAACCAAGTTGTGGCGCGCCCAGTGGAAGATTTAAGGTAAAGGGCCCCATAGGCAAGATTAAAAGAGGGCCCTGGGTAGGCGTAGCATATGGTTGGATGAGTTAAAGGCTATCACAAATGTTCCATGCGTTGTAACCTATGTAATATCATATCATATTAACATCACTAATCAGCTCTCTTTGCAAACAGTGTGCTTGCTGGGCCTGTTAAAAGGATAAGAGCTCCGTGGAAGGCCCTGTGGACTGTGAACTGCTTGCCTTTAATGTGAGAAAGGCAGAGCAGGAGGGCCCCAAGGACATTTGTCCCTTGTCCGAGTGTTAAATCCGCCTCTGGACATGCTAGGCATCTAAACCTCAGGAAGGATATCCTGGTGGAAGTGACATCCTCCGCCACAACGTCCTGCATCGTAACTATGCCGAACAACTAGAGTGCTACACACGCTTCCCTAACACACCGTAGCAGAACCACATAGCGCGCTGGACGCGCAGAGCTCGGGAAGTCATGACAGGTGTTGTAGAAGTCAGGAAACTGGTTACACCAAGGGCACATGTGTACTATAAATTTGTCATGGGGCATTATAATAGGGGGTCTGATTAGCAGACCTCCCTTTCAAAAGCAGAATTACATGCATCATTTTATGTAGATCAAAAAACCAAAGAAAGCTCCGGCTATTTCACTCTCACCAAATGGCATTCTGTCACGGTATAGCTTTTCAATGGTGCTTGGGTCGCAGACCCAGGTTCTTCTTGTTTGAGTTGGTAGACCTGGTTCAGTAACTTGCCAAGTACCGTCACGAGGAAGATGACTCATATCCCGGTTTGGACTTGGATCCTCAACCCGGGTTTCTCCATTTGTCAGGCGTTCTATTCCTTATACTGACATGGGGAAGCTTTCCTCTGATGCACAAATAGTCCTCTGTACTCTGGGGGTTCCTGAGCCTTCTATAGTGGTCAGTGGTTATGACCCCACCACTGACACGAGGAAGATTTGCTCTGATGCACAAATAGTCCTCTTGACTCTTAGGGTCTGTGACCCTTCTCTGGTGGTCAGTGGTTATGGCTCCACCACTGACACAAGGAAGATTTCCTCTAATGCACAAATAGTCCTCTTGACTCTTGGGGTTCATGACCCTTCTCCCAATGTTCATGCCATAGGGAGTACCCCAGGGACCACATAGAGACCCTTTCACTTCACTTGTGTCCCCGCCGACATATCTGTGCCTCCCGTTACCTTGTAGGGACTTGTCTTGCCACTGACTATGGTCTCAACACTTGCCCAAGACTAGCCTCCGGTCTCAGGATTCCAACTTCCCGTGTCTCTGCTCTGTATGACTTAACAGCCGGGCTCTCCCTTTCTGTTGTCCTTCTTCAGTTTTTAAAGTATTCGAATGTTTATTTCCTCACAAGAGACTAGACAGTTGCTCCCGGTTCTGGAGCGTGATCGTCATGTCTGTATGCCTCTTCTTTGTCACAGTACTTTCAGGTTCTCTATAGTTCTCCACCTGATAGCAGCACATAGGTTTACTCTCTAAAAAGAGGTTCTTCAAGGTAGGTGAGGTTAGTGCGTGTAGGGGTGTGTTGATGTTACAAGGGCTGTACCCTAGATGGTCGTACTCATCCCTAAAATAGCAGTCCCTCCCCATGAGATCCTCCCGCATTATACCACCCAGGTGGACTATCGGGTAGTAGCCTCACCTCCCTGGCCTCATGGTAAGGGGCTCCCCGTTGGGGAGAAGTGATGACATCTAGGGATTCATCACAGCGTCCAAATCAGCTCTGGGTGCCTCACAGCAGCTGGATAAGTGCCTTGAAGAGTTTGAGACAGCTTGAAAACAGAACCAAGTTGGGAAACAGTGCAAAAAGCTGGGTCTTGCATCTGGTTGCTGGGGGACCTGTTCAGGTAAACCATAGGCAAGGTGGATCCTTTATTCTGCACTTCCCAGCCAGGAAGATGTCTAGATCGGATTTGAAATGTCTGTCACCTCCAGGTTGCAGGTTCTTTGCAAGTATTGGATTACAGCAGGCCTTACACTGGCAACAGGTTGCATCGGTTGTTTCTCTGTGATGGTTGAGGGGAAAAGGCATGCCCTTTTCTTGGAAGACTTTGTTGTCTACTCTAAGGAAGAGGACTTTAGAGCAGACTGTAACCCAACAAAGCTCCTGGGCGAAATCTTTCTTTTTCAGTAGTCTAGGGATGAGTCAACAGAGGGGGGGTGGTCTCACTCCCTTACGTAAGGCATTGACTTCAGTGGATTTGTTCCCTTCTAGCCTTCTCTAGCGGTCTAATCCTGGCTGCTGTGTTCAGAATCTTTTGCCTCGCGATGTCATACCCAGAGTGCTTCTTCTTCATGAAGTGGTGAGGGGTAGAGGAAGTTTGCAAGCTGGAATGTCCTCTCCAGAGGTACTCTACTCTGCCCCTTCTCCTTTCTGCCTACATCAAAGAATCTCTGTTAATTACCACCTGTTGTGAGTTCTCCTTTGTCCTGACTGGGCTTGCCTTTGGAGCAGTGATTCCCAGCTATCACCGTGGTGGGATATTTCCTGTCTTCTGGAGGAGGTGACAAGCCTTCCCAGAGAGATCAACCGGGGGATGTGCTGAGCTGGCCCCGGATGGTTCTTTTGGGTGTAACCAATTTCCCAGACGCTGATACACATGAGCCCTGTCAGGGAATCACTAGCAACCAAGCTGGAAATAATAGGACTCCAATAGGTTGTGGCTTCCCAGAGGCTACCATGTCCAAAAGGACATGGGTTATAGTTAGATTTTCATCTGCCCGTAGGCTCTGGGTGCACATCAATATACAGATTTAATGTATGATCCGCACTGCCCACGGCTAAAGGCAGACCATGACTGCTGGACTTTTGGCTCCATCCACTGTTGTTAGGAACGTGCATGTCGCTTTGTAACTAACTGCTATGTTGCCAAACTACAAGGTAGCTGTTGAGTGGTGTAAGTAGACAGGCTCTGCAGGGTTACATGTTTTTTAGTATACTTTTCAGTATGGAAGTGTGATCTGATTAGCCAATCTCACTTCCAGAGACTGATGTACCTGCATGGGTTTGCATTAAATGCTCAGGGTATTTAGTCCTCACAGGTGGCCTTCTGTCACAGTCATGGTCTAGTGATCAGTGCCTTATTATCAAGTGATAACAAAAATGTGTTATTCTCTAGTACCCAGTAACTTGTTTGTCAGGTGCCAAACCTGCATGAAAATGCCTTTCAAAATGTATTGTAAATCGTGTTTGGGGCTTTAAAATATACATTAAATAGTCCTGTTATGGATGCTAAGATGGGGCCACTAACATTTTGGAGACCTCGGCCTTTATAAAGGGGCCCAACGTGAAGCTTTTACGACATAGACGAGCCCCTCTACGGATGGTGCCCCTCTGCTTGTGCTGCCCTAGGCTTAGCAATGGTTGGGCCTGCCATGTAGTTTGGTGAAGGCCCCAAATTCGGGTCAGTGAGTCGGTATATTGCGAGAGTGATTTGGGGTGTGATACTTCTAGTACCTTAATATGAAAGCTGGTGGGTGCTAAATACTTTGTATACTACAGGAGATGCAGCATATTGAAGAGTTCATGGGCGATTATGCCACATTCTGAATGCTGTCCAACATGGATTTGCTCACAGGATAGCTCGCTACTTCTGGGATTCTCACTAACTCTACATTTTCTCTCTCAGACACCAGGTTACAGGCTGGAAAATACAAACTTTTAGGAGATCACCTTTGCCCAGCTCAACATGTTCAGCATGGATTAGTGCTATCAGCAGTGGCAACTGGTGGCATTTTTAATTGGCGGGTCGTAAACATTTCCTATGAATATGTGGAGCGGGCCAGCATGCAGAGGGAGTCCAAACCAACCAAGTGAGGCCTGATGCGATGGATTAAAATAGGGCATTTTAGGGCACATTTTCTGTGAAAAATGGGTTAAAAAGTCACACAGTTTGCAATCGGTTGTGTAAGGTACCAGATAAAAGAACCCATTAGATGCAAACCGTCAATAGTGCATAGTAGCATTATCTAATGCATTTTCATGATGCATTAACCTGTTTTAGGTCATTATTTCATGCTGGCTGCCCTCATTGGCACAAGAAAATGCTGCTTCTCCAAGGCAGTTCAAGGGTTTTTATTATCAAAATCTAAGCGCATAGGGGAATCGGCTGTTTTCGTCAGAGGTTTCAGCGTATTCAGTATTCGGACAGGCAGTTGGTTCCATTGTTAGACAAGTGGGCCTGTTCATTGGAGAGCACTGGGCTGGAAAGAGATTTGCCAATGCCTTCCCCCTCTCTGCAATGCTTCTCTGCTGTTTCTCTTCTGTGTTGTGGGTCTATAGGTTTGTGTTTCTGCTATAGTCCAGGGTTCTATGCTTTTCTGAGGTGCTGGTCACTGTTGGGCTGTGGTGAAGGCTCATAGTTCGTTTTGGTTGCTGTGTTTCTGTTTTCTCCCTCATTTGAATCTGGCCTGAGCTGTCTAGGTTGCTCCCCAGTGCACCGAGAGAGTTGGGGTTAAGCAACAGGAAAGAGACATGTGGCCACAAACGTGCTGGGAGGCATTTGGGGATAAAGAGAGGTACATTTGTGGCACATTGCTTTTTTAGGGACTAGGCATCCCTGTCCCAACTTGCACTCCCAGCATCTTGGACAGGGCTGGCTCTGGTTTTTGTTCTAGTGAGACTTCTGCCCCAGGTTGAGAGGGGCCCCTCCTTGACAGGGTCTAACCCTATTAAACCATCCATGTCAATAGGCTGCAGCAATTTATGCCATTATTGGCACATAATAACATTCTCATGTTTGCTTTGCCCATAATGGCAATAAAGAATATTCTAAGAAAATATATCCATGTTGGCTCTACCAATATTTACCAGTATAATTAACCACATAAGCACATACTCCTTTTGGCTTTCCCCATAATGGCATTAAACAATACCTTGGCACAGTAAGAAAACGTGTCCGTACTGGCTGCACCAATGTAGGCCAGTATGGCCACTTAAGAACACTCATGTTGCCTTGGCACTTAATCCAAGTAAAAATGCCAAGCCACATTAAGAAACCATGTCCTTGCTGCCAGCGCAAATGCACCCCACATGCAAGAACACTTCTCGTGTTGACTTTGCCTTTCATGCCAGTAAAAAAAAGTCTGTCCACAGTAAGAAAAACTTTCATTGCAGCCAGTATAAATGTAATAGTTCAGCAAATACGCATGGCCCTGCGCCTCTATATTAACGGTAAGTGACAAGGGTTGAAGCCTCAGCATATCTGCATATCAGCAAAAGCACTAAGAACTGTAAGTGTACAAACCATTTATTTATGCCTATTTATTTATGGCAGTAGCACTAGGCATGGCATATCGCAAGCATGCGCAAACGGCTTCAGGTCCGCCACCATGCCTTGTATGGGCAGACCAGGCTGAGCATGGTGATGTCATCACCCCTGAATCACAACATTGGTCACTGGCCAGACGTCTGCCAGGAGCTGGAGGCGACCACAGTTCACAGACTTAGGACAAGCTGTCCCACTTAATACAGTGTAACTGTTTAGTCAGTCTGCTTTCACCAGATGTTTGGCGTATGTTCAGATCTTCATGGAAATTGTCATAGAAAAAAAACCTTCAAAACACAATGTTCCAAAGCTGCTGGTTCTTTATCAGAGCCCTTAATCGATTCATGGACAGCATAAGAGGTAGGAAGCATAAGCCCGGGCAATGCAAGGCTACAACTTTCTCACGTTCCATGTCATGCTTGCCACTCCCGTCTAGTACTTGTTTTTCCTTTGCATTCTGTTACTTGCCAGTTAGCAATTCCTATGGTAAATATCGGACAGGAAGTTATCTTGTAATGTGATGAGTGCAGATGTGATGATGCTGTATGAGAATAAAATGAGCCAGAAGCGCCTGAGCGCGGCGGTACAACTACATGAGTGGTCCCAAGTGAGTTATTGTGCTCACCCTCTGAGCACAATTGCATAGACTTGTGCACTCTATGGCCCTTGTCCAGGGCCATCAACAACTGGCAATGAGGTGGTGGGTCCCCCTTCGAGACCACACCTCCTCAGTGGGTTTACTGTTGTTTACCAGATGCTTCCAGCATATCAACCAGGCAGTATGCGTTGCAGGGAGCACTCAACATCTGCCACCACTCAACTTTTCTCCATGGGGCAGTGGTGTGCTACTCCTGCAGGCACCAATGACCTCTCATGAAGAGGGTATTTCTGTGTGACAATGGACTGGTGGATAGGTAAGTAGGTCAGCTGGCCCCAGAGACTCCTATCACAAATTCCATGTTGTGCAGGCCGTGGATGATCCTGGACATTTGACTAATAAGGCCCCATTTGTTCACTCTGGCTGTGACCACAACTCTATGGCTCTGCCAGTGATGGTAGCTGGGATGTGAGGGTAACAATATTTCTATTCACATACTGGTATTTCCATAGGAGAATGACTGACAAAGCCTAATTTTCAAGATATATTAGTGCAGGGGTATGAAGAGGTTATGGCTAGAGGAAATGGTGCTTGGAACAGATCCCAGGTGGGCATATCTCTGATGAATTAATTTGACACAGTCAACCATGTCATTCTGCTCAACCGTCTCCGTGATAACCTGGGTATCACTGATCAGGCTCTGGCTGGGCTGACTTCTTTCCTCTCCGATAGACCCTCCCAGGTCCAACTTGGGTCCTTCCTCTCCTCTATCTCTATCTCTTCCTGTGGTGTCCCCCAGGGGTCTAACATTTCTCCCTGGCTGTTCAACCAATACCTGGAACATCTTGCCCACTGCACTGCCACTCTCTGTCTAAACTTTCATTGCTACGAGGATGACACTCAACTCATTTTCAGGCTCCCTTCTGCCACCTCTTCTCCTTCTCTCATCTCTGACTGCCTGTCTGCTATCCAGGAGTGGTGCGCCGCCAATGATCTCTGCCTTAATGACAGTAAGACTGAGATTCTCCTCATCGGCACACCTGCTCCCTCCTTTCCTGTCGCTGCCTGGGCAGCTTCTCTTGGCCCTCTTCCTGCTCCCACCTGTGAGGCAAAACACCTCAGGGTTATCTTCGACTCCACATTTTCCTTCTCTCCTCACATCTCTGACATCTCTAAGAAGTCACACTAACAGCTGAACCTCCTCAGAGGTATTCTTCCTTTACTCTCCTTCCGCCAGAAGCTCACTGTCTCCAGAGCTCTGTTTCTCTCTAGGCTGGACTACTACAACAACCTCTTTCTAAATCTTCCTGCCTCTACTCTCCGCCCTCTGCAACACATCCAAAACAGGACTGCAAGACTTGTTCTTGGCCTCAAGCCCAGGGATCTCTCCAGGACTGAATTCTTTGCAGTGGCTCCCAGTGGCGGCAAGGATTAAGTTCAAAACCCTCTGCATTGTCCACAAGACCTTATGGAACCTGGGGCCTCAATACCTTCAACTGTCTCTTCCAAAATATCTTCCTTCTTGAGCACTTCGCTCATCCGCCTCCAACTCCCCCAGGGTCAGTCCCTTCTCCAAGCAGCGAGTTGGTGGTAGATCTTTCTTCTGCTGGGGCCTCCCTCTGGAACAGCCTCTCTGCCTCTCTGAAACTTGAGGAGAACCATCTCTGGTTCCGGAAGCACATTAAGGCCTCCTCTTTGCTTCTGCTTTCTCTCCTCCTCTCCCTTGCTGATCTCCTGGCTGAAACTGAAACTTCACTGGTTACCTGGCTACCCTCTGATTTCGGGTCCAGGTCCCCTCCCTCCGTTGCACATCTGCACTGTCCCCCTGGCAACCCTTGCACTCAGGGACTGTTTCTGTATCCCTACAGCCCCCTACCAGCACTTGACACATGATGCCTGCCCTTACCCTTGCACTGCCACCATCTGGCTGCACTTTTTATTTATTGTCTTTAATGATCTTGCTGTTATCCTATGTACTGCACTGCCCCCTCCCCCTTGCCCCTGCACTTTTCCCTCCCCCCTCCCTTGTGCGATCTCAGTGTCACCTGGCCTAGTAAGATAGCTGTCTTCCCTCTGACCCCTTTCCTTGCCTCGTCGCACCTTGAAACACTTGTGTATAGGCGTGTTATAAATGCCATATCATATCATGTAACAGGAGCACCTTCAAGGCAAAGCCCTTGGTGGGTATTATGGGTTCAAAGGTTAGAAATGTCATTTACGGCTACCAGGGAAGAAGTTGATGATGCAGCCAAGCTATTGATGATGCAGCCAAGTGGTCCATGCTGCATTATATGTCAGGCCCAAATGTACATAACATATTTAAGACCTTGCCCCATTTCCCCCTGCCAATGACTCCCACCAGGCAGCCAAAACAGCTCTGCAAGACTATTTAGCCCTATGCTAAATGCTGATTTCGAGAGTTTTCTAATATGGGATGGAAATCAGAGAAAAGACTAACCTCTAGAGGCACTGCACGCCAGGCTGCACCACCTTGTACATTGCTGAATGAAGAGAATAACGTTCATACTCAAATGAGACTGGGCTGCTGCTCAGTGAAATGAAGGAAACACAAACTGATGGAACCAGGTTTATCCCACCACCTTTGGCACTAGGGGGCTGGGCCTGCTAAGCTTAACATCCCCTATGGGACAAGGTAAGCAGGATCCGTCTGGAGGTGACTCCCCCTTAAGGTACATAGACCCTGATAGGGATACAGGTCACCATCCCTTTCTCCCTATTACTAACTCCTTTTAAAGAGTCTCTCAGGATTAGGATTTACAGTGATGCCATACAACCTTTTGTAATGGCTGACTTAGCTTCTGACCGGGTGTCTGTCCAATCTTCTGCAAAGACTCAGGAGAAATGAGTGTGCCAGCCCCCTGGAGGAATCTCCCTGGGACAATAAATCAATGGAGGTCCTCAACAGATGCTGCAGAGTTTAACTGCTCCAAAAGATACAGTGTAGCTGTGGCCAGAGAGAAAGTTAGGACTTTCGGACCTTAAGAATATACCAAAGATTCGGACCTTAAGAATATACCAAAGAGCTGGTCCTGACGAAGGACTATAACTCCGAAATGCATAGGCCTTAATGAGCTCGTTTTGCATCTGCTTTGATAAACAAGACAGCTGCCAAGTATTAACAACATGAATAAAAACTCAAAAACTTTGCACAGAGTGTAAACATTGCATTCGAAGATTTATTATTTTGGACTAAGCAACATTGAATATCCACACCACGTAGTGGTGTCTTGGGAGTGCAGCCCGCACCGCTGGCTTAAAGGCCTTGCTCCTCACCAGAGAGAAAGTTAGAACACCAGTGTCGGTGGCGAGGCCCGAGACGAGCACCAGGAGAGTGCAGCAAGACGCATGCAGCTGAAGGCTGGTCAGACAAGCCCTGAGAGTCTGAGAATGAGGAAGCAGAGCCTCAGAAGGCCAATGCGGAGCCCAGCTAAGAAGTCGCATAAGCAATTCTGTGGAGCTTGACCTGTGTGACCCATGAAGAAGAGCCTCGCCAGTCCGATGCAGAGCCCAGTTAAAGTGTCATGTAAGCAGTTTCTTGACATTAGGAGAATGCAAGAGATCCAATGCCCTCCTGAGGAGCAACATCAAGGCATGTTTGGCCCTTGTGTTGGTTGGTTGGTTTATTGTTGCCTTGTGGTTGATGTCTACCCTCCTCGGGTTCATAGTTCCTTGTGTTTCTGCATGGTGTGGGACTCATTGACATGGTCTCCACCTTTCTGCTGCTTGGTACGTGTATATTGGGAAATTTTGTTAATGGTCTTAATTGGTCCGCGTGCAGGCCGCACGCAGATTGGGCACGAGGTTGTTTTGAGTAGTGAATCCTTCCCTCTTGTGATTGTTAGGGAGGGAGAAGTGTTGTAATGTGCATTTGTGTGTGAGTGCAGAAAGGCGTGATGTCACGTGGAGTGTTGGTGGGTGACTCTGTCCTATGTGTTCTGGGAGTTACAGTTAGAGTCTGTTAGCTAGCTGGATGGATGCTCCAGTACTCTGTCCTATATGTGTGTTACTCATGTTCCTAGATCTTACTTGTGCGCTCACAGTCAGGGAATACACTTACCATTAATTTACCGCCTGACTCCAGCATGGTGTGTGAGCAAAATAACTTCATTACTTCACACTGTATGGCTGTGGCTCTGTATGCATCAAGATCAAGGTTAAGATATTTAGACTCTAGGGAGCACGATTGCATCTAACTAAGAAACCATCTGCGACTATTATCGACATCGCTCTCAGTGACATATATATTTAACAGAGGCAGCGGGCTGTGCTATATGTTTCATAGCATGCTCTGGTACTCTTGATGCTCATTCCTGCATCACCATATGACCTCCAGAAGGGTGATTAGAACCATGCTGTCCCCTTCCATGTCAGTCCATTTTTTCCATGCAAAGCACTTTACACCTGTGTTTTGATGACGGTCTTGGGAGGATAGCTCAGGGGCAACATGCTCGATTTGGAAGCAAGACAACACGCAGCAACACAGGTTCGATCCCCGGGTCTGCGCTTAGAAACCTCTGGGTATTAAGCGCGTTATAAATAACCTATCATATCCTATCATAGCAAGGGTGTGATGATGAGACTGATGATGATGCAGGGTGAACGTGAGATATCGCAAGTGCCCGTTCACGGCGGGGAATGAAACAGAGCGCTCAGCACAGGGTAAGTGATCATGTTGCATGCAGCGTTAGGAGGCTGCATCTTCCATACACTGAATGTTGACCTTGGGTAATAATGTAATGATCCAAGTGTTTAATCCCAGGCTCCTTTGCTCATTGACCAGAGCAACTCTGTGCTCGGATGCTCTGCAGGGCAGCACTTTGCTTCTATCTTTCCTCAGGGCTTGTGCTTGCTTTTCTTCCAGTCCTATTCTTCTTCTTTCTGCCAGAGATTGTATTCTAAGGAAGTACTCATTAAGCAAGGTGAATAGGATGCCATCTGCTGAGAGCCTTGAGGTTCTTTTTAGAGGAACTGAAGCCTGTAGACTTTTTGGGACTTCGCGAGTCGGAGCAGTGCAAGTACTGAAGTAATGGGATCACGCAGACCCTGTGTGTCCCCTCTGGGCAAATGACAGAGTGGCTTCTGCATTATGAAACCCGTTGGTGCACCGCCCAGGATCGTTCTACATTGAGGCCTTCATCGTGGAGCCGTTGCCAGGGTTGATGAAAAGCATTCTATGTTCTCCCTGTGGGATCCCGCACTTTTGTCCAGCCTTGGTTTAGGAAATCAACATCAATTTAGGAAACTGCCTAATGGGCTGATCTACACAATGAGAAGAACCAAAGCAGAACCATTGCGCTACGACATATCATCCTGTGTCACTTACAGGGCAGCTAGAAAGCATTAGGGCTTTGTTTGTGGCAAAGAATTGGTGATTGCCTGACTTTTGCCATTTGCCAGATATTGACATCAAATACCCCGATACTACCATTATTGTACTTTCATTATTTGCTATTCAGTTTTATCATATACTAGCTATTGCAATGAAAGTCTCGGGAGGATAGCTCAGGGGCAACGTGCTCGTCTTAGAAGCAAGACAACATGAAGCAACACAAGTTCAATCTCCGGGTCCGCGCTTAGAAACCTCTGGGTATTAAGTGTGTTATAAATAACCTATCATATCATATCAAAGACTGTGCTACTTTCACCATTGTCACGTTTTGCCTTCAAATTCTAGGTAGAGTGTCACGACCAGGGATTGCTATCAAATTTCCAGGTACTCACCATGTTCTGGGTGTTAGGGAGCTCGGCTTGGAAGTGAATAAACGCTCAAGGCCACAGCGCACCTACCTCCCACTGCCTCTGCGAGAATACACCCCACAGCATTCGCTGCTAGGTGCACTCATTTAAAATTCACTGCCAGCATGTTATGATGATAAGCTTTTATACTGCACCCATCTTCACCATGGTGCTCTTACAGCACCAAGAAAAAGTATGAACATTGCAAAGTGTGGAAAGTTTGGCGCGCAATCCTTAGTTCAGTCTGTCTTCTTTGCTCGCTACCATGGATGTACATTTGCAACGTGGGGCTGCTACGGTAATGACTGGCACAGTATAAAAGCTTCATAACATACAATTGGCTGTTGGTGGGTGTGCTACCAAACACACAGAGCTATCAATAGCTCTGCCTGTACAGTGCCTTCCTCAGTGATAATACAGCAGTATATTTATCCTGGATGTACCGTGACTGCAGTGCCAATTAGACAGAACTACAAAGTCATGAATTCCCTTTTCTGTGCATATATTAGCAAGACATGTCCCTAGTAACTAAAAATGAGCATTACCATTTAAAAATCTTAAGACAGATCAACCCACTAGTATCTCGAAAAAACTCTGAGACTCTGGTATGGGCCATAATTATGCCCCGATTGGATTACTGCATCGCCTTACTGAGCTGTGCAGGCAAAGGAAACATCCAAAAGTTGCAGACAATCCAGAACGACGCTGTCAGAATAATTTTCAATGCAACTAGAAGGGACCATATGTCACAGTACTGTAGGGATCTTCACTGGCTACCGAAGAATTCAATTTAAGACTCTGACCCTTGCTCATAAATGTGTGCATGGAGAGTCCCACAATACCTGAAGCAAACAGTAAGAAAATATTCACCAAGCAGGACCCTGCGCTCTAGCACCTCACACCTTCTGACCATACCACTTCATCTGCTCTTGGGGATAACAGTATCACCTTTCAACTACGACCTGGGTTTGAGACCTGGCAGCGGAAAATGAAGCAAAGTGGGGCGTGTAAAGGCCCTCTCAAATGTATGTCCGGCCCTTCTGAAGGAGCGGCCCTCTCACCCCCGCTCCTTCCAAAGTAGGAACTACATAGTTCCTAAGGTCAAAATTGGCTCATTTCCATACGACCTGTATCCAGTGCTGGAAATGGAAACAATGTGCTTGGGGAATCGTCTCCTCCTTGGAAAGGAAAGCCTCTGGGGCGAACGAGGCAGAGCCCAGGGGTGTGGCCCCAGGTCAGGAACACAGTATCTCTTGATAGAACACAAGCCTGGCGATTTGCATAAAAGCAAAGAGCATTATGGGAATATTGGAATGCCCACAATTTTAAATGTAAAACATGTCTGAAAGTGATTCCGCAAGAAACCATTTTGAGCGAATGATGCAAGTTGAACTCAGCTGTTTTCATTGATCACAATCCTCACCCTAACAAAAAATACGTCTCTAAATTCAAAGGCATATATACGAATTTGGACAGTGAGAGGCACGAGAAGGAACAGTGTGATGTTGGATTTTGTGAGGCAGACTGGGCGGTGGGAGGAGTTGTGAGATTATGTGAGCTAAGTACTGATTGGTGGGTCTGGTGTACATCATCCTTTAGGATGGGGAAGCGCCTGCGTGGGTCTGCCCACGCATCTGATAATTAAGAAGAAGAAGGACAGCTGCTGGACATGCTCTGTGCACAAGCAGGTTGCTCTGTCCTGCCAACATAACACGCGGGACACAGCAACATATTTTTGCATGCTGAGTTCACCTACAGGACAGCTGCATGCTCTGAGCAGCTAGTGTTTACTTAAATATACTGTCGACCAAAGCAATGCATTTTCCATGCTTTGGTTGGCAATATATTTATGCAAACATAAAAAAAAAACGGTGCCCGGTTCCTGCATCCTGCTGGCCATAGCAAACAGGGCGTGCCTGTAACGGACCTGCGCCCAAGGTCCCACACTGAAACGCGAGCGCCAAAAGCACTGCACCAAAACACAGCGTACAGTGGGTCTGAAAGCCGCACCGTGAAGTTGTCACTGCTTATGTAGCTCACCGTTTGTTGAGCAGGAGTGTTCTACAGATAACATTAATACCAGACTTGGGTAAACTAGTACGGATTCTCATTGCTTTTGAGTGCTGTAATAATAGCTGATATCATCTAATTTAATGGTGCCCTATTTATCAACCTCAAAAGGGTGAAGAGCCGAGTTCCTGGGATCCCTTCCTGGGATTTGAATTTATGAAGTTCAGACTTGCCCCATGTCAAAGAAGAGTGCTTAACCGATGAGCTATCTAACCTGCAGATAGGCCTGCTTTTTTGTGGGTTTTTCTAACATCCTTTCGTATAGCCCTCTAAGGGGAACGAAGATATGCACTGTGCAGGGTCTTTGTGCCACGTTTGCTCAATGGCATAGTGTCTGGCAACAGGCTACTACTTTATTACATACCCTGTCTACAAGGATCTAACGGAGGTCACCACACTCCAAGTCTGGTGACCAGCATTTATGAGCAGTTCTAGTCCGTCTTAACTGTCCCAGTGGGTGGTCCCAGCAGATCTATTAAAGGAGGGAGTTCTGTTGGTGCTATTCAAGAAAGCAGATGCTAGGTCTAAAACAGGGGACGGGCACAGGGCAAACATTCTACATTGCTCTGCACCAGGCACTCTTAGTGACAAGCATCACACGTGGCAGGGTGGCCGGTTTGGGAAAGCGGAGCCGAGCCAACAAACCTCTTTATGTGCCACACCCACTCCCCATTCTTCCAGCATCTGCCAATGATGTGGCGTTACTGTTGAGTGCGGGTGGTGCTGGGAGGTGGTGGGGTTAGGGAGTGAGGGTGACTTCCATGGCTTTTGGGCGGCCAGGCAGCAGCACTGCGGTTGGAACAGCCACATTTAAGGCCACTCATGGGAAGGAGACCGCACCACCTCCTCCTTAGTGATCCTACCGCTGTGGTTCCACCTGGACCCAGCTCGCCGAAAGAGTTTGTACCACCCACCCAGGGAGTTCTGGTGCCTGGGGTCCGATGGTGAAGTGGGCTAACTGTTGCTTGCCAGAAGGCTTTGGCCCGGTAGGAGTCACGGGGGCCCGATGAGAGTGATCAGGAGATATTCTGTACAGATCAAAGGTCTTGGGCCTTCTGGTATCACTCCTGAGCGGCATGGTGGGGGGTTGCGGGCATGCTCCCCCACCGCATGCTGCATGATTGCAGAATGGGCCACATGTCAAAAAATGCATTAATGTGACACTGAAAGGTGTTTTGATTTGGTTGAATATATGCTCGCTGACTTATTTCTGCTCTTGCTATCTGTTAATAAATGCAGCGTAAATACTTCTAAGAATGCATATAGAGCGAGCCTCCTTCTTGCAGCCCACAACCGCAACCTGAGACTGTGCAGCACCAGAGAGTGTTTTGCTTTATCTTGGCCCTGTGGAGAGATCTTGTATTTACGCTCTCCGGACTCTTGCAAAATCAGTTATTGGACTCAGGTAGGCAAAGATCTACACATAAAAAGCTGGTTATAGTTATAATATAAATGCCACATTATAGGCCTTTTATTCACTCATAACATACAGAAAGACAAATGCACACATAATCAGTTATGCATAGACCAAGAAAAAACTCATCACTGTTGGGATAGTTGCAGAAGACACCTTCATCTTTGCCAATATGACGCTGCTTAGTCCCACAGCAGGTAGGCTAAGAGAATGATCATCCTAACGGGATCTGGAGCAGAGCGTCCTCCCTCTCAGTGGAATTGCATCACCTGGTGTCCAAATTATAACTGCCTTTCCAAGAGGAAAAGTTCTTCTCTTTATGGGGCTACTTTCCATCCCCGCCCCTTTTGGGTTACGATGCTGCCCTCGGCCTAAGAGCAGATATTAAGCATGAGGCGCAAAAAGAATTTAATATTCCAGCTAAAAGCAGAAAAAAAACAGCTTCTCTCCTAACTTTCGCTCCCATTGCCCCTTATCACTGCACCTGCAGAGCACTCCGACTCCCTTTCTGGCTTGTCCTTCAGTGGACAATACAACTATTTTCCCTGGCTTGGTCATCTGACATAAATATGTGACCTTGTCTTTGCTGCAGATATACATGTTTACTTGCTGAGCTCGCGAAAACGTAGGCTTTCATTGCTATTTCATTGCAGTAAATGAAAGTGAATGTCCAAGATGGCCGCGCATCGCGCAATGTTTTCTGGCTCATTTCGCACACGCACTACACCCCACCCCTCGGAGATTCAACTACCATAACCCAATGGGTGAAAAGGAGGTTCCCAGGCCCTGCTCACATCACCAATTGTTTTGCTTTAGCTTGGCCCTGTGGCAAGATCTCCTACTTACGTTCTCCGGACCCTTGCAAAATCAGTTATTGGACTCAGGGAAAGAATTGCACATAAAACGTTGGTTATAGTTATAAAATAAATGCTGTGTTATAGGCCTTTTATTCACTCATAACACACAGAAAGAAAAATACACACATAATCAGTTATAGACAGACAAAGAAAAAACTCATCACCGTTAGGATAGTTGCAGAAGACACCTTCATCTCGGCCACTACTACGCTACTTAGTCCCACAGCAGGTAGGCAAAGAGATTGATCATCCTAACGGGATCTGGACTGGAGCGTCCTCCCTCTCAGCGAGACTGCATCACCCAGGGTTCAAATTCTAACTGCCTTTCCAAGAGGAAAACCTCTACTCTTTATGGGGCTACTTTCGATCCCCGCCCTTCATGGGTTACCATGTTGCCCTCGGCCGAAGAGCAGACAATAAGCATGAGGCGCAAAAAGAGTGGAATATTTCAGCTAGAAGCAGACAAAAAAACTGCTTCTCTCCTTGCTTCCTTTCCCATTGCCCCTCATCACTACACCTGCAGAGCGTTCCGACTCCCTTTCTGGCTTGTCCTTCGGTGGACAACACAACAACTATTCTCCCCGGCTTGGTCATCTGACATAAATATGTGACCTTGTCTTTGCTGCAGAAATACATGTTTACTTGCTGAGGCCAAGAAAACATAGGCTTTCATTGTTATTTCAATGCAGTAAATGGAAGTGAATGTCCAAGATGGCTGCGCATCAACACCATGTTTTCTGGCTCATTTCGCACACGCACTACAGAGAGCTGTGCAGTCCTCTCTCCCTCTCTCCCGTTGAATGCATTTTCTTCAAACAGGGACATTTGTGCCTTGTGCCAGTGGCTACTTTCTTAAAGGCAGTGAAAAGGGAATGAGTTACGTGCAGATCGCAACCAATGTGACAGGATTGATGCGAGTGGGATAAACGGACCCCCGTTTAATAAGGAACTTGCCATCTGTGACCCACTTGCTGAATAGTGCCACACAATGCCCTCATAAAGCGAGCAGCGGTGGGGTGCAGTTTGCAACCACTCATTAGAAACCCTTCAAGAGCGGACTTGCCATCATCAAAATAAGGCACATTATCCATCAAATGTTATGTGTCTCAAGAGCAACTACTGACCCATTGCAGCACACCTTAGTAATTCATTATTCCAATCACTGACTGAAGTTACTGCGCGTTAACAAACCTGGATTCAGGTTGTTGAGCATCAGAAGTTACAAGAGGAGGGGACGTGGTTGGTTGAACCAACTTTTTCCAGAATTATGTATCTGCTCTCTGAATCATATCGTTTTATGGGTGAACAAAAACTGTTTAAGGTTTATAGCACATCTTTTGGAGAACCACTTTGGGTTCAGGGGGTCCTTCTACACTCGTGCACAGAAAAAATCCATATCCATCTCAAAACTTTTCAAATTCTGGAAATTGCTCAGTGACATCACAGAGCACCTTCCCCACGTTGGCATGGTGGGAACTTTAGTGAAGCTCAGACTTGATTCAGAGATATTTAATCACATACTCCCATATTTCCCCCAAGTTATTCTACCCTGACAGATTTATAAATTAATCTGAAGGGCTGAGAGGTAATATGAGAAAAATGTTCAATGATGGACTGTCTCCCTTGCCAGGCCGCTATCCGGCACGGCACAATCTGGCGATTAAGTCTTTGCTTTCATTACCTGCCTGAAATAAATGGATCTAGTAGAAACAGGTGTCACCAGCTACTAACTTGCTATACCTAAATCCCTAGAAATCCATTGCACGCTAACAACGGCTGGCGTGCAACGGACTGCCTAGTAGCGAGGATTCAAGATGACACACTGCTGCTCTCGTACTCAGTCAACACTCTTCCAGCCTCTTCCGGCTTACCCCACAAAGTAGCTTGAGATTCTCCAAGGCTGGTCAACTCTTGAGGAAATTCTTGCCTCTGTCTATGAAAATGTCTTAGAACCTCCTGTGATTCAGAGCGGTGCTCAAAACCCAACCCCTTCTCTTCCACAGCTCAGACACATGGGGTCCAATAGAGCAATACAAGAGGAACAGGGTGTCTTGCTGCATATAATATCAGTCTCTGGCAGGATTTTTACCACAGTGTTGGTGTCTGAATTCTTAGCAACGAACACCCTGCACGAACAAGGAACATTTCCATTACTCTCTGTTTTCTCTTGGGTGTGATTAGATCTCCATCTCCAACCTTCAGTATCAAACCCATTTATGGCCAGTAGCTTCCACTGTCTATCAACAAAGCCACTAAGCTTCCCGTACACTAAAAAGGTGTCTTCACGCAGAGGCACATCGCCTTCATTCCTCAGTGCATGGAACAACCGAGATCTCTGGAAAAGCAGAAGCAAGAAGGGTGTCCGAGGCAGCACGAGATCACTGAAGAGGAAAGAGTGAAACAAGGTGCAAATGTGCACCAACGGCACACAATTAATCAAGCTTTCAGCATACACACCCTGTGAACCGGAAGTACTGGAAAAATCTCAGCATCAAAGACTTAGGGCATACTCTAAACTGTCAAGCAATGAATCAAGCTTTAAGAACATGTGCCCTGTGAGCAGGAGGTACCGGAAGAAGCTTAGCATCTAAGACTTGGAGAATGCTCTATTCTGTAAAGCAATGAGTCAAGCTTTCAGAACATGTGACCTCTGAGCCGGAAGTACTGGAAAAAACTCAGCATCAAAGACTTAGAGCATACTCTAAACTGTGCAGCAATGAATCAAGCTTTCAGCATATGTGCCCCCTGTGAGGATATAGTCATGCCGCATCCATCGATGAAAGGAATTCTTTCCCTCCCCAAACAAAAACGCCACACCAATATTCTGTTTCAGTTCAATTTAGCCCTGTCTGTGACTAATATAATACCAGGTAGACCCATCACCCCTTAACACTAGGTAAGCCAAGAACTAGGCTGGTGTATAGCAAGAAGATATTTTTTATTAATGAATAGGAAAATTAATATTTATACAAAATCACAAAGCACTCCACCTCACGCCGTGACCCAAATGCTTTGCTTTCCTAACAATTATTTTTCTTTTTACACCAAATGAAAACAGCTGGTTCAGGATAACACAAGTCACAGACTTGTTAACCCCACAACATGTACACTCAACACACTTTCTGTGGGGTTCACTTTTAATAACAAGTGGCACCTTGAAACTTGACAAGATCATAAACCTGGCACTCCTCTTAATGTGAAGTTTAATTTAAATAATATGCGACACTTTTCTGTTTGTAAAAACAATTTCAAACATGCAGCGCTTTGTATTTGAATTTCCCTGCGCACTAGGCAAGGCTAGCAGTGTTAGAGCACAACAGATTTTTAAAAGCAACACACTTTTGATATAGAGTGCTTCTTCCTTCACCAGAATGCAATCGAGAATCCCTCATCTATCAGGAGTCACTTTCCCACGCTCAATATAGAGTATGCTTTTCACTCAGGGACTTCGCTTTATTTAATTTGCAAGACGCTTTTCTATACCAGCATTGAAACCCAGATATTCAGTTGACATTCATCACCGCTCTGCTTTAAGGCATGGTCTGAGTGATGGTGAACAGTTGTGAATTTCGCTTTCTATGCACCCCTTGCTTTCAGGGAATGTTGAGGTTGGTAATCAGAAATAGGAATACCCAATTACTTTACAGACTATATTTTTATTCACACTGGAAGCAATGTTGTTGAGTTTGAATTTCAACAAAATCGCCCTGTGTTAGATAGCTATACACGTGTTAATTCATTTATTATTTAGTACAATTACTAAGGATCTAATTTGGTGTGCCCACCCAATCAATACAATGAACAATTACATCACACAGATCCCCACAAGATTTGGTTTGGTTGGGCAAGTTACTTATACAAAATATCTCTGGGTTTCATCTCATAGGGAAAAATCATCAAGGCTTCTGGATACTCAGTGCAAACATCCAGACTGGGTTAGAGGCCTCTCCATGTTCAATCAAGAATATCCTCCAGCATTAATCCCTTTTTTTATTTTCCTTGTTATAATAGATCCATGTTAGTCCTTCCCAGGCCTGCTCCAACAATTCAGTCAGCAGTAGTCCCACTCAGATGATATCATTTCTCCCTGATTCCCATTGTGCGACACCTTATGAACCCATAATCACACACCAAATTGTTCATATTAGGATGTGCCAGCTTATTGGCTCTTACTTGGGATCGAACCACTATTCTCATCCTCCTTACCCAGGCATAGCCCCTTCTCTTGTGATAGTTCTTTTCAGTTACCAAGCCCAAATTTTGGGAGGGTTAAGGCTACCCCCCTGAATTTATATTTTTACACATTTACATTTTGCACTAAACACTCTTAACATGGCAATTATTCTGACTTTACAGTTAAGCATACCGGGTTCTTCTCATTATGACAGATTTATTAAAATATGTCCTGTGTCGGCATGATGTGTCGGGTTCGAATGAGAGGTATTCCTGATTTATTCACAAAATATAACACTTATCAACACAAAATTTCCTATACATATATCTAATTTGATCCTCTATCATCTTCCTGAATTTCTGCTTCATGACATTTTCTGATCCTGCATTCGCTCCAATGTAACAATATTTTACATGCATATTTTCCCACCAATTAACTGGCAGGTTTTCTTTGTTCCCAAGGTCTGGGTCCAGGCATGGCCTTTGTTGAGTCAAGCCTGCCATAAAGTAATTTACATTCTTTCTTCCGGGGCTAATGCCCATCTTTTCTAATCTTCTTTGAGCAGAGGGTCTGACTCCACCCCTCAATCAGATAACACCTTCTGGTGTCCATCAAATGTCATAAGCTTAGTTAGATGGACCACAGATTTGAGTTTCAATTTGAAGTATTTTAGAAAGTTCAACTCATTTTATGGCTGCCTTTATTTACCCAGTTGCTGCCCTCAACCAATCATAAATTCCTTTCCATCCATGCAGCAGCTTCAAAAAGATGTTTTAGATAGATAGTACATAGGGGGGATCACTGTTTTAGTGTGCCGAGCAGAAACTAAAGCCAATTCTTCTGAAAAGACACTGGTGATTTTACAGGTTATAATCTCTGTTACACATGAGGCCCTTTAATATCTTGCATCATGTGCTAAATGTTAATCTTTACATCCTAACATATATTCACATAAATCTGGCATTTGGAGATTCCTTTTCCCCTGTGTTTATTGTTCTAAGCTGCAAATGCACCCATTTCCGTGATCATTGTTTTCAGTGTTGCTAAATTACCCTTCATTCTTTGCACTCTGCGTCAGCAAGGCTGCACTTTCGACATCAGTCACATGTGATGGAAAGTAGTTTCAGGCCTTTGGCCTAGTCACTCAAATGAATGGCCCATTTCATTTTATTTCTCTGGACACAGCATTTTGATATGGCAGTTCAGAACAAAATACTGCTGTTGAATTTCCTGCAGTGTAGTGTCATATTCCATGCTCCTGGTTTGTTTTCAATCTGTAGAAGGCCCACCTTTCTATGGCCTCTCTGTTTTATCCATGGATCAGCGTACTTCCGGCAGTTTGAAAATGAATTGCTGGCCTCTCTCTGCCAATCCACAATGTGTTCAATGCTCTGCACTTTTAGGCCCACGTGGCCCGGGAAGTTCACTTTTGTCATGGGGCTAAATTTGAACCCCACACCACTGAGCCGGAATGGCTGAAAGAGGCGCAGCATCTAAGACTCGTAGAATGCTCAGTACTGTAAAGCAATGAATGAAGCTTTCTTCAAATGTGCCCGCCAAACGGGAAGCACTGGAAGAGGCTTAGCATCTAAGGCTTATAGGATGCTCTAAACTGTAAAGCAATGAATGGAGTTTTCAGTTTACGAGGCCACCAAAATGGAAGTACTGGAAACGCCTCACTATCTAAGCTTTGGTGCACGCTCAATACTGTCAGCATCCAGTTTCACATTGCACAGAAGATAGGCTTCACTTGCGGCATGTTCTCTTGCAAAGACCACCCATCATAGACATGTTTGCTCTGCCAAACACTGCCGCCACCCTTGGTGTGATATGAAATGAAGACCTGGTTGCTTCTCATAGTCTGCATGCACGGCAGCCATCCAACTGACTTGAATATTGTGTGGCAGGCGCCCCCAGTCCCTAAATCTGACACAAGCTCATGAATTGCAATCTCCCTTGTAAGAGCCACAGTTTCTGTTCCCCAACACTGAAATCTTTACCACTAAGGGGTTATAGGTCAACGTTTCGACTCAAAAGGGTCGAATGACAAAAGGGTCGAGTCAATTCGACCGAAAAAAAGGGTCAAATGATATTTTTTTTGTTTTTTTGGGGGGGGGAGGAGTCCCCCCATCCCCAAACCCCCGTTTTTGGTGTAAAACATCGTTTTTTACCTATACTAAAGCAAAAGAAAATATACATTTTAAAACAAAAATTCGATCCTTTGTTTTGGGTCCAATTGACTCGACCTTTTTGTCATTCGACCCTTTTGAGTCGAAACTTTGACCGGACACCCCACTAAGGTTAGTAATATGGAAATACTAAATAAAATAGCATTCACAGGAGCTGCAAGCTGCAAGTTTCTGGCCCTAACTTGAAACATTTGCTTATTGCTACTTCCTGTTGTGACTCATTTGTGCCTATTCGGGATGGTTTGTCCCCAGTCAGCTCATTTTTTCCTCTTATGACTTCCCTTCTTTTGGTGAGGTCAAGTCCAGGAAAATGAAAGGAGCAAGATTTCTTGGTAGTTGCAACCTGCCTTTCAATTGTCACTGGGCAGTGCCAATGTAGCCCCCTGAGAAATACAGATGGTACGAAGTCTGCAACACAGAGCCAATGGTCTGTGTGCCCCTAGACACACTGTCAGCTGAACATACCACGCTGTACCAGTACAGATATTCTAAAAATGCAGTCAAGCAATGCCGGCCCTAAGAACTTGCTACAAGGGTATCAAGTGTGTGCCCAATAGCTGAAATATGTTTTCTTTTAAATATACTTTGAACTATATGGACAGGCATGTTTTTGAATGGACAGCAATGTGTTTCAGTGGAAAGTGGCTCAGCAGGCGTGGCACTTGCCTCTGTTCGGAACTCTGACACCCCTCACTGCCACCAAGTCTTCCCAGCCCCCACCTTTGCTCTGCGTTGATTTGTCAGTTACGATGGAACCTTCTCCTTGCAAGCCATCCCTCCTGCCACCTCTTGTTCTCCTGTACTTTACATGGAGTTGTTTTTCAGACTTTCTACCACCTAAAATGAGTATGACCCCCTTCCTCTAACCGACAAAAGCCCTGGAGGTGCACCTAACATGTGTGGATGTTTTAATTAATTCAATCACTTTATTTTATCATAAAACATTGTGTAACTCTTTCAACAATGTTCGGCATGACAACATTTTATTTACAGTCTCGCCGTTTTTTGCACCAGCTTTCCAGTCATATAAATTGTGTCGAAAATGTATAGTTATTGCAGCCTTAGTCTTGGTACTTGGTACATCCTGTCTGAACCCCCACTATACCGGTAATTGAAATGTTCCCAAGCCCATGAAAAGATGAGCTAGGCCTTGTCCTGTGCCCTTGTTGCTTAGTGTTTTGCCCTGTGCCCGGTCCTAACTTGCACCAAGGCTTGATGATGCTGTGGGAGCTCAGTTTAGGTAGCTGTGTCCCCTGCTGTGCCATTGCCCACCTTGGACTGCGACTGCTGCTCCAGCTCCAAAGCCCAAGAATCAGAACAGAGCGAGGGAGATCTGCGAGGCTGCCGCTGCCCCCACAGGCCTCGCCATTCCTCTTAACCTAGCCTCATCCCTTCTCACCCACACAATCCCTGATCTCTCGCTGGGCCCACTCACTCCGCCTTAAACACTCCCTCAATGCCTCACTTTGGCCACTGTCAATTCCTACCCACAACCCGACCTCATCCTCCAGCCTGCCCACTACTTTTCTAGTCGGCTCGTCGCCATCTCCCCAGCCTGCCGCTGGTGATGTCATGCTGATTTATACCATGCACCGCTACCATTTGCAAGGTGCGTGTAAAAAGTGCCAGTGCTGTGTTCCTACTAACAGCTTTGGACAAAGCAGCCATGTCTGGAATTAGCCCTCAACGAAAGTGGCCTGAACAGTCAAGGCGCACCCCAGAGCAGTGTCAATCAAATAACATTTGTAAACTTACCCCCCTAAACAAAGTGGACAGCTATCTCAGATACCATGTATCAAACATGCCTGTTGGATTTTCCCTTTACAGTTCTCGTGCACCATAATTTCCCAGACTCCTCTCTGCCTGCCCTACTGTCATTAATGGTCACACTGTCATGGTATCTGAAGTCATCGTTGGCGGATGGTTGGGCGGTTAATTATTTCTTTATCGCCCATCAGTGGCGCGAATAACAAACACAAGATTCTGGAAAGAACAGTTAGTGCAGTTACTGTGTTATTAAGCAGCTGTGGACATGGCAACCTGTGACGCGCGACAGCCGTGTGTGGTTGGTTGAGCTCGGGTTTGTTGTTCATTCCTAGTGCAAAGCATGCATGTAGCAATTACATGAGATAATTTACAAAATGGCAACTTTTTTTTTTTGACAAAAATTAGACTTTGATGTAAAACTTTTGCGCAGTATAAGATTCAATTACCTTCATACAAAATCATCACGCATTATAAAGTGGACCGTACGGGAAGCGAGAATAGCTGGGTGTATGATTAAACCTTTTAGTTCTTTTAGTGTTCTGACCAGGAACATGCAGAGAATAATGCGGGAGTTTTTTTTTTCTTTGCCCTTGAGGCCCGTCAGCCTGGTTCGCAGAGGAGAAACCGGTTGTGTTTTCCTTCAGTGCTGTCTGTCAGGTGTGCGGCTACCTGCGTAGCTTGCTCGGCACCCAGAGTTGCGGCGGCTCACAGAAGTTTGCTCTTAGAAGTTTACCCGACCTTCATCCGGCTGCTGGCACTGCCATTACTGCGCCCTCATGTGAGGAGAGGAGCACAGAGGGGCGACATCTGACAGCGCAGTGCTTACAAAAAAACAACAGCACTTCGCCCGTGTGACGGTGCTGGCAGCAGCCTTGGAGCCATGATTGCTGTGTGGACCTTGTTCTCTCTCCTGGTAGGTCGCTGAATTGTGCCTGATTCGAACTATTAGCAGTGTTATTTTGTGGCAGGATTGCCATTATTGCCAAGTATTCCATGGTTCTTGACGGGTATCTGTAATTCCGATGTTTAGCATTCCACCATTTTGAGATATGTTCATGTGACGTGCCAGCCACTCTGTTGTTGTGCTTCTGACCCCCTTTTACCGCAGCCATATACCCTCCCCTTCAACCCCCACCGCACCATTCCAATTGTTTTTCACTTCTATTCTACTCCTGCTCCCCTTATATTCCTACCTTTTCCCCCTTTCCCTTTGCCTTCAAAACTACCTTTGTCTTTAAGGTAGTGTTCTTAAATCGCTCAGGCTTGTCCAAATAGTGGCGTGCCCATCGTGACCCAGACGCCATGGTTACGCCACTATTTGCACAAGCCTGAGCGATTTATGGACACTATGGTGGTGAGGGTCGCAGAACAAACACGTGTTCACATAATAGTAATACAGTTGCAGAGAAAATATGATCTCTGCTCTCATTCCATGTGAAAGTGAGACTGAGTGTGGGGATGTGTTGATAGTGCTAGCAGCCTCCGGGCTGTGGGCGCGCTCTTGCGTGAATGACAGATGGTTCTTATACAGCTGGTGAGGGGAAAGGGTAAGATGATTCTCTTTTAGGAAGTGGGGCAACTATAAACACTTCTAGGTTTTTAAATCTGTTTTTATTTTCATATTGTGAGAAACCTGAGGGAATCCTTACTCCTACTGCCCCTGGATCCTCTGCTCAGGCGGCCAGGGAAAGTCCATCGCATTTGGAACCTGACCCTGGGAGGTGGAGAAGGGAGGGAGGATCACGTGGGTGGAGGGTCCTTGGGGATTGGGAAGAGCGAACCCACAGGAGAGACATGGTATCCCCCTTTCCCTTCCGAAAACCAACCTAATCCTCCCCTGGCCTTTATGGGCTACTGTAAAACAGCTCCCCCCTAATTTTCCTCATTCAACCTACCACGGTACTGGGATGAGGAAGAGACGAGTAGGAGAAGTGAACACCAGTATGTCATTTCACCACACTAGTACTCAGATGAGGAAGATGCCTGCAGAATGCTACCAACGTCAGGCATGCACCTCTAATTGTGGTCAGGCAATGCTAATTGGAAACTCACACTTGCAACCGTATACGAAGGGAGGAAACCAGCAACACTCAGAGGATGAAAAGGGAGTCCTGTGTGTGAGAGACCAACAGGGAGTCCTGTTTATGAGCAGGCTGCCGTGGTGCATCAAGCAGGAGAGCTAGGATGCCGGCAGACGATCCTGAGGACCTGTGAGCCCAGAGCACATTGGCCTGTTAGAATTCCACAGGTGTGGGAGCCTCTGCCAGCGAGCGCAGAGAAGCAACCGAACGGCAAACGGGGCTCGTAGTTAGAGGCAAGCCAGCAGGCAGAGCAGAAGAGAAGCGATGCAGCTGCCCAAACGGAACGCCGACAACCGGTGAGTCAAGGGGAATGTCACTAGGGGCTGCTTAGAAGTCAGACGAATGCCAAATGAACCAAATGACATGTGCAGATTGAAACAAACCCAAAGCCATGGTTGAATGAAAATAAAGCGGCAAAGTAAATAGTCGCAAATATTGACTATTGAATCGAATTAAAACTTTATGGGCAAAACTACGATCAGATGAAAGATAATTCTGGAAGTGCTCATTTTAAAGCAACATACACAATAAGAGAGCAAGTGTGGAAGTTTGCGAAAGAGCATGACCGAAAGGTGGGAAAGAAAAGAAACCACCACGCAGTGAACATTATGCATGAATACAAGACTGCCAGAGGATATGTGACACATTGTGGCAAAGCCAATAGCTAACCAGGAGAGTCAGCCAGGAGAGTCAAGTGAATGTGAACCTACACATAAAGACAAGAGGCCGACAAGGAGAATTTAAGTGAGTGGGAATCTTTACAGAGGAGCAAATATAGAAGAGCCTGTGAGGGCTGAAGAGCCCAGGGTTCCTGGTTGCGCAACCCGTAATGGGTGACAGTGTGCTCTGACAACTGCGCCTAGACCAGGGAACCCTCAATTGTGAAATTCAAAGACATTGTTGAAGTAAACCGAGGCAGAGTAATTTAAGTGAGCTGTAAATTCAATCCAGAAGGAGTGTCAAGTTGATCTGGAGTTGTGTTGAACATTGAAAGACTGAAACCAGAATTAAGTGGCAAGTTGAAGACTTGGGGAAGGGAACCCCGAGGAATTGTGGAACTGTGTTACCTTGAACTTGGGAAGGGAACCCCAAGGATTTGTGGAACTGTTTTGGATTTGAGAAAGGTAATCTGGAGACTTTTGTATAACTTTCTTGAACTTGGGGAAGGGAAGCTGAAAAGGAGGCTAAGCGCTGGATGAAGCTCAGAACTTTGTTTTGATCGCCATTTCCTTTATTGTTGGCATCCCTAAACATTGTTTAGCTTTAGTTGTGAGGGCAGGGGTAGATTTTGGACACGGACTTTTACATTGAACATACTGACTCAGACCTTCCTTAGCTTGTTTATGTGGGGAAATCCCACATTAGCATAGGGCAAGTTAGGCCTTCAACCATCCTGACATTTGAGTTAATAAACCATTTTTTTTTAACTTTGAATCTGCTGTCTGTGTCTTGCTTCATGATGCCTTCCCAATATTCACACCCTTCTCCATCCTCGCTCCTTCCATCAGCCCCTCTCAAATCCCCACCCCTCAGTGTGGTCTCAAAACTGGTGACATTGTCAACTCGTTCTTCATCTGCCCCCAAACCATCCCTCCCCTTTCTTCCCCTTCCATCTCCTGCTGTTTACATAACATTATCATCTCGGCCAGGCCCCAGCTCTGAATATTTCTAACCCACGACAATAGGACCAGGCCTTTGGGGGCATTTGCATGAAATTGCAATCCGACCCTTGACCAGGAGCAGCAAAAACTGTTCTATCTTTGTCTGGGTCTTATCTCTCTTTCTTCCAGGCACCAATCCCCACAGACACACGGATGGCTTACATCCGTAAAACCCATGCACTCAAGAGTTGACTCTGTGTATCACCTGTCCCCAGTAGGTCGATCTCACTGGACATTCTCACACCTTATGCCAAAATCCCTCTGATCGCACCCACACCGAGGACAGCAATGAGATACCCATTCATTAATAGCATGAAGCCTCGATGGGGGTCATATAAACCCTGCCTATGAAGTATTGGGCAAGCCTAAATCTCTCCTCTCTCAACACCTTTTTCACCTGTTCCTGTATGCAAGCCCATTTTACTTCCGATATTGCAAACCCCATATCAACAGCCCTTCAACTTGTACTTGAAAGCAAGAGTGTAGCTCACGCTCATTGGGAGGTATATTCCTGCCTGCAAGTGGACAGCTGGAAGCTCTCCCTCTATCAGCCAGTTACCTGTGCGGTGCCCAATCTCCAGTCAAGGGTTTTCTCGAATCTCGGCACAGCCTACTCTGGGCCTTGTATGTATGTGTCATGATCTCTGCTTCCAAAAGGTCAGGGTTTTCCCAACTCCCTTGGAAGCAGATCCATAACCCAGGTTCCGAGTGCCAACCAGTCCCAATTGGGACCTTTTGGACCCAGTCCTGGCGCCAGTGGCACCAGGCTCATAAATATGCCCAGTCCCAGCGCTGGAAGCGCCGGGCTCATAATGCTTGGGTGGACTTACCTTCAGCAGACCATGCTGCTTACTTGCCTGCCAGTTGAGCCTCTGATCCTCTTCTGTTTGGAACTACTTTTCCTGTTGGGTGGGGCTGGAGCCACTCCCTAGATTCAGAACACTGGAACTCTTCTGGAAGGCAGGAACTCTTTTCTTACCAGGAACTCTTTTCTTACTTAGGCGTGGCTGTGGAAGGAGACACCTAAGCACTACAGGAGGCTATTTAAACCACACCCGGTGGATGAATCTTGCTTTGCGTTATTCTGCAACCTCTGCAGCAGAACGCTCATCGTGTCTTCTGCATCCGGTCCTGGGCCTAAGGAAAAAGGCTTACCATCCTGAATCCAGTCTTCAGCAACACCTATAAAGACAAGAAAGAACAGGTTAGCATTCCGGCATCTGAAAGGCAAAGGCTTACCATCCTGAATCCAGTCTTCAGCAACACCTATAAAGACAAGAAAGAACAGGTTAGCATTCCGGCATCTGAAAGGCAAGTTTACCAACTCTTCGCACGCTCCGGAGGCCTTCGGCGCTGCATCCCGCATCTGAAAGACAAAACAAGGTGCGTTTAAAGACATTGGGGAACTTTAATACTCACGTGCCATTACTCCTTTCCACATCTAATCCAGTGGGTATTCCGGCACCCTGCAGCCGCTCCGAACTCGTACCTGCAAAATAAAAAGACAGTTAGAGCGCATAGTGAAGCAGGCAACAAGCGCTTACTTACGTGCTTCCAGGCGCTTCTATTCATCACACGGGCTCCATCTTCAACTCACTTCAGCCCGTCATCCGCCATCGCCGGAACCCTGCAAAACAAGAGACATCATTACTAAAGACTTTAAAGACATTTGAATGACTCGAAACTTACCGTTCGTGCAGTAAACGATGGACAGCAGTCCTCTGAAGTCAAGAGGCCTGCGCTACCTATCCAGTGAAGAAACTGGTTACAGCACCCTGCCCCGAGGCAGATGGAGAGCTCGGCATTCACTTACCTAAGGTGAGAGCGTTAACCTTTGGGGGTCTACAGGAGAGGAGAAGAGGAAAGAGATAGGGACACCCCAATAACCCCAGTTCATTAACCCCATATTTTCTATCTGCAGACATCTTACTCTACACGTCAGGCATACAGTGCACAGAGGTCCAGCCCAAAGAGCCAACCGGGTGCTACACATCACCTTTGAAGATACGGTAGTCGCCCAGTCAAGACCGGCGCCTCTGCGAGAATCAGGTGAGCGTTACAGAACGCAAAGCCTACCGCAAAACCCTCGCCCAGGCGCTATGGAAACCTCGGATACTGACCCCCTAGCCCGGTTACTTGGGGAACTAAGGGCAGAAGTGCATGCAGCTCGTCAGGAAACGAATGCTCTAAGAAGGGAACTAATTATTTCCAAGGAGAGAACAGACAATCTTGCTAGACAAGTGCTACAGTCACAAGCCGGACAGACCCCGTTACCCGCATCAGGGGCAAATCTTCCTTCAACATCCTCTATGAATCCAGTGCAGATCAACCTACCTAGGAATGTACCTCTGGCTCCGCCCGAACGATTTTCTGGTGACCCAAAGAGGTTTGCAGTATTTATCAATCAGTGCCGGTTGCACTTCTTATGCCGGCCAGCAGCCTTTCCAACTGATCAAGCAAAAGTAGCTTTTGTACTTTCGTACCTTAGTGGCAATGCGGCAGACTGGTCGATCCCTCTAGTTAATCAAGATGATCCGGTTCTCCATGATTTTCAAGCCTTTCAGCTTAGTATGGAAAAACTGTTCGCAAGACATTCACAGGGGCAGGCCTTGGACAATGAGCTTCTTTCGTTGCAACAGGGTAATCAAGACCTTTTGGCTTATATTGCATCTTTCAATAGACTAATAGTGGAAACTCAATGGCCTGAGGACAAAAGGATTACGCTGTTTTATAGAGGTCTACGTGGAGAGCTCAAAGACGTTTTAGCCCAAGTAGTGAATCCCCCACAAGACTGTTCGGATTATATAGACTTGGTCGTTCAAATAGATCACAGGCTGCAGAACAGGAAGGCCGATCGTTCCAAGTTTGATGCTCGAGTATTTTCCAAACCGCCAACTCCTTCCAAAGGAGTAGACTCCGGGGAACCCATGCAAATAGGGGGTCTGAAAGGTCCTCTAACACAAAGGGAGCGGGAAAGGAGGAAACAGTTGCAATTATGCCTATATTGCGGAAACTCAGGGCACTTTCTTCGAGACTGTCCGGTGAAACCTGCCAAGAAGGCAGTAGGAGCTGCAGTTACCAAAGTTACAAACTCTGAGCAGGGAAACGACCTCGCCCGACAAGAATAGAGGTCCTCTTGCCGAGCGTGAAAACCAGTTCCGTGACCTCGCATTTCGTGATACCTATGGTCCTCATTAGCCCTGATAATCCGGATCGATTACATGCAATTGAAGCTTACGTCGACAGCGGTGCCATCGGCAATTATGTGGATCATGAAATGGTTTTGAGGATGAATCTAACTCTTTGTCCCAAGGCTGTAAAGGACGTCATTACTACGGTGGATGGTACGGAGATAGCCTCCGGGCCAGTAACGCATACCACTCAAGAGGTGACGCTAGTAAGTCAAGATGGACACCATGAGAAGATCGTGTTCGATGTGATCAAGGCCCCTCAGTTTCAGATTATTCTAGGAATACCTTGGTTAGAGAAACACAGTCCTCTGATCGATTGGCGAGCAAGAACGGTCCAGTTTCCAGAATGTGTCTCTACTTGTCACCCTCCACCTGGTGTTGCACTGGCCGCAATTTCTTCAGAGACTCCCCAGTTACCTCCCGAATACCTAGAATACCAAGATGTTTTCCGGAAGGATCAGGCTAACTCTCTACCTCCTCATAGGTCTTATGACTGCCAGATAGACCTGATACCTGGATCTACTCCTCCTTGTACTAGAATTTATGCCCTCACCGAGCCTGAGAACCTTCACCTTCGACAATACCTGGATCAATACCTGGCAAATGGGTTTATTCGTCCTTCCAAGTCCCCTGCTTCTTCAGCTTTGTTCTTCGTTCCAAAAAAGGAAGGAGACCTTAGAACTTGTATCGATTATCGCTCCCTGAACCAGATCACCGTTAAGAATAGATATCCGTTACCTTTGATCCCTGAACTCCTGGACCAAGTCAGAAAAGCATGCATATATACAAAGCTGGATCTTAGAGGAGCTTACCACTTGGTACGAGTAAAAGAGGGCGATGAATGGAAGACGGCCTTCCGCACCAAGTATGGGCTATTTGAATATCAGGTCATGCCCTTCGGACTTTGCAATGCCCCGGTCGCCTTTCAATATTTTATGAACGATGTCCTGAGAGAGCTCATAGATGTATGTGTTGTTGTTTACATTGACGACATCCTCGTTTATTCTTCATCGGAATCTGAACATCGGAAACACGTGAAAATGGTCCTCGAAAGATTGCGTCAACACAAACTTTTCGCTAAGTTGGAAAAATGTGTTTTCAACGTGACTGAAGTTGAATTCTTGGGATTCATATTATCACCTGGCGGAGTGCGTATGGATTCAAAGAAGGTCGATGCAGTTCTCAAATGGCCATCACCATCCTCCGTAAAAGGTGTGCAAAGCATGTTAGGCTTCGCTAACTTTTACCGCAGGTTTATCCCCGAATTCTCTCGAATAGTCCAGCCCATCACTGCCTTGTTAAAGAAAAACAAACGTTTTGAATGGTCTACCGAGGCGGAACAAGCTTTCCAGGATTTGAAGACTAAATTTATCTCTGCACCAATCTTAAAACACCCTCGCCCCGAACTCCCCTACATCGTGGAAACTGATGCTTCAAGCCTTGCCATGGGGGCAGTTCTATCACAAAAGGACCCGGTAACCAATCAGTTGCATCCCGTGGCATTTTGGTCCCGCAAATTCTCGCCTCCTGAAATCAATTACACGATTACTGACAAGGAACTTCTGGCTATCAAGTCTGCCTTTAAGGCTTGGCGGCATTATCTGCTGGGGGCCCGACACACCGTTACTGTGATTACGGATCACCGAAACCTGCAATATTTGAAGACCGCAAAAGCCCAATCCTCTAGACAACTCCGTTGGGCATTATTCTTTGCCGAGTTTGACTTCATAATTACCTATCGACCTGGTACAAAGAACGGTAAAGCCGATGCCCTTTCTCGGATGGGAGTGGAAGAACACTTGGTCAACCCTAAACCTGTACCAATCATTCCCGAACAAAGAATTCTGGGTGTAATCGCCACAGAATCCATAGAGGAAGTTAAGGATAAAGCCAGGCAACTTGTAACTCCAGCAGACATACAGAATTGGCATCTGCAGGGAAAGGACTTTGCAGTAAAGGACAACTTATTGTATTTCCAAGAACGATTATACCTACCCAGCACAGATTTACAGAAAAAAGTAATCTCTTGTTATCACGACTCTTTAATGGAAGGTCATCCCGGTATAGCCAAGACCTCAGAAAAGATCAAGCGCTACTTCTGGTGGCCGTCTTGCAAAAAAGATATCAGAGACTTTATAATGTCCTGTGGAGTATGCGCACAAAACAAGAGTCAAAAGGAAAGACCAGCAGGCCTCTTACGCCCTATTGACATCCCACCTCGCCCTTGGCATACGCTTTCTATGGACTTCATCACCGATCTACCTCCATGCTCCGGATACAATACGATTCTAGTAATCGTGGACTTATTCTCCAAGATGGCGCATTTCATTCCGCTCAAAGGCTTGCCAACAGCAGCAACTCTGGCCCGAGAATTTCTCGAAAACATCGTCCGACTGCACGGTTTTCCTTCGGTTCTAATTTCGGATCGAGGTAGTCAATTTATTTCTCATTTTTGGCGAAGTTGCTGTCGGTCGGCTCAAATTGATGTGAGACTATCGACCAGTCACCACCCTCAGACCGACGGACAAACCGAGAGGACCAATCAAACTCTGGAACAGTATTTACACTGCATGCTGCAACAAACTGAAAAAACTTGGAAAGATATCCTTTGGATAGCCGAGTATGCCTACAATAACTCTGTCCATTCGGGAACTGGGAAAACCCCGTTTTTTCTTTTGTACGGCAGTCACCCTCGAACCTCGGAGTTGGATCCTGTCACGGCCGCCAGCGACTGGCGTTTGTGGCGAAGGTGGACGCGAGGACGCCATTAAAATGTTCCATTACGTTCCTCCTCGTCTATCAGACGCGGTCTAGTTGTTTTCAAGATGGCCGCCGCCGTTTGTATATATCTCACTCGGCTGCCGGCGGTTCGGCGCGTTGCAACTGTGTTTATTATCGCCCTGTTGCTTGCGCTAGTTTTTCCCTTCGGATAGTCTACTTACTATCTTCCTGTTGTTTCTCCACCTCCCGTTCCTTACGGACCCCCCCCTTTCTCTGTATCCTGTTTGCTTTCTCCTGTGTTTCTGTTCCCGTGTTGAATCTCTGCTGAGAATTTCTTCGCTCCAAGAGACACTGCCCTCGGAATTCTCTGTTCGCTCTTGTCCTCCACCCTGAAGGGTACCTACCTGTACACTGCCATCTCCTATTCCCTCGATTCGCGGAATCGCCAACCTTACCATCATCTGGGTTTTCGGCGAAGGATTTCAACCTACGATTGTGCTGACTACTCCAACTATCTTCACGTCTATATTGGATACAGGGGTTTTTTGCCGTTCCAGTGGCTTTTTCCCCTCTGGCTGTCGCGGAGGGGAGTCACCGTGGGGTTTCTTTGTCTGAGAGTCACGGTGGCTTCTTTCCGAGGTAGACCATATCTTCAAAAAAAGAAGAAGCCGTACACAGGACTTACCCGCCGGAAGAAACTGGACTATTCAGGTGAGGAGGAAGAGACAGGGGAGGGTTACAAATCGAGTGAAGACGAAGATATAGCCGATCACCTAGCAAAACCCGTAGCCAATATTGCCAGTCCTGATAGTTTGCAACGCCAAACAGAAAACATGGCTACGCCACAACAACTGCAAGAGCTGGTGACAGCTGTCCAAACCCTCAACGTAGAGGTCCAAACACTAAAGGCTGACAACGTGGCGCTCCAACAAAGAGTAGCTGCAAGAGAACAACAGACAACGGATTTACCCCCACTACCCCTGGTGTCAGGTAAATTCGATGGCTCGGAAAGAAAGGTTAAGGAATTCCTGGAGGCCTGTAATATTCACTTCACCTTCCGCAGAAATGCCTTTTCCACAGATCATTCCAAGGTGGGTTTCATGATCACGCACATGACGGGAAACGCCTTGGCATGGGCTACTCCATTGGTATCCCTATCAGACCCAGTGTTGCAGGACTATGCGGCCTTTAAAGAACTGCTGCGACACACCTTTTTGCGAACCGAATGCTCACACGTGGCTAGCGAAGACCTGTTGGATATACGTCAAGGGAGTACCGACTTACTATCATATATCTCCACTTTCAAGAAACTTGCTGCAGAGGCAGGTTGGCAAGAGCAGGCCCAGTATGCCATATTCCGCCGGGGCTTGCGAGAAGAGCTCAAGGATGAGCTTGCCCGGATCCCGCGCCCCGACACCTTTCTGGATCTTCAAACTGCAGTTCTAAGAATCGATTTTCGCCTGTTGGAACGAAGAAACGAAAGGAAGAAGGTCCGAGGTCCACAATCTTTCTTGGATACACCCCCCGCCTCCTCCTCACCTGTATCGCGCCACGCCAGAGAGGAACCCATGCAGATCGGAAGCACCAGAGCTCCATTGACAGCAGAAGAAAAGAAGAGGAGACGTGAAGGGAACCTTTGTTTATATTGTGGGGGAGCCAACCATTTGTTGAGGGACTGTCCCGATGTGCCCCCAAGGAGATCGGGAAACGACCGCCCTCGATAGTCAGTGGAACGGACTATCGAGGGGCTACACCTTGTTCCTACACTACACTTTCTGTGGCCTCTTCTCAGTTGAGCGAAGATGTGCGTCTCATGGTGATAGCCATCAAACTCCGCTTCCGGAATAGAGAGGTAGAGACGCAGGCTCTACTCGATTGTGGTGCGGCTGGAAACTTCCTTGACACTTTTTGGGCTGATAAGATGGGTCTGCTAAGAATTGAGAAAAAGGAGGACCAAAAGGTTGAAGGAGTGGATGGTACACCCCTATGTTCAGGACTCATTACCCACACCACTGAGGAGATTCAGGTGTCCATACACCAGCATTCTGAAATCATAAAGTTTGATATTATACGGGTGGCCCATTTCCCTGTCATCTTAGGAATAGGCTGGCTCAGGAAACACAACCCAACGGTGGATTGGACTAAGAACCTACTAAGTTTCCATTCCGCCTTTTGCCTAAGAGAATGCCTTCCAGAACCAACATTCACAACTGTGAAGACCATGTCTGCTGTTGAAGGCAGTACAATCCATTGCATCCCAAAATGTCTTTCAGAATACAACGAAGTCTTTCAGGAGCAGACCCCCATTAGACTCCCTCCACATCGCCCAGAGGACTGTGGTATCGACCTTGTGCCAAAAGCGTTGGTCCCTTTTGGGAAGATGTATTCCCTCTCAGTATCGGAGAAGGCTGTACTCCGATGCTACCTTGATGATAATTTAGCCAACGGACTCATAAGACCTTCCAAATCCCCCGCTGGGGCCTCTCTGTTTTTCATACCCAAACGGGATACCAAGGAGCTGCGGCCCTGTATCGACTATCGGGGGTTAAACAGAGTGACCATAAAAGACCGATACCCTATGCCCATCATATCAGAGATCCTAGAGGCTGTCCAAGGCTCTGTTGTGTTTACTAAACTTGATCTACGGAATGCGTATCATCTACTCCGCATAAGAACAGGAGATGAGTGGAAGACGGCGTTTCGCACCCCCTATGGGTTGTTTGAATACCAAGTCATGCCGTTTGGCCTAGTAAATGCACCATCTATTTTCCAGAGATTCATGGACCGATTGTTTTCCGACCTTCTTAACCTGAACACAGTGGTTTACCTGGATGACATTTTGGTCTTCTCACGGAGCCAGGAGGAACATACCCGTCATGTCAAGGAGGTTCTGCGCAGACTACAACATCACAGTCTTCTGGTAAAACCTGAGAAATGTGCATTTGCTCAATCCTCATTGTCTTACTTGGGATTTATCCTATCCGACAAGGGGGTTACTATGGACCCCAAGAAGGTGGATGCCATCTTGTCGTGGCCATCGCCTTCTTCGGTTAAGGACATTCAACGTTTCCTAGGGCTGGCAAATTTCTATAGGAAGTTCATTCCAAGTTTTTCCTTACTCACTCTTCCTATTACATCCCTTCTCAAGAAATCCACAGGCCCTTTCATCTGGTCTAGTGAGGCTGAAGAAAGCTTCCTCAGCTTAAAGCAAAAGTTCTGTGCAGCTCCTATCTTGAAACAACCAGATCAGCTACTACCTTTTATCCTGGAAACTGACGCTTCTGCAGCTGCCGTAGGTGCTGTTCTTCTTCAGAAAGTCAAAGACCTAGAGCATCCGGTGGCATATTTCTCAAAAACTCTAAATCCTAGTCAACGAAACTACTCAGTCACAGAGAAGGAATTACTTGCTATGAAATTGGCTTGTGTGGAATGGAGGCATTTGCTCCAAGGGAGCCTACACCCGTTCCAGATACGAACAGACCATAAAAATCTGCAAATACTCAAGCAGCAAGAGTGTTATAACACCCGCCAGGCCAGATGGGCTCATTTTTTCGCCCAGTTTGATTTTGTCATCACATTCATCCCTGGCTCTCAAAACCTAGTTGCTGATGCTCTCTCCCGTAGAGACGATGTTATCTTCCCTTACAGAAAGGAGTTTATGTTTCCTCGTACCCGGATCATATCTACAGTGTCTAACTTCTTGGATGAGGTACGAGGAGCCTGCCTCCAAGAACCTGCTCTCACTATGGGAAATCAACCGGTCACCACTAAGGACGGGTTGCACTTTATCCACGGAAGACTGTTTATTCCTTCCAGTAATCTCAGAAGTCGAGTCACTCAGTGGTGCCACGATTCCAAGACCGCTGGTCACCGAGGAGTACGAGGTACTCTGGAACTTCTCCAAAGGGCTTTCATCTGGCCGAACATGAAGGCTGACACGCAAGTCTATGTTAAATCCTGTATGGTATGCTTACAAAGCAAATATTCCACCTCGAAACCTATGGGGCTGTTACAACAGGAGCCGGTTCCACCTGGCCCCTGGAAATGCATTTCTACGGATTTTATTGTGGAGTTGCCGGTATCCCGAGGCTGTACCTGCATTATGGTAACCGTAGACGCTTTCTCGAAACTTGCACATTTTTCTCCATTGACAAAGATCCCATCCGCCTCGGTCATGGCTGACGTATTCCTAAAGGACATTTTTAGGTTACATGGGCTTCCTCAAAAGATAATATCAGACAGGGGCAGCCAGTATACCTCCAGATTCTGGGCAGCATTGTGCAATTCATTGGGCGTGGAGAGAGCTCTTTCGTCGGGGTTTCATCCCCAAACAAATGGACAAACCGAGAGGTTAAACGGTACCTTAGAGCAATACTTAAGGTGTTTCATAAACAAACAGCAAGACAACTGGGTGGACCTGCTTCCCACAGCAGAGTTTGCATACAATAACGCTGTCCACACGGCTACAGGAACTAGCCCATTTTTTTGTACCTACGGATACAACCCGCAGTCCATAGTTCCGTGTTTCTGGGAGGAAACTAACGTTCCTACTTTGGAGAATACCCTTGCGCAGATCAAGGAGGCCCATAACACAGCCAGTCAGAGCCTCTCTAAGGCTAGCAGTCATTACAAAAAGCAAACGGACAAACACCGAAGTCAAGTTCCTGCCTGGGACAGAGGTTCCAAGGTCATGCTGTCCACCAAGTTCCTACCTCGATGGGTTCGGCCTTCTAAGCTGTCACCCCGCTACATCGGACCCTTTGAGATATCTTCAAAGGTCAATCCTGTGGCCTTCCGCCTCAAGTTGCCAAAGGGACTCAGGCGGATTCATCCCGTGTTTCACTCATCCCTCTTACGCCCCTTTGTACCAGATACCCGGAAACAAGCATCCCCCCAGCTGTGTACTTTGCCAGTTCCAGCTTCCGAGGAATATGAAGTTTCTCGGATACGGGACTCCCGTTATCATCGGGGACGTCTTGAGTATCTCGTTCATTGGAAAGGATATCCCTCCTCAGAAGACACCTGGGAACCACAGTTCCATATTCACTCTCCTCAACTGTTACACAAGTTCCACCGGCTACATCCAGAAAGGCCGGGTGGGAGAAGCCTTCGGAGGGGGCATACTGTCACGGCCGCCAGCGACTGGCGTTTGTGGCGAAGGTGGACGCGAGGACGCCATTAAAATGTTCCATTACGTTCCTCCTCGTCTATCAGACGCGGTCTAGTTGTTTTCAAGATGGCCGTCGCCGTTTGTATATATCTCACTCGGCTGCTGGCGGTTCGGCGCGTTGCAACTGTGTTTATTATCGCCCTGTTGCTTGCGCTAGTTTTTCCCTTCGGATAGTCTACTTACTATCTTCCTGTTGTTTCTCCACCTCCCGTTCCTTACGGACCCCCCCCCCTTTCTCTGTATCCTGTTTGCTTTCTCCTGTGTTTCTGTTCCTGTGTTGAATCTCTGCTGAGAATTTCTTCGCTCCAAGAGACACTGCCCTCGGAATTCTCCGTTCGCTCTTGTCCTCCACCCTGAAGGGTACCTACCTGTACACTGCCATCTCCTATTCCCTCGATTCGCGGAATCGCCAACCTTACCATCATCTGGGTTTTCGGCGAAGGATTTCAACCTACGATTGTGCTGACTACTCCAACTATCTTCACGTCTATATTGGATACAGGGGTTTTTTGCCGTTCCAGTGGCTTTTTCCCCTCTGGCTGTCGCGGAGGGGAGTCACCGTGGGGTTTCTTTGTCTGAGAGTCACGGTGGCTTCTTTCCGAGGTAGACCATATCTTCAAAAAAAGAAGAAGCCGTACACAGGACTTACCCGCCGGAAGAAACTGGACTATTCAGGTGAGGAGGAAGAGACAGGGGAGGGTTACAAATCGAGTGAAGACGAAGATATAGCCGATCACCTAGCAAAACCCGTAGCCAATATTGCCAGTCCTGATAGATCCCCTCCAAGATCTTGAAACACCAGCAGTAGACTACCTGCATTCTACAATCACCCAAGCCTTTAAGGAAGCTGTTTCTCACCTTCAAAGGGCTAAAGAACAATACAAGAAAGGAGCAGATCAACATCGGAAGGAAGCCCCTCACTATCAAGTAGGGGATCAAGTCTGGTTATCCACCAAATATCTATCTCTAAAAGGGCCACGCACATTCAACCCAAGATACCTTGGTCCCTATTCCATCACTACCATAGTAAACCCAGTAGCGGTCAAGTTGGACTTGCCCCCGCACATGAAGATACATCCGGTCTTCCACGTCTCTCTATTAAAACCCGTGCAACCTCAAACCCGACTAACCAAATCTCCAAAACCTATCCTAGTGGATGGAGAACTCGAGTTTGAAGTCAAAAGCATTCTGGACTCCAAGATCTCCAAATCTAAACTATTCTACCTAATTGACTGGAAAGGCTACGGCCCCCAAGAGAGATCCTGGGAACCTGCTGAATATGTCCACGCTCCTCGCCTAATCAAAAGATTTCACCGAACATTTCCTGACAAGCCAAAATCCCCGGAGAAGCCCGGTTTGGGAGGGGCCTTGAGGGGGGGTACTGTCATGATCTCTGCTTCCAAAAGGTCAGGGTTTTCCCAACTCCCTTGGAAGCAGATCCATAACCCAGGTTCCGAGTGCCAACCAGTCCCAATTGGGACCTTTTGGACCCAGTCCTGGCGCCAGTGGCACCAGGCTCATAAATATGCCCAGTCCCAGCGCTGGAAGCGCCGGGCTCATAATGCTTGGGTGGACTTACCTTCAGCAGACCATGCTGCTTACTTGCCTGCCAGTTGAGCCTCTGATCCTCTTCTGTTTGGAACTACTTTTCCTGTTGGGTGGGGCTGGAGCCACTCCCTAGATTCAGAACACTGGAACTCTTCTGGAAGGCAGGAACTCTTTTCTTACCAGGAACTCTTTTCTTACTTAGGCCTGGCTGTGGAAGGAGACACCTAAGCACTACAGGAGGCTATTTAAACCACACCCGGTGGATGAATCTTGCTTTGCGTTATTCTGCAACCTCTGCAGCAGAACGCTCATCGTGTCTTCTGCATCCGGTCCTGGGCCTAAGGAAAAAGGCTTACCATCCTGAATCCAGTCTTCAGCAACACCTATAAAGACAAGAAAGAACAGGTTAGCATTCCGGCATCTGAAAGGCAAAGGCTTACCATCCTGAATCCAGTCTTCAGCAACACCTATAAAGACAAGAAAGAACAGGTTAGCATTCCGGCATCTGAAAGGCAAGTTTACCAACTCTTCGCACGCTCCGGAGGCCTTCGGCGCTGCATCCCGCATCTGAAAGACAAAACAAGGTGCGTTTAAAGACATTGGGGAACTTTAATACTCACGTGCCATTACTCCTTTCCACATCTAATCCAGTGGGTATTCCGGCACCCTGCAGCCGCTCCGAACTCGTACCTGCAAAATAAAAAGACAGTTAGAGCGCATAGTGAAGCAGGCAACAAGCGCTTACTTACGTGCTTCCAGGCGCTTCTATTCATCACACGGGCTCCATCTTCAACTCACTTCAGCCCGTCATCCGCCATCGCCGGAACCCTGCAAAACAAGAGACATCATTACTAAAGACTTTAAAGACATTTGAATGACTCGAAACTTACCGTTCGTGCAGTAAACGATGGACAGCAGTCCTCTGAAGTCAAGAGGCCTGCGCTACCTATCCAGTGAAGAAACTGGTTACAGCACCCTGCCCCGAGGCAGATGGAGAGCTCGGCATTCACTTACCTAAGGTGAGAGCGTTAACCTTTGGGGGTCTACAGGAGAGGAGAAGAGGAAAGAGATAGGGACACCCCAATAACCCCAGTTCATTAACCCCATATTTTCTATCTGCAGACATCTTACTCTACACGTCAGGCATACAGTGCACAGAGGTCCAGCCCAAAGAGCCAACCGGGTGCTACACATCACCTTTGAAGATACGGTAGTCGCCCAGTCAAGACCGGCGCCTCTGCGAGAATCAGGTGAGCGTTACAGTATGTGCTGGATTTCCTATAGAGTGGGCCTAGCTGCGAAGCAATTACGTGCTGTACAACAAGGGGAAACAGTAATAGGGTACATCAATGTGGATATAATTAGAAAGCTAGAATATCAAGGGTATAGTTGGAAGGTCAGGAAGCGAAACAATACAGAGCTTAATAGGCGGCTGATATAGTCTGGGGCAGGGGAGCGGTGGAGCCAGTCTTGATTAAATTGTTGGTAGATACGCAGGTGTGCTCCTGTTGAAGCTGTTCATCCATTTGACTTTTGAGGGCGATAAAATTGAGCACCATTAAATGCTATAATAATATAATAATTATACCAGTTATGACTGCGCTTACTAGCAAAATAAATTCAGCGTGACTCACTATATAAAACAAACTATTATTAATTGCAGGATAAGGCTAGATCTTATCCTCTGGCAGGATTGAGGTTGATTTTGACCCTAAACGTTCTAGCGAATCTATCCAACTCCAGGGAATAGGAGTTCCAGAGCTCTGAGGGCAGTGGAAGGAGTAGAATCTGTCTAGATGCTGCATACATGCACATATATGTGTGAGACCAGAAACTCGCTAAAACGGGCAACAGAAGTAGAGTTTACCAAATTAGATCTTTAGTCTGCCGAACTAAGTGGAAGCTTGTTTTGAACAAATGCTAAGTTTTACATTTTACACATTGAAATCTAATTGTTGCTTGCCTATAATCTATATTCTAGTAAATGTTCCATGATATAGGTTGTGCTGCTGAAAATAAAAGATGAAGAAAAACATGGCACATATTTACGAGTTTTTAAATTGCTTTAATCACATTTGGAACTTGAGTTCTGAAAACATTAATCAACTCCTTGTTTGTCTTAGGCCGAATACTTGGCCAACTATTTGGCGTTTGTCGGAATATTGAAAATGCTTGATGCTCTAATACCCACTTGGATGAGCTGTGCCATTCTTTTACCTGCCAGACATTTGCCGATCATCTTCAAGGATGGAGAATCTTTCTGATACAGACTTATCTCCAGAATAGGTATTGCAGAAAGCCCGCCTGGAGTTGGGCTTAGAGAACTGCCAGGAAGTACCCGTGCTCTAGCGGAGAAAGTCCTGCCAGGCTTCCTTCTGTTATGGCTTCCAACATGGCAGAACTCCATCCCTGAGATTTAGCGACATTATCGAGGAGATTTATTGATCTTCTAAGGGCGCAAATTGGATAAAGTATTGGTTTTAGCACCTGCAGCAGTGCAGAATACCAGGATGTGCTAATCTTTATTGTTTCAGGTTAAAAGTAGAAGGTTAAACAGGAGAGTATGCATTCTTCAAGTTCAAGCTCCCATCTTGAAGTCCCTAACTGTCACTCCTGGAATCTGAGACCCCTGGCATCCACATGCCATCAAGCACTCCACTGCTTCATTCCAACTCGTGCACTCAGCAGACACACCCCAAGCACACAAGTCACCATAGAAACCTATGTGGTCACCTTGTGGGGTTGGCCGAAACATTTGGTACCATAATAATTGCAAGAGAGAGTAATGTAACATCAGATTAAAGGTACATTGCCAAATCCATGTAGGCGTTTCTACCTCTCACAGAATGACCTGCAGTTCTTTGCTAATCGCATTGTGGGCTGCAAGATATGTTTGCAGGGTCCCGGGGAGAAGCCTCCCGCCTCTTACAGTGGAGTAGCATTAGCCTTTCTCCATTCACTCAAATATTCATGGATGCCCCTGCCATCTTCCTCTCTGCTGTGGGCTGCAGACTAGCTAACTTGCTCCGGCCGGGACCGAGGCGAGGGCAGAGTAGTTTTCGGTTGCATTTGTAAAGCATAAAACACCATGTGCCTTAAAGAAACTTTGCCTTAAGTTCATGTGCATACTGGACACTTGCTATGTTTTGGCTCCAGCTAGGCCCGAGTCAATGCACATCTAAAATATTAACTTACTAATCACTTTAAATCTTACAATGTTTATTAACAAAGAAAACAAATTAATCCAAGTTGAAGGGTTTTACTAAGTGTCACAGATGGTCTCAAGAACAGACCAACTCCCAAAGACAGTCCAAGGTTTTTTTGTTCGGAATAGTCAAGGGGCTGGCTAAAGGCCATTCCTCTCTCAATCCTATTGCTGACTGTTTCCTCACTAACCCAGGTGTCCCTCGACCCAAGGCTGATCACTAGCGATTGGTAACCTCTTCCTTCTACAAAGCTGTATTTCTGGATGTGATAACCTATGGGGAAACACCTTTTCTATCTAACAAAATCTAGCTTGTTCCTGCTCTATGTTCCCCAATGCAATGTTACATGCAGGTTTATGCCTTCCAGACCCCCAGGCCTCAGTTGGTCTTATCCTTTTGCACGCGATTGTTCCTTTCCCTATATCTCTTTATTGCTCTCCCTTTCCTCCTACTCTCCTTACTCCTTCTCCACCCACTGTCTCTCCTCTCTATCCCTGTCATTTCCTCCTCTATCCCTACAATGTTCCTATCTCTGCTACCTACCACCACCTTCAGATCTTACTCCCTACCCTACCTTCACCCTACTACTATTCTTCTGCTCCACCCATCTACGACTCTCCCCTCTCTACACTAATACTACTCTCTCCTCTCCTCACTGCTACTACTCTTACTCCTCCCACACCTTCTCCCACAGTCACTCTCCTTTCAAATCCCCAGTCACCTTCTCATACACTCCCTACTCTCTCTGTTGATCTCGCTCACAGAGCTTACATGCATACCCAAACCCAAGCAGCACATTCTCCCAGCAATCAATCCCTCGCCTTTCACACTGCTACAGCAATTCTCATCTGCGCTCCTCTGCCCTGTCCTTCCTCCGGCTGGTGTCTTGGTCCTCCTTCTCCTCCCTTGCCCTCACCCGAATAACCCAGACATTCCTACTTCCTGTCCTCCCTTTCACCCTTCTCTCTCAGCTGGTTCCCCAGGGCAAATCCTTTTCCCCAGGGTGGTGTTACAAGCAGGAAAACCCACAAACGGGGTCTTGAGTGCTGTCCCTTTGTTGTACGCAGGTCTGCCAGGTCTCGGGCAGTGGCAGCCTGCAAGATTCCATGTCCCAGTTTGTTCATCTAAGGTCTTTTCAGCCAGTAAGAAATGCCAGCTTGGTGTGGGTACCACTCTGCTGCCCCCTTGCAGGTGAGTATAATGCATCTGAGCATGTGAGCAATAGTGGAATACTCCACACACTGGCAAACGCTTGTGTTATGCTGGTGCGGTTTGCAATGCGGCTTGATTTCTTCAGGCTGCTGCACGGTCTGCTCTGTGTCTCGTCTGTTTGACTGTCTCTCATTGAGTCAGGTTGTTCGCCAGCTGTTCAACCACTGGGGCTGCTGGTATTGACAGTCCTGTGAAAAAAAAACAGAAAGAAAATGGCTAAAATTGGTCAGTGCAGGAATGGGGTGTTTGACATTGGTATTGAATACAAACATACAGGCACATGAGAAGGGAAAGAAACTAGGGCCCTCAACACCCACACCCCACATATGGGGCAGGAATCTCTCTATATATATAAAAGGCTTAGGTATGTTTCCTTACTCAGCTGATGCAATTTATCAGTGTTAGGATGCCCGCTATCATTTCAACAAACAGAATGAGCATGGTTCTACGTGGTTACCTTCACCTTCCACTATTGCAAACCTTCAGAAGTTACTTCTTTCCACCCCCACTTCTCTTCGCACAGAGCACTGCGGTTGCAGTGTCAATGAACACTTATTTACACGCTCAACGTTTCAGTCTCTAAAGAGCAAAATGCTGTAAAATGAATGCCTCCTCGTGAGCTAAAACTGGAAGTAGGTGCTGTAATTATGCTACTACGCAATCTTATGCCATCACGGGGACTCTGCAATGGAACAAGTTTGACAATTATGTGTCTACAAAGACACAACATAGAGGCTTGTGTGATCGATGGTACTTTGATACTGTTCTTATACCACACATACCTCTCATTCCATCTGATACGTTTTGCCTTTTTAATGACCATTAATAGGTCACAGGGACCTAGACCCCCTTCCTGGAAGTGATCAGTGATAATTCTGATATTTAAGAAGGGGGACAGAAGTGACCCTATGAATTACCGACCAGTATTGACCTTTAAGATATGCTAGAACAGTTTGTTATGCCGGGAACAGCTAGTGTCTCTAGAAATCCCCATGGTAGGCCTTCCAGCCTGAGAGGGGCTCCCATCCCATCTTGAAAGGATCAGATCTCTGACCCCACCACATATGATTTAGTGTGCAGAATGATGAAGATAGAAGGTTGCCATTCTTGCCCACCCTACACAGTTCCTCAAGCAAATAGATAGCTCGAGTGGACACTTGAGCTCATGATGAGTTGCTGTGCAGTGTGTGTGCTGCATTTTGCTTGGCTAAAACAGTTGAATTGGTAGTGTAGTGAAAGTGTTTTTCAATTAGCTATAATAATATTATATTCTTATATAGGGCTCCATGCCAGACTTATCCAGCTTCTAGGCACTGAACTAACAGGTGTTATTATAACCATAATTTGATTGGCACTTGACTAATCGATTTTGGAAGGATGAGATGACACATTGGCTGCACTGCCATGGATTCCGAACATGCGAATGCAGGTTGCCTTGAAACACTTGTGTATAGGCACTTTATAAATCCCATATCATATCATATCAGAGACCAACGCTTTACTTGTGTAATAATTCCCCTTTGGCAAATTAGATTAGTAACCTAGCAATTTATAGAATAGTTACCGCTCTTTAAAATTCCAATAGTTAATTCCAGCTTGTGACCAGTAGCCACAAACCAGTTCTCCGGACTCTACACGAGTCAAAAACAATTCTTTGACATGCAGTCCCGTTACAACAGGCGCTCCTCTTTGATCCCAAAATGGTGGCTTTATGATGACACACCAAGCTCCAACACCCTACTCATAGGCATGGCTTGACAGAACAGTAAGGTAACTTACAGGTTGCGGGAGATGGTCCTTTGTGTACTCCCTCTCACCTGCACGTCTGATGCCCCTTTCCTTTTATTTGCTTTAGTTTGCCTCTTCGCAGAGGAGGCCCCTCATGACCCACCCCCTTTTTTAAATCCTGCTGTAACCTGGCCATGAAAAGAATGGGGCAGTAGGGCAGCCCAGCACCAAATTCTCAGCTTTCTTGTATTTTAAGATTTATACGCAAAATGGTAAACCTGGACTCTTTTTGAACACGTGGCACTTATGAGTATTCCCACTTTTATGCCCATACAAACAAGCATTGGCAAAGCAGGTCGTTTTGGCATTTGGTAGCTGTCCTTTGGATTTTTTTCATTTATAGCAGCGGGCAAGCTGAAGCACGGATCATCACGTGACTAGAAATATGCGAGCTGTTGGACTATTAAGCATCAACAGCTGAGGTATGAAGCCTGCAGCTTGCACAGCCTGCCACAGAGGCACACACACTGCTGCTGATCTCTGTGTCATCTGAGGCGGCATCATCGATAATGTGACCACACATCTTCAGGCTCCAGCTCCGCGTGGTGGTAAATGAAGACCAACAGATAAGTCCATTTAGTGAAAGGCAAGACATGAAGACCGAACACAGACATACATCATATGAAGCCATGCGTAAAACGCGTCTATGGTATGATATGTTATTTATAACACGCTTAATATCCAGAGGTTTCTAAGCGTGGACCCGGGGATAAAACCTGTGTTCCTCCGTGTCGTCTTGCTTCCAAGGCGAGCACCTTGCCCCTGAGCTATCTTCCCGCTACCGCTTGGTAGCTATCATTTGCACCAAGATCAGAATGTTATGCTGCACCAAGACCCAGCACCAGGATACCAGCCACACCCATTCAAAAAGCCATTCATTTCATGTAAACATGCTGGCTACCACTGATGTAATAAAGAAGTTCTGATAGTGAGAAGGGCATATGCCAATTTCCGGTTGGAAAGTATCTGCCTGGCATGTATACCTTACCATTTCAGCGAGGGACAACTAAAGCATCTGCTCCACTCAACACTCAACTGCAAGTCTCACATTCAATAACAGAGCTTAGGTTCCACCAAACTCTGCCCCCAAATGAGGTGCCACGATCATAAATATGGGAAATACCCATTCGGTTAGAAACGGCTTTCCTGGCAAGTCGCGTTTGGGGTGTCCCTCGTAGAAGAGGTGGGAAATGGGGGTGGCAGAGGTGGGCGGGGGAGGGAGGAAGAGAGAGAACAAGGGTTGCAGGGATGGAGGGGGAGTGGGCCTATGAACAATGTGTTGTCACAGTGGGAAAGCCGGGACCCGGAATTAAAGCTTCGGCGAGTCCAGACTGCAACACGACATCTTGGATCCAAAGGATCACACGCAGGCGCATAGGGAGGTTTAGGAGATGGTGGGTTAAGAATAGCAAAGTGAAAGTGTTCTAGATGACAGAACATTGCATGCATTCAGCATCCAGACCCCTTACAAACTCTTCATGCAGCCTTTAATTCTTTCTTACTCCTTTCTTGTGTTGTTGCCTCCTGACTGGCACCACACCCTCTACATGTGTGGGAGGAAAGAGTGAGCAAACAAGAGACACATGGAAAAGATATAGAAGAAAAGTTAAATGAACCAATATGGAGGGTAACTTGGGCGGTGACTGTCACTGTGACTCTGACCCAGACTGTAACTCTAAGACACCACTGTATCCAATGATGTGACTGTAACTAGGAGTAAGGCAGCGGCTGAGACTATGACTAAGAGTGTGGCTATTGCTGAGAGGCAAGGACTGAAAGACGGGTTATGATTGAGAGACTGTAACTATGACAAACTTGGGCTCCATAAGTTACAGGCGATTATGGCGCTCTTTAGGGAGGAGGACACTACCTCACCAGGACATGCCCCCTAATCCCCTTCTATTTGGACAGTTACCTTTATGGGAAACTATACAAGCGGGGGGCCTTCAGCAGGAACCATTTGCAGTTTCGTTTTGTATACTCTGCCTGCACTGCGGCAAGCTGGAAGAAGAAAGTCTGGTGAGAGGCAGGAACAGAGACACATTCTAAATTATAACTCCTGATTTGCACACATTTTGCAAAACACCCCCTCATTGTGTGGCTGAAAAAACACAAAAATAGAAGGTTCTTTAGCCAATTATTGATATAAGAATTGTAAGTTGCCATGTCAACCAAATATTCTTCTTCTCAGTACCCTTTTCTTTTCTCCCCTTGACTGTAGCATTGTTTTGGTCAGAGCATTGCTCTAAACTGCCACCATGTTAACCAAAACCAAGATGGCTGCCCTGTATTGGACCACAGACTGTTTGAGTCTATGACTTCTTAATTTAATTTTTGCCAGATACAATCAATTCACACCCGCTGGTAAGGGGGGTCTTCCATATGACCATGGGCAAATGCACAGGGAGGCGTAATCATCATTGCGGCCCTATAACTAAAGACATATAGCAGAAGTGAGGATCCCAGCACCATAGCATTCGACTGAGTGCGACAGCCACCAGTAGAGTCTGTTTCTTGGCTCCACGACCACTGGCTCAACCACTCCACCACATTTCCCCAGATGACATCTTCTCCCACAAAATGCAGGTGAATAGATGCAACACAATTTGCCATGTGGGTGACTTTGGAAGAACGAAGCATACGCCATGAACCATCAGAGTGCAAGTACAGTAGTAATTTTACAAAGATGCGATGGATCTTTTCAGATCTTGTCAAAACATCCCCGACAGCAGAACTGCCAAAAATGTTGAAAGGCACTCAGCCAAATCGAGAAAAAAAAACAACAACAAATGTGCGACTCTCGGCCTCTACGTGCTAAGGAAATGCTTTATCTCACTGCAGTGATGTTGTGCTTGGTGGTTTGCCTTGGCAACCAAAGGCGGCGCTTCCTCCCTGGCCCCGAAAGACTTTCTTGAACAATGTCAAACAAAATGCATGCCAAGAGCACTCCTCCTGGTCTCATCTCCAGAACCCTTGACAGCATTCCCCTTTGGAATCCGGTGGCAGGTGATTGCTGCGGGAACTGGGCTCTTGTGCGTGTCCCCGATAGGCTGTGCAATTCCCAGCGGCGCGACGGAATTCACGGTCCTACGCATTTAAAAACCGGCCTCCTGTCTCTTCTCTCAATCTCACCAGTCTGCACCCCATGGACTTGATGGAGGAAAAGGTCAACCAGATTTACTAATCTTGCCAAAGTGATGGCAAAGCCCACTGTTTCTTAAGGCTGTGGCTATTAGTTTCCCAGACTCAATACTTAACTACGTCAGAAAGAGCATGAAAGAGCACACTTGCCTCCTGATATAGTCGCTGTAATTTGTGTCCTTTGCAAACCACTCATTGGCTTTTAGTGTGCCCTTGCACCATGTGGGCTCTCTAGGTGCAGAATGCTGCACGGCTCGTGGTAATGCCTACATTTCAGATTAATATAGAAGTCCACAATTGTATGCTTTGATATCATGAGCACTAACATAACAAACAGGGTAGTGTGAGCAACCCGAGGGTATTCTCACTCCCAAGACCGCTGGATCCTCTTCCCGGGTGGCTAGGGAAAAGCCATCTCTCTTGGAACCCAACCCTGGGGCTGTAGAAGTAAGGGAGGATCACCTGGGTGGATGGTCCTTGGGAACTGGGAGACATGGTATCCCCCTTATCTTGCTAAGACTCCACCAAACCCTCCCCCGACCTTTGCAGGTTATTGTAAGGCTGTTCCCCACATATGACATCTGACAGTACTGGGACAAAGAAGAAACAACTAAGAGTAATAATGACTACATCTCTTCAACCCTTTGGTACTGAGATGAAGAAGAAACAACTAAGATCAATGAAGTCTACACAATTTCACCACTTTGGCACTGGGATGAAGAAGATGCTCGCAGGAAGCTGTATGGGGCAGGCATGTGCCTTTAATTATGGTTAGGTAAGCCTCATTGGAGATACACACCTGCAACCTGTCAAGGGGCTGCATGTGTATAAAGTGGGACTGGTGAACCAGAACAGGGAGCCAGAAGGAGTAAGGCAGATATTGGCAGTTGCTATTACATGCTCCATGGCCAGGAAGTGTCCAATAAAGCAGCCAAATGATGCAGGTTATTAAGGGTTCAGCCAGTAACCCTTGTGTGGGGCAAATAGAGGGTGAACATTTGTAAAGACCAGACAATAGATAGCACACCTATACAGTGCTTTAAGTGGAATGAGAAATTGAGGGGATGTTCTAACAACGGGGGGTGGGTGCCCTAAAGAAGGCTAGGTGTAGTCAAATGGGGGCACCTGCCCAAGCAATACATATTGAAACGCTGCAAACGTGTATTTTGGGTCACTCACCATGGCCTCAAGGTGTTTTGTTTGCATCCAGTCTGCATATTGTAATATCACTCTCTCTGACTGGGTTTGTAAATAAATAGCCTCTAAACAAATGACTCTCTCACTCAGTATATAAACAATTCAATCAGTAAGTTAATCACCATCCTTCTGTAAATAAATAACTAATGAGAAAGAAGAGGGGAGCAAATGCCACAACTGCGGGCTCCTGGCTGCTTTACATAATATCACATAGCATGTGGTCCACACAGATTTTCATATTTAACAAATATGTCTGATAATCATTTACGCATGCACATTTTCTGAGCATGTAATGCACACTCAACTTTGTGCACATTTAATTTGTCAAAGCACCCACCCTGACATTAAAATCTATGCAAACCTTAAACTATATATACTTATTTGGACAGGCTCTGCTTTTGAGTGACTCACTTCTCATTTGCCTAAATTTGTTATTTTCACAGATTGCAAATGATATGTCCCTGCAATCCTCAACTCTCACAGGGCTCCTAAGGTGTACTTTCAAAACGCTTGCAGTGTGCACAGGAGAAATTGCAGTGTGTGCTTATTGGTCGAAGACTGAGGAAACCCCATCAGTGTCCTGGCTTGGGATCACTCTTTGGAGAATGCCATGGTGCTGCCCTGGCTAACTTGGTTTCCTCATAGGTGACATTGTCAGGGACTTGTTTGTTGTTGTCATTGTTATGTCATGTGTGACCCATTTCTGTGTTCCTACGCCCTGATGCCAACTTGGTTTTCGGCCTATAATAAAACAAAATAAAATAAAACTTAAATCCCTTCACCCATCAGAAAGCCTAAAAGTACATAATGGGCCTCATTATGACCCTGGCGCTAATTGGTTAACGGCGCCGTAAAAGGCTGTGGCGCCGTTAACCACGAGGTCCCTTTGCGGGACCCGACCTGAACGGCTGGTCTAGACCAGCCGTTAAAGTAGGGACCCGCAAAGGGACTCTCGAGGTAAGTACGGTACCGCAAGTTGCGGTACAGTCTTACCGCCTTCCCCAGTTCCATTGAGCCCTATGGGGCAAAAATGGGAATGGGTAAGGGCCATGGGGGCATGGGGAATTACCACCCCGCCAACCTTGGAATGGGGTAGTAATTCCCCATTGAACATTGGCGGACTCGTTACGATACCGGCACCAACCATGCTGCTAACAGCGCCATGGTTTAGCGCCGGCGTTGTAATGAGGGCCAATGTTTGTTAGACGCTAAAGCGCCTATGAACTTGTTAGTCTTTCATTAAGTTCATATATTATCCAAAAACAAAAAAGAACAGTTCTCTTTTTTGTTATTTAAATTATATTTTTCTTCAGTCTAGCTTTTCATTAAGTCCTTATAATGACCCAAAATAAATGTTCTTTGTTCAAGTTTTCTGAGGGAGTTCGTAGCTACAGGGCTATCCTTTCCAATCATAGCCCAGTTCTACTCTCACTGTCCTTTCATTTTTCTTTCTATTTCATTGGAGTGTTATAACATGCTCTACTGTGAGCCAGCCGCTTCAAGGCACAATTACCGGGGGTGGGGGGGGGGGCAGCAGAAGCAGCAGGGGAATTGCAGCAGATGGGGTGCATCATACCAATCAGGACTCAGAAGTCGGGGGCCTTTAGGCCTCCTGTACTCCATTATAACAGATGAAGATAGAGCAGGGGCAGTCTAAGTGCAATTCTTGGTCACAAGTTTAACACTGGAAACATATCATTCAGTTCGTACCGGCAAGGGTTATGATGTTATTTTAACAACATTGAGGGTACTGGGATGGTTGCGGTCCATAGTTGAGGGTTTTGCCCTCCCATTAGTTAGAATTTAAAGACTCTTTGGAATGGTTTGTAGTTCTGTTGTTGTCTTCGGTACAGCATGACGTTATTCCACAATTCTGGGGCTTTGGAAGTCTATATTTTCCCTCTATCGTGGGGAGGGGGGCTGGTTCTTCTAGCATTTGCTCCTGATAACCCACTTCTTGGAGGTTCTGAGGAACCTTGAATGTGGGGAAGAGCTGAGCAACTTACTTTGCTGGGTTTGAGCTTTGTCGTGCCCTGGAGGTCAGGCACAGGATCTGGGGGCGATTCTCTGATCCACCTGGGGGCGATTCTCTGTTCCACCTGGGGGCGATTCTATGTTCCACCTGGGGGCGATTCTCTGTTCCACCTGAGGTGATTCTCAGTTCTACCTGGGGGCGATTCTGTGTTCCACCTGGGGGTGATTCTCTATTCCCCCTGGGGCGATTCTCTGTTCCACCTGGGGGCGATGCTCTGTTCCACCTGAGGGCGATTCTCTGTTCCCCCTGGGGCGAGACTCTCTTCCACCTGGGGGCCATTCTCTGTTCCACCTGGGGGCGATTCTCTGTTCCACCTGGGGGCGATTCTCTGTTCCACCTGGGGGCGATTCTCTGTTCCACCTGAGGTGATTCTCAGTTCTACCTGGGGGCGATTCTGTGTTCCACCTGGGGGTGATTCTCTATTCCCCCTGGGGCGATTCTCTGTTCCACCTGGGGGCGATGCTCTGTTCCACCTGAGGGCGATTCTCTGTTCCCCCTGGGGCGAGACTCTCTTCCACCTGGGGGCCATTCTCTGGTCCACCTGGGGGCAATTCTCAGTTCCACCTGGGGGCGATTCTCTGTTCCACCTGGGGTGATTCTCAGTTCCACCTGGGGGCGGTTCTCAGTTCCACCTGGGGGCAATTCTCTGTTCCACCTGAGGGCGATTCTCTGTTCCCCCTGGGGCGAGACTCTCTTCCACCTGGGGGCCATTCTCTGTTCCACCGGGGGGCCATTCTCTGTTCCACCTGGGGACCATTCTCTGTTCCAGTTATGGGCCATTCTCAGATCCACCTGGGTCGATTCTCAGTTCCATCGGGGGCAATTCTCAGTTCCACCTGGGGGCGATTCTCTGTTCCACCTGGGGTGATTCTCAGTTCCACCTGGGGGCGGTTCTCAGTTCCACCTGGGGGCGATTCTCTGTTCCACCTGGGGGCGATTCTCTGTTCCACCTGGGGGCGATTCTCTGTTCCACCTGGGGTGATTCTCAGTTCCACCTGGGGGCGACTCTCAGTTCCACCTGGGGGCGATTCTCTGTTCCACCTGGGGGCGATTCTCTGTTCCACCTGGGGGTGATTCTCTGTTCCCCCTGGGGCGATTCTCTGTTCCACCTGGGGGCGATTCTCTGTTCCACCTGAGGGCGATTCTCTGTTCCCCCTGGGGCGAGACTCTCTTCCACCTGGGGGCCATTCTCTGTTCCACCTGGGGGCCATTCTCTGTTCCACCTGGGGGCCATTCTCTGTTCCAGTTGGGGGCCATTCTCAGATCCACCTGCGTCGATTCTCAGTTCCTTCGGGGGCAATTCTCAGTTCCACCTGGGGGCAATTCTCAGTTCCACCTGGGGGCGATTCTCTGTTCCACCTGGGGTGATTGTCAGTTCCACCTGGGGGCGGTTCTCAGTTCCACCTGGGGGCGATTCTCTGTTCCACCAGTGTGCCATTGTCTTTTCACGTTACAGATCACCCCGCTGCATGGTTCGGCAGGAGAAGTATGTTTTTTACCACTGTTATCTTGCTGTTGCAATAGTTCGGGTGTGGCAGTATTAGAGCTTCGACACGCTTCTTTCTCTGTGAGCATTTCATTTAGGTAATACTGTTTTTTAATGAGGAGCTGAAAGTTCGTCTTCCTGCTGACTGCATGGACTTGAGGTTAGAAGGGTCGGGTGGAACTGAACAGGACTCCCTAGGTCTTTTGCCAGCTTGGAGCCATTGGAATGTCAAGGATGATCCGTTTTTTAGGCTGAATTGTGTTACTTCTGTTTTTTGCCCTTTGATGCATAGCCATCTTTCCGTCAGCCATTAGAATAATAGGTGAATGTTCTGTGGATCGAGTTGGGCAGGACTGTGCAAGGGTCCAGGCGCCTGAGGTTCTGAACATTGTCAGTATAGTATAGTATTGAAAAAGACATTGGCAGAGTTCTAGGAAGGATGCCAGCAGTTTCATGTGGGCATTAGGCAGCCCTGGGGATGTGCTGCATAGTGGGCTCTGATAGGAATTGACAAGTGGTCAACCTGTAAAATGTGATCTTTCAAGAATGATTCAAACCACTGGAGTGCGTGTCCTCCTATACGGAAGTGTTCTTGCAGACGGAGATGGTGTAGTAAGATACTATAGTCCACTGAGTAAGAGGCTGCCGACAGGTCAAAAAAGTAACTAGGACAAAGGCCGACTCTTATAAAGGTTTTGGAGTAGGTGTTCTCAGGAATCAACCAGTGTAGCCTCAGTGGCCCGAGCATTGTGAGATAATCACTGTTGCTGGGATGCCAGTATAATACGGGAGGTTTGCTATAAGGCAGTAGTTGGCGATTGCGGTTGTGTTTTTGAAGGATTTGGGGTGATTATGGCCTTTCAGCATAGGACGGAGGCTGCACGCAGCTAGAGGAGCATTGCACACAAATGTGGTGTTGTTTCAGGAATTCAGCTGTGCCCAGGTCTCGTCAAGAACCTGACACTTTCTTTTTGGAGGTGACCCTGATAAAGTCCTCACTTATTGGAATGAGTGGGGCATGACTACAGTTTCCAGTTGCTTTTTTTTCAGGATGTGGCTTCTGCGTGGGGATGGATTGCTTGAGGTCTTTTATATTTCTTGATGAAGAAGGCAGCTATCTCTGGGAAAGGATAGAGGGCGAGAAGAGAACCCTTACTGACATGAATAATAAGAATGGGTACCTGGCGAGTGGGGTGTGGTGGCCTCCCAGCCAATGAGGAGGCTTGGAACATGGTCTTTACTACACAGGGAAAGACCCCACTCCAAGCCTCCTTGGAGCGGGAGGCCGCCATATTCCCTCGCCGGGTACCAAAGGTAAGTGCACTCCCAGCGTCCCCTGCCCCTTCCCCAACCCCCTTTTCCACATACCTGGTCCCCTCCCTACCCAAACCTCACTTACAAGCGCTCCTCTGTCTCTCGCTAGTGCCAGGAACAGGACTGTTCCCGGTGCAGCTCCGTTGCGTGATTAGCCACCATCGAAAGGGAGAAGGCACTACATGTAGTCCCTTCTCCTCTTTCGATGGCAGCCATTTTGTATGTTTCCTTTTTTTCATTCATTTTAATGGCCACCATGGAAAGGGAGAAGGGACTGTTTGTAGTTCCTTCTCCCCAATCCTTGGTATTTGTTTTCTTTTCAAATTTCCCGAGTTGAGAAACGGTTTCACTGCCGTTTCTCAACTCTGGAAAAAATGCAATTAGTAACCCGGTACAACGAGCCAGGAGGATACTAATAGCAATAGAACCCTCGGTGTGGGGCATTGGAAATAACCCTCTACTCCCCGTGGGTTCCATTGCTTAATTCAATCCCAAAAGGGCATGAATATTAGAATGAATATTTGAAGGCTTGACACAAACACAGAACCTTGCAGGATGTATATTTGATTGGCAACTTTATAATTTGTGTATTAACCAGGACATAGTGCGCTTGTTGTCTTTTTTTAAATACATTAGATTGAAGACTTTATTAGATTGAAGATATTTTTTGTATCATTAATTAGGACTGAATGTTGTTGTCTTCTTTTTTGGAAACATTTTAAATGATAACAACATTTTGTTGCTGTAATAAGGTGTTTATTGCATGATTAACCAAATAATTGGTTGCACATTATATTGCTTTAATAATACAAAATGTGTGTTCTTGCTGTGGCTTAAATCTGTCTGCAAAGAGTGTATGGTAACGCCATGGCGAGGACACAGAGTACATCGTCTGAAAGGCCACCGCCGTCCGTTAACGACTCCACCACGAGACATGGTTTTGTGAGTGCGTATAACACTTTTGGGTGGACATACATTATTTTCGGGTGTAAATATGTGGATATCTAAGGCTTTTACACATCTCTGTGGGACAATGGTTACCCCCACAAAAGCACAGAGGCAGCACGAGGCATGAATAGTACTGGGTGGAGACCATTGGCTCAGGGTAGACGCGGAAATGGGCAAAGTGGGCTGGGCAGGGCGGGGCCTATCTGCCGCATCGACTTCCTGTACTTCCTCTCGAACTCTAGAAGCCAGCATTTGCCCTACAATAAGAACAAGCGACAAATCAAAAGCAGGGCAGCACAGTAAGCGTCAAATCCAGAAATAAATGTACGTTTTCCTCTCACGCCCAATCAAAAATAGCATTGCCATTGTGCGAGAGAGGCAAACGGCTCATGGAAAACGTCAGCGTTTATTTACAGGGAGCCAACCCTAACGCCCAGCGGTGGCTGTAAGGGGAGATGTGGTGGAGCCATTCGGAGAATAAGGGGATTGTTGGCAGTTTCCATTTGAACAGAGAGGCTTTCTTTTTGGACACATGATGTAACACGGAAAACGTGCCAGTGCGTCGCTGCAAAAAAAAGGTGACTCCTACACATGTTGCACATGATTTCATTTCTGTAATAAAGCAGCGTAAGAGTTAAATCACACATGGTAAACACAGCAGAAAATGAGACTAAATGTTCACTGGGGGAGGCCAGTCATTGCTGTGGTGGTGGGAGGCGGGCAGAAAAGGTCCACACTGATGGGGCCCTCACCACAGCAGCAGCAGTGGTGACAGATTTTAGGGCCTGGCATTCAAATGTAAACTGTCCCCTCTATCCATTCCTGTGTCACTTGGCAGACCCCCCCCCCCCTGAGCTCATGAGGCTCAATTTGGACCTCCTTCATCCTGCTCAGCTGCCCAATTGCGGCAATTCGCACATCCGTCTCTCCATTGCACCGATTGCGGGGATAAGCGGGCGCCCGTCCCTCTATTGCAGGGACAGAAGGCACCCATCTTTCCATTGCGGGGACAGGCGGGCACCCATCTCTCCACTGCAGGGATAGGTGGGCACCTGTCTCTCCATTGCGGGGATCGGCAGGCATCCGTCTCTCCATTGCAGGGACGGGCAACGGCTGACATACAAGTGTGTGTAGAGCAGGCTTGTCCAACCTTTTTGAATGTGGGGCCAAAGCATTAACTTTTTGTCACCCAGTGGGCCGGTGAGCCAAAAGTCAACAACCTCACCCAAAGCAGTATATTAAAAAGCGATATTGTGTGACCTTTGACACAATAATATGGTATGATAGGTTATTTATAACGTGCTTAATACCCAGAGGTGTCTAAACGCAGACCCGGGGATCGAACCTGTGGTGCTCCATGTTGTCTTGCTTCCAAGGCGAGCACGTAACCCCTGAGCTATCCTCCCGAGACAATCACAGGCAGTGATAGCCATGCAGTCCCAAAGATAGCTTTTGGTGTCATGGGCAGTGATCAAAAGTTACGTGATTGTGATTTCTTTCAGTGTGTTTGTGTTAATATTTTTCAGAAAATAGTGGGGGCGACCGAGCGTAGCGAGTGAGCTATAAGGATCTAGGGAGGGTATGGGGGGGCCCCCTGAAGAATGTTTTTTCAAAGATGGGGTTGAAATTGTGCATTTTACAGCAGAAAAAGTGACCAAAAAGCCATAAATGTACAATCAGTTCTAAAGGGGCACATGATAGCCATGCTGTCCCAAAGATAGCTTTTGGTGTCAGGGGCAGTGATCAAAGGTCAGTTGCTTGTGATTTCTTTCAGTGTGTATGTGTTAATATTTTTCCGAAATAGTGGGGGCGACCGAGCGTAGAGAGGGAGCTATAAGGCTCTAGGGAGGGTTTGGGTGAGGGGGTCCCCCCCCAGAATTTGTTTTCATTTATGGGGTTGAAATATGGGGTTGAAATGGTGCATTCAGCACATGGCCATGCATTGGCATCCTCATCCTGCTTGATATCTCTTTTCTGCCTCTCTCTCTAGGCTGGACTATTGCAACAGCCTCTTTCTAAATCTGCCTGCTTCTACTCTCCGCCCTCTGCAACTTATCCTGAACAGGACTGCGAGATTTGTCCTTGGCCTCAAGCCCAGGGATCAGATCTCTCCTGGACTGATATCTCTGCACTGGCTTCCAGTGGCTGCGAGGATTAAGTTCAAAACCCTCTGCATCGTCCACAAGGCCTTCTGGGGCCTTGGGCCTAAATACCTTCAACTCTCTCTTCCCAGATATCTTCCTTCTCAAGCTGCTTTTTCTCCGCCTCTCCTCTGCTGACCTTCTGGCTGTAACCGGTACTGCACTGGCTACCTGGACACCACCTGATCGCGGGCCCAGGTCCCTCCCCTGCCAAGCGGCACACACCTGCACTGCCCACCTGGCAACCCCCGCACTTGGGGACTGTTTCTGTATCCCTACAGTCCCCCTTCCAGCTCTTGACACCTGATGTCTGCACATACTCATGCACTTGCCACATGCTGGCACTTACCTATTGTTATTATTTATTCCCTTGTACTGCACTGTCCCTGCCCCCCTTCCACGCACTTGCGCGATCTGAATGACACCTGGCCTAGTAGGATTGTTGTCCGTCATCCCTTGTGCCCCTCCCTTGCCTCGTCATGCCTTGAAACACATGTGTATAGGCGCGTTATAAATGCCATATCATATCATAAATGCCATATCATATCATAAATGCCATATAATAACAGCAATCTGAAATGCACATTCAAATTTGAAAAAATGCCCCTTTCCATGCTCTGATTTCAGAAAATGTGCACAGGGGGCAGAACAGGTCCCAGAATAAAGACATTTATGTGAAGATAAAGCCCCCTGGGCCTGTGCTATTGTGCTTCACCTTGTGGCTGATTGTTTCTGCAGAGGAAGCCTGCAGATGCAGACTGTCATTCCAGTTATGTTTTTCCCCAGCCATGTGCCCATGCTCAGTGTCACAGAGCCTCTCTTCCTGCGGCCCACCCCTGCCTACCGAGCACCTATTGATGGCTTGCTTGATTCTCCATCTTCCACCCAATGCTTTATTCTGAAATATTAAATAAAGTAACCGGGTCGTGGCTGAGGACTGGAACGCCACGACCCAGTTTATTTATTCATGCAATGATTGTCGGATACCTGTTTCCGACGAACATTGCATAAATAAATAAATAAATTAACCAGGCTGTGGCGTTTCAATCCTCGGCCACGACCCGTTAAATTAACCGTGTCATTGCTGAGGACTATAACTTCCTCTGATGACCCCATCAGAGGAAGTTACAGTTCGCAAGCAGGCACTTTTTTTTCTTTTTTTTTTCCCTTTAGTCTTCAGCCTCGCGGGCCACATAAAACGGCTTGGAGGGCCGCATTGTGGCCCGCGGGCCGTAGGTTGGACAACCTTGGTGTAGAGCATCGGGTCCTTTTTGTGAAACCTCTTTGTCTTTTTGCTGGTTAATTCTGTGTACACCACCAAGCTGTGGTGTACTTCCATCAGTGATGTCTGCTTAACACAGAGGGCCGGATTTTAATGTAATAGCACAAATAAAAGGCGTGCAGAAAATGTGCTCATTTCATTTGCGCTACTTTCTGAAAAGCTTAGGTCGCCTTATTCTCAAAACTGACCGGAGCATTTCAGGAGGGGCTGAACAGTGACTCAAAGATGCGTTGTCCAGCCCCCTTGTATACTTTAGTGTCAGTAGCATGCTCCTGACTCTAGTATATGACAGGCTCCCAGCAACCACGTCATTGCTGTGAGCGCATTTCACCGAGACGGGCCGTTAACGGGCCTGTGGCAGTGAAATGACTGGAAAAAAAAATCCATCCCCAATTGGGAGATGGAAATGATAGTGTGACAGAAAAAAAAAGAAATCACAGTGCCATGATTTGCGCCTGTTCCCAACATGCGCAGGGGGACTACCCTCCTTTCTGCGCATTTAAAAGTGCATCCCGTTTGTGAATTGGGGATGCGCTATTAAATGCGCAGAAACACCCCCTTATTCACCGAAAAAGGTGGACTGTTCGAGTGGAAATGGCGAGTACTGTTATGGGGGTTGGGGGGTTGCAGCATCCTGTGAATGCCTAGAGATGTAGTTGAGCGGCATGGCGGCATGAGGCCGAGTGCCCTGAGTGAATGCCCCACGAGAGCCAGTGGTTGCCTGCGGGCTGGGTGTGGTGGCGTGTCAGACTGGTGTACCCTTTCATGTATCCTATTGCCTATCTAGCCTAATCCTGTAACTTGAAGGAGGACTAAAGCAACTTGGAACAAGTACCAAGGTTTCTAACTGATTTTTACAACCAGAACTCAACAGAAAACTAAACAGGTACACTCGCCTGCAGCGGACGCCATGACCTAACAGTGCATGCCGTGTCACACCATGATACCCAAAACTTTGATCAGGTAGCTGGACCGTGTGACCAGTGACGTGTCCAGGGAGTGGCCTGGGCTGGCACGTGCTACCCCTGGAATCTGATTGGCCACCCCAGGTGCCACCCCATTATCCTAAACTATGATCATTATGTGTGTGTGCACTCGTATTTCCTGCAACCCCTGCATAAGTCTGCACCCCACTTGGGCCACCCAGTCAAAAGAGTCTGGATACGCCACTCTGTGTGACCGCACACACTTTAAAAGATTCATAGTGGCGTGCTGGTCTTCTGCACTTCCAGTGCAGCCTTTAGTGGTGTGCAGGAGGCACACACTGTTACTATACATATCCCTGTGATATCTTACTGGAATTCCTCCTTCCTCCAGTGCCCTCCCCCATCGTGCCGCAGAAGGTCTTAATTTGTGGAAAGCAAGAATCCACCGCCATCGACCAAAATGAGGAAAGGACCCTGGAATGGACAAAACGCTGTGCAACGAGGGCCATGCCTCTGAAGACCCAGTCACACCATATGACCTTGGCATGGCACTGGACGAATGTTTTATGTTATGTGGATTTATACTACACACCGCGGCCATTTGCATGGTCTCCAGGTGCTCTGGCGGATCTGAAAGGGGGCCGGGGGGCAGGTTAGATTAGTGGGGAGGGAAGGACAATTCAAGATTTGCTGCTGTTTTGATCTATGCTGTTCAGAAGGTGTGTGTGTGGTTGGGGTGTTGTGTGGGTGTGTCGGGGTGTGTGTCTGTCAGTGTGTCGTAAAGGCATTTGTGTCCAGGTGGGAGTCTCGTGTTGCTATGGTGTATTGGTTGGGCATGGTATTTAAGTTGGTTGTAGAGTTCTGTTGTTTGATGTTCGTATGGGGGTAAAATAATTCGTATATTTAGTAAATGAGATACATATTTGAAGATCATGTCCAGCTTTCCAAGTCATGGGTTAGTGCCCAAATAGTGTCCTGCAATAGGGCAACTTCGCGCCTGATTCTGCCTGACAAAAAAAACAGAGTCCATGGAATTCCAACAACATGCCATCAAGTCACTTCCCCTGCTCTGCCCACATACTCACCTGCATAACACACCAACATTCATCAAACACTGCCCCAGCATTCTTAATGCACCTTCCATCTTAGAACATGCACCCCTATGCTGCCAGCCTACTCCACCCAGGTAATTGCTCCCCAGCATCCCCTTCCTCTGCACTCCACAATCCCAATACATCACTTCAGTCTATTTCACGTCACACACACATATACAGAAAGTGAGGACCCAACAACATAAGTATTTGACAAGCGGGAGCTGAAAGCAGCTTCTGCGTATCCGGCATCGCCCAGTAAGCAGGAGCTACCTCTGGGGAATCAGGAGCTTTTGCATAGCCCGACACAAATGCAACTCCCACCGAGATGCACACTAGACCTTTGTGTTCATCGTATATGACCCATTATGCTCTAAATGTCTTCTAGATGTGTCCTAATGCTCACTTATACACATTCCCAAACATACAGAGTTAATGTCATGCAGGTATGTGTATATGGCACCAGTTGGCCTGGGGAGGCAAATGCAGCTCCTGTTAGATGTTGGTGCAAGTCAACCCGGCTCTTCTACACTAGAAACAGCAGCTAAATGGCTGCCAGCAACTTCGCAAGCTGATCCCAACCCCCTCTTTTTCTTTGATGTGTATATCCCATAAACATGCTTACGTTTTTCTCCCTGGATAAAACATAGAACAAAATAAGTACTCCCCAATTTTTCTATGAAGGGATACCCTATTTCTTCTCTTAGTACACGCTTTAGTAAGTACAATTATTTCTTTTGAATAATTGTCTGGAAATGTAACAATTCCAACATGGTTAATGGCACGTGCAAGAATCAGGTGTTGATTTTCTTTCGGAAGGTGACCCGTAGCTAAAGGGGTTTCATGCATCAGTGCATCAGAGGTGCACTATAAACTGAGAGCGCGAGCGCAGCAGGATGGTGAGGCAGCGCAGCCTGCATGCAGCAGCATGGTGAGGTACCCTGCATGCAGCAGCATGGCGAGGCAGCCTGCATGCAGTAGCATGGCATGGTAGCCTGCATGCAGCAGCATGACGAGGCAGCCTGCATGCAGCAGCATGGCGGGGAAGCCTGTGTGCAGCAGCATGGCGAGGCAGCCTGCATGCAGTAGCATGGCATGGTAGCCTGCATGCAGCAGCATGGCAAGGCAGCCTGCATGCAGCAGCATGGCGATGCAGCCTGCATGCAGCAGCATGGCGAGGCAGCCCGCATGCAGCAGCATGGCGAGGCAGCCCGCATGCATCAGCATGGCATGGTAGCCCACATACAGTAGCATGGCGAGGCAGCCTGCATGCAGCAGCATGGCGAGGCAGCCTGCATGCAGCAGCATGGCGAGGCAGTCTGCATGCAGCAGCATGGCGAGGCAGCCTGCATGCAGCAGCATGGCATGGTAGCCTGCATGCAGTAGCATGGCAAGGCAGCCTGCATGCATGCAGTAGCATGGCAAGGCAGCCTGCATGCAGCAGCATGGCGAGGTAGCCTGCAGCCTGCATGCAGCAGCATGGCGAGGAAGCCTGTGTGCAGCAGCATGGCGAGGCAGCCTGCATCGATTCTAGAAATTATACTGTTATCAAAGGCTCTTGGTGAATAGCAACAGGAACAGAGGTATTGTTTATTATTAAGGTGAGGCCTCATTGATTACTACGTTTATTAACTTCTATCTAGATGGTATCACGCCCCAAGATCCCCCATCACTAGATGGGTCTCGCTGCTTGTATCGGTTGACAATATCAATGTATCAATCATAGTTGGTCTCGGGTGTACTGCAGGGTTAGCTGGGGGTTAATACAGGGTGTTATTAAGGGGATAGAGGTGCGGATATACAGATACGCAAAGCACGGGGAGGTTCATTGGAGCCAGTGGGAGTGGAACTGTGGCTTCGAGCCGAGGCCCGCGTCGCCTCTGGCCGAATGCTCCCAGTAGGTCACTGCGCTCATTGCACAGGCGATTATTCCAGCACGCGGGACACGCACAATGACGCGCCGGAAGCGCCGCTGCTGCTGAGGGAACTGCTCCGTTAGTGGATCCCGAGGATGCTCTTATGCATCATAAACCATTTTCCCTGCAGACCCGCCTACCCTGTCATAGCTGCGGGTTCCAGCCCCCATTGGGGTGTCCTCTGTACCCCAATATGGAGAAGCCCAATAATGATAACACTATGACTCACTTCTTGCCAGGTTCTCCACTCGTTCGGCCTTGCTTATAGACAAGGTCAGTAGTCTGGATTTAGAGCGGGCCAAAGAGAACCCAGGCCCCGGGTTGAGTGCTCTCATGTATATGAAGGCGGAAAGCACGCCATGTTTAAAAAAAAAAACGCCTTTGGGATTTAGTCTAGAAGCCCGATCCTGGCCCAGTTCAGCCGGAATGATGGGGAAGGCTGATGCCATCTGCCAACCTTGGGGAGCGGGAAAGTGGTGGCATTACTTTACATCACTGCTCTTACAGCGACAGGGCTTTCCGGTTGTGCGCGTGCAACAGTATCTTTCTTTTGGCTTTGCTGTTTTTTTCAGGGAGCGAGAAGGGGTAGGCGTAGTAACGGTTAAGGTAGCATATACTTAAAAGAGTGGAGCTTGCACGCCCATTTATCGAAACAGTTAAGCAAACACCCTGATGGAAATGCACTGATGGAAATATGAGGGATGCAAAGATGTGCAACCTGGTAACCAAGCAACCGAGACGCCAAGAGAAAGCCAAAGTCTCCTCCTAGATATAGGTTAGGTTATTTATTCCACTCCACCATTTGCATGGACTCCAGGTGCTCTGGCGGATCTAAAGGAGGGAATTAGGTGAGATTACACGAAGACAGTGGGAAAGCAGGATTGATTTGCTGCTGTGTGGATGCATGCAGTTTGGAGGTATCCAGGTGGGTTTCTAGCTGGTCTTTGTCAAGGGCATAGAGGCATTTGTGACTAGAGAGCAGCCTTGTGCGCCGCGGTGCTAGGGTGCATTGGCTGGTCTGTAAGGTGTTTGTAGCAGTGATGTTGGATGTCTGTAAGGAGGGATTTTAATTGTACATTTTACTTTCAGAAGGATAAAGAGGTGTAAAGTATCGCCTCTCTTTCAATGAGTGTGGCTGTGTTGTGAGATTGAAAGCCGTGGTGACTGGTTGTTAAGAAGTCTAGCTCCAACTTACCTACTGGGCCACTTTGTATGGTCCTGCATGAATCTGGGTAACCTTCTCTAGCACAGTTCACTTGGGGTGCTTCCAAACAAAGGACGTAGCGCAGTTATCCAGACTTCCGTTAAAACATGTGCCTTGACTCAATCACGGCTGATACAGCCTGGCGTATCAAAACATGGCCCAAAAGGAGGTGGGTGACATTTTATCTAAGTGTTTTTCCTGATCCTACCAGGAAGGATTTGGGCCGGAACAAGATGCAGCTGTGCTCCGGAAAAGTTTCTTTGCTGGGTCACCGTTCCTTGAAGACCCAAGGCCCAAACCCCACCAAGTTGAAGAAACTCTCTGCGACTGACTGACCTGCCATCCTCCTTAACACAAACTGTGATGAATCAAATTCCGGGGCACCAGTGATCCAGGGGTATCGGTTTCTAAACCATCAATCAGTCCCACACCTATAGTACACCAGAAGAGATCCAAACAGATTGGATTAACAAGCATACAATTTAAAATTCAAACCTCCTTGTCCAATTTTGGTAACGTGAATGGAACGGTAGGCTTGTCTACTCTAGGTCGTGGATAGTTGGTTATTTGCAACACAGCAGAAATACAATTATTACTCAATGATAAAAGGAGTGTCCAGTCAAGGTTGTATAAAAATATCTATTTTATTATTATCACAAAAGACAATCTAATTACACAACTAAATACAACCCACCCTGTTTAGGAATGCAGAGAACAGACAGCTTCTAAGAAGGAAAATGGATGCACCCTGGATATTGACAGAAGGGTAGTTGGTATGGTTAATAACCACAATAGTTTTTCAAAAGGATCCTTGGCTTCAGCAATAGGAAGAAAGGGTCTTCAAATGCCTCATGGGGCTTTCTGGGAAGGACCAGGGGGACAGAACCACAATGTACCTTTTGCTCCAGTTATTCTTGGTGCTGGCAGCGTTGAGTCGGCTTCAGGGTGCTTTTCAGGCTCTGCGACAGAATTTGAGACAGGAGTAATTGGCGGGTATCAGGCAGCAAGACAGTTTGGAGAGTGAAGCTTGATGAACGGCTGCAGGCTGGCCTTCACTGAGACTCAGGGTCAGGAATCATTGTCTAGGTGCAGATCGACAGTTCTGAAGCACTGGTCGAGACGTCTTGGGTTTCTTCAGCACCTGCGGCTTTACGGCAGTAGCTTGAGGCTTGACCGCAGTCAGCGTTGCAGGTGGTTGCGGATCGAGGTACGTGGCTGGCTCGAGAAAGTCCTTTAAGGTGGACAGTGGTAGATGCTTCTCATTGCACCTCTGCCAACTTCTTCAATGGCATTGCGTTGACCCTTAAAGCAGACCGCCCAAAGCTTAGAGAGTGTGTTGCAGGCAGCTGCCTTGTCCTTGGTTTCAGGTTCACAGACCTTCTGGCACTCCCTGTCCAGGGAGTTTGCAGCAGAGCCTTGCAGGTCAGGCTTGGTGATGGCTGGGTGCTGTTTCTGAAGTGGCTGGAGGGTCTTCCGAGTTATTTTCTCCCTCTCTTCCCTGGGAGAAGTTAAGAGGAAGGATCTTGCTTCCTTCTTTGTATTCTCCTGGCCGTCCTTAACTAGCAGAAGCTGTAAGGAAGACTGTACCTTCAGCCAGGGTTCAAGGATGAGTTATTCTTTCAGCTTCAATTGAAGACATTGGAATTGGGTTGTTTGACCGAAGTGTAATGATTTGTGGCGGAATTGACCGTAGTCCATTTCACCGCGAATCGCTTTGCACTTCTGCCAAACAAACCAAAATGTGCCTTACACCACCCCTAAGCCCCTCCCCTCCTTATCTGCTTGCTCGCCGCTGCTTCCCCTGCACCTCTGCAACATCACATCCGTCCCTCTAATGCGGGTCGATCTGACGCCGCAGGGTCCCTTTTTCTTTCTTCCTTTTATTTCGGTCTTCTGTCTCCAATGTTGAGGAAGTGGGGGATACTCCCGCAACCCCCTGCTCCACATGTTTAGTATTTTTAAAAATTGATCTAATGGTACTGGCCGAAATTGGTCAAATATACCATTCGATCAATTTTTTATGATCAAATTGGGTCATTTCCTCTCTTCAAGTGATCGCCTTTTAAATCCAAGTGGACCACAGTGATTGGTGTAAGCTGAGTGTTTTGCAGGAAAACAGAAAGGGGTGAAACAGGAACAAGGGGTGTCCCAGAACTAATATGGCGGAACCCTTCACTCAACAGAAAGAGCTCTGGGCTCACTCCCTTGTGCTACTAGGACACACCAATCTTCGTGTTTGCTGTGATCAAGGCGTCGCTCTGGAAAATGGTCCGCCCTGTGCGGTTTCTGATTAAAACAGCAGATCTCCCTTGAAGATGCTGAGATACTAGACTCTCTGGCTTCTGCAAACCACATTCTCGTATCTTATGAATGGGGTCCCCCTAGCGGGGATGATCTACTGCAATAATAGATCCAGACATGTCAGTTCACTGTCATTGATACTGAGGGGGGAGCTGGCTTCAGGTTGACACATTTACACATGAAATGTTTGTTTTGTTTCCTGTCTATGTTGTTATCCTCTGCAGCCAGGCCCCATGGCGGCCAGTTTAAAGTACCCTCTATTGGCAAGTTAATTGCTGCCACCAGCTGCAGCATCCAACAAAAGAGCAGGGCAGTTCCATGTAGCCCTTGTCAGTTAATCAGGCTGTCACAGGGGGAATGTTGTCCTCCCCCTGCTTGGATTACATTGTACACTCCTCTGCTGTCATTTTCAAACTAAATATGACAGGGGTGGACTGTACCCGTAGGCGGTGTCCAGCCCGGAGAACACGGGTCTATGCATTTGTCGTGATGTGGGCATAGGAAAAGGTGTGTGGATTAGCCCCACACATTTTCCTGAGGTAGGTCTACCATCATCCATTTATTTAAACATTTCAAAAAAGCCCAAGTGACCCCACGCCCACTGTGCAGATGGTCGAATTCCTCACAAGCACAGAGTTCAGGAAACTACAGCGATCCTGCTGCATGCTTTTAGGAGGATCGTCATTCAGGAGACTTGCTGCTGTCTGGGGCAGAGAGCTTTCAAAACTTGGCAGAGAGTGGGGGGTGTTTGGGCCACGACCCAGAATGTCACACGTTGCATATCACAGCTTAGCTGCATGCCTAGAAACACATTGGGCCTTATTACACGGACGGCTGTAAGGGTTAATGGTCACCGTTAATGGTACCGGTGACCGTTAACCCTTACCGCCTTAATACGAGGTCCCTTTGCAGGTTGGAGAATTTAACGCCTGCTTTTTGCAGGCGTTAAAAACCAACCCGCAAAGGGACCAGGGAGCTAATTACGGTACCGCAATTTGCGGTACCGTAATTAGCGCCTTCCCCATTCCCATAGAGCCCTATGGGGCAAAAATGGGAATGGGGAAGGGCAATGGAGGAAAGCGGAATTACCGCCTTCCCGACCTTGGAATAGGGCGGTAATTCCCCTTTCCTCCAAGGCGGTACCGGTAAATTACCGGCATGAACCATGGTGCTGATAGCACCATGGTTTACTGCACTACGTGTAATGAGGCCCAAGGGGTGCAGCTGAGCTGTGATATACAATAACTTCAGAGACTGCATCTATCACAAGCCTGTATAGAGATGAAGCATGCACACCAGTTCAGGAATGCCGCAGGCACAGCGGTTTTGTCTGCTCTTTCTGCAGCTTCATTGCAGTAGTTGTGAAAGAACTCCTGCCCTCCAACAGTAACACATGGTTTTGGCCTGGTCGATGACCACGGTGGCTCTTGTAATTTCTCTCATGAGCTCTCCGTCAGAGTCTAAGCTATCTGCTCATATGGACTTGCTCCTCGGCACAATGGAGACTGCTAGCGTGCTAAAAGACAATGGGCCTCATTACACGGAAGGCGGTAAGGGTTAACGGTCACCGGTAATGGTACCGGTGACCGTTAACCCTTACCGCCTTACTACGAGGTCCCTTTGCGGGTTGGTACTTTAACGCCTGCTTTTTAGCAGGCATTAAAAACCAACCCGCAAAGGGACCAGGGTGCTAATTACGGTACCGCAATTTGCGGTACCGTAATTAGAACCTTCTCCTTTCCCATTATCCCCCGTGGGGCAAAAATGGGAATGGGGAAGGGCAATGGGGGAAGGGGAAATTACCACCCCGCCAACCTTGGAATAGGGCAGTAATTCCCCTTTCCTCCAAGGCGGTGCCGGTATTTTACCGGCATGGACCAAGGTGCTAATAGCACCTTGGTCCACCGCCGTCCGTGTAATGAGGTCCTATGTAATAAGTACCTCTGCCTTGGAAACATGTCTCAAAGCATGGCTCACTCCCAGACTAGCCCTTATTTTGTGTGCAGAGGGCATTCCAGATTCGGTACGCCAGTCCACCCCGAAACACTTTCCTGTAGCTCAGACAAAGTGTATTGGAAGTATCAAAAAGAAGGCCCACAACGAAGGAACCACGGCCTCCACAGCCATAAAGGTGAAGCGCAATGGAGGGTCGCGTGCATCTGTCCCCCATGCGCCGAATTACACCATGAAAAGGTAAAGCCAAGCTATGATTCTACACCTGGCCATCATTGTACTCTGGGGCATACTTCATTAGCCTGATAAACACTGGCCCTGAAGCCAGTGGTGTGTGGGTGAGGGTGCCACCCCATCTCTGCTCCCAGCATGCGTCCAGGCATTAGCAAGACAACGCTGGAGAGTGCAGTCATGCTTCCGGTGCAGGAGGCCGGCAGCCACAAGCGGTTCTGGGAGTCTGCTTCCAGGACTTTCCTCCTGCTCATTCAGAGTTGCATTTTAGATTCAAGGACTTCACAGAGAAGGGTTGGTACCTATTCTTCATAGCTAATTCTAAGCCATTGCGAATCCCCAGGTAATCTCTTTTCTCAATGTGAATCTTCATACCTTACCGGAGAAAGAAGGCCATTTTGTCTCATACTACTTGCTGACTAGGCCCCTGGAGCACCGTCCTTCCTTCCTCCGCCCCATGTGGTGGAGGAACATCCCATGCCATGGGAGATTGTGCATACATGACTGTATGTGTGGATGTACTGTCACCTTGAAATTGCCATACCCTGTTGGTTGCCACAAGATCTTTACAGGGGTACGGTTGGTATGGGATGGCTACAATTTGTGGCAGGACACTGGGCGGGCCAAAGGGGGGTGATCCACTGATGAGAGAAGTTATAAGGCAGGCGAACATTAAATGCTAGGGTCTAATGCCCGGGTCATGAGTTACTACACAAGCTTTGCATGAGGCGGAGTGCATTTGGTTCACACGGCGCAGGAGCAGATTTATAAACTGGGATCGCTCTACAATTTTCTAATGATAACTGTGAAATCAACTGAAAGCAACAATCGTACAATAGAAAATCAGCTCTATTTCACAGGGTAAATACCCACTAGTTAAACCGTTCCCCTACACACAGGGCAGGACCGCCTGGCGACCACCCAGGTGACCACCCGGGGTGCCATTAGCCCTCTGCCATGCCAGCCCGGGGTAGTCTTTCAAGTTTTACCACCAGGCTGGCTTGGTGGAAGAAGGCACGGCAGGTGCCCTATTGAATTTAAATGCGCCCCACTCTTGTGCTGGCACCGGGCTTTCCAGCGTGGGAGCGAGCACATTTAATAACAGTAGGGTGCTGATGCTTGAGCATCAGTGTCCTATTCCAGTCATTATCTCCCTGCTTCGGTGCAAGAGCGGCCGGTTTCCATTAGAATAGGGCACTGATGCATTAGCATTGGGGCCCTATTCCAGTCATTATCTCCCTGCTTCGGTGCAAGAGCGGGCGGTTTCCATTAGAATAGGGCACTGATGCATTAGCATTGGGGCCCTATTCCAGTCATTATCTCCCTGCTCCGGCACATGAGCATGGAGTTAAAAAAAAAAAAAAATGGCGCCTCCGCCTGGCATTGACCAGGGGCAGGCATGGTGGGCGGCGCCACATTTTTGTTTAACTGCCTGGGATCCAGATCCACCGTTTGGCTAACCTTCTCCCACTTCCCCCGCCCCCATTGCACGTCACGACAAAGTGTATCCTTTCCTGTTACCCTCTGTGTTTTCATCCCACAGACAGACACTCACGTTCAGCTTACACACGTAATGGTACGTAATGTCCCCCTCCTGGTCATGTTGTTACACTGCACATCAGGTGATCTTCGACTTTATGGAAGATGTTATAATCACAGGTGTGTTTAAAATATGCAGATTTGGAGCACAGAACACGTAGTCCTGTAGTGAGTATGGCACGGCTCTATGCTCTGAAACAAAACAAAGTTGACAAAGCTCAGACTTATTTTTTAGAGACTAGCCTCTAACCAGCACTGGAGTCCTAACAAAACATGAAATAGCAGTGCCAACAGTTTTGTCTTTTGTGTAGTCATGGGAAAGGCATTTACCAAGGACTGCTGTATTGTTAATAACTGATTATTGATGGCAGCAGCTGCAAAATGGTGCGGGTACCTGGGCATCTAACAGCAGTGTCTGGCAAATGCCTAATACTTCTACACAAGTCCAAACTGTTGGCTTTGCCAATGCTTATTTTTAACAGGACTTCATTGAAGGACTTGCATAGTGCTTATAAATCGGGTGGCTGAAGGCAGGCCTGGCCAGTCAATGTTCCCTCTAGTTTTCTTTGGCTCTGTGCGGCAGTGTGCTGGCAGTTTGTAAGTCATGTGCGCAACTAAGTCATGCAGTGAACCAGGAGACCAGGATCCACTCTGCAAACGAGTGCAGGGTGTTGGAGGAGTTGCCAAATGCCGAACAAGCACACCATCAACATTACATCCTGAGCCATAGACTTTTCTGCTAAGTAGCCTGTCTCTGGACCAAGTAACCAACGCAGTCTTTCCATCCTAAACTTCAGCTAGGCCATGAAGACCCTACTCTTGAAAGACCATCTTGCAAATAATGACATTCAACCATATTTCTCTCCCCCTGGAGCCCTCCCTCCCACCCCAGCTCTTTTGCAGCTTCTGAACCCTAGCTGTAACTGATTGGCTGTGCCCCATGCATGCAATTCTCTGTTGATTCGCAGCTTGGTGTGCACGTTATAAATCCCACATGTGCAAAGCTGCAAGTATCTGAACAACCTTCTGTCATCAGCGATAACGTCACAGACACCCATCGTCATCACCAGCCTTTGATAATCAAGGCGAGGGCATTATGGGTGGGACATTATAAGAATCTGTCAAACATGAGCTAGTAAAAAAAAGAGACAAACCTCATGGTGGCGAACATGAACGGGCAATGGCTAGTAACACTATTTTTATTATGCATGGGGCAGCTATCAAACCATGATAGAGGCTTTGTTTGAATAACATAGAGTGAAGTGGGTCGCTTAAACGTTGGCAATTATTTATTTTCTATTCCTCTACCTCTGCTGCTCATTTCCATTTTCGCCAGTGTTGAATAGTTTTACTAAGTAGGCACTGGTCAGCATTAGACATTTTTACACATTTTGGTGCTGTGATGTAGCTGTTGGACACAATGACAAAAAGAGTGGCCCAGATATGCAAACAGCATACACGTGCAACTTTCTCAGACCAGCATTTGAGAGGATGTTTGTGCAATGGAATACAGCTAGGAGGAAGAGGGCATGTGAGGAGGGACACATAACGTGTGGGTGTTGTTTGGTTATCTACCCACCTGTTGGCTGCCCATGGCCATGCTAATCCCTTTGGCCATTCCCACACACTACCTGCCCCCTCACCAACCAAAATACATATTGCAGAGGTCTCTTTGAGTGAGCTGTATCAAGCAGTAGCATCAAACTTTGGCCAGTGTTCTTAGTAGGTTGCTGAGGGTTAATCACTTAATTGCCGTTGTAAATGTGCTGCTGTTATAATAAACATGTCTTAACCAAGTGTGCTTTGAGTCACTCGAGTTAAATATGTTCTTTGCACCACTCTTTTAAAAGCAAGCATTGACAAAGACGACAGTTTTTGCCTGTGTGTAGGCATTTGACAAGCACAGCTCTTATGTGGCCAGGTAATCACACCGTTTTCCAGCTGTTGACATCTTGTGGCATTGTAGTAGCCTGATGGCGGTGCCTGGCAAATGCCTGTCCCTTCCCTCACAAATCCCAAAGCTGTTGGCGTTGTCAATGCATGCTGGTTATAACATTTCATGCTTTAGTGAACATTGGGAAAGGCCGGGATTGCCATGAATTTAGTTGCTTGCACCAGGTACAACCGTACACTATTTATTTTCAAGAAGCAAACTTCAGGCAAGTCGGTTTTCATGTGATTGATTTAGATTTGTGTTTTGCATTCCATCAAAACTTACATCAAAGGAGTGCAGCGGGGCTAGGGGTTTACACCCCTCCTCCCTACAAAGTCAAAAGACAGACACGGTGGATCCCCAAAAAACATCTTCACCAAACTGTTCCACAACCAGCTCCATAATCTGCCAAAAAGGTGTTGCTCTTAGAAACGAGCTGACGACCAGTTTTAACGGTCACATAAAAAACGAGATTGATCTGAGTTGATTACTTTTAAGTGAAGGAAATCATGTCTGTATATATTATAAAGTACATGTTTGCCTAAAGCAGTTCTTGCCAGATTAGTCCCGCCTCCACCTGCAATAATTGGTGTCATTATCAATACTCAAAGCAAGGGTACTTCATTTCTCTTTCCGCATCCCTGAGGGCAGACCCATTGTCCTACCGTAGGGTGACCCGATTTAAAAAGCACAAAAACCGGGACAGGGCAACTAACATAAAAGTAGGACTAACTCTTGAAAGTGGCCGTCAAGGCACTACAGTTCAGCAGCGGTTGGAGGAGAAGGGGGTTGAAGTGTTACTGTTCAAATAAACACATATTATAATGAATTTATCACAAACGAACACTATCTTAAGTTGTAAAATTCAGCATTTCTTCTGTGTGAGATTGTGCATTCCTGCCTGTCAACTATGAAGACCTACTACCAAAAACCCGGGACCACTGCAGTTTCCAATGGAACCATAATCATGAGAAAGGGGGACAGAGCAGCAAAAAACCAGGACAGTCCCTGCAAAGCCGGGGCATCTGGTCACCCTATCCTACCCAGCCAGGTGCAACACCACGAGATGGTTGGTAAACAAATGTCTGTGAACTTAACATTTCTGGAAGTTGTACCAACAAAATAAAAAACAAAACGGAGCCATAGCAGACCTCAGAGGAGGGGTGTTGCCTTACAAGGAGTAATAAAGTTGGCCGTTCACTCTTGTTATTTCACATTCTAGAAGTATTTTCCCCTTCACTGACTTGGCATTGACTATTTCGTTGAGTTGAAAGGTTGGTGCCTTCGGTGAAAACCTCGCTTTAGCTCCACAGCAGCTGCGCTGAGACGGCCATCTGGCGTCAGGGTTCAGCTTTGTACATTTGCGACTGTCTTGCTATTTTATAAGCGAAGTTGCATCAGCCCCCTGTGCCACCTGACTTGCTAGATGCCGCCCACCCCTCACCTGCCCGCCACCCTGTACAGCTGTACCCCTCCTCTGTGCCCCTCTGTATCCTACCCCCGCTGCATATCTGTTCTGTTCAGGTGCGGAATGGCAACCAAAAGGAGCCCTGGAAATAATTTTCAGCCAGCAAGCTTAACATTTTTCCTATGAAAAAAGCTGAAAAAAAATAGGTTAACACACAAAAGAGGGCCAGGGTGCAGAAGCCTAGCAGGAAATCTCCAGAGTTCCCTATAGGCCAGTCCACCCTTGGTGCCGTTACCTCTGAAAAGCGCTCCGTTATGCATGTGTATGGTTGCATACCTCTGTAAAGCGCTCGGTTGCTTCTTGAAGCTAGGTCCACGCTCAATAACTACCATAATAACAATATTATTACAATAATCATTTTAAAGAGGCCCTCCTGAATGCAATGATTTGTATAGTGTGTGTTTTGGGTGGAGTGGAATGGAGAGTTGGAGTTTGCAATAAATGAGCATCGGCTCTGCTTGTGTCATCACGATGCCGCCGCCTCAATACTTGGGTAAAATCCAGAATACACTATCCCTGATAAATGACTCTGCTTTTTCGTAGCTTTCCTGTCACTTCCGCCAACGCAGGATCAGAATACTCTGGGAAGCATCACCCTAAATGCCAGGTTTGTCAAGTTCCTGTAGAGTTTACCGGTGCCCTCCACTTCTGCAAAGGACTACAAAGAGGCGTGGTAACCAGACCGGCCTACATTTGAAAATCAAAAACCCTGAGATGTATGCCCCGCCGACAGACACACAAGACTCCGCCCCTTTGCACACGCTCCGTAAACGCGCCCAGCCCACATGTCAAAATATGCCATTTGCACTTTACAGTGGAATTCAATAAATGTTATTAAATTGACTACTCATAACCACCCACATTGCATAGGACGAATGGCATACGCCTTCCATACCATCAATACCACACATATCAAAGAGAGGATATTTTCTTCAAATAGTGTTTTTGAAAACGTTAAAGTACTGAAATTGGACATTTCAACGTAGTTGTTTGTTGTTTTTCATCAGCGTAGTGGTGAGGTGGCCAGCATGCAAACCGGATGGCTGTGGTTCAACCCCTGGGGTCGGCATGAATTCAAAGCGGATCTTCAATGTTTCTCACTTGAGCTGGGGCTGATGGAGTCGACCCGCTGAAAAAAGTGGGTGGACTCAGTCCACCCGCGTGTACCCTCGACTTAAGCCCTGGCAAACGGGCCAAAAAGAATAGAAGCTGACAAAATAGGAATACTGCTTTCAAATTAATTAATGACACCGGATTGAAAGCAGTATTACCGCGTTTATTTTGCTTAAGCTTTCATTCTTTTTGGCTAGATTGCCTTATGTTTTAGTCGCCTAAAACGTAAGGCAAACTGGCCAAAAACTAAAAAGTGGGCGGACTATGACTCATGGAGGTCTTGCAGATATGTCTATCGCCTCTCAACCGCACAACCTGGGTTTGAGTCCCGCTGTGGAACTGCAAACTTCAAGTGTGTGAAAAAAAGTGTATATATATATATATATATATATATATATATATATCTTTATTTAATTATTTGAAAACACTGCCCGTGTGGTCCTTCGACTTGTGCCCTGTATTTAACTGCCTAGTGGGCACTTGCCACGTGTGACTCCCTCAGCCAATCCGGTGTATGTTTTGTCAAAGGCATATAGACCTGCAGGTTGTAATGGGAGATCTAAACTTCAAGTTCCCAATTGCAAGTGGGATTGGATAAAATGCCAGGATTTAAGGTTTGAAATTGGGTTAATTGGCAGCTATGCTGGAGGCTTTGGCCTACTGGAAGTGCCAGCTTTGTTTCCGAAATGTGTCCCCGGCATAGCGACTTCCCGTGTCAGGGTGCCCGAGGCGCCCCTTATATTGATTGGGTTGGGGCCTTGGTTGCGTGAAAGCCGCATGTATGTAGGACAGTCGTCGAAGGGGCACGCTCTTACGTTCCTGCTCCAGAATCCGTCCCCTGCTACTGTCACGTGGTTAATTAGACAGGCAGGAAAGGTGGCTGCTCTCCAGCTGCGGCGGCCATTGCGTTAGTATTTCCGTATCTCGGAAGGCAACCGAAGCCGGCAGCTGAAATGGAAAACTGCGCCGCTTCCTCTGATTAGCAAACTCTCCACTGCGGCTGTGCTTAGGCTTTAGCTAGGAGGGCACCCCCTTGCCAACCTCAAATTCAGCCCGAAGGCGAAAGTTCATTTCACTTGATGCCATATATTACTAAGCGAGGGCTGCCATCAGTTGCCCTGAAAACAGACCATCTGTTGTTAGAATAAAATGGCGGTCTTTGAGTGGGGATTACCGTATCATGGCAAGAGATAGTGGCAGCTTTCAGCGCCACGTAATGTCGGGGCATAGCATCTTGCAATCAAGTGCCGAGCCATAATTCCAGTCCATAATGCTAGACAATGGTAACTCTTCCAGGTCATAGGGTGAACCATGGCACATGTTAGTGGCCTATCACCCCTCTCCCCTCGCTTTCCGATATCGAGCATGTTCCTCACATCATGGACTCCTCCAGCTGTACTGGCAGCTGATTCCAACAATTCATGGATTGTACATCCTGAATTTGTGCCACCAAAGATGGAGTATCTACTGCTTCCAGCTCGCGCTTAATCACAGGCTCAACCAGAGACACCTGGAGATGTGGGGGCGCAGGGGTCGAGAGCGTGCAAAGGGCCACAGATGACCATAGGTCCTGCCTCTTAGGTGGACAAAACACTGTTTGGCCCCTGTGCACTGTTCCGCTTGCTTCAACAGGCCATACCGTGTTCTTCACCGGCCCACCCATTGGACAAATTGAGGCCTGGATTTCTTGACCCGCCACCTGTGCCACATTTGCACGTGACTTCCACCTCTGTTTATGTCAGCCTTCCGCTACCTGTGTGCTAAGAAGAAAGGGCAGAACCTCTGTGCTGTTGATATGATATGATAGGTTATTTAGAACACGCTTAATACCCAATGGTTTCTAAGCGCTGACCCGGGGATCGAACCTGTGGTGCTCCATGTCGTCCTGCTTCCAAGGTCAGCATGTTGCCGCTGAGCTATCCTCCCGAAACAGTTGAGAGCGGCGGAGTGTCGGATAGGCCCAATTGAAAGCCTTCCGAACCCATGAAAGTGAAGGCTCACTCCAGGCTTCTGCTCTGGTCCAGCAGAGGTCTCCCGCCACCTCCCAAAGCCATGATGGCCACTGTACATCCTGACGGCACATACACGGCGAGGACCTCGGATTGGGTGGATGTGACTACTTTTACCTCAGATCGAAAGGCTGGGGGAAGCCTGAGGTGGGCTGCAGTAGTTTGCTTTCAACTTTTAAGGTCCACTTCTTCTCTGTTACCTCAAAAAGCAGGCATCCACATAGAGGATGCACGGTTGTAGGGCAGGGGGGAGGGTGGTAGGAGATTTGTTTCATGGGAGTTTCTCTTTAAAGCGATTGCACTTTTGTTTCAGCTCTCCTCGCTATTGAGGTGGTCACCCAATCACTGTTCATGACATCTCCTGGCTTCTTTAAGGAAGCATTGGCAATGCCAACAGTCTGGGCTTTTGTGTAGACATGGGAAAGGCACTTGCCAGGCAGTGCGTAGTGATATTAACTGGCCATTGATGGTAGCAGGTGCAACATGGTGCAAGTACTTGGGCATAGAATAGCAGTGCCTGGCAAATGCCTAATACTTATACACAAGTCAAAACTGCTGGCTTTGCCGATGCTTGTTCTTAAAAGGACTTAAGTGAAGGGCACTATAAGTGCTTATACATCGAGTGGCTAAAGGCAGACCTGGTTAGGACATTTTATTACACCAGTAGTCTGTTTACAGCTCCAATTAATTCATTAACTCTCAGACTGCTTTGAAAACACACTGGCAGGCACTTGGAGTGCAACGTTTGATTGTAAGGCTAAATTAAAGCGAGCTCAAAGAGTTCCCGTGAGAAGGTGTTCTGGCAGGGAGCGGCAGAAACTGTGTTGGATGGCCATATAGATTAGCATGGCCCTGGGCAGTTAATGGGTGGGCAAATAACCAAAGAACACCTTTAAGCTTTGTGTCCCTCTACAGTCTCGGGAGGATAGCTCAGGTGCAACGTGCTCACCTTGGAAGCAAGACGACACGGAGCAACCCAGGTTTGATCCCCGGGTCTGTGCTTAGAAACCCCTGGGTATTAAGGGCGTAATAAATAACCCATCATATCATATATAATATTATATGCCATTTCTTCCAATCTGCACTGTAATGCATCGGCTTATAGGCTGCGCTGCCGCCTAAAAGCCCAAACTAAAACGAAATATGCTTCTGCAAGGGCTGGCATTTAGGTTTCTTTGGTACTCTTTCTCCTGTGCCCACAATCCTCTCTCAGCATAACTCTGACAGGGCCCAACTGGGACAAAATATAAGGCTGGGCACCAATACAAATGCGGCCCACAATCGTGACTTGCCATCCGCTGCTTTTTGCCACAAACTGTTTTTTTTGCGTGCTGTCGGAGGAAACATTTTTGGTAAACGTTGAGGCAAATAGTGCATGTGAAAGAAGACTGCGCCAATACCATTGATCAAACATACTGGCTGCACTTTGGACCACATCATGAAACAGACCCACATTGTCCCACATAGCTGGTTCCTAGCGAGTGCCAGCCTGGACCGGCCCCGAGAAGCTGAACGGACATAAATCCACGCTAGAGTAATTGGAAGTCAAATGAATGTCCAAACCCAGTGGGCAAGTAGCCAGGAAGTCCTGTGCCTATCCAGGGAAGGGTCAGGTCAAATCCTTTGCCAGCGAGGAAGAACACCAACTCCAAAGCTCGGGGGTACAGATGCCAAAGATAAACACAGGCATTTTCAGCAAGGGTACTTTTCTCCTTATGCTTTAAAATCAGAGTAAAATGTATTTTTAAAGGAGTAAAAAGTTAATTCTCATTCCCAACTCGGGTATTGTTTTGTTGGTAAAAAACATATTTTGCACCTAGTAATTCATGCACATGCATATTTTTTCGTTATTGTTAATTAGTTAACCAAGTTGACGTTATTAGTGAATTCGTTATCATCACATGGAACCGTTTAAACATGTCATTTTGTCAGTCTCCTATATCTGATTTAGCACAATACCCTCTCCCCAGCAGGCTCTCTTGCTTCACCCATCTGAGATTGGCCCGGCCTCTCCATTGCATCAGGCAGCTTCTGTGCCCTTGATTGCTTGAGAAGTCCTCTTGGCACTTGGTCTGCCCTTCGCGCTCCTGTTTTTGGCCCGGCCGCTCCATTGCACCAGGGAGCTACTGGGCCCTTGCTTGCATGAGAAGTCCTCTTGGCACTTGGTCTGCCCTTCGCGCTCCTGTTTTTGGCCCGGCCGCTCCATTGCACCAGGAAGCTACTGGGCCCTTGCTTGCATGAGTAGTCCTCGTGCACATGTTCGGTCCTTCGCTCTATCTAGCGCTCTGGCTTCACCCATTTGTGCTTGGGCCATGCTGCTCTTCCCACGCTCAGCACATGATCACATTTTCCATAATTGACTTTCCCAGGGATTTACTGCAGTCGTCCAGTTGCTCGTGCAGCCCCTTCCCCCTTGGGTATATTTATTAGTAGTCTGCCCTGCTTTACATTGCCGCGGCCCTCTGTTTTGGCTCTGATCGTCTTGAATCATTTGGGAACAATGACCATTTTCTTCTTTCTGGGGATTATTTGTGGTTGAGCTTTTAAGAAATGGGAAATCAGTGAGAGCAGATTTTCAAATTTGAGCGATTTCTGATTTGTTTTTACAAGATGCCCCCCAAAGAGCATCAAACATAAGTGTTGCACAGCAGGAAAGACGACTGGGAATGTTTTCGTATCAGAAAATGTGCCAGCTAGGGCAACAGCCTGTGTGACCTCATGCGCTCCTCGCAGGGAATGAGTTGAAATGTTCCATTTGGATGCAGCTGCTCCCAACTATATGTGGCGCTGCTATTTCCATGGACCGGGGGACTGGCTTTTTGAGAAACAAGACAGATGCCTACTTCACAGGTAGGGGGACTATTGGGAGGCAGCCATCTTAGTAGGGACCCACAGTGTATGGATCCATTTTGATTAACTTTCTCAGAAGCCAGGACAACGACATAATTGGCTATCCCTGTTTAAGGTATTTTAGCAACTCCTGATTTTTCTAATCTGAGAATAATTGCAATTTTGTATATGTTTTTTTGCATGATACCTGCTTGGGCCATTACTGCTTATTGCGGTGTAGGATCAACAAAAACATAAAACCTAACTGTGGTTTAACCACCATTAACTTTGTTAGGATTAGGAGACATTAACTCGTATAGGTTCTGGGGAGGAACACTATAAAGGATACTACAGAAAAGGGCTCTGGATGGGTGGACTCAATGTCTCACAGGAATAACCAGAGGAATACTGATCCTCAGGGCCGGCCTTAGAGGCAGCAGCGCTCCAGGCGAATTGGTGCCCCCGCTCCCCTGGTCAACAGGTGGGGAGAGGCAAAGGAGAGGGGGGAGAGGCAGGAGCGCCACAATTGTTTTGTCCTTCCCTGCTCTGGTGCCTCGCAGGCTGTTAATCACTGGAATGGCGTCCTATTCCAATGAAAGCCTCCTGGCTCCCGCGTCGGAGCAGGGAGGAAATCATCCTGTGCATAGGGTGCTATCAGCACCCTATTCTTATTAAATGCGCCCAGCCGTCGCGGCCGGATTTCATAACAAAGGGCGCCTGCCGTGCCTTCGCCCACTATGCCAGCTCTGGGGAGCCCTTGAAAGACTCCCAGAGCTGGCAGGATCGGGAGCTGATGGCGCCCTGCAGGGGGCATGGCACCACGGGTGGTCGCCCGGCCCGCCCTGCCCTAAGGCCGTCTCTGCTGATCCTCCCAGTAGTCTTCTACTAAAGAACCTTAAAGTCACATCTCATGATATAGCGCCCAGTGTACTGTGGCGAACCAGAAGTAGAAGTCGGACTAAGTAGTGACATGTTAACGATTTTTATTCATATAATAAGAAACATACCTATCCAGCCCTGCTATGAGGGAAGTTCCCTGCCTACCAAATCTCAAAGTAAGGATGCTCGTCAAAGTCCAAAAGAAATAGCCCCTAGTCCAAATCCTAATAGCTAACTGGCCCTACCACTTAGGAAAAAATTACAAAAAGGAGTAGGGTTTAGCAATAACCTCAGTCTTTGGTTTATGCCTGTGCCTGGCACAACACTTGTATCCCTTTTCCAAGAAGAAGATTTAACAAGTTTGTCAAGTTCTGGATCTCTTTCCACAAAGTTCATCAATTTCTCGCAGTACAGTCCGCCGCTGCTCTGCAGGTTTTGTATGCCAAGTTTTCAAGTCTTTACATATACTGCATACGGTTTCCTTTTCTCAGGAAAGACAAGGGTTTCTTAACATAATCCTACCATTTCTCACTTGGTGCTTGACGGTGTCCTTGTCTTGTTTTTAAACACTGAAACCCTGCCGGATCTCTCTCCTCCCAGTTCTGTTCACTATGTTTCGTGTTTCCAGGACTCCCCAATGTCCTATGACCCTCTGTCAGGCAAGGGCCTTGGTAGGGCATCTGTTTGTTCAGGTTTTCCGGGTTCCTGTAACCCTTGTGGCTTCTCCAGCCTCAAGTGTCAATGTCTCTGAGTTTCCCAAAGCTCCCCAAAGCCCTATGCCCCCCTGATAGGCTTGTGTTAACAGGTCCTCTGTAGGATATCTGCCTGTTCAGGTTTTCTTTTCTTCCGTAACACTTCTGGCCTTCCCAGCCTCTTTTATCACTGTTTGCACCTCTCAACAGCGTTACCTCCTTGGGAGCATTTGCTTCCCTTCTGCTGCTCTGCAGCTAATGCACTTCTTATACAGTGATCAGGGATTCAACTTCTCTGCTGTGGGCTGGTTTCAGCATCAGTTAACGGCTTCCGTGGGGTCACGCCACCAGACCAGACGGCTGTTTTACTGTTTCCTTCTCTCTCCCGACCTTGGCTTCTTGGTCGGCCAGTAAACCAGCCTTCGAGCATCTTGCTAGTGGTTTGCTCACTCTCCATGCTACTGCCGGCTTTAGAATGGCTGCGCCCCTCCAAGATGTCCTCCCGTCAGAGACTTGCTTCAGCATAGGATTCTATCTACTCCATTCAAGGTACCTTGTCTTTTTATGTACATCATCGTAAACAAAAGGTGTGGGTCGTTCCTTTTTGATTGTGGATTCAGGCGGGAGCCAGCATTACCTGAAGCCATAGAGGTTGCAGAAATGTCACTATTTGGTGGATTCAAAACAGGATTAACAACAGTCTTTCCAATTCCCATGTAGGCAGACAATGTACTCTGGACTGGGAGTTCATTACCGGAATGGGAGTCCTTGTCCCCAAAAGTAGAGTCACTCCAAGTGAGGTCCCACTTGCCCAGACCCAAAGGAAGGGTCTTGCTGATCAAGTTCACCTCCCTAACCTCAAAGGGGGCGACTTCCTTTTGGGGAGAAGGGGCAAATAGTCCAGGTTAGTCACAGTACTTACATCTCTCTCTCTCTCTCTCTCTCTCTCTCTCTCTCTCTCTCTCTCTCTTTTTCTCTCTCTCTCTCTCTCTTTTAGAGGAGCACCTGCATGCCTCTGCGGGAAACCCCTCCCCCCCACCTCCCATATGTTGGAAGCCTGAGATCATGCCGTGTTTGACACCAGCAGTTGTGCCAATATTGCAACATATGTTCGAAAGAAGATGCCCATTGAGGCAACCCTATCGAATGTATCCCCGAAGGGATGACAATCTGAGGGAGGAACTCCCTGAAGGAATATAAAAAAGAGTAAATACAAAACCCTGTGATGTTATAAGTAGGGCTGTACCGAATAGCATATTTAGTATTCGGCCGAATAACAAAAAGTTTGTCAACTATTCGGCCAGAGCAGAATAGTGAGCCGAATAGTTGTTTTTTTAGGCAAACATATTCTAGGGCATAAAAAACAGCATTTCAATGCAATGAATAAGCTAAGGAGGCATTCTATTGCATGGGTACATATTTATTAATTGGGCACATCTCTGTAAGCTTATGACAAAAGACAAAGAAAAAACAAAAGTTATGGGAAAAGCCCTCACTCCTAGTAAGAGTAACCTGTAAGAGGAAGGTTGTATTTTAGGAAAACAAGCCTTTCAACATTTTCAGCTAGGAAGCTACTTCTGTGTTCAGATAAATATCTCCAGCTAAACTGAACACTCTCTCGCTGTCCACACTGGTAGGAGGAGATGCCAAGTACACACGCGCAACTTTTGGCAACCCTGGAAACTGAACACTGTTCACGTCCCACCACTCCAGCGGGTCTGCAGTTTTAGGGACCAGCAGCTCTCTCAAAAAGACAGTGAGCTCAGTGTCCTGGGAACTTATTGACTGACTCACACCAGCCGTGGACTGCTCAACAACACTGTCCCAGAATGCCCATATGCCACATGGTGGAACGCTCTTCTTGGGTGGAGGCACGTCCTCTTGTGGGTCAGGGTCTGCAGGTTTCCCCTCAGGAGTGGAGGACTGCTCACATTGTTGGCCACAACATCATTGCTGAAAAATGTTAATTTGAACCGCGGATCGATAACTGTCGCCACACAGTAGATGGGTATAGCTTCAATGTCTTTGAATCTTGCCTCTACAGCCTTCAATTACTCTGCTTTCACTAGCTTTACACCAGTGTCCCTAACCTTGCCAGAGCTCAGGTAGGACCTTAAAGCTTTCACAGCAGGAACCACCAAGGAGATACTTGATGCATGGGAGCAAATCTCCTTTGTGAGCTCTGCAAAGGGTGCCAACAAAGATAAAACATTTTCTGCCAAAAGCCACTGGCAGGCAGATAGATTTGACACTTTATCGTCCTCCACACAGTACAAACTTACTGGCCGCCTCTGCCCTACCAGTCGCCCGAGCATCAAAAAGGACGAGTTCCACTGTGTAGACACATCTTGAATCAACTGCAATTCAGGCAACCCTAGATCTTTTTGCAGTGCGTGCAGGCGGGACGTGGCCTGAACTAGAAGGTTTGAAGTGGCCTACAAGTTTTCTTGCATGTGCCATCATGTCTGACACAGATCTTTCCACAAAAAGGCCATCATGGATGCAAAGCTGTAGGGTGTGAGCAAAACACCCCACACTAGCTAAGTCTGCTTCTCTGACGGCCTTGGACATGTTAGCGGCAGTATCCCGAAGAATGACGTGCATTTTGGAATCGCTAATTTGCCACCTCTCTAGCATTTCTTGGAATGCTAATCCTATTTTGGCACCAGTAGGGCTTCTACCAAAAGCGCGCACTGCAACAAAACTCCATGCCTTTTTATGTTGCTTGCCAGCCAATGCCCTGTTAAGCTCATAAAAGATTTCACAGTGTTATCAGATGTCCAAATGTCCACAGTAAATGCAATTTTCTCAGCCCTCTGAACCTCTCAAGCAATAAACTGGCTCACTTTCTCATACAGGTCAGGGATGATGCGTGTTGAAAAGTATTTACGTGATGGTACTTTTTACCTAGGCTCCAACTTATGGAGTAAACGCACAAAACCGTCATCCTCAACAACAGAAAATGGTTGCAAGTCTAGCGCTATCATTTCGCCAATACTGCGATGCACTGCATGTGCGGAAGGGCTGTCCAGAGGCCACACTTTGTCTAGACAATCTTTAATGGACAGCTGTGACAATGCCCTCTTGCACTTTGCGGGAGACACATTGCTATTGATTCTCCCAACAACTGCCTCTTTTTTCCTTTCATATTGGACATAGTCATTGTGATGTTTGGACGGCAGATGGTTGGTCAGTGCTGATGTGCTGCACTGTCTCGAGTTTGCAGATCCACGAAACAAAACCGCAAGGCACACAGAACACACTGCCTTGGAGTTATCATCCATTTTAATGGTAAAGTAATCCCACACAAGGCTGGTTTTCTCCTTGGTGCTACTCATGCTGACAACGAAGGGGGTTCTGCAGCTCTGGGCGAGGGATAGGGTTTCTGCTGGGCATGTCTCCTAGCTGTTGCTTGTGGGCCTTTAGGTAAATCAGAAGCTCGTACTGGTGACAAAGAAATGTAAAGCAAAAGTCAAACTTAAGAGTTTTGGCAGGGCAGTACTGCATGATGGCTCTGGGCTCTGAAGTGGTATCAGGGTTCCCTTTAAAAATGTTTTTGAAAAAGCCTTTTATCAAAAAACTATGTAAAAAACAAAATATGAACGACAAAAACCTCACTTGAAATTGCCAGGAGTTGAAGGAGCCATTATGTACATCGATTGACGGCGGCAAGCATAATATAGCAGCCTTTCATTTAATCAGGCATATGTACTGAGTGCTAACCTCCCACCTCAAGCTTCTCCTGAATAGTAAAACCCCCATAGTACTCACCAGGATTGTAGGCACTAAGCAGTGATCTGCATCAAGGTGGTGTAAGTCCGTCTCAGGGGTGAGCTTCCTTGGTAGGTGCAGTGTCGTTTCTGGGTTGTGGTATAACTAAAGTAAAGAAAAGGATGATGTTACTGCTAGACAAATGTTGCAGGATTAAGAAAATGCACATTTTTTCTACTCATCACATTTTGTCACAATAAGTCTACAAGAACAAACAAATGGCCCAGGACAACTGGATCATAAGGTAGAATTCAGAAGATCAAGAAACTCTATGGCCTAAAAGGAACAAATATGAGACTCTTTGGGACGCAGAAGTCCCATGACAGCCAGCAGAACTGAGATCCACTTATAAAACATTTCAGACACAGAACTCTATGGAGGGCAAGGCTAAAAGCAACTCTGGGGGCCGCTCCTGCAGGGACATCATGGCACAATGGAGGGGGTGGGGGACATGGGAGATCATCATGGGACAATGGAGGGGTGGGGGTAAATGGGAGTACATTGCGGGGCAACAGTGGGGGTGGGGGGGACATGGGAGAACATTGCGGGACAGCAGAGGGGGTGGCAGGAACATGGGAGATCATCATGGGACAATGGAGGGGTGGGGTTAAATGGGAGTACATTGCAGGACAATGGAGGGGTGGGGGAACATGGCAGAACATTGCGGGACAACAGAGGGGGTGGGGGGACATGGGCGAACATTGCGGGACAACAGAGGGGGTGTGGGGACATGGGAGATCATGGGACAATGGAGGGGGTGGGGGGGCTCATTTGAATTTGGGCCGCCGGAGTGGGCAAAGTGCCCCGGCGGCCTCATGAGTCTGACAATGTCGGGCCACCGGCTTTGCAACGGTGGCCCGACCAGCATGAACAAAATGATTGCGGCCTCACCGTGATGAGGGGGCATGGGGGGGCACATTTGACATCGAGGCCGCCGGGGTGGACAAAGTGCCCCGGCGGCCTCATGAGTCTGGGGGGGCCACTCCTGTAGGAGCGGCCCCCCAGTGCAAAACAATGTCGGACCACCGGCTTTGCACCGGTGGCCCGACGAACAACAATATTATTGCGGTGAGGCCGCAGGGGTTCCCTGTGGCCCCGCGGCCTCACCGTGCTGAAGGGGCGGGGGCACACATTTCAAATCGAGGCCGCCGGGGTCTGCAAAGTGCCCCGGCAGCCTCATGAGTCTGGGGGGGCCGCTCCTGCAGGAGCGGCCCCCCAATGCAAAACAATGTCGGGCCACCGGCTTTGCACCGGTGGCCCGACCAGCATAAACAAAATGATTGCGGAGAGACCAAGGGGGTGCAGAGCACCCCCACGGCCTCACCGTGATGAGGGGCATGGGGGGCACATTTGAAATCGAGGCCGCCGGGGTGGGCAAAGTGCCCCGGCAGCCTCATGAGTCTGGGGGGGCTGCTCCTGCAGGAGTGGCCCCCCAATGCAAAACAATGTCGGGCCACCAGCTTTGCACCGGTGGCCCGACGAACAACAATATTATTGCGGTGAGGCCGTGGGGGTTCCCTGTGGCCCCGCAACCTCACCGTGATGAGGGGGAATGGGGGGGCCCTTTTCAAAGCGAGGCTGCAGGGGTCGGCAAAGTGCCCCGGCGGCCTCATGAGTCTGGGGGGGGCCGCTCCTGCAGGAGCACCCCGAATGCAAAACAATGTCAGGCCACCAGCTTTGCACCGGTGGCCCGATGAACAACAATATAATTGCAGTGAGGCCGCGGGTGTGCAGAACACCCCCGCGGCCTCACCGTGATGAGGGGTCATGGGGGGTCATAGTCACTTATCTGGTGATCTTTCCGGGTCCGGGTGCTGGCATCTGCTGGAGCCGGTCCTTTGGCATAGGAAGCGAGGGAAGGGAAGACCTGTTCCCTTCCCTCGCTTCCTATTTCAACAAGTTAGGCTGGTTCCTCTGTGGTCAGGCTGCAAAAGCCAATAGGCAAACAGCTTGTTTGGCTTCTGCAGCCTTAACACTGTAAAACTTTCTAGGATTGGCTGTCATCTCCCAAACAGTGAGAGGGCAGCTAATCATATAAAGTGGACTTCGGCTTCGAGTCCCTACACAGAAACTATTCTGCCAAAGCCGGATAGCTGTATTTCAGCCAAACTTCGGCAGAATGGGGACTCGAAGCCGAAGTTCGGTACAGCCCTAGTTATAACAGAGTGTAAGCAACGTGGTGGGATACTGGCTGAAGAGGATGTATGGATTTTACAGAAACTAATGATGAAGTAAATAATCAAGTGAACTTTTAAATACGAAAAAGAAGATTACATTTGCACAAAATACTGCAGAGAATCAACCTTTCAATTATTGTGCAGACGCTGAAACTCAAGTAGACCAATTCACTATAGAAGCTGGCTATATGTAGTGAATAGAATGCAGGTGAAGCCGCCACTGTATAGAAGTTGGACATCAGTATCATGAATTTTAGTAAACCAGGACTCATGAAGAAGAAAGGGAAAATTGTGTTGCAGTAAGAATACGCTGAACAGTGAGGCTGCATGACAAGGTTGTCCGGCCTGAAGTCAAGACTGAAGCAGCCATGGTTGGCTATCTATTCTGGAAAGGAGTGAACCTGCGAAGCATGAAACATCTGTAGTTAAGGTGCAAAGAAATAACACCAAGAGTGCTAAGTTTTATTCATTTAAGACATTTAAAATCTGCAAAATAGACCAGATTGTGGTCTCCTGTCACGAGAGCCAAGGATGAAAATAGAGTCAAACTTGGAGTCCTAGAACAACGATAGTGAGCACCCGCACTCCCATGTATTCTCAGAGACAAGTATACTTTGCAAGGCCAAGTTCAAAGACAATCTTCATGGCAGAAGGCTTGGGTGATGAGAGATGCTGGGCTAATTGGGTGGGGAGGTAGAGTCACGTAGAGTCAGGTCCCATCTCCTTGAACCTGGGTTGAGCTTACCTGCTGCTAAGTGAACTGAATGTTCCAGACATGGTACAAACATGCCAACCAATTGTAGTGGTCCATATAACAAAGGACTGTATAGTTAGAGAAACCAATCAGAAACCGTGTATCTAATAGTTTTGAAGATGACATGTTTAGAGGTATGCATATATTGTCCACCTGACAGTGGGCAGCCAATTACAATCCTAGTTCCTAAATAATGTTTCCTTAGATGCTCCCCTTCAGCGTATACCGATCCCTAGTAGGTTCATAATTATATGCCATGTAGTATGATGTCACCACTCTATGGCTATGGGGCCTATTCTTCCTCTCTTATGCTCTTCAATTCCTACTCCTCTCCTTGCCATGGTCGGTTCTCCCTGGGGCAGAACCTTGAGGCCTTTTATAGTCCTTTTGATTGGCGTTATTAGGTAAGTGGGTTTTTAATTGGTTATTTCATGGTCTTTGAATGTCCATGAATTAATCTAATCAGAAATGTCCAAAGGGGAAAAAAACGAAAGTTATTTTATCAAAAATGACTTTCGGTTTTCTCTCCCGCTGACACTTCTGACCGCCCTCTACTTCCCACCCCCTTACTTACCTGTGGGCGGCTCACCTCCTTGTGTGCCGCCGTCTCCTGCATCCCTCTGATGCCATTTCCCTTTTCTTTTTTCATTATCCTTATTAGAATGGGTGCGTAGGACACCCCCGAAACCCTGGATGATATTCTAGTGAACAAGGGTGCAGGGGACACCCCCCGCAGCCCCTGCTCCCCATGTTCACTATAATGCCACAGAATGGGGGATTTGTAAGACATTTTCATACAGCCAAAATTCCAACAAATCTGCCATTCGTTTTTTTTTCATCCAATTAATTCTACTGATACCCTTGTCTTTCCATGGTACCCCAAATGGGATTGGTCTTTAGTTTATCCTTCCTATAGTTTATCCTTCTGACCAGAGGAGGCTTTTACCCTCCTCTGGTAAGTTTTGTCAGCTCTCACCAATTATTGGGTCTTTTAAAGAATGTGCAATTAACCTAAATGTGGCGGTGACCAGGGGCTTAAAAGGCCTCTCCTCAATTTTAAAGTCAAGTGGAATGAGGTTGTTGGCCTTGGTACTATACTTTAGGGTTCCCTCAAACTTTTTCCCTGGGGGGCTTCATGTAGCTTCACCCCGCAGTTCCACAATCCAGTATTTTGCCACATTTTTAGGACTGCATTTGGAGTAGTAAATAATTTAATTGGAAAATATTTGGGGGGTGGGGGACTAAAATTTCGGCAGCATTTTTCATTTACTCTGCTCACTTCGTTTTATAAACATTTCAAAATGTGGTTGAAATATGTTCCAAGTGGGACTCCTTCACCCAGAATCTTTAGTGAGGAGCAGTAGATCGCTGGTGCCTCCATGGTGGTTCATCTGTTTCTGTGACCTCTTATATTTGTTCTCAGGAGTAGTCTTGCGGCAGTATTTTGAATGTGTTTTATTTTTTGTGAGGGGTTCTGCCATTACGAAGTAGATGCTGTTTGAGTAGTCTTGGGAGAACCAAGGAGATTATTGTGAGGGTTCTGTGTAGGATGTTGAGGCAGTGGAGTATGCCTTTTATTAGTCGTAGGAGGTAGAAGCATTTTTTTGCTATTGCGTTGACTTGTGGTTCTAGAGCGAGTCTGTTGTCCATGAGGGCTCCCAGGTTTTTTATCACTGATGATGTCTCCGGTTGGGTTCCCATGCATGGTTGCCAGCTCAGGTTTGTCTGTGTTGTACTGTTTTCTGGAGAAGAGGGCATCATTTCTGTTTTGGGCAGATTTAGCTTGAGATTGTTGTTTGTCATCCAGGTGTACATGTCCATGAGGCATTTTTGAGGGTGTTGTTTGGGTCTTGGACGAAGGTTATCTTGAAGACGAGTTGGGTATCGTCTGCATAGTTGTAGGCGGTCAGTCCATGGGATTGAATTAGTTTCATTAGGGGGTACATGTATATATTGAAGAGGAGCGGTGAGATGCTTGATCCTTGTGGTCTGCTGGAAGTGATGTTTTTAGTGTAAGATGCAAGTGACTGTAATTGTGTTCTTTCTGTTCGGAGGAAAGATTTCGGCCATTGTAGTGCAGAGTTTTTTATGCCGCATTCCCCCGGTCTCTGCATTGGTGTTGTGTGTCTGAATGTGTCGAAGGCAGCTGATATGTCTAGTAGTATGAGGGCCGATTTTGTAGCTTGGGTCGCTGCACTTTCCCTATTGTAAGTATGGGCTTTCTAGTCCCACCATACAAAGTTCTGTTATGTTATCCAATAATTATACTGTGCCCAGTGGTTTTATGGCACCATGCCTTGTTTGAAAGGTGGCATATTGTGACCCTGCCAGAGTGTTGCCAGAACTTAGTCTGTAGAAAGGAAGGGGAGGAGGTGATAGCCAGGGGTGTTGCTAGGTCTGGAAACGATCCAGGGCTATGCTAATGTCAGGATTGTCGGGAATCAGGGCTAGCTAGCCTTTTAGTTGTAGCCCCTGAGCTTCTATCAGGGCTACAACCAAAAGACCCGGGGCTATAGCCCCCTCAGTTACCCCCTAGCAACGCCTCTGGTGATAGCAAAGAGGAATTAGACAATAGAATTACCAAAATCAGAGAGGAAAAACAATTGGGATGAGCGGGAGGGGATTTGGTTGTCGAAATAGTAATGCATGTTTCCCAAATGTGATAATGTGTTGGCAAGCACGAGTGTAGGACGTAGGGGAGTACAGCTCCGTTTAGAGCAGAGTGTTATTGTGACGGCAATATCTGTAATCGACGGAGCATATATGTGGTTGGTTGGTAGTATCTCTCCGCCAAGCTGTATTCCCTGCCTGTAGCCCCCTCTGTATCCTTTCCCACCAGGTCCCACCAATTAGAACTTAAATAGTCTGCCCTACTTGTAGCAACATTGTTGTACCCTGTCATTATATAACCTTGTTGTACAGTGCTCCGTTGTGCCATTTAAAACCCAGCTCACACGTACAGCACTTATAGGCAGTGAAGTTGCCAGGAATCAACTTTATGAGTGGCACAGAAGGGGCCAAAGACAAAAGTAGGGGGGGCACAGATAAAAGTGGGGGGGCCACCTCTGAAAGGTAATGTGTGAAGTCACAAGCACTCCTGCACAGAGGCTTTTGTGCACACCAACTACCCACACCCCACTGCACCTCCTCTCCCATCAGAATGCAGGCACAAAACCATTCAGTGACTAATGGCCCATCATAAGCAGTTTCATGCCCTCCAGCTGCTCTGCACACTATGGGGGTCCCTGTGCAGATGCAGAGCAGGAACACCTGAGAAGTGGCTCATGCTCTTGTTTATATGGATGCCAGAATGCATACCAAGATCACTGCTAGCTTTCAGACAAAAGGAGAGTATTTGCCGAGTGTGACATGCAGACATTTGCCTTAGTGTCACAAATAACACCACAAACAGAGAACATGGTCACTGCTCGACGTAGGTAGGGGGGGGCACAACGGGGGGGGGGGGCAAAAATAATTTCAGAGTGACACCCTCAACTCCCTCCCTAGCAAATGCTTATAGGGGCACTTAGAGTCCGACTATAGCCCGTTGAGAGACACTGTATTCTTTCTTGTGACTGGGCAAGCAAACCGTCGAAAATGCCCAGAAAGCTTGTGCACAAGGGTGGGTGGCCAAACTGGAGCTATATGGAAGCTGCCTGTGCACACGTATCGTCAGAACGCACCCCAGGCCTGCGCTATGAGAGGCAGAAAGGAATGCACGCTTTTCCTGGTTTATGGCTGCTTCCGATCAGGCATTCGCGTCGCGCCCACGCGTGTGCGTCTGGGCTCAAGCTGAGATAGTAATTGCGAAACAGCCCATGGGAGTATGCAGAGTCACCCTGGTAAAAGAGGAAGTGATTCAGCGTGATTTACTTAGACCTATTTACAGCAACCGAAGGCCAAAAAACGGGAGTTCCATGTAAGTGGGGAGAAGAGCGTCCGATCTGGGTGGTCTTTTCCTTCTGCAACTGCATTCATGCATCGCCAATAGCAATAGGAAAAGCAAAACTACAAGTACCATAATGCAAAAAAGCGGGTCCGGACGAACTTCCGTCGCGTGAGATCTACGCGCGAAGAGTCATGCATTGCCAATAGGAAAAGCAAAACTTAAAAGTACCAGAATGCAAAATGGGCAAGGCTAAGCGAACTACAGTCACTTCCGACGGCCAAGTGGTGTGCTCTAGTAAACATGGGGGATGGGGCATGAACGTATGTCCCACGTTTATTTTCAAGTGAACACTAGTCGTTTCGCCATTGTGTCTTATATATGCTGGCCCCGCGTTTTCATTCAGTGCCCAATATTCATGCCAGCCTGGCAGTGGGGTAACTTTGCTGAAAATGTTGGGGGGGACATGACATCTGAAGAAAAGGTGCCCCAACCAAATGAATGGGGTCCAAATGGTGTGCCATGAAAGTTGGGGGGGGGGCAAACACCCCCGCCCCCCTAAAATTACACCCAAGCAGGCTGCACTGTTCCATTCGTGACATAATAATCCAGTTCCGTTTTTTATTTGGATGGATTGTGGAATGTTTAGACCTACATTTATAATGGGGGAATTCCAGGAGGGAAAGTCCCAAGATGCAAAGAAACGGGACTGCAGTAAAATGTCCCGAATGTTATGCGAATTTACTGGTATCCGGGCCTCCTAATCCGAATTCGTTTGTGATCTGAAACAGTGGGACACTTTGAACTTCTCGAATTCCGAACTTTCACGCCTAAGGGGACTACTTGAACCCCTGGCCTGAGGTTGCCTGCCGACCTTTACAGCGCAGTTTCAACCCACTGAGCTATACTAACGGCTTTAAACAGATGGCAGTAATAGAACATGCAAATGGCGAGAGCAGGAAGCAGCGCAGGGCCGCCCCATAGGCGTTTATCCTGGTTTTGTTAATTGACCCTAATCTAAAGCGTCTTGAAGGCAAAGCCTCTTATGACACTGCGTTTCCCATCTCGCTCGTGTGCTGGAGGCGGCTGAAGATCGCCTTCCCTTCGGGTTTCAGCTGGGGCTGGTACTTTCAGCGAGCAGCCCCCAAAGCATTTCTGCCGGCTGGGTAGGACTTGCCCCAGGCCTCGCGCAGAGGTTCCCAGGGACGCACCGCCCTTGTACTTCTGGGCCGCGAGCGCACGCAGCCGCAGCCATGTTCAGGTACACGGCCCCTTGGCAGGTCCTCAGTCTGTCCATGGAGAGAGGCGTGCGGGTGAGTAGCAGGCTTTGTTTTTTAACCTCTCTTGTTGTTCAACACCCGGTGGGAGCCTTCTTCAGTGGACATTCTGTTTAACTAGTAAAATACGGGATCCACTTACCGATATTTCATAGAGAAAATACAATTAAATTGGGTACAAATATAATAATTACCAGTGGCGTCGCTAGTGGTTGCGGTGGGGGGAGCTGTGCCCCCTCTCTGAAATCCTGCCCCCCCCTACCCAAGGCAAACAGTGACCATGTTCTCTGACCATGGTGTTATTTGTGACACTCACTAAGGCAAATGTCTGCATGTCACAGGGCAAATACTCTCCTTTTGTCTGAAAGCTAGCAGTGATCTTGGTATGCATTCAGGCATTGGTATGAGCAGGAGCACCTTCTCAGGTGTTCCTGCCTGGCTTCTGCACAGGGACCCCCATAGTGTGCAGAGCAGCTGGAGGGCATGAAACTGCTAATGATGGGCCATTAGTCACTGAATGGTTTCCTGCCTGCATTCTGATGGGAGAGGAGGTGCAGTGGGGTGTGGGTAGTTGGTGTGCACAAAAGCCTCTCTGCAGGAGTGCTTGTGACAACACACATTACCTTTCATAGGTGCACCCCACCCCACTTTTGTCTGTGGCCCCCCTACTTTTATCTTCAGCTCCCTCTGTGCCCCTCCTAAATTGGATTCCTGGAGATGCCACTGATTATTACAAAGTTGAGTAGCCAAGGAAATCTGTAATGAAGTCCTAATGGTACAGTTTAAAAAAAAAAAATACGTGAAATTTGGTTGTAGGTGGATTTCACTGTAACCCCACTGTTTCAGGTGTAGGCCAGTCAGTCTACAGCAAGTATTCCCTGCAGGTTCATTGAGCCTCCTTCAGATCTTCATTTCCCCCCTTCTGTGTCCTCCCATCAGATCCACCTCACTTGCCTCCTTAGCCCTCTTGTGTTCCCATCTCCTTTTCCGCTCAGTTGTAAATGCAACCTGGACCTCGACGAGCTCCCTTTGCTATTGCCAAAGTGACCATCTTTGTTTGTATTCATTTATTTTTTTTGCTATTAGAAACTCTTCGGGCCTTCCTTCCATGTTTTCTGTTATGGTCCCAAAAAAAGAATCCGTCTAGCACCCTAGCCTTTATGCCAGGATGATAACATCAATACTATCCTATCACGGGCGCTTTTTCGGACAGTAACTACACCTTTTACCCTTACTAATAAGGGAAGCCTGCAGCCTCAAGATAGGGTGTCTTTGCTTAAAGTGGGAAATGTGTTTCATTCTCTCCATTTGAATAAATTGGACGTAAGCACACTTTTTTTTTAAGACTAAATGTGTACAAGAAAACCACAAGATTTGAAGAATGTGGTGTGCTGGTGAGATGGGAGTACTCCAGTTTGCAAGAGCTATCGAATTTGACGGTATCTCCTGTGAGGTAAATCATTGACCGCATATCTTGTAGGTTAGAGTCTCAACTGCACAACACAACCTAAGGGGAGAGGTTTAAAACTGGTTGAGGGTCTAAAGGGGAGAGGGCATTATTTAGGACATGCGTGTATCTTCAAATGTTGTTTACATCCTGAACATAAAGCAGCGCATTTACAATAGATGATTATGTGGGAAAGCTGCTGGTTGGGCTCCTGTTTTACACAGATTAGCCTGGCTACCTTTCTCTGCATAGAATGGTATGTTTTCAAATGGTGGATGGGGAGATCCAGATCTCAGCTCTGGGTACCAGAGGCAGAACGCAGAGGCCCAGCCCTTGGTAGAGGAAGACGAAGCAAGATGAATAATTGTAGACTGCTAACTATTCCACTGACCTGGTGTCATGGCAGGGGTACAAGCTGTAAACTACTACGCAGGCATTAACAGCGGCTCGCCCCCCCCCAATTCTCCACTTTCACACAGCACACCAATTATGCGCCAAGAGTCAAGCAACACTAGCGAATGGTGAGTGCACATCTTGAGGCTTGAGTTCAGTCTTTAGAAACCACCTGCTCTTCTTATGACTCTGTCAGTATGTAAGCCAAATGCAACAGATACATTGACGAGTTAGTTCGTTTTGGTTCCCTCTGTGGTTCCTGAAGGGTGTTTATGAGAAAATGGAATTCTGGTGTTCTGGTTTAAAAAGATATATATATTTTTTTTGTCTTTCTGATACAGGTCGTTTTTTTGAAACCATTGTAAATTAGGCTTACCAACATTTGCTATTTAAAGTAATAATGCTGCCTTCAAATGGTCATTGCAAGGTGTCTTTAATAAGGGTTATGGGACGTTAATGAATGGCCCAGGGAGGGGGCGATATTGCCTATATAACAGTGGGTTCGCGTTCTCTACTTCCTGTGGGATTAAGACCCTAGCATTTCGGTGCTGGACTGCCCCAGGGCAGGACAAAGACTGATATGTTTGGGATATTTCTTCTCTGTGAAAGATAGTGAGCTAAAGACTCTGGGTAAGTCCCTCGTAACCAGGACTAATGTCTGGCAAAGGGACTCCCGGGACTCCCAGGACCCCCCTTGTCAATTTGCATATTTAAGTAACTTTGGGTCTCACCCTAAGTTACTAGGGGAATCCAGACCTGGACCCCTTGCTCACTATTCTTAGAGAGGCAGGGCTCCTCCCTACTGATGAGGTCCAACCGGACTGAAACACGTGTCTGGGGATGCTGTTGGTACTCTTGTTCAGAGGAGAATTGCCTAGCATTTCGGTGCTGGACTGCCCCAGGGCAGGACAAAGATTGATATGTTTGGGATATTTCTTCTCTGTGAAAGATAGTGAGCTAAAGACTCTGGGTAAGTCTCTTGTAACCCAGACTAATGTCTGGCAGAGAGACTCCCAGGACCCCCCTTGTCAATTTGGATTAAGACCCCCCTGCTTGTGGTATTTATATTGACATGGGTATGCGTGGGCTTGTTGATAGTATAAAAATCCACCAGGGCCCTGTTGCTAGCATACACGTTTTCCCCAGACGGTTGCAAGGGAATGGCTGTGGTTGTGCTCCACTCTTCTGGGGAAACTCGGCATGTTGTGGTGTGAACAGTCTGCAGGCTAAACTAATTTGCTTCCCCTGCAGCTTGTCTAAAGAGCTTTATCAATATTCCAGTGGCTCTGCAATTGAGGTAATTTGCGGCAAAAGACACTTGAACAAAAAATGTGCTCAACCTTCCACCCCAGAGATTTAGCAGTCAAAATTGCACGTTTTGATGTTTCTGACTTTGTATTATGTGCGCATGGACATATGTGATATAATTTGTATCCCTCCCTTTTTAGTGGTTTACATATTTTCTCTTGGTACTGTTCAGTAAGGACTTCTAGCCTTGGATCTTCCGACCTCTCTTGACAGAGTGGTGTGATCCTGGGGAAAAACAGGACGGATTTGTGTGATCCTGGGCAAAACAGGACGGATTTGACGGGCGACCTAACAACTGGACATTTCCTTTATTAATCGCAGCATTTTTTTTATTGGTCTGCATATTGCACTTATTTCCCCTTTCCTTTGATAAACCTTTGCCATGACTTGCATTGGGACTTGTTTCTTGTGTACTCTGCAAGGGGCAAAGATTGTTGCCATGTTGGCCTTTAAACATTTAGATCAGGGTGACGAATTTCAAGTTGAATGCTAATAGGCAGGCATACAGATTTGCTCTCTCAGTTCTTCACATGCACACAGTTCGCCATGAATGAAATATGACTTGCCAATGGCTAGTGTTGAGTTCACGTTTTGAGGCCTGATTTAGATCTTCAGGTACAGTAAGCAATGAGATCCCTTTGTGGCATTCTTAGTAAAATAGGGTGTTGCAAAGCGCCTGGTGAAATGTTTGAACTTCGCTCCATCCACACACTTCCGGAGTCTTAACATCATGACTGGTGTGACTCTGCGAAGTTCCCATGAGAGGGCATGTGTTGGTTGCTTGGCGGGCAATATGGGGTTTTAGTGCTCATGAAACACATGGCATTGTATCCATCTGGTGCCAGGATGTCTCGAGTGCCTGAATGACTGAGACCACTGTGGCCCGTGATGTGTCCACGTGCGGGATGCCTGAAAGAGAGCAGATCTCCTCGATTGGCCCAAAGCTAATCTTGGATAAGAAATGGGGCTCTGCAGCCATATCAGGTCGATCACCTTTTGTTCTCACCGAAGTACAGAAGGCATCATGTCTCCTACACAAAGAAACAGACTGTTGAAACTACTGGAGGCGCTTTGGAAGGTTTTGGCACCCTTCGCCCTCTGCTGTCCCATTGCACCCCTGCTTCCTTTTTCGATCAAGCAGGTCTGTCAAGGCACTGTGCCCCTTTGCAGTAGTGGGACCAACTACTCTCGGCGCCCCCTGCTTGCCCAATGAACAAGCCTCTTCGGAACAGTTCATGGGCCATCCAGCAAACTGCCCAGTTCTCCCGTTGGTTAATCCGCAGCACCGCTGCCGTTTTGAGTGCAGACCCGAGCCATCGGTTGCTTGTGGTTTCGTGCATTCTCCTGCCAAATTTCACAGGCCTAGCTCCTCTGGGTCTCAAATAAGGAGAGTGCATTATGCTAACCGCATCCACGATTCCCACGTCACTACCTGGTGGGGACGGTCGCTATTTCTCCCCTGCTGTTCTGCTCTCCTGTGCCCTGAAGCCAGCTGCACCAGGATATTCTTCATACCTCCTTCGGAAGCTGAGCAACGGCAACTGTCCCATCACAGACAATCGTTCTCCACCGCAGCCGCTGAGAGCCGGAGCGCTGTGAAACTGCAGGGCTCGAACCTACTAGTGACCTCGACTAAACTGGCAAAGTTTGGTCCGGACTGGGCTGAGGATCAGTGAGTACTTGCATCACTTACCGGTGGCCCCCTAGCATAGCCGATCCTTTTTATGCACAAGAATCCCTTCAAGGTACTTGAAATTGGCTGGGTTAGCCTGAGCTCCCTATTCCCGCCCCCTTTTGAATACTGCTCTGCCACCAAGGCAGGGCCTGCTCGAATAGTAGGAACCAATTCTTCATTGCCTCAAGCCCCTTCCCGACCTGCTGCAGCCCCTTCAAGAAAACCCGCTTTTTGTTCATCTGCGCAATCGTGTGCTTTTACGCACAACTGTACTGTTGAGCACAAGGCTTCCCACTTCTTGGGGTTGGACTCGAAAGTTAGGGAACAAACTGAAGAATTACCTAATGCCATTTGTGTACTAACTTCACCCTCTCTTCACATGTTGTGGCTCTAGCCTGTTATTAAATTGCATTAGGAAATGTGTTGTGTGTATATATTGTATAGTGTAAAGATTTGTGCGATTGGTTTTCTCATTGCTAAAGTTACTTGTGTCTTTTTGGTCCAGCCAACAATACATGTATAGATATTTTCATATACACTTGCCTAAGAGTAATTTGTGGTTCATTGCTGTGTGTGCTCATTGTGGGTTTCCGATCACTCTCACCCCTCCTGAGACTTGGTCTTGACCACCTGCCAAGCTACCTAGATTGGTCTGTCTTGTCCAGAAGGTTCTCCTGTTTCATTAAACTGAGGGTGGCCTCCTAAACTTCTGCCCACCAGGTCAGAGTTTTAAAAATCCATTTTAACACTGAACAATATGCAGCAAAGGCAGACGGGCGCACACTGCAACAGAACTGCCTATTTGAGTCATTTGTCGGGTGAACAAAATGGACAAAACGTGACCTTTCAAGATAGTAGTTTATTAGATAATTCTGTTATACTGACTTTTTGCTGCCTCTGCAGCATAGTCATGGTATCCTATATATAATAACAGAGAAAAGGTTAATCTCAGAAAAAGTAAAGAATGTGAATAACGTCAAAGTACAAACACTCACTGTGTACCACTACAAATTCAACCATAAAACTTAATACTTCAAGCATAAACATTTTCTACATTCTACTACAAAGCCAACTTTAAGTATTGAGCAATTTTAGGAATACCCTTGTTTTGTGAGTTTAACCTTATTTCTGGATTTCAAATGTTTTTATAGCTAATTCCTGCTCGTCGGAAAGGTTAACCACCTCTTCTCCTTTTAGCTCCTGTGTACTATCCAAATTCCTCTCTTCTGTTCTTCGTTCCTCCTTCCACCTCCAGTGTTCACTCCTATGCTGTCCAAACCACCACTCTCCAAACCCCTGCTTACCACCGTCTCCCAAACTTCCCAGATTTGTTTCCTCTTTTATAGTTCTTAAAGGTCACTAATTGGTAATCTAACAAGCGTAGTGCTTTCACCTGTAGAACTCTGGGTGTTGGATCTTTGTATTAGAAAAGCGGGACTATGACCTCACTTCTACCAGGTGTGCACAGTTCCACTTACTTCTGCACAAGTGACCCTTGAGCTGGAGAGTTCCTTGCTTGTTTATTTCGGAAATCATTCAATTTTCATAAAAACACATCCATAACAAAACACATATACAAATTACATTACATCAACAATCGTAGAATATCTCAAAGGAAATAACGCAATAAAACAAAAGTAAAAAAATGACAACTTCAATTCATAATGGATTTTCTAACAAAGGTTATTAAGGCCCACCCCACTCGTGGAGAATCGGCCTACTACAAAAAGCAATAAAGCTAGTCTATATTGTGTGAAAACAAGTTCCTGCGGAACCTGTCTTGGGGTCCTCGCTATGAGCTCAGAATATGCTGGGCAAAACAGTAAAAAGTTGGCTTGATCCTCCAATGGCTCATTACATAATACACAATATTTTTTGGAGGGATAACGTTCCCAGACCGCCACACTAGCTCCAAGAGATTTGTAAAGCGCAAACCGTGTTTGGACACACCAGGGAACCCGCCTAGGTGTCTAAAACTAGGCTGCTGGGATGTTCAGGATCGGGGAGAAGTATGGTTTGAAGGAAGCAATTGGCAAGATGTTCTTTGAAGAGTAGGGTCTGTAGGTCGTTTTAGAAGTGTGCGGTGGTGCAGTGTGCTCTGCATTGGGGACTTGTTCCAGTGACTTGAGCTTGTAGCAGGAAAATGCCGGTTTCCTAGTTCTTTAAACTATTTTTGAAAGCTTGGACTGGTGGGATATCTGGATCTGCAGTGACTTCTCTTAACGTGCACTGTACCTGGTTTGTGAAGGGCTTGTGCCTTTTTTTCTTTAGCTCCTGCGTCGCTCTAGTCGCAAGACTGCTTTCTTTGGGCCCATCGAGTGGAGCATTCTGACCCAGTGCTTGCGGGGAGGGGCCGCAAAGTCATGATTGGGGGAAGAATGGTGGGCTAAGCCTCTGAAAGATGAGATCTTTTTCGTGGCATTTTCCCAAGAAGCTACATTTGAGCCGACTAGGAGGTCCGGAGAAGGAGTGAGAGGTTGGTTTTAGTACCTCGTCGCGTGCCTGCACAGTCTAGAGACCCATGGATAGGGACAGTTCGGGGGTTGCCTGTTTTTCCCTTTTTCTCCCTGATTCGGTCCCTTTCTCAAGCACTAAATCTAAACCTTAATATCGCACAAATATGGATAGTTTGGGATGGTTTGTGGGAGCCACTGAGAGAACGTTCTCATGCGCAGCCAATTCCTATATGTCATGTGATTTTAATTTTATTTATTTATTTTTTCCTTCCCAACCCCCCCCCCTTCCACGACCTTCCAAACGTCCTGCCTTTGAAAGAACAACGCTTTACATTTTAGGGTTGAAATGCCCTTCATTATCACGGGGAAATCGAAACTGCATGTACCAGAATGCAAAGTGATATTATCTAGTGTCAGGATTGGCTGAAGTGCTGCACATGACTGGAACACTTTGCAATTATGAATTCCCATTTATGGCTAGTTCGATTTTGTTTGTGGGAGCTGGGGGACGGTAGTGTGTAACGGGGGTAGCAACTACTGGTTTTCCCTAGGGGATGGTGGCACCCCCCCTCTCCCCAAAAAAGGTCCCATTGAAGTATCTGGACTGCTACGCAGATGGCCTTTCCTGGGGGGGGGTTCCGGTCCCCATAGCACCCGCCTACGTGACGCTCTGGTATGTATCCAATGCATGCATGCGTGTGTGTCTGCACTCACTTGTGGCCTGGGCACGGTTTGGCCACAGGGCGAAAGTCTCCTGAGGAATCTCCTTGCGACCTAATCCTGCAGTGCGGTTTCATGTGTGTTCGTAATGCAATGGATCATGTGGTCGCTGGTACGTAGGACTTTTTAATCCGTCTTCCTCCATTAATCCAAATTAAAAATGGCTTTGGCGAAAGTAGTGCAGCGGGAGCTCCCACTTTCAATTTCTGGAAGCAACGTTTGCTGTCTCCTCCAAATAGTTTTTCTGCCCTAATTTCTAATGCTGCCTCACTTGTTTAAGTGCCCGTGGGACCCGGGGAAAAGCAAGACTACTCCAAAGCGAACCTTGCCTTTCATTGAAAAATCCGTAGACTGTTCTCCGTGGGCAAACCTTATAAAATGCAGGTATGTCAGTAAAAAGACATTTTTACCTGTATTCGCACCTGGGCACTAGTAAAATTGGTCTTGATGGGGCATTAGGTAGATGGGGTGAACAGGTGGGGGTCTGTCCCACGCCCATTGCGTATCCTCCCACTAGCAACGATCACCAAGGGGGGGAGGGTCACACTCCTTGGTTTGGTGGGCGCGGAGGGGGTGTCAGAAAAAACTAGGACGTCGACAACATATTTATAGTGTTGCATTAGAAGTATATGTGTCGGTGTACACTGGTAAGATCGTATATGTGGATGGAGCCCAATAGCACAGGTAAAGCTTGTGTACAGGCACGCTATAAATCACATATCATGTATATACATTTTATGATATGGCATTTATCGTCTATAGACAAGTGTTTCAAGGTGCAACGAGGCAAGGGAGGGGAAAAACAGTGGAAGACTGACAATGATCCTACTAGGCCAGGTGCCATTTAGATCACGCAAGTTCGAGGGTAGGGGGAAAAGTGCAGTACATGGGATAGAAGAATAATTACGGTAAAGAAAAGCGGCCTGATGGTGGCAAATGCAAGGTAAGAGCAGACATAAGTGCTGGTAGGGGGACTGTATGGTTACAGAACCAGTCCCTAAGCGCAGGGCGTTGCCAGGGAGGCAGGGCAGGTGTGCAAGAAGGCCGGACCTGGCCCCAAGATCAGAAGGGTGGCTAGGTAACCAGTGCAAATTCGGCGGGGAATTTCAGCAGGGGAGAGAGACAGAGAAAGCAGAAGCAAAGAGGAAGGTTTTGAGGTGTTTCCGGAACCGGAGATGGTTCTCCTCAAGTTTCAGTGAGGCAGGAAGGCTGTTCCAGAGGGAGGCCCCTGCCGAAGAGAGAGATCGACCCCAACTCAGCTTGGAGAAACGGCTAACCCTGAGGGAGTTGGAGGCAGACGAACAAAGAACCCGAGAAGGAAGGTATTTAGGAAGAGAGAGTTGAAGGTAATGCAGACCCAGGCCCCAGAAGGCCTTGTGGATAATTCAGAGGGTTTTGAACGTAATCCTTGCAGTCACTGGGAGTCAGTGCAGAGATTTCAGTCCTGGAGAGATACGATCCCTGGGCTTGAGGCCAAGGACAAGTCTTGCAGTCCTGTTTTGGATAAGTTGCAGAGGGCAGCGAGTAGAGGCAGGCAGATTTAGATAGAGGCTGTTGCAATAGTCCAGCTTTGAGAGAACCAGGGCTCTGGAGACGGTGAGCTTCTGGGGGAAGGAGAGGAGAGGAAGAATACCTCTGAGGAGGTGCAGCTGGTAGTGTGACTTCTTAGAGACATCGGAGATGTGAGGAGAGTGTGGAGTCCAAGATGACCCAGAGGTTTATAGCCTTGCAGGAGGAGGGCCAATGGAGGCCGGCCAGAGAGCTGAAGGGAAGGAGGGAGAGGGTGTGCTGATGAGTAGAATCTCAGTTTTACTGCCATTAAGGCAGAGGTCATTGGTGGTACACCACTCCTGGATAGCAGACAGACAGTGGGAGATGAGGGAAGGAGAGGAGGAGGCCGAGGGTAGCCTGAAGATGAGCTGGGTATCATCCGCATAGCACTGAAAATTGGGACAGAGAGCAGCGATGCGGTGGGCAAGGGGTGCCAGGTATTGGTTGAAAAGCCAAGGAGAAAGGTTGGAACCCTGGGGGGACGCCACAGGTAGAGAAAAAGATATCAGATAGGAAGGACCCAAGTTGGACCTGGGAGGGTCGGTCGGCGAGGAAAGAAGTCAGCCACGCCAGAGCCTGTCCGGTGATACCCAGGTTATCACGGAGACGTTTGAGCAGGATGGCATGGTTGACAGTGTGAAAGGCAGAAGAGAGATCAAGCAAGATAAGGACACACAGGGTGTTGGAGTCAAGGTTGGAAAGAAGGTCTTCAAGGAAGTACCCCAAAGAATGAGAGCCTGACCTCAAACCCATCAGAGAAGACCCCTTCCAATGCCCCCAGTAGCCTCACCAGCACCTCAAAGTCCATTGGATTACAGCCATCCTTCTTGTGCCCCTCTAGTTTTCCCCAACCTCTCATTGCAGCCCTTACCGAAAAGCCCTTAGTGGGATCCCCTGCACCCCTGAGTAAAATTCTATGGCCGCCAAGTGCCCTGAGAGCCAGCTCCTACTCTTCACTTCTGTGTGCCCATACTAAAAACCGTTCCATCTGGGCCCGCAAATCCAGGTCTGCACACCCCAATTCCTGTGCCACGCTTAGAAATTTACTGTAGCCACTCTGGTACCTGGACCACAGTCCTGCTGTGAGCGAGTGCTCCCCAAGTTCCCAGACGGTCGTGTCCACGACACCAGGTGCCACTATTCTGTCCTGAACTCCGCACCCATTTGTTGTGCCCTTGGATGAGCCTTCTGGAACTTCTCCCACTGAGAGAGCGTCAGCTGCAACTTTCACAGTTCCTGGTACATGGCGCGCCCTAAGCTCAATATTCTGATACAAGCACACTTCCAGTTTTTGAAAGCAATCCCAGGACCACTTGGCATAAGGCAAATTTCAAGATGATGTATTGTCAGACCAAAAGCGGACCCTACTGTTGCACAACTCACCTGGCCACAGCAGGAGGACATTTACAATAGTTCCATAGCCATTATATTTCCCATCTCCCTTTTTTCCATCACTGTGTAGGCCATCTCTGGGCGTATCACTGGGCGCCTAGGATAACCCCAAAACCTTCTTTTCTTGAAGCGTCCAAGTATATCTGTAGTTCGTTGCTGGTAACCCATGGCTTTGGTCCACAGGCTGACCTCATTGTATCTTTGCAGGAACCTGTGCCACATAACTAGGTCCTCCTTGATGGCTGCACTCAACCTGATGTGGTGATATCTGCAAGTGACTCCCACTGTTGCTCTTCCTAACCTCCTGGCAAACGCCCTTCCCGCTGGCACTACCCTGGCTGCAAAGTTTCCCCAAGAGTTGCTGTACCTGCTGTTGCCACGTAGGATGAAGTCATCAAATACATAAGTTAACGTCCTCAATGATGGGTTTTTGTATGATTTATTTTTTTAAATGCAGAGAGACCATGCTTTGAGACATCTGATGTCCGTTGTACTCCCTGTTTTAGATAATTGATAAGAACAGTCAACTTTGCCATTTCCTGGTCATTTTGATTATTGATGTTTGCATATCTTCAGCATCCCCATTCATCTCTAGCTATTGCTACTTTGTCTTAAAGGGCTGGGTCGGCTGTCCCGGTTCAATGGTGAGCTGCCCGTGGGAGTTGGCCCAGTGCCTGGGGCGGTCGGTGAAGTGATCTAAAGGATGTTTGCTGCTAGCCCATGGCCTGTAGGTGCTGGGGGAGTGGGATCGGGGGTTCCGATGGTGTGCTTTAGCTGAGGTGACTGGCCTCTTGGTATCGCTCCCATTGAGTGTGGAGGAGTGCTCTCTGGCCAGGCGGGTAGTGTTAAGATGGATTTCTGAACTCGGACCTGGAGGGGCAGAGGTTCAGAAGGCCAGCATAGTTTCTTGGAACAGGGTAACCTCTGGACAAGCCAGACCAATCAGGGTAGCGATGGCGGCGGTCAAGACTAAGTCTCGAGGGGTGAGGATGACGGAAAGACCTCAATGAGCACACAAAGCAAGGACACTTACAAATTACTCCAGACAGGTGTTATATTAAAAATATAGACACATTTATTACAAGGCCTTTGTAACATCGACCATAGCAAAGAATCACAATAATACTAAAGTAAACCATCACAATCAATACAATATATATATATATACAAGACCAAGGAGTCTAAGGTGTTAGGAGCACGTAATATGTAGACCACCTAGATGGGGAGGAAAACGGGCAGTGCAAGTAATCATTGGAATCAGTTCAACATCTGAAATACACCTAACTAGGAGGAAGTCCGAGCCCTACGAAGAGAGGAGCCTTAAGCTCAAAAGAACCTGCACGCGCTGGTGCCAATGGACAAAAGAGGGCCTCTTCGAGGATATCAGGCAGTTCAGGAAGGTGAATGAAGCGATGCAGAACAAGTCCCCACTACTCAAGCAAGGCCTCTACTTGTGGGCAGAGGCAGGTAAGAGTGCGTGATAGTCGCTTTTTCGCAACAGCGGTAGAAAACAAACTGGCTCCTGCGCAAGGGGCCACCGGTTGGGGTATGGACTACTCACCGGTCCCCGACGCAGGCAGACCCAGACTTCTCCAGTTCAGTTCACATTGCTGGCAGGTTCAGCTGCGATGATCAGGACGCCTCGACACCGTGTAGATTCTGCGTAGCAGGATGCAGGGTAGAGGGTGTCCCAAATGCAGCGGACGTGCACAGGTTGTTACCACAGCAGGGCAACCGCGTTTACTCTGGTCCGGGCGCACTCGTCTCACTTCAGACTTGGGAATGCCAAGTGTTCGAAATTCGGTGTGTTGGTGCCGTGGACGCAGAGCAAGCAGTAGACCAAGTTTCAAGGGCTTCCCCGAAATGGCGGCGGTGACCGAGCAAAGCGTCCTGCGTAAACTGGTCAGCCCTCTGGTTGGCCCAGGGACACTTCCAAAGAGGCTTACTTGCAGTGTTTGATGAAAGTGCCGGGAATAGTTGATCCCACTATTCCAATGGGTCGAACCGCCTTCGCAGACCTTCTAGGACTATCAGATGCAGAGGGGTCTCTCAGGACGACAGTGGCTCAGGGTGCCAAACCTTCAGCAGGTCACCAGCGGTTTCTCGACTCAGCTTCTTGTTGCAGGATACTTGGCTCCTTCTCCTGAGTTCACACCGAACAAGGGATCTACCTGGTAGTGGTGTTTTCAGCCTCCTCTTATCCAAAGTTCCCTTCGCGCCAAAACGGAGAGGGCCCAATGGGAGATCTGCTCACAAATACTCGCACCATACGTGGACCTATCACGGACCACGGTGGTCCCAGGCATTCAGGACACTCTGGCACCCAGGATGTGTATTGGGACCAGAGATCCCAGCCCACATCCTGGAGGCCCACACAAGGTATGCAGAAACCCGCAGAAGCATTGTGTTTCGCGGGAAAGTGCATGACCAAATAAGGACGGCCCCGGGTCGGCTCAACCTGGGGGGGAAGGTGAAGGGGCAAGATGGTCAGTGGACAGGACAAAGAACCTCATGGCTTGGCCATATTGGATCCAGGCCACTCATTTGTGCCAAACGCGGTAAGCGCGGATAACATGGCGAAAAAGGGTTCAAAACACAAGAGAAACGATAGCTGCCACCAGTCCCATCCGTGACACACTTGCACAGTTCATAATAAGTCCACCGAGAGTTTCTAGGGCCTTTGGAATGACTAGAGACCAAAGAGCGCGGTAATGTAAGTTACGGGGCACTCTTGTTTCATGTTGAACAAAAGCTGCAACATAAGGAAAGGACTAGGGGAAACAAAGTCTCCCAGTACTGACTGTCTTAAGGGCATGTCAGTTTCCCCATAAGAATTGAGCGGAAGCCCAGAGGAGTGCTGCGGAAGGCTGCGCTTCTCTGGCAAAGTCTAGATCAGGGTATAAAACAACAGCAAAAAGTTTGGGGGTTGCCACATGGAGGGAAAATTACATACAGTTATGAAATCTTTCCTAACAGGTAGCAGTCCAGCTCCTTCTTTCTCAGGGGTGATGTACCCGGATGGAAAGAAGAGTCTAGAAAAGGCAGGCAATTAATTTCTCCTGGTGGCCATGAAGGTCTTTTAGGGGGCCAGCCAAGAGATTGTAGGTGGGTTTAGGTCCCCTTCAGTGGGTGTGTTGGCCAGGAAGGACAAGAGTTGGACACAGACTCTGATTCAAGGTATGATGAATATGCTAGTGGTCTGGACATTTTTTTTTTCATTGGGCCCATCATATGCTTCCAAGGGTCGGTTCCATCCAGTCTGAGTTGGGGATGTTGCAGGGTGAGCTCGTCTGGCCACTGACAATAAGCAGCCTGAAACGAGATGACACTCGCTAGCATGCAGTGAGCCCACACCTACACTTTTAAGGTATGTGTGGAAACTAATACCACTTCAGCCTAAATTACGTGCGGTTCTATGTGCTAACGAGCAGCCATTTCACTGAAACCCTGCACGTTGCCTCCGGAGCTCCACAGCTCAGCCAAAACGTATAAAGTCAACTACAGCCGGAAAACAGAAAAATAAACCACTTGGCATCATAACAAGCCACAGCTTTTCCAGACCAAGGGAACCCTGCAACCCCCAAGGGAGACCTACCCCAGGCCCAAGATGAAGGCATCCAGCCGAAACGTCTCAGCGACCAGCACCACTAAATTCCTCCTGGTCCCTACTCTTTTGTAGATCAATATCTAGACGTCGACCACTTGTTAGGTCACCCCCTAGCCTGGCTACACCTACCTAAGAGCTCTCTCATTAAGTGCTTGTGTCTTGGTTGTCATGGATAGACCACACGCTAATCACTTGTCACTTGTTTCTTCTTAAACACCTCTTTGGCATGTTTTGAAAATTTACCTTGTTGTAAACAGATGTTAAAGGAAAAATCAAGACTAATAATTACTCCCCTTAAAAAACTCTGTATTTTTGAAATGAACTTCTTGTGTATGTTTCTGAATATGTTTCCTTAACAAAGGTTATTTTCCCTCCTCTTTTTTCTTTTTTATTTTAAAACAACTATTGGTGCAGTATTATTAATTGCATCTAGCAGCAAAATAAATTAAAAAGCTGTAAAATTACTATCTATTTGTGTCTGATACTTCCTCTGGTACATTCTCACATTTATAGTGCTTGTGTACCTTTTCTGACATAATAAAAACAACTTAGGCCTACTTAAATCATACAATAGGCCCCCTAAAAAAGTTATACGGCAGAACAGCCCCCCTACTGTTGATCTAGTATATTTAGCCCCTTTGTTCTGCTGTAGTTGGGCTATCCCTCCAGTTACCACTGACAATAAAAGGCATTTCTGGAGTGTTCGCGCTCAGTGTTCGGAGGGGTACGTAGCGCATGGTTAGGATGTTTGGTAAATGGGTGCCCTCTGAAGGTTCAGAGCCTGCCATCAGAGTTGTCGGAGGCCGGGATGGTGGGATGTGGCCAGGTGGAGCTGGAACGGTCGGCTTATCATGCGGGCATAGGTAAGGTAACAAACAGAGGGTGTGGGAACTTACTTTGGGCCTGACAACCCGGTAGGTGCTCCGAGTACATGTGCACTCGGAGCTGCCATGCGGGCATGATCAGGGGCTCCACAGAGGTGCAGGTGACTGGAGATCTTAGCTAAGGTTGCCATGCAGGAGCTTAGTGGGGGCACTGATGACCAGGTAGGTGCTCGCAGATTACTGGAGGGGTACATATGTTGGAAGCTTGGTTGACCACAGCTGCTTTGATTTTTCTGTTTTATCTTGTTTTACAAGGGGCCCGCAGGCGGGGCTCAGCGCTGCTGTGCTGGTGAAACCAGCGCTGGTGCAGTTTGCACTGAAGTTGCGGCCACATTTCGGGTCAGCTGTTTGGTTTGCCATGCTGGATCTTACTTTGCACATATTGTGCAATTTGAGCAGAAGTGGAGGACACAGGTCGGCCACTGTTTTTGATGCGTCGGGACGCAGCTTGCAGATGGGGGGACCAGGCGTGCACAGAGGGTGGATGTCGCTCCATCTGTAAGCATGCATTGTAGCGTGTTGTTCCCATAAACCGTGGACTGCCGGGAGTAAGTGGAGAGGCAGTTGCCCTGATGAGGGTATCCACCGGTTCAGTTCTTGTTGGATCAAGGTAAATGGGGATTATACTGGGTACAGCAAGGAGTATGTGTTAACGTGTCTCGTCTTTCTCGCTAAATGAACCTTGGCGGGGGGGTGGCCCCCAGATGTCCCTTCTCGTGATGATTGGCCACAGTACGCTCGGCGGTCCAGGTGGAGGGGTGGTGGTTGAGTGTTTTCGGGGGACGAGGGGGGGGGAATATCCACGTGCTACACATGACCATAGAGGAGTTAGGGACATTTCTTGCTGGTTTATGTTCTAACCCAAGGTTCAGCATTGAGCAGTGAGGTGTCCTGCCAGGTGCTCATTGAGTGGTCCTCACCAATGAGGACAAGGGGGAATGGGACTGGGGCTGGGGTCTGGTTGGTTTAAGGAGTTCCCTATTTCCACCTGGTCCGTTCCCGTGGTGTGTCGGGGGCAGCCCAGCTGCTCCCCAATGCCCAAGGATGTAACTAATGGCATAGCATGTTCTCTATGATGTCATTGTCATTCATGTACTGCTTCTTGTTGCATTTTGTGATGTAATGAATGCGGCCGAATGCCTTCCAAACCATATCGGTGTCTGGTTTCACTCATTGGCCCTGCCGCCTGAGTCGCCGATTGCGTTTCTTGTGCCTGAGCCTAATTGGAGCCCATCGGCCAATGTCGGCGCCTCTGCCCACACCCACTTTAACTGCACCTCCTTGTGTCCCATTCTGGTTTACCACAAGCTACTTAGACACATGGCTCATGAGCCCAATCCAAGAATTCTAGCAGCGGCTTGACCCGTGAATTTCCAGCCCTGACACAAGGCCTTGCAACCTACCAGCTGCTCCACAAGCCATTGGGCATCTACATCACTACACGGGAAAGTAATCTATAAACCCGCCTATCTCCAATTGACCCCTTTTTAGGCATCTCTACTCTGTAGAGATCCCATCTACACCAGGCTTTAATCGAAGGCCACAACTGATCTGTGCAATAGTAAACATGGCTCACTCTCCACAGAGACCCAAAGTAGCGTGAACACTAAAATGGAGTTTACATAAGGCGTAAAATGTATGTAACATAATCCAAGATTTTTCCCGTAAGTCTATCAGGACATCGCCCACTGTGAGCCATGAAAATGCCCACAATTTAGTCGTGCTTTTTTCTGCCCAATTTAGTTCACCGCTTTGCTCTTGAGCTATAGAAATGCACAGGTCACAAAGGTGACCCACATTTATTTCAGAGACAGATGGCAGGAGCAGTGGCATTACTTTAGCTGGATGCAGGCACCTGGTGGGAAGAGACGCAAACACATCGAAAATACAATTACCCAATGATAAATGGGACTGTCCAGTCAAGGTTGTAGACAAATATCTACTTGATTATTACTACAACAGACAGTTCTAGCACACTACAAATATGACCACCCTGTAAAGGAACACAGAGGACAGACAGTTTCGCAAAGGAAAAGGGATGCACTCTGGATACTGACAGGAGGGTAGTTAGTAATCTTACAGTTCAAGGTTATTCGGTTTCAGCGCCAAGGGGGCAAAGGCTTGTAACTGTCTCTAATGGCCTTCAGAACCAGGGGGGCAGAACCGCAATGCACCTAGTTCTGAAGAAGTTCTTGGTGCTCGACGGCATCGAGGCGTTTCCAGGGTGCTTTGCAGCCCTCGAGATAGTTGGTGGCGGGAGACGGCTGTGGATACCAGGTGGCAGGCAGTTCGGCAAGCAAGGCTAGGCGGACGTCTACAGGCTGTCCGGCGCGGCGGCTCAGGGCCAAGAATCATTGTCTCTGTGCTGGTTGGCAGATCTGGTGAGCGTAGGGACCTTTTAGGTATCATGCATGCAATGGATAGGGATGCAGATGCAGGGCACCAAATAATCGAACCAACTCGGGAAGATGGCAAAGGCTGCTGTTTTATCAACAATGATCTAAAACAGGGAGTTACCAGACATCAGCAGATGTTGCCTTGAGCTCGCAATGCATTTTTTATAAAAACATCCTTTTTATACAAAAAATACATCAGATGTGACATCTTACTGCGTGGCAAATAAGGAAAAACCTACGAGAGATTGTGATGGGTCCAAGGGGAACATCTAAATATACTTTCTATAAGGGGTGGGATTGTGATTGGGTATCAACTGTCAGGTGGACAATTTATGCCTGCCTCTTAAACATGTCCTCTTAAACACTATTAAGTACGCAGTATATCATTGGTTGTCAAACTATATGGCCCTCTACAATTGGTTGGCCTGCTCACTTAGCAGCACTTAAGCTCAGACCCAGGTGCCAGGAAGTGGACTTGGCTGTACCTTCCCACCCAATTAGCCCAGCATCTCATCTCCCAAGCCTTCTGCCATGAAGATTGTCTTTGAACTTGGCCTTGCAAAGTATCCTTGTCTCTGGGAATATATGGATGTTCAAATCGTTCTAGAACATGAAGTTGAACTCTATTTCCATCCTTGGCTCGCGTGACAGGAGACCACGATTTGGTCTGTTTTGCAGAATTTAAATGTCTTGAATGAATAAAACTTAACACGCTTGGTATTCTTTCTTTGCACCTTAACAAGGGATGATTCAGCTGTGCACATTCACCGCCTTAAAGAATAGGTAACGGGCCTTGACTGCTTTAACTTTGACACTCAGCCAAACAGCCTCGTCATTCGTATCCACCATCTCGGCTTATTTTTGCTCCAAAAGGGCCCTAGTTTACTAAATTCATGACACCGATGTCCAGCTTCTATACAATGGCGGCTTTGCCTGCAGCCTATTCACTACTTATAGCCAGCTTCTAAGATTAATTCATGTACTTGTGTTACAGCATCTTTACAGTTAGTGAACGGCTTGCATTTTCTGCAGTGCTTCTCACACCTGCAATCGTCTTCTCGCATATGAAAGTTTACTCGATTTTTTTATTTCGTCATCAGTTTCTATAAGATGCATACATTCTCTTCAGCCAGTATTCTCGAGGCGTCACGCTTGTCTTTTGTAACATCACCAGCTCCTCTTTCACTCTTTTTCATATTCCTTCAGGGTGTTCCTCCCTCAGATTGCCTCTTCAGGGATACATTTGATAGGGTTTTCTAAGTGGATACCTTCTTGTGAATGTTCGCCGTGGTATAGTCACAACTGCTGGTGTCAAGCATGGCACAATCTCAGGCTTCCAACATACAGGAGGTAGTGGGTCGAGATTTCCTGCAGAGGCATATAACTGCTCCTCTACACTGGAATACTGGTCGAGGCGGCTCAGATGGCTCTTGTGACTGCTGCGTGACAACGGTCGGCATTGCAGCCGGAGGCGGTTCGAGGGCTCAACTGTCTCGAAAATGTCCTTAAAAGATGGACGCTGGATGTTGCTTGTGTGGCACTCCTCCTAACTTCTTCGCAGGTAACGTGTCCTTTCAAGGTGGATGGCCCAAAGCTCAGGAGAGTGATTGCAGGCAACAGCCTTGTCCTTTGTCCAGAGACTCTTTGGCACTTCCCACCTAGGAAGCTTGCTGGCAGAACCTAGCATGGCACGTTGTGTGCTGGCTCGGTACCGGTTCTGGAGCTGCTGCTGCATGGGTCCTATGAGTCCGATATCTCTCTCTTCCCTGGGAGATGTTTAGGGGAGTGATCTTACTTCTCTCTTGGAACTCCTGGCCTTCCTTAACTGGTGGAAGATGTAAGGTAGACTGTACCTTCAGTTCAGGTCCAAATGAGTCCTTCATCTTACTCCTTTCTAAGTCTTCAGACGATCTGCTAAGTGAGGGGTTCAGCCCTCTTTTAAAGCCAAATGGGCCCCAGTGATTGGTGCAGGTTAAGCCTACCTTAATGAACCAATCCTGAGTCCCCACCAAAAATCTTCTGTTATGCATGAGGTCAGGACCAGTGTGCTCTGCAACAGGACAAACGAGGGTGACAACATATACTTAAGTCCCACCTGTCGCCCTGTCTGCTGTAGATCAAAGTGCCTCCCTGTTTAACTGATCCCTTTGGGACTCTTGATTAAAGCGCAGGGTTCTCTTGAAGTTTGTGCTGGGAGCCGACTTCCTCTTTCCTCCAAACCACCTGAAAGAGATCAGCTCTGCAGGGGTTTCCCTATGGTAAATAGTGGACCCAGACATGAATTTCACTGCCTTTTCATACAGAGGTGTGGGAACTAGCATCAGGTTGACACATTGCATACCAAAGGGGTGTTGGCCCCACTTTTCAAGTTGTCTATTCCGGCAACCAAGCCCCTTCAGGCTTGCTTCAATTATCTCTCATTAGTATGGACTGCCACCAGCCGGAGGACAAAAGGAATGCAGATTCATGGAACATTTGATACTTAAATTAGGCTGCTCATAGCTGTGGGAAGGTGTGCCTCCCCCCCCTCCCCTTTTTGAGATGCTTTTGATGTACACAGGGCTGTCACATTCATGCTGAATATGACCGGGTCAGACAGCGCCTGTATCCTGTCTCTTCCTGGAGTACATGTGACTTGTGCAGGAAGCAGATGGACTGTGTGCAGAATGGCCTCACACAGTCCTCAGTGGTTGATCTCCTGTCTTTCATTTATGAAAAAGCCCAGACGAGCGCCCTCTTCCTAGTCGAATTGCTCACAATAGCTCACCTTATGTGGCCCATGGTAAAGGTCTCGGTGCCATCCATAAAAGAAGGGCAGATTTACCATTTGAGGGGACTCCTGCCTAGGGGACAGCATGAACCTGAGAAAGTTGGGACTGTATTGGGGGCCATAGTGAAACCTCTGCTGCACACCCGTTTACAGTAGTGAAGTCATGAGGACACATTAAATGAGCTAGGCCTGCAAGGCATTTACTTGAGCAGTGAAATTTCCTCTGTGTGATGTCAGGTGATGGCACCTTTTGGAACGTATTCAGACACATTTCCTTTACAATATGTAACATTTAAATGACTTGCGCCATATATGTGTTAATCTAAGAAAATGACACTAATTAAGTGCACACATTTCAAGGAAGGTTTGGACCCCTGGGACAATCGTTCTTGAACTGCAGCATAATGTGCACATGGGTGGGTGAGTGATTGTGACGTGTCCTAAACCACACTCTGGGAACCGTCCTACGAGAAATGAGGTGACCCCTCATGAACCGACAAAACCCAGCAGACCTGTCCTCCTCGCCTACCTGATCCGCAGAGTCACTGAGCACCCTCATGGTAACTTCACTCTTTCACACCAGGTGTTTTCCAAGTAGGAGCAAAAGTTGTCTGCCAATAACCCTAATTTTCTGAGTCCAGTATACAGTTAAATTTACTAGGCTAACCACACTGCCGCAATGCACCTGACCTACTCATCAGGGGCACCCCACCACCTGACCACACACTGGTGCTTCATGGCAAGTCAACTCCAGAATGTGCTCGTGCACATTGCTATCCTTTCCTCAGATATGCCCATCCACATTGGTTGCTCATTTTCACTGTGACGTTTTCACTGCACTGACTTTAATATCTCTTGAAGTATCACCCATAAATGCCTGCAACAGATGCCCACTGGGTCTTTGTTGGTGTTCATTCATGGTGCAGACACCACTTGAAGTTTTCCTTTTCTCATCCCTCACTCTTGCAGCTGATTTCACATGTCTCCTTTCAACAGCTTTCCCTGTGTCATAGATTCTGTGAATGGTACCTTGCTACTCTCACAAAGATGCACCACAAAAGATGCTACCTGCATGTGTACAGCCGTTGCGCACAGTTTCATTTCACTGTGAAAAATCCTGTACTGGCGCCCCACTTCTGTGTCTGCCCAGGAGGTTGCCAACCCTACCCAGTGACATATTTGTCCCTTCTACCCAGAGCAGAGCCACTCTTTTTTTGAGGCTAGCGAGATGGGCCTGCTCAGCAAGACCCTCCCTAGGGATCTGGGAAAGTGGGACGTCACTGGGAGTGACTCCACTCTAGGGTACAAGGACTCCCATTCCTATGAGGAACTCCCTTTCAAGAGTACATTGTCTGCATATATGGGAATCAGGACGACTGATGATCTGTTTTGGATTCAAATAGCTGTGACATTACTTCAATCTCTTTGGCTTCAGGTAAGCTGGATTTCCCCCCTGAACCCCACAGTCAAAGAGGAACGACACATACATTTTGTTATTGGTAATGAAAAGACAAAGAACCTTGGAGGAGAGAAAATTCTATGCAGAAGCGAGCCTGTGAGAGGGAGACATTATAGAGGGGCAGAGCCACACTATACCACAGAGCTGCTGGTAGTGTGGAGAGTTAGCCGATCGCTAGCATAATGCCAGAAGGCTGCTGTCCTGAGCAACAATGGAACCGAAGCCGCGAACGAGGCACAGGCAGTAGTCATTGTCTCGCCTGGCGGCATGACCACACTGGAGCTGTGGTGGGCCCGTTAACCGGCCCCGAAACCAGACCACCACGTTGGGTTCTGATCACTGACCTCTGCCTCTCCGTCCAAGAGAAACCCTGATGAAGTAATCACTGCAAAGTGCAAGACGGCTTTGGGGAGCCCTAGAAATGCAAAGAATGGGAGAAGGGACAAGAACACTATCCAATAGAAGACCAAGTTTGGTGGAATGGCAATATTTTTTTTTCCCTATAAAGAACGGAAGGTATTGGATGTGTGTGAAGACTTACGGCTTTCCATGAAAAACCTGCAACGAGGTTGGAGAACTGTATTTTGAACTTTGCCCATTTAAAAAAAAAAAAACATTGTTTAGGAGAAAACACAAGTAGTTTGGCCAAACAAGGGTAGAAAAGAGAGGCAATTGTCCTGGCCTATTATATATTTTTTCTGTGGTAGGACCAGCTAGCAAGTATGTTTTGGACGGAGGACTATATTTGGATATTTGACAAGCACCCTTAGTTGAGTTTGTTAGGTAGGGAATTCTCCACCGTAGCAGTAGGATTTGAAAGGCATTTTTCTTTTTATTTAAATAAATCCTTGAACATGCAAAGTCCTAGTCCGACTCCTTCACCACGCCAGTCACGTTGATACTTAGGAATTTGCCATCATCTCAAGCCTGTAAACGAACATGGAGTGGTAACCCAAATCGTTTAACTCGACTCATTTCATCCTACTGGAAGGCCAAACCCCATCCGTAGACTTAAATGGGTACCAACAATCGATTTCACCCACCTTGGCTACTTAGCAGGTTGAGGGGTACGGGCTACATAACTCTTTTTGCGTTTCGAGACGAAGTGTTGGATGACGACGTTTGTATTTCCTTTCCAAGTGATGCTATTGCAGTCACAGGAAACTGTGCATATCCGCATGGAATTAAGGTGTTGCTCTTTGTCTTGTCACCCGCACGTCAACGCTCAACATCTACAACAGGGAGAGTTAAGGGGGTACGCATTCTCTGTCATGTCCTCATCTCCCCTTTAGTGTCCACACCATGTCTATTGTCCTCTTCCCTCTCCTGAGGTCTGCACTAGCAGGCCCATCAACTTCGTACTGAGCGCTGTGCAGGAAATTGACCTTACATTTTGAGAACCCCCCCACCCACACCACTAGTGTTATGTGCGTATCAGACCTTGTCAGGTGGGTAGCCTGTGTGTTTCTTCTACTCCACACCTGTGTTTGTAACTATCCAGTATACCATTGGTTGTTTGGCCTGGCACTATGGGCAAACATATGCCAACTCCAGAGCCGTGCCAACGTGCAGGTAGAGGGGGAGTTGCCCTTGAGTAGCAGGGGGAAGGGTGGTGGTGGGGGAATTAATGCTGGCACTGCTATAGAAGCCATGTGACTTGGGTGGTTGGAAGCAGCCTCGCACTGGGCATATACATTTCTGGGACGTACTAGTTGGCCACTTTGAGTAAAAGCAGTATTTGCCATAAATATTACTAAAAATGCCATTACGGCTACTTTTAATAGTTTGCGACCGAGTAATTTGCTATTGTGGGCCACTTCTGTATTGTTGCTCTGGGAGATCCGACCCTGGTTGGAAGTGGCCCTCCTTGACACGCCTGTCGACCTCCCATTGACCATCCCCTGCCTCTGGCCTACACTCCTCGGCCACACTGCCAGCACCCTTCCAGCACCCTTCCTCCGCTTCTGCTTTCCTGTAATCCTCTTGGAGGCCACCCTGGAGGATAAGGAAGGAAGACGTCAGCACTAAATGGGCTCTAAGCACCTTAGCGGTGTCATTGTTTATGCTCAGGCGAGGAAGTGCTGATTGCCTCCCGGGCATGGACGGCCATTAGTGTGCCCGGCAGCTGTGACGATTGCCCCCGCCCCCTGCGACGCGTTTAACACATCAGTGGTTACAGAGAGTTTGAGGGCGCGCTCTCTCTCTGCAGGAGATTATGCCGGGCCATTGAGTTAATGCAGACCCGCATACACCCCGGGCAGGCGGGGGCTTTCAGGTCCTTCACACCACTAGCTTGCAGGTGCTTCACAGTGGTCGCGGGTGGCGGGGGGAGGTGAGGGGGGGACAGCAAGAAGGTTTACACCACATGCACGATGAAGCTTACTGTCCCGGGTTTCGGTAAGTGGCAGAGCCAGCTGTGGAGCCCGCTGGAGGGGGGGGGGTGCAGTGCTTAATTTATGAGTGCCGGGGCTCAAATACCTTCCAACACATCAGGATGGGCAGCTATCTGCCCAATGTTGCCACCGCCATGGCTGTTCCCCAAGCGGTCTACATATATGGAGTTAAAGCTGCAACTCCCACCGGCTTATTGTGGTTGATGGACGTACTCACTACGGCAGAAGTGTGATTTACAGATGCCAATCAACATACACACAGAATAACATGGCACATGTTTCAGTGTGTCTTTAAACTCTATCATCATTTACACTTCGCTCTGATTCTATAGGTGTTCATTATGTGACCCAGTTAAAATAATAAAGTTGCCAAAACACCATCATAATCAAACTGTCTGAGACCATAAGTGCCGGAGCTCAGAAATAAGTGCCAGGGCTGCACCCTGGCAAACACCCTCACAAATTTAAGCACAGGGGAACTGGTTTATCCACTGAGGGGGGGGGGGGCGGGCAGGCACTGGCCTAAATGCTTCAAAGCCATCTGGTGAATATTATTCTGCTGGTGGGGCATTGATATTCTGCCCCCCCTTCCATTACGTCGACTAGCATAGCAAAGATAGCACACTAACAGCGGTGGAGAGGGGGGTACATCCAGCCCCCCCCATCCTCCTTACTCTTCCCCTGAGTTCATACATGACGGCATGAAAAAGCCAATCTCTAAAGTGCAACACATGCGAAAAACCAATCGATGTTGGTTCTTCAACAGTACTCCTTAGCGGTTTACAACACTCTCACAATGCCTTTGTCCACAACGTGTGCCAGCATGGGCACTTTCAATTACTTTAAAAATACTGCTCGGCAGAGCCAGAGGCCTGAGTGGCCACCCCTCAGGACCCCCATCGCCCCCCACCCGGTGCCTGATGCGTCCCCGAACAGCCTCATGCAGGTTTGAACTCCGAGCAAGAAGAAGTGAGACCTTCACACCTACGCATTGGCAGCAGGCCAGGCGAAGATATCGGAACTTTTCCAGACAGGAGATGCATTCTTGAGGCCAACCACAGTGAAATAATTGACACATGGCCACTAAAGTGATAATTGATTGTAACAATAATTGGAGGAAGGCCGGGGGAAATGAGGGACACCCTGCACCTGGCCGACCATTCTGCGTGCTGCTAAGCAAAGTGGAAAAGTATGAGTGGGGTTGGTGCCAACCCAATCACAGTGGACCAAGTAATCTAGGGTCCTATAGTTAGTAGAACCAATGGGATGTCGTACTTCTACAGTAGCCATTTTGAAGGTAGGGCTTAGATGTCCCACCTGACAATGTTTATGCAATCCCCTGGCTCTGTTACCATATACAGATATAGTACCTATATTAAAGTTACCTTTCTAGAACCATTAGAATTGCAAGCCAACTTTTAAGCGTTAAACGTCAATGATGACAAGTTGTTAGTATAAATCATGTGTTCTTTATGAAGTTCGTTGGAGTCGTGAAGCGAGAGAGAATATCACACATCCGCTGATATTCATGAGACTCCCCGTTTTTTGTACTTGTCATTAAATGGACTACCTTTGCCAAACTGCTGAGTTGTCATTATTGATTTGGTGTTAGAGAATTAATCTGCACCTCCATCCATCTCACGAGTGCTGCTATCTTGTCTTGAAAGTGCTTCTGGGCAAACCCTGACTCTATGGGCCGGTTGGGGGTCCCAGAGTATACAACGCTTTTAACTGGTCGACCAAATCCATAGGACAGTTCTTTAATAGTAGCTTGTTCAGAGTTGTTGCCTACTGATTCTGTCAAAAGTTTTTTTTTTTTTTTTTTTTTTTTGGGCTCTATCCATCAGTAGCAAAAGGAGAAAGATCGGTGGAGAGGTCCCCAGGTCTTTAACAAACCTGTCTGGAATAGATCTTGGCGTCCTTCGCTCGATGACCATTTGAGCAGTCTTTAAAGGAGTAATGTAGCATAACATTTCCCCAGTACGTCCAATAGTGCGATTGGGTGATAGTTATTTGGGTCATCTCTATTGCCGCTCTTGAAAATTGATCAGGTCCACGGTGGCCCCCCTCCAAGAGTTTGGCAAGTCTCGTTTCCAAGACGTTTCTCAGGATTTGATCCAAGACCATGGCCCATTGCTCTGGGTTTCTTTAAGGATCATATTTGAAAGCCCATCTTGTCCTTGGGCTCGGGAAGATTTGGATTGCAACCTGCATGATGCGCCGCCCCCTCCCCCCAGCAGCCTCACGCAGGTTTGAACGCCAGCCCTGATTTGAGTCTGAACAGGATGGCACACCACCTGCAGATAAAAAAAAAAATATATATAAGAAAATTCCATATCGGCACTACCTGGCTAATGAGCACCACCCAGCTCTGACATGATAATAAACCTATGAGTGGCCTAACGTCCTGTAGGTTCAGCACACCACTCACAGGGTTGCCATGGCAACCATATTCGTGCTGTGGCCCATACAGCAGGGGCAAAACCCAAAAGGACTTGAATCATTAAAGTCGTTACGGGGGCGGCGCCGCCACGTGCCTAGAATGCTGCTGCCTCGTCATGCCTCTGCCCTGGCCTGGCCTGGCGTGGAGCCCTACAGTGTTGGTGCTTGTATTATAATGTATGTATGACTGTGTGTGTTTGAATGTAATGCATTGTGTGTGTGCAGGACTAGTTGGGTGAGTAGCTCTGCATATATGTATGTATGCATGTGAGCGCATTTATAGCATCGCTGTAAAGGGACTTTGGTGGCCTACTGTACAATTGGTATGGTTGGTGACGTAAATCTCTTGCAGAGACTGCCGAGGTGACCATTACTGGCATGGATAGGTTTCCTGTCTATGCCAGTAATGGTCACTTAAAATTGCATGCATGAAGCTGCTGCCACAACCTACCTCTGCCAAATTTGGGCACACATTCTATAAATACGCAGAGGAAATTGGAGGAAATCAGGAAGATCCAGGAAAAGCAGCGGAAGAAGCCGGCATCGGAGCAACAGCAGCAAGAGGAAGCCCATGGGGGCGACATGGATGAAGACTGCTAATTGTAAAAAAAAAAAACACAAACTGTACTGTAAAAAAAAAGTTACAATGTAACTGCTACCTCCAAGGGAGCGCTACCAACAACACCTCCACAGATGGACAGTTCTTAACTACCACCCATCGCTGGATGTTGTCCACTTATCCACCGTATAAACAATAAGCTGCTGCTAAAACAAAGTAATAACACGTTTCCTACTTGATTACAAATATAAAGAACTGCGTGTTTATCCCCCTTCCCCCAATTAACCAACAACATTTGTACATGTGTCAGCTATTATTATTCAAGTGTTTGCAATGGTCAGATAATACTGCCGAGTTGCACATAAAAAAGACCTTTTCATGTGAGCTATATTTTAGAACACGTGAATAATATTTTTTTCTCTTTTTGTTACCAAATTTCAAACCTCACTTGGAGATTTGCCACACTATACACCTGTGATTAGAGATGTGCATATATACAGTGTCTGAGCTTTGTCTAAATGTTATGCAGAAGTTTGTAGAGTTAAAAGGTTGAGGTTGTTATATCACGGAACCTAGGATCTGAATTAACAAGGGTGTGGTGGTGGTGAGGAGCGATTTGTAGAGACCACTCACTCCTCACCTCTGTGATGTCCGAAAAAGTGATCTGTTCCAGTTCCCACCCTAAAGAACTGCACAGATAATCGTTTTGAATCTGCTGTGTTAATACAATAATAAACACTGTAGCGATTGGGTTCATGTTGCCCTGCTGGCCATCTATGAATGTTGCTGCATACTGTGACTGGCGGCTGCGGAGAATGTTGTTGAGTGTAAATATTCATGTGTCACTTAAGGGCCTGAGCTGGCGTGCAGGAGGGTGGCTGCTAATAATGTATCACTTAAGAGTAACTGGAACCTACAAGCCACTGTGTAAATCTAGGTCTAATAAAGATTACCTGCACTTGGCTGGCGGCTGATTTATTTATTTATTTATTGACTGCCACCAATCCTATGCAAATTACAACATCAATTATAAACACCAGACTTACTATGGTATTTCCGGCCTGTAATGGCATAGGCTTCTGCAATGTGTTCAAATGCCTCAGAAGCAATGCTGCTTTCAACAATATCTCTAACATGGAAAAGCCCAGCACTGCCAGCAAATTTATGCTGTTTCTGGATTGAAAGTTGGTCAGTTTTGTACATTTATCAACCTCATTCCTGATCATTTAATTTATCATAAAATGTGCAAACGATGTGTTTTTGCTACTCCTGTTTAAGAGCAAGGGTTCTTAAGTTGCCGAAGATGTCCGGACAGGGTAACAGGCGTTCAACGCAAGTGCTGTGCTTTCACATCGACTTAAAACGCAGTGCCAGCATTAAAAGCTCAAAATGTGTGGTGTGTTTCATGCTGTTGGAGACCATTTTCTCTGTACAGGATTGGAACCGAAGGCGCCAGTGTTTTTTTCCTGTTTGGCAGTGCACTGATCCTCTACGTGTGGGGAGCCCCTGCGCTCAAGTCGAGGCCCTCGTGAAGATGTTCTGCTTTAAACTAAGACCCCAAGATGTAACACCATGCACCATTACTTAGTGTGGTGCATCCCTGCCAGGGACCCAACGGACAACTGCCCCAGGAGTATAGACCAGGGTGAAACTAAGTGTTGACCCTGTACTTCCGTTGCGTGTTCTGTTGGTTCTCCACAGCCATGGGCACGCCTCCCAGAGAACCAGTGGACAGGAAAGTGCAAGCTGTTCTATGCAAAGCCTCTGCAGGTTTCACCCTGTCCTTACAAGCGTCAGTTTGAAGTGTACCCAGCGCTTGAACTCCTACAATGACTTATACAAATGTGAACAAACGTGCTTGTTTGCGGGAAATGCTGTTAGATATTGAGCAAGAGACTCGCGCTCTCTCTCAGCAATGGATTTCATCACGCAACTGCATTGACGCGTGGAGCAAAGGTTGCTGACCCTGGTCAAAGGAATACGTAATTACGTCTACCCTTCTAAGGAGGACATAGGCTTGGACCATGCCTGGATGAAATGGTGAACCATTATTATGGAGATCATACATATTACTCACGCCCCCTTCCCCTCCTTGCATGGCAAGGGTCATTTGCTCTGACGAAGTCAACCGATTGGTCCCAGAAAGGCCATTTCACAAACCAGGGGAGTTTCTTGTGCCTCCAGATCTCTCCCTAAAGCAATGCTGGCTCCTCAGAAAAAGATACTCCGACCATCCCACCTGGGGCATCAGGCATGGACTTCTGGGGTGGAGGAAGGCTTGAGGCAGGAATGGTACCCGAAGATGAGAGCAGTGGTTATGCCAGATGGATGAAAGTGGCAACTCTGAGATTGTTTCCGTTGCTTTTGGTCTTATGACTAATGTGGATTCGAACTCTAAGGAAGCAGCTAGAATGGTCCTTACCTGGTAGCCATGTCTTCCTGGCTCACCTCTCTGTAGGATTCTCTCTCTCCACTTCCAAGTAGCTCATGCTTTTTATGTACAGCATTGCAAACAAAAGGGGTATGTCATTCCTCTTTGACTGTGGAGTTCAGGCGGGGATCGAGCATTACCTGAAAAGAGCTTGAGGAAATGTCACTAGCAGGAGAATCCAAAGCGAGGTAACAGTCTTTGTGATTCCCATGTAGGCGAATAATGATTTATGGACAAGGAGTTCCTTGTCCCCAACAGGAGTCACTCCCAGTGAGGTCCCACTTGCCTAGACCCCTAGGGAGGGTCTTGCTGAGTGGGCTCACCTCCCTAGCCTCAAAGGGAGGCAGGGTGGTGGCTCCCCTCTGTGCAGAAGAGGCAAATAGTCCAGATTCGTCACACATTGTATTATATTTATCCTGCCCTCCTGTTTGTGAGGGAGCCGATTAATTGGTGAAAGTAACTTTGGATAAATTCCAATTCACTCGCTGACCTCCCATTTACCTTACTTGCAACCCACCCTTCCAGCGGTGTTGGGGGGGGGGGGGGTGGGAGCTGGAGGTAGGATCTAGTTACTAACAGTGGACTTTGCATGGGTGGTGCACTTTATTGGTCCAGGAGGGATTAAGGTTCGAGACAGAGGCTATATGGGTAGAGACATCAATTGTAAATGTTTTTGTATGTAGCAGGGTATAATTCCCTTCTAGTACTAACTAAGGAGGCAAGGAAGGCAAGTTTAGCTTTTTGATTACCCAATTTACTTTGGACAACTAAACCAGACCTATGGCCTCTCTTGGCAACAGCCAATGTACAATAATTTCTGTCTTTGCAGCAAATTTGGCGTTTTATGAGTTGAGACATGAATGGGGGAAATGACAGAGAAGCAACATGCTTGAGGTTTCCTCTTTAGAACGGTTGTTCTGTATGAGAGTACACGTTGATTGGGCCAAGAGGAAAGGCCAGGCTTAAGCCCACGTATGACCCATTGGGCAGAAAGATGAATCCAAGTTCTGACATCTAGAGTAATTTCCCATTCTTAGCATGCCAGGCCAAAATTGGGACAGGGCCAGCCGCCCCCCCCCCCCCCCCCCCAACACATTCCCTTTCTGGTTCTTGAAGGACTGCAGCACAGTGTAAGCATGAGTGCCTGCACGTCCTGGATTTTCTCTTAGCATAGAATGTAATAGAAGTGCTAGCCTCTTTGGAAATACTATAAGTGATTGCAGATAAGGAAATTATGGAGTCAGTTATCTTCCCTAGACCAAATTGTTTGGAAGCTGGGAATAAGAAGCCGGGGATTACAACTCTGGCAATTCTGCAGCCACTGGTTTGTTCACATAAACTTAGAACTGTTTTACATGGGGGCAAACATAGTAAGCTTTCCAGTAGTTACTTCCTGAATAACTCCACTGGTACACATAAAGGTGTGGGTGAAGGGTGGATTTGAGATGATCTCCTCAGCTGACACCCTTGGCATGAGGGTATATTGGGCCAGACTACCCCTCCACAATTCCCACCACACAGCCAGGCGGTCCACAAGTCCCCCCTTTCCTACAAACCCTTAGATTTGCTTTTTCATTGTAAACTGGACCAGCAGCTTTATTAGAATGTTGAGGTCTGGAGCAATGTTGTTTAGTGGATCCCTACCAGGCAGCTGCACAGGAAGGGCTGTCATGGCTGCTAAACACAAGTCCTTACCCCCAGATGTGGAAAGTAGTCACACACTGCCAAGGAGACTCCTTGTCCTCCGTGCAGCCACATTTGAGGGCGTGTGCTTGATGAGTGAGAAAGTATGCTGTAATTCCTTAATAGGTAAGTTATGCGAGGTGCTGGTTGCTAAAGTCAAATCTGACATTAAAATGGCTGGGAAGGCGATTCTCGTTCCTCCAAACATTAAAAGCCAATGTCTTTAGGTTTTGAGCTTGGCCGTGCTTGCAAATGCTTACTGCATTCTGAGCTGCTGGTTCATGTGCACTCACCCATCCCATGCTGCATAGCCGTACCCTGTGATATCCTTGACTGCCCTCTGCCCAAAGAGGCTAAAGTCTTCTTCCTAGTGCTTGAACGCATCACGCATTGAGCGCTGCAGCACAAATGGCCCCTGCCTGGGGATCCAATGGCTGCTTAGAGTGGATCTTATAACCACAAGCTCTTTCTGAGATTAACAGCAGCATGCTGTGCACGTTTTCAGTCTTGAAAAGAAAAATGGATGTGCTCTGTGTATTGGAAAACGATACTCGTGTTGGGTTGATGGACTTCCTGGGTCCTTGGTTTACTGTGGATAATCGAGTCCACTGTAGAATTACTCTCATCATTTCGGCATCGTGGCTTTCCTCATTAGACCAGCTTTTCCTTTCTCCACTTTCTTGGATTACTTTTACTCTCCCAGCGAGTAAGGTAATTGGAAGGTTTTTGTCGGAGGTTGGGGGAGGGGAGAGCCGGGGGGTGGAGGGGGGTTGACCAGGGCTGTGCTGTTGCTTTGTGCATGGAAATCTGCAGCTGCGTCTTTGGGTGCCTTGAAGCCCAAGCTGCAGACCACACAGGTTCCCATGCTGAAGCTTGCATCATATTCAAACTCCCCTTCACCCCCAAATCTACACGCGTGCCACTTCTACAAAGGTAGAACGTCCCTCTGTTTTTCAATAAAATTAAAAGAAACGTGTTCTGGGGTCTCAGAGCCTTGCATAGGTCACCTCCTTTTCCAAAACCATTGTTAAGTGGATCAAGTGCCTTGCAGCACCGCCTATAACCGTGGTATTCAAACATTTTATTTTTAATACAGATTGCCCCACCCACCCACCCGTAAGTAAAACATTGTCTTTGCCCCCGACAAGCTATACCTCCTTATAGTTTCTATTAAAAGCAGTCGCCATATATATATAATATATATTTTTTTAGCTTTTCACCCCCATACCCTCCACCTGAGAACTTCTTTCGGGCCCCCCTAGGGGTGCCAGCACCACAGTTTGAAGACCACTGTCCAAGAAGAACTCTCTATCTGAAAGGCTGAACCAAGCCAGGCTAATTGTATTCAGGAAGCACAGGATTTATACACTGAACAGTGGCCTATACACAGCAAAGGGGCAATGCCCAAAAGGAAGGGCACCTACCACGAGCTAGACTTGTAGCAATATTGCGCCAAATAACCAACGTAGTAGTTTCAAAGCTCCTAGTGGCAGATTGCATGCAGAAGTATATGCAGAGTTGAGACTTAGACAGTAAGAATTGTCACGCTATATTATGCAGGACACGCAAGTCCGGTATCTCTTTCCCTTGCAGATGAATGGGGCACACAATAAAAGCGCTTTTTATTTTTACAATCGGATTCTTTTAAGGAGGCCTCAATCCGTCTCGCACCCAACTTCCACAAGCACCCAGCGATCAGTAGCCCAGGAACCAGGCCGGTGTTTTATCAATGACTATTTTATTAATTTGTGATTTAATTAAAAAATTGAATGTAAATTACAATAACTACCAAGGTGTGGCAACACAGTCTTCAGAGAACTTTAGTGAAGTAGCACACTAAGACAACTGGCGCATGAATGGTGCACGGATTTACTTTACTGATTTCACCACTTCTATCAACAGTTTAAAACACCATGAAAATTAATGTAACCCACAGGAAACACGCAAAACCTTCCTTAGTCCCAGCAACCCTCACCCCCGACCTCCACTAGGCTTGTTAGCCTGGGATGGAAGTCCGTGGCAAGGACTGGGAACGCCAGGTTAAAATCAGATTTGAAATGGGGGGGGGGGTTTCAGAAACAATAGGGAGCCAGCAATGAACGGAACAATATGTTTTTCTGCACCAGGGTGGAATGGGTATTTATTTATTTAGTTAAGACAATTGCTATGGGACAGCACACAAGGGTACTTTGTGCTGCTTAGACTAGAAGACAAATGGGGCTTCAGAACAGAAGAGCTAGCACACAATAGGAAACTCGATGTTAGTACATGCAACACATGAAAAAAATAAAGGAATACAATTGTAAATCCGTTATCAAAATATATTATGGGAAGAGGGATAGACTCGAAAAAAACGGTTTTAGAAGGGTTAAGCAAAATTGTCAGGAAAACCAATGCAAATGACACTCGTTTTTACTAAGGCTGCAAATGACACACGCTTTAAGCAAGGGTGAACTCGCATAGGAAAATCGGTTTTCAGTTAAAGTAACAGAGGCACATAACAGGTAGGCTCCGGGCAAAGGGATTACTTGCAATAATAAAATTGGTTTGGATTTAAAATGACAGATGCAAATGGCAACTCGTTTTGTAAAAAAACCATTTAAACACACGGACAAATTCGTATTTAGCTCACAATTTATTTAATTCTTTGGGGAAACAATACTATGACTCACAAGACACTGTGAAGAGTTTTTTTTTTAATTATAACTCTCTCGATCCCGTGAAATAATGTGGAAATGAATTTATTTACTGAAAAAATATGCTAGGGATTTACACAAGCATCTGGAAATTCTTCAATGGGAAATGACAGAAATGCACGGGCAATCAAAAGGATTTTCAATGGGTACAATTACTATAATGCACAGGCAAGTGAAAGATTTTTCAATAGGACAATGACTGCATTACACACACATAAAATAGGGAATTTTTCCATGGGGGGAATCGCTATGGCAATGTTGAAGAATATGGGGCTTATTTAATCTATTGCTGGGGATGTATATACTTACAAGGAAAGGGCTTGATGGACATCAAGGGGCACCAGGGCCTCATTGCTCAGACAATCAAGGGGTCAGTCAAAAAAGAAAAGGCCCCACTCCAGCTCCTGGTTTCACTCCAAGATTTAGGCCCTTCTCAGCAAGGATGGTTCCAGATTTGGTCAGCTGCACACCTCAGATTTGGTAGGGAGAGCAGTTCCCTACCAGTATCCATGTAAGCAGAGTTTCGTGGCGAGGCTGTGCTGACAGCTGAGTGTTTAGACTTCTTGGTCTGCAGGATGCAAGAATGGTTGCCGTGTGAACTTAATGGCGTTGGTCGCAGACCACTGAATGTACAAAGTGGAAAAATGGATTTACACGCATTAGCAGGTAAGACAGAAAAAATACAGTTCCCCCCAACTGCCTACATCAGTTTCCTACGTACATATAGAAGGTTGGAAGGCTGAAGGCAAGCAAAGGATTCAAAGCCATTGCAGGAGGCAAGGTCGCTGCTAACAATAACGGATGCTGACCGAAGGAAAGTAAAACGGTGTTAACACAGTGCGGAGGCAGGGAGAGAATAGACGGTAATGCTGAGAGGATCCCAAGAAAAACTCATGGAGGGAAGCGTAGCATCGTGACGTTGCTCTGTCTCTGCTGCCAGATAACTGCGCCTTCACAACGGGAGCGGAGCTAGGAAACGAGAAGCACTGCTGGAAGCTGGAACACTGTTCCTTCAGCACAGCGCCATCTTGGGAGAGCCAAGAGTGACCAACCCAATCCTCCTCCATCGCTGCCATAAGGACCATCTGCTCCCGCGGGCACATAGCACGCCTGAACAATATCAATGAAAAATATGGCATTCGGTGGCCGGAATATGAATACAATTTTACACATTTCCTCTAACTTTTATGGTTCTCATAAATGAGACCACAATCAAGTTTTTCCTCCTAACATGTGGTAGGTTGGTGTCACCAAAATTGTTGTTGGCTCAACAGAAGCAGCTCACAGACAGCTTTTCAGAAAGCCAAACCTGAATCGTGTGCGATTAATATTTCTCAAGTTATCCCCTAAACAGCATATCTCCTATTGATTGTGAAACTGGCCCACCCATAGAAGGGTTCTGGTTTTAGCTCTGACATCAACAGGGAGGCTTTTGTTTGGATTACCCCAAAGCTTCAAGGGCTGATGGCCAGCTTTATGACGGCCTGGGTGGTTTTGGTCATAAAATTTGGGGAAGCAGGAGAATTCTTCATCTAGTCGCCCTGACCGCAGGGCAGTTGGAATGTAGTTTCACACTTGGAGTCCACAGGAGAAATTAAACCAAGACTTTGGCTCCCCTTCACCTCTGCAAGTATTTTACTCTTAATCAACTCTTAGAATTGCAACATGTAAACACTTTGCACAGTGGTTAACTGCAAACGGTGATTACTGCAGGGCTCTTGTTGTGTTGCTGGTCGTGCACCACAGCGGTCTCCCTCTGTCTGTCTGTCTACTGTCTTTTTGCATTTTACTTTATTATTAAAATGCCATATCCGTTGATTGGCGTTTTCTTCCTTTTTTCCCCTGATTTTTGGAGTATACTTTTGGCCTGCGGGAGTGCGGTTCCTCTTTCCTCCCTTTCTGGAGATGTATATCAAGACTTCAGCTGTAACTTTTGAATGCTTAGAGTATTACTGTTAAAGGCACAATTACAATGTTACTGGGGAACTTTCCAGCTGTGAAACCTTTCGTTATGTTGTAATTTCACATTTCCTTGTAGATTCTTCTGAGATGGGCTCCTCATGAACAGAACTGCAGTTCATTTGTTGCACCGCTTGCACACATTTCAAAGGAGCGTATCTTTAATTGAAAGGGAAAAACTGAGTTTTACATATCATTTCTGTCACAGTGAAAGCTCTTTTCTGCTGCGCAGGCTTGCACACAATCTTGGCACTTTCTTTACATGCTGGATAGTTTCTGCCAATATGACTTTAGCTTCCCAAGACTTTTTAGAAATGTTTTCTCATGTCCTTCCCTCATGTGAGGCAATTAACTTTTTTAAGCATCTTCAAGTTTTGCTGCCTAATTTCGCTCCTTTTTGTTTTGAAATGACAGGGTCTTATTTCCATGTTCAATCAAAGCAGGCCTTTTACTGAGGGGCATGTACCCCCACTTACTCCGGCCTTTAGTTATGGCGTTCAGTGCTATTTCACCCACAGGATGCACATTCTCCCAGTGCTTAGAGGCCCTGCAGCATTGTGCACTGTCATGAAAAAAGGAAACATTTCAGACATCTGCTGTAAACTGGGTGGCTAGGTGGTTTGTGATGGGATTAGGGACCATAGGCTCTAGAGAGGTGGGACTTATGGGGGGATTTTTGTAAAGGTCAAGATAGGGAAGTGGCCATCAATGGTTAAGGTCCCATCTCAGGTCACTACCCTGATCCTGCACCCCAACCGTTTATTTGGGGGGAGGGAAGTTATACTTGTGTGTGAAGATGGACATGGTACCCTTTGTGAAAATGGGGGGTGGGGGAAGGTTCCAACTGTGGCGTGTTAGAAAAATTCCCATTACATCTCTTAAAGACTGGAGGAATATTTATTAGCGACAAATGCTCGCTTCCACCCAAGAAACATAGTAAAAAGTGGAGACTGTTGTCTTGTCTTCCGTGCAGAGTGAGTACCCGCAGGTTTGAGTGTGCGACACAAGGATCATATGTCAAGTGTTGCCGTTTAGGGGATTAGTGCTGATCTACACAAATAAAGCGCATAGGCTGTGCATGATTCATGCAGCCACGATTCCTCTGATAATTAACTTTGCTTCCTCTGCAATGCACCCCCTCTTAATGTAAACTTCAAACAATCAGGCTTGCATTGACCATTTATACAGTCCATGTTACAAACTAGATTGTATGACAAATCTGGACAATTTGTCCCTTCATCCACGGAGGGGAGCCACCCCCATTGAGGCTAGGGAGGTGAGCCTTCTACACAAGACTCTCCCTAGGGGTCTGGGCAAGTGGTACCTCACTGGTAGTGACTTCCCTCTTGGACAAGGACTCGGTCCACGGCAGAACTCCCTGACCAAACCAGCTTGCCTGCATGTATGGATGTGGAAAAGACCTATATTCAACAAAGATCCTTCTTTTCACGTATTGGCTACTGGCAATGCGTAACGGCATGATCCGTGAAGGACCCCGTTCTGGACATGCATGTGATGCGTATAAGGGGGGAAACTCCTATGGAGGAAGTGGAAACGGTACGCATAGGTGAGCCTCTGCATCATTGACGTCCTGGAGGCAGGGTGCAAAATTCAGGGGAGCTGGGGGCTATTTAGCTCCTGCTTGTAGCCTAGAAGAGCCTTGTTAGCTTGACACAAACCGCTACCAGGAGCTATTGTGGCTCCCCAGCCCAACTGATGCTGAACAATCACGCCTATGTGAATTTAACTCTGTTTGGGATAATCTAGAAGTAAACATTAAGACCCATCTTTATGACAATATAAATGCAGGGAGCCATAAAAAATTGACAATCTTATGTGGAAGCTGTTCCTCAGTCGTAGCTCCTGGTCACTGGTTAATACTGCATACCCAGGAGCTGCGTTTAGCTCCTGCTTATCCAACCTTAATTTCAAGCCCTATGTGGGGTGGAGCCACGCTGGGCTACTGAGCCGGTAGCAGTGAGGAGAGTAAGCAAGCAGTGAGCCTAGCACCTGAGAGTTGGTTTTCTACCTGACTGAGGAATCGAGGCCAGAGAGGAAGCAGAGACTGGAATACCTGAATCTCATCTGGTGGTGCGACAACGAATGAGTGGTGGTGGGCTGGTAACACACTAGATCGAAATGAGGGAGCCGGAGTCTGAGTGCCGCATACGTCAGACCATAGATGCCGCATACGTCAGACCATAGATGCCGCATACGTCAGACCATAGATACGAAGACCAGTAGCCACAAGGAAAGCCGACGAGGTTACGGGAGCCTGAGAAACCCAACAGAAAGCATACAATTACAACGTACGAATATTGTGAGTAGCGGCTATGAAGTTATCCAGGTTCCGGGAGCCTGAGAAACCAGAATGTGCAACTCCCCTATCAAAGGGGGATTGAGAAAGCGATATGAATAATTGATTCAATTAAGTCTGAAAAAAAGCAAGAGAAGATGCAGAACACTGATGGGGCTGCTGTCCACCCATCAGAAACAACTTGGATTAAAGACCGTTAGCTGGATGAGGATCGCAGGACTTTGTGAGAATCCCGACACCTCGAATGCGGAAGTGTTTTGAGTTTTGTTTTTTAAATTACAAGAAATCCTGGAGGAATGGAAAGTGAAACGCTAACTTGATGCACATATGTGGAAGAATATCCAGTGGTGGAAAAGGGGACTTTGAAAGCCAAGAACAAACTAAATATAAGCTGGGTCAGACAGACGCCCTGGTGAGGATATTGTACCAAGCCTCCACTTCCCTTTTTAGTTTTTTTCTAAAGTCGTAGGGCCTGTTACCAGGATTTGACCAGAGGACTTTATTGGACTTCAAACTTCCCTCATGCCTGAGAGGGAGCGAGAAGTTGCTTTGCAGTATGGACCATGCATCCTGCCTGACATTGGGTGAAGGACAGTGGAATCCAGAGTGCAGTGAGCCGGCCCTCCACATATAGTGCGGAAACTTGAGAAAAATCCATATAAACGATTGTTCTGAATTGCAGAGCAAAAAAATGCTGTCGCTGTGTAAGACGCACCCAATTTCCACGCTTACTTTAGGATGTACACACTCTAGAGCAATTATTCATTTAAGCTAATTTTGCATGTTTTTGGTTCAGAAAAGGCTTAAAAAAACAGGAGCCAGGTAGTCCGATCATTCCACAGGTTATGGAGTGCTTAAAATGTGACTTCCATTTGGGTCGGCTTCAAAGGTAGTCTGTTGGCATTTTTATATTAATTGAATGCATCCAAAGACTTTTACTCCGATCCCTGTGGTCGGCTTGATTACGCATGCACTTGATACTTTTTCTGTTTGTTCTCATGTGTAAAAACTGAAGCCAGGCAAATTCTACTTAAGTTTCATATTCCGAAGGGTACAGTGTAGAGCATCCATTTAATCAGGTTTCTACTTGACCCTTCAGGGTTCGAAATTGAGGGGTGCTGGGAGCTATATAGCTCCTGCTTGCAGTGGACGGGAGCAGTGCTCCTCTTATTTTTTTAGTTTTCCTGTTCCTATATTTCTATTCTGGAATTGTTTCATTTTAAAATAAGTGTAGAAAGCAGTTGAAACCTGAACCTCGGTGCACTGCACTGAACATTCCCTTAAACAGCAGGTGTATTTGTATGGGTGTTTGTATTGTTCATGAGAGGGGGCATGGCGATGGGGTTTATGGGTAGAGGGGCAGGCCAGCAGGGAACATAGTTCAACTTCTTATTTTCATACACTCTGACAACTGGCTGTTTGTAGCCTAGTAGAGCCTTGTTAGTTTAATACCAACAGCTACTTTTGGCTCCCCAGGCCAAATGATGCCGTACAAACACACTTGGGTGAATTTAACTCTGCACTTGGTTCAATATATAATTAAATGAGGACAAATTGGGATACATTTTACAACCTCAAGTGTAAGGGGTTATAAATAATGAACAAAATTGTTAGATTTGTGGAACGTTATGTACTTGCATTTTGTTCCCAAGAAGTAGCTCCAGGATGCTGGCAAATTCTGGATACTTATTAGCTGCTTTTAGCTCCTGCTTACCCGATCATAATTTTGAACCCTGTCCCTTACATGATCGCATTAGACACCCCATGATTTCATGAATGCCACTCATGTCATATCCTCACCTCTGGTCCTCCCGCTCCCAGCTTCCAATATCGCATTTTCCCTAATTGCTGAGCCTTCGGCCTCCGGTCTGCATTTCATGCTTTATTAGCATCTGGAGGATGTGCCAGCCACCTCCCGAGATGCAGGAAATACGGTCCCCTGGCCCTCTCCATAGCCCACAATCTCCTCAGCCAAGCGTCCTGGTCCTGGGCTAGTGGCAGGCCCCCTTTTAAATGTGCGTGGTGGTCCGGTTAGTTTGTATATATTTCGGGGGGAATTCGGTGTGCAGGAGATGTGTTATGCTGAATTCACGAAAAAAAGAAAAGGCTCCATTAGCACCCAGGCCCCTTGCTTGGGGTGCTACTGGCAATAAACGCCAGAGGGTGGCATTACTGTGAAGAAGAATTAGACCATCCACAAACAGTGTGCACTCACCTGGGCTTTTTTCAACTTTTGTAATTCAAATGAATGATGGGAGATCAACCTCAGAAAATGTGTGGGGCTAATCCACACACATTTTCCTCTGATCATCGCACAACAAACCTAGTCATGTCTACTCTGGGGTGGACTACAAGCGCGGTCACGTTTGGCTGAAATGTGACAGCTACAGGTACATCAAAGAATCTCAGGATGGGAGACCTTCGACCATGGCCCGCCTAATTAAAATATCAAAGGCTCCATGGATACGCCCTCTCTATTATCTAGGTTCTGCTGGTGGCAGCGTATACTGATGAGAGTTAATTGAAACAAAAGGCAACCGGAAACCCCAACATCTATTTTATATGCATGTGTCACTTTGAAGCTGGCTCCCAACCCTCTTTATGAGGGCAGTGAATGGCATGTCTGGGACAACTGTTTACAGTAGCCAACCCCTGCAGGGAGACCCCTTGCAAATTGATGGAGACAGTCTGTTCTCACCACAAACTTCAAGGGAGACATGTGCTTTGATCAGGAGCCACAGAAGGCTCAATTAATAGTCAGGAGGATGGGTGGGACTTAGTACATGTCACCCCTTTCCTTTCCTGTTGAAAAGCACTCTGGTTATGACCTCACGCATAACAGAAAATTGTTGGTGGGGACCCAGGATTGGTTCCTTAAGGTAGGCTTAACCTGCACCAATCACTGGGGCCCGTTTGGCTTTAAAAGAAGGTTGAGCCCATCTATTAGGAGCTCATCTGACTACTTCGAAAGGGGTAAGGACTCCTCCTTTGGACCCTGGCTGCTTCTGCCAGTGAAGAAAGACCAGGATTCCCAAGAAGGAAGCGAGATCCCTCCCCAAAACATCGAATAGAGGGAGATACTGACCCCTGAGGACCCGTCCAGCAGCTCCAGAACCGGCACTTAGCCAGCACACAGCGTGCCCTGCTAGGTTCTGCCAGCAAGCTTCCTAGGTGGGAAGTGCCAGAGAGTCTCTGACCAAATGACAAGACTGTTGCCTGCAAACTCTCCTCAGCTTTGGGATGTCCGCCTTTAAAGGACGACACAAGCACGGCGAAGAAGCTAGGAGTGCCACAACAAGCATCAACCAGAGTCCATCTTTTTTCAAGGCAGTCGCCCTTGAACTGCGACCGACTGCACCACTGACTATTGTTGCGCTGTAATCACTAAAGCCATCTGAGACGCCTCAACCAGCATTCCAGATCTGCCAACGAGCATAGAGACGATTCTTGACCCTGAGCTGCCGTGTAGGCCAGCCTGCAGCCATTCGTCCAGCCTCGCTTGCTGAACTGTCTGCCGCCTGATACCTGCAGCTGTCTCCCTCCCATCTAATGCTGTCACAGGAGCTGCAAAGCGCCCTGGAACCGACTTGACGCTGTCGAGCATCAAGATCATCTTAAGCACCAGGTACATTGTATTTCTATACCCCTGGTCTTTTGCTGAAGGCCCCTAGTGAAATGTATGAGCCCTTGCTCCCTTGGTGCTGAAACCAAATAACCTTGAACAGTCAAGACTGATAGCTTTACCGTTTACCCTCCTGTCAGTATCCAGAGTGCATCCCTTTCCTTCTGTCTGTCCTCTGTGTTCCTTTAAAGGGTGGGTTGTATTTTGTAGTGTGCTGGAACTGTCTGTTTTAATAATAATAAAAAGTAGATTTGTTTATACAACCATGACTGGACAGTCCCTTATTTCATTGGGTAATCATTTTGATTTGCTGTGTTGCAACTAACCAACGATCCACAACCTTGCGGAGATAAGCCTGCCGTTCTGTCCATATTACCAAAATTGGACAAGGTTTATAATTTACTTGTGTTTCCAATCTGTTCGGATCACTTCTGGTGTACCAGAGGTGCGTGGCTGATTGGTTTAGAAACTATATTCATCCCTGGACCACTGGTACATGGGAAGTTCGTCACACTATCGCTTCAGAGAAGGAGGCATTTATAAAGGCAGTGATAAATGGTGTTAAGACTTCTGACAGTCTTTGATAGTGGCAGGACACAAATCCCCTTTGCACCTGGGGGGAGAGGGGTGGGTTTAAACTTTTTAATATGGCAAGGACTTGGGTTCAGAGATTTCTTCGGAACAGTGGGCCAGTGGGGCTCTGGGAGGAGGGAGTGGAATCAACATTAGCACCGTCAGGCTAGGAATGTAGGCTGGTTTGATTGGAGAGGATTTTATTGTTGAGGGTGTCCATTTTCATGAACATGGGCATTTAAATATTGGTGCACCAGGCTTCGTCCTTGATCAGAGAGGGAGGTGGGGGGGTAGGAGGGGTTGCAGGAGTTGCCAGTTCCCTGAGGATAGTAAAAATCTCTCTGGTATCGGATTTAGCGTGAGCAATTCTGGCATTATAGGCAGAGGATTTGACGTAGATGATAGCTTATGTCGCTTGTTTTGTTTGTTTTGTTTTATTCGTATTTATATAGCGCACAACAGCCCAAGGACATTTGTGGCACTTGTTACAGTACAAAGCTTAGTTACTTAGTTACATGGTCATTAGCAATATATATACAGGTTACAATATAGTTATCACATGTGTGTTATATTACAATATACATGGCAGACGTGGAGGGGGCAGTCCTCCACTTGCTAGTTGAGGCGTGTGGCCTTGAGGTTGTTGCGGAAGACAGAGATGGAAGTTTCAACTCTAAGGGCGGCAGGGAGTGAGTTCCACAGTTTTGGTGCAATATAGGAGAAGCCTAGACCTCCCGCTGTGGCTCTTTATGCGTGGTATGTGTAGCTGGTTGGTATACTGAGCTCTGGTGGGGCAAGTGGATGTAGTCCTTGATTCAGATAGGTATGCTGGAGCGGTTTTGTTGATGCACCTGTGAGTGATGGTGAGGATTTTCAGAGTAATAAGGTCTTTGACCTGGAGCCACCGGGCTTCAAGTCTGGCCTGGGATATATGGTCTCTTCTAGGGATGCTCATGGCGGCTCTGAGGGCATTGTTTTGTGTGGTTTGCAATCTGTGAATGTTTTTGGCGGAGATGCCAGCTAGAAGGGCGTTGCAATAATCGAGTTTGGCTCCTATAGTTGCTATGGCCAAGCGATTTGGGGTGGATAAGTAGGGTTTAATGGCATTGATGAATTTGGTGCTGAACGCTGATGCAGAGGCTATGGCGCTGACTTGTTTGTTCATTGATAGATTTGCATCAATGTGAATGCCTAGAGTCTTGACAGAGGATGATACGGAGATGGTTGAGTTGTCTATGTTGAAGTTGTTGTATTGGGGGCTTAGTTTCAATAATGTGTTTGTCTGTGTGGCCCAGGATGAGAATTTCAGTCTTCTCCCTGTTAAGACAGAGGCCATTAATTGCCATCCAAGTTTGGATAGTGGCATAGATGTGGTGAAGGGCCGAGGCGTCTTGGTGAGAGTCCAGATAGGGATAAAAGTACTTGAGTGTCGTCTGCATAGCTTGTATATGCAACACCCATGGAGTCAAGTAGGTCGAAGAGGGATTTTGTGAAGAGGTTATAGAGGGTGGGGCTGTACAAGATCCTTGGGGGGGACACCGCAGTTTATAGTGGTAGGATCTGCGTTGGCTGTGTCGGAGTAGACCTTCATGGCTCTTCCGTCAAGGAAGGAAGTGATCCAGGATGCTGCTTGATTAGAGAAATGGGCTGCATGGGTGAGGTGGGTTGCGAGTGTTTGGTGATCTACAAGGTCAAAAGCAGCTGATAGATCGAGGAGGAGGAGCAAGGCCGGTTTGCATTTATCCACGATCTGTGAGATTTGATTTTTTAGGTCTAGTAAGGCGGATTCTGTTCCATGCCCGACACGGAAGCCAGATTGTCTTTGCCTAATATGGCGTTAGCTTCTATGTATGATTGGATCTGGATGTGATCGGCTTTGTCCAGGATTTTTAGGAGGAACGGGACTGTCGTTATCGGTCTGTAGTTGTTGGGGTCAAGTGTGGCCTTTTTTCGAAGTGGCCGCACCCAGGCTTCATTGAGGGTGCTTGGAGGCCTCAGTGTAGTGAAGCCACAGGGAGATGTGTTTTTTTTTAATTTTTATAAAGTAGATTCCACCAGGTGTTTTACTCCCAGATTTAATGAGGTCTGGGGTGTACCAAGAGTTGGAATGCCTGGCATTTACTTTTCAGAGAGCTAAAAGGGCAATGGTGTTTGCTGCTGTAAGGGTCAAGGCATACAGGTCAGCCAGAGTAGTAGGGTCTTTGGAGTAAGGGGGCTTTAGGTCCGGCGAATAGAGGTCTTGTGAGAGCTGCGTGCCCACACATGTGGTAAGGATACAGAACTAGGCTTGTGTTTCTTCCAGTTTGGGATGACAACGTTGATAATATTGGGGTCGGACCAAGGACCAGGGGAGTTGGCGCTGATAAAGTTTGAGCAATTAAAGTCGGTGGTCCAATCCAACCTGCGACCTTGGCATGTTGTGGGATGTTTTTACCCATGCATCCGAGCCCTACCACAAAAACTGTGCCTTACTGGCATTGAAAACATCATGCTGGCCAGAACTTCCCAGAAAATGCACAGGGAAATGCCTGAAGAATAGGCTGCCACCCATTTCTGCCTATGTTGTGGGCACAGAAGGGCACTGCCTAAAACCACCATTGGGCTACAAACAGTAGCCTGAAACCATTGCAAAAGGGGCAATGCTGATTGCCAAAAGCAACCCATAACTATTGGGAATTCATTTTCTTCAGGTCAAATATGGCTAAATTATGGGCACAAAATGATTTTACTACAGAACCACACCAGTGCCATGTGCTGAACCTGGATAATATACTTCCATGTAAAATCTCTTGTTTGAAATGCATTAATTCAAGACTGATCCAAAAAAAAAATGCATGCAGTACCCGCTTTGGACTCAAGGTGGCGCTAGCGGTTTAAACTCTGACAGGAGAACTGCTACTTCAGAAGCTAATCAGCCTTCTGTGACAATTGAGACTTCAAAAGACTGTGGGTTAATTAGAAATCTAACCACTTGCTGTTCCAGAGACCATATGACTTGATTAACAGGCCAAAAGGCTGGGAAACCTTCTCACCTCAGAAAGCCCAGGATATCACATGGTCATGCTAACCAAATGCAAAGTGGCCCCCTGGTCTGTTGACCTCAGCTTGCTGGAGCCCACACAAAAGACCTTTTCCCTTGAATAGGATATGGTGATTTTGACTGTTTCCTGTCAACAAAGATCTGCCAGCCAGGAGAGACATGTGATCACTGTCATCCCCAAACTTTGGGGGCGGACTCAAACACTGCAGTACTTTGAATTGAAAGCAAATATATATTTTACAGAAACACTGATAACTCTTGGTAACCAGATGACAGAAATGTGAAATTCGGGGATCCTTAAAATGAAAACTTTGCCCACAATTCAAGCCCAAACTCCAATTTGTGTGATGTTCTGGGGCAAAACCCCGCTATTTATTGATACTACAGACTTTGTGTTTAAGCTAGAGACATGGGAATTTACTGGAGTATGTATGGACAGGCTGTGTATATGTGTATAATTTTTAATGAAAAACCAATGATGCATAACCCACTAAAATCGAAAATAAGTTGCCATTTCTTTACCCAAGCTCCTAGAAACGCCAGAGTCGGAACAGTGCCTACCTCATGTGATATATGATGTGTGTAGGTGATGTAAAAACAACTGTGTATTTGGGAAAATATGTATTTGGATCAAATATAGATTTGTGTGCAATCTGACAAGGGGAGGTTCCTCTGACCATAAAGCCTACAGCATCACTCTGACTCACATTTCCTTCCCCCAATCAAGGGAGAGAGGAGGAATTGGCCAATGATAAGTGAGAGGGGCAGGCTAAGCTAGGCCCAGGCACACACCCATTTTCAAAACACATAAAAAGAGACTGCTGGGACAGGTAGAGACATTCAATTCCATTTGCTGCGGAGCATGCTGACCGACGACTTCACATCCAGAGATCCAACACTTAGACTTCCAAGCTAAACAGAGACTACAGAACTTTGAACCAAGAAGGCCCACTGCAATCCAAAGTATTTGTCAGCAGGCCTCAAAATCATTTGCAAACTATTCCACAGCCGGGCGAGCTGTCTGAATTCTTTTGCCAAGAACTCTTGCCAGTACCCAGAAAGCAGTGTTACATCCAGAATCCACTTGATCCGGACCGGAAAGCAGAGCAGTATCCAGAACCGGAGGCCACTGAATCCAGAGAGGCTAGACCAGCAGAGCAGAGCTGACCCAGATCGCTGTGAGCAGAACCGGTGCCTGATTGACCCGCCGAGCAGACAGAACCGCAGCCGGACGTGTTGACCAGATCCGTGATGAGGCCTAGTTCAAATTTATATTGTGAGTACCTAGCAGAACTGTGCAGAACCAATCTCTTAGGTTAAAATAGTTTGGATTAGATTATTTTAACTAAGTAGAACTGCCTCCTAGAAATCGTGTCATCTGTCATTTTTAAAGCTGCACAACTGTCGCCTGTCAATTCTGCAGCTGCAAGCTGTCACCTGTCATTTTGAGTTTACTTTAAATCCGAAAAACTACCTTTATTTAATCGTCCGTATCTCTGGAACCGTTTGTGCTAGGAACGAAATCGAGGCTTTCCAACAAACCTAGAACCGACTTCCTACTCCTTATACTTTTTCCGCAATCACGATTCACGCACTCGCGAAATTTACCGCGATTTGCGATTTTAGCTCAATTTCTCCACTTGTCAAAATAGCAGCTACATTCTTTTTTGTTAAAATCCGTTTGCAACTTGGTAATAACTCATAGAGCATTGCTAAAGTGAGCCTGAACTAATACCAACACGCATCTCCCACTCACCCTGAATCTCTAGAGGGAATTAAAATCAGTTGGCACATTTTCCCATCCATTGCCATCACATTTAAAAAGCATTTTGGGCCTGTGTTTCAAACTCCTACCTGTTTCCTCTAAGCTTGCTGGGGGGGAACTGAATTTCGTATTGTATTTGATTGCATTCCTGAGAACTGTGTGCTCCTCTTTCCATCTCCTTCCATTTCTTACATTGCATAGAAGAGGGGGGGTGAATTGCCAGAGAAAAAGTGATTCTTATCTTTTGCTAAAATCATATCAAGTATTTCTGTACTGCATTTATTCCTCATTGCTTTTCCCTTGAAATCATAAAAGTATTTTTGCTACTTTATCCATCCTATACTAACTCCTCATTGATTGTAAAGAAGTGTGCTAGCGCCAGATTACCCATTGTTGATCAACATCATATTCACAAGTGTAATATCCATTATATATATATATATATATATATATATATTAGTTTACATTTTCAAATAAACCTTTTAATTTGCAAAACAAACCTACTTCTTGGCTCAGTGGGGTCAGGGGGATTCTAAGAGGGGGGTGTTATACAAGGGTTGTCATCCAGAGTACTGACTGGATATAAAAATACATCAATAAGGGTTTTCCTCAGCATCCCAGACTAGGCATTGACTTAGCTGTAGTGTTGATTGAATATCGCTTACAAAAGTGGGGGCTCGGAGCCGGGATATTCTGTGTTAGATTTATCGCTTGTGCAGAGTAATACAGTGTGCTAACTGACAGGAGACATACATCCGGTCGGATCACCACGCTGTGTTATGCTGTAAAGCACTCCTCAAAGGAACGCTCTAAGGAAACGGTCTGTTTTGCAAAAATAAAATACAAACTTCTGTAAGTCAGGAAGGAACTCAAATTCCAGAATGACGACACTGGTAGACATCAAGATAGCCAGAGAGCACTTCTTACATAAGCTATTTGTGAGAAGTGAGTGGCCTCATCAGGCCAAACGGTCTGGTTGCAGGCAATCGCGCAACAGGTCACTGAATCAAGGTCAGATACATGGAGAGATCAGGGTCCATTACATGTGGCCCTGAGTGAATTATACATGGCTCCTAAAGTTAAAGATGAACACGACAAGATGGTTAGGATAGCGGCATATTTGTATCTATATATGAGAGCCATGCAGGACAAATGTGCTGAAGGCCAAGATCTGGCAAGTAGGCAACAGCTGGCGTTAGAAAAGGCCCAATCTGACCTGGTCTCTTCTGAGCAGAGGCTGCAGAGGAGCCAGGAGTCAGGAAATGATAGTAGGCAGTATATCATTAAAATAAGAGGACATGGATACGCTGCAACAGGAAAAGGCTGACCAGGAAACCAGATTTCTGGCCTTGCAGAAGGAGTACCAAGAAGGTTTGGCCTCCCTACTGCAGAGCCAGAAAAAGCTGGAGCAACAACTGGACTTCAACAGGGCATGCACAGAGCAGGTAGCCACCCTGCAAATTCGATTAGACACAGAGAAAGAGGAAAGCAATAAATTGATTCTGAAAGACCTGGATATCCAGGCAGAGTTTGATCAGGAGCGCCAGAAAGCTGGTGCCTTCCAAAGGCAAAGAGACGACCTGGCGGCACAGATGCAGGCTCTTAGTCAGGAAAGGGATACCTTAGGCCAGGAAGTCTGCCACTTAAAAAGGAAAATGGAAGAAAATCACCTGGCCCTCCAGGGACTGGGTGACCTCCAAAAAGAACACCAGAACTTGTTAGAGCACACCAGGAGGGTGGTGGATGCTCTGGCAAGAAAGGAGCAGGCCAATAGGGACACAGCTCAGGAGGTAACCCTCCTGCAGCAGAGACTGGCCCAGTACTCTGGGACCAATCGGGAGGCACAGAGAGAAAATGAGGCTCTCTGTCAGCACAATGATAGGCTCCAGCAACAGGTAGCGATGCAGGAGAGACTGATAGTCTAGTAAGGCCTTAACTGAGGAACTGAAAGCACAGGCTCTTGCATTGCAACAGGAAGCAGGGGCGGATAGAGATGAGGTTCGCTGGGAAAGAGAAACTCCTGAGCATAACCTCAGGAGCCCTAGTACCAGAGGCCTTCATCTCCCCCAGTCCCTGGACTCTGCCACCCCCATGTCCCCTCGCGCACATGAGCCCAGGGCCACGGGGATGGCAGATTACTATCCAGCTAGAAGTCTGGGGCTCATAGGCCAGTACCTCCAAGGAATGGATGGGCGGGTATCCGGGTATGGGCACCCAAGCACAGTGCAATTTAGTGGGGAACCCCAGGAGAGTAGGCCCATTAAGGGCATCCTGAAAACCTCTGCCCAGTTAGGTCAGTGGGGGGGATACCCAGCAAATCCTGGTAGCAAGGAGGTATCTGAAGACTCCTCTGAGTGTCACAGGACACAGGAGACCAGGTTCCCACATTCTGCCAGCCATTCCCAGGCTCGCAGAATCCGGGAAAACCTGGAAGATCAGATGGGCACCTCTGGGAGCAGTGCTTCTGAGTCAGAGGATGAATGGACCAGGGTTACCCGAACCAAAAAGGCCAATAAGGCAAAAAGGGCCTTGCTTAAGGACCCATTGAAACAAATAAAGGCAATAAGGAGTGTCATCACGCCTTCTCATAAGAACGCCAAGTATTCTGTTTGGGAACACTTGGAGCTCTATGAGCAAATGATGGAGACTTTCCATTTGAAGGACAGCCAAAGCTGTATTCAATATGTAAAGTGGACCTTCTCACCAGAATACTCCAGTTTCTTTGCGGGGCTGGAGGATCAAAACCATTCAAGGTGGTCCACATACAGGGCGGCCATCTTGAAACATTTTTCTGTGCACAGAAATCCTCAAGAGGCTCGCAAGGCAGCCTACAATTTGCAATGTGGGGAGGATCAGGCCCCACAAGAGTTTGTGCAAGAATTAAAGCATGCTTTTGCGCAGACCACCAGAAGGGTGCGCACGGATAGCAGAGAATTTATCAATACGTTTTTCCATGCCTTACCCAAATACATAATGACCCAGCTCGTGAGAGATTTTCATGAGAAAAGATCTTTAGACTGGGTCATTGAACAGGCTACCCGGATCTATGAGGTGCAGAAGCCCATCGAAAATAAAAATAATGCGCCGAAAAACCCCAAAACCAACAGCTCCCCTGCTGCTGCCAAGGTGGCAGAGGTAAAGGTTGCCCCTGTTTTAGATTTGGAGATTGGGGGGGGGGGCCTGAAAACCTGCCTGCACCAAATAATTCACAGCCCAGAAGGCCCTCGGGCCAGTCACAGATAGGGAGTCGAGGAGGTAGTCCCACAAATGGGGTCCCCCGCTCCCTTGACTATGTAAGTCCCCACTACAAGGGAAACCGACCAATCTTGGGTTATGTGTGGACTCCTCCAGCCCAAGGGGGGGGGTCCAGCCAAGCACCTGACCCGGGGAACTTCCCTCCTAACTTCCCCCAGGAGGGCAGAAATTCTCCAAATCCTGGACAGAACTTTTTCCCCAGGTATCCGCCCAATTTCCAGCCCCAAAATCATCCATCCTTCTTTCCCCAATTCCCTGAGCCCAGACAACCTAATCCGGGAGAGGGGAGGCCAAGGGTGGAGGGGTACCAAAATCTTCCCAACCAGGGGTACTACCAGAGCAGGGATAGCTACCCTTCCCGGGATCAGCCCAGGGGAGAAAATACAGCCCCGTATCAGCCTGAGCGGGTTTCACAACTTGAGCGCCAGGTCCAAAATATGGCACGAGATCTGGGTCACATACTGAGGGCTCAACAGAACCCTCAGATGAGCACGCCACCGCAGAATGCCCCAAACTTTGGACCTGGTGCTCCAGAACAATGATGTGGGCAGCACCCCGATAACCCACCGGTTCCCAGGGAGGAGGCACAAGGAGAAGGGGGGTGTGAAGCCTTGGAGGAAGCTTCCTTCCCAACTTGTAAACAGCCCCTGGAAAACCAGGAACCGGAAACAAAATCTCCTGCCCCTGAAAGTCTGCCGCCCAAGGAGCAGAGAGGAGGTAGGAGAAACAAAGGACCCAAACAGACCCACTTTGTGGAGGAGGTACAGGTCTTCCAATTTGAGGGAGGGGGATCCCCAGAAGATCCTGGGAAAAGGATCTTCTCCTTCAGAGATGAGGGAATTCCTCCCATGGAAAAATGGGTCCCAAGGGATTCCAATCCAGACTGGGGAGATGTGGAGACTGAGCTACCGCCGCCCATCATCTCATCCCAGAACCGACAATACCAAAATCCCCTGGTTCAAACCCATCCTGGTGACTGCCTCCAAAAAGGGGGGGGCCCAGAACAGGAACCAGGGGAACCCACAATGGCTCTGATCTCCAGTTGCCAACTTTTTCTTTCAGATTCCCAAGGCTCTCCACAGAATTCTGCCCAAATCTCTTCGCTAGCAATGTCCAAAATCAGAAAGTTAGCCCACCAGTTGTCCAAAAATGTGCATTATCTGTGCCCCCTTGAGGAGAAGGAGGGAAGATACTATGCCCCGGTACAAGTACAGGGGCAGGGTACAATTTTGGCACTGGTGGATACTGGATCCCAAGCTACCCTTCTGTCCAAAAGGGCCTTTGAGGAACTAAATGCAGGAAGGGGGGAGAATTACTGAATTCCTCTCACCGCTCTTCCTGGACAACTGCAGAACTTTGACGGGAAGGAAATTCCCATTGAGGGGACTGCAGACTTGGACATTAAAATTGGGCGACACAAGGTGAAGCACCCGGTCATAGTAGTGACTCCAGAGGGCACCCCTTGTTTACTAGGGAATGACCTCCTGAGAAGGTTGTCACCCCTAATAGATTGTGTAAACAAGGTCCTCTGGACCCAGACTAGCCGACCAATAAAATTAAAACAGCGTGTCAACCATGTTGGTTTAAACGGCACCTGCCACATGGTTGAACAAAAATCTGACCAAGTAGAATTTCACTTCCAGAACAACCAAACTCCAGACGTGACAGTAATAGCAGTAGGACAACAGACTGGTGATGGGGGGGGGGTCCTCTCTATTTCTGAAAATCAACCTTCCTGAAATTCTTTACTAATCCACAATCAGAAACTCCCACTCCTATAGTCCAGAAAGATGTGAAATCAGCTCAGAGCCTGGCTGATATTCAGCAAATTGGAGAGCAGTTGTTCATCCCTGTTCAGTTAAATGATGGGAAGGACTCTGTTCTCGCTCGAGTGTGTGTGAACAACGGTAAGAGCTTCATCAGCGAAGCCATGTTCCGCCAACTCCCAAAAGATCCAGCCATTCCCACATTCAAACTGATAGACAAATGGGAAATGGACCTGGAAGCACCTAATTCCAAACGTCTCCTGCCAAGCAGGTGTATGCTCAAAATCTCCATTGGCAACAAGAGCATAGTCCATAATTGTTGGGTCGTGCGAGACGTCACTGCCGCCTTTTACTTAGGCAGTGACATTCTCAATCACTTTGCCATTAGTTTGGACCTAATAAACTTCAAAACTTGGTCCCGATTAGCGGATAATCCCATGGGCTTTGGTGATCCAGAAAAAGCATTTAGGTCAGCTCAATTGCTACCTTATGCAGTTGATATTCAGATCAAAGAGGAAGTCACCATCCCAGAAAGGACCCGACAATTCTCCCTGGAAGTGAAATTTAAAAGAGGACAAAAATTGAAAACCCCTGATGCTTATATTCATCTAAATGCTTCTCTCCAACAGCAAGGGTTAGGGGTAAACCCAACACCATTAGTCAACATAGAACATGACACCATTCCATAGAGGTGGATAACAGCGACTTATAGAGTATTACTCCAGCCGCAGGCACCATTATTGGAATGGCGATTGATGACCGACATTTCTCCATTGATTTAGGAAATGAACTGTTAGGACCAATCCCCAAGGACTGTTTTGACAATGACAGTGGGGACAATACAACACCAGACAGGATTTTCACCCGGCATGGGGGGAACTTCCTGGTGTACACTTCTTGCCCTTATGGTAAGGAGATGTGACTTGTGACTTCAGGAGGGATGAGGTGATTTTCCAGGTCCATGAGGGCTGCCTTTCCCACCTGAAGCCTCCAGTCCAAATCAGCACTCTGACCAGGGACTTCTCCACCCAGCTGGAGGAGGCCGCTGAGATAGCCAAACCAGAAGTCTTTCCAGGCTTCAGGCAGATGGTGGAAGAGAGAGTCAACCTAGCTGATGCATGTGTGACTCCGGAACAAAAGCAAAAGTTGAAACAAGTTTTCTTGGATTTCCAAGATCTCTTTGCGGTAGACTCATATGACTGTGGTCGCACCGACATCCACACCACAACAATTCCCACGGACCCTGGAATGACTCCAGTGTTTGTGAAGCAATATTGTTTGCCTCTCGCATCCATGGAGTCCCTTAGTGAAATAATTAAGAACCTTGAGTCCCAGGGAATAATCCGGCCAGTACACAGCACCTTCAATAATCCGGTGCTGGGAATATTGAAGTCAAACGGCCAGTGGAGACTCTGCGCCGACCTTAGGGAGCTCAACAAACTGGTCCATGTTTCCCGATGGCCTCTGCCCTACATTGACCAAGGGCTGGCCCAGATTCAGGGGTCACAGGTATTCACAGCAATAGACCTGACCAATGGATACTGGACCGTGCCTGTCAGTAGCGAGGACCAATACAAACTGGCTTTTACCTTTGGGGGCCAGCAGTACACATGGACCCGGACTCCCTTCGGATTCCTCAACTTTGGCAATGAATTCAACATTTTTCTACACAAGGCCATGCCTGACCTGGGTGCGAGGGGTAACCTGGCTTATGTAGATGATGTCCTCATCAAAAGTTCATCTGTGGAGGAACCCATAGCGGAGATCCGTTATGTTCTGACACAGTTGAGGGCCGCCGGAGCAAAACTTTCTTTTCAGAAAGCACAGTGGTGTAGAACCCGTGTTAATTTCTTAGGGCATGAGATTACTCCTCAGGGTCTCTGTCCCCAGGAAAAGAAAGTGGAAGCACTCCAGAAACTGAAGGATCCCACAACTCTGCGGGAACTAAGGAGCCTCCTTGGACTGACTAATTACAGCAGAAAGTTCATTGAAGGCTACGCAGAGATCACTAGACCCCTGATTCATCTCTTGAGGGGGGGTCAAGTGGGAATGGGGTCCAGAACAATCCGAGGCAGTAAGACAACTCAAGAGAAGCCTCTCACAAGCGCCTTGCCTAGCTTACCCTGTCAGAAACAAGGAGTTCTTCCTGGAGACAGGGTTCTCTAATACGTGCTTGAAGGCAGTATTATACCAAAAGCATGACAAGGTCAATAAAGTAATCTCCTATGCGAGCAAAACTTTATCCTCTGTGGAGGAAAAATTCAACGATTGTGAGAAGGCACTCTTGGCAACGGTGTGGGCATTGAAGAATTACCGCCCGTTTATCCAGGGGGAACACATCATAGTGGAGACTCCACACCAGCCTCTGCAATACCTCCAAAGTGACAGAATCCGGGCTGGAAATGTGAGTAATTCCCGAATGACTTCCTGGATTCTGTCAATGCAAGGCTTTCCTGTAGAGGTCAGATATGGCCAAAACAAGAAGAGTCCCCTCGCGCAAGGTCTGGCTGACTTGCATGATTGTGCCAGAGAAAACTGTTTCGAGGACGAAAGTCTAAAAATCAAGGACAACACGGAGGCATACCTTAATTCCCCACACAAAGTCTTTGAAGAAGACGAGTGTGAGGGAATGCCCACTGTCTATGTGGATGGATGCTCGTACCATGTTGACAACAACGGGGAAAAAGAACTGGTGGCCGGCGTAGGGAATGCCTGGGTGAAGGAGTTTCCAGAACCCTCCGCTGGATACAAAATTGGTCCCCGAAGTAGTCAGGTAGCAGAATTGATGGCTGTGCATCAGGCCATCCTCACTGCTGTCCAACATCAACTCCACGAACTGGTCATAATCACAGATTCGGATTATGTACGGAACGGGTTTGTGGAGCACCTGGTTAATTGGAAAACCAGAGGCATATTATGTGCTAATAACAAACCCCTGAAACATGGGAAGTTAATCCAAAATATTGATGATCTGGTCACATCGAATGGGATGATCATCTACTGGAAAAAGATCAAGGGTCATTCCAAAGTAGAGGGACCAGACAAAACTGGAAATGACTTAGCTGATCAGCTAGCCAAAACCGGGGCCATCCACAGGGATCTAATAGAAATAGAGTCCCTGTTGGGGGAAATCCAGGTCACTGCCATCACTAGGTCCCAGACCACTGCTCACAATGATCTTTCAACTGCACAACGGAGTAAGGAGACCCCTGATGCTGATTTGATTACGGCTCAAAAGGGGGATCCAATAATTGGTAAGTTCTACCAACACATTGAGGACCCTGAGAACTTTCCCCTGACGGATACTGATTACATTGGGAAAGAGGACCTTAGAGTGTTGATGAAATGTCCAAAAATGTTCCGGATCCAAGACGGTTTGTTGGTAAGGAAATCCCAAGCTGGCCATGATCAGTGGGTGGTTCGTACCTCATTCCGAAGCCTGATGTTAAGTCACACCCATGATGCGGCCACCGCCGGTCATTGTAACGCTCACCTGATTCCCGCAGAGGCGCCGGTCTTGACTGGGTGAATGCCGTATCTTCAAAGGTGATGTGTAACACACGGTTGGCTCTTTGGGCTGGACCTCTGTGCACTGTATGTCTGACTCGAAGAGTAAGATGTCTGCAGATAGAAAATATGGGATTAATGAACTGGGGTTATTGGGTGCCTCTCTCCTCTTCCCTTTCTCTTCTCCTGTAGAACCCCAATGGTTAACGCCCTCACCTTAGGTAAGTGAACGCCGAGCTCTCCATCTGCCTCGGGGCAGGGTGCCGTAACCAGTTTCTTCACTGGATAAGGGTGCAGGCCTCTTGACCTCAGAGGACTGCTGTCCGTCGTTAACTGCACGAACTGTAAGTTCTGGGCACTTCAAATGTCTTAAAGTCTTTTGTAATGATATCTCTTGTTTTGCAGGGTTCCGGCGATGGCGGATGGCAGGCTGATGAGAGTTGAGGATCGAACCCGCGTGAGGAATAGAAGCGCCTGGAAGCACGTAAGTAAGCGCTTGTAGCCTGCTTCACGATGCGCACTAACTGTCCCTTTTATCTTGCAGGTACAAGTTCGGAGCTTTAGAGAAGCTGAAGGGTGCTGGAATACCCACTGGATTCGGCGTGGGAAGGAGTAATGGCACGTGAGTAATAAAGTTGCCCAATGTCTTTAAACGCACCTTCTTTTGTCTTTCAGATGCGGGATGCAGCGCCGAAGGCCTCCAGAGCGTGCGAAGAGCTGGTAAGCTTTTGTCTTTCAGATGCCGGAATGCAGTGCAAAGACCTCCGGAGCATGCGAAGAGTAGGTAAGCCTTTGTCTTTCAGATGCCAGAATGCAGCGCGAGGCGTTGGTGACAGCCGATGGACCAGGTAAGAGATGCGCTGCCACTGAAGACCGTAGTGCTAACCTGTTCTTTCTTTGTCTTTACAGGTGCTGCTGAAGACTGGATTCCAGGATGGTAAGCCTTTGTTCCCTTAGGCCCAGGATCAGAAGCAGAAGACACGATGAGCGTTCTGCTGCAGAGAATGCAGAATAACACAAAGCAAGATTCATCCATCGGGTGTGGTTTAAATAGCCTCCTGTAGTGCTTAGATGTCTCCTTCCACAGCCACGCCTAGGTAAGAAAAGAGTTCCTGCTTTCCAGAAGAGTTCCAGTGTTCTGAACCTAGGGAGTGGCTCCTGTCCCACCCAACAGGAAAAGTAGTCCCAAACAGAAGAGGATCAGGGGTTCAACTGGCAGGTAAGTAAGCAGCATGGTCTGCTGCAGGTAAGTCCACCCAAGCATTATGAGCCCGGCGCTTCCAGCGCTGGGACTGGGCATCTTTATGAGCCTGGTGCCACTGGCGCCAGGACAGGGTCCAAAAGGTCCCAATTGGGACTGGCTGGCACTCGGAACCGGGGTTATGGGTCTGCTTGCAAGGGAGTCGGGCAAGTCCTGATCTTTTGGAAGCAGAGATCATGACAGTCATAGGGGGTTTCACACAACACTTGAAATCTTAAGAGGGGTTGCATACTGGCCACACATGGGCCAGGACCTCAACCAATATTTGAAGGGTTGTCTTGTGTGTGCACAATTTCAGCCGACATCCCTCACACCCCGGGCACCTCTCCAAAAGAGGGGAATGACACTCCCATGGTCAGATTTGCAAATTGACTTTGTAGGCCCGTGATTCGCTCTGCTAGGGGGAATAAGTACATGTTGACTGTGACATGCTTGTTTACCAAGTGGGTGGAATGTCTCCCAGCCCCAAACTGCAAGGCAGAAACGGCCGCTGCCTTGATGATTAACCACATCTTTTCCCGTTTTGGTCTACCTCAAAGGATTGAGTCAGACAGAGGTAGCCACTTCACCAGTGAAGTGATGACAAAGATGTGGAAGATACTGGGGGTCAAAAGGAAGTTGCATATTGCTTACCGGCCAGCTTCTTCTGGGGCAGTAGAGAGATATAACCGAACCATTGTGAGCATCTTAAAAAAGTTTGTGGCAGATTCTGGGCCAAGTTGGGATATCCGATTACCTCTGGTCCTAATGGCCATCAGATCTACCCCTTCATCTGCAACCAAAATGTCACCATTTAAGTTGATGACTGGACGCAAGATGGTGCTTCCCCAGCATTTGCTCTACAGAATCCAAGAGCAAACGTTGATAAATGCCTCCACAACTCATGAGTATGTGGAGAATTTAAGGAAACACCTTCAGCATGCTTTTGCCTATGCTCAGCGGAATCTCGAAAGATCAGCCGAGAGCATGAAGACCCACTATGATTTAAAAACTACCCGAAAGGAAAATAAGGTGGGTGATCGGGTCTATCTATACAATTTCCAAAGGAACCAGGCCAAACAGCAAAAATTATTGCCTACATGGAAGGGAGCGTTTGAAATTATAGACAAGATCTTCCCTGTTGCCTATAAGATCTGCATCCCCAAAGGCAGTCTGACGGAAGGGGAAGACAAGTGGGTCCATATTAACCAGCTAAAGTGTTGCCATCCCAGGCACACTTTGCAGCAACTGGAGGAGTCCTCTGCAATACCAGAGGGGACCGCTCCAGATTAATTCAGTTCCAACCCTAAAATATCCCACATATAGTCTCTAAAATATTATACTCTTGTAAGCCACTGTCTTTGAATGATACCTTTGAGATACAAGTTATGTTAAAGTATAAAATGTATATGTCTGCCACACCATTAGTAGTGATGGAAAAATGTCTATGAATAGGTATTGCCGCTCTTCCTTTGTCATCCTAGGAGAAAGAAAACCTGGAGACTGGCCAAGGAGAATGATCCAAGGACCGGGAGCAAAGATCCGAGGGGCCCGGGGTACCGCCCAATATTCCCATCAGGACCGGCGAGGAGAACCGATCGATCTAACCGGATGGGGGAAAAGATGCTGAACTGTGCCATCTACCGGAAGAAGATGAGGAAAGCATCCCAGATCTTGCGAGTTCCATCTGTGAAGGATCAGAATGGCCATCGCAAGAAGGGGGGCTTGTGGGATGTTTTTACCCATGCATCCGAGCCCTACCACAAAAACTGTGCCTTACTGGCATTGAAAACATCATGCTGGCCAGAACTTCCCAGAAAATGCACAGGGAAATGCCTGAAGAATAGGCTGCCACCCATTTTTGCCTATGTTGTGGGCACAGAAGGGCACTGCCTAAAACCACCATTGGGCTACACACAGTAGCCTGAAACCATTGCAAAAAGGGCAATGCTGATTGCCAAAAGCAACCCATAACTATTGGGAATTCATTTTCATCAGGTCAAATATGGCTAAATTATGGGCACAAAATTATTTTACTGCAGAACCACACCAGTGCCATGTGCTGAACCTGGATAATATACTTCCATGTAAAATCTCTTGTTTGAAATGCATTAATTCAAGACTGATCCAAAAAAAAAATATGCATGCAGTACCCGCTTTGGACTCAAGGCGGCGCTAGCGGTTTAAACTCTGACAGGAGAACTGCTACTTCAGAAGCTAATCAGCCTTTTGTGACAATTGGGACTTAAAAAGACTGTGGATTAATTAGAAATCTAACCACTTTCTGTTCCAGAGACCATCTGATTTGATTAACAGGCCAAAAGGCTGGGAAACCTTCTCACCTCAGAAAGCCCAGGATATCACATGGTCATGCTAACCAAATGCAAAGTGGCCCCCTGGTCTGTTGACCTCAGCTTGCTGGAGCCCACACAAAAGACCTTTTCCCTTGAATAGGATATGGTGATTTTGACTGTTTCCTGTCAACAAAGATCTGCCAGCCAGGAGAGACATGTGATCACTGTCATCCCCAAACTTTGGGGGCAGACTCAAACACTGCAGTACTTTGAATTGAAAGCAAATATATATTTTACAGAAACACTGATAACTCTTGGTAACCAGATGACAGAAATGTGAAATTTGGGGATCCTTAAAATGAAAACTTTGCCCACAATTCAAGCCCAAACTCCAATTTGTGTGATGTTCTGGGGCAAAACCCCGCTATTTATTGATACTACAGACTCTGTGTTTAAGCTAGAGACATGGGAATTTACTGGAGTATGTATGGACAGGCCGTGTATATGTGTATAATCTTTAATGAAAAAACAATATTGCATAACCCACTAAAATCGAAAACAAGTTGCCATTTCTTTACCCAAGCTCCTAGAAACGCCAGAGTCGGAACAGTGCCTACCTCATGTGATATATGATGTGTGTAGGTGATATAAAAACAACTGTGTATTTGGGAAAATATGTATTTGGATCAAATATAGATTTGTGTGCAATCTGACAAGGGGAGGTTCCTCTGCCCATAAAGCCTACAGCATCACTCTGACTCACATTTCCTTCCCCCAATCAAGGGAGAGAGGAGGAATTGGCCAATGATAAGTGAGAGGGACAGGCTTAGCTAGGCCCAGGCACACACCCATTTTCAAAACACACAAAAAAAAGACAGCTGGGACAGGTAGAGACATTCTATTCCATTTGCTGCGGAGCATGCTGACCGACGACTTCACATCCAGAGATCCAACACTTAGACTTCCAAGCTAAATGGAGACTACAGAACTTTGAACCAAGAAGGCCCACTGCAATCCAAAGTATTTGTCAGCAGGCCTCAAAATCATTTGCAAACTATTCCACAGCCGGGCGAGCTGTCTGAATTCTTTTGCCAAGAACTCTTGCCAGTACCCAGAAAGCAGTGTTACATCCAGAATCCACTTGATCCGGACCGGAAAGCAGAGCAGTATCCAGAACCAGAGGCCGCTGAATCCAGAGAGGCTAGACCAGCAGAGCAGAGCTGACCCAGATTGCTGTGAGCAGAACCAGTGCCTGATTGACCCGCCGAGCAGACAGAACCGCAGCCGGACGTGTTGACCAGATCCGTGACGAGGCCTAGTTCAAATTTATATTGTGAGTACCTAGCAGAACTGTGCAGAACCAATCTCTTAGTTAAAATAATCTAATCCAAACTATTTTAACCTAAGTAGAACTGCCTCCTAGAAATCGTGTCATCTGTCATTTTTAAAGCTGCACAACCGTCACCTGTCAATTCTGCAGCTGCAAGCTGTCACCTGTCATTTTGAGTTTACTTTAAATCCGAAAAACTACCTTTATTTAATCGTCCGTATCTCTGGAACCGTTTGTGCTAGGAACGAAATCGAGGCTTTCCAACGAACCTAGAACCGACTTCCTACTCCTTATACTTTTTCCGCAATCACGATTCACGCACTCGCGAAATTTACCGCGATTTGCGATTTTGGCTCAATTTCTCCACTTGTCAAAATAGCAGCTCCATTCTTTCTTTTGTTAAAATCCGTTTGCAACTTGGTATTAACTCATAGAGCATTGCTAAAGTGAGCCTGAACTAATACCAACATGCATCTCCCACTCACCCTGAATCTCTAGAGGGAATTAAAATCAGTTGGCACATTTTCCCATCCATTGCCATCACATTTAAAAAGCATTTTGGGCCTGTGTTTCAAACTCCTACCTGTTTCCTCTAAGCTTGCTGGGGGGGAACTGAATTTCGTATTGTATTTGATTGCATTCCTGAGAACTGTGTGCTCCTCTTTCCATCTCCTTCCATTTCTTACATTGCATAGGGGAGGGGGGTGAATTGCCAGAGAAAAAGTGATTATTTTATCTTTTGCTAAAATCATATCAAGTATTTCTGTACTGCATTTATTCCTCATTGCTTTTCCCTTGAAATCATAAAAGTATTTTTGCTACTTTATCCATCCTATACTAACTCCTCATTGATTGTAAAGAAGTGTGCTAGTGCCAGATTACCCATTGTTGATCAACATCATATTCACAAGTGTAATATCCATTATCAATTTATTTATAGAAGTGTGATAATATATATTGTTTACATTTTCAAATAAACCTTTTAATTTGCAAAACAAACCTACTTCATGGCTCAGTGGGGTCAGGGGGATTCTAAGAGGGGGGTGTTATACAAGGGTTGTCATCCAGAGTACTGAACTGGATATAAAAATACATCAATAAGGGTTTTCCTCAGCATCCCAGACTAGGCATTGACTTGGCTGTAGTGTTGATTGAATATCGCTTACAATGTTGTAGGGTTGTTAATGTCTCAGGCTTAGCGATTTGAGAGTTGGCAAACCAGGAGCATCTTTTTGGATGAAACCTTGATATTGTTACCAAGGATGAGGAGAAGATTCTTTTCAAAGTTCAAGGTTAGGCCAGGAGGGTGGTATACAAGGTGGATAGTGGTGGTAAGCCGCCTGATGGGGATAGTGTCTTTGACAACAATAGCAACCCCTCCCCTTCTAGCAGTAATGAAGTCTTTATGGAAGATGGTGCAGCCTGGGGGGACAGCAAGGGAAGAGGGCTGGTCCAGATGCTTCATGCAGCCATGTTTTGCATATGGTCATGGTGTCAAGGTCCTTGGAGGTGAGGAGGTGGTTGTCCAGTGCATCTGCTTGAGCGAGCATTGATTTGAGCACGGTTCAGAGGAGTTTTTCTGCAGTAGGTATGGTGTGGTATACCTTGGGCTCTGTGAGGTTGAGCGTGATGGTAGGTGGCTGAGATGGTAATATTGGCTGCCTGTCAGTGGGGTGGGGGCAGTATGATGGGAGCAGGGTATCTTTGCCACATAGCAGTGACATGAGCGAGCAGGGTAACCTAGCATTGACACAAAGTTCGGGGCATCATAAGGTAAATTAGGAACAGTTAATACACAGCAGTTATTTATTTTATTTTTTATTTTATAGATGTTTGTCAGGCGCCGATACGACAAATGGTGATTCAAGACGCCACAAGAGAAAAAAGGGGGTGGGGGAAACCAAGCGAGAAAGCAAGTGCAGTAAAGAAGTGCAGGGGGTTGGGGGGTGCAGGTCTGCATGAAAAGTGAAGTGGGAGGGGAAGTGCAGGGTAAAGAGGAGAGGTTGCAAGTGGGGGGAAAAAGGGGGGCACAGGGGCTAGGTGAGTGCTAAGAGGCGACCAGGAGGGCAAGTGCCAGGGATTGCAAGGGGTACTGGGGTTGAAGGTCCACATCCTAAGTAGGAGGAGGAGGAGGGGTGGGTGGGTATACTGGGTGGGGGGGTGGTGCCCTGGAGAACTCGGAGGGAGCCAGGCAGCCAGTCACTGCAGCAGACCGGGTTGTTAGCAGGGGAGTGGGAGAGGGAAGGAGGAGGAGAAAAGGAGGTTGGTTAAGGCAAGGCAGGGTGATGCTGATAACATATTAGGGGCAACATTAGGTGCAATTGACACACAGGTACTACAAGCGCTGCTTGGCAGAAGGCAGTCTGACCAAGATGCAGGGTTCAGGGCATCATATGGTGCGCTGGGTACAGTTCACACACAATAATTCCTTTGTAGAGCAGAGTAATCTGGCGAACATGGTATAATAGGGGCATCCATGGTGGAACCAAGTATATTAGACGCAGAACGAGACCCGTTGCGGGTGGAGTTGGGTCAGCAGATTGAGTGCGGCAAGTTTGGGGGTGCAACCCTAGCAAGTGGCTCTGCAAGGCAGGTGGTACGAGAGCAGAGGATGATATTACTGAGTGCTATTGGCTGTGGATTGGCAAAGACTTCAATTTCTGGGCTTGCATGAGAGAGGGAGTGTAGAGGAGGAGCTAAGTACCCCAACCTCAATCACCTTGTCCATCTTGCCTATATGTTGGGAACCGGAGTGTGAGACACATGCTGTGCCAGTGAAAATAACGATGCCACAAAGAATCCTGGAGGCAATGTTTCCATTGAGAAAACCATACGTGCATACGAGACAGTATGATGGCTGTTTGAATGAAATCTCGGAAGAAGCAGGACCAATAAATGGCCAAGACGATGGACGTCACACAGAGCCAAGTTGAGTAACCTAGAAGAGATGCAGAGACTAGAGAATGGAGATATTCTATAAGGCATCGAGAAAGTATTGAAGATAAGTGGCATCTTGGGATCAAGATGAAGAAACCTATGCTACAGAACTGATGAAGATGTCAAGCGGTTTTACACGTGTACATATGCAAAGAAACGCAACCAGACAAAGTATTCTTGAGGCTAGCTTTATAGTGAATAGATTGCGGCATGTGTATGTGTGTGTGATAGATAGATATGTATATATATATATATATATATAGGTTTCCACTACGTGTTTTAGCAGAACTGGGTTAAAGAAGGAAGGCCTCTATTCCAGTATGTCGCAGTTAGAATTACAAAGTGAATCTCAGAAAGGTGAGACTGGATGAGCCAAGAAGCCAAGGCCTTATAAGGCTGGAGTGACCAGACATTGGATACAAATCGTGTGAAAGAACAGGGCTCCTGTTCAGGAGGCATGAACAAAACAAGGAAGATGTCAGAGATCTATTAGAAAATAGTAATTTTTAATACACGAGAGGCTGAATTTTGTGGTCTTCAATCACGTGGAGGGATGAAATTGGACGAACATGATGGTCACACCTACGCATGAGGGCAGAGCGTGCCTTCATTCCCCTGAATTCTCCAGAGCAAAGAACACGCCCAAGGACAAGTTCAAAGCCTTAATTGACAGCAGACCACTGAGGTGATGATGGATGAATATGCTAATTGGTGGGACACTATAGCTGAAGACTAGCTCACCAGCACCTGGAATCCCAGTCTGCGTGCTGCTAATGTAGGTGGAAAAGTACTGACGGAGGTTAGTGCCAACTAATGGTAGGGGACTGCATGATCAAGGGTGCTATAGTTTGTGTAGCCAATGGGACGTTGTGTATTGAGTGACGTTCATTGTGACCTGTGGCTTAGTCGCCCTACCTGATTAGAAACCTATCACATTACTTCACCCTTTCAGATGAGTATGGATCATATACTTAGATGTTCCCTTAGACCCCATCACACTTGCCACTAGGTTTTAGTAGTTTGCCACGTAGGATGATGTTAGTAATACGTAGGTTGATGTCACTGATGATGATTTTTTGTTATGAAAGAATGCTTTTTTTTCAAGATGCATTGAGAGTTCTTGCGCTGAGATGTCCGTTGTACTCCCTGTTTTAGATAATTCATATTAAAAGTTATCCTTTTGCCAACTACCTCAGTCGTTTTGATCGATTGATGTTTGAGTAACATCTGCATCCCCATCCAGCTCAAGGGTATTGCTACCTCATCTTAAAGGGCTGGAAGACCCAAATTCAGGGTGTGGCCGGGCCATATAAAGGATTGGCATGGTGCATCCTCCATTGCTGACATGTGGCATTGAGGAGTCAAAGGAACTTCTTTGACTGCCCGAGGATGCCCATTTCATGTTGGCCCCAGTGTGTGTGGATCAACCCGCAGATTAGTAGCCTGGGACAGTCGTCAGAAGTATGGGTGCAGACGGTAAGCTTGAAGGGCAAAGGAGGCACTGTGTGTGTGTAACGCTGTGAAGGTGGCGGCCATAACTTAACTGTTGCGAGAGGAAGCTGGTGTGCGGGCAGCATAGGGATGAACAGGGCACAAGTGAGATTGAGAACCGATGTGGTTTCAGGCCACAGCGGAGCAAAGCTAAATGCACCCTTGCCAGGATCGGCCGGAACATTTTTTTTACCTGCATATATCGGTTTTGAGGCTGGACTCTGGTTGACTCCGGTTAATACGCTGATGTGTTGGCCGGGGTGCAGCAAGAGATCTGAAAGGGCAGAGTGGGTGCCCCTTTCCTATTGACCCTGACCAGCCTAGACAGGATCAACCCTTGCCCTGGGATCCTTGAGGTGGATCCAGCTTCGCCTGCCGACTTGCTTCAAGTGTGGCCTTTAATGCTGGTGGCACAGTGCTCTGGCTATGCATTGCCATAGAGGTATTCATAGTGGTTAGAGTGTCTTCTGTGCGGCGCTCTGCAAGACTGGGGCATCTGCTATGTGGAATCCATCCGGCGGCCATCTTCGCAGGGAGCTCCTCCTCCAGACCTGCTATGGATTATATAGGTGTTTGCAGGGAGGCTCGTGCAGCATGCAGGTTTGCTGTGATGCAGGGCAGGGCTGCTTGTGGTGCTGGAAGGACAGCAGGCCCAGACGGGGTCCACCTTTGAGGATTTGACAGGATTTGTCACTGCACCAAAGGGCTAAATCACAGTGGGACACCAGGGAGCAGAAACCTGAGAGCAGAAATGAATATGCATCAGAGTTTAGAAGCGGTTTTCACAAAATTATGGAGATCTTAATTATGGTGATAAAATGATGGACTTTTTATTTAGAGCAAACCTAAACTAATTCTACAATTGTCAAACTTTTTACATTATTAGCTATTGCTGAAGGATATGTTTTAGTGTTTTATATAAGGTATATTTATTTTTATTACAAGACTAGCTGGAAGTGGTGGTTTGTAAGAGTAGGCCGGGCGGGGAGCTTTATGTGCTGCCTCATTAGAATTAAACATATTTTAGGCAAAATGTCATTAATAAAGGTCTAATAGTCATCGACCTGCAATGGAGTAGATGGTAAAAGTGTGTGAAGGCATTTTTCAAGTCATTTTTCAAATTTGTGTGATTTGTTTAGCAGTGTTATGCGGAAAAAGGGGCACGTTCGCCCATCCACAGGACATGGTCCCGCGGACTGCTTTCAATCAGGAAACACTATAAAAAAGCATGATTGAACTGCAACAAGAGGAGTACGGCGGCCAAACCAAACCGCCCGTGCAAAGGAACAAAGGAGAAGGTCCTAAGCCAAAACAGAAACGCAGACATTCTCCCGAAGCAGTGTAGGTAACTGGGAGAACAGGAAGACGGGGAGGCCAAAAGAGACTAATTATGTAATCGGAGATACTCGTCCCAGTAGAAGTGACGAACACTTGAAACAAAGGCTAGTTAACTTGAAATGCAAGAACGAGAATCGCAGAAGGTCCTGAGAGGCAAACCAATAGTGCTTGGGGAATCGCTACCCTGGGTAGAGGGGAAACTATCCCATTATTCAACAAGAAAAGAGTGGAATATAATGGAGAGAAAGCATTGCAAACTGAAAGACCGAGAAACCCCCAAGATACATACACAAAAGAGATCAGGCTGAAAAGAGCTGAACTACATGTCCAGAGAACAAGAGCCACACAGGGAAATCTACTTTCCTCAAAGCCCATTAACCCAGATCCAAAGATTCGACAAAGGTTAAAGAAAGACATTTCTAAAGGAGAGCGAAAAGCCAACAATAGCTTGAGAGAACTACATGAATTGATAAAGTAACAAGAGACTATTTAAAAAAAAAATGCATGTTAGCGAGAGAGAAAAAAAAGACCACAGCAAGAAGCAATCCTTGGAGAAGGGAGTCCTTCTCCTGACCTTAGTTTAGATTACTGGTCAGGTCAGTTAGGGCTAGTTTTGGACAGCAGACTTATTCCTTTTGGACATTTATTGACTAGCACCTTATTTCGTAAAATAAGTAGGAAACACCCCACAGTCCTAGGTAAAGAGTCCTTATTCTTTAATAAACACACATTCGAAATGACCTAAGTAGCCTCGTTGTCCTCCTTACCTGACAGTCTTCAATTGTGGGTGTATATAAAGCTTTGGAATACAATAGAACATTTCTGATTAAACGTTTTAAGCGCACATCACTTAATGTTGTAGTGCTTGTATATTTGACTTTATGATACTGAACATGAAGCTAGAATCATTGTCCATGTGCATACAATTCTTTGATATTTGTTTTTGAAAGTTGTCATGGTGGGTTTATTATGTGATTTGTGCATTTTCCAAATCTGTTCTTAAAACAATAGGGTATTGGTTTAGTTCATGAAAGTGAAACTTTCACAAATATTTGCTCCATGATGAGAACTGGTTAAAAAATGTGGGAAAATTGCAAATTCGGCTCCAACCTCAGCTTCACCTCTTAATCAACATGTCTGATTGTGGGAAACTCATTTAATCTTGTTTTGTCAAAATTGCCAGTCTGTAAACTTTTTTTAAATTCGCCTAAGAGTAATTTAGTACTGAGGGTTTGCTCTTCAAAAAAGTCTCACTCGTCGTTACCTGCTCTGTATATCACAATAGTGACCATTGATAGATTTTGCATGCCACAATCCTATGTTTCTTTGCAGTCTGATATAAATATCTCTTGAAAGCCATAACTTCTAATTTATATCCATAATGGATGCAATCTGTGTACATTCTGGAGAACTTTTACATTTAGTGAGACTGCTGATCTATGAGTCTTCTCTCTATGCTGGGATATGTGTGCCTTTTTCATATGGCTACTTATCTGTGCAATTCATCTGACCTGCGCCTTTCTCGTAGCTGCTTTTGTTAAAATGTGTCCTGTACCTATCCTTAAACACAAGTACGCTTGTTGTGACCAGAAAATGCTGTCCTTCAAATGCTGCTTATCGCTGTGATTCCAGCAAGTTTTCAGAGGGCAAGGGAACCTGGAAGGGGGGAGGGGGGTGTACCCATGCCTATGTCACAGCCACAGGACAGAATATCAAGGTGTGTGTTGTCATTGTGATAGGAGAGGGGAGGCGCGACCAGAGAGTCTGGATCCCATAATTTCTTGAGTTCAGAGGGGGGGTCTCCAAAAGGTGCTTGCTCTAGAGGGAGGGGGGAGGGAGCGAGCTGGGGGTGGGGTTATTCTGCTCCTGCTCCATTTAGGTTGGCCATAATTATCACGCCTGGGTGAGTGGATTGAGACTAGCAGGTCGTCACCCAATTGTAGATACTGATAAGAGATCTGGAGTGATGCATTGTCATCGTTTCTTGTGCCAGCATTGCTGCCATTCCCTGTCGCGTCCCGGTTCTGCGAGTGCTTAATTCATCACGACATATATCTTAATTTCTTTATATTTCTCTTGTTTTTTTTTGCTGTGGTCCTGAGGAAGAATATGGCAACCTATGCTGGGAATGTGCTTGGAATGTCTTCCTGTGTAGCAGATTGTTTTTCTTGACCCGCCCCCCTCGCCTGCATGTTTTGCCACCATGTCTGGGAAGGGGGATGTATATCAATCGGCTGCGAAACTCTGGCCGCAGACCACATTCCAGAAATCCCAAGGGGGGCGGGGGAGGGGAGAGCAGAGAGCTGGAGCCTGTTATTAGTATTTCGTTTGTCAAATGGGCCTATGCGTACCATATTGGTTTCACTGCCTCCTCTCCCCTCCCCCACACCTCCTTGTGCATAGCTCTCCTCCAGGTGTCTGCCACTCTACCCTGTCCCATGATAGCTATGTAGGTTTCTGGCTATGTGAACACGCTTTGATACTGCGCCCATCACCACCGGCTTGGTCTTGCGGCACTGAGGCTGGTCCAGGTGGTGGTAGTGCACTTTCACCAACTTCAGATCATTCAAAGCACTATGGGCAAGAGGGAAAACTGGTGAGCAGGTAAAACAGTAGGCCGGGCGGCGGGAAGAGGAGGGTGTAAGCCAAATCGTGAGGGTGGGGGGATGGAAATGGCATGGGACACTATTGGGCACAGTCAGGTGGGGACTCAGACTGAGGCCCCAGACATGCAGCGCTGTCCCCATTTACCACCTCTCCCCCCCCCTACCATAGCCACCTGCACTCTGGCTGGCCTCTAGGTGCACCCACATGGCCCTCCAGAAGGAATGGGCTGCCTGTGCAGAGACACCGGGCCTTACAGACACATATGTGGTCTTATACCGTGCACTGCTGCCAGCGTGGTCTGTTGGCGCTCTGCTGGATCTGAAAAGAAAGGAAGCCTCGGGGTGGGGGTTTGGGGGGGCTGTGTTAGTGGAATTGAGAGGGAAAGCGCGAGGATCTTTCATGTGCTGTTGGTAACTTGAGTTCAGAAAAAAATGTCACTGTGTGCTGGTTTGAGTTGTTTCGTGGTTGTAATGTTTTGCTTAGTGTGTTGGTGTGGGAGCAGTTTGTGTGGTTGGCCAAGTTTCCTGTTCGGGGTTGTGTGTAGTGCGTTGTGGTTTGTGATGGCCTTATAATTGTTCTTTTATAACGCGCTTAATACCAGCGCGTGGTTTCTAAGAGCAGGATCTGGATTTGAACCTTTGTTGCGCTGCGTTGTCTTGCTTCCCAGACAAACACGTTGCCCCTGAGCTATCCTTATCAATGATTTGTTCTGGTTGAGGTATGTAGTATGTTCTGTGTTTTAGGGTGAGTAAGCAGAGCATCTTGGGGTTGCTAGTCGTTTTGGGGAGGGGACATGTGCATTACATTAATCTACATTCTCCACAATTACATCCCCCAGAACACATAGATTCAACACATTAGCAGCTCTGAAAAGGGTTTGGCGTGTGGAAGGCAAAATCTAATGGCACTTGGAGCACAGCTGGAAGAGATTCAGAACCTATGCGTTGGGCAAGTGCCCCTTGATTCAAACTAGGAGAAAATGCATCTATATTCAAAACATACTGCTATGTGGAAATACTTCAAACTCTGCTGCTGTGAACGTACTCCTAGTTTCAAACCTATGCTGTGTGTGGGTCAGTATACGGCCACCTGGAGTACATTGAACCTGGCGCATTACAGTTCCTATCCCCCACCCTCCCTATTGGAACTGTGCGCTCCAGGGAAAACGTGGGCATTGATTTCCCAACACTATTACAAGAAAATATCTTCTCTTGGCTTATACTGTGTTGATTTTCTGAAAGACAGCAGTCTATTCACCCACTGCACTTTGTTCGGTTATACAAAGTGAGTTAAATGAAATTAGCATATTTCACATATCTCACTCCCGATTTGGCATGTCCCCTCATTTTCCCCCTTTTTGTTTGTTTATTTTATTTATATAGCGCGCCTGACTCAGGGGTACCCGGGGGCGCTCTGAGGTGAAGGTAATGGTTACAAGATGCAGTTTATACAGACAGAATACAGATAATACATTTAAATAGCAGAGGAAGGCATGGATAATGATATATACAGGTAAGGGAAGGGGAGTACAGGGTGCATGTGTAAGGTAAGTAGTGGTCGTTTTTGTTCAGTAACCATGTGATGACGTGACTTCTGAATATTTTAAAGGTAGGAATAGTTTTGATGTCTTGTGGAAGTGTGTTCCCTAATTGTGAGGCTAGGACCGGGAAACTCGTTCCGCCATACCTTGGCAGCACCAGGCAAGATGTGCTCGTAGATCTAGTAATTCTGGCTGACTATTTTAGAGTAAATTTATCCGTGAGATATGGTGGGACTTGGTGGTTCAAGGCTTTATAAGTAAAGCAGATGGTTTTTAAGTCAATGTTTTCTTGTATGGAGAGGCATTTGTACAATATTCTAGTTGCAGAAATGTGCTCTCTTCTAGGTACGTTTTAATGCAGCTCTGAGTGCATTATTTTGCAGAACCTGCAGTTTGTTAATTATGGATTTGTTGGTGCCTAAGTATAGACCATTGCAGTAGTCCAGTTTGGACTGTATAAGTGCTCTGGCCAATATAAGGCACTTATTGGAAGACAATAGGGGTCTGCACGCCCTGATCAGCTTGCCTATGTAGGCAGTGGCTGAGGCAGTCATGTTTATTTGTTTGGTTAGGTTGGTATTGGCATTGAGGTAGAAGTCACGTGTTTTTACATTTTTGGCAATAGGTATGTTCCCATCAATGAGGATGCTACTGTAGTTGGGACTACGTTTCAGCAGGTGAGCAGACTAGGAGTAGCTCAGTCTTATCATTCAGGCAGAGGCCATGTGTGGCCATCCATGCCTGAATGATGGTGTAGACTTCGTTAATCCGGCAAACATCAGAGTCGTAGGTACCTGATATAGTTAGGATTATCTGGGTGTCATCTGCATAGTTGGTGTAGGTGACACCCAGATGGTCCAGTTTGTCAAATAAGGGCTTTGTAAAGATATTGTACAAAGCTGGCGATACATAGGAGGCTTGTGGGACACCGCAGGTGATGGGGATCGAGACGGCTGCGGCTGTGGGTGAGAAAACACGAATGGTTCTATTTGCGAGGAAAGATTGGATCCACGTGACAGCAGAGTTGGAGAAGTGTGCTGCCAATGACAGGTGGTCACATAGGATTTTATGGTCAACCAGATCAAAGGCTGCCGATAAGTCTAAGAGACCTAGGATGGCAACTCTACCTTTGTCTTTTAGTTCGTCGATCTGACTTTTAAGGTCAACAAGGGCAGTTTCCGTTCCATGTTGGGGTCTAAAGCCAGATTGATGGATTCCTAATAGTTGTTTTTTCTCTAGATAGACAGAGTTGCATACCTGCAAATTCAAGACTAAGATTTTCAGTAAGAAAGGGACGATGGTGATCTGTCTATAATTAGTGGGTATAGCTGGATCTAGTGCTTGTTTCTTGAGTAATGGGAGAACCCAAGATTGTTTCAGGTTACTTGGGACTTGCCCTTATCCATCTTTCTTCTGCCTTTGATACGTCAACCATGTCATCCTGCTCAACTGCCTCAGCAATAACCTGGGTATCCCTGATCAGGCCCGGCCTGGCTGACCACCTTTCTCACTAACCAACCCTCTCGGGCCAACTTGGGTCTCGTGGTGTTCCCCAGGGTCTAACCTTTCTCCCTGATTTTTCAACCACTACCTGGTACCTCTTGCTCACTACATCGCTACTTTCTGCTCCAACTTTCAGTGTTATGCGAATGACACCCACATCTCTTTCAGGCTTCCCTCAGCTGCCTCTTCCACCCCGTCTCTCATACCAGAGCTGCAATTCAGGAATGGTGTGCTGCTAATTATCTCTGCCTTAATGCCAGTAAAACCCTGATCCTCATGAGAAAACCAGCTCCCCCCTTTTCTCTCTCTGGCCACCCACTTTGGGCCCTCTTTCTGCTCCTACCTGTGAACCTTGGTGTCCTCTTGGACTCCACCCTCTCCTTCTCTCCTCGCATTTGACCTCTCTAAGAAGTCAAACTATCAGCTGCACCTCCTCCAAGGTATTCTTCCTTTCCTCACTGTCCCCCCAGAAGCTCACTGTCTCCAGAGCTCTGGTCCTCTCTAGGCTGGACTACTGCAACAGCCTCTTTCTAAATCTGCCTGCCTCTTCACTCCGGCCTCTACAACGTATCCAGAACAGAACAGGACTGCTAGACTTGACCTTGGCCTCCAGCCCAGGGATTATATATCTCCACCTCTGATCACTCTTCACTGGCTCCCTGTGGCGGCAAGGATCAAGCTCAAGACCTTTTGCATCGTCCAGAAGGCTTTCTGGGTCCTGGGACCACACTACCTCCATCTCTCTCTCTCTCTCTCTCTCTCTCTCTCTCTCTCTCTCTCTTCCTAAACATCTCCCTTCTTGAGCTCTCCACTCATCCACTTCCAAGTCTGAGGGTCTGACGCTTTTCCAAGCAGAGAGTTGGGGGCAGATCTCTCTCTCCCTCTCTTCGGCCGGGACCTCGCTCTGGAACAGCCCCCCTGCCTCTCTCAAACTTGAGCAGAACCACCTCCGGCTACGGAAGCAACTCAAGACCTTCCTTAACTCAAGACCTTCCTTTTCGCTTCCCCTTTCTCTCTTCCTCTCCCCTGCTGATGTCCTGACTGCTCATGGACTGGTCACCTGGCCACCCTCTGTACTGCATGTTCAGTTACCCTGGCACTGCCTCCGGGGCCCCCCAGCACTTATGATCTATATCTGCAACCCTACAGTCCCTCCTCGCTGCACTTATGAGCGACTCGCTGGCTGCACTTAGTGAGTTACAGAATTACCTGCGTTCCCCTCCCCCCGGCACTTCTCCCCTTCCACTTGCGCCTTATGAATGAGACAAGGCCTAGTAAGATCGTTGTTTTGGCCGCCCTGTTTCCCCCATCGTCTTGTCGCGCCAAGAAACGCTTGGGTACAGGCGCGTTATAAATGCCATATCATATTATTGAATGCAACGAAAGCAATCAAAAGCAAATGTAAAGGATGTCCTGTTGACACGTGTTTCGACCTTGCTCTGTGTTTTTCAAAACGGGGCAGTCCTTTTCTTTCTTGCCCTTGCACTCAGTACGTGTGTTAGCTGGCTGTCTAATAGAACGCAGGCCACCACTAGGTGTAACGCAGGGAGTGACATTATTCCAGGACCCTGGGATGATCCTACCCCTTACATATGTACACTTCCAGCTAACGCTCCTACTGAGTGCAAGGACAAAGAAAATGACTGCCCTATTTTGAAAAAGACCGAGCAAGGTCGAAACACGTTTCAACAGGGCATCCTTATTTGTGTACATTTACTTTGATGCCTCAGTGACACTTTCTATGCTAAGCAGCTCCTCGACAATCTGAATGGAGGACGTTGTAATCATTTTAAAAAGAACGCATATGTAGCTGTGTTTAATGATAAGCAAAATATCAATATTCTGCTTAGTGACAAAAGTGTGTGTGTGCGCGCATTGCATCCCCCGTGCCTCTGCATTCCACACGCCTCTATCCCGCTAGTACATCCAACCCATTCATGCTTTCATTACCCCCGCCCCCACCCGCAGATGTACATCCCTCCACCCTGAGTCGCGTGCTGTAATTTACTGAAGTTCAGGGAATGTACTATTTGGTGAGCGCCCCTCAATCCCCTTGGTTGGGGCGTAGCAGCCCCCACCCGCGCAGCGCCGACATTCCTCGTTTAAACGCATGACACATTGGACTCGGTCACGGCCCTCCGCCCTGAAGCCCCATTATTATTATTCTTGAAGGGTCCCTTTGTATGGTGTGGGCGGCCGGGCTCCTCCCTCCCCGTGACGTCACTGCGCTGTGGAGGAGGCGGCGGCGGCCGGCAGGGACCGGGGCTTTTGCACTTGAGGTGGACTTCCTGAGGCGAGAGGAGGCTTTGTGAGGAGCGACGCGCACTTGGCTGCTGGGGCTGAACTCCAGGGAACGGGAATGAAATGGGATGGCGAGGTGAGCTTCTGCGCGCGCCCTAGCCGGGGATGTGGGGTCGCACTTACTTCAGTGGGGACAAAGGCTCAGGAGCTGCCACCGCCGGGGCAGGATGGTGCCTGGCGGCATACTGTGGTTTAAGGAGTGGACAGGCTGCTTGCTGCATGTAGTGTACTTCTCAATACGGTTTGTCTGGCGTGTTCTACTGTCCAGTGACCTACAGAAAGAAATGCGGCCGCTGTTAAGTGGCTGCTTTATCCCACCAAAAAATCCCATAACGAAATGTTTCCGTGTAGTAAGTTTATTGTATGTGTACCCGGTCCGCTTGCCCACTCCTACTTTCCGTAACCCCCTCATCGTTTCAGAGGTGCCTTGACGCGCGACTGCTATAGATGGCGCGTCGGTTCCAGAAACTGCATCCTGTGCGCCCCGCTGTATGTCCCAGGAATAGTAATGTACGGCTGGAGCACAGTACCCTGCCGGAAAAGCGCCTCGAAGGTGTCCTGCCCGGCGATGTGTGCGTACCTACGCGAATGTGTTCCTATGTGGCTATGGGGGGCGCGGGGGCGGAGGGGGGTTGCCTCTGAGGGCGATGAACAGTGGACCCATCCAGGGCATCGGCGTGCGGATCAAAGGCGGCCTAATTCTCTTTCTCTGTTCTCCTCCGTGCGTGCTTTACGCTAGGGTTATCTGATGCCCCCATTTACAAAGGTTTGCAAAAGTAAACCCTTGGAATCTCATCGTTTAGACCCACTGAGTGGACTCGAGATGCCCCTCTACCCCGACAGAACGTGGCCCGAGTTTGCCCCAAATTGGCGTAATCGTTTACCCTTAAACACCGCACAGTTGCATTGTTTCCGATTAATCGATATGTCTTATTGCGCAACTTTGTCGATGACGGTGTGCAGCCCATGACCTATATGCCCGACTGATTCGCGTTTTTACCGTACACCTGAATGTCTGGCACCATGTCAGAATATGTCACCGAAAAGATACGAGAGCCACTGCCAGTCAAACCCTGTTACATTCAAGACTATAGAGCGGTCTTTGGTCATACCAATAAGTGTTGCTCGGTGAGGCGTCTTGGTGCAGATCCGTTCTGGTGGGTGATGTTGCCTGGGAAGACTGTGCATGGGGTCTGGTTAAAGGGAGGTGGGCGCATCAGCGATAGTGGATCTGGAATCTCCCATTGGTCGTGCCTGGCAGTTATTTCAGCACTCATTCATCGATCCAATGCACATTTGCAACCACGTGCAGCCCAACTGCAGAATGGCCAGAGGGAAAGACCAACCAATTGGTTGTGGAGCAAGGTGTGTTGAATCGCTCGCCATTCAGTCGGGCTCAGGCCCCACCCACCGGTGAGTCTACCAATCATTCAAGGAGAAACCGAACCCAACAGACCAATAGCTCTCACAAAGACTGAGTGAATCAGCGATCATTGCACCACCAATATAAAAGATCACGGTGGACAGAAAATCACTGGTGACGTTTTGACCTCCTGCAAACCTTGGAATGTGTCCCTGACCACGGCCCATACTCCAGCATACGTACTGCACACATTACATGCCCTAGGACCCCCCCACACCCCAATGGCAGGACAAGGCTCAGTACATATGTGGAGCTGCTGGGGGTGTCCTGCTGATCATCCAGGGTGCGCAGCCAATGGCGAGGGCAATCCTACTGCCGCCTGGTAAAATCACGGAGTGCCCGGGCAGCTCTCGCATGTAAAGGAGAGGGAGAGCGTCGCCTTCTCCCTTTTCAAGTAGTGGAAATGAGGGCTGTAGGGGAGCAGACGGGGGGTGGGGGGGTTGGTAGAGGAGTAGTTGAGACCAAACTAGGGAAGGTGGCTTTTGGGAGAAAAGGGTAAGGCGTACCACCAATCCACTGAGCTTCATAACAACCCGCACACCTTTTGATCCGCGGTAAAGTGACTGAAAGCCTCCTCTAAGCTGTGCTCACGATGCCCGGTCTACATAATTTAAGACCCCAAACCTTCCTTTCATGGCTAAGCTCCTTGTAAAACTGAATAGCGCCCAACTGCAAACTTAGTGAAGCAGGAAACATGTGCCATGACGGATTCAGACCGGATAGAAAAGCTCTACATGAGGGAAACTGCAATCCAACTACTGGAGAGAAATCCAAAAGGGGCCCTTCAACCTCACTGACCTCTGTGGCGCAGAGGACCACAAGACCCTCCTCTACATGCAGCACATATCACTGAAGTGGATTAAATCGCATCAAACAAACAGAGTAAGGCCTGATCCTCTGTCACCATAGGCTCATCGAGAGAGCCCCAAACCACCTCTATCACCGCAGCCTTTCAACACGTGCATGCATCATTTGGCGAACCTTCTAGAAGATTGCCCTCAATGCTTCCAACTCTTAAGTCGATGATGTGCAACTGCTTTTTTAAATCCACAAGGCAGTTAATGATGCCATTTCCTCTTAAAAATCCATTCCTGGATCACAACATGCAAACTATGCCTCACCCGGAAACAACGCAGAGGATCAATATCTGATGCTCTCCAAACTTGGAGATCCCATGTGGTCCTGCAGCCTGGGAATCTCTCCTAATCATGTTACACGTGGGGATCCTGTTTGGGTTGTCCTTAATTCCCTTGATGGCCCACCACCAAACTAATATGCTGTAGAACATTTTCTCCCTCCAGGGCATGGACCACGAAGCGGAACAAGCCAGCCGGATTACTGCAAAAGCCTCTAGCTAGACTTCCCCAAACACAAAATAAACAAACTGCAACTCCTACGCCGGGATGCTAGCCTCCTTTCCGATCTTGAGAAGCACAACTACATATCCAAAGCCCTCAGGGCATTGCATTGGCTCTCGGTCACCCAATGAGACCGTTCTGCTGTTAGCTTGTCTCTTTCAGAAGAACTTGTTGTTCCGTCTAATAAACCTTAGTGCACTACCCACCTTGATGCCAGTGGATCTTCACAATACAGCTAAACTAGGTAGCAGACTCTTCTCCACTGAAGGCTCATCCCGCTGGAATGCCGATGACAACCAAGAACGAACCACACATCAGGAAATTTGAGCTAATGGTGAAGAAAGTCCTTCCCAATACTAAAACGGTCTCCTAATGCAACTAGAACTGCCCTTTCACTGCACAATTGCAGCTTTGCATGTAGCGCATCTCCACATAAACTAAATAACATATTGGGTCCATTGGAAGCAACTTCAGATTTGAAAAGCTGAAGCTGCCTCTTTTAAGATGCTGCGACAGAATCCCTCACTGTAATGTTACCGGTATGTTTGTGGAGCTAACATTCAACCTCTGGATGCATGTTGATGCCATGGACTGATTACACTTGTTCTTGCGCAACCCCGCAATAATCATTTTTAACCATCTTGGCGGGATGTGGCAGGAGTGGACTGGACTGGCAGGCATTCAAACCTGTGACTGTGGCCACACACCGATCCCTGTAGCAAATGGGTCTGCTATCTTTGCATCTCTAGATGTCTTGGACTACAACTCCTGACATCCTTAGCCAGCATACGTAAGGAGTCGCGGGAGCCTTAGTACAAAGCATCAAGTGAGTTTCAAGTTGCAGACCGTGATGTAGTAAACACCCTGGTCCACTAAGCCCAGAATTTTGTTGGCATCTTAAATGAGATAAAACCAGATACGGTCCACTTACGGAAAATCAGTAATGCATGTTCCCCATTAATACTAGCAGTCTGCTTCACAAAGATCACAATGGTCATAGAAAACCTATAAAAAGGACTGTAAAAAGTAATGTTTAATCCGGAAAACAATTAGACATTAGTACACAATAAATGAGAATTTCAAAAGACCATAGTGTTGACGTATCATAAAAGAACATACAAGTGTAATCACACAAGATAAAGATCACGCGTCCTGTTTGCCTATCAAATGTGAATTTTATCACTTGCGGTTATCCAGTGTTGGGTATTGCACAAATGGCAGATACTTTGGAACAATGGTCACTCTCATGCTGTGATAGTCCAACTCCATGCGTGTTCAACAATCAACCTGTTTCGTTCCATTGCTGCACTGGAGGAACTTCGTCAAAGGGCATGTATGTGGAGAGCGGATTATCGGAAATCAGTCCTGCGAATGAGTTAAATTGGAGCGAAGAGATCCAAATCCTGTTTAATTTGGGCAATAGTATGGCTTTCGGGAGAGTCACTGAATGCTTTAGAGGAGCACCACAATAAGGAGGGAGTGGGTCAGTTTCTTCACACAAAACAAAATGCTTAATCTCCAATGGAAAGGTGGGGGGTTCTTAAAGGATGTTAAAAGGTTCCGCTCGCGTCCAAATACAGAAAGCATCTTCAATAAGGCCAACAGGCTGCATGCCTTTTGATTTTTTAATCCACAGTGATTGCTGTAATTAATCATTCACTCGCGTTGTAGAAGTCTATGCATTGCGCACTGTCCTCACTGCCCCCACAACCTTAACTCTGCAGCAAGGGATATGGGGGACCAGCCCCAACCCTTCACGAGCTTTCTATCCAGTGACTGTCCTGGGGTGCCACCCTGGACACAAGAATCCCCTCCTATTGTAAGTTACCCCTGCTCCATGTGCAGGATAATTCACCTGGAAGGGGGGGGGGGGCAACCAAGCCAGTGATGGTCTTGCAAGTCCTGGCACGGGTCCGACCTGAGATGTCTTCTCGTGACCTTGCTGTGTCTCATGAGGGTATCGCCCCGCATTGGGAATGGATGCAGGACCAGCTGCAGTCAAAACACCAGGAGCCCATTTATAGCTGGCCAAACTATGCAAGAAAATGCATACAATCGGAGAAAGTAGGTTAATCCAGCATGGCAGAAAAGCACTGTTTAAATAAATAAATAGTTCCTGTGCTTCCTTTTCAACTCCCACTGTCGCTTGGTATCAGTTGATCACTTGCGCCTCACTTTCCCGCCACCACCTATTTTTCAATTGCGCTCTGCCCACTCTTCCCTTGCTCATCCCTTCTTTCTGGCTCTGTGGTCCTTGACCCCATGACCTCTGATAGTAGTTATATAACCTGTTCTGTAAACTCTTCTGCTTTTGCTTTCTTCATGGCATCCTCTGGTTGCCGACCTCGCGAGTTACATGTCGTTTTTTGGCTTTGCTTCTTGGTTTCCCTCTGGTTGCTGGGCATCCCTTCCTGAACTCAGCTGTTTGTTTCCTAGTCTCCAGTCTACCAACAGAGTGGCATCTGACGAGGGTGGTGTATCTTTGTCATGCCTTCTGGCCCTCATTGGGCAGCAGGAATGTTGTGGCAGAAAACTATTGGTGCAAGTATGTTTTAAGGTACATATCCAATTGCACTTACTGAGTCGACCAGGACGTTTTATTTTCATAGCAGCACCGCTGGCGTGGACTGCGTTGCAACTGTGTCCAAACCGTGCTGTAAATGCTTGTGGAATGTGTCCTGTTAGTGGGATGGGGGGTGCGCAGGGGTGCAGTATAATCAAATCTTTACTTGCAGGTCTTGATGGGGTAGTACTGCTCCCCCTGAATGGAGAGGTTTGTCAACTCAACAATTAAAATGCCCCCCCCCCTCCCTCTAGGTAGACTGGAGATGGAGTGGTGATATGTGGTGTTCCTGGCACAAAGAAGCAGAGCGGACATGCTCAGTGGTCTGATTGGGATACCGAACAGTGATAGTCTTGCCAGGTGGGCGGCCCTTCCCAAGCTGTATGGTTCAGGAAGCGTTCGAGTGGAGGAGTGTCGTCTACAGAACGGCACGCTCTAGTGACATCCCTCTTAGTGCCAGGTTCCTACTGTTTGCCCTGAAAATGGGGGTTTTTTGGTATTTTTACACGAGAACAATGCCCTGATTTAAATGAGTCTGTTTTTCTTTTGTATTACTTGTTTTGCTATTAAAAATGCGAGCACCAGTCCTCCCTATTTCCAGAACAGGCTACTTCATAACATCTTGTCCTTGTTCCCGATGAAGACTGGAACCCAATGACAAGCTAACACGCGTTTTCCCTTTTTGTAGTTCTTTAAAGCAAGGTAGGCTTGAGCTCCTTGCGTAAATTTGCACTCGCCGAGCCCGGGCCCCAAATGTACATGTTGCCCATTTTAGATACTCGCCCTAATTTTCAGCTGACATTTCGTTTTTTGTCTTTTTCTTCATTTCTGTGCTGCTGTAGCTTTGTATAACGGGGCATATAAATCCAGGCCTGGTCATATGTTCTATCTAAATATGCTAAGAATCCTGGTTAGACGCTGCTCCCTCATTTTTTAGATGAAGTAGAGTTTCAAGGTAAATTATGTAATTGGATCTTCATATAAATTGATCACAATTGGACACTGTTTCTCCCCTCCTTTACTTCTCCCAATCAATGCACCAGTTGAAGTTGCATCTACAGTAGAGTACTTTAAATCCCGGACATGACGGGGTATCTTGAAGTTCAGGGCTCACCTCTACACTGTGTGCGCCCCTCTTGTACATAAGGTGGCATGGCCCTGGCCTTTGCAGGAGAGGGTGAGAGCTCCTCTCCGCTACAGGGGGAGGTCTGTGGAGCAGCCCAGTCCATCCTACCCCTGTGCTGGTCAGTGTTAGCAGAGATTGACCCAATTTCTCACCCCGTGCCAATATTTTGCACAGACCACTTGCCTCTCTAGCCTTACCTACAGGGACTTGCCAGTATTTATTTCTCCAGCACATCCGTCCAAACCCATCCCCAATAAAGATAACCAGCAAAATGCTGACCCCAGATGGAGACAAGTGGCAGGCAAAGAACGGCCTGCTGGGGAAGGATGAAGGAGCATCGTTGTCACCAAACTACGCCGGGCACCCCAATGCTACTGGAATGCGCGCCAAAGGGGGAGGAAAAAGCTGCGCTCCGATGTGACCGAGAAAACATCTTGCCAAGCCACAGGAGCAAGTGGGCTAGCCCACACCTGAACACAGAGGCCGCATATGCTGCATGATCAAAGGGGGAGCAGGACCTACCCTCCCCAACAAGACTTATCCAACACCAAACCTAAATTCGGCCTCCGTGCCGCCAGCAACATATCCGGTGAACCCGGGCAGACGTGTGAGGTTCTTAACCCCCTTCATCTAGATTTTCATTACACACACACCCCCCGCCCTCCCCCTGGATTGGCTAGGGAGATGGGACCAATCCCAGGAGGAACCAGAAACGGGAACGCAGGGTTTTTCGGTGAGGTTGGAGGTGAAGGACGGCTAAGAGACCATCACTAGGAGGAGGGAGCGAGGAAGCAAGCAGGACAAGATGCGTGGTGCAGAGTGCAAGTGGTTCTGCAGAGTGAGTGCATGTGTGGGTGGCGGCTGAGTGGAGAGGTGAGTAGGTAGACAATGAGAAGTGAGTGGTATAGGGTGAAAAGAGGGCGTCTGGATGTGGAGGGATGGGAGTAGCAGTAGTGTGAGGAGGAGTAACGTCAAAAGGTGGAGGCAAGAGAGTGAAACATTGAAGGGATAGAAGATTGGCGGTAGAGCCATTGGGAGAATGGGTGGGAGTGAACTCGCCAGAATCCATCCAAGTAAGTGCAAGTCACAATACTGATTTCCTCCAGTAGAGCACCAATGCTTGGATGGAGTATAGATAGCTAGGACATCTGAGGGAGACTAGGGGGAAACAGCATTTTAGGCAGCCTTCAATGGGCAAAGACCATACTTGGTACTATTGCATACTGACCCCGCCTACTACGGCCTAAAACGCGGATACAGATTCCTGCTTTAGGGGGACAGGTCGTAACTAGAGAGAGGAGGGATGTCTCATGGGTTACTGGACAACCTCTCTTATTAAGTCGTCGGTGCTCACTGAGGCTTGCTGCCAAGATATGGTTTGTTATCAAGATGTGCCCCTCAGCCTACCAACAAAAGGAAGCGGAGCCCCGGACATTTTCCAGGTGTACAATTGTATCCAACCTGTGCAGTGGGAAGTGAGGTGGGGGGATTGAAGGGCACTGTGCCCGCATTTAGGAGTTAATTTGCCTTCTTCGTCTGGGGGGAGATGGAGCCTGCAGCCTGGTGTCTTGACTCTGTGCCCCCACTGTGCCTTTCTGTTCGTGTGACCGCTCCCATGCTCAACGAGGCTTTGAACTGCTGGCTGGGATGAGAGGGAATTCAAACTTCCGCATGGGTCGCCTCCTAATGGCCGGCGTAAATTAAATTAGCTAGCCAACACACCACCTTGTATGTCAGGAGGGCTGCTTGAGTCACGATCAATGGGTTATTAAAAAAAATAAAAAAAGAGCGTTGGCAGCGCGTGCCCCGTCAGACATGGGTCATTGACGACACTCATTGCAGGCACCCGTCCTCTGCAACTTCTGGGGACTCGGGTAGGAGCGATCCTGTTATTCGATACTCGGGCGCCACACCGTTCCTATGGCCTTCTCTATAGATGTCTTCACTCCTGCTTATTGTCCATCCATCTAAATGCACTCTAGGAAGGCTTAATGGGTGGGCAATCGAGGTACATTTTCAGCACCCAGCATAAAAGGGAATCCGCACCCACCTGCTGCAAATTTTACGAACCATGATTTGTGTGGAAGTTGGCTGGCTAGAATTTAACTTACCATGCTTTTCTGGGGGAGGCGGAGGGGGAGAGGTTTTATTTGAGGCAACATTGATATGGCACAAGGCTCCCCCATCAGCTAAATGGCCACCATGCCATCTTGCGTTTGATTGGTTGGGGGGAATTAAGCTATAATCGGTCGATTTTGCTCTTTAATTTTTGTTTTTGTCCTGTGGTGTTTGTACTCTACAAACAAAATCAAGCCTTTTAGTTTTTGAATACAAAACTGTGACCGACTGTGTGCATTGTTGTGCAATATACATTTGCAAACGACACGGTCCAGATTTCTGTAATGCACACTTTGCTCAAATCCTGTTCACCACTTCAAAAATTCTTTGTCCCTGGACAGCTCATTTATTCTCGCTGTACCTTACTTTACAAACTAAAACTCTCCCTCGTGGTTTACTACTCCATAGTGTTAATCGATGTTGAATAATGGTGACCATTTCAAATGTTACACACCACATTTCTCTCGTAGCTTAGTAATGGCAAGCCCACTTGAAGACCACTGCCCTCGTGTGACTGAAAACTGGAATACAATATAATCCACTGCTTACTGACCCCCCCCCCTGCTTAATGTGTGTGAATTTAGGCATAAACGGCTGATCTTCGAAAGTCCTTGAAATACATCTTCATTGGTTTGTGGCCCCCTTCGCTTTGTTCTCTCCTCAGTGCAGTTTTTAACAAACCTTCTGGAAAGAACAAAGGCACTAGTCAATATCTGTTGTTGGGAACAGAACCAGTACCATGTTTGGGTGGGTGCCCCATGACTCCCTATTATGAATGGTGGATAAAAGTCCTGGGGTGGCAAGGAAAGTGGCTGACTTCGTAGATGTAGCACCAAGGCTTCTTGGCATGCTGAGTTGTTCCTAGGGAGCCTACCAGGATTGGGCACTCTTGAATACCTACCCTGAATTTTACTCTAGAACTATTCTCACACACCGTCGACTTGGGTGCACAAGTGATTTTGACATAGGGCCGAAAGTACCTTACATGATGGCTATTGTGGGCCGAAAAGTAAATGTGGGCGTGACGGTAAACGGGGCGTGGCAGGAGGCTTTTTCATCCCCCAATTTGTATTAAACACATGGAAAAAGAATGTTTTTGAGGGGTAACGATTTTTATTTGTATTTCAAACTTACATTTTGTACTACACATTTTCCATTGTTATAATTTATTTCTATGTAGTTATTGTATATCGTCTCTTTACTTAAATTATATATATTTTATTGACCCTTGATTGGACGTTCCATTATTTTGGACTGCTATACTTTGCTTTTTGGGTTGCCCAAGAGGAGTATGACCTTCGTGGAGTCAGGTTTCCTCAAAAAACAAAGGATGTACATCTCCTAACTGTGCCTGTTTTAGCTTTATTATTGGGTTCACTCTCAAGCATGCACCCATACAGACCCAAACCCCCGATTTCCCCCCCCCAACTCAGCACACAAACTCTCAAACATGCACCCATACAGACCTGAACCACCCCCAACTCAACACACACCGCACAAACATACAAAAACAAACATTCATGCACACCCAACACCCCCTGACCCCCAAATCTCAACAAACACGGAACAGACATACAGCAGAACAGACCCGACGCACAAACGCAGACAGACCACTTACCGGATGTGCTGGAGGGCAAGCTAGTTGGAACGCTGGAGTGGTACGACGGCTGGCGTGGCAAGGCTGAAATGCCTTCCGGCATCAAGCCTTATTGACCACGCCAGCCGTAGTGCTGGCCCTCCATTGGTGCAGCACACACGCACTACGCTCGTAGGAGCTACGTGGTGCGTGTGCACTGAGCCAATGAGGGCCAGTGTTTTGTCCTGCCCGGAAGAGAAGAATTTCAAAGACTTTCCTAATGTAGGGCGGCCGCACTCCATTAGGAAAGGCTGTGCCTCACGGGCCGGACAAAATGGCATGGCGGCCGCAACTGGCCCGCGGGCCATATGTTGTGCACCCATGGTTTACTTGGATACCAATTGCTACTTGCTCCCTATGGCTTCTTATCCTCCCTGTGTTCCCCCCACCCTCATCCAGGACCAGCTTGCCCAATGCCAGAGACACCGGCCCACTCAAGACCTTGTTTTCACGAGTACTATAACCAAAGGGTACCACAACTAAGACGTTGCCATGGCCACTTTGCATGGATGCCCACCCGGCTCTACTCTAACATTGCTGCACTTACATTCTCAAACACTATCAAAATCCCTATGCACATACCAACCAAGTGACTTTCACAGTAACGTGTGTAGTAGCTTAATTAAGCAACACCTGTGAATCAGTTCAAGGTGCTAGGTTAACCCTTCCCAACACACCTCAATGCTGTAATGTAATGTGTCATTTGTATAGCGCCTTTCACTATTTGTATGTCCCAATGCACAGTAAGTTGAACGCCCTCGGGGTAGTTGGACCGAAGTCCACGGTATGGGAAATTCGAGGAGGAGCTAGTATGGGTGTGTGCATTATAGCCAATACAAGGCTATGACTGGGTAGCCAAGTCCCTGCTAGCCAGCCATGTTGGGTTGGCACGTGGATGGGTGGAGCAAGGTAGTTTAGGGGGGGGTGTGCGAGAAGATATCATTATGTGTGTAGCTACAGTTCTAAGTCCGGAAAAGGAAAAAAATAAACATAAAGGAAAGCTGGCGGCAGAGTGACAGAAGCAGCAGGGGACACGGAGGAGCGGGCAGATGAACAGGAGCACACACTGGAGGTGTTCCTGAGGCAAAGGGGACTACAACGCAATAGAATTGCACATCACAGTCCCGGCCAGTGCATCGGAGTATCCCCGGCACGCAGGGCTCCCCTCGTGACACAAATGACTCTCGAAGACCTTTAGAAACTTCAGCCATTTTACTGATCTTTGTGACCTTGCTTCCTCTGGTACCTTTTAAGGACTAAAGACTGACTGTGTCCCCACCTCCCTGCTCTCACATCCCTTCCCCCCCCCCCCCCCCAGCCGTGGAAAGTCAGTGAACAGCATGCAAGTCTGTGACGGTTTCTATGACTTTAACAACTTAGAAACTCGATGTTCTGTCGGTGGCTTGGCTGAACTGTTGCATTTGATTGGATATGAGCGGTTCTTTTGGTGTAAACAAAAATGTTGGGGGCCTTAATAATAATTTAATTAGCCCAGGTTTTCCGACCATCCATTCTGGACTATGCGCACACATGTTGACTGGTGATCATTTGTTAACCCTTCTGAAATCCCAGTTAGGTTTTAGTACATCGTGCATTCATGAGCCTAGACCTGAGGTTTCTCTCTTGCAGCCTGGGTCCGGGGTACGCATGCCTGCATTGTAACCGAGGGTCACCCATTTTTAGGCTTGGGAAAGTAATGTGAATAAGGACTGCGGTGTACATTGAACGAGCAGCAGTGTGCTTTTGTGACTTCCCCCCGCTGAAAGTTTACTCTGTAAGGCAGTGATCTACACAGCTTGTGGGAGAATGATCTGAATGGAAGACCCCAGCCCCACTCGGCCCCGTCCTTCCCTCTCGGGCAGTCTCTAAAGCACCCTTGTGTCTCCGTCTAAGTGACGGCAACGCGCACACAAAAATAAACCACAGCCTTTACTAAGGCCCTTCTTGGGAGGTCCCGGAAAATCCCCAGCTCCAAACTTGATGCCGCCATTGGCCTAAAACCAAATCCACCTGTATGGTGTGAGGGCCTATGATACGATATTCCGGTCTCCCGGGGCAATGTACCCAGACCATCGGCTTATCTGGGAGCCTTACAGGGGTGCAACGAAACCTACATTGCCGGGGCCAAAGTGGTGATGGGAGGGGCTACTTTGGAAAATGGGTGTGACAAATGTATATACGCTGCCCCCACGTGTATTGCCCCTCCCCCCCCCCCCCCCCCCCGAAACCCCCGCCATGGTCTGGTGTGGGGACCAAATATCAAATAGTTAATTTTAAAGCACAATATGCAGAGAGGCGATGGAAGTCTTTGACAGTAGCAGCTTTAAAGTTTTACTGCGTTTGTTCAAGTGTATGTTTCTGCACAAACACAGTAAAACTTGACAGTTTTGTGCTTTGACAGTTTTGTGAAAGGCAAGTGCGCACATCCAGGGGTGCACCTAGGCTAAAATTTAGGCGAGGGCTAACCCTTCAAATGTTGGGAGAGACGCTAACTTCAGAGATGGTAGGGAGTGGCAAACTTACTTGTGTAGGGGCATCTAACCGCTTTACGCATTGTAGTGACTATTCTATTGCTGCTTCAATGTTAAAAGCAGGTTACTCTCTCCTTTAAGTCTGAAAACACCCACTTAAGGACTGCTGTGAGAATGAGCTGTCTCCTGTCCCCTCTACCCTTCCAATCACTCTCCTGGCATGTAAGTACTTACCCCACATCACGCTTTCAATTGCCTAAAAATGTATGCATAGTTGTGCAGGCGCTAACAATTAAATGCTTAACATAACTAATGTTTCCACAAAGAACTTCAAGGGATCAGACATTGGGTTCTCTGCATTCCATAACGTACCCCCAAACCCAATGAAGAAGATCATCACTCAAGACCCAGGTACTTCTGAACTGCACCCACCCGTCAGCACCATCACTCCTAATGCACGTCACAGTGCCTTTAAATTCCGTACAACGCTTACTTCAGACTGCAAAACCACTACTCCTTTGAATAAAAACAGTTTGCAAGTGAGGAGGCAAGTTTAAGATGAGTCTGCGCTGCACCCTGTGCCAAGAAAGTGGTTTGTTTGTGATAAAGTGCTGTATTCAGAACAGGGGTGAAAGTGGAAAAAAGGAACTAGTGATACACTGCATCTGAAAAGGAGGGAGTGGGATGGAGGGAGATGGGGTGTGACCTTTGTTTTGCCATCTATTAAGTCTTGTGTTGCTTTGTGGCTAGACTAGACATTGCCTGGTATAATAAACAAGCACTGGCAAAGCTGTCAGTTTGGGCTTTTCTGCAAGGATGGGATAGGCACTGATTGTATGATCTTGCAATAAGATGGGAACGGTTGAAGAATTGAGCGATTACCTAGGCATATGATGGCATTAGCTGGTGACTGTTGGCTTTGTGGGTGCTTGTTTTTAAAAGGAGTGCAGTGCATGGAACAGATCTAAATCAAGTGGCTGAAGGCACACGTGGTTGAGGCTTTTATTAGACCATATTTCACCAGAAGCCCTTTACAATTGTAATCAAGCCATTAACTCTCAGGAGTCTGATTACAAACAGCGTTGGAAGGTTAATGGTTGATGTTAATGCTTGATGGAGCTAGCTCAAAGAGATCCCATAACAATGTATTGTGGGAGGGGCAGGTAGTGGGTGGGATTGGCTTTAGGAATTAGCATGGCCATGGACAGTCAGTGGGCTGGTAAATAAAATGCCCTCGGGTGTCCCTGCTCAAAGGTCCTGTCCCTCCTATTTGTACTCCAGTTCAATAGTTTGTTTACAGCGAAAATTAAAAATGGAGATTAGTAAAACTAAGTTAAAAGTGAACCGCTCTGGTCAGTTGCCCCTCTGGTTCTTGGCTGTTCTGGTAACTTGCCTCTGGTCTTTGGCTTACTTGCGAGTTGGACCTTTGGTCCATCCCTCCTTCTGTCTTTGGCTCTCTGGTGAGTTGGTGCCAAAAAAAAGAAGCACAAAGCTTCAAATTTCTGTCAATCGTACAAACGAGAACCATTGATACCTGAAACGCACCTAACCACTCCACACAGTTGACAAATGTCACCGTACAGATCCATATCTTTTAAGATCTGCACACATCAATGATGTAAATAGAAATCTTAGCCTCATCCCTCTGCTACTGCATTAGCCCCCTACCCTATTACTTGCAGATCCTAAAGCTCCTAGAATGTGTGAAGATGGCGTGCAATGAAAGACTCCATATACTAGCATAACAGGGCATTGCAGAATGTGGGGCAGTACTCTGGACGGCACAAGCAACTTAAGTGGCTGGGTGCAACAGAGAAAATGTAATGTTGGTTCAACCACAGTTAACCCGCAATACTAGAAACTCTGGTGCACTGACTGCCTGGTGAGACTTTCTGCCTGTCAAAGCTGGGAGAGAGCCATTGCAGCAATAATGCAATTCTATGTGACGGTATTGGAGCCACTAGCAGAGTGGCACCATGGTACACCAATTTGTCCATATGCTTATTAAAACTGTCCTATTGTAAGGGTGAAACATATTCACTTATAAGCACTCCAATTTTTGCAGTTGAAGTCATGGTGAGATTAGCATAAGTGTGTGATCCTGGGCAAATAATGCAAACGGCGAAGCAGGGATTTTAACTCACTCTCCAGTTTAGGCACGGCCACCTTCTCCCATGCTTTACTTGGAGCAAATAATGGGTGTCAAGGCCTACATTAATATTGTATCATAGAGTTTACTTGTAAAATAAACAAATTGCATAGTAAAGCATCATGACAACATGTAAATCCTTATAGCAGCATGTTGAGATAAAATAATATCCGTGTAGCTTTATTTTCCACATCCTTAATGGAAAACTAGAAGATGCAAAAGGCAAATCTGTTTACCCACTTTATTTTCAGCGCTTTAAGTCTCACAAAAGTTGTGTATTAAACTCACTTAGGTTTGGAGATTCGTCACAAACCTCCAGCATGTTATGTATGGTTTTAAGAACATTCAACTAAGGACACCAACGCAAACTTTACTTTTTAGCAAATCAAGCTATTAGACGTTATGGGAATGAACAATATTTCAATGGGTGCTTTATTGTGTTGCTTGCTGTAACTGTCACATATTTGCAATGTGACTGGTGGTCTTTCCATTGGAAACTAGGGCAAACAGCTGAGCGCCTGCAATATGGTCCCCTGCCTCCCATTCCTCCTCCATGGCACTGTACTCAGCGTGTGCGGTCCTCGCGGGCTTGTAAACCCGCATCCCAGTGTCCCCATCCACAACCCGCCTCCCGTGCCCTCCCCCCGGCACCTATTGGTTGATTTTTGTTCTGGTACTTCATGTGGGCCTAACCCTCTGCACGCTCGCTTCCTGTGCCAGTTACAACTTGGGCAAACATGTGAGCTCATGAAATATTGTCCCTCTGTCCCTCATTCATCCAACATGGTGCCACATTTGTATCCCATAAGACCCCCACAATCCTGCGTGCAGGCCCGCTCTCAAACTCATTCAGTGCTCGGTTTCCTCCCAATCTCTCCCACCTCCACTGATTGGCCAGCTCACTGGCCATAAGCAACCCTCCGAGGGCAGCTCCTTCCGCTAAGGGCCCCGAGGCAAACGGCGGCTCCTACAATGGCGGTTCCAAGATGTGTCAGCAGGGGAAGCCAGCAGCTAACAGACACCAAGAAAAACTGTAAGTGTGGCATGGGTGGGGTGTAGAGCAATTACTCTACTCCAGAAAGCCCTGCCACACTCTCTTACCTTCCCATAACATAGACTGTCATAGACTTAAACCAGGCGTAATTGATAACATTTGTGCCCACAAGCCTGAACCTATTCATGACAGGACTGTAGCTGTTGTCTTGCACTATATGCTAGCATGCTGGTCTAGGTCAATAAACGCAACACTTCGATAAAATTGTGAACACTATCCTGCGTCGCATCCTGATAGAACTGTGAAGGTTAACATGTGCCACACTTACATAATATTATGAATGTTAGCATGTGCCACACTTGGATGGAATTATGAAGGTTAGCAAGTGCCACACTTGGATGGAATTATGAAGGTTAGCAAGTGCCACACTTGGATGGAATTATGAAGGTTAGCAAGTGCCACACTTGGATGGAATTATGAAGGTTGGTTAGTGACGCACTTGGACAGAACTGTGAATGTTAGCATGTTAAATGTCCTATAACCCACTAACCAAAAAGCTAAAGTTTTCTGCATACTTATCTCACAAAAAAAAAACTCGCACAGCCATCTCTCGCACAACAAGCCACACGCACTTCACCACACCGCAACAACACATAAGCTGGACCAACAGCACACAAGGACTGTCATTGATCCGATACTTGCACCAAAGCTCAGCACCCGGTGTCTACAGAGTTGAATCTGCCAAAAGAGCACCACCCCTCGCTATCCTACTCACTCTTCACCTTCCTAACCCATCCCACCTTCTCATTTAAAGATCCGCCAGAGCGCCTGGGGGGGCTGGGACTAAACGGGCAGTGCTTGATCAGCCGAGCAGATTGTAGATTTGTCTAGGAGAAACAAAATGCGCCCAGGACTATGTTCCTGATCCTTTGCACAGTTCCCCGCCCTTCAGCTCACGTTTCGGAGAGGAGAGGGGTGCCCCATTAGCTCAATGACGTTGCGTGTGTTGTGCCTTGTATAGCGCCACCTCACCGCCCGTTGGAGCCTTTGACACTGCGGGGCTGTTAATTACTCGCCTGGTTGTTGCCCATAATTGTACCGTTTTTGTGGTATTGCAGCTTTATTTAAGGAAGCCGTTACAGTGTAGAGAGTCTCGAAATCCTTTTAATGGGTGCACATCGACGTTCACAGCCATTGCCCTCTTAAGCGCCCGATTTCCTCCTCGCGGCAGGAGCATGGCGGTTACATAGAATTTGTGTCAGTAATTCCGCAGAACATATCCTTGCAGGGAACGGACACAAAAGGCTAGCTGGGGCAGAAATAGCAACCAATGGGGAAATGCACTTGCGACCAAAATAGACGAGGCGAAGGCCGAGTTTTAAAGCCAGCCCTCAGCTGAGAGAAATTGAAAGAAAAGCGCACAATGGAAGCTGCCCCACGGCCACAGTTCGGCAGCGTCCATTCCGAGCACACATGCAGCGCGAGCCTGTACTTAGAGAGGAGCCTCTGCCCCCTTTCTGCTATTTTACGCATGTGTTTAGACTTGCTGACTTGCTGACGTGTGATGGGCGCGCTCTTTGGGGTCCTTCCTGTACCGCATGGACGGGATACGACACCTGGCCACTCAAGCTGGCCTCCCCCCGCGTTGCAGATGGGACCCTCTGCCCTGCGCTCTTGGTGTTCCCCCACACAAGGGCGGATGAGTCCATCAGCAGCGCAGGCACGAAGGCCCGTTCGATACATTCTTTCTCTGCACAGCCGAGCATTGTGAGCGCCTTTGCGCTCGCACACACTGCCCCAAAGTTGGAGGTCGTCCAAGCCCTTTGCTAGCATGGCAGCGCACGGACATGGTTGACGTTCTTGCCGCACGTGTCTTAATATTAGCCTTTATAATGAATGGGACACATTTCCTCGATGGAAAAAAATATATGATCTGCTCCTGCCTGTACTCAGTCAGACACATTCTCTGCAGAGTGAGTGTGCATGGATCTAAGCAACACGATGTGCTTATGTGGCCGGCCCGGGGCTTGGTAGGAAAGGGGGAGGGGGCCCTAAACCAACACCAGAGCCGCCCTGGCGCACTTGATGGGGGGGGGGAAGCAACCTAGGGCACGAATGCCCAAATAGATAAATCTGCCCTGTCCAGGCTCAGACTGGTCTATAGGGCAATGCCTGAAACAAAAATGCCAAATGGTTGCGTGGGCCCGTGTGTTTTTTTTTTTTTTTTTTTTTTTTTTGGCCAATGTGGGCCCGTTTGATGCATTACTTCACTAAGCAGCTATTCGTTTTGACCAGTGTTGCTGAATAGATATTCTTTAAATTGCACAATTTGCATCACATTTTTATCAAAAAACGTCCCCTTGGGCACTATTCAAGCTATCACAAAAGGAATGAATCACCATTTGCAGTTGTGGGCCAGTTTTACATTGTTGCCTGCGACAATCGTGTGCCCCTGTCGTGCTCGCCGCTGTGCTTCGCTGCACTTCCAATGCCAATGCCACTACAGGGCAATGCATGAAAGGTAGGGTGACCAGACGTCCCAGTGTTTGGTGCTCTGTCCCCCTTTCTCAACTTTCTGTTCCCCTTGGAAACTGCAGTGGTCCCTGTTTTTTGGTAGTAGGTCTTCATGGCTGGAATGCATAATCTCGCACAGAAGAAATGCTGCATTTTACAACTTTAAGATGGTGTAAGTTGGTGATGAAATTAATTCGAATATGTGTTTCTTTGAACCGTAACAATTAAACCCCCTTCTCCTCCAAACGCTTCAAGTGTAGTGCCCTGACACGAACTTTCAAGAGTTAGTCCTACTTTTATGTTAGTTGCCGTGTCCTGGTTTTTACTTTTTAAATCTGGTCTCCCTAATTGCACAACTTTGACCACAACGCACCTGGTAGTTTTGCCAAATGTTAGTTGCCACTGTGAGATTTTAAAATACATTCTCTTATGTTTTTTGAAAATATTCCCAAACTCGTCAGCGGATCTGGGCAACTTTTCTGTTCGTGCCCAGTCCTATTGCCTGTTCCCATCTGATCCTAGTCCTCGCCGGATCCCACTTAACCTCCTCCACACCCCCCCCCCCTCCTTCCATGGAACGCAGTGAGTGTTTTTCGGCCGCACACGCCACAATGTCTGTCTTGCCTTATTTTTGGGCTAAGGGGATGGGACGGGCAGGGTGTGGTAGCTCGGGGGACTGGTTGGGCAATATAGGGGTCCTGGTGGAAGCTTGCATGCGCAGTTGCTTGTTCTCCAATGACATGCGGAATCCTGGTGTGAGTTGTTGGTGCTATGCTTCTTCCTTGCCCTCTCTTCTACTCGCCCTTCCACATTCGATCTCCATCTCAATTTCTGTCGGGCTTTCTCATTTGGGACAACTGTTGTGCAGTAAGAGCTGGGGGGGGGCAGGGGCTGCAGAGCTGCAGTAGTCCCATTACAGAATGAAGTACCCAATTTTGCAAAAGAAAAAAGCAACAGTAGCATTATGCTATTTTTTTCCCAGTAGCAGATCTATTGGTACCCTTTTGTGGCCTGGGTAGCCTTTCCCCTCCCGATAGGGAATTGAGCCGGATCACACTTTGAGCCTTTATGTTCCGTAGGCCTTGGGATGTGTGTTTTGTCTTACAGTTCTGCATGGCTTCTGCCCTTTGTGATTTTTATGGGTTGGGATTGGTATTGTTTGGTGCAGTATGCAGCAGTTCTCAAACTGGATTATCTCTGTACACTCAGGTTGCACCATCCTCGTGAATTTCCAACCCGGGAGGGTCTTGGGTTAGTTGAACTCGATTTAGACTGGAATTGTCAACCTGGCATTTTGTAGAGTGTGTGTGTGTTAGTCTTGTTGGGTGTGGCAAACTGGTATTTTGTTGGGCGTTTAGTATAATAGATTGGGTCAAACTGGGACTAACCCTGGATTATAGTAACATTTTTCAGAATTTAAATATTCCGATATTGTGCAAAGTGAGAATATATTGGGGTTGACAAACAGAGGTAGTATACTGGAATATTCATACTGGAAATATGCAACGCCTCTGTCAATGTGGGTTGCAAAGTTAATTTACTATCGATATACAATGTGATAAATCAACTTCTGGGGCACAAGTGGTGCAGGGATGAATATCGGTTTCTAAACACATAAATCAGCTCCACACCTAGTACACCAGAAGGGATCCTAACCGATTGTAAACAGAAGCAAACTATAAACCTCCTTGTCCAATTTTGGTAACGTGGATGGAACGGCAGGCTCATCTCCGCATGGTAGTGGGTCGTTGGAGAGTTGCAACACAGCAAAAATACAATTACCCAATGATAAAAGGGACCGTCAAGATTGTTGAATAATAAAGTAGATATTTTTATACAGACAGTTCTAGCACACTATACAATACAACCCACCCTGTAAAGTAATGCAGAGGACAGACCGTTTCAAGAAGGAAAAGGGATGTACTCTGTACAAGGGTAGCAATGGGTTGTAAAAAGTCACCATGGGCCTTCAGAGAAGGACCAGGGGGACTGAACTAAAAGTTCTTGGTGCTCAACAGTGTAGAGTCGGATTCAGGGCACTTTGCAGCTCCTGCAACAGTTGAAGAGAGGAGACAGCTGTGGGTATTCGGTGGCAGGCAGTTCACCGAGCAAGGCTGGATGGATGGCTGCAGACTGGCCTACATGCCGGCTCAGGGTCATGAATAGTTGTCACAGTACTGTTCGGCGGGTCTGAAGAACTAGTCTAGCCATGAGCGACTGCGGCATGACAACACTAAGTGGTGTAGTCTGTTCCAGCTCGACTGGCTCGAAAATAAGGCCATCGCTGGTTGATGCTTGTCGAAGCACTCCTAGCTTCTTCACTGGGATTGTGTCGTCCTTTAACGCTGACCGCCCAAATCTGAGGCGAGTGTTGCAGGTACCAGCCTTGTTTTGGGTTTGGTTCAGAGACTCTCTAGCACTTCCAACCTTGGAAGCTTGCTTGAAGAGCCTAGCAGGGCATGCTGTGTTCTAGCTGGGTACCAGTTTTGGAGCTGCTGGAGGGTCCTCTGGATTCAGTATCTCCCTCTGATCCCTGGGAGATGTTTGGGGTAGGAATCTTGCTTCCCTCTTTGGAAATCCTGGCCTTCCTTCACTGGCAGAAGCTGTAAGGCAGACTGTACCATCAGCCAGGATCCAAATGAGTTCTTCTCGTTACTCCTTGCAAAGTCTTCAGGTATGCCAAAAAAGGGTCTCCACCCTCTTTTTTTAAAGCCAAATGGGCCACAGTGATTGGTGTAGGCTAAGCCTACCTTAATGAACCGACCTGGGCCCCCATCAACAATGTCCTGTATGCATGAGGTTCTAACCAGATTGCTTTGCAACAGAAAAGGTAAAGGGGTGAACACATGTAATGCTAAAGTCCCACCCATGCTCCTGTCTGTTGTGGATCAAAGGGTCTCTGGTTAATTGAGCTCTCTTGTGGTTCCTGATTAAGGCGGCAGGTGTCCCTTGAAGCTGCAGCAAAAACGGACTTTGTCTTCATCAATCCACTCACTCGTACCTTCTGAATATGGTTCCCCTGCAGGGATGACTACTGTAAATACAGTCCCAGACATGATGGGTCACTGCCCTTAATACTGAGATGCGGGAGCTGGCTTTAGGTTAACACAGTGCATATGAAAGGGGTGTGGGAGTGTCCTGTCTCCTTTGATTTAGCCTATGCAGCCAGGCCCCATTTGGGCCCGTTTGAAGTATACTCTATTAGTATGTTTAAGTTGATTGCTGCCACCATCTGCAGGGGGTAAGCAAACAGAAAGAGAAGATCCATGGATCCTTTGATAGTTAATTAGGCTGGCCATTTCAGCAGGAAGGTCCAATCCCAACTAAATATGACTGGGAGGACTTCTCCTGTAGGCCCTGTCCACCCAGAGTACACAGGTCTGTGTATGTTGTGCATGCAGCATAGGAAAATGTTTGCGGATGCCAATACATTTAGCAGATGTTGATCTGCCATCACAAATTCCTCAGATACAATTAGTGTGCTAAGGAAAACCATCTATTACTCCCTCTGTCAGAACTAAGTGTTGTGAAGATATTTGTGCCAGTGTTTGTGTCAATGAACGAATAAAGGTTGTTCTTGTATCCTTTTCGTTTTAGTCTCTGCCAGGAACTTGCATGCTTTATAAAATTCTGTACTCGGCATGCTTTTGTGTTCCCAAGAATTCTGACCAAAGAAAAGGCGGTTTGGTAAAATGGAGTGTGCCCACTTGTTTGGATTTGCAACTCTTTGCTGGACGGACACTGCAGGGAGAACACTATGCATTTATGGTGGGTGAGAGAAATTCACTGGTTGAGGGAACCTACAGACATAGAAACCATTGGAATACAGTTGCCAGCCGGCCAGGTTAGGTATGTGCTTTCCTCCATGGTATAAACTGTAGGTGCACTTCACAGAGGGAAAAGGTGGCATCCAACATGGGACACAACAACCAAAAGCTCACAAGACTGACTCTGAGATCGAATCATGTCGCAAACCAGTGGAAGTGGTGTGCTGTTAGACAGCAGGATTGAGCTGACCAAGATCTTGGTGTAAAGCGCCTTGGTGTAAAGCGCTCTATGAATAAACAAATCAATCAATCTCAGAGCATAGTGAGCTAGAGACCATAAGGTGATGCACACTTTGAATAAGGATGTGATTGTATACAAGTCCAAAAAGATTTGTGCAAATATGTTCCTGTTATTGCTCAGGGGTGGCTTGAAACTGTTCGAAGATCAATATTTCTAAGGCCTAGCCTCAGTTTAGGTATACAGTCACAAGATGGCCCAAATCCATTGTGTACAAACCAGTTCTGAGACCAGCCTGGGAACACTAGCAGATGGCCAGACCTGGTAAACTGAACTTCAGAGACCTGTCAAAATCCATCATGTGAGGCCACCCATAAAATCCATTAGGCTCTGGTTACAAGGGAGCTTATAGAGTTTTGTGCATATCAAAAGAAACCTTGCATTGACCTGTTATTCGCAAGGTGGCGCTGGCGATGTATCAGCGTGGATCTGGTGGCCAAAGTCAGCAACTTTACGCTTGGAAAATGAACAGAAAAATAATACGTGGGCATTTTAATCAAAAATGCAATTTAAAAAAAAAAGTCAGCTCTGGGATGCAAGCTCTGATCGACACAGGGCCAATTTGCATATGGGGGTAGAAAATGTCTTTTATAATGATCATACTAGGGTTTTATGTAAAGGTTTGGAGATAATGGAACATTTCTGCTTATGTGCATTGCACAGACAGGGGGGGGGGCACATGTAAGTGTGTGCACTGATCTACAGATTAGTAATATTGACTTTATTAATCTCATACATTCACAGCAGAAGTTAAGGCCTAAGAACAAAGTTGCCGTTTCATAGTGAGCTTCCCTTCCACCTGTGTCATGAGAATGGTGGAAACAAACTAGTCACAATCGCGGAACAGTAGTCAAAAGATATATAATTGTATGCACACAGAATGGGGGAGTATTAGAATGAAAAATAATATTGGGAGATGAAGCTGGAAGGATCTTGAAAACAACTAGAAGTGGCTGGTGAGAGCCGAAACCATTGGCGACTAGTTTGCAGGCTGAATAGAGAAGCCCTTAAAAAGACAGATGAGCTGCAGATATTGAACATTTGGCAGTTAGTCCAGACTGAGGGAGTCGCAAAGAATTCTCTAAAAATGAGAAGCCACCTTAAAACATTTTAAAAAAAAAATAATATATTCTAAATTGGAAGTCTTTTTCTTAGAAAATCCCAGGAAAAGGGAATGCTAAAGTGACTAAGATACAAGTACCATCTTCAATATTGTGTGCTGTATCTCCCATTTATGTTTACCAAGTGACATGGCAATTCTTCAAAGGTCATTGCATTTTGTTTTGAGAGGTGACTGAATGCAATTTTGGTGAAAATTAAAGGCATATTGTTTTTGTAAAATGAAGCTTCACTTAAGATGGAGTCTGTGACTTCATCCGGTGTGTAATAGTTTGGGCTATAGTGCACTCATGGCACATTGTTATCTGAGGCAGGGGTCTGCAGCCTTTGGCTCTCCAGATAATTTGGACTACAATTCCTAATATGCCTAACTAGAATAGTGAAAGGTGAGGGATCGTGGGAGTCCAAGTCTAAAATATCTGGAGAGCCGCAGGTTCTAGACCCCCATCTAAGGTGATATTGTGCATGATTGCTGCTGGCAGATGCCTAGCTATAATTTAGATGTTTGCGCAAAAGAAGTGGGTGTAGGGAATTGGTTCTATTCACTAAGAATTGTGAAAAATGTTCGCCCCTATAGTCCCTTATCTTTGAATGCATAAATAGATCCATGTGTAATATTGCTAATTGCTTTAGCCAATCCAACCCTAATGTTTTCCTCGGGGCGGGCTGTCGCAAAACACAGGTTTAAAAACCCTATCGGTCCGACCTTTTCTCATTTGCCTGCGTTTGTGCATGTCAGCTGTCCGGTCAGGTTGGTATTTACAGGTCATCTTGCTTTGCATCTGCGTTGGGATGATTCAATTTGTGCCTTTAAGTTGCAAGTTACTGTGAACGTGAGCTTCTTGGTTGGCGTCTCTTGTGTCTGTCTTGTTTGCGGCTGTGTTGGATTCTGCATCCTGCAGTCTTGAAAATAAGACATTTCTGGCCAGAAAAGAGTCTGGTAGATATTGTCTGTTATGACAGTGATGCCAACATGAACCAACCAGGCACACTGAGGGTGGTCAAACTGGGACCCAATCCCCCAAATGTCTCTTCCCACCTAGGATCGGCTCTGGCATTCGCCCTGGTAGGACGCCTAACCCAGGTTGTGAGGGGACCCCGTCCCTGTCCGTTTGTCCAGAAGCACATGGCATTAAATGCTCATTCCACAAATGTACAGATGGTCTTAACGTTAAGCAGGTGTATTGGTGAGGATTTGTGTTTTTGCTGTTTTAATGGTTGCGGTTTTGCCTACGCCTTTCTACAAATCTCCCAAATCACTCTGTACAAGGGCGTTTTTGTTTTCCTTCAGACATACTACCCCCACCATAAGCCTTGTGGAGCTATGCTTAGTGGTTAATAACCTGCACCCATATCAAATTATATGCAGGCCAGACAGGTTGGCCAACCCTAGTGCTTGGAGTAACACAATCTGTTTTTCTGCAAATTGATTGCGGTGCAGTAGTATCGCTTTAGTGACTGAACCAAATAGTGGGAGGTTGACTGCAGTCAAGATTTCTCAACTTCTTCCTTGGGTCGTGGAAAGACTGCTTTTCCATCACAACACTTGTGTGCCTTGTGTTGTATTAAGGAAATCCTATTCAACGTAAGATCTCGATTGTGAGGCCCTGAGAGGCAAGGTTGTCGGATATACTGAATACAGCCCTCTGGTGACTATGCCCAGATGTTCTCTTCACCCAACCAACACTCTAGAATGCAAGGCAATTTATGGCATCTGTATGTTCCTTTGAATGGCTGTTTAACTGTGCCTTGCCATGAGTCATAATCGGATCATCAAATGCTTGAGGATAATTTGGTGGTTTACTTTCCTCAAATGTGTGCATTAGTCATTCTCTCTAGGTGGTGTTCGTAATGTTTTTATACAGGTTTTAGATGAGCACCATGTGGTGTAGAATTATTCAAAACCTTCCACCCATACTTTTTTGATTTTACTCTAAAATTAGGTCAAAGGGGCCACAGTCACAACTCTGTAGATTCTCCTATACACGATAATCGAAAAAAGGGGTACAATTGTGGTCAGAACTACAGACCATACAGTTGTGTGTCGATGTGTACCTTTTAAAAACGTGTCTCTGATGTTTAGTCTGGTGAGTGGATCCACGGCTCTGCAGGAAGGGGAAACGCTGCCAACAAACAGAAAGAGAAGACCCTTTCTGAAAGAGCCATTCTAACCGATGACATTAAAGGGAAAAGTGGGGCTTGCAAATTGGAGAACTGCAAGAAAGACCAAAGGTGCCATTCTTGAAAGCTGCTGGAGAGTCTTAAAGGAATTTGCATTTGGACCCTTGAAGCCCAAGCAGAATCTGAGGGGACTCGTGCATGAGAAAGGAGGAGAAACTCCAAACGCCACTGACGAGGCAGCAGGGGGTTGGGGGTGCATGTGGTAGAAGGATGTCGGATGGAGAGGAGACCAATGGTGAGTAGCAAGCAAGGAGGGAAAAACTTGGGATTGGAACGGCATCGCTGATTTGGTGAGTGGATCGGAGAACCTCCATGGTAGAGAAGGCTGTGAGTAAGTGGTAATGGCTGCCAAAAGAAAAATGGAATGCAGAGAAGGGGGCCAATCCACGTGCTGGACCCAGGGTAGCCCACTGTCTTAACATCCCATTGTGGGTGGAATCGCATGGTGCATCCTGGAACCTGGAATGAAGTTGAGAAATGGTCAAAACTAAACTGTGTGAGAACCATAGTGCCGCGTCCTGGAACCTGGAATGAGGGCTACCAAGCAGGCCAACGGCTTGCAGGTGTGTAACGCCCTAAGTCCTGACCAAAGGTATCTTGAAGATAATTTTATACCTACCATGCTTCTCGTGACTTCAGCATAGTTGTACCCTGGAGTGCATTCTGTGTTTACCCAACGCCAGCCCTATACTTAAGAGACTCATTCTGGGGACTTCTTTGGTTTTGCCTCACAATTGATTGTTCTTCCTGCCTCTGATAAGTGTAAACCTACGCGAACAGTGAACGAGGTGCTGTGTTAATCACTGGAACATGTGTTCTGGCATAAACCCCAATAATCTTTCACAATCTCCAGCCTGTCCCCCTCCTAAGCTGCATCAAAACGAAAACGCGTGCCTTTTTAAAATTTAAATTGGAACCTTTCATATTTTGGGATCCTGTGCTTTGCGGTTTGCATTTGGTTAGGTTAAATAGGCTTGCAATCCTGTAAAATGAAAATGGGTTTGGAGTAGGCAGCCTGCAGCTCTCCGGAATTTTTTTGCCTGCAACGTCCATCAGCCCAAGCCAGCATAGTCGATACTAACAAATGATGGAAGTCCTACGCCAAATATTCTGGAGAGCTGCAGGATGGCAATACGGCACGCCAACCTGTGACGGTAAACTCTGCTCCAAGAGGTAACCAAAGACATGAACTTAAAAGGAGATTTCAAGTGGTGATCGAATCCGCCCTAAGACCTGGATAACGCCCATTCCATCGCCCCTACCATCGCGGACTCCTCCACTCCCAGTCCATACATATACACTCCTCCTTAGAAAACTGAAGGTGGAAAATGAGTGGAATCGAGGGGGCCTTGACAAAGGAAAATGCTCTTGCTTCTATTTTTGCCACCTACTTTCAGGATCTGCCATCTTGTCAGTCCCATCTGCATCTACAGTCCTATGCCCAGGTACAACCTTTCATTTCTACGGGAAGTCCCTTTTGTACGGTCCAGTCCTGTATGCCCGTGTACCAACATCATGTATTCGTTCCTGTGAGCTTCACCTCAGACCTCAGCACAGCCATCGTATTTGCCTTCGATAAATCCATTCTGTGCCTACATCCAGCTTCCCATGGCTGTGTCTCTCTACTAAACTGCAGATGCAGCCTCTTATGCCCAGGTACAGCTCTTGTTCTAGACGCTCCTATGCTCATGTACAGCCGCCAACCGAGAAACAGGGTTTGGAAGTCCAGAGACCTACATCGTATACAGCCGCTGCTGCAAATGTCCTGGCACTGTCACTCTTATCAGGGTTCGAAATTGGGGGATCTGTGAGCCATTCACCTCTTGCTTGTTGCCTAGAAGAGCCTGGTTAGATTTATATGAACATCTATCGGGAGCTACTTTTGGCTCCACATACCAATTGATGTTGAACAAACTGCTATGCAAAATTAACCCTATATACAACATTTTAAACCATAAGGGGCCATAAATAATGGATTAAATTAAATGTTTGCATGTTATGTGAAAGTTAGATTTGCGGAGCACTATGTACTAGCACCTCCTTTCTCAGTGGCAGCGTCTGGTTACTCCCTAATGCTGGATACCCAGGAGCTATGTTAAGCTCCTGTTTATCCAATCGTAATTGTGTTCACTGCTGTTATGCCCATGGAAGCTTAACATGCGTAGGCTAGGTTCAGTGTGGCATCACTAGGTAGAGCTGTAATATGCTGAGCGCAACCATCCTAGACCCACACATGGCACCACTGCCTACCCACAATTGCTTTTCCTTTCAAAGCTGTCAAATGGAGACCACTTGGGCAAAGGAGGTCTGTGCTGACCTCCCATACCAGTCTCTCACTTGAACCCTGGAGAAGGCACTCAGTTGGCCAATTGGGAGGCAGTTGGATCCACACAGAGATTGCTTCCTGTGTAGGCCCCTGTCATCCACATTGGCACCAGTTGAAAGATGGGTGGGAAAGGCCTCCCAATGAGGTTTCTACCTATATCTGACATTTCTCTTTTGTATAAAGTAGCCATCCCTTCCACATTTTTATACAGGAACACTGCAGCACAATTGATTTACATAAGGTTGCATAACCTGTGAAGGGGGCTACTAAAATGGAAAACCACTTCCAGACATTGGCCCAATATTTTCACTTCCCTACCCACTTTTAATTTGCATGAAGTTTGAAAAGAAATTTGGATCAGTTTTATTGCAAATTGAATGCTCGCCATATTTCTTTTATTGCGCACAGTATGTATCTAATGTGGAACTACGATATTTATAAATTGCTTTTTAAAGAGGAAAATCGTGTCGCGAGTCTGGGTATTTTTCAAAAATGATATTTAACTGAAGCAAGTTGCATTCACATTTTGTCCGATAAATGGATAAGCCTCTAATAGTTTCTAATTATGTGTATATGGCAATGTACCTCGCCTCACAGGTTCTTACTTTTTAGTAATGTACTATTTCACTATATCAACTATGTTGCATAAATGCTGGGTTTCTTGAATCTGGAACCCCAAGCTATCTTTTTTAATTGGTGTCCATACTCTGTGTGTGTTGTGGGACTGTTGGACATTGTTGTGTCTAGTGTTGTGAATTACTCGCCAAACTTGAGCAGAGGATGATCGAGGGACCCACAGATGATCAAACTCCTAAACCTCTTTTTGTCTTTCTTTAGAAACCTCCAAAACTCCCTACCGCCGACGATGAAGACAAAATTAAGTTGAAGGCCACAGATCGAAACGGTGCCAATTGCATCAATCCCACAGACAACGTTTTTCCCAACAAAGCAACCATGGAATTTGAAGTCCCGATCTCGGAACACAAAGCTAACGCTTTGGTAACTTCATCAGACCCGATCGACAATCCAGCCAATTTCTTTTCTCCTGTTGCCAGTCACAACGGTCTGCACCACCAGCATGAGTCTATAGATAGTGATGTGGTAAAGGAGATACAGTATTTAGATGAGGTGTTGGAAGCAAACTGCTATGATTCCACTGCTGAGAATGCATTCAATGGAACGTCCTCTCCTGAGCCAAGAACAGCAATTATAGATGGAGCTGCACCTTCTGTTAAAGTTTCAAATCATGGGTTCATCCAAAAAGAAATTGTAGTGGTGGATAGAAAACAACCCCCTGTTGTGGATGAGATTACATCTAATGTGGTGACGGAGCAATACAAGTCTAATGGACATTCCCCTTGTGAAATGGGAGAGGAGCCCTATGATGTCTACAGGTATCCCGGAAGTCCGAGCTCCTCAAATAGTTCAAGGAGATCCTCTAAAGATGGTGAAATGCCCCTAACCACTATCAAGAAAGAGGCCAAATTTGAGCTGCGTGCATTCCATGAAGATAAAAAGCCAGCAAAGCTTTTTGAGGACATTGATGAGAAAGATCGGATCCGGGTGAGAAAGGTCAGGCCAACGGAGGAGGTAATCGAACTTGAGAAGGAAAGGAGAGAGCTTATACGGAGTCAAGCCGTCAAAAAGAACCCTGGCATTGCTGCAAAGTGGTGGAATCCTCCCCAAGAGAAGTCGCTGGAGGAACAGTTGGATGAAGAGCACCTGGAATCCCACAAGAAGTACAAGGAGCGTAAACAGCAACAGCAGGTTTCGTCAACCACACCACCAAAACCAAAGTCTGTATCTTTTGTACCACCAGAGCCAGTTGTCATCAAGAAGGAAGACATCGTCACAGAGCAAATAGATTTCTCAGCTGCCAGAAAGCAGTTTCTGAGCATGGAAAACACAAGCCAGACTAATCACCCAGTTGCACCAAGGCGATCAGTAGCACCCAAATTGTTTACGGTCAAGCCTTTCTATAAGTCGCTAAGTCCGACCCAAGCTAAGAAACCCACAGCTTCAGCCAGTGTGACTGGGCCCGTTACTCAGCCTGAACAAATAGTAAGGGCCGGGGAAGAGAACATGAGTGTGGTAAAGGCCTCGAAGGTGTCATTCTCTCATGAAGATGATCATGCCACTAATCACAGCAGTCTTCTTGAAGAACCACAAGAACCTACGTGGAGTGGAGCCTCAAGAGATGACCTTCCGGCCAAAGCATGGTCCAGGGAGAGCGAGTTCATGAGCGCCACAGCCATCTTTACTGTGGTGAAGGAGGATGATCAAGACCTGGCAGATAACTTGTTCAGGTCCATCAGTATTTCTTCCCCTCCAGATGAGTCGGACTCTGGCTTGGACGAGTTATCTGTGAAATCTCAAGACACCACAGTATTCGAAACCCTGTCAAATGACTTCAGCATGGACAACATCAGTGACAGTGGTGCCTCGAATGAGACCATGAGTGCCCTCCGGGAGAATTCCCTTGGAGATTTTTCACAGCCCCAGACCCCTCAGACCAACACTCCTACCGAATACAGGCTGGAGGGCATATCTAAGTCGTATAGCGATCATGGTTTCTACTCGCCCTCCTCCACGTTGCTGGACTCCATGCTGTTGGACGACCAGCTTAAATACCACGCTGGCCTCCTGGTGCAGAATGCAATAGAGCAGGCTTTAGCAGAGCAAGCTGAAAGAGAAGGTTTAAATAAAGAGATGGCCCTGGTGGAGCAACAGGCCTACAGCGAGCAAGAAACCCAAATGGGATGTGTGGAAACGAGTACGCCTTCCTCTCCTGATGTGGAGGAACAAGAAAGTGCAGTTTTGGAACAATGTCCAGTTTCTTCTCCTGTACAAGAAAAATGTAATGCTATTACTATACCAAACTCTTTATCCTACCAACAGTTAGAGCTTGGGGAGGAGAAAAGCCTGGCACACTCCCTGGGGTCGTCTTCTGGCGCTCAGGTCATTGTTGAGGAAAACCGGCAAGAGGGCGGCTACTTCAGCAAATATTCCGAGGCAGCTGAGCTGAGAAGCACTGCAGAGGTGCAGGAGCCCGAAGTGACGGTGGGGCCCTTTAAGCTGAGGTCGAGGAAGCAGCGGACTCTGTCCATGATTGAAGAGGAGATCCGGGCAGCCCAGGATCGAGAAGAGGAACTCAAGAGGCAGCGGCAGAGGTTACAAAACCCACCAAGCCCAGTCGGCAAGACAGCACCTGCGCTCCCAACTAGGACTGTCCAGTACAAAACTGTTCCCGGTAAGTCCCTGAATCCAAGAATGTGCTCCAAGGCTTAACATGTTTAAAACGTCAGTACCAGTCCAAATGAACTGGTTCTAAGTCGCAGATCATATGTTTTGAGCAGAACAGAGTTTTTTTTGTTGAGGGGCAAAGGAGAAAATATTAAATGTAACCACTCCAATCCTTAGGACCTGCACTTCCCCTCCCAATGGAGGGCTGCTGGTTGGTGTGGCTTTGCATTCTTTGATCGGCCATAATGGCTCTGCTACTGTTTCTAAGCGCTTGTGGATTATGGCCTTAAGAAATCCTGTGCATAAAACAAATTACAATTCAGACTTTCATGGGCACGTTTTAGAAAGGTTTTAAAAAATGTTTGTAGCAACATCCGTGATTATATGGGGTCTGCAACCTGCGGCCATCTATAGGCTTTGGCCTACAGCTCCCGTGATAATTTCTCTATGGTCTATGGTGGCTGTGGCCAATGGGAGTTGTAGTCCAAAACCTTTGGAAAGCCAAAGATGTTCGGTTAAGCTAGTTGAAATTTAAAGCAATCCAAATGGGCACTGTTTAGATAAATACATGTTCAGGTGTTGGGGCCTGCTTTTCTGGTGGCCTTTCTTGAGAAAAGTGGGATCCCATTGCATTGGCTGCCTGATGGTCTTCTGGTTTACCTGGCTACTGTTGGAATGTGCTTTACATGGGCGGCGTGAAACCTTTATTACAGAATCTGAGCAATTCTTTACAATTTTTTGGATTAATTTCCTTCCCTTTTGTTATATCACCTTATACCATAATTATGGTCTCAACGCACTGTTGGTTGAACGCCCATGGACAGACCGGATTCCAGAAATAAGTTTGAGGAGCTGCTATTGCACGTATTTGCATTTCAGCCATTCTAGTGATGCGAGGGTGGCCAAGACCCTGGTAGTCACCCATGTCTAAATTGTGTATGGGCGCAGCAGAGGAATACTATCGACTAAATGGGGGTTGCTTGTAAGGCGATGGTTATGTGGGAAGCTACCGTTTACATTTTTGTGTGTGCACGGAGTGTCCATTGAAACTGTGTGAGGGGAGAAATGGGTTAATTGTACAAACAACAATTTCTAATTGCTGCGTTCCATCTATGTACAAGGAGCATTACTTCGTCTCACAGGAGATTTACGTGCTTGATGGATGCGGAGTTCTTGGAGAGAGAGAGATTGCCATCCTTAATTATTTCTGGTGCGAGAACATGATTGTGTTCTCTCGTTCGTGTAAGGAACAGATGGTCGACTGCTCTGGGGCAATTACAACTGCTGGATGCCATTGGGCACTGCTGAGGGGGTTGTCTCAACAATTGACCAGCAAAATATCTGCTTTTATGAAGTGATCCTGCTCTTTTAAACCACTAATGATCCAAAAAAAAGCTGTTTTGCATCAGGTCTACTTTTTTAAGCCACTACATGTGCCCTTGAGGGTGATTGGCAACATGCAAGACCTTGTGACAAGAAAGAGCACAAACGATTCTACAGATCCTATTTGCTGTTGCATGCCTCATGGGGTCCCTGGTGTGGCGTGGCGTGGTACCCTTTCTCACATGGTGCATCTTGATAAACCATTATTGCGTTATGCTTGGTATGTGCATCCGCACACTGTATAGATTTATATATTCATCTGCACTGTGCCCACTGTGTGGATATTGGACTGTTCACTTAAGAAAAATAAGCTACAACCTGGATTAATGGGCAAAATATAAATGTTCCTCTATTTAAAGGCAAGGTGGAACTTGGCATACGGTGGACTGACCTCTCTCTGTCTGTCTTGATTCCAATGTCTGGCCAGGTACAAGGAACACTTGGTTGTACTTCCTTCCTTTTGGTCTTGGTCTGAGAGATACCCGAAGTAGACACTTCCTTAGAGAGGAATATCTATACTTGAAAGAAGTTCTGATGAAAAGCTCCCTGCAATATATCCCCATCGACAGTTCATATGCATGATGGACAGTGGACCAATTCTAAGACCAGAGTAGCTGTTTGTGATGCCCATGCAGAGTACTTGCACTTGTGATTTTTTGTCTTCAAGATCTCATGGTGCCATAGAGCACATTGGCTGGGCCCAGAGGAATGCACTCCATAATGAAGACTGGCCGCCCTATCTTCATCTTGACAGAACTTTTCATTCCTATTCTTGAAGCGAGGAACAGTACGGCATGGTCCCTGGTGCTCGGCGACCATTAGAATGCATGTCCCTTGCATGTTTGGCCAGGTAACCTGTGTGGAAAGGTCCTGTCCTCAGTAGGGACTGACTGCAGCGGAACCTCCAGGAGAGCATCCTATTGGCAGTCACTGGGTCAGAGTGGATGTCCTGTGATTTTCTTGTGTAGATGACCTTCTCCCAGTGGCCCCGAGAGCCATTAGGAGTGCAGAGCTTCCTCCTCTTAGTCCATTTGTCACCTGAAATGTGCATAGATTCACCTCTTTACACTCATGATCCACCCTTTTAGTGGTGCTTTTCTAACTGCTGCTGTCAGGCTCTTCAGTGTGTGTTGTGTGCACCTTAATGACCCAGAATTCATAATTGTTCCAGATAAAGTTGTCATTGTAGTGAAGGGCTCCCCATCCTTTGTCGCGATTAATGGGAGCTTAGTTCAGGTATTCAAAGAGCCCTTGGGTAAGCACCTACAGGTTTTAGTGTTCATTTTCCCCAAATGCTATACCATCTGACGTCACTTATATTTTCAATTAATTTCAGATAATTTTTTAGTATGAATTTTTTGATTCCAAGGAACTGCCTACTCTACTTTTGATTGGTTCTCGACCATTCATTCAGTGTTGGACCCAAAAGCCGTGGCTGCTTGACGGGCCCTAACCGTGGCTGAGACATCTCACATTTCCTTTCATACAGCTCAAGCTTGCTGTATGAGAAATATATGTAAACTTCTCCACTCTACCTTATCTGGCGCTTCATCATTTTGGGTGATCCAAGGTGGTGCAGTTGCCTCAGTGTTCAAGTAATACAACCCACCGTCTGTGGAACTTCTGGTAAATAGGGGGGCCGACGTCTTGCATCGCCAGCCAATACCTTTTACACAGGTGTTCTTGCTTACGTTGCTGTCCTCTGAATATCCATCCCACCTCCTAGTTGTCTCACCTTAAGTGTGAGGAATTTGACCATCTGCATGGTGGGTGGGCACTTGCCTAGGCTTTTTTGAAATTTTAAAAGAAATTGAATGATGGTAGATGAACCTCTGGAAAATGTGTGGCTAATCTGCACACATTTTCCTATGCTCACTGCATGACATATAAATGGACCTGTGTACTCTGGGTTGACAGAGCCTACAGGCGCCGTCCTCCTGTACTATTTAGTTGGGATATGACAGCCAAGAGTACATCAAAGCATCTCAGAAGGGGGTGGGGGGACAACACCTTCCTCCTGCCATGGCCAGCATAATTAACTATGAAAGGCACCATGGATCTACCCTGTCCGTTTGTGTACCTTCTGCAGATAGTGGCAGCAATTAACCCACTAATGGAGTTTACTTCAAACAGGCCCACATGGGGCCTGCTGCAGTTTCAATAAATGAGACTGGAAGCCCCAACAACCTTTGATAGCACTGTCAACCTGAAGCCAGCTCTCGCTTCAGTATCATGCGCAGTGACCTGTCCTGTCTGGGACCATGATTTTACACCCACAGGGGGGGGGCCCATTCAGAAGGTAAGAGTATGAAAGAGTATGAAATCTGTTCTCACCGCAACAGCAAGGAAGACCTACCGCTTTAATCGGGACCCACAGAGCGCTCCATTAACTAGAGACCCTTTGATCCACAACAGACATGAAGATGAGTGGGGCTTGGTATTACATGTTTTCATCCCTTTACCTTTTCTGTTGAAAAGGTCTGTGGTTATGGCCTAATGCATACAGAAGAGTGTTGGTGGGGACCCAGGATTGGTTAATTAAAGTAGGCTTAGCCTACGCCAATCACTGTGGCCCATTAAGCTTTAAAAGCGGGCTGGGACCCTCTTTTGGGCAGATCATCTGAAGACTTTGCAATGAGTATCAAGAACTCATTTGCATCCTGCCTGAATGTACAGTCTGCCTTACAGCTTCTGCTAGTGAAGGAAGGCCAGGATTTCCAAGATGGAAGCAAGATCCCTCCCCTAAACATCTCTCAGGGAACCGAGTGAGATACTGAATCCAGAGGACCCTCAAACTGCTCCAGAACCAGTACCCAGCCAGCACAAAGCGTGCTCTGCTCTGCTACGATCTACAAGAAAGCTTCCTAGGTTGGAAGTGCCAGAGAGTCTCTGAACCAAACCATGGACAGGGCTGTTGCCTGCAACACTCGCCTCAGCTTTGGGACGTCCACCTTAAAGCATGACATAAGCCAGTGAAGAAGCTAGGAGGAGTGTATTGACCAGCTTCTACTTTTTTATTTTTTTTTATTTTTTCTTAAAGGACATTTTCGAGCCAGTCAAGCTGCAAACTACTGCACCACTGACTGTGACCAGTGCTTCAGACCTGCTGACCAGCACTATGACAATGATTTCTGATGCCGAACTGTCGTGTAGGCCAGCCTGCAGCTGTCTATCCATCCATCCAGCCTAGTTCGCTGAACTGCCTGCCGCCTTATACCCGCAGCTGTCTCCAGGAGCTGCAAAGCACCCTGAAACTGACTCGACCCTGTCGAGCACCAAGAACTTCTAGAAGCACAGGGCACGTTGTGGTTCTGTCCCCCTGGTCCTCCTCGGAAAGAACCCTGGTGACCGTTTGACCCTTTGCTCCCTTTGTGCTGAAACCAAGTATCCTTGAACTCTTGCCATTAATTACTTTACCAGCTAACCTGTCAGTATCCAGTGTGGATTCCTTTTCCATCTTGAAACTGTCTGCCCTCTACTTTCCTTTACAGCGTGGGTTGTATTGTGTAGTGTGCTAGATCTGGCTGTTGTAATAATAATAAAGTAGATATTTTAATACAACCTTGACTTGACAGTCCCTTTTATCATTGGGTAATAGTATTTTCGGTGTGTTGCGACTAACCAGCGTTCCACGACTTTGCGGAGATAAGCCTGCCGTTCCGTCCACGTTATGGCCAACAAGGTTTATAGTTTCCTTACAGTTCCAATCTGTTTTGTGTACTAGAGGTGTGGGGCTGATTGATGGTTTAGAAGCCGATATGCATCCCTGGACCACTGCTGCCCCGGAAGTTGATTCGGCAGCCAGCTCATTGGAGCTGAGGCCTAGCATGGAGTTCAGATCTGTGGCTCTTGAATTTATCACCTGCCCACAAAGGAGGCCGCCTCATAGTTTACCAGTGCGCTGGCATTGTACGGATGAAATGTGCATTTTCTAGACAGCTTGCCCATCTATTCCAGTTGCGTGCCATTAGGCTGAATGTCTTCGGCATGGAGTCCTTTGCAACAGACTTGCAGTGACCAAATCCATTTTCATAGTAGTTTTACACTGCGGAAACCTGGTCAGTGCAACTGTTGGCAAACTGTAAGACTTCTGCCGTTAACCTTAACACCTGGTGCATGGGCTTTATATAACGAGAACGTGGCTAACGGAAAAGGGGGGGGGATAGAACGAAAATGGGCATAGGTGATGAGAGGTACTACAGGTGGGCGGGGGGGTGGGGGTCAATGGGCGAAGTTCAAGACAAATGGGGGGCCAATTGGAATTCCGTATGTTGTTCCCGATAGTATCTGGCTGAGGCCACTAAAGTTCGGTAGCTGTGGCAACGATCTAGTGCGACAGTTTGGTCCTCTATTTTTATTTTTTATAGAGCATTATCCAAGGGTGTGCATGCACTCACTCGGAGCCGCTGATGAGCCCTCCAGGGCTTTGTACCTCGTGCAGCCATTAGTTCACATGGCAAAGTAAAATAGCGTAGCTGCTGTTCAAATGAAACGCCAGTGTGAGTGTCTCGATTAAATAGATGTATTATTATTCCATTTTTATATAGTGCGAACCTAGCTTGGAAGCAACAGTGTTGTACAGCGGAATTATGCAACCTTAACGGGCCAGAGTGTTGGGCAGATCGTACTGTGTGTGTAGGCAAACCAGTGAACACAGCAGCACTGCGAGTTGAAGATGTCACCACGTGGGCTGATGAGTCGCTAGACTCTGAGACTAATGTTAACATGTGACTGAAATAAAGTATCGGCTCTTTCTGGAACAGAAGGTTGGAGGGAGGGGTCTAGATTGCTACTGGGGTGGAATTCCGTTGGTGGAGGGGTAGCAGGCAAATTACTGTTTCCTAGTTTTCTCCGTGCAGCCCCGTCTAGTCTCACAATGGACGATGCAGTAGCACTGCATGCGTGTTGTGACCTGCCGGAGGCATTGAACTTCGCCACCAGGTAAGGTGCTATACCGGCAGAGGTAGTCGTGCCAGTGATGCAGGTAAATTAACAGAATCCTATGTGGCACGGGTAACCAGTGATGCTCTCATTGGGTGGAGGTGGGGTGATGTGACAGGTCAGTTTTCCCAGATGAGGTGCGCTACCACACAGTGTGCCCCCTTGAAGAGGGAGGAGTCTGCTGCGTGGCAAAGAGCCCTTCTAGTACGACGTTGCCACAAACTATGCGAGAGAATACCAGTGCATGCACTACCGTTTGGAAGTTCTAGGGCAATAGGAAGAGTTTGATCTTGCAAAGCAAGGAAGGTGGTTTGATGCCAGGCTGTTTGGGCCTTTAGCTAGTTGTCGTTAAAAAGGATAGGGATGCTGGCCACAATGAATCCAAGAGATTTGGCCAAGTTAATATGTTGCAGGGTAAAAAGTGCACACCGTCCAGCCACCTTCAGTGGGACTCTTCGTGGCTGGGTGGAGGGTTGCATAGGACTACACATTCTGTCTTGGTAGGTTTTAAGTTCCAAGTTACAGCATGCAATCCTTGTTTGGTTATCGAGGCCTATGTGGATCTGGGCGATGCCCTGGGTATTCATAACTTTAAGGTATAGCTACGTCATCTGCATATTCGTCTATTGAGATGTCGGTTCGGAGGGTGCAGAGGTGTTCATGTATAGAGTGAGTACGACCGGAGCGAGGATAGAGACCTGGGGGACACTACCTCCAGTCACAGGGCACTGTGCCAACCCCCGTTTGAGCATCTTGCAGCCTTTTCTTCAAAAATTGTTCTAGGTGCCCCAGTCTAATTTAAACATTTTTACAGAATACATTAGTGTTTCCAAGGGGAGAAAAGGGTTAGTGATTTTTAAACTCTTATTTCTTAACGGGGACAGATTCTTTTTAAATGTTGGTCCTCAATAGTATCTGTTCATTGATGTTTACTAATGCATATGCGTGCAGTGGTACATAGATCATGAATACAAATGTGCTTGAAGTTCGTGCCTTGGGCGCGGATGGCATTGCGTGAGGGCACTGCGTGGAAACTTGTGATGGGTAGGACAAGGGCTAGGTGTTCACTTTGGAAAGTGGTTCTTCAGTGACCCTGTCGCTGGTGGACAGTAAATACACTTTGAGAATGGGTGCAGCCAAAGCAAGCTGTAGCGTGAAGCCACCCTCAATACAAGGAGTTCTTTTCCCTCCCCACTCACGTGGTTATGCAACAAATGTTTCACAGATTCTTTTGTTAGCCCCCTCTGACACAGCATGCCCCTTGGATCCCTCTCCCCCTGTGCTAATAATGAGCCAAGAACCATGCCTGTTTATGGAAAAAATATTGATATTTATATAAATTAAAAGTAATAGGATTTAGCACGAAAATGTCCAAAACCACTTTATCCATGGCATAACACAATCAACTTCGCTCAGAATAAAGAAATCACAAAGGTGAATTAAAAAACACAATTGCAATTATTCACTTTTCTGCACATTTCAAACCACGAAATATTTACATGATGTGCGAATTATTTTTTTACAAAAACATTTTTTTTAATGTTCCTGCTGGCTTAAAAGGCTAGCAGTAGGATTTCAAGATTGGTAATTATGATTTAGCCCAAACTTTTAGTTTAAAATAAACGCAGCCTGGTTTAGCGGTTTTTGTTTTTGAATCTTGGGGGTACACTGCAATAATCCCTGCGTAGGATTCGACAGTTGCCCTTCTCTCTCCTCCCAAACCCAGCCTCCAAGTCAGGATTGCTTTAGGGGTTTGGCGCAGCATATGGCAATTCCCCATTTGTTGTCATCCTTTGTTCTTTCAACTTTTTGGCAAAAACTAGTTGTGTATCACAACACATAATTTTACTAGCAACTGCCAGACTAAACCTAGTTTCTGTGTCTGCTAATCAAGAGGAATAAGCCAACTACCAAATCTGCATCATTTAGCTGGGCCATGTGGCACCTTTCTGCCAGTTCCATCAAAAGCATAACAGTTATGAAGATGTAAGTTATTATGCATATCCCTAATTTCAATTTCCACTTGCTCACCAACTCTCACATGTGGAACATAAGATCAGCCAGAAACCTAGTATAACTGGCCCTTACAGTTCCCATAGTCAAAGGAAGATGAAGTTTATATCCCCAAAATCGCATGGAAATTCCATAAAAACGGTACATAGATGAAATCCATCCGCCTTATGATGGCTGAGAAAAAGGCCTAAATTAAGTCTGTTTAAATAAATGGTGAATGTTCATGTGGGACAAATGGTCCTGCTCCATCTTCCGGCCATTTGTTTTCACTGGGTCAGCCTGTATCTTTATCAGTCTCCTTTTCTGTTGGAAGCTTGTTATTTGAAGTGGGTGCCCCCATTTTCACACATTAGTTGTGATCCAGCCATGGATGACTTTTCTTGAACTCACTGCTTTCAGAGCCAGCTGGTCTGGAGAACACTGAATTTTGACGTCTTTAGTTTATTGCGATTGGCCATTAGATGGGCGATGTGACATGCAGGCTGGAAGTGGGAGATGGCCTTGTGAAGTTTTGCCCACACCCAGCAAAAGGGTCTGCCTTGGGCTGACATTTATTCATGAAGATAAAGTGGCTCTTCTAATGTCACTGGACATTTGTGGATGAAACGTAATATACATTGCTCTTTGTCAACCCACACATGTTTTCTTGACGTTTTTGTGTGAAAAGTGATATATTTTGTTTAACTTTTTACAAACCATTTTTATTTGCACACACATGTGCAGGCTGTTTCTGTTTTCAATGTTTAAAAATCCTGTTTTACATGCGACAGGGACTTCTGTTTCCTCTTTCATTTGTAAATTAAATGTTGCTTGTCCATTGGATTAAATGTTGCTTGTCCATTGGATTAAATGTTGCTTGTCCATTGGATTAAATGTTGCTTGTCCATTGGATTAAATGTTGCTTGTCCATTGGTAAAGACATGTAGGCCCCTTTCCACATGGCTCTTTAATTTTAGTTGAAAAACAAAAATGAAAATGAATGCAAGGCCGTTTTTTGTTTGTGTTTATAATTATAATCTTGCTATTCATTTGAAAGGGACTTCTGTTTGGGGATTTTAAATGCACACCCCCCAGGGACGTCATTTCACTAAAATGCCAGGGTTAGCGGAAGTGACATCACAGGAAGTGATGTCATTTGACCCCACCACGAAGTGATCTAGCGGGAATCGATGGGACACGACCTTTCAGCCGTTGACAAAACAGGAAGTGGCATCACATAGCATTGTACACTACGAAAAATATGGTTACGATATCACTATAATGTGATGTACATTTCATACAAGAATGGATCGCCATATGTACCGTTAAGATCAGTGTGTATAGGCCCATATTACTGACTAGCTGTGATTGCAAGCAGACTTCCATGACCAAATGATAATGTGTTATTACATGGCACTTGCGCTTAAGCGCTTTATATAGAAAACATATACACCCAATATCACCAAACCTGTGTTGGTACTCATTTATTGACCTCAGAAGGATGAAAGGCTGAGCGGAGGTGTAAGAATAGACTAAATCAGTGACTCGCCCCCTGAAGTGTCTGTGAAATAAGCATTTAATGGGTCTAGCAATTATTGTATAGAATTCCAGAAAGACGCATTATTTGGTATTCCTATTCTTTCTTATTTAGGGTCAGTGCTGAAAGTGTTAGACTTGTGGCACTCCTGTTCTTATTTTTCTTAAGGGGCCTGAACAAGAAAGCCAGCCACTCCAGAAGTAAATGAACTTGCATTACAAAAAAAACATTTTTTTTTTTTCTTGACGTCGCAAGGGAGACCTCGGGGGTCGAAGTTGTGAACTCTGGCGACCCCTAAATGACGTCCCTGCACACCCTGTGTGCAAATCTTCTCTTGACACGAGTGGAGGGGCCTTTGCCAAGCGAAGTGATGTGTGTTTGGCATAACGCAGCACCGGTAGTCTGCTAAAGTGCAAAAGTCTTACATGGACTGGTTTATTAATGCTGCAAGAGTTGGCACTGTGCAACAACACCCTCCCCCGCCCAATAGTTATTCATGGCACATTACCAAGGCACCCTCGTCTGAACTATTCTGCCCTCATCTTTGGATGTGCCAATCCTATATGTATTGTTTGTTGGTTTACCATGTCTAATCTGCTATGCCTCCCACTTTGCGTGCACACAATAACATGCCGGTTTAGGAAATGCACGGCAAGGCTGTCTCGACGCATGCCACTGAACCACTGCCAAAGTAATGCGATATTTCCCAAAACATAGGAAGGACGGAGGGAAGGAGGGGAGGGCGGGGTTTGCGCCTATTGTTGGGAAAATAATTGTCAATGGGGCCCATGTCTTGGAGGAGGACTGCGTCTACTGGAATTCAGCAGTGTTGGAAGCAGCCGTGCCCTGCCTTGCAAAACGGCTCCATTGTCGTGAAGGGGCCATTGTTCTCATTGTGGCCCAGAAATAGCCGCCCACGTCTCCCGCAGAACCGAGCGTCTGTGGCTGGAAGTGGTTTCCTCACGTTGCAGGAATTCCATTTACAAGCGGGCTGCCATTGCTGCCATTGCGTTACTGACAGGGGGCTAGCATGGACCCATGTCGGTGTGCATTTACATTGCTTTATGTCGAACTAGCGTGCACATAAAGCCTGTGCACGATGTCCTATCGCAATCCCCTTCAAACTACAATGTTGAAAGTGGGAAGTAGCATGAAATGCGTGGAGTAAAAAGATCACCTCTATAGAATGTGGCATCCAGAGGAGCACGCGCCGACTCCGGCCTCGCTGCTGCCTGTTGCTACATGCATGGAGAGCAGAGGCGTTGCTAGGGGAGTGCTGAGGGGGCTATAGCCCCAGGTCTTTTGGTTGTAGCCCTGGATAGAATTTCAGGGGGTTACAATCAAAAGGCTAGCTATCCTCGAGTCCTGACAGTCTCGAAATGAGTGTAGCCCGGATCTTTTCCAGTCCTAGCCACACCCCTGATGGAGAGGACATAGCCTCAGCATACACTTAGTCCCGATTGTTGATTGGTGTAGAGTCGGGGCACGTGGTGAGCAGTAGAAATGTTTAGCAGGAAGAGGCCATGTTGCTAGTCGGTTGTGAAAATCCAAGGACTTCAATGATTGAATGCTGTTTATATTCCAAACTAACGGAAGACGGTCTTGACTCTGGGTCTTGACTCTGGGTCTTGACTCTGGGTCTTGACTCTGGGTCTTGACTCTGGGTCTTTCCGTCCTGGTGTTTCACACATGCCTACTGTTCTCCTCTTGGTTTTTCTGGCCTGCGTGCCACAACCATGTTAAGATTCTGAGGCATTCTTGTGCAATTAAACCCGCTAACGTCCATCCCGTCTGCATGTTCTCCCCCACAATGGTTGAGTCGCCGTCACTTGGAGCAGTTTCCAGAACTCCCCCTGCAGTACTGTGAGGTTAGCCTGAATCTCTGTAACCGAAGCATCTGGTGCTTTGCCAACTGCCTCTCCTTCCTGCACCACTTCAATGAAGGACAGCTAGCTCTTATGCAGCCTGTTTATTTCATGGTTGGCACCACTCCAGTACACCGTGCCAAGTACCATTACCATACGGAATTGGCGGATGGTCTTCGAGTAGATGCTGGGATGGTGGATGCAATGCTTGAACTGATTGCAAACCGGATTGGCTGGATTCCAGTGTCTCTTCATTGCCAGTCTCCAGTAACTCAGATTTCACTCGAGCCCCTGGACCTGCTTTCCCACACAGATGGGTTTCCTTATTCTGCATCATTTTCACATTATTACCGAGCAAAGAGATTTGCCAGCAAATTTGCCATCATATGCATGCCAACTCGAGCGAAGCCCCCTTCATTTAAACGGATTATAGAAAGTGTACTTGGTGTCTTATTTGGAGGGGTTTGTAACATTCTGCAGATTGGGGTTGGCGGGAGGTGAGATTTGCTACACTCAGTAATCTATGGCTGCTTATGCTGATCTAAAGCGAGCGCTATTTCCCTGCTGCTTTCAGATCCCTACTGCTTGTGTGCATACTGAGTGCACAAGTGTTCTAGAAGATTGACCATTCACATGTTTGATATTTGAATAGCGACTACTGCCGTTCGTATGGCCTCGAAGCGCTGTGGTGGATGAATGCCCGTCGGAAAACGTGGTCTGAGCAGACATATAAATGACTGGAGCTGTACACAATGCGTGTGAACATTTTTGCCAAATCGATGGCCAGAGATGACCATGTTAAGGGAATTTTTCATGCCGTGCATATTGAAAAGGCCTATTGAAGACTGCTGTGTCAGTGACTGTGACAGCTGGACCACCTTTTTTGTGGAGCTCTGCTGTAGTTTATGGGTTGCAGCGCGAGGGTGATGCAAGAAGCCAGTCAATCCTCTGGGCAGCTGCCTACAGTTTAGGGCTTAGCTGTACTTTATGTGCCTGAAGCCTTCCTCGGTGGCTAACATGCAGTTGATTATATTTACATGCATAAAAGTGAGATAAGACACCGATACCACCAGAGTAAGTCGTCTTGTCCGTACAATCTTTGTAGAGGAGAATATACTGCAAAGGCTTCGGTGTGGTGGAGATGATGCATAGCCATCTACGGAAAATTGATCTTGTTGTGCTATTGGTAATCTCATGGAGTATCCAGTCCTCTAGAGGGACACCACTTTATAATCCCTCTCGATCACCCACCTACCTGAGTCCCCTGGGTATCCGATTCCCTGGGTGGGATAGTTCTGACTGCCTAGTCAATATTCCTAGGCAAGTTAGGAAGGCTGATTGATGGGTTGCGTTGGGGCTGGCGGGGGAGGGGCGCTGAGAGAGGTGGAAGAGGCTGACCAGGGGATTGTTTGTGTTGGGCAAGTGACCCAGATTATGTGTGCAGAGGTGGAAGAGACCGGTTTTGAGTGCTTTCCTGAGGTTGAGGTGGTCCACTATGTGGCGGATGGATACAGGGATAGAGTGCCAAATTGTAGGTGCTTGTGCTGAGGAGGTGCCCCCAGATGAGTTGACTTGGTCACAGAAATTACAAGTAGAAGTACTGAGGTTTCTGTTTGGTCTCTGGCGAGTACATTTTTGCTGCAGTTATTCGGGTCCTCTTGTAGTAGAAGGCTCGATGAGTGATGCACCTTTCCTTGAAGGGTGCTTGCTAACCGGAAGCCACTGGAGTACTCGGAGGGTGGGAGAGTTGTGTTCTCTAGGACCCAAAGCTACGAGGCGTCTTGTGGCAGCATCTTGTTTTCCCAGCTGTGAGTCCAAGTATAGTGTGTTGCCATAGTCTAGTCATGAAAAGGTGATTTCTATACAGGGTCACTGCTATATTTGCAAAGTACGGAAAGGAAAAATGCTCCAAATGGTATGTGGAGGAACTGTTTTTTTTTTTTTTTTTTGCCACTGAGTTGATGTGATGTGACAGTTTGATCTGAGTCCATAATGCAACTGAGATTTTTTTACTGTGTTGGCAAGAGGGCGGGGCCTACAGGTGGGCCAGGGGTGGTATGGGGAAGAGGATGGTTTTACCTGGGTTGAGTAGAAGGTGATGGGCCATCATCCAGTGTTTGATCTCAGAGGCAGGTTGCCAGATTGGGAGAGAGAGGAAGGCTTGTTTGAGATTTTGAAAATGAGTTTGGGGTTGTCTGCATAGTTGTAGCAAGATAAATCATAAGCTTGAACGAGGGTGGGCTCAGGTAGAGATTAAATAGGAGAGGCAGGCACCTTGTGCTACTCTGCGGGGGACTTGTAGGGGTACTAAGGAGAACAGAGGCAATTGAGTGATTGGTGATCTGTTAGAGAGGAAGAAAGATATCCATTTCCGAGAGATACCCCTGATGCCTAGAAGTGTGGATGTAGTCTCTAGGCCAAGATGGAGTGGTCTAGCTGCGGTCGGGCAAGATTAGGGCAGCACATCCATCTGAGCCACTGGGTCTTTTTAGATGGAAACTAAGCAGGATTCTGTTCCTCGTAATGGTCTGAAGCAGTGTCTAGGATCTTGTTGGATTCTGAGAAGAGGCATAGTTGTGAGTAAGTCGCTCAGTCAGCTAGTTTGGCTATAAAGCAGTTAATCTACAGGGGTCTGTAGTTGGACGGGTCTAGGAGGTCTTTTTTAAGAAGGGGCTTGATGACAGAGGTCTTAAATTCTGCTGGGAAGATGCCGGAAGTCAGTGAAGGTTTGATGTATCGTGTGAGATTGCCTGCACAGATGGGTGTCAAGATTGCTCTTAGCAGGGGTCTCCTGGGGAGCCTGATGGACAGCTAAGTGATAGTAGTTTAATTAGGGTGGGGGGCTGGGCGGGTGTAGAGGAGAGTGGAGAAAAGTGGAAGGGCAGGTAGAGGTTTATTTACCAGGGACAAGATGGTTTTGGGGGGTGGGTCAAGATTCTTTGTTGTGGAAGTTGTCTGAGAGAGTGTCAAATGGATTGCTTGTGGCGGTATGAGTTGGAGCATGCAGGGTTAAATTCAGTAATGAGCTTAAACAGTTCCGTAGTTAGGTCTGTGGCTTTGGAGTCAGATTTCTTGGCTCTGAAGCTAGGCTAGTCTGTTTGCTGAAGATGGGTCTGAACACCATGTATGCACAGGGAGTGCTAAGGTTTTCAGTATTTTTTTTGGGATGGAGTGCATCTGGGTGAATGGCATTTTCTGTTTCAGAAGGTCTAATGAGCAAGAGGGAGTTTAGTGCTTCGGAGAGCCAGAAATCGAAGTTGGAGAGGGTGACTTGAGCCAGAGAGAGGGTGGTTTGGGAGGATCTTCCATGTCTGGGGCCACTTTGCTTTCTTTCTAGAGGGGGGGCTTTTAAAGGGAACTTGCGGGGGACACGCCAGAGTATAGGACGAAAGGGTTGGAGGAATGGTCGGACTTAATGAGTGTGCATGGTTGTAAGGTGGCGAGGTGATCGAGGGATCCGAAGATTGTCTCTAGGATGTAACCTGCAGAGTGGGTTGGGGCTGATATTGGCTGTGGTAGCTGAAAAGTTTCCATTTTGTCCAGTAGTGATTGGGTTAAGGGGCATATTAATCCAAATGTTGAAGTCCCCTAATATGGTTAGGTGGGGATTGGTGACCATGATGGCTGCGATGGAGTTATTTGGGGATTCCGTAAAGCTTCTATTGTATCCTGGGGGTTGGTATATCGGCAAGAAGCTGTGCAAATAGGGGTGGGGGTAGAACAGGAATTTGACCAAGAAAGATTCAATCTGGTTTAGGTGGCAGGTTGTCGATTTGTAAGGCAGAGAGAGCGGCTTTGTGGAGGATGGCAATGCGTCCTGCTCTGCTGGTTCCATTTTTGGACAATTCTTGGAAAAGCTGTATGTGCAATCCATAGGATACCTTGGGAAAACCAGGTTTTGGTGATGAGGATGTCTGGGCATTCTGTTAGGTTTGGATGTTATATCATGATGATAGTGCATCTGATGAGGATGTCTGGGCATTCTGTTAGGTTTGGATGTTATATCATGATGATAGTGCATCTGATGAGGATGTCTGGGCATTCTGTTAGGTTTGGATGTTATATCATTATGATAGTGCATCTGAGGCACCTTATTTCTTGTTTGTGGCTGGCAGGATTATGTGCTGGGCGTGGAGGAGGAGGGTCTGCAGAGGGAATGGGTTGGCTCTGGCTGGGGGGGGGGGCGCAAAAGAGCTAGCAGACGTGGTGTTGGCGGATGTGGGGGTAAGGCTAGGGTGGGTGGAGAGGTCAAGAGGTTGATTGGTGATGTGTTTTGGAGAGTTGAGGGGATTAGTAGTTGGGTGGGAGCTTTGTGGGGGGAGGGTGCCTGTGGAGGGAAGGGGTTGGCTCAAGGCAGAGTGGGAAGAGGCAGATGGCCAATGCAGAGTTAGAGGCTCTATGGGGGAGGCTAGGGTTGTAGGAGTGGTCGGGAGGTCAATTGTTAATGTGGCTCAGAGTTGAAGGTGCCTGCGCAGGAAGGGGTGAGTTAGTGTGCAGGTTGCCGGGACCCCGTAGGTTTGGAGAGGGTGAGTCTGTATTGACGGTGGGAGGGTTGGAGGTGGGCAGTCTGTTCTGTTTTGGCGCTCCCATTGGGTGTGGCGTGTCGGGGGACAATCTCCCCTTGCTGTGAGAGGTGGCGTGCTTGCCTTGCAAGCTGTGGGGACTGTTGAGCAGGTTGAGGAGGCAGTTCACTCGGTTTGTAAGTTTGGGCGAATGGGAGAGCGTGTAGATATGCATGTTATGTCTTGGGGGGCGGGGGGCGGGGTTAGGCTCACTAGTAATTCTACGGGAAGTGAGGCATCTAATCATTCTGTTTTTTGATGGTGCTGGGGGTATGCGAGTAAGAGTAGGTGGGTTGGCCGAGTTGGGGGTGGAGGCAAGAATTGCTCTGCTCACAAGATTCTTCTTAATTCCTGGTGGTTCTGATTGGGGTGCTAGTTGGAGGAGGAGGAGGGGGGGGTTGGTTTATGATCCAGTGGACCTGGTGGGTGGGAGAGGGGTGGACTGAGAGCCTACCGGGGGAGGGGTGTGCAGAGTGCGCAGAGGCGGTTCCCACAGACGAGCTGGGGGAGAGCAAAAGGATTTGGGTGTTGACTGGGAAGTAATGGTCTGGGGAGGCTTGAGAGGATTCTGGAAAAGCAGTAAGAGTTGTATTGAGGGGTTTATTCGTGGATGGGAGGCAGGGTGTGCTGTTGGAATAGGGTGGCATGCTCAGGGTGGAAGTTGCGAATGTTATGTGTAGTGCCTGAACCACACAGTGGCAGAATTGAAAGTGGTCAAATGCAAAGCTTAAAAGGTGTGTCGACTTTAAACCTCACAGCAGCAAGCTTCCAATGTGTGAAAACCCCGTAATAGTAGCACAACTCGTAGGTGGTGAAATGCAACCGCAGCAAGATTGAAACGTGGGCAAACGCCTCGACTGGCTCTCTCTTTCTCTCTTTCTCTCTTTCTCTCTCTTTCTCTCTTTCTCTCTTTCACCCCTTCACCCCTTCACCCCCCTCCCCCCGAAAGGCATTGGGGGGGGGGGGGGTGTCTTGCTGTGTGTGGACGGGGCCTTTCTGTGCTTTCAAAGGGCACTGATGTTGCCGAATTGTATTGATTTCGTTTGTCAGAGCCCCCCCCCCACCACACATTTTCAGCAGCATTCCTTTCACTAATGTCTACCCTGATATTCCTTTGACTTTTTAAATGCAACAAAACCTAAAAAACAATGTTGGCTTTCTCTTGCTAAAGACATTTTGTTACTGTAAGCAGTAGACACTAAAACTATTGGGTGCATAACAGCTAGATTCCTCTGCCCACCTGGTGCATCACTCGCTGGTATGGCCTCTTCCAAGCAAAATATGTATGTCTATGATGAAGAACAAAGTATCTGCTTGGAATGCTGCCTTTATTTACTGCTTCTAAAATTAGGACAGTTGCTATGTATATTGCGACACATAACAAACTGCAGATTGACAGCAGGTATGGAGCACAAAAAAAGTGATAGATAATATACACACAACACATTAGTAATAAAATCCGTACACCAGGCTGTTCAGACCACAATGCATTCAAACTGTAAGTATTCCAGATTCCCAGACTGTGCCAACCCCTATGGATGTTCTTTTGCCATGCTTTGCCCTGTGCACCGCTGCTAGGGTCTCCCGGCACACTGCATCTGCAAGAAAACGGCGGGTCATAGCTTAGTGTGGGTAGAGGGGACATGCAAGATGGCGTGCTGACCAGAAGTACCCCGAGCTCTGTGTGCATAGGCGTTTCTAAGGATCCTGTGTCTGTAGCATGCAGACTTTTGTGTCCAGAGGAGTGGTTTGCATGGCTGTTGGTTAGGAGCCTTGCACGTCGCCCCTTTGTCCGCTTTAGTGCAGGGTGGGTAAAGCCCTAAACGGTTCTCCTTCCTTGTAGGGTGATCAACTGTCTCTTCCTGACACTGGTACAGTTTGCTTGGAAGGAACGGGGTGGTGTCTTGGTTGTGGTGAAGGGGGAGGGGACAATAATCCAATCGTATTGGGTGATGAGGCAAGAGACTACACCTGCTGGAGAAGGGCAGTTTTCAAGACTTTTTCAAAAATGGAGTCTGTGAAGTTATCGTGGTTTCTAGAATTCTAAATGTTTCCTTTCCTTTCCACCGAGTGGTGCTCCCCACGACCGTCCCAGTTCGCAACCAACTGCAAGGAAAGGTACATTGGGGTGCACTTGTCATTTTGACATGATCTCTTCAATGCAAATTCAGTGAGCTGCATTTAAGTGACTTTGCTCGCATATTCATTGCTGTGGCTTGTTTTGTGACCACTGTGTACAGTCCGCATGTCCCAGGGTACTGGAATGTTTACACCCCATCCGCCGCAGGTTTAAGTCATAGCGCCTACTATAGTTGCAGCCGCTACAGAGATGGTCTCCTAGTGACTCGATGGAGGCCCGAGTTCTGAGCCCACTCTTTCCCACGTGACCTGATGGTCACAGCATCACAAAATGCGTTTACATCGCGGTGCCTACTTTCACTGATCTGCCAGATGTGGGAGAGTTTAAAAATACATTAAAAGTAGATTTGGCGTGTTTGCCACCATTGCCCGAACGCCTATACTTTGGCACTATAGCCATCTCAGATGATGACTCGTCAGTGCCCTGCACACAAGTCAAAATGCACTTTTCTGTAGTACTTGGCCGCCCGAACCCACCTTCCCACCCACCCAATACATTAGGCATTCCCTGGTCTCTACCCATTTCCCCATCGCGTTATTGGTAACTAAGTGTAGCGAAATGTGGCCATCTCGCACGTTACTTACTAATCGCCAGGCAAGATGTCTTGAGGTCCATCATCATTGCACAGCCATTTGCTCGTCTTATGCGCATTGATTACACAGCGTTCAGCACGTAGAAGCCTGCGATGGCTGTATCCGAGCCTGCCTGTGTAGAAAGAAGCATCCTTTTAAAGTCTGGTGGTGACCTATCTGCTCACCTGTAATAAGAAAACTGCTACATTGGCCATTAGTAACGACTTATTAGAGTGGAGTCTGACATCGCAACCCTGCTGCCAGAATGCAGTGTGAAAGTTGGCTCCATCTGAACGGAATACCTCCTCTTGCTGCTAAAACTAGAGATGACTAGCTTTTCATATCCTTTCCTCTGAACCGGCTCGTATAATGGCCGGTAGTCAATAAGGATGCCTTTCTATTCTCTATAATGCTCCGTTAGCATTTGGGACAGGGGGCAGCAGGAATCGTGCGGCGGGTATTGATGTCTGGAAAGAGACACAAGTCGTGTACAGCGTTTGCAACCCATTACAAGCTGCATATATTGGTGTTGATTGCTACAGTACTGTTTCCACCTGTATCTAATTTTCCACCAGAAGGCGGAAAAGACCAATAATTAGACACAATAATGCCCTCTTTTAATGATGCGATATAGCATATTTTATTAATACACGGTTATTGCATATCACGTAATGATTTCATGGCCCTATCTAAGCCCTCGTCACTTGTCTGCGTGCCTTGCAACTAACTCTACTCTAAAGCCACTCTACAACCAAGTGCAACTCCTGGTACGACTCGCACCTCGTCACCCTCAAACAAAGTGCAGGGTGGCTGAGAGGAAATGGTGTGATTCTGGTACATCCTCTGACAAACTGGCCTGCCACCTGCTCCAAAGGCAATACCGGCTCTATGTCCGCACCAAGAAGAGAGCCCACATCCAAGCCCGTGTCTCTGCGGCATTCAACAACTCGGCCAAACTCTTTAAAATCTGCAAGGAGCTGGCCAATCCTGCTGCAGTCTCTACCTCTTCTGTCCCATCCCAGGCCCTCTGCACGGCCCTGGCTTCTAATTTCACCTCTAAAACTCAGGACATCCTGTCCTCTCTCTCTCGCTCTTCCTCTCCTCCTCCCTCTACTCTCTGCTCTTCCTCTGGCCCCTCTTTGGCCACCCTCCTTCTCTGCCTTCCCCTGTTCTCCCCAGATGAGGTTTTTAGACAAGTCTGATGAAAGTCTCGTCAAAACAGGTTCTCCCTTGTTACTTCTGTTACTTCAAAACCATCAAGGACCATATTGACACCCTGCCTCCTCCTCCTGGCTGACTTCTCCAACCACCCCTTCGCCACTGGAGTCTTACCCCCCCCCCCCCCAGAAGCACTCTCTTGTGCACCCTCTTCTTAAGAAACCCTCAGCCGACTGCTCCTGTCTGGCTAACATTCGCCCAATCTCATCACTACTTTCTTGGGAAAACTCCTGGAAAAACTGGCCATCTCCAGCTTAATCTTCACACTGAATCTGTTGGTTGCCTCCATGACCATCAGCTTCAGAGCTGCCAGAAGCACGGAAACTGCTCTCCTGAACATCTGCAAAGACCTGTTCTCCAACCTCGATTCTAATACCCTGTTGCCTAATCTTACTTGATCGCTCTTCTGCCTTTGACATGGTCAACCATGCCATCCTGCTCAACTGTCTCCATGTTAACCTGGGTATCACCGATCAGGCCCTGGCTTGGCTGACCTTTCCTCTCTGATCGACCCTCCCATGTCCAACTTGGGTCCTTCCTCTCCTCTCTCCCTCTCCCTCTCCCCTCTCCCTGTGGTGTTCCCCAGGGGTCTAACCTCTCTCCCTGGCTGTTCAACCAATACCTGGCACTTCTTGCCCACTGCATTGCCGTTATGACACTCAGCTCATTTTCAGACTCCCTTGCACCACCTCTTCTCCTTCTCTCATCTCTGACTGTCTGTCTGCTATCCAGGAGTGGTGCGCCGCCAACGACCTCTGCCTGAACGCCAGTATGACAGAGATTCTCCTCATCGGCGCACCTGCTCCCTCCTTTCCTGTCACTCCTGTGGCCGGCCTCTCTTGGCCCTCTTCCTGCTCCCACCTGTGAGGCTAAAAACCTCTGGGTCATCTTCGATTCATACTCTCATTCTCTCCTCCCATCTCTGACATCTCTAAGAAGTCACACTACCAGCTGCACCTCCTCAGAGGTATTCTTCTTTTCCTCTCCTTTCCCCAGTAGCTCACTGTCTCCAGAGCTCTGGTTCTCTCTAGGCTGGACTACAACAGCCTCTATCTAAATCTTCCTCCTTCTACTCTCTGCCGTCTGCAACTCATCCAAAACAGGACTGCAAGACTTGTCCTTGGCCTCCAGCCCAGGGATCGTATTTCTCCAGGACTGAAATCTCTGCACTGGCTCCCAGTGGCTGTGAGGATGAAGTTCAAAACCCTCTGCATTGTCCACAAGGCCTTCTGGAGCCTCAATACCTTCAACTCTCTTCATAAATATCTTCCTTCTAGAGCCCTTCGCTCCTCCGCTTCCAACTCCCTCACGATCAGTCCCTTCTCCAAGCAAGAAGTTGGTGGTAGATCTCTTTCCTCAGCTGGGGTGTCTCTCTTGAACAGCCTCCCTGTCTCTCTGAAACTTGAGGAGAACCATCTCTGGTTCCGCAAGCACCTCAAGACCGTCCTCTTGGCTTCTGCTTTCTCTCCCCTGCTGATCTCCTGGTTGAAATTGAAAATGCACTGGTCACCTGGCTGCTCTCTAATCTCGGGCCCAGGTCCCCTCCCCGCCAGTTGCACTCCTGCACGCACTGCCCCTCTGGCAACCCTTGCACTCGTGGTCTGTTTCTGTATCCCTACAGTCCCCTACCAGCACTTGACACTTGATGTCTGCTCATATTGTCCTTGCCACCAGCTGGCCTCATTTGTTAATTTATTTGAATGTATTTATTTGTTTGTCTGTATGATCCCGTGTACTGCACTGCCCCCTCCCCTGCACTTGCGCGATCTCCATGTCCCCTTGTCCTGGTAAGATCGTTGACTCTTTCCTTTGTTCCCACTCCCTTGCCGCGTCGCGCCTAGAAACACTTGTGTGTAGGCGTGTTATAAATGCTGTATCATTTCTATCCCATACACCTCACTAGTCTGCAAGTGTGCTCTGGAATGATGGTAATGACAAAAGCAACAGCTTCGGGCTCCAACATGGACTTGGTGTATGATGGGGACCGATGGTTTAATTCAGTCCGCTGCCCCACTCCACGGAGAGTTGAAGAACTGAGGGACGCGCCCTAGAAGTGTGTCGCTGTGTCCTGGTCACTCATCTTTTGGCAACTCTGCCGGACTTTGCTGCCATGAGTGGCAAACGCCACCGGTGCTCGCGGATCCCCAGGGAACAGACTGGATAAGACTAGCAGCCATTATTTAGTTTTCATCTTCTAGTAGAGCGGTGTATCCAGAGAAGGAATGATAAAAAACCAGGACCCATGGGATATATGCCAAGGCTCATTTCAAACGGTTTTTTTTTTTGGGAGGGGGGGCGCAGAATCTAGGGGGGGGCGCTTTCCCTACAGCTGGGGGGAAATTGAGGCAACTGTGAAGTGGAGACCAAGACATGCTCGGAGTGGGTTAACGTCTGCAGCCCGCCGGGAGCTTAAACCCTAAATGACTGCTGAAAAGCTATTCGTCACTCTTTAGCAAGGGGCTAATGTAGAAACGCAGGAGTGAACGCAAGGGCAGCACGGCGATGAGAACCTTGCAGAATGTTCCAGGAGGACCAGAGAGGTGACCCGGGATGGGCCAGTAAAAGCAGTCCGTGACGTGCGCATATCCAATGTCCTGAATTAAAGAATTACGTTCCCGTGCCAAGATTGCAAACACGGGGGGCGGGGGAGTTGAGGCTGGAGCACCTGCAGTTGGAAGGGCCCGGACATCGTTACTGCAATACACACCTGCGTTTGCGCTTGTTGTTTTTTTGCTGATGGCGACATCCTCTGGAATTTTAGATTGGGGAAACGCAGCAGTGTACGAGTGTGAAGTGTGCCGACTGCTGCTCCATTATGGGGCTGCTACTAGCAGCAGCCAGCGTGATGTTCGTCAGCACTCCGATCCCATTTCTCAGACGCCGGAGATGCCTGGAAGAAATCGATGGGGCCTTGCCGCTGGTCTTTTCCAAGTGACTTGTGCAGAAAATCCATATTTTAAAGTGACTGGATTGGCCGCAACAGGAGGGACGCCATATAAACACCCTTCATGCTGAGTGCTCTAAGCTCGGTTTTTCCATCAATGTAATATTTCTTTTGTCATTGATCGGACTGCCATCTAGTGGCTCATATGGTAAGTGCAGGAGCTGCTGTGTTGAAGCTCCGCATACGGCTGCGGCGCACACACTCGTTGCTTTTGTATGGGGCGGGCCTTTTCAGTGATGGAATTATGTGTTTATACATCAAATCGGCCTCCCTGTCGTTAAACTCTAGCAGCCACGCCCATATGCTATTTCTTATTTTAAACTGATTTAGTTTTCACAGGACATTATTTTATGTAGTGTTTGCTTGATCGGCACTTCTTAGGGTGCCCAGCCGTCTGGTTTTGCCAGCACTGTCCCGGAATTTGGAGCTCTTCCCCCTTTTGTCAAGATGGTTTCCATTGGAAACTGCAGTCGTCCCGGTTTTTGGTAGTAGGTTTTCATAGCTGGCAGGCACAGCTTGCACAATCGCACACAGAAGAAATGCTGCATTTTACATGCGAGTTCATTTGAACAGTAACACTTAAACCTCCTTCTCCTCCTCCAACTACTGCTACTTAAGTGTAGTGCCTTGACAACCACTTTAAGAGTTAGTCCTAATTTTATGATAATTGCCCTGTCCCGTTTTTTTTTACTTTTTAAATCTGGTCACCCTAGCAAGTAAAATACCATTTTCAAAGCGCCCACATTGGGGTCGGGGTTAGAGGGGGAGTGAAATACATTACATAATACAATAATTAAAAAGAGCAGTGGAGGGAACAGAAGGAAGGACGCGCCTACTACGCCTTGTGAGTATTTAGAACGCGGTGCTAGGGAGTCCGGGCTCATGGATGAGCCACAGATGAAGTGCTTGGATTGTCATACATAGGAGTGTGTTTGATCCTCCAGGGCAAAGGGTGTGCCAAGGCAAATGCTGAGGGAAGACAGCTGCTGGGCCGATTGGGTGTGCGAGGTCGGGGGCCCCGAGGATGCAGAAGGCCCCCGGTCACCAATCGCAGCAACTAGGATTAGCAGAGAGAAGGGAAGGAGGAGGTGAAGAGGAAGGCATTAAAGTCCTGCTCAAGTCGCAGAGGCAGTGGGAGGCTGTTCATAGGAGGGAGCCGGCTAAGGAAAGCAATCGACCACCTACCCTCTGTTTAGCAAAACGTTTTACACAGAAAGAGTTGGTGCCGGAGGAACAAAGTGGTCCAGAGGGAGAGTATTTAGTAAAATAAAGTTGAAGATGGTGTGGTCCACGGGCCGACACAGCCTTGTGGATAATGCAGAGAGATTTGAATTTAATCCGTGCAGCAACTGGGAGACTTTTTGGGGCAGGAGAGATGCGGTCCCTGGGCTTATGGGCAAGGATAAGTCTCGCTGTCCTGTTCTGGATTAGCTGGAGGGGTTGCTTAGTGGAGGAGGGTAGATACAGGAGGAGTCTATTGCAATATTCCAACCTAGACAGAACCAGGTCTCGGGTAACATTGAGCTTCTGGGGGAAAGTGACAAAAGGGAACATTCCTTTGAGAAGGAAGAGCTGAAAGTGGGACCTTGTCAATGCCCTGAGTGTGAAGGAGAGGTTTCTGGTTTCAGAAGATGGAGCAGGGGGAGAACCCAAGGAGGAAGGCCAGAGTGAAGGGAATGAGGGAGCGGGGGTCCTGATGGGAAGGATCTCAGGTTTTACAGGTGTTGAGGCAGAGATCGTCGGAGGTGCACCAGGACTGGATGGCAGTTAGCAGTCAGGGATGATGTCGGGTGCACGAGGGTCAGCAGGAAGTTTGAAAAAGAGCTGTATGTCATCTGCATGACACTGGAAGTTGGAGAGAAGGAGGAGATGAGGCGTGCAAGCAGAGCAAGGTAAATGTTAGAGCCACGGGGAGAGGATAAAACCTTGGGGGACACCAGAGGTGGAGAAGGAAGTCTGACAGGAGAAGGTGCCCAAGATGACTTGGGAAGAACTATCAGTAAGGAAGGACGTCAGCCAGTCCAGTGCCCGTTCCGAGATACCAAGGGTATTGTGGAGCCTTGTTGTGAGCATGGAATGGTTGACTGTGTCAAAGGCAGAGGAGAGGTCAAAGGATGAGAACAGCAGCAGAGTTGGAGTCCAGAGATGCGAGCAGTCCTTCACAAGTGTTCAGATGAGCAGTTATTTGGTCCCTCGCTTTCTTATGTGCCACCATTCTAAATGCACCCATAACATAATCGCACTCCCATTCGGATTACGAATTCTCAAGCACACGTAATTTAAGGAAGTTACTTTTTTAGCACACCGTATCCTGACTTGCGTTCCTCTGCCCATTTCTATAGTGTAACATTCTCAGCAATAACCAGTCTTCAGCAATGGTGATGATGGAGACCTAAAAATGTGCAGTGCTTTTCTGTTTCATTTGAGTAAAGGCATGGAACCAGGCTAATCACGCGGTTGGGTGTCCAATGTTGGCTTTAATGTAGCGTAAACAAAAATGCTATCTGCAGCATGGCACTGCCTGAGGTTTGGGGAAAACACTTGATGGCAAATATTGGAGGCTTCCATATTTGAGGTGGAATTTCTCCCACACAATTTAGTAATCTCCTTGGGTGCCACCCAGTTAGGCGCGCTTTCCAACTTTTATCATGTGCTTTTTGATTAAGGGTACCTGCGTACTAGTGTTTGTAAAAGAGAGCTCAACATAGCAAGACCAGAGTTCCAATCCCAACTTCAGTACTTTGTGATCCCACGCAAACTTGGTCTCCCTGCATCTGGGTCTCTATCTTTTATGGTCTAGCCCACTATCGTCGAATTAGTTTCACAAACATTTTTATTTTGGCTGACCTTTCCCCCTCACATTGTTGCCACAAAAATACAGGTTGTAAGTGGGGGTAGGGTAGTAAGGGGCAGGTGTGCAGGGGGGAGGCGTTGTGGTAACATCCCTCCTGCCTTTTTGTGGAATAAAAGTGAAAATCAACCAAAATAATTGGTGAAACTATAGGTCGGTGAAAATAAACGTTCATAGAATCTTTCAGAGATCTGAGCGATTTGAAATAAGCGAAGCTGCAGAGTTGACCTTGGTATGACCAGGTAATATTAATATCACTATTGGTCCTAGATTTGTTTACAGCGTGGCTTCCTTCTATTTTTTTTTGTTTTTTAAAAGCATGCATCAACTTGTAGAACAACCTTGAAATCAATTGCCAGCATATCATTGCTCAGATTAACGGCACCGTTTTTTTTGTGTGCTTACAACATATGGTGGTTTGTTAGCATCCACAGGGACAACATGTATCTAAAAATTCCTAAATACACAAACTGAAAACATATGGTCACCCATTGTCTTTCACAAGGAAAACTGTTTTCTCAATGAGCCAGCCTGTAGCTATCCCAGAAGTATTTCCTATGGGCATTCACCAGGGTAACTCAATTGGCTATTTCCTACAGCAGTGTCTCCCTGCCTTCAGAAGCTAAGTGTTTTTAAATGGATCAATTTTACATATTAAGGTAGATCTCTTGCATTGAATTGCCCTCTCCATCGCGCCCCCGGCCCCTCACTTGAAGTAGTTTTCCGTGCCAGTTAGGGACAATGTAAGCTTTACATTTCTCTACGGAGTTCAATGGACTTCCCCAAGCAACTGTATAGCTTATTTCAAAAGAAAAAGGCAAGAGACCAAGAGTGATTCTACAAGAAATGTGTGTGTGGCTGAGCTACTTATGAAAGATTTACAGTTCAATATCCGGTGCATGTTTTAATACACGCGGGAGCGGGGGAGTGGGGGTCACGGGCTCCATCATGTTTTGCTGATGGAACTTGCACCATAGCTAGGTCCTTGAAAACTTTTCTACCACCTTCGTTCCCCCCTCATACAGATTTCAACTTTTGTAAGTTGAAGAATTGTGAGGGTGTCCCTGGAATGCCCCTCTTGACCCCCATGAGCATGATGGACCAAAGAGTCAAAAAACCCACAAAGCAACTCACTATCAGACAGCCCACAGAAGGGCCAGTGACATCCACGTATGCAGAAAGATATTCTCTTAGCCATTCAAACCTTGTCCAATCAATGTCTTTATGGATACAAGTGCTTCAACATTGGACATGGATCCAAATGCCTCAATGGATGAGGTTGACTAATGCAGAGAAACCAATGTGCTGATGTCGCTAGTGACACCTCACCATAGTAAGGTTAGTCGCAAAGTACACTCGCAGCCATGCACAACGTTACACAAACACACATGTGAACACACAAAGAACATGCATACAGTTCTGTAGATAGAGGACAGATACATATACATACTGTCAAAAGCTTTTATTATTTTTCTCAATAGCCAAGTTCAGAAACTCTGAATGCAAGGCAACAGAGCAATGCAGAGCAAGCTTGCAGATACTTATGGCAACTAACCCTAGGGAACTAAAGGACCAAACACAAATAACCTATGGAATACACAGCATGCTTTATATGCACGTAGAAATCCTAGTAGAAGTATGAGGATTACACAGAGGCCACGAGCCTCAGGACAAGAGACCAGAGAAAGCAAAACCGGATGCACAGGACAGCCGGCCAGGGCTTGCAGCCAAGGTCAGAGACGAACAACACATTCCAAACCTAAAATGACAAGTGGCATCTGCAGAAAAACTGAATAAATACTCGCAGACCAGAAGAGAGGTCCTCAACCACATGATGCAGGCGAGCTAGACAATGGTTATTCACCCACAGTGGGAAGACTAACAGTTCTCGGCAACACAGTCCTAAAGTGAAACATGAACAAGTTTACATTGCAACATGGAGAGCACTCCCAGAGGCAAAAGTGGTACTACTAACAGATACAATGGGACCACAGTGTGCAGCTCTTCAAGGAGATGCGAATGACTGAGTGCTGAGAACAGAGCTGGGTCCCAGGCCTGGGGAGACCTGTCCGGCCAATCTGGGAACAGAAGTCCAGGGGTGGATGGCAGAGGGGAAGGGACAATGGTAATCCTGGGACCCTGCAACAATGTAATAGTTTCTTTGGGAAGGGGCAGGCGAGCCACCTGACATGCATGGGCCAATAAGCTAGGATCTATAGGGGTTAGCCATAAGGGATACCACTCCGATCACCCAACCAAAGAGTGATGGGTTTTTCGGCGAGGGGCCCATCTTGTGATGCCAGAGGACAACAAAGTGGCCCGACACAGGCTTGGGAGTGTGATTCTGGGAATGCTTGAATGTCCTGTATGATCCCTGTCTGATTTTGTAATCAATGACAGTTCTAACTTGCCCTTGGCTGAGTCCTCCGGCTGTTACTGGAGCAGGGGTGTTGGGCCCTGGGAGCTGGACAGGTACACTTGTAGTAACCCCCAGACCTCTGACATACCTAAGCCAATGCTTTGTACACAAGTAGCAAACATTTCACCAAAATGTTAAAGGCAGAAGCGATCTCCAATAAAAAGGTTTATTTTTTTTATTTTTTTGGGGGGTGTTGTGAAATCTAACTTTACTATAAATTATGTTTTAATAACTCGGTTGACGTGGACTCGCCACGAACTATGGGAAAGGTACCATAAGTGCATTTATTTTGAAAGCGCTCATCCAGATCTTAGTTTCCTCTGCCTGGAAGCACTGTATGCAAGTGCAGCACAGCTGGGCTAGGGCACACGTAACTGCCCACTGTAGCCCTGGGGATTTGATCAACTCATGGTTGTCTTTTACTAGATTTATTTTGTGCAAGATTTTGAGCATCCTAGAGCGGTTGTGAATCACGGGTGCTGGGAACTGCTGCAGCTCGGCCTAAAAGCGCACATTCTCTCCTTCTGGAGACTGTCAATTCCACGTACTCACCAGCCTACCCTGGATCCACTTCTCTGGAATGGAGGGATTCCAATGTCAAAAGGGAGTACTAAGCTATGCTACTTGGCATTTGTAAATCACTAGTTTGACATTGGTATGGCCTTCTAATGCTGTGCCAGTTCTGTGTGCACCACTGCCCAATTCTGGGTTTCCTAGTTTTCCGCTTTTTTTCATAAACAGCAATGATGCATTCAATACACTTTGGCTCTTCAGAGACGGCTTTTGTATAACATTATATGGAATAGGTAATGCTGTATCCTTATGAAGGTCTAACGCTTACCAGTACTTGACTGCTTCATAATGCTGCAGGTAACGTTGTGCTGGATCAGAGCAGTCTTGCTAGTACTGGCTGTCAAAGTATTGTTCCGTACCCGATGTGAGGGCACATGGCAGTGAGTGTTAAGATGTTCGTGCAATGGCACACACAACAACCAAAGTCTGGGCATGCCCTTTTGCCCTTGGCAAGCCTTAAGGAAAAGGTTTGATAAATGCCTACTTTTACTGTGGGTAAAACTAGAATTTGTTGTCAGTTAAACTGGAATCTGGTTGGGTAAACAAAGTAATGGCTAATTTGCCATAGCACCAAGCCTCTTCATAGGATACCATTCAAACATAGGTGTCTTAAATGCGCTTTAAACTTTATTGCCCCTCCTGGGACACCCTATTCCAAAAATGAGTTCCAACAGGTGGCCAACATAAAATCCAATGACTATTCTTGTCCTCAGCCTCTCATCTACCCTAAGCTAAAGAGAAGAGTGGTCAAAAAAGGTTGACAAGTTTGCCCCTAATCCATCAGTACAAACACAATTGTTCTGTGGAAAACTCCCCTCCTGGTCTTCCTGCTCTCACACTATGCTCTTTCCCTTTTGTGGATTGCAGCTCTCCTCCACTCTTTGGGCTCCTCGAACTCCCCTCCTAGGAAACTATTACTACTTTGGCATTCCTTGGGCATACTTCACCTTTCTCCGGTTCACCACCTCTTTCCACGGCCCACTTTCTGGAACTCTTCAACCTTTCACCCCACCAATCTGGGTCACTGTCAGAGACAATATTGTAGCTTTCTGCTCCTCCATCTTCACCCCACACCACTTCACCCTCTTCCCCCCTCTGGTTTGCTGGTGGAAACTTAAAACACTGTGGCATTTCGGTTCCCTTGGGTTTCTTCAATTTTTGTTGCAGTTTATCATGTGGTCACACAACTCGGGGTTCCTTTCCCCCAATGAATGTGGCACACAATAGAGCACTATTAGTTTGTTCACTTTGGTAAGGCCGCAACCCGACTCGCACCCAACATCAACAAATACCCGGTGCCACAATGGACTAGGAACCAGGTTGGTGTGTAGTAAGAATTTCGCTTTCATTTATTTAAACCAAATTTGACAAACAGACTAACATCAGCCACCAATGCTGTGGCAACACAAGAACAAAATAATTTCCATAATGGCACCAACATAGAGATAATACTGCGATATTCAGTCACAATTTCCTGCAGCTTTCTTTTCAAATCGCCCACCAATACAGAACAAGAACAATTCAAGAGACATTGATTGCTGATTTCACCCCCCACTGCCCGCCCTCCAAACATCAATTAGACTTGGCCCCTCTGAACTGAAGTCCAGTGGCAGAGAGTGGGAACACAATAGGGAAAATCGTTTTGGGATTCAGATAAAATGCACTTTTTGGAAAAAAGGGATTCAAGGGGCAAAATATATATATTTGTGTGCTTATTACCACAAATGCAATATGAGGGAAAGAAAAGCAATGTGACCATTTGTTTTGCCACACCTAAAAAGAGCAGGCAGGGCTTTGTGGTTTGGGTCAGAGCACAATGGGAGCAAAGGGGCAATTTCCTTTTGCACCCTGCACACTGACAGGGAAACAAGGTTTTGGGATTAATTCTTTTGGCTAATATTTGTCGTTATTGTGATTTTTTTAATTTTTATTATAGGGGAATTAATTGATTTACTTAAATATGTTAAAGATCTACAGACACACAGGGTATTTTGCTTTGGGGAAATGACTAGAACAATACTTGGAAAAATGCATGGCCTATACAATCTATGGCTTTGGGGATAGTTTTACTTATGGGAGAGGCCTTTTCATGAGCATCGGGGAACAGCAGGGCACCTCTGTCACAGCAAGAGTGTCTGGCCAGAATAGTCCCCTCTGGCTCCTACAAGGGGTCCCAGTCAGCTTTAATGTCTCCTGGTACCTCTCTCCAATGCAAGATTTGGGGCCTCTGCTTGGATGTTTCTCGCAAGAGTTCAGCAGCAGGTTACCTGCCAGAATGAGTGGAAAAAGCCAAGCTCTGATGCAAACTGGTTTACTTCTAGGAAAATACATGATTCCTGCGAAAGGGAATGGATGGTTTCTCTACTCACCTCCCACTTGTGTGCTAATAGGACAAGGAGATGAGGGGTGGGAGTTGGGAAAGCTGTGGGAGGAGAAAGCTTTGTCATCCCAGACAGACATGTGGCTTGGCCTGTTTAGACTCTGAAAATCTATCAACATGGCAATTAGCCTCATTTTTCAAATCTTTACATGTATGGATATATTTTTAAGAACTAGATTTTAAGGCAAATCAGATGATGCTATTCTGAAGTCGGCACGCCCCTCCTATGCAGATATGTTTTTTCTTGATTTACTCAGGAGCCGTATCAGTGAAAAATATGCCACTTCATAGTTCCCATGTTAATTTTACACTTCACCCTTACACCAACTTTAAAATCTCTTTGAACCAAGGGAAGGCCCACATCAAATATTCACTAATAACGTTAGATATGTTTATCACACACACATTGTTTTGGTATGGTTCAAAGAGGGTTACTGTCACCTTTAATAAAAGTCTGGAATGACTGTTGCACATATGCTGCATTTTTTATGCAATAATATGTATTTTTTAATTAACTTAACTCCTGCCTTTCCTTTATTCTCTTAAGTTGCATTTCCCCCCTTAAGTATGTGATCAGTTAGAGGCTGGCTCCTGTTTATCTTCGCCTCTCCCTTCATGGCCTTTAATGGCCCTGGGTGCAACTCTAATGGACGTTTTTGTGGGAGTCGTGACCTCAAGGTCACTTCTGCTGAAAGAACGGGCACAGTCTTATCTATTTCCACCATGGTTTAAATCTAGGTAGTGTATTTCTTTCTATATTTTTAAGTCATGGGCCGATTTGATGGTTGACAACCAGACCTCCCTCTCCAGGATGAGCAGATAAAAGGTCTTGGAGGATAAGTTTAATCTTTAGGAGAAATGACTGGCTGCATATAAAATTCTGCAAGCAATGGCTTTTAAAATCTCTCAATACATTTTATAAGGCACCTGGGTCTTATATCCACATGTACCATACTTTAATCTCACAGTTGCAAAATACATGAATATCACTTGAATTGTCCATATGTATAGGGCAGTTATACGAGAAAAGCTTGTTCAAAGCATACTGTTATTTGAATGAGGAAAAGGGAAGTTCTTTTATTTCTTATGTACAATGAGCTTGGTTTCACTTGAGATGACTGGAGAACAATAGGGTATTAATTAAATTGAAGATGATGTACGCATTATCTGTCTTTCTAAAAGTGCAGCTCCATGGATTCAGTAAAACTGCATTGTCAGCCACATGTTTTTTTTTTCTTGCTGAAATGCATTGCGCATATCTTCGCACTTTTGAGATTCAAGCCCACTTTCTTTCCTTTGAGAGTTAGGCCTGTTTTTGGTTCAGTATGCCTCATGTTAACATCACAATTTCTGTGCTGGCCTTATACTTCAATGGGACTTAACAAATCACTTTATTTCTGGCATTCAGGGGGCTATATTTCACCCCACAGCTACTCTGGAATGAGCTTGGCGAACCTTCCCTTCCAGAGCATTCAGTCAAGGTTAGTCTGCAAGTGCTCTTCCCTGAGCCGTCTTGCTGCATCTTTCTCTAGATGGTTCCCTTCTTCCCTTGCATCTCTGGTACTGCCTTCTGCCAGGCAGTCGTTCTCTCCAGCCGCTCTCCTCAATTGGCTTCCCCATGTACCATGGGGCATCCAGAAACATGCCTGGTTCCTACATGTCCTATCCAAAGAGTGAATCCTCAGCACCTTTTTAGATCCCTTTGGGTGTGTGGCCTGTTCTGAGGATAAGCCTTGAAGGTTACTGCCGGCGACTAGCTAGGATTTGTTTTGAGTGTCATTTTAATAGTCCTGTTTAACAAGAAACATTGATGCATAAGCCCCTCCTTAAATGTAATTACGAGCAGGAGGGTTTCATAACTCTGCACAGTGATTGGCAAGACCAATCATCAAGCGGACGAGTGCCTAGTGCAGCGGATGAGTGGCGTGGAGCAGATGAGTGGCGTGGAGCAAAAGAATGCGTAGAACGGATGATTGCAAGAGCAGATGAGTACGTAGAGCTGCTGAATGCATAGAGAGGACGGAACGGATGACGTATGTGGATGAAACGGGCGACGTAAAAGGATGAAACATGTGGCATATATGGATGGAACGTGTGAAAAATATCAATGGAACGAATGAAGTATGTAGATGGTACTGGTGAAATATGTGGGTGAAGTGCATAAAACAACCTAGAATACCCGGAACGGATCGGAGTAAATAGAACGGATTGGAGTGCGTGGGGCACACTGGAGTGCATAGAATTGCGTGACTGACATGGAGCGCACTGGAGTGCAAGGAAAGTTTGAAAGAGCACGTAACCCATCATATCACATCACCATGCTTACTCTCTTCTTTACACCACCATTCAACTAGAACACAGAGATACTATGACACCATTCGGTATAACTGTTCTCATACTAACATTCTGCCGCATATTCCCCATCACTCGTAAGTAAACGCTGCTGGTTACACAAACCCCAGCGAGGCGTTCTCCTCGGGCCTAACGCAGCCACATTCGGTCTGGATAAATCCTGCCAGAATGAACACATACTCCTGATCTCTCAACCACCACACCTACCGCTAAGAAGCAGCTATTACACGAATGTAACATCAGCTGGACACATATCCGGTGCTCACACGCACCTTTGACTCTCTGTACTCTCTACTGACCTGAACTCCGGTTCCCAAGGGCATTCAACCTACCAGCGCCTTCAGACTATACCAATGGTACATAAGGCGCTATACAAATGCAAAGTAACATAACATAACATATTGGAAGTTCTTTCAACTGGTTACATTGTTCTGTGGTTTCTTTTGCCGTGTATGGTAGAAGCGGTCGTGGAAATGCTGATGTGTCTGTTTGCCATGGTAGCCGCTATTTTTCTTTCTGGGGGCAAGTCAAGCCAATCCAGTTTGCAAATAGTCTGTGAACAACCTTCAGTGGATTAGTGCTTTTCCTATTTTCGGGACTGGTTGGGTTCATCTAGTACATTCTGGTATATGGAGCTCTCCATAGAGTAATTACACTGGGACACCCTGTCCACATCAGTGGAGATGGTGAGCCAGTGTGATTCCCTCTTCATCCTTGGCCTGAGAGGCACATCTGTTTGAGGCTGGCCCACCCAGTCCTGGTGACTTGACTCTCACACAATGTTAATGGGGAGTTCAGTAAATGTACTTTGGTGAAAGGTTCTGAGAATTGGTTGAGGGCTCTGGTAAGTCAGATATAGGAGAGGGACACAAAGGCATGATTCAACCAACTATTTATTGGTAAACGTAAAGAAAAACCTTCTGTAGTCCTTAGTACTAAGATCAGTTCCCTATGCTACAAAACAATAAACGGGTGCTCATTAGGATTAAATGCAGGTCTCGGTCCGTGTCCTAAACTGACCTATCACCAACCTATTCTAGTAGAAGGAAAGTAAATGGAAATCAATCCGAAGCTTTATTTTTTTACAGTGATTTAAATGGCCACCATGGAAAGGGAAAAGGGACTACCCCCCCCCCATGAAATCCGTGCAGAGCAAGTGATGTTAACCAACCACTACAAAAGTTTCTCAAATATCTCACTATTCGACTCATTTTACCCCTAACTTTCACCCATAAACACAGAGTGTTAAAACTCTTGTGTGACAGGAGAGGGAGAGCTACTTGAGGGTCAGGAGTAGGAACTTAGCAGAGCTGGGGAAGTGCTGCCGGCTTTCGGGTGCACCCTTATTTGTGATTTACGTTGGGATCGGTCCTATGTTGGCAATGATGAATCCTCTTGAGTCTGTGGAGGCATCAAGGGCTTGGTGAAAACCTTCTATAAGGCACAAATGGGGCAAGTATCTTGAAGTCGGTCGAACCCCACCCGTCGGTGTTGGCTGATTGAGATAATGCAATTGATGGTAGAATGTCTGGGCACAGCAGTGTCTGTCAGGGCCTGGGAAAGTGAATCGGGTGTGATCCAATCAAGAATCGGTTGCTAAGCCGCGGAGAACTGAGGAGCTGCCCGGGAATCCGGCATCCCCAGCAAGAAATGGCAATTAGCAAAACGAATGAACTGGAAGTAGTTGTGTAACAGTGGATTAACTGCTTATGGTCACCAGATGCCTGAAAGTGTTAAATATGGCTTTTAGTATGTGTGAAAATATATTTTTGCTGAAAAATGTAAGAAATCGTCTCGTGTTTGGCTGTGGGTGTGGATTTTCACCCGGGACAGTATTTTCTGCTTGGAAAGGGAAGGTATTCCTGTCATCCCTGGTCATGCCTCCAATTTGCAGTGATGAGACAGACTACGACCTAGCTTTCCACTGTGTATACTGACGGTGGAAGCCTGTGTGGTGCAGCAGTCTGAGATGGCACTTCCAGGGGGATATTACCCATAGTGCCTTTAGGAGAAGCTTCCCCAGGAACCCGCAGGGCCAGTAAGAGTGACGCAATGTGTACAACTCCAAAATCCTTGTAGGCTTGCCAGATATTAACAACTGTTTGCCTGGCTTTCTGTCCACTAAGGAGCTGAAATGAACAAAGTTGAGAATCTACTGAAAAGGTGCGCGCACGCACAGTCCAGGCCTGTTTGAATGGGTGCACGCTAGATGCGTCCGTGAAAACGTTGCTAGGGCTTTGCGTTTGTTATTCTTCATGTAGTTTACCCTTCCCTCTATTCCACCATGCTGTGAAGGCTCAACCGCATCTGTGAGGTAGTGGGGGTGCGTCCCCACACTACTTTGTGGTCCTTACTACCATATTTGTGTCACCTGTTGGTGCACTGATCTCTACTTTAGTTCCATGCCGCGGTCAGGGGCGCCACCCTCGTTGCTAGATGAACTGGTTTCATTATTTGTGTGCGTTTACCTGAGCTGGTTAGTGTTTCTGAGCTGAAAGGGCAGTTAAGGGCGAGAGCCTTCTCTGCCCACTGTCTTCTCCGATTTCTTGGAGCTTCCATTACCCTCCTTGGAAAGCAGGAAGGCGCATCAGAAACAGAAAGCTGATCCTACCCCATGCTCTTCTGGGTTCACAACATGGGGGCATCGTCCTAACCCTGATTTCATTTCCTAAATAATGCCATAGACGGATTTTGATGAATGATCACCATTTACATATCCCTTTTTACATTGTGTGCTTCTGACGAAGTGCTTTTAAAATATTCTTTTAACAAAACCACTCAAAACGGCACCCATTGTAAACCTTGTCCAGGGCACCTGGGTCTACTTCGGTGTAGAGTTGCAATACGGCAGCGGTCTGCAACCTTTGGCTCTGAAGATGCTTTGGATGCAAACTACCACCAGCCCTAGCCAGCCTTGCCAATGGTGAGCGAGCATGGCGTCCTATTGGCCCCTGCAATAAGGCATCATTGTGCCACCGCCACCCTCCGCATAGCTCTTTCCTTCACCAACCATCCAAATGTGGTAATTGGGGATCTAATACTTACATGGGCAACTCCATTTACCCAAGGATTTCTTGGGGCGAGGACTCTTAAGTGTCTTTTGTTGGAGTTTGGACACATTTTTGGCTTTGAAAGTTAAACTGCAGATATTCCTTACACTTAAGTCTAAAAAGAACAACCCTTTCTAAGAAATGGGACACATTGCTGCTGCTAATCAGATGCTTTCTGTTTGCCATTCCACAAGGCGGGGCCTGAAGGGCAAATGCAACTGAGATGTGTGGTTAACCAATGGAGGATTCTACACTCTTTAGAACATCTATGTGGTGTCTCTCTGGATTATGCCCTTCCAGAAGACTAGCATAAGGAAGGCGGAAGTATTTTATGTTGCAATCAGAATAGAAAAAATAATCCGTTTCCCCACCAGAAAAATGGTGATTGAACTATTAAATAAAACAAAATGGGTTAATCGAGAGGCGCCTGTTGACCCAGTTTCCTGCTGCAGAGCCGACGGTAATGAACGTTAGCAAATGGGGCGATACTGGGAAGCGCGTACACCTGCATAATTGCAAAGAGACTAAAAGAAACAGTTGGAGATCATTAATAATGATGGTAAGTTGGAGGCGGCAGATCAGAGCCCCCAATAGATATTGTCCATCTTCACTGAGGAAGGATAAAATGCCAGAGGACTTCAGGAAGGCAGAAGTGTTCCTTCTATTACAGAAAATGCAGCAAACGGGCGACCTTAGAAGTAGCTTGCGATACTGGCTGGGTATTTGAAAGGTGAACTACTGACTCCTCTAATTGAGAGTGTCGCAGCATTTGTGCATAGATTAGAAGTCTGGGCTACATTTCCTCTCAATCCTCCCTGGGGCAGCGACACGCCATGCTGCGCTAGGTTTGTGCATCTATGTACTAACACTGTTGCTGAGCTCGGGCTTCCAAGTTCTTTCACAACAGCCTCTCTGCTCCCGAGTGCGCCTCTGGCTTCAGCTAATGGCCCGCCTCCTTTTCATTGCATTTCCACCTCCCTGCATCAGGCCAGCAACGAATTGAGCACTCGCTCTCCCCATCGCCTTGCTCGCCTACCTTTAAACTCGAGCCAGAGGTAAGGTCTGTCGCACTGGCCGCAGCCATTGGGGCATCAAAAGCTGTGCAGCCCGCTCCTTATTCGCTGCAGGCTGCAGCAGTCTAAAAATGCCCGGAAAAAGGGAACCTTTCCCTCTGACTTTAACTTCGGCTTCAGGGCAATCGCCTCCTAGTGTAGCCCAAAGAGGCCCGGGCAAACCTCTTATTTACATGGCAGTGCCTGGGGGAGGTGACCTATGAAATGGAAGACCGCATAGTATCATGAAAAATGCAATTTGTCCAACGCATCTGATTTTCTTTCTTTTTTTCTAGACCACTTGCATGCAGTGGATTTGATCTACCTGTACAATAAAGCATTTCACTATAGATGCCATGACACACCATTAAGTAGACTGTGGTTACCCCTGTGTGCAAGCAGGCTGGGATTCATTACCCTGTGTGTATAGTGATGAGACCAGTGACTGAGCTAATAGCGAAAGGTTCAGGGAATTAAATGTGGAGCCCCTCGGGGGTTGGTACTGGGAACCAGTCTGGTTTAATGAATCTAGATGAGGGAGTCCATAGTTGTGCTGTAAAATCTGCGGTTGGCACACAAGTTGGGAAGCCAGACGATAATGAATTGCAATGGAAAATATGGATGGGAACCCCTGCGGAGCAGCTGGACTGGTGCAAAAGGCAGTGAGATTTGATCTTGAAGTGTAAAACTGGGCACCTAAGGTGCAACATGCGAATGGAAGTCCAAATTCAAAGTGGACAGTTGGATTATACCAGCTATGAAAATAAGGAATAATCGGAATGTGGTTGCCCAAGTCTACAGTACTTGAAAGGCCTAACCATCTTTGGATGAATTGACCTTTGCAAAGTAGTGCTTTCGCTCTTGTAACAGCACACACCTGCTGGTAGCTCCCTCGTAGGGCGCAGCTGTGTCCATCAGCCATGGTCTCGTCGTGCTGCACCGCGTTCCGTTGCATATTGTGTGATTTGGAAGGTGTCTTGACCATGCAAAGGTCATTTCGATGTGTACCTTGGGAAGCAGCCCACACTCAACAAGGATCACTTTTCTGGTCCAACGTAGATATTTTTAGTGCGTTACTGCATGCCTCATCTCTATCGTTCAGAACCATTTATTTAAATTACCCACAAGTTTCAAAATCTGAATGGCTAAAATTCTCACGTGGCACGTGAAACACATAGGCGGCCCTTGTCTGGGTTTAGTGCAAATATCTCCGGAACCATCCGGCGCTTTAGTGGTGACCACCAGTTTTGAGTAAACGGATGGTGAGGTGGTATAGCTGGCAAAACCCATTAACTGAAATATAGGATGCAGGTGTTCAGAATGTGCAAATCACTTGGTAACTTCTTGACCAAATAAAGCAAACCATTAAAAATCCCTTTTTTGTGTCCGCATGCAATTGCATGTTTACAGTTGAATGGAGCTGGTATTATGAAGAAGAAAGTAGCACCTAAACCTGGCCTTCTAGGGTGATAAAATGCCAAGCTTTGGGGAGCGCAAGGTAACCGCATGAGCTGTTGCGAGTACAGTGGTCCATTTACTGACCCGTACGGTCCACCCCTAGTGTTGGCACCCTGCCAAAACCTCTGTGGGCCAGGTTTATTAAAGCACAAAAAGAAAGTTTTCAGGCTCCAAAATGTACATGGGGTGTGTGAGCCCCAGGAGATTTGCAAGGGACACCAAACCCTTGGGCCTGGGAGTTGTTGTCTCCTCTTAACAGAATGCTGGTCACCGCCAGAGTCCTCACCAACTCCACAGTGCTTTCCTTGCAGCACCAACTGTCAGAAATGTGTCCATGCTCCCCTAGTAGTATTTCCATTAGGCTTCTCACAAATTGCTCCTCCCCTTACTACCTCACTTCCGGGTGCAGCTCTGCCCCCTGCTGTGAAAGAGAGATCACTGCAGTGTACATAATCTTCTCCAGGGAATACACCCACGTCGCAGCTCATCCAGTCAGAAAAGGAAGCCTCCGCTCCCCTCTCAGGGGAAATCGCAAACAGACACAGGACAAAACGGACTGCTACTGCCTCCAATTTGGGCATGGGATTGAAAGTGAACAGGGGCTGGCAGCCGTACAGGTAGAAGACATGAGTTGATGTAGTCTCCATTTGCTGTTGGAGACCGCTGTGCCAGGGGGAAGAGGGTGGTGCAAAGGAAAACTGAGGCGAGGCATTTGATGATGGAAGTGTGCAGTAGCACCTTAGGGCGTATCTCATGCGCAGGTTAGAATTACCATAATAAATTACCTCTGACGCAAATAACCAGACAGGCTCAAAGAATATGGCAAAGTACTACTTCGTCAGCTCAAATAAAGTAGGGAAATCTGGTGACAATACAAAACACAGCTCACTCGCGCTCAGTAAATGTTTCTCTTCCACAAAGATTTTATACTTCGATGTGCGTCCGCTGTGATGTCATCCTATGTGGCAAATTGTGAAACCTATTGAGGGCCGGGATTGGTTAGGGGAACATGTATACCTAGAAGTGTTAATAACATAGAACATGAGTGGCTACCCCTTATCTAGTAGGTACACTTCAAAATCCATATAATACCGGTGATAAAAATAACAGCAGATTGGCTTCTGCAACATTGTATAGTATGTCGCTACATAGCCACTCCTGATAGGTTGGCATACTCTCCCAACCTTGGACATTCGGCTCACTAGCAGCACATGAACTTAACGAAACCCAGGTGCAGAGAACGTCGTCGGACCACTGCCCACTTTGGTCAAATAGCCTACCATCTCTCATCAGTCAGACCATGAGCCAAGGCTTCTCCTTTGTAGTTGACCTTGCTAGCTGTTTTCTTCTCTGGGATTTTTAAGGGAGTCTTGGTACACCACCATCAATGAATAGATCTTTTTTACGAGTCTTGCATCCTGTGTCGGAAGACCACTAATTTGTCCGTTTGGATCTGTTGTTCACTGCTATTTGATTTGATTATGCTGGGTGCTATGACTCCTACTGGCCTCTGGAGACTTGGTTGGTCCGTCTTACTTGTGCTTTCTGCGCTCTTGCCCAATATTTGGCACTTTCAGATGTTTTGCTTCTGCTTAAACTAAGAGAAATGTGCTCTTCGTTCAAAGATTATCATGGTTAAGTCCCTTTGTACTTTCCACTTATGTCTTGCTGTGTCATCCTTAGTCTTGGTAAAACAGATTCTTTGTTTCTTGCATGAAGTTGTTTTCTGCAGCGTTTCTGATCTGCAAACTCTGGTTTGTCTGAGGTAGTTTTGACACGATCCGACGTCCATCTTTTCCTCATGACCACTTTTGTCACATTATAGTTTCTACTGCAGTAAGCTTCATGTAGATGTAACTCATCTACCTTGCGTTTCGGCATATATGTATTTGTTGAGCTTCATCTCGCTTGTCTTTTCAGCATACATGATTTCTTCATCTAGTTATACTTGATTACTTCGTAACTTGTATTACTCCTTCATTCCACACATTCATTCTTTAAGTATTCTTCTATTGTTTATATGCATCGTTGTTTTATTCCATTTATGACGTCACTTTACTCTAATCTGTTTGCACTCAAAGCTCTTCTATGTCTAATGGTGTGTGCCTCAGTGTGAGGGTTCATTCGATATGGTTGTTTGAGTGCATAATGTCTCATCTTTGCTCTGGTTTTGGGACAATACCTGGTGCCATGCACAGTCTTCCTGCTTTGCTTCCTCTATGACAGATGTAAGGGGGCGGGAACTAGAGATGTCATCTGTTCCTCTACAGAAGGTAATTTACCTCAGTTTTGGATGAATGGTACATCAGACTGCAAAGCACCATCTAGTGTTGAATGGCAATCAAGCGCTCTGTGATGAGAGGAAACAAGCCCGGAGGAGGGTAAGGGAACTTGGAATTCCTTAGCAAAAACATGATGTGAAAACCCAAAGCTTTAAGAATTTGCCGAAGGACAAGGCTTGTAGCATTTCAGAGAGGACCAAGGACAGACCCCTGAGGGACCCCAACTGGCAGAGGAATGTCAGCTTTCCAGGAGATGGAATGGGTGCAACAAGGTAAGTAGGAGGCAGTTCAGACCAGGGAAGAGCCCTGGATGCCGATTTGTGAGAGTCCGGAGAAGGGTCAACTGCTGCTTCTAATGCAGTGAAAAGGGGGGGTGAGGCAAGAGGGAAACGCAGGTGTGGTGGGCAATAATAATTAAAAGCATGGGTGTGCACTGGTTTCCTTTAGTGACTGATGCAGAACCTGGACTGGACGGGGCTTCTGAGCCTCTGCTGTCTTTGAAACCTTCATATCCGGCATATTCCGTGTCCTGTGCCAATATTACCTGCCCTGTCCATCATGCTATGTTTGCTTCCTCACTAATTTGTTAAGTGAGTTTCCCAATGAGGGAACAATGTGGACTGCAGCATCGTACCTGCTCATGCTTTCAGTGGTGTTGCCCTTGCGCATCCTAAAATGGTGAGATGCAGGGCTTTCTAAGAGGAAGCGGCTTTGAGCAGCCATCCTATCACCAAACCCATCCTGCAGTTACTTGATTCACTGTCATACCGCGTTGCCAGTGCCATCACCAGGAATCAAATTTAGGAGGGGCACAGAGGGGCCCAAAGACAAAAACAGGGAGGGCACAGTAGGGGAAGAACATGGTCACTGCTCGTCTTAGGTAGGTAGGGGGGCACAATAGGGGGCACAGGGTTTGACAGGTGGGGCCCCGGCCCCCCCAGTTCCCTCCCTAGCGATGCCACTGCGCGTTGCTGCTTGGGAAAAGGGGCATTATCGTTGATGCAAAAAGTTCGTAAAACCAAGTAACTACTTCATCTACGATATCCTAACCGGGCATCTAAACAGTATTTTTTTTTAATTCTAAACAAGGGTGTATAGTACAATTTTTTTTTTTTTTTTTTTTTTTTTTTTTTTTTTTTTTTTTTTTTTTTGGCAGGTGGTTGAGTGGATAGGACCATCGCAGCTGTATAAAGTATGCTTTGTAAACAGCAAGACGTGATGGAACTCTACTCTCAAAGTAGAAGGTGCAGCGTATGACTTGGGCAGCGCACTAGCTCAGCCAGTTCTCTTGTTTGGAGTAGTTGGCTACTGAGCAAATTGGGGTATCTCAGTGTGCTTGTCACTAATGCCGAGACCTACAGTTTGTTGACCACCACCGGGTGCAACAAATACCCATTAATGTTCTCGATTACTGCCAATCCTTATACAGTTTTGTTAATAGGGGGTTGGTTTGGGCCCCATGTTTTTATAGATTCATTTACTCTTCTTTGTTTTTTGCTTTCTTTCCTTTTCAGGAAAAATCGAGAAGATCCGCTCTCCGTCCTCTCCAACCGCAGAAGGTTTCCCTTCCGACCTCGAATTGCTGTCCGAGGATGCTGCAGGAAACCAGCGGCCCAAGAATCTAATGCAGACCCTCCTCCAAGACTTTGAAAGCCACAAAACCAAACGCCGCGAGAGGACCGACGACTCCAGTGTAAGTTATTGATCTCCCAATATTTTGTGCCCAACTGAGCTGTCATGAATGGAAGGGGCTAGGCAAATCTTCTTTTCAATGTGTGTGTGTAGGTTAGGGTATTCTTACTATTTTCTCCTTTCCTATGCCTCAAAGAGGTATAAAAGAGGGGCGATGGAGAACAGAGGAGAAAGATTTAATGTTTTCCATTGGAAAAAACCCATCATTGTGTATCGGCAGACTCCGACAGCTAGCTCAGGGCTGACTGTGATGTTATTCAGCTGCTTTAAGCAGCGCCACCCTCCCCGCAGTGTCCAAGAAGGCCTTATGCTCCAGTCCCCTTTCTTTGTCTCTTGTTAATGCATGCAAGGCGCACGTTCTGGCCTAATAGTCTTCTGTTCTATATTCGCCGTGTACTGACTCTTGTGGATGGATGAAGGGAGTGCCAAAGACCCAGCCAGTGGCAGGCAGGTAAAAAGCACTCCATGTTGGCAGCAAGGAGGAGAATCTTGGGCATGAGGGAGGGCGATGAACCAAAGTGGAGGTCTGCAAGCAACAGTGGTGAGACTAAAGGGACACCAGAATGAGCTGCACATGCATTTGAGATTGGGAAAAAGGGACAAACCTTGAGATGTGTGAGAAGCTGTTAGTTAAAAAACGTTGGAAGTACAAGTGCTGCGTAAAAGGAATTCATTACACGCCACACTTGAATGGGGTTTTGCCTTTTTGGACCGGTAGAGCAGTTGCATGTGATCAGATTATTTATGCAATTTAAGAAGCAGATCAAATGAATTATAAGAGCACTTTACTTGCTTTGTGAGTGATGCAATAAAGTTGTGCAATTTGGTCTTTTTAGTTCTGAAGTCACTCTTGGCAAGTAATATGTAGTATTAACTTGCGGTGTGAATCAGACCAATACAAATGGGAGATGACAGTATGGATGGATGTCAAATTAGACTACCATATGCTTGCCCGCCCCCCTCCCAGCTGCTCGCTCGCAATGACTGCCTCTGAGCAGTTGCATATTGGTCCAGCCTAGATGGTTCCCATATGCAACTGCTTGTCCCTGCTCATCTCTACAGCTCCCTGTATGCACTCTTTCTCCCCCTGCCCCCAATAACTTTCCCTGTTCTCTTATTCAGGGGGCGTCCCGCCCGTACCCTGCTTCCATCTCCCTTTGCTCCGCCCGGGCTCTCACCCACGACCCCATGTTGCACAAGCCCCCTTCCATTTTACTCATCTCATATACTCCTACGCTAACCCCATCCCTCTCCAGATAACACACCTACCCCCACCATGCACTCCCTCACAACCCAGCCCCCACACACCGTGCATGCTCTTTCCACCCCACCCACCTCGATGCATACTCCCCCGGTGCCCTGTTCAATCACCCCAGCCCCCTCAATACCTTCTAGGTTAGGGTCTCTGCTATCACCAAGTGGTTGACCAGTACAAACTGATGGCCACTTGCTGACGAGTAATGGCAGCTGTGGAGTAGGTCAGTAGACCCAATACCTTGCAGCACATTAAGGTTATTAATCAGATTGCTTACTGTGATAGTTCCTTAGGCGCTTTGCTGATCCACTGAGTAATTGCTAGGTGCCAAAAAAATGAAAGCCGACCTTTTTAACAGCTTAAAAACGAGTTTTTTGGTTTAGACGCATGTTTGCCTAATCCTATGTTCTAATCAGTTGATCATTCTTATGTGATGGTCTTCAACCGCACACTCGCTGTTTCTCATTGCCTTGATCCAATGCTTTGCAGTCGGTGCACCAAAGGGCAGGCTTGACATTCCAGGTTAGAAACCAGCGTAAGCGAGACACGCGTGGGATTGTATCCCTTCCTCTTTGCCCAGAGACATGGAGGCCGCTGTTCATTCTGCCTGGTGCGGCGTAGTTCATCTCTGTGCAAGAGTCCAGTCACTGGTCATCCATCTAGTTCCTTCACACACTCTGGTCTCGCTCATTGAGCACCCTCCTAGAGACACGGCTGGCGTTCCATGAGCACCCCCGCTTGCCTAATGCCAGGCTGGAAGATGCTGGAGAGCCAGCGCTGTGTGCTTCAGTGTACTGTATCTGTCCTCCGTGATTGCTTTTCCTGTTTGTCTACTGAATGTACTAACACTACTTTTTTCCTCTTCCTCCAGTACGTCTCTAAATGTCTGTGTAACCGAGTTACTTCCGAGGTACTCTCCTACTGCTTTCTCCATGGCCTTTGCGTGCGTGCATGCAACGCATGTTGTCCTAGCCTTGTATGTCACAATGCCATTGACCTAGAACCGGGTCGCCTTCCTGTGGGGGTGGGGGTGGGAGTGATGAGTGGGGCCATTCATGCACGTCCACCGCTGTGGCCACGTCCATTCTAGTTGTATGCTTTCATTCATGGCAACCGCGTAGTTCACCGACTGTACTCCTCACAATGGGGCTGGTGGTGCCTAGAAGAGGGCGCTGGGAAATGCTGATGCTGCGTTCATGGTTTATTCCCGATTGCGCCACAGCAAGAGGGCAACACAGCTTGGCTGGTACTAAACTGAAATGAGCTGCTTGGGGTAAAAAAAAAACGCATTCTGTTTTACATTCGTTTCTTAAAGCAAAGAAAGGAAGCATTCAACAAACTTGCTTCAAAATCATTGGGGAGCTCTGGAATACTTACGCTGAAGCACTCACTATAGACATTTTGAATTGCCTTAGTTCTTGGAGCGAGGTCACCATCTGACTTCCTGATTATGCAACAGTCTAGAGAGTAAGCCCCCCCCCCCACCCCCGCGCCTTCAATCGCCACATTTAATGTGCTGGTGCTGGTGGGTGAGATGGTAATTGGAGGTGGCATAGCCGGCTCGTATTATCAGTAAGATGGCACTCTCTGAAGGCATGAAAGTGAGACCTCTCGTGTTTCAAAGTAAGGTGCCACAATGGCGAATTGCAAAAGCATTACTTGTGCAGGTGGTGCTCCCAGAGGGGGCATCTATAAACGGTTTGCCTATTTTAGTATTGCTTGCACAGTGAGCGAGAAAAGGCTTCTTTCCGTTAAATGTGTCCAACGCACGCCCGAGTTGGACATTTCATACCACTGCTTTGCGGCTCAAAGAATTAATTCCCTGTACGCCTGTGAGCCATAAGATGGTGGTCGTTTTGGAATAAGCAGTGAATGAAAAGCTGCATTATCCACTGTTGTGTATGGGACACAGATCTTGTGGCCAAGCCACATGGCCACGTTCAAATTACTTTGCAGGACATCTGAAAGGCTTTATCATTATTTTTTTTTTTTTTTTTTTTTTTAACCATTGGTTATTTTACTATTCGTTTGGGGTTTACTGAACAACCTCCCCAGTTTTGATTGGCACATTCCACTGACCTGAAGCTGCAAGAACCTTTTGCAAAGGTCTTCCAGATCGTAAAGGGCACAGGCACCATTAAGGCCCTCCAGCAACAGCTTTCCTACACCTGTTCTGTAAATCGTAGCGCTCCTCCTGCAGCCAAGTGGCCTTTGCACTTCGGCTGGGGTATGGGGGCAGATGTCTATCCGTAGCTCCTAGAGGAAGAAGCATGCATGGCTGCATGTAAACTACAGCTCAACCTTTACACGAGATGGTAAATGAAGCCTTTGAATGTACAGCTGCGTGTTTTCTTTGCTGTTTTTTGGGATCCTTGGTTTCCTGGATCAACCCTGTAGTATGATCTCTGATTAATGGGCATACGAGGGAAGCTTTATCACTCATGCAGCGCACTGATCTGGTGCAAGATCTGCTAAAGAGTTTGCTTACTTGCCTGATAATGGTGAAAAAATGCAACTTTTTAACTTAATGATATAATTTAAATCCCCATACTAAGCTTCAGCAGCAAGATGTGTTTATAAAACCTAGAGTTCCAGAACACCCTGGGTAAAGTTGTAGTTTCTTCAGCTTTCAAAATCTGACTGGCCATCCAATCCCTCTCCTTAGCCCATCGTCTCTGGTGGGAAAACTCTGCAACCATTCACACTGCACCACAGCCAACAATGAAGAAAAACGAAGCTCTTATGAACTTGCAACCACAGACCTTGAAATCCTCCCCTCGCCCCAGCTCTGCCAGCAGTCCTGTCTGCACTGAAATACAAAAAAGGTAGCAGGCGCCCCTTTCTAGAAAGAACATGGCATGATAACCTGTTCTGTGGTCCCCCCCCCCCCCTTTGATAGGCCACAGCCATCACTTTTTGCTCACTGTACATTACACAAGGAAGGACTCACCATTTGCATATCAGTCACAAGGGTGGGACAACAGCGAGGTGGAGCTGTGCCTCTTTGTATTTTTGTAAGGAACTTGGGGGTTTGGTCACCCTAAATTACCTGGGGGAACCCAGACGTGGACCCCTTGCACACTGCTCAGAGGGGCACAACGCCATCTCACTGATGAGGCCCAACAAGGCTGAAACACGTGTCTGGGGTTGCTGTTGGTACTCTTATTCGAAGGAGGTTTGCATGGCATTTCGGTGCTGGACTGCCATTGTGGGCGGGACAAAGACTGAAATGCAAATGGATATTCCTCCTTTGTGAAAAGTACAGTGAGCTAAAAGCGATGGCTGCACAATCTGAAAGTGGGGGGAAAAAAACACAGAACAGGTTATCGGGCCATGTTCTTTCTAGAAAGGGTCGACTGCTACCATTTTTTGTATGTCTGCACTGAAGAATAAACCAAGTACTCCTTAAGCAATGGACTGTAAATGCATGTCCTTGCTGTCATTTAAAAGCAGCCCTGTAAAATGATTAGTTTTGAAGTCTAAATTCGATAGCGAGGCCAGAGGAGAGCACCACTAGCAATCCCAAATCCTCAGTCCGTTTTTAAAGTAGAACACCTTGCTATCAGAATCGCAGGAACAGTCTGCTGCCTCCCATGGCATCGACAAAAAGCCTTGGAAGCCACTGTGCCATGAGCCGCATGGCTCCGATCACGGTAGCATGAATACCAGATGACCCTGTTTTCCCACAATGCGTGCTGAAGCCGCCTTGAACTGACCCCGCAGCGCCATCCGTATTTGTTGCATCCTTTGCAGATGTCTGAGGAAGCCATCCATCCCTATACTCCAGGACCATGAATAACACTGTAATGGATTTCTCTGAAAGGCAGGGTACGACACGGCGATAGTCCCGGTCTAATTGTCTGGAAATGTTAACCACAACGCCTTCTGGAAAAGACCAGCTTTGCCAAAATGCCCAAACACTGACGTCAGACAGTTTTACACAATATCGTACACGACAGCATAGATGATTTCCCCGATAATTCCGTCAAACGGAGATCGGTCTATATGGGCAATTTTCTAATTGCCATCACACTCTTTTAGAATTGGCAGGAGGCCTCCGCAAACCAGTCACCTTCATGAGCATGCAAGCACCCTAACCGCTTTGAACCAGCCAAACAAAGATGTCCAGCAGAAAGGGCAGAACGATGAAACCCAGTGGGGCAAAACACTTAACCTTATTTGGACAAAATGGCAACACATTTAATATGTAAATTAATGGAGTTGATCTGGGATCGAAAATGCGGATCCTCACTCCATACAGGTTGCTTTGCCTTGTAAGACCTACTCCCTCGTTCCCCTGACTAACCATCTCCCCTATAAAATGTCCTACCACCTTACACTGCACACACGCATCCCACAGCCAGCCACCACAGGCCTAGCCATGATCACATCAGCACTAACTAAGCCATGAAACCCCTCCTCTTTAGCCCTATCACTCTCATGCATCAGTAGCGAACCAGACTCAAAGTGCAGTAGTCTCAAATGCCATTTCTCCCTAGCTTTGCTCTGATCGGTTTGGCTTGCGCCAGCCAATAGCCAAAACTAAAAAGCAGGGGGCTGACTGCTTTGAATGTAAAACGCAAAAAGTTCTTGCATTTGGTGGTGCCCTGCCAACAATATTTTTACTCAATGGTGGCTCAACATTGACCGTTTTGAATACCTATGAATTAAGTATCTTGAATTTTGAAGTCTCCGGAGCATATTTGCAGATGCAAAATTAAATTACCCATGCATGCAACCATCAGTCTTTTCTCTAATTTCTGACACAGGTTTGTAGAGAGGGAGGGCTATAGGCAGGTGGCCTCCTGATGGCTTTGTGGTTGTTTTTCTCTCCGTTGTTGACTTTCCTCTAATTGCATGTTCTGTGCTCTTCTGTAACTGGAAGTTTTACCCCCTTTACTTTGAGGTAAAACTATATGGTGCCAAGTTCATGGTTACCCAAACGACTGTGCCACTTCTTGCATTTAACATTTAGTTTCCAGTCCACGGGGCTCGTGTGCCTCTATACACTGGATATCTGCATTCCTCTGGAGACACAGGCCAGTCTGTAGACCTGGAAAGATGTTAAACGAGTCCCTAAACACAATATTACATAGACATGACATGTGGCCAAACGCACTGGATGCTTTAATAGTTCAAATGCTTTATCACATTGAAAAGCCAAAATCAAATTCGATAACACCACAATCCCTAAATCGCCTCCACACCATTTTTATTTAGAAAAAGATGATTGTCAGTGGAGGTTTATTTTTCCAACATTGATTTTAACCATTTGAATGCTTTAAAAAAAAAAAATCTTCTTGGATTTTTACGTTTTTTGCCATAATGTCACTTTTTAGACCCAACAGCTACACATTTGCCGGTTAAGCCATCTTCAGTGTGAACACTGCTTTTCATAGTGTCCTCTTATAGACCAACGCCTATTAATTCTTCTTTTTAAGAAAAATCGCTTTTAACATATTTTACATAGTACCTAGCAGTATTGGATTTTTTTTGTTCTTTTTACTGAAGGCCTCCCCCAGTACAACGGGGTAGGGTCACCCCAATAAGCTTTTGCCCCAGAGCCCCTCAAAAGATCTGTTGTATGGCATTTGTATAGCACCTAATGCCATTGGTTTGGCCTCCAAGCACTGTGGGATGAACACCCCTTGCAGGACCGAAGTCCGAGGTATGAGAATTGAAAGGAGGATTTTTAGAATGTGTGTGCATTTTAGCCAGAAGAAGGTAGGGAGGGGTGCTGTGGTAGACTGTCAGGGTAGGCAAGTCAAGGAGACTGATTATGTGCCCAGCTGGACCAAGCTTATTTGTTGTTGTTGTGGCTCTCAGCTACATTCTAATGGCAGATGTGATGTGTGATTTGAAGTAAAGTTGTGAATTGTTGCAGATTTTTGCGAGTTGGTGGTTGTTCTCCGAGAGGGATACAGCTTTGTTCCATTGAGATAGGTGCTATACATACCAGAGAATCAAGGCTGATGGATAGTTGCAGTGAGGGTGTGCAGATCTCATACGGATCGACTGGAATCCTCTGTGTGGGCTTGGCACGGTCCTGTTGTCTCCTCATGTGACTCATCGTGCCTCCACCCATCTGTCTTGGATTATTCGTTTTCCCAGGAGATGGATTAGGCCAGTCAAAATGTAGAAGAGCAGCCAGGTCTTAAGTGCCTTCCGGAAAGCTTGGAGATCCTCTATGCTTTGGATGCTAATGGAATCAAGTTCCAGATGGTGGGAGCTTGGACAGAGAAAGAGGATACCCCATATTCTGGTCGATTATGCAACTCAGATGATGATGAGGAGAGTTGTGCCTGATCGCAGTTTTCTGTTTGGCCTGTAGGGTGTGAGCTTGTGTTGTAGATATTCTGGTACTGTATTCTGCAGAGCTGGGTGGGTGATGCACATTGCTTTGCAGATGGATTGTTGCCCGATCAGCAGCCAGTCAAAGACACAGAGGGCAGGTGTTATGTGACCTGTGGTACCTAGGGCAAGAAGGAGCCATGACGCAGTGTTTTGAACCCGTAAGTTGTGATGCAGGGGTACTCTGGTATAGGGTGTTAGCACAGTCTAGGCATGATAGTACGATAGCTGTGATTGCGGCAAACTGTGTGGGAAGGTCAGGTAGGGGAGGAGGCATCGGAGAATGCGTAGGTGTAGATTGCAGGATTTTGTGTGTATAGTGCAGGGACCGAACAGAGCAGCTACTGTAATCGAGTGTGAGATCCGCACTAGCTGGTTGTGAGAGTAGGCAGGTATGTTATAGGAGGACTGTGCAGGCAGGTGCAGTGAGGTGGATTGTGGAGGGCATGTGTGTTGTGAGGCCAGTGCCTATCGCTCTTCAGAAGCGAAATGCAAGCCTACAACACTACTAAAATACCAAAATGTCTCCTACCTGACCGCAGACTGGGTTTGTGGCTTGGCAGGGGCTGGGTCGTCCAGGGCGAAGAGGCAAACTGGTGTGGTGGGTGCCCTTTGCCTGAGCCCTTAGCCGGCTGCCCGGGCAAGGCTACCCTGTGGGGGTATACTTAAAAGGATGTCTGCCACACAAAGCATTCACCAATCACGAGTCTGGTGGGTGGGCAGAGGGTAGGATCGAGGGAAGTGTTAAGGGAGGGAAAGGAAGGGGCTGAATCCAACGCAGAAGCGTTTGTGTGGCTTACGGGGCTTTGGGAGCACAAATGGACAACATCGCCTAACTCACTGGCCCTTCTGCTCTGGGGGAATCCACTACCGAATCACTACAGGATGCAGACCGGCCCCTTAGAAGGTTAATCTTGAACATCTGGAGTATAATCCGATTTGTTGTACTGTCAACAAAGTATAAAATATGTACCCCTTTTAAACTCCAAGAAATGCACACATTTCCTTTACAGTGCAATATTGACAAGGGAATACATAGGTGTCCTGCTCAGACTCTCAAGTGCCGAACCGCGGTTTATATTCTGCCAACGCAGCATTCTAAAGCGGTTTTCTAAAATAAATGTAGCATGCACATGGATTTCTCTGTATTGAACATCCGGATTTGAGATCTGGGGAGACATTCTTTTGCCCGGATCCAGGATGATCCGACCCCATGACAGAACTGGTGCCATCATTTTTATAGCTAATGTTAACACTTTATTTTTGGTACTTTTCTCTTGCTTAGTTTGCTTTTAATTTGACATTTTTACATGCAGTTTTTGTCCCCGTGACCAGACACCGTAGACCTTTCTGTTTGCATGGGTGTCCATCTGCACGATACAAGGCAAAACTGCCCCTAGGTGTTCATGGCATCTCACAGGGTGCAACATGCAGTAACTGCCAGACTCTTGGCACAGCTTATTGTTACTTGGCATTCGCTCCAAGACGTGCTTCATTTCCCCTTGCCACGTAACAGCAAAAAACGATGCCCAACTAACTCGGACTTTTGTCACTCGGAAAATATTTTAAGAGGTCGGAGTACTTGATAATGTTGGTGTAAAAGCCCAAGGGTAGGTTGTGGGGTGGAGGGCAAATGTGCCACTCGGAGCCGGACAGTAAAATAACTTCTCCTTTTTCATTGCAGGTTATTGAAGCCACCAGAGTAAATCGCCGGAAGAGTGCCCTGGCACTACGCTGGGAGGCGGGAATCTACGCCAACCGAGAAGAGGACGAATAACTCATTTCGACACCACAGATAGGCACTATGAACTGAAATAGTCTCTAAAAATGAGGCATACTAAGCAGGTATTTATTGAACTATTGAATGGACTCCGCAAACCGCATAGAGACAATCGACACAGATTTCCACATGTAGGAGTTTGCCGCTTATCCAAAGAATGGAACACTGATATGCAATAACAGCGGGTTACTGGGACATGCCGGGAGGGCATACAACTCATCTGGCACCAAATTGTGATGAATTACTTTTGGAAGCTGTTTTTGTCAATTCGCCATCAAAGCGGACTGAGGAGTTGTTGCTCCAGAGCCCGAGGAATAGACTGCACTACTTCCTTTCAGCTCATCACTCAGCGCTTGCTTTGCAATACTCTGGGTGCATTGCACCAATAGGAACCTACTGAACCGCACATCCTATGCAAGACCATCACTGGCATGCCAAGAACGACGCCTTCCCGGCCAGAGTGTTCCTCGCTGGGAAAGCGGGCGCACCGCAGCGCACCATGGTTTCTGTCTAGATGGCCATAACAGAGGATTTTGTGTGATTGGTTGGGGGATGCGTCCCTTTTTTTAAATTTATCAATGACATATGCTGATTTTCCTTGCTGAAGTACAATCCACATATATTTTTTATCGTTTTGCAATATATACACTTCATGAAGTATTACCCTCTACAGCAAATGCAATTGGTGCCTCTCCAGAAAGCACATCAGAGCCCAAGCCAGATGGATTATGTAAAACTCAAGGATCTGGCATTGCCCTGTGTTGTGGATTAAGGGGCGGGCGGGCTGCACAACGTTGTCCTCCTCTTGATGTGGCACCTCCCTTGGCTGCCCTGCTAGCTGAAGTCTTTTAACTGGAAAGGCATGGAGCCGCTCTCAGTGTTTGCACTGCTGCCATCTCCTCGGGTCTTTCCATCCATTCCCTGGTTTGTTCTTCGACTGAGACTGCAGTTGCTGTCGCTGTGGGTTGACCCTTCCTCACCACGTTCCCAGTTAAGCAGCAATCGCCTGATCATTGCTGGGCGATGATGCAGCAGGAAATGACCTCTGCCCACCGCTTCAGGCTATTTTAAGGCACCTGCAAAAAAACAAGCATTTTCCTGATCTTCTAAAAAGTGGCAGCTGGGTAAGGCAGTGGATGCTGGTACCATTGGTACATCTGGTATTATTCAGGTCGTCGTCTTGGAGAAGATGTGCACTGGGGACATGTTGCACACCGTCTTTATTTGAAGGCAATGCCAGTCCACAATCAGCGGAGAAGGGAAGTTTCTGTGAGGGCCAATGAGGTCAACCCTGTTCACCAACTCTGGTCCTGCGTAGCAAAGTCGAACAAAAGGAAATATATGTTCTACCATCATTACGTTTTCTACCCTTATTTTGATTTTTTTTTTTAATGAAGCTCTTCCATAGAGAGGCACACACTGAGGATTGCGAGTACGTCTCCCTGAAGGTCTTCTTGCACTCTGTGTAGGGAAGACGGGCCTATTTGCTTCCCCAAAATAAAAAGAAAGTGAGAGGAAAGATGGCAGGAGAGTAGATGCTGGAGGTTCATTTTAGTAGTTACTAATCATGACGTTTGGGAGTTAAAAGAACGTGGAGGACTTTTTAAATAGCATGGACTTGGGGGGCAAGCAAAGAAGGCACAGATGTTCTGTGCGCATGAAGGAATATGTACGTGTAGCAGGCGAATTGGTGGTATGTGGAAGCGCAGGGGCTCCTCTGTTTAGAGGTGAGGGCGCAGCTGCAAGATTTAAGGTGTGTGTATGTGTGTGCGCGCGTGTCTCAGTCTGGTGTGCATGTTGGCACGTGTGATTTATTTGAAACATTGGGATGACCGGAAGGGGGGTGGGAGGGATGCAAATGTTTATTCATTTGTAATTACTGCAAGATTTTTTTTATTTTTTTTATTTAATGAAAGAGTTTATACAGAAAGTGGTGAGCGACTTAATGCAGCGATTGGCGGATGCCGCTGACCCACTACGGATGTGCATGAGCCACAGTTTGCAAAGCATTGCATTATTTTCCAATTGGACATTTATACATGACTTGTGGTATTTATTCTTGTGCTATGCATTCATATATATATATATACTATACACACACACACACACACAAAGTATATATTGTAGGCTAGAAGCTGCCAGTATTACTCTTTATTTCATTTAAAGCAATAAAATGATCTTTTAAACACAATTTCTGGACCATGTTGGAAAAATCAATAAAGTGGCCAGCTGGACTTTTATAAAAATGTCTCTCTTCTTATGATATGATATGGTATTTGTAACACGCCTATACACAGGTGTTTCAAGGCGCGACGAGGCAGGGAGGGGAGGAACAAGGGGAGACAGACAACGATCCTACTAGGCCAGGTGTCATTCAGATCGCGCAAGTGCAGGGGTGGGGGAGGGGGAAAAGTGCAAGGGGAAGGGGAGGGGGGGAAGTGCAGTACAAGGTAAGTGGCGTAAAGTAATAAATAAATAGGGCCAGCTGGTGGCAAGTGCAAGATAAGTGCAGAACAAGTGCTGGGGAAGGGGGGGGGGGCTGTAGGGATACAGAGACAGTCCCGCAGTGCAGAGGGGTTCCAGGGCATCAGTGCAAGTGGAGAGTGGCTGGGCCCAGGACCGAGGCCGTTTAGAGGAGTCCAGTTGCAGGATCAGTGCAGTTTCAGTGAAGAATTAATTAGCTGTTCAGCAGGGGAGAGGGAGAGAGAAAGCAGAAGCAAAGAGGAAGGTTTTGAGGTGCTTCCGGAACCGGAGATGGTTCTCCTCAAGTTTCAGGGAGGCAGGAAGGCTGTTCCAGAGGGAGGCCCCTGCCGCAGAGAGAGATCTACCCCCAGCTCGTTGCTTCGAGAAACGGCTAACCCTGAGGGAGTTGGAGGCGGATGAGCGAAGGGCTCGGGAAGGAAGATATTTGGGAAGAGAGAGTTGAAGGTATTTAGGACCCAGGCCCCAGAAGGCCTTGTGGACAATGCAGAGGGTTTTGAACTTTATCCTCGCAGCCACTGGGAGCCAGTGTAGAGATTTCAGTCCTGGAGAGATACGGTCCCTGGGCTTGAGGCCAAGGACAAGTCTCGCAGTTCTGTTCTGGATGAGTTGCAGAGGGCGGAGAGTGGAGGCAGGCAGATTAAGATAGAGGCTGTTACAGTAGTCCAGCTTCGAGAGAACCAGGGCTCGGGAGACAGTGAGCTTCTGGGGGAAGGAGAGGAAGGGAAGAATACCTCTGAGGAGGTGCAGCTGGTAGTGTGACCTCTTGGCGACGTCAGAAATATGAGGAGAGAAGGAGAGTGTGGAGTCGAAGATGACCCCAAGGTTTTTTGCCCTGAAGGTAGGAGCAGGGAGGGGGCCAAGGGAGGCAGGCCAGAGAGCTGCAGGGAAGGAGGGAGTGGGAGTACCGATGAGTAGAATCTCAGTCTTACTGGCATTAAGGCAGAGGTCATTGGCGGCACACCATTCTTGGATAGCAGACAGACAGTCAGAGATGAGGGAAGGAGAGGGGGAGGCTGAGGGTAGCCTGAAAATGAGCTGGGTATCGTCCGCATAGCACTGGAAATTAGGGCAGAGAGCGGCAATGCGGTGGGCAAGGAGTGCCAGATACTGGTTGAACAGCCAGGGAGAGAGATTAGATCCCTGGGGGACACCACAGGTGGAGAAAAAGATGTCGGAGAGGAAGGACCCCAGTTGGACCTGGGAGGGTCGATTTGAAAGGAAAGAGGTCAGCCACGCCAGAGCCTGACCAGTGATACCCAGGTTTTCCCGGAGACGGTTGAGCAGGATGGCATGGTTGACAGTGTCAAAGGCAGAGGAGAGATCGAGCAGAATGAGAACACAGAGTGTTGGAATCGAGGTTCAAGAGCAGGTCTTCACGGATGTTCAGGAGAGCAGTTTCCGTGCTTCTGGCAGCTCTGAAGCCAGATTGATGGTCATGAAGACTACCAACAGATTCAGCATGGAGGTTCAGCTGGGAGATGGCCAGTTTCTCCAGGAGCTTGCTCAGGAAGGGAGTGATGGAGATAGGGCGATAGTTAGCCGGGCAGGAGGGGTCGGAAGAGGGTTTCTTGAGAAGAGGGTGCACATGGGAGTGCTTGAGGGGGGAAGGGAAGACTCCAGAGGCGAAGGAGTGGTTGCAAAAGTCAGCCAGGGCAGGAGCCAGGGAGTCAATGTGGTCCTTGATAGTTTTGGAGGAACAGGGGTGAACCTGTTTAGACGAGACTTTCATTGATCGGACTTGTCTGGAAACCTCGTCAGCAGAGAAAGGTGGAAAGGCAGAGAAAGAGGGAGGAGGGGTGACCGCAGAAGGGCCAGAGGAAGGGCCGGGTAGGGAGGGAGGGAGGTGAAAGGAGGAGAGCGAGGACCGGATGTCCTGAGTTTTAGAGATGAAGTGAGAGGCCAGTGCAGTGCAGAGGGCCTGGGAGGGGACAGGAGAGGTAGAGACTGCAACAGGGTTGGCCAGCTCCTTGCAGATTTTAAAGAGTTCGGCGGAGTTGTTTGATGCCGCAGAGATGCGGGCTTGGATAAGGGCTCTCTTCTTGGTGAGAACGGAGAGCCGGTACTGCCTTTGGAGCAGGCGGCAGGCCAGTTTGTCAGAGGATGAACATGAAGCACGCCATTTCCTCTCTGCAACCCTGCACTTGCGTTTTAGGGTGACGAGATCCGAGCCATACCAGGAGTTACATTTGGCTTTGGGCTTCAGGCGGATTTTCATGACGGGGGCAAGGATATCAAGAGTAACAGATATAGCAGAGTGGAGCATGGAGAGGGCTGTGTCAGGGTGGGAGTCTGCCGAAGGGGCAGGGGGGGGCGAGAAGCTAGCAGCGAAAGCCTCAACTGACACATGCTTCATGGGTCGGATGACCGAGAAGGTGGGTGGCAGTGAAGAGGGTGGCTTTGCCTGTGGGGTAGGGAGGGTGAGGTGGGAGGATAGGAGAAAGTGATCACTCCAGGAGAGAGGAGTGGAGAGAGGGACGGAGAGGGGAAGGTCAGAGGAGATCAGAGCATCAAGAGTGTGCCCAGCAGAGTGAGTAGGCCCGGATGGGAGAATAGAGAGAGAGAGAGTCGCAGAGGTCACGAAAGAGACCAGTGGGGGGACTGGAGGCATCAAGGTGGATGTTAAAGTCGCCAAGAAAGAGGAGTTGAGTGGTTGAGTACAGGAGTGAGGAGGAGAGGTCAGCCCACTCAGAGAGGAAGGAGGAAATTTGACCAGGTGGCCGATGGATAGTAGCCACGGTAAGGGAATGGCTAGGAGAGAGAGTCAGCAGACAAGACATTCAAAAGAGGAGTAGGTCTGCGTAGGAGTGACCGTGGCAGGAATCCACTCAGGGAAGATAAGGGCAACACCACCCCCTGCACGGTTAGGCCTGGGCATGGAGAGGATCTTGTAACCGTCAGGTAGGAGTGTGTCAAAGCTGGTGGCAGAGCTGGCTGTGAACCATGTCTCAGTGAGACAAAGGACGTCGAGGTCCAGTTCCTCAAGAAGGTGACAGATATTGGAGGAGTGCTTGATGGCAGAGCGAGTGTTTAGTGTGGCAATGTGGAGAAGGCTGCCATCCTTGAAGAACTTCCGGGGAGGGGTACAGATCAGAGGTACGCCCTGCGGAGGTATTGAAGAAGGAGGTGAAGAAGGAGCACGAGAGGGGGCAGGGAGGGAGGGTAGAGGCAAGGTAGCCAAGGATAGAGGAGGGGGGACAGCAGGAGAGGAGAGGAAGTTGATGAGGTGTGGGAAGCGTCTATCGAAGAGGTGAAGGTTGGCCTGAGGGCCTTGGACCAAGACGGTCCCATTAGCGTAGACATTAATGATGGCCTTAGAGGAGCGGAAGGGGGCCAAGAGGACATCCCAACAGGTGCCACCATTAATGGGAGAGGAGGAGAAAGGAGAGAGCACAGAGACCATATGAAGTGTCCATAGGTCAGGCGAAGGCACGAAAAAGAGGATGTCAGTGAGAGTTTCCTTAGAACAGGCATTAGTGTAGGTGTCAGCGATAGGGAGGCCTGGGTTGGAGACCAGGATGTCCTTTTTAAACTTTTTCCTACCAGATTTAGTGAGGAGAGCAGGATAGTCAATGGAGAAGCAGTTAGAGAAGATAGGCGAGACGGAGAGCACCATGGAGTAGGAGGGAGGGAGGGGGGGGAGACAGACGAAACGAGAGCACGCAGACAGGAAGTGAGCGGCAAGCACAAGTTACCACAATTGGAGCAAACAAACAGTAAAGCGTATTAGGTACCGGGCCACCTAAGTTTGAGAATCCTGCGAGGGGAGAAAAACACCCTAGTTTACCACAACTGTGAATACAGTGAGGCAAGGCCCCATGCGGATGTAACCAGGAGTAGGAGGGGTGGGCCGGGGAACGGAGAACAGGTGGAACTGGCGCCTGGCGTCCCCTGCGGACACCTGCAGACACACAGGGAGCCGCACTGTAGGAGTCGCCCTTGGCCTGGGGCCCTTAGCCGCGGGGGCTGCCGGGCAGTGGGCTGCCCAGGAGGGGGGAGGTTATAGGCAGAGGGAGAGGAAATGGGGGGGGGGGGGTGTGGGCAGGCAGGGAGGCGGGGAGGGAGAGGAAGACCAGGAAGTGGGAGGGGGGAGCAGGAGCAGGCCAAACACCGCGCTAGGAGCGCGAAGAACAATTAAACTATTTTTGCAAAACAAAACACTCACAGAGGCCCAGGCAGGGCTTCCCAGGCCTGCTGTTCCCCTCAGGCCACCGGCGACCGCTCTCCACGCTCAGCATCTACCTCCCTCGCCCCCTCCTCCACTACTACTCTGGAGCCATGTGAAATAGTTATTATTCTTAACCTATGACGTTGGTGCTGTTCTTCAATTGGAGCACATGTCATCAGTTGGGCTTCTGTCGTGCCAGGCTGCTTGCTCACATAGTATTTGACGCTAGGGGGACAAGAGGGGGCAATACTTTTCGTTTTCTTTGGTTCTTAGTAAACCAATTGACTACAGCATTCTGAGCTCTATAAGTTGAGCTCCAACCCTTTGCATGGACTTGAGGGGGTCTTCGGATATTCCACTGATGTTTGAGAAATATATGCGTACATTAGACGCAGGTGACATGGACTCCAGTTTCCCTCAATGGTTAACCTGCGAATTCAAGGGAATGTTTATTATTTTATAGTTACACAAATTAATTAACAAATGTATATATAACAACAATAAAATCACAATAAAAAGAGAAACGCAATCCATACAAAATCTTCCATTAAAAAAGAAAAAAACATTTCATTCATTGATCAGAAGAAAACCGGAAGCAACTACCATTCCTATTATAAAGCGTTCATTGTACTCAATTACGGTTCTAAAACGTCCATGCAATTCTGCTCTAAGCCAACAATGATGGAGCACAATAGCTTTAAAGAAACTAGTTACAGTTAGCACCGTAGAGGTTGTATGGCTCGACAAACATTCCTACGAAACTTGTCGCCCCTCCCCCCCTGCATTCAAAATATGGCACATTTAAAGTTGTTCCACTCATGCCTTGAATCACAGGGCAACTTATAAGTAAATGTTTGAGGGTTTCACACTGGCTTTTACGTTTAAAAGCGGCATCCCTTTCGATCTTCTTCGAAATGGCCAAATCTAATCATTATTTGTTTGGTCGGATGCAAGTTCCAACGAAAGCGGAGAAAGGCAAGCCTTACAAACTTTGCTGGATCGACTGCCAAGAAGGGAGCTAGCATTCCTAATTTCTTGTGGTCCCCCTGTAAATCGAGCAGGGAAGGGTATAAGGGTATGCATGTAGTTTCTCAACAGTGCAAGACCATTCGCATTCGCTCTTAACTCTGCTGGGATTGTCTCCGCTCAACCACTGACTAGAAACCTCTTGAAAGCAAACACTACAGTAGTTGAGAGACTCCCACAACCATCTGAAGGATAGTGATTCAAAGATGATCCTCAGATCCTTCAACTGGGAACCCACTTGAGGAGTCGGAATCTTGCTCATTGGGGGCAAAATCTTCCACTGAGCACTGGGTCAGAGAGGTGATACCTAGATCATATCAGATCGAATGTATCGGAACAGAATTGGGCAAACCCCCAAATAAATCACTCCCCATGTCCACCAATTCTTGGCCCACATGCCATCTCTGGACTCTAACTCTCCTGCTGTTCTCATTCTACTCGATTGCTCTTCTGCATTTGATACAGTCAACCACTCCACCCTCCTAAAAAGATGCCATGATACCCTCTGTATTTTGGTGCGGGCACTGAACTGGATGACCTCCTTCCTCACTGACCATCCCTCCCCAGGTGATCCTGGGCTCTTTCTCCTCTCCCACCTCTATCTCTACCTGTGGCATCCCCACAGGGCTCCAACCTCTCCCCCTGACTCTTTAATGTCTATCTCGCCCCACTTTCTCACCTTAGTTCTACTTCCCCCCCCACTTCCAGTGCTATGCAGATGACACCAAACTCTTCTTCAAACTCCCTCTTGCTACTTCCCCCTCCTTTCCGGACTGCCTCTCTGCTATCCGGTCCTGGTGTGCTTCTAACATCCTCTGCCTCAATGCACCAAGACTGAGATTCTTCCTATCGGGAATTCCTGCTCCCACCTTCATCCTTTCTCTCTGGCCACCCTCCAGAGTCATCATTAATGTCTACCTAAATGGCACTGTCATGGTGCAAGGCCCTCGGGCCAATCGCCTTGTCTTTGATAGGCGGTTCCCTCGCCTCATCAACTTCCTCTCATCTCCAGCTGTCCCCTACTCTCCTCCCTTGGCTACCTTGCCCTTTTCTCCTTCGTCCTCTGCCACATCTCATGCTCCCTCCACAGGGCGTACCTCTGATTTGACCCCTCCCGAGAAGGTCTTTAAGGCTGGTAACCTTCATCTTGCCACCCTCAACTTTCGCTCTGCTGTAAACACTCCGACATCTGGCCCCCTGGTCAAATCACCTGTTTTCTCTCTGAGTGGGCAGACCTCTCCTCTGCCCTCCTGGCCTCTACCACTCAACTCCTCCTCCTTGGTGACCTCAACATCCATCTTGATTCTCCCTGTTCCTCATCTGTGCTCTTTCGCGACCTCTGCGATTCACTCTCCCTCTCTATCCTCCCCTCTGGCCCGACTCACTCTGCTGGTCACACACTTGATTTCCTGATTGCCTATTGCCTCCCCCTATCTACTCCCCTCACCACTCCTCTCTCCTGGAGTGATCACTGCCTCCTCCTCCTCATCTTTCCGTCTAATCACCTCAAGCCAAGCCTACCCCAAGATTGCCACCCACCTTCTCGGACATCCGGACCATGAAGCGTGTGTCATTTGAGGCTTTTGTTCCCACCTTCTCACTCCCTCATTCACCCCAGGCAGACTCGCATCCTGACACAGCCCTGTCTCTGCTTTACTCCTCTCTCTCTGCTACTCTTGATGCTCTTGCCCCTGTCATGAGGATCTGTTTGAAGTCCAAAGCCAAGTGCAATTCTTGGTTTGACTCGGACCTAGCTACACTTAAACGTAAGTGTAGGACGGCCGAGAGGAAATGGAGGGCTTCTTGCTCATCCTCTGATCAACTGGCCTGTCGCCTGCTCCAAAGGCAATACCGACTATCTGTACACGCCAAGAAGCGAGTCCACATTCAAGACTGTGTCTCTGTGGCATCTAACAACTCGGCCAAACCCTTTAAAATCTGCAAGGAGCTGGCCAACCCTGCTGCAGTATCCACCCCTGCTTTCGCCTCCCAGGCTCTGTGCAATGCCCTTGCATCACACTATCTCTAAATCCCAGGACATCTTGTCCACACTCTCCTCCTCTCCCCTCTCTTTCTCTGCTTGCTGACCCTCCTTCAGCTACCCTCCCCTCCCTCTTTCTCCTCTTTTCCCCCCCTGATGAGGTCGCTATACAAGTCCAATCTATGAAAGCCTCATCAAAACATGTCCATCCCTGTTCCTCTAAAACCATTAAGGACCACATCGATAACCTCACTCCGGCCAATTTCTTCAACGTCTCCTTTGCCTCTGGATCTTTCCCCTCCCCTTTGAAGCACTCCCTTGTGCATGCTCTCCTCAAACACACAGCTGATCCTTCTTGTCTGGCTAACTATCGCCCAATTTCCATTACTCACTTTTTGGGTAAACCCCTGGAAAAGCTTGCCATCTCTCAGCTTAACCTTCATTCTGACTCTGTTGGCTCTCTCCATGACCACCAATCTGGCTTCAGAGCTGCCAGAAGCACGGAAACTGCTCTCCTGAGCATCCGTGAAGACCTGCTCTCCAACCTTGACTCTAACATTCCCTCTGTCCTCATCCTACTTTATCTCTCCTCTGCTTTCGACACAGTCAACCATACCACCCTGCTCAATTGTATCTGTGACAACCTGGGTATCACCAATCAGGCTCTGCCCTGGCTGACCTCTTTCCTCTCTGATCGACCCTCCCAGGTAATTCTTGGGTCCTTCCTATCTTCTATCTCCCTCTCTACCTGTGGTGTTCCCCATGGGTCTAACCTCTCGCCATGGCTTTTCAACCAATACCTGGCAACTCTACTGCATTTCCATTTTCTGCTCAAATTTCCAGTGCTATGCTGATGACACCCAACTCATTTTTAGGCTTCCTTCAGCCACCTCCTCTCCTTCCCTCATCTCTGACTGCCTAACGCCATTCAAAACTGGTGTGCCGCCAATTATCTTTGCCAACAAGACTGAGATCCTCCTCATTGGTACAACCTCTCCATCCTTTCCCCTCCCTCTCTGGCCGGCCTCCCTTGGCCCTCATCCTGCCCCTACCTGCGAGGCTAAGTACCTCGGGTCATCTTTGACTCCACACTTTCCTTCTCCGCACACATCTGACGTCTCTAAAAAGTCACTTTTTACTGTACCTCCTTAAAGGTACTCTTCCTTTCCTCTCCTTCCCTCAGAAGCTGAATGTCTCACAAGCTCTGATTCTCTCTAGGTTGGACTACTGTAACAGCCTCTTTCGAAATCTACCTGCCTCCACTCTCTGCCCTTTACAACTTATCCAGAACAGGACTGTGAGACTTGGCCTCAAGCCCTGGGATTGTATCTCTCCAGCTCTGAAATCCCTTCATTGGCTCCCAGTGGATGCAAGGATTACCTTTTTAAAACCCTCTGCATCATCCACGAGGCTTTCTGGGGCCTGGGTCCAAAATACCTTCAACTATCCCTCCATAAATAACTCCCCTTCGCTTCTCTACCTCTAACTCTCTCAGGGTCCGTCATTTTTCAAAGAAACGAGCTGGGGGCAGATCTCGGTCTTCGGCTGGGGCCTCCCTTTAGAACTCCCTCCCTGCCACCTTGAAACTTGAGAACCATCTATGGTTCTGGAAGCTCCTCAAGACCTTCTTTCCTTCTGCCTTTGCCCCGCTTCTCCCCTGCTGATCTGCTTTCTCTCTCAGCTGTCTTGACTTGACACGTCGTGAAGAATATATGGGCCTCTGTCCCCAAGTTCCACACAGAGAGAGAAAAAACTATTCCCTATGCGAGCCTTGAGGCCACAGGTGGTTGTTTTTTCTCCGGATCAGATGCCGCCAAGGACCCCAGAGCTGTGAAATGAATTCAGGTATTAGCACAAACAAGCACAGTACTGTCAACAATGTAACTGTTATTGAAAAAGGGCTTACCCAAGGGTGATTGAAAGATGCCAGGAACTCTGAGGCTGTGGTGCAGGGAAGCGTCAGCAATCCTTAAAGCCAGGCGCCAGAAACTCGTAAAACTGTGGTACTCATGCTTCGAGGCACCGTAGCAGTTCAAGGAAATTCGAAGACAGTAGAACACTTGACAAAGCAGAGAAGGGCAATCCAAACAATCCGTTAACCGTTAGCCAAAAATCCAAAAGTCCATAAATCCGAGCAGAAACCAAAACCACAAATCCAAGGAGCAAAAATAACTAGTCCGTAATCCGTAGGTTTGTGGTCTGTTTCCAAATGAATCCAAAACGTGAAGCGAAACGCCAAACAGTGTCGTGAAACAGCTGTGAAGCGGCGAGTGATTCAAAGTGCGCCGCTTTTATCCCTGCCGACGTCTGATCACGTGAGCGGAGCTCAAGGCACATGACCGGGAAGTTGGCCCGGAGCCAGGAAGTGGTTGCTGCTGACTGCTCCTGCTCCTGCTCTAGCCCGCTCGCAATCTCCATGGCAATTGCCACTGGAAACGAGGTAACAAATAATATCGCCCTCTGACAGAGCCTTGGAGCTGATGACGCTTCCCTCGCACCACAGGTAGCGTGACTATATGAAGGGCTGACTGTGACTTGGGGGGTTGGGGGGGGTGTCTAGCTGTGTTATGTGTCAGGTAGTCCCCAGGGGTATGAGTGTTATGTAAAGCGGTGTGCCTGACCTTCCTTCTGCGCATGACATCAGCACTGTGCACCTGGCCACCCTCTGTCCTTCGGGCCAAGGTACCTGCTCACCCTGCCACCCTCCTGCACTGCCTCCGGGCCACCCCTTGCACTGGGGCCTGTCTCTGTACCCATACAGTCCCCCACCTACTCAGATGCACCCTATCTGACTAACCTAGCACTTTGCCACCTACCGGCTGCGCTACCACTGTTTATAACCTTTATTTAATTGATTTGACTTATTTATTTTGTTCTCTCCTATGCTCTGCACTTTCCAATTTCTCCACCCTTCCATGCACTTTCCCCCTTTTTCCCTCCCCCCCATGAACTTGCGCGTTCTCAATGTCACTGGGTCTAGTAAGATTGTTTTTTGTTTCTCCCCTGTTCCCCTCCCTATTGCCTGGTCGTGCTCTGAAACACCTGTGTACGAGCTCGATTATAAATAAAATATCAAATATCACCCACCCCCATCTTCTGAAGCCAGAAACCTGAGCCCTATTCGACTAATCTCTTTCCTTCCTCCCATCATGGACCTTGTCAAGAAGGCCCATTTCCAACTTCACCTCTTCAGAGGCAACCTTCCTTTCCTCACCTTTCCCCAGAAGCTCAATGTCGCTATAGCCCCGGTACACTCTAGGCTGGACTACTGCAACAACCTCTTGCTTAACCTACTACCCTCCTCTCTCCGCCCCGTACAGCTTATCCAGAATAGAGCTTCAAGCCCAGGGACTATCTCTCCAGCCCTAAAATCTCCCCACTGGCCTCCCGGTTGCTGCAAGGATCAAATTCAAATCCCTAGGCATCATCCATAAGGCTGTCTGGGGCCAGAGACCATGCAATTTGCTCTCACCAAATATTCTCCCTCGGGTGCTTGCACTCCTCTTGCTCCAACTTTGTCTCAAGCGCTTTTCTAAGCAGCGAGCCTGAGGCCAATGAGCTGGCTCCCTCCTCTGGAACAGCCTCCCCCTCCGTCTCCATCTTGAGCCGGACATCCTCAAATTCCGGAAGCGCCTCAAGACTTTCCTCTTTACCTCCTTCACCCTCCCGTGCTAAACACCTCAGTTGCTGAGATTGGTGGCTTTGGCCCTCGTGTCATCCTTGGTCATGGCCGTCCTCCCAAACCCCTGCAGACCCTCCAGCTCTAGGCACTTGCCCTCAGGCACCCAATGGCATGTTTTCCCTCACAGGACTGCACTTTTACTGGGAAATTACCATTCTTTTCTATGCAACCTTTGCACGGCACATCTGCGCTTGCATGATCCGAATGCTCACAAGGCCTACTAGGACCACCTCTATCTTCATTATCGTTTTCTATTACCTTTGTCCCATGTTCCCTCCCTTTGCCCTGTGGGTGCTTTGGAGCACAATGTCTTGCTGTATAAGCACCTTACAAATGCACAGTAAGTTAATCTAAAGGTGGAATTTTTCCGACCCCTAGAGCAGTGACTTATTTTGGTCTTTGTGGGATTCAATGGTAGAGAATGCTTATCCATGTAAACCAAAAATGCGTTGAAGAGCCTCTAGAGTCCTACCAGTGTACACTCAAAGATGAGAAAATCATCCGCGTAGAACCGTAAAGGTCTTAATTGATGTATTCTCTGGGTGATAAATGCAGCAGTCTTTAGATGGTCTTCTATATCTAATAAAGATTGAACAGGCAGGGTGCCAAAAGGCAACCCTGCCTGACACCACGAAATGTTGAGTGCACCTTCCCATTAGACCAGGTTGCGCTGTGTGGGATATCTCCCTGCACGGATCCATTCAACAGGTATAATCCACCGTTCTCATGCATCTCGGCCATTGAAGGCCTCTATGCAGTTTTATTGCCGTGAAAGAAAACGAATAGTTCAGCCGCACTTGAATATTAGAATGTGAATACAGACCGCCTATAAGCCTCAAGAGTCCCCCTCAAACTCCCCTCTGATGAAGTTTAGACCATAAATAATCACGATTTAGTGTCATGCCACAGTTAAATCGATAGAGGCGATGAAGGCTGAATCGTACTCACAGCCCGCCCCCAACCCCCCCCAGGCTAAGTGCTGGACCTTTTTAACAAGCAGGCCATTTAGCGAGGTTCCTAGGTTAGCATGAAATCCTATTTGCCACTTCTCAAGGAAACCGACTTCCAGAGCCCATGCCTCTAGATGGGACAGCAAGATTGAAGCAATAACCTTGCTGTCTGCATCCAGGACGGCAATTGGTCTGTAATTCAGTGGGCACGTTCTCACACCCCTCTTATAAATGGGGACAATGTGTGCCTGGTACCAACTCGCCACACTCTCAAACAAGATGCTAAGAGTTTCTGCCCATGCTTCTGGATCACTCTTAAACAGAACATTAGTTTGTTTGGGCCCAGATGGACTAATACTCTCATCTCAATGATAGTAGTATGATCAAAAAGCAGTAAGTGCATCCTATCAGTAGGTCTCCAGTCCCATGGCAAACGCACTAGATCACTAGGGGGGCCTTGCATACAAGGATGAGAAATGCTGGACCCACTCCTTTTCGGCTACAGTGTTGATTCGTCTCCACGATTGCTGTGGATCAGTTATTCAAGAGATGCCAAAATACCTGGGCATTATTGTTACTTAAAACTGTAAATAATAACTCAGCCTGGCTCTTCTTACCGCTATTATATTTAGTCCAGTTCTTGTACGACTGGCTTGTGAGGATTATTTGCTCCTGCTTTGTTTCTGGAGTAAGATCGATCGGTTGTGCAAATGTTTAGATTTTTTTTTAAGTGGCATGCCCTGACGTTGGTTACACTGTATTAGGTCACCTATGTATACCTCGAAATTACTGGGCGAAAAATATATTTTTCCAAACACCCGAAAAGAAATTAAGGACCTTGACTGTTGCCGCCAAAACAGCATTACAGTTTACACGATTACCCGCTGGTTTGGAACTCAAATCAGTTGGGCGAGATAAGTCTGAACCCTCAGCAGAGTTCCCCAATATAAAATATGCAATCATCTTGGTATGGTCGCTGTATGGCGATTGGACAAAATTCATAGAACTACCATTTTCAAACCATCCGCCTCCCACAAAAATGTAATCAATTGTTGAGTGCACCTTCCCATTAGACCAGGTTGCGCTCTGTGGGATTGCTCCCTGCACGGATCCATTCAACAGGTATAATCCACCGTTCTCATGCATCTCGGCCATTGAGGGCCTCTATGCAGTTTCATTGTCGGGGATGAATTATACCCTGTAATATTTAGTTGGAAATTTCTGTCAATACATCCTGAATTAAGATCCCCATGAACATTATCTGGCAACCAGCATATTTTTCACACCAACCATTGATGAACTCTGCCAAATAATGAAGATTGGAGGTCAATCTTGACTTTTCCTCATGCAAGTACACATTAAGGATCAGAAGGTACAAGGTCACAACTCCCATTTGCACATGAGTCGCTTGAATACCAAAGCGGGAGTCCACAACTACGGTGCTACTTGATGATCTAACCAATGTTAAAAGGCCACCATAGGGGTGACCCATTAGCCTGTTTTGCTGCTTGAAAGACCACAATGTACCTGTCAAACACTGGTGGGTTCTGTAACCAGGTCTACTGGAAGCAGACAATGTTATTAGACTTTGAACCTCGACCCACACTTGGATTGGTAAATATGTGGGAATGGCCCTGCATGTTCCACATGAGAATAGAAAAGAGACCCAATTCCACCAAGGTTTGACCCCAAGATGTTGATTTTTAACATTGTGCTGCTTTCAGCAGCCAGGACCAATCCCTAGACTTCAGAGGTCTTAGTTTTGTGTTTTAAAGCAAGAATGTCATCATTAGGTTGTTGATCACACTCCTTAACCATTCCCACACCTCTACTCTCCATATATTTGGTTAGATCAAAACCGAACACCCGAAATGAATCGCATTCATGAGAACAAATTTGAAAACAAGTTTGGATCTAAAAAAATAAAATAAAGGCAGAACTATCAGCCCTGTATCTATCAGGAAAGTATACTCTTTGTCATTAGTAGATATATCTACTAAACTTGGCACCTCCCGATAGTAAACTTGCCACCTCCTGATAGTAAACTGGAAACATTTGTACGACTAGTTGAAAGGTTTCTTGTCTGCCATCACACTTTCAAATGAATTTCCACACTTGGAATCTGAATACATAACCTCTAATGCAGAGTCTTTTCCCGCACTATGAAAAGCACTCGATGGCCCTGGCCCCAAAGGCCAACGCTGAACCCCAGCACCCCCATGATTGACACCACCTTTTAGTGCAAATTGGAACCATGTCCAACCTTAGATGTAGGTCACTTACCACTAGTGATCGTGAGTTCAACTGCTGAGAATCTTGAACTGTTTTGCTCTGTAAAAAACGATCAACCACTAAGGGTACTTGTGCGGATCTTTGAGAATGAGGTCAATGGCTTCGTCATTACATTATGAGGGACTCTTGGACTCAACAGGCCCATCAAGGGGGGAAAGCCTCCCATCCATCCTATATATAGGGCTCATTATGATCACCATGTTGGTAAATCTGTTCGCAATAGGAGGAATTATCGGAGTATCTTTATCATAAGAAGCCGACACACTGATTTAGCAAGAGCTGTTTTCAACTTGGGGCTGGGACAAGAGGCTTTGTGAAAACAGTCGGGATGCCTGAAGGTTTAAGCTGGAAAATTCTCAGTTTTCTTCATTTGGACTTTCCTTCTTCATGCCTTCGCTGTAAGATGATGAACCCATTTTGGTATTGCAGCAGATGAACCATTATCCCCCAACCTCTGTTTGTACAACGCATCAGAAAACACACATGGGGACTACAAGTGGGTAGCTGCCTTGGGGGTGTACCCTATCGTTTTTTACACAACATACATGTCTGTGATTCGGTTTATTTACTTTTTAATGTTGCCATTGTGTGCAACCTAACTTGCCCTCCAGCCATGCTATCTGAGCCCTCCTGTGGTGTTCAAGCCCTAGATCGCACTGGTGTGCTGCTTATCTAAGGTTGGTGGACAGATGGGAGAGGCTTGCCCTATCAAATCCAGGCAATAGAAAGGTTTTTGAATACCAATGTTTAAAACCCTTTTTTTTTAAATCAATTTGTTACAAACCTTTTTAAAGCCAATTTATAAATTAAACGCACTTTCCTGCGTGCAATAAAAAGTAAGCCTTTGGGTGTGCTGGAGGCCGTACAGGGTAGTAATCCCTTTTTCATTTTCCCAGTTTAGTGACCCCACATCAACTTTAAAAAAAACATTAATTACGATTTGTACAAACTATAGCCTGTGAAGAATGTACAAAATAGAAGGTAAGGTCCAATGACTCTGAGGTGTCTCTTTTTCAAGTGTTGCTTGTCCACTTCTTTTCCTCTAGGTTGTGGTACATAACCCTCGGGACAAAAGAACAGGCCTACCAGTTTCGGTGGCTATTAGAAGTGTGCCACTTTCTTCAGGGCCTCTGTAACAATTTGGGTGGGCACCGACAAAAGGCGGCTTGGCTAGAGGTTGTCACTGCATCTGCACATGGAAAAAGCAGGGAAGGGGAAAAGGGGGAGAAGAAATGAAAAGGAAATCATGTTAATTGTACTTCCTTCATTCTATCATTCATTATTTAACCCTCTGTTATCTGCTATATTATGTTCTTACCTAACTTGCTGTGTCTGCCAGGCCACAATCTCATGGGGCTTGGTAATGCCGCTTCTGAGTGTGGGGATTGAGTAATGACCCCCTAATGCCTACAAAAATAAACAACCTTCTCCTTATGCATGTTAAGAGGGGCAATGCCACATTGACTTCTTTATTAAAACGATGCAGTGCACAGCATCAGAACTTGTAAAAAAATAGACTTCTTTTTGTTAGAAGGCACGACACCATGGAGCTTCCTTGGAGTTCAGCCGGATGCTCCTCGCTCTTACCTTCTTGGCGTGATTCTTGTGTCCGGGATATCTTGGGATGTGCAGCAACTTGCATGCAACTCTGTGCTGGATGATTTCATTTTGACCTGTGGCTATTTACTTCTGCAATCGTATATGTTAGAATTGCGCATGTACGGAACGGGCCACGTTTCAGATAGAACACTGCACCCTCCATCTTGGAGTGTACGCAGACTAAGAATTAGAGGTGTGGAATTAATAATCTATGGTATTAAGAATCTAGAACCTTTTACCCTCCATTTGGATAAAATTATTACTGGTATTGTAATACTTTTTAAGCGCAATGACAATTCTGGAGGAAGTCTCCAATGAGTCCAGGATATGTGATTGTATGGCTGTCTATAGGCGGCTTGTGCCCTATATATGTTCTTCTAATTGTGGAATATTATTTGGGGCTCTCAATTGGAAAAGCCGCAACAGAAACCATCCAGGTCAGTTCTGGATAGATTTTAGGCCCGGACAAAAGGAATGCCTGCTAATTCACTTTCCACAATATTTGCTTGTGGTCCTTATCTTTCAATTACCTGGCCCTCCTTGTCAGCATTAAATGTTCATTCATAATGCTGCTAAACGCCTAGAGTTAAAGGAGTCTGTTCTATGTCTCTGCACTGGTGGGTGCTTGTTTAAAAAAAGTACCTGATCAGAAATAAGCATTTTTCCAATAGTGAGTGTATTTATTTATGTCCTGTTGTATAAGCAGATTCCATGTCCACATGTAGGGGCATCCTCTGGTTGATCAGCGCAATAGCCCTGCTTAGAGGGTGGTTAGTCTGCCAACTTCTATGCTCATTCAGACCGACCTTATTAGTTCCAAGTCGGAAAATTCACAACTGTTTTCTTTTAAAGATAAAGGCATGCAGGTTGCCACCTCTTCGTGGTACCAAGATTCTTTTCTAATATGGTCCAAGTGAAATCTGATGCTCTTTATGTAGAAAATGTTCTACCAGGGCAGCTGTCACATTTTCCATTCTGATACAGGAGCAGTGTTCATCCAGGCGGGTCTTAATCGGGGGGGGGGGTTAGTCCTATCTATGTATCTCAAATTGCATGAGTATGTAATTAAGTAAATCACATGCTACTATTGCAGTTGGAGAGATTTTTCTGTCCAAGGATTCTTCCAGCCTATAATCTATAGAGGCTGACCTCTGGGTTAATGGGCACCCACTGCACTGTCCAGAAGCCGTGTGGCCAGATGGACCAGGTTGATTCCAAAAAGTTTTAGGAGCCCGTTATGTGGGCTCTTTGTATGCTTTGATGAGGGAGTCTCGCAAGTTCTGTCGTCTTTTGGTTGCAAATCTGTTTTTTCTTCCGTGACTGACTTACATTCAGCAATGGCCACAGTTTCAAAACCCCTTCTTTGATTTTATCGGAGGGTAGAAACTGAAGACTGCTGTGATTGTATCCGTGGGCTCTGTTCTCCTTTCATGATGTTCCAGGGTCACATCCCTGGGTATGTTTCTTGCTCTTTTTCTCGCTTAATTCAGTGCATTTCGGCTATCCCTAATTCAATAGTTTTCCTGCTACATTGATTTGTTGTCATCAGTCCAGGTGGAACAGTTTCTTCTGTACCTGAGGAACTTTCCAAAGGGAATGTTCCTCCTCAGACTTAATGGATGGGAGCTATTAAACAGCAGCAAAGCGTTAGGGTCTGTAGGGAGACCGTCTGCAACAGAGGCATTCCGCCTCCATAGAAGCACTACCCAGTGCACTTCAAGAGCAATTCTGGGCATTAAGCCACATTCTTCCATTCGCACAGAACATTAGAATTTGCCTTGATAACGACCCTTGTGTGGTGAAAACAGGTGTTGGCAGTCTCTGTGATAATAAAGACCTTTATGGTACAATATCGGAGCAAGTATCCTCCCTCCTTAAACTAACTGTGACTAGACAAATTGCAAGAATGCTTTTCATTGTCTTACTGTGGACACAGCACCAACATTGTGGGAATCCCACCAAAACTCGGTGTTCTTAATCATCCAGTGCGTAGCACTAAGTATCAGGTCCAGGAAACACACTTGGGATCTGCTGCATGTGTCGGTGAACCTCAGGAACATATTGTGTGAGTTTATCCATGCCATGAATTATGTCAGTTTATGTTCATCTCCTTCACAGATCATCAAGATGTCATCGAAGTATCTCGACCAGAGGCTGATCTCATCAATGAATGGGTTGTTAGCATTGCAAATGGTCTTCCCTTCAAAGTTTGCTACATAAAAGTTTGCTAAGCTTGGAGCAAAAGTGACGCCCATCGCTGTCCCAGTGATCTGTTCGAAGAAATCATTTTTGTAGATTAAATAGTTTTTGTTCAGGGCATTTTCTGCTAGTTGCATAAATCAATGGGATGTTCACCGGAGGTTCCCTTTCTTTCAGATTTTTGTCAATGACAAAGCATCCACTATACAGAGAAACTCCTCACAGTATTAGTCCTTGGGGGCTCATTGCTAGCTATGAGCTCCATAACTCTATTCTCAGAGCCCAAGTTCCCTTCCCCCATGTGATGCTAACCCGTTGGATAAGCGGAGTCCACTTCACACAAAATTACACTTTCCAAATTAGGGTTCCGAGGAGGATACCAACACTGAACATCTTGGGGCAACAGAAGCATCTGTGCTTAGGGGCTCTACGCCTTGAGAGACAGCCCTTAACACTGACGGAGCATCCTTTTCATTCTCATCTAGGGCCTGCCCAAGTACAGAATGAACACCAGACTTTGTGTTTGCCAAGCCATGTAAAAACAAAAACCCTTTAGCAGTGGCATGCATTTTTACATTGTCAAACTATAGAGTGACTTCGAAAGCAAAGAATTTGCTTTAGTTTCTGCTTTCAAATTCTCAATGACCTAGAATGCACATGACTCGATTGATTTCCACCAATGATTGTTCCTAGGGAAGTGCACCCTCCGTACACATTAAGAAGGGAGCTTCCAATTTCCTTGTAGGTAGAAAATGAGGCAATGGCCCTATTGATTGAAAGCAAAGAGTCAAAATTCGGGACATACCTGCTGATAAATTTCAGGAGGAGTATTCAAAAAAACCTTGATCAATACCACACAGATCTACGCAGGATGGAGAATCCATGACCACTCGTATAGCCAAAACCATTTTGTTAGACATACAGAGCTGTAACTGGGGCTCCTTCTATTTTCCCCGTCTGTGTGTCCTTCAGCGCAAAAAAGAAGTAATTGGGTTAGTGGCAGGTTTAACCTGTGAAAAGTGTGCTGTTTTAGTGGGTCAAGGTGCTTTAGCTTATCTACCCCTTTCATTGCACATTCAGGCAAGAGACCCCACTTTCCCTGTAAACAGGACACCATACAGAACAACCGCCGCTGAGGGCTGCAGAGGTAGATTTATGGCTGCCAACAGCTCTTCATCCGTGATGGGGGAGAAAGGTTTGATTTAGTAGACAGTACTCCTCCCCCTAATTAAATCTTACATGCAATGAAAACAGCACTCCAAATTTCGGTCAGCAGAAACGTGGAGAGTAGTATAGTACAAGTCTGATTTGAGTAGTGTAAGGCACTCACCACTCATCCAATGCTCACTGTACTGATTGCAGGAGTCCAACTTGTTAGATTTCCAAAAAACCTGAGCAAGTGTGCTGATTATCACTGGAGGTAAAAGGCAAAATTAAGCAGCTTGCCCTATTAGCCCACTTGAACATAGGAACGCACTGCACACACCACACATTAGTATGAGCCTTTAAGGACAGCCTCCAGTCAAAGGTAAAAAGAGTGCACAGACTCCAGTGAGACAATCCAGAGTTCCAGCTTGCTTTCTCCCAGTACAGGAACACACTGCACACACAAGGGGACACAAAGATTTCATAACAATCAGAAGATCAGATGCATTGTCATTTTTCTGAAAAAGGAAATCAACAAATTGGGCCACTTGCTATTTTCTGTTATCCTTCTATAAACTGTTTCTATCCCCCATTTTAAGGTAAGAAATTGTTGACAGATATTGACTCAAGCTTAACTTTAAAGTAAAATGTTCCTGTATAAATCTATCTAGGTACACCAATCGATGGTTGCATCATCCGATCGGCTAATGTTTTTCTGTTCCTTTTTTTATTTCCTATCAAGTTATTGCACGCACTCTGAATTTTTCCATTCTGTTTTATATGTGGATTCCCTTTCTCAGGACTAATCCTATTGTGGTTGGGTTGAAATTCTCCATCAGGCTATCCAGGCACCCTGAATTGCACATAGATGGGGAGAAAAATTTGAATGTCACAATTCTACGTCTCTTTCAGGAAGTTGAAGAGCAAAGGCTAAATCAATCGCACTGCAGTCCACCAGCTTCAGGCATTAATGGGTGTATAACCTATTTCTTAAGAAGCAGTTCTACTTATCTAGTGATGCTCACTTTAATAAATAAATTCAAATTCCTGGAAAGATTCAGTTTTGGCAGTAAGCAAGTAGCTGCTATGTTTTTCCACTTATTTCTTTTTGAGCTTCCTGAAGCAATGCGTGAATTTCAATTTGTTTGTTGCTATTAAATGTGGCTGTGGTTTTATGGGCTGCAATCTAATCTTATTGATCATCATTGTAACTGAGATTTGTTGGGCTCCCTGATTAAGTTCTCCCAAACACAGGCAGGGTCCTCTGCCTTGTGCCTGTACCCTCAATGTGCCCCCAATGGTTTTTTTATTTTTTTCTTTTTTTTTTAAGGTTGTGTTGCTCTTGCTGCATTGCTCAGCCCTCCCCAGTTGCATCCACTTGCCCTATTTGATGTGGGTGTCAGAGATGGCCTCAAGAACACACTAACTTTTGTAGACAGTTTAAGTGTTTTTATTTTCAGAAAAGTAAAGGGTCTCAGTAAGGGACTTCCCTCTCATCTAGAGTAGGGCATTCACCCCTTAATGCAAGCATCCCTCAACCCCAGGTCTTTCACTAGAAAAGGGTAATACCTAGTAGCTAAACAGCTGTCAATCTAATGGCGAGGGCCTCAAGGCCAACATCTTCTCTATCTAGACCCCCTCTTAAAACAGTCAAAATGGTCCCTGATACATGTTCCATGTTAACCAATACAGGATAATGTCCGAGTTGGTGCCTTCCAGACACCCCGGCCTCACTTGGTCCTTTCCTTCCACACCCTGACATCCTCTCCATGTCTGTTACACTCCCTGTTCTCTTACTCTCCTCCCTACTACTCACCTCCTCTCCTCTTGCACTCACACTTCTTCTAGCACACTGTTGTCCTCGCTATACTACCTAACTCCACCCTCTGATCTTACTCTCTACCAACCTTTTTGTGCTCCACACTAGTACTACTACTATTGTCCATTCACCACACCATTACTACTCACCCTTATGCATTTTACTACTACTCTCCTCACCACTATGTGGGCACGGACCCCTTAATCACTTGGCCCACCGCCTGAGTAATGAGTGCACGTTTTGTACGTAAAGCAAGTTAATTGTACAATTATCTGGGGAGGAGCTAGATGATGCTGTGGAGTATAATCCAAGTCTCTTGACACATAATATACAATTTTGCAATGGTTTAAATACTCCCATATATTTTATTACAATCCACCCTCCCCCCACATGTGCTTGGACAAAACCTATTGAAAGAAATCCCATCTTTCTCCAATTCCTGCATTCTCATTAGTAGCCTTTATCTTAACTAGTATCTTCAGCTCGTGTAAAACTTCCTTTTAGGATTTGTCTATGGTAGGTCATGACATCATCAAACAGTTAAACATTTGTATGATAACATACTTCATTATTAACAACTGTCCTAATCCCTTGAACCTTAACCCTAATCGTACATGGTTCGCATAGATACTTCAAGTGATATTAAGAAGGATGAGTTGAAATAGTGATAGCTCTCATCTGCCTCGGCTCATTGGCTCCATTGGAACATTCTCATGTAAAGAACTGCCATTTCATCTCACATGGCACATCTTGAGAATACAATTGAAACTTTTGGGTTTCGATTACTTTATCATCGAGCATTGCTTCACCCCACATTTATTGGTGGTCAAAAATAAATGGCCGAAAATCATCTGTCGAGCTCCCATGCATTCACAAGATTACATCTACTTTCTACGATTCTATCGGGCCATAAAAATCATGGCCGGCTCCTTTTAGCTGAGTTGACCATCGCTAAGGTCGTAGTTACTTATTTACCATCCTCTGGCCTCAAACTCTGCCGAACCAGTTTCTCAAAGTCAAACCCTGACTGCTGTGTTTTAAGCAGTTAAAAAGCCCACTATGTGTAGATTCATAAATCCCCTTTGTTCAGGGTGCATGCATGTTTAATAAATACTTTCTCCAGCATTGGATCTTTCATAGATTCACATGCTTTATTTATCACCCATTGTCAGGCTGGGAATCTTTGGTAACATAGAGCAGTTTAAACTTAAACTGAGACTTTCAGTCACTTATGTGCTCTAGTACAGTAATGTTTGGGTCATACTGCCCACAACAAATGGGCACACCTCCCTTGGCTCCTCCCCTGTTGGCCATCTTCAGCTTTTTTACCACACGTTTGTATTGGGAGTCGTAAAAAATCTTTCTACATTATTTCTACAATAATACATTTCTACATATCTTTGTCAAGAAAATCACCTTTTTCGGTAACCCATCCACAACCGATGCAGACAGCAATGTTAGAGTCTGTGGACCGTTTCCTGATGCAGTTGACTTTGAATTTCACCGGCTGCACATTTGGGCCTACCTCATGGCTGACTCCACGAGGAAAAGCCAGTAAAAGGCATATGCCTGATGTCGCCTAAAGATGGTCTATATTGCGGCCTAAAGGTCTATATTGAAGACCACCATGACTGTCTTTATCGACATAATGTCATACAGGACTGCAAGATCTGCCAGACCTTTTCCAATAAAATGCTGCGTGATCGTCACCGACACCTAATTGCGTGGCTTGCGGTTTCTGGTGGGGCCTCTAACTCCTCCTTCTGTATGGAGCCTTGCCTCTCTATGGCAGGGCAGGAAGAACCAGCGATCACCTCCAGTGAGGTCTAGGTTGCAAGAAGACCACGCCAGCAGCAGGAAGAGGCACAGGGAGGCATTAGTCGATGAGATAAGGTCATTTCACCAGGGCCATTCCTCGCAGCCTAAGGTAAGGGCCCAAGGGGTTTCGAAGGGGCAAGAGCAGCCATGGCATTTCCCAAACCCTTCGAGCAAGTCTACTTAAAAATCTGGTGGGCACTCTTCATCATTAGCGGTCAAATCAACCCCGTCGTCGGCAAAGTCTCGTCCAGCCAAGTCTTCGTCGACACCCAAGTTTTCATCCGGCTCTTCCATCTACCCCATCGACGAAAACCTAGACAACTACAAGGACGCGGGTACCAACGACTCAGTCGACAACAAAAATGGCCATCGCTCCATCAGATGTCATGACCACTTCATCTGCCCCCAGCAACCTTGTCTGCGCTGGCAGCGCTCCCGTGACCCTCCTAACCCAATCTCGGGGTGGGGATTCTACCAGAGGGGACCATAGTCATGGCACCAAGTCCCTCTGAAGGGGAAGGAAGGGAATTGGAGGCTGTTCTGTCACCTGCCTGTTCCCCCACAGTGCAGGACACCACATTTTAGGCGACAGCCTATGTCGTCATGTGGGAAAGCTAGCCTAATAAGGCTACCAGTCTTGCCTCTTTTGTATCCAGCCCCTACAGGGGCCAAAGTACCTTTAGTGCAGCCAACTCCACAGCTGACTCTCCAAGGGAAATATCACAGGAACTATTAACCACCCTTGCTATACTGGTGGCCACATTGCAACACAGGCTGCCGGGACCAGCACCGGTACCACCACAGGGGCTGCCCACAAGCACCGCTAGTCCTTCCTTAGAGGAAGGCATTCCAGGACCCTCCTAGGGAGGTTGAACACCAGGCAAGGCCTCGATAACTGTCTGAGATGGAGACTGATATGTTTAGGATATTTCTTCTCTGTGAAAGATAGTGAGCTAAAGACTCCGGGTAAGTCTCTCGCAACCAGGACTAATGTCTGGCAGAGTGACTCCCAGGACCCCCCTTGTTAATTTGCATATGCAAGTAACTTTGGGTTTCACCCTAAGTTACTAGGGGAATCCAGACGTGGACCCCTTGCTCACTATTCTTAGAGGCGCACAGCTCCTCCCTACTGATGAGGTCCAACCAGACCGAAACACGTGTCTGGGGATGCTGTTGGTACTCTTGTTCAGAGGAGAATTGCCTAGCATTTCGGTGCTGGACTGCCCCAGGGCAGGACAAAGACTGATATGTTTAGGATATTTCTTCTCTGTGAAAGATAGTGAGCTAAAGACTCTGGGTAAGTCTCTCGCAACCAGGATTAATGTCTGGCAGAGGGACTCCCAGGACTCCCCTTGTTAATTTGAGATGGGGACAGACACAGATCCAGACCAACTTGACGATGTGACGTCAACTCCCACATCGCACACTGACGAGTTTGAGGGTTTAATTGCTGCTGATGGGGAGCCAGGTGAGGCCCTGATTAGAGAGACTCCTCCAGAAGTAGTAGGTGCCTTCCATGTGCTCATGTATAGTGCAGCAAAACTGTTTGGCCTCACCCCAGAGGATCAATGCAAAGAAAGTCTCTTGTACCAATGGAGGGAGCAGCAGAGGAAGCCCATTATGCCTGTTCCGCTTTTGCAAGATGGCATCGTCACCGTGGCACACCAGACAATGGCTCTGGCAAAGGACCGATATGATGAGAAATACAGGGCCCCGGACACCTCCTCGTCTGTCTCCACACACAGCCTACGCCAGACTCTGGGTCCGGCTTGGCAAGGAAAAGATTGGCCAATCCATCCCTTCCTTCTCTGTTCCTCCTGACAAGGAGGGAAAACACCTGGGTGCCTTTGAAAAGAATATAACAACCACAGCCGCTACTATCAGCACTGCGAACGCAATGGCTATTCTCACCAGATATGAGTTATGGTACAAGCTGGGCCCCATCCTAGAATTTCTGCCTGATGACAAAAATAGAGGAAATTGACCTCTTTCACAAAGGCGAGTTGGCATCAGATCATGACATTACAGTGTCGGTGGACATTGCGGACACAGGTTTTCGCCAGCTGGGTAATGGAGTGGTACTTCATCAACAAGGTTGGCTCAAGGCTACGGATTTCCACTAGGAGGTACAATCCAGAGTTGGTGACGTGCCATTCAACCGTATCGACCTTTTCGGGTAAAAGGAAGACTAAACCTTACTTGCACTGAATTGGCTCGCTCCTGGGCTCATTGCAGCGAAGGCGTCAGTCTCTTGGCACTTGGAAAGGACGCTTTAATAAACTTCATGTGACAACTGTTCCTCATACTACTACTCTTCCTCGTACAAAACACTGCAATACTCCTCAGGCGAGCAATACAGGAAGAAGTTGCACACAACACAGCAAGTTGCACACATTGCTGCCATGACTCCTGCCAGTCCAGGAGACAGGCAAGCAACCATAACCAGTCCAGAGCCCGGTCCTCCCGCTTCAGAGGGGAAGGCTGTCATGATTAGTTGGGGAATGGAAAAACCATCACATCCGATAATTGGGTGCACCCCCTTCTCCAGAAGGGCCACTCGCTGGAGTTCGTAAGCATACCACCAGACATTCCACCCACACAAAATCCAGATAATTACAACACCTTCTGCTACAAGAAGTACAGGCATTGCTTGCAAAAGGGGTGGTGGAGAAGGTCCTGATGGAAGAATTGGCCACAGGAGTCTATTTGCGCTACTTCCTGGTAAGAAAAAAGGTGTTGCACAACAATTTGGGGCGTTCCAGACCAATATTAGATCGAACGGTGCTCAACAAATTCCTAAATGTGCAAATATTCTGTATGCTATCTCTGCAGCAGGTCCTATCCCAGCTGCAACAAGGATACTTCCTAGTGTCCCTCGATCCTGGATGCTTATTTTCACATTCCTTTTCACCACTCACACTGGCACTATCTGCATTTTGTAGTGGCAGGAGTACACTACCAATTAAAGGCCCTGTCCTTCGTTCAGCTCCACAGGTGTTTACCAAGTGTCTTGCACCAATGGTGGCACACCTGCTGTGGAGGGGCATCCACATATACCCACACTTCGATGACTGGTTGTTAAGGGTCCCCTCCTACCCACTAGCAGGAGACAGCACGGCATCCACCATCCAGTGTCTTCAACAACTCGGATTCTCCATCAATTTCCCAAAGTCACGCCTAGTGCCATCAAGACATGTACTCTACCTAGGAGTGAAGCTCGACACTCCTGCATAGCAACTCCCTCAGACGAGAGGGTGGCAGTGCTCCTTGCCAAAAGAGACTGCGGTTCACAGTTACGGGTCGCTGTTGGGGATGATCATCATGCATTCCTCATCAGTCACTGCAGGCTGTGCATGCGGCTGGTGCAGGAATTACTGGACGTTTGATGGATTCAGGCATCGGGGTTCTGGGCCGATCGCATCGCTCTAATGCATGACTTCAAACCAAGCCTTTGCTGATGGTCATTAAGATCCCATCTAGTGAAGGGTGCCCCTTTAAGGCTACCCGGCTACCAGGTCACTGTCATGACGGATGCCTCACTGGAGAGATGGGGAGCCCACTGTCAAGACCAACACATTAGGGGCCTTTGGTCCGCAGAAGAAAAGTGCCTGCACATCAATCTACTGGAGTTGAGGGCGATTTTCTGGTTTCTGAAGTCTTTCCACCCCCTATTGACTGGTAAGGTGGTGCATGTCTACACCAACAATAAAACATCAATGTTCTATGTCCACAAACAAGGGGGAGGAACCAGGCCTTCTGGCATTGGGCATTGCAACACCACATGTCTCTAGCTCCCCTCCACCTACCAGGGATTCAGAATACCCTAGTGCACACGTTCACAAATTCTACTGTGTCAATGGATTCGGATGAAGAATCTAGCGTTGGCCAGCCAGTTCTGAGGAACCTTTTTGTGTGAGGTTAGTGAGACTCCAGTGATAATTTGTGCTTGGAGCTTGCCTCTACATGTATGCATCGTTTATTAATACTGCTTTGTAATCTATTCACAGCATGTGAATCTATGAAAGATCCAATGCTGGTGAACAAATAAGTTAATTACCTTTAACTCCTATTCTCCAGCATTGGTATCTTTCATAGATTCACATGCGACTTACCGACCTACCCCACCACCTCTCCACCTACCCCTCATGGCTCTTCTTTGGCTCCTACTGCCACTCATGTGCGCTTGCCAAATCTGAAGATGACCGAGAGGGGAGGAGCTAAGGGAGGTGTTCTTTTGGTGGTGGGCTGTATGACACAAAAATGACTGTACTAGAGCACAAAGCTGACAAAGTTTCAGTTTAAGTTTAAACTGCTCTGTTACCGAGGAGTCCCAGCCTGACTACACAGCATATTCACAGCATGGAAATCTATGAAAGCTATCAAAGCTGGTGAACAGGAGTTACTGGTAAGTAACCTATTCCATCTTTCCTTTAGAGAGGGTTCTTTACAGTTTTCTCGCATGCGCATTGTGAAAACTCCTCATTGCCTTTTTCTTGGCACTTGTCTGACTCACATTTATAGTTCACTTTTTGGTTTCAGCATTTTATTTCTAGGTGCATGCAATCTATTATATTATCAAATTAAAAGGTAACACTAATGTATCATATCCGGGGGCGTGGCTTGGGCAGCCATGGAGTAGGACGTGCTTCCTGAGCAGCTCTGGAGGATCTGACATATGATCCGTGAAAACTACCTTCAAAGACACACTACTGGTTCCAGGATTGACTATACATATATGGGAACGTGTGTTCTGCTCACTGTATAAAGACCAAGTGAATCGTGTGTGGAATTCTGGAGGAAATTAAACTGGAGCACCCGGAGCGGCAGAATAGAGACGGCAGCCGCGGGGAAAGAATGATGATGGCGAAGTGGAGACGGAGCGAAACCCCTGTGGCAGTACGCCTTGTGTCGCAATGGCTTGCATGCTGACCCGGAAGGCAAGTGCCCGGGGGCAGCAGGGGTGCGAACAGATAGGCCACCCCACGATCGACATAGGAAGCGCTCGCTCGGCATCGATGAGCAGTAAGCTGCAGCAAGAGGCGGCGGACGGTGCGACTGCTTGAAGAATACTACAACAGCTGATAAGGGTGGAAAAGACGGTTGGGGAGGCACGCGGATGCTGAATCATGGTAGTGAGGCCCAACGGAGGCCGCAGAATGTCGGCGCGAGGGGCCGTGGGCAAGAACAAGAATAAACCATCCACAATGGATTTTTGCCAAAACGCAACATTCTCCTGCGGCCATCGTGCCCAAAGGCTCGATGGTACCAGCGGAGGGCACCACAGTCCACAGTGGCTGATAACCATCAGATTTTAGAGGCCATCATGGAGCTGAAAGACTCTTGGGGGGTGGGGGGTTACGATGTTGGACCTGCGCACTTCCCTGGAGGCTAAAATAGACGCAGTGGGCATAGAAGTCTCCCTGCTGAGGCAAGATGTCAGGGGGCTGGCGGAACGAACAAGCAGCCTGGAAGGTGCGGTGAAAACTAACACGGACACCAGTACTAACAACGAAAAGGAGATCCATGTACTCAAACAGGTGGCTAACTTGGAGTCTCGAGCAGAGGAAGCAGAAGGGAGAGCGCGGAGAAACAATATTCGTGTGGTGGGTTTGCCAGGACCCAACAGACCACGTCGAGAACCTACTCCTACGAGGAATTGGGGCTGGCAAACTCTTGCAGGGATTCGCAGTGGAGCGTGCACATAGAGCCCTTATGAGGAAGCTGAGACCAGGGGCCCCTTCCCGGGTGATAATTGCCAAAATATTGAACTACAAAGACCGCGAGAAAATACTGAAGTACTTCCGAAAAGGTGGAACAATCGAAAGGGCTTCGAGCACCATCGCAGCGTATCCGGACTACACTATGTTGGTCCAGAGGCAATGGTACAGCTATGTGGCAATCAAAAGGAGGCTGCGTGCGGTTGGGATAAAATATATGCTTCTGTACCCCGCGAAATTGAAGGTGGTGCACAAGAGCAAAATGTATTTTTTTGACACTCCAGAAGAAGCAACGACGTGGCTGGATCTGCAGGGCTGCCCGGAACAAGACACGGAAGAGACCCAAGAGGGACGCGATAAGTGACTGGGACACAGTATGCCTACTGTTAAGGCGTCGAGTGAGCACCCCAGGGGTGCCAAGATGAAGATTAAGAACAATGGGCGCGGCTGTAGGAGGCTGATATTTTGATAAAATACCATTGATTGTAACGGACTGGAATGACTGGAATATAGTAGCGTGTACATATATTCAAATTGTATAGCAATGTGTAGTCAATCCGATGTGTCATAGGAGCGCCAGGGCGAAAGCACCCTACCCCCTGAATTATAGTTGTAGTAGGTTGGCCACTAGGGCGGCCTCACCCTGCGGAGCTTCGAGTACAGGCGAGAGCCAGAAAGAGCTAGATGCGGGGGAGCCTGAGATCATGGGATGGAGCTGGGCAACAGTTGGGGGGGGGGGTGTGATGTTGGGGAGGGGACGGGAGGCAGGAGGGAGGGGGAACAGGAAGTTTGGTGTGTTTTTGGTTAAAGGGAATTTAGAATGGGATGCGAGCCTATACAGATTGGATTGGAATTCAAAGTCAGACTGCACCTGGGGGAGGGGGAACGGAACTGGTACAGGCCATGGGGGACCTTAAGATACTTACATGGAACGTGCGGGGGCTCAACAGCTACTTAAAAAGGAACAAAGTTATATTGTACCTGCGCAGGCAGAAAATAGATATTGCATTGCTGCAGGAAACCCACCTTACACGAGAGAGGATGGACACGATTGCTGGGAAGTGGAAAGGGGTGGTGGTGGGCTCATCGTACTCTGCTTATGCAAAAGGAGTACTTATTTGGGTGGCGCCACATGTCCATTTTCAGCGATTGCAAGTGGTGGCTGAGACAGACGGGAGGATGGTTATGCTGAGGGGACTGGTGGAGAACAAGGAGATAAGAATTGTTAACACGTATGCCCCGAACCAGAACACAGAGGCGTACATTAGAATATTGAGTGTGAATTCGAGCATATGCGTAGGAAGCGCGATGATCTGGGGGGGGACTTCAACTGCGTATTAAACCCGAGGGTGGACAGATCGGATGGGAAGATGGATAGACCGGCCCCTGCAGCCAGGGCGTTACAGACATTGCTGGATGACTTTGGGTTGGAGGATGCATGGAGAGTGAGGCACCCCCAGGAAAGGCAATATTCACATTATTCAGCCCCACAGCAGTTATCAACGAGGTTGAATTATGTCTTCACATCACCTGAAATGATAGCGGAGATCGCACAAATAGAGTACAAGGCCAGGGTCCTTTCGAACCACTCGCCCCTGATTCTCGCATGGCAACACAGCCCCCCAAGAGCGAGGATCCTGACATGGCGCCTACGAGCGGAGGCGTTTGCGAGACCCCTTTTTTAGGGAGGACTTGAGGGAGGAGATTGTAAATTATTTTGACACAAATGCTGGGAGCGTGGATTCCGCAGTAACACTATGGGAGGCCTTTAAAGTTGTCATGAGGGGGTGGCCATAGCGAAATCCAAGGGCCTACAAGGTGGGGTTTTGGCTGAACTGCAGGAGACGGAAGAAAGATTAGAAGACGCCTTAAGGGGCAAAGACGATACAGCAGAGAAGCTACAATTGACACTTAGGCTACAGCAAAAATGTGCGGATATTGGGAGAGATTGTGTAACCTTAATTATAAAAAATACGTAGAGGCAGCATGCGGGAGGTGATAAACCGGGGAGACTTTTGGTGTGGTTATATAAGAGTGAGACCCCCAGAGTCACAATCAGGACTATAGAGAGAGAAGACGGTAGCATAGAGGACACCCAGGAGGGAGTTAATCAAGCATTTGTGGATTATTATAAGGTATTATACAGAGATGACGGGGAAAGTAGTCGCGCTATGATGGAAGAAACGCTTGAGGATATGGGGTTGCCCAGGGGCGTTGCTAGGGGGGGGGTAAGGGGGCTATAGCCCCTGATCTTTTGGTTGTAGCCCCGGATAGAATCTCAGGAGCTACACCCAAAAGACTAGCTAGCCCCCAGTCCCAACAGTTCCGACATCAGCTTAGCCCCGGGTCTTTTCCAGACCTAGCAACTCCCCTGGGGTTGCCCAAGATAAGCGAGGAGGAGAGAGAGGAACTAGATACCCTGATCACCTTGGAAGAACTAGGGGAGGTGGTGAGGCAGCTGCCTACTAGTAAAACCCCAGGGACAGATGGACTCCCAAGTGAGTTTTACAAAGTATACATGGAAGAGGTCCTCCCCCCCCCACTGTTAGAGATGTTAAACGAAGCGTTCGAGACGGGACGCTTACCGGAGTCACTGAGAGAGGCTGTCATAATACCTCTCCCCAAACCTAATAAACCTGGGCACAGCTGTGGTTCCTATAGACCCTTGTCAATGCTGAATCAAGACAGCAAGATATTAACTGCTGTCCTAGCAAATGGACTGAAGAAGGTTATTGGCAAATTAATACACCCGGATCAAACGGGCTATGTCCCTCATAGAAACATTACCAATAATCATAGGCGACTCCAGAGAATCATTGAGTTTGGCAGTGAAAGATGAGGAAATGGCAATTGTGTCTTTGGATGCGATCAAGGCCTTTGACTCTGTTAAATGGCCATGGCTGCTTGCGGCCCTGAAGCACTACAGGTTAGGGCCTGGCTGGATATGTAAGGTGGGAGAAAAGTTTATATAGCAAACCCCTGGCTAGAGTTAGGACAGGATCTGTGATATCGGAAAGGTGGCAGCTCAGCAGGGGTACTAGACAGGGATGCCTGTGGTCTCCAATACTCCACATACTGGCCCTAGAACCTCTAGCAATATATCTGAGGCAGCAATATGACACCATAGGCATTGAGGTGAAAGGGGAGCGGCATCTGATCTCCCTATATGCAGATGACATGCTGCTGTACTTGCGATTCCCAGAAGAAAATCTCCAGTACATCCTAGAAGTGCTGGAGAGATACACTGTGCTGTCCGGCATAGCAGTGAACCCCCAGAAGTCTAGCTTGTTCCCATTAGGGAGGTACATGGGGATTCCAGCGGAGCGGTTACCTGTATTGCAAGTGCCGTGGGCGGTTAGCACATTTCGGTACCTGGGGATAGATATATACCACAACGTGGAGGAAGAGCATAGGTGCAATACAGAAGAAGCCATTAAAAAAATTGAGAAGTGCATGCAGTTTTGGGCAAAGCTGCCCTTGGCGATGATGGGGCGGGGAGCAATGCTAAAGATGGTGGTCCTGCCAAGGCTCCTACACTATTTCGGGAACATACCGTACCTGATTCCTAAGAAGTTCTTCACCAAATTGAATAGCATGTGTAGGGACTTTTTGTGGCATGGCACGCGAAATAGAGTGGCGTTATGGAAGCTACAGAACTTCCATGACAAAGGAGGGATAAAGCTGCCCAACTATGAGCCGTACTATGTGGCAGGCCAGTTACAGTAGGTTGCCAAATGGCTCTCTGACGAAGAGACCTCTGAATTTAGGCAGTTTGGGCATGATTGTGCACCTTTTTATTTAAAAGAGATGATGTGGGTACCCAAGGCGGAAATAGTGGGGCGCCCTAAAATGATGATGCTGGGGTGGAAGGTGTGGCGCAGGGCATGTCAAATGATGGAGGACCCGTCCCCATGCTCACCGCAGATACCACTGGTTGTATTGACGGGGGCAGACGCACAGCTAAGAATGATACTCGGGAACCACTGGGAACCGGCTGGGGTGGCAACAAGGGGTGATATTTGGCGGCAGGGCTCTAGAATTACTTTTGAGTGGCTGCGGGAAGAAACTGGGTTGCACGAGGGCCAATATATTACGTATCATAGAGTGGTACAGAGGATTAAGAGAACATGGCCTGAAACTGTGTTGGAGGAAGAATCTGATGCCACCATAGACGTGATATATGACATAGCTGAGGGGGGTCATGAGATTTCCAGATTGTATGAAATGCTGATGTCTAAAGTGGGGAAGGAGGTCACGCAGTTGAGACTTTACTGGGAAATGGAGGTTGGGGCCCCGATGGGAGACGGGATGTGGGAACGGGCGCAGGGGTATCATAAGAAGGTGTCCAGAAACGCGAGGCTGAAACAGATTCAGCTGTACATAACGCACAGGGCATATATAACGCCTTGGAGGATATCGAGGTTTGAAAATGCGGGGTGGCAAGCATGCCCCAAGTGTGATGAGGACAACGCGGGTATGGTGCATATGTTGTGGTCATGCCCGATCATAGAGCGATTCTGGAGGGAGTGAAAGAGAAACTGGAAGAAAAAGGGGTCAAGATGGTAGTGGATACAGTGTGGGCCTGTCTGCTGTGGGGGTTCCCCAGACCACAGAAGCTCAGGAATGTAAGTAAGCGGAGGGATCTGGCTTATGTGCTTGCAAAAAGGAGGATTGCCATGGGATGGAAATCATGCCATGTGCCAAAGGTAGAGGTGCGGTGGAGAGATTTACAAAAATGGGCCGAAGCCAAAACATGGGATGGCAAGAAGCGAGTAGCACAGGGGGGGGGGAGGAGGAGAATGAGTCCATAATGGCCTGGAAATCACCGATAGCCGAACTGTTTGGGTCATTGGCTGACCCGGCGGAGCCTGTAGAAGAGGAGACCGAACCACAGGTTGCGGAAACTGAAGGTTTAATGCAATAGACTCGTAAAGGGGGGTGGGTTAAGGGGAGTAGTGGCTAGAAGTTAAAGTGTAATGAAACTGTTGGAACATGCACTGTTTGTTCGGTTTGTATTGTTTGGTTGTTCGTATAACTCAATAAAATGTTTTTAAAAAAAAATTAACAAAAAAAAAACTATGTATCATATCCCACAATTAACTACACTGGATACATATAAAATTGCACCATCGCACCCTGTTCGCCACACCCCCAGTCACAGATTAGGTGTGCGCAACATAAACCCCTCTTGATTGTGTGGACCTTTCCTAACCACCCCAACATTCCCCCTTTAGTTAATACTTTATGAAATCATAATCATCTTCTTGGGGAACAACCCTACAATCATCTTTCATACTGGTGCCAACATGGGCATACTCCTTCGATGAACAAACCCAGCCTGGCCCCCGACCACTTCTGCAATCTACCCACTGCTCCACACAATCACCACAACTTGGTAGAGGACACAAAACCGCTTCAGTTTTAGTATCCATGTGAGATAAAATGATAGTGATTCTAGCTTTGGACCGTATCACAGCCATCATAGTATCTGATTTTGGTAGCTGGGCAGAACAACATTGTAAAACATTTGACAAGAGCATAACGCAATAAGAAAAAAGACAAAATAGGTAGGCGGATCGTCACAGTGATGCTCATCCAAGACGGCACGCAGGAGAAAGAGTCTTACCATGAATATTTTGTCATACATGCCTCATTTTTCATGATCACTCTTTGTGCAAGGCAGCAATAGTTTGTGACAGGGTACCATTCTCTGGGTCATTGGGAGGCACAAATGTGCAACAAGTACTCCCAATCTTTTTATACCACCCTGACCCCCTTCCATAGCTGTTCAGGAGGTGGAGAATATAACGGTTTTGCAAAGTCATGAACCTCGTGCCCGTAAGTCTTCCTTAATGGCACTAAACATGGACTCTGCGGCATTAATAAACAGCAGTTCATATCTGGTCACCTGGAGCCACTTGGCATTTGTCTCGGTTTGTACGGCAGGTGCCAGAAGAGAAGCAAAAAAGTTGTCTGTATGATTAAACAGCCGGTACTGTTCAGGGATGTCCATTAAGGCTTTTAATGAGGCAGCTGAAAGGTAGTTTGAGCGTTTGGTTCATTGCAATAGTTCCTGCTTTCCGTTGTCGATCTGTCATTGATTTGTCAATGTGTAATAATGAACGGGGCACAAGAGGCAAAGGGTTCAAAGGGGGTACAGATGATGCTTTGGGCATTCGACGGGCCAGGACCAGGTCTTCCTCAGGGATAATGAGGACTGGCAGGTGGAGCGCAGAGAAACTGCACACACCTCGCCAGTCTGGAGGTAACTGAGCATATGGGCCTTACAAACGTGCATCTGTTACTGGATGGGACTACACCAGAATAATTCAGAGTTCAAATATCCAGACAAACTCAGGATGGTAAATTGCTGTTTTATTAGCAATTATCTAAAACAGGGAGGTTATAACGGATATCAATGAATGTACACTCATTCTCTCAGCAATTTCCACATGAAATACAATGATATACTTCTTTGTACGTCAGAATGACGTCATGCTATGTGGCAATAGTGAAAAGTGACACATCAGATATACAATCATCTAGGAGCAAGGTTTGTTATTGGCTGCCAGATATCAGGTGGACAACTTAGACTATCTCTTCATACGTTTCATTTAAGAAGAATCAGTTACACAGTGTTTCATTGGTTTCTCAGGCTATAAGGTCCTTCTTTATATGGACTAATGCAATTGGTTTGGCACGCTTGTGCCATGTCTGGAACATTTGGTTCAATTAGAAGCATGTAAGCCAAGACCCAGGTGCAAGTAGATAGGATATGAAGCTGCCCTACTACCCAATTAGTCCAACATCCCTCATCACCCATGCCTTCTGCCATGACATTCTCTTTGCCTTGCAGAGTATTCTTGTCCTAGGAATGCAATGGGAGTGAGTGCACTCGCTATCGTATCTGGAACTCAAATTCAAGCCCTATTTTCAGCCTTGACTCATGTGACGAGACCACAATTCTGTTCATTCAGCAAGCTTTTAAATATTTTAATGAATTCAGACTTGGCATCTTTTTATTTTTTGCACCTGAACGGGAGCGTATTCATCCTCCGCACACATGTTCCTATTCAGTGCAGATAGCTGACCTCAACTTCCCAGTTCTTTACTTCAGGTCAGACAGCCCCCCAACGCAGCCCCAACAACCTGCTATTCTACTGAGACATAGCCTTTCATTTTCTCTTCATAATTCTTTGGTTTACATGATAACAATGTCCAGTTTCGAAGGGATTGTGTCCTCCGAAGTATTCCACATCTGACAGATGTGTCCCACAGCTGTGCACTTGGGAAACTATTCAGCAGAGGGCATCTTGCGTCGATCCCATGTCCCTCGATGGCCTCAGTCGAGCGTCAACGTCACCGGATGTTATATATAGGACGCACGGTCGCCCGTTGCCTCAGTTCCGTTTTTTCCGACAGCGAACGTGTTAGCTTTGTGAAACTCGACACGCCTCGTGGATTCTTCGAATCTCTTATGATGTCTATTTCTTCGACCCCAAGGTCTGGTTTGAAAACTTACTGGGACTGCAAGTCCAAGGTGCCGTTGACCAACCGTCACCGTATTTGCTTATGGTGTCTGGGTGAGTCGCACGACACCGACTGCTCCAAATGGCAGTCTCTAACAGCCAAGGCCTTGCGTGAAAGGAAGGGGAAGCTCTGTGCAGGTAAGGCATTGAAAAAGTCCCTCAAGACCGGATCGAAGTCTAGTCTAGGATTTCCACTGACGACTCGAGGGGCGACTCTCCACGTCGGGAGGAAGCTCGAGGTTCTCGGTCCCGGAGTGGTTCCCGCCATTCCTCGTCTTCGCGGCACTCTCAAAAGCGCCGACACCGGTCATCTTCCCTGTCCTCTTCGTGGGACAGGTGACCTTATGCACGGCACCATCCTCTGAAGTCCTTGATGCCAGAGGAGTGGGCGGCGTTTAAAGAGAAAATGATGGCAATTTTCCAGTCGCAAGGCACGGTTCCTGTTGCGCCTTCTCACAAAGCCAGCAGAGAATGCTCTCGATCCATGGCTCACACGCCTTTGGGTCAGGCTCACGCTGCAACTTGCACCGGGAGCCCGCGAGGTCCCGTGTGGACAAGAGCAGTCGCAAGAGACGTGCATCCAGGTCTCGGTCCTCGTCCCCAGCGAGACCGTTGTAGCCTGAGAGGGTATCAATGCCGGCGTGGACTCGTTTGGCGCCGGGCCAGTCTGACTCGGACGATGCTGTTCTGTCCTATCAGGCCACGACTGTGACAGCGTCGACGCTGAAGGTTTCGGCGTCGACACCCTCAGCACGGATTCCGGCGTCAAAGTCCTCGGTGGTCTCGATGTTATCGATGACTTCGGCGTCGAGGCTCTCAGCGCCCTCGGCACTTTTTGGGCGTCATGTGTCAGGAGTTTCCTGCAGCTTCCTCTATGTCTGGGAGGCCGTATTGGGCTCCAGGCCCTCTTCTGTCAATTTGGCTGGGTTTTCCAAGCCCTTGCCTGACATTTTTGAAGAGGAGGAAAAATCAGACATTGAAGATCCTGTTTCTCAGGATGAGGCTCCGGCACTGTTGGGTGACAGTCCATTGGAGGAGTTGCGGCAGTCCCTACATGATGCCATTGGCCTGGTTACTTCTCCGGAAGTTGAGTTTGGTAGGCCGGAGCCGTGGGCTCATGCAGACTCTTCCTACAAGTGGCTCATGTCTAGGGTTTGCCAATACCTGGGGTGGTCCAGTCCTTCTGAGGATTTTATTCAGGATGACGTTACTGACATGTTGCACCAAGATCCTTCTCTGACCCGGTATTGCCCTTCTATCTTACGTTGCAAAAAAGTGTGCCATCAGCTTGGCAGGCCCCGGAATCGCTTCCTGCGCTCTATAAGAATTTGGCAAAAAAGTACTGTCCATCTGTTATTGACCCCAGCTATTTGTCTACTCGCCCCACTCCTGATTTTGGGGGTTCAGGCAGCTACGGCCACCTCGAGGCAGCAGGCATACCCTACTATCCCTCTGGATAGGGACGACTAGCGCTTCGACGGATGGGCTCGGACGGTCTTTTCGTCAGGGAGCATGGCACTGAAAGCTGTCAACTCCACATGTGCCCTGGCAAGATTTATACACACTCTGTGGACCTGTATTTCCTATGCGGCTGAGCATATTCCTGAGGGGGAGGAAAGGGTTGGCTTCCTAGCCATCGTGCGTGATGGCAAGGTTGCTATGTGTGAATTCCTTCAGTCGGGGTTGGACACGGCAGACCTTTCAGCCGGTCCATGGCTGCAAGCACCGTACTATGCAGGTTTGCGTGGTTGCAGAAGTCAGGATTTGCTCCTGATGTACAATCCCGTCTTCTGAACATGCCCTTTGATGGCGTTCATTTATTTGGCAGCAAGGCTGACGAGAGCCTTGAGAGGTTGCAGACCTCCAAAGCTGCAGCGAAGTCTTTGAGCGCTGCAGTACGTCAACCTCCGCCTTTTCATCCTAGGGGACAGCAATGGAGGGGAGGTTCCTTTCATTTCTACTCCTCTTTTGGTAGATCGAGAGGAGCTGCCAGTCAAAGGGGCCACCGTAAGAGTACCTGTGGTGGTCAACGGTGTATCTGGGGTGCCAAAGACACTCGGGCAGTTGGCTCATTGCCCTCAGGCACTGCCGCGTCAGCTCGGTCATGAGCCATGTCCCATGGTTCACCGGTTGGGGGCAGACTTGCACAGCATCTTGGAGAATGGCGTGCCATTACTTCAGATGTGTGGGTTCTGGATATCATAGCCCATAGCTACTGCCTTCCCTTCCTTCAGCGGCCTCACGACAATCCACCGGGGAAGCTCTCTTTGAAGCGTCTGGATCCGCTCCTTGCTCAGGAAATCCTATCCATGCTGGAGAAAGGTGCCATAGAACTGGTGCTTGTAGTGGAAAGGAACACGGGGTTGTATACCCATTATTTTTTTATCCCAAAGAAAGACGGGGGATTGAGACCCATCATGGACTTGCGTTGGTTGAACAAGCTTCTCTGGAAGGACAAGTTCAAGATGGTCACTTTCTCAAGTCCTCCAGGCCCTTCAACTTCAGGATTGGTGGGTGTCTCTGGACCTCAAGGGTGCTTACTTTCATGTGCCTATTCATCCCAAGCACAAGAAGTACCTGAGGTTCGCGGCTGGCGACTCGCACTTTCAGTTTCGGGTCCTGCCGTTCGGATTGACCTCCGCCCTGAGGAACTTCACCAAGCTGATGGTGGTTGTGGCAGCGTACCTCAGGAAAGGGGGAGTCACGTCTACCCCAACCTGGACGATTGGTTGATAAGGGCGCATTCTCCCGAGCAAGTCCTGGATCATCTGTCCGTCACCTGCCATTCCCTTCACAAGCTGGGCTTCTCCCTATATTTAAAGAAGTCGCATTTGACACCTTCCCAGCGGCTCCAGTACATCGGAGCAGTGTTTGACACGTCCCTGGGGCAGTGTTCGCCTCCCCGTGTGAGGGCTCATCACATTCTGCAGATGGTGGACAAGTTTCAACGTGCCCAGAGTCTCCCGGCTTTTGAATTCTTAAGGTTGCTCGGCCTCATGACATCCTGCATTTTTCTGGTGCCGGAGGCCAGACTGCGGATGAGATCCCTGCAGTGGGCTCTCAAGATGCAGTGGTTGCAGTTTTCCGGCAGGATGTCGGATCCAGTTCAGATTCCGATCTCGGTTGCCCAGGATCTTCTATGGTGGGCCGACTAAGGAAATCTGATTAAGGGGCACCGTTTTGGCAACCATGGCCGGAGTCGACGATCGTGACGGATGCCTCCCTCACAGGATGGGGCGCTCATGCTAACGAGTTGACAGCCAGCGGCCGTTGGTCTCCGTTGGAGTCCAGACTCCACTTCAATCTGTTAGAGCTGAGAGCCATCAGGCTGGCCCTGAAGGCTTTTCTGCCGTCTCTGCGGGGGAAGACGGTCCTGATTATGATGGACAACACAGTGGCCATGCATTACCTCAACAAAAAAGGGTAGCAGGGTCACTCCAGTTGTGCAGGGAGGCGATGCAGCTCTGGTCTGGGCCATCCAACAGGAAATCTCGATCTCGGCAGTTCATCTGGCCGGGGACGAAAACGTGGCGGCGGATTCTCTGAGCAGGCAGAGCATAGTCTCTCACGAGTGGGAGTTGGCTCAGGAAGTACTTTTGGAGATCTTCGCCCTTTGGGGAACCCCACAAGTGGATCTCTTCACCATCAGTGTCAACCGGAAGTGCGAGAGATTCTGCTCAAGGGAATTTCCTCCAAAAGGAGCCTTAGGAGACGCTTTCGTAGTGGATTGGTTATTCCCACTGCTGTACGCGTTTCCTCCAGTCCCTGTCATTCCTCAGGTATTACGGAGTTATGATCCTCATTGCTCCGGATTGGGCCAGGAGAGCGTGGTACTCAGAACTTCTCGACATGTCCATCTGGCCTCCACGCCGTCTTCCCTACCGAGACAATCTGCTCTCACGGAAGGGGGGGTCAGGTTCTCCATCCAGAGGTCAGGTCTCTCGACCTTCATGCTTGGTATCTGAAAGGTTGAGCTACAAGGATTGGGACCTCCCGGATGACGTGATGTGTTGCTTTCGGCCAGGAGGCCCGCAAAAAAAATCCCTGTACCGTTGCTGTTGGCGGAAGTTCTGCGACTGGTGCAGGGGTCAGAATGTGGATCCTTTCCAGTGTTCCATTCCTATGGTGTTGTCTTTTTTGCTTTCTTTAGCCCACAGGGGCCTTCATGTGGGTACCATTAAGGGTTACCTGGTGGCACTGTCTATATTTAAGCGCTCGTCTGAAAGTGTTCTTACTTTAAGATTCCTTTGATTTCACAGTTTCTGAAAGGACGGACTGTGTTTCCACCGTCCCCTTTCCAGGTGCCGGGTTGGGATTTGAATTTGGTTTTAAAGTTTCTGATGGGAGCTCCGTTTGAGCCCTTACATGAGTGAATGAATTACAAGCACTTTCTGCCAAGCCACCCTTTACTGTTTTCCATAAGGACAGGGTTGTCCTGCAGGTGGGACCTTCTTTTCTTCCGAAGGTTGTGTCTGAATTTCATTTGAGCCAGAAGGTGGTTCTTCCTGCTTTTTATCCTCCTTCGCATCCTGGTAAGGAAGAGGAGAGGCTCCATAGGTTGGATCCTAGGAGAGCTTTGAGCTATTATCTTTCACGGATGTCCCGGGTCAGAGTGGATGATCAGCTCTTTGTAGGTTATGCGGGACACTGCTTGGGTCAGGCTGTTTCCAAACAGACCTTGTCCAGATGGATTGTTTTGACTATCACTGAATGCTACCATTTGGCGGGGAAGACCCTCCGGTAGGCTTACAGGCTCACTCTACTAGGGGTGTGGCTGCCTCCACTGCTCTACAAAGGGGTGTTCCTATTCGCAATATTTGTGAAGCAGCCACAAGGCCCTCTGTCCATACTTTTGTTAAGCACTATTTTGCCTTTGGTAAGGCAGTCCTCTATTCAGCCATTTGATTGGGTACTCAGTTTCACATTCTAAATTCTTTCCCTCCTCCATAGTGTGGTACTGCTCTGGGAGTCTGTCATAGATGTGGAATACGTCGGAGGACACAATCCCTTTGAAGAACAAGTTACTTACCAAACTGCTAACTTTCTTTCAATGGGATGTTCCTCCGACGTATTCGACATCACCCTTGTTAAAAAGCAGGTTCCAGGCTCTTTTAAGATTTCTTCAGGTAAGTTTATTTCCAAGTTCTTAGTTACATATCCACATGAAGACATAAAGGACATAAGCTGTGACAACACCGGCTCCCATCACCCAGGGCCAGCCAGCTGTAACCGCCTCTACACAGAACACTCACTCAGAATATTCCATCATCCACACATAAACATTCCACATGACATCTCAAGCTACCTCACCTCAGACAGGCACAATACAACACACCTCCCTCCTTTACTAAACCATACATGCACAGAACAAGTCACATACCAGAACAACACAACTACCACCTTCCAAGATATACGCACACATAACACTTAACTGGCAGACAGACACTTCCATGGCCAAACCCAACCATCAAAACATCACACCCTGACAAACTACATTCCATGTACCAATAACAAAAATACTGTCATCCATCTGCCTGTTCCTGCCACAAACAAGCAACTTAGCTCTCACCCCAGGAACTGGCAAACCCTGAAGCTGGGCTACTTCACCTACATTCCTGAACAACCACAAGTCTGCTACACCCCCTACCACCTGCCCCCGCCTACAACAACGCGGGTGTTCAGGCTGCCACCCTGGAACTCCAGCAGGCCTCTAGACTGCCACTCTAGAGAGCTGAGACCTCAAAGCCTCCAAAAAGACAACCACAACCTCACTCCAATAGGGATTCACAAAGTGGAAACACAAAACATCACTGAGATCACAAACACCCATGGTCTTAATACCATACTCATTACACCAGACCAGGATGTACAAGCCTTCCAAACACATTGGGAGCGTTGGCCACGCACTTCCAATGCCAACATCAATGACTGGTAAAAACTAAACGGTTTTATAGCAAGGAAAACATCCTAACCCAAAACAAGCCGTTGAACCCATGGATACAACGAAATCCACAATAAATACCACAAGTAACATAGAAAACAATTTACTCATCATCTCAGGACTTACCACACTTAATACCGACGGGTCATTACCAGGCGTCCCCAGATACCCCTTTACCACCAGCTACCTACTGTCCAATGTGATGAGAAGGATAAAAAAAACCCTAGAGGAGGCGCTACCTCCCTCACAGAACAACCTCATCGCTGTTCAACCTTTACCGGAATCAGGTAACCCCTATAACCAGACCAATCCCCTCACATGAAATTAGAAAATCCTAACATCCTTAATTAAAAGAGTAGAGGCGCTACCTCACTCTAGAACAATCGCATGGGTGTTCAACTTTTACCACGACAGGTAACTACCCAAACCAAACCAAAACAATGTAAGGAAAACTATATACCCCACTGACATTACCCAAACAATTCAAACCATGCATTTCACACTGCAACACTTCCATGCTGAATGTGAGTTCACCCAATACCCAACACTCACTGACTCTCTCCAACCTGTCTGAGTCAGATTCATCATAACATGTATTCCAAAGTCATAGAATGCTGCAACCATATGCTGTCAACAATACATAAACCGCATTGAAAACATTTGCGTTGTGCACATTTGAATACAAAACCATGTTGCTCATAGTACCCTGGTCCTCCATGAGATGTAATGAAGAGCTAGCCCACTCGCAGGAATGTGATGCTACTCTACGTTTTTTTTTTAAAAGTTAGACTGGCAATAGAAAAAAAAGAGATGCTGCTCTGTGTTTGGGAAATTAATGTGAATTTTACATGAACAAGGAAGACTGTTTGCCTGACTACACGTCACTCCCATGTCATGTGCACTCCTAGCAATGGGGAGCTGTTGTTTTAAACAGTGTCCTCACGGGATAACATATCCACATGAAGACATAAAGGACATAAGCTGTGACAACACCGGCTCCCATCACCCAGGGCCAGCCAGCTGTAACCGCCTCTACACAGAACACTCACTCAGAATATTCCATCATCCACACATAAACATTCCACATGACATCTCAAGCTACCTCACCTCAGACAGGCACAATACAACAGCCCTCCCAGCCTGCCCCTCTGGAGAATTTCCTATGTGATTGCAGCTTTCATTCCGCAAGGCTGTAGGCTGTTATACTGGAAGGAGACTGGTGTCGCACGTTCTGAAGGAAAAAACTAAACTGAGGCAACGGGCACTGTGCGTCCTATATATAACATCTGGTGATCCCTTGTCCCTCTAGGGACATGGGATCGATGCCATCAATGCGAGATGCCCTCTGCTGAAAAGTTTCCGAAGTGCACAGCTGTGGGACACAACTGTCATAGATGTGGAATACGTCGGAGGAACATCCTATTGAAAGAATGTTACCAGTTTCATAAGTAACTTGTTCTTCTGTACAATGGTGGCTCTGCCTGCATTCTATTAGCTACTTGAAGCTAGCCTATAAAATGTCTTGATCTAGCTTGCGTTTCAGCGTATGTATATTCATTATACTACTGGTTTCTGTGGCACTTTGTAACGTGTAATGTTTTACACTTTCAAGGTTCACTTGATTCTTTACTTCATTTCTCCTGTAGGATTCATACATTGTCTTCATTCAGTATTTCAGGACTTTGTGCACACTTTCTTATTATAATAATAATAATAATGATGTCATCAGTCTGTTTTCTTAGCTCCTTCTCGTAGGGTACATACGATATGGTTGTCTCAATGAATACAGTCTTCCAAATATGCACTGCGTATTATTACAATAGACAATAGCTGGTGTTATAGGGCACAGTCTCATGTCTCCAATACAGGGGAGTTAGGGGATGGGGGGGGGGCAGGATCTCCTGCGGATGTGTACGTCTGCTCCTCTACCTTCCCTCCTCCTGGTCAAGTCCTCAACCACCTCCAGAAGTTTTCCTGCTTCTTTGAATCATCTCTTTAAGGGTTTCATTGGTATCCATATCTTCATCATCCCCCTCAGGGTGCCCGCATTTCTGATGTGTTCGTCCACATGTCAGTTCACTTAATTGCATTCTCCCCTTTGGGGTACAGAAGACCCGTTGGCCCACATAATTCTTATGATCTCTTGGGTATAGGAATTTCGTTCCTTCTGGTGCCAAAATACTTGCTTTTATGTGGTTTCTAATGGTGCTTTGTCTGTGCGTGGTCTTCAGTTTCATCCTTCACATTAACCATGATCTTCATTCCCACTGCTTTCTTTGCTTTTGTCTGGCATTGTCTAATTTGTATCCTTATAACACAGTATCCGAACATTATCATCACCAAATTGCTCCAAGGAACTTGAACACATTTGCCATCCAGTGTGGAATCCATGCAAACCGAAATGAGAACCAATTGTCATCTCCAATAGCCTCTGTCTCCTCCATTTTCACGTGGAGTTCTGTCAACACAGTCCTGTTCTCACCGTCCTGTCATGAGATGGTATGAAAGTACAGCAAGAAGGCCTGTCCTTGGCGCAAACACCTCCTTCCATTTCTGTAATCATATCGAGGACATTAACCTTATGACCCTGAAATCTTCCTTTATGGCGTTAAATCCTTCTATAGTGTCATTGATTGTAGCCACTCCCACTTGGTAATCTGCAACCATTTGGATTCACCACTACTTGGAGTCCAGGCATAAATATAGATGTCATTTTCATAGCAGTCTTACTGAAAAACTTGTGCTCATCCGGGATATCATTGTAAGCTTCAATCGACTTCTCAGAGAAATAATTCTCCCTTTTCATCTGCCAGAGTGCAAGTGGACTTTTACTCAGGTGCTCATACACTTTTGGAAATCCCTCGATATTCAGGTCGGTCTGGGGAATCACCAAGGCTGGAAAATGGATGAGTACAATGGAACACACTCCTCCCCAGTTCCTGGGCAACTTCATATATGTCCTGGATCCACAGGCCCAATATCGGTCCATTTGGACAGCAGTCCCTCTCCTCATTCCTTGGTTATCAATTATGTTCTTGCACACTTTATTCCCTCCAACTCGGACTTTACCTTTGCGTCGAAGAACATTGTCACATTAATCAATGGGACTACAGCCATTGGTACTGATGAATCATCCACCCATGTCAGCAATACCCATGTCAGCAATTTAGAATTCTTGGTCCATGACTTTAGGCACTCATCGTTCACTTGCTGCACCTTGTGCACTGTTTCTTTCCTCCGTAGAGATGAGCTGCACAGGACATAGTACCATTTTACCATCTATTGGTCGCAATCACTCTACCAGCTGTGGGTGCTCCCAGAATCCAGGCATTTGTTTTTTCAGTTTTGTCAGAGCAATTCATCCTCTTCATTTCTTCAATTATTACTTTGTTTTGTCCCACGGAAGGATATAGGAGCATCTTGTCTGTCCCTCCAGGCTCATTTTCCATTTTCTTTGTCTTGATATAATCATCCTGGTATGGAAATGTCTGCATTGATCGACATTGCAAGGTTGCCCAACTCCCTTGGAACTGTCCGCTGGTAGTACATGCTGCTAGATGGCTGAGGTACTTCGCATCATGTGCTGACATCTCTTTTGAAATTAATGTTCTTACTGTACTCATGGCATAGGGAATGAGTGAGCAGACATAACAGCTCTAATTAGATGCCCTCCCCCACCTTTTTCATATGTTGGTACCACATATGATTCCCCAAGTGAACCGAATTATCCAAATAGGTATTTATCCCCTGGTTATCCTCTTCTGCATCTCTCTTATGTCGTTTGACATGACCAATTAGGTCAAATAAATTATCATCATTTGTACTTCTACTGGGAAAAATCACGTGCAGTGTTTTCAGTTGAACCACCCGAATGAAAGACTTCGGAATGTGAGATACAAAAAGAAGAAAAGAAAGCATATGTATGTCATGCATAAGTTTAGAAAAACATGTTGCGTGCCACGCCATTTCTTGATTTACTGCCCTCTTGTAACTGCATTTTTTACTTTTGTATCATTTTTAATACATATACTGAAATCACATTTCAAGTTGCACAATCTGCTCGATTATTGCAATCAAAAGCCTCCTTATAACTGGGCTTTTCTTTGGATCGTGGAGAAAGGTGAGAATATTAACATCTTTCCGATCATCATAAAATTCAACACAGTTAGTGCCAGCATGTACATGATCACCTTCTTCTATAGGTTCAGCTATAAGCATGGATGGGTTCACCATTTTCCATTTCACAATTGTAATCACCGAGTTAGAAATCATTATTTCATATGCAGATGGTCTTTGTGTCACCAATTTTCTTTTGGGTTTCTCTAAAATGGCCAATAAGGCATGCTCCACATATAAAGTCACCGCACAGCCCATATTACTACTTGTGTACTTCTCAATAGCAAACGCAGCAGCTGGCAAAGATTGTTCACATGGAAAATGTCCTCTCATAACTCGATATAAAATCCCACTGTAATACGCCAAAGGTTTATACCCTAGTTTATACCCTAGTGGTGGTGGTCTTTGTGTAAGTACTGCTGTCATTACAGAGCCATTGGTGTGTGAAAACAAATAAAACTCGTCACTATAATTGGGAATTCCCAAAACTGAAGCTGTACAAATTGCTCTTTTTAATTCCTGAAATCCTTCCTCCATTTCCATTTCTTCAGTCCATTCTATCTTTTCCTGACCAACCTGTGCTTTATGTGCTTGCTAAAGTTTTTTGGTTTATGTGCTGTAGTCGACACCCAGGCCCTGCAATAATTGCATAGGCCCATAAATTGCTGCATTTTCCTCACTGTATTTGGCTCTGGTGTTTTCATGATAACCGCAGCTCACTCAGGTGCTACTTTCTTTCCTTCATGTGACATTAAATAGCCCATGTACAATATACCGCTTCCTGGCAATACTTTCTTTGTCTGACAATACAGTCATTAACTGAACAGTAATGCCTACATTCCTCCTGTGTTTCACTACAGATTAATATGTCCTCCACATACTGCACTTTTGAGTTCAATGTTATCTAAATCCATCTGTAGGACCCTATTAAAAATCGACAGGCACTCCCCCCTGAGGCAAACAAGTATGTTTTAGTCTTTTTTTTTTTGTCTGAACGTAAAGGAAGTAAGGTCCTGTAAGTCTTTATGCAACGGGATCGAGAAAAATACATTTTTCAAATTGATCACTGTGAAATTCTTAGCCTCAACTGGGATGCTACACAATATTGTCGCACGGTTCGGAACTAATGGAAATCTTTCTTCTACAACTGATTAAGAGGGCACAAGTCCTGGATAAATCTCCAGGCTTGATTTTTTAAAATCTGTTGCACCGCATTATGGCATTAGGAGTCCAATGGCACTAGGATTCCTGTTTCATCTATGCTGAGATAGTCTTAAATATGCCTTCATCCACTTCTCGGGACATGGGGCATTGTTTTTCTTGGGGTTATAATTTCTCCTGGCTTCAGTTTTATTTTAACCTCCCCTATTCCCTTCAATAGGCCAACGTCATATGGGCCTGTAGTCCAAAGGACTCTTAGCACTTTTTCTATGTCTTCTTGAAAGAATGCTGGTCTTTTCTGCATCAGTGCCATTTGCTGTGAGTCTTCCCTTTTCTCAATCTTTATCCAATATGTAATGCTTATGAAAAACACTACCTCATCTATAGATTCATCTCTGAGCATATCGTCATCTCTTATATCAGTCAATATGTATCCCTCCTCCAGCATTATCACTGTTCTCCATGATCTGCCTTCGTCATCTACTCCTTCAAGCATTGCTATTTCCCCTCGTACTATAGCTGCTTCCGATTCTATGGGGATAATCTGCCCTTCTTCCTCATCCATAGGTACTTGTGGTCTAAATAAAAATGTGTCTGGTATCCTCACTATTTTCCCTACTAATCCAGGTAGCCATGTTAATAAAATGCTCACCCCATACACGAAGAGTTCCGGATCTACCAGAGCCCCTCATAGAGCCACTTTTCCTGTAAATGCTAGTATAAACTCTCCTACATTTAAATGTTGTATTCCTAGAGTGGAGTACACTATTCCTTGATCACTGAAATTGTCATGTTAAAGTTTCGTCATCAAATCTCTACCCTGAATGTTAACCGACGTTTGTTGCGAATATAACAAGGGAACAGACCTGTCACATTCCCCTATAGAAACAGGTAATTTATCAGTAGAAGGAACTAACCTTGTAGTTTCAGAGAGCCCTTGAGCATTCATGGCAATACCTGACATTGGGTATTTTCTCTCCCTACTACAAGAGCGAGTCCCCCAGTGTCTACAAGAAAAGAAAATAATTTGCCTCCTATTGCCACATCGACCCTTGGTTCCTCTTGAGGGGTGTGGAGGGTCTGGTGTTAATGATAGTACTGAACACATCAAGTCACCCCGTGAGCTGTCCTATCACAGTGATACCCCCTCTCCTAGGTGCCAGTATTTGCTATGTGTTTGCATTCTGTTGTTTCTGCATAGGTGCTTGGTGCATTATTTCTTGCATTCCACCTCCTTCTCCACTTGTCACTACTGCCCCTTCTATAGCAAATGTCTTCTGAACTAACGTGGCTTCCTCAACCTTCCCGTTCTCATCTTTAATTTTATTCCTCGTTTGTAACAATCGGCAATGATGCATGATAGTCAACTGTATCTCAGTTTATGGCTTCGTTTCCATTCATACTTGCTTTTTCATTTGTGTCTGTACTTTATCTGGCAATCCCTGGCACAAAATAGGATCGCATAATGCCACTGTTTTTTCACAAGACTCATGCTTCTCAAGCTGCCATCTCTTGAATATCCTGAATATAAGCAATAGTGTCTTCTTTCATTTTACGTGTCATAATTGCACCCATGTCGGAGTATCGGCATACTGTACCCTGAGAGGCCTCAAAACATCTGCCCGACAATTATTAAATGGCGCTCAGTTGTGTGCTGTATTTTGTGCTGTCACACTTGCATATCCTGCTTGTTTCCAAATGTCCACACTCTCTCCAAGAATCGCTGTCAATAGACCTTTTATGTCCCCCTATGGCCAACATATTTCCTCCTGTCATTTTCTTTAATTTGTATATCCATTTTCCAGCGCTTGAAGTCAAACTAGGGTAACTTGCATTTTAAGTTATCCTTATCCATCTGAGGCCATGGAATACATTGCAGTCTTGCTCCCCCTTCACTAACAATGGAAAATGTTTGAACTCCATCCTATAACTGGATGCCATTATTTGGTTATTTAATGCAGGGTTGATCGCCCCTGTTCGTCGTCATGCTGGTAACGACCTTAACCTACTCACGTAGTGTAGTGATTCTGCTCTCACACTATACAATAGTCTTTTGGAAAGTTTGGGATATGGCATAGGATCTGGTGTTCTTTCCTTAGGGTGTTCCAGATCTGACTATCTTCTCTCTTTGTCCAGACTTTGACTTCCCAAGGGGATGCATGCACCCTCCCCTTCTATCTCATAACCTGACTCCCTTTCTAAGTCTGACCTTGCTACACCCCAACTGGTGTGACTATCATCTTCTTCCCTATCTTTATTGAATCTACTAAGAGACCATGCTCTGGAGTTCATTAATGAACATGTTTTCCTCCTCATCCTGTGTTTTTGGTATCAGGGATAGTATGCCATTTCCCTGAGTCTCATACTCTCTGTTCTGTCTTATTTGCTGATATAACTGATCGATCCCCTCTCCAATCCCTTCTGCATCATATCTTTCCTCTTCTTGTGCTACTGTAGGTATTTCTTGAGACACTTCCCTCATTGGTAAAGTTTCTTACTGTTGCCCATCGCCACTGTATTTGTTGCTCAGTCTTATTTGTTCTTTAAAAATGAGATTGACGTCAAGATCTCACTGCCTTCTTTTCGGTTTTATTCCTTCTATGTCCCTTCATTCCCTCGCATCTCTTCTTACCCTTGCTTCCCTTCTTATTTCTTCTTTGTTGTTATTCTCCCCTTCTCTGTAATCTTCTTTCCTTCACTTATGCTTTTTCCTCCTCCTTTCTCTCCTATCCCTTTATTCCTTTTCTTTCTTCTGACTTTCATACTTCCTTTGTTCCTCTGCTCGCTTTTCTTCTTTCACTTCCTCTCTATACATATTTTCCTGTGGTGCCCTGCTTTTCCTTCCTTGCTCATCCTCCCTAAACTGCTTCTCATGTTCTTTATCCTTCTTTTCTTGCTTGTTTGTCTTCCTTTTGCCTAACCTCCTTGATACTTTTCGCATCTAATTTGAGTAATATTTTTCCCCCTATCCATTTGTTCTGTACAAGCGTTACTTCATCGGCCCTATCCTTCTCTCTTTCCATCTCTTAATTTCCTTGTCTATATCTGTTGATATGTTTGATCTCTCACCTCGTTCCTCTTTATCTCATACGACTGTCATCACTATTATAAGCAGGGCGTGCATGCACTGGATTAATATATACTTCTACTTCTTTTAATTCTTTCAAAGGATACAATCCTGTCTCTTCTGCCTCTACATTCTTAGTTTCAGGCGGAGTAAGAGGAGCCGAGGGCTCGATGCCCTCCCCTTAATGCTGATTAAGCATCCATTCCTCTGGTAGCAGGTCCTCTTTCTCCTCTTGATACATATTCCAGAGTTCTAAAACTGGCAGTCTTTTCTTCAATTTTTTTCCTGTGGTCATGTGATGTAATACCACCTTTGACAATGATAGCCCTTGTGGCCATGGCATGAACATTTTTATCAGCTGTGCCATTTACTCATTCTGCACTGTACTATTTGAGCTTGGGCGCATGTCTTGGTAATGTTTTACAAAGGTCCGTGAGACGAGTGTCCTCCATAATGACAAGTCACAATTGACTGTCGATACTTACCAGAAAACAAAAAACAATAAATATGAGAAAGCACCATCAATTGGTGCTCAATCCTCTTTTGTCTCAACAACCTATCGCTCTTCTGACTGGCGCCAATCGTTTACAACACTTAATTCAAAACAACTTCAATTCCAATTTTCACAATTTATCCCTTTTCAGAACTTCATACATCAAATAATCTAAATAGCACAATATACATTAAGAAAACCTGTGATCACCTTCTCCTTGCCCTTTAACATTTATACTAAGAGGTATTCTCTCTGCCCCTCCAATTATATCCCCCATACAGAGAAGATGTCACCTTCCACGGTCCTGACCATGTGTATCCGCTTGATATTCTGAGACGTCTTCTTCTATCTCCCTTGAAATAGGATTACCTAGGCGTTCCTTTATCCGTACAAAATTCCGGTTACCCAACTTATATTCATAAAATATTACAATCCCACCCTTTTATATTGCCATTTCCCTTATTCTCCTTAGATCCGTTTAATCGGCTTGAGGCCTTCAGTATCGACCCCTCCTTCAATCCGAGCACTTCGCCTTCGTCCGCGGAGCACCCTTGGAAACTGAGCAGGGAATTTCTTAAGAGGCACCTGCTCACGTCTCTGTTTTTCTTGCAAGTTTATTTCTATTGGCCGCTCGCCACAGGAATCTCCACTTTCTTCCAGAGATTGGCAATTGTCCAACTCTGAAGTCAAACTAGTTTAGATCAAAACCATCTGCACTGCTACCACATGAGCATTTGGCCCTTACAAACGTGCATCTGTTCTTGGATGGGCTTACACCAGAATAATTGAGTCCATATAAGCGGACAAACTCAAGAAGATGGCAAGTTGCTGTTTTATAAGCAATTATCTCAAACAGGGAGGTTACAATGAACATCGAAGGACATACGCTCATTCTCTCAGCGTTTTGCACATGAAACACAACAATATACTTCTTTTTACATCAGAATGATGTCCTGCTACATGGCAATTGTGAAAAACCTTTCCAGGGTTGGGGTTGATTAAGGGGCACATCAAGATATACAGTCATATAGGAGCTATGTTTGTTGTTGGATAACGGGTGGACCACATGTGACTACCTCTTCATACGTGCCATTTAAGAAAAATCAGTAAGTGTTTCATTGGTTTCTGAAGCTATAAGGTCCTTCGTTATATGAACTAATACAATTGGTTGAGCACGCTTGTGCCATGTCTGGAACATTTGGTTCAATTAGCAGCATGTAAGCCAAGACCCAGGTGCAAGTAGATTGGACATGAAGCCGCCCTACCACCCGATTAGCCCAACATCTCATCACTCATGCCTTCTGGATTGAAATTCTCTTTCCACTTGGCCTTGCAGAGTACTGTTAATAGTTGTAGAAATGCAACAGGAGTGATGGCACTCGCCATTATACCTGAAATTCCAGTTCAAGGCCTATTTTCAGCCTTGACTCGCGTGACAAGAGACCACAATTCGGTTAATTCTGCAAGCTTTTAAATGTTTTCATGAATTAAAACTTGGCATCTTACGCATTCTTACTTGCACCTTAATGTGAGAGGATTCATCCTCCGCACACATGTTCCTCTTCAGTGTAGGTAGCCGATCTCGACTTCCCAGTTCTTGACTTCATGCCAGATAGCCTCCCAAAGCAGCTCCAACAACCTGCTATTCTACAGTGACACAAAATTCTTTTTTTTTTCTCTTAATTCTTTGGCTAGCTTATTTCATGATACTAATGTCCAGTTTCTGCACAATGGCAGCTCCGCCTGCCTTCTATTCACTACCTGTAGCTAGCTTATACGATGACTGGATCTATTTTATGGTTCAGCATATGTACAATCATTATACTTCTGGTTTCTGCAGCACTTTCTAACGTTTAATCATCTTTTACACTTTCAAGGTTCACTTGATTCTTTACTTTATTTCTCCTCTATAATTCACACATTGTTGTCATTCTGTATTTCAGGACTTTGGGCACACTTTTGATGTCATCAGTCCATTTTCTTAAGCTCCCTCTCATTCCTTCAGGGATGATCTCCTGCAGGCTGTCATCAACTCGAGGGTACATTCGATATGGTTGTCTCAATGGATGTCTTCCAAATACTCAATGCGGTATTGGTACAATAGCTATTGAGTACCAATACCACACAGTCTCATGTCTCCAATACAGGGGGGGCAGGGAGGTAGGATCTCCTGTAGATGTGTACGTCTGCTCCTCCACACAACTGCCTATAGGCATAGGATCAAAAAGTCCAGAAATTGTCCCGAAGGGCAGCCGTATCTCCAACCACATCAGTGACACGAATCGTGTGGCTGCAATTCCCGTTTGTGCCAACAGGCACACTACCATACCCTTAGAACAGAGAAAAATTGGTAAGTGCCTGTATCATTCTTCTCGCTCTTTGAGCCATGTCAGATGCTGCAAGTAACATTTCCACAAACTCCCTCATTCTTGGTTTATTCTTGCCACCCCTTCTTCTGAGAAGCCCTAATTTCTCCAGCTCTGTGACTCTTCACCCCTTGCTCAGATCTATTTTTAGAAAAAATGGCTCCTTTTAAACTGAATTGGACTCTGTGTACACCGAACGTTCTTCTGTTTCTTAAGATCTGTGATCGAATATTCTTCATTGATTGGCAAAATAGGTGCTGTAATTGATTCCCCTTTAAGCTGCTGTCAAACCCTGCTAGATGCACTAGGCAAAGTGCTTCTGATGCCTCTTGTTCGTTTTGGGATAAACATGCTAGGAACACAGAAGTGTAGGGGATGAGAAAGCAGATGTAGCTATATCCTACTGATGGCTTTCTCTCGCAACCTTCCTCATATGGCTGTATCATACATTGTCTACTGCGAAACCATGTGCATCTATCTATTTCATCAGATGTTTGTGATTTCTTCGACTTTATTTCTCCTACTGGGGATTTCATCGAATCCATTTCACTGAAAAAACACTTTTTGAAGGGGGAGAACCCCAAACGGCCACCCTGAGCCCTCCGTACCCTAACCTATACCCTTACCCCACACCCCACCTATTATCCATACCATTTCCCCTACTATTTTCGGTGAAATGGATTCGGTGAAATCCAATTAGGGGAAATGGCATTCAAAGAAATCTACAGTAACATATTTAATTATCCCCATTTTCCAAAAAGTGAACATTTTTATTCTTGGCAATACATCCTCTGGTTCTAAAAACATAGATACATTTGAACCGTCTACGTGTACACTTGTTGTCCTCCTCAAACATGGTGACCAGTTGATCACAAAACAATAGAAACACTCATTTTATCATAAATTATAGATATTAAACAGAGAAATTAAAGTCCCAGATCTTCGTTCATACCTCCTCACCCCTCCCCCCCTTTTCACTGGCATGAATGGTGGATCCTTGGGGCATACTAACTGTGCCTGTTCCTGCGCTGGTGGCGGGATGTCGGTATCCCTTCAGCTTTCCCTAATATGGATCCAATTCTTGTTGCCCTCCACAGCAGTCAGTCGTGTAAATAACATGGTGCAGCCCATGGAAACGCTGCTAATTCCAATGGCGCACAAAGGTTCAAATGAGTATCCAGTCTCCCAGGAGTAGCTATGGCTTGCGTTGATGGTCTTTTCCTTGCTTTTTTCTCCTGTAGTCTGCTGGTGAGAATGCACAACCTGTGAAGATATTGTGACAGTTTTGGTTAAAGCCCTAAGGTACTCCCTAAACTCATCTCCTTGGACCTGTGTGGTCTTATGTGCATCTGATGCAGTGTGCAGGTGAAAGAGGTGTGCGTAGCCCACGCCCTCTCACAATCTCGAGAAGGCTCAAGTGGTGGTCTTTTCCTGGCTGATTTCTCAAATAAAACCATGCTTTGGGTAAACGATAGTACCACGACTTTCCCAACTCATTGCATAGTTTTGCTAACTGGCCTGTAATGACCCATTTAGTCTTATCAATCCTGTTAGCCATGCCAAGTACAACCTGTGCTTGATTCCCAAAGTGAAGTAATTTCTCAGAACAATGCATTACATAGGTGTGTTCCATTTGCTGGATTTAAAGACCCCACAAATTCCCCACCGTGGAAATACCTCCCTCACCAGAAACCTTGCTGCTGACTTATCAGGATGTACACGGGGATCAACCTCAAGACACTGGGAGAATGGGCAAACAACCATGATGAGGTGCTGATAATTGTTGCACCTTACTGACCTCCTGGTGTTTTCAGGATTGAATTATTTGTAAACTACACAATTCCCTACAAATCTACCTGTTCCTTGAGGTTCAGTATAAACTATTCTTCCTGGAATTCTGCTACAATTTGTCACAGAGAAGTGTGCAACAGGTAATGTAATTACTCTATAGCCAAAAGAAGCAGTTCTACGGACATCACTACCTTTCCCATCACCACCTGTCTCCACAGCAAATCGGTGGGCGAGAGGACACATCCTCTTTTCCCAGAGCTCCTGTTCTTCTCTAGGGGCTTTTCCTTGTAGCTCTATAATCTAAAGCACCAGGACTGAGTTGTATGGGGCCGACAACTGTACCTGCTGGGACACGACAAGAGAATTTATAGGGCAAACACAATGCTTAGTGGGTTTTTCTCATATCTCTTCAAGTTGTGCCAGACAGTAAGTGCAGATACAGTTCTCAAGAATCATATTGTACAGTTTAGCAGCTGATTACCAATCAATTGTATCAAGACCAATACGGTATGACTTTGTACTTACCCTACTGCTCAAAATGGTTCAATAAGATTAACAAGAGAACTCTTCACTGAATTTGCAATTTACTAGTGACCACAATTCTTCTTCATTAGGTCAATGCACCAGTTCCTTAGGAGAAGTGGTAAGCCTTTACCAACTGACCACTAGGGCACTATATCTGGTGATATCACCCATAGGAGAGTTTTTCTATCATATTATAGAGTTGCACTTCGCTTCAAGCAATTTCACCAGCACATCACCATCTGTTTTCTCTGACATAGCATTTTTTGTTAGAAGTCAAATATGTAACATGGAGACACTATATAACATGATAATTTATCGTTTGTGATCACTCACTGTAATGGACCAGGTGCAAATGAGGTGGTGTTTTTCTTAACTCGTTAATAAAAATGTTCATGACAATCCAGTACCATCATAACTGTTCATCCCTCTTTCATTCCACTTGTTCCTTCCATCTTCTGCAACACCCCAATCTTCAAACTGGTGTGCGGTATGTTATAATCCTAAATACATCTTTCTAATTTCCATTATGGGTTCATTTATCAAATGACAATCTTTTGAATTGCAAAGTTTAGACTATCTGTTATTTTCTTTTGGTTTAATCATTACAATTATGATTGTTTTTGACATTAATGTGAATGGTATGTTTACTTCTATTGTTACAATATCATATTTATTTTGTACATACTTGAATGTACATGGAATTGAATGTGCAGCCTTGGGAACGACCTCTGGGTCGAAACACGTGTCGGCTGATCACACCAGAATTAAATTGGGACTTTGAGATGACTCAAATTGAACATTTCAATTTATTTCATTTATGATATTATTTAGGAAGGCAGTGCGTGAGTCACCAATATCCAACCTAATTTTTTGCTATTACATGTTCACATGTTCAAAGCCGCGTTTTGGGTGGGCTTTGTGGAAGGGTGAAAGCTGCAAGCCATCTATCGGATTTGAATAGAGTGGTCATAAGCGTATAAGTATTATTTCAAACTCAATCCCGAAATTCTCAATCCTTCCATTCCTATTCTACTTTCCTCCTGGCTGCTTAGCTGCTTCCTTGCCATCTGCTATCAGGCTCTGTCTTGCTGCCCGTTCCAATATTCCCTGCTTCCTCACCACTGGACTTTGCCTTGCTGCTCTCTATACTTCGGACTGCTGCATCCTGTAGGACCTTGAATTCCACACACCACTCCACGGATCATCTAAAATGATTTTTTTTACCCCTTGTGTGTTTTTTCCTTTTCTGCACTTTCACACCGGGGGTCATGCCATCCGTAGAAGGTGTTGCCGGGCTGTGTGGCTTCCGGACAGGACTGTTTTTACCTGCAGGATTCCCGTTTGCGGCACAAGCATAGGACAGGACCATTTGCTGAGACTTCTCACACACCTCAGGTAAGCTCAAACCCTGACGGTTACAGAGAATGGTGTCAGGAATCAGTACCACTAGAAATTCAACCTCAATATTATTGAAGGGGTGCAAATCCTGGACCATTCTCTAAATGGACCCCTTCACGTTCTTCACAGGGTAGATGGATGTGTTTCATGGAGACACAGAAGGTTGTATTATGCTTTGCTTCAACCAAGCCATAATGGTCTCGTAAATCCCTTGGTCTGCATTTCTAGATATAGGGTAAAGCTTAACCCATGGTAATATCGCACCAGGTTCAAAAGTTATTCACACTGCTCCAGCACTCTTTAGCAGCCTCACATCTTCAGGATTTCTGTTGTGTAAATGATCCGGCACCTTTTCCAAATCCTCCATCCAATATTGTGATGTATTTTTAACAATGACCATGGTCTGTGGTACTTCCCTTTGCTCCATCGTTATCTGGCAAGTCACTCCAATTTCAAAAAGCATTTTTCCTGTGTCTTCGAACAATTGCTTGTTTGACATGTCCCTTAGTGATACGGTCGGAATGATGCACAGAACGGTGCGCAACTCTATGCCTTCCTCATCTATGCCTGAGAGAACCACCATGTTGTTCTTGATCACTTTGGCCTCTAAGAGAATCAGAACAATGGTGCCTGGTGTTACCGCCTGCGGCACAACAGGCCGAAACAAGAATTCAATTGGTGCCTTCCATGTCTGATTTCTGATCCCAGGAACCCAACTCAACAAAATCATTACCCCTTAAAGAAACAAGGCTGCATGTACAGGCACCCCCTTTACCGCACTGTCACTACAGTGTGCATGCAAACGTGCTGCTTTTCTTAATGGATCCAAACCTGGAGTCGAGGATACTATACCTACCTCAAAGAAAGCAATCAACATCTACAACTTGCTCAAGAGGTCTCTTCCCGTATGATTTGCTGGGGTGTCTGTACAATTCAATAAAGGGCCAGATACATTTTGAGTACCTGCCATAATACAAACCTATTCAGTATAAGGAACAACAGGAGAGCCCCAGAGTATCCCTGGGTGTCCATCTTTTTGACTGACAAGTGGAACGCCCTTTCTTTAATGCAAGATTGTGTAGCCCCTGTGTCAACCATAAATGTAACATACCTGCACACCTATCTGGGGTTCCTCTACCATATAGGTGAAAGTTGACACATCAGAGACCACTGCGGGCTGTCCTACCCATGGCACATATTGGCACCAGGGAGTGAAAAAGGACTCCCTCCAAAAATACTTGCTCCAGTGTATTGAGTAACCATACCTTTTGAGTAAAGGACTCTTCGCCCATGTCTGTACTGGTGCTTGTGCTATCATGGTCGGTGGGATCCCATAGGTCTGTGCAGCCCCAGTCGCTGGGTTATGTTAAGCTGTGCCTGCTGGGATTGCACAGAGCCTGGGGAATATGGCAGGGTCAGGGATTGCATCTGCTGAGCTCCTACGTTAAAATACTGTGACCTGTCTTGACAATCCTGTGTCACATGTCCCAATCCCCTGCAGGACCAACAGTGGATCCCATAAAACCCTCCATAGTTGTTTTACATTGACCTGTTAAACTGGGTTCCCATTCCTCTGAACCTGCCAAATGACCAACTTCCTCGAAGAAATCCTACACTACCCCTTGGAAACGCTCTCATTTGCCTTGGACCATGGATATATCCGTCCATTCACCTCTAGTCATACCTGATTCACTCTGTCCCTGTTGTCCCAATTGCCCCTGCTGTCCCTCCATGGAGTTGGTAATTACTGCCACTTCCAAACAAATCTTCGCCAATTGTTTCTAAACCAGTTTGGCCTTTGCCATTTGTATCTGTTCTATACTTCTTTTCTTCCCTCCTTTGACAAAAATGCACAATATGTGCTTGACTTCCTGGCCAACTTTTGGCCTCCATCCCTACCACTTTATCTAGATCGTGCTAAACTTCCTTGGGAAGTCCCTTCTTTAGCTTGTGGTATAAAATCGCCACATTCTTGTCCCATGCTTCTTCCGTCTCTGCCCTCCACATCTCCTGAATTAACTGGATGTGCGCGGCAGGATCATCTTAATCGGTTTGGCTAGAATTTAATTTATATCAGGCATATCGGGATACATAATCCGCAAGGCCCACCATACCTGCGCCCTGAAATTATTAAAAGCTGCTCCATTGTGGGAATTTGTATCGAACTCCAGGATACCCAAATCTCCTCCGAAGCACGTCTGACTGCTCCTCCATTTAGGCTGTGAATAAGCTCTTCATGTCCCTTATGGCCAACAAAGCCCGGCAGAATGTTTCTCTAATGCATAAATTGACTGCCCCGCCCCTGAAGTAAGTGACGGGAGTGTCTTCATTAGGTTATTCCGGTCCATATGTGACCACAGGACATACTATTCCTTTCCCAGACCCTTCTGGAGCAACGGAAAACGGAGTTACACCCACTTTTACTGCATGCTATGGCTATGCCATGGGGTACTCTGTCTCTGCTACTGGAGTGGGCGGTAGGGCTGCTACACCCTGCTCACCCTGCTAAACATTAGATGCCAATACCTCTTAATCTTCTACTCCTGTTATCACGCCCCCTGTCACTTCTACAGGCATGGAAGCATACTCCGCACTACCATAGGGTGCTGTATTTCATCCTCTGTGCTCAAATCCTGTACATTTGGCAATATATCTGTTCTCCATGTCCACCTTGACTGTTCTGATAACCGATTTATCCAACCTAACAAGAACCTTCCCATGCCTCGACCTTCCTTCTTCTACATCCCTTACCTGTCTTCTCCCTTCTTCCTGCTCTTCATCTCTTTGCTGCCGTTGCAGCACTACCCCGTCCTCTGCTATCCTCTGTGCTTCTTTCATGTGTCTCTACCACTCTTCGTAGCCTATCCTCTACCCTAGGAGACAAAGGTGAACCCCTAGGCCCTTTTACTCAAGTTAACATGTACTGTGGATGGGACAGAAAATGACTTCTCAAACTACGCAAAAAAGACTGACTCGGGAAGTTGGCAAATAACACTGTTTTATTAGCAATGATCTAAAACTGGGAGTACAACGGACATCAATGGATGTCGTAAAGCATGATCTCTGCGATTCTTACATAGAATCACACCTTTATAGCAAACACTCGTCATTCATGACGTCACACTATGTGGCAAATTAAGAAAACCTACACGGGATCATGGTTGCCTCAAGGGGAACATCTAAGTATACTTCTGTAGGGGCTGGGACTGTGATTGGGTCTCTGTAGTCAGGTGGGCCACTCATGCCCTTCCTTCGTACGAGTCATCTTCAACAATAATTAGAAACACAATACCTCATTGGCTCATAAACTATAAGGCTCTTCATTATACGACCCTCTATAATTGGTTGGCATGCTTGTACCCTTCTGGAACATTTGACTCACTAGCAGCATGTAAGATGGTACTCCAGGTGCTGTTGGGTGGACTTTCCCTTACCTTCCCACCCAATTAGCCTGCCATCTGTCATCACTCGTGCCATCTGCCATTCACATTGTCTTTGAACTTGGCCTTGCAGTAGCTCCTCGTCTCTGGAAATATATGTGTTTATGAGAACTTGCCATCTTCAGTCCGGTGCACAATGCTCTTCATCTATTTTCATCCTCCGCTCACTTGATCAGAGACCATGAATTTGCTCGTATTCTAGCATTTATTCATCTTTAATGAAGAAACTTGGCGACCATGGTGTTCCTTCTTTGCAACTTTAACAAGGGATGCCTTGGCTTCTCACGTGTACTGTTCTTTGCACGCTGATAACCAATTATTGGCTGCTTTCAGTCTTTGACATCAAGTCAGACAGCCTCTCTCCGATCTTGCTTCAAATTCAAGCCTATTCTTTGCTTCGCCACACATAGCTTCAAATACATCTTCCTTCACAGAGATTTGCTTACTAAAATATGTCATTGAATGTCCAGAACTCTACATACATATATGTTGGTGGCACCGCCTGCAGTCTATATACTACATATAGCCAGCCTTATGAATACTTAGTCTACTTGCGTTACAGCGTCTGTACAGATATTGAACGGCTTGCATTTTCTTCACTGTTCTTCACACTCGTGCAATCTTCATTCCGCACATGAGTCTTCTCAATTCTTTACTTCGCATCAGATCCTATATCACCTATGCATTCTCTTTTCTGTTCATATATTTCAGTGCGTTATTCGCATTCTTCATGATGTCACTAGCTTATCCTTTTCACATCTTCACACTTCTTCAGGTGCTTTTCTCAGGAGATCATCAGTCTTTCGGGATCCTTCACATAGGACTTTCTCAATGGATACCTCATCTCAAAGACTCTTCGTGGTATAGGCATCATTACTGGCGTTGCACATGTCACGTTTTCCGGTTTCCAACATATAGGCAGAATAGGGGTGGGACTTCCTGTAGAGGCATTCGGCTGCTCCTCTACAAAGGCCTAACAACCTTCTTCTCCCTCGTTCTCAATCCTTCATCCGTTCTTCTGCCGGCCTCACTCTTTCTCTTTCTTCCATACTTAATCTACCTGCTAACCTAGCAGTTGGGGGATCTGTTCCCTTTCTGCTCTCCTTTTTCAGTCTTCAGCCCGAAGTATTGAAGGAGTTACCCTTCTACTGTCTTCGCATTCCCACTCCATAGGCACCGCAGCTGATGAAGGCATCAACTGTGTCCATCTCACAACCACTGGAGTAGCCGCATGGAGAAAATGGAGGTTTGAACTCTGTTTTTGTACCCCTCTGCTGGTGATAAAGGAGAGCATCCACATGAGAGCGGTGCAGAAGGAATTCATGCACCCTCCTTTTTCGGCCTTTCCACCAATATTTTAACACTATGGCCCTTCCCGCCTTTTTCATACATCCTCCATAGCTCTAAGATATTTAACCGCTTCTCTAGTTTTGAGCCCTTTTTTGCCTTGTAGTCAAAGTATGCACGTTCTCCATTAACCCCGTATCATAGGTTTCCTCAATAGGCCAGGAATTGAGCATTTTACCCTTCGTTTCCCGCAGCCATTCCCTATGGTACATACAAATGGGGTCTTAACACCTGCCCCTTTCACTAACACAGGTCTGCCAGTTTCAGGCAATGGTGGCCTGATGTCTTCAGTGTCCCAGTTCGTGTGATGGCTTTCTGGCTGGTTTGAGTTGCCAGATTGAGGTGGGAGCTGCTCCACGGCCCCCTGGCACATGAGTAGTGTGTCTCAGAGCATGTAAATCTTGCTGGAGCACTCTGTCCTCTTGCTAGTGCTGGAACTGTGCTGGTGCGGGTCATGTAGCAGCTCTGTCGTGCTGCTCCAGGGTTCGCTGTGCCCCATTTGCTCATTAAGGTCTTTCAGGGTCTGGTTGTATGCTGGATGCTGGTACTAAGAAAGATACTGAACATAATTTGGTAGAGTGGGTTTGGGGGTGATGCAATGGAACTTACCTCAAACATACAGGCACATACTGGGCCTGGGGACCACCCCCGGCTCTAGGGCAGGACTGGCTCTGTGAATCCCTTTGGTAGGCCTCCCACCACAGGCTCAGTGGGGTCCCCATCCCATTTTTGACGGGGTGAGATCTCTGACACTGTCATACACACCCCCCACCTTTTCTGCCAAGTACCCCATCTACTATAGCTTTATAGACCTCGCCAGAGGGCCGTATCGGGCGTCATGTGCCCTGAAGACTGAGTTAAAGGCCCGAGTGCAGCGATGGCCTTTAACGAGGTATGAGGGCCCATAATGATGGTACGGCCCGAGGGTGAGGTCTATAAAGCTATTAGAACCCATGGACAAAAAGAAAAAAGTTTTAAAAATATAGTTTTTTTATTAATACATTGTTTTTTGGGGACTTTGAATATTCCCTATGCAATATTTAAGTTTACAAAAAAAAAAGAAAAATAGCGTTACAAAAAGCTATTAGAACCCAGGGCCAAAGAGATAAAAGTTCATTAAAAAATATAATTTGTAAAGTATTTGTTTTTTTGGGGCACTCAAATATTCCTTGTAGAATATTTAACTTAAACCATGAAAAATAGCATGATAAAAAATAAGTCATGCTTAATTATAGTAAGCTGTTCTTTTAACTAACAAACTATTAAACGAAAAAAGACGGTATTCGTAGGAAAATGTAATTTTCACTTTGGCCACTAGAGGGGGGGAGGTGGCAAATCACTGTTAATGCACAACTTTCCGAGCTGAAGAAAGCAAAGACAATTTGCAGGCTATAATGAAACTGCGAGCTTTACCGGTTCTTATAGCCCGCAAATTGGCCAATGGGAAAGTGCTATTCACTCGCCCAGGGTTCTAATATAGGTTTCGGACTACCTGTGGATACCATGACAGGAAATTGACATTAGGTTGTTCTGAGCAGGCTCGCTATCGTAGGCAGGCCAAGAACCATCTTAAAATGGGAGGGTTGGTGTCCTTTTTCTAGGCTAGCCATAGCAAGGGAGCATGATCCCCCTGCATTTCTGCCCTATTAGATAGTGTATGGCCCACTAAATTGCTAGATATACTGATTTTATAACTGGATAGTGCTTTTCCATTGGAAAGAGTGTGCGGCTGATGAATGGAAGTGGTTTCTCCTCCCCTTTGTGAATTTGAGAGTATTGCTTCAAGTCATACTGAAGAAACATTGGTATATAGCAGGAATTCCAGGCACAAGTTTGGTGTGATCAAGACTGGACTTTAACAGAGGATTATTTTTTAAGAGTTCCTCGAAGGCCAATTGAGATCTGTGGTCCCACTGTTAAAGGGTTCGGGTGGACCTTGGTTAGTTTGTCAAGGGGGCTTCCAGATTGGAGAATTTGGGGATACATCTCCTGTAATTCCCCACCAAGCATAGGAAGGACTGGTGTCCTTTTTAGTGATAGAGGCCACCCAGGATGTCAAGTAGCCTATCTTGCTGGTTTAGGGGCATTTGACGAACTAGAAGAAGCACTCTGACTACTATGTGCCATGCTAGGGAGGTTTATTTAAAATAAAATGAAAATGCATATCTGTCCCTGTCACTATTATGAGGGAAGTTCACTATCTAACAAAACTAAAACTAAGGGTGCTTGTCAAAGTCCAAAAGAAAGTCCCGTCTGAATCCTAATATCAGACTGGCCTTACCCATAAGGAACAAAACACCTAAAAACAGGCACGAGCAATAGTCTCTGTCCTAGCTTTTGCCTGACCCAACACATGGAACTCTTTTCACAAAGGTTTTAAAAGTTTGTAACAAAGTTCCCCAATTTCTTGCAACACAGTCCTCTGTCTCGCTGTAGGTTCTGTATGTCAATTTTAAGTCTTTACAAAGATTCCATACCGGTCCCATTTCTTAGGAAAGACTAGGTTTTCTGAACACAATGCCACCATTTCTCACATGATGCTTGACTGTGTCCTTCTCTTGTTTTCAAATATTGGTGTCCTCCAGGTTCTCTCTCTCTCTCATCCAAGTTCTATTCACTATATCTCATGTCTTCTGGCCCCCAACAGGATAGTGTTAGCAGGGCCACGGTAGGGCGTTCCCTTCCTCTGCCCAACTCTGAGATCAGGGATCTGACTTCTCTGCTGCAGTCTTTTCTCGGCATCTGTTAACAGGCCCCAGGCCCACCACTTCCGAGCTGTCGCCACTTATATCCTTAAAACGGGAGAACCTGATGTTAGCAAAATGTGGACACGTGATAACCAAGTGTTTCAATGATTCGGGTGTACCCATGATACCACAAAATCTGCAATTTAGTGAGGGATGTAAGTTAGATGAATAATCTTTCCAGTGTTTGGTCCTTTCATTGGCATAGAACTGATTCAGCCTGAAACACATATAGGTAACACATATTTTTTCACAAGGAAGTTGTTGCAGAGAAAATGGAATACATTCTGTCAGGATTAGGGGTTGGCAGAGACGTGGGCTGCTCAAAAATGCCTAAGCTGCAGGATCGGATTGAGAATAAACTACAGTTCCCAGCAGCCTTAGCGTGCTGGGTAGTTCGGCTCGTGCGCGGTGGACCAGCTGTAGGCAATCGAGCACTGCTTATTAGCAGGCAACAGCGAAACACAGGTGTGGGTTATTTTGTTCGATCAGGAGGAAAGCAGGCATGCCGCACGCTGAGGACTGCCCGAATGGACGCGGAATTAAAGTATCACAGTAGTGGTATCAGGAGCAGCAGGAGGGGCCGCTGAGAACGCGGGTGATTCGCGGCACGAAATTCAGCATCTGGGTAGTCCCGAGGGGCTCCCAGACATAAGATAAGTACAGCTGGAAGTGTGGTTGTTGTGTGAAGTACTTGAAACCCGTGTAGGGTTATTGCTACGCATTCTACGCCTGGGAAGTCCCGTGGGGCTTCCAGGCATAAGATAAGTACAGGAGTCAAAATGACAGGGATGGGATGTTCAATCTAACGGGCATCTTTTATATGTTCTCTCCCCACAAGGGATCAAAGGAATATTGGTTGGAGGCACATGAAACCCACGCATTATGTCATGTTTAAAGGACCCTAGGAAGTCTCACTAGTGAATCTAACTAATGTGGGATCATTCTATGTCGTTATATTGCTTATGCTGCCCACAGGCCCATGTGTCTTTGTATAATCATGCTGGGAGTAATCCCTATTATGTGTTTAATTCTGTTGCTTGCTATATGCGTCTATTGTGGTTGTCACGTGTAGAACATGTAACAAGGTGTGCTGCTTCATGTTATGCAGAGTTGAGAGTTTGATGAATAATCAGGGAAGCGCATTATTGGTAGGATTAGAGGTCAGACAGGGTAGGGTCATTTACTGGTGCTTCCCCAGTCCTATCCACTGTAGGAGTTCCTTACCCTCTATCCGGTGTTCCTACTTCCCCCATCCTATCCACAACCTCTCCGTAAACCCTCTTCTCCCCACTGGCTGCCACGTGGTGACCTGTTCTCTACAACCAGGCGCCTGTGCCAACCATGGTGGGAGGGCGAATTCATTCAGCTTCCGTGGTTCGGGGGAGAGTGTCGATCTATCTTCCCTTATAAAAGTTGTGATTTGTGACACATTCTCTAGAAAGAACAAAGTGAGAGTATTCAACTTAGGTGACATAAGTTCCAAATCTGTCGATTCGTTTTGACCCAGTCTGCCCTAAATAGACTCCTCTTGACAACTCCTGGACGCTGCATGAGATCAATCACTGACGCCCCCATTGCATTAATACACCCAGCAGCCTCAATCTGAAGGCAGTAAGGGAGGAAACAGACTCTGCATTCATAGCTTTGTTAAGGGCCTCGTATAAAGAATTCTCTGGTGGATTAGACATTTTTATTTTTAGAATAGTGAATTGTTTCCATGTATATTGAGCCTTCAGAGAGATGAGGCACTATTTGTGTCTGATGACTGCATTGTGAGTTCCCAAAGAGAGACCAAGAACCTACTTCCACAACTTGCCTTGTATAACGTTAAGCGAGTGGCCCAGATCATGTAGCGACATATCAAGGCCATACAGCATCACTGGTTCTATCTTAGCTAGATAGAATCATTGTATTAGTAAGATAGAAAATGTACACATCCTTATCAACCAATATTTCAGTTGAAAAGCTGATTTTTTCGCCTTATCGTTGAGGCTGGTTTTCCATGTTTCTGCAGTGGCCGTGTTGATAAGCTTGTATCGTCACTGCAAGAACCTGTTCGACTCTTTCGGATCCCATCCCCCAGAGTCTGTTTATTTTTAATCCCCTTGGAGAACACTAACGCCTTTGATTTGGAGTTGTTCGTTAGAAGCTTATTAACAAAAGCGTAATCTAATAGATGCTTCTTGCGCCGAAGGCTTCTAGAAGTTCTGTTGAACAATATGAAGTCGTCGGCAAAGACCAGTCAATCAAACTTAATATTGCCCAGCCGGCGAAATCAAGGGCCCCTGCCACAGCCCTTCCACGTCACACATGTACAAGTGAAATGTTATCGGGGCCAAAGTACAACCCTGTTTCACCCCTACATGTGAATCCATGACTCTTGACATGGACCCTTCGTTAGTCAAGCGTATATGTAATGTAGTGTTAGTATGCAGGAGAACAAGAAGCTGAACCAGCTTTCTTGGGACTTTCATTCCGAGAATATTTTGCCAGTGCCAAGATCTCAGTACCCCATCAAATGCGCTAGACATGTCTAGCAAAGCCATGAATACTTCTGATACTTGAGAATGTTGCACATGATGTCTAAGATGGGTCATGACAGTAGCATTGAGAGTAGTACCCATGTTCTGTCTAAACCAGACCTGGAATCTACTCAGGAGTTCAGATCTTTTAAATACCTGATTGAGGTCCCTCAGGAGAAGTATAGCAAAAACTTTGCTGGTAGCATCAGTTAGTTTGTACAGGGGGGTAGTCCTGTCCTCAAACGTTTACACTACAATGAGTTGTTGCAGTGATAATTCAAACAGACCTCCATATTAGTGAGAATACATCAAAACATTTATGCATTACTGGAAGAAGTTTCTGATCCAGATACTGGAGAAACACTACGGTGTGCTTTATTAATTAGGCCACACATGTAGGAATTGAAAATTGAAAATAGAAAATAAACCATATCACCAAATAAGCAAGTTGTGTTAGAAAGGTAACATATAGTTCAAATGTTCAGTGCACATTGAATAAAGTTTGTTGGTGACAGGTGGGCACTGAATCTAGCCTTTTTAAGTCAATACAAAACAAAATTCTAAAGTGCCATTTTGAAATGCACTGGAAGTTCAAAAAGGTACAATTACAAAATGCGTGCAGTGTGCTGCCAACACACCTGTACAGTAGTGCAGAGTTGTTTTACCTGTGTAAAGATTTGCAAAATATTGCATTATATTTGCCAAACAATGTATTACAACAGCATAAACAGTCATCTGCGCAAAACAAAGCTAATCGCTTAATGATCAAGAAACCTAAAAATAGGGACGTCAACATAAAGGTAGTGATGGTAATTATGGTCATTCAAAAGGTTCCAGTAAGAACATGATGACACTGGACGTTTCGGCCGTAAAGGTGTTGCAGCCTTCTTCTGGGGCCAGGTAGAGTAGGTCTCCCTATGGATAAAAAAACAATATGAATACATATTGTTACATGGTCCAGGAAGTGGATCATTCCTAAAGTGTAAAGAATAAGAGCCCGTGAGAGGCTGTTCTAAGGGGTGACCCTCAGGTGCCAAGCACTGATCTTGCACGTTGGTGAGGAGATTCAAAACTGGTATGTATTGAACCAAAATGCCGGTGATAGATATCCAGGCTTCTGAGAGGTGTGGATGGGTCACTGTGGGGTGATCTGTGAGTACAGAAGACAAGCAGGGGTGTGGGTCAGCTGTGTCATAAACAAATAACTGCAGCTCTGTTGTGCAGTGTGAGCACAGAGGGTACCTTAAGGCTGAGGAGAAGCAGTATGTAGTTCTGCGGTGCCTCCGTTGTGGAAGTTCTTTCAAGGAGGCAAAAGCCAGTGCCAGCCGGGAGTTCTGGAAACTGGGAGTCTGTGTAGGAGATATGGGGGAGGGAAGCAAAAGGTCAGAAAAATCCATCAGTAGATGCCGTGGATGTACTGGAAATTAAGAACGCAGTGCAGGGAAGGCCTTGCTATGATGGGAAACTGACCTGTTACTCAATACAAGCCTCGCACGCTGGATCCGTGCTGCTTGGGAACTCACGTTCGTCTGAAAGCGAGCTGTGTGTGGAAATACTTGTACGCATGCGCAAAGGATTAGTGTGTGGAAATTGCGCATGTGTTCGGACGTCTGGGCAGGGTTGCCATGGCATCGAGGACCCGTGTAGGTGCGCGACTAGGAGGGGCAAGGCTAAGTCTGCTCGTAAGATGCCTCGGGCTGAAGCTACAGCATCACTTGGGGCAGTAGGCCTGTAATTGTTGGGTTCTTCTGCCTCCCCCGTTTTAAAAATAGGAATGATGATGGATTGGGGCCAGGTAACTGGAATAACATGGGTCAGAAAAATCTGGTCAAACATAGGTTTTAAAAGCTCAAACCAGAGCTGCAGTGCTTCCTTCATCAAAAACGGCGGAATGCCATCGGGACCCGGGACACGAGCCGGCTTGAGTTTACTAATAGACCAGATAATGTCTTCTCTGTACCAGGGGCAAAAACCCTCAACAACCGGTCCCAGGTCTACGTGACCAGAGTCCTGAAAGGATTCCGGGAGAGAGTATTTATTTGCATAATATTCGACCCAAACTTGTTCCTGGATTGGGCAATCCAGGCTCTTGTCTTTCAGTCCCAAGGTCCGATTGGTGATAGACCAAAATGTATTTTCCCTGCCATTGCATAGACACTTCAGTGAGGACTGGTGGGTCTGCCAATAGATTTCCATCATGCGAGATTTCACCAGATTTTTATGTGCTTCAGAGATTTTGATTTTAGCAACAGAGTAGTCCTATGTGCCCAAACTCTGCTTTTTTAGGGCAGCCAATTTCTTATGCTTAAGCCTCTTCAACTGCAAGATTGTATTGTCCCACTGTTATCAAGTGTTCACACCAGAAGCAGAATAATAATCTTGGCCACCTCTTTTAACACAGTCCAAAATCAGTAAATCGGGTACATTGAACTGTACTTCCTTCGCTCTCCAATAAAGGGGATTTGCGCTGCGGTTGGACAAGGAATCGGTCAAAAGTTGGACCGTCCTTCTGTTTCATTCCAGCCCTAGTCTCTCTAATCCCCATGAGATCATGTCTAAGTTTGAAAATGGGGAAAGGAAGGGGTCAAGGAGAATTATAAAAGCAAATGATCGCTCAGATCAATGTTGATGTGGTTCAAGTGAACACATTTGGGCCTTAAGTCATTGAAAATGTAGAAATAATAAATCCTCAACGTACTCGCCCCTCTTTTCCATGTATACATAGGATAATTAAGAGGGGCAGCAGTCCAGTAAGGCCACATCCCGTTCCAGAAGGAAAATATCCCAGCGCATGCCCCAATGCACATTCTGATGTAAATTAGTAGGAATAGCCTTGGCATCGTTCCAGAATGAGCCTTGCACACAGTAGGAATTAAAATCACCCCCTAGAATCATTCTGTTCTCATCTCCCATCTTGAACCAAGCTTTGAAAAATCTCAAACACAGTCCTGTATGGTCTCAAACCCTATTCTAGTAGTATTCCAATACAAGTTGACCAAAATGAAGGGGCTGTTGTCCCAGGCCCAAGTCTACCTTGATCACCAACAACCATTAATTACATAAGATAGTTTCCCAGATGATTCCAAGGTTGCAATCAATAGCTACTGCAAGGCCCCCACTCGGTCGTCCCAAGGCCCCTCTGAGCGCTGGACTCGTAATAATGTGAAATCCCTCAAGTTCAAAAGGAGTTAAAAGCATGGATTCTTGAAAGATATAAATGCGGGGCAGTCCCCCAGCAATGGGTTTGGCCACTAATTTAAATAAATTCGAACCACCACGTGCATTCCATGAAACAATCTCAACCTTAATGTTGTAAAGGGTACCCTGTCCCTTGGCTGATCTTTTCTAAAGTTTTCAAAGCCGGTTGTATCCATGACCAATCCTGTTTGTTGTCAAAAAGAGTTGTGATAGTTGTCAGCACGTCCCCATGTGCCCTTGGTGCACTCATGTTCTTAGGGTCTTGATTTTTCTAAGGTCTTTTTTTTCTCCCATCTTTGATGTGAAAATGCTGCCTTGGTCAAGGAGTATTTCAGCTGGGAAGCCACTCTGGTGAAGAATGGTGTAAGCAACTTGTGGATCGTCTTGGTCGTGTTACTACTTAACAGGAAGGCCTCCGGATACCGGGTGGTATAGTCTAGGATTACCAAGATGTAGTCCAGTGGCCCGGTGGTGTGTATGTTGTACGGAAGGCAAGGTATCACAAGTATGACACTGACACAAAAGTTACAATTTGTAAAACCTTTTATTAACATCTTGGGGTTTGGAAAAACTCCTTTTCTGCCATATAATTAGGATGGGGGGAGTCTCGACCATCAAATGATAAAGAAAACAGTCTTAGTCATGTCTGTCAAATCAAAATGGCCTATGATAACACAACCTAATGCCTTCTACAGAAAAATGTGTAAAGGAATTATGTATAGAAAAGGAAAATCAGTGTTAGACAAAGAATAAATGTGGCTGAATCAGCTCTCCTGCCCACATTTAGACTGCACAGAATAAGGCAGTCTCTGTAGGCAGGATGACACACTCTGGCTTCAACACTGAAACAGTTTGGAACGTGGATCGAGGCCTGTCTGGCCTTTCAGGTTATACCCTCTGGTTTCTCGCAATGTCTACCCGGTAGACATTGCTGATAGAGAGTGGCTGGAGAAGGGCCCATGCCACATGATCCGGCAAGGTCTTTTGACTGGGCATGTCGAACAAAACTGTTAGACCTGGGTGTGCACCCTGGGCCAGTAGGAGCTTCTACGGAGGATCTTATTTTATACTTTTATTGTTTAAAGCACAAACCTAGCTCGAGAGCAGAAGAGCGCTTTACAGAGTGTGGGTAGACCGCATTTGGGCTGGCATCTTTTAACAGTAGCGCAGTACTGGGGGTTGAGGTCTGTGCATTGATTGTGCGTCCATTGGAACTAGTCCGTAGCATGGTTGGTCGGAAGGAGGACTCGAATATACTTAGGACATTTCTCCAACTTGGATAAAATAAGAAAGAGAATTCCTATCTATCTATACGGGTATTCCATTCCTATCAAAACTAAGGTGCTCGTCGGTCATCTTGATGTCAAATCAAAACTGTCCACAGTCCAAAACCTAATTCTACCTAACTCTACCACTAAGTACGACAACTAAAAAAATGGGACAAAAGAGTGTCTCTTCAAAGTCACTTTCCAGATACCAGTTCACAAAGGTGATCTCCATTTCATTTTCCACATCTTGATAAATTCCTATAACTCCTGTAAGAGGCTCATGCGTTTTCTGTGCCATACTTGATAAGGTGTCTTGGAGTTCTGAGGGATCTCTTTAATGGCCTTCTGGACATGTTCTCTTATAGTCCTTCCTCTCAGTATTTTACTCTTTCTCCGTTTGAGCCCTCTGTCTTCTATTATGTTTTGGCCAGGGACGAAACACTGTCATCCCTGTGTTCCCTCTACTGTTATGGGACTTTAGTTTCTTGTTTCTAGATATTTCTGTGATCCATTATTTCTCACTTTATCTCTTTTAAGGATTTTTTACTTGTATACTAGTTGGAGCTGGTTACATTTAGCCTCGCCCTTCTGAAAATCTCCCTGGTACCTTCCTTCGATGTGATTGACTTTCTGGGGCTAGGCGCTTGCTTGGGTTTCCTTCTTTGGTTTATTTTCCCTCTCCATCACCTTCGGCTCTGTCCTGCTCTCATCATCTCTGTGCAGGGTATGGTCAGCAACCGCTCGCTGATGGGAGGTTCCAGCGTTCCCGCTGGTGTCGGTGTCGGCAGAGTTCTCAATGTGCCGGCCCACCGCGGTGCTTCTGAGGCCACACCATCAGCTTGGATGATCCTCTGTTCAAGCAACGGTTCATCCATTGCTGGTTCAGCCGGGTCTCCACTTTAGCGTTCCTCACTTCTGTGATTGCTGCCTGCTCCACGGCTTGGCGCTGCTCTGCCCTTCCAAGACGTCACAAGCACCACCTGCATATGGATCTCTTCCTCCTCCTGATCCACCCATCTTCTTTACATGCAGATTTTCTGTTAAAGGCACAGTCCTCTTTGATTCAGGATTGTTAATGAATCCAGCATTGCCTGAGGCCAAGGGAACAAAGGGCATTGCATTCCTTGTTGTAGATGGTCCCATAAATGCAGATAAGACAAATAGCATAGGGAGTTCCTTGTGGGAATGAGTCTGTGTCCCCTCTGGGGGGAGGCTGCGGGGGGTTCATTCCCAGTGAGGTCGCTCCTGTCCAGACCCCTAGAGGGGGTCTTGCAGAGTGGGAGCTCCTCGCTATCCTCAAAAGGGTGGCTCACCCCTTCGGGAGAAAGGGTGAATACTCTCTATTCATCACATTGTTCAGGGTGGAGAATTGTGGGGGTATTCTGAGCCAACACCGGGATTGAGTTCTAGAGGGTGGGTCCGTAACAAGAGAAGGATTGTTTGCAGGTCCCCTCTTTGCGAACAAGTTGTGATTCAAGCCAGTTGGTTGATTTGCTGCGTGGTGCACTGGTGTGCTACACAGGACTGCTTTGTAGTTGATACGTGCAGTATCATGGCCCAGAGAAGATGCCAATGTAGTTTGTCTAGGATGGGGTGATTCAGTCAAATTTTCATGCACCCATAATAAGACCTGCTCAAGTGATGTAGACTACTTTTAGTGGTGACAGGTGAGCAGCTGGGAGTCCTGTTGTGAGAGCCTTTGCCCCATTGCTGTACGAGATCACAAGGGCCTACAATACAGTCTGGAAGTTCTGTGGTGGGATCAAGGGTTTGATTTTTTTCAAAAGGTGGAGGTTCAGGGCCAGGCTGTTTGGGCCTCCTTGGCTGTGTGTTGCTGGAAGGACAGGCTGCTGTCAATGATGAAGCCTAAGGATTTTGCTGAGTTCTAGAGTTGTGGATCAAATCCTTCTAGGAGCATATCATTGAGCCATTGTTGGACAAGTTGTTTTTTTAGCAGATGGACCTATGAGGACGAATTCAGTCATGGGTGGGTTTAGTTTGAGGTAGGCAGTCAACATCCAGGACTAAATGCTGGCTAAGTAGACACAGCGACTAGTAGTGCCTTATGTGCTATGTACACTCAATGTACAATGTAGTAGCATCCGTGTATTGGCGGATGGCTATATCGGGATCTTTAGTGTCTTCTCCAGTTTCAGGTGCATAGCCATTGGGTTGGAGTGAGCCAAATGCATCACTACTTTCTGGAATTACTTTGGGGTTCAGGAGTTGATAATGGTTGGTTTGACGCCCCTCCTCGGGTTTACATCATTTCTGTACAGGAGCCCCTTTCTCTCGTTTCTCCTGATCAAACAGGATTTCAGAGTTCAGTGCACTGCTTCAGGAACTACATTCTTGCTGGCTTGTTCAAAAAGGGGATTAATTTTCTGTGCTACAACTAATTCTGTTGATTCGTGCCCTGGAGCTCCTCATGTTTGAGAATCAGCTCTTTGTGCTTCTATCCTCTCTCCAAACCTGGTTTCAGATCGTTCTCTAGTTTAGATTTTTGATGTATTCCATTTCTACTACAAGGATCTTCTTGCACACCTATCAAAATAAGGGTTGGCCAGGGTTTATGATGTTGTCCATGTTCCCAAAGTTAAACTGGTCTACCTTTACTTCCCCTCGGTAGTCCCCATCGATGACTTCAGCTCAGACATCCAAAGAATGTTTATTGGTAAATCCAGGCTTTGATGTAATCTGGCCATAGATTCCTTCCTCGACTTTCACCCTGTCGGGGTAATTTCCCAGGGAGCCAGCAGGGCTGTCTGCGGACCTCCCGGGTTGGGGAGGCCCCAACTCCTCCCACGTCCCAACAGAGTATGAGGCACACACAAGAGCAAAGAGTTACTGCTGTTCATTACATGAAACAAGCAGGGACGGTCTCACAGATCATAGGCATCCAAGAGACCTCTCGCTCAAGGTGGGCTTGCAGGCCCTTTTTCTAGCTGTATGACGCAGCTACGTGCGTCACCTAGGATGACTGGCCCCAAAACCTAATGCCATCTCGGGTTGGCTCCCCGAGTGGTAAGGTCAGTATAGATGCATATAGAAGAGACGGTTAGTGGAGTAGAGAGGGTCAGGTGTAACGCTTGGGCTGTCCCTAACAATTGTTACATGAAAGTCGTTACAAGGGGACAATTAGTGATTGGCTAGACTATAGTGGCATCATTGTGAGCCCCTCATATTCTGATTGGTTCATCCGCGAGCCCCCAAGCCTGGGACCATCGCTGTTCCCAGCTTGCGGTGTGCCTGGTGCTGGCAACAAAGTATGACTATGTGTCAGTGGCAGACAATGGACAGGTCTGACCATTGGCTGGTGTGCATGTCTTTCCCATCGCTGTAGGTGTCCAATTTGTCACTTCATTGTTGCAGACTCTGTCCCAGGCATGAGACCCCAGCGCTTGTCTGTCCCATAGGGCTTGGCATCGTATCAGGTCGGCTCGGTCACGTATTGTGAGACAGTGGCTGGAGCAGAAAATGAGCATTTGATTTGTATTTCCGCTCTGAGGAGCGTCTAGAAGTGGCAAGTGTGACATTGGTACGGGGAGCGCGGCATGTAGATTGCAACATTACGGCCTTGGCTATGGTCTCTCGTTTGAGCTCGTTCTGCGTGATCAGCGCCTTGCAGTTTAGTCTGAGAGGCTGCGGCCTGGGGACTCTTGCTTTGCGGCCTACCTTGGCCTGGCTTATGGGTGGCGGTACATGGTTCATAATATGGAGTTTGTGAGGGGCAACAGCGTGTCATATGCATTAGTAAATATGTAAGGTTGCATCTTCATGGTTTTAATGGTGAGGAAGCGTATGCAAGCATGTACACGAGCTCTTCTGGAATCTTGCGTTTCTGCGGTGCTGTAGGTAGCCTATGTGAAACATAACAATAATGCATTTGTTGGTGTAAGTGGTCCTCTATGTCATAGCACTGAGTATGTTCTTCGTGTGGGTTGGTGTGTGGGTGTCCAATGTGCTTGGTGGCACGTGTGTTCTTGTCTGTTGGCTATGTCGTCATGGCATCTCTAACGATGGCAGTATTTTGTGGTTGCTGTCTAATCGAGTTGATCCATATGGTCGATGTCAGTTCTGTCTGAGGTTCCTGCACGTGGTTTCAGTGATGGGCAGGCTCCCTGGCCATGTGGGGTGTGGCTACAGGGAATCTTGACATCTGGGGCGGGGGTGAGCAGGTCAAATTCTTCTCTCGGGGGGTGTTTGGGTTGCGACGTCCTGGGCCATGGCCTGGATGAGAATCAGGGGTTGGGTCATCCCATTTTCCCTCTTCAGTCCCCCCTCTGCTCGACTTGTTAACCACAGAATTATCCACTCTCTTGTCTCCTCACACTCGCCAAACCTTTGTTATTCCTGCCAAGTGTCCATACTGGTCCACATGATCTTCAAATGACCAGTCCAGTACATATAAACGCATACGCCACTGGGTTTGCAATAAACCCACTTCCCAACATTGCTTTTCGGGTTCCTTCGGCTCTCAACCTTTATTGATGGTGGATACAAGTCTGCTTCCACTATATGCTGACGCAGCCGTTCACATTCCTTAATGATGTCTGTGTGTTTGTCATCTTCAGCAGGCATTAGGACGTGCATACCTATAATTTCTTCAGCAGTACGCCTTGATATTTCCTTCCATACCTTTACCCCCATCATAAAAGCCACTCCTAATATTATGCATCCTGCCACAATCTTGAGACCATCTGAGATCCATGACGGCATTCAGGACCAGATGTAAGAGAACCAGCTACCGTCCTTTTTCACTCCCTTCGCTTCTTCTTCCATCTTGGCCAGTTGTTATACTGCCTCAGTGTACCGTTGTCCTCATCGTTGGCAGGAATGAACGTGCAACACGGGCTCCCAATTTTTGTGCAAACTCCTCCTTCCATTGCTGTCAGAAGGTCCAGCACAAATCTGTTCTGTAGGGTCACCATCCTTATTGCCCTCATTTCTTCCTTTATCGCGTTGAATCAGTTAACTGTGGAGTTTATTGTCATCATTAGCTCCCATCTTGTTATCTGGAGCCACTTCGCATTTGCATATGCCTGCACCCCTGGATGTACGATGGAGGAAAAGAACATCGCTGCTCTGCTAAATAGTCTGTGCGCTGGTGCAATGTCACTCAGAGCCGTTTCTGACCTTCCCCACAGGTAGTTTCCCGTCCGTGGTTCTCCTTGTCTTTTCACTCTTGACAGGAGGGTAGTGTCATTCAGTTGCTTGCTTCCTCTCATCTTTACTGACCTTATCTTCATTTATTCCCTTCGTCCATCTTGCGGAAGTTCTCCAGGTTGACGTGTTTTTGTGGTACCACCAGTGATGGTACGTTGATGTGTACCATAGTGCATACTCCATTCCACAATGGTGGCAAGCTGTGGTATGCCTTCGCTCCGCAGGCCCAATAGTGATTCATCAGATCTGCTGTTCTTGCACCCCCCTCAGGAATCTTTATCGTTCCTTTGCAATCATCATTTCTCCCAACATCAATTTCTCCGTCTTGCTGATAACACAGTGTTGGTGCAGTTAGTGGAAGTATTGTTATTGGTTCCTCCTCCTTATCTAACCATGTGACCAGTGCTGCACTCCTTGTCCTTTCATTTAACATTTGTCGTTTTTTTCTTGAACTGTCATCACCGATGATTTTGCCAATGTTAGCATTTTACTTCCTACAACTCCGTCCACCCACCCTTCTTTAGTGTATACTTTGCCATATATTACTATTAGTGGTCTTTCCCAGCAACCTGGTTCACCAGCAACTTCTTTTGCGTGCCACTTTTTTTATTTTTTTATTTTTTTTTTAATTGAACTTTACACAGTTAAAACTGAGTTTTGTCAACGAAAACAGTAACAGGTCCGACCAGGGCGAAACTCTTCAGGGATCAGCAGAAGAAAAGAAGAGAAGAGAGAGGAAAAGAAGAAAAGGTAAGCATTCCGCCATTGTTCAGGCCAATGCGGAGGTGGTTTCACCGGACTCATTGGCATTAGTCTGCATGATTTTTGCAAAGACTAAATCGATCAGTTTAGATAGTGCCTGAGACCATTTGGTACTCTCCCCGGAGATTAGTCTATTCCATATGTCGTTTTCTGCAAAAACCACAATCTCTCAGACAAAGGGAGTAGATAGACATTTCTTATGTCATTAATGGCGATGCAATCCATTATCAGATGTTTTAGTGTTTCAGTTGTGTTTGGGCTTTTACAGAGACGACAGAGTGTTACAGAACCCTGATTTCTGAGGGCCAATATCTCTCTGGTTGGCAGCAGGTTAAAGCGGGCTCTCATAATCACGTTTCTCAGTTTTTTTTCCGGAAATTTAGCACAGTAACTTAGGGGTTTTTTCAGCTTGTTAAAAGAGGGTGGTAGATGACTCAATAGTTTGTTGTTAGATGCCTGCTCTATTGTGGTAATCCAATCCATGTCTTCCATTTTAGTTTTGATACGATCTGGGTTTTCCTTTAGCTCCGTCTGGGAACATTTGATCATTTCAAGATCTTCTAGTCTCCTGTTGACCCAGTTTTTTAGTGCGAGACAATTGCCAGTTGAAATTTCTGCGTGAATAATGTTCAGAATCGGTAAAGTATCCGCAGAGATGATTTTACTATATAAGCGCATCGCACTTTGGTTTACCAAGGATGTTAGAGAAACCAATCCTAGTTCCCTTCTGATGGCAGCTATTGCAGTGGACTTGGGGAGACCCAGCAACGTTTTCCACACATATCCTTCCAATTTGTTCCAGATTTGCGGAGGAAGATATAGCGAAGCTTCTGCTCCATATGTCAGAGATGGGACTACTTTCGTTTTATAGAACAGGATGGCTGGTAACAGGGAGAACTTTCCGAACTTACGGTCGATCACCCTTATTTGAGCCGTTAGGCATTTTACTTTTGCCCACAGTTGAGTTTGAAAACTAAGGTCTGTTTTGGAAGTGTCCAGTTGTGTCCCCAAGTATTTAAAGTTGGTGACCACTTCGATGTGTTCATTGTCAAGGTAAATATTGGGCTTAGAAGTTCCCTTTGCCTTCAGTTTTTCCAATACCAAGATTTTTGTTTTGGATTTGTTTGTTTCTAGCAAATTGTCCTCCATGTAGTTTTGCAGGTTAGATAGTTTGCGTTGGAGACCCACTTTGGTTTGATCAATGATGGTAATATCGTCCGCGTACAGTAGACGAGGGATCTTGACTTTCCCAACTTTTGGAGGGAATGCTCGGATCTTTGTTTCAGAGTGCTGATAGTCGCCTAAAAAGGCGATAAAAAGAGCTGGCGCGAACGGGCACCCCTGCTTCACTCCTCTGTTCACAGGTATTTCTTCTGAGAGATCCCCCTGTTGATTGAGTCTTACTCTCATCTTTATATCCGTGTTAAGTGCCATAATGGGCTCTAATATTTTCATCGGGCATTTCCAGCTTTGCAGCTTTGCCCATAGCCTGGCTCTGTCGATCTTGTCAAAGGCTTTCGAGAGGTCCACGAAAGCCAGATAGACTTTGGGTGCTCCTTCTTTCACTTTGGCTTTCAAGATGTTCAAAGTGAAAAGGTTGATGGTCGTGGCACCATGTTTCTGAAAGCCCGTTTGGAAGTGGTCATTGGCCTCGCTGTTTTTCTCCCAGATCCGAAAATGGGCCAAAAGGCGAGTGGCATATAATTTACTCAGGATATCTAGCAACGCTATGGGTCTGTAGCTGGCCGGGTCCTGCCTTGGTCCTTTTTTATAAATTGGAACAATGACGGTTCTTTGCCAGGATTCTGGGATCTTCTTCGTTCGGCCACAGATGTCAAAGATGTCGCTGATTACCGCGGCCCATTTAGGGGGGGAGATCTTTAAGTCTACATTGGTCAGGCCATCGGGACCTGGGGCTCTGGAGGTTTTTAGTTTTCTGATGGCCGTTTCGATGTCTTCCGGATTTGATAAGTCGACCCAAACAGTGTCTGGGAGTAGGGTAACCCCATTCGAGTTTTCTGGGGGGCTTTTGAATTGGGTCGTATAGTATTGAATCCAGGTTTCCTCTGGGACTGCATTTGTAAAAGTCAAACTCTTGGCACAGTTGTTGTCTTTTATCAATGACCAGAGTTGACTAGATTTATTTGATTGTAGTGCAGACATCATCTGTTCGGCATCATTTTGGTAGCGACTGGCCCTGTTCTGTTTAAGCCAGGTTTTATACTTTTTTGCTTCCAGTTGCCAACTAGTCCAGTCTTCTGTATTGTTTGTTTTCTTCGCACATCTTAGTAATCTGCGGACAATCTGTCTTTTTTGTACCAGCTCTTTATTATAGGTGTGCATATTATTTGTTATCTTCTTAGTTCCATTTGCGTTTTTCTTGTGAAAGGGAAGTAATAGCGGCAAGTAATTAGGTCTTTCCTCAGTGTCTTTATTGCCGATTTTGTTGAGGCTTTGGTCCCAAGAACTTTTAATTTTGTCAATATCGCGTTCAGTCAGTCTGAGTCGCGTTTGTTGTCTGTTTATTTCTGTCTCCCAGTCGTATGTTTTAGGTTTAATGTGGGGAATGTCCCAATCCGCTCTCAATAAGTTGTGGTCACTATTCACCGTTTTCTGGACTTGAAAGCTTTTTAAATCTTGGATAAGGCCAGACGATACAAAAATGTGGTCTAATGTTGCTTTGGAGCTCATGCGTTCCCATGTTGGAATATTATTTTGGGAAGGGAAAAGCGTCGCCACATTTTGAATGTGTCGCGATTTCATGACCTTGTTCCATGCCTTTCCTCTTTTAGAGGCGGCGTCTTCCCACTGTCGCTGCGATTTAGAGCAAGCTTGATCCTTCGTTACTTGAATGCATTTGGCATTAAAGTCACCACAGACTATGATTTCAATTTTTTCAAATTCTGCATATAGATGATCGATCACCATAGTCATATTGTCGCAGAAAGTTTTGATGGACATTCTTTGTGGATTCCAGTAGCAGTTGAGTATTGCTACAGTCTTTTGGAAAACATTTTCCATCTTAGCCTTTCTGTGGGAGTGGGAAGTCAGCGTTACCAGTGTTTCGTAGGATTGTTTCCAGATTTTGGGTTCTGTTAGGCCCGAGCTAGATTTTATAGCAGTTAACAATCCTGATGACGGCCGGCCGAATAGGCCTTTTACTGCCGGAGAGATTGCGACCGAGTACCCATCCAGACTTGGTAGTATTGAGAGCCACGTTTCTTGTAAACATATTATGTCGAATTGATTTAGATTGACGTCTCCTACCATTGTCAAATGCATATGGCCTCTCATGTTCCAAGAGGCAAGAGAAAAAGAGGTCGCTGTGGGGTGGTCGAGTGTTGTATCTTTGGAGTTGTTTGCACGGACCCCCACCCTCGATGATTGCTATTTTGCTTGTTTTTTTGTCCATCTTGATGAGATCCAGTTCCATGGTCCCCTTCTTTGCGATTCTGACTCTCCTTTTTCTGTGGAGGATTGACGGGTGTGTGTGTCTTCCCCCGAGGCTTTCTTGTTGTAGTTACTTCGCAGAGGGGTAGGAGTTTCTTGTTCTTTTAACCTTTTTTCTGGTTGTCTGGAGTGTCCCGTTTTTTCTTGTATGTTCTTATAACCTGTTGGGTGAGTCCTTGTTCTTTCTTTGATTGGCGATTGGTCTCTTCGATCTCTATCTAGAAATCTTCGGTGGTCAAGATATGCTCGAACGTTTTGCGAGCAGGGAGTTTTCTGAGCCCAGTTTCGATTGTCAAATCGGGATCTGAAGGGATACTGGCTGTTGCGTATTTGTGTCTTGTCCTCCTTGATGTCTCGGCTGTATGCGCTACTTTTTATTTCCCACAAGTGAAACCCCATTTGGTGCAGCTCTTGATATGCTGATTCGTTGATATAAGCAACGGTCTCTGCTTTTAGGTGAATGAAAGCTTTTGCTTTTTTTCCCTGTGATAGGGTTCCACTAATATCAGATCGTCCGAAGTAATTCTTTTCAACGTTTTAACTTTCTTTATGATTTGTAGTATTGACGATCTATTTAAGATGAGTGAGTATCTCTCTTGTCGAATTTGTTCCAGTTTAAAGACTCGAATAGTCTTATTTGGTTTAGTTGAGGTGTTTTCCCGGACATTGATTTCTTCATAATCGGTTTGTCGATTTGGAGTTCTCTGCGTCTCCTCTTTTCTCTTTCTCGTTGTCCGTGGGCTGGTTCTTAATCTGAGCGCCTGACTATATGTCATTGGTTCATTTGCTCTTTGGTCCAGGTTCTCGGAGGATGCTCTAGTCTCCCTTTTGTTGGGACCCCCATCCGACGCTTTCGCATTCCGGGAAGTGGTATCAGCCTTGCTTGTTAGTTTCTTTATTTGGGCCTCTTTTATAGGTGAATCCGATATTATATTTGAACCATCATCAGAATAGATTGAGATGTTCATTGCCTCTGCACATTGTAGGAACTCTTCCATTGTTTTCGGTGATCTTGGGGAGCCTCTTGTGGATTCTCGGATTTTAATCTCTTGTTGTAGTTTCGTAGGGCTCTTTATCGGCAATACGGTGGTCATTTCCATTGAAGTCAGAGTTTGCTTTTGTGAGTTAGATTTCATGTTTCTCCGCTCTTTTTCTGTTAACTGTGGTTTTGTTAGCTTAGCCCCATTGGGCCCTTGTTTCTGTTGTTTTGAGTTTAAGAGCAACGTGATGGGTTCGTGATTTTTATGAAGATCTCCCCTTTCACCCCACACAGTAGCAGTATTCAATAGTGGAGTCTCAAGGTGTTTATTTAGCATTTCAAGTTTTTCGATCTTTCTTTCCAGGGCTTCAATTTTTTTTTCCCACTGTGTTTTTTGGTTCTCAACTTCTTGTGAAATCCCTGGGTTTGATCCCTTTTTTGTGAACAGTGTACATGTGGGGTCGCTTAATGATGGTATCGTGTTGCGTTTGGAGTCAAAGGTGTTATCCAGGTTAGGAGTTTTTTGATTTATTGGCGAGAGGCGAGTCTCTATGAGGGTAAGTTTGTCCATCGCATTCGATAGGATTGCTGTATTGTTTTGTACATTTCCCTTGATTGCTTCGTATAGTTTGCAGAAAGGTGCTAGAACTACGGTCATGGCTGACATAATAGCAATCATGTCCGGCTTCTTATTGGGCGAGTCCTTTTGTAGTGAGGCTGCAATTTCACTAAGGCGTCTCTTTTTTGGGGGGGTAAGCAATTTTTCCGGTCTTTTTGGCGATGTTCGAAGTTCCAATGCGGGACTTAATCCAATCGCCCCCAGCGGTCTATCTGGGGTTCCCCCTTTTCTAAAAGTCGCCCTCTCATTCTCATAGGTTTTGCTATCGACACCCTGCCGCCCTTGTTTGACGTTTGGATGGTCCTTTTCTTGGATCTTTGTTAAGTGGGGCTTAGTCCAGGGCCATCTGTCTTCTTTATTTTGGGGATCTAACAGTGTTACATCCATTGAATTATTTGGAGATTTCACTTCCCTGACCTCCTCATCCTGTCCTTCTTCATGGATTGTTGTCTCTTCGGTGGGCGCGGGTCTTTTCCTTGGAGGACTTATAGATCGGATACTGTCCAAATTGATTATGTTTAGGACACCGGTAGTCCTTGTTTGGTTCTTCGGGGTGATTGTTTCAGTTAGGTTATCAGGGTCTGGGCCGGGTGTTTTTCTTACTGACTGAGCCCTGTGAGGTTGAGATTGTTCCACAAGCTCGTTTTTGTCTGTCGGCCTTATATCTAGATCCGTTCTTCTTTGTTTTTGGGCAGGCTGAGAATCAGCCGCGATTTCAAGCATTTCTGCATCCGAGATCTCGGTCTCTATACTCTGTTTTCTTTTAGGTTGCTGAGTAAGAAAAACTTTTAGTAGCTGGGACGAAGGTGGATTATAACGTCCTCGTGGCCGTCGTCCTGGTTTTTTGAGCTCTTTCCTTGGTGTCCGTAGCCCCTGTTGGATCAATTTAGTCAGTTTCTTTGTTGGAGCCCTCCGAGTCCTCGTCCGATGAGATATTGCTCTCAACGTTCTCTTTGTCTGATTCTGAAATCATCTCTGCGTTATATGCATTTGGCAGTCCTTTTTGTTCGATTTCTATCTCGATGGAGTCGCAGATAGTAACACTAGCGTTATCCCCCAGCTTGAGGTTGTTATTAGTTCTTTGTTCGTCCTCATGGAACATTGCTTGGATACGCATAGTGTTAGTTGGACCCAAAGTCTTGTCTGATACAGTTGCTGAATTGGTTGACATTTCTCCTCCCATTCTGGGGTACGGGACATCTTTTAGGTTTGAGTCTGTGTGTGGAAAAATGTCAGCTCGTTCAACCCCCGGCTCCTGTCCCTGTTCCTGTCTCAGTCCTTGTGATAGTTCTGCATGCCTTCGCCCTGTTACCTGTTGCCCTCCCCTTCCCTGGTCCCGCGCATTTGCGGGCTGCAGGTCATTGGGCTGGCAAGTTTCTGAGAGGTGGGTCTGATCGCGTTGGGCTGGTAGATTTAAATTTGCAGTATTTACCGCATCCAGTGACTCAGATGGGATGAGTGGGATGCAAGTGTCCTTCTCTCCCCTCTCCCCCTGCGATTGTAATGTCGCAGTTTTGGCGCCAAGCAGAGTCTGATTAGCACTGGGGGTAAGGTATCCCCTGATGGAATGCACCCTCCCCCCCAGTCCTTTCAGTAGGGAGGCCGACTTACTTCTCGTGCGTGTTGCACCGCCCGGCTCAATGGGTGCGATGGACGCCGTCGTAGTTTTTTGCCTTCTCCTCCCCTCCGTGTCGGCGTTTGTTGGACGCACCTCCGGTTCCATTGGAGTGCGTTTACTGCGCGTTTGCAGCGGACTGCGGCAGACTGCCACACACCTCAGCCACGCAGCTCCGCTACACCGCTCCGCGGTATGGTGTGTATGAAAAGCTACTTCCTGTAGCACAACGACGTGGACAGCTCTGCTCTGCCTGGAACTGCCACGCACCTCAGCCACGCAGCTCCGCTACACCGTCCGCGGTATGGTGTGTATGAAAAGCTACTTCCTCCTTCCTTTGCGTGCCACTCGCATGTAACCTCCTTTGTCTCTCCTTTATTGGGTCCATCTGTTATGTAATGGAATCCTTGCGTCAGCTGCCAGTAGTTGGTATACATTGGTAGAGGTTTGATGAAGTTGTCTTCATAGGGGTATGTAGACCTTGATTTCCATCTTAGTGTTGCTTTTCTCCCTTGAAATCGCCCTCGTGTTTGGAACAAGAGTAAGTATACCAGGCACTCCACTGATGTTGCTGGTACTTCAGTTGCCACAAATGTTCTTGATGTGCTCATGGCGTATGGGATCAGTGAGCACACATAGCCGTTGTCCTTAGTTGTGCCTTAACCAATTTTGGACATGTGCTTGTACCACATGTTGTTTGAGACGTGTGCGGATTCTGTAATGTATGTGTCCACCCCATGTGCATCAATAGAAACACTACATTTAATCTCTCTTTGGGCCTCATTACCCGGTAGGCGGTGAGCCATGGCGCTATTAGCGCCATGGCTCATGCCGGTAAAATACCGGCACCGCCTTGGCGGAAAGGGGATTTACCGCCCCATTCCAAGGTTGGAGGGGCGGTAAATCCCCCTTCCGCCATTGCCCTTCCCCATTCCCATTTCTGTCCCATAGGGCTCTATGGGAATGGGGAAGGCGCTAATTACGGCACAGCAATTTTGCGGTGCCGTAATTAGCTCCGAGGTCCCTTAGCGGGTTGGATTTTAACACCTGCAAAAAGCAGGCGTTAAATCCCCCAACCCGCAAAGGGACCTCGTAGTAAGGCGGTAGGGATTTACCGGTACCGGTATTTTACCGGTACCGGTAAATCCCTACCGCCATCCGTGTAATGAGGCCCTTTATGTTGGGTTCCGTACTACTTGTACCACCTGGCACTGTGCTCGTTGCAGCCATGGTAGTGGAGATGTTAGTAGAGGGAGATGCCATCACATAGAAAGCATTGTAGGCCTGCCAGACAGTGGCAGTAATCAGGCCAATGTTAAAAAATATCCCTATCATTTTTATTACAGTTGCTAATACCACTGGCATATCTCTCTTACCTTTGCTGCGGTCTTGCAGCTACTTTTACCTTTAGATGATATAGATGCCTGCCTGAAAATCTCTCAAAATATGCATTATTATGTCAGTATCTTTTAGTCAAGCCCTGCTTACCAAGTAATCGTTCAATGTCCAGGCGAAAAGCTGTTCCAACGCTTTCCTTACCGTCCTATCTCTTAGGGCGGGTAATGCTGCGTGAAGATGTGGGAATGATTGAACTATTATCATAAGGAACGTGTTATAATACACACGTATTCTTCTCCTCTTTAAGTGTTTTGGTCTTTTTATAACGTATAAGAACTGGTGTGACATGCTTCTGGTGTGTTATCGTCCCCGGGCAGCATTTACCTCTGGGCAGTGACATATGCTTCAATGACGTATATTCCCTTTTCTTTTTTTTACATATACAACAGTAATGCGCAATGCCTGCATGTGCGAGACAAAAAAGAAGAAAACATGCACGTGTTTACAGTGTTGTGTATATTGCAGATTGTTGGACAATGTTCTTTATTAAGTGGTGGCTGGTGGTGCTAGTGGGGGTTAATTTTGCTCATTTATTCATTTTGCCTGGGATCTCGTGACCATAGGGTGGGTATGGGTGGTTGGTAGTTTGTTCTTAGCGGCAGTTGGTGTCTGTACTGTGTCTTTATTGCTATCAATTGTCATTGCTGAAGCGTTGGCCCCTTTGTTGAGAGGGGGGGGTCTGTGCTTTGTAGGGCTTGATGTCGTGAATGTGGGTCCACACGTCCTTTACTTTCAGTTTGATAGCCCTAGGGGCTACCTTTTCCACCAAGTGTGGACCTGTAAATCTGGGATTGTTCCAAGTACGCCTAAAGTTCTTAAGGAGAACCTGGTCTCCCTCCTTTACTGTCCACTGGGCTGGTTGTTCCTGTTCCTCGTTGATTGCTTCACCTTGCTGATTGTTCTTTGACCCGCCCTATGTCCGTTCGATCTGTTGAGCGATAAAAGCGGCACTAGTAACCAAGGTAGAGACATATTCATGAATTTCTTCACCAAAAACAGTACTTGTGGCATGACAATTGGTTGTGGACCTTGATGGTGGCATGAGTGGGAGGTGTATTTGGCGTCCTCTCACCACCTCGTGGGGTGTGAGGTGGTGATCTGACCCTGGCCTATTTCTCAACTCAAATAAGGCTAAAGGGAAGCAGTATAGCCAACTTTTTTTAATTGTTTGTTGGACCTTTGCTATCTCTTCTTTTAGGAGGCCGTTGAGGCGTTCGCAGATGCCATTTGCTTGCGGGTGATACGCACATGCAAATTTATGTTTTATTCCCAAAAGGGCAGTTATGTGCTGGAACAGTTCATTGGCAAAGTGTGGGCCTTTGTCTGACTGCAACACTTCACATATCCCCCACCTCGGGAACACCTCCCTCACTAGGAATTTGGCTGCTCTGAACGCATTTGCATGGGAGCAGGGACCAGCCTCGATCCACCTTGAAAATGGGCACACTACTACAATCATGTATCTGTAGCCTTGACATACATTTATCATATCAACATAGTCAATGTGTAGGTGCAGGAAGGGTCCTTCAGGCCGGGGTATTGTACCTTTAATCACTTGCAGTGTGTGACCGGCCGTAAATTGGTGGCATGTAAGGCAGTTGCTAATGAAATTTGCAACATGCGAGTTTAGCTCGGGACAGAACCATGATTCTTTTATTCGTGCAGCAATTATTTCTTTCCCTGTATGCGTGGGACAGCTTAATTGGGTCAGGGCTGTTTTCAATAGGGCCAGGGGCATCACAACTTTTCCAGTATTATTCTGTCACCATAATGCAACTGTGGGGGACATGGTGCATCCTCTTTTAAGCCATAGTTCCTTTTCTGCCATTGGTGCTGCTGCCTGTTATTCCATTATCTGTGTCTCTGGGATGTGTGTGTACCCTTCATCAACATCTGTCTTTTTGACATCCCCCCTTATCTTTTTGTTTCTCTGGGAGGGTCCACGTCTCGCCAAAATATGCCACATGCTTTGCATGTGCGTCTGCTGTTTCGTTACCTCTTGATATTGGGTCATCCTCATTAGTGTGGGCTTGACATTTTACCTGTGCTACCTCTTCCGGGTAATTACTTCAATTAGTTCAGCCAGTAGGAGAGCGTGTTGTGCCGGGGTACCATCTGCTCTTCTGAACCCTCTCCTTTATCATTTTATTAGTCATGAGTGTACTGTTGATGTAACATATGCACTGTCTGAATATATAGTTACTCTTTTCTCATTGTTTTCTTCTAGGGTCAAAGGAAGTGCTACTAGCTCTGCTGCTTGCGCAGAGTAGTGTTGCATAATTGTACGCCTTTCACTGGAACGTATGTCCAGTCTTCCCTCAATCGTACTACTGCTGCTCATGTGCTTTTTATCCCATCGCTCTGATCAATTGTTGATGACCCATCAATGTACATTGTCTCTCCCCCTCCAGGGCATTTTCTTCCACTGGTACTTGAGGAAATTTCAATTGCCTGTGTGCAGTCGTGTGTGTGTTCTACGTCTTCCACTTCTGCTATAAATCGGGCTGGGTTAACGTTACTGCATCTTACTATTTTCAGCTCTGGTCTCGATAGTATTATTTCATAACCTGTAGCTCTTTGAGTGGTCAATGTGGATTTTGTCTTGTTCAGTATTGCAAAAAGGGCATGCTCCATGTATAGCGTGGTGGGGCATCCCATTGTTATCCCATTGTTATTGAGGAGGGTTTTTCTACCGCAAATGCTGCTGCGGCTAAGCTCTGTTTGCACGGGATATGACCCATCATTACAGGGTCCAAATGGCCACTGTAGAATGTCACTTGCTTGTGTCCCATGCTTGTTTTTTGTGTCAGTACTGCCTTCATTATTGCAGTATCACAATGTGAATATGTAAAATTGCTCTTCGTAGTTGGGGGTGGCTAGTACTGGTGCAGTTGAAATGGCATGTTTCAATTCATTGAATGCCTCTGTCATCTCTCTTGTCCATCCCAACTTCCTTTCTCCCCTCTGTGCTTTTCTAAGTGCCTCGAGCAATTGTCCTATGTATGAGCTGTAGTCAAAGACCCATGCCCTGCAGTAATTGCAGATGCCCAACAATTGCTGCAGTTCTCTGATTGGCTGTGGTGTATTCGTTATTGCTTGTGCCCTTTGTGGTGCAATGTTCCTTCCCTTTTGTGAAATCATCTGCCCGATATAGAGCACCTGTTCTTGACAGCACTGCAGCTTCCCTTTGCCAACCTTGTATCCTTTCTCAGCCAGCACTGTGAGCATCTTTACAGAGTCCCTTCTGCACTTTTCCTCGGCGGTGCTGCAGATGATGATATCATCTACATATTGCAGCACCGTAATTTCCATCTCTGTTTCCTAGATCCATTTGTATTACTCTGTTAAAGATGAATGGTGACTCGCAGTACCCTTGTGGTAATCTAGTGTGTTTCCACTTTCTTTATGTTGCGGTATGTGAAACTTGTTAAATCCTGTGAATCAGGGTGGAGAGGTAGTGAGAAGAAAGCGTTTTTGAGGTCGATCACAGTGAATCTTGACGCCTCTGCTGGTATTCCACATAGTATTGTTGCTGGGTTAGCTGCTATTGGGTACTCTGCCTCTACAATGTTGTGGAGGGGCCTGAGATCTTGTAGGAAACGCCAGCACCCTCCCTTCACCTTGCACACCGGATACACTGCAGTGTTGCACAGTGATTCTGATGGTATCAGTATTCCTCTATTCACTAGGGCAGTTATTGTTTCATAAATCCCCTCATCAGCCTCTTTGGATAGTGGGTACTGTTTCACTCTGGGCAGCACTGCACCTTTCATTAGCCTTATTTGTACTCCTCCAATGCTCTTTATGCAACCTACATCATATGGACTAGTGGTCCATAGAAAGGCGGGCACTGCTGCTAAGTCTTCTTCGTAGAATGGTACCTGGGTAGGGGTTGGTGCTTCTAGTGCCACTGCCATTTTTTGTGCTACCTCTTTGCATGTCACTCTCAACCAAATATAGAAGTTAGTTTGGAACACCATCTCACCATCTCCTGCTTCATCTGAAAATAGCTCCTCATTTGACACCTGTGTTAGCCTGCATCCTTCTGCCAGTGCTATTACTGCTCTCCACTCCTTCCCCTCCCCATCTTGTGCGTGAACTGCTATGTAGTGTGCGGTTGCCACAATGCGTTCTATGTCCACTGATATGATAGCCCCTTCCTTTTTATTTGTTGGTGTTTCTGGTCTGAAAAGGTAAGCTGCTGGTCTCCTCCACACTTTGCCTTCAATGCCTGGTAACCATGCTAGTGCCATGTCCGTCCCATATTGGAAGATGTCACCATCTACAGGCTCTGCCCTTGCTACTGTTTTGCCACAGTAAGCCTGAAGTATGTGTCGTGCTGTGAGCATGTTGATGCCTGATGTGGAGCATACTATTACCTCATCAGGGAAGGATATAGTCATGTTTAACCTGCTCATAATGTCTCTCCCGAGTATGTTTACTGGCGATTGCTTTGAGTATAGCAGTGGAAGAGACAGGTCGTGATCTCCAACAGATAAGGAGATGTTATCAGTGAAAGGAACCAGCCCTCGAGCCCCAGAGAGTCCTTGAGTGTGCATAGCTTTGCCTTACAAATTGAACTTCCCTTCCCTAATGCAGGACCTAGTGGCCCCTGTGTCAACTAGGAATGAATATGTTTTGTCACCTATCGCCACCTTTATGCGTGGTTCCTCCACAGGATTAGGTGTTACAGATAGGATGAGACACATCAAAGACATCTGTGGGCTGTCCTATTGTGGGTATAGTGACTGTCCACTCCCTGTGTATGGGTTGTGACCTAGTATGATCACCCTCCCCAGTTGTGTCTGTTGTATTTGTGTGTCCGCGGGTAGTGGTTTGTCGTCCTGTATTTGTGTGAGCTGTTGTACTTTCTGGACGTGTTGTTGTGCTGTTGCCACTTGCTGTGGCTGTGGTTGTTGGTACTGTACTTGCTGTTGTTGTGTTGTGTCTGTTTGTAATTGTTGTTGACGGTGTGGTAGTGGTGTTTGCTGTTGTATGATGTGTGGTGTTTGCTGCTGTATTAGTGCTCATGTCCCTTGCTGCTGCTGCTGTTGCTGTTGGTAAAATTGTTGTCCCTCATTGTACCCCTGTTGCCCTTGTCCTCCCCAGCCTGCCTGTGCCTGTCTTGTTTTGCATGTGTGTGACATGTGTCCTACTAGCCCACATGTCCAACACGTTGGTGGCTCCCGTGCTTGCCATGGGCACCCTCCTGTGTTGTCTGAATATCCCTGTTGCCCATATTGGTTTGGCCCCCGGAACCCTCACCCTTGCTGTGGTGCTGCTGGCCCCAATCCCCTTCCTCTCGTGTGCCCAATCCTCCCCCGGTAGTTGTTTGTGTATCCGTTCCCCATTTGAGGGTATCCACCTCCCATCTGTGTTGTGTATTGTGCTGTGTATGGTGGGGGTGGTGGCATGTGTTGTGTCGTCATCTGTGCTTGTTGTAGTGATGCTATTTGTTGTTCTGTATTGTCTGGTGTTGGTGTGGCCTGGGTGGGGCCTGTTATCAGTGCACCTTCCATGGCATACTTAACCAGTTTCTTTTGGACCAATTTTGCTTCATCTGCCTTTCTGTCTTCCTCTTTCTGTTTATTTTTTCTTGCCATAGTCTACAATGGTGTTCTATTGTTAGCTATATCTCGGGCCATGCCTTTCCTTCCATCCCCACCAATTTCTTTAGTTGTCCCTGCACTGGTTCTGGGAGCCCTTGTATTAGTATGTGATAAAAAATTGCTAGTGTTTTGTCCCACGATTCTCGTGTTTCCAGGCGCCACTTCTCTTGAATCTCCTGGATTTAATCAACAGGATCTTCATTCTCATGCATTTTGCGTGATGTTATTGCTCCTATGTCTGAAGTGTCTGGGTACTGCACCCTCAGTGCCTGCCATAGCGCGTGTCTACAATTTGCGAATGGTGCCCCATCATGTGAGGTGTCGTTTATAGTTACCCCTGGGAATCCCGCCCTCTTCCAAATGTCATCTGCGGCAGCACCTAATATTTATATTAACAACCCCTTTACATCACCTACCGCTAGTTGTGCCCCCTGCAGTGTGTTTTTCCATTTCATATATCCATTTCCTGGTCCCTCCGCTCAGTGATGGGAGTCTGCATTTAATGTTTTTCTTGTCTGCATGTTTCCAATGGACATATTGTGGCCTTGCTCCCCCTCTCTCTAGTAATGGCATTAGAGTGTACTCCTTTACTTCCCCCTGACGTTCATCTGTGCGGGGATGTGCAAGTGTATTTGTTGTCCTCTTTCATGTCAGAAAGTTCCTCAATGAAGTCAGTAATGTGTTGTGTTACTCTATCACCCCTTATGCTCTTGCTCCTCTTATCTTCCCCCTCTTTACTCTTCCTGTGGGTATCAGTTAATTCTTCCATTCTGTGTCCTGGGAGGTCTCTGAGTCTGCTAATATATGGCGTGTGCTGCGTTGGCGGTGTCAGTGGCCGTGGCGTCCTTCCTCTTAGTTGCTTTTTCTTTTCCTTTCCTGTGTCGTCTTCTTCCCGCATCTCACATTCCCATGATGACCCGCAGTCTGTGCTTGTTATGTATAATTTACTTATAATCCCTCCCTGCTTCCATCGGTCCGTCCTGCACACAATCCCTCCTCCTCCTCACTGCAGAATCAATCTGAAAATGTCAGTCCTGGGCCTTTGCTTTTTCCTCCTACTGTAACAGTCCCTAAGTCTATGTTGGTGTACTCACCTTTCTTCTCCGTGCCCTCCTCCTGCGGTGTTGTCACTACCTCCTTACTGCTACACGTGTACGTGGCTGCCTCCTTATTGCTACACGCGTACGTCTTGGCCCTGCATATCTTGCTCATTTCTCTTTGCACTGTGTTGTTTTGCTTGCCCACTCCACCACCTACTTCCGTTCGTACTCTGCAAAGCTCATTCATTATTGCGTCACTTACCTATTCGAATATCTTTTCTTCTTCCTCTTTGTTGCTCCATATGCCACCCTCCTTTGCCAGTAGACTCTCTATAACGTTCCCCTCTTCATATTTTCGTGCGCTTTCTGATATAATCTTTTTCATCCATAGTGTAATTTTCTTGTCGTGCCTCCTCTCTTCTAACCTCCCGCTGCTCCATGCGTGCCACCCTTTCTGCGATGGCCCTTATGCGGTCCTCTTCTCGTTTCCTTTGTTCTTCCTCTTGTCGTTTTAACCCCACCTTGTCCCCCTTGCTTCCCTTCCTCCTCTCCTTCCTTTCCCGCTCTTCCTGCTCAAACTGTTTGATCAGCGCCCTCCGTACTTCCCTCAGTTCCGCTAGTCTTACCTCTAACATCTCCTGTGTCATTCTCCCTTCCTCCTCTCTACTTACCCCGCTCCCTTTCTGTGTGTATTCTATCTCTTCTTTACTTACCTTCTTTACCGCCTCTTCCTCTTCCCCTGTTAATGTCCCTCAAAGCTTCAGCAACACCTGTGCTGCTATCCATTCGTCTGGTCCTGTACTTGCTAAGTCCAATTGCGCCCTTTTTCCGCCCCCGGTGCTTACCTGTGTTTGTTTCGCCTCTGCTGCACTCCTCGCGCCCATCCCCTTTTGGTAGCTGTCTGCTGGCGCGTATGGTGGTGGGCTGTACGTGGGGTTAGAATATCCCTTGGCAGCCGTTAATGGCAGTCAGGTAGCTTCCCTCAATTCCCTCATTGGATACAGCCCTTCTGCCTCCTTCTTCACTTCTTTATTTATGGGTATCTCTTCTTCACTTTCCTTCTTTACCTCTGCAACTGTGAATGATCCTTCTGATTCTTCCTCACTTTCCTCAGTACTGTGTGTATTCTGGGGTGCTTTGCACCCGCCCTCTCCGCTCACCTTTTCCTCCTTTACTCCCTGCACATGAACATCCCTGGTACCCCGGGTGCGCACCCCTGGAACATTTTCCAGAGGTCAAACTTCCAAGTGACCTGCTAGTTTCTTCCCCTTGTATGTGTTATGTAGATATGCTAACAGCGAGTGTTGGGTGCACATATCAAAACTGCCGTTGGGCGGCCAGGGTATCCTTATTTTGTTGTCTGTACCTGGTGTCCATTCAATACTATACTTTACTATTTTATCTCTGTGTGATATTAGTGTTGCGCAGATGTGCTGGAGTGGTGTTGGTAAGGCGCTGGCCCTGAGCCCCAGCCCTGCTCCTGCCCCTATCCCGTAGTATGTAGACATTTTATAACTTCAACTTCTTAATACCACCGTTAACTGGCCGCGTAAGTTGGGGTCTTCCGACTTTCCGCTGCAAGGAAAAACAATCTTTTATTACATTTACTCGTGCTCAATGCCACCGCCCTCCCTCGATCTTTACAACAAAATCTCTGTCTTTTGTGCTTCTCCTTCTGGAGCTAGGGTCCCCTTCGACCTGTGGGCACACAGAGCCCCCTGCAGCTCTGTGCCCCGTGAGGCATGCTTTAAGCTGCCCCTCATTTCTTGTGTCGCCGCTACTTGGCGCACCTGCAACGTACTTCTAGCTCCTCCTCCTTCTCCTTTCCCCTCACTGCTTGCGCAGTGTAGGCCCTTCTGATCCCCCTCCCACCTGCTGCACCACCTCCTTGTGTGGCCCCCGTTATAGAGCACGTGCCGGCGTTCTCCGTGCGCAGCCGCCTCTCCCCCTTTACCCCTCTCTTACCGCCGGTCCCTGTCCCCCTTACTCTCGGAAGAAAAGAAAGACTGCAGCGTCCTATGCTAGTCCTATGGGTGACGTCACCAACCACTATAAGAACCTTTACCAGCCAACTGTCTTCCGCACTGAGAAACAACCGAGCTACCTCCTGCAGGAATACGTCATCTGTTCATAGAGCTAAAACACTCAATCAATAGGAATCTCTATTTATTGATTTGTCTACAAAGCCAGCTCGTGGGAATGCCACACCTCCTTATACAAGTGTACGCGATCTAGACCAATCAACGCGATCCGTCAATCACACGTGGATGCCTAAAGCTCCACCCAGTCTGCTCTGTAGCCCTGGAAGGGACGGCCCTCGTGCCAGTCCCTGCTACAACTCACACACTAATCGCTGCTCAATTGCCAAAACCTCTCTTTAACACCCTTTAACAACCACCCGCCACCGAAATTACACTTCCTCCCCCCTGCCGCACAACATTGTATTGCTGGTTGTGTGTACCATACTCACATCGAGCTCTCACCTGCCGCTGCCTCTCGACTGCGGACACCCCTCTCAATCAGCTCGCCGCCTCCCTTCTTCTGGACCATGCCTGAACACTCGCCAACCACAGGCGGGACACTTCTCAATTAGGCTCCCGACAGCCAATCTCCAGATTGCGCTGTCCAGTCGTCTCCCAGTTCTGCGATGGTCCTGTAGTCCTCCAAAGGGGGCAACGGCGGAGGGGCCTGCGTTGCCGGGCCACCTTGATGCAAGCGGCCTCACTGCGATCCCGCACAATCACAGCAGTGCCTCCAACTTGTCAGGGTAATTTCCCGGGGAGCCGGCAGGGGCGTCCATGGACCTCTGGGGTTGGGGAGGCCCCAACTCCTCCCGCGTCCCAACAGAGTATGAGGCACACACAAGAGCAAAGAGTTACTGCTGTTTATTACATGAAACGAGCAGGGACGGGCTCACAGGTCATAGGCATCCGAGATACCTCTCGCTCAAGGTGGGTTCGCAAGCCCTTTTTCTAGCTGTATGGCGCGGCTACGTGCGTCACATAGGAAGACTGACCCCAAAACCTAACGCTATCTCGTGTTAGCTCCCCGAGTGGTAGGGTAAGTATAGATACATATAGAAGAGACGGTTAGTGGAGTAGAGAGGGTCAGGTGGTGTGCTTGGGCTGTCCCTAACAATTGTTACATGAGAGTCGTTACAAGGGGACAATTACTGATTGGCTAGACTATAGTGGCATCATTGTGAGCCCCTCATATTCTGATTGGTTCATCCACGAGCCCCCAAACCTGGGACCATCGCTGTTCCCAGCTCGCGGTGTACCTGGTGCTGGCAACAAAATATGACTATGTGTCAGTGGTGGACAATGGACAGGTCTGACCATTGGCTGGTGTGCATGTCTTTCCCATCGCTGTAGGTGTCCAATTTGTCACTTCATTGTTGCAGACTGTGTCCCAGGCGCGAGACCCCAGTGCTTGTCTGTCCCATAGGGCTTGTCATTGTATCAGGCTGGCTCGGTCACATGTTGTGAGACCGTGGCTGGAGCAGAAATATGAGCATTTGATTTGTATTTCGGCTCTGAGGAGCGTCTAGCAGTGGCAGGTGTAACCTTGGCGCGGGGAGCACAGCATGTAGATTGCAACATTGCAGCCTTGGCTATGTGCTCTCCTCGTTCTGCGTGATCAGCGCCTTGCAGTTTTGTCTGAGAGGCTTCGGCCTGGAGACTCTTGCTTTGCAGCCTACCTTGGTCTGGTTTATGGGTGGCGGTACATGGTTCATAAAATGAGGGTCGCGAGGGGCGATAGTGTCATATGCATTAGTAAATATGTAAATTTACATCTTCAAGGTTATAGTGGCGAGGAAGCTTCTGCAAGCATTCACACAAGCTCTTCTGGCATCTTGCGTTTCTGCGGTGCTGTAGGTGGCCTATTTGAAAAATAACAACGATGCATGTGTAGGTGTAAGTGTTCCTCTATGTCATAGCACTGAGTATGTTCTTCGTGTGGGTTGGTGTGTGGGTGTCCAATGTGCTTGGTGGCACGTGTGTTCTTGTCTGTTGGCTATGTCATCATGGCATCTCTAATGATGGCAGTATTCTGTGGTTGCTGTCTAATCGAGTTGATCCATATGGTCGATGTCAGTTCTATCTGAGGTTCCTGCACGTGGTTTCATTGACAGGCAGGCTCCCTGGCTGTGTGGGGCATGGCTACAGGGAATCTTGACATCTGGGGCGGCGGTGAGCAGGTCGAATTCTTCTCTTGGGGGGTGTTTGGGTCATGACATCCTGGGCCATCGTCTGGATGAGAATCGGGGGGAAGGGGTCGTCCCATTTTCCCTTTTCAACTCTCAAACCATTCTTGACTAGGGCATTGCCTTGGGGTGGAACTACCACATCCTTTCCCCCTTCCACATCACATCCTACGCCCCTGGAAGTGCTATGATAGAGACATGGGTCATCTTGGTCAGTGGGTACTATTCTCAGCCTTCCACTTGACTGTGAATAACCTCTGTATTGGGGTCTGGATGATCCCACAATGACACTAGCGGTCACAGATGGCTTCAAGAACTCACCAACTCGTTAAGACAGTGCAGGGACATTTATTTGCAGAATATTAAAGGGGCTCACTAAGGGCCTCCCTCTCTCGTCTAGAGTAGAGCTTATTCTCCCTAACCCAGGCATCCCCCAATCGCAGGTTTGTCACTAGACCTTGTTAATCCTTGCCATCCAAAATGATTTCCATCTAATGGTGATGGCCTAAAGACAAATGCCTTCTCTATGGTCTCGGGAGGATAGCCGGGGGCAACGTGCTCGCCTTGGAAGCAAGACGACACGAACCACCACAGGTTCGATCCCCGGGTCCGCGCTTAGAAACCTCTGGGTATTAAGCGCGTTATAAATAACCTATCATATCATATCATATCATATATCTAGGGGATGCGAACAATCCAGGGGGTCACTGATATATGTCCCCTAATGCAGGATAATGTCAGCATTGGCGCCTTCCAGGCACTTTTGGCCTCACTTATTACTTTCCTTCCGCACTCTGATATTCCTCTTCCTGTGTCTCGCACACACACACTTGTTCTTCTATCCCTCTGTTCTTCTCTACTATTTATCTCTTACTTCCTACCAGTCTCTCTCTACACCACTACTGCTCACCCCTCTCCACCCCTCCTCTATTCACATGACCACTACTTCTTACTTCACCCGCACCTTCCCCCCCAGTTACCAACGTTCACTTCCCAGTTACCTTCTCATTCACTCCCCAATCTTACTCTCACTCACCTTGCTGCCACACATTAAAACCCAAATATCACTTACTCCCACCAAACAATACCTCACCTCACACACTTAAGCACCTCTTATCCATGCCCCCCTGCTCTGTCCTTCCTCCGCCTGGTATCTTGGGCCCCTTCTGTAGTGACCTAACAGGAATAACCCACACTTCATACTTCCTGTGCCCCCTTTTATCCTCACTCCACCACCCTCCATTGACTTTCCCCCTGCTGGTTCCTCAGACCAACCACTGCCTGTCCTTTACACAGCTGAGGTGTTAAAGCAAGACAACATTTAAAAAGGGGTCTTTAGCCCTTCCCCTTTCACATATGGGGGTCCTGCGGCTTCAGGCAATGTCTGTCTGCTGCAATCAATGTTGTGGGGGTGGACCTTTAATCACCTTAACAAAAAAGAGGCCCACCACTTGAGTGAGTACACAGTTGTACATAAAGCAAGTTCATTTTACAAATGCTCCGGTGAGTGGTTAAATGGCATTGCAGGTCCAAAATAACTCCTGTCTCAACAATACAAAATCAGTTGGTAGTTTATATACTTTTATGCAACAATAAACACTCCCAGCTACATGTATTACTCTCCACCCACCAAATATGAATGGAAAAATCTTCTTCAAAGAAATACTATCTTTCCCCCATTCTTCCATTTTCAGTGGTCAGGCTTATCTTCAGATCATATTTTAAAACGCACTTCTTCTTGGGATTGGTTGTAGCAGGTCCTGACGTTGGTGCATGATTTAAACATTACTATTAAACTTAATTTATTGCTAGCAATATCTGGCCTGAAATATTTTAACTTTAAGTATGATTGCACGTGGTCTTGCTGACTTATTTTAGCAAATAGAGGAAGTTCTGTTTAACCATTATTTCCCTTGACCTATAGATGACCATCCCCATTCCACAGATTTCTGGCAGCTTTAAAAGACCTAAGTTATGCGGCTACATACAACCTCTGATGATCTGGAAAAATATGTAACCAAACAAATGACTGATCCCCTCTAAAGATTTGAATACAAAGGGCAAGATAACATCTGTTTCCTTGAGACCTTTCCAATATACAAGGGTCCCCCTTTATCACACAATTGAAACTCCTAAATAGCTTTAGGCATTTAGCATTTACTGTGTTTAACTACTGACCAGAATAAACAACAAATTAATTTTGGTCACGCTCTCAAACATCAGAAGATTATATCTACAAGACTTATCGGACCATAAACTCAAGGATTTTTCTGCAGATGCTGACCGCAATAGATTGGGATTGCTCATTTACCTGCCTTTTGTTGTCTGGAAACCTGTTTAGAATTCTAAGTGCATTTTGCAAGGTAGCCATAACCACTATTTTCTGAATCATTGTATAAAAAAGGGCATTTATCATGAGTCACAAATGTCTGATGGGTACATGTATGTTTTTATATTTGGTAGATTTGATACATTATCATGATGCGTGCGTGCAAGCTAATATTGTATCAGTTCTGAACAAAAAGTAACCCATGCGCAGTTTGCTGCACCCCCAGTGATCAATATGGCACCCACAACATGAATTGATCATAATAGAAGGGACCCTCCTTGACCACCCCAACAATGTCCCATTTCATGTGAGGGCTTTCAGCTGGTTCGAGATGCTGGCTTGAAGAGGGAACAGTTCTGCAGCACCCTCACAGGCGATTAGTGTTTGAGCATGTGGCTGTCACTAGAGCACTCAACCCACTTGCTACGACTAGAGTTTTGCTGGTGCGGGTTGCATGGCGGCTCAGCTTGCTCACGCTGTTGCAGGGTTTGCTCTGGGTCCTGTCTGCTCTTTGCTGTCCGTCAGGTGGTTCGCTGGCTCATCCACCACTATGGCTGTTCTATGGAACAAACTGAAAAAAAAGAATTGGTCAGTGCAGTTATGGGGTGATCCACAGTAGTACTTAATTCAAACCTGCAGGCACAAGAAGCAATAGAGACTGAGCCCTCCCACCCCCCACTCCCATACCCAGCTTCTGGGGCAGGACTAGCTGTGGCAGTCCCTGTGGCTGGCCTTCAAACCTAGGCTCAGGGGGGTCCCTATTCCCTCGAACAGGTGAGGTCTCTTACCCTTTTTTTTGTGTATGCACACTGGAGATCCGACTGACCCTTGCGCCCTAACATGAAAAAAAATTATGAAAGAACTGAAAAACTCTCTAGACAGCCACTACAGTAAATGGACCTGGCCCCCTGAGCTTGGCTTTCTGTTAACAAAACATTAGTGGTCATCAGATTAACACCATCCAAAATCATCATTGTGAGGCCTACTTTGCAAATGCTGCATGGTTTTCTACCACCTTTTAAAAAAAATTGCAGTCAATCCCCCTCAACACTGTGTGCGATTGTCTGCCTAGGATGATCAGGTACCAAGTGTGTATATCCACTGAGATTTGTGTACCTCACTGTAGCACCAACAGGCTTTGCAACTTAAAAAGTTGTGTAGTTGGAACAGGTTACCACGCCTAAATGGCACCAAAACTGCCCCAACCGGTGAAACATGGTTAAGGTTGGGACATTTTAGTTGGTGTATTTCTAAAGCATACACTACAACTGAACCTCTGCTCAATGGCAACTGGAAGTGATCTTGTTACTAATGTGTAAACCTGCATGGACCCGATGATCTCTGCGATAATTTAAACTTGTTGGCCATCAGCAAGCCAGATCAAGAGCATCATTTCTAATGGATTCCTTCTGCCCACATATTACTCAACTTTGGTATTCTATTTCCAGTGCTAGCTGTCTTTGGCCGTCTTTGGAAATGTTGAAAAAGTACAAGGGGGTGCAACGTGGCTCTGTCTGCTCGCCTGGCACCAATATGGGTTCCTTGCTGAAGTGCCCCATGACCTCCGTTACTTTTTTCCGCACACTGTATTCTTTGTAAATGGTGCTTGGCTAACTTTTATAAGCTGTGCCATGCCTATTCCCTGGAAGTATTCAGGCTTTAAGCCCTCTGCAGATTGTGGGAGACAAATGCCTGACCCATATATGATCTGCCTTTGTTTGGGGGGTGGTGGGGCTGTTCAGCTTTTGACATGATTGGCAAACAAAACCCTTCCAAGTTCCTGTACTTGGAGAAGAGGCAGGTGGTGGGGAAAGAAGAGCACTCTCATGCCTGGAAGGACAAGAAGAAAAAGAAGCAACAGAAGAGGTTCTGCTCCCCAAGCAGGTATCGTCCTTCTTCGAAGAGTCCTCATCACCTCTGGTCAAGTGACCCCGCCGAGACTCTGCCATTGCAGCACCTTTTCCCACCAAAACCTCTAATTGAGAGGAATTGGAGAGGTTTTGGCTGAAAATCCTAGACCTTTTCACCAAGGTGTGGTGTCTGCAAGCTCTCCCCCAACCATGTACCTCTCGCACTTGACCGAGCAGGCAGGGAGGCTTTTCTGGACCCTCACTTAACTTTTGGGATGTTGACCTCCATACATCTGTCCCCCTTGACAGAGCCTTGTCTGCACCACACACGGATATGCCCCACCAATGGGCAAGTTTATGTCAAAAGTGTCTGACCACTTTGAGAATAGTGATCCTAGCCTATTTGGGATGTCATCTCATTACTCTGGTGAGGCCAGGGACTTCCCAGAGGAGTTCTGTGGTGAGGGACAGGACCCGATGAATCTGGACACAGGCCTAGAGGAAGCCAGTGGGCTAGACATTTCCCGTAGCTGGACATCGTTGCGTCGGCTGCTCCAGGCAGGCCTCCTGAGTTTTTTCAAGGATGATGGTAAAGTTGGTGGAAACACTGCAGTTTTTAGCTCCTATCGGAGCGCAAATTTCAGTTTGAACTGCCAGTCATCCTGAATGAGGGTTCCCAGAGAAGCCCTACTTCCTTTCAACCTGGCTGTGGATGCCTCTGCTGTTGATGGATTCAGAGAATCCTGTGTATAGCCCTGCAGTCGTCCGGGACCTTGCAAAGAAGCATTGCCTGATGCCTTTCGATCCAGTCTTTCTCTCCAACCATATCTCCCCAGAGAGTTTGGTGGTGCAGGCTTCTATGGCGAACCTTAAGACAAATTATTTTCCCTTGTTGTCCAGACAGTGAGAACAAGAAATTGGATGATTTGGGGCTCAAGGTGTTTGCTTTGGGCAGTCTTGTTTTGAGAGCTGTTGATGTATATTGCACATTAGCCAAAAACTCATTTAGTGTCATCTCTGAGGCAGCAGAGAATCTTCTGGAAGAGGAGATGAAAGGCTTCAATGCCTTGGTGAAGGACAGCAAAGATGCTGCACACCAGCATTTAAATTCTGGCCTCGACGCAGCTGATTATGTGGTTTCTGCCATTGGCACAGGGTCTGTGCTGAGGAGACAAGCTTGGATGCGAACCTCTGGATTTACTCCAGACACCAAGCACAGTTGTGGCTGGATATGCTCTTTAATGGGAACAACCTCTATGGGGCTAAGGCAGACAAGTCCCTCCAGAGGTTTCTGGCATTGAAAGCCACAGCCAAATCCTTAGGATTGGTGGTTCAAAAGCCCTCCAGCTTGGCTTAGAGTGGTCAAGGTTTCAGACATTTTGCCTCTTATGCTCACATTGGTCGGGGTCTGGTGCTATCCAGCAAGCAGCAGCTGCACTGCCCCTCCTGCCAAAGCAGTGGTTGTGGAACACAGAGGTGTTGTTGCTATCTCAGCGGTCTCCATAATGACCCCAGGAGCAAAGCCTTTGAGCTGGTGGTCTGGCATGACACCCAGGTATCGGGTGAAAGTTTGCCTGTTACTCGAAGTGGTGTTAGATCACTTCTGTAGCTTAGGCCTTTCAGGTCGTATCGCAGGGTTCCTGCCTCAATTCTGCTGTATGTTCTCCAGACCACCTTCCCTCTGGCCACTTTCCTGCTGAAAGAGGTCAGTCAGCTTCTAGCATAAAGGTGCCCTAGAACATGTACCCTGTGCAGAGCCATGCTGTGGCTATTTTATTCTATTATTTTTTGGTTCCATAAAAGGACTGAGGCTGTGCCTCATTGCGGATCAGATATTGCTGAAATTGTACTGTCACAAAGACAAGTTCAAGAAGGTCATCTTGGCTCCGAGCCTGCAGGCCCTCGAACTACAGGACTGATTGGTGTACCTGGATCGCCAGTTTGTCTACTTGCATAGAGCAGTCCAAACCAAGTACACGAAGTACCAGAGATTTGCAGTGAGGTCTGCCCACTACAGTTTAAGGATTCTGCCATTCAGCCTTTCTTTGTCACAAAGGGGAAGCATACACACCACCTTCTACCTGGACAACACTAATCTGAGTTCGATCTCCAGACCAGGCCGTTGTGTCACCACATCTGTACCATATGTGCAGCCTGTTGGAAGAAGTTCAAAAAGTGTTCTATATCACCGCCCCAGGCCCTCTGTTTTATCTGGGTCATCTTGGATATCGGTCTGAGCAGGACCTCCTGAGGATGGTGGTAAACATCCTTCATATGGTCCATGTCTTTCACTGCCAGAAGCTTGTTTTGGCTTCAGCCCTTGTCTGTATTTTGAGCCTCATGGCTTCCTGAATCCGTCTGGTGCCAAAGGCTTGGTTACAAATGAGGTAGCTTCAGTGTTTACTTTGGTATCCATGGTCTCTGTTCCGGGGCAATTTGTCACACCTGTTAGGAGTCTGAGAGGTTTTCATGGAATTTCTCCTGTGTTGGGTCCTGTGACATAATCTGCTGAGAGTGCTGCTTCAGCAGCAACTCTGGGCCAACTGACTAATAACGCATACCTCACTGAAGGTTGGATTGCTTGCCTGTTAGATAAATGGGCTTGTTACTGTAAGTGGCCTTTGGTCCCTTACAGAAGCTGTAAAAAAATGTATTTGGAGCAGTAGTCAATCAAGCTGGCCCTGGTGGTCTTCCTCAAGCTGTGCGGGGCAAGTTGATGTATGTTGGTTCTGATGGAAAACATTGTAGGTTTGCACTACCTCAACAAACTGGGGTGTGTGGGGCCTTTGCCTCTATGAAGAGAAGCAATGCAATTGTGGTTCTGGGCTCAGTTGAATGACATCTGTCTGTGGCCCATTTTGGTAGTTGTACCTCATTGTGGATACAATTAGCAGACATCAGCCTCCCATGAGGGGAAGCTGTGCCAGGAAGTTCTGGAGGAGATCCTCTCCCCATTGCAGGACTCCACAGGTGGACCTCTTCACTTCCAGTGTGAATAGAAAGTGTGAGCAGTTCTTTTCCATGGAATTTCCTCAACAGGAAGCTCTAGGGGTCGCATTGATTGTGACAGAATGTTGATGTCCTTCATGTGTTCCTGTTAATCCCGCTCATCCTGTTCGTTCTCAGAAGACTGCTGCAGGTCAGGTCCACATTGGGCCTGGAGGGCAGAGTACCCAGAGCTTCTAGACCTGTCCATCTTCCCTCCCAGGGGCCTTCCAGCAGAGCAGTACCTGCTCTACTCAGTGGCTGGGTCCTCCATCCAAACCTCGGAGCCTGTCACAATCCATGCCCCTGACCCCCTCAGGTATAACAGCCCCCTGGCAGCAATGGGGCTAAAGCCCTTCACACTGGCCCCAAGGGCATTAAAACTCCATCAGAAACATACATGGAGTCAGTCCTGGCGCCTTTGGCGCCAGGCTCATTGTCAGGAATAAAGCAATACCAGTTTTGGCCCTTAATCCAATTGGAGGCCTATTACACAGCTCAGTTCTTTAGAACCAAGCCATGCGGTCTAGTGTTTTGGGTGTGGCTGGGCCTGGAACTACTTGGCCTGGAACTACTTTACCTGGGCTTTTTAAACCACTCCCAAACAGCAGAATACGCTTCGAGTTATTCTGCACCCCTGCAGCGTAATGCTCACCGTGTCCAGCTCCTGCTCATCTGCTTCTCCGGTGCCCCGATCCTGAAGCCCTAGATCCGGATTCCATTAATAACCTGGAAGAACAAGAGCAGCCTTAGCAAGCAAGAACACTTACCTGTGATGTAACCAGCCTTGAATCCATCCTGCGCTTCTCTTACCTCACCCATCTCCGGGTTTCACCACAACCTGCAATGGAGAAGGAACAAGGTCAGCATTAACAAAGCACTTACCTGGGCAAGCAGCGCTTCAATCGCTAATTACTCCAGAACATCACTGCAACCTGTACAAAGTAGAGAAGAGAACACAGTTTAGCAATTAACACCAATAAACAGTGCAGCGCTACGCGCATCAATAACTCACCGTGGTCTTCGCCATCGGTGCGGCAACTCCGAGATCGAAAGCATCCCTGTGAAAACAAAAAGGGACATTGTTAGGGAACAGCGTAGTGGAGCAAGACCCCGAGAAGACAGAGAAAATGGAGGGAAAGAAAGAGACAGAATAAAGACAGAAAAGACATTATAACTCACCTGGAAGACAGCAAGCAGAGTCGGAGTCACAGCTGGTCTGGACCCGACATAAGGGCACACGGACCAGTGAAACAACTAGGTCCACAGAACGCCCGCACCAACCATGTGCCCTTGCACAGAGACACAGGATGGAGAGTTCAACTCCCAAAAACCTAAGGCGCTACCCAAAGTCTGGCACATAACCAAGCAGGGAGGGGTCCGGGATAGCACTTAGACCTCCATCCAGTATCGAGTGGCGCCCCCGTGGATACCAGGTGAGCGTAACACAACCTCAACCTTCATGCCTAGCTGCTGAGAAGTTATGGTATTAGGAGTGGGACTCAGCAGAGGATGTCCTTGATGTACTGTGAAGGATTCTAACTGGGCGTCACACACTGGATCAGGACTCTTGCCCTTAGCCTAGGATGTAGTGCTCAATTAGAATACTTTTTCTTTATTTTCAACAAATTCGAATTGAGCCAATACCCAACCCGTCTCACACCTCCCTTTTACAAATACCACGGGTCACAATGAACCATGAACCAGGCCGGTTGGTGGGAATACAATATTTATTTCTTTTAATTTCAAAGACAATCACACTATTTTTATATGGGCAGCAATCACCAATGGGGTGATAATTACAGTGTACTACTGAAATTCACTTGGGTAACCTTCTACAAGAACATAGCCAAAGCACCAATGAATAGGAACACTTTTTCAATTGGGATCGATAGCACCCAAGTTAAGGTTTCCCTCTGCAATGTTCCCTGAACCACAATTAATTCTGAGTGGATAGAAAGAAGCAGCAGGTAGTCCGGGATATAAGGCAGCAAACAGAATCAAAATCCGACCTTCCCTCACAAAATAGGAGGAAAGCCATCCATGAATATAAAAGTTACGCTGCAGTTGTAACCCATCACACAGTGTACCCCTTTTCTTTACGGAAAATTAATTTACTCAAAATATTGCTAAGGATTTACAAGATGGGATGAATGAAAGGATGGCGCTAAAATTAGGAATTCAAGGACAGGGTGCACAGAGAATTCTAACAGTCTTATATTACCAAGGCAAGGATAGGATTTCTTAGAGAGTAGAACAAAGATAAAGTATCAAGATGGGGTAGACTATGCGTGGCTATGGAATGAGGAAATACTCACAATCTGCACTTATGTTTGGAATTTGGACAGTCACCCGGTTCTGGACTCAAAAGCTCTGGTCACAGGGTAGCGGGCACCACTTACAGCAAACAGCTGGCCAAGTCGGGTCCCTGGATGATGGCAAGGGTACAGCGGGCATACAGGGAGTGGGCAAAAAGTCCCATAGCTTTTCCCCTTGATTATTGGGATTTTAGTGGGGTTTTCTGGATCAATGGCCTTGCTGGGATAGGATCAGCTATGCTTTGGCCTTGCTGGGATAGGATCAGCTATGCTTTGGCCTTGCAGTAGAGTCTGGAATCTTGCAATGGTGGATCTGGAAAGTCTGTGAGCTCCTACCCTTTATATAAAAGTGGGTGACATCACTTGTTTATTGTTGGGCAGAACTCAGCTAGACCCACCGGATAGGTCAGCCAATGTTGGTTGCCTCCTCTAGGAGGGGACTCAGTTTATGGGGTTTGTGTTTTTATGAGATGCAAAGCCTTCCCACAGTCATTTTTGCCAAAAATCATTCTTAACATAAATTACACATTTGTACAGTTGTGGGACTTTAACATATTACATAGCCAGATTACATATTTCACCCAGAGCATGGTGTTCCCACTCCCAGGTCTGTACGCCATTGTTTCGCCCTTCTAATACTTTTTCCCGATTTTAGTGAGATCTACTTCACCCAAAATCCCACAACTTTAGGTGTGTGTGCATATTATCATAGGGCATATTTCTATTAATTTGTAATGTTCCACCATATGTACTTTCCCCGTGATTTACATTCTCCTGGTGTTTGTGTCCCACACATGCTATGGACGGGCGCAATATCTTGTTTAGAAGCCACGAAAATCACATTTAAACTGTAAAACTTTTACATTTCTGCACTGTCTGGTTACAGATTTAACAGTCTTAAAAGTTTATTCATCAAATAGTATTGTGAGACAGATGGTCAGCCTTTGTCCTTCAACTGGGACCATTTTATTCTTCAGCTACCACCAACTGTCATTTTCAGCCCAACGTGGCCATGGGGGTTTCCCAGTTTGATTTAATGTTTATTGCCACTTCCCCCGCTTCACACATGGGTGTCCCAGATCTATTGTCTCAAGCTGAAGCCCAAACAAATGCCTGACGAGCGTGTGACATTTCTTTGTCTTGGTCCATTCAAAGTTTGCAAAGGTAGCAGTTAACAGGTAGGTTGTCCCAGAATCTAGTGTGGCTTCTTTTGGGGGAAGGCCTCAGTTTAGCCAGCAGAAAAACCTGTTTGGGAGCTTCCTCAGTCAAACCAATGCATTTCATTCTTTATTTTATTTTGTTCTGAATCAGAAGCAAGCCTTTTGAAATAAAACATCCCATATATGTTTCCCAGCAAAACCCCCTTTATATAGACAGGGCCTTATCCATCAGACACTTTTAAAACCGGTATTTTTCTTATTTTGTAAAAGCACATTGAAACATGTGGTGAAGTCTGCTGATATGTCCCTTTCAAAAGGTTTCTCTTCCATTTGAATTTCCCACATGGGTTTGCAGCCTTAGTCAGTTTCTCCCAGACAGCAATCTGTTTAAGATGCAGATCCACTGAAATTGACATAGGCCCACAGAGCCAGGGCCTCTTTTGAAGCAGTGATTTTTGACATTTTGGGGCCCAAAAGTCAAAGCGTTTTTCGTGCAGCTGAAATTAAGTTTCTGTTGATTTCCCAGATTTTGTCTGTGACAGCCTGCCATTCAGGAATAATGCCCACTCCTGCTGGGGCACAGTCTGAATATGGATGGGCATGGCCGGGCCTTAATGATAAAAGCAGAGTAATGTAGAACAGATGAAAAGAGCATCAGAAAGGCATCATTTTAAATGTAAAATATTTCCCTTTTTCCATGGGGAACTTTGGGCTAGCAGCAAAGCGCACAGCTTTTCACTTTGTTTCTTTGGTACAAACAAGAACACACCCTGACAGCTTTTATCCGAGTGCTCCCTGTTCCAACTTGCCCAATGGTGCTTGGCAAAACAGTGCAGCCATCCTTTTGTAGCTGCAAAACACAGTTTTGAAGCAAGGCAGTGGTGCTCAAAGGAGCCAGCACAGCCATTTTTCTGGTTCTGCTGAAGTGCAGCTTGGTGATGTGGGGGAAGTACTGCTGAAAGGGTAAATATATCCCACAGTACGAAGGTTCACTCAGAGCCGACCACCAAGTGTTTTTATGCCTGCAGGTGGCAGAAATGATCAGCTTGGTGTCGGGAGAGAAGTATAGACCATCTTACTTGTCCTACTTCAGTACTGGATTTCCTGCTCTTTGGTTCAGATTTTCCAGGTGGTTAATCGGTAGCACATACTGTCTAAGGTTAACTTTAAGTGAGGGCCTAAAGGTAAAAGGTAAAATGCCTTATCAATCTGGCTCCTTCGTCTCCCTCTGAGGATTTCCCTGATATGTCCTAACCTCACAGACCTGAGGTTTCTCAACAGTACATTTTTCTGAGATGCCAATGTCATGCTCAATTTGAATTGCTCCCTTTTTCTCTTCACCCTGATCCTACTGCTCCCTCTATTCTACTCTCCCCTTCGCCTGTCCAGTCTTACTCCCTCCAGTAGCCTTCCTGATTTCTCTGTTCTGTCCCTCGGATTGTTCTCTCCTCTTTCCTCACCCTTCTCCACTCCTCTCTCTCCTCTTCTTTCTACTCTCCCAGAGCCACCCTACTCTCACACAATCCTTTCAGTCCCTCATCACGCCTCTTGCTCTTATATCTAGCCACATGCTCATGGTCTACCAAACACCCTCAGCCTCAGTCTCCCCAGCCTCACTCTCCCCATCAGAAACAACTCTCTCACTTCAACACCTCACCTGCAACAAGATACAGCACAATCTCTGCAATACTCCAACATCCTTCCTCCGCCTGTTTTCTAGGGCCACCTTCAGTGCACATGACCTCTCCCATTCTGGCTCTCACAGGAGCTTTATACTCAGACTTCATATTCCTTTATTTTCTTCCCCCTTCCACTGGTTACACTGCTCATCTGATTCTGTGGGCCAACCTAGTCTTACTCATCCCTCCCCACCCCACCGTTGGGCCACAACACGTGGTTTTAAAATCTGTTTAGCCCTGCCCCTTTTTGCGTGCCATTTGAATCCGTCTCTCAGGTGTGGGGCTCTGTTGTTGGGCTGGTATCGGAGATGCAGCAAGTCCCCTTTTGTTGGGACATACCAGTTGACCAATGTTCCTGCTCTTAAATTACTTGCTAATCTGGCAGCTCCATTCTGCAGAATGCAATGGCTTTTGGTTGCTGCATGGTTTTCTGGGACTGGTTGTCTTATAATGATATGCAAAGAATTCTGGCCAGAATAGGATTTCTAAGCACTGGGTGATCGACAGTGTTACTACTGTCAACAAGCATGGCATATGGGGGGAGGGGTGTGCAGTCACTGGGGCCCTCCCAAACGGCCTCACCCTAACTCTGGGGCAGGACTGGCTCTGGTGAAAATTCTGTATGGCCTTCTAACCCAAGTCAAGAGGGAATTCTGTTTCTCGCTACTCCCCCCCACCTAATGCAGTCATGACTGACCCAGTCTCATACCTCCATACCTCCACCCCTTCTTCTGACTCAACTCCACGTTCCGCAGGCTCTCCAGTTTCCTACAGGTATGTTGAGAAGAAGTTTGTGGGTTTGTTTTGACCCAGCATTATGGCCCTTAGCCCTCACACCCTACAGATTTACTAATTAACTCCTTACACTGCCATGGTTGCTGTCTTTTTTTTATGGGCCATCCATTCTAGAGGGGCATGAACCATGACCAACTTGAATTTACAGCCTGTTTAATGAATGGTGCGGTCAGAAATATTATTGTCCCTATGGTTCGGCCATGTGTTTTTAACCATACGTTGATCGATCGTCCAAACATTTCCTATGGACCGTACCAGAGTTTTCGTCTTTTGAACACAAGCGAAATCAGGCAGCAGGGCGCGGCCATCTTGTGATAATCTTATCACTTGCCGCATCGGCCTGGGTGAACTGCCTTTGCGGCACTAAATCATATCCCCCGCCCCTGACAACACTACACGCGTACGCCCATTTCACAACGCCAAAGCACATCTCGTGTCAACATTCTCTGCGCTTCAGCTAATGACGTGTCACCATGGAAATGGCAGGACGCCTCTTTCCTCAATAAGTATAAACAGACCGTTTCACAACACACAACAGCAGATTTTCTATTCCATTCCTATCACTGTATTTCTTTGAGTATTCTGTAACTCGTTTCTGTGCTCTGTTCAGCTACCCTCGTTGCTTGTAGCCCGTGTGAACAGATACCAGTACCATCGCTATAAATTATTTTCATTTGTTTACCACACAATGGCAACAATAATGCCCTACCAGTACGAGCCTGAGTATTCTGAGGAGGAATTACTGGAAAGAGAAAGATGCGGAAACGATGGGGCTTCGGACGACAGTTGGGAGGACGATTCAACAGATGGAAGACCTGGGCCTAGTCGCATGGACAGTGTTTCCACCTGGTGTACCTGCAGTATGGGCTTGCTAATGCCAACCGAGTAGGAGATCTGCTGCTGCCGAGAAAACTCTGGATGCTTGTCCTACATATCGCAAGGCGAGCCACGTCCGCAATGCGTTACCGAGCTGCCAGACTTCAGGGCAGCCTGCCTCACACAGTCCGTGTTGAGGATTTTGATGGTGCTTATGCACGAACTTCGCGCAACAGTTCACCCTCGTAATCCAAGTAACAAGTATACTCTGGTTGTGATGTCAGTTAGGCCACTTCTATTTCATGGTTGTCTCCTATATTCTCGCAACTTCAATATATCATTGTCATATCAATTTAGTTTTGCAATTCTCTAGTAATAGTCGTATAAAAGTCATTCAATATTGTCCAGTGTCTAGTTAGCATTTGTCTTGGCAAAGATGCCATTGGATACAAGAATTGTCATTGACAACTAAGGTTTAATACACTTATCTTGGTCATTTAAAAACAGTTTGTATCTCTCTCTTTCACAGGTGGTACCGGCTGGTGGCCTTTCGTTCTTTTACATGGTGGCTTCATGGGAGGCTTGGACACCGCGTTCGACGAGTAATACCCGCCTGTGTCGTTGGTGCCATTAGAGAAACTTTCCCCAGTGACAACGGTCAGTACAGGGGATTTTCCCTCGCTGTGCTGCAACCAGACCTTTACAATGTGTTTTGTGCCATCAAAATAAGAAACAAAATAAAACACAACATATTTTTTATCAATGGTTGTTTCAGTTTTTAAGTGAATCAAGTGTGTCTCCATTCAGCAGTGTTCCAGTGCCTTGTCTGCACGCCCCAGGCCCATCCACCCCCCCCCCCTCTCCACTATCAAAGGCAGTTTGCACCAGTGCATGTTGCATGTGCACTGCCGAGGGGTGCTGTCAGGAGCGTGAATGGCCAAGGTGCCAAAGACCATGTACACTTCAAAGCTATCTTTCGCGCAGGGGTCATTGTTCACATGGCCTCCTCAGACCCCGTGTCTCCAGGCAGGCTCCCCTTGAAGCAGGCTGCGCCCCTGCAATACACATAATACCACGACATATACACGTCATTCATTCACAAACGCACCCCTTTTTGTAATTCTTTATAAACCACTTGATATTTATCATGAGATCATCTTTGAGCACTGCAAGTCAAATCGTGAACGTGCTACCTGAGAACTCCGGTGACCGATGCTAATCTGCTCGTCGTTGTGCTATCTGTGAACTTCTGTGACCGCTGCGAGTCAACTCGTCAGTGTGCTACCTGTGAACATCTCCCTGTTCTCCTGCCACTAACTATGCTTGCTGAATCTAACTGTTTGTTGGTCAAGGTAAGGGCATGTATCCTAATCATATCTCCTTCATCTGTAAATTTCTATCTATTTCGAAGTAACGTACTCAGTAGTGCTATGTTCATTTGTCGCATTGCTATTGACTTGAGTTTCATTTGTTATGTTATCGATATATCAATTTTCATCAGTGTCAATTGCCACCGAATTGCATCTTTCACGGACCGTGTATATAATATAAACATGTTTCCTTTTCATGCACGATAGTACATTCAAGGGACGAGTAACATGTTCTGATTTTCGTCAAATCAATGAATTGTTTGTGAAAGCTATCCTAAAATACAGCCGCCCACGCTGCACTGGTTTTGCTGTGGTGACCAAAACAAAGCTGGCATTGAAGAATCTATGCTCTAATTCCTTCTTTCTCACATTTTTATGCAAAGTAAATTTTGGATAATGTTGATCTTTATTTTGCAGAATTTACAACAATCCTGCATGTTCGAATTTCCGTTGCCCTCCGAAGACCCATGACAAATCTGAAGGCACTACAATGCATGTATTCCCTAAGAATGTAGATCGAATTAGAGAATGGGTCAGATATTGCGGATATGCACCGGCAGAGCTTGAAAGTAGAGTCAAAAAAGTCTTGGAGGACAAGAGGGGTGATCGATACCGCATCTACAGCCGGCACTTTACCCCGAATATGTACGACACATCTTTGTACACAAAGAAGAATCAACTGAGAACGACTCGAGAATTGCTCCCTAACGCTATTCTGACTTTATTCGTTCACATGCCGCCACAGGTGAGTCACGCTTCCGGATTTAACTTTAGGCCTTGCGGTAGTGTGCAGGTAACCATATGGATTGATTGGTATTTTAGGTATAAATGTCTCATAATACTTTTAGATATTTATATGTTTGTATAGCTTTTTAAATAATGACCATTTTGCTAAACATAAGTCCTTGTTTTTAGAACCCTCATAGAAAATTGATTTATGGGCACAGATAACTATGCTATATTATGCAATTACCTATGCATAATATTCTCATATTCAGTCTCCTTACATGCCAATTTTTAATATTAGCATTTCTAAATCAAATAATACTTTCCCTTTACAACTCCATGACTATCCACCGAATATGAAGCAACAAGATTCAACATCCATGTCTTGCCTGGAGCCATCAACCAGTTTGAGCGCGTATCCGTAATCTTACTTAGCTATTCTGTTCCAGACTTGTTTTATGCATGGAATTTGAGCTAATGTAATCATATTTGCGTATCGTGTAATTCTTTTACCGAATGTTTCATTCGTGGTTTGCTATTGATATGTACCTATGTCGTCTTTCCAAAGTTTGTGTTCAATTTCCAATATTTCCATCCTTATTAATGCAAGTACTGTGTTTCAGGGAGATGCTGAAGCGTCCACTACAATTACAACATCCCTAGTAGTTGATCCGGAGCCAGAGGTATGATAGTTCCATTGAATGAGATAATCTGATCATATTTAGATATCGTGTAATTCTTTTACACAATGGTTCATTTGTGGTTTGTTATTTATATGTACCTTTGTCATCTTTCCAAAGTGTGTGTTCAATTTCCAATATTTTCATCCTTATTAATGCAAGTACTGTGTTTCAGGGAGATGCGGAAGCATCCTCTACAATTACATCATCCCTTGTAGTCGATCCGGAGCCAGACCTTGTAGTCGATCTGGAGCCAGAGGTATGCGTACTGACAGTACCCTCTAATGAAAGAAAGTTGGTCCACTTTTATGTGTAATGCAAATGACTTATTTGAAATGGATACTCTTTTCTAGGGATGTATACAAGATCTGTATATTGACGGGAGGCATGCAGATCCGAGTCGGTGCACCAGCTTGCTGATGGTGATGTTAGAGTAAAGAAGGTTTCAAAGAAAAGAAAGAAAAATAAGGTTATTTATAAACAGTTTATATTTTTAGCAATTGTTTTGTGCTGAGGCCTTCATTATATGCTATAGTACGATACTGTATGTTGGATTTACACTGAACATCCTTTTTCCTATCTGTCCGGTAGTTGCCCGATGGAGTACGGATTATACAGACACAGACAGCGACACAAATGAGAGATGCTTCTTGCCAAACTGTTTTCACCATGGAGGAACAATTAATTGAGGTGCGGTGTGTTCAGACTCGAGATGCCTTTGTCCAATGGCCAGAAAATGAATTTAATGTGACCGGCGAATCCAGCAAAGTGTTTTTGGACCATTGCTACAATGCGACTGCTCTGCCAGATGAACATGAAACTGAATGTATAGAAGATAGTTTTACATTAGTCGCAGAGCACTTGACACAATCGACAGACGCCAAAAAGTGCCCCCCAAAAATCAGTTGACATTGATGTTTTCTCCTATCCACTATGAAGTAATAGATGTTGAAATGACAGAGACTGAAGCATCAACACAATTGACCGACGAACTAGATAAAGATCTCAACTATAGTATGTCCACTTTGGCTGATATGTCTACAACAGTTCAGTCTGAAACAACAATGATGCAGGATGACAGTCTAATAAGAGGCCAAATACAAAGTATTCGACAGCAGCTTGATGGAGATTATAAAGATGCTGAAATGTGTGCATTCAGTGAGAGGGGAAGTATGTGGGAAGCCATTGGTGAATGTGACTCGTCTAACACAAGGCAGTAACCTCAAAATACATGCCACCTGTCAAACATTACATAAAACATTTTCATGGTCCGCTCAACCGATGCTGGGGAAACTGCCCGCTGGCAATCTACTGTGTGCAGCTGCTTTACTTTTCAGTGGCTCTAGTTTCAGGAAGTTATCCAGTTTCTGTCAGTTTGTGGGACTCCATTTCTTTTCTAAAACGCAGTACTACAAATATGAACGTGATTATCTATTCCCTGCCATTAGTGAAGCTTGGAAAATTGAACAATTCTCTATTCAAAGTACAATCTCCGACAAACGGTTCAGGCTAGCCGGTGATGGACAGTGTGACAGCCCCGGATTTTCTGCTGAGTACTGCACATACCACTTTCAGGACATGGAAAGTAAGAAAATTGTGAGTTTGGTGGTCATGCAGGTGTCCGAATGTAAATCCTCAGTGGCCATGGACAAACTTGGTTTTATAAAATCACTGGAAGATCTAAAATCGAGGGGAATGCAAATCAACCTCATAGCCATGGACAGACACGTTTCAATAGCCAAGACCATGAGAGAGCAGTTTCCAAATATTCAACATCACTTTGATGTATGGCATGTTGCCAAATCAATCAATAAAACAATATCTGCTGCAGGGAAAAAAAAGGTTTGGAAAGTATTTCACAGTGGTCCCAGTCTTTCAGCAGCCATCTTTGGTGGAGCTCCAAAACATGTGATGGGTCTGTGGAAATTCTACTGGAAAAATGGCGGTCACTAATGCACCACTGTTCCAACATTCACCACTGGACAGAAAACACACATTTTCACCAATGTGAACATGGCCCTTTGTCCCCGGAGCAGGCACGGAAGAAGAGGTGGTTGATTCCATCTTCACCTCCACACAAAGCCCTTGAGAAGATTGTGTTTGATAAAACTCTATCAAGAGATCTGAAGGGACTCACAGAATTCTGTCACGTAGGAGATTTTGAGGTGTTCCACAATATGTGCCTAAAGTACAGGCCAAAGAGATTGCATTTCGGCATCGGGGGGATGAAATATAGGACATTAATAGTGGTATTAGTGCATAACGAGAATGTATGCCGTGAACAATCTAGGACTGCAGGAAACTTAGGGATGCTTCGCTACACTATGGCCTTTACGAAAAGAAGCAAAAAAATGGGTGGTCAAACCAGTATATGATGAAATGGAATTTGATTTTGTTAAATATCTTATTATTAATGTCGTAGAGATGCATACTCATAGAATTGCACGCAAATCTGTTCGGAGCACACATACATTGCCAAAAAACATTGCCAACATGCCATGTCCACCCAAAGCAGAGCTTGTTGAACAGTTCAAATCCCGGTACAAACAATTATCTGTTTTTATTTTTGCCAAAAATGTTTTTATAAAGTGTCCAAATAAAGTATGACATTTTTCTTTTCAAATCTATCCTCTGTCCTTTTTAAAAAAAAAATAGTACAATTATTACAATTGACATACAATGTAACACTGCTTTCACATTTCACAGTTTAGTTGAGCTACTGTGGGACCTTCATTTATTGTGTTAGTGCTCGATGGATAACAGTGTGTAAGAATCTTTGGGTTTTGGCAGTTGCCTTGCCATACAGTTCCCCAAACAGCTGAACATCTGCTCTTCACACAAATGGGATGATACCTAGGCTACATAAGATAATAGGCATGCAAGAAGTACTGACTGTGAAAACATGCCATGGGGTAGGAGGCCGTGAGATAAGCAGAGGTGGGGCTATTACAAGACACACTTTGACTCAGTTTATGTGTTTCATCGACTACAATTTTGGAGAAGGGTGCATTCTGTCATTGGCAAGTTTCCCCTACTCCTCAGCAGCGCCACGAACAGCGAGCAGTGACGGCTCCCAATTTTATCCTCCAGGGCTCGTGCTTCAAAATTCCCGTTCCCATGGATGCGTTGACATGGGATGTTGCAAACTAAGAATGTATGTTCATTGTGAGTGAAGGTCACCAGCTTTTAATTTTTGCTTGGGAGCTGGGGAGGCCCACGCGTCACACACACAGTATAAGGTTCTATTGTTTTTTTACCTTGAGAGACAGGGACCATTCCGAAAGGGATTGAATTGAAGGAGGGGTGTAATAAGGTAAGATATGATAAGGTTGTCCATTCCGAAACTGGTCCTAGTTACATGTAAGTTCAGTTTATGAAAAATCGTTGACACGAACAAAGTCTGCGTTACGGTCTGCATTACGCCAAGAGAATAAAAATGCAGAATATAATGTCAGTTTCTCGTTAGATTATTTTATACCAGAACTAGTCCAAATACGAATAGCTGACCGTTATTGCTGGGTTACATTGTACTCGTTTGTTCTGTGTGGCATATTGCAATGAAGTGCAAGTACAACCTTTGTGTGCTGGTCTTTCTACCGGGCACATGCGCAGTCCAGCATCGACACGCATGTAGACCACCACTAGTTTCCCCCTTGTTCCAACGCTAATAAATCATTACATTGTGCACCTCGAATTGTTGCCTCATTTTACGCATTACGTTTAGAGCTGAACGTACTCCATTGCACTATCGCCAGAAGCAAATAGAGGAGTACTTTGATATTCCACGTTGTGTTCTCTCGGTTCACATTGTGTCACCTCTGCGCTAATAAATAAAATGATTAATTGTAATAAAGATCGGCTACTGAGAAACATTTCTATTTTTCTGTTTTGCAAACAGGTACATCCTGCCATTCTGCGATTGTCATCTATTCCAGACCCCAACCGATGATTTCTTCAACCGCCAGCTGCAGCTACATGTTAATCACTGGATTTATTTGACTCTTTTTTTGAGACGATCGCCAAGGGCCAATATGCCCTTACGCTGTACCATCAATTAGGAGCAACATAACCTTTACGGTGCTCTAGTGCCAAGTTGAAGCACCAGCCTTGCAATTCACTGTGCGATCAAAGTGCTCCATTTACCCAAAACGAACACCCTGTGTACCAAAAAGGAGCAACACGTGACTCACGATAAACATTTGCGGATCGAGAGCAAAGAAAAAAAGTTCCATTTTGATTGAATATGTCAATCGCCGAATGTTCAAGAAACATTTAATGTGAAATAAATGTACTTTACCAATTGTACAGTCTTGCTGTTTCCTTTTAAAGTACAGTTTCATATTCCGAATTGTGACGCCCTGTGTTGTGAGACGGATCCCCTTCCACACCAGAGGAGCAGGAGCTCCCCCGGACCCTGCAGGAGCAGTGGTGCCCCTTGTTGGAGTCAACCTGAATTGCCCTCGAATTCTGGTAAGCACCTCTCCCCGTGCAAGAATCGTTTTTCACTGCTGCTAATTGCACCTACCGATTTGCCAGGCTGCAAGAATACCCACACAGCCTGCATGCTGTAATATTGATGCCAATAGCTGCGTGATTGCCACTGCCACCATTAGCTACCATAAGGTTTTTGCACCTCCAAGATGGCCGCCCGCCATACCTCGACGAGCCCCAGTGCCTAACTGGGCATAGCTGACTGTTCTCAGCTCTGATTGGCCATTGAGCCCTCTTCTAGAGCCTATCGCCAGCCGGTAGGCAAAGCCGGCCCACTCCCATCAAGGCCCAGGACAATAAGGCCAATTCCTGTCTTTGCCTGTCCTCAGCCTTCCTCGCCGTTCGCCCAGACCCCCTGCCGGATTCCTGACCCATTACAACGGTGAACTCAGCCTCGCTCAGGGGGCCCGTGAGTAAATGAACTGCAAATGACTTTTGATAAGACTGTCGCGGTAAATTTCATTTTGCCATTATTGTGCACCTGCGCCTCACTGCACGTTGTATCTGTGCTTCATGATCCACCCTACTGTAATGGCCCGCTCCCCCTCGCTCCAATCTATGCGCATCTACCAACGCCCAATTGCCCTGCACGTCTGCGCCTTCCTAGCTTCTGGGCACCCTGATACTGCTCACCGCCTGAGCGCCAACCTCTAGCCAACCTCCCGCATCAGCTCTGCCGCCGTCCCGATGACTGATAGCTGGTAATTACTTATGCGCGACAATTATATGTCCTCACTATTGTCTCCATTACATGCGCACCCTCACTGCTCTTGCTGGCTGGCTGTGCACATAACTGTTGATTACATTGGCGACATAGAAGCATGTGACTTTGTTTTTGCGACTCCCCTGCTCGCCCAGCGCTCACGGCACCCATGCTCCACTTCATCTACTCGACTGCATTCTGTAGATTAATCCACTAAGCGCCAGTAACTGCCTGAACCGTCTCCATGCGCTATGCTTAATTACTGCAATACTTTGCCATCATTGCCTATATGCTTGCTGCCTGTATGCTTAGCCGCACTCACACTCTCTGCCAACTTACATCTAACATAACTCATGTGCCGTTCTGTGTATTGGTAGCCAACTGTTGTCACCTGATGTTACATATTTCATACGGCCATGTTTGTGTCACCGCTTGTATTTAAATGAATTAAGGTTAGCCATCACACCTGCCAGTCTGCCTAACCTGAACTACGTGTTCTCAATTGAACTTATGTACTGCCTGTGCCACTAGCATTGCATTCACATAGTACTCACTACACACTCTGAGTCCTCCATCCCTGCCCACTGGCTTAGCCTACTTCCACTATGTATTGGTGCCTGACCACACTCCTCCACCTAATATACATTTACACTAGACGTTGGACAGGCCAGCCCTACCTACATACTAACCAACACACACACACTAGCACACGTAAGTTAGCTATTACCCACACCTTGTGGACTACTACTATGGACACTGCCAACCCTTACTTGGATGATCCAGCATTCTGGATACGCCACTTTGCTACCAGACCAACTCCCAATCAACCTTGCACTATTACTAATAGAAACCTCAGACTCAATTCTAGAATCACCCCACTAAAACAACGTCCATACTTGAAGCTTTATAATAGCTCATCCCTATCCTGTAACATCATCACTAACAACTACGCCCCAACCTTACCATGCTCTTACCACCCAAGCATCTCAATTAGAAACTTCAGACTAGGAGCACGATTGCGATTCAAAAACCCCCAACCACACGCTCACAAGAGCAACAAACTTCGGCGCAGTAAGAATACTCTAGCTAATCTGACCACTGATTTAGACAGCAAGCTAGCCCCCAGCACCAGACATGGCCCATCTCTACCATCGCAAAAAACTCCTGCAAAAGGCGCATTCATCAAAGCAGCCTTGGTGAATGCTAGGTCCCTATCCGCCCACGCACTGGACATCGCTGACTTCATAACTCATGAAAAGCTTGATTTCGCAGTTACGGAAACCTGGCTTAATGCAGCCTCTGGACCATCTCTGGCCCTTGCTATACCAAATGACTATGCTATCATAAAATGCGATAGAAACACCAACCAAGTGAAGGGAGGCGGACTCGCCCTCATCTTCAGAAACAACTACGACATTAGAGTCATTCAGGATGCTCAAATTCCCTCTGCCGAATCCCTGTCCATCAAACTGCCACTATCACCTAACCACACAGCAACAGTGCACCTTATCTACCGACCACCAGGACCCATTTCCTCATTCATAGAGGATATTGTATCCCTTGTATCCACCGACACTAAACCTAATTCACAAACTATCCTACTAGGGGACTTCAACCTTGGTTTTAATGACCCCACGAATAATAATGCCCGTGATCTAGCTAACGCCCTATCAGACTTGGGTCATACCCATATTATTCATGAGCCCACACATATCAAATGAAGAACATTGGACTGGCTCACCAACCTTAACTGCTCGATCAATCTTCTATCCAATGATCCATGGATTTGGTCGGATTATCATAAAATAACCTTATCCATCAAAGCCAACACACAACACCCTGCTCCTATCATCGCCACCCTCACTAGAAATAAGAAAGACATTACACCAGACCAACTCCTACCGCTATTACTTCCGCTTCTTGACAACGTGGCCACCTCCGACCCCACAGTCTTAGTAGACATTTACAATCAGGCAATACTGAAAGCCTTGAATACGATCGCCCCTCTAAAATTGCGGAAACCTAAACCACAACGTCACCTGAATACATTGTTCACGCCGCATCTTAGAGAACTACGTAAAACTAAGAGAACTGCAGAAGCACATTGGAAAAAGTGCCCTTCAGTAAATAATAAAAATGAACTAATTCTAGCAACTTCTAGCTATAAACAAGCTATTATACTTGCCAAAAAAGACACCTATAACAAAAGGATCGAACAAGCGGAATCTAACACAAAAGAACTTTTTAAGATTCTAAAAGAATTAGAATCCCTGATTGCCCCTATTGATAAATGTGTCACAGATGCACTATGGTGCAGCAACATCCAGAAGGCACTTCTAGATCAAATAGCCCATTTACAATCTAAAATCAATGCGAAAAAAGACCTGTTACTCGCTGACCCTGATCACAAACAACTTCCTAACAAGTCACCTACCTTTTTGAGCCAACATGTAAACCATTTAGTTTCTCACCCCTCTCAATTTGGGAAGTAGAAAACATCATTAGGAAACTTAAACCATCGAATTGCCAAGGCGACGCTTGTCCTGCTCCGATTATCAAAGCAGCAGCTCATGAACTGGCACCATTCATTACTAAACTTATCAACGTCTCCTTCAAAACGGGAGTAGTGCCTGATAACCTAAAAGACGCTTCGGTCATCCCACTAATCAAAAAACCCACTCTTGACCCAGCCAACCCGTCTAACTATAGGCCGATAACAACTGTACCCTTCTTACTAAAGATACTAGATAGAGCAGCCTACCTGCAAATACAGGCTTATCTAGAAACAACAATCTTCTGGGACTAAGGCAATCCGGATTCCGACCTAGACATGGCACGGAAACTCCCCTAATAGATCTCACTACTCGGATTCAAATTTTAAAAGACAATGGCAAACTAGCACTGCTCTTACTGCTTGATCTGTCAGCAGCTTTTGACTTGGTCAACCACCAAACGCTTTGCCACCACCTGAAATCTGCAGCTCACTTTTTTCCGACACAGCCACTGCCTGGATCAGCTCCTTCTTGGCTAACCGAACCATGAGCGTCTTTTCTCCTACTGACTCGGCTGAACCCTCACCAGTCCCGTGTGGTGTCCCGCAAGGCTCTTGCGTGTCCCCAACGCTCTATAAAGTATTTACAAAGCCCCTTTTCGATATCCTTGACTATCTGGGTGTCACGTATACGAATTATGCGGATGACACCCAGATACTCATTCCTATCTCTGGCGACCATGAAACTGATAGCAAAACCCTCAATGAAATATATGCAGTAATACAAGCGTGGATGGCACACCATGGACTTTGTCTCAATGACGAAAAAACTGAGTTGATTATCCTTGGTACTCACGCTAAACTAAAAAAACTAAATACTGCTTTCAAATCGTTCACTATTGATGGTAACCCCATCCCTGCCTCTAATAATACTAAAACCCTTGGTATCTACCTCGATGCCACATTATCCTTCACCAAAAAAACCAATGCAGTAGCGTCTTCAGCCGCCTACACATGTAAACTTATTACCGCATGTAGGCCGTTTATCTCCACTCCCAACAGCATTAATCTTGCTAGAACGTTAGTCTTGTCCAAATTAGATTATTGTAATGCCCTCTACTTAGGCACTAGCCGCAAAAATATTCACAAACTACAAATAACTCAAAATAACGCCATTAGGGCAGCCCTCAACCTCCCTAAGAAGTTGCATATCTCTGAGACTAGACGTAATCTGCATTGGCTCCCTATAGAGCACAGAATATCCCTCAAAGCTCTTGCCCTTACCAACAAAGCCAGGGCTAACCTCGCACCATCCTACATCTTTAAACAACTTACCCCACACACATCTACAAGACCACTTAGAAAAGCTCAAGTTAACACTATGTCTATACCAAGATTCAAACTCCATAACTCGGGAGGAGTTTGTTTCCCTGTACAAGCCTCAAAGCTATGGAACACTCTACCTGGTCCAATCAGGTCTGTACCCTCCTTCAACCTATTTAAACGCAACACCAAACGTTGGCTTCATGACCTGGACACATTGACAGCTTAACATCTTAGAGCTTAGATTTACTGCCTACCCACTGTACATATTGTAAATAATATTACTATCTGTCTCACCTTCGGCCCACCGCCTTAATCGCAACATGTATGCTTGTACCTGTAATACCAATGTATGTATTTATTTGTAACCACAACTATTGTAACTGTTTGCTACTGCTTGCTAATGTAACTGTACTCTTATGTAACATGATCAAACAACTTAGGCGCCCGTATGCCCCTGGGCCTGGTTGCGCTTTATAAATAAACCAAATACAAATACAAATGTGTGTTGTTTTCCGGGTTCTGCGTCAAGTTGCGTAGGTGACGACTGGGCGCGTTTGGCTACGCTGCCCAGTAACGTCACAAAGAGAGGCAGAGAATATCAATGATTTGGTGATGTCAGGCTCAGGGGCTGGGGATATGATTTAGTGCTGCAAAGGCAGTTCACCCAGTTGAGGTGCATAGGAAACGTTTGTACGATCGATCAATGTATGGTTAAAAACACATGGCCGAACCATAGGGACAATAATATTTCTGACCGCACCATTCCTTTGTTATTCCTCAGACTGTGAATGGCTCATTTCACCCCCAAACATTACAGTTCAATTATGGGGTAGTTATTCGTCTGGGATAAACGTTTCCAGCTAATATAAGTGCTCTGATTTTCTTACCCTCTTTGGCCTATGAGGGAGGTGTCTGTTGTATAGATACATTTGGGAAGTCTGGAATAACCATTATTGGTCTTTCACAGTGTTGACCTTCAACATTTCAAAGGCAACTTGGACTTCTTGGTTACAGCAGACTGAGTTAGGGTTTTGTTTTGTCAGTTTGTTCATCGAGGTTGCTGCCATTGAGTAGAAATTGGGGATGAAGCATCCGATACCCCACCAAACCAAGAAAGGCCCAAAGATCTTTTAGTTTTTGGGCAGGGCATTATTAACTGCTTCAACCTTGCTATGATGAGGTAGCAACCTACCAGGTCCCACTTGGAAGGCCATATATTTCACGTTTGTTTGAGCCAAGTGACATTTGGATGGGTAAATTGTGCATTTTGCTCTTGATAGGATATGATAGGTTATTTATAACGTGCTTAATACCCAGAGGTTTCTAAGCACGGACCCGGGGATCAAACCTGTGGTGCTCTGTGTCGTCTTGCTTCCAAGGCGAGCACGCTGCCCCGAGCTATCCTCTTGAGACAGCCAAGCAAAATAGAGGTGCTTAAAATGCTGTGCCCAGGTTTTGCTAAAGATGATTGTCATCGAGGTAGGCCCCAGTGAAATTCAGACAGGCAGATAGGACTTGGTACATCAACTGTTAAAATGTGGTGGGTCATCCATGTAGACTGAAGTGTAATACTGTGAAATAAAGTTCTTCTGGCGGAAAGAAAGAAGCTTCTTTTTGGCTTCCTCTTCTAGTGCGATTTAACAGTATCTCCTGTTAGATCTAGGGTGGATATGCATTTGGCTTGTCTCAAGGTCTGCATGACCTTCTGGGCAGGGGGGTACACATTGATTTGTGAGGATCTCATTTATTCTCCAAAAAGCCCATGCAAAAGCACCAGCTATTGTCAGCCTTGGGCACCGGCTCTATAGAGGAGGACCACCTGGTATAGGTTCTCTTGATGATGCAGAAATCCAACATATTCTTCAGTTCCTCTTTTGACTATCTTCTTTCTGGCCTCCGGTAGTCTCTTTGGCTTCAACCAAACTAACCTCCAAGGTAGAGTCTGGAGTTTCTGAACAATTCCTTGTACCCTTCCTGCTTTAGGAAACCTGTCTGGGTGTGCCACCATTAACTTCACCAGGTCTTTGATCTTAGTAGCCTTGGAAGCATGCCCTGTTGTTGGCAAGGGAGTTCCTAGTATATCATCATAAAGGTCCAACAAAAGAGGGTTGCTATTCTCCCACAAGTCCTTTATTTTGTTCATGTGATATAACTGCAATGGTTTTCTCCTGTCGGTCTGCTAGACCTTAAAGGTCAGGTTCAATACAATGATGTAAGGCCCATGTCCTCTGGCCAGAAGCTTGTTTTGTGTAGTGGGGAGGAGAACCATCACTTTATCGCCTTCCGGGAAGGACTGAGTTCTGGAGATTAACTTTTTTTTATTGTGGGCATTCTCTTGCCTGGTTTGAAGATGAGATTGCACCAAACCTTGAAAATGTCTCCATGTGTTCCAGTGTATTTTGTACCATGGAGTTGTCACTGCTTCGACTTCTATCTGGTTCCTCCAATTTCTATCATGATGTCAAGTACATCATAAGGAATTCTTCTAAATGCCAGTTTGAAAGAGAAAAAACCTTGTTGATGCATCAGGTGTTTTATGAACCGCAAATAGACCCTGCATAATCGGTTCATTCCATTTTCTTCCATCTTCATCCACCAGTTTCCTAGGATCCTCTTTATAGTTTGGTTGAATCATTTGACTAGTGCATCCATGAATGCCTTGATGTGCCTGAGTTTCTTCATTTCTCCCGTTAGTTGGGACATGAAGATGTTGCCAATGTCCGTTAATATCTCCTTAGGGAATCCCAATCAAATGGGATTAGTACCTTTAACAATGGCTGTAGTGGTGTGTCTTGGAAAGGGGTGGCTTGTGGATAGCTGGTTGTCTAAACCATGATGACTAAGATGTGCCTTTTCCCCTGTCCTGGGGTTTTCCAGGGGTCCAACAACATCAGTACCAATCCACTGGAATGGTATATCAATGAAGGGTAGCGACTGCAATGGGGCTCATGGTACAATCATCTGTTAAGGTTTTATGGCAAATGGGGCAGAAGCCACAGCACTGTTTGAGTATATATTCTCCAATCCAGTAGAACTGGCTTAGCATGTTTCTATGTGTCTTCGCCGATTTTCCAATTTTCCGGTGGTGAGGTTTGAACGGACCAACTCCGTTACAGCTTTTTGAAACTAAGGACCAGCAATTGCTACTAATTTGTTCCTTGATCATTTGGATTGACTTGAACTCCATACAAGATCCCTATCCTTTTGATGAAGTGTGGGGTCTTCAGGGTTCTGCATTCTTCTTCAGAGACCAGATTATTCTGGGACTGCTCCATTAAAGGATCAGTTTACTGTGACTCTGGTAATTCCATCGATGTGGGTCGGGTAACCAAAATGGGTATGGGTTCTCTCTTTGGCCGTCAGTCAGTTCTCCAAACACTGCCTCTGCCTTCAAGATCGGCCACCTCCTTCTGGGACTAGGATTATGTTGGCTCATGTGCTTGTAATCCTAAAATGTATGTGGTGGTAACGGTAATTCTGGCAGGTGGAGTTACTGCTGGTTTTACTACTGTTCTTGTAGTGAGGCTCATAGTCTCTTGTGGAGATCTGACTGGGTAATGCATCTTAGACCAAAAAGCAAACTTCATAACCCTCTAAACAAGCTTACATTTGTTTCTGACTCCTACCTCATGCAGGCTTTCACAACTATGGTCATGTTTTATACTCAGTGTCTACAACCTGTACCACTACTAAAGTCCATGGGCTGGTAGTGTGCATTGTTTCGTGCTATCATTTCAGTGGTAAACCTGTTCCATAGCGTCCTGGCATCATTTTCTTTCAGACAATTCCACTAATGTGAATTATCTGTGAAATGCCTTCTGGTGATATGCCAGCATTTGGGAGACCTCGTCACGGTGGTGGTTTCATGACATTTGTTGCATCATTTAATTTATGTGGGCCGGGTCAACCATTCCTCTCTCCCATGTCTCAGCAACCGCCTCGCTACCAATAAAACAAGGAATATGTATTTCCTTACCCACGAGCCCCCAACAAAATGCTGCAAAAGATGCAGCAAAAAAGTCTGTTTCACCAAATGCAGTGAAATGGTAGCAACGAGGTTGGCGGGTACCATATACCATGCCACACATATTTGGCCTCATTATGACTGTGACAGTTCAGTGAATACATGGTGGAAAATCCATAACGCCTCTTTTTAGGGCAATGATGGATTCATTGACTTGAACCGCACTGCCAAATTCTGAGATTGGTGATGAAGTGGAAGAGTAGCCATCAGCATGTAGCTTCAGCAGCATCTTCTACTTTACTTCCAAACATGGAGGATTTGTGTGCTGCATTGGATTTTACTTCATGCAGTAAATCCTGCAAAATCCCGGTGGAGTCCTCTGGACTCTGAAAATGGGCACGATTGCCATTACCCCACTTGTACTTCTGCCAGACCCAGTGGCGGTAATGAGGCCCATTGCCTCCAAACCTTCTAAAACTGTTGCCTTCTTGGTTGCTGATATGAGGGCGGATGCACAGTTTGGTCGGCCTGTGTTCATAATTTTATTCATACATTAAAGAATCATCTAAAAGCAATTAATGGAAAAAATAATTACTATAAAACACAACAAAACAAAAGACCGTTAATGCAAAACTCTGGTTAGTAAGTGACTTAAAGCCAAAGATCCATTCAATATATCAATTTTATCACAGGATCATATTGGACACTTGTAGAGACAACATGAAAAAAACAATTATTATTGACCGTTTTTCTAGTATGTCAATTATCTGTCTTGCTCCTGATATAAGTCACACATTATTTTTAGAAGACACATCATAGGGTTTTCCAACATGTATTTATGAAGCATGATCTTAGCGCTCCATAGGTAGTCGACATATGTTTCGGCCTTCAAAGTCCATACTGCACTATCCCTAGTGCCGTTGGCATGGTGTTTATTGAGTCCTTCTTCAGGACGTAAAATTGCTTGTATTCAGAAATTCAATTACAGCCCATATGGTAATTTCCACACTGCAAGAAATGTATAAAAAACTATATCAAAACCTTGTATATTAAAAAACTTTTTATCGAGATACTGTCTGAGCATGTAACTATTGTGCTTGTTTTGTGCACTGACCTGGGAAACAGCCTCTCTGTTCTGGGACTTGAGCTTGTTGTAGCTGGCCCATTCATTAGTTTCTGATCTTCTCAGGGGCCTTGTGGCTACCTGTAATAAAAGCATGTTTTGTTTTTTCTTATCATTTTAGCTGTATGTCATATTGTTTGGCTACATGTGGTACATTTATTTGCGCTAACTCACCTGCAGATTTTCACAACACGGTTGACGCTGTGTTTTCTGAGTCCGTCAAGGAAAAGCATTCTTATTTTTTCCCTTTTATTGCCTCCTTTTCCAGAAATGTCCTCTTATTTGAAGAAGATTTCTTAGTCTGAACAGACAGACCCAATCTGTAAATAAGGTAAAATATGTTTAACTTCGTCTAGTATTATTGATTATACCTGGCTTCTAGTCCTCCAGACACGTCGCATTTATTTCAATTATTATTCGTTGTCTACAGTGATTTGGTTATGATGTACATTTTTTTCCTTAATCAGTTGCCCTCATTTTTGTTTTCTTTTCTAAACTGCATTTTTTCCCCAGCTGCCCCCGGCATAGCAACAGCTTTATTCACCTGCGTGTCTCTACGCGTGCCTAGGGCTGCTATTAAGCCCCTCTTATTTCTAGTTTTTTTTTGTTTTTGGTTTATATATTCTAAATAAAAACATACCATCTTTCTTGAGGGAAAACTCCTTATTTCACTGTGTCCACTCGCGTCTCTCTGCTGTTCTAATCGTCGGCGCGCTGGTATTTCCGCTTTATTTATTGGAAACCTTGCGGTCACATGCCATAATACGTACTTGTCAGGTGATCGCTTTTTTATTTTTTCCAGCGGACATAGAGAAATAAGGAGTTTCCCTCCGGAAAGACAGTACGTTTTTAATGATATATAAACAAAAAACACTAGATAAATATAAGATGGGCTAACGAGCAGGCCTAGGCAGGCGTAGAGACACGCAGGCGAATAAACCTGTTGCTATGCCGCAGGCAGCCGCGAAAAAAATACGGTTTAGAAAGTGGCCCACTTTAACAATAACAAATGTAAACAAAATGAGGGCGACTGATTAAGGAATACAACTTGCATCATAACCAAATCACTGTAAACAACAAATAATAATTGAAATGCATGCGGACTAGAATTGACGTGTCTTGAGGACGAGAAGCCAGGTATAATCAATAATACTAGACAAAGTTAAACATATGTTAACTTATTTACAGATTGGGTCTGTCTGAAGAAATCTTCTTCAAATAAGAAGACATTTCTGGAAAAGGAGGCAATAAAAGGAAATTAATAAGAATGTTTTTCCTTGACTGACTCAGAAAACACAGTGCCAAACATGTTGTGAAAAACTGCAGGTGAGTTAGTACAAATAAATGTACCATGTGTAGCCAAACAATATGACATACAGCTAAAATGAAAAGAAAAAGCAAAACAAAACATGCTTTTATTACAGGTAGCTACAAGGCCCCTGAGAAGATCAGACACTAATGAGTGGGTTGGCTACTACAAGCTCAAGTCCCAGAACAGAGAGATGGTTTCCCAGGTCAGTGCACAAAACGAGCACAATAGCTACATGCTCAGACAGTATCTCCATAAAATGTTTTTTAATGTACAAGGTTTTGATATCATTTTTTATACATTTCTTGCAGTGTGGAAATTAACATAAGATCGTAAGAGTTGTAATTGAATTACTAAATACAAGCAATTTTACGTCCTGAAGAAGGCCTCAATAAACACCATGCCAACGGCAGTAGGGATAGTGCAGTATGGACTTTGAAGGCCGAAGCATATGTCGACTACCTATGGAGCGCTAAGATCATGCTACATACATCCATGTTGGAAAACTCTGATGGGTCTTCTAAAAAATAATGTGATTTATATCGGGTGCAAGACAGATAATTGACATACTAGAAAAACGGTCAGTAATTGTTTTTTTTCATGTTGTCTCTTCAAGTGTCCAATATGATCCTGTGATAAAATTGACATATTGCATGGATCTTTGGCTTTAAGTCACTTACTAACCCGATTTTTGCATGAACAGTCTTTTCTTTAATTGTTTTTTTTAGTAATTGTTTTTCCATTAATTGCTTTTAGATGATTCTTTGATGTATCAATAAAATTATGAACATTTTGAGAGTTTCGTTTTTGTGGAGATTCTGTCTTCCGCTGTATGAAAGAAAAGCGGATAACGTGCATTGTCCTGTCCTACAAACTTGGTATTAAGAGAGGGGTAATCAATCTTGACATTCTTTTTTTGTACATATTTTTTTGTGCTTACCTCAAGAGCAACGCTTCACTGGATTCAATTCTCCAGTAATTCAGACGCCGATACAGGTGGATGCAGCATTCCAAAATGGCTGCTAAGTATATATAATCGTTTGTGATGTCATAGCACATGCATCGCAAGCCAGATGAAGTCATTGTTGCTGTGTGTACAGCTGCCATTTTGAAATTATGTTGTGTGAGTAGGGAATACAAGAATTAAAATAATCAAATCAAATAAATCATTAACTAACTAGCATCTAGTACATTTAAGATCTAATATTTAAGATCTAATAATAATGAGTATCATCCTGTTGCAAATTACTTTAACAATTTCATTCCCAGGTGGCTTATTTGTGTGTGATAACACCGCTGTTCAATGAAATATATCAATAAATGTTTTATTTTGCTTAATTCCCTAAAATATAAAAAAATAAGGTGGAGTGTATTGTTGAGGCGTGCATTTAGATATAATGCTTATACATGTCACAGTTAGCTTACTTAAAGGAGGCATCTCCTGGGGTGGGTTTTTGATAGTGTATGTCAACATACTGTATTAGAATAATACATTTTAAAAAAGGAATGAGTGACTAAATAGGGAGATGCTTCGAAGTCATAGAAAAGGATAAGGTTCGTAGTTTAGATTTAAGCCGGAAACAAGTGTCCATGGTATTTATCCACTTTGCCTGTTTTTGGCGGAGGAGCTGTTCTCTGTTTCCTCCTCTTGATGGTTTGTCAATTTTTTCTAACCCCACAAATCTGAGAAGCTCAGAACCATATGAAATATAAAGATCAGGATATTGGAGCATTTCAGAAGCATCAGGAATCAGGACACCAGATACCCTGTAGTGGCACACTTCATTGGACCATCCTGAAGGCAAATCAGAGCTTCTCAGATTTGTGGGGTTAGAAAAAATTGGCAAACCCCCAAGAGGAGGAAACGGAGAACAGCTCCTCCGCCAAAGGGAAGAGAAGTTGATAAATACCATGAACAATTGTTTTTCCGGCTTAAATCAAGACAACAAACTTTATAATTTTCTATGTCTTCAAAGCATTTCCCTATTTAGTTGGTCATTCTTTTGTTAAAATGTATCATGTTAATACAGTATGTTGACAAACACTCTTATCAAAAACCAACCCCAGGAGATGTGTCCTTTAAGTACGCTAACCTATGACATGCATAAGCATCATATCTAAATGCACTCCTCAACAATACACTCCACCTTATTTTTCTAAATTGTATTGAATTAAGCAAAACAAACAGTTATTATATTTCACTAAACAGGGTTATCACACACAAATCGGCCACCTGAGAACAAAATTGTTAGTCATTTGCAACAGGATGATACTCATTATTATTAGATCTTAACTATTAGATCTTAAATTTACTAAATACTAATGATTTTTGTATAGCAGCATTGATGGTGGACAAATCTCCCAGAGAGAACTCTCAAAGTTAATGATTTAAAAATATTTGTTCCCGCTCACAGCATAATTTCAAAATGGCGGCTGTATGCACTGCAAAAGTGATGTCATTCTGCTTGCGACGCGTGCTCGATGATGTCACATGCAATTATATATACTTGGTGGCCATTTTAGAACACTGCATTCACCAGGATGGGCGTTAGAATCACTGGAAACTTGCGAACAAATTCAGTGAAATGTTGCTCTTTAGGTAGGCTACATTGCTAACCTTTTCACACATTTAGGGCAATAATATCATCCATTCAATCTTTAGTTAATCAAGTTCTATTACACTATATCCTTTCTCCATTTAACTCTACATAAGTTCTGAGATCTATTATCTTTCCATATAGGATATTCCACCTGACTAGGAGAAGCCCCACACCTGACAACATTAATTTGTTTCAGAACTCTTGTGGGTGAGTTGACATCCCGTTTTTATATCCAGAAACAATTTAGTTAGGTTATTGTATAAACATCTACCTATTGGTCTTGCTTTTGCTTTTGTCATTTTTCTTCAGACACAACGAAGATTTAATAGTTGACACTCATTATTTCTGAAATAATAAGATCAATGTATAATCCCTCATGATGAGCCACCCTATATTAGTGGTAAAACACGTGTAGAGGACAACTAAGAACTTTTTAGCAACTTGATGAATTAAATATGGAGGACAACTAAGAGAACTCTTTACTAACTTGATGTATTAAATGTGAAAATTAGATTACTTTGTACCAATTTGATGAATTGGATGTAAAAGATAATTAAAATTCAAACCAACAGGATCAATTAGAGCACTTTGTACTAACTTGATTAATCACATGCAACACATTATTAACGCTCTAACTAATATAATACACCAGACTCTGGAGTATAAAATGTTCTGTTCAACCAAGTAAGCCATATACCCACGTGGACAAATCTATTACATGGTGAAATTGCTATATAGCAACACTTTCTTACACACACTACTAACAATTTCACATTCCTTGCAGTCTGCCCAAAGATGGACATTACTTGTTATTCTTATGTTAGTTTCACTTTAGAGATTATTTTCAGGAATGCGTCTGGGCAGCCTTTAGACAGAGCAGACTCTTGAAAAGCGATTCCCTACCTGCCAGTTTGTTGAAGGTTCTATTTTTGTGTAGCCCCTGACCCAACTAGAGCCCAGATAGGTGGGTTATGTCACTCAAACCCTTGAGGGCAAGAATGCCAGGGCTACATTGAAGGTACTAATGAGATGGGCTGGGGCCCTGGGGTCCTGCAAGGGGGGGGGCGCTTACAATTCAGTGAAGAACATTTAGTTAAGAAGAGAGTTAAGGTGATCAAATTTAACACAACAAAACCCTTGAAATTCAGCACTCACATTTCAAGCAAGTCCACTTTAACTATGTGCACGCTCTTGAGCAGCTTTAAACCACACTATCATTCATTTCATAAGGCTTTATTTCAACAGCAATGCCATAAAAGCAAACATTTCATCATATAACAATTCATTAAATCACTTCATAAGACAAAAGCAAAACAACATAACAAGAGTAACAGATAAAAACCTAGCTACTCGAATACAATGTCACAGTATCATTAACAGTGCATCTACACCTTCTTCTGTCTTACCTTCCAGGCCCACACAAAGTATTTGCAAGTTGATAAACTGCTCGGACATCACTGGACTTAGTACAAACAACCATGGCCTCAATGATCGTATGACACCCTAAAGCCCTAAATAATGGCCTTGGGTAGCGTTTTCTTAATGACAGTGTAACAGGACATATCAATAAGAAGTGGGCCATGGTTTCGTTTAAACAGCCACATAATGGGCAAGTTGGAGATACATTGTTATTCCATTTGTTGCGGAGGCTCGCAATTGGTAGGATCCCTACACACAATTTAATGGGAACTGCTCTTCCATATTTAGGGTTTACATAATCCAAATATTCCTCATAGCCCTCGTTCACCTTTACCCTCCAACAGCATGTCCGCACCAACAGTCCTGCTGCCTTGGAGCGATTGTCTCCTTCAGACTTCAGCAGTGATGCAGCCTTGGCAGAATTAGCCATGCTACTTGGGTTAGTTCTGTAGGTGTGCGGTCAAAGTTTCAACTCTAAAAAAATAAAATTCTACCATTTTTTTCGGTCGAATTGACTCGACCCTTTTGTCATTCGACCCTTTTGAATCGAAACTTTGACCTATAACTAGTTCTGTACTCTTCCAGTCCCAGTGTATGTAACACATCCTTAACATTAGCGAACCAGGGTAGAGAAGGACCCCCTGTCTGAGCGATGATGTCCATCATGGCTTCTTTGTACTTGAACAAGGAGTCATTCACCCATAGGCAAGTCCAATAATAGGCTGCAAGCAGCAGATAGATTCAATACATTGCATCTCCGTTACTAGGAGTACAGGTAGATTGGCCGCATAATGGGGTAGTTCCAAGATGTTTTTTAGATACTTATTTTCTACTCTGGCTAAGGAGATGGTACTTGACTGCCCCCGTAGCTCTCCCCCATAAATTGCAGCCTGCCTAACTTGGGGTTTGTAGGCCTTGAGGGGGAAACACAGACTGCACCATTACCTTGCTCATTAGTAAATCTCGAGAGAGCACCACTATACCTTGCCAGTGTGACCCTTGCTTTATCCAGATGCATGGTCAAGCTACAGGATGGCCTTACCCTTGCCCCCAGATAATCATAGAAATCGACCTGGTCAATGGGACCCTCATCCAGCTCTAACCTGCTGCTCTAGGCTTCCTCCTTCTGTTGACACTAATGATCATCGATTTCATCTTTTGGATGTTAAGGGCCAGGCCGTTGCTCTTATAGTAGCTCACAAATGTCTCAAGTTGCTTGCGCACACCAGTAGGCGTTAACGACAATAGGACAGTGTTATCGGCAAACAATTGGGCTCTGATTTTATCTCCTGCTAGCATGGGGGCATCTGAGTGGGAAGACAACAACTCATTGTTAGGAATGATTTCCATTTATGGTTAATTTCCCTCCAGTTGTGAACCCCCCAACATTTTGCTGTTGTCTGACCATCCCAGCCTGACTTTTTCCAGTGGAGCCCAGCCTTCTGCTGTACTCTGCTGGGCTTTTGCTCATTTTGTTATGGGGAACCTGACATGCCCTTAAGACAGTCAGTACTGGGAGACTTTGTTTCCCTTAGACTTTCACTTTGTTGCTAGTTCTTGGTAACATTTTATCAGTGCACAATGTACCTACTAGAACAGTGCGCTGGGGTCTCTTTTTAATTTTTACGGCCCTAGACACCCTCAAAGGATTTTTATGTGAATGTATAAGTGTGCCTTGGACAGAGCTGGTGGCAGCTGTTAATTTTTGTGTATTTTCAACTCTTTTCAACGCTCCATACCGCATTTACTGCGTTTGGCCCAGGGCAGTGGCCAGTGCGGAAAATGGCCATGCCACGAGGGCCTTGTTATGTCATTTGGCCATCTTGTCCCTTTGCCTTCCCAGGTCTGGGAAATTCCTTTATTTGGTCATGCAGACCCCTGCGGAAACAGATGCTTTTTCAGCCTTTTGCAGTTGTGTGTGTGTGTGTGCCTCCAGGATGTGGGCTGGAACTGTCTAGTTCCAAAACACATGCACATCCTGGGTGCCAGGATTTCTGGTGTGCTGGGATGACTGGGATCATCACTGTCCGTGATTGGCCCACGTATGGGATGGATGTATGCGATCAGATCTCTCATTGGTTTCTCTTCATTTTGGTGCAGAGGAAATTTTAGATAAGAGAAGGCATTTTACACCCATTCCAGGTCGATCTTCTGAGTTCATACCGAACTTAGTAAAGTAGCCAAGTATCATGAATCAAAAAAGCAGATCTGTGGAACCGCTGGTGACCTGCTGGAATGTTTGACACCCTGAGCTCACTGTTGTCCTGTCGGACCCCCTGTTTCTGATCAAACCTAGAAGGCCTGCAAGGGCGCTTCGACCCATTGGAATAGTGGCACCAACTATTCCCGACACCTCCAACTTGACCTGTAAGCAAGCCTTTTCGGAAGTGTTCCTGGACCGCCCAGGGAACTGAGCAGCTCGTACAGGGCCTCTGCCCTGGAACTGCCGCCGTCTCGAGTTTCGACTTGACTATAAGCTCAGGGTATAAGGCACTCTCCCGCCAAGGTACGTACACCTAGCATTCCTAGGTGTGGAATTAGGAGAGTCTGCCTCAACCCGAGCATACGCTATCACTGTGTCGCCCAGCTTTGGTGACAAACTTTGTGGGTGCCTTTCTGCTGTGCCCCCCTGTGTCCTCAGACTCGCTGGAGTGGAATCGGCCTGATCCCTTCATCAGGAGCGGAGTAATTGCCACTGTCCCGCCACAGAATCATCCCTGAAACGCAGCCCCTGAAAGCCGCAGAGCCGCGCAACTGCAGCATTTGAACCATCGACCGATGAAAACCCGACTGCCAGGTTTGGTGCAGAGTGCGCCGAGGGTCGGTGAGTACTTGTAACCCTTACCAGTGGCCCCTGGCACATCCATTTTTATGCATGAGTGTCTCCTGAGGGCCACTCTTCTTTATCGAAGGATCCTGTGGTACCGAGCATTTCCCAATTCTTGGATCCTGTTATACCCTCTTGGGGAGACCCTCCTTGAATAATGAGAACTTGTTCTTCACTGCCTCACCCACCTTCCTGAGTCATTACACCCCCTTGAAGAGATCCTGTTTTGACTTAACCACACAATCGCGTGCGCAAGCCCCGAAAGTACTTTGAAGCTCAAGGCTCCACTCATTTTAGGGACTGGACTGCCTCTTAGGGTTTGAATTGTGAAGGACTGCCTAAACAATATTTGCACTGTGACCCCTTTCTTTTCAGGTTGTGGATCAATACGGTGTACTATTCCTTTAGGCCATTTGTTACTGTATATATGTTTGCTTGATTAGTGTTGTGTTGGTTTTGTTATTACTGCTGAATAATTACTTTGTGTTTGACTTAAAATGCCTTTAATAAATGTATGTATATTTTTGATATACACCCGACTGAATGTAATTTGTAGTTTCGTTTACTATGTGTGCTCATTGTGGGCTTTCGATCACCCTCCCCCTCCTGAAACCTAGTCTTGACCGCTGCCAATGCTTCCGTGATTGGTCTGGCTTGTCCAGAAGGTTACCTTATTCCACGAAACTAGGCTGGCCTTCTGAACCTCTGCCCACCAGGTCAGAGTTTGGAAATCCATCTTAACACTCATGAATTCCGCAGTCAATGAAAATACAAATTAACTTGGGATCCAATACACACCCCTGACTGTCCCCATTCTCAATCTCAAAGGACCTTGAGGTGCTTCCTTCTGTGCCCCAACTGACAATGTTTTCGTTGCCAGAGTACAAATTCTGGATGGCGTCTAGCAAATGTAGTGGGATGTTAAGTACATGAAGAACCTCCCGTAGACTGGTCCTGGGCACTGTATTGAATGCTGTCTGAAGATCTACAAATCTAGCACAGAGACACATTTTTCTGTGGACAGCATACTTATTGCATATCAATCTCAGCCATAGGCTTTGATCAACTGTGCTCAGGCCACCACAGAACCCAGCTTGGTGATGGTTAATAATGTTATTGTCAGAGATCCAGGCTTCGAGATGGTTGAGAATAGCTCTGGCATAAACTTTACCTCCACCGTCCAGTAGCGATATTGGACGGTAATTATCTTGAGATCTCTGACACCCTTTTTATGGATGGGCACTATCTCGGTGGGAACAGCATTGTGTTTTAGAACTGCATTAAAGAGCTTTATAAGATAGAGAATATAAATTCCTGGCTCTGTAGCGTCTAGATCTATTGGGACCCTATGCTGAGCAGCGACCGTCCCCATTTTTTGACTATGAAGGGCTTTGTCAACTTCCTCACATGATGGAACAAGAGGTGATTGGTCACGTACTAAACCATTGGATTGTGGTCATCTTCCCCGGCATTTCCCTGAATAAGGGATATATTCTCCTTATAGAGCACTGAGAAGTATTCGACCCAGGTGGATTCTGTAATGCAACCCTGTTGTGTATTGCAGCCATTTTTGCCCCCCGTTCCCATTATTCCCCAAATGCCTCTTGAGTCTCCCTTGCCTACGCCAGTCAATGGTGCACTCCAGAGCTCCTCGCCCAAGGCCATTTTCTTGTTCTTCAGAAGGTTTTGGTAATAATTTCTGCCTTCCTGTAAGGCAGAGGAGACAGTCCTTCTCTGTAATCTATCCTCGCTAACTAACTGGTCTTTGGCCTGCCTGCACTCTATATCATAGCAGGGGATCCTGGCCTCCATAAATTTGCGCACTGATTTCTGGGGTTCTGAAAACATAGACCCCAACTTCCCAGTCAGTATCTCATGGAGTTCGACGACTATAGCTGCAGTTTCCTCCGAATCCGTAGTAACAAAGTCTTCCAATAGTCGTATTATCTCATAGTAAAACCACAGACAGACTTTGTCCAAGTCAGCCCAACTAATGTTACGTGGCCCGAGATAGTCAGCGGCACATAAGCCTAAAGTACCTTAGGTGCCCTAGTATTGGTCAGTTCTAGAAAGGATTCCTTACAGTCCAGCACCAGGGGATCATGGTCACTTTCAATCCTGCCCTGGATACCAAAGCCATGGATATACGACCAGGCTTCTACATTTACAAAAATGTAATCTATTCTACTTTGGGCCACCTCATTACTGTAGGTCGCATCACCAGCACATCCCTGGAAAACCGGCCATTGCAGGGCCGGAGGTTGGCAAAGAGGAGAAGAATGGCTGCCTCCCCAGCATTGCTATATTGCCTTCTGGGTTTTACAGCGTTGAGACTGCCAATGCCCCACCCAGTGACTATCTTCCTCTTCCATTATTTCGGCCGTGCTATCCAAAGGCTCAAACTGCAGAGTGAGATCCCCCCATAACTATCATCCGCAGTGAAATGAGCAGTAGTTAATAAACGCAATCACCTTTTGTATGAGGTGACCACCTGCCCCAGGTAAGCCCCTGTTGTAGAGGTTTATGAGAATGATTTTAGAATCATCGGTAAGCTTCAGATGCAATTCGAGTACATCAGGGGACTCATCCTGAACCTGTATAGATTTGAGCAATGTGACGTCTACCCCGTCACCAACCGCCAACTTGGGCGACCCTTCTTTCCCTTACTAGCATACCACAATTTCAGTGTGACAGCACCAATTACATCCTACATTTTTAAAATAATGTTCTGAATAATGGATTTTGAGCACAATTTTTTAGGAAAAAGGGATGAAAAGCTATACACTTTGCAACTGGTTCTCTAGGGAAAAACATGAAAAAGTCAAGTAAATTTCATGATTCGCGGCTAGCCATGTCTCGTGTGTGTTTAGTTGGAGTGGGCTAAATAATTCCTCAAATTCGTGCCGGGGACCCAAAATAATTAAGTGGGTTTGGGGGCATTGTCCCCCACCCCAAGAATTTATTTTATAAACAAGGTGCTGAAATGTTGCATTTTGCAGTGGAATTTTTGAGAAAAATAGGGTGAATGGCTATAATGTTCCCATTGGGAACCAATTGGAAACTGTAAACAAAATCCTGTGACTTTCACGATTCAAAGCCAGTCATGTCTAGTCAATATTTTCAATGTGGTGTCCAAATATTTACTCATATTAGCAGAAGTGACCAATCGTAGCAAGGTAGCCTAAAAAAAGTAAGGGACTTGTGGGGGGCGGGGGTCATATGGCATTCAATCACCCATCCACCCAATTCCCATTTTTACATTTTCTTTATTTTAAACAAGGTGTTGAAATGATGCAAGTTACAAGCATACAATTTAAACACTGTTCTCTAGGGTAACATGAAAGAAACATGTTTTTTCCAGCAACGGGCACTGTAAATCACATGCATGAAGCTGCTGCCACCACAATCTGTGTGATTGTCAAGTCCTGTTGCCTGCTCCCGAGCCTTCCCTGTAGTGCCTGGGGCCTAGGTGGCGTTTTAGAGCAGGTGAGGAGGGGAGTAATATCAGAGGAGGGAGGTTAGGTTTTGTTATAAAAAAAAAATATATATATATATATAATATAAGTTTGTTTACTTTTTGGTTAGGAGTTGCGTAGGAGGGGTGCAGTAGATAAGACACCCCTCGCGTCTTACCGTGTCTCCGGGCTTCCGTGGGCGCGCCGGGGTTATCCCGTGAGCGGGGGGCGTGAGGGCTCTGTGGTTTTCGGCGGGGATTTGGGGGGGGATCCTGAATCCGTGTGCGGGCGTACTGTGCGTGGGTTTTAGGGCCAGGGAGGGAGCAGAGCGGCAGCGGCTTTTCCGCGGCTCAGCAGTGGCGATTTCCCGCTGATAGCGAGCGTTTGTCTCGGTCTGGTGGGCAGGGCAGCGCAGTTAAAGGGGCTGTGTCCCTCGTACGTGGGAGAAGTGCGGTGCTGTTTGGGCACCGCCAGGTGGCAGTGTGCGCTGCTGTTAGCAAGCACTAATTAGTGCTTGTTTCTTATAGTGTTTTTTGTGGCCCCTTTTTCCGGGTTTTTGCTAGGTAGTAGGGAGGGAGGGGGGTTCAAGGATAAATTTAGTTTAATAGGGTTTTAAAAAAAAAAAAATTTATAAATTTTACAAATTAGCATAAGGCAAGCATAATAGTGACTATAACAGTAATAATAGCTAATTAGGTAAGGATATTTTTGGGTTTAATTTTTCTTTTATTAATTATCAATTTTAGGGAGGTTATTTTACAGGTTATCACACAAGGTGTGTTTTGGTTCTGGGGGCTGGTTAACTTAGGGTCAAGGTTTTCTCAGGGCCAGGGTGCTAGTCCAAGGGTAGGTCCCGGCTCGGGGGCGTAGAGCACATAGTTTGATTTAAAGGGGCATATTTTTGGGCACACGCGGATTAGTGTGCACAATGACAGGCCGGGGGGCAAGCAAGAAGGGGCTGGTGGATGCTGGGGCCTTGAAGAAGGCCCTGGAAATCATTAGCAGGGCAACTAAGGCCCAATTGGAAGGGGTGGTAGGGGAAGTTACGGGAGAGGAGGAGAGTGGTGGGGGCCGGCCGCAGCGCAGAGCGGCGGCAGACGGTGCGTTGGCGGCAGTGGTGGCTTGCACCCCTACGGCAGGGAGAGGGGAGATTTGGGAATCCAGGGGCAGGAAGATGAGGAGGGAGATAGACAAGAGGGCGGATGGGGGTTTAAGGAGGTCGGGGGGGCAGCCAGGGAGGGAGGAAGGGTATGATAGCTCTAGGGAAGAGGGGAACGCTCGAGAAGGTAGGGACCGAGGGAACACCAGCGGGGGCAGGGGTGGGGCGCAGGCGGGGGTGTCAGGGCAGAGGGGAAGAGGGGGTAAATACCTGCAGAAGAGCGCAGGTGGGAGAAGGAGGGAGAGGTCCCCGTCAATTGAGGAGGGTAGGGCGGGGCGCGGAACGGCCCCCCCGGATAGGAGGAGTGGGGCGGAGGGCGCTGCGCAGCCCCCGCTGTATAGGTGGAGGATGAGGGTTTCGGTACGGCCCCTCCTCGGTCAACGCAAGGAGAGCCTAGAGGGCGCAGCACAGCCCCTAGAAACGAGGGGCTGTGCTGCGGAGGGTGGAGGTCGGAACGCCTCGCCCAAGAGAAGAGGACCAGGCAGAGGTTCCCACAACCCCGCCGAGAAGACGTCAGGGGAGTGGCGGGGCGGACGCCCCGGGCTCGCAAGAAGATCAGCAAATCATCTCGGGCAGGAGCTTGCATCCTCAATGGTATTTAAGAGGTGATGAAGTTGGTTGGGAGGAATACGGGGGGCAATGGGAATTTGAAGATTACAGGGCGGAAAGGGAAAGGGTGGAGGAGAGAAGAAGTTCAAGGTGGGAAAGGGAAAGGGAAGTACAGGGGGGTCGGGGTGAAATGGGTCAAGGGAATTATTGGCTGGGTGATTGTGCTGACATGTTTTGTCCCCGCAGCAGGAGCCCTCTAAGAATGGAGAGGAGGAGCACCGGTGTGGATGCCAGGCCGCAGGTGGCAGGCGTGGAAAGAGGTGAGCGGGAAAGGGAATGGTCATCTGCATGGCAGAGAGGGGTTACAAATAGGTGGTTGGGGGATGACTGGGGTGGTTTTCAAGGTGTGATGAAGGAGGTTGGGGTGCAGGCCATTGGAGCCGAAGGGGTTGAGAAGAACATTTGCTCAGTGGAGGTCCAAACGGACAAAGTGGTGGAGCCATTGGGGCTCGAGGAGCAGGCGGGAAAAGATAAAGAGGTGGAAGTAAAAGGAAAGGAGAAGAAATTGCCATACATGGGGATAACAAAACCATTGGGGGCACATTTGATGGCGGCGACCAGGGAGAAGATACAGGCAGGTGAATTTGTGGATGTCTTCAAATTGCTACATAGGGAGGTGAGAGTGAAAGAGGGGTCTAAGGAGGAAGAGAGGGAACTGGCTTCACGCCTGAGGGTCCCAGTGACCATTGAGAATTGGACGTCGGCGTTTATCATTTATGCCAGTGTGTATTGCGAAAAATTCCCGGAGCGTTGCGTGGCCCTGCTTAAATATATGGACGTAATAAGGAAGGCTTTTACGAGCTTTGGGGGCTTTGCCTGGGTAAGGTATGATGAGGAATTTAGAGCGAGAATGGCAGAGGACAGTCAGGCGGTCTGGGGGGAGATAGACATGGATCTTTGGCTGCAATGGATGGCCCCAACGAGGCCTGCCCCGACATTACATACGGCGAGTGGGCTGCCAGTGCCTTTCCGGCCCTTTCTTGGTCGCCCCGCCCATGAGGGGGTGGGGGGTGGAGGCAGGGGCCAGTCCTCAGCAGCGTGCTGGGGGTACAATAAGGATAGCTGTGCAAGAACCATGTGCAGGTTCAAGCACGAGTGTAGTAAGTGCGGGGGAAAACACCCTCTCACGCAGTGTTTCCAACAAGGAGACGGGGAGGGGGAAAGGTGCAGGAAAAGGGGTTGGGGGGAAAAGCTTTTACTCCAATTAAAGTGGGGGTGTTGGAAAAATGGTTGCAATTTTATCCGGACAGGGAAGGGGCTAAGATTTTGAGTGAGGGGTTCGGGCAGGGGTTCAGATTAGGTTACCAGGGTCCAAGGGTACGGCGGTGGACGGAAAATTTGAAGTCGGCGAGAGAAAATGCGGAGGTGGTAAGGCAAAAATTGAGCAAGGAAATAGCGGCTGGAAGGATAGTGGGTCCATTTGATGACGTACCGGGTGACTTAGTGATATCTCCATTGGGGGTGGTGCCCAAGAAAGCCCCGGGGGAGTTCAGACTGATTCATCATTTGTCATGGCCGGAGGGTATGTCAGTTAATGATTTCATTGCCCCGGAAGAATGTGGGGTTGTGTATGCGAGTGTAGACCAGGCGGTTGAGCTAATAAGGAAGGAAGGGCGAGGAGCCTTCATGGCCAAGTGCGATATCAAGGCGGCGTTTAGATTATTGCCAGTGCACCCAGAGGATTTTTGGTTGTTAGGTTTGCAGTTTGAGGACCGTATTTACATAGACAAAGCATTGCCTATGGGATGCGCAATTTCCTGTGCGTTTTTTGAACGATTTAGCTCTTTTTTGCAGTGGGTCTTCTCATTCAGCTCAGGGTGGGAGAGGGTGTTGCACTATTTGGATGACTTTCTGTTCATTAGCGGGGCAAAAAGGGAGGAGGATTGCAAAGGAATGCTAAAGTTGTTTCAAGACTTGATGGAGGAGCTGGGGGTACCATTAGCCGAAGACAAAACGGAAGGGCCGGCAGTGGTGTTAACATTTCTGGGAATTGAGTTGGATTCAGTGGCCATGACCTCACGCTTGCTGCACGACAAGGTGAGCAAATTGGTGGTGCTGCTGGAAAAAGCGGTGGGGGCCAAGAAAATGATGCTGGTGGAGATGCAGAGATTGGTTGGGCATCTGAATTTTGCATGTAAGGTGGTGGCCCCGGGGAGGACGTTTTGCAGGAACATGGCAAGGGCCATGGCGGGAGCGAAGTGCCCACATCACCGGATAAGAGTATCGGGGGCAGTGAGGGAGGATTGCAGGATTTGGTTGCGCTTTTTGGAGAGTTTCAATGGAACGTCAATGTGGTTGCAGGGAGACCCAGTGACATGGGAAGTTCAGATTCTCTCGGATGCAGCGGGGGCCGGTGGTTTTGGAGTGTTTTGGGGGGGAAAATGGTGTGCCGAAAAGTGGCCAGAGAGATGGTTGAGGGAAGGGAGGAGCATAGCATTTCTTGAATTTTTTCCATTACTAGTAGCATTGGAGTTGTGGGGGAAGGAGTTGCGAAATAAGAAGGTGAATTTCAATGTAGACAACGAATGCGTGGTCCATGTGGTGAACAGGCAGTCAGCGAGGGATCAGAGGGTGGCAAGGCTGATGAGAGAATTTGTCCTGCGTTGCATGGAATGGAATGTGGTGTTTAAGGCAACACATGTGCCAGGGAAGGATAATGGCATCGCTGATGCATTATCTCGTTTTCAATGGCAGAGATTCAGTGGATTGGCTCCAGAGACAGATCAGGAGGGGCAGCAGATTCCGAAGGAGCTGTGGAAGATAGGAAGCTGAGAGCGCTTTCACTGGTGGAGGGTTCATTGGCCGCGGCATCTAAGAAGTCATACAGGAGGGCCTGGGAGGATTTTATTAGAGGAGGAGCTTGTAGTTGGAGGGGTAGATGGGATGCGGAAGAGAGGAGGAGGGACGATGTTATTAATTTTCATGCTGAGGTGCATGGATAGGGGCTGGTCAAGGGCAACGATAACAGGAAAGCTAGCGGGGATTTCCTTTTACGGAAAATGGTTTTGGGGTTTTCAACCAAGTGGGGGGGAGATGGCGAGTAGGATGTTGGAAGGATGGGCAAGGGAGAGTAAGAGGGATAAGGATAAGAGGAGGCCGATATCGGCTGAATTGCTGCAGAGGTTGATTGAGGTTTTGGGGGGAGTTTGCTGGTCGGTATGGGAAGGGGAACTGTTTGCGGCTTGTTTTACATGGTTATTTTTTGGGGCCTTCAGGGTTTCTGAGTTGGTTGGGGGACAAAGGGGGGTAGGGGGGCTGCAGTGGGAAGATGTGCAAATTACAGAGGAAGGTTTAGACATCAAGATTAAAAGGTCCAAGACGGATCAGAAGGGAAGGGGCTCTTGGGTCCTGCTGGGTCGAGGGAGCGAGGCTCTATGCCCAGTTAAGGCGGGCAAGGTGTGGAAGGAGCGCTGTGGGGTTGACTCAGGTTTGGTTTTCCAGCATTCGGATGGATCGCCGGTTACAGCAGCACAGATGCTGGGGGTATTGCGTGAGGCGTTGGGCAGGGTAGGAGAAAAGGGGGAGGAGTTTGGGACTCCTTCTTTTAGGATGGGCGCAGCATCTGAGGGTAGCAGACTGGGTTTTTCGGAAGAAAACGTGAAAAGCTTGGGGCGTTGGAGGTCGCGAAAATACAAGGGTTACGTTAGGGATTTTGGGAAAGGGGATTGTTGAAGAAAGTTGGTGGAGGACCTGGGGGGCAAGTTGTTTTGTTTTGTAATAAGTTGACTTGTCGGTAATTTGTTGTAATTTCTGTTTCAGATGCTGCGCAAAGGAAGGGGGAGTTGGCGCAAGTTTGGATTGTTGGACATTCGATTGTGAAGTGGGCTGGCAAAGAGGCGGAGAAAAGGTGTTTGGAAGGCAATTGGGGTGCAGTTATAAGGAAGTGGTGGTGAGGTGGCACGGTTTGGGGGGCCTGCGGTGGGATCAGCTGCTGCCCATATTGGCAGGAATGAGGGAACGCTATGGAGTTCCTCGGGTGGTGATGCTGCATGCTGGGGAGAATGACCTGGTTAGGGATACGGGGGTGGCTCTGCTGAGAAACATGAAGAGGGACTTAGGGTGGATTAGGGATATGTGGCCTCAAGCGGTGGTGGTGTGGACTAAGTTGTTGCCGAGAAGAGTTTGGAGGGGAGCAAGAAATGAGGGAGCAATAGTGCGGGCCAGGAAGGGGATAAACAGGGAAATGGAAACATTTTGTGCGTCAGTGGCGGTGAGGGTCATGGACCATAAAGAAATAACATATGAGGGGTTTCTTATCTTTATTGAGGATGGGGTACACTTGTCCATGTATGGGAATAGTCACTACCTGGCGGACTTGGGTTCGTGGCTGGGAGACTGGGTGAAAAGTTTGAGGTAGAAAATGGGGGGGGTTGGGGGCAGAAAGAACTCCTCGGGGGAGGGTTTTTCTGGTGCCGGGGGCATGGCCCCTTTTGATGTGGGGGGAGGGAAGCACAATGGGGGAATGACACGGGAAAGGAGGGGGTGGCGCTGTTTGCACAAGCAGGTCACCCCAGGGGATCAGGTATTGAGCCTGGAGGGGCATGGCCCCTGGGGAGAAAGCGGGACGCCTGGAAAAGGGGCAAGGATACGGTAGGATCCAAGGGATCATTAGGGAGGAAATTGGTTATTTAATTATTTAATTGTTGGGGGGAAAAATGGAAAATGTTTAAGTTATTTAATTGATTGTTCAAATAGCTATTTAGCTTGTTAGGCCATGGAGCCAGTTAAGCGTTTTGATTGTAAGCTTTGGCCTGTCACATTAAAGCGACCTTTTCCACTTTTAAATGAGTCTGGGTTTTTGTGCAGTAAGCCAAAAGTCTCTATTCCAGCCCAGGCAGCGGCATAGCAGCAGCATCCTCATCAGACTTGGTTATCTGAGGCCGAGAATCGAATCGAAGTTGTGGTTGAGATGGAGGTGTGTGTTTGAGATTTAGAAAGGTATGAGTGGAGTTGATGGGTGGCGCGTCTAGCGCCTACCTTTGCTGGCTTCGTTTAGCCTTCGCATTTCTTCCACGTCGACTAGTGCCCTCATAGAACGCAAAGGGTATTGTAAAGTGAGACTGCTGTGGAAGCGGTGGCGGGGGCCGGCGAACTGTTGCGTTCACTAGAGCCGCATATATCTCGGGGAAGGTAGACCCGGTGGGGGAGAGAGGAAAAGCGCGGGCGCTTTGCTAGTTTAGAGAGGCTGGGCGAGTAAAAGGATTGCCGCGGCCGTGGCCGCGTTCCACATGTATATGCTGACATGCTTATTTTCTTTTCCCCGACCGTGTGCTCAGGATGGCATCTCCCGGTTACATGGGGTTCCCATGTGGAGGACTCGGCCTTGCAATAGCGCGGATACCATGCTGCAATTTTTTCACTTTATGCCCTCGTAGCGTTTTATGCTTTTGTGTCAGGGGGCGTAGTAAAGCAGTCTCCATGCCGCACGTTGTCAATAGAGGGGCTTCGGGCGGATAGAAATATCATGCTTTGTTGTGCAGCCATAAGCCCGGTGCGGTCTCCATAGCGCGTGTCTCCTGGTAGCAGGAACACCGGAGGTTGGCTCGGTTTGGTTTACGTACGTGTGAGAAATAAGACGTATAGAAAGCGCCGTAATACTGTACGTTTCACGATTGTTATTCGCTACATTGCATGTAAAGAACATGAGCGGTCCCGGTGCCTTCGTGCTGCATGGCTCGGCAAGATAGGTCGTAGTGCTGGAAGGTGCTGCTCGCCTTGCATACCGTTGTTGCATTCCCGCGGTTTGTGACAATACCAGGATCACAGCACTATAATACAGCATTTATAACGCGACTATGCACAATTGTTCATGCTACAATGTTTATGATGCAGCACATTTATAGCAGGACTGGGCAAAAGTGCTCTTAGTACATGCTTATTTTCTTTTCCCCGACCGTGTGCTCAGGATGGCATCTCCCGGTTACATGGGGTTCCCATGTGGAGGACTCGGCCTTGCAATAGCGCGGATACCATGCTGCAATTTTTTCACTTTATGCCCTCGTAGCGTTTTATGCTTTTGTGTCAGGGGGCGTAGTAAAGCAGTCTCCATGCCGCACGTTGTCAATAGAGGGGCTTCGGGCGGATAGAAATATCATGCTTTGTTGTGCAGCCATAAGCCCGGTGCGGTCTCCATAGCGCGTGTCTCCTGGTAGCAGGAACACCGGAGGTTGGCTCGGTTTGGTTTACGTACGTGTGAGAAATAAGACGTATAGAAAGCGCCGTAATACTGTACGCTTCACGATTGTTATTAGCTACATCGCATGTAAAGAACATGAGCGGTCCCGGTGCCTTCGTGCTGCATGGCTCGGCAAGATAGGTCGTAGTGCTGGAAGGTGCTGCTCGCCTTGCATACCGTTGTTGCATTCCCGCGGTTTGTGACAATACCAGGATCACAGCACTATAATACAGCATTTATAACGTGGCTATGCACAAGGGTTCTCAGTGCTAAGTATATGATACAGCATATTATAACGCGACTATGCACAATTGTTCATGGTACAATGTTTATGATGCAGCACATTTATAGCAGGACTGGGCAAAAGTGCTCTTAGTAGAAGGTATATGATAGGACAGTTATAACGCAACTATGCACAAGTGTTTACGGTACAATGTATGAGCGGGCGGGTCGGAATGTAGCGGCCACGGTCCCGGAGTTGCGGTAACAAAGGTTATGGGCACAATGAAGGGCGCGGCGCAAGAGACAGCTTTTAAGACAGGCACTAGGCCGTTATTGGGTTGGTGGACAGTTAGGGGGCACAAGCCCCAGAGAGGCACAAGCTCTACTTGGGCGAATGGCATCCAAACAGGAAGGCAGCAGGGTACAGCAGTCTACCGCTGGCAGCGGCGCAGGAGGCCCTCACACAGGTCGGGTGCAGCAAGCAGCATAGGTAGCACTAGCAGGCCGGCTGGAATAGGGGGCTGGTGCTGGAGGGCAAAGGTGTCAGGGAAGACAAAGAAGGATTTGTCGAATATCCCACCACCCGCAGGCAAAGTTTTAGGTGCAAAGAGCACAAACAGACAACGGATAGCGCAGGGTAAAGGATTGTTGGCAATAAACGGTGATGCACAGGGTGAGCGCCTCAAGGGGAAGTGAGAGGAACTGAATGGAACACTGTACTAAACACCCCCCCCCCCTTTTTTTCTTTCATGGTGCATTTCATTTCTGTGCTTTAGGCAAAATGTCCATCCAGGGATCACCGAACCTGTGCGACAGCAGGGAAGGCACCTCCAACAGCAGAGGGTGCCAGAGCGCGGAGGCAGCCCAGCTGGTTGCATGGTTTCAGGAGAAGGTGCGGAATATGGGCACAGGAAGGGTGAAAAGGATGTTGGAGCAATCCCTGGGGGAACCAGCGACAGGCGTGCTACCAGACACAGGGGTTCCCCCAACAGTGCAGGAGGATGCAGTGCCCACTCTGGCAAAAAAGAAGAGAGCCCCAGGCAGGCAAAGGGTAAGGCGGTCACATTGGAAGTTTAGGTCGCCTGATATCTCTTTGCCTTTGTCTCCAGTGGGGCTGTCCCTTGTTACAGGAAGCGGGCAGCCGGGCGGCATGGGGCAGGAGATACCGCCAGTAATAGTGGATAATACAGGGCCAGAAGGGAACAGGTAGCCACCGTGCCAACGGCCCCAATAGTGCTACAGGGGCCCGGGGGAAGCAGTCGGAACACGGAATGGGGAAAATTATAAATTACTAGGTTCATGAAACAAATGATGCAGAGGTGGAGCCAGGCGCCAGAGGTGCCACAAGGGGCGAATGTCGTGGGGCCACTGTCAATTTGGGGGCAACCAGCAAGGCCGGCTGCAGTCGCAGGGGCACAAGTGGGACCTCCAGAGCTGGGCACCGGGGTAATGGTCAGGGCATTAGTGGGGTAAAAACGGTTGGGGTTATACCACCAGAGGGCATGCCAGTGGGTTCTTTAGGGTCCAATCTCTCTGCAGTAAGCAGGGAGACTCCGTTAGTAACGATAGCCCCACTGTTATCCAAGAAATGTACAGTGTCTTGGTACATTCATAAACTGGTGAAGGATTATTTTGATTTGTTTTCAATGTTGACAATGGAGACAGAGGGCCCAGATGTGACTATAACAGAGGAAGAGGAGAAGAAGAGGCAGACAATGTACAGAGCAGATGAAACCATTGAGAATTGGGCAAAAGCCTTCTCATTGTATTTATCCGTAATGATGGCAAGGTTCCCAGAACAAGGAACGGAATTATGGAATTACAGGGATACGATAGTGGAGGAACACAAGCAGTATAGTTCCACAGGGTGGATTATTTACGACAGGGGTTTCAGGTTGAAGATATCTAAGTTACCCACAATGTTTTGGGATTAAAAGGACATGGTAGGTTGTTTGGCATTCATGGGCGGCAAGGAGAGAACCAGCCGACCCATTAAGGAGACAAATAGGTCCCCCTATCGGGCATGGCAGGGAAAGTAGAGCAAGGATAGGAGGGAGTCATGGCAGCTCTTTCGGAGCAGGCAGAAGGGCAGGAACAGGTATAGGGCCGGGGGTAGCGGTAGTGGCACCACAGGGGGCGACCCAGGCAAGGGCACCTGCAGGAGTTTTAACGTAGGGTACTGCCGCTTTGGACAGGAATGCATATTTGTGCATTTATGTGAAAAATGTATGGGGTCCCACCCCACCTCAACATGTTATCAAGGTTCCGGGGGACAGCGGGGCAGGGGCCACGGCAAGAGCACCCAGTGAGGGGTGGAGGGTAAAAGGGCCTTCACCTATAAATATGACTGCTTTGCATGGCTAGCTGCAGGATTATCCAAAAATTGAGGGAGGGGAATTGATCTACAAGAGTTTCAGGGAGGGGTTCAGGATTCCATACGAGGGACCACTAACCTCACGCTTGGCAAAAAACCTCCCCTCTGCTGACAAACTACCTGGCATTGTAAAAGTAAAACTGGCCAAAGAGAAAGCTCTTGGGAGAATAATGGGACCTTTTAAGACAGCACCCCTACCCAACTTCATAGTGTCCCCACTGGGGGTCGTGCCTAAAAAAAGAGGAAGGAAAATACAGGCTGATACACCACCTGTCTTACCCATAAGGGGAATCTGTGAATGATTGGTTGGACCCTGACTATTGCTCAGTCACGTATATCTCTTTTGACAAGGCAATGGAGCTAGTGGAGCAGGTTGGGAGGGGGGGCACTGTTGGCAAAGGTTGACATTGAATTTGCCTTTAGACTCCTGCCTGTTCATCCGGATAGCTTTCATCTGCTGGGATTTTAGTGGGAGGGTCCGTTTTTCTTTGATAGGTGCATGCCAATGGGGTGCACAGGTTCATGCGCCTTCCTAGAATGGGCGGTAAGGACTAGGGAGCCAAGAGGGGTGATCATGCACTACCTAGACGATTTCCTGTTCATTGGTAAGGAAGGGTCTGAGGACTGCTGAGCTGCACTGGGATCCTTTCAGGTACTGATGAACAAATTGGGCATTCCTCTAGCCAAGGAGTTAACACAGACGCCTATTCATATCTCGACTTTTCTAGGTATAGAAATTGATATGCGCAAAGGCACATGCAGATTGCCAAAAGATAACGTGGATGGGCTCTTAGACTTGATTGGCAGCACCCTGGCAAGGGAAAAAACGACTCTAGGTCAAATACAACAGCTCTTGGGGAAACTCAACTTTGCAGCCAGGGTGGTACCAGCGGGAAGAGTATTCGCCAGGAGGTTAGCAAGAGCAACAACGGGTGTGACGAGCATGCATCACCACATCAGGTTGAGCGCCGCCTTCAAAGAAGACCTGGTCATGTGGCGCAGGTTCCGTCAAAGAAACAATGGGGAAAACCTTTGGCATGAAGCATGGGTTACCAGCAATGAGTTAGAAATGTACTCTGACTCTTCAGGCAAGGAAGGTTTTGGGGTCATCCTCGGCACCCAGTGGTGCGCCCAGAGGTGGGCGACTCAGTGGCGGAAGAAAGGAAGATTGGGTAACATTATGGCTCTGGAATTATTCCCTATTGTGATTGCCCTCCTGCTGTGGCCAGGTGAGTTGTGCAACAGGAGGGTCCGCTTTTGGTCCGACAACAAAGCGGTTATCCAGGCCATCAACTTACAATCCGCATCATGCCCTGTAGTTCTAGGTCTACTCGGGAAACTTGTTGAAGTATGCTTGTACCAGAGTATTGAGATTAGAGCAAGGAATGTACCTGGAGTTGTGAATGTGGCTGTTGACGCTCTTTCTCATTTTCAGTGGGAGAGATTCAGGAGGGCCCACCTGAGGGCACAACAGACGGGCACATAATTCAATCTGGAGTGGTGGCACCTGGTGTCGTGGACCCGACGCTCTGGGGACTGGAGAGGAGAGGGGCTACAGTAGGTTTGTGAGAATGATGCAGGAAACGGGGCAGGCAGACCTGGACCTACCATGCCAGGTTGAGAGATTTGTGTGGGCGCACGCAGATGGGCAATGCAGGAGCTGGGTCTCGGGGCACCTAGCAGCCATAGCATTCTATACAATACTGAAAGGGGTTGGGGATCCAACAAAGGGTTTTTCTTTAAGGGCAGCAATCAAAGGCTGGGGTAAGCTGGAGGGACACAAGAAAGTCGGCAGTAAACCCATTGACTTTGAGGTACTGGTGAGGTTACTGAGGGCACTGGAAGGGGCTTGCTCAAACGAGTTTGAGGTCAGGCTCTTGAGGGCAGCATTTGCAGTGGCATTCTTTGGGGCTCTTCGGGTCAGCAAACTGGTTGCAACAGGGGGGGGAGGGTGATGGATCCAAAGGGCACTAGCACCAGGGGGGTCACGTTTACAGAAAGTGCGGTCGTGGTAAGGGTCAGAAGGTCAAAGACTGATCAGGCTGGGAAGGGCACCTCAGTACAGTTTCAGAATGCAGCAGCACAGGCCAGCTGCCCCACTTGGCTATTCTCCCAGGATATGGCAAGTAGGCCAGCTGGGGGCAGGTATCTCTTTATTCATGAGAACGGGTCCCCACTGACAATGTTCCAATTCTGCTGGGTACTGGCCATGGCTTTGAAGAAAGCAGGGTGTCGGGGGAGGGCTGGTCCACCCGTGGGTTCCGGATTGGGGTGGCGATGACGGCATTCCAGGCAGGGATCGGACATCCAGAAGCTGGGTAGTTGGCAATCAGACCATTATAAACTGTACATCCGCCCGTCGGGGCAAGACTCAGGAGTATTGCCAAGCAAATAGAACAGGCAAGGGGAGAGGAAAGATGGGGGGGTGGGGTGGATCAGGTGGATGAAGGGGTCAGGGAGGAAGTTGTGATGACAATATGTTTTGATTTTCATTCCAGCGGGACGCACAGTCTGGATCATTGGCCACTCTTTTATCACCAGGGCGAAGAGATGGGCCAGCACGAAACTGAATCGGGGGCCGATCTGGGTTTCCGGAACACCGAGCTGGTATGGCTGGGCACACCTGGCATGTGGTAGCGGGCATTGCTCCCCGCACTGCACAGGCAGCTGGCTAGGACGAGGGCCCCTAGGGTGCTGATGGTGCACCTTGGGGGGCGAGGGGACTACCTTGCTGATTTGGGAAGGGGTCAATTGCTGAGAGAGATGCAAGAAGGCATCAGAATCCTAGGGTGAATGCTTCCTGAGTCTGAGATAGCTTGGTCCGAGAGGATCCCTAGGAATGTGTGACAGGGGAGCGGCATCTAACACAGCAATGGAGAAATCTAGGAGAAGGGTTAACAAAAATATGGAGCGTTTTATGAAGCAGGAGGGGCCCGCATTTGCCAGGCACCGGGAGTTGGGGAAAAAGAACTTGGTACATTTTGCAACGGATGGGGTTCATCTGTGAGAGGTCTGCATGGGCCATTTCAACCTGGTGCTGTGGGGAGTAATGTCAAGGTCTGGATGTACATAGTGGATGGTGAGTATGGACTGTAGGAAGGATTTTGTGTGTGGAGGCATTGGGGTCATGGGGGACCACCCCAAAGCGTGGAGAAGTTACTAGGGCGGTCCCAGAGAAGGAGGCACGCTGCGGTCTGTTCCGTGAGCTACAACCACTGGCTGCTTCAGCCAGGATGGGGTGACAAAGGCACTGATACCACTAGGGACGGTTGGGACTCCTCAACAACTGATGCAGTGGCCCTGTTCGGTCCATTTTTTCTAAATAGGAGTGACTGATTTGGCAGTCGGATACCAGGGCGGGAAGTTCTTGCAAGACCGGAATTGGTGTGAGAGGGCTCACAGGTTTTTCGACATGGGACTTTGTAAGACTGGATTGGCGGAGCCACACAGGTAATGACTATGTGTTGGGCCAGGCATTCATAAGACCTGAGCGGGGATGGGGCCGCCCGATAGGATGACTTTAATAATGCGACCATATGTTTCCAATAAAGTGTAATATGTTGCCAACTTTCAGACGGTCTCGGTCTCATATAATTGTGTACAAGCAAGGTATGAAGATTGTGCATTTACTGTTACTATGTAGGGGCCATGGTAGGGGGTTAAGCCCGCTAAGCAGGTGAGCCAGCCCACGGAGGGGGTGCTCGAGGGGCAGCTGACATAGCGGGCTGCCCCTCTGGCCCCCTTCTGTGGACTCGACTCCTCTGGGAGGGTCATAGTCCCTGTCCCCTTTGGGGTCCGGCCGGAAACGGCCGGCATCTCAGGGGCATAAATAGCCTCGGCTGAGAGAGCAAGGTCTCTATTCCAGCCCAGGCAGCATCAACCACCCTCCCACCCAAGCTGTAGGATAGTCCAAAAGCAGGAAAGGAATAAACCGGTTTTGCTAGGAGGGCAGGGCAGAGTAGTCTATTTGTAAATATTGTACTTGTTTTGATGCATGTCTATCTCGTATTAACCAATTTTCTTCTCATACGTGATGGTAGCAAAATGTTCTAACAGTTTTTTCTGTCGCAGGCAGAGTTACTAGGGAGGTCCCAGAGACCGAGGCATGCTGCGGTCTGTTCCGTGAGCTACAACCACTGGCTGATTTAGCCAGGATGGGGTGACAAGGGCACTGATACCACTAGGGATGGTTGGGACTCCTCAACAACTGATGCATTGGCCCTGTTCGCTCCATTTTCTCTAAATGGGAGTGACTGATTTGGCAGTCGGATACCAGGGCGCGCCGCTCTCGCAAGAACAGAATTGGTGTGAGAGGGCTCACAGGTTTTTGGACATGGGACTTTGTAAAACGGGATTTGCAGAGCCACACAGGTAATGACTATGTGTTGGGCCAGGCATGCATAAGACCTGAGCGGGGATGGGGCCGCCCAATAGGATGACTCTAATAATGCGACCATATGTTTCCAATAAAGTGTAATATGTTTCCAACTTTCAGAAGGTCTCTGTCTCATATCATTAGGTGCAAGCAAGGTATGAGGGATTATACATTTACTGTTACTATGTAGGGGCCATGGTAGGGGTTAGTCCCACTATGGTCCTGAACAAGATGGAGTACAGCTTTGGCAAAGTTTGTCTTCCCATGACCCTGTGCTCTCCCCTGTGTCTTAAACCTCCCTAGGCTAGCCCAGGAAACTCAAAGATCTGTTCCCAAGCAGAGCTCTCAGCCACAAGCCACCAACTCTTCAAGAGACTCGGGCACGCGAAATTGATATGTTCTCTGTGCCGACGCTGTCAAAGCATCACATCTTGTTCACGAGCTGTCCAAATTGGCAGTTAAGTACATTTTTTTGGTCAAGTTAAGTATTGTGACAGATGAAAATAGCATAGAGGCCAACTTCCATTACTTGCTCAAAAGTGTTTCTTGCTGAAACACTATCAGGCGTACCGCATAACCGTGTCCCACAATGGAGGAAGGGATTCTCATAGTATTTTTTCCCCATTTCCAGGACTGTTTGCCAGTAATAGACACTGGAATGTACATGCATGATCTCCATGCATGTAATTTACAGTGCTCATAATTGACCACGTTTGTGGCCGTAGCTTCATTCCAGGAAGCTGCTGCCAACCCCCACCCTGAAATCCCCACCATGCATACATCACGCACGCTCGCATTCATGTCCAGCCACACATACACGCACGCCCAAACAATGAGATGCATTGCTAACTTGCACGCTCACAGCAAACACATACTCGAATAGTCCTACATGCATGCGTGCACGCACATACACATGCATGACATTTAAATGCACACAAACCTTCATGCACATCATACACATAAAACCACTTACGGTAACCTTAGGATTTCTTTCTTCAAGCTGCATTGTGGCATGGGCACAGCTCAGCTGCACTGCTGCAACACCAGCCCAGGCTGCAGAAGGGATCCAATCCAGGCGGGCAGCACTGGTACACGCCTTTGTCGCACAGTTCAGCAATGGGGCTGCTCAGCAACATTAAACAAGTGGGGCGCTGCGTCGCACATGTTGGCATGGGGACATTTTTTACAAATAAACATCAGGGCTGGCGCTCAGACTAAGTGCCAGTCCTGTGGGAGTCAAGAAGCGCAAGCCAGGTTCCAGGGAAGAGCCGGGAGCAGCAACTGACACCCCTGGCTCTGCTACTAGCTTGCAAAAGCACTGTAAAGCAATATATTTATTGTGTATTGTTTTCTATTGTTCCTTCTCTCCCAGGTACTTGTGTTGTGCATTTGTTAGTTGCCGTTTATGTGGCAATGGGGCTATAACTTGCCAGTTGCACCAACGAAGGGGCTTTGCAACCTTTAGCTCTCCAGTTGTTTTGGACTACAGCTACCATAATCCTTCCACCTCTAACTATGTCTGATGGAAGTTGTTGACCCAAACCCTTTGGAGTGTGGGAGGTTGCATGCAGACCCTGGTTTAGGGAAATTTAAGAGCACAATGGGGTGAATGGGAGTTGGTTGTGCACATTAACCTGGCCTACACGGAGCACCTGTGATGCTGGCAACAGTGACCACAATATAGTATGCTCTACCGATTTCAGAAAGATTGGAGGGGGTGATGGTCTCTATAAAATGTGCGTTGCCAAAATGGGACAATAGCTGATGTCTATGGCTTCTGTTAACCTTCCGTTTATAGTCTCGGGAGGCTAGTTCAGGGGCAACTCGCTAGCCTTGGAGCATGACTATTTGTGCGCTTGGAAACCACTGGGTATTAAAGCGTGTTATAAAGTACTAATAATAATAATGCTTAGGCCCTTTTTTACTGCTATTAGTTTGCACCATAATCTCCCAATTACCACTGCTGATCATGGCGGATGTTGCCACGGTGTGCAGTTGCTAGGAAATCTTCATGTACTAAGTGCAAGAGCCTGGCTGGTATCAATACTTTGTTGGACCCAGACACTGTGGCATTTTTGAGGCAGTCCCTAGTAGGCCACCTATACACGCTAGCCATCAGGGGCACTGATGATAAACAGTCCCCCTGCTGTTGAGGTACTTTGATTCTTTGCGTGGCCAGCTTGTGGCCGCTGTAATGGATATTCCTGTGCACAACATTGCACAGAGCATGAGGTTTTAAAATCCATAGAGGCCGCATTCCACAAACACAAAAAGGGCTGGGACTGGCTTTGAGGTGGCAGTGGACAACACCTCAATGCATTTTGAAAAATGCCACTCCTTGAGGACTAATTACTGTAGAAAATCCTCATGTATTGACACTCGGGTGTCCATGGCCCTTGGCAGCAAATAAAGGCTGTGTAGCGCGCAATGTAGATGCTGATTATGTTGTGGCTTCAATGCATTTGTACTCATGCATGTAGCTCTAAATGGACACATGTTGGTGAATTTTGAGCTGGCAGTAATGTATTCAAAGATTTTAAACCATGTGCCTACAAGATGGTGGTCCTTGGGAAAAGCTCTAGATCCTATTCTTCAAGAGAGATGGCACCGTTAAAAATATTTTTAGTTCTGAAGACTGTGAGGTAAAATAAGGGGGCACAGCATTTGCGGGAAAACCAGTTGTGATCCGAAAACAATGCTTTATTTAACTTTTGTGGTCTCATACTGCGCCATTCTTGAAAACATGAACAATCTCTTACAGTCTGAACATCCCGTGTTGCACAAATTTTACCCTCCAATGGAGAGTTGGTTGAGTGAGCTACTTTCTAGGTTTGTGGAAGTGCCTGTAAGAGTTGCACGTAAATCTGTGTTAAATGTTGATTGTAAATATGAAGGCAATCGGTTGGACAACATCAAGGTTTTCAGTGGGTTTGCCACTAAGCAATTAATTGGTCACTCAGTATGAAGATGTGTTACGACCATGTACACTGCACAGTTCCTATGCAGATGTAAGAGTGTGCTCTGCAGTGTGCAATCTACGCTTCCATGGGAAGACCAAATCATTAAGAACACCGTCTTCCTTGATCCCATTTAAAGGCAAACCTGTGAAGGTGACTGTCTGGAAGAAATGGCGAGGCACTTCCTAACTTTTTGGAGTCAAGTGAGGTAGGCAGACTAGCTACTGAATTCAGAGTGCCAGCTTATGCCTCTTCCACAGGAGCAATTGGATAGCAATAGAGTAGACCGGCTGTAGGACTGGATGTCCAAATTCAAAGGTCCTGTGACTGGCAACATTCAGTTTCCAATTCTATGCAAAGTTGCAAAGGCTCTACTTGTTCTGTGAAAACAAGGAAATAATATGAGGCAGGGTAACCAAAAAGGAAACACACCAAACACAGGTTACAAAGGAACATACAAAGCACTTTATTTTATACTGAATCCAGTTACAAAAGAACAGAACAAAATTCAGATAGCTATCGATCCTCAGTACAACACAGCGAACTCCGGCGTGGTTCGGTGTGCTCAGTGAGTGCAAATATTCATTGAAACAGTCAGGCTTTTATACATTTCTCCAGCCTGTTGTCCAGCCTTTCTTCAGGTTAACCATTCCATAAATAAGTTACTGCTCTAGGGTCCCTTGCCAGGTCAAATCTAGTTCATCTTAGGTTTATACATTAACAAGAAGAAATGGTAATAATGTATGCTCTAGGCCTAACATTAAAACGCGGGACTTAATTTATAGAATATAGTTAAGCAGGTGCTCTCATTCAATTATAGATCAGTTTCGGTGATACAGGTAATCCATTGCACACAGGTCAGCATGGACAAGGTCTTAGCTCATGACCCTAACAAGTTGCCTGCAGGCAAGTTATACATTAGCTGTACAGAGGTCATGACAATCAAGTTCTGTTCTGAATAACATAGTCTACCATTTTAGCTCACATGGTGACTTTATAGAGCTAGAAAACCTAAAATGGCGGCTTGACCCAAAATGACAGTTTACATGGTTTCTAAGGTCAGGACCTTGCAATGCGAGTTTATTCACATGTAGTTTATAAGCAGCTTGTTAGCAGCTTGGCGTAGGCCAATATACATATATTCATAGCAATAGGAGGCACAATATAATTACTAGTTTGACAAACCCTCCTTTTGGCCTATGCCAAGTGCTAAACTACTTCTGATCTCCCTGCAAATAACTCCATGTGTCACCGTCCATACACCCTGAATAGCTGTCAGAAATATCTATCGCCATTAGATCTTTTACTAAGATCTCTTTCAGTACATACTCCTTAGAGGTTTTATCCGGGGCATACACTTTAAGTCCTATTGTACCTATCGCCTGAGCGCAACATCCCCCTAGCATTGAACATATACTTGGTAGACATTGGATACAACAACAAAGAAATAGCAGAATTCCCAAAATAATCAGCAAGACTGAAAGCACTTTCCAACCCCAAGACCGCAAGAAGTCCCAGAACCAAGCGCTAAGATCCCAATTTCCCTCGGGAACATGCACTTCTGAACTAAGAATGTGCAGATTCTGTATTGCCTTAAAAATAGTTGGGGAGGAATCCGGTACGAAAACACAGCAAGCGGACCCCCACTTGTTTACATACTCCACCACGTTCAGCCAGAAGGACATCTAATGCCATCCGGTTCTGAAGCACTACCAATCTGATCGCTTTCTGCTCTAAAGTCATATTATAGAGTATATCTGTGGTCCGGTTGATGGTTCTCTCCAGTACTCTCGCTAGTTTCCTGATTTTCCTCGGAATTCGCTATCTGCCCAAAGAATGGAAGGAATGATTTTGCTACATCTCCTAAAACCTGTGCTGGAGTGTCGCCATTCTCGTCCCGCCGTGGACAAGCCTTCAAAACCTCTACAGTACTTGCTATAAACACCCCAGGTAACAGGATTCCTAGATAACAAGTTCCCTGCCAATCCCTGGGCAACCATGGAAATGCTACATTACCGCAAACAAAATAGATAGGTTCGCCTACATACAAAGGTCTGTCTTCCCCAGTCAAATTTGCAACGTTGGCACAACCTTTAAAATCTCCCATTGACCGGGTGCCATTCCTCTGTATGCAGAAAGAAACTGAATCGGGGCTATGGTTAACGGTATAAGAAGGAGGCACGGTATCCTTATTGCCTATCAGAGCCATTTTAAAGGAAATCAAAGATTGGAAAGGACGAGACAGTCTATCAGAAGGTCTAATAGAAGCAATATTGAGCTTACTCCTATTTGCGAAAAGTGAGCATCCCAGGGGAGTCAGAACACGTTTCTCGAAACTATTCAAATTAGTTCCATCAAAGTTCCCCGAGATGCTATTGTTCCATCTGCCAAAGAACAGTGCTCTAAGTGAAGCATAACAAGCAGTTGTCAAAGGTAAAGGGTAAATATACCAACCTAGCCCCTTATCCCCATGTTGCGGTAAATGTGAGCAGACCCAACAATTAGTCTTAGTAAAAATGGCATGTGTTGCATTCATTATAAGCAACAAGGTATTATTGTGATACTTCTGTCTATGCTGTGAGTCTGTAGGTGACAGAGTTTGCAAATGTACATAAGCTGTAGGAACAGTGGGTACAATTTCAGTCGGCAGCAAAGACTCTAAAGGATGAGTTTCTTCGAAATACCAAAGGCCTAAAACAGTGACTATTATAAAACCAAATATTATCATAAAAACACAGCAATACGTTTTCGGGGACCAGGCATATTGTTCATTGTCCGAGTTGGTCACCCCCTTATTTATAAGTCCAATACGAGCAGCAGCGGTAGCAGGCATTGTAGATTTTCAATTGACGACCCCAATGTTCGTTGCTGGCGACGCTACGGTCGCGCGGCTTCTTAGTCCTTCCACAACCCCTAGCCAACAGGATCCCCTTCCTCAACTTTTTGGGCAAAATGATCCTTTCCTTCCTTGAATGCACAGCCGAACTGTGCCGTATGTCTATCAGATGCACATCAAAACCGTGCCGTATGTCTATCTTCGTGGCCGGAAGTTGTATCTTGTTGTGCCTGGTATTGTTTGATCCGAGAACAAGATGTCGTCACTTCCCGTTGGAAGCAACGTATCAGAGGCAAGTGAATTTGGAACAGCAATTTCCGGGAGCAAAATGTTCGGAGAGTGCGGAGACAAAATGGCAGCTTCCCCAAGCATCACGGGCTCAGAAATATTCTCACTGCTTTGGGATCATTGGTTGCAGCGTTAGCGAGGGGTTCTGTTTCTTCTGTAACGTGTGGCACTGGGTGAGGAAGTTTCTTGACATGCGTCGCGTGGATCCAATGCTTCCGGCCTGCGACACACACCGCTGTTTGGGTAACCAGCAGGACCTGGAACGGGTCCCGCCACCGAGATGCAAGGCAGGAAGATCGGTCAAAGGATTTGACCAAAACCCAACTTCCAGGTTGTATACTGTGGCCTGGGCCCTCGTATCGCGTGGGTTAAGCGTCTCGTACCTGGTGATAAATGAAATACAGGTTTTTAGTCAACTGGCTACAATAGTCTGAAAGCAATACATTTTCTACATTCCTCAATGCCCTGGGCTTCGGAAGACCCCAGATATTGGCAGGTCTCCCCATTACCACCTCAAATGGAGAGAGCCCAGTCTTAGTTTGAGGGGTTGTACGCATGGCTAGTAACACGATCGGTAAGGCGTCCGGCCATTTTAGTTTGGTGCCGGCACACGTTTTAGCGAGCTTGTTTTTTATGATACCATTGTGTCTTTCCACTAATCCGGCGCTCTGAGCATGTCTGGCCGAATGGAATCGTTTGTCAATTTGCATTGCCATAAATATCTGTAGAATTACAGCAGCGATAAAATGCGGACCATTATCCGACCAGATAACTCTCGGACAACCGAACCGTGGGAAGAATTCCTTTAACATGGTCTTTGCAGTGGTCATGGCTGTAGCGTCTTTAACAGGGAAAGCCTCGACCCACTTACTAAAGGCGCAAATGACCACAAGGACATATTTTAGATTGTTACATTGCTCCATTTCAATAAAGTCAAAGTGAATCACTTCAAACGGGACAGAAGGAGGTCCAAATCTACCTCTTGGAGTTGCTGTCCCCTTTCCCACATTGTGTTGTAGGCAAATCATGCAATTTTGGACATAATGCTGGGCAATTTTTGAAATCTTAACATTTACCCAGACTTTCTCTAACATTCTTGTGATCTGTTGAGCGCACACATGTTTGGGACCGTGTGCCATGGTAACCATCATTACTATATAGGCATTAGGAAGCAACCATGTCCCTTCAACCATGTCCACCCAACACCCATCATCATCGAGTTTCCCCAAGCCCTCAGCCCACCTCTTGGATTCTTCTAATGTGGCATCGGCTTGGATATCCCGTACAGACCCGACACCCTCATCCATTGCATAGGCATCTACAGTCTCCCTTGAAACATACATCTCCGTGAAGAGATCAGAGGCAGTTTGTCTAGCTATTTGATCAGCGAAAGCATTCCCTTTCCCTACATCATCTATAATCTTGCGATGTGCTGCGCACTTAATGATTGCTAACTGACTAGGGAGCGCAAGCGCTGAAAGCAATGTTACTATCAGGGAGCCATGTTGGATCTTGGTGCCATGCGAAGTTAAAAACCCTCTCTCTGACCAAAGTCTCCCAAAGTTGTGAGCCACCCCAAAGGCATACTGGCTATCAGTATATATGTTTACTGTTAGCCCTTCGGAAAGCTCACAAGCTCGAGTCAATGCTATAATCTCTGCGGCCTGCGCAGAGTTATGCGTAATTCTCTTGGTCTCCACAACCGTACTCAATGTAGTGACTGCATAAGCAGCTGTGGATGTACCATCCAGTAGTTTGAAGCAGGAGCCATCACAAAACAGCTCCCCTTGTGGGTTATCCAAAGGAGTGTCCCTCAAATCAACTCTGCCTTTTGTATCTTGTTCAGTAGTATACAGGCAGTCATGTGACTCTTCGTCACCGCAAACAGTATTTTGCGGGAAAGGTAGGAGTTCAGCCGGATTAAGAACGCAGCACCTCCTAATTTGAATGTGGGGAGCAAACAAGATTAATTCATATCTTGTCAGTCGTGCGGAAGTGAGGTGTTGCGTTTGGGTTTTGTTCAATAGAATATCTACAGAGTGAGGCACCATCAGGGTTAAATCATGGCCTAGGACCATTCCCTCACTCTGTTTTACAGACGTAGCAGCAGCAGCGACAGCGCGCAAACATCTTGGCAAAGGGCATGCAACAGGATCAAGGGCGGAAGAGTAGTAACTGCATGGCCTATTCTTCCCTCCATGTTCCTGCGTTAATATAGCCAAAGCACATCCATCACATTCATGCACAAACAACACAAAGGCCTTCTCGTAGTTCGGTGTGCCCAAAACTGGCGCCGAACATAATGCAGTCTTGAGCAACTCGAATGAATGTTGATGCTCCGTATTCCATGGCAATGGCGAAGAAATACCCTTCTTCGTCAAGGCCAACATCGGTTTTATCACTAGTGAGAAGTTTGGGATCCATAACCTACAGTAAGAAGCCATACCTATCAAGGCTCTAACTTCCTTTTGTGTATTTGGGACAGACATGCCAGAAATGTGTTTTATTCTTTCAGGTGTCAATCTTCTTCCCTCCTTTGACAGGAGATAGCCTAAATATCGGCAACAATATTGAAACTTTTTGAGCCAAGCTTTGTGACCATGCTTAGCTACATGGATGAGCAACAACACAGTGCCCTCTTTACAAGAGCTCTCAGAGTCAGCGGCTAAAAGCAAATCATCAACATATTGAAGCAATGTACAAGTAGGGGGCAATTCAAGGGTATCAAGCTGCTCTTTCAAAGCCCTACTATAAATACTAGGACTCTCAGTGTAACCTTGAGGTGCACGAGTAAATGTGAATGAGCGTCCCCCTAAGGTGAACGCAAACAAGTATCTACTATCCTCATGTATAGGAATACTGAAGAAAGCATTCTTTAGGTCCACAACACTGAAGTGAGTAGCCGTAGCTGGAATCATGGTTAATATTGTCGTCACATCAGGCACAATTGGAAATTGAGGAGCGACGACTTTATTAATGGCACGTAAATCAATTATAAAACGAAATGGAATTGCATTATCACCTTTTTTGTACACGGGTAAAATCGGACTATTGCACAAACTTCCTGCAATCTCCTCAATCACCCAACGATGCACAAAATCGGAAACAATGCTCTTCAAAGCTCGCTCGCCTTCAACTGAGATCTTATACTGTGGAATACGGGGCAGCTTAATTCCATGTTTCAAAACTATTTTAACAGGCTCAATCTGCAAAACACCGACATCATTGTCATCAACTGCCCACAAACACTCTGGTACATTACTGAATTCTGGCGGCAAAGGTCTAGTCAAGAATTGCGAAACAGAACATTGCTGTGGTGAAATCGTCAAACGCACTCCATCAGAAGAACAATGAATTACGGCATTTAATTCCTTCAACAGATTCAACCCCAGCAAATTCTCTCCACAATTCGAAGTCAAGAGAAATGGACAGTGGTCCGTAAAGGGACCCAAAGAAATAGGTACCGGTGAAGAAACCGGACAAACAACTGGTGTGCCAGAAAACCCTACAGAAATATTGGTTTGCCCTGACAGTGGAATGTTTGGAACCCGAGAATGATCAATGGAGCACTTCTGTGCTCCAGTGTCTATCAAAAATTGATGTTTCCTATTTCCCACTACCATTTCAACGTAGGGACCTTTCTGATTAACGGGAATAGGTGTAGGTTCCAAACCCTGCTTCGGGCAATCCTAACGAAACAAAATATCATCAAAAGGAAGCTCTTCAGATAGATATGCAGCAGAAGGATGATCAAATATGTTTCTAGTATCCACACTCGAAGTCTGATTATCCTGTGAAAAAGGTTGTTGGGGATCCTGCGAAAGCTGGCCTCTACCAGGGCCCCCTACACCCGGGCGACCTCTGGATCGTCTACCCATATTTCCAAATGTGTGATTCGACCTCTGTCGAAGGACGGGGCATTGTGCACGCCACTGACCCTCCTGGCGACAATAGGCACACTGGTTAATATTCACAGGACCCAAGGACACATTCCCTTGTGGAACATACTGAACTCTAATCTGCGAACTACCCCCTCTGGGGCCTCTAACAATTTGCTGTAACAATACTTTAGTCTTCAAATCACCTTTTCTCTTCTCGACTCTATCTTTTTCATTATTGACACGGTTCTCGTAGTACTGAGCCATGTGAAGTACTTCTGATTGGGATTTCGCCTGCCAAGCGCTCTCAGAAGACATAATTTGTGACTGGATGTCAGGTAGCAATCCATGTACAAATGTGTCCACAAATAATCTTTTCCCAGACTCTGTGCCTAAGTCTTGTCCACTGAAATCCGAGAATACCTGTTCGAACCGATTAAAGAACTCGGTAGCACCCTCAGATTTTCCTTGGACACAGGCCGTAAGCTTGTCCCAAATAATTCTCTTTTCGGGGATTATAGTTTTCAGTTTTGCAATGATTCTGTCAGGCACAGTTAGTATCACCTGAGGTGGTCTCTCACCAGCTGGCCTTTCCCCATCAAGCCTAACTATGTTAGCCCATGTATCTCCCAACCCTGGTAAATCGTCTATAGTTCTAACTTGTTTCCACAAATCTACAGGCAGGAGTACAGGGAATAGCAAATCAATGTCGCCTAGGGTAAACACCGAGGACTGCAAAACGGACTCTATCTCTTTATAGAACCCTGTCAGATTTTTCCTAATGTCAGGAATAGTTTGTCTAATAGTATTCACTTCCTGTCGTGAAAACGGGACGTGAACAAACTGCGATACATAATGTGCAGGAATGTCCACAGCAGGTGTACCTGCTGCAGCATTAGCAGGAATCTCAACCTTTGGGACAAATGTCGGAGGAACCTCTCTCATAGGCAACTGAGATGTAGGCAACTCCGAACGCTTACTAAGGAACAGAGCTAAGTCGAGCGCTAAAGCGGTTGAAGAAGTGTCAAGTGAAAAAGCTCTCTTATAAATGCTCAATAACTCTGTGGGACAACTAACCTTTCTCTTTAAACATTCATCCTGCAGGTACTCTACCATTACCTGTATCACTTTCCTCTGCATTTCTAGCGTATATTGACTGTATGTGTCATATACCTCAACTGGAGTTATCGATATGTCTGAAATCCATCTAATCGCATTTTTTGTACAAATTCGCGCCTCCTCAGATGTCGATTTACGACACGGAAGAAATCGTTTCTGTACATACATACTTTCTTCTTCGTCATCCTCATTCCGTAACCTTTCCAACTCCTTTCTATACTCAAATATCCTCTCAACATGCTCATGTACCTTCTCCACAGTGTCTCTTGAAAAAGCTAAAGTATTCAGGTCCCTCAACCCTTATGAGAGGTGTGCATTATTTAATTTACCCCACATTACACATAAATGAATCCCTAAACCTTCAATGAAAACATTTTTCTCAGGAAAATTATCCATATTAGAAAGTGTGGCAAGAACATTAGCTCGATCATTTCTCTCCATACAATGCTTAGCCCATGCAAACAAATCCTGTTTCTTTTCTGTAGGAACAGTATTACGAGTAACAATCCTCGACCCCGCACCCTGATCAACTACAAGCGGTACAGAACTACTTGGGAGTGAGGGCGCAGGCAAATCCAATGGAGGTACTATTACTGGTGCAATGGGAAGAGGCAGAGGAGCAGGTGGAGGAACAACAACCGGAGGAATAGGAGCAACAGGTTGAGCAGGAAGAGCAGGAATAACAGCAGGAAGAGGTACAGCAGGAGGAAGAGGAACATACGGAGGTGGTGCAGAGGCACCAGGCCTTCGTTCATTTAACAATTTGTCGATAAACTCATCAGAAACATGAAGATCTTTAGAAGGATAGATTTTCTGAATACCGAGTGAGAAAGCCCTGTCCATATTCCTAACCGACTCAGACTGTTTGTCCTGATCATATAACAACGCCTTTTCAGCATTTGTTTTATGACAGCGCACATGTTTTTCCCTACTTTTAAGCTGCTGCAACGCTTCTCTTTTTCAATTTTGCAAAACATCAAATGCTGCAGCTCTGGCCTTCTTTTTTAACAAGACTGACTCTAAATATTCAATACGAGGGATCTCAAAACTACCATTGACTGGCCACTGAAGTTCGGAGGCATGTCTGGTTTGTCTGTGCCAAATTTTATTAAATACTACACTTCCAATGCCATGCTTACAGTACATAGTACATGCCGGTGACTCCTCCTGTGGTGCCGGACGGCTAAATTACAAAGATTGTCTATCGCTGCGGAATAATGCCCTAAAGCAGCTAGACAATTTCCCAGGCATTTCTCAAATACTCGGTGTTACCTGGTCAATAATTGTGTCTGCAGATACAATGCGCCAAATTCAAATTGTCAGGGTTGAATTAAGAGTCGGGTAACGACTCACCTGACCAAACCTAAGGAGGACCGATCGGTTTACAAAGGACTTACCTAACGAATTTTACCTTGTGTATGATGATTTCGGCAAATCTGCCCGCCTCAAAAAATTGACCCTCGTCAAGATGCCGTCTCAGACCACACGGCTATCGTCCAGGGAACGGATCGTGCAGCGCTGTTGAGGTGTCGCATCTCGTTCAGTCGGGCCCGTTATGTCACACCGTCCGATCCCGGTCCGATAGCGTGCGTCAACCTTCAATAATCCGGCATCGATCTTGAGGGTCCTATTCCGGGCGCCAACTGTGAAAACAAGGAAATAATGTGAGGCAGGGTAACCAAAAAGGAAACACACCAAACACAGGTTACAAAGGAACATACAAAGCACTTTATTTTATACTGAATCCAGTTACAAAAGAACAGAACAAAATTCAGATAGCTATCGACCCTCAGTACAACACAGCGAACTCCGGCGTGGTTCGGTGTGCTCAGTGAGTGCAAATATTCATTGAAACAGTTAGGCTTTTATACATTTCTCCAGCCTTTCTTCAGGTTAACCATTCCATAAATAAGTTACTGCTCTAGGGTCCCTTGCCAGGTCAAATCTAGTTCATCTTAGGTTTATACATTAACAAGAAGAAATGGTAATAATGTATGCTCTAGGCCTAACATTACAATGCGGGACTTAATTTATAGAATATAGTTAAGCAGGTCCTCTCATTCAATTATAGATCAGTTTCGGTGATACAGGTAATCCATTGCACACAGGTCAGCAGAAGGACAAGGTCTTAGCTCATGACCCTAACAAGTGGCCTGCAGGCAAGTTATACATTAGCTGTACCGAGGTCATGACAATCGAGTTCTGTTCTGAATAACATAGGCTACCATTTTAGCTCACATGGTGACTTTATAGAGCAGGAAAACCTAAAATGGCGGCTTGACCCAAAATGACAGTTTACATGGTTTCTAAGGTCAGGACCTTGCAATGTGAGTTTATTCACATGTAGTTTATAAGCAGCTTGTTAGCAGCTTGGCGTAGGCCAATATACATATATTCATAGCAATAGGAGGCACAATATAATTTTTAGTTTGACAGTTCCACCTCACAGTAAGGCAGACTCAGAGAGGCTGGAAACGGGAGCCAAGCGGGATTGAGCCCAAAACATTGTATGGCGAAAAAATAGGTATTGGGACCTACTTGAAGAATATAATTGAAGGTTACAGTTGTGCCAAAATTACAAATGAAAAGGAGCATTTGAACCAGCATATACAATGCAATTTTTGAATCCAAGGACAAACAACACAGGAATAGATTAATTCTATTGATTCAATGGGGAACATAAGAATTACACGACGATATTAGATTCGATTTTGGTTTGGCGATCTTGGGGAACTCTGAGACGTTGGCGCCATTACTGGAAGAGCACTTGGCATACACCATTATTAGGGAAACTAATTGATGGAAAAAGTTGTCTTGAGGAAGACCATTGGTCGAAACATGCGTCGGCTGTGTTAGATCTCACCATTAAAAACTGCATACCGTTCAGAGAGACTTATTTTAATGTTTGGGTGTCTGTGGTCTAAGCGCATTTTGCCAGAATACACCTTTGCACACTTTTGTATGTGACCAACAACTAAATTTGGAAGCCAGCACAACCCTAGTCTGGGTTACACCCCACTCTTAACTGCCATGTTATGGACTTCCCGAAGCCTTTGCACAGGAAGGTGCAATATGCTTATACTGGGAAATACATGGGAAGAAGCTGCAGCTGAACAATCCTAGGATGTGGTGCCGTTTTTGCTGCCTTCATTATTCAATTTCTTGTTAATTGATGATCATGTTCCCATGAATCCCAAACTTTAAGTACAGGCGATGAAATACATTTTATTTTGATGTTGCACTTTCTTGGTCAATCATTTTTACTTTGTTCCAGTGCAAAATACACACTGCAAGCTTGTTTCTAACGGAAGCTACTGCTGGCCAATGTCACAGGCTCCATCCCCACAGCAGTGTAGTGTTTGGCTTTTTACCATCAGCAGGGCATGTGGGCAGAGCCTTGTGCAGAGCTGGGCAGAGACTTGCGTGGCTATTGGCTTGGCCCGAGGTGTTGTAAATCCCGGCCGGAAGTTTTGATTTTCAAATGTAGGATGGAGTGTGCAAGGAGGCGGGACATGTGAGGAGGCAGGGCAAATAGGGAGAAGCTAAATTAATCTCCACCCAGCAAACCACAGACACATCTTGGCATTGTTTCGGGACATAGTTCACTTGCTATTTTCCCCCAAAACAGGCCTGAAATGGTACCTGTTAAGAATAGGGAGATATGCAACTGTTAATGGGCCTACTATTAAGGTGCGCAGAACGTTTTCTATTATTTATTTGTGTTCTGGTTCAATAAAATAAGCGTTTCACAAAAGCAATCAATAAAAAAAGTAATATTTAAAAGCAATAAGAAAGAGCAAACAATAAAAATGAAGATAAAGCTCATTTTTAAAATGAAAACAAGAATACATCAAACACGATAACAATCAAGAATCTAAAATTCCGAGTGCCAAAATGCATATAATAGAACCAATTTCATTGCGGTTAGGACTACATGGTTGTGTGAAACACTGATTTAAAAATCTAATAAGAGCCAATGACAACGAGAGTTACGACCCTCTAAGTAACTTTGGACAAACTTCTTCAGGGGTAATCTCTCATAACGAGCTTAAAGTGCTGTTGTCTGAACCCCAACAGACCATAACACTCCACCAGATGCTCCAGGGTTTCAACCTTATTTGGATCCCTGCAAAAGCGGCACGTTCTACAGTTTGTCGCGCCTTAAGCGCGCCCCAACACCTGATTAGTAGGGAATAGATTCTGACGAAAACAAAGGAATTGAGCTCTTCACGATGCACTGGGAAACTTTTTAAAATAGATTGGGTGAGTATTATGTGCTTTCTTTTCAGTAGTAACATAAAAGACAATAATCTGTATGTTTTACAGTCCTGTCTAGTGGTTATCCAAACTTCCTGCCAAAGCTTTTTCTTAGTAGACGGGGCACTGATATAAGGATGTCGATGGAAGCTTCTATGGAACTTAAAATGGCTACACAGGGGCTCCATCCATAGTTTTAAGGTCTCATCCTTCTTGCTAACGTAGAAAGGGCCCCCCTCTTGCATTATGAACTTACTGAACAAAGAAAGTGTTTTCCAGTTCACCAGAGCTGGCAGACCCAGCTCATACCGTATAATTGCGACCTGGACCCTAACCTGAAGATGGAGAACTTTCTTCCAGAAAAGTCCCTCAAGTTTGCCCAGGGGGACGGATGCACATGCAATCAAGGTTTCTGCCCCATATGTTAGGATCGGCACCACTTTAAGCTTATAAAGTTTCAGTATTGGTAAGCAGGAAAAACAGCCAAAAGTTGCTTTCATTAAACTAACTTACGAAGCTAAACTCATCTTTTGTTGGCAATCAGATTTAGGTTACTTGCACTTCACAAAAATACCAAGTAGACAAAAGAGGGGACCACTTCTAATGGTACGCAGCATAAATGCCACTTAGTCTATCCTGGATCTCTTTATAAATGATCTCATAACTAGGACTAGGACTAAGGTTGAGAGGTGGGTCATTGTTCCTAGTGCAGAGTTGTAACTCATTAAGCTGTCATCGTAGCGAGACTTGTCTGGTCCAAGCCAGCCTACCGAATGATTGCGCAGAAATCGGTGGGAAAGATCTTGCTTTGGTTAGAAATTCCCCAATATCTGAAAGGAAATAATTGAAAAGAAAATGCGCCAGAACTCATCCTGATTTCAAACCACGTTCCATTGGTACTAGGCCAATAGTGGTCCTTTCCTGTTTAATCTAACTCGTATAGTAGCGCTGGTATAGAGAGATTTAATGATGGCAAATACGGGGGGCAACCCCATTTTAGTAGTTTGTGCCACAGTAAGGACACAATAAGCTAACGCAAAATCGAAAAAAGAGACATACATCACAGAGTCCTTAGACAGAGTCCTTTCCTTAAACAAGTTTACTTGGAAACCATTGAGTGCGATACCCGAGCCTTTCATGAAGCCAGATTGAAAGGGGTCACATTTAGCAAGGCCAGAGGCCCATTTGTGGAGCTCCATCATCACAAGGGAGCTGGAGATCTTGCTTGGGGCATCAAGCAGCGCAATTGGATGGTAGTTCATAGGATTTAGTCCATCACCATTTTTAAAAAAAAAACTTTTATTTTTGATGGCAGAGGTTCACAAGGCACGTACATAAGGCAGCAGGTGTATATAACAGTTATAACACGGAGCAGCACATTGATCAAAGTACAACAATCACAGCATTTGCAACAGAGTATCACATGACAAGAGAGGGTATAGGGCTTCACGATGTAGGATTAGATCCTGATGGGGCAGGGGACAATCCAGACTCGGGTGTACCCTCGCTTTGTCTGTTAAGATACGTGTTGAATTCAACCCAGATGTTCTTGGGGCGAGAGTTGGCGGGAAGTGTAGTCAGGTATTACTCCTCACAATTTCTTGACCAAGTGAGCAGGCGCAGCCATTTTTGAAAGGCCGTGGGAGAGGAGCTTTTCCAACACTGGAGTATACACTTTTTGGCAATCATACAGCTTATGTTTAGAAATTTAGCCAGGCGTCTAGTTTCATCTGTTTTCCAAGCCCCAAACAGAACTGCTAAGGGATCAGGGTCAACCACAGTTTCAATTATTGCAGTGAGTGTTTTCAAAATGCCAAAAATCGGATAGCCCATTGCAGATCCAGAACATATGTAAGTGATCAGCTTCTTCTGCACCACAACGAGGGCATAGGTGCATCGTGGTGCGGCTAAACCTCGAGGTCCTGTGTGGGGTGTAATAGTCTGTTTGGAGGTTTGCACTGCATGGCACGGTGATGGAAATTGAGGGAGACTTTTTAGGTGTGTAGGCACATTTCCCCCCCAGGTCTCGTTGGATATGTCTAGGCCCAGTTCATTTGCCCATTCATCGCGTGCCCTAAGAGCTGGGGTCGTGGAAGTGTCCTGTAGGATCTTATATAGTGAGGAGACGACGCCGCGGGCACCGCCAGAGTTAGCAATATATGCGATCGCCGGGTTATCTGAGGGCTCATCTGGAAATGAGGGCCATTTAGTGTGGATGCAGCCCGTAGTTTGTAATATTGGAGGGTCTCTAAGGCGGATCTGGTGTGCCCTTGTTTCCATGTTTGGGGATCAATGAACCTGCCTTCATGGTAGAAGTTGGATAACGCCTGGTATCCCAGTGCCCCCCCAATGTCGGGCCAGAGCAGTGTCATGTGTGGGTTCCAGGCCGGGGAAGGCCCATACAGGGAGCCATTTATAGTATGGGAAGGGCTCGGTTATTGGATATAGCACTCGTGTCCAGGCATGAATGGTCGCGTTGATTGGGTCAATAAGAGAGTCAGGTGCATAATGACGATGCAGTATAAGAGACATGATGTTGGTACCAGCGGCTGCAAGTCACTCCAATTTGACGTGCGGTCACACTGGAGAACCAGGGTACCAGTGAGTGGCGTGTTGGGCCTGGGCCGCATTCCAGTAGAGTGTCAGATCCGGAGCTGTGAATCCCCCTTGTTTATATGGAAGCACCATGTCTGTCCACTTCTTGTGCACTGCACCGGAATGCCATAGGAACTATGCGCAAAGTGTGTGTAGTTTAGCAAAGTATTCCCTCCCCGGCCATATAGGTATGTTGCTGAAAGTGTAAAGGAGCTTGGGGAGCAGAATCCTTTTAATGAGGGAAAGCCGACCAGCCATGGACAACGGGAGGGAATGCCACCGTGATATCTTAGCCTCAACTGTTTGTGCCACCGCCAAGTAATTATCGGCAAGTAGGGTGGATTTAGTTAGGGATATCTGCACTCCCAGATATCTGACACCATCCGGGGACCAGCGTAGAGGGTACTCGGTGGTGGGTTGTTGAGTAGATTTAGTAAGCGGGAACATTTCAGACTTTGAATAGTTGATTGTGAATCCGGAGTAGGTGCCGATGCGAGTGATATCTCTTAATATGGGATCAAGGTGGGTTGTTGGCTCTCTGATGTATAATAGAACAGTCGTTCGCGTATAGAGATATGATTTCGGGGTCATCTTTCAATCTTATACCCTTGCGGGCATGGCGTGCATGGACATAGTCCGCCATCGGCTCTATTGCTAATGCGAAAAGAATCGGGGAGAAGGGACACCCCTGTCGGGTACCCCTGGAGAGTGTGAAAAGGTCGGATGTCAATGAATTAGCTCTTGCTCGCGCCACAGGGGAGGTGTATAGTAGTTTGAGGAACCCAATCATGTTTGGGCCGATGCCCATTGTCCCCAGCACCAGCCACATGTAGCTCCAACAGACCATGTCAAAGGCCTTCTGGGCATCCAGGGTAACCGCTACGGCCTGGACGTCCTGGTCTATGTGGGACATAACATTAAACAGTCTCCTGATATTGTGGGAAGTGGACCTACCAGGGACAAAGCCCACCTGGTCTTCGTGGACTAGGTGTGGCATAATGGGCAGAAAGCGGTTCGCTATGATCTTTGTGAAGATTTTGGTGTCGAGGTTCATGAGGGAGAGATGCATATAGGACCCGCATTCGTCATCAGGTTTACCAGTCTTGAGCAGAACCGTAATGACAGCTTCGTGCATGGAAGGGGGGAGGGTAGAGACACAGAGTGCTTCGTCCCAGACCTCGAGCAGTATGGGGGCTAGTATGGCAACGTGCTCTTGGTAAGATTCGGTGGTGAGTCCATCCGGGCCCGGCGCCTTACCTTTGGACAAGTCTGAGATGGCCGTCACCACCTTGTCTAATGTCATTGGGGAGTCCAGCTGGTCCTGGGTAGGAGGGGAGATCTCAGTAGTGGGGATCTGGTCAAGCAGCTCGCATATGTGGTGTTCAGTGTGTTCGGCAGGTTGGGAGTAGAGGGACTTGTAGCACTTGGTAAATATATCTAAAATTTGCTGGTCCGCCCACTGCGTATTGCCAAATTGATCTTTGATGGAGGTGATCTGGGTCCGGCAAGATTTCCCTCTCAGCAGTATCGCTAGTGTTTTCCCTGTTCAGTCCCCCTCGCCATATTTCCTGGCAGCCTGTGGGCGGCTAAAGTACTGGACTTCGTTGGCACCCAGCGCGTTATACGCCTGGAGTTCATCGCTGATTTGGGCGAGTATAGCGGGGTCAGCACCTGTGGGGCATTGCAGCTCTAATTGCTTGTTTGGCTTCGGAGCGACTAAGGGCGGCTCTGATTGCTTTGAGTTCCCCACCCTCCCGTGAGATAGACATTCCCCTGATGTACACTTTGAAGGCATCCGACCTAACCGCAGCTGACGTGCCCTGGAGAGAGTTGTGCTCAAAGAAGGATTCAATGTCTGCCAGAATTTCGGCCTTGAACACTATATCTTTGAGAGCCTCAGATTTGAAGCGCCAGGTGCAGAATGTCGGGGTGGGTATACCTAGCCTCACAGTGTAATTGGATCATGGTCTGAGAATGTGCGAGGTAGGATCCAGGACCCCTCCACCCTGCCCATGGTTTCACTTGACACAAGGAACAGGTCTATCCTGGATGAACTGTCATGCACGGATGAATAATAAGTGTACTCCCGACGCTGGTGGTGTAGTGTCCTCCAGATATCACAAATGTTAAGTGTCCGCATGTGGCCGTGTAGCCTACGTGCAGCACTGGACAGGGCTCGAGTGGCAGTGCCAGTTCGGTTCAGGGCAGTGTCCAGAATAAGGTTCAGGTCTCCCCCCCATATAGTCTGGATTCCTACATAGCCTGGCAGTATGGTGGTTACAGCGTCAAAGAACTCGGGGGAGTCCATGTTGGGGCAGTAGGTATTGACAAGTAGGTATTCTTTATGAACTAGTGTGCAGTGCAGTATAACGTAGAGTCCTTCAGGGTCTATATAGCTTTTATGTAGTATAAATTTAATTGATTTATGGATCATTGTGAGGACACCCCTGGATTGGGAGGAGTAGGAGGTGAAGACTCTAGCCGGGCCCCATGCCGGGGCCATGGTACTTGGAATATGGCCATTGGAGTGTGTTTCCTGTAGAAATAGTACCTTACAGCTATGCCTATTAGCAAAGGCCATTATCTTACGGGCCTTGGTGTGATTGCTTAACCCCCGGATGTTCCAGGACATTATGACGGCAGACATTTCAGTGACAGATATCTAGTCCCATAGTACACGTGTCAGTGAACATCCCAGGTCCAGCAATGGTGTGTGAGCTCCCAGAGTTGAAAGTGTGCTCATGGCTTTTCAATGCGCGTGCCGTGAAACCTTGCATGCCTTTTTTTTGTAACACCCCATTCCCACCCACCATCCTCACCACTAACCCAAGATGAGCAGTGTGAACATCACCCACCCTCAACTGTACACAGCTGGGCTGTCCCCAGCTTGGGCCAGTCTGCTCAAAAGCCCAACTGGGGCTGACCTACAACAGAAGTGAATACAAGAACAGAGCAATCTCAGTGGGGTTCGCCATTGCCGTGCACAAGCATGCTTGGAGCCAATTGGCTCTGTTACAAAACAAACAGTGTAGGCGGTCATGTAGTACATGCCCCTGCTTTTCTAAGTGAGAAACAGGGGTCTGCATATGAACCATAGCGGTCCCGTTGTCCAGCAGGCAGATTTAGCAGTTATGTAATGCCTGTCCCTGTAGCCGTAGATGAGAGACAGAGGCCTGCCGACAGAACATTAGAGACTTACATCTTAGACAACCACAGATAATGAGAGTGGACGGATGAGTGGGCTGGTATTGCATTAGCTCCCTGGTGCATATATATATATACGATGCCAGGTGAGATATGTATTGTAGAGCTATGTACCAGGGTGAATACAAAAACGTGGTTGACCATGGATGCGAACGGTGATTGGTGAGAATTAATCAGCAAATAAACTTAACATTTAGATGGTACAGGCCAAGTGTAGAGTTCAATCATTGCCCATGAGGTCGACAGCAGGAGGTTGCAGGGGTATGTGCGCTTCTATGAATTTCACAGCTTCGGACGGCACCGTGAAAAAATACAATTTGTTGAACGTGAACTTCAAGCGTGCAGGGAATAGTATGGCATAGGGGATGTTCCTCTCTCTGAGGAGTTTCTTCACTCTGAGAAATTGGCGATGTTCCTGCTGCACTCCGGTTGAGAAGTCAAGGAAAATTCTGATCACCTGCGAGTCCATTCTTAGCTCTCCCCTTTCCTGTGTAAGGCGGAGAATGTGATCACGATCTTTGAAACTCAAAATCTTCGCAATGATGGGCCTTGGGAAGTCTCCAGGTTTGGGCCGCGGCGATAGCGCTCTGTGGGCCCTTTCGATGGTGAAGAAGGGAGACATGTCGGGATTGCCCAGTAAATCTTTCAAGAGGTTCTCCACCTCCAGTTCGAGTCGACCCTTCAGAGCATTCTCCGGGACTCAATGCGTATATTATTTCTGCCTGATCTGGATTTGAGATCATCGCATTTGGCCCTGACCACCTTCATGTCTGTGACCAAAGTGGATACAGTACCCTGGAGTGTGGCTATATTATCTTCGTTGGTTCCAATCCTGTTTTCAGCCTCTGTGATTCTCGTTCCTTGCTGGTCTAGTTTGGTTTTGAGTGACGCCACGTCGGCATTAATGTCATCAAGCTTTTCATGGAAGGCTGCAAAGTTTCTAGCCATTGATTCCATCATCACCGTCAGGTCTGTGGCAGGTGCCTCGGCAGGAGGCATATCGTCAACTTGATCACCTGATGTGTGGGCCTAGTCAGATCACGGGGTGACCTTGGCGAATTTATCCATGGCCCCGGTTTTATTAGGGTCTCGTACAAGCGTTTTACCCCAGGGGGCCGCATGGTGAAGGGGTAAGGGTGAGGACCCCCCTCGAGAACCTCAGTTGAGGAGACACAGGTCAGTGAAGCAGATCACTAATCCACAGTGGCGTAGACAATTGTTAGGTGGGGCGGCAGGGCCACCGGCATAAGGAGGGTGCTGGTGAGTGTGTTGAGTTTATGGGCAGGTCTCAGAGCCTATGCAACAAGCAGGGTAGGCAACAAGAGCGCAAGTGCAGATAGGTTTGTACAGGGAACCACAGCGTTTAATCACTGTTCGGTATGGTAAGGGCAATGTCCGATAGCGTCCCAGAGTCACGCCGGTGTTGAGATGCCGAGTTGGAGGGCGAGTACAGTGACAAGAGGAGGGCGTCGTGGTTGGGCTCCCCTTGTTTAAGGCGGCACCCCTGTCAGTTGACCAGCCGTGGGACCAGCTCCGTTGAGCGAGAGCTTATTTGCTTGGAGTAAGGGACCAGTGGTGGCAGTGCCAGTGGGGCAAGCAGAGGCCCGCCGGGACGTGGATGAACAATGGTGCATATGGATATGGACACAATGATCGGAGCAGAGTTAGTGGGCCTTGGGAGTGCCTCTGGGCTGCAGAGCACGGGGATCAGCCCCAGCTTGGGGACAGCCGGTGTCCGTTAGGGGGTAGTGGAGTCTAGTGTGCAATGGCCCCAGCAGCTCCTCACCTGCGTCGCGGTCGGCAGCCCAGGCCGCAGTCAGCTGGGTCCTCAAAGCCCACCAGGGGGGGGCCCTTGGGCGCCGACCATGGGAGATGGATGGCACACGCAGCCCCTCCGATGAAGCCGCCCCGCCCGGAGGGGCAGAGGACGTGCCGCACAAGTAACAGCAGGGCGGTACGGGCGTGGGTTCGTTGGGGGCCTCCCACGGCTCCAGGAATTTCAGGATGCAGGTCCGGGCGTAGCACCACCGGGAGGTCCCGGCAGCAGTGTGGAGGTCCAGGCCAGCGCAAGTCGAGGCAGCACGCAGCTCAGGCTACACTCACCGGCTCAGTGCGGAGGCGGCCCGGCCCATGACGACTGCAAGCCAGAGCCCGGGCCGCAAGCAGCACACGTGACGCAGGTCTCCACGTGGCCAGGTCTGGCAGGCACAGCAAGGCGATCGGCCGGTGGGTAGCCCAGGCCCCAGCAGCGGGCCGGCGCAGGCAGAGGCAGGTGTCTGACTGGGCCGCGGCGAGGCTCGGCAGCCTTGAGGGAGCTCCCCGCAGTGGCGTGAGCCGGGCGAGCCGTTTGTGGGTTCCAGAGGTTCGATTCGTGCCCAGATTTCATTGGCACGTAGCCCCAATCATTGGCAAGGCAGGGGGTCAGGAATGCAGGCACAAAGGAGAGGCTGACCGCAGATGTTCCCGGATGTACAGCGGCAGTGCTCGGAGCTCGAGAGCTAGGCAGCCATCTTGACGGCTGCTCAACAGTGCCCCATCCCCCTTTTTAAAACAAAATTGGTACCACAGTGGAGGTTCTCCAGGAAACGGGGAGTCATTGAGCAGTCAGTATTTGCCTAAATATGAGTGAAAGGATAACCTTTAAGCGTGGCGTTTGACAAGCTGTCGGGATTGGGTGCATGTGACCTTTTTTACTTTTGAGAATAAACTCATGGATGTCATCCATGTTAAATGCGAGGTCCCAAAATAGAGAAGTGACAATGAAGGTCTGATAAGCAACGGCTCACGCCCCCCTGGAATACATCTGCTGAAAATGAGTAACCCACCTCTTCTTTTAGATTGGATTCATTTGGGAAGCTGCTTGTACAATGGAATTACAGTTATGAATTTTCCAGAAATCTGCAGAGTCATTGGAAAATTAGGCTCTTCACATTGACTCGATGTCTCTATGAAGCAAGGAGGCTTTGTAAGGACAAACCCAGTTTTTGTATCCCTGCTTGATATTTCAACACCAAGTAAGACTTGCCTGAGCAGCAAGGGCCAAGGGCCCTTAAGTTGGAGCATAGCCTTAAGTTTGGCAAGGGCCTTAAGTTTGTCTCTGAATTTCTCTATGAAATACGTGCTTATGTTGTATTGCGCCGTCTGCTGGCCCTGCACATGCTCATGAAAATGCACCCACACAGCAAGGTCAGCGGCGACCAAGGACATCTCCGGGTGAGTACTGAACTTCTCTATACTTCCATATCAGTCCATTGCCCCCATTTCTGACCTCAAGAATATGGACACAACCCCACTTAGGGACTTTCTGACCCGCGCTGGCCCATTCCATTTGCAGAATCGAATGTTCACTCAAAATAGAGTCACAAACCCAACAAACACTTTCGAAGAATGTCGTCTGAGACAAACATGTCATCTATAAGCACCTTTTGTGAGCCCCGCCGGCGCCAGGTGGGCATTGCTGGGATGTTCCAACTCACATTCCCATTACGTTTGTAAAGGGCCCAGGTCTGCATGAGAGAAGACCAGGCCTGCCCCCGCTTTCAGGCGGGTACTTGACTCTTGGAGCCTGGCAAAGGTTCAAAATTCGAATCAACACAAGATGGATTTACATCACTGCATACTAAGGTACTATTAGAATTACGAGCAACCTGCCACTGGTCAAGTAGCCCCTCAATACTTGTTGCATAATACCACCTGGGTTCCAGTAGACATTCAACAATAGAGAGAAGCCCATTCTAGGGAAACATGTCCTGTCCCAAGAAATCTCAATGGCTTGAATAAAAGGGTTGGGCTGAGCCCAGCAGGTTTCTGAAATTCCCGTTCGATTACGAACCCCCACAAGAAGTCCGGCAGAGGGGTGTCCCCTCAAACCCTTCACTGCTGCGTTAAAAGAAAAATAAAACCACCTACCAAAGGATTCACAGAAATCTGGATGTCTTGGCATGCAAACAAGTCGTACTGCAAAAATTTGAAAGTACCCCCTGAAATAAATGTGAGCATCCTTTCGTATTCCATGAAGCAATTAACATATTACCACTCCTATCCAGAGTGGTAAGCTGTCGATTACCAGAATGAAGAGCTCCTGCCAACCATGACCGGTTTTCATGAGCATCAGGGTCTCGAGCGTTTGCACTGCCCAAACACAGCCTTCAGTGTTTGAAATCATTGCAGGTACAAGTAATCGGAATGGGGCTCGGGGGTGGGGGAGCCTAGATACTTGTTGCACTGCTATCAGATCTTAAAGGGCTTTACTGACTCCCACTGCCCAAAGATCCATAAACCACAATTAAATCATAACCTAAGGGTGATAGATGAGCTGCCGCTGAAGTAAGATTTGAGTTATCAATCTTGATCTAATGTGAAAGAAAACACAATGCAACGTAGCATTGTGTACAAATTCCACTTGAACAATGTCTCCTGATACTATTTTACCGAGGCTAGACCAAGCTAGCACATTAAATCTATTAAGAATGATAGGTTTAGTGGATATCAGTAGTATTTCAAGGAGGAGACAATTCAGCCGATTGCGTGATTTTTTTAAAATCCGAACATGCCTCTTTCACAGGGTTGGAATTTTTGAGAGCAAGCATTCTTTTTTGCTCCAGGGTATGAAACATGACATCTTTGACACCTATCAGTGGCTTGCACAAGTCTACCGTACGTCGTACCAAAGTCTGGAGAGGATTGTGCACGGAAGGCAAATGGTCTAAAGGAATAGAATCCTTGGAGGGAGCCTTATGCAATTCCGAACTGGAAGGGTAATTGGGGTTTTCCATGGTAGAATATGTTGACTTGTTGCGCAAGAGCTCTTCAGTCGTATCTTGTGCCTCGCCACGAGAGTCGTTCTCCGGAATCATTACTACATCGACATTGTGAAAACCTTCTTCATGATTAAGATGTTGGGCAGTGATGATGTTGGGGGTCCATCAGCTTTTTCCGCTGGTGCCTTTCTCTAGACCGGTACCATCTTAGCTTCTACTTCGGAAGTCACAGGTATTAGAAACGCCAGTAGATTTGATGTTTTCACTTTTTTTCCCTTCGGTTCGAGCCGTCTTCTTGACGGATTTCTTTATAAGTTGTTGTTAAACTATGGAATAGTTTAAAGAATCCACCACGCCCGAAGGTGTATTCAGCACTTCTATTCACGTGGTTACTTGTAGCAATTCCTGCTGAAGCTGTTCCTGGGGGGGGAATTACCAGGGAGGGTTGTATTACCGCCCTCCATATACTTGTAGGTACTTCAGGGGGGGACATAGCTGCTCTGATTAGATGGCTCACCTGAAGCAGAGCAACTGGAATCAAAGCGTTACTGTCCTGGGAGGTTACCAGTCAAATGGTCGAAAACAAAATGATCGAATGACCATTTGATCGAAGTAAAATGGTTGAAAAAAAATGTCGAATTTTTTATTTTTTTTTATTTTATGGGGGAGTTTCCCCCCAATCCTCCTTTTTCTTTATTAAAAAGATATTTTTTAACCAACCAAAACTAAAAAAATATATAAAAATAAATAAAGTTTACTTCGATCAAATGGTCATTCGATCTTTTATTTTCGACCATTTGACCGGACACCGTCCTGGGACAGATGCAATAGTCCATGTTTGTTCAAAGCCGCGATATAGCTATCCAAAATGGAGAGTTTAGCCAAGCCTTTTTTATCACTTAAAGTGGTATTTGTGTTTTCAAAGAGTCTTACAAAATTCAAGGTTGAAATTGTCGTAGCACCCAAAGGTGGCATAGAGTTGGAGAAAAGAGAGGGTGTTGAAGTAAGCGAGGAGGGGGGTTCGAACAATTCAGGAGAATGAGCAATGAGCAATCTGCTGGTCCCGATGGTAGTTCAGGCTTTTCTTGACCTTCTAAAAGGTTCTGAATGTCATTCTCAGATTGGCAGGCAGCTAATAAATCTGCATCTGGAATATCACTGAGAGGAGTCTGTTCCAAGCTTAAAGGAAGCGTCAGGATCGGAGCCGGCTTGTCAGTCATAAGGTTAGAGCAGTTACAAGGAGATGTTGGAGTTCTCGCAATATCGCTTCTTGGAGGTGAAACCCTTCTCTTACGTGTTGTGGGACCGGCTTGACTGTCCTGCTGATGTGATTATCTTGCCATTTAGCTTCCACAGCCATTGGGATAGTTCAGGAAACATGGTCTTGAAAGTTTCTTTTCCTATCAGGACGCCTCGCACGTGGCAGATGCGCTAATGTCTCCCATGTTCTCTGCTGCATCGGACGACGTCACCTTCTTAGAAGTGAACATCAGTTAGGCCCAGTTCTTTTGCTGTGTGGTAGCTGAGCAGGCTTTTCCCGCTGACTGGACTCTTGCGTACGTGGATGATGGCTGTCTGTCTTCTTCTTACCGATAGATTTTATCCATCAGCAGTGATTATTGGATACCGAGGTTTGAGCCTCATTACTCCATCTTCTCGGGTTGAGAGTAAAGTCGTGGGTTTGATATCTTCTTGGTCTGTGTGGACTTGTCACAGTAGGGCTGTTTTCATAGGGTCTTTGCCGTGATGGGCCGCGGATAGCGGTCGAAAGGGTTTGCAGTGGATGATGGTGTTGGTCGTCTTCCCTTTATATGAGAGCGTCCTTCTGAACTGGCCCAAGTACGCCAGTGGTGTGTTGGCCCCCCACTGAAATATCCTTGCTGTGGACAGTGTCAAATCTTCATTTTGCTCAGTCAGCAGAAATTTCTGCTCCCCATGATTTTAACTGTGGCCCCGATATCTATTAGGAAGTGGTGGGTCACTTCTTCCATTTGGACCAGGACCTTCGGCGCTACCCTGCTTTCCGAGTCTACTTGCATCAGGTAAACACATTTGTCTGTGTAGTCTGGTTCCTGGCTTAGGGCATATTCACCATAGTATGCATATGGGTCGTCTGGATAGGCATAGTGTCTGGGTAATATTCAACTAGTGGCTGTTGGCTGTCGATTGGGAGTCCCCCAAAGTCTGAGACTTGATCATCCTCCACGGTGGTTGTGGGTAGTATTGTGACTGTCTCCACGGTGGCGTTTGTGGGTGGGTTTGGTCTGTAGGGGTGCCACCAGCTTGTGGGCGTTGCCTGTGCCTGCCGCCCTGGAGGGAAAGGCCTCTCTTCCCAGCACGCTGCCTGAAAATGTCCTCCTCGCCTGCACCTTGTGCAGCGTTGCATCATCACCGGGTAGGGTCTGGGGTGTGGGAAGAGCTGGCAACACCGATGGCAGAGTCTTGGACGGCAGGGGCCCAGCTGTGCTTGTGCATAACCTTCTTTCAGCAGTCCTCTCATTGGGGGTTATAGTGTCATGTGTCCATCTGCCTAAGTCTTTGACGCCTGTGAGTGCCACAACGGATTCGTGTTTCTCAGCCTTTTTCTTTTGGCGTTTCCATGGCGGAGGCCTGAATTTCCACTCTCTCATGTAATCTTGCTATTTCAATGACCTCGTCAATCGTGAGGGGTTTCTTTAAGAGATGCTTCCGCAAGTCGGACCACGTGCACCCTTCGATTACACGAAGGTGAATGGCTTTATCGTCCGAGAAAGCTGAGAATCAACAGTGGATTTGTTTTTTGCGTAGGCGGGTGATGAATTCTTCCACAATCTCATGGGAGTCCTGGTGGCATTACTTGGACACATACCTTTCATAGACTCTGTTTGGCTGTATAACCAGCTTCTTGTTCAAAGCGATCCCAAGTTCACCATAGGTGGTCTTTTCTCCTGCCGGTATTGTCTTAATGATGTTCTTCATCTCTTTACCAGCAAGGCTCGTAAAAATATCTTTCAGGAATGGTGACTTTTCCTCCCCTGCAGCTGTAATAGTCATTTAAGTCCTCAACCCATTCAGTCCATCTTGGGCCGCTGTCTTGCTGTAGCAGTAGGCTAAATCGGCTTGGCTTGCTCAGAAATGCCACCTTCCTGCCTCCTTCTTGATCCCCAATGGTGACCGTGCTTATCGGGCCTCTTTGTTGGGCGCGGTGGGCTTGCAGTTATTCTAACCCTTTTATACAGGGGTCGTACCCCTTTCATGGGCCCTTTTTGAGGCTGGGTGTTGGTCAATGACTGTGTTCTGACAATGTGGGCTGGCTCTGCTCGTGTGCCGTGTCGTAGGCTTCTGTGCAGCTGTCGCGGTCTTGGCTGCCTGCACAGCATTGAATCCTAATGCGGCTGAACCTGGGGGGCTTGTCTGCCGTGGGCACTGCGGCATGCTATGTGTGAGTGTCCTTGGCCTTATATTGGCAGCATTGATGGTACCTGGTATGTTGCTGTGTGGCTGTAGTGTGCCCCTGCAGTGTCCTTTGTGCTCCCGCTGAGGGCAAGGGGGGGGCTTTGCCTGTTGCCGTTCTTCACAGCGGTCTCCTGTTTTGAGATGTGTTGCTCCGGTTGAGCGCTGCTGGCGGGTGGGAGCAGTGGCCGTGTCTGCCTTCCGGAGGTATGGCTGACTCACCGCAGAAGTCTGGCGTGGCTTCCGATGCAGGACGAGATTTCTGAGCCTCAAAGGAGTACCTCTGATGGTGGAAAGGAACGGCCACCAAGTTGGACGTGCCGGTCAGGGAGCAAGCATGAAGGATGTACCATCCCTGTCAGTGGAGAAGGACAGCTTCCAGTATAGGCACGCCGCGACACAGGGAGAGCGGATGAGCTCACGTTCAGCTACCGTTCTGCTCGCATGGCTTTTATCCTCGTTGCCAGTTGTTACAAGTTGGCTTTAGGGCCAAATAACGAGACGGAGGCAAGAACCGTGTATCTCACCATCATACTTTATTAGTAACTGCCCCTTCCTCCCTCGAGGCTCCTCCTCTTCCGCCTATGACACGTTTCTTCTTAAAAGACGCCCACACATTCTCGCGTGATGGAGTGCAACACGATCCACTGCTTTAAACGGGTCAAGGCAGTCCAAAGTAAGCAGGCGCTGACTGCACTCTGCGCAAACGTTGTGATCGAATATGGCCGATTGCAAATATAGTGGATTACAATGGAAGAACCATTAACAAATAGTTAAGGCCGTTTTGAGAGCAGGAATAGAGCAGGGAAAGGAAAATGAATGTGCCGAGCTGTGTGTTTGGATTTGTGAGCCAGACCAGCTAGATTCAGCTAACCGTGATTTCTGTTTTACTAAACTATACAAACGTGTTAATGTTTATTACAAATTGACACTATGAATGCATACAATTTGGTATTTACCAATTTAGCACTTATTTTAATGAGATCATTTCTGAGATATAATGGCAACTTGTTTTCAATCAGGATGGAAGAATAAAATCAGGAACCCTTTTTTTGCACGGTTACACAGCTACCAATCCATGTTTAAATGATGCATAAATGCCGCTAACACTTCCCGTTTTTGTGCGGCAGTATTGCGTATTTCCATTTCCTTTCCTTCAGTTTATGACCGCATACAAGAGAAATTAAGGTGGATTCGGTCGAAGGTGTTTGTATTATTCCACTAGATGGCGCTCTAAGTCTATTGTTGAGATGCTGAGGCCCTTGGAAGTGTAAACTGTAGCAGGGGATTTCTCTAGTGATGTAACTTTCTCCATGTGGACGAGGTCTTGTTATGTCGGCCATAACACCTAAGGCGATGTGGAGGTCACCAGTGGAAGGGGCAGATTTTGGTACCCGGTGGAGGTGGATAGCTCATGAAGGGGCACGAGGATTCTAAATGCTTCAAGGGTCAGGATTGTTTTCAGCGCAGGGATCAGCTAAGAGTGCCCGACATAAATAATGAGGGTGTTCGGGGAGAGGGTAGACAAACGGGGTAAAAGGCCATACAATGTGCACTTGTCTCTGGGAAATATGAAAAATATCCAGTAATGTTCTTGATGATGGGCTAGTCCTATCTGGTGAATATTTTTAGTGGACGGGCATACATATTTCCTTAAATTGGTTAAGGGTCCGTCATGAGAATTTGTTTTAAAATAATGTGCTGAAATGATTCGTCTTGCAGCACTTAAAAAAAATAAAACAAGGTAAAAAGCCACGCAATTTATAGTTGGTTTCCCAGGGTAACGCATGAAAACAAATCCAGTAAATGCCAGTTCACCAACAGTGCACTTCACAGGAGCGGAGCACTTCATAGCATGTTCATGAGGCTGTTGCCACCCATACCCACTCTATGCCAGTGATGGTCACTGCAAATCACATGCATGAACCACCTGACTCAAAGCCATATATGCCAGCAGCCCCTGCAAGGAATGTCCAGGGACCTACCATACACATGGAAATACACGCACACACTATCGTGCCAGTCACATCACACAAAATGCACCGCTCTTACCCTGTGTCGTCTTCTTTTCGAAGAACGGAGGGAGGCACGTGGGGACAGCTGCACCAGATACAACCACCAGGCGGGAAGAACCCAGACAAGCACAGGTGGACCCCGAAAGGACTGGAGCACCCAGGGCATTCTGGTACTCAGTGGAGCAACGTGGTTGGTTGCTTATTAACCACATATAAGCAGCACGCTGCACCGCACATGGCGCACCTGAAAACTCAACTGCTTGAGCATATATACTTGCTCTTTGTAATGTTCTCTTGCGTCCCAGAGCAAGCAGGTGGGAGGCAATTTACATTAGAAATTGCCATTTATTTCTTTAAATGACAGACGTCCTGATATTGACATCATTTCGAGGCCCAAGTGGGTCACTCATGAACAGTGGCGTCGCTAGGGGGGGTCTGGGGTGGCCTCGGGCCCGTCCTCTGCAATACTGGGTTCCCCTTTGTGCACCCCCCCCCCAACCTCCGCTGTGAGATTACTAATAAGAGACTCTCCTCCCAAATTCTTCACGACTCTTAGACTGTGTGCCCTGTGGCTTTCCAACGGCAATTCGGTTGTTTTAGAAAAGATTACAATAATCCAACCTCTTTAACAATGTAATTAAAAGAAAGGCTATACCACCCTCTAGTGTCGTTTACTGCTATCTCGTGCTGACGATTATATATAATTTTAACATTTTAATTAGTTTTAATACCATAAGACACCGTTTTTAACTCTAAAAAGCAAGCATAAACTCGGCCCAAAGTACATATGTAGCCAAGAGCAGCCCCTCCATTCCGAATGTAGCGCAGGAAACCGCTAATGATGGACCATTGATTTTTGTTGTTGTGATTTAGTCAAAAGAAAAACAAGATAGTTTGACTTTTCACAAAATTGAAAAAATACAGTTCATTTATCATACATCAATAATAAAATCCAACCAGGACATTAATAAGAAAAAAATGATACATTGCTAATAAAAAACAAGAAGAAAGCAAGAAAAAACAAAACGAAAAGCAAACGAAAAACATGAACATTTTATACCAACATTTCTTAATTCCTCCTTATCAATTAAAATAGTGTCTTTTAAATAATTACCCAACACATAACATTCTAAATGGTTCTTGACCCATTTCACAAATAAAGTCCAACCAAATTAAACTCTTTCAACAGTTTTACAATTTCAGCTGAGTAAAATTTCATTTCCAGAAAATGCCCTTTACCAAAAACAATATGTAATTAACCACCAATCATGGGAAACGAATCGGGACAGATGTTGCAGTCTTATTTTTAATGGTCCTGGGCAGTTGACAAGCAGATGCTTCGGAGATGTCCATTTACGCCCTCACATAAGTCACAGGTGTCATTGGTAATTTCATCTCTTTGCCTGATATGGCAGATTTCAAGAGTGGGCAAGAGGTTCAAATGAAATCCCAAGAAATCCGATCGAACCCTGGGATTGGGGAATTTCTTCAGATACAATGATCTAGGTTCATCAACAGAAGTTAAGAACGGAGAGACCTTTGAAGATCGCATAGCTGCTACAGTTCTAATCCAATCCACCCTTTTTAGACGCTCCTTGACCTTCATTGGATTATCGATCGAGATCTCTCCCGTACAGTCAGCCCCCAATAAGATTCTTGTACAGAGCGTCTTAAGAGCAATTAAGTATTGATTAGCGCAGCCCTTTAGAGCAACGGACAAGTCTTCATTTAAAGACAATTTAGGGAGGACGAAGAGAACCTTTATAGAGAAATCCACCTCCACTCCATCCAGGCTGTGAGCGACTGTAGACCCAATTCCTACCTTATGCAAGCAATAGGCACAGAACTGGGCAGACGGAGGACATGCTTCCATATTTTGCCCACTCTTCTATCCCGATCCAATAGATGAGACAGAGGGTTGGTATCAAAACCAAATAATAGTGCCGGGATGACTTTGCCGACAAAATACCTGATAATGGGCAACAGAGAAAATGTGCAGAACTTATTTAGGATCTTTTTCATATTTGAGCCAAACTGAATAATTTTTGCCTCCACGATATCTGTTGTATGGGCTTTAGTTGGAAATGATCTAAGCATTGATGCCAAATAGATGACTTCTTTTGCAATAGGTATGTTTTGATCGTCCATTCTCCACCTCAAAAGCTTGGTGCCTTTCAACAGATGTTTAAATACTAAGATCTTCGATTTGAGGGTATTAACCCTCAAGTCGTTAAATTCTGCATATTTTTCGAGCACATCAAGCATTTGCTGTAGTCCTATTTGTGTGTAATCCAATAGGACGATATCATCGGCGTAGGCCATACAATTTATTTTAGTTTTACTGATCTTCGGACTGGCCGATGCTGATTCTTCCAACCACCTTACCAAATCCGACAGATAGAGCATGAAAAGATAGGGGGCGATGATACACCCCTGCAGTACCCCCCCTATCTGTCTAATAGGGCTGGATAATTTCCCAGATCTATGCAGTCTAATTTGCAATTCCGAGTTCCTATGGAGTTCGATTACAATGGCAAGCACATTTTCTGGTAGACCCCAAGCCCTCAACTTTTCCCAAAGGCGCCCCCTATTGATTGTGTCGAAGACTTGTGGAAAAACAATCCATGCCCTGTATAGGGGAGGTCCACCCCTGGAAAAAGACCCACAGCTTACGGCACTCAAGACAAGGCTATTCAGAGAGGTCGAGAGAGAGGGGCGCCCGCTACCTTTGTAAAACTATTTTTTAAGGAACCTGGGATTGGTAACCCTAGGTCTCCTGGGGGCAACCAGACGTGGTCTCCCTCTCACTGTGCTTAGAGAGGCATCAGCTTCACCTCACTGATGATCCCCAACAAGGGTGAAACACGTGTATGGGGTTGCTGGTGGTACTCTCGTTCAGATTGGAGTTGCCATTGTATTTCGGTGCTGGACTGCCCCTGGGCAGGACAAAGACTGATATGCAAATGGATATTTCCCATCTGTGAAAGGCACAGTGAGTAAAAGCAGTGGCTGCGAACTCTCAAGTGGTTAATAACCACTGAACAGGTTATCATGTCTGTTCTTGCGAGAGAGGGGCGCCCGCTACCTTTGTAAAACTATTTTTTAAGGAACCTGGGATTGGTAACCCTAGGTCTCCTGGGGGCAACCAGACGTGGTCTCCCTCTCACTGTGCTTAGAGAGGCATCAGCTTCACCTCACTGATGATCCCCAACAAGGGTGAAACACGTGTATGGGGTTGCTGGTGGTACTCTCGTTCAGATTGGAGTTGCCATTGTATTTCCGTGCTGGACTGCCCCTGGGCAGGACAAAGACTGATATGCAAATGGATATTTCCCATCTGTGAAAGGCACAGTGAGTAAAAGCAGTGGCTGCGAACTCTCAAGTGGTTAATAACCACTGAACAGGTTATCATGTCTGTTCTTGCGAGAGAGGGGCGCCCGCTACCTTTGTAAAACTATTTTTTAAGGAACCTGGGATTGGTAACCCTAGGTCTCCTGGGGGCAACCAGACGTGGTCTCCCTCTCACTGTGCTTAGAGAGGCATCAGCTTCACCTCACTGATGATCCCCAACAAGGGTGAAACACGTGTATGGGGTTGCTGGTGGTACTCTCGTTCAGATTGGAGTTGCCATTGTATTTCGGTGCTGGACTGCCCCTGGGCAGGACAAAGACTGATATGCAAATGGATATTTCCCATCTGTGAAAGGTACAGTGAGTAAAAGCAGTGGCTGCGAACTCTCAAGTGGTTAATAACCACTGAACAGGTTATCATGTCTGTTCTTGCGAGAGAGGGGCGCCCGCTACCTTTGTAGAACTCTACGGAATCCTATCTGATGTTTAGAAAGTTTGCCCTTTGCCCTTTGCCCTTGCCCATCCTTCCAAATTTCTAAGGACAAAGCCTCCAAATATTTTCCCATCAGCATCCAAAAGGGATACAGGGCTGTAGTTTGAGGGAGGTGAACAGTCTCCTTTTTTTATACATTGGGATTATTATGGCTCTTCTCCTTGAATCAGGAATATTTTTGATGGTTATTATTTAGTTAAACAGAGCTGCCCGCAAGCGGAACCAGATATCGGGATCAGATTTTAAAATCCGATTGCTCAGACCGTTTGATCCTGCTGCCCTTGACACTGATGATTTTTTTAATCGGCGTTCTGATGACATCTTGCATCATGTTTAATTCCCAAATAACCGCATTAGCAGGGGAACTGTTTCACGTTTTACTGCTCCGTATAGTTTGGAAAAATGGGCAACCCAAGGTGTTTCCTGAATAATCTCACATTGTTACGTGTTACTAGAAGCGTCCATCGAGTTCATTAAGGACCAATAATTAGATTAGTTTTTCAATGAGGTGGCTTTTAACATGGACTCCCCATCTATCTGCAATCGCTGGCACTCACTGGACCTAGATCAATTTGTATAGTTATTTCTTATGCTCTTAGCCTCGCTCAAAAACACCTGCGTGTCACCAGCATTTTTTTTCAACAATCTCAGTGACTTTCTCATTTCCCTTTTATTTTGGCCCATCAAAGTGTTGGGTATGTTTAACCACCGATTTGGAACTCGCCTTGCCTGGAGCATTGAGGCCCCATGGGAACTTTACAAAATACCTTGGGTAACACAATGATTTTAACTCATTGTCAGTCAGGGGCTTAATCGTGAGATGAAGTCAATTGGTGAGATGCATCCCACCTCTTTGGAATCTAATCACTCTATTCCTTGCATTGCTCACACTCAGTTCCAAAGGGTAGAAGACCTTCCCAATTACTGTTTGTTGATCAAATACTGCCTCCAGGATCTCATGATCACTCGGGCAGCTGTTGGTGATTGAGAAATGGACACACCGATCGAATAAATTCCTGGAGAGGACTAGGTAGTCAATAGTGGAATAACTATCGTCCCTTTTCAAAGTTGGCATGGGAGGGTTGTCCCCCGTGATATTCCCATTCGCCATATATAGATCCCAATTGTTCTCAAAGTTGTACCATGACTTCCCATTATTGGGCGGGAGTTTACATGAAGTCTTCCCAGATGCTTCAAAAAAGGTAGCAGGCGCTCCTCATCCCATCTGTGAAAGGTACAGTGAGCAAAAAGCGTGTGCTGCAAACTCTCACCTCAGAATAGGTTATCATGCCATGTTCTTTCTGGAGAGGAGCGCCTGCTACCTTCTTTGAAGTCTTCCCAGATGCGTTTACTCTTATACACTGTGAATTGAAATTTCCCAAGACAAGTAGTTCATAAGAGGAGAACTGAACCAAAAAGCTTGCAAGTAAGTCTGATAGTAAATACAAGTAATCGGAAAGGGTAGAGCATGTAGGATTCCAATAGTTTTCCCCCACTACCACCTAGGCCCAAGTCTACTTTTACGGCCATCATACCCAAATACAGTTACTCAGCAGTTCAGACGAAGAAAAGACAGCGTTCCTACATGCTATTAAGAGGCCCCATAAGGTCTCAACAACCCCTCACCCATTGCCAGTTGTTGAAATACAGAAAAGCCATCCACCACGAAACCTGACCTGAGCCATGTCTCCTGAAAAACAATGAAATCAAAGATATATGCCTTCCTTCGATCATGCAAAAAGACGTGAATCCCCTTGTTTTCCACCCCAAGACTTTGACATTCTCTTTTGTTAGAGTGGCTCCTCAGGTAGGCCTAGTTTCAGTAAAATTTGAACTACGATTTCTGGCACTGCAGCCCACACATTTGAAATCCCTTCCATTTTTTGTAGTTCGCTTTGCCTGATCAAACTGTAATCTGCTTAGAGAACTCGACTGGTAATAGATTTAGCTGGCAAGTCCAGCGAAACTTTATAGTCCATTTTCAACAAGTCTACACTAGCTGCCATGATTACATCAACCCCTAGTTTCGATTTCACCCCAATTTCCACCATGTCTATTGAGGGAAATGGGGGAAGCAGATATACTCCATGTCCACCGAGGTAAGATGATGTAAATCGGGAACATCCTTAAAAAATTACATCATTGTCCGATTTAAGGGCCTTCTTCTGGAATTGGAGGCTGCCACCCTTTGGATGAATATTTTGGGCACCCTTCTTTGTGGCAGGCCCTGCAACATTTTGCCCTGAGCAGATGAATCAGCGATCGAGCGAGCCATAGTACATGAACAACAGGTAGCCCCTTGCCTCAGGGTAGCCCCCAGACCTGATAGCAAGGCTGGAGCTTCAACCTTATTTGGCACCATGTCAATAGGAAGGAGTAGTGGAGCTTCCTCAGATGGCAAATGTAAATAATTTTCTTTTTGCATTGCATTCTGGGGATTTATGGGAACAGCCCCATCACAGGTTACATTGTTTCTAATCTCAACTGTACTTTCAGGAAGCACCATTGGCTCTTTTTAAACTTTACCTCCCAGTTTCCCCTCGAAGAAAGATTGGGACAATCTTCATGGGGACAGATGGAGTGTCAGTTTGAATCACCACAGTTGACTTCGTGATCCCCACTTTCAGAACCTCCAATACCACAACCAACTTGTTTGCAATTTTTCTCTTTCTATTCACAGGGTTCTCGGGAGCTGCTTTCAGGACACTCTTTGGTACTTTCTTTGGAACCACCACTTCTTCCATGTGGACCGATTTGAGTTTTCGGATGAAGTGGCTACCTTCCAAGTTCCTGTTTTTTTTGGTTCTTAGATGCTTTGTCTTCTTTACCTGGCACTCAATGAGCACCTGCCCCTTCTTCAAAATTGACGCTTGATTTTTTTGCCTTTTTTGTTTTCCCATTTGCTCTCTGGCCTGAATCTATAATTGCCTTCAGCCGTTTGGCTTCCACTATTGGTTTGGAGCTGGTGTTTAGTTCTTTTGTTTGGACTTCTTCTGAGATCTACGCTAGACACACAAACTCCTCTAATGTCGAGGCCGAGATGGGTGTTTCGTCCATAGGAAATACTGGGACCTATTTGACAGTTTAACCAATCCCATTGTGCACCTCATATGGTGTGGACAGTGACCATCCAAGATTTCGCCACCCAAATTCGTATGAAGTATTACTATTCGTATTACTGACTTAATGGTTTAGTGCCTACATTTTGATGGGAGGGGAGGTGCACAAAATGGGTGTGGGTAGTTGGTGTGCACAAAGAAATCTCTGCAGGAGTGCTTCTGATGTCACACATTGCCCTTTTATAGGTGCCCCCCTACTTTTGTCTGTGCCCCCACACCTTTGTCTGTGGCTCCCTCTGTGCCCCTCCTAAATTTAATTCCTGGCTATGCCACTGCTCATGAGTCAGGGACTGGGAGTAGTGGAGCCCTCCGCTTGACTCAACTTTTTCTCCCCTGTGCACCGTGCACCACAGCCTTGCATGACAGTTCACATGTGCGCTTTGCTCCTCCCACTAGCGGGCACACAGTCGTTTGGAAGATTGTCACTTCACCACATGCCTCCTTTTTATAAATGAAACGAGTGCATGGGATATGCGGTCCATACAACGCATGTGTAAACAAGGCGTGCATTCTACACTTCTTCCCGACATGCAATCTACACTCCTTCCTGCCATGTAGTCTACACTCCTTCCCGACATGCATATTACACTCCTTCCCGACATGCATTCTACACTCCTTCCCGACATGCATTCTACACTCCTTCCTGACATGCATTCTACACTCCTTCCCGAAATGCATTCTACACTCCTTCCCGACATGCATTCTACAGTCCTTCCTGACATGCATTCTACACTCCTTCCCGAAATGCATTCTACACTCCTTCCCGACATGCATTCTACAGTCCTTCCTGACATGCATTCTACACTCCTTCCCGAAATGCATTCTACACTCCTTCCCGACATGCATTCTACACTCCTTCCTGACATGCATTCTACACTCCTTCCCGACATGCATTCTACAGTCCTTCCCGAAATGCATTCTACACTCCTTCCCGACATGCATTCTACACTCCTTCCCGAAAGGCATTCTACACTCCTTCCCGACATGCACTCTACAGTCCTTCCCGACATGCATTCTACACTCCTTCCAGACATGCATTCTACAGTCCTTCCTGACATGCAATCTACAGTCCTTCCCGACATGCATTATACAGTCCTTCCTGACATGCATTCTACACTGCTTCCTGACCTCCTCTGCACTCTTTCAGAAGAATGAGGAGCCCACGGGGAGTCCAGTGTCTTCCTGGGTATCATCCTCTCCGGCACCCTGCTCTCTTGATACGTATGTAGTTCAGATATTTTTGTTCTGGGCCAATGGTGGCACATTGCCACCAGGGCAGAGCGTAGAAACACTGTGTACCCCTTACAACCCCACCCCCGAAGTCCAGCTGAAAGTAGATTAGTTATAGCAACCTGTGATTTTTTTAAAAACTGTTTTTATTTGCATTTATAGCTTATACAGTACAGAATGTTCAGCATTAATCAACATTGCATTGCCATTACATTTTTTTGTGGTAAAAGTCCAACATGTAACAAACATTAAACAATAACTAACTGTCTTCATTTACAGTAGCAGGATTTCTCTCCTACTCTGACCTTGCGTGGGTGTGGTTCCAGTCCATCCTTACTAAGCTTTAGATGGGTTAATGCCCCATTGGTACCATCAATTTGTTAAGCTTGTTTCCAGTTACATCCATGTGTTCAGGGGGGCATGTCATCGGATGGAAGAAACATGTCTCTGATCAGGGCTTTCCATGCTTCAAATGTGACACTGACATCCCCAGCGTTACCAACAGTCCCTGCACCCCAAGCCTCTGTTTCTGCTGCACCCATCTCTCCATTTCCCCTTTCCACCGTGCATATTGTAGGCCCGCCTTCGATTTCCATGCCATTGCGATTGCCCTTTTTGCTAATATGCATACCATGCCCATAAATTTCACAGTGTGCTTGATTTTGCTCAGCCTGGGATATGTGCCCAAAAGGCATTCTTTCCGGGACCAGTCATACCTGGTGATTCCAGCTTTTTTACATGCCTGCTTGATTTTTGCCCAGAAGCTTTGTACTTTCCCACACTCCCAAAACATGAGCATCAAGTCAGCTACTTCATTACCCCACCACGGGCATGCCGACCTAGTTTGTGTGTTGAAGCTTGCCACCCTCGTTGGGGTCATATATTGTCTGTATAGGACATTCATCTGTATCAATCTGAACCTAGCGTTCCTGGATACTTCCTTGGGGTGCATCAATGCTTTCTCCCATTCTTTCTCTGTAATAGCTTCTCCTAAGTCATTCTCCCATTTAGCCTTCAATGTGGTGTTGCAAGGGTTAGGCCTGTCATTTAATTGGGCATACAGTCTTGACACCGGCCTCCATCCGGCACTCAGGTTATATAATTCTGTCACCAGGGGGTTCGTTGTTGGTTCTTCCGGCCACTCGTCCCAGTTTACTCTGGCTGCATGTCTAACTCTCTGATACCACAGAAATTGTCCCCTCGGTAGCCAATCTTTTTCATGCAATGATTCCAGTTCTCTGAATGATCCCTCCTCATACATGTCACCACAGGTATACAAGCTCAGCCTTTCCAAGTGTCTCATGGTGCAGAGGTCAGTGCCCTCCATTCCCTTCTCTGTCATTATCGGCATTTCGGGTGAGTAAGGATGCACCAGGCATCCGACTGATTTGGCCCTGTTCCACACCTGCCTACCCAACATCACTAGCATGGGGGGGTGTCTCATGAGGTTCTGTGGGTGCCACAGGATTTCTTTCAAGTGTTATGGAGCAGTCAGATCCCGCAAGAGGCCCGTTTCAGCGGTGACTTTATCCGACAGCCATCTGGTTATGTGGCTTAGTTGCGCTGCCAAGTAGTACCTCTCCAAAACCGGGAGTTGTATACCACCTTCCTTGTAAGGTAGGGTTAGCGTAGTCAGTGCTGGTTTGTGGCGTGTCTTCCCCCATAGAAAATCTCTGACCAAGGCTTCCAGAGTTCGGAAGAATGACGCCCTGATGTAGTAGCAGACATTTTGGAAATAGTACAAAAATCTTGGCAAAATGATCATTTTGGCTATCGGTGCCATGCCCATCATTTACAGTGGTAGCTTGGACCAGAACTTCATTGAGCTACGTAGGCCCTGTATCACAGCCACTGTGTTGTGCTCATGTGTGAGGTCCGGCGTGTGTCTAATCTTAACCCCCAGATACTTGAGCATGTCCGGTTGCCACTGTATTCCCACCTCTGGTAGGTTCCCAGGTTCCATCCCTCTCAGGCCCGCCAGTGGTTACATGCAAGGTTTTTGTTTGCGGAAGCGTATCCCAGAGTAGCGTGCAAAGTTATCCAGTATCTCAAGAATTGTTGGAGCATTGTGTTGTGAGTCCCTCAAGTAGAGCAGAACATCATCAGCATAAAGTGATATGACGTGATATTGCCCACCTACTCTTTTCACAGCGTCGTAACACTGCTTCCTGATGTATATCGCAATTGGTTCCAGCCCTAGAATGTAGAGCATGGGTGATAGTGGGCATCCCTGTCTAGTGCCCCTCTGTATGTCCCAGGCCTCCGATACCATCTTGCCTGTTTTTACTCTAGCCACTGGGTCTTTATATAGTACTTTAATCTACCTCACAAAGCCTTCCCCAAACCCAAATCCCCTCAGCACCTCTATCAGCCATTCCCAATATATGGAATCAAATGCCTTGATGGCATCTAGTGACATCACAGCCAAGTGCTCCCTTTCTTGCTGTGTTTGTGCCATAACAACCTGTGATAGACGTATATGAACTGGAGTGTGCTACCATCCTGAGTTCCTGGCAACTTCGTTGCTAGATAGTAATCCAATTGTGGGGGTAATCTGTGTGATGAACCTCCCATCCCCTACCATGTGATGTTAATTATTCCTGAAAAAAACAGTTTGTGCCAAGGCAGTGAGTAAACCGCATACTACCTGGAACACATTCAACCCACAGAGGGAATGTTCTAATTCCATCATAACACTGGCCAATATATCCCCCCACTTCCCCAAACGCCCTCTACAGCATTTCCACCTTGGATTCTGCACACGAAGAATTATGTAGAAGGGATCACAGCAACTACTACTATTCCGTGCATAAACCCTACTAACACCTTGCAGTACCCAAAACTGGCCTACATCCCGATAGTGGCTCCCCTAGAGAGTCCTGGGGCAGGCCAGGTGGGAACCGCACCCTCCACCTCCTCCTCTGTGAGAAAGAAGTTCATGCCGCCCCCAACCCTAGATAGACATCTCATCTTCCAGTCCTGCAATATCCTCTCCAGACTGTCTCAAGCGCGAGCTCCGAGTGAGCCCTGGGATGAGCTGCACTCTGCCTTAATCCCCCAACAATAAGGAGGGACTAATAGGAGCCCCACCCATAAGGGCCCTTTCAAAGACCGCCAACAAAATACATATATGTAGCTTTACTGTTCCATTCAGCTTTCTCAACAGAGACATTCTTACCAATGTACACCTACACATATACATGTTGGTCTAATGTAACACTATAAATATGCTGTCTATGTCCTAGTGCTTCCATCCCAACAACTGTGAGGGTGTGGCTGGGTACCTCACTTGCTGGACCTGAGGCTTGTAGGGTATTTTGTGGAGATTTGGGGCCTGACGGTATTTTATTACCGCCGAAAAATAACTTAGCAATAATCACTCTTTGTATTCAGATTTGGCCATGTGCAACAATAATACAATGGACATGCATTATTTCAGCACCCAGACCTGCATATTTGGTATATGTGGTTGGTGGTATTTTGGTGAGCATAATTCCCTTGTTTTATTTGTGGCCCCAATGTCCAGAATCCCTTATCTTCGCTTAGATTTTTCGTGTGATCACTAGAGAGACCTCAGACCTGCATTCTAGGGACACCACATTTTCCAGTGATAGTGTTGGTGCGCCACCATGGGCAAACTCACTGACTTATTTACGACAGAGAGCTATATGTGGTAGTTTTGTGGTAATTTCCACTACCTTATATACGGTAGGGAGCTATGTTCAGAGAGTCTCTCTTCCCGTTGGCTCATGTACCTCCAACAAGTTATACTACAGTCACTCACAATTATTCATACTGATTCTGACATGCACACATCTGTCTTAAAATGACCATTGCACTGTTTAAAAATCTCCCCACATCATTGGCATTGTAATGGTAAATAGAAAATAAACCACCCGTCTGTTTTCAAATATTTTCTGTATTATAAAAGTTGCATTTAGACATGATCTCATTCTTTACAGAAATAAATAAAATGGTACAATCAAAGCATTTTCTATGACACACTGCAATTATAGTGGCGGAGAACAGAACTTAAATTGCAACATTATCACTTGATTAAGACACGCACGGGACTTTCATTTTTCTACACTGACTGCATGCTTTCGTGCACACACACAGCTCCCCCAGTTAGGTAATTACCTTATCTGTTCAGAGGCTTCTCTCTGTGAATGTGGCTCTCTTGGCTTAACTCCAGCAAAAATGAACGCTTGCCTTCTCAAGCCGGGGTCATTGCCTGGAATTCTCAGCTTTTTCAGATAGGACTGCCTCTGCCAGTGGAAAAGTAATTCTTTCAGCTTTCCCCAGTCTCGACTGCAGCAGGACACCCCCACAGCCAGGTCTTCTCCCCAGTAGTGCAGAAAGATGTCTGCCTGTCTTTTTCCCTGCTACTGCCCACTAAAACTTTCCTCTCAGCCCTCTTTATGACGTGTCCCAATGAAATTCATCATCTCTCATCCTCCTACTCTTCAACAATAGCTTCGCTTATACATTTGCAATTGTTGCAAATCTGACTTCCTCCTTCCTGCCGTTACTGTGCACAACAACACGGATAATCAGGCAGAGAAGAGAAGAAAAAAAATCTGCACACTCATTTAACTGGTTTTCAGAGTATGCCTAATTCTGCAGTAGAGAACACATTTTATTAGTGGGTTATATTAAAATAAGGTTTCATTAGTCAGGTTAATGGTTAATAGGTTAGCTGTTAATTTTCAAATGTGTCTCTAGCAATATAGGCATTTCAGGTGAAAAATAGTGTGCATTTTTAAATGAACACGTGTGCTTTTAACTGTAGAAATAGCTTTGCATCTTATATGTTAAAATCGTTTTTGACTGAATAGCCTGTCTTTCCTTGTTAATTTGCTAACCCATATAGCAATGCACCGCACCCTTGTGGTGGTGCTGCAAAAAAAATGCTACTTGTGCAGTAGTGCTGTACTCTGTGCTGTAACATGCCAAATATCCTTACATATACCCTCCTTTTGTTTTTAGAACTTGGCTATAATCCAAGCCAATCTCTAAAAACAACTTGTTCTTTTTTTTTTACAATATAGCAATCCAACAAAATGAATATTCATGTGCATCAATGAAAATTTGCAATTAACATTTCATCTGAGTCCATCAGTTCATAAAATGTTCCACATTTGCCTTCTCGGTGGAAGTGGCATTACTTTAAGTTTAAATTTTCCAAGTCAATTAAAAAACAATGAAATAAAACAACTAACTAAAACAAATAAGTAATATAACAAGTTAAAATAAATAATTAAAATAATAAATACGTGGAACTTCATATGCCGGAACTTTTGCTTTGTCTCTTTTGGTATGTCCCGACCAGCGATGTTATTCGGTTCATTTGAGTACTCTTTCATCTTGGCAATCTTGAATCCACAGTATTCATCTCTTTTGGCATTCCGGTTATTTTGTCTTCACCTCCACCTGGAGGCAGGCATCTTTTGGTCTTCATCCAGGGGACTCCAGGACTCCATCGTCTCCCGTGGCCTCTGATCCCGGAACCTCCGACCAAATAATGTTAATTGTCTAAATCAAAATAGAAAATAAACAGATTAAGTACATAGCACAATACTAACTTCATCCTTTTGCCAAAAATAAAACATGCTTGGTAAAAATACTTCGTTTTTTTTTTCTTTTTTCTGAAATTAAACACAAGTTAAAAGAAAACAAACACATATAAAACAGCATTCAATATTTAACACACTTTCTCTCTGCACACCAACCACGAGCTTCCGTTATATGTGCATTTATTTATTTATTTATTTATTTATTTATTTATATTATATATTTTCACATATATTAGTGTTTATGTGCCATCATAACAATCAACTTTTTTTAACTTCTTTGTCACTGCCTCCTGATCACACCCATTTATTTTCTCAAGGGACTCTATCCGTTTCCACATGCTCAAGCTGCCTGATCTCATGTCTGGGATGGCATGGTTTGATTTGATTTACATGGACAAACTGCTCTATTGCTGTTTCACCTTCATTTTTCAAAATTTTATACACTACAGGAGAGACTTTATCTATAATTCGAAATGGCCCCTGCCAGGCTGCCAGAAATTTAGAATTTTTCTGTTTACTTTTTCCAAAATGAAACTTGTACACCTGATCCCCTACATTGTATTCCTTTACTGATGTCTTTTTGTCATAATATGACTTAGCACTGTCAGCAGCTCTTTCCAGATTTCTCTGCACAAAAGCAAATGCATGTTGCAAATGCCTCCTCAGTTCATCAATATATTCATGAACTGTGGATGCACTCACTAGAGTTTGCTCATGTGTTCTGTATAGTAGGTGTTGTGGTAACACCATTTTCCTACCTGTTAAGACCTCATGGGGGCTAACACCTGTTGCTTTGGCAGGAGTCGACCTGATTGCCATCAAAACCAATGGTAAACGCAAATCCCAGCTGGAACCTGCTTCTGCCACAAATTTCTTTAAAATATCCACAACAGACCTATTGCTTCTTTCAACTGTACCTGAAGACGCCGCCCGATATGCGATATGTAGTTTCCTTTTCACACCTAGTATTTGCCATACCTTACTCATTAGAGTACTTGTGAAATGACTTCCTCTGTCTGACTCAATTCTTTGTGGCAACCCAAACCTTGAGAACACATGGTTCACCAGCAATGTGGCTGCTGTTTGCGCACTACAATCTGGTGCGGGAATGCACTCAATCCACTTTGACATCAAACATACCACACTCAAAATATAGCGGTGTCCCCTGCTCGACCTTTTTAAAGGACCTACATAGTCTATTTGCAAATCTGACCATGGGAGAGTTAGGCCTCTTTTCATCAATGGTGCTCTATGCATTGGTGAAGCAGGTTTAAATTGGGCGCATACTAGACATCCTCTAGTATATAATTCCACATCTTGGGACATATGTGGCCAGTAAGCATAATCTTTTAGTATTTCTAATGTCTTTTGTGAACCTCTATGGCCTGCAGTTATGGCATCATGTGCATGGTGTAGCATTAGTCCTCTGAGTGAAAGGGGTACTACCCACTGTATTTGCCCTGTTATGGACTCTCTAATCATGAGCCCATCCTGTAATCTAATTCGTGTTTTGTTCTTTAATAACACCCTCAACTCTTCTTTTCCCATACAATCATTTTCTGTTAAAGGATTTTGTTCAGGATCTATCAAATGATTATAATAGATTCCCAAAATTTGATCATTCTTTTGTGCCTCAATCAAATCTTGGTCTGGCGTGTCATGACTCCACTGCACCACCGGTTGATCTACCTCCTTTGGTGCTTTAGAACGTGTGACTGCATCAATTTGTATTTCACCCATTAAATAATCAATAGGTAGCAATTCTCCCATCACAGCCCCAATCTTAGCCAGATGGTCTGCCTTATCATTTCCCTCCTTATCCTCTCCTGGTGTTTTTAAATGCCCACGAATTTTTCTCCAGTATATTGTTAAATTATTTTCTGACACCAATTTGTCTATGGCTTGTATCATTTTTCCATGTTTAAGTGGCTTTTTGTTGTATGTAACCATGCCTCTTGCTTTCCAACCAGGCAAATACTCCACAAAGCTATTCCGTGCATAGTCAGAATCAGTCACCAGGACAATTTCACTGAACTTTTTATCAACTGCAGTAGCAATTGCTTTATAGATGGCTGCCAATTCCGCCACCTGACTGCTCCTATCTCCAATCCTCATCCCTATACTAGGAACGCCTTCACATTTCAACCAGACATTTCCTATTCCTGCCACTAATTGTTTATTACTGTCATTTTCAATGTGAAAAGCACAACCATCCACATATACAGTTGGCAAATCCTTGCATGTTTTTTCATCAAAAGCTTTGTGTGGTGATTGTTCAAATCCCTGTAAACTAGCTTCCACATCCATTTCATTTGTTATTTGTTCAGCTGCACAGTCATGTAAGTCAGCTAACCCTTGAGCAATTGGGCTCTTTTTATTTTGTCCATATCTTACTTCTACGGGAAAACCTTGTAATGCCAGCGTCCATGAAGTGATTCTGGATTGCGCTAGATTGCCTGATCTAATTCTTTTACTCTCTAAAAATTGCAAAGGTTGATGATTTGTTTCAATAATCACCTTTTCTCCCTGAACAATGGGGCGGAAATGTTGTAGCGCCCACACAGTGGTTAATAGGGCCTTTTCGCATTCATTAAATTTCATTTCAACTTGGGAAAATGCCTTACTTGCATATGCAATGGTTTTGTGATTCAAATCGTGTTTTTGTGATAACACTGCTGACATACAATGTTCAGAAAAGCCTATTTCTATAAAGAAATCCCTGTCCTTTATGGGGTATGCTAAACATGGTGCCTTTACAAGACATTCCTTCAATCTAGCCACTGCATCAGACTGCTCTCTTTCCCATCTCCAGGGAGTATTTAGTTTAAGCAGTTTAGTCAATGGTTGAGTGATTTCTGCATAATTCTCAATGAACTTTCTGTTATAGCCTGTCATCCCTAATAAACTTTTTACTCCTTTCACATTTTTAGGATCTTTTAATCTTTGTATGGCCTCTATTTTCTTCCTTTGTGGATTTAGCCCATGTTCAGTCACTTCATGCCCTAGAAAGTTCACTTTTTTCTTGCACCATTGTGCTTTTTTCAAAGATACTTTGGCGCCTGCTTTCTGCAATTGGCCAAGCACATGTCTTATTTCATCAAAATGGCTTTTAAGGTTTTCATTTTTTATCAAGACATCATCCACATAAACTATTGTCCCTCTTTCCGCTGCATCCGGCATGGCCTTTCTCAAAAATATGCCAAATTCACTCCCACTATTGATGTACCCGAACGGAGCTCTAAGCCACGCATATTGAGTCCTGTCAAATGTAAAGGAAAATAGGTGTTGTATCTCCTCTGCCAATGGCACACACCAATATCCAGATGTGAGATCTAACGTGGTAAATACATTTGAACCATGTATCTGAGCTAGGCCCTGATCAATGAATGGTAGTGGCCATCTAGATACTGGTACTCTTTTATTTAACTCTCTTAAGTCTGCACACAGCCGCCATTGACCATTTGGCTTTAACACACCTAAAATAGGCGTATTGGATGTGCTATGAATGGGCCTAATTATTCCCCGTGATTCCAAATTTTTAATAATCTCTGCCAATGATTCTAAACATGCCAGCGGTAGTCTATACTGGCGTACAAACACTGGATTTCTGCTACAACCTTCTGGTAGTGTGGCCACATGTAAATCAGTTAAACCACAATCATAAGCATCTTTTGCAAATACATCCTTAAACTCCATAAATATTTCCCTCAGATTGCGTCGATCCTCATCGCTGTTACATGCATCCGCTAAGGAGATCTGCTCTTCTACCATTCTGGAAAATTCTGGAAACTCTTCTGGTAAAGGAATCTCAGCGCTTTCCTCTAACTGTGTGGCTGTGTCTTTTTGTAGAGCTGCCACTTTCAAATATTTTGGCATATCAGCTTCCACTTCAATGGGCTGATTTCCTGTTTCATTTTCATTTAAATTAAATATTATGCAATCCTCTTGATGGCAGCACACTGTCTCATTTGAATCATAAGGATACACAGAATGAATTTTAAATATTCCTTTGGGCTGAGAGTCCAGGTGTTCTGGCAACTCGCCCTTGGCATCTACATATTTTTCAGGAATATTCCCAATCACCATGTTATTTAAATCTGCCGTATAATGTGATTTTTGTATGGCCATTCCTAATGGGGAGTTTTCCTCTAAATGAATATCCTGACAACCTTTATTATTTACCATGATTTTTACAGATCCCTCACCAATGTCTACCAATGGAATGTATTCATAATCCAGGCCTTGCTGTTTTATGGATTCATTCAGGCATACAAATGCATCATAGCCTTTCATCTGCTGTCCATTTTTGCATTTCAGTGTTATTGCAAACTGTTTTGTAAATGCAGGAACAATAGTATTTTTCCTCATTTGTAATTCGACTGCATAAGGAACTAGTTGTGCACAATGATAAGCCCTTCTTTTGTCTTCAAATTCAGGCGCCGGCCCACCTAGGCGTGACCATATTTTTTGATTAAGGAAATCTAACACCATACACATTCTGTGCATGATGTCATTGCCCATGTAAAATTCATTTTGTGCTCCATTCACTATCCATACATTATGGTAAATTGTTTTCTGCCCAATGCTAATTTTAAGCATGCATCTGCCTGTAATTCGGTTTTCAAAGTCTGGACTGTCCAACCCAGAAACATATTGGTTTTTAATCCTAAATTTTGGGATTTCTTCCCTCTCCATAATTTTTAGCAACAATTTCTCATTAATGAAACTCCTTTCATGTTCAAGCGCTAAAGTGGCTTTTATTGTTTTAAGATAATCATTTATACCAGCGTGAACCCATGGTTGCTCATCTTCCATGTGTATCTCTGCCAGAGTGGTAATGTGTTTTTCTGAATCTGTTTTAGGAACAATATTCTGTTTGCATGTATTCTCTTTTAAGTAGAAACGTAATGTGTGCTCATCTATAGCAGTCTGCCAATCTTTCCTTGGGTCCAAGTATATTTGTACAGGTAGTTTTTCATTGTCGCTCTGATCTTTGTCTTGACACATTAATATAACAGTGACACTAGGTATGCAGCTATTCTGGAGATATACCTCCACAGCATCATTTGTTTTGGCAACGGTGTGACATTCTTTTATATTGCTGTTTTGTGATTTTAGTTTCTTAGGCCTCAATGGTTTTTTGGTTAAGGACCACAGCACTCCATTCACCCCATCTATGAGAGGAGACAATCTTTTCAGGCAATCTGTCCCCATCAGAAATGGAATTTCACAAATAGATGTGATCAATACCTCTTGTTTCATTCTGTGCTTTCCTATTTTTATGTCAACCTCAGTTACACCTATGATGGGCACCTCCTCCCCATTAAAGTTATGCACTGGGCCTTGATTTGCCTTCACTGTGATCTGACTCTGGGGAGGCCTCCCTTCATTGATACTCTTTACCAGCTCCTTGGACATAATTGTGGCCTGTGCGCCAGTGTCAATCATAGCAAAGGTGTGGCATTTTTCTTCTACAGTGATGGGTGCATAATATCTGTCCTCAACTTCCTCTAATACACATAAGAAATGTGAATTCTTACTGATTTCAGGGCTCACCTTTCTCAGGTCTTTTTCACTTTTGGCTAAGCACATTGGTAAATGAAAAGACATTTTTCCCTCCTTTTTACCCATTTCTGTGCGAGATATTTTATTCATTTCTCCATGTTCAGAGGTTTTTTGGAGTGTGGCCACCGTTCGCCCATCCATCTGGGTAACATCAGAGACCACATTACAACCTTCCAACTGAACATGTGTCACAACATCATTCAGCAATTTGTCATTTTTTAATTCTGTGCATTTGTGATCATTTAGTGTAATACCAGCCCTTTCAGCCTCTTCAAAAATATGTGGCTCAAAGAATTTTTCAGGTGATTGACTTGTACCCTCCTTGTGAGTATTTCCTTTTTCTGTCTGTGTTTGGTAATTGTTTTGCTTGCCCAGGGAAGGAGCTATGGCATCCCCACTTACTCCCTGTTCACTGGTATTCCCCATGCATGAGTCATTTTTCTTAAATCTGTCCCTTTGTTCTTTTGGAATTCCTAATGTTTCTTTTTCATTTGTGCAAATCTTTACTGTTTTATTTAGCTCTAAGTTAAACCGTACCTCTTTTTTAGAAGTATTTGCACTTTCTATCACAATTTCATTTACTGGTACTTTCATTTTTAATCCATTAGACATCTCAGAGTCGTTATGCAAAATTATATCAGAGCAATCTGTCATTTTGGCACTGCAGTTATCATGAGTACTTAGTCACTTTTCGGAAGCCCCCCGGTCATTGCTATGGCCATCAGCCCCCTCTTTGGAAGGTTGTTTTTGCGCTGTATAGAGCTTTCCTATTTGCTCAGCTAACATTTTCACTTGGGCCTCAAGGCACTGGAACCTTTCCATCTCTTTAGGATCCTCTTTCTGTGGCCTAGGTCGATATTGGTTGTTTTCCCCCTGATTGGATCTATTCTGATACCTCTCAGGTGATTGATACCGGTTGGGATGGTTTCTGAACTCTTGATTCATTTGTGGAGGGGAGCGGGTTGCACCCATCCTTTGATTATAGTCCCCTGCTGGGGAATCATTGTACTGGCGTGGACTGTAGTTCACGTTTTGCCTCATGTCCTGTCTCTCAGATTGTGGGTACTGGCCCCTATATTGATTTCCATTATCAGTAAATCGATCCACATATTGGGGCCTATCCTGATTACCATATATCATGGTGCTGGGATCAAATCTGCTCTGTGTCCCCAATGACTGGTAGGGACCATCATTTCTTTGATCTTGATTTTGTCTCTGGTTATGGTTCATACCTGCCATATCAGACCGGTATCTTACCCGGGGTCTATCTCCTAAATATCTAGGGCTGATGTAGCTCTCTCTATTACTAGGATCATGTGATTGGAACATTGGTACAGGAAATGGCGATCTTTGTTGATTACCCCTTTGTTCAGGTGTCACATTATTTTTACCTTGGCTTTGAGCAGACTCAAGGGACATTTTGGCTGACCTGATTTCCATTACTGTGGCTGAGGGTTCTTTAGATTTAGGCCTAGTATCTTTCATTTTATCACTTTCTCTACCCTGACAATAGAGTACCTCATATAGCTTGGTGCTTTGATGTACAATCCATTCAAGGGACTTGTCACGGTCAAATTCACGGACCAATTGGGATATGATGTCTTTCTGTAGCCCATAGAAGTATGCGGTTTTAAACTCATTGGAATTTGAGTCAAAAGATACATCAAAGCGAGAGAATGCTCTTTTTAAGTCTTGTAAAAATTGGCGAGGTGATGTATTAGGTCCAGCAGTAATAGTGTACGCGACTTTCTTTGCCTCCTGCAATGACTGAAAAGGAGAAAAATGACGCCTAATTTCTTTTTCAAACTCCAGCCATGTCATATTCTGCTGTTCATTTAATCCCCTTATGATGCTGGCCGTCGGGGCATCTAAAGTTAAATGAAAATATTGTCTGTACTGTTCCTTAGGTATCTGGAGCGCTTTAAAAATGTCATGCACCGCTTCTAAGTGATCCTCAATGCAGCATTCACCTCCCTTTTTAAATGGTTTGATCAGGGCTTTAATGGATTTCATTATTTTTATGGGGCTACTTGTTGCAATGCATGGAATTGCACTATTTTGTGATTCAATCCTGTTTTCAGGTGTATGAGATTGGTGGCTGCCCCCAATGGGAGTATCAAATCCCCCAAGGGCGCTGCAACCAAGTTCAGTCACCGGTCCTGTCACTGGGGCACTAGCTCTTTGGGCAGAGCTAGAATTCACCTCCACTCCATTGAATGTGGTACCCTGCCGCCTCTCCTGGGACCTGGGAATGCACATTTGCTGTTCTAAGTCCTTACACTTTTTAAGGAGTCTGTTGGCTTCATCATGCAAATAATTATTTTCATCACTCATTTTATTAATTGCCTCCTGCATATCGCACATTTGCATTTGGCATTCATTGAACTCTTTATTTCTCTTGTCTCTTTCTTGGATCATTTTAATCATTTCTTGTTCTGCACTCTGGAGATCACCTTCTTTTTCGCAATGTTCTTTTTGTAAAATCTGCATTTCTGAAACAACCTCATCTTTATCCTGCCTAATGTGATCCACTAAGGCTTTTAAGTGTGTCAATTCTTGCTCACTATCTTCAAATTGTTTCTTGCTTTTGGATAACTGAGTATCAAAGTCTCTGCATTTTAATTGCATGTCTTTTTGGCATACATCCAATTCTGCTCTCAACATTTCCTGATTTTTACTTGCCCCATCTAATTCAGTCTTTAACCTGTTAATTAGCTGAGTATCATTCTCTTGCATTCGCAGGGACTTGTTTAAAATAAACCATATTTTGCCGCATAGCCGTATTAAACAGTCTTTCTCTGCACTTTTATCGGCTGCATTCAATAATCTTGTAAGGCAGACCTGAATTATGCTGCCTTCTGCAAAAATATTGTCTAGTTTTTCTTTCTGCACCTCACCCTGAATGCGGTTACTCCATTCTAAGGTACTGTTCGAAGACCAATTCCCATGTGCAAATAACTTTGCCTCTAAATATTGCACTAGATCTGAGAATGTGGTTTCCCTTTGTGACATTCTGAAATTCGTTTTTAGTGGCACACTGCTATTATAAAATGGGTTCCCTTTAATGTGCAAATGGCAGTGTGAGACACGCTTGCCACGCCCAGTAGGTACTCTATGATCACTTTCCCGGCCTGCAACGCACCATAAATATGTAGGGTATTTTGTGGAGATTTGGGGCCTGACGGTATTTTATTACCGCCGAAAAATAACTTAGCAATAATCACTCTTTGTATTCAGATTTGGCCATGTGCAACAATAATACAATGGACATGCATTATTTCAGCACCCAGACCTGCATATTTGGTATATGTGGTTGGTGGTATTTTGGTGAGCATAATTCCCTTGTTTTATTTGTGGCCCCAATGTCCAGAATCCCTTATCTTCGCTTAGATTTTTCGTGTGATCACTAGAGAGACCTCAGACCTGCATTCTAGGGACACCACATTTTCCAGTGATAGTGTTGGTGCGCCACCATGGGCAAACTCACTGACTTATTTACGACAGAGAGCTATATGTGGTAGTTTTGTGGTAATTTCCACTACCTTATATACGGTAGGGAGCTATGTTCAGAGAGTCTCTCTTCCCGTTGGCTCATGTACCTCCAACAAGTTATACTACAGTCACTCACAATTATTCATACTGATTCTGACATGCACACATCTGTCTTAAAATGACCATTGCACTGTTTAAAAATCTCCCCACATCATTGGCATTGTAATGGTAAATAGAAAATAAACCACCCGTCTGTTTTCAAATATTTTCTGTATTATAAAAGTTGCATTTAGACATGATCTCATTCTTTACAGAAATAAATAAAATGGTACAATCAAAGCATTTTCTATGACACACTGCAATTATAGTGGCGGAGAACAGAACTTAAATTGCAACATTATCACTTGATTAAGACACGCACGGGACTTTCATTTTTCTACACTGACTGCATGCTTTCGTGCACACACACAGCTCCCCCAGTTAGGTAATTACCTTATCTGTTCAGAGGCTTCTCTCTGTGAATGTGGCTCTCTTGGCTTAACTCCAGCAAAAATGAACGCTTGCCTTCTCAAGCCGGGGTCATTGCCTGGAATTCTCAGCTTTTTCAGATAGGACTGCCTCTGCCAGTGGAAAAGTAATTCTTTCAGCTTTCCCCAGTCTCGACTGCAGCAGGACACCCCCACAGCCAGGTCTTCTCCCCAGTAGTGCAGAAAGATGTCTGCCTGTCTTTTTCCCTGCTACTGCCCACTAAAACTTTCCTCTCAGCCCTCTTTATGACGTGTCCCAATGAAATTCATCATCTCTCATCCTCCTACTCTTCAACAATAGCTTCGCTTATACATTTGCAATTGTTGCAAATCTGACTTCCTCCTTCCTGCCGTTACTGTGCACAACAACACGGATAATCAGGCAGAGAAGAGAAGAAAAAAAATCTGCACACTCATTTAACTGGTTTTCAGAGTATGCCTAATTCTGCAGTAGAGAACACATTTTATTAGTGGGTTATATTAAAATAAGGTTTCATTAGTCAGGTTAATGGTTAATAGGTTAGCTGTTAATTTTCAAATGTGTCTCTAGCAATATAGGCATTTCAGGTGAAAAATAGTGTGCATTTTTAAATGAACACGTGTGCTTTTAACTGTAAAAATAGCTTTGCATCTTATATGTTAAAATCGTTTTTGACTGAATAGCCTGTCTTTCCTTGTTAATTTGCTAACCCATATAGCAATGCACCGCACCCTTGTGGTGGTGCTGCAAAAAAAATGCTACTTGTGCAGTAGTGCTGTACTCTGTGCTGTAACATGCCAAATATCCTTACAGGCTGTAGTCTTGCCTTGCGCCGGGTTAAGCCCCACGCTCCACTGTTACCTGTAGTCACGTTGCTGCATTTACTTGGCCTGCCATGTGTGTGTGAGGACACCATAATGGTGGGCCTTCAACATTCACCACCGCTCTCCTTGCGGATGGGTCTTAGGCGGAGTAGTAGCAAAGGTGACTGGTAACCACATGAAATCATTACACTGAGACAAAATTATGGAAAACTTAAAGCATGTAGGCTTTTATTATGTGCAATTAGGATTATAAATTCCAAAACTTCAGATGTGTGCTTTTGGCCACTTCGAGGTCGGGAGGAGATGTGTCCTTTCTCGCCAGCGTAACCTGATTTCCGTCCAAACGCCCAGGTTTGTGTACATGGGATCTGTGGCAATTATGGCTGGCGCCTTCTCTTTTTGCGATGAGGGCAGTCTCCTCCCTGACCTGTGCCACCAATCTTTTGCCCACAACTTCCCAAACAATGTCACATTGTCATTTTACACAACCGCCCCTGTGTGGTGGGCAGCATCTACTCACATTTGCTTTGTAGGGTGGGTCGGTGGTAAAGAATGTTCGTTCTTCCTGAGGGTCGTGCTCTGATCAGAGCTCAGCCATTGTGTCTTTTCCTTGTGCCACTGGCCACCAGTTCTTCTGGGTCAAGATTGCTCTGCAGCTACACATTTAAGGCGGCATGGTCACAAGGAGCTGGTTTCGTTCGCCGTCTTGTCCATTCGGGGTGTTGGTTTCCTTCACACCACCTCTATATCTCTAAACCCCACTAGCCTCCACCATCCGGTCTTCCTTTGGCACCCCTTGATCAGCCTTCACTGTATTCTCTTCCCTTTGAAGTGTCAGGTGTTGTGACACCTCGCTTTTCAATACCTGGGGGACCTTACATCCTGGCAGGGGATGGCGGAGGAATCAGCAGATAGAGGTTAGTGTGGGCACCTGATGGCGCCGGCCTGCTCTCTCCTGCCCCGACCCGATAGCCCACTTCCCCTCCTAACACCTGTGTCCTTCGACTCCATGCCTGGGGGCACTCCTCACCACAGGGCAGAACCCTCCTTATTTAGTTGCGCTTTCCTCGACTATTGAGGTTTCCTCTGATGAGATGAACCCACCCACCACCAGTGGCCCGTTGTCAGAAAAGGCTCCGCTTGTGTGGGGCCTCTCCATTGTGGCATGCCATCACGCCATTCCTGGCACACCCCCCTCACAGGGTCCAGAACAGCCCCACTATCCTACGCTGTGCTCTCTGCGTGTTGTACACCTCCACACACTTGGCCAGTCATGGGGATGAAAAGTAACCATTGTCTTTCACCCGGCCTCCAGGAATTCTCCATGGCCTAGTACTAAGTCTAAAGCAAGGTCTCACCAAACTCCTTGTGAGCGACCTTCAGTGCTCCAATACTCTCACTGGCAATTTATAGTAGACTACCTCTACTTTCCAGGGCTGTCGCTCTCTCAGCCCAGCCTCGGCCTGCACCCATACTGTCAGATAACGTGACAGCCCAGGACCTCATCTCCTTGGGGCAGCCATTGCCATGGTACTAGCATAATTGACCTAAAAATATTTGACCTAAAACATTTCGTCACATTTTATGACCTTTTTTGGTCCAATTTAATTAAATATATGTTCATATGGGGGTGGGTAAGGGTATAGATCAGGTTAAGGGGAAGTGGGAGGATTGTGGAGGCACCGAAAAAAGGTCAAATAGATTTGATCAAATTTGATTAGGTCAAATGTTTTAGTTCAAATAGACCCACATCATTGCCACTGCTATTGGTAACTGATGCAGTGCCTCCTTTCAGCACCTAAGATCCTCGTGGCATGCATAACCCGGGTTACACGCCCTCTGGGTGGGCATGCAAAGTCCACCTTCTCTTAACAGCTGGTTTCTCTGTTTTTCTTACTGTGCTTCCCCAGCCACTGGTGGTTCAGCCTATATAGGATGACCAGATGCCCTGGAATTAGGTAATCTGTGCCCCCCATCCTGAGAGTTTTTTTATTTAAAAACTCGGTTTTAGGAAAGGGTTGGTGACCACTGCAAAGATGCAATGCATCACAATGACATTCATTGATGATAAAAATGTGTATTTCTTTCAGTTATCACATTTGTCACGTACATCTCTTCCACCCTAGGGTAGGCTCGAACCCACAACCTTTGTATTCACTGCCACTGCTTTTCCTGATTGCGCTATGGGACTAGGTAAGAATCTCCATTGCAAAGCCTGTAATAACAAGCAAAGCAAAAGCTCTTTACCCATGTGGGCGGGAGAAAGACTGATATGCAAATGGATATTACCCTTCTATGAAAGGTACAGTGAATTAAAGTGTGGCTGCGGACTCTTGAGTGGGTACCTTCGCAAAGAACAGGTCATTTAGCCGTGTTCGTTCTCAAAGAAGGGCACCTATGGACTATTTCTTTTTTTTTTTTTGTTTTACAGCATGTGGTGTACACTTTCTCAAACAAGGAAACAGTGAGAACGGGCCGAACAGCATTCTTGTGTATCTGTACACTTCAACTAGTGCAATTATATCATTTGGTAAATGTATACCCAGTGCCTTAAGTGGCACTACAAATCGAGCCGGGGCCCATCGAGGGGGCGTGGCCTAACAACGGGGTCTTGATGGGCCGTTAGGCCACGCCCCCTTGACGAGCCCCGGCTCAATGGGCTACTGGCACCCCTGCCAGGCAGCCTTTTGTAGAGATTAGCACCCTCTCCCCTACGTGGGAGAGGGTGCTGATCTCGGCATTTATTTTGTATAGGCTTGCCTGGCAGGGGACAGCGCCTCGCCTATTCAGCCTTAATGGTGTTGCTGCCCCTCGCCAGCTGGGGAGGGGCAGCGTCACCATTAAGGCTGACAGGGTGAGGCCACTGGAAGCAGAGGCCTTTTTCCTAAAGACTGAAACTCCCGCGAATCCGCGGGAGCTTCAGTATTTAGAAAGCAAGGCCTCTGCTTCCAGCGGCCTCACGTTTCTCCATAATGGTGGCGCCGGCCCACGTGTATCCCTTGATTAAAGGGATGCCTCGCAGGTGCGGCGCCACCATTATAGCTGAAAGGCATTTTTTTCTGAAGCCTGAAGCTCTCGCACACGAGCGAGAGCTTCAGGCTGTAGAAAAAAATGCCTTTTCGTGTAGTGGCCGGGGCTGCCCGGGTAGATTAGTGGGCCCCGGCAGGGCCCCGCCTCAAAACGAAATTTCAGAGCCTGCCGGGGCCCAGCCCCGGCAGGCCCCGGCCCACTTAAAGCCCTGTGTATACCTAATCTGGAAAGAGTTGACATGGAAAAGTTATGGATGTCGAACAGTGCTTCTGTTTCTATGATTGTGTCCCTGGTGAGATTCTTAAAGCATTGTAAACTGTGTTGACTCTGGAAATCATAATACGGGATATGGTTTTGAACGCCTTAGAAGATATCGCGTACAGATGCAGTTTCTCTCCATGCTATTGTATTCTTTTTTGTTTTACTTCCTTTTTGCTTTTTCTGTTTTGAGTAATTTTCTGTTACTTTTTGTGTTTTTATAGTATTGTTTTTTTTGTGGCAATTTTACGAATGTGTGTTTTTAGATTGTAAAGTTTTGAAATGTTTTAATGAAATTTTTAAATCAAATACAGTAAAGAAAAAAATAGTGTAGTGTAAAGCTGTAGGGGATTTAGACCTGCTAAGAGTAAACAAAAAAAAAAGAAAGTTTCATAGACTATTTGGAAGTTTTTGTGCACACTTAGAGGCCGATTCATGGAATAATTAGCGCGGCGCAAGTGGGCAAAAACGTGCGAATCGCAGTGGAATAGCGAAAATCGCAGTGCAAGTGCTAAAATCGCACGAAAAGCAGCGCACATCGATTCATGGAAGTCCGTGCGCGAGAAAACCATTGGATGTGCGATAAAGTGCGCGGCGCACGTTGGCGCACAGGCCATCTAACAGCATGCGCCAGGTCACAGCGAAAATCGCACAGGCCACAGCGAAATTCGCACATAGCGCGGCGCACGCAACAAAAGTAGGCGGAACACGGGCGTAACACTCGGAATGGGGAACAACTTGCCAAAACGTGGGCGTCACGGGGGAAGTACAGGGCACAAGTGCGCGGAACGCCCACACGCTCGCCTACAACACGTATTCATGGAATAGAATAGGGCAAAAAAGCGCACGCTCAAACCAGCGCACAGGCACAAACACGACCGCCACAAGAAAGCAGGCGGTAGCGTCTCTGCGGCTGTAAGAAATGTGCGCCAAAAGGTGCGCCAACAAATAGCACCTATATACTGCCATGATGAATGTCCTATACTGTGCCCTCCAGGACAAATGACGTGCAAAGGGGTACCCACAAACATGGACACCCGCTGACAAAAAATATGTGTGTGTGTATACCGGGGTGCGCGGGAAGTCTCACACGCGATTTGGCCGGGTACGTGGATTTCAGGGGTGCGCAGGAAGTTCCACACGCGATTTCAGCAGGGTACGTGTATTTCAGGGGTGCGCGGGAAGTTCCACACGCGATTGGCCCAGTGCGAGCAAGGTATGTGTATTTCAGGGGTGCGCGGGAAGTTCCACACGCGATTGGGCCAGTGCGAGCAGGGTACGTGTATTTCAGGGGTGCGCGGGAATTTCCACACGCGATTTCAGCAAGGTATGTGTATTTCAGGGGTGCCCGGGAAGTTCCACACACGATTTCAGCAGGGTATGTGTATTTCAGGGGTTCTGGGGAGTACCACACGTGAATTGGCAGTGTGGGCCCTCCCAGGTGTACGCTCCACAACCTCCACGGACCCTGCAGGCAGCCCACACCACGGGGGACTACCCTGCACCCATGCTCATGTCCCGCAGGCAGCCCATCCACCATGGGCATGCCCCCCAGCCAACCCACATGTCACCTTGCACTACTGATCAACAATGCATGTCTACCACCACCCCCACCCCCCTGCCACCATGGGCATCCTCCACCAGGCCCCCACTCATGTCTCCCACCACCCCCACCCCCCAGCCACCAGGGGCAGCCTCCACCAGGCCCCCACTCATGTCTCCCACCCCCCCCACCCCCCAGCCATCATGGGCATCCTCCACCAGGCCCCCACTCATGTCTCCCACCACCCCCACCCCCCAGCCACCAGGGGCAGCCTCCACCAGGCCCCCACTCATGTCTCCCCCCCCCACCCCCCAGCAGTGCAGGGGCAGCCTCCACCAGGCCCCCACTCATGTCTACCACCACCCCCACCCCCTGCCACCATGGGCAGCCTCCACCAGGCCCCCACTCATGTCTACCACCACCCCCACCCCCCTGCCACCATGGGCATCCTCCACCAGGCCCCCACTCATGTCTCCCACCACCCCCACCCCCCAGCAGTGCAGGGGCAGCCTCCACCAGGCCCCCACTCATGTCTACCACCACCCCCACCCCCCTGCCACCATGGCCACCCTCCACCAGGCCCCCACTCATGTCCCCCTGCACCCCCACCCCCCAGCATCCAGGGTCACCCTCCACCAGGCCCCCACTCATGTCTCCCACCACCCCCACCCCCCTGCCACCATGGGCAGCCTCCACCAGGCCCCCACTCATGTCTCCCACCACCCCCACCCCCCAGCCACCAGGGGCAGCCCCCACCAGGACCTCACCCATGTCTCCCACCACCCCCACCCACCAGCAGTGCAGGGGCAGCCTCCACCAGGCCCCCACTCATGTCTACAACCACCCCCACCCCCCTGCCACCATGGGCAGCCTCCACCAGGCCCCCACTCATGTCTCCCACCACCCCCACCCCCCAGCCACCAGGGACAGCCTCCACCAGGCCCCCACCCATGTCTCCCACCACCCCCACCCCCCAGCAGTGCAGGGGCAGCCTCCACCAGGCCCCCACTCATGTCTCCCACCACCCCCACCCCCCAGCAGTGCAGGGGCAGCCTCCACCAGGCCCCCACTCATGTCTCCCACCACCCCCACCCCCCTGCCACCATGGGCAGCCCCCACCAGGCCACCACTCATGTCTCCCACCACCCCCACCCCCCAGCCACCAGGGGCAGCCCCCACCAGGCCCCCACCCATGTCTCCCACCACCCCCACCCCCCAGCCACCAGGGGCAGCCTCCACCAGGCCCCCACCCATGTCTCCCACCACCCCCACCCCCCCAGCAGTGCAGGGGCAGCCTCCACCAGGCCCCCACTCATGTCTCCCACCACCCCCACCCCCCTGCCACCATGGGCAGCCCCCACCAGGCAACCACTCATGTCTCCCACCACCCCCACCCCCCAGCCACCAGGGGCAGCCCCCACCAGGCCCCCACCCATGTCTCCCACCACCCCCACCCCCCAGCCACCAGGGGCAGCCTCCACCAGGCCCCCACTCATGTCTCCCACCACCCCCACCCCCCAGCCACCAGGGGCAGCCTCCACCAGGCCCCCACTCATGTCTCCCACCACCCCCATCCCCCAGCCACCAGGGGCAGCCCCCACCAGGCCCCCACCCATGTCTCCCACCACCCCCACCCCCAGCCACCAGGGGCAGCCTCTACCAGGCCCCCACTCATGCTTCCCACCACCCCCACCCCCCAGCCACCAGGGGCAGCCTCCACCAGGCCCCCACTCATGTCTACCACCACCCCCACCCCCCAGCATCCAGGGTCACCCTCCACCAGGCCCCCACTCATGTCTCCCACCACCCCCACCCCCCTGCCACCATGGGCATCCTCCACCAGGCCCCCACTCATGTCTCCCACCACCCCCGCCCCCCAGCAGTGCAGGGGCAGCCTCCACCAGGCCCCCACTCATGTCTACCACCACCCCCACCCCCCTGCCACCATGGCCACCCTCCACCAGGCCCCCACTCATGTCCCCCTGCACCCCCACCCCCCAGCATCCAGGGTCACCCTCCACCAGGCCCCCACTCATGTCTCCCACCACCCCCACCCCCCAGCATCCAGGGTCACCCTCCACTAGGCCCCCACTCATGTCTCCCACCACCCCCACCCCCCAGCAGTGCAGGGGCAGCCTCCACCAGGCCCCCACTCATGTCTCCCACCACCCCCACCCCCAGCCACCATGGGCAGCCTCCACCAGGCCCCTACTCATGTCTCCCACCACCGCCACCCCCCTGCCACCATGGGCAGCCCCCACCAGGTCCTCACAATCCCCAATCATGTGCGTAATGGTCAGCCTCCACAGCCAAAAAGCCCTACCAAGTAACCCATTCACCCACATGGAAATGGAAATCACATGTTACACCCCCAATGTTCATGAAGCTAATGAACCCATGTCCGTCACACACAATGGTTGCAATTGAATGGGAAAACACACAACATGACATGCATGAAACCAATGAGATGATACCACACAGTGAAGTATGGAAACAAAATTGTATTGAAAATAATAAAGAATGCTAAAGAAAGAAAACAAACTACAATGTGAATGAGAAAAAAAAACCTGCATGTCCGTATAAAAACACTAAACTGGAAATCAGAATCCCAAAAATATTTGGCCAAAGTCAAAATTAAAAAAATCTCCATGCAATAAAGAACTATGTAAAAAACTACCAAGGGTCCATGAGCCCAACTGAACAAAGGAAACCTACTAAAAAACCTACCTAAAAATCAACTATATACAAAAAGTGGAGCAGTGTCCGTCGACTCCAAATCATAATAAGAAAGAAAGGAAACCTAAAACTAAAGAACTATATACAAAGGCGGCGGGCAAGTCCAGCGGCTCACTCCGTGGTGTCCCGGGCCAGGGCATCATCGAACTCCTGTTCGATGTCCCGGAGGCGGTCCAGTTCCATGGCCCCGAGGGTCCGCAGGGACGAAGCCGTGTCCTCCTCCAACACCCTGCGGATTGCCTCGAGGCACTCGGCCCGCCTCAGGGCCCTCCGCATGGAGTTCTCCGCCCTGATTATTGTGAGCCGCACCTCTTCCGCCCGCCGCCGCTCCGCACCTATGGCGTGGCCCAACCGCTGCCACACGGAAGACACTCTCTGTCCTGGGTCCCCCTGCCCTCCGGCCGATGCCTGCCCCTCCGATGTCGAAAGCCCTGAGCCTTCATGTCTCCCACCATGTTGCTGCTGCTGCTGCTCTGCCTCTGCCCGTGCACTGCCTCCTGCTGCCTGCACATCCTCCGCCGGCTGGGGTGCACTTGTTGATGTGGCCACCCCTGCTGGACCTCCGACTCCCGACTGTGGCAGGGATGCCTCCTCCACCAGCCTGGCCGCACCGTCAGAGGCAGCTCCACAGGGCACCCAGGTGACTGATGGGTGGGAAGATGGCACAGAGGACGACTGGCGCATAGGGGGTCCAGTTGAGGAGGGGGTCGGAGCAAGCCCCATCAGACGGAGGAATCCGGCCTGGGTGACCTGTCCCAGCAGGCTGACGTGGTCAATGAGCCATTCGAGATGACGTGCAGTCTCTCCATGAAAAGACTGCAGGTCACCTCGCATGGCCCGTTGACGCAACGCCACACCAGCCAGGACAGGCTCAACCCTGCCTGAAAACGGGTCTGGACGTAGGCATCCCTGCTGGTGCAAGATGATGCAGGGACAGGATCGGGGACAGGATTGCACACAGGCACCTCCGCGGCCGCCTGTGCTGCCTCCTGTCCCTGGTCCTGCACTGCACCACTAGCACCAGTGGGATCCCCACCTCCAGACCCCGTCTATGGTGCTTGCGCGGCCCCCTCCTCCACCAAACCCCCCACCAACCTGGATGACTCCGTGCCATCTTCCCCTGTTGGGCCCTGTGGGATCCCAGCTGCCCCTTCTGCTGCCGAGGAGTCCAACTGCAACCTCCGCCTCTTGGACCTCCTCCCGGCAGCTGCGGCCTGGGACGCGGCACCGGACTCCTCACTCCCCGACGAGATGACAACACGGGAGGGGAGCCGGGCTTTGCGTCTCCGGCTGGCGGTCGGATCCCTGCCGCTGTGCTCCACAGCACCTTCTCCGCCCTCTTCATCAGTTGACGCTGCAGACAGGGAGAAACAAAACACAGGCATCAGGGCACTGTACAATGGACACATACACGCATGACAGTTGCACATGAGTGGCATTGGCAAACCTCAGACATGTCATCACAATCCCCAACACACATGTCATTGCAACTCGCACACATGAGCCATACCACAGCCATATCGCAACTGCCACCACCATCCATACACATACAACAGCATCATCAGCCAAAGGGGAGCCAGACATCACATGCAACACAGGAAGTGCACCACACATGTACACACACCACCACACTTGCATGCATGTCTACACCTCTGCCAAGTGTCGCACTGTTCAGATGGGCATCCATGTCACATCTGCCAATCAGGCTTCCACATACCGCTGTCACATGCATCCATGTTGCATCACTGTTGCACCCTTGACAAATACACACACATGCACATGTACACAGTGCTCATACATGCAGCCGAAAACAACATACATGCCTGACATCACGGACATGTCTACTTACATACACATTCATCCAAACATGTGTGCACGCACAACTGCATTTGCCATGCAAGCCCACACACACAAGCACCATCCATGTCTCACACATTACAGCCCTTGCATGTGTCGGCCCCACGGCCCTGTACACCCCCACCCATACTCGACCCCATACAAACAGATGTGCAACCGGCACAATGCCGAATAATCACCACACGCACTGCTCACAATCAGGATGCATGTACACTCACCGCTCGACTCCAGACGGGTCTGCTTCTCTAGGACCTGGACGTGGAGCGCTGGGGATATGCGTTCCAGGACCCCCATCTGTTCTTCCAACAAGTGGCCCCGGCGCCCCTTGGCATCCGCTGCCTTCAAGAGGCGCCGGGCCTTTTTCAGGGTCCTGGACCTGAAGTCCTCCCAGCGCTTCCTGACATGTTGTAAGTCCCGGACTGCCACCCCCTCCGCGTTGATGGCAGTCACAATGTCAGTCCAGATCCGAGTCCGTCCTTCCTTGTCGGCGCGGGAACTTCCGAAGAGGGCATCATACTGCCCCAGGACTTGCTCCACCAGGACACCAACTTCGGTGGCACTGAAGCTGGTGCCCCTCTGCCTCTCTGGCCGGGGGTTGTCAGTGGTCACAGATGGTGTTTGGCCCGACATGACAACCCCAGAGGCAGGAGTGGGTGGGCAACTGGGTCCTGGGGCTGGGCTGTGGAGCGATGGAATTGCCAGTCGGGAGTCTTCGGTTCCAGCAGGGGTGGTCACAGCAACAGCACCCCTGGCTGATGTGCAGGCAGCAAATGGCAGTGCACGTGGGCAGCAGGCAGTCAGGCAGCAGCAGATGGCAGGTGGGAGCGTGCTCGGGGCTCTGGGGGGCAGTAGTTCGGCCTTCTGGGCAGGAGCGTGGTCTTCCGTGTGCTTACGCGTGGCCAGCTTGATACGGAGTGATTTGGCACGTGAAAATCCTGCACGTCAGCGTGAAAACCGAGGAAAGGCCCTCAGCGCGTAAGCGCGTCTGTGACGTGACCCGCATGGGTGTTTCCCACACAGCACGTGATGACAGAGCAGACGTGGAAAGACTGCACGTCAGAGTGTCATTGCGTGTAATTGGAAAGCACGTCAGAGTCTCATCGTGTGTAATTGGACAAAAGTGCGCGTACACGCGACTGGCCTATGTACGTGTATATCAGGTGTGCGCGGACACTTACACACGCAAGTACGTCAGCCACCTGTATCCCGGTGTGCGTGGCAATTTCCACACGCTATTGGACTGGGTACTGGATTTCAGGGGTGCGCGGGTCACACGCTCGCCTACAACACGCGCAACGCATTAATTTGCGCGCTAACAAAATAACAAGCTCAGACCCAGGATGAACATACCGTTCCTAGCAGCAGTGGGCGTGGCCTACCAAAGGAGGAGGAGGAGGATAGTCAGGGCCAGAATATTCACACCCAGAACCAGCCTTTTCGGGATGCCTGATGACCAGGTGCATGGGAGGTACAGGTTTCCACCACACATCATACTGGACCTGGTGAGTGAGTGGGAGGATGACCTCACATCACCCACCCTGTGCTCCCAAGCACTCAGCCCCCTGGAGAAGGTCCTCAATGTACTGCACTTCCTAGCCACTGGATCATTTCAGCGGACAAGTGTCATTGTGGGTGGTGTATCACAGGCCACCCAGTCACGCTGCCTACACCAGGTCTTGAACATCATCACTGCACGCCCATCAGTCCGCAGGCACATATACCTGCCCAGAACCCCTGCAGAAAGGCATGCTGCCGCCCTGGATTTTTACGCTGTGGCACGATTCCCCAAAGTGCTAGGTGCCATCGACTGCACCCATGTGGCTCTACGTCCCCCCAGGGCATCTGAGCACATCTATAGGAACCGCAAGGACTGGCATTCCATCAACGTGCAGGTAGTATGTAATGCCAAGGGAATCATCACCTCAGTATATGCCAACTATCCCGGGTCAACCCACGACAGCTTCATTTACCGAATGTCCACCCTAAGCCGGGACCTAGAAGCTGGCTGGCAAGGCGATACATGGCTGCTTGGTGAGTATGAATGCCACTGCACATGCATGCATGTCAGATACTGAGCAAGGTCCAACCCTCACCAATGATACCAATCACCACCTCCACAGGGGACAGTGACTACCCTCTCAGCCCCCACATGATGACGCCAATTCGGAACCCCACCACGCCACCCCAGGTAAGATATAACGCAGCCCACATTACAACCCGGGGCATAGTGGAGCGCACATTCGGAGTGCTGAAGTCACGCTTTCGCTCCCTTGACCGTTCTGGCGGGCAGCTGTTGTACGCTCCCCCAGTAGTGTGCAGGATCATAGTGGCAGCATGTGTCCTGCACAACGTTGCAACACGCCGGGGCCTGGCCGTGGATATGGTGGTGCCTCCCCAACCACATGCACAGCTGCTGCGCATGGGAGGGGAAAGGGCACGGGGGGAGGCAGCCCGTACACAGCTAGTGGCTAATTACTTCACATAGAAATCACACCCCTGTGGAGTGCACACTGCCCTGGCACATTCCATCTGACAATCAATGATGACTCAACCTGACACTGATCCTGAATGTCTGGAGAAAGAACCGTGAAAACCATATCAGCCTGAGATTGTTCACCTGGAAGTGTCACAATGTGTGCATCCCTACCCACACTGACACCACCAATGCAGTTTTGTGAAGTTACACATTCAAGCAGCTAAAATGAATACCCACTTGCAAAATGCAACAAGAAGACAGTGCCATGTCAGCCAACCCAACCCCAGCACCGCCACACGACACACCGTGCCATGTCATGCTATTTGCAGGTAAACAAAGTAATCCCCACAACATGACACTAGTGTCACAATGTACAGTGTCCCTATTAGAAACTTGCAACACCTGAAATGCTCACAGTAATGCCGGACTAACAACAAACTTGAGCACGTACTACCATTAACATGACATCACTAATGTTTAATATTAGTAGTCTCACCACCTGGAAATGCCTGCACTCCCACCACTACCAACTGTGCAGTGTTGGCGCCATGTAGAGTTGTAGGTGCACTGCTGCCAACATGGACCCCATCTCCAGACTAGAGGTCCTTGTGTAGACATGAGGAAGGGACCTGCAAATTGGGAGGTAGACACAGAAGATGAGTTACACATCAAGGCAACATGCAGTGTACAACACAACAGCAATATGCACTAGGAATGTATACACAGTATTGACTACAGACTGCCCACACAGCTCATGGGAGTCCAACGTCACTGTGTAATTCACTGTCACTTGGGCACACCCTTTGCAAGCCCATGGAAACGGGAAGCAGGAGGGGTGTGTGTGACTCAAACCCAAGCATCTGAACCAAATACATTACAAGCCTGCATGTGCCCAGCCACAATGCAGCGTATGCCCACAGGAACCACGGAAGCCAACAAATCGTCCCAAAAAAATTGGGAATAAAAGAAATAAAAAAAAATAAAAAAAAAATCAAAAATGGCCATTGAAGGGCCCGGGGGGTTGGGGAGGCCACCCAGGAGGTCCGAGGACAGGATGCACACCAGAACCCACCTGCGTGGATCCTGGGAAAAAAAAAACACCTCCATGGGCTCATGGCCCACACGGCTACCCTATTGTGGGAGTATCAATGCTGTCGCTATTATCACCCTGTGCAGCTGCATCCGGAGGTGGTTGCACTATGGGAGGCAGCCCACGCAAGGCCCTAGTCTGCTCCTCCATGGCTGCAAGCATGCGGGTGTGGTAGGTCTGGTTCTGGAGGATGAGTGTGCGGAGGTCCCCATGCAACAACTCACGGGATGCCCGGACCTCCGCCCTTGTTGCCTGCATCTCAGCTGAGAGCGTATGGGTGAGACGCTCCAGCTGCTGTTCTGTCCTTTGGTGTGTTGAAGCCTCAAGCTCAACAAGAGTCGTCCTGAGGTGAAGGAGCTCCTGCCTCAGGGCTTCCCTGTGGCCCTGGGACTCAATGGAGATGGCCTCCTGCAGAGTCGCCAGTGCCGCCTGCCTGTCCCTGTTGGACCCCAACATGTCCTCCCTGTGTGACTGGCAGATGGAGTCGGTTGCCTGCTCTAGTCGCTCCATCAGCCTTTCAGGGGGGACAATGGAAGTGGCCACCCTATCCATGGCCTGAGCCATCATCTCGGATGATGCTGCCTGTTGGGTTGCCATACCGTAAATGGATTGCTCCCATGCAGTATTGCCAGGTGGCGTACGGCCACCACATTGGCGGGCACCACACCTGTCTGGGGCAAGGCGAACTGCGCCTTGCTGTGCCGGCACTGCCTGAGGCTGCAGGACTGCATTCCCCCTCTGATCTGCTGGCCCAGGAACAGGATCAGATGTCGCAGAGTGTGACCCTGCATCCGTAACCACCAAAGGCGTAGCTGCCAACACTGACATCCCCATTGAGGGTTCTGACCCTGGTGCAGGTGGGTGAGACAGAACAGAATCCCTCCCTGGAACACTCACCTGCGACGGCACGTAGGTCTCATCCGAATCAACACCTGAGTACAGCTCGGGGGAGGTGCAGCCAGAGACACCCCTTGAGAGCAGGACCTGCAGCACTTGTGGGTTCTCACCCACCACCACACCACGTCCCTCACTGGTGGTTGGTCGGCCCTCGGACCCCTCCTGGGTCTGCACCATCTCCACAACCCCAGCAGTATCAGGTGCGTCTTCCCCTGCAAAGACATAAAAACAAAGAAATGGAAACAGGCATTAGCACCATGGCACACAATGAGGGCTGAGAAGCAAGAGAACCAGTACTTGTTTGACACATGTCCCACATGACTAAAACCCTCCCATGCATGCACCCTCACTGCGTATGAAGGGCAGGCAAATGGCACACACTGATGACACCAAGATGGAAGATGAACACATTTTCTGCATGCTGCCTGGCAGTGGCATCACACATTGGCCTGTGATTGGCAGGTGATACACACATGCCATCACACAGATGGCATGTACCATTGCTATTGAGTGAAGATGGAGAGGAGGGCAGCACCTATTCATTCAGTCCAGTTCCCGCATGTAATAGCTTTTCTAAATCAAACAGGTCAGATTCTTCACCTGGAGCTGCCAGTCCGAAATGGTGCAATTGCACAGGGACATGTTTGAACAAATGATATCCAGGTAACAAAGTCACTCCACTTTACCATAGCCATGTCAGACATGTGACTAGAGGACTGCGACATGCCTAGTAAAAGTGGTGGAATGCAAACAATCTGACTAAATGAACAGTGGAAAATTAAGCAACAATGTTGTGGCAAGGTGACACTTCAAGGGCAACTGGCGTGCAGTTGGGCTAGATGTCTACTGTTGGCAGAAGGGATACTGCTATGGCCAAATGGAGCTGCGCAGGATGTATTGCATGAAGCACATGGCTGACCCATACGACTCAGGCGCACACACTCTCACCTGTCACACAAACAGAAGCCCTCACACACACCATGCACATGGATGACACACACATGCATGTGCACTCACCGGACAATGCCTCGTAATCAGCCAAATCTCCAACGCCTTGGATCTGTTCCTCCGTGACGTAGGTCCCAGCGACTGACTCATGTGGAGTGAGTTCCATGTCTACTACTGGAGACCCACCTCCAGTCACTAGAGTTGCGGCATGACTTGAGGCCAGCTTACTCTTTGCCCTGCGCTTTAGGTCATTCCAGCGCTTATAGCAATCATTGGCTGTGCGCCTCACGATTCCAAGGGCACTTACGATGTCCGCAACGGTCTGCCAGTGTGCCTGGCGTTGTGCAGGTGTGGTCTTGGATCCTGCAACAATGACCATCTCGTTGTCATGTGCGGACACATACTCGACAAGTGCATTCAGTTCGTCATCCGTGAAGCTGGGCTTCCTGGACGGGCCGGACTGTGTAGCCGTGTCTGGGGCATCAGCCTGTGCCGGACGAGCACTCTTCCTCTTCCGCTTGGAAGGTGGTGGTGATCCTCAGTGTCCTGCGCCGCTCTGGACACTAGGGGCAGGAGCCCTGGTGGACTCTGTATCAGGAGTGTGGGATTGCACACTCAGCATGGGAGTTGGTGCAGGCATTGGCTCTAGTGTGATGGTGTCAGGGGGAATGTCAGCAGCATGGACTAGGACCGACACTGTCCGGGCTGGGTGTGTGAGGGCTGGGGTGGATGGAGCCGCAGCTGCCCCTGCAGCCTCTCCGCCCTGCCTACTTGGTGCAGCAGATGACCTTGCTGCCCCAGATGCACGTGGCATGGTGACATCAACGTGCACCAGCGCACGTGTCATAGGCCTGCTGACCTGGAAGTCAGCCATGGAGTCAGCCAGGTCTGGTGCCACAATGGGCTGGTCCAACAAGGGCTGAGCATGGATGGTGTCAGCCACATCAGCCTCAACGGGAGGGGGGGGGATTATGGGTGCCCTTGACTGGTCCTCCACACATGGGGGGACAGGCTCACCCTGCAAGTAACGACCACGTCCCCTACCGGATCCACCACGGCCACCACTTGTGGCTCTTCCACCTTTGCCAACCTTACGGAATCCTCGCCTCCCAGCCATGGCACTGATGTTAATGTGCGTATGGGAGTGGCTGTAAAATATTGTCCTGGGCAATTGGGGGTCAAAGGGGTTGGGTACCAGATGGTAATTGTACCCTAGTGCTCTTGCAAGGCTGATTGTAACCCCTGGGGAAAGATGACGGGTCACGCTACGCACAAGAGCTCAAAAAAAGGGAGATGACGTGCACGCAACCCCTCCTAGACCACGTGTGCAGAAAGAAAAACCTGCACTACGCTGTGGCACCCAGTAACACAAGAATGAACGTATGCGTGTCACACGCAGCCTAGAATGACCTCTGAAGGGGTAGGCTACACACGGGACAAGCACAGATGTTAGATACGTGCGTGACTCACCGTCTGCCAGGTAAAAGAGCGTGAAAAAGGAGCGCGTTTGGTTGGTAACACCCCCGCCAAAAGAAGATTTGTATGCTGTCTGAGGAGACAGGACAACAGTAGAAGGGAACACTGTTTGAGGGAACAGGCCCAGGTAAACCAGTAAAAGAGGAAAAAGAGAAAAATCTGTCAGAGGTAACAGGGAATACGAACTTGAAACGCCGTGAAGTAAATCGCGTGTGAACCGACAAGAAGTACAGAATTCACCCACTCGCTCTCCACGAAAAGCACGTACAAGGAAATGGTGTTCTACGCGTACCTTTTATACAGGCCCACACGTCCAGCGTCACTTACGCGGCGTGTACGCGCTAGGGCCATTTCCACCAATTACACGCTTTGTCACTTATGCGTGTAGGGCCATTTCCACCAATTACACGCTTTGTGACTTATGCGTGTAGGGCCATTTCCACCAATTACACGCTTTGTCACTTATGCGTGTAGGGCCATTTCCACCAATTACACGCTTTGTGACTTATGCGTGTAGGGCCATTTCCACCAATTACACGCTTTGTCACTTCTGCGTGTACAGCCATTTCCACCAATCACACGCGATGACACTCTGACGTGCAGTCTTTCCACGTGTGCTCTGTCATCACGTGCTGTGTGGGAAACACCCGTGCGGGTCACGTCACAGATGCGCTTACGCGCTGAGGGCCTTTGGTCCAATAGAATCGCGTATGCGTTCTGACGCGCTTACGCGCTAAGGGCCTTTCCTCGGTTTTCACGCTGACGTGCAGGATTTTCACGTGCCAAATCACTCCGTACCAAGCTGGCCACGCGTAAGCACACGGAAGACCACGCTCCTGCCCAGAAGGCCGAACTACTGCCCCCCAGAGCCCCGAGCACGCTCCCACCTGCCATCTGCTGCTGCCTGACTGCCTGCTGCCCACGTGCACTGCCATTTGCTGCCTGCACATCAGCCAGGGGTGCTGTTGCTGTGACCACCCCTGCTGGAACCGAAGACTCCCGACTGGAATTCCATCGCTCCACAGCCCAGCCCCAGGACCCAGTTGCCCACCCACTCCTGCCTCTGGGGTTGTCATGTCGGGGCAAACACCATCTGTGACCACTGAAAACCCCCGGCCAGAGAGGCAGAGGGGCACCAGCTTCAGTGCCACTGAAGTTGGTGTCCTGGTGGAGCAAGTCCTGGGGCAGTATGATGCCCTCTTCGGAAGTTCCCGCGCCGACAAGGAAGGACGGACTCGGATCTGGACTGACATCGTGACTGCCATCAACGCGGAGGGGGTGGCAGTCCGGGACTTACAACATGTCAGGAAGCGCTGGGAGGACTTCAGGTCCAGGACCCTGAACAAGGCCCGGCGCCTCTTGAAGGCAGCGGATGCCAAGGGGCGCCGGGGCCACTTGTCGGAAGAACAGATGGGGGTCCTGGAACGCATATCCCCAGCGCTCCACGTCCAGTTCCTAGAGAAGCAGACCCGTCTGGAGTCGAGCGGTGAGTGTACATGCATCCTGATTGTGAGCAGTGCATGTGGTGATTATTCGGCATTGTGCCGGTTGCACATCTGTTTGTATGGGGTCGAGTATGGGTGGGGGTGTACAGGGCCATGGGGCTGACACATGCGAGGGCTGTAATGTGTGAGACATGGATGGTGCTTGTGTGTGTGGGCTTGCATGGCAAATGCAGTTGTGCGTGCACACATGTTTGGATGAATGTGTATGTAAGTAGACATGTCCGTGATGTCAGGCATGTATGTTGTTTTCGGCTGCATGTATGAGCACTGTGTACATGTGCATGTGTGTGTATTTGACAAGGGTTCAACAGTGATGCAACATGGATGCATGTGACAGCGGTATGTGGAAGCCTGATTGGCAGATGTGACATGGATGCCCGTCTGAACAGTGCGACACTTGGCAGAGGTGTAGACATTCATGCAAGTGTGGTGGTGTGTGTACATGTCTGGTGCACTTCCTGTGTTGCATGTGATGTCTGGCTCCCCTTTGGCTGCTGATGCTGTTGTATGTGTATGGATGGTGGTGGCAGTTGCGATATGGCTGTGGTATGGCTCATGTGTGCGAGTTGCAATGACATGTGTGTTGGGGATTGTGATGACATGTCTGAGGTTTGCCAATGCCACTCATGTGCAATTGTCATGCGTGTATGTGTCCATTGTACAGTGCCCTGATGCCTGTGTTTTGTTTCTCCCTGTCTGCAGCGTCAACTGATGAAGAGGGCGGAGAAGGTGCTGTGGAGCACAGCGGCGGGGATCCGACCGCCAGCCAGAGACGCAAGGCCCGGCTCCCCTCCAGTGTTGTCATCTCGTCGGGGAGTGAGGAGTCCGGTGCCGCGTCCCAGGCCGCAGCTGCCCGGGGGAGGTCCAAGAGGCGGAGGTTGCAGTTGGACTCCTCGACAGCAGAAGGGGCAGCTGGGACCCCACAGGGCCCAACAGGGGAAGATGGCACGGAGTCATCCAGGTTGGTGGGGGGTTTGGTGGAGGAGGGGGCCGCGCAAGCACCAGAGACGGGGTCTGGAGGTGGGGATCCCACTGGTGCTAGTGGTGCAGTGCAGGACCAGGGACAGGAGGCAGCACAGGCGGCCGCGGAGGTGCCTGTGTGCAATCCTGTCCCCGATCCTGTCCCTGCATCATCTTGCACCAGCAGGGATGCCTACGTCCAGACCCGTTTTCAGGCAGGGGATGAGCTGACGTCAACTGGCCTTCCTCTGCCTGCGGACGTGGCCATCCAGGTCCGGGTTGAGCCTGTCCTGGCTGGTGTGGCGTTGCGTCAACGGGCCATGCACGTCATCTCGAATGGCTCGTTGACCACGTCAGCCTGCTGGGACAGGTCACCCAGGCCGGATTCCGCTGTCTGATGGGGCTTGCTTCGACCCCCTCCTCAACTGGACCCCCTACGGGCCAGTCGTCCTCTGTGCCATCTTCCCACCCATCAGTCACCTGGGTGGCCTGTGGAGCTGCCTCTGACGGCGCGGCCAGGCTGGTGGAGGAGGCATCCCTGCCACAGTCGGGAGTCGGAGGTCCAGCAGGGGTGGCCACATCAACAAGTGCACCCCAGCCGGCGGAGGATGTGCAGGCAGCAGGAGGCTGTGCACGGGCAGAGGCAGAGCAGCAGCAGCAGCAACATGGTGGGAGACATGAAGGCTCGGGGCTTTCGACATCGGAGGGGCAGGCATTGGCCGGAGGGCAGGGGGACCCAGGACAGAGAGTGTCTTCCGTGTGGCAGCGGTTGGGCCACGCCATAGGTGCGGAGCGGCGGCGGGCGGAAGAGCCGCGGCTCACAATGGTCAGGGCGGAGAACTCCATGCGGAGGGCCCTGAGGCGGGCCGAGTGCCTCGAGGCAATCCGCAGGGGGTTGGAGGAGGACACGGCGTCGTCCCTGCGGACCCTCGGGGCCATGGAACTGGACCGCCTCCGGGACATCGAACAGGAGTTCGATGATGCCCTGGCCCGGGACACCACGGAGTGAGCCGCTGGACTTGCCCGCCGCCTTTGTATATAGTTCTTTAGTTTTAGGTTTCCTTTCTTTCTTATTATTTTGGAGTCGACGGACACTGCTCCACTTTTTGTATATAGTTGATTTTTAGGTAGGTTTTTTAGTAGGTTTCCTTTGTTCAGTTGGGCTCATGGACCCTTGGTATTTTTGTACATAGTTCTTTATTGCATGGAGATTTTTTTACATTTGACTTTGGACAAAATTTTTTTGGATTCGGATTTCCAGTTTTTGTGTTTTTATACGGACATGCAGCTTTTTTTTCTCATTCACATTGTAGTTTGTTTTCTTTCTTTAGCATTCTTTATTTTTTTCAATACAATTTTGTTTCCATACTTCACTGTGTGGTATCATCTCATTGGTTTCATGCATGTCATGTTGTGTGTTTTCCCATTCAATTGCAACCATTGTGTGTGACGGACATGGGTTCATTAGCTTCATGAATATTGGGGGTGTAACATGTGATTTCCATTTCCATGTGGGTGAATGGGTTACTTGGTAGGGCTTTTTGGCTGTGGAGGCTGACCATTACGCACATGATTGGGGATTGTGAGGACCTGGTGGGGGCTGCCCATGGTGGCAGGGGGGTGGCGGTGGTGGGAGACATGAGTAGGGGCCTGGTGGAGGCTGCCCCTGCACTGCCGGGGGGTGGGGGGGGTGGGAGACATGAGTGGGTGCCTGGTGGAGGGTGACCCTGGATGCTGGGGGGTGGGGGTGCAGGGGGACATGAGTGGGGGCCTGGTGGAGGGTGGCCATGGTGGCAGGGGGGTGGGGGTGGTGGGAGACATGAGTGGGGGCCTGGTGGAGGCTGCCCCTGCACTGCTGGGGGGTGGGGGTGGTGGGAGACATGAGTGGGGGCCTGGTGGAGGCTGCCCCTGCACTGCCGGGGGGTGGGGGTGGTGGGAGACATGAGTGGGGGCCTGGTGGAGGCTGCCCCTGCACTGCCGGGGGGTGGGGGTGCAGGGGGACATGAGTGGGGGCCTGGTGGAGGGTGACCCTGGATGCTGGGGGGTGGGGGTGGTGGGAGACATGAGTGGGGGCCTGGTGGAGGCTGCCCCTGCACTGCTGGGGGGTGGGGGTGGTGGGAGACATGAGTGGGGGCCTGGTGGAGGCTGCCCCTGCACTGCTGGGGGGTGGGGCTGGTGGGAGACATGGGTGGGGGCCTGGTGGAGGGTGACCCTGGATGCTGGGGGGTGGGGGCGCAGTGGGACATGAGTGGGAGCCTGGTGGAGGGTGGCCATGGTGGCAGGGGGGTGGGGGTGGTGGGAGACATGAGTGGGGGCCTGGTGGAGGCTGCCCCTGCACTGCTGGGGGGTGGGGGTGGTGGGAGACATAAGTGGGGGCCTGGTGGAGGATGCCCATGGTGGCAGGGGGGTGGGGGTGGTGGGAGACATGAGTGGGGGCCTGGTGGAGGGTGACCCTGGATGCTGGGGGGTGGGGGTGCAGGGGGACATGAGTGGGGGCCTGCTGGAGGCTGCCCCTGGTGGCTGGGGGGTGGGGGTGGTAGGAGACATGAGTGGGGGCCTGGTGGAGGATGCCCATGGTGGCAGGGGGGTGGGGGTGCAGGGGGACATGAGTGGGTGCCTGGTGGAGGGTGACCCTGGATGCTGGGGGGTGGGGGTGCAGGGGGACATGAGTGGGGGCCTGGTGGAGGGTGGCCATGGTGGCAGGGGGGTGGGGGTGGTGGGAGACATGAGTGGGGGCCTGGTGGAGGCTGCCCCTGCACTGCTGGGGGGTGGGGGTGGTGGGAGACATGCATTGTTGATCAGTAGTGCAAGGTGACATGTGGGTTGGCTGGGGGGCATGCCCATGGTGGATGGGCTGCCTGCGGGACATGGGCAGGGGTGCAGGGTAGTCCCCCGTGGTGTGGGCTGCCTGCAGGGGCCGTGGAGGTTGTGGAGCGTACACCTGGGAGGACCAACACGGCCAATTCACGTGTAGTACTCCCCAGAACCCCTGAAATACACATTCCCTGCTGGTATCGCGTGTGCAACTTCCCGCGCACCCCTGAAATACATGTACCCTGCTCGCACTGGGACAATCGCGTGTGGAACTTCCCGCGCACCCTTGAAATACACGTACCCTGCTCGCACTGGGACTATCGCGTGTGGAACTTCCCGTGCACCCCTGAAATACACGTACCCTGCTCGCACTGGGCCAATCGCGTGTGTAACTTCCCGCGCACCCCTCAAATACACGTACCCTGATGGAATCGCGTGTGGAACTTCCCGCGCACCCATGTAATACACGTACCCTGCTCGCTCTGGCCCATTCGCGTGTGGTACTTCCCGCGCACCCCTGAAATACACGTACCCTGATGGAATCGCGTGTGGAACTTCCCGCGCACCCATGTAATACACGTACCCTGCTCGCTCTGGCCCATTCGCGTGTGGAACTTCCCGCGCACCCCTGAAATACACGTACCCTGCTCGCACTGGGACTATCGCGTGTGGAACTTCCCGCGCACCCCTGAAATACACGTACCCTGCTCGCACTGGGCCAATCGCGTGTGTAACTTCCCGCGCACCCCTCAAATACACGTACCCTGATGAAATCGCGTGTGGAACTTCCCGCGCACCCATGGAATACACGTACCCTGCTCGCACTGGCCCGTTCGCGTGTGTAACTTCCCGCGCACCCCTGAAATACACGTACCCTGATGGAATCGCGTGTGGAACTTCCCGCGCACCCCTGAAATACACGTACCCTGCTGAAATCGCGTGTGCAACTTCCCGCGCACCCCTGCAATACACGTTCCCCGCTTGGCGTTTGCTGTTTGCCAGCCCGGTGAACTGGTCCAGGGTTAGCGCAGCCCTTTGCGATGATTTAGCGATTTGGATGGCTTTTCCTTGCGCGAGGGCGTTCTTGGGGGCGTTACTGGCGCTGCTGCAGGGTCGCTGCGATTCTCTGTGCCACGGTTGGTTTGGAAGCCTGAAATCCATGAATACGCTGTGCGCGGAAATCGGTTTTAGCGCACGTGCCTGGCGCAGTCAATCGCACGCGGACACTCTGCGCCAGCCGCTTGCGACACTTTTCTGCGAAATTCTATGAATTACCCTGTTAGTGTGTTTTTCCATTGTATTTTGTTTGTTCCTTAATAACAATTTTGTTTTTGCTTGTTTGAAACACATTGACAAATGTGCTTGTTTGTTCTTTGCTAACACTTTTGTTTTTTGCTTTTTTGGAACACATTGAACATTTGTTTATTTGTATTCTGACAACAATAATTGTGTTTTTGTTTTGTTTGGAACACACCTTTTCCCTGTTTTACACATTTCATTTTTTGTAATTAAATCTTTAAAACAAACTTTTAAATAAAGAATTTCATTTTTTTTCATCATACTGACGTTTACATTCAGGTCAGCAACTGGATAATTTTGTAGCGATAACCGCTTTGAGGATACCCACACTAGAATTTTAAGGATTGGATTCTGAAAGTGATATCACAGCAGCTTTTGGGAACTACTTGTATTTGGATTTAGAGTCCTCGAACAGCGTTATCTGATGAGAATTCAGCCCACTGGCCACCGGTTAGATAAAATCCACATCAAAGCACTCTGCATCGCCAAAGAGCTCCTTGGAGCCGTGGACCAAATTCATATGAACAAATATCACACAGTTTCAACCAGGGACACTAGGATCATGCATGATGTACCACCAGGGACCAGGGTGAGACACAGATGGGGTAAGGGGAGGCACTGGTCCCTCGCTTATGTATACTCTGCACTTGGAGCTAGCATCCTGAAATTCTATTTACCGAGTTTTGCCATCACCCTAACACATTCTACTGGCACAAGAGGAGCCCATAGAGAAATACAAGAGGGTGTCCGAATAGACCCTGGCACTCTCGTACCCCGCACACCTGTGTGCTGACAATCAGCCAATAAGTAGTAAAGCAATTGATAAAATTCATATGACAAATAAGTACATGAAAGAATGATTCAATAGAACCAATTATGTGTGTAATTCTTCTTTATATTTTCAAATGAAAGGCACAACGCGTTTCGGGATAGGTAGTTCCCTTTGTCAGGTGCAATGGATCTAGAATACAACATTATATACAATTAATCCTGGTTTTTGACATTAAGAATAGTTTTTCGTATTTCACATCATAATAAACATCATGTTGAACACATACCAATCATAGAGGCAAGTAAATCAAAAGAACACTTTCCCTCGAACTCTATGGCAACTCACGAGTTCATGCATGTGGAAAATCCATTGATGGTAGTAGTTGTAGTGACTCGTTAAGGATCCAATTACAACGTTATACCTGCGCAGGGACATACATGGACAAATCCTCTATATAGAATGGTGAATATGATTGTAAAAAGTAGAGGAATGGTAAAAAGAAATAAAAGAAAAGAAGTGGAACACCGCTCCTGACCTGACTGTTCCTGCTCACTTCGATCACTGAGTCCGGCCTGGAGAAATGTAATCTCTGAATGCATAACCTGCCTCTCTACCGAAAGGGATGTGCCAGACTGCAGAGTCAGAAGGTCACAATGGCCAAGATGAGCTTCCAGCTCATATGGCCATGTGAGTAATCGGGCGGAGTCATTTTGAGGTACCTGAGACCCAGGGAGAGAACCCCACATCAAAATGCCTGTGATGATAAAACTATACCATTTCGTCAATACAAATGCGACCTCATGAAATCTGGGGATGCGTTTATCAGGGAATCCCATACCCATGTGGACCACTACCACCCCTGCGGCCACATGCAACCCATAAGCACAGAGCACCATGAAACCCACAATGAAAGCACCACAGCCAATATCTAACAAGACCCATGTAAGTGACACATTAGCCATACATCTGCCACTGATTTGCAGCACAGGTGGCAGGCCAAGTAATTATGTCTCCGTACCCTAATCCAAACATGCCATTTCTGTGTGTGGCGGTTTATAGTGAAAAGACCGAAAAAAAAAAATATCGAAAAAAAGGTCGAACCAAAAAATCTAGAAAAAAAAAGAAATCACATTTTTTTTTCAATACGTTTTTTTTTTAAATGGGGGGGTTCCCCCACCCCCCTTTTTTCATTTGTTTTATTTTACCCCTTTTTTTTACTTACCCGACCCCAAAAATACATATAAATAAATAAATAAATAAAAAATTCAATTTTTTTTTTTCCAGATTTTTTTTTAGAGATTTTTGTCATTCGATATTTTTTTTCGGCCTTTTGACTGACCTCCGTGTGTGGCACATGAAAATGTCCTCCATCCAGGATGGTACAGTAGCATGCTGACTTCCCAACAGCTAACCGCAAGGTGTACATGTCAATAGAAACAATGAGACACTAATCCTCTTTTGCATTGTTTAGTCTGATCCCAGCGGCTAAGTGTCAGATCCAAGAGAACAATAGATGGGTTTACCCTACTTCGCTGGCTGAAGGGAGCAACAAACAGGGACGTCCTTTAGTTAGATTTTAATGTGTGTGCTTTACTGTCTTCCTTTGAATTAATATATTCTTCCTTTCTAGTAATTTGTCTGCCTCTAAAATTGATCATTGGAACTGTTATCACTAAAAGCAAAGAAAGTTATTTTTGCATTATTACTATTGTCCAGGTTGTGTTACTGATATATAATCTCTTGGCTAAATAGCTGGTCTGGTCAGGGCGACTGGGGGTCCCCCCTATCTGAGTGATCCCCTTCACTCACTCGGGTACCCCATACGCATGCCCAGACTAGTCTCTAGGATGTATGTGATTTATCTTGTTGCGATTTCCTGTAGCAGCCAATATTCAACACTAGCACTTTAACAAAGTATACACTTCTTTTTATAGTTGTATGATATATTTGTTGTGCATTGTACAAGAATTCTAGATGATTCAATACTCTTTTTTAAAAAGATTTAAAAATGAAATCAATACATATGGTACTTTTAACTATTTTTTGTTGTATGTATGGTGATCTGGGCTGCACGTAGGGGGGCTTTTTCCCTCTCCCCCAGGTTGAATGATGTCCTTTGAGTGACCTTTTTTTTTCTTTTCCGCTGTCTTGACCCCGGTTTAGTACTAAGTGTCAGATCCCACATCCCAGCTAGGGTGCTCTGCTTTCTAGGCGCTCTTAAAGAGTTACTGTCTGTCATCGGTAACTCAAAAAACAATTCAACCATGTATGTCTCATGACTTAACCCTTTATATATGTGTGCTATGATATAAGTGGGAAGTCTAGGATGCAGTATTTCATCAAAAACAAGGATTACATAATACATCCATTCCTGCTAATCAACCTCTCTCTTCCAAAACCACAAACCAAGCCATTCTTTGTCTGCCCGGATAATCTCTGTGAAGCGTCTCCAGCCCTTTGGTGATTTGTGCCTCCATCAATAACTAACGGTCTGTTCTGATATTTAATGAACATTTCCCGCAAAAATCACATGAAATAACGGACTCGCCAACAACACGCTAGCGTCTCTGTTCTATCACCAAAGAACAGCTTTTGACATGGCTTGCACGTGAAACACCTTCCATTCCCTTCTGTTTTCCTTTCCGTCTCTTATTCAAAATGTCTCCAATCCCTTTCTCTCGCATCAGTTGTGATTTTGGATTCTGCCTTTCTGTCAAAGATTAAACACAAAATGTGCAATCCCAACTACATGTGATTTGGCACACTCCTATATTTCTATATTTCACACCTTTTTTTCAAACTGACTATTGGTATCCATTTTAGGGGCTCATTTTAAGTCTGTAGAGGCCACAACAAAATCGAATGGGATCCAAATATTCACATGCAAATTGCACAACAGTCGCACACAAATGACTCTTTTTATTACAAATTCATTAACTAATCACTTCTCTCTATCCTCGACCCCTGAAAGTCCCAAAATCCTTTGCGGCCCAAACAAACGGCTTACAACACATTCTAGGACCCTGACAATCTAGAAAACTTTAGAGCCCCAAATCATTGGCTTTAAAAGCATCTTTGTCTCGGGAAGATAGCTATGGGGCAATGTGCTCGCCTTGGAAGCAAAACGACACGGAGCAACACAGGTTTGAACCCCAGGTCCGCGCTTATAAACCTCTAGGTATTAAGCGTGTTATAAAAAACCTATCATATCATAGAACCCTGATAGTCTCAAAAACTTTCTGCCCAAAAAATGTTTCTGAGAGCTCAGAATGTCCCAAAAATATCAGCAGCAAGAAAAAGGTATTACAATGCATCCAAGACCCCTATAAGTCACAAAAACATTGAAGTCCCAAAAAAGGCCTTTACATTCAACCTAGACCACCGAAAGTCCCCCAAAATTTGTAATTTTGAAAAAGGACATACAACACATCCCAGGCCCCTGAAAATCAAGAACATCTAAGAGGGACAATAAAGGGTTTTTAATGAATCCTAGGCACCCGAAAGTGCAGAAACTTTGCCAGCCCCAAAAGGCCTTAAATCACATTCTACACTTCCAAAAATGTAGAACATTTTGGAGGCCTGAAAAAAGCTTTCAATGCATCCTAGGACCCTGAAATTCCGCAATAAACATGTGTTAGAACCCCCAAAGCCCAATAAACATTGGCATACCTAAAAAGGCCTTGAAACGCATCTTAGACCACTGAAAGTATAGAAAGCATTGTAGGCCCGAAAAAGGCCTTTAAATTCATCCTAGGCCCCAAAAGTCCAGAAAACGTTGTCAGGTTTCAGACGGCCTCAAAAGACATCCTATGCCCCCTAAAAACTAAAAAACTAAGGAGGCCCAAAAAAGATATCTGAGAGCTCTGAATGTCCCAAATACATTGGCAGCCTAAAAAAGGCCTTAACATGCATCCTAAAATCATAGAAGTCCAGAAAACGTTGAAGTCCCAAAAAAGGCCTTTAAATTCGTCCTAGACCACCAAAAGTCCCCAGAAATTTGCCAGCCCGAAAAAGTATGTAAATTTCACCCTATGCCCCCGAAAATCAAGAAAACTTGAGGGGGCCAAAAAAGGGCTTAAGATTAATCCTAGAGCCACGAAAGTCCGGAAGTCGTTGTTGGACCAAAAAACACATCCTAGACCCCAGAAGTTAAGAAAACTTTGGCAGCTGAAAAAAGGCCTTCAAATGTGTCATAGACTCCCAAATGTCCCAAAAATGCCAGCAGCCCAAAAAAGGCCTTAGAACACATACTAAACAACCTGATAGCCCCCCAAAAAACTTTCGCCCTGAAAAAGACATCCTCGACCCCCCCAAAAACAAAGAAAACTTTGCCAGCCCAAAAGGATCTTATATCACATCCAAGATCAAACAAAATGTTGACAAATTTCCAAAAATGTCTTTGCCCCGAAAAAACAAGTGCTCGACCCCCAAAAGTTCAGAAAATTTGCCACCCCAAAAAGGCCTTAAAATTTGCCCTAGAACACTGAAAATACAGAAAACTTTGTAGCCCCGAAAAAGGCCTTTAAATTCATACATGGCTCCGAAAGTCCAGAAAATGTTACAGCTTGCAGAAGGCCTTAAAACAAATCCTAGACCCACTCCCCTAAGACTAGAAAGCTTTGGATGCCTGAAAAATAGTTTTACATGCACCCCAGAGCCCCAAAAGTCCAGACAACTTTGTCAGCCTGAAACAGTTATCCAAGAGCTCTGACTGGCCCGAAAATAGGTCTTTAAATGCATTCTGGTCCCCTGAAAGTCCCAACACATGCATCCTAAACTCCCAAACATACAGCAGAGTTTGGCAGCCTGATAAAGGTGTAAAATGCGCCCTATGCCCATGAAAAGCTTTGGAGGCCCAAAAAAGGGCTTTAAATCCATCCCAGACACTAGAAAGCCCATAAAACCTTTTTAGCCTGAAAAACGCATCCTAGACTTGAAAGCCCAGAAAACTTTGCAGGATGAAAAAAGGCCTTAAAATGCATCGTAAGGCATCGAAAGTGTAGAAATCTTTGTAGGCCCAAAAAAGGCCTCTAAATTCATCTTAGACACCCGAAAGTCCAGAAAACTTTGCTGGTCAGATAAACGTGTTTGAGAGTTCTGAATATCTCAATAAGTTTGACAGCCCGAAAAAGACCTTAAAACTCACTGCAGAGCTCTTTAAGTACCAGAATCTATTTTTTCTCGAAAAGGTTGTCCTAGACCCCTGATGAACAGAACACCTTGGCGGCCCAAAAAAGGACTGAAAATGCATCGTAGGTCCCTGAAAATCTAGAAAACTTTGGCAGCCAAATAAAGGCCTTAACACACATCCTACACCCCTGAAACTCCTGTGACTTTGGCGGCCCAAAAAAACCCTTAACACATTCTATGTACCCTAAATTCTAGAAATCTTTGGAGGTCCAAAAAAGGGCTTTAAATGCATCTCAGACCACCGAAAGAGTAGGCAACTTATTTGGCCCCAAAAAGTTCTTTAAATTCCTACTAGGCGTCAACAGTCTAGAAAAGCTTGAAAGCCCAAAAAAGGACTTAAAACCCATTCTAGTTCCCTGAAAACCTTGAAGGCCTGCAAAACATGTCCGCAAGCTCCCAATGTCTCAAAAGATTTGACAGCCCAAACAAAGGCCTTAAAATGCATCGCAGACCCTGAAAGTCCAGAAAACGTTGTCCGCCCGAAAAACATGTCAGAGAACTGCTAATGTCCAAAAAGCATCAGCAGCCCAAACAAGACCTTAAAACATATCCTAGACCCTTAAAAGTCACAAGACCTTTTTCAGCCAGACAAATGCGTCTTACACCCCCAAAAGTCCAGAAAACTTTGCCGGCCTTAAAACACGTCCTAGACCACTTGAAGCGTAGAAAACTTTGTAGGCCTGCAAAAGGCCTTTAGGTTTGTCCTAGACCCGCATCATAGGCCCCTGACAGTCCCTGAAACATTTTAGGCCCGTAAAATGCATCCTAGACCCCCTGAAAGTACAGAAACCCTTGACAACCCGAATAACACCCTAAAAAGCATCATAGACCAAAATGTTTTGGGCCTAATAAACACAGAAAATGTTGCCAGGAAAATGCCTTAATACAAGTCCTAGACCACCAAAAGTGTAGAAATCTTTGGAGGCCTGAAAAAAAGGCTTTACATTTTTCCTAGATCCCTGAAAGTCCTGACAAATGTGTTGGAGAGTTCTGGATGTCCTAAAAATTTAAGAAGCCAAAAAAAGGCTTTAAACTCATCCTAGAGCCTTGTATGTCCAACAAATGTGTACAGGTCAGAAAACTTTGGAGACACAAAAAGGGCTAATGCATCTTAGATCCTAGAAAGTCCAGAAATGTTTGTGAGCCCGTAAAACGTATCCGAGAGTTCTGAACGTCCCAAACAAAATTACATTTAAAATCATGCTAGACCCCCAAAAGTCCCGGAAACGTTGGCAGCCAGAAAAATGCCTTAAAACACATCCTTGGGCCCTCACAAGACGAACTCTTTTTTCAGCCCAAAAAATGCTTTATAGAACCATGAAAGTCTCAAAACCTTTTGCGGGCCAAAAAAGGCCTTTAAATGCACCCTGGAGCACCAAAAGTATAGAAAACTTTGACGATCCAAAAAAGGCCTTTAAATTCGTCCTAGACCACTGAAAGTGTGGAAAACATATTTCTAAAAAAGGCCATGAAACGCATTTCAGAGCACCAAAAGTGTGGAAAACTTTAAAGGCCAAAAACGGCCTTTAACTTCATCTGAGACCCCTGAAAGTCTAGAAAACAATGTTAGCCCAAAAAAGGCCTTAAAATGCATTCTAGACCCCTAAAAGTCCAGAAAACTTTGGTGGCCCAAAAAACCTGTTTGAGAGCTCTGAGTGTCACAAAACCTTTGACAGCCCAAAAAAGTGCTTAGAATGCATCCTAGTCCCCTGAATGCCCCGAAAACCTTTTTCAGCCTGAAAATCGCTTCTTCGAACACTGAAAGTACAGAAAACGGTCTTTAAAAGTGTCCTATACCACTGAAAATTTGTCAGAGCTCTAAATGTCCCAAAAACGTTGACAGACTGAAAAATACCTTAAGGCACACCCTAAAAGTCCTGAAAATGTTTCCTAGTTTTCCAAAATATCAGAAAACTTTGGCCACCCGAACAAACTGTCTGAGACCTCTGAATGTCGCAAAAACTGTGGCAGCCCCAAAAGGCTCTTAAAACGCATCCTAGACCCATAAATGTCCCAAAACTTTCTCAGCCCGAAAAATGCATCCTAGATCCTAGAAAACGTTGGTGGCCAAGAAAAGGTCTTAAAATATGTCCTATGACACTGAAAGAGTAGACAACTTTGTAGGCCCAAAAATAATGGTTACATTCGTCCTGGGTCTTTGAAAGTGCAGAAAACTTTGTCTGCCCTAAAAAAGCCTTACAACTCATTCTACTCTGGAAGGTTTTGAAGCCAGAGAGAGTTTTAAATGCATCCCAGCCCCCTGAAAGTCTAGAAAGGGTTTTTGGGCCCGAAAATATGTCTGAGAGCTCTGAATGCCCCCCAAAAAAGGCCTTAAATCGCATGCTGGGTCCTGAAAATCTAGAAACCTTTGAAGGCCCAAAAAAGCCCTTAAAATGCATCCTAGACCACCAAAAGTGCAGAAATTTTTGTAGGTCTGTAAAGGCCATTACGTTCATCTTAGAGCCTCGAAAGTCAAGAAAACTTTGGCAGCCTGAAAAGGGGCTTTATATGTATCCTACATGCCTTAAATTCCTGAAAAGGTTGTTGACCCGAAAAACTTTTAAATGCATGCAAGATCCACAAACATCTAGAAAATATTGGAGGCCAAAAATGGGCCTTAAAACGCATCATAGATCCAACATTATGGGCCCAAAAAACACATCCTTGGCCCCTGAATGTCCAGAAAATGTTGCCGGCTGAGAAAATGCCTTAAAGCACATCCTAAACCACTGAAAGTTTAGAAAAATGTGTAGGCCTGGAAAAGGCATTTACATTCTTCCTAGATCCCTGAAAGTTCAGAAAATGTTGCCAGTCCTTGAAAGGGCTTTAAAATGCATCCCAAGCACCCGAAAGTCCAGAAATTGGTGTGGGCCTGAAAAAAGCCTTAAAATTCACTATAGGCACCTAAAAATCTAGAAAACTTTGGAGGCCCGAAAACGAGCTTTAAATGCACCTAAGCCCCTGAAAATCCAGAAAACGTTGTCAGGCTGGAAATGTGTCTGAGAGCCCTGAATGTCCCGAAAATGTTGGCAGCCTGAAAAATACCTTCAAACACACCATAGCCCCCAAAGGTCCAGAAAACTTTGGTCACTGAAAAACCTGTCGAAGAGCTCAGAATGTCCCAAAAATGTCAGCACCCCAAAAAGCGCCTTAAAATGCATCCTAGACATGAATGTCCCGAAAAGGTTTCAGCCCGAAAAGTGCATACAAGAACCCCAATAGTCCAGAAAGTTTTGGTTGCCCAAAAGTGTTCTTAAAACACATCCTAGGTCCCCAGAAACCTAGAAAACATCAGAGACCTGATTTTTGGGGACTAGGATGCATTATAAGGTATTTATTGGGCTGCAAAAGCTTTCTGGACTTTTGCCTTTTTTGGGCTGAAAACGTTTTGAAGACTATCTGGGGTTTATGATGCTTTTTAAGGCTTTTAATGCATCCTAGTGGCCCCAAATTTAAGGAAAATTTGGTGGCCTAAAAAATGTGTAGGAGCGCTCTGAATCTCCCAAAAACCAGGCAGCCCAAAAACAGTCTTAAAACACATCCTACAGCCTTGAAAGTACCAAAAACATTTTCAGCCTGAAAAATGCTTTCTATGTCCCCAAAAGTCCAGAAAATATAGCAGCTGAAAAGAGGCCTTAAAACGCATTTTAGGCCCCCAAAAACCTAGCATACTTTGGAGACCCGAAAAAGGGATTTAAATGCATCCTACTTCACCCAAGTTTCGGAAAACTTTGGTGGCCTGAAAAATGTGTCTGAGAGCTCTGAATCTCCCAAAAACTTCAGCAGCCCAGACAAGGCCTTAAAATGCACAGTAGAGTCCTGAAAATCTAGAATATTTTGGAGGAGTGAAAAGGAGCTTTACATTTTGGTCACCCACAGTGGGCCAAAACATTTGTCTGAGAGCTCTGAATGTCCCAGACACATTGGCAGCCAGGAAAAGGCCTTAAAGGGCATTGTATACCCCTGAAAGTCCTCAAAACCTTTTTGGCCTGAAAAGGTTGTCCTAGACCCCTGAAGTCCAGAAAACTTTGCCGGCCAAATAAAAGGCCTTAAAACGCATCCGAGAGGTTCTAGTATTAAAGTGGCTTAAAGGCTCCAAAGATCTCTAGATATTCTGGGGCATAGTATGCATTTTAAGGCCTTTTTGGGCCACCGATGTTTTTTGTAAATTTAGGGATGCCAAGGATGCATTTTTATGGGCTGAAAACATGTTTTGGGACTTTCAGGGGTTTAAAATGTGAATTATGGCCCTTTTTCGGGCCACCAATGTTTTCTAGATTTTCGTGGGCCTATGTTTCATTTTAAGGCCTACTTTTGGGGGTCTAGGATGCTTTTTCGGGCCAAAAACATATTCAACCTTTTTCAGGCTGGTGAAGTTTTTAAGTATTTCTGAGGTCTCAGACACATTGTTTGGGCCGACGACGTTTTCTGGACTTTCGAGAGTCTAGATTCCATACAAAGCCCTTTCACCAACGTTTTCGGCACTGTCAAGGGTCTAGGATGCATTTAAACCTGTTTTTGGGTCTTTAAAGTTTTCTAGTATTTCATAGGTCTAGGATTTGTTTTAAGTCCTTTTTTGGGCTGCCTGGGTTTACTATACTAATGTGATATTTGAGCCGAAATAGCTGTTGAGTCTTTTACGGGTCTAGGATGAATTTTACAGCCTTTCTCATGCTGCCAAAGTTTATGAACCATTCAGAGAGCTGGGACACTTTTTTGGGCCTTCTCATTTTTCTAGATTTTTGGGAGACTAGGATGTATTTTAAGGCCTTTTTCGGGCTGCCAAAGTTTTTGTGACATTCGGAGGAAAAGGTTTTCGGAGGGACTAAGTATTTTGGACTTTCAAGGCTCCAGGATGCATTTAAAGCCTATTTTCGGGCCTCCAAAGTTTTCTAGATTTTTCGGGGACCTAGGACGCGTTTTAAGGCCTTTTTCAACCAGGACTGGGGGAATACTATCATAAATTGGTAAAGAACTTTGCAGCCTAGTCAGCCCTCTTAGATTCCTTCTGAAGAAATGGGTAAAATGTTATTGGCCTGAAGATTGCACACGAGCATTCCAATGCATTAAGGAAGACATTGCGAATGCACCTACATGGGACGTTTTACTCCTGGGCACGGTACTATACATACTGGTGAAGGCAGTTGTGTAGGTCTATGTGCTATCCAGTCCTAGGTTGGTCCAATGAGGAAAGCACTGTCGCTTTTGCCTCAAGACCTCTCCGAAGTGCAGAAGTCAATTGTTCAGTCATTGAGAAGGAGGCACTGGCTGAATCCTGGGCCATCAAATATTTAAAATTGTCCCTCTGGGGCCACAAGTGTAATGTAAGATGTGACCACAAGTCATTGGGACACATTTTCTCCAGCAGGGGAAGGCCTACCCTCATATATGTAGATGTGTGCTGGGCTTACAAGGGTATGAGTTTGCTGTAGTCTATCTTTCTGGGTAGTAAAATACTTTGGTTAACTGTTTATCTGGTCTACCAGTCGCCTCCCAGCTAGAAGATCAGGGCCCGGTGGAGAGTGCTGTAGACTACTAATACTACCGACTAGTATTAAGATACCTGCCATATCAGAAGAAGACTGGGTTCAAGCTAAAGTAGAGGAAAATACCCTTAAATTCGTCAAAGAGTGGATCACCAATGGGTGGCCTAGTAAAAAAACAATGGAGTGGGAATGGTGGATGTGATATGAGGTGAAGGATGAGTTTTGTGTTATTGACGGAAAGCTCAGAAGGGGCAGTAACATCATTCCACACCAGGAGTAAGTGAGCCCATCGTACATCTACCACATACGTGGGTTGCAATGTAATGAAGAGGGGGTTTCCCCCCAGGCATTCTGGTGGCTGGGTATAGATGCAATAGCAGATAGGAATATCAGGGGATGCTCTGAGTGTGCCACTAGTGAAAAATTAAGGGTTTGCAGAGAGACTCTTCTCTGCCCAGTGGCAGTGCCTTGTAATACAATTCCTAGAGGAGGTGTTTTAGACAGGGGGATTTCCCAAAGAGATCATCCCAGAAAGTGATGTACAGTTTACGACTGAAATGATGCAGGCAATTTGCATGAAAGCGGCCATTAAGCACCACTGAACAGCTTGATATCATCCCAGAGAAAATGGGCTAGTGGAAAGGGCAAATGGGTACCATAAGGGTGGAAACCAATTGGCTCTCAAAGAAACGCTACCTAAGAGAGAGCATTAAGACAAAGGATGTGGGCCTGATGAACCACATCCCACTCTGTTACCAAAGTACCACCCTCTGCCTCGTTTAAGAGAAGCGTGCCAGACACTACTATGTCCTGGCAATGAGGGGCTTAGCAAATTCCGTACATATTGATAGACAGGACATAATACAGGCGGTGGATAACAAAGTCTTTACAAAGGTAGGTTCGACAAAGTGTTAGATTGGGAATGGAAGGCAGGGGAATGGGTCTTGGTGCACAATCCGAGTGTTAGGGCCTCATTACACGGATGGCGGTAAGGATTTACCGGTACCGGTAAATCCTTAACGCCTTACTACGAGGTCCCTTTGCGGGTTGGGGGATTTAACGCCTGCTTTTTGCAGGCGTTAAAAACCAACCCGCAAAGGGACCCATGGAGCTAATTACGGTACCACAATTTGCGGTACCGTAATTAGCGCCTTCCCCATTCCCATTATGCCCTATTGGGCAAAAATGGTAATGTGGAAGGGCAATGGTGGAAGGGGGAATTACCGCCCCGCCAACCTTGGAATGGGGCGGTAATTCCCCTTTCCGCCAAGGCGGTGCCGGTATTTTACCGGCATGAACCATGGCGCTAATAGCGCCATGGTTTTCCGCCATCCGTGTAATGAGGCCCTTAGTGTCAGTTCTCAGAATGAGAAATGTTTGACCCCAAAGACAATCTCAGCTGTGAAAGGTGGGGTAGTGGGGTTAGGAGGTGAAGTGTGGTTGAAGGGATGGTTGGCCAAGTGCACACGGGAAGGAGTGACTTACTCGGAAGATGATGATCGTAAGGGAACAATAATAGTGCCGACTTACCCGAGGGGGCAAGCATTAGATTTTCTGGGTCTCCTGGTGTGCTGGCACAGTACCAGGCTATCGAGTCTGAGGAGAACCGATTCATGTAATTTTTTGCATGGTTCAAAGTGACTTTGCACTGCTGAAAAGTGACTTTGCACTGAAAAAATACACTTTGCACAGTTCCATGAATCCGGGGTTGTGTCGGCAGTGCAAAGTCACTTTTCAGCAGTGCAAAGTCACTTTGAACTGTGCAAAGAATTCCATGAATTGGGCCCTATGTGTGCAAATAGCTGTACCATCTTGTATGCAGTGTGTATATTTGAGCGGGGCTTGGTTGGTATTCAGTGGACAGAGGGATGTGTTGGGCTCTCTGAATTCTTGAAGACAGGGAAGCAGCATGCGGACCCCTGGGAAGTGGAATGTGTAAGGGAGGCCAGGTGGTGAGGAATCGCTTTCAGTGTGGATGACAATGGGGAGCGGTGCACTTTCAAATAAAACAAGACAAACTTGCCTGCTGGTCCGTGCTTTATTTATTTTTTACATTTGTGTAGCGCACAAACAGCCCTTGGGCATCGAGGCGCTGTTACTTGTGGAGTACTTAGTTACAGGGTAGATACAGCTGGGAAATGCATTTAATGTTGTACATTGATACATTAGGGTACATTGTCAATTTATAAATACATTTTGAAGTTTGTCGATTGAAGCAGGTGATTAAGGGGTGCGTTAGGCGTCATTCCCTGCAGTACTCCAACATGTCATCAACATTGAACAGAGTATCCCTGAAGGTCTGCACATCATTCTAAGTGCTGCTCACCCCTAATCTAAGGTTAACCAATGACATGACGCCAGCCACATGGTAGATTCCTCAGCAATAACACATTTTGAGACCAGTAGGTAAAGATTTAAGGATTGGGCAGTTGTACCGAGCCCTTCTTGGACACCATAGTTGCTGTTTGCAAGTATGTTAGAGTCCATCTCTGAGACTAAAGTAAATCAGTCTGTCGAATAACGTGCAGGAGCTTCTTCGCATATAGATGACCTGGTATGACTTTGGGGAGGTTCAGCCACCCTTTTTGATATATGGAAGGTGTTAGGAAAGATTTCATAATTGCATGTAATCTTCCCTCCACGTGGCAACCCCCAAACCTTTTCCTGCTGTTTAGACACCACTTACTGACTTTGCCAGAGAAGCACAGCCTTCAGCTGCACTCCTCTGGGCTTTCCCTCACTTTTTATGGGGAAACTGACATGCCCTTAAGACAGTCAGTGCTGTGAGACTTTGTTTGCCTTAGTCCTTTCCTCATGTTGCAACTTTTGTGCAAAATGTAACAAGTGTGCAATGTATCTTACCATACAGCACACTTGGGTCTATAGTCATTTCTCAAGACCCTAGATACAGTCGCTGGACTTTTTATGAACTGTGCAGATGTGTCATGGACAGGACTGGTGGCAGTTATCTTTTCGCATTATTTTTAACCCTTTCCTGCCATGTTAACCGCGTTAACCGCGTTTGGCACAAATAGGTGGCCTGGCTCCAAAATGGCCATGCCACAAGGTTCTTGGTCCTGTCCTTTGGCCATATTGCCCCTTCACCTTCCCCAGGTCGAGTCGACCCGGGTCAGTCCTTATTTGGTCATGCACTTTCCCGCGAATCCCAATGCTTTCGCGGGCTTCTGCATGCTTGGTGTGTGTGCCTCCAGGATGTGGGCTGGAATGTCTGGTACCAATACACACCCTGGGTGCCAGAGAGTCTGGAGTGCCATGAATGCCTGGGATGACCGTGGTCTGTGATTTGTCCACATATGGAATGTGTGTTTATGAGCAGATCTCCCATTGGGTCCTCTCCGTTTTGGCGCGAAGGAAACTTTGGATAAGAGGAGGCTGAAAACACCACTACTATGTCGATCTCCTGAGTTCTCACTGAACCAAGGATAGGATCCAAGTATCCTGCAACATGAAGCTGAGTCGAGGAACCGCTGGTGACCCGCTGGAAGGTTTGGCACCCTGAGCCTGCTGTCGTCCTGTGGGACCTCTCTGCATCTGGTCGTCCTAGAAGGTCTGCGAAGAAGCTTCAACCCATTGGAATAGTGGGACCAACTATTCTCGGCACCTTCATCAAACCCTGCAAGTATGCTTTCTCGGAAGTGTCCCTGGGTCAACCAGTGGACTGACCAGCTTACCCAGTTGATTTGCTCTTTCACCCACACCGTTTCAAGGAGGCCCCCGAAACTTGGGATACTGCTAGCTCTGTGTCCCTGGCACCCACACACCGAATTTTGTACACTTGGCATTCCCAGGTCTGAAGTGAGATGAGTGTGCCAGGACCGGAGTGAACACGTTTACCGTGTTGCCCTGCCGTGGCACCGTTCTTTGCAAGTCTGAGGCATTTGTGACCCTCTTGCCCCTGAAGCCTGCTCCAGTGAAACTGTGTCGATTCATCCACCCGGAGCGGAGAAATCGCCACTATCCCGTTTGGAAATCATCGCTAAATCTCAGGAACTGAAAGGGGCTGAGATGTCCTTTTTGCCGCATTCAAACCTGCAAGTGAAGTGGACTGAACTGCCGAAGTTTCGGTCTACTTGCATTGGGGACCGGTGAGTACTCCATACCCCAACTGGTATCCCCTAGCACAAAGGCCCATTTTTACACACGAGTGGCCCCTGAGGGTCCCTCTCTTTTCCACTGCTATTGTGAAATAGCAACTCCATCCCGCACTCTCGAACTGCCTTTGCCTTCAAGTGGAGGTCCTTCTTGAATAGTCAGAACTTCTTCTGCATCGCCTCATCCATCTTCCCGAGCTGCTAGAGACCCCTGAAGAGACCCTATTCTGCCCATTGGCACAACTGCGTGCACTTGCATTGCATGTACTATTGAGCACAAGGCTCCTCTCTTCTTACGGCTTGGACAGCCTCTTAGTTAGGTGTATTGTTGATGTTGAACTGGGCCTAAAGATTATCTGCACTGCCTGTTTTCTTCCCCTCTACGTTGTTGACATATGTTGAGCATTTAACCCTTTAGACCCCAATGGTCTTTTATATACATTGTATTGGTAGTGATGTGTTGGTTTACCTAGTGTTACTGTGATTTTTTTGCTATGGTCTATGTTACAAAGGCCTTGTAATAAATGTGTCTATATTTTTGATATAACACCTGTCTGGAGTAATTTGTAAGTGTCCTTGCTTTGTGTGCTCATTGAGGTCCTTCAGTCACCCTCACCCCTTCTGAGGCTTGGTCTTGACTGCCTGCCATAGCTACCTTGATTGGTCTGGCTTGTCCGGAGGTTACCCTGTTCCAAGAAACTAGGCTGGCCTTCTGAACCTCTGCCCCTCCAGGTCAGAGTTCAGAAATCCATCTTAACAGAAGGTGCATGTTTGGTGAGCACCATGTCTTTTAGTAACAACCACAGTATGTTTATTCAGGTCAACAGGTGTCCCATGGGCTCACAGCTTTTACAACCACTATGAACTACAAGGACCTTTGTTAGTTCTACAGGAGTCAAGGTCCAGTTACTTCACTTGCCTTCAGCCAAACATGCTTAGCTGAAAGTTTGAAATGCAGAAGGTTCTTAAATAAGCCAATCTCATCCAATCAGTACATAGAGGAGTGATAGGAATACAAGAAGTTTGGAAATGGAAGTGTAAGAAAGCCATGACTCCTGGGGGGGTGGGGGCATTGTTGAACTTGAGTAAATGTATTAGGGGATTTTATGAAGTTTCCAGAAGGGTTTTTCTGAAGGCGACATGACAGACCAGAGGCGTCTCATCCATAATAGGTTGGCTGGGAGTCCTCTTTTTGTGGGACCACCGCTCCTACCACAAAAGAAAGGAGACATAGAGGCGTGAATAGGAGATGACAACCTGTCCAATGGGAATTCTGGCTTGTTCCCTAAATTGGGAGGGGACACTCCCATGCCCCATCCTCACAGCACAGCTGATTGCATCTTTTCGGGACGATACATTTCCAGAGCCCGGATATGAACAATGTTTGTATGCCCGGGTCTCGGAAGCTTTAGTCTCCCATTGCTTCCTGTTGCCTAGCATGGGAGCCAGATGGCAGAGCAAAGGGATTCAGCTGAGAGAGTCAGGAGCAAGTAAGCAACAAAAACACATGATTTGTGAGAAAGTTGTACATGTGAGCGAGTGTCTAGTGTGTGTGTGTGCGCGCACGCGCATATGAGCCTGCCAAAGGTCAACTTATTGTTCTAGCACTCTCATTATGGAATGTGTTTTACAGAGCACTGCTGGAATATATTAGAGAGGCAGGTAACATGATGGTATATGTTACAGGGCAATGTTGGCATGCGTTGTGAGCAGAGGCATCAGGAACTGTGTGTTACAGTGGCAACGCTGGCACATATTGTGGCCCAGGCATCATGAACATGCATTGTAAAATGGTTCTGTGCACTGTCGGTGGTCTGGCATAATGCCAGTCATACATGTGGCAGCTCCCAGGGCAAGGAAACAAAATGTGGTGCCCCCACCCCCACCAGAGCACCCCCCTACCCAGGTGCAGGGGGACGGGACACCACATTTTGCTTGCTTGCCCCGTTGCTCTGCTAAATACAGCACCGCTGCCAAACCACCAGTGGCCCTGTATTTATTTAAGTGATTAACTCCCCGCTCCCATAGTCCATGCTCTGCACAGGGGGGACCAGCAATTATTGCTTCCCATAAAACTGTCCAACCCATCTACATTAGCCTATTATCAAATTGTTGGGTCTGACTGTATCTACATGGTGCCCCATACCCATATCCTGCATCCAGATAGACTGTGTTAAGCTAGCCATATTGTGCATCTAGGTGGATTGTGCCCCTTAGACATATCTTGCATCTAGATAGACTGTGGTAAGCTAGCCATATTTTGCATCATGATTGCCTGTGTTAAGATAGACATATCTTGCATCTAGGTAGATTGATTGTGCCCACTAGCCATCTTGCATTGGGGTAGATTGTGCCCCTTAGCCATATCTTGCATCCAGGTAGATTGTGCCCCTTAGCCATATCTTGCATCTAGGTAGATTGTGCCCCTTAGCCATATCTTGCATCTAGGTAGATTGTGCCCCTTAGCAATATCTTGCATCTAGATAAACTGTGTTAAGCTATCCCAATTCTGAAACCTCAATTTTCCACATACACTTCTGATACACTTCTGATACAGAAACTCACACAACCACTTCTCTGCACAACAATCCGCACATACTTCACCACATTGCAACAGTAGACTAACAACACATAACCCAGCACAACAGCACATGGGGAAGTCACATTGACCCAAAAACCAAACTTAAGCTTAGAGAACGGTGGAAACCGAACTGATGCTGCCAACAGGACATCACAACTCTCACTTTCCCTTTCCAACTACGCCCTACTAACCCCACCCACTCCCCCCTTTTTTTTCACACCCTCCTTTTCAGATCCGCCAGAGCGCCTGGGGTCCTCTCCGGTGGTGACGGTGCTCGGTACAAATACCTTTAACATTAGCTTCAATAGGACGCCAACGCTAAAACAGCACCATGCTAGTTTAGCATCAGCGCTCTATTGCAACAAAATGCACTGCGCTCTTGTACTGGAACGCATGGAGCCAGCACGAGAGCAGGGCACATTTTATTACAATAGGACGCCTGCAGCGCCTTCACCCAACACGCTAGCTTGGGGGAGCCCTTGAAATACTCCCCCAAGCTGGCGTGACGGGCAGGCTAATCGGGCAAACCCATACCTAAAGCCAGCTCTAGTCAGGCATCTTCAGAACTGAATGTAAATTGTACGGCTTTTGCTCAATTGTTCTGAAATGTGTGCTTTAAAAATGCATGACCTCAAACCATTATTTAAAATTGTTTCCAACCGTGTGGTATTTGGGCTCGCTTGCTATGCTCGATCGCTCAGACTAATTCATGGACAAAATGTACACCTCTCCATTTACAAACGACCCCAGCCCCCACTTGTCCAAGAACTCACTCGTTTTCTACATACAACTTTTTTAAAAACATTTCTTTTTTCCTTCACCACCACCCCTCTCATCCATAATTGAAATGTGGTGTGAAGAGTACATTGACATCTTTCCTTCGCCCAAGATAACACAAGCGTCAGCAAGGCTTTCAGGGTACAGCTGCTGTGGTCACCACAGCATGTACACAAAACAACAATAACGTGCACACGTACATGTAAACTAGAGGTCACGACCCTCTTCCCAGGACCCTCTGTGCTGTAGCTGGTAAAGAAGGGAGACCCTTCAAGTAATGAGTTCGCTGTATGATTTTTGAGGACATTTTACACGGAATTAAGACATGCGTAGCTTGGGGCGTACAGGTAATGCTGATGGTCGTGGCGCAGCAAGAGTTGCAAATATACCATGGAGAGCTGTAAAGGTCGCTGGATACACGGCACGTGCAGCCCAGAGGGAAGAGGCCCAATGGACGGTGAACAATGTGTTAATGGGCGTGTGGTGCGTTATAACAATTATAATAAATAAATATTGATGAGTGGAAGCATCTCCTTACGTGACCTTGGGGAGGTCAGGTGCTGTGAGGGGAACACAGTGCGCAGTTTGCTTTGGCACCGTGTGAGATGGCAGCCTGTGAGAAAATCGATAGCTGCCCTCCAGCGCTACCATCCATGCTCCAACTGCCAATTATTGAGCAGTGGTACACATAGGGTTCAAGTTGTGCAGCCTGCAGGGCGCCAGACCAACCGCAGACTGGAGTCTCTCGACTGATTTACCAAGCTCTGAATGTGACCTCAGCTTACTCGCAAACATGCCCCCCGCATTCGGTTCCAGGCAGGTCGGGCCGAGTGCTTCCTTTCAGCGGTTCTGGTTCTTGGTGTTCTGCTAAGCGTCGCAGGCCTGACATGTTGGGCTTCCGGGAATCCCTGTTAGGGCTACCCTCGCTAATTCAATCTAATCCTGTCTACCAAATTCAGGCTACTTTAGAGTCCATTTAAAACAATAACGCGATATGTGATTGATTCTGGAAAATGTTCGAAATTTAACAAAAAAGAGCAAACGAGTCCAAAGCGTATGTGTTGCAGAGGAGTACAGGGAAATTAAAGATATTGAAATACATACATAACTACCATATGTGATGCTGTCTGTGGTTGAGGAATAATCAGTCGATGCATGGAAAACGCAGAGGTGGATGGGAAGCTGGTGCAAAGCTCTGAAAAGACTAAAAAGATCATGTTCTAGGAATTGGAAATTGCATGGAGGGGAACACCGACCTTTGCACTGCTGTTTGGCCCCCCTGCATGCCATTTTAAACATTTACAAGATGAGGGGAATACTGAGGACCGATTCTCAAGTTGGCGCAGTGAACGTGCTAAAGAGCACAAATCACTGGGCCCAATCAGGATGCCCAGGCTCCACCACTGTTCTCACGTGGGCCTGGGCGTCCTCGTAGTGCACGACAGCGCACCGCGTTCATTGCTCCTCTTTTTGTGCAGAACGGGCGCAATGCAGAAATCTCAGCAGCACTTTTGTAAAATAACGACATCATTGTTAATTTACGAAAGTGCTGCCAAGGACATGGGTGTACATTGAGCACTTTCCTTAAATAACTACACATTCGTTATTCAGCAAAAGTGCTTCCGAGAACACGGCAGCAACCGTAGAGGAAGCACGTGGATAACCACATGCTTCTCAAGTTAAAAATGTGCCACAAAGCACAGGTGAAAGCACAGGACAGGCCGTTCAAGGTGTCAAGGAAAGGTTTTTCGTAGTACAATGGGTGAAAGCAACTTCCAGGGCAGCATTTTCTTTTCACTGGTGTAGTTGGAGAAGTGAAGTGCACAGCAATGTATGCATGGAAATAAAGGTGTGAAGTAGGGGATAAAGCAACTTTCACTTTTGTCGAGGGATTTTAAGGTGACCTAAACGAAGGTGTAATTACACTGTGAAGTAGTGAAAGAGGGCAGTGTTGTGATGGCTGGGCAAGATGTGGGAGTGCATACTGGAGGGCGAAAATGGAAGGCAAAGTTCACCAATGCAGCCCTGCATGTACTGGTGGATAAAGTACTAGCCAATGAAAGAGTATTATTTGGAGCAATGCCACACCGGACACCTCTGTCTCTGAAAAATAGCCCTTTGGAAAGCATTGTGACCAAAGTGAATGCTGTGTCCAATACTTTGTGCATGTTGAAGAAATGAACAACAGTGGTATGATTTGTGGCACAGGGTTCGCGAGAAGTATCTTGAGATTAAAGAGCCCAGCAAGGCCACTGGTGGATATGACCCTTTGACCCAAAGTATTCACCCACAGAATTAAAGGTGCTTGCCTTCATGGACTCTGGAAGCCTAGATGGTGTAGGAGGCATGGACACACTGAGCACCGGTAAGTTGAAATTCTTGTGCCACTTAATTTACGCCAAGTATTTGAACATATGCAGTGTGGTGGCCATCTGGTTTGCATTTCACAACACCAAAGTTATGTGTGCCTTTGGCATCCTTCAACGTAATCACGAGTGTGTTCAGCCTGTAACCAATTTACAGCGGTGCCTTTTCATTTGATGTCATTCAAGGACCTGTACATGTGCAGTGGGTGTGTGTTTGTGTTCCTTCGTGCAGCATGCCTTTTCCATGATGTTAGGTAATTGTGATTCCTATAGTTTACTTGTGAGGCACTTCTGTTTCACAGGGCGTCAAGGTAGGAAAGGTAGCAAGGGATGGTAGTTGGCATTGAGACATCAAACTACAATAACTGCCATGCTAGGCCACAGGCATTGTACTACTGCAAGAATGTGTCAAAGAGGGAGGAGAGAGAGGCGGGTGGAAAGAGAAGAGAGAGGAGGGGGGAGAGGGAATGAACATACAGTCCAATGGGCTGCAGGTCAAGTCATAGCTAGGGATGAGAAATAGATGGAGGAGCGAACAGACAGACAAGCAAGACAGGAAGTGCAAGGGAGCAGGAGGAGGAGAAGTGCACCTAGCCCTGCAGGTTCAAGTGTTATGTGGCAAGTGTGTGCTCCTTGGGAGTATAATAATAATGCAGTTATGGCAGCAAAGTGCAGAGGACAGCCTGGGACCTGTAGGGTTCTGGAGGTGCACCACAGAACCAGTCAGCGAACACAGTAGTTTTGGGAAGAGAAAAAAGGAGTGGAAGGGAGATGAATTAGGCCAAGCACAGTGCTGCACAAGGAGAGTATTGGTGTTCCTGTTCCGTGCACTTCTATGAATACTGTCCATGCTGCTATGGGCCTGTGGTAATATGGTTTTGTCATAATGTCTTTATGTGTGCAGGTTCTTCATTGTCAGGGACTGTGGAAGCCGCAGCAGAGTCTATGCATGACCTACCTGAAGGAGATTAAAATCTACCAACATCAGATGAGCATCAAGGGGATACAGAAGTTATTACACTGTACCAGTACTTCGAGCGTGACAGTATGCAGTGAACATGCCCAGTTCAGTGGAGGATGTAGCCACTGAGCGCTCATTTGTGGAAGACACCCTGCTCAGCCAGCAAGCACTGACGCTTTAGGAGCCCATTGGAATAACAGGTCTGCCACGGATGTTGATTGCTGTCTCTTTGCCACCACAGAAAAAGAAACAGCGGCACTCCTGCAAATGCGTACTTACTTGAAGACTCAGGTGTGCACCCTTAAGAAGGGGAATGCAGTTGCACATGCGGATATGGCATGTGTAACTGATGTCTTGAATGACATCCAACGAAACATAAGCACACTGTGCTCATCATTTGATAGTGTGGCAGTAGTGGTGGGCAAATGTGTCGAAATGTACAACGAAATGCAAAAGCAAAACTCTGAAATCATGAATGCTTTCACGCAGGCAGTGCAAATGTGCATTGCCGCAGTTAAGGGTAATGTATTGTGCCTGCAAACACTGACCGATCTATTGAAAGTGCAGGAAAGGAAGCACTCCACATTGACGGCCAGCATGGCTGTGCCAGTTTTGCCAGAAGAGAACCCAGCAGTGGAATCGTTCAGTTCCCCTATTACCTATACCAGCAACGAAGCGCATGAGGTTGCATAGCCAAGTCGGCCAGAGAGAGAGAGTAGGCGTAAGCATGCTTAAAAAGAGCAGTAACTGAGAACATATTGTGAAATGTTTTTGCAATGGTTGATTATTTATTTAAATAAAACAATTTTGTATTGTTTGTTTCGGTCACGTTAACCGTAGTTTAATCAGTGGAGAAGAGGTTATTGATGAGGAAAAGTACTTATGACCAGGCTTGCTCATTGAACATGTTGACGCATCACCATTCAAAATTGATGAAAACTGCTCAAGTTGTAAGCAAAAGGACCATTTCCTGTTGGTTCATCAAAGATAATGTACACTTAACATAAAGCGATTCAGGACACCAATGTGCATGGGTAAACGTTTTTTGAACAAACTTTCATTTGTTAACAGTTTTCAATAAACTTTCAAAGTCAATGGCACTAATGTGGGGTGTCCAATTTTTGCACATGTTGCACAATCATAAATTACATCTATCTATGTTTTCATAATTATGTTGAAACTTAGCAATGCCCGCCGCCCTTTGGTGTCACATGAATAAATTGGCAATAACATCACTATGAACTTTACGGCCATCGTCTTCATACTCGTCATTGTGTATGGAGACCTCCTCCCCCTCTGATATCGCCTCCACTGGGTCCGGCAGTCGGCGTCGAATGGCCAAATCATGGAGCACAACACTACAATTTTTCAAACTTTGTCCAGAGCATACATGAGATCCCCTCCAGAGACCTGCAAACACCTGAAATGACTTTTTAGGAGCCCAAAAGTGTGTTCTATTGTGTTCCTTGTCCTTATATGTGCTGTATTGTACTTCTGTTCAGATGCAGTGCTTGCATTCAAGATTGGTGTCATTAGCCATGATTTCAAGGGGTATTCTCCATCCCTGAGCAGACAGTTTCTGTCTGCTGACAAACCACTCATTACCACGGGCAAGTTGCTACTACGCAAAATGAATGCTTCATGTGCAAACCCAGGGAAGTTCGCATAGCAATGACTGATTTGCCAATCCGCACAACATATCATCTGAATGTTCAGTGAGTAATGCATTTTCCGATTTCTAAACATTTGCTCCCTTTCACGGGGTTGGTACTATGCACACATGATGGCAATTTATTGCCCCTACAACGCTGGGCAAGTCAGCTATTGCAAAAAACCTGCATTTCACAGCGGCAACCTCGACTTCCGTGAGTGGGAAAGTAATGAACTTGCTTATGGGCTGCAACAGTGCAGCCAAAACCACTTGCAACATTTTACAGAAACCTGGCTGCGGCATTCCTGCTTCCTTGCGTTCCTTGCAACATTGCCCTGGTATGATCCAGTTACACAAAAGTGGAGCACAGCCAGTACTTTCACAAAAGGTGGAATTGCTGTAGCCTTGTTGGTGCTTCCTTCCAGGTCCCCCTACATTAGCTCCACCAAATAAAAAATGTAATCACCATCCAGCTGGTACAGATGAATGATGTGTTCGGATGACATGTTGAACAAATTCACCCGGGTGCGATATATACACCCTTTATTTGGGCGTCTTCTTCTTTGTCTGGGAGCTGGGCGCTCAGCCAACAGATTCTCTGCTGTTGGTTGCGCAGGTTGCTCAGCGTTGGCACGCTTACGATGAGCTGAAACGTACGCTACAGCAGCCCTTGACATGGGTGCTGGAAATGCATGGCCCACTGCTGTTGGTTGAAGCTCCACACACTATTGGTATGTGTACGCTAGCAGTCAATCTTCATGTAGCACCTGCACAGAAAAGATTCAAAATTGAAGTACGAAACTGGTATACACACATTAAAAAACGTATTCATGTGTTTGCGGCAACAGGTTAACTAAGTAAGCACCTTTCAAAGTGTAACGACATTGTGAGCGACACACAACACACATACAACAAACAACACAAGTCTGTTACACAACTGTGCAAACATGATGCCTCCCAGCAACCCAGATTTACATATGGTGTCTCTCTTTTCACCTGCCAAAAGGCAAGCAGAGCCATTGTACCCCCAAGAAGCACACGTCATTCCTTCAATCTTATACATAATATGGCATGTGTTTGATGCACACCATGTGAACACAGTGCTCTTGCATTCACACTCATGTGGGTCATAGAACAATCTACACAAGCTACACACTTCAGTAGGCATGTAGAAGTCTACACAGCACCCTTTTATAATGCACTACCTCACACTGCATAGTACAAAAAAACCTCCTGTTAAAACATAGCAATCGTTGTGCTTAAAAATGACATTCTTTACGCCACAAACTGTCCCATTCCATGCTGCAGTACTCTGGCGGAAGGAGCGATCTGCCCTCCTTCCACCACAGTACTGCAGCATGGTGCGGGACATTTGCCTGTGCTGTATTTTCGCAGTACTGTCCCACCGATCCCACCCCCCAAACACTAATGTTTGGCCATCCAACATTCTACACAAGGTACACACTTCAGTAGACTTGTAGAAGTGTAGACGGCACCCTTTCACACTGAACTACCTGATACACTGCATTTAAAACATGAATTCTGCTAAAATAGAGCACAAACACAATTTGTGTGCTTCGAAATCGCATTCATTACCCCACAAACTGTCCCATTCCATGCTGCAGTATTCTGGTGTGAGGAAGGGATCTATTCCCTCCTTCTACCACAGTACTACAGCATGGTATGGGACATTTGTCTGTGCTGTATTTGTGCAGTACTGTCCCACTCATCCCACACCCCCAAACACTACTGTTTGCCCACCCAACTGCACTGCGACCGGCTTCCTGTGGCATTCCTAGACAATACGGGCACCGAAATGGTACTGTATATGTGAGCCACTTTAATGCGCATTTAAAAGTGGAGGAGTGCCACAAGAATATCTGTTTTAAGAGGCAAGTAACAAATGTTTCGGTGGCTAGGTTGGTTTCCCACCCATCCTAGTAACAGCCACATATATTCCGAAAGTGGCACATTCATACTGACTTCAGAAGAATGCGCCACATTCAGAATAGGTCTTAAGTACCGAAAAGGTTGTTAACGCTTTTAACAACCTTTTCAGTACTTAACACCCCCTTGAGAATCAGCCCAAGAGTAAAACCGGATGAATTCCGGTTTACTCTTCAAGTTTCCTCTCCGTCTTGAGAAAATATAAATTTAGTTAGGAGGCGGTATTTGCGAATGGATTCCTACTGAATCCATCTGCTCTTTACCAGGTGCTAAATTGAGACTGATTCTACACAAATCCATTCTTTTTCCACCGGAAAACAAATTACACTGACAAGATGGAGGTGTTCAGCATGGCAGAGCTCTTATCTGCGCCCCGTGCCCCTCGTCTACCATGTCAGTGCTGGAAATTGGGGTAGAGCAAGCAATGATGGGGTCAAAGAATTATGCCTTGCTTTAACGCCTCCATTTGCCGCTCGGCTTCATATAAATATGGTTGTAACAGTGGAAGAGTGGGTTCAGGAGATGTCCGAGTTGACAGCTATGAAAGTGGTTGCCTTTTCATTTCGGGCAGAGGATTTGAAAGGCGTTTCAATACATTAATGGAGGTCATTTTCATGTGTAGATTAAATCCGCATGAAATAGCACAACTGCTATCCCATACAGAAGCGCTCAGCTCATCCACATCATTTAGTTTTCCATGCAACACAGGTTTTTTTCAGGTGGATCTATACGTTTGCATAAAGACACCACACTGCACGCTAGCAGCACATGGCATTTTACATGTGTTAAATCTGCAGGTAATAGCTATGGGGTGACGTTTCCATTTCTGTTCCTTCAGACCACAAAAAAAGAGTGTGCAGACACGCCAAATGGGCCCCCAGACATATAAAGGCCCAGAGATTCTGGCATAGCGGAGGGTCCTGCCACACCAGTTCGAGGGGGGCCCCGGCCCAGTCCTCACCCATCAGTATGAAAGCTGGGCCAGGGCTTGCAAGCTAGAAGGAGGTGCTCAGTCGGGGTCGTGGAAGCAGAACGTGACATGTGGCATGTGTCATGTCACATGCTCTGCTCTTACCCCTTCTCCTCTGGCTTCCTCGCAGTGTCATATACAGAAATCAGGAAGCTCTCCCAGCTTTCTGGTTCCAGTCGGTGAACAGTGCAGAGGAGCCTGGAATGACGAACCGAAGCTCAATCGGGAAAAACAGGTAAGACGTTTTTAAAAAAATAAAGAAATGTGTATGTGTATTTTCATTGTGTGAGGTATGTGCATGTATGTGGTATGGGTCAGTGAGTGGTGGATGAATGAGTAGGAATGTGATAGTGTGTGTTTAAATGTTTTGGATGGGTGGGTGCAGGACTGTGTGGCGAATGCAGTGTGAGTGGATGTGAGAAAAGGTGTATGAGTGATTGACGGGTGGGAGAATGGGTATGAATGTGATAGTGTATGTTTGAAAATTCTGGGTTGGTATATGCCTGTGTGAAGAATGCAGTGTGAGTGGACGCACATGAAGGTGTATGGGCCAGTGAGTGGTAGATGAATGAACATGAATGTGATAGCGTGTGTTTGAATGTTCTGGGTGGGTGGGTGCATTCCTGTGTGGAAAATGCAGTGTGAGTGGATACGGAAGAAGGTGTATAAGTGAGAGATTGGTGGATGAATAGGTATGCATGTGATAGTGTGTGTTTGAATGTTCTGGGTGGGTGGGTGCATTCCTGTGTGGAAAATGCAGTGTGAGTGGATACGGAAGAAGGTGTATAAGTGAGAGATTGGTGGATGAATGGGTATGCATGTGATAGTGTGTGTTTGAATGTTCTGGGTGGGTGGGTGCATTCCTGTGTGGAAAATGCAGTGTGAGTGGATACGGAAGAAGGTGTATAAGTGAGAGATTGGTGGATGAATGGGTTTGCATGTGATAGTGTGTGTTTGAATGTTCTGGATGGGTGGGTGCGTTCCTGTGTGAAGAATGAAGCGTGAGTTGATGTGAGAGAAGGTTTATGAGCGAATGATTGGTAGGTGAATGAGTAGGAATGTGATAATGTGCGCTGTAATGTTCTGGCTGGGTGGGTGTGGGCCTCTGTGGAGATTGCAGCGTGAGTGGATGTGAGAGAAGGTGTATGCGTCAGTGAGTGGTGGGTGAACGAGTATGAATGTAATAATATGTGTTTGAAAGTTCTTGATGGGTGTGTGGAGAATGCCGTGTGAGTTGATGTGAGAGAAGGTTTATGTGTGAGTGAATGGGGTGTGAATGAGTAGCAATGTGACTGCATGTGTGTGAGTGTTCTGGGTGGGTGCGTGTGTGGAGAATGTTGTGTGAGTGGATGTGAGAGAAGGTATATGGGTGAGTGACTGGTAGGTGAATGAGTATGAATGTGATTGTATTTGTGTGTATGAATGTTCTGTGTGGGCGGTTGTTGGGCAGTGTGAATGTATGTAAGAAATGTTATATGGGTGAGTGACTGGTGGGTGAATGGGTATGAATGTGATTGGGTGCATGCGTGAATGTTCCTGGTGGGTGGGTGCGTCCCTGTGTGGAGAAGCAGTGTGAATGAATGTGAGATAAGATGTATGGGTGAGTGACTGGTAGTCGAAAGGGGATAAATGTGAGGGAGTGTGAGTGTCTGTTTCTGGCCCTGGGAGGCTGGGGATCACTAGAGGATTGTTGATACTTCCTTAATTGACTTAGCATGTTTTACTGGTATTTCTGGGCAGAGAAAAGTTCATGTGTGTTATTACGTGGCTAGAATGGCATTTTGGTGCAGCCAGTCTAGCCTTTGCTTGCTGTGGCATGCCATTTCTTACTGGGCATCTTTGATAAAGCAAGCATGATAAGTAGTATTACATTGCAAGACTGGTGTTTTGGTGTAGAGGCATCGCTATTTCTTACTGTAGCATGACATTTTATTAAGCAAGCATCTTTGAGGAAGCAAGAATGATAAGTGTTCTTATGAGTTTAGAATGGCCTACACTGGAACCAGTTTGGACATGTTTTCTTATTGTGGAATGCGAGGTTGTAGATGTAGGAGACTATGGTCCGTGGCATAACCTGTTATTGATAAGAAAGAAAACCTAACTGTACACCGTCACTTCCTGCCCTTCATGTTTTTGCGAGCGCGACAATAAGTGCTACCACTTCTGCTGCTTGTGCTGAAAAGTGAGATGGTAGTCTTGCACTTGCTACAACCTCAAATTCACTGTTTGCTCTATGCCTCTCTAGAGCTGTGCCAGAATGCCTTTCTCCACTTGTATGATCAATTTTCGAAGAACCATCAATAAAGAGAATCTCCCCTCCTGACAATGTGTTCTCTTTTACACGCGGTATGTCGTCATAAAATTGTTCATACTTTGCGCAGCCATGCCCATGCTCGCTCTCTGCCAATGGCTCAGGTACAAATGTGGCAGGGTTCACTATTTTACACTTGAAAATTTTAATCGTTGGGTTTGATATGATTACTTCATATACAGAAGCTCTCTGAGATGTCAATGTACCCTTAGGTTTCTCCAAAATGGCAAACCAAGCATGCTCCCCAAAAAGCATCATAGAACAACCCATTACAATGCTTGTAGATTTTTCAATTGTGAACATGGCGGCTGCCAATGACTGTTTGCAAGGAAAATGCCCTTTATTAACCGGGTCTAAAATCCCACTGTAATATGCAAGAGGCTTGTACCCTAATGTGGTCCTCTGTGTAAGCACTGCTGCTTCACTGTGTGCAGTTTTGCAGTTGTGCAGTTTTGCAGTTTTCATGATCGCTTCAGTTCGTTCAGGTGTTACCTTCTTTCCCTCATGTGAGATCAGTTGGAATATGTACAACACTTCTTCTTGACAATACTGTAACTTTTCATTGTCTAAGTTGTATCCCTTTTCTGCTAGAATAGTCATTAATTGAATTGAGTCTTGGCTAAAATGTCATCTACGTACTGTATCACAGTGCTTTTCAAATCAATATTGCCTTGGTCCATCTGTAGTACACCATTAAAGATTGATGGAGACTCACAGTATCCTTGGGGCAGCCTCGTATGTTTCAGACGGATTTGGAGAAACATAAAAGAAGCCAAATCTTGTCTTTGTGCAACAGGATTTTCGAAAAATGCATTTTTCAAATAAATCACCATAAAATATCACACTTCTACTGGGATACTGCATAGCATTGTCGCCGGATTAGGAACTAAAGGAAACTCTGCCTCAACAATCTGGTTAATTGGTCTCATATGTTATACATCTCCACGACCCTCCCTTTGATTTCTTCACAGCGTACACCGCAGTATTGCATGATGATTCGGATGGTACCAGAATACCTTGCTCCATCAGTGCAGAGATAGTCTCTACTCTGTCCTCATCTACCTCTTGAGACATTGGGTATTGTCTTGCTCGAGGTAAAATCACTCCTGGTATCAGCTTTATTTTAACCTCCCCTACTCCTAACCATAAGATCAGTGATTGCTGTGGGGAACTTTCTGGAGAGCCTAGAACTAGACAAACTGTCAACGAAGGGGCTTTACCTCTAACTTGGAAACCGGAATAAAGAACATAGAACTACAGAATTACAGAATTACAGAACTATCAAAGTGGAATTAGTAAAAACGGATAAAATACAGTTAAACGATAAAAAAATAGGCCTAAATCATAAGGGTCTGTAGTCCATAAAACGCATGACACATTCTCCAAGTCTTCGTCAAAAAATGCTGGACGCTGCTGCATTATCGCTATGCCCTGTGGAATCTCATTTTTCTCTATTCTGATCCAATATGTAATGTTCATAAAGAACAACACTTCATCATCTGATGGATCATGCCTAAAAATATCATCGTCAGTGACGTCAGTCAATCTGCACCTTTCCCCTATGGCAATCACTGTTCTCCATGGCCTACCCTCATAATCTGTTCATTCGGGCATTGCCATTTACTCTTGTAGTATAGCTGCATCCAACTCTAGGGGATAGTCTATCCCCCCTCTTCGTCCATAGGTTTCTGTGGTCTAAACAAAAATTCACCAGGTATCCTCATAGTCCTTCCCACTAAGCCAGGTAGTCATGTTAACGGAATTCTCACCCCATAAAGGAAAACATTGGGTTCTATCAGCACTCCTCACAGAGCCATTTGCCCTGTGAATGCCAATATAAATGTGCCCACATTCATATAGTGTATCCCAGAAGTGGAGCACACTATACCTTTGTAATCATCATGTTGAGTTTTGTCATTAAGTCTCTTCCCAAAATATTAGCTGGTGTGTGCCATAAATACAACTACGCGACAGACATGTCACACTCTCCTATAGAGACTGGAAATTCATCAGTAAAAGGAACTTGACTTGTAGCTCCAGAGAGTCCTTGAGCATTCATGGCATTTCCCAACATTGGATATTTTCCCTCTCATATACATGAACGAGTTGCGCCAGTGTCTACTAAAAAGGAAAAAGATTTGCCTCCTATCGTCACATCAACCTTTGGTTCCTGTTGTGGGTCTGGTGTCACAGATAGTACTGAACACATCAAGTCACCCTGTGAGCTGTCCTATTGTGGATACATGCATACCCCTGTACTTATGAAAGGATTCCCTCCCACCATAGAGACACACCTATCCTAGGTGTCAATAATTGTCCTGTGTTTGCATTCTGCTGTATCTGCCTGGAGGTGTGCTGCGACTGCCCTTGCAGTGGATTCAATGGTGCTTGCTGTGCCTGTTGCATTTGCAGCGCTTGCGCCTGATACATTGTCTGATCTTGGGTGAATGCTTTCCTAGCTTGGGACTATATGCTGGAGGATAGCCTGCCCCCCCTCTTGAGAACTTGCCATTTAGTACATACCCTTGGCTTCCGCATACGTATGCTATTTGCCCTGTCATCCCACATGTCCAACACATAAGACAGGGGGTCTGCCTAGTCCCCCTTGGTTGAATCCTCCTTGCACACTCTGATTCACATTCTGTGCATTCTGAAACCCTTTTTCAATGTTTTGTAATCCCCCCTTCCTCTGTAGCACATTCCTCTATCTTGTGGCACAAACCCATTCCCTCCTTGGTCCATTGCACGCTGATTATTCACCTGTGATCCCGCGATGTACTCACTGCTTGCTGTACTCCTAGTCCATCTCCGCTTGTCAATACCGTCCCTTCAATGGCATATTTTTGGAAATGTTTTCTGAACTAACTTGGCTTCCTCAAGCTTTCTAGTGTCGTCTTTCTTCCTGTTTTTCTCCTGTAACAGCCGAGAGTTATGCACTATAGTCAACTATATTTCAACCCATGGTTTTGCTTCCATTCTCTCTTTCTTCTTGAGTTGCCCCTGTACCTGCTCAGGCAATCCATGATATAAAATGTGGTAAAATATTGCCACTGTTTTTCCCCACAGCTCGCACGTTTTAAAAATCCAGCGGTCTTGAATGTCCAGAATGTAAGCAAACAGATCCTCATCCTCTTTCATTTTATGTGTCCTAATCACACCCAAGTCTGATGCATGGGGATACTGTACTCGAAGAGCTCTCCAGACATCTGCCCTACAATTATTAAATGGCGCTCCATTGTGCGCTGTATTTTGTGCCTTGACACTTGAATAGCCTGCTCTCGCCCAAATGTCATCAACTCATTCCCCAAAGTTGTTAAGAGACCCTTTATGTCTCCTATTGCTAAGGTATTTCCTCCTGTCATAACTCATAAATCCATTTTCCCACACATTTGCACCTTAAATTATCCTTATCCATCTGTGGACATGGAATATACTGTGGTCTCGCCCCCATCCCTTTTACAATAAGGGAAACTGCGTAAATCTCGATTGGCAAACAGCTCCCATTGTCTGCCTATCCTTAGTGGGGACAATGGTTCCTGATCGCCTTCTCCCTGGCAATGACCTTAACCTTTTTACATATGGCAGTGATTCTCTCTTCTCGCTGTATGATCGTCCTTTAGGGCACTCTGGATATGCTATATGATCTGCGTTCTTTCCTTGGGTTTCTCTAGATCAGACCATCTTACTTCCTTGTCTGCCTGCAGGCCTACCTCAGGAGCACATGCACCTCCTCCTTTTTCCCCACATGCACCTCCTCCCTTTTCCTCACGGAAGGATTCTCTCTCCTCGTCTGACATATCTAGTCTCCAACTAGTGTGACTCTCATCCCCTTCATCCTTGTCTAAGGTCAGTCTGCTTAAAGACAAGACTCTATGTTCAAGACTGAATGGATTATTCTCTTTGCTTTGTGATTGCAAGACTAGGGTTTGATCTCCCTTCCTTTGGCTTCACAATTTGCCACCTTCTCTTAAATCCTGATAGGCTTTATCAATCCTATCCCTGATTCTCCCTATATCGAAGTCCTATTCCAGGGTTACCTTAGATGGCCCTGAAGTTACTCCCTGTAACGGGAGGAACTCTTCTATACTGCTCCATTGTATTACTGGACTTGGCTCCATTAATTCCTTTTGAATGCGATCAATATCGCGTTCCCGCTGTCTCCTTTCTTTTTAAATTTTTCATCTACTTCTCTTCGCTTACTTGCTTCCCAACTCTTTCTTCTTCCCTTCTTATCACGTCCCTCCTTACCATGGCTCTTCTTTCTTCTTCTTCTCTTTGCCTTTGTGTTCTTCTGTCTCTTAATTTCTGTGCTTCCTCCTCTTCTCTCTTCCTTTCTTTTTTAATTTTTTAAAATACTTTTATTAGTTTGTTACAAACTTTTAAAAGAACACACATCATTACATTAATCTACCATTAACATAATTTAGGTTCATCTTTGGAGTGCCGGATTCATATACTATCAATTTTAAACTTCTCTCTGTGCCATGTCCCATAAAATGTATCCAAGCCTGGATTCAGTCCAGTTATCATTATCTTAATTTGTCATTAGTTGGTCTAAAAAGATAGTTAATGCAAACGTACATTTTTTGTTTGTTCCACTACAGCACAAAGACCAACAGTCTTCTCCACATCTATGCGTTCCTTCTTCAATAAGAGGGCCAAAATGTTTGGTTCTCAGCGGTCTTAAACTGGAGCAGTATAAAGTTAAGTGTTTCAATGTTTCCTCTGCATTGACACCAAATCTTCATTTAGATTCCTGCACTAAACTATTATTCCGTATGTTTAAGACCTCTTTGGTTGCAAATAAGTTGAGACTAAATTTCATATACAGAGTCCTGGTGGTATTTGCTTGGAAATTTCTCCAAGTAATTCGGCAACGTGTTCAGAGCTTTTGTCATGATTCAAGGGGCATTTGTACTGCAGTACTCCTTTTCAGGCTATGGACTTGTATCTGGTCTGTTTTCTGATTCCCGTTGTTCTCCCAAGATGACCGCCCCTATGGTTCTCACGGCTAGTCCTGCATGCATTCCAGCTGTTCGCCATGTTTGTTTACTGTGGACTGGGTGGCTGGCATATCTGCGAACTGATTCAGAGGTTTGGCGCCTCGCTGCTCCTTCATTCCTTGACGCTCGTAAGTTTGCCACTTCTTTGTATCCCCTTTCTTCTTGTTCTGTATGTCTGCCTCTACGTTTACTTGAATTTTGTTATCCCGTAGTGGAGCCATGGAGCCATTCTCTTTGTCAGCGCTCAGCGCTCTGAACTCCTCGTACGGTACAGTGTGTTGCTGTTGTCAGAGCTGCAGATTACTTTCTGCCGCTCCGTCGGAAATCTACTTTAAAGATTACTCTGTTCTGTTTCTATTGGGTAAGCGGTTACGGCTTCTGAACATAATTGGGTTTTTTAATAGAAAGCACGTTGTGATCTGTTGGTTGTCATCCAAATTATAGCGAGACTCATTCTTTGCAAGGACTGAAGCATATCTGAGGGCTTCTGGAAACCAGCTCCAGAGGATTCCTTTCATCTTTGAACAGTGCTAAGACTCCCTCACAGGTTATCCTTTCTTAAATCCTTTAATATCTTTTTATGTCTGTGCTTTCCCTATCTAGAACTAAAACCTGTTATATACCTTTTCACAGACCTTCACCATGGGGAATCCGGGTTGTTTGTGAGATAGACGAAGAATGCCAGGGTCGTAGCAAGTGAAATACAAGGGAGACTCAACGTGCGGCCATAAATTTTATTGATGACCAATGGGCCTTAGAGAAAGGTTTAGGACATACATCTAAGATCGTTTATATCCCAGTGCAAGGGATGGGCGGAAATCCTGTAGTGTCCGGTCCAATTAAGGAACAGACTCATTTGTTGTCCTGTAGAATTACATCACATATTGAACAGATCAGTTTTGATATTATTAGGACTGCACATTCCCCTGTTATTTTGGGGTTACCATGGCTTGGACTACACAATTCTTTCATTAACTGGACTGCTGGAACTATCTTTTTAGGCTCTGTACATTGTGATACTAATTGATTAACACAAGGTACCATTGGTATTCGATCCATACCCCCAGAACCACTGGACAAACCTTCTGTGCTGATCAGTCAAATGTTTGGTCTTCCTAGCTGTTACTTAGAATATACAGAGGTCTTTTCATCACCTAAATTTGTTATTCTGCCTCCACATAGATGAGATGATTGTCATATCAATTTGGTACAAAATGAGCCTATGCCTTTTGGTTGCATGTATATGCTCTCACAAAGGGAGAAAAAAGTGTTAAAAGAATATCTCCAGATGTACCTCCAAAATGGTTTAATTGCTGAATTTACTTCACCAGCAGGAGCTTTGTTATTTTTTATCCCAAAGAAAGATACAAATGAACTTTGCCCTTGTCTGGACTATCGAGGCCTTAATAAGATCATGGTACCAGATATGTACCCTATGCCACTTATTTCGGACGTATTGGAAGCTGTCAACGTGGCAACTCTCTATACTAAACTTGATATCTAGGGAGCTTATCATTTCATACGAATTGCAGAGGAGGATGGGTGGAAGATGGCCTAACGTACCCCCTTTGGCCATTATGAGTATCATTTGATGCCATTTGGACTGTCTAATGCACCAGCAATATTTCAAAGGTTCATGGACCATGTGTTTGCTGATATGTTATTACATTATGTGGTAATTTACCTTGTGGGGTATTTTCCTCTTAAGAAGAAGAGCATGTTAAGCATGTCCAGATAGTATTAGGCCTCCTCCAGTCTAACCATCTCTATTGCAAAAAGAGAAGTGTGAATTTCATCGTTGTCAGGTTTCCTATCTTGGATATATTCCATCAGCCCAAGGAATTTCCATGGATCCCTCTAAGGTCTCTGCACTATATCGATTGGCCACCGCCTTCTTTCAGTAAAAGAAATTCAATGGTTCATGGGATTTGCCCATTTTTATAGGAAGTTCATTCCTAATTTCTCTGATACCATTTTACCCATCGCGAGACTACTAAAGAAGTGCAGTTTTTATGGGATTCTCATGCTCAAACATCTTTTGAACATCTGAAGCAGGCTTTTTCCAAAGAACCTATACTCATTATGCCTAACCAAAACAAGAGGTTTATTTTGGAGACAGATGCTTCCAACTATGCCATATGGGCTATCCTTTTGCAAGAAGATGATACGGGTCAAGAATCTCCTATTGCCTACCTGTCAAAGACCTTAAGTCCTTCTGAATTGAACTATTCTGTACTTGAAAAGGAACATTTAGCCATCAAAAAAGCTTTTGAAGAGTGGAGGCATCTCCTATTAGGGGCTAGATTTTCCATTGAGGTTCGTACTGATCACCAAAATCTAAAGGTTCTACAACATGCTCAGACAACTGTAGGCAGGCCCAATGGGCACATTTTGGGTACATTTTTTCTCATCCTTTAACATCACATATACTTTTCTCCCAAAAAGATAACATTTACGTGCAGATGCACTGTCTCTTAAAGATCACTCCATATTTCGATTTCAGTCGGAGAAGATTTTTCCTAAGGCTGTGTTTGTTCATGTAATTTCTGATTTTTTACATACTGTTAAGCAAGAGACTTTGGCACACCCTGAAAGATGCCATGATCTGTTACAACAACAAAAATAGAATTTGGAGGATGGAGTTTATTTTCATGATCTTCAATTAGTTATTCCTACGACCACTCTTCAAGTGGAAGTTATGCGAATTTGTCATGATTCCCTGGCGGCTGGACATAAGGGTGTTTCAAATACTTTAGCCACTTTTGGTGTATACAGGAATATGTGTCATCCTGTTCCATTTGCTTACAGACAAAGACCTCCTGGCCTCATTCATCTGCCCTTCTTTCACAAATGCCCATTCCTGCTAGGCCCTGGCAGGTTATATCGACTGATTTTATTGTAGATCTACCTCCATCAGAACAACATAATACCATCCTAGTCGTTATAGACTACTTTACTAAGATGGCTCATTTTGTTGCATTACCAGGGTTCCAACTGCATCATACATGTCTAAAATATTCACCCAGTCAGTTTTTGCAAGACATGGGTTACCCGACACTATTGTTTCTGATAGAGGTCCCCAGTTTACCTCCCAATATTGGTGCAAGATCCGCTCTCTTCTCAACATCTGTTGTGCCCTTAGTTCAGGGTATCATCCTCAGACTAATGCCCAGACTGAGAGGCTGAACCAGAACCTGGAAGGGTATTTATGTTGTTTCATCTTTGCTGCTTAGGATAACTGGGTTAGCCTTTTACCATTGGCTGAGTTTGCTTATAATAACTCCCCCCACACATCATCGAAGACTAGTCCTTTCTTTTGCACATATGGGTTCCATCCCACCTGTTTTCCAACTGCTACCACCTCTACTTCTCATACGCCGATGTGGGTGCCCTTGTTATGGATATTCAGCAAGGTCACCAAGTGGCTTGCAAGGCACTTCAGGATTCCCAGGATCTCATTAAACGCTTTGCAGATCGGATCAGAAGACCTGCTCTTATGTACTCCATTGAGGGCAAGGTGTGGTTCTCTTCCCGATTTTTGCCACGACATCTTTTTCTGTCCAAATTATCTCCACGCTTTTTTGGGCCCTCCAAGATTCTTCAACTGATTGGGCCTGCTGCTGTTCGCCTTCAGTTGCCTCCTTCCTGGTCTCGTATTCACCCGGTTTATTATCTATCACAGGTTAAGCCTACTCCTTTGGACCGTTTTCAATGTGGATACTCTTCTCCGCCTCCAGTTGTTCTCCAATACAGGTCGCAGGTACTTCTTTCGGCAGCCAAAGTACTGCTCGTCAAAAATTATTTTTGAGAGTAACCCATAGAGACCAAGGACATCCCAAGGCACATTCAGCTCCATGAATCATAGCTGGGACAGCTTTTGTCTGTAAAAATTAAATTACGGCCATTAATGAAAATGTGCCACTTTTTTGTTAATCAGCATAGCCTGTGCTGTTATTTGTTTGAATTTCGCTTTTATTTTTCCCACGCGGGGTGCGTAGTTGATGTTGGAGTTTATCCACAGTCCTAGATATTTGGTGTAGTTACATGCACTAATGTTTATTTTCCCAGTTGCCTTAGGAACTTCGTTTTGATGTTGTATTTCTTTCCTTTTAGATTTAGAAGCATTAACATTTCTGATTTTGTTAGATTTGTGTTTAATCCATTCACCTTTACATATTTTTCCTATAACAAAGGTTTCCACTGAAGTCCTGTTGGGGTCACATCTAGGATGACTAAGTTGTCTGCATATAGCATCCAACTGAGGTGGTTGCCCTCCCTACAGTTTCACTGATGCCTGAGATGAACAGATTAAAAAGAAGCCACGCCAGTAGACAACCCTGCTTAATGCCTCAGAAGGTCTTCATAGGTGCGGCTAGGGTGCCTGCTTGGTCAAGGCAAATACGTATGTCAGTGTCTGTATGCAGTTGTTTCAGTGTCCTGATCAAGCTGGTCGGGCAGTTCAATTTTTTAAATTTTTGCCATAATAATTCCCTAATCCCAATGTAAAGACATGAGCCAAATCGATGAATGCAAGGTAGATCTTGGTTCCTTTATGAATGGCTTCCATCTTTAGTAGGTTAATTTTATAAGGTTTAGTCTACATCCAACACCCTTTACAAATCCTGTTTGTCGTGAATCGAAGGAATTTGTTGTTTTAATCCAAGTTGTCATCTGTTGTTGGATTTGAGAGGCAGAAATCTTCTCCACAACATCGAGGAGCATGATCGGGTGATAGTTTTTTGGTCAGATCGACAGCCCTTTTTATAGATCGGCACCACGATCATGCTCTTCCACGACGCTGGGATTATGCGTTCCATCGTTATTGTGGTGATTAGCTCCAAACATAATTCTGCCCACACTTTTGGGTTTTCCTTCAACATTCCATCAGGCCCAGGGGCCCTGAAAGAACTGATTTGTTTGATGTTCTTCAAGATGTCGTCTTTCTCAAAAGTGATATTCCAGTGAGCCTTTCTCAAAAGCGATATTGCAGTGAGCAAAATGAGGAAAGGTTGGAGCTCCGGAGAGACCCTTTTTTTTATATAGCTCCTTGTAATGGCTGACCCATTGTGTTTCCGAAACCATGTTACTCATAATTGCTTGTTTGGGGGCGTTGGTGTCATTTATGAGTTTCCAGAAATCTCTTGAGTTTTTTTGTGTTAGTCCTCAACATGGTTTCTGCATCAAGCTGTTCAAGTATGTGTCTGTGCGAAATCAGTTTTTATACCTTTGTTTGAGCTTTTTTTAACAATGACTTGATTTTTATTTTGTTCTTTTATGATGTTTCTGATTTCATTTCAAAACTCTCTTTTTCTTTAAAAGATATCAAGATCAAATTTATGTTTTTTTCTTGAACCCACTGTTACAAAATCCATGTTTCATCTCCACATATTGGTCCATTAAGGTACTGTATTCCACTTTATTGTGGTTGCCACCAATTAAGCTGTTTTGCTAATCTTATATAGGGTTCTTAACGTTAGTAGAATTTAGCCGCAATCTATTTCTGGAGGGTACAGCAGACACGTTTGCAATCCATAAAGGTTGCAAAGTTTTTGGCTGACCGTGGACTATTATTTACACAAGATTGTGATTGTTCTGATTCATGGTGATGACATGGAGCCTGTAGGTGCTTTGTGCTAACCTTTCAGAGACGAAGAACTTATCAAAAACTTACTCTTGAGTGTTCCTCCTCCAAGTCATTCTTGGAGGGATGTCAGCTTTGGTATTTCCATTAAGCATGGACATATCTCCAGTTCTTCTTGCCAAAGGTTTACCAACGGGCTACAATGTCTTCGTTCCTTTGTGCTTTTAAGTTTTCCTGTGGGTCTTGATGTTAAGCAATCAAGATTTAAGTCTTCCACACAAAATTATATTCTGGTAAGCGTCCTCACTTTTGATGTTATCAATTAGATCAGTTATTGTCAATAAATGTGAGGGTACCAGCTGCTTTATGGTTCCAGTAAACATTTACGATATGAATCTGATTTCCCCCACAAACACTTCATCAGGAGTGTCAATCACCGTTATCAGAATGTGTGGAGATGGTTTATTTGAACTCACGACTCGGAACCCACTCTTTTTTTTTATCCGAGTGAGCAAGCCTGCCATAGGGCATCCCCTTTTTCCCCTTATGGCTGGATTCAAAGTTACTTCATAGCCCGGTGCTACGGAGAGTCAGGTTTCCTGTAAGCATAGTATGTCAAAAACATTGAGCCTGTGAGATGTATCGTTAAAGAGGTGCACAAAGCCCCTCATGTTCCAGGTTCCAATTTGGTTTGTTGTATCCAGTTATTCTTGTTGGCGTTAACTGTAATTGCAGCCCACCCAGGGTGCCGGCAAGCCAACTCCAATTTTCCTCAGTGCCCTCTCTTAATGATGGATTGCTATTTACATTCTCACTTTCATTTGCGTTGTTATTGCAATTAACAGTAACTCTTATTACGTCTTCTGAGGAATCACGAGTCTTGGAGTCTGCTTGACTGATCAGGCCTGTCGTCTGGGTGTTAAACGATTCCACCTTTTTTGGCAGAATAAATTTCGCAAGCTCAATCCGTCTTCTGTCATTACTAGATTCATCAAAGTTACTCACCCTATCCACTTCAGGTTTGCATTTTTCATTTCTTGGTCCCAGATTGGGATCTGTTTTTTCTTCCATCATGTTGAATCCTAACGGTTTTAAGATATCTACTGCACTTAGCAGAAGATCACAAATCATTCTTGACTGGATGTGCAGTCGCACCCAGTCGTGGTTTAGTTCTTCCATGAATTTGACAATGGCTATGTCAACCGACTCAATCATCCTTAAAGTGGGCACATGGTGCAACTGCCGTAACCTGTTTTTTCTCTTCAGAATGAGGCCATCTCTGGTCGGTAATATCTGTTCCAGAACTAGTGACTAGTTAGTGCATCCTATTGCTATTCTACTGGAGTTTTCAGGTCTATTCCACAACTTTTGTTGTCTTCCCATCTCGGAGATGTCCTTATTGTTGGTTTTTTCGGGGCTGAGTGCCTCGCTGGGGGCGCCCATCGTAATTGAGTGATCTTGCTGTGCTCTCTTCAAGATCATGCGTTTGAGCTCATTTAGGTTCTGCTCTCCCATTGTCTTCACATGTGTTTTTAGCGCCTCTTTGGGCTTCAATTATTGCACTTTTTTCTTGAAGGGTAAGGCAAATGGATTCTTGTAGAGTGGAAATGGCTAGTTCAAACTTGCCTTCATCTCCAGTTTCTTTATAAGGGATTAGCTTGCAAACGCGTTGTTGTGAGGTCTCCTTAGCTATATGTGTCCTGTATTTGCTCGTCAGCTCCACTTTCTCTTCAATTTCCTCTGGAATAGAGCCATAGGTGTCGTTTGGAGATTGAGTGTTTTGAAATTCTTCATCTGTTTCATAAGTTGATAGATTTAGCAAGAGGGACGTATCGTCTCTATCGATGGTCAAGCAGCCAGTCACAGTCTCAACCTCTTTAGATAATGGTGTCACCGCTGGTTTCTGAACCTTCTATACTTAGAGGTTGTGTCTTTTGAGGTGTTCATGATGTTAATCTTCTGCAGGAATTTTCTAGAGTTGTTCAGGTTACAGCACTTCCCTTTTGGTAAATCTTTAGAATCTTACCTTAATGGCGGTCTGGCAGCTCGGGCTTTTACTTCAAATGATTAGCCAGACTGGAAAATTACAGAATTTCCATTAAATACGCCTGCTTCTGACAAAGCTACCGCTTGTGTATGGGTTGGATTACCTACCAAGCCCTCCGCATTGGCCGAAGTAGACGTTTGATTGGAGGGTTCAGCTAAAATGAGGACCGTCCCACTTCTGTATTCTTCAACCTTCTGAGGAGTACTAAGTGGTACGGTACAGTGGAGACATGCAACTCTAAATGACCCTCAGGATGAGAACAACAGGGAGGAGGATGATTGATCCAACAAGGGGGCACGACAGCCTGACACATCTACATAAGACTAGCTTTGTTCCACCACTCAAACATCCACCATATGAAACTGTCACCACTCCCCTCCCCACCATTAGCCTCTGGTGCCCCCCCGCGCCCCACATTGCCCAGTGAAATCCTCACCATTGACACACCAGTCCTGCAGCTGCTGAGTGCAGAAGACATCCTCTGGGTGCTGGATGTCTCACAGGACTGTATCCCTTTGCGGAGCTGTCTCTTTCTCCACCAGGAAGGGAGGTTGTAGGTCTTCCAGAGAAACTGTGTGATCTGTCCCTCCCAATGTGCACACAGTCCCCCTCACACTACCTCTACACCTCATGTCTGTCCCAATGGCTAAAATTACTCTGGCAAACATCATGGAGAGAACATCAGGAACGGGTAGAGGAACATGTTAGGGAACTGGTGGCTGCATGTGACTCCACAGGGCAGATGTTGGGAGAGGGGCACCAGTCCCTGGAGGATGTTCAGTATGAGGTGCGGGCTGCAAACTAACCATCTGAAGTATAGGTTGGTTGCCTAGATATAGGAGGCACGTAGGTAGCTGCCGCATCAGCTGCTGTGCATGTCTCAGCTGGAGATCAAAAGGGTACACTTCTGGTCTGAGAACAGGCCTACATGCATAACCAGGCCCATGTGGACGCTGCCCGTGTCTGCTCTGTAGAGGTACAGATATGACTGGCTCCAACCTCTCCCTCCTTTGCCAGTGCCTTGCCACCTTGACTGGGTTGCTGTCCCATTAGACACAGCCCACTCTCACAGGCAGGAATTTGTGGGCAGGGATTCAGCCCCCTCTGCCTCCACTCTGCCCTCCACCACCACCCAGTGCCATGCTGTGTAGACTGAGGTGCTGCTGAGTTTTTTTCTTTTTCTAGAGTATGTAATAAAAAAGCTAAATAGTGCACTCTTTAGATATGCCCATATCACAAATCAATGTGTGGTCCAACCATTGGGACTCACCATCGTGCCTGGATATATACCCATCCCCTATATTACACAACAAACCTACGTTGTAAAGATGCCAACAGCATTTTGCGACCCCCCCCTCCTTATCACTCATTCTAACATATTAGATCTAGGCCTTCATCCGGAGACATGCATTTAACATAAAAACAAAGGCCACGGTATTTGTAAAATGTATTGCACTCCTTTAATTTATCTAAATGTTCTTTTCAGTTATGAGTTGTAAGGCATCAAGAGTAAGACCTATCTATCCCCCTCCTAGAGTCCTCTGTCCTGTGTCCAAAGACCTAATCTGACCCTTGCACACTCATCTCAATATAACATGCCAGTAGGGAATCTCTGTGGAGGTATTCATATCAGTGCACAGTATCCGAACAGAGAATATATTAAAGAATCAAGAATTCAAGCCTTACATTTGCAGTAGTATTGTCTACACATCGAGTGTCTCCAAAGCTCAGTGAGAGTTTCACTGATCACACCTTGCCCCTCTGTGCACGTTAATAGCACTCACCAAAAGACAAGTCCCTTCATCATTTCAATCTAATCAAACAACATTCTTTGCAAGGACTGAAGCATATCTGAGGGCTTCTGGAAACCAGCTCCAGAGGATTCCTTTCATCTTTGAACAGTGCTAAGACTCCCTCACAGGTTATCCTTTCTTAAATCCTTTAATATCTTTTTATGTCTGTGCTTTCCCTATCTAGAACTAAAACCTGTTATATACCTTTTCACAGACCTTCACCATGGGGAATCCGGGTTGTTTGTGAGATAGACGAAGAATGCCAGGGTCGTAGCAAGTGAAATACAAGGGAGACTCAACGTGCGGCCATAAATTTTATTGATGACCAATGGGCCTTAGAGAAAGGTTTAGGACATACATCTAAGATCGTTTATATCCCAGTGCAAGGGATGGGCGGAAATCCTGTAGTGTCCGGTCCAATTAAGGAACAGACTCATTTGTTGTCCTGTAGAATTACATCACATATTGAACAGATCAGTTTTGATATTATTAGGACTGCACATTCCCCTGTTATTTTGGGGTTACCATGGCTTGGACTACACAATTCTTTCATTAACTGGACTGCTGGAACTATCTTTTTAGGCTCTGTACATTGTGATACTAATTGATTAACACAAGGTACCATTGGTATTCGATCCATACCCCCAGAACCACTGGACAAACCTTCTGTGCTGATCAGTCAAATGTTTGGTCTTCCTAGCTGTTACTTAGAATATACAGAGGTCTTTTCATCACCTAAATTTGTTATTCTGCCTCCACATAGATGAGATGATTGTCATATCAATTTGGTACAAAATGAGCCTATGCCTTTTGGTTGCATGTATATGCTCTCACAAAGGGAGAAAAAAGTGTTAAAAGAATATCTCCAGATGTACCTCCAAAATGGTTTAATTGCTGAATTTACTTCACCAGCAGGAGCTTTGTTATTTTTTATCCCAAAGAAAGATACAAATGAACTTTGCCCTTGTCTGGACTATCGAGGCCTTAATAAGATCATGGTACCAGATATGTACCCTATGCCACTTATTTCGGACGTATTGGAAGCTGTCAACGTGGCAACTCTCTATACTAAACTTGATATCTAGGGAGCTTATCATTTCATACGAATTGCAGAGGAGGATGGGTGGAAGATGGCCTAACGTACCCCCTTTGGCCATTATGAGTATCATTTGATGCCATTTGGACTGTCTAATGCACCAGCAATATTTCAAAGGTTCATGGACCATGTGTTTGCTGATATGTTATTACATTATGTGGTAATTTACCTTGTGGGGTATTTTCCTCTTAAGAAGAAGAGCATGTTAAGCATGTCCAGATAGTATTAGGCCTCCTCCAGTCTAACCATCTCTATTGCAAAAAGAGAAGTGTGAATTTCATCGTTGTCAGGTTTCCTATCTTGGATATATTCCATCAGCCCAAGGAATTTCCATGGATCCCTCTAAGGTCTCTGCACTATATCGATTGGCCACCGCCTTCTTTCAGTAAAAGAAATTCAATGGTTCATGGGATTTGCCCATTTTTATAGGAAGTTCATTCCTAATTTCTCTGATACCATTTTACCCATCGCGAGACTACTAAAGAAGTGCAGTTTTTATGGGATTCTCATGCTCAAACATCTTTTGAACATCTGAAGCAGGCTTTTTCCAAAGAACCTATACTCATTATGCCTAACCAAAACAAGAGGTTTATTTTGGAGACAGATGCTTCCAACTATGCCATATGGGCTATCCTTTTGCAAGAAGATGATACGGGTCAAGAATCTCCTATTGCCTACCTGTCAAAGACCTTAAGTCCTTCTGAATTGAACTATTCTGTACTTGAAAAGGAACATTTAGCCATCAAAAAAGCTTTTGAAGAGTGGAGGCATCTCCTATTAGGGGCTAGATTTTCCATTGAGGTTCGTACTGATCACCAAAATCTAAAGGTTCTACAACATGCTCAGACAACTGTAGGCAGGCCCAATGGGCACATTTTGGGTACATTTTTTCTCATCCTTTAACATCACATATACTTTTCTCCCAAAAAGATAACATTTACGTGCAGATGCACTGTCTCTTAAAGATCACTCCATATTTCGATTTCAGTCGGAGAAGATTTTTCCTAAGGCTGTGTTTGTTCATGTAATTTCTGATTTTTTACATACTGTTAAGCAAGAGACTTTGGCACACCCTGAAAGATGCCATGATCTGTTACAACAACAAAAATAGAATTTGGAGGATGGAGTTTATTTTCATGATCTTCAATTAGTTATTCCTACGACCACTCTTCAAGTGGAAGTTATGCGAATTTGTCATGATTCCCTGGCGGCTGGACATAAGGGTGTTTCAAATACTTTAGCCACTTTTGGTGTATACAGGAATATGTGTCATCCTGTTCCATTTGCTTACAGACAAAGACCTCCTGGCCTCATTCATCTGCCCTTCTTTCACAAATGCCCATTCCTGCTAGGCCCTGGCAGGTTATATCGACTGATTTTATTGTAGATCTACCTCCATCAGAACAACATAATACCATCCTAGTCGTTATAGACTACTTTACTAAGATGGCTCATTTTGTTGCATTACCAGGGTTCCAACTGCATCATACATGTCTAAAATATTCACCCAGTCAGTTTTTGCAAGACATGGGTTACCCGACACTATTGTTTCTGATAGAGGTCCCCAGTTTACCTCCCAATATTGGTGCAAGATCCGCTCTCTTCTCAACATCTGTTGTGCCCTTAGTTCAGGGTATCATCCTCAGACTAATGCCCAGACTGAGAGGCTGAACCAGAACCTGGAAGGGTATTTATGTTGTTTCATCTTTGCTGCTTAGGATAACTGGGTTAGCCTTTTACCATTGGCTGAGTTTGCTTATAATAACTCCCCCCACACATCATCGAAGACTAGTCCTTTCTTTTGCACATATGGGTTCCATCCCACCTGTTTTCCAACTGCTACCACCTCTACTTCTCATACGCCGATGTGGGTGCCCTTGTTATGGATATTCAGCAAGGTCACCAAGTGGCTTGCAAGGCACTTCAGGATTCCCAGGATCTCATTAAACGCTTTGCAGATCGGATCAGAAGACCTGCTCTTATGTACTCCATTGAGGGCAAGGTGTGGTTCTCTTCCCGATTTTTGCCACGACATCTTTTTCTGTCCAAATTATCTCCACGCTTTTTTGGGCCCTCCAAGATTCTTCAACTGATTGGGCCTGCTGCTGTTCGCCTTCAGTTGCCTCCTTCCTGGTCTCGTATTCACCCGGTTTATTATCTATCACAGGTTAAGCCTACTCCTTTGGACCGTTTTCAATGTGGATACTCTTCTCCGCCTCCAGTTGTTCTCCAATACAGGTCGCAGGTACTTCTTTCGGCAGCCAAAGTACTGCTCGTCAAAAATTATTTTTGAGAGTAACCCATAGAGACCAAGGACATCCCAAGGCACATTCAGCTCCATGAATCATAGCTGGGACAGCTTTTGTCTGTAAAAATTAAATTACGGCCATTAATGAAAATGTGCCACTTTTTTGTTAATCAGCATAGCCTGTGCTGTTATTTGTTTGAATTTCGCTTTTATTTTTCCCACGCGGGGTGCGTAGTTGATGTTGGAGTTTATCCACAGTCCTAGATATTTGGTGTAGTTACATGCACTAATGTTTATTTTCCCAGTTGCCTTAGGAACTTCGTTTTGATGTTGTATTTCTTTCCTTTTAGATTTAGAAGCATTAACATTTCTGATTTTGTTAGATTTGTGTTTAATCCATTCACCTTTACATATTTTTCCTATAACAAAGGTTTCCACTGAAGTCCTGTTGGGGTCACATCTAGGATGACTAAGTTGTCTGCATATAGCATCCAACTGAGGTGGTTGCCCTCCCTACAGTTTCACTGATGCCTGAGATGAACAGATTAAAAAGAAGCCACGCCAGTAGACAACCCTGCTTAATGCCTCAGAAGGTCTTCATAGGTGCGGCTAGGGTGCCTGCTTGGTCAAGGCAAATACGTATGTCAGTGTCTGTATGCAGTTGTTTCAGTGTCCTGATCAAGCTGGTCGGGCAGTTCAATTTTTTAAATTTTTGCCATAATAATTCCCTAATCCCAATGTAAAGACATGAGCCAAATCGATGAATGCAAGGTAGATCTTGGTTCCTTTATGAATGGCTTCCATCTTTAGTAGGTTAATTTTATAAGGTTTAGTCTACATCCAACACCCTTTACAAATCCTGTTTGTCGTGAATCGAAGGAATTTGTTGTTTTAATCCAAGTTGTCATCTGTTGTTGGATTTGAGAGGCAGAAATCTTCTCCACAACATCGAGGAGCATGATCGGGTGATAGTTTTTTGGTCAGATCGACAGCCCTTTTTATAGATCGGCACCACGATCATGCTCTTCCACGACGCTGGGATTATGCGTTCCATCGTTATTGTGGTGATTAGCTCCAAACATAATTCTGCCCACACTTTTGGGTTTTCCTTCAACATTCCATCAGGCCCAGGGGCCCTGAAAGAACTGATTTGTTTGATGTTCTTCAAGATGTCGTCTTTCTCAAAAGTGATATTCCAGTGAGCCTTTCTCAAAAGCGATATTGCAGTGAGCAAAATGAGGAAAGGTTGGAGCTCCGGAGAGACCCTTTTTTTTATATAGCTCCTTGTAATGGCTGACCCATTGTGTTTCCGAAACCATGTTACTCATAATTGCTTGTTTGGGGGCGTTGGTGTCATTTATGAGTTTCCAGAAATCTCTTGAGTTTTTTTGTGTTAGTCCTCAACATGGTTTCTGCATCAAGCTGTTCAAGTATGTGTCTGTGCGAAATCAGTTTTTATACCTTTGTTTGAGCTTTTTTTAACAATGACTTGATTTTTATTTTGTTCTTTTATGATGTTTCTGATTTCATTTCAAAACTCTCTTTTTCTTTAAAAGATATCAAGATCAAATTTATGTTTTTTTCTTGAACCCACTGTTACAAAATCCATGTTTCATCTCCACATATTGGTCCATTAAGGTACTGTATTCCACTTTATTGTGGTTGCCACCAATTAAGCTGTTTTGCTAATCTTATATAGGGTTCTTAACGTTAGTAGAATTTAGCCGCAATCTATTTCTGGAGGGTACAGCAGACACGTTTGCAATCCATAAAGGTTGCAAAGTTTTTGGCTGACCGTGGACTATTATTTACACAAGATTGTGATTGTTCTGATTCATGGTGATGACATGGAGCCTGTAGGTGCTTTGTGCTAACCTTTCAGAGACGAAGAACTTATCAAAAACTTACTCTTGAGTGTTCCTCCTCCAAGTCATTCTTGGAGGGATGTCAGCTTTGGTATTTCCATTAAGCATGGACATATCTCCAGTTCTTCTTGCCAAAGGTTTACCAACGGGCTACAATGTCTTCGTTCCTTTGTGCTTTTAAGTTTTCCTGTGGGTCTTGATGTTAAGCAATCAAGATTTAAGTCTTCCACACAAAATTATATTCTGGTAAGCGTCCTCACTTTTGATGTTATCAATTAGATCAGTTATTGTCAATAAATGTGAGGGTACCAGCTGCTTTATGGTTCCAGTAAACATTTACGATATGAATCTGATTTCCCCCACAAACACTTCATCAGGAGTGTCAATCACCGTTATCAGAATGTGTGGAGATGGTTTATTTGAACTCACGACTCGGAACCCACTCTTTTTTTTTATCCGAGTGAGCAAGCCTGCCATAGGGCATCCCCTTTTTCCCCTTATGGCTGGATTCAAAGTTACTTCATAGCCCGGTGCTACGGAGAGTCAGGTTTCCTGTAAGCATAGTATGTCAAAAACATTGAGCCTGTGAGATGTATCGTTAAAGAGGTGCACAAAGCCCCTCATGTTCCAGGTTCCAATTTGGTTTGTTGTATCCAGTTATTCTTGTTGGCGTTAACTGTAATTGCAGCCCACCCAGGGTGCCGGCAAGCCAACTCCAATTTTCCTCAGTGCCCTCTCTTAATGATGGATTGCTATTTACATTCTCACTTTCATTTGCGTTGTTATTGCAATTAACAGTAACTCTTATTACGTCTTCTGAGGAATCACGAGTCTTGGAGTCTGCTTGACTGATCAGGCCTGTCGTCTGGGTGTTAAACGATTCCACCTTTTTTGGCAGAATAAATTTCGCAAGCTCAATCCGTCTTCTGTCATTACTAGATTCATCAAAGTTACTCACCCTATCCACTTCAGGTTTGCATTTTTCATTTCTTGGTCCCAGATTGGGATCTGTTTTTTCTTCCATCATGTTGAATCCTAACGGTTTTAAGATATCTACTGCACTTAGCAGAAGATCACAAATCATTCTTGACTGGATGTGCAGTCGCACCCAGTCGTGGTTTAGTTCTTCCATGAATTTGACAATGGCTATGTCAACCGACTCAATCATCCTTAAAGTGGGCACATGGTGCAACTGCCGTAACCTGTTTTTTCTCTTCAGAATGAGGCCATCTCTGGTCGGTAATATCTGTTCCAGAACTAGTGACTAGTTAGTGCATCCTATTGCTATTCTACTGGAGTTTTCAGGTCTATTCCACAACTTTTGTTGTCTTCCCATCTCGGAGATGTCCTTATTGTTGGTTTTTTCGGGGCTGAGTGCCTCGCTGGGGGCGCCCATCGTAATTGAGTGATCTTGCTGTGCTCTCTTCAAGATCATGCGTTTGAGCTCATTTAGGTTCTGCTCTCCCATTGTCTTCACATGTGTTTTTAGCGCCTCTTTGGGCTTCAATTATTGCACTTTTTTCTTGAAGGGTAAGGCAAATGGATTCTTGTAGAGTGGAAATGGCTAGTTCAAACTTGCCTTCATCTCCAGTTTCTTTATAAGGGATTAGCTTGCAAACGCGTTGTTGTGAGGTCTCCTTAGCTATATGTGTCCTGTATTTGCTCGTCAGCTCCACTTTCTCTTCAATTTCCTCTGGAATAGAGCCATAGGTGTCGTTTGGAGATTGAGTGTTTTGAAATTCTTCATCTGTTTCATAAGTTGATAGATTTAGCAAGAGGGACGTATCGTCTCTATCGATGGTCAAGCAGCCAGTCACAGTCTCAACCTCTTTAGATAATGGTGTCACCGCTGGTTTCTGAACCTTCTATACTTAGAGGTTGTGTCTTTTGAGGTGTTCATGATGTTAATCTTCTGCAGGAATTTTCTAGAGTTGTTCAGGTTACAGCACTTCCCTTTTGGTAAATCTTTAGAATCTTACCTTAATGGCGGTCTGGCAGCTCGGGCTTTTACTTCAAATGATTAGCCAGACTGGAAAATTACAGAATTTCCATTAAATACGCCTGCTTCTGACAAAGCTACCGCTTGTGTATGGGTTGGATTACCTACCAAGCCCTCCGCATTGGCCGAAGTAGACGTTTGATTGGAGGGTTCAGCTAAAATGAGGACCGTCCCACTTCTGTATTCTTCAACCTTCTGAGGAGTACTAAGTGGTACGGTACAGTGGAGACATGCAACTCTAAATGACCCTCAGGATGAGAACAACAGGGAGGAGGATGATTGATCCAACAAGGGGGCACGACAGCCTGACACATCTACATAAGACTAGCTTTGTTCCACCACTCAAACATCCACCATATGAAACTGTCACCACTCCCCTCCCCACCATTAGCCTCTGGTGCCCCCCCGCGCCCCACATTGCCCAGTGAAATCCTCACCATTGACACACCAGTCCTGCAGCTGCTGAGTGCAGAAGACATCCTCTGGGTGCTGGATGTCTCACAGGACTGTATCCCTTTGCGGAGCTGTCTCTTTCTCCACCAGGAAGGGAGGTTGTAGGTCTTCCAGAGAAACTGTGTGATCTGTCCCTCCCAATGTGCACACAGTCCCCCTCACACTACCTCTACACCTCATGTCTGTCCCAATGGCTAAAATTACTCTGGCAAACATCATGGAGAGAACATCAGGAACGGGTAGAGGAACATGTTAGGGAACTGGTGGCTGCATGTGACTCCACAGGGCAGATGTTGGGAGAGGGGCACCAGTCCCTGGAGGATGTTCAGTATGAGGTGCGGGCTGCAAACTAACCATCTGAAGTATAGGTTGGTTGCCTAGATATAGGAGGCACGTAGGTAGCTGCCGCATCAGCTGCTGTGCATGTCTCAGCTGGAGATCAAAAGGGTACACTTCTGGTCTGAGAACAGGCCTACATGCATAACCAGGCCCATGTGGACGCTGCCCGTGTCTGCTCTGTAGAGGTACAGATATGACTGGCTCCAACCTCTCCCTCCTTTGCCAGTGCCTTGCCACCTTGACTGGGTTGCTGTCCCATTAGACACAGCCCACTCTCACAGGCAGGAATTTGTGGGCAGGGATTCAGCCCCCTCTGCCTCCACTCTGCCCTCCACCACCACCCAGTGCCATGCTGTGTAGACTGAGGTGCTGCTGAGTTTTTTTCTTTTTCTAGAGTATGTAATAAAAAAGCTAAATAGTGCACTCTTTAGATATGCCCATATCACAAATCAATGTGTGGTCCAACCATTGGGACTCACCATCGTGCCTGGATATATACCCATCCCCTATATTACACAACAAACCTACGTTGTAAAGATGCCAACAGCATTTTGCGACCCCCCCCTCCTTATCACTCATTCTAACATATTAGATCTAGGCCTTCATCCGGAGACATGCATTTAACATAAAAACAAAGGCCACGGTATTTGTAAAATGTATTGCACTCCTTTAATTTATCTAAATGTTCTTTTCAGTTATGAGTTGTAAGGCATCAAGAGTAAGACCTATCTATCCCCCTCCTAGAGTCCTCTGTCCTGTGTCCAAAGACCTAATCTGACCCTTGCACACTCATCTCAATATAACATGCCAGTAGGGAATCTCTGTGGAGGTATTCATATCAGTGCACAGTATCCGGGTGCAGATTCCATGACTATCTCACAGTCAATATCATAACAACATTCCATGAGAACACCAGTAATATCCTCACCATCTTATTGGGATTTCAGAATTATCACACAGTATATACCAACCATATGGACTGTTGGACCTCCATAAGGGAAATGTAATGCCATTTGCACACCATACCTGAAGGAAGTTAACTACAATTACATACCAAATAATTGAGGACGTCATATTGCAATAAGCTCACAAAGTCGCCTTGTGGCAAACCCAGTATTAATTGACAACAACCATTAGTCTGTATAAACATCATTGTACACAAGCCGTTGGAGAATTCGAGTATAAACACACATCACCATGTGGAGATTCACCAGTATAACCACTGCCCATCCTGTAAGCAATTGAATACCATGAGGCATACTCCATGTGAAGACCTCAGTATCTTTATAGACAATCTTTGGGAAAAAATCAGAATCACAGCACACTTTCCCCATAGGAACACCAATATTGTCACATGTCACCTCTGCTGGAACTTTAATATCATCACACCCCATCCCTGTAGGTACCTCCAAAAGCACACCATAGGTCTGTACAGACTTCAACAAAATCACACATCATCTGTGTGGGACCCTTAATATCAGAACACATTATTTGTGTGGGGACTTCAATATCATTGCACACAGCCTGACTGTCGGGACTTCAGTATAATAAACCATCAAGCATGTGGGGACTTGAACATCATCGCACAGCATCTTTGTAAGGACTTCAATGCCATCATATATCACTTGCATGAGGATGTCATAGTTATCACATATAATTCCTGAGCGACTTTAACATCATCACCTGCAAACCCACAGTTACCTTCAATATCATCACACTCCGTCCCCATGCAGATAGCAATATCGTTACACGCCATCTCTGTGGATATCTTGTTATTGTATGACAACATCCATTTGTGGTACTTCAGTATCTCCTCACACCATCTCTGAGGGATAGGCATTGTAATAAACTGAGCAGCAACTTTAATAGCATACAATTCATTTTGGGGACTTCAGTATAATGTAATGGTTCATTTTTAATGCGCTTACACACGTGTCTGTCTCGAGGTGCAACAAGGCAAGGGGATGGGGGAACGATGCTACTAGGCCTTGTACATGCGTATCATGCAAGTGCAGGTATTTATAGCACGCTCGTTTTAAAAAAAAAAAAAAAAAATCAGCACAGATCCAGGATTCGAACCAGTGTTGTTCAGCGTGGTCTTGCTTCTAAGGCGCACGCGTTGCCACTGAGCTATCCTCCTTTCACATTCCGTCCTTTAGGGCTTTGTGGCTTCACAAACAATCCATGTTTAGACTCCAGTTTCATTGCAGACATGCCCACTTCTCAAAATCATCAGGCACCATCAAAGAGAGGGCATTAATATCCCACATTATATCATCATACCCCATCTGTGTGAGTTCTTGAATAGCATGACATCTCATCCATATGGGAACTTGGATATCATTACACACCACCTTGGTGTTAAACATGATAACATCCTAATATCAAAGCAGACGAAGCATGAAGGGCTTCAGTAGAATTGCCTATCATCTGTGTGGGTACTTCCATTGCATTATACAGGATAACAGTGCGATTATAAGTAATATAAAACACCAACCATCCAGGTACTTCAGATCAATATTTTTATTTTGTACATCAGAATCAAGTAACAAGAAACTCATCAAGTATTACATAAAATCAAATTTAAAACAATCAGCATGGAATTACAGATAGTCAGAGTAAACATACACGTACGATTCAATGAAATAGCGCAAAATAAAAAATAAAAATAATAAATAAACAAATAAATACATTAAAACGGGGGAAGGGTAAAGGAAAAGTACAGCGCACAGTAAATAGCATTATCTTCATTTGATCTCATTTCATCCATAAGTTTCCAGAAATGACTCCCAAATGTCTGTAAACTTATCAGAGTTTGCATACTGCTTGTTGATGGATTTCTCATACGTGGATATGGTCAACAGTTCATCCACCCAATCATCGATGCAAAAGGAGATTGTTGACTTCCAAGCCCTGAGGATTTTATTTTTTCCACCATACAGGCCCGAAGTAACCATACTTTCTTACAGAAAGGCACGTCCGCCAATGGCGATACATCTCCAAGAATCAAGATCAATGCCTTCATATTAATAGTGCAGCTTAAAACCAGGCCCAGTCTTTCACAAACACCTGTTCAGAAGTTCTTTGTTTTAGGACAGGCCCAGATTAAATGACTTAATGAGTCTCTCCCCATTTTGCATTTCCAACATATGTCATTGTCTGTAAGGCGCCTTTTGTACATGCGCTGCGGAGTCCAGTAAGTCCTGAAGAGACGTTTTGTCTGTGACTCTCGCAGGCTCCAATCCATGCTGACTGGACGAACATTGTTGCAACATCTTTGCCAACAATTCTGATCAATTCTTTCACCTAGTTCACTAGCCCAAACATTGGCCAGCTCAGGATCCCTGCTGCGACTGGATAACAGCATGCCATAAATCGTTGCAGCTGGCTGTGGTGCACCTCCACAGACCACCAATGCCTTCCATGCTATATTCTGGGACATTGTACTAAGCATAGGCGCAGCTTCTCAAATCATAGTCATGCCACAGACGTAAGGGGACCCAGTGCAAAGGGAACCCATTTTCCATCCACAATCAGATCTTTAATATATTTGATACCCCCAAGCACCAGGATGGCCAGAAGAGCCCCTTCCCATGACAGGTCAGCTCTGGATTTTGCCAGATTGATGCGTCCAGGAACAGCAAAGGGTCACTTCGAATACGGTATGATATGTTGCACCAACATTCACACAGAACAGCTGTCAAGGGGTCGACAAGACAAGGGACTTTGACGATATCACACACCACCTACATTAGGACTTTAATATCATCACACACACTATCCCTGTGACGACTTTATCATCCTACATTTTCCCTGATGGTGCCTCACAATTATAAGACACAGTCGCTTTGCAGATGTCAAGACATCTTGCACCTTCCATTTAGGAACCTGTTGGTCATTGCCTGTTGAGTGATAATGGTAAAAGAGTGGGTATTTGCCAAAGGCGGCTGCTTTAACTGCTTGCCCAATTTAGAGGTATGCAGTGCAATACCACCAAAGGTATTACAAGATTTTCCAAATGGGTATCCACCAAATTCTACCTCCACTCCAGAGGTGGTGGGAAACCTTTTAAAATTATTCAAAAGCATTACTGGGGCATTGCCAGGATGGGAAAAAGTTGAACATTTCTGATGCCCTCTTTCACCACCACATGTGATGCATAATTATGTCAGAAAGTGGATTGAAAATATGATGTAGTCGTTTGTACCGCTACTCTACGCTTTCAAATTCCATCTTTAAAATGATGGTAGAAATGTATGAAGAAAATACACAGGAATTAGCATTACTGTAATAGCAGTGGTTTTCGAGTAATACTTTTATCACGAGGGCCATGGTATTCGTGTTCAAATATCCACCCAGCTCACAATGGCCCTCCTAACCTTCAAGATGATGACAGATGGCCTCTCTCCACCTGCCTTCTGGAGGTTAAATACCAACATACATGAACCCTCTGTGCACATTGCACACAGACTGGTGACTGCAAGGCATTCTTTGAAGTCAGAAGGAGTATTTTGAATACAGATATTGTTACTGCAGGTATGTGTTGCGGAGATAATACCATGAAAAACATGTATGATGTAAGATGGTATGTGCTCAGCATGTATTGGGGTGATTATAACCCATTATCTGTTAATATATTGTAGAGCCTGCCCTTAAGATGGACTGTAAATCCGAAATGCATCAGCTGGGGCCTCTGCAAAAATGAAAAAATTGTAATAAAAATATGGTTGAAAAACTTTGAAAACACATGAAGAGCATCATTTGGCACAACCCCGACAGGTTGAACAGAGAATATATTAAAGAATCAAGAATTCAAGCCTTACATTTGCAGTAGTATTGTCTACACATCGAGTGTCTCCAAAGCTCAGTGAGAGTTTCACTGATCACACCTTGCCCCTCTGTGCACGTTAATAGCACTCACCAAAAGACAAGTCCCTTCATCATTTCAATCTAATCAAACAACATCTTTTCTTGAATCTTTCACTATAACCATGTCTGTGTGAATCCAAATATCAACTTGCACCATCCTTGTAAGGAATTCAACAACATCTTCACACTTCATCCACGTGGGGACTTAAATATCATCACACACAATCGTTGTGCAGACTTTAATTTCATCAGCTGGTCTGATAGCACAGTGAGTAGAGCACTCACTTTGACATCTGTGTAGTCTTCTGACGCAGGTTTGAATCCCAGCAGGCCCAAACTCAGCCTTTCGTCCTTCCGAGGTCGATAAATGAGCACCACACACCATGGGTAATAATAAGCAGCGCTCAGATGCCTGAGGGTTCGAAGCGCTATGTAAATGCTAAATTATTCTTATTATCACACACATTCTCTGCAAAGACTACCTACCATCCCAAAACATCCATTTGTCAGGTTGAATATAAGCACACAGCAACCCTGAGTTGACTTTACTACCACCCACACAGGCCAGGTGAGAACGTCAGTATATTTACACAATACTGTCAGAAATCTGGTGCACTCTCTCTCGTCCTCTCCTCTCCCTCCTGCTATAACACAGAACATGTGTATTTTTAATCTGTGAGACACTATTACACGGGCAACAAGGTGACGACTATCTGCTGCAACAGCTCCCAAATGTTGCCGGTAAATGCAGCATGAGAAGTTACTATTCCAGCATGCTCACTCGGCCCACACATCATTGCCTCTCACCTGCAACGTCTGCCATGCCACATGTATGTGCCCAGTGAGGCTTGTGAATTCTTTCATTGGAGGGGTGCAAATATTATCCAAGAATGTACCTGAGTGAACAAGAGCTAGGAGGGAGCCCCAAACAACCAAGGGGATTGTCAGGGATCTCCCCAGATACATTTATTTCAAATAACCAGTTAAACGGTACATTTTACACCACTCTGTAAAAAAATGGGTAAACCTCCATCAAATGTACAATCCATTTTGTAGGGGAACACATGAAAAAATCCATTTGGGTCATGTCACAGCAATACTCAGGACTATTTTCAAACATATTTTCATGATGCCGTGCACACAATGTATGGCAGCATTCTGCCTGTGTATACAAGCAATACCACATAAGAACACAAACAGGTGGGCTGTGCTCATCATGTCAGTATTGCTGCTGTGGGGAAATTGCCAATGATAGCTGTGCCATTATGTCAGTATTCCTGTATAACAATACACTCACATTATCTTTGCCCATAATGCAATCATGCCTTTCTAACACACCATGGTTGCTAGTTGTGCCAGCATATGCCATTGTACTCACGTAAGAACACACTCATATTGGCTTTACACTTAATGACAGTAATCCAACTTTAGGTATACCTGTCCATACTGGATGCACTATTGTCAGTACTGCCATGCACCAAAACAATTGGGCCCCATTACAAGGTTGGAGGTAGCCTTGCCGGCAAAACCGGCAAGGCTTCCTCCAAACTTGCAAGAAAGTCCGGCACCCGCGAATGGGCAATTTCTACAGGCTTGCTGTGCTCGTGGGTGCCTTTCATTCCGCCAGGCCAGACCTGGCGGAATGAAAGGCACCCGCGAGCACAACTCCGAGTTTGCTGGTCTCTGCCGGTACCATTGTATCTGGACCGGCAAACTCGTAATGAGGCCCACTGAGTTTGGCTTTGCACATAAAGCAGGTAATGCCACTGTAAAAAAAAAAAAAAAACATGTCCATGCTGGCTGCACCAACATATGCCAGTATGCCCGGACAAGAACATACTCAGGTTTGCTTTACTCATAATTCCAGTAGTGCCACTGTGAGAATGCATTTGCATGGTAGCTGCACCAATGCAAGTCAGTACCTCTATGTACGATCATGCTGACTTTGCCATAATGCATCAATACCAGTGTAAGGAAACATGTTCTGGCTGTCTGTGCCTAAACATGCCACTATTCCCTCCTAAAGACACACTCATGATAGCCTTACCCAAAATACACGAATCCCACTGTATACACATGTCCACCCTGACTGTGCCAATACTTGCTAGTATTGCCATGTAAGAAGAAACTCATGTTGACCTAATTAATAAAATAAACATGTCCTTGCTGGCTGCATCAAAATACACTAGTATCCTCATATAAGAACAAAGTTATTTTAGCTTTGCCCAAAATACACTCACGCAGGTGTAGGAAATCATGCCAATGCTCGTTGTTGCAATGACGAGCAGTTATTTCCACTTAACGCATTGATGCCACTGTTGGAGGACATTCGATGTCTGGCAACGGTGATGCCTACAGATTGGCCACTTTTGGAAGTATGAGAATTGGTTGCATACAGTCAATGTTCACAGCCTCACACCCTTAAAGGTACAACCACCTTAATTTGGGAAGTCTAATCTCAAATGCTTTCGAACATGTCTTCCTCCATTGTCACACACACCTCAAAACATGGTGTGGGTCTTGCCAGCAAAAAAGGTCCTAATTTGTCCATTCTTTTATTTCCACGAGAGTTCAAGCACCTCAAAGCAGTTCATAGCTGGCATTTGTCTCTGTAGATGTAATCATATTAACATTTAACATTTCCATACTGGATCCCAAGTGTTACTGTCAGTGCATCGTCCTCCCGCTGCAATGACCGGCCTTCTTCCATTCAACCTGCATCCACACTACAAATATGCATTTCACTCACACTTGGACGCCCATACATATACACTGCACTCATGTGCACGCAATGACACATTCACATACGGACAGAGACACAGATAACCCTTTGCATGCATTCATGCATACATACACATAACTTTTTTTCCAACACACTTAACTGTTTGCACTTAATCTGGTCCCCACCATCACATTCTGATGAATTTGACCCACTCTACACCCAGCAACATGATTTCACCAAAATGCCCGGGGTAGCAGAAGTGACACCACATGACCCTTGACCTCTGATGACATCACAGGAAGTGATGTCATTTGGCCCCACCCCAAAGTGACATCACAGGAAGCGATGGAACAATACCTTTCACCCCTGGACAAAACAGGAAATGGCATCACATAGCATTGTTCCTAAGTACACTGTGAAAAATATAGTTACAGTATCCCCGCAACGTGATGTCACCATGTGCATCGGCAGAAAAAAAAAATATGCTAAACTGCAACTTGCAAAAAAGCAAAATTCATAGTCCAAAATGGATGCTTATTCTACTCTAAATGCTTTTTGGGAGTTTTTGTCTGCATTGTGAATTTGATGTGTTTAAGAACCAACTATATCAGTGACTCACTCCCTGAAGTGTGCCTTAAATAAACCTTTAATGAGTCTAGCAATTATTGTATAGAATTCCAGAAAGACAAATTATTTGTTATTCCTATTCTTTCCTATTTAGGGTCACTGCTCAAAGTGTTACACTTGGGGGACCCCCTGTTTTCTTTTAAAGAAGCCTGAAAAAGAAGGCCAGCCACTCTAGAAACAAAGAGCCACATGGCACTGGCCACAGACCAGGAGCTTCCATTTGCAACAAAGAAAATCGTTTTTCTTAACATTCTTTTTTAGGGGTAGCAAGGGAGACCATAGGGGTAGCAAGGGGGACGTCAGGGGTCGAAGGTGCAACTCCTGGCGACCCCTAAATGACGTCCCTGCCTACACGCCGTCTGGCCGCCCAAGTAGCCTCTCAATGAACATCACGATAGCCTTGATTGACAGATGGGGAGGTGGTGGACCAGACCTCCAACATCAAACCAGCCTCTCAACTTAGCGGTTTACGCTATCTGGGTGGAATTGTGCAGCTCTGTGCAGAAAGTAAAGGAAATGATTGTGGCGCCGCACATACCCGCTTGCAAAGCCACACCCATTGCGCCTGGGGAGCACCACATGACCCGTCACAGCATCTGTCTGTATGAGTACTGTGCACTGGGTGAGAGATGTATCCGAGCTGGCATATTTTCGCACACGCATTGCACTCACACTTGTACGCCCATACATAGCCACAGCACTCATGTTCACATGCCGACACATTCACACATGGACAGAGACACCGATAAGCCTTTGCATGCATTCATGCATACATAGAGATGCAGATGAGGTTTTTTTCTTTAGCACTTACCTGTTTACACCTAATCTGGTCCCCGCCATCACATCCTGAGGGATAGAACCCACACTGCACCTGGCCGCCCGAACACCCTCTACACGAACAGCATGCTTGCCTTGATTGGCAAATGGAGAGGTGGCGGGCCATACCTCCAACACCCAGCCAGCCTCTCAGCTTAAATGCTTATGCCATCTGGGTGGAATTATGCAGCTCCATGCAGAAAACAGAGAACACGATTGTGGCATGGGACATGGCCCTTTGCAAATCCAACCCCATTGTACCTGCGGAACACCACACAACCTGTCACAATCTCTGTCTGCATGAGTACTGTGCGTCCGGTGAGAGATGTACGTTGTACACGTGGATCCAAACTGACATATTTTCGCTTAGCACCTAGGAAAAGGGCTTAGTTTCGCCTAAATACACCGCCCACCTCTGTCAATGCCATTCACGTAGCCTACTCAACTCCTGCTGCCACACACCCTCACTTACACATGCTCATGCGCTAACCCCATGCCCAGCCCACTCTCACCTCAGTCTGCCATGTTATGCGATGTGTATCTCAGTATGCTACACAATAAGATGAAATATATATGCACTTTATAAAAAGCTTAACATTTACGGGCCATGTCTGCTCTGTGTAAATGAGGTCACAAATACGTGAGTTAGGGAAGAAAGCGGTTTCAGTCTGCTGTCTAAAAGAATGCGGATTCTGTGCATTGAGTCTAACACTGTAAAAGTTACTTACTCACCACCTACTGTACAATTATAGGTTGTTCTTGTGGGTGCGTTTTCTCGCCGTCACCATAACCAGTACAATGAGGGACCCTGCAGTAACTCAGACAGAAAAGAGCCAAGTAAACATTACTTTATTTAATGCACAAGCATTCGCGAATGGGCCGCAAGTTCAAACGTCTCGCTAAGCAAGTCGTCGAAGTCCGCGCCTTCCTCTACACATCGTGCTCTTTTATACTTTTCTGTTTACATTGCCTTGCACATAGCACACGTCCACCCCAGGGCGGATCTCCAGTTGGAGTTTATCTGAAGTATCCAGTTGGAGTTTAACGAACAACCATTGCACATTTGCTATCGTGGTCTATCGTGGTTTCCTGTTATCCCGGTCTTCACATTCTTTCGTGCCCCTTTGTGCCCGTATCTCTGTGCTCGAGGCCATGCTTACTCATTCCTTCCCCCCACCCGTATTCTGCAGATAGTTTTAGCAGGCTCAGCATGCTTCGACATTCAGTGACCAAACACAATTCTTCTGTTAAAAACAAGTTCTTGCCGGGTCAGCAGGTCTTAAACGCCGCCGTATAAAAGAGAAGGCCTCTTCTTTTAGCAAAAAGTACATTCATTTAACGCATATGGTGATTAGTACAAACTTCAAGTGTGAGCACAACGTTACATATGCATGCATACCTTCAATCCACCCTTTGCTCACACTTGAGCATCAATCTAAGCAGTCCTAGCATAAGCAGATGGCAGGAAAGCAACATCATTACATAATGTATGTACCATAATCTTCTCCAGGCCTCCCATGTCAAAAAATTCCTGTTGTACATGGCTTTTATCCATTGGATTTAGGCGCGTTATGCTGGAAGAACACATGGAAACACAGCACGACACACATACCGGGAATCATTGGATGCAGAGACAAATTCCTACAACTATTGCCGCTAGAACCAGTATGGGCGTAAGGAGCTGCCACCCGATTTCTTTTAGGAGCTTCATCCACCAGCTATCTCCTGACCCTTCCTCCTGGTGGATACTATCCGCTATTTTATGTAGTTTGTTTATTCCATCTAAGATTCCTGTACTTTCTTCTGGTATGTAAACACAACATTGGGACCCCACCATGAAACAGACCCCGCCCCTTTCTGCAGTGAGTATGTCTAAAACATACTTATTCTGGAGAGCCACTAGCCGAATTGCTTTCATTTCATAAGTGATGTTTTCCATTAGGTCTGCGGATTCTTCGATTACAAACTCAAGGGCCCTGCTTAGCTTTTGGATTTCTTGACTGTTCATAAAGATGCCCGCTGGAGGAACCAGGGCCCCCATCAGATCTATAAACGTTTCCCATCCTGTAGGTTGATACGTAGGAATTTTTGGGTTTACTGCTCGTTTATTTCTGCTGTGTATTTCTTTATGCAGAGTAGACGGGGCATATACCATCACAGCCGGCATTATTCTGGCTATGTAACATACCCCAACAAAATCTTTCGCTAACCACAAATAAGCCCTCTTGTTACAGACGTAGGCATGTCCTTCTATCTGTAACAATCCCTTCGTGTAGTTATTTAGATTCACCATTTGACTGCACCCCGAGATCATTCTTTGATTACCTCTTGTGCTTCTCTTAAAACATATATTCTTTGGCCTAAACTCTTGTGTGATGGTGATAGGGGGAGGAGGTTCTCTTACTATCTGTACCATAGCAGGTGCAAGCCCGATTCCCTCAATTTTGATTTTATAGCGTATCTTTTCCATTAGAAGGGTTTTGTTCTCTCCTCTAACATAACAAGCGGTATTCGGTATCATGTATTGCTGTGCTGACACTATTCTCATGTAAATTAATGTACACCCGGCATCCTCAGTAACTGGCGACGCGTACACTGGGATGCCTTCACTGCTATGTCGGGGCATGTGGGTGCAGATCCAGCAATCAGTTTTATTCACTACCCCATATGTTGTGTTTATTATCTTCACGTATTCATTTTTAGCATAGTCTTCCGGGTCGTGTTGGTCATAGGCATCTCGATTCCTGCTCTTGACCCGATCTATTCTCCCTGTTCCGTTTGACACGGGTAACAAGTTCTTTAATTCATATCTAGATGGATGTTCCAAATACCAGAATAATATGGCGAACGCTATTAATACTACTATCGAGCATACAAAAAATAAGATTTTGTTCCTTGTGGTGCAAAGTGGTGTTTTTCTCTTACCTTCTGTGTTTGGGGAGCATACATTTATCTGCTCAGGGATTAAACCAGCATATACGGGTGCAGACATAATTCAGTATGTGGCTCAATTATAGGTACGTATGCGTATCAGATGCAACCTAGCGATATAGCTGTATTCCCTATTTAAAGCACCAGTGTCCTTATTACTCTAATAGTGGTATGTCTCACTGAAAACCTTCATCCGATCTGTCCCACGCCTTGTAGTGCCTGTCCCATGAGGGGAACGCCGGAGGCCCTTCAGGCTACAAGCCCGTTGTCTTCAGTAAGGCACAATCCTGCTAAAACCAACAAGAGAGTCCAAATGTTCATCTCCCTAATGATCAAAGTTCAAAACAGTGTCCTTACACGTTGCTTGGCACATACACGTCACGGGATCGGAGACGATGGGCACACCTACTAATAGTGTCTGGCAGTACTGTTGCAACCTGGGGTTGGTTGGTTCCCTTTTCTGGAGGAATCAGTAGTGGAAGCGTCTTCTTGACGTGATTCACGTGGTACCAGTGCGATTTGCCATCAACTTTTACCGCAGTTTGTGTCGCGAGGAGCACTTGAAACGGGCCCTTCCATGTGGGTTGCAGTCCGCTGGTGCGATCGAAGGCTTTTATAACAACCCAGTCACCGGGCTGCACGTCGTGACCTTCTCCTATCAGAGGAGATGGAGCTACTGCGTTCACCTGTGCATTAATAGAAATCAGTCTATTAGTTAACCCAATACAGTACTGTTGTAATGCAGGCCATGCTTGCTCAGACAATCTCTTAGGTGATATGGGGGTCCCAATACTTGGTGGACGCCCCATAACAATTTCGAAAGGAGATAAACCATGTGTACGCTTAGGCATAGTGCGCATACTCAATAATGCAATAGGCAATGCATCCGGCCATTTCAGTCCCGTTTCAGCACAAGCCTTTGCCAGTTTGTTCTTCAGTACCTTTTTTGTGCCCTCTATAATCCCAGCTGATTGAGGATGAAAAACTGCGTGGAAGCGTTGATCAATACCAAGGGCCTTGCAAACTTTGCGTACTACTTCACCAGTAAAATGAGTCCCATTGTCAGACCATAGATATCTGGGGACCGTATACAAGGGCACCCAGTGTTTCAATATGCATTGTGCTGTGGAGGTGGCACTATTGTCCCGCAGGGGATATGCTTCCACCCATCCTGAGAACCCACATCTCATCACCAAACAGTAGGAATGTTTATTTACAGGCTCCAGCTGTATAAAGTCCATATACACCACCTCAAAAGGGCAGGTGGGTAACTTACTGTGGCCCGCCGGGGCTGGTACACCTTTCCCCACATTGTATAGAACACATATTTCACATTGTTTTGCCCATTGACGACAATACATTCCCAATCTTTTGTTGTACCACACAGCACTCAAAACTTCTTCCATAGTCCTTGCGTTAACGTGAGTTGGACCATGAGCCACACTCACTATCACAGGTAAGTATGCATCAGGTAGTACCCAAGTATTCGTATTGGTATGTGCCCATAGCCCATCTACCGTCTCCTCGTATTGATCATCCTTGTGCCAAGATAGTCTTTCTTCAATGGTTGCATCTGCTTGGATTTCCTTTACGCGCTCCTTCGTCCCTTCCATAGTCACATCCCTCCCCACTATGAGTTGTCGGGCCTCCCACCGTGTATCCCTTGTGGCAGCTAGTTTAGCCATCTGGTCGGCTAAGGAGTTTCCTTGCGTGACATAATCTAGAGTCCTTTTATGCGCTGGGCATTTCACTATGGCCACCATCTTGGGCAACGTAAGGGCTTGTAATAATTCAGCAATCAATTGGGCATGTTTAATAGTATCACCTTGGGAGGTTAAAAACCCACGCTCTCCCCAGAGTTTACCAAAACTGGAAACCACCCCATGAGCGTAGGCTGAATCAGTATAAATTGTCACTTTCATACCGCTGCTTAACACTAATGCTCTCGTTAGCGCAATCAATTCTGCTGCCTGGGCCGATTTTTCACACACTTTCCCACTCTCAATCAACCGCTCCCCTGTGGTTACAGCATACCCTGCTGTTGTCTCCCCATTTGGCAGTTTGAAACAGGAACCATCACAGAATAATATACCCTCATTATCAACCAGCGGGGTGTCTTGCAGGTCTGCTCTACCCTTAGTGTGTTCTTCCATTTGGATTACACAATCATGCCTAATGTCATTAGGTGAGGCGGGCAAAGGAAGCAGTGTCGCTGGATTCAAAGTGTTACATCGTTCGATTTTTACATTACTGGCAAACAGAATCATCTCATACTGTGTGAGTCTAGCTGTGGTCAAATGCTGTGTATGCACTCTATTCAGGAGAACGTCCACCGCATGTGGGACTTTTACTGTCACTTCGCTCCCTAGGATGATACCTGCACTTTGTTTTAGGGCTGCCGCTGCTGCGGCCACTGCTCTCATGCATGGGGGTAGGCCTCGAGCTACTGAGTCCAGAGCACTGGAGAAATATGCACATGGTCTCTGTTTACCCCCTTGTTCCTGCGTTAAGACTGACACAGTGCAACCTTCCTGTTCATCAACGAAAAGGCAAAATCTCTTGGTATAATCAGGTGTGCCTAAGGCCGGTGCGTGGCATAGAACATCTTTCATAGCTGTCAGGGCTTTTTCCATCTCAGGTGTCCATTCTAATGGTCCGTTTTCTTGTATGTCTTTTAAGGCTTTTAGCATGGGCTGGATCAATACAGAGAATTCAGGAATCCAGTGCCTACAATAGGATAAAACACCAATTATCCTTCGGAGACCTTTTGCCGTGTCGGGGCCTTTTATGGACTGTATCAAAGCAATGCGATCAGTAGACAGAGTTCGCCCCTCTTCGGACAACTCAAAGCCTAAATAATGGACCTTTTGTTTTACATACTGCATTTTGGCTAGGGCTACCTTGTGCTTATTCTCTGCTAAGTGCATTAGCACCAATCTGGTCACATAATGGCATTCCTCTTCGGTGGCTGCACATAATAGCAAATCATCAACATATTGTATCAGAGCAGTGTTAGCGGGTAGGGCTAGGTTATCCATCTGTGTTTTTAGTGCTTGGCTGAATATGGCGGGACTTTCTGTATATCCCTGCGGGGCTCTAGTAAATTGGTACTGTCTATCTCGAAGAGTGAAACTAAACAGGTACCTGCTTTCTTCGGCAATAGGAATGCTGAAGAAGGCATTTTTCAAATCAATTACCGTAAACCATTTCGCTGTTTTGGGAATTAAAGTGAGTACACTTGCAATATTAGGGACAACTGGATATCTGGGTTCTACTATTTTGTTTATCTCCCTCAAATCAATAATGAAACGATAGGGTACCGCTTCATCACCTTTCTTGTGTACTGGAAGGATCGGAGAGTTGCAAGGGCTATCATTTGTTGGCTCTACCACCCCTAACCGTATCATATCCTGTACTATTTGATATAGTGCCTGCTCTCCCTCGTGTGATATGCGATATTGTTTTATCCTGGGCAACCTGGCACCGGGCTTTAGTTTGATTACTACTGGGGAAACATCCAACACCCCTACATCATTCCCATGAGTGGCCCATAGTTCATTCGGGATGTCTTGGAGTTCCGGGGGCAGGGTTTGCGTTACTCCTATCATACCCATAGGTTTGCTTATAGTCATTCTCACCCCCTGAGGGGAGCAATATATTGTGGCCCCTAGTGTCTTTAATGCATCAATACCTAACAAGTTTTCTGGGCAGTGATTGGTCAATAGCCACCCATTCTCCCATTTTACCCCATGAAGTTCCGCTTCTACTATTTCACTTACAGGAGTCTTTATTGGATTTCCCCCAAATCCATCTGATACCTTGCTTTTATCCGATAATGGGACAGCGGGGACGGCTCTGATATTCACGGAACTGTTTCCAGCTCCCGTGTCTACCAGACATCTCAAGTTTCGGTGGGGGCCGATCCTAATGGAGGCATAAGGCCCCCTCTGATCTATATGTACTTGTACCACTCCCGCTGTCTCATTTCGGCCTCCTCAGGACATATCACTTGTATTATCCTGGAAGTCGTCATTATAGTATACCCCTTCCCCACATCCTTCGCCCTGGCATACACCTTGTACTTGTGTTGTTTGTCGTGGTTGATACAGTAGATTGGGGGGAGGCGGGGCCGGCCAGGGAACATCCCCTCTTGCTTGTCCGTCAAAGGCATTGGGTTGAGGGGGTTTAAACATTCTATTGTCTTGGTTGCCGTACCCACCAGTCCTATTTCCTGGGGCAAATGTTGTCTGTGAAGGGGGCCGTACGCCCCTTCCTCTCCCACCACTCTGGGGACACTGGGATTTCCAGTGTCCGGATCTCTTGCAGAAGGCACATACATCTTGGGGTAGCCCATCCCTCCTCCCATATAGCGCACCTCCTTGCACTGTACCTCTACCTGTCCCTTGGCCCCCTATCATGTTGCTACTATAGCCCTGTGACGGGCCATTATTATTGTAGTTATACCTGCCTTGGGGCCCTTGATGCAACTGTTGCATCAACACTTTGGTTTTTAGATCCTTCTCTTGTCGTGCCTTTTGTTGTCCCTTTACTCTTTCCCCTCTTTCATAATACCTGGCCATTTCGAGGAGATCCCGGGGGTTTCTAGTCATCCACGTACTTTCTGCCTTCCTAATGTTCTCCTGGATTGGCCCGTGGAGCCCTTCTATAAAGTTTGTGGCAAAGTACCGTTGGCCCGTCTCAGACCCTATCTCTAGCCCACTGTGTGCTTTAAATGCTGCTTCGTAACGCAGGAAGTACTGTGCTACTTCCTCACTTGCGCCCTGTATCACAGCAGACAGTTTCTCCACATTCACATCAAATGGGGATAATACCTTTTCTAGAGCCCTCAGGACTGCCATGCCATGCCCCCTTAGGGGTTCGGGATATTCCTCATGCAGTTTCCTATTTTTACTCGCCTCCATTACATCTTTCCATTTTATTGTATCATTGTCTTTGGCACGAAAGGGGGTCCATATTTCCTCTGGGACAATAGCTAACAATATGTTATCTACATCCTCTACAGTAAATAACCCGGGTCTGAATAGCTTTCCTACTTCTTTGTAGAATCCTGCCGGGTCTATACGGGGGTCGGGGATGGACTTGGTGATATGCATCAATTCTATTCGAGATAAGGGGACATACACATAGGTGCGCATCATGTTACCAGTAACTGCATCTATGGTGGGTTGACACTCTCTCATTGGCATTGATAGTAACTTTTCCGTGTTTGTTTGTTCACTTACAAGGGCCTGCACTGGTGGTGAAGCAGAGGACTGGTGACTAAGGTTTTTCTCTTTTATTTTTTTATAATCTTTTAACAGTTTCTCCACCTTAGCCATTCTCCATTCTTCCGCCCCAGAATCATCCACTCTTATATTAGGTAGAAGTTTCTTATCCAATTCCGTCTTAATCCTATTCCACTGGGACACATATCTAGGCTCCTTTTCCTCTTCTATATCATCCACCCTAATAAGAAGATATTTAATTACGTTTACTTGTATAGGCCAGCCAAGGCCCTCCATCAGACTCACCAGGGTGGACATGGACTGCGAGTGTATGGATGCTATCATACGATTAGCTACGTTTTGGCCCACCTGGTCTGCATCTTTGAGTTTAGCCTCTCTTTCCCTCACCTCTCTTTCCCATGGCCTCTTTCCTTCTCCCATTCAACACCGCCCCTTATCACTTCCGCTATTATGTCGGACATACATCCCCATAACTGAACACTGGACGCAGTCACTGGTAGCAACGCGACAGCGTCCTGATATGCTGAGGGCAGATCCGCAGTACTCTGTCCTCTCAATTTACAGTTACCCTCATGAAAGGTATATAGTTTAGTGGCCACTGTCCTAAATTCCAAAGGTGTCAAACGCCCCAATTGGTCCCGTAGGCTGTCATTGAGGGGTGTGCCATACAGCCCGGTCATAAGGATTTGCAAGTCTCCATCTCTATCCTTTTCTACAGTAGTCGTTCTCCTATGGTCTATCAACCTATCTGGGTCTCCATACTTCATTGGGAATTCCGCCCTCTCACCCTCACCTTCTCTCGGAGGAGCCGTAGCCCCTGGAAATAACAATTCAGTCGTTGTTTGTTCTGCTTCTAGTCCTATCACATCTTCATACCGAGGCGCCGGCAAGGCAGGATACATACCCCCGCTATTCTTAATCATCATACGTCTATCCAACTGGTCTAGTTTCTCATCCTTCTCTTTTATCTCTAGGTCACGTAATTTTTGATTTACTGTTCTCTTCTGCCCCTTTGCCTTTTGTTTGTTCTGAGCATTGCGCCTGCGCATTGCTTCTACCCTCCATAGTCGTATAGCCTCAAACTGTACGGGTCTGACCCGTCTTTTTACTAATTCTATTTCTACTTTGGCTATGCAGTCCACATCAAAGGACCCGGTGTCTGGCCATTTATGCTCAATCGAATCTTTTGTATATTCAGACCACTCCCTTAAGAACAATGTTGAATTCAATCCATGTTTAATCAACATATCAAATGCAGGGGTTCCTTCAAGAGGGGCATAGTGTCTCTTGCCTATACCACTCTTGCTGGAAGCCGCTAGACCCATTTTGTTGGTATACCGCAATTGCCTAAAAACACTCACCTTTCCCAAATGTGCATTAATAGGCTAACATTAACAGTACATCCTCCTGACATATATCGCCATACCAATATCAATACATCACCGTTTCATCATTATTATTACATAGACGGACATACCACCGTCCTCTTTATAAACCCTAAATCGTTATTTCCTTATTCCATCATGCATCCATCCATACCACTTACCTTAAGGGTCCCGCCAGAGTGTTCCGGACCCGAAGGGCGACAGCCTGCTGTTCCACAGCCGACGGAGCCGGAAAAACAAGGATGACGCGTTGGTTGCAATCAAAGGTGCGGATTCAGTTGTTGGGGCCCCGTGATCAATTCCTTCTCTGGTTCCGCCGCGGCGTTCCTCACCCAGTGACGGACTGTCGCTCCTTCGCATCCCACTTCTGACACCAAAATTGTGGGTGCGATTTCTCGCCGTCACCATAACCAGTACAATGAGGGACCCTGCAATAACTCAGACAGAAAAGAGCCAAGTAAACATTACTTTATTTAATGCACAAGCATTCGCGAATGGCCCGCAAGTTCGAACGTCTCGCTAAGCAAGTCGTCGAAGTGCCGCGCCTTCCTCTACACATCGTGCTCTTTTATACTTTTCTGTTTACATTTGCCTTGCACATAGCACACGTCCACCCCAGGGCGGATCTCCAGTTGGAGTTTATCTGAAGTATCCAGTTGGAGTTTAACGAACAACCATTGCACATTTGCTATCGTGGTCTATCGTGGTTTCCTGTTATCCCGGTCTTCACATTCTTTCGTGCCCCTTTGTGCCTGTATCTCTGTGCTCGAGGCCATGCTTACTCATTCCTTCCCCCCACCCGTATTCTGCAGATAGTTTTAGCAGGCTCAGCATGCTTCGACATACAGTGACCAAACACAATTCTTCTGTTAAAAACAAGTTCTTGCCGGGTCAGCAGGTCTTAAACGCCGCCGTATAAAAGAGAAGGCCTCTTCTTTTAGCAAAAAGTACATTCATTTAACGCATATGGTGATTAGTACAAACTTCAAGTGTGAGCACAACGTTACATATGCATGCATACCTTCATTCTTTACAACAAATGGTTTGCCTACAAACCTGTTTGCACACAAATCTTTTTTCACGAGAAATGCTGGAATGCGCCGTCATCGCTTGCAGTGGACAAAGGTGATTTACAAACAGGACCAGAGTGTGCATAGCTGTGATGCAGACATTCTGATGCCTTTTGTGAATATTTTTACACTGATTTGTTGGTCAGATGGGATGTTTTCCCTAACAAGATAGTGCTTCCCACTTCACAAACAGGAAACATTTTAGATGCAAGGAAACCCCACCCCCACTGAAGCGTGTATTTTGTGAGAACTGCCTTATGACACACATTGGGCCTCATTACAAGTTTGCCGGTCCGGTAACAATGGTGGCGGTAAACTACCGGCACTGCTGTTGCCGGACCGGAAAACTACGAGTTCTGTGATCGGGTGCCTTTCCGCCCGCCTGGTCTGTCCAGGCGGGCGGAACCGGCACCTGCGAGCAGACCTGGACGGATGCACCGGCACCATTCCTGAATCCGGCCTCCCCATTTCCATTGAGGCCAATGGGACTCAAATGGGAATGGGGGGTAATAATTACCAGCATCCGGCAATGGGGATTTACTGAGTCCGCCGGGGCTGTAATGCCCCGGTAAGTCCCCATTGCTCGGTGCCGGTAAATTCATGACCCCGGCGGCAGCCGTGCCGGTATTTACCGGCACGGCTACCACCAGGGTCTTAATGACCCCCATTGTGGTGCCACTTGAATTGATATCTCTCATGCAAGATTGTTTTACTTTTGTCCATCACGGCCACTTAACAGGCCTCATTGTGAAAGGAGCCCCAAGCATCCACGTAGGTGCTCAGAACTACTTAGGAGCTTAGTGCTGGGCATATACACCGGTCACTAATGCATCCAAGGGGTCAGCCAGTGAATCGTTCGTACTGGTGCCTGGCCCTTATGAAATTCACAGGTCACCTTTGTCAACGGGGCATCCTCTGCGCTATTTTCAGATTAGTGCATCAAAGTGGCTGTTACCTGTAATGCGCTACAGTAAAAAAACATTGAACATTTGTATGGTAACTACACATCTTTGACAATCATCGTCTTAAAGCTATTGGGCCTTGTAGGCGTCATCCAAATGAAAGAAAAGTGAACATTAATTGTTATACCTTCTGTTGAAACTTTTGGAGATGAAATAAGAATTGTATTCATGTAATGAATTGTCTCCTTGCTGTATTTTATTATTATTACACAAATTAAAGGTTTATGTATTTGTTTTATATACATGAAAAAGTGTTTATAGGGCGTTATATTATGATGTTTTATGTGTTTATAAAATGTACTTGATACATGTTGTTGTTTTTACATAAGGTTAACATTGTTTAACCAATTTATAAACAATACAAAATAAAAAATAGAATTGTAACTTATGGGTGCTGAAATTCTATTTATTACCAGCTACTAACTTCAAAATCTGTAAACAAACACCCACACTCTGGCTACAATAAACTGCACATTTTTCACTGAAATAATGAACAACGAATCCACTAGTGTATAGGTAAGTTCTTAAACAGCTAAAAATAAACCTTCTGAAAATATATGAAGCCAAATGCAATAGTTAATTTCATTTATAGTAATTTTAAACGAATGGGGGAATTGACGTTTATATTTGTGTAAAAATAAAGGCTGTTAGCAATGGCACTTTTCCCTTTGAAATTCTTCTCCAACCTGCCTCTGGGTTCGGTATCAGCTTGCTGTAGTTTGTTTAAATTTCTCTGGGGTGTTAAAGACTGCAGAACCGCCTCCAGCCTACAGGGTCAGAGCTGAGCTAAATGCTCGACATATAACATTAAACAGAGGTTTACCAAGGTAAAAGGTTTAACAAGGTAAAATTGTGTTTAAAGTAATTTTAAATCCTTTGCAAGGAATTACTTTATGGAGTGTTGGATTCAGGCCCCCATAGTAAAACCAAGTCCTCACAGTGTGTATGTGTTTTTTCATGCCCAAATCCCAACAGGGATAGAATCCCACACCACACTTCCACATATGAAATGAACATATCACGGTCAGACTCTCTATAATTCCACAAGGGGGCAGTATTGCCTTTTAAACGAGCCCAAGATCCCAAAGTTATGGGATCTGTGTCTATGAGCCCGTTTTTACATTTCTGGCATTTTTTAAAGGTCGTGCAAAGTTCAATGAGTATGGGAGTTCCTAAGAAAGCATTCGCGAGGCTATTTACGTACAGTGTGTTCTAGATATGTTTTAGCTGTAAACAATACTAGTAGCGCTGCCGGCTCCTTATTGCCTAGTGTGATTTACAGAGACTCTGAGGTCCTGGTCAATTAGGGTAAATGCCAAACATTGCACTGAGTGAATTTTTCTGCATGGTGTCTCTAATAAAATATTAATGAATCACTGCGCGTTCTATAATGCCAATGTCGATGTCCACTTACAATTGGCGGTGATACAATGTACGCCTTTAATGCGCAAACACTTGCTGCACGCACTTAACGGTGCGCAAACAGCGCATTTCTTCTTGTGATTGCCTCCCATGGCATTGCACGCAGCTATATTAAGCATAGGTTAACATACACATAATTTATGTGATATCATATCTCTCTAATAGTGTCCTTATAATAGTACTTTAACGCGTGCAATAGCTGAATGAAACACGTGCATCGTTTTCTAATACTATATTACCACCCTGGATGGGTGCGGTAGCCAATCGGCTCGCTATAAATGCTGGCTGAAACTAGTGATCAAAGAACGCGTTCAAAGCGAGGTGAGTGCCCCATACACCCACCTGCATTTCTGTGTGTAGCCTGCCACTAACCGGCGGTCCCCTCGGGGTAGCTCCCAAGCACTCCAAAGGTAGGGTGAACAGATTTACAGGGCAACTAACATAAAAGTAGGACTACGGGCCTCATTACAACTCAGGCGTTAAGGGTTAACGTCACCGTTAACCCTTAACGCCTGATTCTGATTTTAACGCCTGCTTTTAGCAGGCGTTAAAATACATGGCGCTAACCTGCCATGGTGCTAATTACGGCGGCGTAATTAGCGCCTTCCCCACTCCCATTATGCCCTATGGGGCAAAAATGGGAATGGGGAAGGGAAAATGGGAAATGGGGATTTACCGCCCCACTCACCTTGGAATGGGGCGGTAAATCACTTAGCACCAAGGTTGTAATGAGGCCCTACATCTTGAAAGTGGCTGTCAAGGCAGTACACTTGTTATCTCATGTTATGTTAAAGGTACTTATATAGCGCACTGTCACCAGTGGAGTTAGTCCCCAGGCGCTCTGGCGTATCTGTAAACAAGAAGTAGGGCGGGTAAGGTTAATTGGGTGGAGCGGGAGTAGGAGAGTGGGAGAGGTGGTGTGATGTTTGCGGCTTCAGCTTGGTAATACACCAGGTGCAAGTATCGGATCGGGCGAGACCTTGTGTGCTGTAGGTGTTGTTTATGTGTTGTTGATGCACTTCAGTAGCTTTGGAGGAGAAATGGGTTTAAGTGTTACTGTTCAAAGAAACACATATTATAGTTAATTTATCCCAAACTAACACTATCTTCAGTTGTAAAATGCTAAATTTCTTCTATGCAAGGTTGTGCGTTCCTGCCTGCCAGCTATGAAGACCCACTGCAGTTTCCAACGGGAACATCGGGCCTCATTATAAGTTTGCCCGTCTGGGAACTACGGTACCGGTAAGCATGCCAGCACCGTAGTTCCCGGACCACCATACTACGAGCTGCGCTCGTTGGTGCCTTTCTGCCTGCCAGGTTGGACATGACGGGCAGAAAGGCACCCACGAGCACAGCATGTCGGATGCGCCGGCACCGTTATAAATGATGGCGGCGCATCCAAACTCCCCATTCCCATTCGGCCCTATGAGGCCGAATGGGAATGGCGAGCATCTTTTTTCCGGTGCCGTAAATGGGCAATTACCAGATCCGGCAGGGCTGTAATGACCCGGTAATTGCCCATTTGTGGGTGCCCGAAAAAATTGCAAATTTGGTGGCAGCCTGCCGGTTTCACCGGCAAGGCTACCGCCAAACTTGAAATGAGGCCCATAATCTTGAGAAAGGGGGACAGAGCACTAAATACCGGGACAGTCCTGGCAAAACCGGGACATCTGGTCACCCTATCCATCGGCCCCCATGCCCCCTATATCCCCAATCATCCTCACCTCTTTTATCTGGTTTGTTGGCGGTCCGCCCTTCCCTCACAGCTCTCACCTTTCCTGTGATTCACCATGGAAATTGAAGAGGGGCTGCCACTGATGCCATAACCTGCACGCTCATTTCTTTTTCCCCCTTTTGGTATCTTAATATTGTAACCTCAGCGATTGGTCCCTCGATGCTACTAGCCATGGTACTGGGTAACATCACTGGGGCCCAGTGTTAAGGCTCTCGCTTCGCTTGAGCCTGTAACTTGGGCTCTGGGCTACAGGCAGAACCTTGCCCACTGCAGATGGATATTATCATTTGCGACTGGTGAATTGTTGAACTAGAGGGGCTTAAATGCATGTGTCTGATATGCGTGAGCCAAACAAGCGGGGTTATTCGGGGTTCTCATCATGAGAATAAAAAAAAGCAATGGGTAAAATAGTGCATTTTACAACACTTTCTGTGAAAAAATTTGCAGAAAGGCATACAGCCCGATTCATGGAAATGGGCGCATAGACCCTGCAAAGCCTGCATGCCGAGGAGGACTCAGCGCAAAGTAACCCTATGAGCAAGTCGCTGCTGGAACGACCACACGCATGGAAGAGGCAGAGTACCAGAGCTCTAGAGACATTTGGCTTCTGGGGAAAAGTGAGGAATGAAAGGATACCTGTAAGGAGGTGGAGTTGAAAAGGCGCATTCGTGGCAAGGTCCAAGCTGTGAGGGAGGTTTGAGAGAGAGGAGTCGAAGATGACTCCAAGGTTTCTGGCTTTAGATGAAAGAGAAGGGGGAGAACCCATATATGGTGGCCAGAGTGAAGGGGAGAAGGAGGCAGGGAGGGAGTGGGAGTCCCAATAAGATGGTTCTCTGTCTTGCTGGCTTTGTAGCAGAGATCATTTGATGCACACCAGGACTGGATAGAATATAGGCCGTTGGGAATGGTAGAGGAAGAAGGGGGAGCATCAGAGGGAAGTTTGAAGAAGAGTTTGGTGTCATCTGCATAGCACTGCAACTGAGGGGAGAAGTGGAGATAAGGTGAGCAAGTGGACCGATATAGACGTTAAAGAGCCAGGGTGAAAGGTTAGAGCCCTGGGGAATGCCACACATGGAGATATTGGCAAGAGAGGAGAACGAGCCCAGGATGACCTAGGAGGGACAGTCAATGAGGAAGGAGCTCAGCCAGTCCAGTGCCCGCTCCAAGATACCAAGGGTATCATGGAGCCGTTTTATGAGGATGGAGTGGTTGACTGTGTCAAATGCAGAGGAAAGATCAAGTAGAACGAGGACAGTGGGAGACTGTAGTTCTTTCAACATTCTTAATTCGTCCCCTGGCGCGAACGCGGCGGCGCAAACAGAACTAGCGAGTCTCTGCTGATATTTAAGCCTGACAACGCGCTCTGACTTCAGAGATAGGTATTGTGCAGTAGTTGCCATGCATTGTTGCTGCATGTTTTAGCCTATGCGGTTTTACTTGATTTTATCCTTTTAGCAATATGATTGTGTATTTTGCTGCACCGGACTCAGTGCAATTACCTTTGACCTGACAATAGTATTACTGACATCTGATCATTGTCTCATAGTTTCCTGTTATGTGTGATTTGAATCTGAGACTTCGCTTCGCACACACGTGCAGGAGTGAGTGAAAAAACTACATTTCCCAGAAGGACTGTAGTTCTTTCATCAATCTTAATCCGTCCCCTGGCACGAAGGCGCCAGCGCGAACGTAAATAGCGAGTCTGTGCTGATATTTAAGCCTGACAACACACTCTTACTCCACAGATAGGTATTGTGCAGTAGGTGCCATACATTGTTGCTGCATGTTTTAGCCTGTGCGGTTTTACTTGATTTTATCCTTTTAGCAATTTGTTTGTTTATTTTGCTGCACCGGACTCGGTGCAATTACATTTAACCTGACAATAGTATTACTGACATCTTTTTGTTGTCTCCTAGTATCTTGTTATGTGTGATTTGAATCCGAGAAAAAACTACATTTCCCAGAAGGACTGTAGTTCTTTCAACACTCTTAATCCGTCCCCTGACACAAACGCACCGGCGCAAACAGAACTAGCGAGTCTGTGCGAGTCCATGCACAGACGTGAAGACATGGTGTAGTGCTGCGTCCCCTTTCCTTGATGGCCATAGTTGATGTTCTAGAGGCCATAGCCAAGGCCAGAAAGGAGTCTGTTGATCGTTCTATACATATGGGAAAAGCACTTAAGATGACTCAAGCCCTTGAACACCCTACTGCCACTCTTGACACTCCCAGCGACATTACAGAGATTCGTACTGCATCTATTGCAACTGTAACCAAGCCTATTAGCACGGATAAGGTGAGAATCTCTACCCCAGTGGATATCTGTGCTCAAATGAAAGACGGCCATAGGTCCAATGTTATATTGGCAAAGGGATCCTTTCCTGCAAAACGGTAGCTTTACTCAATACCCGGTATCTAGTGAGGCACATGATAGATGTTCACGATTACATCCTTCAACATAGCGTGGACATCATGTGCATCACAGAGACCTGGTTTACTGGGGCGCATCGAACAAGCAACTCCCCCGGTTATGTGTTTTTTGGGAAACATCGAGAGGGTGGCTTGGGAGGGGGTGTGGTCTTTATATGGGCTCTACGAGGCCAAGAATGAGTGCAAAGGTTGTGACATTATGCACATTAAAATGATATTCAACTTTAATCACAGCATACATTTGGTGCTGCTTTATCGGTTGTCAGGGGAATCTCCTAAGTTTAATGAAGACTTTGGTACCACTGTTGTACCCATGTTAACAGTCAACTCTGCGTTAGTCATACTGGGAGACTTTAATCTCTGGAAGGGAGACATCAAGGATAAAAATCCTTGAAACTTGAAAAATCCTAAAAAGTCACCAAATTACAATCCATAACTCGGAACCGACATACATCAAGGGTCATACCCTTGATTGGGCTGGTAGTGGAGACATCCTGATTGAGAACGCTACCACTAGCCCCTGTATTTTATCAGACCACCACATTGTTTCATGTCAAATAAAGCTTCCAGTTCCCCTTCAAAGAGTACATGAACCTGCACGTAAAATATGAAATAGGAATTTTAAAGCCGTCACTACCCCCATTTTGGCCGAATGCATTAAGGGTTTGATGACTAAAGCCAATGATTCTGATGGCCCTGACACCCTGATTAACATCTATAATGAAGAAATTACAGGTATGTTAGACCAGACTGCCCCATTAAAAGCCAGAATGGTCAGAGATCTAACAAACCACCAGAAATGGTTCTCCCCAGTCCTAGCGGAACTTAAAGCTAAAATAGGCAGGCAGAGCATGCCTGGGTGAGAAAATTCTTTGGAAAACTTGACATCTTGGAAACTCAAAGATAAAGAATATAAGGCCAAGATTTTAGAGGCTAAAAGTAGCTTCTATAATGACCAAATTAACCATGCTGGGGATCAAATGAAGGAGCTCTTCCGACTATTTAGGTCTTGGGAAAAACCTACTGCTACCAGTCCCTCCAGCAAACCTACCAATGAAGACTGCAACAGAGTGCAGAAAGCCTTTGCTGACAAATTGCTAAAGGCTCAAAAAAAGATGATGGAGGAATCAATTATGAAGGTCTCTCCCTCTGGAACCGTTACAGCAGATTGTAATAAGATCATGAAGCATGAGGACCGTGTTAATACCCAAATTAGCCCCCCATGCCTGGAACAAGAAACTGAAACTCAGCCGGAACCACACACTGGGTTTAGGTTCAAAGACCTCACCACGGCAGAGATACAGAATGGGCCTCATTACGACCCTGGCGGTAGAGTGATAACGGCGCCGGTAGTGCTGTCGGCGCCGTTATCACTCTACCGCCACATTACGAGTTCTGCTCGCGGGGCCGCTCTTCATGCCTGGTCAGACCAGACAGGTAGCAACGTCCCTGTTACGAACAGGTCCGTTGTTACCATCCTCCCCATTCTCATTGAGCCATATGGGGGCTCGAATGGGGACGTACCGGCTCCGGGTCCCGCAAATGGGAATTACCGGGCCCGCAAAGTTCGGAATGGCCCGGTTATTCCCATTTTGCGGGACCCGGACCCGAGTTTGGGGATAGCCATGCCAGTAAAAACGACATGGCTACCTCCAAACTCATAATGAGGGCCAATGTCCTTAAATCCTTGCATCCCACCAATTGTCCTGGAGAACTATTTCCATCCAGAAATATTTTAGAGCATAAGGATCTCTTTGCCCCATTTCTCTGTGGGTTTCTAAACTCATCGTTTCGAACCGGCCTTATTCCACAGTCCATAAAAAGTGTGGCGGTTACCCTATTACTAAAATAGGTGGGCTTAATGACGCGGCCATCCTTAGGCCCATCACAAACACTCTCTTTTTCCTCAAATTAATTGACATGGTTGCTACTCTTCAGCTTCAGTCCTATGTCCTGGGAGCCGGCATCTTGCACAAAAAACAATCTGGTTTCCGGAGCTTTAATGGCACCGAAATTGCGCTGCTTGACTTGCAGACCCATATGCTCTGCAAGTTGGAGCATAGCAAGTCAGGGTTGCTGATGCTGTTGGATTTATCGGTAGCCTTTGACTTTCTAGATCATGGAATCCTCCTGGACCGGATGGCCACCATGGAGGGTCTCTCTATGGAGGCAGTAATGTGGCTCAAGTCATTTCTTGAGGGCTGATGTTTGCGAGTCCATTGGGGTGACAGCTCATCAGAAGTGGTGTGCCTCAGGAGGCTTGTCTTTCCCCCTTGCTGTTTAACATTTATATCCTCCCACTATGCAGGGACCTGGAGTGCCTAGACATATTCCTCTGCAATTATGCTGATGATTTTCAGCTTACTCTGGAGATCAGTGGGGACCACAAAAAGAACCAATTTACACTGGACTCAGTGTCTCAGACCATTAAGTGCTGGATGTCAACTAACTGGCTCTGCCTGAATGCAGCGAAGACCGAATTTATGCTGTTCGGCTCCCAGCAAGCCAGAGATAGACTGGGTCAGGTGTGCACCAGTTTAGAAACTGATGGCAGTCAGATTATCGTAGTACATAAGGTAAAGACCCTAGGCACCTATTTGGAAGACAGCTTGGACAGCAACACCCATGTGGCAGCCATTACCAAAAGCACCAACTACCACCTCAAGGTGCTACAGCAAGTTGCCCCACTAGTGTCCGTAGGAAATTGTGTTAAACTAGTCAGAGCGGTTATCCTCCCTCGAGTAGACTATTGTAATGCTCTGTTGGGAGGCGCCAACAGGACAGACATTCAAGGACTGCAAAAGCTACAAAACGCGGCCATCCGTATTATATATCAGATGAAGCGTTCAGAACCTACCTCTGTGGCACGGAAGAAACTGCACTGGTTGCCAGTATCAGCATGTATTCAGTTTAAGATGCCATCCATTTGCCATAAGTGTGTCTTTGGAAATGCCCCAGTTTACCTGAAAGACAGATTGAATATCTACCAACCTAGAAGAAATCTGCGATCATCCGAGGCCTAGCTGTTAGAAGTAAATCGCGTAAAGCAAGGTCATGGATACGGCCTCGCGTTTCATGTACAGGCAGTACGGGCATGTAATGCCCTTCCCGCACAGCTGTGCAAAAGTGAAAATCATCTGGCATTTAGAAAGCAGTGGAAAACCGCCCTATTCCTGAATAATGAATAAAATCACAGTCTTATTTTAGGCTCTTTTCTTCTTCATTTTATGGCGCCTGGATGCCCTCGGGCTTTGGTGCGTTATAAATATACTAACATAACATAACAGAGTTAGTGTCAAGAGATGAGAGTAGTTCTTCATGGGTGTTAGAAGAGCAGTTTACGTACTTCTGGATGCTCGGAATCCAGATTGATGGTTGTGTAGGCAACCAACAAGCTGAGTATGCCGGGCCAGTTGGGAGTAGACCAGCTTTTCAAGGAGTTACCCAAGGAAGGGGGTGATAGAGATGGGGCGGTAGTTCACCTTGGGTGAATTGGATTAATACGTTGATCTGCTTTTCCTGCGGCAGGTATGGTGGGGAGGTCTTCAGGTGGCAGGAGAAATCTGAGGACCCATTATCACTCATTCTAACTTGTTCTTTCTTCGTTTTCAGCCTTGCAAGAGATCCGTGGTGGCCTTCCGAGATGGTACCTCTCCACTCCTGGCTTCCATACTGAGCAAAAGGCAGATCGTGTGCCCGCCCGGGGAACATCATAGTCCCACCAGGAAAAGTAGCCTGACCAATTACTAGAAGTTGCAATTCCTTAGCCTGAGCTAACTTTATTTGACAATGCATGGTCATTTAGTCATTGCATTCTAAGGCCACATGTCTAGCTTCATGTTTATGCAAGGTTCTGATGGAGTGTAGTGAAGGAGAGAAGGAATTGACATTTTTATTAAACAGCAAAATGAGTGTTTAAAGGCTCTGCAAACCGCACATTCATGTAACTTACGTAAAGTGCAGATTCCACATGCATTTTACATACCTACAGCTGGAAGATGCATCGCAGCGCAGGGAGAAAGAGAGCTATCTTAGGGTGATAGTGGACCGTTAGAAATAAACTACACCCCAACTGTATGATATAATGATATTATGAGACAGCCTAGCGTCATGTGACTTCATAAAGGCACTCAGCCACCTTTTATATGACAGGAAATGCCTCGGTGACTTGGGATATCCTTATCATGTCTAGTTGGGTGTACCCCTTTCTTCATAGAGGAATCACTTCACTCCCTTTTTTGGATAAAAAAAGAACCTTCTGGAGACATTTCAATCTGTCTTTAGAGAAGGTTCTAGCATTGAAATGACTGCAGTGCAAATAATAGACGAGGCATTGAAGATGATAGATGACGGAGGCGCATGCGTGCTTGCACTCGATGATTTATCGGCAGCTTTCGCTACAGTCGACAGTGACATATTAGATATCCTTCAGCATCAAATTGGGATTGGTGGGAAGGGATTAGACTGCTGTTGGTCCTTTCTAACTTAAAGTTTGCAGACCGTTGTTATTGGCCAAGATGATTCTGACACAAGTAAGGTACTGTATGGCGTACCACAAGGGTCGATTTTGTCACCACTTTAGTTTAATCTGCATATGGGACAGCTGGGGGAGATTGCAAGAAAACACAAAGTGTACATACATCAGTCTGCTGATGATGCACCGCTACACATCAGGGTCTCCACTATACCAGCAGCCATACAATTGAGAGACTGCCTACAGGGGATTGTAGAGTGGATGGCAGCGCCCTTTCTGAAGCTAAATTTTGCAAAAAGCGAGTTTTTAATGTTCTCACATGAAGTACCAAATCCCCAAATGATTGATTGTTTTTTGGAGCTGAGGGTGCTTGGAGTTTACAGGCTTCATATTAGATTCTAAGCTATTTTTATTGCTGCGCATAAAGGCTATAACAACGGCTGTACACTTTATCTTTTCAAATTAAGAGCTGCAGAAACCCTTCATCACTCATATGCATTTCCACCTCCTGGTTCAATCCTTGGCAAAGTCCCATAAATACCTTGGGAATTCATTGTTAATGGGTCTTCTTCCTAGAAGTTCATTAGACCCATTGAAAGCGGTTTGCAGTGCAGCGGCCCAGCTCATTGTGGGGGCAAGAATATATGATCACATTACACCCATTTTAAAGACTCTCATTGGCTGCCTCTAGAACAGAGGATGGAGATAAAATCTCTCAGTATTACGCCGAAAGCACTTTATTCTAAGACTTGTGCTTATTTAGTAGAAGAACTAAACATCTCCCGAGGGGAGTCATGAATTCTTAAGATTAAAAGTGCCTACATTTCAACTGTCGAGTGCTATGAATCCGCCATTCCCAGGCGCAGCAGCAAGGCGCTTGAATGCACGACCCAGTGATTTAAGAATGACATAAGTTTACTTAACGTTTCAAAAATCAGTAAAAGCATGGCTTTGGAAAAAAGTGTATGAACTATGTTTTAATGGTAAAATGACTACTTTTAGGATTTTAATGCTTCGAGTGATGTCTTAATGATTGTTTTCAATTGAGAGATAATGAATTATGGTCTTTTTTAGTAAATGTTTCTAATAATAGCTATCTTTTAATGATCTTTGTTAGATAATTTGGTATTGTAATTGGTATCAAATATGAACAGCACTCTGATTCATTTGTTTGTTGAGTTTGCACAACACAAAAACTGTAAATAAAATATTTTAAAAAATAGACTCTTCTGGTTGTGGCGTGCCATTTGTCAGATTGCGTTAAAATCCTCTAGTTTTGACATAACAATATGCTGATAATGTTATAATAGTTTAGGTGTGAGGAGAGAGAATGCTAACAGGAAGTTGGGCTCAGGGTGTCATGAACCGTCGCCTACGTCCTTTCTGGACTTCGTGGTCTTTGACCCATAGGGGATTGAATGCAGTAATCCTTCCAACATGGCCTCCTGATACGGAATGCTGCTTGCCAGTCCTTGCGCTCCAGGCGCTATGTTCTACTAAACAGACACGCCCACGCGGCTCTGTGTGTCTCAACGCTACCGCTTGCTGTAGTTGGACGTGTGCTCCTGGAGTTCGCTCGGGGCTTCCTTCTGAATCCTGTTTCCCGGTTCCTTGAATCTCCCTTCCTTACTTCCTTTCATCAAAACTTACCTCCGATCTTCCTGGATTTTCGCCCGCGCTCGGGTCACGGTGTTCCGTGTCTCCGAGCTTGGACATTGTTCCTTCCTGGTCTCCGTCCTGGACATCTGAACGTATCCTGGAGTTGGATTGTTAGCCTCACGCTGGAATCCGTAGACCAGCACACAGGTTTATACAAATCCCGGACCGTGCGAAAGAAGTCACTAAAGAAGGTCTCAAGCAAACAACAAAAACAGGTGAGAAGGGGAGAGACTTGTGACAGATTGAGACGCCTAAAAAACGATACAGAAACAGAGATGGAAGCCGCGGTTCAAGACCTCATGCGAGGCATGCTGGAACTAACCACAGAAGTCCAGAACCTTAAGGCTGAGAATGCTGCATTAAAGCAGCTAGTCTTGTCACGTGACTCTGCAACTAAGGAAAGCGTGTTATTGGGAAGAGTAGTGGACAAGTTTGATGATTCTTCAAAGTCCCTCCGTGCCTTCCTTGATTCATGTTTGGTACACTTCACCTTCAAGCCCAAGTGCTTTTCTACTCCTAAAGCGAAAGTAAGGGTTCGTGATCTCACACCTCACATGTGACGCCTTGACCTGGGCAACCCCTCTAGTCAATTTGGGCGATGCCCTCCTGGATAATTATGATGGGTTCGTGGAAGCCCTAAAAGCCATGTTTGATCGCCCAGAGCAGGTTTACAGCTCCCAAGAACGTTTACTTGAATTTCAACAAGGATCCCAGGATATGCTTACCTACGTGACCCACTTTAAACAACTTGTGAAGGAAGCAGATTGGTCTCAAGAAGCCAGCTTCACTCTCTTCCGAAGAGGCCTGAATGAAGAAATAAAAGACGAGTTAGCCAGAGTAGCTCGCCCAAACTCCTTCCAGGCTCTCATGGACTTTTCCTTGCAAATCGACTTTCGAATCCAGGAAAGAAAGGTGGAGAAAAAGAAGTCTAAGGGCCTCATTAGGACCCTGGCGGAGAGGGTGTTACGCCAGCGTAGTGCATGGCGTACCTCTCCGCCATACTACGAGTTCCCGTAGCGCCATGGAGGTATTCTCCGCCTGGTTTTACCAGCCGGAGAAAACCATGGCGCTACGGGACCTCGTTGTTAATTACGCCACCGTATTTTACGGTGGCGTAATTAACTCCTTCCCCACTCCCATTATACCCTATGGGGCGAAAATGGGAATGGGGAAGGGCAGAATGGGGATTGGGGATTTACCGCTCCGCCGAGGTCGGAATGGGGCGGTAAATCCGCCAACCCCCATGGCGCTATCGGCGGCTTTCCGCCATGCTTCGCGGTGCATTTAGCACCGCGAAGTCCGCCTGGGTCGTAATGAGGCCCTAAGTCAACCTTCCAAAAGGCTGTCACAGACCACCCATCCAGACCAGAGCCCACAGCTTCTCCAACCTGGGATCCAGAACCCATGCAACTGGGGGCCTTCCGTGGACCCATTACCCCTCAAGAAAGAATGGGATTCACACTGGTCTGTGCATGTATTGCGCCTTCGATAAACATCTCATGAGAGAGTGTCCTATTGCTCCTCCACGGCGTTCGGGAAACGCCAGCTCCCGATCCTAGATGGGGCACAGTTTCGGGAGAGAGATGTCTGCTCCACATCAATTCCTTCCTTGAACTCTCCTGGACAAAATAATCTTGTGATCCTTCATGCATTCCTATCGCCTTCCAAGAAAGATTCTTACCCCATCCTGGCATTGGTGGATTGCGGAGCCATGGGCATATTCATAGATCATGATTGGGTCACTACTCACAACATTCCACACAAAACTCGAGAGACAATGCAACCTGTAGAAGCTATTGATAGGAGACCCCTATCTTCGGGACCCATAACCCTTCAAACCAAAGAAATCCTACTTTCTATGAACCACCATCAAGAGAGTATTAAGTTTGACATTATAAGATCGGCCCACTGTCCAATGGTACTAGGCATGCCCTGGTTACAGAAGCATAACCCTGACATCAATTGGGCCGCAGGCTCCTTGTTTCTAGGTTCTGAACATTGCATGTCCCACTGCTTATCCTTAGATACCGTACCAAAGTCCTCTGAAGACTCTCAAAAAACTCAGCAAATTCCAGTCACTATTTCTAACATCATCTGGATTCCCAGAGCCTATCAGGCTTACACAGATGTATTCTCGACAGCCATCGTTCAAGCTCTTCCACCACACAGACCTGAGGATTGTGCCATCGATACTGAACCTTGAGCAGTAATCCCTTTTGGGAGAATGTTTATTTTGTCAGAACCCGAAAAAAGGGCGCTCCGGGAATACCTGGATACCAACTTGGAAAATGGAACTATACGACCATCCAAGTCCCCGGCAGGCGCTTCTCTATTTTTTGACCCCAAGAAGGATTCCAAAGAGCTTAGACCATGCCTAAATTACCGTGGTCTTAACCAGTATACTCTCAAGGATCGTTACCCATTGCCTCTCATCTCGTACATTCTGGAAGCAGTCAGAGGTGCAGTCGTCTTCACAAAATTAGATCTCAGGGGTGCCTACCGTCTTATTCATATAAAGGAAGGTGACGAATGGAAAACAGCCTTTAGAACACCCTTTGGCCATTTTGAATACTTGGTTATGCCCTTTGGACTTGCTAATGCCCCAGCAATCTTCCAACGTTTTATTGATCGGGTGTTTTCTGATATGCTGTTCCTCTTCGTCATTGTATATCTGGACGACATACTGATATACTCCAAGGACCACCTGAAACATGAAGAGCACGTAAAGACAGTCTTACAACGTCTACGTGAACATAAGCTCCTGGCTAAACCTGAGAAGTGTTTTTTCCATGTATCGACTGTTCACTATCTCGGATTCGTTCTTAGCCCAAAGGGAATCGGAATGGACCCCTCAAAGGTTGATTCCATTCTATCCTGGCCTGTTCCAACCACTTTGAAACAAATTCAATCCTTTCTAGGGCTTGCTAACTTCTACCGGAAATTTATACCAACATTTTCTGAGATTGTGCATCCTATTGTTACATTGTTAAGGAAAGATACTCCCTTTCGGTGGACCTCAGCCCAAGATTCGGCATTCCTACAGTTGAAGTCGGAGTTCACACAAGCTCCCATCCTGGCTCAACCCGACATTGATCGACCTTTTCTTGTCGAAACTGATGCCTCCAACTATACCATTGGGGCAGTCCTGAAACAGGAACTTGGCGACAAGTTAGAACACCCCATTGCCTATCTCTCTTGCACCTTGAGCCCCAGTGAAACTCATTATTCCGTCCTGGAAAAGGAATTGCTAGCCATCCGTCAAGCCTTCACTGATTGGCGTCATCTTCTTTTGGGAGCCAAACACCCGGTACAAGTCCGCACGGACCATCGGAATCTTCAAGTCCTGCAATCCCTAGAATGTAGAAACAGTCATCAAACCCGTTGGGCCTTCTTTTTTGCCCAATACCATTTTCAAATCCATCATGTCCCTGGAACACATAACATTATAGCTGATGCCTTATCCAGACATCCTGATTATGAACCCCTTGAAGATCCGACCTTTACTAAGATGTTTCCCCACACAATATTGGTTGTCCAAGCAATTAGCCTCCTGGAGGATATTCAAATTCAAACCCAGTCCTCTAAACCTTAGAAAGAGTTCAAGAGAAACAATCGATGGAATCTCAAAACAAAGGACGGATACCTGTTCAAGGACAATCGCTTGGTCATTCCCACTTCTGGACTGAGACAAAAGATCACAAGCCTATGTCATGATACTTTCCATTCAGGACACCGTGGCATCACTAACACTCTCCATCTAATATAAAGACAAGTTTTGTGGCCAAAGATGAAGGATGATATCAAGATCCATATCCAGACATGTTCAATCTGCAATCAGAACAAACATGATAACAAACGACCAGCAGGTCTCCTGCTTCAACCAGCAATACCAATAAGACCCTGGGAAATCATCACCACAGATTTTATTGTGGAATTACCTTCTTCCAGGGGCTACACAACTATAATGGTTACCATTGATTTGTTCACTCATATGGCTCATTTTACACCTTTATACAAACTGCCATCCTCATCTGAACTTGCTGGAATTTTCCTGGAACACATATTCCGGCTTCATGGGCTACCTTCCAAGATCAAATCTGACCGAGGACCCCAGTACACATCCCAGTTCTGGTAACAGTTATGTCGTATACTGGGAATCCAACGTGCCTTGTCTTCGGGTTATCACCCACAGACCAATGGAGCCACTGAACGGGTAAACCAGACCCAGGAACAGTATCTTTGTTGCTTCGCCACCAAGGTCCAGGATGATTGGTCACTCTTAATACCTGTGGCTGAGTTCGCATCCAACAATTCAGATCATTCAGCTATCAAAACCAGTCCTTTCTTCTGTAGTCAAGGATTTCATCCTTCAGTCCTACCGTCCATTCTTCCACACCCTACCCCAGTTCCTGTTTTTTGATTCATGGATTGAAATACTAATTAATGTGCACAAAGAAGCAAAGGAGCACCTAGAAAAGGAACGAAGAAACGTTAAACATTATGCTGACTCCAAAAGAAGACCTGGGCCTTCCTATTCAGTAGGCGATAAAGTCTGGTTATCCTCGATACTCCTTCCCTGTCACCTACGACCAAATAAATTGGCTCCCAGGTATTACGGGCCCTTTTCTATATAAGAAATTGTCAATCCAGTGGCCTTTCGACTCCGACTACCAGAATCATGGAAAAGGATCAATTCAGTCTTCCACACGTCTCTGTTAAAACCATATGTTCAGTCCTCTCGAACTGCTCCAAGGTCTACCTCATTGATTGTCAATGACTAACTCGAATATGAGGTCTCCAGAATCTGTGACTCTAGGTACCGACGTGGTCAGTTACAATATTTGGTCGAGTGGAGAGGTTATCTTCCCAGTGAGCGCACGTGGGAACCCGTGTCAAACATGAATGCCCCCAGGCTGATTCGAAGATACCATCTTATCCATCCAGGCAAACCCGGAGGAGCCGGTCTTCAGAGGAGGCATACTGTCATGAACCATCGCCTACGTCCTTTCTGGACTTCGTAGTCCCTGACCCATAGGGGATTGAATGCAGTAATCCTTCCAACATGGCCGCCTGATACGGAACGCTGCTTGCCAGTCCTTGCGCTCCACGCTCTACGTTCTCCTAAACAGACACGCCCCCGCGGCTCTGCGCGTCTCAACACTACCGCTTGCTGTAGTTGGACATGTGCTGCCGGAGTTCGCTCGGGGCTTCCTTCTGAATCCTGTTTCCTGGTTCCTTGAATCCCCCTTGCTTCCTTCCTTTCCTCAAAACTTACCTCGGATCTTCCTGGATTTTCGCCCATGCTCGGGTCACAGCGTTCCGTGTCTCCGAGCTCGGGCATTGTTCCTTCCTGGTCTCTGTCCTGGACATCTAAATGTATCCTGGAGTTGGATTGTTATCCTCACGTTGGAATCCAAAGACCAGCACACAGGTTTGTACAAATCCCGGACCGTGCGAAAGAAGTCACTAAAGAAGGTCTCAAGCAAACAACAAAAACAGGTGAGAAGGGGAGAGACTTCTCCCACATGTACTTACACCTGCTGTTTGCATGCAGTCAGAATCCTTAGTGGACAATATGTAGTCTAAACCGTTCCTGTGACTGCTGGACATCGAATGAGCCTGGCGAACTTAAAAACAATTTGAGAGACCTTCCAATTACTGCAGTATGTTCCTAAGTTCAAGGCCCCTAATTGTCCTGTTGCTGCCATGGTGACAGGGAGGCCTGAACACTCAGGCCCTAGTCATCATAAGGTGGGTTGAATTCTACAACTAATTTCTGCATGTGATTATTACCGTTCTTAGAAGCGGAAATCTGAGGGTGTCTGCGTAGTTACGAGATCACTGAGGCTGCGGTTTATAGGAGTGCAGTGGTTCCCATCAATACTATACCAGGAACGACAATGGACAGGAGGGTCACTTTTGGCTCAGACTTTAATCAAAGATCTTCAAACCATGTAAACTGCCCTGGATAAAGAAGAAGATTGCAGCGAAATATTGCTTCATGTGGAACAAATGGCAGAGTTGATGCCAGATGTGGGAATAGACTCTGCCTATTGGCATAAGTTCTTGCTGTGTGTGCCGCCATGGGGGCAGGGTGCCACATCTGTATGAAATATCCGAAGGCTGTCAACAGCCAAAAGACTGTGATGCTGCACATGCCTTTTTGAGGTAAAGGCTCTCAGTCCATATGTTGTATTTATATATTCATTGCATAGCTGTAATTATTACGTTGTTTAGGCACCCAGTCCTGCGTGTGCGTGAGATGGAATGTTTCTTGTTAAAGCAGTGTTGTGATTCTAAGAACGGGGGTTGAGAGCAGAGAGACGAGTGGACGGAGCGAGTGAAAGCAGGACGGGGCGCCGGGTTCTTGTATACGCATTAAATAAACTTGGAATTGCACTCACGTTTCTTCAGTGTCCGGTTGCATACTTCATTTGGCGACGAGGAGGGTCTACCCGGCGCCAGCACCCACCTATCGGAAGGAAAAGGAAAGGAAAAGCGAGAGCTGCAGCTCCGAGCGAACATTCCACGTTTGCTTGTGCGGTCGTTGGCTGTTTCGTTGGCAGCAGGATCATAAAGATTCATCTCTTGTGATCCAGGAGAGATTTCCACTCGGAGAAACTTTTTTTCTTTGTACGGGCGCATGCGCGTGAGGCGGACACAGTTTGTTGCTTTCGGCAAAAACTAGAGGAAAGGACTTTGAGAAATGTCACGTGCACCACGTGACGCGCCTCCATATTGTCTCAGACGAGGAAGTCAGGCGGGGATGTTGCGAGGCACGCTTCATCCTCGTCACAGTATTTAAAAATAAAAAAAATTGTGAACATTTACCTAACCGCAACATGAAATTTGACCTTGTGGTTGTCAAGACTTGCCGCGTAGTGGAGAGTAATGGGCCTCTGTCCACAAATCACCCACAGGGAGAAAGTAAAGCAACTCCCTGTGCGAGCTTTGAGGCCACAGGTGGTTTTGATGGTTCGCCGGATCTGATGACGCTGAGGACCCCAGAGGCTGTTAAAAGGAAGTTAGGGTTAGCACAGGCAAACACAGTACTTTGATATGAAGAAGTGTGCAAACTCTCTTACCTAAGTATAGCAGGATGGTGCTATAGTGCCTGGGGTTCTGGTGCGAGGGAGCGTCAAAGATCCGGGCAGCCATGTACCAGATGGGCGATACCGGCTGAAACCTGTAGCCCTTCCGGTGTAGCCGAAGGGAGCTTGGACTGATCACGTAGAGTCAATGGGCGAGGGGCCCAAGAAGTCAAGAGCCAGAAAGGGGAAATCCGAAAGCAATCCATTGAGCGTTAGCAAAAAGAGTCCAAAGTACCAATATCCGTGCAGAGTTCCGAGTGACAGTGTCCGTGGAGTAAGAAAGCCAATCCGTGGTTCGTAAGCCTGAGTCCTGATCCAATGCAGCAAAACAACGTGAATCCTGAAACGCCGAACAGAGTCATGAGACAGCTGTGAAGCGGTGAGCGATTCGAACTTCCCGGCTTTTATGTGCGCCGGCTCCCAATCACGTGAGTGGAACCCTGAGCACGTGATCGTGAAGCCGACGCGGAACCAGGAAGTAACCGCGATCGGGTGCTCCAGCCCGACCGTAGTCTCCATGGGAGTTGCCAATGGAAACGAGGCAACAAACTGGGCCGGCCCCTGTGCACGGCCCGAAACCACCGGCGATGACGACTCCCCCGCACCACAGGTGAAGGGATAGCTTGAGAGGTGGACTGTGACCCGGGGAGTCTAGCAGTGTGTGTCGGGGTATTAAGCAGGGTGGTGCGTAGTCGTGTAGCTGATCTGTTGTGCATGACAGAGCCCCCCCTCAATGGCCCATGGCCACGTGGGCAGGTAGGGTGATCCCGGTGAAAACGTGAAACGAGTCTTGGGGCATGGACATCAATCGCGGGGACCCAACACCGCTCCTCGGGGCCAAAACCCGCCCAGTCCACAAGATATTGGAGACCACCCCGAGCCACACGAGATCCCAGTATACCCGAGACCTCGTACTCCACTGAGCCACCCACCGAAACGGGGCCAGGCGTAGACCGGAGACGGGTAGGGGCAGGACATGGCTTCAACAGGGAGGTGTGGAATACAGGGTGTATGCGCCAGGAGGTAGGGACTGAGAGGCGGTAGGCCACAGGGTTTATCACAGCAGAAATCCTATAGGGGCCCACAAATCAGGGAATTAACCTGCGACAACCAGGATGCCTGAGATGGTGGGAAGAGAGCCAAACCCTGTCCCCCACAACATAGGAAGGTGCCGCTGCCCTCCTCCGGTCTGCTGCAGCCTTCGTAGACTCCTGGGCCTCCCGAAGGAGAGTAAGGGTTTGGGCCTGAACAGTCGACAAGTCGCGAGCACAGGCAACAGCAGCAGGATTATCAGAAGGTGCGAGGTCTGGGACAGGCAAGGTGTGAGGGTGTTGACCATACAAAACATAAAAGGGAGAAGAGCCAGTGGAGGAATGCATGGCGTTGTTCAAGGAAAACTCAGCGAGGTGTAGCACACCCAGCCAGGATTGCTGGTGTTGCAAAACAAGGCAACGCAAATACTGCTCCATAGCTTGGTTCACCCTCTCAGTCTGGCCGTCCGTCTCTGGATGGTATGCGGAAGAAAAACGGGAATCGATGCCCAGGAGAACTGTGAGTGCCCGCCAGAACCGAGAAGTGAACCGGGGGGTCCCCTATCTGAGACGATAACTGTGGGTAGCCCAAAGAGGCAAAAGATCGACCTAAAGAAAAGATCGGCCAAAGCGGGGCTGAAGGGATGCCAGAACAGGGAATGAAACGAGCCTTTTGGAAAAGGAGTCGACCACCACCAAATGGTGTCGAATCCCTTGGTTCGGGGTAGGTCTGTTACGAAATCCATGGATACCGTGTGCCAGGGCCTGGGAGGTATAGGCAAAGGAAGCAGGAGCCCCAACGGACGCCCTCTGCGATGCTTACACTGGGCGCATATCGCACAAGTGTTAACATATCCCTCTAGATCGTGTTTCATGGAGGGCCACCAGCACCAACGCCTGAGGAGGTCCAACGCGCGTTTTTGTCCGGGATGATCATTGATGGCGCTATCGTGGGACCATTCCAGAGCGAGATTGCGAGCGTCGGTTGTCAGCAACCACAATCTGTTCTGGATATATGGTATCCCGTCATGAAACACCGGATTCCACTCGGTAACCTGATCAGGATGTAGCGAAACCCAATTGCGAATGGAATCCAACAAAGGCAGAGGAGGGGTGCAAAGACAAATGACATGTTGGTCTAATAGATTTTCAGGGAAAATAGGCAAGGATACCCCACCCGGAGAGCAAGACAAGGCTTCTGCCTTCACATGGGACAGACCGGATCGAATTTTGATCTGGAAGTCAAAGGCCGCGAAGAATAAATGCCACCGCACCTGCCGACTGTTGACACACTTTAGTGAGGCCAAGTCCTGGAGGTTACGGTAGTCCGTGAACACCGTGACAGCGTGCCTTGCCCCCAATAGGTGATGCCGCCAGACCTGGAAGGCATCCTTGATGGCCAACAGCTCCTTCTCCGTGACAGTGTAGTGTGACTCAGTAACAGAAAACTTCCAGGAATGGAATGCCACCGGATGTAGCTGACCCGAACAAGGGCAGCGTTGGGACAAAACTGCACCAAGGGTGAAGGAGGAGGCATCGGCCTCCACAATGAACGGGAGTTCTGGGTCAGGATGTTTCAGGACAGGAGCCGTAGTTAACGCCGACTTCAGGGCATCAAAAGCCGCTTGGTGTTCCTCCAACCAGACAAAAGGCAGCTTGGGGCTGGTTAGGGCAGTAAGGGGGGCTACCAGAGACGAGAAATCCTGGATGAAACGCCGGTAGAAGTTCGAGAACCCAAGGAATGATTGTAAGGACTTGACGTTACTGGGCTTTGGCCAGTCCAAAACTGCACGGACCTTGGACTGGTTCATTGCCAAACCCCCAGGGGTAATATGGAATCCCAGGAATTCCACGCTTTCAGTGTGGAACTGACATTTTTCGGGCTTGGCGTAGAGGGAGTGCTGACGGAGACGTGACAGTACCTCGCGGACGTGTGATACGTGATCCTTCATGCTCTGTGAATATATCAAGATATCATCAAGGTATACCGCTACACAAACATCCAATAAGTCGTGAAAAACCTCATTCATGAAACGTTGGAAGGTAGCAGGGGCGTTACAAAGTCCAAAGGGCATGACCACGTATTCAAACAATCCGTAGTAAGTACAGAAGGCTGTCTTCCACTGGTCTCCGGAGCGGATTCTGACCAGGTTATGGGCCCCACGGAGATCGAGTTTTGTGAAAACGGTAGCGTGACTCAACCTGTCCAGCAATGGGGTAATCAGGGGAATTGGATATCGGTTCTTGATGGTGATGGAATTTAGTCAGCGGTAGTTCACACAAGGGCGCAGATCGCCCTCCTTTTTGGTGACAAAGAAAATAGGGATGGCCGCCGGTGAAGTGGAGGGACGTATGTGGCCTATCTTCAGAGCTACTTGAATGTATTCCTTTAATGCTTGTTCTTCCGAGGGAGACAAGGAGTAGATGCGGCCTGAGGGAATCACGGAGTCAGGGAGCAGATCAATGGGGCAATCGTAGGAACAATGTGGCGGGAGCACTTCTGAGGAACCCTTATCAAAGACCTCATGAAAATCCCCGTATTCCATAGGGAAGCCAGTAGCAATGACCCCCACCATGTGAGGCTCCAGGGACATAGGAATGTCCTTGTGCAGTGTGAGTTGCGCTATGGCCCCTAGGGCTCGTGTGGGTGACACAGTGTCGTCAGGTGCGGTGAAACAATAGTTCTGACACGTTTCTGATTCGAAATGAACCTGCCCAGACTTCCAGTCAATCAAAGGGTTATGTTGATGCAACCATGGGAGACCCAGTATGATCCCGAATTTTGGCATGGGAATCAGGTCAAAAGAGATAACTTCCTGATGCGTGTTCTGTATAGTTAGGGTGACCGGGGCAGTCTGTTGCCGGATAGGGCCTGAAATCAGTGCTGTGCCATCCACCGCCTGTACCGGCTCCGGATGTTGCTTGGTAATCAGGGGTAGATTTAAGGACCCGGCCAGTTTTATGTCAATGTAGTTGCCTGTGGCGCCTGAGTCTATGTAAATAGAGACAGCATGAACAATGTTGAGTGTTGGTTTTAACATGGCCTGTACCAGCACTGGCCTAATCATGCCAAAGGTGGGGTACCTGTCCGGGGGAATGGAAGGACTGCTCGAGCCGGCCCCCGGGTCTAGGGTCGAGCATTCCGAAAAACCGGATTCTTGAGCTTAGGGCGTCTGGGACATGACTTTACAAAATGGCCATTCAGGCCACAATAGAAACAAGCGTGGTTGTTTCTTCTGCGGTCCCTCTCTAGTTGTGTGATGGAACTTCGAACGCCTCCTATTTGCATGGGCTCAATGCCTGTATCAGAGGAAGAGGAGGGCAGAGTGGTATTGGGGACTCCTGTTTCGAACCGGTGTTCGGAACGCCTTGCGTCGATCTGTAACGCAAGGTCCACTAAATCGGTGTGGGTCGTGGGTAAGGAAGGGACGACAGCCATAGCGTCTTTCATGGTATTGTTGAGCCCTCTATAGAAGACAACTGCCTTTTTGGGTTCAGGACAGGACGTCTCAGCAGCTAGCTGATTAAATCGAGCAATGTATTCTATGGGGGATCCCTTTCCTTGAGTCAGGTCTAACAGCTCGAGGTCCCGGGATTGGGCCTTGTGACCTGTGTCGAATACACAAGACATTTCTGTGATCAGCAGCTCAAAGTCATATAGGACAGGGTTGTCGTTTTCCAACAAAGGATTGGCCCACGCTGCGGCGGTGTCGGCCAGATGAGAGCTTTTGTGGTGGCGTCGGGAAAAGCCTGAGGTCTACAGAGGAAGTGTAATTTGCATTGATTTATAAAGGTGCGTAACTTTCTAGGGTCTCTGTGGAACCTCTCTGGGGCGGCCAAGGGAAAGGGCGTGGGAATGAGTACTGGCAACTGTGGTGCTGTAGAGGCAATAGGAGGTTGGGGAACAATAGGGGGGACAATAGGCTGGACCGCTGAGGGTTGTGCAGTGGCAGCGGCCTCCTAAAACTCAACATCAGCGGGCAGAGGGTGTTGTGTGCTTTGGATCAAGTCTAGCCTCTGGTGTATCGCAGCAGTGGCGGCACCCATATCCGCCCTTAGCACTGTGAGTGCCTGTACCAAGGCAGCCACGGGGTCCTCAGCTGCAGGCTCCATACTCATCACAACACAACGGCATTACAGTCTGTCGAGACTTGCCGCGTAGTGGAGAGTAATGGGCCTCTGTCCACAAATCACCCACAGGGAGAAAGTAAAGCAACTCCCTGTGCGAGCTTTGAGGCCACAGGTGGTTTTGATGGTTCGCCGGATCTGATGACACCGAGGACCCCAGAGGCTGTTAAAATGAAGTTAGGGTTAGCACAGGCAAACACAGTACTTTGATATGAAGAAGTGTGCAAACTCTCTTACCTAAGTATAGCAGGATGGCGCTATAGTGCCTGGGATTCTGGTGCGAGGGAGCGTCAAAGATCCGGGCAGCCGTGTACCAGATGGGCGGTACCGGCTGAAACCTGTAGCCCTTCCGGTGTAGCCAAAGGGAGCTTGGACTGATCACGTAGAGTCAATGGTCGAGGGGTCCAAGAAGTCAAGAGCCAGAAAGGGGAAATCCGAAAGCAATCCGTTGAGCATTACCAAAAAGAGTCCAAAGTACCAATATCCGTGCAGAGTTCCGAGTGACAGTGTCCGTGGAGTAAGAAAGCCAATCCGTGGTTCGTAAGCCTGAGTCCTGATCCAATGCAGAAAAACAACGTGAATCCTGAAACGCCGAACAGAGTCATGAGACAGCTGTGAAGCGGTGAGCGATTCGAACTTCCTGGCTTTTACGTGCGCCGGCTCCCAATCACGTGAGCGGAACCCTGAGCACGTGATTGTGAAGCCGACGCGGAACCAGGAAGTAACCGCGATCGGGTGCTCCAGCCCGACCGTAGACTCCATGGGAGTTGCCAATGGAAACGAGGCAACAAACTGGGCCGGCCCCTGTGCACGGCCCGAAACCACCAGCGATGACGACTCCCCCGCACCACAGGTGAAGGGATAGCTTGGGAGGTGGACTGTGACCTGGGGAGTCTAGCAGTGTTTGTCGGGGTATTAAGCAGGGTGGTGCGTAGTCGTGTAGCTGATCTGTTGTGCATGACAGTGGTACTGTATGCAAGTCAAGTAATAAGTGAGTTCTTAAGTGAATCTCATTTAAGTGTACTTGGAGAAAATTGTTCTTTTATTCTTTAATACAATTTTGGCTATGCAAGGAATTAGTATTCAGCCGCCAGCCAGTTTTGTTCCAACTCTTGGGCAACCTACGGTGGTTTGGTCTGAATGGAAGGAGTTTTGGTTGAATTACATTCAGACAGTGGAACAAGAAGGACTCACTCCTCGAAAGAAGAAACTTTTATTACTCCATGCTTTAGGTTTGGAAGGACAAAGAAAATATAGAGAGCTTCCAGAATTACCAGGCGACGAAGCTGGTGATAGTGATGAGCATGATAAAGCCCTGAGACAATTAGATAAATAATATGCTACGGAGACTAATGTGGCAATAAATAGGTACAATTTTTACACAAGAGCTCAGAAAGAACAGGAAAACATTGAAGAATATGTTTCGGCTTTGAGACTGTTAGCTCGTACTTGTCACTTTGGAAATGGAATCACCCTTGATGAACTTATTAGGGACCAAATTATAATTCATACAAGAGACACGCTTATTCAGGATAGGTTATGAATGGTAGGGAACCCATCTCTACCAGAAACTATTTCCATTGCGAAAAGAATAGAACACAGTCAATTGTGTTCTACAGAGATGAAAAATAAAAAGCATGAAGCCACTCAGAGCATATTACAGAGCAGTAGCAATAATACACAGGAAGTGGAAGAGCAAGGTCTGATCAATGCTGTGCGCAACAGAGATCGAGTTGAGTTTGCCATGAACAAAGGCAACAGACACAAAGGATCGGAGATCAAAGGAAATTTCTCTAAAGGGAAGTCATGGACAAAAACTGAAATCAAGTCCCAGAAAACACAGGCAAGAGACGGCGACAGATGTTTCAGTTGTGGTAGAGTAGGCCATTATGCATACTTCAGAAACTATCCTGCAATTGGACAAAAATGTGGAACTTGTGGAATTAAAGGACATTTTGCAGTTACATGTAGACGCAAAAAGAGGATTTCAGCTATTCAAGAGGAGGAAGAAGAGTCCGATGAAGAGAGAATATATGTAATACATGAACCACCGGGAGGAGAGTTTAAATGTCCAAGTTGTGAAATCATTTTAGACAATTGGAAATTAAAAGTAAAAGTTGATAGTTGTTCACCTTGGACTATTATTACCAGAAAGACTTGGCAGAAATTGGTTGCGGAACGCCTCAGAAGCAAATTGAAAACATCAGACATAAAGAATCTAGGTGGATTCGAAGGGTCGAAAATACACATTGTTGGTAGGTTTTCAAGCATTATCCAATTCAAAGACAGACGTGCTCAAGTGAAAGTATATGTTGCTGAAAAAGGTGTAAACATAATAGGCTGAAGAGACCAAGCAGGTTTAAGAATAAGGCTGGATCTGTGTGAAGAAGAGCAAATTCTGATTGTAAAGCGCAGCAAAGAGCAAACTAAGAAAACAGTGTTGAATCCTGGCAATGGTTTACAATCAAATTTGGGGTTGTTAAAAAATGTTGCTCATAGAATACGACTCAAATGGGGAGCAATACCAGTAATGCACACGAAAGCCAGACCAATACCATTTGCTATTGTTGATAAAGTTGAGCAAGAATTAGTCAAATTAGAATCAGAAGGAGTGATTAAAAAGATTGAATCATCGCAATGGGTGAATCCTATTGTTGTAGCTATAAAAAAGAATGGGAAGCCAAGAATTTGCGTGGATTTGAGAGATGTTAATAAGAACATCATCACAGACATATTTCCTTTGCCAATAATAATGTTAAATCGCATTGGGGACGCAGATACTTTTTCTACGTTTTCTACGTTAGACTTATCTAGTACATACCACCAGATATCACTTACAGGAGAATGCAGAGACATAATATCGATCATCACACCTTATGGCCTTTATAGGTACAAGCGGATGCCTTTTGGTTTGGCATCCGTAGCAGCGGTTTTTCAAAGAGTAATGACTCATGTTCTAAAAGGTTTAGCCGGGACACTAGTATACCAAGATGACATTATTGATTTTGGTAAAGGTTCTGAGGAACATGATAAAAGGTTGGATGGGGTGTTGACAAGATTGAAGGTGGTTGGGTTGAAAATAGAGGATAGTAAATGCAGATTCAGAGTGAAAGAGGTTGAGTATCTAGGTCACATGGTGAATGGGAAGGGGTACAAGCCTAAGTTGGAGGCTATGAAGGCGATTAGAGATTTGCCTAATCCTACCAATAAGGATGAGCTCAGGTTGTTTCTTGGGCTATCTGAGTATTATAATAAATTTGTAAAAAATTTCGCCAGTGTGACGGAATCCTTGAGGAAACTAATGAAAAAAGATGCAAAGTTTGAGTGGAGTGATGAATGCAATATAGCAACAGAATGCATAAAAAAATAGATTTGTGGAGCTGTAGAATTGGGAGGGATTGTTTTTGGTGGATGCCAGTGGGAGTGGTCTAGGAGCGGTTTTGTCGCAGATCACTGATGATGGTAGTGAAAAAGTTATAAATCAGTATCTTTGGGGAAGCAGATGTATAATACAGACAGAACATAAACCTTTACTTGAAGTACTTGTTGTGCGTGGGATGTGTAGAGCTTCTCCCAGGTTGGCCAGATTAAGCCTCAAATTGCAAGATTATCACTTTATGGTAAAGTATGTCCAGGGTAAAAGAAATCTTATAGCTGATTATTTATCTAGGTTGCCTTTGGCAGATGGTAACTTGGGCGTTGAGAAAGACTGTGAGGTTGTAGCAACCATTTTTGAAGTGACATCAAGAGAAACATGGTTAAGTGAACTTGGTAAGGACGAGAGGTTGCAAAAAATCATGAGGTATACTAAATCAGGTTGGCCTGAGAAAAGGTTAGTTTGTAATGACTGTATGAAGTTCTGGGAGATTAGAGATGAATTCTCCATTGAAAATGATTTTTTGGTAAGGGGGGATAAATTGATTCCTCCGCAGGAGTTGTATAATGAGTTAATTGAAAAGGCTCACCAAGGACATCCAGGTTTTACAGGTACAAAGAACAATGTGAGGGTGAAATATTGGTGGCCTGGCATGGACTTATGGTTGAAAATTTATCAGGAATTGTTGGCCATGCCAGAATAGTGACAAAAGTTGCAAAGGTTTTAAGTTGGAACCTATCAACATCTCTAAAGCGGATATGCCATGGGACAGGGTAGGTATTGATATAGTGGGTCCTTATGGACATTTTGATGGTGTTGGTGGACTACTACTCAGGTTGGTTGGAAATCAAGTCTGTTAATAAGATTGACTCTAGTGAAGTGATAACATTTTTGGTGCAAGTATTTAGAAGGGAGGGGTATCCCAAAGTGATCATCAGTGACAATGGGGTACAGTTCGGAAGTAGAGAGGAGAAGGAGTTTGCCAAACGTTCCGGAATTGATTGGAGATTTTCAGCACTGTATCACCTGCAAACCAACGGATTGGTGGAGAGGTGCAATAGAGTCATTGTAGAGACAGTAGAACTAGCATTGAGGAAAATTATGTCTGTCAATGAGGCGCTTAAAGAAATGTTGTAGAGTGTGAGAGTGTCTGTCAGAAGAGACACAGGCAAATCGGCATTTGAAATGATGAGAGGGAGAGTACACAACACTTTACTTAACCCTGTTTGGGTGAATTATAGGAAAAGAAGAGTGTATGATAGTGAGGAGGTGTGCATGGAACAAAGTGGGTTAAAAATCTCACCTGGTGATTTAGTAAGAATCAAATTGGGACGCAATGTGAGGAAGGCTGAGTCTAAGTACAGCGGTCCGGTTGAAGTTATTGAAGTGTTTAAAAGAGCTGTTAGAGTTCGAGGAGGATCTATTTGGAATTTGGACAGGGTTAGTAAGTGGAAGTGGAGTGGTGGTGATAGAGTGGAAAATCGGATGGAGAAGAGATTTAATGCAAGAGCTTTTGAGCTGTTTGAGGATGATGTTCGCTCACAGAATGGCATCATGAATGGGGAACAAGGAAATGAAATGGGAGAGTTAAATGTACACAGAGAGATCGAACCTGAAGTTGGTAATGATGATAGAATTGTTCGAAGTTCAAGACTGAGGAGATTACCCAATTGGTCGAAATACTATGTCATGGGCAATTGAAAATTACACTTCACTTTTGGGTGTAAAGTTTCTTTTGTTTCCCAGCTTGATAATTATCCTGACGAAATCTTCAGGGTTTTTTTTGGTTGCCACATGGTTTTGTTTATTGTTTTTTTTTTATTCATCTTTTTATTTGTTATAAAGGGGGGGGTGACGTTGTATTTATATATTCATTGCATAGCTGTAATTATTACGTTGTTTAGGCACCCAGTCGTGTGTGTGCGTGAGATGGAATGTTTCTTGTTAAAGTAGTGTTACGATTCTAAGAACAGGGGTTGAGAGCGGGGAGACCAGTAGACAGAGCGAGTGAAAGCAGGACGGGTCGCCGGGTTCTTGTATATGCATTAAATAAACTTGGAGTTGCACTCACGTTTCTTCAGTGTCCGGTTGCATACTTCACCATACTTGGATGCTATGGCCAAGATGTCGTAAGAGGATAACACGTGTTCACAGTCTCTTCAGGGCGCTCCCCAGAAGCATTCCAAAATAAATCCTTAAAATGAACCAGGTGGCTTCTGAGATCCGAGGACAAGACAGTGCTCCTATGCAGGAAGAGCAATGACGACCCAGCAACACATGCAGACTAAAACAAATGGCTCTTGACTATCAGCCAGGCCTACTGGACTGCAGGTATTTTGGTCCAAATTTGAATCCCTGATCCTGGAAGTCTGAGCCTCAGCCATATTGCCATTGTGCCAAAAAGCCATTGCATTGAGCTGGTGGCATCTCAACCAGCGATAGTTCAGCTTCAGGCTCTTCAGGATCCGGTTCGCCAGTGCTGTCTACTGGATAAATGTCAAGCTTTGATCCTTAGGAAGTCTGTGGTTTCAGTCACTCTTGAAGCGTAAGTCTAGGGTTTGCGTTCACGTGTGATTTTGTTGAGGAAATGCTCAGGTGGGGCTATGGCTGGTTCTCAACCTGAGGCCTTTGAATGAATGGGTACACTGCAGTGCTTTCACTATGGAAATGTCACAGAGAATTCTAACAAAGCTGTGACCCCAACTGTTCTTAACCTTTGTGGATCTGCAGGCTGCTTACTACCATGTGCCCATTGCCCCAGTTCACCTGAAGTGACTCTGCTTTGCCATGTCTGGCAGGCATCTTCAGTTGTCTCCTTTTGCCTAGGAGCTGCCTACGGGATATTAACCAAGTTAACGGCACCCAGAAGAACCTTTCTGCACAAATAGGTGATTCAGAACCATCTGTATCTGGAAGACTGCCTGATTGCGGGCAAGTCAGTTGATCAGAGAATGAAAGTAGTGTAAACCATCAGAACTCCAAACTAAGGACTATCCAAAACCTGGTGGTCATATGAGAAGACACTGATACAGCTCAAACACTGTCATACTCCGTGAGAAGAGAACAGTGTCACTGTGGTCCCAGATAGTGAGGTTTCTCTTTCTTCAGAAGGTGCCTACAAGGTGATGGATTAACATGGAGGACTACATGGAGTCCACCATCTGGCTAGTGCAGTCAACGAGTTACATTTGATGCACCTGATAATCTACCTGCTGGATCAATTGGCTCATGCAGGGCCAGCAATGAGGAATTGATACTGAATTCAACAGCCATCTGGTTGCAGTTGCACTGGTGGCTGGTTCCTCAGAATCTCTCCAATAGCATGCCTTTGAATACCTCAACTCGATTGATACTCAGCTCAGACGTTACTCGCTTATCTTGGGGTCCACATTTGGGTAACAGTCGGGCCAAGGAAGGTGGCCAATATTGATCATTTCTCGATCTTTGAATGGAAGGGGGTGTGCAGCAGTCTGACAAGCTTTGAAGGTCATCTCCCCTCTTCTGCAGGATCAAGCAGTCCTTATGAGAACAGACAATGATGTAGCCAAAGCCTACATCAATCAGCAGAGTTGCAGATGATCCCCATCTCTGATGGACATGGCAGGCAAGAACTTCCAGCGGGCAAAGCACTTATTGGTGTCCCTGAATGTGTAGCAGATTCAGGGAGTGCTTAACACTGTGGGTGGATCACTGAGTGAGGTGTTTCCCTCCTCCTTTGAGTTGCACCGGTCTCCCAAATTGTTTGCCTTGATTTTCAACAAATTTAGAACTCCTCTGAAATGTTTGTCACCCTGGAGAACAGGGTGGTTCTGCTCTTTTGTTTTAATTTCCAGGACCTGTGTGGCTGAGAACTGTGCTGTATGCATCCTTCCTTTTCCACATATCCCCAGGGTATTAAGAAAGGGGATCACAGAGGGTGTCGTAATGGTTTTGGTGGTTCCCTCTGGCACTTGATGTCCTCTTTGTGTCTCTTGCAGGTGCTAATACTGAGTCTGGCACTGGTGCTGTCCTTAATCCCCCATCTGGTTGAGCGCCTGAGGGGGACAGGTACTATAGACATCTTCCCTGCTAGTGTATGTTTGTAGTATGAGTGACAGGGCCTGCAAAGACTATTCTGCAGCAGCAAACACTGTAGTATAGGGCTACAGACACCCTTCCACTGGCAGGTTCTATGATTCCCATTGGGTCTCCTTTTTCTCCTGGTGTGGGTCTTACAGTCTGCATCTTCTATACTGTGAGCCCCCTAAATATCCTGACATTCTTTTGGAGGGATTTCATAAGGTTCTAGTAGCCCAACCCTGAATGTTCAATTGGCAGATTTTAAAGCTTTTCATAAAACAATGGGGAGGTCTGAGGATTCTCAATAATTTAGTGCCCACATTTTTCCAGGGATTTATTTTGCTTGACCCTCACAGGAAGAAGGTGGTGTCACCATGGGATTTACCCCAGTCTTGCAATCCCTCCTGCTTTCTCCCTAGGAGCCCCAGAGCAGGCTTATTTAGAACAGTTATCCCCAAAGACCTTAATATTTGGTAGCAATGTCCTCAGTGAAATCCTAGGGAGACTTGGGGCATTATACGGTAGGGAACCTTACCTCACAGTGACTCCTAAGGGCCTTATTCTGGAGCCAGGCCTGGCTTCTTCCAAAGATGTGTTCTTCATTCTAACTTGATGCAGATGTGGTTCTTCAATCCCTGAGGTCTTTGGACGGGTAATCATAGGAGCACCAGTTTGTCCTGCTAGATGTAAGGGAGGCGGCCCTTCTCTATCTAGCTTGGTCTAAGCCAATAAGGGTGTGTGACAACCTTTTGATATGTATAGCAGGAATAGGAGATGTTCGAAACCAGCACTGTCAACCTTGATCTGCTGGATTGGGGCTATGATCTTGAAAGTTTATGAATTAGCATGGGCACCAATCTCCCCTATACAAGGTCATGGCTACCTCCTGCGATGAGGCACTGGGGGTTACTTGGTCATGCCTGGGTACATTCATGAATCACTACCAGTTATGCTTATTGGGCTCTACCATGGGATCTACACTGCTGAGATCGGTTTGCTTGACATAGCTGAAATTGGTGTATTCACTGCATAAAGGTTGTTGCATTCTGACTTGGTCTGTTTCTGTGTAGTGTTTGCTCAGGGCCGGTCTAGAAGCACCATTGACTTTATCCTCAAATTGAGGAAGGTGACAAGGGAGAACATCTGTGGAAAAATGCCTTGATTGACTGCAGTAATCCCCATTGCAAAAACTGGACTTCCTCGTCACCTTACTCACATCACCTCACACACCCCATGGAGGATCGCAAGGTCTCATAATTCCAGGGTAGGCAGGACGCACTGTTGCAGAGTAGGGTGTTATGGACACGGAAGGGGAGAGGTATTGTACGCACTTGACCTCAGTGGGGGCAGGCACAGGTTAGCAGTCTTGTAAGAGCTTCTGTGAGGAGGTGGGGAAATCTCATACTGAAGAAGGTGACGAGGGGGTCCAGTTGTAGTAATGTGGATGTCAGGAATCAGGGCTGGCAAAGGCGTGGTGTGCTAAAATATGCCTCTTAAGATATAAGGACTTGGAAACTACAGTTCCCAGCATTCTTAGTGCTTTCCTGTAGTTCTGCACGCGCGCGCCCTGCCAGCTGTCTTGAATTAAGAACAGCTTATTAGCAGGCAACGGCAGTATGCAGGTGTGGCTTATTTTGGATTGCAGTCGGAGGCAGGCGGGTCGCGTGTGGAGCGGAGCGATCTAAGCAGGAACTCTGAAACTCTACACGGTCGCGGTCCGGAGCAGGAAGACTCGAGGTTGCCGATAGATTCATCGCATTACTCTCGTTGTCTGGCAAATACCGCCGGCTCCCCAGACCAAAGATAAGTATTTGGGGAGCGCCTTGTGATTACATGCCTACATGGAATGGTGTCGGGAGTGAGTAACTGCTGGTCATTTACTGTCTGGGAGGTCCCGAAGGGCTCCCAGACCTAAGTTAAGTGTAACACATTCATTTCATGTACTGCAGGGAAAATCCTGTGTGTGTCAAGTTACCCTTACATTCTGAATACAGTTTACCCTAGTGGGAAAGTATCATTTATGTTTGTATGTGGCTTTTGCTGCCAGAAGGGCCATGCATACTGTCTAATCATGATGGTAATTTTCCCTTATGTGTGTCTTCATAACATTGCTTGCTTATATGTTTTCTGGTGAACCTGCAGGGTGTGGTACACGTATTAAGGTGTGCTATTTAGGAGTTTGGCAAAACTAGTATCGCAAGTTGCATCTCTGGTGGTTGCATGTTAGATAGGATAGGGCTCTTTCCTGGTGTTTCCCCGTTCCCATCCAATTTAGTTCCTGTGTTCCTAAATTCCCCTTCCTATCCACAGCCTCTCCTAACCCCTCTTCCCCCCATTGGCTGCCACGTGGTGACCTGTTTTCTATATCAGGCGCATGTGCCAACCATGGTGGGAGGGTCGAGTTTATTCAGCTTCCGTGGTTCGGGGGAGAGTGTCAATCTCTCTTTCTTCACGCCAAGTGTGTTTGTGACAGTGGAGTACTGTGCATAATCTAGGCAATGATCACTAAAGCACTGTTCCAAGAAGGGCACACTCTTTCACTATCCTACAGCTTCACTCAGCCCTGTGGGCTGCGCTATCCTGTGCCCTGCAGCGGAATCTCCATAAGCATCCCAGGATGGCCACTCCCTGTCCCATCACTCGACACTCCTGTATGGACATGAAGGAACAGTGAATTTACTGTGCCTCACTTGGCTGCTTCCTGTCTCTCTTAGTCACCTGACAGTTAGTGTGAACATAGGAGTCAATTTACATAGGGAAAATGGGTGGTGCAGCACTCCTCACACTGAAGCAAGTGCCTGCATGCAGGATCTGATGCCACGCCCACTTATTCCCTGTCACACTCCGGGATCACTCCTGTGCGCAGGATTGTCTGCAGTGCTTCAAGAGATATCTGGGAGGGTTGCCTGGGACTTTGCATCACTGTTTCCCTGGGCCATTTATTGGCTGACAAATGTTGAGTTGTTTCTATGACGATCGCCTGACCTCGGGTCTTGATAAGCTTTGTTTTAAGTTTCTTCATCCCGCCTTCATCACCACATGTAATATTGCAGCATGTGACACGAATGAAAAAGGACACCACCCCAGCTCTGTTGTCGAGTTACTATTATTTTATTTTTCTCTGCATACCTGTTTGCATACATGTTTGCCGGCTCTGGGTGGAACTAGTCTACAACGTGGTCTCCTCTGTCTTCTTTAATCTTAAAGGTATATTCATCCACCATTTCCTTTCCAGGCTTTCTCTTAGAAGTAGTGTCTAATGTCTGACTAGGACTTTAATGTGGCCTTCTCCCAGAGCATCTTAGTGTGTCATTAGGGCAGTCCGCTTAGTTACAGAGTCATGTGGTATTTACCTCATTTAGCCTTCCAGATGCGTTTGGATCGTAAATAGGCAAAGGAATTCTGCAAATGTGTACCTGCACCCAGACTGTGGTGGTTAAAAACCGTCCCTCCCTTCCCCCCAAGAAGAGTAATGAAGGTATGAGAGGGAACATCCTGTCCACTTAACGCACACATATCTGTGTGTCAACCCCAAGGAAATGTATGCTGTGGACACCTGCGATTCACACCTGTTTTCTTTCTCCAGGGCTGTGTTCATGGTCTGAAGATCATTGAGTGGAGCCTGAGACAAATAGACCGGACATATCCCATATGAAAGGGCAATATTTGAACCCAAATAGCCCTTTTTCAAACCTGGATCCACCTTTCTATCTGTAGGGTCATAGGGGGGGGCATGTCCTTGGCTGCTATTGAGGGTTTCCCGGGTAGGTTAGGAATTGCAGAGTACATGCAGCATTGTCAGCCAGTACCGGCTTGGATGCTTTTACAGGACAGCATTTAGACATGAACCTCCATATTTCAGAGACAGTCCATTCTCTGTTGATGGATTTTTTGACTTGATCATCAAGCTTTCTGATGCGGCATCACGTTGTCTCAGCTCAAGAAGTCACTCTCCTCTTGATTTTCTCTGCACCGGGATAAATCAGGATCTTCCTCATTTGTATCAAGACTGGAGTTGTTGCCTCCTTGGAGATATATCTCGCTTTGGCCTTAGACTTTGGTCTTCGACTTTGGCAACTCTGTGGTGGGCTCCCCAGGCCTTTTCTCCCTTTGCTTATGGGATGACCCGCTTCCATGCCCCTGATCATGCCTGGTCCTGCCATTGTAAGGGGTTCTGATCTCCGCTCACCCTCTTTCAAGGGAGCAATATTTATCATGGGATCTTTCACAGTATTGGGTCTTTCAGGAACATTTCCCTTTTTCCTGCAGGCTAGTGGTGCATGTCTCCACAGCAATTAAACCAGCATAAGCTAATGCATCCAGGGAGCTGAAACAACACAGCACAACCCTTACCTGCACGCACGCCCTTTCACGCCCAATCATGTCTGCTGCTTGGTGCTCCTTCCCATCAGGAGAGACGCTCAGTGGACCTGCCATGACGACAATAACTTCATGCCATCCTCAGTGGGCCCAGGCTCTGCCAAGTGCTACAGCATCGGCTCCATCACCTCTGTAAAGGTACCCAGTCATTTTACCAAAAAGAAAACAGAGTGGTACATTTCACCGAAGTACATAACACTGAAAAACACCACAAATATTCATTAAATATGTATGGGGTAGTGCGGTAAGGGGTTAAAATGAGTTGGGATGGGGTCGGGGTGGCATTATAAGGGTAAAAAAACAGGGGGCTTTTGGGGGGCGCAAATAAAAAATAAAAAATAATTCTGTGTTTTTCAGTATTATGGTCACGATGAAATGTCCCACTCTGAAATTTGGGTTGGTAAAATCACATATAACCTCTGTAAACTCCCTCATTGGCTCACTGGGGATAGCTGAGGTCTGTACTAGTACCTTCTACTCAACCTGGAAACCCTACTGCTAGGCAGCACTTCTGTTCATGGTAAAAGGAAACAGGAAGTGCTGCTGCAGGGCAGGGTGTTATGTAGCTGAAAGGGGAGGGACCATAGTATGGGCTCAGTAGCAGATGGGACAAACACAAGTTAGCACTCTAGTGTAGAGGAGGAGCCAAAGCCTCTACCGGAAGTCCCGCCCCTAACTTGCCTTTATGTTGGGAACCTGAAATGGTGACAAAAGCGACACCTGTAATGATGCCCATAACATGAGCAGCCTTTAAAGCAAGTACCCATTAAGGAGACCATTCTATAAGTATTTACGAAAGGCTGATAGTCTCTTGGGAAAGATCCCCAAAGAGCACGTGTTGACAGATGAAAGAAGAAACTGGTGACGTCAGATGAAGCAAGGTGACAAGCCTGGAAGAAGATGACAAGAGAGAAGGTGAACAGGCCATACAGAATAGGATGGCGAAACAAAGAATCGAGTGACCCTTTAAGTGCGAAATGAAGATTGCATGTGTGAAGAGCACAGAAGCAAATGAAAAACTTTTATAATTGTACAGATGCTGTAACGCAAGTAGCAAAAGAATTAATGAAGGCTGTCTATATGTAGTGAATATACTGCAGGCAGTGCCGCCAATAAATAAATATATATATATATATATATATATATATATATATATATATGTGTCTATAGAATCTGTATGTTCCACGACGCATTTTAGCAAATTTGGACCACGTGAATAGAAGGGCTGAAAAGTGTGGCTCAGTAGAATAAAACAGCTGACGGCGAATGAAGATTCAAGAAGTCCTGTCTGGCCCAGTGTCAAGGGTTGAGGCAGCCAAGAAACTGGTTATCTAACATAGAAAGATACAATGAACATGAAGAAGGGGCGAGCCCTTGTTAAGGTGAAATGGAAAAGCACTGGAAGCCTCAGGTTTTATTCATTTAATGGTATTAAATGCAACAAAGGAGTTCAAAATGTGGTCTCTAGTCACATGGTCAGATGAAAATAGACTTTGGGCAAGCTACAACAAGACCAGAAGATAAGACTATGCTCACACTCCCTTTTATTCTCAGGCATAGTGATCCGAAGCAAGGCTGAGTTCAAAGGCCTAATTGCATGGCAGACAGTAAGAGTGATGATGGATGTTGGGCTATTTGGGTGGGGAGGCATAACCAGGCCAACCCTTCAGCACCTTGGGCACCACCTTGCTGGCTGCTAGCGAGTGGAATATCCCAGAAGGGTACAAGCATGCCAACCAATAATAGAAGGCCACATATCAAAGAGCCCTATAGTTTAAAGACCCAATGAAATGTTGTGTATTTGATGATGCTCACAATGACTTGCACTAGGGGTGGGCAGAGTTGTCCACCTGACAGTAGAGACCCAATCACAGCCCCGTACCTCATGGAAAGTATATCTGGATGTTTCCCGTTACCCTATCACAGTCCTACATAAATATTCTTATTTTGCCACGTAGTATGACCTCACGTATGATGAGTTTTTAGTATAAAAGGTTGTTTTTTATGAAAAGGTATTGACCATGCTTCTGTTTTGACATTGGTAGATGTTGATTGTAGTCCCTGTTTTAGATAATTGTTATTAAAACAGCTAAATGTTTGCCAACTTCCTGAGTATGTTTTATTATTAATGTTTAGGTAACTTCTGCATCCCCATCCACCCTGTAGAGTGTTACCTCGTCTTAAAGGGCCTAAGGGTTCACTTGGTAGCAGACGGGGGATGGTTCTGAGACCCATCGATAAGTAGGTCTTTGGAATTTTTGTAACATCGGGCACCCTCCGTCATCCAGCCAAAGGACCGTGAAGTTTCCTGTGGAGAGCGCCGATATGGAAATCTTGCAAAAAGAATCGATACAGGTGGGATGAGTCCCTCTTTGAAGAAATCCCTCCTGGTTTCCACAGGCGCTGAGCGGACCGAAGGTGACAGTGGCCGATTGGAGGAGGGGACGATCCCGAGGGTCCGGAGCTGAAAGACGAATGGTGAGTAGATTGAGGGGACTGGCAAATTGTGTTAATGGGATTGTGGTACCACTTAAAAAAGTAACGGGGGGTTGGTTGACATAAGACAAGGAGCGTCAAAAGTGTTTTGAACGAGAGTCCTAATTCAAGGAATTTCAGAAGGAATCATTTAAAAACCCAAGGGGGGAAAACTAGGCTGCACACAGACAGTTCTGTGAGAGGAGATGTTTCAAACTCCAATCAGGGTATTTTAGGGGCTGAGACAAGAGTATATACCATGGTATGCATGTGAAGAGTCGACTTATTTGTTTGTTTGTTTTTATATTTTTTGTATTGAAAAAGTGTTGAAGAGCGACAAATATAGGCTGTGTAAAGAAAAGATAAAAAGTTATCATCTATCCTATGTCATTGTCGGTGCTGACCGCAGGGTAGATTGAGATAATTGAAAATTAGAGGCTTTGAGCGGCGAGTGTTGGAGCGCACTCATATTTATTATTTTTCTGAAATGTATTTTGTGTAATCACTGGTAAGTAAGGACAGTCAATTGAGATGTGTCATAATGGGAGAAGTCACACCAATGATGCATATGTGCAAGACACTGCCAAAACATGTGCCCAAGATCAAACAGTACAGTGCAGAATGGGTAAAGGGCACAGCAGAAAAAGGGCTCGATTCATGGAATAAAATTGCGTGGAAAAACGGGCGCTTGCGTGCAAAACACAGTCAAGCGCCTGTTTGTTGATTCATGGAACACATTGCACTTGGCTTACCCGAGGCTTGTGCAGAATCCGCGGAGGTCCAACATGTCACTGCGACACCACAAACGCACTGCGCGAGACGCCCAGCGAAGGTTCATATCGTCTAGTGCAGTCATCTAAAAAGGGGGCGGAACACGTGGAATGGGGAGCAACAAGCGTAAATGCGGGCGTTACGTGGGAAGTACCACAGTAAAATACTTGCAACGCCCACACGCGTGCTAACAACACATATTCATGGAATCGGACAGGGCTTCCCAGCGCGTGGAAAAAGACACGCTAATCCGGAAACACGTCCGCCATGGGAAAGCTGGCGTAAGTGTCACTTTGCACTAAAACAATGCATAAAAAGTGCGTGCAAAAGCCAACACGCGTATACAGCTACAATGAATGTACAATTTTTCACAGCCGTGATCGTGGGACACCATGGGAGGAGAAGGATAGCCAGGGCATGCATTTATTTACATGCCAAACACCTAACACTCCTTTGTCTCCAAACACCCAATGACTGTTATAAGCCTCGAGTTGGGAATTACGAGGTTGAATTCCTGAGCATTTACCTTACAATGGCTCTTTTAGTGATGGCCAAAGGGATTTGGCTGGATGAATTTTAACATGCTTTAGGGGTTCCCCTGCATTACTTAAACATGACCAATTGTGCAATCAGAAAGACACACCTGCGTCGGACGAGAAATGTACAGGCATTTTAGACATCTCATATGATCTGATAAAAACACACCCATATGTTTTAAGAAATTGGAAGAAATGTTACTTGCGCTGCATAGCAGGTGCTGACTAAACAATGTCTTGGGAATGATAAGGTGGTTCCAATCAATAATCAATAACAAGACAAACTCAAAATTAAGCAACTACATGTGCACGAGATCACCCAGCTTTATTCAAACATGAACCGCCGGGAAAACACATACAAACATTCCCAATCGTTTAAATACAAAGCACAAGCTGGTGTCATGGTTAGTGTTAAGAAAACACTTTTATTGACTCATGCTATTGGTTCGTAAAATATAACATCCATACGTTCTATAGGCAATGGCTACTGCTATTGTATACTCTTTAGCTGATAACTTCTCCTGTTTTCGTCCTACTAAACAATGTTACATTTCATACTATCATTTAATTGGTGGGCTCCGTACTATGGTAGTCAACCTGGTGGACAAAATTCGAATTGGTTGACAATCTGCTCATCCGTCCCTGGGCACTTAACTCTGATGACAGTGTGCATGGTGAGGAAGGCCCGTTGGCTGTTATAATCCAATTTAAAGAAATTACTTCCTTCTCGTGCTCAAGCCTGAGCCCTTATCTGCCAATTTGTTAGGGGCCTTGGCATGTCATCCCTGTGTCTGGATGTACCAAGGGGGTAGCAGGTGCGTTATCTAGTTGAGCCTGGAATAAATGATCTCTGTTCTGATCACATGTTGGAAGACCACTGTTCAGAACTAATTTTCATCTATTTATTATTTTTCTGCTATTGTAGCCTGTGCATTCTGCGTTGTGTGTTTATTCATTAGGAGGCTGCTTGGCATGTTAACTTTTGCACCTCGAGAACAAGGCTTTCTGTACTTTCTCACTGCTACCAATTGAAACTAATTTACTTTATAGTTGCATGCTGTGTGCTTCTGCAGAATGTTTTCTGGTGTGGTTTCAATTCCCTGTCAGGGCCCCCTTCCTTCCTGACCTTGACACCTGAGCGTCTGTCTGAAGACCATGAGGCTGAGATTGCGTGCAAAGCAGTTTGATGTCAGAATTCAGTATTTCAGAATAAAGCCTTTCAACGTTCCATCTAAAAATGGCAGTACTCTGGTTCGTTCTCCGCCATGTTGATGTTTATCATGGCTTGTGTGTTGGATACCGCCGGTCTATATTTTCTGCAACCTTTCTCTAAACTTGTGAGTGCTCTCTACTTCTCACCCTAACTGTGTGGCGCAACCTATTCTGCTCTTTATGGCGTTTGCATTACCTTTAATGTTTAAACTGGCTGTTTACAGGTCACTCGTCAGCTTGTACCCGCATTCACCTCTGTGAACATCTGGGGGCGGGGCCAAACTGTGTGTTGATTAGGAAGTACTTGTGATTGCGCAAGTATCTATTGATAAGCGGCCTGGGCTCCCCTGATAAAAGAAGTTGTGCACTCTAAGCCATAAAGTCTCTAGAGAAATCTAAAGGTATATTTGCATTTGCAAAACTAAGTGCAGTCATCCCAGTGGCAGTTACTACAACTCTGCTTTTTCCACCTGCTCCATGGTGAGGGTCCAGCAATCCATCTAGTGGCTGCAAGGCAACCGTTCCAGAGTGTATGAAATACCATTTTCTGAAACCTGGTACCCTTCAGCTGCCTGGATTCCTGGCATTGCTGATGTTGGATGGCAGGGCACCCCATTAGGTACAGCTGCCACAGGAGTAACACCAGCCTCACAAGTATTAAAGGTCTGGTTTGCTCGGAATTCGTTTAGTGCGTATGTTATACGGCAGAGATTTTGTGGCCATTTCTGCTGTTTCCTTGCCTCGTTGGCCTAAGACATATGCAACATTTAATATGAATGTGCAGTGTTACATTTGAAAGTGAAATGCCATGATTACGTGTTAGACCCTGCAAAATGCACCCATTCATGAGTTCCCGTTTATCCGCTGCTTAGCGGATCCATTCCTAAATACAACCAACGGACCAGTTTGATGTAACAGTTTGATCCATGTGTTCCTGGTGAAGTGGCCAGTCTACACATCACGAAACAAATGCATCCTTTTGTTCCATACACAGCTGACCCGTGTGTCGTGCTTGGGCACTTCATTACTGTTGAAATCAGGTTTATACAATTAACATATATTAAGGAACAGCCTGATCATGTAGTGGAAAAGAAAAAAAGAAAAGAGTAAGAGAGAAACGTATTAGCAATCTACGTAGATTATCCTTTCAAATAAGAAACAATACACCCCGTTTGTACAGTTGTCACCATCTAGGCTTTGGAGAATGTATTCTAACAAGGCATGTCATCAATGTGTTCTGTTTTTATTTAGATACTTAACTCCACAGCCGAATTGCCATTATTGGTTTTAGAAATGTTAGCTAGCTATGCATATATTGAAATCTCATACCTAATACCCTGGCCCTGTTTTTAGGGCTGTTGTAAGAACGGTTCTTCTCTATCCTTACGGCGCGATTTGTGGCATTTACAGCTCTGTTTTGTTCAGCAACTTTGCCTAATCAAAAACGTATCTATGCGATAACGGGAGCTATTACCATAGCCAAAGTATGCCTTATATGATTGCAAGTCGCTTGTAATTGTACTTTGCCCTCAATATGATTCGGGCACATTGTTAGTTGGCACAGAGTAGGACGGATTATTAGTTCAATTTGACAGAGGCCTAGGGCCTCATTACACGGACGGCGGTGGACCAAGGTGCTATTAGCACCTTGGTCCATGCCGGTAAAATACTGGCACCGCCTTGGACGAAAGGGGAATTACCGCCCTATTCCAAGGTTGGTGGGGCGGTAATTCCGCCTTCCCCCATTGCCCTTCCCCATTCCCATTTTTGCCCCATAGGGCATAATGGGAATGGCGAAGGTGCTAATTACGGTACCGCAAAATGCGGTACCGTAATTAGCTCCCTGGTCCCTTTGCGGGTTGGTTTTTAACGCCTGCAAAAAGCAGGCGTTAAAGTCTCCAAACCGCAGAGGGATCTCGTAGTAAGGTGGTAAGGGTTAACGGTCACCGGTACCATTAACGGTGACCGTTAACCCTTACCGCTGTACGTGTAATGAGGCCCCGTCTTTCAGCATATTTCAAAACGTGACATGTAATTAGCAATGTAATTAAACATGAAGTTCATCTGGACAGCAGCTGGTTAATTGTCCCACTTGTGTTTTATTGCACACAAATAGATGCAACATGTCCATTGGACTGCTTACCTGACACATGTTTACATTCTTTGTTGCAGGGATGTTTGGGGTTGAAGCACGTATTATGTGATACGTATCAAACCAATGAGAGAAGGGCACTAGATAATGTGTAAACACGAGTTTCTCTTTTTATTTCACTATTCAGGACCAGTCTTTCAAGACTTCTTCTGTGGCCAAAGAACTACTGGTGGCATCTTGCAACATTGAAGAACATACTATATCCTCACAGCCAAATCCCTCTCAGCAATAATGGTCCAGTCCTCTGGTAAGCTTTCTACGCTGAAGTCTGGCAGGGCTCCTGCCTTTTAAGATTTCAGAGGATTTTCAGTCTAGGTTCTAAGATCTAACCAATCGGATGGACGACTCCTCCTCATCCTCATCATCTTCCTCCCAAAGGCAGAAGAGACAAAGAAGCATCAAATATTTCTTCCCCTTTCCAGGGGCACCCTCTGAAAAATAGGATGAACAGCCCGGGGGGAGAACACTTCCCCAGTGGGACCTGGCAACTCACAACACAGGACCTTTGGGTATTCGCGTAGTGAAGCTCGGGTACTATCTTATCCTTCAAACTTCCCCTCTTTTCCACCCCTTTTCTCCCTCCCACCAAAAACTATTTGTGCCTCCATCTGGATTAAGGAATTGAACCATAAATCATAAATAGCCGCCATGTTGAAGCACATGCAGGATGGCATTCAATGGTGGAGGAACCAAGACAACTTACTGTCTGGGACCCCCTGTCCACAACAGACCTAGGCATTTTCATCACTGCAGATGCTTCTCTGAGTGCGAGGGGTGCTACCTCTGGTTCTCTTCTGATTCACATCCTTTGGAAACCCATGGACTCAAGCAAACATATATATCTTTGAATTTGAAGCCCTCAAAGCCTTTCCTCCATTGATCTAGAATGAGGACCCTCATTCAAGCAGACAATCCTATGTCCATGTTTTATCTACACCAACAGTAGCACTGTATCCCCACAGCTCTGCGGATTAGCTCAGGCCCTTTGAGGTGGGTGATTCAACACCTCACACTTTCTGTGGCTTCTTGCATCTTTTAAATGACTTTTCAACACTCAAGTCGATGGTCAGAGGAGGCTCAACTGAGATGCTAATTACTAGGACCTATCAAACCTCATTGAGCATCAAATATTTCAACAGGGTTAGCCAACAGTGGAACACTTTGTGAACCAAGACAACAGGAAATTCCAAGAGTATGCTCCCTGCAAGAGGAAGGGATATTTATTTTATCTGTTGGCAAATCCCCCACAAACTGGGCAATCTCTTTCCATAGACATAGATCACAGGCTTCAATCGAGGCATCTGAGGTTAACCTTTTTACAGACCATATCCATGGCTTTTTCTTCTTTCCTTAGAGGTTCAGCAGGAGACGGTGAAGTTGAAGATGAAGAGGAAGATCTTGCATGCACAGCGGCAGCTTATACCGCTCCTTACAGGTTGGTTTGTGGAAAGGCACAGCAACCCCTCTGATATAGTTCTCAAGGCAGCACCCAATAACCTCTTTACTAACAGCATTAACTGCGTGGAGGTGCTTTCCAAATCTTTGTTTGCCTCTCAACATGTAGGGCTGTAGAGGAATCCCTGTGTCCTCTTCCTTGCCAGTCAGCACCACTGACACCGGTTCAGGAGTTTTTAATTCCAGGAATTTCATAATGTGAAAGTGTTAATCATGAAATGCTTTTAACAATTTCAGACGTTCCTCCTCTTCGGTCTCTTTACTTTGGTCTGACGATTCTGTTATTGGGTCTGAGCCTGCTGATGTTGAAGGGTTTGGGTCCTGTGGAGGAGCTGTGTCCAAAGCCAGCCGGCCTGATAGAGCAGTAAGTAGAACGCTCACTTTGACATCCGTGTAGAGCCTGCCAACACTGGTTCGAATCCCGGGATGGGCAAACTCAGCCTTTCATCCTTCCGAGGTCAATAATTGAGCACCACACACCGTGGGTAATAATAAGCAGTGCTCAGTTACCCGAGGGTTCATAGCGCTATATAAATGCTAAATTATTATGATTAAATTATTGCTTTCATGGAGGAGGTGGCAGAGGAGCAGGCGGCATAGGAGTAGGTCCTGGAGGTTACTGCGGAACAGGGTATAAGGTTGCTGTGGAGCCACGAGAACTGGAGGGGCCGAAGACATAATTCTGATATAATTTCCTTCAAGTAGGCTGGAATTGGAGGAGCCATTGTGAAATGTTTATAACTTAGCAAACAAGGATAATGCCTGCTGAGGTGATCATTTTGAAGGCATGGATCCTGCATAAACCTTAGGTGCATTACATCTTGCGTAAGTTATCATTGGTTCCGGAAAGCAATAAAGGACCCAGCAGGGTACTGATCCCACTATTAGAAATCCAGACGTCGTTTTCCCTAAAAGGCCTGTAGTCATTCCGTGAGGTGACCAGGGGAATGGAAGATAAGAAAGGAGTGTCCTACAGAGCAAGCAAGAGATGCTGCTGTGGGCAGCCATCACAGGTGGTTCTTTGGCTGCAAAGTGGGGCTTGCTATGTGATGCTGAGGGAGTTTTCTTCTCTGTACCTTTCCCAGAAGAGGCCATCTTGTGAATTTGTAAATTCATTGTGTGTGAAACTGAAAGAGACCTGTTTGAGGGAGCACACAGCTCGAGGTAGAGTGTAAAACTAGTGGGCACCCCAGCTCAACAAGTGGGGCCTACTTTAGGGGGAAATTTAGCAAGCCATGAACAGGTGCAGCCAAGGGTGTAACAAAAGCCCGCTCAGACCCTGAAGAGAAGATCCACGTGTGTATGGGAAGGAAAGCCAGGCACCTCAGCCCAAAGACCGGTGAAAGGTGGCTCAGGGAAGCCGTCAGGGCAAGCACTGCGGTTAGGCTGTGGCAAATTCTCAACATGAGCCTCAGTAGAGTATACGTGTGAGGACACGCTCCCAGTCTGGTTACACGTGTGAAACTCGTCACCTCCCAGAGTGCTCAGGAAAATAGGAAATGTTTACTTACCTTTTGAGTCTCGACAAATGTCTTGAGTTTTTTTGAGGCGGAACTCCAAACTCTGCCTTCCAGCGCTAAAACCGAGTGTGAAAGAGACCATACAAGCAGGGTGCCATAGAAAAAACACAAGAGCCATGTTTGGAGAGTTCTGAGACACTGAAAACAAAGGATATGTGGCTCTGTCAGAGGAAACACCTTGTCACAGCGAACACAGTTTCTTGAGCCTGAGTGGGGCATTAGACCCAAGCGAGGAAAAAGAAACCAAAACAATTTAGAAGAGCATTGTAAAAAAACACAAAGCTGCTGCTCATGCTCCAGCCTCTTCCGAAGTAGAGGAAAGGACTGGCACCTGTAGCCGTAAGCATGAACCGGGGAGGTGCACTCAGTAATGTCCTTGCAATGCAATGCAATGCTCCAATGATGAACATGGCCACACTCCACTAGGCGGAGACCTACTGTAATTGTGGTGCCCCATGCCTAGGGACTCCAGCATCCCTCTAAAATCCTTCTAAATACACAGTGCACATCAATAGTCCCGTTTATAAACTACCACACACGCTCCTGCCATTCCCATTCCACTTGATCTCTCCTCTGCATTTGACACAGTCATCCACTCCATCCTCACAAAACGGCTCCACCATACCCTAGGTATCTCAGAGCAGGCACTGGATTGACTGACCTTCTTCAAAGACCGCCCCTCCCAGGTTATCCTGGGCTCGTTTTCCTCCCCCACCTTTATCGCCACCTGTGGTGTTCCCCAGGGCTCTAACCTTTCTCTCTAGCTCTTAAACATCTACCTTGTTCCAGTGGCACACCTAATTTCCACATAGTCCCCTTACTTCCAGTGTTATGCAGATTATACATAACTCTTCTTCAAACTTTCTTCTCATCCTCTCCTTACTTCCCCCATCATTCCGGACTGTCTATTTGTTATCCAGTCCAGTGATCTCTGCCTCAATGCCAACAAGACTGAGATCATTTCCATTGGAACTCCTGAACCCTCTTTCTTCATTCCCTCTGGCCACCCTCTATGGCCAAAAAGCTTGGAGTCATCTTCAACTCCTCTCTTTCCTTCCTCCTCAAATCCAGGACCTTGCAAAGAAGGCCCAATTTCAACATCATCTCATCTAAGGAATCCTTCCTCTCCACACCCTTCGCCAAAATCTCAAAGTCTCTAGAGCTTCGGTACTCTCTAGGATGGATTATTTCAATAGCCTCTTCCTTAATCTACACTCTTACTCTGTACGCCCCCTTTCAGCTAATCCAGAATAGGGCTACAAGTATTATCCTTGGCCTCAAGCCCAGGGACCAAATCTCTCCGGCCCTATAAACTCTCCACTGGCTGCTGGTTGCTGCAAGGATCAAATTCAAATCCGTCTGCATCATTCATAAGGCTGTCTGTAGCAGGGGACCACGCTGTCTACAAATGGCTCTCACTAAATACTCTCCCTCCAGATCTTTACGTTCCTCCAGCACCAACTCTCTGCATGTCAAGTGCTTCGCTAAATAAAGAGCTGGTGGCCGATCTCTTTCCTCAGCAGGCTCCCTCCTATGGAAAATCCTACCCCCTACCTCTTTTTTGTTAGCCGGATCTCAAATTGCAGAAGCTCCTCAAGACATTCCTTTTCACCTCCTCCTTCCCCCTTCCTCCTTTGAAAAACCTCACAGTCGCTGAGATTGATGACCAGGGCCCTTATGTGTCCACCTGGGCCCTGGTCCCTCACCCCTTCCCTGCACTTGCCTCAGCACCCACTGGCCTGTGTTATCAAAGGCCTGCACTTATTTATTGGCAGTTGACCACTCTTACCAAGTGATCTCTGCCAATCACTTAACAGTTGCTTGCAACTTACTCCCTAGCTCTTCCCTCCGTGTTACTCTTAGCACTTACCCCCACCCCATCCTTCTCTCTCTCTTTCTGAACTTGCACATTCTGAATACTCGCAAGGCCTAATAGGACCACCTCTCTCTTTCATTGTTATATTTGCCTCTCATTTCCATGTTCTCTCCCTGTTGCCCTGTGGGTGCTTTGAAACACAATTTACTTGATGTATAAGCACCTTACAAATGCACAATAAAATGAAATAAATAAAAAATAAGAGTTCCTTCCATTACTCGAATTCGGTATTAGGATACTGTATCCTATGGACTCAACTCTCTCAGTCCACATAGAAGACCTTGTATTTAGCCTGTACAATGAGCTATTAGGTATGAGCACTGCCAGCAAAAGGCAAATAAAGATAAGCTGGGAGCCCCGATATTGCATTCTAGAAGGTAATAAAACAAGCAACCAATCATGTCTAGAAGATGCAATACAATAGCTTGTCCATGATGCTCGGAAGACCTATTACAACTATCCAGCTAGCGGGCCTACAGAACTTCCTCTCACAAACCAGAGCACCAACTGCAAAGCTCCATCCGACCCTCAAGGTACGTATAAACACACCACTTCAGTGGACATCGGCCGTAGGCATGGCTACTCGCACTCATGCACCAGAATGCAGCAATGATCAATGACAAATTCGTTCTAGCTGGGCACATAACGTTTCGCCGACTTACAACAGTGCCTCAACACCTCTGCCATTAAAATACAGTGATGACGTATGACAGAATTCGGTCCAGCTGGACACATAACGAGTCTCTTGCACTCACACACTCTCCTGATCTCCCTCAGCAACCGACCTCATGCCTGATCTCTGGGGTTGCTTACTGGAGCCTGGCCAGCCCATTTAATTCCTTATCATGGCCAAAATGCACACACACATTCTAAACCTCTATGAGAACTTCACATATTCCGGACTGCAGTTCCCGAGGAAGCTCCTACCACAAGTGCATTGAGACTATAGTAATGGTAAAAGGCGCTATATAAATGATTAGTACAATTACAATGTGTCCCAGCACCTGTTCAAGTTTTATACTTGAAAAAAGTCAGCTTTTCATCATGCTCTGACGCTGGCTCCGACGGTATTAATCTTTCCTTAGCTCTTTATGTGTGGGTGTATTCAATAATTCAGTGCCATCAAAGGGAAGTGCCCCCGCCCTCTCTTGAGCTACAGACATAAGTGGAGTGCCTTTTAGCCAATCCCTATGTCTTAATTCTAGGAATACTGCAGTGTCAACTACAGTAAGTCACTTGCAACACATTTTGCACCTGAGATGCCTGAAGATAGAAAGCGATTTTTCTTATGTGCTCCAAGTCCTCTGTGATCTATGAAAAGTCTTTCCACAGTCTTTACCCCTGCTCAAAGAACTGTCTTTGCATGGGCCTGCCACAAATGGAGGGCACTATAGAGGTAAACCTTTCCAACAATCACATCCATGGCATTCTCTCTATCTAGCTGTAGCAGGAGAAGGTGAAGTAGAAGAGGAGGAAGAAGATTTGGTAGGTGAAGTGGCAGGTGCTATTATTGCTGACTGGGATGGTTGGTTTGTGAAAAGGCAGAACTACTCCTCTTGTAGAGTTCTGTAGCACAAATCAAACATTTTATGGACAGATTAACCTGCACAGGGTCCTCCCATATTGTCTATGCCTCTTGCAGTACAACGAGCGAGCAGGAAATCCTTGTCTACTTTTGCTTGCCGTAAACAATCATGAAAAACCCCTGTCTGCATCGTGGCTGGTTCAGGAGTTTTTATTTCCATGAATCCCATGATGTCTCAGAGTCAATCGTGAAATGCTCTGACTGATTTGAGAAGTTCTTCCTGTTCAGCCAATTCACTGGGGGCCTGATGAGTCCATTATTGAAGTTTGAAGTCAATGGTGTTGAAGTGGTTGTGTTGTGTAGAGTAGCCATGTTCATTGGTTGCTTTGGTAGAGGAGGCAGAAGAGTATGAAGATGTATTGCAGGTGGCTGTGGAACCATGGGAGAAGGTTGCAGTAGAGCCACTGGAGGTGGAGGGGCCCAAAAGCATAACCTCTGATATAATCTTCTTGAAGTAGGCCCACACTGGAGGAGCCATCATGAGATGCCTGAACCTTGTAAGAATGGACTGTTCCTGTTGCAGAGATATTGTTGATGGGTTACGCCATGCACAAGATTGAGCCACAGAGCATCTTGTCTAAGATGTCATTCCAGAAGGTGACATAAGACCATTTGATGGGAACCTTTCCCAGTGCCCTTTGGGGATGAGCAGTCTGTGGGGAATGCCTTCCTTCTAGAATGGAGGCACAGATTTCTCTATACTTTCCCTCCTCTTCCCCTAACTCTCAAAGTGACTCACAAGATTCAGAGATCTGCAGGCTGCTAATTGATCCGCATAGCCATGGCATGTCCCGACAGGTCAGGGTATTTGGATCTTGTGCGTCTCTCTGCCAAGCCCCCAATATTTCTTCCAGTGTGAAGGGATCTTCTGGCCCACAAGACATGTCTAGTTGTCCATTTCCTGCACTATCCATGTCAATAGCAACTTGGTTCCTGATGATTTGATATACAGTTCATTTAAACATTCTGAGGGCAAAATGCCAGTCCTGAGAAAAGATTAAATACGCTCTCAGTATAGGAGCATATGGACCAGGTTGTCTGTGCCATTGGGACTCTTATATGTGTCTGGCGAAATCTGGCCTGAAACTGTACTCACGCAGGACCAACTTTTTGATGCTGAGTGCTTAGCACACTTTTGAGTCAGTAGACATGTTTTCATATAATACAGGGGTTAAAAGGCATTTTAGTGGTCTAAAGAAATTATTTTGGATAGTGTGTGTTCCTTACCCACCTTGGGATCTGAAAATGTTTTTGTCATTCTTATCTCATAATCCTATTGAGCCGATGGCTTTCCGCTTGCATAAAGTATGTGGCCATGGAAGTGCCCTTCCTCGTCGTCACCATGTTGGCTTGCAGGATTAGTGACCTGCCAGCCCTTATTTTCTGACAACCCATTTCTTCTGAAACATAATTAGAAGTTAGCCCTTAGAAGAAATGCAAATGTTTTACCCAAAGCAATCCCTGAATTCCATTAATCTACCCATCCTTTCTCCTAACGGAAGACAGAGGCCAAAAATCATGCTCCACAGCTTGGATTTTAGTTGGACAATCAAATTCTATCTAGAAGAGAAAGAGGACAGAAGGTCATCTAATCACTGTTTTGCCATCTCTGGAGGGACTTCCCCTGTGCATAGGGACCCTAAAGCAAACATTACCAGTTGGTTGGTGAACTGTATCCTAGAATGCTATGATAAAATTTAGAGTTTTTCCTTTGGCTTCTCATCTAGATGGTCTGAGTAGCATTAAGAATGTGCAAGTGGTACTGTACGATAATAAGCGGGATTCAGCGGAGATGTATCAATTGCAAGCCAATGGGTCTCTGAACTCTAATTTCTTTCATTTTCTCTATACAGGAATGGTAACACTGTGCTATTCACGTATTAGTGTAGAGGAGCAGCTGTGTACATCTGTAGAAGATCCCGCCCCCCTAGCTCCCCTGTATTGGAGACATGATACTTTGCCGTGTTTGACACCAGCCGTCGAGCCAATACCGCAGCGAGTGTTTGGAAGAAGGAACCCATTAAGAGGACCTCATTGAATGTACCCCTGAAGTAATGATAGCCTGCAGGAGGAACCCACTGAAGGAATATGATAAAGAGTAAAGAAAATGAGCTAGTGATATCATGATAAATTGTGCATGACATCTCGAGATACTAGCTGAAGATGCTGTATAGATCCTGAACACCAATGATGAAGTAAGGATCGAGTGAACTCTCAAGTTAAAAGAAGATGACACGTGCACAAAGTGCTGCAGAAAACAACCGTTCAATAAATGTACAGAGGCTGAAACGCAAGGTAATTTAAGTAATCATAAATGCTAGCTATGAGTAGTGAATAGAATGCAGGCGAAGCCGCCATTGTACGGAAACTGGACATTGTTATCATGAATTAAGTAAGCCGGAAACCATGACGCGGGAATGGAAAACTGTGCCGCAGCAAGAATAATAGGCTTATGGAGCTATGTGGCGAGGCTGCCTGGCCTAAGGTCAAGATTCTAGAAAGCGAGGTCAGCTATCTCCTCTGAAGAAAGGACGAGTGTGCAGTGGATGAACCTTCTCACATTGAGGTGCAAGAAAGAACACAAAAGATGCCAAGCTTTAATTCAATTAGAGCATTTAAAGGCTGCAAAATGGACCAGATCGTGGTCTCCTGTCTTGTGAGCCAAGGATGGAAATAGAGTTTGAACTTGGAGTTCCAGACACGATAGCGAGTGCCCTCACTCCTGTGTATTCTCAAAGACAAGGATACAAGTACAAAGACAATTTCATGGCAGAAGGCATGGGTGATGAGAGATGTTGGGCTAATTGGGTGGTGAGGTAGCTGCATAGCCTACCTCCCAGCACCTGGGTCTGGGCTTACGTGCTGCTAAATTAACCGAATGTTTCAGACATGGCACAAGCGTGCCAACCAATTGTATTAGTCTATATAACAAAAGACCTTATAGCTTGTAAGACCAATGAGAAACTGCGTATCTAATGTTTCTGAAATTACATGTTTTGAGAGGAAGGTATAAATTGTCCACCTGATAAAGGGCAGCCAGTAACAATTCTAGCTCCTATACAAGTGCATATCTAGATGTTTCCCTTAACCAACCCAACCCTTGATAGGTTTTTCATTATTGGCACGTAGTATGATATCAGTCTGTCTCATTATTGCTATTAGACTTGTATTTGAGAGACTGAGCGTAAGTCCATTGATGTTCACTGTAACCTCCCTGTTTTGGATCATTGTCAATAAAACAGTAGTTTGCCATCTTCCTGAGTTGGTTCGATTATTTGGACTCAGAATTATTCTGGTATAATCCCATCCATTCCATATGCACGTACCTAGGTGCCATAAACTCGTTAGTCTCCACTATGATTGATTCATGTTTGACATCCTCAAGCTACGCTACCACACAGCCTAGTCCAACTATTCACAATCAGTGCCCTATATTGATCCCTAGCTCCTTAACCATCTCGGATAACCAGTGTGTGGTGCGTGCAGATGTAGAAGAGCTCTACCACTGAGATGCACACACACCATCAAGGGAACTGGTGAGAAATCGGCACCCTGCCAGTATCTTGGGCCACCCTGCTCTTATAACTGTGATGCACACTTTTAATGAGAGACCCACTTGCCATGGATAGAGAGAATCCTGACAGGCCTATCTGGATTTGCATCTGATATTCAGGCATTTATGTTATGTTCTATTGTGCAATATTTACACTGTGCCCATCGCCAGCATAGTGCATGCTTGAAATGAAGAGTATTGAAAAAATCATCTGAGGGTATCATTGTACCACACGACAAAATTATTTTTCAAATGTTGACGAATGTCAGAAGAAAATCCATTGGGTGCTGTCGTATCTTACAGGTTCCTACAAGTCCCCCGGCACAGGTGCTACATGTGTGGTGGTCAGATTGACTGTTAGACTTTGGGTCAAGTTAGAGAGAACCAAGTATAGTGATGACGAAAGCAAACAATAGAAATACCAGTAATGAATCAAAGCTCCTGAAAGGAGACCCTCATTCAGCCGGCCTTGAGGGCGCTGTGAAGCACAGCATGCAAACTGGTGGAAAAGGAAATCCAGGCTGGTTACGCGCTGTGTGCCTGCGCGTCAGGGAAATAATGGCGAAAGGAATTCCAGGTTAGTTGAACGGTCTGTGCCAAAGCCTGATGTGCCCTCTGGATTTCCTTGCACTGTCAGGTGCTTTGGGGGTTTTAGGCAAGGGCAGTGCATGGGCAATACATTGCTCTCAGAGAAAAACCTATTAGTAGCTCGCACCAAAGTCCTATAATTCAATGACAACCGTACACATTGTTAATAGACAGAGTCCCTTCACAGGTTGTGCACGTGTATCTTTTGCAGAAGGCGGGCATTGATTGCCTTTGGATTGGCTACCTCATGGTGACATGGAAAGAGTTTCATCCAAATCTTCCAGCGCAGTAAGCAGTGTCAAAATAACAAGGGGGTGCGTCTAGCCCACACAATGTTTATCTCAGGAGAACAAGAAGTTTCTACTTTGGCCTATAGGATTCAGACTCTTGGTCCATGGGACTGAGTGAGACTGATGTTAGGGGAAGACAAAACGTATCCCTAAAAAGTACCAGTGGGGTTCCATAAACCCTGCAGATCCTCTCCAAAATGTCAGTTGTCCCCGCACCCCCTGCACTGCTGTTGTGAATCAAGACACTCCTAAGTGAGTATCAACAACAATTTATTGATGCTGGTTAGGCTAAAGGCTCAACCAAAATAGGGTTCTCTCAGCTCCCCCTATAGAAGGGAATCCTGAGGTCCTAAAGGAAGTCTCACTTGTGCTAACATTCTATAGGTGCTCGGATAAACATAAAGATGCCTCCAAAGGTATTGGAATGTAGTCCTTCGAGTCTGCTACCCCCTGGACGCTGCAATCCGAGTCGTACCTGAAAGCCAGCATCAGTAGAGGCTCAGCAGATAAGCCACCTTTCCCTTTCAAAACAAATAATTTCACAACTCCCAATGTGTCAAGACCTTAGCATAACAGAAGTTGTGAAATCGCGGAGTCCCTGCTTGTCCTTGTCCCCACAACTACCCTCACCTACTCCCTTTGTCACATCTCGGGCAGAGACCACCGAAACTCCCACCCATCCCCACTACCCCCTCCCCTGACCCACACATGGCCTGTGAGACCAATGTGGAAGCCCAGAACCCCTGCAATTTCCCCCCTCCCACTCCAGTGTCTGCTTGGCTCCCCTCCCCAAAGCACCCCTCCCAGTTACCACTTACTTTGCTTCCTCTTCCACTAACCCGGCCTATCCTGTCCCTTCTCGTGGACCACAGAAAGGTGTCCAAAGGTATCGGACACATGTCGTCATCCCGAAACGCGTTGTGCTGGCGCCCTTGCATATAAAGGAAGACCTGAACAATGAATTGACCTCAAATTGTATTATTACTAGTATTATCTAATACTTTTGTATGATACTTCTTCTATTTTGGAAGTTTGACATTTCTTATTATATTTTGGCTAATTGATTCAGCATCAGGGTGTGCAGGGGATGGGAGTGTCCGATACCTTTGGACACCCTTCTGTTGTGATTTCCAACCTCGTGTGAGGGTTGCATTACCTCCTCAGCTGCCAAATTACTTACTTACTTACTTACAAATTACTTGTTTTACTCCACTTCTTAGAAGGTGTGCACATATAACATTTTGATGCTCCTTTTCATGGACCATCCATTCCAAAATGGACATTTCAAAATAGATTATTAGTGATACCCGTTTTCTGGAATATATGGTGTGCATCTGTTCTATTAGCTTTCGTACATATTGCATACGAGACTAAGGAGGCGATGCGAGCCTAAGGTTTCTCAGCGCTCAAATCACCACAAGAAATAAGAAAAGACAAGGCAACGGGTAAGAAAGGGTAAGAGATAAGACATTTCTCTAATAGATAGAGGTTATCCCAGAGTTTGGCACCTATCGCAGGACTTGACCTTACTGAAAGATTTACTTTTCTGAAATTGAGGAATTATCAATGTTAGTTTTCTTATGGATCTCAAGGATCTCAAAGGCTTATATCAGACAAAACATTTGCTAAGATATGCCAGGATTGAGCCAGGATTGAGCCAGGATTGAGCCGTACATTGTCTTGTGAATCTGCACCAGGAGTTGAACTCGATTCTGGCATTGACAGGAAGCCAATGAAGTACTGGCGAGATGTGATCCCATTTAAAGCTCTTGGTGACTATGAAGCTGCAGAACTTTGAAGCATTGCAAGTCATTGGATTGTTTGTTTCGTAGAGACACGGTACAAGTAATTACAATAAGCCATTTTGGACCGATGAAACCCTTGCTAAACTGGCACAGTGTTTTTTGGCACAGTAAAAGTCTTACTTTTTCCTGAGGACCATTAAGCGATGATTGGTAGTAGTAATAATACTACTCATTTAGCAAGTTACAGGCAAAGGCGCATACAGGGCCCTGCCAAGTGATTTTGCCTTGTCCGAGATCTTGATGGAACAAGTAGTGGAGGGGGGTAGCTAAAGGATTTAATGGATAGAGCTGAGCCAGAGCTTAGACATGGGGGCTGGCTTGGCTCTAAGAGCAAAATGCGAGCAAACTTCGCAAAAGGTTCTTACATTGCCGTCTGCCTCCCCACCCTCAAACACAACACCCATACATGTCCTGCTGCCCTCTCAACCTCCACAACAACAACTCGATACCTGGCATCCGCCTCCCTGCCTCACAACACACGCCCATAGCTGATGCCCTGCCTTCCTGCCCCATAAGAGGCAACATATACCTGGTATCACACTTTTGGAAGATATGGCACAATGAGATTAAATAATTTGTCTGGTATAATACACTTTCCGTAAAATGGTATGTAATCAAATTGGGCAAATCAGACACTTGGCTACATATCTTCTCATCTCTACCCAATATAAATTGTTGTTAATGTACGGTTTTTATGGAACTAAAATAATGTTATATTTCAAAGATGGCTTAAAAGTACACAAATTACAACATAACTTTATCTGACAATTAGATAAAAACCTACATAAAGCAAAAAGAGTGTTTATAGCTTTATTTTCACTATCCCGAATGCAACTGTACTTTCGATACTTAGACACACAACAGCAAAACTGCTACTTGTCATTGTTTCACACAGACTTGGAGCTGGTTATTGTGCACATCTTCTAGCGGGCTTAACCCATGGAGGAGCCCCCTGCAATCTTTCTGCTGGGCTAGTGGGAGCACCAGGCACCTCCCATGTCCTGTATGGTGGGAGATTGAGGACGACAACGAAAGGGCTGTGTGGCAGGGGGAAAATCACATGCATAGACAAGCATTCACCTTCCCCAGAAACAGTGTGGCCTCCCACTGCCTTATTCCCAAACTCAGCAGTACGTGGAGATCTTCAGTGGTCATTGCCTATTAATTAAAATAAAACCATCGGGAGGCTGCATAGAGCGAGATGCGGCAAAGATAGCGATATACCCTGACTACACCTTCCAAGTGCAAGTTAGAAGAGCCCAATTTATACAAACAAAAGCTAGACTGAAGAAAGCGGGCCTGCACTACATGCTCCTGTACCCCGCCAGACTGAAAGTACTGCAAGATAACAAGGCGCACCTGTTCGATACGCCTGCTGAAGTTACTGAGTGGATGGATAAACAGCAACTCCCGGACCTCGACATAAAGGACCGCAAACCACGGCGAACAGCGAATGGAACAACCGCCCGGAGCTAAGGTACCTGCCCACACGGGAAATGCAATGAATGCAAGTCAGCTCACAATTGGGAACAGCAACTTAGATCCTACCAGAGCTACACTGAACCATGACCGCACCTATACCTCCACGGTCAAAGCGGCGCCTTCTGCCTCCAGGAGGAATTAGGGTATATTAAAACCGCCCGTAGGGCACCAAGAGACCACTCTGAGGTCAAATGGAGCAGAAACGGGGTAGACAGAACGGGGGTAACCCTGCTGGACTTGTTACGTTACAGGGAAGTTTAACGTTAAAGGGGGGAGGGAACCTGGGGTTATGCACCCACGGATGGGTTAGTTGTTTAATCATAGCAAGACCACTCAGAACTTGGAAGGCTGCCAAAACCATGAGAGGACACACCAAGAGCACCACCCAGGCAAAATGGACTAAACCAGACCCATGGCAGACACCATTAGAATTTTGAGTTGGAATGTCCGAGGAATGAACAGCTACATCAAGCAGCGCCGGATCTACGCATTCCTAAAGTGGAATAAAGTCGGAATCGCCCTTCTGCAGGAAACGCATCTCTACGCACAAAAGTTAGCCTCCTTGTCCAAAATCTGGAGAGGGACACTGATCGGATCCTCATACTCAACGTACGCAAGAGGTGTCTTGATCTGGATAGCCCCCACCATCCCTGTGAGGCTGCTGAACACTAAAACGGACAATGAAGGCAGAATGGCTCTTGTGCATGCCAACATCGAGGGCAAGGACCTCTGCTTAGTTAGCACCTATGCACCCAACCACGACACCACTGTGTTCTTTCGCTCCCTATTTAAGCGCCTTAGCCCATACAGTGATTGTACCTTCATACGGGGTGGGGAACCACAACTGCACTCTGAATCCCATTGTAGACAGATCTGATAAAAAGCACACCCGCCCGGCCCCTCCTGCCAATATCTTGAACACACTGATACAACAACTAGCGCTTAGAGACCTGTGGAGAGTAGGCCAGCCAGAGAAACAGGAGTACTCCTACTATTCGGCCCCACATGCTGTCCACACTAGAATCGATTATATCCACTTAAGCGAAGAACGCCTAGACATATTTAGGGACACACAATACCTATCCAGGGTGCTGTCAGACCACTCCCCATTGATAACCACGTGGGCAGTGTTTGCACCGAGACCCCCTGTGCCCACTTGGAGGCTCAGGTCTGAAGCCTTGCTGGACGAGGCTTTCACCGGACAGATTAGAGAACGCACTCTAGACTACTGCCAATTAAATAAGGACAGCGTACGGCTCATCACCACGGCCTGGGAGGCGTATAAAGTGGTCATAAGGGAGAGATGATTGCAGCAATAGTAGGCGCCCAGAAGTCCATACTCACCTCACTAACATGCAACGAAAGCGAGCTTAAGGCACTGAAGGACAATGCTCCTGCCAACCCCACCCATGTACAGAGAATAATAGAGCTTAAACAGGTCTGCCTGGAGCTCTGGGCGAAACTAGGGAAGCTTAGTTACACCAAGCATACTGAACGTAGTCATGCCCTAGGTGATAAGCCAGATAAACTGCTAGCATGGCTCTACAAAAGGGAAGCCCCCAGGGCGCCCATCTGCCAAGTCCATGCCCCTGACGGCGAACTGGTGCATACGCAGGCTGAAATAAACTCAGCTTTTGCCTGTTATTACCAGGCACTGTACACTGAACCCCAGTCAGCTTCCAATAGCGATATAAAGGACGTATTAGACATCCTAAGGCTGCCCAAACTTGACAGCCAACTAGCCGAGGCCCTAGATGAACCCATTACCCCAGAGGAGGTCCTGGCTACCATCAGATCCCTCCCCTCCGGCAAGGCTTCGAGAACCGATGGGCTCCCTGGGGAATTTTAGAAAACATTCCAGGAAACGATGGCCCCGCTCCTGGCTCAGGTGTTCAATGAGGCATACGAAACTGACACCCTCCCTGACACCATGAGGGAAGTGGAGATTATCCCCCTACTGAAACCGGGCAAAGATAGCAGAGAGTGTGGCTCGTATAGACCCCTATCCATGCTCAACGTAGATAATAAGATCTTGATGACCCTATTGGCTAGGCGACTGCGCAGAGTGATCCCCCAGTTGGTACACCAGGACCAGACGGGCTATGTACCGGGCCGAACCATTACTGAAAATATACGCAAATTACATCATGTGGTGTACAGCACCAATGGTAAACCCGGGAAATGTGCGGTGGCGTCCCACCAAAGCATTTGATTCAGTCCGATGGAAATGGCTGCATGCCACCATGACCAAGATGGGGATAGGGCCGACATTCCTAAAATGGACTAAACTCATTTACACCGACCCCACAGCTAGGGTGCGCACAAACAACACATACTCGGCAAAATGGAGCCTCTACAGGGGCAACCGTCAGGGCTGCCCTCTCTCCCCCATGGTATACATTATTGCAATAGAACCTGTAGCGGCATACCTAAGGCAAGAATATGGGAACGGGGGCATCACGATTGATGTGGTGACCCACCTGGTTTCCATGTACGCGGACGACACACTCCTCTACTTAAACAACCCAGAAAACTTATTGCCATACATATTGGAGACACTAGACGGATTTAGCAGATACACAGGAATACTAATTAACCACGATAAATCATGCCTCTTCCCCCTAGCATCGCTAAGCGAAACCAGCGCAGATAGACTCCCAGCCACGGCCTTTAGATGGGAGATTACCTCCTTCAAGTACCTAGGGATAGACATACATCAAGACCCTAAAACAGAGCACACCCTCAACACAGAGAGAGCCAGAGATAACCTGGAAAAATCTGGGGCAAACTCCTGCTTTCCGTCACCGGAAGGGCGGGCCTGTTAAAGATGGTGGCGCTACCCCGCCTACTCCATTTTTTCACCAACGTTCCCTACAACATCCCCCAGAGGTTCTTTAAGGACTTGAACAAACTGTGCAGGAGATTCCTGTGGCAGGAAGGGCGACACAGAGTGGCACTGGAGGTGATGCAAAGACCCTACAACAAAGGTGGTCTAAATATCCCCAACTTTGAGCTATACTACTTAGCCGGCCAACTAAAGCATGTGATTCAGTGGATGGCTGACGTGGCTACCACCAACACTCGCCTTTTACAACCATCCATCCCCCACATGCTACTCAGAGACCTATTCTGGGCCCCAGATGGAGTGAGCCAGCAAGCACCTCACTTAATGAAGCTGGGAATCCAGATTTGGAAAAGAGCCTGCAGGATCACAGGGCTAAGCGACCCATACTCACCCCAAATTCCTATCGCAGCAATCATGGCAAGTAGATCGGGAGGCCTGAAGGAGATCAGAAGCACTTGGGAACCCTGGGGGGTCGCTACCCTCCGAGACCTCGTGAACGACCAGACCGTTTTGGCGTTCTCGGAGTTGCACGAAAAAACGGATTGCCGGTAGGACAGTTCCTGCTCCACGGAGCAGTGACAAAGAAGCTCGCCAACAGATGGCCTGATCTGGAGGACCCTGAAAATGGACTCGATACCATTGAAAACATGTTAAGTACAGCTGAGGGCGGACACGAAATCTCAAGACTATACGAAACACTTGTAGACAGCGTAACCAGACAAGATCTCAAATGCAGGTCGAAATGGGAAATGGAGCTAGGCCAGCAATTTGAGGACAAAGAATGGGATTCAATAGCCCACTACCATAAGAAAGTGTCCAGGAATGCCCGGCTCCAACTAATACAGTTTTATATCACCAACAGGGGGTACCTCACACCTGAAGTTATCGCCAAATTCAAAGGAGCTAGATCAACGGGGTGCCCCAAATGCAGCGAGCCCCATGCGGGAATGATCCACATGTTCTGGGATTGCCAAGTCATACGAACATTTTGGTCATAGATAGCGGCGAAGGTCGCTAACTAGGACATTATCGTGGACGTAACGTCACCCGGTGCGTGCATTCTGGGTAGATACAAAAGGAACAAGAAGAAGAACAGGGCCCTGTGTAGGCTCAAATATTTGATATATATCCTAGCAAAATGACGCATAGCCATGGGGTGGAAGTCTCCCAAAACCCCCAGCATAGCATTATGGTGGGAAGATCTCCGCAGGTGGACAATTGGCGAAACGGGAGCGTGGGAAAACGCGCAGAAGGAACAGAGACTCGACATCAGTGAGGACTTTCAAGAATGGGTGGCGCTCACGGTGTCATTATTTCATCCACCAGCACCTGCTGCTACCTCCGAAGATAGCGGCAGCCCTTAAGGAAACCCGAACTTGAACTATCGCTATGGAACACTTGTGGTCTTGGAAAGTTGGGATGGGAGGGGGGAGGGAAGAGGGGTTATTTGAGGTTCATTTGATGCAGCAGTGATGTTAATTGTTTATTTGTTCAAAAACCAATAAAAACATGTTGAAATACACTCTAAAAAAAGCTACCATGCTTTGTGATTTTGTAAGTATCCAACTAAGGAAGACACGGGAAGCAAGCAACAAAAGAAAATTAAAGGTTTTAGCTCCCACCTTAAAGATTTTAAATCACACAATGAAGGCTGGATAAGGAAGGGCCCATGACTTTATTTACTTCTCAGTGTCTTAGAGCATTATATGTAGCTATAATAATAATATTACTTTTTTATGTAGTGCTTCATGGGATGGGAAGGCTATGATGTGGAAAATGGTTTTTGTATAGAGAAACATATACCTTGCAATGGCCTCTTAGCGCAGTAAAAAACCTAGATCAGATCCATGTACCAACCTATCTAATGTGGAAATAAAAATGTCTTAATATTGTGAGAAAAAAAAAGTGTGAAAGCCACACCGTTTGCACACCGTTTGCAATTTTGCAGGTTTCAGACCACACATGCTCCCATTGCATCTTTAACTTGGCACCAGCATGCAATTCCTGGCAAGAGATAAACAAAGCACTTTGATATGATATGATATGGCATTTATGACACGCCTATACACAAGTGTTTCAAGGCCTAACGAGGCAAGGGAGGGGAAACAGAGGGAAGACAGACAGCGATCCTACTAGGCCAGTTGTCATTCAGATCACGCAAGTGCATGGGAAGGGGAAGTATTTTGTGCAAGTAGATGATTGCATGCAGTTTATTTGAACTGTTACTTAGCAGCAGTGTGACTTTAACGTACTCCCTGAATGTAACGGAGAGGAGGTGATGCTTGGTTTGGCTCTACTTGAGCTCTTCTTTCACAAGGACACCTGAACCGTGCCAGAGCCATGAATTTGGCTCTAATCAGGCTCGAGCCGACTTAGACTCCCCCACCTCGAACAATTGGGCAGCAATATTTTTGTGGGAAATTGAATTTCTCTACATCTCATGGAAGCGTGGGGGAATCAGGAGGAGCTCATGTGTGTCTCGGTTTAACCCGAGGCAGTTGACGGACATCAATCTAGAGATTTTCTGAAAGGTAGACGAAATAAATCCCACACTATCTTGTCTGCGACCTTTCAGGTGAACTACTATCTGGGTGTCATCGGCATAGTTGTGAAAGTCCACATCTACCAGCAAGTCGTGCCGGGGTTTCACATAGACGGTAAATAAGAGCGCAGGCATGCATGACACCTTGAGTCACACGACATGACAGAGCCTCAGGATAGTAGCAAAGCTCCTTAATCTTCACCCTGGTGGTCCCATTCCATTGGAAGGCTTGAAACCAGCAGCAAGCTGAATCCCAGACTCCCAGAACCCTCTGCAAGACAGAATGATCCAGGGTGTCAAATGCTGTGGACAAATCCAGCAGCATCAACATCCCTATATCTCCGCCAGATGTTTTTAGAAGGGCGTCTTTCTCTGCTTCTGCATTGGGCGAATGCCAGATCGTCTGTCTCCAAGTATTTCAGTGGCTTCTACATGTTTTTGAAGTTTCATTTTAACAACTTTTTCTAAGACTTCCAAACAAGAAGTAAACATTAGAAAAGGTTCTAAAATTGCTAAAAATGTTATGTCTAGCGAGGGCTTCTTCGAGAGGGGTGAAGTCCATGAGTGTTTCAAGCATTCAAGAATGGTGGATTCTCGGAAGCACTGATAATGTGAGAGACTAAAATAGACCGGGATCCCGAACAATCCTTCACCACTTGCGACTGACACGGGTCCCAAGGGAAAGTGAGGATTATTGTTGGTATCGAATGGAGCTAGCTCCTTAAAGGCACGTTTACTGATCAAGGCTTTTTGGTTATTCATGGAAGGATGATTCCGTATGCATCAGGGCATTAACAACCATGGTTGTGAATTGTTACACCATTCGATAGTAATGTGGTTATTACTAGTCTTAAATACAGGGTCTCTGTGTTCCTCCAAGATCAGAGCTTTGGTGCAGTTAGCCACTTGATCAGTTTTGGCAGCCATGGTTTTACGTCTAGACCCTAAAACCACCTTTTTATATTTAGAACTTTCACACTTAAGCAGAAGGCAATTATGCAGGCAGGGATTTCACCTGCATCTGTGCTCTAGCCTTCTTACACAGTTTTTTTTAGCATGGAAAGCTCTTCATTAAACCACAAATTACCTACATGTTTAGTTTTAATATGTTTGTTTTTCAAAGGAGCAACTTTGTTGCCAGTAAGGTAGCTCAGCGGGTTGAGCACTCACTGCCGCGATCTATGAGTGATCTGCATGTTGCAGATTCGAACCCCATCGAGTCCAACTCAGCCTTTCATCTTTCCGAGGTTGATAAATGAGTACCCACTTCGGTTGGGTTGATTAATGTATGTAAGTAAATACGTTGTATGTTCAGCGCTTAGGCGCAAGCACCATATAACTAACACAAACAGTTCTGTTGTATGTATTAATCAAAGATCGAATTCTGATTGCCAGTTTGCTACAAGAGGCAATGATGGTTTCATTCGTCAGTTCCCTTGAAAGCAAAGGGCATGTGGTGGAAAAGAGAATAATCGCATGTTCCGTCCGACCCACCGACCTAGACGACCAGTCCCCAATTGCAATGCTATGCCCAGAAACGGAAACTAGACCTTCAATATGAGTATGTAGGGCATCTAGAATAATAAAACCTAGACACTGCCTGGGTGGAAGGGCTATGTGTCCCCAAGTTAAACCCCATGACATCAGGATAGCGGGACGGCTTCACCAATGCTCGGTGGCTATCGCTAAAGAGCGGGTCATATTTGGGAAGCCGACGTATGATATGATATGATATGATATGATAGGTTATTTATAACGGTTTCTAAGCGCGGACTCGGGGATCTAACCTCTGTTGCTCCATGCCAGATTGCTTCCAAGGAGAGCAGAGTGCCCCTGTGCTATCCTCCCGAGATGACAACTTCATAGAACCCAGGGAATCTCCTGATACTGGGAGGCACAATTTGAGCGCTTCTAATAAGGCGCGAGATGGATATTAATATTAATCTTGTAGCAAAAGGGCCACCCCTACCCCTCTGATATCCACTCTACTTGCCGTGACCATGGAGTGACCCATAGCGAGAGAGGCTACAAAGGCTGGCCCTGAAAAATCTTGTAACCAAGTTTCATTAACTGATAATAAGTCTACTTTAAAAGCCAAGTCACAAAACGGTTCCCTGTATTGTGCACGAGTCAATGGGTGTCATTTTCCAGGCGCAGCGGATAAGATGACGTGATGGTCACCACTTTTCTGATTGGCTGTATTTTCTCACATTTCTATAGTGAGTTGGGGAACAGAACAATTTTACCACGTCCGCCTACTCTTCCCACTCCACCTAATAAATGCGCTCAATTTACCGCCGGCGTGCATTTTCATGCTGACATTAATGCTGACATTAATGCACTAGATTCCTGTGGCAACTCCCTGAAATTATCACCCTGTAAAAGTTGGAGGATTAGACAGGAATCCATTGTAAATGCCTCCCACAATCGTAAATTGGGGGTAGATTTTGTACCTTTTTCACAAACCCATTGGAAATGTGAAGGGTAAAGGCAATTTCACGTGTGATTTACTCTTCGCATTTCCAATACGTGGTGGGAAAGTTACACATTGCACAGAGAGGGTCTTTTGCACTTATGTACAAACATGAGTGGTCCTCTCTCTGCAATTTAGGCCTCCACTCGAAATAAGTTCTGCAGCAGAATGTAGGTAAGTTAAAGATGGAGCTCGCTAGACATTTAAAAACAATGAAATGGCTAAATGGTGCATTCATTTAAATAGGGGATAAATAAAGTAACTAATGACAATAACAACCACGCCATATTTTCCAGCACTATTGGTGCACAATCCATTCAATGCCAGGGTTCATAATAATACTAACTGTATCCTGAACATCATATGCTGCCATAGCGCTAGCTTCTGATAGAAGGTTATATCCTTATAATGTATTCTTTTAAAATATCTGTTTGAGGAAGGGGAATGGAAAAACAGAAACAAAAAGGGTTCCTGGCTGCTTGGCCTAAAATCAAAGAACATTTTGAAAACATAAGGATGACCTTAGATCTTTGGATAACAGGGTTGTCTGCTTGAGTCACTAAGTGCATTATATAGCTTTATAGACCTGCAGCGAGGGCCGTACCGGGCTTATGGGCCCTGAAGACCGAGTTAATACCGGGTTCGAGTCGGTTGGCAATGCTCACTCCTTCGCTTGCACGCTCACCGCCCATGATCCAATAATGGACACCACACAAACGGCTGACTGTGTCCAACTGGGGTCCTGCCCTTCCGGGCATCCCCCTCTTTATTTCCTTTACTTTCCCTTGTCGCGTGAGGCAGGCTCCCCCCCTCCACGTGACTTGGGTTTGGTGTGTACATCACATTCCTCCCAAACTTGGTTCTTTTCCAACAAAAAGTTCTGCATTTGCTGACGGCACTTGCCTGTTGCTTCATTTGTTGGTCGCAGTCTTCTGTCTACGGTGGTAATCCCTGTGCAGGATGTATCCTGCAGTCTGGTCGGTGATTGGGGTTGTTCTTGCAGTCTGTTCCTGGAGCTTCTGCTTCATGTTGCCGCTGGTTCTGATCACACTGGTATTGGTGACATGGGTGTTTCTCCTTGCAGGGACATGGCATCATTGGTTTCTGTGTGTTCCTCGGATCGTTCAGGCGTATCTCTCCTTTCGCCTTCTGGGGTGCTCTGTTCTTTCCATAGTGTCGGGGGCACTTTGCGGAAGAGCAATATGTTTTGTGTTACTACTTCCTGTCCCCTGGTGGCGGTCACCATGCTGTGGTGGGAATCGAGTACACTCCAGGGATGTCATTCATAGAACAGTGCCATCTTCTTTGAAGGTGCGCAATTTTTCACTAGCACTGTGTCTCCTGCATGGAGCTCTCTGTGGTACGCCCGACATGTTAGGCTCTCTTTGTCATTTTGTTGTTCCCTCCTATCTTCAATGGTAGGGATGTCTGGTTTGAGCACTATCCAGCTTGAGTGCATTGGCATTTCTGCCTGGATGGGCACTCCAAAAATGAGTCCCACTGGACTGATTCTTGTGGAGGTATGCAGGGTATGTCTGTGGGATCGCAAAAAACAGTATACCGCTGGTAGCCATGGTTGTCATTGAACTTTGGCGATCCTTATTGTTTTGTTTAGGGATCCCATACAACTTTCTGTGTCTCTGTTTGCTTGCAGCCAGCAGGGGGTGATTCTTCTGTATTTGATGTTGAGGCCACTCAGGAAATGTTTCGGTTCACGGCTGGTGAATGGAGGCCTGTTGTTACTCTTCACCTTTCTCGGTATGCCATGTATGACAAATACCTTCTCTAGTGCTGTTGTAACTAGCTTTGTGACTCTGTTATGTATTTTTGGCATCCGCACTCTAGACTTCAGGTATGCCTGGGTTTCACGAACCCTTGATGGCCTTTGTGTGCTAGTCTTAGGGCTCTCTTCTCTAGTGCTTCTGACAACATGATTCTGTGTCCTTTCAAAATGACTCCTTCGTCTTATACAGTGAGTTCATGTCTGATTCCAAATAGGGTGTTTAGCTTTTCCTGCGCTGTTGTGATGCGGTGTGCTACCGCAGCTAGGAAGTTCTTCCAGTCACCTGACTGGATAGTGTGTTTAGTGTGCTGTAGACAAGCATCCGTCACAGTTTCATACTCTATTTCTTGCAGAGTCATCACCCTTGGCCTCGCAGAGGCGATCACTTGACACATGTGTTCTTTGGTTTCCACTGCATGCTCTTTCTCTTGTATTGTGGCTGGCCAGGGGTGTCGGGACAGATAGTCCACTGGGTTATCTGTCCCAGCTCTGTATGATACTTCCCTGTTGAAAGGTTGCAGCTGCAGTATCAACTTTTCCAGGCGTGCTGAAGGTGAGGAGTCGAGCCCATGAAAATAGGTATTAAAGGCTTGTGGTCTGTGAACACTCTTGCTGGTTGTCCCAGGAGTTAGACCTGGAAATGTCGACATCCCGACAGTATTGCTAAGCCTTACTTTTCTATTCAGGTGTGATTCTGTTCTGTTTTATTAATGGCCCGGCTGGTAAAAGCGACCGGGTACACTGTGCCCTCCTGGTCAATTTGGGTGAGCACGGCCCCTAGTCCCACTGGACTGGCGTCCACAAGTAGCTCGGTGGGACGATCTGTGCCAAGAACGCCATCTTAGTGGTGCTTGATAGAGAGTCCTTGATTTGCTGGAAGCTTGTTGGTGGTGTTCAGCCCAATACCACAGTGTTTCTTTTTGGGTCAGCTGTCTCATGCGAGCAGTGATTGTTGCTAGGTCTGGGATAAACCTGGCGCAGTAGGTGGCCATTACCATAAAGCTCCTGACTTCAGTCGCTGATGTTGGGGCTTTGGCTTCCTTAATGTCAGACACCTTGGTGGGGTCGGGTGACACCCCTTCTGCATTGAACAGGTAGCCGAAGAAACTCAGTTTGCTCCTGCCAAACTTGCATGTTTCTGCATGCAGGGTAAGGCCAGACTCTTACAGGAGTTGCAGGACGGCAGCTAACCGTTTGTGGTGTTGCTCTGTCATTGCTCCATAGACGAGGATGTCGTCACTGATGTTGGTAGTGCCCGCTAGGCCATTTAGAACTTTCCTTACCTCATTCTGAAATACCGTTGCGGCCGAGGATATTCGGAATTTTAATCTCTTGTACCTCCGGAGTCCTAGGTGAGATAAGAAGGTCGTTATGTAGCGCGACTCTCAGGCCAAGCATATTTAGTGGTAGCTGTAGCGCAAGTCTAGCTTGCTGAATATTTTTGCTCCAGTTAGGTCCACGATTAGCTCGTCTATTGTGGGGGTCAAGTGGTGCTCGTACCCTATGGCCACATTGGGCAGCTGCATGTCGATACAGATCCTTACTGCGTTCAGCTGCCGTGGTTTTTGGGCAACAATTATGCGGGATACCCACAGTGTTGGAACTGATGTTTTCTCGATGATTCCTTGTTCTTCTAGTTTTGCCAGCTCTTTCTCCACAGCTTTGCGCATGTGGAAGGGAACTCGGCGGTGCCTCACTGCTTTGGGCTCGATTGTTGGGTCAGTATGTAGCATGACCGTTTGTCCTTTGAGGCATCCTATGCCTTGGAACACTTTTATGTTTCGTCAGGAGGTAGTCAATTTCGGGAGTTTCGATGCTGAATGAAACTTCTCAAGTTTAAGCTTTTTGGCAGTTCGGCAGCTCAGTAGTGTCTCCAAACCTGCCTCGACCACGTATATGCTGGCTCAACACTTTGTTCCATTGTGTGATAGTTCGGAGCGGAATGACCCTGCTACTGGAAATTGTTTTTTGCATCCGTAAGCAAAATGTTGTACTCGTTTGTCTCTGAGTTGGGGCTGTGGTTCGATCTTCATTCACTGTTGCTTTGGTGTCTAGGACAACTTTGGTGGGTGCCCCATCAGACAGGATGGTGCAGGCAGGTCTCTTGGACTTTCTCCCTTTTCTGTTGTTCCTTGAGGGTTTGATGGAGGATGTCATGTGCACCCATTCTTTGTTCTTTTTCTAGCGACTCCGGCATCTCTCTGGGGATGCTTCTTCCTCTGAGGGCTCATCTGTGTTGCTGCTGCTGGGTTATATTCATGCTGTGGTGACAACTCTGGCTTTGCCTCTCCCTTTCTGCCTGCGGCTTGAGGCATCTGATTTTTCTGCCCCTCTTGGGGGAGGTGGGTTGAGGCAAACTGCTGCAAAGTGTTTTAGCCTCTTGCACTTCCTGCAGGTGACTCCCAGGGCTGGACATGGTTTGCCTCGGTGCCAGGGTCATTTGCATGACTCTCGTCACTTCGGTGCGTGCCCTGGGGTGGCATTGTTGGGTCGTCCTCCTTCCGGTCTGCCCCAGTCCACCGCAATTTCTTCTTCCTATTGGATGTTGTCGAGGGGTAATCGCTGCATGATGGCTTCCTTGGCGGCTACCTGGTCGTTTGTGCACTCTCTTAGCCGCCCCTGGCTAGGATTCGATCTAGGGGGATATTCCTCTCTGACACCACTTCCCTGCGCAGTTTCTCGGATGATAGTCCTTTGATGATTTGCATGCGGACAGCGAACTCTTCGCCTGGGAATTTGCAGCCGACTGCCATTTCCCTGAGCCGTGCATGGAAATCATTGATGATTTCTTAAGCCCGCGGCCTGGTCATGCAGAACTGAAAGAGTTCGTAATCAGGGTTTAGTTTGAGTTTGAACTTGTTATTTAGCGCTGATTTTTCTGCCTGTAGTCATCAAATGCTCCCATGTTAGGTAATGTGTTAAACAGCCTGGGAGCTACAGCGCCGATATTCAACAGTAGTAGTATGTGTTGTTTCTTGATTTCTGTAATTGCCCTGGCCTGAATGTTAAGTTCAAACTGTTGAATTCATATTCCCCACCTGAGGGCTGCTCCCGTAGCATATGGGTCAAACGGCCTCATGAACGTAGTCTGTGAGGTATCAGGGCCCTCTGTCCTCGCAAAATGGATCCAGGTGCTCCTGCTGCTGCTGCCTTCTCTGGTGGGGCTGCTCTGGGGGCTTGCCATGTGGCCTGGATGTTTGTGTGCTTGTGGGCTTGTTTATCTGCTTCCTCGTGTGTTATAAAAGCTTTCACTGAGGATATTGTGGTGTGTGTGACCCTCCCCCACACTCTCACCTTGTAGGAGTGTTGATTTTGCCTCCACGACCTCCCTCATGGCCGTACCGCGCATCTCCCTGCTGGTGTGCGTGTTCTGTGATGGACAGCGTTATGTGAGCGACCCGTGGGGTGCGTGGCACACACGTGGTTCCGTTTCACCCTCGTCGCCAGTGTGATGCTTTGGAAACCCGACCTCCGGCTGGATATACCAGGATTGTGCCGATCAGCAATGCTCACTCCTTCGTTTGCACGCTCGCCACGCACGATCAAATAATTTACACCTCACATGTGGCTGAATGTGTCCAACTGGGGTCCTCCCCTTGTGGGCATCCCCCTCTTTATTTCCTTTGTTTTCCCTTGTCACGTGAGGCAGGCTCCCCCTCGCTCATGTGACTCGGGATTAGTGTGTACACCACACCTGCTATGTCCTGGGGGAGTGTGGCGCTGCCAGATGACGGGCGCGCACGCGGCGGTGTGACGTTGCACACCGTCGCGTGCAGTTTAAATAAACGGGGCGTTTCCCGGCCGCATCAGAGCGACCGGGAAGCCCGAACCAAGACAGACGTGTTGGTCCATGTTCTTGGGGCCGGGGCTTGCGGCACAGCGCGCGGGGGCGCCAGTCACCGTCAACAGTGGCGACGAGTGGGGGTAACGATGCCCGGGCCCGGCGGTGACATTGTGAACAATTTTTCTCACCGGAACGAGGTCGAAGGACAGACTTCGTTTCATGCCGCGGGTAGTGCGTTTGCCCACGCGGCTGGCGGCCATTTTGTGCAACCGCTGTGGGACTTCAAGGAGCTCCGGTTTGGGCCCTGAAACGACCCCAGGCCTAATTTTTGGACGCTTTAGTAGCTAACAGCTACATCTACACGGAGGTGTGCATGTTTGGTGCATTAACTTAATTTTGGGTTTACTACGTCGAGTGGAAGCTAGGAGAAGGCCTATCTTGACTGGGCCTGCTGCATCCAGTCACTATCCTGCTACTAATTTTTGGAAAACCGAAAGGTATCCTGCTTTTTCGTCCCCTTCATCATCATCCTGGTGAACCCATCTGTCTTTATCCTCTTCATCATCGCAGAGGTGGCAGGACTCACTGCATCCTGGGGTTGTCCATGCTGAGAGTCACTGTGGGCTGAAGACTTGAGTTGCGGCCCCGATCAGCCTCATGGGGGTGCCTGTGTGCTCAAGCTCATGAGTGACACCAAAGACCAGGACGGAGCACACGGTGTGGCGGTGCAGTTTCATCCTCGTGCACCAGTGGCCCCACAGGGTTTTCTACCCCTGATGCAGCAACCAGTAGCTCCAGGAGACGGTCAGCCGGCGGTTCCCGCCCTTCAGCCCCCAGTTCAACCTGCTGTTGCTCCGGGTGCTCAGCTGGCAGCGCCTGCCATGGCGCAGGTGCGTGCACATGCTGCCCTGCAGCCCATCCCCGAATTTGATGTGTCGGGCCCACCATCCAGCCTGGGGCCCCGATGGAGAAGGTGGGTGGACCGCCTGGACATGTATTTCAGGGCTGCGCAAGTAGTGGATGATGACACCAAGCTGGCCACGATGTTGTACTCGGCAGGGCCCTCTGTCCAGGAGATTTTCGAATCATTGCCACAAGGGAATGGAACCTATGATCATGCAAAGGCCGTCCTCCAGGCATACTTTTTACCCCTGGCCAACGCGGACTATGAGCGATTCGTGATGCTCTCTGCCAAGCAAAAGGATGATGAGACTCTAGACACGTTCTACGGGCGCCTGAGGCGTCTGTCACTCGCCTGCGCCTGGGGCGATGCGGAGGACATGATCAGGACCATGCTCATCCAGGCGTGCTCATCAGGCAAGCTCAGGCGCCAAGTGCTCAGGGAGCCGGGAATAACGCTCCAGCGCATCCTTGAGCTGGGAAGGAGCCACGAGGTGTCAGAGGCGAGAGCGGCAAGAATGGAGGCCGGGTCACGCCCCATAAAGACTGAAGAGATCTGCGCGATGTGGCGAGGGGGAAGAGGTGCTAGGAGGTATGGCGGTGGCACACGGGACAGAGCTGGGAGGGCAGGAGAGATTTGCCAAAAATGCGGATACGACCTGCCTCACCCAGCGGAGTGCCCTGCAGCTGGAAAGACATATGGACGATGCGGCCTGCCAGACCACTTCTCAAGGGTGTGTAGGGCGGCTTTGCCGGTGCTGGTGCCAAGGGGCCAGGGCCGAGCAATCGCCACTCGCCAGGGTCGGCCATCCAATGTTGCCCAGGTAGACCAGGGAGAGGAAGAAGCTCAGGCGGAAGAAGCAGAGGAGGAAGATGAAGAGAACATTTTCTTTGTATCAAGTGTGGACCTCCTAAGAGGCAGACATCGACGACAACCCAGATGCGTGGTTGAGGTGAACCAGTCTCCGGTCCCTGTACTCGTGGACACAGGGGCATCGGTGAACGTCATGGCCCGAGAACATTACAACGCCATGGATCGGCCGCCCAGGCTGGGCACGCCAAAGGCCCGCATCTTTGCGTTTGGTGGCGTGGAGCCCATCCCTCTGGACGGGGCCTTTGTGGCGAAAGTGGAACACGATGGCTCCCACATCACAGCCCGCTTCTACGTGACGCCAGTGAGTAAGAACACCTTGCTAAGTTGTGCAGCGGCGGAGGCTCTCGGCATCGTAAGCTTCGCGTACTCCGTCTACCTGGAGGACATCAATGACTTGCTAGAGAAGCATCAGGCCCTATTCAAGGGGATTGGACAGATGGTCGGAGAGCCGGTACGGCTGCACATAGACGAGTCGGTACAGCCGGTGGCCCTCAAACATCGGAGAGTACCTTTCCACCTCCGTGAGCAGGTAGAAAAAGAACTGGACAGCCTCGTCGATCTAGATATCATCGAGAAGGTGGAGGGACCGACTCCTTGGGTGTCCCCCATAGTGGTGGCAACGAAACTCAAACAACCGGGCGCAGTCAGAATCTGCGTAGACATGAGAATCCCCAACAGGGCCATCAGGAGAGAGAGGCACCTCACACCGACACTGGATGACATCATTGCGGAGGTGCAGGGTGCTAGATTCTTCTCGAAGCTAGACCTCAGGGCCGGATATCATCAGGTTGTCCTCCACCCTGACTCAAGGTACATTACCACCTTCACCACGCACCGAGGACTGTATCGCTACAAGAGATTGAGTTTTGGGGTGTCCTCGGGCGCGGAAGTATTCCAGAATATCATTCGGGGTGCCCTGGCTGACCTGGAGGGCGTCCTAAACATAAGCGACGACATTCTGGTCTTCGCGAGGACCGAGGTGGCCCACCTGAGGCGTCTGGCGAAAACCTTCGAGAGGCTGCAGTCGCTGGGACTCACACTACATAAGGAGAAGTGCGAATTTCTGCGCCCCTCCCTGGAGTTCTTCGGGTTTGTGTTCAAGGAAGGGGGAGTGTCGCCTGACCCCAGGAAGGTACTGGACATACAGAAGGCCCAACCACCGGAATCTGTGTCGGAGGTGCGAAGCTTTTTGGGCATGGTCACTTACTGTGGCCGGTTCATCAAGAACCTGGCGTCCAGATCTGAGCCCCTCCGAGCCCTGACAAGGAAGGACACTGTCTGGAATTGGGGTCCGCTGGAACAGGCGGCCTTCGATGACATTAGGGGCGCCCTCACGGCCGAGGACACAATGTCATTCTTCGATCCTGCCCTACCATCGGAAATCATCGTCGATGCTAGCCCATTCGGCCTGGGGGCAGTGCTGACTCAGATTGACCGTGATGGCGGCGTCCGGCCAGTCGCATATGCCAGCAAGGCGCTGTCAGACGCCGAACAACGCTACTCGCAGATTGAGCGCGAGGCTCTGGCTGTGCTATGGGGATGCCGCCATTTCCGGCTCTATGTACTTGGACGCCCGGTGACGGTGGTCACCGACCACAAACCGCTGCTGCCGATCCTAGCGGGGTCGTCATCCAAACCGCTGGCACGCATTGAGAGGTGGATGCTGGCTCTTCTAGAGTATGGGGTGACCCTGGTCTACCGGCCAGGGGTAAACAATGCGGCTGACTATCTGTCCAGACACCCCGGGCCGCCTGGAGAAGGAGTTTGTGACGTCTGTGAGCAGGAAGCGGAGGAGCATGTTCAGGTCGTGGTGGAAGCTGCCACGCCGAATGCCATGCCTCTCCAGGAGCTGGAGGCTGCGGCGGCACAGGATGAGTGCTTCAGAGTATTGAGGCAGTCCATGCAGCAGGGCTCCTGGAAGTCTGCGCTTGAGGCCCTGGCGGGACGCAATCAGGAGGCCCGCTCGGCTCTTGAACAACTGTGGAAGGTGCGTGAGGAACTGTCCTTCTCGACGTCGGGCCTGCTGCTTCGGGGCGACCGGATTGTAGTTCCCCAATCCAAGGTGGGTGAGGTGATCGCGCTGGCACACCAGGGCCACCAAGGGGCTGCCAAGACTAAGGCCCGCCTCCGGATGAAGGTGTGGTTCCCCGAGCTGGAACGCAAGGTGGACGAGTTCGTGGCGGCCTGTGTCTGGTGTCAAGCAGCGTCGCCCCTACAGCGGGAACCGGTCATCGAGGCAATGCCGAGAGGGACCCATCCGTGGGAGGTGGTTCATGCCGATTTTGGGTCCACCACCATGGGCACCCACTTCCTGGTCCTGGTGGACGAGTACTCCCGCTACCCTGAGGTGGAGTTCGTCGAGTCCGTGGCATTTGAACACGTGGTGGTGGCGGTGGAGAAAGTGTTTGCAGCTCACGGATTCCCGCACACGCTGTGTTCGGACAATGGGGCGCCTTTTCAGGGTGAACGATTTGCTGAGCTGATGGTGAGCTGCGGGGTGGTGCACCGGAAGATCATGCCCCTGTGGCCTCGAGCGAATGGGGAGGCAGAACGCCTGATGAGAACCCTCAATAAGACGTTTAGAATTGCCCAAGGCCAGGGGCAGTCCCTACACAGGGCCCTGTACCAGTTCTTGAGAGTGTACCGCACCACGCCACATGCATCCACGGGAGTGGCCCCGGCAGAAGCAATGTTCAGGAGATGCCCGCGAGGGCTATTGCCGGAGGTCGGAGAATGGGAACCTGCGGTCATTGATGACCAACGGGTCGAGATGGACCGGCAAGCAAGGACGGACCAGGAAAACGTGCGGAGGGGGCTTCGCCCCCAACAGCTGGAGCCGGGCGATGAGGTACTCATTCGCAATCGGCACCCGCATGGGAAACTCTCCTTGCCATATGAGCCTGAGCCGCTGGATGTCGTGGCCGTCCGGGGCTCCATGGTGACGGCGTCGGATGGACGATCGGAAGTGACGAGGAACGTGAGTTTCTTTAAAAAGATCAGAGACCCCAGGACTGACCTACCTCCTGATCCGGACCTGGAAGGAGCCCTGGAGCCCGAGGGAGATCCACCCTGCATGCCGGAGTCTCCGATGCGAAGTCCGCAGGCGGACCGATCACCCGTGCCGGAGGCGAGCAGGAGGTACCCCCAGAGGGCTGGGCGAGGGAAACCGGCTCGCCTCACCGATTATGTGCTGGGACAATTGGCTGAGGATCCAGAGGGTGAGAAAGCATAGTTAAGGGGACCCGGGTGGATGCTAATAAAGGGGTGCTCCTGGGACATAGTTTGTGTGAGTTGTTTGTGTTGTCCCGTTATTATCATGACTCGTTTCCGTTTGCAATGTTTTACAGTGTGCAGTGAAGAGTTAATGAGGATTGTTGGTTCTCCCCGAAAAAGGAGAAGTGTGGCGCTGCCCGATGACGGGCGTGCACGCGGCGGCGTGACGTTGCACGCCGTCGCGTGCAGTTTAAATAAACGGGGCGTTTCCCGGCCGCATCAGAGCGACCGGGAAGCCCGAACCAAGACAGACGTGTCGGTCCATGTTCTTGGGGCCGGGGCTTGCGGCGAAGCGCGCGGGGGGCGGCAGTCACCCTCAACAGGGAGGGTCCAGCTTGCAGAAGCTACTGAGAGAATTTTTTTCTTTCAGAAGTCGGAACTTGATTTTTTTCAGAAAGAAATGTTCTTGTTGCAACGCCGGATGAAAGATAAATTCCCGCTGTGCAACGGGAACGTTTCTTTGCAGTCGAGGCAACCCTTTGTGCATGATGGGAACAAGGAACCAGGGCCTCTCCAGCCGCTGCTCCCCGACTCCTGTCAGGTAGGCACAGCTCAGGGAGCCAGATGCTCGCCTTGTAGAGAGTCCTTCGTTGGCAGCAGATAAGAATTTTTTTTTTTTTTAAGTGCATCTGTGTGTGCGTGCGAGGGTGTTTTAATGTTTATGATCGATGTTTGTATGCGTGAATGCGTGCATGTGTAGGGTGAATTATGAGTATGTGAGTGAGTGAGTGTATGGTGCATGGTGGCGGTGTGCTTGCCTGTGAGTAAACAAGTGTTTGCTGTATGGCTGCCAAGGCAACACCTGGCACTGCATCCCATGTTTCTTGAAGCCATTATGGAGGTCTGATTTAGTAATAGAAGTTCACGTGGTTAGCAAATATTTTATTTGTTTCCCATAAAAAGCGTGAGGGTGGGAGCGTTGTCCAGTTTGACTACCAGTGGGATTAGGCTTTCTGAAAATTCCCTATGAAATGTCGTGACAGCAGAGGCCAATGGAGTGGAGGACACTACTGGCATGTCAGCTATTCTGCAATAGTCATCCTTTATTACTAATAGAGACTGCTCAGAGGAAGGTGGGCCACAGAAATCAGCAGGGACTTATTCCCCGATGCCTTCTGCCACGGGGGTCATGTGTACTGCTTCAGGCATAAGGCATCTTTTCGTATTGTAATGTTCCACTAGATACTGCAGACCAGTAGGGTGTTGTCCACCATTTTAGGAAGCCACAACAGTTATACAATGATAATAGCAAGCAATGGTAATTAAGCTTGTTCTCAGTCATTTGGGACTACATATTTGGTTGTTTCTTTCATTCATGTTGCTCTTACAGACTCCTCCTACTTTTAGGCTCTTGACCAAGGATTGACGCCATGTTATACACCACCATCTGGTTTCCAAGGCAGATGCGTGGACCCTGAGCCATTCTCCAGAAATCCATCAGTTATTGAGGGCTCGACAGCCTGCATTTCCTTGCGGTTAACCAGATCCTCTTCTGCTAGTGCTTAATTGTGTGTCTGTCCCTTATCAGCCACCAGCGACGTTTCATTTGGATGCTGCAATTTACACTTTCAGTGGCACGCCTAACGGCTAAGTATGATGGGATATGTAGTTCATATATTCATGGGCAGTGGGAGGGAGCCTCATCAATGTACCCCCTGAGCCTTCATTCGAGGGGGTGAGCAAGCCAAAACTGTTTGGCGGGTTGCAAGAATGGAAAGGGGAGGCAGGGGATCCCATAACAGAACGTTGCAACTGCAACTGAGCAGGTTAGGTGACTGTTGCTGAGATGATGCGTTTATATTTTCCTGTAAATCATATGCCTTTGTTCCGATTCCTGCTGCTGTAGAATTTGGTGTTTCAACTAGAGGATGGGTAAGGCTCCCCCGCACCACTAGGTGTAGGAACTCCTGGCCCCCTAGCCAAGAACAAAAGCTGATACCTATGTGTGTACGCTCAGTAATTGTACGTATCTTTAAGTGAAATATTCAGTTTTGGTACAAGTGAACTTTCCCCTTAGAGGATAGTGCACCAGACAAAAGAGCACTGTAATAAAAAAATAAAAAAAACATTAATCAACACCGCAAAAATGCCCTACGCTGGCAAAGGGTAAAAGGTGCTCACCTTTTAATCTGAACAATCTATAGTGAAATGTTCCCAGGCAAACCAAATCCCAGTAAGAGACATGTGATTTAATGACACTTTTATGTGGTGTTGTGGGGAAGCATCTGCCCTTGGAAGATTTCCAGCCCAATTCATTCCATGCATGTGTCAGTGAGTTTTTGCTGACGCAGCTGTTTTTGGTTGCTCAGGGGCAGGATTTGGTGGCAGGAAGGGGTTGTTGGGTTGCGGGGGGGTTTATGCATTTTTGGGCATCCATCAATGATAAAGCAAACTTCAAGCATGATCAATTATTACCAGGCAATTGGGCGCAGGCAGTCTAGCAGTTTCTTACTGAGGCATTACATTTTCCATGGACAGCCTTCCATGAAGAAGCAATCATGATATGTTATTACACCATACGTCTTATTACGTGAGTAGATGGCCATTTTTATGCAGCCAGTTTGGACATGTGGTGGACATGTCTGTGGCATGTCATTTTGAATGGCAAAGCCAACAGGATTATATCTTTTGCAGAGATACTGGCTGGGCCAGCCTGGACATATTTTCTTCTAGTATCATTACTGGCATATGCGCAAAGCAAAAATGAGTATGTTCTTATATGGGAATGCTGGCATATACATAGGTGCTGCCAAAGTAGACATCTATGGGCGCAGCCCGTGTGAACACTTTGTAATGCTGGCATATATTGTGGGTAAAGGCATTATAGAAATGCCACTGTGCACTGTTGGTGAATTTCATCTGTTGGATTTTTGGATTTTAACCAATCGCAAATTGTCTGGCTTTTGAACTGTTTTTTCACAGAAAGTGTGCTGTATATCACACCATTTTAACATAGAATTCAAAAATATTTCTCGGGAGGGAGGGACCCAATCTCCACCCTGAACCACTGTTGGTTGATGCAGACGCCCTCGCTAAACTCACATGCTCCGGCATATTTGTGGGTTAACTTAATGGCCAGCCGCCAATGGGTGAGTGGATGGTGGGTGAATGGGTATGAATGTGTGCATGCAAGGCTGAGGCCCATGCAAGGGCCATTGTATCATGGATGTTTTCGTACCAGGTTTACTGCTGTTTTTCGCCAAAGCCAACTTGATGAATATTGATACATGGAGGAGGGGTGGTGGTTTATAGCACAATGGGGTAGACGGACTGGACATTTTCTTTCTTTGGCATGGCATTTATTACTCACATAAGCGGCAAGGCCAACATGATGTGTGTACTTACATGGAGATGTTGGGGGCACTTGTGTCATCAGCATGTACATGTTTTTTTACTGTGGCATTACATGTTTTACTGGTGTTAAAGGCAAAGTCAACACGATGAGTGCTCTTACATATTGGGTGGAGGCATATGGGCAGCCAAACAAGGAAAGGGTACCTTACTGTAGCAGTTCTTGTTTTACTGACATTGAGGGCCAAGTCAACATACATGAGTATTCTTACAAGGTGGTGCAGGGTTCGGGTGAGCAATTTGTGCAGAAGCAGTAACATGTTTTCTACTTGTGGCAGGAGAGTTTTACTGACATTAAGGGCAAATCCAACAATAACATGCTCATACATGGGGATGCTGGCAGAGCCCCCTATTTTCTACCTGATGTTAAAGATTTAAGGTTTGATTAAAACACATACTTCCATATTTCGCCTAGTGCAGCAGTATGATCATCAAGCACATTATACATGCATGGTGGTCCAGGTATACCCGGAGTGTGGCACGGCCCATGCTTTGTTGCTGAGGTTGGGGGGGGCCCTCAGCATGGCTCGCAGGTAGCCCCCCACATTTTGTGTTACGCCACTGATTGTGATACGCACAAGAATTTCCTGACCTTGGTCTGAGGGTAGGGAACGGTGAGGATGGAATAAGCTCGGACAGGGGATAAGACGAACATGATTAGGAGAAGGTAGTAAGAAAGAGTGATAAGGAAATAAGACAAATATGTTCAGCAGTTGAAAACCCAAAGGGAAAAGGGCGGTGGGATATGGTTGTGGTTGTGTGGGGGTGTGAGTGATAACTGACGGTCGTTATCAGTAGTAAGTGCATACGTTAGTTGTAATGTGATTTACGATGATGGCATAATTTAGCCCAGTAAAGTCTGGGAACTAGATCAAGTTGGTGTTGGTTGTGTGATGGACTTGAGAGATGCTGAAGCGGGCCCTAGTAGCATGGTTGGCGATACATTCCTAGTATCGGGGAAGGCATTTCGGAGAGCCCGGTTCAAGGGCAATATTCTGAGACTGCAGGGGCTGAGCCCGGCTAGAAGGGACGTTATTTGGGGGTCGCAGTGTGTCGTAATTGCAATCCCTGAGGTCTCCCTTGCCACCCCTGTGGTCTACCTTGCTACCCCTAAAATAAAATGATTACAATTATTATATATTTTTTTTTAAATGGACCTCGTGGGCTGTGGTCAGCGGCATTTGGCTCTTTGTTTCTGGAGTGGCTGGCTTTCTCGTTCAGGCCACTTAAAAAAACAGGGGTTCCACAAGTGTGACACTTTGAGCAGGGACCCTAAATAATAAAGAATAGGAATGACCAATAGTCTTTCTGGGATTCTATACAATAATTGCTATACGCATTAAAGGTTTATTTTAGGCACACTTCAGGGGGTGAGTCACTGAATTATCTCAGTTAGCAGTTTATTGGGATCCACTACAGAGTGAAATTTGCTTTCTGACTTTGAAAACATTCAGACAAGTAATTGCTAATTTTATTATAGCCGGTAAGGTAGCTATAGCTGGTAAGATAGCTCAGTGGGTTGAGCGCTCACTGCTGCGATGTGTGTGTGATCTGCAGATTGCAGGTTCGAATCCCGGCAAGGCCAACTTAGCCTTTCATCCTTCTGAGGTCTATAAATGAGTACCAACACAGGTTAAGTTATATTGTAGGCATATTTGTTCTATATAAAGCGCTTAAGAGCAAGTGCTTCATAATAACAGATCATTATCATTTGGCCTTGGACATCTGCTTGAATTCAGAGTAATTTGGTAATATGGGCCTATACACGCTGATATTAATGATACACGAGGTGATTCATTCTTGTATGAAATGTATATCACATTACAGTGATATTGTAACCATATTGATCATAGTGTACTTTGGAACAATGACACTTCCGGTTTTGTCAAGAGGTGAAAGAGTGGGTTCCATCGTTTTCCGTGATGTCACTTTGGGGTGGGGTCAGATGGCACTTCCTGTGATGTTATCAGAAGTCAAGGGTTGTGTGATGTCACTTCCGCAACCCCTAGAATTTTGGTGAAATGACATTCCTTCCAGCTAGCCCCAGCCCACTTAAAGCCCTTCAGGTGATGTTAATTGTTCACGCCTATCTCTAAATTAAGGATTGATATAAAATGAAGCTGAACTGATGGCTTTAATTTTTAAGAAGTTGGAACATTGCAAGGTAAGGCAAGTCTGTATGAAAGCAAAGTATAATTTGAAGACATAACAAAAGCAAAATCCATTACAATTGACAGTTCATTGAAATGGCATTCATCTATTTGTGACATTGATTGCCTTTGTCAACAAATTCACACACGGCATAAAGACACCGTGAAGGCAGAGACCGAATTCATGCAGTGATAAATGAGCTTACCTTGAATAACAGCTGAACACAATTGGCAGCATTAGAGAATTCGTGGGTGGGGGCTGGTTGGAGTGGGGGTTGTTTAAAGCACAATGTTCGTTTTTGAAAGGTCACTTTATGCCGTTCATGATGGATTCATAGAGGGTCACTGAGAACCAGTACATTGTTACAGCACATGGACATCGTTATTGACATCCATTGAGCCAAACAGAATGTTCAGAGTGCAGTCAATAACTACTGGCATTGACTGCAATCTGAACATTCTGACAAAAGTAGACAGGAAAACAATAATGCATTTTCCACACAAGATATCTTTAGCCGAGACAATTCCTCTGTAAGAGAACCTTTTTTTCGCCCACCGGAACATCCTATTAAGTATCTCAAGAAGAAAGCTGAAACATGGGAAAATGCTTCCACTTTGTATCAGTGACCATATCTGAAGTCACAAATGCTACTAAACCACACTATGAAATAGTGAAAGTAAAGAACCAATGTATCAGGTTTTGTTACAATGCCTTAGATGCTGAAACCATCCACGATTATTTAGGCAAAGCAAAAAGGGCTTTTGTCAATAGCAGTGTGATGCAACTTGTTTTAAATTTTGAATATAAATAAATGTAATTGTTCTACATACAGTTTGGGTGGTCTCATATGTGCAGATCAACTAACGGAGATCCGTTATAAGTGTGCTGGACCCAGAACCGGCCAGTGAGATACAGGTGGGGTAGCCTTGGTTCTTTTTCTTTTCTACTGCAATACCCCTCATAACCTAGGCCCCCCTGATGAAAAAGAGGGACACGCTACCCCTTGATTTATAATATTGTGTAAAAGAGACAGGATCGCTGAGCGATTGAGATAGTAATTAGAGCTCAAACACAAGAAAACTCTGCCCCTTCAATGCTGAAAGGTGCTGTGCACTAGGAGTTTGTACATACAGAAGTGTATTAGCTTTGGTGTCCTGAGCTCCAGCTCCCTTAGAGACCATGGTCTTATCGCTGTTAGTAGATGTTGATTTGATGGTAGTTCTCTTTCCTCTGGGGAAGAATAGTCCTGGTGGAACACAGGCTCAGTGTCCTCCAATATCAGGGAGTCATCCACCGGCCCAGTGGAAGACATCTCAGCTGGGTTAAGGAAAGACTCTGCTGTGCGACATAATCCTGCTCAGCAGCAGATTTAGAAAAATAGGACATTGCGGTTTACTTTTCCTCTTTCGTTTGGGTATAGCAGTTTTAGTAATCGTTGCATCAACTGTCCTTTGTCATTGGTAATGGTAATGTTTATTTATAAAGCACCTATACACAAGGCATGTGTTTAAAAGCGCTCAAGGAGGGTGGGAACAAGCGGAAAAAACAATTGTTGGTCAGAGCCCTTGACATTCTGAGACGATAATAGTCTGCACAGGTAAAGTAAGTGCGTAAAATACATTCAGCAGTTTGACATACAGCAAATAGGTCTGACGGCGATTCTGCAGTTTTAACAGTGCAATTAAGGGGTGAAGAAAAGGGAGAACAGAGAGGCGATCGTCAGCAAGGTGAGTACGGATTGTGCAAGTGCACACAGTAACAGGGTGGGGAGGTCCAAGTGCACCCGGTCGGTGGAGACTCGGGTAAGTGCAGAGAGAGCCACTCTCTTAGGTTAATTCTCAAGTGCAGTGAGTGTGGATGTAGGGCCCTGAGGAAAGTGTGAAAGAGGAGTCGAGGGGGTGCCAGGGACCTACGAGACTCTGAGGTACACCAGGTGGGCAGTCAGCAAGCTGTAAAGAAGAGGAGGGAGAGATCTAGGTTAGCAGGGTAGAGGGAGAGAGAAGGAAGAGGAGAAGAGGAAGGTCTTGAGGAGTTTCCGGAATTTATGAAGATCAGGCTCAAGACAGAGTGCGGCAGGGAGGCTATTCCAAAGGGAGGCACCTGCGGAGGAAAGGGATCTCCCTCCAAATCTCTGCTTGGAGAACCGGTTCACTCGCAGAAGGTTGGAGGTAGATGAGCAGAGGGCTGGGGGGACAGTATTTAGTTAGGCAACGTTGCAGATAGGTAGAACCCAGGCCCCAGAAAGCCTTGTGGACAATGCAGAGGGTCTTGGACTTGATCCTGACAGTCACAGGGAGCCAGTAAAGGGATTTCAGCGCCAGAGAGATGCAGTCACTGGGCTTGAGGCCAAGGAAAAGTTTTGTGGTTCTGTTCTGAATAATTTGCAGAGGGCGCAGGGCAGAAGCAGGGAGGTTGAGGAAGAGGCTATTGCAGAAGTCCAGCCTAGAGGGAACTAGGGCTCTGGAGACAGTGAGCTGCTGGCGGAAAGTGAGAAAAGGTAGAGTACCTCTGAGGAGGTGTAGCTGATAGTTATACTTTTTAGTAATGTGAGAGGAGAAGGAGAGAGTGGAGTTGAAGATGACCCCATGGTTTTTATCATTGCAGGTGGGTGGAGGAGCAGGGCCAAGGGAGGCCAGCCAGAGTGAAAGTGGGAAGGAGGGAGCAGGGGACCCAATGCGAATGATCTTAGTCATATTGGCGTCACGGCAAAGGTCATTTGCAGCACACCACGACTGAATAGCAGACACACAGTCAGATATCAGCGAGGAGGAGGAGGCGGCTGAGTTTAGTAGTCAGCGTAGAATTAGATGAGATGGAATGTAAATTCATTTTATTGGAACAACCATTCTTCTCGTTTTCCTTTAGTTTCTGTAAATGCTACATGTAGATTAGTGTTGGCTGCTAGTAGCAATCCGTTCTTGTTAGAGTTCTTAGATTTTAGACCAGTCTTATTTTTTCTGCCTGTAATAGCGTTCCTACCTGGATTTTGCAAGCAGGCGGGTCCATCGTCAGTGATGTCACTGATCTTGGAACATGCCTCATTAATGTTTTCCATGTTGTCTATGCTTATCACTGTGAGAGATAGTATGTGTGTTGGTTCCCCCTGTAATCATCATGCAAGATGAGTCAGTGATAAGCTGTCATTGTGAATCGCAGATGGTATTGTGGTAATCTCTTTAATAATGGTGGAGATGTTACAGGCTACGCTAGTCGGCGGTCTTCATGGATTAAGCTTCATTGTTTTGGTATTCAGAAGCGATGAATGCGCCTCTGTAGACGGTTTAATCTCCTCACATACTTTGACAATAGTAGTCAAGAGAGGTTCCAAAGCTTTGAATTGCGATGTTGATGAGCCTGAGTCATGCAGCGTGTCCTTGATTATGGGGGAACGGTCATGGGTCGACACGTTCTCTGTCGGGCTAGCTGCCTCACCCTCTGTGATAGCTGAATTGGAAATAAGTAATTGTGGAGTGCATAAGAGACTTTTTATCCATTAGGTACTGATAATACTCAAGGATGTCAATAGAGACCCTTGCTATTACCTCCCACTTATAATTGGATGAATCCTCTGGCAGGTTGAGCTGGGTCTGTTTGTTGGTATCACACATATCACATCCATACATATCCCCTTCACTCAGCTCATCTGATTGGGCGTTACATTATGTGATAACAGCCTTAGACAGCAGGGTGGGGGGGCATTACTGCTTGGGATAATGACCCTTCCTCAACTAGCCGCCCCACCCTAGGCCTATTAGGCTATCTTATGAGTTCATTGAACATTTTTGTTGGTCTTTATTTCCTTAGCTCAGGTCTAAACTGGTGGCAAGATTGCACCTTTTTGCACTGATTTGTAAATTGCTAATTTTTAACATATGTTTTGGAAACCTCTAACTGTGATTCCTTAACTTGGAGCTGTGAATCGCTCATTGTATTATAATGCAATGTTAAGTAGGTGTTTCCTTTGTCAGGGCCCTATGTGCATTGCATGTTCGTGTTTGCGCAGTCGCAATCGGCTCTGCACCCAAATGCGGATTTGGAGACACTTTGTACTTCTGGACCCCTGTTTCCGACCTGACATGGAAATCTCAGCCTGAACTCAACAAGGAGCTCAGTCGCTACTCTTTGGCCACAGCCTTCGAAAGGTCCACCTGTTTCCCCAAGCCTGTGTGTTGGGGGGAGGGGTGTGCGCAGTATGATATGATATGATATGATATGGCATTTATAACGCGCCTATACACAAGTGTTTCAAGGCACGACGAGGCAAGGGGGGGGGAACAAAGGGAGGACAGACAATGATCCTACTAGGCCAGGTGTCATTCAGATTGTGCAAGTGCATGGGAAGGGGGGAAATGAAAAGTGCGAGGGGGTAAGGGGAGGGGAAAGTGCAGTACATGGGAAGTGGAATAAATAAGATAAATAAAACACATAAAACTGCCAGCTGGTGGCAAGTGCAAGGAAGTGCAGACAAAGTGCTGGAAAGGGGACTGAAGGGATACAGAAAACGGTCCCCAAGTGCAGAGGTTGCCAGGGAGGCAGTGCAGGTGGGTAGTTGACGGGGCCTGGGCCAGAGATCAGAAAAGGGGTGGCCAGGTAACCAGTGCTATTACAGTCAGGAATTCAGCAAGGGAGGGGAGGAGAGAAAGCAGAAGCAAAGAGGAAGGTTTTGAGGTGTTTCCGGAACCGGTGATGGTTCTCCTCGAGTTTCAGGGAGGCAGGAATGCTGTTCCAGAGAGAGGCCCCTGCCGAAGAGAGTGATCTGCCACCAACTCGTTGCTTGGAGAAGCGACTGACCCTGAGTGAGTTGGAGGCAGATGAGCGAAGAGCTCGAGAAGGAAGATATTTAGGAAGAGAGAGTTGAAGGTATTGCAGCCCCAGACCCCAGAATGCCTTGTTAACAATGCAGAGGGTTTTGAATTTAATCCTCGCAGCCACTGGGAGCCAGTGCAGAGATTTCAGTCCTGGAGAGATACGATCCCTGGGCTTGAGGCCAAGGACAAGTCTTGCAGTCCTGTTCTGGATAAGTTGCAGAGGGCGGAGAGTGGAGGCAGGAAGGTTTAGATAGAGGCTGTTACAGTAGTCCAACTTGGAGAGGACCAGGGCTCTGGAGACAGTGAGCTTCTGGGGGAAGGATAGGAAAGGAAGAATACCTCTAAGGAGGTTCAGCTGGTAGTGTGACCTCTTAGAGACGTCAGAGATCTGAGGGGAGAAGGAGAGTGCAGAGTCAAAGATGACCACAAGGTTTTTTGCCTTGCAGGTGGGAGAGGGAGGAGGGCCAAGAGAGGCCAGCCAGAGAGCTGCATGGAAGGAGGGAGTGGGTGTGCCGATGAGTAGAATCTCAGTGTTACTGGCATTAAAGCAGAGGTCGTTGGCGGCACACCAATCCTGGATGGCAGACCGACAGTCAGAGATGTGGGAAGGAGAGGAGAAGGAGGAGGCCGAGGGTAGCCTGAAAATGAGCTGGGTATCATCCGCATAGCACTGAAAGTTGGGACAGAGAGCGGCGATGCGGTGGGCAAGGAGTGCCAGGTATTGGTTGAACAGCCAGGGAGAGAGGTTAGATCCCTGGGGGACACCACAGGTAGAGAAAAAGATGTCGGAGAGGAAGGACCCAAGTTGGACCTCGGAGGGTCGGTCGGAGAGGAAAGAAGTCAGCCACGCCAGAGCCTGACCAGTGATACCCAGGTTATCACGGAGACGGTTGAGCAGGATGGCATGGTTGACAGTGTCAAAGGCAGAAGAGAGATCAAGCAAGATAAGGCCACACGGGGTGTTAGAGTCATGCAGTTTGGAAGCCCTTGAACAAATCCAATACACATAGAAGCGGGATCTGACCATAGACTGCTGTGCTCCATGGAGGGCTCTTTCACTGTCAGACAAAGGGGTAACGGAAAGGTGCCCCATGTCTCCTGGCTAGGGGTTTGCCTGCTTCAAACCTTTACTTGGTCCACTTACTCTGTTGGCTTCGTTCACTCTCATCAGTTGAATGTGGTAGGACTACATGATGTATTTTGTGGCATGGTGGGAGCTGGCACTCTTGTAGAGTTGATGCCATGCTCAGTTAATTTAGCTAGAAAGACTGCATGCAATGGATCCTCTTTGCCAGGCACATCAAGTTTGCCTGCACTGGTGCTGCTTCGTCAGTAGTAAGTTATACCTACAGTTGTTGGGTTCTGCCCTCTTGCAAGCCCTTATCCTGAAACAGCCATGCCAGCCAGCGTATAGGTTCTCCTGGTGTGCCTCTTGTGGGGGCGAGTTGGATTCTGAAAGGAACTGTACTTGCTGATGCTGCTTGGCTGGGATTGAGGTTATCTTTTCCGGGATCAAAGGTGTGGTGGCCTTGTCATTTCGGAACTTTTTTTTAGAATCAGGATTCATGAGTGTCACTATGATACCGGTCTAGTCACTTGTCACACCATGTGACCATCTGCAAATCCCTTTATCTCACTGTTCTTTGGCTTACTTTTCTGCAAATTACGAGGACTCAGAAAATGATTTGGGCTGACCTTGTAGAAATTGGCGATTCGTTCAATGGACAAAACCACACTGTGAAGTCATTTACTTTTTCCCATTATCTTTCATGTATTATGCTTTGAAACAAAGGATCCAATTTGTTGAAGAGAAAAGGCCACAACGGGAAGGAAAAATTCTATTTGCAGACCTACAATCAATATAAAAGCAGTTCAAAAGCACTCCTGATCCTGTTCAGTTTCCCACAATCAATGCAATGCATTCTGCTGGCACTTCAAAACTTTTCAATTTTGAACGAAGAGCGTGAAAGCAGTTCATTACACTTACAACGGCGCGGCATGTGGAGTCCTGCAATCAATGGTGATTGCAGAAGAGGGCTTGCGTGTGTTCTAAAATCAGCACAGTTCAAGTTTGCGCGTCTTCCATCTGGCAAACAAGATGGCATGCCGGTTCCCCTTGCCGTCTTCGTACCCAGCAACAGCGGAATGGGGGAGTGTGACATTGGTCTGTCAATGTTGATGCTATCAACCATTTAGAATGTATCCATATTGTTTGTATGCAGTAAGTGGGATATCGAAGGAAAACAATCATTACTCATGCAAAAAAATGTTACTTGGCAAAAAACGACTAGCCGTGTATATAGATAAGCTTCATGAAACAAATAAGCCATGCTAAACTCATATAATGAGGTTCTTTGATACCTGACTTTTTTTAGAACCATGTTCTGATCTGCAGCCATTATTGCCCTCTCTTGAGGAGTGTCACTTAGCAGACAGTGCTAAAATCTGTCCATTAGAGCCCAATTCCACCCTACATATCCCCCCACATGGTGCACTTTTAAAATCTCACGACCCATGGAAAATGGTCTTTCACGGTTTGTTCCCTCTTTGAGGAGTGAAATCATCTTGTCAAATTCATGGTTTGCGCCAAGCCTTTTTTTAGTTTTGCCTCTTGTAGGTGGTGATAGGGACCTGGATGTTAGAGAACTATTAGTATAGGAAGTGTTTGTGGGCTTGGATAGTTTTCCTGGCATTTGTGGAGAGATACACAGAGGGTACGATAAAGTATCACCACTAACCAACCTCACTAAAGGTTGTCACCCTTTAAACTCACCCCTCTGCTTACACCTCTCAAACTCTAAACAAAGCACAACCATACCTCTACAGCACAACAAACTGCACACACTTCACTACGCCGCAACAAAGAAACAAACCACACATAGCCCCGCACAACAGCACATGACAACTACCGGCCGAAAATTCACACCTACGCTCAGCGAACAGTGTAAACCGAACTGAAGCTGCCAACTGCACATCACAGCTCCCTTGCTCTTTTTTCCCGTTCAGTCCCACTAACTTAACCCCACACCATACCCTTTTGCTTTTCAGACCCAGCAGAGCGCCAGGGGACCACTCAGGTAATGATAGTACGCGGTATGAATATCCTTTAAGATAACATGTAGGCCAGTAACATGACCACTAGAAGATCCTCTTTGGTATCTAGATTCTTGTCACATTCAGGTGAGTTTAAGCAATCATTTCTGCCCGCAAAAAGCAGTTGTGTGAAATGTAATCAATTAACTGTAACAATTCAACTGATAGTTATATAGGGTCTCATTACGAGTGTGCCGGTCCGGTAACAACGGTGCCAGTAAGCGTATTGCCACCGTTGTTACCGGATCGGCACACTCCAAGTTCTGTCAGTGGCTGCCGTCCCGCCCGCCAGGTCAGACCTGGCAGGCGGGACGGCAGCCACTCACAGACTTTGATGGAAGCACTGGCACTGTTGCACACAGTGCCGGTGCTTCTGTCCTCCCCATTCCCATTGAGTCTTATGGGACTCAATGGGAATGGGGAATAACATTTTCCAGCGCCTGACTGCACGGACCGCCGTGGCTGTAATGCCCTGGTGATTCCGTGAAGTAAGGCGCCAGAAAAAATGACAACTCTGACAAATTACATCACATTTAATTGATGTAAAACAGCCATCTATGCCTGCAAATAAATCTGTCTGAAATGTAATGGGCTAATTGTTGTGTTGGTAGATTCCTGTGCGTCCGAATTGGTCGCACTTTATTTGTGCATTTTGCCCCATATATATGTGGGGGTGGGTTTAACGATATAATGAATGTAAAGGGGAAAAGGCAGGTGCTGGGGTCTTCCCCTGCATATATATGCAGCAAAATGTATGGGCCTTATTACATGTGTGCTGGTCCGGAAACAACAGTGCCGGTAAGCCTAGCAGCACCTTTGTTTCCGGACCGGCACACTATGGGTTTGCCTGCCAGAGCCGCTGTGCCTGACAGGGCAGACCCTGCCGGACACAGCGGCCGCGATAAGTAAGCCGTAACGGAACCACCAGCACCATTCTTAATGGTGCCGGTGCTTCAATGTTACCCATTCCCATTGAGTCCTAGTGAACTCAATGGTAATGGGGAATTAGAATTTACCAGCGCCTTACTTTCCGGAAATGTCGGGGTTGTAATCCCACAGTGTTACCAGCAAGCCAGGTGCCGGTAAATCTTACAAGTCTTGCGGCAACCCGCCGGTAGCACCGGTTACCGGCGGACTTGTAATGAGTTCCTGTCTGTCAAAATAATACATTTGACCAATTCTCCAACGACCAATTGGATTCGATGTAATCAACCCAAACCCTAATTGCAGCTATCAAGCAGCTTTGGGGGAATATCTTTTCTTTACTGTGTCTTCAGTCACTTCGTCTCTGAGGAATGTAGCATCCTGATTATAGAGACTTGACAGAAGTACTTAGCTTGTCGCATGCGTTTTCTTTTGTACCAGCAATGTAAATACTGTTAGTTATGTTGATATTAGTTTTTTTTCGAAAGAAAAGTTAAAGACAGTGACAACATGTAATCAATGTCAGTGCATACATTTGTGGAAAAATGTAGCATATACAAATTGTCATGTTAAAAATAGCTCAGTTGGGGGAACTCAGCTTCCTAGAGAAAAACTAAACGTCTTGGCTTTGCCAGTGCTTGGTTTCTTTGTCTCAGAGCACAACCATTTACCTGTGCTCATTGCTCTGAGCCTATTGTTCTCTCCCTCCACAACCTACCTTATCACACGGCTTCAAGCTAGACCACCGAAAACTGTGCTTCTTGCTTCCATTGAATTGGGGTAGGAAATCCGTTGGTTTCTCTGGGAAAGGTGGGCGTGAGCCTAGTGGCACTAAATGTCCTTCATATGGAGTTGTGCATCATTGCTTGATTATTTAGACTCATGATAAGGCTGAGGGATTGCAAGTACACTTAGAAGTGCAATGAACAATCAATCCCGGAGCGGGTGAGTAGTATCGGGAAAAACATGGCAGCCATTCATTGGGTCGATCACATGCCCACGACTTGGGATGTTGCTCGTCAGCCTTCCTCTGTGATGTCCGAGCACACTGAGCCCATGCCATCGCTCAACATTGTCTACTACGGAAGCCTGGTGCATGACATGGTTATGCATGCCAAACATAGCTTAATATCCAGTCTCAAGCCACCGTACACATTACAGTCAACACCAGAGAAGGTTCTGTTTGAGCTTACTGATGACCAGGACGAAGAAACAGTATGACATGGTGCCTCATTACACGGTAGGTGGCAGCCATGGCGCTATTAGCGCCATGGCTACCCCCTACCGCCGTCGGAGTCCGGGTTCCCAGAATAGGGACTTACCGGTCTATTCTGACCTTTGCGGGACCGGTAAGTCCCCATTCCGGGAACCATTCCACATTCCCATTTGAGCCCACATAGGGCTCAATGGGAATGGGGAAGGAGCTAATAACGGTACTGCAATTTGCGGTACCGTTATTAGCTCTGAGGTCCCTCAGCGGGAACTGTTCATAACGCCTGGGCAGACCACACGTTAAGGACAGGACCCGCTGAGGGACCTCGTAGTAGGGCAGTAGGGGATTACCGGCACCGGTGCCCTTACCGGTGCCGGTAGTCCCCTACCGCCTACCCTGTAATGAGGCCCATGGTTTGGAGGTCATTTAGTGTCCTCTGCAGAGGGTTTTAGTTTGGTGGTGCTTACAAGTAATTAACTGTACCTGTATGATCTGACGAGTTTGTCTACTTGCTGTTGCACAACCCATTTTCACTGCTGACCCTATTTTGATCCTTTTTATTTATATTTAGCAATCAGGCATTCAACATTGCTATGCACTACACCTCAAACACATGAAGCAAGTCATTGGGCCTCATTACGAGTTTGGAGGTAGCCATGCCGTCATTACCGGCATGGCTACCTCTAAACTCGTGTCTGGGTCCGGGTCCCGAAAAAAAGGGAATTACCGGGCCATTCCGACTTTTGTGTGCACGGTAATTCCCATTTTCGGGACCCGGTACGTCCCCATTCCCATTTGAGCCCCCATATGGCTCAATAGGAATGGGGAGGATGCTAACAACGGTCCCGTTAATGACAGTTCCGTTGTTAGCATCCTGGTCTGCTCGCGGGTGCCGGTATGCACGTCTGGCCAGACCAGACGTACATACCGCCACCCGCAAGCAATCTCGTAATGTGCCGGCACCGTTCATACTGCGGCCGCCAGGGTCGTAATGAGGCCCATTGAATGCCAAAAGATACAAAATCTACAGTGATATACAATTGTTTGCTAATTACATGAAGATAAAATACACATGCGTTTCTGGCATACAGGCAGAGAACACCCCTCCAAAAGAAAAAATCATTAGTTCTGCTCTTTTCTTTCTGTCCTCAGTCCTAGAAGCCATGGCAGCCCAAATGTCCTCATTCTATGCGTTAAGAGGTTTAGGTCCTTAATACAGAGTGAATTGTCTCTGACCTGCCAAGAAGGGAAGCTTCATGTCATCTGCAACTGACCGCATTTGTTTGATACGAAAGCAGTGACAGTGGGAGCCCTGGACAAGATGGCGCCCAGAGGAAAAATTCAAAAAGACATACCTGGCTCCCAAATTACTTGGGGCTTTTCAAATGGAAGTACATGAAAACAGAAAAAAGAGGCAGAAAATGCACACTGTTGTTGGTAATAAAATAATGTATAAACAGGCTGTGAATTCTGCCTCATCCAAATTAAGTACTCTATTTGGGAAGGTGAAAGACGCCTCTGCCCTCCCCGCGGGCAAGAGAAAGCCGCCCCAACTTTTTAAGGCTTTGTGAAGACGTTGCTTTCTTCTTCAGCAAATAGGAAAATGGACATCAGTGCTCAAGAGAAGCCTCTTTCATTCAAAAATTCTAGAAAGAGAAACTATGTGAACACAGTTATACATTTACCTGGGGCAATGCTACTAAACAGAGGCATGAGAGAAAACCTGATTCTCAGAGAAAACCTTTCCTAGGTGGTACCCAAATGTCCTTTGGCCAACTATCCAAGAAGAGCACAGGCACACTCACCCAATTGATTATCAACCTGGGCAAGGCTTATTCAAGTGAATGCATTGGTTACAAACTCCTGAGGGGGGTACCAGGCAAAGTATTACTTAATAACCCATATGAACACCTTGGTCCTGGCTAGCTCTAGACCCCTAACATTCTTCTCACAATAACCATCAGACATGCCACCATTCACCTAGACTGGCACTGCTAGTGCAGCACTGTTCCTGATGACTCCCTGCCACTGTCCTACTGCTGCTCACATCTCAATGACTGATGTGACCATCATCTTTCTCTCGGCCGGATCTGTGTTTTCTAGTGTTGCAAGACCTATGTGCTGCCTTTGACAACTCCAACCATGCCCTCTTTCTAGTTGCCTCGTGTCTATGGCAAGGGCAGGTGATTTGGCAAAGTGCTGGCAACAGTGCTAAAATTCCCCACTGTATAACTATTTCTATCGGCATCTAACTCCGTAGTGTGCAATTAGGTTAGCCACTGCCCTCCCATCTGGTCAAAGTACATGTCTACTATCAGAATGGGAAACTGCTCTCTTATCACCTAGAATTTAATTCCTACTCATCCAACACTAACGTGCCTGTATGTGGGGCAGAGGACGAGCTGGACGATACAACAGCGTTTCCAAATGGAACCAAAACCAAGGTGGGATACAGCTGGCGCAATCAGAATAAACATAAAATAGTAGCCCTTAAGGGTGGTAAACTGAGGAAGTCTGACAACAGAGCAGTGCTCCTCATACTTAGTTTCATCACTTGGTTTGCTTCATATCTTGCCCCCAGATGCTTCCAAGTGTCCTGGAACAGCCTTACGTGCCCTCTCATCCCCCTTACTGACTGTGTTCCCCAAGGGCCAGTCCTGGGTCCACGTCTCTCCACTCTCTATACCTCTGCTCCTGGCACCTTGATCTCCTCCTGTGGATGCTCCCATCAACTATTCACTTTTGACACTCAGAACTTCTCCTTTATCTCCTTCTCTGACAAGCTTCAGTCAAATATTTCTGTCTCTCTGCCATAAAATGCTGGATGGCATCTCACTCGCTTATGCTCAACTCCACTAAAATGAAGTTCTCTACTTCCCATCCAAACAGGCTATCTCTTCCTCTCTCCTTCTTCTATTCTTCCCTCCTGACTATCTTCCCTACCCTGCTTCTGCTCACAACCTTGTCGTCTTAGACCCATCTCACAACTTCTTGCTCTTCATCTCCAAATCGGTCACAGTGGCCAGAATTAATCTCCTCAACATCTTACAAACAAGACATCTTCTTCCCTTCAACACTGTTAAGCAAGTACTCTCCTCTTTAGTACGGTCTCGATCTGACTACTGTGCCAGTCTACCATATAGCTGTTGTTAGGGTTGATTGTCTGAAGTAAGGAAGAGGGGTGTTAAGATTGGTATCCTACTTTCCTTTCAAGCTGTTTATCATCAGTTATCTGCTTTGTCCTCCTTCCTGTATGCATGTTGAGTGCTTGAAGTATGAGGTCACAAATATAAGGTTTGAGGTGTGGCTGAGTGGAATGCTGTGGATTGAGATTCCACCCAGGACAGTTGAGAATGTTGTAGTCTGGGTGGTGGGAGCCATTGGGCCTCTCTGTGCCCTGTAACTGACTTTCCTAATCTCCTGATGTCATCTGATTAAACCTACTTGAAGATCTCTCCTGGCATCATAAGTATCCATTTACTTGAATGACTCTACTTAAGGTCATAACAATAGCCTTCCCAACTATGCCTTTTCACTTCTTGAAAAAGTCCTCAACTTTGCTCTCCATACACTGTTCAACTTTCTCCGCTTCACCTTCACAGCCCCAGCCTGTCGTTAGTTAGGCTGGTTATCTATGAGACAGAGGGTAAATTATAAACCCATTCTCATCAACTTTAAAACTATCCAATGACTTGCCTCACCCTACCTATCGACCCATATCACTCCCCACTATCCCAGAGTGCTTGAGACCCCTTGGAAGATGCAGAGTGTATGCAGCGGGAAGCGAGGTTGAAGGAAGAGTATCAGGGAATATTATCCCCACCAATAATATCGCCATTTATATAGTAATTGGGAAACGACATAGGCAATATTATTGATGGTGTTAATATTAGGTTTAAATAGCGGGGGATGCAGGGGTGTCCTCCGCAGGTTCCATGGGGTAATTTTGCCGCAATAGAACTGTGCCATTCTTGTATGGTAATGTTTTTGTGGCAATATTAATATTAACACATGGAACCAAAGGAAGCTGGAGGCTGGTGGTGGAAATCGGAAAGAGCACTGGCATGACCAGGCAAAGCTGTCAATTGAGGCCCGAACTGAGAGTGACACATCAGAGATGTGAGCGAAGCCACGGAGAACCACTGGGGAAACACTGTGAGGTTCCGCACGAGAGAGAGAGAGAGCTTGGGGTGGCTGGGAACATAGGAAAGGGGACACCGGGACAGCAGTTGAACACGTAAAGCTTTTAATGAATGTCATTTTGAATGAGAGCTAGTACTGTTTGAATACTGGTACAAATACAATTTTAAATAAGCACTTTTTGAATACCGATCCGACTGAAAGCAAGTTTTTGGAACTTCCTGACATACGGAACTGTATAATTTGAGAGAGCAAGCATTGGCAAACAAGTATTGTCAAGAACCATGAGAATATAAGGATTGATAAAACAAGCATTGGCAAACAAGCATTAGCAAGAGCAATAAGAGTGTTACTAACTGTGCAACTTGAATGAACAAACATTGGCAAGAGCCAGGAGAGTGTTTGAAAGTACAACAAGTGAATTGTGGCAAAATATGATAAAGTATCAGGAGGATTTGAAATGAGAAGGTACCATGCACCACTGCAAAGCTCAAGCAGTGGCAATGTGCATTTGAAGAAGAACCAAATAAGGTGTGTCGGTTGTGTGACCTGTAATGGGTGGACCATGTGGTCCGACAACTGCACCTAGACCAAGTGCACCCATCTATGGAAACATCACTGGGTACACCCACAAAGAAGCATGACATTGAATAGAAAGGAAATCCTATGTGATCTGAAATTAGGGAGCTGAACTATATATATTGGGGAAAAGTAACCAACACAGAAGAGCTGGGCAGTGTCCCAGTAAATTGCATTGTTTGGGAAAGGTGAAACTCTTGAAAGTTTGGGGAAGGAAACCCCTTTGCATTGTGAACTATTTTGAACTTGGGAACACTATTTATGTTGATCCTGACATCCCTGCACAGTGTATACAATTCGATGTGAAGGCAAGTATAGGCTTTGAACACAGACAGACATTTTCTTCAAACTTCCTGACACAGACTATCCTTAGTTTCCTATAGGTAGGGAAATCCCACCTTAGCATATGGCAGGTTAGGCCTTTTTCCGGCCTTTTTCCAACCCTACATATGATTTAATAAAAGTTTATAGCCCAAACTTTATTCAGTTGTCTGCGTCTGTCTCATGATGCCTTCACAGTGGGCAGTAAAATTAGAGATGCAAGAGTTAAAATCAGGGATCATTTTAACATGTGTGATTGCAAATGATCATTCGCAGAACATTGGCTCAAGGAGAATCAGATGGACTGTAATGATGGAATACATTTCTTTGGCATCAAGCACATACCTATGGCTCCAAGACTGGGGGATAGAGAAGTGATTTTACAACTGCAAGAAGCGAGAAGCATCTGTACACTGTGGAAAACCTGAGGGTATTCTCACTCCTACTCCCCTTGGATCCTCTACACAGGTGGCATGGGAAAGGCCATTGCTTTTTGATCCTGACCCTGGGGTTGGACAAGCGACGGAGGATCACCTGGGTGGAGGGTCATTGAGGATTGAGAGTGGGGTGCCTTAAGGTGAGACATGGTATCCCCCTTATCCTAATGACAACCAAAGTAACCCGCCCCCTACCTTTATGGGTTATTGTAGGTCAACTGACCCTTTTCCCCTCCTGGGACATCTGACAATACTGAGATGAAGAGAGAGCTGAGATTAAAGAACACCACATACTCTCACCACTCTAGTACTGAGATGAGGAAGAAGCAACTGAGAGTAACGAACACCATTCACTTTCAAAATGTAGGTACTGGGAAGAAGAAGATGAACGCAAGGTACGGACATCAGACATGTCCTCCTAATCTGAGTCAGGCAGAATTGAATAATGGAATACACCTGCAGCCCATTAAAGAACCAAAGGTGTATAAAAGGCAAGGCTGTGAAGCAGTGATGGAGAGAGAGACCTTTGGAACTTGGGCCAAGATCACTATAATACCCAGGGAATCCAGAGGCAGCCGTGGATGGAGCCGAGGAGGAGACAGGATGCCGGCCGTCATCCTCAGACCAAGGGAAGCCTCCAATGTGCAGAGGGAAGCCTCTCCTATGAAGTGGTAGCAAAATTAGCTGCAGTGAGGCACAAATTGAGAGGACATTGTGTCCGGCCTCGCAGAGGAATTAAAGCTGCCTACCGAAGCGGAGTTCCTGTTCCCATGTAAGCAGGGTTCACAGAGTCTGAAGGAGCAGCCATGGGGAAGGAAGCAGGCAACAAGGTCCGCCATAGGAAGACGCCTTCAACCGGTGAGTGCTGTAAGTTACCCAGAGACCAGGGCGCTCCGGGTGTACTGTGAAAGTTGCACACAGCGCCGAGAGAATAACTACTTCCGTTACCAAGGGAAATATGAAATGATATGAATAAATGAAAGGTAAGAGGAGCGAAAAGTAGAAAGTCTGCTAATATTGAATAATGAACTGAATGAAAGCAGTAACTCTGCTAATATTGAATAATGAGTTGAATGAAAACAGCAAACTTTCTAATATTGAATAACAAACTGAATGAAAGCAGTAACTCTGCTAATATTGAATAATTAATTGAATGAAAACAGCAAACTTTCTAATATTGCATAACAAATTGAATGAAAGCGGCAAACCTGCTAATATTGAATAATGAACTGAATGCAAATAGCGATGCTGCTTTTGTTTAGTCATGCACTGAAAGAAAGTACCAAACTAAATCGATGCAAGGGCTCTGACTGCAGAGTTGAAGTCAAGTCTGATGAACTGTTTGTTTTGGAACTGCCTTTGAGTAAATAGTTGTTTGCTGAATACCAAGTCGCTAAAGGCGATCACAAGGTTCCTGTTGTGTGACTTCTAATGGGTGGATCGTGTGGTCGTACTACTGCGCCAAGACCAGAGAACCCCTATATGCTGACAAGGAAACCTACTATTGTATAAAAAGGAACACTAATATTGATGTGTACAAGACTTGGGGAGGGGAACTATGTGGTGTGAAGAATTGTTGGAACTTCAAGATACTTCCTTTTGTATCATCTTTGATATTTGAACTTGGGGAAGGGACCCCCGAGACTTGCTGCCATGAAACTGTATTGACTTTGGGAAAGGGCATCCTGACATTTAAAAAGGTTTGAAACTACATGACCTTAAATCCAAGAGAAGGTAACTTGAACAGTGTGGGGAACTTGTGGATATTTGGGGAGGAGAGGCTGATGAATAAGCATGAGCTCAAAATAGCTCCGAACTTTACCTTTGGTGGACATCCCTACACAATGGTTTTGATGTTAGTTGTGAGGGCAAGCATAGGATTTGGACATAGACAGAATTTTAAGTTGACCTTACTGACACAGTCTATCCTTAGTTTCTTTAGGTAGGGAAATACGACCTTAGCATAGGACAAGTTAGGCCTTACACCATCATGACATTTAAGTTAATAATGGTATTTTTGTTACATTGAATCTGCTGTCTATGGGCCTCATTAGGCGGTATGCGGTAGCCATGGTGCTACTAGCGCCATGGCTACCCCCTTACCGCATTCCGGGTCCGTGTTCCCGGAATAGGTACTTACCGGGTCATTCCTTCCTTGGAGGACCCGGTAAGTCCCATTCCGGGAACCATTCCCCATTCCCATTTGAGCCCCCAAAGGGCTCAATGGGAATGGGGATGGAACTATTAGCGGGTCAGTTATTAGCTCTAAAGTCCCTGAAAGGTTCCCTTCCCTAACGGCTGGTAAAACCAGGCGTTAGGGAAGGGACCCGCTAAGGGACCTCGTAGTAGGGCGGTAGGGATTACCGGCACCGGTGCCGGTAATCCCTTACCGCCTACCACACCTCCTTCCATGTGGCCAACCTCACAACACTTAGAACAACACAACATAGACTGAACAGTGATCATGGGATGCATGTTTTATTTATAAACAATGATATGACCAGTTGATTTTTGTATGAAAAATCCATTACTTATGAAAATATATTTACGCTGTAGGTAATGATTTAATAATTTGGGAATGCACCTTAAAATGGCTGGATTAATTTGATTAGGACATGTGTTCAAAGATTATGAGGTATAAACATACTTGTTACTATTAGGGTATATGTGTAACTTGGAGGTGCGAGGTTCATACGAAATAAACATAGATGCAAATTGCAATTGGGATATTCTTTACCTAATTGATACACAATAAATAATTTGCAATATATTTAAGAATAGAGGATGAATATTGTTTTTAGGTACAATATTCGAATGGGATATTTTTTCCCCACTAATTCATATACATTTATTTGTTTTTGAAAAATTCCCTCATTAATTAATTTATACATGAATACATGGTGGGCACCTGTTAGTCGGTGCTGTTAGTGGATATAATCATTCTCAGGAACAATTCCAATTCAGATGTATTATATAATCACAGTTTATAATGTATCTACATAAAATACGCTTACGTTGAGATAGAGAGAAGGATGTATATTTGCAAAATTACATCAATGCGCAAAGTATGCATGTGACATCATTAGCATAAATAAGTCAACAAAATGTCAATCACAATAGAACACGCAGAATGCTGCTTTGTCGAAAGAGCCAGAGAACTTCGATTTTGTGAAATGTAAGGTTAGCATTCAAAATGAAATTGCCAGGAGAATATATTTGCCCATAATTACTTACAAGTTACCTATTTGGGGAATTAATTTACTGATTTGACTTCATAATTTTATTTGCAGGAATACCACCAAATGTATAACAAGAGAAGAAACCATCTTGATAATGTACATATTCTCAATATAATGGGAGTTAGGAGATCATATGATCAGGTAAAACCCATCCACAAAATTGGTCATGCGAATGAAGAGAGGGTCCCTGGAATGGCCCTGATGGCCCCTATTCAAATATTGACTCACAGGATGAAGAATGAAAGGTGTAACTACTGTTTGGCCTGTCACCGACTACACCAATGTATCAAAGATATGACAAGCGATATTCTCTCAGAAAGCCATTCAAACTTACCCAGTTGATGGTTTTGAGGAGACAGAGGTCTCATCAATGGATCAGATCGACTGACAATAAAGCCAGGTATGGATGATGTCATTAGTGACATCAAGACATAGCCACGTTAGCCATGAAGCAGATATCCATCCATGCATGAAGTTACACAGACATACACCAGACTGACATGAAAAACCTGCTTATAACTCCTGTAGGTAGAGGACGGATCCAACTAATATACATTGGAAACAGGCTCCCCGCCCTTCATCTCGTCCTTCCCTTAGAGACAGGATCCCCGGTAGCAAAAAAGTGGGAAGTACCCAGATTATACTTCAGGTAGAGGACGGATACATTTACATAATGCTAAGAACCTTCTTTCTTTCTTTCTTTCTTTCTTTCTTTCTTTCTTTCTTTCTTTCTTTCTTTCTTTCTTTCTTTCTTTCTTTCTTTCTTTCTTTCTTTCTTTCTTTCTTTCTTTCTTTCTTTCTTTCTTTCTTTCTCCAAAGCGAAAATGCAAGTCGCAGGATAAACGTGGACCAAGCTTGTGTATGTTTTATTGCAACTGACTACAAGAAGCCATGAAAACACATAGGGAACCTATAGAGTGACTGCAGTGAATTAGGTAGGAAAAGCCAGGCCTCAAGTACTAGGAAGGGGAGAGATGATCCCTGCATAATGAGGCACAGAGCTGGTGTTCACAGCCAAGGACAAGGTCAGGTGGAAAATTCCTGGTTCCTGAGGCAGCAAGCCACCTGCAAGAAGATAGAATAAAACCCTCAGAATTGCAGACAGAAGGGCTTTGTTTTGTGCTCCACTCACACCTGACCCAGCAGGACAGGACAATGCCCATTTACTTGTGGTGGGAAGAGAAGCTGTTCCCAGAGAGACGTAGTGAAATGAGTGCCCACCAAAACTGCAATCTGCAGGCACTCTTGCAGGCTAGGTGATTAGACCAGTAGCTACAATAGGGAACACACAGCCCGCTATGTCCCTTCCCATCGCTTTGGAAATGTACCAGAAAGGGTCCCAGGCCTGGGAGGAGCCACCCTAACCAATCTAGAAGCTCGATTTGTAAGGTTGTGTAAAATGTTGCACGGGCCAATGGTCTTCCTGCGACCCTGCAACAGTGTAGTTTGCCACAGTTAGGGGAAGTCACAGGAGTAGCCACCTGATATCCAAAGCAATTGAATCACTAACATATATAGTTCCTATATGTAGTTAGTCTAAGCTGACCAACGAGAACACCCCGTAGGTTTTTGCAGTGGACCTGATTTTTGTGACGTCACTCGTGCATCAAAACATGCGACACAGATTCGGGAGCTGAGGTTGCTGGAGATTTGTTTTCCTATATGATTCCTGTCTGTATTGGATAATAAAAGTATACTTTGCCCCATGGCTGAGTCTTCCGTTTTGGCATTGGGGAGTGTTTGATGGGCCCAAGATTATCTGCTAATGTGAGAAATTGTAATTGCAAATCCACAATTCCTCTGGTACATAGCAAGAATGTTATTACTTAACAGAGAACTTAGATTTATACGTGTTTATTTTATTCCATGTTTTTATAGGATTACATTACATTACATTACAGAAGATTTAAAGGATCACGTTAAAAAAAATGACCTTCTAAAATCATACTATTACAAATTAATATGTTGAAAATAGGTAAGGTATAACATACATGTTGAGTATATATATATATATATATATATATATATTACATGGCCACGGTTATGGTTAAGTTGCTGTTTCCATAGGAAGAGCACTTTTTGGGTGGCTTATAACTCTGCTCCCCCTGGACGAATCCTCACCAAACTTTGCAAAAAAAGTATATGGGCCACTCTGAATTGTTTTGCAAAGTTTGGTGATGTTTGGTGCAGGGGGGAAAAGTTATAGGGGGGGTCCCAAAACGTCTTTTTTTCTCATAGACTGAATGGGGGAAAAACTTTGCACACGCCTACAGGCCAAACCGCTGGACGGATTTTCACCAAATTTGCGGCAGGGGCAGGAGATTGGTCCCGAAAGTGTGCTTTTGTAAATTTGGTGACATTCCGTACAGTAGTTTCCTTTAAAACAACCAAAAAGTATGTCTCAAAAAATGTGTGATATCTATGTCCGCTCCAGGGTCACACTTCCCTGTTCGCTCCGCGGACAAGATACCGATTGGCTAAGGAGCTGGTGTCATGACCGCGGAAACACGACCTGTCCGCCGATTGGCTGCAGTGAGCCGTGATGTGCGTCAGATTGTTTGGAGGCACCCGACATCTTGGATCCGCCGACAGCGCGGTGGCGACCAGAGGTGAAATGCTGTTTCGGAAACTGTTTTGGTGTGTCAGAGTGCTTGGGGAGGTTCAGAGAGTAAGAGATGGGTGAAACACTGTATTTGTTTGGGCGGCAGGTGCTAATGATGTATTCGCCAAGACCGCTCTGTTCGGGATGTTTGTAATTACTGAAAATGAGGGGTCTCAAAAGGATAGTACTTCTGTCCGTGCTGTGCGCAAGCAACTTGAAACTGTTCTAAGGACACGCGTGGTGTTAGCGAATATTAAAATTGAGTACATGCCGTAGTTAAAATGTTTGTTTCTATGGGTGTGCTCCCGATTTATACGCCGCCATGGGTGTGATATGCTGTGGTGGTTGTGGCCAGGGCCTAGAGTCTTGGGTGCATGGCCGTAGGCCTAAGTCATAAGCACTGCAGTTATAAGGCACCATGGGTTTTTTATAGTGCAGTGGTTGTGGGCAGGATGTAGAGTTTTGGGTCCATGGCTGCAGGCCGTAGGCCATACACCCAAGACTGTATACCCTGCCCACAACCACTGCAGCATATCACATTCATACATCACACCCATACAATCGATTATGTATCTGGTAGGTGTGGGCAGGGCCTAGAGTCCTGGGTGTAAATTGAGTATATGCTAAAGTTAAAATGTTTCATTCTATGTGTGTGCTAATGATTTATAAGCGACCATGGGTGTAATATGCTGCGGTGGTTGTGGCTAGGGCCTAGAGTCTTGTGTGCATGGCCAAAGGCCATGCACCCAAGAACAAAGCTAAAAGCACTGAATTTATAAGCCAACATGGGTTTTATATACTGCACACCCATACATTCCAATATCTATGGCCATACACCCAAGACTGTAGGCCCTGGCAACAACCACTGCAGCATATCACAGCTATAGATACACCCGTAGTATCGAACATCAATCAGGTGGTTGTGGGGAGTGCCTAGAGTCACTCCATGCACCCAAGACCAAATTTATGAGTAGTGAAGTTACAAGCCACAATGGGTGTGATATGCTGTGGTGGTTGTGGCCAGGATTTAGAGTCTTGGGTGCATGGCAAAAGGCCATGCACCCAAGAACAAAGTTATAGGCACTGAAGTTATAAGGCAACATGGGTTTCATATACTGCACGCCTACAGATTCAATTATCAATGGCCATACACCCAAGACTGTAGGCTCTGGCTACAACCACTGCAGCACATCAGAGCTATAGATACACCCGTACTATCGAACATCGATCAGGTGGTTGTGGGGAGGGCCTAGAGTCTTGGGTGCATGGCCAAAGGCCATGCCCCCCAAAAACAAAGTTATAAGTACTGCAGTTATAAGGCACCATGGGTTTTATATAGTGCAGTGGTTGTGGGCAGGACGTAGAGTTTTGGGTGCATGCCCGAAGGCCATGACCCCAAAAACAAAGTTATAAGCACTGCAGTTATAAGGCACCATGGGTTTTATATAGTGCAGTAGTTGTGGGCAGGACATAGAGTTATGGGTGCATGGCCGCAGGCCATAGGCCGTAGGCAATATACCCAAGACTCTAGCCCCTGCCCACAACCACCATAGCATATCACATTCATACATCACACCCATACAATCAAATATCTATCTGGTAGGTGTGGGCAGAGCCTACTGTCCTGGGTGCAAATTAAGTGTATGCTGCAGTTAAAATGTGTCATTCTATGGGTGTGCTAATGATTTATAAGCCACCATGCGTGTGATATGCTGCGGTGGTTGTGGCCAGGGCCTAGAGTCTTGGGTGCTTGGCCGTAGGCCATAGGCCATACTCCCAAGACTCTAGGCCCTGGCCACAACCACCGCAGGATATCACAGCAATAGATACACCCGTAGTATCGCATATTGATCAGGTGGTTGTGGGGAGGGCCTAGAGTCTTGGGTGCATGGCCAAAGGCCATGCACCCAAGACTGAAGTTATAAGCACTGAGGTTATGAGTCAGCATGGGTGTGATGTGGTGCAGTGGTTGTGTGCATGACCTAGAGTCTTAGGTGCATGGCCCAGGCCATGCACCCAAGACCAAAGTTATAAGCAGCGAAGTTATAAGCCACCATGGTTTTGATATGCTGCGATGGTTGTGGGTAGGACCTACAGTCTTGGTTGCTTGGCAGCAGGGTGTAGGTCGTAGGTTATACATCCAAGACTGTAGGCCCTGCCTACAGCCACTGCACCATATTACTGCCATAGATCAGAAGTATAGATTCTAAGATGTATGAAATGTGTGAAATTATAATTACTGTTTACTTCGTTGAGATTCGATATATTTCTTACATGACTTCAGTACTTGGCGGAAATATCCTTTTTTAATTTCTGTGATAAAAGAAAAGAGCATGTTAGTGTTTGTATTTTATAAAGACTTATTACATTGTACAATAGACATTTTAGCTTTTTTTACCCTCATATTTAGTTTACAAACCATTGTACTGTGCATTTTGCTCAGTTTCTGTGTTTGTTTTTCAAATCATTGGGTCTGGGGAAACAAAAATCCTTGTTGGATTAAAAAAACCTTTCTTTGTTATGCTACAAACTATTTCTTTGTTTCCTTTGAGTGTTCACTTGTTGTTTCTGATTAATGTTATGTATGTTGGCTTGTTGCAGATTTTTTAAACAGTTAGATACCTGTTGGCGTATTCTAACTGTGTATTTTTGGTTACGGATCTGTGGTATTCAAGTATCTGTGTGGTTGTTATACACTCTTGGGCAGTTAGATACCTGTTGGCGTATTCTAACTGTTTATAGTTTTTTACTTCAATTTTTGTTAATGTTGAAGTACACATTAGTTATACAATTTTGGCTTTAAGAAGATTAAATACGCTTTTGTAAGATTTGCTGGTAATCTCTGCTTTAGAGTAATGCTACTATCATTACGTTCGAACCATCCACATTTCTATTTAATATATGCAGAGTAGTGACCTGTATTGGTTGTGGCTCCTGCGTGTTAGATTATACCTATTGTTGTGAAGCTTTTCTTACCAAGTGACACTTGACCGTTTGTGAATCCAGTCAGCTTGTAGTTGTTTTTGGTACCATCTGCATTGTAACGTAGAAGCATTAGTATTATGTAGTTACTATGTGTTTGGATCGGTAAGGTGGAGCAATTATCTGAATTGCAGATAGTACATAATCTGCCATGGTTTGCAGTCTGTAGAAGTTGCTTAAATGGAATGGATTCACAATTAGGTATGGATACATTCACAAATCGCTCATTTGGGATTTGTTCCTGTGTCACATTGTTACAGAGAGTGCATGTATGTTTCCACATGTATGACATCTGGAAGATTTCATTTATAGGTATGTTTTTGTTTTCCAGTACTTGTAGTAAGTACATTAGAAATTCTTGTGGATCTTCTTGTGAGTTTATAGTGAATATCACCATTCCAGCAGAGTAGTCCAATTCTTGTATTATTCCGTGAACACTATAATTATTGCCAGGATTCTTTGTTGCGTTTCTATGAAGGACTAACATTTGCAAACACAATTCGTCTGTACTGTGTAAGTAAATGTTGTTAACAATTGGTGGCAATTGAAATAGAATATTCAATTCTACATTTGCGTAGCAACTTACACCAGTGCTGTTTGTCAATTGTTGAAGGAACTTGCTGATGATTTTGATTAAGAATTCTTTTCCTGACCCAGCTTAACCACTGACGTACAGCAGTATAGGTTTGTAATTTTGGCAGGTACATTCTTTATTTTCGTACTGTACACCATGTGCAATTTCTTTTGTTACTTCTTCATAAATGGTGCGCTGATCTTTGTTAAGTTTTGATTGTAGTACAGTTAAGTCTTCTATATCTTCTTTATAGTGACACATGGGCCCTCATTACAAGGTTGGCGGAATGGGTTTACCGGCACCAGTAATGGTGCCAGTGCCGGTAAACCCATTCCGCCCTATCACAAGGTCTCCTCGCGGGACCCGCAATGGGCCCCTGGTAAAACTAGGCGTCCATAGCGAGTCCCGCGAGGACACCAGGGAGCTAACAACGTTGTTAGCTCCATCCCCATTCCCATTGAGCCCTCTGGGCTCTGGGCAATTTTAATATTTTTTCCAAGCCTGCTGTGTTGGAGATTGAATTTTCTAAGGTATTTAGTCTTGTTGTGGCTTGCTGACACATGGGTAGTGTCATAAAATGTACGTCCAGTTTGTCTGTGGAGCAAATTTCAATTATTGGTTACATTTCTTTTTTTAATACTGTTTCATTGAATTTGAAACAGCTTGCAAGAGTTGGCATTAAGGCCATACAATTGACATTTTTGTGCACTAATTGTTCCATAACATCAGTAGCAAGCACATGCGTTATCGCCATAAAGTGCATGAATGTGCCGGTTTTTCAATATTGCTTGTGCTTCTTGAGATAGTACACCAACTCTAATACTTTTTAAAATGTTGGCGTAAGTGAGATCTGCAGATTGACACGTTTTCAGTTAATTCTCTGTATTGGAAATGTTGCCAAAGGTTGATATTGCCTATGCTGCCAACAATTTTACGGCAGAGTTTGTGTCCTAAGGTTTTAAAAATAGGTTCACCTTTCACGGGTGTTAATTTTAGAAGATCTCCGAAAACGATAATGTGTTTCCCTGCAAAGAGTTCTTCGTAGTTTGTTTTAAGTACTTCTTGCAATCTGAAGTGAATCAAAGCCAACATTAGGTTGGAGACCATGCTCACTTCATCTATTAGTAGCATTTTCATTTGTTTTAATACTCTGCGTAGTTCCATTGCAGCTTCTGCAGAAAGTTTGTAATAATCTAATTTGTTTTAGTGTTCTACTGGAAGGAGTAGTAATCGGTGTAAAGTGACACCGCCTATTTTGTAGGCAGCTAAACCTGTGGGGGCAGTTATAACAGCTGACAGTTTGTTGTTTGTTAGTTGTTGAAGGAACTTGCTGATGATTTTGATTAAGAATGTTTTTCCTGACCTAGCTTCACCACTGACGTACAGCAGTATAGGTTTGTAATTTTGGCAGGTACATTCCTTATTTTCGCATTGTACACCATATGAAATTTCTTTTGTTATTTCTTCAAAAATGGTGCGCTGATCTTTGTAAAGTTTTGATTTTAGTACAGTTAAGTCTTCTATATCTCCTTCATAGTGACACATGGTGTTTTCTACTTCTGTCATAGCTAATTCTGCCCCATTTGCTATTAGTGGCTGTCCTAGTGGTTCTTGTCTTCCTGTTACAGAAGGTTGACTACTGTCGGAAGTGTCCTTATCTAGTTGGGCCTGAAGTTCTTCTTCGTGTTGCTGTTCATTGTGCAACATTGTTTTGTACTGCGTAAAGTTCACATCGGTGATAGCGCTTTCATTTGCTTTGAAAGCGTCTTCATAGCAGTCATAGTTATTGTTACGCTCACCTGGCTCCCATAGGGGTGTCGGTCGGACCCGGACAGCTGCCGTCTCCACCCACGTGATGCGTAGTGCAGCGATGACTGACTGGATCTGCCCTCCTAATCTTGTCTGCTTAACCCGTAGAAATATTCTCCTGCAAGTGGAGAGATGGATTTAGCCACTTGTGGATTCAAGTGATGGCACCCCCACAGTCCTCCCCAACTAATAACCTCCGAAATGCCCTCACAGCAATCTCACCTTATATTCTTGAAAGATGAGCTCTCCATCCTGCATGGATTTGCAGGGGCGCGTCGATTCCAGTTACTTCACTGGTTTGAAGGCTCGGGAGAGTTCCGGAGAGTATTGACTCTGAGGTTCCTGGTGAGGACCTGTAAGTGTTAAGTTAATAGAGTTCAATTTGTCCGATGTTCACTCTTGTTCCCCCCTTCCTTTCTTGTCTTGTAGCTGGCTCGTGAAAAGATGCTCTTGTGGCAGCCGGTGGCGCTCAGGTAAGAGTCTGTATTACCCGACGCTGTCCGGTAAATGTTGCATGAGGAAAACGTGTTGTTTTGTCTCTCTTTACAGATGCGGCACGTGAAAATGTGGAGAGTCACAAAAGGATGCCTCCGGTGGTAAATCAGGTAAGTCTATGGCGGTAAGAATTATATTTGTTGGTTCCCTCAGCTCACCTTGTGGTTTTCTTTTGTCTCCTAGGTGCCGAAGTTCGGCGAAGAAATGATGGAGGCAGCGCCAACCCGAAGGATGCTGTGAAGACTGGTGAGTATGGCGCGGCGCTGCAGCTGGAGGTGCGGCGCGTGCAGAAATGATGTTCTTTACAGGTCCGGAGACAACATGGATCCAGAATCAGATGTGGAATAGAAATAAGTTAGTTTTCTAACCTTGTCCCTTTCTTTCCTCTTTGTTTTAGGAGCTCCGGATTCGAGGCGGGCATGGCAGAAGACTGGATGCAGGCTGCAGGAACTGTGAGTGTTACGCTGCTGGATGCAGAATAACGCGAAGCGTGTGTTGCTGGTCGGGTGTGGTTTAAATAGCCTCAAAAGTAGTCCCAGGTAAGAAGTCCCTAGAATCACACCCGAGTAAAAAATAGTCCCTGTAGAAAAATAGTCCCTTTCAGGCTTCATGTTGAATTGGAGTCATTTGCAGCATGGTCTGCCTGAGGTAAGTAATGACTATGAGCCTGGCGCCTTAGGTGCCCGGACTGATTCCTACTATGAGCCTGGCACCTAAGGCGCCAGGACTGAACCCAGATAGCCCCTAGCCGGGGCTGCTGAGGTTTTACTAAATGTCTAGATGCCTGCTCCCGGAGCTGATGGGCTTGGTCCGGATGCCTGGGGGTAGGCATCATGACAGCACTCCCCCCCAAGGACCCTCCTAAAGTTGTTCTTCCCCTGGGCCCTGGTTTGTCTGGGAAGTTCCGATGGAATCTTTTCATCAACCGAGGTGCATGGACGTGGTCAATAGGTTCCCATGACCTTTCTTGTGGTCCGTAGCCCTTCCAATCTATTAAATAAAAAAGTTTTGATTTAACCATCTTGGAGTCCAGGATATTTTTTACCTCGAATTCAGGTTCTCCATCTATTGGGATGGGATCGGGTGGTTTGGTTGATCTTGTTCCTGGTTGAACTGGTTTTAAAAGTGAAACATGAAAGACAGGATGAATGCGCATATTAGAGGGTAATTCCAATTTGACGGCTACCGGGTTGATAATGGCCTTAATAGTGTAAGGTCCCAAATATCTAGGGTTAAAAGACTGAGTTCCCTTCAGAGGTATGTGTTATGTAGCCAGCCAAACTTGATCCCCAATCTGGTATTGTGGAGTTTCACTTCTATGTTGATCAGCATTTTTCTTATATTTCTCTTTTGCTTGTTTCAAATGTTCTGTTGCCTCTTTAAAGGCTTGTGTAATAGTAGAATGCAAATGACTAACTGCAGGCATTTCTAAATGCTGAGGCGAATCTAGTTCTGAGGTTCGAGGGTGATGTCCATATATGGTATAAAAGGGGCTTTGTCCAGTTCCTGAATGTACAGAGTTATTGTATGCTTACTCGGAAATCCATAAAATATCTTTCCAATTACTTTCGGTCTGGTGTAACATGCAACATAGGTACTGTTCAAGGGTCTGGTTGGTCCTCTCCGTCTGACCATCGGTCTGGGGATGGTGACTGGTTGATAACCTCACGTCGATTTGCACCAGTTGACAACATTTCTTCCAAAAATGTGAAATGAATTGACTACCTCGGTCAGAGACAAATACGGAAGGAAATCTGTGTATTCGAACAATGTTTTCGAGGAACTCCTTGGCCAGAATTGAAGCAGAAGGTAATACCTTTAGAGGAATAAAGTGGGCCATCTTGGAAAAAAGATCCACAATAACTAGAATGGTGTGAAATCCATTACATGGAGGTAGATCTGTAATAAAGTCTAACGATAAGGTGTGCCATGGTGTAGGTGGAATATCCAAAGGTTGTAAGAGGCCAGCTGGTTTTTTCTTCTGACTTTTGTTTTGGGCGCAAATGCCACAAGACATTACAAATGACTTTATGTCTTTTCGCCAGGTGGGCCACCAGAATTGTCTCTTAATTTTAGCTTCAGTTTTTGCGATACCAGGGTGTCCTTCCATCAGGGTGTCATGATAATTGGAGATGACTAGTTCTTGTAGTTCCTTGTGTGGTAGAAATAGTCGCACTTGATAATAAGGTAGGTCATTGATGACTGAGTAGTCCGGGCCTTTCTTCACCCAGTCCTGCAGGGCTGTTGGAACGAAGAGTTGTTGGATCTTTACTTGAATATCCTCTAGTGTCTGTAGAGTGGTTATTCCTAGAATTCTTTGTTCTGAAATTATAGGCACCGGTTCCGGGTTCGCATATGCTTCTCCCATCCCTATTCGAGATAAGGCATCTGCCTTGCCATTTTTGCAACCTGGTCGATAAGTGATCACGAAATCGAACTCGGCAAAGAACAATGCCCATCGAAGTTGACGCAACGATTGGGCCTTGGCTGTTTTTAAATGCTGCAAGTTCCGGTGATCGGTGATTACCGTAATGGTATGCCTGGCACCGAGAAGATAATGCCGCCAAGCCTTGAAGGCGGATTTGATGGCTAATAATTCTTTATCGGTAACCGCATAGTTTAACTCGGGTGCTGAGAACTTTCTGGACCAAAATGCTACTGGGTGAAGTTGACCGGTTTCAGGATCCTTCTGGGACAGGACAGCACCCATGGCTAAACTGGATGCATCAGTTTCAACTATGTATGGAAGTTCGGGGCGTGGATGCTTTAAGACAGGTGCAGACGTGAATTTCGCTTTCAGCTCTTGGAAGGCCTTTTCAGCTTCTTAGGTCCACAAGAAGCGTTTGTTTTTTCGCAAAAGTGCTGTGATAGAGTGTATAACATGTGATAAATCCGGAATGAATCTGCGGTAGAAATTAGCAAATCCGAGCATGCTTTGTACCCCTTTAACTGAACTGGGTGATGGCCACTTGAGGACTGCATCCACCTTTCGAGAGTCCATTCGGACTCCTTTTAGAGTCAGGATAAATCCAAGGAATTCAACTTCCGTAGTAAGAAAAACGCATTTTTCCAATTTTGCATATAAGTTGTGCTGGTGTAGTTTCTCAAGGACTGCACGAACGTGCTTCACATGGTCTGATTCTGAAGAGGAGTACACTAGAATATCGTCTATGTATACAACAACACAGACGTCAATGAGTTCACGAAGGACATCGTTCATAAAATACTGGAAGGCTGCTGGTGCATTGCACAACCCGAAGGGCATCACCTGGTATTCGAATAACCCGTACTTAGTGCAAAAAGCAGTCTTCCATTCATCGCCTTTCTTTACACGTACCAGATGATATGCCCCTCAGAGATTTAATTTAGTGTAGATGCAAGCGTCCTTTACTTGGTCTAGTAATTCGGGGATCAGAGGCAATGGGTATCGGTTCTTAACCGTGACCTGATTTAATGCGCGGTAGTCTATGCACGTTCTGAGGTCACCTTCCTTTTTAGGCACGAAGAACAAAGCTGAAGACGCAGGGGACTTGGATGGACGAATGAAGCTATTAGCAAGGTATTGGTCCAGATATTGTCGTAGGTGAAGGTTTTTAGGTTCCGTAAGGTCGTAGATCCTACTACATGGAGGTTGTTCACCTGGTATGAGATCGATTTGACAATCGTATGATCTGTGAGGTGGTAGAGTGTTTGCCTGTTCCTTTTGGAAAACATCCTGGAATTCTTGATATTCCTGAGGTAACTGCATGACTGGAGTAGCGACTGTGGCCAGGCCTTGGTTCAAGGTTTTTTTTGGGTAACAAGTATGTGCACAATCCGGGAAGGTTATTCTCTTCTCTCACCTATCAATACAGGGATTATATGTTTCCAACCAAGGTATCCCCATTATTATTTGGAACTGCGGGGCTTTGATTAAATCAAACACAATAGTCTCTCGATGCCCATCCTGACCCAATAGTGTCATCTCTGCGGTGGAATGAGTTACAGGCCCAGAGGCAATTTCAGTTCCATCGACTATGGTGATGACATCCGAAGTGGTCTTTTTGCAGAAAGATAGATTCATCCTAGAAGCCAACTCGTGGGCCACATAGTTTCCTATGGCCCCGCTATCAATGTATGCCCTCACTGCGTGCATACGTGATGGCTGCCTTGGATCTATAAGGACCATTGGTATGATGAAGTGCGAGGGCTGAGTATCCTTCTTCAAGCTCGGCAAGCGGACCTCTACGCTTGTCGGGCGTGGTCGTTTCCCGAATCAGGCTCTGTTTGATTTTTATCAGCAACTCCGACTACTTTTTTAGATGTTTTTATAGGGCAATCCTGTAGAAAATGTCCTGAGGCCCCACAGTACAGACACAATTGCAGCTGCCGTCTTCTTTCTCTTTCCTTTTGAGTTAAGGGTCCCTTGACCCCCCCACCCGATTTCCATCGGTTCTGATACATCTGTTCCTTTGAGGGTAACATTGGGTTTAACCAATACCCGATTCTCGAACTTAGCTCGATCAGCCTTTCTATTCTGAAGTTGGTGGTCTAACTGGACCACTAAGTCTATAAATTCTGCACAATCCTGAAGTGGGTTCACAACTTGGGCCAAAACGTCTTTGAGTTCACCCCGAAGTCCACAATGAAATAATGTAATTCGTTTTACCTCTGGCCATCCGGTTTCCACCACTAACCTATTGAAAGTGGCGATATAGGTTAGTAGATCCTGGTTACCTAGTCGTAATGATAAAAGTTTGTTATCCAGGGCCTGTCCCTGTGAATGTCTGGCAAATAGTCTTTCCATGCTCAATTGAAAACCTTGAAAATCCCAAAGAAGGGGGTCATCCTGGTTAACTAATGGAATTGACCAATCCGCTGCGCTGCCACTAAGATATGATAGTACAAAGGCTACTTTGGTTTGGTCGTTCGGAAAAGCTCCAGGTCTGCATAAAAAGTGCAAGCGGCATTGGTTCATAAACACGGCAAACATTTTTGGGTCCCCAGCAAAACGTTCGGGTGGAGCTAAAGGAATGCTCCCTGGTAGAACCACTTGCACAGGATTGCTCGATGAAACAGGAGTTAGATTCCCCCCGAGTCCAGGTAATGGTGTTTGCCCAGCATGGTTTTGCAGTAATTGTCTAGCAAGATCATCAGTGCGCTCCTTTGACACAATCAGTTCTCTCCTGAAGGCATTAGTCTCTTGGCACACGGAGTACACTTCTGCCCTAAGTTCCCCTAACAATAGGGCTAGTTGGTCGGTTTCTGAGGTTTCCATAACGCCCGGGTGGGGTTTTGTAAATAGGCTTTGCGTTCTGTTACGCTCACCTGGCTCCCACAGGGGCGTCGGTCGGACCCGGACAGCTGCGGTCTCCACCCACGTGATGCGTAGTGCAGCGATGACTGACTGGATCTGCCCTCCTAATCTTGTCTGCTTAACCCGTAGAAATATTCTCCTGCAAGTGGAGAGATGGATTTAGCCACTTGTGGATTCAAGTGATGGCACCCCGACAGTCCTCTGCAACGAATCACCTCCGAAATGCCCTCACAGCAATCTCACCTTATATTCTTGAAAGATGAGCTCTCCATCCTGCGTGGATTTTCAGGGGCAGGTCGATTCCAGTTACTTCACTGGTTTGAAGGCTCGGGAGAGTTCCGGAGAGTATTGACTCTGAGGTTCCTGGTGAGGACCAGTAAGTATTAAGTTCATAGAGTTCAATTTGTCCGATGTTCACTCTTGTTCCCCCCTTCCTTTCTTGTCTTGCAGCTGGCTCGTGAAAAGATGCTCTTGTGGCAGCTGGTGGCGCTCAGGTAAGAGTCTGTATTACCCGACGCTGTCCGGTAAATGTTGCACGAGGAAAACGTGTTGTTTTGTCTCTCTTTACAGATGCGGCACGTGAAAATGTGGAGAGTCACAAAAGGATGCCTCCGGTGGTAAATCAGGTAAGTCTATGGCGGTAAGAATTATATTTGTTGGTTCCCTCAGCTCACCTTGTGGTTTTCTTTTGTCTCCTAGGTGCCGAAGTTCGGCGAAGAAATGATGGAGGCAGCGCCGACCCGAAGGATGCTGTGAAGACTGCTGAGTATGGCGCGGTGCTGCAGCTGGAGGTGCGGCGCGTGCAGAAATGATGTTCTTTACAGGTCCGGAGACAAGATGGATCCAGAATCAGGTGTGGAATAGAAATAAGTTAGTTTTCTAACCTTGTCCCTTTCTTTCCTCTTTGTTTTAGGAGCTCCGGATTCGAGGCGGGCATGGCAGAAGACTGGATGCAGGCTGCAGGCACGGTGAGTATTACGCTGCTGGATGCAGAATAACACGAAGCGTGTGCTGCTGGTCGGGTGTGGTTTAAATAGCCTCAAAAATAGTCCCAGGTAAGAAGTCCCTAGAATCACACCCGAGTAAAAAATAGTCCTTGAAGAAAAATAGTCCCTTTCAGGCTTCATGTTGAATTGGAGTCATTTGCAGCATGGTCTGCCTGAGGTAAGTAATGACTATGAGCCTGGCGCCTTAGGCGCCAGGACTGATTCCTACTATGAGCCTGGCGCCTAAGGCACCAGGACTGAACCCAGATAGCCCCTAGCCGGGGCTGCTGAGGTTTTACTAAATGTCTAGATGCCTGCTCCCGGGGCTGATGGGCTTGGTCCGGATGCCTGGGGGTAGGCATCATGACAGTTATCTAGTATCTCTTCCTCTTTTCTCCATGGTTTAAAAAGTTGTAGCAGTGACATGTAATATAGTTCTTTCTGTAGAGGAGTTTTTAATGACAATTTGACATGATTAATTAAGCTTTGTTTGGTAAGTTTCACTAAGCTGCCTTCACAATCTGTCACTCTATATCTAGCTTTGCTTTAATCTGGTTTTATATTATTTTTGTATGCAAAGTTTTGAGCTAAGTGGTATAGACACATGGTTTCCAAAGTGGTACTCCTGTTCGGGTAATATGTGTCCAGTAAATTGTTTTTTAAAATGTCTTGGCTGTTGGGATCATTTTTGGCAATTGTTTCTATGTCCTCATATGATTTGAGAACTCTTTTTCCAGATTTAGCAGGACCAAGACTTAGCCATACTATGTTTTCTGATTTTCCATACAAAGCAGTACTGGTTAAACGATCTGCAGCTTCATAGGCGCTACATTCTCTATGAGAGAGCATTTTTATGCCTAGGCTGTACAATTTCGGAGATAGTGTTTTGTCTGATGATAGGTCATTCCAGAGGTCTTGAAGCTCTGTTTTTTCTGCTTTTGTTAAGTAGGCTGTAACATATCGTGCAACTGCAGTGGAATTGTCTGCAATGTACTGCACATCTATGTTTGCATTCCATACGAGGGCAATGATTGCATTGTAATCATTGATATATTTTGATTCTTCTGTTCTTTTTATGTAATATGTGTTCTTAGGTGATTTACCTTTAACACTATGTCGAACTGAAGACATGAAGTTGTTTACTTCACCTGTTTCTGTAACTGGTCTAGGGAAACCAAAGAGGCATTTGGTGTAGTATTTCCCTTTGCTTTTGTATTTGCGATGACAATATTTGCCACATTTGTGTCTTTGAAATTGTAAAATCTGTCTATGAAGGTCACTATGTGTCCTTTGTGAAGGGATTTCACAAGAGACATATTTTTGGATGAACTGCAAAACAGTGGCATCACTGTCCTGACCAAATTTAGGTTCACTTTTGATCCATAAAAGCATGTGAATCTGTGGTGCTCCTCTGGCTTGGTATTCTTTTCTCCAAAAGAAGTGTTGCACTTCTCCGAGGGGAGGAACAGTTTTATTACAAATAAAGTGTAGCATAGCAATGAAACGATGATGGAAATATCTTGACACATTAAGACGATCTAGAGATCTAGAGAGCAAAGTTCTCCAGGTGTTAGTATATCTATGTTGGTTTTGTTGTTGTTTGATATGCGTAGGAAATCATGTAAATCTTACCATGCATACTCTGCACAACTTAATGTAACAAACCAAGTGGGTGGTCCAAGGTTTCTGATCATACAACGTACATCTCCGTGCCGTCGGAACCAGTATTCTTTCGTACCACGCATGTTTGCAAACAGATTTGTTATACTTGATTGTAAAACCTCATCTTTTTCTTGCATTTTTTGTATTAATTGCGTAGCTGACATATTTTGAAAGTGGGTTCCAGATGTGTGCAACTCCGTAACATAGGGTTGCTAGTTCACTTTCAAAGAGTATGTGGAATATGTATTCCACATTTTGTCTAAATCTGGGATCTTGAGAATACATTCGTGATAAGTGGTATTCTGATGCCGTAATCTGAGTGGGTCTATCATCGTATCTTCCTCCATTGCCAGTAGGAAATAGCGGTGGAAAAGCATGTGCTTCTATACTTTTTTCCCATATGCTCATTGGTGACCCTTTTGTTTGTTGCATTTGGTAAGTTTCTAGTGCATCATCTATGGTCTCATTAAAGTGAACTGGATGAATTGTGTAATGGCCCAAAAGAGTTGATACTGCAGCAGGATCCACAAGTTCAAATTGACCAGTTTCTGATGACTCTTGAATTATTTCAGTTGTTTCCCTTAAGCTTTCTTCAATATTTATTTCTTTGTAGTATTCGTTATTGTCTTTCAGATATTGCAAGGCTTGTCTAACTTTATGTAAGTCCACAAGTTGTTGCCAACATTTTTTGTCTTTTGTTGGTACACCATTTACTAAGACAATTAAAGAATGCTCTATTGGACGTTGCACTCCTAGAGTGTGCACATTTTCCGTGAGATCTAATGGCAAATAAACTACTTTGCCACAAATGCCTTTCACCAATTCAGAGGGAGGTAATTTTGCTATTTTTGGGTGAAGGCGTATTATTGCTTGAAATGGGTGAACTGTTTGAATTATGATGCTGTCATACAAATAGAGTTGTTGCAGGGGTTTTGGTAGTGGGAATAATTCCAAAATATTTGTGATAGCACGTGAAGGAGTTTGGTTGTTGTCTAGTTTTGTAGTGCAGTAACTGCAACATATTAGGGGTTCACTTATTTGGTATTTGTTTTCTGCTAAAAGGTAGAGAGCTAATTCAAACCAGTTGGGATCTTCATTGTCTTCTATTTTGTATGTTATGTCTATAGTTTTTGTGTTCCTTTTGTAAAACGTTCTGCGGCAGTACACACACACATGGTTTGGTACTTCAGCCGATGTACTTTTAAATTTTAGTATTTCTTTTTTGTATGTGTGTAATGGAAGGCTGCTATGTGCAGAATTGTTGCTAGTCTGTTCTAAAACAATTGCATTTTGTAAGTGATTTTCCCTTCCAAAATATTTTCTCTGGATACGGTCGATTTCTTCTTGTAGGTATTTGGGTGTACCATGCAGAAGAGTGTTATTTAAATTGGCTAATTCTAAAGCTGCACTTTTAGCATAGTACAGTTTATACACTAGATTTCCTACATTTGAATGATGTGTTGATATCCTTTTGATATCATGGAAGGTGCTTTTGCAAATAGGTCCTGAAATGCAGGCTAATGAATGTCCTTGCTTGTAGTCCTGTGTATTTGCGCACTGGACAGGTATCCATATTTTGCAGCACTTTCATTTTGATTTTGTCTTTACCTTTCACATACTGATTGAGAAACTGACGTAAAGATTTGAGACATTTGTTAGGAATGTTACACATTGACGTGGACGGCCATTTGTATACTGGACGGTCTGGTTCAGTCGAATGGAGAGGTAATTCTGAGTTTTCAGGGGATACTTTTGTAAGCAGTGTTTCTTGTTCCATGATGGTATTATTGATTTTTTCATACCCTCGTCCACTGCTATGGATGGCATTTGTGTTTGTTTGATTTTGTTTGTATTCTTCTTCATTAAAATGTGGTTCTGTGGTCGTTGTGTTACTCCATTCACCTCCACAAATATTTAATAAGTTATTTTTGTTGGCATTCTGTTTATTGAGAAGTTTCTTTTGTAGTTTAGTACTTAGTTTTGTTAGTGGTTTCATCCTATTTAACACTAAAATAAATAACTTCCTTTTGAGAAGGATTGCACTGTCTAGGAGAGCTTGTAGGATTAATTTTCTACGGTAGGTTTTAAAGGTTGAGGATGATTTCGCTCTTCTTATTAGATTCTGAAGGACTCTGTGGCGGAACATTTTTGCTAAAATACTTTTTTCACTATGGGTTCTAGCTAGTATATCAGGATTTATAGGGGCATTGTTAGCAGTACTGGTAGCCGAATTTTTGTAAAGTGTTTTCTGTTTTGTGCCACATTTTGATAGAGGAGCTAAAGTTTCTGTAGTTGAAGCGTCCTTTGTTTCGCTAAATGACTGTATTAGCTATTTTGTTTCAACGTTCTGTACAAACTCTGCTAGATATGGATGCTTACTTTGGACACTTTTATTTTAATTTGCTCTATTTCTGCATTCCTTTCTACAGACTTGCTTTTTGGTAGGCATTCTTTGGGGTCTGTCGAAAAAAAGAAGGCATGGTTTTGTCTGTTTTAGAATGTATGTGTGATGTGTGCATGCGTGTATGAGTTTGATGGGGAAGCTGTTTGTGGTGGTGTGTGAACGTGCATTGGGCAGTTACAATGAGTTGGGAAGGCTATTTTTCGGTTTGTATATTACTACACTGTGCTTCAGTTGAGAGTAGAAAGTGAGCTAGTGGTGAGGAGAAGCATAAATAGTAAACGTAATGGTAAAAAATTCAAACAGCTATTTGTTATGCAGTACTAACATTATAAGGCTTCTGTATGTTTTTTGTGTTCCAAAAACACAGGGATTTGTGTGCCATTCTGCCTGTTATTCTTTGTTTACTAAATGGGGATTTGTGGGCAGAATGGTTCAGAAATCAATGTTTCTTTTGGTGTGCACATTAAATAAATAACCCACACAGTCTCTTTGAGAAACAGTAAGAATATAAAGGTAGTATTGTACTTACATTTTTTGTGGAATGACCAGGTTTCTTCAGATATGTTGTTTGCAGTGTAGATGCTGTTGATTTTCAGGAGAGTAGTCTTCACTGCAATTGTAAAAGGAAGAAGTTAGTAACTTTGTGTGTTTAAAGCAGTGATGTTAATGTACACGTTCATTTTGCATCTTTCGTCTGAGTATTCTTGTTTGATATCTCAAGACAGTGCATGTGTGCATTTCATTTCACTATGTGCAGTCTTTATATGTTATTTGTAGTATGTTAGTTAAACCTGCTTCGCAAATGAGTACAATTTTCAGTTCATGAAATACCCTTGTTTTTTAAGCTGTGTTGTCCATAGCAGAGAGGCTTGGAAGTGATAGGTCATTATAGTAGATGGGAAAAATTTGAATACTTTCATATTATAAAGTAGGAATGCGAAAAATCAGGAGCACCTCTGAGGGAGATGTCACCACAGCAATCGGGAAAGTTTATTTTTCTCATACGATCACATTGGAAGTAGCATTAATTTAGGCGGAAGACAGTAATAAATCGTGACATTTTCTAATGGAAAATTGAGTTCACCCATAAATCGGGAGGGTTGGTACATATGTATAGGTTATGCGGGAGACAGTAAGAAGTAGTGCGGTTTCTCAATGAAAAATCGGAAGTCTTGCCGTTAAAGCGGGAGCATTGGTATGTTTTGCCTATGCAGATTTAGTGGCATTAATTTGTTTACATGGAATCATAAGAGTTGCACATGTTCTCTGAATCAAATATGCATACCTGTACTTTGTACTCATGCATGTGCGTATGCATGGAGCTGTAAGTAGAAATCCGCGACACATGCACAGTAGTTTTTGAAGTAGGTGCTTTGCAATGATGTGCGACTTGAATCAGAGTGATCAACAGTACATTTTAAGTGTGGCACTCTGACGACAGAGTTAGATGTAGAGTTCTTGAATGTGATTGGTGGATGGTTGTGTGACTGCTTAGCTCTGACCAATGAGGGAAGGGATTTGCGAGTGATGTGGAAAGGGTAGAAGGACTGGCTAAGAGTTACGTGCCACACGGACACCGCGCTTGTCCGCGCATAGGGCGTGCCACATACGGGGTTCTACAGCAAATCTAGCATGGAAAGGGGACTGTAGGCATCAGCCAATCAGATGTTCACATTGTTCAATTGTGTTGAAAGACAGTCTGTGTAGTGAAGATGGCAGAGGTGGAGACAGTCAGGGTGTTGGTGCGCGGAGATATTTTTGTCCATGGTTTACAGCACTATTCTGAAAGTAGGCATGTGGCAAACACTTTCGATGTCAGAGGATTGGAGGTGGTGTGGAGCGTTGCGACTTATTGCGATGTAGCCGCAATTCTCCAAGTTTGCAGAGATATGCGTAGGATGACCAGTCCCCATGTGGTATTTTTGCACTATGGGGCTTGCCATTTGGGCTACGTGAGTTCACCTACTTTGTTGGAAGATTTGGAACAGTTGGTGCAAGCAGTCATTAATATCTTTCCAACTGCAAAAGTAATTTTTTCTGGCTTACTCCCTAGAGCAAAATGGGACAACAGTTCTGTTTTTTGTCCTGATTAAAGTATTGGGAGGTGTACCATCAATTGTGGCATTCATGCTTTCATGTTACAAGCTGGTATGTTTTTCTGCAGCCATGAGAACATTGTTTCCAGTAATGCAGCTTATTTTGAAGCAGATGGTGTTTCTTTATCTTTTTGGAGAAATGCCATGTTCTTTTGGAATGTAAGGTTTGCTTTGGAGAAGGTTCTGTGGGATTGTAGGAGTAAAGTAAGAAGAAAAAAAATCAAGAAAATACAAAATAACAGGTGTCTGTCAGGCATCTGCCAAAAAAAGAAAAAAAAACGGCTCTTTCCAGAGCCCACCTTAACGGGGAAAAGGAGAATACTATTTACATGTACAGTCGTCATGCTCAGATTCTCTAAGTGTCCGCTGTCCGCAGACATGGCGGTAGTCTGCAGGCAGCGTGTATTACCAACGGGGATTCTGGGGTGGAGATGCATGCAAATGAGAATGAGCGAAGGTTGGGATTGGTCAGTAAAGTTCAGTGGGTGTGTTCTGAACGGAGAGATTTAGTGAGAACCTCTTTTTCCTGAGAGGAGACCAGACAGCTATGGCTCTCTGTGCTTGAAAACAGATTATCTGGATTTTGGGAGACTCATGGATACATTGGTTGAAGGTGCATGCAGAACGTTGCGGTATATCTGCAGATCTTCGATTTTCTCATGTGGAAGTGCACTGGCATGCAGTGCGTGGAATTAAGTGGCCGGACTCAGTACCTCTCTGTGCTACTTTACACACAGACAGTCATCATGATATAATTATCATTCATTGTGGAGGAAACAGTTTAGGGCATGTCTCTGGAATTTCTTTGCAATAGGCAATGATGGAAGGACTTGCGAAGGTCATGAACATGTTTCCAAATTGCCAAGTACTTTTTTCCCGTATTGCACGAAGACAAATGTGGCTGCGTTCTTCTTCATTTGGTCCACAAATGGAGAAAGCGAGGCACAATGTTAATAAGGCTGTTTGGGCCTTTCTAAGAGATGTTGGCATGTCCTCTTTCCACAATGAAAACATTTTGTTTCACAGCACTTTCATTTTTCGCAGAAATAGTGTCCATTTCACATATGCTGGCAATCAGATTTTTCTTGGAAATGTACAAAATGCATTGCGACCTTTTTTGCATTCATAGTCACATATTTTGTATTACATTTTTTCTAATTCACAGTTTTCCAAACACACAAAACACCACCAAAAGGCTCTTTTCAGAGCCACCACTTACTCCCAGCAAAAAGTGCATTGTTTTTGCTACGCTTGCACCCTCCATTTTTGTGCGTCCTGCGACCGTCCGCAGACTTTTGAAAAATGCACAGGGCCCTACACCGGTCACTTGATAGTTCCATTGTTAAACTGCGAAAGGCGGCTCTGAAAAGAACCTTTTTTTAATTTTTGTTGTTTTTCATTTTTTTTATTTTTTTACAAACATCACACTAGGAGAGGAGGGCAAAGGTGGGTAAGGAAGGGACACCAACCACGGGTATAAGAAAGGGCACGTCTATAAAGTTATTTTAGTGAATTTCACAGGTTTTTAGTAGCGCAACTTAACCATAACGTCCCCCTAACAAAGATTTTTTTAGTGCATTTTATGGGCTTTTAGTAGGGCAACTTAACCATAATGTCCCTTTAACAAAGTTTTTTTTACTGTATATATATATATATATATATATATATATATATATATATATACATATTTATAAACAATTCTACCTTCAGGTAGCGGGTTCGAGCTGCACTCTCCACTGTCCCATACTCGCCCAATTTTTCAAAGAAAGTTTGGAGTCCACACCGACGTTTTCTTGTTATGCTTTGCTTCCTTTATTAGTTTAACAGGGAAAATTTCATCGTATTTAAAAGCAATGGAAATTCATTCCAAAAATAGAAAATGACCACAGTGTGGGTCCTCCCAAGTGCAGCACTCCTCCTTATTCGAGGCGTTTACGCGTTTCGCGGCTGACTCGCCGCTTGCTCACAACAATTAGACCTCATTGCCGTGTATCATTTTAAAACATGAGGAAAGCGGGAGAAAGGGAGAAAGGGGAGGGGGAGCAGTGAAAGCAAAAATCGACAAAGGACCACTTACGCTTTCCACATTAAACACCGATCCCGTGTCGGCCATCTTTGCCTAGTATGGTTACCACTCACCACTGCATGCATTCACAGGCATTTTAGTGTCTAAGCTTTACAGATTGGGTACCCCATGTAGGATAGGTCTACATAATTTGTCAACATTAGTACACTGTTTTTATCTATTTGGTGCTCATCCCCAGGGATTTCCATTTTTTGTAACCATTATGCTCGTAAAATTCGCCATACAAATCGGGTGAATTTGCCAAAATAGCGCTATCTCAAACTCGTTTGGACTGGTTGTTTTTATGTCCCTCTCTAGTGCTCATGTTATTAGAACTAGGTCAAAATCTTAAAGTGCTTAGTGCATTAGCAGCATTTGTTATTTTTAATTTTAAAGTGACAAGTGCAAATAAGAACATCTCATCCGACCCTGTTATATCTCTAAAACTCCGAGTTTTGGTCTCCATGGCTTATCCCCCATACATGAGCATATAAGGCCAATGTCTCGCCCACAAATTTACTCCATAGGGCTAGAGTCTATAAAGGAACCCCGATATTCCAATGTAACAAATGTCCCTGCTTTATGTCACCGTTATATGCATTCACCAATATCTAATGTATTCTTTTGCAAATGCCATGCTTTTGGTGCGATGCTTAGTGCTTCACAGTATCAGATCTATAGTTAGGCCCTAGTTCATATGCTTAACTTTCTAAGGTGCTTAGTGCATGGATAGACACCACTTTCTCGTCCTTAGTGGTCGAAGTGGTAATGACATAGTGATCATGTCCATTAGTGGGCCAAAATCTTTTTTTTTTCCTTTTTCCCCACTGGGCACCCCCCAATATTTTAGGGTTGCTGTGTAGTCGCTGCACTGCTTTAATCCAACTCAGCCATATTCCCGCCAGCATTAAAACATCTCCCTCTCCCCTCTCTATTCTCCCAACCTCATGAAGAGAAATATTTGTTAAGAATTAAAATACATTCACAACAAATGTGCTAAAAACAAACACAGATATACCGACACCATAGAAAGTTTAAAAAGACATCAAAAACAACAGCTTAATATCATATTCCCCCGGTTCAAGCGGTCAGGGGTTTCTCATTTGCCCCTTGTTTTAAATCACCCCTTCAATCTCGAAAAACCATGATAAATGTGTTAAAACTGATTACTTAAGACACATGGGAAGCGACTGATTATTGCTCTTATCATAGATTGTAAGCATGGACATCTGAGCATTTCTTTAGCAACCCAAGAAGGTGTATAGTTCCTCATCAATGTTGTGCCCATTGGGCTGTTTGCTTTCAAAGTCTAATATACACCTTGTTTCTTTTTGTCTCAGCTGCTTCTCCTTATCGCCTCCCCTAGGACCCAATTATATTGTGCAAATGCCAAAAAATCTGAAACTGTCTATTTCTTTGTTATGGCATTCATAAAAGTGTTTGGCCATTGGATAGTTCACATCATTGTGTATAATGGCACGCACATGTTGTTGTACACACATTTTTGACTTACATTTCGTGCTGCCAATATACCATTTCTGGCATGCGCAGGTGAGGGCATAGACTACATAGTCAGTTTCACAGGTGATCCGTTGTTTGATCTGAACTGTGTGCTCTGTCACCGGATCTGTGAATGTGCCACCATCAATTGCATATTTGCATATGTTGCAGCGTGTGCATTTATGAAAGCCTTTCCTTTTCGCTGTTAGCCAGTTTCCTGATATCTTCTCTTCTTCTTTGGTCATAAAACTTTGGACCGACATGTCTTTAAAAGATCTGTTCCTTCTAAAAGTAACCTCAGGGTGAGGTTTAAGGCTTTTTGCTAAATCCGGGTCAGCTAACAAAATGCTCCAATGTTTTTGCAAAATGTGTTTAATGCTTTTGGCTTGATTGTCAAACGTAAGTATACAACGAGTGCTCTTTCCCTCTTCTGGTTTTTCTTTGTTTTTGTTGCCAGCTAGTAAGGTTTGTCTCTCTATTGCTCTGGCTTTCAGGAAGGCTCTCTCGATGACTTTCTTTGGATACATCTGCCGTTTAAACCCTGCGGCCGTCAGTTTGCTCTCTCTGTCATAAGACTCCAGGGTGGTGTTGTTTCTTCTGAGTCTCACGAATTCCCCATAGGGGACACTCCAAATCACACTTTTAGGATGTCCACTGTGTGCATGCCTGGGAGTATTGGAGCCAATCTTTTTCCTGTGCAGCTCGCAGGTTATTTTGTCATTGACGATTCTGATATTAATATCCAAAAAGGTAATAAATGTCCGGCTGTGAGTCTCAGTGAACCTTAGGTTTTTTGTATTTTGATTCAGTTCCTTAACATACTCTAGCCAGCCCTTTGCAGTCCCTTTCCATATAATAAACAGGTCGTCGATGTATCTTAACCATAAAACCACATTTTGCGTGTGTATCTGATTACAATCTGACCATGCCTCAAGTTCTTCCCATGCCGCCATCATAAGGTTTGCATAGGCAGGCGCAAAAGTTGTTCCAATTGCCGTCCCCTGTACCTGCTAAAAATATTCATCATTAAAGAGGAAGACATTGTTCGTAAGGCATAGGTCGATCATTTGCATCACCATCTCATTGTGTTTCAAAAAGTTCAAAGATTTGGTATTCAGATAATGTAGACATGCTGTTTTGCCATCCTCATGTCCAATAGATGTGTAGAGGGAAACAACGTCCATTGTTGCCATCAGGTATTCTTTTTCCCAGGGAATCTCTTCTATTTTGCACAGAAAGTCAGTGCTATCTTTGATATACGAGGGAAGTGTACACACAAAGGGAAATAATACCTCATCGATATATTTTGACACATTTTTCAATGCTGAGTCTATTAGGCACACAATGGGTCTCCCAGGTGGTTGTTTCAGATTCTTATGAACTTTGGGTAAGAAGTATATTGTCGGAGTTATGCCGTTATTAATCCACAAAAATGTGTATGTTTCTTCCGATATAATACCCATTTCTTCATATCTCTTGAGAAAGGATTTCACTGTTTGTTCTAATTTATGCATGGGGTTTTCTTTCAATCTCGTATAGCACTTGATGTCATTGAGCTGTTTATATGCCTCCTTAATATATTCAGTTTTGTTCTGTAGAACAATGTTGCGTCCCTTATCTGACGGTTTTATAATACAATTCTTCAGTTCCTGAAGGTCTTTCAATGCTCTTCTTTCGTTTGTTGTCAGGTTGTCTTTAAATGTTACATTTTTCGTTCTTCGACGTAAACTTTTTAAGTCTTCTATTACCAGGCTTTGAAACACTCCAATGTTGCTAGCCACATTAGTGGTCGGATTCAATTTAGATTTGGACTTCAGATTACTTTTCGCCATCCAGTCTGTTCTAATTCCTGCATCTGTGAGGTCAGTTGGTAAAGTTTCTTCTCCCATGTCAGTTTCCTTCTCAAGTTCCATAAGATCCGTAAGTATGTCTACTTCCCTTATAGTAATCTCTGTTTTTCCTGTCTGTGCTTCCTTTTTACGTTGTTGCCAACTGTTGTTGGCAAAGAATTTCCTGAGTCAGACCTTTCTGATGAAATGGTCCAAATCTATCCTGGTCTCCACATAGTCATTATTAGCATTGGGACAGAAGTTTAGTCCCAAACTGAGAACCTTTCGTTGAGTCGTCGTTAAGGTATGATCAGACAGGTTTATTATTTTGAAACTTCCATCATCTTGTATGTCAGCCTCTATATATTACAATAACATCATTTGAAATGGAAGTCTAATGTGCTTTCCTATTTTCTCCTCCCCGTTCCTTTTTCCCTTCGCCTCTCAAACTCCTCAAACATTTTTCAAACATTGGCATATTTGTTTAAATCAGTTGCCTCCTAAAATAATTAGTAACCTAAGAATAGCCTTGATAAAACCTGTAAAGGGTGAAACACATGCACATGCAGCAATGGTTTGTGTCAGCAATTTTGGATATTTGTAAGACCACATGGTTGCCGATTTGGGGAATCAATAGGTGAGAATTAATGTTTCTTTTAATTGGAGAAGGGATTCATGATGAACTGTTATGAATGGACATTATTGTAATGTGCAATATTTACACATTAAAATCGAATATATGAGGCCACCAAGGGGCGCAGGCAAAATGGGCGCCTGATAATTCAGCTACATCCCGGGCCTAATGTTTTGTGGAGGGACTGCAGAGTTGGGCGCTCTGGACCCTCATCAATCTTGTCGCAGAGCTTGGGAAGCAGCCAAGTGCTGGTGGCCTCGCAGCAGAGCAACCCCAATCCTTTGGTCCCTGGTGAAACAGAGCAGAGGCTCTGAGGCCTGCAATGAAACGTCATGCACACTGTGCAGCACCCGATGGAGACTGTGGGTCCTTGTGAGCTTTGCTGCATCCCTGGAGGTGGCTGCTCGGAGCTGCCCTGGCCTGTGGTTAAGTGTGCCGGCCCACCGGAAGGGTGGAAACAGCCATGATGCCCCGTGGTAGAGTGAAGTGCTGTGGGTCGAGCAGTGGTGAAAGTGAGATCCACGAAGGGCAAAAGGAAAAGGAGCAGGTCTGGTGGCGGAGTTAGCAGTCCTCAAGAGATGGAAAGGTACACTTGAATGCACTGCACCACAACAGGGTGGAGTCCAGCGATGGCCCCCGAGCAGCTGTTGGTGGGCAGGCTGCATCTGGTCCCAGCGCACTGTGTCGCATCAATGAAGGCTGTTGAGTGAGCGCGACTGTCGTGGCTGCATCAAGAAGCTGCAGCAAACAGGTGAATTGGTGTTGGTAACAAGCAGAGTGTACAAAGGAGTGTGGCAAAGAGGCTGGGAGCTGCCGAGGAAGACCTGCAGCCTGGTGGGGGTAAAAGCCCCAGATCTCAGGAGCTGTAAAGAATGCCCCGCAAGAGAGAGCTCTCCATGGAGATAGCCTGGGCAGGCCAGTAACTGGGGTCCTGCGCAACGGGGGCCCTGCTCTATTCAGGTGGATATTGCCCCCCCCAATTGCACAGTGAAGGGGCACCATAAGCAATAAGACCTTAGGAGGATGTGATCTGAAAATAGATCAGTGGCTTGGCGGAACACTGGTGGATGAATTGGAGGGACGCTCTTCTGAATTTCCAGTACATGAACAGTGGAGAGATGAGATTGCAAAAGGAGACCTGTTCCACCTCTATGCAGTGCAGAAATAGGGACAGTTCAGAGAGATATAAGCAATCTTGGAATAAATAAGGGGGATGACGACGGACATACGGTCAAAAATGGCAGACCTCACTACGAAGATGGAACCCATGGAGGAAAGGAGGCAAATCAGACCTCGGAGGAGATCCTAGAGTCACAGATGGATGTGCATCTCCTGGAATTGGAGCGGCATGAGGAAGAATTGTGCCTAAAAGTGGATGACGTTAAAAAGCGGGAATGGCACAGCAACCGCTGCTCTTTTTGGACTTAAGGAAACAGAGGGGGAGTCGCTGGCAAGCCTAGAGCAAAAGATCCAAGAGATAATTGGAATGGGATATGTGGTGGCCCCATCAGGAGAGACGTGGTATTCTTTCCTTCTAAAAGCTGAAGACACTATAATTCCTAAATTCCTGATGGCTTGCTGTCACTTCAACAATCCCTCTCTTTGTAGGACTCAAAAACTTCTTCTTGAAAAACAATCCAAACAGAACACCACCTGTACTTCATGTAAACATAATACTTATTTAACATCTCCTTTCTTTAAGGTGTTTGGTTCAAAGAAAGATCCAAAACAACTCAGCTTTAAAAGCACTAAAGTTCATGTGGAATCCAACTACCACAAAACCTTAAGTACTGAGACGAGGAAGAGGAGGAAGGAGTTAGTGATGAATGAAGGGGAAATCCCAAGCCAAATGTGCAGACCAGTTGCTGTGATGAAATTCAGCTGTGCAGGACATTTAAAACAGACGAATACCTTCCATTGACAGGTGGGAACGAGAGATCCAGAGCAGGTGCAGCTGGAAGCAGAACTGAAGGCAGAAACCAGCACACGGTAACGGACTGTACAAAAAGAGAAATGCTCTTTCAAGCAATCACTTGCGAGCCTAACTTTCCTGAGAAGTGAGAGATCGAAAGAAGCATAGCGGGTGTTGTGAAATGACCGCTATACCACTGGCAATGGCAGCAAGGCTACAGGGGACGCAGTCTCCTGGGAAAGCTGTGGTTTTGCGGACGGGAGAACGCAAAGCTGGCAAGGGAACCGAACAAGGGTCTGTCAAGCAGGAGAAGCCTTCCCAGTGTGAAAACATCTCTGCAAAAGTGTATCATGGGTTAGAAGCGCTAGCAAACACTGGTGAGTATGCCCATAGGAGTTGGGGACCCCAGGGCGTACAGACAAATATATGGACAATTAAAGCCCTGTTTTAAATACCGACCAAGTACATTTGAAAGACAAGATTTACACAAGTCCTCATATAAGAGAAGTCAATATCGGGAAAGTTGGAGTAATGTTATCATCAGCAAATGAACAGCAATGAGTATGTTGAATGTCAATATAAGTACAAGTTTCCATATATGAAAGGTCAATTTGGGGAAAATTGGAACAAGCATTGCCACAAGCAAATAATTACCAGTGAAGAAGTTAACAGACGCAATTTGTACAAGTCTCCATATATGATATGTCGCTTTGGTGAAAGTTGGAACAATTAGTAGCTAAAGTTAAGCCATTATAAACAGTGAAAGAGTACAACTGTATTATACTGGATGAGAACATTGTATATTGGATGAGAACATTGTGTTAAGTCCTGGTGCGAGAAGTACATCAGGCAGTGAGCCTTTGGGGGAAAGATATCTGGCAGGGGAGTATACCCGGTGATCTGCATAACCCAGAGAGGATTCCTGGCAGGGAAGTACACCAGGTAATACATATAAAAAAAAGAAAATACATTGTTGAAAGCTAACTGGCAGGGGAGTATACCAGAGGATCTGTATCATTTAGAAGCTATTGTGGAAAAGAGACACTTTTGATATTGTTCCAAAATACATTTTTCACATCCTGAAGAAAGTGTTGTGTGAAAGAGACATTTCAGCCACTCTAAGGAACTATTGGTTGAAAAGTACATTTGACTTTTCTACCTGAAACCATCAAGGGCAATGGAACCACCTCGTGGATTCAACCATTAAGGACAACATCTCATCTCTCGCCCCAGCTCTTGATGACTTCTGTAACCACTCTTTCACCACTTGCTCTTTCCCTCTATCCCTCAAGCAGTCCCTTGTGCACCATGTCCTAAAAAAAATCTACAACCCTTCCTGCCCGGCTAACTATCACCTCATCTCCACCATCCCTTCCTGGGTGAACTCCTGGAGAAGTTGGCCCTCCCCCCAACTGACCCTTCATACCAAACTCGTTGTTTGCCTCCTTGACCATGAATCTGGATTCCGGGCTTTCAGAGGAACGGAAACTGCACCCCTGAACAACCGTGAAGACATGCTTGCAAATCTTGACTCTAATTCTCCTGCTGTTTTCATTCTCCTTGAGGCTCTCCTCCACTTTTGATACAGTCAACCATTCTATCCTCATGAAACGGCTTTGAGATACTCTTGGCATAACGGACCGGGCACTAGATTGACTGACCTCTTTTCTCACTAACTGCCCCTCCCAGTGGCATCTGGGTCCTTTGTCCTCCACCACTTCACTCTCTACCTGCGCCATCCTCGAGGGTTCTATCCTATCGCCATGGCTCTTCAATATCTATTTCACCCCTCTTGCTCACCTGATCTCCTCCTTCTCTTCTCATTTCCAGTGTTATGCTGATGGCACACAGCTTTCCTTCAAGCTTCCCTTCACCACTTCCTCTTCCTCCTCACTCATTCCTGATTGTCTGTCCGTTATCCAGGCATGGTGTGCGGCTAATGAACTCTGTCTTAATGCCAGTAAGACAGAGATCCTTCCTATCGGGACTCCTGTGCCTTGTTTCCCTCCTACCCTCTGGCCGCCCTCCTTGGGCCCTCAACCTTCACCATCCCTTGAGGTGAATAACCTTGGGGTCATCTTCGACTCCTCTCTCTCCTTCACCCCTCACATCCTGGACCTTGTCAAGAAGGCGCCCTTCCAGCTTCACCTCATTATAGACATTCACCCTTTTCTCACCTTTCCACAGAAGGTCAATGTTTCCAGAGCTCTGGTCCTCTCTAGGCTGGACTACTGCAACAGCCTCTTCCCCAATCTCCCCCTTTCCTCCCTACAACCCCTTCAGCTAATCCCGAATAGGGCTACAAAACTTATCCTTGGCCTCAAGCCCAGGGACCATATCGCTCCAGCCCTAAGATATCTCCACTGACTCCAGGTGGCTGCAAGGATCAAATTTAAGACCCTCTGCATCATCCACAGGGCTTTCTGGGGCCTGGGACTATGCTATCTCCAACTCTCTCCCCCTAAATACTTCCCTGCCAGAACCCTCCACTCCTCTAACTCCAAAGCTCTACGAGTCAAACACTTCTCCGAGCATAAAGTCGGGGCAGTTCTCTCTCTTCAGCTGGGGCCTCTCTTTTGAATAACCTCCCTGCCCATTTCATATTTGAAACCCGACCTCCATAAGTGCTGGAAACCTCTCACAACCCAGCTTTTCTCTACCTCTTTGCTTCGTTCCCTTCCTTGCTAATCACCACTCTGCTGCTGAGACTAGTGGCCTGGACCTTCATGCATCTCACAGGGTACCAGGCCCCTGTTCAGTCGACACCAGTTCCACCCCCCTCTCAAGCGCTACCCTAGCAGGCCCCTCCCTGGTGGCCGTGCATTCCACCTCCATGATTCTTCTGCCCTAGCACTGAGGAGCCAGTGTCTTCTTCCCCTGGCACTTCCCTCCCGGGCTGTGATCAGCACTTGTCCATACCTTGTCCCCCGTCCCCTATCTCCTGCACTTCTCTTCAACCCAAGTGCACGTCCAAATGCCACAAGGCCTTGTAGTACCATGATTGTATATTTACTGTCTTTTTGCCATTATTATTTACTCCCCTAGTTCCCTCCCCATTTTGCCTTGTGGTGTCTATAAACACTATTTCGTTGTGTAGGCACCTAGCAAATGCTCAATAAATAAAATAAACAAAGGATTGTTAGTTGAGTCTTCACATCTTTGGTAGTTAACACACTTTTTGCTAAATCAAAACTAAGACATTTACCTTACACCTTTTATTGTTTATTTTAGTGTGAGGGTCAGATACGTTTTTGGCACAAGGACGGTTTGCATAATTTTGATGATGAGACATAGACAGATTTTTAGTTTTAGTTTTCTAGGTAGGGAAACACTCTTTAGGATAGGGACAGAACGGCCTTTATCTAACCCCCCTTTCTTTTAATAAAGATGTCGGTTGTTGAAAATATTGCAACTTTGTGTCTGCCTCTCATTTCTGATCCCTCACACAAGGAAGGTACGCAGGAGGTCTTGGACAGGGTGCATCGAGCTGGAGAAGGGTACAAAGGAATGCACTTGATGCTGGCATGTCTGCACTACTCTGGAGATAAGGTGAGGATGCTGGAGAAAGTGAGGCGACTGGGCAACGTCGACTATGAGGACTCTAAAGTTGCGATCTTCCAAGATTTGTCGGCTCATACACTTTTGAGAAGAAAGAAACGTGCACCACTCACCAGATGGCTGCAGGAGAAGGGAGTGAACTATTTATGGGGCTACCCCTTTATACTTGTGTTTGAGTGGAGGGCGGGGAGTAGTTTCATTTTGTGACGGAGGGAGAAATCATGCGAGCCACCAATGAACTGGTGGGGAGCTGACGTGAAGATCTCCAGAACAAGGGGGAGGAAGCGAACCCGCAGTGAAACCTGGGACATCATGGAGAACTTTGGAAGATGCAACGTACGGGGAGTGAGGACATGTCAGCGGCTTAACACTCTCTCAATGAGAAAGGATGACATGTGAGGGGAAATTGCTCTTATGTCCTAATTTCCTTTGCTCACTCTAGGGCTCAATTTTGGGGCTTCCTCACATGTTGTTGCGTGAGGGGGAGGGGACCAAAAGATGTGGGGGGGCTAAAGAAGTATGATGGAGTGAATCGTTTCTCCACAAAAGGTTTTGAAATGTTCTGGGGGTGGTAGGGGTTAACCACTTGAAGTAGGGGGGATTTCTGAGAGGAGGGAAGAGTGGTGCTTTCTTTCGGTGGAGAATGGGAGGGGGGAAACTGGGCATGGCAACTGTGAGGATGGCACCGGTTAGCAGTGTGATGGGAGGGGTGACTGATACTCATGGTTGTTTGAAAAGGGTTTGAATGGTTGATATTGTTGTTGGGGCAGAGGACTCATTTCTGGTGGTTCGACTGGTGTGACCATGTCCTCTGGACCGCACAGTCGAACATCTTACGTAAGGGTGGAGGGGGGGTGGACTCATTTGATTGTGAGGGGTGGAGTTTATGAAAGTTGGGGGTACAGGGGAAGGGGGAGGGATGGACAAGGGGGATGTTCTCATGCAGCTGGTCACATGGGAAGGCAGGTGGGAAATCATTAAGAGACAGGAGGGGGATGGGGCGATTTGTGAAGAGGAGGTATGACTGAGGTAAATGTTGCCACCTTAAATGTAAAGGGGCTCAATTATCAGAACAAGACATCTTTTCTAAGCAATCTGTTTCACAAGCCACACTTGGCAGTCCTCTTCTTGCAGGAGACCCACTACAGGCAGGCAAAGGAATTCATGATAAATGGAAAGGACATTGGGAATAATTTTGAGCTTCACACTGTGAGCACACGAAGGAGGGAGTTCGGGGGACAGTTCCTGGCAGTTAAAGGGCTCCACAAGGGGGCTAGGTGCAACCTAGCCACGCTGTATGCGCCCAATGCAGGCCAGATACAATTCTTGTGACATATTTTCACACTGTTAGATTACTGGGCTGAGGGTGCCACTCTCCCTGGGGGCGATTTCCAAATCAATGCTGACCCGGTGTTGGACTGGTGGTCAGCAAAGAGGGGGTGAACTGAAGAAGGTTAGTAAAGAAAACAGGGATTTTGTGAATCGTTTAAATGATCACTTTTGGGTTGATGTCTGGCAATATCATTTTTACGAGGCTGGGGGTGAATATATGTTTTTTTTCACCTCTGCATCAGACATGCACAAGGACATACCTCAACCAACAGAGTCACCCATGGTGGAGGTGATTATGTGGACAGATCACAAGCTAGTCAAAGCAGAATGGAAAGTGGCGACACCCTTCAGGTGAACATCTAGATGGAGATGCAATGATACCCTACTGAGGGATCAGGTTTTCAGGGAGTTCTTGTCAAAAGAGAAAGCAGCATACTTTGATGTAAATGACAAGGCAAAGTGGCCATGGTAAGGGTGTGGGAAGTGGCCAAAGCCACCATTAGGGGACTACTTATAGTGAAGTGGGGGAGAAAAATGAGAGAAAGGGGTTTATTATAAGGGAGACGTAAAGGGATTGAGATACACCAGCAGAAATGCTATGAAAAGGGAGACACTGTGGGTGCTCTGCTGACGAACAGGGTGAGGGGGTGCAAGGTAGAGAGGAGGGTTGTCAGAATACGTGGGTCTGATGGTACTCTACAGGGTAAAGGGGGAGATATTCCAGCACAATTTGTGGTCTACTACAGAAAGTTGTACGCCCAACCAGCCACGGCTTTAAGAGATGATATACATCAATATCTGAGTGACTTGCCGATCCTGCGACTTACTGAGATGGAGGGAAACGTATTGGAGGCAGAGGTCACAGGGAAGAGGTAGCATTAGTGATTAAGCAATTAAATACGGGTAAGGCTCTAGGGGAGGATGGTTTCACCGCTGACCTTTACAAGCAATACCAGGCTCTACTGCCATAGCCCCTAGCCAAGCAATTTAATCCGATCATGGGGCACAATACCATCTTCCTTTTAACAGGCGTTAATAACAATTATCCTGGAGCTGGGGAGAGACCACACACATTGTGCGTCATACAGGTCCTTGGACATGAAAATCTTCGCTAGAATACTCGCGCCCCAACTCAAGAGTCACTTACCTTGTTTGATCAACCCGGATCAGACTGGGTTTGTCTTGCAGAGGCAAGGATCTGATGACCTACGCAAGATTTTGCATATTCTGTGCCAATGGTGAAAAGAGAGGTAGCCCTAGTCCTCGCCCTGGATGCCAAAAAGGCTTTGGGTCAGCTTAGATGGGCCTTTGTAGGGGGGGTTCTTTCTGCGATTGGGATGGGTCCAAAATGGAATGGGTGGATCTCAGCTCTCGATTCAAAGCCACAGGCAAAGATGATGGTTAACAGGGCTGATTCCCTAGGATTTCCCATTGGAAAGGGGCACACAGAAGGGTTGCACGCTTTCACTGCTTTCCTTATGAACTGGTCATGGAACCATGGACCATAGGGACGAGAGAGGATGTGGGAATCTCGGGGGTCACAATAGGGGCGGGTGGAACACAAACTAAGCCTTTTTGCCAATGATGCCCTACTGTATATTACTAATCTAAGAAAATCAGTGTCACGTCTGCTGGACAGTCTAGCTCGATATGGTGAGCTATCCGGTTTCAAAATCAGCTTAGATGAATTGGTAGCCTTTATGGCCAGAGGGGTATCAAACACTGACGCTGTCCCAGGAACAGAAGGAAGGATTCAGATATTTGGGGATAGGGTTTTGTGAGATTATGGTGATCTTTTTGCAGCTAATTATTTGCTAGTTTGGTCGGCTGTGCATGCAGACCTGCACAGATGGGCCCGACTAATGCTTTCTTGGATGGCATGCCGGAATTGTATTAAGATGGTGGTCTTGCCTAAGTTTTTATTTCTTTTTCAAATATTCCCAGTGGTGATTCCATCGTTCTTCTTGGAGGAGGTGAAGTGTGACCTGCTGAAATTTCTTTGAGGGGGGCTAAACATAGGATTTTATATAAGGTCTTGATCGTCCCGATGGCAAAGGGGGGGGCTGGATTCCCAGACTTTAAAACCTACTTTAATGGGTTTCGTGGTCCCATATTCCCAGGAGACTGGTTCAACACCCGTTCCTGGGAGTTTTATGGTCCCTATGGAGAGAGGGTAATGACACTGGGTGGCTCTCCAAATGGCAGTCTGAGTTGTATATGGGCCCACCTTTGAGGGATGGAACTGCAAAGCCACTACAGTTTCAACTTTGGTATGAGGTGGGCCTGAACAGGACTTTTCCAAATATGGATAGTCTCAGGAGGATAGCTCAGGGGCAACATGCTCGCCTTGGAAGCAAGACGACACGGGGCAAAACAGGTTCGATCCCCGGGTCCGTGCTTAGAAACTTCTGGTTATTAAGCGCGTTATAAATAACCAATCATATCATATCATAGATGGGCGTTTTGTCACTATGGACAAGTTGGAGGAGTGCTTGCACATTGGTAAGCTGTCTATGTTTCGGTAGCTCCAGCTAAAGCGTGTGTTGATGGGTCACAGATGGGGGGACAACTTGCGTAGAGAACTGACAGAATTTGTAAAGTCGTTGATTGGCAACGTGAGATACAGGGGGCTCATAGCACAGTTGTACAAAGCTATTCTGTTAGTGGTTCTCTAGGCCCATTGCCTGCTAGAGTAAAGTGGGGAAAAGACTTGGGTAGGGAAACAGATGACGCCTTATGGGGGCAGATGCATAGGAGGATCTCTCAATCTACTATTTCTCTGCAGTACAGATGCAGGCAATACAAGTATTCCATATATGGCAGTTCCAGCACACCACATTGTCTAAAATGTACAAGGGATATGGCTGCTGATTCTGGAAATGTCGTCGGGTGGTAGGTGACTACTCTCATATGTGGTGGGGATGCCCTCAAGTACAGCAATATTGGAAGGAAGTCCTTTCATGGATCAAAGGGATTGATGGAGACCCCAGAGCATTCTTGCCATGGCTGCTCTCGTTTGGGGTGAGGGCAGAGGAGGAGGGGATGGAGAAGGGTGGACACATGGTGCAGGTTTTGCTTGTGACTGCAAGAAGCTATTTGGCTCAACACTGGAAGAGGCAATGCTTGCCCATGGAAAGGGTATGGGTGGCTATAGTTCGAGCCATATATGACATGGAGTTCCTCTCACACCTCCTGAAGGAGTCGAGGTCTAATATTTGAAAGTCCATGGTTACCCTTCTATGCGATATATGGCAGCCAATAAGCCCTGATGGTTGTGTCTAAGGGAGTTGGGAGGTAGCCCTTGATATAACGTACCTGGATGTCATTGGTGTACGTTGCATAGGGGTGGGTTGTGTGTGTGTTACAAAGTCGTCAAGTTACATTGATTACTGATGATAATTCATGTTATGGTTTGTATTTCCTTCTTGAAAATATCAATAAAGCTCAATTTTGAAAAAAAAATATCGAATTTACAGTTTTAAACTTCTTACATGATTCAGTGCATTACAACCTAATAGATTTCATGCAATATGTAATGTGTGTTGGCTGCCAGGTACCAGCCTTCATATTGGGTTGTTGCAGCGAGTCTAGGTATAACTGACTTGTAAAGTAAATAGAAAGCAACTCAATTACTTTGGATAGGCGCACTGGTTGCAAATCACTTATCATTATTTATTCAAAAGCCTTATGAGCTTACCTTCAACTCTACTTTGAACTTCTCATGCTGGCACCCTGCTGTTGATGTGCTTTGAACATGCATAATAGGATCCCTCTGTGCTGACCATAGAATGAATAGTCTCCTACCACAGAATTGTGAGAGGAGGTTGAGATTCTATTAACCACAAAGCAGGCAGTATTATTCCTCCAACTCCTATTCGCTAATATTTCTATTTTCTCTCAGTTCAGTAGCTGAGTCTGGGTTTCCCTCATTTTTGCCAAAGTTGGATTTGGTGCCCTCTTTAGAAGAAGACGTCCTATTGATGGCATGTCCTTATATACATACATTCTCTGCTTCACACAATGAGGGTCCTGACCGTGTCCTCATGTTACCATTTGTAAACCCTTTTGCATAGTTCTTTTCTTATTGTACTGCTGTAAATGTTCTTCTTTGCTGGTAGCTGCTCCACTAAAGAAGTGTGTGGTGTATTGAGTTGGGAGAATTCCCCATCCTATTATGTGAGGGGTGGACCGCAAGCAACTGGCTTGATCCGGCTGCTACACAGTGTGCCTCCCAGAGGATGAATGTAGTGGGATCTAGCTGACTCGCTGCCTCCTCCAAGATGAAGCACTACCCCTATAGGGATACCCATTATCCTAACTATTAACTTGGAGTAAACCTTTCAAAACCACTTCAGGCCATGCAAGAATGGGTTTGTTTATTTATTTATTTGAATTTTTGTTTCTTGCTGGCCCTACCCAGTGGGTCTCGGAGCACCTTACATGGTTCAAATATTGAAAAAATTGGTTTGTGGGATAAAGCAGAAAAATGTAAGGAAACATTCCACATCCATTCACCCAACCGCATAGACCAGTAACATTTCCCACCAAAGAGAGAATAGCTCAAATGCAAACCATGAGGGTGGGAAGAGACACTGCAGCAGTCCTCTCCTAGGCCTATTAGAATGCGGGTCACCTCAAAACAGAGAACTGTACCCCGAGAGAAATCCAAGATGGCGTGGACATCTCACAATACCTATAAAGCTGTGCAACTGCCAAGTATGACTAGTACTGCAATTACCCAATGCAGAAAAGTTGCTTGTTATAACTACTTAAAGGGTCACTTGAGCATAACCATGGGAGAAGCCCAATACAAACACATGACACAACACTCTCGCAGTCCTAGGTAATCACAAGGACTAGCACAAAAAGCAGGCACCACTGAGGCATTATAAAAGAGTCTGGGTGAACCCAGAAGAGGGAGCAGCAGACCCGTAGAAGGAGGGTGTGTTCCTTGCCACTCCCTGTCGAAACTGCGAGACTACCACTTGGTACAAGGCGGACACATTTCTGGAGACTGTATTGGCTACCCTGATGCTCTAAAGACAGTGTGCCTACTGCCAGAGGTCCAGGGGAGACCTGCACATTCAATGCTGATAACCGGGAGGTCTGAGAGAGAGCTGAGCATTACAAGAATCAAGAGGACTGGAAGTGACACCACCAGTGTCACAAAGTACCAGAGTTTGGGGAGAGACCCAACAGTCCGGCAAGACGTGCTATAGGAATGTCCAGTACAAACAAGAAGACACGAATCCTAGAAGAAGCCCTCTTTGAGGTGTTGCATGTACCCTGCAGACCCTTCTTAGTGTTGTCCCATTCCCGACGTTGCTCTATTGGGAAGTTCCTTATTATTTCTAAATCTTCCCATCGTGCCTATGGTCGTTGGGTCCAACCCTTGCTCCGACTTAACATAGAATAAACACACTTTGTTGAAACACACCCACTCTTTGTCACTTGCATCATTGCTCAATCTTCTTGCAATGCAAAAACTCGCTTCTGTGTGGTTAACATAATCTAAACCTACTTGCACTATTCTGCTGCTGGAGCTTATTCATTGTGTGTTAATCAATCCTGGTGTATTTGTACCAATCCTGTGCATGGCTTGTCCTATCCCTACCACGCCGCACATCCCACATACAAACACACACTTGCGTGTGAGTAATCTGCAGGACAAGGCTGTTAGAAAAAATGCATGATGAATTTGACATTTGACAGAAGTCCAAAAACTCCCACTCGTAGGATAGCTTCATTTTGAGCACAATAGAAAGGGCTAAAATATGCAATCAAGCCATATGTAGCACCTATACACCAGTCAAAACGAACTCATTAGAACTCTGTTTACTCTCAGTGGCAGTCACCATTTTAGGTATGAGAGTGTGGTTGCACAGTAGTGGATATCCACAAATGTGGCCATTTGCAACATAGGCGGGCACCACAATGCCGCTTCGTCAGAGGCGGTATAGTTCATATTCTTGCTCTGGCCCTACCTAGCAAATACACCATGAAATCAGAGCTTGTTGTGTTCTCCCTGGTGCACATTGTCTTATTCTTGCAGTCACCATTCATTAATCAAATAAATTAAATCTTACATTAAATGTACATAAGAGGGGGGCTGTCGAACAACAGGAAATGACGTTGCTGCTTGTGAGCCACTCTACAGATTTAAGTGGCACACATTCTGAAAACATTTTAAGAATTGAAATAATCGGTCATCCAGGCTGGGGCAGTAAATAATTTGAAATACATTTATTTTTATTAAAGTCAGAGTCTCAGCAACATGCACCTGCTGTCAGAGCATATTTCTTTCCTTTAGTAGTCACCGTGTGGGGAAGGGTGGGGGGGGGGGCAGGTGGCGTAGACCAAAAGTGAACTCTCAAATACAGACAAGCTGAGAAAATATGATTCTCTCATATTTTTAGCATTAAAATGCTGACAACGAAATCGAATTCATTGTTCAGAGATTAAATCAATTTTCTTCCAATGCCAGCTTGATTTAGGCTGCTATTTCTGAAATAAATTGGGGAATCATTGTGCCTCCGTGTGACCAGAGTCTCATTATCCATCTTGGAGTTACATTTAACAAGCTGAAAACTTTTGGGGGTTTATTAACTTGAACAGATTGGTCCAAACACCTGATATACTAATGATAGGCACATGTAAAACCAATGAGGAAAAAGTGGTGCCACCAAGCTGTCCCGAAAAACAGACGCAGTGATTAGGTGTCGGGCGAGGTTGGTTCACCAAATCTTTAAAAGCAACACTGCAGAGTGAGCACGGACAGGAAGAACATACAATCCCCATGCAGTCCAGGACTGTGCTACCCTGCCACTGGTCATTATACCTTTTGAGGTCATGGGCTTCATTAGAAGGACTGAAAGATTGTATGACCTAACTGGGAAGGATTTCAGCCCTCCTCAATTAACACAATGGGCTTCATTCTAAGATTGCCGGTCCGGTAACAACGGTCCCGGTAAGCTTGCCGGTACCGTTAGCGGACCAGCAAACTACGAGTTCTGCTTGCGGGTGCCTTCCTGCCGGCCAGGTCTGACCTGGCGGGCGTACCGACACCCGCGAGCAAAGCATGTCGGATGCACCGGCACCATTCTGAATGATGCCGGTGCATCCGACCTCCCCATTCCCGCTCAGTCCTATGGAGCTCAAATGGGAATGAGGAGCATTTTTTTCCGGCGCCTGCGAATTGGGTCTGGCAGGCCGTAATGACCCGGTAATTGCCCATTCGGGGTGCCAGAAAAAATCGCAAGTTTGACAGCAGCCTGACGGATTTACCGGCAAGGCTATCACCAAACTTGTAACGAGGCCTAATGACTGACTCTGTGGAGCCAGGAAACTCAGACACTCATGGACACCTCCGATGCAATTAAGCCTTTTACTGCTCTAACAACATTAAGTATAAGACTTAATATACTTATGGCAGTGTCAGCATATTTCCTGATAGTTTTGCTAGGACAGAAGAATACAAATGTGTGAGTAAACAGGTTGCTAGTCGCCAAGTCCACCTACAGATTCACATTTATAAATGGATTCCTTTTCTCAGCTATATTAGGCCTAATATTAAATATGAAGACCTAGGGGGTCATTACAGTTCTGCCAGTGTGGTAAACGTGCAGGTTAAACTGACGGTAATTCCAGCACTGGCCAATTTCCGCACCAACAGATCACAAGTTTGCCAGTGGCGGCACTGATTTACCTCCAGCCAAGAGCTGGAGGTAAATCTTGCTCCCACCAGCAGAAAAAATTCCTGAATTACCGCACCAGTAATTCTGGTGCCAGTAATTCTTGTAATTCCCTCCATGGAGTCCTATGGGACTCCATGGAAGGGGGATTTAGCACCATTGATGGCACTTGGAATATGCCGGTAATTCCGCATTCCAATTGCCGGTAACGTAATTTCCGTTCTGGTGACATCTTGCCGGATTTATGGCGGGATACCGCCAAAATTGTAATGACGCCCTACTAGTCTTTCTTGAATCAGCATACTCTTTACACTTACAATTACATTTCCCACCAACAGTCCTTAAACATTCAAATTTATATATTTGCATGTTTTCTCCACAGCGCCCTGGCGTCATCTGATAACTCTAGAAATGTGTTCCATTTGAGTCTTGAATTTGGGAGTACTCGTTTCAGATGTACATTAAATCTATTGTTTGCCACTGCAAGGGCATGCAGGTGATTGTTATGCCAGTTTGTTCACTACTATGAAATAAGATCAGTGAAAAACAAAACTTGCATTCGACTGGTGGGGAGGCCAGCAGGGACCAATGACATTCCCCTTCTTCTCTCTGCACTGATTTACCAGATGTCAACATGCCCTCCTCCTTCCTCCTGAACATGCCTGCTGCATTCATTTAAGTACCGTGACTCCCACCACATTTCCAGAACCCCAACAGTAAACCAAAACACAATCCAAGTATCACTGAACTACCACCAAATTCAACTGTGTTATTTGTGGTCACTGACCTCTGATGTTGCTGTTGCTAGTAGCGTAATGTGTTAAACGTTAAGTTTCTACTGACCTCAAATTTAATTTGGTTTGGTCATATCTAATGCAATAACGTCACCTGCTTGTATGCAGGGGACAGTCATGGACAGGGTCCACAGATCCCACACTCCCTGCTGGGACCTTCTGGGGGTCCCTAAGACCTTCAGAGACAGAGAGGTAAAAACAAAAGCCCCTTAGTATGGTGGGAACATGAAGCTCCCTTCAAAAACACCCAGAATAGGGAAAGAAGCCTTCCCCTTTAAGGAAAACAATGTTCAGTATTTCAAAGTCACCTGCCAGCAAGAAGATACATGTTTTCCCTCCGGCACCAATGAAGAGGGAAACATTTTCCTGTGTGAGTTATCCTTGTGTATTCTGCGGAAGCCCAAGTTGAGTAGAAACAAAGTAAAACTGACTTTTATTCTACAAAGTCCATAAGCTCACTCTGGTGAATGTTGTGGGGGTTACAAAAGTGCCCCTCTCCTGTGATGGAGAAGTGACACATGTACCAGACAAACTGACAGGCTTACCAGAGGGTTTGCAGACAATGGAAACAAAGGTTCCATGGGAGGGAAGGGAGACACCACACATGTCCACGGAAATTCTAAAATTCAAAATGGTGACAGGGCTTAAAATCAGGTTAGGACAATCGCTTTTCAGCCCACATGTGCCTAAGCACATTGTCCAACCAGACAATGGCCCAGCCACACAGCCCAGGGCTAACCATTGCCTCCAAGTAGCCCCCAAGGAGAGGAGAGCCAGCCAGACAGGGTCATTCTCTAGGAAGGCTGGCACAAGGAGAGCAGCAGTCCCTAGGAGACCCCAAGTAATGGGAACTGGAAGGTGGAGAACATGAAGGAGGAGACACTGGTGTGTGGCAGGCAGGTCAAATCATGGAGAGAGAGGATGGAGATATTTTCTTAGGAGGGCTTTGTGGTCAGAAGAGGGGAGTAGTAATAATTGCATAGTGCAGGAGGGAAATTCAGTATTGTTGGAGACAGAGGGAGATATTGCTGTGGAGGGAATTTTGGTTGGCTTGCAGGAGGGAGATACCACTTTGTGAGAAGCGAAAGATACTCTTTGGGAGCAGAGGAAGAAGGAAGAGGGAAGCCATCTTTAAGAGGAAAGTGAATTGTATTACTTGGGAAAGGAAGATGAGAGAAATTGTGCAAGAGAGAGATAACACCTGGAAGAGGAAGGAGGAAGACACTGGTGAAGAGAGATATTACATCAGGATGAAATACTGTTAGAGAGAAGAAGGACAGAGATGCCATCTTGGAGAAAAAGGGTTAAATCAATTTGTTGTGGAAGGAAGAAGATGTCACTTTGAAGAGGAAGAAGGAGGGAAACATAGTTTATTTATTTTATTTTATTTATTTGTATTTATAAAGCGCACAAACGGCCCAGGGGCATCGTGGCACTGTTACAGAATGCTAGCTTGAAGAGGCAGTATGGCAGTATAGAGTAAAATCATATTTGTACAGGTATCACATGAGGACAGCGAGAAATACGTATACTATACTATTACTATGGTACAGTGCAACAGCAAGAGTAAAAAAGCTGATTAAGTACATTGACATTATGTACATCAAGTATATTAGCGTCGAACAAACATTAGCAGAATAGTGAGGTCTTTAGCATTTTGGTGTAGGATTTTTCATTCCTTAGTGTAGTGGGCAAGGCGTTCCAGTTTTTAGGTGCGAGGTGTTGAAAGCTGGACCCTCCTGCTTTAGTTCTTTTGAAGGTGGGTACATATACCTGATCAGAGAGGTGGGATCTGGTTGGGCCTTTGGAGGTGTTGGGGATGATTCTTTCAGATAGGTATGGTGGGGCATCTGATGAGAGGCACCTGTGGGTGATGACCATTGATTTGAAGAGTATGCGTTCCTTGACTGAAAGCCAATGGGCTTCTTTCCTGGCTTGAGAGATGTGTTCAGCCCTAAGTGCGTTATTTGGGTGATTTGTAATTTTTTTAGGTTTTTTGCAGAGGTGCCCAGGAATAGGGCATTGCAATAATCTAGTTTCGTGCCTACTGTAGCTCTGGCAAGGGATAGGCAGTTTTTTGTAGAGAGAAAGGGTTTGACTGAGTTGATCACTTTGGAGGTGAGTGCGGCTGAAGAGGCTATTGCGTTGAACTGGCGGGACATAGTTAATGAGGCGTCAAGGTAGACTCCTAAGGTTTTTACAGTTGTGGAGACTGTGATGGTAGAGTTGTCAATGTAAAAGGTTTTGTATTGGGGTGGGAGTTTATTGAGCGTTTCACTGGTACCTACTAGTAGGATCTCAGTTTTGTCACCGTTTAGGCCTGGATGGCTGAGTAGATTTTGATTAGGGCTGCTGCGTCTTCTTCGTAGGTCCCAGTTAGTGGGAGTAGTACCTGCGTGTCGTCAGCGTAATTGGTGTATGCTATGTTGCGACCATCAAGATCATTAAAGAGAGGGAGGGTGAATATGTTGTAGAGGGTGGGTGCTGTGCATGAGCCCTGAGGGACGCCACAGTGGATGGTGGTGGGGGAGGCAGGTGCAGTGTCTGAGAAGACTTTGATGAGTCTTCCTTTTAAGAAGGAGGCCACCCAGGCGATGGCTTCTGGGGAGAAATGCGCCTCATTTTTTAGGTGCATGCCTAGGATATCATGGTTGACGAGGTCAAAGGCAGCTAACAGGTCCAGAAGGAGGAGAAGTGCCGGTTTGCCTGTGTCCATGATGTCGCCTAGTTGTATTTTTAGGTCGAGTAAGGCTGACTTGGTCCCATGCCCTGGTCGGAAGCCTGACTGTCTTTTGCCTAGCATGTTGTTTGTTTCTAAGTATTCCTGAATTTGCGTGTAGACAACTTTGTCCAGAATCTTAAGCCGGAAAGGTACAGTGGTGATGGGTCTATAGTTATTCGCAATTTCTGGGTCCAGGGTAGTTTCTTTTAGAAGGGGGCGTCCCAGGCTTCTTTTAGGCTGTCTGGAACGGTGTTAGAGTTGAAGGAGGCATTAATGAATGACTTGAGAAATGGGGAAAGTGTTTCTGTGCAGTCTTTGATTAGTTTAGCTTGGCAGGCGTCTCCTTTGCAGTTGGAGGGCTTAATCTTGTTCATTATCTCAATAACTTCTAGTTTTGTTATTTCCATGAATTTGAACGGTGTTATGGGGACTTTGGTGGACAGAGGCTTTGTGCTGGGGGTGCTGAGTTCAGAGCTGGTGGTGAGTTTGATGTGATGTGACAGTTTTTTGTGATGCTCCTTGATTTTATCTTGCAGGAGGTCGATTTGATTTAATAGGGCAGATTGTATTGTGTTACACCAGGTTTGGTCTTTAACGACCTCATGAGATTTAGTAGCTGGTGTGGTGAGTTCTTTGTAGATGGTGTAGAGTTCTTTGGATTCGGAATTGACATTGGTGATTCTTTCATTATAGGACGCTGAATTGGCTATAATTATGGCTTTCTTATAGTCAGAGGTAATTTTTCTGTTAGAGGATGACCTCTGCCAGATGACCAGCACTTTACGTTTTTGAGAACGGAGCTCATTTAGTTCCGTGGAGAACCAAGTGTTGGAGTGTTTCACTGATTTGGCTTTTTTGTTCTGTAGAGGGGCAATGATATCAAGTGCCGTGTTTATGGTGTGTTTATAGATATCTGCTAGCGTAGAGGGGTCAGATGATTCTTGAGCTGTTGAGAGGATGCAGAGGTATGGAGTGATTTTTTCTTTGGTGAGGTTTTTTGCACTCCTGGCCAGGGACGGGGGGGGGTTGGGTTTGTTGCCCTTGGTGGTGGTGGGGATGAGCAAATGGATGAGGCAATGGTCTGACCATGGGATGGGGGTGATGGAGCTGATGTCAGCTTCACAATTGTGGTCTGCTATCCAGTCAAGGATGCGCCCTTTGTCATGAGTGGGTGTGTTTATTTTTTGGTCAAAGCCTAGCTCCTGCAGGGCTCTGGCGAGAAATTTGGCTGGTTTGTCTTTTTTGTCATTAAACCCAAGGTTGAAATCTCCTACGAGGATACTTTTGGAAGTGATTTTTAGGTTTTCTGCCAGGAGGTGTGTAAGGTTTTCCTAGAAATCCAATAGTGGGCCAGGTGGGCGGTAAACCAGGTTGATATTAATGGTGGAATTGGGGGAGACAGTGATTTTTATAGCAAGAGAGTCAGTGTTGCCACCCAGATTAGATGGGGTTTGACTGGCTTCTAGGTGATCTTTCATGATGAGAGCAACACCTCCTCCTATGGTGGTGACACGGTCTTACCTGATGATGGAGTAGCCCTGTGGAATGGCTAGGGAAAGGGACGGCCCTTGTGGCATTGTGTAGCCATGTCTCGGTGATGGCTAGAATATCTAGGTCCAGATTAGTTATGAGTTCTTGAATTTCAGTGGCATATGCAGGGATGGATCTGGCATTAATTAAGGCACATTGCAGGTACTGGGGTGTCTCAGATGTGGTGTAGGAAGGGTTGGCTTGGATGTGTTAGTAGTTGGGCCTAAGACTTTAAGTGAGTTTGGGGGTGCTTGATTTAGGGTGCTGGGGTATCTTGAGCGTAAACCCAGGAGTTGGTGTCTGTTCTACATGGTGTGTGATGTTTTGTTAGGTGTGGGACTGATAACTCTATTGTTACATTTTGTGAAGAATGAGGGTAGGAAGTAGGTGGGGGGAATGCTGGGGTGATTGGTATGAGGGGGCAGCTAGGGTAGTGGTTAGGGGAGGGCGTAGCATGGTGGAAGGTACAGAACGAGCAAGTGGATATGGCTTGCACAGGACGGGCAGGGTGGCAAGGACAGATCGTATGGGATGTGGGATAACAAGGACTATGGGGGTCATTACGACCCAGGCGCTAATTGCGCCAACTTTACCACCATGGTGTAAACTATGTTTACACCATGGTGTATGGCGGATTTACCACCCCATTCCAAGGTGAGTGGGGCGGTAAATCCCCATTTCCCATTTTCCCTTCCCCATTCCCATTTTTGCCCCATAGGGCATAATGGGAGTGGGGAAGGCGCTAATTAATTAATAATTAGCATCATGGCAGGTTAGCGCCATGGATTTTAATGACTGCTAAGAGCAGCCGTTAAAATCAGAATAGGTGTTAAGGGTTAACGACGGCGTTAACCCTTAACGCCTGGGTCGTAATGATTTGTTAAGATTTGTTCATACAGTTGCAGAGGCAATTGAATTTCACACAAAGTGGGGACAACTTCTGTAGCAAGGCATAATCAGGAGCAATGATGGGGTAGTTTCAGCTGTGGTGGGTGACCATGTTTCAGAGTGGAGGAGTAGATTCTAACATACAGATGCAGGAAATTAGTTCAACAATGCAATACTCAGTTACGGATATGAGAGAATACAGACCCCTATTAGTGAGAACAGATAAGTGGTTAAGAGTTGCAACAACAAAATAGCACTGGATAGAGCAATAAACGTGATTACATAGTATAGTAATACATAGTACACTGGTTCAAGTGGGCGGGTGAGTGTTCATTAGTCACTGAATGCAGGCAGAGCTGCTTGGCGATGGCGTATGGACTGTTGTAGGGGGGTGAAGCCAAGGGCAAAGTACTAATTACGGTGGCAGCTTAAAGGAGTACTAGCAGTAGCAGACGTGTTATGGCTTACAGTGACAAAAGGGTGGGAGTAGCGGGTACATAAGCTGGGTTGGATTGTCGGACCATACCTGTTAGGTGTTCAGTGGCCGTGTGCCTCGGAGGTGCCCATGAGCGATTATGGGCAAGGTTTCTGGGTGGATGGCAGTAGGACAGGCACAGGACAGGCCCTTTTACTCTTCCCTTCGACGAGGAGCTTACGCAATCCGGCTTCTGCCTTTCAGTGGCAGTGGAGGGCGGAAGTAGAGCGGCTCAGCCAATCGGTGGCTAGAAGAGGCTGATCAGGCAGATGCGTTCAAAAAAGCTCTGAACGACGTGGCGGCCATTGACCGCGTTGATGGTAATGGTGGCGTAAGGCGAATTCCGTCAGGGGCAAAGCTAGAAGGCAATGCAAATACCTTAATACTGCACACCTGCCTTGCACGGTGCAGATGGTAAATGTAGAACGATATGGGCAGCAGTGCGGGTGTCGACGGCGGGTCTCACTAGTGCAGTAGATATGGTTTCCTGCACTTCCCCATTTGATGGTCAGGTCACGTGGCGGTGGAGAGAAGGCTGTAGCTGTAGCAGGCACAGGAAAGAACAGCTCAGTGGAACTTCCACTGAGCTTCGGAGACGCCTGTTGGTGTAGTAAATACTACTTCAATTGTATTGCAGTTAAGCTTTCAAGCTTTGTTTAGTGGCACTTTGTTAGTAGTCAATCTACCATAGATCGACGTGTGTTGTTTGGTTATATTTCAATCATTTATCCATCGTTATTTTCAAATTTCTCTTTATTGTCATCATAATGGCAGAAGCCCTTGCCGATGCATTTTGAACTGTGTCCTTCGTCAGGGCGAGTTTCTAAAAAACATTAACAACTTGGGGTTAACTACACCCCAGATACAATCAACTTGAACCAAACAAAGCAATTCGTATTTTATCCACATCCATTTGTATACTTTTGCAATTATACATGCAACTGAAATAACACATACCTGCCAATTTCATGTATGCATTTCTCTTTAGTTCAATATCTTCAACTCACAATCTGTGATGTCTACGGGCGATTCTTGTTTAGAACTACATGGTATTGGTACATTCCCAGAAAGTCTGCAAAAAATTAACAGTGCTACGCTTTATATGAACTTGAATTATGTACCCTAATCCCAAAGAGATTGCTTGTGTCTTATTTAACAGTATATTGTGGGAGACCACAAGCATCAATAAATGTACTGTCTTACCTCATCCGGCCACCGGTGACGAATGCTCTATGTCTAATCCTATAAAGACATCACGAGGCGGTATGTTGCATGTGGCTGGTCCCCTCTGAACGAAGGACACATGTATAAATTAGTAGGCTAACAGTTATTTCTAAAAATACATATCCTCATGCAAGCATTATGTGCGCGCTTACCTGTTCTCACCAGCTAACGTGGTCGTCTCGAGGGTCCACAGTGTTGTGGTGTCCGGGGCAACAGCAGTTTCCGCTGGCAACAGAACGCTGCGCACCGCAAGTTGGAGTTAAAAATACTACGTCATCACGTCGGAACACGTGATGACGTGAAATTGTAGTCAACGGGTGCTAGGGAAATCTAGTATATTGAAGCCGATAACAGTGTATAAGTCATTCCGAATTCTACCAAAGAGTCGAGTAGACTGACGTGCCGAGATCTTAATAATTGTTGCTCCTTAACTATTGTGGGGCATAATAACTTGTTGATGATGTACAATGGTATAGTCAAACAAGCTTATGTACTGTTCCAAGTACGGAACAATGCGAACTATACGCGTGATACAAGAAAATGTGTAGGTTGCTGATTAACGTGTGATGAAGCTCCATAATGTGTGCTTGACCTGCTGATGAGGTATTTAATAAGTGACATAATGATAAAAAAACGTAGCTGTTGCTGGGAAGCAGCTGAAAAAACGTTCCCATACATAGGTATTTTTCACGTGACATAATTGTAAAAAACGTAGCTTGTGCTGGGAAGCAACTGAAAAACCGTCCCCATACATATATGTGAATTGCTGTGTACATATAGTGCATACTAATGTTGTAGCATAGCATGATTGCTTATTATCACATATTTTTTCTTACCTTGCATGTGAAATACTTTATACATATTGTGCGTGCCGTCATTCTGACATGGCATACTTATTCATTGACTCTTGTTATTTCTTGTATCACATAGTGGCTCATATGAATCCCATCTGTTGCAAGTGCTGTTTGCACAAAATTCAGGTTATCTGTTCAACAACAAATTCAGTGTTGTACTTTAAACTACCATACATATGACCCCACTTAATCATTAATTACCTTTGTGGGTTACATTCTTCAATTTTACCAAGTTCATAAGAAACAAAGTAAATCTAGTTCTTCATTTAAACCTGTAGGGGCAACCGTTCCAAGCCTATTGATCCAATACGTTTTCCGTTGTTCCAGTTTCTTTGAAATGTTCATGCGTACGTTTTTAGTTCTGATTACCTCCAAAATTTGAAACCTCATCTGAGATAACTTGTGTTGATGGTCTTGAAAATGCCTTGCAATCGGTGAATGACGGTTGTTTGTTCTTATATTGGATTTATGTTCATTCCAGCGAATCCGTGCTTTACGGCTGGTTTGTCCAACAAATGTAAGGCCACATGGGCATTTGATCGCTATATATTACATTCTGTGTTTCGCATGTAGCATGATCCTTGAGTACGATTTTTTCACCAGTACTTGAATGAGTAATGATGTTACCCTTGTCACATTGTTACAGTTATTGCATGAAAGACATGGGTACGTTCCTGGATGTTTGCTGCGTTGTTTTTTTATTCGATTGGGATTGGTGTCTAGAAGAAGGTCCTTGAGATTGTGGTTTCTTTGAAAAGCAAAAATTGGTTTATTGCTGAAGTTGCCTTGTAATCTTGTGTCACATTCTAGTACTGGCCAATGTTTGAGTATGGTTTTCTTGATCCTGTTGGATTGGATGCTGTACTTGCTGACAAACACCAATTGCGGGTCAGTTTTGCTATCATGAATTTTTGGTGTTAGTAACTGTGGTCGTTCCTTTTGATCTAATTTTCACTTTGCTTCTTGTAATTCTCGTTCATTGTAGCCTCTTGATCTGAATTTGTCAAGCATTTTGGTAGATTCGCGTTCCCAGTTTGTGTCAGTATTGACAATTCTTTTAACCCTGAGTAGTTGGCTGTATGGTAAACTTTTGATGGTTGTCGGAGGGTGAAAGCTCAACCTGTGAAGAAGGTTATTTCTGTCTGTTGATTTATGGAAAATATTTGTCTCGAAATTAGGTACCAATGGTGTAATCTGTGTGTCTAAGAAGTGCAGACCAGAGTTTCCAATGTCTGATGTAAATTGAAGCCTTGTATCTATCGTATTGAGATATTTTAGAAACAGTTGTAAATTCTCCAATGTATCTTTCCAAATTAAGAAAATGTTATCAATATAACGCCCCAATGCTTGATGTTTTTTTGCCAAACTGGGTGGTGCAAGACATAGTCCTCCTCAATTTTAATCATGAAGGCATTGGCGTAGGCAGATGCCATGGTGGCTCCCATTGCGGTTCCACTTATTTGCTCAAAAAAGGTTTTATCATGTCTGAAGTATGCATTCCGTGCTATCATATCGAGTAAGATCATCACAAACTCTTTAGAGGCTCCTACATCTTCTCCGTTCAACAATATCCACTCCACTGCTTGTAATCCTAAATCATGTGGTATTGATGTATACAAACTGCACACATCAATAGTGACCAAAATGTCTGTCGGTTCAATAACTATGGTGTGCAGTCTGTTGAGAAAATCGGTGGTGTAGCAGGCACAGGACAGGCCCTTTTACTCTGCCCTTCGACGAGGATCTTCCGCACTCTGGCTTCTGCCTATCGGTGGCAGTGGAGGGCGGAAGTAGAGCGGCTCAGCCAGTCCGTGGCTAGAAGAGGCTGATCAGGCAGATACGTTCAAAAAAGCTGTGAACGATGTGGCGGCCATTGACCGCGTTGATGGGAATGGCGGCGTAAGGCAAATTCAGTCAGGGGCAAAGCTAGAAGGAAATGCAAATACCTTAATACTGCACAACTGCCTTGCAGGGTGCAGATGGTAAATGTAGAACGATATGGGCAGCAGTGCGGGTGTCGATGGCGAGTCTCACTAGTGCAGTAGATACGGTTTCCTGCACTTCCCCATTTGCTGGTCAGGTCGCGTAGCAGTGGAGAGAAGGCTCCTGCCTTCCTCTCCCGACATGGCTGCAGCTGTAGGATCAATGAAACAGAAGAGAACAAGAGAGTTTTTGTGGAGAGGTGAGAAAATGAGATCTGGTGTGAGGAGAAAGTCGTATTAAGAAGGTTGCACATCATCAGAGGAGAAAGGGTTGTGGGCAAGGGGAAGAAAATGGATACAATAAAGAGAGAAAAGAAAAGTGTGATTGGGTAGAGAGGAAGATAGAGCCAGACGATCTTAAGACAAAGGGAAAAGGGGCAACCCCCTTAGTCAGAGAAAATAAGAAGTTTCTGGTCCAGGGGAGATTGTAGAGGTAAGAAGAGGTACATGAGAGTGCCAGTACACCAGGAGGTAGGGGGGACATTACAGAAACAGGTAGGTTAGGGAAAGTGTCTATAAATAACATTCATAGAAGAAGTGGGTTGATGGGAAGTATAGGGTCAAACTCCTCTGCTGAACCCTACCAAGGTAAGAAAGCCCCTGTTGCACAACAACGTAAGAGCCCAAAGAAAAGCTTCTAGGATTGATCGGTCAAAAGACCCTCAAACAACTGGCTGTCTGAGAGCCGTGGTTCTCAGGACTAACCATATCCTCATTTAGAGTTTGGCAGTGCAGTAATCAAGTGACATTAATGGGACTCCTGACACATTTATAGCACCACAATGTTCAAAATGAAACTCTCTAAAAAGACCTGGTTTTGTGTGGAAAACATTTCCTCCATGCAGAATCACTAAGGCGTGCAGTAATTACTTCATGTGGTAATTACTGATGCCCATAGACTACAAATTGACTCCAAAATTAGGAACAACTGAAGGGTAGGCATGCCTTGAAGTTATTTGACCCTTCTTGTTACCACAGGCATACTGCATGAGGTAATGGTATTTACATTTGGCAGTATTACTCTTATTGAGGCCCCAAGCCTTTATACTTAATTTGCACTTTTCTCCCATTCCCATCGATGGACTAAAAAACTAGGTGGGGTAGGTCATATTATCAACCGCACCTGCTCATCTGCCCCTCTCCACCACTCTGACTTCCTCACCTCTTCCTTCAAACACATGACTGTTCAACTGATTGGAGTAACACCTATCACTGATCTCATCTATCGACCCCTCAGTGCGCCTAAGCCCTTCTTTCCATGACCTCACATGGGAGGTCCTTTGAATCGAGGACCCTTATGTCTTTTTAGAGGACTTCAACATTCAAACCAGTTCAATGCCTAACCTCTTGAACTTGATTCCATTCTCTCTAAGTACTTACTCCCTGATTGCTCTGCACAGCCAACTCACACACAAATATGTCATCCTCTCCTTCATCCTCAACTCCTTTCTCATACATTTATCCTCTCTCCATCTGACCATTCTCTCCTCCACTCCTCCTTCTCAGTTTCTCCTTTTTCTCTTTTCTCCCTGCCGCCATTACCCTCATTAGAAAACACAATTTTGAACCTGAATCCCTGGCTCCCTATCTAGTTAAAGCCGGATCCTCCCTCCTTGTTCTTGCGCCAACCAATGCTGTCTACATTGAATTTCCTTCAACTGAGTAATTGCCTCTTCTTTTGAAACCACAGTGCTGCTCACTCTTTTATGATTTCTGGTCCATGTCTCCAGCCATGGGTACACCTCTGATCCGCCACCTGAAGACGGCCCTGTGATTCCATCTGCCACTCTGGCATAAGTCTTTGATCTCCTAGTCTCATGCCTCCAGTAAGGGTATTGACTCAGCAATAATGCACTACTAAGCTAACCTAATCCATTTTCTTCACTCTCATACCACCATACTCTCCTCCACATTGCAGTTCATGCTTGCTCAGCCCTCACACTATCATTTTCTATGGCTTTGCCTCTTACCTCCTCTCCTCTCAAAAATATCAATCATATGAAACACTCTGACTGCCACCTATATCTCGCTCCTCTTTCTTCCCACTCCCATTTATCTCTGCTCCCTTCTTCCTACTGTCATCCTCTACAACTACACCCAAGGAGATGTCATCAATCCCCAGAGCTGCCAACCGAACATGGGCCCCGATGGACTGTTTGGCCCCATAGACCATCAATGGACTTGCAGCATTAATCTACTCTTTCCCTTCCCTTGAATCTCTCTCTTGCACCCATTATCTTCCCTGTCAATTACAGGATTGCTACTGTCCTACCCATACTCACAAGCACTTCCTGACCATTATAATCCTGCCAATTACTGACCTGTCTTGGTCCATGCTTACTGCTCTGAGATCCTTGAACTTGTTCTGTTTAACTATATTTCTTACTACCTGGATACGAATGACCTCTGAAACACCCTGTCATGATTCACTCCAGTCACTCTCATTCCCACCAATTGGGGGAGGATGTGTTTGGGTCCATTCACTATTGTACTTCCATTCCGAACTGTGCGACTCATTACTGTGATGGCTCAGGAGCTCTGAGACCACATATCCACATTTCCTACTTGACTTTCCATCCAGGTCCATTTTTGGGTTTTATCAACCAGTATGCGTTTTTACCCTTAAGTTTATACTTCCCAGAATGCCTTTCCGTTTGCTTAATCTCCACCCTTGCAGGACAAGGATGGGTAGAGGATTGGGAACATATGTGGCTGACAGGTCCTAGCATTAATCACACCCGAGGCTTGTGATCATTAGGCAGCTTTAAAAGCCCCAGTTTATCTTAGTCCAGTGATGGCCAATCTGGCAGCATTCCTGTTTGTGGCTAGTTCTTTTTTCACAGGTCCTTAGATTTACATTTGTTTGCTTTTTCTAGCATTCCCTTGTTTTTGAGCCAGCATTTTCCAGTGTGGTCCTGTTCCTAAACAGCCCAGTGTTTGTATTCCGTAGTTCCTTGACCTGGCCGTCTTCTGCAGTCTAACCTTGAGCCTTGTGACACCTTCTTTGAGAGATGGCCATTTCCTGCTCTATTTTCCTTTCCCTTTACTCAACGAGGAGGGATGAGGTTTTTGATTGTTCTGGTGTTTTCCCTTCTCCTGTTCCTTGACTCCTACTTGCAGTTCGTTCCTGGTTTCCCCCCTGTTCTTCTCCCTTGGTTCCCTATTGATTGTTGGGTGTGGTGTGCCGTTTTTCCTGCATCTGTGTGAATGTTTCTTTTTTCCTCCCTATGCTCTAAGGACTATTCTTGTGTGTTGTTTGTCAAGAGACGTATGCATTAGGCAATCCTCCCTTTGTTGTTTCAACCTTTTAGGGTCTATGTTTGATTGACAGGGTTTGTGGCCATCGCTCGCATACCAGGTGGTGGTTCTTGTCCTCATGAGCATTGTCTGTAATTTGCTTTCTATACCGGCTCACATAACCTGTCAATGCGTGTCCTACATGTTGACTTAGCTCTTACAATACCTGTAATAGGTAGTGCAGAGGAGGAGCTTACTGGTTTTCCTTTTATTCATAAGGAGGTTCTAGGTACTTACCCCACGTGTTCTTTCATATATTTGTATCACCTTCTATGGTGTTAGTATATATGTATCTGGCTTCCTGAGTGTATGTTGCTTGATATGGATTTTACTTCTTTGTGATTTTCTGCACATTTCAATTGTCAATATCTCCAGGCTTTTGCCTTTTTCTTGACACCCCCTTGTCATGAAGCCATCAAGGGAACAGAGACACAGAGTTTGAGTTTTAAATAAAGGTTTATTCCACAGGACCATAATCATAACCCCAAAATAAATAACATTAGGGCTATAGACCCCTTTGAATAGTCTTCATGCTTTCTTACACTTAAAATTAATGAGGAAAATGAATCGGAAAACTTTCCAGGGTATATCCAAGGTTTGGGGATATACTCAACAAAGGAGCATGGGTACAGGATGTCTTCCCTTTAGCTCTTTAGGGCTTCAACAAAAAGGTCTCTGGGTTCAGGGAGATTTTTTTCAGGATTTAACAAAAATGTTCACAAAGTATCTGGGTTCACAAGAAAATCTCTGGGTTGCTGTTAACCATAACGTTGGGTTGTGTCCCGGCATTTAATATTAATTCTCAGCCACTCACAGAATGGGGTCCCTACATATTTTTCTTATCTCAGTGCTGTTTATTCAGGTGCTATGCTTCTCATCCTGAGCCCTTTGTGAGTTGTCTCTCTCTCGGGGCCCACGGGCTCCTGCACATTAGGCTGGCAAGACGGCTGAAGCTATGGATGGAGGGCACCAGGATAAGCCCCAGAGCTTCCACCAATTATCTGGCCAGCTGAGCTTGGGTCACGATTGGGTGGTATGGTGACAGGCCCCAAAAGTTCAATCTGAAGGTGGGCCAACTACACTTCACTGAGGGCTGGGTCTTCTGGCCCTTTCCTCCTCCATGTCATTGGATCCTAGCTCTAGTCCCCAGAATCCAGTCCTTGTCTGCTTCCCACTGGTTGTGTGCCCAATGGCACCCCTCTTGCCCTTTTTGGCCTCTTCATTTTTTCTATGTATCTCCATCATCTCCTCCTGTGCCTCCTTAATGCTCCCCCTCGCATGCTGGTTCCTCTACCCCGCCTTCAAATTCCCTTGTCTGGCTTGCAATGAAACTGCTCCTGCTCTTTTCCTTCCCTGTTCTCCTTCTAACACTCCACCTCTCCTCCCTTGGTGTCTCTCTCTCCACCTTTCCAAAAATATGTTCCCCCCACCCCTGCTGTTATCTCTAATCTATTTTCTTCTTCTGTCTTTGCACTCTCATTCTAGTACTTGCCTGTGCACTTCTTCTCCTTTTGCAGTGTTGTTCTGCTCTTCCTGTTCCTCCCACTCCCCCTATTTATTCACCACCAAGCTCTGCATCTCCTCACTCTCCTTGTTCTTACCCACCTTCTTCACCTCCCACTCTGCATTTTCCTCACCTCCACTTTCCCTTCGCTCTTCTTCACCACCTTCTTCCCTTCCATGTTTTTCATCACCTCCTTCCCTCAGGCTCTTCTCTTTAACCTCCTGACCCATCTGTTTATCCTTCTGTTCTTGCCTCCAACCTGTGCCAGCGCAGCTCCTCTTCTGACTACAAACACCCACACTCTGCCTGTAAGTGACCACCTGTACCTTAGGTGCCCCTCCCGCTCAAGTCAGTCTACTCTGATGTGCTTGGGGATTTCTTGTGTAAAGGGATGTGTTTATCGCTGTGTGTAGTCGGTTCTCTGATCATCCCCTCCATTCCATCTACACTGGTTCCAAGATGAAGTGGGTGCATGCCTTAATCTGTCTCGGGAGGATAGCTCAGTGGCAACGTGCTCGCCTTGGAAGCAAAAAGCCACGTAGCTACACAGGTTTGATCCCCAGGTCCGCAATTAGAAACCTCTGTGTATTAAGCGCGTTATAAATAACATATCATATCATATCTAAGCCAAATGTTGGAACGGCAGTGCATGAATGCACAAAGTCAGCAGGGTAGACCTTTGTTCCCTGAGGGTCTGACCTGCAATATCTAACCATGTAGATGGCCTGGAAGAATGCAGGCTTCTCCCTGCGGGATCACTTGTGGTTGTTATTCGTTTATGGATTTTAATGTTTTGAAGGATAGACAGGCATTTTCCTGATGCTTCTGAGGTAAACCGGATTACAGGGTAATTGCTTGACAAGATGGTTGCTGGTTGGGGGATCTAACACTATCATCAGTCTCCTTTAAAGAGAGGGGGTGTTTGTTTTCCCACTATGACAAGCCGCTGCCTTAGGACCATTGTGAGAAAGGCTCCCTGCTCCACCACAAGACACCGCATTGCTAAGCAGGCAGCAGTGCCTGTCCCCTCTGACATCCCCGCCATCTATTCTAGGGGTCAGGATGGAGACTTTGTCATAGTCTCCAATCTAGATTCCATGGCAGGTACAACTCAAAAACAACACTCACTCACATCGATATCTTCTTAACATCAACCCAATACTCCCAACTCTCCTAAATCCTCATCATCCTTGATATCTCTGCTGCCTTAGAAACTGTCAACCATGCATCTCTTTTCATAACCCTAACAACAGCATCCCCAATCCCTGGAATGGACTGTCACCTATAGACCAGACCAATCCTGTTTCATTGCATCTCATCTCTGCTCCCACCTCCACCCCAGTACGTGTTTCAAAGATTCTGCTCTTGGCCCACTTCTCATCACGCCTACACCACCTTTCTCACCAAATCAATCTCTTATTTTGCTTTTTTATACCACATTCTTGCTAGCAATACCAAAATCTATTTATTATTTGTTTAATTTACACGTGACTATCTTTACTTATATACAGCTGACTCTTTGCCATCTGCCAAAGAAAGGCACTTAGGTGCCTCATGCACAACTCTTCCAAGATGGAGGTTGTCTACACTTCAAGTTTCAATGCCCCGCCTCTCTTACCCTCTCTCTTCAAACTCCTCATTTCAGTATCAAATTCCGTTCACGTAACACGCCACACCCTTACATGGCCAACTCAGTCTCTGCTTACTCTCCTCCTCACACACTGTGATCTCAGGTCTTCTCAGTTGGACAGTTCTATACCCCCACTGGACTGCTTCCTGAGTCTGCTCTCCAAATGGCCCTCAAAACACTGCTTCTATCCATGAATGGTGCATCAGAATTGTTTTCCAAATGCAAATAACCTGATTGATTATCAATAATATTAGTATTACATGTAGGGGTGTACCTAATAATATATTTAAGTATTCGGCCGAATACCAAATAGTTGGACAAGTATTCGGCTGGAACCGAATACGTGCCGAATAGTTGCCTTTTTAATAAATAAAGTTACTAGACAATAAAAACACTTTGTACTGAAAAACACACTTTAAAATATGTACATCCATCCGTTTTTGCATTTCTTCTTATTTGTTGTCTACAGAAGATATGTGTGTAGACCATGAAAGCAATACATTATCAGGAAATAAACAGTTCAGTAACAGCACAGTTTGTACTTTTGTGCATTAGTAGGTATATCTTGTTCGGCTGGGCCCAAGTAAGTAAGACTAGCCCAAAAGTAAACTATGCATGCTATGCATGCAATCACTGTGAGGGGTGACCTGAATGTGTGTGTCTTTATTTAGTCTTCTAGTGTGTTGATGAGGCGATTCCCCCATGATATCTCCGGGGACCAGTCACCAACCTACCCCACAACACCCTGATAGAACAAATCCTTAACACAGAACTAGGTTCTTGCACCCACCATCCTGTTAAACCTTCTATTTGTGTTTTTGGCTCTTTGGTGGCGATGTAACATTGCCGATAAGATGCAACTACTGGCTGTAACGCTCACCTGCTTCCCGTAGAGGCGCCGGTCTTGACTGGGCGTATACCGTATCTTCAAAGGTGATGTGTAACACACGGCTGGCTCTTTGGGCTGGACCTCTGTGCACTGTATGTCTGACTCGAAGGGTAAGATGTCTTAGGTAAGTGAACGCCGTGCTCTCCATCTGCCTCGGGGCAGGGTGCTGTAACCAGTTTCTTCACTGGATAAGGGGAGCAGGCCTCTTGACTTCAGAGGACTGCTGTCCGTCGTTTACTGCACGAACGGTAAGTTTCGAGTAATTCTAATGTCTTTAAAGTCTTTAGTAATGATGTTTCTTGTTTTGCAGGGTTCCGGCGATGGCGGATGACGGGCTGAAGTGAGTTGAAGATGGAGCCCGTGTGATGAATAGAAGCGTCTGGAAGCACGTAAGTAAGCGCTTGTTGCCTGCTTCACGATGCGCTCTAGCTGTCTTTTTATTTTGCAGGTACAAGTTTGGAGCGGCTGCAGGGTGCCGGAATACCCACTGGGTTAGATGTGGAAAGGAGTAATGGCACGTGAGTATTAAAGTTCCCCAATGTCTTTAAACGCACCTTGTTTTGTCTTTCAGATGCGGGATGCAGCGCCGAAGGCCTCCGGAGCGTGCGAAGAGTTGGTAAGCTTTTGTCTTTCAGATGCCGGAATGCAGTGTGAAGACCTCCGGAGCGCACGAAGAGTAGGTAAGCCTTTGTCTTTCAGATGCCGGAATGCAGCGCGAGGCGTTGGTGACAGCCGATGGACCAGGTAAGTGAAGAGCTGTCACTGAAGACCGTAATGCTAACCTGTTCTTTCTTGTCTTTATAGGTGTTGCTGAAGACTGGATTCAGGATGGTAAGCCTTTTTCCTTAGGCCCAGGATCAGATGCAGAAGACACGATGAGCGTTCTGCTGCAGAGGATGCAGAATAACGCAAAGCAAGATTCATCCATCGGGTGTGGTTTAAATAGCCTCCTGTAGTGCTTAGGTGTCTCCTTCCACAGCCACGCCTAGGTAAGAAAAGAGTTCCTGCTTTCCAGAAGAGTTCCAGTGTTCTGAATCTAGGGAGTGGCTCCTGCCCCACCCAACAGGAAAAGTAGTTCCAAACAGAAGAGGATCAGAGGCTCAACTGGCAGGCAAGTAAGCAGCATGGTCTGCTGCAGGTAAGTCCACCCAAGCATTATGAGCCCGGCGCTTCCAGCGCTGGGACTGGGCATATTTATGAGCCTGGTGCCACTGGCGCCAGGACTGGGTCCAAAAGGTCCCAATTGGGACTGGTTGGCACTCGGAACCTGGGTTATGGATCTGCTTCCAAGGGAGTTGGGAAAACCCTGACCTTTTGGAAGCAGAGATCATGACAGTACCCCCCCTCAAGGCCCCTCCCAAACCGGGCTTCTCCGGGGGTTTTGGCTTGTCAGGAAATGTTCGGTGAAACCTTTTGATTAGGCGAGGAGCGTGGACATATTCAGCAGGTTCCGAGGATCTCTCTTGGGGGCCGTACCCTTTCCAGTCAATTAGGTAAAATAGTTTAGATTTGGAGATCTTGGAGTCCAGAATGCTTTTGACTTCAAACTCAAGTTCTCCATCAACTAGGATAGGTTTTGGAGATTTAGTTAGTCGGGTTTGAGGTTGCACGGGTTTTAATAGAGAGACGTGGAAGACCGGATGTATCTTCATGTGCGGGGGCAAGTCCAACTTGACCGCTACTGGGTTTACTATGGTAGTGATGGAATAGGGACCAAGGTATCTAGGGTTGAATGTGCGTGGCCCTTTTAGAGGTAGATATTTGGTGGATAACCAGACTTGATCCCCTACTTGATATTGAGGGGCTTCCTTCCGATGTTGATCTGCTCCTTTCTTGTATTGTTCTTTAGCCCTTTGAAGGTGAGAAACAGCTTCCTTAAAGGCTTGGGTGATTGTAGAATGCAGGTAGTCTACTGCTGGTGTTTCAAGATCTTGGAGGGGATCCAACTCCGAGGTTCGAGGGTGACTGCCGTACAAAAGAAAAAACGGGGTTTTCCCAGTTCCCGAATAGACAGAGTTATTGTAGGCATATTCGGCTATCCAAAGGATGTCTTTCCAAGTTTTTTCAGTTTGTTGCAGCATGCAGCGTAAATACTGTTCCAGAGTTTGATTGGTCCTCTCGGTTTGTCCGTCGGTCTGAGGGTGGTGACTGGTCGATAGTCTCACATCAATTTGAGCCGACCGACAGCAACTTTGCCAAAAATGAGAAATAAATTGACTACCTCGATCCGAAATTAGAACCGAAGGAAAACCGTGCAGTCGGACGATGTTTTCGAGAAATTCTCGGGCCAGAGTTGCTGCTGTTGGCAAGCCTTTGAGCGGAATGAAATGCGCCATCTTGGAGAATAAGTCCACGATTACTAGAATCGTATTGTATCCGGAGCATGGAGGTAGATCGGTGATGAAGTCCATAGAAAGCGTATGCCAAGGGCGAGGTGGGATGTCAATAGGGCGTAAGAGGCCTGCTGGTCTTTCCTTTTGACTCTTGTTTTGGGCGCATACTCCACAGGACATTATAAAGTCTCTGATATCTTTTTTCCAAGACGGCCACCAGAAGTAGCGCTTGATCTTTTCTGAGGACTTGGCCATACCGGGATGTCCTTCCATTAAAGAATCGTGATAACAAGAGATTACTTTTTTCTGTAAATCTGTGCTGGGTAGGTATAATCGTTCTTGGAAATACAATAAGTTGTCCTTTACTGCAAAGTCCTTTCCCTGCAGATGCCAATTCTGTATGTCTGCTGGAGTTACAAGTTGCCTGGCTTTATCCTTAACTTCCTCTATGGATTCTGTGGCGATTACACCCAGAATTCTTTGTTCGGGAATGATTGGTACAGGTTTAGGGTTGATCAAGTGTTCTTCCACTCACATCCGAGAAAGGGCATCAGCTTTACCGTTCTTTGTACCAGGTCGATAGGTAATTATGAAGTCAAACTCGGCAAAGAATAATGCCCAACGGAGTTGTCTAGAGGATTGGGCTTTTGCGGTTTTCAAATATTGCAGGTTTCGGTGATCCGTAATCACAGTAACGGTGTGTCGGGCCCCCAGCAGATAATGCCGCCAAGCCTTAAAGGCAGACTTGATAGCCAGAAGTTCCTTGTCAGTAATCGTGTAATTGATTTCAGGAGGCGAGAATTTGCGGGACCAAAATGCCATGGGATGCAACTGATTGGTTACCGGGTCCTTTTGTGATAGAACTGCCCCCATGGCAAGGCTTGAAGCATCAGTTTCCACGATGTAGGGGAGTTCGGGGCGAGGGTGTTTTAAGATTGGTGCAGAGATAAATTTAGTCTTCAAATCCTGGAAAGCTTGTTCCGCCTCGGTAGACCATTCAAAACGTTTGTTTTTCTTTAACAAGGCAGTGATGGGCTGGACTATTCGAGAGAATTCGGGGATAAACCTGCGGTAAAAGTTAGCGAAGCCTAACATGCTTTGCACACCTTTTACGGAGGATGGTGATGGCCATTTGAGAACTGCATCGACCTTCTTTGAATCCATACGCACTCCGCCAGGTGATAATATGAATCCCAAGAATTCAACTTCAGTCACGTTGAAAACACATTTTTCCAACTTAGCGAAAAGTTTGTGTTGACGCAATCTTTCGAGGACCATTTTCACGTGTTTCCGATGTTCAGATTCCGATGAAGAATAAACGAGGATGTCGTCAATGTAAACAACAACACACACATCTATGAGCTCTCTGAGGACATCGTTCATAAAATATTGAAAGGCGGCCGGGGCATTGCAAAGTCCGAAGGGCATGACCTGATATTCAAATAGCCCATACTTGGTGCGGAAGGCCGTCTTCCATTCATCGCCCTCTTTTACTCGTACCAAGTGGTAAGATCCAGCTTTGTATATATGCATGCTTTTCTGACTTGGTCCAGGAGTTCAGGGATCAAAGGTAACGGATATCTATTCTTAACGGTGATCTGGTTCAGGGAGCGATAATCTATACAAGTTCTAAGGTCTCCTTCCTTTTTTGGAACGAAGAACAAAGTTGAAGAAGCAGGGGACTTGGAAGGACGAATAAACCCATTTGCCAGGTATTGATCCAGGTATTGTCGAAGGTGAAGGTTCTCAGGCTCGGTGAGGGCATAAATTCTACTACAAGGAGGAGTAGATCCAGGTATCAGGTCTATCTGGCAGTCATAAGACCTATGAGGAGGTAGAGAGTTAGCCTGATCCTTCCGGAAAACATCTTGGTATTCTAGGTATTCGGGAGGTAACTGGGGAGTCTCTGAAGAAATTGCTGCCAGTGCAACACCAGGTGGAGGGTGACGAGTAGAGACACATTCTGGAAACTGGACCGTTCTTGCTCGCCAATCGATTAGAGGATTGTGTTTCTCTAACCAAGGTATTCCTAGAATAATCTGAAACTGAGGGGCCTTGATCACATCGAACACGATCTTCTCATGGTGTCCATCTTGACTTACTAGCGTCACCTCTTGAGTGGTATGCGTTGCTGGCCCGGAGGCTATCTCCGTACCATCCACCGTAGTAATGACGTCCTTTACAGCCTTGGGACAAAGAGTTAGATTCATCCTCAAAACCATTTCATGATCCACATAATTGCCGATGGCTCCGCTGTCGACGTAAGCTTCAATTGCATGTAATCGATCCGGATTATCAGGGCTAATGAGGACCATAGGTATCACGAAATGCGAGGTCACGGAACTGGTTTTCACGCTCGGCAAGAGGACCTCTATTCTTGTCGGGCGAGGTCGTTTCCCTGCTCAGAGTTTGTAACTTTGGTAACTGCAGCTCCTACTGCCTTCTTAGCAGGTTTCACCGGACAGTCTCGAAGAAAGTGCCCTGAGTTTCCGCAATAGAGGCATAATTGCAACTGTTTTCTCCTTTCCCGCTCCTTTTGTGTTAGAGGACCTTTCAGACCCCCTATTTGCATGGGTTCCCCGGAGTCTACTCCTTTGGAAGGAGTTGGCGGTTTGGAAAATACTCGAGCATCAAACTTGGAACGATCGGCCTTCCTGTTCTGCAGTCTGTGATCTATTTGAGTGACTAAGTCTATATAGTCCGAACAATCTTGTGGGGGATTCACTACTTGGGCTAACACATCTTTGAGCTCTCCACGTAGACCTCTATAAAACAGCGTAATCCTTTTGTCCTCAGGCCATTGAGTTTCCACTATCAGTCTGTTGAAAGACGCAATATAAGCCAAAAGGTCTTGATTACCTTGTCGCAACGAAAGAAGCTCATTGTCCAAGGCCTGCCCCTGTGAATGTCTTGCGAACAGTTTTTCCATACTGAGCTGAAAAGCTTGAAAATCATGGAGGACCGGATCATCTTGATTTACTAGAGGGATCGACCAGTCTGCCGCATTGCCACTAAGGTACCAAAGCACGAAAGCTACTTTAGCTTGATCAGTTGGAAAGGCTGCTGGCCGGCATAAGAAATGCAACCGGCACTGATTGATAAATACTGCAAACCTCTTTGGGTCACCAGAAAATCGTTCGGGCGGAGCCAGAGGTACATTTCCAGGTAGGTTGATCTGCACTGGATTCATAGAGGATGTAGAAGGAAGATTTCCCCCAGATGCGGGTAACGGGGTCTGTCCGGCTTGTGACTGTAGCAATTGTCTAGCGAGATCATCTGTTCGCTCCTTGGAAATAATCAGTTCCCTTCTTAGAGCGTTCGTTTCCTGACGGGCTGCATGCACTTCTGCCCTTAGTTCCCCAAGTAACTGGGCTAGCTGGTCGGTATCCGAGGTTTCCATAGCACCTGGACGGGAGTTTTGTGGTAGGCTTTGCGTTCTGTAACGCTCACCTGATTCCCGTAGAGGCGCCGGTCTTGACTGGGCGTATACCGTATCTTCAAAGGTGATGTGTAACACACGGCTGGCTCTTTGGGCTGGACCTCTGTGCACTGTATGTCTGACTCGAAGGGTAAGATGTCTTAGGTAAGTGAACGCCGTGCTCTCCATCTGCCTCGGGGCAGGGTGCTGTAACCAGTTTCTTCACTGGATAAGGGGAGCAGGCCTCTTGACTTCAGAGGACTGCTGTCCGTCGTTTACTGCACGAACGGTAAGTTTCGAGTAATTCTAATGTCTTTAAAGTCTTTAGTAATGATGTTTCTTGTTTTGCAGGGTTCCGGCGATGGCGGATGGCGGGCTGAAGTGAGTTGAAGATGGAGCCCGTGTGATGAATAGAAGCGCCTGGAAGCACGTAAGTAAGCGCTTGTTGCCTGCTTCACGATGCGCTCTAACTGTCTTTTTATTTTGCAGGTACAAGTTCGGAGCGGCTGCAGGGTGCCGGAATACCCACTGGGTTAGATGTGGAAAGGAGTAATGGCACGTGAGTATTAAAGTTCCCCAATGTCTTTAAACGCACCTTGTTTTGTCTTTCAATGCGGGATGCAGCGCCGAAGGCCTCCGGAGCGTGCGAAGAGTTGGTAAGCTTTTGTCTTTCAGATGCCGGAATGCAGTGTGAAGACCTCCGGAGCGCACGAAGAGCAGGTAAGCCTTTGTCTTTCAGATGCCGGAATGCAGCGCGAGGCGTTGGTGACAGCCGATGGACCAGGTAAGTCAAGAGCTGTCACTGAAGACCGTAATGCTAACCTGTTCTTTCTTGTCTTTATAGGTGTTGCTGAAGACTGGATTCAGGATGGTAAGCCTTTTTCCTTAGGCCCAGGATCAGATGCAGAAGACACGATGAGCGTTCTGCTGCAGAGGATGCAGAATAACGCAAAGCAAGATTCATCCATCGGGTGTGGTTTAAATAGCTTCCTGTAGTGCTTAGGTGTCTCCTTCCACAGCCACGCCTAGGTAAGAAAAGAGTTCCTGCTTTCCAGAAGAGTTCCAGTGTTCTGAATCTAGGGAGTGGCTCCTGCCCCACCCAACAGGAAAAGTAGTTCCAAACAGAAGAGGATCAGAGGCTCAACTGGCAGGCAAGTAAGCAGCATGGTCTGCTGCAGGTAAGTCCACCCAAGCATTATGAGCCCGGCGCTTCCAGCGCTGGGACTGGGCATATTTATGAGCCTGGTGCCACTGGCGCCAGGACTGGGTCCAAAAGGTCCCAATTGGGACTGGTTGGCACTCGGAACCTGGGTTATGGATCTGCTTCCAAGGGAGTTGGGAAAACCCTGACCTTTTGGAAGCAGAGATCATGACACTGGCTTGAGAAGGGATGTTATAAATAACCAATTACAATTACAAACGCTCAGTGCCCCATGGCTGGTCCCACATAAGAACACCACTACCCCACTTTTATGAGCAATCAGGGCAAGGAAATCACTGAATGTTCACAGATAGAGCCCTACCCCCTTGTAATGGTATTTATAAAGCGCTATCTGTGGGCCGAATGCATCTAGGCAATGGAGAGAGAGAGAACAGACCATGTGCGAGACTCTCAGAACAGGAGAGTCTTCAAAGTTTGCCGAAACACAAGACGACCCATACTTCTATTTTTAAACTTCTTGATCACATGCACACTCTTCTCTCTTGACCATTCAGGAATCAGTGGTCCAGCATCCTAGGGATACTCGTTGCAAAAAGAGTAGGCCAAATTATGGACCACAGTTAAAGTGAGCACCTGAGGAGCCCCCCAGCACCTTGGATTTCCCATTGATCTAGACCTGCCAGCAGTGGCCTGTGGGGGGCCCATTTCAAAATGATGTTTGGGGCCCCTGCCTACAGCTGGAAAAAAATAGTCTGTGGCACTTGCAGGGTGATTACATTATAATGGAGACAGAGGGGAGCGGCAGGGGGTTAACAACGGCAGATTACCCCGGGAAGGGCAGACGAGGTACTTGCAACCCTAAACGCGCACTGAAAAGCTATTCAGCACTCTGCTGATAAAGAGCCATTAAGCAGTAAAAATAGGTGGGTGGGAGGGGGGACATAGAAAACGAGGTGACAACGTTGCTGGCGGGATACTTCCAGAGGCCAAAGAAGCCAGCAAAGGCAGCCTGCAACGTTCGCTACAAAGCGCATATTTAATACTCTGATTTAAACAACCTGTTTTTATTTAGAATGCTAACACGTGGGCTGCTACTGGGGTTCCCATGTCCGTCCCCCCAGGCTCGGTTCCCATTTCCGGGCTGCCGGACTCACAGGTGCACAGGGCCTACACGGCTGGGGGATGGATGGCCTCTATGTTAGATGATACTGGGCCCCCCGCTTTGGATCTTTAGAGTACAGGTTTCGGTGTAAATTAGTCCCTTCACAAATCGCTGCTGCATGACAATGCATGCGCATCAGATGAAAACAGAGGGACCTCTCTGCTCACAGCGCAAATATATTTTCCCATGGAGAGTAAAGCTTGGCTACAGCGGTGGCGAATGCTTACCTCAGAGCACCGCATAAAATTACATTCTTTCCACGGGGAGGTCAGCCAGCATGCAGCTGCCTTCTTTCCTGTTGCCTGCTCACACAGATAGATGTGTGCGTTCCACGCTCCACGCCATTCAACGCTGACGCTTCTCTGTGGCACAATCTGCTGAAAATGCTGCCGGTTTACTTTTCAGCAAAGCAGCTCAGAAGGTGTCTCTTTGTCTGCCCAGCACCAAACGTCTCTTATCTGCACCTAGGAGGGTGGGGGGCGCTTGGACACTGTCTCTGCTGCCTGAGGCCCTCTGGAGATGTGTTAGTGTTAGCAGTGTCCCGGAGGAGGTGGGGATAGGGACAGGTAGCGATTGCTACTTGGAGCCTTGTGCACGGATGTCTCTCTGCAGTAGGGGTGTAACTTCGGCTTCGAGTGCTGATTCAAGTAAGTATTCTGCCGAAAGCCGAATAGATGATTTCAGCCGGAATTCAGCCGAATGCGCACTCGAAGCCGAAGTTCGGTACACCCCTAATAACATGGCTTTCGGTACCGGCCATGTATTTATGGTTAAGTTGCTAAATCCATAGGAAGAGCACTTTTTGGGTGGCTTATAACTTCGCTCCCTTTGGACGAATCCTCACCAAACTTTGCAAAAGACGTATATGGCCCACTCTGTATTTTTGTGCAAAGTTTGGTGAGGTTTGGTCAAGAGGGGCAAAGTTATAGGGGGGGTCCCAAAGTTTCTTTTTTTCCCATAGACTGAATGGAGAAAAGATTCTGCTCACACCTACAGCCCAAACCACTGGATGGATTTTCACCAAATTTGCAGCAGGAGCGGTGGCTTGGTCCTGAAAGCGTGCTTTTGTAAATTTGGTGAAAATCCGTCCAGTATTTGTTTTCAAATTGACCAAAAAGTGGGTCTCAAAAAATTAGTGATATCAGAGTGGACACACTTCCCTGTTCGCTCAGATTGGCTTAGAAGGCAACGTGCGTCAGATTGTTGGAAACGCCCGCTATATTGGATCCGCGGACAGCGACTGGTGTCCGCGGACATCGCAGTAAAACATATTTAAAACACAACATTGCACTTGTCAAACTTATCAAATAATCTCTGGGGAGGTGAGGGGTGAGGAGGATGGGATGGTATCTGGCTGCAAGAAGCAAAACAACGGGTGTTTTTCACCGCAAAGGTCCGCTAACAGTCCTGAGAAGGTCACGGACACCTCAGCATTACAGGGTTGGTGAAAAGCAGTTGGAAATTCTAATTGAAAAATGGCGCTCATTGATGCACCACTGCTCCAACGTTCACTCATGGACAGAAAACCAACATTTTCACAAATGTGAACATGGACCTTTAACTGAGTAGCAGGAACGCAAGAAGAAGTGGTTGGTTCCATCTTCACCTGCACATAAAGCTCTTGAGAAGATCGTGTTTGATAAAACTCTATCAAGAGATCTGAAGGGACTCACAGAATTCTGTTACACAGGACATTTGGAGATGTTCCACAATATGTGCCTAAAGTACTGGCCCAAGAGATTGCATTTTGGTATACAGGGTATGGAATCTCGCACACTACTTGCGTTATTAGTGCATAACGAGAACATAGGCAGACAACAATCTAGAACTGCTGTCAAATTTGGGATGCTTCGATACGAAATGGCCTTTGGAAAAAGAACCAAAAAGTGTGTTGTCAATCTTATGTACCAGGAAATGGAATTTGATTTTGTGAAAGATCTGATTTTGACTGTGTTGGACATGCATACTCATGGAATCGTTCGTGGTTTGGTTCCTAGGATGCATACATTGCCACAAAACATTGCAAACATGCCCTGTCCACCAAAAGCAGAACGCGTGGAACGGTTTGCATCCCGATACTAATGATTTTCAGCTATTTGTATGTTCAACAATTTTGATACATTGTACATGACCAATGGAAAACATATGTAACTTGAATTTCAAAGCTATCAAAAGTATAAACTGTCCAAATAAAGCGTACAAAAAATTTCTTTTCAGATGTACCCTGTTTGTCAATTTCTTTTGCAAGAGGTGCCCGTTTGAGCTCTCCATATTAGGGATATTGGAGGTGATTTTGAGATGGTGCGGGGTAGGGTCTGAAGGCGCAAGGTCTCCAAAATACAAAATGCTGACAGGTGGATTATGCATTTTGAGTGTTTTCATAAAATGAGTAAATCTCTGGAAATTTCACACGGCATTGGTCTATGCAAGCAAACAATTAGCTCATTTTTCATAAATATTCCTAATACTACAGTGGTGCAGGCGGAGAAACGATGCGGTGGGCCTCAAGGTCAATGCCTTGAGCTGCCTACTCCCTCACGTCCTGCCGAGCTAATTTGTCGCTTCCCTTGACCAAAAGCAAGCTAGGCATAAGCCCCTATTGTTTTTTGTCCTTGGAAATAAAGGGAGTTTTCATAAGGAAAGGAAAGGAATGGGGTGAGGTATGTAAAAACGTCACACATGATAAGGATCAGCATTCAAAAACTGGACAAAGTAACATTTCATTTCATTTAATGAAACATCTTTGATGTGAACAGACACTCTGCATTACGCCAAGAGAATGGAAATGCTGATTATTATGTACGTTTTACTGTAGATGAATTTGTGGACAAAAGAGTCAAGGTTTCATTTAATGACCGGTATGGGTGGCTGGCTAACATTGCAATGGCTTGTCGGTTTTGCAAATTGGTGAGGGACTCAGAAACAACCGGTGTTTACTTGTATTCGTCCCATGGCACGTGGGCAGTCCAGCACCGAAATGCATGGAGTCCACGCCTGTGTTCGCACAGGTTCCACCAACGCCCAATTCTAGGCTAATGTTACATTAAAATGCTGTCTATGTGTTATTTGAATTCTTCAGTCAACTTCCGCATCAGCCTCCTATTGTGAGCTAAACACACTGCATATCATTAACCTCTCAATCACATCGTTGACTCCAACATTGCACGTTGTTTTCTCTGTGTTTGCACTGTTTTTCATTTGTGTTCATCCTTACTTTTCACACGGTGCTTAAGTAATGGATCAATTAGAATAGATTTAAGAACGGCTACAGATACACATTTCTGTTATGTTTTTTACAGAGCCACATCCTGCCCTACTGCGCAGGTTCCACCAATGCCCAATTCTAGGCTAATGTTATGTTAAAATGCTGTCTGTGTGTTATTCAAATTCTTCAGTCAACTTCTGCATCGGCCTCCCGTTGCAAGCGAAACACACTGCATAGCACTAACCTCTCAATCACATTGTTGAGTTCAACATTGCACATTGTTTTCTCTGTGTTTGCATTGTTTCCCGATTGTGTTCATCCTTAGTTTTCACACTGTGCATAAGTAATGGTTCGATTATAATAGAATTAAGAACGGCTACTGAGACACATTTCTGTTATGTTTTCTACACAGCCACATTCTGCCCTACTGCAACTGTCATAATTTCCACATACCAATTGATGTCTTATTCAGCCGGCAGTTGATGATGCACCTCAATGGTTGGATGACCATGACGCTGTTTTGGGATGATCGCTCCGGGCCCATATGCCCTTTCGCAGTACCGGCAATAAGGAGTACCTTGACATCGTTTACGGTGGTGTAGCAACAAGCTGATGCTGAAGCCTTGCGAATCAAAGTGCCTCCATCCAATGAGCTTATACCCAAAGGAACACTGTGTGACTCACGATAAACATTTGTGTATCGAGAACAAAGAAAGAAACAAAATATTTGGTTGAATATGGAAATCGGCGGATGTTCTCAGAGCGTTTATTGTGAAATAAATGCACATTCTAAAATGCAGAGTATTGCGGTTTTATTTAAAGATAGTGTTTTGTATTCAGAATTGGGATGCGCTGTGCTGTGAAAGGATGTGTGTTGATATTCCGGGTTCTGCGTCAACTGACGTCTGGACGTAGGTGATGATTGGCTGCGTTTGGCTACGCTGCACAGTAGCGTCATGGATATAAGTGGAGAATATTGCTAGGAATGGGGATGTCAGCTTCAGGGGCGGGGACTATGCTTTAGTGCCGAAAGGGTACTTGAGGTTACGACGATGCGGAAACGGATAAGATTAGAACAAAATGGCCGCGTCCTTCTGCCTGATTTCGCATATGTAAAAGTGAGGAAAACCACAGTAAGGTGCAAAGGAAAAGTTTTTACGATCGATCAACGTATGCTTAAATATACATGCCTGAACTCTTGGGACAATAATATTTTTGAGCAGAGTACTTCTTTAATGAAACTGCATTAAATTTAGCAATTTTATTCCCGACCGACTTACGAATGAGTGTGCAACGTTTGGTGGGATTCTATGAAGAGGGGGCAAAATTAGAGGGGGTGTACCAAAATAATGTAAAAGATTATAAATGAGGTGCCATTTGACGAATCTACAATTCATTTTGCAAAGTGATAACAGATCTATATATAAATGTTTTTGCAAAGTTTGGTGGGACTTTGTCAAGAGGGGGCAAAATTAGAGGGGGGCAAAATAATGTAAAGGCTTATGAATGAGATGACATTTGACAAATCTATACTTACTTTGGCGAACTGATAATAATATAAATGTTTTTGCAAAGTTTGGTGGGATTTTGCCAAGCGGGTGTAAAATTAGAGGGGGGGTGCCAAAATATTGTAAAGGCTTATAAATGTGGTGCCATTTGACAAATCTACACAAAGGTTTGCAAAAAGATCATATATCTAGATATACATGTTTTTGTAAAGTCAGAATGGATTTTGTCAAGTGGGGGCTAGGTTATATGACTATTGTATGTGCATACATTTGACACTTTTGAAAAAATTAAACGTGGGTGGATTTCCAGCAAACTTGTGTAGGGAACATTGGCAAGGACCTGAAAGCATGGTTTTGCAAGTGTGCCCGTGTTTTATTTTTTGACAAGTGTCACAATATAGGTATAAAAAATAGTGATATACCTTTGGTGAATGAGGTGTAGCCTATGGCCATGGGCAGTGGCCAGATTGTTCGGGTCATGGAATAAGGTCATGATCCGGACAATCTGGCTACTGGCCACGACCATGAGGGACAACACATGGGGTTAAAGTGGCCCTGTATGGAAATGTCCACCTGGGACTGGCTTTGTGGTAAAGTTATTAGAAATTGGGATAGGTTTGAAAGGGAAGACAAATGTGATTGTGGTAATATGATCATAGGGTTCTCTTTTCACCTTCTGCAGGCTGCCATGGAAATCGAAGAGTGGCCCTGTACGGAACCCCACCTTCCCTTTCCATGGTGGCCATCTTGGAAAAGGATTTTCGCCAGAGGCGTCCCGGTGTAGGAGGAAAAATCTTTGTTTTAGCACCGCGGGTTTCAGCTTTGGGTACCTAGGGTGCTAATGGCCTTCATCCCCCATTGCAGGGGCTGGAATGGGGGGATAATGGTCTGGAGACCTCGTTATCCACCCTCGCTTTGTTCGGGCTGATAACTTGGGCTGCCAGGCCGGTATCCACCATTCCAGTCATCATATTTGTGATGTCATCTTTGATGTCATGGGTGTTATTCTTAGCAGTGCACGGTGGTGGCACGAGTTATCGTTGCTTAGCTTACCATAAGTGGCGAATTTCAGTTTTTTTTGGTTTTACTTGTAACCATAACGTCCCTTTAACTTTTTTTCACTGAATTTCATAGGTTTTTAGTAGCGCAACTTGACCATAACATCCCTTTAACAAAGTTTTTCATTGAATTTCATAGCTTTTTACTACGGCAACTTAACCATAATGTCCCCTTAACAGAGTTTTTTCATTGACTATATAAATATATGTATCTAGCAGGTAAATTATTTGTGCTGCTGGTTTGTGGTTTACCCATTTAATGTTCCCACTTCAATCTTCTCCTTCCTCCACTGACTTATCAAGCCACTCAACTTTTAATTTCCTCTTTTTTAAAACACCCATCACTGGATTGCTATAGGGCAGTGATCGACAGGTGGGAGCGGGGCATAGGGGCCAATCAGTGTGGTTCACCTAGTGTATTCGGTGGATACCTCGACGTTCCTTCTCTTCTGCGATAGAAGAGAATAGAGCTGAAGTCGTGCAGAAGCAGATGATGGTAAAGAATATGGGCAATGATGAATGCAGTGGTGGTTGGGCCGAAACAACAGGTACAGTTTATGATATGTGCAGTTTGGCTTACATTCCCCTTCAAGCCTCTGTCTCTTTTGATAAGAGGGGACAGTTCAGTGGGTGACACCATGTACGGAACCCCAACAAAACTAGCATTTTCTCCACAGGTTTCTTTCTGAATGTTTCATAAAGAACTTGAGTTCCACCTTCAATGTGTATGGCACTCGCAACACCCTTAGGCAAGAAACATGCTGATTTTTATGATGAGTAGAGAGTCCCTAACGGTCTCTCATGAAGCGATGATAACATGTAATGAATTCTCATAAGGTTTAATGAAGTTTCTTTTAAAACCTTCGGCAAAGGTGTGCAAATGCACCTCGCACAGTGTTGGAATTTGAACCAAAGCTGATGTGACTGGACCGCATTGATGATGTAATTGGGTTCATAGTTGTACCCTGTTTGAGTGGGGAAAATAGGAGTGAAGGGGGTGTAAAAGAAGGCAAAAATAACACGAGGAGGAAGACAGGCAACACTAGGACAGGAAGAGGAGTTTGGGCGAGACATTATATGAGGTTAGTGGTTTTCTTAGGGTGTGTAATCCTAGGAGGGGGACCACGTGGTTTTTGGTGTATTCTGCACCACACAGAGTATTGCGAGTGGTAATTAGTTATGCACTACGGGGGGACGGGAAGTGGCGGAATACAATTTAAGAATATAATAAAAGGCCAGATGTATGTTCGTCTGATGCAGTCATAGTTTAGCCTGTTGTAACCACTAGAGGGAGCAGTTGCCTTAGGATATATGGAGACAATGGGCCTCATTAGGACCCAGGCGGTAAGGGGTTTACGGCGGCGTAAACAGCGCCGACCCTTACCGCCTGATTCCGAGGTCCCTTAGCGCCATGGAGGACTTAACACCTGCTTACAGCAGGTGTTAAAATCCATGGCGCTAAGGGACCTTGTTGTTAATTACGGCACCGTAATTTACGGTGGCGTAATTAACGCCTTCCCCACTCCCATTATGCCCTATGGGGCAAAAATGGGAATGGGGAAGGGTAAATGGGTCAATGGGGACTTACAGCCCCGCCAACCTCTGAATGGGGCGGTAAGTCCGCCAACCACCATGGCGTAAACGTAGTTTACGCCATGGTGGTAAAGGTACGACCCAGGCGGTAACTTACCGCCTGGGTCGTAATGAGGCCCAATGCCAATTTGCATAGCTTTGCCTGTTGTCACCACTAGAGGGAGCTGTTGGCTTAGGATTTATAGTGGTCCTACTGTGTCAATGAAAACCTGCACTTTGGCCCGTGTACATGGGCCTATACACTAGTGAGAATATATATATATATGGGGGGAGTAATGGATTATATGCTAGCAAATTATGTTGGATTTGATGGAGGTGAGGTTATTCGAGATGCAGTTAGTTATGTATGGTGGAGGTGTGGGACATCCAACAACGATGGTGATCAACAGAAGATGGTGGGGCTTGGAAAAATTGCATGTTAGGGTGTGTTTATAGAGAAGAAAAAAGGGGGAGTGTGACAAAACAATTGCAATGGAAATAAAAACATCCTTCCAAATTATCTTGAAAGTTAAGCCAGGAAGTAATGAATTGTCACCCCTTTGTTTTTTCTTTATATTAAGAAAGGGAGATATATTGCAATCTGCACAGAGACTAGGAGTGTGTGGTTAGGTTCATGGGCGAGTGGTGGAAGCTTGTACGTTAGAATGGGGTGAAGGATGTATAAGGTGGCAGGGTTCAGAGAAATACTTTGAATTTAGGAACGAAAACTGGGGTGATGCAATGGTTGGCCAGGATGCAGCCTTGTTCAGGATGCCCTCTTTACTTAGTAGCGTTCAATAAAAAGTTGAAAAACACACAGCATCTCCATTCAGACAACGTATACCCCATGTGTATCATCCCTGAACGTGAAGCCATCTGCTGCCAGTGCTCATAATAGTCTCAAGGGAAAACTCAAAATACTTAAAGGGGCGCAGCCATGAATTCTATTATTTTAAAACATTGAAGTATTTACCAGTGGCACCTTGATGAACACTAACATTCTTGCAAAACATGTTAAAAATCCCCAAAACAAGCCCTCCAGTTGGCACCTGGGAGCAGCCATCTTCCCTGCTCCATCAAATGGGGCATGGACTCCTGTTATAAAGTATCAATAATAAAGTTAACTGATCACTGCAGGGCACTTTCAACAACAATGAGAGGCAAAGGATGCTGTACAAAGTATCAGTAATGGACTTGACCACAGGGGACATGTTTCATCTCTGAAGTGTAATGATATTATTCTCAAATTGCCTTTGTGCTCGGGTTGAGCTACTCTGTGGTCTTACACTGGGGTCGGCTCTCTGCCCCCTTCTTTTTAACTTATATGTGCGGCTTCTGGCTGAGCTTATCACTGCATGTGGAGTACTTTTCTACTCCTATGCAGATGATACTCAGCTTATATTCCGCCTTGATTCCATGCAGAATGCTCCCCCTGAAAGGCTTCGAGACTGCCTTGAGAAAGTGGGAATCTGGATGGCAGCCAATTGGCTGCAATTGAATGGCAGTAAGACGGAGGTGCTGGTGGTGGGTCCACAGGGGAGTGACCATCTTTGGACCTTGCTTTACTGGCCAGAGTCCCTTGGCCCCTGCCTCGCCCCCTGTGCCTCTGTCAAGAGTCTTGGAGTCAAACTTCTCCCCAATGGGTCTTGCAAAGTCCAGATCTCCGCTGTCTGGGAGACTGAAGGCTCTCAGAAAAATTTGGGAGGGTTTGGGAGACTGAAGGCTCTCAGAAAAATTCTTCCTCTGCTTCCCGCGGAAAGTAGGATATCCTTGGTGACGTCCACGGTAATTAGTTCATTAGACTACTGTAATGGTATATACTTGGGCCAACCAAGTGTCAAATTCAACAGATGCAAGTCTTGCAGAATGCTGCGGCTCAGCTGGCACTGGTGGCCCCTCGCTTAACTTCGTCCTTACCATTGCTTTTTCATCTGCACTGGCTCCCTGTGACTATTCGCATTGAGTTTAAGACTCTCTGTGTAGTCCATCAAGCCTTTTATGATGCTGGTCCCCACTTTTTGAAATTTAAACTGGAAAAATATTCTCCAGTAAGAAACCTGCATTCATGCTCGCATCAGCTTCTTAAGTTCCCTAAATTTTGTTGGAAACGTCTGGGAGGTCGATCGTTTTTGGTGTTGGGTCCCGGCTTGTGGAATGCACTCCCTGTTGACCTGAGAACTCAGTCTGACTAATGTGTTTTTAGGAGAGACTTGAAAACACATATGTTTAAACGATTCTTTTCTTCCTGCTTACCTGTTGCTATAACTCTTCTGAACCTGCCCCTTTCGCTCTTGTTAGCACTAGACTCCCTTTTCGGCCTTAGTTAGTGCTTTATACATTTTAAATAAATACATAGAAACCTATGAGTATCGTTGCTGTTTTGTAATTTTTTCCCCTCCTTCCATGTTGTTCCTTCTTTCTTCCCTCTTCCTTTTTCTGTTCTTTTTCTATCTTATTTGTTTTTTAATTATCTTCTTTCTTCTTTCCTTTTCTTCCTTTCTATCAACGAGTATGTATATAGATGGTTAAAATGTATCTAGTTTCACAGAATCTAAGAATACATTGCTAATGTCAAGAAGTAATGTTGATGTTGATTTCTTGAACAAAGAGGATGATGAAATAGACCCAGTAGCAGATGCACATGGTTTTGCAACAGATAATATTTGGTAAAGCCACATGAGGGAAGTTAGCTCTCTCATCCCCACACTTCTGATGTCCCTAGGGTCTTTATCCTGAATCAAGTAGAGCTAGCAGATGCACTGTGTCTAGTGCATCTAGCCTTGTGCAGGGTCTGATGGCAGTACAAAGGGCAATCAGTCAGAGCATCCGTTTTACCTATCGATGAAGAATGTTCAGCTTCAGATCATAAAGAGCAGAATAATGTTTGGTGTACACAAAAAGCCCAATTGAGTCTACAAGGGGCTATTATCACCAATAACCTATGGGAGTGAGGGGTGAAGAGTTGCGTAGCTGGAGGGATGGGAGGATTCTCAGAAGAAGGGGTGGCACATATAAATCAAGAATGTGGAAATGTGTGGTAAAGTTATCTGCAGCATCTGACGTGGCTCAAAGAGTCCAAAAAACCTGTTAAGATACAGACATACATTTTTCTCTGTGTTTCAAGGGTAATGGCACAGTGCCTGTTGGCACAAATGGGAACTGAAGCTGCATGCTTCGCATTGCCAACCTGGCTAGAGGTACAGCTGCCATTCTGGATGTTTTTTGGACTTGCCAATTGTACGCCTATAGGCAGTTGCCTGCAGCCTGGCAAAGTGTGCAGTTTCACCACACTCCATGTGCCAGATCTTGTGATTCCCAAAAAACATTTGGTCCTCGCAGCCCAATCCCTAAAGTCACATCTGTGCCCCCTTTTTCGCCTCTGCCACTTGCGTCCCCTTCATCATTGCATATGGACATATCAATGAATCTATCCGACAACGGAAAAGAAGGACTATTATGACAGACCAAGTGGTTCAATTACATTTCAGCAGCATCAGCAAAAGCTTCAATTGACATTCCTGAACAATACTGGCTATTTAGCCGCAGGGAGGCCTTCTTCACATCTCTCCTGGCCCATGGCGTCCACGCTGCGGCAAATGCCAAGTGGCTCCAGGTGACCAGGTGCACACTGTTGTTGTTTATCAATTCATCTGAAACAGTGTTCAGTGCCATTAAGGAAGAGCTGCATGCACTGAAGCTCATTACCTTACAAAATAGGTATATCCTCGTCCTCCTAACAGCTATGGAGGGAGAGGTCTATCAGAAGATAGGGATCACATGCTACACATGTGTGCCTCCCGATGATGTAGAGAATGGGTCCCTGACTCAAACTGTCACTGCCTTACACAAGCTCAGAGTGATCATGGAGAAGGAGGCAGGAATTATAAATGATCTGTGGTTAGGTTCACTTTTTTCTTGGGTGTCGTCTTGGATGAGCCTCGCTGTGAAGATTCCACTACCTATTTTTGTCTTTTGTCTTATTATTTTCTGTTCTTGTCAAATGCTCTTATGATGTTGTTCTGCCCAGGTAGCGAAAGCAGCTCCCATGATGTCTGTAACCCTGTCCAAGGTTAGAACCACTGCCATTTCAACTTACGTGGGTACTCAGACTGAAACTGTCTTGTGTCCTCCACCATGTTGGGATGATTGTGTGGAGCAGCGGGTAGATTACGAAATGCTGGGGGGAGGAGTGGGGTTTGTTCAATGGAGGAGTATGCCCATATTGGGATCAATATGAGAGATGAGTGCAGGGTTTGTCTCTGAGAAGATGGTTTTGAAGAATTATTAGTTAAAGTATTAACTAATGAGTGGAATTTTGGGGTGGCCAGGAAATGTCCCAACGATAAAGAGGGGTTCATATTGCAAGTGCCATATTAGTGACTGGGGGTGCTGGAAAGTTAGCGTGAGGTTGCAATTTTGTATATGTATCCAGTGTAGTTAAATGTGAATGGGATATGTTACTTTAGTGTTACATTTTGCTAAATTGATACATATTAGATTTGTTTGCGCATAGACAGACAAATGCCCAAGCCACCAAATTAAATACAAAACACAATCAAGAAATAATATGTGATGAAGTGCCTAGAGGCTGGGAAGTGAGGAGTTTTATGATGTGCATGTGAGGAACGGCAACGGTCATAGAGAACCCACTGTGAAGAAACATGACAGTTATTAAACATGAATGCACACTGATATACATACACAGGGGATTATAAATCTACATGTAGTGGGCATTTGTATATAAGTGGATTAAACTCGGCAGTCACGGTTTCCCAAGAGGAATTTTATGTGACTTGGAAGAGGGCAGAGGTAGGGTAAATGAGAATCTACGACCTTCACAGATGGTCAGCTCAGCTTACAAACAAGCTAGGGTTTTTATGGCACTGGCAGTAACACAGAAAAATAATGTAATCTATTTTAAGTGCATGGGAGCTCGCAGAAGGTGTCCGGCCATTTGCTTTGACCAGCAATAAATATGGGGTGAAGTGATGCTTGAGTCCAAACTGATCAATACTCCTAATGTTTCGATTATTTACTCAGGATGTGGCTAGGGGCCATAGGTGTTGAATTGACTACCATCAAGCGGTAATGCTACAACCTGTTAAGATGTTATTCTTACGCGCTTAACCTTTGTTATTCTATATGTACTGTATCACCCATTGTAAGTAACCATTGTTTTCTGTAATAGCCTGTGTCAGGCATTGTAACTAAGCTTCGAGTCCTCTTGTATTGCTGCGCCCAGATGCCCACGGGCTTGGAGCGCATTACCAAATAAACAAACAAACAAACAAACAAACAATTGATAGTCATATAAATTAGAATGTTCGGTGGTCGCCAATAAACTGGGGCGGATGAGATGACTATGAACAGTTCAAAGGGAACCTGTTTATTCTGCTCTTCCCCATGTCCTTAAAGTATCCATGTAAACCATGTGCAATTTCGATTCAGTGTTAAAGGGCTCAGACCAGTAGTGACCTCTAATAATTAATATTTGTATATGAATGTGTGACCATGTGATGATGTCATGACCTACCACGGACGAATCCCAAGAGGGGTGTGCTAAGAATATGATCTGAAGATGGTAGTCAAGATAACAATGGCCAATGAGAACGGAAGAACTGGAGAAAGATGGGAATTATTTGTATAGGTTTTGTCCAATCACACGTGGGTGGTGGATTGTAATAAAAAATATGGGAGTGTTGAACTCTTACAAAAATGTATATAATGTGTCAACTTATGTAGTTCGGTGAGACTTGGGTTAGTTTGACTCTATGGCATCATGTAGCTCCTCCCCAGATGATTGTACAATAAACTTGCTTTACGCAGAAATGTGCACTTGCTTCTTAAGTGTTGAGCCCACTTGGGGTTAAGGTGATTAAAGGCCCATCCGTACCGAACTGATAATCTAACCGTAATGGCAAATCAATCAAATCGGTACGTGGCTGACACTGCGGATACATCTGAGATACCATGTGCTTCAAATCATCCCTCAGTCCCTCATAAATCAATACTTTTCTTTTCTCAGCAGGCCAGTATGTTTCGATTACTAATCGACACAATTGTACAACGTAAATTATCAAATTCTTGGAGCCTTGCTTTAGAGTCAGCAATTCCTTGTCAGAAGCTAGTGACACAGCATGCCTGTTGAATAACCTACTGATTCAGTTCTTAAACTGGATTCAATCATGTAACATTGGATCACCCTTGATGATTAATGGTATCGCCAAACCAGCAGCGTCTCCCACTAAATAGGAGATCACAAACACTGTTGTTGCTTGAATAGATTGAAACGCCAATGGTTTACACAAGAACTGTAGTTGACACTGAGTCATAAACATCTGATATTTGGGTTCATCCCCTGAAAACCTTTCGAGGGCCGCAAAGGGCACTTGTGCCGCAGGGGCAACCACAAAGGAAGGCGTGGACCCCCATGCCCTCCTTGCCTGTGCAGCTCCTCCTGCAATCTGCAAGGGCAGTTGCCTGTGCTGTCAAAGTCTGTAGCTGTATGCCTAGAGCAGCGGCCTCTGTTCCTGTCCGATCCATTTCCCTATGCAAATCCTGCACTATCTTACTACTGGTGATCACTCCATTTTGTTTACATATAACGACTGATGACAGTTCTTCTTTAACCTTGTCCAAAAAGTTGTGCCAGCAAAGACTGAAGAAAGAGTATGGTGTTCAACTTTCACAACGAGCATCGACTGGGCCTGTGATTAATTCACAACAAACGCCTCTTAAGACCAAAGACTGCACGACTTCAATCACACGCGTTGTAATCAGCAGAGTAGCAATTTGAAAGTGAAGTGTTCAAATTTATCGCAGGTGACCCAAGGAGCACAACCATTTTCGGACGCTCGCAGTTATACGCGTCGACAAGGGGCAGCCTCCTACACCTGGCTGCCCTGGGAGAGCAAACGAGCTTGATCTTTTAGCAGAACGTACCGATGGGATTGCGCAATTGGCATAATTGCTCAGCTCTGCTGCCTCGGTTCTTTGCTCAGCCATTCCACCCGGCCTTTTTCAATCGACGCCATCATCTCACATCCATTACAGCCTTGTTTATTGTCTTTGTTTGTGATTGTGCGCCGCTGTGGCTAATACTTTCATCTCCACGGGGCCTGATGGCGAAGGCGGCACGGCTCTGCAACAGCGTGAATGCGCGCGAAGCCTCATTTCTCCTGTCTACGCTGCGCAAGCTTTTATTTCCAGGGCTGTTTGAAAATGGCCGTTTCTCTAGACATGGTCTGAAAGGACTCTGTGGAAAAGCAGGGGAATTAAATCGGTAATGTACTTGTTTGTTGTTTCCAGCCATCCTCAGCTGGTCCTGGCACTTAAGCGCAGGGGGCCTCGTAATGATCTGTCACTGCAGCCATTTTCTTCACAGAAGCCGACAGAAAAGCGCTTAGGACTTTCCCTGACCCAAGACTGCTGTCGTCAGTACCTTGGCGGGTTTATCAGATTCACAGTGCGTTCATCCAGATGCCCGTGGGAACTGATAGCCCCAGGCAGTGCCGGTCACCCTGCAGCTCTCCGTGTCTGGGTAACGGTGGCTTCCTAGGCCTCACCTCTGTGGTACGCCAGGAGACGCGCCCAGAGATGAATGCCCCCTGACTTTTTCTAGCATGGGTGACTGTTCCTGTGTCAGCAGGCCAGTGTGCCTACCGTTGCATGCGCCTCGCTTGCACCACGGGGCAGACAGGTAGCCTCGAGAGATACACAGTATACTGACATCTGCCCTCCATAAAGAAAAGGCCGTAATAAAATGAGTGCGCATGCGCCACTAAATACACGAACATCAAACGTACCCTGGACTGGAACATTTAGGCAAAAAGGTTCATTACTGATACCTTTTGTTTGCTCCACAGTCATTAAACACTTCGCACGTCTGGCACACTTTATTATTTCTTCATATTACACATTTCCCCTCTACTTTGGAACCATGGGAGGGATCATGTTTAATTCCAAAACACACAAGAGTGTGAAAAAAGGCATAGGGGGCCAGCTGCAGGATGCTTCCAATCTTGGGAGGCTACATATCCTCGGGCCAGCAAAGGAACTCAGAGCTCAGCGAGAGGGTTAAACATACTGGCACAGGGAATATCGGGGAAGGCCGAGAAGCTTTTGAACTGGTGGAAGATTTAGAACAGAGTGGCTTTTGGGAGCAGATATGGAATATTGACTTCACAAACCCCCTAAATCTTTGCTCCTTCCCTATTCAAATGAGAGCGGCCTGGTTCCTTACAGCGGGGCCCAGTGGAGCCTGTTTTTTGCAGCACCTGGACATTCGTCCACCCTGCAGAACCCCTGTCCTTTCTGTGTGCCAAATCTCTCCAGGTGCTCAATCAATCAAGACTACTTACCAACGTTCTCTCTCTATAAAGTTGGGAACTGCACAAAGAGTGCACGCCAATTCTGTACCTGGCCTAAACTGGCTCTGGATACGTACTATAGTAATCCCTCAGTGCGCTAACACAGAGGGGGGTCAAGAGCACGCCTTAATCATGTGTCCCTCTGTTATATGTTGTGCATGGGCTTTCAATCGTAGTACATGCTCTTTCTGGAAGCTCCCCCCCCCTCTCTCTCTCTCTCTCTCTCTCTCTCTCTTGAATGTCTGCCCATCAGCCTCTCCTCACATCCTCTGCCCTCAGTCTAAGGAAAACTCCTTCATTAGCATAAACCATCCTCTGGGCTGGGCCACGACACCCAGCTCTGGGAGTTTCAACACTACACTGCCACCTACCCCACTAATGGGGCCAAAACACTCAGGCTGTTACCAGAAAGATGATGTCATCAGTTCCATTCAGGGCAGAACGTACACCGGGAACACAGTGTGCCGCGTGCCTTTCCGGCAGGCCCGACTCCCCTGGAGACTCTCGGATAACAACATAACAGGCTAGCTGAATACTCCCCGATCACACGCCCTGATAGACTATATGAAATCAGCAATTTGTACACATAGTTTGTGCAACACACACAACAAAGGGACATAGCCTGGATATCATCCTTTGCAGAAATCTGAGCCTACTGCGGGGCCTCCACACCCTGTGACGGGGTCTGATTTGTATTTGTATTTATTTGTAATTTATATAGCGCCTTACGCTAAGTCTATTTTTGATTAGTAATGCAGCAGTTTCTTTTCCTCTTCCTGGACAACAAAACATAGATGTTCAAAAATCCTATTGCCGAATAAGTAATACAGCAGTTTCTTTTCCTCTTCCTGGACAACAAAACATAGATGTTCAAAAATCCTATTGCCGATTACTCATCAAAAACAGACTGTAGAAAAATATTAGCCCGAAATGATTGGTGAGTTTCTTGAAATCCACCCCTTCCTGGCCAGAGGGAACCTGACGGAGGCAATTCTTAGGATGCACTTCTTTCCTGACTTTCTTTGCGCTTGAGTGTAATGGTCCCATTTAAAAAGGTTCAGGGCCGCCCCAAAATAAAGCTAGAAGCAAAGTGGTGCATCCCGAGCTCCGTCAAATCATAGAAAAGAAGTAAACCTGAAAAGGCTAGCAGAAACGGCCACTGTGGAATCAAACATGCCAGCTATAAAATAAATCTAAGGTCAGAAAAAAAGCGGTTACCGCAACAACCTACATCAGGACAAAGAGCTGCTGAAGCAGCCGTGTAGAATGATCCACGCACTGTAAACCCCAATCACGCTCTCTGCAGATATTGGTTCTTCAAAAATTTCATTTGATCAATTAGCAGCATTTTGTACCTTAAGATATGGAAGCTATGTGATGAAATTAAATCCTGTGATATGGACTCAGATAATATTAGTCCTCTTGATACTAATACAAAATAAACAGAACTATTGAAGTCCATTCTATATGAAAGAGTTAGTAATGATGTGTACACATTTTGGATACAACCTTGATGAATGCCCCACAAAATGTTTTAAAACTTGACTTTGTTCAGTCACCTTGTTAATTAATGGCAGAAGTGGTGACCAGGCCATGTAGCTGCGCCTGTCCAAACGATTAAAGTTATTATGGTGCTGCAACTGGAGGGTGACTAGCACACAGCCAGGGGCCATGTGTACCGAGGAGTGAGTGTGTAGAGTCCTGTTCGATCAGAAACGTTCCCTAGCTGCAGAGATGGCTTCTGTGACTCGCTCAGGCTTATTTTCTTTGCACACCTTGAAACATATTTTCCTGCGTGTGGATGAGCGGAATAGTACATCAGTGGTAGTAGCATTAGATTTGACTAGAGTAGATGACATCAACGCCAAGTGCTTAGGGCTTCCAACACATGCTTAGACAAATGGCAGCCGCTGCAAAGCTCTGCTGCCAAATTGCAGATAACAAGTCAAAAATACCACTGCATACCTGTTTTGCCAGAACTACATTGGCTCCTGGTTACAGGGGGAGTCAAGTTTACAACTCTTTGGGCCTCATCACGAGTTGGGCAGTAGCCCTTAAATGTGACGGTAAGCCTATTACCGCAGCATTTAAGGGTCCGCCCAAACATGGGTCTGGCGTGTTTACCCCCAACTTTAAGCTGGGGGTAAACGCGCCACACAAATTTCCATTTCCGGGCGCAATTAGCGCTGCGCTATTAGCGTGCACTAATTGCACTGAAAATTCCCCATTGGGTCCAAAGGACCCAATGTGGAATGGGGAATTACAGTTAACCCCAAACCCTTGATCCGGCGCTAATAGTGCCAGACCGGTTGGTGGTAACACTATTAGCACGGGCGATAATACCACTGGGATACTGCCCAACTCGTGATGAGGCCCTTTGTATTGTTCATAAAGCCATCCATGGCCATGGGCCTGTCTTTATGCAGAGAAACATTCTCCGTTATTAACCACCTCACAGACTATCTATCACCTGTAAATGTTGTACTCTTCAAAGATAAGCTAAAAACTCATCTATTTAAAACCCTTCTTTGAAATCACCAATTTTGATTTTCCTGATGACTGCCAGTTTTGCGCTCGGAGGTCAATTTTCGGTGGAAGAGTACTCTATAAAAACACAACAGTACATAACTGAGCCCTTCAAGCGGGTTGCTTGCTTAAGCCACATGCCGATTGTACCTAAGCATCCTTCTCTGACTCCCACAGAGCGGTTCATGCACCATCTCGTCTGGACGGGGTGACCTATGCTCGTCCAGGGGTTTGGCTGCCATGCCATGCGTCCTCCGCTCTGATCTCCAGCAGTGAGGCCACTGTTCCTCCACTCCTGAAGCTCCTTTGGCATTACAAATCAGTACACAAAGCCCTCTGCGCTTCCACGCTTTAGGATATGTGACCATAACACCCCTGCCCTTCCAGGTTTGGGGCGCCATTGCCATAAAACAACAGTGACAAACACGTTTTCAAATTCAAAAAACCTTCGTGCCTTGCCCAACACTTAAATCAGTTCCTGATAAAGCTACAAATTCACAGGGACTGAAAAATAGAGAGCAAAGAAATGTAATTTGTATATTTCATCCATCTGCTCCTCTTCATGTCAGAGGAACGGTCCCTTGTCCCGCTCCCTCTCCTCCTCCCCCAGTGTCAGAAAATCACGCTGGCTCCTCTTCTCTTTTCTCACGCTCACCCCTACACCAGTGATCACTTGAGCGCCTAGCAACAATTCATGTTGTGGTGTGCGATATATAAGCAATTACAAATAAATAAATACATAATAATAATAATAATAATTAAGACATAAAACAGCTCTCAAGCTCCCGCTCCAGCACACAGCTTCCCTTGCTACTCCTCTGCTGCAAAACTTTGCTGCACGAAACCCGTGCCATGGGCCTGTACAGGCGGTCTTAAGTTTCCACAGAATTAATTTGAAACCCAGCTATAGAAATAAGTCAGGAATGAATTGGCAGAAATATTCCGGCCTTATCAGTCAGAATCCAGAAAAGAATACGACTGTTCATTGCATGTTAGCTGCTTTGTGCAGAAACACAGCTGTGTGCCCTGTACAGGCTGCTTGTGGGCACGCAGTGGCGAACAGAGAAGGGGACAAGAGGTACATAGTGGTGGGGGGAACACAGCAACTGCTGAGAGAGACAGACTAACTGCCACAGATACATGCTGTAGCAATTGCCCGTTGATGGAGCAGAATTTACCTTGGTTTGCAAAGGCTCTGCCTATGGAAGTGTTTGTGATGGGCAACGCTGCCGGGCAGCCCCAAGCGAGGCCGGGTAACTGCTGCCACATGGCAGCAGGCCCTAGAGAGGGGCAGCATCACACCCCCCTCCCTCTGGGCACAGCTCCCCTCTCTCCCCCAACAGCAAAGAGACATGCAGTCTCCGTTTTGCCAAGTACAGGAAGGGTGAGGTGTGATCAACCACCTCACCCTTCTACAAATAGCAAATGGGTGCTAAGCACACAAGGGAAGCAAGGTCAGCCAGGCAGGGGAACAACAAACAGGAGCCCCCCCCCCATGGGCTCAGACAGTGGGCTGCAAGCCGGCCTGGGGGCTGGCTCCACAGCCCCCACATATACACTACAAAGACCCAGGGGCAGCCCTGGGTCCGATATAAGGAGCTGCCCTCATCTCAGAAATACACAAGCTGTTTATGGACCCTGCACAGGGACCCAAACAGTCAGAGAGTTCGCTGTGTACTCAGCGTCTCTCTCTTTTTCTTTAAGTTCACTGTGCTCTCAGTGTCTTACTTTCTATCTACCTTCCATTCAAAGTTTGCGGTAAATGCTGCGTCTTTGTTTTTGTTGCTTCGAACATAGCCCTGTTCAAAAGATCTCCTGCAGCGTACCTGATGAGCACCGATGACTAACAAACTCATCCTGAGGTCGGAGGCGTGTCTCGGGAGAAAATCATTGCAGGAAGCACAGGCGGACGTTGTATCCAGCGCGGGGAGCAGAAAAGGGAAACCGGCGCAAGGCGGCGGCTTTTTCGTGAATACAAATCCAAAGTAAGTCAGCCCCCCCGCGTTACCGCGGTTGCCCAGCAACAAGGCTCTGGCGAAAGCCAGAGGACAGAAATGTATTGTTTATGCTCAATTAAGTTTGGAAGCAAGCCAACGCAGAGCAACGAAAGGTCAACAACAAGGAAACTGAACGTTTGTTAGCATATAGTAAAAGCACACATGGCAATGTTTAGAAATACTAACATAATCGGAGTAGCGTGCAGGTCTGTACACAAGAACATTTAAATGAGGCATCTGCCGTAAAAACGGATAAGGCATTAAGGAGAAAAGACCCAGGCAAGAAGGGGTTTTCGCTGTTTTTCTAGACACAAAAGCCTGAACCATAAGCTGTATTATGAACTTAAGTAGATAAAGCAGGCATTTTGTGTGATGTCAGCAGGAAATCAAAACGGGCAGAGGAACACTCGTAGAAGTCGTTTTAATATACAAAGACACACTGGCCTAGGCCGAAAAACAAGTCACTTCCAAGGTGACAGCACAAACAGTTACCTAGGACGGGTAACGGCAAAAAAGTTTAGCAATTTTCTGTAACCTGTCACAATGCCCATGCACAAGGGGGAAGCTATTTTTAACAATTTTCTGATGTTTGACAACCCGAGAATAAGCCACACCATGGGAATATCACTTCAGATAACTAAAAATTGATTTACTTTGAACAGGGGGAAGCATGGCACCCAAAAGAAAGCCCCAGGTGCCCAAAGCATGGACAGGGAAGCCTAAATCACCACATCTCCAGGCAGCAATGGAGGCAGCCGAGCATTATGGTTGGGCCTGGGTCAGAGAACATTTATACAGGATCCCAAGGGAAGGGGTGACACCACCAATGGGGGAAGAGGACACCTCCACCCAGCAAAGAAGAGCAAGCAAGGCACTTTTGACAAAGGTAACAAAAACAGAAAACTCATTATTGTTTGAAAATATGAAAGAGATGCAACAGATGATTTTGGAAATCAGGGACAAACAACAGGCTCCAATTGAAGCAGAAGGGGCACCAGGCCAGAATATACCCCTGGAATCCACAATAATTGTAGATCCCATAACTCACATAGACCCTCCGGCACCAGCGGCCACACCAACGGGGCCAGAACCAACAGGGCCTCTAAAGGCATGGGCCATGCCCACCCCAAACAACACAGGCCTGATAGACACTAACAACAGAGCCACCACAGACATTATGATAATTAGCAGTGCACAGTTAGATTTAAAACTAAAATCCTTCGAAACAGAAATACTTAACAGGTATAAAAAATCCCTGGCTTGGAACATAGACATAACAATCAAAGAGGCTATTTGGGCAAAAGTATTCATCGAGATATTCTCGCTTATCGAGGCGCAGCGCAAAGGAAAGGATGTGTTCAGGGATACAAAAAAGATCGAGGATAAGGCCATAGCCAGGAACGCACAAGTAGAACAGAACTGGGACAATTGGTCAAAATCATTTGCCATTCTAGCAACAATTTTTCAAGAAAAATTCCCGGGGATGGAATAAAGCTATGGGCATAAGCAGATAAAATCAGAGAGGTAAAAACTGCCCACAAAGGGAAAGCGTGGCTAGCATATGGCATAAGATTCAGAAGGAACATGTCGGAAAGAGCAGCAATAGAATGGGATGAGGTTCAGAATGATCTATATATATATATATATATATATATATATATATATATATATATATATATATATTGAATGCCGAGCCTCCATCAGAGGAGGAAGTTGCCCAAGCAACCGGCAAGACGAACAAAAACCCACAAGGGGGAAACAGAAATAATGAAAATGAAAAACATAGGAAGGAAGAGCAGCCTTTTTGGAAAAATCAGCCTTCGGGGGCTAAGACAAAAACCTGAGGGCAGAATAAAGCCCACCACGCCACGAAATCCACTATCCCATGCAGGAATTATGGGAACAATCAATGCTCATGGGGGTAGGAGTGCTGTTATAAACATGGCTGCACCAACTGTAACGGGGATCACCCAGCAAGCTGCTGCACCAGATTACCCTAAAAAATACCAAAAAGAAGAGCAATGAAAACACAATCCTCCTTGGTTTAATAGCAGGCAGAACTCCCATAAACCCAGATAATTTTAATGAAGCATTGGCAAGCTATCCTGACAAAATAATCAGCTCAATAATCAGGCGATGTTTCAAAGCAAGTTTCACTATTCCTTTCAAAGGAAAAGGGTCCCAGAAAATCCCCATGAACCTGGTCTCAGCTATGGACAACCCCAAAGTAGTAAGTGAAAAAATAGAGAAAGAACTACAATTAAAATGAATTGGAGGCCCCTGGGAAAGAATGCCATTCCCGGACTACCTAGTGTCTCCACTAGGTCTGGTACCCAAAAAAGAACCCGCAAGATGAGGCTAATTCACCATTTGTCATTTTCCAGGGGAAACTCACTCAACGACAGCACCCCCCCCACCGAATCAGCAGTCACCTACACACAGTTCCAGGAGGCTTTAAGGATAATATAGGACTGCGGCAGGAAAGCCCTTATGGCTAAACTAGATATTGAATCCACTTTCAGGTTACTACCAGTCCACCCAAGCTCACAGCAGTGGCTAGATTTCACTTTTGATAAGAAATTTTACGTGGACAGATGCCTCCCCATGGGTTGCGCAATATCCTGCACACTATTCGAACAATTTAGCTCATTTTTTGCAATGGGCTTTTCAGAAACAATTACCAGGGGCCAGGGTAGTCCACTACTTGGACGATTTTGTGGTGATGTGACCACCAAATTCTGAAGAATGCAATAGGGCACTGAACGAATTAGAAAAAATGGCTGCACATTGGGGCATTCCATTGGCACCAGAAAAGACAACCAAGCCATCCACAAATATTACCTTTTTTAGGAATAGAGATCGACACAATAGACGGGCTATGCAGAATCCCAAAAGCAAAAATAGTTGAACTATTAGGGAAAATACAAGAGCTAAGCGCAAAGAATAAGGGTACAGTAAGAGAATTACAATCATTGGCAGGCAGCCTCAATTTCGTTGCCAGGATCATTCACAGTGCAAGGTATTTTCCAGGAGCCTTGAGTTCAAAACCAAAACATGCACCAAACCCCACCTACACATCAGGCTTGGCAGAGAAATGAAGGAAGACTTAAAAATATGGGGGAATTTCCTCAGAAAATTCAACAGGGCCACACTCTGGCACATGCCATTGAACACAGGGGACAAAATAGTCCTTTTCACGGATTCTGCAGGAAGCAAAGGCTTCGGGGCCATACTAGACACCGAGTCGGTGGCTGGGCAATGGCCTGAGGTTTGGCACACAGCAGGATGGACAAAAAACATCACTCTGTTAGAAATATTCCCCATCTGGCTAACCATACACATATGGAGCAGGCAGCTGGCTAACACAGAACTCCTGGTTTGGTGTGACAACATGGCAGTGGTAGGAATTTTGAAAAGAAGAACCACCAAATGCCACTTGATGTTCAAAGTACTACGAACCATCACAATGGTCACACTGCATGAAAATATCGTTGTCAAAGCCAAACACATCACTGGAGCAGATAATAACATTGCCAATGCTTTATCTCGCATTTCATTGGACAAGATTCCGGGAGCTAGCGCCTCACGCCCAAGAAAAAATGACATCAATCCCAGCGGAATGCTGGGCGATAATGGGAAGCTAGAAAAATCTGCATCAACGCCTGTGCCTGAGGGCCAAGGCCGGGATGCACACCAACAACCAGGCACCTTAAAAACAGGTGCCAGCAGCATGCTGCCCACAGAAAGCACGAACACTGCAACAGGGTGCCTAGAAAAGATGGCTGAGAAAGCCTTGGCAAGCAGCGCTACAGCTCAGTACAGTAAGTGCTTACAAAAGGTTCTTAGAACAACTGGTTTCAATTACAATAAAAGACATAGAAATCTTTTTTAAATGGGTGCACAATCAGGGTTTTAAAAAGGATTGTGCGAAAAGACACCTCGTAGCAATATTTTACTTTTCAAAATTAAGGGGGGCTCACATCCCACTTAAAGCGCATTGATTTCATATGCAATGAAAGGTTGGGGCAAAATAGAGGGACCCCAGGTAGATACCCGTCGCCCATTAGATTTCGTTAAGCTTGTAAAAATAGCAACTCTATTGGACAGCATATGCTCTCACCCATATGAAATATTATTATTTAAAATGGCATTCTTTCTCACCTATTTCGGGGCTTTCCGGGTGGGGGAACTCATTGCCTCCAGCAAAAAAGCCAACAATGATTTAGGCATTATGGAAACAAGGGTTACACGGCACAGTGTCAACATAGAAATACAACGATCCAAAACTGGGGCAAAAAGGGTCATCAACATTTGCTGCATTGACGATGCACCAAACTGCTCGGTGTGCATCACCAACCTATATTATGCACAGCGGCCCGAATTGGGGGGGGATTCCTAATCCACAGGGACACAGCTGCCCTAAATCACTACCAATTTAAAGGGGTACTGGTGAAAGCAATCACTAAAGCTGGGTGGAATCCAAAGGATTTCGGCACCCGCTCATTTAGGATCGGGGCAGCAACTTCAGCATGGCAAGGAGGCTTAGGCTCCGAACAAGTAAAAAACATAGGGGGTTGGAAGTCAGATTGTTTCAAGAGATACATCATACCGGAACTGATATAGTTCTGCCGCCAACCCCCCCACCCCATCTCTTCCATTCTTATACCCATTTTTTCCCCCCAGAATCCCCAGAAACAACAGTCGAACGGGACCCACCACTAACATCAGCCTGGACAGTCGGACACTCGTTTGTATTCAGGACAGGGCGTTGGGCCGAAGAAACTAAAGACGGCCCAACTTTCAGGAACACTATTGCATCATGGTGGGGCTACAGAGGCTTCCACTAGCCAGACATCCATGTCAAACTAGAGGATTTAGTTGCACATAGAGACCCGCCGGAATTCTTGATATTACATTTAGGGTGCAACAATCTGGTGAAGAGGGGCAGAAAATCTTTATATGAAGAAATATGTGCATCGCTATCAGGCATTGCACACAATTGGAGAGACACAGAAATCTATTTTTCAGCAATCTTGCCTAGAAAAACATGGCAGGGGGCCACATGTTACAAATCAGTCGACAATTCTAGGAGAAAGTTGAACAGAGGGCTGGAGAAATTCTGTATAACCAGAGGGTTGGGCTTTATAAAACACCCGGCTATAACACTGGGTGACCCCGATCTGTTTCACAAGGATGGCACACACCTAACAGGGCACGGCATTGGAACAATTTTATAGAGAAATCACCAGTACTTTAACTACCAGAGGCTGCAAATAAACCTAACTTTTGGGGGAACACAGGCAGCCGATAACCAACCTGATTGTGGTGGCAAGGGCCTGAGGGTGTAACCGCAGGACCCGGTGCCCAAAAGTAATATATGATTACTAATATGCAAATATTGTTTATTTTCATAAGCATATCTGTAACAATAAAGACCTATGGCCTTTTATTGCCAACACTTGACCAAATGTTGTGGTGTAATAATTCATGGTGAGGGAGGGGGTCGATCAGACATGCACCATCACCCCAACACTACAAAGCTAAGGTTTGCCTGCATATGGGTCCAGCAGTTATGGATTTTCACTGGTCTGATTTAGTTGTCGATGCTGTTCCCAAATTAGGGGTAGGCTCATACTGTGAACTTTGTTTGCTAGTTAAGATGCGCCTTAGGCCTGTTAGGCCGTTTGAGTTCGACCCAGTGCTTTGACTGCATTGTTTGGTCCAGGAGAAACCTCTGCAAGGCCTTTACTTAAGGTGGGGTCTCAGTGCCCTGTGGATTGTGTCTTTAAGGCCCAGAGTAAGTCTTGCTACACGGTTTGGACCAGTTGTAGAAGATCCACATCCTCATTTGAAGGCTAACATACACACTGCAATTTTGGTCCAGGATGAACACGTGCACTGCACGCACTGCCACCACCACCTTACTAGTCTTATCTAGATCTGAATGCATAAGCTCGAATCAGTATCCTGTTCAGGACGTGTCTGGCACTTGTAATTGTTTAGAATGGGTTTTGTGTAGGAAAAGGTTAAGAAAGGGATATTGTTTCTCATGGCTTTGTCCCAAAAGATTCTTTTCAAATATAGATGCATGCATCATCAAATGTGGATGTCTAAATTGGAATGTATATGCAGATATAGGGCACAATTAGCTATATGGACTAAGTTTGGGATATGGAGCCAAGCTGTTATGAACAGGATATTTCACTTTGTGCCCGATTATTCTTCAGAAGTATAGATACCTGTTTAACCCAAATCTGAATGCTTAAATTCACATTTATTTGAGTACCTACACTGAAAGTAGCATGCCCTTCCAGGATGTTCTGGATATATGTTGCTGTTTACAATGGGTTTTGGGATGGAAGGTTTTAAGAAAAGGATATTTCACTTTTCCCCCCAAATATTCTTCTAGAGTATAGCCACCTATATCACCCGCATTTAAATGCTTGAATCGACATGACCTTGCTGGTCGGTGCTAATAGAATGGGTGCTCTAGCCAGCAACAGATTAAGATAGGGTACTGCCCCGCATTTTCCATTTCCAAAGTATTCCTCGAAAGCACACATATCTATCTATTCCACTTAGCTTTGAGAGCTTAACTTGGAAGTACCATGCAGTCACACGCACTTCCCACTTTCTGATGTTTTTAACAGGCTGTGGCCAGTAGCAGTTAAAGAGATGATCCAAGCTCACATTTCTCTGCTCCAAAACTTTATTCTACAGATAGATATTTCACATATGTATGAAAGTTAACATTGGAAGTGCCATGCAGTTCTAGGCTGTTTCCGCTGTGTAGAATGCTTCTGGCCAATACTGGTTAATTAGATCATCCCATCTCACATTTTTCTATTTTAAAACATTTCTTTAAAGTTCAGAAAACCTATTTCATCTAGTTTTTGTAATGCTTGAATTGTAATTGCCATGGTGTTCCAGGATGTTCATAAATTCATCCCAGCTCACATGTGCCTCTCCCAAACCAGTATTCTAAAGATATAGGCCTCATCACGAATTTGGCGGTGCAGGAAAAAAGTGGAGGTCATTCCGTTACCTTCATTTTTGATCCTGGAGGTGAATCCTCACTTTTCCTCCCAAAGAATCGATAGAATTACCACTCGTAATTCCACCAGTGGTAATCCTGCCAAAAATCCCCAATGGAGCCCCATGGTCCATAAAATGGGGATTTACACCGCCTACCAGCACTCGTAATCCTGTGGTAAATCCACGGGACCAAGTGGTGTTAACTGTAAATCCATTTAGTGGTATCTCAGAGGATATGCACCCAAACTACCTCCTAACTCGTAATGGGGCCTATACACCCTATTTAACTTAGACATGAATGCTTAAATTAGAAGCCCTGTGCGTTTTCCAGTTGTCCCAAGCCCTTTACGATTTCCAGATTGGGACCTGGCCGATATTGCTTAATATGATTATTCCATCTTATATTGTTCTACACCAAAACATTATTCTAAAGCAACGGTACATATTGTCCCTAAATCTGAATGCTTAATTATGCTTTTCTGGCCTGTTCTGCACATCCTTTCTAGGTTACAATAGAATCAAAGCAGTGTTGCGTTAAGAAAGGGATATTATTTCATGTTGTCCAATTCCAAAATATCCACCCCCTGTTAGGTAAAGAGACATTAGGTTGCTAAGTACATAGGCAGTGGCCTCCACAAAGGGCAGTAATGAGGTAGAGAAATGTACACCTGGAGGGGGATGAAGATGTTCCTAAAGGTGAAACTTCCCTAGACTATAAAATGGCTGCCGCAAAAGTGCTCACGATAATAGGGCAGAGTTGTGAACCTTTGTCCAAAATGTAGTGTCTACGGTGCGAATAACATGGAGATATAACTGTACTACACAAGGAAATGTTCAGACACTCAAAACCCCAGAGATGTTCCTTTACTGTGGTCTCCCTCACAGTGCAGAATCTTTTTCAAAGACACACTTTCCCAAGTAGCAGCAAACAGTCAGAGCCTTTGACGACTGTCTTAACATTCCAGGACTTCAACGGAGACACGTCCGGGCACAATGGAGGATGATCTACACCATGGGCGGAAAACCACCTCGTCGGAGGTAACCTGAACAGGATGGGAGTGGGGCGCAGACCGCATCCAAGACAGTCATGTTGCTGGGCGCTGACAGTGAAGGAGCACTGCTCAATGTAATAACGCCCTCTAAGGTTATCATATAGCTTCAGCGTGTCATCGGCACAAACCAGAATATTGTAACGCACAGTTTAGGAGTAACAACCAGATAAAGGTGCAGAGAGGCAAGGATCAAGCACTGCTCAGTGTGGCAAGATTAAGGGCCTCATTACACGGAAGGCGGTAAGGGTTAACGGTCACCGGTAATGGTACCGGTGACCGTTAACCCTTACCGCCTTACTACGAGGTCCCTTTGCGGGTAGGTACTTTAACGCCTGCTGTTTAGCAGGCGTTAAAAAACAACCCACAAAGGGACCAGGGGGCTAATTACGGTACCGCAATTTGCGGCACCGTAATTAGCGCCTTCCCCATTCCCATAGAGCCCTATGGGGCAAAAATGGGAATGGGGAAGGGCAATGGGGGAAGGGGGAATTACCACCCCGCCAACCTTGGAATAGGGCGGTAATTCCCCTTTCCACCAAGGCAGTGCCGGTATTTTACCGGCATGGACCAAGGTGCTAATAGCACCTTGATCCTCCGCCTACCGTGTAATGAGGCCCTAAGATTCAGATCCAGTCACAAGACATCCAGAATACATTTTCAGTTTTCATTATAAAAACAAGCTCACAAATAACTGTCAGTTAATGGTCACAGGCTGTGGTACCCAAAGAGGCTACAGTGATTATCATAGGGCCGTTCTGTCTGAAACCAATAGTTCATCTGGTGGTAGGTGTTTTAGCACAGCAACAGTACCATCAAGTGGTCTCCAGCAGCTAAGGTATTCGTCTCCCTAGCTTGTGATAAACACCATAGGAAAAATGTGACCCTTCCGGCTGGTGACTCCTTAAAGAAAGACAAGGGGCCCAGGTGACTAGGACCTATCATGCTCAGTAGAACTGCAGATTGTACAAAGCCCTTCTGCAGTAGGATAACAGGGATCCTTTCCTTTCGGGGAGTGTGGCTGGGATTCCCCAAAAGAGTGGGAATCCGGAGTTGTAGTGTTCCTCCTTAATTTTGAGATCTCAGCCCTTCAAGAAACATGGTTAACTGAAACACAGGTTTTTGGGGATTTACCTTAATTTTAGCATCAATGCAAGGATACATTCAAAGTGCTGGAATTCTATAGGTTTATACATTTCATGTTGAGTTGAAATCTGTCAATGTGCACATGTTTTTCCTTTCAATAGAATTCATGCTATGGCTCCAGATATTAAACCTTAGAAAGGTGCCTTTTTGAGAGTTATTAATATACATGCCAACTGTGCCTCAGTGAGATAATTCGATATTGGTCCTTTTAGCAAATTCATCCTGAATTGGAAATGGATAATTGTGTATTGTAATATGTGTGGATTTTAATCCTAAAAAGGGTGAATGGGGAACCATGGTGACTCTACCTTGCGATAAATTGCAGCCGTTTGGGATACCCATCCTAAACTATTCTTTTAATATGATGGACACAAAGGGACATTTTTTTGTTTGAGAGTACCTGTCTGTACAACATGCTTTCCCCTCCGATAGTTCCTGTCTTCCAACGTACAGCGCTAGGTGAACACATTCTGTAATCGATTACATCTTAATAGCTGGTGATGATTACAGCTGATATGATCATTTCAGAATCGACACGCTTTTAGAGTGACCATAATGCCCTCTAGATCCCAAGAGTGGATAATTATGAAAGCATCTCAGATGACCCTCTGAATCGCTCCTTTGAGTTAAAGGTCAGAGCTTGGTGGAGCCACGAGCTTCCAGAAACATTTTTCCAAATGACTAGAAGTAGGGAGGACACAAGATCGTGTCTGGCTTCATGGACTCCCAGGTTCAAACAATGGCACTATCCCGGAAGCACTTGTTCATGTAATTGATCAACTGATTAATTTTATTTCTTCCTTAGTTTTAATAGACAGATTTCAAAGGAAAAATGTTGCCCCAAGCAATTCATCTGCCCATGCTTGGTTCGCTAAAGACGGTGCAGACCAGAAACCTGCCTTAGGAATTGCCATTAACAATACACTTAGTTGCAGGTTCATTAGAACTATGAGAGCGAAATACAAGGCTCTGGTTTAGCAAAAAAAAAAGAAAAAGGGGGTTTTGCAAAAAGATGGAATGCACTAGAAAAAGCAGCAAAAGATTAAGGATTCCAAATCCTTTTGGCTTAACTTTGCACAAGGCCAAGGCACTGCTAGATCCTTTTTAGATGCTAAGATAGCTGCAGAGAAGTGGGTATCATATTTTGATGGAATGTTCAATGAGGATCCCAACCAACAACCAGGGAATACACCTTCTATAGGACCTTCTTTCCATAATATCATTCCCTTCCAGGGTAGAAATAAAATCTTGCTATCAAATTGGTTGCCATATTTGCCGAACGAAGCAATTGAGTCTGGCGTTATTAAATTAGCTATTGGAAAAACCTGTGGCCCGAATGGGATCCCCGCTGAACTTTTCAAATAGGACTCTGCCTGGTAGATCGCATTATTAAGTAAGCTATTTATCAGCTGCTCAGAAACCTGTATTTTCCCCAATTGATGGCACGCATGTATGATTGTACCCTTCTATAAAAAAGGCCCACAGCAAGGCTCGCTCGTCGTACAGACCTATTAGTCTGATTGATACTGACTGCCAAATTTACAATCAATCAATACTTACTTACGGTCATCAATGATTGGCTGGAAGATAATCTCATTCTGCATCCAATTCAAGGATTCTAAAATTGACCAGGCATATAATTTGCTTCACATAGCCGGAGGCCTGTATGAAAACACTGTAATCCAGGTTCATTTTGGCCACTCAGGGAAGCTTTCAGGGACTTTTAGAACATGCAAGGGAGTCCACCAGGGCTGTCTACTAGCACCTATCTTATTCTCCCTTTATGTTAACAACTTCATGGACGGTGGCTTCTAAGGAAGTACCTTACATAGCAGGAGAAGAGGTTCCCGTACTCCTATATGCAAACAACACGATTATCCAAGCTAGTACCTCACTTGCATTGCAGGACCAAGTGACAGCAGTTGGCTGGTACTGTAGCCAAAATAATCTTAAAAGTAAAACCAAAATCATGATATTTGGGAAACCTAGGCTACTTAACAAAGCAAGGCCAGCCTTTTTAGAAGAGGTCCCTTTGGAATATGTTAATGAATACCCTCATTTGGATGTTAAAATTCCCAATAACCCCAGCTGGAAACCACATATAAAAGGTGACTATACAGCTGAGCCCTTACAAAAATGTGCGGAGGCAGGGCAATTTTATTTCAGCACACGTGGACAGGATTGTGTAGTAAAAAATTGGAAGTCTTGTGACGTATAGAGTGAAACTATGCGGGCTAGATAAGACTGCAAACATCATAGGCATAAATTGAAGATCCTTTTGGAAGAGACTTTTGCAACTCCCGAAAAGCTTTCCAAATGCTGCCCTAAAGGACGATTTAGCCTTTAATTAAATTTTAGCGGGAGCCCAACATTTTCTGGCTAGATATTCAGTCAAGAGATTATGTGCCAAAAAAGCCAATTCAGTTGACAGAGCTTAGAATGAGCACCTGTCACTTTCTGTCCCCTCCTAATTCTTTGAAGCCCTTCAGGATGACCTGCATTCTTTAGATTTGCTGTGCCTGCTTAGATCAGACGTCAATCGCAATTGTTTCAAGGATGTTATCTTGAGTGACTTGAAAGATAAACAACTAGTAAGAGCTAAACGGAAATTGGATGTTCTTACCTACATAGAGGTTTAGTCAAGCTCCTTTGGTATGCAACCTCACATCCAGTTGTTACGCAGGCCACAGGAGAGATGTTTGTTTGCTCTGGCCCGCTGCAACAAGTTGCCACTCAATCGCCTAAGAAAAACCTGGAAGTTGAGTCATACTGACCTTTGAAGATGCCAATTGGGCATGATTGAGAATACCCTCCACTTCTTACTGTTTACTTATTTGCCCATTGTACAAAAAGATGGAGGATGAAGAAGCTGTTCACTACTCTTAGAGGTGAAGATATACTAACTACCAGTGAAGCTATGACCTTCCTTTTGTGTGACTTTGGCTACAATGTAACAAGGAGGTTGTGCTCCTTGCTACCGGCAGCCTGGGAAGTGAGAGAGCACTTGGGTCAGTTGGCTTCACCATAGGAAATGTCATCCCTCATCACTGTGACAACAAAGCGGACACACACATAATGTATTGATGTGTGAGTTTGAGTCTTCCATGGCTGGGCGTATTTATTGTATTCTATGAATTTGTTTTCCTCTTATTCATTCTACTGTATTTGATGTATGTTTTAGAGTTTCTAGATTTGATGCATTGGCTAGTTATTTCACTCTCTCTGTTTTTTTTGTTGTTGCATAACTTAAGGAATGGTTTTCTTTTTGCTGTACCATTTGTTATGTGTTTTTAATGTTTATTACATGTTTTCATGTTATATGGTAAAGTACGCTTGGCACGGTTGTAGGACTGGGCTGCAGAATCTGGTATTATCTCCAACTTTCAGGGTGGTTTTAGAAGAGGGAGAGGGGCAATTGATCAAGCGTTTTTAATGACGGCTCTTATGTGTAAGGCTAATTTTGACAAGAATGTACCTTTATATATTGACTTTTGATTTTAAATAGGCTTTTGATTATGTATATAAATATAAACTGTGGAATCTTTTAAAGAATTAGGTATATCACATTCCCTTTTAAACATACTACAGTTACTTTATAATAAGACTTCAGCAAGAGTAGGATTCGGCCCCAGTCGTTAGAGCACTGATATTTTTGTCACCAATAGGGGGTTGAGACAAGAATGTGTTTTGACTCCATTTCTATTTTCAATCTATATCAACAAATCACTGACCACCATCCAATATCTCACCTGCGATGCCCCTAATATTGACAGAGAAAAACGTATTTTATTATGTGCGGATGACATAACTCTTGTTTCGAATACACCAACTGGTATTAAGAAGCAGATTTGTGCACTTGAGCATTTTAGTAGCGAATATAAGCAAGAGATTAACAATACTAAAACAGTGGCAATGGTCTGCCAGCATCCTAAGACCATAGAAATATTGGTCTAGTCCCCACGTTTAACTATTAAAGAATTTTCTTATCAAAAAATGGTCTGCGGAAAGACCAAACAATACACAGTAAATGTACCCGGAGACAAAGGGCAGGGGCAACTGCACCATTTGTGTATAGGTTTGGAGGGAACACTGCAGCATGCTCAGCTGCCCTATAAAGCTCAGCGTTGTGGGGGCATTGTTTGCCACACAGATTGGAAATTGCAGAGAGAACGTTCATAATGAAAATGCTAGCTATTCCTAGAGGCAACCTCTGTTCTTGCTTATTTAGAAGTGGCTAGACGCCCTATTATCTACGAAGAAAGACTGAATCTGCTTCTTTTTTGTTTCCATTTAGATACTAGTGCTGATTTGACATTTCATTAAATAAAACCGTTGGTCTATTGCATCCGATAGAAAGGACAGCAACTGGATATGGATGAAATTGATCGAAAATCTTGCTCATTTTGGCAACGAGACAGAAAGTGTGAATGGTAAATCTTTAAAAACTGTTTGAAGAGATTTTAGCAGGTGTGCACTCTAGATTTCATAGGCAAAACGGATCTGGGTGTTAAAACCCCAGCATATTTGGACATTGAAAAAGTCTGGGGATTTGAAAAAATACCTGAGTTTGTTGGACAATCCTGCCCACAGATCACTGATGACGAAGTTCAGACTAGACATTCTCCCCTTGGCTATATGTAGCAGTACATGGGAACAAGGGAGTACAGCACTTTTCCCGTATTGCTAATCTATAATGTCATGATCAAAAGAAAACTCCAGTCACTCAGTTATAGCGCTCCAAATGTTGTTGTAAATTTTTATTTATTAATGCACAATTATTAACACTGATTTTCAATTGGTTTCAGTTTTATCAAACTTAGTTACATGTTCCCTCGACACGTGTTTCCCCACAAACATTGTGGTTCTTCAGGAGGGTAAATGTTCTCAATTTCACTTTTGATTCGAAATATAATACTTGACAATATCATTGAAGATTGAAGATAAACACAAAAAACGAAAAAAGAAGAAAAAGATAGGAGAATATAAGAGGCAGTTTCTAACTATTCATAACTTGTATACTTTAATGTTTTTTGATGTATGGCCTATGCTTTATGTCTCACACTTTATGAATGGTGGTTACCTCTATTATTTGCCAATTTGTAACAATATAATTTATGTTGTAACTCTGCACAATTCAACATATCTTAGGTCCATCTGTTATTTGTCAATTGATTATTTTGTGGAAATTTCAATTTAACAAAGTGTGTTACACTGGCGCACTTTGCAGTTATATGAATACAAAGCTATCAGTGTATTGATGCTTTTGTTATACTTACTTGTTTTTTGTGGATTTATAGTGCGTTACTTTTGAGTGTAACACGATAGTAATGTTAAGGTTTCCCCCTCTCTGTAATGGCGTTGCCAGGTCCAGCATACAATTCTAGAGATCAAAATAAAGTTTTAACCATCAGCTATATATTGTATTACTTCTTATAGCTGAAATTTCTATGGTGGCCACCAAATGCTATGTTTGGTCTTGTTTATGGGTTTATAGAATCTTACCTTAGTTCGATTTAAGTAATCCTTTTGGCGGCGTTCCTGTGTGGATACCCGATTCTATTACAAAATGGCTGCAATATATAATGCGGCATGACGTTAGCATGTATGGACGTGATTGTCACGTGGATGCGTGCGTAGCGCCATTTTGGATTGGTTTAGTTGGTTGTGATTTGCCATACTGTGAGTACTGGACCTGAGAATTGTATCTATGGTGATAGAAGATCAAGTCGGATTATGAATGTGTTTTAGCAATGAAATTAAGCTTTTTAAGTGTGTGTTTTAGAAGACATCTCTATAGTGATTTATGCATTTGAGATTGAAAAATCCGAATTAATTGAATAATCGTGCAGTGTACAACAGATCCGTCCTAATTCGTAACACCAGAAATGTAGGATATAACAAGACAATCAGTTTATATTTAACACAGTTTAACAAAGATCTTGGATGTTCTTATGTTATAATAAAGCTGATACAAAATACCATTTTAATTTGATCAGTTGTAATGGATGATTACTATATGTTTTCATGTCCTCATTAGTTAAATTTGGTGTTCTATTGTTCTTGTAAATTTGAATATTTTGATGCACAGTTTTTGACGTTGATAAACAATTTTTCCAGTTGTTTAAATAATAATTGCACATTCCCTCTTAGAGAAAATGACCCATTTCTGTGTCTGAATTGAGTCCCGTATGGCAGCAGTCTAAAGAGCAGATCCAAAATGCTTCTTTTTGTCTTAAAATGTTTTCAATGTTGTCTCCTCTCAGAGGTATCTCTATTTTGTCTATTCCATACAATTTAATTTTGTCCAGATGGATTTCCGTTTGTTCTGAAAGAAAATGTTGTCCCAAAGGATATCTGAAATCCTTGTTTCTGATGGTTCTAATGTGTTCTACCATTCTTGTTTTTAGAGACCTTATCTTGCTGCCAACATATATTTTTGCACATTGACATTTCAACACATATACTACGTATTTAGAATTGCAGTTAATGAAACTTTTTCATTTGTATCCTTTGCCTTTGGGCATTTTGAATTGATTTGATCCATTGTCTGAGTATTGGCACATGGTACAAGTGCCACATTTGAAGTTACTTGTTAGTCTAGAAGAGTTCCATAGTTGCATTAGTCCCTTTGGTGCATGGTGGTGTACGGAATGTGAAGGACTTAGAATTTGTTTCAGATTTCTGGCTTTCCTGTAGGTGATTTTGGGGTGACCTTCTATAAAGCGTTTCAGATCCGAATCCATTTTCAACAGATACCAATGTTTTTGTAATATACTTCTCAAATGTTTCACTTCTGAACTGTAAGTGGTTAGGAATCTTACTTTGCAATCTTTGTTGACGTTGGTGCTTTTTATTTTGTTCTTGAGTAAATCTGATCTTGGCCTTTCTGCTGTTTTAGCTTGTGCTTTATTGAGAATTTTATTTGAATATCCTCGCTGTTTGAACTTGATTGATGCTGCTTTCTTATGTATCTCAAATTCCATCTGTTCTGTGCAGTTTCGTTTGATTCTCAGGTATTCACCATATGGAATATTGTTAATTATGTGCAGAGGATGGTTGCTCTTGGCTAACATATAGTGTGGAATGTATTTTGTTATCTTTAACATACCGTTTCAAGTCCAATAAATGTATTATTTCCTTGGATTCTTCCATTGTCAACTTCAGATTGAATGTGTTGTTGTTATGATATTTATGAAATTCTCTTAATGATTTCTTACACCCGTTCCAGATTACCAAAATATCATCTATGTACCTGCCCCAATAGATTATTTGATGATTTTCTTGCGATGTATTCTGTGTCCATGCGTGTTGTAATTCAAATGCTCCCATGTACAAGTTTGCGTAGTATGGGGCGAACTTAGCACCCACTGCAGTTCCTTGATTCTGTCTATATAGCTGTTTGTTGAATAGAAAAAAGTTATTGGTAAGTGTGAACTCTAGCATTTTGCATATCATTTCATTTTGGTGCAAGTATGATAGCGACCTGGTCTGGAGGAAATGTTGGGCTGTGTGTATCCCCTTGTGATGTAACATGCTTGTATATAATGCGGTCACATCAAAAGTGACTAGTCTGAAGTCTGATTCCCAGTTGATAAGGGTTAGTCGTTGAGTTACCTCCTTAGTATCTTTTATAAAGGATTATAGATCTGGAACTAGTGGTTGTAAGTAGGAGTCTATATATCCAGAAATTGGTTCAGTCAAGGAGCCTATGCTGTTGATTATGGGTCTACTTTTGGGCAGTCTATCGAATTTCTTGTGTATCTTCAGTAGGAAATAGATACTCTATAATGTCTGGCTATAATGGACAATTGCCCAAAAAAGGCTCATTGGTTGAGGCAGTCTGTTGGTGCACTGCGGTTTCTTAGAGCTTGTAATACACAAAACCTATGCCTTGCTTTAGCTAAATACCTGTACTCTGCATTCCGAATAAATAGGAAACATTGTTTTATCCAGATGACTGTGCAATCTTTTCTTGTTGTTTTCTTACAGTAAAGGAATTGGGTTCATGACATGTCATGATGTTAATAGTTTGCAAATTATAAAGTTTAAACAGTGACTTTTACGTAGGTCCTATTCTAATGATGAGACTGACTGCTTAGTTTCAGTCTTAAAATATTGTTTTTGTTATTTTTTTCTTCTGGGTGGTTCTTAATTGTGTATATTTGTATCTTTGCCTTTTGCACTTTGTACTCTGATGGCTATTAGCCGAATAAAGAGAATTACATATGTTTTATTTCTACTGTTGTTTTCCTTTTTTTGGGATTGTAGTATTGCTTGCTGTATATGAAAGGCCCCTGGGGCTGAAAGTATTAATAAACCAAATCAAATCAAATTGCAGACTGCAGGTCATCTCTGTATCCTTTCCATTATCCTTTGAGTGGACTCCCACTGCTCTAGCCCAGTCTCCCTACTCCATCATGTCTGTCTGTCTCTCTCTCTCCCTCTCACTCCCTCTCTCTCTCTCCCTCTCTCTCTCTCTCTCTTTACACTCTGTCTCATGTCTTCTCTTTCTATTCCTTCTTCTGCCTCTAACCTCCTCATCTCTCCAATCTTTACACTTCATCTCCTGGTCTATCTCCCTCTCTCCCTCCTCTGGACTCTGCTCTCCAGCTCTCTTCTGCTCTCTCTCCTCCCCACACTACTCCTGCATCTAATCTCCTCCACCTTCCTGCTCTCTCTCTCTCTCTCTCTCTCTCACACACACACACTGCTTTCTCTTTCTCCTATTCTCACACACCCTCTAGCTCTCCCTCCAAAATTTCCCTGAAATACTCTCTGATTCAATCACTCACAAACTGCCAAATTGGTATCACCCTCTCAATTCCACCACCCTACCTTAACTCTGTCCTCCAAATAGGCCAAAGGTTCCACCAAGTCTTCCTCCTCCTGCTGCACACTCATCTCTGGTCGCTTGGTCTTCTTCCAAACTCAACCAATCACTTCTCATTTCAGACTGACTCTGCTGGTTTTGTATAGCTCTCCCCATCCTGCCTTCCTGCCTAGAATGTGTGCTTCACTCCCACTGGCTACCTGAGTCAGCTGTTTCTCGGGCCCAAGCTCTGTCTAAGCTACTCCCAACTCCTCCCATATCCTCCCCTCCTGTCAAGGGTCCTCAACGATCCTGTTCTCCGGCACTGGTCCCGCTGGCACAAGTGGTGCTTCTCTCCGCATCATGCAGTGGGGCGACGCTGCATGTCGTGTCAATTCCAAGATGGTGCCCATGGGACATCTACTACACTATGGCGTGTAACGTCATGCCCACCGCAAGGTGGGGCCTGACACCGGGATACAGCCTACGAATGTCGGCTATTTAACCGGCAAGAGAGTCTTTCTCCTACCTTCCATTCCTGGTGCTCTTCTGAGTCTCAGACATTGCTTACCTCCTGTCTGGGGTTACTCCTGTTTTCCTCTCCAGTCCTTCTCCATTCCTTTTTCCCACTCCCCCTTCATCTCCCATCCTGTTACGATGTTGCCATCATCCTGCTCCAGCAACAGCTTCCATCCTATTATGGTTCTGCCTCTGCCCATCACTGCGCTGACTTCCATCTTGTCGTTGACAAGCCCCCAGAGCTTTTTATTCCCCATGTGGGTTTTCCTTTGGCTGCCACCCTGGATTTCAGCCATTTCCCAGTTTTAAATGCCTGGGGACATTATGGCTTCCAGCAGAGACAGTGCCTATCTCAATAAAGATCAGTGCCTGGTGAAAAAGGTACGTCCAATCACTGACATCTACTGGGATCAGATTTCTCCAGGAAAACTTTAAAATGAACATTTGCCCTGCCCCCATTTCAATCTCCATTACCTTCCACTCAGTCATGTGGTCACTGTGGTCATTTGTTCTCTGGCTTTCTTCATCGAATAAGTTAATGATAGCCACTGGGTTTAGGAAAGAGAGCCGGGAGGATCACTCAGAGGTAACGCATTTGTCTTTGAAGCAAGACAACATATAGGAACACAGATTCGAATTCCAGCTCGGTATGAGTCACGTAATAAACAACGAATGAATTAATTATCAATATATGTGCATGGCTCCATCCAGGCCGGGGACACGGGTCACCCCAACTCTCCCACACCAACTCTGGGGTCCTTGTTCCTTCTTGACAGGATGAAACCCATAAGCCTGTCTCATACGTTAGCTGTGAATTCGAGAGGGATGATTCCTTTAAGGGAAGTGTTTATGTCCCAGGGAATCGCTTTTACTCAAGCTTTACCTTAACATGTTTGTGCTCCCTACTAACGTGGATTATTGAAAATATGCAAGAAATGGCTATTGGGTACGTGCGGGTCAAGCTGCCCTTGTGCTTCTTGTGTGAAATTAAAGAAATCTCAGGTATCACCCTGAAAGTGGCAGGTTGTTTCAGTGAGACATATAGTTGACAGTTCCATGAACATCTCCTCCACCTCTTGGACATCTGAACCACTTGGTTCCTCCAAAAGTAGCACCTGTAAGGCATTCCATCCTTATCTCCTCTCGTGCATGGGAGCTGGGTACTGGTATTTGACCTCACTGTTATGATATGCAAGCATATATTATGTCAGGAACAATGAACCAGGATGGACTTGTATTGATTTGTCACACCTTACACTAAAAAAGCAAATACCAATTGTCTCTGTAATGATTTTGCCAGAAAAGCTCATTCACAGGCAAATACTTGAGAAATTGTCATACTGCCATGTATATTATGTACCATAGCTAATTATTTAGTATAGTCAGTTACATTTTTCTGACCCGCTTGTCGTATTACCTGAAACTTTTTTTTATTTTAATTTCTAAATCTATCTATCTGCCTAAAATATCAAGGCCTCGTCCTCATGGTGGGTTTCACTATTTCGAAGTAGTGTTTGTATAACATCTCCTGGGCATCCCTCACTGAAACTGAGGTTTTTTTCACAGAGTAAGCCTTCCTGCTTAAAACACACTAACCTCACGTCATCCGGAGGAACTATGAGGGTTGTCTATAAAGAAATACTATTTGCATTGAGAAGTGAAGAAAGGAGAGAGATGGGATAATGATAATGGTGTGTTATTTATATAGCGCCTTAATCCAAAACGCTTTACAGAGCACATATTTACATACAATATAACAACCGAAATTGGTACTCATTTATCGACCTCGGAAGGATGAACGGCTGAGTTGGCCTTGTCGGGATTCGAACCTGCGGATCACACTCAGATCGCAGCAGCAGGCGCTCAACCCGCTGAACTATCTTACCGGCACAAAGTTTGAGTTTGAGGGACAAAGTCTGTGGCCATTGCTTAGCATTTTACCCGCCCTTTGACCACTACCTTGCCCTCCCCACCTAAAACACATCCCTTTGGGACCTCTTTTAGCTAGCCCTGCGGTTTTAAGTGGATGCTGTCAGTATTTCTAAGCAATCGTCTGAAAGGTAATGGCTTAATTGTAGCTATCAATGGGCTAATGGTGTAATACAAATGTCTAAACAAAGTGGGCCTTCAACCATTTCAATTATAAGCAAAAGTGTGTCAGTGAATCTGCTCTTTGCTTTGAATTCCCTTTAGAAGCAAGCACTGGCAAAGTCAACAGTTCTGGCTCTTGCATAAGCATTAGGAAGGCATTTGAGAGTGGCTGGCAATATATGCTGCTGTACTTTATAATTATAATTGGTTATTTATAATATGCTCAAGGTCTCTAATCACAGACCCAGTATGCGTACCTGTGTCGTCTTTCTTCCAATACGAGCACGTTGCCCCTGAGCTATACTACTAACGCCATCCTTGGTCAGTTAGTACTGTCAGAGAAAACTCTGGCTCATGCATTATTCTGTATTGATGGCAAACAGAGATGATGCATTTGTTGGCTTGCAAGTCAAAGAGTGTAGCATCCCTGCCCAGACCAACCCGTCTAGACCAAGACCTCAGAAGGTTTGAGAAAACCTCTGGCAAGTCCTTCCAGAATGTTTATCCCGCCTCCCTCCAAATAATGACTTTATTCTCATAAGATGAAATGCTATCACAGTGTTCATGGGCAGAAGTGACATTTTCCAATCATGCTCCGGTACCGTGTAACCTTTCGGGAGGTTGAGATCACTTCCAGGGGAAGTCATTCCAGTTTCACCTCAACAGACGAGGGGTGTAGGTCCACCACCTCCATGACGACTTCCATCCTACAACGTCCATTATTCATACCAGTTCAGGCAGGATGGATCCACTGGGCATAGGCCCATTGCCTTGCTCCAGTAATCCCAGTGTGGATGGAGCACATCTGTCTTTCATCTCCGTATGTCCAGCAACCAGCATTAACTTCAGCCAGTCATGGAAAGAGAAATCTAATAAAAGTCAGTGAAAAGGAAAGAGAAGTAAGGGAGTGTGGGGGGGAGGGGTATGATGTCAAAGGGCTGGGCATATTCACTTCTGAAGTTCCTACAGGACAGTCCCAATTCCTCCTGCAACATAAATCCCCCTCCCTCATCATTTGCCCCCCTGCTCTTTCATATGTTTATTTATTTGCTAAGAAAATCTTGCACTCATAGTCCCTCCTTTTGCACTTTCAATGCAACGATCTCGAGTTATTCTCCTTTTATTATTACGTAATGAAGGTTTATGATAACCTGGCCATAGTATAATGGCATTTACATTTTACCCTGCATTACAAAGTCAACAAATATCCATCCGCTTGTATTGCTAGTTACTCTTTCATCTCCATCAGCAACTGGATAGATTCTTCTCATAATTGCTGCATCATAATGTATGTGTACACATTCTCATACTTTATCGTTGGATAGGACCTGGAAGGGAGATTTAAGATCATAGCCCCACTTTCCTTGTGACAGCATCTGCAGAAATATCAGATTATTATGTGTTATGTATCTTATGTCTAGTAACAGCTACAACAAGTGATCGAACCTCCTGGGTAAGATCTTAAGCCATTTTGACTGACACTCTACTTGTAAGAGTCTGCAAGATAAAATTGGATATACCGACAGAGGGCACAGGTACTAACTCTACACAGAAATCCTTTTGCTGAAATAATAGCTTACCATGTTGGGTAACTCTGGGCGCCAATCCATCCCTGCATAGGCTGTTTCCTACCAGTAACCCGTATCCTCTTAATAACTTCCTAAGACATTGCAGCTGGGGCGGGACTAAGGGCCATCATTTCCAACTGTAACCAATACCTAGGAGGTTGTTCCTGGGGCAGACGTGGGATACCTTGCTGGATTCCTGGGTGGCCACACTTCCCATGCATCTCTGTGAATGACCCAGTCCTAGTTGCAGCCAGCCCAAGGCCGGGGACGATTTTACTGGTCATAGCCAAAAAGTCTTTCACAGGGCCTTTTCCCTTGAAAGTGTACATTCTGCATTCACAAATAAATCCACTGTACTTACATAGGTACCACCATGGCCACAGATCTTCTGTAATTCAAGAGTCGTTGTCAAGGGTTCTTTTCAAGCTGTTGTGCAACACATCCTCTTTGATGATGAGGATGATCTGACTGGTCAAGTAATCTTCTACTTCCTCACAGGTAATGCCCCACTGAATCATTCTTCCTGACAACACAATCCTTCTGATCAATTAAAATAGTACCTATCGGGTTATTTGACTGAGTGTTTCAGATCACATGTAATTCACCAATGTTAGTGTCTATATTGATCTACTGTGCCCCAGTGATAAACCCTGCTGCACGTTCTAATTAACCTAAATGGTTATTTGACCCTTGGCCCTGATATATTCCACAAGCAGCAAGGGCGGTATTTACTCCATCCCATAACCAATCCAATGCTTTCCTCTTATCCCTTTTAGCAAACATCTCTTTATACTGCCACTGTAATCTGATCTCCACTCCCTCCGTGCAACTATAAAATCGTGTTGTTACCTGGACTGCATATAAAGGGATTGAGACGAAAATTGTAAATAGTATACATAGTGAGACCTATCCATCTGAGCAACATAATCGTACCACAATGAATGAGAGAAAACCATGGTATTATTAGAAAATCCTGTTACCTCAAAAGTATGTGAGACTAGATATTGAATCATCAAACATGACTTATTTCCTACTCCGGCATCATATTGGCACAATACCTCTGAATTGCTGGAGTATCAGTATTATTAATGACACATTAACAATTCACCATCCAATTAAAATTCTTTCCTAACTCACATCTCTGTCCCTCTATAATGCATGTGTCTGGTAGAGCTACTAGGTGGAAACCTGAAGGAACGTCAACAGTGTCACTATAATTGTCAGCGCTTACTCACAGACCTGATACTTTCACAGCTGTTATGGTTATTGACACATTTGATACCAATAGCTGGTTCTCTACATTTCCTGTTCTGTATTTCTGTAATGCAAAACAAGAAAGCAGTGCTGCATCAGATCAGAAATGTAGGTTAGCTCTGGTAATACAATAGTTTCCTCCGTAGGCTCAATATTATCAGTTCCAGTGTCATGTTCTACAACTGGGCTAATAGCCTAAGGGCCTCATTACACGTTGTGCGGTAAAATCCGCAAATTACCGGCATGGCGCCCTTAATGTGTCCTCCCTCGTAGGAGGGCGCTAATAGCGTACCATTACGAGTACGCAGACACAAGCTTTGTGCCATGCCGGTAATGCCCCTCCAGCCTTACTGCGAATCTCCCCCAAAAGTCACTTACCGCCTTCCACGACAGTGCAGATAGCAACTCCGCCTTGACGCATCGTGCAAATAGCGGCCACCGCTAATAGCGGTGACCGTTATATACCGGGACCGGAAATAGCATCATCGCACAGGAACGGGAAAGAGCACGGCGGCCATCTTTAAAAACACAATCCATTGCCCCCTGGACCTGTTTGTGTTACCCTGCTGCCTGAGATCCATTGCTAGACTGTAACCATGTCCAAGGCACTAAAATAAACCACAGACCGCCAGCGAAAGGAGAAGTTCTCCACTGAGGAGTTAGTGATGCTGACTCAGACCTTAGCGGACAATGCAGAAGTGGTCTTCGCAAATGACATGCGGCGGGAGACCCTCCTAAAGAAGAAAGCAATCTGGGCCGAAGTGGTAACAAAAGTGAGTGCTGTAGGCACCAGCACGCGCACTGTACCCGAGTGCAGAAAACGATGGGACGACCTGAGACTCCGGGTCAGGATGATCCTGGCCGAGAACCACAAGACTGCAACCGCTGGAGGATCAGGGTCACCGATCAAGTTGAAGGAGTGGGAGGAGACATGCGCAAACCTCATCGGGGTAGAATGTATTGAGGGAGTCGGGAGGATGGAGCACGGCGTGCCAGACACTTCTGATGGAGGTAAGTGCACTGACTGATGCAAGCATGCAATGTGAATGTACAAGTCCCCACAAATGGCAGCCCTGGATCACTGCATCGATGGCCCGGCATCCACACATGCATCCCACCCTGCGCATGTCAGTGCCAGACCCCAACACACACACATGCATACATCAACAGAGCCAAGTGCCACACACAACACTGCATGGATGAGGCACTGAAATGACACCTCACATGCTTCCTCCACAATGAAGTTCAAACGGCCCCAAATGAATTCATGATGTAGCCTGCATTGAGTACATGCGACCATAACCAATGACATCCCCCTTCTTGTCCCCGACAGGGTCACATACAGACAGCGAGGGAGCATCCCAGGCACTCCCTGTGCAAAAGAAGAAAAGGCCACAGCCCAGCGAGGACGCACCAACAACATCAAGTGGAAAAAGGCCAAGGCCCCTATTGCAGCGTCCAAAACAACTCCTGCGCGCCACTGCCAGTGACACGCAAAACCCTACTGCCCCACCTCTGGAGGTCCACTCCCCCCCCAAATCACCACCACCGAGGGTCCACCCTCAGCTGTTGCCGGTCCGGCAGGGGAGGCGGCAGCCATTGCCCCATTGTCCGACGTGGATGAGCCCACAGAACTCGATCTGCCTATGCACACCCCAAGCCCTGCTGTAACCCCCGAGCAATCACCCCTACACACACCTGGCTCGCACGTCACCGTTCACGAGTCCATGGAGGCCTTCAGTAGCCCCCCAGAGGCGGCATCTGCACACCAGCCAGCATCAGGATGCGCAGCAGACACACCACCACAGGCCGCCACTGCCCTTGACCTGGCCAGCGTCATCCAGCGCCAGCAGGCTCTCACAGACCTCGTAGGTCAACATGTGGAGGAGGTTGCCCGTCTCAGGGCTGACGTCGGGGAGACATCCAGGCACTCCAGTCGTGCACAGACAGGCTGTGTGGGGAGCTGATACGCGTCCGGGAGGTGCTAACACGCACCGCAGATGCAATGAAGTGCCAATTTCCACCGGGCCAGTCTGCCACCTCCTCGACCACCAGTTCGCAGAAGACAGGCCCAATCAGACGCTCTTCACTCACCACGAGGCGCACCTCCAGCCAGCCCCCAAATGCTGGCCCTGGCAATGAACAATAGGGCGTGAATGTCCATTGACCTCTGTGCATGCCTGGACACATACATTGTTGGAGACTCATGAGGGACAGTTGTGGGGGGTGGCGGGAAGGGTGTGATGGGACATTTGTGGGGGGTGGAGGGAAGGGTGTGATGGGACAGTTGTGCGGGTTGGGGGAAGGGTGTGATGGGACAGTTATGGGGGGTGGGGGGAAGGGTGGCGGGATGGTTGGGGACTTGCACATTTTTCAGTTTCTGTTCATTAATACACTGTTGTTTGAGCAAAACACAGGCCTTGACTCCTTCATTGTGTATGATCAATTTATTGATGCCAAGGCCAATTGTGAGCTAACAAACAGACACCAGTGCATCACCAGCCATATACAGGTGACAGTATGACTACATATTACTCAAAATATTTGGTTGATCAAATGCTGACTCAAAGCACGTCCCTCCTGGCCACCCCCTCTTGCATGACCTGCATCCCCTTCACCTCCATCCTCATCCCCGTCATCATCCTCATCAGGTGCCTCCATTTCAACGTCAGGGGGCAGTGGCACATTCCGTCTCATACACATATTGTGCAGCATGACACATGCCGTGGTGATCTTTGCCACCTTCTCATGGCCATACAGGAGGGCACCACCAGACCTGCTAATGCACCTAAACCGTGACTTCAGAAGTCCAAAAGTCTGCTCGATGACGAGACGGGTACGGGTATGTGCATGATTGTATTCTTCTTCGTGCCTGTTCTGTGGGTTCCGTACAGGTGGGAGGAGCCACCTCTTCAGAGGATAGCCCACATCACCTACATGGGGGGACGAATGGGTTCCTGTTACTTTTTGACACATGTGTGGCCTGTTCATGTCACATACTTTGGCCTATCATTGTGATTCATGTACACATTCAACTGCATCAATGAATATGGTCTGTGTGACTGCTTTGTGCAAAGGTGAGCGCAAGCATGGAAGTAGACATGCCCCATTGATGCCTCCAACAGTGACTTCCATGTCCTGGGTGAGGCCAGGTCATTGGTGTCCCTGTGGGCAGGCACATTTGGTACCACACTGGTGGTGTACTGTCCTTCCGACATTGCTGTTGCCATGCGAGAGGCAACACTTCAGGGTGCCATGGGTTTGTGGTGCATTGCCATAGCTAGGGGGTATCCCTTTGCATGCATCCAAGGGCACAATGCATTGTTGATGTTGTGCTGTAGGAATGCTGCATGACTATGTTGACGGCATGGATGACATTTGTGTATTTCGTGGCGTGGAGTGTCGTGCAATGTGGATGAGGATTGATGTTTGATGTCACTAGATTTGGATTGTCAGCTGTGTCGTGTGGCATATACTTGCATGTCCGTTCATCCCAAGTACATTGCTGCCCTCACAGATGCCCATTAGCGTACATTTGTATGTGCATTTGGGCGACGGACTACAGGCTACACCCAGTTGGAGTATCTATCTACCCCCCCAATGCACACCCAGTTGGAGTATCTATCTACCCCCCCAATGCACACCCAGTTGGAGTATCTATCTACCCCCTCAATGCACACCCAGTTGGAGTATCTATCTACCCCCCCCAATGCACACCCAGTTGGAGTATCTATCTGTCCTCCCCAATCACACTGCCATGTGCTTGGCCTGGAACTCACCAAGTAGCCACGAACGTTGTCCCATTTGTCGCTCCATGTAGCGGGGGATAGTTGAGTTCCGCAGGACCATGGAATCATGGGTAGATCCTGGAAATCGGGCACAGCAATGTGTGATTATCTTGTTTGCGTCACATACCATTTGGACATAGATGGAGTGGAATTGCTTCCTGTTTCGGTAGACTACTTCATTGTGATGTGGGACGACCAATTCCACATGTGTACAGTTGATGGCCCCAATGCAACTTGGGATGCCTGCCAGTGAATAGAAGCCAACTTTGGTGTTTGCAATCTCCTCGGCAGTCCGTGGCATGGATATGTGTTTGGGTACATGCTTCAGGAGGGCATCGAGTACCTGGTTCAGTATGCGTGAGAATACTGGTTGGGAGATGCCATGCATCTGCCCCACTGTATGCTGGTAGGTTCCTGTGGCCAGGAAGTGGAGCACTGTCACCACCTTGAGTAGAGGGGGGATGGCAGTTCGGATATCTATGAGGCTCACAATGTCGTTGTGTATCATGTCCACGATGCTGGTGATGGTGTCCCGGTCCAGACGGTACAGGGTGTGTATCTGCTCAGGTGTTAGGTTAAATGGACTGGCTCTGATCCGGGGAATTGGTGGGTGCCTCTGTGGTATGATTAGGTGGCGTGGTGGTGCTTGCTGTGCCTGTCTGGCCCTCCTCCTCCTCCTGCCTCTCCTCTGTGCAGCCTGTTGTTGTAGCAGCAGCGCTGCAATCAGGTCCTCCAGGCCATGTAATGCTGCCAGTATTGGAACCATCTTGGTGTGGGAAGGGGTGTGGGAAGGGGTGTGGTGTGCTTCTTTTGAGCAGCCACAGTCTCCATTGCCTCCACCTGTGCTGATTTTGGCCACCTGTGGCAGGTGTTGACACTGCTTAGTTCTTTTAACGGGTGGTTCGTGATGGCGGTATTGCCGCCATGCCGGTAAGGGGTTTTGGGGTATTTACCATGGCGCTATTGCCGTGTGCACTAGCCTTGTGATGGTGTGCTATTAGCGGCATGTCGTTATTTACGGGTTGGCGGATCGCGCGCACGCGGACTGACCGCTATTAGTGGCACCGTAATTAGCGGTGCCGCTAATGGCGGTGAGATGGGTCGTAATCCGCATGGGCATTTAACGTTACCGGTATTCCATTACCGGTAACGTTAAATACCTACCGCCATCCGTGTAATGAGGCCCTAATAGTCAAGGAAGGTTCTACTGCTGCTAAGGCTCAAGCATAGCTCCCATCTGAGAGTCAATTGGGGAGTTCTTCACATGGATGTGGCACCTGACCTTGCTGGCATTGGGGTGGTTACTGTCAGAACCCTAGAAAAGGATCAAGGCCACAATCCTATCTTCCATTAAGATCACAGGGTCCCCACAATGAAACAATGTACCTGCATAGACACCAGGACCATGATTTAACTTCTTCAGTTGTCACTACATGGGATTAATTAAAATTTCTCCCAAGGATGCATCACTTTAGTACAGGTTGAAGGTCCCTCAAGAGACGGCAACAGCTTAATAAGTGAAGGAAGCAGCAAACGGGCACAGCTAGCAGACAATGTGTCCCCTTATTGTTCATTGTTGGGGGTAGCACAGTGTGCTTACAGTGCATCACGTGAATCCAATTAGGGAACCCACAGACCTCTACAGCAGTGTTAGTCACCAGGATTACCCGAACAGGTCCCTGCCACCAGGGTGCAAATGCACAATTTCACTGATAACTTTTGATCATCACAAATTCGCCGGAATCCTTAGAATGGCAGGCTTCAGGGGGCCTGAACAGATTTGACAGAGAAAATTAGTATCTTAAGATAGGCCACCATGATTTCATCTGACAAGTGAATGTTCAAATGTGCAAGTTCAATGGGTGGGGAAGATGGCAGCCTTATCGGGCTTCCAAAAAGAACAAGTGGAATCATCCTGTTTACAGCGTGGTGTACTATGGATGGTGAGCAGAACTAAATGTAGGGCCTCACACCATTTTTAGCTAGTGTCTTGGCACAATAGTTTTTCATTAAGCCATTGTGGTGCTCTATCGTCCACATCCGCTGACTGTGAATGGTGCGGCAATGGAGATTGTGTTGCAAATTAATAGCAGAAAGGAGCTCTTTGATGACACAGGTCACAAAGTGGGTCCCTTGCACAATATTTATGGTGAGCGGAAATCAAAATCCTGGCATAAAGTCTCTGATGAGAATTATTGCTACAGTTTAGCTTCTGCTCATCTGCATGGATAAGACTCGACCAGACATGGAGAAGATATCAAGGACGATTAACACATATTGGAAATTGTTGCAGTGGGGCAATTGAAGTAAATCCACTTGGATACTTATGAACAGGCCATAGTGGGGTGGGGGCAGGGGTTGGGGAGTGTGTGTGTGCTCCCTGTGCAGCCAGAACAGTTTTCACACATGGGCCTCATTACAAGTTAGCCGGTCCGGTGCCAATAAAACCGTAATGGCACCGTTTTCCGGACTGGCTAACTACGTGTTCTCTGGCCGTGTGTTGGTACACCCGCCAGGTCTGACCTGGCAGACGTAATGCCACACGGCCACAGACAGACGCAGAAACACTGGCACCATTACGACATGGTGCCGGTGTTTCCACTTCCCCATTCCAGTGGAGTCCTATGGGACATGCAATACCATGGGACTCCATGGGAATGGGGATTTACAGAATGCCAGCTCCAGAATTACCGGCAAGTCCGGAGCCGGTAAATCCCCACGAGTCCAGCGGCAGCGTGCCGGTTTTACCGGCACGGCTAGCGCTGGACTCGTAATAGGGCCCAGACACATCATTTACAGTCTAGGGCTAATTTTGCGAACTCAGGATCAATGCAATACTTTTCAAGGGTGGTGATCATCCCACTCTTCTCTATGTGTGCTTTCCTATGGTATATTCGGTCTAAATGTGATAGTAATACTTTTTGTGCCAGCAAGTGTCCATCCCTCCAGAGGGAATCTTCATGGAGCTTAAACCCTTTGTGTGCCCAATTGTCTTTCTTCACTAGGAGGGTGATGATCCTGTAACATAGCTAATTCTTTGACATCACAAAAGGAGGTGGCGGTTTGACCTTCCTCATGGGAAGTATTTATGCGCCTTGGGAGACAGTTATAGCTGCAAGCTTGGCAGTGGAAACAGCAACGATATTCTCAAAGCTCACTTCATCATCCAGTGAATGCTGAGCGTCACACTTTATTATTGCTATCAGTTTGGGGAGCACTATGCCATCTAAAAAGTATCTTTGATTCTTAGTAGTAGAGTCTGATGAGGTGAGGAAGCTGCGTTGCTTCCATAGCTGTCCAAAATCATGTGGTACATGAAAGCATACAGGCAATCAGTGTAGATATTTACTGACCTGTTCCTTTGCCAGTTGCCTTAATGAGTGCCACAAGTTCTGCTACTTGAGCTGAATTAATGTGAGGTAGCTTCTCACTTTTCACAACTTCCCCGGAGCACAAACTGCATACCCTGACATCAATACACCATTTTGATCTGATTGTGCAATGGAGTGTCAGTTAAATCGTTGTGGGTGTATTAATACAGAATGGGTAACAGCAACACAGTCATGAAGATCTATCTTGTTCAGTTCTCCATCCTGAGGAGAGGGGAGTAGGGATGCTGGGTCCAACACAGAGCATTGGCGTGCAACAATATTAGAAGTCTTTCGATAACAGAACCTCATATTGGTTAGTTCAGGACACAGAGATGTGTTTCTTTCAGCAATAATGACACTACAGAGTGTGACACTGCCACTTCCAGAGGGGAACCCAACACAATGTATTTGCACTGCTGTACTGTAGTGACAGCTGCATCTAGTGGCCACAGACAAAGCAACATGCCAGCTGCTGCTATATCAAGTTCATTGCTATATTAAGAAATAGTTTTTTTATGGAACCCATGTCTCTGTGTCAGCACGGCAAGGGCAAAACCAATCCTCTCACAACAATACAAAGTGAATCTTTTCTTATAATCAGCTAATCCCAAAGCAGGTGCCTCAATCAGCTTCTTTTTCATTTCAGAAAAAGTCTCTTCGGCTTGTAATGACCATTGCAAAGGCTCAGGGGTATTAACTATGGTATACATTTGTAAAGGCTTCATTGGCTTAGTATATCCGAGGATCCCTTGAAACCAAGCATACCAAGAAATTCTCTCATTTGTGTAATCGTTTGGGATTTGTATCTTTGTATACAGCCTCTTTTCTGGAGGAGGAGACTATGGGCCTCATTATAACTCAGGCGGTCCGGAAATAACGGTGGCGGTAAACCCGCTGGCACTGTTGTTTCCGGACCGCCTGATCCCGACTCCTGCAGGCGGGAGGTGATGTTCCCGCCAGGTCTGAGCGGGCGGGTTTAACACCGCCCGCCTGCAGGCGGACGAGGAAACACTGGCAGCATTACGAGATGCTGCCGGTGTTTCCATGATCCCCATTCCCATCGAGTCCCACAGGACTCGATGGGAATGGGGATTAACACCATTCCGCCTCCGTGATTCCCGGAAAACCGGGGTTGTAATGCCCTGGTAATTCCAGGAATCACGGAGGCGGAATGGTAATACGAGTCCGGCGGTAACCAGGCGGTTTTACCGCTGCGGTTACCGCCGGACTCGTAATGAGGCCCCTAGACTCAATTTTCCATCACAATACATGTCTCAATGATATTGTGACGGGACATCAAATCCCAAGGAAATACTGTACTCTTTCACTACACAATTGCCATTTCTTCGGAGAAGCTCTATGGCCTGTATTAGCCACAGCAGTCAGAAGCACTCATGTGTCCTCCTTGCAAGCCTCATACAGAGGGGAGACCAACAGGAGGTGGTCATCAATGTACTGAACCAACTCTCATTTTACTGGGAATCAGGTGTCATCTGGATCATTATTCAGATATTTGGAAAACAGGTAACAGAACTTTGGGTAGCCTTGGGGAAACCTGGCCCAGGTGTACTGAATTCCCCTATGAGATAAAGCAAATAGGTATTGGTTGCAAACATGTATAGGAACAGAGAAGAAAGCACAATACAAATCTACTACCATAAAGTGAGTAGCAGTAGGTGGTATGTAGGCACAAACAGTTGCTGAGTTTTGAACTCTGGGAAAGGATGGAATAACCATTGATTTAACTGCTGTCAGATCCTGTATGAATCTGCATGTGTCTCTCCCAGGCTTCTTGACCCACAAGATCAGAGTATTGCATGGACTGGTAGCACAGACAATGGTACCTTGTTTCAAGAGGGATTCAATGACCAGAGTATTTCCTTCCCAGGCTTTTGGCTTTAAGGGATATTGTGGAAAACTGCACAACCTCTTGAAAAGGTCCACCTTAATTTAAACTGGTCCAGCATTATGTATGCATGAACCTCAATATCATGTACTGACCATAGGGCTTGGGGTATAGAGTCTATAAGACTTTGCAGGACAGCTGGCCACTCTCCTGCCACAGGCTGTGCACTAGGTTCAACTGATATATGAAATACTGTCAGAACAGCTTCAGTATCATGGTCAGGGACACTTAGAAAAGCCCCGTCTGGTGTGCAGTGAATGTTACATCTGACCGTCCACAACAAACCTCTACTTGAGTGATCAATTTGGATAAAGAAGTTACGGAGGAAGGCATATATATCCGTTATAGGGCCTAGTGTGACTTTGAGGAGTTCAGTTATCGGTTTATTACCAGGATTTTAGAAATCCCCACTGCCTTCACCGTTTTTGTGGACTATGCGACATTTGGGAAACAACCAAATTGTATGGCAGATCGACTACCATCAGTGTCAAATAGACAATGTATACTTTTCCCTTCGACTTCACATTGTACAGAGGGCCCCTCCTGGTCCACTGGTTGCAAAGGATTAACGTTAAAAGCATGTTTCACTTCGAGCCAGAATGAGGCGGGGTCTGTTGGCGGTGCTAGGAATGACTATGTGGCAAGTTTGTGCCATTTGGGTTTGGGAAGGGGTGTGGTCCATTTGTATTGTGGTTAGGAAAGGTAGCTGGAACACTGACTGCAGGGTTTGGGTTTGGAACTTGGTCCTGGGGGATTGGAAACACAATACCTTGGGCTGGTAGAGAGACTCATTCTTCCAATGCCCAGGCTGCTTACAATAATTGCACACTGATGGGTCAACATACTGTCCCTGTGCCTCCTTGTCATTGCCATTGTCGTTGTTTCCCTGTGCCTCCTTATATATCCCTCAGGGCCTTGTGGTGCTTTCTGCCCATTCATTCCCTGTTGCTCAGAATATTCCCGGTGCCCAGTGAATCCCTGCTGTGGAGCTCTTCTGCCATTGCCACTTCCCTTACCCTCAAAACACCCCCAGAACCCACCCTTTGCTACTGGGCTGCTTGCGTCTGTCCCTGTAGATTGTGCAGTTGCAACATCACTAATTAGTTTTCAATGTTTTCTTTCTTTTGTTCTGGCAAGCTACGCAATGATTTGCAACTGCAACAAGTTACACTAATGATTTGTTCTGCCATACAATACAAATTTTCTTAATTTGGGCTTGTTTTTTAGGCATCAGACCAGAAAACAAGCAATTAACTATTGCTTCTGCCACTGCCTCATTGGGCTTGCTGACACCTGCTTATTGTGTGAACACTATTTTCTAAATAGTTGGGAGGAGATTCACCCTTATTCTGTTTGCAGTTCCCAGTTTTTCCCCACTCCGCTTTCCAGGGCCAGATTTAAGGTCTGAGAGTTATAAACCTATTTATGATTCTTGATTTGTTCAAGAGCTTCCCCATTGCCAGGATTCACTAGTGGCAATTAGCGTGTTGGGTCAATCTTTGCCTAACCCTGGTACGCAACACTCTTCTCATAAGTTGGTTCATCGGGGTCAAAGCAGTGTTTTAACACTGAAGTACTATGAGGGTCTCTTCAATAAAATGCTGGGATTCCTCTCTAATATTGGAAGATTGCTTGGCTAAACGTGCAGATCACCCGGGGTCCAGAGAACATGAAGGGTAAGTAAATGAGGAACCCACCTTCCACCGCTGGGGCTCCTGGCATCTGCCTCAATGGCACTTGCAAGAGATAAGAATCTACCACATATGGTGCCGCCCCTCACAACGGCAGTGTATGAGAGGGCGGTGCATTTGGCATAAACTGAATTCCAGGGGCACCATAGATACTCACTCCTGGCTGCATTTCTGCAACACATGTCGGCATTTGCTGCAGCACTGTAATTGGTGCCTCTGTGACACCTGACGTTGGGGCGCTCAGAGCAGTGGCCTCCCTCCTACAGTGCCACCGTACAGACAATAGTGAAAAAATCAATGTCATTGCCATCTTTGTCTCATCGTTTGGCTTTCACTTTCACCTTTTTGCAAATGACAGTCAACTATTTTTCTCCTTTCCCATCTTCATCTCAGCAACCTCAGGACACATTAGGAACTATCTCATTGCAATTTGTCCCTGGATGGGTCTCCGCTGCTGCATGTTGAATTTTTCAAAAAGAGAAGCCATCCTTCTCCAGGCTTTCAATGCCATCCCTCCCCTGCCCTCTCCTATCTCCTTCCTGCCTGACCTTCTTTCCCCCTTCACCCAAGGGTCCCAATCTTGGGCTTCTCTTTAACAGCGACCTTTAACTGCAACAATTCATCATTACCAGTGCCTCCACTGCTCGTATTAACCTCCTCAACATTCAGAAATCAACTTAACTCTGTACTAACTAAAGATTTTCACTGAATATATACATATCTCTCTCTATATATATATATATCTATATATATATATATAGATATATATAGATATGTATATATATATTTTAATATTATTATATAGATATGTGTATACATATTCAGTGAACATCCTTAGTTGAAGCACTGTTAAGGTGAAACAATCTGATGCAATGAAAACCTTGAAACTCAGTGAAAACACTTTAGTTGGAGTAACATTAAGGTACCGATTTAACATCACAAACCCCCTAGAATTCTGCAGGTGCTGGAAGCTATGCCGCCTTAACTATGAGACCCCCATTGCGTGGTCCCCATGACATCACAAATTACATCACTGATGTTATCACATATGACATCACTTATGACATCATGAGTGACATCACTGGTACAGCAGATCATGTGGGCAAGGAAGAGAGGTGCAAAATTAAAAAAACTTTTTTCTGCAAGTCAAGAGTGGATTCAGGTTGGTTGGAGTTTGCATTTAAATGTACTGTCCATTTACAACAATGGTATTCTTACGAATCAGAGTTATAACATTAAAACCAAATCAAATGTTAGGTCTTGACCATATAAAATAGTAAAGGATAGGGAAGGTAGCCTGCAAGGGTCAACAATTTTAAAAGAAAAACATTCATGTTGCAAGGACACATAGTAATCAGGACCAGAATGTCTAACGTACTGATAATCAAACGTTGTAATCATTTTAGTGGTGGGGTTTGAAGCTGGCCCTCCACTACATGTTTTGGACTACGACTCCCATTTATACCCACCAGTGCCTATGCTGGGTAGGGCTAGTGGAGGTTGTAATGCTAAACCTCTGGATAGCCAAAGCTTGCAGGCCTCTCCTATATTGCATCTTAATTGTCAATTCCCATGTGCCAGATCAACCTTCTGTAGTTCACCAACTATTATTTATAATGCTTGACAAATGTTTTCAGATCATCATAAAAGGCAGGGTGTTATATGTTCAAATACAGTTAACATTGATCCCCATGTCTGGTACTTACCAGTAAGGTCATTAAGGGGGTTGTAGGTGATGTCATGCATGATTTCACATAGGATGTCATCAATGATGGCATCTGGCATGTCCTAAGTGGCTAGAGAGTGCGGTTGTGTGGAAGAGCTGTACGTGCTGCAAGTATGGGTAAATGCGGACACACCTTGCCCTACATTCAGTGCTTGGTTTGGATCAACGTACATGCAGAAGTCGGTTTGAGTGTATATGAAAATGTGGCCTATTAGTGAAAGTGACATGGTGACAGGCACAGTGTAATGTAAATGCATATGTGCGACATCATGGGAAATGTAAATGTGTGGGCAGCTTACCCGGATGCTTTGCCATATCACAGAAACTGTCTTTTTAAATGCAAACTCCAACCAACCTGAATAACAGATTGACAATTTATCAATAGCGGGGAAGATCACTCAAAACATTCATTAAATTGAGATTGAAAGCATAATTATCTCTGATCATTCCCCATTCAAAATGGATGTGTGCCTGGACTACTCATCTAAGAGAGCTAACTCCTGGAAAATGAACACATTGATTCTGGAAGACAAGGGTGTGTTTCACATATTAGTACAAGAAGCAGATCACTTTATGAAAACAAACAGGATTGGTGAGGTCAACAATGATATAGTCGGGGAAACTTAAAAATGTGCTCTGCAAGGGCTCTGATAGGCCTTTCTAGCAAAAAGATGAAGACCCAGGAACACAAACTGAAGTCACTTATTAATATAGTTAAAAATTTAAAAAAGGAACTTGTGATAAAACCAAATGAAAATAATAAAAAGGAACTCATTAGGAAAAAGTATGACTTGAATAAGTGGCTAAGTGAAAAAACAGAATATACATTATTAAAGAGTAACAATGTATGCACTTTCAAGGAGAGAAATGCAGAAACTTATTAGCTCACTGTTTGGGTATTGTCAGTGGAAGCAGAGCAATCTGTGCAACAGAGAAACATTCAGGAGAAATGACATATAACCCCAATTTGATCAATGAAGAATTCAGAAATCACAATGAAAGCCTTTACACTGATCATATTGAAAACAAGAATGATATATCAAGTTTTCTAAGAAAGGTGATGTTGCCAAAGAAAAGGATGCTTTAGAAAAGGAAATGTGCAGATACATAAAGTCTTCCAGTGGAATTGTATTGGATAATGGATGACATGGTTTTCAGTCTTATGGAAAATATGAACAGATTTGGCTTGAGCAAAGGTATTCTCCTAATGTGTCGCTTCGTCACGCTACAATATCAGTACTGCTCAAGAAGGATAAATATCCAACAAACTATATTGGGAAATTATAGACCTATCAGCCTCATTCATTCTGACTGTAAGATATTGCCAAAATTGACAGCAAGAAGGCTGGATGAATTTTGCCTAGATTGGTAAACCCAAACCAAGCAGGATTTATAAAAAGAAGGCATTCAGCAATAAATATGAAAAAATGTGTCTTGACGATTCTTGAGGGTTGTAAGTTGAAAACTGGGGTCACAGCACTTTCTTTAGACGCAGAGAAAGCATTTGATCGCATGAACTGGAGCTTCTTGTTTATGACACCTGAAGAAATGGACTTTGGACAGCAATATTTAAGCTCGGTCAAGCTACTTTTTTTCGAATGCAACTGCGGCTGTATTAACTAATGGTATGCGCTCTGAAAGCTTTAAGTTGGGAAGAGGAACAGAGAAAAATGCTGCCTTTTGCCATTGGTATTCCTTCTGGATTTAGAACCTCTAGCAATTGTGATCAGCAATGATGATAATATCTTAGGATTTCATTTCAATGGAGTAGTGCAGAAGTTATGGCTGTATACGGACGACTTATCGCTAGTCCTCCAGGAACTTTCTAACTCCATTTCCGCTTTACTGGATCAAATAGATCAGTTTGGATGACTTACCGGATACAAGATAAATTGGCTTGAATCAGAGGACATGCCTTGTTCCCTAACATGCATGAAAAGTGCACAAGCAATCCATGGATTTTCAAAGTGTCTTTCGAAAAGATGTACCTGGGGATCTGGCATGTAAATGATAAAAGCAATATGATGTTGGAGAACATTAAGGTAGCTCTTTACAAGCTAACTTTGGAAACGTCTAGATGGAAAGCATTGAATCTATCCTTATGGTACAGGATACACGCTTTGAAGACGACGGCTGCCCTGCATTTAAATTACATACTGAGCATGATCCCTTGTTGGGTCTTCAAAGGTGTATTGGAAAACAATTGATACATTAATTCAGGAGTTTTTATGGGATCATAAATCCCCCAGAACGAAACTCTGGAAATTACAACTACCATATAACAAAGGGGGTATGGATGTACCCAACTTTTCTAAATACTAACTTGCTTTTATGTCAAGGCACATGCTGGGCTTGTTGGAAAATTCCATGGATGAATGGACAATGGCTGAGGCTAGTAGGAATGGTCCTCTAGAACCCCAGGCATTACTAACCTCAAGTAATGAACACAGAATGGAGACCATGGCCTGAAAGAATTCATGAAAATTGGTTGAAAATTTTAAAACTCTTCAATCAAGACTCATACATGGCTCAACCAAGCTATCAGGATTAATACAAAGCCTTTGTTGTTCTGGCCCAATTGCTACCTGGGGTGGATGCAATGGGTTGAATATCTATTTAGGATTGAAAAGTGGATATCTTTTAAGAATCTTAAGGTTGTTAAAGGTCTCAAAGACTGTTCATGAAGAGAATACAGAACCTTAAAGGCAGCTATGCCCCGTATGGAACAATTTGCTGACTCAGATATAAAAGACACTATTACACTATCGGGTAAACAAGATCACATGGCGGTTTACAGTCTTTTAAATGGTGTAATGAAAGGGAATACTCTACTCTTAGGGTCACGGCCATAATGCCTTACCTCAGAAATGAATGGAGCAAGTTGGGAAGCCATCTGTAGAAATATACCCAGATGTCATTAAACTTGAGAAAAAGAGCAAGACAGAGCAGGTTAAATGTGTGTAGAATGCAGAGATAGGCACTACGTGATTCCAATACATGTTGTGGGAGTTGGCATAAAACAGGCAAACTGGAACACATGCTGTGGGACTGTAACAAAGTGTGCCACTTTTGGAGGGATGATGATGATAGATGATAGGTTATTTATAACGCGCTTAATACCCATAGGTTTCTAAGCGCGGACCCAGGGATCGAACCTGTGTTGCTCCGTGTCATCTTGCTTCCAAGGCGAGCATGTTGCCCCTGAACTATCCTCCCAAGTCGAGTTGTTAAATAAAGTGCTTGGTATGGATTTAGAGTATGACTTTGAAACATTGATTTTGAGGGAAGATGTTATTTTGGAGGACCTGACTGAAGTACATAAAAGTAGGCTATTTAGAGCACAATTAATGGAGGGCCAAAATAATATTTTAAAAGATTAGAAATTGACCAAACATCCTACTACAGAATTGTGACCTCAGGAAATGTATACGCTCTCCCAAACTGTAAGTGTGATATTGAAGTAGCAGAAGAAAAACTACAGTTTTTGAGGACATTTGGGATAGATTTTTGGAATTGGATTTAGAGTTAATATAGAGGAGAAGAGGTGGAAAGGATGCCCTTTTTTATTTTATTTTTTCTTTGTCTTCTATTATCTGAAAGGATTATGATAAGGTTTTCACTGTTGTATATAAATGCTGTATGTTGTTAATTTAAAAAATAAACCAAAAACCTCAAAGTAAAACAATGTTAAGGGTAATTTAAAATAAGGTAAGTGTACGCAGAGTGGGAACAACAATGTTAAGGTGCAAACACTCACCGTATACCACTACAAATTCAACTGTGAAACACAAAGTAAAAACACTTACTCCATACCACTACAAATCAAACCTTAACACTCACTTCAAGTATAAGGCAGGTTATATCCATACCACAGTCAGTATTCCTAGATCCATCCTCAACACATGCCTCACCTTAGCCTTTTTCCCAGAAGCTTTAAAAACTTCTCACGGCAAACCCCTCCTAAAAGAAAATCATCTCTTGATCCCCTGCGACCAGTAGACTACAGACCAATTGCTAACACCCATTTCCTAGCTAAACTCATTGGCCACACTGCCTACTCCCAACTCGGTACTTTCACGGAAACCAACTACCTCCTCGACCCCGCGCAATCTGGTTTCAGACCCCTTCATGGAACTGAATCATCCCTAGTCTCCATATGGGACGACTGAAAAAACACTACAGGCAGGGTTGTGTCGCACTCATACTACTTGACCTCTCAGCAGCATTTAGCAGCATTTAGCACCATTAACCAGAGCATCCTCATTGACAGGCTCCACTCCCTCGCCATTAGGGACACTGCACTGAAGTGGATATCCTCTTTCCTTGCTGACACCAAATCACCTACCTCCATCCTTTCACTTCATCTGCTCGACCCATCAATAACAGAGTCCCTCAAGGTGCCTGCACAAAGCCCTCTCCCCGCACTTACCCATGCACACATCCTCACCTGCTACACCTACGCTGAGGACACTCAAATCATCTTTAGAATCCACTCCCCAACCAGACCTTGAATCTGGCCTCATAGGCATTGTTCACTGGATGACTGTCAACCATCTCCTACTAAATCCCGGGAAATCAGAGATCATGATCTGTGGAAAGACAGCACTCTTCCCGCAACCTTCCCTCTGGCCTCCCTCCCTAGGCCTCTCCCACTTCATCTGCCATAGTCAAAACCTTGGGCTGCACAATGGACACTGACCTGACTCTTTCACAACATATTTACAATATGTCCAAATCCTGCTAACTATATCTCTACATACTCAGATGCATTTTCTCAACCTCTCCTACACCCAAAGAGTGACAGCAATCATGTCCATTTTCCTCTCCCGACTAGTCTACACAAACTCTCTCTATCTGTGCGCCCCTGCCTACCAACTCAAAAAGCTCCAACGAGTCCAGACCTCTGCAGCTAGACTCCTCCTCGCCCTCGGTCAGAGAGAACACATCACCCCTGCCCTCAGTACCCTCCACTGGCTTTGAAACAGGTGGCGGGTCACTTTCAAAGTCCTGTGCATCCCTTATCGAGCATTAAACGAGACAGGTCCTAAATACCGGCAACAGAAAATCACCCACTATCACCCCACTAGAAACCTGTGATCAGGCCCTGCTCTCTTTCTGGTGATTCCCCTTTTCAAATCAACCAGAATTGGAGGCACCACTTTCTCCATCCAAGCCCCCACCATCTGGAACTCTCTGCCGCTTAACCTCCGATGCATAGAGGACCACCTGACCATCTGGATAGCCCTCAGGACATGGCTATACCCTTCAGCACCATGACTAAGCCTGCCCTCACCCCCTGAACCAACTATTGAATCCCTGGAGGACCGCAGAATGATCAAATCACCAAACAACGGTGCGCCAATGTGCACCCACGCAGTAATCTAAGACATTCTGCACTACACATCTGCAATTAGAATGCAGCTATCCCCACCAGAAAATTCGCCCTAGCTGCACACACAATGCCCCCCCATTTCACATACTTTGTACAACAACTCTTCCATTAGAGTAAAGCTACCCCCCCCTGATAAAATCTGGTCTAGCTGCGCACATAATGTCTCTCCTGCTTCACATACTTTACACAACACCTCTACCACAACTATGCAGCTATCCCCCTGATAGAATGTGGCCTATCCGCACACATGATGCCTCACCTGCAAAACTCCTCTGCCATTAGAATGCAGCTATCGGCCACGATAAAATTCAGTCTAGCTGTACACATAATGTATCTCTCGCATACTCTCCAGACTACCCCCATCACCCGTGCACTACTGTAAGACACTTTGCACAACTCTTCTGCCATTAGAATGCAGCTATCCCCCACAGTAAAATTGGGTCTAGCTACACACGTAATGCATCTCTCACAAACCCTCGGGACTACCCTCAGCACCCGCGCACTAATCTAAGACAGTTTGCACAACTCTTCTGCCATTAGAATGCAGCAAGCCTCCATGATAACGTCTGGTCTAGCTGCACAAATAATGTCTCTCGTGCTTCACATACTTTGCACAACACCTCTGATACTAGAATGCAGCTATCCTCCCGCCATTTGTGATGTCACCTTTGATGTCCTGGGTGTAAGTCTTAGCAGTGCATGGCAGTGGTGGGAGTTATGGTTGCATGGCTTACCATAAATGGCAAATTTCTTTGGTTTTTCGATTTTACCTTGCAATCATAAAGTCCCTTTAACAAAGATTTTTTCAATGAATTTCATAGGTTTTTATTAGTGCAACTTAACCATAATGTCCCTTTAACAACGTTTTTTCACTGAATTCCAATGGTTTTTATAAGTAAAAATATTTCATGATTTTACAGCACTGTATATCATTTATTAATAATTCCTCTTTTAACATATATGAAAGGACTATAAACCTCCTTTAACAAACATATTTTTTGCAGCACATACTGATGTGTCTCATTTTCAGCAGTGCATGGTAGTGATGCAAGTGATGGTTGAATTTCCTAGGAGATGAGTGTCCCCCATGACCGTGGCCCCATAAAACCACCCTCATTATCCACTGCACCTAGCCTGTATCCTGTCCAGTGTCCACTATCCCCCCATAATGTGACCAATGGCCAGTGCTCATGGGTTGCAAACCATGTCCAGTGTCCACAATCCAAAGGGTATGAGCTTCGGCTAGTCTGCAGGCCCTAAGAAGAAAGACAATTGTCTGTGCCGGGGGGCATGCCCCATGCCCAGCCACCAAAGTTGTATTATTATTTTTTGTAGCTACATTTTGACACTTTGGAAAAATAAAACACAGGACAGATTTGCAAAGTCATGCTTTCAGGTCCTTGCTGATGCGCCTCACACAGGGTTTCTGCAAACCGTTCCAGAAAACCCATCCATTCTGCTTGTGGCTGTAGCCGCAAGCAGAATGTTTTTCCCCATTAAAAACTATCCCTGTTTCAAAAATTCTGGCACATAACCGGTCGTGGTGGCCATGCCCTCTTTAACCCCATTGACTGTCCCTGGTCACCATGGCCAGTAGACAGATTGTCCAGACCATGTCCATGGCCACAGGCTATGCCTCAGGCACCAAAGTTATATCACTATTATTTGCACCTGTCGTTGCCTGGGGCCAGGCCCACTGCCCCCTTTAACTGCAGATCCGGTGCCTGGTGGCCATGCCCACATTAGCCCCATAGCCGGGTCATGGTGGCCATGGGTTACAATCTGGTAGCTGGCCACAGCCACAAGCTATGTCCCAGGCACCAAAATTATTTCACTATTTTTGTACCTACATTTTGACACTTTTCAAAAAATAGAACACAGAACAGATTTGGAAAAGCATGTTTACGGGTCCTTGCCAATAATCCTCACATACGTTTTCTGCAAATCCATCCAGCACTTCGGGCTGTAGCCATGAGCAGTATTTGTATTCCTCTTCAAGTCTATCCCGATTTAGAAACATTTTTGTACCCCCCTACAATTTTGCCCCTTCTTGACAAAATCACTTCAAACTTTCCACAAACATTCAAAGTAGGGTCTTTAATCTTTTGCAGACTTTTGTATTAATCCGTCAAACGGCACCAAAGTTATAAACCATCCAAAAATGTTGAGACCCCCCCTCTAATTTTGCCACCTCTTGACGAAATGGCATCAAACTTTGCAACAACATTAAAAGTTGGGTCTATATTTTTACTGCAAAATTTCATTTTGTGTACTTTTGTTGAACAGCACCAAAGTTATAAGCCGTCTAATAACTGCTGTTCACCAACCCTGCAATGCACACATATGAAAGGATGTCCTTGAACATTTGTCAAGTTTGCAAACATCACTGCAATGTCCCCGAACATCTGAGATGTTTGAAGACATCAGAGAAAAAAAACACAACATTTTGGGCTTTTTCTGGACATATCCAATCCCATCCTCATCACCCCTCTGCTCCCCAGGTATTATTGTATATATAGATGGATGGACATATAACTGGTGGGATTGATTTCTTATTACAACTTTTTTTAAATCCAGGGCTGAATTCTAGGGAAAATCCACCTTTCACATTGTGGATTTCCAGTCAAAATAACATTCACCAACAGACCTTTAAGAAAATCACCTCAGGAAAAAATATACAGCTTATTTTTCGTGCGATTTCAGAACAACCAAGCCTAGTTTTCCACTCATCCTGCGTCGTCAACACGTGTCAGATAACACACCAAGAGGGCCATCGGAATTGCATTGCGCCTTTTGGGTTGGACTGTTGGTACCATTTTTTCAGCATCAATAATTGGCCAAGGATTTTAGTTAGAAGTTAAATCAGGCGAGGACAGCGGTACTATGTGGATGGGATGGAGTTTGATTTGGTTGTTGCTCTTTCCCACCTCTTGGTGTCAGCATACAACAAATTGCCAGTCTTTTGGTAGATTACCATTGGTGCATATGGAGTCCAATTGCAGTCCTGGATACGAGGCGGCCATGAGAAATGAAGGAATAGTAAACCTGTACCGGATTGAGAGATGCTTCACAAAACGATGAATAATAGTTTATCAGGTCAATGCAAGTTTTTGGACACCGAAACATAAATTCAGACATTCTACTAACGTGTTGGGGCATTGCTGATACCCCATCTTTCAACACAAACCTTATTGCAACTACTGCATACATTTGAAGCCTAGGGAACATTGAGGCTACTGCCACACGATGTTGCATGTGCCCTGCTATTTTGCCACAATTTCCTTTCTTCCAAGAATAAGTTGCGCTACACCACATCTAGGCCCCTGCAATAGAAAGAGGAAGACCCAATGACGCAGGCAGTGTTGCTTTTATTCACGTCAACATTCAGTTCCACCAGTGCGACATGAGGTGCCGTGACAAGTTACCAGTGGCGCCTTCGCTCACCGAGGCAAAGTCAGTGTGAAATTCTTACGACACAGCGACACCAGTAGTAACTTTTTCTACCACATTTCTTCTAAAAAGCAGTTGTATTCTTAAGCCAGGTGGTGGTTTTTGTGCCGCCATGCAGAGTTGTTTCTAGGTGCAACCAGAGCACCACCGCACCGGCAAATGCCTAGCATAAAGATTTGTCAACCTAATAAGTACGCAAATGGCTAATGCAAAAGAACTGATTTTGCGGAATGTCCCGGCCTCCCTGTCTAGCGAAGGCTCTTATTCGGCATTTGTCTTGAAACTGTTGCCGCAAAATCCTAGACCACGCACTTGCCAATTACCAATATCAATTACTTTGTTTTTTAGTTACCTCTACGTTTTCTTCCCTGTTATATATTTCTTTACATATGTATATAATTATATATATTTATATGTATGCATAATATATGTGTTATTTATGCATTTAGATTATAAGGTAGCTGACACACAGAGAGTACACCGTAAATGCAGAATATGTATTTGCTGGAACTGTTACTAGACATGTATCACGACTGCCGGTGAGGAGCTACGTCCTACCATTTGCTGTAGCAGGTGTAATTGTAGTCATGGCCACAAGTTTATTGCGGCTGAGCCGCAACGCAACCACGCCTCTCATTTGAGGTGCCATCAATTCCCAATGTCATTATGCTTTCTGGAACATCTTCTGGAGTTAAGGGAGTGGTGGATGAGAGGGCGCTGAGGTTCTTCCCATGGACTTCCTTCCTTCCCTGATTCTGTAGTCAAGGGCAGTGCCCGCTAAATGTTCGCTAAATGGATACAGGGCACATGATAATGCGGTCCTCCAGGAGAACGCTGATGACCAGGAAAACCAAATAAAGGCCGAACATTGTGAAGCCAAGGAACTTGTTCATTCTCCACTTGCAGACGGCTATGGATATGATGACGAAAAGCAGCATGATGAAGAGGAGGACGATGGCACAAAACAGCCCATTGCTGCTGACTGGTATTGGCTCCAGGCGGTGAAATGCAGAGAACAGGAGCCAGGGCAGTGGCAATCTGGGGAAGAGAGAAGGGAGAAGACATTGTTCACAAGATCCTTTTTTACTTCATTTTTCGCCGCAAATTACTCATCCCAAAGATGGACTGCCACAGATCTGAAAAATAGTCTGCACTTGCTCTCACCCTCCACTCTTAGGGCTTTCCCTTGCTTTAGACTGACAGAGACTGTCAAGTGTTGTTTACGTTTTCGACTTGCTAAAGACAACTCCGGTTATAAAACATTTAGTCAAACCCTCATTCAGGTGGGGGTCCATCTTCTCAACCTTTTGGCTGGTAGATGGCAAGCAAGATTCAAGCTCCTTAATAGTAGTGGGGGGTCTTACTTTGAGAGGGAATAATTCTCAGCAATCCACTTTGAGGAAGATGAGGTTAGACAATATTTTTTCAAGGTACCCCCCCCTTTACTTCACCTCATACACTCACTTTGTCACACATTTAATTTGTCTTGTCTTCGCTTTGCCATGCCTTTGCTTTGCCATGCCTTTCATTTGTTTGCATCTTCACATTGTGAAGATGATAATGGATGTGGTTAGGGATAGTGTAAGGTGAGGTTTCTGGTCGAGGGGTAGCAGTGGTGAAGAATATGGATGTAGAAAAGAAGGCAGGGTGAAGGGGGTTTGACAAAGTAAATGTGACAAAGTAAGTGCTGGCAAAGTGAATGCTGGCAAAGTAAAGGAATAACGGCAAAGCTGCATTACCATCTCCACCGCCCGATACCCCGGTATTACCGGGATATTAGGGGCAGCGGGGTAACGGTAAGTTCCCATTCCCATGGAGTCCAGTAGGACTCCATGGGAATGGGAACTACTGAAGCTCCAGCACCGTTGTTAACGGTGCTAGTGTTTCAGCGATTTCTCTGTCAGTAGAGGCCAGTCAGGCATGCCGGTAGTTCACTGCCCCTAACGGCAGACTCGGAGTAAGCTGGTCTGGGAAAAATGCCAGCACCGGTAGTACCCGCTGTTTTGCTGCCATTTTTCATGGACCGTCTCTGTTGTATCTATTTGAAAATTCGTTATAGCCTGTAATATTGGCATAGTTCTTACGTCAGTTATGAAACAATCAACTCCGCCTTCTAGTCACATAAGTGCTGCACCTTAATTCGTACACATCAGTGGTATTAATCTTTGTGGCGCCTGCTATTCAAACCACGGTTATTCTTAAACCACTAGACTGTTGCATCTTATTACTCAGCATACAGGTTCCAGCTTCCGCCATGTTGGGGTACTAAACCATTGTATATCTTTAACCTATCTCAGTTAGCTAGCCTAAATTAGTTGAACGTTGGCCCTTGTCTCATCCCTTAACTTACAATCAAATACAGGTTTTGGTCTAAGAAAGTACCCCCATAAATGATAGACTTTACGCTACTAATTAAAAAGCTTTAGTTTGAGGTTCTGCCCTTTTCTTTGCCATGTTAATCGGTTCCATTAGTATTTTCGAAGTATTCAGCATACTTGGGATAATCTTCTTCCTATACAGCTACAACCAGGAAACCTTCAGATTAGTTCTCCACAGTACCTAGCTTCCCTAAATCGACATGAGTGTCGTGACACTACTCCTACAAGAACCGCTGTATTTCTTCCTTCTTTTCTTGATCAAGATCTGAACTGTGGGTGATCTTAACAACTAAGGGCCTGATTCGGAGAACATTTTCCTATGGGATTTCACCATTATAAAAACACTTCCATGAATCAGGCCCTAAATCGTTGCATAATGTTATTCCAGATATGGGTACCAGCTTGCATCATATGTTTACACCATACCTGAGGGAAAAGTCCTATACATAATTCAACAAAATTAGGAAGATCTGTTGACTAGACGTAAGAGGAACCATCAATGTAAATCTCGCCACTTAATCGCTTCATAGAGCTAATCTCTGTCATCACATAAACTAGCCCCATAACTTTTCTCAAATCACTGGCATGTGCCGTTTCTGTCTTGGTGCCCTTGGACACGGAACCTTAGTGACATCCCATGGCTTCTGGTATGCCTATGCTTAGTAGACACGTGAAAATATACTGCAATGACAACTTTCACCAATGACATATTTCCGTGTGCGCACAGCAGTCAAGACATGTACGCAATTTACATCTCTTGTACGTTATGACTTTGATGTGAGTTTTCATACGTATGGTAGCGTACATGTACAACATTTACATTTTCTAGACATACGCGTAAAGTTTGCATGAAAGATGCACATTTATTCCTCACATACCTGATATACAGATACATCTGAAATCGTTAATATGCTCAAATTGGCAACATTTTTTTTTTGTCAAGGCCCCAATTACTGATGTGATCTAGGTGCATGCCAACAATCGTAAACATCAAAATGGCAATTTCAGAGGTATTTATACAGAATTACTTTTCCCTATAAGAAAGACTGATGTTAAAAACGTTTCAAAACACCATCATAACAACATTTATAAAAAGAATATGAAGCCATCCATGAGAAATTCGGAAATGTCCATGCAGGGAGCTGCCTCGAAATATTACTTTAGAATCGTTTCAGATTTTCCCATTGAAGCGTTCAAGAGTTATTAAGAAAAGTTATTTTATGAAACTTCATAAATAATTCATTTTAACCTTAACTATGCCATGCACTAGCGTGATGGCATTATATATCTAATTATGTCCTAAGAGCAGTGAAAGGGTTAAGAACACAAGACTACTTAAATCCTAGACATGCTTGACACCACATGTTCAGCAGATATCGAGCTAATTCATATTGGGGTCCACCTGCCCCACTTACAAGCTCCTGTGTGAAGGAGACAGAAGTGAAATGCCAAAAGCTCAGAATGGCTGCATACAGAAAGTTTCCATTGTGGGCAAAGCCAGAGGTGGGAGGCCCACTATCCACTGTCAGACTGTACAAATCTGAACCTATGCATTTTCATATGTATCTTTATTGTTATGGGGTTCTGAGATCTGTCACTACTTAAGTTCTGACCAAAAATGGATGTTCTCTCAAGAGGTTGTTCAAAGGGCAATCACATGTGCCGTGTTTGTTTTAGCACCCATCATGTTTCAGCAACTTTGTGTCTGTCTTTCATTTCTGACACCTCACATATGGTCTCAGGGTGGGATGCTGAACCAGCTGGCACAATCCAGAAACCCACCCAAAAAAAACATTTTCAAACTGTGTTCTCTGCACCCTAAATGCAGCCTACAATCCAGCAATTAGAGGAAGATTTCACAGTTGAAGTTCATTCCGATGACACCATCTTTAGTTTCAAAAACAAGATATTAACACAATGTGCCTCTCCCATCCATCATCAAAAGCTCCCTTTCCACAGTCATTCTTTATTAGATACTTTCAAAGTGTCAGATTACAACATCTGAACAAATAGTAAATTGAGTCGAATAGCAAGAGCTGAAATAGAGACCCTCATACCTTCTATTTTGAACAGGACATTGATCCCAGAAAGAATTTTGAGATGGCTACCATAGAGGATCTGTTAGCCCAGCTAACCGCTCACCAAATCCAGGCTATGGCTTGATTCCAAGAGAGACTAGATAGAATTGCTGCCTCTCACCCGAGACCTGTACTACCACATGGGGACTTACTGCCCTATAAGGAAGGGGAAGATCTAGGAGGAATTATTTCCTTCATTTTGAAAGACTTGACTGTCAATTTCAGTGAGAGGATGAACTGAAAACCTGTTATCTGACTGCCTTATTGAAAGGAGAATTAGAGAGCTCAAATCAGCTATTAAATCCTATGGGAACAACATCCTTTGATGACATAAAGCAAATGTTGTTGAAAAGGGTTGGTCAAACGGCTAATAAAAAAAAAACTCAGGAGCATTAAAATGCACCCTGATGAAACACCAGTGGAATTGGGATCAGAATTCAAAACACTCTAACTCTTTGGTTAGGAAAGAAGTCTTTACCTGAGACCCTTACCATAGAGCAATTTGTAAATGCATTACCTCTCTATTTACAAAAGCAGTACTTCAACTGAATAGACCCAGTTTAGTGTGAGCGGCGGAAACATCACAAACCTATGCCAAAGCTAATTGACATCTCAGAAGTCTTCACAAAGAGAATCCTCCTGTCCCCCCTTTTCCGAGAAGAGACAGAAACCAAGACAGCTCCTATAGACCCCCAGTGAGAGATTTATCAAAGGGAGAGAAAAAGCCTGTGATTGTTAAATACAGGGGAGGGGTAAAATCCAAAGAGGGACGGGCCCCAAAACCCACCACCATGGTATGTTTTTCATGCAGACAATCAGGACCCCCGGCCCCACAGTGGTTTTCTAACAAAGAAGAAGAACCCATGGATATTGGTGATATGGCAGGAAAAGATTGGGCGGAAAATTAGTTATCTGAAGAGGATGTGGAGACCACCAGTAACTTCTTTTATGCCAGTACTGTGTTCCAGACTCATGATTCTGCTATAGTAAATGGAGTCCCGGTTAAGGCCCTCATTGTTTTTGGAGAAAACAGACAGCAATACGATCTAATCTAATCCATACCAGAGACCTTAGAATGGAATGCCCAATAAAAGTCACATGTGTTCGTGGAGACAAATACATTTATCATAGAACCCCTTTTACTATCCGGTGCAGTGGGAATCCACAGAGATTAATGTTGAAGTTGTTCCAGGGTTACCAGAAGAAACAAAAATGGGCACTTACTTTACTAAATTTGAAATAATCCAAAATAATGCCAATAAGGCACCTCTTCCTTATTCCCCGTTTGATGTATGGAAGCAAGATGGGTTTCCTTCAGAAGGCCTTATCTCGAAGTGGGAAACCAGACTAAGGAGCCTCTTCCTTTGATAGTGGGGGCTGCTGATTATCATCTAAGTTGTAGCCCTAGAGCAGGAAGCCAGATCTTTAGGGCAAGGGTATGTCATGAATCTAGTGGAGTCATCACAGATTCTCCGGTGGTGACCTCCTCCCGTGTGGTCAGGGGACAGCAGCCGCTACCTGATCCTCACCCAGCTATATGAGGGAGGATCACATGCAGGAGACTGCTAGAGGGGGATGTCACGACTTCACTGGACGAGATGCGTTATCTCCCCATTCCCCATGAGGAAGACCCTCTAATACCCCAGGCATTTTTCCCATAGGAGAATCCTCCAATGCCCACATCATAAATGGTCAATTATCCATTCTCCTTTGTAGAGGAAGTAAAGACATCTCTTACCCTTGTTCTTTGGGTCAAAAGCCTATTTATGATTTGGGCATCCAAAGCTCCAACAATACCCTTTTTGCTTCTGATATAGCTTTATGTGAAAGGGTTCTCTCATGTAAAACCACAGAGAAAAACTACCAATTGACAATAACCATGCACACCTGATGGCCCTTTACCTTCCCCACACGGATAAAAGGTGGAGCACGAGAGCACACTATTATCAAGGCCAAACACACGAGGAAACAGCGACGAATGGGGAATTGCCCTTGCCCGTGAAGCCTACGAAAAGGGCAATTACTAGACCGGGAAAGGATAGCTGATGTGTGGAGCAACAGATGTCAACGTTGCACAGGGGTCTCCTGCATTGATAACACTGGCGGGGAGGTGCTAGCTACCGTGGTAACCTCCTTGACTCCAGCAGCAAGCCAGTTGGTGAGTTGGAGTAAACTGATAGGAAACTGAACTCTGTATGAGCATAAGGTTGCAGGTGGCAACATTAGATAAACGCAAGAACTTAAGAACAAAGAACTTGTGTGTTTGAACTTTTGAGAAAGCCCAGAGAATGGCCAGTTGCAGAGTGGTCAGGCGCTCTAGGAGTGCTCAGTGGAAGGACTCGCACTGGCCCTCGTGTAGTGAAACTGCAAGTACCAAAATGCAATAGGAAAGGGTGGCATCATTTCAAATCCCTTGTACACTCGAAAGTCTCTGACCCATTGCCAAGCGAAAAATGAAGAAAAGTAAGTCCTGCATCGTAATAAAGCAAAGTGAAATGTGAGAGCGGCAGATGTGAACCTGACAGAGGAATGCCTGCGAGTTGGGGTGAACAGTAATACACCAATGAACATTGTGCGACAAGAGCTAACCCAGCCGAGGGTTGTCCGCAGTAGGAAGTTGTTCAAAAAGACATTAAGACTCTTGAATACTGCAAGCTGCGTTTTAAAGGCTGTAGTGAAGCCAATGGAGGGAGGCCCAAGTTGCAAGGAGGATCCGAACCCGCCAGAGGGAGATCCAAGGGACGAAGAGCAATCGATCAATGTGCAAGATTACCAAAGGAACTTTTGTTTGTTTGTTGTTTTGATCCATCAGGCCTTCTAAGGCAAGAGACTTTGTAGAAAAGAGACTTGGCCCCTGAAGGTTCTGATATTGTTGAACTGGAATTGTGAACCTCGTGCTGGAGAGGCCCAGGAGAGTGTTGTGCTCAGAAGTCCTGCCTTGCCCTGTGCTAAAAACATGGGGAAGGGAGACCAAGCCATACCATCCTGACTTATCATTTTGTGAACATTTCTTTCTATTCTGATGAACATTATACCACACTCTTTTTTATAACTTAGTGGTAAGGATTGGCAAAGGTTTGTTAGTATAGGTCCTTTTTATTTTGACAAGACGCCACTAGGTCTGCCTTATTAATATTTGATGGTTTTAGCTTGCTCCATCTTAGATTTAGCTTTAGATTAGGTGTTTATGTCACCCATTATAAAGTTCAATAAACACCCTTGAACTGTGATCACTTGTGTCTGTCTTTACTGTTACCACCAGGGTCGGGAAGATAGTTCCGGGGCAATGTGCTCGGCTTGGAAGCAAGACGACGCGGAGCAACACTGGTTCGATCCCCGTGTCCGCGCTTAGAAATCTCTGGGTATTAAGCGCGTTATAAGTAGTGAAATACAATTACCCCATGAATTCCTTACACCTGGCAGGGGGGTATACTAGGAGAGTTGCAAAGCTACTAGAAATACTAAAAGAGGAACAGTGTTTGCTATACAAAAGAGACACTAGTGTTAAAGAAAGACTGTTGCTGAACTTATTGCCTAACAGGAACATTGAGAATCCAGGAGAGACACAAAAGGAACTGTCAGTAAGAGAGACATTGTCAAACACTTTGCATCCAGGGGAACAGAACCATCCTCTGGGTCCAAGGTCTTTTAGCTTGGAAAACATTTTTGTTGGAGTTATTCTAATCTTCAGTTGTGAACACTTGTTTGCCAATATCAGGCTGAAGACATTTCCTTGCACCCTTTATTGTTTTGTTTGTAGTGTGATGGTCAGGATAGGACGTTTTGGACTCAAGGCCGGCTCCGTTATTGACATCCTGACAGAGACAGATCCTTAGATTTTGGTTGTTAGGTAGGATGCCTCTTTAGAACAGTGTCATAGAGGCCTTTTCCGAACCCACTTTTAATTTAAATAAAGGTCTTTAACCAAAAACATGATAGTTTGTGTTCAGATTTCATTTCTGACCCCTCAAACTTAGCCCTCTCCTTAAGAGTAGTAGTTACATAGTCATATACCCATGCCTCTATAACTTGATCTATCCTCCAAAGTAGCCCATACCGGGAAGCGATCGGACCACAGGGCGGAATCAATGCCACAGTCCTAAAGCAAAGACGCAATCTGGGATTATATCAAATGTACATCTTTTGAGGAAAGGAATCATGAATATGGGAATGATGCCCTCTGCATTCCAACAGTGAATCCACCAATCCAATACATGTGTTTCTTTCCCCAGACCTGGCCGAATCTCCTTCATGGATATTTAATTTAGCCCGTCTCCTACTAGGTCTATCCCTAGTGGGCTCTGGCACCCAGTAGAAATGCCCTCTGACTGCTACAGTACCCTCTGGAAAGGTGTCCAGTAACACTTTCAAGCTCACTTTGTCCCAAAATGTTATTTTAGCCACATTGGGACAGTACACAGATGCCAATGTAAAATGACACCGCTTATTGTACTATTGTACCCTATAACAAAGAGATACCTGCCCGCGTAATTCCTTTTGAATTTTCCCACGTTGACAGCCCAGCATGCCATAAACAAATGGCTATCTTTCCCTGCCCACAATTACCACAATCACAAAAAGTCCTAACATTTTCTCATCCTCTAATTTAGTATCATAGCCTGTTATTAAGTGAGCTTCCTACATGCATAGACGGGCCCCTTTGTTAATATCACCTCTTAGCAGAGAACACTTTATAGGAAAGTTCAATCCTCTACTATTCAAAGTGCCAATTCTTAGTCAGAGGCGCCACACATCCAACCTAGGTTCACCACCGAGCATCGTCTTCTCCCACAAATCACAATCACTTCAAACCTTTGCTCCAGCATTCTGTCTACCTCCAGGGACACATTGTAGCATTGCTGAATTGTAGCATTACATGTTACCAAAGGTCAAGCAAGTGTAGCAAATCGCTACTTGTATGTGGACTCCGTTCTTTGTTTCACTCTGCAGAACAATTATTCACATAAATTCATGGTCCAGCCAACCTCCTCCAAATTCATCTTTGCCTAGGCATTTGAGCTTCTCCTCCAACCCCAGACTTCAGTGCCACACCACTATCGAGCATCACATCCACACCTCCACCCACAGGAAGTCATATCACAAATCACTTTGGTATACAAACTCTCAACCTACCGCATCCTCAAACTTCTCACACCAATCGCCCCAAAAAGAATAATACTGCATCTTCATCACACCCTTTCACAATGACATGTCTGAAAAGTGAGGACCCCCAAGAACATTCCCTCCTCCAATCAGCACAGATACCCCTCCACTCCAAGCCTGCCATCTACTAAAGTCCCATATTACACACAGGATCCCTCTATTCTCTGGGTTGTTGTGACATCACCTGGGCCCCCTCGCCTCATCTCGCTCCGCAATTTTTGCCAAAGCAAGAAGTATGCTCCTTCTGGTCCCACAGCCTTCAATACCACAATCCAATTCTGCAACTGTCTTGAGTATCCTCCTTCGTTGGTGACTCTTCAGGAGTGTCCAGTGTTTTATATATTTGGAACATTGCCATTTTCCTTCTCCCTACTCCATCAATGTGTCTATGTCTCTATTTTTGTCTGTCACTGGTTCCTTTTTTGAGTCACCATCTCGTTGACCTTTGACCAACTTTTCTGCAACGCTTTATATGTCACCCGGAGTAACCAGGTGAACGCTCTCATTGTTCCATTTGATAAAGAGGGGGAATGGGTAACCCCACCTCTATTTGACCTCTCTCTTCCTTAGCCAGTGGATTAGTTAGTTGCACCTGCTCAAACTGAAGCATTAAAGGTCCTATTACACCCATATGTATCTGCCTTTACTTCTTCTGCTTTCACTTCGCCATACATTAATTTGTTCACATTTACTTCTTTCTTTCACTGCTACTTTCATTTCGTCATTACAGTGGGAGAAACCCTCTAATCCTACCTTTTCTCTAACCCATTTTAAAAGAGAACACATCTCTCAAGCAAGAGAAAATGCTCACTTGCTACCAGTTAAAGACCAAATCACTTTCAAGATTCTCTCCACCGCACACAAATGCATCAACCTAACCTCACCCTCCTACATATCGGACACACTAGCCAGAACACAATCCACTAGACCCCCTAGACTAGAATACACCAACCAACTTACAGTACCTCGAAATGCCAGGGCCAAGGCAGGAGGAATCGGATTCCCCTACCTGGCTCCTAAGCTCTGGAACACGCTACCCGCAGACCTCAGAGCGGAAAGCTCCCTCCTTGCCTTCCGCAAAAAGCTAAAAACGACACTCTTCAACTAGCTGCTAGCTCACTGTATGTACTTGCTCACAGCTTGCATTCTGCACCTATTGCCAATGCCACTTCAGGTTGTATGTGTTTACATGACTACTGTAACTAAGATATGAACATCTACTGTAACCAGCGCCACAATGCCCACAGGCTGATGTGCGCTTCATATTGTATGTGTTCACATGACTACTGTAACTAAGATTTTAACATCCACTGTAACCAGTGCCACAATGCCCACGGGCTGCTGTGCGCTTACCAAATGTGAATAAATAAATAAATAAAATAAAATACAATCAAATGCATTTTATAACACAACCAGGCCAGGGGTCTGGGTGAGACTGGGTAAATGAATAAGGCATTTTACTTACCTAGCGCTCTGTCTCCTGGCACTCAAATTGATGCCACTCACAGTCAATAGGGTTTCAAGTGTCCACTGCCCTTCTCTATTAGGTTGGTTGATCCTTTCGACGGCTGCCGGCTTGGTCTTAGGTGGACGCTTCCACTTTCCATGCTTGCTTTAGAACGTTCCACACCTGGTTCAGGCTTTGTCAGATCTCGCTGGACCAGGGGAGCTTTAGGTGTGCCACCCAGGATACAGGCATTTGATTCGGCCACAGTGGCAGTCAGCAATGGGTGCATAAGTGCTTCTTCCACAGCATGCCTTTATATCCTTTTCTAACCCGCTCACCAATTCTACTTTCTCCATGCTTTCTTCTCACATTCCTTTGGAGGTTACATAACAATTGTGCCCTCTTTGCCTCTCCTCCTAGCTCTTTTCCTCTTTTCCTCATTTGGCTTCCCTCCTGCCCCAAATTGTTTCTCTTTGGGTAATTCTGCTTTTTTGCCTGTCCTCTTTCTTTCTCCTTCTCTCCATGATCCTCCTTTGTGCACTTTATCTTCGTCCTTCATCTTTGGTTCTATGTGATATTTCTGCATATTAAAGGCTGAACACAAAAAGAGACGCTGGTTGTTTTTGTGCAGCCTTTAAAATATGGAAATATCACTTTTTAATGACCCCACATCCCCCCTCCAAATCCGATCCCCATCCACCCCACCCACTCCTGCACTGAGGTGAGCTGGGTATTCCCAAACAGCCCTTTCAGATAAGTAGCAATACGCCGGAGATGGATGGGGATGCAGATTTTCTTCATACATCAATAATCAAGACGACACAAATAGCTTGGCAAAGTTCGTCTGTTTTAATGTCAAGTATCTAAAACAGGGAGTACAACGAACATCAGCAATCGCTCGATACTCTGACTCTACCTACTTCATAAATAAGCTGGGCTTTTGTACCCAAAATTGGTCATCAATGACGTTTTGACCTGCGTCATTACCAACGTCATCCTACGTGGCAAACTACAAAAACCTAACGGGAGGTGGGATTGGTTCTAAGTTAATAACTAAACATAGGTTCCATATCTGTATAGAGTAACCGAAAGAGGTAATTGGATAGTTAACATCAGGTAGGGCAACTAAGCCCTCCCTTCGAAATGGCCACTATGAACGTCACTAAAAGTATGACGTCCCATTGGCTACACAAACTATAGGACCCCCAACCACATGGTCCCCCACAATTGGTTGGCTTCTAACCCCTGTCAGTCCTTTTCTACCTACGTCAGCAGCACGCAGACTGAACAATCCGGGTCCGGGTGAGCTTGTCTTAGCACCATCTTCCCATCAATTAGCATATCATCCATCATCACCTCAATGGTGCAGTGTCAATTAGTGCTTTGAAGTTGGCCTTAAGTTTGCACTGTTCTCTGAGAATTTTTAAGGAGTATGGGCACCAGCCAGCCTCCATGCATAGGTGTGATCATCTCGTTCGTCCAACTTACTTCTATCACGTGACTGGACACCATGAAATTGAGCCTTTTTGTGTATTTGATTTTATTCTTCAATAGTCCTCTGACGTCTTTTGTTTTGCTTGACCTCTCTGAACAGGAGCTTCTGTTCTTTCACTTTAATTGTATCCAATGTCAGCCCATTCCAGATTTATAAGACCTTGGCTTTCTTGGCTTGGTGAACTCCTTAGCTGAACTTTTATTCTGTTTAATTCAGTTGCTTTTCTTAACTGTGACACTGAAATGAGGCCTTCTTGCTTTGTTCAGTACTGTTTATAAACGTAGTGGAAACATTCATCCTTAACTTGTCCATATGTTTCTATAGAGGTATATATGTATATATATTTGGCGCTTGCCGTGGTCTAATCTATTTAAAAGCATGTGGCTAGCTTTATGATTGCTTTGCTGCTTGCGTTTCATTGCATCTGTACACGTTTAAACTAAGTATCTTCATCCCAAGATGTCAATCATCCTTGGTACTTCTTTGTGTTTTATAAACCGTCTGCCACTCTGGTCTGGTTATCTTTCTATATGGGTGTCGATTCAACTTTGTATGACGTCACCATTCATCTTTGTCATTTAGTTTCTCTGCTTCTTCAGGAATCTCATTCAAATGGCCATCCTATTGTTTTGTATGCAGGTATGGTTAATGGGTACTTTACCTCCCATATTCTCTTAGGTATATGTATTCTTATGGATACTGCACAGAGTCCACGCTCTTCTCTTTGCTGGTTTAACTGTTCAGTATACGTCAAATATTTTTGGTTCATGCTTCTCAGGTAATGTAGGCGGGGCAGTTGGAGTGGGGATACTTGGCTCCTCCGCTACAGATGGATTTTGTGGAATTCAGAGGGTTTAACCTCCCCAAACCTCCCTTTCCTCCACCACCATCTCAATTTCCCCACCCAAAGCCTCTCTCCTCTACCCACCCTCAGCACAGACACACTAAACACACAGACACAATAGCATAGCCACACAAACACGCAGTCACACACTCACATTATCTGATCCCGCTCCTTCGCTGGTCCTTCTCTTCTCCCTCCCAAACATTGCTCACACACACAGAGACGCACAAAAACACACACCAACACTTGGCTCAGGCCCCAGCAACTTCCCTCTTCCGGCTCCTTTGTGCCCGTCATCCCATGCATGCACTCCTGTGCATCCCAGGGGCTTTTAGTTTGATTTAGAAAGACTGCACAGAGCGGTCTCCGAGCGGTCTTCCTAAATCAGTCATTTTAGAAATCGCATTTTAATATGCTATTTATTCACTTAGTACCTTTTCTTTCTTACATTTCTCTACTGTCCCCCTCCTCTGCTCTCCAATCCTCTCTCAAGATCTTTCTGTTCTTCTCCATCACCACCGCTTCCTACTCCTCAGCTTTTCACACTCTGCTTTTGCGTTCCTAGCTCTCCACTCTCTAATTCCCTCACTTTGCCTCGCTGCTCTACTCCACTCTATCCACTCTCTGCACTCCTCTCCAGCTCCCTTTAGTGTCCTCTGCATCTGCCATGTTCCCCTAGCTCCCTTTTATCCTCAGTTCTGGCTGGCTCTACTCTCCTTTCCTCGCTTTCCCTTCCTTCTTGCCTCCTATCACCACCACTTTCCTCCTTCTACAACCCACTCCCGGCATTGAAGCATTGATTGGGTAAAGCTTTTTTAGAAGGATGGATCCACCACCCAGATTGGTGAACTTCAAGCTGTGCTCAGTTGTGGTGTGGATACCATGGATTGGCTGCCTAAATGTGCATTGTCCTTCGCAGCTGCTGAGAGTTGCTTCATTCTCCCCAGCACGTCTCTGTGGATGGTAGCACAGGAGGTGAGTGAGTCCACCTTCTTGCTTTTAACACTTCTACTGCAACTGCTGGCATTTGTGTCCTCCTTTGTGGCTACCAGACTGCAACCCTTGTGCCGCTACTATTTCATGAGTGGTCTCCTAGGAAATTCCAGAGTGAAGTACTTGGCAGTTCCTCTTAAATTAAAACATTGTTGAATATCGATTTAAGGTGGCAGGACCCCAAGGTTGCTGATTTCCTTGAAAGTCAGGGGAAGCCAGTGACAAATTCCTCTGTGTCTGTCAAGTCAGAAAGAGATAAATATCGGGTTAATCCTACCCTCCTTTAAAGCCACGTGGTCATCTGTGTGATGTGTGATATGGTCATTATTTAATGAGCCCAAGTCCAGTTTCTCTGGTTCTTCTCGAGGAGTGGGTACCCCCCACCTACAAAAAGTACCAGAGAGGTCTGGCTAACCAAAGCAAGACCTTCAAAGCACATGAATATCTCCCTTGTCACCTCCTCCTCTTCTCTAAGGTCTCTGTCTCTGCCCCATCAGGAGCAGGCACTCTGTCCCCTAACTGCTCCCCTTTCTTGCTCTCCACCAGGGAACACAAAGAAGCTCCTAACCTGCCATCAGCTTCCCCCCACACATCCAACACGTTTACCATCCTTCACTACTTCCTCCTATCCTCACTGACAAGGACTGTGCACCGGCTTCAAGTGCTAAGGCCCTGCCGGCAAGGCTTCACCTCTCTTCACCAACAGTATCACCACTGAAGCTCAACTCTTCCTCACTGAACCCTTGCATCATGTTTCCAATGCAGCCGCACTTCCACCGATTCACTGATTTTCTCTGGGTGCAGCCCATGTCTGTCTGACAGCAAGAGCATGCTTCACGGAAGCTCCCCGACCTCTCTTTGGCATAAAAGGGGTGGAGTAAGGTTCTTCTTCTGACATGCAACACAGGCAAAGACACTCCTCTGATTCCCTCAACAGGCCGCACCCACTGGTCCGAGGCCACACCTTCAACCACACCTTCAACCACACCTTTTGCGCTTTTATTGTGCTACTTGCATCGACTATAGAGGAAGACACAGGAACTTCTCTTGTATCTGGTTCATTTTAAACAGCAACTCTCTACGGCAGGAACTGTGCAAGGAGCCAGTGTGCAATAACAATGCTCTCAAAGGGAAAGGACGATCCCAGGTCGGTGAGAGCGAGTTTTGTGTAGGCCTCTCACCTTGGCATCACATCCTGCTCAATATCTACCTCGGAGAGCACTCTGCCTCAAATAATAATGCTTGCTACCATTGGACTTCCTTTTAAAGCTAAACTTTACCAACACATTAATTTTGCTGCACAACAGTTAAGCCTACCGCTTTGAGGAAGGGAGGTCAATGCAAGGAGATTACGAATTGTTTTACATGGAGGTGATCCAATCAGAGTGTAAGAGTGATATGATATGATTGGTTATTCATAACGCGCTTAATACCCAGAGGTTTCCAAGCGCGGCCCGGGGATCGAACCTGTGTTGCTCCATGTCGCCTTGCTTCCAAGGTGAGACCGCTGCCCCGAGCTATCCTCCAGAGACTTTCACAAGTGGTGATAAATAAATACAGTGCTGTAAAATGTTTACAATGCAGAATTTCAATCACAGAAATTGCCAATGGCCATATCGTCAAGGTAATGTTTGTCAGCAAGGTTCAACCATCCACCAATTGACCAACACAGTAGAACAAAAGAACAAAACACAATATGTTCACCACACTACAACATTTGAGCACACTTTTGTACAAATCATTATGTTTTCAACTGTTAGTTAAAACTACTCTGCAAATCTCAACAGAGTCGCCCACAGCCTGTATACTACATGATGAACTTTGCTTTGCAACAGATACAATGATTGGTTGTTATCTGAGGTGAATATCCACAAACTCCCCCATTAGCATTTGTGATAGGCCCTGTGTTGCCTTCTTCCTCATTGGTTCTACTCACCCAACCGTGATGTCAAAGATGTTGCTTCCAACTGAACTGGATACTGCCATGTCGCCGAGGCCTTTCCGAGCTACGATAACACTGGTGATGAGGTCAGGGATGGAGGTGCCGGCTGCTAAAATGGTCAACCCCATTATCTCTTCTGTGATTCCAACAGTCTCGCCTACCTAGAGATCATCAAAAAAAGAAAAGAGAAGGCAAGTCAGAAAGCCACACACAGTGGTTCAGAAAATCATGTCAAAGCGTTTTGATGTATGGTCTTCAACATCTGGGAAATATGACGGCTGACCACTATTTCTCTGGTTTTCGAAAAACATGGCCTCCATTTTGGGCTTCTAATCTTGCAATACACTCCTGATAGCTAGATGACTGTTCCGATGATGGACTCAACAAAAAGATATGCATGCACGCAATCCAGTAAATTGGGTCACTTCCTGAGTGCTGCAGTCAACTTGCTTAACTGCGAGAAGCAGAGAAGCAACGTAGTATCAGGACGGAGTATGGGGATATTACATAAAGGGTGACTCTAGGACAAAAACGGGGCACATAAATGTTTCACCCTTTTCCACGTTTTCAAATAACAAATGTAGTAGACAGGATAGGCTTCATACTTCTGGCTCATATTACATGCATTTAAGCACGGGACTAAAAGGCAGAAAGGTCTTTCTCAAGCTAATGCTCTTCGACTCACTGCTTGCCTTCCTTCTCTTGTACGCTGTAGAAGCCCAGTGCTAGTCACACACTGCATGGGTGGTCCAGGAAGCTGACTCCAAATCAGCAGGGCTCTGGGCAGATGTCTGCACTCCAGCACTATCTGAAATGTTGTCAGGCCTAGTACGATAGTCGCTTGTTTTGTTCCTCTTCTCCCTTTCTGCACCCCTCTCCCTCACCTTTTGTTTTTCTCCGGCTCTGCCAGAAATGTCATCAGGCCTAGTACAGTAGTACCTGCCTGTTTCAATTTCCTTCCCACTCTTCCCCTCCCTTCCGTATCTAGGTCTTAGCTCTTGCACTATCTGAAAAGTTGTCGGGCCGAGTACGATAGTTAATTTCACATCCTTACTGTTCATGGCCTATAAGGGTGTGCAGTCATAATGTCGACATCAATAATGTCGACAGTCAAAATGTCGACAAATTAATGTCGAAAAACAATAATGTCGACAAACAAAAATGTCGACATTATTCGATATTTTTTCGACATTAATTTAGTGTATGCATAAATAAATAAATAAATATATATATGATGTGTTGAGTATGAGGGGTGGTTGGGGGGGTGTGGGGGGGTGGCAGGGGGGTGTTGGGTGAGGGGGGGTTGGGGGGGGGACCCCCCCATAGTAAATACAATTTTTATTTATTTAATTATTGAATAAATAAATAAATAAATAATTGGTATGTGTTGAGTATGAGGGGTGAAAGGGTGGTTGGGGGGGTGTGGGGGGGCGGCAGGGGGGTGTTGGGTGAGGGGGGGTTGGGGGGGGGACCCCCCCATAGTAAATACAATTTTTATTTATTTAATTATTAAATAAATAAATAAATAAATAAATAAATAATTGGTATGTGTTGAGTATGAGGGGTGAAAGGGTGGTTGGGGGGTGTGGGGGGGGGGGTGGCAGGGGGGTGTTGGGTGAGGTGTTGATAGTTTTAAGGGTTTATAGTCATAATGTCAAAAAAAAAAATGTCGACATTTTTTTTTCGACATTATGACTTTTTACATTAAAAGTATAGAATGTCGACATTATTATTTTCGACATTATTTTTTCGACATTTTTGTCTGTCGACATTTTTTTGTCGACATTATGACTATAAACCGCCTATAAGAATGTCATTGTATTTTCCCTTGTTCCCTCCATTGCCTTGAAGCACTTTGAAACACATTGTGTATAGGCGCTTTATAAATAAACTATCATTTCATATCATATCATATCATGTCTGTGACAAATCCAGCATGGCCTTGAGCTCCTGTCCTGATTAGCATCTAAACCCCGCCCACAGTCTTGTCTCATCCCCTGGCCCAGACATTTTGTCCGATCAGGCCGTGCTAGGTGAGTCACGTTAGAAGGACAGGGCAATACAACTTTCCATATGAAAAAGATTGATGGCCATGAATTTCAACACACTTGGGAGCAATTTCTTCCTAGCCCCTATATGTCAGTGGCTCTTGTAAACCCCACGGGAAAGGAGGGGAGAGTCTGCAACTCCTTTCTCTCTCTCTCTCTCTGTCATTCCCACATGCTTGCATTGCAGAGTGCACAATGTTTCATTTAGCAAGAGGAGAGAGACAGAGATCAGGAAAGTTGCCTGCTGAGACCATGGTCTCGGAATAAAGAGGGCAGATGCTGGCGAACATGCCTCTGGGCCATGTGTCCTTGGAAATGCTTGTAACATTGAATGATGGTTTAAATTGTGGCACGAGGGCTAATTCTGTGTCTTTCAAATGACTTTGGCAGTGGCCAAGGGGAACCGGGAGAAGGTTGCTTGCCATAGCCTGTGGTAAATTGGTCTAATGAAATGATCTGATATGATAAGTCATTTACAATGCGCCTGTACACAAGTGTTTCTAGGCGCGACAAGACAAGGGAGGGAAGACAGAGGGAGGACAAGACAAACTACTTTCTAGGCCTTGTGTCATTCAGATCGTGCATGTGCGAGAATGAGAAGTGCAAGGGGAAAGGGAGGGGGAAGTGCAAGGGAGAGGGGAGGGAAAAATAGGGCAGCAATGCTCTGAGTAAGTGCAGCCAGGGCAGAGCGGCTCTGGGTAGTGCAAGGAGAACAAGGGACTGTAAGGTTACAGTTACAGCCCCTAGGTGTGTGGTAGGCCCGGAGGCAGTGCCAGGGTGACTGATCAAGAAAGAGCCCGGTACCCAGTGAGGCTCTGAGGGTAGCCAAGCAACCAGTCGGTACAGCAGACAGGTAGGTCAGCAAGGGAGGGAGAGAGAGAAAGCAGAGAAGAAGAGGAAAGCAATATACCCCCCACTCTCTGCCTGGAGAAGCATCTAACTCTTTCAGAGTTGGATGTAGCTGAGTGAAGGGCTTGAGAAGGAAGGTATTTTGGAAGAGAGCGTTGGATGTAGTGCAGGCCTCGGTCGCAGAAACTCTTGTGGACAATGCAAAGAGTCTTGAATTTGATCCTTGCAGCCACTGGGAGCCAGTGGAGAGATTACAGGGCTGGAGAGATACGGCCCCTGGGCTTGACATAAAGGATAAGTCTTGCAGTCCTGTTCTGGATTCGTTGCAGAGGGAGGAGAGTAGAGGAAGGCAGATTGAGAAAGAGGCTGTTGCAGAAGTGCAGCTTATACTGGAAATAGAAAGGGAACCAGGGCTCTGGAGACAGTGAGCTTCTGGGGGAAAATGAGAAAGGGAAGAGTCCCTTTGCGGAGGCACAGCTGGAAGTGGGACTTCTTGGCGATGTCCGAGATGTGAGGAGAGAAAGAGAGAGTGGAGTTGAAGGTGACACCAAGGCTTTTTGCTTTGCAGGAAGGCAAAGGAAGAGGGCCCAAGGCGAGTGGCCAGAGCGAGATAGCGAAATCAGGGGCAGGGGTCCCAATGAGAAGGATTCTGTTTTACTGGCATTAAGGCAGAGATCGTTGGAAGTGCACCAATCCTAAATTGTGGATAGACAGTCAGGAATGAGGGAGAGAGGAGAGGAGGCTGAGGGGAGCCTGAAGGAAAGCTGAGTGTCATCCGCATAACACTGATATTTAGAGGAGAAGGTAGAGATCAAGAGGGTCAAAGGGACCAAGTAGAGGTTGAAAAACCAGGGTGAGAGGTAGAGAGAGAGGTGGTGGAGAGAAAGGGACCAAGTTGGACCTGGGAGGGGCGGTCCAAGAGGAAGGAGGTCAGCCACTCCAGGGCCTGATCTGTCATGGCCAGGTTCTCACAGAGTCAATTGATCAGGATGGCGTGGCTGACCGTGTCGAAAGCAGAGGAAAGATCAAGGAGGATGAGGACAGAAGGAATGCTGGAATCCAGGTTAGAGACCAGATCTTCATGGGTGTTCAGGAGAGCAGTTTCCGTGCCTCTGGAAGCTCTGAAGCCACATTAATGGTCATGGAGACAACCAGCAGATTCAGTGTGGAGAGTAAGCTGGGAGATGGGCAGCTTTTCTAAGATTTTGCAGAGGAAAGGGATGATGGAGATTGGGCGATAGTTTGCTGGACGGTAGGATCAGCAGATGGCTTCTTGAGGACGGGTGCACAAGGGAGTGCTTAAGGGGAGAGGGAAAAGTTCTAGTGGCGGAAGAGTGATTACGTAAATCGACCAATGCTGGAGAGAGTGTGTCAAAATGGTCCTTGATGGTTCTGGAGGAGCAGGGAAGCACTTGTTTGCACAACACATTCATAGATTGGACTTGTCTAGAAACGTCATAAGGTGTCAGAGAGAAAGAGGAGAAAGGAGGAGGAGAGGGAGAGATGGCCAAAGGGGGGGGCCGAAAGAGCAAGAGGGAGATGAAGAGGAGATAGGGGACAGGATGTTCTGAGTTTTAGCAGAGAAGTGATAGACCAGAGCCGTGCAGAGGGCATGGGAGGGAACAGGAGAGGTAGGGACTGCAACAGGATTGGCCAGTTCCTTGCAGATTTTAAAGAGTTTGGCCGTGTTGTTAGAGGCAACAGAGATGCTGGCTTGATTGTGTGCTCTCTTCTTGGCTAGGACAGAGAGTCTGTATTGCCTTTGGAGCAGGCGGCCGGACAGTTTGTCACTTTCCCTCAGCCACCCTGCACTGCGTTTCAGGACTCGATTGTGTGCTCTTTTCTTGGAAAGGACAGAGAGTCTGTATTGCCTTTGGAGCAGGTGGCAGGCCAGTTTGTCCCTTCCTCTCAGCCACCCTGCACTGAATTTCAGGACTTGATTGTGAGCTCTCTTCTTGGATAGGACAGAGAGTCTGTATTGCCTTTGGAGCAGGCAGCAGGCCCATTTGTCACTTCCCCTCAGCCACCCTGCACTTACGTTTCAGGACGGTGAAGTCAGAATCATACCAAGAGTTTCACTATGAGGTAGGCTTCAGCCAGATTCTCATGACAGGGGCAAGGATGTCCGGGGTGTTGGAAATAGAAAAATGCAAATTAGAAAGGGCTTTGTCGGGGTGTGTGTCATCCACAGGAGTAGGAGGAGCAGAGAAAATAGAGGCAAAGACATCCACTGACACATGCTTCATGGGCCGAATGACCAAGAAGTTAGGTGGCAGTGTTAGGGGGCTTTGCCTGAGGGATAGAGAGTTTCAGATGAGAGGAGAGTAGAATGTGGTCAGTTCAAGAGGAAGGAGTGGTGAGAGGATTAGGGAGGGGGATGTCTGAGGTGATGAGAACATCCAAGTATGTCCGGCAGAGTGTGTCAGGCCAGAAGGCAGAATGGAAAGAGAAGAGAGAGCTGCAGAGGTTGCTGAAAAGCCCAGAGGAGGGATTGGATACATCCAGGTGGATGTGAGATCTCTGAGGAGGAGAAGTTGGGAAGTAGAGGAAAGGAGAGAAGAGGAGAGGTTGGCCCATTCAGAGAGGAAGAGGGTGACCTGGCCAGGTGGCCTGTAGATGGTGGACACAGTTGGAGAGAGCCCAGGAGAGATAGAGAGCCTGCACGCCAGCCATTCAAAGGATCAGTAGGCCTGCATAGGGATGACAGAGGCCTGGACCCACTCCGGAAAGATCGGGGCTACTCCACGTCGAGGACGGTTGGTTCTGGGTTCAGAGAGGATCTTGTAGACCACATGGAGGAGAGTGTCAAAACTCGTGACGTGGCTGTAAACCATGGGCCTTATTCCGTGTACGGCGCTAACCAATGGCGCTATTAACGCCTTGGTTGACTCTGTACCCGGACCGGCAGCGCCTTGGTGGATGGCGGAATTACCGCCCCATTCCAAGGTTGGCGGGCGGTAATTCCCCATTCACCAAGGCTCTTCCCCATTCCCAAATGAGCCCCCATAGGGCTCAATGGGAATGGGGAAGATGCAAATAACGGTGACCGTTCATTACGGTCACCGTTATTGGCTTGCAGGCCCCTTTGCGCCCTCGACTTTAACACCTGCTCAAAGCAGGCGTTAAGGGTGAGGGCGCAAAGGGAACTCGGAGTATGGCGGTAAGGGATCACCGCCACCGGTCTCGTTACCGGTGGCCGCTATCCCTTACCACCATACTCGGAATGAGGCCCCATGTCTCGGTGAGAGCAAGGACATCTAGGTTGAGTTCTTCGAGGAGGAGACAGATGTCAGAGGGGTGTTTGACAGCAGAACGTGAGTTGAGGGTAGCGATGTGGAGCAGCTTGCCACATTTAATTTGAAAAATTTAAGCCGATAACTAGGCTATAACTTTTCAGTTTATGTTCTACAATACATCAGATTAGGTAAGCCATGGAGTTTTCATTGGTGTATACCCGGGTTCTGCAATCTTTGGCTATGCAGATGCTTAGGACTACAACGCCCACGACGTTGCAGACCTCGGCAGGCGCCGCCCACTCTGCAACAGAGAAACCTGGTGTGTCAGACTCCGGGAGGAGATGCACCACCTCAGTAGAGAATCAGCAGCTGAAAAACAGCCTTTCGTCTGCCTGCCCAAAAATAGCGTTGAACAGGCATGAGGAAATGTGCGAAACACATGTCAGCTTTTTCTTCACAGTGTTATTTGGAAGGAATATAATTACACACACAAAACACCATGGCATACCTAACCTGATCTATTTTTTCACACCAACAGAAGAAATATAGCTGAGCATATGGCTTACAAAGTTTAACCTACAAATGTGCAACACAACTCTCTTAAAACCAAGCTCAGCCAACATATACTTGTATCTATTCCAGTCAAAACATGTCTATATAACAGTGACTGGCTCACTTGACCTTAGAAATGTTTCTATGGTAAAGTATTTTGATTTGCAAATTTAAAAAAAAGAACGGTTCACCGGGGTGTCCCCCATGCAATGGGAGGGAGGCGTGACGAGCGACCCCTCCCAGAAATTAAAGGTGGAGGGGGGAAGGCTAGCAGAAAAGAAGTCACGGAATGATGACTCCTGAAATAGTGACCTCAATCCATTTAAGAACCACAGTCACTTTATCCCACCTCCATGACTCTCCCTTTGTCACCCTTGATTGTGCTTCAGCCTCCCCATCCCCACCCACTCTCTGGATTGCCTGCTGAGGTTTGCAGCTGGAGATCATTTTGTTCTTTTTGTATGTGCAACTAGTTCCAAATTTGATATTAAGCTACACCTTGTGACCTCACACAGACACACAGCTCCCCCAAGAGAACCTCGCCAAGTCCCAGTGACTCACAGAGCTCCAGAAGAGAAACTCTCACGGGCCCCAACATTACTTTATTTATTTATTTATTTATTTATTTATTTATTTATTTTTTAATAATTATTTTATTGGCCTTTACAAGCCTTTAAAAGGAAACAAAAAAGAAAACATTACTTTATTTAGCTCACAAAAGGACCTCCCATACAGGCCCTCTCATGGCACTCAAAGGTTTTTCATACAGGCCCCTAATCTCCATGGCATATTGCTACTTCTTTCTCCTATGATCTCTCTTTCCCTCCCTCTCTCTCCAGAGAACTTTTTCTTTTCCTCTCTTCATCTATTTGAGTATTGGGGATTCCAGCTAGAGGTAGGGAAGCACTCCTTATGTAATTGACATAACATGTCATCTTGCCTTCTTCACTCTCTTCTCCTCTCCTATCATCTCTGCTTTGCACCCTCTTTTGCTGGGAGGATAATTCAGGGGCAATAGGCTCATCTTGGAAACAAGACTGCGCCAAGCAGCAAGGGTTTGATTAAAACAAAAAAAACCAAAAAAAGCCTATTTATTCATTTTTTCTCCTTTTCTGTCACATTAGAACAACCTTCTTTGGGTCCTGGAAACATTTTTTAAGAAAACGGAATTACACAACCCTTATGCTTTTGGCTTTGAGACATTAATTCATTTTTGTTCATTCACATACATTACGTTTTGTGTGTAAATTATGTATGACATAAATTGCTCACCCAATTGTATCTGAGTTACAGAGACAAGAAGCACAAATCAAAAAGTACACAACTTCCTGCACCCATTAGACCCAGTACAATGTCCTGATTTGCAGAATGATGGCACATGAGAACTTTACATCCAGGAAAAACATCAGCCAATCTTGTGCTTCCATTTTGTGACTCATCAAAGATGCCGGGAATTTGCTCTTCGAGGTTTGATCACCATCATTTCCATTGGCTGAAATTAAACTCTCTCCTGGGAATGCCCAGTTTTTGGTCATTTAAATGTCAGCAAATGAGAACCATATACCCTCAAACAGAGTTCACTCCTGGAGGATGATTTTAGATGAAGAGCAGAAAAAGCCATTTGGTTGCAGCTTTTGAGGTGCCGCCTCATCATGAGGGATGTTCCTGATTTTCTTCATTGGACAGAAACTGGCATTGCAAACTTGGCAGGCCACTGTTTACGCTCCATGATGAAAAATGCAATGCCGCTTCGATGAGAGCGAATACCCCATAACGGAAAGCAATAATGGCGGCCGTCAGGAAAAAACGTGATTGTACAATTACTGCAACCCCAAAATTGACTTTTATTTTTTATTTCGACCCCTTTTACACAATATATATATATATATATATATATATATATATATATATATATGTGGGGGGAGGGGTATAGTATAAAAGAGCTGTAGGGGGCACTGCAGGAGTTCTCCCCTGCATACATATGTGGTGAAAAGGAAAAGGGGGTCAAAATAAAGAAAAGTTGGCATTTTAGGGGGTCGCAGTAAAATGGTCGCAGTAATCACATAGATCCGAAAAAAAACATACCCGATGTCATTGCCGTTGGTTCTGACGAACTCCATCTGCCCTTTCTAGCTGGTTCCAAAACACCTGTCAAAGTCTGTCAAAATCATGAGACGGAGGCAAGAACACCTGTGGCAAGAATGGGTTCCATGGGTTTCCCACCCTTCACCTCTATCAGAATGAGGCCCTTTTCTGAGAGTGCATTTCATTTTGTGAATCCTTCACACTCTCCACATGCTTAGATTATGCATCTGTAGAGGGAGTGGGTACTTTTGGAGGAATGTTATACACTCGGGGATTGGTACTTGTGTAGGTAACATTTATAATCCGCCATAAGGTCTGACTGGAAACTGTTCTCTATTGGGTTTTGGGGGACAGCGCTTTGTTGTATCTAGCGGCCATCTTGCAACGGTTGCTTTAATCCCATGAGTGCATGAAATTCATTTGCTGTGCCCAGCACCCTGTTCAACCAAAATCCTAAGATCTAGATGCAAACAGTTTGTGGTGCTTCTAAATTACTTTGCTCAACGCTTTACAACCAGTAAGTGAATATATGGCGGCAATTGAATAATGAATTCTGAAACGAACGAAAAATATTCTGGAGGGGACCGTAATGAGGTGAAAAATGAAACCAGTAATTTGTTCACAATGAAAGGTTCTCAACAAAATATGAATAAGAATGCATAATGCACAGTGATAGAAGTGTACCAAAAAGGTAGTGGAGCTGTGACTCCGGCAGGGGACAGAGTAGGAAGGAAGGGAGCAACGTGCAACACATTTTTCAAGGGTTGCAGTCATGCTGGTGGATAGCCAATTGAGTTGAAAGAGATTTCAGTTTAGCTGTAACTGATATCTGTGGTAAAATGGAGACGTGTCCTTAGAACTGTACAGAAACAGTAAACAGTCAAAGTAATGCAACACTACTCCCGACCTTTCCCGCTCACTTCAACCACTGATAATGCATTTAAAACGCAAGTCAGATAATGGTGGCGAAGGGCAGTTTCCAGCATATGGATGCAGCCAGGGACCGCTGATAGTAAGAGCGGCTAGGTCGTATTACAGCAGCAGTACGGCTGGGCTGCAACAAACACAATAGGAAGTCAGCAGAAGACTGCCCCGGATTCCAGAACCAAGCATAGAAACCCAACCCCTGTGTTTCCCTGAGCAGAGACCAGCCATGGTTATAGCAGCTGAAAATTATGATGGCCCTGAATGGGTCCCCCAATTTTCTGATGCACGGGCGGAGCCCGGGCAGCTTTCAGCTCCCACACTTAAGAATGGGGCTGGTACCAAACCAACACCATCCATTCCACCTCAGAAGGTGGCCTACCAAATGCACAGCGCCATGCACTGCACTCGTTCTTACTTAGTAGGCGCAGGTGAGTGCTGAAGGGCAGATTGAAGTGGGACCCAGCTTCACATCATTGGTGTAGCCCCCAATGCGGTGCCACACCTTGCTGCACCTTTAGGCTGAAAAGCAGACGGCAGAGTGGAGAGCAAGTTGCCTTGCCAAGGTGGCTGTCTGTGACAGGCATGCATGCTTGTTTATGAATCTTCGCTTCTCCTATGAGGATAGGAATGCAAGGGTTAACAGACAGTGAATGCATATAATTTGCTCGGCCACCGAGAGCGCAATCTTCTCTTGCGTGAGGAGCACCTGTTCTTATGGTGGGAGGCCTTGACTGATGAGACTGCTTTGGCGATGCATTGGATTTTTTCAGATAAAGAATATTGGGCCACGTTATGGGTTTGGTACTATTTTGGTGGTAAATCCACCGATATACCACCAAATGCTATTACCGTTGCCACCACGTTGTCCGGCGGAATTACTGCTGGATTACACGTGGTGGTAGGCAATTTTAGTCCCCATTAATTGGAGTCCAAAAGACTCCATGGATGATTTCCTCAGTATTATCACCAGTGGCAATTCTGCCGATTTGGCTGCTTTTGGGCAGTAAGGCAGAGAAATTACCTACAGCTTCTTGCTGGAGGTTTCCCCTCAACTTTACCACCACACTCGTTGTTGGGCAGTGTGGTAAAGCAGCTGTAACGGTATTACCTCTGGATTACCGCCACTTTTTACTGCACTGTCTAACACGTAATGAGGCCCATTATGTGAACAGCTTTCGAAGCTATTTCTCATGATAATTTTACGTTACCTTCAAACATACAGAAGGTAGTAGAAGCTTTTTGACTGATGATATCATGTAATCCATACGCCAAAGGTATAAATCATTGTGTCAGGTTGCTCACATCGTTGTGTGGGCGGGCCTCCATTGGGGCCCAAAGGACATGACGTCCAGGACGTGACGTCAGGGGAAGGGGAGGGACGGGGGGGTTAGGATCGGCAGTTCCGCCGACAGGTTGATTAAAGCAGGTTGACAAGTACCTCGGCTCCCGCGTCTCATTGCAAGCTGCTGCAGGGCCTGCCGCGGGTACGCTTCACAAGGAAGCGACTCCTCAACACTGGCGACGAGCGGACACGGACTCCCGCTGGCGCCGTGCCGAGGTCTGCTGTCGGGCAGTATAGCGCGTCGGCGCGCCTCGGACACGGCAGACGACTCCATACGGCCCCGCCTCCCGCGTGATAAAGGCCCAGGATCGTCACACGGCACTCGCTTCCCACGTGACAGAAACACGGGATAGGCACACGAGCAGCCCAGAATCAGCACTAAAGCATCCGCCTCCCGTGTGACAGGGGCACAGGCCCAGGATCGCCACACGGCACCTGCCTCCCGCGTGACAGAAGCACGGGACTGGCACACGAGCAGCCCAGGATCAGCACAAGGGCGCCCGCCTCCCGCCTAACAAGGGCACAGACCTGGCACACAGACGCCCCACGAATACGGGAGCGCTGATCTTGTGTGGCCCCGCCTCCCGCGCAGGAAGGCTCAAAGGCACCGCACGTGGGGGAAGCAGTCCCCCCGTGCCACCTCAGAAGCCTCGACCTCCCCCACTGCAACAAAAGGGTGAAGGGAGGAAGAAAGTCCTCCGCACGCAGCAGCAGCGCCGCCAGAGCTGCCAGAGCCCAGGCGCCGTAGTCATCCAAGGGCACACAGGCTCATCACGGCAACGCCACCATGTCGGACACGGCGACTACACCAGCATCCTCCTTGGGAGGGGCAGGATTGGCGGCGGCAGCATCTGGAAACGCGGATACCGCGCAAGACACCAGTCAACATGCACACCAGGAGGGAAGAGCATCCCAAGTCATGCACATGCCCAATCCCTTCGAGATCAGAGATACCTCCAATCTAGGGCCCAGATGGAATACATGGCTACGGGACTTCAAGTTCTACACAGGTGCCATAGGATTGACGGACGACACAAGATTGAAAAACACACTGTTCATGGCAGTGGGACCGGCGGTAAGAGACATTGCAGGGGAACTGCTGAACGTAGAAACCGTCTCATACGGGGAGTTACACGCCAAACTATCTGAATACTTTACGCCACACACGAACGTAGACTATGAACGCCACATGTTTCACACAACAAGACAGGAAAAAAGGGAGTCAATAGACAATTTCGTGATGCGCCTCCGCATCAAACTGAAACATTGTGAGTTCCACAGATACTCTAATGAAGAGGCACTCAGGTCCCAAGTAATCGCCGGGTGCCTCTCGCAACCTTTTCGCAAGCAGCTTCTGCAGAAACAACGATCCCTAGAAGAAATCCTAGCGCTGGCCCGCATGGAAGCAGCGGTGGACTCTCAACTAGATAGCTTAGGAAAAGTATCCATACATCAACACAGTGAAAACACTGAGTCGATCAACAAACTGTATACCCACCCTGATCCAGGCAACAAACACCTCGAAGCCACATGTTATAAATGCAGCTATGAATACCCGCACACAGGAACATGCCCGGCTGTAGGGCAGAAGTGCGCCGCATGTGGGGGAATGGACCACTACAGGGCCATGTGCAAAAACGCACCAACACACACGCCACCCAAACATCGCTACCAAGACAGGCGCCGGCCCACCCGCCAGAGTCCACCCAGACCCGCAGGGGACAGCGACAGAAGGCGAGCCCGAAAAGAAGACAGCGACCGCAGAAGCCGGTACACGCGCGAGGATAAACGCTCGTCGGAGGACATGAGACGATCACACAGACGGCATTTTGTAAGGTATGTGGAGACCAGGTCACCCACCAGCAGCGACACCCCTTCGTCAGAGGAGGATCAAAGGAGGAAAGGTTACGTGTGGGCCCTACAGGACAACACAGCGGCCACCCAACACAGCCCCATCTTGACACTTCAAGTTAATGACACCCCACTGAACTTCCTTGTAGACACCGGGGCGACGGTCAACATTATCAGCGACAGCACATATCAATCCCTGACCACACGGCCAAAAATTAGGAAAGCCACAGTAGACATATATCCCTATGGCTCCACGACACCCCTGCCATGCAAAGGCATGATCACAGCCTGGTGTACACATAAAGGGCACTCTGCAAAGATCCCGCTATACATCCTGGACACCGAAGCCAACAGCGGATGCATATTAAGCTTCCGGACAGCAGTAGACATGGGACTGGTACACATTTTATACCGGCTGATGGCCCATAAGTAATTTGCAAAACCGGACGCAATTGAAAACGCATTCCCAAAGCTCTTCACCGGCCTAGGCAAACTGCGAAACAGGAAGGTACACCTACACATCAATCCCCAGGTCAGACCAGTGGCCCAACATTACCGAGGTATCCCATTCAATATCCAGAGGCAGGTGGAAGAAGAGCTGGACAAGCTCATCAAAATGAATGTCATAGAACCGGTGTCGGGCCCGACGCCATGGGTGTCACCCATCGTCCCCGTCCCCAAGAAGTCACCAGAAGGATCCATACGCTTATGCGTAGACATGCGCAGAGCCAACACAGCCATTGAAAGGGAACGGCATCAGGCGCCCAGGATCACGGACATGATTCACCTTCTCCACGGAGCAAGAGTTTTCTCCAAGTTGGACCTCACGAAAGGATACCACCAAATTGAAATCGCACCGGAGTCCCGCTACATCACTACATTTGTCACTCATCTCGGCTTGTTTCAATATAAAAGACTCAGCTTCGGCATATCCTCTGCCGCCGAGATTTTTCAAGAAGAGATCCACAAGGTTATCAGGCACGTCCCCAACTGTCTGAACTACTCGGACGAAGTCCTGGTCTATGGCAAATCCCAGGAAGAACACGACCTGGCACTGCACAGGGTATGCCAAGCACTGGACGACGCAGGACTCACTTTAAACAAATCTAAGTGCGAGTTCTCGAAAGGATCCTTGAGGTTCTTCGGGCACATCTTCTCTGATAAAGGCATGAGACCCGACCCGGAAAAAGTGGAAGCCCTTAACTCAGCCACGCCCCCCGTGAACACTACAGACCTAAGGTCGTTCCTAGGATTGGCCAGCTACTGCTCCAGATACCTGAAAGACTATGCCACCGTCAGTAACCCCCTGCGTTTACTCACCCGGAAGGACACGCCATTCATATGGTCGAAAGAGTGTCAAGCAGCGTTCGAGGCGATAAGGAAGGCCATCGCACAGGCGGAAGACATGGCATATTTTGATGCCAGTCGCGACACTGAACTTATAGTGGACGCCAGCCCAGTGGGACTCGGAGCCATATTGACCCAGAAAGACCCCAGGGAGCCACACATCACACACGTGGTAGCATATGCCAGCCGGAGCCTGACAACCACAGAACAGGCATACTCACAGGAGGAAAAAGAGAGCCTCGCTGTCGTCTGGGCCTGCAAATACTTTCATCTCTCCCTGTTTGGCAAAGAATTCACCATCATCACGGACCACCAGGCACTACTCACCATATACGGCAGCCCGAAGGCCAGGATGCCGCCGAGAATAGCCAGATGGGGCCTACGCCTACAGGACTACAGGTTCCAAATACTGCACCGGCCAGGGAAGGAAGAAAACCCAGCGGATTACCTCTCCTGGCATCCCATGTCCACGACTGCATCCCAACCGTCCATAGCGGATGCGTACATAAATTACATCATACATCACCTACAACCACTCCCAGTAGGGTGGCAGGAACTATCGATAAAATCAGAGGCGGACCCAGCGCTGCGAATCGCTCGACACTGCCTACAGATGGACAAGACGACCCTCATGAAACATCAGGCCAGAGAAGAACTGGACACTACGAAGGAAGACGTCAAGTGGCTGGACCAGGTCGGGGAAGAGCTGACCGTGGTAGAGGACAACATCATATTAAAGGGATGCAAGGTCGTCATCCCGAGAACACTCCGGGAGAGGATAGTGCATCTAGCGCATGAAGGACACTGAGGCGTAGTCGCCACAAAGCGCCTCCTTCGCCAGAAAGTCTGGTTCCCTCAACTTGATCGCTTGGTAGAAACCGTCGTGGGAAGTTGCCACGTATGTGCACAAGTTGCGCCCCCGCCACACCCAAACCCATTACAGTCATCACCACTGCCAAGTAAAGTGTGGAAGGAGCTAGCAGTCGACCTATTCGGACCACTGAACAACGGGACACACGTGGTCGTACTCATGGACGAACACTCAAGATACCCGGACGCCCAGATAGTAGAGAGCAGCGCCACAGCGAGCGTCATTCCAGCACTTGACAGGATGCTCTCTGCCTATGGCATCCCCAAGATCATAAAGTCCGACAACGGTCCTACGTTCATAAGCCAAGACTTCCAGCAATTCGCAAAATACATGGGGTTTCAACATCGACGCATAACCCCTCGATGGCCTCAGGCCAATGGCATGGTCGACAGGTTCATGGCCAATGTAAAGAGGACCCTCCAAATCGCCCATGTACAAAACAAGCCATTTCAGCAGGCCCTTAATCAATTACTACGAGAATACAGGCACACGCCCCACAGCACGACGGGAGTGTGCCCAGCGGACCTGCTATTCCGAAGACCGATTACCACGAGACTACCGGAAGACCCGAGGCCACAAGAACTGACGCCGCTAGAGCAAGAAGCGACAGCAAATGACACCGCGAGGAAAGCAAAGACGAAAGAGATCTCGGACAGGAGAAGGAGAGCTTGTGAGAGCATAATGCAACCAGGAGATGAAGTATGGCTCAGGCAACCCAAGAATCGTAAAGAAGAAGCCACCTTTGCACCCACACCCCTAGTCGTGACGCACAAGAAGGGCTCCATGGTCACAGCACAAAGGGACGACTGCTCAATGGTGACCAGGAACAGCTCGCATTTCAAACGAGTCAAACTAACGCAAGAAGGTCAATGGACATGGGACAGAGACAGCGAGGAGGACAGACCACGCGAAGAAGCGTACCAAGGAGACGGGGAAGAGTCAGAAGGCGAAGCGCACCCCCCCACACCCGCCAGGGAAGTCCCAACCCCGAATAAGGCCAAACGACCGCAGAGGAGCCGCATGAAGCCAACTCGACTCATCGAGGAGATGGGGTAAGAAGAGAGCCTTGAACTCACATGTTAAAAAGGGGGGAGATGTCAGGTTGCTCACATCGTTGTGTGGGCGGGCCTCCGTTGGGGCCCAAAGGACATGACGTCCAGGACGTGACGTCAGGGGAAGGGGAGGGACGGGGGGGGTTAGGATCGGCAGTTCCGCCGACAGGTTGATTAAAGCAGGTTGACAAGTACCTCGGCTCCCGCGTCTCATTGCAAGCTGCTGCAGGGCCTGCCGCGGGTACACTTCACAAGGAAGCGACTCCTCAACACATTGCACCTCTGTCAACACACTTGAGATCAGCATGGAGGCCTGAACGCTGTTAGTCCCCAACTGCAGCAAGCCCACACCAAAGCAGAGCAGCCGTCCCATGGTTCCCCCAGTGCATATTGGAACAAGAGAATGTACAATGTTTTAGCATTCTAAAAATGAGTGTCATCAATTATGTTGGAATGCTGAACAAATCATCTATGTGTAACTATGTAATCACCATTTTGGGAGATTCTGGAGTATAAACTTCACAGAGTGAATGTAAATGAACACCAAGCCATTCGGCGTAATTGATTGTAGCTGGCCGAACTGCTGAGCACCACCACTCCCTGGCCAGCTGACCAGTCCCCTCCATGTCATGGCTCTAATGTTCACTGGAGACAGACCTCCTTGCATCCTGTCCCGGTGTATGTCATGCCGGGAAATTATCTCCAGTTTACAGGATCCAAAGGCATGGGGCTGTGCATTCTTCATGGTGAAGGTGGCACCTTTATGTGTTTCCTGCATTTCCTGCATTTCCTGCATTTCCTCTGATCCCGAAAGTATTGCTGAAGATCAGGGAGGAACATGAACTCTTCCATTGATTGGCCTACAATTTTGGTCAGGTTTGTGGTGCTTCCTGTTTATATGGGAGGTGCCACTTATCCCAGAGTGTTATCTCTCCACTACCAAGTTCACTTTTATTTCATCTGTATCTGATAAGATGATACCAGGAGAAACTCAATTTTGTTCACCTATGGTCCTCTGTATTTAACTGCCTTTTTGGTAATCATGATTTTTTAATTGCCATTTTGTGGTCCCCTGTGGCCCTGCGTATTTGGCTTGCACTGGCTGGTAGATAGAACCCTGTTGTCCACCCCCACACCATCTCCATTGCCCCCTGATTACCATGCTCCTCCCAAGTGTCGCTCAGGATGTTCCTCTCTCCTCATCCCGCTCACTGCAACCATGTCTACACTATGCACTTCCCTTCACCTACTCCAGCATCTGCCTTCTTTATCTCTGCCCCCGGGGCTGAAATCACCAGGGTCTCTGGAATGCCCAACACCTCTGCAAAATAAAATCCTGCCTCATTTATCCCCATTAGACTAAACTGTTGGTAGTAGACATCACTAAAATCTGGATTCCCCTTCAATGGCACTGCAAAGGAACCCTATTGGCAACCCTTGCCTTCTAAAATGTCACTCTTGCTTCCTTAGAGCACATATCAGGCCAACTCCTCGGTCCCACCCTTCTTTCTCTTCTCCTCATCTGCCATCCACTGGGCACCCGCACCCCTTCTTCTCTGATCTTGACCTTTTACTCAAAATCCTCCCAGCAGATGGCCAGCCATTATAAAGGATGACCCAAACCTCTCCAATATAACTAAGGCACAACAGATCCAAACTGACTCCATTCTGCCAGATAGCTCACTGGTCAACATACTTAACCATTCAACCCACAACCATGGCAACTTTCCCACTCTCATATTACTTTCTTCCACCATGCCCCCCCCCCCCTGTACTCACAACCGACCTCTGCCCATTTGACATCTCTTTAATTCGCTTCACCTTTGCTATTTCTCCCCACTCTCCCAACACCCTGGATCATCTATTACCAAATGTAAATGCAAACCTGAATCGATGCTCTGCTACTGCAATCAAGTTAACATGCCACCCCAAGGTCCATCTCCTCCACCTGCTCACTCCATTGAACTCCCTTTTATTGAATTCAGCTCTGCACTGTCTATCCCATCAATGATGACTACCTTGGCCATCCATTCTCCCCCTACAGCCCATCATCTGAATTATGAACCTCCACAACCATCCAACTGCTGAAGGCAACAATGCATTGCTGCATAAGGTCTGATCTTGCAGTCACCTCATTGCCTACAAGGATCCTCTCCTGACACTTGCCACAGCTCTCGACACAGCCAAATCCTCCCACTTCACTGATCTTGTTTCCTCTCTTCCTGGAGACCCTCACAAACTATAAACAAGCCCCCAGACCATGATCCCCACCTTAACAACCACTTAATGTCCTTCTCTCTCTCTCTCTCTCTCTCTCTCTCCCTCCCTCCCTCCCTCCCTCCCGCCCTCCCTCTCTCTCTCTCTCTCTCTCTCTCTCTCTCCACAGATGATTTTGCTACCATATTATCTCCTGCCACCTGGTCATATTTATTGGTCTCCAAGTGCTGCTTGTTAACTCTCATGACAAGGACGCGATAATACTTTTAAAGCCATACATTGAGGGGGTGGGATTACAATGGTTGTGTTAGTGGACCACTTTAAACCCCCTTTCCAGAAGCATGTGCACCTCATACAGTACGGTTGTGACAAGGAAGAACTAACATAAACATTCTTGCAGCACTACTTAGTATGTTTTACAGGTGGCATATTGCCATTGCTGACAATATTCACTGATAATTATCACTGAGCAAGGGAAATTATTGTCAAAGATAACAAAATGGCCGACATCACAGTAACCAAATGCAAGGTGAAGCAACTCAAACAAATTGATTAGAGGAACACTGATAAGATAACATGCAGTGATATCATTGACTTACCTGATGAGCCCACCAGACCATTAAATAAGAGAATATTGCTATCCAAGAGATTGACCCAAAAAATGTTATGGGAAAATACTTTCTGGATGACTGGAAGAGAAATAAGCAGAAGGAAAAGGAATGTTAATGTTAGATTTTAGGATGTTAGAAAAGATTAGGAGCAAAGGTGTTTTTAAGAGAGAGAAAAGTTTAATGGGAAAATCAACAGTTTCACTTTGGGGTCCAACGCACTCAGTTGCTTAAGTCGAGAGCCAATCAATGATCTGCTAACTTTGAAATCAACTGGATATTTTTGCAATAGCTGTCACATAACCTCCAGAGGTGAAGGGTGAGTTGCCAAATTTCACATGAATGTTAAGAGAGGGAGAGAAAGGAGGGATGCTTATTTAAGCATGTACGTTGGATTTGAACTAAAACCCTATGGAAGAATTCAAGTTAGTTAAAATTGACAATTTAAAGAAGGAAACGAAAGTATAGAGCTCACCACCAACAAGGGAGAGTGTAATATTTAAAACGTGTTTAGCCTAAATTCCTTCGTTGGCAAACAACTTTCCATGCATTTGTGTTAAAACAAGGACACATTAGGGGCAAAGCAACATCATCAATGACTGCCAAGTCATGCCATTACTCTGTTTTGCAGTGGCCGAGATCCGGCACCAGATGTGGAATTGGATCTCGCGATCCGGTCAGAGTCAGCCCCAAACAACCCATACCATGAGAGTACTCTGCTCTGGCTGGATTGTTAAATAAATAAATAATAAAAAAAAAGAAAAACTCTTGCGCTACATTACGGGGTGTGGTGGGGGGGAATCGGACCAGCACATTGGCACCATGAGCGTGTTTCTGGCTCCCCCACTCCTACGTATGTCCCACAGCAGGACACCAGGCCAAAGGTTGTTTTAAGGATGGCTGGGCCTGAGTGCATTACCAAGTCCGCAAAGGTGGGGGCAGGGCCATCTTAAGCACTTTTGGGGCACTGGGCACGGACATGTTTGGGGCCCCCTTCCACCAAGCCAAAGGAATTAAGGGATCAAGAATACTGGTTGCGTCCTCCCCACCACCCATTGCGCTCACAACCTATAGTTTGATGTGCTGTCTCGCAGCATAATAAGCCTGTGTAATCCCTTTAAGTCCCCTTTCCCCCTTCATTCTTGCTCTAATCAGAATCATAAACAAGTAGCATTTGAAGACCAACATTTGCAGACCAACATTTGCAGTCTACAAAGGGATTACTGTTCTAGTACATACAGGATACTTTTTATCATTAACATCCAGGAAGGTATATGTAGTATTAATGCAGAACCGTATGTAAAAGGTACATGTAACCTATAATAGACAGAACAAATTGCTCATGCATGGATAGAGACCACCAATTGGAAGGAAGGAGAATGCTACACATACTGTAGCATGGATAGTGGAGGCAGATTAGAAGCTACCAGGAAGGTGTCTTTATCCAGACCGATTGAGATTAGAAGTGGAATATGGTTTTCAAATAGTGTTGCCATTAAATAACAAAGGAAAAAATGCCTGTGGAGTGTGATATAATTATGTTCACTATTAACACAGTGAAAACATGAATAAGGCTTTTATGAAGTTCATACTATGAGAAAGAAATCACTCGAAAGGGCTGACAATTTTGAAAGGTTCAGGGACTGGCAATATTGAGAGATTAGGCAATACAAGATTAAATGAGATGTCCAGGAGAACACATTGGTTAAGGGGTGAAGGGGTGAAGCTGAGATTTCCGCCAACTCTGCACTTTCTGCATTTGAACATTTTCTTTTCCAGTTCTTACCATGAACTAAAACAATCTCATTTTATTAAAAAACGGACTTGGAAAGTACACAAATCACATTACCAAACGTGACCATTTTAAAACAAAATATCATAGAAGGGTTTTATGCAAAATGGGAAAGATTCTAGCTTCATTCTCTCCATCATCAAGGGAAGTATATAACAACCAGCATACCAATCTATGTGATTTAACACATTTAATCTGGGTTTGTCCTTTGTATTTTAAATACTTCCAAAACAATTGCTTGTGGCATTTTCATTTATAAATGTGCATAAAAACCTTTGATTTGTACCAAAAAGCAAACCGGTTTTTGTGTCAAACAAGCAGACATTAAAATATGCTTGCCTAAGGCCTGCAACATATGGTCTGCTCTCTTTTGTCTGCCAACCCTTCCACCCAAATGGCCTAAATAAGAAGAAAGATCAAGTAATGGGCTAAACGATACCAGCAGCATGCAAGAAGGCAAACCCCACAGAAGACAGCACAGTAATGTAAGATATATTACATGATTTCACCAGGATCACTGTATCATCTGCTGGCAAATCCAGGATATAAGCATGAACGCTGTCTTTCCATAGTCTTGAATTTGGATACTTATTCACCTCTTGGACTAACAGTTTATGCCATCGTTGGAGACGATTGCCTAGGTTTTACAACACCTCATCTGAACAAATCAATTTCTAGACATTCACCATACGAATTATATGTTAGTTTTTATAGCAACCCCTATCTGGTACAGGTACATTGCTGATAATAGCAGATGTTGTTCTGCAAAAGCAAGTCCATATGCAGGCAGTTTTATAAACTTCAGACATAGGAAAGGCTCAGACAGCCTTGCTGGAATGTGATATTCTAATTTTGCATATGAACTCATAGCTCTGCAATTGGTGCTTCACACACTGAGCTAACTTCTGAACCATTGTGGCACTCAATTTATCAATATGCATTTCATCATTGCCTACTGCACATGATCAATCTAATTCCCACAGGAAGGAAAGAATGCTACAGAGTTGTGCCATAAGGAGCACACAAACTATGTATACCACAGTGAACACAGAAAGCAATACATGATGAATTCATCAAGGCAGAATGCACTTGCCAAAACAGAAAGGCAATGGATTTAGAGCCTCAGCAGCACCCCATAACGTATCGTGATGTGTGCTATTTAAGACTGGTGAACAATGGAATCTTACTTCTTCAGACCAGCTAGCCTTGTGGGCCCCCTCCAAGGTGGGGGCCCTGGGCAAGTACCCCTTTTGCCCCCCCATAAAAACGTCTCTGACCATTGTTACTGGACCAGCAAACTTATAATGAGGCCCAATGGACAAGGTGACTGTGGCACGATTAGCCGCAAGGATTCAGGTGTATTTCAGCACTATTTCTGGGTGCTCGTAGTTGCGCACCCAATTGGGCGTGGTTCTAGCAAAGCATTATATTCTGTGGCTGTCGAGGTTGCCAGTTAGGACTGCCACAGCCTGGTCTGCATTTGTCATCTCTATTTTAATGACGACTGAATGCATAAGGGTGATTGCTTGTTGCACCCACGCGTTGTAAGGATTGTGACAACGGAGGTGGGGAAGGATGTGGTATCTTGATTTTTCAATGGTAATCCCTATTGCTTTGTGTACAAGCCTTCATGGTTACATACTCGGATTACCCTTCCTCCACGCTGATAGGGCATCGCCAAAATAAATGGCTTCTTGGTATCAACAGTGACTCATGGGAGGTTGCACAGAGGACAGACATTCAAGCTTTATTTGACAAGGACTTTGCTGCTTGATAAAGGGCAATAACGCTGCCTGTCTGCAAATTGAGGACTCACCTTAAACTGTAAAGTCTCTGATAAAGAAGACTTGGACTCAGAGAAGAGAAGATTAATTGTGAGCGATTGAGACATTGCTAATCCAATGCATGTAGAACTGTGCTCCTCACAAAACCATGCAACTTTACCATCAGGTTCTGGAGCGGCAATGAAAATCAATTCACTACACAGGTAGTTTTATTTACTGTCTTCTTAAATAATTAGTCCTGGCATTCTTCTACTCCCCACGCCACACTTTGTTTGATAAGGCGCAGAATCTCCCAGCTCCTGCTGGCTGATCTCTGTCTTCACTTCACCCTCAGGCATGACATGTTGAATCGGGTTGCGGTGCCTTAGGTGTCACCGCACCTAATACCATTTTTGCCTCTTGTGTAATAGGGAATGGAGAAAAGAGGCTTTGCTTCAATTCATATTGCATAAATACTGGGGCAAAAATTAAGTGCTGGAATTGTTTATACTATGATACGTGGCCGAACAAGAATTGGCCTCAAACACTAGAAAAATGGAGTAGTATTTTTTGTTTCTTATTGCATAAACGAAACAAACAAGAAAAATCAATTGTTGTCTGATCAGTTTCTTTACCATGGTTCAGAACTTATATATTATGGTTCCTAGCTAAATTTGGAGCAAGATCTATTTGCTCTATTCCCTATTGGGTGTGTTTGCGTTATTGTATTATTGGTTATTGTGTTTGATCTATATGTTCGCTGTTTTGTTCGGTTGTATGTTTATTAGGTCCCCATTGTTCTATTTCCCATTGAAATATTAATTCTCACAATTTGTTTTCAAAAACAACAAGAAATAATTTCCCTGTCCATTTCCCTTTTCTTGTTCGCTTTTGATCACCCCAAACAGTTTAAAACAGCAAAAATATAATTTCCCTTGGAAGCGTTGTGTGACTCCTTTCATTTTTTCCCTTACCCTGCCTTTAAGCCCCAAAATGATTTCAAAAGATTAAAATGACTGTTCCCTTTTGCTTTCGTGCCTGTTTCCAAAATATAAAAAAAACGTCCAAATAGTGTGTGAAGCAGAAAATCCTTCCTGTGTTATTTAGCTAGCTTACCTTGTGTGCCAGAGAACACTTTGTGAATCTATTTGTCAAAATCAGTGACTTGTTTATGTTGCTTTCCACTAGTGCCAGTCATTTCTTAGAAAGTGAGATCATGAAACAGTCAGTGATTTGTATTTGGGGGAGCTATAGTTGGATGAAGAAGAGGAGTTCCACTACTTGGGGGACCATGATGTCAATCGCTTGGTGGAGGTCTCGTCGGATGTGGTTACGAGCCGTGTAGGTGCCAGATGCAAACAGTCACATGGGGTGTTGTCTGATATGGGGAAGCCTTTGAATAACGACTCAGGAATAGGATCTGGAGGGTTTGCCATGGGGGAGAAGGAGGAGGAAGCAAGGAGGGTTTTGCCGCTGCCACAGGAGGTGGCGAAGATAGAGAGGCAGGTGGAGGGGGCAGGGAGTCCTTGCGCCCGAGGTGGGGGAGGAGCTGGCAATGAGCCTGGGTATTTTGTGGCAATACATGATTTACTGCACAAGGGGGGAGGTTTTGCTGGAAGGTGGCATACTTAGAATGGGAGCTGGAGATGAAATGTTGGTAATTCAGCATGGAGTGGGTCCAGCAGCGGTGCAGGGCTACCCGGAGATAGGTGAGGAGAAGGTGCGGGTGGTGGTGATCCTGAAGTTGGGAGAACAACAGGTGGAGGAGACAGATGATCCTAAGCAAGTGACCAAGGAGGAGCAAGAGAATAAGGTCTCATCAAGTGTGCATGCCCTTGTACAGGGGCTAAGGGTGGCACAGGTGTCCCCTTGTCAGGTTTCAGGTGGGACAGGAGTTATCCCAGCCATGTTCCCAGACAGTGCCCATATCTTCATTGGCCTGGGGCCACTTAAACTTGCCAGAGGACAAGATTGAGGGAACAGAACATTTCAATTATATGAAACAGATGCAGGACATGCTCTTAGTTTTCCTAATGTGTGCATACCAGCTTCTAGTGACCCCATTGCTGCTGCACCCTCCAGAGATGGGACAATAATGCAGCAGGGTCTGTGGATTCCTAACAGGAAGACACATTTAATCATGGCTGGACATGCCAACACAAGCAATCCTCAGTCGCCCTGCCCTCTGAGTCTAGTCATGAACCTCTGCCCTCTGTGAATATTGTGCCCGCGGCACAGTACACCAACAAGCAATTGTTGTCTGACCCACTACTTCAGCTTACTATTGGTCCTATCGCTATGTGACTATCTGGACAGACACAGGCGGAGCAACCAATGGGTTATGCTGGCACATATTGCCTGTTCTGTCAGATGAGCACTGGTCAGGTGGGATCTGTACTGCACAGCACAGCAGTGGAGAGGCTCATGCTGCGCCACCGCCCTATCCTCTTGAAGGTGACTGGCTGCATTGGGAAGAGGGTTGGAAAAGGGCAGATGTGGTGACAGCAATCAGACTGGAGCCAGATGAATACTCTCCAAATAATGCAGGAGAGGTTCTTCAAATGAGCAGGAGGGTCACTATGAGTGGCAGACGACTCCTTCCTACTCCATTGGCTGGTGGAAACACAGCAACCATAATATACTCTAGAGGTTGCATCACTTTCTGCAGAGTTCAAAGAGGAGTTAAGGAGCTTACACCAGTTAAAGAAGCTAATCTAGAATTAATGTAATGGACCAAACGTTGGTCCAGGATAGAACCTGGTTGGGGCTTGTCAAAAACATAAGCAGTTAAAAACGGTTTTAAAATGATCTAAAGGAATATATCCAATACATTATATTGCACCTGCTTCTAAAACACTGATAGCTAGTAATGGGCCCCCTATATCGTTGAACCTTATGTCATGATGTCAGTAAGCACAACATACATTTTACACAGTGGACACATATGTAAACTGTATAAAGCTAGCACTGAATTCAATGTCAACATATTAAGGGCCGATTAATAGAATTTTCGGTGCAGAAAATAGCACGCAAATCCCCCTTCGTCGATTTATGGAATAGAATGCATGGTACTTTTCCTAGACTTGCATGGAGTTCGCACTGTCTCGGCACGTCTGTGCCAGCCGTTAAAGGGCTTTGCCGAGACTCCAAGCAGAGCGTGGGCATGGTTTGCGCAGAGGTCTAGTAAGGGGTGGTACACCAAAAAAGGGGAAGATCTTGCAAAAAAATGGGCGTTCCGAGGGACGGTCTGCAGGCAGTCCCTCGCACGCCCACAATTGCGTGGCTCGAGACATATTCATGGATTCCACTGCGCAACATCTCGGCTGGGAAATGGCCACACAAGTCCTTCATACGATCCGCCATTCGAAGGCAGGCGTAAGTAACTTGCGTGTAGGATTTTTAGCGCACAGGTGGGCTCACATGTCAGATTTTGGGGTGTGTGTACTCAATCAGGGTTCCGATGGTACTTACAGGTGCGCATAAGCAGTGTAGCAGGGTGCAGGAACATTTTACGTGGGTTCGCACGCAGATTTCTCAAGTTAATGCCGAGTTACGATTTTTTTATATGAATGTTATCTGGCTGCCGGATACAGTTGCAGGTGACCCCGCGCAAGATCCCCGAGTCACAGGCTTGCTTACAGGGGACCCCATGCACTGTTTGAAGGGTGCGTGTATTTGCTCCCAGGGAGCATACAAAGGTAGTTGATCTGGCAGTTTTCTACTTTGCGTTTGGCAGTTTCGTGGGTGTTCCGGCCGTGACTTGCAAATACGGTTACTTTGCGCTGTCAATTCCATGAATATGCGAGGCACGCATTTTTCTTTCTACATGCAGGCTCGCGCAGTATCCTTCTCGGGGTGCAACGCTTGCGCCATTTCTGCATGACGTTCCATGAATCAGCCCATTAGTGTGTTGAAAGAATCAGAGGCCACACATGTAACACTTTGAAGTGGAGGTGACATTGCACAACAGATAGTTTATGAAGACTACTTGAGCATAGTATTTGTGAATTTGCCATCTTGTCACTGAGAGCCTTTTCCAAATGGTATGCTTTCTAAAGCAACTGTTTTAACGTTTGCAAATTTGGAAATCCATAAGAAATAAGTTAATGCCTTATAAGAAGCAAATGCACAACAGCATATTTTTGCAGTGGGAAATCACGTTTCTATCTGTCCTGGCCTCGTTTATCAGCTGCTGGAGTACCCGAAAATGCTCATGTTTGCAGCTCTTGTGTCACAGGAATAAATAAGAAAATTAATTATGACCGGTTTTTTTTTATAACACGCTTGATATCAAAGAGGTTTCTGAGCACGGGCACAGGATTTGAATTTGTGTTTCCCTGCGTCGTCTTGCTTCCAACACGAGCACGTAACCACTGAGCTATAGTACCCGCAATGTCCGCAGCACTACTATATGCCCTGTTGGACAGCGTCTCCCTTTGTGCATCTCTATGGTTCTAAATAACAGGAATGACATTGAAGAACAGAGTAGTTATAGCACACACACCCATTGCATCTACATCAATTATAATCAATCACCACCACACAGGGACGTCATTTCACCAAAATGCCGGGGGTAGCGGAAGTGACATCACACAACCCTTGACCTCTGATGACATCACTTGACCCAACAGGAAGTGGCATCACATAGCATTGTTCCTAAGTACACTATGAAAAATATGGTTACGATATCACTATAATGTGATATACATTTCATAAAAGAATGGATTGCCATATGTATCGTTAAGATCAGTGTTTATAAGCCCATATTACCAAATTACTTGCTTAAGCGCTTTGTATAGAACAAATATACATACAATATCACCCAACCTGTGTTGGTACTCATTTATCATCCTCAGAAGGATGGAAGGCTGAGTGGAGGCGTTTAAGAACACACTAAATCAGTGACTCACCCCCTGCAGTGTGCCTAAAATAAACCTTTAATGAGTCTAGCAATTATTGTGCAGATTTTCAGAAAGACACGTGTTTTGGTATTCCTATTCTTTCTTATTTTGTGTAATTGCTGAAAGTGTGAGACTTGTGGAACCCCTGTTCTTTTTTATTTTATTTTCATTTTTTTAAGAGGCCTGAACAATAAAGCCAGCCACTCCAGAAGCAAAGAGCCACATGGCACAGGCCACAGTCCAGGAGCGTACATTAAAAAAAAAAAACGGAAAAAAATACTTTTATTTGGGGGGTAGCAAGGGAGACAACAGGGGTCGCAGTTGTGACCCTTGGCGGCCCCTAAATGACGTCCCTGCCACCACAGCAGTCATTTATTAGCGCTACGGCAGAGCTGCAACGCTTTTAGGTTGACACTAGGGATGGTGGGTGATATGGTGATTAGCTGTTGATGAGAGGACTAACAAAAAGGTATTCTATTCATTGGGTCATCCTAGCCCCGTGCATTGTGACACATCTTATGGCACTGTTAAGCTGTTGCCCCAACTTGGTCCCAGCCTTTCCCCAGCTCACCATCTTAATAAGGATGATACCATTTCTGGCCACTCATCTGCTAACCTATGCTGTCCACGCCCAAATAAAAGAAGACGCTGCTATCCCGGGAAATACCAGAAAAATATAGTATGCCTTAATGCCTATAAACATTAGAACATGACAAACCTTGTTTAATGAAGAAGCTTTTATTTATTTAAACAACGCTCTTCAGCAACAATGACTTTCTTTACATCCAACACCATTAGTGGATTGCAAAGATGATACCATGCAATTATTGGGTGACAAAAATGATACCTCTATTATTGGCATGACAGTTGATTCCAAGAATTTCGAATGGATTTATATTAAATTGCTGATAATGTTTTTTGCACGTAATTCGAGTTTGCATTACCTAAACTTTGAAGTGCATTTAATTTCATACTGACAAATATGCACGACAATGAGTGAAGTGCAGAGAAATAATCTGACTATATTATATAGAAAAAAACATTCATAACTTCCAGTATATTTATGGATGTTTGTGCGAACATGCAAAGTACACTTGATATTCAATGTTTCGCTAAAAATGATTAGTGAGAAAAAAGCAGGCAGGATGCAGTTGTAATTCATTTTTTCATTGTTGTCCGAAATAATTTGCAGTATTTTCAGTGACTTGCGCAGAAGTGGGACTCAGGGGACGTCCAGCAAGTTGATCCCTTTATCATTCTGAATAAAACAGCCTGTTTTATTGTTACAGATTTTGGGGTGGGGGGGATTCATGTTGTGGGGGCAGAGGCATTAGTTGGTCGTGGGTGTCATCATTCAGTACTACAAATACTCACTAAGAAATAAGTGAATAGACATCTCAATGCTTAGTTATAGGCACTGAATGCCCTCTCCTTAATCTAAGGCATTGGAAGACTTTGTCTTTGTTGACATGCATTTTGTCTCATCGCAAAGATCTTGGTGCGGTCAGTTACAGCCATCGAATATAATGTCCTCCTTCCTCCAAAAAATAATAAGGTTTTTTCTCTGCAATAAGTATTTTGTCCCGCCAACAAGGATGATCTATGCAGCTACAGACAATGAATGTGCCCTCTTTCCTAAAATGAATTTAAAGATTTGTATTCATAATTTTACAAGCAACACATATTTCGTCTTGCCACAAAAATATGGCAAACTAAGTGATAGCCACTAAATATAATCTGTTTCTGCCACCAAATAACTATAAGCCTTTACCTCTGCAACCTGTATTTTGAATCATCACAAGAAATGACATATTCAGATACATCGGTGAACACACTCTTTTACCTCCAATTAATTTTAAGTAGGTTTCTATGCAAGCAAAAAGTGTTTTGTCTGGCCATACAATGATGCCTACTCAGTTACAGATACCAAGAGCACCCTGCTGTCTACCTCATAACTATTTGGGATGCTGTCAATCACACTCTGACAATATATGTTTCGTGTGTGTGTGGCAGAATAACCTTATGGGGATGGTGAGATAGCTTGAACCTTTTTGATATTCAGAAATAAAATGATGCAGGTCATTCAGTTTCTGAAAGGGAGGTGCGCTAATCAGATCCCCCTTTCATAATTATCTCTGCCAAAATCAGAGTGCACTTGCGCCTTTGCAGTGACTGTCTCCTGAAATCTTTGGCAACTGCCCTGCTGTTGCATCAGGTCCAAGAACAAACTTGCAAGTACCCCATAACTCACTGGGGTTAGCAGATTAATCAAAAAACATGCAAAACGGTGTCACATTAGAACCAATATAAAAATCTCTGAACTCATTTTTTTATTGATATACCAAAATAAATATGACATCTACCTATAAAAGGTCAGCCTCGGATGATCACAGAAATAAGAAAAATGTTCATTTCTTTTTTTAACAATTATTTACAAAAATAATACAATTGTTTTAATGGAATAAGCAAAACACCAACTTCCCAACCAAATTGAATTTGATTAAAAAGACATACAAAAATCCATTCTCATGCTGCGGCATTAGGGCAGGTTCAAAGGTCACAATGTGCATTCCAGAAAGTTTCTGGAACACAACGTTCCAACTGGCAGCCGTGGCTTTTTAAAAATCTGCACCTATGATTCAAAACATCATAATTGTGTACTGTGGCAAGCCAGAAGATGATCTTTGCCCCGAGGACATGTTTGTTTGTTTGTTTGTTTTATTCACTTATAATGCGCACCAGACCCGAAGGTAGCCGGGCTCAGCAGTACAGAAAATGCGAAGCTTAGGTTGCAGGGTGTGGTCATGGGATACATACACTGTACAAATACAAAATACAAATATAGAATGCAAAATATCACAGTAAGGCAGCAGTTGCGGTTTACATGCAGAATAAATACAAAATATGATCAAGACAGTCTATGTACAGGTACTGTCTGGGCGAAAGCTCATCGGTCAGGTGGGCAAAGTGAGTGGGACCATAAGATCATCATGAAATGTATGTTCTAGGGTGGGGTGAAGGATAAGTGGGCGCCAATAGGCTATTCATTGGCAGTCCTTAGCAGATTGATGTAGTTATTTCTGAATTTAGGGAAGGGCTGTGCCTCGCGTAGAGGATTAGGCAATGAGTTCCATAATTGAGCTGCTTGCACCGGGACGCTACTACCCCCCGCCTTAGATAACCTGAATCTCGGAATGATGAGGCTGTTGGCATTTGCAGTTCTGGCAGGGCGCGAGTGATGTCTTTTTGTGAGTTTATTGCAGAGATAGCTTGGTGCTGCATTGTTCAGGGCTTTATGAACCAGGAATGCTACTTTAAGGTGGATTTTGTTTTGGGAAGACAACCAGTTGTTTTGACGCCTGATGTTTGAAATATGTGATCTTTTAGGTACACCAAGGGCGGCTCGTAGGGCATTGTTTTGAAGAATTTGAAGTCGGTGGGTAATGGATTTATTTGCTCCGATGTAGAGGACATTACAATAATCAAGCCTCGAAAGGATTAATGCTCTCGCTAGGATAAGGCAGTTGTTATCGGAGAGAAAATGCTTGCCTGCTCTAATGAGCTTGCATGTGTAGGCGGTGGCAGATGCCAATGACTTCACCTGCTTGTCAAAAGAGAGGGTGGCATCCAGATAGAAGCCAAGTGTCTTCACATCTTTGGAAACCTTGATAATGTTCCCGTCAATTTCAAATGAGGTATAGTCCTGACTGAGTTTCTGTATGTTAGAATGTGTCCCTAGGATGAGCAACTCTGTTTTGTCATCGTTCAGGCATAGACCGTGGGTTGCCATCCATGCCTGGACGATGATATACACCCTATTCACCAAGGCCAAATCCTTGTTGTAGTCCCCGGAAAGTGGGAGGAGAATCTGGGTATCATCTGCATAGTTGGTGTAGGTGATACCAAGATGGTCCAGATCATCAAAAAGGGGCTTAGTGAATATGTTGTAGAGAGTCGGGGAGACGCATGAGCCCTGAGGGACTCCACATCGGATGGGGATTGGGTCCGCCGCTGCCGAAGGGGAGAACACCCTCATGGTCCTATCACTGAGGAAGGATTCAATCCAAGATATGGCCTCCTTGGAAAAATGTGCGGCTGAGTCTAAATGGCTACAAAGTACTCCATGGTCTACAAGGTCGAATGCCGCCGAGAGGTCCAGCAGCAAGAGGAGAGCCATTTTACCTTTATCTCTTATTTAATCTATTTGTGCCTTTAGGTCGATAAGGGCAGTCTCTGTACCATGTTGTGGACGGAATCCTGATTGGCGCTCTCCTAAAAGTTTATGTTGTTCCAGGAAACTTTGGATTTGATTGTAGGCGATCTTATCCAGGATTTTGAGCAGGAAGGGGACTGTTGTAATGGGGCGGTAGTTTGTGGGTATAAGAGGGTCTAGCGTTTGCTTTTTAAGCAATGGTAGTACCCAGAATTGTTTTAAATTGGTGGGTACCGTGCCGGACGTGAATGAGGAGTTGACGAGTTTGGCAATAAACGGGGAGAGATCTCTAGCTGCGTCTTTTATAAGCTGGGCAGGGCAAGAATCGCCCTGGCAGTTAGACGGCTTAAGAGAGAGGATGACTTTCTCCACCTCGAGAATCGATGTTTTGGAAAACATGAACCGTGTGGCTGTGTCCTGGGTCTTTGGGGTAGGGTCTGTAATGAGGTTGTTACTCTTGGGATGAGTAAGGGAGGCTTTCTTTTTGGTTATTTTCGTTTGGAGTAGGGAGATTTTATTGGATAAGGCTAGCTGAATGTTGGAGCACCAAGTTTTGTCTTTGGTGCAAGTATCCGGAATGGGGATGGGTGACTCTAGTTCTTTGAGGATGGTGAATAGTTCCCTCATGCTTGAATTGGCGTTGGAGATCCGCTTATTAAAGGAGTTCTGTTTGGCCAGATGGATTTCATTTTTATATTGGGAGGAGATTTCTGTTAGTTTCATTTTATGGTCTACTGAAGGGGTGAGCCTCCATGCTGTTTCGCAGCTCCTCTTAAGTAGTCGCAAATCCTTTAGTTCGGGGGTAAACCATTTATTTAGGTGAGATTTGGGTTTACTTTTTCTGAGTTTCAAGGGTGCGATGTTGTCGAGGGTAGTTAGCATAATTTTGTTGTACTCGTTGACTAGTGTTTCTGGGTCTAGATGATCTGCTAATCCGTTAAGTGTAGGTAGAATGGCCGGGATCACTTTGTCTCTGGTGATGCTCTTTTTGTTTCTTCTTGGGCAAGGCGGGGCCATGATGTAGGCTGGTGAAGGTGGTCTGGAGGTAGATAGTTCAAATGACAGGAAGAAGTGGTCTGTCCAAGGTTGAGGGATAATAGCTTTGATATTGGCAGTGCAATTGTAGTCTACTAGCCAATCAGGATTCTTCCTTTATTATGTGTAGGTTCAAGAGTTTTTTGCATCATGCCCAGATTTGAGAGGGAATTGGCAATGATGGTGGCATTTTTATCTGAAGGGTCATTGAAGCCCAGATTGAAGTCCCCTAGGACAAGTAGTTGTGAAGAGGTTTTAAGGTTGTTGGAGAGTGAATTATGTAGATCCTCCTCGAAGGTCCCTAAGGGACCAGGTGGTCTGTAGATGAGGTGGATCGTCAAAGTTTGGGAGCTAGCTAGTGGACGTTTGATAGTAAGTGATTCACATGAGTCAGCTGCTATTGTAGGTGAGATTCTCATATCTAAGCTGGTCTTTGCGATGATGGCAATGCCACCGCCGCGCGTGTTGGTTCTATCTTGCCTGAATATAGTAAAGTCTTCTGTTCACATAACTTTATTTAACATCTTTGATGAGCAGGATCACCTGCCTACCCTTAAAGGGGGGACGCTCCCCCCCTAGGGAAGAAGGGAAGAAGCCTCCACATTTGTTACAGTACCATAGTCAGCCCGGTGACATCTTAAATTGTAAAAATAAGCCATGTCTGGTTATTACGTTGTGGTTACTGGGATCAAATAATTATACAGCCACATCATTTGGATGCCATATTGTTGTCCGTTCTGTAAGCGGTGCTCCAGGAATGACCAGGCTGGTGTGCATTAGCCATCCAGCTTGAGTGTATCCATAACAAACATATGGGACCCTGCCCCAGGAATCCACGTTTATCGTCCCCCTGAGGAAGGCAACACCTTCCTTCAGGGCACAGGCCAATGGGTAAAGAGTGCTTCAAAGGCAGTCCTTATATGACAAAGTACCTCTCATACCGGGGTGCTGATCATTGGATTCCGTATGAAGTAGGCAGACATGGAAAGGGATGCAGTCAGAGTAACCGAGTGAAGAGGTTTAGGCCAAGAAAGCCGTTCCACCATCTTGGATTCTGCTATGGCTCCCTAAGCTTCCTGCCCTCTTCAAATCCTGCAAACAAAGCACTCTCTCTAGAATGAAATAGAAGACAACGTACACGTGTTGCATCAGCATGAATTGGAACCTTAACAAAAGATTGCCATTGGACCAACCATCTGTAGCATTTTGCCTTTATAAGTGGGGAAAACCCTCCCCTTAGTTGACTCAAATTAATATTTGAACTTGAAGACAAGAAGGATTCACTTGTAACTCTTTTGGGGATACAGTCTATTCAAAAGTCCTATGACATAGAGGTAGAAACAGATGCTTACAAGGAAAATGAAAGCTCTTTACCCTACCCATCTTGGGGGCACATTTGGGGAGGCACTTCTGTGGATCAAGGGTTGCCTGTGCACTGGAACCAAGATCCTGTTTACTGGAGATAAAGGACCCCCTGTAGGTTCCAGACAATCTTCCTGGAGTTGAAGTGTGGAACAAAGCACTGCCCATGTTCCCAGAGACCACCGGCTGCGTCTTCCAGCAATTTAGAAGTCCAGAAGCAGCTCAGAAACCTATTTGCCACCTCAAGACATCTTCAAGCTGGCTTGAACATGCTCAACTCACTTTTAGGCACTACAGAAACTTTGGTGCTGCTTTTAGCGTTCTTTCAGAACTTCAAACCACTTAACCTGCTTCTTTGAGCTGTCTTGATGTTGATTCAACCCAGTGAAGTGCATTGCCACTGTGACTCAATATATGGGTTGCCGCGTGGAAGCACCAGACTTGCAGCATTGTCTCAACCAGACTTGAAAGCTGACTTGACCCTCTAGACCCCATCGACTTGCCCATCTCGAATGCCGACTCGACTCAGTGATGCATTGTCCCAACCCAACTTGACAGCAGACTAGAACTGCTGTGACCCATCGACTCAAGCTGTCTCAAATGCTGGCTTTGATGCTGTTGAGCGCCCAAGATGAGTAATGAAGGTATTAGCAGAGATTTTGTCCCATTGGCCACTTTAAAGGGCCCTGCCAACTTATAAGATCCCCCCCCTTACCTTTTGTAAGACAATTTCACATACTTTGGGCATTTGTTTCTCAAATCAATAACCTGTGCCTCTTTCTTCATTCAGAGTGACCCCTTTGCTCCCAAAGTCTGCATTCAGTGTTTCGTTTACAGGGATGAGTTTGTAGTGTTTTTATTTCATGTGGGCACTGTTCGTTTTTATTACAGTTCCTATTTTTCTAGAACCTTAGTTGGACATTCCTCTAAATTGGTAGCACTGCACTATTGTTGTTTGTGTTGGAACGGTATCAACTCGCACACTTCCTGAAGTGTATAGCCTACCATTGCCCAATTTACCAAAGCACATAAAGGAGGGAGACCTGTCGGCTGTGTCTGAAGGAGGGAGACCTGTCGGCTGTGTCTGAAGGAGGGAGACCTGTCGGCTGTGTCTGAAGGAGCGAGACCTGTCGGCTGTGTCTGTTTCGTCTTCATCATTAGGATCATTGCTGGCTTAGTTGCAGTGTGGGGCTGAGGGGGCTCTTTAGGACTCTTCTGGCACGCCACGTAGTAGCAGTATTCACACATGGCATACCATGTGTCCATTTTCTACCTCTATCTAAGCTAAATCCTATTGTAATGTTCTACCCATCAGTCAACTAAACCCTATTAGTGGTCTCCCGCTCCCTTAACTCAATCCCATTCATTTCGGACCTCGTACTCAACTAAAGCCTATTTCCTCAACTGCTCTAGCAACCTGTTTATTTCTACGACACGCAAGACTGCTCCTGAAATCGAACCATGCTGTCCATGTTATCCCAACTTCCAAAAACCCATTTCCATGAACCACTGTTACTGTTCGGAAAAGCTTGATTCAAAAGAAATGTACAATATTTGGGCATTTTTGAATATTCCCAAATAGATTCAACCATGCTTAATAGATTGAAGCAAAAATATGGAATTTGGATTATTCCATATCATACAAGTGAAAAAAGAATTAGGCTAAGTGCATTTTCTCAACATTTAACAGTGCAAACATTAGATGCTATGGTCCTTGGTGAATGCTGCAGCTGAGCAGCACTCCAGCTCCAAGCTCCAACCCGTCTATGAAATTCCAGCAAGGGATTCTGACAAGCACAGATACACAATGAAAGACAGCGGGGAGGACGTTTTTCAACTCCTTCTTTATTCCTCTTCTAAAACTTCTCTGCCCCTCTCAGGGAAGTCATTTCACCAAAACGCAAGGGGTAGCGGAAATGACATCACATGACCATTGACCTCTGATGATATCACAGGAAGTGATGTAATTTGACCCAACCGGAAGTGACATCATGGGAAGTGAAGGAACACAACCTTTCGCCCCTTGATAGAACAGGAAGGGGCATCATTTAGCATGGTTCCTAAGTACACAATGAAAAATATGGTTACGATATCATTATAATGTGATATTGTAGAGGAGGAGCCAAGTACCTCCACCTCAACCATCTCGTCCACATTATCTATATGTTGGGAGCCAGAGTGTGAGACACATGCAGTACCAGTGAAAATACCAATACCGAGGAGAATCCTGGAGGCAAGGTTCCCATTGTGAAAGCCATACTTGCATACAAGACAGTATGATGGCCATTTTAATGAAATCCCAGAAGAAACAGGACAGCTGAATGGAAGAGAAGAATGGTGACGTCACACATAAGGCTGAACTGACGTACATAGGAGAGATGCAGAGACAAGAGAATGAAAATATTCTTTAAGGCATCAAGACAGTATTAAAGATAAGTGACATCTTGAGCTAAGAATAAAAAAATGTATGCTACGGAAACAATGAAGATATCAAGTCATTTTACGTGTGTACATATTTGTATTTGTATTTTGTATTTGTATTTTTATTTTGTTTATTTATATTGCGCAGCCTGCCCACGCGCATCAGGGCGCTTGTTTGGAAAGTTAGTTACAGGAAAGTGTTACAGCAGGCAGTTACAGATTACAGATTATATATACAAAATACATAAAATATATACATACAATTTACAAGGGGGTGTCAGTCAGATACAGTATGTACAAAGGTAATTGAGAGGGCGCAGCAGGCAGCAAGTGTTACAGAGGGGTGTCCGGAACATCGTCTTGCTCATAGAGCCATTGTGTTGTTCTGTTTTTGAAGGATTGGAGGGATGGGACATTCCTGAGATCATTGGGTAGGGAGTTCCAGAGCTTTGCCGCCAGGACTGGGAAACTTGCAATGAAACGCAAGTAGATGAAGTATTCTTGAGGCTAACTACGTAGTGAATAGATTTCGGCATGCACCAACATATACATATAGGAATGAACAAAGAATGGATGTTTTCCACGATGTGTTATAGCAGAGCTAGACCAAAAGAACAAAGGCCTCTTTTCCAGTGTGTCACAGTTAAAAAAAAAAGCAATTGAATTACAGAATCAGATCTCAGAAAGGCGAGGCTGGATGAGCCCCAAGAAGCCAAGGTCTTATCAGACTTGGATGAGCAGAAAGTAGTTACAAATTGTGTGAAAGAACAAAACTCCTGTTCAGAAGGCCTGGACAAAACAAGGAAGACGTCAGAGGTCTATTAAAAAATAGTATTTTAATGCACCAGAGCTCGAATTTGTGGTCTTCAGTCACATGGAAGGATGAAGTTGGACAAACATAACGGACCGCACCTACGCATGAAGGCAGAGCATGCCTTCACTCACCTCAATTCTCCAGAGCAAGGAACATTTCCAAGGACAAGTTCAAAGACTTAATTGACAGCAGACCACTGAGGTGATGATAGATGATATGCTAATTGGAGGGAAGCTATGGTTATGACCAGCCCAGCAGCACCTGGAAGTCTAGCCTGCATGCTGCTAAACGTAGGTGGAAAAGTACTGATGAATGTAAGAGTGCCAACCAATTATAGGCGGCCACATGATTAAGGGCTCTATAGTGTGTATAACCAATGGTGCGTCGTGTATTTAGTGACGTTCATAATTACCTGTTTGAGGGGGGGCGTAGTAGCCCCACCTGATGTTAAGAATCCTATCACTTTCTTAGACTAGTATGGAATGTATACTTAGATGTTCCCTTAGAACCAATCACAATAGCCACTAGGTTTTTGTAGTTTGCCACGTAGGATGAGGTTAGTAAATACGTAGGTTCACGTCATCCATGACAAGTTTTTGCTATATAACGCATGTTTTTTCTGAAGCAAATTAAGAGACCATGCTATGAGAAGTCCGTTGATGTCCATTGTACTCCCTGTTGGAGATAATTGATATTAAAACAGTTAACCTTTTTGCCAACTACCTGAGTCGTTTTGATAATTGATGTTTGAGTAACTTCTGCATCCCCATTCATCTCACTGTATTCCTACCTTGTCTTAAAGGGGTGAAGCGACTCCTTCAGTTCAATATACATTTCATACAAGAATGGATCACCATATGTATCGTTAATATCAGTGTGTATAGGCCCATATTACCAAATTACTGTGAATGCAAGAAGACATCCAAGGCCAAATGATAATGATGTGTTATTATAAAGCACTTACGCTTAAGCGCTTTATATAGAACAAATATACATACAATATCACCCAACCAGTATTGGTACTCATTTATCGACCTCAGAAGGATGAAAGGCAGAGTTGAGGGGTTTAAGAACAGACTATATCAGGGACTCACCCCCTGAAGTGTGCCTGAAATAAACCTTTAATGAGTCTAGCAATTATTATATAGAATTCCTGAAAGACAAATTATTTTTATTCCTATTCATTCTTATTTAGTAGACTACTCAAAGTGTTACACTAGTGCAACCCCCTGTTTTTTTTAAGAGGCCAGAACAAGAAAGCCAGCCACTCCAGAAACAAAGTGCCATATGGCACAGGTCACAGCCAATCCAGAAGATTATATTTAAAAAAAAAAGAAAAAAAGAAAACATCTTTTTTTTAAAAAGAATTTTTAGGGGTAGCAAGGGAGACCACAGGGGTAGCAAGGGAGACCCCATGGGTCACAGTTGCAACTATTGGCGACCCCCAAATGACATCCCTCGCCTGCTCTATGTCACTTCCTCCCCAAACGCCAAACAGTGATCCCTCCTATAACATAGTGAGGAGGACTGATTGTATAAGTGAATCATTCTATTAACATAATTACAACAGCCCCCCCCCCTTTAAAGAAATAGTTCAATCACCCCATTTCCTCTATAAGACTTGTGGCTTTGTTTTGTATGCAAGTCGGTTGCAACGCACATGATTGCGCCATGCTCATGGGCAGTGCTGCTCCAACAGTGACACTATAGTAAATGTCAGGGGCGTTGCTAGGGGGGGGGCTAAGGGGGCTATAGCCCCTGATCTTTTGGCTGAAGCCCCGGATAGAATCTCAGGAGCTACAGCCAAATGACTAGCTAGCCCCCAGTCCCAACAGTTCCGACATCAGCTTAGCCCCGGGTCTTTTCCAGACCTAGCAACTCCCCTGGTCAATGTCTGCCGTCTCACAATCACCCAGGTATGATGAGTCCAAATCAATTTCTCTCACATTGTTTCCTTTCCACCTGTGTGAACTGTGCAGTATCTCTGCAATTCCCTTAAAGTAAGATGAATTTCTGGTAATCTCTCTCCCGTCATCACAAGCCGTCAGCATAGAGCCTTTCTTCTTCGAGACTACAAGAGGTTTAGGCTGAAAAGGAGTCACATCTTTGCTTCTGTGAGGTTGCTTTCTCACCACTGGTTCTCCTACTTTTATAACAGACTCCTCTGCTTTCCTTCTTCTGCGTCTGCCTTCATCGTGCTCTTTGCAAGTGCATCCTTGTCTCAAAAAAAGCTGATCATCCAAATATCGATCCTCTTCCGACCTCCTAGGAAGCAAATGAGTCCTGGTCATTCACCCAAACATGACTTCTGGTGTACACTTTCCAGTGGCACTGTGAGGAGTACTCTGGTAGTCCCTCAACAACTGATGTAACATTTGCTCTAATGGACGGTTGGTGAAGTGAAGAGTCCTCGTAATGTTAGCCATAAACCGTTCAACGGTTTCATTTATATGAGGCCATAAGGGGATAATCCTTCAGTGTTGGAAACCCAGATAATCTACATAATGTCTAAAATCCAGGCTTGTGAAATTCGTGGTACTGTAGCATAGGCTGGGAATATCATATCTTATATGGGGATGGCCCAGGAAGTAGTGGTAGAGCTCACTATGTTTCTGGGAACCGTGAATATTCACCCATCGTTACCAAGACATATAGTCCCTCACACACAAGGCTAAAGAAATCATCTGCTACTTCGTCCCGCACAGAGTGCAGAGGAGGTGTCATTTGTAGTGTTTCTGGATGCGCGGTTGGGGTCACAGCGCAGCATGGGGGCCACTCCTTGGGAGAGACGTCCACTCGCAAGTCCAGCCTGGGAAACCAAACCTTTTGTCTGAGCAGTCTCTTTGTTGATACCATGCCTCTACTTTCTGACGTAATTATGTGGCAATCACTATTTTGCTGTTCTTTAAGCAGAACGTGGACACCCGTCAGAGAAAGTTCATCTTTTATTAAGAGTAAACGCAAGACCACCTTCTACACAGACGTCCCTTCCCGGCTCGCCTTTTCGCGGGTTTCCAGAGATGTTTAGTTTAGTTTTGTTAGTACATGATTGCAAGGGTCGTGAGTTTGAAAATAAAATAGTGAGTTTGCTATTAAATTAAATGCAATGTAGGAACCAAAAGCATTGTTAGCGTCCAAGCACCTTTTCATCTGGTATGTGGAATTATTAGCCGACCCTTTTACTGCCTACTCAAAAATAGGGCACGAGCATAACATAATGAAATCAATACATTATTCAAATCTATGCACCACTTTATAAACTGCTGTATGCATGTGATGGTCTGCCTAGAAAGGCGACTATTGTTTTTGTAGTCATGACAATGACGAGCGTTCACTGGTAGGCATTCTGCCAGCTCGTCAGATTTTCTGAGAAAAATAGAGTCCTGCCATTATACTCGCCAGCCCTGCGCGAGGAAAGGCGCTTACGGCGCCACGCGGCTGCGCTGGGGATTCTGGGCTTTTGTTTCTGGAGTGGCGGACGGGCCTGCAGAGGATACATGTGTGTATAATAGTCTGCTTCGGATTCTGTAATGGAGTGTATCGCCCTGGCTGGCACTCGACGGGCTCATTAGCATTAACCGCGTCCTTCACCGCTGCAAAGACACGAGCGGAGGCGGCGCTCGGCTTCCCTGGTCATTAGCGGCTCGGAATATGGTATTCAAACTCTATGCTGCGTGTTGGGCCTGCTGTTAAATCTGGGTTCTGTTTTGGTTAGCAAGGTAGGGTCTATACATTATAGACCAATAACCAGGGTCTTAAGTGGCACTGAAAAATGAGCCCGGGCTCATCACGGGTGCGTAGCCTAAAGACCGGGGTCGCCTGCCGGCTTCTTAGGCCATGCTCCCTTGATGAGCCCCAGCTCAATGGGCTACGGGCACCCCTGCCAGGCAGACTTTTGTAGAGATCAGCACCAGAGGGCAGCATTTATTTTAGAAAGGCTTGCCTGGCAGGGAACATCACATCACCTTTTCAGCCTTAATGGTGGCGCTGCCCATCAACAGCTGGGGAGGGGCAACGGCACCATTGAGCCAGAAAAGGTGAGGCCACTGGAAGCAGAGGCCTTTTTTTTTTTAAATCCTGACCGTTGCTTCTTGATTTTGAAAAAAAGGCCTCTGCTTCCTTTGGCCTCACCTTTCTCTGCATAATGTTGGCACCGGCCCAGGGGCATCTCTTGCTTGAAGGGATGCCTCGCAGGTGCAGTGTCATCATTATGGATAAAAGGCATTTTTTCTGAAGCCTGAAGCTCTTGCACATGAGCGAGAGCTTCAGGCTTTAGAAATAAAAACCTTGTCCTGTAGCGGCCGAGTTTGCCAGGGGAGATTAGTGTGCCTGGCAGGATTTGTGAGCCTGTCTCTTTTTTAAGTCACTTTGGCTTCATAAATAACTTATTTCCGTTAGGGTTCGGTCTTTAACGGAAATCATTTCTTTATTATTTATTATTTTTTAAGTAAGAGGGGTTCACTCCACCCCATGACTCGGGGGCCTCCAGATCTTCTGCAGATGACGTAGGGAGCTGGCTGCTGCAGAGAACCGAAGGCCTTGTTCTCTGGACCAACACATTTATTTTCTTTAAATGTGTGTCCATGCATGTATGTGCGTGGGTATATGTATATAATGTAATGTGCATCAATAAGTGAGTGCATGATGTATGGGTGGATGCCTGGCTGTGGCTGTTTGAGTGTATGGTGAAATGGTGCACATTTTAATTGTATGTGTGGCTGGTTGTGCATGTGTGAGTGTATGGTGAGAGGGTGTACACTTAAATGTATGGGTGGCTGCCTGGGTGTGCCTGCATGGTGAAAGGGTGAACACTTAAATTTATGGGTGGCTGCCTGGGTGTGCCTGCATGGTGAAAGGGTGAACACTTAAATTTATGGGTGGCTGCCTGGGTGTGCCTGTGTGTGTGTGTGTGTGTGTGTGTGTGTGTGTGTGTGTGTGTGTGTGTGTGTGTGTGTGTGTGTGTGTGTGTGTGTGTGTGTGTGTGTGTGTGTGTGTGTGTGTGTGTGTGTGTGTGTGTGTGTGTGTGTGTGTGTGTGTGTGTGTGTGTGTGTGTGTGTGTGTGTGTGTGTGTGTGTGTGTGTGTGTGTGTGTGTGTGTGTGTGTGTGTGTGTGTGTGTGTGTGTGTGTGTGTGTGTGTGTGTGTGTGTGTGTGTGTGTGTGTGCGTGTGCTCAGGGGCATAACAAAACCTACATTTCAGAGGGGGCTATCCTTTCAAATGTTGGGAGAGGTGCTAACTTCACGGGCAGTGGGGGAGGGGCAAACTCATTTGTGTGGGGGCATCTAACTTCTTTACCCATTCTAATGAGACTATTCTAGTGCACCTTCAATGTTACAAGCAGTTACCTCTCCTTTAAGTCTGAAAGCACCCCCTTATGGACTGCTGTGATAATGAGTTATCTCCTGTTCCCTCTCTACCCGTCCAATCACTCCCCTGGCACGCAAGTACATCACAATTTCAATTGCCTAAACTATTATGCAGTTGAATGCAGGTACTAACAGTGAAATGCTTTACATTAGTAATTTACGGGCCTTTATTAATGGCAAAACCCAGGTGCCCTTTAACATCTGTGTCCTGTCCTGTCCGGCAATGGCTCAGTCGGTCAGAAAGGTTGAGTCAACACGCCCAAACATTTTTGGGGGGGAGGGGTGGGTTGAAGCCCAGCCAGCTCAATCGTGTTGTGCATGCTTGTGTTTAATGCCTTCATTACGTATTGGTAATCTTCATAACTCCTAGCCCCATTCTTCCTCCTCCCAGTACTTGTGTATGAGGCAGTTTGCCTCATACACAAGTACTGGGATGAGATAGAGGGACATGGAGGAAATGCCTGCCTCAGTTACTTGTAATCTTCATTACTCCTAGTCCCACTATTCCTCATCCCAGTACTTACCTATGATGCAATATGCCGCATACGTAAGTACGTAAGCTTTGGGACAAGCAAGAGGTACGTAAAGGTAACTCTGGGCCCAATAGCTGATTTTGGGGGTTGAGGCAGTGACAGAGTCAGGGTAGGAGTAGAGGGGGCGCTGCTCCCCTTTGCTCCCCCGGTACACAGTGCACCGCCCCAGCTTCCCGCTGGCACTCTATCTGCCCCCCCACCCCCGGCACCAAAAACCTCCTCTGCTACTGGGTTGGAGCATGGGGTGGGAGGGAGAGGGGATGTGTGGGGGGGTGGGATGGGGAATGTGCGATAAATCATAATAGTCATCTATGTCCAGGCTAAGAAGGCGTGATATGTGATATTAATGACTAGAGAAGAATTTTGGTGGAGCCAATCTAGTCATTTCTTAGTTTGGCTCGACTTTTTTTTAACTGGGCATCTCTGATAAAGCAGCCCTGCTAAGTGTAATTACCTGGCTAGAATGTCATTTGGGCACTGCCAGTCTAGCCATTTCTTACTGTGGCATTGTATATTTTTCTGGGCATCTGTGATTAAATAATCATGACAAGTGTTATTGCTTCAACTGGCATTTGGTGCAACCAGTCTAGATATGTCTAATGTGACCTGGCATGCTTTACTGTAATATGTTATTATGTGTCTAGACTGGTCTATATTGTGCAGGCAGTTGGACTTGTTTGGATTGTGGCATGGCATGTTTAATAGCAAAGCATTACATTAATTAAAGCATTCATGTTCCTGTGCAATGTTGGTGACTTCTATGAATTGTATTTTTGGATTGGTATTATCCTACAAACAATTGCAAACGCTCTAACCTTTTAGCAGATTTTTCTCAGAAAGTATGCTGCATAATGCATTAAAACACATATTTATATCTTTCTCCTGGTGTAGTGTGCAGTGCCCCCCTGCAGCAGCACGTTCATGTGTATTGTGCAATCATGGTAATCTAGGCCAGCCCAGAGTGTGGCGTGACCTGTAATTGGTTGCCAAGCTGAGGGGGCCCTCAGCATTGCTCGCAGCGTGACTCCCACATTGTGTGCTATGCCACTGTGCCCATGGCCATGCTAATCCCCATGGCCATTCCACCCAGTTACTGCCCCTTCCCACCCAAACCACCTCCTCATGGGAACTCTTTGAGCTCACTTTAATCAAGCATAACCATCAAACTTTGCACTCAAAATGCGTGCCAATTTTCTTTCAAAGCAGTCTTCTGAGAGCTAATGATTTAATTGGAGCTGTATATGCACTACTGGTGCAATAAAAATGTCTTAACCAGGTCTGCCTTCAGTCTCTCGATTTATAAGCACTATGCGTGTCCTTTACTGAAGAGCTGTTAAAAACAAGCATTGTCAGAGCCAACAGTTTTGGCTTGTGTGCAGGTTTTAGGCATTTTCCAGACATGACCTAGCAGTTTGGGATGAACTGCCCCTTTGGGGGTGGGACCAAGCCAGATTTGCTTATGGTATTTCCCCTTTCTGTAATGGCTTGGCAGGCAAAGAACGATGATCTTGAGGGTTGCCCGGAGCAATTGCCAGAGGTTTAAGATTCATTCTAAACCTTACAGCAATCACCTCTTTGTTTTGTCACATTGAGTGGGACGGGTATGCCCAGACATGGGTCCTGTGCCTGCTGGGCCTATAGACCCAAGCAACTCCTCACTGATGATGCCCAATGAGGCCTAAGCATGTCTTGGGATGCTTGTGGTCTCGCGCTGAAGGGATGGGACCTAGCAGATTGGGATGGACTGCCCCTTTGGTGGTGGGACCAAGCCCGATTTGTATATGGTCTTTCCCCTTTCTGTAATGGCTTGGCAGGCAAAGTACGATGGTCTGCAGAGTTGCCCAGAACAATTGCTAGAGGATTAAGATTCATTCTAAACCTTCCAGCCATCACCCCTTTGTCTTGTCACTCTGAGTGGGACCGGTATGGTAAGACATTGGGCCCCATGCCTGCTAGGCCTACAGACCCAAGCTACTCCTCACTGATGATGCTCAATGAGGCCGAAACATGGCTTTTGATGCTTGTGGTCTCGTGCAATAGGGATGTGAACTAGCAGTTTGAGATCGACTGCCCCTTAGGGGTGAGACCAAGCCTGATTTTCATATGGTCTTTCCCCTTTCTGTAATGGCTTGCCAGGTGAAAAACGATGATCTGCAGGGTCTCCCAGGGCAATTACTAGAGTTTTAATATTAATTATAAACATTCCATCCATCACCTCTTTGTTTTGCTACTAGATGCACAGGTATTTGAACTATTTTGCACCCGCTACCATCAATGGGCAGTTAATACCATTACGGCAGTGCCTGCCAAGTGCCTTTGCCTTGCCTGAACAAAAGCCCAAACTATTGGCATTGTCAATGCTTGCTTTTATGTCTCCAGCCTGCATATGAAGCAAGTCAGCACAGCCTAAGTGCATGAACAGAATTACCTGTGCGGGGACCCAAGCAGAAAATAAATGAGTCCCTGTGCCATGCGGGGGGATAGGGTGGAAGAAAATAGCGTGCACATCATGGGCTAATTATTGGGGGAAATTTTTTATTTTTTATTGTGCTCTTAGACACAAATACCTCTGGGCATCGCTGGGGGCCTCTGTGTACCCCCATGGCCTGGACAGTCAATGGAGGAGAGGCGAGATGCCAGGTTTCTATTCTGCTGTAGCCACCCAGCCTAGATCAGGTTGGGAGCACCAGCATCCCCCATGGCCAAACAGAGAAGGATATGGGGGAGAAGCCATCATGTAATGAGTCCCCATATTGTGTCATGATTCCCCTACCCTGGACACACAGAGGAACCACCTTCATCAATTATGTTGAATATTAGCTCTGACATGGGACTCATAAGACATTGCCATGTTATAGTGGGCAACTGTGTATAATATAGGCTTTGGTCAGGGCCTACTCTTTTCCAGGATAGAAAGTGAGGATAGACTATGACTTGGCAAGTCCATAGAAAGGGAACATAGACATGTATTGACACTTGCACGCTGTTTCAGGTTGTCTTTGACATTGTACAGTCAGTCTCCAAATTAGGCAGGAGTTCCTCTGAGGTTATGTTGATGCCAGTTGATTTCAGTCTCTTCCAATCTCACTGATTTTGCTACAGCCTTCCTGGGAATGCATGATGTGTGTGAGGATGAACCCTATAGCAACTAGAAAGAGCTGAGGAGTCCTTCAGATGGAGACTAGGATGCAGAGAAAGTTTTCCTCTCTCTAAGTGGTCTGCTCTATGTGGACTGCCCACTTTGTGTATTGTTCCTCATTGCAGTCCTTGCACCACAGGCGGCATCCAAGGGGTTCCTCTGACATAAATGTGTATATCCAGCAGCAGGAGAGTCAGACTGCTCTTTTTAGGGGGAGCTCCAGCATCCTGAGATGAGGCAATCTGGGGGGCGAGGAGGTTTAAAGGAAAGACAGTTTATTCTCTGCTCAGAGACTGGATATCCCAGAGATGAAAGATACCAAGAGGGTGAGCGCTTGCCTTTCACTGTACAAAATTCAATTCCTCCAGCAGCTGAGATTTTGATTGACAACTGAGAATGCTTGAAATGATTAACTATTTACCCAGAGGCTATGAAAGATTCTGTTTAGATCAATCTCCCCTTGTTTGTGTCCTGTCTACCTTTGAATGTTCTGAGTGACATTTTGACTGGAGTTTTGAGGGACTATTCTGCAAACCAAACATTCTCAGAGGATACCGTGCATGAACATCTTGTCAGGGCCTGTATTGCCAACTCAGAAGCAGGGTCTGCATATCAATTAGCTGCTGATCCCACAAATGCACAACTTCTCCCCACCTCTCTTATTGTATTAGCACCCATCCTTCGCATTGCCAGCCCATCTTGCACTCTTATCAGACCTTTTGCTATCCAAATGGCCAAAGATTTAGTCTCAATAACTTGATGTGATGGATTATGATTTCACAAGGGTGCACAAGCCTTGGCTTTTTTGAATTGTATTAATTTAATAAAATGATGCTGGTTATTCCACTTCTAAGAGGAACATCTGATCAGATTCCTCTTTTATAGTCTCCATGAAAAAAGCCCAGTGTGTACCTGCGCCCTGCTGAATGAGTATCCTGATCTGCAGCGCCTGATCTACCAGTGGCAAAGAGCAGGTTCAGAGGTCACTAACACCTTCTTGACAGCAGCAGTTGCAGTGACAGCCACGTCTCAACAGCACAGGAGCTTCATTTAAGATGTACACGCCTGTTCCAAAATACAATGAATAGAAGTAGCACATCCTAAATATAAGCAATGCCTGAGTTAGGACCTGGTTCATGGCACTGCTCATAATCATTGCAGCCACTTCCAATTTGATATCACACATGTGTCCGCTATGTAGGACTGGTTCAGCTGTGGAAGGGTTATGTGTATTCTTCCCAGATATGTTGTACCTTGCCCTACTTGCAGTAACGTAGCCTGGGGCAATCATCGCTCTATGTTCCTCTGTAAGGTCAGGCAAGAACCTTTTCCAGGGACAGCCATCCAAAGTAAGCTGGGCTGGGAACAGGAATCAAAGGGCACACCCATACAGGAGGGAGGGAGACCTGTCGGCTGTGTCTGAAGGAGGGAGACCTGTCGGCTGTGTCTGAAGGAGCGAGACCTGTCGGCTGTGTCTGTTTCGTCTTCATCATTAGGATCATTGCTGGCTTAGTTGCAGTGTGGGGCTGAGGGGGCTCTTTAGGACTCTTCTGGCACGCCACGTAGTAGCAGTATTCACACATGGCATACCATGTGTCCATTTTCTACCTCTATCTAAGCTAAATCCTATTGTAATGTTCTACCCATCAGTCAACTAAACCCTATTAGTGGTCTCCCGCTCCCTTAACTCAATCCCATTCATTTCGGACCTCGTACTCAACTAAAGCCTATTTCCTCAACTGCTCTAGCAACCTGTTTATTTCTACGACACGCAAGACTGCTCCTGAAATCGAACCATGCTGTCCATGTTATCCCAACTTCCAAAAACCCATTTCCATGAACCACTGTTACTGTTCGGAAAAGCTTGATTCAAAAGAAATGTACAATATTTGGGCATTTTTGAATATTCCCAAATAGATTCAACCATGCTTAATAGATTGAAGCAAAAATATGGAATTTGGATTATTCCATATCATACAAGTGAAAAAAGAATTAGGCTAAGTGCATTTTCTCAACATTTAACAGTGCAAACATTAGATGCTATGGTCCTTGGTGAATGCTGCAGCTGAGCAGCACTCCAGCTCCAAGCTCCAACCCGTCTATGAAATTCCAGCAAGGGATTCTGACAAGCACAGATACACAATGAAAGACAGCGGGGAGGACGTTTTTCAACTCCTTCTTTATTCCTCTTCTAAAACTTCTCTGCCCCTCTCAGGGAAGTCATTTCACCAAAACGCAAGGGGTAGCGGAAATGACATCACATGACCATTGACCTCTGATGATATCACAGGAAGTGATGTAATTTGACCCAACCGGAAGTGACATCATGGGAAGTGAAGGAACACAACCTTTCGCCCCTTGATAGAACAGGAAGGGGCATCATTTAGCATGGTTCCTAAGTACACAATGAAAAATATGGTTACGATATCATTATAATGTGATATTGTAGAGGAGGAGCCAAGTACCTCCACCTCAACCATCTCGTCCACATTATCTATATGTTGGGAGCCAGAGTGTGAGACACATGCAGTACCAGTGAAAATACCAATACCGAGGAGAATCCTGGAGGCAAGGTTCCCATTGTGAAAGCCATACTTGCATACAAGACAGTATGATGGCCATTTTAATGAAATCCCAGAAGAAACAGGACAGCTGAATGGAAGAGAAGAATGGTGACGTCACACATAAGGCTGAACTGACGTACATAGGAGAGATGCAGAGACAAGAGAATGAAAATATTCTTTAAGGCATCAAGACAGTATTAAAGATAAGTGACATCTTGAGCTAAGAATAAAAAAATGTATGCTACGGAAACAATGAAGATATCAAGTCATTTTACGTGTGTACATATTTGTATTTGTATTTTGTATTTGTATTTTTATTTTGTTTATTTATATTGCGCAGCCTGCCCACGCGCATCAGGGCGCTTGTTTGGAAAGTTAGTTACAGGAAAGTGTTACAGCAGGCAGTTACAGATTACAGATTATATATACAAAATACATAAAATATATACATACAATTTACAAGGGGGTGTCAGTCAGATACAGTATGTACAAAGGTAATTGAGAGGGCGCAGCAGGCAGCAAGTGTTACAGAGGGGTGTCCGGAACATCGTCTTGCTCATAGAGCCATTGTGTTGTTCTGTTTTTGAAGGATTGGAGGGATGGGACATTCCTGAGATCATTGGGTAGGGAGTTCCAGAGCTTTGCCGCCAGGACTGGGAAACTTGCAATGAAACGCAAGTAGATGAAGTATTCTTGAGGCTAACTACGTAGTGAATAGATTTCGGCATGCACCAACATATACATATAGGAATGAACAAAGAATGGATGTTTTCCACGATGTGTTATAGCAGAGCTAGACCAAAAGAACAAAGGCCTCTTTTCCAGTGTGTCACAGTTAAAAAAAAAAGCAATTGAATTACAGAATCAGATCTCAGAAAGGCGAGGCTGGATGAGCCCCAAGAAGCCAAGGTCTTATCAGACTTGGATGAGCAGAAAGTAGTTACAAATTGTGTGAAAGAACAAAACTCCTGTTCAGAAGGCCTGGACAAAACAAGGAAGACGTCAGAGGTCTATTAAAAAATAGTATTTTAATGCACCAGAGCTCGAATTTGTGGTCTTCAGTCACATGGAAGGATGAAGTTGGACAAACATAACGGACCGCACCTACGCATGAAGGCAGAGCATGCCTTCACTCACCTCAATTCTCCAGAGCAAGGAACATTTCCAAGGACAAGTTCAAAGACTTAATTGACAGCAGACCACTGAGGTGATGATAGATGATATGCTAATTGGAGGGAAGCTATGGTTATGACCAGCCCAGCAGCACCTGGAAGTCTAGCCTGCATGCTGCTAAACGTAGGTGGAAAAGTACTGATGAATGTAAGAGTGCCAACCAATTATAGGCGGCCACATGATTAAGGGCTCTATAGTGTGTATAACCAATGGTGCGTCGTGTATTTAGTGACGTTCATAATTACCTGTTTGAGGGGGGGCGTAGTAGCCCCACCTGATGTTAAGAATCCTATCACTTTCTTAGACTAGTATGGAATGTATACTTAGATGTTCCCTTAGAACCAATCACAATAGCCACTAGGTTTTTGTAGTTTGCCACGTAGGATGAGGTTAGTAAATACGTAGGTTCACGTCATCCATGACAAGTTTTTGCTATATAACGCATGTTTTTTCTGAAGCAAATTAAGAGACCATGCTATGAGAAGTCCGTTGATGTCCATTGTACTCCCTGTTGGAGATAATTGATATTAAAACAGTTAACCTTTTTGCCAACTACCTGAGTCGTTTTGATAATTGATGTTTGAGTAACTTCTGCATCCCCATTCATCTCACTGTATTCCTACCTTGTCTTAAAGGGGTGAAGCGACTCCTTCAGTTCAATATACATTTCATACAAGAATGGATCACCATATGTATCGTTAATATCAGTGTGTATAGGCCCATATTACCAAATTACTGTGAATGCAAGAAGACATCCAAGGCCAAATGATAATGATGTGTTATTATAAAGCACTTACGCTTAAGCGCTTTATATAGAACAAATATACATACAATATCACCCAACCAGTATTGGTACTCATTTATCGACCTCAGAAGGATGAAAGGCAGAGTTGAGGGGTTTAAGAACAGACTATATCAGGGACTCACCCCCTGAAGTGTGCCTGAAATAAACCTTTAATGAGTCTAGCAATTATTATATAGAATTCCTGAAAGACAAATTATTTTTATTCCTATTCATTCTTATTTAGTAGACTACTCAAAGTGTTACACTAGTGCAACCCCCTGTTTTTTTTAAGAGGCCAGAACAAGAAAGCCAGCCACTCCAGAAACAAAGTGCCATATGGCACAGGTCACAGCCAATCCAGAAGATTATATTTAAAAAAAAAAGAAAAAAAGAAAACATCTTTTTTTTAAAAAGAATTTTTAGGGGTAGCAAGGGAGACCACAGGGGTAGCAAGGGAGACCCCATGGGTCACAGTTGCAACTATTGGCGACCCCCAAATGACATCCCTCGCCTGCTCTATGTCACTTCCTCCCCAAACGCCAAACAGTGATCCCTCCTATAACATAGTGAGGAGGACTGATTGTATAAGTGAATCATTCTATTAACATAATTACAACAGCCCCCCCCCCTTTAAAGAAATAGTTCAATCACCCCATTTCCTCTATAAGACTTGTGGCTTTGTTTTGTATGCAAGTCGGTTGCAACGCACATGATTGCGCCATGCTCATGGGCAGTGCTGCTCCAACAGTGACACTATAGTAAATGTCAGGGGCGTTGCTAGGGGGGGGGCTAAGGGGGCTATAGCCCCTGATCTTTTGGCTGAAGCCCCGGATAGAATCTCAGGAGCTACAGCCAAATGACTAGCTAGCCCCCAGTCCCAACAGTTCCGACATCAGCTTAGCCCCGGGTCTTTTCCAGACCTAGCAACTCCCCTGGTCAATGTCTGCCGTCTCACAATCACCCAGGTATGATGAGTCCAAATCAATTTCTCTCACATTGTTTCCTTTCCACCTGTGTGAACTGTGCAGTATCTCTGCAATTCCCTTAAAGTAAGATGAATTTCTGGTAATCTCTCTCCCGTCATCACAAGCCGTCAGCATAGAGCCTTTCTTCTTCGAGACTACAAGAGGTTTAGGCTGAAAAGGAGTCACATCTTTGCTTCTGTGAGGTTGCTTTCTCACCACTGGTTCTCCTACTTTTATAACAGACTCCTCTGCTTTCCTTCTTCTGCGTCTGCCTTCATCGTGCTCTTTGCAAGTGCATCCTTGTCTCAAAAAAAGCTGATCATCCAAATATCGATCCTCTTCCGACCTCCTAGGAAGCAAATGAGTCCTGGTCATTCACCCAAACATGACTTCTGGTGTACACTTTCCAGTGGCACTGTGAGGAGTACTCTGGTAGTCCCTCAACAACTGATGTAACATTTGCTCTAATGGACGGTTGGTGAAGTGAAGAGTCCTCGTAATGTTAGCCATAAACCGTTCAACGGTTTCATTTATATGAGGCCATAAGGGGATAATCCTTCAGTGTTGGAAACCCAGATAATCTACATAATGTCTAAAATCCAGGCTTGTGAAATTCGTGGTACTGTAGCATAGGCTGGGAATATCATATCTTATATGGGGATGGCCCAGGAAGTAGTGGTAGAGCTCACTATGTTTCTGGGAACCGTGAATATTCACCCATCGTTACCAAGACATATAGTCCCTCACACACAAGGCTAAAGAAATCATCTGCTACTTCGTCCCGCACAGAGTGCAGAGGAGGTGTCATTTGTAGTGTTTCTGGATGCGCGGTTGGGGTCACAGCGCAGCATGGGGGCCACTCCTTGGGAGAGACGTCCACTCGCAAGTCCAGCCTGGGAAACCAAACCTTTTGTCTGAGCAGTCTCTTTGTTGATACCATGCCTCTACTTTCTGACGTAATTATGTGGCAATCACTATTTTGCTGTTCTTTAAGCAGAACGTGGACACCCGTCAGAGAAAGTTCATCTTTTATTAAGAGTAAACGCAAGACCACCTTCTACACAGACGTCCCTTCCCGGCTCGCCTTTTCGCGGGTTTCCAGAGATGTTTAGTTTAGTTTTGTTAGTACATGATTGCAAGGGTCGTGAGTTTGAAAATAAAATAGTGAGTTTGCTATTAAATTAAATGCAATGTAGGAACCAAAAGCATTGTTAGCGTCCAAGCACCTTTTCATCTGGTATGTGGAATTATTAGCCGACCCTTTTACTGCCTACTCAAAAATAGGGCACGAGCATAACATAATGAAATCAATACATTATTCAAATCTATGCACCACTTTATAAACTGCTGTATGCATGTGATGGTCTGCCTAGAAAGGCGACTATTGTTTTTGTAGTCATGACAATGACGAGCGTTCACTGGTAGGCATTCTGCCAGCTCGTCAGATTTTCTGAGAAAAATAGAGTCCTGCCATTATACTCGCCAGCCCTGCGCGAGGAAAGGCGCTTACGGCGCCACGCGGCTGCGCTGGGGATTCTGGGCTTTTGTTTCTGGAGTGGCGGACGGGCCTGCAGAGGATACATGTGTGTATAATAGTCTGCTTCGGATTCTGTAATGGAGTGTATCGCCCTGGCTGGCACTCGACGGGCTCATTAGCATTAACCGCGTCCTTCACCGCTGCAAAGACACGAGCGGAGGCGGCGCTCGGCTTCCCTGGTCATTAGCGGCTCGGAATATGGTATTCAAACTCTATGCTGCGTGTTGGGCCTGCTGTTAAATCTGGGTTCTGTTTTGGTTAGCAAGGTAGGGTCTATACATTATAGACCAATAACCAGGGTCTTAAGTGGCACTGAAAAATGAGCCCGGGCTCATCACGGGTGCGTAGCCTAAAGACCGGGGTCGCCTGCCGGCTTCTTAGGCCATGCTCCCTTGATGAGCCCCAGCTCAATGGGCTACGGGCACCCCTGCCAGGCAGACTTTTGTAGAGATCAGCACCAGAGGGCAGCATTTATTTTAGAAAGGCTTGCCTGGCAGGGAACATCACATCACCTTTTCAGCCTTAATGGTGGCGCTGCCCATCAACAGCTGGGGAGGGGCAACGGCACCATTGAGCCAGAAAAGGTGAGGCCACTGGAAGCAGAGGCCTTTTTTTTTTTAAATCCTGACCGTTGCTTCTTGATTTTGAAAAAAAGGCCTCTGCTTCCTTTGGCCTCACCTTTCTCTGCATAATGTTGGCACCGGCCCAGGGGCATCTCTTGCTTGAAGGGATGCCTCGCAGGTGCAGTGTCATCATTATGGATAAAAGGCATTTTTTCTGAAGCCTGAAGCTCTTGCACATGAGCGAGAGCTTCAGGCTTTAGAAATAAAAACCTTGTCCTGTAGCGGCCGAGTTTGCCAGGGGAGATTAGTGTGCCTGGCAGGATTTGTGAGCCTGTCTCTTTTTTAAGTCACTTTGGCTTCATAAATAACTTATTTCCGTTAGGGTTCGGTCTTTAACGGAAATCATTTCTTTATTATTTATTATTTTTTAAGTAAGAGGGGTTCACTCCACCCCATGACTCGGGGGCCTCCAGATCTTCTGCAGATGACGTAGGGAGCTGGCTGCTGCAGAGAACCGAAGGCCTTGTTCTCTGGACCAACACATTTATTTTCTTTAAATGTGTGTCCATGCATGTATGTGCGTGGGTATATGTATATAATGTAATGTGCATCAATAAGTGAGTGCATGATGTATGGGTGGATGCCTGGCTGTGGCTGTTTGAGTGTATGGTGAAATGGTGCACATTTTAATTGTATGTGTGGCTGGTTGTGCATGTGTGAGTGTATGGTGAGAGGGTGTACACTTAAATGTATGGGTGGCTGCCTGGGTGTGCCTGCATGGTGAAAGGGTGAACACTTAAATTTATGGGTGGCTGCCTGGGTGTGCCTGCATGGTGAAAGGGTGAACACTTAAATTTATGGGTGGCTGCCTGGGTGTGCCTGTGTGTGTGTGTGTGTGTGTGTGTGTGTGTGTGTGTGTGTGTGTGTGTGTGTGTGTGTGTGTGTGTGTGTGTGTGTGTGTGTGTGTGTGTGTGTGTGTGTGTGTGTGTGTGTGTGTGTGTGTGTGTGTGTGTGTGTGTGTGTGTGTGTGTGTGTGTGTGTGTGTGTGTGTGTGTGTGTGTGTGTGTGTGTGTGTGTGTGTGTGTGTGTGTGTGTGTGTGTGTGTGTGTGTGTGTGTGTGTGTGTGTGTGTGCGTGTGCTCAGGGGCATAACAAAACCTACATTTCAGAGGGGGCTATCCTTTCAAATGTTGGGAGAGGTGCTAACTTCACGGGCAGTGGGGGAGGGGCAAACTCATTTGTGTGGGGGCATCTAACTTCTTTACCCATTCTAATGAGACTATTCTAGTGCACCTTCAATGTTACAAGCAGTTACCTCTCCTTTAAGTCTGAAAGCACCCCCTTATGGACTGCTGTGATAATGAGTTATCTCCTGTTCCCTCTCTACCCGTCCAATCACTCCCCTGGCACGCAAGTACATCACAATTTCAATTGCCTAAACTATTATGCAGTTGAATGCAGGTACTAACAGTGAAATGCTTTACATTAGTAATTTACGGGCCTTTATTAATGGCAAAACCCAGGTGCCCTTTAACATCTGTGTCCTGTCCTGTCCGGCAATGGCTCAGTCGGTCAGAAAGGTTGAGTCAACACGCCCAAACATTTTTGGGGGGGAGGGGTGGGTTGAAGCCCAGCCAGCTCAATCGTGTTGTGCATGCTTGTGTTTAATGCCTTCATTACGTATTGGTAATCTTCATAACTCCTAGCCCCATTCTTCCTCCTCCCAGTACTTGTGTATGAGGCAGTTTGCCTCATACACAAGTACTGGGATGAGATAGAGGGACATGGAGGAAATGCCTGCCTCAGTTACTTGTAATCTTCATTACTCCTAGTCCCACTATTCCTCATCCCAGTACTTACCTATGATGCAATATGCCGCATACGTAAGTACGTAAGCTTTGGGACAAGCAAGAGGTACGTAAAGGTAACTCTGGGCCCAATAGCTGATTTTGGGGGTTGAGGCAGTGACAGAGTCAGGGTAGGAGTAGAGGGGGCGCTGCTCCCCTTTGCTCCCCCGGTACACAGTGCACCGCCCCAGCTTCCCGCTGGCACTCTATCTGCCCCCCCACCCCCGGCACCAAAAACCTCCTCTGCTACTGGGTTGGAGCATGGGGTGGGAGGGAGAGGGGATGTGTGGGGGGGTGGGATGGGGAATGTGCGATAAATCATAATAGTCATCTATGTCCAGGCTAAGAAGGCGTGATATGTGATATTAATGACTAGAGAAGAATTTTGGTGGAGCCAATCTAGTCATTTCTTAGTTTGGCTCGACTTTTTTTTAACTGGGCATCTCTGATAAAGCAGCCCTGCTAAGTGTAATTACCTGGCTAGAATGTCATTTGGGCACTGCCAGTCTAGCCATTTCTTACTGTGGCATTGTATATTTTTCTGGGCATCTGTGATTAAATAATCATGACAAGTGTTATTGCTTCAACTGGCATTTGGTGCAACCAGTCTAGATATGTCTAATGTGACCTGGCATGCTTTACTGTAATATGTTATTATGTGTCTAGACTGGTCTATATTGTGCAGGCAGTTGGACTTGTTTGGATTGTGGCATGGCATGTTTAATAGCAAAGCATTACATTAATTAAAGCATTCATGTTCCTGTGCAATGTTGGTGACTTCTATGAATTGTATTTTTGGATTGGTATTATCCTACAAACAATTGCAAACGCTCTAACCTTTTAGCAGATTTTTCTCAGAAAGTATGCTGCATAATGCATTAAAACACATATTTATATCTTTCTCCTGGTGTAGTGTGCAGTGCCCCCCTGCAGCAGCACGTTCATGTGTATTGTGCAATCATGGTAATCTAGGCCAGCCCAGAGTGTGGCGTGACCTGTAATTGGTTGCCAAGCTGAGGGGGCCCTCAGCATTGCTCGCAGCGTGACTCCCACATTGTGTGCTATGCCACTGTGCCCATGGCCATGCTAATCCCCATGGCCATTCCACCCAGTTACTGCCCCTTCCCACCCAAACCACCTCCTCATGGGAACTCTTTGAGCTCACTTTAATCAAGCATAACCATCAAACTTTGCACTCAAAATGCGTGCCAATTTTCTTTCAAAGCAGTCTTCTGAGAGCTAATGATTTAATTGGAGCTGTATATGCACTACTGGTGCAATAAAAATGTCTTAACCAGGTCTGCCTTCAGTCTCTCGATTTATAAGCACTATGCGTGTCCTTTACTGAAGAGCTGTTAAAAACAAGCATTGTCAGAGCCAACAGTTTTGGCTTGTGTGCAGGTTTTAGGCATTTTCCAGACATGACCTAGCAGTTTGGGATGAACTGCCCCTTTGGGGGTGGGACCAAGCCAGATTTGCTTATGGTATTTCCCCTTTCTGTAATGGCTTGGCAGGCAAAGAACGATGATCTTGAGGGTTGCCCGGAGCAATTGCCAGAGGTTTAAGATTCATTCTAAACCTTACAGCAATCACCTCTTTGTTTTGTCACATTGAGTGGGACGGGTATGCCCAGACATGGGTCCTGTGCCTGCTGGGCCTATAGACCCAAGCAACTCCTCACTGATGATGCCCAATGAGGCCTAAGCATGTCTTGGGATGCTTGTGGTCTCGCGCTGAAGGGATGGGACCTAGCAGATTGGGATGGACTGCCCCTTTGGTGGTGGGACCAAGCCCGATTTGTATATGGTCTTTCCCCTTTCTGTAATGGCTTGGCAGGCAAAGTACGATGGTCTGCAGAGTTGCCCAGAACAATTGCTAGAGGATTAAGATTCATTCTAAACCTTCCAGCCATCACCCCTTTGTCTTGTCACTCTGAGTGGGACCGGTATGGTAAGACATTGGGCCCCATGCCTGCTAGGCCTACAGACCCAAGCTACTCCTCACTGATGATGCTCAATGAGGCCGAAACATGGCTTTTGATGCTTGTGGTCTCGTGCAATAGGGATGTGAACTAGCAGTTTGAGATCGACTGCCCCTTAGGGGTGAGACCAAGCCTGATTTTCATATGGTCTTTCCCCTTTCTGTAATGGCTTGCCAGGTGAAAAACGATGATCTGCAGGGTCTCCCAGGGCAATTACTAGAGTTTTAATATTAATTATAAACATTCCATCCATCACCTCTTTGTTTTGCTACTAGATGCACAGGTATTTGAACTATTTTGCACCCGCTACCATCAATGGGCAGTTAATACCATTACGGCAGTGCCTGCCAAGTGCCTTTGCCTTGCCTGAACAAAAGCCCAAACTATTGGCATTGTCAATGCTTGCTTTTATGTCTCCAGCCTGCATATGAAGCAAGTCAGCACAGCCTAAGTGCATGAACAGAATTACCTGTGCGGGGACCCAAGCAGAAAATAAATGAGTCCCTGTGCCATGCGGGGGGATAGGGTGGAAGAAAATAGCGTGCACATCATGGGCTAATTATTGGGGGAAATTTTTTATTTTTTATTGTGCTCTTAGACACAAATACCTCTGGGCATCGCTGGGGGCCTCTGTGTACCCCCATGGCCTGGACAGTCAATGGAGGAGAGGCGAGATGCCAGGTTTCTATTCTGCTGTAGCCACCCAGCCTAGATCAGGTTGGGAGCACCAGCATCCCCCATGGCCAAACAGAGAAGGATATGGGGGAGAAGCCATCATGTAATGAGTCCCCATATTGTGTCATGATTCCCCTACCCTGGACACACAGAGGAACCACCTTCATCAATTATGTTGAATATTAGCTCTGACATGGGACTCATAAGACATTGCCATGTTATAGTGGGCAACTGTGTATAATATAGGCTTTGGTCAGGGCCTACTCTTTTCCAGGATAGAAAGTGAGGATAGACTATGACTTGGCAAGTCCATAGAAAGGGAACATAGACATGTATTGACACTTGCACGCTGTTTCAGGTTGTCTTTGACATTGTACAGTCAGTCTCCAAATTAGGCAGGAGTTCCTCTGAGGTTATGTTGATGCCAGTTGATTGCAGTCTCTTCCAATCTCACTGATTTTGCTACAGCCTTCCTGGGAATGCATGATGTGTGTGAGGATGAACCCTATAGCAACTAGAAAGAGCTGAGGAGTCCTTCAGATGGAGACTAGGATGCAGAGAAAGTTTTCCTCTCTCTAAGTGGTCTGCTCTATGTGGACTGCCCACTTTGTGTATTGTTCCTCATTGCAGTCCTTGCACCACAGGCGGCATCCAAGGGGTTCCTCTGACATAAATGTGTATATCCAGCAGCAGGAGAGTCAGACTGCTCTTTTTAGGGGGAGCTCCAGCATCCTGAGATGAGGCAATCTGGGGGGCGAGGAGGTTTAAAGGAAAGACAGTTTATTCTCTGCTCAGAGACTGGATATCCCAGAGATGAAAGATACCAAGAGGGTGAGCGCTTGCCTTTCACTGTACAAAATTCAATTCCTCCAGCAGCTGAGATTTTGATTGACAACTGAGAATGCTTGAAATGATTAACTATTTACCCAGAGGCTATGAAAGATTCTGTTTAGATCAATCTCCCCTTGTTTGTGTCCTGTCTACCTTTGAATGTTCTGAGTGACATTTTGACTGGAGTTTTGAGGGACTATTCTGCAAACCAAACATTCTCAGAGGATACCGTGCATGAACATCTTGTCAGGGCCTGTATTGCCAACTCAGAAGCAGGGTCTGCATATCAATTAGCTGCTGATCCCACAAATGCACAACTTCTCCCCACCTCTCTTATTGTATTAGCACCCATCCTTCGCATTGCCAGCCCATCTTGCACTCTTATCAGACCTTTTGCTATCCAAATGGCCAAAGATTTAGTCTCAATAACTTGATGTGATGGATTATGATTTCACAAGGGTGCACAAGCCTTGGCTTTTTTGAATTGTATTAATTTAATAAAATGATGCTGGTTATTCCACTTCTAAGAGGAACATCTGATCAGATTCCTCTTTTATAGTCTCCATGAAAAAAGCCCAGTGTGTACCTGCGCCCTGCTGAATGAGTATCCTGATCTGCAGCGCCTGATCTACCAGTGGCAAAGAGCAGGTTCAGAGGTCACTAACACCTTCTTGACAGCAGCAGTTGCAGTGACAGCCACGTCTCAACAGCACAGGAGCTTCATTTAAGATGTACACGCCTGTTCCAAAATACAATGAATAGAAGTAGCACATCCTAAATATAAGCAATGCCTGAGTTAGGACCTGGTTCATGGCACTGCTCATAATCATTGCAGCCACTTCCAATTTGATATCACACATGTGTCCGCTATGTAGGACTGGTTCAGCTGTGGAAGGGTTATGTGTATTCTTCCCAGATATGTTGTACCTTGCCCTACTTGCAGTAACGTAGCCTGGGGCAATCATCGCTCTATGTTCCTCTGTAAGGTCAGGCAAGAACCTTTTCCAGGGACAGCCATCCAAAGTAAGCTGGGCTGGGAACAGGAATCAAAGGGCACACCCATACACAAAAGGCTTGTCTACCACCAGGATGCTGCATATCTAAAGGCCTTTGATCGCATTGAGAAGGGAGTTAGTTTCACCATCGTGTTTCCCTCTGCCTCTCCTTCCTGTCCCCTCCACGTCCTCTAGCATAAAGAACTTTGGATGTGATGTCAGAAGGGCAAAGTACACTTCGTTCAAGAACATGAATTGGATCCCTAAAGCAGGCTAGATTTAGTCCAATCACCTGTGGACTTTAACCTTTAAAAGAAGGTGTCTCACACCACTTATTTGATTCACTCTTGGACATACACCTGAGGAAAAATTCATTGGACCTCTGCTGGGAGAATTAATCTCTTCCAAATTCTCTGACAGTGACGTTAAGACTGTCCAAGGCAGAGGTGAGCTCTGTCCCTTAACTACCCGCGGTAAGCATCAGGGTCTACATGCTGCTGTAACATAACCTTCCTCTCTGCCAGCCACCTCAGGACCTCAGCACGATGTGGGACGCCTGCAGTTGTGGACAAGTGTCCCTAGTGCTTTGTAAATCCAGAACAAGGACCACAAATTAGCATTGAGCCCCGGGATTGGGACTCACAGCAACCAGAGCTAGTAAACCTGCCTTCCTATCACTGAACTAGTTCGGGCCATGATTCGAGCCTATTCGACACCTATTTGACACCTTCAAACTCACAGGACCCTCCGGACATGCTGTTGGCACTCCACCTCCCCGAACCGCCATCCAGCATGTTCAAATCGTTTTGCTGCTGCATCACGCTAGCTGAGCCAAAGGCCTTGAATGGGTGGTCTTCGACCAGATCACTAAGTAACTTGAGGATAGTGGCCTCATAGATCCACTTCAACAACGATTCCATAGTAAACACTCCACCAAGACTGCCCTCATGCATATCTCCAAATTTCTCTCTAATGCTCACCACTCCAAACTCTCTTCTATACTCATTCTTTTGGACCTTTATGCTGCTCTTAACACTGTGGACCACTCCTCTCTCCTCCTCCTCACTCTCCAATGCCTTGGGTTTGCAAATCTGCTCTTGCCTGAATTGCCTCCTACCTGGGAGGTCAATCCATTAAAATCTCTCTGAACTTGCAAACCTCTGACCTCACCTCTCTCCCTGTTGGTGTCCCCCAAGGATCAGTAGTTGGACCCATGCTCTTCCTCCTCTATACCTCTGCCCTAGGAAAACCTAAATTATCCATTGGCTTTCATTAACACCTTTTTGCTGATGACACTCTAAGATGTTTCTCCTTTCCCTCCCTCACCCCAGCCATCTCGGAGCAGATAACGAACTGTCTCACTGCAATTCTTCATTGGATGGCTCTTCACTGCCTCATGTTGAAATCTTCAAAAAAAGGAAGTCATTTTTCCACATCTTCCTATTACATCCCTAACCTACCCTCTCCTATCTGCTTCCCGCCTGTATTTCCTGGTCCCTCACGGAGGGCTCGTAATCTTGAGGTCCTTTTTTGGAGCGACCTACGGCTGCAACGATTCATTACCCCCATTGCCTCTGTTGCTCATATAAACCTCCACAACATTCTGAAATTGTGTTCTTTTCTTGCTAACTACCAACCCTACAGATAAGGTATGTATCAACCAAATAAATGTACTACCTAATAATGGGCAAATATTCACAAAACATAAAAATAGGGAGTAAAAATACTCACAACAAAAAATAGGAAAGACACATGCAGTGCCTGTCATCCTGCTTTCAGCCACACAGCTCCATGATATATTTTTGCAAATAGTACACACGGTGCCACGGGAAGAAACTACTATGACTGCCTGATCGGAAGAGATGAAAATGTATTTTTTAATGCCCATGAATAACTAAGTGTAAAAAAGTATTAATTACAAAAACGTTTCTGTTTTAGAATTAACCGTTGTTTGCTCGCTTTCAGAATACTCCCGTTAAGAATGGGATTTACTATTTTACTCCCTAAAAAATAATTTTACTCACAACACGAAATTAGCGAGTAAAATACTCCCACTTCAAAACCTTATCTAGAGCACTGCTAACTACTCTACACAAACTCAAATCTCCTCGCTTGTGCTCAGCAAACTAAATTACTGCTCAAACGTACACCTTGGCCTGCCTCTGGATTCCTTCCTCCCTCTAGACAATGGGCCCCATTAGGAATTTAGTGGTAATTTGGCAATAAATCTGTTGAATTACCACCAAACTCAATTACCGTTACCACCACTTGATCCCATGGATTTTCCACGGATTACAAGTGGTGGTAGGATGATGTTGTTCCTCATTTCTGGACTTCATAGGACTCTAGGCAGATTTCAGCAGAATTCAGCCAATTTCGCCAATTTCTAGTTGGTAAAGTGGTGGATTTACCTCTAGCGTGTTGCTAGAAGTAAATCCCCCATCTTACCACCAAGCCTGTAGTATGGTACCACCAAGCCTGTAGTATGTGGCAGTAATACGGCAGTAACAGAATTACCGCTGCATGCTAAGAGCAGTGAAAGGAGAATCCATTTTAGAGCTCGACACTGCGGGCACTGATGACAGAGATAACCGGATTGTTTAGGGATGCATCAGAGTTGAGTTGAACCCCTAAACCTTTCATCCAGGGTTTTTGGATTCATGCACTGCATGCTCTCATTTTGTATTGTTGGTCAGGGATGTGACAATGATCACACATGTTGCTGGACATTCCTGCTGATCCCTATCCCAGCACCCGGACAACCTACGCTTTATAGAAATAGGAAACGACTCATATCTTCTGTTCCCTCCCCCTAGAGACCAGCTGGCAGAGTGATTTCCATAAGATCAAATCACAAATTAACAATGAAATAGTCCTGCTGTTTAATGTGAAGCCACACGATTCTATTCGCCTTTGAACCAGGAATGTGCATTTGATCTGAGTGTCACAGCAGACTACTTGACCAGTGAAGCCACCCTGGTGCATCTGGTTATAATTGTGGTTTTGCTTGAGCTTCGATTCAATGGTGTCGCATGGGCTGTGGTGACTAACCCATATGCTAAAGAGCAGTGCATGGATGTCCATGGAGCACTCCACCAGGGGCATGCCACTTGTGGCTTTGGGGTCTAGAAAATATTTAACTACTCATGGGCTGAAGAGGTTGCTTTGATGAATTCCGGGTGCAAATAGTCCCCCTTTACCAATCCAAGTATTATCCTTTGTAGACTTTGGTTGGTGGATTAGTAAATCTTGAGTTTTAGGGGATTTGGGAATGTCTGCCAAATGTTTCAAAGTCTCCTGAAACAGAAGGGTATTCCTACGTGTAGCATCTGTTGTGTGGGCGGACCCAGTGATGAATGTTTTTAGCTGCTATTGTATTGATGGACACATTGTACCACATTAGGATTCTGGTGGTAAACTTGTTTACTGTTTCTGCCACACAGATCTATCACAGGATTACAATTGTTTAAAAAAGACAGAATATTTTTCCTCATTTTACACACAGCCTCTAAAAAACCCAGGGGGACGGCATCCACCCTCTGAAAAGGCGCGTGGACTCCATCCACCCGCGTGTACCGTCGACTTGAGCTCTGCTTTAATTGAATTTCCCTTCCATCTATTTGTTAAACTGTTCTTCTTTGCTGCTTGCAGTTTCTGTAAAATATTCATAATATCCGCCTCTGTCTTGTCAATAAAATCCAAACCTCCTCTAAGAATTCTGGTGAGACTGATTATTCATTGCTTGTCATAGAGGAGACCGCTCTGTCAAGCAACACCTAAATCCCCGGCGACGTCCTCCCATCGGCCATGTACCTGTGTGATAATAACAATGGAAGTAAACAACCTAGCACAGGACATCCTGGAGCTTCACATGGTATTATTATCTTCATCTTGACACCCTTTGCAAATTCTTAAAGGGTGGGAAAACAATTGCTAAGCAGCAGCTCTCCCAGGGAAACTTAGTTCTTTGCTTCAAAGATAAACACACACTATTAAGCGATGAGGGAAATGAATGTTGTCGCTCAGGATTAGACTGGAACTCTCGAAGGCACCAAAGAAAGCATCCAACATTCACAAATCCTAATTTGTGACTTTTTATGAAAAATCGTCTTAATATCTGGGTATGCACTTTTCAGGAAATGAATGGGCAAGGGTACATTTAAAAACAGATTGAGACAGGAGCGTTGTTTACAACTACCAGCTGCAAAGTGCATGAAGTCATAATTGTGACCAACATTGGAGCCGAAAAACCGGCCCATACTTGGTTGTTGGGACATCTTATGTTATGTTGATTTATACTGTGCACCACTGCCATTTGTATGGTCTCCTGGCACTCAAGTGGCTCTGTAAGAAAAGTGCATAGGGTTTGTTATTGAGGGAGCGAGGAATAGGATAGAATTCCTGATCATCTGTTGATGCATGCAGAATCAGCAGGAACTGTCGTCTGTGCGTGTGAGCTCTCTGGGTTTGCTTTGTTATGTGCACTGGGCTTGTGTTTGTAAGGGTAGCGTCCAATGTCCTAGCTGTTTGCAGTTATTGGGTTTGTAGTATGACTAGAGAGGGGTGGGCGGTTTGCACATTTTTTGGTGGGTTGCTTCGCTACCTTTTGGGTGTGTGCAGTACAGGAGAGGTGCGAGGGTGTGGGGACAAGAAGGGGGTGGTTAGTTGGTTTCAGGTAATCTCTGGGTGTTGAGTAGTTTTATTGCCGGTTCTTTCTTCCATATTGTCCCGTGTTTGCTTTGGTGCTTGTGTATAGTTTGCAGAGTGGTGCATCTAAACTAAATCTAAACATTTAAATCAGTACAATTCAAGTGTGGCTTGATTCAAAAGCAGCGGATACCAAATCAGTATGGTACTATTGTGGCTAAATTGAAAAGCAGCGTAGTACAATTGTAGTCTGGCTGAATTCAGAAGCAGCAGGTTGCAATTCTAGTGCAGCTGAATTCAGAAGCAGCAGGTTGCAATTCTAGTGCCGCGGAATTCATAAGCAGCGTTAACTTACACAGTAGAAGTCTAGTGTGGCTAAATTCAAAAGCACCTGGTTGGAATTGTAGTGCTGCTGAATTCAAAAGAAGCAGTCTCCAATGCTAGTGCGGCTGGATTCAGAAGCAGGGTTAACTAACTCAGTATAATTGTAGTGTAAATTTCGAAAGCAACAAGTTGCAATTCTAGTGTGGTTAAATTTAAGAGCAGCAGGTTGCAATTCAAGTGCGGCTGAATTCAAAAGAAGGTTACAATTCTAGTGTGGCTGAATTCAAAAGAAGCGGGCTCCAATGCTAGTGCGGCTGAATTCAGCAGCAGTGTTAACTGACTATTGCACAGTGTGGCCAAATTCCAAAGCAGCAAGTTAGAATTATAGCGTGGCTCAATTCAAGAACAGCCGGTTTCAATTCTAGTGTGGGTACATTCATAAGCAGTGGGTTACACTTGTAGTGTGGCTAAATTCAAAAGCAGCATGTTGCAACTCTAGTGTAGCTAAATTCAAAAGCAGCTGGTTGCAACTCTAGTGTGGCTAAATTAAAAAGCAGCGTTAACAAGCACAGATAAATTCTAGTGTGGCATCTTTTTGGGAATGAGCCTAATTCCCTATAGAACAGTCCGGGCCTGCGACAGTGAGGCCGTGCTGTAGAGACGGAGTAATCCGCCTCCTCAAGCCAGTGGGTGGAGTATGTCGTTGCTGCTAGAGGGAGACACGCTGTCAATTAATTGAAGGGTGAGTCTGTGCTGTAGACCTGCGTCAGGCCTCTCCTGTGGAGGGATCTTTGTATTGTCGCTCTCTGAGCCTGGAAGTGGGACATTAAGAGAAATTGAATAGACAGAAGCCATGATTTTCCTGCAGGTTTGCACTTCTGTAAAACACAACCTTCCCTTCAACGGATGAAACAGGCCCACCTGTGCTGTGGCAGGTACAACAGTGAGGAGGTAGCAGCTCCTTGACTAGGCTCCTGGTACAGACTTTTTTTTTCTGACTGTACATTTCATTTCCAAGCACCCCAGCTTCGGGCCTGGTAGTTCCCATGCACGCTCAGGCGTGTGGAGTGGCACCCCAGCTTCGGGCCTGGTAGTTCCCATGCACGCTCGGGCATATGGACTGGTACCCCAGCTTCGGTCCTGGTAGTTCCCATGCATGCTCAGTCGTGTGGAGTGGCACCCCAGCTTCGGGCCTGGTAGTTCCTATGCACGCTCGGGCATATGGACTGGCACCCCAGCTACGGGCCTGGTAGTTTCTATGCACACTCAGGCCTGTGGAGTGGCACCCCAGCTTCGGGCCGGGTAGTTCCCATGCATGCTGAGGCGTGTGGAGTGACACCCCAGCTTCGGGTCTGGTAGTTCCCATGCACGCTTGGGCATATGGACTGGCACCTCAGCTTCGGGCCGGGTAGTTCCCATGCATGCTCAGGCATGTGGAGTGGCACCCCAGCTTCGGGCCTGGTAGTTCCCATGCACGCTCGGGCATATGGACTGGCACCCCAGCTACGGGCCTGGAAGTTTCTATGCACGCTCAGGCCTGTGGAGTGGCACCCCAGCTTCGGGCCGGGTAGTTCCCATGCATGCTCAGGTGTGTGGAGTGACCCCCAGCTTCGGGCCTGGTAGTTCCCATGCACGCTCGGGCATATGGACTGGCGCCTCAGCTTCGGGCCGGGTAGTTCCCATGCATGCTCAGGCATGTGGAGTGGCACCCCAGCTTGGGGCCTGGTAGTTCCCATGCACGCTCGGGCATATGGACTGGCACCCCAGCTACGGGCCTGGTAGTTTCTATGCACGCTCAGGCCTGTGGAGTGGCATCCCAGTTTCGGGCCGGGTAGTTCCCATGCATGCTCAGGCATGTGGAGTGGCACCCCAGCTTCGGCCTGGTAGTTCCCATGCACGCTTGGGCGTATGGACTGGCACCCCAGCTTCGGGCCTGGTAGTTCCCATGCACTCTCGGCCATATGGACTGGCACCCCAGCTTCGGGCCGGGTAGTTCCCATGCATGCTCAGGCGTGTGGAGTGGCACCCCAGCTTCGGCCTGGTAGTTCCCATGCACGCTTGGGCGTATGGACTGGCACCCCAGCTTCGGGCCTGGTAGTTCCCATGCACTCTCAGGCATATGGACTGGCACCCCAGCTTCGGGCCGGGTAGTTCCCATGCACGCTCAGGCGTGTGGAGTGGCATAGGGCAGTCAGATTGAGGTAGCAGCATTAGGAGGCGCTACATTCTCCAAGTGCAATTTTGCACCTGTTAATGCCCGGAGGACTTGGGGGAAGGGCATAACGAACCAGACCGATATGAGGGGATGGTTCACACTTTCAAATTCCACCTGTGCACATGCACCAAGCTTGACAGAATTAACTGTATGCAATGTGTGCTAGATTGTTCGCTACCCGAGGCAAACATTCCCCAGGTACACCTTATATCTCTTAAAGTTTGATTGTAAAATGTTGTCTTGCCCCCCGCCTCCCCCACCCATGCCTTTTGCCATACTGTGAAAATACCTGAATCTGTCTGGTCAGGGACAATGGTGAACTGTCCTATGGGGAATTCTGGACATTTCCCAGTGGCCCTCTGCACCCTGGGCCTCTTTTGTGTGGTCACCTATTTTAAAAGGTTTGGACTTGCTGAAGATGTGCAATATGGGGCCACTTTGACATTTATTTCCAAGGTCTCTTTTGGTTCCCAGTTCACCCCTGGTTCAGGGAGCAGGGAGCGGCCCTGCCCGGGTGTTGTTTAACTGGCATTACCATGCCGGTCTTCAACATCCTCCCCAACATAATGAGAGCTCGATTACCTCAGGGTTACAAGGTCACTAAGCACCCCATGGCCCGAGGAAAGCTTCTCCGTCAGCACAACAAAGGGGTTGTACTCGATGACGATCCGCTATTGGTCAATAAGCCCCAGGTGGTTTCTTCCCTCCAATGAGGCCTCTAGAATGTTGCGTTGCAGGTAAAACACAGCATGCAGGTGCAGGGCTTTCCCGGGGCTTTCCATTATGTCAGTCATTAGGATCTAACAGAAATACAGCTCTATGAGGGGGCAGAAGGTTCACTTGTCAAGGCTCTTTGAAAGGGATATGCTGTTGAAATGCTACCCCAGTCTGCATGGAGGCCTGGGTGGGTGGCACTAACCTTTCATTAACTGAAACCCAACCGCCGTACTTTGGTAAAGGTGCCAGGGCTCAAGACGAGAGACCACACGGGTGGCGGCATCCGCCCACTTTTTTCAGAGGACGGACACCACCACCCTCACCCTGTGTATTTAATATTTTTTGTTTTAAAAAGAACAACTGGCTGAAATTAGCAGTCGAACTCTGGCCTTGCGCCTCTTAAACGAGGCAGCCACAAGACCTCTGTATTCGCTGCTAAATGTCTCATATTGACATCACACTATACAGGACATGTTGTGTTACAGGTTTCCAGATTTAAAAGGTGTGTGCATTTTATACTTAAGCACCAAGGTACCATGAAAAACTGTTTTCTTGGCAAACGCTTTTTTGCGTTGTGCCGTTTCTTCAATCCTGAAAGACAAGCCTGAATATAATTTGCATATTTCACTTTAAGGTCCGTGACTTCACTTCTTGAACTGTACTGTAACTAAGCTCCAAGTATTCTTGCACTGCTCTGTAACTAAGTTCTCAAGTATTCTTGTATTGCTTGCACCCAGCTACCTGAGGGTTTTGGACTTGCGCTATATCAAATAAACAAACAAACAAACTTCCCAGAGCCCCCCCCCCCACTTTTGTTTTAGAACTCGCGGCTTACCAATACCCAACTGCAAAGTCCTGATCTGTGTATAACTTCCAACCTGACAGTGCTGTTATTTTATGAAATTTCAATGTATGGGTCGAATCTCTCTATTGCCCAGCGAATTATCACTGAACTGATGGCTTTGTGGTCTCCCAAATTATTAAATGCCATGCGGGTAACTTTGAGGATATCCTGGATATGTTATTTCCCAAGGAATCTGGCGTTTCAATCATGTCTATTTCATCATCATCACATATCCGTTTCTACGTTATAAAACCGCATTCCGAAAAGCTCGAATTACAAATTGCAAAGCCCACTTCTTTGTATTTCACAAGTTTTTCAGAATGTGTTCAATTGTCCCATGCAGTCCCTTTAATGTTTTCGGGGGACATCCCGGCAACCCCCAAACCGAATAATGCCAAACTAGGGGAGCGGGGGACACCCCCGTAACTCCCGCTCACCTAGTTCGGCATACGTCATTTTTATCTGCGTCGAATGCGCCGAAAATGTGCATTCAGCATTTTTCCCCGCTATTCAGGTGCAATTCCATTCAACGATCATGACCTGCTCAGATCTTTGGGTGATTGTCTTTGACCATGTCTTTGCCTTGACTCCTTTGATGAGCAAGAGTTGTCCCGCCTTACGAAAAAAGAAAGTGAAATCATTGATCCCACCCTTCTTTCTGCGTTTATATAATTAAGGGATTTCTAATGTGGTACACACTACCTGTCAACAGCCTTAGATCCTTTGTGGAGTGGACACTGACATCAAGTTTCAACAATGGCCCTACAAATGGGAGATAGATGTTTGCAATTCGAAGTCCTAAGCGTGAAGTCTGGCGGTACGTGGCCAGTCCTTTTGAGGTACTTGTAAAGCAATGTTAAGAGCCTTAATTGGGGAGAAAATGCCAGAGTACCAACACATGCCATAGATGAGTAAAGCTTTTTCGATCTTAGGCACCTGACTAATAAACTTGTGTAGTAGTAGGGATCAATGTCGTGTTTGGCAGCCAGGAGCAGGAGAATGTGATTCCAGAGGCTGCATTTCAGGATCTTGCAGCTCGCCAGATGTTTTGGACTACATCAAGCTGGGGAGGGTTGATGGGAGCTGTAGTCAGGACTGTCACAAGGCGTGGTGAGGCCCGGGACAAATAATTGGGTGAGGCCCCTTTATGATATTTTGTACTGGGCCCCTTGAGTTTGTGTGGAGGAACGAAATATGGTTTATTATCACAACCGCAAATCAACTACAGCAAAGTTATGTCTCTCTACCGAAGAAAGGTTTATGCCAGACTAACTTTTGTTTCATATGCATTAATATATATGGGATGGCATGATGACATGTGGTGCGTGATGCCAGCATTGAGGAGCACCCTACCCCTGTGTGGGCATTAAAACACACATAAACAGTGACAGATTGATGATGTAAAGTGGAGGCTGGTGAATTTCTGAACTGAAGAGGCTTAAATGTTTGTGCCTATTATGCTGGATCGACAGGGCACAGTGAGAGAGCCCAAACCAAGGCAACGAAACATTGGGTTAAAATGATGCATTTTATGGCATTTTGTTGCAAAATTGGGTAGAAATCTATACAGTTTGCAATTGATTTTGTATGGAAGTACATGAAAAAAACAATAGTTGCAAGTCACCAACCATGCACAGGAACATTTTGCAATACGTTTCATGCCGCCTTTGCACACAACTTATGCTAATATAAAGGTATATTCATTCTGGTTGTTTGTTCCCATGTTTGTCCATGCAGGCTGCACCAGAATATGCCATTATTACCATATAAGGACTCCCAGGCAGTAAATATGCAATGCCACAGAAAGTATGTCCAGGCTGACTGTGCACCATAAATGTTATTACTGACTAGACTGGCCTATATTCAATGTGGTTCAGTTTAGCCAAGTAGTATGTTTGCTTTAGCCTTGATGCATGGACCTGTGCAACAAGGGTAAAGCAAAACAAGCATTGGAAATAATAACAGTTTGGGCATGGGAAAGGCACTGCTGTATTGGTAGTAACTGGCCGTTGATGGTAGCAGTTGCAAAATGGTTTGAGTACCTGAGCATCTAATAGCAGGGCCTGGTAAATGCCTAATACTTATGCATAAGCCAAAACTGTTGGCTATGCCAATGCTTTTTTTTAACAGGACTTTAGTGAAAGACACATGGTGCTTTTAAATTAAGTGCTTGAAGGCAGACCTGGTCAAGACATTTTTATTATACCAGTAGTGTGTTTGCAACTCCAATTAAGTAATTAATCCAAGCCTGGATGGCGCAACATGAACTCTGTCTGAATGATGAAAAGACAGAGCTTCTCATCCTAGGCACTCACCAAAGACTCAACAAACTCGACCACTCGTTTAAATCCTTCGTCATTGATGGCAACATCATTAAAGTTACAAAGGACACTAAAACCCTAGGCATTTATATCGACTCCACCCTCTCCCTCTCCAGGCAAACTAACGCAGTATCCTCCGCCAGAGCGTATACGTGTAAACTCATTACAGCCTGCCGCTCGTTTTTATCACCAGCAAACTCTAGCACTCTAGCCAGGACTATGGTAATGTCTAAAATTGACTATTGCAACACACTCTATCTAGGTACGAACCAATGCAACCTCAATAAGTTACAGATGCTTCAAAACAATGCTATTAGAGCTGCATTAAACATCCCCAGGAATCAACACATTTCTGACACCAGACAGAGTCCACGCTGGCTATCAGTAACACAAAGAGTATCTCTAAAAACTCTAGCACTAACTCATAAATGCCTCGCCAACCAAGCACCTAGATACCTGGCCAGTAGATTTACTATCCACACCTCTAACAGACCCCTCAGAAGTGCCCAGTCTAACTGCCTCTCTATACCCCACTTAAACCTTCAGAGATCAGGCGGATCAGTTTCGCAGTCCTGGCGGCGAAACTATGGAACTCACTACCTAACCCTCTTAGAGCGGAACCCTCCTTCCTAGCGTTCAAAAGTCAGGCCAAAGCCTGGCTGTCTGCCCAAGACCACCCCTTGAATCAGACTGTCCGCTAGCCACCCCTATGTTCTGGTCTACCGATTACTCTCTGTTGTACATATGTCATTTTGATGCCCACATAATTTGAAACTGTATATTATTTGTGAATGATTACGTGTGCTGTATATTATCTGTAATGTTTACTATGCCTGTATCCTAAGTGATGCGCCCGGATGCCCTTGAGCGAGGTGCGCTGCATAAATAAATAAAATATAATTACAAATACAAAAGACTCCTTTGAGAAAACACTCCAAGACATTTTGAGGGCAATGGTTGATGGTAAGGCTTGATCAAAGCTAGCTCAAAGAGTTCCACTGAGGAGGTGTTTTGGATGGGGGCGGGCAGGAACTGTGTGGGGATTGTCATAGGGCTTAGCATGGCCATGTGAAGTCAATGGGTGTCAAAATAACTAAACAACACCTACAAGCTTTGTGTCCCTCCTAATATGCCATTTCTTCCTATCTGTACTCAGTGCTGGCATTAGGATGGATCTTCCCAGATCCGGAATCCAGCAAAAAATATAGCCCTGAATCTCAGATCCAGCTCCACAATCCTGTGAAATCTATGAGCACTATACATTTATTTTAGAATGCTGTGATGCGTTTGTGCTTTTAAACTATGTCAGGCAGGGCTTTGCAACGTGGCCGCTAGGTTCCGAAGTTAGATACTTCCCCACAAGACCACTTGAGGGTCTGAGCAGGAGCCCTGTGCAATCTCTTGTCAATGTTCCACTGCACTCAGACTTTGCTGAAATGATAAATCCTCTGAGGGGAAGAGGCAAATGTTCATGGGGCGGACTAAAATACCTGCATTGAAGCCTCCCAATCCTCCCCTCGCTGGACCTTGCCCCTTTCCCTGCACTAGATGGGATGCCCCAGTAAAAAAGGTCAATTTCCACCATTGTGTTCTCTAAAGCAATAGTTTTGACTTTTCGGTGGCACAAAAGTGCCACCTAATAACCCAACTAAAAAGAATGCCACGCAGTGGTGCAGGACCATTGAGCAGATAGGGCTTGTGTCCCCTCCCGAATTGTTGGGCTTTGTTGACTGGACCTGGCTACACGGGCTGTGCCAGCCCCTGGCTAGAGAGGGCTGAAGCCCTCCAACTTTGAGGCAGAAGTCATTTTTCGGTGTGTCGCCAGCCCGTAGCTCTGATAACAAAATCAAGAGCCTTTGACAGAGCGTTGTATTTGCTTATGTTTAAGCATGCGTTAACGAGCGGCAGCAGCATCAGCCATGCCGAGGACAAAAGCATGCCCATGCAATATCAACAGACTCACTTTGATAAAGCCAAAGTCTTAACTTCTGAACTCAACTTTTAAGTGGCCCACATCTCCAGTGATTAGCCTAACATTATGAAAGTAACCAGCCTCTGAATTGGGGTGAAAGGTAGGACTAGTGGCCCAAGGAAAGGTGAACTAGCTATTCATCTTCCTAGCTGGGCTCAGGGAATTGGGAGGAAAGTGAGAGCAGGGCTGGCTAAAGATGTGCCAGGGCTGGTATGGGTCAATTTTTTTTAATGTTTGGGGGGCACCCCTGGCCTTACAGTTCGGAAAAAGATGCCAAGGTACCTGTGGAGTGCTTAGATCAATAATGAAGTCAAAAGAATGCAGTTATCTGGTTAAAAGCTGCTGAGTATCAGTACGTTTTGGTGTCATACAATTGCCAACATGGGGGCAGCTGCTTGGGGTCCCATTTCAACTGTAAAAGCTGAAAGGTCCATACGCCATCCCTGGGTAAGGAGACTGACAGCGCAATGGGTTAATTGGCCCCACATTGGCCTCACTCAATATCCGCTTTCAAAACTGTTATTCAGCCCCCCTAAAAGTTTGAGGCTGGCTCCGCCCCTGCTTGGCTGACATACAGAGCAGTGTCCGGATGGAACAGGTCACAGATGCTAAATGGTGCCTGGGCTTCGCTGTTAACAAAGGCCCTGCAATTACTAACATACAGCATTTCACTGTTCGCACTTTCATTCACATGCATACATTCTTAGACAATTGAAATCACGGTGTGGGGTTAGCACTTGCATGCCAGGGAGTGATTCAGTGGGAAGTAGTGGCATGAGGCAGCTCATTCTCACAGCAGTCCCTAAGTGTGGCATTTCAGAAAGGAAGGAGAGAGTTAACTTCTTGTTACATTGAAGTTTCACCAGAATAGTCTCATTCTAATGTGCAAAGGAGTTAGATGCCCCCATACAAGTAAGTTTGCCCCTCCTCCTCAGCCCTTGAAGTTAGCGCCCCTCCCAACATTTGAAGTGTTAGCCCCCTCCCTGAAATTTTGCCTAGTTGCACCCCAGATGCCCCCACCCCTAAATGTAGTGGTCTGCAAGGCCACAAAATTTAGGGGTGGGGGCTAGCACAGACACTCACATAAAACACTTTCACCCCTGCATTCATCCACCAGTCACACAACTCCTTGCATGCATGCATGCATACCATAAAACCAGACACAGCATTGACACAAACATAAACACCAACATGCACACATACATTCATACACATATACATACACAGAATTTAAATGCATGTATATATATATGTATATATATATATATATTTAATTTAACATAAAAACCAATTACTTACCTCCATACACCCTTCAAAAGCACCCACGCAATAAACAGCAAAATCATTGCAGGGGCAGAGAGCAGCCAAGACAGTCCTCTGTTTGAATAATGGACACGGGGACTGTTCTACCTTCTACTCAGGGGGGAGTGCTGTGACCTCTCCCCCCCCCCCCCAAGTGTGAGGCCTGGACAGTCTGCCCCTCCTGCCCAAAAGCTGCATATTCCTGCCATAGATCAAGCGCAAGAGATGAGCGTTGCGACCTGCTGAATTTCAGGAAGACTGAAAAAGGACAAAGAAAAGGCAGAGGGAAATTCCAGAGGGGGGAGCTATGAATATGAGAAAACCCTAGCCCGAATGTCTTGTATTTAGTCGAGCAGCTGTTGAGGGGGTTCAGGTTGACTAATCTCAAGAGTGTAGCCGATACATGTACTTGAAATAGAAAGAAGACATATTCGGGGGAGTTGCTTTGAAATTACTTGTGGGCCAGGCAAAACACCATGAACGTGACTCTATCCCTAATTAGGCACCCGGATTCTCTGTTGGTATGTGTTTCTGGTAATTCAGCCCAAAAAAGAGTATAGCTGTATGGTTTTAGACTCCTTGAAGTTTGAATTGTGATTTTTTGGGGATCCATGAAAAAAGAGGAGTACCATCGTCCAAACAGGAACTAACCAGTGCACAATCCAATGAAATGTCCTACGTAATTGCGTGAGTTGAAGGGTCTGATGTACAGAAAAAAACGCTAAATTCACCCAAAAGTGTTTGCGCCTGGGCTAAGATTGCGTGGCGCAAATACAACACGCGAGGTGGCGATTTACAGAAATAAGTGCAAGCAGGGACCTACAGTGGTTTGCACCATACACGCCCACAACACGCCCCCAGTGCCAACAAAGGACCCACTGAAATAGATTGTTTGGCGTGCACTGTCAATGTCAATAGATATCAATAAATGCAGCAAAAATAATCCAATATTGCAGGATGATTACTCACAAGTAACCACCATCACTTGCACTTATTCCAACCATTCACAGTTCCAGTAGTGTTACAAATCTGCACCTGCCAATTGCAAATTGAACCTACACCCACTATTCCTACTGCCTGTACAGCCACCAATATGCGCCCCCCAAATGCAAATTGCACCTGCGCCCACTATTCCTACTCTCTGCACAGCCACCAATCTGCACTCCCCAAATGCAAACTGCACCTATGCCCACTATTCCTACTCCCTGTACAGGCACCAATCTACACTCCACACACATAACACTGCACTCACACAACCCCACAAAGTACAAGCACCCCAAAACCTCTTAACTGCGCACCCACACACCCCCTCAAAATGAAACATAGGACATGTGGCTGACACATACATTTGTCTCTGGCATGACACCTTTGGCCCCCACTCGGTGGGGGCATAATGGTGGATGGGAAGAGTCCACCTAAGGTAGTGCCTGCCTGGTGCAGCGGTTGGACGCCCCCACTGCACCTGTACATGTGCACCGGGAAGGCAAAAAGCCAACCACCCCCGAGGTGGCCTGGGTGCCCCCAGTGCAGGCGTCGCCCAATGGAACTGAGCCCAGAGCGCAGCTCAAGTGATGCCGGAAGCTGTGGGCCTTGTGGAAACTGGACTCTGGCAGGGTTCCCAGTGGAAAAGCTGGCACAGCTCTATGAGGTGGCCCATGACACACTGGGTTGTCAGCGGTGAGCACCTGGCATCCACCAAATGATACCAAAGGGCCAGAGTTGAATGTGAATCACAACGAAGCCCAGCAGCTGGATGTACAAGCCTGGTGGTGGGACCTGGGTCCTGGACAGGGCTCCACAAGGCAGGCAGTGATGTTGCGGGTCTGCACCCCACAAGAACCCAGCCCTGTGGGCACATCCTACGATGCAGGGTGGCAGCTCACCCCTAACCCAGCTCTGGTGCTCAGGTGACACATCCCTCACTGGAGGGAAATATACCACAGCACCAAGCCCAGAGCCCTAGTCCTTGGGCAGCAGACTCACATGGCCCTACTGATGAACTCCCCAGGCCACCCAGCATGATGGGGAGCTGGGCCACCCTCACCAGATCACCCTCTGTGCATGCATTTTTGTGCTGGACCAGCCTTCATGCTGCCCCTAGCCAGTCTTGGGCGGCTGCTGTGGTGGCACCTCTTGCCCCACCCAACCCTGTGGTCCCACCACCAAGGGAGTGGAACCTGCCGTCAGTGACATTTGAATGGTATGTGCTTATTATCAAGGAAACATTCAATTACTGTGTATGTTTTGGGCGTTCATGCATCAGTAACAGATAATGGATGTGACTCAATATGCGATGGCTTGCTATGCTCTTTGTTTGGCATTGTTTAATGGGGCATGTCCATGCTAATTTATTGGTTGATCTGTGTACCCCAGTGACACTGTTATCTGTATTTGTATGCTTGTGTAAATTACTTGGGGATTGCAATATGTAATACTAAGGACTCTCGGATTGTTTTTTATGGCCCAACTGTACCTGCCACGTTTCATCATCGAAGGCCGTCGGGGTGTAGCTATGGTGTAACTTTTACACTGGATGTTATTCATGTGAAGTATGTCTGGACGAGCTGATTGCGTATGTGCTGGCCCCTCACCCTTTGGCCTGCTAATGGTATAGGTACTGCTGCTGGCTGCGGTCCCAAGCCCTCATGCACCTCTATTGGTATGCCGTGACATGTGGCAATATTATGCAAGATGCAACATGCCAATATGATTTTACATGACACAGCTGGTGCATACAACAGTACTCCACCTGAATGGTCCACGCAGCGGAACCGTGATTTCAACACTCGAAATGGGTGCTCGACTATGCCTCTGGTGGAAATGTGGGCTGCATTGTAGCGGGCCTCCACCAATGAGCCACTTGTTGCCGAACATTCCTGATGCCAGTGCCTGGTGGATGGGGGAATAGCGGGATATGTAGCTATCGTGGGTGCATCCACGATATCCAGTGCAAACTATCATGGGTAGTTTGCGTTCACATGCATGATGTGACCCTTAGCATCACAGATGGCCTGCACGTTCAGCAAATGCTAATTTCTTTGGTTCCGATATATATGTTCTTTGTCTCGTGGGGCCTGTAATGCAACATGTGTGCAATCAATTGCCCCAGGTACCCATGGGAACTGGGCCACTTCATATAATTCTTGAGCCACTCTCTGCCTTGCCTGCATGTTGCATGGCATGTCTATGTGGCTGTGCACACGTGCTATGATGCAGCTTAGGACCTGTTTGAGGCAGTGCGATTGTGTAGGCTGTGAAATACCCCTGACAATGTCTGTGGTCCGCTGCAATGTGCCAGTCAACCAGGAAGTGAAGGGTAGTTAGACTTTCACCGATGGTGGTATTGGCTGTGAGCACATGGTTGGGGACAGCAGGTAATTCTTCCACTTTCAGAGAAGCGGCATGTGCCATATACTTCCTCATCAGGCATGTCCAATATCATTGCGCGTGCATGGTAGATTCTGGCCCTCATCCTCCTTCTCCTCCTCCTTCCATGAAGCAGTATGTATGCGAGCAATGCAGGAACGGGCATGGTTGTGACATTTCTCTACGATTGCATGGAATGTTTTAATTTAGGATTGCATGGAATGTTTTAATTTAGGATTGCCTGGCGCAGTACTACTTTGCGTCTACTCACAGGTGGTGGTAAAATCAGAGTCCTTTACAGTCTGAACAGGTGCACAATTGAATCTGTAAATACAAGTCTGTTTACACTTCTGTTTGTATATTTGCACGGGGCCTCCCGCACCACGCCCATGTTATAGCTTATTTCCCTACTTTAATGAGGACCTTTGCATATTCTGCCCCCTTCTTCTACTTTGCACTAGCCATTCCCTCATACCTTGTGCAATGTGCGTGAACATTGCGCAATGTGCCAGGGACCAGCGCAAAGTCAGATCTGTAAATCAGAGGATATATTGTTGCGCTGTGCAAAGTGCATTTTTTGGAGCAAAGTGCATTTGTCCTGTGCAAAACCTTCTGTAAATCAGGCCCAAAGTATCCATGTTAAATCAAGGCCCCAAAAGTGAGAGCGGCTCTTGTTAGATGTGTTCAATCGATTTTATTGTAATGTTCATTCCTTCAGGTATATAGAGCCTCCTTAGGGCCATCAAGAATTGAGCTCTGATTGCGCATTTCAGGAACGCATTGCGTTATTATGCAGTATGATTTCTATTCATGTATTTGTACAGAACCGTTTATTCCAGAAGACAAAATGTTCGGTTTTGATTTTACTTTACAGTTTCTGGTTTAGATAAAAAATGCTCTGTTACACTGGGCAAGGTAATTCACATTCTCATATCGGCTCAGTTGTATTAGTTCAAGAAGAGACCATTTTAATCCAATAATACATTTTCAAGGTTTTGTACATTATTATTTACCGATTCCAATTAAACTGCAGCGCAAGGGAATGCAATTGTAAAAGGCTCACTTTTCCAGCATATCCTACACTGATCTAGTGCTCTCTCGCTGTGCTCTCTTTCTCATTTTCTCACTTACTGTCTCTGTTTCTTTCTGTCATTGTTTGTGAGAGTCATGCCATGTTCACATTTGCTAAAGCCACCCCAGCAGTCGCTGACAACTGCATGTCCAGAAGGAAAAACAGATATCTCGAGATGGTTTGCTTTTATTTTTGCAAAAGCAGCTAATAAAAAGAAAATGTTTTCATTGTTTTCACTTTGTAAACTTATTTTATTTATTTATTTTACATTTATAGAGCACAGTAAAGCCATGGGCATGAAGGCGCTGTTACATTCCAAGATACATAATATGCGGTTACATTAGAAGTTACATGATTGAGGTCTGTTAAATTGCCAGAGAGGTGTAGAAAGGCAAACAGATCTGGTCGTGCCCTAGGCGAAGAAACAGGTTTTCAGGAGCTTATGGAAAGCCCAGCAGGATTTTCGCCTCTCAAGGCAGGTGGAACAGTGTTCCAAAGTTTGGCTGCAATGACTGCGAAAGTCGAGCCGCCAGTTTTAGCCCATTTAAATTTGGGCATGAGGACGCAGTGACCGTAGGCAGATCTGGTCGTTCTTGATAACTGGGCTTTCGTGATTTTCTGAGTGAAGTAAGGGGGCAGAGTTTGTGAGTCTTTTATGAGTGATGGACAGCATTTTAAAGTTAATCCATTCTCATATAGGGAGCCAATGTGCATTTCTTCTTGTGGCAGAGATATGTTCTTGTCTGGGAATGTTGAGGTACGCTCGGAGAGCATTATTCTGGTTGACTAGCAACTTTTGAATGTTGCGCCTTGAGAGGCCTGCGAACAGTGAGTTGCAGTAATATAGTCTGAAGCCTATTACGACTCGGGCAATGGTAAGGCAGCCGTCGGGAGATAAGAACGGTCTGCAGGCATTGATCAATTTCATGGTGTGGGCAGCAGAGGGGGCAATGGCATTCAGTTGGCGAGTAAAGGACAGTGAGGCATCAAGGTAGACTCGCAGGGACTTCACTGTCGGGGAGACGGCGATCGAGATGCCATCGATAGTGTAGGATGCATATTGATGATTGCGGTTTTTGAGGACTGCAGAGGGACCCACAAGGAGGATTTAAGTATTTTTGTCATTAAGACATAGAAGGTGTGTAGCCATCTGGACCTGGATCATCTGGTAGTCAGTGTTTAAGGTGCCAGAATCCTCTGAGTAGTTGCCTGACAGGAAAAGGTGGATTTGGGTGTCATCGGCATAGTTGATATAGGAAATGCCGATTGAGTCTAGGAGGTCGAAGTGTGGTTTGGCAAAAATCTTGTAGACGGTTGGGGAGACATATGAGCCTTGAAGAACACAGCAGGAGATTAGTGCTGGGAAGGCTTTGGCATTCTCTGTGAATACTCTAATGAATCTATTCGCCAAGAAGTACATTATTCCAGTGTACATTATAGTCATAATAAGAAAGTTACGCTTCTCTAACTTAACAAAGCACATTATCAAAACCTAGAATAACCATACATGTTATTTCCTGATAGAAGGTCATCATTACAAGGTAGACAGTCTGGGGCAAACTCTACTTGACTGCCTAATTTGGAATGATAACATTATAGAAGCATAAGTATTATGGGAACCAAATGTTGTTATATTTGACAAATATGTCATTGATATAAGGGTTGTATGCTTGAATCACAAAGCAAAGAACGCAAACTGGCTTGGCGCTCATTTAATTTTTAACAACACTTGCCGTAACAATAAATGTTTGTAATATTGAACCATACGTCCCAATTCTGAAAGCCTTTAGGATCTGTATAGGAGGATAGAGTCACTGCAATATTAGCCAAGGAGATGGGGTCCAAGGGCTGCCTGGGATCAGCAAGGAGGTCTCAGCGTAAGGATGCAAGTACGCATGCTCAGTTCCCAATGCACAGACATCCTTTGAGAATTGTAAATGTAGGACGCAAATGGAATTTTCTTTTCTTGTCAAATAAAAAAATACGTGCCAGTTAGGGCTGGTAGATAACCAGATCAAATGCTTGGGATTTAGAATACGGCTTAGTATTTCTTCTGCGTTATGGAACGCTGGGGGTTGAGGCCTTGAACACAAATCATATCCCCCGGAAAGGCTTTCCAATAATGAACAACGCTTCAGGATTTGAAATAAAAATGATATCGGACTGACCAAAAAAAAAGGGTGTCTAGTAATAAAGTCGCCTGGGAAAACGACCACCAGAGGGCGAAATCTCCCAAAAAATACTCCCTCATTAAAACCCATCCTAGAATATTTGGGGAAAGTATTTTAGGGGTCAGGAAAAAATAATTCGCCTCCCTGCGGCCTTTTTCCATGTGACATTATCACATGGAACCAACACGAGCACGTTCCTTTCTTTTGGAACCGTGTGGATATAATTCCACTGCAGTTGAGTGCAGGGAGAGCGAGCACCACCGGGGCGTGAGAATACCCAGGATGCGCACAAAGGCAGAGAGCAGATTTCAGAGACTACTAAATGAAAGAAACCATGTTTAATGACTGTGTTTTCTTGTGGAGTAAATCCGAGAGCTCAGTCTAAGATTATGCACAGGTTTCTGGGTTTCAACGCAGGCTTTGGAGGTGAGCCCAAGTGTTCAAGCGGACAGAATGAAGACAAGTGCAACTCCTCTCTTAAGAAGGTAATTACAACTACTGCCCCAATCCAAATGACTAGGATTAGAAATCATGTTGGCACCTAGAGCATACTCATTCCTTTAAAGACAAACCTGGACATGAAAGAAAATCGAGTCGAGAAAACTCCCAAGGCCATAACAAATTCTCTACTGCTGCCATAAATGCAACAACAGATACGGCGCACGAATCCTATGCTGGCGCAGTGAGCGTGCTAAAGAGCACGCTTCACTGCGCAAAATATGGACGCCCGGGCTCCACCAGCATTCTTAAGTGGTCCTGGGCGTCCTCGGAGTGCACGACAGTGCACCGCCTGCATTCCGCCTGTTTGTGTAGACAATGGGCGGAATGGAAAATCTCGACAGCACTTTTTCGTTAAATGACGAGATGATCGTTATTTTTCAAAAGTGCTGCTGAGAACACGGTATACATTTTACATGCTTATACCCTGCCAAACTGCACTTGTCATGGTGCAATAGTTTTCTAATGTGTCCCATTGTTTTAAAAAATAGGGTTCTAATACCATGCAAACTTTTCACTTGTACCGGTGCAAGGTTTCTGTGATCTGGCCCCAGGAATGTACAATATCTGCGCTATGGGGACTAAATGCATGCACCTCTCATTCGTCATTGTCCCTACTGCCTCTCTCCATTTCGTCTCCCCCTTCTCTACGTTGATGGGTGCTCCAAAGCTGCTATTAGAGGCATCGCTATGGAAACGCTGAGGGGGCTACAGCCTGGCTCTTCTGGTTGGAGCTGGATGGAAGCTTGGTGGCTACAACCAAAAGGCTATCTATCCCTGAGTCCCTGCAGCCCCGGCATTAGTGTAGTCCAAGATTGTTTCCAGACCTAGCAACACCCCTGGCTGCTATGCTGCAAAAGGCGCTATAGGAAAAAAAAAATAAACAAATAAATAAAACCTGACTCTCTAGGAAGAGAAAGGGCTGCTGACAGAGCGGCCACACTTTGGTGTGGGGGCGCTGATGGGGAGGCTGGAGCAGAGATGTGCGGCCATGCCGCGTGACGTACTCTGGCATGGCACTTGCTCTTGGGCCTTCCCGAGGTGACAGCTATATTTCTAGCACAGCTGGGTCTGATGGTCGAGCCCTTTGCCTGCGCTCTGAAGGCCCTCCGTGAAGACAAGGGACCATCGGTTGGCTCCCTCACTGCACGAATTCCTTTTGAAGGACTCTTGTTATTGGGGTACAGAGGTTCTCTTCTTGCTGGACTGTGATCTGGCTTGAAGCCTTTCTTTTGCCGCTCTAGCCTAGCCACTTCACCGCGGTACTTCCCTTGTGGAGGACAGAGGTCATATCAGAGTCACTGTCCTACCCTTTGATATTACTTCCCACTTACTTCTACCAAACGTCACGGTTTTGCTGGGACCGTCCTGGATTTAAGCCCCCTGTCCCAACAGTGTTTTTAATTTAAAAACTAAGTTCCGGGTTTGGGAAGAGGAGGGTGGCCACTGCAGACATACAACAATTACAATTTTACATAATATACAGTTGAGCAGTACCCCAGTTTGCCATGAACAGATAAGTGACACACCAGGGTAGCCTCAAACCTACAACCTTCGTGCTCATAGCCATGTGGGCATACTTATTGCACCATGGAGTCCCATGAACAACCACACATAGCAAAGTGTGCAATGAAATAAAAAGCGCCCTCGTGTCGAATAATTGCACAACTTTGCAGTTAACATATAGAAGTGCTGGCAAAACTAATTTTGATGTGCATAGTGTGGGCGTGATGGGGGTGGCGGAGAGTTGAATGGGTTGGGTTTGCTAGTCCTACTTTTATGTTTTTGACCTGTCCCATTTTTTTTTATTTTCAAAATATGCTCACCCTATTTTGGTTTTCCTTTCCACTCTTTACGTGCATTTTTCTTCCATTTAGGATATCTGTTTACTTGTGTCCTACCATTTATATCTTGTCGCGTTCTGGTGATGGAAAGCTATTGTTGGATAATGTGTGGGTTCCTTACAATAGATTAACAGGCCGATTCATGGAATTAATGTGCGCCGAAAATTCCCGCGCAGAGGGGCCAAAACGTGCGATTCGCAGTAAAAGTGCGAAAATCGCAGTGCAACTGCGAAAATCGGAGGGAAACCAGCGCACATCGATTCATGGAAGTCCGTGCACGAGAAAAATATTGGATGTGCGCTGAAAAAGTGCGCGGCACACGCCGGCGCACAGGTCATCCAACGGCATGCACCACGGCCGCTGCGAAATCGCACATAGCGCGGCGCACATCACAAAAGTAGGTGGAACACGGGGCGTAACACTCGGAATGGGGAACAATGCGTGAAAATATGGGCGTCACGGGGGAAGTACAGGAGGCACGTGCACGGAACGCCCACACGCTCGCCTACAACTCTTATTCATGGAATCGAATAGGGCAAGCCAGCGCACGGGCAAAGACACGCACAGGGTCAAACAAGTACGCCACAAGAAAGCAGGCGGTAGCGTCCCTGCGCCTGAAATAAATGTGCGCCAAAATGTGCGCTAACAAAAAGCACCCATATACAGCTATGATGAATGATCCATACAGTGGCCCTCTAGGACAAATGAGGTGCAAAGGGGTACCGACAAACACGGACACCCGCTGTGTGAAAAATAGCGTGTGAGTGTATTACGGGGTTCGCGGGAAGTTCCACACGCGATTGGCCTGGGCACGTGTATTCCGGGGTGCGCGGGAAGTTCCACACATGATTACATCAGGGTACGTGTATTATGGGTCCGCGTGAACTTCCACACGCGTTACCAGCAGGGTACGTGTATTCCAGGGGGGCGCGGGTAGTCTCACACGCGATTTCATCAGGGTACATGTATTATGGGTTAGCGTGAACTTCCACATGCAATACCAGCAGGGTACGTGTATTTCGGGGTGCGCGTGAAGTTCCACACGCAATTTCAGCAGGGTACGTGTACTCCGGGTGTGCGGAAAATTCCACGCGCGAATCCATCAGGGTACGTGTATTATGGGTCCACGTGAACGTCCACACGCGATACCAGAAGGGTACGTGTATTCCAGGGGTGTGCGGGTAGTCTCACACGCGATACCAGCAAGGTACGTGTATTTCGGGATCCGCGTGAAGTTCCACACGCAATTTCAGCAGGGTACGTGTACTCCGGGTGCGCGGAAAATTCCACACGCGAATCCAGCAGCCTACGTGTATTTCGGGGGTGCCGGGGAGTCCCACATGTGAATTGGCCGTGTGGGTCCTCCCAGCTGTTCCCTCTACACCATGGGTGCACAACATACGGCCCGCCATGCCCTTTTGACTGGCCCGCGAGGCACAAAGACTTATTAGGAAAGCCTTTGTTGTCTTCCGGGCCGGACAAAACACTGGCCCTCATTGGCTCAGCACACACACGCACCACGTCGCTCCTACGAGCCACGTAATGCATGTGTGCTGCACCAATGGAGTGCCAGCACTACGGCTGGCGTGGTCCATAAGGCTTGATGCCGGAAGGAATTTCAGCCTTGGACCACGCCAGCCGTAGTACGGTTCCAGCGTTCCAGCTTACCTGCCGCTTCCCTGCCTGTCTTCCAGCACGTCTCCGGTAAGTGGTCTGTTTGTCTTTGTGTGTCGGGTTTGTTTTGCTTTATGTTTGTGTGTGTATGTTGCGGGGGGGGTGTGTGTCGGATGTGTATGAATGTTTGTATTTGAATGTATTTTGTGTGTAAATTGAGATGCGGGGGTGGGGGGGTGTGTCGGATGTGTATGAATGTTTGTGTTTGAATGTATTTTGTGTGTATGTTGAGATGCGGGGGTGGGGGGGTGTGTCGGATGTGCATGAATGTTTGGATTTGAATGTATTTTGTGTGTATGTTGAGATGCAGGGGTGGGGGGGTGTGTCGGATGTGTATGAATGTTTGTGTTTGAATGTATTTTGTGTGTATGTTGAGATGCGGGGGTGGGGGGGGTGTGTCGGATGTGTATGAATGTTTGTGTTTGAATGTATTTTGTGTGTATGTTGAGATGCGGGGGTGGGGGGGGTGTCGGATGTGTATGAATGTTTGTGTTTGAATGTATTTTGTGTGTATGTTGAGATGCGGGGGTGGGGGGGTGTGTCGGATGTGTATGAATGTTTGTATTTGAATGTATTTTGTGTGTAAGTTGAGATGCGGGGGTGGGGGGTGTGTCGGATGTGTATGAATGTTTGTGTTTGAATGTATTTTGTGTGTATGTTGAGATGCAGGGGTGGGGGGGTGTGTCGGTTGTGTATGAATGTTTGTGTTTGAATGTATTTTGTGTGTATGTTGAGATGCGGGGGTGGGGGGGTGTGTCGGATGTGTATGAATGTATTTGAATGTATTTTGTGTGTATGTTGAGATGTGGGGGGGTGTGTGAATGTTTGTATTTGAATGTATTTTGTGTGTATGTTGAGATGTGGGGGGGTGTGTGAATGTTTGTATTTGAATGTATTTTGTGTGTATGTTGAGATGCGGGGGTGGGGGGTGTCGGATGTGTATGAATGTTTTGATTTGAATGTTTTTTGTGTGCTGAGTTGGGGGGTGGGGGTTCGGGTCTGTATGGATGCTTGTTTGAGAGTTTGCTGATTTGGGGGGTGGGGGGTTCGGGTCTGTATGGGTGCATGTTTGTGTGTGTGCTGAGTTGGGGGGTGGGCGGTTCGGGTCTGTATGGGTGCATGCTTGAGTGTGTGTGTGCTGAGTTGGGGGTGGGGGTTTGGAGTTGGGGGGGTTGGGGGTTCGGGTCTGTATGGGTGCATGTTTGTGTGTCTGCTGATTTGGGGGGTGGGGGGTTCGGGTCTGTATGGGTGCATGTTTGTGTGTGTGCTGATTTGGGGGGTAGGGGGTTCGGGTCTGTATGGGTGCATGTTTGTGTGTGTGCTGAGTTGGGGGGTGGGGGGTTCGGGTCTGTATGTGTGCATGTTTGTGTGTGTGCTGAGTTGGGGGGTGAAGGGTTCAGGTCTGTATGGGTGCATGTTTGTGTGTGTGCTGAGTTGGGGGGTGTGGGGTTCGGGTCTGTATGGGTGCATGTTTGTGTGTGTGTGCTGAGTTGGGGGGTTTGGTTGGGGGTGAGGGGGCCATGGGGCATAGTGTTTGGTTGGGGGTGAGGGACATGGGGCATAGTGTTTGGTTGGGGGTGAGGGACATGGGGCATAGTGTTTGGTTGGGGGTGAAGGGGACATGGGGCATAGTGTTTGGTTGGGGGTGAGGGGGCCATGGGGCATAGTGTTTGGTTGGGGGTGAGGGGGCCATGGGACATAGTGTTTGGTTGGGGGTGAGGGACATGGGGCATAGTGTTTGGTTGGGGTGAGGGGGCCATGGGGCATAATGTATCTAGGGTTAATAAAATATATATAAGTTAATTAAACAGGCGAGATACAATAACTAAATAGAAATAAATTATAACAATGGAAAATGTGTAGTACAAAATGTAAGTTTGAAATGCAAATAAAAATCGTTACCCCTCAAAAACATTCTTTTTCCATGTGTTTAGTACAAATTGGGGGTTTAAAAAGCCTCCTGCCACACCCCGCCTACCGCCCCGCCCACATTTACTTTTCGGCCCACTATAGCCCTCATGTAAGGTACTTTCGGCCCTCTGTCAAAATCAGTTGTGCACCCCTGCTCTACACCCTCCACGGCCCCTGCAGGCGGCCCACACCACAGGGGACTACCCTGCACCCCTGCAGATGTCCCGCAGGCAGCCCATCCACCATGGCCATGCTCCCCAGCCAACCCACATGTCACCTTGCACTACTGCCCACCAACGCATGTCTCCCAGGCCACCACTCCTGTCCCCCTGCACCCCCAACCCCCTGCATCCAGGGGCACCCTCCACCAGGCCCCCACTCATGTCCCCCTGCACCCCCTCCCCCCTGCATCCAGGGGCACCCTCCACCAGGCCCACACTCTTGTCCCCCTGCACCCCCACCCCCCAGCACTGTAGGGCACCCTCCACCAGGCCCCCACTCCTGTCTCCCAGCACCCCCACCCCCCAGCACTGTAGGGCACCCTCCACCAGGCCACCACTCCTGTCCCCCTGCACCCCCACCCGCCTGCATCCAGGGGCACCCTCCACCAGGCCCACACTCCTGTCCCCCTGCACCCCCACCCCCCTGCACTGCATCCAGGGGCACCCTCCACCAGGACCCCACTCATGTCCCCCTGCACCTCCACCACCCAGCACTGTGGGGCACCCTCCACCAGGCCCCCACTCCTGTCCCCCTGCACCCCACCCCCCTGCATCCAGGGGCACCCTCCACCAGGCCCCCACTCCTGTCCCCCTGCACCCCCACCCCCCTCCTGCATCCAGGGGCACCCTCCACCAGGCCCCCACTCCTGTCCCCCTGCACCCCCACCCCCCTGCATCCAGGGGCACCCTCCACCAGGCCCCCACTCCTGTCCCCCTGCACCCCCACCCCCCAGCCGTGCGATTTGCCTGGGTACGTGTATTCCAGCGGTGCGCTGGTAGTTTCACACGCGATTCCATCAGGGTACGTGTATTATGGGTCCGCGTGAACTTCCACACGCGATACCAGCAGGTAAGCGGAAAGTTCCACATGTGAATTTGCAGGGTACGTGTATTTCGGCGTGCGCGTGAAGTTCCACACGCGACTGGGCCTGTGAGAGTGGGGTACATGTATTCCAGCGGTGGGCGGGAATATTTACTCGCGACTGGGCCTGGGAGAGCGTGTTATGCGTATTCCTGGGGTGGGCGGGAAGATTTACACGGTCGCCTACAACGCTGCAAAAAATAAAAGGTCCAATCCTGAAACACGTACGCCAGCATGAAGCAGGCGCACGTCCCGCGCAGCATAAAAGAGTGCGCAAACAACAAACAAGCTCAGACGCCAGGATGAATATACCGTTCCTAGCAGCAGTGGCCGTGGGATACCGCAGGAGGAGGAGAAGGATAGTCAGGGCCAGAATCTTCACACCCAGAACCAGCCTATTTGGTATGCCTGATGACCAGGTGTATGGGAGGTACAGGTTTCCACCACACATAATACTCGACCTGGTCAGTGAGTGGGAGGATGACCTCACAACACCCACCCTGTGCTCCCAAGCACTCAGCCCCCTGGAGAAGGTCCTCAATGTACTGCACTTCTTGGCTACCGGATCATTTCAGCGCACAAGTGCCATAGTGGGGGGGTGTCACAGGCCACGCAGTCACGGTGCCTACACCAGGTGTTGGCCATCATCACCGCACGCCCATCAGTCCGCAGGCACATAAACCTGCCCAAAACACCTGCAGAAAGGCAGGCTGTCAGCCAGGATTTCTACAGGGTGGCACAATTCCCCAAAGTGGTAGGTGCCATTGATTGCACCCATGTGGCTCTACGTCCCCCCAGGGCATCTGAGCACATCTATAGAAACCGCAAGCACTGAAATTGCATCAACGTCCAGGTAGTATGTGATGCCAAGGGAATCATCACCTCAGTATATGCCAACTATCCAGGGTCCACCCACGACAGCTTCATTTACAGGATGTCAACCCTAAACCGGGACATGGAAGCTGGGCGGCATGGCGATGCATGGCTGCTTGGTGAGTAGAAATGCCACAGCACACGCATGCATGACAGATACAGAGTAATGCCAATACCCCACTAATGATCCCCATCACCACCTCCCCAGGAGACAGTGCCTACCTCTGAGCACACACATGATGACGCCAATTCGGAACCCCATCACGCCTCCTGAGGTAAGATACAACACACCCCGTATTGCAACACGGGGCATAGTGGAGCGCACATTCCGAGTGCTCAAGTCACGCTTTCGCTCCCTTGACCGTTCTGGTGGGCAGCTGTTATACGCTCCCCCAGTAGTGTGCAGGATCATAGTGGCAGCATGTGTCCTGCACAATGTTGCAACACGCTGGGGCCTGGCTGTGGACATGGTGGTGCCCCCACATCCCCAACCACATGCACGCCTGCTGCGCATGGGAGGGGAAAGGGCACGGGGTGAAGCAGCCCGTACGCAGCTGGTGGCTAATTACTTCACATAGAAAGCACACCCCTGTGGAGTGCACACAGCCCTGGCACATACCATCTGACAATCAATGATGACTCAATCTGACAATTCTGATGAATTAAGGGACAGTCAACTGTCAGAACCATAGCAGCCTGAGATTGTTCACCTGGAAGTGTCACAATGTGTGCATCCCTACCTACACAAACACCACCAATGCAGTGTCATCAAAAGACACATTTCCATGCAGCAAAAATGAATACCCACTTGCAAAATACAACATGAGAACAGTGCCATGTCACCCAACCCCTCCCCGGCATGGCCACACAACACACCATGGCATGTCATGCAATGTGAGAGCAAACAAATTAATCCCCACAACATGCCCCAAGTGTCACCAACTACAGTGTCCCTAATGAAAACTGGCCACACATGAAATTCTCACAGTAATGCAGGACCAACAACACACATTACCAAATACTTACCAATAATACCAATCACCTACACAACCTCCAACCTACCATAAACATGACAGTACAGACTTAAAAAATTGGTAGCCTCACTACCTGATAATGCCAGCACTTCGAACAGTTCCAACTATACAGTGTTAGCGCCACGCAAGAGTGTAGGTGCACTGCTGACAACATGGACTCCAGTTCCAAAGTAGACCGCCTTGTGAAGACATGAGAAATGGACCTGCAAATTAGCAGGATGAGATGGATGCAGAGGCACATATCAATACACCATGCAGTGTACAATACAACCACAATATGCACTAGGAATGTATACACAGTATTGACTACAGACTGCCCACACATCATATGGGAGTCCATCGTCACCGTGTAAGTCAATGTCACTTGGGCACACCCTTTGCAAGCCCATGGAAACGGGAAGCAGGAGGGGTGTGTGTCACACAAACCCAAGCATCTGACCCAAATTCAGGACAAGCCTGCATGTGCCCAGCCACAATACAGCGTATGCCCACGGGAGCCACACAAGGCAACACACTGTCAAAAAAATCAAGATTCAAAAATAAAAAAAAATAAAAAATAAAAAATAAAAAATGGCCATGAATGGGCCCAGGGGGGGGGCACCCAGGAGGTCCGAGGACAGGGTGCACATCAAAACCCACCTGTGTGGATCTTGCGGAAAAAAAAACACCTCCATGGGCTCATGGCCTGCACGGCTACCCTATTGTGGGAGAATCGCTGCTGTCGCTCTCCTCACCCTCTGCAGCTGCATCAGGAGGTGGTGGCACTATGGGAGGCAGCCCACGCAAAGCCCTAGTCTGGTCCTCCATGGCAGCAAGCATGCGGGTGTGGAAGTTCTGGTTCTGGAGGATAATTGTGCGTAGGTCCCCATGCAACAACTCACGGGATGCCCGGACCTCCGGCCTAGTTGCCTGCATCTCAGCTGAGATCATACGTGTGAGCCGCTCCAGCTGCTGTTCTGTCCTCGTGTTAGCTGAAGCCTCAAGCTCAACCAGAGTTGCCCTGAGCTGACGGAGTTCCACCCTTAGGGCTTCCCTGTGGCCCTGGGACTCAATAGAAATGGCTTCCCGCAGAGTCTCCCGTGCCGCCCGCCTGTCCCTTTTGGAAGCCAACATGTCCTCCCTGTGTGACTGGCTAATGGAGTCTGTTGCCTGCTGTAGTTGTTCAATTAGCCTTTCTTGGGGGACAATGGAAGTGGCCACCCTATCCATGGCCAGAGCCATCATCTCAGTTGATGCTGCCTGTTGGTTTGCCATACCGTATATGGATTGCTCCCATGCGGTATTGCCAGGTGGCGTTCGGCCACCGCGTCGGCGGGCATCACACCTGTCTGGGGCAAGGCAAACTGCGCCTTGCTGTGCCGGCACTGCCTGAGGCTGCAGGACTGCATTCCCCCTCTGATCTGCTGGCCCAGGAACAGGATCAGATGTAGCGGAGTGTGACCCTGCATCCGTAACCACCAAAGGCGGACCTACCAACACTGACATCCCCATTGAGGGTTCTACCCCTGGTGCAGGTAGGCTGGACAGTACAGAATCCCTCCCAGAAACACTTACCTGCGACGGCACATAGGTCTCATCATCTGAATCGACACCTGAATAGAGCTCGGGGGAGGTGCACCCAGAGACACCCCTTGAGATGACGGCCTGCAGCAAGTGTGGGTTCTCACCCACCACCACACCACGTCCCTCACTGGTGCCCGGTCGGGCCTGAGACCCCTCCTGGGTCTGCACCATCTCCACAACCCCAGCAGTATCAAGTGCGTCATCCCCTGCAAAGACATGAAAGAAAAGAATGGGAACAGGCATTAGCAACATGGAACACAATTAGGGCTGAGAAGCAACAGAAACAGTACTTCTTTGACACATGTACCACATGACTATAACCCTCCCATGCATGCACTGTCACTGCGTATGAAGGGGAGGCAAATGGCACACATTGATGACACCAAGATGGAAGACCAACAAATTTGCTGCATGCTGCCTAGCAGTGCCATCACACATTGGCCTGTGATTGGCATGTCCAATACACATACATGACACATGCCATCACACAGATGGCATGTACCCTAGCCATGTCACACATGTGACAATAGGACTGAGAAATGCCTAGTGAAAGTGGTGGAATGCAGACAATCAGCCTGAATGAACACAGAATAACATGCAACTATGTTGTGGCAAGATGACAATTCAAGGGCAACTGGCGTGAGGTTGGGCTGAATGTCTACTGTTGCCAGAAGGGATACTGCAACACCCAAATCCTGGTGCACAGAATGAATTGGATGAAGCACATGGGTGACCCAAACCACTCAAGCACACCCTCCCTCACCTGGCACTCAATCAGAAGCACTCACACACACACCATGCACATGGATGACACACACATGCATGTGCACTCACCGGACAATGCCTCGTAATCTGGCATGTCTCCCACGCCTTGGATCTGTTCCTCCGTGACGTAGGTCCCAGCAACATACTCATGTGGAGTGAGTTTTATGTCCTCTGCCGGAGACCCACCTCCAGTCACTAGAGTTGCGGCATGACTTGAGGCCAGCTTTTTCTTTGCCCTGCGCTTAAGGTCATTCCAGCGCTTGTAGCAATCATTAGCTGTGCGCCTCACGAATCCAAGGGCACTTATGAGTTCCGCAATGGTCTGCCAGTGTGCCTGATGTTGTGCAGGTGTGGTCTTGCATCCTGCAGTAATCACCATTTCGCTGTCATGTGCGGACACATACTCCACAAGTGCATCAAGTTCGACCTGATTGAAGCTGGGCTTCCTTGGTGGGCCGGACTGTGTAGCCGTGTCTGGGGCATCAGCCTGTACTGGACGAGCACTCTTACTCTTCCACTTGGAAGTTGGTGGTGATACTGAGTGTCCTACGCAGCTCTGGACACTAGGGGCAGGAGCCCCGGTGGACTGTGGACTAGGAGTGTGGGAATGAACACTCACCATGGGACTTGGTGCAGGCATTAGCTGAAGTGTGATGTAGTCAGGGGGAACGTCAGCAGGATGGACTAGGACCGACAATGTCCTGGCTGGGACACTCAGAGCTGGGGTGGATGGAGCCGCAGCTGCCCCTGCAGCCTCCCCACCCTGCCTACTCGGGGCAGCAGATGACATAGCTGCCCCTGATCCACGTGGGCTGGTGACACCAACGTGCACCGCCACACTTGGCCTAGACCTGCTGACCTGGAAGTCAGCCATGGAGTCACCCAGTGCCAGGTCTGGTGCCACAATGGGCTGGTCCAACAAGGGCTGAGCAGGGATGGTGTCAGCCACGTTACCCTCAACCAGGGGGGGGGTATGGGTGTCCCTGACTGGTCACCCACACATGGGGGGTTAGGGGCACCCTGCAAGTCCTGGCCACGTCCCCTACTGTATCCACCACGGCCACCTCTTGTGGCTCACCCACCTTTGCCACCCTTACCGCGTGCTCGCCTCCCAACCATGGCACTGATGTTGTTGTGCGTCTGGGAGTTGCAGTTAACTATTGTCCTGGGCAATTGGGGGTCAAAGGGGTAGGGTACTAGATGGAATTCGTACCCTAGTGCTCTAGCAAGGCTGTATGTGACCCCTGGGGGAAGATGACGGGTCATGCAATGCACAGGCACCCCGAAAAAGTGAGATAATGTGCACGCAACCCCTCCTAGACCACGTGCGTGGAAAAAAAAACCTGCACTACGCTGTGGCACCCAGAAACACAAAAATGAACGTATGCGTGTCACAGGCAGCCTAGACTGACCTCTGAAGGGGTAGGCAACACACGGGGCAAGCACAGATGTCAAATACGTGCACGACTCACCGTCTGGCAGGAAAAATCACGTGAAAAATACGCATGTGTGCGCGTTGGCAACACCCCCGCCAAAAGAAGAATTGTACGCTGTCTGAGGAGACAGGACAACAGGAGAAGTGAACACTGTTTGAGGAAACAGGCCCAGGAAAAAGACAAGAAGACAAAAAGCTGTCAGAGGTAACAGGGAGTACGAACTTGGAACGCCGTGAAGTAAATCGCGTGTAAACCGACAAGAAGTACAGATTTCACCCACTCGCTCTCCACAAAAAGCACGTACAAGGAAATGGCGTTCTACACGTACCTTTTAAACATGCCCACACGTCCAGCGTCACTTCCGCGTGTACGCGCTAGGGCCCCATCCTCCAATTACACGAGCTGACACTCTGACGTGCAGTCATTGGACATGTAACATGCACCCGTGTACAGGGAAACGGCCGCGCACGCATGTCACAGATGCGCATACGCGCTGGTGGCCTTTGGGCCAATGAATTCGCGTACGTGTGCTGACGCACTTACGCGCTAAGGCCCTTTCCTCGAATTACACGCAGACGTGCTGGATTTTCACGTGCCAAATCACTCCATATCAAGCTGGCCACGCGTAAGCACATGCAAGACCATGCTCCTGCCCAGAAGGCCGAATTACTGCCCCCCAGAACCCCGAGCACGCTCCCACCTGCCATCTGCTGCTGCCTGATTGCCTGCTGCCCACGTGCCCTGCCATTTGCTGCCTGCACATCAGCCAGGGGTGCTGTTGCTGTTACCACCCCTGCTGGAACCGAAGACTCCCGACTGGGATTCCATCGCTCCACAGCCCAGCCCCAGGACCCAGTTGCCCACCCACTCCTGCCTCTGGAGTTGTCATGTCGGGCACTGCAACATCTGGCACCACTGACAACCCCCGGCCAGAGAGGCAGAGGGGCACCAGCTTCACTGCCACCGAAGTTGGTGTCCTGGTGGAGCAAGTCCTGGGGCAGTATGATGCCCTCTTCGGAAGTTTACGCGCCGAAAAGGAAGGACGGACTCGGATTTGGACGGACATCGTGACTGCCATCAACGCGGAGGGGGTGGCAGTCTGCGAATTCCAACATGTCAAGAAGCGCCGGGAGGACTTCAGGTCCAGGACCCTCAACAAGGCCCGGCGCCTCTTGAAGGCAGCGGATGCTAGGGGGCGCCGGGGCCACTTGTCGGACGTTCAGATGAGGGTCCTGGAACTCATATCCCCAGCGCTCCACGTCCAGGTCCTTGAGAGGCAGACCCGTCTGGAGTCGAGCGGTAAGTGTACATGCATCATGATTGTAAGCTGTGCGTGTGGTGATGTGCCAGTAGTGTGCAGGTTGCACATGTGTTTGTATGGGGCCAAGTATGGGTGGGGGTGTACAGGGCCGTGAGGCTAACACATGAGAGGGCTGTCATGTGTGAGACATGGATGGTGCTTGTGTGTAGGCTTGCATGCCAAATGCAGTTGTGTGGGCACACATGTTTGGATGAATGTGAATGTAAGTAGGCATGTTCGTGATGTCACACATGGATGTTGTTTTCAGCTGCATGTATCAGCATTGTGTACATGTGCATGTGTGTGTATTTGACAAGGGTGCAACAGTGATGCAACATGGATGCATGTGACAGCGGGATGTGGAAGCCTGATTGGCAGATGTGACATGGATGCCGATCTGAACACAGCAACAGTTGGCAGAGGTGTACACATGCATGCAAGTGTGGTGGTGTGTGTACATGTGTAGTGCACTCCCTGTGTTGCATGTGATGTCTGGCTCACCTTTGCCTGCTCATGCTGTTGTATGTGTATGGATGGTGCTGGCAGTTGCGATATGGCTGTGGTATGGCTCATGTGTGCAAGTTGAAATGACATGTGTGTTGGCGATTGTGATGCCATGTCTGAGGTTTGCTGATGCCACTCATGTACAACTGTCATGTGTGTATGTGTCCATTGTACAGTGCCCTGATGCCTGTGTTTTAATTCTCCCTGTCTGCAGCGTCAACTGATGAAGAGGGCGGAGAAGGTGCTGTGGAGCACAGCGGCGGGGATCGCACCGCCAGCCGGAGACGCAAGGCCCGGCTCCCCTCCCAGGTTGTGATCTCGACGGGGAGTGAAGAGTCCGGTGCCGCGTCCCAGGCCGCAGCTGCCGGGGGGAGGCCCAAGAGGCGGAGGTCAGAGTTGGACTCCTCGGCAGCAGAAGGGGCAGCTGGGACCCCACAGGGCCCAACGGGGCAAGATGGCACAGAGTCATCCAGGTTGGTGGGGGGTTTGGTGGAGGAGGAGGCCGTGCAAGCAACAGAGACAGGGTCTGGAGGTGGGGATTCCACTGGTGCTAGTGGTGCAGTGCAGGACCAGGGACAGGAGGCAGCACAGGCCACCGCGGAGGTGCCTGTGTGCAATCCTGTCCCTGATCCTGTCACTGCATCATCTTGCACCAGCAGGGATGCCTACGTCCAGACCTGTTTTCAGGCAGGGGATGAGCTCACAACAACTGGCCTTCCTCTGCCTGCGGACGTGGCTATCCGGGTCCGGGTTGAGCCTGTCCTGACTGGTGTGGCGTTGCGTCAACGGGCCATGCGAGGTGACCTGCAGTCTTTTCATGAGGAGACTGCACGTCATCTCGAATGGTTTGTTGACCGCGTCGGCCTACTGGGACAGGTCACCCAGGCCGGATTCCTCCGTTTGATGGGGCTTGCTCAGACCCCCTCCTCAACTGAACACCCTATTCGCCAGTCGTCCTCCGTGCTATCTTCCCACCCATTAGTCACCTGGGTGCCCTGTGGAGCTGCCTCTGACGGTGCGGCCAGGCTGGTGGAGGAGGCATCCCTGCCACAGTCGGGAGTCAGACGTCCAGCAGGGGTGGCCACATCAACGACTGCACCCCATCCGGTGGAGGATGTGCAGGCAGCAGGAGCCAGGGCACGGGCAGAGGTACAGCAGCAGCAGCAACGAGGTGGGAGCCATGATGGCTCGGGGCCTTCGACATCGGAGGGGCAGGCATCGGCCGGAGGGCAGGAGTACCCAGGACGGGAAGTGTCTTCCGTGTGGCAGCGGTTGGGCCACGCCATAGATGCGGAGCGGCAGCGGGCAGAAGAGGCACGACTCACGATGGTCAGGGTGGAGAACTCCATGCAGAGGGCCCTTAGGCGGGCTGAGTGCCTCGAGGCAATCCGCAGGGAGTTGGAGGTGAACATGTCGACGGCCCTGCGGACCCTCAGGGCCATGGAGGAGGACCGCCTACGGGTCATTGAGCAGGAGTTCGATGATGCCCTGGCCCGGAAAAACATCCCGAAGTGAGCCGTCGGACTGGGCCGCTGCCCTTGTAAATAGATCTGTAGTTAGTGTTAGGTTTACTTTGGTTTTGCATTTTTTTTGGACCTTTTGGTCAATGGGCCACATTTTTGTATATAGTTTTTTTTATTAGGTAGTGTTATTAGATAGGTTTCATTTCTTCTGTTGGGATAATGGACCCTTGATTGTTTATCTGTATATAGTTGACTGTTGGATTTTCTATTTTTTTTTTATGATTTACCCATGGAGCAATGGTTTTCGATTTTAATTTTCCATTGGATTTACTTTTTTGAACTACTGTGACTTTGGACACCTTTCCTTTGGATTATGATTTGTGGTTTTACATTATTTTACGGACATGCTGCTTTCTTTTTTTAATTCCCATTTTCGTTTGTTTATTTTTGATTCAATTTATGTTGCTTTTAATACATATGTTTTCTTCAAACTTCAATGTGTAGTATCATCTCATTGGTTTCATGCATATCATGATATGGGTTTTGACATTCACTGACACCCATTGTGTGTATGTGAGGGACATGTGTTCATTTACAAACTTGCCATTGGGGTTGTATCATGTAATTGCCATTTCTAAGTGGGTGGATGCAATACTCGGGTGGGTGTTTGGCATTTGGACGCTGCCCATAAGGCCCAGGGATCTAGACTGTGATGACATGTTGGCTGGGGGACATGTGTGGGGGCCTGCTGGCAAGGGCCCCTGACTAGTGGGGGGTGGGGGTGCAGGGGGACATGGGTGGGGGCCTGGTGGAGGGTGGCCCACAGTGCTGGGGGGTGGGGGTGCTGGGAGACATGAGTGGGGGCCTGGTGGAGGGTGGCCCACAGTGCTGGGGGGTGGGGGTGCTGGGAGACATGAGTGGGGGCCTGGTAGAGGGTGCCCCACAGTGCTGGGGGGTGGGGGTGCTCGGAGACATGAGTTGGACATGAGTGGGGGCCTGGTGGAGGGTGCCCCACAGTGCTGGGGGGTGGGGGTGCAGGGGGACATGAGTTGGACATGGGTGGGGGCCTGGTGGAGGGTGCCCCACAGTGCTGGGGGTGGGGGTGCTGGGAGACATGAGTTGGACATGAGTGGGGGCCTGGTGGAGGGTGCCCCACAGTGCTGGGGGGTGGGGGTGCTGGGAGACATGAGTGGGGGCCTGGTGGAGGGTGGCCCACAGTGCTGGGCGGTGGGGGTGCTGGGAGACATGAGTGGGGGCCTGGTGGAGGGTGCCCCAGTGTGCTTGGGGGTGGGGGTGCTGGGAGACATGAGTGGGGGCCTGGTGGAGGATGCCCCACAGTGCTGGGGGGAGGGGGTGCTGGGAGAAATGAGTGGGGGCCTGGTGGAGGGTGCCCCACAGTGCTGGGGGGTGGGGGTGCTGGGAGACATGAGTGGGGGCCTGGTGGAGGGTGCCCCACAGTGCTGGGGGGTAGGGGTGCTGGGAGACATGAGTGGGGGCCTGGTGGAGGGTGGTCCACAGTGCTGGGGGGTGGGGGTGCTGGGAGACATGAGTGGGGGCCTGGTGGAGGGTGGCCCACAGTGCTGGGGGGTGGGGGTGCTGGGAGACATGAGTTGGACATGAGTGGGGGCCTGGTGGAGGGTGCCCCACAGTGCTGGGGGGTGGGGGTTCATGGGGACATGAGTTGGACATGAGTGGGGGCCTGGTGGAGGGTGCCCCACGGTGCTGGGGGGTGGGGGTGCAGGGGGACATGAGTTGGACATGAGTGGGGGCCTGGTGGAGGGTGCTCCACAGTGCTGGGGGGTGGGGGTGCTGAGAGACATGAGTGGGGGCCTGGTGGAGGGTGACCCACAGTGCTGGGGGGTGGGGTTGCTGGGAGACATGAGTGGGGGCCTGGTGGAGGGTGTCCCACAGTGCTGGGGGGTGGGGGTGCTGGGAGACATGAGTGGGGGCCTGGTGGAGGGTGCCCCACAGTGCTGGGGCGTGGGGGTGCTGGGAGACATGAGTGGGAGCCTAGTGGAGGGTGCCCCATAGTGCTGGGGGTGGGGGTGCTGGGAGACATGAGTTGGACATGAGTGGGGGCCTGGTGGAAGGTGCCCCACAGTGCTGGGGGGTGGGGGTGCTGGGAGACATGAGTGGGGGCCTGGTGGAGGGTGCCCCCGTGTGCTGGGGGGTGGGGGTGCTGGGAGACATGAGTGGGGGCCTGGTGGAGGATGCCCCACAGTGCTGGGGGGAGGGGGTGCTGGGAGACATGAGTGGGGGCCTGTGGAGGGTGCCCCACAGTGCTGGGGGGTGGGGGTGCTGGGAGACATGAGTGGGGGCCTGGTGGAGGGTGCCCCACAGTGCTGGGGGGTAGGGGTGCTGGGAGACATGAGTGGGGGCCTGGTGGAGGGTGGCCCACAGTGCTGGGGGGTGGGGGTGCTGGGAGACATGAGTGGGGGCCTGGTGGAGGGTGCCCCACAGTGCTGGGGGGTGTGGGTGCTGGGAGACATGAGTGGGGGCCTGGTGCAGGGTGGCCCACAGTGCTGGGGGGTGGGGGTGCTGGGAGACATGAGTGGGGGCCTGGTGGAGGGTACCCCACAGTGCTGGGGGGTGGGGGTGCTGGGAGACATGAGTTGGACATGAGTGGGGGCCTGGTGGAGGGTGCCCCACAGTGCTGGGGGGTGGGGGTGCTGGGAGACATGAGTGGGGGCCTGGTGGAGGGTGGCCCACAGTGCTGGGGGGTGGGGGTGCTGGGAGACATGAGTTGGACATGAGTGGGGGCCTGGTGGAGGGTGCCCCACAGTGCTGGCGGGTGGGGGTGCAGGGGGACATGAGTTGGACATGAGTGGGGGCCTGGTGGAGGGTGCCCCACAGTGCTGGGGGGTGGGGGTGCAGGGGGACATAAGTGGGGGCCTGGTGGAGGGTGCCCCTGGATGCTGGGGGGTGGGGTGCAGGGGGACATGCGTTGGTAGGCAGTAGTGCAAGGTGACATGTGGGTTGGCTGGGGGGCATGGGCATGGTGGATGGGCTGCCTGCGGGACATGTGCACGGTAGTCCCCTGTGGTGTGGGCCGCCTGCAGGGGCTGTGGAGGGTGTCGAGTGAACAGCTGGGAGGACCCACACGGCCGATTCATGTGTAGGACTGCCCGGCACCCCCAGAATACACGTAGGCTGCTGGATTCGCGTGTGGAATTTCCCTTGCACCTTGGAATACACGTACCCTGCTGAAATCGCGTCTGAAACTTCACGTACAACCCGAAATACACGCACCACGGACAATCGCGTGTGGAACTTCCAGCGCACCCCGAAATACACGTGCCCAGGGCAATCGCGTGTGGAACTTCCCGCACACCTTGGAATACATGTACCCTGCTGAATTCGCGTGTGGAACTTCCCGCACACCCCGAAATACACGTGCCCAGGGCAATCGCGTGTGGTACTTCCCGCGCACCTTGGAATACACGTACCCTGCTGAAATCGCGTGTGGAACTTCCCGCGCACCCCGAAATACACGTACCCAGGGCAATCGCGTGTGGAACTTCCCGCGAACCCCGTAATACACGTACCCTGCTGATATCGCGTGTGGAAGTTCACGCGGACCCATAATACACGTACCCTGATGAATTTGCATGTCAGACTACACGCGCAACCCTGATATACACGTACACAGGCGAATTGCGCTGCTGTGGGGTGGGGGGGATGTAGAAAGGAGTGGGGGCCTGGTGGAGGGTGCCCCTGGATGCTGGGGTGTGTGGGTGCTGGGAGACATGAGTGTGGGCCTGGTGGAGGGTGCCCCACAGTGCTGGGGGGTGGGGGTGCAGGGGGACATGAGTTGGACATGTGTGGGGGCCTGCTGGTAGGTGCCCCACAGTGCTGGGGGGTGAGGGTGCTGGGAGACATGCGTTGTTGATCAGTAGTGCAAGGTGACATGTGGCTTGGCTGGGGGGCATGGCCATGGTGGATGGGCTGCCTGCGGGACATGAGCAGGGGTGCAGGGTAGTCCCCTGTGGTGTGGGCTGGCTGCAGGGGCCGTGGAGGGTGTAGAGGGAACACCTGGGAGGACCCACACGGCCAATTCACGTGTAGTGCTCCCCGCGCACCCCTGAAATACACATGCCCTGATGGAATCGCGTGTGATACTTCCCACGCACCCCTGAAATACACGTACCCTGATGGAATTGCGTGTGATACTTCCCGCGCACCCCTGAAATACACGTACCCTGCTGATTTTGCGTGTGATACTTCCCGCGCACCCCTGGAATACACGTGCCCTGATGGAATCGCGTGTGTTACTTCACGCGCACCCCTGATGTACACGTACCCAGGACAATCGCGTGTGAAACTTCCTGCGAACCACTGAAATACACGTTCCCCGCTTGGCGTTTGCTGTTTGGCAGCCCTGTGAACTGGTCCAGGGTTAGCGCAGCCCTTTGCGATGAATTGGGAATTTTGATGGCTTTTCCTTGCACAAGGGCGTTCTTGGGGGCGTAACTGGCGCTGCTGCAGGGTCGCTGCGCCACTCTGCGCCACGGCTGGTTTTGGAGGCTGAAATCCATGAATACGCTGTGCGATGAAATGGATTTTATCACACGCGGCTGGCACAGTGTATCGCACGGGGACACTGTGCGCCAGCCGCGTGCGCCACTTTTGTGCGAAATTCTATGAATTACCCTGTAAGTAGGATTACAAATATAGGATAGATAAACACTGAGATCGCAGTGAATGAGAAGTTCTACTATGGCCCACACCTGTCAACCCAGGGTCACTTTTCCCTCTCTCCCTGTCATGTCCAAAGAGAATTCTTGGGAATGTTTACTTTCACGTTCGATAAAGCTAAATCCCACGGCATCCTATGAAGATTATATTCAGTTGTTGGGTGATTAAACAAGGCGCCTCTCTCCTGTGCCCTTCTGCATAAGATACATTTTACTGTTCCCTGCCAGAAGGGACAGTGCCTATACTCTTTAAAATTGGGCTGACACGTCATTATTCAAAATGTAATATTATACAGCTATGTTTTTAGACAACGTTTTTGTGCATTTGAATATACCTATTGGCAATTAAAGGTGGTTCGACGAGAAGCACCAAACAAAGCGCATACGGATGTCTCGAGCAGTCCCAATGCCGGATGCTTTACAAAGGCTTGATCCAGTAGTTAATAGATTACACCAGCTGGTGGTGGTGGAGGAGCTGCTACCAATAAGTGGCAAGAGCACAAGTCAGACTTTGAGTACATCTGGGGACATTTTTGTATTTACGGATATACAAAGAAAGGCCGGCCGGTGATGACCCATTATTCTAAAGCTTTGGGTTTCTCTCCTAGGAAAGAAGGTTGTTATTTAGGTTAATTCCCTTGATATCAGGGCATAGTGATGGTCAGAGAGAAGGCTGAAGGCACAGGGGACACAGACGTTGGATGGCGGCAGCTAGGTTGAGGCCTACTTGAAATTATATATCATTGCAAGAGGATAGGTTTTGAGAGAGATTCAGCAAGAACCAGGGGCTAACCTATAGATGAATTTACACTGAAGGAGTAGGTACATTTCACTAGTGAGTGATTAAGCAGGGTGAGCCACCATGCAGGAAGGCAGTGGACACAGGTCGGCGTGGATCATCGTAGGTTGATGAGGGTGTGGTGAGTAAAGTTAAAAAACATGTTGAGAAGGTGGAATCCCACAAGGAGGCTAGAGCAGCAATCCAGCCTCCTGAAGACCAGTCATTATACGAATTATGGCAGAGTGAAAGATTGGGGCAGAAGTTATGGGTTTACGGGCAGTTATGCCTGACAGACAAAGCAGAGGTGGTGATGAAGTGGCAAAGTTTAGGTCACTGACAAAGAGAACCTCCACATAGAAAATGTTCAGGAATTGGATAAGGCGGTCAAGTGGGCTGCATATAAGAAAGGGAAAAGAATGATGGCGGTCAAGTGGGCCGCATATAAGAAAGGAGAAAAGAATCATGGCGTTCCAGTGGGCCGCATATAAGAAAGGGGAAAAGAATCATGGCGGACAAGTGGGGCACATATAAAAAGGGGAAAAGAATCATGGCGGTCAAGTGGGGCACATATAAGAAAGGGGAAAAGAATCATGGCGGACAAGTGGGGCACATATAAGAAAGGGGAAAAGAATCATGGCGGTCAAGTGGGCCGCATATAAGAAAAGGGAAGAGAATCATGGCAGTCAAGTGGGCCGCATATAAGAAAGCAGAAAAGAATCATGGTTGTCAAGTGGGCCGCATATAAGAAAGGAGAAAAGAATCATGGCGGTCAAGGCGGTCGCATATAAGAAAGGAGAAAAGAATCATGGCAGTCAAGTGGGCCACATATAAGAAAGGGGAGAAGAATCATGGTGGTCAAGTGGGCCGCATATAAGAAAAGGGAAAAGAATCATGGCACGGGAGACCAGGAGAAAGAGCGCATCGGTTTTACAGTTGCTGTGCATCAAGAAATTCAGCGTCATCCAGTGGCAATTGGCAGATAGGCAGTTAGTGATGCAAGAGCAGAGCTGGAGGTTGAAACATTTGTGTATTATTGGAAAACAGATGAGAATACAAAGGAGCAGATTAGTTCACAGAGAATTACCCCTGCAGGGACCTTTATTGGGCAAAGGGTTGTGTAGGAGACCCGAGTGTAGCAGGAAGTGAAAAGGGAGCAGTCAACAGGATAGGAGAGAATGCAAGTGAGGATAGTGACATGAAAGCCACAATGCGTGAGAGTTTGTGGGTAGGAGGGATGGTCAAATGTGTGAAACACAACAGAGATGACTGGTGAAAGGTGGCAGTCATGAGCCACAGTGAAGGAGACCGAGATGAGGATAAGTGGCTGCCTTTCTGGAATTCCTGCTGCAGAACCCAGATTGGGGAAGAGCACTGAGTCTGTGAGCCACTTGGCAAAAAAGATACAGAAGTAGATTATGTTTTCAGGAACTTTGGAATAGTGAGGAAGAAAAGAGGTGAGCCAATAGTTGATTGGGCTGTTGGGGGTCAGCTTTCACTTCCTTTAAAATGGAAAGCACGATGACATGGACACTGTGAAGCTGATTGAAAAGTGAATGGGTGAAAAGAGGCGAGAGGTGTTAGAAACCAAGGGTGCTAGCTGTTTGGCTGCTTACTGCATGAAGAGATTAGCAAGCACAGAGGAGGCATTGGCAGGTGGAAGAATAGGTGCCAGCTCATCCAGGATGTTTGGTGGGAAGTCGAATAGAGCAGATAGGGTGATGGTGGCAGTTTTGGAGAGAAGAAAGAAAGAGCTGTGGGAGAGTGAAGGGCTGACAGAGTGCCATGTATCTTACCGCAGATTTTGGAGGAGAAGTACCAGCAAATTTGCCAGTGGAGCATGAAGAAGAGAAAGAGGGACCATGGGCGAGGGGGGACATCATGGAGTGTGGGTCATGGAAATCTTGCAAGGCTGAGACCACAGAGAGGAGGTGAGGTTGTTGTAACATTTGGACTAAGTGGAGTCCAGAAAAGCAGCAAGAGTGACCAGGTAGGGAGAGTATGGACTGCAGCAGAGGTTGCTGTGCATGGCTCGAACAAGCTGTTTGATGGCAACAAAAATGTTTGGTTGAGCTTATGGGTGAGAAGAAGAGAACAAGTAAGTGGGGTAATGGTACTCAAAGAGCGCTTCCAGTGCCATCCTGAACTCCAGGAATGCAATTCAATTAAGTCTTCATGAGGGGGGAGAGAACTGGAAGGGAGATCTTTACTTGGTCTTGGTATGGGGGCATAGAGTCAGGTACAAATTTTCCCGGGAGACTCAAAACGGAAGCCACCGCAAATAAATTCTGTGGTTTTCTTTTTAAGTTTCCCAGGCTCCCCTGGCTGGAGGAGCCCGGGAAACTTAAAAAGAAAACCACAGCATTTATAAATACAACAATGTTGTATTTATAAATGCTGGTACTTTTTCTTTGAGTCTCCTGGGCTCCCCCGGGCTGGGGGAGCCCAGGAGACTCAATGTGAAAGCCGCTGCAGCGATAAATACAACACAGTTGTATTTATAATTGCAGTGGGTTTCTTTTTAAGTTTCCCGAGCTCCCCGAGCCGGGGGAGCCCAGGAATCTCAGAAAGAAAACCACTGAAATCATAAATACAACACGGTTGTATTTATAATTGCTGTGGGTTTCTAAGAAAAAGAAAATAATAAGCACTTATCGGCAGCAGCATTCCTGCCTGCATTCTCTGCTTTCTGGCAATAATGAAGCAAAAGCTGCTGTAATAAAAGCTACCAGCAGGTGGCTTTTGCTTCAATAGTGCCACGACGGCAGATATTAACACAAGCACAGGGGCCTCATCCATTTCACAAAATGGATGCCTCGTAGTGCTTGAAATTATTGGGTTTGAGCCTTATTTGCTCAAAATTTTACATAGGACGTTTCTTTAAAAAGATGTTTAATATATGTTTTTGATTATTGCCCATCTTTTAAGACAATAATATTTTTGAACGCACTTTCCCTTTAATCATTATCAAATGCATGTATGATGGAAACAAATGATTGTGTACAAGGTACTATCTGTCAAACTGAAATTAATGTATCCTAATAGTAGGAAGTAAAAGTAGAAAGGGTCTGGGTGATTTATAAGCAAGCATAGCATCCATAGGGAATGTTGCATTAGTAAATGGAAATTCTATGGAACTCAATGGGGAATTTAAATGAACACCCTGAGATGCATGCTAGCTTAATCACATGTCAGCTTGATAGACCAACCTGGAAAAAGAAAGTGTTTCTATTTTAACTATTTTTTCTGTTTCTACCACAGGCCAGCTTGTGTAAGAAGTAGAAAGCTCTATTTTCGTAACTGCTGCCCGCTCACGCTGGAAATGTGAACTTTATTTTCTTTTTTTCTATTACTAAAGTCAACCGGGTGCTTGAGCTGCCAATGGAAAAAAAGCTGTATGTTTCTAGCGCATGAAAACGCAGGCCCTTCGATGGATGGCAGCCTGCCCTCTTTGACGGGGACACTGACTGCATGAACCCTCAAACCTTTTCAGACGAATACATAAATATGTGCAAACGTTCCCTGGGACCTCACACCATGTTGCAAGTTTCTGCTTCAAACATGACTAGTTACCATGGAATTTACCATCAGCCTGTTCAATACACCCTGCAGAATTTAGCACCACTGGAGCAAGAGGACACAGACATGTAATTTAGCACAGTAACATTCATTTACACCACTGTGTGCAGTCTGTGTTCTCTTCCCCTGGTCGCTTCCTCTAATGGTCCAAGCACTTCCTAACATTGAGGTCCTTCGCTCCTTATAGTGTAGAGAAAGCCAGGGGACACACTGAGCAAAGGGAGACCACGAGAGGATGCTGCCATAGCCACATCGCCCAGCAGGACTCCCTGTGCCCACGTCTTCCCACACCCTTACAGTAGGGACCACCTGGGGTACCCTCCTAGACTCACCAATGCCAGTGGTTAGGAAGTGGGCATGGGGGAGTGAACTCAAAGTGCGAAAAGGGCGGGATGGGAGGAGAAAGGTTAGCCCACCCCCCAAAAAGTGCTTATAAGCACCAGACCACAAGCAAACACCCTCTTTTTTTTGGAACTGACGGGGCAGAAAGAATGTCCAGCCCGCCCACCCACGAATTGTAATGCATAATGTGAATTGTTTTAATTTGTCATGATTTGTAATTTAACAGCAGAAACCTAGCAGTGGAGGTAAATGGTGCATCCAGGCTGGTTGGCCTGCTGGAATCCACAAGGTACTGGCAGTGTCCAAGATTGTTGATGGCGGAGTACATAACTCAGCGGGCCATGGGGAAGGGAAGTGGAATGTGCGAGTGGGGGGATGGAAGGGGAGGTGTAAAGGTGCAAGGATCTAGAATGTCGGGGGACAAGGCAACCGGCGGAAGGGGCTGGCAGGCAACAAAGAAACTGGGTGCAGGGGAATCCAGTTAGTCGGGGAAAGCAACTTGGGGAGTTAGGAGAGGACTAGTGGTCAGTTACAATGGGGAGGGGCCAAGTGCAACGTGAATGAATGAAGACAGGAAACAAACATGGGGGCATGTAAGAGGGTAAGTCGAACGGTGTAGAAGGTCAAGAGTCTTGGTAAAAGGGGAAGGGGTAAAGCACCAGGGGAGTAGGTTAGGAGGCGAGAGAGTTCCAGAACTCCGGGCAGAGAGTCGCACCAGGGGAGTAGGTTAGGAGGCGAGAGAGTTCCAGAACTCCGGGCAGAGAGTCAGTTAGGGACATGGAAACTGGGGGTCAGGGTACCAAAGGGTTGGGGGTGAAGGAAAAGGTTAGAGCACTGAACACCCGGTCAGCAGGGAGCATGGGGGGGCAGGAGACAGGGGCAAAGAGATGTTTAACGATCCTGCACCTGGGAAAAGTATGAAATTGGAAGCAGCTGCAATGTAAAGCCATTTACCGAAATGGGTGTTGGGTTTGACAGTTAGTAAAGTGTAAGGGCGTCAGCTTTGCACAAGACCGATGCTGCCCGCCAGAAAGTTAGTAAGTATAAGGGTTTGCAGCTCAGAGCAGAATCCTGATGCTGCATTGCCAATAACGGAACACCTGTAAGCTACCTCCTGCTTAATAAAGCAACTGTGGCCTGTCCACCCACAATCTGAGTCTGCATGCTATTTCAGAGGGTACGGGGCTGGAAGGCATGGCATTGGGGGACATGTGACTCGAGGCATATGCAAAGAGAACCAAGTGGAAGTGAAATCAGGCATGTTGCTATGCAGGGCCCGGGGGCCTTGTGTGGGGTGTTGCGGCTAAGGTTACTCACTGGGTTTCTGACATCTGGCAGGGTGATCCACAGCGGGAAAATAATAGGCAGCACCGCTAAGTAGAAGGCTTTCTTGCGGCTGTTCGACGGCCATGCCAGGCTGAGTGGAGTGTCTTCCTCTTCGTTTTCCATGTCTGCTTCTGCGCCCTGCAGCGACAAAGAAAGGGGGTGACATAGAGTGAGAAATTGACACACTTTTTTTAATGAGTTTTTGTTTAAATGTAATATGCGAACAGCAAATTGCAACTCAAAGTCACTAAATCCTTTTTTTAAAGAGCGCTGAATCATACATTCTGCAGGCAATTATATCTTGGGAGTGAATTGGCATTAAGCAGACGGTATTGCATGGTTTCACCAATACCAGTTTTTTTGAAGTAATGTTAAACGAAAAAAAAATACTTTGAAAAAAATTCATCGAAATATATAGGGGGTAAGTGGTTAAAAGGGGTGGCTATGGGATTGGGGTAGGGATATTGGTATTAGGAAGGGGAGTTTGGAGGGTCCCCCAAAATAAAAAAAGTAAAGCATTTCAGTTCGTTTTTCAAAGTTATTTTTTCGTGTCGACGAAGGAACATGGAACTGAAGCAGACAGCCATGGGTTCGTGATTACATCATTAATAAGTCCCAAATCACCCTCTAAGAACCTTAACTCTTTTTCATGCCCTTTAAGGGCCACAAGCCCTGACCACAGGATCTCACAATAGCACCGATTCCATTTTTCTTTCAGCCCTCTCGGGTCCCATCCTGGAATTCCTGCCCCTTTGCCTTTCTTCTGACCTCATGGCCACCCCTGATCTGTTTGACATAAAAGGTCCTCTTATATAATGTTCCGGCTATACGGGCCACACTGCCCGCCCTAAAAGAATAGATCACCTTCTCCCACTCCTACCTTAGTCCAAATTTAACTTAGAAGTTTACACTGTAAAACTTTCAACTAACTCTTGAATTCCCACATCTCTAGATATTTCCACAATGCCCTTGCAAAAGTCAACACCAAGCTTGAAATATTTCCTTTAATGACCTTCAATGACCTTAAACTGTCCCCTGACATATAGACCATACCCCAACTGGACCCTAAATCAATTCCACCACCAAAGAGGCGAATCTCATCTCCTGTGGCAGAATTAAACTGCACTGTGCAGCGCCTATTCCCTGCACTGCTGTGCGCACAACCATCAAGAGACCAAACATCACCACCAGGCGGATGTCAGTGCGGGGTTTATGCATGCGGCCCTCAATTATTCCTGGCGATTTAGGAGGCCTCCCTTTTCCCCAGGACACTCCTGGCAATTAAAAATCCATTGGCAGAATTGATTAATTGCAACTATTACCCCCGTTTCATGCTCTCAGCCCCAAAGTCCCTCTTTGAATGAAGCCATGTGGGGTATCTCATCACACCAATGCGATGCTGGAACCCCAGTCCCAGGGGGCCCTGCCACCTGTAGCACCTAGGCTCCCGTTGCCTCTGTACCATCCTCATAGAACCCCTAAATTCCAGTCTTTGCAAGAGAGACATAAAGTATGCAAGTTTGTATGGCCAAGCCCCATAGGCTGCTGGATCCACAAGCATCTGTATGATTGTGATGTGTCGTTTAGCTGAGGGTACTACTGCCAGTCCCGCAACAATATCCCGCTTTGATGGCTGCTGCATAGACTGTGAGGGAAGCAGTATTTCAGGCTCCCTTGCATTCCCTCATTAGAATGTATCCTTTACTTCCCATCTCACCATATCCTAAAACTGCACTACCACCATCCAGTCCCAGCTAAGGTAACAGAAATGGGCAATTGCACGATGGCAGCTTGGGCATTTGGGTTATATGTTTAGTCCATGACCTGTACTTCACAGATAATAGAGATTATAATGCACTGGCATTCATAGAGTGTTTCTTGGTTTTCACACATTCTTTTGCTCTGTAAAATCATTGGCAACCAGGGTGCCAGGTCGGTCGATACTTTCAGCATATACTTTGACCCATGGGATGTCACAGGAAGTGTCATCATGGGAAGTGTCTTTGACAATGCCTCATTCTTTTGTTGACACTTTTCCCAAAACCAAAACGTGTTGGGTGGAAGGAATTGAACCAATCATATCCATTATCATTGCTCCGAGCAGTCTTCTATACCATTTTCTGAAAATGAGTCTTCTGCCTACCCCCAGTTGAGTAGTCTGGTCTGAGCGGCTAGGCCTCTAGGCCAAACATCTCTGGATTTGTTTGCATTCCTGTATAGAGAATGCATAAATGAACAATCTGGGCTCAACTGCTCTCAAGTGTGGTAGAATAAAGAGTTACTTGCATATAGCTCATCTTCTACTGCCCAGGTCTGCATCATGTGGCTCTCCAGGTGTTTTGGACTTCGACTCCCATAAGACCATCACCTAGGCTATGCTGGCTTGGTCTGCTGGGAGTTGTAGTCCAAAACATCTGGAGAGCCAAAGTTTGCAGACCACTGCTACTGTAATGGCACTGATGCACTAACACCCAGTAGTATGGAAGTCAGCCAATGACAATGCCAATGGTTATGATTAATCCAATTCTTGGCAGCTATCAATGTTTAGTTTTACTATGCATTTCTGAACTGGAGTCTTCCAGCCCTTTAAGATGAGGTAGCAGTACCTTTGAGACGGATGGGGATGCAGATGTTACTCAAACATCAATAATTGGAATGACTCAGGTAGTTGGCAAAGGGATTTCTGTTTTAATATCAATTATCTAAAACAGGGAGTACAACGGACATCAACGGACATCGCAGCGTAAGATCTCTCAATGCATCTTTAAAAAAAGCATTCTTTTATAGCAATAAATCGCCATAGGTGACGTCAACCTACGTATTACTAACGTCATGGTACGTGGCAAACTACACAAACCTAGTGGCAAGTGTGATAGGGTATAAGGGAATGTCTAAGTATACTATCCATACTCGTCTACAGGAGTGAAAGAAAGTGATTTGTTTCTTAAAAAATCAAGTGGGGCGACTAAGACCTCCCCTTAATCAGTGGAAAAAACTGAGGAACCTTTTGGGGGACACTAATTTATGGACCTCTGCGCCCAGAAGTCTTCTATAATTCCAAACGAAGAGTGTTGCATAAATATGAAAACCGAAAAACAAAGAAATAGGTCCCTCCACTCCGTTCAGCAGAAGGTAGTACAAAACTGTTTCAGATTTAGAAATTAGCCAATTAGCCAGGAGTTATCACAAAGGGCACTGTTTTGAAAACATAAATTGCCACTCGATCACTTTTGAGTTAAAAGATTCATTGTGTGACATTTTTATTTACTGTGGTGCATGATAAAATATGAAACTGTTTTGTACTTCCTCCCTTAAACAGGTCACTATGAATGTCACTAAATACACAACGTCCCATTGGCTACACAAACAATAGGACCCTTAATCATGCGGTGCCCTACCATTGGTTGGCACACAAACCTCCGTCAGTACTTTTCCACCTACATTAGCAGCACGCAAGTGGGCTTCTAGGTGCTGGTGAGCTAGTCTCCAACCATAGCTTCCCACCAATTATCATATTCATCCATCATCACCTCAGTGGTCTTCTGTCAATTAGGGCTTTGAACTTGTCCTTGGGAGTGTTCTTTGCTCTAGAGGATTCAAGGGAGTGAAGGCACTGTTAGGCAAGATTGTATGCAGTAGCCTTTGGGTGCACTACAACAACCCTGACCTCCTGGCAATGGGAACCCGACATTTTGTATAAGTCTGTACTACGCAGCCAGGCTTATCTCAAGAGGGGTCAACGTGAGCTGTAGGGAAGTTACAAGGAGATTCACAGTGACAAGTATTCAAATAAACTCGTACACACAAGGTTTCTTGATTAAACAATTATTAATTTATTTAACAGTCAGTTCGAATAAGCCTTCCTCAGAAGTGAGAAATATAAAGCAACACACAAATACACTTCAAAAATACACACTCTTAGTTTTCTAAATCAGCAAAAACCCTTTTGGGATGGCTAACAGACACAACCTACACCCTCAGGTGACTTCAATAGTTAGGGTTCTGCAGACATTCATATATCACTGTTGCATTTAGAATATTATTGAGAGGAGTGTCAAAAGAATAGAGGTTTCAGAATAGACACGTATTCACAGAACTATTCTTAAGCAGGTAAGTACTTTCAAAATAACCCCCCAGAAGTCAGTTAACCCCTTCCTGGTAGGAAGACACAACACCTAAGCAGAGGAGAGAAGGGTCATTCAGGGAGCCATGCCAGCCAATGTTAAGTTAGCAAAAGTCAAGGTGAACTGAAACACTTCTTGCAGGTAAGTAGAAAGTCTTGCACAATGTGTTAGAAGTATTTGTAGAAAAGAAGAAATCAAAGTGGGGCTACAAGCTGATTAGGCTTGTGAGGTAAAGAAGCTGTTAACAACTCTACAGATGTTACACAACAAGAGGTACATTCTCTTAGACTGTACAGTACCTTTAGGTTGAAGAAACGTGCAGCAGATTACTATTTTTCCTGTGCAGCTCTGCAGATCTTGGTGTTCCTGGGCCTCAGTCGTGGGGACAAGAGGAACGACTTCTGGGGACTCCTGCATTTCAATGGGACAGTCACCGACCACAACTGGCAATCTTCAAACAAGTGGCACTTCAGTGATTCAGCTCCTCGAGTTTACCGCAAATAGCAACACCACGGTTCCTGGCTGTTGGGATGGGCTTTGCTTGCATTTGGGGTGCAGCACTCTGTTGAGGTGGCTCAGGCGCGGTCAGTCCTGCTTCCTGGGAGTCCGGAGGATCTTCCAGGAGCTCTTGGCCAGCTTAAAAACAACAGACATGATCTGGTGTTCCTCTCCCTGGCTATTTGGTTCCAGCAGCGACTGCAGTGGAAATTCAACCAGCTTCGAGAGGATGTCCAGGTGGCTTACTTTGGAGTTGATTGGTCCCACCAAATTAAGGGGAGAAGTCGCCCTTGCAGGGCTTCTCTAGTCAAAACGGAATTGGAGTTTCAGCAGAGCAGCAGGGCTTCATCGGGCAAACCAACGGTCCAGGTGTTGCAGCAGACATCCTCTTAAAGTTCTTCTTCGGATTCCTTCGTCCAGTGGTCGACTCTGCCTTCCAAGCCAAAAGGCCTCGCCTTTTATGCAGGTTTATCCCATTAATTCCAGCCTAGTTGTCAGTCACCCAGCAGGGTGGCTGTCCTTGCCGGACTGCCAGCCAGCCAATCATCTAAGAGTGCATTCCTGTGTCCTAGGAGACTAAGCACAGGGAGTTTCGGGCACCTCCCTCGCTTCCTGCCCCCACCAGACACCCTAGAGCGAGAGGCGGGCTTCACTTGTGAATCCCGCCAAAGACAAAATGAACAAAAGTTACCAAACCTGGTTTGCCGCGCAGAGTAAATCTCAAGAAGGACCTTTCCACAAAGAAATGACGAAAAAAGAAGACTGGGGCCATTTTGACAAAATGGCATGCTTGGGTGCTTTACTGCAGCTGCGAACGCAGCCCACGGTAAATGCACACCACGGTAGTTAAAAGTAAACCACTGCCTCCAGCCATTCGAGGAAAGGATAACATAAAATTGTTACATGAGAAGCTAGACAAAGGGGATAAAGTAACCCCTCCAGCACCCTATTGTAAGATAGTGTGTGCTGGGTCTAGAAAGTTACAAATGTAAGTAAAGCCAATTTCACTTTAGTGCTCTTGGAAACAGTAGTTTATCCAAGAGAAGATATTTAAACCTTTGGGAAATCTGAAAGATTTCCCTGTACCACTGCACTGAAGGTGCTGTGTGACACAATGTAAAAGGATGATGCCTATGGAGTTTGTCAGACTCCACAACCAAAAGAAACACAGTGTTCAAAATCACATTAAAATACATAAGAGAGTGGGAAAAAGGGTCTCACTCTCTCCAGGTTAAAAAAATGCCCTCAAAATCCAGCAAAGTTGCTGGGGGTCTCTAAGGAAGGGAGTAATTAGCACACTTGAGCTAATTCTCCCTAACAGGCACGCTCTGCCCTCATGCATAGGTGTGACCACCATGTTCGTCCAATTTCATCCTTCCACATGACTGAAGACCACAAAATCAAGCCCTAGTGTATTTAAAATACTATTTTCTAATAGACCTCTGATGTCTTCCTTGTTTTGTTCATACCTCCTGAACAGGAGCTCTTTTCTTTCATACGATTTGTATCCAATATCTGCTCACTCCAGCCTGATAAGACCTTGGCTTCTTGGCTCATCCAGTCTCACCTTTCTGAGATTGACTTTGTAATTCACTTGTTTTCTAACTATGACACACTGGAAAAGAGGCCTTCCTTACGAACTGGATGGACCCCAGCCAGCCCATAAGACTGGGGGTCTCCAAACGGCCCTTTAAGATGAGTAGCAGCACCCTCGAGATAGATGGGGATGAAGATTCATACTCTTCCATCAAATAATTATGACAACTCAATAGCTTGGCAAAGGGAGTCTGTTTAATGACAAGTAAAGAAAACGGGGAGTTCAATGAACATCAGCAACCGCTCGATCTTCCTTCTCGCTTAAACTCCAACTAATTTCAGAAAACCAACATCATTTATACCAAAAACTCATCATCATTGACATGTAATCTTAAAAACCTAACATGCAACTTGATTGGTTATAGGAAGGTAACTTTAATATAGGTGCTATATCTGTATATGGTAACGGGGAGAGGGGATTGGATAATAATGTCAGGTGAGGCAACTAAGACCTTCCTTCAAACTGGCCACTGTAAACATCACAAAAAGTACAATGTGCTATTGGCTTTACTCTCTATAGGACCTTAGATTACATGGTCCACTATGGCTCTCTGCATTGCGCCCACACATACTTTTCCACTTGCGCTTAGCAGCATGCAGAATAACTAGGCGTAGGCGCAGGGAGTAAGCCTGTACCCCAGCTTCCCTCCAATTTATGTTACAGCCATTCATCACCTTAGTGGCCGTGTGTAAATTACTGCCTTGTAGTTTGGCCTTGAGTCTGCCTCTTGGTCTGAGAAAATTAAGGAGTATGGGTACAATAAGGCTCCATGCGCAGGTATGAAAGTCTCATCCCTTTCAGCATGCCTTGCCAAGTGACTAGGACACCTTGAAATAGTCCTCTTCTTTGTGCAATTTCATGTATTTGATTTACTTCTGTCAGTCGTTTACCATCTGTGGCTTATCTCGACCTTGCTGAACAGGAGACTTGTTATTCTTCTCTTAAATCCTAGGGATTGCTAGTCTATTCCAGTCTGACACTACCTTGGCTTCCTTGCATGCTTACCTTCAGCAGGATTTCTCTCCGTCTTTAATTCTTGAATTGTTAGCTGAGGCCCTCTACTCTTGAGACCTTTAGTAACCTCGTTTCGATTCTGCTCATGTGCATAGTGGATTTTCGCTCATCTATAAAGTGCTTTTGAGGTAGATATGTATAGTTGGCGCTTGCCGCAATCTATTTTACTATTAAGCATAAGCAAGCTTTCACTATTTCTTTGCTTCTTGCAGTTCCCTGCATATGTACACGTTTAAACTGGCTTAATGTCTTCATCGTGCATATGGCATAAGTTTCTTTATCTTGAAATCACCTGGTTCACCTTAGGCCCAATATGTCACTTATCCATGGCATTTAGTCTCTTTATCAGAATTCTTGGGTCATCATATACCTTGCTGTCCAGGTTTGCTTGGGTGCCGGTACTTCAATAGGTACTGTTCTTCCAATAGGCACTGGGCAGAGCCCAACTGCGGCTCTCTGCTGGTTTATCTGTTCTTCATACGTCACACCATATTTTGGCACAAAACTTCCTGGCACTTCAAAAGGGGTGGCTGAGGTGTGGCTGATACTTGGCACTTCCTCTTCACTTCTTTAGCCCAGTGCTGTTATAACACGCAGTGGATACATCCATTCTTTACTTGTTTATACATATATGTATATATTGGCGCATGCCGCAATCTATTCACTACTTAGCTAGCCTCAAGAAAATTCCATCTGCTTGCGTTTCTTTGCATCTGTCCACGTGCAAACTGACTTGACATCTTCATCAGTTCTGTAGCATAAGTTTCTTCATCTTGATCCCAAGATGTCACTTATCTTTGATACTTTCTTGATGCCTTATAGAATATCTGCATTCTCTAGTCTCTGCATCTCTTCCATGTATATCAGCTTGGCTCTGCATGACGTCACCATTCTTCTTTGACATTCATTGGTACTGCTTCTTCTGGGATTTCGTTCAAATGGCCCTCATACTGTCTTGTATGCAAGTATGGTTTCCTCAATGAACCTTGCCTCCAGAATTCTCCATGGTATCAGTATTTTCACTGGTATCGCACGTGTCACACACTGTGGTTCCCAACATATAGGCAAGATGGGTGAGGTGATTGAGGTGGGGATACGTAGCTCCTTCTCTACATTTCCCTCTATAATAGCATTTGTAGGAAAACCCACAGAATAGATCATTTGAATGTAATGTATAATGCACCTGAATTTGATGGTGCACCTGCGGAAGAGATCTTTGTGCAAGCTACAGGCCACAAGTTTGTATCCTGGATAAGCTGGCAAAGCATTTCCTCCTTCTGAGGCTGCGTAAATTAGTGCAATTGAGGTAGCTCGTGCCCTCTTGCCTGGAGGATGTGTGGCAAACAGAGCTGCAAGGGGCTTCGCCCTATGAGAGCTCCCCAGGCTCTATAGAAGGCATGAATGGGAGCACAGGAAAGTACCCCTATATCCAGGATAGTGATGGGGAGATGAAAAAACCTAAAGCACTATGTGGCAGGGGCCAAGCCTCATGTCTAGGCAGGTACCCCCAATGCCCAAGACCAGAGTGCCCCTCTCAACGCTGCAAACACCAAAGGGGTAGAAAATGGATCCCGCATAGCCACAGCCACTCGACCTGGGGCTTGAGCAAAAGCAACACAGGTTTGATCCCCGGGTCCGCGCTTAGAAACCTCTGGGTATTAAGCGCGTTATAAATAACCAATCAATTCAATACAATTTAATTGTACTGCTGTACTCATCAGTCAAGGCATATGCCCCGTGCCATCCCCTTTTCCCACCAAACATCACATCATTTGTACATTTCAGCTCTTAGACTCGCCCCAGATACATGACTCATTTATCATCTGAAGACGTTATATTTCTATATACATAATCCATTGTACACACGAGTTTGATGGAACAGACGTAAATGTTATATATAAAAGCAAAGGGAGATATTAAACCTGTCAGTTGATGTTATGTGATGTTATAAGAGTTATACCACACAGCGCTGCCACCTGCATGGTCACCACGCACTCTTGCGGATTCGAAAGAGAAGTGGGCGGGGGGGGGGGGGTTGGTAAGTGGGAGGGTGGGGGAGAATGGAAGAAACCTGTGTTCTTGCATTGATACAAGCAACCCGTAAGAAGCCTGAGCCTCCCCTGCACGTGTGCTTCTAGGGGTTTTGTGTCAAGAGCATCAAGACATTTCTTTGCAGAAAGGAGACCTCGTGTGCCCACGGTGCTAGGCTGCATTGGGCAAGGCTGCGGTATATCCGTTGGCTGTACATGTGTTGCGTTCCATTGTTTGCCATCTGGTGGAAGGCATGTTTAGAGGCCGTGTATGAGTAGCATAGATGGCTTGTGTGGCATGTGCCTGCACGTGGGAGTTGAGTGGTTAGTGGCCAGCAAGGCTGCAGTGAGACATTAGGGAGCAGGTGTTGTTTCATTGTCTTTATTGCCTACGTGCCTGGCCGCCAGTCACAAGTTGGCGAGGTTCTACTTTGCTGTCATGCCTAATGAACATTCCCAGTACACAGGGCAATTCATACAACTCTATAGACTTCTATGGCTCTACCCAATAATACCAGTTAGGGTTAGTGTTCCAGGGCAATTGTTCATGTGGTGCACTGCAGGCATGGCGATACTTTTCTTATTGATAATGTTCTATGGCAGTTGGTGCTAGCACATTTTTCCATATACTTTTTTCCCGTGGTTGTGCCAATCGTGATTACATGGGCATTCTTAGATAATGCTGTATTTATTTATTTATTTATGTTTATGTAAGTGTGTTCATAGGTTATTAAAAAAACATTTCATATAATCAATCAACATCAACTACAAAACAGATCCCGATTGAATCCGATAGTAATACACTGTAAAGGCAAATTAAAATGTGCATTCAATTTCACCAAAATGCTACATGGAATTCACATGTTAAAACATTATAACATGCCTGTAATCATCTGCAATCCTCTGTATGAATATGCAATAAGCGATTCACCTAAAATAGTCCTAAAAAATAGTCACTTCAAGCATCGGCACTGTAACCCTCCGATGTACCTTATTTGTCAGGGGTTCACACTTATATTACACCTTCTTCTCACTTTTCTTTTTCTAATCTATACCATAAATTAATAATGGTCAAGGTGAAAGACCTATTAGTTCCAGCCAAGCACCATTGCCAGAATGCATCAGTTGCAATTCGTTCCGGGCTGTGAACAAACTCCCCCAGGCTATAGCGCATGACAGGAGGCTAGAATCTGTTTATTGGTTTCCAACCCAACCCTGCTTGTACATATGCTGCACGCTCTCTGTTCTTTGGGTATCCCCTTCCATGCACCAGTGACCATCAACTTGGGCAATGTATTCATTGTTAGCATCAAACATGTCCTCCTGTGCTTGGGGGATGGAAACAGAATCAGGTATCTTAGTAGGGGAGCCAAAGCTATGTTCTGAATTTACACATGTTTGATAGGAATGGAGTTTAGCTAAATGGCAATGTGAGGCAATCCAGTCAGGCACTCGTCCCTTTATAAGCAATGCATTCCTCAGTATACCATAGCCCTTGCCCCATTCAGGTGGCCACTCGACTTCCTCAAAGTACCTTTCGTTCTTCTCACGTCAGAATTCTCGAAATAACCCCCCCTCTTCCCTATGCAGTGATCATTTTCACATACAACAGTCCTTTCCGAATGCAACAGTTCACATGAATAGTGATAAGCCCTAACTCTAATCTAATGGCTTCAATTGGTCTACTTTATTACACACCTAATAAGTGTTCCAAATTATCCATCCATTTTTTTATGTGTGCCATAAGCGGTCTCCAAGCCATACATGATGGTGGTCATTGCTTCTGTGTGTCTAGCAAGTTTTTTCAATGCAGACATTAATGCAATGTTTAGTATCATACATTGTTTCACTACCAGCTTTTTCAGTTACTGTTAGCACGAGATATAATAATTGGTTATTTATAACGCGCTTAATACCGAATTCGAACCTGTGTTGCTCTGCGTCGTCTTGCTTCTAAGGCGAGCGCGTTGCCACTGAGCTACCATATGAAGACACTCGTACACTGATCCACTATCAGGCCATTTGGTCTTCCCTTCCTGGAGCCAATGCACATGTATTTATTCCTTTTCCAAAGTTAATTAAAAGCTAATCCTCATTAGCTTAGACACACAACCTCCGTACACTATGCCTCAGTCCTACGAGGGCGTGGTCGAATACAACTACGTCGTCCACATAGGCCATCCAGGTTATTGAACTGTTGTCCAGTTTAGGAGGGAAATTGTTTACCTTTGTCAATTCCCACACTAGGTCTGCCAGGTAGAGATTATACAGCAAGGGGCCAAGACACAACCTTGCTTAACACCCCCTTCAGTCGGAATTTCACTAGTTAACCCCCCATGCTGCTTAATCTCACCTGCACTCAGGTATTGGCGTGTAATTGTATAATTATAGATAGCAGACCCTCAGGAACTCCGATATTCCTCATCTTGTTCCAGAGTTTTGCCCAGTTTATGGTGTCAAAAGCAGACATAAAGTCAATGTACAAAATGTATAAGTGGGGGTATGTTCCTTCCTTGCATTGTGTATTAAAGTATTCAGATCAGCATATTGTGCGATGTTGCAGACCCAACACAAAATCCTGTTTGAAAGCTACTTAACACATGATATTGTTTAACCCACGTGTTAATTTCTTTCATGATTAAACTCAAAAAGACTGCTAGGTGCATCCAGAAGGGCAAACAATCGGTAATTTACTGGATCAGATTGTACCCCTTTTTTTAATGCAGGTATCAATGTAGCCCTCCTCGGAGAGTCGGGTATTATACCATGTTCCAGAACCACTTAAAAACATTCATGTAGGACAGTAGTCGGGGTCTTTTATTAGAACTGTATTGCCAATGTCGTCGGCACCTGGGGCTCTCACAATGTTGAGTCTTTCAATGATCAGCCAAATACTATCAGTATCAATATCCATTCTACCAAAATGAGTCTTTTGATCCACAACTCCACTACGTTCCACTGAGCTACATTTCTTCTTAATGAATTCACCCCATTCAGTCAAGACAACCACTATAATAAGAGTCCAGGCTTTACAATCCCTAAAATCACAGAAATATCTCCAGAACTCACAATGCTAATTTTATTTCATCAATACATTAGGGGCATGTCAGGAGTTGTGAGGGTCGGGACCAGTGCAGTTGTTCTTGTGATCATAGTTCTTGTCAAGGGTAAACTCGTGTGGAACAAAAATACAGTTATCTGTAAAAGATGGGCTAAAGAATATAGATGGGAAGCTCGAAATGCCGCCACCATCCTCAAGTTCCACAAAACACTAAAAATGTGCCTCTTCCAACAATACCTGCTAGACACATATAAATCATGCCCTCCTTCTTCCGCCAACAGTACTACACTACTGTATAAAATCCCAAGCTCAATGCTTGCACCCTCCCGCTGTTAAGGGCTCTGCTGCTCTCTAGATGGGTTCAAATAAATGTAATTGTAAGTGAATTGTAATGAAAATGAGAAGGGTGTATTAAAGTGAGGAAACTAGGCCTTTATATAAGGTCTAGTGTAGCTTAGAGAAACCCCATTTTGAATTATAAGCTTCCAGCTAGGATGGAGAAAAGATACTTTGCACACAGAAGCAGTATTTACTTATACACTATCTTTCTGCTGTCTTATCGCGCTTATTTGCAACCTCACTTCAACTGCCAAGAGTATATTTGTGTATTACTAAGGAAAGCAGCTCCAAACAAATGGTAAGGAAGTGTGAGTCTTAATTGTTTTATGAATACACAACTGTTTCAGTATACCTTCAAGATGAAAGGAGTAACTCTGGGAGACCAGGCTCTCCCTTCTCCTCATAGAAAATCATTGTGGTAATAGTAAGGTGGGAACTTCACATTAGTGAAGTCGTAGCATCTTCCACTTGTTGCTTTGGAATCAATGTGTTGAAAACCTATAAAAGTTGTTGATAAAGAGTTTGGGTAACAGGGTGGCGTGATGGCTTGGAGACTGCATGCTGTCTGTGACAGTATTTGCCCTGCAGTGCTGCTATTAAAGAGTTACAAAACTAACCTCATCGACGATTCAAGTCCAGCATTTGATTTCTTCTACACTGTTAAAAGTGGTAATGCTAGGCCTACAATATGCAGGATTATATCTGTCCAATGATCAGTTCAGAAGTTATAGGCAGATTACTGAAGTACAGCTACTTGTGACTTTAAAGGCATAAACAATACATTCACATATGGATCTCTCAACTCTATGCCATAGGAGAGAAGGTCATGTGGTATTGGTTTTATCTGTTGCATCCTTGGACTTGTAGTTTTCCCCGTTGCCGTTTTAAATTCAGAATTGCAAGTCCCAGAATGACCGTCAAAAACCAGGACTTGGTGGCTTCTTTACACATTGCAGGGCAGGCTTGAGACTTCTGCTTACAGAAGAATCAATTTGGTGTTTTACAGTCCATTGTTGGCAAAACCCCTGGAACCGCAACTACACAATTTCAGTACACATATGATTTTGAATCAACTATAATAAGTTTTAAATCTGTTTCAGTGGCAAGAGACAGGATTCTCAATTGACTGGGGTCATTCATAGCGCTCGCAACTAGACTCGTGTCAGGCCACTCTAGACTATCCAATCCTGTTTTGTAAGGCATGCCTCATAGTCATTCGTTTATTAAAGGAAATGCAAAACCACGAGTCCCAGAATGCAAAGGAAAAAAACAATGAATGTGCTACACTTGCCTAACATGCATCCTAGAATCGGATGCTGTTAAAAGCAAAATATTCTGTGTCCACAAAAACGGATAAGACAACTGGAGAAGCTAAGAAATGGTCATGTTATATAGCAAACCAACTAGAACTTACCAGCCCTTACCTTTTATTTGGTGATAAAAGGGGGGTGCCCCAGGGGTGGAGAAATGTAATGTGTGGGTGAGGCTTCAAGTCAGGTTTTTACACTAAGTAAAGGTGGCAACCCTTGACAAGGCACCAGGTTCTGCAGTTGTTTCACAGTCTGTACCTCTATTCGAACGTTCACACACGGTTGTGTTAATTAGGACACATTCACATGGCTCTGAAGCGGTCCACAAATTGGACACCGCTGGAATCAGATGACGCTACATTGAGGCAAGTGGCACCAAATGCTCTGTGTGAAAACAGATTTCCATGGGACTCTGATTTGCCAGGCTGATTGCCAGGGATTTCCGTGGCGCGCATGCCCACGGCAGGTGCACATGCTTCTGCAGCCACGTGCCAAGGCTTGACTTTTCCCCATTTGGGCTTCAGCGGCCGGGATGACAGCGAGCAGATGAATTCATGGCTCGGCCGCTTTCAAGCCAAAACAGTGATAAGGCAGCGGCGCTGATTGAACGCGTAACCTTAGCAACCCACTCACCCGGGCAGCCAAGCGGGAACACTGGCTAAAGATACTTCTAAATGCCAACTTATTCGATAATGGGCACTGAGGCTGAATGTAACGCGAGCATCTGTATAAGGGTTGCGAGAAGAGGAGATAGCAGTCTTTTCACAGGCTCTCGAGGGCAGCACTTAGAAAAGCAAAGCCGAAAATAGCAACCTGGTGTTAAAAATTGACGCCTTGAAATAACTGAGGATCTGAAAAGAAAAGTGGCTTCCGCCCATCCAAGACGGCCTTCAAACAAGTCGATTGCCTCGCGCTCTCGTCCCCCTCCTAGTGCACCCCCCCCAGAGTCTAACACAATTGCAGTGGCCTTTCTAAAGAAAGTCAATTCTGCCCTGCCCTCGCTTTCCTCCCGTCCTGTAAATGGCGTCTGGACCAATCCTTTCAGATCCACTTGTTTTGAAGAGCAATGTTCTACTACAAACTCCTCTCCAAAGCACTGCACCGTGCTCGCCTCACTGTACGGCCCAAACACAGATCCCTCCTGCCTAGTCCTCATTAGTTAATTTGATTAACATCCGCAATGCCTAAAGCTTTCTTCAATGTGTTTCACTTTCTTTCCTTTTCAAAATGTGACCCAGTCAAACATTCAAATAAAATCATACTCCCGAAAATTGAATAACTCTGGAAAATGCCCCTTTGTAGATCTTCGCTCAAAATAACCGCAGCAGCTTCTGGCAGCCACCCGCCCCGAAATCCAAGTTGTCTGCACATGACCTAGTTAGGCCTTATTTCAAGGTTTGTGGTAAAGAGCATGTCTGGTAGTTACCATTACTGTATGTGGCAGGCATGGGCTAATAGTAAGGAGCACTGATGAGGCCCAATGAGTGTGAAACATGTTTGGGGATGCTTGTGGTCTCGGGCAGAAGGGATGCAACCTAGTGGTTTGAGCTGTCCTGTCCCTTTTGGGGTGGAAATATGCCTGATTTGCATATGGTATTTCCCCTTTTGTAATGGCTTGGCAGGTGAAGGCCGACGGTCTGGAGAGTTGTCCAGATGAATTCTATACCTCCCAGCCAGCACATCCTTTGTTTTGCTAGTAGTAAGGATCTGTACTAGCGTGAGATATGCAGATCCTTCAGTTAATCCACATCTTAGACTCCCATAGGAGTCCATGGGAAATGCTGTTACACCGCCTGCAGGATCACCTCATGTGCTAACATGGCATCCCCTACTGATTTTTGCTGGAGGAAATTGTATTCACACAATAGCAGGCAGTTTGCAAGACTCTTAGATTTGAAACTCAGAATTTGATGGGGTGATAAAGCCTCCAGTTCCCCAAAATATTGTTTATTTAACCACTATTACCAAACGTGTAATAAGCCCCATGGGCTGAATCCTGGGCTTTGAGCCATTGCAGTAATTGACGTGGTTCCCCCACTGCCCACCTTCTACTTTTAATCCCTTTCTGAACCATTTCCCTCAAGTTGTCTCAGCAGCCCTCGGGTGTCATCTACTCTGGGTCCTCTCGATTACATCAGATGTCATGTTATTCACCCCCACAATTCTTTTCATCTGCCTCTCTCCACCTACCCATCTACTCTACCCGACATCATGTTAAGCAAGCGATGTCAATTAATCAAAAAGTCCGGGGTGGAAGTGACAACGTTTTTTTTGCTTTTCATCAAAAAACAGGAAGTGACATCACATAACCTTTGTTCTTGGTGATATCACAAACCGTGATGACTCATGAACTTTGTCCCAGCTGCCATCACAGAAATACACATCAATAACAAATGGCAAACATTTTCACAACACATTTAGTACAAATACATTTAAAATGTCACCATAATAGGCACTTAAATTCCAAAAGTCTATAAAGTGGATGGATAGCCACAACCTCCCCATGTCAGATAACTAGTAATGTTTTTATCACTCTCCTAGATAGTAGCTAGACAGATCGGGAGTGGAGAGCATTCCAAAGTCTTGGACCTAGCATAGCACATCTTCTCTCCCCTCTCTCTATGAAATCGGCTGGAGCAGTTTTTAGTAGACCTTGTCTTCTGGGTTTCTGTAAGTGAGTTTTGTTTTATCTGCCAGATAAGGGGGTGCTCAACCTTGGAGTAATCTAAATACCAAAGACAGGATCTTAAAGACAATGGGCCTCATTCCGAGGCTATTTGCGCCATGACTGCCACCAATAACGGGTCCGGCACCGGTGTAGTTCAATGGGGACTTACCGGTGTAGTCCGACCCGGCCGGGGACCGGTAAATCCCCATTGAACAAACTATTCCCCATTCCCATTGAGCCCCTATGGGAATTAACCATAGGCCCCTATGGGGCTCAATGGGAATGGCGCTAATAACGGGCTCGCGACTTGCAAGCCCGTTATTAGCGCCCTGGTCCCTTAGCGGGACCCGTAAGGGATGTGTAGTCAGACCACACGTTCCTTACGGCCCCCGCCAAGGGACCTTGGAATAGGATGGTAAGGGATTACTGGCACCGGTCTCCTTACCGGTGCCCGGTATCCCTTACCGCCCAGGTCATAATGACCCCCAATAAGTCAGGGCGCTGACAGCCACAGAAGGGATCAGCATTGGTGGCCAGCCCTAGTGATGCATTCTGAATGCTCCACAGATGCTGGATGTAATAAGCTTGAAGTCCTGCATATAAGAATTTAGCACAATCCAACTTTAAGTTATAAGTGAGCCACCCACAATAAGAGGAAGGCCCACAGGGGGTAAAAGGAAGAGCTGTGCGGAGTTGATGGAGTTTGCAGAATGTGTCTGTGAATACCGCACTGAACTGAGGATTCAGGCCAAAGTCACACTCGCAAAGGACTCCAATGTTCTTGACCTTATTAAAAAAAGAAGGTCATAGACTAGACATATCCAGGGAATGGGCGGCTGAGCTGGAATTACTAGAAGCTGTCCTGGGCCCGGTAGGAGGACCATGCTTTTCGAGGCATTCAATTTAAGATCACTTGCCATGAGCCAATCACAAAGTCTTTGCACACCCAATGAAAGGGCCGCAAGATCATCCCCGGGTCCACTAACCCTCAAGTCGCTTTTAATGCCTGCAGTGAGTGCCTGACCCTTCGGGTCTAAACGCCCTGTTTCGTGGTGTCAGCAGGATGTGCTCATGATAGGACACCACTTGGGGTGTAAATGGTCGCCATTATTATTAGCACTTGTTTGGCTTGTTTATTAAGTGCAACACAAAATTGACTGATCGACGCTTAATTTGGACTACATAATAGTTTATGAAATCACGCCTGAGTGAGACCTTCTCCAGCACATGCTGAATAGATATACAGCTAGGGGATCTACATGAAGAAAATAAGGCACCCTGAGTGTTGGGAAGTAAAGGGATGGGGGTTTAATGCATAACGATTCATATGTGCTTCTTTTCCAGGAAACTATTGAAGCTGCATGGACTTTCAGACTGGCTGCCAGCTCAGACTTGTGGTATAGGGTCACGTGACCCGAACAGCTAAAGCAGCAGAGGTGGAATGCACTGAAAGTGCCTCTTCGGACAGGGCCCAAAACAGGTTGTACCTGGACAAGAGAAGCACATCTCCGACACTGATGACAAAGCTTCTATTGGTATTCAGTCTTTTTTGGGGGGGAAAACCCCATGCGTAAAATTATTGTTACCGAACCCGCCCCTCACTATTAATATTGTTGCTGCCCCCTCCCCAGAAGCCATACTTGCTTATATTTTCTATTGAAAGCTTTCACCGTATTTTCTTTTGAAGAGCCTCGTGCCCTTCCTGTAGTTCCTTTGCCACCTCCCCCCGAGGGGGGCCAGCCCCATGTTTAAAGAACACAGTTGTAAGGTTATTCACAAGGCATGAGCCTTGGTGCTTAGTTTCAAAAAAGACAGTGCACAAAGACTCACACTTGCTATTTTTGTGACAAATGGGGGTTGGAGGAAGGCCACCGTGCTGGCTGTATATATAGGTATAGGACTGGACTGCACCCAGGAGCGGAAGAGAGCTGTTCTATCATTGCTACAGACTGAGCACCCCGAATAGTGTAACTCATTAAAGCTGTATTTCTTGCCTTACTCCTGGTGCTGTGTTTCTTCCATTTGGGGAGTATATCGGGACCCTCCAAGATGGTGGTTTGGAACATTCCAAGTCAAAGCGAGGTAAAATGAGTTGCCCAGGGTCACATAATGATACCAAGTATGGGAAGCTGGGATTCAAGTCCTGGATTCCTGGTCCCAAAGTTTACATTTAGGTAGCAAACCATACCATTTCTGCTACTTATCAAATGGGACGAGAGCACAACAAACAATGCATACTTTGCTAAATAATTAAAAGTCATTTCATGGATTACAAGTGCGCACCTGTGCTCAGGGCCCGTGCAAGCACTAGGCAAACTAGACAGCTGCCCATGGTGCTGGCCAGCATGAAGAGCCAAAGAGTGGGTTTTCCCCACTGCTTTCATGAATTACAAAAGAGATGTAAACCAATCTGTATTAAAGTGCATAATGTCTTTCTGCAGTTCGTGGGTGCTCTGCTGCAAATCACAGTGCTTACATTTCAAGGGGTCTCTAACATGGCAGTGGAAGCAGGGCCAGTGCCTAGTAGCACGTGCTTTGAGCAGCACAGTACATAGGCTGGGTCACATTTATCAAAGTGGCCAGGCAGGAAGAAATGCTGATTCAACAACGTGGTCTGAACCAGTGCACTCACACCAGGAAAGTCATGGTAGAACCCTTCTGGCACTGCTGTCGGCAGAGCATGGGCCAGACGAAGCACACATCTCAGGTAGGAGCAAGAGGGGGCTGGGGTGGGTGTAGGGGTCTGATGCAGGATCAGCAAGAGGGGTGACATGGCCTTATCCACATAATCCGAGAAAAGGCAAAAGTGTGCTGTGCTGACAGCACATTTACTCAGAAACATGTTCATTAGCATAAACAACCTGATATAACTTTCTAAGCAATGCTGGAAGGGCTGACTCCGAGTACTGACCCCACAATTGTCCTGTTCCAGCATTTGCTCTCAACTGGGAGTAGTGTATATGTATTCCTGCAACTTTAAAATCAGTTCATGAATAAGTAGACTTGATTTTGAGCACACACGCTATTTGAAAGTTGAATATCTTCATATATGGGTGAATTCACAGCTGCAAGCCTTATGTGGTATTTCTTGGAATGTTAACAAAGATACTCAATTGTTTTGCAATTTTCTATGCTTACTATCAAAGCAACACTGAACCGTACTGGTCATGCCTTGCTGTCTTTAACAATATATGTATATCCAGTGCAGGTTATACACCCAAGCCAAGTCTACTGGCTGAGACTATTTGCATGTTAGAGGTAAATGCATAGCACAGAGCCTGTCAAAGATGTATATGGCTCTTCTGATGCTAAAATGCTGGTCAAACTTTAAGCTTACTGTGAAATGTATTAAACAAAGTGAATACTTTGGAAGGTCATACTAGCAATATGATCATGCTAAAGAAGGCCTGACCCTCCAAACTGATGTCACTTAAAAGTATGGCGGAGCAGCTAATAATCCACTGGGGGTGCGATTGAACATATCGGATGCTTATGGCACTTTGTGTGAAGTGTGCTTGTGCTCTAAAGGGCTATATGCTCTAAAGAAGCTACACTGTCCTGCATTTTAGAACTTGCTCCCTCGCTGTCACCTCTCCCCCGCCCCCTGGGCAGCCTGAGATTGGCGAGTGAGTTTAGGGCAGACTTGGGAGTGGAGATTTTTGGGCAATGGTTTGTGTGTTGTGCAAGCCAGCAACTGATGCCCTTACCACCCCATCTGCTTCACCTCACCCTCGCACCCACAAATAAGTCTGGTAATGAGCTATTGATGAGACAGAGTGCAGAAAGCAGGCACGTTTGCACAGTGCACCCCCTGTAGTCAGCCGGCACATGGTCACTGGCGAGAGCTGCTGAGTGGATTAGAACAGGGGTGGCAAATTCCTAGACTTGAGGACCAAAAACCTGATGGGTTTTCAGGATATCCTTAATTAATATTCATCAATGTGTGCCAATTTATCTCATGGATATTAATGAGGGATATCCCAAAAATCTGCAATGTTTCCTGGCATTGACGCCTGGAGTTAGACAACCCTGGGTTAGAGGGTCATATAAAAGAGGAGCTCTCCACATGCATTGGAGATAACATGTTCATTTGACCTAGAGCTCACAATGTCCCTGTTCTTTGCACGCAAAAATTGCAATGTCACTGCCTATGCTGTGCAAGTTGTCTGTTGAGGGAGCTTTCCATGGATTTGACCATGCAACACTTGTACCAGTTTAGGAGGGAACCTGCTCTTAACTTCTACATGTTGTGCCTTTGCCAGTGTGTGAAGGAAATGTGCACTGATCCTGTTTGTGCCAGAAACGTAACGGTTTGAGTGAAGTGTGACAGGCCCTTGGAATCAGTTGCTCTGACAATGCTGTACTTGTGAATATTTGTGAAGGAAACATACTCTGGACCTGGCATGCTGTGTGAGTGCCTGCTTGAATGCACTTGCACTGACCCCACCCATGTTTGAACTGCTGGTTGGGGATGCTTACAGTGACCCTGCACATACTGTATCTGTGACATAAATGTGTCTGGCCCTACCAATGCTGTCCTTGTTCCCATTTGTTAGGGAAACATGTAAAAGACTTGTCCATGCTGTACTTGTGAGGGAAACATGCACTGGCCTGTTCACTCTAGACCTGTCCATTTTGGGAAAGGTGCTTGCCTTGCCTCTTTTTGTCAGGCAAGTTCCACTTGACCAGGCGGCACCGTTTGTGAAAGACGTTTGCTCTTGTATAAATACTGTATCTGTTTGAGATGGAATGATGCACTAGCCCTGTCCATGCCATAAGTATACCAGGTTGTTAGCAAAGCTTGTAGTGACCCTTTGCATACTGTTCCTGCATGTGGAAAGTGGCCGCTAGCCCTGCCCATGTGCTTCCTGATGGATTTTAACAGAAATATGCAGTAGCCTGGTCTATGTTGTACCTGTGTTCGGAAAGCATGTGCTGGTCCTGACTGTGCTGTGCCTGTACCTGTTCAGTTTGTGAGTGATGCCTGTGTTGGCCCTATGCATACCGTAACGTAACTGTGTGCTCTGTATTTGTGAGGAAACTGTGTACGTTTGGAACGGTGCAGCCCTGCTGTCTAGACTGTGACTTATGGTTGCCTATGAGGGAATTTGGACCTTCTGATTGCAATGTTGCAACTGTTTGGTGTGTGATGGAAGATTTCATTTCTGCTCCCTCTGGAGTTCTTATTCCTTGGGTGAAGGTAACTTGATCAGATTCCTGTGTTGCACCTTTTCTGTATGACAGAGAAGTTTCAATTTCTGCTGCAGGCGTTGTCTTGTCATTTGTTTGTGTGAATAATGTTTGCACAATTTGTACCAGTATTGTACTTGTAAGTGAGTTCAGGAAGCAGTTTGGCAGCCTTCCTGATCTGGACAAAAATTCGAATCCAGCCTGTCTACTATATATTGTGAGTGTAGGAGAGTGTGATTTACTTTTACCTTGTTATGAAAAGGTCTAAAACTTGATTGAGAAACTGCAGCTTGTGAACATGGTGGGCAAGACATGCATGTGAAGTGGCGAGGACACATGTGGGAGGAGGGAATTCTATAGGCAGGACACATGGGGTTGGTAGTGGGGGCAGCAAAATCACCTTGCAATGGCCCTGCCTGTGCTGCTCACCAAAGGACTATGTCAAGCACAAGAAAACTAACACATTTGAGCTCCACTGATATGCCAAAAATATCACTCTTCAAGAAGTTGACACATTTATTTAAATAGACTGTACTTCAACATAGCAATATAAGTGATGAACTGTTAAAATATAGTAGATGAACTGCTAAGATAGCATAACAAAGTGAGGAGTCATATATACAGAGCCTGCTCTTAGGCAACACTCACTGATAGAGCTGTCATGTTCAGCAGGGGGGAGTCACAGTTATTAATTTTCCCATTGTTTAATTGGTGCTTGCAACTTCAGATATGCTCTTCTTTCTATCTTATCCAGGAGTACTTCCTTCTCCACTCCTCTTGCGTCTTTCTCTCTCTCACTCCTGACCAACTGCAGCCCTTTTCCCTCCCCTCATACTCCACAGTCCCCTGTGCACATTGCCCTTTCACGTCACATCAAAGTCCTTCTTTTGTGTTTAACCTCCCTCCCCTTGCCCTTATGACCATCTTCATGTCCCCGCTACATCTCCATCTCGCTTCCTGCCTTCCTCCTTGTCACTCTCACCCCTTGCCTTCCCGCTGTACCCTCACTGAGCACCGTCATCCCTTCTTTCTCCTTCTTCCAACTCCTGTGTTTTATTAATCATTCTCATTTCCTGTTTTCTTGCCCCTCCATCAGCTCTTCCTTTCTTCACCTTTCTCAGGTTAGCCCTTGCCACGAAATGTTCCCTTCCTTCCCTCCTCGTACATCCTTCCATTCTCACTCTGCTCATGCACCGCTTAATTCTCTCTTTCTTCCGCTCATCCTTTTGAATCCCCGCCTTCTATGCCACCTTCTTTCTCCGCCCACCCATAGAGCTCCGCTATGTAGCCCACACTTCTATTTGGCTCCTCTCAGCTCCTGCACTTCTCTCTTATCTGGATACCTCCAGACTTTCTTGCATGTATCATTTACCAGCTGTGTTCGCCCACTGGCCAGTCAGTGCCATCATTTGCTATGATATGCCTAGGTCCTCACAACATATGGTACATCAATTTTTTTTCTATCCAAAAAATATATTTATAATTCCTTCTTTTTTAAAATCAATTGTTCAAGTGCTATAGAACTTCAAGGATAAATAAGGATTATTCATAGTTCTAAAATCTCACACGCTATTAGCATGTCAACAAAGGACATAGATGTTGTATTAATGTGCTTACTCATGTGCTGTGTTTTAGAACAATTCTACACATTTTGTGAGAGTTTAAGGGAAAAGGGCAGCATTTACATGGCTGGAAATTAGATATGTTATGGTATTACTTAACAAGAAAAATGGCTCGTATTTTCATTAAATTGTATGGTTTGTAATGAGGAAAACAAATGTGTTTATTGTGCGAGAAATACACATTATAATGCGACCCCTTTTAAAGTAAACCATGTGTGCTGTTGAAGTTGTGAAAATGATTCTTCCTATCCACCTCAAGGAGTACATGAGCGATGTTCTTCGAAACTCAGAGGATGCTCTTTCTCTCACATTGCACCAAAAACCTGGAACGTACAGAACACAAGAGATTACCTGCAATTCAGGAAACTCTTCAAATCCTGGCTTTTCACCCCATAACTTTAAGGAATGCCCATAGGGGCGTACACAGCGGGACTAAGCTGAGAGAGGAAACCTATCCCCTATTCCCTAAGCCTTCCTCCCTTAATAGAAGTAAAGATATACTGTTCTTTAACATATCCACTTATCAATTGAAAGATAGACCACCTAGAATGGTACCAAAGAATGTCCACAGATCAATCGGGAAGGAAGGCAAGGATGACCTAGCAATAACACCTTGGCTTACATTGTAATAACAGGCAGCAATGGACCACCGACAGTAAATAAATAGGAAGGAGCACGGAATGATAATATAACACCACTACCTAAGTAAAGGATAATGCTCACCCAACAGGGTGTACTAAGCTCAAATAACGTAGCTGGGAACCAGCCACGCCATTGCCCTAGAAACTAGACAGTCAGGATAGGAAAGAGAAAGAATATATGTATCCCGTATGACAACCAGATACATAAAACAAGAACTACAAGGATTAAGAGACATATTACCCAATAACCAAAACTGCACATTTCCTTATACTTAACTCACAAAAAAAAGCACACAACCGCTTCTCTCACAGCAAACTGCACACACTTCACCACACCGCAACAACAAACAATCAACACATACATTGCAACAACAGCACACGAGAACTTGCGTCGATCCTATATTCACACAAGCTCAGCACACAGTGAAAACCAAACTGAAGCTACCAACAGAACACCACCTTCTCACTTTCCTACACCCTCTTCACCCACTAACCCAAACCCATCCCTTTGATTGTAGATCCGCCTGAGCACCTGGAGGCCAACTACGCTGATGACGGTGCGCCTATATAAATACCTTTAACATTAACATTAACCTAAAACATATTGCTGTCAAAATCCTGAACACAGAATGGCAATGTAAATGTTAATTTTCAGACATGTAGATTATTTGTTTATAACATCCGTGTTCCATTGTATGTATCTTTATTCTGTGGAAAAAACACTAATGGGTCATTTTATAAAAAGTGGTAATTTCATGGAGGTAACTGCCAACATTAGAAATTCCCATACACATGGGTCCCCTATCTGCCATTTGCCACATCAACAAAGCAGGGAACAAAATCAAAGAATCAAAACAGGCAAAATCCTTACATTCCGTTTTGCAAACAGTGTAAATGTACCCTGACCCTCACATTTTTGAAACCCAACAATAAATACATGTAATGTAACAGAGAATTTTCCTCCAATATCAAGAAATATTTCTTTTTTTTAGTAGCTGGCACTCTTTAAAAAAGCTGGCTCCATGGATTTCCCATTTAGTATCATTGTCATGTGACAAGTGACAGACAAAACAGAGACTAATTGAATTGTCCAATTAAAACAAATCAATGTTATATGGCAAGTCATTAATATAACAGAGGCTACTTAAACATGGTATGGCATTGTACCCATCCTTAAAAGGCTTCAATGTGCCCTCTTGATATACAGTATTCTATATCTTAACTTTTGCTTCAAACCAATGTTGCTGAAGTGACACCTGCAAGCCAAAACTAATGACAAGAGGGCAGGCCTCCAGATAAGGTGTGTACTAGGCCTTTTTACGCATGAAAATCTTGTAAATACGACAGCGTTATTATTTTCCTGTGTACATTTACACACAAGTTTAGAGCAGAGAACAGTGCAAAGGTCAGGTTACTTGACAGAAACCAGAAGGCTTCTTTCCATTTTTTATCTACATGGATGCAATTGCAACCCATGTATAAAAGCCTCTGAAACAGAATGTATTTCTCTGAAGCCTTTCAAAAAAAGAAACCGCTCACTGTGATAAAAGGAATGGTTTATTTCCATTCAGCTTCTGCTGTGTTGCTGCTCATGGAGCAAACAGAAGCACTGTGCATGTTTACTTTCCTCTCAAATCGTCAAGACTCCAATTAAAACATCCAAAACCTGACACTCCAGGAAGTGCAATCGCTGTTCAAAAACAAACAAATGAGTTACATTTGTAATTGAAATAGAAACTCAGCAAAACCTGTCCCTGTGATAATCCAGATAGGTATATAACTTTATGTAGCACTTCGTACATGGTTCGTCCAACATCTAGGCACTGATTATTATACCCCAGTCAAAAGTCAGTCAACCGATGTCTGAAGGGTGTTAGCCAATAAGATAGCTCAGCCGGTTGAGCACTTGTTGCTTCGATCTGTGCGTGATCTGTAGGTTGCAGGTTCAAATCCCAGCAAGGCCAACTCAGCCTTTCATCCTTTCAAGGTCGATAAAGGAGCACAGACTTCAGTTTGGTGATAATTGTGATAAACATTTTCTATGTACAACACTTTGCCAAAAGCGCTATATAAATAACCATTTGACCATGAGATTTATATAGAATTTAGCATGAAGTCCTTGCCTCTCTGCACTGTTGTAGCATAACATTGGCATACCATTAGGTAGTAATAGCTGCAGGAAATGAGGATTTTCATTAAACATCAAAAGACAATTCTGCTATTGAACCTCAAATCACACAATAAAATTCATGCTTGCTTTACTAGGTAATTGGCTAGGTATTTGTGTTTTCAACATTTAAATATATACAGGAGAGATAGAATGGCCAGACCTTAGAGAAATAATGAAAGGTGTATTCTGTCACAATATAGAAAGCTGCCGCATAGTAATGATTTCCATACAGTTTTTACACACGTCGGCTGGATGTCACATACATTTTACTCTCTTGCAAAGGTGAAAAGACATTTTAACTCTCTTAAAATCACATTTACTATCTAAGTTTAAAAATAGGGAGTAAAATACTCCCACCTCAAAATCCTATCTGGAGCACTGCAAGAGGGCAACGAATTTGTACACAAAGGTATCCAGTAAAGTCATAGCAAATACTTGCATTTATATCAGACTTTTATTGATTGATTTGTTTTGCATTCTAAATGCGATTCCATGGAGATAAAATGCCCCCATCATGATGCTGGAGGTGAATCCCCCACTCCAGGGCCAAACTTGTAGTATGGCAAAGCGGGAAAAGGGGTGGTAATTCTGTTACCACCACTTCTTTCCAGCACTGCCATACTCGTAATGAGCCCCACAGTCCAAGGTCCTTTATCAACTGTAATGATGAAGGGCTTTCCAGTGTTCTTAACTTAGGTGAGTTCCTTTGGAGGAGCGCCTCCATGCGTTTCTGTATTATCCTTATCTTATACAAGTGCTCTGGTACCATATCTTGAGTCTTAGCTGCTTTTCCTTTATCATACCATGCACTTCCCTTGATTTCTATGTACTCAATATCTTGGGTCTTGTGTGTCTATTATTTTCGGCCTCCAGTTGAACCAGCAGACTGATAAAGTGAGCACCTACTTTCTCCCAGTCATTCGAAGGACACTTCATAATCTGTGAATGATCCGACATGACTTGCTGACATTTAGCACCGTAGTGCTGGGGTGCCCAACATAAGGCCAGCGGGCCAAATGTGGCCTTCCATCCCACGATATGCGGGCCACCAAGAGTGTTGGGGTACTAATAGCATTTTTTCTTGAGTTGGGAAATTGCGAGGAAACTGTTACGGAGCTCAAGAAAACAAACTAAAATGGCCGCCATGGATCGGGGAGAAGGGAATACACATTATCCCTGCCCCCTTTCCATGGCAGCCATCTCTTCTCCCATACCATGGTGGCTAATCGAGCAGCGGTGATGCGCTGGGAACAGTACTGTTTCGGGCACCAGTGAGGGACAGAGCAGCGCAGGTAAGTGGGGTTTGGGTAGGGAGGGGAGCATGTATGTGGAAAATGTGTGTTGGATGGGGGCCGGCAGTGCTTAATTTGTAAAAAAATAAGTGCCAGTGCCCAAAAAATATTGGCCCCATAATGCCGGGCACAGCGCCGCCCCGCAGTGTGGGTGCGCTGCCCCGCAGTGCGGATGCGCGCCCCACACCAGTTCAGTGCTATACCTACCTAGATCGGCCCACCAGCAGCCCATCACACTGCTGCTGCTCCACGTCACATGTTTGGCGCTGCAGCAACTGCTGGCACAGGCTAGTAGTGGGATGGATGGGGAACGGCACACATGGGTTGAGAAAGTATAATGCTTTAAACTTTACCCAAGCTCGAACTTAAAATTAAAGGGGCTGGGGGTGAGGGGGTTGGGGAAAGGCAGCCAACGTTGCGCGGTGCTATACAACCATTCTCCATTGCAAATTGTAACGGGGTGGCTCTCTCTGCTCACATGGTAATTGTTCGGTTTTATTGTTTTCCCCACTACAGTGTTTGCTGGCATTTTTTGCAACCAAGCCAAACCACTCTTAAAATAGTTAATTACGTTCACACTTGTTCTCCATGTGGGTGGAAATACCAACCAACTTCGATTGGCAGATGCCAGTGCTAAACCCGCTGAGCTATCTTGCTAGCCCAGCACACCTGGTCCCTCAGTAAACCTGCCCGAGCTCTTAATTTGCCTGGAGCTATGCACCCACACAGCCGCCTAACTGCTACACACAATTAGGCGCGGACACATTTGGAGCCAGATGCACACATCTTTATTCTTAAAGTGCTAGATCGTAACTGCTGTTACTTCCCCGAAAGCAACAGTGGATGTGGGCAGCATATTAGATTGCTAATATCTAATTAAGAAAAGAGATGTGCCGTGGGTTGGGCTTGCCTTGCAAAACTTCAATTGAGCCTGGTCTGTCCTGTCACAGCCCAGGTGTGGGGGAACGCACGCAACAGGCAAGTTCCATTTCAAACTACTGCTAACCTTAAAGTGGCAATACTAGAAAAGATCATGGGTGAGCGTTTCTATTCATATTTTCCATTCCTAGTATGGACATAGGGGTGGAAATACAAGATGGCCGTCCAAGTGACCCACTCTTTACAGTGCTTTACTTGAAGCGATTAACCGTGTGGTGGTGTTCTGGCCCTATTCCTCCACCCTTCACCAAAATGGCTGAGGGGTGGAGTCAGTATTTATTTGGATATCATTATAATATCACATTTTGTGACCAAAATTCAGATATGGGAGTTCGGGGGCAGTGTTTTGAAGCAGGTGCGCTTCCTTCTTAACCATCCATCTGCAAGCAGGTCCACTTTGTGAATCAACAGGATCCGATAAGAGCAGTATGATCGTTGAATTGAGTGCTTGGCTGCAGTTTTCATAAAATATGCCCTTCCAATTCTACTACATTTATGGGCAGAAAATAAAGCAACAATACCACTTGATTTAGAACCTTCATGAGATAATTGGCTGTTTACCAATTACAGTCTTGATGGTCTGATAAATACCTGCTGCAGATATTTCTTAAGGTATAAACAAACAGATTTGAACACAGTTCTCCAAACTCTAGTACTAAAACACCATCTGGATTCATCGAAATATACGAATGGAAGCGCACATCTACATTAATAACTAAGGGCTGGAAGACCACTGATGCTATGGCTGATGTCTGTTTTGACAGATAATCTGTTGTACTGGTTTAAAAGAAGGATGCTCTTCAAAATATTGCAGCATTATGGCTTTGCGAAGTTATCATGTAAGCCTGTCAACCAACTGATCACGTATAACATATAGGAAACATTAATAACCAGAATATAACACTCTCCACTCTTGCTTAATGTAATAACCTAATAACTATTATAGATTGAGCCTATTAATGTAAGTTAATTTATGCAGCAATCATCAAATAATCACAAACAGTTGCACAATCACTCCCACGTATTTTCCCAAAGTGATATTTAATACATTTTCTGGACCTATATTAGGTAAACATATAATGCAAATTGTGTACTCTGACAACTATAAGGGTACAACATTGAAGTTTGTGCTGGATGGAAATATAAGTCCGCCTCACAACGGTGGAGGTGTGGTAATAGGAGGGTGGTGCAGCCTCCACCTATACATATTGCTTCATATTCCAATGTTACCCATGTAGCACCATCTTGACTGTGCATTTGGTTGGACTGCTGATCAGATGGCTCTGCTGAGCCTCACAAAGTCGAGTACACTTGTTTAAAGCATTGCAGTTTCCCAAGAGAGGAAAGACCAAGGCTGCAACGGGGGCGGGGCGCTTTCCGCACTTCTTCACGCTCGGCTTGTTATTGCAGGCAGCGGCTGGCGGCCGCACTGGCTATGGGATCATCCTCATCATCAATATTGATGCATGCAGATCATGATCCCATTAGCCAGTGCCGCCGCCCCACTCACATTCTCCTCACGGACTGCGGCCTGCTCGCATTTGCCTCGCGGGCCGCGGCCTGCTGCTGAGTCGGACTCCGGTGCTCGGGCCAGGTGCCAGTCCAGCTGCAGAGCAGGCATGGCGGCCACGGGGCGGGCCGCGGTGGCACACACACTGCTGCGCCTGCAATGCATGCAGCATGCTGCATTGCATTTCACGAAACCGGCGGCCGGGGTCAAAGTTGGGGGGACGGGTGTGCGGGGGGGGTCGCACTGCACTCCTCGTCATATGGATGACAGGCGCGCGCACACGCGCAGGGTCCGCCGCCATGGATGTCACACAACTGAGCATCATGTGCATTCATGGTGGCGGGCGGAGACGCAGCGGTACTGCAGGCCCGAACAAATAGAAGAAAAGACAGTCTGAGTCAACAAGTTAACTTTCTACACTTACCTTACCGCCGGCGGCGCTGCGTTGTTCAGCAAGCGCAGCGTGGCCTGGCCTGCCCCTGAGGAACTCAAGTAGGCCTGGACGCGGAGGCGGAGCAGAACACGAGTCTCACCCTCACCGTGCCTTAACAAGTGTGCTCCTGCCTCTGCTCAACAACAGAACCACGTGACACCCACCCCCACACACTCACGTCATCATGTCATTTCACTGGCTGGAGCCTGGAGTCACCAAGTTAACAACACAGCCAATGAAAACTGTGCATTCTGTGTTACTATACAGAATGTTTCAGATACTGCATAGTAAAAACGGAATGTTGGTTTTCATTGGCTGTTGTTGTTGTACTCTGTAGGCCCAGCCAGCCAGGAGCCAGCCATGTCTCTGCAAGGAGAGCAGCAGCAGAATGATTTATGATGATCATGAAACTAGTTTAAGTGTGCAGACAAAGGAATTACACGTGCGGCAGCCGCCCAATGATGTTCCAGTGCCCAAAAAAAAGTGCCGGTGTTGGGGACCGGCAACCACCCCCACAAATTAAGCACTGGGGACTGGGGGGAAGGGGCAGAAGACACGGGGATCACACTTACCTTTGTTCCCGGCGAGGAAAGATGGCAGCCTCCCGATCTGAGGAGGTTCGGAGCGGGGTCTTTACCGGTAAGGACCCTGTTTCGATCCGCCACATTGTCTGGGAGGCCGGCACCCCCCAACCCCACCTAATACAAAATAATCCCCCTGTAAAACAACACATGGGCATAATACTTCCAATGCTTCACCACCTCCCTGCAGGGAAATGCTGCCTATGACCACCACTTCACTAGAGATATCTCTTAACCCAGTTTATCTGGCCAATGTTCCCGAAATTGTCTCATAAGAATATATGAACCAGCAGACTCCCTGTTGAACAAAGGCATTCATTGGCTTAGACATACAAGAGGTTGCCGTTCTATTATAAAAAATTGATATAATCAGGCACTCTCGTCACCCGTGCCCTGTTAGACCAAGCAAAGATTACATCCAGCTAGACTGTAGGGAGAATAATCTAGTAGAGGGTCTATTGGCCATTGACCAGAGATCTTAAGCTCCTCCTGCTCTGGAAACATCTATTACTTTTGGGCAGCCCCTTCTCCACAGAGAGTTGAGTTCTATTGAAATGAACACTTTGGAGGGCAATGGTTCAAGAAGGAGGGATGGAATTAGCCTCAAGCACCCTGCTAAGGTAACTCACTGTGCACCTTCAGTTACTCTGACCTGACCCTGAGTATGAGTATCCACAGGGTCCCTCTGGTTCCATCTAGGGAGGGCAGTAATCCAGAGTACACTGTTATGGCCAATATTACTCCACAAAATATTGTATTGGCAGGAACTGAAGCAAATGCGAACGGGCCACCTCTGTTGGTGCAGAGAGAGGAGGGCTGTGGTATCACACAGTTTGCACCCTGACCCACACCTGGTTGCCCATGGTGGTAATGTGGCTAACACAGGGGAGTAAGTGTTGCACATTCTATCCTGGAACATCACAGGGTTGGCTAGGAACATGGGGGATAACCAGTGGTTAGATTTTGTTAGATGGCTCAAAATTGTTTATCTACAAGCGACTTGGGCCACCGAGTTACCCTATCTTGAAGGTTACACCACTTTTGAGATCCCAGCAGTGAAGGGCAGGCATGGGAGACCAAGTGGGGGTCTCTTAGCATGGATTTAAAACTCTGTGGGCATTGACGGTCTACAGATTGATAATGCCTGCAAGGAGTTAATGGAGCTTCATCTGAGTGTAAGGGACGGATCTGAAGCATTATTAATACTTGTGTATACAAAATGTGGTCATTTTTTCTTTCTTTATTTATTGAATGTGTAAAGCGCACTACAGCCCATGGGCGGCGAGGCACTGTTGCAAGAAGATATCTTAGTTACAGGCAATAGGCTTAGCTCATGGGATGGCGAATTACAGTTGTTTGACTTTGTCAAGGCCAGGGTCAACATTTGGAGAGAAAAGCACCCAAACAACCCTAAGTTATTTGTTATGGGTGACTTTAGTCTGCAATATGAGCCCCTGCGTTTGACTAAGGGTGTATGTGAATACGAGGATAGATTATGGAACGTGGGAAGCCTCTCTGCTGCATTTCCTAAATTGCCTAAAATGAATGCCATTGTACTTGCAAGCCTTTCAATGTCTTTGAGTATGTGCTCCTGCAATGGGAGGCTTGCCTCGGATTCCCCGGCAAAACACACATATGTGAATGGATTGGGGGTGTTTGATCATATGAAAAGTGACAGCGGCAAACTGACAGAAAAAAAAAGCAGCCCGCATGCGGTCACATTTCATTTGATCAAACACCACCCACCACCATGATCAAACACCACTCCCCACCCCTACTTACCTGCTCGCTCGCCGCCTGACCCGCATCAACCCTACAGCGTCAGATCTGTCCCTCTAACGCAGGTTGGACCCGAAGCCACAGGGTCCCTTTTTTATTGTATTCAGTCCCCCGCCTCCAATATTGAGGAATCAGGGGACACCCCTGCAACCCCCCAGGCCAATACACACCGAACATGGGAAGCGGGGGACACCCCTGCAACCCCTGATCCACATGTTCGCTATGTATTACCCAATGCGACTGAAAATATTCGGTCAAATGGTACAGGCCAAATTTGGTCAAATGTACCATTCAGCCAAATATATTCAGTCAAATATGTTAATACCATTTGAATGGCCTTCGGGTCTCACTCATAGATTACTTTCTGTCAGTTTGGAAATGTGGAGCCATATTATTTAGTTTGTAGTACCTGGAAGGGTGGGAAACGACCATTGACCATTGACGTTAAGTGTGGCCCCTCAATCATTTGGGTTGAAGGGGGCTAGTTAAGCATTAGATAATGTACCATTAAGGGTATCTGTTAATGTAAGAAAGGCAGTGAAATGGGCTCAAATGACCACAACTGAAAAATTGCCTGTTATCTATGAGCCTATCCTTCCTGTGTTAGAAGATGTCCGGCAAGATGATGGAGGGGTCCCACTTCATATATTGGCATTACGTTCTATGCTTACAGATGAGATAAGACCGTTGTTTATGGTCAATGCTAGACTGAACTACGGGAATGTGTTAAAGGTTAAACCCTGGTTTGATCAGGATGGTAGGAGGGTAAAAGATAAACTGGTCAAAAGTGTGAAAGAGATCTCTCATGAGGCGGGAGAGGCAGTGCAAGTAGCCCTTTCACATTATAATAGCCTGCTAAAAGAAAAACAGGAGGACCATCGTAGAGACACATGAGATGCCCTTCTAAAGGGTGTCCTAGAGAAGGACTCAAAGAGATTCTGGAAATGATCCTCCTACACCTTCACTCTTCATCACTTTGTTTCTCCCTGGGATTCACCATCATGGCTTGTGTGCCACAGCTCCCCAGACCCTGCTTCTTCTTGGCCTCAATGCCGTGTACTTTAATGGCTGTAGCCCTGAGATAGAAGTGTACCAAAAACTGTAGTCAAACTCTGACTCTGGCAGAGGATGGGCTAAGCAGGAGGAAAGCATGTCACGGGGTTGCGGCTGGGGGATGTTGACATCCAAGTAGGTGGGATGGGCAAATGGAGGTCCCCTGAAATGTTTTTCTTGTTTTTATGCTCTCCATCAGTCAGTCAGCTGGAACATTTATATATCACCTTTGTGAAATCAATCACCTTTAATTGCAGATCACACCTCCACTGGAATTCATGTATAGTGCTTACCTGAACAGATGCTGCTTCTACAGGGTCCTACACTTAGAACAGCTTGCACTTTCATGAATATAATTTGGGAATGTATTAAAATGCCTGAGTCCCAAGACAAAAATAAAAATAAAATCAAGTATTTTATCTCTTCTGATCTGACAGAGAGACCTAGGAATGAATAGTCTGTGATCCTACATGGAACGAAAGTTTCATTTTGGCATATACATATGATGTTATCCTTAAGGTAGGCAGCAGCAGCCCCATGGATGCATTTAAAGATGATCTTTCCTACTTTTTGCAGGAACTTCTCCATCTTCTCCTGGCTAAGCAGAACCCCACTAGCATCCATCCAGGCTGAGATGCCATCCAGACTTTGTGAATGTACGGTAAAACAGATTTCTGTTAATCTGTATTTGCTATAGGGCGGCAAAATGAAGAGGTATGATTTAACTTCATAATACATTTATCAATAGTTTGCGCTCACCGCAACTTCTGCTGTGGTCTGAAACTTCTCCATTGCCTCCTCCCACTCACTCTTTCCTACCCTTCTGGCTAACCATGGGTAAATGGTGATGACTATGGGTCATGTCGTCCTGATCCTCCTCTTTTTTCGCCCATCTGCCTTCCCCATCATGGTTCTTGTCAGTATGTAGTCTGTTCCGTACAGTCGCCTGGAGCTCGCAGTCACCAACTGTGGCTCAGACCCACTGTTGCAAGACCTCACTTTAGCACTGAGAGCCTTTCTCTACAGCATCAGTGCATAGTAAGGGCCACCATCTCCAGGGTACAAGTGAGGAAAACCCAAGAGTCTTCTCAAGGGATAGTCCCCGTTCTCAAGGGTTTCATCAGTTCACCCTCGTACGCTGTCTGTGTCAGCAGCAGAGCTGCACAGGTCTCCTTAGGAATTAACTCAGTTGAAGCCCCTTTTGTGTGTGTCCCCACCTCCTGTCCCATACCTTGATCCCCTCTGGTTTTCACATGCTGTCCTTCAGAGCAACACTCCGTCAATCCTTCTGGCACAGTCAGTGAGAGGTCTGCCACCTAACTCTGGCTTAAGTGCACTGCAATCTCCCAGGTGCTGCTAGAGAAACAGGAATCCTTCAGAAAGTTCAGGGCTGTGCTTGCTGGAAAAGGGAAAAGCATAAAAGCAGCCAATGCAGGGGAAGTGAAGCCAATACATATAACATATGTTAATTTGTGCCCATTGCAGCACACACCCTACAGTGCGAAACGCCAACTAGCTCATTCTAGTTATTCCCATTGGCTGCATATATATTCTCTCTTCTCTTTACATCTCAGAGGTATTGCATTAACTTCTACCGCATGGGACCTCTTGTTCGCATCTTTACTGTAACTCACAGCTTTTTCCTTGTGCATGCCAATGTCATTGTTTCCTCTTTTGCCTGTGTTATTTCAATTATAGAGTGCATGACTATTCAGTCACATATCATTTTGACTACACAGTCTTGAAAATCACCCAATAGCACAATTTCTCTAACACTATGTGGTCATCTTACCAGTGCATGGGATCCTTGGCCATCTGGGTAGAAATGCAATCCGTGCAAGACGGCATTTCCCTTACTGTCAAATCTCTAGGCCAGCCATCATTTTGCTTCCTGAAATGTACTCTCATCAACATCTGACTACCTCAGAGGCAACCTGCTAACATTCTCTTTGCTATCAGTAAGGTATTCAGCAACATTGCACAACCTCTACCTACAGCTGGAATAAGGTCACCCAATCATAGGTAATGTATAAATATGTGAATACTGGCCCAGGATCTCAATATTAAAAACATTGTTGATATGTCCTCTTGTTCCTGGTTCATGTCCCATCTCTTCCCCCTTAATCATCCAGTTCACCTCAATCCAACCAACAATGCCTTTTTTCACAGACACCTTATACAAGGACTGCCTCTGCTCCTTGCAATTAAGTAATTTCTACTCTAAATGACACTGTTCTTTAATAAATACAATAAAAGAAATGGTGCCCGAAACTCGTCACCATTGTGTTCAGTTTGAGGGCCAACACAAAGGAAGAAATAGGCTGGGGCTTGAGCAGAGAACTCTTCATTACAAAAGGTGTACACTCGGCTGATCAGGGAACTTATCATTATAATTGGTTATTTATAAGCAATTAATACACAGCGTTTTCTAAGCATGGACCTGGAGATCCAAGAGGAGCACGTTGCCCCTGAGCTATCCTCCTGAGACACCAGGAACAGGTGGTGCCAGTTGTAGAGCGGGCAAGCAGCCAAGGTTCATCAGGTCTCCCTCCATGCAAGTGGGGGTTGTATGCTGCCATACGTCACCTTGTCTCCACAGGCTCGGAGCCAGGCTACCCTGCAGTGCAAGCACTGGGTCTCATCCACCCTAAACATTTCCAACTCAATCCCCTGACAATTTGCGCCTCCTTGTTTATCCTTTCTAAATCGAGGCTCATGACATGTTACCTTGGTGGTCAATGGCCCGGCTCTGTGACGCGGGGTAGCAGAACCAGTGCCAGGGATTGTTAGAGATTGCTTCTGCTAAACCTAACAGTCACTACCTCTAATTGACTTTATTCAGCCGGCACCGATTTCCCATTCATATAATATGCCGCTCCAGTCTCAGTGATTCTGCCCCCACAATCACTGTGCAATGTCCCTATGGGCAGCACGCAGCTGCGCTGTGTGCGTTAGTGACGCACACTACTACTCCAACGCACTTTCCCAAAAACAGAAAATAACACGACCTTCCTCTGAGGTAATTCCTCTGTGAATCACAAAGAATGGCTCAGAACCACAGTGTGCCACTGCACAATCTCTGTAATGTCGTGTGACCACCAGCATGAAGTACAGATAATTAGCACGCTTTACAATTCAAATCTTTGCACCTGTGGTGGGCAGCAGGAGGATGTATTTATTTTTAACCAGTCTCCTCTGCATGTAAGGCTTTTTTATTACACCTGGGACCGTGAGGACGCAAGAACAATAAAAGATCCATAACTGGTTCAGCACTCAATCTCCGCCCTGGCGCTGCCGCAGCCATTTTGTTTACTGCTGACATAAAGCTATTTTACATGGGCCTGAGAGCCAGCAGGTGCAAAGGAATCTTATTTATTGCTGTGGCTGATACCCTGCCATTATAGATCTTTCTTCTTCTCTTTCACTTCTAATGCACAGCAGCAATATCGGGCTATTACCCCTACAAGGGCAGATCACTGAGCGCTCCCTCAGCTGCAAAAACGACGAGTGCCCCCTGTTAGGCAAGATTTGGAGCAGTACCCTTTGGGAGCACTACAACAACCTTGACCTCCTGGCAATAGGAACCCAACCTTTGGTATAAGTCTGTACTACACAGGTTGGTAGTGTGGCTGAGCAGCCAGGCTTATCTCAAGAGGGGTCTATGTGAGCAGAAGGGGAGTTACACAGAGATTCACAGTGACAAGTATCCAAATCAACACTTACACACAAGGTTTCATGATTAAACTATTATTAATTTATTTAACAGTCAGTTTGAATAAGCCTTCTTCAGAAGGGGCAATATAATAGTAGAACACAAATACACACGCTTTGTTTCTCTAAATCAGCAAGTACCCATTTGGGATGGCCACAGACACTTCCTACACCCTCAGATGACTTAAATAGTTAGGACACTGTGGACATTAATATATCACTGGTACATTTAGAGCAATGCTGAAGTTGGTGTCAAAGAAAAGTGTTCAAGAATAAAACAAGAGATCACACAAATATTCTGAAGCAGGTAAGTACTTTTGAACCCCCTAATGCAAAGCAAATTGACCCTTTCCTGGAGGAAAGGTAAAACCACAAAGGCAGAGGGAAGAAGAGTCTTTCAGGGAGCCAGGCCAGTCAATGTTAAGTTACCAAAAGTCTAGGTGAGCTGAAGCACTTCTTGCAGGTAAGTAAAAGTCTTGCACAATGTTTTAGAATTCTTTGTAAAAAAAAGTCGAATCAATGTAGGGTCACAAGCTGGGAGGCTTGTGAGTGCCAAAACTGTAAGCTTAACCAAGACAAGTCTCAACTGAGAACAGGTAAGACTACACCACAATAGGTAAGTTCTCTTAGACTTTACAGTACCTTTGGTTAAAAGAAATGGTTCCAGCTGGCTTCTGTTCCTGTACAGCTCTGCAGATCTTAGTGTTCCTGGGCCTCAGTCATGGGGATAAGAGGGAGGACGTCTGGGGACTCCTGCACTGCAATGGGAAGTTCAGCGGCAGCAATGGACAAACTTCAATTCAATGGCACTTCAATGTTTCAGCTCCTCGTGTCTGACAGCAAATAGCAACAGTGCAGTTCTTGGATACCATTTCAGACTTTCCTCGCATCTGGGGTCCAGCACTCTGTTGAGGTGGCTCTGGCTTGGTCAGTCCTGCTTCAGGGAAATCCAGAGGATCTTATTGGTGCTCGGTTCTGACATAAAAGTGATCCACTCAATTTGGTGTTCCTCTCCCTGGCACTTCGCTTCCTGCAGCAGCAGCAGTGGAAGTTCAGACAGCTTAGAGAGGATCTCCAAACGAGTTCACTTTGGAGTTGCCCGGTCCCACCAACTCAAGGGGAGAAGTCGTCCTTGCAGGGCTTCTATCGTCGAGGCTAATTTGGAGCTTCAGCACAGCAGCAGGGCTTTACCGGTCGAACTAATGGTCCAGGAGTTGCAGCAAGTGTCTCTTCCAAGTTCTTCTTCGGATTCCTTCGTCCAGTGGTCAACTCTACCTTCCAAGCCAAAAAGCCTCGCCTTTTATGCAGGTTTCTCCCATTAATTCCAGCCTAGCTGTCAATCGCACAACAGGGTGGCTGTCCTTGCCGGACAGACAGCCAGCCAATCACCTTCGGGTGCATTCCTGTAACCAAGGGGATTAAGCACAGGGAGCTTCGGGCACCTCCCTCACTTCCTGCCCCTGCCAGACATACTGGAGCCAGAGGCAGGCTTCACTCGTGCATCCTGCCAAAGTCAAAACGAACAGAGGGACCAAACCTGGTTTGGCGCGCAGAGTAAATCTCAAGAAGGACCTTTCCAGCAAGAAATAGCAAAAAAAGAAGACTGCGGCCATTTTGATAAAATGGACACCCATGGGTGCTTTACTGCAGCTGCGAACGCATCCCGCGGTAAAAACTCCCAATGTTAGGTAAAAGTAAACCACTGCCACCAGCCATTAATTGTAGAAATGGTAACATAAACATTTACATGAGAAACTAGACAATGGGATTCTAAGTCTTTGAATTGCTTCTTGGAATGTTGCTGGCCTGAATAGAGGTGTAAGTAGTGATCCAGGCCTCCTCTCATATTCATTGGGGTTTGCTATTGTTTTGTATCAGGAGCCCTAGCTGGTTTCACCAGGTTTAGCAGATGGTTTTGGTAGCTTCTTCTCCCCGGTAAAGAAAAGCCAGAGTGTATGAAATAAAGGGGGTTTGGCTATTTTTGTTGCAAACTGTCTTTTTGTTAATTGCTCCCTACGTTTGTCATGACACGGTTATGGCTGTCTCTATAAATGCAGCTAAGGGTGGATCGCTTCTTATTATGAAGTTCTACAATTCAATTCAGGATCAACATATCATCGTCTGGACCCAGGGCTTATGGGCTTCTTAGACCTGGCCATGAACTATTTGGATCGTCGTGAGCCACCTGAGGACTTTAATCAATCTGCCCTTGTAGCAGTGTGGAGATTTCAGTTTGAGGTTTGGGGATCACCCCGGGATGGGTTCACTAATGGAGGATGATGATTTTGCCGTTAACATTCCACAACCAATGTTAAATGATCCATTAATGAGCAGGTCTGGCAAATTGCTGCTGCCCTACTTGACTGGCCTGGGTTTATGGACTGCTAACGGGAGATTCCGCTCAGCCCAGCCTGGTCAATTTAACATTCATAATAGCAGATTTACCTCTCCAATTGGCTATTTTATGACACTTGTTTCTGATTGGCATTATCGGTTAGATATTTTTTTACATAGCCTCACAGAGAGTGATCACGATCCGATAATCGTGCTCGTACACACCCCTATGGGAAGGGTAGTGCGGAACATGAGGAGCAGTAATCACCTAGCTTGTACTATTCTTCAGGCACTAACATGAGATGTCTCATATTGGATAGATTTGTATATGCAGGACCGCTGGTAATTACAGTCGGTATCTCTACTACTGTTTCTGGACCCTAAATTGCAAAGTTATAGGCTAGTCTTTTCTCAAAACTCACCCAGGGATGGATCTGCCATTAGGAAGGCCAGGCTAATTACAAGAGACCGATAAGTCAGGTAAAATAGCTCTGGCAGCACGCGGCTTGGCAAAAGCTAGAGCGTGCAGCCCGTAGTACAAACACTAGTAGCATATGGAAAATCATTTCTCAGGGCTTTGGGCCATAGCAACCTCATGATTCGAACAATGAAATTGGAGGAATTATTTTACCTGGTTGTGCAACCCTCAAGTTAAAGCCAATGGCAATGTGTCCTTGGGCAGGGGCAGGCATTGATGGTGACTCAATTGTTTTTCTTTTGTTGAAGCCCAACACACTTTATTTCACTCAGCAAGTGGAGGCAAACCCACCAAACAACCTGCACATTTAATTCTGCACTTTGAGTTCTGGTTTTCACACAGATATTTAATCTAATGGCAAAAGAACATCATGTACTGGCAGGTTGGGGGAACGCTATTGTTGTAAACTTCTTTAAGAAGGGTGGTAAATTGGACCCACGCTGTTATCGTCTGACTCCTCAGTCAAACGGTTTTGCAGCCACTTTTTACCAGAATCCCTGAGGGGGTTAAATTCTGTGAGATCTTGGCTGAGGAGCAGTACAGATTCTGCAAATGAGTCAGTACTGTGGAACAACTTCCCAATCTCAGGATGCTCCTTGATAAATGTGTTCTTGCCTATAAGCGTTCCATGGGCTTCATGGATTTTAACACAGACTTTGACAATGTTAATTATCGAAATTGATGGAAATCGCTATCTCCTATGGGGCTGCCCGAGCCATTAATCTCAATTCTGGTAGCTCTTCCCAATAATCTCACTGCAAGGGTCCGTCTTGCCCATACATTTCGAGCCATCTGCAGCTTTTCAGCTGTTCGACGGGTAAAACAGGAGTGCAAGTTAGCATCTTTACTGTTCAATTTCTACATCAACTCACTCATTGGTGAGCTCTATTTTTTATTTTTGTTTTTTTTATTTTTTTTTGCACTTTATAAATAAAAAAAATCAAACCCTTCCTCCCCCGACACGCGAAAACGAGCAGACAGGAACATTTGCGCACTGGCGCTGATGATGTAGTTCTACAAGCCCGAAAAACAAGAGCATTACAGTTAAAGGTTAATGGCTTTGTGGAATTCTCGGCTGTTTCATACCTTTGTCTTAACACTGATAAGTCAATGATAATGTGTGCAGTTGGTCGTAGGGGCAGACTTCCTCTAATCAGAGCTATGGCTAGTAAATTTAAATGGATAGATTAATGCCCATACTTGGGTACCACCCTCAGGAATAACCTGGAGTGGGGTGCCCAGGTATCAAACTGTGCTACGAAGTTGGCACAGGTTAAAGATGCAGGAGCTTGGGTGGGTGCACCTTGGACTCAATCCTACCCATTTATGTAGCATGTATCTATATATATATTTTAGTGGCAAGTTACGCTTCAAGCTGCTGGGGATATACGTCTGCTTCCCCAATACAACTAATATTCTGTGTTGTTTATTTGGGATGTCAGGGGGAGGCCCCAGTTATCTGTTGCATCTTGATAGCAGTCTGGGTTATGTGACAGACTTGCTCAATTTTAAACCATTGAACCTTAGGGTGAGACTTTGGAAAAGCAGTGATCAGCATCTTACTCACTGGATTATCCAGGATGTGCTCGCCTCTGATGGTGGTTGCTTGTAGCCCTTGGGTGCAATTTATGAAGGGTGATTTTGCTATGCTCTGCCTTTTTGAGATATTTTTGGAACCATCTACACCAGCGCTAGTAGATCGGATGGCCTGGAAAGTTGACTCTTTTCATTAAAAAAACGACTACGTTAAAAAAAAAATGTAATCAATTCTAATGTAATCCAATGTGATTAACCAAGTACAAGTGTACTTGGACAATCACATTTGATTACATTCAAACAGTTTTGTAAGCTATTTAGAAGGATAGGAAGTAGGCTGATAATATTTGATGATGTTCAGTTGTATTTAGGTCCAACAAAATGAATGTGTTTTTTGATTGGCAACATCGTTATCTGTACATATCTAGGAGAGTGTCGAGTAAATACAATACATTAACTTCATCCTTTAATATTAAGTAGTGAAGCGGTAATTCTAAGAACGCATGGAAGACTGCCCCTATCCTCAATATTGGTCCCTCTTTCTCTCTTGTGCACTTACCTATCTAAACCAAAAAACCTTTTACGTACCTGTTGTTGATGTTTCTTCTTCAGGAAGGACTTTGACCACACAGAACTTTTATTCAAGATGGAGACTTACCTGCTACATTGTGACCTGTTTTATAAGGTTTTACTTACCTGTTGATGTATTGCTTTTCTCTTTGCGGTTTTTTTATGTAAACATTACTTTTTTATATACAAATCTAGTGTGTGGACCTTCTTTCATTTGGCAGTAACTGAAAGTGTGTAAGTGACTTGTGAACCACCACACTCCACCTCCTTTGTGTGAGGCCGGGGCTGCTCCGCCACGACTTCCACTTAGAGCCTGATGAGTGCGAGGGGAACATTAGCAGGACCTTAAGGAAAATCTCCCTTCCAAATACGTTTGGCAAATGTCCCTGTGCTTCATGATAAGAAAGGCAGGCGAATGAATGCATGCAATCTAGCACATGTTAATGAATAGGATGCCGAAGTGCGCAGGAACAGGAAGGGCAGGTTTTTTGTCGAAGAAATCACCCTTTGTTTGAGGTTCAGGAGGTTATCTTCCATCATGCCTGTGTGATTCACGGCCGTGAGGACGAACCGGCGTATATCATCTAAACAGGTCAGTTGGGCACTAGAGACTGAATCAACTCACGCAGCACTAACGGGTTAATTATGTAGTCTATAATGTACCGATTTGAATTGGCTTGATTGAACAGGCAGCAGGATCACGGAACGAGGAGGCCTTGCCCACACCTGGTGTATTGACTAATAGGAGTTGTACCTGGATATCTTGCGCTGGTTACTCACGGCCGTGAGGTACCCAAAGGAGCTGCAACTGAGCGAGTGCAACCAGGGCCTGGTCTAGGCGTGTGCAGCATGTGCCGCTGCACTTGGCCCGACGCTCATTGGGCCCCGCTCTGATGGTGCCGTTGACTCCCTCTTCTTGCAGGCTGCAGCGTGGACCATGTGCTGAGAGTACCTAAGCTTGCTGCAGTCCACTCTGAGTGCACGGATGGCACGTGCTGCAGCAGCATGCATGATGCAGGGGAAAATTATGTCTTTCAAAAGCGGCTGCTCTCCGCCCATGTTTGGCTCCCTTTTGTTTCTTCGGGTGAGTGGTGAGGCAACTTGTTGCCTGTCAACCTCCTGCTGCGATGCTGGAGAGAAAAATGCCGCCCTCCCAGCAGCCCAATAGGCGCTGCGGGCCTCTTAAGCAGTGCTGATCACTTTCTTTCTTAAACCAGAGAGTTTAAAGTGGGTGCGATGTACTAGTGATGGCCTATTTAAGAGACCATTGTTGTGGACAAGGTGTTCTTAACGTGTTAACAACTGCACAGGGGCGTTTTTATTTTGAAAGCACGTGCAAAGCAGCAGTTAGCTGTCTAAAATCTGTCTTCCTCCAGCACAATTAAACATATATCACAAAACCGTTTTAGCTATTTGCCTTATTTCCACAGGTTTATATTTGCCAAGCCAAAAAGTGTTTAAGTACAATGTAACAGTTTCTTCACATTACATATGAAGCATGCATGTGAGCAATGAATATTTACCAAGGATGTGACAAGAGAGGTTGTCATCCTGGAGACTGGAGGGGATGTTTTTTCTGGTTCAGGCCCTGTACTGGTTTTCAGGGCAAAAGTGGATACATGTGGGTGGACTGCATCCGCCCACTTTTTTCAACTGGTGGACGCAACCCATGTTGTGTGTTTTTCAGGTCAGCATTAAAAAGAAATGTGCTTGCTCAAGTGTTCAGCTACTAGGATTTCACACCCGGTTATCATGTTTCCAATGCAGACACTTACCCACAGCACTTGAAAGTATTAAAGCACACGTCTCATGTTTGGATTTTGTTTTCTTTGGAATATTTCATTATGAAGTGTTGGGCTTAAAAGGTGGGCACCTTTTATACTTTGCTAATGCAGTTACTGGAAATGTTCCTTATATATAATTGTTTTTTTTACCATGTTTTCGCTGCTGCTTACATACGTAGTGATCATTATCTTGTGGTGTCACTTCCTGTGATGTCATTTCCTGTAAATATCATCAAATGCAAATTAAGGGGCACCACATTTATTTGCTGCACTTGGCCCCACACATCCTAGGGCCAGCCCCGAAAGGCTAATAACTGCCCTTGCGGGGATGCCAGATTGGCTGGGCTTGGGGTTGGGGGGGCTGGGGCCTGGGAGGGGCTGGGCCGACTTGAGGCAGGAGGCGACAGGTGGAACCGGTTCCACGACAGGGGGCTATGCAGGTCTTGCGGGCTTGGGCCCGGGAAGGGGGAGCGCAATAGTACTTTTTCCATCTGCAGATCCAACTCTTGATACTCCTACAGTGGCTGTCGGTCGGGTCGGTGAATTTGCATTGGGAGAAGGAACATTTTGTTGGTCGTGCCGGATCTGGCTGAGCGGCAGAGGTAAGGAGAGGGGTCTTGGGTGACGGGCCTGGGCTAAGGAGTAGATCCTTGCGGGGTGGCGTGGATGGCAGGACTGTATTGTAGGGCTTTGGGGTTGATATTTAACAAATCCTTTAATCCAATGTTGAAATACTGAAAGGGGTTGCATACATTGAGAGAGGTTGTGCAGTAATTAACGAGAAAAGGCAACGCCATCACCAATCGGGGAGAGGTTACATTGGTGGACAAGGTGAACATTAGTGAGATATGGAAGGACCTTTTAACACAAGGCGCTGCACAAGCAAGAAAGGGCCATGATCCCCAGAAAATTATCTGCACTGATCACAATGATGCAGGGCAAAGACCTGGACGCCATCATGGCTTCCCTTGCGGGTAATCCGGCACCAGGGATGGGTGGGGAACAGTAGGCAGGAGAGGAGGGAAGAGTGGGAGAGAGGCCAAAGAGATCCAATGTGGCCCCCACAGCGACATTCCCCCCACCAAAGAAAAGCAAAAAGGCAGGAAGGAGAGGAGCCGTTACGGTTCACCCACCAGCAGTCGTGGTAGTGACACCCACAGCATCTTCTGAGCAGGCCCACAGCAAGCCAGGGGGGACGACGGCCACGAGGCAACAAGGGGCAACTGCACTGTGTCAGGGGAGATGCCGGTTGGGACTTCACAAGGGAAGGGCATCCCACAGTGGGGGAAGTGGGGGCAAGGGAACAACCCATGGACAATGAACAACAGCCAGAATAACTCATGGGGAGTGGGTAGCTGGCAGGGGCCAGGGTATGGCTGGGTGAGCCCTGGGCAAGAGAATTCTGGAGTGGGATCCGGATAGCAAGTAGTAGGAAATTGTGGGGGATTGCAAGGGGGGCCACAACAGCAACTGTGGCCAGCACCATCAAGGGGCACCCTGGTCAAGGCGGTGGCACCTTTGGGGGGGGTGCCCATTGGTACCACACAGCTAGTAGGAGGCATACAACAAGGAGGGCCGAGGGGGGTTCGACGGAAGGAGGAAATGGAGGCCAACTGGGAGTTCAGACAACAGGGCAAGCCTCGGGAAACCCACTTGCAACAGCAACAGGCGTGACACCAGGAGCCGGGGAGGGGGCGCACCGTGCGGAGCAGGCAATTCAACTGAGAGCGGGGGACAAAAACTGGTGCCAGCAGCAGTAGGGGTGCTCTCAGGGGGTGGGGGAGCTGAGATGGCCCCCACCCCAGGGCAGGCAATGACACCAGGTATGCTTACATGCCACGTGTCGCTGGACACCAAGTAAAACATTTGGAAGGACAGATACATTGATATTGTGTCATTGCTGGATTACAGAAGAATAGAGTGCAAGGTCGATAAGGGTGAATGAAAAGATAGGAAATTCTTGGTTGAAAAATCTCTTATCAATTGGGCAACTAGATTTATATTTTCTGCGATACTGCTGGAGAAATGTTGTGAGCTACACCAGAAGCTTTGGTCCTATAATCATTTGGTGTTCTCAATGTACCACGACTGCGCTTTTGGGGCTTGGTTAGTGAATGATGAGAAGTTTAGGAGCGCCAAGGCAGGGAACGCGCAGATGGATTGGGGGGCCAGGGTAATGTACTTATGGGCGAGCTACACAGTGGTTTGCAATACGTCCAGCAGGCAGTTAGGGACAGGGAGACAGGCTCAGGCCTTTCAGAGCTGCACAGGCTCGGCGTATGGAAAGGGAGTCTGTTGGGCCTTTAATAAAACAACCTGTGCATGCACATTTAAACACATTTGTTTGTTTTGTGGGATGCTCAGGCACGGGGAGGCCAAGTGTGCAAAAAACAAACAAAGAGAAGAAGTGAAGGATTAGCGTTGGGGGAGCCACTGGCGGATTTGCCCTCACCGGTGAGGGTGAACGTATTAAGGGGTTGGGCAACTGGGTACAGGAGGCACAAGGAGGCGCAACTACTAGTGGAGGGTTTCTTACAAGGTTTCAGGATTCCGGTGTGGGAATTTACAATGCTACTGTTCCAGAGAGATGGGGGAGAGCAGAGAAGCCAATCAGGATTGGTGTTGGACATGTTGGAGAAAGAACGGAGGTTGGGTAGGATGCCGGGACCTTTCAAGTCCCCACCACTGCCAAAGTTAGTTTGTTGACCAGTGGGGATAGTCCCCAAAAAGGAGCCTGAGAAATTCAGATTGATTCACACCTTATCATTTCCCAGGGGCACATCAGTAAACAATGCAATTGGCTGCAGTAAGGGTTTTTTGCTGGACTAAAAACTAGAGCACCCCCCTCCTCAGATTTCACAGTAAAAAAAGGCCCTGATTGGGTGGAGGAGAATGTAGGCTTCGCAGGGCGACAGCAGGTGTCCTCGTGATCCAAAGAAATTAGCTGAAATCTTGGGTCGCCTGGCAGATATTTTCAGGGATGCGTGGGAAGTGGCTTTGTTCAGGGCAGCATTTGTTCTGTAAGGTATGTGTCATTTGATGGGGCACTGGCTAGATTACAGAAATTGGGGAAAGGTGTCTTATTGGCAAAATCCGATATCAAATCGGCATTACGATTATTGCCACTACACCCCGATGATTACCATTCACTGGGTTTCTGAAAAAGGGGTGGAGGATTTTACTTTGACAAATGTATGCCAATGGGATGTTCGGTGTCATATCCCTACTTCGAGATGTTACATGTCTTTACCTCGAAAAATATACATCGAGGACATGTTTTACCGATATTTCTTTATCGAAAACTGTTTCACTGAATTTGCATACATAAATATGAAACACTTTTACCGTAAAGAGTTTCGGTATGTAAACACTTTTCATTTTTGAATGTAAAAATGCAGTTTATGTGAAAAACAATCAGCAAAACAAGCATAAAGTCAGAAGGAGCTGTCCAGTGCCGAACTAGATTGCATACAATAACAATCTAGTTCAGCACTGGACAGCTCCCTCTGACTTGTGTAGTCTCAGCAAGTAATTTCAGCACTGGACAGCACCCGCAAAACAAGCATAATGTCAGAGGTAGCTGTTGAGTGCTGAACTAGATTGCATACATTTTTTTTAAGGTATTCCACATGGATAAGACAATTCCTGGGACATGTCTGGGGTTTGGGAATAAGAGTAGAGGCGGCCAGAACAAAAATGGCTGCAGTAAGGGTTTTTTGCTGGACTAAAAACTAGAGCACCCCCCTCCTCAGATTTCACAGTAAAAAAGGCCCTGATTGGGTGGAGGAGAATGTAGGCTTCGCAGGGCGACAGCAGGTGTCCTCTAGATCCAAAGAAATTAGCTGAAATCTTGGGGCGCCTGGCAGATATTTTCAGGGATGCGTGGGAAGTGGCTCTGTTCAGGGCAGCATTTGTAATGGCTTTCAGGATAGAGGAACTGGTGGGGCCTCGAGAACAGACAGGATAGGGGGGTTGATACGTGAGGACCTGTCAAGGGATGGGAGGCCCAGATAATTCTATGGCTGAGAAAATCAAAAACCGACCAGGAAGGAAAAGGGGTTGGGGTCTCACTTAAATGGCAGGCCAGGGCGGAAATCTGCCCAGTGAGGTTGCTGGGAGCTTTCCTTGTCATGAGAGGGGAGTAGAGAGGTCCCTTTTTCTAGCATAGGGATGGGTCGTGCCTCTCGAGATTTCAATTTAGGAAAGTTTTTGAAAAAGTGATGTAGGGCGCAGGGCTTGGTGGATAGGTTTCGGCCCTCATTCATTCAGGATTGGGGCGGCCACTATGGCGGCCAGATTTGGGTGCAAGCAAAGTAAAATTAGGGAAATTGGACAATGGAAGTCCAGGGCTTACAAAGGATACATTAGGCATCGCTTGCCATCACTTGGCATGTTGACAGGAGCCAGTGAGAGACACACAAGAAGGGAGGGGGGTAGTGACGGACAGGATGCTGTTAATATGTGACTACCTGAACAGAGTGGATTGTGAAGCCAGTGGTGTGGGTCGTGGGGCACTCGTTCGTAAAGAGAATGGAGAGGAGGCTGGGAGACCGGCCCGAATTGTTGTCGGGCGCACCAGAGTTCGACATATGCTGGATTGGTGCATTGGGTTTGCGGGTACACCGAGTTGGTTGTGTGTTAGAGGAGAGAAAAACTGATTGAAGGTTACCGTATCCGGATTTGGTGATCTTACACATGGGGGGCAACAATCTGGTACAACGGGGGAGAACAGCACTGATCATGGACCTGTTGTCTTTATTTTGTTGGTTTGGACAATTTTGCCCGAAGGCATTGCTCGCATGGTCACAAATTATACCACAGGTGAACTGGGGGTCCGCTGTGCCTTTGCGTCTTTTGAACATTGAAGCACAAAAAATATATAGGGGGATGGCCCGGCTTTCCGGATACAATGGGCGGCTATGGATTATTGAGAATGGGTTATTAAGAGGACCAGAGACTTGTCATCAGGACGGGGTGCACCTATCTCAACAGGGCACTGAACTTTTATGGCAGAATTTTTTGGCAGTAATGAGAACATTTGTGCTCGTTAGGGGGGGTACAGACCGGTGGGTCTGTGCCCCTGTGGCAGGCGGGGGAGGACCACAGAGACATTAGAATCCACTTTGGGGGACTCCAGAGCTGGAATTAGAGGAAGGGGAGTGCACAGAATTCATTGACAGCTACCGGGGGATACAGGAGGGGGAGAGCGTGTGGGGGTGGGGTTAGGAGGCAAGTTGGGTAACGAAGGGTCGGCCTCCTGGGATCACCCCACCACAAAGAGCAGGGCATGGTGGGGACGGGATAGGGCGTCACCACCATGCACCGCCTTGAAGAGCGGAGGGTGTGCTCCACCTGGACCACCTGTCAGTACTAGGAGATTTTTTGTTATTGATGAGGTGTGGTTTTTAAGTTGCATTTCTTGTTATGATGTATGGCATCAAATGTGAAGGTGTTTGTGTGTATGTCTCATGCCCGGCATGTCCTTCCTGTAGAAACCACAAAAGGCAAATACCTGGCCTTGTGAGGATGCCGGATTGGAAGGGCCAGGGGGCAGCCGGGGGGCATGGGAGGGGCTGGGCTGACTGGAGGCCGGAAGCAACAGGTGGAACCGGTTCCACGAGAGGGGGCCAGGCAGGTCTTGCAGGCTCGGGCCCGGTGGGCGAGCGCAGTGGTGCAAAATGTCCCGTAAAAGGTGTGTCAAAAGTGCAAAGGTGCACAGTTCTCTACCTTTCCCTGGGAGGATTTCGCGCTGCTGTGTTCCTGCCGTCCGGACCTGGACTGTAGACTTGACTGCATCAGAAGTGCTTTTTCCATCCCACCCACGCTGGATAGCGGAGTTCGGGGGAGGGAAAGAGAGGAGAGAGGGTTGCAGGTATGGGAGGACCACACAGTCATTAGAATCCCCTTCCGGGGGACTCCAGAGCTGGAATTAGTGGAAAGGGAGAGCACAGTATGCCCCCCTGTCCAATTAATGGACAGCTGCCGGGGGGTCCCAGCAGGGGAGAGGGTTTGGTGGGTGGGGTCTGGAGGCAAGTTGGATAATGAAGGGTGGGCCTCCTAGGATCGCCCCATCACAAGGAGCAGGGCATGGTGGGGATGGGATAGGGCATCACCACCATGCGCCACCTTGAAGGGCAGAGGGCATAGTCCGCCAGGACTACCTGTCAGTACAAGTGATTTTTAAAAAAATAAACTTTCTTTATTGGTTGATTCAAATCTCAAGGCTTACAACATTACAACATAAGTTTGAGGCACAACAACGAAATCCAGTACAGGCAGGGTATCACATGATTTGAAGCAGGGCTTCCCCAGGTGACACATAGCCTAGAGGGGTAGCCTTGTCCATAAACTCCATTCTAGCCTGTAGATTAATGTGCGATGTATAGGTGGTTGCAGTCCCTGGCCTATAGATCAGGTGTTATCTCCCCTGCCTCCGACTCTGAGCCCTGAGACAAGAGGTAGGACTCAAAGGGGGCCCAAATGTTCTTGGGCCTAGTCTGCGGGCCGCACAGCAACCTGTATTCCCTGTCGGCATCACTAAGCCAGATCAAGTCCTTGAGCCAGGTATTTACCCCGGCTGGGGTTGCACCGGTCCATTTCAATAAAATGCACCTCCTCACCATTATCATACATGTTGTGAGTAGTTTTCAACTGCCTTTAGGAATCCCAGGTGACCAGCCAAACATGCAGCACAGTAATTCACATGGTATCTCCCTCCCCAGCATAGCAGAGACAGCTTCCACCACCCCCTTCCAAAACTCCTGCCATTTGGGGCACATCCATAAGATATAAATAAAGTCAGCTGATTCACTGTTATATCTTGGGCAGCTGCTCGCCCTGGTGTGCTTAAACAAGTTGAGGCAGACTGGAGTTATGTATACTCTGTGCAGAGTTTTGTATTGAATCAATTGTAGACATGTATTGAATTCCCCGCTATGCATGTGCTCATAAAGCACTGCCATTTATTTGTCTGTGAAGAGGGTTCTCGCATCCCCCTCCCATTGCTGGCTGCACTTGAGAGTTTCCCGGGGGGGTGTCTCGCTGAATAAGCCCCTAGATTGTAGAGACCACCCGCCTTGCAGCTGGGGAGCCCACTAGGCATTGCAACAGCAGTAGTGTTGGTGGAATATTAGGAAACAGTGGGGACCATGCTTTGAATGCCACCCGGATTCTGAAGTATCTGAGTGTGTGATGGAACCCCCCACCGATCCTAGCAGAGAATTGCTTCTGTGATACAAATGCCCCCTCAGGGTATAAATCAGCCATGCATTCAATCCCTGCCCTTTTCCACTCTTGCATTACTGCCTCATCAGAGGTCGGTGGGATACACTCTATTTTCCATATCTGGAGGCCCGGGTCAAAAGGATATCGATCTGCAGTTGTTTCAATGCCCTATTCCATGCGTGGATCGTGCAGGCCACTGGGTCAAATTTGCATTTGTCTGCCACCTTCCTTGATAACAGGGCCCCCTGTAGTGTGAAAGGGTGCATCAAGCCTCTCTCAATTCGTACATGGGGATAACGAAGGGCCCCCAGCATCCAGTAGGATGCAAAGTGTAGCTGAGCGGCTAAGAAGTACAACTCCATGTACGGTGCTGCCATGCCACCGCACTCCCAGGGGTGGATCAGGGTATCCCAGCTCACCCTTGGGGCCTGTGGCTGCCATGCTAGCCTAACCAGCTGGGCACTCAGCTCAGCGAAGTAGCTAACTCCCGGCCACATGGGGATATTTTGGAAAATATAGAGGAGTTTAGGGACTACAACCATTTTGGCTATTGCTATCTGCCCCAGCAGCGAGAGTGGAAGTCTACACCACCCATCCACCCTAGACCTCAGTGCGTTCAGATACCTAATGTGATTGTCCTCTAGCAGTGTCCGGCCATCGCGGCTCACCCACACCCCAAGGTATGTGACTGACTTTTGCTCCCATCTGTATCCCCCAGTATCAGCAGGTCTGACCGGGCCCTCATTCAGTGGGAAAAGGATTGATTTAGTCCAGTTTTTTTTTAATACCAGATGCCCGCCCAAACTCTGCTATTTCCTGCGAGAGTGGTCTCAGGTTAGTCACAGGGTGTCTAAGGTATAGAATAGCATTATCCACATACAGCGATACTAGTTCCCTAGTGCCGCCCAGTGCTAGTCCCCTTGCTAGGTGTAATTTGCGTAGCGAGCCACCATGGGCTCTATCGCCAATGCAAAGAGCAGTGGCGACAGCGGGCATTCTTGCCTAGTTCACGACCCAGCAGGAAGGCCCTGAATCGTTTCCCATCTAGAACAATTTGTGCGTTCGCCCTAGTGTACAGTAAGCGCACTGTCACCAAGAATACTCTAGGATGTCTATCGGCCGCAGGACCTCAAATAGGTAGCACCACTCAACAGAGTCAAACGCTTTCTCCATGTCGAGAAGCGCTGTGACCGCCTGCACTTTGGGGTCTATCTGGGCCAGGATAGCGAAGAGTCTGTGCAGGTTCAATGTCGATCGTCCCGGGATGAAGCCCGACTGGTCCATGTGGACTATGGTAGACACGAACGGGAGCAACCGGTCCACCAGCCCCTTTGCTAAGATTTTTGCATCCAGGTTGAGCAGGGAGATGGGGCAATACAAAGAACACTCCACTTGGTCCTTCTCAGGCTTGAGAATCAACCTGATCACCGCCTCTCACAAAGTAGGGGGAAGCTGACCCATCTTCATCACCTCTTATCACACTGACAACAAGTGCTGGACGAACTTGGGCCCAGCTCTTTATAGAACTTGGCTGTGACTCTGTCTGTGCCGGTTGCTTTGTCTGGGGGGAGAGTGTGTATAGCAAGCAGAATTTCGTTATGCGTAACAGGTTTCGCAAGGACCTCAATTGCCTAACGTTGCAGCACAGGCAAGGATGCCTCGCGCACATATTGCTCCAGCTCGAGGGCCGGTATCGACCCCCTAGATGTGTATAAGCGTTTGCAGTACTGGCAGAAGACATTCAGAATAGCATCCGGCTTTACCACCACCTCGCCAACCTCGTTTCTCATAGCAGCAATAACTGTAGCACCCCTTTCACAACTAAGCATTGCTGCAAGTTGCCTGCCCGGCCTGCCCTCCTCCCCGTATCTACCAGCCATTGCTGGGCGACCGAGGACATGCCGTCTGGATCTTCCCCATCCTCAGCCCTGTTCTCATAGCGCTTGATTTCCAGCTCTGTCTCAGACAATTGCCTGCATATTGTCTTCAGCATCCCCTGCTCCAGAGACAGGCATCCCCTGCAGCATCACCTTAAATCCCTCCCACATGAAGCTCATCGTAGAGACCGTTCCCAAGTTCTCCTAAAAGTAGAATTTGACTAGGTTCAGCACTTCACTTTTAAACACAATGTCCGCAAGGGCTGCCGCTTTAAACCTCCAGAAGGGACCGGGGACCGCCTCACCACCTGGATCCAATGACCAGAGGACGGGGGAGTGGTCTGACAATGTTCTGGGGAGAAGGGTACAGTCGGTCTTTCTACGTATAAAGGGCAGGCTTGCTAGGATATAATCTATACGCGACGAGGTGTTGTGGACCGTTGAGTGGAACGTATATTCCCTGCCCTCTGGTTAGAATAGCCGCCACACATCTCCCAACTCCAGCTCCACCATACACTGCTGCCCCGTTTCCATTGCTCTAATGTGCTGGAGAGAGCCCCCCACTGATCTGTCCCTCTCTGGGTCAAGAGCAACATTAAGCCCCCCCCCCCAAATGATATTAGTATGTAGAAATTTGTAGCACTTGGATAGCAGGGACTCATAGAAGGAGGGGTCATCTACATTCGGGCCATAAATGTTAACGAACGTGACCAATGTGGAACCCCAAACAATCTGGCACAATCACAAACCTTGCAGCCGGGTCAATTACAGTTTCCATAGTGCAAAACCACAGTGAATTATTTATATTAGTATCATGGCACCCGCTGACTACGTAGAATAGGATGTGTAATACTTGAACTCTCTTCAAGACCTAGCCATGTCTTCATTTCACCTCCCAACCAGGTGGGATTCCTGCAAAAGGAACACCTTAGCTCCATGCCTCTCACAATACTGGATCTCCTTGCGAGTCTTGCGTGGGTTGTTAAGCCTGCGCACGTTCCAGCTTATGATCTTACAGCTAGCAATAGACCGTGCGTTGTTTCATATGGGCCCGCCCTGCCACCATATATATCCCGCATCTCACCTCCTAAATAACCTGTGTACAGAGATGTGAATCATTTTGTGATAACAACCCCCAACATGCTCCCCACAACCTCCACCTTCTCAAACACCCCCATGGCAACCAATATGCCCACCCACACAGCCCAGCCCCACTGGCAGTGAATTGAGCTGCCCCCACCACCTCCCTCAGACTAACAATTATCATGGGCCACTGCCTGGGTACGCCGGCCTCCATAACTCAAGGCACCGCCCACCATTGCAGACCTCAGGGGGAGGCCCTTGTAGTATCACCTTAGCTCAGCTGCTGGACTGATTCATTAGATATGCAAACATATCTAAACCCCACCAGTAGAAACATAAAACTTCAACAGTAGATTTGCAGGGGCAACTGCGGTTAGGGGCTGCCAGAGTTCTCCCTTCCACATACACCTTGGTGTGCTGTCCAGGGCAGAATTATCCCCGGGGATGCTGGGCTTGGAGTTCAACAACCTCCTCACTCCTTTGGCGTCCCCAGAAAGTAGTTTAAAGCCCCTAGATCGGTAAAGAAATGTGCTTGACCTCCGTGCTGTACCCACAGCTTGGATGTATAGAGCATGGTATATTGTAGACCCCGCTCCCGGGGGTCCGTTTTGCTGCCAAAAACGATACGTGAGCCTTCTGCACTGACAGGATGAAGTCTGGGTAAAATGACACTCAAGAGTTCTGATATGTGAAGTCTGCCAGTTCTCGGGCCCTACACAGAATTGTGTTGCGATGCCAGTAATTCAGCAAGCGTGCTATTATCGGGCGGGGACTCTGGCCCGGTTTCGGTACCACCTGGAACACCTGATGTTCCCTTTCAATCAGGAATTGAATTGGTAGTGGGGTGTCTGCAGCACTTCCCGGACAAGTTTTTCCACAGAAATCTCCATATTCTGTTGCGGGACGGATTCCAGAACCCCTTCCACCCGGATGTTGTTCCGCCGGAGTATTACCTCCAAATCCTCCTGCTTTTCCTTGATTGCAGAGACCTCTCTGTGGAGGGCGCGTATCGCCTGCATAGCCTCGCCGCTGGTATCCTCCAGGGCCCTCACTCTGTGCTCTGCTTCAGATATACTTCCACTCTTCTTCTCGGTCTGTTCTTGCATGCGGTCGATAGGCCATGCCATCCAGTTTTGTGTTGATGGAAGCGAAGCTATCCCGATTTCCGCCAGTGCCAGGCTGTGTTCCAATGTCAGCGCTACACTGGCGGACTTCGAGGGGACCTCTTCTTGGTTAGATATGCTAGGTCTGTCCATGGTGTCCTGGGGTGTCAGCATCTTCTCCCGTCCCCTCTTAAGCCCTCCTTCTGGGAGAAGGGCAGGCGAGATTGCCGTTTGTTCCCCATGGCCATGCGGCTCCCCACCCCGTCGTCTCTCCGTATGGTAACCAGGGAGGCGATATGCCCCTGTCTGCCTTCTGGGTGTAACTAGCAGCAGCACCTGCTGGGTCTCCTAGTGGAAGGCGAGGGCTTAAACCCCTCCAAGCAGAGGCAGTTGATGCAAAGTATGCAAGCTCTGTGTCCTCCTATCAATTTCTCAGGCACAGTCCCAGGAACAATGATCAAGCCAATGGGGGCAGCCAGGCTGAAGTACGGCAGGAGGTGGAGCTGGCACTCACCCCTGAGAAGGGGGGCTCTCAGCTACTTGGTTCTCTGAGAGTTCATCCCTCCTCCCAGCTGTGGCCACCCCCATGCCCAACTCCTCCCCAGAGTCTGTTTTAGCGTGTTTGTAGAGGCTCCAGGGGTTTGCACTGGTGCCCAGGGGCAGCACCAGCAAAACGGGTATCCTGTTGCGGGACTGGTGTCCACTAAATGTTGGGGTCGCTGTTAGCCCCCTGCGCAGATTGCCCATGGCACGCCCTTGCACCTGCAAGTAGTAGTGGCTCACTGCATACACAAGGCACGACTAGGCCACATGTAGCCCCTGTATACTGATGGGACATCAATGTTTGTTGAAAGGTGGGGGCCCTGGGTATGCACACTGGCACCCAAGGGCAGCACCAGTGGAGTGGGAGTGTAGAGAAGGTCCCAGACATGGCCTACACCCCAACCCCACAGTTTGAGGTACCAGGAACATACTTGCCAGTGTACGTGACGTATGAGGAACAATTGAACCAACAGAGAACTGCACTGGGCCTATGCTCAGTGCCCATCAGAAGGGCAATGCCTGTTGAAGTGCCTATAACCAGACAACCATGGGCAGCTCGGTACCCGCTCAGGCAAAGGTACCAGCAGCTGGCCCGAAGTGAAAATTACTTACAGGCCATCCCCGAAGAGACCCAAAGAGCCCTAATGGAGGGTAAATAGTGATGACATAAGAGCCCAGACAGTCGTACAAGATGCACATAAATGACAAGCGAAAAGGATAACATGAACATAAACAACAATCGAAAGATGACGCACAAGGACGAAATGGAAAGAATAATGATGTAATGGACTTATAAGAAGAAACAATGTTTTGTAAAGCAGAATTAAGCCCATGCTGCAAGGGGCTAACAAGGCCAAGATTCATATTCCAGCCAAGGCCAGAGGAACGAGCGGAATCGAAACTCAGTATGAAGCAGCTAATGCCTGGGAATTCGAGGTCAACCTAAGGAAGGGAGGAGAGCAGCAACCTCAGAGAATTGAAACGTCAGAGCATACTAGCCAGCCAGTGAAGGTCGAGATAAAGAGGCCCCTGGCAGGTGGCGAGGCTACAGATTAATCAAATACACGATTAACAGGAAAATGAAGCAGATTCACGGTGAACAGACACGTGACCAGCCAGGCATGAAGAGGTACCAAGTCTGATGTCACCCAGAACCAAGGATGCCATAACCTTTCCAGTTAAGAGGATACAGTTTCGAGGCCATCCTCAGCCAACTAATTGACACGTAGCCCTAAAAGTACTGATTGATGGAAAGGAGGCAGGGTGAATCTTGGGGCTCAAGGCACCTGTGTGTCCATTCTGCATGCTGCTAATTAAAGTGGAGATTTATTTCTAGGGGTGTAACCCACGCAATCACAATGGACCAAATAATCTAGGGTCCTATAGCTTGTAGAACCAATAAGACGTCGTAGTTGTAGCCACGTCTATCATGAGTGATGTAGAGGGATGGGCGTAGACGCCCACCCGATAGGAGTTATCCAATCCTCCCGCTCTTACCATATACAGATAAAGCACCTATACTTAAGTTACTTTTTCCAACCAATAGAATTGCATGACTAACTTTGAGTTTTACACGTCAAATGATGACGAATTTTGCCTATAAGAATTACTGTTCGAATGGAGAAGTCGGGAGTTGAAGCGAGACAGGCGATCGCGACACTGTTGATTACCATTTGTTTCCCCGTTTTTTGTACTTGTCATTAAACGGACTTCCCTTTGCCAAACTATTGAGTTGTCCTTATTGAATTGTGTTGGAGTAAGAGAATCCTGCACCCCATCCCCCTCAAGGTACAGCTATCTTTTCTTACAGGTACCCAAGGGTGAGCTCTGACCTATGGGCCCGCAGAGGACGCTCTGCCCTCCAGTACACTTGGTAGCGGTGGGATGGTTTTGACCATCAACTATTGATTAATTATTACTAAGACACCTATTGACCGTTGACACGAAGTAACTCTAGGTCTTCGGCAATATCACAAGCCATTCGGCCGAGTGGACTGAGAAGCTTCCTGTGGACAATGATAGTGTATGTCCATAAAAAACTGCAGTGGGTCTGAAGGAACCTGACTTAAAGAGCATAACCCTTCCCATTCCTACAGCAGCTGATCGGACGAAAAGGCTGAGGAGGCATAAAAGAGGGGCGGTGATCCCGAGGATCCAAAGAGGCAAGATGCGAGCGGTGAGTGAAACAATAAATTCAACATTTTGGCAAATGTCTTGTACGCATTAGAACAAGTAAGGGAAAAGGTAACGGAGGGAGGAGGAAAATAAAATAGTCAGAAGTAGAGAAGACTGTATATATATAAGGGGATAATGACTCGAGCATAATAGAGAAAACAGTGGTTACCGGGAGGGGCACCCGAGAGAAAAAACAGAGGATACCAGGAAGGACACCTGAGATAAAAAAGTAAGAGGATTTGCCTTGTTCCTGCGCTTTAATATAGCGGTCAGAAGAAACGTGAACTCAGAGCCCATATAATAGGGGACGATTAGGCTACTGTGACGATTAAAGACGTCACAAAAGGTGTTTGTTTAAACTCCATGTCGGGGTATTGATTAGAAGGCAGGGATATGTGTGTCCAGCTGGTGTCCGTCTAGTCTGTCAAGTGTCTGCCGTGTGTGTTCTGTTATATGTCAAATGTAAAAAAACTGTATCGTTGATTATTTGAAATGAAGTTTGGTTTTTACGCAATTCTGTAACTAAGATGGAATTGCCAATTGATTGATGTTCTTGAGTAAATTGATGATATAGAATTTTTGCAGGAAAAATATTGAAATTGCATGAAAATATTATTGGTAATGAAATTTAAGAATGGAGGAGATTACCCCACTTGTCCACTTATGTAAGCAGTTACCCAAACATGCACCCAAGCTTAAAGAATATAGCACCGACTGGGTCAAGGGTACCGCCCACAAGATGTTTATGCTGTGGCCACAGAATGGGTCCCTATCCAAAGCCGTCTTACAACATATAATGACTTATCTGCATGCCACATATACAGGTAAGAAACTAGAGAAATGCCTCACTGTTCTCGAACTGTGGAAAATGTTCGAACAGACGAAGGAGGAAGAACCACCTGCAGGCTGGATAGTAAACGTATGCACGGAGGGGGGTGAGACGCCTACCGCACCAAATCAAGGGAAGTCAGTCTGAGGGACTTTACCCGCTAAGGGAGCTCAAGGCAGCCACAGAATATAGCAATCCCGCGTATGAGTGACCTACGTACAGTACTGATGAAATCAAGGGGAATGATCAGGAAATTAATCTTACCTCCGCAGTCCCGAGGGACAAGGAGAGAAGCAATGATGAAAGAAAGGACCAGGCACAGATTGGTGCCCCTCTCGATAAAGAGAGAGAAGGAAAGAAGTGGAAAGGAAGCGAAGATAGAGCTGATGAGTTAGCATTCACAAAAGATAAATGGATGCGAGGACAGATATTATTGAAACTCGATGGAAAGGGAGGTGATGATGTGAGACCGAGAGAGAAGTCTGATGAGACGCAAAGAAGAGAGAATGAAAAGGAGAAGGAAATAAGGGACGAAAGGATCAAAAGGAAAGATAGGCTGAGGCAACAACAGCTATATCGCGAAGAGCAAGAAAAATAGCTTTTTTGCAAACAGAAGGCAGCCTATGACCAGTACAGACAGAATCAGCAAAGTTTGGAAGAAGAGCAAAGAGTACGTGAAAAAAGGATAAAGAGGCGAAAGGATGAGGAAGTTAGAATGTTAAATGATGGAAGGAATGAAAAAAAGGGGAAGAAGAAAGGACTAGAGAAGACGCAAGGAGACGCAATGAAGTCGATGAGGATATAGAACGTAAGCATAGACAGATGGCACGGGATCTCAAATATTTGGTGCAGGAAGATAAAAAACCTAATCCTGTTGTAGAATGGGAAGACATCGAAGAATTATTTCCTGCGTATGACTCAGTACCAGGCACGAGTGGGGCGAATATTGATGATGACTTTGACACCAGAAGCATCGGGGAAACGATTGATAAAATATACGATGAAATGGGGCTGGACCAAATATCCAAAGGTGGAAGGGAAGACGAGCGCTTGGAAAGCACTCAACTGTATGACACTGAGGATGTCACCCGAAGTAGTGGGAGCAGGGGACTGTCCCTGGACAGGCTAGAAATTAGTAAGAATGACGAAGATGCAAGAAGTTGCGTGAACTGGGAACAATCAGCGTCCGACTCCGGTGGGGAGACGGAGGATGAGGCACACAAAGAAGGGAGACGGCACGAGAAGCGGCTCCCAAGGGACAAAGGGGTACAATGGTCAGGCGCCAGTGAGTCTGCATTAGGGCATCAGAGTCTGTCACGCAGCCTCGCCGACTTTAAGGAACACCCCACGGTCAGAGGGGGGTGTCAGCACCTGCCTATGTATACAGGTTGAGGACATTACCAGGTAGACGGCAATGTGGGAATGCTACTCCAGTAATAGACAGGAGAGCTATAGGGAAAGAGAAGGAGGACTGCGCATTCCAATTCCCGCTACTAGAAAAAGGGGGAGCAAGATCGCAATCTATTCCATGGCCACACATGGATCGAGAGAACCTGAAAAATAAGCTTCCAATGCTGACATCGGGAGCCGGGAAGTGGATACACGAGTTGGAAAAAATGGCAGGGGGTGTCACATTAGCTATAGGGGACATTAAGGGTCTCCTGATCCCCATATTTGGTGAGAGAGCAGACGATGTATGGAAACGGGCTGGGGATCCTGGTGTAACCATAATTAACACTACCCATGATGGAGAGCCATTTAATAATTGTAGAGCAGCGGTGTGGAAAGCGCTACGAGTATTGCACCCAGACACTTCCGATACGGGAGCTATAATGACTAGAAAAATGAAAGAGCCAGAGGATCCGTTGATTTATATTCAGAATTTTCAAGACGCATGGGTGCTCGAAACGCATGAATCTTGGACGAAATCTATCCCTGTATTCTACCATATATTGTGCCAAGGGTTGCCTGAACCGGTGCAAAACCAGCTCAAGAAATTGGTAGGAGTAGAAGCTAAACCATGGGCCGGAATACAGTTGACAATTGCACATTACTGTAGATCGTTGCAAGAAAAGAATCAAAAAAAGGAGGCAACTTGTAAGGGTGAGGAAGCGAAACTGGTGCAAAATAAACTCTCAAAGTATGCTCTTGAAGGGGCTATGCTGACCAGCCCAGCTGAATCAAACGTATAACAGGCGACTAACCCGTCGCAGAATAAGCAGGGTAATGCGGGATTTTACCCAAGGGGAAGGGGATTCAGAGGAAGAGGATGGCAGAGAAATCAGGGAGGGTTTCAAAGTAATCCGGGAGGTTTCCAGAATAATCAAGGAGGCTTTGAAAACGTGCAGATGGGCAGTCCAGATATGCCAAATGGACAGATGGCCTGACCACCGCCAGTGTTTTGGCTGTGTGGAATGGGACATGTGGGGCACTCGTGCAGAAGCCAAGGCGCGTGTCAAAATGGTCAAGGAATGGGAGCAGGCACGGTGAATCCGCCTGCTATCCCACAACAGGGCGGTGCACAGAATCACACAGTGCAGCAGCAAGCGCTGGGCTTGCAGCAAGGTGCACAGCAAGGGGTTCAACCCTCGAACATGGGGAATGCTCCACAAGGGCAATACCAACAGGCACCACCGCAAATGTCTCAGGGAACAAACCCCAGAGGGGGAGTCAAACCTGGAAATGGAGGAAATCCACAAGTATACAGAGGACTTAACTTATACATGAAATAGGACAACTCGCTGGGAACCCTGATGTGTTCTATCCTATCAGTGACACCAGACCCTAACAGGGAACCAAGGGTAAATGTCGTCATAGGGGGAATATTCCTTCTTAGTTGACATGGGTGCTACACGCTCGTGCATACGAGAAGGCAAATTTTCCTTGTCCGGCCAGGCCATAGATACTCAGAGTTTTACAGGAGCTCACAGCAGAGTTCCCTTTATGGCCAATCTCCCAGTCTCTGTAGGAGATTGTGAGATGAATGTACCTTTACTATATTCACGTCAGACCCCAGTAAACATTTTGGGTCGGGACTTAATGACAAAGTTGAATATGACTATCTTGTTCACAGAGGAGGGCATAGTATGGTCCACTCCAGGTATGCATTATTTGAACGTGTGCGAAATGATCAGAGCATACTCCGGACGCATAGCCATGAGAGCTATACCATTAGAACCAGAAGTCTTCGCATATGGCGTGTGCTTGCTTATGGTGGGATTGCCAGGCCTCGCAGATAGAACTATGAGAACCCCTGATGAGTTCCCCTTCAGGCCAAGAATACCTATGCATGAAGAAGAGGGACAAGTATTTCCCTTAACAATACATTGTGCAGCAGTGCGAGGGAAAGTAGCATTGGTCGAAGGATACGATGATGAAGGCAGACAATGGTGCGCGATTATCGCCATTGAAGAAGGGTATCGAGTGACTGACGTCACCGATGATGATCTGTTCGAACAACACCCTGACTTAGAAGAGACGAGGGTAGAAGTAAGTCTCATATTCTGGGTCAAAATGATCAAACGAGAATTGCCACAGAGAATGATGTTGGCACTGATCCGTCCTGCATACTTTGATGACGACATGGCCCAGGTGCCTGTCTCAGTATGGACTACAGGACCCTATGACGTAGGCCTCCTAAAGGGGGTGGGAGAAGTGAAAATCAAATTGAAACCAGGAGCAATTTTACCAAGAGCGTGACAATATCCCATGTCCAGAGAAGCGGATGAAGGGATCGTGAAGACAATTTCTGCCATGATGGATCAGGGCATCCTAGTGACGTCAGAATCACCTTTTAACACAGTGATTTACCCTGTCAAGAAATCAAAGGGAGGGTCTTGGCATTTAATTCAAGATTTAAGAGCATTAAACGATATTGTTGAAGTCGAGTTCCCTATAGTCCCTAATCCATCTACGATCTTGTGTAACATACCGATCGAGGCAAAATACTTCACAGTGATTGATTTGAAAAATGCTTTTTTCTCAATCCTGTTACACCGTGACTCGCAAGATCTGATGTCATTCACATTCAGACAAATGAGTCTGAAGAACACGAGATTGCCACAGGGGTATTGTGAGTCCCCGTCCATTTTCAACAGAGTCCTGCAAATGGACCTAAGCAACATTGCAGTAGACAGTGTTGTTTTGCAGTATGTGGATGACATTCTGATCTGCAGCACCACTGAAGAGCAATGCAGGCACGATTCAGTCCATTTACTGAGCACACTGGCTGAGAAAGGATATAAGGTTGACAAAGAAAAGTTACAATACTCTCAACAAGAGGTGCTATACATAGGCCAGTTAATCTCACACGAGGGAAAAAAGGTCACCCCAGAAAGGGCTGAAGCTATCATGAACAGGGCTAAGCCGCTCACGATAAAGCAAATGCAGAGCTTCCTAGGCTTGTGCAATTATGTTAGAGCATGGGTCTTCGATTACAGCTTGTATACCAAGCCCTTGCTCCAGGCCCTAAAGAAGGCCCAGGCGACAAAGGAAAAGATTGAATGGACTGAGGCAATGGAGAAAGGGATTTGCAGAACTCAAGAGGGTGATTTGTACAGCCCCAGTTCTCGGGATTCCTAATTATGCAGAGGAATTCTACCTGTTCTCACACACGAATGGCAACATTATGACGGCAGTACTTGCCCAAAGAACCTCGCTGGGGTACAAAGCCCTGGCATATTACAGTGGGAGCCTGGACCCAGTCATGAGAGGCACCTTCCCATGCAAACAAAGTTTAGCTGCCGCAGCGTTCGCCATCGAGAAGGCGACAACCATTGTAATGGGCTGTTCCATGACGTTATACGTCGAGCACTCATTATTTGCCATCTTGGAGAAACCAAAAGGCACATTGACATCACAGAGGGCTTCTGCCGATCAACTGATTATATCTAATCCATCGATCAAAATAGTTTGATGTAAAACTGTAAACCCAGCTACCTTCATAGCTGAGCCAGTCACTGAAGGAGAGCCGATACATGACTGTGCAAACTATGAAGAGTTCTATGATGAAATCCCCAGGGTGAAGGAAAATGCCCTGGCGGAGGTGAGATCATATCGTTTTCATTGACGGTTCGTCAAGAATCGACCAAGAAGACGGACAAAGATACACAGGCATGGCCGTGGTAAAACACATAACAAATGGAAAATTTTGGGTGCTCATCAGTGCACGAACACCATCACATTATTCAGGACAGGGTGCAGAATTATTGGCGCGGATACTCGTCATTGAGAGTCAGGCAGACCAGGAAGTAACAGTATACAGTGACTCCGCCTATGTGACGTCCACTGTGCATGCAAGCCTAGCGTGATGGAAAAGGAGGGGCTACCTCCGAGCGGACGGCACGCCAGTGCAGCACGCAACCTTATTGGACAGGCTGATAAAGGCAGTGGGCATAGCGGTCATGAAGTGCACCACCCACACTAAGGGGACAGATTTCGTGCGACATGGAAACCATGAAGCAGACACCGAAGCCAAACGTATAGCATCCAAGAGAGAGACGATCATGGAAATAGAAGTGGCACGCACCCATGAACGAATGATGGTAGCTCGAGCCACACCAGAGGCCTACAGTAATATGGGGCAGACTCAACTGATGGAGCTTCAAGGGGAGGCACCGCAGGATGAAAAGAACCTGTGGAAGCATCGAGGGTGTTCTTTAAACCCCTCAGATGGGTTGTGGTGGCAAGACAGCACTGGTAAACCAGTAATGCCTGTAGCCCTACTGAAAATAGCATTGGAACAATTGTATTACCCGTTCCACATGACAAAAGAAAATCTAGCAGCAACGCTCGCAGAAGACTCGTTTATACCAAACTTATCGTAGCATGTTGCATTCTTTATGGTGAACTGCATAATCTGCCAGCAATTCACCACTGGGCACACATTAGAAGTGAGAGGAGTCATCCCCAGGCCAAATGGGCCCTTTCAGCACTTGCATGTCGATTATGTCGACATGATTCAAGTGTGTAACTGGTACAGGTACTTAATTGTAGTGGTGTGTCCATTCTCTAGATGGATAGAAGCAGGTCCCTGTACACACCCAGACTCAACCTGTGCTGCCAAATTCCTAGTGAGGGAAGTGTTCCCTAGATTGGGGGTGTGTGAGGTGATGAGGTCAGATAATGGTGCTCATTTCGTCAACGTAGTCTTTGAGCAGATCAGCTTGCTGCTTGGTATAAAGCACAAGTTCTCATCGGCGTATCATCCGGAAGGTAACAGGATTGTGAGAGGCTCAACGGCTTGTTAAAAGAAAGGATAGCCAAGTTGAAGCTTACTCTAAGGAAGGGATGGCTGCACTGTTTACCACTGGTATTGTATGCACTTCGGAACCAACCAGGCTCCGACTATCATCTTACGCAGCACGAGATAGTCACAGGAAGGAGAATGAGGACCCCCCTTATCCCTCGAGATAGATGTGATGCCCAGCCTACCCGAGAGGTCTTAGGAACCGAAACTGCAAGAGTACTTGAACTGTAAGAAATCAGTTTCACTATAATTTCAGACCAAATACAGCAATGACGAAAAGGGTTCAGCACAGCACAAGACACAGCAGGAGGCACTGAAACAGATGCAGTTCAAGGTCTATGGACGCCAATCATCTTCCCTGGTGATGCCGTGTTGGTAAGAAACCACACAAGGAAAAGGTGGGACGAGCCAAGATTCAACGGCCCGTTCATCGTAGAGGACTGCACTCCCTCAGCTGTCAAACTACAAGGCAGGAGAGCGTGGATCTTCCTTAATGACATTAAACCCTATATTAGTGAGATCCCTCTAGCTGCACCCCACCGCGAAGAAATCACAGACAATGGGGAAGAACCTCAGCACGTGCAGACGAGATCCATGATGAGGAAGAAGGACGCATGAGCAGCAAAGCCAAGACAAATGAACTCTGTTTGAAAATTGTGGCTTTAAACTAGACATGTCCTCTAAGCAAAAAAGGGGATAAGGACATAATGGACACTCTGTGCATCCTAGTTGCAGGGTGAAGAAGAGAATTATGCATCTAAGCCACAACGCACTGACAATACGAACTTTTGAATCAAGCCACACTTGGGCATTGTTGAAGAAACAAGACTCTGATAGGTAGTAAATAAGGACTTTTCGTTAAGAGCTTAACACAGTAACCCGAAGCAACCAGCACCAAGACTTTGTTTTGCAGATCTCATGGTATCACCCAGCAGATATCTCACATGGGATGTACTCACCTACTTCCAGTTAGTGCTAATATCATGTCCGTCACTTGTAGGGAGAGAAACGTGTGTCACAGACTATATTCGAGATCCTGCTAACAAGAAAGTAATCCGGCAACTGATGACTTTCATCGCGGAAGCCTTCGCCGAGTTGCCCGAATACAGTGATAAGGACACAAATGCTTCCACCACAGGTATTCATAGATGAACTCACGTACACATTTTTCTTTCGCATTATAGAGGAGTGCCCAGGACTCGTCGGGAGAACCACAGACACACTCACGTACATCAGAGATCCAAGAAACACTGAACATTTGAATCAACTGTGGATCAAGCTAAATTATGTGGTCGCAATCCATGCAGCAGGAAAGTGTAGAGACTGCTCTACAGGTCTGTGATCCAGAACCCAGCCAAGCAGGACAAATGTCCCTGTCACCCGAGGACAGCCAACTGGCTCACAATGTCCTATTCCACCTAGTCACTGACTATCCAGAAATGGTGGGAAGGCCTGCAGAGGTTGACATCATCACCTTCCTCAGAGATCCAGCTAATGTCGCCCACATGAGAACACTCCTCCATGGAATAATGCTCCAAGTGGAGCTGTCCAACTTTCAAAGAGAGCACCTAAGGAGATTCCAGTGAAACCTTCTGCCGAGGGACAGATCCAGGAGACAGAGACACTATTATTCATCTTTCCGCCGAGGGACAGATCCAAGAGACAGAGAGACAGTTCTTCATCTTTTTGCCGAGGGACAGATCAAAGAGACAGAGACACAGTTCTTCATCTTTTCGCCAAGGGACAGATCGAAGAGACAGAGAAACAGTTCCTCATCTTTCCGTCGTGGGACAGATCAAGAAGAGCAGAGAAGAGAACTTCACCATTTTGTTTTTATTTTTATTCTTATTTTTATCTCTATTTTATTTTGGTTTGATTTTGAGTGATACCATTTTTTCAATTTTTCCGCATTTGAACAGGTTCCAGCATGTCCTCAGGACTGAAGCAGATTCCAGGAGTGCATTGGGAACTCACCTATTTTGAATATACATAATGAATGTGATTTACCAAAGGTGTTAGTCTAATCTTTCTCCATAGTCCAGTAGAAGAACTGTTTCATATAACCAGAGACAATCGCCACACCGCGAGAGCACTTGACACTTTAAGATACCAAACTTTTGAGAAACAAGAACGGAGTAAGTGAAAAGAATTAAAACACTGACAATTGACTCATGATCGAAATGGCGGCTCAGAACAGTAACTTGGTCCTCCCGCAAACAGAGGGGTGGCCCCGCTTCCCGGGAAGAAAATGCTGCCAGCTGTCGTACCGATCAATCATGTGTATTTGCGTAGTAATTATAATTGTTTTTCTGTCGTTAACAATCAGAACTGCATTTTTCATTGGTGCACGAAGCGTCCCAATTTCAGTGCACCCATCGGATAAGGTATGCATGAATCTCACAAAAGCCCCTAGACCCTATATAGTAATTCCAGTCGCAAGAAAACCTGATGGTAAAGTAAACAAACTAAAATTGAATGTAATTATCAGTGATTCATACACACTTGAGGTAACGAATGAAGAGAAAAGCTGGAGACAGGGTCAGCGCGGAATGAATGAAAAAGTAGCACTGACCACTATACGCGCACACACACTGAATGCACACGGCAAGTGTCAATGTCTACAGAAACTCAAATGATGGCAACAGAAAGTACGAGACTGCCTCCCGAACAACCAGTCCCAGAAAATAGTGGAAGTGACCAAGAAGAATCAAGTGAAAGACCAACTAAGAAAGATATAACAAAAGCCCTGAAGAAGACGGAGGCAGCTACAAGAGAATTCACTGCAAAGACACAAATGCTGATAGACCATTTGTTCCCATTTATAGCTAGAGCGAAGAAACTGCATGAGGAATTGAACACTAGAACCACAGAAACTGCCGTGATAAGCACACCAGTTTCAACACAAGAAACAAGCACCAGACCCAAGACGAAGCCATACGTTGGACAGATGGTACACAGGGGGTGGTTAAAGGAGCACTAAGAGAGAATACAAGAGGAGAAGAAGTGGATCGCAAAATCTCCTCCTACCACAGTGATACAGAAAATGAAGCCTGCTCCATTGTCAAGCATGCCTGAGGATCCTCCAGCAAGAAAAAGTAGCACAGACGCATTTAGAGATATAGTTATAGCTAACTACAAAAAGACACTAAGATAAAGAGAAGCCCACATGAAGACAACAATGAACTAAACGATTACCTGGATAGCACAGCACACTTAGGAAACAACATTTGATACCAACACATGAAGGAAGTCGGAAGAAGAAAAGCTGAAGGAGAATGCTTCGTCTGTGCACTTCTACCGTACAGCATGGGAAAATCCAAGATCTTTGTGGGTGTAGAAATTGATGTCCCTACAGCACACTGTATGTCTTATGGGAAGCGACGCCTCATTGATATGGGCAACTGAAACAGAGTATCCCGATGAAGACGGTTACATCCAGGATATCAAGACAAGAAACAGAGCGCACACTTAGAATCACGTGATCAGGTACGAGAAGCCTGAATGAAAGGATCAGGAACAAGATGGGAATAAACCCAAAGATGAACGTCCAAGGAAAGACTGCCGAAGAGGCTCAAATTTGAAAAAACAGAGGCCAAATGCAGATCTGGGGAACAGTGGTTTCCCCAAATGGATGGGAAGAAGGAGCGATCTGCCGAGCATGGATGGTCCTTGGAGCCTGCCGAGAAGCAATATAGACTCACAGAGATTATGCAAACCTCTATGGCCGAAATTGGTAAACCTGCTGACCTGGGTCGAAGGCAGAGGAGGACCCTTGCAAATAGTACCACTGGAAAGCCCGAAATTGTGCTTCAGAAGCAATGGCACAAGGAAGGTGGGAGAGAATCAAAACTGCGGACGAATCTTTGAAGCTCTGGGAATGACACAGGGGACCGCAGTTATTATGGACCATTACTGGGCATGTGGATCCAAGGCATATATATAAGACTACCGAATAACTGGGGAGGCATATGCACACTAGTGAATATCCATGTTCCTTCACTATTGATCCCGAAAAGTGACCTGAGTATGGACAGTTTCCTGAAAGCTCACCTAAGTAAGAGGAGGTCTGCGGAACTGGTATCCCAAATGAAGAGGGAGAATTACTTTTCTGCCAAATCAGAAGAAGGATTTTAAGCCATCCCATATGAACACGGGCTGTTTAGCCTCACCTCATCAGTATTCACAATAATACTCTTGCCACACATCCAAGTCGGAGCAAATACTAAATGGTTGCAGATAACCAGATGGGAGTTATTGCAGACCATCAACACCACCATAAAAGGATTCAACGTGATCAAAGAAGAAATTAGAGCAATCCGATTGATGACCCTCCAGAAAAGATACGTACTTGACATGATCACAGCGATGGATGGAGGTGTTTGCGCAAAAATCGGAGAATCATGTTGCACATTACACCTTCACATGAGGAAGAAAATGGAACCCTAACAGAAGCCATAAGTGTGCTGACAAACCTAAAGAACCAGATGATCGACGAAACTGACAAAGTGGATGATGACAGCTGGTTTGGAGCACTATTCTCATGGGTCCTACAATGGATGGCGGATATTTTCAAGTTTCTGGGAGCCCTGCTAGTGATTATACTGCTAGGATTCTATGTTATCAAGATAATCATCACACAATGCCAGAAAACTGCGAAGAAAGCCATTGGGATGAAAATCATATCGATGTCAAACCTGGATGGAAGCCCAGAGACCTAACTGACAAAGAAATAAGAAACTTTGTGAAGGCCAGCGCATTTTCACCAGAAGGAACAAAGTTTGCGTACCCCAGAAAACCAAGAAAGTACGAAGGGAAATGGATCTACCGCAGCCCAAATGGGCAATGTCAGCTAATAACCTGGGACAAAGACGAACATAAAAAAACAGCAGGAAGTTTGAAAGGAGTGATAAAGATATGGACTCCAAAGACACACACGTTCACACCTTCATGTACAAACCCAGAAGATGATGAACAAGATACTGAAGAACCAAGTAAAACGAATCCAAAGGAGGTAGCAGAAGTGGTCGATGAACCGACCAGAGGGGGGAGTGCAGAGGAGGTCCCAGACATGGCCTACACCCCAACCCCACAGTTTCAGGTACCAGGAACATACTCGCCAAAACACGTGACGTATGAGGAACAATTGAACCAACAGAGAGCTGCACTGGACCTATGCCCAGTGCCCATCAGAAGGGCAATGCCTGTTGAAGGGCCAATAACCAGACAACCATGGGTAGCTCGTTACCCGCTGAGGCAACCGTACCAGCAGCTGGCCCGAAGTGAAAACTACCTACAGGCCGTCCCCGAAGAGAACCAAAGAGCCCTAATGGAGGGCAAATGGTGACGACATAAGAGTCCGGACAGTGGTACAAGATGCACATAAATGACAAGCGAAAAGGATAACATGAACATAAACAACAATCGAAAGATGACGCACAAGGACGAAATGGAAAGAATAATGATGTAATGGATTTATAAGAAGAAACGATGTTGATACATAAAGAGACGTAAGGAAACGTAGCTGTGAAGCAAGATGGAAGTATTCAACCAGCTAACGTGTGTAAATAGGCTTGGAACGCACGAAGCTAAGAAAACAGAACTGCTTGCAAAGCTTAGTAGAAGAATAGAGCGTCATGCGCCAATTATATATCTACCTCAATGAAGCACAGTATACAAGTGCAACTCCATTTTGTAAAGCAGAATTAAGCCCATGCTGTAAGGGGCTAACTAGGCCAAGATTCATATTCCAGCCCAAGCCAGAGGAACGAGCGGAATCGAAACTCAGTATGAAGCAGCTCATGCCTGGGAATTCGAGGTCAACCTAAGGAAGGGAGGACAGCAGCAACCTCTGAGAATTGAAACTTCAGAGCATACGAGCCAGCCAGTGAAGGTCGAGATAAAGAGGCCCCAGGCAGGTGGCGAGGCTACGGAAGAATCAAATACACGAATAACAGGAAAATGAAGCAGATTCACGGTGAACAGACATGTGACCAGCCAGGCGCGAAGAGGTACCAACGTCTGATGTCAGCCAGAACCAAGGATGCCATAACTTTTCCAGATAAGAGGCTACAGTTTCAAGGCCATCCTCAGACAACTATTTGACATGTAGCCCAAAAAAGTACTGATTGATGGAAAGGAGGCAGGGTGAATCTTGGGGCACAAGGCACCTGGGTGTCCATTCTCCATGCTGCTAATTAAAGTGGAGATTTATTTCTAGGGGTGTAACCCACCCAATCAGAATGGACCAAATAATCTAGGGTCGTATAGCTTGTAGAACCAATAAGACGTTGTAGTGACGTCTATCACGAGTGATGTAGAGGGATGGGGGTAGACGCCAACCCGATAAGAGTTATCCAATCCTCACGCTCTGTTACCATATACAGATATAGCACCTATGCTTAAGTTACCTTTTCCAACCAATAGAATTGCATGACTAACTTTGAATTTTACACGTCAAATGATAATGAATTTTGCCTATAAGAATTACTGTTTGAATGGAGAAGTCAGGAGTTGAAGCGAGACAGGCGATCGCGACAGTGTTGATTACCATTTGTTTCCCCGTTTTTTGTACTTGTCATTAAACGGACTTCGCTTGGCCAAACTATTGAGTTGTCCTTATTGAATTGTGTCGGAGTAAGAGAATCTTGCACCCCATCCCCCTCAAGGTGCAGCTATCTTGTTTTACAAGTACCCGAGGGTGAGATCTGACCTATGGGCCGTCAGAGGACGCTCCGCCCTCCAGTACAGGAGTCATGCGTCAGGGCTGATTCCAGCCAAGTAGTAGAGCCGCTGTTAATCTTCCATATAGGGCGTGGGCCCAACGCAAGCAGTCAGGGTGAGCCCCCCCCAGGCCTATTAATAACAACGGTGCCCTGCTTCCTTATAGCACGGCAGGATTGTGCGCAGTCGCTGTATGCTGGCAGAGCAACCGCCACGGCATCCGCAGGGGGTTTGATGTCCATGATTATACTCGTCCGGACGTATGATGTGGCAGCCCGAGATGGACCGGGCCAGCTGTAGGTGGACGGGTGGCATGTCACTCGCCCTTATTGGTGTGGCGGCCTCCCTCTCCAAGCCCAGTAAATGGTCCGACCTCTCCTCGGTTCCCCCGCCTCTTCTCACATGGGGGGATGCGGACCACGGCACCACCGCGTCCCGCACACGCCGCACACTGCAACCTGGTCGGGGGTGCTCCGGCGCCAGAAGAGTCCCAGACTGTGTTGAGAGCAGCATCTTCACCTTGCAACGCTCTGTCGCCGGCACCGCCGCACCACCCAATCTCCTCCTGTTCACTGGAAGTTTCTCCAGCCACCGCAAGGTCCAGGACTCCAGGCGTCGATGGGGTGCACTTTTACACGTGCGTCCATACAGTTACAGATCCTTGCTCCCCTGGTGGGTACGGAGCTGGCCTCCGCCTTTGGATGGCCTGAACAGAGCTCAGGCGAGAGGGGCACCTTGGTTGCGGGCTCTCTAGCGCCCTCTATTGTTATTGATGATGTGTGGTTTTTAAGTTGCGTTTTTTGTTATGATGTAAGGAATAAAAATGTGGCGGATACGGCATCAAAAGAGAAGGTGTCTGTGTGTATCTCTCATGCCCCGGCATGTTCCCCCTGTAGAGGCCATGAGTGCGACTTGAGTGCACGCTTGCATTTCCTAGCATGTCAGGCACATGTGCCTTACTTAACAAGAGGTGTGAAGGCCCAAGTCAGCAGCAACCATCACTGTTCACTGCTGAAGTGTTTGCAGGGAATGCTAGTGCCTGGCTCACATGCAGCATCAAAGCCACCCGGGCGTGTCTCCTGCTGGGTCGCTGCCTCGCTGCACTCTCTTCCCAACCGAGCCAAGGGCTGCATCAGCAGAGACGAAACAATACAATCACACATTCGCACACCTGACATACCTGTGGCACTCACTTTGAGCAGCACCTCTCTCCTGCAGTTACCTTTGCAAGCATTTGGCTGGCTACCGGTCATCAGCATACACACATCAGGTTTGTTCGCAGGATAGATAGCTCATTGAGTTAGGCGCTTTCTGCTGCGATCCTCGATCACACTGAAGGCCACATATTCAAGTCCCAGAAGGAGCAACCGTGTTTTGCATATTTCTCGAGTTGATACATTATATACCAGTAAAAGAGCTAATTTTAACAGTCGATCTGTGGCGCAGGGTAGCAGGTGATATATAAAGCAGTGCTCTTACGTTTTGTACCTTGTCTGATTGAGAGGGAAGGGATGAAGAGCGAGAGACGATAATAATAGCTACCTGGTGACAGAGACATTTTAGCAATCGGTGTAGAAGTATTTCCTGTGTCTGTGAGTTACAGGTGAATCCTCAAGGAAGACTGCAAAGGATTGCATTTAGGACCACTGAGGTCTCTTATTTATAAAGCGTCACGAGGTCATACCTCAGCTCGCCTCTAGGTCGCCCCACTTCCCGCAGGCGCATCCACCTCTTTCCGGAACCCCCACCTCCATTTCATAACAGTTACATCACCATGGTTACCTGCCAGGGGAAGTTTGAACACTGGGCGGCTGCTGCAATGACCAGGTGGACAGATGACGCCGCATGGGGGCCCAGCACAGTGCTTCTGAGGGCAGCGGCATTCATAGTGGTGGGTGGGTAGAGAACATTTTGAGTTTTGAAGCTGGGCTGCAGTCTGCAGTGCCACCTCCCGGGTTGTTGGTGGAATCTCAGTCCAATTGACTCCAGATTTTATCATTCAGCAATGTTGATAAAAGGAGTGCCATTAGCTTGCATGACTGGCTGACCTAACATCCTCCATATTGCAAAAATGCAGAACTGTAATAGAAAGTACTAAGTGAAATTATAAATTATATTTTAAAGCATTGTTTCAACAGAAGACAGACATCATCTCGCTACGCGCATATTGCAACGCTGTAACACCACTCCAGCCTGCCTGGTTGTGTGGAACAAGTGAACACCAGGAGAGCGGGTCCAGTGCACACAAGCTCAACCCCTCACGGGCAGTGGTTCAAAGGGTGCCGGAAAGAGATTGGCAGCTGCAAGGTGTTTGACGTCATTCATGCCCCTACCGGCCCAGAAAAAAAAAAAAATAACGGCGTTGTCATCTATAGCTTTTCCAATTAGGTTGCCTTGGGAACGATCCGAAGCGTGCCCATGGGTTACAGTATCCGCACACACGCATGTGCGTGGGAGGCGGGAAAGGGAAGGTGCTCAGGCAGTATTTATAGGAATGTCACAGGTGCGAGCTGTTACCGCGCAGACCCATGTCACCACGCGCCTGCCAAAAAGAATTAGAGAGCGTGAATAAGAGCCTTTCCACATGAGCGTCTGGTGCCCGGGCAGGCCCAGCTGAGATCACTATGCTCTCCTCACAACAACTATGCAGCAGGGCATCACATGGAGAGCGTGCCTCTGACTGCCCTTACCAAAGGCGTGAGATGGCGCGAGACCGCCCTGCAGTGTCTTACTGTTGCTAAATAACAAAGGCCCTGAGGCTAGCGCTTCAGAGGGATGTGTACAGCCCGCAGTCACAGGTTCGAATCCCACCCAGTCTGACTCACCCTGCCTTTCATCCTTCGCAGACCGCAGAGTTGGGCAGTAACGAAGGCTAGCATTATTTATTTATTTGGGAATTGGTTTGGCAAAGTACACCTTACACAAGACATCGGACACATTATTAGTAAATAGATACGAACAGGAAATACATAAAAGAATAATTATTACATATGTACAAAGTGAATATAGATTCCTTATACGTTTAGTAAAGTTAAACAATACCTTAACGTCTACTGTTATAGTGCTTAGAATGGGGAAGGTTGCCGCATGAAGCAACATGAAGCCATGTAGACATTCCGATGAGACAGGACAGATAACTGTCAAACCTAGATGTCTTTGGAGGGCAGGAAATGTGTCGCACTTACATGGATTATGAGGGTAGGGAATGTGTTCAAGGTCTAAGATATAGCAATGCTACCATGCAGTAAAGAAACAAAGATGGGATACTGTAATGGCTCCAAGCACTTCAACCCTTCTTCCTCTGTGCTCAACATCAGCACTACAATGAAATCCAAGATGGCGGCCTGAGCGACTATGACATTCCCGCACAAGAACATGTAAGCAGAGGTGTGAAGAAGAGTCTATTGGGGAATGAGGAGGGGCCAGAGACCAATGGAGCAATGAGACTGATGTGACACCCCACCACTGGGGTGACATCATGAGCAGTATGAGAAGGGTGAGACACACAGCAGTTGGGGAAAAGCTGCATGGGCCTGGAAGAAGTGATGAAGAAGTGGTAGCTGGTGAAGCCAGGAGACAAAACAGTCTTATTTGGTGGGACACTCGACATTTGGTGGGCCGGAATCAGGTGGAAAACATTCCCAGGGATGTTTTATGGGGTTCTAAGACCTGGAGGCAGCAGTTGGGTGTTGGCAGTACTGGAGATGTAGCCAGCTGATCCACGAGAGTCCCTGCAAGATTCAGGAAGATGGGACTGATATTGGAAAGCAGAATGGAGTGCTGTGCGAAGCCAGGGAAGCCGCCGACACAGGAGGTCGCACGAGAAACTGAGGCAGAAACAGAAGCTTGAGGGCAAGGACAAGTGGACTAAAGACCCTAGCGGTATGCATGTATGAGTTGTGGCTAACACTGCCTTTTTGTTAATTTTCCCAGTACAGATTGTCTTTGTGCGAGGAAGACAGGCCATACACTGAATTGTGAGTGCTGTGTTAAGAGTACCAACACAGCCCTATGGCAGTGCGAGCGAAAGAGCCCTGACATTGCAGTTCGAGAAACCTAGTCAAAGCACTAAGGAGTCCAAAAGACATTGTAAGACAAAGAGAGTACAAATACTGATGGCTGGTAAATTTAATTGAAGCACTAAAGCAAGGCCGGTTTTAGGGGCAGCAGCGCCCTGGGTGGATTGGCGCCACCCCTCCACCCCCCCACACTTCCCCGCGCGCCCCTGGTCAACAGGGGGCGTGGCCACAGAGTCACTTTTTTTTTTAAACCTCCCCGCTCTTGCGAGGTGGTAATTATATGAATAGGGTTTTCTTAAATGCGCTCCACTGCCGCGGGCGCATTGCCTAACAATGAGGTGCCTGCCGCCACTACGCCAGCTCGGGGGAGCCCTTGAAAAACTCCCCAGAGCTGGCGTGGCTGGGGGCTAACGGTGCCTTTTGTTGGTGAAGGCGCCCGCGGCAGTGGGGCGCATTTGGTGACAATCGGGTGCTCAGCACCCGATTGACACTGAATGCGCCCGCCTGCTGCGACTTCTCCTGCTATGCCCGTTCAGGGGAGCCCTTGAAAGGCTCCCCCGAGTTAGCGTGGCAGGGCTAATGGCGCCCCAGGGGGCGCGGAGCCCCGTGCTGTCGTCCGGCTTGCCCCCCCCCTAAGGCCGGACCTGCACTAAAGCATCCAGAAAACATTGTGAGAAACAATGTCGAAAATTGTCGAAAATTGAACTTCTGAAGGGACTTTTTATGTCTTTGACGAATTGTCGAAAACGGAACTTCTGAAGGGACTTTTTATGACTGGATATTTCGGTATATAAGTATATAACATAAATCCATTCAGACAACTTCAAAACTAGTTAATGGAATCTGAACCCAGTTTTTATTGTTTTTATTTTCTTTCCCCTGGGCTGCCACAAGAGGTTGGCAAAAACCTGAATTTGTGGGAATTGAAGTCCAAGTTCCCAATACCTCAGAAGGAGAAATTGTGAATTCTGAGGCAAGGAACATAAAAGACTATTGCACTGAGGGGAGTGAAGTCCAGGTTCCCCATAGCTCAGAAGGAGAGATTGCTTACATCGAAACAAGGAAAATGGGCGCCTATTGCCTTTTGGGAATTAAAGTCCACATGCCCAATACCTCTGCAGGAGAGGTTAGGAAAATCTGTTGCACTGTGGGAAGTGAAGTCCCCATTCCCAATACCTCTGCAGGAGAGGTTAGGAAAATCTGTTGCACTGTGGGGAGTGAAGTCCCCATTCCCAATACCTCTGCAGGAGAGGTTAGGAAAATCTGTTGCACTGTGGGAAGTGAAGTCCCCATTCCCAATACCTCTGCAGGAGAGGTTAGGAAAATCTGTTGCACTGTGGGGAGTGAAGTCCCCATTCCCAATACCTCTGCAGGAGAGGTTAGGAAAATCTGTTGCACTGTGGGGAGTGAAGTCCCCATTCCCAATACCTCTGCAGGAGAGGTTAGGAAAATCTGTTGCACTGTGGGAAGTGAAGTCCCCATTCCCAATACCTCTGCAGGAGAGGTTAGGAAAATCTGTTGCACTGTGGGAAGTGAAGTCCCCATTCCCAATACCTCTGCAGGAGAGGTTAGGAAAATCTGTTGCACTGTGGGAAGTGAAGTCCCCATTCCCAATACCTCTGCAGGAGAGGTTAGGAAAATCTGTTGCACTGTGGGAAGTGAAGTCCCCATTCCCAATACCTCTGCAGGAGAGGTTAGGAAAATCTGTTGCACTGTGGGAAGTGAAGTCCCCATTCCCAATACCTCTGCAGGAGAGGTTAGGAAAATCTGTTGCACTGTGGGGAGTGAAGTCCCCATTCCCAATACCTCTGCAGGAGAGGTTAGGAAAATCTGTTGCACTGTGGGAAGTGAAGTCCCCATTCCCAATACCTCTGCAGGAGTGCATGTGAAGACCTGTTGCACCGTCGGAATCGGAGTAGATTTTCTGAAATACCACGAGCAGAGGTAGTAACTTCCTCCAGCAGTATTTCACAAACAATCCACCTCACTCTGAATGACCACCATATTGGCAAAGTACATTAAAGATTTACCTTTAAATGGATGTCTTCATTCCTTGTACATCCTACCACCTGTGTGAAGGTATGAGATTTTGATTCCACCTGATGTAGACATGGGCCTCATCATGACTTTGGCGGTAACCCTTAAACCCGGCGGTAGTGCTATTACCGCCGGATTTAATGGTCCGCCAAAGCAGGACTTCGGCGGATTTCTCCCCATCCGCCGGCGCTATTAGCGCCAGAATTTCCCCATTGAGCCCAATGGGGAATGGGGCATTCCTGAATGGGCTCGATGGGGAATGGGGATTGACATTACCGCCAAACTCATGATCTGGCGCTATTAGCGCCGGGGAGTTCGGCGGTAGGGCTAATACCGCCCGTGCTAATAGCGTTACCGTCCAAGTCGTGATGAGGCCCATAAATAGTCTAGACATCCCCTACTGTTCAACACTCTCTCCCGGGCTGTTTCATGTATGGGTTGGTAACCTTGGCACAGCCACCATTACAAGAGTCCCAGATGTCTCTTCCCTGAATAATAAATAATTCAACAGCACAACATCTTTGGGAAATAACCAAGTCTTTGGGTTTCTCGTAGTTCTCAATCCAAACGTCGAGAAGGATTCCATCGCCCCGCAAATCTTTCCCACACTCGCAGTGTTGGGGTTTGGGCATCCCCATGCATCTTTCTTAGCTCTTCTTTCTGTCTTTTGAAATAATTTAATTCTGCGAGTCCTCATAAAAGGCTCTTCATTTTATCTTTATGAGGCATTCCTGTACCCAAATTGATAATGTTTGTTGATTGTTTTGATTTGTTTAATCTAATTTCTTGTGTTGATGTAGATGTTTTAAAAAAAAAGTTTACATAATTTTTTATTTACTTTTTTTATTTTTCTTGTTACTCGTGTTGGTTGATAGCGGCGGGAATGTCAATAGAAAAGGTGGTGAGATGCACCAGAAATGTAATGTACACACTTTATTCTCTTAGGGTGAATAGTGTGACCAATCAAAACTACAAATCCCAACTTCCATTATTTGCTCGAAAGGGTTTCTTACTGAATCACTATAAGACTTGTTTCAAATGTAACATTGTGGACATTCTTATGTTCCCATAATGCTCTTTGCTTTTATGCAAATCACCAGGATTGGGTTTTATGAAGAGACACTGTATTGAGTGACCCGGCCTGGGGCCACGACCCACTGCCCCACCCCTCCACAGATGAGAGGGTTCCCCCAGTAAATATTTTCAATTTCCAGCACTGATGCTAGTCACATATTGAAAAATTGCTCCTCTAGATTAGGATGGCCAACAGTCACGTATTTTGCTGGACTTACCCGCATTGATGGTTGTTGTCTCACGATTTTCAGATACCCTCTGCGGGACGCCAAAAGTCCCGACTTTTGGCAGAAGAATGTCTCTTCCGGGGTGCGCAGCATCCTAACACGTTGCTCTGTGTCAACATAGCATTACAATGGCAGCAATCAGACATCAATAGGGGGCAGCTGGAAATATTAGCAGGGACTTTTGTCCCTTAAGAAATGTGAATTGAGGGTAATTAGAAATGGAAAGGATGCATAATGAAGCATTTATTTATTTATTTGAACATTTATAGAGCGTGTACTAAGGCCCAAAGGCATCTAGGCCCTAAAATGCTGTGCTGTGTTGGAAATAAGACTATGGTTTTAACGCCCAAGTGAGAATGTTTTGTCTCACATTAGTGTGCCTGATGCTACTGTGAGCGTTCATGCAGGATGGGGAAAGCATAGCTAAAGCCATACTCATTTTGCTCAACATGTTTCTATGGCAATTTATATAGTGTAAGGTTAGCTTATTGTGACATTCTAGTTTTGTTAATGTTGTATGTGTTTTTTCGAAGGCATTTCTACAAACAATGGCTTAATAAATATCTCTATCAAGTAAACCTTGAAAGATATGTGGCCAACTGCTTAAAATACCCATTTTCACTCCCTAACCAAAGTGTGTGATCCGGGGCGAATCATTTAATCATTTAATCGTTTAATCAGTCAGTTCATGGCTTATATTATTATACCATTATGTTATTATGAGCTGTTATAAAATAAATCCCCACTCATGGTTTTAATAGTTATAGAGTTGCTAACTATATAATAATAGTGTCATTTGTGCATTTCACACCACACAGTTATTCGACACTCAATTTATTTAATGGCAGCTTCTTGTAATGTCACTTCCCTTGGTGTCTCTAAGTAGGAAACACTGGTGATGCTTGTTGCAGTGCTCTGTCGTTGTAAAGTCACTTATGTTGTTGTCAACATGTATGCACATTTGGATGTTTGTATATATTTTGTCCCACAGGGCCTGGCCAGAGCTCTAACAGATGAGTGTCCTGCATGTATAATGGTCCTACTGTTTTTTGTGTGCTGTGTATGTGTTAAAATGTAATCTGCCACTGTCACTAATGTTACCAAAAAAGTGCATGGGGTCAGGGGGCGCGAATGACACCATATGGAACCGCGCACACTGCAGGCCGCTTCTGATGCGCTACCACGTCTTAAGTGCCCTGCAAAACCATTGCGTAAAGTTAGCCACCCTACTCTAGATCCTAGGTGCCCGCTTGTTTACTTTTGTAAGCCATTCATCGAGCAGCAATTGGCATTCAATGGTGCACTCTTCGATCCAGTCAACCCTTATGCATGTGAGTGAACTACTTTTATATTGTGTTTTTCTGCCTCATGTATATAAGTTGTGATGTTGCTGCATTGATGTATAAGTCCCTCTGTTTAACATGTGTCAATAAGATCTTAGAAGTCGTTAGCGGTCTTTGCGATAAGCACTGCGTCATCTGAATACAAATCTAGGTAATTGTCCATCTTGATAGGAAACTATTTCTTGATAGGCAATTTTTTTCCTGAACAGTGGCCTGTTGGGAAATCGCCCACGAGTGGGAGAAGAACCAGCGGCACAATGCATGAGGTATGGATCGGTCTCATTTGGGATACAGAGGGAGACTCGGTGGGGCGGTCTGTGGTGTTTCAGGGCAAGGGGGCGTCGTCACGGGAGGGAACCCGGCAAGTCTTGGAGGGAGACCGGTCGTTGTGAAGGGTGCAGGTGTGCCATGCAGAAGACGAGTGAGATGCAGAATAGGGTGGACAGCGGTAGATGGGGAGAAAACGGGGTTACAAGGTGTCATATGCAAAAGAGCAGGGACCAGTGAGCGAATATTGTCTCGTCGCAGCAGGAAAGTTGGACCCGGAAAAATGGGCTTCGGAAAACCCAGACTGTGATGAGACATCAAGGATCCAAATACAGGGGTGGGGGGCACCTGCACTTCCCCTGTGCTCCATTAGTTGCTGCTAATTCTAACGTGTTCCTCAATCTGTTGGTATCTAAGAAGGGCAGGAGTGCCAACGTGCACTTTTATCTTACACACGTGTTTGATGCAAGGAAATTGACACGTTAGTTAGCCTGGCCATGGCATACTTGGAAACTCAATCAGGATGGTAGGGAATCGTTCTCACTTCCTCATAGTGAATTTGTGGACACGTAAACTATGCAATGGAAGTAAATCGCCACAAAACCTCTGCACCCGCTGGTAGCGCTGGAGGCACAGATGTGTGGCCGCGAATCCAGGCATCTTTGGTTTTGTGCCCCCAGATTCCTTCTACTTTCCGCTCATGTATTATGAGCATAGAATGAGGCGATATGATATTTTATTAATAGCGCGCCTATACACAAGTGTTTCGAGGCAAGGGAGGGGAAACAAGGGAGGACAAGACAACGATCTTACTAGGCCCAGTGACATTGAGATCGCGCAAGTACAGGGGAGAGGGGAAGGGGAAAAGTGCCAGGGGAAGAGGAGGAGAAGTGCGAGACATAGGAACAAGACATAGAAAAGAAGTGCGTAGGCCCACCATGTGGGTAACGGCCCACTGCCCAAGTTAAGGGCCCAGATGAAGCGAGAGTGTCCTTAACGAGGGTGGTGGGCCGTTAAAGCACCCAGCCATGGGAGCCAGCCATCAGACGGCTTAGAAAGCGGGATTTCGCTGGTAGTGTCAGCCCACGTTCCTAGCCACCTGATTGGCTGGCTCCCTTGCTCAGGGTGCTAATGAAATATATTTAATGATATTTCGTTACATACTTGACCAATAAAATGTTCATAGCAAAATTCCCAGAAAAGTGCACATTCAAAGATTGGAAGGAATTTGGGCTCCACCAGGATTACATTGTTACATTTTCATTATTTTGGTGCGTAAAAAAGAATCGAGACTACCTCCATACAATCACTTGCCTGCAGTTACAAATAAAAGAGTAGCACGTGCTGCACAGCGAGAAACCTTTAGCGCCAGTAATCAGGCAACAGAAAAGGTCATGGCCCACCTGGTTGTCGCCCCCTTCCGCAGTATGCGATAGATTGCCATTCTGCACTTGCCCCGGCGATTCTTTCGGTGGTGTAATTTCAACCTCCACGTTTGTGGTGTTCGGAAGTTCGGTTTTCTCTGTAACATCACATACAAACGAAATAGTACATTAAAAAATGAACTCTGCTAGCACAACAGGACTACACAATATAGATCTGTGGCCTACGGCTTGCTGGGTGTTTTTTTACTAGCTTTTCCATGATCCCCCTTCCCCCCTCTTCTTTGACTGTGCTGCTGGCTAGAACTGATGGGAGTTGTAGCCCAAAACATCTAGAGAGGTAATGGTTTGAGACCCCTACACTGTGCAGTTTTGCTTTCAGTTTGTATTTATTTCTCATGCATTCAATTCACTGGAGTAAAATACAAAATACAACGTGGATTAGAACACAGAGAACTAATGTACTCCCTTCTTAATATTTTTGTTTGAGAGCTTTCTGTGAAGGAGTGGACACACTAATCTTTTGATATTTGAAAGGCCACATTGATAGGTGCTTCAGCTGCGTGTCCGTTCAGAAATAAATTATAGAAAGAAGTCTGAGAAGAAAACCAAAATGAAGGTGTTTGATCAAGTATAGGATTTGACAGATCTTAAGTTATGGCAGGTTTTAAAAAAAGTTGAAATAACCCACATGAAAAGTGAAAGTAGGACAAGCCATTTGAGTGACGTAGCACATACCACAGCAGCACCCAGTAGCCATCACTAAAAGCACACTTACAGCTCAGAGCCACACAGGCTCGGACTGGCCTATAGGGCAATGCTCGAATCCAAAACACAAAATGCTAGTGTGGGACAGTTTTTTGGGTCAACGTGGGCCACTTTTTTGCCCAATGTGGGCTAGTTTGATGAGTTACTTCACCTTGCGGCAAGTAGTTTTGACCATTGTTACGGAATACATATTCTTTAAAATGCACAATTGGAATCACATTTTATCAACAAACTCCCCCTTGGGTGCTACACAAACAGTCTGTCACAATAGAAATGAATTGCCACTTGCAATTGTGGGCCACTATTTAAGTGGTGCCCGAGATAATGGTATGCCCCAGTCGGACCCTGCCCATGAGCCATGCAGTGCAGGTATGAACATTAGCCCAAGTACAAAACTTTGGCTCCAGAGAATGCTCTTTGCCTTACAGGGCAGTGCTATTTTTTTCAATAGCATCTTTACATGTGAACACAAGTTCCTTACCCGTGTTCTGCTGTTCAGGAGGAATCCCACATGCCTGTGCCTTATGCAAACCCTCGTAGCAATCAATATTACAGTGCCTTCCCTTCTGGTTGTAAGATGAAAGTGACTGGGCTTAGTGTGTGTCTTTATATAATAGGCCTTCAAATCAATCAGTTTCCCTGAATATTGCCATGCAACACCAACAGTGATGGAAAAAGCATACATACAAAAATATCTTCCCTCAGGGCATGTCTTTTTTTAGAAATGGCTGGCGTTTGCGTTATTGACTGTTTATTGGACGTAAACGGTAGTGTGATGGCTGGCCCACTGTGTCCTGCGCTCACCAGAGAGCCTGGGAGAGACTTTGCGTGATGTCATGTCTGTGTCCAGCAGCCTCCCCTCCACAGCCAGCATCAGGGGCATGGTATTGTTTGGACAACACTGTAATGAGGGGTGCAAGCAAATCCTGTAATCATTTGTACTTCTGAGTGAAAGTGAGCGGTTCTAAAAGTGTGGAAAGGATGGTGAGTTCCAATCTGTCCTTCAAGGAGTCTAGAAGAATTAGACCTTCTCTAGGGAGACCTTTCTCCTAGGGAGCTTGGAACAAAGCGAGAACCCATTCAGAGGTGCCAGACCTCAGGGAGGTCCTGCTGGGTCCTGCCTGGGAGCATTCAGTCTCAAAAAGACATGACTGAAACGTGTATATCTGCTCACAAAGTGTTTATTTGCAAGTAACTTCATGATAGTGTGCTCCAGAAATGCTGCTTGTGTGTGGCCACGCCTTATGCTATGGTGTTATCCTCTCTTCCGGCGATCATGCGAGCTCATACCCAGAAATGCAGCTTATGGGTGGCCATGACCTCTGCCACGGTGCACTTCTCTCTTCCTGACCTGTGTGTGATATGCATCTTATGGGTGGCCATGACCCCTGCCAAGGTGCACTTCTCTCTTCCTGACAAGTGTGTGATATGCAGCTTATGGGTGGCCATGACCTCTGCCACGGTGCACTTCTCTCTTCCTGACATGTGTGTGATATGCAGCTTATGGGTGGCCATGACTCCTGCCACGGTGCACTTCTCTCTTCCTGACATGTGTGTGATATGCAGCTTATGTGTGACCATGACCCCTGCCAAGGTGCACTTCTCTCTTCCTGACATGCGTGTGATCTGCAGCTTATGTGTGACCATGACCTCTGCCACGGTGCACTTCTCTCTTCCTGACATGTGTGTGATATGCAGCTTATGTGTGACCATGACCCCTGCCAAGGTGCACTTCTCTCTTCCTGACATGTGTGTGATATGCAGCTTATGGGTGACCATGACCTCTGCCACGGTGCACTTCTCTCTTCCTGACATGTGTGTGATATGCAGCTTATGGGTGGCCATGACTCCTGCCACAGTGCATTTCTCTCTTCCTGGTATGTGTGTGATATGCAGCTTACGTGTGGCCATGACCTCTGCCACGGTGCACTTCTCTCTTCCTGACCTGTGTGTGATATGCAGCTTATGGGGGGCCATGACCCCTGCCAAGGTGCACTTCTCTCTTCCTGATATGTGTGTGATATGCAGCTTATGTGTGTGACCATGACCTCTGCCACAGTGCACTTCTCTCTTCCTGACATGTGTGTGATATGCAGCTTATGTGTGACCATGACCCCTGCCACGGTGCACTTCTCTCTTCCTGACATGTGTGTGATATGCAGCTTATGTGTGACCATGACCCCTGCCACGGTGCACTTCTCTCTTCCTGACATGTGTGTGATATGCAGCTTATGGGTGGCCATGACCTCTGCCACGGTGCACTTCTCTCTTCCTGACCTGTGTGTGATATGCAGCTTATGGGTGGCCATGACCCCTGCCAAGGTGCACTTCTCTCTTCCTGACATGTGTGTGATATGCAGCTTATGTGTGACCCTGACCACTGCCACGGTGCACTTCTCTCTTCCTGACATGTGTGTGGTATGCAGCTTATGGGTGACCATGACCTCTGCCACGGTGCACTTCTCTCTTCCTGACATGTGTGTGATATGCAGCTTATGGGTGGCCATGACTCCTGCCACGGTGCACTTCTCTCTTCCTGACATGTGTGTGATATGCAGCTTATGTCTGACCATGACCCCTGCCAAGGTGCACTTCTCTCTTCCTGACATGTGTGTGATATGCAGCTTATGTGTGACCATGACCTCTGCCACGGTGCACTTCTCTCTTCCTGACATGTGTGTGATATGCAGCTTCTGGGTGGCCATGACTCCTGCCACGGTGCATTTCTCTCTTCCTGATATGTGTGTGATATGCAGCTTACATGTGACCATGACCTCTGCCACGGTGCACTTCTCTCTTCCTGACCTGTGTGTGATATGCAGCTTATGGGTGGCCATGACCCCTGCCAAGGTGCACTTCTCTCTTCCTGACATGTGTGTGATATGCAGCTTATGTGTGACCATGACCTCTGCCACGGTGCACTTCTCTCTTCCTGACATGTGTGTGATATGCAGCTTATGTGTGACCATGACCCCTGCCACGGTGCACTTCTCTCTTCCTGACATGTGTGTGATATGCAGCTTATGGGTGGCCATGACCTCTGCCACGGTGCACTTCTCTCTTCCTGACATGTGTGTGATATGCAGCTTATGTGTGACCATGACCTCTGCCACGGTGCACTTCTCTCTTCCTGACATGTGTGTGATATGCAGTTTATGGGTGGCCATGACTCCTGCCACGGTGCACTTCTCTCTTCCTGACATGTGTGTGATATGCAGCTTATGTGTGACCATGACCCCTGCCAAGGTGCACTTCTCTCTTCCTGACATGTGTGTGATCTGCAGCTTATGTGTGACCATGACCCCTGCCAAGGTGCACTTCTCTCTTCCTGACATGTGTGTGATATGCAGCTTATGTGTGACCATGACCCCTGCCAAGGTGCACTTCTCTCTTCCTGACATGTGTGTGATATGCAGCTTATGTGTGACCATGACCTCTGCCACGGTGCACTTCTCTCTTCCTGACATGTGTGTGATATGCAGCTTATGGGTGGCCATGACTCCTGCCACGGTGCATTTCTCTCTTCCTGACATGTGTGTGATATGCAGTTTACGTGTGGCCATGACCTCTGCCACGGTGCACTTCTCTCTTCCTGACCTGTGTGTGATATTCAGCTTACGGGTGGCCATGACCCCTGCCAAGGTGCACTTCTCTCTTCCTGACATGTGTGTGATATGCATCTTATGTGTGACCATGACCTCTGCCACGGTGCACTTCTCTCTTCCTGACATGTGTGTGATATGCAGCTTATGTGTTATCATGACCCCTGCCACGGTGCACTTCTCTCTTCCTGACATGTGTGTGATATGCAGCTTATGTGTGACCATGACCCCTGCCAAGGTGCACTTCTCTCTTCCTGATATGTGTGTGATCTGCAGCTTACGTGTGACCATGACCTCTGCCACGGTGCACTTCTCTCTTCCTGACATGTGTGTGATATGCAGCTTATGGGTGGCCATGACTCCTGCCACGGTGCATTTCTCTCTTCCTGATATGTGTGTGATATGCAGCTTACGTGTGACCATGACCTCTGCCACGGTGCACTTCTCTCTTCCTGACCTGTGTGTGATATGCAGCTTATGGGTGGCCATGACCCCTGCCAAGGTGCACTTCTCTCTTCCTGATATGTGTGTGATATGCAGCTTATGTGTGACCATGACCTCTGCCACGGTGCACTTCTCTCTTCCTCACATGACCCCTGCCACGGTGCACTTCTTTCCACCTGAGGACATGAGAGGTCACACCCAGATATGCAGCTTATATTTTGCAATGACCTCTGCCATGGTGCTTTGCTCTCTTCCTGGCACGATGGGCGTTCACACCCAGAAATACGGCATGCATGCTTCCACAACTTTGCCATGGTGCTCTTCTCTCTTCTGTAGAGCCTTTCTCTTTACCAAAGGGGCTCCCCAAGAATGCTTCATAGATTGCAGAGAGGGCCTCCCAAACCCGGGTCCTCACATTCAGATGATACTTTTGCTCATGATCAGTGCCCCGTGGTCTGTAAACTCATTTGATTGAGTTGCAAATAGCCTTCAGGTCACCAAGGCAGGAACTGCAAACCTGCCCATTACAATGCCTGGACAAGGGCAGCAATGTACTTCAAGAGAACAAATCCGACGCAAGCAATTCATTATGAGGGTTGGGTGATGGGTGCATTGCCTAAGAATGCCTCGGCTTTTTGAATCTGCACTGAATGGCACCTAAGAAATATTCAAGCACTTTGAAGTTGGACACAGCAGCACCACGGAGCTTTATTTCCTGGCAGGAGGCACGACATGTATGTGCCTATCAGAAAACGGTATGCCTGGTAGACACAATGCACGTGCAGCCAAAACATATTGAGTCACAAAATCAATAGTGCCTGGCTGATAAACTGTGTAAGAAAGGCCACATCACCATGATAAATCACGTGCTAGGAAAAACAAACCAATGCATTACAATGTTAAGCAAAGACCATGTGTCAATGAACAGTTCATTGCAAGTCCTACTCCAGCACATAACACATTGCATCCTGAATTTAGGAAATCGCCCAAAGTAGTGCAAGTGATGGGCCTTTCCATTTGGAGGGTCCGTGTATATGTATAGTCGTGTTTCCTGTTCTCCATATCCCCTGTTGTTGCAGTGTAAACATTCAGAACGCATGTGCAGACTTCATGAGCCTGGAGGCAGCTTCCCTCACCTGCACAGTTGTCTCTATACAATGGCCGAATGGATGGTTCCAAGTGATCCTGTTTGGCATCGGAAATAGGTAGAGGTCTTTTCAGTGGCCTTGTTCCATTCCAGTGCCTTCATCAGAATGTGCCAGGCCATGGGAAATCCCAGGGCATACAGACTTCCAGTATTTCTGTTGCTGTGGTTTACAGCTCTAATCAGACACCCTGTAGGTTGAGACCTGGTCTCCCTATAATGGCAAGCTCATGATCAGATTGAGGACGTCTTCATGATCAAGCCTATCTTGGTGGACGCTTTAGGCCCACCTGAAGGGTCAAGATGTTCAGATTGAAAGTCTCTTTGTCATTGCACTCATCGCTGATGGATCTGAAAGATTAGGAATAGCGACATCTTTTGGGATATTATTGTGTGAAGGAGGGCTTGCTCAGGCTACACAGTCCAGAAGAGTACTCTGGCACCGTGGTGTGCTCCCGGACTGCCACAGCCTCACTGTGGGGAGGTTTTAGGGAATGGACATTTGAATCTGCTTTCAATTTAGTGCTAAGCTATAGGGACTTTTCTCCCCGTTTGGCAAGGAGCAACAGAGGCTTCTCTAAGAAATAGGCACAGGGTTCTGCTTCAGATGGAGCTCTTTGCATTGTTGGTTCCACAGACTGAGAAATAACGGAAGAGCATACCCCAATCATACCTCTGTTCATCTCCAATGGGCACAGGCATTGGTACCTTTGGCCCCATCACTGTGTGACAGCTGCTGCAGGACATTACCCTACTGGTGCACAAACATCCATCTCGATGACCGCCATCTCTATATTCCACAATCAGATCATTAACCACAGAAAACAGGGGGGCCATGGAGACTTACCGCAGAGGTGGGCATTGGTTTTTGCTAGTCTTAAGAGGAAGAGTATCACGGAGAACCAGAGAACAGCCCCTCAATGACATTCAAGTCATTGAGGCCAATTTGGTCAATTTTAAAGTGGTGACCCTTGCTCAACAAACATGACTTACTTACATGGTCATTGTTCTTTGGGGCTCAAAACTGGGCTGGGGAGTTGTGTCAATCTTTAGAATGTAAAGCCCCACAACAAAATCAGACAACAGACATGATATTACGTTTGTTTGTGACATTTAGATCCCAATGGTTTGGAAAGCCTGGAAGAAATGTGTCCATCTGCGGCGTAGTGACCCAAGGACTGGTCATGGACGTTCTGCTTTCTTGGCACTGCAAGGGGAACGTGGCTTTGTACTTGTATTTATTTTATTTTTTTGTATTCATTTATTTATAGTGCGCACCTAACCTGGGGGTAGCAGGGCGCAAGGGCATCAAGAGGTTTGCAAAGCTTGTTACATACAGAGGATGAAGTCCAGCTGAGGTTACATTGCTGGATCATCAAAAACACAGAGCACCAATGAGGCATGAATTTACAAGAAGATAAGTATACAAGATAAGGTTATAGCAAGAGTTATAACTACCAAGGTCAATTGACCACCTGGGTGATCAGATTTACAGCCATAGTAGTGTAGCGCAGCGGGCATTATATATCATGTTCCTTGAGCCACTGAATGGTCTTGGATCTGAATTGGCAATAAGGGAGGTCTTCCCTACAGGGAGGTGGTAGGGAATTCGAAAATTGAGCTGCTTTATCAGGAAAGCTGTTCCCTCCAGCCATAGTACGTTTGAATATAGGCACGAGGAGGAGTTTGCAGTTAACCGTTCTGCTCGGTCGGGAGTAAGGTGGTCTAGTGAGTTTAGCTATAAGGTATTGAGGGGCAGCTTGGTGTAGGCATTTGTGGGTCAGAGAGACAGATTTAAGGAAGATTTTGTCTTTGGTCGATAGCCAGTTGACAGATCTTCTGGTCTCGGAGATATGGGCTTTTTTTAGGGATGCTAAGGGCCGCTCTTAGTGCGTTATTCTGTAAGATTTGAATTTTGTTCGTGATGTATTTGTTGCAGCCTACATATAACGCATTGCAATAGTCCAGTTTGGACAGGATTAGAGCCCTAGCTAGGGTGATGCAGTTAGACGGTGAGAGGAATGGTTTGGCTGCTCTGATAAGTTTGCAGGTGTAAGATGTGGCAGATGCTATAGCGTTAACTTGCTTTTTGAAGGTGAGAGTGGAATCCAGATAGAAGCCAAGGGTTTTACCCTCCTTGGCTACAGTGATATTGTTATTATCGATTACAAAAGAGGAGTAGATTGGGTCTAGTTTGGTGATATTTTTGGAGGATCCTAGAATAAGGAGTTATGTTTTGTCATCATTCAGGCGTAGACCATGTAGGGCCATACATGCCTGGATGATGAGGTAAATTTTGTCAACGAAGGCCAAATCCTTGTCATAATCCCCCGTCAGCGGGATGAGGATCTTGGTATCATCGGCGTAGTAAGTGTAGGTGATACCCAGACCATCTAGATCATCAGAAAGGGGCTTTGTGAAAATGTTGTATAAGGTCGGGAAGACGCACAATCTCTGGGGCACGCCGCAGGTAATGGACAAAGGGTCGGCTGCTGCCAGAGTGGAGAAGACTCATCGTGCGGTTATTGAGGAAGGATGGATCCAACCGGTTGCCTCTTGAGAGAAATGGGCAGCTTTTTGAAGGTGGTTACATAGGATCTCGTGGTCGACCAGATCAAAGCGGCTGAGAGGTCAAGGAGTAGTAGAAGTGCAGTCTTACCCTTGTCTCTCAGCTCATCTATCTGTGTCTTGAGATCTATGAGTGCGGTTTCAGTACCGTGTTGAGGCCTGAAGCCTGATTGACAGACTCCAAGGAGGTGGAAGTGTTCAAGGTAATGATGGATTTGTTGATAAGCTATTATATCAAGGATTTTAAATAGGAATGGTACTGTACTGATGGGGCGATAGTTTGTAGGGGTCGCAGGGTCTAGGTTAGGTTTTTTGAGAAGGGGGAGGACCCAGGATTGTTTCAGGTTGTTGGGTACGGTGCCTGAGGTGAATGACGCATTTATTAGTTTGGTAATAAACGGTGCCAGATCACGAGCAGCATCCTTTATTAGTTGTGCAGGGCATAGGTCTCCATGGCAATTTGAGGGCTTGAGGGTGAGGATGACATTTTCAACCTCTTTAGTAGTTACTTTGTGGAAATTAAAATGGGGATTAGGCGCAGGATTGTATGACCCGGTGGGGTGTGTCATTTTAGGGATCAGGCTACTAGGCTTGGTGGACGCGAGAAGGGAATCTTTTTTAGTACTAATCTTAGTCTTGAGGGAGGTGATTTTGTTGGCTAGGGCATTTTGTATACCCGTGCACCAATTCTTATCTTTGAGGCACGAGTCAGGTACTTGTGTGGGTGATTCTATTTCTTTTAGTATTGTAAAGAGCTCCCTAGTGTTAGATTTAGCTTGTGAGATTCGAGTGCTGTAGGACAGTTGTTTGGCCAAGATGATTTCTTTTTTGTATTGAGAGGCTAGTTTACTCAAATTATTCTTGTTGTTCTCTGAAGGATGTGATCTCCTTTACTAAGACTTGATCGTACCACTTCTCGAGACCTCCGCCTCGAGAGGTGGTACGATCGAGTCTTAGAAAGTATAGTCGTCTGGTATGGCTAGCATAATTGCGGGACCTGCTGAAGGATGGAGCCATAATTCCGTGATAGCTAAGAAATCCAGATCTTCATTGTATAGTAAGTCTGCAATGTCTGTTGCATGGGCTACCATAGAGCGTGCATTTATAAGTGCTCCCTTGGTCCCAGGTTTTACTGGTGTTGGTGGAAGTGGCAAGCTTTTAGGGATGGTGCTGGTAGGCTCACGGAAGAGTCTACTGTTCAGTTGAAGAGGGTGTTGAGAGAGGTTGCTAGTGCTGGCTTTACTGTGGGATGTTCTAGATAGTGGGTCATACAGTCTAGGAGTCTGGCCCGTAATTTGAGGTTCCTTTGAAGGACAGTACAGGGTGAGGTGATCATATCAGTTGGTTTAGGTGTTGACTCCTGTGGAAGTGAATTAAGTGGCATGGTGGGGTATTGGGTGCTCACAATATAAAGTAGTGATCTAAGCAGAGCAGTGTAGAGTATCGTGAGATACATTTTCTGGGTAGGATAAGACTACTGCGGTGGCACTGTAGGTAATTAACATAGGGTGTAGCGTCTAGATTAGAGTTTAGCCCTAGTGTTTGAGACGCAGAAGTTGAATAGAATAGGTGGTGTTGCACCTAGAGTCAATTAGAGTACCAATAGTATCACATCTAAATTCGATTTTAGCACTAGTGACTGAGACAGAGCAGTTGAAAAGCATAGGTAATATCATACCAAGTTCAATGATGGCGCTATGGCATACAGGGAAGTGGGACATTTGCATATAGTAGGAAGTAACCAGATTATAGTTGTGGTGCAATTACATATATAAAGGCCAAGCAGAAGTAGATCAGCGTGGTGCAACATACCGTGCTGGTATGAGGCAAAGTCAAGTGGTGGCCTTGGACTGTTCGAGACCTTGGAGTGCCCAGTGGGTTGCCTCGTAGAAGTGCACAAGTGTATCAGTGACGTCTTGGAGCGGTAATGGTGCAGAGAAGAGGAGATAGGGTCATCCGACAGGAGTATACGCCTTAAGTTGTCTGTGTTGCCTGTGGGGGCTAGCAGGTGGCGTTATGGGACGACTGGCTGATCGTACGTGCAGCCTAAGTGAGTATGAGCCTTGCAGCATTACACACAGAAGATGAGCTAGGCGCACTTACCAGTTGGAGTCCAAAACAGTCTGAGACGATTCGGCAGTGCTTGTGGCTCTTGGCTCCGTCGGCTCCAGACAGGCTCCGGACAGGAAGCCTTGTGGTCGGCCTTAGGGGCGTGCCGGCGTTCGCCTGCCGGCGAATAGGGTCGGATTAAAGCAGAATGATGGGCCAATCAGACCAGGCCTACAGCAATGGCAAAGGGCTGTTGTCCCACGACGATCTGCCAGCGGCCATCTTGGACCTGGCGAAGCCTCCTCAAAGCTTATGGGGCGAGAAGAAGATGTTGGCTGGGCTCAGCAGCAAATGCAGATTATGCATTTAAATCGCACGGTGAAACTTTGTGCGAAATATGCAGCGCGGTGAACGTTTAGAATCTGCTCGAGGCGGTCGGGTGGAAGTAGGGCTGCGGGGGTCTACGTGGGCGGTGCAGTAGCGGGGGTTCTTCCTCGGTTGGCTAAAACTAATTTTAGAAGAATTCCAAAACAGAAGTAAGATAGGCCTGTCATGCTGCAGTATTTGAGATACGCTCAGAAGCCGCATGATCATCGCTAGTGTCAGGATACGGCAGCACGGCATCGAAGGAGAAGACCATTTTGTATTCCAAAAATGGCGTCAATCGATTTTGTGGCAGCGCTGTTAGAAGGATACCATGATGTATGAAAAAGCTTTATTTTGCATTGTGCGTGTAGGCATGTTTTTCTATGTAATATGTATTCTAATTAAACAGCATACCTCATAAAACCTATTCTGAATTTATCTGAATGTATCTGAATTTATTCTGAATTCATCCTGAACCTTCATCATAGAAATTATGCATTTTGTCTGCTGCCTGTTCCTGGATGTCTTTCCTCTTCTTTCTCCATTATGCTTTAGGAACAAGTGATGTAAGTTGCCCACTGCCAGCAACACTATTGCACTCTAAGGGTCTCCATTGACTCCTCCCCCATACCAACATGCTGAAATTCTATGTTCTACAAAAAAGATACACACACCATCTAAGCAGCAGTGGCTCTTCCATGATGGGCGGCGGGGCACCAAACTGACCCCCATTGTGTAATGGCCAAGCCAACACATTGAAAACACTGAGTGCTCCCTCAGCTGCATTAAGCATCTGAGTGTGTGCTCCAGGGCTGGCCTAATACTGTACAGGGAAACATACGCGTTCGAGTACCCAAGGGCGCATATCCAAAGGGCCATGCAAGGTGAGGGCATTTTGCTTCTCCAGGGCTGGATGGGCGCTGGAGCACTCCTGTGCCTCCAGCACATTCAGAGGGGTTTGGGTGGAGTGCTGGAGCCACTATGGCCCCACCGTCCATGTACCTGAACCGGGAATCTCGTCCTGCTTTCTAGTTCCCCTTTTGTGCTGCATGGGAGGTGGCAGGCCTTTGTGGCAGACAGCCAGAGGGTGAGCAGAGTCTGGGCCAGGGCTGCAGATAAGAAACAAATTCATGACTGTGTATGCATGCATGGGTTTGCGTCTGTTATTGTGCCTGAGAATGAGAGTGTATGTTGGGTAGGTGCCCGTGTGAATGAGAAATGATGTGTGTGATGTATCAGTGCATTGGTGAATGAGAGAGTGTGTGTATGCTGTATGGGTGCATGTATGAATGAGAGAGTGTGTGTATGTATGCTGTATGGGTGCATGTATGAATGAGAGAGTGTGTGTATGCTGTATGGGTGCATGTATGAATGAGAGAGTGTGTGTATGCTGTATGGGTGCATGTATGAATGAGAGAGTGTGTGTATGCTGTATGGGTGCATGTATGAATGAGAGAGTGTGTGTATGCTGTATGGGTGCATGTATGAATGAGAGAGTGTGTGTATGCTGTATGGGTGCATGTATGAATGAGAGAGTGTGTGTATGCTGTATGGGAGCATGAATGAGAGAGTGTGTGTATGCTGTATGTGCGCATGTATGAATGAGAGAGTGTGTGTATGCTGTATGGGCGCATGAATGAATGAGAGAGTGTGTGTATGCTGTATGGGTGCATGTATGAACGAGAGAGTGTGTGTATGCTGTATGGGTGCATGTATGAACGAGAGAGTGTGTGTATGCTGTATGGGTGCATGTATGAACGAGAGAGTGTGTGTATGCTGTATGGGTGCATGTATGAACGAGAGAGTGTGTGTATGCTGTATGGGCGCATGAATGAACGAGAGAGTGTGTGTATGCTGTATGTGCGCATGTATGAACGAGAGAGTGTGTGTATGCTGTATGGGTGCATGTATGAATGAGAGAGTGTGTGTATGCTGTATGGGTGCATGTATGAATGAGAGAGTGTGTGTATGCTGTATGGGCGCATGAATGAGAGAGTGTGTGTATGCTGTATGGGTGCATGTATGAATGAGAGAGTGTGTGTATGCTGTATGGGCGCATGTATGAATGAGAGAGTGTGTGTATGCTGTATGGGCGCATGTATGAATGAGAGAGTGTGTGTATGCTGTATGGGTGCATGTATGAATGAGAGAGTGTGTGTATGCTGTATGGGCGCATGAATGAGAGAGTGTGTGTATGCTGTATGGGTGCATGTATGAATGAGAGTGTGTATGAGTGAGTGTATACTATATGAATATGTTGTGTGCATATAGCTTTGCTGGCACAGGGGCCTCTGATTTGTAGGGGCCTCATTTGTGCAGCAGCCCGTCTGGGTATATTTTCTTACTGTGGCAAGGCATTCCTTACTGGGCACAAGGGTAAAGAAAATATAGTGTTTGTTCATGGTCATGCCAGCCTTCGTTGGTGCAGCCAGTTAGGACATGTTTTCCTTTTGTGGCATGGTTTTTTACTGGCACACCCAACAGGAGTATATTCTTATCAGGGGCCACTGGTGCATATTGGCAGTATCATTACCGACATTATGCACAAAGCAAACATGACTTGTTATTAAATGGGAATGCTGGCATATTTAGATGCACCCAGCAGGAACATGTTTTTGATACTGACATATATTTTGGTAAAAGGTGTCATGAAAATGTGTTGTGAAAAGTTCCTGGGCACTGTTGGCGACTTGCATCCGATGGATGTTTACCCTACAAAATCGACTGCAAACTGTGTGGCGTTTTACCCTAGTTTTCACAGAAAGCGTGCTGTAAAATTCACCATTTTGACACATTATTTTTAAACGTTTGAACGGGGATAGAAACCCCTCCTCCAACCCCAATTTGGTTGGTTCGGGCTCCCTCACTATGTTTGATTTCTCCCGCATACTCATGAGAAATATTATGTGCCCTCAATTCAAACATTTACCAGTTGCCACTGGAACCAAACCACTCACACAAGGGAAATGAACACCCCCTCTCTATTCATACCAAACATCCGAATGCTACGTCTCTCCACGCAGATTTCATATCTCAGTCCTGACTATCTCATCAAGGCACTGTGCACACATAAGGTTCCCCGTCAGGGTACAGCAAACTTAAGTGCTCTCCACAGGGACTACCTTGACACAGACACACGCAGATACCCTGATCACGCGTTGGCATGTATCCCGGCTGGGAAACGAGCCAAGTAAATTAGCGTTAGCGTCCACCGATACAGCAGTATTACAGCTGGATCACGGGTTGGATGCTAACTGTTAATCCCCATTCCCCATTGGGTCAATCGGACCCAATGGGGAATTTTTGGTGCAATTACCAAGCAGTAATTGTACCGAAAATGGGCATTTAAAGCTGCCAGACTTGTGATAGGGCCAGCCCTTAAATGCGGTGGTAATACCGTTACTGCCGCATTTAAGGGCTGCTGCCCAACTCGTGATGAGGCCCAGAGTTTCTTGATTCTTACGAAATTCATGCATCAACACAACCAAAAGCTTGTCTGGCCATTCTCCTCTGTCTCTACTAACCAAAAAAAAACACCTTTTCTCAGGGGCATAGAATCAACAGACCCGGCAAATGGCAGCAGAACACAGTATAAAACCCAATAACACAACACAACGCAACACAACAAGCCTCTGGGTTATCAGAAAAACCCCCCAGAGGCAGATAAACTCCTTGACGTTGACCCCATAATTTATAGGAGATACTATGTTAGTGGTGGGATTGGGCTGAGGTTGATGTGGGAAGGAGGAATACCTTTTCTAAATATTCAGCATTTCTTTCAATCTTAGCAGGGACTTTGGAAGAGTTAAGAAAGCATCCTTGCCATGCGGCACAACCAACTCATGGCCACAAAGTAAGGCACAGTGTAATAATGTCACTATACAATGCTCCGGAGAACGATCTTGCTTTCCTCTCACAAAGTGCTACCCTATAGTTGACTAATAGGTTCAGAACAAAACTGCCTGAATACTATAGAAGAAACATCGTTAGAGGGTAGCAAGACAGCTCACACTTTTTTTTAGGTCAAGAGGAATGGATGGTGCATATATAGTGGACGTATCAATATACGGAATATGGGTGAAAGATCTATTCTTTGTAACAAGGGTGAAACCGGCACACCACACACTTGTCCCTCTTTCCACTATCCATAGTGCTTGCTTTTACCCCCTCTATTGAGGGTGAATGGGAAGGCCGCCCCTGGCATTTTTAATGCGGACATGAAATACAAATTTAAAAAAAGACCTGTAAGGGAGGTGATATCACCAATGTAAAATTGTCAGCAGATAAAAAAGAAAAGGCTGGATGTTCGTTATCTAGGAACATGCCTTTATTTTGACTTACCCATGTAGTTGGCAGCGCCATTAAGTCTTTCGCTGTCCTCCACTTGGCACTTCTTTTTAGCCATCTTATGAAGAATGGAGGCCTTTTCTCGGAACCTTCCTAGAAGAAAAGCAAACATTTCAATATTGGTGCAAGGATAACAAGAACATCGATAAGAAGTGGTGACTTAATCAAACATGTCAATATTGCAGCAAGGATAACAAGAACATCGATAAGAAGTGGCGACTTAATCAAACATGTCAATATTGCAGCAAGGATAACAAGAACATCGATAAGAAGTGGTGACTTAATCAAACATGTCAATATTGCAGCAAGGATAACAAGAACATCGATAAGAAGTGGTGACTTAATCAAACATGTCAATATTGCAGCAAGGATAACAAGAACATCGATAAGAAGTGGTGACTTAATCAAACATGTCAATATTGCAGCAAGGATAACAAGAACATCGATAAGAAGTGGAGACTTCATCAAAACAAACATGATTGTGATCGTTTTTAGAAAGAACGCATCCAGTCAGATTTGGGAGCATCTGGACTTTTCAGAATTTCACCAAGACAAACTAATTTACAATCAATTCTGCACAGCCAAGACATATGTCCCCAGGCACAATGTACATAAGATCTCTGATGATGAAAAGTGGGTGGTGATCACTAGCTGCTTGTTGGGTATGCAGCACACTTGAAAACCCAAGAATCACAAGCACTGGTATTGATTGATTGATGTATTGATTTCTAGAGCACCTTACACCAAGGCGCTTTACCAAATTAATGATTAGGTACAATAAATGTAAAGATGACAAGTTAATCCAAGAATTAAGAGAAGAAGCAAAGGACAAGAACAAAGAGCACCAAAGGAAAAAGAGAAATTCAATTGGTGGACGAGAAAAAGCTGTAAAGAGTGAGAGTCAGGCAACATAATGACAAAAAAAAGTTGCAAGACAAACAGGCCACCCCCCACCAAAGTCACATTAGAGGTATGCCCACAAAAGTCGCATCAACCATCAGAACGCACTAATAAGGATGCTCCTGTGCCCCTTGCATCACAAAAGTATGATTGATAAAGGACCATGACAACTGGTACATTACATAGCAGGAGTATCTGCAGGACTTAGATTTGTTTTCATAGGGAAGGTTCTCTAGGTATGGCGCTGCAGATTTTATGGATAACCACAGATTATCCCGAAAACGTGGGGTGGATGTGGATTTTGAGGAGCAGATTAGCCAAGATATTTTTAGAAAAGGGTCAGGTTGTTGCTGCTGAAGTCAAGTGTAGAATGTTTGTTATACTGTCTGTGAACACATATTCCACTTATTTTTATCATTGGATACAATGTTTTAAATGTGGTTAAATCTACATTCCCCAAAAAGGTTTAAAATAACTTGCATATGATTCCAAGATGGCCGCCGGAGCGAGTGGACGCGAGTGAGTCTCGCTCCCGCCGGGCCACTAATAAGCACCCTGAAGCAGCGATCCGGAGGGCGGCCGTTCCGCACAAAGCCCCGGATACGGCCCCTGCCACGGGCCACGGAGGGTGGACACGTCACCCCCCCCCTCCCGCGCCGAGGAACGGAGCTCCCCCTCCCCCACCGAGACAGGGAACGGCCCGCACACGCGGCGAACCACCATCGCCGGCCCCCCGAGGAGGACGCGTGGCTGAGGCTGGGGAGGCGAGGGTCGGAGGGGCCTTCTGGATTGGATCTCCAGCATTGCGGCGCCCGCGGCAGGGCGGACTGTGGGCGCCTCCGGGTAACGGGATTGTCGACCCACGGCGCTGTGGACCCCGCGGGAGGAGCGGGCTGGTGCCGGGTGCGTCCCGGAGTCCCCGCGGACGCCCCGCGGCTGCCCCGAGGCGCCGGTCTCCGGCGGAGGTCCCCGGTCCGGCGGACAACAGGTGAGACTCCCTCCCTGGTGCGCCCCGCGCCCCCCAGAGACCCTGTGAACTTGGGGGGCCAGCATAATTCCACGAGGGCCCTCCCGGCCAAGGCAGAGAGGGGCTTCCCCCCCCCCCACCCCTCGGCTGCGGGAATAAGGCAATCTCGGAGGGCCGCACCAACCTGAGCCCCAACCCTACAGCACACGAGGGGCCCTCACAACAGGCGCAACAGCAAAGGGGACTCTGCGCCCCCCCCCTTGCCCTCCGAAGCCACCCCCTACTACGACAAGCAACCCAAGGAGAGACTCTTGATCACCAGGACGCACCAAGGCCCACCTGCCAAGAGACTTATCCACGGCCCCAGAAATAGTAGAGGGGACAGGCGCCTCCGGGGGGACCCCAGGACAAGAACTCTCAAAGGCAGACATGTCTAAAGCGAAGGGGAGGGGGGGGGATCCCTACAGTCACTGCAGCCCCCCAAACAAGACTCCAACCTGATACAAATGTGGGCAGGGGACACCCCAGTATCGACCAGGAGCAGGATACAGGAGGACGCTATTCAACAGACCGCAAACTCGTCCGTGGCGGGGGACCTGGCCCCCGGCTCCCAACCTCCGACAAAAGACGATATGCACTCCTGGTTCAAAGAACTACAAGAAAAATTGATGTCAACGGTCCAGGACCAATTTGCAGCTATTAAACAGGATATGCAACAGGCGATACAGGGAGTCCAACACGACATCGCCAACCTGGAGGAAAGGACGGACACCCTGGAGAAGATAGTGCAAAACGCAGAAGAAGAGGCCCTTCAGCGCGCCGAAACACAAGAACAACTGGTGCGCCTGACCCATAATCTAGAAATTCAATGCGAAGACCTCGAGAATAGATCCCGCAGATCAAATATTCGCATCAAAAATATGCCAGAATCGGTCCTGGACGGGGACCTCAAGAAGGCTGTGCAGGAAGTCTTCGGGGATATCATCGAAGCTCAGGACCCGGAGACAGTGGGGATCGATCGAATACACCGAGTGGGTCCGAGGCGCGTGGGGGCACCGGGGGAGAGACCCAGAGACGTCCTGGCGGCGGTGTCATTTTATCCACAAAAAGAGCTCATTCTACGAAGAGCAAGGCAGTTAGACCAGATCAGGATGAATGGGGCAGACATTCAGCTGTATCAGGACTTATCAGCAGTTACACTCCTAAAAAGAAGAGATATGGCTCCTCTCACGAGGGAATTGGTCACTAGAGAGATAAAATATAAATGGACATTCCCTTTCGGTCTCCTATTCGACTGGGAAGGGAAACAAAGGAGGGTGACCACCACGGAAGAGGGGCTAGCCATCTTGGACATCCAGCCAGGGGAACCCTTGGCTAGAAAAGACAGGAAAATGGGAGAACCACACAACAGGCCGGGGGGCTGGGAAAGGGTCCGACAGAAAAGAAAACGGCGTGGCGGGGGCCGGGTTGGGCCCTCCGAAACAAATTAGAGGAGGCAAAAATGAAAACACATAAGACCCGGGGCTCAATAACAGAAGACTCCACATGAAACGGCCACCGATGATGGATGACGCATTCGACAGATTGAACCGGCCCGGCACAGAGCTAGAACAACTTACATAAAAGTCAAGGAACGATGAGGGGTTTAGGACTCCCCGCCAAGTTGACCTCGAGCCTACAGAGGGCTGGGAGCGATAGGCGGAACGCCAGAGCTACCTTAGGTACCCGTGCCCTCCTCGGGAGTAAAGTTAAAACAAAGTTTTTGGTTGGGGGAATTGTTTATTGTTCGGGATGGGTGGGTAGATCTTCCGGAAGCAAGAAGGGGAAGCACAACTCGAGCTCAACACAGGCACAATCAGACCAGTGGAAATGGGGAAGATTCGTCTCGTAACTTTAAATGTAAGGGGCCTGAACTCCCCGGTGAAGCGGAAAAAAATGGAGATCATGCTACGAAGAGAAAAGGCGGATGTCCTTCTGCTCCAAGAGACCCACATTAAAGCTCAAGATAGGGGGAAAATTCGCCTGAGAGGATACGAGATAATAGCACAATCTAACGCCGCCGAAAAAAAGGCGGGAGTGTTGATCGCCGCGAGAGCAAACATAGAAGTAAAGGTGATTGACAAGACCTCAGACAAGGACGGAAGGTTTGTCTTCGCCAATATCAAACTTCACAACGCCCTTATGACATTGGCTTCCATTTACGCCCCTAACTCGGGCCAGGATGGCTTTCTGAGGGACACAATGAGGAGGCTGGAGGGGTTCGCGAAGGGGGAAATGATTATAGGAGGTGATCTAAATATGGCCTGGCACCCCCAATCAGACCGTAGTGCAAGCGGACCCCTCCACCAGAGCGCCCCCTCTCAGCGATTGAGGAAACAAATGGAAGGCATGGCCCTGTGGGACGCGTGGAGGGAACATAAAGGCCAAACCAAGGGTTTCACCTACTTTTCACACGTTCACAACACAATGTCTAGGATAGACTACTTCTGGGTGTCAGTGGGGATCTTGGGCAAAATACAAGACCTGGAGCTGGGCCCCATTTCACTGTCGGACCACGCACCTATCTGGCTGGATCTGTCGACTCCGGGGAATGATAAGAGAATTTGGAGGTGGACACTCCCACAAGAAATTCTATCCGACCCAGTGATGGGAGACTCCATTAGGGAAAAATTGGAGGAATTCTTTGAACATAACGACACGGGGGAGGTCCCCCTGAGCACCGTATGGGAGGCGGCCAAAGCCGTAATCAGAGGCCATTTAATCGCCCTCAAAGCGACCAGGGACAAACAAACACGGCAGTGGGAAACAGAACTGGAAAAGAAGCTGTCGGATATCAGAGAAGGAATTCTGAAAAACCCCACAAGAGACCTAAAACGCTCCCTCAAACACACAGAGGGTCAACTCGAACATCTCCGAACCAAACAAGCCCAGAGATCTCTACTATACCTCAAACAGAAATACTACATAAAAGCCAACAAGGCCGACCGTCTTCTCGCCCGACTGCTCTCGTCGAAAAGGAACGCAACGACCATCAAGAAAGTCAAAAATGCTCTCGGGGATTCGCTAACGAACTCCGAGGATATAGGGAACACCTTCAGGGAATACTATCAGAATCTGTACTCTACAGAGAACCCAAACGAAGCGGATCAAAACAGTTTCCTGGCATCAATCCCCTTCCAAAAAATCTCAGAAGAAACCAGAGCAGGTCTAGAGGCCCAGATCTCCGATAGTGAAGTGAAGAAGGCGATAATGAGCCTCCCGCTCAACAAAGCACCAGGCCCGGATGGGTTCACAGCCCTATTCTATAAAAAATATGTAGACGTCCTTGCCCCATTCCTTACTCGACTCCTTAACACCTTCAAAGATAGTGGGAATGTCACACCATCCATGAACGAGGCAAAAATTCTGGTTTTTCATAAACCAGGGAAGGATCCCTCCCTCCCGGGCTCATACAGACCCATTGCCCTAATGAATATGGACTCAAAAATCTACTCCAAAATCCTGGCGGCCAGACTCTCCCCACTGCTCCCCTCCTTAATCAACCCAGATCAATCGGGTTTCATCCCGGGGAGACAGACACATGACAACACCAGAAGAATAGTCCACCTTATAGAAAAAATTAAATACTCCCGCACCCCCGCAATACTTCTCTCTCTAGACGCGGAAAAGGCGTTCGACCGTGTAGAATGGTCAATGCTTTTTAGAACCCTGGCGCACATAGGATTTGGGATTCAGTATATCAACATGATCAAAGCCAACTACTCCTCCCCCTCAGCCAGGATAGCAGTAAATGGCGTAATCTCAGAGAGGGTGGAAATATCTAGGGGAACGAAACAGGGCTGCCCTCTTTCGCCACTCTTATTTGCGCTATTCCTAGAACCCCTACTTATTAAAATCAGGGAAACAGATCAAATTAAAGGGATTGAGATGGCGGGGACACAACACAAGGTCATAGCCTATGCGGATGACATGCTCTTGGCACTGGAGGACCCTACAAACTCAGCCCAAGCGGCGTTCCACCTGCTGGAGCTATTTGGGAACATTTCGGGCCTAAGAATAAATAAAAAAAAATCAGAAATGCTTATATTAGCAGGGAACAGCGTAACATTGGGTAAAGAGGCAGACCACCTGGACATAAAAGTCGCGGAAGAGGGCATAAAATACCTGGGTATAACACTTACACACAAGGTAGAGACATTGTATACCAAGAACTTTCCCCCACTCCTAGCCAGGATTCAAAAAGATCTTGAGAAGTGGAATCCCCTAAATATTTCCTGGTGGGGGAGAATACAGTCGATAAAAATGAACACTCTCCCTAAAATACTGTACTACTTCCAAGCCCTCCCAGTTGGGGTCCCCGACTCCTTCTTCAGAGCCCTAGCCAAGTCGGTCTCATCATTCATTTGGAGCAGGAAACCCCCCAGAGTATCCAGAACAATCCTCACTTCCAACATCAGGGATGGGGGTCTTGCACTCCCTCACTTTAAGAACTACTACCATGCGGCCCAGCTCAGGATTCTGAGAGAATGGCTAGGAGACAATCAACAAACGATATGGGTGACACAGGATAGGGCGGTCGCCAGAACACCACTGGAAGACTTACTATGGACGCCTAAACAGCACAGGCACCCGAATCTCCGCATTAGCGAGATCATGAAGACCACGCTGAACGCATGGGACGAGCAGACTCGGAGAGAGATCATCACCACGACTACGGCCCCGTTCACCCCAATCTGCAGGAACCGGCAGTTCCCCCCGGGGACTGAGCAAGGGGCTTTTGGAAACTGGGAGGAAGCAGGTTGCAGGAAAATAGGGGAGATGTTCGCGGACGGGGAGCTGAGATCCTTTGCCACCTGCAGATCACTGTGGAATCTCACCGAAGCGGACAGATACAAATATGAGCAGCTTAGACACTGGCTGGCCACGCCGGAAATCACCCAAGCGGCGACAAGAGAACTCACGACCTTTGAAAGGTTTCTCCTCACCGACTCAGGAGACAGAAAACTAGTCTCCAATCTATACAGGTTCATGAACTCCCAGGGAGAAGACATCAAGTGGGCATACATGAAAAGATGGGAAAAAACGCTAGGGTTAGTCATTACCACACAGCAGTGGCAGTCGCTGTGGTCCGATATTCACAAACTGACCAGAGCAGTTCAAACCAAAGAAATGTGGCTCAAGATTGTCACGCAATGGCACTACACCCCGGAGAGACTAAACAATATGTACCCACAGACACCCAACCGCTGCTGGAGAGGCTGCCTAGAAGCAGGCTCGTGGAGACACATGTGGTGGGACTGCCCCAAGATTAAAATCTTCTGGACAGGAGTGATAGCCGAACTGAAGAAGATCTTCCCAGAGGCGGACCGATACTCGGAGCGGACCTGGCTCTGTGGATTCAAGGACCACAATGCCAGCACACTCACCAGGGCACAGCGAAAAAGCTTTATGAGCCTACTCATTGCGGCGTGGGCAACAATAGCCCAGGGTTGGAAAAATAGAGACCCTCCGATGCTGTTCACCTGGCTACACAAGGTATGGTCCCAAATGACCATGGAAAAGATCACACACAATCTCCAGGGTACACATGGCTCCTTCATAAAAGAATGGGGTGGAGTGCTAGAATATCTCCAGTCTGACTACATGGCACAGTGGTGCCCGCACTCTATAAAAATCTCGGACTTCTTCTCCTAGTATAAGGCCACGAGCACTTTGGACCAAAGACTATCCTTCCGGAAGAGGGTGGGGGGGGGAGGTGAGGGGGAGTTGAGGGACTGTTTACTATTTGTATTACTTACAAATAATAAAAACATGTTTTAAAAAAAAAAAATAATAACTTGCATATTAGGTTTCAATTTAGTTCTCAGGGTTCTATCCATTACATGGGAGTCCCTGGTCTGTGGGGACTCCCTCAGTATTTTCCTTAGCTTGCATTTGTTGTATAATAAAAAGATTAAAGATCAAAAAGAAAATAATGGCAACTAAAAAATTTTAGACGAATGTATCAGTATTGCCTTATAGATCAAGGAAGGGGTCATTATTTTTGGATAATGACCCACCTGTAAGTTATGGCCCAAGATGATGCCAAAGACCATAAATTGTGGAACAGCAATTCGCAATCTGCCTTTCCCGGGCACGATTGTGTATTCATCGCCCACACCATTATAAATAAACATAGTAAAAAAAGGAAATGGCTGCTGCCATAACAATAGAAAAGGGACTGAGTTCCTTTTCGGATGACAGTAGCCATTTTAGAACCTGTTTTCCATGGCCTCCGTCATCCAAAAAGCGATCTAATCTGGTTTCTATTTTAATGGCGACGAAAATTAAAACTATTCGCACCACAGGAAATCTCAGGGTGTAAATAGCTTTCACGTCCCGGATGGGAGGCGGATATGGCGTTTAACGGCCCACAGCCCGAGTTGAGGCCCTCTCTTCGCACGCACCTACCAAAGCTCGGGCTGGTGGCCGCTAAACACCATGTCTGGCCCCCAGCCGGGGCATTAAACCTACATTACCCCAAGCGATAATAATCCCTCCTGAGGTGTATATGGCTGTTAACACATAGTGATGATAGAAATATAGATTCTGGAGCTGTGGTGAAGTAAAAAAGTGCTAGTGTAATAGTAAGAAAAGTAAATGGACAAAAAGGGTTAGTAAATAAAAATGGTTTAATTTTATATGTAAAGACCAAGGTTGTCTTTAACAGGCAAGTATTTTAATTGTAAGCTTGGTTGAACAGTTTTAACATGAACATGTAAAAGCAGACAGTTTCCATATAAACAATGAAACCATGATTTACCTTTCATTTGGTATATTACATTGGATGTTGCCTGTAACATTGAAGGTACAATGAAAAACGATCATTGTAGAGGGATAGAATCTTGTCAAAGGAAATCGTGCTGGGAAATTGCATGGCAATGCTTCATGATGTTTCCTGTGTGATTCTGAATTCAGAATGCTTCTCGGATCGCATTCCAAGTATTCTGATTGGTCAACAAAGGTCCATATTGAGGTCGATAATCGTTTATACTCAAGTAAAACTCTGGGCCCGATTTAAAAATGTGTTTTTCAAAGGCCAGATCCAAATGAAAAACACTTTGTAAATCAGACCCATTGTCTCTTACACTGCTGCACTTGATAGAGTGGAATAAAGATCTGAAGAGATAGGTTACCTCCAAGCGTATCTAGGCTCATGGATGGAGTGGGCTTTTTTTATTGGTGCAACATTTTGCCCTACAGGTACCGACCTTGGACATAAGGGAGCAGGACTGGGTAAACAGCTCTTCTGCTTCCTTGACCCCAGAATCGGATTCACTAATGATGATGGGCCAAATGAGTTGGCAGAGCTGGACACTCCAGTCATTGTAGTCTTTTAGCCATTTTAATGAAGGTGAATTCAAACACCTGCTGGCAACCCAGACTGATAGCAAGGGGCATTGCACTGGAAGACATACACTGGGAAGTACTGAAGCAAGATTGTATGCTGTTCTTTGCCATCAATCTCACACCTGCCAGATCCGGACAAGTTATTTTCCTCTCTGTGTGGGAGGATGTATGGTAAGCTAGCGCATACGTTCTGATGATACTGTCATTTTGTACCAGGCAAAAGTTGGGCTGCAGTAGCATCTGCCTGCTTTGGAGGGTCTATCGAGCTGAACCTCTGCAGAAGCAAAGCTTCTAAGTCCACGGTTGTGGCCTATGTAAGAGGACACATGACGCTTGCTAAGTGGCACGAGGGAAGTTAATTACTCAAGGAGGTTCTGGCTGATTGTGATCTTCGATCACTTTTGGAACTTTCATGCCTTGTAAATGTCATGTGAATGGGTAGGTGAAAAGAATCTGCTTAGTCATGGTGGACTTACATAGGTTCAGTAAAAGAAACATGTTTTAGTTCATCAAGACTTTGTGTAGGGCTTGCATGCGTAATGTTGTGAGGTTATAGGTCAAAGGTTCGAATGAAAAGGGTTGAATGACAAAAGGACCGAAAAAAAGGGTTGATTTTTTTTTTTAGTCCCCCCTCCAAACCCCTGTTTTTGGAGTAAAAAACACTTTTTTTACCTATACGAAATCCCCCCAAAATATATACATTTAAAAAAAAAATCGAGCCTTTGGTTTTCGGTCCTTTTGACTCGACCCTTTTGTCATTCGATCCTTTTCAGTCGAGTCTTTGACCGGACACCATGTTGTGACAGGCGGCAACGTGCCTTGGCAGCAAGACGACACGGAGCAACGCAGGTTCGATCCCCGGGTCCGCGCTTAGAAACCTCCCGGTATTAGGCACATTATAAATAACATATCATATCATATCATTATACAGTCCAGAAAGGACTCTAGGGGAGACTTCAGCTCCCACTTTGTCAATGCTTCCATTCGAGCAGTGAATACAGTCTATGGGTGGAAGACTGTCAGAATGGATGCTTCTGTATTCAGTGCATCAGGGTTGTCCATCATTTATTCATGCAAGGCAGAGCTGCTCCACCTATTCTCATCTCCCGCTGGAGGCAGTTAATAAAATTGGAATGGTCCACTGGGACATTTGCCACGGGAACCGCACACAGGATGTGGGCAGTTGATTGGCCATCATTCGGTGACTGAAGCAGTTCCTCTGCAACATGGTGCACATTGAATTGGGCTTCGTAGGGTTGATTGGAAATAGGGAGATCATTTGTGTCAACAGTTGCATCTCCACCTGGCCTTTGTTGAATGGGGGTGATGGGTGCCTTTTTTTAATTCTGTTGGCATTTTGACATTTCAAACAATGATGATGGCTGTGTCCAAGGGCTGCATTTCTTCTTCTGGGAAGCTTGTAGATCAAGCATAGTTTTGTGGCGAGGACACTTAATCCAGGCGTGATTCCAGTAATATCTTCTGGCAAGAGTTGAAAGGAGTTAAAGCATTTGCAGGTTTTGTCATCAAAATTGGGTTAAGTTTGGGTTTGATGTCAGGCAGCATGCTTCGGCGTGAATATTTGTGATGATTCTGCATTGGCATGTCCTAGTATTCTTCATCGTCAAGCCTTAGTTTGGAGTTCAGGGAGTGTTGCCACTATAGTGGGGTTTTAGTACTGCAGGCAGAGAAACTGGTTTTTGTGGTCCATCGGTTAGGTTAAGCTTACATGTGTCACTTCACTTGTGCACAGCATGAGTGGTTAACTCCAGGCAGTGTTGGTTCCGTACTTGACTCAACCTTGGAATTTCCCATAGACTGTGATGAGGAAGGGGGGAGAAAGGTCGTAATGCGTGAGTTATTGCCCGGTAATCTTCCATAGACTGATCCCTACTCTTCCTCGGCACAGTCCTTGCTTAATCCTGTGCTGTGTGTGTCTTTGGGCGGTTTTGCTGCTGCGAGGGCACAATGAACAGCTAATGTATTGAATATAGGGCGAGAGAATAGATGAATGAGAGGTCAGGCAGGGTTACTGATCTTCTAGGACATCGCCACTCCTTCATAGACTAAAGATTGTGACCAGGACTCAGTGTAATTCATTTATAAATAGATCCTTATTGCAGCATTCATGATCTGCTATATCAAACCAATAAAAGCGAGGGAGCTGAGTTGTGGTGGCGTGAAACCTAGACATTTGTGTTTGCTTGCTTTTGTAACCAACGTGCATTCTATAGCTTAAAATCTACTGTTCTTGGTGCTCCTTCAGAGCAGCAGAAAGAGGGTGTCAATCAACGCTAAATATACAACTGAGAGCAGCTGCGTCCAAAAAATGATGTTAAATTCATGGTCACAATAACCGTAATTGCATGAATGCATTCTGAGCTTTATTCAAATATGAAAGCTTCACAGTGCATTGCAGACGCTGGATTAAATATTACGCAGAATGATAGGGCGTTTGTTCCACGCCATTACATGCTTTGTGAGCAGATTTGAAAAGTCAGAACGGGCCATTCTTTGAGCTGAAGTTGAGAACTAGAACCTATTTTCGGTTCATTTTTTCAGAACTTTTTTTTCAGTCAGCTAAATTTGAGGCGTAGGAGTAGAGAAACTGATATACTCATTTACATGTTTGCCAGATGCTGATGATAACGAGGGAAATAACACTTCAGGGGCATGCACGAGACCCATCTCGCACATACCGCACCCTGATGCCAGTCAGGGCGTCGCTGACTTTCTCCAACGGTTAACCTCTTAGGAGCCTTTCTATTTCAGATCTGTTGGTAAAATGCCAATCAGTGGAAGGCATGATTACGTTAAATCAAGCTACCCTAAAGAGGCCGTTTTTTTAAATGTTACCTACAAGGATAGGCACTGGGGGACTGTGAACTAAAAGAGGCCCTGGAAAAAATTACTGGGGACCATAAGAGGCCCTGGAAATAAAGCTCAAAGTGGCCCCATATGACACATTTTCAGCAAGTCCAATGCTTTTCCTATGAGAAAAATTGGAAATATCACAGAAAAGAGGCACAGGGTGCAGAGGCCCATCGGGCAATCTCAAGAGTTCCCTATAGGCCAGTACACCCCTGGCTGAGATGGAATCATTTGATAGCCCATTATGTATTACTAGTTTCAGTCATGAGGTGTGTCTGATGGCCAAAAAGATGCTCTCTCGCACTGACATTTAAAATGTGCATGTTCCCTTCTTTACAGAGTTGAAAACGTAATGCCCTCATTATAAGTATGGTGGTAAGGTAACAACGGTGCCGGTAGCGCTACCGGCACCGTTGCTACCGTACCGCCATACTATGAGCCGTGCTCGAGGGCGCCGCACTGCCGATAGGCACCCACAAGCACAGCACATCGGATGCACCGGCACCGTTGTAAACGGTGCCCCTGCATCCGACTTCCCCATTCCCATTGAGCCCTATGGGGCTCAAGAGGGAATGGGGATGTACCGAGCCTCGCACCCGCAAAAGGGCAATTACCGGGTCCGGCTGGGCCAGAATAGCCCGGTAAATGCCAATTCGCGGGTGCCAGACCCGGATGCGAGTTTGGAGGTAGCCTTGCCGGTTTTACTGGCAAGGCTGCCTCAATGTCTTTTTTTAACCCATACCATTTTTGTATTCAACGTAAAGCACAGTGGATTTGCCGAACGTTATGGAAATCAGTTATCCACCTCTACCCAATTACTGCTCAGTCACAGAAGGTTATGATTGGCCCAAAACAGTGGTTTCACTTATTGATTCACCCACGAATAGGAGCAAAGTAGATGAGATAGCTGCTCCCACAGCAGATCAACGTGTGGAAGCCTGGAAGATCTCCTTGCCGAAGTTCCCCTGAGAAGTAACTTGATAAAGAGGCGTAAAGGGGAGAAACAATATCATTTGTGACTTTCTTGATTAAGAGACAGCTCTTCAAATGCATAGATTGCCACCTTACATAATAATAAAGCATTCACCACCGAGTCAGGGGGATACGTGGGTGGAATTGGCCCGCAAGCCAGAGCCTAGGAAGTCCAGATTGAAGTGAGGGTGTTGACGAGGGCTTTTGGCTGTAACCGGACATGTACGCACCCTCAACGAGAGGGTGATAGCTATTCGTACCTCGGGGTTGGCCCGCAGAAGTTCTCTGTTGCTTCCCAGAATCTAGATGGCACCAACCGGGGAAGGGCCTTGGGAGGCTGGAAAGAGCAGGCAGCACACACTGTATTCTCCCCAACTCTTCCAGCCACCTGAGTGCCTGAGTGCCCTTGAGCGGGTGACAATGGCGATTCTGACAGACTAAGAGGTTTCATGTGTTCCAAGAACTGAACAAGCTCATGGTTGTTCTTAATTCCTGTGTCCTGGGTGTGTTGCCATGGGAAACTTGAATATACGAAGGCATAGCCCAGCTGCCTTCATTAGGAACTAGAGTAATACATGCAAAGATTGGCAAGATGCATAAGGTGTGATTCTGCACACAATTGCAATGTACCAAATGGTGTGCTACATGGTGCAATACAAATCCAGCCCACATAGGAGGCCACTTGCACATCAAGGAGGATCTATGCCCCCACCCATAGGTCATTCATGCTGCAGAGGGACGACTGATAGATATGGGGGTGGACCGAGAGATTTAGGTGTAGCCATAACAGATTACCTTGATGGTGTGCATTTTCTTGACAGACACATTGCAAAGCAGAGTGCACAGCTGGCTACATGCAGATGATGAAAGATGGCATCAACTGATATCTGAGATGCAAAGATTGACTATAGCAATTCCCACCTGGAGTCAAGGGCATGCAATGTGCATGTGCGCGCACACACACACACACACATATCCCTGAAACCCTCAAAGTAACAACCATTACCCATTACAATTATGCAACAGTGACACACCTAGCCACAGCTGCAGTTTCAATATCAAATAAAGTATATGCATAGGTGAGAATGCCACACTAATGTTGTTGTTTCAGAATGTATTAATACCAACATAAGCAACACCGTGATGCATGCCTAATGTTGTGGGAAGGAAAAGGAAGAAGTGCACATCATATAGTTTATGCAGGCCGCTCATATGGTGATAGATGTAGGCGGGAGCCGGGACAATCTACACATAATTTGTGATTTGTATTCATTGGGGGCATCGTGATTTCATCAGAAACATGTATGCAGTAATATACAGTAGACTGGGAAGCCCAGCAAGTAGACGTCTTACAAAAGATGCTCGATTTTAGCAAATGGCCAGATGGTGAGTACGAGAAATTGACCAGCGACAAACGAACTGGACATGAACTAATGAGGTTGGAGAAGAAGATTTACAAGTAGATGACAGTAAGTGCTGTTAGATTAGGGAGAGTGGGTTTGGGTGGTTAATGTTGATAGAAATGGTGGGTGCTCCTTTGGTGGTATAGGAGACAGAGCTTTAGAGCAAATTTGGCTGAGTGAATTTTCTTCTCGTCCCTGATGTTGGGTGCAATGGAGCTCCACTGGAGAGGCTAAGGACGGTAAAGGAGTTGAAGTGTGTGGGTGCACAGGGCGAGTGAGTGATGGAAAGTTCTAGGAGTATGCTGGATTGAAGGGTATGGTGGCCAGGTTGGGGCAGCCCTTGAATGGATTTGATGACATTTATAGGTGGAGTGGTTGTGCATTTGACAACTGGCATGCAGGCAGTGGGGATAAGTGGGAGAGTAGCAGTGGAGTTTGTACATTTCGAGGTTCGTAAAAGTGAGCCCTTTGCAAGGGGGCAAAGCAGTAGAGGGAAAATTCTAAGAGGTGGCTTGAGTAATAACCAGGGTGACTGAGGACCAGGGGGTGATTAGAGATTTAGCTGAGTGGTAGGTGAGGAAATTGACCACAGCAGCAGTGACTGTGGGAGTGATGAAGAGCTAGAGCTTTAGGTCACTGTTGAAAAGAACCCCAAGGATGTGTGCATTTTGGGAGGGTCTGAAGAGGTCAGGGAGAGAAGAGAAATGGTGCTAACGGCTGGGAGATACATGACTTTCATCTTAGAGGAGGTAAGCATAAGACAAAAAGGTGCCATCAAGTAGTGGAAGTAGGAGTGGCACTTTGAGATCCTCAGGGAGAGATCATGGGTGAAGGAGGGGAAGGAGAAAGATATCTAACCATGATCTTCAAAGAGGGCATAGGTGAACAAGAAGTAGTAGATGGAGGAGGTGGGCAGAGCAGAGCAGTGGACCCAGGACAACGCTATTGGGCATTCTAACTGGGAAAGAAGTGGGATTAGAGGTGCCAGTTTTCCAGGATGTAGTGAAGGAACAACCTGTGTCATATGTGGCAATCCAGGAGAGAGAGCGAGAGGGAGAGAGAGGGCATTGTTGTGAATTCAGTGGTTAGAGAGGGATAGCAGGAGGGAAGAGTGGTTGATTGTGTTGAAACCATCAGACAGATCCAAGAGGGTGAGGATGGAGGAGAGCTTGGAGTGGTGAGCAGAGGACAGAGGGTTGGAGGTAAGGTTCTGTGAAAAAGAATCTCAATTGAACAGGGTCACATAAATAATGTGTTTCCACTAGTGAGCCTGGTCAATATCACATGGCACACACTCCAGAATGTTGCAGTAGTGGTGGAAGAAATAGACAGGCCAGGGGTTGGCTGGTCAGGTAGGGTCAGCAGAGATCTTCTTGAGCAAAAGCAGTATGGTGGTTACGTTGAAACTAGCATGAATCATCACAATAGAGAAGGAGACATTGAAGATGTAGGGGCGATAGGAGCAGGTTATTGGTGCATGCGCTTAGATAGTGAGTGGAGCAAAGAAATCCACAGTGCACAAGGTGTTGGATATCTGGAGAATAGGTACCAGTTTGGCATATCTGATGGGATACATCAGTGAAGGCACAAGCAAGTAGTTGTGAGTGAAGATATATAAGGACATGAGATGAGGAAACAAGAGGAGGGTGGATAGGGTTTTTTCCAGCATTACAGATTTTAGAAGAGGGGCAGAGGACAAAGCTGTTAGTTGAGATGGAAGATGATACAGTGTGATGACTTTCAGGATGTGGGAGATTTTGCATGGGGTGAGAGTGAGGGGATGAGATATGGCGATTGACACCATTCGACATAGCAGTGTACAAAGTTGAAGTGAGTAGAATGTGGGCCTTCTTGTATGCTGTAAGAAGTTTAGGGCACACAATTTGCTTCATCGGTGGAGGTGAAGTTGCATACTAGGGCTGGGGCTGAGGGCTAGTGGGTAGAAGTTAGACAAGGGGTAGTGGTTCTCAAACGGGAGCTAATAGCAAAGTCAGAACTGTGGGCAAAGATATTAAGTGTAGAATTTAAAGACATTTTAGACATGCATAAGATTCCAGATTCATGGAAAAGATCGTACATGGTACCAATTTTTAAGAAAGGATCTAGATTGATAACCTCGAATTATAGAACAATCTGTATAATGGATGCAGACTCAAACATGTTTGCCTCTCTGGTACTGGACAGGATAAATTAATGGAGTGAAAAAACCAATATTATGGATTATAGGCTAAAAGGATTCTGAAAAGGTATTGGTACGGATTGTAGGACACCTTTTGTGAGCTGTCTACAGAAGCATGTTTGGACATCTAATAATCCCCCAATATATGTAGCATCAATGGACTTGAGTGAAGCATTTGACTCAGTAAATAGAAATATTTTATGGAGGAAATTGGATGATTACGGAATCCCGAAAGGTATATTGAGTATGATTTTATATTTACATAACAAATCTAAAATTTAAATAAGATTAAATTCTGAAGGGTTACTAACTAGAGAATGTAAAACAGACCGTGAATAAGACAAGGGTGCATACTGGGGCCCACCATCTACAATCTGTACGTCGCTGACGTAGGGTTGGTTCTTGATATTAACACCCTTGTTTCACCCAATATTGGTAGACTAAAAGTAAATTGGGCAGCACATGCCGATGATTTTCCTCTTATAGATGCAACTCAGGTAGGTCCTCAGAGATTAATAGAAGCTTTTGATAATTATATGTCAGCAATGGAATTGAAAATCAATCCCGCCAAGACGGTTATAATGAAGATAGTGAAAGGGAACGAGAAGGTACAGCGCAAGTTTAATTGGAATTGGGAAAATAAAACCCTTGTAGTGAAGAGAATTTTCAATTTTTGGGTTACCCACCAGTTGTGAAGTACAGAAACTGTTCTATGTAAATTATTTGCAAACAAAAGTAAATGGTATGCTAAATCAAATGAAGCGTTAAGACTGTAAATTTGGAAGATTCTCACACCGATCAGAGAGTTTTATAAAAGTAAAGTCCTCCCCACTATATTATATAGGTTAGACTTTTCGCCCAAAGACCTGGAGGCGGAATACAGAGTATTGGAAAGTAGGGTATGGAGATTCATTCTATATTTCCTCCCAAAAATGCGTGCCATTAGCGGTAATAAGGTAAGAAGTTGGGTTACAATACATCTCTGGTTTGATTCATTGGAAGAAACTATGCCTTCTGTGTAAATGTGAGACCTCAAGAGTAGGAACACTTTATCAACATCTTGGAGTGAATGACACAGAGTGATATATTTAGAATTTAATGAGGAATGTGCCAATGTATTTGATGGAATAGGTGTTTCCATGGAAGTGATGAAAACGAACCCGAATAAGGTTAAAGAAATGCTTAGGGGTATGGATTGGGAACAAAATCGAATAGTAATCTCCAAGTCAAGAATGTATGCACACATATTATCATCTAAAAAAAATCCTGGACAAACGGAATCCTATCTAAGTAAATTCCCATGTAAGAAGGTTAAAACAAGCTCCATGAGATTTAGACTGAATGTGCTGTCTTTAAATGAGATAAAATGGGCCCCATCATGAGTTGGGCGCTAACGCCAGCGGTATTACCACTGGGGCTATTATACCTACCGCCAAACCCCCGGCGCTATTAGCGCTGTATCACGGGTTTGGTGGAACGGTAAGTCCCCATTCCCCATTGGTCCCATTCTGAGAATTTCCCATTCCCCATTGGGGCCAATGGGGAATGTTTGGCAGTATTACCACTGGCGGTAATAGCACTGAAAATCGGCAACATCGCTGCGGATTTGCCCCCAGCTCAGAGCTGGGGCTAAATCCGCCAAGCCTGTGATTTGGCGGACCCTTAAATGCGGCGGTAATAGCATTAATGCCGCATTTAAGGGTTGCCGCCAAACTCGTGATGAGGCCCAAAATGTATAAGTCTTCAAAATTAGTCTGAAAAGGGTATCTGTAGATTCTGTAAAAATCCCAGAGAGAGAGAATCGTTATTTCATCTAATGATTGAATGTCCAGAACTTCTTTCCTGCAGAATACGGTACTTTGGAGATTTTGTAAATAATGAAGGTGTACAGAGAGATCGGTTTTGACTGAGGATGCTACATTGTGAATCAATGTCATTGAGGCTGAGAGTTGTAGCATTTATAAAAAATGTATGTAAAATGGAATAAAAGGCTAATGAGCATGTAATGTCCTAGAGGAACAATGCTAGGTATTTTAGTAAATGGAATTTTAAATAGAATGTAACAAGTAGGGCTGTAATATGTATGTGGATATGTTCTTTTGGTATAATTCTTTTTGTAAAAAGTTTTGTAAAAGTTTTTATAAACTATAAACACATTTTAAAAAAATAAATAAAAAAGAGCAACATTGAGTTTGAGGGCAGCCTATTCGATCATGGAGGCCTGAGGAGGAATAAGGGCACGGAGGAAGGTTCTGAAGTAACCTTAGCACTGGTCCGAAGGGTGAAGCTTAAACATGCATCTGGAGATGAGAGAGGAAGGAGGCAGGGAGAGAGGTGCCTGCTGAGTGCTGTCCTCAGGTAACTTGTGGTTTCCCATTCGTGTGGTCCATGCTGGGTTGCCTGTCCTGATTCATTCTACGTGTGGGGATTTCAGACTCCTCTTGACACCATCTTGAACTGGGAGCTTAGGAGGTGGCCATCTTGCTGTGGGCATTGGTCAATGCATGTTCACATGGTACCATCATGTGGCAAAGGAAGGAAGCTCTTAACCATCTTTGCCCTAATACTTTCTTGCTGAGAGTTGTCCGTATGAGACCACAGTTTCACATACTCCTGATCCCTACAGGGAAGCCTCTCCTTTCCACATTCTACCATGTAAGGATTCAAGTATGTTCTGGACATGTGAATGCATCTTGTAGTAAGAAACAGACAACAGATTTTGAATTAATAATAAAACTTTAGTAACTTAAATGTCGGAATGGAAAAAAAGCCTATCTTGCTGTATACTATGGAGGGATTTCCCTACCAAACCAAAACTAAGGAAAGTCCAAGAGGTAAATTTAGCAATCGGTCTGTCTCCAAAACCTATACTTGCCCTCACAACTAATTATACAAGGTGAAAGAATGTCAGGAACAAACAAAACAGTGTTCAACATAAAGTTTGTAGATCTGTCCAACTTGCAGTTTTCTTTCAGCTCCCTTCCCCAAGTATAAAGCAGTTCCAACAAATGTCACAGGATTGCCTTAAGTACAGAATGGTATGGACAAAGCCGGTACTCAGGGTTCCCTTCCCCAAGTTCCAAAATACAGTTCAAAACACAACATATCTAGAGGTTTCGCCATCAAGTCAATAAGTAGTTCAAACCTCAGGGTTCCCTTCCCCAAGATACACTTCCAGTTTTCTTAAAGTACTCTGCCACACTTGCACCTTCCGCATATGGTTAATCTTTGTACAACAAAAATGTCTTGGCTGAGCAATGCAATTCATTTTGGCTCACATGTTAAAGTTCCGCTCCAAAGTTCCATTCACTTTGGAGTCAAAAACACACTGGGTTCACTTGCTTTGTAAACGTTATATTCCCTTTCAGGTTTAATATTTGCTGGTTTATTTGTTTCAAAGTTTGATTGACTTCTAGATTCAATATATGTATGAACTTTTATTCACCTTTTGAACTTGGCACACAATGAATTTATTGAATGTGCAAAGCTTAATTCCTTTATAATCTCCATATATAACAGTTTTCTTTCAGTGCAGTATTCAATAAATATGAAGATAGCTTTCTATTCAGATCAGCGTTCACAAATGGTTATAGTTTTTCATTTAAATCACTTTGTTGTTATATTCAGTTCATTCCTTTTTAATATGCCTTTGTAGTTTCATTTTAAACGTGCCCAACACTCAGAGACTTTTGATACCATGCTTTCATGTACCCGTGACCACTCTGTAACAAAGTATTCTCAATTATTTAGTCTTTAACAAATTCTATTGTTCACTGTTTAGCACGGATTCAGATGGTAGATCTTCGACAACGTGTATCATCATTCACGTGACCACTCCAATACAAAATAACCTTGCGTGTAAGATAAACTCTCACATACCGGGTTTCTGCTTTCAGAGAAACTCATAGGTTGCTTTGATGCGAGTTCCCGCAGCACAGATCTCTCAGCCTTTTCATCTCGCCCTCAGGGCTCCACCTCCTGCCCCTCAGACACTCCAGGGTTGGCTTCTGTCCCCAGGAGAATGAGCACTTTGAATGCCAGAAAAAGGAGCAGCCTCCCTGCACAGTTCCCCTGTCAAGGCTCATTCGGTTCCACACAGCCCCAGCTCAAGGGCCGCTCTCTCCTGAACAGCTAGCGTGCTCCAGACGTACAGCTCCTCACTGTTTCTCTTGGCCTCTCTGCTGCTGCTCCTTCTTCACTGCCACTGCTTCTCCCACCACTGCTTCTCTCCTCAGGCATTCCTGATTGGGCCTTTTATACACCTGCAGCCCTTTAACAGGCTGCAGGTGTGAATGTACAATTAGCCCTGCCTGACCATCATTTAGGGGACATGCCTGACCCCTACTTCTCTCAGCAGGCATCTTCCTCATCCCAGTACCAGAGTGGAAAAAGCAACTAGTCTTCATTACTCTCAATTGCTTCTTCTTCATCCTAGTACTTCTAGGAGTTATATAGAAGGAAGTCAGGGGAGTTGACTCAAAATACTCCATGAAGGCGGTGGTTGGGTTGGCCATTAGTCGGAAGAGGAGGATACCATGTCTCTCCCAAGGATATCCCACTCCCAGTCCCCAAAGACCCTCCACCCAGGTGATCCTCCCACGCTTGTCTGCCCCGTCAGGAACCAAGAGCGATGGCCTTCCTCTGGCCACCTGCACAGTGGATCCATGGGGAATAGAAGTGAGAATACCCTCATCTTTCTCACAGACACCACCTTGGACTGGGAGCATAGGAGATGGTCATTTTGCTTGTGGGGATTGTTAAACGCATGTGCATGTGGCTCCATCATGATGTTCATTATATCTCTTCCCAGGGTGCCCGAAATGTGTTTTCTTAGTAAAGGACAGTTCATTTAAGGGTGAAGTATTTTCTCTGCCTGCTATGGGACAGTTAAGTAATGATTAAGGGCCTCATCACGAGTCGGGCTGTATCCCGGCTGTAATACAGTCCGACTGTAATAGCCCCAGCACCGATCGGTCCGCCGGTATTACCGTCGGATCACGAGTTGGGTGTTAATGGTAAATCCCCATTCCACATTGGGTCCATTGGATCCAATGGGGCATTTTGAGCGCTAATTATGCGGGCTAATGCAGCCGAAAACAGGGGATTTTCACCTCCAGAGAAAGGCTGGAGGGAAAACAGCCCATTTAGCATCCAACTCATAATAGGGCCAGCCCTTAAATGTGTAATACCGTTACCACTGCATTTAAGGGCTGCAGCCCAACTCATGATGAGGCCATAAGTGTTTTAAGTCTGTCATTTTTCTTCTTTGTATTTAATTTGTTTTGTATTGTTCTGGAACTAAGTGCTGTGGCACTTTTCCTATTCTTACTCTTTCATCCCTATATTTTAACTAATCCTTTGACCCCACACAACCTCCTGTTAGGACTTTTATTCCTCATGGTTGTCTACCTTCAACTGTGGATTCCAGTGACAATAGTAGATTAGTCAGTATTCTTTAGTGGTTCTTTAGTTGATGTAAATGCTCTCTGTGTTCATGATCTCATTTTACCACATGATCCTGATCTACTCTGTATGACTGAGAGTCGGCTAAAAGAGAAGTGTGCTCCCATAATGATTTATTTAGTTCCAGAGGGAAATCGTAAGATAAGGTCCAATAACCTTAAGCAGGCAATCTGTAATTAATCAATTAGAAAGGTGAGACAGGCCTATAGGAATCTCTGTAAATACTGTAAGCATATCACCCTACAACAAGATGCAGTACTGACGCTTGGCATCTTGATTAGAGCTGATGTTAGCACTTTCTGGTACCTTATTAATGGGCAAGACCCTAACTATGCCGTATCTCAGCTTAACTCCATCTCTGAACAAGACTGGGTGAAATACTATGAAGATAGATGTGGGGTCCCGATGAACAATACCCTGATTGAATCACCAATGAAGAGAAATGATACTTGAGATCCCCATCTAGACCTGTCTATTATCCATGGTCTAATAACAAGATGTAAGTCCTCTCGTGCACCCGGCCCTAATGGCCTCACAAATGCTACCTTTAAAAAAGATCGTAATCTGTGGTCTAATCTGTTGCTTCTGGAATTTAAAGATATCATCTCCACCAGGAACACTCCAAGCTCCTGGAATACTGCACATATGATCCCCACCTTCAAATGTGGGGCAGGACTGATCCTAGTAATTGTCGTCCAATTTCACTCATCGATGCAGACTGTAAAATCTTTTTGGCATTCCTGCTCTCACACTTGGAGGAGTGGGCATCTATTTTCCACTCGCTGAATCAATTCCAGGCTGGCTTCAGAGAGGGACACTCTACTAGTATCAATGGGTTGGCACTGAAGTGCATACAAGAGGGGGCTTGGCTGCAACCAAGGGGCTGTACGTATATGACCTCGACTGATTTAACTGCTGCATTCTATTCCATTGACTGCAGCAATCTATGGGCCAAATTAACCAAGTGGGGCCTGCCTGAGGGGTTGCTAAGACTTATTTCTGGCGTGTATGAAAACGGCACTATTCAGGTTCGATTAAATTAAAAAGGGGATCTGTGCAGGAGAATACGATCTTACCGGGGGTGAGACAAAGGTGTGTCCTGGCCCCTTGGCTATTTAACCAGCATTTCTCAGAGGTGACAATTTCACTGGCTAAAGATGGATTGGTTGCCCCAAGGATCGGCAATGAGAAAATTGTCTGCCTAATATACGCTGACGACGTATTGATATTTGATTGCACTAAAGTTGGGCTACAAAGATCGTTAAAGAATTTTGAAACTTTTGCCAATGACAATGGGCTAGTTATTAACCCAATTAAAATGAAGATTCTTGCATTAAAAAAAGAAGGGTACAATTAAAGGTCCTGTATGTACTGTGGGAGCCATGCCACTGAGGTTGCCGGATTCGGTACGGTACCTGGGCTTCCATGTCTCTGCCTCTAGATGCATTAAAACAGCGAATGAGATCTTGCTACATAAGGCAAAACCTCTGGAAGCCCAAGTTATCCGAATCGATTGTAAGTTCAGCAGATTCTCCCTCAACCCCTCAATGATGTTCTATGAAGGTAAAATAGTGCCTAAATTGACCTATGGCCTAGAGTTAAGATCGGATAATCTATGTAATGTCCTGAATAGAATTGAGGGGAATATTTGGAGGCGTAATTGGGGCATGTCTAACGTGGTACCGATCTCAGCAATTTGTTTTGAAATGTGGAACTATGTTGCTGTGAGCTCGGGTCCAATGGGCTTCGATTGTCCTGTATCCAAAAATTATTTCTCCCATCCCTAACTCACTTTACCAACTAATGAGTCGAAACCTGGATAAATCGCTTGTATTAAAGGCCTTTAGAACCCGGGCAGACCTCATCTTGGATGAGATTGGGATGATGGTAGAAACTTTGACCAAGAACCCGGTGAGGACTAAGCGGGCCCTATTTGATTATGATTGGGCGCAGAACACTGATGTATTCCATTCCTACCCCTCGATGAGTCATCTGACCCATGAGCACAGACAAAGAGGAACTTTCACTAGGACCTTGCCACAATTCCCCATCCAGTTTTATAGAGGTATCCTTTTGAGAGCAAGGTGGAACCTGCTCCCTACTAGAGAAATCCAACTCAGGAGATCCCGTATCTTGGTGGACCAAGCCTCCTGCATGTTTTGTATGACTAAACTGGACATTCTAAGGAATCTGGTCCTTGAATTCCCCCCTTTACAGGGCCTTAGAGCTAACTTCCTAAAGCCATTGGCAATGTATCGCTATCTTTATGATGAAGATCTAATATGGAAACACTGCCTCGAGAATTACAATATACGGGAAGGGCTGGCCCTGGCTGGCTTTATTAACTTTCTGCATTTGTAGGCTGGAAAAATCTAATTGCAGACGTGGGATATGTCATATTTTGTTACACCATATCCCTCTCTGTCTCTGTTTTTTTTCTATTATTATCCTCTGTATTTAGAAAGTATCTTATCTGATTTATCACAGGATCAATTTTATTGTTAATTTTATATCTAATTTTTGTTTCTTTTTCTTTTATCTTATTACTGGTGGTATTTCTTTCTTTTGTGATGTGAAGTATTTGCAGACTCTCTCTGTATTTTGATATTGATGAATTTAATTTTGTAAAGGCTTGAACTAACAAAATACAATAAAAAAAATAAAATAAAAATGTAGTTCCAGAGAATTATGCTTTTTTCCAGGTGCATCACCCTTGTTGGCCTGGCTGTGGTCTTGCCCTCATTATAAGAACCATCTTAATTTCCTGATTTTAGGCTCATCATTTCCTCTCTCACTAGAATACATGACATTTTCCTTACCTCGTTCCCCAAACCTATACCTTAAAGGTTCACTGGTTTTGCACTCCCTTATCAACATTTCTACTGTTGAAATAATGTATGACTTACTTGCCTCTTATTCGTTTCGATAATGTATTTCTAGATTTCTAGGGGCCTTCCATATGCCCTGGAATTTGGTGGTGGATCTCTGCACCATTTGACTTTCCTCTACTCTGTAAAATCTAGGTGTTTGCCTAGTCTTTCTACTCATATAGTTGGTAATACAAAATTACAAAAATGTTACTTCTCTGTAATTCTAATTTACAAATAGAGTGGTCAGATCCTCTAGCCACCCCATCACTTTCTTCATTCCCTCCATGACTGTTTCCGTTCCTTCATCAAATGCAACCCATGCTGCGCACTCCTATAATCATGCAACACCAAATCTTTTGGGTGAACCACTACTTCCTCTTCTCTTAGATTTAGCCTATCCTCTCCATCAAGCTTCTAACATGTTTCTGCCGCTTCTGGAATTACTGATCAACTTGCACCTCTTCTGGCTTTTCAAGTCACTCCAGGCCCATATGCTCCTTGGTTTTCCCTTCAGCTAAGAGAAGAAAGACAACACATCCGATGCAACGAAAAAGTCTGACACAAATCTCACATTCCACGGATTTATTCCCAGCTGTTATCTCTTCGTACGTCCCATCTCTCACAGAAATGCCACCACATCTTAAGTCTCCAAAATCTAGTCTGCTAAGAAATGACATTATGAATTATTTAAAATTGTTAAACAGTGCAGTGCACTAGTCCAATTTCTGTCCCTTCGGTTGATTACTTTCTTCTTTGGTTCATTCTTAAGATTTCCATTTTGCTGAAAAATGGAAACAATTGTTGGTAGGTCCAAAACTCTTCATTCTTCTTTGTCCTTCTCTACTATTCTTTCCAGAGTGGTTAATCTTTGGGATTTAGTTTCCTTTTTCCCATCTATTTTATATTAAATCCATCTTTATTCCAATTATCCCATTTCTTACTTCATTAAATTAATTTCTAATATTATTGTGGTGTTCCTAATCAATTCTCTTTTTAATCAAGTTACTTCTCCTAATATTAAAATAATTGGTCAAATGATCCATCTGTTAAAAAACCCTGAACTCAACCCCCAGAAAAACTACTACCACCCCAAACCCGCCTTAGCTTTTCTGAGAACAATTCTGGGCAAGTGTGCAGCAACTAGTCTATCATGTCTCATTTCATGGCTTGTTGCAGGATTATCAGTCTGTATCCCTGCTCTTGTGTAGCTCTGAGACAGTCATGTAGGGGTGCCATGTACCCTGTGTTTACAGGTCTCTGGTGGGATCCATTTGATTGTACGTTTGGATCTCTCAACAGTGTTTTATATGGTTTATCAAGAGGGTCTGCTAATTATTATATAACCATAGATGGGCTTTGCTAGGCCCATCCATGCCTGGTTTGCTTCCTTCCTTTGTAATCATGCAGGTAGTTGTAGTCAGGTTAAAGTCCCTACCCATGTGTTGTGGAGTTCCTCAGGGGTCTCTCCTGTTCCTCATGTTGTTAAAAATCTACATATAAGCGCTGGTTGATCTGGTCTGCAAGTCTGGTTTCAAGGAACAAAAGTATCCTCATGAAACCAAAGCCTAATCTTCTCCTTCTGGCATCATCTTCCTGAGGCACTCTCTCAGTGAAATCTAGGATTTGATGTCTGTTTTTTCTGTAAAACAAAACCCACTCGAGTCCAAGTGTCTTTTGGTTTCTTCTTTTGCTCCTTCTATGACACCTACACAAGAGTGGCTTACCCATAGCTCTTCTTTTGTAATTGGTCCGGCCCTGGTGCACTCTGTGAAATCTCTTGGTTTTACTGTGGATTCTAACTTTTAACTCGCAGGTTTCACGTTTATCCTGATAATACTTTTTCAGTGGACTTTTCTTAGAAAGATCAAAGCATTTTTACCACCCTCAGGTTTTTGTATGAATGTTCAGGGTCTGTTTCTATGTTACCTGCACGGCAGTAAAGCCATATTTTTGGTCCTGCAAGCTTGATCTTAGTCTGTGCTATACACTCCGCTGCATGCTTAATCTCAGGTACATAAACATTTGCCCCCATTGCCCTAATTTCTCTTCCTTGGATCCCCATTCTCCTTTGAGCACTTTTCAAGATCGACTGCATTACCTGGAACTCAGCGGTTTTGCGGTCAGCCTGCCTATTTGGCTGCAAAGCTGTGCCTATCTAGTAGACCGAAATGGACTTATCAACAAGACATTTTGAGACTATCCATTGCCCATTCTCAAGATATCCGGTTCTCTACCCAAGCTATCTCTGTAGCTGCACCTGGTGCCTGGAATACTCTCCCAACCCCATCACCTTCTTCCTTCCCTCCTGTCCTTTTACAAAGCGCACTAAACACATACATTTGCCCTTGCTTTTTTCCTGAATTGGATTTGCTAAACTATTATATGATCTTGTCTGTTTTCCTTTTTTTGGAAATGCTATGCTACACTGTATTTGTAACTTGAATTGTACAGAATGCTGTTTCCCTTGGGTTTACACATTTTATAAATATATACATGAATATAATGTTGGAATAAATAAGGGGGTGGTCAGATGGGGAGAGATCAATAGAGGCATTATATTGAGTTAGGGAGGAGGAATGGAAGAAAATGGCAATAGAGTGGGAAGGCAGTGGAGGGAGGTCAGGGAGTGGTCAGATAGGAGAGAACTCAGTTCAGGTTGGTGGGGGAGGACACGTTTTGGAGGTTGAAGTCCTCAATTAGAGCTACTCGAGCTGTTGAAAGGGAGCCCAGAAGAAGGTCAGCATTAGAGAAGAAGGAGTTGCGGGTTCCATATGGCCTATAGAAAAGGATGATAGTAAGGTGCAATGAGGGAGAGTTGCGTTATACCTAAACGATAGCGTGGAGCAGTGGGTAAAGGTAGATGGTGGGAGGGGGGAAGAGGGAATCACCCTGCAGATCATAAGTCCAACTGCACCCTCTTGCTTGATCATTCGGGAGGAAAAGACGAAGGTGGACAAGTCAGATTGCTGAGTACCAGGGGTGGTGTTGTCATGGGAGATAATCCAAGTTTTAGGTATTCCCATAACTGCAAGATGTGGATTGTGGAAGTCAAAGTTGCCATAGAGAAAAGAGGTGATCTTGCAGAGTGATCGGGCACTCCAGAGAGTGCGAGTAGTATAAGAGTTTGAGGGAAAGAGCATGGAGTGCTAGAAAGTGTATAGGGGAGATTAGGCAATACAGCCAGCCCATTTGCCTTCTGTGGGTGATGAGCTGGATGGAGATTGGGTAGGCATTGGGTGTAAGTGAGATGAGGCGGACTGTTGTCAAAGGGGGTATGGATGCAGTGGAATACTATTAGGTAGAGGGAGGGTAGAGCCACAGCAGAGGCAGATGTGGATGCGTGGTCAGTAGTTCGGGGTTAGTGAATCCATGGGCTCTGGCTTTTGTTGGTGTGAACTGTTGTAACAGAGGCGTGACACTTGAGGGCTGACTAGTGACAATCGACAGTCCCATTTGGTAGGTAACATACTGCAGCCCTCTAGGAGTAAGGAATAGTGACTGCCCATTTCAATGACCTCTATTTGCTGCAACATCTGCCTGGTTCACTGCAACTATCAACACCTGATGGCCCGTGGAGTGAAAGGCTGCCTGCACCTTATGTAAGCCCGAATGTAGGCAGGAATTGGGTGCCTCTGCATTAAAGAACTTGTCACCGATATTCATAATATTTGCTACACAGAAATATGTTGTTTGCCGCAATAAAATACCTTGAATCTTAGCAAGACTCCATCGACAAATTTCATTTTCGCGTATTATTGATACATCGAAAATATTATTAACTGTAGCTCCATATCTCTCTGCAAGGTACGGTGCTTGATGCAAACCACACTAGAGGGACTCGAATTTAGTCACACAAAACATGTTTCAGGAAGGCAGCGAATCCCATCCCCAAGATGGCTCTCAGCACTTAGTGCTGCACTGTACTGTTTTTAAATTTGTATATGCTTGTATGAGCTTCATAATGATATACATTGGTAATACAGAAAAATAAACAGGTACTTTGGAAAAGAGATCAGAGAGTTGTTCACTGGATACAAGCCTCTCTGCCAGTGCTCCCCGTGTACTGTATGTATTACGAATGTGAGATTTTATCACCTATATGGGGTAAAATTAAACATACGGTGAGAGTGAATTGTGCAGCATTATTTATTTTTAAACAGATTGGACGAGTAAAAAGTAAGCCAAACGTTATAAAATGAGCAGTCTGATACAAGCAATGACTATAAAGGAGCGGCCGTGGGAGCTGGGCTGGAACCTCTCCAAGTGTGCGTTTTTTTATTTTCTTGAATGCAAATGAGCATCTAGCAAATGGCAGGTCATTATTGCACACACGTCATTATTTTTGCAATGCCCTTCCATTAAGTTGCTTTGCTTTGTACCCACTCTGCTCTTTTCCCTCCACAACCACAGCATAAAGAAACATTTAAAAACAGTGGAAACAAGTTGAAAAGAACAAAAAGGGACACTTGAAATTACAAAAGGGAAAGAGGAAAACAAAATAAAAATAGTGTGTGCTCTATATGGGGGGTTGAACTTCATTAATCAATGGTCTGACCACACGCAGAATCAAAAATAATAATAAAATGGAAAGAATCATGTTTTCAATGATAGCTGCTAATTGTCTGAGTTGTTCAAAGTAACAGTTTGCATATTAACCAAAATACAGTCAAGGGCTTGAAGAAGCCAGTAGGCTTTTGGAAATGGCGCATTCATTGCAGAATCCGCACAACAGTTCTGGAGACCTAATAAGATGTATTATTGATGGACAGTGCAAACATAATAAAAGGCCTTTCATAAAATATGTGATGTGACGATGCCCATTCATGCTTATGTATTGTGCTGTGTTTAAGTTTACATGTACTTGCTCCAAATTCATAGTCAGAGCATTGGTGGGGCACCTTGTTGCAAGTGCCTTCAATGGTTTACTTAATCTGATGATTGAGGGCAAAGATAGATCTGAATGAGCACTGAAGACTGACTGGCTTGGTTGCACGAAGGGTGTTTTATTAACGAGTGCATCGGCTGCTCTCTCCCTTGTAAATATTGAAACACATCTCTCATGTTTAGGTTTTCGTGTACCGTTCGATAGCACTGACAGTTACAATCAATTAGGGGATAATGGCAGTCCGCCCACTGCATGTCTCTGGTGGTTGCCCTGAACCTCAGAGTTCTCATTGAACTTCCATCTTAATACTTCACTTTGGTCTCTGCTTGGTACTCATAATTACTTAACCAAGTTCATGAATTCACAATGCACTGTGCCATTGCAGAGATATGCTCTTCTCTCTAAATGCCAAAGACAGATGAGAGCTTCATGGATTGCTCTTCTCCAGGTTGGTACTGTGTTGTTGCGCTCAGCCTGCACTCACCTGTGGGGCAGAGCATACTCAAGATAATCCCTTTCAAAATCCCCCCTGAAATGCGTGTGCTATTTTGCTGCTTCCAAGGTTGGGTTATGTGGGTGGTATGCCTGACCATCACACACACCTGCTTCCTAACTATTAATCATTATTTGATTTCTTACTTTGTTTAATTTCATCCCATGTATCAGTTATTTCTTTTCACTTATAAAGCTGACGTAATTGACATAGAACCTCTTAACCTGTTAACCTTGATTCTGAAAATTTACCAATATATATTGGAGGATACACATATATTTTCCCAAAAAAAGTTGATTAAGGTGCAGATAAATTGAGCAGATTTCACGCAACAAAACCCTTGAAATTCAGCGGATGTGGGAAGTCATGACCAGGTTAACTCAGCACGTTCCCATTGATGTCCCCCATAATGCCATGTCCTCCATAATGCCATTTTGTATGTCATTGAAAATCCCTTCTCTTATGATATTTATGTGCTCATGGGCTTTGCAACGGGAATGCACTGAGTTAAGCTGGTCATGACTTCCCACATACACTGAATTTCAAGGGTTTCGTTGTGTTAAATCTTCTCAACTTAACTGCACTTGAACTAAAGTTTTTTCAGCGAAATTCAAGGGTTTTGTTATACCATTGTTTATTTAAAGGCCACTAGCCATGGCCTTGAACATCGGCCGTGTCCAAAGTACATGTTCCCCCAATATGTTTCTTTTGAACCCACTAGATGGCCAGTGCTGGCTACACATATCTTTCTGGCCCTGCCCACTGTACATTTTAAAACACTACCTTCGACCATGTCTACTGTACATGTTCCCCCAAAATGTTTCTTTTGGACCTACTAGGTGGCCACGGCCGAAAGTCGTGGCCACTATACATGTCTTTTGGGTGCAATAGCAAGGGCCTTTGGCCCTGGCCAGTGGGCATGGGTGAATATTTTAAAACACTACCGGGCCACCAGCCATGGCCTTCGACTGTGTCCACTGTACATGTTCCCCCAATATGTTTCTTTTGGACCCACTAGGTGGCCACGGCCAAAGGTCGTAGGCACTACGCATGTCTTTCAGGCCCACTAGCCAGGGTCTTCGGCCCTGTTCACTATACATGTGTTTCGAGGCCCACTGAATAATATAAAGCACTTCTGACCAGTTCGCCATGGCCTTCGGCCGTGAACACTTTCTATATTGCACCATTAGATTCCTTAAAGTAGTTCAGTAGCCTTATCCTTAGGCCACACCCATTAACCCTCATTTCACTGGAGCTGTCAAATAAAGTTTTTTAGTATTAATATATTTTTTGTAACTCTCTTTTTAAACGTTATTTTCCCATTACCGTGTTGATATATTTTCAATGTACTAGAACTAACTGCAGTTATCTGTAGGCGCCCACAAATAACCACGGTTAACCATAAAAAGCGTGCAAAATCCAAAACTTTTCACAGCCCTCCAAGGCATTCACCAAGAGCGCCCCTCCTTTTGGCATGCTCCCCAACACCCCTCAAGTCCTCTCTGCTTCCCCGGCCCTCTTCTGTTACCCCCAACACAAATCGTTTCATGTGACGATCTTTCATTCCCGATCGTGTTTTCTTTTATAACCACCATTATCCTGCCAAATAACTGCAGCTATGAGAAAACATTTGAGCTCTGAACTTTGTCCAAAGGCCCCCACCTTCCTAATTTCACATGGTGTCCTCCTTCACCCTCCTCACCTCTAGCATGATGCCATTGCGTCCTTTTCCCCCCTCCAAATGGCATTTTTCCAACTTTTCCTTTTCAGCTAGCTGCGTTTATTCCCGTAATAACCGCGGTTATCTCTTGCATCAAACAAAAAAAATGACAACTTTTCAAACACCATGGGAGATATAGCTATAATTTTGGGAGAAGGGGGAACCCCCTTCTTTTTGAAATATTTTAAAAGCTCCTGGACCCAATAACCCCAAACTCTTCCTGGAAATCGAGTGTACGCTTCCTGCCCAAGTTGTTTCATACCTGGTCCAATTCTATCCAGAGGTTTTTGCTGTGCACTGAGCAGACATTTTGACTTTTTCTCTATGCGAACATGAATAGGGAGAATGACGAAACAGTGTTTTCTTTTACTTTCTTATTAACGTTTTTCATTTTTTAACAGAATGTTCACAACATGTACAGTCTTTACAGGTGAGCTGTGACAAACCTTTTTTTTGCAAAGTTTCAGCCAAATTCGTCATGAGAATCAAAAGTTATTAGCAATTCATTTTTCGGATTTCCTATGTATCTGGATAATCCACTTTACTATAGTGCTGCAACCGCTGCACTATAACAAACATATAAATGTATGTATACATGGGGCCGATTCACTAAGCACAAATAAATAGTGTAATTAGAGCTTTAGTAATTGTTTGGGTGTACATTTTAATCACCATACTTTTTTTGAGCTTAGAAAAATGTAGTATTACATACACTATTTTTTTAAGCTTACTAAATCATCCCAATACATACATATGGGGATGATTTACTAAGCTAAATAAGTAGCTTAACCAAGACCAAATGTACTCAGCTCAAAAAGAACTTTAGCAATTTTTTGGTGTAAATTGAGTTCAGTAAATCAGCCCAATATATACTAAATCATCCCAATACAAGCGAAACACAAGGAGGCCAGAAGTGGAAGTGAAACACAAGGAGACCAGAAACAACGTGTAAACACGGCTCTACAGCAGCGCTGCTCATGTCGGAGGACCCGGACAGCGCATGTAAGGTAGGCAGTGTCAATGCACGATTGATCTTGTTTTCGTTTCAAGGCAATTTGTCAATTAATTTAGACAGACAGATTACCTGTCAAACATATTGCCATTCCCAAATCGTTTATTTTGGAAACTGATGCCGTAGCATGAAACTCCCAGATACATGTCAAAAGCAATGACATAGGACTCAGGGCTAACACTAAAGCATATTGCCCTTTAACAAACCCGGAACTTTCGCACGCAGTGCGAAAGTGAAACCGTACATTGCTTGCAACCAGAGGGATTTTTTACAAATAAGAAATAAACGGGAACAATGGTGGACAAGGAGCAAAGTAGGGATGCGGAAGCTTCCGCTTTGTTTAGTGAAAATATCAATGTCAAGAAAGCCATACAACAGGTACAAAGTGGGCAAACTAAGACATTACAGCAATCCATGGCAATTTTGGAAAAACGACACAAAAAAGAAACAAATAAATGGTGGGAAATAAAATCCCTACAAAATTATATTGACAACAAACAGATCCCAAGGGGGCCTAAGAATTCTAACAATTCCAACCTATGAAGACCCGGATCCCCAGATGTTACAGGAATGGGGGGATGCCACCAATGAATGTTCGTTTAAAATGCTAACGACCTTAGTAAAATTTGCCAAAAGTGACAGACTGAAAACCCTTAATGAAATCGAGGCCCTTGAGGCAAAAGTTTACACAGGAGCAGAAAATCCACAAGTGTATGAGAAAACCACCGGGCAGACCGATAGTCGCATCAATTGACTCCCTGCTCGAAAACACATCCAAATATCTGGACCATTTTCTTTTTCCATTTGTTCAAACTTTGCCCTCCTATATCAAAGATACGTCAGATTTTCTCCAGCAGATCGACCAAATACCATGGAAACCAGGATATTTGCTCATAACCTTAGACGTTGTTTCATTGTACACTTGTATTGAACATCAAGAAGGCATGGAAGCTGCCAGAAGATACTTATCCACCAGATCTCTCAGTTTCAGAGATCACTCCCAGATGTTACTCGACATGCTCCATTCTTGTCTTACGCATAATGCCTTTATGTTTGATGGACAACATTATAAGCAGCGATGCGGTACTGCCATGGGTACTACGGTAGCACCGACGTATGCAAACCTTTTTATGGGCAACTGGGAGGCAAAATTGCTGGTTGACGAAACAATGCATCTACATACCAACAAGGTGGCTCTATGGCGTCGCTACATCGACGATTTGTTCATAATATGGGAGGGCAGTGAAACAGAATGGATGTGCTTTTTCAACACCTTGAATGCACAGAACAGCAATCTTAAATTCACCCAACATCATGATCCAACAAAAGTGGCATTTCTGGACATTAAAGTTAAGATCAAAGATGGAGTGATTACTACGGAAACATATCGAAAACCAACAAGTACCAACTCATTACTCCGTGCACATCCAAGATGCCTCAAAAACAGTATACCATACAGGGAATTCCTGCGAATGAAAAGGAATTGCAGTGAGAGTAAAATATTTGAGGAAAATGCAATCAGAACAGCGGCCAACTTTGTAGCAAGAGGCTATAAGAAGTCAACAATCAATGGCGCATTTAACCAATGTGCCAAACAAACCAGAGGGGCCATCTTAAGAAAAAACAAAGAGAAAGGCCTATCATATACCAACGATGGACAAAAATTAGCAATTGTGTAAAATATTTGTAAATTATAACATTGCTTCTAATTTCCAGCACCGTGCACTTTAAGCACTATGCACTTTAAGGTCATGACAAAGCACTATGCACTTTACAGTCATGATAAAGCACTATGCACTGTATGGCCAATATAATCCATCAGCAAATAATATTGGAAGGACATGGATAGACCATGGCCAAATTGTCAATATAATATGAACACTAAACATTCTATGTTAATATTATGGCAATAACGTGAAGGTAGTCTCCATCTAGGATTAGTTATTCATGAACTGCCATCGAGGATCATAACCCTAAAACATTCAGAATTTTAAAAAGATGTGGTGTTCCAAAAATATCATACGCACTTGCGAATTCAAACAAAGATTATGTATTCATATAATGTTGACTTCAACATCAGTCACGTTGGGTTTTTGCATAAAAATGATATAAATAAAATTCTTTAGCAAATGAAATGATGTAAGCACAAAGTGTGCGAGAAAGTTGATAGTACACGTTGTAAGAGAGCTTTTCTAATATGGCACCCATGTTAACCAGGTTAAGCGCAGATACTTTTTCACATGAAAGTGAAGAGGGACGACAACATCAGAGAAATGTTAAATGGAGATACCTGTCTTCTATGTTTACAATCCGACGAAGCCCGGAAGGGTGAAACGCGTAATTGTTTGTTCTCTCCTGAAACTGCTTGTCCACCGTGTTTTTCTGGCAAAATAAAGGACGTGTGATGGAGTTCCTTTTTTGCATCTGGTGCATTTTTACTTGGGAGAAGAGTGCCGCCTAAAAAAGCTTTGATTAGCTTTTCTTTCTTGTTTTTCTTTCTTCGATATATATATATGTGTGTATATATATATATATATATATATATATACTCTATGTCGGCGGTCGCCGACCTATAGTTAAGGCGAGTAGTGAGTTCCATAGGAAATCAAAATTTTGATTTGCTAATAATAATTGACTAGTTAGGATGATTTAAAGATTTAAATGACATTATGCAGACAATTTTGTACGCTCAGCCCCCCTCCCATCCTCCAGACTGGAAAGTTTTGAAAAGATTCATCAAAAAATAAAAAGGTTTTTAAGAAAGCAAAAAAAAGTACTTTTGGCCTAGTCCTTATTCATTTTCCCATAGACAAAAAAGGTCAATTTTCAGACAAGCGCACAGCAAAAACCACTGGACAAATTTGATTAGGTTTGAAACAACTTGGGGACGAACCGTTGATTTGCGATCCTTTTTTTTGGTTTGGGGTTATTCTGTCCAGTAGTTTTTTAAATATTTGACGAAGAAAGGGGTGCTCCCTTCTGCTTGGAAATATAGCTATCCCCATGATGCATTGCGGAAGAGGGATTTTAGCAGAAATGAAAAGCCGGTATCTTTTTTTAGGTTCATGTGTGCGATAACCTCAGCTATACCCAAGAGTATATGAAAATAAAAAGTTGAAAAAAGGCATTTGGAGGCGAGAAAACACTGAAATGGCATCAGGGTAGAGGTGGGGGTACACCATGTGAAATTTGGCAGTTGGATGCGGGCTAGGGGCTGAGTTTGCAGCACAAGCGTTTTCCCATAGCCACGGGTATCCTCTCTGATACCCGCGGCTGACCGCAAAGAAGTGATCGGGAAATTAGACTGTGTTACACAGTACGAGTATTTGAGGGGTTATGTGGGAGGGCTGGGTGGTAAACATGAGTTGGTGGGAATGGGGGGACCTTCCCATGAAGAGGAGGGCACTTGGTGAGTGAGTAGCGGGCTGGGGGCCATTTTCTTTTTATCACCCGTTTTTCACGATAATTGTGGCTATGAAAATAAACAATATTCATGGCTATGGGTTGTTTTCATGTAGATAACCACAGATAACACCGTTTTCTGTAGTAATTCATACTTATAGCCACTGGTATGGAAAATACATTCTTGTATAAATGGATCAATAACCCTTATATGTTCCATTTTATACAGCATTTGTTAAAAAAGGCCTTTTTTAAAAATAATATTTCATTATAGCCATGCTTATGATAGGCCATCTGCCATGCAGACTCGGGTATATGTAGAACATTTTAGAAAGTAGGCCTTATTCCTCTCTACACACATCCATGACCCTATTTTCCCCCCTGCCCGCCCACGCCCCAAAAAGTGTACCCTCCCTCCTCATTATCCAACTTGTGTTTGTATGTTCAATGTTCAAGATAGGTCCTTGGTGGGTCTGACTGCTTGGCCCTGTGACATGGAAGGATGGCCATGACATTTGTTTCTGGCCATCTTGAGGGTCCAAGACCCTTTCTGAGCAGACCCGGCTTCCAGAGAAGAAGTACAGCCTGGTTCTGTCTCACAAGCTTTGCTGAGGGTCCCAGACATCCAGGTACTGCGACAAAGAATAATAGGCTAGTTCTCTTTCCCAAGCTATGTTGAGGGTCCCTGACCCTTTTTCATTACCCCCTGGTTGGTCCACTCTCCTGTCAAGTAGGGTACTCAACAATCTGGTTCTCACTGTCTTTTGTCTCTGACTTCCTTTCCACGCACAGCCTTGATTTACTCTCCTGCCAAGGTCTCTGAGTGACATTTGTGCACGTAAACCTTTTATTCCTCTTTATTATTGTTTAGGGTGCATCTCCCAATCGTGGGTCCCAGACCCTCTTCACTTGGCTAATTTCACAGTTGTCTTTATCTAATTTCTCTTCACGCCACAGCCTTGGTTTACTCTCCTGCCAAGGTTTGTGAGCAGTATTTGTAAATGTTAAGTTCGTATTTCTCCTTATTACTGTTTGGGATATGTTTTCCCAATGTGGGTTCCAGACCCCCTTAACCTTGCTGCTGTGCGTCAGCAAATGTTCACATATGTCAGGCTTTACTTTACTTAACAATTATTGAGTTCTCTGGGTCTCCCCAACCCCAGGCTTAGCCACCCTAATACCTGCAGGTTGCCCTTCGGGTTGTTCTTGCTCTACCAGGATCTTCTGTGGCTTCTCCAGCTATCCAGAACCTTCTCTGGTCTCTCGCGAGCCTCTCTAGCAGCTGGACGGTGGGTTTCCTGCATGCCCTGTCAAATCCCACTCCCGGCGAGATTACTTCCTTCTCCGCTCCAAGCTTCCTGCTTCATGGATTCCTTATGGATGCGCTTCTCTCCATGACTGTTTCTGTGGTCTGACCTCCTTTGCGTCGCTTGCCGAGCTCCCGGTCCATGCCGAGAGGTAGAAAACGTCATTGTTCTGTTCCCTCTCTTGTTTTAAATGAAAGCTGGCATATCGGTTGATTTGAATGACTAGACCGCTTGTCTTGGTTCTTAGTATTGAACTTCATTAGTCTTGGCCTCTTCTTCGTTACAGTACTGCCATTAGAAACCTTATGGCTGTTTTCCTTCCCATTGGTCTCTACCTGAGATGTATAGTAGAGGTATACTGGGGAAGCTGATGGCGGAGAAGAGAAGGATTTTTAGGGAAGGTGTGAGAGTCAAAGGGATACTGTGTTCTCCCAAAATGGTCACTACTCTCAATGGGGTCCTCCCTCCCCATGAGATCTTGCTGCTGAGCACCATCCCAAGGGGGACTGTTGGGCAGTGACCTAACCTCCTTGGCCTCATGGAAAGGGGCTTCCCCATCTAAAACAGCGATGATACCTTGGGGTTCGTCACATACCCTTTCCCTTTCCCTTATGATTTCAGTTACATCCTCTCCTAAAGGGAAGAGGGAGAGGGAGTCTATGTTCCCCTGTTACTTGCACTTGTGATGTTCCACGCTAAAACAGTTTGGTTGCAAGTCAAGGAACCATCGCATAATTTGGGGATTGGAGTCTTTCCTAAGGCTCAACCATACTAATAGTGAATGATATGATATGATATGGCATTAATAATGCGCCTACACACAAGTGTTTCAATGGTCAGTAACTAATGTACATTTTCTCCCTGTGCAGTAGTATCTGAGATGTCCTACTGCCCATTTGACTGCTACGTCCTTCATCTCTATGGTCGCATCATTTCTCTCTCTCTGAACGCTGGATGTTCTATCCCATCATAGACCTGGGACAATACTACTCTTTGTAAAAATGAGCCACCGTATGTATGCGCACACTACACAGGATTGTTTTCAGAGAATAAAAGCAAGCCTGATCTTCTTTTCCCCATTTGATTTTTTGTCAGTTAAGCAAGAAGTCATAGAGGAGAAATTTGGTATGCATCTTCTATAGTACCCTACGAGACCTAAAATGCCTCTTAGGTCTCTCTTGGTTTTAGGTTCTCGGGTCTCCCTGACTGTCTTTACTTTTTCTAGATATGGTTGGCCCATGCCGTTGCCCACAAAGAAGCCTAGGTGTTTTAATGCCGACTGCCAACTGGGCAAGATGGCACTTCTTTGGGTTAGCGGTTAGTTTGGCATTACACAGGGCTTTAACTATCTGATACAGATGCAACATGTGTTCATTCCACGACTTGCTGTGTATGACAATGTCATCTAAATAGGCTCTGCAGAAATTTGAGTAAGGTTGTAAAATGTAGTCCATAAACCTTTGGAAAGTTGCTGGTGCTCCGTGAAGCCCAAAGGGAAGGACCTTAAAGTGAAATAGCCCTATAGGGGTGGAGGAGGCTGTTTTTACTCACCATCAGGGTTCAGAGTGACCTGCCAATAGCCCTTAGTCAAATCAACCGAGGAGATATACTTGGCAGTGCTCAGTCGATCGCTGAGGTAATCAATTCTTGGTATCGGATAATTATCGAATTGGAAGTCTGCATTAAATTTGCGAAAGTTGATACAAAAGCGCCATGACTGATCTGGTTTGGTTACAAGGACTATTGTCGAGGACCATGGACTCTGGACTCTGAGATGGTTCTATGATATCCTCAGCCAGCCTCTTCTTCAGATCCTGAACAATTATTTCCCTTCGAGCATCTGGGATCCAGTGGGGTCTGAGATTTATGACGTTTTTTAGGGGTGTGAGAATATGATGATACACACCTCTTACCCTCCCTGGCTCATGCTGAAACACATCAGGAAATCGGATCAGGAGATCCTGAATATCCTGTTGCTGTTGAATGGAGAGGTCCTTCGAGATTAGATTTAAACTATCACCTTCCTCGGTCAACAAACAAGCAATTACCACAGATGTTGACTTTGCTGGAGCTTGTTTCCACTGCTTAAGGAGATTGATGTGGTTGAATGTTTAATCATCTGTCTGGTTGGGAGACCAGGTAATTACATGGTCTTGTCTGCTCTAGGATTTCATAGGTAATTGACCAGCGGGATAATATTTTGTTTTCAGACATGAGAAGTAGAACAAGGAACTTTTGTCCTACTGAGAAAGCACAACTGGCTGCCTTTTTCCTGGGCCTTTGCAAGATTGGAGTTGACTACATCTCTTACCAGTGCCAAGTGCTCTTTAATCCGTTGCACAGTTTGAGACAGTGGTAAAATAGCTTCCTCCCTCTCTTCCCACGTCTCTCTGAGCATGTCTAGATCATCTCTGGAATCTCTTTAATATAGACGTTCGAACTGTGAAAATCCAAGAGAGCTTTACTTACAGCAAGCAAGGCCCTAGGTATCCTCATGTCCCAATTCTTTTTTTTTTCATCTGCCTCAACCAATTTCTTCAGAATACCTTTTAGCAGTGGTCGAAGTGAGCGGGAGCGGTCGGGAGCGGTGCTCCTATACTTTTTTAAATTACCTTTTACAGCTCCTATACTTTTATTTAAAAAAAAACGTTCCGGAATGGTTTTGTTTTAAAATAAAAGTGTAGGAAGAAGTTGAAACTTGCATTTTCAGTGCACTGCACTGAACCTTCCCTTAAACAGCAGGTGCAAGTGTTTGGGGGGTATTGTGTGTGGGAGGGAACATGGTGATGGGGTTTGTGGGGAGTGGGTGCAGGCCACCAGGGAACATATTTCCACTACTTCTTTTCATACACTTCGACCACTGCTTTTTAGGGTTTGGTTAAATCGTTCAACCAGGCCATCGTATGTGTGTCATAGACAGATGTTCTGAAAGTTTAAAATTGAAAGACTTCTTTCACCTCAGCCATGAATTTCCTTATGAATATCATGCCTCGGTCAGTAAGGATTTTGTTGGGGATGCCAACCCGTGACAAGAAAGGGATTAAGTATTGCAATATTTGTTGGGTGGTATTGCTTCGCATAGGGAAAGCTTCTTGAAAGTGGGTGGTGTAATTTAGGATAACCAATATATACCGTTTACCCAGTTTGGAAAACACCAAGGGACCTATCATGCCCATCCCGATTCTCGAACATGGTACATCTATAATGGGCAAAGTTTATAAGGGAACTGATGAAGGTTTATGGGGATCAGCCTTTTGGCAGAAAGGGCATGCTGCAGCATGGTTTTTGATGTTGACAAAAATACCCGTCCAAAAAAACCTGTCAGCCCGCTGACTTTGGGTCTTAAGTGTTCTGAGATGTCCAGCAGTGAGAAAGGCATGAGCAATCTCAAGAACCACCCTCCAATGACTGTGCAACCCCTTCACTGCTAGCACATCTTACACATACCTTCATGCTATCCTGAGTTTAGAGGTATATTGTATGTACCCTCTGGTGGAGTTAAGATTAGACAGGTTGGAATTATCTGTTTGTCTCCTGTATCTATGGTCAATTCTAGGCTAACACAAAGGTCCAAGCCAATAGACTCTGGTATAGCCACAGTTGGGGCGGAGGGTTTAGTTGAGAGTTTAGTCAGTGTTAGAGTCCCCTGACCATATGTGACAATGTAGGAGTAAGAGTCGGACAGAAGGGTGACCTGTTTATTGGCAAAGACATTTATTAATAACAGAAATGGTGGGGAGTTGGAGGAGATCCTAACTAACCCTACCTTTAAGAGGGTTTTCCCTGCCTCAACAAAACTAGCTAATGAAACCGTGTCAGTTAGATGAAAAGGGAAATGTCTCTTGACTGTCTGCCTGCAGCCCAGATTTTAGTCCAAAACCAAAAGTTCCAAAAAGTTGTATCAAATGTGAAGGCATCAGGAAGTAGACACAGACAACAGAGCAAAGTTTGAGCTACAAACATTTATTAAAATCACAAAGATGTTGAAGTAAGGCCTATCATGCCCTACGCTAAGGTGGGATTTCCCTATCTAACCACAACTAAGGATAGTCTGTGTCGGGAAGTTCAAAGTAAGTGTCCATCTGTGTCCAAAACCTATACTTGACCTTACATCTATTTGTTCAAACTGTGTAGGGATGTAAGCATCAAATGAATAAGTGGTCACAGAGAAGTTCAGAGCTTCTTCTAGCTCTTGGTCGGAAAGGGGCTCTCCCTTCCCCAGGATTCCAAATAGTTCACTTTCAATTACAACAGGGTTCCCTCCCTAAGCTTTCAGGTTTCTCTCTATTTTCACAACAACACATTTGCTCAGGATTCTTCCCTGCTTTTAGTCTTTTCATCAATATCATAAAGTCCAACTTTTTCAGTTCATAATATGCAAGCTTCTCTGGATATTTAACCATACACATATAGATGAGTCAATTGGCCTCTTTTTAGTGGGGTGTGCTCGGTCTAGGCACAGTTGGCGGACCACGCGGTCCACCCATTACAGGTCACGCAACCGAAACACCTGATTGGCTTATTTTCCCCAATTGCACCACCACTGCTTCAGATCAACAGTTATATTGGTTGTTGATCTTCACAATTCTTTTCAATTCTTGTTTTTCCACCATTCACTTGTCTAGATCATCAGGCATTCTCATACTGTGCCTCAGTTTCAACTTGCAACTTGCACAGTTCCTCTTTCCTTATGGCTCTTGCCAATTCTTGCTTTCTTTCAATTTGTACAATTCCCAGTTCTTTATTACCAATGCTTGCTTTCTTTAGTTTCTATAATTCACAGTTCCATTGCATCAGGAAACGATTTTCTCCTTCCACTCATGTGGCATTCATTCGTTATTACTTTCCTTTAGGTCGGTATTCACAATTGCATCTCATTCATATCCAAAACAACGTAATTGCAAATTCCCAGTTCACTCTCGTGGAGGGATTTGGACCCTGCTCATTGGCTTCTCATTAACTTTCCAGTTTTCAAGTTTACTGCTTTTCAGATCTCTCCACAGACTTCTTAATTTTCCTACAGTTCGGTATTCACTAACCGATCCTTTGATCACATTATCATAGCTGTTAATCATCAGTGTTTCACAATTTCCGTACTGGCATTGACATTGCCACTGCTGTCGCTCACTCACTTGCAAGCACTCTGCCCTTCCTTCAACAAGCGGCTCACACCACAGAGTGCCAGAGTCACTCAGCCTCACTAGACACACCGGGTACACTGTGCTCATGTACCCTTCTCCACTTCGATCGGTCATTTGCTGCTAAAACCTTTCGTGGCTCCGCAGGTCCCTCCTCTAGGCCCGCTGACAGCTCTGGTTCCTGGAGCAAGAGTCCTCTTGACTGTAGAAGGATGTCAGCCGAACCCTGCCACCGGAGACCTTCCGACAATGCCAGCCACACCCTGCTTCCACTGCAGTGACTCTACAACACCTGAGCGGGCCATTTATACCATCCCTTTGGCTCCAGGTGCAGGTCATTCACATTGAATTCACTACCGTCTTGGAACTCGGCATCCCTCTTCCTTCTCCCAGTACCAAAGTGATGTGTGTGTGTGTCTGAGTTAATAAAGGATGAATGTAAGTTCCTCTGTGATCTCTTCCTCATCTCAGTACCAGAGTGGTACATATTGGGAGATTTTTTTTTAACACGATAGGGAAGGGATTGGCAATATACCCTAAAAAGCCTAGGGGACATTTCATTTTTGATTAAATGGAAATGGGGATACTGTGTCCCACCCAAGGGTGCCTCACGCCCCCCCCCAAGTCTCCTCCTCCCTGGCGATCCTTCCTCACATAGCCACCGGCAGGGTCAGGATCCAAGAGAGATGGCATTTCCCTGGTCACATGGGGGGAGCTTATTTTGGATAAAGTAGTGAGGACGCCCTCAGATTCCTCACACAAAGCAAACAAAAGCTCCTGAAGACTCAAGGGGTTGATTCCCTTTCCAAAGAGTCTTTCCAACTTTTTCCAAAATGGCATCTGTGCCATATAGCTCAAAACAAATGTTCCACAAGACTCAAGGGGCTGATTCCCTTTCCCCAGAGTCTTTCCAAGCTTTATCCAACTTGTCTTTGTATGTTCAATGTTTACGATAGGTCCTTTGTGGGCCTGACTCCCAGGCCCTGCGACAAGGAAGGATGGCCTGGACACATATTTCAAGCCGTCTTGAGGGTCCCAGACCCTTTCTGAGCAGACCAGCTTCCAGGCACTGCAACAATTAAAAACAGCCTTCTTCTCTCTCCCAGCTTTGCTGAGGGTCCCAGACCCTTTCTGAGGAGACCCGGCTTCCAGGCACTTCAACAAAGAACAGCCTTGTTCTCTCTCCCAGCTTTGCTGAGGGTCCCAGACTCCTTCTGAGGGGTACTTCCAGGTATTGCGATGAAGAGGAATAGCCAGGTTCACTTTCACAAGTTGTGTTTAGGGTCCCTGACCCTCTCCCAGTAACTCTCCTTGGTCTTTTCTCCTACCAAATAGCGTACCATACAATCTGGTTCTCATCTTTTCTCTTTTGACTTCACTTCTTTGTTATATGAATTTATTATACAAATGTATTAAGCGCAACTATCCCCAAGAAGGGTATCATTACGCTGAGATCTGGAAAAAGCAGAGCCAGTACCTAAAACTGAAATGTTTTTAACAGCCGATGAACAGACAGGTGGTTAAAAGTAGCCCAAAGGGCACGAGGGAGCTTATTCCACAGTGCAGCATCTGCAATGGAAAAAAGCATGCCCCCCAACCCCATCTTCTCAACTTAAACCGCGTCAACTTCTACCCCCAACCTTGGTTTACTCTCCTGCCAAAGGTCTTAGAGTGTCACTTGTGCATGTAAACTTCATATTATTGTTTGGGGTGCACCTCCCCAGCGTGGGACCCCAACCCCTTCACTTGGTTCATTTCACAGTTCTCTTTATCTAATTTCTCTTCACGCCACACCGTTGGTTTTACTCTCCTCGGAGTCTTGGTGTTTGCCCTCTGGTTGTTCTCATGTCTCCCAGGATCTTCTGTGGCTTCTCCAGCTACCCAGGGCCTTCTGTGGTCTCTTGCGAGCCTCTCCAGCAGCCCGCCAGTGGGTTTCCTGCACTCTGTCAATGTCTGAAGGCCATGGCTAGTGGGCCCCAAAGAAACCTATTGATGTAACATGTACAGGGACCATGGCCAGAGGCCATGGGTAGAGGGCCCAAAGAAACAGGCCATGACTACTTGGCCCCAAAGAAACCTATTGGTGCAATATGGACAGTGGCCATGTCCGATGGCCATGGCTAGTGGGTCCCAAAATAACGTATTGGTGCAACATGTGCAGTGGCCATGTCCAAAGGCCAGGACTAATGAGCTTGAAAGAAACCTAGTGTTTTAAAATATACAGTGGGCACGACCAAAGGCCGTGTTCACTGGCCAGGGCCGAAGGGAATGGCTAGTGGGCTCCAAGGCAACCTATAGGTGGAACATGCACAGTGGCCAAGGCCAAAGGCTATAGCTAGTGGGCCCTAAAGAAACCTCTCGGTACAATATGTACATGGTCACAGCCAAAGGCAATGGCTAGTGGCCCTTCAATAAACTATGGCACTGAAAAAGCTTTAGTTAAGGGACAGTTAAGTGACCAGATTTCATGCAACAAAACCCTTGAAATTTAGCGGATGTTGGCAGTGATGATCATCTTAACTTGGAGTCCCCTCTGTTGCAAAGCCCATGAGTACATACATAAAAGATGGGATTCACAATGACATACAAAATTAGAGGCTGGCAAGATAGCTCAGTGGGTTGAGCACTCGCTGCTGCAATCTGTGTGTGATCTGTAGTTCGCTAGTTTGAACCCCGGCAAGACCTACTCAGCCTTTCATCTTTCTGAGGTTTAGAAATGAGTATCAACTGCAGTTGGGTGATATTGTATCTATATAGCTATGTAGCTATATAAAGTGGTATATAAATAACACATATTAGATCCTAGGGGTCTTCAACAGGGGGACGCCGAGTTAAGATGATCATCACTCCCCACATCTAATGAAATTCAAGGGTTTTGTTGCATTAAATCTGATCACCTTAAATTCTGTTTTTTCAGTGAATATATATATTAACTGATTAACTTAGCTAAACAAAGAGTGTAAGTAAAACTTAAGCCTAAACATGGCTTAAATGTTACTTGCGCTAATTGTTTTTAGCCTTGTAAATCTAGACTTACTTAAGCTTTTTTTGAGTTTAGTAAATCAGCCACATGCATAGTGTCTCCTTATATGTCCAATTACTAATTCAATAGATCAACTCTAATGATAATATTATGTATAATCATCAATTTGATTCTGTTCATCTACAAAAGGGTCATAATAATGTATTTCTTTCTTTTGTTTTATATTTAATTGATGGGCACTTACTTACAACATTGCACGAGTTATCTCCCACCACCTTTATTTGCATTATACAAGAAATCCCATCTAAAAATCTGGATTCAAGCAGATTACTCAAGAGGAAATTTGGAGGACCGTAGCAACTCTGCATCCTCCTTAATGATATTGACCGACCTTGGCGATACCTTTGTGCTGGAGACAGAGCACTGTGCTCCTGATTACCCCAATGCCCCCTCCTCTTGGTGTTGAAACAGAACATCTGTCACATTGGACACCACCATAACCATTTATAGCAAAAACGGGAAAATTAAATAAATAATCTGACAAAGAGTTCTCTTCATACGGATGGAACAGTGCAGAATGGGGTCCATATATCCGGGTACCCCTAAAAAGGACTTGTTTGGAAACCGACCAGAAGGTCTGGTGGCATATCCACACCAACATCAATGAGTTGGCGGGCTGCCCCATCCACCTGGATCATTTAAGATAGCGTTGCAACGACCTGAAAAGGCGAAACATTTCCGGATATCTCCTGCAATAGGAGGTATCTCGACACCATGGGCCTCATTACGAGTTTGGCGGCAGCCATGGAGCTGTTTGCTCCATGGCTGCCGCCAAACCGGGCTCCTTTACCGGGTTCCCAGAATGAGGAATTACCGGGCCATTCCGAGTTCGGAGGGCCCGGTAATTCCTCCCTCTGGGAACCCGGGCCCAGACCTTCCCCATTCCCATCTGAGCCCCCATAGGGCTCAATGGGAATGGGAGAGGGAGATAACAACGGGCCGATTACGACCAGCCGTCTTTAGCTCCATCTTCCCCTCGTGGGACCCGGTAACGATGCCTGGTTTGACCAGGCGTTCCTTACCGGGTCCCGCGAGGGGACCTTGTAATCGTGTGGAATAGTGTTAACGGGTCCGCACCCATTAGCGGGACCCGTTAACCCATTCCGCACAGGCCATAATGAGGCTGTCTCAAATTGAGAGGTGGCGGTTTCTATCTTTCGAGACCTTGCTGTGTTTGAGGGAATGGGCCCAGAAACAGGCAGTGGAGGTGTGTACCAAATCAATTCCAGTGCGCACCTACTATTTAACCAAAGGAGGTAACAGCAGTGAACATATCGTCCCTCCCAGATGGCATACTGCCAACCGCTCTCAGTGCCTCAGTGTGCCACAACAGCATTTCTCAGAGCGGACCCCAAGGAGCAGCAGTGCCCAAAAAGTGGGGATGCACTTCTGGACCTCACGACAGTTGGGAAGAAATAAAAAATGTCTTCAATGTAGGCCAGAGTGACCAGAGCCCCCCTCGCAGGTCTTGGAGACACCTGGGTCACCCCCTCCTGGTATCACACGTTTTTTGCGCCTACACAAATACTGAATACAAAAATTATTCACGTTTTTTCCGGATTTTGCCACAATTATAAGTGTGGGGGTGGGTTAGGTTGATTAACTAGGTATGGGGAGTATGGAGGGATCGGCGGGGGCTGTATGCCCCCTGCATATATTTGCACGAAAAGAAAAAAATATTTCAACATTTCTGCATTCAGTATTTTATTTTCCATCTTGGTGACATCACTATGCCAAATCTCTCTGAAGATTTCAGAAGCCTGAAGTGCTTGGGATAGCCAGCATCAGTTGACACAGAATAGCAAGGGAAGTGAGGGGGCTGATACCCTGGTAGCCCATGTATTTCATCAGGTGCAGCAGAGCTTGCAGGAGGCACAAGATCGCCCATGGAGGATGCCAGTGAAGCACAAAGGGAAGCATTGGAAGCAAAGAAGGAGGGCAACGCAACAGGGGCCGTTACAATGCCTTCCTGCGCCAAGACAGCAGTAGCCCATGTCTAGGCAGTGGTCACCCATGAGCAAGTCCAGAAATATACCAGTCTGGCTCAAAAAGCTTTCCTCTAGCCTCACCACCACCTCTCTGGAGATCTCATGGTCCTTACTGCACGCATAACTGAAAGTGCCCGTATCTAATCTCTCATAAAGAGACCCGCGGATGTGTGCCCATGCAGCCCAAGCTCGCTGCCAGCTCACCTTGATTTGGCTGCTTATACTCTCCCAGCAATTCAACCCCTCCTACTGTGGAAGGGACAGACCCATCACCTCTGCCGTCCTTTCCTCCTTCCCTTCCCTTCCCTTCCCTTCAGTAAAGCAATCTCCAGACATGGCCAGGAGTTGGTCATCCTACAACCACAGCCCCCTCCCAAGGAGGGAGACTTTGGACAAGTTGACTGTGCCCTGTGAACATGGAGAATGCCCTTCAGGACTGTTGGGGTGTGAGTTGGAGAAGGGTTTTTGGGGTAAACTTTGCGGATTTAGGGATTAGGGTAGGATTATCATTTTGGGGGTTTAACATTGGCAACTTTTGGAGTTGGGAATGGGCTGTTAATTTAATTATAGGATGTCATTTCTCTGTAATACATATTTCATATTTTCTTGTACAAGAACAATTAGTCATGCTGTTTCCCTTCATGACAACATCTGCATGGGCAACCATCCCAGGTGACATCGTTGCCACTTAGTCATCATCCCAATCACCATCCTCCTCCGTCTGGAGTGCAGGGGTACCTTCCGTCATATAATCTAGTGGGCAACACATTGTTATAGGCCGCTATATGTTATTTAAAAAAAAAAACATGTGTGACGTACTGAGTGTCAAAGCCTGGTGAATATTTTTATTTTTCAGAAAATTGTGAAATGGAAACAGGTGTTGCTAATTAACTGGTGAACATAGTGATTTTATAAGGCATCTTTTTGCTTCCTTGGTAGATGTTGGAATTAGTTCTGTCTGAATGATTGTCTGGCGCTTCTGTCGTGTTTGGCCCTTGATACTTTATTAATCTACTTTTAGAACGTTAGTCAGAGTTGTTTGTTAAGTGGGTTCTTCATATAGCTATATCTGACCAGGCCCTGCTTAAGATATTTGCTGATTTTTTCACTGTACAATCTCTTCCTTTGCCCTCCATGGTTCAATACTCATCGTGAGATGTTTTGTTGTGCATTTCTATTATGCAGTTCCGTGTTGGCTGCAATTTCTTTTCTGCACACTCTGATCATCCATGTGTTATCCACCATGGTCAATGTGAACACTCTGCTGAAATTACATATACGTTTTGAAATCATTATGGTCTCTTTCATGGCTTGCGATTATTGTATCCGTGCAATTGTTCAACATCCCAGCCCCAAATTAAGAGTAACTTGCCAATGACGTCAGCACATGGCACTATATATGTGTGCAGGATTTCTGAATATGCAGTCATTAGTCACATATGCTCTCGCCAGCCCATACAATATTTGACATTGTAGGACATTCAATAGTTTTCCATTGCTGTGCCTCTTGTACATGTTTTGTAAGCTAAGTAGTTATTGAATGTTAATTCGCCCATCTCACCGCCACATTGTCATCATAAGCAATGCGCCTGTAAAGATGCGACACCTAAGGTAATATTTACATACATATCTTGTTTTGGTAAGGCCGCCTACTTGTAGTACTTGTTTGACAAAGGTGGGCAGCCTAGTGGTATGTGTTGGGTTTCAGAAAATATTTGAAGTGCTGGGAAAAAAGGGGACTTAGTGGAAATAAACTAAGCACTTTAAAAGGAAAGGGCGGTTACTTTGTTAGTCCATTTCTTGTCTTGGAAGATAAGATTGTGTAGGGGGTTGGAGTCCAGAGATAACCAGGGCAGCGTGAATCACTCACATATTCACACCTACTAGGGAAACATGTAGCGCTCAGAGGAATACAATTCACTGCACCACAGTGATTACTAGTCGCTTCACAACATTTGAACGATACAACATGGTACTATCCCCCAATTAAATGGCACTCATTTTATTGACTGTGTAAACATGACAAGTCTTCCTGATTTTAGAAGCCGGGTTCTCATTGGTTTCCTTTATAGCAGAAGATTGTTCCATCTGGGATGTGCAGCTACTGTGCATTCCTGTTCATTGTACAATTAACTTTTAACAGCCTGCAGTCAGAGGACGAACATTGTGCCCAACAAGTCCTGCGTTCGATCCTGTGCCCCTGCTCCATTTGCGTCAATGGGTGAGGGCACCTAAATAAGTGAAAATATTTTTGTCTATTGGAAAGTGAACTGCAGAATACTGGGCAGATGGAGGTCTGGGGAGTTATGCCACGATCGCGCACCAGTCAGACTGGATACCCTGTTGATGGGGCCAAAGGGGAATGTGTCACATGGCGGCTACGTTACATCTGGCGTGCGACGCGCAGGCATGCTGTGCGGAAGCCAGAAAACCTACGATGCAGCTGCCCTGTTGCCACAGCGCTCCATTCCAGTGTTCCTGATAACTTGCTCTACACCACACTAAGTGATGGCGCTACTCCTATCGTGTTTCCTTGCCTCCCCTCACTCGTCTTTAGCTAGCACCCTACTTCCCGCTGCTCCGTCTTTCTGCGTCAGTGTCTGCCTACATCCGGTAGCTTCCATTCACCAGTCTAGCACTGTCGATTTCTCAGAAGCACAACATCTATGAAGGTTTTTCCCCTGAGAGTCTTATTTCTCCCTCAAGGACTTTTTTCGGGCTCGCTTGCCGACCTCCTGTTGCATTGGGTATTGGAGCTGTGAGTTAGTTAAAGCTGCCTCATATCCACATTGGAAAATACAGTTCAGGTGATCAGCTTGTTTTATGTGCAATTCTTCCTTTGTTCCTAATGTAACCGTTAATTTCCCTCCAGAGGACTGCCCTTCACAGAAGCTATATTAATCAGCTGCAAACATATATAGGTTAAAAACTGGGGATTGGTGGAATTAGTGGCTAAGGGACTAATATTCACCATCAATACTGACCCTGTGTCATGGCAGTGTCTCAGTTTCAAAGCAATCATAGCATTAACATCATTACTCAGACTTGTTACATGTATAAAAGAATGCTCAGCATCATGTCATTGTCTACGCTAGTGAGTCTGATGTACCCTTCATGAGGAGGATTTCTAGAGTTGGGTGTGTAATAGACCGTGTCTGCGCCCCGAGTGTCTGCCGCCGGAGTGTCTGTCTGGAGTGTCTGCATCTGAAGTGTCTGCGGCTGGAGTGTCTGCGGGCTGGAGTGTCTGCGGCTGGAGTGTCTGCCGCCGGAGTCACGTCTGTACCCCGTCCGAATACAGATACATGAACCAATCTCTCAGGAGCTCCGGTAGAGGCTGATTCATCCATACATTGACTAACTGAACACGCATCTGGGCTTCATCAATGTATAATCATTTCCACATGGACCCACCTTTTGGCGCATACTACCTTTAACGAGTACAGCTATACACTTAAGCCACGATGAAGATGTTGGAGGGTGTGACCGATATCACAGTTATTGTGTGAATTTCATCGAGGTCCATGCACTTCTCATGACATTGAAGCACATGTCGGCTTAATTTCAAGTGTCAAACGACCAAATTGGTGGCCATTTTTTAGACCCCCTTGCTGCTGTTTAGGGAGGATTTTAGTCATATGTCCAACTGCTGAATCATCAGATTAAGGAGTCCAATGCCACCGCCAGACATTGAGAGTGCCTTAAATGCTATAGATAAGCCGTTTATGTAGCCTGTAAAACACTCCTGTGCTTGCCCTCATGTTGTATTGTGCCATGGTGCAGTATTTAGCGTTTTGCGTTTAGAGCTGTGCCCCCACCCAATATATATATTTAAGTTTAGCAATGATACGTTTTTGCACAAACGCATATCCAGTGCCTTCTCAATTAATTCATGGTATAAAAGTGGCCTAGTGTGAGTGTTCTAATTTTTGTAATCAGTGTATAACCCTCTACTCACTGAGCCTTAGGGTTTAGCCCAATCTTTTTTTATGTTAAGTCATATATGCCATAGCGCCACCCAGGAGAAATCCTTTAAGCTGCACCCTTGTTCCGAGCCAATCAACAATGAATTGTGGGTATGCAAATTAGCTCAAGAACATGATTTGTGCTCTGTAACATTGTCCTTGCCTGTGTGGCACTGTGGCCTGTGGGGCTTAGCTGAAAAGGGCCATTCCAGTTTCACATTTCAGGTTGAAGGTTTTGATTTTAAAACCGCAGAGACAAGGGCGCACAGGGTGTTTGGCGCCACACCAGGGTGCCTTAGGAGCAGTGATCTGTCAAGCCCCCCTCCAAAACTCGCCAAATTCAAAGGGCTTTCAGGATGCTGCAGGGTGAAGGCCGCAGAGTGAAGGGCATATACATTGTTTGACGCCACAGGTGTTCGGCTCTGTGAGGTGTCTGCTGGGGGACCTCTTTCTACCTAGTGATCTACGTGACCTTTCAAAGTCTCATTGCGGAGCCGAAGGTGTGTGACCTGGTTGGAGCACTGTGACGCGATCGGCCGCTTTCAAGGCTCACAATCAGCTGAACGGTATGTTATTCGTTTCCTGGGTAACCAGTGTTGGCTGACCCCGGAAGACCTTTTATGAAACTTCTCTCTCTGGAGCTTTTACTTTATTCACTATCCTCTGATTTGTATGTGTTAATGGCACGGGGAGTAAGGGGGCGAGTTGGGCTTTGCCAGCCATTTAAGCCAGTCGGGCGTGCCTTGCTTCCGTTGCTGGCCGCCCTTCAGCCATTCCTGACTCAGTGAGTTGGGCGTTCGTGCACTTACACATTGTCTCACCTATACCCTATATTGTATCAAAGGCGGTAACTGGCGGTATTTATTTATCAATGTTTGTAGCCACCTCCGCCAACATTTCTAAAAGGAAGGCAGTTACCTCTATTTCTCCTAAGGATAGACAAAAGAAACTGTACAAAAGTTTCCAACCTATTAAGGCTGGTAACATTCTAATTTCCGAAATTAAAGGATTACTGCATGACATAGACTGTCCTGAGGACAAGAGGAGCCTGGTGGAAAGTAATACTTTATCTGTCAAAGGTCTGGGTTCTAGCTCTGTGAATCAGGATCTGGATATTGAGCCCACAAAGGTCCCTTCTGATCACTGAGCACCCTTTTCCTATATTGAAAATATGCAACCTGTATGCAGGCCACTTGAGGATCCTCTTCAGGCTTTGGAGGTAGAGAAAAGGCCGGGACAAGAAGGAGGAGCTATATTTTGCCAGTCTACACAGAGCGGGGTTAGGTAGGGGGGGTATTAACAGCTCTGTAGTTGATATTGTTGAATTATATTCACAACAAGGGTCAGCTAATCTTCTGGACCCGGCGCCAGAGCCCGATAAGAGTGAACATTGTGCAAGTGGGGAGGGGGGGACCTGAGTAGAGGAGGTGCTTATGATCGATTCTTCTATCCGTTTATCTGATAGATGTATTCCTTTAGGTGGCATGGGGGCCCCAGCCAGTTGTATGGCCAAGAGGTCCAGACATCCAAAAAAGAGGAGGACAGCTCCTAGGAATTTAAATAAGGGCACCACACCTCTCTGCAGCAAACCCAGACATAGAGCCCAACCCCTCATTGATAAGTGTACTGAGGAATCAGATAGTAAACCTCATGACTCTATTTGCCAGTTCGGAATTCCTATTCAGGAGATGTTAAGTGAAATCAGAGCACTAAAAGATTGTACATTTGGCAGCATCCTGCAAGAATTGGCATGTGAAAGTAGGTCATTAAAAGACAACATTGCTGTGTTAGTGACCAAAGCAGAGCATCGGGGTAATCTTAGACCCCTCCCTTCACTGGTAACGCCGGTACAGGGAAAACACAGCAGGGGATGTAACATATGGGCAACAGGCACTCTGGAAATGTCGGGGGTAAAGCCCAAGTAGGGTGTGCTGATTCTTGCCCCTCTTGCTCATTATTGGACTCCACTAGTAAGCTTGGTTGTATTCAGGCCATGAAAGCTCAGCTGCCCCTGCATTGGACCAGACCTCTTGTTGCTACTATTGACCGGTACAAGGCCAACGACCCTCAAAATTTCAGTAGGAGAAGGATGCCAGATAATACCGGTGCTCAAACAGGTGATTTTAATGTCAACATAAAAGCCAATAGGGAAGCCCCTTTTGTGACCATGTTTAATGACCACAGGTTGGAACAGGGTGCCTATGAAGATCAAGGTTATTTATTGAATAAATGCACTCACTGGATCAGAAATGGTAAAGCCTGTGTCTCTATCATAAGGGAGGATATTGTTAGGTGCACACGGATAACAATGCATAATAGTCCAGATGACTTTATCCAGATCTTTTTTGGGTCCAGGGATATGGTGGATGGACTTCTTGCCACTGACATCCGGACCTACCCATCTACAGGCACATCAATCATCAGAAAAGCCTATGCACCTAACCAGAATTGTCCAGGAACACCTTCTAATAATATGCTAAATGTCATCTGGCTAGGAAGAATGGAAGATGCAGCTTTGGAAGAGGGTCTTGAGGGCGCTGAATGTCCAACTCAGGGAGTCAGGAACTTTGCCCTTGAAATGTCATGTACATTGGTTTCGTTGAACATTCCAGGGATTATAAAACACCTGCAGCACCCCTGTTGGAGCGACTTTGTAAGGGGGTTTCAAGTGATGTTTCTCCAGGAAATGTGGGCTACAGAGCTGGTAGACCTTTAAGGATATCATGTATTTCAGATTCCAGCTAGTAAGGGACCCAAGGGAAGAACGTGTGTTGCATTGCTTATATGGCTTGATTCGGTTTTAAACTGGAACATTTTGGACCGTCCAATCGGATCGGTACATCTTCAAAATCTGGTTGCATACACCACAGAGGGTGATCATATTCTTTTGTTTAATCGATACAAGAGACCAAGTACGCCCACTGTTTTATCAATAAGATCCTGGATTTGATTAGCTCCTGCAGGTTAGTTTGACCCAGTAAAAACCCACATTTTGGTGGCTGGAGACCTCAACCTTCAGTTTGAGCCTCAAAGAGAGCTGGAGGGGAGCTAAGAGGATCAAGAGAGTGCCTGGCAGATACTCTGTCTGGTGGCTACACCCCCAAGAGGACACTTGCCAAGTGGTTGAAACTCCTCGTATTTCGCGCAGCTTGGAAGTAAGTGTGTGTAACGGACACAATGAAGCAATGGATTCTCGAAATAAGAAATTAACACATTGTATAGCTTCCAGATGGTCAATTGAGGTGTACAATGCTTTCACATCAAGAGTCACCAGCCAACACATGTTCTGAAGATTAAGTTGGTCCAATATTTCTAATACATGCATTGTATCTCCGATAAATGTTGGGGTCAATAACACAACTGGTAATAAACTCTCATTAATGTAAATGAAAATAGGTTCAAGGACTCAACCCCCTCCATTTACAATAGGTCTCCCTCCCGGGATATCCTCATACCCTTTATGAATTTTGGGTAAAAAATAAGCAGTGGGCATAATAGGGCCATCAACCATAAGGTAATGTCTTTCCACATCTGTAATTTCACCCTGTTTGTGCCATTTCAATATTAGTTGATTGGCCAAAGTTTGAATTTCATACAATGGATTATGTTTAAGTGCTAGATAGCAACCACCCGAATTGAGGTGTCATAAACCCATGGTGATATAGTCTGCTCTATCCATGACAACAACATTGCCACCCTTATCTGCCTCTTTGATAATTAAATTCGGATTGGTTGTTTCTTGTCTCTTTTTCTTTCTCTACCCTTACCTTGTCACCCTCATATTGTTGTTTTTCAACTATTTCCCCTTTTTTCAAAAATGTCTCCTTTTTTTGATTCTTCGTGCAAAATGTGCTTGATTATTGACATACGAAATGTGGTCTTATATAACCCATTCTGTATTATAGTCAATCTTGCCATGGCATTCTGTCCCCTGTGTTTTCTACCATGTTACCCTGATTTCATTTTTGTCGCTCAACTAAAATCCAATGTGAAAAACTGTTTAATTTACAATTAGATATGACACTACAGCCTCATATGAAGAGCTAGCTAAAGCTCGAAACACGTGTCAGGCTGTCCTTCCACCTAAAATAAATTCAAGACTACAATTTCTACTTTGCAATTTTCTTGGCGCGGTGTGACTGGGACTCTTTTGTTTCAACTTTGTCTCTACAGTGGTAGTATTCTGGCAGTATACCCGCACCCCGCAGACACCCACAGACCTGTACTACCTTATTCTGTTCTCTACAAGCTCTGTGGATAATTGACTTACTCTGCCAACCGTTGTCTCTCAGGTTTTGAAAGATACCTCAATGTTATTTATCAGCTGTATACGCAAGCCCTTTTTTGGGGGTTTTAGTATGGGCAAACTTAGCATAGCCTCTTTTACTAAAACACTGGGAACCAATGGCCCAGGAATTTGCCCTTTGTGTAGTGTAATGAATCAGGAGTAAGACTTGGACACAAAGGCATTTTGATGATTGCTATGAACGTTCATTAAAATAAAAGTAGGGTTGGAGAAAGACCTATGTCGTCCTATCAGTATGAGGGGATTCCTTGCCTCAACAAAACAAGAGGATGTCAATGTCAGAATGTCCAAAAATAAAGAGTTCTCTGTCCTGTGTCCAAAATCCTATACTGCCCCTTTCAAGCTAAACTTCAGAAAATGTGAAAAGGGATAAAGTCCTTCAACTGGACATCTGGAGTGTTCCTCAATATTCCAACATAAAGTTCCAAAATGGTGCACAAATATACAAATGATCAAGATCCACAAAATTTCATGATTCTCAAAGGTTGGGATTTTCCTTCCCCTGAGTCTTTCAACTTAACTTCTTCTTAACCTTCAATCATAGTTCCTTTTCTTGGTAAATGGTAATTTTCCAATCCAGGGGGTATGGTCCCCTTCCTCTAGATTCCCAGACTCAAGGGTTCTTCCTCACCCTTTGATTTCCTCACCTTTCAAAAACACACAGTTCTCTTTCTTGGTAATAAGACAATTATCCAGGGAGTATGGCTTCCTTATCCTTGGGCTCACACATTCAAAGGTTCTTCCTCATCCCTCGATGTACTAAATGATGTGCAGTTCCGTCACTTTCCCAACCCAAGGGATATGATTCCCTTCCCATGGGTTTCACACACTTTCAAGTGGCTGTCTTAAATGTATTTTTTCTAAAACTGGTTGCGGGTCCTCTACATGTAACCACCTTGCCTGGTATAGTCTCCTGGCAGGACTATCACAATGTTCACAGCTTATTCAACTTCCTCAAGGGGCATGGACCTTACCTTGAGTCATCACATTGCCTGGTATACTCTCCTGCAAGGACTTGTCTTCATGTACACTTTGGATTTGGGTGTGGGTGCCAGACTTGCCATTTGTTGCCTGGTTTCTTCTCCCACTAGGACTATCATACTCTCCAATGTTTACATATTCACAGCTCCAAGAGGTATGGACCTTTCCATGAGCGTTCATTATCCTACAACAAACATATTACTCTCTCCTTATTATTTCCTGGAGCCTGGGTTTTCTCTCCTGCAAAGGTCTTCTTCAGATCGGTAAAAAGTGTACAATTTCTAAATTCTTGTCGCTTAGCAGATTTCCAACAATTTGGGTCCTAGACTGATTCCACTGTGTTTTAGTCTTTCCAGCTTCTCAAATAATAATACTCTTGAGCTTTCTTATGCATCTTGGGGCTCCCCCCACCGTGGGCTCAGCCTCCCTTGTACCTGTAGGGCTTTGGCAGTCCTTTCACGGTTATTCACGGGTCTCCCGGGGCCTACAGAAGCTTCCCCTGTCCACCCTAGCCATCCCCGCTCCTCTGCATGTCTTTTTGTTAGCGCAGCTGTTTCTCTCTGGTTCTTGCACACCCTCGATCGTCTGCGCAACTCTTTTCTCCTGCTGGGTCTGCCTCTGGCACGTTGGGTCTCTCACGAGGGCTCCGCTCTCTGGTTTGTCTCCTGCTGGTTGCCTCAGTCACTTCACCCGGAGCACCGATCTGCATTGCGTTGAAGACAACATGATTCTCTTCCCGGTGTGATTTTCAACCATGCCAGACCAATCAAATTCCTCCAACGACTAGACTGCTGATGTTGGTTCTCAGCATGAGCGATCATTATTGTGCCTTGCTTTTTCCTCATCCCAGTACTACTTGGTAGTCTTAGTCTTACATATGGATTTCCACTGACTCTACCATTACTCACAACTGAGTACTCGTATTGGATTCCATAATATGCCATGGAGGTTTGGGGAATGAGAACAGGGTTATGAGGATGTGCATAGGAAGGGGGGTACCAGGTTCTGTCTAGCGGGTCCACTTCTCTCCCATGAGGGTTGTCTCTATTCATGTGGTCCTTCCCCAGATAGCCACCGCCGGAGTCAGGATCAGACAGCTTCTGCCTTTCTCCCCCGGAAAGAAGTGATGACATCGCCAGATTCATCACTGCAGTCTAGGTGAGGAAACAGCTATCCACTTTATGTTCACCTGTGATGAGTTTAGAATGTTCAGATGATGCTATCTGAGACCCCTCCTCAGGGCAGCTGGTGTCTGCTCAACATTAGGAGCCCTGAAATACTCTAAAGGGAGTTTGGATTTGAAGATCGTGCTTTGTGTGACCAGTTATATTTATAGGGCATGGCTGCGTAGGATGAAACTATTAAAATCTCTTGTCTTTGAAGCCTTGATTGTCATAAATAACACAGATAGGTAAAAAATAATGAGAGACTATTTTCAGGAATGTATGTAATTAACAGTTCCCATGTATTATAAGGGCTGCAAGATTGTTCTCCCCTTTTAGAAGTGTGGACTCGAGGGTTTCCTTTTGATCTCATTCTACTATAATGGAATTCTTGATGTGGATACCTTTTGTAAGATGGTTTATGGCGTTGTTAGTGCTTGTCTGAGGAATGTTTGTAATTTACTGTCTGTATTTCAACACTGTAATTGTTTTATTAACTTTATGGTGTTATACCGAATAAAGCTACTTGATTGATTGATGGCTTTTAAAACCCACCATAAGATTGACGTATTTTGCAAACATTGGGTGTGTCCACTCGCTTTCCTATATACATTCGATGGCTTTTTACTTCGCTTTACATGTGTGATCTCATTGACATATTTTTATGTAGCAAGTTTCAAAAAGTCTCCCCGGACTGGACCAGCCTATGAAATAAATGAATATAGTGCGGTTTGTTTCGATGGCCATACATATAGATGATGTCACTGCTCATTATCTTGTGAGATGTTCCAAATCTAGAATTGATCCGTTGCTCTTCTTTCCAACTTCATCAGCTCGATGGCCTGCATTGGAGACTTGGCTCATGAAGTCGTTTCTCTGAAATGCATGCTAAAGTTCAACCTATCACACTCTGAACAGTCTTCTTTACTAGAGAAATATTAATCTAATGAATGCTGACACTTAATTATACAGTTCATTAAATAGCATACCTGATTCAAAGCGTGTATGGCATGGATTAGGTGGCCCAGCTAGAAATGACTGGCATGCTAACACAAGCTCGCAAATAGCAAGGCACCGACCATGGTGCTCTTCTTTTTTTTTAAACTTCAATTTTTATTCAGGTTTACAGAAAAAACAGTTTCCCCATGTCCCCCAACCCCGCACCCCCACCACCCCAACTTGTGCCCACCCCCCCTGTCCTGTGCCCAAGCCAAGTCTGTTGTGCCGGGAGACTCGTAGTGTGTTCTCCTTCCAAGTGTGATGTTGCTGGTGTCCTTAACACCGTTAGGCCTGATGCCGTCTCGCCCCGGGTGCTGAGCATCCCTGTCCGCTGAAGTACTGCTCTCTGCTTGGGTCGCCCCATTGGGACCGAGTTCTCACACCGGAAGGATCAGTGGACCTCCCAACCCCATGATTGTTGTATTCCATACCAGTTTGTGAGGAAAGCGCTGATGTCATTGTTCACCATGGCAGTCAGTTTATCCATTATAAACATGTTTTTAACCTTTTTCATCCACTCTTCCTTGGAGGGTGGCTCCGGGCTTTTCCATTTTTGTGCGAGGGCCACTCTGCCCGCCCGCAGCATTGTCTCCCACATCCTCGGGTACCTGTGGACTTCAACTTCCTCTGGGGGGAGGCCCAACAGCATCGTCAGAGGATTGAGAGGTAAGAGTTCCTCTATCACTTCCGCCATCCAGCCCCTCACCAGCCCCCAGTACACCTGTGCCTTGGGGCAGTGCCACCACATATGACTCCTGGAGCCTGTTTGCCCGCATCCCCTCGGACACAGTGGGGAAACCCCCGAGAACATCTTAGACAATTTCACTGGGTCCCTATGCCACCCTTGCAGCACCTTGAAATTGTGTTCCTTATCGGCCGTGAAGAGGTTCCCAGGGAAGGCGATTTTGAATATTCTCGACCAGGAGTCCTCTGAAATCTCCTCTCCCGCCAGATCCTCCCAGAACTTGCGGAAGGTTCTCCTTCCCTGGAGGTCGTACGTATTGAGAATTTTATACATGCTGGAAACCGCCCCCTTCCTTGAGGTCGCTGCATCTATGAGCTTTTCAAAGGGAGTTAGCTGTCTACTCAGACTGGAGCCCCATGATTGGTCACATAAAATACCCTTCAAACGGAGGTACTCAAAGATAGACAGGGATCCCTGGCCGAGTGCGTCTCTCAATTCTTCATAGGGCAGGAATTCACCCTCCCTGAACAGCTGTCCCGCCCCTTCCAGTCCTTTGTCCGACCAGACTTGGGTGGACCTGAACCCTTTGCTACCCAGGTTGAGGGGGTGCCCCCAGAGGGAAGACATCGGGGATGGCCATGTAGTGAGGTGCGCCGTCTGAGGACCCTCCTTCCATATGTCCCAAAGGACTCCCAAGGTCGGGTGGGCTTTCAAGTGACTCGGGATTGTTCTCCGTGGGGCCCACAGGAGGTCGCGTACCTTCAGGGGGTGGGTGTCCATATCCTCCAGATACGACCAGTACGTCCCCATTCCCTCCTTCATGTGTTCCAAGAGGACTCGTAGCTGAGCAGCCCGAAAGTACAGGCTGAAGTCCGGGAGTCCAAACCCTCCCTCCTCCCTGGGCAGCGTCAGCGTAGTCCTCCTGGTCCTCGGGATTTTCCCCTGCCATATGAAGTCCCGAGTGGAGTTCTGTAACACCCTGAAAGTCTGCTGTGGGACGCCAGTTGGAAGTGCCGTAAAAAGGTATAGGAGCCGCGGCAGTACATTCATTTTGACCGCCATCATCCTGCCATACCAAGAGAGGACCATACCTCCCCACCTCCTCAAGTCCGATGTGATCCCTTCTATTATGGGGTCATAGTTCGCAGTGGCCAGTTTAGTTAAATCCCGTGTGAGGAGAACCCCCAGGTATCGGATTTTAGCCTTCCCCATTGCAATCCCGTGGAGTCCATCCAGGGGGTCTAGCCCCGGGTCTCGGAGTCTCATGGGGAGCAGGACCGATTTCGAGGCATTAATCTTCAGGCCCGAGAAGCGGCCAAATTCCGTTATCAGGTCCAGCAGGGGGGGGGAGCGAGGAGCTAGGGTCTACCAGGTAGACCAGAATGTCGTCTGCGAACAAGGAGAGTTTAAATTCCACCTCCCCCCTGCTAATCCCCTTAATCCCTGGGTGGGCCCTGATGGCTATAGCCAGGGCTTCTATCTTAAGGACGTATATCAGAGGGGAGAGAGGGCACCCCTGTCTCGTCCCTCGGGAGAGAGGTAAAGCATCGGTCAACTCTCCATTCACTTGGACCCTTGCCGTGGGAGCTCTGTAAAGGGCCGCTACCCAGCTCATAATGTGAGCCCCAAAACCCATCTTCCTCAGGAGGAGATCCATGTATCGCCACTCGACTCTGTCGAACGCCTTCTCTGAGTCCAGAGAGAGGACACTTACGTTAAGGTCCGACTGTTGCGCAAAGTGGAATAGATCTATGGTCTTGCGTATGTTATCCGAACCCTGTCTCCCACTGATGAACCCCACCTGGTCCCCATGGACTAGTTTCGGAAGTACTCCCTCTATCCGCCTCCCCACCACCTTTGCCAGTATCTTAACGTCAGTGTTAAGCAGTGATATAGGGCGGTAAGAGGCACATTCTGTGGGGTCCCTCCCCTCCTTAGGTAATACCGCAATGATGGCCCCCATCATGGAGTCGGGGAGGGCTCCCCCCTCTAGCACCGAGTTCAAGACCCTCACCAAATATGGGATTAGGGAAGATCGGAATTTTTTATAAAAATAGACAGAGAACCCATCGTCCCCGGGGGAGGTGCCCGCTTTCATCCCACCTATGGCCTTCTCCACCTCATCTTCGGTCACTGGCCCTTCCAGCCCCTCGGACATCTCCCTGGATAGAGCTGGGAGCCGAACGGAGCTCAAGAAATTCTCTATTGGGGCGTTTCCCTCGTCGTATTCGGATGAGTACAGGGTCTTATAATATTGGCGAAAGGCCCCTCCGATATGGGAGGACTCGCAACCCAAAGTTCCCTGGGCGTCCCTCACTTCCCTCACCATTCTGCTCCTCTGGACCTCCCTCAACTTCCATGCCAAGATCCTGTCCGCTTTGTCCCCCTTCTCGTAATACTTTTGTTTTACCATCTGAAGACTTCCCTCCGTTTTGTGGATAAGTAAGTCTTTCAGCTGGAGTCTATAATCTTCCAGGGCGGCCACTCGGTCGCGGTCCGGGACCCGGTCTGGGGAACCCCTCGGTTGGAGATGGGCAATTTTTTCCCACAGGGTCCTCTCCTGGGCCTCCCTCTCCCTCTTTACCCTTGCACCTTTTTGGATGAGGATGCCACGAAGAGTCGCCTTGAAAGCATCCCAGAGCGTGTGCGTGCCTACTTCCCCATTATCATTTAACTCAAAAAATTCTGTTATGGCGTCCGCGATCTCCTGGGCATGAGCCTCGTTCTTCAGTAGGGCATCATTGCATCTCCAGCGGCCCCTGCGCTCTTTACACCATCCCCCCGATATTGTCACCCTTACCATGTCATGGTCGGACCAGGGTACAGGATCGACCCTATAGCCTGTAACGTGGGGGCAAAGGGTTTCATCCACCAAGATATAGTCTATCCTCGAGAACGAGGCATGGATGGCCGAGTAATACGTAAAAGAGGGGACCCCTGCTCTGGGAGACGGGATTGAGTCCACGAGACCCAACTCCTCATTCACTCTCCGGAAGGTTCGTGGGTTCCTCCGCGGGTCTGGGGTCCTGGGGGCCCACCCTCTTCCTGTCCATGGATGGGACCAACACCATGTTAAAATCTCCCCCCACCACTAGCGTGCCCCTTACGAATAATATTAGCTTCTCCTTGACCTCCTACCAGAACCGGGCCTGGCCCTCATTCGGACCATACACTACAGCCAGTGTCAGGGGGGCTCCTTGTAGAGTGCCCCTCACCAGTAGAAAGCGACCCTCGGGGTCCTGCATGGTAGCCTCATTAGTGAAGCGGAGGCCCCTGGCGACCAGGATAGCCACCCCTCTTTTCTTCCCCTTATGGGATGCATATAGGACCTCCCCTATGCCTCCCCCTCTCATTTTGGGTTCCTTCCCTCTCGCCCAATGTGTCTCTTGTAAGAACAGCAGGTCCAGCTTCGCCCTCCTGAATTCACGACAAACCAGGGACCTCTTGGTGGGTGTGTTCAAGCCCCGCACGTTCAGGGAGCCCATCCCCAGAGCCGGTTGGCAGTCAGCCATAATCTAAGCCATCAAAGCTGTTGGACACCTGCTTAACAACACTGTTCGTTATTTGCTCCCGAAGTCGCACTGGTCGGACTGGTCGGGCATTATTCGGACATTCCCTCAACTTTTCCCCTAACCCCCTCCCCAACCAACAACCCCCTGGCAACTTCGACCCCCCCTCCCCCCTACCCGGCGTCCAGCCATTTAGTTCCGCCATTCCTGGCATTAGGCCGGACCACCAGTCTGCCCTATCCGTCCGGGCACGCTGAGCTAAGCTCGTTGTTATGAGCCCCCCCCACCCCCATTTTTCCCCCCAACTTCATCCCCACCTTACTTGCTGTCCTGGGGAAATGTGTGATCAACCGGACCATCGTTGCGCTGAATCCCCCATGGACCAGTCGTCCCTGTTCTCAGTCATCTGTGTCGTTGCGCTCCCCCTCCCTCGCAGTCGGAGGAGTGTTAAGCTTCCTATATTTTCTTGAGCCGGTTTTCCTCCTCCTGGACCCGGGACGGTCTGGTGGCCCCTCCCCCAATCTCGCCGGGCCCACCGGGCCTCTTCTGGTGGTGGGCTCAGTCACATAGTCCTGAATGGCCCCTCTTATGTCCTCTTCCGTGGTTAGCGACGTCCGTTGGCCCATGTATTCAAAGGTCAGGGAAAATGGATACCCCCACCTGTAGCGTACACCTTTGTCTTTTAGTAGTTGTGTTAGGGGGCGGCACATTCTCCGCTTCGCCAGGGTGTAGGCTGAGAGGTCTTGGAATATCGAGATCTCTGCACCGTTGTAGGAAATCGCCCCTGCTTTCCTTGCCTCCTCCAGGACCTTAGCCTTGTCCGTATAGTAGTGGAATCGCGCAAGGATCGATCGGGGGTTTCCCGCTCTGCCGCCCGCTCTGTGCAAGCGGTCGAATGTCAATTCCGTTGTCATTTCTTTGGCAAAGAGGAGGGTGATTATGTCCCGCACCACCCGTATTAAGTCTCTCTCCGTCTCCCCTTCCACTTCCGGAACCCCAAAAAATCTAAGGTTGTTCCTCCTTTCCCTATTTTCGTAGTCGTCCATCTGTCTGGCCCTTTCCTCGTCCCTCTTCTCCAGGGCAGCCAGCCGCATTTCCATTTGCACTTCCTGGATGGCTGAGGTCGACTGGTCGGTCTCCACGCGCAGGAGCCTGTCCTCCATCTTGTCCACCCTGTTGTCCATTTTTTCCAGCTTTTGCGCGATGTCTGACCGCATATCCCGGATCTCCTGGAGTATGGATGCAAATCCCTTCTCCATGGCCGTGGCGGAATGCGTTGGAGTTTCCGGGTGGGACATGGCCCCGTGGGTTGTGGGGTTCTCGCTGTTTCTCCCAACCCCTTTGTAGCGAAAGGATTGCAAGGCCTCCCGCCAGTTCATGCAGGCATTCCACGCACCTGTTTTGTTGTCTACCCCTAACTCGGGGCCAATGGGAATGTCCTCCGGGCCCGATCAGTGGGGGCCGGAATCGGGCCCTCTGGTGGGCCTGGGCGGTTGAGGGGGACCTCCAGGCGGGCACACGCCCCACGAGGGCCAGGTGGGGGCCTCGCACCTGGGTCCGTACCCTAGCTCTGTCGGCTCCTGAGGGACTGTTGGCGGGCACACGCCCTGCGAGTTAGTGCAGGGGCCTCCACCTACCGGGGGTGAGTCTCAGGTGGTTCCGTCGCCGTAGCTGCGCTGTACCTCTGGATTCGGGGGGGAGGGGCGGGCCGTTGTCAAGAGCCCTCCGGGTCCTCAAGCCCCGTCGCCGTCGTCCGTCTCTCTCCCGGTTCCAGGCCTCAGGGGGACCAGAAGGCACTTCGCTGGGGGAGAGGATTTCCCCGGGCCTCGTTGCGACTCCGGCCCTGCTGTGCTGCGTTGGTCCTGGGCGGGCAGCTTTTGGGTTTCCGCTTGGCAGCGGGGGCCGCCCGTGTCACGGCGCCTCCCGCAATCCACACCGCGGGGGCCGGCGGAGCACTCGTCCTAGTCCGCTACTGCTGGGGGCCGTCCGCGGCTACCCCGTTCGCACCAGAGCCCGCCCGGGGGCGCAGACACCAGCGTCCTTATCCCGCTCGGGGCCGGTCCTCGCGTCCACCCGCGGGGCGGGCCAAGCCATGGTGCTCTTCTGATAGATGTTGTGATGATGCCATGAAGACTCAGGGCCGTTTCAAGACCGCCTGGCTCTCATGGCAAGCACTGTCTCTCCAGCTCAATCCTCCTATTCTTCAAGTAATTCTGTTTTGTTTTGCACACGCATGCCTGCTCTGTCCCATCATTTGCACCGGCACCTTTATTTCTTCTCACCAGTACCCCAACTTCTCACCACCATTCCCGCCAGTCCCTGGCCCTTCATTTTTAGATCTTTTTCAGGGTGGGCTTTTTTTTTTCTCCCATTTTACCCCTTACCTCCCTCATGCTCTTGCTTGTGTTACAGATTGCCCCTGAAGGGGGGCGCAGTGTTGGCTACAGAAGCTGCCCCTTGTCTCTGTAGGTAGATTGCCATTGGAGGCCACCCACGGATCCTTGCGCCCAGATGTCGGAGAAAATTCATAAACGTCAGACGGTGAGGAAGGGGCGCGCTGTCGAAAGCTGAGAGCACAGCCACCAACTCCGCCTGGAGGAGATAATACAAGGGCTGCGGTGTCCAGTCATAATTTCGAATGAAAAATTTCGAAAGACAAAAAAGTCGAATCAAAAATGTCGAAAAAAAAAAATGTCGAATTATTTATGTCGGAAGCACTGACCTCACAACCCATGAACCAGCGTCTCCAAGCGAGGGGGAGAGGAGTTGTCCAGCAAACCAGAGCTGTGCGCCATGAAACAAGACTATGCCCCTGTAAGCCTAAAAGGGTGAGGAGGGAGAGTGAAGCAGAGAAAGATGGGCAAAGCCGGTAGTACCATGGATCCATGCGGGGCAATAAAGTGCACGCTGTTTTACCGTGGAGAGGTGAGGGGGAAAATGAGGGTGCTGGAAAGAAGGGCAGCAAGGCATGGTGCTGAGTAAAGAGCAGGTGAAGGGTGGGGTAACGGACAGTGTACCCCGTTCTCAGATGGAAGAGGGCGTAAGGATGGTAATATGTGGAAATGAGGGAGACAGATGCCTTTGGTACACCCAATTTGAGGTCCATGTGAAAAGGCTTGAACCAATGAAACGCTCGGAGACATAACAAGGCCAAGTCACAGAAACGTTAGGATTGAGAGAAATGTATTGTAGCTGTGACGCCCAGATTGCGGCCCACAAGCCACTGAAACTGGTGCATGCTGCTTAAGAGAGTCCGTTGTCCTTCAGAAAACACTTGAACCATCGAAAGACTGCGAGTCAGGACCATGACAGATCCGAAAAAATCTGGAAGCGAGAAAAAGTGGTCCATGCTGGGATACACAGTCCATGGCCGAAAGAAAAAACCTCAACAGTTAAAATGCTCGTAGAGAGAGAGCCAGGCCAAATCATTGAAACTTGTAGCGTAAGAAAAATGTATGCATGTTTAGGTGCACAGGCCACTATCCTTGAGATACACAGAAACAATTGAAACCCTGGAAGTTGGAACAAGGCCAAGAAATGGAAACGTGGCTCATAGGACAAAAGATGCATGTTGGGACATGCAGTCCACGGTCGTAGGCAACCTTCTTGAATGATTCAAACATTGGTAGAAACAAAGCAAGACCAAGTCAGATGAATGTGAAGTGGGGGGGCACAAGTGCATGTTGGGACATGAAGTCTGATATTTGATGATGAAGAGGCTTGAGTGTATAAGCACATGTGAATGCACTAACTATGGAACACTGATATATGAGGAACTAGAAGCAGGTGATAACCCAGCTACTCTATAACCCAGCTACTCTAGTAGTCATTAAACACACACTGTAATGGGTATGTTGAAACATAATGGGCCTCATTACGAGTATGGAGGTAGCCATGCCGCTACCGGGTCCGGGTTCCAGTAATAGGGAATTACCGGGCCATACCGACTTTGGCGGGCCCGGTAATTCCCATTCTCAGGACCCGGGCCCGGTACATCCCCATTCCCATTTGAGCCCCCATAGGGCTCAATGGGAATGGGGAGGATGTAAACAAAGGGCCTGTTAATGACGGTCCCGTTGTTAGCATCCTGGTCTGCTAGCGGGTCCCGCTAAGGACGCCTGGTCCGCTGAATACCTCGTAATGAGGCGGTCCGTAATGAACGGTGCCGGTCCCTTACCGGCACCGTTCATTATGGGTCCGCACTCGTTGTAATGAGGCCCAATCAATCCAAGTCTTACAGTCATTAACATTAAAGGAGTACCATTAAAGGTCATCTATGCCCCCCACCATGGTGGGGAAAGGCATTCACACCGCAGGGTTTAGCTAGGGTGGGAATGTTTTCTTTTTTTCTCTGGATATTGGCTGTACTTATTGCGCAACGCCAATCTCCTGAGGAAAAAAAACAGAACGATAAAAACAAGATTGCCGCCGCCATATGGAAAACAGACTAAGTTCCTTTTCCATGCCTATGGCGGCTGGGAGTGGTAGGTGTGCCGGGCCGGAGCATAACGCTCCTTGTGGCCCCCCCACATAAAAAAATAAAATAATAGCACCACCTGGGGAAGGGCCACGGGTAGCTGAAAACAGCAAGTGGAGAATGTGTGTTCTCGCCCGCTCTTCCAGCCACCTGATTGGCTAATCGCACTTCCCCCGGTGCGAATATTTCAAATATGACCACAGAAGTAATCTGTATCACCCACTTTCCCTCCGGACAGCACTTTCTATTACAAAATGTTCCATCCTTCGGAGCTGGAGTGGGTCTGTATGTTTCCGAGCAACCCTGTTTGAATTGCCTTCATTGGTTGCTGAGAGACCAATCAGAACCAAGAGACCAAGAGAACATCCCTGTGCAAGGCAGATGCACATTTTAATAGCGGCCTGCTGGAGAGAATTGCTTAATCCTGAACTCTGACAGATTTATCACATTCAATGGCAATGGAGAAAAGTGTGAAGCATACTGTTTGCTTATTTTTGAAAAAATTATGAGATTTTGACGGCAGAGGAGAGCCCCCATCTCACTGCAAACACACTTGTGTGTATTGCTTATTGGCGCTCATTAGTATTATCAATCGAGGAGCTTGTTTTCACATAATAACCTTGCACCTGACCCCATAAAAGGTGAAAGACAGGGGTAACATTTTATTTTTGATATGTATATTGTAGTTATTGAATAGACGGGCGAGTGTTTGGGTCAAAAACACTGACACAGCACACACAGCACACACAAACAGAATGTCGTGCATTCCATTGGAAGTGTGCTCACAAGAGGTGGTAGTGGAAGACTGGCAGATAATCAGGTAGTTGAGGGGGACGACATTCCCAGGGGAGACATATCCTGGCCACAGCTCAGACGGACAATATATACCACTGGTCATAAAGAAACATTGGGGCTAATTACGAGTATTGCGCTGGAGTGTGGGATTTACCTCCGGCATCATGCTGTAAGTAAATCCTCCCACTTTCAGCCAATAATCCACGAAATAGGTGGCATTACTGCAGCGGTAATTCCGCCGGTGGTAATTTCACCATAAATGCCCCATATGGACTTTCAAAAAATGGGGATTAACTCTACCACCGCCACTTGCAATCTGGCAGTAATTCGACCGGAACAAGTGGTGGTAACAGTAATTCCGTTGGGCGATATACTGGCGGATTTACCACTGGAAATAACACCCAACTTGTACAATGAAGAATAAGAAAAAGAGCGATCAAAGGTGGTGTTGAGTGGTGTGTTTGGGCAGGGTCTCCTTTCAGGGAGAGCAGAGGGATATGGATGGCAAATTTCAAAGCAGGGAACATTGTGATATTGTGATATCCAATGATTAGGGCCAAGAAAATAAAAGGATCAGAAGAGAGAGGTGGCAAGGGGGAGACGGCGGCAAGTGTCAGTGTGGCAGTGGAACACAGGGTGCAAGGTGAGGTGCAAGGTGGAATAAAGTTGGACAGTAGCAGAAGGTGAGTTTATGAATGGACCGGGAGACAAGGGATTGAGTTATTGGGGTGAGAAGAGTAAGAAGGTATAGTGCTCCAGGGGGAGGAGTGTGGAAAGAATTAGGAGTGCATTTGAATTAGATGAGTAGCTGTGAAAGAGAAGCATGATAGTGTGGTGTGTCAGGAGTGAGGTACATCGACCACATTTGGGTATCAGTGTTTTTTACTGTCTCTTGAACCAACATGTTTTCACTGTTGTAGTGGTTTGCTTTAATGATATAAACAAACATAGATATATTGGCCAGCACAGTCAGCGATTTGCCTTCTTTAACTTTGACTGTGTTCTAGGCAGTTATATGTGATATAATTGCTGGAAAAAGCATTGAGGGTGCCTTGATATTTTTTTTAAGGCACTAAACTCCTTTCCCAACATATTTTAGGTCTGGTGCAATTTTATAAACAAACTCCAGTCCTAGAATATTTGTGGAAAGTGTTGGATAGTGCCTTAATAAAAATATTGGGCCTCATTACGACCCTGGCGGTAGCTGTGCCCTTATCAAGGGCACGGCTGCCGCCGGTAATTAATTTTTACCGGAGCCCAGAAAAGGGCAATAACCGGGTCATGCCGACCTTGGCAGACCTGGAAATTGCCTTTTTCTGGGCGCGGGTAAAAATTAACCCCCATTCCCATTTGAGCCCTATAGGGAGGGAGTATGGGGAGGATGCTAACAACGGGCCCGCTAATGACAGGCCCATTGTTAGCATCCTGGTCTGCTAACGGGTCCCGCTAAGGTTGCCTGGTCTGACCAGGCATTCCTTAGCGGGACCCACTGCAGACCACGTAATAGGGCAGCCCGGAATGAACGGTGCCAGTCCCTTACAGGCACCGTTCATTCCGGGGCCGCCAGGGTCCTAATGAGGCCCATTGAGTCACACTGAAGGGGCCTCATTAGGAGGCAGGCGGCCACGTAATGAACGGTGCCGGTATGGGACCAGCACCATTCATTACGAGCTGCCCAATTACGAGGACTGCTGCGGGACCCGCTAAGGAACGCCTTGTCAGACCAGGCGTCCTTAAAGGGAACCGCTAGCAGTCCACGATGCTAATAATGTACACGTCATTAATGGCCCGTTGTTAGCATCCTCCCCATTCCCATTGAGCCCTGTTGGGCTCAATGGGAATGGGGAATGTTTTTTTTCTGGAGCCCAGAAAAGGGCAATTTTCCCTTCCACCAAGGTCGGCATGACCCGGTTATTGCCCTTTTCTGGGCCCCGGAAAAAAATAATTACCAGCGGCAGCCATGCCCTTAATAAGGGCACGGCTACCGCCAGGGTCCTAATGAGGCCCAATGTTTTTTTCTAGCAACTGTATCACTGGATACCGTTCTGGGCACCCTCAGGCCACCCAATGAGCTCAATTGTCAGTTTGCCCAGGGCATGGCAATCGGCCGTGTCCCAGACACCACACGCCACTTGATGTTACCACTGGGCATGTCCTGCTGTCAAGGCCAATGGCCCCTCGGGCCTTGGCCCCCAATTTCAAGCCTCCTGATGTGGCCACTGGCAATGTGCTGCAACTATGCCCCGTGATCACTTTTTCCAGGGCATGATATGCAGCCATGCCACAGGCCCCCCATAAATATAAAATGGTTACATAGGTTCCCATCTAACTGTAATTCATAAAATGTCATATATGGCCTATTCTGTCCTTGTAACGTGATCTATATAGGACCTATATTTATAAAAGGGAACATGTATGGGTTTGTGGCTTGACAAAGCGTTGTTCCTTATACAATTCCACATGATTTCGGCAATCTGCCCCACATTTTGCAGAGTTACCTGTTAGGACCCTCCGGACATTACTAGCTACATGACATTTGGTCACCCACTCGTTTCCCTGGATTTCAGCACCTTGACACATGAGGCGGTTGCCTGAAATCTGCGAAACATCAATGTGGTCGTAGAAGGACCAGTCCTCAACCCTAGAATGCACGGTTTCTGGGACATTTGCACCACAATGCACTGCAACAAACTGTACCACACCAGCGTGTGGCAACAGGTGGGGAGAGAGCTTAGTAGGTCCCATTATGCAGCCACATACCAACTCTCGCCTCCCCCTAATGTCTGCTCTGGGGTATGTCAGCCAGCCACACATGCCCATTCTCAGTGCAGTTTACTTCAGAGTGCAAAGCACATCAAGTGATAAACGAATTGGAACAACGACCTACATGATCATTGCTTTTCAACAATTAATGAGAGTTTTGTCATGTTTGTTCACAGACCCCGTTCGGAGAACGGGTACTTTTTTCTATAAAAAAAGATGTTAACAAGAGTGAGTGAATATTGAGATTTGGCACTGCCTCTAATACAATTGTCCAACATTTTGTGGAGAGATCATATACGGAAAAGCATCTGAAATGGACAGTTAGTGAATAGCAATTGTCCAGTCGTGGAGAAAAGGGGACATAGTACATGCACGAGATAGGGGGAAGTATCCAATGGCTATCAGCAACTCCATCAGAGAAGGACTAAATGAGAAGAACATTTTACTGAATAAGCATATACATATTCTGATTGTAGTTACAAAATTGTAATATTCAAGAAGAATTTTGTATACTGAGGATGAAACTCGGTTAGAGTTATAACTTTTATGTAAATGATGAATGGCGCCTTAATACAACAAAAGGTGTCTCAGGTTAGGATACCAGGTGCAGTAGAACCCAGTGACTACGGAACTCCATTTAGTTTTGTCAATTAATTAAATGGTCCTCTATTGATGACAATATTGGACATTATTTATAAACATTTGACATGTGAAGTCATTTGGGTATTCCTGTTCTTAAATATGGTGCCTGTAATGTTTGGGTATCTCATGACGTCACACATAGATCAAACCTATTAAGCTATTAATCAGCACTTGATACATGTGACGCCAACGCACACGATTCAACACATACTTTAGTGACCGGAGGTCTCAGGTCATTATCATATCCCAACATGCATGAGCGATACCAATTGCCTCACCAGACCAATCTAACTAGTTGGATAATTATATCAGTAGACAATTTACGAAACAAGTACTTTTTACAACTTTCCTCACTTTTTGGAAGTGCAATTTATGTCACAATTCCGTTTATGTTTATGTTTATTGAATTTATATTTTTGTTTGCTCACAGAACATTATATTCTACACAGCCAATTTCCCAAATATCATGTTGGCTAGTTACATCATTAGACACTCCACGAACCAGTCCATTTTGCCATTTCTTTAGTATTTGGAGTTGTGAATTATGTACCAATTCTGATTGCTCACAGAATGTCATATTCTGCACGGCTAATTTCCTGATTCACGCCACCTTAGCAAGGGAACACATTTTCACCATAAATGTAGACTGTGCGCTGTTGCTATGGTTACTGCCAAGCAAAACGTAATGCGACCCACAACCATAACAGCATCTGCCGTACGTAAAGCGTTTCCAAAATGGCGTCCGTGCTGACTCACACACGGATGCCAGACAGAGGCAGAGAATTCTAATAAGGAGGTGCTCAACACAGACTATACACATCTTATTTACTTGAGGTAAAAGGCAAACCAAACCAATCTACACATCTAGTTAACAGATCACGCAGAAACTAATTGGGACATGGTAAATAGAACCATTACCTCCACGTCCACTCTTCCTCGTCCCAGTACTTACTTCATGAGGCACCTGCCTCCGACACAGGACCTTCTTCTATTTCTTTAAATCTCTATAACTCCTCCCCCACATCCATGTCACTCAGTTTTAATTTTTCCTGCCTCCGGCAGGTTGGACTTTTTCTTCCCGGTGCGGGGCACCAGGGAGCACCGATTGCTGGCCCCCTGGGGGGGGCTGTGTGGCGGGGCCCTCGGCTCCCTCAGGTGCGGCGCTGCTCCTGGGCCCCCTGCGGGGCTTGGGGTCACAGTTGAGCTGGATTGCCTCGCTCGGTTCTTTGCTGGGCTCCGGACCGCAGCGTGAGCATTGTGTCCCGGGTCCTGCACGGCCCCGGGAAGGTAAGGAGAGGGGAGGACTGGGCTTGATGTTTTTCCCCTCTCCTCCTGTTTTGGCCGTCTTGATTCGACTTGGCAGTATGGGCTAGCCTTCCCTTTTGTTGTGAGGCCTCTCTGCTTCTTGTCGTGGGGTGACAGTGGCAGAGAGTCTTTGGGAGTGCGGGGGCTCTGTTCTGTCGCAGGCATGTCACATACCACCTGCTCCTCAGACACACGGCCCAGGATGCACCGGATGTTAGCTGCATTATCTGGAGGAAGGTAAGGAGAGGGGAGGACTGTGCTTGATATTTTTCCCCTCTCCTGCTGGTATGGCCATCTTGACTCCTTCAACATGCCGTTTCCCTCGTGCCTTGTGTGCACATCTTTATTGGAAATGATGGCAAGCACTTGGCAGTATGGGCTAAGCCTTCCCTTTTGTTGTGAGGCCTCTCTGCTTCTTGTCGTGGGGTGACTATGACAGAGTATTTGAAACTGCGGGGGCTCTGTTCTGTCGTAGGCATGTCACATACCACCCGCTCCTCAGAGACACACGGCCCAGGATGCACCGGATGTTAGCTGCATTATCTGGGGGAAGGTAAGGAGAGGGGAGGACTGTGCTTGATGTTTTCCCCTCTCTTGCTGGTATGGCCATCTTGACTCCTTCGAAAGGCCGTTACCTCGTGCTCTGTGTACACATCTTTATTGGAAATGATGGCAAGCACTTGGCAGTATGGGCTAGCCTTCCCTTTTTGTTGTGAGGCCTCTCTGCTTCTTGTCGTGGGGTGTCTGTGACAGAGTATTTGAAAGTGTGGGGGCTCTGTACTGTCACAGGCATGTCACATACCACGCGCTCCTCAGACACACACAGCCCAGGATGCACCGGATGTTGGCTGCATTCCTTGCGTGCTGCCTGTGAATACGGCGCAGATTTGGACACGTCTGCAAGCGGCCGGAAGGGTACCGGCCTGGCATAGTCTACACTTCGGGTTCGAGTATCAGCGGTGCTGACTCGGTCCTTCAACCTTCCTAGACCGACGCATTGGAACGATCTAGAGCATGGGGCTACCAGCTACTGGATACAGGGCTTAAGCCACCTCTCAGTCATGTGGCGTGTTAGTGGTGTGTTTGCGTCTGTGCTAGCTATGGACGCAGACTCCTTGTCCTGTCCTCTTCCTCTAAACTGCGCGAGGGAAAGTCGAAGGAGTTGATTTGCTTTTCCCTTGTCCGGCATGGGATTATGGAAAATGCATCATGGAAGTAACGGCCATGCAGGGGGTTCCCAGTGTCTCTTCGTTTAGGGCCTAGGTCCTCCGGTGCCGACGTGTTGCTTTCACGCCTCCTCTCAGACTTGTGGGAAGTGATAGGGCACATGGTGGCACATGTCTGTGCTTAGAGGGGTTCTCAGAACCCCTGGTGCCGGTGGAGGGGGATGTCACTTCAGTGGGTTTTCCAGTATAGGCATACCTCAGGTAGGGGGTTGCCTTTGATGTCGGCTATCCGGGATGGATTGCTTTGCCCCGCTTTGTGACAGTACTCTGCCCTTTTGACGCCAGCCTGGTGGCTCCTCTGTCAGCTGAGGGGGCCATAGTCTGCTGGACTTCTGGGCTGTCCAGTATCTTCCTTTTGATAGGTCAGATCTTTTTGTGGGTTGACAAGCATGCTGTTATATTGTGACGCAGGTCTGTTTCAACGTCCTGTGATTTCCCTCTGGTGCAAGTGCAGTGACTGGCGGGTTTCCCTGGCTCCTCGTCTCTATCTTCTCGGAGGTATATGGGACCGGTGGGGTTCGGCTTCCTGGGTAATGGGCTCCTTCTGGAGGGGGTATCAGTTGCCGTTCCTGTCTCCTCCTGTCCAGCTTTGCATGGTTAGGACTTTGGTACCCAGCTCACGGTCCAAGTAGTTGGCCATGGGATCCGTTCTCTCCGAACGGTTGTTGTGGGTTACCGTCTTGCCCGTTCCTCTCCCTGTTCAGGGTCATGTTTTCTACTTGCGGGTGTTCCTGGTCCCTATGCCTTCTAGGATGTGTCACCTGCTTATGGGTCTCAAGACCCTGCACTGCTTGTCCGGATGTCTGGGGAGAGCGTACTCTGGATGTTGTGCAGGGGGGGCGCTTGCTGGCTGTTCTGGGCTTAGTTCTCAGAAAGCAGTATGTCTCGGCTCGCCTGTTGCTGAAGTTACGGGGCACGTGGCGTCTTGCATGTTTTCCAGTTCCTTGAGCCCGTCTTCGGTTACGTCTCCTGGTGTCTTATACTCTCTCCCACTGGCTCCCGACATCTCAGCTTTCGTAGTTTTGTTTTCAGTGTCCCCAGCGCTGCGAGTGTCCCTGCTATGGTGGCGGGGGGTTTCAGGTCTACAGGCTGAGGTGTGCTTGGTCCTTCCTCCTGTGGCCTCTCCTACTACCAACACCAGCAGAAAGGGTCTACATTGGGGGTCCTCTCAGCTCAAGGGTTGTGAGATCTGGAGAGAGCCGGCGATCATCCAATTGGCAAGAGTTGTGCCATTGTCCAAGCTCTGGTGTACTTCGAGGAGTTGCTGGACGGTCGGCGGTTTTTGGTCCGATCGGACAATACGACGGCCTTGGCATATGTCAACTGCAAAAGGGGTTCCGGCCACTCCTTGAATGCTCTGGCAGCGCTGATAGGCACCTGGGAGGACTCTCATCTGGTGTCTCTGGTGGCCTCACGTATCAGAAGGGTGGACAATGTTCAAGCGGATCTTCTCAGACACCGGTTTTCACTCCTCTGCGGAACTGGTCCTGTTGGCCCAGGTCTTTGCGGTGACCTGTGTCAGATTAGGGTCCCTGGTTCTAGACCTGTTTGCATCCCCGGCCTCAGCAGAAGTTCCCCTCTTCTGCTCTAGGTTTCAGGCTGAGGGGATTGGGGGATGGACGCCCTCTCTGTACAGTGGCCTTGGGGTTTTCCTTTATGCCTTTCCGCCTATTCCCCTTCTGCCCCGGGTGGTTTGGCGCATCAGAGTGTCCAGGGTGACTGTGTTGTTGTTAGCTCCGTTCTGGTCCCGCCGGAGTTGGCTCCCCTCTCTGTTGGAGCTTCGGTCCTAGGAACCTTGGCTGGTTCCGAGGTGGCCGTGTCCCCTTCAAGGGGATCTGCGGTTGGAATTCCACCAGATGCAATGGGCGGTGTGGCTATTGCTCAGTCTAGGTTGATATCTCAGGGGTTCTCAGATCCTGTAGTTGGGTCCAAATGGATGCTCTTAGACCCTCCACTCTGAAGGTGTTAGGCAGACTCTGGGGCCATTTCCGAGACTGGTATGGGCGGTCTGGGATCCCTCCCCTGCGTTCTGGCCTCTGCTATCCTTCAGTTCCTCCAGGAGGGGTTTTGACAGGGGCCTGGCAGTTTTTCCAGGCTTCGCTCTCAGTGGGCCTCCATGAAATTACTTTTGGGGGACTCTGACGGTCACTTGGATGGGGAGGTGTTGGTGGGGAAATTGATCCAGGGTTTTTCTTCTTCCCGTCCTTGTGCTGATAAAGGGCTTTCCTCTTGGGATCTCCCTCTTGTATTACGGTTCCTTCACGGGCCTCCTTTTGAGCCCATTTCCGAGGTTGATATCAAACATCTTACACTGAAATCTGCTTTTCTTATTGCCCTCACCTCTGCCCGTAGGCTTGGGGAGATTGGGGCTCTCTTATGTCACGCTCCTTTCCTGAGGGTGCTGCCAGACTCGGTGGTGCCGGGGTGTGGTCCGATGTTTCTCCCTTCAGTTGTCTCTCGGTTTTCACACCTCTCAGGGTCTGGTTCTCCCTGACTTCTTTCATGATCCAAGAACGCCTGAGGAGGTGGCTCGGCTTAACATTGATGTCCGACGGGACGCGTTGGAGTATTTGGCTTGGTTTGCTTTTTCCACCAATCTGATAGTCTTCTGATTGCTTGTGGTCCGGCTGGGGCTGGGCATAACGCATCTGTGGTTTCCATTTTCCGGTGGTTCCGGTTTGTGATCTCTAGGGCCTATGTGGCTTCTGGCCTGCCTGTGCCTGCGCACAATCAGGGGCGGTCTGCCAGGGGTTTGGCGGCTTCCTGGGCCGATGCAAGGAGGGTTTTTCTCTCCAAGAGATTTGTATGGCTGCCGCCTTGGCTGGTCTAGGCATTTTCATCAACCGCTATGGGTTGAGTTTCTCCCACTCGGGGGTTGGTTCCTTCGTGGTTGGAGTTTTGTCTGTGGGGATGTGATTTAAGAGTTATTGTGGGTGTGTTTTGCTGCACTGTTTTTGGCTGTGTCTCATTGGGACCTTTTCCCCGTTGCTGCTTTGGTATACCTCATGAAGTAAGTACTGGGACGAGAAAGAGTGGACGTGGAGGTAATGCTCTGATTACTTACCGGTAATCTTCATTACTCCTAGTCCTACTCTTCCTCGTCACAGTACCGACGACCCTCCTCACCCTCCCTCCGGGGAAGGTCCCATGCTCCGGCTTGGTAATATGAAACTGAGTGACATGGATGTGGGGGAGGAGTTATAGAGATTTAAAGAAATAGAAGAAGGTCCTGTGTCGGAGGCAGGTGCCTCATGAAGTAAGTACTGTGACGAGGAAGAGTAGGACTAGGAGTAATGAAGATTACCGGTGAGTAATCAGAGCATTATCCACGTAACACTTATCGGAATACCCACGGGATCATATTAGAATCCAGGAACTGAAGCATATCCTATTCGGGAAACTACTGTCTTGTATGAATGTTGAGAGGACTGCAAAGCTTATTAGAGGGTGAGTAACAAGCTTACAAACCATAGTTGTAGAGTTCTGCTAACGCCTAAATGGTTTCACTTCAATGAGCATGGCAGTGTTGACGCACCATTTTATCACTTATCTCTAGAACCACTGTGATCTGTTCCAATTCAGTTAACCATGCAACACGGCAGTACAACAATTGAGCTTAGGGTAAATGGTCACATAGATGGGTTTTTTAGTACTGTGAACGTAATCACATATATGATTAACCATCCTGCTCTCAGGCACATAGGATGTTCAATGTCCCAGGAGAAGCGAATTATGTGTTTGGAGAATGAGTCATCATTTGTCATTTTTTTATTGAATGGGTAACTAATAACATTTAAAACACTTACATTTTGAATACAACAAGATCAGGATTATATTATCAACCACTCACTGGATATAGATAAATAACGCTTTACTGTCTATTATTATCACATTTGGAACACTGCACAAACAGCGATAGTACTAAGGGAATTGTTTAACTTTGTGGACTTTAAGCATGTTGATTTACGATATCAGGTAATCCAGTACTTTCAGAATCACTATGTACAAATACATTCATGGCGCCTGCCAATGAACGGCCATCAGCCTCACAAAATGCGTTTGGAAATCTGTATACATTGTGATACAACTGAAGTAATTACATCATTTGATATAGAAGATGGTATGGATTGGTAACAGTAAGAGGCCCTATGTTAAGACGAATGTTTAATCATTCAGGTGATTTTAAGCTAATCTATTTTAGATCGGTGGCCCATCACTGCTGCGCAGGGACAGTGGCACAGAGAGGCAGGGATAGATAGAAGCTTCTCTTTCCCCCTCTCTGTTGCGTACTCTCCTTATCATAATAAGCCGAGGAATACATTCTCCCCAGACTCTGGTTATTTCTGCTCCCTTAAACTGAGACATTTTCAGAATATTCAATCACTGAGGAGCATTATAAGCCTCTCACATACAGGCCTTCAGCCCTGTAGGTGGTATGCCGCCCCCCCCTTTTCATGTTAAATAATCTTGCTTGTACAGAACCAAGTTTCAATTACTGGTGATTTTAAGCTAATCTATTTTTGCCTTTTCTCTTTATCATTTTCTTTCTTTTTTTTGTTCATTATTCCCTTCCCCATTACCTGCTTTCTTTGACCAATACTGCTGGCATTGTTTGCATATCAAGAACCCTTTGCCTTGAAAAAGACCGAATAGGTCGAAACACATGTTGGCAAAACCTGAGTGCAAACCTCAAATATGCACAATAAATCAAACTGACACTGTGAATACCTCATGTTGATTTATTACATGTGACAGCAACTCTACATGTATTAATCAGGGCAAGCCCATGTGATACCGGCACAGTAAGTATATATATAAATAGTGAGATAGACAAGATGGCACCTCTAGGTGACAAGTGCACCGCGTGGACATGACATTCACAAGCATTAATGTATTGAATGTTTCATGAAACAGGTAAATATGGAAGAATGCGACTAGAGCCTATTCGTTTGTTATGCTTTGTGGACCAATGACCCACTAGACTTTAGAATTAATTGTTTAGCATGTGAAAGGGCATGTAGCCTTGAATTAAATGTTTTCTACACGTTCATCTTCAGATTAATGAAATATTTCCTACATGGAATGACTAAATAATGGCATTATTAGGAAATGGCCGAAGATGTGTGCAAACCGGAAAACAGGTAAGGGAGATGTAATATTTATGTATTATCAAATGAATTGTCTGAAAGCGCAGGTGATCTATGTTAGTGAAGGAGTTTTTATTCCTGTACCCCTTCCAAATCATGAACCTTTGTACTCTCCATGGGAGTAAAACGATTGGAAACTACATGAAAATGTAATTTATAATTCACTGATGTGGCAAAATAAGTTGACAGCAACTGGAATTTTCACAAGGGTGATCTGAAAGAATCTTTACTTCTTACTATCCCTCAATATTTTTCACTGAACTAATAGTTGGAACTAATAGTTGTTATAACTTGTTCACAATTGTGGTAGGCCGATATCTAGAGTGATAAGTATTTCAGAATTCAATTCCATTACATAATTTGTTCTTTTACAAAAAATGTATTTAATAGTGTGTTTGATGGTTGTACAAGCAGAACAGTGTGTGCTATGTATAATATAATAAGAGGTCATATTGTTTAGTATAGTTTGTATTCCTCTGCTCCATAGGAAGAAGTGGAATGGTGCAACCACTGATACCATGAGATTGGAATGTCGCAATGACCATGGCTTTTTTACTGTAAGCAAATGTATTTATACATTTTAATGTGGTTATGCTATGTATTTCATTTATCATAGGCCCTAATTTATTTCACTTGGGATGGCAGTGAGCTTCAAGGGATGATGAATTGTGGAAGATTGCAAAATATCTACCCAAAATCCTGATTAAGACGAAGGAGAGGGTGTGATTGCAAAATTTAAATATATTGTGTACAGATTGTTCCAGTGGCTGAGCAATTCACCCGCGTCCCACATGTTGAAACAGATGTGGTGTTGCTAGATATCAATATGGAATGGCAAACATGATTGTTTTCACATACTGAGTAGACCTTGCTCGACATAATTAATCAAATGATAGATTTAATTATTATTTTTGCATATATCTAGTGCATTGTGGTTACCCACCTAAAACGGATCTAAAAAGTATTGGATCTTTTGAAAAAAGTAATGATACATTTAATTAATTTAGCATACTGTGAGAAACCAAAGGGTGTCTCACCTACTAGTCCCCGGGGATCTCTCTCTCAGGTGGCCAGGTCACGGCCATCGCCTTTGGATCCAGACCCTGGGGGTGGACCAGTGCGGGAGGATCACCTGGGTGAGGGGTCTTCGCTGAGTGGGTGTGAGGTGACCGATAGTGAGACACAGTATTCCCCCCTTTCCCATACACATGACCAATCCTATTTTATAGGATTCGCCAATCTCCCAACTCCCCCCCCTTTTTCACACAAACACTTGGCCGAGGAAGAGGGCGACTGAGAGTAAAGAGGCTACCCCTTACATATCTCGTTGGACATGTCCCGCTAATCGGGTCAGGCAAAGTCAGGCACTTGACTTTAAGTACATACATCTGATACTAATTAGCTCTCCCCACATGGATTAAAGGTGGAATATAGAGACACACTCCTAGCAAGATGCAACACGAGCAAGAGCAGAACTTCCAGGGCAAAGGCGAACCTACTGGCACAGGGCGAAAGACAGAGCGACGAGAGCAAAGGGTAGAGGACCCTAGAAGGTCCCTGCAGGAGGTTGTTGTCTCCAAAAGGCCATGAAAAACACATGGAGAAAGCCAAATCCCAGACAAAAAGACTGCATTGTGATTCAAGGATGCCAGCAACACTCCCAGGTGAACGGCAGAGTTGGGGAGGCGAGGACAAGCATGTGGTATTAACCTTGACTTGTGAATTAAAAATGCCAAGACAAGAAAGGCATGCACACAGCGGGTGAGTTGGCGAGCAACATGAAAGACCTGTATGTGTTAAGCAAAGATTGAAGTTGCAACAGTATATCACACAATTGAAGGCTGCACATGTGTGGATGAGACGTGAAGGAAGGCAGACCTGTGGTGAACTTTGAATTACTGATAGCTGTGAAACCAGCAAGTAGCCTGGCGAAAGGAAGCAGCCCATTCGAAAGTCTCTGTGAACAGTGAAATGTTTTTGTTATGAAGCGATAAAGATAATTATAGGAGTTGAAGTGATCAAAAGTAACCCCGGGAAAAGGGGGGAAATAACAAGGTCAATGTTGAACTTTTGTGCTTATGACATCGAACTACCCAGACCAAAAGACACTGAGGTAAATAACACAAGAGTGTGAATTGAAGGGACATTCAAAGTGGTCCTGTGGAGGTCTATAGTCAAAGCTATGCACATTCGAAAGTATTAGACATCAGAAAAGGTCTGAGCCCAACTGGGGCAGACCGGAAGTGTGACAAGTTAGGGGGAGGGAACCCCTAAAGGATGTGAATTAAACTTGGGGAAGGGAATCTCTGCAAGTACTGTGTTTGAAAGGTCCGAGCCCGACTGAGGGAGACCTACGTGAACTTGTTGCTTTGACCGTTCGAAGCCGGTGTGAACATTTTCTTTAACTGTGTTTTGAAAGCTGGAAAGAGACACTTTAATAACATGGAAAGCCAGGCAGGCCTCGATCCACGTTTTGAACTGCCTTTGTTTTGAGAACCTGAGCCAGAGTGTGTCATCCTATCTACAGGGACCACATTACTCCGTGCTGTCTAATGTGGGGCAGCAAGCTGACTCAGCCACATGTATTATTTATATTCTAACATTGATTTTCCTTTGCATCCATAGTCTCCTTTGCACATTTTTTCAACGAGATAGGGCAGGCATTAGATTTTGTTAGTGTAGGCCATTTTGATTTGACAGACTCAACTAAGACTGTTTTATTTATTATTTGATGGTAGCGACTACTCCTATCCAAGCTACAGGATAAAGTAGGAGTTTTTCCAAACCCCAAAATTTGAATAAAGGTTTTACAAATTGTACCTTTTGTGTCATTGCCATACTTGTGATACCATGCCTCCCTTACAATACACAATTTCCTCAGGTATCAATTAATAGCCATACATCATTAAAGTGTTTTGAGCATGGTTACGTATAAAGAAGTAACAGAAATTGAATTTAACCTATTTTGTAGTATTGTCGCCAACCCAAGAATGCAATTCTTTGCTAGGATCTTGCTTGGTTTTTGATACAGGCACCCCCAAGCCACCCAATCTTCACACTGCACCTGGGGTCACGGTCAGTGCCAATACTCTTCAATGCACAGCCTTTTTGCCATGCCCAAGGTACCTTCAGCCAGGGCATGGCCAAAGGCTTGTGCTGTCCTGTGGCAATGCCCAGTAGCCTTGCAATGACCAGTGGCCACTTTATAAAATGTAAAATGGCTTATAACAGTAGTAGAGAAAAGACAAAACCTGCAAAATGGCAGTATTGCCATCTAGCATTGACAACACCAGGGCTTGGAAGACCGAATGGAAATCAGAAGGAAGGATAAAAGGTTTTATCTGCGGCAAACATGTCCAACGGCAGCAACAGTATTGGGCCAACTTGTCCACATGAGATTTGACATTTAGAACTGAATCCAAATGAATCTAAAATGTTAGGGTTCAGGAACAAAGGGAGGAGTAACAGCAATAGACTAAAAAGAACAGAGCCAGGATTGATCTGGGAGTGTGGCACACAAGGAAGTAAATAGCAACAAATATGTTTTATGGGGATTAATCAAGTGACAAAACCTCCAATCTTCAATGGCACCAAGAGCATTTTGCAGTTAAGGAAAGCCCCGTGGTCAGCCATCTCGAAATCCTCTGAGATATCCACTAGCTAAAGGAGGAAGGGTACACTCATTCCAGTCTGGCCATGGCATCATCCAACACCTAAGATTGCTTCATACCAGAGCCAACTCAAAAACCAGATAGGCAAGACTTAAGATGGATGCGATTACAAAGGTGGTGTATTAAAAGCGTTCAATCCTTTTAGAAAGATTGTGTGACAGGCCCCGAAAACATTCTTTGTGAGTCAAGTGTAAATCCATCAAGTGGTTTCTTTTAAATATGCCCAAAAGTGACCAAAAACCCTTTAGAGCTATCTGTGATTGAATGGAATCATCTCTGGTCCCACACACCCTTTTTTGGACATTACATTGGCTAGCTGGGCCTTGAACCACGACTCTATTATGGGTGGATGTGCACCAAGGACGACTGCAGACCCAGCAACTAGATGGGTTCGTTTTGTTTCGGGCTGGCGTTGTGGTCCAAGGATTTTCAGCAGGGTCTGTATAGACCATGCGCTGCAAAAATCTAACAAGCAATGACACAACCTATATTTGTAGCATTTGTATTTGTTCATTACAATTTACATTTATAGATATGAATGTGTGTCAGCCACCTAAAGAACTGGTCCAGATCAATGAACATGAAATGTTTATTAGACCAGCTATACGGCTATGCTGGATGATTGGATATTTCTAACCGTTTCAATCAAAAGCTGAGGTATAAAGCCTGAAGCTTATAGAGCCTGCTATAAAGGTTCATACACTTCCTCTGATCTCTGTACTATTATATCCTGCATGTTATCCTCAATACTGTTCAGACATACCTTCAAGACACAATTACTCAGGGCCATAAATGATGTCCCAACAAAACGGTGTGATCTCCAAACAATATGTTTAAAACCAGGGCAAACATTAGGACAGTACTACTATGAAATAGAATATAGACATGCATGATATATGGGACCATGTGAATGAGTTCATATACTGGTTGATAACTTTTGCTTGCAGAAAACAAAACTATGGTGCCACACAGACACAGAGCCAGTTTTCCAGCCAAGCCCATCACCAGTCATATAAAGAAGCTAGGCATGACTGATGCAAGGACTATCCGATTGAGCACATGTCATATGACCATTTCTGGCTTAGATAAACTTGAGTAGCAGTTATACCTTACCATTTACCTCCGGAACAACTGAAGCATCTGCTCTTTTTAATTAATGTTATTATTATTATTATTATGATATTTATTGAGGGCAGACCTATAGGCAAGTTATAACAAAGTGTGTACCAGCAACTGCCCGACATGTTTCATCCGCAGGGTCTTTTTCAGGGGACCAATGGTATATGCAATGGTACAGTGATTATTTGCAAATTTAACACAACACCTTTAAATGAGGGAAGTTGGAATCAGTAAACTTGTTGCTATTTCGTAATATGTTGCGAAAGCTTACTCAGCATCACACTACTTTAATTCTTAGCATTGATATAAGATGCACAATCAAAACTGATGACCACATCTAGAGATTGATTTTCATGCAGCTCTCAAGGCAAACAAACATTGATTGGAATCAGCAATTATTATGCAAGTCGTTTCCAGGGTGCATATATAGACTGTAAATCACCTGGTTCTTAATATTCATGAACCTATGTAATGGCCGGAAATTCCCTGAACTAGTCTCGCGTACCAACGGCTTGCAATGCACCCAGGTAGGGAAGGAGAGCTGCTTGAGGCTGGATGCTGGAGGCTGGTAGAATGCTGTCTGTATATGATGTGTCTTTGAGGGTAGCCAGGGTTTCTTCCAGGTCCTCTGTAGAGCGTGAATGTTGTCCAGGGTGTGGAGATGTTAAGAGGTGGGACGTGAGATGGGTCTGTGGATGCAGAGCTGGTGTCTATGTGCTGGCAAATCCTGCTGATTTTGTCATTGAAGAAGCTGTTGATAGTGGTGGATTTTTCAATGTGGTATGGCAGGGTCCGGTAGCAGGTTGACAAATTGCTTGACCACTTTGAAGAGGGCTCTGGTTTTGTTGTCAGCTTCTGCTATTGTGTTCTAATAGTAGGAGGCCCTGGCTGTGTTGATTAGTTGTCAGTGGGTTGCTCAGAGTTACTGGAGGAGTGCCAGGTTGAATGCCGACCTGGAGTGGCACCAGGGTTTCTTGTGTTTCCTGATGACTCTTTTGCTGAAGTTGAGCTTTTGCGTGTACCAGGGTGCTAACGGTTTCATTTTGCAGGTGCGTTGTTTCGGAGGTGTGTGTTGGTCGATGGAGGCTGACAGGGTGGCGTTTAGTGCTTGCAGCAGAGAGTCGCAGTTTGGTTGGGGGTGTTCATCCATGTGAGGTGGAGGTTGGCAAGGTCTTCTGTGAGGGCTTCCACTGGGAAGTTCTTGAAGGGCCTGGAGGTTTGTCTGATGGGTTCTACTGGGAGTGCTTGAGTGGGGTGATGTTCAGGATGTTAAAATGCACAGCAAGGTGGTCAGACCAGTCAAGCGAGAGAGGAGAGCTGTAGTGGAGGGAAGGCAGTGCAGTGATGATTAGGCCAATGATGTTACCTTTTCTCGTGTGTTGGGTCTTTTCTGTGCTGTGTGAGGCTGAGGGTGGCGGGAAGGCTGAGGAAAGCATCCTTCATCCAGTTGATGGCCTTGTTGCTGGGAGATTGAAGTCGCCTAGCAAGATATTGTTGGAATGTGTGAGGGACATGGTGGTGACCAGGCCAGTGAAGTCTCTGATGAAGGCGACGTTGGGTGGTCTGTAGATGAGATGGAAGGTGACTGTGTCCATCAGAGAGAGCGAGAAGTGGCAGAAGAGGACTTAGAAGGAGCCATTGTTGTTGACGTCAAGTCTAGTGCAGGGCCATGAGGTCTTGTGGACGTCTGTCCTACACTTGTCTTGATCGGCCCATCTCTGTGTTGGATGCTGTAGCCGTTGGTGACAAGGACATCTAGGATGTTGGTGGAGGTGGGTGTCAGCCAGGTCTCAGTGATGAAAATGGCATCAAGGTCATGTGCGGTGATGATATCAGTGATATCTACTGCAGGGGTGATAGCTGAGTGGATGTTGGCAAGCATTCACTTGAGCAGGGTGCTAATGGGCTTGTGGCTGATGTAGGTGAGATTGTTGCATTGTTACACATCATCGCAAGTGGTCTATATGGGCTCGAACCCGTCTGTGTGGTGCCTTGATTACTCATCCCGCTAGGCGGGTGGTTTCCCTTTCTCCTCATCCGACTAGCAGCGGTCTAGTTGTTGCACGCTCCCATACCGTGCGAACAGACGATCACGTGTGGCATGGAGATCATGTGACCCTTTATACGGAAACCAAGCGACCGGCAATTTGCGTCGCTTCTGCCTTTGGCGCTCCGTGAGTTCGTTACTGAATCTCTCTCTCCTAACTCACTTGTTTTCTCTTCAAACTAACAATTCTGATTTACCTGTATTTTTCTATCCTCTGTAGAGTGTTCTCCCCGGTTTCTCCATCCCCGTTCATCCCGCTCGCCTTCGGTTCCACGGATTACTCTCCTTTGATTCCCGTCTCTGCCTCCCTTCCAGCTGAGTAAGTCTTCCGCTCTCTAGGGGCTCTCGTACCTCTACCGCAGTGTCTTATTCCCATTTATCCCGATCTAGATTCTTCCGAAGCTCTCCTACTCCTTTAAGCTCCGGATATCACTCCTAATCCATCTTCGGATGGTGAGAAGCTTTCCATTACCTCTTTATTTCTTTTCTTCCCTGGCGCTCTCCTCTAATCTTTCCTCTGCTTCTCCCCTTGTTCACATCGACAGATCAGATTTCTGAGGTTACCATTGAGGGTTCCTGCCGGAGCAGTCCTATCCACTGCCGTCAACTGGACCACCGTGTTTGGAAGTCGTCCAGGGTTTTCTTCCCATTAGAGGGTTTCCCTGGGAGTCCTGCCTCCTCACCCGGGTTACTTTACCTCGGGCGGAGGTGTCAGGATTTGTTCAGGGAAATCTTCCTATCTGCTTTGAGTCTTCCGGTTGGAGTCTACAATCGCCAAGGTGAGCGGATGCTTAGTACCTCTGTGTGCCAATTTACCATTTACACTCATTGTGAAATTGACAGTAAGCGACGCCCTAAAAAAGATACTATCGGTATCGCTCTTGGCGATTGTTATTCCAAATGGAACAACAAATGCAGCAGTTAATGGCAGCCATGCAGGCCATGTCTTTAGAAGTCCAATCCCTGAAACAAGACAATGCTCAACTACGTAATCATGTAGACAGAGTGTTTTCCGATACCCCTCCGTCCTCTGTGCATTCCCTTATGTACGACGGGGATCCCTACAAATTAAAGGAATTCCTTGACAGTTGTACCGTCTTGTTTACATTTAAGTCTCGCTTTTTTCCGACCGACAAAGATAAGGTTGGATATTTGATGTCACGTCTTTCGGGACCAGCCTTGGCTTGGGCAACCCCTCTAGTTACGTCCAACAATGCAATTCTCGATTCTTACGCTGCCTTTACTAATAGCCTCAAAACCATGTTCGGAAGAAAGGAGATAACAGTTGCCACACAAGAACGCCTTTTAGATCTCAAACAAGGAAACAAAGAATTACTCTGGTACATCACACAGTTCAAACAACTCTCCTCTGAACTAGGATGGCCAGATGAAGGTCTACTTACATTATTTCGGAGAGGTCTTACAGATGAACTTAAAGATGAAGTCTCTAAAGTTCCTCGTCCTGCTAATCTAGCCGACATGATCACCCTAGCCATGCAAATTGACTATCGCATGCATGAAAGGGCATATGAAAGGAAGAAAGGGAAAGGAACAACACGATTTCAGTTGGATCAGTCCCATTCGCTTCAAAAAAGTTTGTCTTCATCGGAAGAACCCATGCAAATTGGGACCATCCGTGGACCTATTACGGCTGCCGAAAGGGAGAGGAGAAAGTCTTTAAAGCTATGTATGTATTGTGGATCTTCGACTCATGTGTTGAAGGATTGTCATCTGGTTCCCCCTCGCCGTCCTTCTTTCCCTAAGTCGGAAAACTTCAAAGCCTTACCGTGAGGGGAAGACCGGTAAGTGCCAAACAACATACTTCCCCGTATGTGACCAATATGTCTCTTGACGATTCACTCACTAAACAGTCCATGGTGGTCGTCTCTCTTTCTATCCAGTTGTCTGAAAGGACTATCCCAGGTATTCCGGCGCTGATTGACTGTGGAGCAGCCGGTAATTATATCGATGTAGAGTGGGCTAAGATACACAAGATCTCTCAGGTACCAAAGACGTTGATAACTCCGATACAGGGGGTTGATGGTACACCTTTGAGTTCTGGACCTGTTAAAGAACAAACCATTCCACTTATTTGTTCTATCTCGGGTCATATGGAAAGACTGGTTTTTGATGTCATAAGAACGGCCCATTACCCAATCATCCTTGGACTTCCTTGGCTACGACTACATAATCCATTCATAAACTGGACTGCTGGTACTTTGTTTTTAGGATCGGATTATTGTGTTCATCACTGCCTTTCCTTCGAATGAGTAGGAATCCGAATACCTTCGGATCAGACCCTCAAACCCACTGTATCCTCCATCAATCATCTTGAGATTCCTGACTGTCATCTACTGTACCGATCCGTTTTTGATAATCCGGATTTTCCTACCTTACCTCCTCATCGAAGAGATGACTGTCATATTGATCTGCTTCCCGATCAACCTATACCTTTTGGCCGAATGTATGTACTTTCTCAAAGAGAAAAGGCCGTATTGAAGGACTATCTGCAAACCCATTTGAGGAATGGCCTCATTTCTGAGTCAGTGTCTCCAGCAGGGGCATCTCTCTTCTTCATTCCCAAAAAAGATTCAGAAGAGCTCCGTCCCTGTATAGATTATCGGGGTCTCAACAAGATAACAACCGCAGACAAGTATCCGATGCCACTCATCACTGATATTATAGAAGCTGTTAGAGGGGCCTCATGGTATACCAAATTAGATCTTCGTGGAGCATATCATCTCATCCGTATCGCACCCGGAGACGAGTGGAAGACTGCTTTCCGCACTCCTTTCGGACATTATGAATACCACGTAATGCCATTCGGGTTAGTAAATGCTCCAGCAGTATTCCAGAGATTTATGGACCACTTATTCGCTGACATTCTATTCCGATATGTGATCATTTATCTCGATGACATTCTCGTTTTCTCCAACAACAAGGACGAACACATCAATCATGTCAATACTGTACTCGAACGCCTTCAATCCAATCATCTCTACTGCAAGGCATCTAAGTGTGAGTTCCACCAAGGACAGGTCACTTACTTGGGCTTTGTTCTATCGTCCCAGGGAATCGCCATGGACCCAAGAAAGATCTCCGCAGTGATAGAATGGCCTAGTCCAACAGGAGTAAAAGAAATTCAGAGGTTTCTGGGATTCACCAATTTTTATCGGAAATTCATCCCATCCTTCTCTGAAATCATCCTTCCTTTGACCCGTCTTCTCAAGAAGGGTGTTTCATTTGTTTGGGATGAAGCAGCCCAGAAAGCATTTGATATTCTGAAGAAACTGTTTACATCAGAGACCGTTTTGATCAATCCGGATCAATCTAAACAATTCATAGTGGAAACAGATGCTTCCCAGAATGCATTAGGGGCTGTGCTTCTACAGTCTTCTGCTCATGGCGAAGAGAGACCAGTAGCATACCTATCAAAAACCTTTAGTTCTGCTGAAACAAACTATTCTGTACTCGAGAAAGAACTGTTGGCCATCAAACGCGCCTTCGAAGAATGGAGACATTTGTTATTGGGTTCCCCCTTTCCAGTCTTGGTGCGTACTGACCACCAAAACCTCAAGGTTCTCCAAAACGCTTACACCACTAACAGCAGGCAAGCACGTTGGGCATATTTTTTTTTGCCCTATCGAATAGAGTTTGTTTACTGGCCTGGCAGACATAATCTCAGAGCTGACGCTCTATCCCGCAAGGATTCCCCAGCTTCTTCCTTTCGTCCGGAAAAGATGTTTCCCAACGCTAGTTTTATCGCAGTTCTGACTGATTTCCTTCAAGAGATACAATCAGCCTCCAGATGTAATAAATCACTCTGTGAAGACTTGGCTTCTCTTCACCAACTATCCAAGGAAGCAGATTATTACTTTCATGGTACTCAGGTTTTGATTCCTATTCCTTCACTACAACTGGAGGTTTTAAAATTCTGTCATGATTCACGTGCAGCTGGACATAGAGGAGTCCTTCCCACTTTGGAGCTCATCCAGCGACATTTCTGGTGGCCAAGTATGAGATCTGATGTCCAGGACTATGTTGCTGCCTGCAGGGTTTGTGCTCATGCTAAGACTCCTCGTTCATCCCCATTAGGGCTGTTAGCAAGAATGCCTATTCCGGAACGACCGTGGCAGATAATTTCAACTGATTTCATTTCTGATCTGCCACCATCGGCGAAGATGACTACCATCATGGTCACCATCGACTACTTCACGAAATTGGCGCATTTTACTCCTTTGCGAAAACTACCCAGTGCCCCATCCATGGCCAAGATATTCCTCTCTGAAATCTTTTCTCGCCATGGCCTACCAGAGACAATTGTATCTGATCGAGGTCCTCAGTATACCTCTCTTTATTGGCAACAGATCTGTCACATTTTAGGGGTAAAACGGGCCCTTTCGTCTGGATTTCACCCCCAGACAAATGGTCAAACAGAACGATTGAATCAGACTCTCGAGGGATACTTACGGTGTTTCATCTCTGCAGCTCAAGACAACTGGGTGGAAATGCTTCCGTTTGCAGAATTCGCATACAACAATTCTCTACATTCTGCTCTACAAACCACTCCCTTCTATTGTACCTATGGGTATCATCCTTCATTTGCTCCATCGGTGTCTCCCTCTGGATCTGGCTGCCCAGGTATAGATTCTCTGGTTGCTGATATCCATGAAGGGCAGAAGATTGCCAGACAGTCGTTACAAAAAGCTCAGGATCGAGCCAAGAAGTATGCTGATCGTCATCGACGAGACATTCAGAACTTAACCGTTGGGGATTCTGTTTGGTTGTCGTCCAGGTTTCTTCCCCGTCGTTTTGTTCCATCTAAATTGTCTCCCAAATACTTTGGTCCTTTTCAAATCCTCTCCAAGATAGGCACTGCTGCTGTTCGTCTGGCCTTACCGGCTTCCTGGTCTCGGATTCATCCAGTCTTTCACCTGTCCCAGATCAAGCCTGTAGTACAGGATCGTTTTCATCGTGATGGGGAATCTTTACCTCCTCCAGTTCTCACTGATGATGGTCCTGAATATGAGGTTGCGGCTATTTGTGACTCACGAATCCATCGAGGTCGCTTACAATTTCTTATTGATTGGAAGGGTTATTCTCCTGCTGAGAGAACTTGGGAACCTGCCTCTGGGGTTCACGCTTCTCGTCTGGTACGACGGTTCTTCCTACTTCATCCGGGTAAACCCGGGGCGCCCTCCCGGAGGAGGGGGCATACTGTTACACATCATCGCAAGTGGTCTATATGGGCTCGAACCCGTCTGTGTGGTGCCTTGATTACTCATCCCGCTAGGCGGGTGGTTTCCCTTTCTCCTCATCCGACTAGCAGCGGTCTAGTTGTTGCACGCTCCCATACCGTGCGAACAGACGATCACGTGTGGCATGGAGATCATGTGACCCTTTATACGGAAACCAAGCGACCGGCAATTTGCGTCGCTTCTGCCTTTGGCGCTCCGTGAGTTCGTTACTGAATCTCTCTCTCCTAACTCACTTGTTTTCTCTTCAAACTAACAATTCTGATTTACCTGTATTTTTCTATCCTCTGTAGAGTGTTCTCCCCGGTTTCTCCATCCCCGTTCATCCCGCTCGCCTTCGGTTCCACGGATTACTCTCCTTTGATTCCCGTCTCTGCCTCCCTTCCAGCTGAGTAAGTCTTCCGCTCTCTAGGGGCTCTCGTACCTCTACCGCAGTGTCTTATTCCCATTTATCCCGATCTAGATTCTTCCGAAGCTCTCCTACTCCTTTAAGCTCCGGATATCACTCCTAATCCATCTTCGGATGGTGAGAAGCTTTCCATTACCTCTTTATTTCTTTTCTTCCCTGGCGCTCTCCTCTAATCTTTCCTCTGCTTCTCCCCTTGTTCACATCGACAGATCAGATTTCTGAGGTTACCATTGAGGGTTCCTGCCGGAGCAGTCCTATCCACTGCCGTCAACTGGACCACCGTGTTTGGAAGTCGTCCAGGGTTTTCTTCCCATTAGAGGGTTTCCCTGGGAGTCCTGCCTCCTCACCCGGGTTACTTTACCTCGGGCGGAGGTGTCAGGATTTGTTCAGGGAAATCTTCCTATCTGCTTTGAGTCTTCCGGTTGGAGTCTACAATCGCCAAGGTGAGCGGATGCTTAGTACCTCTGTGTGCCAATTTACCATTTACACTCATTGTGAAATTGACATGCATTGCAGAGTCCATGCCTTAGAGGAGGAGTGATGTCATTAACGTTGGCATTGCCTGGTGATGGTGGGGATGGCCTATGGAAACAGAGGGAGAAAATACACGTCGGCACATGCTTACCTTTTGTCTGAGCAAGGGTTCAGACCCTGGGTTCTCCCTGTCCGAACAGGTCCAAACAGGAATTGCGCTTTTCTTCATCTGCCCTTCACTTCGGACGCCCGGGCAAGAGCCACACTTGATCTAAGAGTTAAGAGTAGAGAGGAAGAGGCAGGGCTAAGAAGGTAGTTGGGGCTTAGGCCATGTGACCTAGATCCAGTTGCACCTGCACACCAACTGCAAAGGAAAAAAGGCCAGAGGGCTGCTCTACCGCAAGTTTCACAATTACTAACAAAGCTTAAGTTCCAATGTGTTCCTTGAACCTTCACAACCAATTGTGGACTGCAGCTTAAAAATTTAGAAATACTGCATGTAGGGCGCATGGCTTGGCGTATGTTGAAGAAAAAATGGCCGTCTGAGTGCTGCCTGCGACTATGGGGATAAAGGGCCTTAATTGGTTGCATGCTCATGATTGCCTCTTAAATGACAGCATCAGGGGGGGGGGACATCCTGAGATGCCGCTGGCAAAATCCGACCTCGCTCAGTGACCTGTTTGAGCAGGAGGGAGCTGGGCTTACTAGGCAACCTGCTGAACGGAGCTGGAGGTGTGTCACGGGACATCTGCTCTGAAGTCTTCAGTGGAGGTGGTGGGAGGAGCCGCGGCACACATCTGTGAGTGCAGCGACTACTAAACTTGCTATGGGGGTTGAAGGAGACCCATCGGGTGAGCCGAGCGGGGTCCCAGCGGCCGTCTCCGCCACCTGTGTGCATGTGCCTGCCCGCTCCCTGCGGGGCCCGCCTGGAACGAAGCAGCCTGTCTCCGGGAGCTCCCCATCACCAAAGCGGAAACAGCGATCTAGCAATCACTGTTCCGCTGTTCCCCCTGGACACCTGAACACCTAGACCCAGCTGATGAGAGGGCCCGGCGGCTGGAATGAACCTGACCATTAGCTACAGGCTTTCATGATGTTGGTAGCACCGGTCCTGGGCTGAACCTGCTGGAGGTCGCTGCTGGTGATAGGCAGTGCCTCACATAATCACTGGGAATGAGAGGACGTTAGCGTACAATGGCCAAGGCTGAGCCGGAGTGCTGAGGTGAGAGATGGGGGCCAGTTGATCACCCAATTTCTGAGCACCTGCACAATCGATCTCATAACCCCCAGAGGGGGCATACCATATTGTATCAAAGTGACACAGAAGTCAGGCTCAGGTTTCCCTCTGGGAGAGTCACTTAACCTGGAGATTCCTCCAATAACACCCGTCCCACTCTGAAGGTCGATTGGGGTCTAGAGATCCATATCATGGCTAAGGCTGGGAAGGCACAGAAATCTGCAATATCGCTTCCCTGCTTCACATCCAGGACCGAGGAAAGAAAGAGCTCACCAGTGTGGCCCAGGTTCACACGACAGAACACCAGCTAGCGAACATCAAAGGGCTACCAAATCTGACCTGCAATTGTGGCTCTTGAAGATCAAATTGGAAATCCAGGGAAGTCTGGCTGAGATGTCGGGCAAAATAGCCTCTATGGATAAGTGGCTTGGCGAATCCAAGCGACGCATCAAAGAGATCAAGACCACCCTATGCAAACAGTTGGCCCAGTGCATAGAAGCTCTAGAGGACAAAGTTAATCTCTTTAATGGTAAACATGATGATTCAGAGAAACGCTCACACTGCAATGATGTGCGCATCAGGGAAGTGCCCTTAAAAGTGCTGGACCAAGACCTGGAGAGCTACGTCACCAACCTCTTGGCAGCTATGCTGCAGGAGCCAATAGTGCTGGACAGAAAGCATAGGTTCTGCTGGCCAGGACTTCCTCGCCAGGGGCTAACACCGGACGTCCTTACGAGGGTCCATTTCTATAAATTGAAGGAGAAGATACTGATGCAGGCCAGACACTTGGACAAGATACTTTTTCACTGAACCTCTAAAGCCATATACCAAGATCTGGCTGGGGCCATCCTGCTGAAATGCAAAGCACTCAAACCACTCACTGAATGACTCCGGGAGAGGAACATCCTCATAGATGGGGCTTCCCGATGACTCTCCACTTCACTCATCTGAACTGGCGTTGGATGGTCACAACTATAAAGGGTGCAGAACAGCTTCTCTTCCGAAATTCCATTGTTACACCCTCAGGCACTGAGTCAGCTGCTGATCTACAAACGAGAGCCAGAGTGGATCCTAGATGCAAAGTGGGGAGAGGCTGCAAGGAGGTTGACACACTCAAGATGACCCCCCGGGATAACCCCACAGATCTGGCCTGATATTGCGCTCTTCTATTGGCAGTCTGGGTTGCACCAGCCTTATTAACCCGCTCGGCCTTTGGGTTCTTGTTACTATCTTAGGCCTACTTAAGTGGATGCAATTAAGGTTTTCACTAAATGTTCATTGATCTGATTATCCCTGTCGCAGGATACACCAAAATGATTGTTTGGTCATCTATTGACCCCTTACTTAATTGTATTTCAGATCATTTACATGTTTGGCTTTCTTGGGGAGTGTGGAATGAGGGTTTATATGTTTTGAGGGATTGAAGTTGGGACAGAGGGAGGACAGCATTTTCAGAAGTCAAATAGGGAACAGCAGGAGTTGGCAGTAGTTCTAAAGCATTGATATGTAACTACTATGACTTGCGCTGAAGACACTAACTCAGATGGTACACTGACCATGCTAATCTGGAATCCCAGGGTTTGAAATCTCCTGTAAAATGCAAATCTGTACTTGCCAAAATGGTAGATGTTTCCTCTTCAATTCTCTTACTACAGGAAACCCATCTGTTGAAAAATTATGAAGGACGATTCACACACAGATGCTTTTCACTGGGGTTCTTTACTTCAGGTGGAGTTAAGAAGAGAGGTGTTATGATCCTATTTTACAGATGACCCCCCTTTGTGGGTTCATCTCATTATTTACCCCTAAAGAACGACCGGACCTCTTCCTAACTGACTTGGTGAGTCAGCTCCAGACTTTTGCAGAAGGTTCAATCGTTATAGGGGGGTATTTCATCCTGGCTCCAGACCCTTCAACTGAAAAAACACTGCCTGCTACACGAGGCGACTTTCAAAACACGCTGGCTTTTACGAGACATGAACCTGGTAGACATATGGAGAATATGCAACTACACCCTGATGGATTACACCCACTATTCCCATGTTCACAGAGGGTTCTCACGAATTGACACTCCCCTGAGTGCTTCCCACTTGGTCCCCTCAATTCCAGAAGCCGCCATACAAATAACGCCGCTTCACTATCTCTGTCAGTCTCAGGCTTGAGGCCTCTGAGGCGTAAGCCCTGAAAACTGTACAACCCCATGCTTAAAAACGCAGTGATCGGCCACCAATGAAAACTACAATCACCACATATTTCGACAAAAACCCTCAAAGATGACATTATGCCAAATATAGTTTGGAACGCAATGAAGGCTGTTGTCAGGGGCGAGCTGTTGAAGCTAACCTCAACCTACTGAAAAACTAGAACTCGCCTCTGGGAGGAGTTAGAAAAGGAGCTCAGGATAAAACGCACAAACTCTCAGGGTCCCTCAGAACAAGGTGTCAATTGAAAACAGCTAGAGCCAAGTTAGAGGCGCATCTCGCGGAAAGAACATCACAGGCCTTATAAAATGTTAAACAACACTATTACCCCAGAGGCAACAAAGCAAACTACATTTTCTAAGAAAATTAGATAATCACAGAGCAAGCAACAATATCCTAGCCTTACAAGATGGTGAGGGTTGCCTACATTTCATCAAAGATAGTAAACAGCATGGGTCCACAAATACTATGCTGTGTCCAGTGCTGCTGTTCTGTGAGAGATGGAGGTGGTGAGGAACTACTTGCGCCCAGTCTTGTTTTCATCCCTCCCGCCAGTGAAGAGCTTGCAACTCGGACAACCAATACAAGAGAGTGATGGATGTTGCGGCAGCCATCAAAACACTCAGAAAACAACTCCTGAACCAGATGGGTTCCCCTCAGAATTGTATAAAACCTATTGTGATGTTCTCACCCCTTATCTAACACAACTTTTTTTATTAATTTCCCGAAACTCAGACAACACCTACAATGCTAGAGACTTCCACTATCCTGATTCTGAAACCCAATAATGACCCCAAATTACTTGACTCATACCGCCCGATCACCCTCATCAATAACGATAAGAAAATATAATCGAAAATCTTTGTAAACGTTGCTCATCCACCTGGATCAAATGGGTTTACATTTCCTGGCATAGCACACAAGATAATATTAGGAAAACTCTCAACCTAGTTGAAATTGCACTCAAGATAATATTAGGAAAATTCTGAACCTAGTGGACATTGTGGGTAACTTTTAAGGTAAGGTTTGCTAGCAAGATTTTTAGCTGTAGGGCTTTTGACCACCTGGATTACTCCTACAAGCGAACATTGCTTCAATTGTCGGGTCTTGGCACGAGATTTCAGCAATCTTTATTAGTTAGTTATTCTGCACCCACTACCCAACTTTTGATCAATGGGAATTCAACTCCTCTGGGGAGGGTTTCCAGGGGCACGAGGTAGGGTTGCCCCTTGTCACCTCTCCTTTTCGCTCTCTCAATGGAGCCCTTGGCGGCCCAAATTCGTAAGAATCGAGACATTAGAGGTATCCTACATCAGCGACAGGAACATAAAATGTCTTTATACGCTGATGATGTCTTGCCCACGTTGACGGAGATGGGTAACTCGGCAGCAGCTCTGATGGCAGAGCTTAATGGTTTTGATCGGCCTTCAGGATTCGAAATCAACTATTCCAAATCCCAAGGTCTTACGATAGCTCGTTCGCCAGTTGAACCAGATGTACTTGCTGAGATCTGCCGAATAATGTGGCGCCGAGATCAGATTGAATCCTTGGGGCTTAAAATCCCTTGCAACATCAAAGCACTATACAACATTAAACCCCACCACCTCCACACTTTTTGCAGAGGTGAAATCAGACCTGAAAAATTGGGACAAACAGTCTTGTGGTTGGGACAGGTAACTGCCATGAAAATGTCTATCATCCCAAAACCTATCTACAACTTCACGGCCCTCCCAACCTACAACCCAATACATACATTGCATGTACTCCAAGGGAACATGTTTGCATTACTATGGTGACATCGAAAACCCGGAATAGCAATCTTGGTAAGGAAAGAGAATCTGGCCGACTTAGGGGTTCCGGACATTTACAGATATTTCCTGGCTTCTCAACTCTCACACATCCTCTCATGGGGACAATCGAGTGACGTTCCGCTATGGTCGCAGATAGAACAAGCCACAACCAGGGTACCACTACAGTAGCTTCCATTCACGAAAGCTGTCCAGGGTTTGCGGAGTTACACACACCTATCCTTGATGAAACATGCACTCACATGCTGTAACACAGCGACAAAGAAATGGAGCTCCCCACTTGGATAAGGCCCATCTATCGCACATTGTTTGTAACCCTGAATTTACCCATGTGTGTTCTCAATGGACCACTGGTGGATTTATGGAGCTCAGACAACTTTTTAAAGAGGGTTCCCAACTCAAGTTTGAAGAATGCAAACAGGTTTTCTCACTGCAGGAAAATGCAATATTTAGATACTTACAGTTGGGTCACTGGGCTAATCACCCTATGATTAGACAAAGGTGCTAGATACCATAACGCTTTGGAACTCACATATCTAATGGGTTGCACTAAGGGTAGAATCTCTGTTCTCTATAATCTGCTTGACCGTTATGATCTTCAGGAATGCTTGTCATACATGCTCAGCTGGGAGTGGGACTTGGGTACTCAAATTAGTGAGGAATCCTGGCCATGCATTTGGGAACAGAATCTCAATGTACAACAGATAAGGGGTGCCAATTGAAATTATGCCATAGGTGGTATTTTTCCCCTGGTAGACTCCATCACATCGCTCATTCCTACCCTCCAGCAAGAAAGAAGTACCTACTGCCATTTGATTGATTGATATTTTATTTATATCACACTCATACACAAGTGTTTCAGAGCACAACCAGACAAGGGAGGGGAAACAAGGGAGTACAAAAACAACAATATTACTAGGCCCAGTGACATTGAGAACACGCAAGTGCATGGGAGAGGGGAAAAGTGCATAGGAGGGGGAGTGGTGAGAAGCGCAGAGCAAAGGAGGAAAAGATAAATAATAATAAATACAATATAAATAAAAACAACTAATAGTGGTAGTGCAGCCAGCAAGTGGCAAGTGCGGGGTATAAGGCAGCAGGCAGGAAGAAAAAGGGGGGGCTGTATGGGTACAGATACAGACCCCAGTGCGAAGGGTGGCCCAGAGGCAGTGCGGGGGGTGGAGAGCAGATACCAGGGCCCGGAAGACAGAGGGTAGGCCTGGTGCCGAGAGAGGACAGATCAGCAGGGGAGATGGGGGCGATGGCAAAAGCAAAGAGGAAGGTTTTGAGGTGCTTCTGGAACCAGACATGGTTCTCTTCCAGTTTCTGAGTGGCAGGGAGGCTGTTCCAGCAGGAGGCCCCAGCTGAAGAAAGAGATCTACCCCAAGCTCATTTCATTGCCAAACGACTGACCCTGAGCGAGAGGGGATGTATTTGCGGAGGTATAACTGAAGGTATTTTGGACCCAGGCCCCAGAATGCCTTGTGGACAATGCAGAGGGTTTTGAATTTAATCCTAGCGTCCACTGGGAGCTAGTGGAGAGATTTCAGAGCTGGAGAGATATGATCCCAGGGCTTGAGGCCAAGGACAAGTCTTGCAGTCCTGTTCTGGATTAGTTGCAGAGGGCGGAGAGTAGAGGCAGGTAGAATTAGAAAGAGGCTGTTACACTAGTCCAACCTAGAGAGAACCAGAGCTTGTGAGACACGGAACTTCTGAGGGAAGGAGAGGAAAGGCAGAGTACCTCTGAGGAGGTGCAATAGGAAGTTTGACTTTTTTGAGACATCAGAGATGTGGGAGAGGAAGGAAAATGTGGAGTCGAAGATGACCCCACAGTTCTTAGGCTCGCAGGTGGGGCTAGGAGGAGGGCCAAGGGAGGCCGGCCAGAAAGTGAGGGGAAAGGAGGGTGAAGGTGTGCGATGAGGAGGATCTCTGTCTTGATGGCATTCAGACAAAGATCGTTAGCGGCACACCAATCATGAATGGCAGTTTGGCAATCAGAGATGGGAGAAGGAGAGGAGGTGGTCGAGGGCAGCCTAAAAATGAGTTGCATGTCGTCAGCATAGCACTGGAAATTGGAGCACAAAATGGCAATGAGGTGTGGGCAAGAGTTGACAGGAATTGGTTAAAAAGACAAGGCGAGAGGTTCGACCCCTGGGGTAGCGAGGGAGATAGCTGATAGAAAGGACCCAAGTTGGACCTGGGAGTGTTGATCGGAGAGGAAAGAGGTCAGCCAGGCCAGAGCCTGATCAGTGATACCCAGGTTATCACGGAGACGATTGTGCAGGATGGTATGGTTGACCGTGTTGAAGGCAGAAGAGAGATTGATTAGAATGAAGACAGAGGGAATTTCATAATCAAGGTTGGAGAGCAGATCTTCACAAATGTTCAGGAGAGCAGTTTCCATGCTTCTGGCAGCTCTGTAGCCAGACATGGGGTCGTGGAGAAATTGGCAATACTTGGCCAGACAAAAAGGATCAGCTGTGGGTTTCTTGAGAAGATGATGCACAAGGGAATGCTTCAGAGGGGAGGGGAAGTAACCTGAGGTAAAGGAGTGGTTGCAGAAATGGGCAAGAACCAGAGCAAGGATATTGACACAGTCCTTGATGGTATTAGAGGAGCAGGGATGAGCCTGTTTAGATTAAGCTTACATGATCGGACTTGTCGGGAGACCTCATCAGGGGAGAAGAGAGGAAAAGATGAGAAAGAGTGTGGGGGAGTGGCTGAAGGAGGTTCAGCTTGCACAGATGGAGAGGTGAGAGGAGGGGCAGGGGTGGAGAGGGTGGACCGGATGTCCTGGGTTTTGGAGATAAAGTGAGAGGCAAGGGCATTGAAAAGAGCCTGGGAGGCAACAGTAGGGTTAGAGATTGCAGCAGGGTTGGCCAGCTCCTTGCAGATTTTAAAGAGTTCGGCTGATTTGTTAGATGCCGCAGAGATATGGGCTTGAATGTGGATTCTCTTCTTGGTAAGGACAGAGAGTCGGTTTTGCCTTTGGAGCAGGCGACAGGCCAGTTTGTCAGAGGATGAACAAGAAGCCCTCCATTTCTTCTCAGCCGCTGTACACTTACGTTTAAGTGTAGCTTGGTCGGAGTCAAACCAGGAATTGCACTTGCCTTTAGACTTCAAACGGATCCTCATGACAGGGGCTAGAGCATAAAGAGTATCAGCAATAGAAGAGTAGAGCAAAGACAGGGCAGTGTCAGGATGGGAGTCAGCCAAAGGTGGCGGGGGGAGAGAAGGGGGCAGTGAAAGCCTCAAAAGACACACGCTTCATGGGTCGGATGTCCGAGAAGGTAGGTGGCAATGTTGGGGTAGGCTTGGCCTGGGGGGTAGAGAGGGAGAGGTGAGAGGAGAGGAGGGAATGATCGCTCCAGGAGAGAGGAGTGGTCAGGGGATGGAGAAGGGGAGGTCAGAGGAGATCAAGACTCTGCAGAGTGAGTCAGGCCAGAGGGGAGAATGGACAGGGAGAGGGAGGCAGACCGGGCCCCCCCAAAAGTGCCAGATGGACAGTATGTAGAAATCGCTATGAACTTTTGGGTGCCGTCAGCGCACCCTACTCCCAGTACAGACCCTGGGCTCTCCCCACCCTACTCCCACCACTATCCCAGTGCTGCCGCCCATCCTGCTCCCACCACAGTCCCACAACACAAGCACACACACATCCATACACATTTAAATAAAAAATAAAATCACCATAAACGTACCTTGCGTGGTTGCTAAAATGCCCCGCTCCAGGTTGCTCTGCCCGTATGTGCGAGGAGGCGCAGGAACACCCCCTCGCACATACATACATGCAGTGCCCCAGCCAGCATTTCCAATGAGCTATGCAAGGCTGGCGAAGCAAAACACCCCCCCAGCGTTGCATGGCTCAGTGATCATGTGCGGCTGGGGAAATGAACTGTCAAAGGCAAACAGAGTTTCCCTTTGACAGTTCAGCCAGCCCAGGAGCACTCCCTCAGCTGGACAAAGCAACTGAGGGAGTGCTCAGTGTTTCACTGGGCTGGCTCCTCGGCTCCTCCATAATGGGTGAGGTAGCCAGTTTTTGGACGCGCCCTCACCCATTATGGATGAGCCGGCAGGCTTGGACTGGCCTATAGGGCAATAGGGCGATGACCGTACCAAAAATGCAAAATGCTAATGTAGGCCAGTAATAATGGGCCACTTTTTTGGCCAATGTGGGCCAGTTTGAGGAGTTACTTCACTATGCAGCTAGTAGTTTTGACCATTGTTGCTGAATAAATATTCTTTAAATATCACCATTTGTTTACATTTGAACCAAAAACAACCCCTTGGGTACTATTCAAACAGTCTGTGACTAAACACTGAATATCCATTTTCAACTGCTGGCCATTTTTTCATTGGTGCCTAAGACCGTTTTATGGCCCCTTCTGACCATGTGAGCTGCCCCTTCCCATTTCCTCCAATCTAAAAAAAACAACAAAAAAAAACATGTTTTTTTTTGTTGTTTACATTTCATGCTGGGCTCTGGCGCCCCCCCCCTGGGATGTGGCCACGCCCCCCTGGGGGGGGCGCGCCCCACAGTTTGAAGACCTCTGGGCTAGATAGATATTGAGGTCACCAAGGAGGAGAAGTTGAGTGGTAGAGGCCAAGAAGAAGGAGGGAGGAGAGGTCTGCCCAGTCAGAGAGAAAAGAGGCGATTTGACAAGGGGGCCGGTAGATAGTAGCCACGGAAAGAGAGTGGCAAGGAGAGAGAGAGAGCCTACAGGCAAGGCATTCAAATGAGGAGTAGGTCTGAGTGGGAATGAGAGAGGCAGGAATCCACTCAGGAAAGATCAGGGCAACCCCCCCACCGGTCCGGGAGGATCTGGGTGTGGAGAGGATCTTGTAGCCATCTAGACGGAGAGTGTCAAAGCTTGTGACAGAGCTATCCGTGAACCAAGTGTCAGTAAGACCTCAAGACATCAAGGTCTAGTTCTTCAAGGAGGTGGCAGATGTCAGACGAGTGTTTGACAGCAGAGCGAGAGTTGAGAGTGGCAAGATTAAGAAGGTTGCCGGCCTTAAAGACCTTTCGGGGAGGGGTACAGATCAGAGATATGCTCTGTGGAGGGGAAGGAGCCCTAGAAGGGGCAGAGGAGGCGGAGGAGGAGAGAGAAGGCAGGGTAGCCAAAGGGGGAGAGGAGGGGACAGCAGGACAAGAGAGGAAATGATGAGGCGAGGGAAACGTCTATGAAAGAGGAGGCGATTGGCCTGATGTCCTTGGACCATGACAGTGCCATTAAGGTAGACATTAATGATGACTTTAAGGAGTCAAAGGAAGCCATGATGACTTCCCAGTGAGTGCCACCATTAATGGGAGAGGAGAAGATAGGACAGAGCACAGAGATAATATGTAGAGTCCAAACATCTGGCGAAGGAATGACAAAGAGGATGTTGGTGAGGGTCTGTCTGGATGACGTTTTGGAGTAGGTGTCGGCGATAGGGAGACCAGGGTTGGGGGCCAAGATATTCTTTTTGAATTTCTTCCTGCCAGACTTAGTGAGAAGGGAAGGATAGTCAATGGAGAAGCAATTGGAAAAGATGGGAGAAACTGAAAGCATCATGTGAGTGGAAGCACGATAAGGAGGGAGAAGTAGGGGAGACTAAACCAGGTAGTTGTGGAATGAAAGAGAAGGGTGAGGTCACTGGGCCGGCAGGTCACAGAACAGCAAAAATGTACATGCAAAGTAGCGGTGTCACGGTATTAGTTTTATGACGGTACAATAACCTTCTTGCCAAATGACGGTATATCATGGTTATCGCGGTATAGCAGGTGGAGTTAACTAATCTTAACAAATATTTTCTAAAAGGTCATAAATTGTCAGATTTATCATCACAAACAAAACCATGCACCCAGGGCCAGAATTGGGCTTTTCAACATACTTTCCACTGAAATGCCACCCCTTGCTTGCACCAAACACAAACGCATGTGTGGAGAGGAGGGGGAGGTGGGGCCCTGCTGTGACTGGCAAAGCAAACTGAATAGCTTTTCTTAAGTGGTCATTTAGGCTTTTAGCTCCCCCACTGGCTACTGGTGAAGATGAACATGTTGCCATATTGATAATCTGCATGCCACAGATCAATGGAGTCTGATGGTAGTATACGCTTGTGCGCATACACACACACGCACACGCACTCTCTCTTTACGTTACAGCCTTTAGTTTACTTCTGGACCAAAAGGTGTTCAGTAATCACGGACATGTTACCCTTTGGTATGGCAGCAGGGAATACCCACAGAGATGATTACATTTCGCAGTGTGACTTATTATATGTAAATTCAATGAAATAACCAGGCAAATCCCCCATTGTCATATGTTTAGAAAACATTATCCATTATAAATATATAAACCCCAAAGCCTCCAACCCAAAGTCCCGGGAGGATAGCTCAGCGGCAACGTGCGTGCCTTGGAAGCAAGACGACACGAAGAAACACAGGTTCGCGCTTAGAAACCTCTGGGTGTTTAAGCATGTTATAAATACGCAACTAAGACAAAAACATTTACGCAACAAAATAAACAAAACCAATTTCTTTAACAGCGCCTCGATGCCCTAGGGCTGTGTGAGCGCTTTAAAAAAAAATGTAAATAAAAAAAAGTAAACCCCTTTCCTTCTTGGCACTGTATTTATTCTTCCTATTGCTAACATGTTGATTTTGTGTCAGGCACGTGTGGTTTATGGAATGGCATTAAAAACTGCTCAAACTGAAACTACTTGGCAGACGGCACATCCAACAGTGCAAGACCAAGACTGCGCAGAACTTGCTTACTGCAGCCTTTCCAAATCAGATTGAAAAGCACACTTAACGGTATGAACGGTATACCGGTATAAACAATGTGACGGTTATTATTGTTCAATTAAGCGGTTCACGGTATCTTTAACGGTATACCGTAATACCGTTACATCCCTAATGCAAAGTACAGAGAAATTAGCAATGAGCAGCTGAATTTGACTTTCTGACAAAATGCAATAACGGCTCAATTTGACTTTCCAACAAAATGCAAAAACAGCTCAATTTGACTTTCCAATTAGGGATATAGATGTTAGCAATAGGGTTTAAGAAGCAATGTGACTCAGAATGATAACATGGGAGGAAAAGGCAGAAAGAAACAGTGATAGTAAAGCAGGTTGGAGTGAGTCCAGAAGGAGGGAACTAACCCATAGTTCAGGGGGTTACAGTGTTAAGGCAGTCAGGATTTTTTGGAGGAGTGAGTTAGCAGCATCATTGAAGTTATGGTGCTAGGGTGCAGGGAGGACCCCAGAGAGAGTCCTGGTAGCGGACAGGGGGCAGACAGGGGCCTTTGGTGAGGGGGCCCAAAAGCCTGACTGCCCCTCGTTGGTCCAGAAAAGCAAGTCCCCAGCCAATACCTAAGCAAGATGGAGGAAGGCAGATAGCAAACACTGCTTCAGGTAGTGAATAGGCCAGGGCGGCCATGTTGAAAGCACTGCATGTTGGCAGGTTTTGCAGGCAAAAAAAGTACATAAATGCAAAATTCCTTGGTGCAACAGGCAGCAGGATCTTAAACAAACACTGTCCAGTAGCGCAATGTTGAAGCGCTGTAATTGCTGGCATACATGCACCAAAAAATAAATGTTTCTAATTTTTGCAATTTTTTTTAGAAATGTGCCCAATATTCTTTTGAGGTGCAGGGGTGGATGAAACAATTGCACCTACCTCGACCAGGAGGCTGATAGCAGCCCTGCACCAACACGGACTGCAGGAATGTAGGTAGGCAAGATGAGATGCTGCAGGACCTTGCGCTCTGTAGCATAGAGAAGAGTGTGTGATGGCTGTACTCCAAGGCCCAAGTGTTTTGGAAAGAAGTCATCTCACAAATTAAAGAGGGAAATTGAGGAGATCGGATATACCCGCTTACGGGCAATACATTTTAGCGTATCACCCACCTCCTGTTAGCACCAAAGATCTCTCTGGCTTGTAACTACAAATGCCCAGAATATCCTATAATGACAATGTGGTGGGATAAACTCTGGGAGATCCTAGCCTCTTAAAAAATCACAGCCCTAATAGAGGGAAGATACACACCCTGTGTTGCGACCTAGCTTCCCTTTATTAATTATGTACAACAATCCTACTATGGTGCATACAAACCAAATCTATACAAACATTTAGTGTTACTGTAAAGCTATGAGAGTAGCCTACAAAGCTATGGTAGGATGCTGCGGCATTGCGTGCACAATCACTTGCTACCTGATTTATGTGGCACATTTGCCTGCTAACTATTCAATGCTTTAATGTAATGAAATCTGTTTACATTGACATTGTGCTGTCTCCAGTCCATCTCACAAAATAAAGTTGGTTAAAAAAAAAGAAAAAGGAAATACTGTATGTAGCTCCATATGCAGGCATTGGATGGTTGTTTTAGCATAACAGAGAGACATGATTTTGTTTATTACATTACAATTGATGCTTTCAGCTTCCAGCACCCTTTCAAACTCTTTGTTAAGCCTTTAATACTTTCTTTGCTGTGTCTTGCGCCATTTCCACCCGACCACCCAGTGAGTGGGAAAGAAAGACAAGGAGAGAGAGGAAGAGAGAACGATAGAAAGAGGGGCATGTGGGGAAAAGAGAAAAGAAGATAAAGGAAGCAATACAGCGAAAGATAAATAGATATATTGAGTGACTGAGAGATTGACTGAGAGACTGTGGCTAGTACTTGGACTGCCACTGGGACTGAAACTAAGAGTAGGGTGAGAGATTAGTGCTTGGACTGGATGAGAGACTAAGATGAGAGCCTAGGGCTATGATCTGAGATTCTGATTAGAACAAGGGAGTAGGGCAAAAAGACCAGTACTAAGATGAGGGACTAGGACAAAAGACTAGGATTAAGATGAGGGACTAGGATGACTGATTTACACTGTGACAAGGAAGTGGGACTAGGATGAGAGATTCCTATAAGGGAGAGACTAGAGCAACAGATTTGGATGGGAGAATAAGACAGGGGAGTATAACAATGCACTAGGATGAGTAAAATGGAGTAGGACAAGGAAGAGGGAAGATGAATTAGGATAAGGACATACTGCTAGGGACCAGGATGAGATAATTGCACTACGATAAGGATGGGGACGAAGAAAAGGGTGTAGCATGATGACAAAGACTAAAATGAAGCACTATGATGCAGGACTGGGATGGAAAATCGGGATGAGAGACCAGGTTTAGGACACAGCCTGCGAAGGGGGGATTAATGAAATACTAGGAAGATCAACTAGGACTAGGATGAGAGACTGGAAGTAGGACAAGAGACTAGGATGAGAGACTAGGATGAGGGATGTAATTCCAGTGGGATGCCCGCAAACTGACCTACCGTTACCAGCACCTGATATCCTGGTAATTCTGGGATATTCCCAGTGCCAGCTACGGCGGTCATTGGCATTCTATGGAGTCCCATAGGACTTGATGGGGAGAACTGCCAGTATTTCTCGGCAGCTGTAATACCAGTGCCGCAAATACTGGCTTTTGTTGCTAGTGGGGGCCTGATTTACCTCCAGTTTACCTTCTTAGGTTTCATAGCAGGTCTCTACCAGACCTTGGCTTTCTCAGGCTTCACCGTGGGCCTCACCAAGGCCATGGGTTTCTCAGATTCCACAGGAGGTTTCTCCAACACCTGTGGCTTCTCAGGATTCACAACAACATGTCTTCATACTCATTCCTCCTAATGGGCATTACTTCTTCCTCATTACGGATACTTTTCAGTTGGAAATATTGTGTCACACTCCTGCCACGGCATTAGATCCTCTGATTTCTTCCTTAGAGGTAATCAATGGAAATCCTTAAGGCTTGAGAGGTGTTGTTCAATCGCCTTGGTCAACTTCTCACTTCAGGGCTTCCAGATCTGAACAGTTCTTTACAGGTTTCATCATCTCAGTTGCGCAGGTTCATGGGAGCAGTGCTAGACACTCTCATGGGCAGGACCGTGTTACCCAATGAGCGAGTGGTAAACCCCTTACAAATGATTTGTTTAATAATATGAGCCTGGTCCCGGCCTCTGCTTTCCATCATCTTCATCTCCTAAACCTCATGGGCAACTTCATTCTGTTGGTGCTCTTATCTCTCCAATGTTCCTCCAGGTTTGCATTGCCTTCTTCAGGTCAGCACTCCTACCGGAAATTACTCGTTCAATTAATATTCCCTTGCTTCAAGGGAGTAAGAATCAGAACATCTCTTCTCTTCAGGATTCTCTCCCTTTCTGAGCATTCCCAGACCTTTTTTTCCAAATATATCTTTATTGGTTTTTACGTGTGAAACAAGCCATTATCCATTATACCACAAAAATATTTCTGCACGATCAATCACAGAGTATAACTGAGATTTTGACATCAAAAGATAATGCAGAATTACACTTCATCATTCCCAGAACCTGTCCAACTCTATACCCAATAGTCAGATAGTTTCCTGAGGTTCGAGCATGATAAACCAGTTATTGTTATCAAACCTCCCCCTTTACTCCCTCGGAGCTGCACAAATGAATTGTATCTCCTATCACAAGTATCACTTAGGCACTGTATTATCTACACCCAATGGGATTTAAAATTTTCCTTCAACTGACTTACAAACGAAAGACATAACCACCCTTCAGATCCACTTTTACTTCCTTTTTCTGTGTCGGGGGGCATGCAGAGGGTGGCCAGAGGGTGGATGCCATGGGTGGCTGGGGGCACTTTTATTGGTGCTGTTACTGGTTTATGGAGGGCCATACCGACCAATACCCACAACAGATGCAAAATTGGTCCTATATGCAGGTGTGGAATGCTAAACACTGGCAGGCCCCAGCAGGAAAAGCCAGAAGACAGCAGGGACACAAAGCTAGCACATTTAAAATGGAACAGATGGCGAAGCAGGGACAAGAAACTACATTTCTCAGCAACCTTCACTTATGGACATGGTCAAAGAGGTTTCCCCCGAACCCCACCCATTGGAACGCGCATGCGCACGTAAGAAACTTTGTTTGTGCTCTAATCTCCGACTAGAGTGGACGCATTTGAGAGCCCTTCCAGAGTCAGATCCATGGCAGAATACCACTATGGGGCTGTGCCGTGCCTGATCCCGATTCAAGGCCCTGCTCCTGTAAAGCTAGGTACTCCGGCTCTGCCGCACAACATAATGCAATTTCCTTGGGGAAAACTAACTCCTGCACGCTGCTAACCACAGAACCTGGGTTGATAGTAATCCGTTGGGGGTTGTCTAACATGTTGGCGAATGATCGGGCTGTAGTTTTATGAACAATCACTATGATCGCTGTGTATGACGCTGTCGGCATAACAAACATCTTCTAATTGTATCTCTCATAGACATGCAGTTTCTCACAGTGCTACGGCACCCATGGGCGCTCTCAGGGACAACGCAGAGTTCGCCACGTCGCTCAACCTGCAGAACCAGAGCTGTTTAAGAACCATCATGTATACTATACCAATGATCTGATAGTAGTTAGCCATTGAATTACCGCTGTGTAAATTGTTATTGCCGAATTTCCCAACTGCCTCGATTGTTACTGTCTATGCTAGACCGCAAAATAGTTGATATTTCAATACCAAACCTATTGATACCAAGCCTGCTAATACCAAGCCTGCTAAGCCTGGCCGTAATAATCCATATTGTATTGTATGTATTACTTTGTATGAACCCTGGTAACCTAATCTATGCAGTATCTAGGCCTAGCGCTCAAACCTTATAGTATTCAGTAATATGTCTACCATGCAGGTAATTACCCATAGCCTTACCAATTATCATAATTTGGCCAACTCAATGCCCTGTTCGGCAGGCTCCTTTATAGAACAGGGTATAGGCATGGCTCATATTCGGTGTTTCAGACACAACCCCCTCCCCTGCCCAACACCCTTCCTGCCTAAAGTAGCCCCCTTCTCACTTCAAGCAACTTGGCCCGGCCACACAGCACAAACTACTTTCTGACCTACAAGAGTACTAGGACCCATTCACCCAATCAACCCTGAAAGAAACACTCCCCCCACCATACCCACCACTGTACTCAGATCTTCCGCCCCATGCCTAGGAAATTTACACTGCGAATGCCTCAGTGCAAGAATATCAGTCCATGTTTCTTCCATCACCGAACCCATTCTAGGGATCACCAGGCTAATGAGATTATCCGTACAAACATACCTGCATCCTCCCCACCAGCTGACTAAGGGCGGGTTCCCCCTCCTTTCCACCCGCTTCACGTTGTTACCAGAATACCACCCAGACCAAGGAGCAGATCTTTGCCACTCCCGCACGACAGCACAACCAAAACCTCTTCCAGCCCAGGGCGCAGCCCCTTTACACCTCCCACACACCACCTCTCCAGACCTCATCGCGCCCCCCCCCCTAGAACTCAGCACTATCCACAAAGGCGCCCTGTTAAATATGCAATCTTTAGGAGCGCATGCTATTGATATGCATGACCTACTCCTGGACCAACAGTTAAACCTCCTAGTAGTCACGGAAACTTGGTTACATCAAGCTTCCGACCCCTTACTGGATCTGGCTATCCCTCCTGAATATACCATCCTGAGGGCTGACCGCCTAGATACTACTGGAGGAGGAATAGCTATTATTTCCAAAACTTCACTGCAGTTCAGATCCTGCACAATAGATTCAATAGCCTGTTACAAACTCTTCCTTCTCAAACTCTCCACCGTCCCCAAAATGACCATCATTTACAGAGCACCGAATATCGCCAACCACCCTGAATCAGACATTCCCTTACTCATCACCCCCCTCCTTAAACCTAATACCAAATTTATCATAGTAGGTGACACCAACTTGGGTTTCAACGACCCTCTGGACCACAAAGCCACAGCTTTCCATACGGCCCTACAAGAAATGCAGTTTACACAAATTGTTAATGCCCCTATCCACTCTAAAGGCAGAATTCTGGACTGGATCCTAATACTAAATATTCACCTATCACTAGAAGGCAGATCTGAAATGACATGGTCGGATCACCACTTAATATGCTTGAACATATTGACACTGAATACTCAGGATGCACCCCCTCCTTTGCCCAGCCCTATTATGGTGAGAAACACCTGCAAACTCACAGTAGAAAATCTTGCCCCTGTTTTGTCCAATGCACTTGAGACACACACAATATCAAACACCAATCCAGGTAGCATCCCCATGATCTACCATACTTGTTTGAAATCAACCATTGATGAAGTAGCCCAAAGTAAATTGAAAATCCCCTGCAGCACGAAAAAAAGGAATTTCTGGTTCAATGAAGAACTCATTGTCCTTTGATGAAATGAAAGAGCTTTAACACATGTAACTAAAAAGAACCAAACCGCAAACTCTATCAAAGATCTCCATGCAGCTAACAAAAACTATAAATCAGCAGTTATAACCCACAAAGTGAATTTCTTGAACATGCGCATAGACAATTCCGCCTCTAACAGTAAAGAGCTATTTACTGTTATTAGAGAGCTGGAAGCACCCATGCCCTTTTCCACCCCCATTAACTCTAGCAAAGCCTGGTGCACTGCCATCTAGAATGCACTACATTTCAAGAGAACATTCTAGCTAAAAGAAAACTACTGGTTTACTACCAGTAAAATCCTGCATTCCCTCCCTACCATCTCCAGCGATGACACAACAACCACCCATTTCAACTTCACCACCATCTCCCAAGACCAGGTCCTTAACACCATTCCCACGTTGAGACCCTCTAACTTCAATGGAGACAGCTTCCCTGCTCGCCTAGTCAAACTCTGTGTCCCCACCCTAGCCCCCATCATTACCAAATTCATAAATGCTTCCTTCACCTCCAACTCAGTGCCCACCCATATCAAAGAAGCCTGGGTTACTCCACTCCTGAAAAAACCCTCTCTGGACCCCACTATACCCACTAACTACAGACCCATAACCACAGTTCCATTCCTACTAAACATAATTGACAAAATTGCCTACTCCCAAGTCCAAGAATTTCTAGAAAACAACCACCTTTTAGGAGATAGACAATCTGGATTCCGCCCAAAGCCAGTACAGAAACGGCCTTACTAGACCTTAAAATCCAGGTGGACACTATAAGAGACCCCGGGAAACTATGCATCCTCCTCCTACTCGATTTGTCCACTGCTTTTGATTTAGTGGACTATGACAAGCTATGTAATGCATTGTTAAAAAATGTCTCCAGAGAATACACTGCATGGGTTAAATCGTTCCTATCAGAACGCACCTCGAGAGTAGCCATTGGCGACGAGCCAGCCAACCCCATACCAGTACCACTGGGTGTCCTGTGAGGATCCTGCCTTTCCCCCACATTGTACAATACCTATACTAAACTTCTCCTTGCTGCACTAGATGCCATGGGAGTTATCTATACCAATTTTGCTGATGATACCTAGATCCTCATCTCCATAACGGGTGACTATGATCAAGACTCCACATTCATTAATCAGATTTACTCCATTATTCAAAAATGGATGGCCACAAACAGCCTGTGTCTCAATGATGACAAAACGGAGACCCTGATGATAGGCACCCCCTCCCGAATGAAAATGCTGCACCCAGACTACCACTCCATTACCATTGATGGAACACTCACACCAATACTAAAACAGGTCAAAACACTAGGTGTGTACCTTGACTCCAATCTCACCAGGAAAAAACACATTAATGCAGTCTCCTCCTCTACCACCTACGTGGCCAAACCTATTGCTCTCAGCTGCCAATTTCTCACACCACAAAACTCCCTCACCCTAGCACGAGCCCTTATACTTTAAAAATTGGATTATTGTAACATCCTCCTGCTAGGAACCACAAAGACTAATCTGGCCAAACTGCAAAAAAAAAAAAAAGCCTTAAGAGCAGCGCTTGGACTACAAAGAGGTGACCATATTTCGCATGTCAGGCGAGAAGTACACTGGCTACCCATACAAGCGAGAATTCTTTTAAAATCCCTCATCATTATGCACAAATGTCCAGGCGTGCCATGGCAGTGTTGGCAGGACCTGTTCCTGTGTCTTGTGCGGGGCTTCTGTGCGGGGCTGGTCTGCGCTGTGCTGTAGGGCTGCTGTGCTGAGTAGGGCTGCACAGTGTTGTGGGGCTGGTGTGCCGGGCAGGGCTGTGCAGTGTTGTGGGGACGCTTTCGCTGGAGGTGCTGGGGTGTCTGGTGGAGCTACCGTGAATGGAGGGGCTGCCAGCAGGTGACCCATATGAGGGTGTGTCCTCATCTGCCACTGGTGTGTGTGCGCAGCAGCGGCGTGCACAGACATGTGGACTATGGCTGTGAGTCTCCACATGCTCAGGGGTCCCTTCAGGTGTGACCATTAGCAGCACTGGACTGTGTATGGGTGTTAAGACAAATATAGCATGCTGCTCTTCACTGGATGATGCACCCTCCTCTGGGGTGGTTTCACTTGTGGCAACTTGCACATCCTGTGAGCCGTTGGTGGCTTGGGACGGGCTTGGTGAGGCAGCCCTGGGGGCTTTTGTGCACTGAGGTGGTGAGCCCCTGGTGGCTTGTGTGTGCTGAGGTGGTAAGCCCCTGGTGGCTTATGTGTGCCGAGGTGGTGTGATACTGCTGTGGTGGGGTGAGCCCTCCACCTTGGCGTGTCCTGCCCGGCCCTTTGCGGGGTGGTGGTGCTGGTGGAGGCACGTCTGGGCATACGTTGGGATTGGCCTGCCTCCTCGACATCCATGTTACCCTCGGATGGTGCCTGAAGTGAAAATAGGGTATGGCATGAGGACATAGCACCTCAAATTATTCTCATGCATTTCAGTGCTTACATGGGCCTGTGGTTGTACAGGACAGTTTCACTCATGCTTGGGTCTGACCTGTTTTGTTTTCATGGTGTTGGTATTACTGGGGCCTACTACGTGAGGGGGGACATAGTTTGGAATTGTAGGCCTAGCATACCCTATGATGAACATGCACAGCTGGCATGCCACAGTCAGTCAGGGCGGTTGGTACTACACACACCCACAATGCCGTGCCCCTGCCATGGATGTGTTTAGCATGGTGCTTACATGTGTCCATTGGCTGCCCTACTCACAACTCTGGATCACAGGGACCAGCTAGGTGCACTGGTACAAGGGTGCTGTTGTGGGTGGCTGTGGTCGCTCCCACACACTGCACCCACTCACAGTGCCCGGCTGTCAGGCATTCACACTGGGGATGGAGTGGTGGCCGATTAACAAAGCAATTTGCAAGGGAGTGACTCACCTCCAGCCTCCTGGGTGCCGGTACCTGCCTCTGCTCCCCCCACTCCCTCAATGGATACCATGTCGATGAGGGCAGTGCACTGCTCCTCCCATGGCGCAGGCTCCGGTGGTGGCCCTCCACCGGTCCCCATGCTCTCACTCCTGTGCTGTGCCATGAGGCGCCCGGACATGGACCCACAGGTCGTTAAATCGCTTGCAGTAGTCGTCACCATCCCTGGGGACATGGCCCGCCACAGTGACCTTCTTGCTCATGTCTACCCAGATGCGGTTAGACCGCTGTAATCGAGAACTTCGGCTTGCGCAGCCCATCAAGCCTATCCTGGGACATTTTCTGCAATTTGTTGGAGTGGATGGCTCCAGGGGCTCCGATTTAAGGTGGATTGTAATTTCCAAAATGTTCAGGTGGTGACGCATTTCACACGGTGCTATTAGCCTGCGCTAATTGAGCTAGCTGCCGCAGCTAATGCAATGTTTGCTGAGTTTTGGGGTTTTCAGGCACTATTACCGCTGAACGGTATTTGAGTTAACGCCCGGGCCGTGTGAGCGTGCCTGCCAACTCGTGATGGGGTGTTGTTTGCGCCACAGCTCATGACGTTAACGCAAATAATGCTCATTGGTATATGCACCCGATATCGCCCAACTCATGATGTGACCCTTCGTCTTTAGTTTACAGAGTCTTGATTCGGGTGTCTAGGTGAGTCTCCAAAATGTCCACAGACATTTGGTTGTTTTCCATCGCCTCCAAACAATCATCCAATTTATCCACACAACCTTTCACCTCCACAAGGACACCTGCAAATGAGTTCTAAGAGCTTTAATCTCCTGAAGAATGCTTACTATATCAGTTTGTATGGGGTCTCCCTCTGCTCCCCTTGTTCAACACAGAGACATGTCTGCCGTTGTAGGTGACTGGGTTGGGGGAGTCCCCCCAGGTAATATTAATCTAAAACAGGATCTACGCACCTCACCCACACCAACCTCCACCAGAACCATCTCCAAAGTTCCAGCACTGCCCTATCTCCTGTGTCGGCATAAGGCCCAAATAAAGGTATTAATTCCCTACTGATGAGCACCTGCTTTCTCAGAAGGCTCCCAGGACTAAGCAAGACTGGGGCTTTTCACAAAACACACCCGGTTACCAGATACTCGTCACCCTGGCTCCACCTTCATTTTCTGTGTCTCGAAACTCCCAGTCCACTCCTAATCTGAGGACAATGATGAGGCACCCGAGTCCTGATACACACTCCTCTCCAGGACTCACATCACAGCTTGCAGCACTCCTCATATTAAATCATCCTTCCTGGTGATCTCCTCTAATGAATACAAAGCTTCCAGGCCTCACAGCAATGCCTATGCAGCCCCACCACAGGCCTCCACGAGTCACTGCTCCTAGCCACTCAGATCTTGCTGGGCTCGTTCCCGTGGCTAACAACAGCTTGGGACGGTGTATTCCCCAGGTTCCCTCATGCCATTCAGGCTTAGCGCCCGCTGCACTATCCGCCTCTCCAGGCTGCCGCTTCTGGCTGCTGCATTGAAGCCCGAACTCTCTGGCCTTAGAGTCTGTCTCTGTGCGGCTCCGACACAGGGTTTCGCATGTCGCCACCCCAGCATGCCTGATGTTGCCGGGCCCAATTTTGCAGCCCTCCAAAGCTTGATGTGCAGCTCCCTTAAGGCTCCCACTCTCTTCCGGGGCCACCAACATTTGATCCGGTGGATGTGGACTGGGTTAGTCACCTTCCTGAGGCTCAGTGGATACTTTCACTGACAGGATGTATTGGAGACTTTTGGAGCACAGCACTCAAGCTGCAATATTGCCTCGGCCCACTTGCGTTCTCCCCCAGCCCCTTTTATAATCCCTAGGGTGGTTTTTAATAACTAAGTTTGATTTAGATAGGCTGTTGCCCATGTCTGCTGGAATTCTCTTTACTGATTGTGGATCCTTAATTCCACTCATTGTCTCATTATTAATTAATGTCTGGTTTCAGGTTTTTACCCGATGGCCCCTATTGGCGTTGAGGGCACAAAGGTTTTTTTGATATGCGCGGCCTTCTTGAAATTATTGGCAACATGGTCAAAGGCTCTGTTGGGTGTTGCGGTCTTGTCCAACTTGGGTTTGCAAACAGTACGTGTCTCTATGTTATACATTTGTGGTTATGATCCATGGACCCTGGCAACCTTTGCCAGTACTCTCTATGTTTTGAATTCATGAAGGCACTTATGCCAAAGGGACATTGCTGGGGCTGTCTTACAACACCTCTAGTGGGCAGGTTTACTCATGCATCCTCTGGATGGTGCATTGGGTAATGGCCAGACCAGCCCAGACCCTGTTGGATCTCTTCCCACACATGTCGGGATGTGGAGTTCCATAAACTCACACCACTGGGGACTAAGACAAGGCCAAAGGACTCATTCTCTGCCAAGAGGCGAAGATAAGAGAATGGGATGAGTGACTTGGATAGAGATTAGGAAGAGGACAAGTGACTATGATGAGCAGCTGCAATGAGGAACTAGGACAGGGATGAGGGATTAGGGTAGGGACCCAGAAAGAGTACTAAGATTAGGGGCTAGAACAAGGGACTAGGATGAGGGTAGAGGACAAATCAATATGGACATGGGCGAGGCACTAGTGCAAAGGACTAGGATGAGATACTAGGACTTCGACAAGGGGATAGGGCTAGGATGAGGGACTAAGGCTAGGACAAGACCTTTGAGTAGGGTCAGACACTAGAACAAAGACTGGGACAAGGTTTAGGAACAATTACTAGTGACGAGGATGAGAGATGAAGACATAGGACAAGAGCATGGGACAAGGACGAGAGACTAGTATGATAGAACAAGAAAAGACTAAGATAAAGGACTAGGACGAAGATGAGAGATAAGGACTAGGACCAAAAACGTAAGTAAGATAAGCAAGTAAGACTGGGAAGAGATGGGAGACTGGGGCAAGGAGCAGGATGAGAGTCTAGAGCTCGCACTAGGAGGTGAAACATGTATGAGAGACTAGAACTAGGATGAGAATGAGGGACTACACTGGGAGACTACATCTAGGATGAGAGAGTAGGACTTGGATGAGGGACTAGAAGGAAGGACTAAGGTTATGATGAGGCATGCGGACGATGGTGAGAGAATCTGGGCCAATCTGCTGCTGAAAATCTGTCTTCAGGTATGGTTACACAGGATCACAAGGGCATGTACTCCAACCCATTGCCCCTCACCATTGTGGGAGGGGGGCATCAGCAGTGAGCAAGCTAAGTAATTATCTTTTGTTTACTTGTGCCCAAGCTGAGACCAGCTCGCAGAAGAAATTATGATGATCAGCAGGAACAGAGAACACTGCATCCTAACTCCTGATTGGCAATCATTTAATAAAACTTCACCTCATAGATTAACATGAAAGAAGTAAATATATATATTGGTTATGCAGCCAATTCATGCCACACGTGTTGCTAGTTGTGAGGCTGTGCAAATATTCTGCTTGACAACACACCTTCCCTTTACCAACTGTCTGTAGCATTGATGTGGCTGCCGTATGTGTCAAAACCAAAAAGGGGTATCTTTTAGCCCTCTTAGGGTTCCCCCATCGTATGGAGGGCGAAGTGGGAGATCAAAAAGGATACTATATGGCCCCAAAATTTAGGAAAATCCTGCCTTTTGTCCATGGGGTCTACAGACTATTGGGATGATCTGTAGTCCACCATGGAGTTACCTGGGCCACATCTATGTCCCAGCCACTGGACATCCCTGTGGTGCAAGGTGATGGTCCATGATACAGCCCTGTACCTTCCAGACCAACAATAACATTGACGTTTCCACTTTTTAAGGCTTGGAATACCCAAACTGGCATAACCTGGGCAATCAGGATACTGCTAATGGCTGCAGGCCAAGACTAGGGCTACATCAGGGGTTAAAGTGTCTATTGTCGATGGCCACTGACCAATGCTTGTGGACTCATTGGGGTCTCCTGATGGTAGGCTATGGCAATGCTATCGGAGGCAAGCCATGCCGTATCTGTGAGAGAGCACAAGAGGACTCAGTTCTTTCAATTTACCTTGTCACAAACCTCCATAGTTCACCATCATTTGAATATTCCTTTTAAGTAAGAACGTGGACTGTTGACCCGCTCTGGATATAAACAATTTGCACATGCATACTAGAAGGACATCTTCTAGGCCTTTACGGTGAAACTGGTGAGCCAAAATTCAACAAATCTGTGTACACTTCTTCCAAATTTGATGAGCCTTTAATCAGCATTGTTTTCCTTGAAAATGTTCTAGGGGTGCAGAATGTTGCCCCTCATCCCTTTAGGCAACCACTACCAAGCTTGCCAAAATAATGTCTTTATAAAGTTTGGTGAAATGTTTCGTGAAAATTAAATTATGTAGGCAACGTTATAGGCCTCTCAAAAAGTGTTTTGCACTAAGGGACTATGGTTTTGAAATGGTCAATAACACAATTTTTGGAACATGCCAAATTACCGAATTTAACTTACCGACCCCACCAAAAGACCTAAAACACATACCATGAAAAGTTCTAACTCCCAAAAGTTCAAGCTTTTTGTTGTATGTGTTTAGGTCTTTCGGTGGTGTCGGTCAAAAAACAAAAAAACAAAAATGGCTGCAGGGGCTATAGGGTTATCCCCCGCAACACCCCGCTCACTATCCTATAAATTATAGTGAGTGGGGGTTGTGGGGAACACCCCAGCAGCTCACCCGACCAAACAAGAAAAAGAAAAATGCTGGGGGTGCAGCGGTGTCCCCCGCTACCCCTGCTCACAATACTATACAGTATAGTAAGCGGGGGTTGCGGGGAACATACCCCCGGCTCACACACCAGAAAAAAAGTTTTTGAAAAAAATAAAAGCTGGGGGCTGCAAGGGTGTCCCCCGCAACCCCCGCTCACTATAGTATAGTGAGCGGGGGTTGCGGGGGACACCCCTGCAGCGGACCTGACTAAAAGTAAAAAAAAGAAAAGAAAAGGACCCTGCAGTGCGGGTTCCCGATCACGGAAGTGAAAGGGAACCGGCGCCGCAGGGTCACAGCGTGTCGGGATGAAAGGTAAGTAGGGGGGTGGGGGTGTGTTGGCGGTGGGGAGTGTTGGGGGTGTGATAAGGGGTGTGTGAGTGTATGGATTTGGGGTTGTTTGTGAATGGATGTCCTCATGGAAAATGTACGAACATTTTTGTATTGCGTACATTTCCCATCCAGTCATTTCCGTTGCGGGTTATTGAGCCGCAGGAAAATCACACAGATTCCAATTTTTATCTAGATACATATAACGGTGGAAAAAGCACGTTTTTAAATATAGAGTTAAGGCTACTGCCTTGTTATAAGGTGGAATGTAGGCTGTCGTGTCAGTTTAGTGTTTCCTTTACCAATGTGTTGGTGCTGGTGTAGAGGGTTCCAGAATTTAGCAGGAGGCACTTGGAAGGAAACAGTGCTGGAGAGAGAATGGTGTCATGGGGCCACAGGTGGGGGCTATTGTCGTTGTCTATAAAGTTGATTACTTACCTTAACCCTGTCCCCTAGTTCATAAAAATGTAAATAGGCCAGAATGAAACCTGCTGTGTGATGTCCCCGGCTGGCAATGATTGCAGCCGGACTGCCGACCCAGGTATACCATTCCACCTACCAGATCTGTTCACAAGTGTTGAGGCTGCGATTATGTAGTCCACCCCGTAGCCACGGGTGGACTGGGAACCAAGAGGCCCTGGAAATACTTTTTAAATTGGCACCATATTACACATTTCCAGCCAGCCCAACCCTTTTCCTATGCGAAGATTTAGAAATAAATTAGGTTACCACAAAAAAGAGGCCCTTGGTGCAGAGACCGACCCGGAAATCTCCAGAGTGTCCTAGAGGCCAGTTCAGCCCTGTCTGTAAGACAGCTGACTCCTCACCCAGGCCAAGCAGTGCAGATACAGGCCCTAAAAGGCAGCAGGGTGTGCAAGTCTTGGCACGAAGAAAAGGTAGGTGTTACCTTGGAAACACATGGAACCGCACGGCTGTGTCCAGCCACTTCATCAAGTACCCCCCCCCCCCCAATGGCACCAAGTGGACAGTCCTATAGCCACAGCAACACACCAAAATGCGCACAGCCACGTCTTCGAGAGAGACACACCATGCTTCCTGCAGGTGTCTCAGGGAGTGAGGGGCTCAAAGATGGGATCAGCCAATTTGAGGAGAACAATTTAGGAAGGGTGAGTATAGAGATGGATGCTGCCAGAGGCAGATGCAGCAGATTACAAGTTACACAACCTGCGGGGGTCGAACAGATAACGTTACCACGATCTGCATTCGGATGCTGAAAGCACTTATTCCAACTAAGCATGCAAACGAGTGGCAGGACGCATTGTGTGAATGCATCTTCACGCTTAACCCTGTTGAACACACGCATGGTTTCGCCTGTAATGTTCGTGGAATGCACAGATAAACCATCCATTACATGGGAGGAGTCAGAGGACTTATTTAAGTTATACTTATTGCGCTGTGGGGTTACACATTTTTTAGATGAGCGTAAGCGCGCCATCCTAATTCACTGTTTGAGTAAGGAGAACTTACCTATTTTCAAGCACGGTGATCTTTCGATCACCGTAACCACGCATCTATCTTCCAGATGCCACGCTGGCCTCACAGTTGCTATCCAGCACTCCCCAAAGGTAATATACACCAGCATCACACAACCCACCTTGACAAAGACCCTATGGTCGAAACACGTGTCAGCACACTTTATGTGATTGGCTTTGTGATGTGCTTTATGATTGTGGCAGCCATTTGCCAATAAATCAACACTGCATTCTAACCAAAGTAGTAAGACTCATCTCTCTTCCGTTCCTGACTCGCTACCTTAACTGGTGAAGATATTTCAAGTCCAGCGCCACAAGAAACAGGGTTCCCTTCTTCCTCACAATACTGGACTACTTGAGCATTGTCCCGCAGGTACCCAGTGAATGGCAGAAGGACATGGAGCAGCCTATAGAAATTGATCAGCAGAGGGATCCATTTTTCCTTCAATGCTCTCACCACTACCTCCTTTCCTTCCACACATGTTCATGCAATGTCCTTTCATTGTGTGGGTATACCAGGTGTATACATTTGTTCCCCTATTCTCATATGTGAATACAAGCGTAGGTGTTTCATATGTGTGTGTAGTACTTTCATCGGTCATTCCAAACTTCGATGTTTTGCCAATTTGACATGTATTGATCACGCTGGACCTGTCATGTTTCCCTCTAGTCATTTCGATCAATCATAATAATTTATTCGGCATTAGCCATAAAGTCGTTTACAGAGACACAACCAATACCCCTCTCTCTCTCTCTCTCTCTCTCTCTCTGTATATATATATATATATATATATATATATATATATATATATATATATATATATATATATATACATTCAGTGAAAAAACCTTTAAGAGCGAGTTAAGATGATCAGATTTGATGCAACAAAAGCCTTGAAATTCAGCACACGCATGTGCGCCCACTGTTGTGCAGTGTATGACCACAATGATGACATCACAGACGACACCACTGATGAAATCAATGGTGACCTCAAGAATTACATCATAAATGACATCAGTGATATCACTGGTTTGATTCATTACATTTTGAAATATGACAACTCTCTTACATAACACATATGTACATATTTCATGCTTACACAGTACTTGTGTCTTTAAATGTAACATACAGTATACAATTGTAAGTATAGTATATACGCATGTATGTACTTTGGAAGGAAATCTGTTATATTTGAATACAAATTCCTAATTTATTTTCCATAGAAATGACTAAGAATATTGCAATTGCTATGTCTACGATTAAAAATGTACTTTCTAACATTAATTTCCTTTCTATAAATGTAATTATGTAGTATAAGTAACAGTTTTCTTCTGTTGTGGTCAAAGCAGATCACATCACTTGGTCCTATTTTTTAAGGTACTTTAAAAGGTCTGCCTTCAAAAATCCATTCACGAATCTTGGTGTGTCTCTCCATTGATTCCTGTTTTTAAGGCAGGTTCGCGTACAATCCCTGAAAACTACCGAATGCTATCTTTGTGAGCTACTACTAGCAACATTTTTGCATCTGTTGTATTGAACCATCTGCAATGTTGGACCAATGTTAAGCAGATGTTTCACCCATATCAATCTGGGTTTCGTGCTGGTTCTAGCACTACTGATAATATCAGATTTCTAGACACCATCCTGTCAAGAGCCAAACAAAGCCACAGCTCATCAATATATGTGACTTGTATTGATTTTAGCCAAGCGTTCGATAAGGTAAATAGAAACAAATTGTGGGGAATCTTACACAATTATCAATGTCCAGAATGGCTCTTAGAGATCCTTATTAAGCTTCACCTTAACAATATGACTCACTAACAATGGCCTCTTGTCTTGCCCTATTAAGATCAATAAGGGCTTCAAACAAGGTTGTCTTCTGGCTGCACTTCTTTTTAATTTGTACATAGCCGACTTGATACGTCATTTGTACAGATATGCCTTTTGCCCAGCTAGATTTACGACTACCAAGACCTCGGCAATACTATATGCCGATGATCTTGTGATAGTCGATCAAACACTTAGAGGAATGAAAGACATGCTGGAAGAGCTGGGAACGTTTTGTTTGGAACATGATATGAGTATAAATCTTAAGAAAACTAAGACGATTCTTGTGTCATCTACAAAAATTAACAGGACTGCCATCAGTACTAGTTGGGGAACCATAGAGTATACCAATGTCTACAAATATCTCGGTGTCGAGATGAATTGTAAACAAGGCTTTACATCCTTAATCGATAGTAGGACTTCACGCACTAAACTAAGAGCAATTCTACATCACACAGCTGTCTAACCTGAACTTTGGAACTGAGCTGGTGCAGTGGTAACAAGGACACATTACAGATTATAGAAGAACAGTGTAAACAGGCGTATGAGGACAAGGGCTTCTCCCCAGGTGTGCCTGTGAATGCCCCCTCTCACCCCCCCACTCCTGTGTGCCTGTGAATGCCCCCCTGACCCACCACCCCATCTGCCTGTGAATGCCCCCCTCACCACCCACCCCCGTGTGCCTGTGAATTCCCCCTCACCTCCCCCTCTCCCTCATTCTTAGCACTTACTCTTATCATGGTCCCTCACCCCTGATAATAGCTTGACTGTCCCCCCTGTTTTTCACTTTGTTTTCTCCTCCCTCGCCCTCTCCAGCACTACCTTGCTTCAGTCACTGACCCTTAAGATAGTCATTGTTTTGTTACCTCTCGCTTCCCTCTCTCCCACCCTTCCTGCCCTCCTCCCCCTCCTCTTGTCACTCTTTAACTGCAACAATTGTCGTCGGGCATAATAATGCTACTGCTAGTTTTGTCTCCTTTTTTCCTTCTGCGCCTCTCCCTTATTGTTTCATGCACTTGTACTATCTGCTATGATATGATAGCTTTTTTTTCACATTCTGATTTGTTTAAAGGACCTGTAAGAATGTAACTGTTTTTCCCCTCCTTCCTTGAAGCGCTTTGAAACACATTGTGTATAGGCGCTATACAAATAAACAATCATTCATTCATTCAAACAGAAAACCCTGTTGGTGTGAAAGTACGTTTCTGATTATGTTGGACACACACGGAAAGGCATTATGCTTTTGTACACTCAGTGGTTTATATGTTGTGAAATATGGTCTTGACGCCCTCAACATAGGAAAATCAGAATTGGTTAGACAAGGTTGAAGGCTATTTTTGGCGGACCATATTGAAACTCCCACGATCATGTCCCATGCAATATATCAGAGTGGAATTAGGTTTGATGTCGCTCAAGGCATTGACACAATATCAAAGAGCGTTACTCTGTCTGAAAATACTTAGTCACCCCCTCAGTGAATTCCTTCAATTGAATGGGAAAGATGTTATCTCTTTAAAAAATAATACAAAAACTAATAAAATGCATGATGCTTTGTGCATGTTTTCTATGATGAATTAACCTTCGAATGTGTAGATTCTATACTATCAAAAAATTTGATTATTTTTTAGAAAACCTGTCATCTAGGAAAATATGTGTTTATGTATTGTTATTACAGTAAGGAGAAATGAAAATTTAAGAGTGAACATTGACTCTTTTTATAACACTTACTATTAAACCTATGTCTACTTCTATCTATTCTTTTTTTTTTACTATTACTTATATTTATTATATTATCTTTGAAATACTTGAAATAGATTTTGCTGGATCAGGTCCTTTCCCTGCGCTGAAGTATTGTAATTGCTTACTAACATATGAAATTAAAACCATTTGTGTAACATTACAAATGTTATAAATTGATAAGTACTAGAAATGAATGCTCCACACACAATCATATGATACTTGTGTATGACTGTATTGTTCCATGTCATATTATTATTATTAAGTGTAATCAATTAAAATAAGTTTCAAAAGTGGGCCACAAAAATATTCAAACTTATATAATCAGTAATTTCATATATGATGTAATTATTGATCTCATCAATTATCTTGTGTTTGATGTCATTAGGGACACCATCAATGGTGTCACCAGTGATGTCATCTATGATGTAATTAGTGATGTCACTAGTGATGTCATCTGTGTTTTCATTATTGTTGTCATACGCTGCACAAGAGGGGGTTCAAAGCTAAGGTGGATTTGCTTCAAATGTGAGTTGTGAATTTGAAGTGTTTTGTTGCATTCAATACGATCACTTTAACTCTCTCTTAACCAAAGATTTTTCACAACATTTCAAGGGTTTTGTTATACTATAATTATTTTTGGGACCACAAGCAACAGCCTTCGGCCTTGTCCACTGTACTGCACCAATATATTTCTATGAGGCCCACTAGCCATTGACTTTGGCCATGACCAGTTGCCACAGCCTTTGGCCGTGGCCACTGTACATGTTGCACAAATATGCTTCTTTGGGGCCCACTAGGGCTTTCAGCTGTGGCCACTGTACATCTTGCACCATTAGGCTTCTTTGGAGTCCATTAGCCATGGTCTTCGGCTGTGGCCACTGAACATGTTGCACCAATGGTTTCTTTGGGGCCCACTAGCCATGGCTTTCAGTTGTGGCCACTGTACATGTTGCACCATTAGGCTTCTGTGGGGCCCACTATCCTTGGCCTTCAGCGTGGCCACTGTACATGTTGCACCAAAACGTTTCTTTGGGGGCCGGTTGCACACAGACCCATTACCCCCTGCATAATAGATGTGATCACTTTGTGTAAAATGTCCTTTTGTTGTGTTCACTCTCTTCCGATTCCCGTAGGATTCCCCGATATTCCCCCCAAAAAATGGCAACAAACTACACATATAACACCAATGAACTACCTATGCCCTGAGGGATTCCCCCGATAATCCAAAAAGGTATCACATTGAAATACTATTCCCAATCCTTTTAGGCACTCACCAAGTGCCCCCCTCCCCTTCCCATGTCCCCCACTCCCCTCATCTGCTTTTTCCTTCCATGGCGCTCTCCCATTACCCCCTGTCACTGTTTGGATCATGTGACACATTTTCTTTTCTGTGAACGTCTGCCGTTGTAGCTGTGGGAATCTTGCAAGATTCCCCTGTTACTCCCCTGATAATCTGAAAATGTTTGAACTATAACTGGCTCCCCAGATCAGACTCAACTCTTCAACTTCGCATGGTATCATTATTCACCCTCCACACCTCTCAACTGATGAAATTGCATCACTTTTCCTCCTCCAAATAGCTTTTTATGAACTTTTCGTTTTCGCATTCCCCCGGTATTATGCTGGTAATCACTCACATTGAGCAACAGAAAATGGGGGATTTTCATTTCTGAAAAGACTCTGTACTGGAAAGCGCCATGGGAGACATAGCTATCGTTTAGTGCCAAAGTTGTTTCTTATTTAGTCCAAATCCATGCAGCTGTTTTTGCTTTACCAAATTTGGTATTTTTCTCAATCCTATCTGGCACTCCAACCACAGAAGCCCACAGCAACTGTCCATCCCTTCCCATCCAGAGAGTAGCTTTTCTCAAGGTATGGGGTCACTTTAGAGGTATTGGTATTTCTATTTCTAATGCATGTTTGATGCTTTCCCAACAAGTCATTGTTGTTCACTGGTGGTCACTCCGATAGTATTTGTTTACCTCACAGGCACGTCCTCAAGTAAAGCATCTTATTTGTGTAACTAGATTTTGCTCATTCCACATTTGCTTTTTCACTAAGGGCCTAAAGAAGAGTTGTAGACTGTTTAGAGTCAACAGGCACACACCACAGTTTCAAAAGGGTTGTGTCCTATAATCATGCTTTTTTTTCACCATCGGAAGTAAAACGCTGTCATCCAACGGTCCGAGCAACATCAGGAGTCTGATTTTCAGGTAACTAATACTGATGTAATGTCACAAAGCCAACAAAGAAGAAAGATAAATAACGTGAAGCTACTCTAACCTGTGCAGTCCTGCTGTACAAGACCCCTAACCAACATCTCTCACGTGGGGCATGAACACAGATAGAGGAAAAACATTATCCTGCTTGACACTGAGGAATTAACCAAAACAGGCAAGTTAAGAAAGTAGCTCCTGAAGGAGAACTTCCCTTCGACAAAAAATTACACGCTTGTTTCCGACTTAAAATATTGACCAGTGACCATGATGAAATATGATCACTTTAACTAAAAATTGAAATATGATCACTTTAACTAAAAATTGAAATATGATCACTTTAACTAAAAATTGACCAGTGACCATGATGAAATATGATCACTTTAACTAAAAATTGAAATATGATCACTTTAACTAAAAATTGAAATATGATCACTTTAACTAAAAATTGACCAGTGACCATGATGAAATATGATCACTTTAACTCTCTCTTAACCAAAGATTTTTCACAACATTTCAAGGGTTTTGTTATACTATAATTATTTTTGGGACCACAAGCAACAGCCTTTGGCCTTGTCCACTGTACTGCACCAATATTTATTCTATTGAGGCTCATGTGATTGTTTCAATTACATGCAAGAAATACTTTGTCCTGAAGACGGCTAAAATAAAAGGAATGGACACCAGATATGGTGCCTAATTGACCAACCTGGCCGAAACATGTGTAGAGATATCCTGTAGATAGATAACAAGCTTTCTGAAGCATTAAAATAAACTAGATTTATTGTTTCTGTAGCTGAATAATTGAATGAAAACAATTGACCAATTAATACGAATTTGATGAATTCAAGAGTCAATGGGTGTTCATATAAATAATGTGACTGACTAACCCCACTATCTAGCCCAAAGTTGGACATAATAAGGTATAGACAACCGAATATGTCTTTTTAAAAAAATGTGCCTTGTGGAAAGTGCACAAGAAAAAGGTATTAAAATTGATGATACAGTTATGTATGAATAAAATTTGTTTTAAAAGTATTTGCGAATTTTTTGGCATATCATGGTAAATATCTTTAGACTAATGTAAGTCAAGAACACAAATGCAAAATACTGCAGGTTCAATATGCGGATATAGAGAGAGGTAATTAGGCTCATATGCACTTGTTTTTGCCTCTAATCAGAGGTCCAGGTGGTAAATGGGTATGCTGTGCTGACCGGCGACTCAAGAGGCCATTACTCTAATTTTCTTTTTCTATTATCATAATGAGGAATCGTTTAGACCCATAAGATATTCCATCATAATAGAAGGTTTAGACTAACAAACCAGTTGATTTATTAAATAATGGAACTCCCATGGGGATTGAGGTTCTGCTGTACTTGTACAAAGAAATGTCAACGTTCACAAATGTTGGCTGCACTGGGGGCGGGGCTCTCTGTGAGAAATGCAGAAGATAAGGCATAGGCAAACGGGGACCATAGTGATCAACAAAGGGGGCTACCAGGCTTTCAGGGATAACATGAAGGTGTAGAAAGCTGGGCACTGGCATCCTTTAATCTAAAATTAGATCCTAGCCCACTTTCTCCTCCTTTGAACAGCTGATGAAAGGCTGACAGGGATCCTAAAGAGGACAGTTCAGGTGTATTGGTCTGCAAATGCCTTCAAAGCAGGAATGGGCTCGCGCAGTCAGTACATTTCCGAAAGCGCTGCCGCACAAAGTATCGGATTGCATTTTCAAAATTTGCCATGGCCTTTCATCACAGTCTGTGTCAAGACTCACGTTCCAGATATAGCAGTTACGGGATAAGCAAGCAGCTCTAAAGCAGGCTGTATTCCAGGACTGAAACCATCTAAATATCTTGGACAGAGGAATCAAAAGCCCAGGATATCTTTCATTTAACACTAGTGCATTGCAAGGCACAATTAACTAGAATCAGGAGGGCTGGACTAGCGCAAACATGCTCTGCACAGCCCCCTTGCATATATTCGTTTTGAGAGTGCGCATGGATCACGTGGTTGCTGGGAGTGCATTTCACAGAGGCAGGCTTTTAAAGGGACTGTGGCTGATTCTCAAAAATGAATGCAAATAAAAATAGCCCAGAGGATGCACTTTTATCATTTGCATTCATTGTTGAAATGCGCAGATCACTTCATCCACAGATGCTGTTCCCCCTAAAAAATGCATAACAAGGTCAGGTTTGACCCTGTCATGCACTTATTCCAAAAAGTCGCAGGGGGATCTTTGTTGGATGCACATTTTAAAGCACTTCCGGTTTCTGGATACCAGGCGTGCTTTAAAATGTGCAGAAGGATTTGCAGAAATTTATGAATGGGGTGGAAAAGGCCATTCAAATGTGTACATCTAGGAGGCACACATTCAAGTGTTCTTTGAGTATATGGCACGTCTTTGTTTGGCAGAAATGATGACGTGCAGTTGCACATCTCAACATGTGCACCAAAATCGTTTTAACAATCTACATACCCCTGCCTCTGCGAAACCCGACAAATGTGATTTGTATTTAAAATAATTTATAGAGCGCTTTAGGCCAACGCGCTTTACAAAATGAAACAATGGTTCAACACAAAATGACCTTAGCCTAAATATGAACAACATTTCCAGTCCATGTTGCCTATTCTGAAGAGGAGTTGGTATTTAGGGTGACGTGTCCTAAAGTGGCTCACACAAAATTCATTCACAGTCCCCTAGGGTTAAGATTTCCAATACCCCTTCTTTCATAGGTGTGATGAACTGTGGTTCTTGTGGGTAGTAAGATGGGGAGCAGTGTGGGCCTTCCAGCTGCTGAGATCTCCTCGATCGGCCGTTGATAACCTGTGCCATCTATCCTGAGTGGATAGTCGGGATTCTGAAACCTCAATAGACGCTCTATCGCTGGGGAGTCCACCACCAGCGTTGGCTGTTTAAGAGTGATCAGGCCTTAAAGACACATCCTAGAAGTGACTATGGCACCTCCTCTTTGGGTTCAGGCACCCAGCCCCAGAAAGAATGTCATATTCCTCTCTCTCTCTGGTTCTCTGCTCTTCTTTAGGCTAGAATCTGGCATCTGACTCCCAATATGCTGTGGAAAAGGTTCCCCTTTTGCCTGAGCAATCACTCTCAACATTTTCCTTCTTAGCATTTCCTAGTTATTCACTCTGGGTATCTTTACTCTTTTTTCCTTCGTTTTTCTTCCAATTTGTTTTCCCATGTCTACGTCTCCTTCTTCTCCTTCTCCTTCTTTCTCTATCACTCCTGCAGCTCCAACCTGTCCCTGCTTGGTCTCCTTTTACTTCTCATCTCTCACTATCCTCATTGATCTCTCTCTGAACTCCTTTACCTCCAGATGCCTTCTGACTTCCCTCAGCATAGAACTGGCTGTGCATATTTTTATTTGGTGTGCCTAATCCTCATAGGTCAATATCCCCTGTGTTTCATGGGGTCTTCCTGGGGTCCTCCTGTCTCTGCCAACTGCCCATTGGATTGGTTGCTAGCTCTTAGCCCTGCCTTCTCCATGGATGTTTCTCCTAATCCTGGCCCGGGTTTCAGGTGAGGATTATTACGGAGACTTAGTTTTGCCTCATTGCAGGCAAGATTGTGGACATGTGTCTGCCATTCTGCACCCAGTTCAGTGGTTTGTGGGGACAAGGCACCTTTTCTCCCTGAGTGCAAGACCTTCTCCATTCAAAAAAAGGGGTAATTGAGCACCGGGGCAATCATCTTTGTGAACACCATATTGCAGGTTTCTGCTCATTTCTCAGACCGTACACCGGACCAGGACAATCTCCTATAAGGTTTTAATACTAGCTCTTCCTAGGTTGAGAATGATCACGGGCAATTCTGCACACTGAAGTTGGGGAGAAAATGGCCTTCCTGATGTACACCACATGCACCACTTCTAAGGTCAGAAAAGTGTCACCAGTGGCATTCCCCGGGTCTTCCTGTCACCTGCAACTACCTTACATATGGGAGAGTCGGCATGAGATGGAACAGGGAATTTCACGAGAGCAGATTATTGAAAAATACGTTGAGAAAACGTTCCCTGAAAATGCTGGAATTTAACTGCTTCATTGCTAATCTGATTTATTCTGTCCTTTCCCCAAAAAGTATTTCAGCTGTAGACTCCCCCAATTTCGTGTTCTCCCTTTTTGTTTTGGTTTCTACTTAGCTTTACGGTTTCCAATGATATTGTGAGGGATTCGACCATCCGCACAGGAAGATTGTGCTCGCTTGGGCTTTTTTTGTTTTATTAAAAGAATGAATGATGGGAGATCAACCTCTGAAAATATGTGGGGCCATTCCCGCAAGTATTTTCCAAGCTCACTGCACAGTCGAAAAATAGTCATGTACTCTGGGAGGACACAGCTTACCAGTGCCGCCTTCCCCTGTCATGTGTAGCTGACATCTGACAGCCGCGGGTGCATCAAAAGGCTTTGGCAATTGGCCACCTGATTAGAATTTCAAGGCCCGATGAATTTTCATCTCCTCTGTCAAACCTTGCTGGTGGCGGCGAATACTGAAAAATGTTAATTAGCAGGCCTCAGGGAAGGCCTGGGTGCAGGAAGTGACAATGGAGACCAGACGCCAACACCTCTTTGTAATGCAATGTGTCAACTTGGTAATACCCCCTCTCCGTGGTATGAAAAGGGCAGTGAATATTCTGTCTGGAACCACTCCTTTCAGAGCAGGGAAGTATGTGAATTGTAGGAGACGAAAGTCTGCCTGCAACCCCATACTTCAAAGGAGGCCCATGTTGTGATCAAGCGCTGCATAGGGCTCTGTTAATTAGGGAGACAGTTTGATGTACAGCAGACAGGAAGATGGGTGGGACTTAGAAGTATATGTTGTCATCCTTGCCGGTTGCCAAGTGCTCTGATTCTGATCTGAAGCATCACTGAAGATTGTTGGTGGAGACCCAGGATTGGCTCACTTAAGTTAGGCTGGGCCTACACCAATCCCTGGGACCCGTTTGGCTTTAAAAGAGGGCTGGGCCTCTCACTGATCAGATCATCTGAAGACTTTGCAAGGAGTAAAAAGAGGATTTGTTTGGACCTGAGCTGAAGATACAGTCTACCTTAAATCTTCTGCCAGTGAAGGAAGGCCAGGAGTTTCATGAGGGAAGCAAGATCCCTCCCCTAAACATCTCCCAGGGAACAGAGGGAGATACCGGACTCAGAGGACCCATCCAGCAGCTCCAGAACCAGTACGCAACCAGCACACAGCGTGCCCTGCTAGGTTCTGACAGCAAGTTTCGTAGGTGAGAAGTGCCAGAGAGTCTCTGGACAAAGGACAAGGCCGTTGCCTGCTAACACCCTCCAGAGGTTTGGGCCGTATGCCTTGAAAGGACAAAAGCCCTGCGAAGAAGCTAGAAGGAGTGCCATACAAGCGTCATCCAGCGTCCATCTTTTTAAGGACAATTTCGAGACAGTCAAGCCCTCATACCTCATTCGGCTGCACCGCTGACTGTTGTCACGCTGCAGTCACCAGAGTCGTCTGAGACACCTCGACCAGAATTCCAGATCCGCCAACCAGACCAGCACATAAACAATGATTCTTGGCCCAACCCACCACACCGGACAGTCTGCATGTGTCTGTCCAATCTTGCTTGCCGAACTGCCTGTCGCCTAGTACCCGCAGCTGTCACATGCCCCTAACGCTGTGTCACGGGCAGCAGACCGCCCTGAAACCGCCTTGACGCTGTCGAGCACCAAGAACTTCTTCAGCACCAGGAACATTGTGGTTCTGCCCCACTGGTCCTTCTCTGAAGGCCCTAGAGACAGTTACAACCCTTTTCCCCTCTGCTGCTGAAACCAGATAACCTTGAACTATAAGACTGATTACTTTACCAACTACCCTTCTGTGCACCCCACCCCTTTCCTTCATAAAACTGTCTGTCCTCTGTGTTCCTTTACAGTGTGGGTTGTAATTGTAGTGTTATAGAATTGTCTGTTCTAGTAATAATAAAGTAGATATTGTTATATAACCTTGACTGGACAGTTCCTTTTATCATTGGGTAATGATTGTATTTGTGCTGTGTTGCAACTAACCAACGATCCATGACCTTGCAGAGATAAGCCTGCCGTTCCGTCCACGTTACCAAAAATTGGACAAGGAAGGTGTTATAATTCACTTGTATTCCAGTCTGTTTGGATCCCTTCTGGTGTACTAGAGGTGTGAGGCTGATTGTTGGTTTGGAAACCGATATTCCTCCCACTGGTGCCCCGGAAGTTGATTCATCACAGTCATTCATCCTTTTCTTTGCTCCCAGTCCTTGCTAGCATATTTCTTCCTTCCATTCTTTATTTTTGAAGTACCCCACACTGGTCCACCTGAGTATGGGTTGATTTTCAGTTGCATAGAGAATCCCTGAGGAAGACTTCCCAGAGAACTGCATGCTCAAAGCCAATGCTGCAATTGCTAATCACATGAGTTAACCTTTGATACTGTACTAAAGAGGCTAATTCCGAGCCAGATAGGAGGGTGCACCTATCACCTTCGAGAGTAAAGTAAGGGCGGGCAGGGTACCCTCCAACAAGGGAAAAAACACAGGGACCCAAAACTACATCGACGCCATAGAAGAAGACCTTGCTGGGAAGGGCGGGGGTAGAGATGCATCATGTGTACCATAAACCCAATGGATCTTTATATAATTAGCACAAGATGAGGAAAAACATATCCTAGGCAAACCCATTCAGCAGGGAAACCCCCCAAGATGGGCCCAGCCTGGGAAACCCCGATCTGATACACAGGAGCAACACTCCGGAGATCAGGGAGGAGAGAGATGGGGATCAGGGAGGAGAGAGACAGAGCCCAAGCTGCACGTCACAGGCAAACTGAAGCAGCTATGACTCAGTGATGTAATTACAGGGTAGAAAGCCAATCCAACAGTCACACAGGGTAGAGGGAAAATGGATCTGAGTCAGTGAACATGTCATATGGCCGCAAGTGCCCATTGGCAGGTGGCTATGGAAAAGGGACATTGGATAGAGTGGTGTTCCTGGGAGGCCCAATCAAATGGTTAAGTCTCTGTGTTCCTGGGCAGTGGCCAGCCTCCATATTTCCCCCAACAGGGTTTGCGAAGGTCGTTATTTGACAGATACAGTGTGAATGTCTCCCTTCGCACCAGAAGCAAGGTGTCTCGTGTTCCGTTCTCAAAGGTGCTGACCAATGGCAGTATAATAAAGTTCCGGCTGGGTCAGTACAAATGTTATTTTACTAATTACAAATTGTTCCGGGGTGGGCTGAGAATCGATGTGGGGCCAAATGGGGAGGCAGTGTGTTGGGATACTGTTGAACGGTTTGCTCCAATCATGCTTTACTAACATACCTCCAGCACTAAGGATATGACGTAGTCTAACCAATGAGATTCTTGTGAAACATCGAAAATACAAACATACTAAATGCAAGTGTTTCAAAGGGTCTTGACCATTGTGTTTATAGTATAAAACTAATGCTTGCATTACACTCAGATGTCAGCGCTCATCAGTCAGCTCTAGTACACTGTTCTGTTTGATTTGTGCTTGCCCTGCTCTAATAAACAGCATTACTTCTGTGCTCCTTTTTTTGAGTACGAGCTTTTTATGATGTGATCGGAGAACCCCTGAATACATTTTCACCAATATAAGAATTATCAAACTCTAAATCATGGTCCGTGGTCAGATTCTTTTTAATCCATATTTTGTCAGTGTTTTCTGGACCCCAACAAATATTTTTTTGCTATCTCGTATCAGGAAAATGTTTGCCCCGTAGGTGTAGTGATGCGCTAGAACGTGCCCTGTACTTTGGAACCCAAAACATCCAGTGGAGTCACAAAGGGGGTGAGATAGTGATCATCTTTGTTGCTAGGCATTCGCAAGATTGTGGACCTGCTGAGTATAATAAGTCTCCCAAACGGCCATAGTTGTGAGACTTTGGCGAGGGCAATTAATTGCAAGCCTGCCGGCCTGTTATCATTGAGTCAGCTGGAATCCTATTGGATGCCAAGTGACTGGAGACCTTTGCAGTAACACACATTTCAAGTGTCTTCATTTCACAAGGCAGGTCAGACATGGGTCTGCAGTGAGTGATTACTGCATGTTTCCATTTCTGGTGGAGCACCCTTGGATTAGCAAAGGTATTAATGGTGATGGTAACTAAGAGAGTGGATAATGAGGGAAATTGCCCTAGAACAGGTGAAAGAATGCACAGGAGGCAGGGATGTCCAATGGATGTAAATAGGGAAATTAGGACCATCAGCAACCAGCAAGTCCTATCCTAGAGCTTCCCTAATTCAGAAGAAGAGGAAATCAGAGACTTATACAAACACATTAACAAGGGGTGCCAATGTGTCAACAAGTGCACATGGCCTGTCCGTTCAAACAAAAATCCATCATTATGTCATGTGTGTACATTTCGTCAGGAAAAATAAAGACGCCACGATTCATCAAGCCCCTTGAGGAAGTGAGGTGAATATAGAATGTGCCATAAAAGGACCCTGTAGATCTATCCATGAAACAAGCACAGACCCCAGCCACCACCGTGAGCTCGAGGCGCGACTGCACTTTCACTCCTAAATGAACTCAGGCAAATGAAAGTTGCCCTGATGTGTGCAGGAGACACACATGAGAGACTGGTCTATATTACCACAGAAACGCACAACGGACACTGCAATGTAACCATACCTATGATTCTTGGTGTCAGACCTAGGCCAATACATATTGGTCATGGCATCCAAGATCCCACTTTTGAAGGCAGTGTTTTTGAGGACCATGTCCATGTGTTGCAATGTTCCATTGGTGATCAGTAGACCACATTTACCATAGGAAGGAGTCCTGGCCAACTATTTAAATATCTGGGAGGCGGCCCGTTCATACTATACCCAGCACTCACTGTCTGGACTCGGATCCACTCAGGATCCATTAGAGGGTAAATCTGGGCAAAGAATCGTTTGCAGATATGAGGATACCGGTGAGCTATGTACTGCACAGGAATACCGTGGACATGCGGACGAGATAATCCTCAAAAAAGTGAGGTCTCCTTGCTGCTGTTTGATACCTATATCTTGCATAAATAAATATAGGCATTGGAATAGAACTCACCTGGGTGGTATCATAAAGGAGGGAACCTGAGTGCACCTCAATGCCCTTTGTACAAAACCTGGAACACTTGTGTGTCATGCGGACCTCCTCGCTTTTAGGCATTTGCGTGGCACATAATTAGTGTATTGAAAGATACAGATGCTATGAAGAACACACACAGAGACATACCATACGCCACATACACACACACACGCCCCTGCATGTGCACGCATGCGCACACACACACACACACACGCACACACATGTGCATGCACAGGCACACACACACCACTCCTCCCCCATCTTTTCCCCCCGGACACACTCACAGACATCACTTTGGGATACAAATGACCTTTTTCATATTGAGAAGAAACGTTGCAGAGAATACAGTGTGAGTCACTCTCTTCTCCATTTTGGCCATCTTGACTGTTCAAAGCCTTCATTTTCGTGATGGCGATAATGTGACAGGGACCCACAGATACAGGGACGAGGCAGACGAAGGGAGTAGGGTTCAGTTAATTTCTAACTTAATCAGAATGTAATCAACCAGAATGAAAGCTGCCTGCGTCTGCCTAATTTAGCCCTGGCTCTTCCAACTGTCAGACTTGGATGCAATGTCTGAACAGCTCCAAATGGCGGGGAAATATCGCGACAGCTTCTGATGGCTGCCGCTCTCAGGTTTGATTACTAATGATGACCTGACATTTTCGAGTGGGGAGAATGTCAATAATAGATAGGAGGCACTGGCCTCTTCATGATATTGCAGCAATGAAAAGTGGCCGCGGCACAACTACCTTGTTCCGCCATTTCTTGATTGCTTGGCTCGATTGCGCACCGGGTTGATAGCCAATGACATTGTTCGAATTAAATAGAGTCCTGGAGATGACTTTGTAGTCTTCACAGAAGGGAAGAAAAGGGTTTTGCTTGGAAAAAGTATGCTTTGCCGTGCTGGCTTATGATCACTGGTAAGTGTCGGTGCAAGGAGAGTTGTGTTGGGTTGAGTCTATGCTCTATGGCAGGGCCGGCCTTACCGGCCGCAGCGCCCTGCATGGCAAAACAAACATTTGGTGCCCTGCCCTCCACTCAAGTGCGCCCCTGGTCATGCAAGGAGGGGGGCCGTCAAATTGTTCAATAGGTACTGATCAGCTCCCTATTATTATTAAATGCGCTCCGCTCCCGAGAGCGGAGCACATTTAATTTCAATAGGGCGCCTGCCAGGCCTTCTCTCAACATGCCAGCTCGGAGGAGATCTTGAACGACTCTCCCGAACTGGCATGGAGGGGGGCTTATGGAAGGGCACCCCAGGCGGTCGCCGGAGGCGGCCTACCCCTAAGAATCCATGCATGATGCAGTGCAATGGAAGGCGAATTGCGCAATCTTGCTCCTTTTTGTATATCGCTAAATCCTATGGTGGCCTGCCATGTGAGTCAGAGGGAAAGATTACCTGACGTCCTAAAGAAGAACCCCAACAGATGGACCTTTTAGGGGCAATGCAGGCTTTTAAGCCTTGTATTTCTAGAGAGCGATTTCCAAAGTTTGGGTCCTGGATATGAGAATCTTTGAGGCCCATGGTGACTTGAATGGCATTTGCCACTAGAAGCGAGTATTTTCTTTGAGGTCTAGGCTACCGGTAAATTCATACTTTCCCCTATGCAACCCCAGTCATTGCCCAGGAGTATTTGGTCAGTCTAATGGAGTACTTTTAGTGAGAGTCTGGCTTCCATTAGTAGTCTTGAAATAGCTTCCTCACTATATGAGTGCTTCTTTAATAGCTCTTTAATACCCTCATGGCTACCCCTCAATTCTAAGTAACTTAAAAAAAAGAACACCAGCATGAATGAAAGCATAAACAATAGAGCCGGCTGTGCGAACCCCAGTGACCATCTGAACCCCGCAAGAGGATGCATGGACACTGACATCATTACACCCAGATTACTGGTGCAGACCAATTTGCATTCCATTCCATGTTACTCCTCCGCATTGATGACATCACAGCAAGTGAACTCGTGTAACCCTTTTAGCGTAATACAGGACGTTCTAGTAAAAAAAAAAAACAGTCTGTAATGGAAAAACTTGCAGTATTTGACACGATCATATATAAAACAACCAAAATCTACCGACAATGGGCCTCATTACAGCGTAGGCGGTAGAGTGATAACAGCGCTGGCAGAGCTGCCGGTGCCGGTATCACTTTACCGCCTCATTACAAGGTCTGCTGGTCAGACCAGGTGCCCTTAGCGGCACCCGCTAGCATCCTCCCCATTCCGTTGAGCCCTGTGGGGGCTCAAATGGGAATGGGGACCAGGTCCGGGTCCCGTGAATGGAAATTACCGGGCCCGCCAAAGTCGGCATGGCTACCTCCAAACTCGTAATGAGTCCCATTGTCACTTTTACAATATGAACGTTACACAGATTGGTACACTTAGCCATCCTTGATTAAACCCCCTCTGGAGATGATTATTAATTGCCTGCTTCTTTCGATGCCACTGAAAGTCACTTCATCACAGCAACTCTAAGCCAACTTACCACAACATTTAATGTGCGCATTTCCTGTTTAATTTTCAAACTTGACTAGCATGCTACAAAAAGGCTGATACATCCTATCTTGCTTCCTCAGGTCCCACTGCATTCTGCAACTCTCCTCTTAGAACCCCCCCTCCCCCCACTGAACCCCGCCATGTGTCTCTAATATGTTTCAGACACCATGAGTGCCTGTGAAGTAGCGGTAAGTGTAGTGCTGGAGAACGCTGCTGTTGGATCCTATGGGGGTGTAACCTCTTGGCCTGAAAAAACTCTAGAGTGACGAGTCAGTCTATCGCTCCTTACCCTTAAAGTGTAAGTTATGCTCAGAGTTCCCAAACAGGGCCCTTTCATGGGCACAACAAGGTTAGGTCGCTGTATTGGCCCTACACTTGCTCTACAGCACAAGCCGCAAACATGGGCCAATCTCCAGGAATGTTCCAGCAAAATGGCCGCTACGCAGCGTGGAAACAGTCCTTAAGCAAATGGATGCGGCACCGCTTCTTGTGACGAATGAGCTACAGGGAAGCTTTAGCAGCTAGCCGACAGGGAATTTGATTGTGACTTTGTAGACAGTTGAGTACAGAATTAGTGCTGAGGCTGAGCAATGATGAGGATGATTCTGTGCTTGTGTTTTTGAAAGGATGGTTGTTACTGTTGTATGCTCTTCAACGCACTTCGCTGCATCCCCTGCTAGTCCTTGAAGACAGTGGTTGCCTGCTGGTTATTTCCATATGCCTTGCACAAGGGGGCCACCTGAATGGGCTATAAGTAGGTAGGGTGAGCAGCGATTTCTTAACATTTCTCTTGCCTTTTGTGTTCTTTCTCTTGCAAATTCCTGACAATGTGAGCATCAATACAATAATGCTCTTTTACCCAAGTCTCAAGTGGTCTTCCAGCAGGTAAAATGGCTCAGTGGGTTGAGTGTCTGGTTAGAGGCCTGCAAGTGCACAGGGTGAAATCTCATTACATTTGACACATCCCACTATTATTCAAAAAAGGAGTACTATGTAGTTGGAAAGTTTGCACACCAACTATTTAAGCACCTCGATACAATTCAGTTTGTGATGGGCTCTTATACAGAAATCACCCCTGTGAGGGGATTGGGCATGGCCGGTAAGGGACCACCGGCCCGAGTCTGAGCAGGCTGGAGCAAAGTGAGGGCCTCGGCGAGGGCTGGGGGCCGTTACCGACCATGTACACAACCCCAATAAGGGGCTGATAGTTATTCACACCGCAAGGTTTGCCCGGGGTGAACATATTTATTTGCCGGGAGAACAGCTGCATTGGTATTGTGCTAAATCCCTTTTTTAATTCTATGGTGGGGGGCGTGGGTAGGAGGAGCACTGGGGATAGAGCAGAAAGCTCCGATCCATCAGGTAAGTGGGAAGGGAGGGAGGGGATGGGAAAGGGTATGTTTTGTTTTGGAGGGGACGATGGGGAGGAGAGGAGGCAACAGGGAGATACTCCCTGTTGCCTCCCCACAATCAAGATGGCTCCACATGGGGAAGGTCCTCTGGTGGCTGGAAAGAGGTGACGGTATACAGTGTATTCTCACCTGCTCTTCATGTCACCTGATTGGCTGAGTGCCCTTCCCCGGGTGCAAATTGTCATTGCAAACGAAAAGATAGAGTCATTGGGTTGGTGAAATGCAATAAAATGTTCAATTTGAAGGTTGAGGGGAGAAATGCAAGCAGTGCATTATGATAGATAAGCGGTGGCCCGGTAATACATACATATAACATGGTAACTGCTTTAAAAAGGTGTGATTACCTGCACACACGCAAGCAACCTCTGGCAAATGCCTTTCCAATAGATAACACAAGACAAAACTGTTGGTTTTGCTAATGCTTGCTTTTAACAGGACTTCAATGCAAGGACACACATATTGGTTATAAATAAAGTGGCAGATGGCATACTTGGTTAAGACATTTTTATTACACCAATAGTGCCTTTATAGCTGCAATTAAGTGATTAACTCTCAGAAGACTACTTTGAAATAACACTGGCAGGTACTTACAGCACCGACTGGGATGTTTCTGTTTGATAAGGCTAGCTTAAAGAGATCCCATTAAAGAGTGGGTAAATAACCAAACAACATTCACAAGCTGGGTGACCCTCCTCACATCTCATCTCCCTTCTAGCTGTACTTCTAAACAAAGGTTTCATCTTATAGGTGGTACTTTCGAATCAGCCAAAACTACTTATCACCAATCTCTGCCCTACAACCTTCGAAGGACACAGTTCTAGAGCAGCATCCTCAATCCCAGATATGTGGTCGGACAGAAACACAAACTCCATGATGTCCTCACAGAACATTGATTTGCTGCAGCACAGAAACCCGGCATAGCCAGACACAAACACCACTCTGGATAACCACCTGGCTTAGCCAGACACAAACACCACTCTGGATAACCACCCGGCTTAGCCAGACACAAACACCACTCTGGATAACCACCTGGCTTAGCCAGACACAAACACCACTCTGGATAACCACCCGGCTTAGCCAGACACAAACTCCACTCTGGATAACCACCTGGCTTAGCCAGACACAAACACCACTCTGGATAACCACCTGGCTTAGCCAGACACAAACACCACTCTGGATAACCACCCGGCTTAGCCAGACACAAACACCACTCTGGATAACCTTTTCCAAACAACTGCTCCGTTCTGCGGAACAAAAACTGGGACAAAGGGCAACAAACCAGACCTTAATAACTATAAACCTCTCCTGAAACCAATCCTCTGTAATGGAAGGGCTTATCATACAACTCAGAACACACCCATACCCAGATTTCAATAATTACATCTAATCTTTTAATATTTGAGCATTTTTTTATTTAGTGACAAACATGTCGCCTCACAGTCACTTCAGAGTGATTTGCAAAGCCTCGGAATGTAGAGTGGGATGGTGAGGGAATAGAGGTGTGTTAGATGGAATTCTGGGTACATTTCCCCCCTCCCTGCACTGTAGGGGGTTGTGTAAAGGCTTGTGGGGAGGGCCCTGCCCTGCTGGGGTGTGGGTGAAACCTGGTGGCATAGAGAGTACAAGCTCAGCTACTTAGGTGAGGACGGAAAGATGGCCGCCAGCAAAGGCATGTTAGACTCCAGACAGGAGGGGGATTCCCTATTTGGACTTCCTGGATTACTGCATCTCCAATCCCCTGATGAGCATGAGCCCCTTGACCTGCTCCTGCCTATTAAGAGTTAGCCCTTTCCTCATGTGTCCTTCCCCGTTCCCTACGTGCAGCGGGAGCGCTGAAGGTTCGAGAAAGGCAATCCTGTCTATGCATGATATGATATGGCATTTATAACGCGCCTATACACAAGGGTTTCAAGGCACGATGAGGTAAGGAGGGGAAACAGAGGGAAGACAGAGATAGCGATCATACTAGGCCAGGTGACATTGAGATCGTGCAAGTGCAGTGGAGGGGGAAAGGGGAAAGGTACAGGGGAAAGGGGAGGGGGCAGCGCAGTACATAGGATAACAGTAAAATAAATAAAGACAATAATTAATAGATAAAAGTGCGGCCAGCTAGAGGCAAGTGCAGGGTTAAGTGTAGACATCAGTTGTCAAGTGCTAGTAGGGGATGTAGGGATACAGAAACAGTCCCAGAGTGCAAGGGTTGCCAGGGGGCAGTGCAGGTGTGCAACTGACGGGGAAGGGACCTGGGCCTGAGATCAAAGTGTAGCCAGGAAACCAGTGCAGATTCAACCTCAGCCAGGAGTCCAGCAGGGGAGAGGAGGAGAGAAAGCAGAAGCAAAGAGGAAAGTCTTGCAGTGCTTCCGGAGCCAGAGATGGTTCTCCTCAAGTTTCAGGGAGGCAGGAAGGCTGTTCCAGAGGGAGGCCCCAGCAGAAGAAAGAGATCTACCACCAACTTGCTGCTTGGAGAAGCGACTGGCCCTGAGGGAGTTGGAGGCGGATGAGCAACCTGTAGCGGTTGTGTTGAGGATAACTGGGGACCTTTCCTTTGTCTCTACTATAGGCAATGTCCATCTTACTCTCCTTTCCAGTGAGAGAGATGCTGTCCCTTTGAGTTCTAGCCTGAGTACCTATGTGAAGATCTTCTAGCTCTTCACTACTTACCTGTTGAAGCTGCAGCTGGGTTTTTCCCTCTGAGACCCATGTCCTTTCCTTCCCCCACATCCCCCTCTGACGCTTAGTAGCCCTGGCTGCGACTCAGCTAGGTAATGCTTGTCCGCTCTTCGGGAGGCACTCTTGAATATTTGCTCTTTGTGAAAGCATGCAAATGAAATGCATCATGTGCTAATTGAAGAATCAATGATGTATTACGATGAAGTGATATTTGTCACAGAGATTTGCCTTTGTGCATCTTTCGCTTCCACCATACATCCAGCAATTCCTCAATTACACTCCATACTTCACTTAGTGAGTCCCTTCCACTGGAGGCAGAGTAGCTGGTATACTCTGTATCACCCTTAACTTTGTCCTTAATGCTTTTCCATCTCTAATGGCGAAGTCCTGGCACTTAAGCTCCAACGCCCTGCTGATAATTACAACACAACTCCTTAGTTGTTCGGATCCTCCACCTAAACCTGACCCTTCCTTTGCCTCCGTTTTTTCAGACGTCCTCTCCTTTCTTGCAGTAACAGTACCCGTTTAGTGGTCCTGGGAGATTTCAATATTTGGGAAGATTGTCTTCGTCTACCCATTGATGATCCCACCCTGAACTTTCCGTCTCTTCAATGTAACTCAGCTTGTGGTTTGATCCACTCCTGTGCTCTACTTTTCAGTACTCCTAACCTTGAGACACTGGTTCTTGCCTTTGCTTTTGGCTGATGTGGCCACCTTCTTGTCACTTTCACTATCTTTCCACCCTATGTTCCTCCGCACAACCCTTCTTTCCTTTCATCTACTATTACTAAACATGTAAATCCCTCTAAATTTGGAGAAGCTTTTTTACTCACTATTCCTCCCCCTTGAGACAACACTGAGAAACTGCCTGTGTTAACAACTCGATCTCCACCACACTTGAGTCTCCTATCCCTGTAAAAGAAAAGCCCTACGACTCACCAGGTGTTGCTGTCCATACGGGTTCCATCGGGATCTGGCCCTGGCTATTGCCAAGAGCACTACTGAGCATGCCGAGCAGCGCTGGCGGCACACATATGGCCTTGAAGCCAAACCCGACTATCTTAGGCAACTTTACATCTATATACAATCTCGTTGTGAGGCAAAATAAATCTTCCAGTCCTCTCATTTGAGCAAACCAAAAAGACTCACTCAAAAGGAACGCATGCCTGTAGTGCAGGTTCTGGCTTTCCTCCCTGCATCCTCTCTCTCAATTATTGCATCCGTGGAACTGTGTGAGAAATATTCCCTTTTGTGAATAAAAGGTGAGCAATAACCATTCTAAGATCACCTGACCCCCTGTGTAACGGACTGGTGCATGTTCCCTGGCCCTCTCCACTTCCTGTCTCTGTAACCCATTTCCTGTTAACCATTGTACTCTCCTTTGTCCAAGTGATGCCTGGGTCTCCTAAAAGTTCTAACCTTCGTCCTCCTTCTGTCTGGGATGCCACTAGCTCAATTCCTGATGCCTCTTAATCCACTGGATGTGTTCTTGAATCTATTAAAAAGGCTGTTCTTTCTCCTCTGCTTAAAAGTCATCATCTCGACCATGCTGTCCCATATAATTTCTGCCCTATATGTTCTCTGGCATTCCTTGCAAAACGTTTTAAGAGCATTGCTAAGGTTCATCTTTAAATGCCTGTCGATAGCTGGAATATTGTGCATGTTTTTCAGATTGGATTTCACCCTGAGCTGGGAATGGAGTTTGCTCTCCTCGCTGGCCTGATTTATCCTTGGCCGCTGAACTTGTTCACTTTGGTATGCTTCGTGTAAGCCTCTGTTGCCAGGGCGATGGAGATTTGCACCCTTTTGTTTTGCCTCCTTTCATTCTTGTACTTTCAGCCTTCAAGTAGGTCCTCCTTCCCCTCTCCCTTCCGATCTTGCATTTGTGGTATTCCCCTGGGCTATTCCCTCCCACACTCCTGTTTACTCAAAGTGGTCGACCTCCTGCCAAACTTATATCTTTCTTCAATGTCACTTTTTTACATTGATGCCGATGACACCCAGCTCCTCGTTTAGCTTGGCGGGGGAGCTGGGTGCCACATCTTCCTGCTGTCGGTCTTATCTGATCAACTTGTTCTCTTGATGAGTTGTAGCTCTCTGATGTTGAACTCTGACATGAATGAGATTATTGGATTTGGTGACCCCTACGCTTACTAGTCCATTCATTGGGAAAACTGGCCCTAACATTCTGTTGCCTTCTCAAAATTCAAGAAGCCTAAATCTACATTTAGTCGAAGATTTAAACCACAAATCCAAAACAATCTTTGGTCTTATTTTCCAACAACACATAGGTAATAATACACTTACCACACTTACCACTGTGTTACAGCACTATACACCATCGTCTTCCAAATGATGTGCAGCAACCACAGACTGGACCAAATACCTGAAGGAACACTGCTCGCCACTCTTTAATACCCCCTCAATTGAAATTCCATAACCATGACTGACAACTCCTGCGCTCACTAGACAATTCTGATCTTTAGTCACAGACACACACTTTCACCTCTGCTAAACACTTAGCCACAAGGAAAGCAGCAGCAGATAGATTGGCACCCGGAAAATCATTCAACCAAACAGCTTTTCTAGTGCCGATTAAAAATGGAGCACCCTGGTTTCCTTTCTCAGAGCAAAGGAAGGCAATTTAGGGAACCCTTGATGCAGATCTACGGGCACAACAGTGCATTTAGGAATGTCAGATCATTGGAAACTCACCGGAAAGTAGTTTCAATTGGAGCACGGGCGCAGAACTACCCGACCCCACACTACCTTCTCCTTCCCCTCCTTACATGGTATGAAATGCCTCTTGTGCCCTTTATCGACCATCTCCATTTTTTTTCCCAACCATAGCCTTAGTCTATCCCTCCAATTGCATTCCTAAGATTGGATCCTATCACTGTGTCCCCTTGTTGCTTCACATACAGTTTATTGCTTTACAAAGCTCACCAAACACACATCCCAGCAAACATCAGCACATTTCAACAATTCTGTGACAGCGTGCCACACCTCTTCAGAGACACAATAAGCAAAGTAAGCAATGACGTCCAATATTATAGCAGAACCCATCTGCTAGTCTTCTGTCAAACACTGCCATATTGCTCAGATATATGTCTGATTGCAGCACCAAGAATAACCTCAGACATCTGCATGACTGATCATCATTCAGCTACAGTACCATGACCAAAATCATTGATTGGCACTCTGACCTTCAACACACCGACACCACACACGTCATAGAGTATCCTGGTCACCATCAAGCAAGTGATCATCAAACCCCTTTATTCCAATATTCCTCTCTCTGATTCCTCTTGGTCCCTATTGCTTCTTCTCAGTTGAGTAGTTGTGTGAGTAACTTAGCTACCTACTCTGTTTGTTTATTAATTTGATAATGCGCACCGAGCCCTTGGGCAGCTGGGCGCAGCAGTACAAGAATTCTCGAAACTTAGTTACAGTGCCTGTAACAATTTTGTACATATAAGTGATTACAAAGTGAATTACAATACAAGATACAGTACAGTCGATTGTTATAATGTGGATACATTAAGTGAGGTAGGGTAGTCATTTACTGTTCATGGAGCATTAGGGGGTGTGCCAGATAAACGTCAGTCAGCACTACGTAAGTTAGTGAGAGCCTGTGGTTGGAACAATGAGTAAGAAGATAAGTAAGTCACAGGTGCTTTGACAATAGCTATTAGACAGTGAAGAGGTTAAGGATCATTCGAGCAAAGCCATTTGATAGCATTGATTCTGAATCTAGCGTACGGTGAGTGGTGCCTGAGGTCAATAGGGAGTGTGTTCCATGCTTGAGCAGCTTTATCTGGGAAGCTGGTTCCTCCAGCCGTGGTAAGTTTGAATCTGGGGATGTCAAGCAGGAAGGTAATGGCAGATCTCAGGGGTCGGGAGGTGAGTTTCCTGGCAACTTTTTCCAATAGGTAGGGAGGTGCTAGAGTGTTGAGACATTTGGAGGTGAGGGATATGGTTTTGAGGAGGATTCTATCCTTTAATTTTAGCCAATGGGCTTCCTTCCTGAATTTAGAGATGTGTTCACTTTGAGGGATGTTCAGCGCTGCTCTTAGAGCGTTATTTTGCAATCTTTTGAGTTTGTCAGTAACATACTTGTTGGCTCCTGAGTACAGGACGTTGCAGTAGTCTAATCTGGATATGATAAGAGCATTGGCCAGGGTAATGCAACTGGCATTGGACAGGAATGGTCTGGCAGCTCGGATTAATTTACATGTGTAAAGTGGTGGAGGAGAGAGAGTTAACTTGTTTTTTTAGGTTAAGAGAGGAGTCCAGGTAAAATCCTAAAGTTTTTACCTTCGGCATAACCTTAATCATGTTATTATCAATGTTGAAAGATGTGTAATAAGGGGTTCGTTTTTTTAAGTTAGAGTCAGATCCGAGGAGTAAGATCTCGGTTTTATCGTCGTTCAGGCAGAGGCCGTTGGTTGCCATCCATGCCTGAATGAGGATGTATATTTTGTTCACCAGAGCCAGGTCCTCTTTATAGTTGCCCGAAAGGGGTATGAGGATCTGGGTGTCATCTGCATAATTAGTGTAGGTGACACCCAGTCTGTCCAACTTGTCAAATAGTGGCTTGGTGAAGATGTTATACATAGTGGGTGAAACGCAGGATCCCTGTGGGACTCAACATGTTATTTGGATGGGATCGGCCCAAGAGGAGGTAGAGAAAACTCTCATAGTCCGGTTGGCTAAGAAGGATTGAACCCAGGCAATGGCTTCTCCTGTAAAGTTGGCAGTGAGTCTTAGGTGGCTACATAAGACTGCGTGGTCCACCAGGTCAAAGGCTGCTGACAAGTCCAGCAGTAGTAGCAGGGTGGTTTTGCCATAGTCCTTTAGCTCCTCAATTTTGGTCTTAAGGTCTAGCAAGGCTGTTTCGGTGCCATGGAGAGGGCGGAATCCTGATTGTCGTGAGCCTAGCAGATGATTTGTTTCTAAGTAGTCTTGAATTTGTAGGTAGGCTACTCTATCAATAATTTTAAGTAAAAAGGGTATGGTGGTGATGGGTCTATAGTTGGTGGGTATTGAGGGGTCGAGAGTTTGTTTTTTCAGTAGGGGGAGGACCCAGGATTCTTTCAGGTTGGTGGGTACCGTGTTTGATTTAAAGGAGGAGTTGATTAGCTTTGAGATAAAAGGGCTAAGTCTCTGGCCGCATCCTTTATTATTTGCGCTGGGCAACTGTCACCCTTGCAGTTGGAGGGTTTCAAGGAAAGAATGACCTTTTCGGTATCAATGATTGAGATTGTTTTAAAGCTGAATGGTGGAAAGATATTGTGCTCGGAGGGCGGTGGTAATAGTTGGTCAGCGATGGGCAGGGAGTCTTTTTTTATGTTGTTATTTTGAGTTGGAGGGAGGAGATTTTATTTGATAGGGCGTTCTGTATATTAGTACACCATATCTTATCCTTTGGGACAGTGTCAGCTGGTTGTATTGGGTATTCCATTTCACAGAGGATGGAGAAGAGTTCCATTGTATTTGATTGGGCCTTTGTGATTCTGTCATCAAATACGTTTTTTTTTTGTGTTGATAATTTCTTTCTTATAGTGTTTGGATAGTTGGGCTAGTTTAGCTTTATTGTTGTCGGTAGGCGAATTGCGCCAGATAGCTTGTAATTTTCTTTTCTGTTTTCTTAGTTCATTGAGTTGGAGGGTGAACCAGGCATTCAAGTGCGCTTCCTGTTTACTTTTACGCAGTTTAGTAGGGGCAATGGTGTCTAGTGCCTTAGTCATGGCATGGTTGAAGGTGTCAACTAGGGTGTCTGGATCAGTGTTATTTTCCAGGCCGTTAATGGTGGGGAGGAGGAGGGGGATGAGTTTTTCAGCAGAGATATCTTTTCTACTTCTGGTAGGTAGAGAGGGTATCATGCTGATAGTTTTGGGGAAGAGGAGATCAAGTGAGGCAGTGAAGTTGATTAGGTAGTGGTCTGTCCAGGGTTGAGGGACAATGTCGGTAATGGTAATGTTACAATTAAGTTCAGATACCCAGTCAAGGGTTCTGCCCTTGATGTGGGTGGGTGAAAGGACTTTTTGGGTAAGCCCGTGGTCGTTGAGTAAGGCTGTTATTGGGTGGGCATGATTGTTGTCAGGGTCATTGAAGCCGATGTTAAAGTCGCCCATCAGTAGGGTTTGGGAGTGATTTTGCGTATTGTTCGCTATGAGGCTAGTGAGGTACTCTTCGAAGGTCCCTAAAGGTCGTGGAGGCCTGTAAATCAGGTGGATGGTCAGCGTGCAGTTATTGGAAAGCTGCAATGTGGCTGTGAGTATTTCACAGGATGAACAGGGAGGCGAATTCTTCAGTCTGATAGGTAAGGTATTTTTAGAGATGATGGCTAGGCCACCACCTTTAGTTTTTGGTCTATCTACTCTGAGTATATGGTAACTGTCAGGTACAGCTAACATTAGAGTCGGACCTGCTGCCTCGTGAAGCCAAGTATCTGTGATGGCGAGTAGGTCCAAATTGCCATTACTTAGAATGTCAGAAATGTCAGGGGCATGGGCTACCATGGATCTGGCGTTGATGAGAGACCCAGTTAATGTCAAGGAACTTTTAGGGGTGGGGTTTTGTAAAGGTTTGATTAAGTGTTTGCCTTGATTTAGGTGCTTCTTTGTGTAAGATAGGGGAGGCACCGGGTTTGGGATCTCTTTTTTAGTTGCTTGTGCACATTTGGCTAAGTAGTGTGGGGTTGGGGGAATCCAGTAGTATTGTAATTTATTTTAGGTTCGTAGATGCGAGGTGGTCTTGCTCGAAGTCTAATGTTTCGGTCCAAGGGTGGGCTTGTATTTAAGGCGGCGGAGGCCATGGTGGTGAGGAGCGCAACCGTAAGTAGGAGGGTCAGAGTGTTTACGTTTTTACTCATGGTGTTGGGTGCACCTAGGTTCAGGATCCTCAGTAGTGACCAAGAATGACCTGTGGCGATAGATGCAATGGAGCTAAAAAAAGGGTTCACCTAGATTGAGAAATCACACAAAAAATGTAAAGTGCATGTGCAAGCAGACACAATTGAGCAGTAAGGTTCACCTACATTCAAAATTCACACTAGGCTAAGAATGGCATATGCAGTTTGAGCAGTAAAGGGTTCACCTAAATTAAATTCGCACTAGGCTAAGAATGGCATGCGCAATTTGAGCAGTAAAGGGTTCACCAAATTCAAAATTCACAAATAAGGCTAAAATGGCTAGTGCAAAGAGATGCAGTTGACCAGTACGGTTCACCTAAATTCAAAATTCACAAATAAGGCTAAAATGTCATGTGCAAACAGATGCAGTTGACCAGTAGGGTTCACCTAAATTCAAAATTCACAAATAAGGCTAAAATGGCATGTGCAAACAGATGCATTTGACCATTAGGGTTCACCTAAATTCAAAATTCACAAATAAGGCTAAAATGGCATGTGCAAACAGATGCGGTTGACCAGTAGGGTTCACCTAAATTCAAAATTCACAAATAAGGCTAAAATGGCATGTGCAAACAGATGCGGTTGAACAGTAGGGTTCACCTAAATTCAAAATTCACAAATAAGGCTAAAGTGGCATGTGCAAACAGATGCATTTGACCATTAGGGTTCACCTAAATTCAAAATTCACAAATAAGGCTAAAATGGCATGTGCAAACAGATGCATTTGACCATCATGGTTCACCAAATTCAAAATTCACAAATAAGGCTAAAGTTGCATGTGCAAACAGATGCAGTTGACCAGTAGGGTTCACCTAAATTCAAAATTCACAAATAAGGCTAAAATGGCATGTGCAAACAGATGCATTTGACCATTAGGGTTCACCTAAATTCAAAATTCACAAATAAGGCTAAAATGGCATGTGCAAAAAGATTCAGTTGGCCAGTAGGGTTCACCTAAAATCAAAATTCGCATTCAGCTAAGAATGGCATGTGCAAATTGGGCAGTAAGGGTTCACTTAAATTCAAAATCACAAATAAGGCTAGAATGTGCAAGCAGGTGCAATTGATCAATGGGGATTCACCTGGCTTCACAGCATAGCTAAAGGACTCGGATGCAGTACCTGGACAGTAGGTACCATGCAGCACAAAGGTTCACCTAAATTCAGGGTCAGAGTAAGGGAGACTTTGGCAGGGCAGTGTAGATTGTCGACGCGGTAAGCCCTAAGCAGGCATAGTGTTTCATGACGAGTACAGTTTTCTTTTCCTTGTAGACTCTCAGAGGAGGGTGGTACTGGAGGCATGTGAACAGTGTACAAGGTACTTTGGGAGTTTGGTGTCATGTAGCTAAAGGTAGCTCCAAATTTTGCAGCTGGGGCAGGATGACTGCTCAAAGGAGCGGGATGAAAATGAGGGTCCATACCTCAGGAAACTTTCCTCAATGTGTATTGAGGAAACAAACAGCAAAGTCCCCAGTGCCCAATCCCTTGGGTGATTTAAGCTCCTCTGGCATCCTTCGGGTGTATTATCCCCGCCTGCATTGGAAAAGAGTGTGCAATAACACCAGGGAGTAACCGTAGAAACGGAAATACTGGTCTACACTGAGCCCCTAGGCCTTTAAAAGTGGGAGCAGGTACTTTTTCATCAAGACTATAACTAAAGGACTATCAATGATGAAGGGGTGGTCACATTGTATAAATCTGTAAATGCTACCTTCGATCACGAACAGCACAAATTGATCCTTTTTTCCTACAAACCCATCTTGATCCACATGGAACCTGTTATCTCTGATTCTTTGCCTCGTTCTTCAATCCTTGGAAATGTTCTTGTGTTTTCCCATACATGTGCAGAAGTCGCTCCTTTGAATGTATCCAAGTCTGGATTCCCGCCAGTTGTCTGTGTCAGCAATCTTTCAGAGACAGACTATTGTTTTTGTAATAAAAAGCAGATAGTCCACAGACAGTCCAGGACCCCTTCATTTCTAACCAGTCTCTCACAATGTATCAAAGCGTTAAACTATATTGTCTCCATTACTGACACAGAGACGGCGCTGGTCTCTCAAATTTGCATGATAAACAGCAACTGCTTCTTCTAATTGGAGTAGTAAAAAACAATTATGCCACTTATTGTATAAGATCAGTGAGCCCCGAAGTGTATCAGTGGTCAACTCCCTCTGTGACTAAGAGAATATCCATCAGGCTGCGTTACCAGCTTCTAAGGGTGCAGCTCGGGCAGGATGACTGCTCAAAGGAGCGGGATGAAAATGAGGGTCCATACCTCAGGAATCCCAAAATCCCCTCATTAGCTACAAGTAGGATATAGGATCAAATTTAAGTGCACCTACTCAGCATTTATGTGCCTCTATGATACAACTATCTCAGCCCTGGAGGACAAGATGTTTTCTTAATACCTGAGGCGTGCATCTAGAAGCCAAAATACATCTCTTACAGTGTCATCTTAGGTCTTGAGGAGTTGGTGATGGGGCACAGTGGCAGTTTAGCGAGAATACAGTTGGCCCGAACATTCTTGTGTGCTATGTGATGTTGATGTGCTGGTGGCATATAGCAACGGGGAGTAGGGCTCAAAAGCCAGTGGTGAGGGCTGCACTCCTTTTGTCTAGCATAAAAAGCTAGAGAAATGTCCTTGATACTTGTTGGAAATGTTCATGCTTAGATGAAATTCACTGAGTCAAACACAGCTCATTCATAGTTTGAGATGTAAAACGTGTTGTTTAATCAGCCGGTATTTGAGGCAATTGCCAATATGCCAATCCATTTCGGACAATGAGTTCCTTCATCAGGGAACATTCTTAACAGTAACAATGGCCAAGTAACCAAAATTATTCCCAAGACTCCAGACCCAGCGTGAAGCAGCAGCAAAGTTTGAATTAAGTCAAATAACAATAATCCATGAGAAATTGGATCATTGTAATCCGTACATTGAACGATGTAGCATGATACGATTAAAACATGTGAGTTCCAGCCATCGGGGTACATGATGAGATTTGTAAAACCAAAATGCCAAGCGAGTTCATAACACAATGCCCGTCTATGTGATAAAATCACATTTGTTGATTACAGATCAGATAGATGACACAGTAAAGCCGGTCATTGAACAGTGCAAGACATCATGTGTAGAAACAGAAGTAATGCTGTGATTCATTTATTCATGCATGGAAAAGTACCAAAAGAAAAAGAGGCAAGCAACAGAAAACAGATAGAAAAAAAAGAAACAAAATGAAAAAGTGTCAGTACACCATCGCTATTCAATTAAGTGCCACTTCATCCTGTACATATGTCATGTTATGTTATGTTATTTGGCATTTATATAGTGCTCCATACATCATTGGTATGATCTCAAAGTGCTTGTGGGTTGAACGTAGGGAATAGGATAGAATACAGTGCTTCGGTGCACTCAATATGTGTGCAGCCAGTGTCATTTGTGTAATGGTGGCTGCATCCTAAAACTAGGTGCGGTGGTAGTGGTAGTAAGAGATCAGTCGAATGTGTGCAGTCAGGTGGTTGGTCTCTGAGACTGCATTCTGGCGGCATTAGGCCTGTGTAGGGCAGTTATGTGTGCAGCTAGACTGATTTTTCCATGAGGTATAGCTGTGTTCTAATAGGTTGTTGAGGTGTTCATAGAGAGTTGTTCGTATGTGTGCAGCTAGGCCGAAATTAATTGAGTGCTATAGCTGGGCTCTATTGTTTGTTGGTGTGAAATGGAGAGTGAGTGTAGTGGCAGGAGAGGTGAGTGTCTGGAGTGCATGTTTTGCGGTAGCGGTACCCTGAGGTAGATTCACAGGTTGGACCGGAGTACGTTTTAATTTGCACGGTCAGACGTTATTATTCTTTCACGCAGCACTGTGTGTCAGGGAGTCCATTTTCTGGGTCCCTGGTTGTGGTTTATGGTGGGTTACAGGGTAGGTCTTGGCAGGATACTGGTTATAGGTCAGGACATATCTCGCAGCAACGTAGTCCTATCGAGCATGCGGTGCTAAAGGTCAGGCCAGACAGAAGCATTGTCGAGCCCGGTTGTTTTAGTGCTTTGGGTGGGTTTTGATCTTAGGTATGTAGTCGGGCAAGGTAGGGAGTGAATGCGTATGATCAACTTGATGGCACGAGTTGCTGTTAGGCTGTGTAGAAGAATCGGGAAGTGGAGAATCAGCAGAAGCATATCCTAGAGTTTGCGGTACACTAAGGCTGCCAAATGTGGCCTCACAGTTCATAATTCCGCCTTGTTGTCTTATTGGTCGGTTTCTGTGATCCCTTCCCTCAGTGTCCGTAGGAACACTTGTTGGCCGGCTGTAATTACTTTCCGGTTTAATGTCATTGAACTCACGATTCTAGGAATTTGGATGAACTTTGGCTGCCTAATCATGGTTTACAGAAAAAGCCAAGTTTATAGAACTTTACGGAAGGCCATGTACTCCTGGGTGTGTCGAATGTGAGGAGAGAGTGAGGTCCACAGGGTTGGAGCCAAGGTTTAGTAGGCAGACCTTCCAATCCTGGTTGAATTGGAGGATGGAATCACTAGTAAGAGGGCAGTGCTTGACCTTAGGGTCGTGATGGGTGGTAGAGTGTAATCTTCTCTTGTAGGTATGCTGGGCTGGTCTTGTGCACTGCTCAGTGGGTAATGCATAGGATTGTGAAAGTGGCCCTTCGTCCAACAGGGAGCCAGTGAAGGCTGTGGAAAGCGGGGGGGCATGTGATCCCTGTGTCCCATTTCAAGAAGGAGTCTGGCGGCAGCGTTTGGGCTCTTTGGAGTTTGTTAAGTTGTTATGCTAGTGTACCTATATATAAGGAGTTGGCATAGTCCAGTCTCCACATAACAGTGGACATGATAGCAGTGAGTCTGTTGGGGTAGGTGAGGGAAGGCAAAATGCGTCTTAGAAGCTTGAGGTGGTAGTGGCAGGATTTTGATACATTATTGATCTGATGGGAGAGGGTTAAGCCTGAGTCCATAGTGCAGCCAACGTTTTTGACTATTTCGGCAGTCTGAGGGGGTGCCAAGGGAGAGGGGTCATGGGAGGGGTTGCGGGAGAAGGGCAAATTTGCCACACACTATGATCTCCGTTTTATCTGGGTTCAGAAGGAGGTTGTTTCTTTTCATCCATCGGTCAATGTCCCTGAGGCAAGCTTCAAGGTTGGGTCGTGGGTTGAAGCTTGTTTTGGGAATTTGCAGGATCATTTGGGTATCGTCACCGTAGTTGAAGCAGGTGAGGTTGTGTGCACAGATGATCCCTGGTACAGTGGTCAAATAGAGATTGAAAAGGATAGCAGAGCAGCAGGAACCTTGTGGTACTCCAGTGTTCACATTGAGAGCAGGAGAGAGAAAAGGGGAGAGGAAAGATATGTGTTCCCTGTTGTTGAGGAATGAGGCAATCCATTTGAGTGCCGAGGCTCGGAATCCTAGGGAGTGGAATCAGTCAAGGAGGATAGAATGGTTAACGGTGTCAAAGGCAGCTGACAAATCAAGGAGAACCTGCGCTGCGCAAAACTTCGAGTCTGCCAAAGCGTATATCATGGACCCAAGCAATAGAGCTGATAGGTCCCTAAACCACCTTAGTAGAACCGTGAACAAAGGTAAACCAACCCAGCAGTGAGGAGTAACTCAAAAGGTAAAGCTCAGAATATGACTGAACTCCTCATACATAATAACCAAAAGCCACCATGAGCCTGAAAAGCTCATTGATGCCAAAAATGAGTCAAACATCATAGTGTGACTAAAACAACTGCAGCAGGAAATTCAATATAACAAACCAACCTAGCAAAATGCTAAAACCAACACATCAATCTCCTCTGTCAGTCTAGAAAAGCTAGACACCCCTGGAACGGAAGGTAATGCATGATAATTGGATGGCCGAAGACCAACCACCTCATTTAAAGTGTTAAGAATATATGCTCATTAGTCATTACATAGCTATTAGCTCAACTAGAGTGCGGCCATTTTAAGATGACCAGAATCGCCATTTTGTTTTCTCTCTCTGGTCTCTCTAACGTTGCCACTTTGCCTCATATAAAACTGCTTTGCTGTAGATATTATTTCGCTTCAATGGTCCAAGGTTACTAAAGACATGATGAAACATTACGCTGGAGAGCCAGACAGAAATGCCCGGTTCCCTCCTTCACATATCCTTGAAGGCAAGGAGCAAGGCATGTTAATCAGTACAAGGATGCCAGCGAGTCTCCTTAAAAGAATAGCAATGTACAAAACTAATATTAAAAGGTTTGAATTATGCTCCTCTTACGGCCCCCCTTTCTGAGCACTGTGAGGCCCCAGGGAGCAAGTGGACCTCTAGAGCATGAATCGAAACCAGGAGATAGTGAGGCCTGGAATGTGCCAGTCCCCTACACGCAGCTTGCACATGAAAACAGCTGTGTTCTCTCAAATAAAGAATTGTGTCTGTAAATTCGAGATTGCAAACTGTTACTAAATATGGTGTTCTGAAGTGTCATATTCGTCACCATGGTCAATCATCGCCTCCAATTCAAAGGCAATGAATTAGGGGCGGCATCGAATGTGTCATTACTGATTATAAGATGCTCATTTTTTATGTACGTAACTGATGTACAATTTTTGCTTTTTTGCGTCCCCCGAGGTCTGTTAGACACACTTTGCGGGGTGTGGGACCATTTGGCCAACTGGAACTATTTGTTTTGCAATAAACCCTAGATTTTGGGAATACAACCTTGTGTCTGGTGTATCAGTTCGTTTGTGGTGATTGTGCCTTGTTTCCACATCCCAGGGTCCCTCAGGGGCCCCTTCAATATGGTGCCCGAATAGGGACCCTCCCCCACTTCTTCCATCGTGTACGTTGCAAAAGAAGGAAGGCGGTAAGAACGGCGAGGACGGGAGCAATCGAGCCGGGATCAAGAGGTGTCCGGGGTGCCCTGCGTAAGTGATGAGATTCCTTGCTGCAGATCTGCATACAGCTGATCCCTGATCGACGTCCCAGCCAGCGAACAAGGAGGCGAGGGTCCCGAAACTAAGCCGAGCCAAGATACGCAGACACAACGTCATTGGTTGCGTCAGTATACGGACGAATTGTGTCTTGAAAAGACAAATTGACTAATCAGGTGAGTCGTGCCCCAACTCGTAAGTGATCCTGATATTGGTTGAGAGTTTATTTTGCAAAATCAAACACCCAGAGTAAGTTTGATTAGCCAAGGGTAAGGTTAAAACATGCCTGGGGTATTGTCCACCTTAGCAGGGTTTTTCCACTGCGGCGAACAATCTTTGGAAACTGGCCAGGTCGCGCCTCCGGGGGGAACACCAGCTTGTGATATGTATGTGAAGTATGCCCACTAGTCAGCCAGCCCCAAGTGTTTCGCAATTATCACAGCCCCAAAAGACATATCTCACTCTCACTGCCCCCTCCGTATCTCCCGGTCAAGAGGGTGCCTCTGTCCCGACGGCCCCCCCATGAGCGAATTTGAACAAAGTGAATGTATGAGAGTGACCCGCAGCAAGGAGAGAAAGCGTGAGCTGCAAGAACAGGCGGAAATGTATATAGATGAGAATGATGGGGCATCCACGCTAGCGTCACTGTATGACTTCAGAAGGAACAATGAAAGACAGTTATTGTTGGAATGCATGGGTGAATATTTGTCGGCACAATGGAAAAAGTTGATTGGGAAGTTACCACTACAACGATTGTTGGATTTTAATGCATTAGCCCGTTGTAGAGGGAGAGATGAATAAATAAAAGAACATGTGAGCAGACTGTTTGAACTTAAGAATGAACTTGATGAGGAATATTCCGAAGTACTTGCTACACCAGGGTATAGGAGGAAGGATATTGAGAGAGGTAGGAAGAAAGTGGCGGGACCTTATATGCAGAAATCTTTGCCGCCACCAGTGGATTTCAGATCTGAGTCTTCCGCAATGGAAATACACGGAATATTTCATTAATATTCTTTACCGATGAAAAGGAAAGCACTGCAGACAATGGTTGAATATCTGATAAACAGAGATATAAGCGAGGAGAAAGCCAGTCCCCCCCGAGACAATGGCAGTATATAAAAGGGCAATGGAACGAGGGATGGGAGAAACAGCCTTATCCCTCGATCTGGGGATATTGTTGCATATGAGAGAAGGGGGAGGAACAGTGAGTGTGGCATTCCCCATGAGGGAAGTGCCCCCTATCTTTATACCAAAGGTAGAGACTCCCGCGGTAGGCACTGCACCAGCTCAGGTAACTCCAGCACATTACACAGCCCAATATGTGCACGTCCCCTTCTCTAGACAGGAAGTGAATAATATAAAACAAACGATCCCTGACATATGAAAAAATCCATTGGGTTTCTATAAAGAAGTAGAGTCTTTATTGCAATCCTCAGTGTTCACTATGAGTGATATAGATCTAATATTCCCTGTAATTCTGCCAGTGGACATATGGAAACGAATAAGGAAGGTAGATGATGAGACAGCCTATGGCACCACTTGGGCAAATTTAATACAGGAGGATAAAGATAAAGAAGTGGGCGCAAAGCCAGGGCCGAATATGATAGCATTGCCGGCACGAATAGTACAAAAATTAAAAGAATTTGTCCCAGAGAAAAGAATTCAATGGGACAAATTGACTGCGTTTGTTCAAGGTCAGCACAAGCTGGCTACAGGTTATTTTAACAGATTCGAAGAAGTATTTACAGATTTCAGTGGGCAGGATGTAAGCACGGAAGCGGGAAAAAGGTTATTTGTTGATAAATATGTTAGAGGATTAATACTCCCGATTCAAAATTTAATAATGACATCAGAAAGTGCATGGCAAGCAAAAACGCTAGGAGAAGTATTACACATGGCCCAATTTTACGAGAGTAAATACCGAAAAAGAAAGAGAAGCGAAGGATAGAACGAATTTGAAAACTAGGGTGTTACTCCAGCAAGTATCGGGACACAACAGGGGAAGGGCAAATGCACAGGGCAGGAATAATTTAAACATGCATGGAGGGCCTTTGGGATTAAATCAATGTGCGTATTGCTGAGAGGAAGGACACTGGAGAGCGCAATGTCCACATCTGCAAAATAGAGGCGGGTATGGCCAGAGAAGGCAGCACAGAGGGCACCCAGGAACAAATGGCCACAACAGAAACCATATGCAGCAGCACCAGAATAATCAAGGGAGTGGTGCACAGAATCAAGGCCAGGCTCCGAATCAAACTACTTTTGCCCAGAGTCAAAATCAGCAGGGTATACAAAATGGAAATAGAGGAAGAGGTGGGAACATTTTGATACTCAATCGGGTGCATATTACAATAATAGCAGTGAATAAACTTCGGTGATGTGTTGTTACCGCAATAGGACAGCCCACGACAGGGGTCGGAACCAGTGTCTATTCCCGTGAATCAGAAAGGACCCTACGTATGAAAGTCGGGAATGAAAAGAATAGATTCCACGTAGATACGGGGGCACAGAAGTGCTCGATAGACCATCACTTAGTTCCAGATATACCTCTGCCAGGGCGGGAAAATATCTCAGTAGGGTTCTCACGTACCCCAGTAATAAATCCCAAGTCCAAATCAGTAGCAGTGACAATAGGGCCTTTTACTGAACATTGTCCATTTATTTTAACAGAGAATTGTGGGGAGAATCTCCTGGGATTGAATTTATTGAAAAAACTAAGCACAGTTATCCACTGTACACCAGATGGGGTATTCTTGATGATTTCCCTTCAGAATATGCCAACATCTGAATTTGTGACTAAACCTTTAACAGGGGAATTGAGTAAGGTGCCAACTTGTATTTGGGCAGTGAATGACAATGATGTGGGATGCTTGAAGATAGAGCCAGTGAAAATTGTTTTAAAAGAAGGAGTAACGTTACCGCGCATCCCGCAGTATAACATTTCAACAGAAGGAGAGAAAGGATTGAAAAGTATTGTTTCTGATTTGGTGAAATTGGGAGTGATTGAAGAGATTACAGGCAACACATGCAACAGCCCCATTCTTCCAGTGTATAAGAAAGGGGGTAATGAGGTACCGTACCGTTTGATAATTGATTTGCGTGCATTAAACAAAGTAGTATATCCCCAATTCCCGTTAGTTCCAGACGTAACCACAATTTTGACAATGATTCCTGCTTCAGCAGAATACTTTAGTGTTATTGATTTGAAGAATGCTTTCTTCAGCATTCCAGTACACAAGGAAAGCAGATATTTGTTCGCCTTCACGTTAGGAGGGCGATCATTCACATTCACACGCATTCCACAAGGCTACACCGAAAGTCTGAGTATATACAGTAGAGCATTAAAAGAACAGCTAGACATGTTAGAACTTCCGACAGGTTGTGTATTGCTCCAGTACATTGATGACCTATTAATTGCTGCTGACACGGAAGAGATTTGTAAAAAAGGTGCTGTCTTGTTATTGACTCATCTAGTTGTGCATGGCCATAAAGCAAGCTTAAAGAAATTTCAGTATTGTCAGAAGGAGGTAGCTTATTTGGGTTACCTACTCTCAAAAGAAGGGAGAAGCCTAACGCCAGAGAGAATAGAGAGCATTTCTGGTATGCCTATTCCAAAGACACAGAAAGGAGTTAGAGCTATAATTGGCATGGCTTCTTATTGTCGTCAGTAGATTATGAATTTTGCATTCATTGTGAAGCCAATGGTGGAGTTGGCAAAGAAGGATGTAGTGATGCCGTTCCAGTGGAATGAAGAATGTCAGAAAGCATTTGATTTGCTTAAAACTAGGCTGTGTTCTGCTCCAGTTTTGGGCACGCCAAATTATAAAAAAGTTTTTAGGTTGTTTGTGCATGAGAATGAAGGCTGCGCGTTATCTGTTTTAACGCAGGAACAAGGTGGAAGAAATAGGCTGTGCAGTTATTTTCTTCTGCGCTGGACCCTGTAGCACGCGCACTACCACGATGTTTGCGAGCTGTTGCAGCGGCTGCTGCGTCAGTGAAACAAACAGAAGGGATGGTATTGGGGCACACTTCAATTTTGATGGTGCCACATGCCATAGACGTTCTACTCAATAGAACGCAGACGCAACACCTCGCCTCTGCTAGATTAACTAGATATGAAATAGTGTTGTTCGCACCCCACATTCAAATTATGAGGTGTAACGCTTTGAATCCAGCAGAATTGATGCCAATGCCTGAGGAAGACATTCGTGGAAATGAATCACCCCCCATGATTGTTTAATGGTTACTGAGGAAGAAACAAAAGGGAGAATTGATTTAAGTGATACTCCACTAAAAGAACCAGATGGAGAACTGTTTTGTGACGGTTCCTGCTTTAAATTACCTGACGGCACATCAACTGCCGCATATGCCATCACCACTTTAAAAAGCATTGTAGAGAGTAAAAGAATTCTCTACAACTCCGCCCAAGCTGCGGAAATACTTGACTAAACGAGAGCCTGTGAGATTTCTGAAAATCTAAGCGTGAACATATACACTGACAGCCAATACACCTTTGGCGTGGTTCATAATTTTGGCCGACTTTGAGCCGAGAGAGGTTTTCTAACATCACATGGGGCTAGAATCCAACATGGTCCTTTGATTGTACGATTGCTGTCTGCACTTACGTGTCCAAAGCACTTGGTGATAGTAGAGTGTGAAGCACATAAAAAGGTGACATGCAAGGTGGAAGAGGGAAACGCATTTGCAGACAGAATTGCGAAACAAACTGCCACTGATTTGAACACGAAAATGTTAACAGTACAATCGGAGGAAGTACCCTGTATGATAGAGAATGCAATTGTCACTGTCAAAGAGATGCAGGCGGAAGCGTCTGCAGATGAAATACAAGGGTGGGCTGAGGGCTCTGCAGAATTGGATCTGGAGGGTTGTTGGGTGGACAAGAAGAGCAGGAATTGGATGTTGCCAAATGCCTATGTAAATGAAATGGTTACAATAGCTCACAGTCCCACCCATATTTGTGCAAAGAAAATAATTCAACATCTAGCCACAGTCTGGGAAAATCCACTCATAAAAAAAGAATGCTGAGAGGTTGGTACAGAATTGTATCCCGTGTCTATAACACAATGTGGGGAAGGGAACGGTGACTCCAACAGGCAGTTTTGGCCCTCCCTCTATGCCATTTGAGGTGATCCATTTTGATTTCATAGAAATGGAGAGATGCCAAAACTTGAAGTATGTTCTGGTGGTCATATGTGCATTCAGCAAGTGGGTGGAAGCGTATCCATTGAAAGACTGCACTGCCATGAGCACGGCAAAAGTAATGCTGAAAGAGTATTTCTCTCGCTTTGGTCTGCCCCGTGTCATATGGTCGGACAATGGTCTGCATTTTGTAGGTGCAGTAATACTGCAAATTTGCACAGGTTTACAGATTGATAAGCGATTCCATTGTTCGAGACATCCGATGTCGGCCGGTCTTATTGAATGCCACAACAGAATCTTGAAGTCCAAGATTAGCAAGATCTGTGCAGGAAGCAAGCTAAGTTGGGTAGATGCATTGCCAATAGCGTTACTGTGTATGCGAACATCTGTGCAGGTGAGAACTGGGCTCTCCCCGTACGAAATTATCATGGGGAGACCGGCGAATGTTTGGTGTGCACCTCAGCCGAAAAAAGGCTAAGGGAAGTGGAATATCCTGTACTTAGCATTTATTGTGAGCTGTTAATGCAAAAAACTGCGTTTGATTCATCAGCAGGTGCAGGAGGCGCTGCCTATCAGATACACTGCCCCAGGACATGCATTGGAGCCAGGAAACCGGGTGCTAGTGAAAAATGTTGAACGGAAAACATCGTTAGCACCCAGGTGGCGTGGGCCCTACCAGATCCTCCTGACTAAGCAGACGGCAATACGGGTGGATGGACGAAAGGCGTGGTTACATGCCACACACGCCAAGAAAGTCCCACCACCACTTGACACTTTGACTGATCAGGAGAACGACCAGAAAGAGACAGCGGTTAAAGAAACGAACAATACAATTGCCAGTTCTTTGCCACAGAAACTGCCTGATCCTGAAACAAAGCCTGATGAGATTGCCATATAGGAGGAAGGGCAAAGAGTGTCCCAACGTTGTCCAGCAGATTCTGCATCACTGCTGGCCGACATCAAGCGCATACCTCTGTGGCGCCCACCATCTTCCGTTGCACCACAGCCTGCATCGTCGCCTGGGCACCCATCATCATCTGCCATTGTGCCCCAGGCTGACTCCAAGCTTGAGACCGGAAGTGCACCCGAACTATTTTTCGATCGAATGATACCGGGAGCAAATCGGTATAATCTGCGGAGCAGAAAAAAGGAGTTATCGCATCTTCATCTTTTTGTGGTTTTATCGCCTCTGTTTCCTATTCTCGGATGAAGTAGGAACTGGAGACCTAGGGGAGAGTGGCGTGAGAGTTGTGCAAGCCAGACAGCTCAGCAAACGCAACTCCTCTGTGCTAAATCCATGTGTCTGGAACCCGAGCGGACAAGCAGGGCGCACATGGTACAAAGGCAACTGCTCTGAAACTCTAGAGCAATGTGCAAATACACATAGATCTTGCCAAACGACTAAGCAATCCAGGCTGATAAGAACTGGCATGGAAAGAACGTAGACATTTAACGAACTCTCTAACATTCCAAGAAGCGCATCGACAGGAGATATCCACGACGAGCATGGCGGAAGAAGAAGGACGAGAGAAGATGCCGGAACCAGCAAACGTCCCCTTCTGCACCAATGCTGATAATGAGTTAAACGCAGTACATAGAAAGGTGAAAAAAGGACACAGTCGGAAGAATTGTATGCTGGGTCTAACAATATTAATGTGTATAATGAGTATACTAGCCCCAATATTGACCGTATCAGTATTATGGTACCTGGAGGAAATGCACCCTCTACAGGTACTCTTGCCTATTGTGAACATTTCCACGATGGAAAGCCCAGTTCATGTGATTTCCTATACCTTGTCCCCAATGGAAGAGAGACATAGGGAAGGGTATAGGAACAACACATTACTATTGATAATGAACATGACACACTCAATACTAAGAAAAAAACAACTGTTGGGTTTGCGCCCACTTGCCCCAGAATAGGATGGTATGTACAGCCCCCGCCATTGACTTCTGCATGCTATGCCTCTCTGAGTACCTTATATTATGGGAAATGGAACGGAAGTGAAACTGGTCAACTAGACAAAACAAACATGAATGAATTCGAGGAAGTGATTATGAAACCGGCGGGTTGCACCATATTCCATAAAACTCGATTAATTACACCAGCAATAATGCCACAGGATAGATTGTCTGTGCCCTATAAATCATCTGTGAGCACGTTTCATATGAACCCAGAAGGAAACAAGGATGCAACGCCCCCTTCCTATACAGTAAATTATAATCCACGTTCTGTCTCTTTGTTTACAGAAAAGGGCTCTTTTCAGGTGGGGACATTCACTAGATGCAAAAATATAGCATTCCTTGATAAAGAAGTGGAACCAATATATGTGGGAGATCGTGTGTACTTTATATGTGGGGAAAAAGCATATCCTTGTTTACCTAGAAATTGGGGAGGTACTTGTTATTTAGGTTTTCTATTTCCTGGGGTGTTTCTTTCAAAAACAGCAGATATAGCCAAATTGACCAGGTCACGACCTCGCCAGAATATTGAGGACGGGTTGATTGTAGAAGATATAGCAAAATCATTTATACCGTTTTGGGGCCAAGCAATAAACTCTTATAATATAAGACGACTGTCCAGAATATTAGAAGAGACAATACATGGAACAACCCACATATTATATAACATGTCTCTTGAGGAAAAAGGAATTAGATTGATGTCACTACAGAATAGAATGGCCCTTGATATAATCTTAGTTGATCACGGCAGTGTTTGCAAAATTGTGGGATCAGCGTGTTGCGTATTTGTAAGTGACTCCTCCCCCACGATTTTCGAAGCGATAAGAAAATTGCATGTATTAAGCTCTGATCTTCACCCACTTGAAGGAGGCTGGGAATTGAACATAAGCTCCTGGTTCTGGGAAGTGTTGCGGTCCTGGGGATGGAAGCTATTTGCAATCTTAGTAGCAATTCTGGGAATATTCGTGACATGTTGTTGTTGCTTACATTGTCTCCCCATAGTATGCATTGAAATTAGTGAGGAATGGGTACAAATGGTAGAACGAAAAAATATTATTAGACCAAACACTCACAATAGTAATGCATCCGATACCATTAAAGAATTCATGGCAATCGATATTGAAAATAATAAGGAGGAGACAATGAGTGAATGTGAGTCAGAGTTCGAATCAGATTCCGAGTCTAATCTAAACACTTGGTCAGAAGAAGATGCAATGTATGGATGAGGCATTTGGCATACGGCCAAAAGGAGGGTTTGTCAGTCTAGAAAAACTAGACAACCCTCGAACGGAAGGTAATGCATGATCATTGGTTGGCCGAAGACCAACCGTCTCATTTAAAGTGTTAAGAATATATGCTCATTAGTCATTACGTAGCTATTAGCTCAACTAGAGTGCGGCCATTTTAAGATGACCAGAATCACCATTTTGTTTTCTCTCTCTGCTCTCTCCAACGTTGCCACTTTGTCTCATGTAAAACTGCTTTGCTGTAGATATTATTTCGCTTCACTGGTCCAAGGTTACCAAAGACATGTTGAAACATTATGCTGGAGAGCCAGACAGAAATGCCCGGTTCCCTCCCTCACATATCCTTGAAGGCAAGGAGCAAGGCATTTTAATCAGTACACGATGCCAGCGAGTCTCCTTAAAAGAATAGCAATGTACAAAACTAATATTAAAAGGTTTGAATTATGCTCTTCTTATGGCCCCCCTTTCTGAGCACTGTGAGGCCCCAGGGAGCAAGCTGACCTCTAGAGCGTGAATCGAAACCAGGAGATAGTGAGGCCTGGAATGTGCCAGTCCCCTACGCGCAGCTTGCACATGAAAACAGAAGCGCTGTGTTCTCTCAAATAAAGAATGGTGTCTGTAAATTCAAGATTGCAAACTGTTACTAAATATGGTGGTCTGAGGTGTCATATTCGTCACCATGGTCAATCATCGCCTCCAATTCAAAGGGAATGAATTAGGGGCGGCATCAAATGTGTCATTACTGATTATAAGATGCTCATTTTGTATATATGTAACTGATGTATACTTTTCCCTCTCTTGCGTCCCCTGAGGTCTGTTAGACACACGCCGCGGGGCGTGGGACCATTTGGCCAACTGGGACTATTTGCTTTGCAATAAACCCTAGATTTTGGGAATACAACCTCGTGTCTGGTGTATCAGTTCGTGTGTGGTGATTGTGCCTTGCTGCCACATCCGAGGGTGCCTCGGGGGCCCCTTCACCTTCTTATTTCAAAACACCCCTTTGTTGCCAAAGAGTCCAGTCTGTGTACCCAAAAGGCTTCCCTTTGTACCCTACTTCATTCAGTGTCACCACAGAATGAGTTGAGGACTTCGAGTTCTGGAATTTCATTGGGGCAATTGAATGTTCATGTTTGTTGAAGTCACTGGCTACTGCTGAGTTCATGTTCCCTGTGTGAATGCATGACTTATGCTTGTTCCATCGAATTCTCACTTTTCTTGCAGTTTCCCCCACGCAGTAGATGCCACAAGGGCATCAAATACAGTACACCACATTCTTGGAGATGCAAGTCATAAAATCTTTCAATATAAACCTTTCCCCTGTTAGTGGGTGGAACACATATGGGACCTTAGTGACACTGTTACAATGGCCACAATTTAATCAGGCGTGCATGCCTTTTCTACTAACATTTGTAGCTGATGTCTGATCCCTATTGCAAACTAACATAACTCTCAGGTTCTCACTTCTCTGATATTCGAACGTTTGTCAAAATATCCCAATGTTTCAATATACCTCTTTTGATTTTTTTGACTATGTAGAGAGAATTAGGATACAAAAACTGAAGGTAGAGAATTATTTTTAGGTTTGATCTGCAAGAACATTGGCCTTTTGGTGTTGGATGCTTTCTCTGAGGCAACCTCCAGATCCTGTGTAGGATACCCTACATCTCTGAACTTTTGGAAGAGTTTATCAAATTCCTCTCTACACTGTTCAGGATCACTTACAATCCAATTAACAGTTAACAATTGTCCATATGGTAAGTTCTTAAATGTGATGGGCGGATGGAAGCTCATCCCATGTAGTAAGTTGTTCCTATCTGTTTCGTTGATGTATAGTGTGGCAGAGATGGTGTTGTTCATACAGAACTTTGGGAGCATTTTGGGTTAAACGGGTACCATTTGATTTCGCGTTGGCATCAGTATCTCAAAGGTCAATGGAGGAGCTGTTCAAGGGTATGCTCCAGTTGAAATACTTCAACATTGAAGATATTTATGAAAAACAAACATGAGTATATTGGGGTATTGCAACGGGTTCTACAGGTTTCATGCGACATTAAATTAACCATTTCACTGCCAGGACTTAAAATATTTCCTATGGAATTTAGGACTGGAAATGTAAATAAATATCAGGGAGAAAGTTGTCACCATTTCATTAAGGTGAAACCTCAATGGACTGACTTTTAGCAAAATGTAATTGGTTATAAAATTTGATCCATTTGATGAATCTGCATGAATGTTTCCAGAACAATTTGACAGACAGGCAGCTACCATCTGAACAGTTTTCCACAAATCCATCCCATGGCTCAATAGTCATGAGGCGTGACATTGGAGTTTTGCATTTATTTTTCCATAGAGAAATTTTCTTCTTTAACATTTCTGATCGATGGACCCATTAAAGTATGCAATGGGGCTGGCCAGAGCATGATTTGCACTGCAGCTCATCCTCCGGGAAATGCAGAGTTCACCTTTGTGATTAAGGGGGCCTGTGCATTGCTTAAATGAATGCAAATGAAGAAAGTGCACCCTAAGTGGATTTTTCATTTGGATTCATGTTTGAGAATCTTCCACTACAGCTTCTCAATTCGTTTCCCGGCCTCTGATTTGCTGCCCCCCCAAATGCTTCCTAGAGCTTTATAGCTTATGACTGACCACCTTCAACTTCCGTAAGTCATGACCTCTGATGTATTTACCACGGTGGGATTACTGCTCATAGTAAGTCCTCCAAAATCCAGAGTTAGATGTATGAAATCCAAAAATGGGGACTAATACCAATGTTACTGTACTTATAATCAGGAGTGGTAATTCGTCCAGACAGAGTGGCAGTATTGATAAACAAGTTTGGCAATAATTCCAACAGTATTAACACTTAGTGCATAATGAGTGTTTTGTAATTTTCTTTCTTCCCGACTTGTCTTCTATGCATGAGTGATCATGTCATGAGTGTTCTATATTTAGAATGTGCTGTGAGTGCTGACTGCTGAATGTTCTATGTGTGACCGGTGACAGGTGAACAGAGACTGGCTGAGAGAGGTGTGCTGATGGATGTTCCCTACTATACGCAAGTCTGGTCTCCTGTAACCTTTGGGGCTGATCCAGCGACGTCATTTCACCAAAATGCCAGGGGTAGCGGAAGTGACATCACATGACCCTTGACCTCTGATGACATCACAGGAAGTGATGGCATTTGACCTCACCCCCAAGTGACATCACAGGACCTTCAGATGTGTCCAACACCCGTTTTTCCACCTAGAACATTCAAACACACACTGTCAAATTCCTACTCCTTCTCTTACATCCACTCTCACTGCATTCTCCACACAGGAGCACACCCACCCACAACATACATAAACACAAACTAGCACATTTCTTCTCATTGACGTACCACGCACTGAGCACATACATACATCTGACACGCACACCACAAAAGCAAAATACACATCACATTTTTTTTTTTAAAAGCCTTCTTACCTGTTTTTTTCAGCTTTGGTCTGTCACTCAAGGTCACCCTCGGCTCTTCTGTGCTGCTCACAAACAGGAACCAGGAAGCTGGGAGAGCTTTGTGGTTCCTGTATATGAGCCACGAGAAAGCCAGAGGAGAAGGTGTTGGAGCTGAACGTGGCATGTGACACGTGCCACATGTCATGGTCAGCTCACCCTACTGAGCGTTTCCATCTCGTGCTGCAAGCCCTGGCCCAGTCTTCACCGTGATGGGTGAGGACTCAGCTGCCCCTCCCCAGATCTGGTGTGGCGGGGCCCTCACTGCTCCAGTACCCAGGAGATTCCATGAAAAAATATGGTTACTCTTTTACTGGGGTAGCAAGGGAGGCCACACATGGGTAGCAAGGGAGACAACAGGGGTCACAGGTGCCACCCCTGCAACCATCAAATGACATCCCTTGGCTGACCTATCCTGTACAGTAACAGGTAAAGAAGCTTTCATGTTGTACCTGCAGCTCCTGGTCATCTCTGGGAAAGGACACTCTGCCACAGAGGCCCGTTATGTTTTTGTGTGTTATATTTTGATGTTTGTGCTGTCAGTTTAACTTTTGCAAGGCTACAGTTAGTTTAATCCCTTTCTTAACCTTAGTTAAAGGTTTCCCCCACTCTTAATTTATTCATTAATTTTACTTTTGTCTTAGGGATTGTGAGAGTTACAGAAAATTGGAATATGCACCACGATGATATTTTTCAAGAGTTGTTTGGATCTTGTTCATCAAGATCTGAGCAGGATGCGAATGGCAGGGAGAATGCTGTGATGACTGCGCAGCCCATTGTCGTTGAGCTCTGCACAACTTTCGGGATGGGGTAGATGTGCAAGTTCTGCGGCTGCAGGCGGACACTACAGAGTAGGAAGATAAGATGGACACAGCAAGAATGCAGGAGCCAGCAGCTGTATTGGAGAAGGAGGAAACTGAGAAACGTGGGGGGTAGCTGTGGGAGAAAAGAGGAGGTGCTGGACAAGGTGGCTATCAGGGTGCAACAGGACACTTTAAGTAAGGAGGACATTGTGTTGGCTGTAGGGTTTCAGAGGAAGCTATGGCAGGAGAAGGAGTTGGTTAAAGGAATGCAGGCATACAGGGGGCAGCTTTGGGGAAGGAGGGAGGGATAGTGGCTGTTGGATCTCAGGATGTGGCTTACATTATTTATTTAACATTTATTTGTGGTATTTACTGGAAGCAGCCCTAGCTTTGAGATGCAGCTGAGCTCTGTACATCGCAGATTAAACGGATAACATGTTGGGGGGAATGTTACAACGTGGTTGTGGTATATTGCAGTTACGCAACAGGAGCAGTAATAAGGGCTGAGGTGAAGTTAGTTGGGGGATCAGTGGTGTTAAGGTACATGAAGAAAGTGTTCCTTGAAGACAAAAGTCTTTAACTCTTTTTTGATTTGTTGGAGGGTTAGTGTGTGTTTAATGCTGACGGGCCTGAGATTCCATAGCTTGGAGGAAAAGATTGTGAAAGCCTGCTCGCTTCCTGTTTTTCTTCTCTTTTTTGTTTTTGCAGCTCTGGTTCTTGTGGGACATTGGCCACCAGAGATGGTGACCTTGTCAGCCAGGTAGGAGCGAGCATGTAAGGAAACAATGTTCTAAATTATTCAGCTGGTCTTGCAAGTGATGAATACTACTAAAAAGAATGAGAGTTTGAGCCCCAATCTCTCTGTGACAAAAGGCACTTACATGTTAATAGACCAGCACGCAACAACAGTGCTAACGACAGTGGGAACGATGCGGCTGATTGCCCTAATTTTTAGACAAGTGTAGAACCAGTTCTCCACAATGTGACACCACCATCCTCACTTCCCCGCTACGATGGCCCTCACGGACTTCAAATTGAGGATCCAGTAGAAGGAACAAAGTGGTTTGATGGCGGCTACATTTGAATACGTGAGAAGCTTCTAATTTAGCATAATTAACCAAAACTGATATTTTGGTTATGGTTGCAAAGTTGTACAATGGTTTGTGTTAAACAGATAGCCCCTGATGAATTTCCTCGTAATAGTAAAACCAAAGTGAATAGGAAAGAAACATGTTGGGTTTTAGAAAGTTGTATTAACTTGTATGTTGTGAGCAGTATGAATGGTATGCGAGATGAGTACTGTTTTAGACAATCAACTTAGATGTGGTTTTGCACAGCACTAGACACTTTATTCTAAGTCCTGGGAGCTTAGCATTGGTTTGCTCCTGCTGCACTATCATTTTTTCTGTACTGTAACAACTTTAAGAATTGAACCATTGCAAATTAATGCTTCAATATGTTTTTTAACCATTATGTGATAACAATAAAATACGTAATATTTTGAATTAATTGCACACAGATTTAATTGCCTTGCCGATACGCTAGTTTAAGGGGAATCTTCCTCTATTAACAAGTTTTGTTGCTACAAACGCTTTGTTGTTTGGAAGTTAAAGGTGATTAAGCTGTCTGAGGGATTGCTTGTTGTTGTACCCCCATGCCTCCTGCGGTTGTTGTTTGATGAATGCTAGTATCGCAACCCTATGTAGTTTAACAAGTGTGGGAGGAATGCTGCCAAATTTCCAGAGTCCTCTGATGAAATGAGGTGCACCAGCTTGTGGGATGCTTCTCAGTGGTGTTAGGAGGTAAGCCAGTGAGCAGGACACTTCCACCACCTCAGTGATGTGACATATCTGGAGACATTGTCCCTTCTTCCCTAGGCGGAGCCATCCCCTGTGAGACTAGGAAGGTGATCCCATTAAGCAACACCCTCCATGCGGGTTTGGGAAAGCGGGACCTCATTGGCAGTGACACCGCTCCAGGGGACAAGGACTCCGATTCCCATGGGTAACTTCCTATACCTAATGCATTATCTGCCTACATGGGAGTAAGAGAGACTGATAGTGAATCAATATGTCAGACTCAAAACAACCCTGACATTACCTCTATGTGTTTGGCTCACGGTAATGCTGAACTCTCCATAGGCTGGACAGAGCCGGGAGCAAAACGCCCCTTTGAAGTCGTGGAACAAGAATGAAGGGCCAACAACCCTTGAATGGAGAGAGGAAAAACAATATGCGAAGGCAAGCCCCCAACGTGGGGATGTCCGTGAGTGGCATAGCCACGCTGAACAGCGGTGCCAGCTGTGATGCGGGGCAAAGTGGATGACAAAGGGAGACACCACCAGCTTAACACAAAGATGTGCAGGACCCGAAAAGCAAAGGCTACACAACACAAAACTTACCTGGAGGCACGACCACGCCAAGGATATGGTGGGCCCAGTGCCCATGAACTGATGCCAAAGCCAGGCACCAAGGGAGGAGTGAATCATCAACTCTCAAAGTGAGAGCCAAAGTTGCCAGAGGACACCAAGACAAGCGGTACCCAAGAACCACTCTTATATATTTTATTTTATAGGGTATCTGTAAGGTGCCTATACAACAAATGGTGTTTCGAGCCGCCACAAGACAAAAAAAGGGGGAGAACAAGGGAAAAGATAACGATAACAGTCTTACTAGGCCTTGTGACATTCGGATTGTGCAAGTACATTAACAAGAAATGTGGGGGGGCTAGGGGCAGTGCCAATAGGGTGAAAAGGGAAGTTTTCGGTTTGGAGAGAGTGCAAGAGAAAGGGGCATTTAGGAGGGGGCCACAGCAGCAAGGTGAGTGTTAAGATGGGTACAATCCAGGGAATTGCATGGGGTGCAGGGGGTGGGGCTCACATGGTAATTGCGAGGAGGGGGGTGGACTGGGCGGGGGGACTGGTGCCCTCAGAAGGAACCAGCCAGCCAGTCATTGTGGCAGATGGGGGAGTTAGCAGGGGAGTGGGAGAGGGAAGGAAGAAGAGAAAAGATGGGTCTTGAGGAGCTTCTCGAACTTGGGGGCAGGGAGACCATTCCAGAGGGAGGCACCTGTGGAGGAGAGAGATCTACCCCTCACTCACTGCTTAGAGAAGCATCTGATCTGAGAGAGTGTAAAGAAATGGAGAAAACCACCACTGACAAAGTAACGCATCCTCCCTGGAGCAAACCCTCGAACACTGAAGGTACTCAGGTTGACCAGGTCGGTGGGAGGCGGAGAGAAGAAAGAGTGTGTGGGGAAGAAGGAAGGATTTCCCTAAACCCATACCAAGGTCATAGAGCTCGAGAGTGAGAGAGAGCGCGAGAGAAGGAACAGGGTTGCGGGAGCGTGAGAAACCTGAGTAGTATCAACCTACAGAAGTGTCACAGAGCAACAAAGAAAGAGGGGCTACCAATACCTCAGAGTGTTACATGAAAAATTTGGACAGAGGAACCCAAGGAGGCAAAAGGGCACTAATAAACAAAATGAAATATATGAGGGGAACCAACAACAGAACCAAGTGGGGCGAAACCCACCCAAGTGGTGTAGAAGGATCAGGGAAAAATACCTGCACCTACAGAAATGTGGGCACTTTGTTTTTGCATGAACTTAAGATTTAAGGAACTGTTGATTACGGATAACAAGTGGATCCAGAGCTATGAAGAGCGCCTCGAACACCCGAGATAGATTTTTGTTGCACAGCCCCGAGTATAGAATACTCAAGCTAATTTTCTTTTACATTTTTTCGATGTGGTAGAACCCGTTTAGCGGATAGGTTTGGATCAAGGACTATTTTTCTTTTGACTATTGACAGGCACCTTAGTTTAGTCTTGATAGGAAGGGAATTCCCCTTTAGCAGTAGGATACGTGAGGCATTTTCTTTTAAGTTAAATACATTTACTTGGAAACCATGCCCTGTGGCCCGAGTCCTTCTTCTGGCTTGCCACAGTGAGAATGGACTGGGGCCTGTGACATGAATTGGAAGTTATCCTCTGGATGGAATGGCTTGATTTTCCTCACGAGAGATTGTTGGTACCAAACTGTCTGGGTTTCCGTTGCTATTTGGATTCTGATGGGGAAATGGTGCTCAAAGTGGAATACTAGGCACTTGACAAAGGGAGTCAGCTGTGGATCAAAGCACTCTTGGTTATTGGTGGACAGCCTGGTCTCGATTTGGGTGTTATTGGAAAAGAGGAGGACTAAGGTTTTGGTAGGGTTCAGCTTCAGAAATGTGCTGTTTATCCAGATTTGTATCAGGGTGACAAAGCAAAGCAAATAAGTGATGGCTGGAAGGTTTAGAATTAATGTTAAACCTCTGAAAATTGCTCTGGGCAATCTCCAGACCATCGTTCTATGCCTGCCAAGCCATTACACAAGGGGAAGGACCATATGGAAATCATGCTTGTACTCACCCCAAAAAGGGCAGCCCAATCCGAACTGCTAGATCACACCCATTCTGCATGAGATCACAAGCATCTCCAGACATGTTTTGGCCTCACTGGGTGCCATCAGTGAGGAGTAGCTTGGGTCTCTAGGACCATCAGGCACAGGACCCACGTCTGGGCATACCTGTCCCACTCGGGGTGACAAAGCCAAGCAAAGTTGTGATGACTTGTATAAGGGTGAGGCATGGCTTGAGCTTTTGGTCAACTTTGATGGAAACGTTTTTGAGAAAGAGTTGAGTATCACCTTTGTATTGTTGAATTTGGATGTTGTGGCTGACAAGGAGGATCTCAGCTTCCCAATGTAGAGGTTGCAGATCGAGGATAAGAGGATGGATCCTTGTAGGACTCACAGGTGACACGGTATGGGGCTGATTTGGGAGGCTCCATATGGATGAAATAATGTTTGTCTTCTTAGTGTGAAGTAAATCACTGGAGGACACTCTTGCCAATTTCCATGTGGTTGCATAACATGCCAGTGATGGCTTGATGATCCAATGTGTTGGAGGCTGAAGAGAAATCAAAAACTACCACAAGTCAGGGATGCCACTCGTTGAGGTAATGAAGAGCACAGATTATGGCTGGCCTTGTGCAGCATCTGGGTCTGAAGCCATATTGGTGGGTGTGTAGTAGGGTATTGGTGTCAATGTGTGTTTGATGCTGATGTGTGTTTGATGTTGAGTAGCTACAGCTCTTTCAAGGTTCTTACCTAGGAAAGGAAGGTAAGGGATGGAGTGATAGTTCCCCAGGTCATCTGGGCCCAGTGCCTTTTTTTAGCAGCAGAAGTATTTTTCCAGTTTTGAGGGTAGTGGAAAATGTTCCTTGGTTGAGTGGTGGATTGATGATAGCCATAAAAGGCTGGAGTGCTTCAGTAGGGAGTGTCTTGAGGACCTAGCTTTGAGGAAGACTGAGGTGTTCGTCACGTCCTCCATGGACAGAGTTTTGAAGGCAGTCCATGGGGTTTCCCGCACAGAGGAATGAGTGGGGTGTTGTGTGTAATATGGTTGCCATGTATATTTGCCTTTGGAGGAGTAGGAGAAGACGTGGTAGATGTGTCAGTGCAGGAGGCAGCTGCGGGGAGGAGGATGATGAGAAAGTGGCTGTGGAACAGTAGTTGGTGGATGGAGGTGTACAGGAGAGGCTCTCAAGAAGAAGCAGTCAGGAAAGCCGCATCGCATGACAACATGAGGCGTGCACTTTCTTCCATAGTGTGACTGCTAGTAAGTGCACTTGATGGGAGCGCTAGTCAACCCACGCGGTCATACGCCGCAATTTTAATCATAGGATAGTCAGGGTTATGAAGGGGAAAACAAACACTCTGCAAGTGCAGTTTTCCTGAGTTGGAGCGCTACACAAACATACTATCAGAGGACATCTCTGCAAGAAGGATTGAAATATTATGGAAGATAATGATATGAACTTTATATATTTTATCGTCAAGTTTTACTGGAAGTGTATTGAAATTTTAAATCAGTTAGCGGAAGGAGTTTTAAAATAAAAACCCTCCAATAATACATGTTGCGAGATCAAATGGTAAATTAGGAAGTACTAACTACATTTTATGTTTTTTAAATTCTTTAACTGCTGTGTCGTTTTAACTGTTTCATATGTAGCAGTTATGTTTTACATTGTATATACAAAATCTTGTGGTTATATGTACATTATATTAAATAAATAAATAAAGGAGTAAAATGTAGTCCCACTTTCAGTCCTCAGCCGACCGTTTGGGTGTGAGCATTATAATACACATGTTCAAAAGACTGCAACCAATAAAGAACTGCAATAGAAGCACAAGTGGGAAAAACACATAGGGCCTCATTACGACCCTGGCGGAAATCAACCGACCGGACCGCCATAGCGTAAATAGCGTTTCCGCCATTGCACGATGGAGCAAAGTGCGGCTCATTCCGACCCATCGGGCACGAGCACCACGCCATGGCGGAAGTGCAAAGTCCGCGATGGCGGAAATGACCCCAAAACGGCCCACACCGCCGCCGTACGGCGCCCTAGGTGCAATACCGCCACCCATCTCAGCGGACACCGCAGTGAGCGCCAACCGGAAAGTACGGTGACCGTAAATATACAGAAACGGAAGTAAAAGCATGGTCCCGGAATGGGAAACATCACGCCGTACACCTATAAAACCACAAATTCCACACAACCATTAAAAATACTACCCTGAGACACATCCCAACCCGTCATCCACCCTAGTGAAACCAAGAAAAATGGGAAAAGTAGCGAAGAAAGCGTGCGATCACAAGCGGCAGGTCCACTTCTCCCGTGAGGAACTCACCGTGCTCACAGAGACCCTCCAGGAGAATGCTGCCGCCGTCTTCTCCACGCAAATGACCAGGACGGCACTTGCGAACAAGAAGGCCATATGGGCCCTGGTGGCACAGCGGGTAAGTGCGGTGGGGACCGCACCCCGCAACCCACAGCAATGCAGAAAGCGATGGGACGACCTGCGGATACGCGTCCGTAGCATACTTTCTGCCAACCGCAACATTGCCACAGCCACCGGGGGAGGATCGGAATCACCCATCAAGTTGACCCCCTGGGAAGAAATCTGTTCCTCCACCATTGGAAAGGAGAGCATAGAGGGAGTCGGAGGGATGGAGAAAGGAGTGCAGACATCCGAAGAATCAGGTAGGTGTCCCAAATAAAACAATGCCAAAACCACAATGTCCAATCATGTGAAGTACCACGTGCCCACATAGTGCAACAGTAACACATGTCCAGGAGAACGTCCACATACATAGGCCTGATAGCACACTTTAAAACTCACATCAAATACATAAATAATTAAAAATCCTAAAAACACCCTCTACACGTGCAGCAGGCACACCCTAACTGCAGGCTGCCAAACAACTGCACCCTCACTCCACACACAAATGAAACCACCTCCAAGGCCCCGACCCAAATCACCCTCAGGTACCACCCCAATGCATGTGATACATTGCCATTCCAATTCCCACAGACCCATTAATAACGCTCGCCCTCCTTTACTCCACCACAGGGTCCGATCCAAACGACGAGCTCCAGGACACCCCTACCAGCACACCTGCAAAGAGGGCCAAGACCAACGGCCAAAGACCCTCCACCTCAGCTGCACGCATCAACACACGGAAGCAGCACAAATCAAGTGGCAGCACAGAGGAGGGAACTCCAACAGGCACCCCAGCAGCCAGCATGCCCACAACACCACCACCACAGGTCCCCCCAATGGATGCCACAGTAGGCACTGCTTCTGGTGGCAGCAGCACCATAGGTGACACTGCATTAATGGCAGAATGCTCCGACACAGAAAACGGGGATGTCGAAGTCAGATCCATCCATGACCTGTCCCAATCCCCCTGTCTGTTCCATCCCGTACACCATGAGGATACCACGCAGGGGCACCCACAAGACGACGACTGGCCATCCCCCAAAAGCCCTGTGGCAAGGCAACATGAGGTGAACAGCCACTCTGTGACACCACCGCAAATGGCCATGGCCCAGCAGAGGCAACAGTCCCTCGACTAGTTAATCGTGCAACAGCAGCAACTGGCCACGCTCCTCAAGGACCATGCCGATGAATGTGGGGGCACTAAGGCAGACATAGAAACATCAACTGAGACACTTAGGGCAGAAATGGAGAGAAGTACAGAGACACTAAGGGCACAAATGGAGAGTAGCACCGAGAGCCTGAGAGTACAAATGGAGAGAAGCACCGAGAGCCTGAGGGGGGAACTGCATGCGACGTCCAAAGACGTATGTGCCGAACTTGCCGCAGTGCGCCGTGTGCTCACTGAGCTCTCACAAACCCTTAGGGACATGCATGGACGTGAGCAGGCAGAGACATCATCCGTTGCAAGTTCCGTCCAGGGCAGCCCCCAACGTAGATCTGGGAGGAACCTGCGCTCCACAGGCAGGGGTGCCCCTGATACCCGCAGAGGGGGCTTGCAATAGCGACAGCCCACTGACAATGAGCATCTTTGGACACTGGTGTTCGGGGGGGAGGTAGGAGGGTGGAGGGGGTGTGTTGGGCTCACTTGGGTGGCGGGTCGATAGGGTGTTTAACATGATATCACATATGCCATAAACAATGCACGATCATCCAATGAGATGTGTGGACATTGATCTTTGTGTACGAGGCCATTATAGGCGTACAGTCCATATTGTGCATGTTCCAGACACACACAGTGCCACGAGTCCCGTGTCCATGTATCAGCCACCAGGCGTGAGTGCTAGAAGCATGCATCTATGAGATGCTGACGAATGTCACGGCCCTCCTGTGCCTCGCAGACTCCTTGAGGTGCTGCCACATCCCCACCCTCATCATGACCATCTTCAGGTGCTTGCAGTTCTGCGTCAGGGGGCATGGGCACATTTCTACGTACGCACATGTTGTGTAGCATGACACATGCCATCACCATCTTTGCAACCTTCACATGGCGGTACAGGAGTGCCCCGCCAGACCTGCTGAGGCAGCGGAAACGAGTCTTCAGTAGGCCGAATGCCTGTTCTATGACTACACGGGTACGTGAGTGGGCATGGTTGTAGTCCTCCTCATGCTGGTCCCGTGGGTTCCGGACTGGTGTGAGGAGCCATTTCTTCAGTGGATACCCGGCATCACCTGTATGTGGACAATAAAGGAATTTTGAGGAATGCCATTGCTACGTACGCACCCCCCCCTTTCTGCCAGGTCATTGCCGCATCACATACCCCACATTATCATGCATGAAATGAGACTCACCGAGTAGCCAGGATCTGTTCCCTGCGTGTCGCTCCATGTAGCGTGGTATTGTAGAGTTCCTCAAGACCATAGAATCATGGGTTGATCCAGGGAATCGGGCACAACAATGTGTAATGATCCTGTTGGAGTCACACACCATTTGTACATTCAGAGAATGAAATTGTTTTCGGTTGCGGTACTGGGCCTCCATGGCATGTGGGACGACCAATTCCACATGGGTGCAGTCGATGGCACCAATGCAACCCGGTATGCCGGCAAGTGCATGGAATCCCACTTTTGTGTTGGTAATTTCCTGCTCCGAGCGTGGTAGAGAGATGTAGTCGTCTGCGTGCTGCAGGAGGGCATCGAGCACTTGCAATAGTGTCCGTGAGAACAGTGGCTGTGATATGCCATGCAACTGTCCGACTGTGTGTTGGTAGGTGCCTGTGGCCAGGAAGTGGAGTACAGACACCACCTTCAGTAGGGGTGGGATGGCGGTTGGGCTATCTATCATGCTGACAAGGTCAGCCTGTGTCATGTCCACAATGGCGGTTATGGTGTCCCGGTCCAAACGGTAGAGGGTGTGGATCTGCTCATCCGTGAGGTTGAACGGATGTGCTCGGAGGCGTGGGATTGCGGGCTGCCTCCGTGGTGGTAGTGGCTGTGCTGGCGGCCCTTGCTGGCCCTGCCTTGCCCTCCTCCTCCTCCTGCGTCTCCTCCGTGCGGCCGGTTGTAGTTGGTGTTCGTCTTCTTCTTGAAGTTGGAGTACTTGCAGTGCTATCAGGTCCCCCAGGGCCAACATAGCTAGTCCTGCCAGTAGCATTTCGGAGTGGGTGTGGTTGTGGGAGGAGACTGGGTGTGCAATTTATGTGTTTTCAGGCTGTATGGCCTCCACCTGTGGTGATTCATTCCACCTGTGCAAGCTGCTCTCCCCTTTGGGCGAGCACGTCCCGCACACAACGCTGCAATTCGACGAATGGCATCTTGCTATTACAATCATGTATTTGTACCCGATGGCAGTGTAACATTGGTTGATATGTTCATTCGGCTATGGTCCCATTGTTTCACATACTATCTTTGCAGTCGCGAACAGACTTGTGAAGGGTCAGTGGAACGTAGTACTCGAGTAACGGTGGACCCTCATGCAACACTGTACCGAGGTTCACCGACGGCCGGGGCGTCCCATTTGTGAGTGAAGGCAGTTGCCATTTTCACACACAGCCGCACTAGATGGATTAATTTGTGATTTCAAGCGGCCACAGATGCCTTTTCGACGTGATGTTGCAAATGAGGAATTCGAAGGGCGGCGCTTTCGGTTTTCAGCTAGCGGCGAGGAGATGCCCACAGGTCTGACTGCAAATATAACGTTCTATTGTTCAATGTCCTTGGGACAGGGGCCATGGCGAGGATGCAATGATTGATATGAATAGTTTGGGATGCGCAATAGCGAAGTGGGCGATGAGGCCGGACGTTCCCAAATACATGTTACTTCACAACACTGGAATTACGGGCTGGGGCACAGTGGATTTTGCAGGCTGCATAACGCACAGACTCAATGGAAATTTCACATGTTATGTGAGTATGGAAACAGGCGTTTTCATTACGGGATGAGGGAATGATGTATGGATGCATGGACAGATGATTTGATACAGAGTTTGCCATGTACAGGGCTTCTTGGTATCTATCCTCCTCCCCTGCGCTATGTGATGCAGGGCTGCCATAGTGGGACCATCGTCTATCTGGCCTTGTTGAGCCCTCCCTGTCTCGACGCGCCTTCAGACACTTGTGTCTATGCACGTTACCAATCCCATCTGATGGATTCTGTCTTAACAGACGCATGCACAGGTACACTCGTTTGTGATGGTGTTTTCACCTCGATATAGATAGTTATGATTCGCAAGTGGTTTTTGGGTGGTGGTGATCCTTTGGAGTGGGCTAGCATGCATATGGCTGTGGATTTGGTGTGTCATTGAAGTGAGTAATTCAAATGTAGTTCTGATGGCCATACTATTCTTTTTCATTTCATTTGGTTGACAGGTATCTCCTCCCCTTTTGCCACTGCCATCTGTATGCCACTCCTGCAGATGGATTTTACTCCCGACACCTGCTGCTTCGTGTTAATCAGTGGAGCAGCATTACGATCTTATGGGACGATCGCCAATGGGCCACATGCCCTTACGCAGTACTAGTGGCTAGGAGCAACATTTCGGCCTTTCAGCTGGACTAGTGCCTCCCTATTGGGACGGCCCTGCGGTTCTAGGCGCTTCCATGTTGCCTTTTCGTACGAGAATGTAGCCCCTGTGTACCATGAAGGAACAGGGCGTCACACAAGAAGTAGCTGGTCATTTGTTGCGGATGCAGCCCACAATGGTGAAATGTGTTTTGGAGTTCATGGCCTAATGGCTGTATGGGCTTGGTGAATTTGTTGTGCATTAAATTTCTATTCTGATATGAACCGTGTAGCGTTCTTCTTTGCAAGTGATGTGCATATTCCTATTTGGGGAGCGATGTATTGTGAGGAGATCTGCATTGGGTTCCAGCTTCGGAGTATAGTTGCGTGGTACTGTGCTGGGCGCGTTTGCCTACGAAGCCCAGTGAGGTCAGGGATAAGGGCTGCCAATATGACTGTTTTGATGATGTCATGCTCAGGGGCGGGGGATTAGCTTTTGTGTAACAGATGCCGGTCAGCCAGTTGGATTGGTGGAATGATGTGATTATCGGAATATTGCTGGTCACAGGTGCCTGTGTTTGCGTGCGTTTCTTGGTGGGAGACTGAGGTCATGTCCATTTGTATGGCTTCTGTATTCGTGCCATCTGTGCCCTGCAGCTCCCATTGGCCCCTCTTGAGATTCATTTGTTCGTTGGCAGGCATGGATGACTAGTACATTTCACTGGTTGCATTGTGTGACTTCATTGCACCTACGGGGAGTTGTACAATGTGGCCAGGGAGCGGTGTACAGGCACTCAGTGGGGCCGTTTACGGTTGGTTCGCGATGCCGTACTTCTCACCATGGCGGAATGGTACTTTCCGCCGTGCTTGATGGCGTTAGGTGCATGTCCGCTAGGGTCAGAATTCGCGTACCGTTGCGCCATGGTGGTAATTACGGTTTGGCATGGCGCGCGCGCGCGTACTTGGTGCAGTTAGCGTTGGCGTTCACTACGGTGTCGCTAATGGCATCGTACTTTGCGGTGACGGGTCATAATCGCACCGAGCGCTATTCGATGGCGGTATTGCATTTCCGCCATCGTTTTTCGATTTCCGCCAGGGTCGTAATGAGGGCCATAGTGATTGAGCATGCAAAGCACAGTGCTGAGCTAGCCCCCTGGGAAAGGCTGCTGAGTACAGTCAAGTGAATGGTGCTCCAGGAGAGATGGTCTTTGCTACACCCACTTTGTGCAGATCCATAAGAGGTAAAGGGAAGAAGCGTATTTTATCACAGGGCCTCCAAAGGGGGAGGCAGTTATGTTTCCCTTCACCCTTTCATGTCACGTATGAAAACATATGTTATAGGAATAAATACGGATTCTTGGATGAAGCCGAGAATTACACTTCTTTCGGTTCCCAGCCTGTTGGCCCTTTGACACTAGGGGCCTCATTACACGGTAGGCGGAGAACCATGGCGCAATTAGCGCCATGGTTCATGCCGGTAAAATACTGGCACTGCCTTGGTGGCAAGGGGAATTACCGCCCCATTCCAAGGTTGGCTGGGCGGTAATTCCCCCTTCCACCATTGCCCTTCCCCATTCCCATTTTTGCCCCCTAGGGCATAATGGGAAAGGGGAAGGTGCTAATTACGGCACCGCAAATTGCGGTACCGTAATTAGCTCCCTGGGTCCCTTTGCGGGTTGGTTTTTAACGCCTGCAAAAAGCAGGCGTTAAATTCCCCAACCCGCAAAGGGACCTCGTAGTAAGGCGGTAAGGATTTACCGGTACCGGTAAACCCTTACTGCCTACCGTGTAATGAGGCCCTATGCCTTTCTTCATTACAGTCCTTAATATATTGTGAATGAGTGCTCTACAAACTCAATTCCAGACTTGGAATACGAAAGCGAGCTCTTTGGTAACGTTGTGAGCGCGATTGTTGGCCGTTTCCTCTTCCTGGAATGTATGCTTTTTAAAGGCCTTTCTACCTCAGGTAGGTCGACTTTACACCAGGCCGCACTCGCAGCAATCTATGCTATTGCTGGAAGAAAGTCAGCAAGCACAAGTGTCCATGGCCAGCATCAGGTCTCTCAGGCTGAGCACAGCTCTCTTCCTTCTGTCATATATGGGCATTTGGGGTATATCAACTCTCTTCCTTCTGCCATATATGGGCATTTGGGGTATGTCAACTCTCTTCCTTCTGCCATATATGGGCATTTGAGGTATTTCAACTCTCTTCCTTCTGCCGTATATGGGCATTTGTGGTATATCCACTCTCTTCCTTTGGCCATATATGGGCATTTGGGGTATATCAACTCTCTTCCTTCTGCTGTATATGGGTATTTGGGGTGTATCAACTCTCTTCCTTCTCCCATATATGGGCATTTGGGGTATATGAACTCTCTTCCTTCTGCTGTATATGGGTATTTGGGGTGTATCAACTCTCTTCCTTCTGCCATATATGGGCATTTGGGGTATATCAACTCTCTTCCTTCTGCCATATATGGGCATTTGGGATATATCAACTCTCTTCCTTCTGCCATGTATGGGCATTTGGGATATATCAACTCTCTTCCTTCTGCCATATATGGACATTTGGGGTACATCAACTCTTTTCCTTCTTCCATATATATGCATTTGAGGTGTATCAACTCTTCCTTCTGCCATATATGGGCATTTGGGGTATATCAACGTTCTTCCTTCTGGCATATAGCGGGATTTGGGGTGTATCAACTCTCTTCCTTCTGATGTATATGGGTATTTGGGGTATATCAACTCTCTTCCTTCTGCCATATATATGGCCATTTGGGGTATATCAACTCTCCTCCTTCTGCCGTATATGGGCATCTGGGGTGTATCAACTCTCTTCCTTCTGCCATATATGGGCATTTGGTGTACATCAACATGCTGTGCTGAAGATTTCCATTTCACTTCGGTGAACCCTTGTACCTCCGAGGGTCCAATTGCTTCTTTTTTAACAAAAGGCTTCGAAGAGGATTTGCATTTGCTCTCGACATTGCAAACAATTTTGTGCATGGACATTCTTTCCCCACCTGCTTTCTTTTTCCACCACACCAACCTGATTCAATCAGACCGTCACGTCTTTGTGTATTGCTTGCTTAGATGAATGTGGCCCCCTCTCTCCCCTGCACCCCGATCAGCCAATCGTATGTCGGCCTCCAGAGCAGGCTCTTCCAATTCTCCCAGTGCTCCAGGCTTTCTGTTCCGTTCTATGGAAGGCCGCGTCACGCAAGTAAACGATGGCAGCCGCCGCTCTCTTAGCTGCGCATCTCCCTGGTGCTGTTTCCACGATAGACCGTGACCCACTATCGAAGGCCAGTGGAACTGTTGCCGAGCAGGGTGTTCAAGAAGGCGATTCTTCTAGAAACTTCGTTCAAAGAGACCAACACTGGAGAGTAAAGCCCTGCAAGGGAGCTATAGAACATTTTGAGAGTGGTTCCCCTGTGCCAACAGACAAGCAATAAACAAAGTTGAGGGAGCGGCTCTGCCCCTCTGCAAGACCCATACACATACCGTGAGGGAACCATATAATGTCTTTCACGACTCAGCTATTTCTCTGTGACTGTGTTTCTAATAGTCAGACTGAAGACTCCTAGCCAGTGCCACCAACAGCTTTCATGTTTCATTGCCAGCCAATCTCCACTACCAGGGCAAGACCTTCTAGTGGAGCTATTACCCCCATCTCAACATGACTGCCCCTGACATGTGCCTGGCAAGAAGTATTGATCCTCTGAGCTGGAACTCTGACCATGTCCCCCTGTTCTTTCGGCTTGTGCCTAAGTGTCTCGCTATTGTCTGCTCTGCTTGTCCATTTGAACAAAGGTCAGTTGTTGGATATGGGCCATCTTGCTCTTGCGGGTAGACACAATTGCATTGATAGCACTTGCGGCTCTTTCGGGCTGTAGACTAGCAGGGGAGCAGTTTAAGCATTCGCTGCTGGCCACACAGTCTTCTCAGTAAGTCAAGTGCTGTGATCATCTTTCCCTCCTAGCTGGCATGTGTCCAGCAGATTCGGATCGATCACCTCTGCACACATAGGCCTACTATGCTGTAGATACCGGTACATTTACGAGAACATGGCTCAGAAGACATTTGCCAAACATGAGCGTCTGCTTGCCTACTGCAAATGCATCAGCAGTCTTCGCTGAACTCGGTTGAGTGGCAGGCGAGAAGTGGCAGGCGTTGCCCTGCTCCCCCCATGCTGGAAGCAATTTGCCCCCCAGTGTCACAGCAGGGTGCGCTTGCACTTTCTGATGGTCTTTTTGGGGTCTTTATTCAGCATCTCCCGGGGCCGACCTCAGTCCCATTCTGCTTTAGCCGTTCCTCCAGCCTCCCCCCGGATTCGGGTGCCGTTTTGCCTGGAACTCAAAGCATCTTCAGCTCGGCTTCTCTAACTCTGCTGCCTGCTTGCATTTACTGACTACTATATGCTGCCCTCCAGTGTACATAGAGGTGTTGCCTTTGGACTTTCACCTGGGACGGATTGTTTCTTCCTTGAGTTTCTCTGACGTTACTAGTAACCTGCGGTGTTGCTAGGTGTGGAAAAGATCCGGGGGTACGCTAATGTCAGGACTGTCGGGACTCGGGGCTAGCCAGCCTTTGGGTTGTAGCCCATGAGCTTCTGTCTGGGGCAGCAATCAAAGGATCCGGGGCTAAAGCCCCCTCAGCCCCTCCCTAGCAACGCCTCTGCTAGTAACACACATTAAGTAGCCAAGCCTGCACACTCATTAGTGTTCTGTTTATTTTAGTTATGAAATGGTATACAGGAGTCACAAATGCTCGGTACTATACTCAAGTAATCTTCACATTTAAACTATGTAATTGTTGTTTTAATTGAATTATTGTATAACCGATTCTTTTTAAATTAGTTTTCTTTTGTGTAAAGGTTTTCGATGTAACCAAATACACGTAAACAATAAATAAATACATAAACACAGACTAATCTCCATTACATATGTCAGCATCATCACTCCTCTTTATTCCTGTAGATAAATCCCATGAAAGGTCACACAATATCAATACCAAAATATGCCATTACGGTTTGTGGATAATAAAACAGATTTTAAAAATGTGGTCCCATCTTTTTCCATAAACTATATAACATTACGACAGATACACATTAGCACAGTTGCCAACCATGAAAGGGTGAATAAAACAGTATTGTGTTAACTGGCTCTCCTTATACTTACAGGTTTTACTCTTATTATGTAAATAAACTAGGCAGGTCCCCACTAAGTCTTACTGCCCCCTGTAGAAACTTCATAAGAGTCCATGCCTTTGGTATGGAATTTTCCCACGTAAGGTAATTAAAAGCCAGTCTGCAGTGTTGGAAACCTTCATTTTTCAGAATAGGTACAACATATAGTTTTCCCAAAAAATGCCAGAACAGTATCAAATGAAGCAAGAGTCGGGGCACAGTGGGCATCGCCTGTCCTCAAGACAAGCATTGCACCAAGCGCCACATAGAGTGAGTGTTAGGTTGTATGAGGGTGAAATGCGTCTTGTTATTTGGATACAATGGTAGGCTTATGGGGAGTAGCTGAGGTATGGATCACACTTTTTCAAACTGATAACACCTCGAGGTGTTTATTGGTAGATTTAATAATTTCCAAATGGTATCTGTCAAACACACAAGGATCTTACAACATTGTTTTTTTCACCCTGCTATGACCCTTTTGCGACATGCACATCTGTGGCCAGATTACAGAAAGTTTGCACCGGTGCATGTGCAAAGTTTGCACGGTATTAGCACTGGGGCAACATTTGTCCTATTTTTAAAATCACTGGGACACATTCAAAAACCATTGCACCTGAACAAGTGCAGTTTGCAAATTAAAAGCAAGTCTCTGCGACAACAGGTAGCAGCTCGCAATGATGCCCGTGGAGACCTTCCTCTGCTACCCTTACCTTGCGGGAAATATGACGGAAATCCGAGGACATTGAAAGAATTTTTGGATGCTTGCCGGATATATTTCACTTTCCGCCCTCGCACTTATGAGACCACCAAGGCCAAGGTGGGCTTCCTAGTTTCTACCATTCCGTATTAGCACTAGGGTAAACCTTGCCCTGGTGCAAAAATGTAGTGAAAAATGCATATTTTTTGCATTAGGGAATGTTTGCCCTGGTGCCTTTTATATGCCAAACTGCACTTGTCAATGTGCAATGGTTTTTTAATGTGTCCCAGTGTTTTAAAAAATAGGGCAAAGTTTGCCCTAGTGCTAATACTGTACAAACGTTGCACTTGCACTGGTGCAAAGTGTCTATGATCTGGCCCCGGATGTTATCAGAAATAGAAGTTGAAACCTTGGCTAATTCCACCTGAACCGTTTTCAGCCTTGGAATCTCGTGTTCCTTTTCACTGTCTAGAACATCTGTTAGAATTTGATTGCATAAGCCTGCTTTTTTGGTTATTAGATAGTGAAAAACAGAGCAGGTCCAGGGTAGAGCGTGTGCAGTTCTCCATGAGTGGCAACATTAGCAGATGCTTTCGGCAGCCCCAGTAGCTTGTTGCTAAGAGGTTTAAAATAAAGTCGATACTTTTATTCAGGGTTGTTGATAATATTATGATCAATATTAAAGTGGAGGCTGTCAGTTCAGTGATTGACATAGAAAAAGTCAGGGGATTGAAGAAGATGGCCACATAGAAATAGAAGAACTACTGCTCTGTATAACCGAGTGATTGATGTAGATAAACTCACCTAAGTAAGGTAAAATAGTGCCATGGGTATATGAGAACCCACCATTGAAAAACTTGATTGTAAAATGAAAAATCTACAAAACAAGAATGGTTCAGTATGTTATATTGTGTTTATAGACATGATAGAAAAACTGCACATTGTAGTACAAATCTTAGAATTCTAGTTGGAGTAGTAACAGCATGTTCCCGGACATGTCAATGCCGCTGGAAACATCTGTCGCCTTTGAAAGAAAATGGAGACAGAGGAGAGAGTGAAAGATAACAGGGCAGATATGCCCTACTCAAGGACGAAAGATCAGAAACTGTGGACAGTAATTCTTGTCACTAATAAGACAAAGCAAGAACAGAGAAGTGAGGCTTCATACAGACATAGCCGGACACCAAGTGTTAGCCCCAGAGAGTTCCATGCTTCATGGAAATGGTTGCCTCTCGCGCAATATCATCAAGACTATACCATTTGTGGAGTTTCAACGGAAAATGGACAAGAACTGCTCCCCATAGGGCGCCAAGTAAAGGAAGAAACAGCCTCTTAGTGATACCACACCCACATTTCTAAATGCACAATCAGAATCAAAGATCAGATTCATAGCCCATTTCTGTTTTGATCTCCTCCTCTGTACATCACCTTCACTCGGGTCTGTAACTCCGCCTCAGGGCACTACCTGACCCGGTAATGCCCCTGCCCGTTGGGGTTTATTGTTTAAGTATAGAATGTGTCTGCCACAAAAGTCGGTAGGCAGTGCAACATGACCCATGAAGGAATGAATAAAAGAGCATCCGGCTGCCAAGCAAAAGAGTGACCATGAAGGCACGCTTGCAACATACTGGTTTGGAGAACATCCAGATGCTCATCTACATGCTAATCTGCATCTTCATTTTGTGTACAGAACATATGGCAACACTTCCCAGGGATGGGAATAGACTTTTTTCATTCTTCATAGGAGAATCCGTTGGGATGAGCAGTGTTCACTTTGGTGTCAAAAAGGATCACAAACTGTATATTGTCTTCAATTGCTTTTTCTTGAATTACTTTTCGGATACAATTTCATGCACAATCCCATGTTTGTGATTTTGGAAATTATTTGAAGCATGTATTGATACGAGTGTAATTAATTATATCTTGCTTCCCCTCCTTTTAATTTTGACTGAAAGTTGGCAAAGATGTGTATATGGGCTTTCAGGTTGGTGCAAAGATACTTTGCAATCTGGATCCCATTTCTTTCCTGATGTATTTGCATCGCAGCTTGGCATTAGCATCTCATCTTGCTGTTTTTGGTTGCAACCAAAACAATGCTACAGAGAAGAGATAGACGAGCAAGGGTGTTGAGAAACAGAATATTTAGTTGACATGGCATTGCTATTGCCGTGCATTGGCTGCATCATAAATTATGTGTATGCCCTTCTGCTCACCATTATTTGTTCTAGTCCTTTGGCATAGTCCTTCTTCTTCATAGTCCCCCATCCTTCGTACTAGTCCTTTATGATGGTCATTCTCTTTTGTCCTAGTCCTTCTCCTTCGACCTAGTCCTTCTTAGTTCTCAGTCATAGTCCTTCGTCCTAGTCATTCACTTCTGTCATGGTCCTTTGGACCTGGTCCTTCTCCATCATAGTGCTTCATCCTAGTCCTTCTCCTATAACATAGTTCTTCATCGCAATCCTACTCCTTTATCACAGTCCTTTTCCTTAATTAAAGGCCTTCTCCTTCATCACAGTCTTATTTCATCTCATTGCTTCATCTTTTCTTCTTCACCACAGTCCTTCTCCTTTGTCACAGGCCTTATACTTCATCACAGTACTTCTTCGTCCATCCTAGTCCTTCTCTTTTGTCATGGTCCTAAACCGCCAGCATAGACTTTCACCTCCTCATCATCTGACTTTTGTCACGGTTCTTTCTCACAGTCCTTGTCCATCATGCCCTTTGTGACAATCCTCCTTCATCACAGTTCTTTTTCACAGCCCTTCTCCTTCACAGTTTTTTTTTTTTTTATCACAGCCCTTCTCCTTATTTACCTTTTGTAATAGTGCGTCATCGTAATCAAACTATCTCAGGCATACAGGGTCATCACGAGTTGGGCGGTAACCGTTAAATGCGGCGGTAACGCTATTACTGCCACATTTAAGGGTCTGCCAAATCACGGGTTTGGCAGTATTTACCCCCAGCTCTGAGCTGGGGGGAAATCTGCTGGAAATGTGTGGACTTTCAGTGCTATTACCACGTGGTAATACCGCCGACGGTAATCATGCAGAAAATTCCCCACTGGGTCCAATGGGGAATGGGGAATTTCCAAATGGGCCCAATGGGGAAGGACCGTCCCGCCAAACCTGTGAACTGGCACTAACAGAGCCAGACTGGTTGGCGGTAACCCTTTTAGCGCAGGCGGCATCCCCAATGGAAATACCACTGGGATACCACCCAACTTGTGATGAGGCCCATAGACTTTTACTCAGTCAGTAACACGCTCCCTTTCTCTGGTCCCTCTCTATCACTTCAGCTCTCTTTTCTTCGTTTTCACCTCTTTGTCTCACTCTCTTTCTCTGTCTCACATTCTCTTGTTTGCATTCTCTTTCTCAACCTACCACAGGGGACTGTGGTGCCTGCGGGGGTGAAAATACCACACAAAAAGGTTAAGGAAGAATTCAAGTCTGCATGGAGAGTTTGTAAGTGGCTGGCTACTGGGAGCAAATAGTAGGATGTAATGTATGATAATTTAGCACAGAATGTCTACATGTTACCACTGGGGACCTTGCTTAGTAGCAGGGTTTGGGGTATGCATGGCATGGTGAAACCTGCAATGATTGAGTAGAACCGCTGCTTCAGGTGTCCTGCAGTGACATGTTTAGGCATAGATGATGGTTAGATGTCTGTAAACCATGAGAGGCACCCGGCCTTCACACCATTGGATAGTCCTTTTATCTGGAATAACCAGCATTTTTGCATTCATGTTGAAGCCCTCTTTGCCTGGGCATAGCTGCTAAACTGGTGCTTGCTCTTGTCACAGTACAATATTCTCATCTTGAGCTAAATGATAATAATCAAGCAATATCTGCCTCCATACACATAGGTTTAAATATTGCATGTCTGTGTGGCTATACCTTCAGAGTGGTGCAGTCCTACCTTTTGGCGTTGTCACATAGATTGTTAGGTGTTGTACTTTGTTCAGACAATGTTCACAGCCCTGGTTAATGGGAACTTTAAGGTGCAATTTAACATGATTGATAATGTCGTGCTGGAGGCTACAGAGATCAAAAGCATTGTATTGGCCTTTGTGGCAGGCTGTGTAAGCTACAGGTTTTGTGCCTCAGCTGCCAATGTAACATGTTAGAAGTATAATTAGCAAGCAGAGTCTAACAGCTCATGCAGTGAAGGTCGTGTGATAGCTGGCCCGGTTTATAGTGATAATACCGAACGCAAAAATCTCAAAAACAAAAATATCGAAAAAAAAGGCCGAAAACAAAAATATCGAATTTTTTTTATGACGTTTTTTTTTCGAAATGGGGGGTTCCCCCCACAACCGCCCTTTTTTTCTATTTTTTTTTATTTTAACCCTTTTGTTTTTACTTACCTGACCCCCCAAAACACATATAAATAAATAATTAAATTATTCGATATTTTTTTTTTCGATATTTTTGTTTCGAGATTTTTGTCGTTCGGTATTATTGATTCGGCCTTTTGACTGACCACCAGCTGGCCCATCATGAAATAAAGATGTAAGGCACTGTGGTGCTTTAGCATGCACTGTATTCAGTGTTGATGCAGCCCATCCTCTGGTGGGTCTAGTCTTTCTTGTTCTATTCTTCAGCGTATGTAGGAGTTATTGAACTTGCTGTGCATCCGCTCAAGGAAATGCGACCTCTGCGGCCCCTTTTAAGACCAGGTGTACAGCTTGGGCTGTTCCATTTCTACATCCTGTAGCTTATTAAAAAAACAGAGTATCTGTCATTTTGGGTTGTCTCTTTGTATCCCTTCCTGGGATCTGATTGGCTTCCCTTAGGTGTTAGGCACCTTTCCTGCTAGTTCCCCCTTCCCCTTGTATCCCCTGGGTTGGTTCTTTGGCAATGTGTATATGCTGGTTGGTAGCCCTGCCCACTAATTGCTCCCAGGGACCCTGTCACCTTTAAGACCTGCCCCTGTTCTCTGAGGTATTGCATGGATGGCTGTGATCCATTCTGGGGTTCCATACCCACGGTATACAGGTGAATGTACTGGGGGCTGAACGGGTAGGCAGGTGATAATGTCTTCATCCCCCTCCATAGTTTGTGGTGGCACTCTAGCTTCTCTTCCATTGCAACCACAGTGGTTCTCCCTGCTGCGGTTCTCTGCCCAAGATGCCAATCCTCCTCGGATCTTCCAGGCACACCACTGCTCTGCTCAACTAGTGTCCCTCTGGGGATCATGATCCCTTTTGGTATGTACTTCTGACCACTGCACTTAGGCATCGGTAGGTAAGCTGAGTTTCACCACATTTTATTGGTAAATCCTTATTGTAACCTAGTAGTTGGGAAGGATCAAGTCATCTGGGAGGAGTTGGACTGTATATTACGGAGCAAGACTATTCAAGCTAATGTACCCAATGTTATATTTGCAGGGGGTTTTGATTGTTATTGCGTGGAGGAGGATTTGATCGAACCCAAAGATTTAGCTCATGAAAGGTGTTTGTAGCCCACTACAATTGGTAGTGATGTGATGATTCCCAGGGGTGTAGAATGTGCTTTATTTATGCAAAGTTGGGGCCTATGTAGAGTTAATGGGAATGTGAAGGGGGATAGGCCTATTCAACATACTTGGACAGGCTCATTCTCGGTATCTACCATTGACTTTACTTTTGTCAGTGCTGTACTTTGGGAGCAGTTCTTGTCCTTGAGGGTTGATCAGGACAACCCTTGTGATCATGTATGCCTTGCAATGTCCACTCATTTTGCTGGTTTACAAGATTTATCCCACTGGGCGGGCGGGGATCTAGTTCCCAACAAAGGAGGGAACACCCTGTTTTTTTGGGGTAAAGTGATTGTATTGTTCTTGAAAGAGGTGATGCGTAATTTGGGCTGCAGGACAAAAAGTGAACATTTTTTTTATTGCTCACCTCCACCCTTTGGTTATACACTACAAAGATGGAAAGTTAAGACTACACCATGTGGTCAAATGGCTTTTAAACCCCTTTTGGACCAGGTGGATAGACGCTGTGACCTTCAGATCAATACTTTTAAACATATGCTGAGGAAAGCTTTGCACCTCATTAAGTCGCAGGCTAAGGGTGATTGGGTATGGGATGTTAGAACGGCCAAAAAACAACAGTCTCAATCTTAATTGGATTAAGGCACACAGACTATGGAGATATTATAAACAGAATCAAACAATAGTAACCAAACTCATAACTAGGAATTCATGTGGCCTTTGGTGGACAATTAATAATCTGGAGAGCCACCAGTTGAAGGCCCAAACCAACTGCATTCCTGACATGGAATGGATTTAATTCTTCTACGTTGAACTCAAATTATTATTTTATGTTATATCCTAATGTTTCATGGAAATTAGATTTTGATGAAGAAGAGCTGGAGGCTGCCCTTACAAAATTGAAGTCATCTAAAGTGTTTGGCCCCAACGGTGTGTCCAACTTTGTTTTAAAAAGTGGCCCTGGGCCAAGATTCTGTGGTGCCTTTTCAAGCAATTGGTCATTCGACTGGAACTTCCTTCTTCTTGGGCTACTGCCATAGTAGTCCCCATTTACAAGAAGGAGGACAGGGCCATTCCAGGAAATTATAGACCAATATCTCTTTCAGATTCAGTTTCTAAGGCCCTACCTAGATTTGTGCTGAGAGATTTGGTTTCTTGGGCAGATAAGGCTAAACAATTAAGTATTTTTCAGAATGGATTTTTAAAAAAGTGGGGGTACCTCTACTAATGGAATTTTGATATCGCTTTTACAACATAGTGCCAAATTGAGCAAACAATTTACACTATATATCTCAAACTTGGACCTCTCTTCCACTTTTGACAAAGTAGGTAGAGGTTGTTTGTGGGCTAACATTAATGATTGGGGTATCCCTAATGGCTTATTATCCATGCTGATTTTATTTAATTTTTAACACATGCTCAAGGTCAGATTAAAAGACGAGGGGCTTCTCTCAAAAGATGTTATTGTTAACCTTGGAATGCATCAAGGATGTGGGTTTACACCGATTTCATTGAATTTATACAGTTCCGACTTTCCTCAAATCTTTGAGCACGCTTGGTTATTTCCCCCTAGGTTGTGTACGTTGGAACTTGGATGGCTCGCTTATGCAAACGATATCCTTCTTTTGGATCCTACTCCCACAGGCCTACAAAGGGGATTGGATTTGACGCTATCGTAATCTTACTGCAAATGGGCTGATGGTTAATCCAGCTAAATCAATTGTCCTTTGTTACAATGCTCCAAAAGATGTAAAAGCTTTATGTGGTCAATTTCCTGGGCATAGTACTAGGTGTGCTCCTTCACTTATCTATTTGGTATACTAATTTTCATCTCATAATTACATACAGCTTGTTAAAAGTAGGCTTAATGTTAAAATGGGAGTGTATCTCAGACAGATGATGGTAATACAGGAAATGTTATTTTTTTTACTCATTAGCACCATTGCTAGAATTTTATAAGGCAACGTTTACCCCAGCAACCCTGTATGGATTCAAATTGTTTTCTGAGGCTATTAAAAGTTGGCTGCACGTAACGGAAGGGAAAGTCTGGCGAAAGGTTCTCAATCTTCCACTGCGTACACATATTGAGGCCATCAAAGTGGAAGTTGGGCTGTTGCTTTGGTGGTTTTATTATAAATGGCAAAAGATAAGTTTATTTTGCAAGTTTAATTATGAAGAACAGCAATATGTCCTTAGGATTCTACGAGAGGTTACCTTGGTGAGGCCGTGTCCCACTTTAAGCTTGTTGTTAGGTGAATGTGAGCAATACTTGAAGGAAATAGAATGGTGAGCTGACATGCATTGTTTGTTTATTAAAATAAGACCTTGGGCTTTGGATGGGAATGAGTCATTACAGCATTTACTTAATTTATCGCTGTTTTAAAAAAATTAGCATTATGGATGGAGCTTTCCCATCCAAAGGGTGAACCTCTACTTTGTGTCTGTAAGTCACCATCTCTATCCTTTAGGGATAGATTAATTAGATTCTGCTTTAATTGCTACCCGACCCTTGAGGTTATAGGCCCTCATTGTGAGTTATTATACTATTCTTGTAGGTTATGTACATCGGAAAGGGTGAGTTAGTTTATTCATTTATATAGCGCACCAAATTCTGGCGTATCTAAGTGAAACTCTATATCATTTGTTAATGAATTGCGAGCCACTTACTCCAAGGAGATTGTTTCAATTTTCCCGCTTTGTGGCTTCTACCTCAACAGTGTGCCCTGAAACATTGTGATCGAGTCAAATGAATGTTACTTCTCTCTCACGTTCGGCAGCTCAGTTAGCCTTTTTGAAAGACATTTTGAACAGTTTGGGGGAAATTTGGTTATGACTAAGAATTTGCTGATTTTAAATGGGGACCGGCACAAATGTTTTTAGGCTTTGTTATGAAACATTTTAGAAGATGTTTTTATGTGATTCATTTTGTATTTAAGAATGATTTCAACAATTGATTTGTGGGGTGTCAAGAAATGTTTTATGTGATGTAATTTACATTTGATATGTATCCTGGTCTTTTGATGAAATATTATTGTATGAATTTGTATTTTATCAATGAATTGATTTGTATAATACTAACTTTATTGTATTGTGTAAGGTTTCTTTATGTAACCAAAGCACAATAAAGAAATAACTAAATTTAAAAAACTACTTTTCCTGTCAGGAACTCTTATTTCAGGAATGGACTCATTAACATTATACGGTCTTGATTTTTCTCTTTTTCTTTTTCTACATCAGACCAAGGGGATGGTATATGTTTCCCAACATTTATTGTCTGTATAGACTAGCTCTTCATTTAGTGCAGCATGCTACCAATTGATACTAGTTGATGTATATAACTCTAACAGATGCACTTGGGCCTGTCTAGTTATATGGTACTGTACATGCTAGAATTTGTAGGATTTCTACCAGGTCTGCATGAACCATTGCCCAGTGATTTGTTTTTTGTAATGCACATGTGTGCTCCTCCAGTTACTCTAGTGCTAGTTGTATCCAAACTACAACTCATACGCTTTGACCATATCTTTATGGAGCCTAACTTTTCTGTTTATATTTGCTATCATTAATAACAAGATTTAATGTCCTGTGGCGAATCTGGGTAATTTGTCCCTTCTTCCCAGGGGGGAGGCACCCCCCTTTGAGGCTAAGGAGGTGAGCCTGATAAGCAAGGCCCTCCCAAGGGGTCGGTAAAGTGAGATCTCACTGGGAGTGACTCCCCTCTGGGGAACAAGGACTCCCATTCCAATAAGGAACTCCCTAAGAAGAAAACACTGTCTGCATATATGGGAATAGAAAAGACTGATGTTACTTCTGTTTTACATCCAATGAATGGTGACATTGCTTATATGTCTTTGGCTTCAGGTAATGCTGGATTCTACTTGAACTCAACAACCAAAGAGGAATGACATGCCCCTTTGAAAGACGGTGGTGGAGATAAAGAGATGAGGAAACTTGAGAAAAAGGGAGAGAATCCTACACAGAGGCGAGCCTCTGACATGCAGATGTCCTGGAGGGGCGGAGCCATGCTCTACTGCGGAGCCAGCGGTAGCGTGAAGAGAGAAGTGAGAAAGCAGGGACACTGGAAAGCTAGCAGCAAGAAAGGCGATATAGTCGAGAAGGCGATGAGGACAGTAGGACCGTCTTACCTGGTGGTGTGACCGTGCTGCAGCCATGGTGGGTCAGGGATCCGTAAACATACACCCAAGACCAGGATTGAATGGAGGAACAAATCCTTTGCTTGGAACATGACAATCGCAAAGACTGCAGCGATTAACAGAATCTGAAAATCAAACGCTTACAAGCCACGGACGCAGAGGAAATGGGCAAGCGGCAACATTCCGGCTGGAACGCCAACCCACTGGAGCCAACCCGAAGGCAGAAAAGGTACCAGGGTTGCCCAGGGCAGAGGGAAGCAAGCAGAATTTAAAAAAGAGAAAGAAACTGACAATGGGGGTAACGGGAACCCTAGAAACTCGAGCATTGAATATTGGCAGGAAACATTGAAACCAGTACCAAGGTTAAAGACACCAGGAAGCCAGATGGACCGAGAGACCCCTGGAGAGATAAGAGACATTTGGCAAACCATACATAGGGGGAACCTGAATGGTTGGACTAATTTGCTCAGGATACAAAACCAAAGAGTAGAAAGTGGATATGGACAAAGAAAAAGGAAATCAATCCTGCAAGTAAAGAACTTGGAACATTTAATTTACAGAAAGACTTTTACATTCTTATGAAGAGCTTAAAGGGAACGCTGGAACCATTGCTTTTCTGAACTGTTTTTCCACTATGAACTATTTCCTCAAAGGAGACCCATTGAACATTGGCCGGACAAGCCTGAGTTGAAAGGCAAGTGGTCTGGCATATTTTGGGTTGTTTTTCTATGGTGGTAGGGCCAGATAGTACGTAGGTTTGGACTGAGGACTATTTTTGATTTGCACGACCTATGAGCACCCTTAGTTTAGTTTAGTAGGTAGGGAAATGCCTCTTAGCAATAGGGATAGGTAGGCATTTTTTCTTTTGAGTTTAGTAAAACATCATGGAAAAGTCATCCTTGAGTCCGACTCTTTTTTCTGGTTCACCACAGTCCATAGTTTCTGATCTTTTGTTTCTTGAATGTATAACAATGCTATTATCTTTCCATTTATCATTATCCTCCAGTGTTTACAAATCTTTCAGAGGCTTCCCACGGTGTTGACAATACATATGCATGTCAGCAACATACTGTTCATCCCATTCAAACTGCAAATTATAATATGTGAGTGAAAATGTGCAGACTTTGTAAACTGTCTGTATGGAGCTTTTATTTAATGACAAAGTCACAGTTGAGAAAGAACCTAGGGGTGCAGGAAAGATCTGGGGATCAAGGTTGCCCAGAGTGTTGTAAAGTACTACCTGGAGGTAGGACACCAGGATCTTGCAGAGTTGCTCACAGAGCTACACACTACGACAGAGAACCACGTACAAGCCAAATACCTGCTGCACCAAGAATGTTCTTAGCGGCTGATAGATCCTCAAATCATTAAAACATATAGGTTGATTGCCAGAGCACAGCTACTACGGCGCAGAAGAGCTTACATACCGATCCTCATATCAGGATTGTCCTGGGCCCCGCAGAGATCCAATTCATGCTCATACAGTTCAGAGGTTGTCACCATCTCCGAAGGGAGGAGGAAAAGCATCATACCGCAGAGGGCTCTAGGTTGGGCCTTAACAACAGTCAGAGGGCGGATAGGACAGGTTGGGGGTGGTCAGTCATAATGTAGAATGCAATAATGTAGAAAGTCAAAATGTCGAATTTTTTTTTTTGGAAACAATAATGTCGAAAAACAATAATGTCGATAAATGATACTCTTCTTGTTTATATATAAATAAATTATATATAAATAAATATATATATATAATTAAAATGTGTTGAGTATGAGGGGTGAGAGGGTGGTGGGGGGTTGGTGGGGGTGGCCGGGGGGTGTTGGGTGAGGGGAGTTGGGGGGGCACCCCCCCTAGTAAATGATACTCTTCTTGTTTATTTATTTATTGATAGTGCTAATTAACATTTTTTTTCGACATTTTTTTTTCTAAAAATGGACTCTTTTCATTATATGTATAGGGTTTCGACATTATTGTTTTCTACATTATGACTATAAACCCCTACTTGGGCTATATCACAGACCTTGGTAGTAGCCAGAGATGCGAAGGAGAGAAGCAGAGCAAGTTCAGGGTTCAAGCCCAGGAGGTAGGGCCTGTACCCTATAGTGGCTGTTTATAACTTGATAGTCTCACTAATAGAGATGTTGAACTACATTCCCCTTGTCACCAGTATTCTGGTGCTCTCACATCATCACAATATTGTCCATGTTATGAAGACAATACAGTATCTTGAACGTTTTTGAATAGGATTTCTTTCTTGGAAGGATATATTTCAACTGTGGGATCTCTCATATACCCATGACACTTGACAGATTTATCCACATCCATCACACATGTCAAACAGTGTTGTATTTGTTCTATTTCTAGATGAGCATCAACACAATGCCTGGCTTTTCTACCATACTGAACACACCACACCACTTCTGGACACTCATTATAACACTATCAATGACCTATATAGAAATAGTTCATGCATTTTCAAACACTTTATGTTGGCGCTGCAGCTGGATTTCTTCAGTGGCGTGCTTCGCTAACGTTAAATATTCTGCTGGCCTTGCATTCAATATGGTACAATAGAAAAAACCAACAGACTTTGTATGGCAATCACATGATAACTACATGAATAAAACATATATTGGTCGTCAATCCGTGGTTATACGCCTACGTAATTTAGTGCATTCAATATGGTGGCACTGAGAACTGAGCTGATAGCAATCCCCCTTCCTGGCTTGGACACTAACATATTGCCATATCCGGCACACTCCCTATAGTGATCTACTGGCTTTGCTGGTTTTTCCTACTTTACATTTATTTCTTGTGCGCTGCTAGATCTACAGATCTTCTTTACTAGCCTTTGAGGGATACATTGTTTGACAACAAATAGACATGTTTGTGTTGCATTTGAACATATCAATCTACTTTTGATCACTCAATAAGCAATGCTCACATGTTGACATTTCTTACACTATTTGTGGCTCTTTTTTTATTTTTCCTTCTTCTAACAATGAATTGTCACACTATTCTTGGGGAATGCCCGTTCAGGCACAAAGCACATGTCAACTGCTTGAATGTAGTATGGAAGTGTATTGAAAACATATTGATAACCACTTGTGTGGAGGGGACCCTTCTATAAACAGTTCCCGAATAAAAAAACTATACCACAATTGATTGCTCAGGCTTATCTACATTTATTTCAGTTTGACCTCTGCAGAGAAGCAGGTGTTTTTATTTCATTTCAAACAGGCCTCATAAGCACAGACCTTGCTTGAGCCAGTTATCCTTTTGGACTCATGATTGCCAATACTGGATTTGACGGATTGGAGCGAATCCGATCATTCTTTTTTCATCTGAACAATATTTGAATTCACTCTTCTCTATTAAGACTTTGATCTAATTCTTTGAGAGTTTCTCAATCGAAGCACCTTGCAAGAACATGAAGGCAGTTCTTTGGGCAGGCTAACAGCCAGCAATGGATTAGTTGTATTGAACTGGATGATAAGACTCAAAAAGCTTTGCTTCTTTACCTTCCTGCATTATTAATGATTCTTCACACAATCTAATGCTTTAATTGCTACTTGCACAAATGCATCTTTTAGCGTTCCATCTATACCAGAGCATTAAAAAGGTCATGGATACCACACTAGTTAAAGATATTTCCCTTGAGACCTAACTGATCTATAATGTTCATCCTTTTTCAAGCCTTTTTCCAAATGCTGGAAATGTTATCTTAAAACACATTAGGCCTCATTACGAGTTTGGAGGTAGCCATGCCGTCATTACCGGCATGGCTACCTCCAAACTCGGGTCCGTGTCCGGGTCCCGCAAAAGGGGACTTACCGGGCCATTCCGACCTTGGAGGGCACGGTAATTCCCTTTCGCGGGACGCGGACCCGGTACTTCCCCATTCCCATTTCAGACCCCAGAGGGCTCAATGGGAATGGGGAGGATGCCAACAACGGGCCTGTTAAAAATGGGCCCGTTGTTAGCATCCTGGTCTGCTAGGGGGTCCCGCTCTGCACGTCTCGTCTGGCCAGCCGTACAGAGCGGGACCCACTGCAGGACTCGTAATGTGGCGGCCCGGAATGAACGGTGCCGGTCCCTTACGTAATGAGGCCCATAGACAGAGAGTTTCCTTTTGTGTATGTAATTAGGCGATAATGGATTAGGTGAAGGGCTGAAGTATGATACAATGGAGGATGCCTGACAATGCCCTGCCGTCCCAGTGTAATGCTTCAAGCCAAGATGGGCATTATCGTGGGCAGTTACCACATGTTGCAGCTCTTCACCAATGCCATTATTGCCTAATTAGTATCTAGCGGGTGCTGGTGAAATGGCACCAGAGATAGTGTGGCCTGTAAAAAGAAATCTGCATACATGGAAGAGAGTGGGCGCCACCTTTATGCCCACACTGCGGGACGCAGTGGGCAAGGAGGAGGAGTAGCATGGCAGTGGAACGGAGCTGCGGGTGTAACAAGCATTGAGGCAGGACAAAGGTCAAACAGAAAGTGTAGTTTTGGGTGGGAAGGCGAGTCATCAAAAATGGAAGATGGTGGCCGCAGAGAAAGCGAGCACGGAAAGTGGGCAAGGCAGCCCTAAAACGAAAAATGCCACCCACCTTGCCCTCAAATTGCTTTGTCTGTTAAAGTTCTAAGGTGCTAGTTGTGGACATCCTCCAGAAAATGGATACACGGAAAAGCTGCTAGTTATGCTAGGAAGATGCACCACATTAATACTGGATCCCAACTTATCCCAACTTCCATTTGCCCAGGCCAAGCAGCGGTGACCCAGAAAGGCGTCAGATGTGGCTAAAGCATGTGTTTTATCCTTTACAGCCTTCATAGCTGCTTTGTCATACATGATGCTGTGGTTCCCCCTCCTTTAAACATATTTGGAAAACCTGATGCTAAATTAATCATTAGCCACGGCTGATAGTGCCAAACTTCTGCAAATGTTAAACAGCTACCTGGCCACTCAGAGAAAGGAAGGGCTCACTGAACATAAAGATCATATTAAAATCACGTACCAAGCATATGCTCACATGTCCAAGTGGGCAACGCAGGGCTATTTCCCAACACCTGAGTTATGTGACTGAGTCAATGACAATGAGCTCATGAAGAGGGTAAGGCACAAAAACACCCATTAAATCTAACTCCCGTGGTTTGTGACACCATAATTACTTCAGATATTAACGGAAGGAAACATATTAAGAGCGCAGCTAAGGTGGAAGGAAGTACAGAGTTCATTGAGGTGGCCTGCGGAGACAGAGGATGCCGTTCCCCGGGCAGGAGCCTTCCACCAACTGCCTCTACAACACGAGCCTTACATTCCAAAGCGAACGCGGTTAAAGGTTAGAACACAACACATTCCCCCTCCTCCCCCAAATTAACCAACAGTAACGAGAAAACAGAGAGAAAGGAGAAATAAAGAAATAACAGGGAGCAGAGAGGAAAGAGGACAGCAAACAGGTGATAACATAAAGAAGGACAATTAACATAGTAAAACAAACAAGAATCGAGTCGAAATCATGAGTCTTTAAGATGAGCAAGCGTCTTCCTCTCTCTTCTGCTCACCCTGAACTTAGTAATGCTGGGCTCAGTATCACTTCTGCTCAATTCATACCTGGTAGCACTGGGCACGGTTTCACCCAACCTCCGACCCCTAGCATCACCCACACTGAACTCACAACACCCTTGAATGGTGCCAACTTTCCTTTCGACCATACCACCCCACCTTCCACCACAACCTCTCCATTACGCATAGCAGTGATCGTTTTGGGACCCAAACATTTGAGTTCATGGCACTTGAGAGCAATCATGGGGTTCTTGATCAGGACTGGGTCCCCAACCGCACAGTCTTGCAACTTCACTCTATTGTCCTCATCAAAAACCGCCTTATGATTCTGACCTTCCCGTATCACTCCCATGATAGACTCTCGATCCACCAAAACACAGCCTGCCATCCCAAATCGACCAGGACACAGCTGAGTGTCTTATTTTTTTGCCTCTACCAGATCAGTCTTGGGCTTAATTCCCTTCATGGTAATTTTATGTCCTAGGTTGATCACACTGTCCACTCCAATCCTGCACTTGCTATGTTGAACAGTCAATACTGCCCTTAACACGCTGCCATGCTCCCCCTCAGAGTTCACATTAATAGGAACATCATCTTCAAAGACCACAACATTCTGCGTGTTCTCTAATACCTTTTCCATTATGCCGCTGCTAACCCGAACAGCATTCTGCAGTACTTAAAAATTCCTTATGTGGTGACAAACGCTGTAACATCCTAGTACTCAGGTGTCGAGCGAACCTGGTGATAGGCTGCCAAAAGGTCTATACCTGAAAAGACCTTTCCCTCCTCCAGGGTGACGAACAAATCTGCAATAATGTGCAAAGCGTGATGTTCAAACAAAATGCTCTTGTTGAGCTCTCTGAGATCGACGTACAGCCTCAAGTTACCATTGCTCTTAGTTACAAGAACTACCAGGGATAACCAATCCATACCTTCCACTCTCTCAATGACCCCTCAGTGCAGCTAAGCATCCAGCTCAGTCCTTAGTTTTTCCCAAAAGATGATGAGGCACTGGCCTCACTCTGTGAACCACTGGCACAGCGCCAACTCTCACTCTGATATGATGTTCAAAATCCTTCAACCTTCAACCTTCCAAAATCACCCATGAACACCTCTGGAAAATCTGTGGCATACTTGTCTGCCACCTCAGTGATTGATACAGATTCCTTTGCATCTGCTTGTATCTGAATGCCCATTGCCACTTGCTCGTCCTATCCCAAAATGCATGGCCCTTTCAAAGCGACATAAACCTCTGCAGTACATTTCCTTCCTTTGTATACCACTGATGCTGAGAATTTACCTAGGAGTTGGATTTCCACTTCTCCATAAACACAAGGTTGGATGTCGTGAGCTTGGAGATCCTCCATTATCCTCCCCAGGGTTCCTGCAAAGGTGTCTCTGGAAATGATGGTCCATGGTGAAGCGCTGTCCACCTTCATCGACCAAGCTTTTGCGTTTAGCCTGTACTCATCCACAGGTTCCTTCTTATTGCCAGTGATGGCTGAGATTTCAAATATGTGCCTGACGCTCCCTTCAGAAGCCTGTGACTGATACATCTCAATTGCCTCTTGTTCGGGACATGACGTCATCAGTTCCACCATGCGCACCGCTCCCTCCTTGCACACATGAGCAACATGGCCTTTTTTTGCATTTCATGTAGTTTGCTCTTCTGGTGGGGTAGAACAGACTGGTGGAAATGTGCCTCCCACCGCCACACTGGAAGCATTTAATATCCTTGGCTCCATCTACCCATTTCCTGGGTTTGATTGTGAACACCTCTTGGCCCTGACTGTCTATCTTCATGTTCTTCATATAGTGTGCCACCTGCTCCATGTCCTGCTCCATCATCATCACAGACTGTTCGAGCCACAGATACTTGGCCAAGAGCTTTTCCTGTATCCTGGAATTGTTTGTGCCTCCCACCAACTGGTCCATGATTAATGAATTGGTAAAGAGCCCAAATGCACAGTAATGACTGAGCGTTCTCAAGACAGCCACATAGCTCTCCACAGGTTCATGGAACTCCTGATGTCTCTGAAAGAACTTGTGTCTTTCGGAGGTCACATTCTTTTTGGGCTCGAAAAGGTCTTGAAGCATCTTGACAGCCTTCATGAAGTCATCCATATCCCCCGAGCCTTCAATTGACAGTTCAAGTAGCCCATCATACACACTGTGCCCCTCTGCGCTGAGATTGTGCAACAGAACAACCTGTTTCCTTGCAGGAGAAAACTTGTCGCCACCCATTGCTATCAGGTAGGTGTCAAACATCTTCCTCCATCCCTCCCATCTAATCAGGGAATTTCCAGGTTCAGCGAGCAAAGGAGGAGGAAGAGGAATTCCTGCAGCTGTCATGTTCACACAGAAGTTGCAAGGCTGTCCTGTGCTGTCCAGGTGCAGCCAACAATTGCACCCCTGGAGACTGCTAGCTGCCCTTCTGGTAAACAACATATAAGTGCCAAAGGCAGAACTTGAAGTTTGCTTGTTTTTTTCAAATGATCTAATGTTCATTCAAAGATGAAGTTCTGTGTCCACCACATGACACGTTTCACAGCATAATGAGTCCAAAGGTTAAGTTCTCAAAGGAACACCTTATTACTGTCAGAGCATTCACTCTTTATTTAGTATGCTCTCTAAAATAAGTGATTGGGGTCACACACCCCCTACAGGCACATCCTGTAAATGCTCTTGGCTTGGAAGCACTAGTTCTGTCCAAGAACCTCACCAATACTCTCCTGGCTTGGCCATTGTTTGCACGCTCCTCGGCAGTCCCGGGCTGAAGTAGATGCCAAACAGGAGCGTGTGCATGGGCTCATGGGTTCTAACCTCAAATAGCAGCAATCGTTGAACAGGACTCTCTATGCGGGATAGCCGTACCAAAGAGGAAGAAGGCCCTGGGTTGAGTACTGAACAGCTGTGATCGGCCATCCACCAACCACATATGGACAGAAGCATCTGCACGTTTTTAGGGTTATATGTGATTTTACTGACCACAATTACAGAGTGGTACATGTCATTGTGGTCAAGCCCCCCTATTTTCCATCCTTATAACCCCACCCCAGACCCATCATGACCCATTTTAACCCCTTACTCCACTACCCTTCATATAGTTATTTAATCGTTTCTGTGTTTTTCAGTGTAATTGTCCGCTCGGTTATGTACCACTCTAAGGTTTGCGATAAAATGATTGGATACCGTTTGTAGGTGCTTTCCTCTAGTCCTCTCAGAGCCTCCTTGCTCAATCGCTGTCACCGGCTCTCATCTTATCGACGCTTCACTTTACAGCTGCTTTGGGGTCTCCACAGGCTCTAGCCGCTTCCCCACACGGCCACTTGTCGCCAATGTTAAGAGGTGGTGCCGAGGCAGAGGAAAGTACAGAGTTTATTGACATGGCCTGCAGAGACAGAGGATGCCACTCCCTGACCAGGAGCCTACCACCATGAGCTGTACATTCCCAAGTGAATGCGGCTAAAGGTTAGAACACAACAAAGCACCTTCCAAATCAGGCAGCAGCTCCATCCCCTATGAGAAGTAAAAACCTTCCTATAAAAGAGTAGGTTGTATAGAAGCAACATAGCCTGGATAAATATTTCACAATCTTTGCTGGTGCAATACGCATTAACAAGCAACTGCTCCATTGAAGTCACAGGTAATTTCTAGGAAACTTTGTACTGCAAAGAGCCAGAAGATGGGATGATTATGGGTGGTGTGAGAAACCGGACGGTATTCTCATTCCAAGCCCACTTGGATCCTCTGCACAGGTGGTCAGGGAAAGGCCCTCACTATTGGATCCTGACCCTGCGGGTGGAGAATCAAGGGAGGATCACCTGGGTGGAGGGTCTTTGAGGACTGGGAGTGGGGTACCCTAGGGCGAGACATGGTATTCCATTTTCCCGTTGACACCAATGTAACCCTCCCCCAATCTTTATGGGCTATTATAAGCCAGTTCCCCTCAATCTTCCACACATAATACTTGACAGTACTGTAACGAAAAAGAGGCCACTAAGAGAAGTGCAGATCACACATTTTGATCCCTTTGGTACTGGGACGAAGAAGATGCCTGCCAGGAGCTGTGAGGGTCAGATATGTCCCTTTAATTGTGGTCAGGTAGGGCTAAGTGGACCATCCCACGTACAGCCTAAGTGGACACTCACACCTGCAGCCTGTCAAGGGGCTGCAGGTCTATAAACGGAAATCAGACAGACAGAACAGAGAGTGAGAGGGGATGCAGCAGGCAACTCTTATGTGGAGGCACCCGTAGTGGGACGAGAGACAGAGCCAGGACCCCGGCAATCATCCCAAAGGACTTGTGGGCTGTATGTTTTCCCCAGGTCTGGAAGCCTGCCTCTCCAGGTGCGAGCAGCAGGAGCTGCTAACGAGGAGTCTGGTGTGTGAGGACACCGCCCGCATTGAGAAAACAACCTGGGAGACGGCGTGTAGACAGAGAAGCACACGACGGGCCAGCTGGTTTCCCGACTTCTGGAAGCCAGAGGATGTCATGGGAACCACCGGGAGGACTTGTGAGAAGTCAGTGAGTGTCTGGAGGGCGGCTAAGCACAGGGGTACTTCTGAAAGACTGCGAGTGAATAGTGGTCTGTGTATCGAATAACAAACGAAATGAAAACTTACCTTTGACACAAATCAATACATGTTGAATATTGAACTAACTGAAAACTTAACCACGAAGCAAAGGAGTGCATATAAAACATATTGAATACTGAACCAAATGAAAACATAATCCTGAAGCAAATAAGCGTATATTACACATCAAACTGAATGAGATCTTACAAATTAAGCAACACCAATGCACATTGAAAATTGAACTGAAAATAAACAATACCAATTGTATGTTACTCAAGGATTTTACCCAAAACCTGAAGTTAAAGACATTAAGGCTAAAAGGAGCCATACAGCAAACTTTAATGAATAATTGCAGTGTGGCAAGGGCAGAGCTTGGCAGGAGGTGTGTGACCCATTGTGGCAGGACTCCAAGGCTTACAAGAAGGAGCCAATAGAGGGCAAGACTTTACATAGAGCCAAGATGCTGACCTAAGGAGCTAGGTGAAGGTGACTTGGTGCACAGGAGCAAGTGCCAAGGAACATGTGCTGAGGAGTTCCAGGGCCCTGGTTGCGTGACCTTTAATGGATGGACTGTGTGGTCTAACAACCGCGCCTAGACCAGAGGGCCCTGAATGGTGAAATATAAGGACACTGAGCAACAACCTAATAAAACCGTTGCACATTAACTGGCGAATAAGGGCTGTTGCCTTTGTTTTCCGTGTAATGGAAAGCACAACTGAGCAGAGGTGAATATCGTCACATCATGCAGGCATGCATTTCCACATGGGCTACTTCTCCTCGGGCCGCCAGGCAATGAGATGCAGATTCCTGAGCCCTCCTCCTTCTGCATAAGTGTCAACAGCATAACAGATGTGTTTGGCAGATGCCAACTCTGGAAAAGTGCATGAGAGTGTTTGTGTGTCTCAAAGATGAAAAGAGTGTCCTCATGACCTGGGTTTTATCCGGGGCACCGGGACAACCGTCTCAGCCCCAGTGGTGGCACCCTTAATAACTTGGGGAAAGTTGCTCTGGCTTTCTGTGGCAACTGTTTCTGAGGATCCAGACGAGTATTGGGTGGGATGCATGCATCGTTAAGTTAGTGACTGTGGCTGTGTATGGGCACGACAAGTTCAGGCAATTGCACACGATGGGCTGCATGAATGGTTGTATCCTTTGTGTAGCTGGGATTGCATATGATTTCACAAATCGTGTTGTATGTCTAAATCTCACAATAGCCAGCTCCCATGGGTTCGTCGAGCTGCACCAGCATTTGACGTATTCGCCCTAGCTCTTCATTCCTCTTATCAATGCTTCTTTCTATGGCCCACGCTCTGGGTTTCAAATTGGGCCCTTGATAGCTGCTTTTATGCCATCATGATGAACGGTGAGTAAAGTAAAATCCCAAAACAGGCATGCGCTCTTAAAAACCTTTACTGACAGACTCTCTGTCAAAATGTAAGCACTGCAAGGTCACCAAAGCAGGTCCTTCTGGACTCGGCTGGGTGAATGTCCATAATTGGATAAAACCAACTCGCTTTTAACCATAGGGTCAATGTGTTCCACAGAAGACCACCAGATTCCTATAAGACATGGGCCTTGTGGGTGGCCTACAACCACCAGACCAGACATCACCAGGGAAGAACCTGTCCCTGGTAGCCTAAGGGCACAGCCTGGGAGGAACACCCATGATGCCTAATCCCACGTTTAACAAACTGTTTACCTTTCGTTTTGAATGGGTTTAAAATGCAGAAGATAATGGCCAACACATTTTAATACTGTGATTGGCAACGCCCAGTAAACACATTTCTGGGCAGGCCATTCCTCACACAGGTTTGATATGAATAACAAGGTATGCATGACACCATGAGCCCTGGGCTTCTGGCTTTCAAACGGTGACACAGCCCAGTTTCTCCTCCCCACAAACCACAACGATAGCACAAGCGTGTGACAAGAACTTGAAAGGAGATGGTATGCTTTGAGATGACACGGACTAAGTAACCCACCACATGCACAGGTATGCAGATAACCTACAGCGTGCATTCAGGCAAGCAGCAAAAAAGAAAGAAAAAAAAACTCTAACTTAAAGGGATGGAGTTGATGTGAACAGTTCTGAAAAATAAGTCTTACCTTCCTCAGTCATTGTGTCATAATATTTAAGTTTTCCATATGCTCCAAGTTCTATAACGTCACAGCAAAAGACACAAAGTAAGGAACCAGAAAGATGTGTACTGTAAGAACCCATACGATCACAAGCGTGCTTAAAAAGTGCACAAGTTTTGCAAAGACGCATGCAAACAGAGAAAGCTAACACAGCCAGAAGCCATTTCAGTTTCAATGCAACACGTTTTTGTTATTTCCTAAGAATAAACAGATCTCGTGGTAGGTAAACCAGCATTACTTGTTAGAATGGTTTCACCCTGGTGACTCCATAAGTGAAATCATAGCCCAACCTTTGGTCCCAAAGAAATCACAGGAAGTTGATGAAAAATATCCCACATGTAACATAATATATATCTTTGAAAGATTGCAAAATCAAATAAAATGCAGTCACAGGTGGGACACAGAGGAGTTATGGCTACTGTCCCTAGTAAACATAAACAGACTCCCTGACCTCAGTTACTGCGCCATATGGTGTATAAGGGCATCATTTCCCTGCTAATGCCCGACAGATTGGAGTGGCACACAAAAGTGCCCCTCCTGCCACTGTTGCAGGTGCTAGAGATGGGCGATGCCTGCTGTCAGAGCGGAGAGTTCCAGGAGCATGGGGATCTCAGGGGAGTCCAAAAAGTTCACCACTGTGATTTCCTGTGACCACAAAAGGATCTAGGTTTAAAAAGCCCACTCTGCCCAATTGTACTGGTGGCAATGTATGATTTATTATTTTGTACCAGATCTGTCTGTTATTTTCAGTTGGTTCTAAATATACTATGCCATCACACAGCTCTTCAGTAACAAAATAAAGCCATTTCCCATTTATCAACACGATTTCATAGAGCGTACATCAAGGTTGGAGTTCATGAAGTATTTAGTATTAAGGGCATTGAAGCAACAGGTTTGACTTGTGAGTAACAGGTAAACTGAGCAAAAGAGTCCCTATGTGTGAAGATCAAGGCCCATGGGATAGAAAAGTTAAGCTTTAGACATTATGGATCCCAAAAAAGGAAGCTCCAGACATTTAGTAATTGTACAGTTAGAGGCAATCCACAGAGATCTCTTTGAATGTTTCCAGTTGCCTCTGAGAGTGACTGCTACATATTCCAAGGCAGCTTGGCACATTAGATCTGAGACCCAGTCTTTCACTTTTAGCAGTTGTGCGGATTTCCAGTGGTGAATATAAACCCTTTGCTCAATGCCATGCTCTTAACAGTCATGCCAAAATCTTATACATAATTTGTCTCATTTCTGCACAGCTTGGGGCGTGGCCTGGAGCTCATGGTGGTAGGAGGCTGAGGCGCCGAGCTCCGGCCGAGACGCCGCGTTACGATCCTTGTCGGACCGCTTGCAGACTGTCTCCGAGCCACAAACTCGGACAACACACGACGGAATCTGCCGCCGAGCAGCGACAGCAACCCTGAGAAAAATCGGAGCCGGGAGTCCCGAGTTTTGCCCTCCGCGCACCTTCCCCCCTCTGCCCGAGCCTACATCCAAGATGGCGGCCCCCGCGCTGCCCTAACGCTGTTGAACGGGCCGCGGCCGGGAACTCCAGCTTACGGAGGCGCGACTCGCCTGCAGACGAGACCCTGAGGAACACACTCCCACACAGACCCGACTCTGGCACCCGCGGCCCCTCCGCCACAAGAGAAGCCGTAGGCCGTGGACGAACGCCGCTAGATCTGCTCCTGCTCCCCGGGCGGGAAACATCCTGATCGCCGCCGAGACCGCCATCGACACGTCTGCGGAAGAGACTGCTGTTCAGGAGGTGAGGAGTCGGGGGGCCCCGCTTGACTTCGCCGAGGCTTCAACACCCGCCGCTCCGAGCCCAGAGCCCGGAGCCCAACAGCGCCCAAATCCCCCCCCTCATCCTCCCAACGCTAGCTCCATCATCCCACCCAGCACCTCCCGCCTGGCGGACTGAAACACCCCCCGCAAGACCCAAGAGGAGCGCGCCGACAAGGCACCACCAAGGCAGCGTCGCCCGGCCCCCAGGCCCGCCATGTCTGCCAGAGGCAAATCGAAACCTCCTACGATGGACAGCTACGTCTCCACAAAAGCCAGAACCCCGGCCGACCCACGCCCCTCCAGCCCCGAGGCCCCAAAATCGAAGAATGCAGATCCCACCGAGAACCAAGCACAAGTCCTGGAGGCCATAGCATCCCTGCGCACCTTCATTGACACCAAAATCGACGAATTCAGGTCAGACATTCAGCTTGTGAGACAGGATGCCAGGAATCTAACGGATAGGGTCGCCACCTCTGAGACGACCATTAAAGAAACCACTGAAACCACTATGGAACTCAGGTCCAAGGTGTCGGACCTTGAAAGGAAGGTGGCCTTTCTCGAGGCGAGGGCTGAGGAGGCCGAGGGACGTGCCAGAAGGGGCAATATCAGAATACTCGGAGTTCCTGAGGGCGACGAGGGCCCGAACCCAACCGAGTACATAGAGACCCTACTACAACAAGAGGTGGGCGCAGGCAAACTCACGCAAGCCTTCGCTGTTGAGAGGGCGCACAGGTCCCTCCAAAAGAAACCCCCCCCGGGCTCCCACCCTCGCCCAATAATTGCCAAAATACTTAACTTCCAGGACCGAGAAGTCATCCTCAGACACTCCAGGGAAACCGGCCCAATCACACGCGGCAACGCAAGAATATCTGTCTATCCAGATTATACCCCAAAAGTGCAAAGAGAGAGAAACTCATTCGTACCAATTAAAGCCAGGCTACGACACCTGAACTTAAAGTACATGCTGCTGTACCCCTCTAGACTTAAAGTCATCTACAAGGGCCGCTCGATTTTCCTGGAAACCCCAGAAGCAGCCAACATGTGGTTGGAAGACAACAACCTAGCTCAAGGCGCTGACACTAGCCCCAAAGACTAATGTTTGCGATCAAGCACCTGAAAGCACGCCCAATCGACGACGCAAGACCCAGCAAAAAACACACGCACTCTGCGGTGCGGAAGCAATCAACACTACAGTTCGCCAAACTAACGCGGCTCTCGCTTGGCCCCACACCGGATCCAGGACTTCGCCCCCGCGAACAGACCAGGACAGGCCAGTTGCCTGACCGACCCCACTCGAACCCGACGCCCGGATGGGTCCCGACGGTGCGAGAGCGCCTGAGCGCAGCGAAAAGAACGCAGTCGCTAGGCGCACAAGTTTCAGTTACGTTATTTGTTATGTTATAAGCACAGTCACTACGTCTTCACGCCTGAATAGACATCAGGACACTCCGACACAGCACTCCACATTAGGCGAGTACGAGGGCCGAATGCTTAGTCGCCCTAACAGGAACCAGAACCCTCTGGACAGACCCCCTGAAGAGGAGACGAAGAAGAGCACCCACTCTCCCAAATGACATCACAACTGAAGATACTAACGTGGAATGTTCGCGGGATGAACTCCTACCTGAGAAGAAATCGAATTCATTCCTATCTCCGCAGGCAGAAGGTCTCTATAGCCATGCTCCAGGAAACCCACCTGACGGCGGAATCCTCCTCCAAACTAGCAGAGAGATGGGGTGGTACTGGAAAGGGAGCATCGTACTCCAAGTACGCACGGGGAGTCTTCACATGGGTGAACCCAAGCGTTCCGTTTCGCCTACTAGGGTCGGAAGCAGACAAAGAGGGCAGATATCTGATACTCTGGGGGACCATTGAAAATACTGCAATCTGCCTGGTCAACTCCTACTTCCCGCAACACGGGATACCATCGCACATCGCAATGCTCTGCCCCAAATTAGCTCACCACAGAGAGGGCACCTTCATTTGGGGAGGCGACTTCAACTGCATCAGCAATGGTGAGATGGACAGATCGGTGCCTCCATCACAACCACGTAATGCCGCCACCACGGCCCTCAACAACGCTCTGGAACACTTAGACCTAGTGGACATATGGAGAGCGCGACACCCAAAAGAAAGGTCCTACTCGCACTATTCTGCCCCCCATAAGGTTCACACAAGGATCGACTACCTCTTCACCGACAAGGAACAAGTCGCCCTGGTAAAGGACGTCACATACCTTGGCAGATCGATATCTGACCATTCCCCGCTGGTCATGCAATGGGGATCGACTGGTCCCAGGCCTCCGATACCGACATGGAGACTGTCCCCTGCGGCACTCACTGATCAAGAATTCAAAGAAGACCTTTGCACTAAACTCGAAGACTACATAGATAACAACAAAGGCTCTGTGTCAAGCTGGAGCATGCTATGGGAGGCGATGAAAGTGGTAACACGGGGTGAGGCCATCTCTGGAGCAGGAGGTATCCGGAGACGTCTGAAAGAGACACTAGAAGAACATGAAGCGGATATAGCACGCCTCGAGTCCCAACTAAGCACCACCACTGAAGGGGAAGAGACCCTGCGGGGACTCCGAGACGATTGCCGAACGGCATGGGACAGACTGGCGAAATTCGACTTTGTAACTAACACCACCAAGATACACAAAGAAGCCGACAAACCAGGCAGACTACTTGCTTGGTTATGCAAACGAGAAAACCCGAGGCATTACATCACCGAGATCCAAGATGAACGCGGAGTCCCACACAAATCACAACCTGACATCAACATCGCTTTTGCAAAATTCTACTCTGAGCTTTACTCCCACGACAAGCAAATACCCAGAGAAGACATCAGAGCCACCCTGGAAGAGATCGAACTCCCTAAAATAGCCGAAGAACAGCGAGCGGCACTCGATGCAGAGATCACCGCCGACGACATCAAGGACGCGATCAGATCTCTAGCCACCAGCAAATCTCCGGGAAGCGACGGACTCCCCCCATAGTTCTACAAAACCTATGAAGACATCATCACCCCAATATTACTGGGAGTCTACACGGAAGCATACGAAGAAGGAATTCTTCCTAGCACCATGAGGGAAACCATCATAATCCCTATGCTCAAACCAAACAAGCCACCCGAATGCTGCGATTCCTATCGCCCACTAGCAATGCTGAATTATGACGCCAAGATCTTAACCACCATTCTGGCTAAGAGGCTCGCGAGGGTGATTGGGTCTATTGTACACGAAGACCAGAACGGGTTCATCCCGGGACGTAACACCTCGGCCAATCTGAGGAGACTGCAACACGTCATAGCCGAAACCCATGAAAGCCCTGAAGATCTGGCGGTCCTCTCACTCGACGCCGTCAAAGCCTTCGACTCCATCTTCTGGGAATGGCTGATCGAGGTGCTGATTGAATTCGGGTTTGGAGAAGGCTTTGTAAGATGGGTCAGGGTCCTTTATAGTTCACCCACCGCCAGAGTGAAGACCGGACGAATAATATCGGAAGCCTGGCCGATACAAAGAGGCACCAGGCAGGGCTGTCCGCTATCACCCATGTTGTACGTTCTGGGACTGGAGCCGCTCGTCATCTACTGCAGAAGACAGCTCTTCGATGCAGGCATAAAACTGGGCAACAGACACTTCATAACTTCCCTATATGCGGATGACGTACTCTTGTACGTAAAGGACCCACAGGTGAATGCACAAGTCCTACTCGACGTCCTGGACAACTACGCCCATTATTCAGGAATCAAATTCAGCAGGTCTAAATCTTGCGCATTCCCACTAGCTAGACTCATCAAGACCAATATGGAGGAACTGCCGGAGGTGGGGATAAAATGGCAACCAATGATGTTTCGCTACCTGGGAATCAACATAACACATACCCCAGAACTCACCCACGAACACAACACTGAAAGAGCAACAAAGGCGCTCCGTAACTCCATGAAGTTTTCTGGTCTAAGCTACCGCTTGCCATGATGGGCAGGGCAGCAATTGTGAAAATGATCATCCTACCCAGATTCCTCTACTACTTCACAAACGTCTGCCACTACATCCCTACACCCTTCTTCAAAAAACTGGAATCCCTCATCAGGAACTTCCTGTGGGGCCCAGCCAGACACAAGCTACCTCTGAAGATCCTCACGCTGCGACACAAGGAGGGAGGGATACAACTCCCAGACCTACACAGATATTACCTGGCAGCCCAACTCAGCAACGTCACAAGGTGGCTCCATGACGACCCAAACCCTGAATCAGGTCTCCTAAGTCTTACACCTTCCAACCTGTTTCCCAAGGAACTACTTTGGAACCCACTTAAACAAACACTGGGGGCTCCTATGATTGTGCAACTGGGCAGACAAATCTGGACTAGAACCTGCTCCACCCAACAAACCACACACCCATACTCTCCCGACACCCCCATCCTCGTGGACGCATGCCAATCCTTATCGGACCTCAAAGTGGCGAGAAAATGGGAGAGCGTTGGGATCTACACCTGGGGCGACATATACGAAGATGCCAAATTCAAAGACTTCGAGGCGATCCTAGAATCAGAGGACCTAAGCAGAGGCCAATTCCTGTGGTACCATCGCCTCAGACAGACAGCGAAAACGAAATGGCCTGAATGGCCAGAAGAACCCATCCCCAACCCCCTTCTTAACGAGATGCACGAACTTTCAGACGGCTGGAAACCGGTAACCCGCCTCTACGGCCGACTGATAGACATACCCAACCCTAAAAGCGCTACACTAAAAGAGAGATGGGAACTCGACCTCCGGGCCACGCTATCGGACACTGAATGGGAGAGAGCGCTACAATACCCCAGCGAGGTCTCCAGGAACATCAGATTCCGACAAATTCAACTCAATGTTCTCTACAGAACATATATGACCCCGAAGAGAGTCTCCAGCTTTAACAACAAGGCAATACCAAACTGCCCTTGGTGCGGCACCACCCCAGCAGACCTACTGCACATGTTCTGGTCTTGCAACAGGGTGTCGCAATTCTGGTCCACAATAAAACAAACCTGCACGGAAGCTGGCATCACCAGATACAACTGGGACCCCCAGGAATGCCTCCTCGGAACTTACCCTAGACTGAGCAAGATCAAGCACGTGGTCAAGCTAATGGACATCTCCTGCATCCTAGCTAAAAGAACCATAGCTATGGCTTGGAAATCCAAGCCGGGCCCGAGATACCAACACTGGCTTGGAGAACTAGAGCGTTGGACCACAGCCGAGACCAGGGCCTGGCAAGATGGAGCCACTACTGGGACCGCCGACGTGAACAACACCCTCGAAGCGTGGAGGGCTCTCCTCCGCGACGTACCCTTCTCTGCTGACCACAAGCCCCCCTGAGGTGCCTGTCCACCCCAATTCCAAAACAACCACGGATCCACCCAACATCTGAACCTTGAACAATCGCAAGCCCCTTGCCTTCATACTCCTTTCCTCCAGGATACCTGACGAACGAAGACATCCTCACAAAGAGACTGTGCATGTTTGTTGTTACTTTTTGTTGTTACCTGTTTCTTTCACACCTTTTTTCGGCTATGAGTACCTTCATTAAATGCAACCTTGAAATGTAACCTTTAAGAAAATGCCAATAAAAAATGTTTTAAAAAAAAAATTTCTGCACAGCTTCTCATTACTTTTGTTTTGGTAGGAATGAACTGTGTGCTGCAGAAAAGGGTGATGGCAATGGTGGGCTAGGAATAAAGAGAGGTATCAAAGTAAGGGGTTCTTTCTTCTGGGAAAATAAAGATAATGGCTTGTCGTTTACGTTCCTTCCATACCTTGTCAATGATGTTTGATATTGGTCATTTATTCTGTGATGTTCTGATCACATATAGCGTCAAGTGAGGCCGCACAGGGTGGGAGGGCTAGGTGTTATACTGACACATTTGTGTGGGTACGACACTGCATGCATTTTGAGATCTAGTGATGAACAAAGGCCTTGGGATGTGGTAATAATGGAAATGACGCAGCAAGTATTTCCTGAGGGACTACTCCTCATACTCTTTTAGGCTCTGATGTGCAGTTTAAGGTCCTGGCAACAGACAGGGATGGTCAGGGTTAAGCCTCGGCTTCGTGAGATCTGCTGAGGGAACCTCTACTTGCTATGCTAGTTGCATATGCTCCTAACGAGGGGTAGGCACCCTTCTTTGGTGCCTACAATAGTCCATTTTGTGAAAGGGAAAGGTCCATTGCTGATAGCGAGATACCTCAGTTCTGTCGTAGAACAAATGCTTAACTGGTCTTGCCAGTAATACACACTGTGCCCTCAGAGTCTCACTAGAGGAATCACTGACCTCTGTACATGATAGTTGGAAATTGCAGCACGGCAATGAGCGGGATTACATGCGTGCACACACACCTACTTCTCTAAAGTCCACATAACATAGCCCAGCTTGGATTACAATTCATCCAGCCAAAGACACTTGGATGTAACACAAACTTCAGAAATAGGTCAGGAGTTTCCTGTGATCTTGCTTCAACGATGGTCACCCACACCAGACACTGCTACCCACTGTTATGTGAAAACAGTGAGAACGCAATTTAGTTATATTTTAAGGAGAGTTCTTCTGTACAGATCTCTTGGAATGCAGGAGAGCCATGCAAATCGGTGATTAGGAAGAAGGTAGTAAAACCCTCCTGGTAATCTAGCAGTGTTATTACACAGGCTAGATGAGACGACCAGAAAGGACCCTGAAACAGAGATATCTGCCCTGTAGACCAGTCATAAGCAGACAGGCTCTTTATAGGTCTGCACTTCAACTCCTGCCCTTATGGGGAGCACTGAAAGCTTTCCTTGCAAATAAGGCTGAACAGTCCATGCTCAGGAATGAAACAATTCTATTTTGACAAGTGCAAAACAGCAGAGATAGACCTTCAGCCATGAAATTGAAAGCCACAATCAACAGGAAATATATTGCAAAAATGAGGGACCTGGCTGAAAAAATAAACTTTGCTGAGATGGGGAAAAAATGTCCTGGAGGACTTTTACAGGTCACTCTATAGTGCTGAGCAGCAAGACTACCATACAACAAGCCTTTTACTTGACCACAGTGGCCCTGGAGAGACTGTGAAATGACAGTGCAGAGGGCCTGGATGCCCAGATAATAACATGAGAAGTCTCACAGGAAATGTTGTCCTTTCCATCCCCTAAGGTGCCGGATCTGAGCGGATGAACTTCCGCTTTATATAAAAAGTTAAGTGTGTGTTGCTTGTTTGGGACATGTTCTTAGTCCATAGGGAAGTTCTTCACCTATGTTTGGTTAGCTATGCTGAGAATCTGAGGGGTACTGCTGTAGTAAGACTGCAGATCAGTAACATGGTCTGAACCTTCGGCTATGTTAGCGCCTACGAGTGCACAGGCACCTCGACTCCAACTGGGTCAGCCGTGATTCTGAGCCACAATTAGGCAAGGACCCCATGAAATGTAGCATTTTCCACCCGGTAGCCTTATTGAATCAAGATGCCAACATATCTCCAAAAGTCTTGGCCAGAGGCCTGAATCAAGCAGGGTTCACAAAGGGGAGGAAGATGTGTAATAACTTTAGGCAGATTCTTCACCTGTTGACCTGGCCAACACAGATGCGAGTTCAATGTCTCTGGGTGCTAGAAGCCCAGAAGGCATTTGATCAGGTTGATTAGCATTGCATGCAGTTCATCCATACATTTATTAAGTGGACTTTGCTGATCTATGATTCCCCTAAGGTCAGAGTGAGCGTTAACTTAGAGAAATCAAGCTAGCCAGCGGTACTAGGCTGGGATGCTCCCTCGCCCCCTGGATCTTTGGTCTGGCCATGAACCCATTTGCCAAAGGGCTACTAAGCAAACCTAGAATACAGGACAATACCATGCAAGGTACTTTATTGGCCTGACAAATTAGACAAACATTGCCTAAGCAAATACACAAGTCGCATAAAATCTAACTTTCTCTCCAGTTGTGATAATTTTGTTTTTCTGCTTTTTGTACAAGTCCACGTTGCGTGTTGCACTGTGTTTTCTTGGTGTTATGTATAGAAATACTGGGTTTCTCTCTCATAATTCTGATAGTTGTCTGAGGATGATGCAGAGATGTTCTTGTCCTTTCTGACTTGCAAAGACTACAGAGTGTCCTAAATGTCTTTGCATGTGTGATGAAATGACTCTGTCTTTGCTTCTCCTTAGTCACAATGTAGATAGATTCTGTCATCCCTGATCCTGATGTCTGATCTGTCAGATAAGATAGTCTCTATGGCATGTGTGTGGTCACTCAGTTTGTATTTGGTGAATGCTTGTCTATGCTTTTAAGTTTTTGTTTACCAAAGTTAAGTACTCTACATGTTTACATTTTTGCCCAGGTGATTTGTAGCATCCTAGCAGATTGTGCTGTCCTCATTCTGCTTAACAATACATTGCACATTACTTATTTAGGACCTGTCCTAAGCCCCTGCCCAATTTCTTCCCACGTGTCCTGTTTTCCTTGCTAGAGATCTGTGGGATCAACCGTAAGAGTGCAGATCTGTAATATACTGTTAAGGGATTGTTTGGAGGGTTTTACTGTGTTGGTCTTAAACCGCTTGAGGGAGTTTAGGTTACTGCTCTTAATATGGCACCATATTTTAAAAGTACACTTTTGGATACTGTGCAGCAGGAGGAATCTCGCTAGTCCTGATTGGCACCCATGATCTGGGTTGCTTCTTTGTACACAAAGCACCTGTTTACAGAAATGGAGATGCAGATTTTCTGTGAGAGAATTCTCCAATTTTCCATACTATTTCTTTATTGTTGGACCTGGCACATCACATCCAGAAGGTAGGCTAGGGTAGACGGTGCTGTCAAAAACCTAACGCATTCATTTTGTTGGTGAATGCTAGTTGCTTGTTAATGGCACATAATGCACTGAGAACTGTTTATTGAAGTGCTTTTATTTTCATTTTAAAACTTGCATCTGCACAGATACTGGGACCTAGGAAAGTGTTGTGTGTAACATGCTCAACGCCTGGGACATAAATTAGTATGACATGTTTGTCTTTGTTCCTTGCTTTATTCTGGAATATTGTTATTACTATTATTATTATTATTATTATTATTATTATTTATTATTTGTAGTCGGCGCTACAAGCCCATATGCCTCATAGCACCAGATCAGATAGAAACAGCAGGCAAAACAGGAGTCTTAAGAGTAGATAGCAAACTGCGAATATGGAGACGCAGGCTATTCCACAGAGATGGAGTCGCAAAGTCGAATAATGTGCGACTTGTTAACTGAAGTTTGAATGGCCCACTTCATGGTTTGGATTGCGGAATAATTCTAGTTGACTTTCATGGTATCTATATCATGATCCCTGGTAAATTGGAGGGGAACCTGGGTATCATCTTCATAATTAGTATAGCAGACACGCAACTGATCCAAAATATCGAATAGTGGTCTGGTATATATGGTGTAAAGGGTAGGTGCAGGGCACCAACCCTGTGGCACCCCACAACGGATTGCAGTGGGGGAAGCCACAAAATCATCCACGAAGACTTTAGCGGTTCTTTTACAGAAAAAGGAGTGAACCCATTCAGCCGCGGGACAAGAACAATTAGCAACATTGGAAAGTCTTTCCACCAAAATTGAATGATCCACCAGATCAAATGCGTCAGATAAATCAAGAAACACAAGAAGGGCAGTATATCCCTTCTCTAAAATGCTCGTAATATTGGATTTGAGATCAACAAGAGCATACCACGACTGTCAAACTCCTACGATATTGTTTCTATTCAGATAGTGTTGGACGTGAAGATATGTCACCCTATCAATTATCTTTAAAAGAAATGGAACACCGTAGTGGTCCTGTAATTTTTGGACACTGTGGGATCCAGGATTTCCTTTTATAGAAGAGGTGTAATCCATGCAGGTTTTAAACATTCAGGAACAATAGACACATCAAAGGAGGCGTTAATGATTTTTGTAATAAGAGGGATCAATGCATCAGGACATTTCTGTATAATCGAGACGGGGCATGTATCACCCTTACATGAGGTAGGTTTGATTGAAGGTAAAACCTCTCTAATGTGATCTTCAGAAACATGGTGAAAAGAAAAAGCAGGTGCCAATGAATCAGCAATATGACATGACTTATTTGAGTAACAAGGTGGTAATGTGGTACCATACCATGCTAGATTTTTTGCAATGTTTGCACGGTGCAAATTAAGTATTTCCATAATGGCACCATGAACAGCTTGGCACCAAGTATCATCTTTAATGATATTAGCATGTATTACTGCCTTTTTCCCATCAAGTTCTTTAAAGATTGTAAAGAACTCCTTGGTATCAGATTTAGCAGAGCCGATACGACTGTAAAATAGTCTGTTAGCATTGATAATGGATTTGTTATAGTTCTAAATTGCAGTGTTATAAATGGCATTATTCTCAGTAGTGGAATCTTTCCTCCAAGATCTTTCTGTAGATCAACTGGCTTTGCGTAATCTACCAAGATCGTCAGATAAGAGCAGGTTATGGACTGTCACTTGTTTAAAGTTCTTTTTTTGACAAGTGCTATAATATGAATAGTTGTAGTAACGGCGGCATTGTATAAATTAAGCAAACTGAATACATCAGTACAGTCTGGGAATCGATGCACCAGTGGTTAATAGTCGAATTGAAAGACTACCTCATGATGTTCCTAATATTATGCCTGGAAGCTACTTTTTGTTTTAGACGGGAAACATCTCAAAGGAGTAAATATCTCAAATGTAATGCAAAAATGGTCAGACCAAGGACAAGGATCAGAAACAGTAATAGAGATGGATACATTCTGAGTAAGAACCCAGTCAAGGTTATTACCTTCCTTATAAGTAGGTGGGTTCACTTGTTGGGAGAAGCCAAGCGAAGAGAGCTTATTAAGTAACGAGATAGCATCTGAATCTTGTAGGTCATGTGCCCAATACTTATAATCTCTGAGAATGATGGTGGGAGAAGAGGATTTCAGAAAACTGTTAAGCAGGCATTGAAATTGATTCTCAAAAGACTGCATTGGTGGTGGGGGACAGTAAACCAAAACCAGATTGTAGGTAGTATTGTGATCTATCCGCAGTTTAATGTGCAGGCATTCACAACTATCAATCAGGTGGCAATCAACTTTGTGAACATCATGGGTGTCTTTAAAGATTACAGCAACACCACCACCCTTTTTAGCAATACGATCCATATGAATGATGTCATAGCCATCCGGAGGGGCCAAAGTGGCAGGATGAAAGACATAAGAGTGTAGCCAGGCTTCAGTAATAGCCATAACAGATATATTGTTTAAGACTTTGTAATCATCAACCTCAGTAGGATATTTAACAAATGAACAGGTGGTCAATAGTGCATAGTGCAGATCGAATAGGAGGACATGCAGGATTAACAGGAGGACCAGATGGCTGTATCACATCCGATGTGGCTAATAATGAGGCATTGTCAATAATGGGAGCTGAAGAACTCTGTGAAACTGCAGAGACCAAATTAGTGTCACTACTGGTCTCAGTAGTAAAAGTGACACTTACGGTACTCTGAGTAATGTGCAATGAAGCATCTGAAGAAGGAATAGTGTCATTAGAAGGAACAGGTGTAGAAATGTCCAACATATTAGATTGAACCACTGCAGCAGATGATACAACAGCAGTAGTTGTGGAGACATCAAAAGTCATTAGAATGGTCTGAGTCTTTTGCTTTTTAGGTTCATCTCCAGGGCCCAGCTCTTGAAATAATCTTGACAAAGTTAAAACGGTATTGCAATCCACCTTTGGTAGGTGCCAGGATGCCCATGTCATTTGCACTAGAAACCAATTTATTTCTGAACCATTAAGTTTCTGACATGATGCATGGGGTTCCTCTAGCAATGAGGTCATTGGTATAGAGAATAAACAGGGCTGGGTTGATATTACACCCTTGTATTATACCTTGTTCCTGTTTAAAGGACCAAACATATATGTTGTTAATCTTCACCTTGCAGCTGATTGAATTGCACATATATGTTATTCCTGCCCTTAGAGTTCACATTCTGTTGATTCTGTGTGTGTTCTATTTGATTTGGATTATGTGCTGTGATAAATGCTGGGTGACTACAATTCCCAGCAGCCCTAGCGGGTGGATACTTATTGTTGAAACAGGTGCATCAGTGCCAGCTCATCAGGGACCAGACGGTCTTCACCTGCTATATTTAGATGCTGTGCAATCCTCATGGGTATTCTTAGTTTACTTATCTGACTACAAGTTGTAGACTTTAACTCTGCATTGATTTACTTAGAAACTGTTTAGAGTTCACATGCTGTAACACTGCTTTGACTAATTCAGAAACTGCTTAGAGTTCACAATGTGTTTATTCCGTGTGTGTTATATTTGATTTGAATCATATGCCGTGATAAATGCTGGGTGACTACATTCCCCAGCAGCCCTAGTGAGCGGCAACTTATTGTTGAAGCAGGCGCATCAGCGCCAGCGTATCTGGGACCAGCCGGTTTTCGCCGGTCTACACCAGATGAACCAAGATCCATTATCTCTCATTCTGCTGTACTGCAGTGCCCTGGACAGGTAGACTTGGCATGTAGTTCACTTGATACACATGATTGGACACACTTACTAGCATGACTATGCACCCTATTAACTCTGGAGATTTGGCAAGTGATGCTATAGTGAAGTTCTGGCTACCAGCTGTTTCTAAGCGATCTAAACACCACAGATATGCAGACATGCTTGCTAAATACTTGGCACTTGACGACACTTTTCTCCGTAGAGCTCTTGATCCAGAGGCTAATCATGCTTCTCCCATTATGCCACCAGAACTCTCTCCTCTAGCCAACTTGGGGGTTAGCACAACTTTCGATGATAATGACATGTCTACTGTGACTAAATTGTCTGCTCAATTGCCTACCGTTACTCCTATCCCATTTTAAGGGATATCCCTGGATAACAGAAGTAGCTATTTGAACTCTGATCCTGTGATTGCGTCATCACACAGTATAAAGGACCCTCTCTCACTGGAAACTTTAACTATGTATGGTGCCCCCACCTTTAGCTGGGTCTGACAAGGGGATCGTTGCATTTAATGTAGGGGCTGCTGCACAGCCCAGTTTGAAGTGCACCCTTCTTAATACAAGATGTCATTGGTGCAACATGCTCCCAAAAACTCAGACATGATACTCACCTTAGACCTGGAATGTTTATTCTTGACTGAAAATTGGCTGCATGAGGCTGCCACACTTGCTGCTTTGCTTGCTACCCCACCAGGATTTAAGATATTTCAAACTGATCGCAGTAATGCTAGAGGGGTGGGGGGTGTTGCCATAATTGTACGTGACTCTTGGAAATGTTATCTGTCCGATATAGGGAAGCTGGACAGTTGTGAGAGCCTACATCTCAAGCTCACTGTTGACTTTAACACAACGGTGTCCATCATTGTTCTATATAGATCACCAGGTGACATTCCAGCTTTTGAAGGACAAACTCTGTCACGCTTTAGTGACCTACTAAAAACATCCTCACATATGATGGTCCTTGGCGATTTTGACCACTGGGCCTCTAACATTGCAGACACAAAAGCTAGTGTTTTAATATCTGCCTTCTCCACCATGGGACTAAGTCAACACATGGAAGTGCCGACACACAGGGACGGTAACATCCTAGACTGGGTATTCAGTCACAATCTTAGTATGCCCACACCCATTAGAACCATCTGTCCGTCGTCAGACCATTTTCTAATCTCCTCTGATCTCTTGCGACCTAGTGCTCCCTGTCGAGTCAACTGCCATACTACAATTACCCAAAGAATATATAACTTGTAGGTGGTCACTCCCGAAGCTTTTGCCATCCTCACTAATCCACTTTTCTGGATAGGTCAATTTCCTTGGACACTGAGGAATAAGTGACACAATTTCAGGAGATTACTCCTACCATAATTGATACCCTTTCCCCAGAATAAATGAGGACTGTAAAAACAGAAGTGAAGATCAAAACCTGTTTTAACAGTAACATCATATTGCACAGAGAAGTAAAAAGATCCCGAAAACTAGCTTTGCTTAGGGATCCTTGTCTAGAAACCCAGGCTGCATACTTGCAAGCAGCTGTCGCTTTCAAAAAAGCCATCATACAAGCCAAGAAGGAGAACTTTAATAGAATTGCTAACGCTAAGTCAGGTCTCAGGGAACTGTTCTCAATTCTAAAAGAGCTTGAGGGCGCCAAACAGAATGGTAGTAAAGAATGCATGAGCGATAGCTGGTGAGCATCTATTCAGACTGGCTTTGCCGGGAAAATGCAATCACACCTTCAGAACATCAGAACACAACAATTCGATCAAAGGACAACACGTTGTCAGTCTCCCTGGGGTCCAGCGCTTCAGTAAGAACAGACACTACGATTCCTCAGTTTGATTTCTGCCATGTCTCTGAGATAGATATATATAAGATTGTATGAGGCTTTATGTCTACCACCTATAAAGGTATTGTTTGCTCAGCAACCATTATTGAGGGGACTATTAGCTGTCTTGCCCCAATAAGATGCATAGTTAACTGATTTTTTGCAACCTCAGGTTTACCTATGAGTCTCAAAGACGTATGGGTTGCTCCCTTACTCAAGAAGAAAACACTTGATTCTGGGGTTGCAGGCAATTACCGTCCAATAACAAATGCCCATTTTCTCTTAAATATCATGGACAGAATGGCTTGCCTGCAGCTCCAGGAACACAGTTAAAAGCTATGACCTACTTGGAATACAGCAATCAGGCTTGACGAAATCCCATGGGACTGAAACTGCATTGATTAATCTCAGGGCAAACCTCACTGAAATCGTAGAAGGGGGTCAGACTGCATTACCTATGCTACTAGACCAGTCTGCAGTTTTCAATCTCGTGGAAATAATCAGGGTGGGAGATCACATATAAGGTTCTTTGTTGCACACTCATTTAATGAATGACAGATAAATGGAACTGTTGGGGTTACCAAAACTTGGACCCTTGGTTATTTATTTCGCAAGACAATTTATTATACATGTTTACAAGACAAACCCAAAAACGGACAGCTCTTTCACTTGGACAATGTGGGAGTACCACTGTGTACCATCCTCTTGGATGCAAAGGATTTAACACAAAACAATGCACATTTTCTATCATACATGATACAGTATTTACAAATGAGCATGTGCTTTCCAGCGCATCATGCAACCCTGTAGTACCAAACAGAACACAATGTGACATAAATTACAAGACGTTATAACAGGAAGGTCGACACTATAATGTTTCGGCCAAATGTAGCTGTTTCTTGAAAATTCTAGTGAGAGTGGTCTTCTTCAGGACGGGGGAGAAATGTTCTCAGAGTTCGTAGGGTACCTGTCAAGGAACAATGAGAGTTGGGAGTGTGTTTTAGAACGGTATGTGATCTCGGTATAGGACTATTTTATGACTTAACATACTTATTAGATGCTCAATTGAGCTAAAAAACGCCAATGTCCCAATGTGGAACATTGGTGTAGAGCTTACCGTCATTTACAAATGCTTCGGTAAGTGTTCGTAAACAGGTCCCTCTGAGGGGCTGCTTATTAAACAAAACTCCATGTCCACTACATGGGTGTTGAAGAATCCAATGACTCTCTGTAAGATAAGATAATAGAAAGACAGAGGAGTGCCTGTGTCAGTTATAGGCGTGTGGTGGTGCTTAGTAACCACTTTGATTATTATCAGGAAAATCTTTTACCTCATGTGTATGTTACTGAACACATCTAATGTGAGGTCCAGCTGAGAGTTTGGATGTATATTAGTAACAGTCTTAATGCGTTGATCTGCGGATAAACATATAGAAGACTGGTGTCATCAAATGCTCTCTGTTTGAGTCCTACTCATCACCCCAATTGTGGCTATTACAGAATCGGGTTGGTGCAGGCTGCAGAAGCGGCCCATCTGCGTTCCGGTCATGCATATGGTGTCCGCTCCATGGAATATGGACATGCATTACATAGGGGAAAAGGCATGCGTGAGTGGTCCGCAGCCGTGGCTCCCGAAGGAGTGTTGCTTCCTGGGCGGTAAGGACTTGTGACAAGGAAGATTTCTGTGTGTTGGGCAATCTAGTGTGACTAATACAGGGATGCTGTGATGTGCAGCCCAAGTGATTGCTGTTTTACTTACTAGTGAGGGAGACAAGACGGAGCTGCACGCTAGCCTCCTACGTGCGGATTCTTGCACAATGCTGAGTGCCTGTTGCCGTAGCGACGTTAGTAAAAGCAAAACTAATTCTTCGCCTGAAAGTCCCTCCCCGGCTGGTAGCGTCCAATCCAGAGTGGACATATGGACCAGTGGGGAGAGGGGTGTGCGCGCCAAGGCATGCTGTCATAAACCATGTTGAGCTACTGGTACTTCTGAATTGTTTCGAGTGTAATACCCGGGGAAAATACATATATCCAAAGCTCAGTGTCTGAGTGGTCATCAACAGGCAGGAATAGTGTTATGCTGTCCTGCAACATCTACTGGCCTGTCATCATTGATGTGAGGCATCCTGGGATGTGTAGTTCCTGATTATTTGCAAAATACTATGATGTACCCACCTGGGTATATCATGGCCTAGCCAGGCGCCCTTTTTTTGTTTTTTTTGTCCTAGCACAACCCGTGGTTGTAGGGCCATTGATTCATCCTGATTCTGGGTTAACAATCAAACATACACATATTCACCTACATTGATGAATACTTCAAAAAACTCCTAGGAACCACCTCGTCTTTTGGCTCACAAGGAGGAGCCATACTACAAGGGTCCAACAAAGATGATTTAGACACCATTCACCAGAAGAAGAAAAAACTAGTTCGGACTGAAATGCATGGAACATTCATGTTGGAATATCGGAAAGCCGGCATCATCCCAGATGGAATGCAGATAAAAAACATCCCGAGAGTCTTCACAGACAATCCAAAATTCAAAACCAACTTCAGTGGAGTGGGGAATAAATGCAGCTGTGACTGGATTATACTAATCATCGACACAGCGGAAGAGGAATGTAAGAAACAAGGAGAGGAACTTTCCGAATTAGAGAAGAAATTTGCAGAGGACACAACTGTAGCAGAATCCAAGAAAAAACTAGAAACACTGGAAGAAGAGGTGACAAAATTCAAACAATTTACAAAAGAAATGAAGGTCCAAAAATTCAAGAAAGACCTCAGTAATTTTGGGGAGGAGAAAACATATCCTTACCTCAGAGACACCTACTACAGCGATCTGCAACAACAACAATACAGCAATTACAACAGATGCAATAGGGTAGTCAATTTCTCAGGCAGCTCAGGATCGTCAAGTGGCAGCTACTCCAGTCTAGCAGGCGTTAGTACCACCTTAGTTCCGCCTCCTCAACACCTGTTTTTTCAGAGAGGGGGCCAATGGGGACACCCCAGGAGGAGACAACAGCAATCAGGCCAATATATGCACACCCGACAATGGTATTCCAACCAGCCGTAACCCTCCAAATACCAACTTTAACCTATCCTCCAGGATTCTCAAAGATTTGGAAAAAGCCCTTCTAGAAAGAGGCCTTTCTTTTGTGCCACCCACGAAAGTGGACTCATTCCAGACCGAGGCAGAATTGAAAAGATTTTTCAGAAATCTACGACTCAAATATTTTTTCCAAGTATACATACCGAAAAATCTAGACACTTCAAGGGATCCGGATGTAACACGAGACAAGAAACAGGAAAACATCACAGCCTTCAAACCGAAATCCAGTTTCATACCACCTCCTCACACCATCCCAGTAGAATTTGACATTTTTGAAATAGTGGTAATGAAAACCGTAACGGAGGGATTGTCCCACAAGAATTTTTATCGAGACCACCTCAAGCCAGGAAGAAAGGCAGGCTATCAGAGAACTGAATGCAGATCGATCAATCACCATAAAACCAGCGGGCAAGGGAGGCAGTATAGTGTTAATGGACACCTCCGAGTACAGCACGGAATGCTTACGACTTCTAGCAGATGCAACTTCATATAGAAAATTAAACAGAGACCCCACTCAGAGGATACAAGAGGAGATCATAAGCCTCATGAAGTACACGGAAGAGGAGGGCTGGATTTGCGATGATGAACGCAAATTTCTTAACAAAACACACCACAGGACTCCGGCGTTCTACATCCTACCGAAGATGCACAAACATGCAACCAAACCCCCAGGAAGACCAATCGTGTCAGTATGCGACTCACTCCTGGAACCTTTATCCTTATTCACGGACTTCTTTATGAAACCTTTTGTAGGCAAGATGAGCTCCTACATAAAAGACATGACAGATACCATTAAGACACTACGAACAGTCAATCTAACATCTAATTGCATTCTGGCCACAATGGATGTGGAGTCGTTGTACACCTCTATCCCCCAACGAAAAGGCTTGGAAGCATTAACTACATGTCTCAACAAAAGAAGTAATATCACAACACCTACAAACTTCATTTTGGAGTGCATCCACTTAGCCATGTCTGAAAACCTCTTCCTTTTTGAGATTTTGAGAAACAAATTTACCAACAAATAAAGGGAGTAAGTATGGGTGCTACTTTCGCCCCAGATGTAGCAAATCTTTACATGGCCCAATATGAGGATGACCATGTCTACAACGACAATATCCCCTACAAACGGAACATCAAACTATGGCGACGGTACATAGATGACGTCCTTGTGATATGGGAGGGCACAAAAGAAGATCTATTAGCTTTCCACAAGTGGCTCAATCTACGCAATGACCACATAAGATTTACAATAGAATGGGACTGTCAAACAGTAGATTTTTTAGACCTTCACATCTACCGATCCGGCAACAGCCTCAAGACCGAACTCTTTCGGAAACCTACGGACAGGAATAGTCTCCTGCATTTCTCTAGCTACCACCCAGAAGGAGTAAAACACAATTTACCATATGGTCAATTTCTCCACGTACGAAGAAACTGCACATAAAGAGACATATGAATTTCATGCCAAGCAATTGCAAACTCATCTCACCGAGAGAGGCTATCCTAAGAAATCCATTAAGATGGCCAAAAAGAGAGCAGCGAATACAGACTGAGAGATCTGTCTTACAACGAAAGAGAAATATCATATAACTAAGACGGTATGTCTCACCACATACAATCCTCTCAGCAATTTGACAGAAGCATCCATCAACAAACATTGGTACCTCATCAAAAACAAGGGTTCTTTGGACAAGAAACCCATGTTTTCCTTGTATGGAACCTACACCCCACTGCAGAAAATAAAACCAATCTAATAAACATCTCAACGCAATATAAAAAGGATATCATCCTGGCCAAACAAGAAACCTACAACAACAGGATCTCTCAAGCCAACTCCAGTATGAAGGAGCCTTTCTCTATTCTAAAAGAACTGGAAACCCCTATTGCAGTACAGGATGACTCTATTAAAGACAAAACCTGGTGCACAGATATACAGTTGGCACTAACCAACAAAGTGGCCAACCTCCAAACTAAAATTGCTAAAAAAAGAGAATTCACTATCTGCCCAAACCCAAACTCGTCTAAACGAAAAACCTATACCTAAGCCCAAAGAAGTCACTCAATTCAACTTCTCTAAAGTCTCAGTGATCGAGGTAGAGAAAACCATTCTAGCACTCAAACCATCCAACTGCAAAGGTGACCAATGCCCAGCACAACTGATCAAGGACACTGCTAGAGACCTAGCTCCCTTCATCACTAAATTGATCAATGCCTCCTTCACCACAGGCACCATTCTGCGCAATCTAAAGGAATCCTGGGTACTCCCCCTTCTGAAAAAACAAACACTAGACCTGAACATTCCCACAAACTACAGGCCCATCACAACAGTTCCTTTCTTACTACAAACTCTAGACAAGGTAGCATACACCCAAATTCAGGACTTCCTTGAGGTGAACCACCTCCTTGGCGCCCGCCAATCCGGTTTCCGATCTCAACACAGCACAGAGACTGCCCTTATCGACTTAAAGGCCCAAATAGACTGACTCAGAGACGAGAGTAAACTAGCGCTCCTCCTCCTACTAGACCTCTCAGCCGCATTTGACCTGGTTGACCATAGAGTCCTATGTAACCACTTGGACTCTGCAGCTCACTTTTCAGGGGAGGTCATAGTCTGGATACAGTCATTCCTCAGTGACAGGACCATGAGAGTGTTCTCCTCCACAGCGGCAGTAGACCCGATACCAATCACTTGTGGAGTGCCCCAGGGATCCTGTGTCTCGCCAGCACTCTACAATATCTTCACCAAGCCACTCTTTGACGATCTTGACAATCTGGGTATCACCTATACCAACTAATCATACGATACCCAGATTCTCCTTCCACTTACCAGGGATTATGGAAAAGATCTGGCTTTGGTAAACAGAGTCTATAGCATCGTTCAGGCATGGATGGCCAACCACGGCCTATGCCTGAACGATGACAAAACAGAGCTAATCATCCTGGGCACCACAGCTCGCATCTCCAAACTCAACCCAAACTACTCAGCATTTATCATTGATGGGAACACCATTAAGGTCGCCAGAGAAGTAAAAACCCTAGGTTTCTACCTCGACCCGACCCTTTCCCTCACCAAACAGGTGAACTCACTGGCCTCAACTACCGCCTATACATGCAAACTAATACGAGCCGGGAAACAATTCCTATCAGATGACAGTTGCCTAATCTTAGCCAGAGCCCTTATTCTGTCAAAACTAGACTATTGCAACTCACTCTACATAGGGGCATCTAAACAAATCATCAACAGAATACAAGTGCTCCAAAACAATGCACTTAGAGCGGCCCTAAATATCCCCAGAAGAGCTCATATCTCTGAAATAAGACGGAAATACAAATGGCTATCCACCCAAGAATAAATCAACCTCAAATCTGCCTCCCTCATCCACAAATGTTTAAACAACAAAGCCCCACGCTACCTAACAGAACGATTCACTAGAAACAATTCCACCAGACCCACAAGAATAGTCAGCCCCAACTGCCTTCTATTGCCTAGATTTAAACTGACACTATTGGAGGATCCAGCTTCCCAGTTAGGGCAGCTCAATTGTGGAACTCCCTGCCTCACACACTCAGATTTGACCAAACGTTCAACAAATTCAGAAAGAACACAATAACTTGGCTCACTGAGAAGGCTACGTAACACGCACTCTCCCCATGCATACCTACCTCATCTATTGTACCGGACATAGATTTACTATTATGTAAACGCTAGCGATATGATGACTTGTTGTCCGCACACTGTCTATACTTGCTCCTCCTGTGGAGTCAAGAAAACTGATTGTTACCTTGCTCTGTAAATATGTAACTTCTGTACCTAAGCTGCAAATTTGTAACTGCTGTACCTAAGCTGTAAGCCTTCTTGACACATGCGCCCTGCTACCCCAGGGTCCGGCACGCACAATAAATAAATAAACAAACAAACAAACAAACAAACAAAACCTAAAGGATTGTCATACAGGCTGTCACATATACAGATTCCCTTCACTCCAGTGCCCGGCCCAGTGCCCCCTCTGGTTCCCGTCATTCCATTGCCCATTCTGCACACTTACCCTCGCTTACCCAATCAGGGCGGCAGCAGCGTGGTGTCCGTTAGCAGTGCGCATGGAGGCAGACGGGCATTGATGGTCGCCCGAGGTCCCTGCATCCATTCCTCCATTGGCAGCTGCCTTGGCGTCTCGCCGCGGTTCGTCATGGACACCGGCTCACTTCAGTTCAGCATCACGTGACCCAGAAGGGTCGGCCAGTTGTTGCCACGGAACACGTGACGCGGAAGTCCTGAGTGCACACTGGGGGCATGCATCACGTGACGCCAAAGCACTTGATCACCTGACTACTCAGCAACAGCTAAAAGCGGCGAGTACACGCTTGTCCAGTACTTCACAGCTGATTCACAGCGGATTGCTTCACGGATTCCTCCTGTCTCCTCCCTGGATTGTTTGCCTGCTTCCCGTCGCTCCTGGTTTTTTGACCTCTGGATTACTATAACTGGTATTCTCCTGCTACTCCCTCAGAATTTGTTGATCTCTCTGGAACTTGAACTCGGAACTCATTTTGATTGTTTTCGGATTTTCCCTCTCCATTGCTACGCTTGAGTCTGCAACCACAGCTCACACAGGTATCCCAATGTGTGACCTACCTGCCAACAGAGCACTACCTAGCCTCTCTACCGCTTGCAGCCGCCATTCACACACTGAGGGTGCTCGGAATGCCTCTTACTCTGCCTGTCCCAATACCGCTTTTGGTTGACATCCCACTCTCCTTCCACCTAGGTAAGCTCATTAGTGGTTCAAAGCCCATCTTCTAGTCTTTGTTTGTTTTTGACATTGTGGTAATCACCTGCTTGCCTTGCAGCGGTTGGGGGTTTCCGGCATTCCTGGTTCCTAGTACTCCAGCACCTAATACCTGTGGCCTCAAGGATCGCACAGGGAGTTATTTGAGTATCTCCCTGTGTGGCACTTGGGGCCAGAGGCTTTCATAATCTTCACGACCATGAAGTCACAACAAGGATACATTGGTGCACACATTTATTGAACCTGACAAAGAAACAAACAAATTATGGAATCTACCACCAGTGGTGGGTCATTTCAGCTGTGGTCAATGTGTGGCCTGCAAGTACACCAAATCTGTCATGAACCATCGCCTGCGTCCCTACTGGACCTCATGGTCCCTGACCCATAGAGCACTGAATGCAATAACCCTCCTAACATGGCAGTCGAATACGAAATGCAACTTGCCATCCATTGCGTTCCACGCTCGGCGCACTACTAAACAGACACACCCCGCGGGTCTGCGCGTCTCAACGCTAATGCTCGCTGTAGCTGGACGTGTGCTGCCGGAGTTCGCTTGGGGCTACTTTCCTGATTTCTGTATCCCGGTTTCTTGATTCCTCCTCCTTTCCTTTCATCCCTCAAACCTTACCGAACTTTCCTGGATTTACACCCGCGCTCGAGTCACGGCTTTTGTGCCTCCGCTCGCGGACATTGATCCTTCCTGGTTCCATCCTGGACAATCTGAACGAAGCACGCTGGAATCCGAAAACCTGCACACGGGCTCATGCAAATCCCAGACCGTGCGAAAGAAGTCACAAAAGAAGGTTTCAAGCAAACAGGGAAAACAGGTGAGAAGGGGAGAGGGGAGAGACTTGTGACAAAATCGAGCAAAACATTTACACACAAGGAGTTCCATTGGATCCTCAGAAACCACACCAACTGCGAAAGTAAGTTCGTAATCTATGTCATCAGATACCCCTGCAATCTAATCTACATCGGAAAAACCATCAGTCCTATTAAACAACGTATATGTGAGCATAGGTCGTGTATCAGAAATAAGGTTGCTGATAAACCACTTGTAGACCATTTCACAAGATTGGGACATACCAATGAGGAACTAACCTGGATGATTATACAGCAACTGACCCCACAAAAAAGAGGAAGTGACATCAACCTATCGCTCACTAAATTGGAACAGCAGTGGGTACATAGACTGGACACTGTAAAAAATGGATTAAATATTACAGTGGAATGGAAACATTTCTGGAACTAACAAGCAGAGAGAGAGGATATGAACATGCTCCAAGAATACACTCTTAGCCTTAATACATGCCTGTGGTACCCACAGACCATTAATATACATGGCCCACTAGAGCCATTTGTCCTACTAGAGCCAAGTGTATAGACGGGAAGTCTCATGCATAACCCATGCCAGGCATCTGAGAGAGATGGACTTTTGTAATGATTGGGATTATGTGTCAGCAACTCCCTATGTTCTTCTCCAAATGGAACATGTTCACCCCAACATCCAATGATATGAGAGAGAACATACTCCGAGACCATACATAGGAATTGGTTTTGTGTCCTTGGCTCTAAGACATCTTCACAATTCCCCATGTTGTTTGCCAAATGCAAAATGTGTGTTTCTAAATGCATTATGTCTCTCTACAAATACAATATTTGTGCTATAAAATTCAAAGATATGTGAGATAACACACCCACTGTATAGGTGAATATGTTTCAGATCTATTCTCGTATCTTTACATTTGTCAAAGGCTTCCCTATTATTCAAATATACCTCAACTACCAAAAATGGGATGCAACATTAAAATGTTCCCAGATGGACCGCACACAATATGGGTTTGAGAAGTGTTTTGTAACCTCTTGACGATAAGAACTACACATCCAGGATGCCTCATATCAATGATGACAGGCCCGTAGATGCAGGACAGCGTAACACTATTCCTGCCTGTTGGCGACCACTCAGACACTGAGCTTTGGATATATGTATTTTCCCCAGGTATTACACTCGAAACAATTCGGAAGTACCAGTAGCTCAAAATAGTTTATGACAGCACGCCTTGGTGCACAAAACCCTCTCGCCATTGGTCCATATGTCCACTCTGGATTGGACGCTACCAGCCGGGAGGAACTTTCAGGCAAAGAGTTAGTTTCGCATTTGCTAACGTCGCCCCGGCAACACGCACTCAGCAATGTTGCAAGAATCCACACGCACCAGGCTAGCATGCAGCTCCGGCTTGTCTCACTCACTAGTAAGTAATAAAGCAATCACTTGGGCTGCACATCACAGCGTCCCTGTATTAGTCACACTAGATTGCCCGACACACAGAAATCTTCTGTGTCATGTGTTTTTACCGCCCAGGAATCGACACTCCTCCGGTAGCCCCGGCTGCGGACCGCTCACGTATTCGTACACAGGCATGCCTTTTCCCCTATGTAATGCATGTTGATATTCCATGGAGCAGACACAATATGCATGACCCGACCACAGATGGGCCCCTTCTGTAGCCTGCACCAACCCGATTCTGTAGTAGACACAATTGGGGTGATGGGTAGGACTCAAACGGAGAGCATTTGATGACACTAGTCTTCTATATGTTTATCCGCAGATCCATGCATTAAGACTGTTACTAATATACATCCAAACTCTCAGCTGGACTTCATATTAGATGTGTTCAGTAACGTACACATGAGGTAAGACATTTTCCTGATAATAATCAAAGTGATTACTGGGCACCACCACACGCCTATAACTGACACAGGCACTGCTCTGTCTTTCTATTATCTGATCTTACAGAGAGTCACTGGATTCTGTCACAGAGACTGGAATAAGCAGCCCCCACCAATCACAGAGGGACCTGTTTATGAACACTTACCGCAGCATTTGTAAATAACGGTAAGCTCTACACCAGCGTTCCACATTGAGACATTGGCGTTTTTTAGCTCAATTGAGCATCTAATAAGTATCTTAAGTCATAAAATAGTCCTATACCGAGATCACATACCATTCTAACACACACTCCCAACTGTCATTGTTCCTTGACAGATACCCTACGGTCTCTGAGAACATTTCTCCCCCGTCCTGAAGAAGGCCACTCTCACTAAAAGCTTCAAGAAATAGCTACATTTGGCTGAAACATTATAGTGTCGACCTTCCTGTCATAACGTCTTGTAATTTATGTCACATTGTGTTCTGTTTGGTACTACAGGGTTGCATCATGCCCTGGAAAGCACATGCTCGTTTATAAATACTGTATCATGTATGATAGAAAATGTGCATTGTTTTGAGTTAAATCCTTTGCATCCAAGAGGATGGCACACAGTGGTTACTACCACATTGTCCAAGTGAAGTGCTGTCCGTTTTTGGGTTTCTCTTGTAGAAATGTATAAACACTAAGAAATTGTGTTGCAAAATAAATAACCAAGGTGTTAACCCCAACAGTTCCATTTATCTGTCATTCATTATAAGAGTATGCAATAACGCAACAAAGAACCTTATATGTGATCTTCCCTCCTGATTATTTGTGAAATATTACAATGTACCCATCTGGGCATATTAGGGCCTAGCCAGACGCCCTTTTTAGTTTTTGTCCTGATGCATAAATGCCATTCTGGCTGCACCCCTGGTTACCCTGTGAGTCATGTACAGGAAGCTGTTGCCTCCAGGGTACTCAGATCTAATGATTGAAACAGACTCCAGCAGGCTTGTATCAAACTAAAAAACTTTGGTGGGACCAGCTTTGATTACTGTGCCCCAGAGCTGTGGAACAAATGTCCTCCTTTCCTGCCGGATGTTATGTATCTGGGTAGCTTTAAGAAAGCCATAAAAACGATTTTTTTCAACTCGAATGACTAAGTGACTTATTGCTGTCAGTTTCTGGTCTACCTGAAGCTTGACTTATGCTTCTGCTCTGACTCAATTAATGCTGTTGGTCCTGTTTTGTTTTTTGTGCACACTGAGGCCTGAGGGCTAGTTGCGCGTTTAAAGAAATTAAAATAAGTCAGTTATATCTTATTCAAGCTTGCAGTGATTAAAGGTTACGTTCTGAGTGACAGATCAAATCAAATGCTTTTCCAAATCTATAAAGAAAGTACATATTTTCCACATTTCTGTTCTTTCCATATTTGTTGAATAGAGCCTGCAAGCATTGTACTCACTGGAGGTGAAGGCAGGTTTTAGCCATGCTTCCTGGAGTGAGCGTGCAAAATAGAACATCTCAGATTGTGCATGGACATCCTGGATTGGGCCTCCCAGCAACTCAAAAGTCAACGAAGAGCTAGCTTTTGGCCCTGATTCCCCCATTTAACAACTTGTGATCTACAGCAACCCGGACATTGCCAGCCTGTCAAAATCTTCATCGTGCCACGTTCCATTGCTGCTCGGACTGCACCATGTGTTGGACCCAGTCAAACAGGTCACCAACCTGCAATTAATCACCACTTTATGAATCTCCTAGAAGGCTGGGTCTATGAAGTCGGCCCACAAAGACCCACAAAGACAAGAATGTACTGTGAGATAATAGCGACTTTTCAGCCCCCCATTCTCTGTATTTTTCTTCAATGACATCCATCTACATTGAAACTGTGCATAAACACCCCAGCTCATCACCCCATTCTACAACAGTCTGTATTTACTGTATTATCTTTGCATGGGTGGGGTTTTGCCAGTGTTTTTAGTTAGTTGATTGCGTTTAATTGTTTGATTAAAAGCCTATATGCTTAAAGATCCCCGATTGGAAATTATTTTATTTTTTAATCATTGTACTTAAGTTGATTGGGTTGCTACTGTTATCAGCTCACACCCCTCCAGGAGATATAACCAGCCCCTGGCCTGTGCTGCCAAAAGAGGCAAAGGATGCATGCCCTGCGCTGTCCCTGTTTCACATTTATGATTTGGATCACTGGAGGTTTAGTAGTAGTGCAGAGCTGAGTAGGTGGCTTAGCCACTCCTCATCCCTGTGCTCTTCCTGGGGAGTAGTCATCCCGTCACATCACTTTCACAGTGTGCGTTAAAATCTGCATATGCAATTAATATGGCGTTAACAGCTGATCTGGCGTGCGGAATCGGGTGTTAAGTCCATTAGCACCTCGGGTTACCAAAGCGGTAACCCGGGGTGGTAAAAATAAAATGGATTTTCCTTACTTCAACAGGATGCTCCTTGTGTCCCGTTGAAGGAATGAAAATCTTTTACAAAGATGAGCACCATGCAAACGGAAGGCGGGGATCCTTTCCATGGTAGCAACTGGGAGCAGAGCAGAAGGTGTGGGTGTAGCGGCGAGTGCCACCGCAGCCAAAATAAGGTAAATTGCCAGGAGGGGTAAAACAATTAAATAAACGGGGATGGAGGGTGGGGAGAAGGTGGTGGCAGGGGGGAGCCGGCTGCCAGGGGGCATGGAATGCGGGCTTACACCGGCAGTTCAAGCCCATGTTCCTAGCCAACTGATTTGCTGGCACCCCCCCACCAAGGTGCTAATGGTAGATACCAATCACAGTTGGAATGCTGTAAGCGGGAATCTTGCAATATATGCAAGAAATAAAGAACAAAAATGTGAATGTACCAATGGCAAGTCATTTTGATGAAGTGCCTGCAAGAGAAGTTGTGGACTTCGATAATTTGAAATAGATGTAGTGTCTGAGAAGATGTGTCAGGAAGGCAGAGTGAAAAATGTGTGTACATTGGAACTGTGTCACATCATTAATTTTGGTAGAAGTAATCCGAGCGATATTAATCTTAATCTTACTGAAGCGATGCATCTATTCCTAGGCTAGAAGGAAAATACACACACTTACTGGATACAATAACGGTTAGGCATTGATGCCCAAAGGTCTTGTGCAGATTACGAAGGGTTAAATTGAGAGCTGAAAAGTGAATGAGATTGAGAAGCAACAATGAAGCAACAATATATGAAGGCGCTTGACTCTTAATTGAAAAATAATCCACTGTCTCTTAAAAAATACGCAATCAAGCAACATGCACCTGAAAGCGTTTTCATGGACCGTCTTTAGTGTCTTGGGCCCTCATTACAAGTCAGGCGGTGGACCATGGTGCTGTAAGCACCATGGTCCATGCCGGATTCCGCCATGGTGGATGGCGGAATTACAGCCCCATTCCAAGGTGAGTGGGGCGGTAATTCCCCATTCACCATTTGCCCTTCCCCATTCCCATTTTTGCCCCATAGGGCATAATGGGGATGGGGAAGGCGCTAATTACGGCACCGTAAATTACGGTGCCGTAATTAGCACCAAGGTCGCTTAGCGCCTTGGACTTTAATGCCTGCAAAAAGCAGGCGTTAAAGTGTGAATCAGGCGTTAAGGGTTTAACGGCGCCGACGCTCTTTACGGCGCCGTTAACCCCTTAATGCCTGACTTGTAATGAGGGCCTTGGTGTGTTTCTGCTCCATCTTTGTCTGCATGCGCATATCACCCTGAATGTATTTCAATCTCGGGATACAGATCAAGTCCTTGCAATGATTCCCTAGAAGATGAAGACTGCTTCATCACCGGCTGCATGGCATCCTGCTGTACACGAAGACGCTGGAGGGCATGTGCAATGCCAACAGCCATTTTCATCTCACATAAACTTGAATATTGTGTTGACGATATATGTTTTATGTTGTGTAGTTAAAGAACCAGTTTCATGATGTGCAAAGATGGAAAGTATCATACACCAACTCCTGGTTAAGGCCAAGAATGTCTACAAAGTGCACCAATTAGCTAATCTCAGCTCTCTGTGCTACCATGACAGTGCTAAGTCACTTAGTGGCTGCAAACGACTATTATTTGATGTTGGTTAGCTCTTGTAGAGTTTCTAACTCTTTACAGGCATGTGCCGGCGGCACTTGTGTACCAGTGGTGTAGCCTCTTCCTTGAGACATATTTAGTTTTTGTACCATTGTAGGGCACAAAGCCTAGGATACAACACTGCAGCATCTTTATTGAATATTTAATTAATTCACATCTGTTTTACAGTTAGTACTTGTTCCCTCGAGTTGGAGTCCAGTTTAATGTGCAGGTTTCTCTGGTGGGCCATCCTAGTATTAGGATCCCACTGCCACTGCATATCATTTTCCTTGGGTCATTTTACTTTTAAATTGCAGCTCAGACCTCAAGAATCCGTTGATGGTTTTATTTCCTCCTTCATAGATGCCCAGGTTGGTGTGTGCTCTGTTGGACCATCACTATTGGGAAACATTATGTCTTAAGAGGTCAGGGTAACTGTCAAGGGCGTGATCACTTGGGCGTTGCTTACCGGGTCTCTGCGGCAATAAGCCTTTTCCTTTCTTCCTGGAGGCCACCGGGCTGTGAGTCGTCCAGGGTGAACCAGGGTCAATGCAGGCTGGAGACTCAGCCCCCTTCCGTCACAAGCTGTTGTATGGACTTGGGCAGGGTCAGGGACCAGTTCACCACAGTCAGTCCTCACTTCCCAGAGCTAACGTGGTTCAAAGACAGTGGGACCACAAGGTTTCCACTGGACCGGGAGAGATAGTAGATGTTCAGTAGTCTGTCAAACGAGCCACCCTCTGAAATCAGTCTTATAAGCAGGAAGGATTGAAGAGAAAAAAAAGATACAGGAGCAAAGCAAAGAAATCAGAGGCAGAAAGGCAGCTTAGAAGTAACAGGCAAGGTAGGGCTGGAAAAGAAGCCAATAGGAGCTTAGAAGGAGAGTCAACAGGTCGGCAAAAGGGCAGAGAAGAAATATCCAAATTGGCAGATATTGGGGCTGGAAAGAGTATCCAGGAAGACCATGGAGAGCAGGGCAACAAGCCAGAACCATAGGAGCGTTAAGAAGCACTGAGGAGCAGGCACGCCAGCCTTTTATACTGAGCGCAGAGATCTTCTGTTGTCAGCGGTCTCCTAGGAGACTGAACGCTACTGGTGGGATGAGAGTCACATGATCCTATCTTAGCAGGCTGCATTGTGACGTAAGCATGGTGCGGCCCGGCCCCAAAAGCATCCCGTGGATCACGGCATCCTAACAGAATTCACCAACGGTACCTCCTTGCACCCTTAGGCATCCCATGACACCCATGTGTCAACGTGCCCTCCTGCACCACTGGGGATACAATCAGGAACTAGCAGGTACGTGGTACGGGTGGAGCAGAAGACGAGAAGCGTTGCGCGTAACAGTAACAAGAGGAGTTTTCTCAAATCCATGAAGCCTGATTATGAGTTCATGGGGCATTTAGCTCCTCTGGTATTCCAGAAATACCTCATATGGTAAATAATGTATAGTTAGGGGGTTCAGGTCTGCCACAGAAAGCTCTATATATTTACCACCACCCAAAATCTATGATAACTAGATTTCCCGCTTAGCAGTATGTTCAAGGGTTATGCCTCCTTTCGACCTACGGGAAAGAAATATGCCCGGGCTCCCCAATGGCCTGTGCTATCCAATACACATTTCCATCCAGGAAACAGGAATGGAAATTCCTTTTTATTTTACATAAACATGAGGGGAAGGGGTTCAAAAATACTGCAAGAGATTTTTCTGAAATGCTGCAAGTTTGGTATGACTTTACTGCTCAAGGCAAAGTCATAATCCAAGTGGACTCTTCAGAATATAGCATACAGTAAGAGTAATTACGGCATGCAGCATTCTGATGGGTATTACGGGCGGACCGTTTAGAGGGTAATATGACAAGGAACTCAGGCTACCCCACCTTTCTGGCACAGTTGTTTTTCACAACACGATTGACAGATCTTATAATTTTGTCTGTGCATAAATGCAAAAAGATCACCAATATAACGTTTATACAAATTACGTCTTTATTTTTCTCATATCTTGATTATTTTGTAAAAACCTACTTGAGGCTGTTTGATTTATTATGTTACCCACTCCCTCCTTCCCTGCAGCTCTCTGGCCGGCCTCTCTTGGCCCTCTTCCTGCTCCTACCTGCAAGGCAAAAAACCTCAGGGTCATCTTCGACTCCACACTCTCCTTCTCTCCTCACATATCTGACGTCTCTAAGAAGTCACACTACCAGCTGCACCTCCTCAGAGGTATTCTTCCCTTCCTCTCCTTCCCCCAGAAGCTCGCTGTCTCCCGAGCCCTGGTTCTCTCAAAACTGGACTACTGTAACAGCCTCTATCTTAATCTGCCTGCCTCCACGCTCCGCCCTCTGCAACTCATCCAGAACAGAACTGCGAGACTTGTCCTTGGCCTCAAGCCCAGGGACCGTATCTCTCCAGGACTGAAATCTCTACACTGGCTCCCAGTGGCTGCGAGGATTAAGTTCAAAACCCTCTGCATTGTCCACAAGGCCTTCTGGGGCCTGGGGCCTAAATACCTTCAACTCTCTCTTCCTAAATATCTTCCTTCCTGAGCCCTTCGCTCATCCGTCTCCAACTCCCTCAGAGTCAGCCGCTTCTCGAAGCAACGGGCTGGGGGTAGATCTCTCTCCGCGGCAGGAGCCTCCCTCTGGAACAGCCTTCCTGCCTCCCTGAAACTTGAGGCGAACCCTCTCTGGTTCTGGAAGCACCTCAAAACCTTCCTCTTTGCTTCTGCTTTCTCTCTCCCTCTCCCCTGCTAATTCTTCTCTGAAACTGCACTGAATCTGCAACTGGGCCACTCTCACCGACCTCGGTCCTGGGCCCAGCCACTCTCCACTTGCACTGCCTCCCTGGCAACCCCTGCACTGCGGTACTGTCTCTGTATCCCTACAGCCCCCCCTTCCCAGCACTTGTCTGCACTTACCTTGCACTTGCCACCAGCTGGCCCTATTTATTTATTTTTTACTCTACTTACTTTGTACTGCACTTCCCCCCTCCCCTTCCCCTTGCACTTTTCCATTCCCCCTACCCCTGCACTTGCGCGGTCTGAATGACACCTGGCCTAGTAGGATTGTTGTCTGTCTTCCCCTTGTTCCCCCCTCACTGCCTGGTCGCGCCTTGAAACACTTGTGTATAGGGGCGTTACAAATGCCATATCATATCATATCATAGCAGGTTACACCTAACACATTTTCTGGTGCCCACATAGTTTGTCATATTATACATTCATATCACAACAATGCAGTATGTTTTTAACACAGTGAAGGGGTTAGTACTGGTGATGACTTAGAGTGTGGTTCCCATGACCATACATCTATCTAGTCGACACAATTGGTGTTTCTAGCATGAACTAATGTTGTTGATGTTCTGATGCTGTCCTCAGGACTGGTAGGAAGGGGCTGTGGTGCGTATCTTGCTTTGCTATGCCTATCGTAGGTACGGAGTCTGTGCTGATTTCTTCAGTGCCTCGGGTTGGAAGTTATTTTTCAAGCAGAGCCTTCAGTGCGCCGTAAGTTATTCATCTGCTCCACGTAGATTGGATGACTCATGTGGCTACTTGTCTAGTAGCTGCAAGCCGCAGTCTCCTCAAGGAGCTGTGGGTTGCCGTGCGGTAGTGTCCCGTCCAGTATGCATGCACACTGTTATATTGTCATATTACCCAGTTCATTACCCTCATGACACAGGCCCCCCTATAACAAAAAGGAGGGTCCCAATACACCCCGCACACACACAAAGAGGACCGTTTAGAGGGCAATAATATTTTGAATTGCGTCCAAGCGTTTGATGATCAGTTCCGATCCTGAGCCCGACGGAATGTTCAGGCTCTTACTATTTAGTTGAACATCAGTGCTTGATTGTTTCAATCTTTTTTGGTGATTGTTTCAACCTTGTTTGGTGTGGGTCTTTTTACACCGTATAATGGTCAATTGCATGATGTTCAATTGTGTGATGTCAATTGCGGGATGTGCTTCCCCAATCTGCAATCAATGTCTCATACTTTATAAATATGCTACTCCTCACTGATGAGGCCCAATGAGGCCGAAACATGTCTGGGGATGCATGTGGTCTCGTGCAGAAGGGATGTCACAAAGCAGCTTGGGCTGGACTGCCCCTTTTGGGGTGAGACCAAGCTTGATTTGCATATGATCTTTCCTGTTTTTGTAATGGCTTGGCAGGCAAAGAGCGATGGTCTGGAGGGTTGCCCAGAGCAATGCCAGAGGTTTAGGTTAATTCAAAACCTTCCAGCCATCTTTTATTTTTCTGTGGTCACCCTGAGTGGAACGGGTATGCTCAGACATGGGTCCCGTGCCTGCTGGGGCTAAAGACCCAAACTACACCTCACTGATGGCATGGGCAACAACGAGCCCTATTTCCTCTAGGGATCATTTCCTGGAGATGGTGCATTCACTGACCTGGCTGCTTTTCGTCACTTGCTTGACTAATTTCTCTTTGAACACTTTGGCAAATGGTCCACTTTTCCCGTGCTAGCCACACTTTCATCTTGGGCAGGGCAGATCCCTCGATGTTTGAGTGGTGGGGTGGCAATGGTAGCACTCTCGCTGTTGGGGTATCCTGAAAACTCTGGTCTTTCCCTTTCTCCTCGTGATGGTCTGTCACGCTTGTATTTCCACAGGCATGCCGGCCACTTCTTGAGGGATTTGCTTGCTCGGTCTTCACCGTGCTGCTGCCTCGTTCACCCTTTCAGCTATGGCCACAGCTTCCTCTAGGCGTGGGATTTTGCCCTGTCTCAAGTTCTCTTGCATTCTCTTCCCACCGTAGTCCCACCAAAAAACATGTCCAATTGGATGATGTCAGCTTTTGCGCCAATATTGCTGCCTTTCTGTTCCATGGCACATAACAGCATTCTAATTCCGCTAGACTGCCAAGCTCATGTCTACGCTTGCCATGGAATCACTGGGTAGAAACGCAGGGCAGAGAAGGTATGTGCTGCACTGTAATGGTGCCTGGTGGTTCTTCTCACTGAAGGAATTTCCCTGCTTGGGGCATAATTGGCAGTTGCTATTCTCAGCTGTCTTCATTCGATTGGAATCCCCTTCTTCGTTAATCCGATCCACACCTCTTTTAATGCTTAGCAACATGTGCTGTCATATATTCATATATATTTGACTTCGCTTAAGCGCACTTCTTAGCGTTTTATTTCTCCCGCGCAGCGTGCCCTTCTTCATCATCCTCCTGTGTGCTCCTCTTTGATGCCTAGGGCGCTCCCCATGCCATGCTCTCACTCCACGTCACACACCCGTTGCACATCTCGACAGGGATCCACTCCAAATGTACTCAGTTGCTTCATCCCAAAATACCACCTCAAAACTCAAAGGCTTGCGTCAATAGATCTCCTTTACAGAGTTTGGGGGAAATAAGAGGTTGTTGCTGTACTCTAAGAGACGCCACAAGAGTGCTGCAAAGTATGTGCCTTGTACACCAATAAACCCATCTCCATGTTTAGCTGCTAGAACCAAGGTTTCTAATATAAAAACGCTTGATCACAGGAACTCAAACAATTAAGACTAAGTCGTCGTATTTCAATGTTGTTTATGTGATACACGGATACATTGTTTCACTTGAACTGTTCATTCACAAATGTTTTTTCACAGAACACACACACATACATATATGTGTATGTTTGTTTGTTTGTTTGTTTGTTTATTTTATTTATATAGCGCAAACCAGGCCCTGAGGCAACCGGGCGCATATCTTGGCAGAGGTTACAGGTAGAACATATCATCACATTGGTATCAACAAATTGCGAACAACATATACAATATATACAATATAAAGATATACAGATTATACAATTGACGTTACCAAATACAGTTGACGTTACAAAACAGGGCAACAAGCGGCACAAAGGTGCCAGGGCAGAGCAAAGCTAAGTCGCAGCTAGCCCGTCAGGGTCAGAGGGCAGTTGTTAATGAGAAGTAACTAGCCAGAGCTTGGCTTTGTGTTTGAATAGGTTAAGTGATGGTAAGGATCTGATGGTAAGTGGTACCGTGTTCCAAAGCTTGGCTGCCAGGACAGGGAAGCTAGCACCCCCAGCTGTATGAAGCTTGAATCTGGGGATTTCGAGACCGTGGGACTGTGCGGATCTGAGTACTCGCGTTGGAATATGTTGAGTGAATCGAGAGGCTAGATATGTGGGGGCCTGGTGGTTAACACATTTGTATGTAAGGGTGAGTGCTTTCAGTGAAATCCTTTGGGCGACTGAGAGCCAGTTGAGGTTCTTTCTGGTTTCTGAGATGTGGGCAGATCGGGGGATATTGAGAGCCGCTCTAATGGCGTTGTTCTGGGTAGTCTGTAATTTGTTAAGGTTACTCTGGTTAGTGCCTTGGTACAGTGCATTACAATAGTCCAGTTTGGACATGACCAAGGTCCTGGCCAAGGTGATGCAATTCTGGGCGGTAAGGAATGGGCGACAGGCAGAGATCAATTTGCAGGTGTAGGCAGATGCAGCAGCCACTGCATTGGTTTGTCGGGTGAGATTCAAGGAGGCATCCAGGTAAATACCCAAAGTTTTGGTGTCTTTAGATACTTTAATTAGATTGCCGTCAATGTTAAAGGAGCCGAAGAGGGGACTTAGTTTGTTAAGTCTCTGTTGCGTGCCTAGGATGAGAAGCTCAGTCTTGTCATCATTGAGGCACAACTCGTGCTGGGCCATCCAAGCTTGAATGACAAGGTAAATGTCATTGAGGGCTTTGGAGTCAACAATGTAGTCACCAGTAATAGGTATGAGTATCTGGGTGTCATCGGCATAGTTCGTGTAGGTGACGCCCAGATAGTCAAGCACATCAAATAGTGGTTTGGTGAAGACATTATAGAGAGTAGGGGAGACACAGGACCCTTGCGGGACTCCACACGGGACTGGTGTAGGGTCGGCCGATGCGGTAGGTGAGAAAACTCTCATTTGCCTGTTGTCGAGGAATGACCTGATCCAGTTGGATGCATTGTCAGAGAAGTGAGCAGCGGACTTTAGGTGCCGACATAGTATTTGGTGGTTGACCAAGTCGAAAGCGGCGGATAAGTCCAGTAGTAGAAGAAGGGCCAGTTTACCGTTGTCTTTAAGGTCCTCAATTTGAGTTTTGAGGTCAAGAAGAGCTGTTTCGGTCCCATGTTTGGGTCTGAAGCCAGATTGTCTTGAGCCGAGGAGGTTATTAGTTTCTAGGTAGTTCTGAATCTGCAGGTATGCTGCTCTGTCAAGTATTTTAAGTAAGAAAGGTACAGTAGTAATAGGTCTGTAGTTAGTTGGTATTTCAGGGTCCAGATTCGTTTTTTTTAGGAGAGGGATAACCCAAGCGTCTTTTAAATTGTTGGGTACCGTTCCTGTTAGGAATGAAGAGTTGATGAAGGAGGTTATAAAAGGAGCAAGGTCCTGTGCCGCTTCCTCAATGATAGGTGCTGGGCAGGAGTCACCTTGACAGTTCGAGGGTTTTAGGTTGCGAATGATGTTTTCGACCTCGAGGATGGTGAGAGGGGTGAAGCTGAAAGGGGTATGAGTAGAGGAGGCCGTTGGCGTAGTGGGGGGTTTAATGGGGGGGTTGGTGAGTAGATTAGTTTGTTTGGCGTTAATTTTTGATTGCAGGGTGGTGATTTTGTTGAGGAGAGCGTTTTGGATGTTATTGCACCATTGGCTGTCTTTAGTGCAGGTATCAGGGATGGGGGAGGGGGCTTCCAATTCTTTAAGGATTTTAAACAGCTCCTTAGTGTTGGATTCTGCTTGTGTGATACGTTGGTTGTAAGTCTCCTTTTTTGCCTGTAGGATTGCTTCCTTGTAGTTATGGGTGGAGATGATGAGGCGTTCTTTGTTAGGGTCGCAAGGGTGGCTCATCCAAAGTGATTCAGCCTTGCGTTTTTCTTTGCGTAAGGCTCGTAACTGCGGGGTGAACCAGGAATTCAAATGGGCTTGTTGTTTAGCTTTCCGTAATTTAAGCGGAGCTATATTATCAATGGCTTTGAGAAGTGTTTGATTGAAGATGTCTACTAAGACTGTAGGGTCGTTGTGTTGTGACACACATTTGTTCAATAAAGGAAGGATGAGTGGGAGAAGTTTATCCCTGGTGATGTCTTTTTTGTTCCTTGTGGGAATGGCTGGAGCTATCGTGGGAGTGGTAAGAGGGTTGGTCGCTGGAAGGTGGAAAATGATGATGTGGTGGTCGGACCAGGCACAAGCGTGGTTGGAACTTATGGTAGTGTTGCAGTTGAGATCATAGATCCAATCAAGCGTTCTACCTTTGATATGGGTAGGTTTGTCAATGCGCTGTTGGAGTCCTAAGTTAGCTAATGTGATAGCGAATTCAGAGGCCAAGTGATCCTTAGTGTCATGTAAACCAAGGTTGAAGTCACCTAGAAGCAATACCTGAGAGTTGGGTTTCGTATTGACAGTCAGAATGGCTGTGATCTCATCTATGAAGGAGCTGAATGGTCCTGGGGGTCTATAGATGAGGTGGAGGGTAGCAGTGTTGGTTGGAGATAAGGTGAGTTTCACGGAGAGGGATTCTGCGCAGCTGAGCTCTGTGTTGGGGATGATTCTAAGTGTGATGTTATTTCTATGTATGAATGCGACTCCACCTCCTTTGGATGTTGATTGTCGGTCAGCTCTGAGGATAGAGTAACCGTTGGGGATAGCGAGGTAGAGAAGTGGGCCGGAGGCTGCGTGTAACCATGTTTCGGTGATGGCCACAAAATCGAGGTTATGAGTGGTGATGAGGTCAGAGATGTCCAGTGCGTGGGCCGTAATAGATCTGGCGTTAATGAGGGCACCCTTGAGTTCTTTGGCAGCGATAGAGCTGTGGGATGACGGTGACTTCTGTGAGGTAGTGGTGACGTGAGTGTGCTGAGTGCAGTGGGCACGAGGAAGTCTGGATCCAAGTCTAAGATTCCTGACTTGGAGTGTGCAAGGTTGGTTAGGAATGGGTTTAGTGGCAAAGTGATGAAGCCAGAGGGCAGGGTCATTGAGGTATGGGTTACTCAGGGGCATTGCAGTATGGTGAAAAGTAGGGTGATGAGGGTCGGTCATAACGGTGCTGGGAGGAGTGGAGGGGTAGAGGGTTATGGCAATGATGAACCCTCCGTCGGTGCGGTAGTGAAAGTGCGCACAGGAGTGGACGTGGAGGAGTTGTGGGCTAGGCGGAGGTAGAATCGGCCAAGAAGTGGCAGTCCAAGTGCAGCTTATTAGTAAGTACATGTGCAATTATGCAATCAATGACTCCAAAGGCAGAAGTTCAGCTATGAGGTAAGTACATGTGCAATTATGCAATCAATAACTCCAAAGGCAGAGGTTCAGCTATGAGGTAAGTACATGTGCAATTATGCAATCAGTGACTCCAAAGGCAGAAGTTCAGCTACAGGGTAAGTACATGTGCAATTATGCAATCAATGACACAAAAGGCAGAGGCTCAGCTACAGGGTAAGTACATGTGCAATTATGCAATCAATGACACAAAAGGCAGAGGCTCAGCTACAGGGTAAGTACAAACGCTAAGCGACTACAGAATATAAAGGACGGAGTGAAGCGTGCATATAGGAATTACAATAGGCGGTGAATCGTGAATCAAGTGGAGAAGAGAGAAGTGGCCCTACGTAGAGAAGGTGCTCCCGAATGAAAGAGGGGAAAGACCTTAATAACCAGACGGGGTAACAAAGGCCGACATGCTAGGTAAATTGACCATGCTAGGTTCAGCTAGGTTCGGTCCATGAGGAGTCTTACCGCCTTTCTAGACGTCGTTCCGTGTGTGTCCTGAAGGAGCAAGAGTGCGACAACAACTGGGGATGAAAGTACTGCGGAGCGGTGACCACCACCGTGGCGGGCCGGTGTCAAATCTGGGGGATCACCATAAGGCGCTCCCTCACGCTCCACGGCGCGAACAGGGAGCAAACAGGGGCCTTAGTATGGGCCTTCGTGTGGTGATCAGGGAGGTATAGAAATCCTATTTCTCTTAGTTGACATTGAAGGCAGCAAATTCATTCACTTTGTCATTATAAAGGGTTCTGTATTTCTATTTGAAAACCGCAAAAAGAAATACACATTTCTTGTTTGCGAATATTGTTTAAATAGATTTTTTACGCTTTTTTACTCTGCATGGTGGCCAGTTGTGTGATGTGCGTCATCAATCTGCAATCACTGTCTCATACTTTTTAAATATCAGTCTACCAGCAGTATAAGGATAAATGGCATGAAAGCAGATGAAAATACCCACTCCCATGCCACGGAGAATTGCACACACAAACCCGGCACAGAAATACTGCATTCTGTTGGATTAAGTTCAGTCTGAAGCCGAATGAAAGACTACTTGTGCACTATAATTAAGTTCACCTCACAAATTGAGGCAGGGAGCGTGCTGAGTCATCATATCATACCAATTTCCACTTATTGAAACAGCGGCCATTTTACCTTCACCCGAGCTAACCTCACAGAAGTCCTCTCTAAGTGAGATACAAGCTGATCCGACTTGAGCTGGCATGTTTCCTGTGAGTCACAGAACATTTTATTTCAGCTTCAGCTACTGACTTACCCCTACAAATGTTCTCTTTGCGGTATGTCTGCTTTCATCACTATGAGTAGCAAGTTATCAACATGTCACGTAGGTGGTAGGCGGCAGAAGCACCTGCTTCCCCCGCTCCACCTCATTGTCCTGCTGCAACGCAATTTAGCTATTGCCTCCCTATCTTCAGTTTTAACATGGACCAGGGTTAAAATCATGCTGGTGCCATTTTATTAGTGTGGATAACACTGATGGCCGCTGAGAACTTCAAAGTTGGATGTCAGTTGTATTTCAAACCTCAGAGAGTTGCAACATGGCCCCACCGTGTTTTCTGATCATTGACAAACCATGGTTCTGCGCAGCTTAAAATAGACCACGGTTTTCATAAGGGCATTTGCAACTTCTGGGAGTGTATCAAGGGCAGTTGATCCGGAATGCAGTGGTCTATCTGATTCTCGACATAAAGAAGTAATCTTGTACCTCCCCATTACTGACTGGACATCACTGGCTTCTAGTCCAACAAAGAGGGTTTTTTAAGACGCTTTGTGTCACCTGTTATTACCTTTTCAGATCTGCACCTGAATTATTGATCTCCAGATCGGAGGCTTCTGTACCATTTCACAATCTGGAATCCCAGCACGTAGTCTTACTGCAGTCTCGCGTATTAGATATGCACAAATGGGTGGATGGGCATTTGAACATTGGTCCTGAAACCTTGGCGCAATCTTCCATTATCTCTATGTAAAGATCCATCCCTTAACATCTTTCGAAAAAAGCTTAGGACAGTGCTGCACAATCAGGCTTTTGGGGACTTAACCTCATGTTGACAGACTTGATGATATCAGTTTAGTGATCAAGTGGCAAGAAACCACTTTTGGTTGAAACTGTGCTCCAGAAATGGCTATAGCATAACATAACATAGTGATATCGCACCCGCCTCACATCTTGGCACTCTTAGACCTAGGAATATAGGCCCCTGCTCACTTTTTGACATACCTTCCAGCGAATAATTCTTTCATATTGCTTTTGGGTAAATTCCAGGTAAAGATATTCTTAATCTCTCCTGGTCGCCCTCCGTGCCAGAGTCAATATATTTCAAGGCACTCTCACCAGGAGGTTGTTCTCCTCTCTTGCTTGGGTTTTTGTCAGGCTGTAATATTCTTACCCTCTAGGCCAAGGGTCACCCTCCTGAACCATGTGTTTCTCTCAGAATTGGAGTAGCCAGATATTCTTTTCTATGGAAAGGTCACCCTCCTGGACGCCCTATTAAGGCATTCTTGACCTTTTCCCAAAACTTAGTTAAATCCTTTCCCAGCTACTGACCCAAATCACATAAGGGTTTGATCTGTGCTTTCCCAGTTAAATGTTCTTGGGTCAGTGCCTGGAATCAGAAACTGGAGATGAGGAGTAAAGAAAAAATGATTTACTCATCTCCAGTTTCTGATTATTCTCTCTGTCGTCTGACCCCCTGATCTGCCCCAGTATGTGTGAGATCCTTTCTAGAGAGACCGCAGCACTATTTATAGTCAGCTAGATTGTTTTGATTTTTCATAAGTGTTCTAATTGGTTATTCCCTCTTCTTTCTCTAATCTCAGACTGTGACTAGTTATTTCCCTTTTCAGTTAATTTCAGCCCAGGCATTATCTCCCCTGCAGTATGTTTCCGCAGCCAGCTGCATCCTGTGATGGCTTCGTTAGTGGTAATTGAGATTTATTTTGACTGGTGTGGCAGAGAATTTAAGAGGCCCATTCACCATGTTGGGGTCGGGTAGAAGTGGTGTGTCGGCTTTGTGGCTCAGTAGGGTGGGGCCTCTTCTTTGCGAGGGCTCCGTGTTGATCGTCGGCAGCAGCAGATCAAGAGCCTGGTGAGCCTCTTCATCTTTCCTCTGTGCACCAGCTAGAAAGGAATTGCTATGCTCATGGGTGAGTTTGCTCCAGTGGCTCTCACCTAGGTCTGCTTACAGTTTTTGTACAACGTCGACTTTTGGGATCGTGCTACCAGGGGGAGTGGGGCAGGCAGTATCTCCTATTTACCTTTTCCGGAAAGCTCATTCAGCAGCGGGCATGCGTGCATAGTTCCCAGAACCCCTCAGAGCACAAAGGAAGAGATGATCAATGCACTTTGGGACATGGCCCAGCCACCCCTTACACCGCAGGGTGTAGGTTCAGGGTCTTGGATAGGATAGCACAGTTCTGGTAGTAAACCGTTAAGTCTTTGGGAATGGTTTTAGAAGAAGTTTGCCAGAAGAAAAGTTATATGTCGATTTAGGGGAGAACAAGTCTCCAAAGTTGGGAAAGTTTCACAAACTTTCACCGCGGCAGAAAGGATTTCTTTACCACACTTGCACAGTACCTTTTGAATGAAGAAAAGCTGTAGATGAGGCAGTTGTTCCTGGCAGTTCCTGCAGATCTCGCTGTTCCTGAGCTCCAGTCGTGGGGACAAGAAGGAAGACGTTGGGAGGTTCCTGCACTGTCCAGGGAAGAGGCCACAAGCTTGGCAAAACGTCGGTTTAAGGTGTGAGTGCGTCCACTAACTGGTATCCTTCTCCCTAGCTATCCGGTTTTCAACAGCACTCTGAAGAAAATTCGATCAGTATTGAGACAGTGTCCAGGTGGCTTGTGAGTTGGTTGTTCCCACCAGCTCAAGGGAAGAAGTCATCCTTGAAGGGGCTTCTCTGTCCATGGAGTTTCAGGCAATTCGGACCTGCAGCAGGGCTTCACCGGTGGACCAGGAGTTGCAGCAGTCGTCTTCCTTCAGCTCATCTTCGGTTCTTTTGTGCCAGTGGTCGACTCTGCCTTCCAAGTTCCAGAGACCTGCTTTTAAACAGTTTTCTCCCATTCATTCTAGCCTAGCTGTCACTCACCCAGCAGAGTGCTGTCTTTGCCGAACAGCCAGCCAGCCAATCACGCCAGAGTGCATTCAGGTCTCCTAGGAGACTAAGCACAGGAAGTTTCGAGCACCTCCCTCACATCCTGTCCACCCCAGACACTCAGGCGCCAGAGGAGGGCTTCAGCACTGAAGCCCGCCAAAGGCCAATGAACAAAGGGACCAAACCTGGTTTGGCGTGCAGAGACAAACACTAGAAGGACCTTTCGTAAAAGAAACTGCAAATAAAATTGGACCAGAGTCTGTTTTTACAGATAGGTCTTGGGCGCCATATTGAAAAACATGGCTGACCCGATTTTTAGCTACCGTTGTTCGCAGTCGGTAACAATCATGGTAGTTCGTTCTAAAACCACTGCCATCAGCCATTTCAAGAGGAAAGGGTAACATTTGACTGTTACATGAGTGTTTAGACATAGGGAATGCTAGGCAACCCCTCCAACACTCTATAGGAAGATAGTGTGTGCTGGGTCTGTAAATTTAAAAAGACTAGTAAAGTAAATTTTACTTTACAGGCTCTGGGAGACAGTAGTCAGTCCCAGAGAAGGTATTTAAACCTTGGGAAGTCTAAAAGACATCCCTGTGCCACTGCACTGAAGGTGCTGTGTGACACACAAGAAAAAAGTTGATGCCTATGGAGTTGTTTAAAACTCCATATGCAAGAACACAAAAGTAAAACACACATCAAAATACGTGAAAGAGTGGGAAAGTAAAAATGTAAATCCTAGAAATCCAGCAAAGTTGCTGGGGGTCTCAAACGGTAAGGGAAATTAGCACATTCTTGAGAATTCTCCCTAACACTCTCCAACAAGTTGCATGCCACAGTGGTCCCAGAATTGCCTGCCTCCAGTCATGTAGTTGTACATTTTTCTTTGTTGTTTAGTATATACGTTTATAACCATGGGTTATGTTTTATAAGCCAACAAAGTTTCCTATTGAGAGAGCGCAAATCATTTTACCCAATCTAACCCTCCTGAAATCTTGTCTGTAGATCAGGTGGTCCACGTCTGACAATGTTTTCTCTCTTCACTGATCACTAAGCCCCTATTTCATTGACAAGTAAAAGGACAGCGTTTTGATGGTAAAAAACAGATAACACATTTTTTGGCACATTTTTTTGTCCTTCTGTTCGCAAAGTTAATGAATAGAGACGGAAACTAACTTGATCACGGAGGCAACATTTCTTGTTTTGTAATGCTGTGTGGTCTTTTTTTTATGTCTACATACCATCGTGGCCTAACCTAAGAAATAGACATAAAGATAGACAGAGCCGCATGGCATGAAATGTCTGCCACAAATTAGTTTGCCTGCTTGAACATTTACTACTGTACTAATGAACAAACACTGAGCAGCTACTAGTCCAGAACTATGAGACTTGCTCACTTTATCTTGTATAGACTTTATCCACTGTTAATTGTCCAATACTTGGCTCTTGCAAATTTTTTATATGTCCTGCGTACATAGCTTATCCATCTGCCTCCCTTTGTGCTTTGCAATTGTTCCTTAAAATAGCACCCTTGATTCCAGGTCAACACAGACTCCTCTTTATTTTGCACACAAAGCTATTTCTCCAACGTCTCCTGGCTCTGCATCCCTGGTCTGTCTCTGAGGTAGCTGGATTGAGTCTAGACAAGTGCCGACGTCCATTTTCCTATCATGGCTGTCCTCACCATGTTATATTTTCCTCTACAGCAAGCTTCTATATGTCGCATCTACCTTACGTTACTGCGCATTTGCACTTATTGGTCAGCAAGTTACTTCACCTTCTTTGTATATGTGATTACTTCATCACTTCATGCATGTTTCTCTTGTGACTTCAGTAGGATCATTACTCTTAAGTATTTTCATATGGCTTCAGTCTGTCCTCGTATATCTGCTTCATGACATTACTCTGCCCTCACCAGATATCACTCACTGCGCCATGATGTCCAATGGTGCGTGCTGACATCCTTCCACTCATTCAGTTCGATGGTATGGTTGCCTGAGTGCACATCATCTCTCATACACTCGATGCAGTATAGGGACAACACATGGGGTCCCACATAGAGCTCTTCGCCTTCTGTTTTAATATGATGGCGGTGAGGGGGCGGGAGCTAGGGAAAACACATCCACCTGCTCCTCTCTACATCATCCATGTGGAAGATCTGGGAAAAGGCTTTCCTAAGAGCAGGAACTTTGTAGTAGATTAGCAGCAGAAATATTCTCTCTCTTGGGAAGTCTTTGTGGTCCGCTCACCGATCTAGGAGGAAGGGGGCCCTACACACCAGTTTCTCCCTGTGATGGACTGTGCAGGTTTGCCCTTATTGCAAGCAGTCATGTTTCTCAGGCAGCAGGATTCCTGAATATCTCAAGGGGGAGAGAGTTCAAATATACCCTCGCTCATCTTCCTGACACTCACAGTACTCTACAACACAGACAACTTATGGAACAGACTTTAAATGCACTGCCCCCTGTCTCAGGATGGGGCACATCCAAGTTGATAGGGCTAGGGGTGTCACTTCACTATCATGATTCCATGTCAGAGGACAGGTGAAATGCTGCTAGCCCCAGTTAATCAGCACATTACCCTCTTTTTATGTTAATGACTCCCAGTGGTTCAATGCAGGTCAAATCCACACCAATGCCACATCGATGAATCTCAGGGACCCTCTCAGAGGATGGGTACAGGAGCAGGTTCTGTGTATAGTTTTTTTGCTCAAAGATTTGCTGAAGGTTTTGTAAAGCAAATATGTTATTTGCCTGAGAAGGTTTATCTATATGTCATGTCTCCTTTGTTCCTGGAAGATGACTCCTGAATCCAATTGGGTGTGTTTGGATACACGCCAATTATTTCTATGGGGTTTGTGCAATGTGGTGGAACAGAATTATTTTTCTGAAAACGCATTTATCTGCCAGAAGAGGACTTGTGGCTGATTCATCCTTTCAAATAATCTGCTGAAAGATGAGTCAGGGGCACAAGGAGGGGAAAAGTGTCAATGATGATGTTTTAGGGCATGGATGATGTCAATAGCCTTGAGCAATTCATAGGGCATTGATATATTATAATTGGTTATTTATAACGCGCTTAATACCCAGCGATTTGTAAGCGCGACCAGGGATCGACGTTTCCCCTGAGCTATCTTCCCGAGACGCATTAGCATGTTAGACGAAATTAGTACATGACAAACAGGCATACACATGTGCGGGGATTGGGAGGGGTAAGACTTATTGTGGATGCTAGGAAGCGTAAAGAATGCTGCCCTCCAGACCCTCTTCTTCAACAATTCCACCCCCCCGAATTCAATACAAAGAGCAAAATGCAACATTTCCATCTTGTCCCACTACTACTGCCACATTGTATTTCATTTTGGTGAAGCATTATGTACAGCGTGAAGCATAGGTGATAGATGCATTTCTTGTGGGAGGTGACATCAAGAGTGTTGCAATAATCTATGTGAGAATGAACAGAAGCTCCTACTTTTAGCCCGCTTGATCCACACATCCAGAGCTTTATTTAGAGTCATTCGACACCAGGATGTTGTGCTGGATTAAGGTGATTTAGTGCTGTGTGCACAGATTTAGGTGAGCTTCTCAAGAGAATTTCTGTCTTTGCTGAATTTAACTCCAATCAACGCCTGTGCGTCTATGCTTGACGTTTCGCTAGAGAGTCAGAGCCACTGGGCCTCATTACGAGGAAGGAGGTAACCATGCCGCTTTTTGCGGCATGGCTACCCCTTTCCGGATACCGGGTCCGGGTTCCCTGAATGGGGAAATACCAGGCCATTCCGACCTTGGAGGGCCCGGTAATTCCCCATTCAGGGAACCCAGAACCTGTGCACCACATTCCCATTTCAGCCCCCATAGGCTCAATGGGAATGGGGAGCATGCTAACAACGGGCCTCTTAATAACAGGCCCATTGTTTGCATCCTGGTCTCCTCGCGGGACCCGGTAAGGACGCCTGGTTTTACCAGGCGTCCTTACCGGGTCCCGCGAGGAGACCTCGTAATAGGGCGGCAAGGGGTTGATGGCTCCGGCACCTTTACCAGCGCCGTTAACCCCTTAACGCCCTCCTCATAATGAGGTCCATTGTTATTTATTGGTTGGGTATTCCATCTGCAGCGACGTACACTTGCATGCCACCTGCTTATAATTGGCATTGAAGACCAGATTGAGGCAAGAAATCATATAAATGTTAAATCAAAAGTTAAATACAGTTGTCAGTGATGGGGAAGCCCACGTGACATGTCAGCTGGTAAAGCTTTGCTTCATAGGAAACTACTATGTCCTTTTAAATCTACATAGACTATTTGCAATGTATCGGGGTCCCTGGCTGAGGGTAAAGATGATAAGGCAGAGCCGGATAGACGGCTTCATCAACATCACTGAACTAATTCATCAAAAACAGCAGCCGTAGAGTGGCAGTGTTAATGGTCCAGCGCCCGTAATTTCACACAGTTGGCACGGTCTGTCCCTTGCCATTGCTGGGTTAAAATAAACTACAGGTCAATGGTAGTTGTAACAGTTGGTTGTTTTTAAAATGCATTTGTAGCTATCGTACCACTGTCAGTTCAATTGTCTTGTACAAGGCCAATATCATTGTCATTAACCTAAAAGAGCTCCTTTGATAGGATAAGTTGATGATTTTTTTGGCAATGTACAGACCATATATTATAGGTCTATTCACTGGGATCATAGAGGCATAAGTTTCATCTGCAGTAAAAAAGGGGCTTTGAGGTGAGCATGTTAAACTGGATCCACTCTGGTATGGTACCAGTGAGTTGAACTGGGCATTTGCTGCTGTGTAGACTAGACAGGGAAATAAAAGATTAGAAATCCTACTACCATGTCAATCTTTATTCACCACTGTGGGTAATTTTTACCCGCCTCCTGATGCCTGCTAATTGGTTACTTTGTTAAATGGTTAGAATTACAAAAACAAGCATTGGCAATGCCAACAGTTTGGGTTTTTTGTAGGGATGGGAAAGGCACTTGCCAAGAACTGCCATAGTGGTATTAACTAACCATTGATGGTAACAGTTGCAAAATGGTGCGAGTACTGGCGCATCTAATAGCAGTGCCTAGTAAATGCCTAATACATATGTACAATCCAAAGCTGCTGGCTTTGCCAATGCTTGTTTTTAACAGAACTTTGGTGAAGGACACGGATAGTACTTATAAATCCAGTGGCTGAAGGCAGACTTGGGTTAAGACAATTGTATCACACAAGCAGTAGGTTTACAGCTCCAATTAAGTCATTCACTCAGAAGACTGCTTTGAAAAAACACTGACAGGCACTTCGAGTGCAAAGTTTGATGGTAAAGCTTGTTTAAAGTAAACTCAAAGAGTTCCCATGAGGAGGTGTTTTGGGCGAGGAGGAGCAGGAATTGGGTTGTTAATGGCCATATGGATTGGCATGGCCATGGGCAGTCAACAGGTGTACAAAAAAACCATACACCTACAAGCTGCATTTCCCTCTTCATATGCCATTCCTCCCTATCTGTACTTTAATGCAATAGTTTTGGCTTATAGGTGGTGCAAGCGTGAGCAATGAGCCTTTAATCAAGCACTTTTGGCTGCTCGCTTTCTCTCAGGTGAGTGTTCTAACCTTTATCCCAATGCCATGGATATAACAAGTGTCTGATGCATCTGAGAACGTCTGTGTTTTGCACAGCAATGTCAAGGAGATATCTAGGGGCAAAATGATAATATTGCCAGACTGTATTGGTGTGTAACATAAATAATTTGGGGGCAAATGAGTGCGTCAATGAGAACAATGAGAACATGTGTTAATGAGAAGTCCGTTTCAGGTGAGAAAAAAGAGCAACAGGTGTACATGGATCTCTCAAGTACACAACACTTAGGGTCCAATTCATAGAATAAGGGCATAGACTGTGCAGAGTGCTCTGCACGTAACACCACTTTGCACGTACCTGCACGCAAAAGCAAGCTATGTGTGTTCCGCGTATTCATGGAATTTCAACCGCAAAGTAACCATATGTTCAAGTAGCTGCAGGAATGTCCATGACGCGCCCCCACGCAAAGCAGATCCAGCCACATATACCAACCTTTGCGCAGTCCGCATACCTGCCATCATGCACCCCGTCAATGCTGCTGGCCGTGCCCCCACAATCAAGACAGCACACTGCATACAGTCCCCTATAACTCTTAACTGCACCCCAAAAAATATGTTACATGTCACGTAACTCAAGTCAGCCCCCGGTAAATCTGCATGCAAACCGCCATAAATGAAGGCTGCACTCTGCTAATCTGCATATGCACACCCCTAACTTCCTCCAATCGGCACCTCAACTACATGCCATCACCCCTAAATTGCTACGTGAGCGATACCTTTGCGCATTAGATACTATGCGCACAGAGCTCTGCTCCTCTATCATGTGGTGGTGAGTCCACAAGGTTTGCATGTAATCTTTCCCAATGTGAGGTTGCGCGTTGGGTTCCATGAAGTCGGTTTGGTTTGTGCATGACTGGGCGTGAGATTTCACTGCGTGGCTCGTCCCTTAAAATGCCCATGTTCTTCCTGATTTTGCTGGGAAAATGGGGAATATGCATGTCTCGCCCCTATTTATTTCTCTGCGTAGACCCATCCCACACTTTGGTGGAGTGTTGCGCAAAGCGCTCGACTGCACCCAAAGCTGTGACAGACCTGCCCGGACCCCGCAAGGTCCCAGAAAGGCACGCAAAGTTGGTTCCATGAATCGACAAAAGGTGTTTTGCACGCTTAAAGGTGCGCAAAGTCACTTTTTCAGCACACAAACAAATCTGTAAAACAGCCCTTTGACTTAGAACATCTAGGTGTAACTTTAAGGCCTTAACAAACGTTTCTAACTCCATCTTCGTGAATGCGCATTAAGTTACACTTATATGGGCAAGTGCCTATTTTCAATTTAGAAACACCTTTGACAAACTCACAATACCCAGACACTTCCCTGAGAACGCTCATTTATGCTGGCCTACTACAATGCGACTGCATGAAGTACGCACATAACCTGAAGGCCAAGGTTTGCCTGATCCACAGGTGTACTTTTTTTGTAAATCACAAGTAAAAAAAACCATAATTCAAGTTGCCACTGATTTTCCCAATCATGCGCGTCACTTAAGCAGGAGTCCAGCACGCCCATGCCATGTGCCCATGCGGCAGCTGAACTGTTGTCTACGAATGGCAAAGAGAAAAGCATCAGTTCAGCTGCCACTCGATTGTTTAGATGCCAGGGTCACTTGGTGGCACGGTGCCCAGTGTTGCTCCAAAGAGGCATACCGTGTGTGTTCGACATAGGGTGGGTAACAATAGCTTTGCAGACAGACTTCCTGTGGCTAAAGAGTGCACCTATGCATTGCACGTTTCAAAGCAATGTAATGCACACATGTGTCCAGGTGTTATGCAGCAAACGTACAAAGCTAGATGGAGTATCATTTCTGGAAAAGGAGTCACAATGGATGCCCTGCAAAGGGGTGGGGGTGTTGTGGCAGACAGGTGTTTAGACCTTAAACACTCACCTTTCTCTATGTGGGATTGACATGGTGTTGGGTTCTCTTAGGGCTTTTTTGTATCCAAAAGAGGTTCACACACAGTTCAAGATAAAAAGTGAGAGCGCTGGAAACAAAACAAAAAATAGTTTGATTGATAAATCTAAGTGTCATCGCCGAACTCTTGCATCCCTCACGTGCCAAGACCTGTCTCCAATGCATAGGTTTTTAAAGAGCTGCAAATGCAATTTCCTTTCTCATTTCCTTTGGCAAATGACAGCAAGGCTTGAAGATTCCCTGAGGGCAGCCGCTGTTCAACTCGTCCCTTCAGCTTTGTGACAAGTGTCATTGATGCTAAGCACCCCCTGTCCTTCTGCTGCAGGGACGACAATGCGCTGTTGGACAATAGAGGTTCCGAACAGTGGGACACTCGGGAAAGGTCAACGATTGTAATAAGCTCTGTGGCTTTTCACATTCTGACGAAAAACTATTTCCAAAGGGTCTATCGTTGATTCTGTTGGGTAATTATGAATTCATTTCCAGCTTCATATTTCTGATGGCATGCTGTTCAAAATGCATTCTCATACACCTGCCTGGATAAATCTTCCTACCTTTGGTTTATTTCGGGAAATTGCAATGCACACATTTGCATTTTTTCACGCAGTGTGTTTGTGTCACATCTGTCGGTCCCTTGGGCACCTATTACGAACCCGCTGCTCATATTGACTTGAATCACATCTAGATAGCTCCACATTGTGATAGTATTGTGAATGTCTGTTTCGCACACTGGGGAACTGTTCGTATTGACTTGAATCACATCTAGAAAGTACCACACTGTGACAGTACTGTGAATGTTAGCCTGCACCACACTGTGGTAATATTGTGATTGCTAACCTGCGTCGCACCCTAGAGAATTGTTCATATTGACTTGAATCACATCTAGAAAGTACCACACTGTGATAGCACTGTGAATGTTAGCCTGCACCACACTGTGATAATATTGTGATTGCTAACCTGCGTCGCACCCTAGAAAATTGTTCATGTTGACTCGAGTCATATCTACAAAAGCACCACACTGTGATAGCACTGTGAATGTTAGCCTGAACCACACTGTGATAATAATGTGATTGCTAGCCATCGTCGCACCCTAGAGAATTGTTCATACTACACTGAGATGACACTGTGAATACTAACCAAAGCTGCCTCCTACCGTCAGAAGCCTAGGCCTTTCTCCCGCTCTCCAGGAGCCTTAATTCTAGATGTCCTAAATACTGCCTGCCACTATCTGAAGCCTAGGCCTTCTCCCATTGTCTGGGTGCCTCAGATCTAGGTATTCAATTACTCCCTGACACTCTTTGAAACCTATGCCTCTCTCCCGCTATCGAGGTGTCTCAAATGTAGCTACTCTAATTACTACAGCGACTGTTTCAAACCCAGGCCGCTCTCGCTGTCTAGGTCTCTCAAATCGAGGTGTTAAGTACTGCGTGCTATTCTCTATTATAACATCAGCAAAACCTAGGCTCCCACTATCTTGTCATTCCAAACCTCTGGGCACTCCAGCGATACCACCCGACACACAGGAGCACCCAGTAGATTCCACAGCTAGTAATCTCTTTCAACTACCTGCCCTCCTAACCCTTCCCATAGCCCTTAATAGCTGAACCACATGCCCCACTCTTAGTACTCCCCCACTCCCTGGACAGTGCTCCCATAGGATAAAAACACCTAACCTACCGATGGAAAAGACAGACCGCATTTGATAGCACCCAGGCATAGCAACACAAGAGGAAGCATCAACACTGTACTAGCACAAGACATGACAGACTGCCATTTGCCCTGTAAACTCTGCACCAAGACCAATTCTCGCCACTGAGGACTGAAAATGCCCTGACGCAGAAATGGATGCCAACAAAGAGAGCAGGAACATGGAACAACTATTACCAATACACAAATTCAACTGCCCCCGATAAAAGGGACATCGAATGCAGAACACACCCCGCCTAATACCTCTTTCAACAGAACAAACATCGTAAGAGAAAAATCCTTATATCTTACACCGTACCTTGTGACAACCACAGAGCCTCGATAACTCAACAACACTGACATCTCAAGACAAGCAAAGAATCCCCCCAAACAGCCGGAAAAAAGACGGGAGTACCAAAGAAGAGATTGGGAAGATATCAATCCTCTCACTCCACACATCACAAGAACAGAAGGGCACTATTGATACCCACAACATACCAAACGGACAACAAAGCTCTAGTAGTCAACAACCCAACCACTAACCTAACAGACCAATTCAATGACGAAGCATTCTTCTCTGATCTTCAACCAATCGGCATCAATAAAGAAGCACCACGATTGAACAGCCCAACTATCAATGTAGCAGATCGCCTCAATGAAGAAGCAGCCTTCCCTGATCTTCATCCAATCAACATCATTACAGAAGCACCCGGATCAAACAACCACAAACCAAAACAAGGAACAACAAATAAACAAAACCACAAAAATTTCCAAACACGCCACCAAAATCTCTGACCTCCTATGTGACGGAGGTATCGACATCCTATTTGTAACTGAAAATTGGCTAGATGACAATTACAAGATCTCCCTTAACAACTGCCTGCCTGATAACTTCAAACATGTCCAAGCAAACAGGAAAACCAAAAGAGGTGGTGGCCTGGAAACCATCCACAAGGAACACCTGGTTATCAAACTGGAAGACCCATTAAACATTGATAAATGTGCATCCTTAATCCTTAATCCTACACCTATCAGTAAACCCCAGAAAAAACCTGAAATTAATATTGATATATAGACCGCCAACCTACGATACAACCTTTGTAAATGCCCTCACGGAAGCAATCACCAACCTAGCCATCGGGCATAATCATCTGATCGTCCTTAGAGATTTCAACATCTGGTTTCATGAAGAAACCACAACCACACAAAAATCTTTACCCAGCCAGCCATCTAGCAGCAATGAATCTACAACAACTAGTCAAAGGAGCAACCCACACGGCAGGGCATACCCTTGAGGCAATCTTCGTCAATTAATAATTCATAACCAATGCACCATCAATATAAATACTCTGGAGCGACCACCTCATCATTCCTTTCATAATCGCATTGACCATTCCAATAAACAAGCAACAAGACAAACCACTGATTGCCATGAAAAGAAATTGGAGAACCATTAAAAACTCCAACATAACTGAACTTCTGGAACTCAGCCAACCCCAAGCAACATCTATGGAAGAAGCTGACATGGACAAAAAAGTAGCTCTACTCCACAACTGGATCACAACAACAATCGACGTAATCGCCAAAGAACAACCTTTCACCCCTTCACGCAAAAGAGCAATGGCAAAATGGTTCACCCCACTACTCAGCACTTTGAAAAGAAAAAAAAACAAAACTGGAACTAAAATGGAGGATCAAAACAACTGTGGAAAAAATGTATTGAAATTTCAACATACCCGTTCACACAAAAAGGAAACACAAAAAGCAGAAAGGAAATACTACCACAATCGAATCTTCAAAGAAGTAAACACCCCAAAAGAACTCTTTAAAATCATAAATGAAATAAAAAAAATCTACCTGTCTGCAACAACATGCCAATACCATTGAAGAAACTATGCAATGACCTAGCAGTCCACTACAAAAACAAAATCATTACCTCCAACAGACCATGTGATCAGACTACAGAGCCCACATACCCTTACGAGAAAAACCTGAACAAACTCCGAAGATTCCCCGAAATATCAGTGGAGACTTTTGTCAAACTGTTAAATCAAAGCAACAAAACTGGCTCTCCTGCGGATCCCTGCCCCCCCAACCCACTGGACATATACAAATCAATCCTCAAACAAGGAACACCCATGGAATACCACAGGAACATCTCCAACTTTTCAATCACAACAGGGAAAGTGCCACAATCCTAGAAATCAGTGTACATCAGGCCGTTACTCAAAGATACAGCAGAAAATGTAGATGACCTCTCAATTACAGACCCATCTTCAACATCCGTATCCAGCTAAACTGCTTGAAACGTACATATACAAAACAACCCAAGAATTTGTAGAAGAGCACTGCTTTCTAGACCAAGCACAAGAACGTTTCAGACCAATGAGAGGAACAAAATCAGCACTCCTCTCAATATGGGATGACCTAAAAGCAAACGCAGACTCAGACAATAGTACTGCCTTGATACTTCTAGACCACTCTGCGGCATTCGACACAGTTAACCATGACATCCTGATCATGGGATTGGAAGGACTGGGAATAACTGACAGTGCCCTTCTGTGGATCAAATCCTTCCTAACAAACAGAACAAAGACCAAATGGATGAAACCTTTCAAATCCAACCCAAGAGAATCCACATGCGGAGTACCACAATGAACATCCTTCTCCCTGTTATTATTTAACATCTACCTGTCTCAACTAATAAAGGTCATCAAAAGACACGCCTCACTTGCTACAACTATGCTGATGATGCACAAATAGTCTACAAAATACAAGATATTCAAGAAGAAAATACAACATTAGAGAACTGCCTTTGTGAAATATACAACTGGATGAACTCGAACTACCTCAAACTGAACCCAGGCAAAACAGAAATAATGATCATCACAAAAAATGGAGGAGACAACACTACATCCCTTGGCCAATGGAACTCAGTACAACCCCAGCCCCATCGACGACTGTAAAATACCTGGGATTCCTGACGGACAAGAAACTTACTCTAGAGCCACAAGTAAATGCTCTACTCAAGAAATGATTCTTTCTCCTGCGAGCCGTAAAAAGGATCCTACCATTCCTGTCATTCACCAACAAAACATTTACCGTCATTGCTCTCGTCATGTCCAGAGTAGATTACGCCAATAGCCTGTACCTGGGTTTGCCTGAACAACTTCTAAAAAAAACTACAACGCATACAAAATGCGGCAGCCAGATTGCTCCTCAAACTATCGTGAAGAGAACACATCACACCCGCGCTAAAAACACTGCAATGGCTACCAATAAAACGGTGAATCAAGTTCAAATCAGTGTGCATCACACACAGAGCAATCCACAACCAAGGCGCAGAGTTCTTGAGAGGCAAATTAAGCCTACATCACCCAACAAGAACGCTCAGATCAAGTAAGGACATTCGCTTGGAACCGAAACCCTACAACAAAAGAAAACTCGGAGGAGCTTCTTTCTCTCACATTGCACCAAAAACTTGGAACGACTTACCAAAGAACATAAGTATCACCTACTATTCATAAAACTCTTCAAATCCTGGCTCTTCACTGCATAACTAGAAAAACGTCCATAGGGGTATAAACTTAGCTGAAACGATGATGAGTGAAAAAACCGATCCTGGATCCCACTAAGCAATCGACTACAAACAGAATGTAAGGAAGACATTCTACGACATACCAAACTTATCAACTGAGGGATAGTAATGATAGGATGAAACTAAAGATTGAATACACAACTAGACCAGGACGGATGGACAAGGACAAATTACTAATAGCACCCTCGCCTCCAAATTACACACAAGCACTAACAGACCACCAATGGAAATCGATACCAAGGGAGTAGGGGACTGCTAAACTACAGCACCAATACCAAAGGGGGGACTAGACACACCCCATCCTATTACACTAAGTTCAAATACAATATGGCCGGGAATGCGCCACGCCATCAATCACAACAATTAGATGGACAAGAAAGAAAAATGGCAATAAAGCTTACCTACAGGAATGCTAGATAAACAGAACAAGATCTGCAAGGACTAGGATATATAATCCATTAACCCAAGCTCAAATCTCTGCACACCTAATTCACCCGAAAATCCACACACCCATTTCTCAGCCAGCAAATTGGACGCATTTCACCACACCGCAGCAACAACAAACAAACAACACATAAACCGCACCAACAGCACACGAGATCCTGTATTGGTCCGACGCTCACACCAAAGCTCAGCTCACGGTGAAAACCAAACTGAAGCCGCCAACAGCACACCACTTCTCTCACTTTCTTACTCCCTCTTCACCCGACTAACCGAACCCGCCCACCTTCTTGTTTTACAGATCCACCTGAGCACCTGGGGACCAATTCCGTTGGTGACGGTGAGCGGTATAAATAACTAACATTTAACATTTTACACTACCAAAAACGTTTCCCAAAATTGTTCCTGAAATGCGGCGGTGCTATTCACCCATCATATTTCCTGCGCCGGCACCCACCTGGCAGTTAATTCTGCATGGCCATATTCCTTGGCAACTCTCACAGGCCTCCCACAATCCTGTCACTAAACAACAAAGTGCAGATATTCTTTCCCCCTTTTCACACTTGGTGCTTTGCTTTTCCCCCTCCAGTTCTACTCAAATATTCTTCTTTTACATTTTACTACTTTGTTTATGTTTGCAAAGTTATGTATTTAGCACCAGAAACTAACAATATGTTTCCTGAAATTAAGATATCTGTGGGATAAAGTACCCCCTACCATAAGCTATAGGGATATTGCAAGTAAATGAGGAGTTCTGTGACCAAACGACAGAACAAGGCCAAAGGCAGAATTCCTTAAGGTGCATGGTCATACAATGTAATGTATTTTTTTTAATGTATTTGTGCATTTATAGCAACGTTCTAAACCCTTAGGAATCAAGGTGCTAGTAACATACATTAGAATCCTACAGTAAGCCATTGGGCCTCATCAGGGGTTCGGTGAAAAACGGACGATTCACCTCCAGCTCTAAGCGGAAGATGAATGTGCATACTTTCTGCATGTTTTTGGCACAATTACTGCCGCATTAATTGTGGCGAAAATGCCCCATTGAGTCCTGTAGACTCAAAATAAATGGGGACAACACAGCCACCGCAACTTGGAAGCCGGCGCTAACTGACCAAGTTGCAGTAACAGTAATTGCATTTGGTGGTACCACCAGGATACCGCCCAACTTCTGATGAGGCCCATTGTGAGTACCCAGGTCATAGGTAGGTTGGAGTCTAGGGCTGAGGTTTACATAAGTCCTTGTGTGAAAAGCCAGGTTTTCAGCTGTTTATGGAAGGTCCAATATGATTGCTCGGCTCTTAACGCTGATGGTAGTTCATTCCAGTGTTTTGCTGCTATGATATGATCTGATATATTTCATTTATAACGCACCTGCACACAAGTGTTTCTATGCGCAACAAGACAAGTGAGGGAGGACAAGACAAACAATCTTACTAGGCCTTGTGTCATTCAGATTGTGCAAGTGCGACAACACAAAGCGTAGGGGGGAGGGAGAGGGGCAGTGCCAGGGAGAGTGAGGGGGGTGCAATCAGGGCAGCATTGCTCTGAGTAAGTGCAGCCAGGCCAGTGCGGCTCTGGGTAAGTGCAAGGAGCCAGGGGGCAGTAGAGGTTAAGTGGTAGGGCCGGAGGCAGTGCTGGGGAGACTGATCATGGAGGTGCCTGGTACCCGGTGAGACTCTGAGGGTACTGTTGTATTGTGCTTGCTATGTATGTATGAGCTGAGAGAATGTTGATGTGCTGTAGTGGAATGTTTGGGTGTGAGTGTCTGTCAAGGTTCCAGCTTTAGTCAGTTGGGGACAAGTCAGACTGGGTGATGGGAACCAGTGGTTTGCTCTGTACCATCTTAAAGAGACTTACAATAAAGCTTAACAGAAGGAACCTAAGAGAGTGTCTAAGAAAGCAGCTTTATTACAGGTACTAAGCAGCCAGTCGGCACAGCAGACAAGAAAGACATCAGGGGAGGGAGAGAGGTAAAGCTGAGTAGAAAAGGAAGGTCTAGAGCTGCTTCCGGGACTTCAGGTGGCCTGGCTCAAGTTTGAGAGGGGCAGGGAGGCCATTCCAGAGAGCGACACCTGCAGAGGAAAGAGATCTATCCTCACTCTCTGCCTGGAGAAGCGTCTGGCCCTCGGGGAGTTGGAGGTAGCTGAGCGAAGGGCTTGAGAAGGAAGGTATTTTGGAAGAGAGAGTTGGATGTAATGTGGGCCCTTTCCCCAGAAAGCCTTGTGGAATATGTAGAGGGTCTTGACCTTGATCCTTGAAGCCACTGGGAGCCAGTGGAGAGATTTCAGGGTTGGAAACATCTGGTCCCTGGGCCTGAGACCAAGAATAAGTCTTGCAGTCCTGTTCTTGATTTAGTTGCAGAAGGGGGAGAGAAGAGGAAGGCAGATTGAGAAAGAGGCTGTTGCAGTAGTCCAGTCTAGAGAGAACCAGGGCTCTGGGGGAAGACAGTGAACTTCTGGGGGAAAGTGAGAAAAGGAAGAATACCTCTGAAGAGGTGCAGCTGGTAGTGGGCCTTCTTGGCAAGTTCTAAGATGTAAGGAGAAAAGGAGAGAGTAGAGCCGAAGATGACACCAAGGTTTTTTGCCTCGCAGGAAGGCAATGGAAGAGGGCTCAAGGAGGGCGCCCACAGTGAGAGAGAGAAAGCGGGAGCAGGAGTCCCAATGGGAAGGGTCTCTGTCTTGCTGGCATGAAGGCAATGATTGTTGGAGGCACACCAATCCTGAATCGTGGATAGACAGTCAGGAATGAATGAGAGAGAAGAGGAGGCAGAGGTAAGCCTGAAAGAGAGATGAGTGTCATCTGCATAGCACTGGAAGTTAGAGGAGAAGGTAGAGATCAGGTGGGCCAAAGGTGCCAAGTAGACATTGAAGAGCCTGGGTGAAAGGATAGAGTTCTGGGGAAGATTACATGTGGGAAGAGATTAGCGGAGAGAAAGGACCCAAGTTGGACCTGGGAGGGTCGGTCCAGGAAGAAGGAGGTCAACCACTCCAGGGCCTGATCCATGATGCACAGGTTCTCAGAGAGTCGATTGATCAGGATGGCGTGATTGACCATGTCTAAATCAGAGGAAAGGTCAAGGAGAATGACAGGGAAGCTGGATTCACCAGCTCTGGTCCATCTAAATCATGGGGTGATACGATTGTGTGCATAGTGGGATCTCGTTGGTCTCACGGCTTGGGCTTTCGTCACTTTTTGTACAAGGTATGGGGAGCAGTGTTAGAAAGACACTTGTGGGTGATAGAAAGCATTTTGAAAGTTATGCAATCTTGATTTGTGAGCCAGTGTGCAGCTTTTTTGGTGACTGAGATGTGCTTACGTCTAGGAAGGTTAAGGGCGGCCCAGAGGGCATTGTTTTGGATCACTTGCATTTTCTCAATATTCCGCATTGAGGTGCCTATGGAGAGAACCTTACAATAGTCAAGCCTAGAACCGGTCATGGGTCGAGCGATTGTGAGGCAGCTATCTGCGGTAAGGAACTTTATGCAGGCATTAATGTTTTTTGTAGTATATGTCGCAGATGAGGCAATAGCATCGACCTATTCAGTTAAGGCAATGGAGGCGTCTGGGTGAACTTCCAAGGTTTATACAGACTGAGAGACTGGGATTGAGATTCCATGTATGGTGAAGGAGCCGTAGAGGTTGCTGAGATTCTTGATCACTGCAGGGCAACCCACAAGAAGGATCTCGGTTTTATTATCTTTCAAACAAAGCAAGTGGGATGCCATCCATTCCCGAATTGTGTGGTAAACTGCGAGTAACGGGGTAGAATCAACTGTGTAGTTACCTGGAAGGGGAAGGAGAATTTGCGTGTTGTCAGCGTAGTTCATGTATGAGATGCCTCAGGAGTTTAGCAGGTCAAATAGGAGTTTGGTGAAAATGTTGTGAAGGGTAGGGGGGACACAACACCCTTGTATTTGTATTTGTATTCATTGATTTATAAAGCGCCTTACACCAAAGCGCTGTACAATGGAACAACATAATACCCTTGAGGGACTCTGCAGGACATAGGGGAGGGAGGGACACTTTCCTTATCAGAGAACACTCTGATGGACCTGTTTGCCAGAAAAGATGTGATCCATCTCATGTCTTCCATCAAGAAGTTTGCAGCTGAGGTGAGATGCTTGCAGAGGATTGTATGATCTACCACATCGAAGGCTGCTGAAAGGTCCAGAGGCAGCAGGAGAGCAAGCTTTCCATCATCTTTGATTTCATCTAATTGAATCTTCAAATCCAGCAAGGATGATTCTGTGCCATTGCTGGGGCAGAAAACAGATTGGTGGATGCCCAGGATACTGTTGGCCTCCAAGCAATGCTGAATTTAGAGGTAGGCTGCTCGGTCCAAGGTCTTTAGGAGGATGGGGACTGTGGTGATGGGCCAGTAGTTGTTAGGTATAATGGGTTCCTGGGAGAGTTTCTTTAGCAATGGAAGAATCCAAGCTTCCTCAAGGCTAGCAGGAACTAAGCATTAGGTGAGGGAGGCGTTAATGAAAGAGTTGATGAAGGGGATGAGGGTTTCTGTACAGTTTTTGCACCTGGATGGTTTCAGGCCTTTCAGGATTTAGGTGACTTCCTCTCCAGAGATAGGGTTGAAAGAGAAAGGAGGACAGGTAAACATGGTGGGAGGCAGTGTCTCGAGGGCTATGGTCTGTGAGTTCTTGCAAATGGAGTTCTGCTTATGTTTAATTGTCTTGTGGAGAGAGGACATTTTGCCCAGGCAGGCTTTCTGGATATTCAAGCACCAGTCCTCATCTTGGATGAGGTTAGGTGGAGGTGATGCAGGGGTTTCTATCTCTCTGAGAATGTTGAATAGCTCACGAGTGTTGGACTTGGCATTGGTAATTCTAGTGTTGTATAATTAGCTCTTTGAGCAGGTCAGTCTTTTATTAGGGATAAAACACAAGTTCTCTTCTGCCCACAAGCGAAAGGGATTTGTGAACGATTAAATGGACTACTTAAAGAGAGGATAGCTAAGATTAAAATGACTTTAAAAAAGGGGTGGTTACATTGTCTACCCCTTGCGCTCTATGCGCTCCGAAATCAGCATGACTCAGATCACCACTTAACTCCTCATGGGTTGGTGACTGGACGCCAAATGAGAACAACTCTTGCTCCTCCAACCAGGGTAGAAACTGATGCCCACAGTGTAGCGAAGACATGAGGTGACAAAATACATGATTATTTGTCTATTATGAACGCTAGTGTCTCTTTTATTTCTCAACACATTAAGAACTACAGGGAGAGGTCAAAGAGGACTGAAGAAAAAAGCCAGCCAACTGATCCAGACTGCTTATTGAAACAGAAAAACGTATATCCAGGGTACCATTTGCTTTGTCCGCACCTGAAATAAGCCCCTCTTTGAGGGACCCTATGATGTTGAAGTAGCGACCCCCACAGCTGTTAAACTACAAAGAAGGCGTGCCTGGCTGCACATGCACAACATCAAACCGTACAAGGGAGAAAGTTCGACCCGTCTCGCATCTACTGACAATGAAGCAAGAGAGGAAGTTCCGCGCATGCAGACAAGATCAGCAACCAAGAGCAAAGAAAAAGATTCTATGGAATAATAAAACCCCTTTGAACCATATCTTAAGTCTAATAAGGAATTAATGGACTTGCATACATCCTGGACATTTTTTAGATAGGTAAAAGGAACAATGTGTTGATGCTGCAGGGCCAAAAGACAAGGAGTACACTGCATCGTCTATGTTGCCCATAATAACAACATTGCAAACATTCTTGCACATTTTCAAGAAATGTTACAAGTTTCACATGCGTATGTTGTTTTCACCTACATATTGTGGTCTTACCCAGCTCTGATAAAATGACATGTGGAACTTACAACATTTCTTGGAAATCCTAAAACAAACATATTATTTTCTGAATCATTGTGACGATTATTCTGCAGTTTTTTAGATAAAAAAGTGATTTATAAACAATAACAAAATTGCATATTGAATTAAAGAAAATGGGGAGGTTCCAAAATATGAGAGACTTACTACGATCAAGAAAATCGATGGGTTTTCTGGAATGGTGATTGTGATTTCATTGTGTCTTATGATGTGTCTTTTTTTCCTTATTATTATGGCATTTAGGCACATAATTACTATAAATACAAACACAACGGGGGGCAATGAAACATCTTTTATGATCCCTAATAAAAGCACCAGCAGTATTTTCCCTAACTTTACCAAACAACTGATTCAACTTAAAAGAGATGCTGGGGAGGATCATGAAGACAGAAATACATATCTTAATAATTTGGCTCACTTAAAAAATAGCCTTTGGTATCAGCACATGAAGGAGGTGGGAAAGAGATTGTCAGATGAAAGCTCCCTCATCACCTATGCCATGAAAGCAGCCAGAACATTCATTGCAAAAGAATTGTCTGCACATGATGCAAAGTGCCTTTTATGTTATGTTATGTTAGTAGAATTTGTAAAGCGCACGCACACCCGTGGGCGTCATGGCACTGTGAGGAAACAAGATAGTAGAGAACAATAGAAGAAAGATCTAGAATAGCAGTGTTTTTAATGTCCGTCGAAAGAGGAGGTGGTCAGCAGTCTTTCGAAGGTCAAGAGGAAGTTTATTCCAAGCCCTTGCTGCCACAACAGAGAAGGCACGCCTGCCAGTACGAGTGCGCCTGAACCAGGGGACAATTAGGAGATGAGCGGTTTGGGAACGAAGAGTGCGAGTAGGAGTATAGTGAACAAACTTAGCTTGCAAATACTCAGCACCAATGCCGTAAAAAGTCAGGTGAACCATACACGTAGACCTAAACATGATCCTAGCCTCCACAGGGAGCCAATGGAGTTGTCTAAGTAACAGGGACATGTGTGTACCAAAAGAAGGGCGAAGAACCAATCTTGCTGCTGCATTTTGAAGAAGTTGCAGCCGCCTGAGCAAGTACAGGGGCTGACCTAAGTAGAGTGAATTGCAGTAATCAATTCCGCTTAAAACCAGGGCAGCCACCACAGGCGCTTGGGAAGGGGTTGGAATTAAAGGAAGGACTTGCCTTAAAGTACGTAGTTTGAAGTGACCCGTCTTACACACCGCTGCTACCTGGTCCGCCATAGTCAAAGAGGCGGCTACTTTTATGCCCAGGTTTCTTACTGATGCACCAGGTGTAGGAAGAGGGCCCAAGGAGAATGGCCAGAAGTAATTGGTCCAATACAAATTAGGGGAATCCGTGCCTACAACTAGAACCTCCGTTTTGCTGGCGTTCAGCTTGAGCCAATTGGAGGCCATCCAACCTCCTAGCTCTTCCAGACAGTTGCTTAAACGGGCTGCAGTATCGGATTGAGATAAATCCCGGCGCACCAGAATCTGGGTGTCATCAGCATCGGAATAGAATTGGAAGCTGTGTGACTGAAGGGAAACCAACAGGAGTCTAATGTAGACATTAAATAAAATTGGGGACAGTCATCTAGAAGAATGTAGAACCCAAGGACAATTTGAAGGAAAATGGACTACCCTACGATGGCGATCAAGGAAAACATTTCCCTTTGAAGATACCTATGTGAAAACACAAAGGATGGAAAAGGGGATGGGTTGGACAATCAAAAAACATATGTATCCATCCCCAGTTGAGAACGAATAAAGGCTGTTGAAATGAAGAGAATGGACTTTTCAGACATATTGGAAAGATCAGGAGTACAACGTTGCTGGGAGAGACCTCAACTATTGGTGTATGATCGAGTTGCCACCAGTACAGGATGGGAAGAAGGAATGCTGTCCTGCCCTGCAGATTTATTGATGAAGGAACCAGTAAGCATGGTGCAAATAGTGAATGACGTGTCATGGGCCAACTACTCTAAGTTACTAACATGGGTCGACAATGAAGCAGGACCAGCATCTATAATACCACTAAAAATGTGACATGCAAGAATGAAGGCTTGGTTCTGGTTGGAGAAAATAAAGGATGTGAGCTGGTGCTCAAAGTACCAGGCATGAATGGAGGAACTGCCGTGCTGATGGATCGATATTGGGCCTATGGATCTCGGGGTTTACATGCAGCTGCCAAAAAATTGGGGAGGAATATGTTCCATTGTGGTCATACATGTTCCTGCATTAGTGATTCCCCAAAGTGACCGCCATACTGATGAATTTCCAAAGATGGATGAACACCAGAGAACGAAGAGGTCGCTCAACCTCTGTCGGTTGAAGACGGAGAACTATTTCTCATTAAAATCAATAAAATCCTATAACGATATTTCGGATGAGCATAAATTATTCAGCAAAACGGCAATGATAATGGCATCTATATTTATGCTAGGACTTCAGACTACAGTTAATGCCAAATGGCGGCAGATTACAAGATGGGAGCTGCTGCAAATGATCAATGGAACAATAAAAATATTTAATGCAATCAGAGAGGCACTGATGGCCATCAGACGTATGACCCTCCAGAACAGGTATGTCTTGGATTTCATTACAGCAATGGAAGGAGGCGTGTTTGCCAGGGTTGGGCCTTCGTGCTGTACCATCACACCTTCCCATGATGGAGAGAATGAAACCCTGACAGAAGTAATAACTATGCTGACAATCCTGAATCCAAAGATGGGGATGAAGTTTATGATTGGTTTTTGTCTCTGTTTTCATGGATTGCAACCTCACTGGCAAATGCCTTCAAACTACTTGGAGCAATACTATTATTGGTATTACTAGGAGTCTGTCATATAAGGATTATTTTGGAACAATGCTAGAAGACAAACAAAAAAGCTATTGGAATGAAGATAATGATTGATATCGATGCTGGAACTGGTGAACAAATGCACAATGAGGACAGCACTTGCAAGAACATAAAGAGGAGGCCCCTGGCACCCCCAGGAACAAAGTTCTACTACCTTAAGGAACACAAGAAATATGTAGGACGTTGGATAGTCTGCCCACCATCTGGGGAGTGCTGCCACATGACCTGGAGTTTGGATGAACATATAATGAATGCAGGTCATCTGAGGGGGGTGACAAAGATATGGATCCCAAAGAAACCACCATTTGAAGAGAAGCTGAAGAAGTTAGAAGAGGAGAAGGAAGACGAAGACTCAACCAGGAGTCCTCGTCGAATGTAGAGTGTTAGGTGGACACATCCTTCTCCCGTCCCCTCACCTCGGTCATACTGGCACAGCAGGAGAAGAGCCACATTTGGAACACCAGGTATCATCCTAATACCACATCAAGTGCATGAGAGACAATATGAATTCTGACACCCGTATCAAATGTACCCTCACACTGAAAGCATGGAAGGATGTCAGCACTCACCATTGGACATCATAGAGCTAGAAGTGAAATCTGACGAGGGAAGAGTTATGTCATAAAGGAAAGACAAAAAGATGCACTGACACAATATAAAAACACTGAAGAGTAAAGATGTAACTGAAGCAAAAAGAGAAACCTATAACAAATACAAAGATATGCAAAGAAGATAAAGTAACCTGCTGACTAATAAGTGTATATACGCAAGAAACACAAGGTAGACTAGGCATATGGAAGCTTGCTGCAGAGGAAAACATAACGTGGCTAGAGCTGCCATGATGGAAAGATGGACACCGGTCTCGTGTTAAAACCAATCAAACCTCAGAGACAGACCAGGTCTGCAGAGTTGGGAGACGCTGGAAAAACTGCTTTGTGTGAGGTATAAGGGGGAGTTCATTGGTCTGGGATCAAGGATGCTACTTCGGGGAATAAATACAAGGCACAAGGGGAGTCAAAAAGATAAGCGATATATGTAGAACATATTTCTCTTAGATTAAGTAATGGGGAAAACATATGCAAAAGCCAAGTATTGGCCAATTAAAAGTGTGGAAATCCTATGCAAGGTGGAGTGAACACGTCTCTAGAGGCCGAAAGTAGAAATTACAGCCAGCATCATTGAATCAAATAGCGGGAAGGGAACTATGCGCTTTTCAGCGCGCCTACAATCAACCCTAAGCCTACTTCGACATCAACAAAAGCACTGGCACCAACATCGGATAGCTCAATCCCCATAATGGAAGCCGGCAAGGTCCCGGCGGCAAAGGCAACTCGCTCCCTGGGTATCAAGAACAGTACCACAACCCATGGGTCCAACCCTGCACAAATTGTATTAACTCTCGGAGCCCCGCCAAGCTCAATCTTGGCAATTGACCGGCCCCCCCAAGAGATGACGGCTAAGAACAAAACACCACCGGACACAGCACCTGCTTCAAGCAATAAACCGCCTGATAACCAGCCCCCCTCAACATCTCCCAAATCGGTCGAAGACTTTTTGAGGGACAAGGTCGCGATGAACATCTCCCAGCACTTGAACTCAACGGCCGACTCAGACCTTATAGACCTGACATCTGATAAAGTCTATTCTCCCATCCAGCCTCAGACGGGGAGAAACGGGAGCCCGGGACCTCCACACCCCAGGTCGAACCCCCAGGCAAGACCAACCAAAGAGACCCACCCGAAACAGCCCTCCAAACAAAAAACAGTCGCTTCCCGGGCGGAATCATCAAGAACCCGAGCGAAGAGAACCCGGTCGAGGTCCTGGGAAATTCAAAGAGTCCATAGAAGACCGAAAACAACTCACCCCCTAAACAAACAGTCAGCACAAAGACCAGAACCGCAAACAACGACGTACAAGCTAGAACAGAAAGCCTGGAATAAAGATTTTCAAACTCTGAACAGAAACACCATACTTAGAATCTCCAGTAAAATAAACTTGCTAAAAAACCTGAGGTCAGAAGATCTGGCACTGGTAGAACTGTACCACAAAAAGGCAATAGCTAAAGCATACATACACCTAAAATCGTCCTTCCAGATAAAAGATTTTGAGGAGGTCCAAAGAGAGCTACACAAGCAAGGAATCAGGATACTGGACTGGGTGGAGAACAGAGGTGATGTATCACGGAGGAGAGAAAAGTCCAGAACTCCGCAAACGAGACGCCAACTAACTCCAAATCGGAGGAGACCTCATTCAGACTCCTACTCACGCACCCCCCGATGGAAAGCAAAGAAAACAGTTTCTCTGGCAAGTCAACATCACATAACTAACCAAGAGAATACTAACTCAGGACCTTTTTTCGGAGAAACCCACCCCAAAACGCCCTTGAAAACAATGATTCGAGAGAACGAGTTTCAGATCACAACTCCCAGATGGAAGCCAGGGCCAAAGAAGTAAGGGTGGTAACAGCAAAGGCGACAGAGCAAAAGTGGCAGCACTACACCCAAGTCAGAGCTCGAGACTTCAAATCCCAGGATGTGCAACCGTCCTCAAAACAAATCAACGACAGAATCAGAGAACACCCACTGTTACAGGAGGATCAAAACACAAGGACTTCATTCTGGTCCAGGCTGCCAAACGTTTTTTCACTATCCTCGAAAAAAAAATAGCAACCCGAGGCCCCCGCAGCAGGGCCGGACCGGGCGAACGGAGAAGAATCCCCCGGGGCTGAAGCTAACATCCTCAAACTAGGATCTTGGAACACGTGTGGGTTCAAACATCTGACGCAAAGAGGAGGAATCAACCTAGGGCAGTTTGACATCTTGGCCCTACAAGAAACTTGGCTTACGGAGGTTCCAGCTCTTGATGGCTTTGAAATGGTGCTCGTGCCGGCTGCGAAAAGCCGCCTTGGCAGACCATCATCAGGAATTCTCCTGGCGGCCCGAGCGGGCAGCGGAATCAGCATATCAAAAGTTCTAGTAACCTCGAAACATCACCTGGTCGCCACATTGTCATGGGACAATAAACCAGCACGAGATAAACCAAACAAAGACGCGGGTCTGATGGTTATCCTTGGAATCATCGTGGTGTACTGGAACCCTCAAGTAATTTCGGACGGAAAGTTCCTCAAACTGATCGAAACAGCAATCGACTCCCTCCGTGTGGATGAAAATACAGCCCACATAATAATATGCGGAGACTTAAACGCAAACTGCCAGCCAAGAACGGCATGGTCAAGAGCAGCGAACCGAAAGAGCAAATCTGAAGAGAGAGGAACCCAATGGAACGACTTGATGGCGTCAAGAGGGCTTCTCAATTTGGCCCAGCTATTTCCCAACCCAAACAGACTCCCGACATGGGAAAGAATGAATAAGTCTGCTACAATGGACTACATCTTCATATCCCCAGAAACTCAGATGGTGATGTCCTCTTTCGACGTGATCGAAACCGAAGCGAGTGACCACAACTTATTTCAAGCCTCCTGGTACTCATTCAGAGGAAAAAACACCTCGACGGGCTACTCGGTCGAAAGCAACAACCAAGGGACCCGCCTCAGACTAACGGAAGAACGCATCGCCCATTTAACATCAAAATATAGAGCAGGCGGTCCATCACCAGACTACCAACCTCTCTTAAGCCCCTTCAACGTCACCTCGAAAGGGACAAAATCCACAGTCGTGACTAAATCCCATAACTTCGACAAACAGGTGGTGGAAAGAAGGGCAGTATTGAGAAGACTAAGAAGGCGGATCAAAACTAACTACTCGGAAGCCATGCAAGAAGAACTGACAGTGGAAACGAAAAAAATACAAAGCCTGGATAAAAAACTTCCGCATAACCTTATATCAAAACGACTCAGAAGCCATGTTGAAAAAGGGGGCCGGAAAAGACGCCAGAGAATTCTGGAAACTGTTAAACCAAGCGGGCCCTGCATACCAAACAAGCCCCTGCAACGCAGTAAGTGAAGAAAACTGGAAAACTTACTTCACCGATCTGTTTCAGGAACCACCATCAGCATCGTCCTCAATTCAAGCTGAGGCTGAATCAGAGTGGGTCAACGTTTCTGATAAAGAAGACATCCAAGACGCACTCAGAAAACTCAAAGCCTCGCGAGCACCCGGCCCAGACGGGATCACAAACACCGACTTGAAATCCCTTGCTGAAAACTGGGTCCCCTTCATCAGCCAGGTGTTCAGCAACTGCTCAACCACTAGAACCATCCCGAGGTCCTGGACGTCTGCCACAGTGGTCCCTATCTACAAAAAGGGAGCAAAGTCAAACCCACAGAACTACCGACCAATCGCACTCCTGGACACAATCGGGAAGATATACGGGTCACTGCTGCTAAAACGATTCCAAAAATGGGCGAGGGCAGCTCCGTGTGCAGACCCATTTCAAGCAGGCTTTAAGAAAAACTCATCCGCCACGGTAAACATTATGCTACTGAGCATTATCAAAAGCAAGACCATTCAATCCACATCGAGAGGCTTTCTCTCGTTTATAGACCTATCGCAAGCATTTGACCTGGTGGATCGAACAAAGCTATGGGAGAAGTTAACAGCATGGGATTGCCCCCCGAGCATCCTCACCCCAATAAAAGCCCTTCACAAGGCCACCACCATGAGGATCAAGCTAAACCAGCAGGGGCTACTCTCCGGAGAGATTCCGACCAATCGAGGTGTGAAACGGGAACTCTTCATAGCCTTAATTGGTGACCTGAAAGAAATAAACAAGAGTTCCAGATCATTCCCCCCCAAAATAGGCAACGTACCAACAGCACGTTTGCTATATGCCGATGACATCACCTTACTGGACAGAACAGAATTCGGTCTCCAGAGACAAATGACGGACCTGGCTGACTACATCAAGCAGGCAAACCTTCTTATAAACAAAGCAAAAACAAAAGTCCTCATACTGGAAAAAAAAACCAGAAGACTGAAGCGCTTCAACTGGAGCCTGGAAAAAGTCAACTTCGAAACAGTGCAAAACTTCAGATACCTGGGAATAATAATAGACAGCACTCCTACAGACTCAGCCATGCAAAAAGACCTTTGGAGGAAAGCCAGACCACTGACCTCCCAAGCCCGTCTTCTGGATAAAAAGTTTGGTCGCTTCTCACTGATACCTATGATACGGTTCTACAAAGCCAAGGTGACACCTGCCTTGAAGTATGGAGCGGAGGCGATGCCAGCCATACCAATGACAATATGGAAAAAACTCGAAGGCTTCTTTTGGAAAGCAGTCCTGAATCTCCCGAACTCCACCCAGATCGAAGCAATCAGGCGTGAACTGGGCCTCTCTTCACTGAGTGCCAAAGTGAACCTAGCGAGCATATTCCTATATAGGAAAACAATCCTTCCTGATGCGCCCCGCCTCTACAACCTAATAGATCTGGAGATCAAAGCAGGCACCTGTAGGCTGATTGTCAAATGGGCCGAGCAGATACAATCGCAGTTGACCGAAATTGGCTGCTCCAACCAAGACCTTATCAAGAACCCCAATAAAATTAAAAAAAAATTGGAAGAAGCAGACTGGATTGACACCCAAGAGCGTGCCAAAGGAAACAAAACACTGGCTCTTTTTCCTCATTCCCCAAAGAAGCTAAATCAAACAACACAACTACTCAGAAGATTCCCAAGCAAACCATTACGGCAATTCCTCTTAAGAGCCCGCTTAAACTTGCTACACACCAACGAAATCCTGTTCTTGAGAGGTCAGTCTCCCTCCAAAACCTGCCGCCTATGCAAAGCTGACACAGAAACAATTAGACATCTGCTACTCCAATGCCCTGGGACTGAACACGCTCGTCAAGCCTATCTACTCCCTCTCCTGGAAACCCACGTTGTGAGTGAAGAGGAAATATGGTGGGATCGTCTAATCAGCGGCCAGAAGACAAACTGGTCTATTGCAGCGGCAAAAATCTTACAAGTGGCCTTAGCGCAGTGCTTACAAGGGGCGTCTGCCAAAGTCACCGTCTAATCAAAGCAAATTCAAGCATTTGTTAAAATCCAGAAAGATGGATAAACACAATAATAAAAAAATTTAAAAAAAATAAAAAAAAATAGCAGTTAATAGAGGGTTGAAATGGGCAAATTCGGGATCTTCTCACATGTGATTCAGACGTCAAAAATAAGGGCTATTCCTTAAGCTCCAGATGAAGATAATGGTGTACCTACACTCCCTTAAAAGTCCCAGGATAAAGAACAGACTGTAAGGTCAACTACAAAAGAGAAGCCTTGGCTTAGGGTTGGACCGATGAGAGATAATGAACTAATTGGCAAAGCGGGAAGTAGTCTGACGTTACTCTAGGAATCTGGGGTCCATTTTGCTTGCGTGTTGCTGATGAGCTGAAAGTCCAAGGTTGGGAAGGCAAGCCAACCAATCAGAGGGTCTATGTGGCAACATGCTATACAATGTTGCAAAGCCCAACCTGCTACAATTTTTCTGCTGTAATCAGTATTATATGTATTTAGAGGTTGCTTAAGGTGCGCCTAATAGATAGGAGGCAGCCAATGGTGTAACTAACATTTACATACATTATACATAGATATGTTACCCTATCCAGTCTCTACCATCAATAGGTTTTACAGTTTGCCATAAAGGATGATGTCATAGCTGACATACATTGGGTTATAAAACCTTTGTATGAACAGGTTTGGGTGTGAGTGTGCGGACTATATCCCATTGTTCACCAGATTGGCCTACTTTTTTCCATGTTGATAATAAAGTAGTACTTTGCGACATTCTGTGAGTCTGTCTGGTTATTTGGATCCGAGATCTTTATTGGTAATTCCATCCAGCATATGAAATGCTTCAAGGTTCTAGAACACAAATGAGGTCATGAAGCGCTAGGACTGATCTTACGTTAATTAAGGCACAGTTCAGGGTGGGGACCTGAGTGATAAGAAGGCCACTAGTGGTCATGTCTGTAGGTGGGAAACTGGGTGGCAGAGTTGGGTCACGCAGCTCAGTAGGCTGCTGGGTGATAAGCAGATCATTTGTGTTCCTAGGTGGCATGCTGCTGTAGACAGAGTATAGATTAGGTGGGGGGTTGTCTGTGGTCCCTAAGTCAGGGTACTCATCCAAGTAGGTAGAGTGCTTGGAGTTATTGTTATTGTATACCAGGGTGTGTAGGCTGTCTCTGTCGGTCCTGTGTGGTACATAAGTCAGGAGGCTTCTAAGCGCAGGGGGGAGGCTGTACTCACTGGCTGTGGTATTTGGAGTATGGGGAAAGCTGTCTGTGCTAGCCTTTGTGTGACGCAGTGAGGAGCAAGGGCTGCTCCTTATCTGCTGCTGGCAGGGCTAGCAGAGGGCTTGCATTTAGGGCCGTGCATGAAGGGTGCTTCTTGGCTGCAGGGCTTGAGGCTTGATGCACTGCAGGTTCGGGGTTGCGTGACCTGGTCTACCAGATTGAGTTGTGGGGTATAGGTGGTGTGTTTGTGTTTGCTCACTGGGCACAACGTTTGCCAAAATGGTTATTGGTAGTTGGGCATGCTGAGTAGCATGCTAAATTCAAAGGCAGCCAGGCTTGCATGCTGAAGTTCACTGGTGCGCGTGTGTCAGTACTAGGGGCAGACAGGGCTGTAGGGCGGCCACGTGATAGTCGCGTGCAGAGTTCGTTATTCTTGAGGCGCTGGGGCATTTGGATGCAGGCATCAGGGGAGAAGATGCGCGCACAGAGGCGTGCGCATCTGGATGAGCCAATGCCTGGTGCCTTGCACTGCGCCTTGGGATGGCAATCTGGTGCTTGAAGCTCCCCTTTAATACTTGGCCTCTCGGTTAATGTATTGTAAGAGATCTTTAATTTGCTGATACATATAATCAAATTAGAATCTGTTTGGATAAAGTAAAAAAACATAATATGCAGCTTCTAATGTGTTGCAGAAAAATAGTTTAGGTAGTTTAATAAAATGCATGTCAAAATGTTTTTATTTTGTGCTTTAAAATAATAACATACAGTTACTTGCTCTACTGTGTTATACTACAGCAGTATACAAAATAAGCATACTAGCATACACTGGGCCTACAGCATACATCACGAGTTTGGTGGCATTCTAGTGGTAAATCATCGGATTACAAGTTGTGGTTATTCCCCATTTTTGGAGACCATAGGACTCCATGGGGATTTTTAGTGGTTTTACTGCAAGTGGAATTACCGCATTTTTGGAGGTAAGGTGGAGGATTTACTTTTGATGAATCCACCTCTTTTCTGTTAATTTGAAATTCAACACAATGGCCCTCATTACGACCCTGGCGGAAATCGTGGTGCAAAATGCACCATGGAGCACGGCGGAAAGCTGCCGATAGCGCCATGGGGGTTGGCGGATTTACCGCCCCATTCCGACCTTGGCGGGGCGGTAAATCCCCATTCCCCTTTTTACCCTTCCCCATTCCCATTTTTGCCCCATAGGGTATAATGGGAGTGGGGAAGGCGTTAATTACGCCACCATAAAATACGGTGGCGTAATTAACAACAAGGTCCCGTAGCGCCATGGATTTCTCCGCCCGGAAAAACCAGGCGGAAAGCGCTCCATGGCGCTACGGGAACTCGTAGTAGGGCGGACGGGTCCGCCGCGAATACCGCTGGCGTAAACCCACTCCGCCAGGGTCGTAATGAGGGCCAATGTCACAATGAGACATCAACTCTGACTGTAGAGCTCAAACAAATTGTACTAGGAACAATGTATCTCGATTTACTGTGCTGTCATGGTTTTGTTTTCGTTTTTCTTGTAGTGCCTGTGCACCACTGCTGGTTATGTTGAAAAATATGAATACAAATATTTTCAACAACATTTTTTTATTATTTGGCGGTGTCTGAAAAGTGGCATTAATGGAATTACTGCCACTTTTTCCCGCACCGCCAAACTTGTAATGAGGCCCACAGTTCCTTATTGGTTAATGACTTTAAAAAGTCACCGAAAGCGAATTTATACGAAAGAAATTTAAAAAGCTTTCCACTGCTTTAATTGGTACCTAATTAATATATCGAAAACATTACAGATTCAATTTCACAGTGGACCATAATACTGAAACCATAATACTGAAAAACATAGAAAACATTAAATAAATAAAGGGTCGTGGTGTAAGGGGTTACAATGAGTCAGGATGAGGTTGGGGTGGAGTTATAAGGGTAGGAAATCAGCGGGTTGAAGGGGGACCCACCAAATAAAAAATTAAAAATCGTTTTTTCAGTATTTTGGCCGCAATTAAATGTACCACTCTGTAATGTACATCGGTAAAATCACATATAACCCTTTAATTAAATGCTGCAGTGGCAGCTGGAATTCTGCTCAATGGTTTCTCAAGTAGCAGGAATTGTACGTCACATCTGAAGAGTAATACCTGATTACAGAGCCTTAGTGATGTCATTTTCTTATTACAGGTCAGTACTAATGTCCCAACGAGCCTGTAAAAAGTATATTATTTACAGGCTTTTATACTGGTATTACAGCCTGCCATTTAATTTAAATGCATAACATCAGTCAGTGCCCCCAGAAACTGAATAGTGTGTAAAAGGCTTTGAGTGAAGATTCTAAGACAGTGGCCCTCATTCCGAGTATGGTTGTAGTCATGGTGCTTTTTGTGCCATGACTGCCTCCCATACCGGTACCGACTCCGGTTTTGTTCAAGGGGGACTTACCGGTCCATTCCGACCTTGGAGGGACCGGTAAGTCCCCATTTACCAAACCATTCCTCATTCCCATTTGAGCCCCCATAGGACTCAATGGGGAGGGCGCAAATAACGGGCTGGCGTATGCCAAGCTTGTTATTTGCGCCCAGGTCCCTTGACGGGTCCCATCCATGACGCCTGGTCAGACCAGGCGTTAAGGAAGGGACCTGCTAAGGGACCTCGTAGTAGGGCGGTAAGGGATTACCGGCACCGGTCTCCTTACCGGTGCCCGGTCTCCCTTACCGCCCTACTCTTAATGAGGGCCAGTGTCTCTTTAGATTTCTATACTCCTAGCAACATCTGAATGGCCTTCACAGGCTATCCAAGCAACCGGGGCTATCGCCAGTCCCGATAGTGCACAAAGCAGGGACTCTCGTTGGAGGCACTATGGTAGCATGAGAGTTTAGAAGCCAGGCTCCACAGCTTGTCGTTGCAGTAATAACCATTGGCTCCTCAAGCCACTTCATTTACCTACAGCTATACGATTCTAACTGCATTATATTTAGTTTAAGTATATAAAGTAATACAGTGATTATGCCCTAAGCACTGCACACAGTTTACCAAAACAGAACAACAATACACTATCAAGACAACATGCAGTCAACATGTAGTCACAATTTTAAGCAAGAAAAGAAGAAGAGTGACATTGGGCCTCATTACGACCCAGGCGGTAAGTTACCGCCTGGGTCGTACCTTTACCACCATGGCGTAAACTATGTTTACGCCATGGTGGTTGGCGGACTTACCGCCCCATTCCGAGGTTGGCGGGGCGGTAAGTCCCCATTAACCCATTTACCCTTCCCCATTCCCATTTTTGCCCCATAGGGCATAATGGGAGTGGGGAAGGCGTTAATTACGCCACCGTAAATTACGGTGGCGTAATTAACAACAAGGTCCCTTAGCGCCATGGATTTTAACACCTGCTAAAAGCAGGTGTTAAATCCTCCATGGCGCTAAGGGACCTCGGAATCAGGCGGTAAGGGTCGGCGCTGTTTACGCCGCCGTAAACCCCTTACCGCCTGGGTCCTAATGAGGCCCATTGAGACTTAACAGAGGTATCAAAAGAAGGAAGTGCAGGAGTACATCTATGAGGTAACGGAAGAATATTCCAATGTTTAGGTTAAGAAAAGAAAAACAACAGAAACAGGACTGGGTACATGGAGAATGAGGAACAAAGAAACACAGTAAAGAAGAAGAACACAGTGAGGGTGGAATACCAAAAAAAGGATAGATCGATCAAAGGGAGCCAGGCCATGGCGGCATTTAAAGACAATACAAAGGAAACAGACCAGCAGACTAGCAGAGAAGGAGAGGCATCCAAGAGAGGATGAGGAGGAACAGGATCGAGGAGCAAAAAAAGAAGATGAATGGCTGAACTGAAGATCAAATGCAGGGGGGAAGGAACTTACGCCGGAAAGTCAAGAAAAAGGTAAGAGCAATAGTCGAGACGGGAAAGAATAAAACAGAATAAGAGTCTTTGGGCCTGATTTACAAACATGTTTGAACATGGGAAAGTCCCATTGAACGCATTTTTATAAATCAACCCCTTAGGAGGAGAGAGAGTAAGAAATGCACTAACTTGCAGATGTTATATAGTTGACACCAGCGAGAGTAAGCAATGGAAGAGATGTGAAGAGAAAAAGAGCAGGAATTCTAAAAAATGTATACCTAGATTACATGCAGAGGAGGAGAAAGAAAGTAAACCAGGAGGCAAGAAAATACAAGGTGGGAAAGGGTAGCCACGAGGAGAAGCAGCAGGAGATAAAAGGAGCTCAGTATTGGATGAATTAAGATGAAGCGAGAGAGCAAGCCTCCAGGACTTGACAGCCGACATGCAGAACGAGATGAAGGAATGGAGCTGAGAAGATGGCCGCCGAAAAGATGGCCGCCGGTAGAGCTCCTCTGACTGCACTCTAAATCCTTCAATTATCCTTATAATTGATTACCATCCGTGCAATACCTTGGTGGATCTTCTGTTCCGCACATGTCGGGGAACACTTTGGATGGATCTCGCTGCGTAAAAAGCAGCTGTAAGGTTGGATCTCACTTGTGCGTTGAATAGGCTCGGAGGCCTTGCTAAGCGCACGTCGGCAGCCCTTACATTCGGAGCTGCAATTACCCCTGCGCTGTGAGACATCAGAGTTGGAAGGGTCTGCCTTCGTAGCAAACACTTTTGCCCTGCCCCCCTCCCCAGGGCAGCTTATTAATTGTTCTTTCGATCGAGCTGGCAGGTGAGCTGAGACTGCAGCGTAGACAGGTGAAGCCCTGTTGCACCTGAGCCTGTGTCGGCACCCGCCTGAGCTTCTGAGCTTCTGTGGTGGCTCAGACCCAACGGGTCTCATAGAGCGTCTCACTCTCGGCTACCACCGGGAAGATCTGAATGGAGGAATTCCTGCTGAACCCCAACAGACTGCTGCTCTGAGTGGGAGCACGGACTGGTTCCATATCGGAGGTCATTTGGAAATACATTTACACATGGATGGTGCCAATCTGAGGTGGGGGTTTCCTTGGGGTTTTCCCTTCCCTGGGAATTCTCCCCGCAGCACTGGATGGCTCAAGTTCCACTGGTCACAAAGACACTCGCTCAGTCTTGCTGCCACCTCACCTCTTTAAAACGTTCCCATTGCCCTGGAGTCACAGCGAAGTGCCTGGTCACTGTGGTCGAGCAGTGTCCGAAGCTGGAAATCCCAGGCCAAATCACAAAAACACAACTACGGCCAACAGAATAGTATGGAGGGGGCCTGGAGCACAGAGAGGCCTCTTGTTTGTTTATGTCAGGAGTGAGGCTGAGTAGTGCCTAGTGCACCCTTGATTCCCTTCTATGCACTTCTATAATAAGGCTGAGTGATGCAATATGACATGCACAGGAGCACACACTTTGACTTGATAACATCTGACTGTGGATTAAAGTGCGAGGGAGAGATTATTCTGCAAAGTGAAGCAAAGTGGGGCACTGCAAATAACAAGGGGTTGTCCTGGGAGTCTCTCGGCCAGCCATTAGTCCTGGTTACGAGAGCCTTACCCAGAGTCTTTAGCTCACTATCTTTCACAGAGGAGAAATATCCAAAACATATCAGTCTTTGTCCTGCCCTGGGGCAGCCCAGCACCGAAATGCTAAGCAATTCTCCTCTGAACAAGAGCACCAACAGCAACCCCAGGCACATGTTTTGTTCTGGTTGGACCTCATCAGTAGGGTGGAGAGGCGCCTCTCTAAGAATAGTGAGCAAGGGGTCTACGTCCAAAGTTACTTAAAATATGCAAATAACAAGGGGGGTCCTGGGAGTCTCTCTGCCAGACATACAGGGTCCACATCTGCATGGTCTCTGGGCCCCAATCTAAGGAAGAGGAGCCTATACCAGCTCGAGGGGTCAGGTCGTTAATGAAGAACTATGGGCAGGGCTTTAAGTGGGCCGGGGCCTGCCGGGGCTGGGCTCAGGCAGGCTCAGAAATTTCGGTTTGAGGCGGGGCCCTGCCGGGGCCCACTAATCTCCCCTGGCAGCCCCGGCCACTACACGAAAAGGCATTTTTTTTCTACAGCCTGAAGCTCTCGCTCGTGTGCGAGAGCTTCAGGCTTCAGAAAAAAATGTCTTTAAGCCATAATGGTGGCGCCGCACCTGCGAGGCATCCCTTTAATCAAGTGATGCACGTGGGCCGGCGCCACCATTATGGAGAAAACGTGAGGCCGCTGGAAGCAGAGGCCTTGCTTTCTAAATACTGAAGCTCCTGCGGATTCGCGGGAGTTTCAGTCTTTAGGAAAAAGGCCTCTGCTTCCAGTGGCCTCACCTTTTCAGCCTTAATGGTGACGCTACCCCTCCCCAGCTGGCGAGGGGTAGCACCACCATTAAAGCTGAATAGGCGAGGCGCTGTCCCCTGCCAGGCAAGCCTATACAAAATAAATGCAGAGATCAGCACCCTCTTCCCTATGGGAAGCCTTTTGTAATCTCTACAAAAGGCTGCCTGGCAGGGGTGCCAGTAGCCCATTGAGCTGGGGCTTGTCAAGGGGGCGTGGCCTAACAGGCCATCAAGACCCCCGTTGTTAGGCCACGCCCCCTCGCTGAGCCCCGGCTCGATTTGTAGGGCCACTTAAGGCACTGACTATGGGCCTTGTGACGTTATGCTGAGGAGCTACTTCTGCAATCGGAGCTGGAGCTTCATCTGTGACTCAGTGGCGGGGGCTGCACTGTTTTCAGGTGGTCACCTGGTGCCTGTGCCTGTGCATCCATTATCTCTGGACTTCTGGATTGCCCACCTTTTCTGGCTGCTAGAGATGCTCGCTTTGGCATGCTGGTCTATACACATCGGAGCGTGACTGGTTATCCATATCACCTGGTATTGGATCGCCTCATAAGATTGCCTTAGTTCTGTTTCTCTATATGCCGACTAGCAGCTCACCTCATTTCCAGCCAACGCAGCCCTTAGAACTCCAAGTTACCTTAACATTGCATTCACATGAACTGCCATAACAATGCAATCACCAGATGTGCCTTGTGACTGGTGATTTAAGGTCACTTTTCCTCATTTTCCGGAGAAGGTTTCATCTCACCAGAGCCGCCTCTTTCCTCCTCTGCTGGAGCAGCACAACACCCCTTTTGGCAACCTGTGTGATGTTGTGCACCTGATTTGTCTGTACCTATCTTGCTGCTAGGCCGCCTGGTGAGTTAATCTGTCTCTCTCTCTCTCCCCCTTACATCTCCCTGCCCTGCCCCCCCCATGGTGCTCTCCATTTCCCCTATTTACTCTCACTGCTACTCTATCCCTTATCCTATCTCTCTTTAGAAGTCTGGAAGGAAAAGGTTTAAGAAAGAGTTCCTGTTCTCCAACCCTGACCCGCCCATCGCTGACACCTACATCAACACTTCTTCCAGGCAGACTGTCACAAGCATCCTTTTTGTTGCTCCCTCTCCGGACCTATGCACTCCCACCTGATCTCTGTACTCTCCCTTTTCTCGTTGTCGCTCATTAATGGTGGCACCAGATGGGAGGTACTCTCGGCATGCTTCTCATCCTCTAAGTGCATCATTAATGTCTATCAGAATGGCACAGTCATGGCCCAAGACTCTCAGCCCAACCTCCTCCTTCTAGAAAGGAGTATTCCGTCTCTCATCAACTTCCTCCATTCTCCTGCCACTCCTCTGTCTGTCACCCTTCTTGTCCCTTCTCCACCACCGATGGGCATACCACATCACTGTACCCCTCCTCGGCGGACATTCAAAGGAGTCAACCAGCTTCACCTAGCTACCCTCAACTCTTGCTCTGTTGTTAAACACTCCTCTGATATCTGTATCCTTCTTGAAGACTTTGACCTTTACGTTCTCGCTCTCACTGAGACATGGATCACTGTCAGCTCTGTCACTCCTCCCTTATGGCTACAAGATCCTCTCTAAGCCCAGGCCTAACTGGTCTAGAGGCAGAATGGCCTTGATCTTCTCTGAATGGGTCCCAGCTATATCATTCCCACTCAGACCTACTCTTCCTTCGAATGCCTCGTCTGCAAGCTTGGTGTCTCTCCAACTATCTCATTGACTCTTGCACCATCTACAGGACCCCTGCTCCAGTCTCCCTCTTCCTCTTGGAGTGGTCTGACCTCACCTCTTCTCTTTTTGCCTCCACCTCCAAGCATTGTCTCCTCTGAGATGTAAATATTCACCTTGACTCTCCGGATTTGGCTACTGGACTTTTTGCAGCCTCTGATTTTCTTTGCCACGCCATTCATCCCTCCAGTCCGAAGCACTCAGCTGGACACCTTGGATGCTCTCATCTCAGCAGACATCCCCATCTCCAACCCTCTCACTACACCTCTCTCCTGGTCTGACCATGCTCTCCTGTTCTCCCATCTGGGTCTCTTAGGTTCCCTGGCTAAGCCTCTGCCTGTTCTGCTAGCCTCCTTATCCAACCGATGAAACGAGTGTCAGTTGATGCTTTTGCTGCCACTTTGATTCCCCTCTCACTCCTGCCACAGACTCTCACATGGTTCCGCCCTTGCTAATCTTCATTTCTCTATCACCAACACCCTGGACATCATTAGACCTGTCATGAGGATCCGCTTGAAACACCTCCAGGCGCAATACCTGGTATAATTCCAACTTAGCCTCTCTGAATCGCAAGTGCAGAATGGCTCAGCGGAAGTCCTGGGCATCAGGCACATCCTCAGACCGACTGGCTGAAGAAGAGGGCCCATATCCAAGCTTGCATCTCTGGGGCCCCTAACAACATGGGCAAACTGTTTAAAATCTGTAAGGAACTCTCCAATCCTACTGCAGTCTCAACCTCTCCCCTGCCATCCCTGACCCTCTGTAATTCTCTGTCAACCCACTTCTTAACCAAAACCCGGTACATCCTGTCCTCGCTATCCTCTACTCCCTTCCCTCCTCCCTCCACAGATCTCAGGCCTCCCTTGGCTCCCCTCTTCCCTTCCCTCCTACTCTCCTCTTTCTCACCCATAGCACCGGGTGAGGTCTCTAGACAGGTGCTCTCTATGAAAGTCTCCTACAAACAGGTGCCGCCCTGCTCCTCCAGAACTATCAAGGACAATGTTACCTCCCTTGCGCAAGCCTTGGCTGATTTCTATAATCACTCCTTTGCCACTGGCTCCTTACCGCTACCCATCAAGCACTCCCTTGTGCGTTGTCTCCTCAAAAAGCCCTTTGCCGAACCCACCTGCCTGGCTTACTACCACCCTATCGCCAATACCCCTTTCCTGGGCATACTCTTGGAGAAATTGGTCATCTCCCAACTGATCCAACAAACTGAATCTGTTGGTTGTCTCCACGACCACCAGTCTGGCTTCAGAGCAGCCAGAGGCACGGAAACCGCTCTACTGAACGCCTGGTAAGACTGGCTCTCAAATCTCAATTCCAACTATCCTTACGTTCTTATCCTTCTGGATATTTCCCCTACCTTCGACACAGTCAATCATGCCACTCTAACAAATCGGCTCTGTGAGATCCTTGACATCACAGGCCTGCACGTGACTGGTTGATCTCATTCCTCTCTGACCAACCTTCCAAGGTTCAACTGGGCCCCTTTCTCTCCCCTATCACTCTCTCCACCAGCAGCGTCCCTCAAGATTCTGTCCTCTTGGTGTGGCTCTTCAGCATCTACCTTGCCCCTCTGGCCCACCTGATCTACGCCTTCTCTCCTCACTTCTCGTGTTATGCAGATGACGCGCAACTCTCCCTTAAGCTTCCCTCTACTGCCTTCTCTTCCTCCTCTCTCATCCCTGACTGTCTGACTGCTATTCAGGCATGGTCCGCTGCCAATGATCTCTGCCTTAATGCCAGTAAAACTGAGATCCTTCTCACCCCCTTTGACTCCACTCTCTCCCTTTCTCCACACATCGCAGACCTTGCCAAGAAGCCCAACTATCGGATGCACCTCCTCAGAGGCATTCTCCCTTTTCTCACCTTCCCCCAGAAATTCAATGTCTCCTGCCTCTTCCTCAATCTTCCTTTATCCTCCCTTTGCCTCCTTCAACTAATCCAGAATGGGAATGCAAGACTTATCCTTGGCCTCAAGCCCAGGAAATGCATCTCTCCAGCCCTAAAATCTCTCCACTGGCTCCTGGTTGCTGCTAGGATCAGGTCCAAGACCCTCTGCATCACCCACAAGACTTTCTGGGGCCTGAGGCCCTGCTACATTCAGCTCTCTCTCCCTAAATACCTCCCTGCTAGAGGCCTTCGGTCTTCTAGCTCAGACTTTCTGCAGATCAGATGCTTCGCTAAGCAGATAGTGGGGTTAGATCCCTCTCCTCTGCAGGAGACTCCATCTGGAATGGTTTCCCTGACCCTCTCAGGCTTGCCTCTCCTTAAGTTCCAGAAGCTCTTCAAGACTCTTCTTCCTTCCCCCTCTGCCTCCAATAATAACACCCCTGTCTGCTGCAATGACTGGCTGTTTGGTTCCCTCTGAGTTCTACAGGGCACAACTCCCCCCGCCTAGTCCATCCCCTCCTCGCACTTAGCATGTGGAGCCTCACTCCCTGCAACCCATGTGATCCCTGGCAATTGCTCTCCTGGCTGCCCCTTAACACTCGCCTAGTCCCTGGGACCCTCCTCCCCCCTCCTTCATCCCCTCTTTCACTTGCACTTTCTCATCTTTACCCTGCACTTTCCTTCCCACCCTAGCAATTTGCATTTTGCGCCGACCGGCATTCCCCCCCACCTGTCCTCGCACTTCTTGTTACTGCACTTGCATGATCGGAAATGTCACAAGGCCTAGTAAGACTGTATTGTCACTGTTCACCCTTGTCCCCCCCCCTTTTTTTGTCTTGTGGCACCTTGAAACACCATTTGTTGCATAGGCGCCTTACAAATATCCAATAATTAAATAAATTAAACAGAAGCGGTATGAAAAGGAAACAAAGATTTTGAAATTGTCATAATTAAAATTGACAATCCAAACCAAAAAAATGACTAATATAAGGCAGTGGAATAGGGTATCTGTATAAAATACTGAAAATAAAAAACAGAATGGTAGATATGTTCGAATTTCACCGCTACGAAAAAAAGTTGTACAGCTGAACATTTCGAAAAAAATCTACTATTCCGTAAACAAGGGACGCGGGGGATGTGCGGGTGTCCCCTGCACCCTTGTTCACTGTAATCACATTGGGGCTTGCGGGGGTGTCCCCCGCGAACCACATAGTAACGCTTTAAAACATTTTTTAAAAAGGACGCTGCAGTGCCGGTTTCCATGCACGCAAGTGAAGGGAACCAGCGTTGCAGAGGAATGGCAGCGGCGGGGGATGGCGGAATGTGGGGGGAGCGGGTTGTCCAAAATGTCAATGGGAGAGAAAAGCAAAAGTTATCTTCGTACAAATAACTTTTCTTTTTTCCTTCGGACATTTCGGATTCGATCAATTCACGGATATCCGAGAACAGTGCAGAGAGTAAATAGCAGAAGCCCAAGGACTGAAGGGCTGAGAGTAAAGGACATGTCGAAGAATGAACATCAGTCCGAGACACAGAATAAAAATGGTCAGAAAGTCGAGAATGATTCACTTTATCGCACACTGCAGACAGGTCAAGTAGTATAAGACTTGAGGAAAGCTTGGAACGGCGTGAGGAAGTAAGAACATTCATAACATGATGGAGAGCCATTTTGGTTGAGTCGGCAGGCTGGAACCTAGATTGACAGTGAAAAAAGAGAGAGGTGCAATCAAGGTCAAGCGAGAGCTGGGAGTGGAAAGCCTCTTCCGGAACTCTGGAAGAATGGAAGAAGAGAGAAGAGATGGACATGGAAGGGGCGGGAGCAAGTGGCACTAGGAGCAGTTTTTTAAAGAATGTTTGTGTGCAGGAAAGAGAGGGGAAGGACCCCAGAGAAAACGAGGAACCAAAGATGAGGGTATGCTGAAGGCTAAAAGGCAAAGAATCAAGGACAGTTGTAAGGAAACACTGTATTTTTCAATAGCACTTCTAAATTTGCTGTAAAAATGCACCATCTTCTATAGATTCACGTTTTTATTTCTACATTCATTGAGTCTGAACTTTTCATCTGAAAACGGCTAGAAACACAATAAATAAAAAAAACAGTGGAAGAAGAGTAATAAGGGGGGGGCAGTATGAGATAAAATGGGGTTGGTTTGCCATATTCTGCACTACGCGGTTGTAAGCTCCACCATGATGGGATAGGTGAAGCTGGGGGTGATGGATGTGAATTGGCCAGCAATACAAGGAGGATGATGAGGCCAGTGACTTATTGGTCATTATCACTGTGGGCTTTGATATCGCTATTCATGTGCTGGCTGGAATGTAGATCCATAAAGGATGTGAGTGTGTCTATGCCAGGCAATCGAAGAGTGCAGAATTTGGACCATTAGGCAAAGAGAGGAAGAAAAAGGATTGTGTAATCTGTTGCCAGGGTGGGTGTCTTCCCGCAACCATGTAGTGGGTCGTTGACACATTGACCTTTTCATGGATGTATCCTCTTTCTTCCTGGGTCCATTCCTCTTTCCAGAAAGGGAGACATTACATCTTTGATATGGTTTGATTCGTCAGATAGGAGGGACCTCATCACTTCATGGTAATTCCGTGTCCTTCGCGTCTGCATGATAAATCCAACGCTGTTCCTTTGGAGGTGACCGTACCGATTGTGCAACAAGACAAGAAGCAAAATGCTTTAGCCGATGCCACCTTTGCCCGGGCACCTGCCACCATCGATTTGTTCCAAATATTTTGTTGGCATTTTTTGTAACAGATAATGCCTCTCGCGAGTATCGGCCTAACATTTCTCAAATGCGCTGTATAGGGCTGCATGACTTCAGGGCCTGCATGTAGCCAGCACGCAGGAAGATTTTGCATTCTTCTGACATGGCCCTCATTACAACACCAGCGCTAAACCATGGCGCTATTAGCACCATGGTTGGTGCCGGTGTTGTAACGGGTCTGCCATGGTTCAAAGGGGAATTACCACCCCATTCCAAGGTTGGCGGAGCGGTAATTCCCCATTGAACCATGGCCCTTCCCCATTCCCATTTTCGCCCAATAGGGCTCTATGGGAAGGGGGAAGGCGCTAAGTACGGTACCGCAAATTGCGGTACCGTACTTAGCACCAAGGTCCCTTTGCGGGTCCCTACTTTAACGGCTGGTCTAGACCAGCCGTTCAGGTCGGGTCCCGCAAAAGGACCTCGTAGTAAGGCGCTAAGTGTTTATCGGTGCTGCAGCCTTTTACGGTGCCGTTAAACACTTAGCGCCAGGGTCCTAATGAGGCTGTTCTTCCCTAATTTAGCTTTCAGAATTAAGTCTCCCTCATTCAAGTATTGTTTTATGTCGCTTGAAGCTCAGGTTTGATGACTATTATTTGCTATGACTCAACTTGGTGTTAGCAGCAGGGCCTCGGCCTCTCGCTGATTTGCCTTTCTACTGGGGGTTGCTGTTATTTGTGTCCATTACACTCTCTAGCCAAGGTGGCTGCAACCGTACCTCTTCAGATGTTTTGGACTATGACTCCCAAGATCCCACTCCATTGACTACGCTGGCTAGGGCTGATGGTAGCTGTTGTCCAAAACATGTGGAGAGCCCTTTCTTGCTGGCCCCCGCTCTAGCGAGTACTTTGTGGGTGGCTGCACCTTGGCTGCATAATTCAAGTCTGTTTTTCTGGCTCTCAGGTGTGTTGGAGGAACCCACATTCTGCTGCAATGACTGACTTCGGTGTGTCTTATTTTCAGGAATTTCCACCACAGCCGATGCGTAGACCTCAAACTTCTGCTTTGTGGCATATGCTGACGTGCACCTTCTCTTGCAGAATGGCAGGAAGATATCGCACTGTGTAGCAGTTTTTAGAATACCAGTTGCTACGCCGTAAGCTTTCCTGAGACTTTGGGAAACAGGGCAGGCCAGTCCAGCGGGAGGAAAATGTGACGCAGCACTAATGAAAACGTCCACATGGAATATCATGCACTTTGATGGCTTGCTTCTGGTTCCCAATGGCATGACTTGAGATGAGTGATTATGTACTTTAATTCCACTCCCTTTACAGGAGTTGGTGACATCTAATCCATTTCCTGTGCGCGCAAATAGCACTGAATAATCAGCGTACAGCAGAATTGGAATCAACCCTTTTCTGATTATTGGGAAATGTGCAGGGATATTTTGTAGTTCTCAAGAAGACCATTTAAATTAAGTACGTACGCGGGTAAAAAAAAAAATCTCTGTATCAATTGTCCAATTATTTAAAACGTTCTTTAAATAAGAAATGAAAATGATGCAAAGCTGTCAAGGCCAGCATGACCCTCTGACATAATTACAAATGAAGTCCCAATATTATCTGCACATGTTAAAAGACATTTATACCACACACTATCACCACTGCAGTGGTCCCCTGACGCACTGGAATATTCACAATATGTAACTATATATGTGTCGTGACCAGAGTTCTTCTCTGGACACCTTTTCACACGACCTCATGCATGCATACCGCAATCCGGAGGCGGAAACAGGACGAGAGTAAAGCACGTCTTTATTCTCAGTTCGTAACACATGAACTAACGTTCCCCTGCCCGCCCCTCGCCTTCCCGTTGCATCTTGTCCCTCGCCACGTGATTTTGGGATGTCTCTTAAAGCAACAACATCACACCCCCGCCCCCGATGTAACGATGTACCTTAGTCCATTTCCTCAATCAGTCTTTGAGGCCAGATGCGAGCCCTCGGAGGGCGGGCAGTCACCCTCGGGTGTGGACTGTCCTCAGGACTCTCCTGTTATGTCATGCCCCACTCTTCACAAGAGTCTTCACCGTCACCTTCATAGGGGGTCTGGTGTGCGGGATCTCGTCAGGAGGACACCTGGCATTTTCCTGAAGTGAGATTAATTTCGGGTAATGCTCCTGCATTGCCCTTCAGCGGACACGAGAGAGCCCTTCACATGGGTCACTGTCAAGGGCTCTTCATCAAATTCAGCCAGGCTTTTCCTGCTCTGTGGTTGTCGCACAATGACCACATCACTTGGCTCCAGGTCATTGTCTCTTGCGCGTCTTCTTCCCTTGGCTTGTTTCTTCATGTTTTCCTTCTACCTCGTGTCCTGTGTCTCCATCTCTGCATCTCCTCTGGGTTAGTGGTGTGGGGTAGCCGTGTTTGTATGTTTCTGCCGAACATTATTTCATATGGCGTCTTTCCAGTTGTGCTGTGGAGTGTATTTTGGTAGTTCCGCAGCAATTGCTATAGTACATTCTCGACCGGTTCCCCGGTCAGCCAGGTAATTTGTCCATTCCTTTTTACGTTGTTCATGAAACGTTCAACTGTGCCATTTGCTTGTAGTCATAAAGGCGTAATTCTGCGATGCATGAAACCCAGGTATTTTGGAATAGTTTGATGTCTTGGCTTGTGAAAGGAGGTCCGTTGTCAGACTTTAGTACCTTGGGGATGCCATATGAGGTGAACATCCCATCAAGGGCGGGTATAGTGTGGAATGCTGATGTGGACGGTACCAGTTGTAAGTCCGGGAATCGAGAGTATTCATCCACCACTACTAAGATGTGTTCACCTCCTTCCAGTGGCACAAAAAAGTCTACTGCTATTTCGTCGCACGCATTTTCTGGGAATCAGTCATGTGCAACGACTCACTGTGGGGGTTTGAGGACGAGTGTGAGGGTTGAGTACGGCGCAGGTGGGGCATTGTTTTAGTAGGCTTCCGATTTGGAAGTCTAGGTGTGGAAACCATACCTTTTGTCTGAGCATTCTCTTCGTAGATACTATTCCTCTGTGACCCTCATGTGCTAGTTCCAGCACTTTGCAACATAGTGTGCGAGGGATCACTATTTTGGTTCACTTGAGCAGTATTCCTCCATCCGTTTGGTTCAGTTCCTCTTTGGTAGCTAATAGGCCGTTGATGTCCTGCTTTGCTTCCTCACAGGCGCTCTTCCCCGTCTGTTTAGCTTGTTTCCAGTGTCCTTTTCGATACACTTGAGTATTACCTGTAGACCTTGGTCATTTTCCGTTTCTTGAGCGATCTGGCGAGGGTCAAGACCTTTTGCAGGTTTTCTTGTATGATGTAATGGATGTACTGATCTGCGATTGAAGTATCGGGCTGTGACTCTTTGCGTGGGTGACATGACAAAAATTCTGCCGGGTTATGATCCTTTCCGGGTCAATGGGTTATTTTGAAGCTGTAGTCCTGTAATCTGAGGGCCCATCTAGCAATCCTCGGTGGCATTTTAGCTTGCGGGTTTCCATATATAAATATCAGCGCCTGGTGGTCAGTGATCACTGTAAAAGGTTTTCCGTATTGGAAAAGGTGGAAGTGTTCACAGGCCCAAACCACTGCTAGGCCCTCTTTTTCTGCCTGTGAGTAGGCCTGTTCCGTCTTTGATAGGCTCCTGCTGGCGTATGAAACAATATGCCTTGTGTGGCTGTCTTTGGTGTCTAGTTGCATTAGAATGGCACCTAAACCCCCCGGGCTGGCATCTACTTTGAGTTGTGTCTCCCTTTTAGAGTTGAAGTATGCCATGTTTCTTGAATCTGATATGTGTTGCTTGATTTCTTGGAACGCCAATTGGCAGTCTCTGCCCCATTCAAACTCTGTGTCTTGTTTTGTTAATACTCTTAGGGGTTCTCTGACCAATGCAAAGTCTTTTATGTAGCGGGTGCAATAGCTGGCTAGCCCGGGAACTGAGCGCACGTCTGACACATTCTTGGGTGGTTCTGCGTCTGTGTGCGGTGACCTTCTCTGGGTCCGGGGTCATGCCATTGGATGAAAATAGGTGTCCAAAGAAGCAGAGTGTTTGCTTTCTGTATTCACACTTCTCTTTATTCAGGGTGAGGTGGGCCTCTTCGAGAGCCATGCAGACTCGATTAAGTGTGTTGTCGTGCTGCTCCTGGTCTTGTCCGAAAACTAAGATGTCCTTGCTGTAGTTTAAGCAATTTGGTATGTATTATATGACATTGTGGATCTGGATTGAAATATCTCCACGGCTGATGAGACTCTGAAACTGAGGTGTTTGTACCTAAACAAACCTAGATTTGTGACAAATGTGGTGATGTATCTGGAGTTTGCGTCCAGTTCCAGTTGATGGTACACGGTCGTGCAGTTCAACAAGTGTACCATATCGTTGCTGCAAGGGGATTTGTGGCATTCTCGTAGGATAGGCTCATTTGGTCGATGCATTTCTACGCATATGCAGTTGTCGGTGGAATCCTTTTTTGGCGCTGGGACTATTTTGGGTACCTTTTCACACAACCTCATGCATGCATGCTGCAATCCGAAGGCGGAAACAGGAGGAGAGTAAAGCACATCTTTATTCTCAACTCGTAACACATGAACTAACTTTCCCCTGCCAGCCCCTCTCCTTCCCGATGCATCTTGTCCCTCGCCAGGTGATGTGGGGATGTCTCTTAAAGCAACAACATCACAATATGTGAAGTCAAATCCCAGATTGGCAACACTGGCAGCATAAACAGAAGCATTTTCAAAACAGAAGACAGTGTTCTTTAAGAAAGGATAACGTTTAATGCGTTACTACGACATATAGGTTTAACGGAAAGTGCGATCACAGTGGGGGGCATTTAATTTGAATACATTTTCCTGAGTTACTTCATGATACAGCAAATAACAAACAATGGCCTCATTACAACCCTGCTGGTCCGGTAACAACTGTACCAGTAGGCTTCCCGACACTGTTGTAACCGGACCGGCAGAGTACAAGTTTGCGGGCCGGATGGCCTCCCGCCCACCAGGTCTGACTTGGCGGGTGGAAAGGCACCTGCTAGCAGACTTTGACGGTAGCACCGGCACCATTATGATTGGTGCCGGTGCTACCGTCTTCCCCATTCCCATTGAATCCTATGGGACTCAAATGGGAATGGAGAGTAACTTTTTCTGACACTTGGCTCCAGGGCCCGCCGGGGCTGTAATGCCCGGTGATTCCCCATTGCCAGGCACTGGAAAAAAAACACAACTCCGGCTGCAACCTGCTGTTTTTACCGTCACGGCTAATGCCGGAGTTATAATGAGGCCCGAGGTTATTATAGCATGTGTGAAAGACAGCGAATATTGCTGCGTCATTTCTACAAGTGCATGGGCCGATTCACAGAAGCATGTTTGCGATCGCAAACACACGTGTATGTCTTGGGATAAGGAGGTAATTTAGGGGTCACCAGAACTGCGACCCCTGAGGTCTATATAAAATAAGGAAAACATTTCTAAAAAAAACATTTATTTTTTAGTTGAGTCTCATGGGCTGTGGCTCTTATTTCTGGAGTGGCTGGTTTTCTGATAGCTATAACCAGTAAGATAGCTGAGCAGGTTGAGCGCTGGCTGCTGCAATGTGTGTGTGATCTGCAGGTTGCAGGTTCGACTCCCAGCAAGGTCAACACAGACTTTCATCCTGCTAAGGTTGATAAGTGAGTACCACAAGTTGGGTGATATTGTATGGATTTGGTAATATGGGCCTATACGCACTGATATTAATGATACATATGGTGATCCATTCTTGGATGAAATATATATAACTTTACAGTGATATTGTAACCATATTTTTTGTACCGCACTTAGAAACAATGCTATGTGATGCAACTTCCTGTTTTGTCGAGGGGTGAAAGGTGATGTTCCATCGCTTCCCGTGATGTCACTTCAGGGTGGGGTCAAATGACATCACTGAAGTGATGTCATCAGATGTCAAGGGTCGTGTGATGTCACTTCCGCTATCCCTGGCATTTTCGGGAAATAACGTCCCTGTCTTGGGAGCTAGTGCAGGTGTTTTCATTGTGTTTGCACAGACTATCACGTGGATGCAATCTGCAGAAAAGCAGCAATGCCACTTGACGATGGCAAGAGGGCAGACCTCAACGGATCCCTTATTGCGTAGGAAAGATAGGATTGGCTGGAGTAGTGATAATTGAGAGGCAATGCAAATGAGGGACAGACCTGCAAGCCCGTATAGGGAGTGATGTCCGCAAAGTATGAGCAAATCATTCGCTGCTATTTTCTCTTTGTGCCGCATTCCCCTTTACACATTTGCCAGAGTCAGATTTGGAATGGGGGCACATTTGCCTGAACTATTTCAACTTTTAGTACCAAATTTCCTCAAAGTATTCTGAACTTCCAATAATTGGAGCTACTCTTAACATGAGATCTATCACTTCATTTTTTCGAGGAGCTTGTATCTGGAAAGTGAGTTCTTTCATGGTGCACTCCAATGTGATTTCTGCTGATATCCCCAATCTCCCCAATTAGAATGCAGAATTCCCTGTCAGTGGCGGAAGCAGCTTTTGGTGCGGGGTGGATAATAGGGCGGGCGGGCGGCCACCCTCCTACCTCTGCCACTACTTCTTGCACTGAAACAGCTGAAAAGGTGCGCAAAATAAGAGTACTTCTGAGGCAAATTAGCATTGCCTGACCTTCTGTGTGCAAAAAACATTTTTTGGGCATTCGGAGTGGTGCTAAATAACACTGTTGCCAGTTCAGTGTATGTGATCCAGCACATCATTGCAGAGTGATCTTACACTTTCCTGAAACATCATTCACATGCTTTAGAAAATGCAGATCACTTCATAAAAAATCAGTGCTTTGCTGTTTCACAAATCCAGCTGCTACAAACCAGAGGTTGAATATAGGGTTCTACGTTGAAATACCGAATTTAAAATAAGGAGGCTGAAAAGGCAGGTTTTTTTTGGTCAAATTTCGAAAATGCCTTTTCGTTTCTTTTGCACTATTGTAAAAATATGTGGCGGTGCCCCCCTCATTCTCCCCACTCAAGCACCCTTCCTTATTTTATTCCTTTATCCCACCTCCATTTATTTTTTGTTTTAAAAGTGCAAAGAAATCAAAAAATCGGATTAAAAATCGCATTTTCACCCTCTTTATGTTAGAGTACAGAGCCCACACTGTGAAAATGCGGAATGGGGTCGAGAAGCTAATAGCTGAGCGGCCCACATCGCCCCAGATAGAGTGTCAGAGGTTTCTTTCATATTCATCTGCGCACTTCACAATAACCAAGGCACTGGAGGCTTGACTATTATTATAACCGTTTTTTTTTTATAAGGCCTTAATACTGAAGAGGTTTCTAGGCACGGACTTGTCGTGGTGTGGGCTGGACCTGCGGGCCCTCGTGTGGCGCAGCAAAATGAGGAGCGGAGATGGAGCGCTTTTCACGCGTCCTTTATTCTATTCATAACATGAAATCCCCGAATCCCCGAATCCCCTGCCGTCACTTCCCCCCCCTTCACGTCACTTCCCCTCGTCCCGTGTGCCCGCCCACCCCGAAACCACTGAAACGTCAACGTGACATCTCCCCCCTTTTTAAACAGTCACCAGATCTTTCACAACGGGTGAATGTCTGATGGGGCTTGCTAGCCCATTTTCCTCAATCCAGCTGCGTAGACGGTTGCAGACTCTCTGAGGTCGAGCGCTCGCACGCTCAAGGAACTTTCCACTAGCCTCAGTCTCTGGAAGTCCTTCTGAACCCGACTCCTCCGTCTCTCCTTGGTCCCCTTGATACGGATCATCCGAGGCATAGTCAATGGGGATGACTACGCGCCCACTCAGTCCGCGCGATCCTAGAGAGGGAATCCCTTTGAAATGCGAGCAATTCCTAGGGACGGGTGCGATGGTACCTTGTGCCGTGATCATGGACCCGTTCTTCTGCGTGACCAGCAGCGGCTCCTCCTGAAAGGCAAAGGTGTGTTTGTGGGTTAGGGGTAGTTTCACGGCGACCACATCACCAACCTCAATCTGGGGTGCTCTCGCCCCTCGCCGTTGATCGGCATGCTCCTTCATTCGTTCTTTGGCAGCTTCATCTCATTCTCTTATGTCCTTGTCGAGATTCTCGGGAGGTCCCTACGGCCGAGCTTGCGGGATTCTGGTTTGAATGTCTCTTCCGAACACCACCTCCGCAGGGGTTCTCCCTGTGGTGCTGTGAGGAGTACCCCGGTAGTCTCTGATCAGTTGGTTGAGCACTTGCTCATAGGGCTGCCCTGTGAGCTTGGCTATCTGTAGGGCTCTCTTCAGGTTAGCCATGAATCGTTCGTTCGATAATTCTATTCGCCTGGGGCCAAAGCATTGTTATCTTTCGGTGATGGAATCTGAGGTAGTCTGCAAACTGTGTGAATTGGTGCCCAATGAATGGGGGCCTGTTGTCTGTCTTCAGCACTCTTGGGATGCCGTAGACCGGGAATATGCAGTCAATCACTGGTATTACATGATGAGCCGCTGTCGAAGATATGAGTTGTGTTTCTGGATATCGGGAATACTCGTCCATCACAGCCAGTACGTATTTACCTCCTTCAATGGGCCCAAAGAAATCAGCCGCTACAGCTTCCCATATGTCGTGGGGAAGCTCTGACATTTGTAGGGGTTCAGGGTGTCGGTTGGGCGTAATGAGGCTACACGTGAGACACGACTTCAAGGCCTCTTCCAATAGGGAGTCCATACTGGGCAACCAGACCTTTTGGCGAAACATGCGCTTGGTCGATAACATTCCTCGGTGGTTCTCGTGTGCCAGCTCGATGACTTTGGCCCTTAGGGATGGCAGGATTACGAGTTTGCAGTCTTTTAGGAGTAGGTGCTCATCAGGCATGGCTAGTTCATCCTTCACCTGTACCAGTCGCTCTACCTCGATGTGCAGCGGCTCTCCGGCAGCTCTCCCTCTTTCTCTGGCTCTCCGCCACATGCCTGAGTCCAGGCCTTCATGGACGATTTGGCACACCAGATCGTTTTCGTTTCTCGAGCCACTGTCGCGATGTCTATCCCCTCGGGGGTTGTTTGGTGAATGAGGTACCTAAGGTTCCAGTCCGCCACCGAGGGTTCTGGGGTGCATCCCTCCCGGGGGTCTTCTGGACAATAAGTCCACTGGATTTTCGCCTTTTCCTAGTCAGTGCACGATTTCGAATGCATAGTCCTGGAGTCGTAGCTCCCATCTGGCTATTCGAGGTGGCATTTTCGCCTGGGTGTTCCCGTACAGGAATAGCAATGCCTGATGATCTGTGATGACTCGGAATGGTTTGCCATATAGGAAGAGATGGAAATGTTTGCATGCCCATACCACTGCTAGGCCTTCCTTCTCTGCCTGCGAGTAGGCCCGTTCAGTGGCTGAGAGGTTACGGCTTGCATAGGCAACGACATGTGTTCTTGACGGGTCTTTTGGGTCCACCTGTGCCAGGACGGCTCCCAGTCCTACGGGGCTGGCATCTACTGTCAACTCAGTTTGGCGGCTGGGGTCATAGTATGACATGTTTTCGGCCTTTGCCAATCTTTTCCGATGGTCTTGAACGCTTTTTGGCACTCCTCCGTCCAGCGGAAGGTGGCGTCCTGTCTGGTTAGGAGTCTTAGGGGTTTGCATACTGTAGCAAAGTCCTGGATGTAGCGTGTACAGTAGCTGGTGAGCCCTAGAAATGACCTCAATTCTGATACATCGGGGGTGTGGTGTCGTTGAGTGCCGCTACCTTGTCGGGGTCTGGGGTCATGCCTGCCTCCGAGAAGATATGGCCAAAGAACTTCAAAGTGCTCTTTCGGAACTCACATTTGTCCCGATTGAGGGTAAGATTTGCCACTTCCAGTGCTTTGCACACCTTCATGAGGGCTTCATTGTGCTTGTTAGTGTCGGTGCCGAAGACCAGAATGTCATCGCTATAATTGATACAGTTCGGCATATGCTTAATGACGTTGTGCACCTCGGCTTGGAATATTTCCGTGGCCGAGGACACACCAAAACTGAGCCGTTTATAGCGAAAGAGGCCCAGATGCATGACGAAGGTGGTAATGTTCCTGGTCTCTGGGCTCAGCACGAGTTGATGATAGCCTTTCTGTAAATCTAGCTTGGAGAATACTTTGGCTCCATTCAGAAGGTGAATCATGTCTGAAATACGTGGGGCCAGGTGTCTTTCTCTGCGTATGGCTTGATTGGGCCTCCTCATGTCAACGCACAGTCGGATTGCTTCGGACCCTTTTTTGGGTACCGGCACTATGCGGGAGACCCAGGTGGTGGGGCCGGTGGCTGGCTCAATGATGTCCTGCTCAAGCAGTTTGTGTAAATCGTCCTCTACCTTCCTTTGAATGTTAACAGGAATCCCTCTGTAGTGTTGGACTACGGGGCATATGGATTGGTCTATATGCAGCTTGATGGGCCGGTTCTTTAGTTTCCCTATGCCTTTGAATAGACGTGGGTAGAGGTCTTCAATCGTTTTCACTGGGTCTCTGTATTTGAGGACCATAATGTTGTACAGGATGTGGATGAGTCCCATAACAGCAGCTGCCTTGAAACTCAGAACGCATCCACTATCAGTTTCTGTCGCTAGGACGTGAATAGGTATTCTTCTCTCGTGTTTTTTGTATCGGCAGGTGCCCTCGAACTGCCCTAGACGTTTGAGGGGTGTCTTGGCGCCATAGGCATATATGCCCACCGCTGCGTGGTCTAGTTTTGGTGAGGTGGGAAGTTCTCGGAAGATGGTTTCGCTGATGATGTTGACTGTGGCCCCTGTGTCTATGAGGAATTCCATGGACTGCTCATTCAATTTGATGATCAGCGTGGGACTGTGGGATGTAGTGGTTGGGTTTCCTAGGGCATAGACGTATGCCTTCTTCTTTTGGTCACTTCCCGACGAGCTGGGATCAGAGTCCGATGGGGATTGTTCCACCAGATAGTGTACATGGCTCCTTGATCTTCGCTCGGGCCTTGCTCGCATCACGTATGTCCTTCTGTCCCTCCTCTCCCTTCTTTGCCTGTCATCCCCTGATTCTCTTTCCTTAGAGTGAAAGGGCATTTGATTGGCCTGTCCTGATGTGGATAGACAGGGGTTGTTCCCCAAGGAGGGGCTGGCTCTGGGCCTGGGTCGGGACGATGGCTCCCTGAACCGCTCCCTACCTTTGTCACGAAACAGCTGGCAGACCGCTTTGAAATGACCTTCCTCGCCACACGTGGTGTATCACTGACCAATTGCTGGGCAAGTCTCCTCATGTGGCTATTCAAACCCGCATTTGTAGCAGAAGAGTTCCTCAGATCTTCTCTCCTGCTGTAACCTGTGAATGTTCTCACTCAGCGTAGGATTGTTGAAGCTCTCCACTTGTGAGTCTATGGCCCTTTCGGCCCGCACCAGAGACAGAATCTCGTCTAGCGTGCATTGCTTCTGCAGTAGCTTCCTCCTAAATGTCTGCGATTCACACCCGGCTATGATCTGGGATCTGAGCGCCTCTGTGTCAGAGTAGTTGCAGTGTTTCATCTTGGTGCGGAGTCGCATGACTAAGCGTCCATGGTTTCACATTTGACCTGCTTTGTGCTGTGGAACAAGTGCCTCTCGTAGTCCACGTTCGTGTGGGGGGTGAAGTATGCAGCCGCCAGTGCATCCTTCAGGTCTTGGATCGAGTCAATGGAGTCAGGTGACATCTCATCAATGATGTCGCGTGTGGCAGAGCCCACTGCCAACTTCAAAATACACATTTGGTGGGCATCCTCTACAGTGCCTGTGGCCCCCATATAGAGATCAAAATCTCGGATCCACTTGGTCCATCTGGGACCCATGTTGCTAGTGTCCATGACATCAAATGCCCCTGGCATCTGTGCTGCCAGCACGTCTGGTAGCCTATATGGGACTTGACCCCCCACCTGTGGGCCTTGTCCCTGTGCCTGCGCATCTTGATCGTTGTCTTGGCCCGACATGGTTCACCCTCACCTAATGGCTGGATTTGATATGCCCCTTACTGTGGGTATTTGCCCTATGAGGGCCACCTTCCTAGGCGTAAACTATTAGTGTCCTTTTGGGTGTGCTTCTGTCCCTCAGGGGACAGGGATGGCCGCCTCTAATTAGGCACGAACACCATCCGTTGGGCTTCCAGTGTCCACAGGCGTTTGTGGGTTGCTGGGCGCTTCCCCTGCTCACCTCCTCAAGTGTGCCAGGCTTCCCAGCAGTTCTGCTGCACGTACGTTATGCCTGAAGCACCTTTCAGCCCAGGATCACTGAAATGTTGGCCTCTTCACTCGCCGCGGCCCGTTTTCACCTCCTCTCCACGTGGGGATCTCCACGTGTGCACAGCGCTCCTGTGCCACGTGTCCAGGCAGGCACCTGCTGCCCGATCGGCTCTCCAGTTCTGATGCAGAGGGGCCGCCTCCCTCACATGGCGCAGAAAAATGAGGAGCGGAGAAGGAGAGCTTTTCACACGTCCTTCTTTATTCTTTTCGTAACATGAACTCCCCGAATCCCCGCCTCCCCCGTCCGTCACTTCCCTCCCCTTCATGTCACTTCCCCTCGTCCCGTGTGCCCGCCCCCTGAAACCACTGAAACACCAAAGTGACAGGACTTGCTCTGCGACATCTTGCTTCCAGGATGAACGTGTTGCCACTGAGCTATACTACCCGTGCCACAGCTTCCAGAATCCTCTTACTAAAATAAAACATTGCTCCCAATGCAGGGTAATGGGCAGGCAGTACCTTAATTGTCTCTCCAAAGAACCATGGGACCATCTGACCAAGACCCCCAGGCCCTCTGGTCCCTGTGTCCAGTTAAAGCACCCTCTTGAAAAATGGATTTCTGAGTGTCTGTGCTACAGATAGGCTTCAAATATCAATGTATAACTTTCTGAAAATACACATGAACCAAATATGCTTCTGCCAAGACTCTGCTCTGTCAAACCCCAGCTCATATAGCTGGACGATCTGTCTTAATTTCACACCATTATTATTTTATTTAAGTTCTGCTACCAAAATGAAGGTGTTCTCATTCGGTCGGCCAATGACATGGATAGTTCCCTTTTATGGAAACAAGTCCATAATACCTTTCATTAAAAGATAGGAGGAATTGATTTCAGCAGTAAATGGTCCTGTGGCAGAGAAATCTGAAAAGGTGTGCTCTCTGGGAGCTCTTCGCACTGATTGAAGTTGTCCACCGCCTACTAAGCGGCAGGGCAGGGCAGTGAGGGCACGCACGGGCACGGCAGGCAAACATCAGCAGGCTGGCAAGTCAGGGGCTGGGTCTGTCAGTAGGGCAGTGACACAGCCAGGCCAGGCAGACTGCAGGCCAGCGGCAGCAGGAAAGGCATTACTTCTGTGGCCGTGGCGGGTGGCTGAGTGGCTTTCAGGCATGCACACACACACACGCACCGTTCCACTAAGTAGTCCAGGAGGCTGCTTGTTTCTTGGGTGGGATGGGCGGGCAGATCATTTGCTACATAATAGCAAATGTGCCCTGCCTGCCCGTGTCGGCTCTAGATAGTCTAGCCCTGGCGGGCACCGGCTGGGCGGGCCCGGGGAAATTGCATGTGGTACATAGTGCAGTTTTCAGCTCCCGGACCAAACACTGCTGCCTGGGATGATACTCTTTGTTGTGCCAAACAGATGGGATCCCTCCATGCCATGGAAGGGCCGCACACAGCAGGGTCGCGACGCAGGCTGACCGCACACACAGTACATGTGTGGCAGGGGGCTCTGTTTTTTCTTACTTTTTTGCGTTGAACTTAGTTCATGGCGGATGCTCTGAGTGGAGTGCCTGTCCAGCTGGAGCTCAAGGGATGGGGGCGCACCGGGCACCAGGTTGGAGCCAGAGGGTGGGGGGACAAGCACCTCTCTTGCCCCCCTGCCTGGCTCTGCCACTGTTCACTGTCATTCATTGTTTGTGCACAAACTGCACAAGGGCAGAGGAACAATTTTGCTCCTGCTTTTAAATGAATCAGGCCACCTGTACTTTCTCGGCGAGTACACAGACATTTACTCCTACAAGGAGCTCATCGAATGTGTTTTACCTCAATCCCGAGTAGAAAGGATCATCTGAAAGAGTCTAAACCTTGTACGTATCAGGGTTACTGTCCACCCTAATAACGACTTCAACGGAAGGTGCATCTTTCCCTCTAGGGTGGCCACACATACACATTATGGAACAGCATTCCCCATGTCCCCCTGGAATCCTACGAATGAGAGAGGAGGACTGCCACAACTCTCCTGCATCATAAAGGCCAACACATTCTATTTTCTGCCAGGCAACTGAGTCCCCTAATGTTGCAGGCAAGTGGATGTCTTGCAGAGTCTCAATTCCAATCTAATTCGGATGACTGCTAATTAGAATAACCTCTTTCCCGAAGGTCGTCTATACTAATGCCTTGAAACTCCTCATCATGTACTTTATCATCAAATGCATTCATCTCCAATGCATCATTAATAATGTGTGTGCCTCTCCTACCAGCTTGAAACAAGTGAGTCATCAAATTGGTAAACCTCTTCACAAGCCTGTGTGCATCAATGTAATTAACTCTCAAGTGGTGTACATTTACTCTTTAGGACAGCACAAGCCCATCTGGAGTCAACTATTACCTGCTCGTCTTGTACCATTTATGAACTGAAACTGTTCTGGGTCTTTATGCCAGTTCAATAATACCGGCAATAAAGACATGAGTGTTCCCCCTTCACCCTTATAGTGAGAGGGGAGGTATCGGGAATGGCAATACAGTAGAAGGAGGGAGACAATGGGAGCTAAAGAGTGCACACCAGGGCCCCTTGTAAACACAAAAACAGGTATGTGATGTATGTACCCCCGGTATAGACGGATTTGAAAAGTTTGCCAGGGATCATGCTTAATTTCTCTTCAACATTTTTGCCATCCTCAGCGGGCTCCTTTAGGGACTTCCAAGGCGCTGATTATTGTTTTGCTAATTAACCATCTATCTATGCATGACTTCCTCGTCACCAGTGTCTCCATAGTCAATAGATTTGGCTGTTTACATTGAGTAGAATTGGGCTGCATGACCACGAGATTTGGGTATTTTGTAGCCCAAACTGGTCGCATCACATTCAGCTTAACCGTTAGAGGAGCCATTACATATGTATCTAAGTGATGTCCTAATTCGATGTTTGATCTATTAAATGTCTCCAAAGCATTAAAGGAAATTCAGGGTTATAAGTGCCGAACATTGATGATGGACCAATACAGCTTACATTTTGAATTACTCATTTTCATTAGACAGGTCATCTACATAGACATGGCAAAAATGCATACTAAGCATTGTACCTGTGATTTGCAGAAAAGCAACCATGTTTCGTGCTTGAGTCCACCATATTTCAACCGCTCTGAAAATGAATGGCAATGCATCTGGACTCCGCACATTAGCCACCCTTGGGAAGGAGCAACAGGGGAATAGATGATGAGGGGAAAGCTGATCTGCGTTGTTGCAACCTGTACAAAATGGCCTCTATAATTTCCCTTGACAACCCACCTTCCTTGATGAAATCTTTGTCAGCTTGAGTAGAAAGATCATTATGGGAGGCAAGTTGGCGCCCTTCTAATTGGTCACAAGGGAGAAAGGATTTCTTTAGCAACATACACTTAGTGGCGGTCTGCTAAAGCTTGAGTGGTACGATCACTTTCTGTCGATGTTACTACCATTTTCAATGTGAATATTTTGTGTGATCTTAAACGGATCAGGGTATTGATCTATGTCAGAATTTCATGACAAGAACTCAATTTCAGTGTATTATTACATTGTGAGAGGTTTAAACAAACCATACAATTACAGTTACTTCATCTGATATAAAATGTATCTAATATACATTAGAATGCCTATTTTTATCACGATAAACTATCGATTAATACTTCCTCATCCATAAAAACACAGTGCACACCCTAAAAATGATATATATATTCAGTCAAAAAACTTAAGGGAAGTTAAGGTGAATATGCTCAGTACACCAAATCCCTTCAAATTCATTGTAAATAAACCATAGTTGAAGTGACTTTAAGCTGCTGCTTTAATGCAACAAAACCCCTGAAATTTAGCAGGTGTTAGAAGCTACACTCCCTTAACCATGAGGCCCACTTTGCACAGCCCCTAAGCACATTTTTGACATCATAAAGAACATCACTGAAGACATCACATATGACATCACTTACAACATTATCAATGACATCACTGGTACAGCAGATCACACATGCAACTAAGAGAAGTAACATTTAAAAAGCATTTATCTGCTTTCAAGTGTGGATTCAAGGGCAAAGCTTCAGTGGAGTTTACATTTAAAAACACTGTAGACGTACAGGCATGCTATTCTTACACACCAGAGTTACTCTGTATTGAGTGAGCATGCACCACAATGAGATACTTTATCACTCTGTCATAAAAACGTTCCCCTATGCAAAGAAGACAGTCGGGTAATGCAATTACGACTTTGCACCCGACCACCAAAGAATACAAAATACATGAGAAGGAACAGTTTCTGAAATCATTTTATCTTCATGTATCGGACTACTTACTCTCAGTATTACAAATCAAAAGGTAGGCCTTGACCATGTCAAATGGTAAAGGTTAGGGCAGGTGGCCTGCAAGGGTCAACCATGCTGAAAAACTCTTCCATGTTGTGAGGACACATGGTTATCAGGACTAGAGTACTTAATGTACTGGACAGCTGAAATTTGTAATCGCTTTAGTGCCTGGGTTTGAAGCCTGCATTTCGTTAGATGTTTTGGACTACAACTCCCATGATACCTCATGATTAATTATACTGGGTAATGCTATTGTAATTTGTAATGTAGAACCTCTGGGGATCGAAAGGTTGCAGACTCCCACTGTATTGCATTTGAAACTGTAGATTGATATGTGCAAAACCACCTTTCTGTAGTTATCCTGCAATTAGTTGCACTGCTTGCAAATGTTTTTGGACCTTCCTAAAAGGCATAAAATATTGTGTATGTGCTAGAATGCACTCTATGGGCCAATACCGGCATGGCTGCTGCCAGAGTCATTTCTATTCCGGCACCCGACAATAGAGACTTACCGGGGCATTACAGCCCCGGCGGCCCCAGTGATTCCCCATAGCTGGGTGCCGGAATACATTACTCCCCATTCCCATTTGAGTCCCATTGGACTCAATGGGAACGGGGAGGACAGATGCACCGGTACTATTCATGAATGGTGCCGGTGCATCCGTCGAGGTCTGCAAGCGGGTACTGTTCCGCCCGCCGGTCAGACCTGGCGGGCTGAAAGTCACCCGCTCGCAGAACTCGTATTTTGCTGGTCCGGAAATAACGGTACTGGCAAGCTTACCAGTACCATTGATAACGGGCCGGCAAACTTGTAATGACTCCCTATATCTTCAGATACAGCCAAACAGTGTTCCCTATGGTTGGTACTTAGCAGTAAGATCATTGAGGAGGTCATAGGTGGTGTCCTCTTATGTGATATCAACACTGATGGCATCTGAGATGCCCTAAGTGGTGTCATATGTGATGCCATCAGTGATGTCATTTGTGGTGTAACCAGATGCTTAGGGGCTGTGCAATGGGGGCCTCATGGTTACAGTAGCGTAGGTAAGACATAGCTTCCAAAACCTTTTGTATTTAAGGTATTTTGTTTGATTTATGCGGCACCTTAACTGTTCCTTAACTAATGTTTTGTTACTGAATTGCAAAGGTTTTGTTATGTTATATTTCCCACCAGCTTTAATCCTACAGTTTATTTCTTCAGATCATGTAATTAATGTCAAATAATTTGTTATCAATATGTGTACTTCAGCTATGGAACGCAAGGTTTATCAAGTATTTCTTTTATTGTCAATTGTATAAGAATGAATTACTAATGGGGTTCTGTGATAAGGAAAAGGGAGGTAAGGGTAACGCAATAGATAAATAATGGTGTGCTGGGATGAGAAACAGATAGTTGGGGTATTGCAATGGATTACTATTAGGGAATTGGGATGAGCAAAGGTGAGGGATGAGGTTCATAGAGAAGTGGAATGAGGGAGAGCGGTGGGGTAATGGGGTGTAGGGACAGGAAATAGGCAGTTGAAGGTTATGAAACATATTACTAATAGGATTCAGGGATGGGGAAGATGGAGGCGGCAGTAATGTAAAAGATTACTAATGGAGTACTGTATTGGGGAAGAGAGAGATGGGTGTAATGCAACAGATCATTATTGGGGTACTGGGAAAAGGAAGAGGGATGTGGGGGTAATCACATGGGTGGTATTTATTGAGGTTCGGGGTGAGGAAGAGAGGTATGGGGGTGGTAATATGGATTACTATTTGGGTATGTGGACGAGAAAGAGGGTTATGGGAGTAATGACATGTATTACTAATGCAGTACTGGGAAAAGAAAGAGGGGTGTGGGCATAATGAAATAGATTGTTATTCAGGTACTGGGGTGAGGAAGAGTGAGGTGGGGTTAATGACATGCTTTACCATTAAGATACTGGGCCGAGGAAGAGGGATAAGGAATAGGAATGAGGGGGTAATGGCATTGATTACTATTGGGGTACTGGGATGAGGAAAAAGAATGTGGCTTAATGACATTGATTACTGTTGGGATACTGGAATGAGGAAGAGGGATGCAGGTTCAATAACATGGATTTAACATTGGTGTACTGGGACGAGGAAGAGCAATGTGGGAATAATGACATGGATTGCTATTGGAGGATTGGGACAGAGAAGAGGGATGTGGTGCTAATTGCATGGATTCCTATTGGCATGCCGGACAGAAAAGACGTATTTGGGGGTAATGCCATGGCTCACTATTGAGTTAATGGAACAGGGAAGAGGGTTGTTGGGGAAATGGTATTCAGTTACTGGGTAGAAAAAGAGGGTTTTGAGGATAATTACATCAATTACTATTGGGTACTGGGATGAGGACGAGGGATGTGGGGCAATGACATCAATTACTGTTGTGATACTGGAATGAGGAAGAGGGATGTGGGCATAATGACATGGATTACTACGGCGCACTGGGACAAGGAAGAGTGATGTTGGTGTAATGACACAGATTACTATTAGGTTACTTGGATGCGGAGAATGTTGTGGGGGTAATGGCATGGATTACTATTAAGTTACTGGGTTGACGAAGAGGGTTGTGGGGTTAATGACGTTGATTACCTTTGGGGTACTCAAACAAGGAAGAGGGATGTGGGTGTAATGACATGGATTACTATTGGGTGACTGGGATGAGGAAGATGTAGTGGAGGTAATGGCATGGATTACTATTGAGTTACTGGGTAGACAAAGAGGGTTGTGGGGTTAATGACGTTGATTACCTTTCGGGTACTCGAACAAGGAAGAAGGATGTGTTTGTAATGACATGGATTACTATTGGGTGCCTGGGACAAGGAAGATGTAGTGGAGGTAATGGCATGGATTACTATTGAGTTACTGGGTAGACGAAGAGGGTGTGGAGGTAATGGCATGGATTTCTGTTTGGTAGTGGGATGACGAAGAGGGATGTGGGGTAATGACACAGATTACTATTGGGTACTGTGACAAGGAAGAGGGATGGGGTAATGACATGGATTATTCATGCTTACAGGGATGCAGAAGAGTCAAGTGGTGTTAATGACATGGTTTACTTTTGGATACTGGGTTGAGGAAGAGGCATCAGGGGTAATGACATGGATTACTGTTGGGGTACTGGAATGAGCAAGTGGGATGCAGGGGTAATGACATTAATTACTATTGGGGTACTCGGACGAGGAAGGGAGAGGAAGGGGTAATGACAGGGTTGAGGAAGAGGGACATGGGGGTAATGATATGAATTACTATTGGGGTAGCGAGGAACTATGACAAGGAAGAGTGAGATGGGGTAGCGGGGGACTGTGATGAGGAATAGTGGGATAGGTGTAGTGGGGACTGTTACGAGGAGGAGTGAGGTGGGATAGTGGGGTATTGTGAGGAAGAAGAGGGGCGTGGTGGTAATTACATAGTTTCCTATTGGCTAATGGCATGAGGAAGAGAAACGTGTGGTGTAAGGGATCAAGAGGAAGATTCGGACACAGTGGCATGTTAGGTGTTGGCTGTAGACTTTCCCCCCAGAAAATAATGGAAAGGGTTGAGAGAAATCCTACCTATCCCTCATCCTATGAGGGGTTTCCCTGCCCCAACAAAACTAAGGAACGTCTGTGGCAGGATGTTAAACAAAAGAGTGTCCTCCAACCTGTGTTCAAAAATCCCAAACTGACCCTTACACTATAAACGTAATATAAGGTGCACAAGGGGGTTTTAGTAAACTATGCACTTGTAGCTTCTCTCCAAAGTTCTCAACATAAAGTTCCAAAGTGCAAAAACAGAAAAGAAATAAAGTTCTGCTAGAGAAAGGGATCCTCCCTTTGTCTATGCTTCTTGTAGTCTGTTTACCATCTACTCGGTACTTCCGGGTAAAGATCTATAATGTTCCACTATTCTATAAACAAAGAAAAACAATGGGGGCTCCTCACCTCATTCGGCTCCTTTTTAAAGGTTTCCGCTTCACAGTTTCAAGGAAAACACATTGTCCTTTGGGTTTCTCCAATTTTTATGTTCTTGCTGTTTTAAGAAAGACATCTGTTTCACAATATTAAGGAAAATACCTCTTTCCCTTAATTCCTTCTTTTCTTCTTCCCCTGGTGATTCTCTTATTGATTCTTCAAAACTTTACTCAAGGGGTTGAGCCTTCCCTTTCTTTCAGCTTACAGTTCTTTTGAACATTCAATTTCTTATCCTCTGTTCCTTCCCTCTACCCCTGGTGTACTCTACTGCCAGGGTATTTTGCAATCGTCTATATTTATCCTTAAAAAGGTGTATGGGTCCTCCTTTCAGCATTTGTTCATCACTGTTAGTTAACTTCTCTTCTCCCTCCTGGTTTACTCTCCTGCCAGGATATCACTTTGCTTCCTTCTTACTCCGGGTTTACTCTCCTGCTAGGATATCTCTTCACTTCTCTCCTCATTCCTGGTTTACATTCCTTGCAGGATATCACTTTACTTCTTTTCGCACTCCTTTCCTGGATGTGAGTCCCTGACACAATGTGTGTCTGGTTCACTAGCCTGCCAAGATCAACAAAATAATGTTTCTACAAAATTGGCCAATGCCCTTTTCTGGACAAACTCGTATTTGTTTCTACTTCACTGTTCAAGTATTGGGTCCTCGACCCTTGTTTCTTATGGCTATTATACTGCCGGCATCACGGTGCATGCAAGTTACTCTGATACAGATCTTGTAACACAGGGACTCTGCAAACTGCCAGGAGTGAGATACACTACAGATTTTCAATAGATTGTTAGAGCAACTTGATACCCTGTCAGAGGACACCCCTTCTACCAGGAAACATTGACCAGAATTTTGAAAATCAGTGGTTAAGGATCAGAATGTATTTGAATGTATGTAAAGCATATGGCATTCACATGTTGAAGCACATCCCTGAAGAAGAGTAAAGCTTGAAAACATGTGTTGACTATGTGTTTTTCATGCTGTTGTAATACAGTATTAAGTTGTTATACTACTGAGGATAGGAGTATTGATACTTTGGTGTGAGGCACACTTTGAGACTTTGTGTGTTTTTGGTATATACCTTGTTTGACAGTGTTCACATTTATATCAATTCTGCTTTTGTAGTCTTGGGTCACTGACCCATTCTTAACATTGTTCGCATTAGCTTTATGTTCTTTACTAGCTTCAATTGGGCTCTTTCCCACTGTGAACTCGATGCAAAATTCACCCACAGGTGCTCCTGTACCCCATTCACTTTTGCTGGGCTTACCGGGCGGCTCAGGTGTTCCTCACGTCTTTCCTTCCTCTTCTTTTGCCGTTTGCTGGCTGGGCGTGCGTCTTGTTAGCCAGTTGGCTTCGCTTAACTTGCCTCTGCTTTCGGTTGCTGCAGCTGCCTGTGGGCATTCAAAAATCCACTTCCTTCGGCTCAGTCACTCTGCATGTCCACTGTGACAGCCTCTGCATTGCTTTTCACTCTCTGCTCCTTTCTGGCTTTCTGACCAGTGTCAGAACAAGTTACAAAGTGTCTCTCCTTCGTGACAGCCTCCACGCTGACTTTCACCGTATGTTTGTTGCTGGCGTTCTGGCAGGCATCAGAACAAGTTACAAAGGCCCTCATTACGACCCTGGCGGAAAGCAACTGACATGACCGCCATAGCGTAAATAGCGTTTCCGCCACTGCACGATGGAGGAAAGTGCGGCTAATTCTGACCCATCGGGCACGAGCATTACGCCATGGCGGAAGTGCAAAGTCCGCGATGGCGGAAATGACCCCAAAACGCCCCGAACCGCCGTCGTACGTCGCCCTAGGTGCAATTCCGCCACCCATCTTAGCGGTCACCGTAATGAGCGGTCAGCGCAAAATACGGTCACCATAAATATACGGAAACGGAAGTAAAAACATGGGGCCGGAACGGGAAACAGCACGCCGTACACCTATGAAATCAGAATCCCAACACAACCATAAAAAATCCGACCCTGAGACACATCCCAACCCGTTAGCCACCCCATTCAAAAAAATAAATATGGGAAAAGTTGCTAAAAAAGCGTGCGACCGCAAGCGGCAGGTCCACTTCTCCCACGAGGAACTCACCGTGCTCACAGAGACCCTCCAGGAGAATGCCGCCGTCGTCTTCTCTACGCAAATGACCAGGACGGCACTTGCGAACAAGAAGGCCATATGGGCACTGGTGGCACAGCGGGTAAGTGCGGTGGGGACCGCACCCCGCAACCCACAGCAATGCAGAAAGCGATGGGACGACCTACGGATACGCGTCCGGAGCATACTCTCTGCCAACCGGAACATTGCCACAGCTACCGGGGGAGGATCGGAATCACCCAACAAGTTGACCCCCTGGGAAGAAATCTGTGCCTCCACCATTGGAATGGAGAGCATAGAGGGAGTCGGAGGGATGGAGAAAGGAGTGCAGACATCAGAAGAATCAGGTAGGTGGCCCAAATAAAACTATGCCAAATCCACAATTACCAACCATGTGAAGTACCATGTGTCCCCATAGTGCAATAGAAACACATGTCCAGGAGAACGACCACATACATTGCCATGACAGCGCCCCGTAAAAGTCAGATTAAATAAACAAATATTTAAAAATCCCAAAAACACACTCTACATGTGCAGCATGCACACCCTAACTGCAGACTGCAAAATAACTGCATCCCCAATGCACACAAAAATGAGACCACCTCCAAGGCCCTGACCCAAATCACCCCCAGGTACCACCCCAATGCATGTGACACAATTGCCATTACAATTACCACAGACCCATGAATAACGCTCGCCCTCCTTTACTCCACCACAGGGTCCGATTCCAACGACGAGCTTCAGGACACCCCTACCAGCACACCTGCAAAGAGGGCCAAGACCAACGGCCAAAGACCCTCCACCTCAGCTGCACGGATCAAGACACGGCAGCTGCACAAATCGAGTGGCAGCACACTGGAGGGGACTCCAACAGGCACCCCAGCAGCCAGCATGCCCACAACAGCAGCACCACAGGTCCCCCCAATGGATGCCACAGAAGGCACTGCTTCTGGTGGCAGCAGCACCCTAGGTGACACTGCATTCATGCCAGCATGCTCCGACACAGAAAACGGTGCTGCCGAAGTAGGACACATCCATGACCTGTCTCAATCCCCCTGTTTGTATCATCCCGTACACCATGAGGAAACCACGCAGGGGCACCCACAAGACGACGACTGGCCAACCCCCACAAGGCCTGTTGCAAGGCAACATGAGGCGTCCAGCCCCTGTGTGACACCACCGCAAATGGGCATGGCCCAGCAGAGGCAACAGTCCCTCGAGCAGATGATAGTGCAACAGCAGCAACTGGCCACGCTCCTCAAGGAGCATGCTGCTGAATGTGGGGGTTCTAAGGCAGCCATTGAAACATCTACTGAGACACTTAGGGCAGAAATGGAGAGAAGTACCGAGAGCCTGAGGGGACAAATGGAGAGAAGTACCGAGAGCCTGAGGGGACAAATGGAGAGAAGCACCGAGAGCCTGAGGGGGGAACTGCATGCGACGTCCAAAGACGTATGTGGTGAACTTGCCGCTGTGCGCCGTGTGCTCACTGAGCTCTCACAAACCCTTAGGGACATGCATGGACGTGAGCAGGCAGAGACATCATCCGTTGCAAGTTCCGTCCAGGGCAGCCCCCAACGTAGATCTGGGAGGAACCGCCGCTCCACAGGCAGGGGTGCCCCTGATACCCGGAGAGGGGGCTTGCAATAGCGTCTGCCCACTGACAATGAGCGTCATTGGACACTGGTGTTCGGGGGGGGTAGGAGGGTGGAGGGGGTGTGTTGTGCTTCTTTGGGTGGCGGGTCGATTGGGTGTGTAATGTCATTTCACATCTGCAATACAATTCTTCATTTTCATCCAATGAGATGTGTGGACATTGATCTCTGTGTACGAGGCCTATCTTGGCGTACAGTCCACATTGTGCATGTTCCAGACACACACAGTGCCACAAGTCCCGTGTCCATGTAACAGCCACCAGGCGTGAGTGCTAGAAGCATGCATCTATGAGATTCTGACGTAATTCACGGGCCTCCTGTGCCTCGCGGCCCCCTTGAGGTGCTGCCACATCCCCACCCTCATCATGACCATCTTCAGGTGCTAGCATTTCTGCGTCGGGGGGCATGGCCACATTCCTACATACGCACATGTTGTGTAGCATGACACATGCCATGACCATCTTTGCCACCTTCTCATGGCGGTACAGGAGTGCCCCGCCAGACCTTCTGAGGCAGCGGAAACGAGCCTTCAGTAGGCCGAATGCCTGTTCTATGACCACACGGGTACGTGAGTGGGCATGGTTGTAGTCCTCCTCATGCTGGTCCTGTGGGTTCCGGATTGGTGTAAGGAGCCATCTCTTCAGTGGATACCCACAATCACCTGTATGTGGACAACAAAGGATGTTTGTGGAATGTCATTGCTACGTACGCACCCCCCCCCCTTCCTGCCAGGTCATTCACGCATCACCTACCCCACATACTCATGCATTAAATGAGACTCACCGAGTACCCAGGATCGGCGCCCTGCGTGTCGCTCCATGTAGCGTGATATTCTAGAGTTCGGCAAGACCATAGAATCATGTGTTGATCCTGGAAATCGGGCACAACAATATGTAAAGATCCTGTTGGAGTCACACACCATTTGTACATTGATAGAATGATATTGTTTCCGGTTGCGGTACTGGGCCTCCATGGCAAGTGGGACAACCAATTCCACATGGGTGCAGTCGATGGCACCAATGCAACCCGGTATGCCGCCAAGTGCATGGAATCCCACTTTTGTGTTTGTAAGCTCCTGCTCCGAGCGTGGTAAAGTGATGTAGTCGTCTGAATGCTTCAGGAGGGCATCAAGCACTTGGAATAGTGTCCGTGAGAATAGTGGCTGTGAAATGCCATGCAACTGTCCGACTGTGTGCTGGTAGGTGCCTGTGGCCAGGAAGTGGAGTACAGACACCACCTTCAGTAGGGGTGGGATGGCGGTTGGGCTCTCTATCATGCTGACAAGGTCAGCATGTGTCATGTCGACAATGGCGGTTATGGTGTCCCGGTCCAAACGGTAGAGGGTGTGGATCTGCTCAGCTGTGAGGTTGAACGGATTAGCTCGGAGGCGTGGGATTGCGGGCTGCCTGCGTGGTGGTAGTGGCTGTGCTGGTGGGGCTTGCTGGCCATGCCTTGCCCTCCTCCTCCTCCTCCTCCTGCGTCTCCTCTGTGCGGCCGGTTGTTGTAGTAGTTGGCGTTCGTCTTCTTCTTGAAGTTGGAGTACTTGCAGTGCAATCAGGTCCCCCAGGCCCAACATCGCTAGTCCTGCCGGTAGCATTCTGGGGTGGGTGTGGTTGGGGGAGGGGGTTGGGTGTGCAATTTATGTGTTTTCAGGCTGTATAGCCTTCACCTGTGGTGATTCATTCCACCTGTGTCAGCTGCAATGCCTTTCATGCGAGCACGTCCCGCACACAACGCTGCAACTCGACGCATGGCATCTTGCATTTACATTCATGTTTTTAATCCCGATGGCAGTGATATATTGGTTTATATGTTAATTCTGCTATGGTCCCATTGTTTCACATACTATATTTGCATTCGCGAGCAGACTTGTGAAGGGTCAGTGGAATGTAGTACTCGATCAACGGTGGACCCTCATGCAGCACTGTACCGACGTCCACCGACGGCGGGGAGTCCCATCAGTGATTGAGGCCAGTTACCATTTTCACACACAGCCGCACTGCATAGATGTATTTGTGAATACAAGCGTTCACAGATGCCTTTTCGACGTGATGTTGCAAATTAGGAATTCGAAGGACAGCGCTTTCGGTTTTCAACTAGCGGCGTGGAGACGCCCACAGGTCTGACTGGAAATGTAACGTTCTATTGTTCAATGTCCTTGGGACAGGGCCCATGACGGGAATGCAATGATTGATATGATTTGAATGGGATGCGCTATAGCGTAGTGGACGATAAGGCAGGGCGTTCCCATATACATGTGACTTCACTACACAAGGAATCCGGGCAGGAGCACAGTGGATTTTGAAGGCTGCATTACGCACAGACTCAATGGAAATTTCGAATGTTATGTGAGTGAATATTCAGGCGTTTTCATAACGGGATGAGGGAATGATGAATGGATGCATGGAAAGATGATTTCATTGGGAGTCTGCCATGTACATGGCTATTTGGAATCTATCCCCTTCCCCTGCGCTATGTGATGCAAGGCTGCCATAGTGGGACCATCGTCTGTCTGCCCTTGTTGAACCCTCCCTGTCTCGACGCGCCTTCAATCACTTGTGTCTATGCACGTTGATGATCCCATCTGATGGATCCTGTTCTGACAGGCGCATGCACACAGACACTCGTTTGAAATAGTGTATTCACCTCGATTTGTGTCGTAATAATTCGCAAGTGATTTTTGGGTGCAATTGATCCTTATGAGTGGGCTGGCATGCATATGGTTGTAGGTTTGGTGTGTTGAATGAAGTGAGTTATACATATGAAGTTCGGATGCCCATACTATCATTTTTTTCATTTGGGTGACAGGTATCTCCTCCCCTTCTGCCGCTGCCATCTGTACGCCACTCCTGCAGATGGCTTCTACAGTCGACACCTGCAGCTTCGAGTTAATCAGTGGAGCACCATTACGATCTTATGGGACGATCGCCAATGGCCCACATGCCCTTACGCAGTACTAGTGGCTAGGTGCAGCATACCTAGCTTCCAGCTGGACTAGTGCCTACTTCATGGGACGGCCCTGCGGTCCTAGGCGCTTCCATGTTGCCTTTTTGGACGTTGAAGTAGCCCCTGTGTGCCATGAAGGTACAGGGCGTCACACATGGGGAAGCTGATCATTTATTGCGGATGCAGCCCACAGTAATGCTGATCATTTGTGAGTTTATGTTCAAATGGCTGTATGGGCTTGGTGATTTTGATGTGCATTAAATTTATATTCAGATATTAACCGTGTAGCGTTATTCTTTGCTAGTAATGTGGCATATTCAGATTTGTGGCGCGATGTATTGTGAGGTGTTCTGCATTGGGTTCCGGCTTCTGGGTACAGTTGTGTGGTACGTGCTTATGCTGATGGTTGGTTTGACTACTGGCATGTGTACAGGGCTGGTGCAGTCTCCCTCAGGTTACTGCTTTGAATGTTGATTTACACTGGTGGCAAGCGATGGGGGACTGTTGTTGTTTTGTGTCATGGAATTTTCAGTTCATTTTGGTGTACTTGCACCTTCAGATGCCTGTGCTGCATCAGTACGGCAATGGTGTGTTGCCAATTGTGGATGGCCACTCACAGGGCACTTGGGGCCCCTGCATGCATTTGTTCATTGGCATGCATGGGTGACTTCTACATTTCACTGGTTGCATGGTGTGACTGCATTGCGCCTACGAGGAGTAGTGCAATGTGGCCAGGGAGTGGAGTACAGGCACTCAGTAGGGCCATTACGGTTGGTTCGCGATGCCGTAGTTCTCGTCATGGCGGAATGGTACTTTCCGCCATGCTTGATGGCGTTAAGTGAATGTCCACTGGGGTCAGCATTCCCGTACCGTTGCGCCATGGCGGATATTGCGGTTTTGCACGGCGCGCGTGCGCGTACTTGGTGCAGTTAGCGTTGGCGTTCACTACGGTGTCGCTGATCGCATCGTACTTTACGGTGACGGGTCATGATCGCAACGGGCGGTATTCGATGGCGGTATTACATTTCCGCCATCGTTTTTCGTATTCCGCCAGGGTCCTAATGAGGGCCAAAATGTCTTTGGCCCTCATTAGGACCCTGGCGGAGAGGGTTTTACGCCGGCGGAGTGCATGGCGTACCTCTCCGCCAGACTACGAGTTCCCGTAGCGCCATGGGGGATTTTTACGCCTGCTTTTTGCAGGCGGAGAAATCCATGGCGCTACGGGACTTGTCGTTAATTACGCCACCGCATTTTACGGTGGCGTAATTAACGCCTTCCCCACTCCCATTATACCCTATGGGGCAAGAATGGGAATGGGGAAGGGTAAAACGGGGATTGGGGACTTACCGCCCCGCCAAGGTCGGCATGGGGCGGTAAGTCCGCCAACCACCCTGGCGGAGTTGGCAGCTTAGCGCCATGGACCATGGTGCAAATTGCACCATGGTCCTCCGCCAGGGTCGTAATGAGGCACTTTGCCTCTCTCCCTCTGCTTCTGATCAGCTGTGTTTCCACCAGTGGTCAAAGTCTACGAAAGGAAGTAGTGGAACTATGTTTCCTGCTGGCCTGGCCCCACTCCCCACATCCCCCATCCCCATGCCCCCTCCCACACACAATACAAACACCCAAACACATGCACCTGCTGTTCGCAGAACGTTCAGTGAAGTGCACTGAAAATGTGAGTTAAAACTTCTTCCTACACTTTTAAATCGGAACTGTTCCGGAACAGTTTCTTTTTAAAATAAAAGTATGGGAACAGTCGAACTTAATTTAAAAAAGTAGAGATGCACCGCTCTGAACCGCTCCCCTTCACTTCGACCACTGGTGTCCACTTTAAAACTTCCCGGCACTGCTAAACAATTTCTAAATACTAGAACGCAGCATTCGGTTACTGCTTCTGGTTATCTTCGTTGATCCATCCATCTTCCTCGTCTCAGTAGCAAAAAGGTGGGGGTAAATAGAGTGGTTGGTTGGGAAAACCTTAAAATACCTAATCTATATCACAATAAGCCATACAGGCATGTTTCAGGGGCATTTGGGTTCTGCTAGGAATTGTGACTGCAAGGTTATTTTGATCCAGTGTTTTCCCATCTCCCTGAAGTTTGTCTCCCCCTGCGTGGCACAGGGAGCCACCACTAGGGTCAAAGTCAGGTTGCTTCTGACTTTCCCTGGCCACGCAAGAGAAGCCTTCCTCCAGAGAATCAGTGACAATAGTACTAAATTCGTCACAGTGGGTAATGACATGGATTACTATTCAGGTACTTGGACGAGAAAGGGGGCATGGGGGTAATGAAAGGGATGAGGAAGAGGTATGTGGAGGTAATGACATGGATCACTATTGGGGTAGTGAGGAACTATGATGAGGAAGGATGAGGTGAGGAAGCTGGTGACTTTGACGAAGAAGAGTGAGCTAGGTGTAGCGGGGACTGTGACGAGCAACAGTGAGGTGTTGTAGTGAGGTATTGTGACGAGGAAGAGTTAGGTGGGGGTTACAGTTAACAGTGACAAAGAGGAGTGATGTGAGGGTTGTGGACGGCAATGTTCCTTCTATTTATTTTTTTCGAAGTGAGTAATTAGGTAAGCCATTTTGGGAACATGCATAGTTAGTTAGCTAACAACTCTGAAGAGAGATTGGAGAGCAATGTTCCTTCCCTAACCTGTGCAATTTTTTTCAAATCAGTGTCAAAGGTATTTGTATTTGTATTTTATTTTTATTTATAGTGTGCTTTTGCAAGGGGGAAGATAAGAATCAGAAAGGCCCAGAAAAAGTAAACTCCGGAAGACACTCAAATCCACCTTTACGATGACACAGTGGTCAGAATTTAGTTCCTGCAGATGGTTAAAAGACCGAAAATGCATTGGACAAAATATGACCCACATATGTCTCTGGAAATAAAGAACTTCATTTGCATTTTACAACAGTCGTCAAGAGGAATTAATACAAGAAATGTTTGAAAAATGTGCAATGAATTAATAGATTATCTTAACCTAATTTGAAGGAATATTGTCATGTTCTGGTTATGCTGTGTGCATGTGGTGATGTCACTGCAATCATGCAGTCTGGTCTTGTGATCCTTGCATCAGGATTTGGAATGTTTGGATATGTGTGGGGAGCGGGATTCTAGAGCCGGCTGTTGGAGATCATCTGTTTAGCCGGGCGGACGTCCCAGTGTTACCACGTACTATGTAACTGCTAAATAAACCAACACTGTTAAGTTACTTATGTGTCCTTGGCTGGTATCTGAAAGGGCCTCAGTTACATCACTGGTGACGAGGATGGGATCCTGCTGGGAGGTAGCAGTGCCTAGTAACACTGACCTCCAGAGGTGATGTCCGCCCGGGGTTTTCGACCCTGGTTGTCAGGACGAGGCGGCTGTCCTGTGGCTTCTTAACCAGGCTTATCAGCGGTGGTCTGGCGTTGGAGTCAGACCTGGACTTGGTTTCCGTGTGCTGCAGCTGTTGCTCATGGATTGCTGCCAGCTGTTTTGCCGTGTCTGACGTGGTGGTGCTAAACTGAGGGTCTTCACAGCAGTATGTGTAGCTTGGCGATGTCAACTCGGAGGGCTGACCTGCATATGGCCATGGTCATGGATGGAAAGCTGGTGTCTGAGGCAGGTAGCGCAGCGTTCCACTCCGCAGAGCTGGCTGGGTCAACCGCTTCATCCAAGTGGGACGGTGTGTTTTTCGAGGTTCCTGGCTCTGCGTTGCCAGTGCCTGAGACTGCCCTAGTTCCGGGTTTCCAAGTTGCAGTAAGTGCGGATGTCGGAGTTTCCCGCAGGAGTTCCAGTGGGAGAGAGGTGGATGAGGCTGATGAGGACGTATGGGGTGACGTCGACCTTTGCGACTGTTCTGCCATGCTGGATGGTCCCCTGGAGTCCATAATCTTCGACATTATGGATGTTTCTGTCCTCGACGCTACAGACATTTCGGACCCGGAAGCCGGCGTTGTTTCTGGCTGCCACGCTGACATGGATGTCATGGACCAGTGTGCCTTTGGGGAGGTACTTCCGGTGCCCGCGAAGTTATGGATGAAGGAACAACGTATGGTCAGTGTTGTGCACTCTGACTCATCAGGAACAGTGAAAACAGTTTCAGAGCCATTAAGAGGATTGCGTCTGCCAGCATGGAGGAAGCCGACGGGACGATTGCAGTCCATTCCAAGTGGGCCTGCTCGTCCGTTTGTGCGTTGTGTGATTCTGTGGACGGTGGAATACAGAACTGTTGCCAGGCGTGTTGGCGATTTCTGCAGAAGGTGAAGGATTTTGACCCGGGTTTGGTCGAGTTCGTGGCCAACTTGGAGGGTTTATCTTTAAATGAGTTGTAATGTAATTTTAGAGTATGACGAATAATCTACTAGGTCACAGCGTTTTTGGGTTGTGTTGTGTGGTGTGTGGCATAGGTTGGGCATTTTTATTGGGTGATGCTCGTTAGGTGATTACTTCAGTTTCCTTTTCAGGTGGGATGGGTACTGGACTTGCGGGGGGCTGGTGAATTTCTGTGATGATTTTGGTGAATTTCTGTGATCATTTTAGTTTGATCTTTTAGGTGGGAGAGAGATTGGACTTGCGGGCAGCGGGTGAATGTATAATTTCGAATCTGGAAATGTTTGCCATTCTAATTCTCTGTTGTGGTGGTTTTACTTGGCAACTAATATGTACTCACTATTCTTCCTTTTCAGGTGGGATATGGACTTGCAAGGGACTTGCGGGGGGGTGTATCTTTTGGGTGCAATTAATTTTCTTGGATTGTAAAGTAATGTTTCTATGTGATTTGACATTGTTTTGCCTTTCTGGTGGTGTGTGGGCCTAGTTAGTTGGGTGCGGGCCAGCATGTTAGTGATGCGTGGCGTGTTGTGGGGAGTCTTTGTGGGTGGTGCATGTTTGTTTTACGGTTGGTGTTGAGGGCACTTCTGTGGTATTGGGTGCGTTTTTTTATTCTCTAGATTTTTCTTGGTAGTTTGGTGTTTCTCAGTTTGAGTATCCATTTTTATGGTGGGGCAGTGAGGTGCTCTTTAAAAAGTGGGGGAAATCAGGTATAATGGCTAAGGGGGAGCAAACCTGACCTGTATATAATTAGAACAACAAAGCTCCCACACCTAAATTAGGTTTATGGCATGTAGTTCACTGGATGAATTAGGGATCCACACATTAGTGAACGACAATTCAAACAAAGACAATTAGAAGTTCAAGGAAAATACAACCTGACTTCATAGAACAATATTATAATAACAAACAGTTTTTAATAAATAGAGTTGTTAAAATCATCACATAAAACATAAAGTGTCCAGTGCTCTAAAGTGCATAGCGATGTTCGTCACATCAATACTAATGTGCAAAATGTGCTTCAATTGTACAAAAAACGCAATTTCACAGTATCTCTCCTTTAGAGATCTCAATTCAAATGTGCATAAAAATATGAACAGCTTTCAGTTATTCAAGTCTCCATTTTTACAATAGGATTGAACCACTTGATATTACAACAGGTGATACTGTTTTGTTGACAATGAGTACCTCCTGTCTAGATGTCTGGGTTAGTCAATACCTGAGTTTCACCTATTCGAGATTCTTAAGCTTTTATTGATGCTTTATATTAGTATCTCAAGTTTCCCAACATGTTTCGTTCCTCTAGTGGTTAGAATTACTATAAGGAACTTCTTCAGGGGTATAGATACACCGGGGCGTAACAACGCCTTAAACCGGTCTTGCAGTGGTCTCTAAGGAAGAACTTGACAAGTTGACGTTGTCGTAGCAGTGCGGATGGTGGTTTGTTGATTCCCAAATTGCAATTCTAATGCGTAATTATCTTCACCCTTATGGTTTCAATCCCAAAGGGAATATCCAGGCCAAACCGTATCTTAGTGTCAGTAAGACCACTCCTCAAAGGCTGTTTGAATGTTCAATGTCCGCGCCTTATGAAGCCTTGTGGCCGGCAGCTCACAACTCCATAGTACAAAGTCATAGTCAGTTAGTGCTCTTCTTAATCACAAGTCACAAAGGTATGGCTGGTAGATGAGTCCAGAAATCAAATAACAATGAACGATACGAAATGTGCTTTAGGAATCGCTCTCACAACACCATGCCTTCCAGCTCGTGCAAAAACGATGATGACTTGAACGTTGAAACCCACGTGATGAAGTGGAGGCGGGCCTTGCTGTTGTCCGTTGGTTGATAATTGTTCCGGAGCAATTATCAACCAACGGACAACAGCAAGGCAGTTGAGGTGCTGCCTTTTCCTTGGAGGTTTTGGAGGTGCAGTGAGGTGCTGTGTTTCTCTTGTATGATGTTTGCAGTGAGGTGCTGTGTTTATACCTGGTGGTTTGGCGGGGTGCAGTTAGGTTCTGTGTTGCATTTCCCCAATCGGAGGTTGCAGTGAGGTGCTGCTTGGAGGGGTGCAGTGAGGTGCTGCATTTTTATGCGTTTTATTTTCCTTTTTCTCCTGGGGTGCCCCTGTCTTCCGATGGTATTTTGGTGATGGGATTCTTTCGGTGCTCCCAGGTTTTCGTTGTTTTGCTTGGGGTTTTATGATATATGAGGGATATGTATGAGGTATTCTCCTGGTTTTATTTTCGCTTTTGCAATGGGTTTCTTTTTGTGTGGTTTCAATGGTTTCATGTGGGTCCAGTATGGAGTTTTGTGGTTTGGTGAGGTATTCCTCTAGTGTTTTTTTGGTTTTCTTTTCTCGGGCTAGGGTGTAGTTCAAGGTTTTGTGGTGGTTTCATTGGATTTCCTTGTGGTTTTATGCTATATGAAGTATATCTAGTGTTTCTATGGTTTTCTTTTCTCACGCTAGGATGTAGTTCCAGGTTTTGTGGTGGTTTCATTGGATTTCATGGTGGTTTTATGATATATGAGGTATAAGTAGGAGGTATTCTCCTGTTTTTTTCGCTTTTGCGATGGGTTTCTTTTTGTGTCGTTTCAATGGTCTCTTGCGGGTTCACTATGGATTTCTCTTGGGGTTTCCTTGTTTTCCGTTGGTAGTTTGGAAAGGTGATTCTTTCAGTGCTCTCAGGTGTTCTCTTTGTTTTCTGTGAGGTATTTCCTTGGGGTGGTTTTACGGTATTCATGGTGGTTTGATTGGATTTCATTGGGCTTGTGTCTTTGTCCTCGTAGGAGTTTGTAGTCTCTTCTGGGTTTTCTTTTGGTTTCTGTGATTTGTTTCCTTGGGGTGGTTTTATGGATGCGGTTTTCTCTACGGTATTTTTATGGTATTTATGGCATTTCCTTTGCCGGTTTCAGTTATGCTTTCTTACCGTTGACATTTTTGCGTTTGTTGTACTTGGTGGCGTGCTAACGGGGTGTTTGCATTGGAGCATGCATTTTTGTGTTTGTCAGGTGTGTAGGTGTGTAGGTGATCAAGGTTGGGTCGTGCTCTCTTTTGGTCCTTTCTAGTGTCAAGGGAGGGAGGTGTGTCATATTCAGGTTGTGCTCTGTGCATGCGGTGATGTCACTGTAAGCATGCAGTCTGGTCTTGTGATCCTTGCATCAGGATTTGGAATGTTTGGATATGTGTGGGGAGCGGGATTCTAGAGCCGGCAGTTGGATATCATCTGTTTAGACGGGTGGACGTCCCAGTGTTACCACATACTATGTAACTGCTAAATAAACCAACACCATTAAGTTACTTACGTGTCCTTGGCTGGTATCTGAAAGGGCCGCAGGTATATCAAATATCACGTTTTAATATCACACAAGTTCCTTCAACCTTGCTCTAGGACATTACACCTAGGATCCATTTGCTCATTGATATTACCATACCCTGCTGTGCATGTGAGGTCTGTTGGCTACAGAACTACAGACTTTCTTTAAGAATATTTGAAAGAGAAATACATGTTTCATACCAATTAGCACTGCCCGCTCACCAAATCTCGAGCTCATGAAAAAGTAAAGAACCATAATTGGGAGAGAGATTGGACTTGCAGGCAGCGGGTGAATGTATACTTTAAAATTTGGAAATGTTTGCCATTCTAATTCTCTGTTGTGGTGGTTTTACTTGGCAACTAATATGTACTCACTATTCTTCCTTTTCAGGTGGGATATGGACTTGCAAGGGACTTGTGGGGGGGTGTATCTTTAGGGTGAATTAATTTTCTTGAATTGTAAAGTGATGTTTCTATGTGATATGACATTGTTCTGCATGTCTGGTGGTGTGTGGGCCTATTTAGTTGGGTGCGGGCCAGCATGTTAGTGATGCATGGCGTGTTGCGGGGAGTCTTTGTGCGTGGTGCATGTTTGTTTTGCGGTTGGTGTTGAGGGCACTTCTGTGGTATTGGGTGCATTTTTTTATTCTCTAGACTTTTCTCGGCAGTTTGGTGTTTATCAGTTTGAGTATCCAAGGATGTAAGGATGCAGTCTGGTCTTGTGATCCTTGCATCAGAATTTGGAATGTTTGGATATGTGTGGGGAGCGGGATTCTAGAGCCGGCAGTTGGATATCATCTGTTTAGACGGGCAGACGTCCCAGTGTTCCCACGTACTATGTATCTGCTAAATAAACCAACACCATTAAGTTACTTACGTGTCCTTGTCTGGTATCGGAAAGGGCTGCAGTTACATCAAATATCACGTGTTAATATCACACAAGTTCCTTCCACCTTCCTAGGACATTACATCTAGGATCCATTTGCTCATTGATATTACCATACCCTGCTGTGCATGTGAGGTCTGTTGGCTACAGAACTACAGACTTTCTTTAAGAATATTTGAAAGAGAAATACATGGTTCATACCAATTAGCGCTGCCTGCTCACCAAATCTCGAACTCATGAAAAAGTAAAGAACCATCATTAAGTCGGGAAAAAACTAGTTAGTTGACAAGAAGCTTCGTGGCTTGAAAAACCAACAGAGTAACAAGTATTAAAGAGAGCAGAATGAGCAGAGATGGGAAGAGAGAAGGAGAGAGAGGGGTCAAAAAAAGGACCCCAAGATTGCAAACAGAAGAGGAACAGGGAAGGAAAGTAGGGGGGGAATATATATGAGGGAGCTGGGAAGGGGGCTTAGTGGAGGTGGAAGGAAAGTAGATGATCTCAGTCTTAGTAGGATTGAGATGGAGAAAATGAGAGGCCATCCAAGTCTTAACAGCAGATAGGCAAGAGGAAAAAGTGTTGTGAAAAGAGAGAAGCAAGGAAGAGAAGGAGAAAAAGATTTGTTTGTCATCAGCATAGAAATTACATGAAAGCTTAAAGGAGCTGATAAGTACAGAAAGAGGAATGATATACAGAGAGAAGAAGGGGGCCAAGGACAGAATATTGGGGTACCCCTAAAAGAAGTGGATAGGAAGAAGACAGCTTCACACCTCATGAAACCCAATAAGAGCGGTTAGAGTGATAGAATGTAAACCACTTGAGCACAGTCCCAGAGAGACCTAGTAAGGAAAGAGAAGTGAACAGAAAAGGGTGATGGAAGTATGAAAAGCCACAAACAGATCAAAGAGAATAAGAGTAGAAGATAGTTGGCTGTGCCCAGCAAGACGAGTAAGAGAGCAGATTTCCTAGGGTGAACGGGACAAAAACCAGACTGCAGAGGAGGATAGAGTGAATAAAGGTGAAGATAAGAGAAGATCTGAGGATAAACAGCCATCTCAAGAAATTTGGATAAAAAAGGAAAGGAGAGAAATTGAGCGGAAATTAGATGAGTGAGAAGCATCAAGGGTAGGTTTTAAAATAATAGGAATTATAACAGCATGTTTGAATAAAAAAGGAAAAATAGAGGATATCAAGGATCGACTGATAAGAACTGTAAGATAGGGAATCAGAGGTGGGTAGATGAAGGAAATGAGGGATGAAGGAATCGGGTCTAAAGGAAAGGCTGTGGGTGAGCACGCACCAAGTAAGCAGAGTTATCAAAATCGTTAAGAGAACAATTTAAGATAGAGATGGAAGGGAAGGAAAGGGAGAACAAGAAGGAGAAGCAGCAAGAGAGGATAATGAAGAATCAGGGAGCAAGGAAGGGGTAAGAGAAGAGGAAGAAGGTGTAGGATTTGAGGAATGGGAACAGAGAAATGTGACTTTGGAAGTGAAAAAACTGGCAAAGTCAGTAGCTGAATGTTTAGACAAGAGGGCAAGGTACAGAGGGCAAAGGGCCAGAATCAATTTGAGTAACTGAAATAAGGAACATGTTACAGCACATTTATTCAAAGATATAGGCAAAACAAAGTCCATTATGTGATTATAAAGAGAGATCATCAGCCAGTCCAAGACTTCAAGATCTGCCACAGCCTAGCATAAGTATGTCTATGCACAGAAACATATGTGTATGCACCGAAAAACATTGTATGTTCAATATAAATAATAGTTATAGTTGTGGCTATTCATTTGTTTACGCTGCTCACAGACAATGCAGATTGTGTTTTATGCCACTGAAAAATTGAACACTGATGTCTACTACAAAAAACAAATATTGCTTATCACAGAAGATTTGTCTGGCAAAAAAATCAGGCATAATACATTACTTACCAGATTAAACAATGTCAGCAAAAAGAAGTGTGCCAGAAAATATTCTAATAAGAGTTCATGTGCCCCTTTAAGTAATTCCTGTGCCAGGAAAACCAGCCTCTGATAATGTGTGTTAGGATGATAATTGCCTCCAGATAACTTCACCACAGAGTATGATAATCAGGATTCTGGTGGCCCTGCTTACCACCAACATTACAAGGGGGCACATTATGAGTTGGCTGGTATACGGTAGAAGTGCTGGTAATACTGTTTACAGGCAATTTTACCGGACTGGCCAAGAACGACTTTGCAGGAACGCAGTTGCAGGAATGACCGGTGCTGGTATCAACTCATCCGGTATTACCAGTGCTGATAATATCAGCAATGATAACAATGGATGGGCTGAAAACCTGCTGCGGTAATACCGGCACAATGGTATCACTGGCATATCATGCAATTGGATTTGCTGGTAATACTGGCAGATATTTGCCGGTAATACTGACAAAAGCAAGGCAGTGATACCTACACCAGAAAGCAGACAATAAATGCATACAGGTGTGGGAAATGAGGCCACGGGTGCACTCAAAGCACCCAGGAGCACCCAATTTACCCGGGAAGACGACAAAAATGCTACACCTTCCTGAAACACAATTCCCTACACAACCATGATGCCACTGATCACAGTCAGCATTGACATGCAGATGCTCCAGGCCAACATGGGGCTGCAGGGGCTGGAGGACCACCAGAGGGAGCAAGAGGCAGTGGAGAGGAGGAGGAAGAAGATTGCAAGAAGGAGAGGCCACGCAAGACCTGCACCTATACCCCCACACCATGGACCTATACTGACATGCAAATCCTCACCCTGTATCGCCTCGACAGGGAGGGCATTGCAGATCTCCTCAACCTGATCTTGGAAGACATACGGAACGGTATCGGCATCAGGATAGCCATACCACCACTGGTAAAGCTGGTGTTGAATATATGACATGATAGGTTATTCATAACGCACTTAATACTCAGAGGTTTCTAAGCGCAGACCCGGGGATCGAACCTGTGGTGCTCCGTGTCTTCTTGCTTCCGAGGCAAGCACATTGCCCCTGAGCTATCCTCCCGAGACCTGCACTTCCTTGGCACAGACACTTCCCAACACACAGTGAGACAGCTGCATGGCAGTTTTCGGCCTGCGTACTCAAGAGTTTTGAGTCAGGTGCTGGACACACTCTTGCACCATTTGGGACAGCACATTGCACTCTCCATCACCCCGGTACAGGTGAATGCCACAAAGGGAAGGTTTAATGTCATAGCCCATGTGCCCAATGTAATGGAATCCCTGGATTGCACGCATGAAGAACCGGTGGCACCCCAGGCCTTGGAGAAATTCTACAGGAATCGGAAGCAGCTCCATTCACTAAATTTCCAGGTCACCTGTGATTCTGATCTCACCATCACCCACTGCTTTGCCCAGTTCCCAGGATAAACCCATGATGCCATGGTCCTGTGGTACAGCAGGCTGTCAGTGCGCATAGACTAGAGGGACATAGGCGCCAATGGACTTGGATATTGGGTGAGTACATGTACCATCCCACTAGCCTTGCTGTACAGGTGATATGCAATAGGCGACACACACACAGAGATTGCATGCCTGACAATTCCCCATAGATGCAGGACCCAGACAGACACCCAACACATGACAGGCAGCAACCCACAGGAGTAGGGCATGACGAACAATTCATCAGTGAATGGCCATGCCATTCTTCCCAAAAGGCCGTCCCCACACAATGGACTACAAGTACCAGAATGCAACATCACACATCCCACTATATGCATGGACTGACCATTTTGATGCTGCTGTTATGGGCAATGCTTACACAGATCACCATGATGCACACCTACGTCTATTCCCCTTGCAGGTGACTCTGGATACCCACAACTTCTGTGGCTTGTGACTGCATACAACCAGGCCCATATCTGCACTAGGGCATCAATTGAGCGTTCCTTTGGCTTGTGGAAGGCCCACTTACAATGTCTACACTGGACTCGGGTGCACTCATGTACAGGTCAGAAATGGTGGGCCAAATAATGTTGACATGTGCTATGTTGCACAACATATGCATCCATCCAGCTCCACATTCCGCTGCCCTCGGATGTGGACTTGCCACCCCCTAAGGAGGATTACACAGTGTCTGCAGGCGCAAAGCATTCATCCACTGAGTGTGTAGAGGTCAGCCTGGGCAACTGGCTCACCAGGAACCTAATGACAACTTCTTCAGATAAAGCCACCAAATTACACTCCCCTTGCACCTTCGTAAAGTAAACACTTTTCTGCTTACATTAAACACTTGCACTCGATAAGGAATGCCCTGTCATTGCTTCAAGTGAATATTTTTTTAATCTTGCAATGTGTAACTAAAATCTCCACAACAGCATCGCCCTCCCCAAAACACCCACCCTCATAATCACCCTCCTCAAACCACTCACCATCAGAATCATCCTCCCCAAACCACCCAACTTCAAACACACCCAACCCAAAACACCCCCCTTCAAACACACCCTCCCCAAAACAGCCAGCCTCAAACACACCCTCCTCAAAACACCCACCCTCAGTACACCCCCACGGTGTCCAAATGACATTTCCTGGCCCTCTTGGCCATGGGGGCCTGCTCCTGCTCCTTGGAGATGAGGTGGCTCAGTGAAGGGAACTTGAGGTGTTGGTTAGGGAGCCCTCTGTGGAGATAACAGAAGTGGATGGCTCAGACACCTGGGACTGAGGTAGTGTAGGGTTAGCTGAATGGCCTTGTTCAATGACTCTACAGAGGTCGAGGAAGAAACGGTGTGCTCACCCACTCTCTGCCCCAGTGTTACCATGGTTGTGGTGGCATGGCCGAGTGAGAGGACAATCCTGCAGGGTCAGCCCTACAGAGAGTCCAGCATCACCTGCATTTCCTACAGCTGCTGACCTGCAATTGAGTAGATAACTGCCTGCAACCTCTCAATGTCATCCAGCCTTGCACGTATAGTGTGCATGTTGTTGTCAGGCAGTGGTGTTGGGCTGTGTTGGCTTTGTGGATGGGCTGAAGCATGGTTTGGTATCGCCATCCTCCTCCACTTCCTCCTCCTCTTCCGCCTCCACTTCAGTTATAGGGACATGGGCCCTGCCACGATGTGCCAGGGGCGGCACTCTGCACGATGGGGATGATGGTGTTATGGCTCCCTGTGGTCTGTTAACCACTGCTGTGATGGTCACGGTGTGTTCCACTACAGGTGATGGCTTTGGCATGGCAATGGGAGCTGTGGTGACAGCTCTGTCACTTGTCTGGTTGGTGGACGGCACTAACCACTGGCATGGGGATTTTGTCCCCCTTGGGGCTTTATTTTATGTCCACAGTGGTGGTGGGTGGCGGTGGAGTTGGTGGTTGTGGTAGCCCAGCAGCCCTGCCCTGATGCTTGCCCCTGCTGGTGAGTGGTGGGCCTGTGCAGGGGTGGGGCAGTTGATGTGGCTTTGATCCAGGGTCCAGCTTCTTTGCTGTCTATGGACTGTGTTCCTGTTGGAAATGTAATGACATGGTGTAGTCATCTAGCAGACATTTCTGTGGCATTACATTACACTCATGCCATGCAACATTGTGTCCCCCCCAGAGTTCCACATTTCATGTGGATCGCTTGGGTGCTTTTATTTATTTATTTTAATTTTTGTAACGCGCCAACATGCCCGTGGGCCTCAGGGCGCACATAGAACAAGAACAAGACGAGGACAAACAAGAAAAGTGGAAAAAAGGAGAAATGGGTCAGGAAATTATTCCAAGTTGAATAAGTGAGTCTTGACGGCACGTTTGAACGCGGTATAACTCTGGATCTGCCGTATACCTACTGGCACTGTGTTCCACAAAAGGGCACCCTGAGCATCCAGTGTTGTGCCTCCAAATTTGGCTGTCCTGAATTTGGGATAATTGAGAGTGACAGCCAAAGAAGAACAAAGGTTCCTCACGTTGGGTTTGATGCCTATACGGGATGACAGATAGGTTGGGCTGCTAAAACTGAGGCATTTATGGGTCGTAGTAAGCATCTTATGCGTTATGCAGTGTTTAACGGGTAGCCAGTGGAGTCTTTTCCTAAAAGTAGAGATGTGTGTGCGACATGACTGATTGAAGATGTTACGCACGGCATTGTTCTGTGCCACTTGTAAGGATTGAATATTAGAGGCTGTGGTGCCCGCCAGGAGGCTGTTACAATAGTCCAATCTTGAATTTATCAATGCAGTGGACAATAGAGCACAGTTCTCTTCCTATATGAATGGTCGAATATATCTGATTCTCTTGTTTATAACACTACAACTAGATTTTATGCTAGAAATATGGGGTTTCATGGAGAGTACCTCATCAAGAACTACTCCCAAGGTCTTGACTTTCTTTTGAACTGTGATGGTGTTGTTGGCAATATGAAAAGAGGCATAGTTAGGATCCAGTTTTGCCCGGGTGTTTTTAGATGCCACAATAAGGAGTTCAGTCTTTTTATCATTAAGGGCCAGGGAATTACAAGCCATCCAATCTTGTATGGCTTTATATATTCGGTTAATTGTTACCGAGTCACTACTGTATGAGCCACTCAACTGAATAACAACCTGAGTGTCATCGGCGTAGTTTGTATATTGCACTCCTAGTTTGTTCAAAAGATCGAGAAGGGGCCGGATGTAAAGGTTGAAGAGCAGCGGCGACAGACAGGAGCCCTGAGGAACACCACATGTCTGAGAGATAGGGGAAGATTGTTTATCACCCACGCAAACCCTTACCATTCTGGGACCCAGAAAGGAAGTGATCCATTTGGATGCGATTGCAGAGCAGTTGGCGACCTCTCCGAGCCTTGACACTAGTAAGCTGTGACCAACTAGGTCAAAGGCCGCAGAGAGGTCCAATAGCATGAGCAGAGCAGCTTGGTTTTTGTCAGCTATGCTAGCAAGTGTAGATTTGAGATCAAGCATAGCTGTCTCAGTTCCATGACGAGCCCTATATCCCGACTGATGGGTGCCCAAGATATCTGATTGGTGCTGATTTTGCTCTGATTGGTGCTCCTGCATGTATGTGGTGGTGATGCATGCTGAGTGTGTACACAATGCATGCATGTGTACATTGCCTGTTGGCCTGCCAAGGTGGGTTTTTGTTGTGGGTGTGGTGGGGCATCACTTTCTGATGTGGACGATCTTGGCACACATGGGTGCTTCTCGTATGTCCATGTGCATGCATGCTCATTTCAACCAAATTGCATGTGCATTGGTATGTTTATCTGCATCCACTGGCATGTGTGTATGCGTTCGCTGGACATTTTCTGTGCCTGCCATGTGTCAAACTTTTTCCCATGCTCGTTCTGTGCATATATGCTGGTGGATGCATGCGACTGGGGACTACATGCACATGTACATGCAGTTGTACTTACTGCCATCACCTTGGGTCCCTGAACCAGCCTCTCCACTCCTATCCCCTCAATGCCCTCCATGTGGAGGATGCTGCTGGCTGTCTCCTCCCAGGGCATGAGGCGGAGGTTGTCCACTGTGCCTCCTCCGGGGCCAGCGCACTTTCTCCTGTGCTTTGCAATGAGGCTACAGACCCTTGCATTCAAGTAATTCCCACCTTTTCAGTAATCCCTGGTACTGCAGAGGAGAGTACCCACAGAAGTCACCCTTGCCATCACTTCTGCCCATATGGCACTCTTCATCTACACACTGCACTTCTGGCACTTACTCCCAAACATTAAGAATACTGTACCACAGCATCGGACAATACAGTGACTATGCCTCTGAGAATGTAGGCTTGCAAAACCGGAGATCAGGTGCCTGGGACATCTTATTCTGGGACATCTTTTGGCAGTACTTCTGGGACTGGATGGCAGTAGGAACTGGGGGATTCAGGGCGGATTTCTTTTTTTAAATGACCATTGCCGGCCACCTGTTCTTGTGGTGATGCTATTTCCAGCACTGCTAATACCAGCGCCGGTATTACCGGCAGTTTGGATGGCAGTATCAGTATTACGGTGTGCAGGTATTATCGTTTCTGGTGGGGGATGGGTGCGCAGCTATGGACTCATAATATGCTGGTAATTCTGGTGATTGCCCCGCTGCTAACAGTAGTACCAGCACACCTGTGTTACCAATGTTTTACTGGTGCACTCTCAATGAGCCCTGTGAACAAAGCAGTGACAACACTTACTCGAGCACAACTCTACAGATAAGACGCATACAAGCCACCCAATTATACTCCCTAAAAAAGGATAATTAGCCACAAAAAAATTGGAGTACAAATATGCCCAACAAAAAAGGGAAAACAATGAACAAATTGGATCCTACCCCCTGTTTCCACCCACAACATTTTACTGATATGTTCATGTCAATAACCAGCATAGCAGTAGGATAGGAAGGAGCTCTGACAATATTACCGCCCAATCTCAGGAAGAATTCTAAAGGGAAAGAACATCTATTTGAAATAAGCCTTTTGGCAAAGCAGGTTACTTTTTTTTATTCTTTAAAAGATCATGTGATTCCAAGTGGAGAGTATAATCTGATCAGAGCCCTGCTTGTAACCCGTACATAGGAACTGAAATACCCAGGCACATAATACACCATATAGTTGTTTTCCCCATCCTTCCTCGCCCCATCCTAGATGAATTTCAGTGGAGATTCACTGAGGTTCTTTTAAGGGCCCCTCTTCTGCAATTCACTGTTTTCGGTTAAACATGGTGCATGGGGATGCTGGAGGCACTGAACACATAACACCTGGTTAAATTGAAAGGCCCTTAGCAGGTGAATAAACAAGGAAACAGAGTGTGCAGTTTCCTACACTGTTACTAGAGTAAACAACTGGTTTCCTTCACAGTACTGCACTGCCCAAACATCAGACTTGTTTTTATTTTAAGTTGCTGATTTATTCTTCACCCCTGGAAGGTTCTCCTGTACCACTCTCCCCACTCCCCAGTAGCCTGTGCTGGCTTCCAATACTAGTTGAGAGTTCTGCAAAAGGTGGGGTGCTTGTAACAGATAAACATTTCCTGGGATATTTTCATACCCACAATACTTTGCAAGCAGAAAATATTTAAAACCTCACCACAAAATTATGAGCAGTATGAGAAAATGTCATCCATACACACAATTATATGTCAGTGCAAACCACATTGTATGCAACAACCGCTAATTTTGGGATTATGCAGGTGCTCAGTGAAGCCATTGTGTATAGCAGAGAATTGCCATAGCATTTATTAGGATCTAGGCCCAGTGGAACTCTGAACCCTTGGAAAGCATGCAGCTTGAGTGAAAAGCAATGTACCGGTTTGAATATTCATTGCAGGAATGCTATGTATGGGAATTGGCAGGCATAGCCCATACCCATCATCCTTTGTAGACCAAGTAGATGATATTGCAATGTTACTCTCCACTTACAGGGTAAAATTAGCTATGCTAAAGAAGATGAGGCTGAGCGTGATATGTGCCTACTCAAGATCCGTAGAGGGCTCATTAATATTTGAGTTTTACAATGCCTTAACTTGGAAGGGTACCACTTCAAAGCACCTGCGTGAGATATGTACAAAGCATAGGAGTCATGGTGTGAGGTTACACAACCAAGTAGCCTGCTTACTCACAATCAGTATCCAATATTTGAACTTACAATTGGGTTATAAATGGTGAGTGAAGCTTTTAAATGCACGACTGAACATTATTCATATTACAACCAACATAAAACTGCTGTGGCTTGTGCCTTTTGAGTTCTTGAGAAGGTGGGAATTGACTGTGTGCTTGCTAAAACTCTTCTGAGTGGCACCCAGAGAGAAGCTGGGCAAGCGCATATGTGCACAGCTTAGAGGGAAGAGTGAGGTGGGTTGGTCAGGGACTGTGACAAGGATAAATGTGGTTGGGTAGTGGGGGCCTACAATGAGGAATAGAGTGTGGGGGTAATGATATGGATTACTATTGGGTAATGGGACAGTGAAGAGGGATGCAGGGTAGTGACACAGATTACTATTGGGTTACTGGGATGAGGAAGGTGGATGTGGGTAATGACATGGATTAATGTTGGGGTACTGGTTCGAGAAAGAGGGGCATGGGGTAAGGAGATGGATTACTGTTGGGTGCTGGGACGAGGAAGAGGGATGTGGTGGTAATGACATGGTTTACAACTGGGCTACTGGGAAGAGGAAGAGGGATATGGAGGTACTGACATGGGTTACATTTTGAGTATTGGGATGAGGAAGTGGGATGTGGGGGTAATTACATGAATTACTATTGTTGTCTGGGATGAGAAAAGGGATGCGGTTAATGACATTGATAACGATTTGGGAACTCCGATGAGAAGGGGGAGGTGGGCGTAATGACAGGAACGAGGAAGAGGGATGTGGGGGTAATGACAAAGATTACTATTGGAGTAGCAAGGAACTGTGAAGAGGAAGGATGAAGTGGAGTAGTGGGGGACTGTGATAAGGGAGAGTGAGATAGGTATAGTGGGAACTGTGACAAGGAAGAGCGAGGTGGGTAGTGGGGTATTGTGTTAAAGAGTGAGGTGAGGATAGTGGGGGGCCGTGACAAGGAAGAGTGGTGTGTGGGTTGTGGCGAACAGTGACAAGGAAGAGTGAGATGAGGTAGTAGGGGACTGTGATGAGGATGAGTGTGGTGGGGTATAGGGTGACTGTGACAAGGAATAGGGTGTGGGGCTAATGACATGGAATACTATTGGGTTAACTAGGATGAGGAAGAGTGATGTGGGGGTGACATGGACTACTTTTGGGGTACTGAGATGAGGAAGAGGGTTGTGTGTTAATGTATTCTGGGTTGTGGAATCTGCACATTTTAAGAGGTCATAGGGGGACAAAGATCTGTAACTGCTTGGCAGAAGCAGACCTAATGTAAACCAATTCCAGCAGATGAAAGGCCTATGAATCTAGGATCATCACTTTAGAAAAGTAAGAACCTTGTTTCCCAGCTTGCCCTGTTCTCTTGTTTCCTGACACCTTTGCAGTCTCCAAGATTTTGTGTTTTATTGAGGGCCAAACTGAAACCCGGGAGTCGCGGGTCAGTTGACATCTATGGGTACTTACACTTTGCATGTGGCCCTCCAATTACAAAGCCATTGACTGCTTTACAATTTTTGAACACTCTCTCCACTCCTTCCACCCACTGTCCGGATAGAGGCTTTTTGTACACCTGACTAATCAATATCTCTTTCCTGTTAGAGGCGTTATGACATGGGTACAGTACTATTTCCCCTTCAGTTTCGTAGCCAAGTACCACTTCTTTGTGGTTTGCACTTTCAATTTTAATAGCATACAATATAGTGGAACCTTGACCCCTTTAACCAAAAATATATCTAAGGTGGGGTGCATGCATTTAGGATCAACCTCGGGAGAAAAAGCTCACGGAGTCCAAATAATGGTTTTGCTGCTGCAGTTTGTAGTAAACACAAAGAAAACACATTATGTAAGGCCTGCAAGGATAGACATGCCATTTTCTTTTATTTTATTTCTTGCATATTTATAAGGCACATATACAACAAAACTGTGTTTCAAAGTGCCACAAGGCAAAATGGAGGGGAGCAAGGGAGCAAATAATGAAGACAATTAATAAACTAGAAAAGACCGGCATACCTAGTAGGCCTTGTGACATTCGGTGCGTGCAAGTGGAGTGAAAAGAAAAATGAAAAATGAGGGATGTGTGGGAGGGGCTAAGTGCTATTTGGCTCCCCTAGAAGAGGAAGTACTGGAGGTGTCTGTTGGGGAGGCAACAGGTAAGTGCACAGGTGAAGACATCCCAGGCAAAGAGGGGGGTCTACTGCCCAGAGAGGTAAGTGCAGGGTGCAGGCAAACCACCTGACAGGCAGCTGTGGGCCCAGAAGGCAGTGCGAGTGGGTGCTGGGGGAAATTGGGCAGAAGGCCAGGCCCCTATTGGACTCTTGATAGGACAAGACCGCCAATCTCAGCTATAGAAGGGATGGTCATGCCTTATGAATTAATGCGCAGGGATGGATATAGAATTCTCTGGAGGTGGAGAGGAAAAGATGCTGGAAAAGCAGCAGGCATAGATGAGAAGTGATAGAGGTCGAAAGGTTTGTGAGATGATAGTGACTTCGGGGAGGCGCGTGAGTAAGGGGGAGTTTCTCAGCTCTGAAAATAATTGCTGAAGTGAGCGGGAAGAGAGGAGCACAGGTCAGCGTGATGGATGAGTGAAGCCTGACAAGTGAGAGGTGTGCGAAGGACCTGTATGCAGACTTCATTCTTGTTAGGGGCAAGAAATGTGTTTCATTATATGGTCCAATGTGTAATATCAACCTTTAAAATGTAGGAAAAACCTTTGACCAAGTAACAGCCACTTCGAACGTGCGCGCTTGCACACACACACACACACACATACAGACACTCACACACACACACATTCCTCAAAACCAGATGATATACCATAGCCTTTTACTTAGTCTACATTATCTCACTATACATTTTTTAAAGTCTGCATTATCACCCATTAGGTAGTTGATCAAATTTAGCAGACGCTATTTCTGTTTTTTTGTATTAGATGATGGTTTGATTTTTTTCTTTCTAGCGCTTAGTCCTCTTTATGATTGTTTGATTACATGGGTTTTGATTATCTTCAGTATTTCTATTTGCAAATAAAATACCGACCGTATTCTCAGGGGTCACTAATTTGGCTATATTGTGAAAAGATTGCAAAAAGCTAGGGAAGGAAAGCAAACTTTGACCTCGATCCACAAAACATGTTCCTTACTTGCAAGTGTCAACACATAGGGAAAATGAATGCAGTTTGCATGACCGCTAAATCGCCAAAGACATATCTGCATGCAAAAACTCCTGCGCCTACATTTTGGCTCTCGTGCGAAATGTGCTTTTGTTGGGCTTTCAGCTGTATGTTCAGATAATCTCTGAGGGCTTGGATTTTTCACAAATGATTAGCTCTAGTATACGCAGTACCCTCGTACCTTTCCCTACATCTGGTCTGCTGTGTCACAGGCCAATATACATTGAGATATTTTTCAAAACCCTCCTGCCTTTGCTGTGCCTGTAATACTCTTTTTTAATTTGATTTTGTACCTTTATACCCATGAAATCGAGGCGGAAATTAAACCTAGCATTGCAGCAACAGGTCTGTAATATTCTGATCATGGTTGGTGTGAGTCGAAAAGAAACTTCACACTGGAATCAGGGTCTCTCCAACAACCTTCTTCTGCTATATTGCCAGCCATAACTCCACCATCCCCCCCCCCCCCCGTCACTTAACCTTCCTCACTTCATCTCCACAGTGTAACCTAAAAAGAGACCCTCCTTTATAAAAGAATGTGGATGGGAACACGCACATATTCCAAAGACCTCCTCAGGCTTCAACAGAAAGTCACTTAGCCCATGTGAATTCAGCCCAACAAGCTGCCTTCATCTCCAAAAGAGATGCTCTTCTGCTGTGCAGAGGAGTCTTCTTCACTGTCACTTTATCTTCAGGAATTAATTCAGTATCAGGTAGCTCCCCTTCCCTTCAGTGACAGAGTTCTGTATCACTGCTGGTCAAACCCGTCTGCTAAACACATGACACAACCAGTACTTTTTTTGAAGAATTATGCAATTTTATTAATCTATTTTGTCACATTTCCATTTTCTATAGGAGAACTTTTAGCCCTAACTATTGTGAGGCTGTTGGAATGAGTGTTTTGTTCGTCATTCGTTGCTTGTCTGACTAGCAGTGTCTACTTTCAAGGACAACCTTTTTCTAGGGGTGTACTGAACTTCAGATTCGAGTAAGTATTCTGCCAAATATCAGCTGAAAAATGGCTATTTGGCTCCGGTCGATTAGTTCCTTGTTTTGCGGATTTTGCTGAATACATCCTCTTCTCATTTGAATGCTATGTAACAACTCATAGTGGCAAGTAAGGAGTGCAGATTGCAAAGGAGAATTGAATTTGGCATGTTGGCATTGCCAATGCTTTTTGTTCATTGCAACCTAGCACTGTGCATCCATGAAGCCTGGCACTTTCAGTAGCACTGGTTTTCTCTATGCAACATCATAGTTTGCATGCTTTAACGAAGGATGAGATGTTGAATAAAATAAGCAAAATACAGGAAACCTGGAAAGACATATTGAAATAGTTATTTCTTTTTAAATGTCTGTTTCAAATTTGGAACATGATTTATTAAATAAAACAGCAATTTGGCTTTATATTCGGGTTCGGCCGAATGCTTGGCAAACTATTCTGTATTCAGCAAAATACAAAATATGCTATTTGATACACTCCGACTACTTTTCTCCCCTTCTTTTGATTGCATATTGTTTCAGAGCCTCCTTGGCCTCGCTCTCATATTCTCTGATGAGGGGATCTTCTTGATATCCATCCATGCATGTTGCATTGTGCAGCAGTCCTGTCTGAATAGTCCTTTCGAACATGTTTTCTAGCGTGCTATATGGGATGTTTCGATAATCTCATAAGTGTTGCTACAGAATGTGTTCCACGGGCTGATTTTTGAGACAGGACACTTGGCTTTCTTTATGTTGCTCATGATGCGTTCGACCGTGCCATTGGCTTGTGGCTAAAGAAACGTGCCTAAATCCCAGGCATTTAGCTAAGTCTTTTAAATTCCTGACTTGTAAATGGTTGTCCATTAGTCGGATTGACCATCTTTGGTATGCTGTATGTTGTAAACATTTTGTTGAGAGCAGGAATGATCAGTGTACCTGGAGTATTCATCCATTGCTGTCAGAATGTAGAGACCACACAGGTTAGGTTCCAAGATATTGCTGCTGCTTGCTCTCACACAGATTGTGGTACAGGTGGCTCTACACTGTAAAAATACATTTGAATCATTGGGTTTTCAAAATCTGTTTAATTACCCCACTGCAATTACTTTCAACTCCAAGAACGACCTCCAACAGGCCTATGCTGGGAAAGTGAACTTTTTGCTTCACTTGTCAACAAAAGAAAAAGTTATTGTTAGAGTTTTTCTCCCACTTTGCTATGTGAAGGATGAACCATCCACATATTTTGTATTGGTATCCAATCCACTAGCCGGGAGGTATCTCACCAAGCTTCCTTTCAACCAACAACCCCTAGCTCCCAACACAGCAAAATGGCGACCAAATACTAGTGCTTGTTGTCACTGAGACTTTAACTCTGTGGCAGATTCACTTCTCTATCTCCTATACACGTCCCAGGAAGAGGTTTCTTCAGCCTTTGCTGCAATCTAAATATTTTACACAATGCAAGGTAGTTCTTTTTTATTTATTGCAGGCGAATCTGCAATTAGGATCCGAAAGAGGATTCTTAAACTATAAGGTGGGTTTTTTGTCTTTATGATACCACGACAATATGACTTAACTTTTACTGGATGACTATTTAACCTTTGATGAATCTTTTTATACACTGGATTTTTAATAGTTTGTGATTATTTATTGTATCTAATTTGTTCCTCTTCAATTGTTTTAAAAATATTAATACAGTGATATGGATTTGTATGCTTACTTTTTGTACGTAATCCGTTTATCTGCTTTTATTACTTAATTAATTTGTTTGAATGAAGCAAATTTTAAGCTATTTGACTGAGGTAGAGGTGTTATGTGAACGGGTTCGGGTGCTGTGTGTAAGCCACTGTTTGGCATATATTGCATCTCTTTATAACACCCTCTACTAGCAGGTGCATCTTAGGAAACAAGACTTTCTGGTGTAGCATTCTCTTGGTTGATACTATCCCTCCAGGGCCTTCATGAGCCAAATCTGCTGACATAAGGACTTCGGATTGCAATTTTATGCCCCTTCAGTAGTATGAGGGATTCTCACATAGATACGTTGTCTCTCACTAACAACAGATTATTGAGTTTCCCCTTGGTCATCACTATTTGTCTTCATGTCCACTGCCTTGCCATGTCTCACTTGCCAGGGCACCTTGAGATGATGAATAAGGCCACATCTTGCCGGGGCTCATGTTGGATAGCTTCCAAAGTTGAACCTGATAACTTGGCATGATGAGCAACATCAGTGATGTTATTGATCACCTATGGATGGGGCTTTATGCAGTGTCTGTACCAGGTGTCGAGGAAGAAAATCAGCCGGGCTTGCCTTTTTTCCCAAAGCTGTGTATAATGGGAACATTGTAGTCCTTTAAAGGAATAGTGCGCTCTAAAATATTATTGCCTTAAAAGATGGGCAATAGTCTAAAACATACTTTAAACATATTTTTTATGAAAGTTCCTTTGTAAATCTTTGAGCAAACGAGGCTCAAAATGTTTACATGGGAGCATCCATTTTGCCATTTTAGGCAGCCTCCTCGCTCTGCCCTGGAGGCACTAAACAAGCAGCAAAATCCCCCAAATGGGAGCCTTTGCTTACTGTAGCCAGAGCAGAGCTGCATGAGCTGCGGAGGCTACCTTCACTTTCATTTTACGTTTTCGGTGCTCCACAAGCCCAGGGAAGCACATAAAGGCCCTCATTACGACCCTGGCGGAAAGTGACTGACCGGACCGCCACAGCGTAAATAGAGTTTCCGCCATTGCACGATGGAGCAAAGTGCGGCCCATTCCGACCCATCGGGCACGAGCACCACGGCATGGCGGAAGTGCAAAGTCCGCGATGGCGGAAATGACCCCAAAACGGCCCAAAACGGCCCACACCGCCGCCGTACGGCGCCCTAGGTGCAATACCGCCACCCATCTTAGCGGACACCGCAGTGACCGCCAACCGGAAAGTACGGTGACCGTAAATATACGGAAACGGAAGTAAAAACATGGGCCCGGAACGGGAAACATCCCGCCGTACACCTATAAAACCACAAAATCCACACAACCACTAAAAACACTACCCTGAGACACACCCCAACCCGTCATCCACCCTAGCGAAACCAAGAAAAATGGGAAAAGTAGCGAAGAAAGCGTGCGACCGCAAGCGGCAGGTGCACTTCTCCCGTGAGGAACTCACCGTGCTAACAGAGACCCTCCAGGAGAATGCTGCCGTCGTCTTCTCCACGCAAATGACCAGGACGGCACTTGCGAACAAGAAGGCCATATGGGCTCTGGTGGCACAGCGTGTAAGTGCGGTGGGCACCGCACCCCGCAACCCACAGCAATGCAGAAAGCGATGGGACGACCTGCGGATACGCGTCCGCAGCATACTTTCTGCCAACCGCAACATTGCCACAGCCACCGGGGGAGGTCCTGAATCACCCATCAAGTTGACCCCCTGGGAAGAAATCTGTGCCTCCACCATCGGAATGGAGAGCATAGAGGGAGTCGGAGGGATGGAGAAAGGAGTGCAGACATCCGAAGATTCAGGTAGGTGGGCCAAATAAAACAATGCTAAATCCACAATGTCCAATCATGTGAAGTACCATGTGTCCACATAGTGCAACAGAAACACATGTCCAGGAGAACGTCCACACACATCGGCCTGATAGCGCACTTTAAAACTCACAATAAATACATAAATAATTAAAAACCCCTAAAACACCCACTACACGTGCAGCAGGCACACCCTAACTGCAGGCTGCCAAACAACTGCACCCTCACTCCACACACAAATGAAAGCACCTCCAAGGCCCCGACCCAAATCACCCTCAGGTACCACCCCAATGCATGTGACACAATGCCATTCCAATACCCACAGACCCATTAATAACCCTCGCCCTCCTTTACTCCACCACAGGGTCCGATCCAAACGACGAGCATCAGGACACCCCTCCCAGCACACCTGCAAAGAGGGCCAAGACCAACGGCCAAAGACCCTCCACCTCAGCTGCACGCATCAAGACACGGCAGCAGCACAAATCAGGTGGCAGCACAGAGGAGGGAACATCAACAGGCACCCCAGCAGCCAGCATGCCCACAACACCACCACCACAGGTCCCCCCAACGGATGCCACAGAAGGCACTGCCTCTGGTGGCAGCAGCACCATAGGTGACACCCCATTGATGGCAGCATGCTCCGACACAGAAGACGGGGATGTCGAAGTCAGATCCATCCATGACCTGTCCCAATCCCCCTGTCTGTCCCATCCCGTACAACATGAGGATACCACGCAGGGGCACCCACAAGACGACGACTGGCCATCCCCCACAAGCCCTGTGGCAAGGCAACATGAGGTCAACAGCCCCTCTGTGACACCCCCGCAAATGGCCATGGCCCAGCAGAGGCAACAGTCCCTCGACCAGTTAATCGTGCAACAGCAGCAACTGGCCACGCTCCTCAAGGACCATGCCGATGAATGTGGGGGCACTAAGGCAGACATAGAAACATCAACTGAGACACTTAGGGCAGAAATGGAGAGAAGTACAGAGACACTAAGGGCACAAATGGAGAGTAGCACCGAGAGCCTGAGAGTCCAAATGGAGAGAAGCACCGAGAGCCTGAGGGGGGAACTGCATGCGACGTCCAAAGACGTATGTGCCGAACTTGCCGCAGTGCGCCGTGTGCTCACTGAGCTCTCACAAACACTTAGGGACATGCATGGACGTGAGCAGGCAGAGACATCATCCGTTGCAAGTTCCGTCCAGGGCAGCCCCCAACGTAGATCTGGGAGGAACCTGCGCTCCACAGGCAGGGGTGCCCCTGATACCCGCAGAGGGGGCTTGCAATAGCGACAGCCCACTGACAATGAGCATCTTTGGACACTGGTGTTCGGGGGGGAGGTAGGAGGGTGGAGGGGGTGTGTTGGGCTCACTTGGGTGGCGGGTCGATAGGGTGTTCAATATGATATCACATATGCCATAAACAGTGCACGATCAACCAATGAGATGTGTGGACAATGATCTTTGTGTACTAGGCCATCATAGGCGTACAGTCCATATTGTGCATGTACCAGACACACACAGTACCACGAGTCCCGTGTCCATGTATCAGCCACCAGGCGTGAGTGCTAGAAGCATGCATCAATGAGATGCTGACGAATGTCACGGCCCTCCGGTGCCTCGCAGACTCCTTGAGGTGCTGACACATCCCCACCCTCATCATGACCATCATCAGGTGCTTGCAGTTCTGCGTCAGGGGGCATGGGCACATTTCTACGTACGCACATGTTGTGGAGCATGACACATGCCATCACCATCTTTGCAACCTTCTCATGGCGGTACAGGAGTGCCCCGCCAGACCTGCTGAGGCAGCGGAAACGACCCTTCAGTAGGCCGAATGCCTGTTCAATGACTACACGGGTACGTGAGTGGGCATGGTTGTAGTCCTCCTCATGCTGGTCCCGTGGGTTCCGGACTGGTGTGAGGAGCCATCTCTTCAGTGGATATCCAGCATCACCTGTATGTGGACGATAAACGTATGATGTGGAATGCCATTGCTACGTACGCTCCCCCCCCCCCCCCTTCCTGCCAGGTCATTGCCGAATCACATACCCCACATTATCATGCATGTAATGAGACTCACCGAGTAGCCAGGATCTGTTCCCTGCGTGTCGCTCCATGTAGCGTGGTATTGTAGAGTTCCTCAAGACCATAGAATCATGGGTTGATCCAGGGAATCGGGCACAACAATGTGTAATGATCCTGTTGGAGTCACACACCATTTGTACATTCAGGGAATGAAATTGTTTTCGGTTGCGGTACTGGGCCTCCATGGCATGTGGGACGACCAATTCCACATGGGTGCAGTCGATGGCACCAATGCAACCCGGTATGCCGGCAAGTGCATGGAATCCCACTTTTGTGTTGGTAATTTCCTGCTCCGAGCGTGGTAGAGAGATGTAGTCGTCTGCGTGCTGCAGGAGGGCATCGAGCACTTGCAATAGTGTCCGTGAGAACAGTGGCTGAGAAATGCCATGCAACTGTCCGACTGTGTGCTGGTAGGTGCCTGTGGCCAGGAAGTGTAGTACAGACACCACCTTCAGTAGGGGTGGGATGGCGGTTGGGCTATCTATCATGCTGACAAGGTCAGCCTGTGTCATGTCCACAATGGCGGCTATGGTGTCCCGGTCCAAACGGTAGAGGGTGTGGATCTGCTCATCAGTGAGGTTGAACGGATGTGCTCGGAGGCGTGGGATTGCGGGCTGCCTGCGTGGTGGTAGTGGCTGTGCTGGCGGCCCTTGCTGGCCCTGTCTTGGCCTCCTCCTCCTCCTGCGTCCCCTCCGTGCGGCCGGTTGTAGTTGGTGTTCGTCTTCTTCTTGGAGTTGGAGTACTTGTAGTGCTATCAGGTCCCCCAGGGCCAACATCGCGAGTCCTGCCGGTAGCATTTCGGAGTGGGTGTGGTTGTGGGAGGAGACTGGGTGTGCAATTTATGTGTTTTCAGGCTGTATGGCCTCCACCTGTGGTGATTCATTCCACCTTTGCAAGCTGCTCTCCCCTTTGGCCGAGCACGTCCCGCACACAACGCTGCAATTCGAGGAATGGCATCTTGCTATTGCAATCATGTATTTGTACCCGATGGCCGTGTAACATTTGTTGATATGTACATTCGGCTATGGTCCCATTGTTTCACATGCAATCTTAGCAGTCGCGAACAGACTTGTGAAGGGTCAGTGGAACGTAGTACTCGAGTAACGGTGGGCCCTCATGCATCACTGTACCGAGTTGCACCGACGGGCGGGGCGTCCCATTTGTGGGTGAAGGCAGTTGCCATTTTCACACACAGCCGCACTAGATGGATTAATTTGTGATTTCAAACGGCCACAGATGCCTTTTCGACGTGATGTTGCAAATGAGGAATTCGAAGGGCGGCGCTTTCGGTTTTCAGCTAGCGGCGAGGAGATGCCCACAGGTCTGACTGCAAATATAACGTTCTATTGTTCAATGTCCTTGAGACAGGGGCCATGGCGAGGATGCAATGATTGATATGAATAGTTTGGGATGCGCAATAGCGACGTGGGCGATGAGGCCGGACGTTCCCAAATACATGTTACTTCACAACACTGGAATTACGGGCTGGGGCACTGTGGATTTTGCAGGCTGCATAACGCACAGACTCAATGGATATTTCTAATGTTATGTGAGTAAATATTCAGGCGTTTTTATACCGGGATGAGGGAATGATGAATGGATGCATGGGCAGATGATTTGATACAGAGTTTGCCATGTACAGGGCTTCTTGGAACCTATCCGCCTCCCCTGCGCTATGTGATGCAGGGCTGCCATAGTGGGACCATCGTCTATCTGGCCTTGTTGAGCCCTCCCTGTCTCGACGCGCCTTCAGACACTTGTGTCCATGCACGTTAACATTCCCATCTGATGGATTCTGTTTTCACAGACGCATGCACAGGTACACTCGTTTGTGATGGTGTTTACACCTCGATATAGATGGTTATGAGTCGCAAGTGGTTTTGGGGTGGTGATGATCCTTTGGAGTGGGCTAGCATGCATATGGCTGTGGATTTCGTGTGATCATTGAAGTGAGTTGTTCGAATGTAGTTCTGATGGCCATTCTGTTCTTTTTCTTTTCTTTTGGTTGACAGGTATCTCCTCCCCTTTTGCCACTGCCATCTGTATGCCACTCCTGCAGATGGCTTTTACTCCCGACACCTGCTGCTTCGTGTTAATCAGTGGAGCAGCATTACGATCTTATGGGACGATCGCCAATGGGCCACATGCCCTTACGCAGTACTAGTGGCTCGGAGCAACATTTCGGCCTTTCAGCTGGACTAGTGCCTCCCCATTGGGACGGCCCTGCGGTTCTGTGCGCTTCCATGTTGCCTTTTCGTACGTGAATGTGGCTCTGTGTACCATGATGGGACAGGGCGTCACACGAGTAGTAGCTGGTCATGTATTGCGGATGCAGCCCACAATGGTGAAATGTGTTTTGGAGTTCATGGCCTAATGGCTGTATGGGCTTGGTGATTTTGTTGTGCATTAAATTTCTATTCTGATATGGGCCGTGTAGCGTTCTTCTTTGCGAGTGATGTGGCATATTCCTATTTGGGGTGCGATGTATTGTGAGGAGATCTGCTTTGGGTTCCAGCTTCGGAGTTTAGTTGCGTGGTACTGTGCTGGGCGCGTTTGCCTACGACGCCCAGTGAGGTCAGGGATGGGGGCTGCCAATATGACTGTTTGAATGTTGTCATGCTCAGGGGCGGGGGATTGGGTTTTGTGTAACAGATGCCGGTCAGCCAGGTGGACTGGTGGAATGATGTGATTTTCGGAATATTGCTGGTCACAGGTGCCTGTGTTTGCGTGCGTTTCTGGGGGGCGGACTGTGGTCATGTCCATTGGAATGGCTTCTGTATTCGTGCCATCTGTGCCCTGCAGCTCCCATTGGCCCCTCTTGTGGATCTTTTGTTCGTTGGCATGCATGGGTGACTTGTACATTTCACTGGTTGCATTGTGACTTCATTGCACCTACGGGGAGTTGTACTTTGTGGGCAGGGAGCGGTGTACAGGCACTCAGTGGGGCCGTTTACGGTTGATTCGCGATGCCGTACTTCTCACCATGGCGGAATGGTACTTTCCGCCATGCTTGATGGCGTTAGGTACATGTCCGCTAGGGTCGGAATTCGCGTACCCTTGCGCCATGGTGGTATTTACGGTTTGGCATGGCGCGCGCGCGCGTACTTGGTGCAGTTAGCGTTGGCGTTCACTACGGTGTCGCTAATGGCTTCGTACTTTGCGGTGACGGGTCATAGTCGCACCGAGCGCTATTCGATGGCGGTATTGCATTTCCGCCATCGTTTTTCGATTTCCGCCAGGGTCGTAATGAGGGCCAAAATGTTAAATGAAGGCAAAAAGCAAAGGCGCACGTTGTTGTATTTGTAATTGCTGTGGTTGGAAAACTACGGAAATCATAAATACAAGAACATTGTATTTCTGATTCCGGCGGCTTTCGCGTGGAGTCTCTTGGGCTTCCCCAACCCGGAGGAGCCCAGGAGACTCCAAGCGAAAGCCGCCGCAGTCAGAATAACAACGTTGTTGTATTTGTAAATACCGCAGCATTTACAAATAAAACAATGTTGTATTTCTCACTGCGGAGGAACCCCGGGGGAGCCCAGGAGACTCAAAGTGAAAGCCGCTGCAGGCAGAAACACTTCAGCATTTGAAAACACAACTGCGTTGTGTTTCTGGCTGCAGCGTGGTTCACTTTGAGTCTCCTGGGCTCCCCCATGGGAGCCCAGGAGACTCAAATTGAAAGCCGCTGCAGGCAGAAACACCACAGCAGTTGGAAACACAACCGTGCTGTGTTTCTGCCTGCAGCGGCGTTCGCTTTGAGTCTCCTGGGCTCCTCCAGGGGAGCCCAGGAGACTCAAAGTGAAAGCCACGGCAGGCAGAAATACAACACGGTTGTATTTAAAAATGCTGTGGTTTTTCTTTCTAAGTTTCTCAGGCTCCCTCAGCTCGGAGGAGCGCCAGAAACTTAGAAAGAAAACTGCAGCATTTTTAAATACAACAACGTTGTATTTATATTTGCAGTAGCCCCAGGGGGCTCCAAGCTGAAGCTACCGCAAACATAAATACGTTTTAAAAGCTACAGTTTTCTTTCTAAGTTTTCCGGGCTCCTCCGGCCTGGAAAACTTAGAAAGAAAACCACAGCTAGTGCTTATTTAAAAAAAAAAAAAGCACTTAACCAGATGCAGCTTTCCTGCCTGCAGTCTCTGGTCTACAGCACCAATGAAGCAAAAGCCACCCGGTGGTAGCTTTTGTTTATTACAGCTGGCTGGCTTTTGCTTCATTAGTGCTGCAAGGGCAAGCACAGGAGGCATCCATTTCACAAAATGGATGCCTCCCAGTGCATCACATTTTTGAATTTGAGCTTCATTTGCTCAATACTTTACATAGGGACTTTGTTTCAAATATTTTTTAGATATATTTTTGATTATGGGCCATCTTTTTAGCCAATAATATTTTAGACCACACTATTCCTTTAAGTGCAATCCCTCTCTAGCAATGTGGGAGGCATAAGTGCTTTGGGATCCCATGGATGATTTGAAGAGATTGATGGTCAGTGACCACATCGAATGGTTTGCCGTACAGGAATTATTTAACATGTTTTCATGGCCAGACCACAGCTAAGCTCTCTTTTTTCGGCCTGTGAGTCTGTTCTATGGTAGTCAAACTTCAGGTGACATAAGAAACGATGTGCCTAGGAGGGTCTTGTTCTGGGTCATATTGTGGAAGGTTATCCCCTAAGCATACTGGGCTAGTGTCCACTTTAAAATCAGTAGAGAGGTTTGAATTGAAATACGACTAGCACACAGAGGATGTGATTATTTGACATATTGATTTGAATGCTTTTTGGCACTCTTGAGCACATATATACAACTGCAGTTTTGACAAATTAAGGTTTGAAAAGAAGCACTGTTGGTTACGAAATCATGAATGTACATGGTGCAGTAGTTGGCTAAGCCTAGGAATGATGTTAGAGCACATAGGTGCTATGGTCTTGGAGGGTTGGTCAGTGTAGCAATGTTCTCTGGGTCTGGTTCAATGCCTTTCTCAGTGAAAATGTGTCAGGAATAACTTCAGCACACATTTTCTGAATTCACATTTGTCCATGTTTAAGATCAGATGGGCTTTTTCCAATGGCTATGCAGACATGATGGTGTGTGTGCCATTATTGCTCTCCTGGGTTGTGCCAAATATTGAAATGTTATTGCTATAGTTTATGCAGTTTGGGATATGATGGATCACTTTGTAGATATCCCCTTTGATTATTTCTGCCATAAAAGATAAGCCAAAACGGAAGTGCTCGTAACTAAGTCCAAAACGAACGGCAAATGTTGTGATGTAACTGTTCTTAGGTGCCAGTTCAGCTGGTTGTAATCTTTGCTGAAGTCTAGTTTGGAGAAGACAGTGGCACCGTTTAGTAGGTGAATCATATCAGTAATTGTTGGTGCTCATATCTACACAGATGCAAAGGCTTTTGTTTGGTCCTTTCTTGGGAACAGGAGCAATGGGAGATACCCACGTGTGGGGCCAGTCACTGGTTCAATGCTGTTTTACTAAAGTAAGTGTTGGAATTTCACTTCAATCTTCTATTGACCAGTATTCCGCTGTAGTGTTGAGTCACTGTTTTGGTGGAATCATCAATGAGTAGGTGTATCTGACCATTTTAAAAAAAAATTATGCCAGACCATGAAAAAGGGATGGAAGTGGTTTCCGGTGTTGCCTTTAGTCTTAATATATTGGTTTGTCATCAAATGAGAGAATGTGTGCCAGTCTCACTTGCGGCACTGTCTTGGAATTGAATATACAGCCAGTTTTGGTTGCTGCTTCAAGCATATGAAGTGTAATTTTTGCAGAGGGAGTTTTGTATGTGTGTGTGTGGCAGAGAACATGCATCTGCACTGTAAAGGGTTGTGCAATCCATATGGGAAAATATCAAGGTCTGATGTACTCAGCTTAGGTGGATGTGGTACTTTACGGTATTCCTGTTCTCCAATCATGTTGACAGTTGCTCCTGTGTCTATCCACAACTTGATCATACGTATGTATGTTTGTAACAGTAATTTGTAATCCATTCTTGGAACCACTGCTGGGAGCTGGAATCACTGTCTGATGGTGTTTTCGAGGTGAGATAGCATTGTGGAATTTGAATCTACTTCCCACTGAGTATTAATTTGCGTTGTGTGAGGTGGGTCTGAAACTACTGGAGGCCATGCATACTGTCTTGAAGTGGTTCTCTATCCCACAAGCATTGAAAGATTGTCCTGGAGTTGAGCACGGCGAGCGTTCATGTAGGAAGCCCTCCGTGGAACGTTATCAGATTTTCCCCTGCCTGCTTGGGGGGCACTGGAGTTGATTCTACTTGATGAAACGTAGAAGGATTCGATGCACTAAGCTTAATGTTGTCCATGGCTCCCAATTGCATCTCAATGGCCATGTCAGTGCATGCCATGCTCAGCATTTCTACAAAAGTGTGTGTTTTCTGTAGCAATCTGTTACGAAAGGCTGATGATTCACATCTCACAATGACCTGAGACTTCAACACATCTTCATTGAAGTAAAGGTGAAAATGTCAGTATTTTACATATTCTCAAAGACGCATTACAAAATTGTCTATGGTTTGCCCTTTTGTTTGCATGGTGGTATGAAAGAGATGACGTTTGTAATCAAGAGCCGTGGGCGGAGCAAATTAGTCATTTAAATTCTTCTTGAGATTATCAAAAGTGTCAATGTTTTCCACGGGTAGTTTGTAAAATTATGTCACGGAAAGAGTACGAGTGCTCTTTTTCCATCTGTCATCCTACAGACCGATGGCTTCTATGTATACATCAAATTCTGGCATCCACCGTGTCCATCTGGGCACTAGAGTACTTGTGTCAGACAGATCAACTGGTGAAGACACTTGTACGTCGGGCGGGTCATCTGGTACATATAGGGCTGGTCTGGTATGGCCAGACTATGACTTCCACCTATCGTGGGGGGTGGACATGGCGGTAACGCCTCACCAGCCCATGTCAGGGTAGGGCCGAGCAAAGCGAGGGCCTTGGCGAGGGCTTTGGGCCCTTACCATCCATGTCTCCCCCCGCAAGGGGCGGTGAAAGCCATTCTCCCCCCGGCGTTTATCCGGTTTGTGAATGGTTTCTTTTCCCCCTTGGGAGATTCACGGTGCTTGCACAGCCATACTCCCGGGGGGGTGGAAAAAAATGAAAACAAGATGCCCTAACACCATAGAGAAAAGTGACAAAGTCCCTTTTCCATGTCTATGGCAGCAGCCGGGATCGGAAGGAGAGCGGGTACCGGAGCTCAATGTAAATTTGAGAGGGGTGGAGGGTGGCAAAGGGGTTTGGTTGGTTTTGGGGGTCAGAGGGAGGTGGGAAAGCAACAGGGAGAGGCTCCCTGTTGCCTCCCCAAATACAAACAGAATTGAGCCATCCGGGGAAGGGCCTCGGGTTGCTGGAACAGAAGGCAGAGAATGTATATTCTGGCCCGCTGTTCCAGCCACCTGTTTGGCTAATGGCCCTTCCCCGGCTGCGAATAGTGGAAGATATATTACCATTTGACATGACCTTCGCAGTTTACAAATGTTGAGATAAAAGGATGAAGATGAATGTACATAAGAGGATTTGTGGTCGTTGACCACCCATTTGTTGAGGGTTGTTGCCTATGGTGAGTTATTGACCTTGTTCCTTTGCCTCTTTGAAGTTGGCACAGGGGCTCATGCTGTATTGTAGGTATCACGTGAGTCACCAAGCGAAGATTTTCTGTGTGCATTTAGGTCACTGGATGGTTTATCCTCAGGTGTGGAGTGGCCGTGTGTTGCAGAAGCTCGTTCTGCGGAGCCTCTTCCCACCTGTGCGTGTGCATGTGTAGGGTCACAGGAGAATTGAGAGTGCTCTGTATGAATTTAGTCCCATGGTGGCAGCACACATATTAGTATTAGGACTTTGTGTCTGTGCTAGTCGTTGCTGAAAACGTTTGCCAGGTAACGGTCTGAGTGTGTGTCTGACGGGTATGGCAGCCAGAAATGCATTAGTGTAGGTTTGGGTCTGTGAACTGTCATTTCCCATCTAAAATGCACAAAAGAAAATGCACCTGCAGTGAAGAAGGTGGCGTCACATATACATACTCATCACCGTTTGCAGTGGTCACAGTGAGCGGGAACGGTTGGGAGCGGTGTTCCACTACTTTTATTTTTTACTGTTAACAGCTCTACTACTTTTGGCAACCATGTTCACCATTCTAGAATTGTTCTTTGTGAAGTTAAAGCACACGTCTCCATTTTACCATCAGATATCAGTTACAGCTAAATTGAAAACCATTTTAACTCAATTGGCTGTCAACCATCTCCCGCCGGAGATACCGTTCCACTACCGTTTTGGTACACATTGAAGCTTTTGTGATATTCTGATTCACGGTTGGTCTGAGGTGAAAGGAAATGTCACACTAAAGAAATGCACGGGAGCCAGGACTCTCCACCAACCTTCTTGTTTATTCTCTTAACTCTAGCGTCTCCTTCACATGAACACCCCTTCTTCGTGTTCTCTAGATAGTATAACCTAAAAGGAGACCCTCTTTCATAAAATGATGTGGATAGAAGCCCACGCAGAATACAAAGAAATTACAAGGCATTGTGAGGCTCAACACCTGAAACTCACACACTTTGCATAACTGGGAGGGGGACTGGGCACGTGCCCCATCCATGTAAGTCCAGAGGGCAATGCAAACTTAAACGCCAGGTGTATATTTAAAGCAAGTTAGGGTACAACGCAGGTACACTCGGAAGGCGGTCAACTTTGTGCACAGGTCCGCTATTTGAATAAAGGTGACCAAACTGCAATGTCTGGTGTCTGCAGGAAGCAACACACAGAGTGTCAAGGGAGTTTTCTTGGTGTGAGGTTCCCTGCAGCTGCTGCTGTGACTATGATGTTTTTTTACTTTCCATACTTGGAGGAGGACCTTCTTGAACAAGAACCCATTCCAGACGCGGAGCGTCGAGGGAGAGTTTTTGGTGTTGCTGGTGGTCCTTGTGGCCCCCCCGATATTGACAGAGGGATGGGGTTAACGGGCAATCCATATCCAGCTGGCTCTACAAGTGTGAAGTTACCTCCACAGACCCGCTCTCAGATGCAGCACTGTAACTCAGTCCCGCTGCAGTCATCGCTGCAGGCGAGATAGTAAGCCAAAAAGAACGAGCAAGTAAGTGATGGGGGAGTTGCAGCTTCGATTAAAGGGGCATGGCGTGAACTGGCAAGTGGCCCCCCCATTCCAATGTTGCAATATGTGACACTAAAATAGTCCAGGAGGAGGAGGGGAGGCTCACCCGGGTGATGCAAGGTTGTGAAACGCCCGAGTTAGCCATGAATCAAAACTGGATGCAGGCAACAGTGCAGGCAAGAGTGTTGGACAAACAGGGGGGTGTGAATGGAACATTGCATAATGAAAACAATGAAAATGTCGGCGTGGGAGAAGGGGGGCTAATGGACTCACCAATGGACACAGGAGAGAAAGAGCCCTACTGACACTCAGTCAATGCGACTCCTGGACTATGTCTGCCCACACCCCACTTTACATTTCACCCACTCCAGTGGCAAACAAACTGATGTGAACAAATCTGCTCCCGGCGAAATAGGTAGGGGGGGCCAACGCATCTCCGAGTTCTGACCTGGAGAGAAGCCGAGAGCTACTCAATACATCATGGTGCCCGGGAGCTAACAAAAAATGTGGCACTCATGGTGGCGCAAAAGGAATCCCCCAAAGAGAGGGGGTCAATAGGAGGAGCGGAAAATAATATGACGATGCAAACTGAAATCGCATCAAGCCACATTACTACGTATGGCAAGAATCATATGACAGAGGGACTGCATGAAGCAGACGCAAGAGAGGTCAAGGAAATAAGCAAAATGCATGGCAGCGAGGGGAGAGCCTTAGAAGTCCATGCTGCTCCTCTAGAAACCGTGATAGTTTGTGATTATTTATTGTATCTAATTTGTTCCTCTTCAATTGTTTTAAAAATATTAATACAGTGATATGGATTTGTATGCTTACTTTTTGTACGTAATCTGTTTATCTGCTTTTATTACTTAATTAATTTGTTTGAATGAAGCAAATTTTAAGCTATTTGACTGAGGTAGAGGTGTTATGTGAACGGGTTCGGGTGCTGTGTGTAAGCCACTGTTTGGCATATATTGCATCTCTTTATAACACCCTCTACTAGCAGGTGCATCTTAGGAAACAAGACTTTCTGGTGTAGCATTCTCTTGGTTGATACTATCCCTCCAGGGCCTTCATGAGCCAAATCTGCTGACATAAGGACTTCGGATTGCAATTTTATGCCCCTTCAGTAGTATGAGGGATTCTCACATAGATACGTTGTCTCTCACTAACAACAGATTATTGAGTTTCCCCTTGGTCATCACTATTTGTCTTCATGTCCACTGCCTTGCCATGTCTCACTTGCCAGGGCACCTTGAGATGATGAATAAGGCCACATCTTGCCGGGGCTCATGTTGGATAGCTTCCAAAGTTGAACCTGATAACTTGGCATGATGAGCAACATCAGTGATGTTATTGATCACCTATGGATGGGGCTTTATGCAGTGTCTGTACCAGGTGTCGAGGAAGAAAATCAGCCGGGCTTGCCTTTTTTCCCAAAGCTGTGTATAATGGGAACATTGTAGTCCTTTAAAGGAATAGTGCGCTCTAAAATATTATTGCCTTAAAAGATGGGCAATAGTCTAAAACATACTTTAAACATATTTTTTATGAAAGTTCCTTTGTAAATCTTTGAGCAAACGAGGCTCAAAATGTTTACATGGGAGCATCCATTTTGCCATTTTAGGCAGCCTCCTCGCTCTGCCCTGGAGGCACTAAACAAGCAGCAAAATCCCCCAAATGGGAGCCTTTGCTTACTGTAGCCAGAGCAGAGCTGCATGAGCTGCGGAGGCTACCTTCACTTTCATTTTACGTTTTCGGTGCTCCACAAGCCCAGGGAAGCACATAAAATGTTAAATGAAGGCAAAAAGCAAAGGCGCACGTTGTTGTATTTGTAATTGCTGTGGTTGGAAAACTACGGAAATCATAAATACAAGAACATTGTATTTCTGATTCCGGCGGCTTTCGCGTGGAGTCTCTTGGGCTTCCCCAACCCGGAGGAGCCCAGGAGACTCCAAGCGAAAGCCGCCGCAGTCAGAATAACAACGTTGTTGTATTTGTAAATACCGCAGCATTTACAAATAAAACAATGTTGTATTTCTCACTGCGGAGGAACCCCGGGGGAGCCCAGGAGACTCAAAGTGAAAGCCGCTGCAGGCAGAAACACTTCAGCATTTGAAAACACAACTGCGTTGTGTTTCTGGCTGCAGCGTGGTTCACTTTGAGTCTCCTGGGCTCCCCCAGGGGAGCCCAGGAGACTCAAATTGAAAGCCGCTGCAGGCAGAAACACCACAGCAGTTGGAAACACAACCGTGCTGTGTTTCTGCCTGCAGCGGCGTTCGCTTTGAGTCTCCTGGGCTCCTCAAGGGGAGCCCAGGAGACTCAAAGTGAAAGCCACGGCAGGCAGAAATACAACACGGTTGTATTTAAAAATGCTGTGGTTTTTCTTTCTAAGTTTCTCAGGCTCCCTCAGCTCGGAGGAGCGCCAGAAACTTAGAAAGAAAACTGCAGCATTTTTAAATACAACAACGTTGTATTTATATTTGCAGTAGCCCCAGGGGGCTCCAAGCTGAAGCTACCGCAAACATAAATACGTTTTAAAAGCTACAGTTTTCTTTCTAAGTTTTCCGGGCTCCTCCGGCCTGGAAAACTTAGAAAGAAAACCACAGCTAGTGCTTATTTAAAAAAAAAAAAAGCACTTAACCAGATGCAGCTTTCCTGCCTGCAGTCTCTGGTCTACAGCACCAATGAAGCAAAAGCCACCCGGTGGTAGCTTTTGTTTATTACAGCTGGCTGGCTTTTGCTTCATTAGTGCTGCAAGGGCAAGCACAGGAGGCATCCATTTCACAAAATGGATGCCTCCCAGTGCATCACATTTTTGAATTTGAGCTTCATTTGCTCAATACTTTACATAGGGACTTTGTTTCAAATATTTTTTAGATATATTTTTGATTATGGGCCATCTTTTTAGCCAATAATATTTTAGACCACACTATTCCTTTAAGTGCAATCCCTCTCTAGCAATGTGGGAGGCATAAGTGCTTTGGGATCCCATAGATGATTTGAAGAGATTGATGGTCAGTGACCACATCGAATGGTTTGCCGTACAGGAATTATTTAACATGTTTTCATGGCCAGACCACAGCTAAGCTCTCTTTTTTCGGCCTGTGAGTCTGTTCTATGGTAGTCAAACTTCAGGTGACATAAGAAACGATGTGCCTAGGAGGGTCTTGTTCTGGGTCATATTGTGGAAGGTTATCCCCTAAGCATACTGGGCTAGTGTCCACTTTAAAATCAGTAGAGAGGTTTGAATTGAAATACGACTAGCACACAGAGGATGTGATTATTTGACATATTGATTTGAATGCTTTTTGGCACTCTTGAGCACATATATACAACTGCAGTTTTGACAAATTAAGGTTTGAAAAGAAGCACTGTTGGTTACAAAATCATGAATGTACATGGTGCAGTAGTTGGCTAAGCCTAGGAATGATGTTAGAGCACATAGGTGCTATGGCCTTGGAGGGTTGGTCAGTGTAGCAATGTTCTCTGGGTCTGGTTCAATGCCTTTCTCAGTGAAAATGTGTCAGGAATAACTTCAGCACACATTTTCTGAATTCACATTTGTCCATGTTTAAGATCAGATGGGCTTTTTCCAATGGCTATGCAGACATGATGGTGTGTGTGCCATTATTGCTCTCCTGGGTTCTGCCAAATATTGAAATGTTATTGCTATAGTTTATGCAGTTTGGGATATGATGGATCACTTTGTAGATATCCCCTTTGATTATTTCTGCCATAAAAGATAAGCCAAAACGGAGGTGCTCGTAACTAAGTCCAAAACGAATGGCAAATGTTGTGATGTAACTGTTCTTAGGTGCCAGTTCAGCTGGTTGTAATCTTTGCTGAAGTCTAGTTTGGAGAAGACAGTGGCACCGTTTAGTAGGTGAATCATATCAGTAATTGTTGGTGCTCATATCTACACAGATGCAAAGGCTTTTGTTTGGTCCTTTCTTGGGAACAGGAGCAATGGGAGATACCCACGTGTGGGGCCAGTCACTGGTTCAATGCTGTTTTACTAAAGTAAGTGTTGGAATTTCACTTCAATCTTCTATTGACCAGTATTCCGCTGTAGTGTTGAGTCACTGTTTTGGTGGAATCATCAATGAGTAGGTGTATCTGACCATTTTAAAAAAAAATTATGCCAGACCATGAAAAAGGGATGGAAGTGGTTTCCGGTGTTGCCTTTAGTCTTAATATATTGGTTTGTCATCAAATGAGAGAATGTGTGCCAGTCTCACTTGCGGCACTGTCTTGGAATTGAATATACAGCCAGTTTTGGTTGCTGCTTCAAGCATATGAAGTGGAATTTTTGCAGAGGGAGTTTTGTATGTGTGTGTGTGGCAGAGAACATGCATCTGCACTGTAAAGGGTTGTGCAATCCATATGGGAAAATATCAAGGTCTGATGTACTCAGTTTAGGTGGATGTGGTACTTTACGGTATTCCTGTTCTCCAATCATGTTGACAGTTGCTCCTGTGTCTATCCACAACTTGATCATACGTATGTATGTTTGTAACAGTAATTTGTAATCCATTCTTGGAACCACTGCTGGGAGCTGGAATCACTGTCTGATGGTGTTTTCGAGGTGAGATAGCATTGTGGAATTTGAATCTACTTCCCACTGAGTATTAATTTGCGTTGTGTGAGGTGGGTCTGAAACTACTGGAGGCCATGCATACTGTCTTGAAGTGGTTCTCTATCCCACAAGCATTGAAAGATTGTCCTGGAGTTGAGCACGGCGAGCGTTCATGTAGGAAGCCCTCCGTGGAACGTTATCAGATTTTCCCCTGCCTGCTTGGGGGGCACTGGAGTTGATTCTACTTGATGAAACGTAGAAGGATTCGATGCACTAAGCTTAATGTTGTCCATGGCTCCCAATTGCATCTCAATGGCCATGTCAGTGCATGCCATGCTCAGCATTTCTACAAAAGTGTGTGTTTTCTGTAGCAATCTGTTACGAAAGGCTGAGGATTCACATCTCACAATGACCTGAGACTTCAACACATCTTCATTGAAGTAAAGGTGAAAATGTCAGTATTTTACATATTCTCGAAGACGCATTACAAAATTGTCTATGGTTTGCCCTTTTGTTTGCATGGTGGTATGAAAGAGATGACGTTTGTAATCAAGAGCCGTGGGCGGAGCAAATTAGTCATTTAAATTCTTCTTGAGATTATCAAAAGTGTCAATGTTTTCCACGGGTAGTTCGTAAAATTATGTCACGGAAAGAGTACGAGTGCTCTTTTTCCATCTGTCATCCTACAGACCGATGGCTTCTATGTATACATCAAATTCTGGCATCCACCGTGTCCATCTGGGCACTAGAGTACTTGTGTCAGACAGATCAACTGGTGAAGACACTTGCACGTCGGGCGGGTCATCTGGTACATATAGGGCTGGTCTGGTATGGCCAGACTATGACTTCCACCTATCGTGCGGGGTGGACATGGCGGTAACGCCTCACCAGCCCATGTCAGGGTAGGGCCGAGCAAAGCGAGGGCCTTGGCGAGGGCTTTGGGCCCTTACCATCCATGTCTCCCCCCGCAAGGGGCGGTGAAAGCCATTCTCCCCCCGGCGTTTATCCGGTTTGTGAATGGTTTCTTTTCCCCCTTGGGAGATTCACGGTGCTTGCACAGCCATACTCCCGGGGGGGTGGAAAAAAATGAAAACAAGATGCCCTAACACCATAGAGAAAAGTGACAAAGTCCCTTTTCCATGTCTATGGCAGCAGCCGGGATCGGAAGGAGAGCGGGTACCGGAGCTCAATGTAAATTTGAGAGGGCTGGAGGGTGGCAAAGGGGTTTGGTTGGTTTTGGGGGTCAGAGGGAGGTGGGAAAGCAACAGGGAGAGGCTCCCTGTTGCCTCCCCAAATACAAACAGAATTGAGCCATCCGGGGAAGGGCCTCGGGTTGCTGGAACAGAAGGCAGAGAATGTATATTCTGGCCCGCTGTTCCAGCCACCTGTTTGGCTAATGGCCCTTCCCCGGCTGCGAATAGTGGAAGATATATTACCATTTGACATGACCTTCGCAGTTTACAAATGTTGAGATAAAAGGATGAAGATGAATGTACATAAGAGGATTTGTGGTCGTTGACCACCCATTTGTTGAGGGTTGTTGCCTATGGTGAGTTATTGACCTTGTTCCTTTGCCTCTTTGAAGTTGGCACAGGGGCTCATGCTGTATTGTAGGTATCACGTGAGTCACCAAGCGAAGATTTTCTGTGTGCATTTAGGTCACTGGATGGTTTATCCTCAGGTGTGGAGTGGCCGTGTGTTGCAGAAGCTCGTTCTGCGGAGCCTCTTCCCACCTGTGCGTGTGCATGTGTAGGGTCACAGGAGAATTGAGAGTGCTCTGTATGAATTTCGTCCCATGGTGGCAGCACACATATTAGTATTAGGACTTTGTGTCTGTGCTAGTCGTTGCTGAAAACGTTTGCCAGGTAACGGTCTGAGTGTGTGTCTGACGGGTATGGCAGCCCGAAATGCATTAGTGTAGGTTTGGGTCTGTGAACTGTCATTTCCCATCTAAAATGCACAAAAGAAAATGCACCTGCAGTGAAGAAGGTGGCGTCACATATACATACTCATCACCGTTTGCAGTGGTCACAGTGAGCGGGAACGGTTGGGAGCGGTGTTCCACTACTTTTATTTTTTACTGTTAACAGCTCTACTACTTTTGGCAAACATGTTCACCATTCTAGAATTGTTCTTTGTGAAGTTAAAGCACACGTCTCCATTTTACCATCAGATATCAGTTACAGCTAAATTGAAAACCATTTTAACTCAATTGGCTGTCAACCATCTCCCGCCGGAGATACCGTTCCACTACCGTTTTGGCACACATTGAAGCTTTTGTGATATTCTGATTCACGGTTGGTCCGAGGTGAAAGGAAATGTCACACTAAAGAAATGCACGGGAGCCAGGACTCTCCACCAACCTTCTTGTTTATTCTCTTAACTCTAGCGTCTCCTTCACATGAACACCCCTTCTTCGTGTTCTCTAGATAGTATAACCTAAAAGGAGACCCTCTTTCATAAAATGATGTGGATAGAAGCCCACGCAGAATACAAAGAAATTACAAGGCATTGTGAGGCTCAACACCAAAAACTCACACACTTTGCATAACTGGGAGGGGGACTGGGCACGTGCCCCATCCATGTAATTCCAGAGGGCCAATGCAAACTTAAACGCCAGGTGTATATTTAAAGCAAGTTAGGGTACAACGCAGGTACACTCGGAAGGCGGTCAACTTTGTGCACAGGTCCGCTATTTGAATAAAGGTGACCAAACTGCAATGTCTGGTGTCTGCAGAAAGCAACACACAGAGTGTCAAGGGAGTTTTCTTGGTGTGAGGTTCCCTGCAGCTGCTGCTGTGACTATGATGTTTTTTTACTTTCCATACTTGGAGGAGGACCTTCTTGAACAAGAACCCATTCCAGACGCGGAGCGTCGAGGGAGAGTTTTTGGTGTTGCTGGTGGTCCTTGTGGCCCCCCCCGATATTGACAGAGGGATGGGGTTAACGGGCAATCCATATCCAGCTGGCTCTACAAGTGTGAAGTTACCTCCACAGACCCGCTCTCAGATGCAGCACTGTAACTCAGTCCCGCTGCAGTCATCGCTGCAGGCGAGATAGTAAGCCAAAAAGAACGAGCAAGTAAGTGATGGGGGAGTTGCAGCTTCGATTAAAGGGGCATGGCGTGAACTGGCAAGTGGCCCCCCCATTCCAATGTTGCAATATGTGACACGAAAATAGTCCAGGAGGAGGAGGGGAGGCTCACCCGGGTGATGCAAGGTTGTGAATCGCCCGAGTTAGCCATGAATCAAAACTGGATGCAGGCAACAGTGCAGGCAAGAGTGTTGGACAAACAGGGGGGTGTGAATGGAACATTGCATAATGAAAACAATGAAAATGTCGGCGTGGGAGAAGGGGGGCTAATGGACTCACCAATGGACACAGGAGAGAAAGAGCCCTACTGACACTCAGTCAATGCGACTCCTGGACTATGTCTGCCCACACCCCACTTTACATTTCACCCACTCCAGTGGCAAACAAACTGATGTGAACAAATCTGCTCCCGGCGAAATAGGTAGGGGGGGCCAACGCATCTCCGAGTTCTGACCTGGAGAGAAGCCGAGAGCTACTCAATACATCATGGTGCCCGGGAGCTAACAAAAAATGTGGCACTCATGGTGGCGCAAAAGGAATCCCCCAAAGAGAGGGGGTCAATAGGAGGAGCGGAAAATAATATGACGATGCAAACTGAAATCGCATCAAGCCACATTACTACGTATGGCAAGAATCATATGACAGAGGGACTGCATGAAGCAGACGCAAGAGAGGTCAAGGAAATAAGCAAAATGCATGGCAGCGAGGGGAGAGCCTTAGAAGTCCATGCTGCTCCTCTAGAAACCGTGCGATGTGAAGAATGGCAGATGTATGTGGCCGTTTTTACTCCAAGGGAAGAACGTGAATTTGGACGAGAGCTCCCTGAGGTGTACGAGAATCAAATTTGCGCAGGTGACATCTCACAAGAAACAACCTCTGCTACGGGACGCTGTGATTCTATTGCAGTGGCCGACCAACAGATCAAGGATTTGATGATATTGATCGCAAAATTCAGCGGCAATACTGCAGGGGGTGAATCCTGCAGCAACATCATAATGAACAAACTACAATTGAGCGACAAAAGGAGATTCGATGCAACAGAGCAACTGAGAACCATGGAAGACATTGTAAAGAGAAAGGAGCAGAATGAGCAAAAACATCCTAAAAAGTTGACGCGAGTGGAACATAGCCCTCCGCTAATGGTCCACTGTTCACAAAAAAGAAACCCTATAAAGAGGGCATCACAAAAAAAGGATAATCTAGTGCTGATAAAGAGGCCTAGCCTGGGTTGGCAGAAGGACTTTCTGGAAACAAGCTACACTTCTGATGAGTCATCGTCTGACTAGTCCTTTGCACAAAGAGAGTTTCCAAAAATAGGAAGACTGACGACAGTGTGCAGTCAGGAAAAAGCAGAAAAGCTCAGAGAAGGTCAGGACCTACACGAGATGGTCGAGAAGGTGATGAATGAACTAAAGCCTAACATCATGTCTGCAATGGCAATTGCAATAGAGCCCAGAGGGAGCCACGGGCGAAATGTGCAAAATACTGACTGTTTTTGGACTAATTCTGCAGGTATCTATTAGATAAATTAACTTTTAATTTCAAGTTCACCGCGGGTCCCCCGCGGGTCTCGCCGTAAAGCGAGAGTAAATCATACTGTTGTTCTCCTTTGTCTGCAGCACCGCCCCATTGGTCCCGCCTCTCTACCCACCCACACGCCTTCAGCCACTTCCATATCAGCACACGGGCTCGCGCATCCGGCGCGCGCATCCGGAAGTGCTTGGGAAGTGCAGCTGTTGGGCTGTTCGGCTGGTGGCAGGTGTCAGGGGAAGGCGGTATTGTTCTTTAAAACTGTACATTGCAGTTACTTTGTGTGCTGAAATTGTTGAAACTGCATTGAAATTGGGTAAAATTGTTCCTGCCGCAAAATGGGGAAGACCAAAGTACCGCTATTCTGCAAAGATGCGAGGACAGACTTTTTCATAGCGGTCAGCACTAGAAGAGCGAGTCTTGCTCGTGCTGCAGCTCTACCGCTGCCAGAGGCCAATGAAGATGAGGTTGAACTCCTCCAATGTGAGCAAGAATGCTCTTTACTCGACAAAGAGAGTGAGGTCAATAGGGACCCCTCCATAGAGGCTGAATTCCTTCAATGTGCAGAGGAATGTTCCTTGCTTGACAAACAGAGCGAGGAATTTATTGATCCCTTCCAACTACTGTTTGGCGAGGACAATACACAAAGTAACACACAGGCAAAATTTAAGGTACCTATCTTAAACATACACCAGGAGCCCCATCCTTTTGAAAATGATAAGGATACTCCAAGTAATGTTAATTATGATACTTTACTGGATTTTTCGAATGGTACATCATTCGGAGGGGAAAAATCCTCCTCCAAGAGCTCAGACTCTTCTAACTCCGAATTTTCTATAATGATGACAATATTCAATCGTCTAATTTTGTCTGAATTGTGCAAACAAACTGAGGCCTTAGTTTACCTGGCTTCAGAATTAACATCATTACCAGACAAAGTGTCCTCTACATTATCTCATCAATCTTTTACTGATGAGATAATTACTATAGAAGCCTCCCAGGACCCCGGAAGAGAGTCAATTAGGGATGGCAATAGTAATCATCAGAATGAAATAGAACGATGTACTCCTGGGATAAAAACAACTCCAATACTAACAGAGAATGGTATGTCAGAAGCCAAACTGTCAAAAAGACAATAAAAAAAATGGCCAAACAAAGGAAGAAAAACAATAATAATAAAAATGGAGGTTTAGGTAGATCCTCAAAAAGGTTTTTGAGAGACTCCATCCACGATGAAGAGGGTGATGATTTTCCTTCACTGGTAAATAAACAACAATCTAATAAAATCAGTATAGAGGAGGAGCCCCGGAGTGGCCACATGGGTATAGATCAATCCACACAGAGTGTATATGTTGAAGGTGATCTACAACTGTGTGAAGTTATGAAGAACAAAAATCATAGTGAAGATCTTTATGAGATCTTCAATTCGGCTCCACCGCTGGACTCAAGGGGGGAGTTAGTTGGACTTCCAAAGGCCAAGGAGCTTAACCATCCTACAAGAAAGGGTGTAGACAGGATGGAAAGTAAAATTAAAAGGATGAGTGAAATTACAGGTGAAAGAGGGTCGGAGAGAAACCATGTAGGCATCACAGTTAATAGTGGCCTTGGCAGCACGGACTGGAAAATTGTCTCGGGGAAGAATTCTAATGCCAACTACAATCTTCCTCCTGGGAACACTAGAGTGTGTGAGTTCGGGAGATTAGTTAACACAGTGGGGAATCACGTTGATAGCACGGTTAATAATAAACTCATCGATCTCACCAGACATAAAATGTCCCAAGCAGATAGCCTGCCCACTATTGGCCCAGGTAACATCAAGGGGCAAATCATAAGGGGGGGAGCAGTCCAAGGAGGACCTGTTTGAAGTAATCTCAAATTGCAATAATGGAAATTTGTTGGGAGCAGATCTAGAGAACCGTCATAACAATATTGAAGGGAAATCTAATGAAGATGTGAATGATGATGCTCTATATAAATCCATTATCAGGGTGCTTAGGGACAAGCATCCTCAGGAAGCTGCCAAACTGTTGCCCGAATCGCGGCACAGTAGCTACGGGGAAGGCACATATGAAGACTATTGAGCAGACTTGGGGGGGAATGGACCGGTAAATGAGACCAATGCAGTGAAAGTGAAGGAACAGCTACAGGTCCATCAGACATTTGATCTGAAGGAACCTGTATGACCTGATTTACCAGGGCTGGTCCTGACAACTTTATTTGAAGATCAGACCAATAGCTCACTAAATAGACCATTTGTATTGTCATTACTGGTGCGGATCCTAACCTTGGCCTGATCGCATCAGCTGACATCTATCTTGTTGACTACATATATAGGCAGCGTCTTGATTATGTCCACCTAGTGATACCGTCACCTCAGGTTAGAAACCTCATGATGAAAGAGGCCGAGCAATTCCATCGCAGAGGTTACGATATTTTTGAATATGTGCTTGCTCAACCAAAATTATTACCTCCCTCATGCAACAATTACACATCACCAAATGAAGATCAACAAAATTGGGCAGCTGGGGCTAGTGAGGAAGCTCCAGGTAAGGTGGAGAAACAGGACTGGAGATGGCTTGCCCTCACGTTGCGAGAGTCTATCAATACTCTCAAGAAACTAGAGAAGTCCCTCTAGTGACTGGTAATCGAATTTTGAAATTATTGAGCTGGAATTCTATGGGATCTTTTAATTTGCTACATATTTCGACCCTAATGAGGGAACTTGCCCAATACGATATAATTTGTATTCAAGAAACTTGGTCGAGGGTTCACTTCTGTTGGGAGGGCTGTACGGTCTGCTCACTGTGTGCTCAAGGCGGCAATAAAGGGGCGTCCGAAAGGTGGCCTTTTAATTGCTGTTAAAAATGATTTGAACCCTAAAATCACGGGTGAATGGGCATTTTCTTTTAATTTCTTAGTGGTGGGCTTAACACTGTTGTTTAATGCCAGGGATACTCCTTCTTGCTTGTGAATATATATTGGAACCCGGCTGAACATTCAGATCGTCAATTGTGGTTGGAACTGTGCACTTTTTGGGGGCCCTATTGGAGAATTGGGATCTCAATGCTGACATTTACGTAGACTCTTTAACTGAGGATACCCTTATTAGTAATTTGGAGGAACATGATCAAACAGGTGTAAACTTGAAATGTAGGGGAAGAATGTGGATTCATTTTTCCGAGGTTTGGGGCTTGGAAATCCTGGTTAACCACTTGCCCACCTGGAAAGCAAGAGGACATAACTCCATAATTGATTACATTATATGTTCTGTCAGTGTGTTTAATTGCACAGGCAACTTTGACATTATCGAAACTAACCTCAGTGAACACTGCATGCTTGTCCTGGAATTAGGCATCATTGTACCAAATGAAGTAAAAACTCGGTTCAAATATAGTTTGAATGTCAACTGTGCGGGGAATAGAATCAAATGGTCGGCTAGAAAAAAAGTTGTTTCACTGTTACCATCAGGGGGTGGAGACATACTCTGCTCTTAAATTCACAGATTATATAAGCTGCTCCTTGGTTAAACTAGGGGATTTGCATGCCACTGTAAATGCAGGCATTAAGTGGAAGTTCCAAAATTTTGATATGGAAGTAAGGGACAAAAAGCGTCTGATGAGAAAAGAGATTAGACAAATAAGGAAAGCGGGGTACACACTTGTAGATACACTGGACAAGCTTAAGAAATCAAGCAAAGATATAAAAACTGATCTATACAACACTGAACTATTAGAAGTCAGAGAGACGGGGAAAGCATGCTCAAATCATTACGGTGAGTCATCTCAATGAATTTCTGGAACTTGATTAATAATTGGGGTAAACCCCAGAAAGTGTTGCTTCTGAACCCTATCAATGAATCAAAGTGGCTGGGCCATTTTGCAAATTTGTATTATACCAAAAAAGAAGAGACATATGTTACAGGAAAACAGGAACCGAAATGGCTGTTGAACTTTAACACGTGGGACATTAAAAACGTAATAGTCAAATCTAAAATTTCGGGGGCACCAGGGCCTAATAATTTATCTAATAAAATCTTCAAGTGTGACCCTGAAATATGGGCGAAAATACTTACCCTTCTGTTTACCAACATATTAGTAACGAAAATTATTCTGCTGTCTTGGAGGGTATCAATTATTATCCCTATTTTTAAAAAGGGATCTCGCTCATGTCCTACGAGCTACAGGCCAATAGCCATTGCTGACCCTGAATCAAAATTGTTTTCATCGTTGGTTCTAAGAGACATACAAAAGTGGATGGCGGAAAAACAAATCCTAGATATGAGGCAATTTGGCTTCAGAAAAAACATGGGTACCGAGTGTGGGGGGCTGATTTTGAATTGTCTGGGAGCAGAAGCATTGAAGAAGGGTGCAACCTCTGTTTTTGTTGCATCAATGGACTCAAGCTCTGCGTTCAACCTGGTAGATAGGACCATTTTGTGTCAGAGATCAAGACCATTGAATATGCCTGCAATTTTTTTGGATATACTTAGGGCAATCTACTCTCAGACAGGTGTGAAGGTGAGATTAGATTTGGAGGGGTTGCTCTCAGATGAACTTATCATACATAATGGTCTTCACCAAGGATGTAGATTGGCACCCACAATCTTCAACCTGTATGTGAGCGGTGCAAATCGGGCGCTGTTGAATAAGGGCCTAGTATCTCCTAGACTTTTGAATACGCGTCTAGCATGTTTAGCCTACGCTGATGACTTTCTCCTTACGGATTGTACAAAGGTGGGTTTACAAGGAATGCTTACGGCCTTTGAGGGCTTTATTTCTTCTATAGCATTAAGGATCAACCCAGCCAAAACGGTGATACTCCGCTTAGGAAGAAAAAGTAAGAAGTTGAATGTGTTATCTTGGTCATGCGGTACCACCCGACTTAAAGCACAATCAGAGTTTAAATACTTGGGTTTTGTAATATCGAGGACTAATTCAAGACCCCTGCTCAGGACGCAACTGAAACTCAAAGCAGATATTGCCATTTGCCAAATGCGGTCTCTAGACTCCAAATTCAGCAAATTGATATTGACCCCATTGAGAGAATTCTACATAAAAAAGTTATCCCCCGTTTAATATATGGAGCAGAATTAGTATCTGTAAGATGTGAGGAGGATTTGGCTGTTATAGAGAGCTATATCTGGAGATCAGTATTGTTTTGGCTACCGAAATGCATTCCTTTTAATTTAATCAAATATGAATTTGGGTTAAACTCCCTTCAGGCTCTGGTGACCTGGAAAGGAATGATGCTATGGAGGAAATGTAAACTTGCAGAGGCGAACTCATTACACTCACATGCAGGAAGGGATACGAAAAACCCATTCATAGAGGCATTGAATGAAGAAACTTTATAAAGCCTGAAGCGCCTAGGTATGTCAGCCATTTCCATGAAGAACAAACCTTCCAGGGTTAAAGAAAGTGTCTTCGGTTTTGACTGGATGAATACTAAAAATGGTATACTGAACACAAAATTGTATTATCAAGTGTGTGCTCTCAATAAATGGTTCCCGGTAATGGAAAGTTATCTAGTTAAGTATCCGAACAAAAGAACCAGAAATGATTTTATGCGTTTTAGGTTTAATGTACTACCTACAAATCAGATTAATTCTATTAGACAAAACGTACAGGGCTCTTGGACGTGGTGTAGATATTGTGGCATAGAAGGTATGGTTGAGACTCTGAAGCACATTCTATTGGTTTGTCCAGCCCTTAGGGAGAAAAGACTTCTATACTTTGGACATTATGTACACAACACTGCTGATGTTGACAGAGAATGTATCTGGTACAAACACAACAGTAAAGGTAATTTAAATATAAGGGTTGCAACATTTCTGAGAAATATTTGCGCTCTTTTTTAAGGTTCTTGAAACTGATCTTATTACTTTAATTAGTGTTATAAGTGTTTTCTTTTTATCTGAAGGTAATTAATGTTTAAGTCTAATTGATGTATCATGATTTATCTTGTTTAATTGTGATTTAGTTATTGAAGATTTGAAAACAAAATGAAATGTGGTATCTCTTTTATGTATTTTGTAAAGGTTTTTATAAACCAAAATAAATAAAGAATAAAAAAAAATAGAGCCACTGGTAAAAATGTATGAGCAGTTCAATGAAAATTACAGAGACCAGAATACCCTAATTGCACTTATGAACTCAAAACTGACCAAGATGAAAATGGATATGATTGAAAGAAAGCAAGAAGCGGTTCATGAAACTCGAAAAAAACGAGACATCATGCAATTTGCTTAGAGACCTACTAAAAGATTCAGGGAAGATAAATGGCTCCTTGCAGAGGTTGCAAGGGAAGCATTGCCCATCTTGAAATGAGAGCAAAAGTCAAAGGGTGAGTGTGATGTTAATAATGGACGTCAATCAAAAATGGCAAGTAAAGACTTCGAGGATAAACAACCTTAATATACAAAGGAGATAGATCATTTCTTAACACATTGTCTCTGTATCACGGATCCCAGGTTTACCAAATTCACCACTACACACTAGTCTTGAAAAAATAGACTGTGTGTAATACCTTAAATTCAAAATCACCAAACATTTTATTCAAAAAAACAATCAATTTTGGTAAAACAACTACAGACCCTAACAACAAACAAGTGATTCAAATAAGTTAATATAACATATATAACATTTGCCTAAACATCATATTTAAATACACAGGACACAAATGAGAGAAGAAGAGAGAGAAGACATAGGGCCTCATCACGAGTTTGGCGGTAACCCTTAAATCCGGTGGTAGCGCTGTTACCGCCGGATTTAAGGGTCCACCAAATCAGGGCTTTGGCGGATTTCTCCCCAGCTCTGAGCTGGGGGGAAATCCACCAAATATTCGCGCTCATACCGCCGGCGGTATGAGCATAAAATTTCCCCATTGAGCCCAATGGGGAATGGGGCATTCCCGAATGGGCTCAATGGGGAATGGGGATTTCCAAATCCGCCAAACCCATGATCCGGCGCTATTAGCGCCGGTGGGTTTGGCGGTAGGGCAGACAGCGCCAGCGCTATTAGCCCTGGTGTTACTGCCCAACTCATGATGAGGCCCATACTCTTAAACATCAAACGGATTAGCACATCTTGGGCCCCTGGACCCGATGGTCTAATGAATCAAATGCTAAAGGAACACCCAAATGAATGGGCAGGCTTCTGCAAAATCCTCTTTCAAAGGATATTGAAGGAGTCCAAGATACCAACATCTTGGAAGTCAGCAATAATCATACCCATCTTTAAAAAGGGGCAAAGATCAGAGCCCAAAAACTATAGCCCCATAGCATTGCTAGATGTGGTTGGAAAGGTCTTCGCCACATAAATTCTTCACCAGCTAACAACATGGATCAAACAATCGGGTACCTTTGATCCACGACAAACTGGTTTTGTCAGGGGAGTAGGTTGTAAACTGAATTTGCTAATGTTAAATCTCCTAAAGATGGAAGCGATAAGGAAGGGAACAACTGTCTATTTAGCATTTGTAGACTTAGCACATGCTTTTGATGGTGTGGACAGGGAGTTGCTGTGGTCCAAGATGGCAATGATGAAGTGCCCTCCAACCCTGATTATGGCCATTAAAGAACTGCATTCCAACACAGAGATCCAAATCTGTCTGGACCAAAATGGCACTCTGCTTGCCCTATAAAAACATCTCTAAGATTAAAACAGGGGTGCCCACTGGGTTCAACCGTATTTAATCTGTTTATTGCAGATGTGGGAAGTGCTTTGGTGGAAGTTTCATCCTTTCCACCGAAAATCAATGGATCCACGTAAGCTGCATGATCTATGTGAACGACATCGTCCTTCTGGACATGACCCCAATTGGCCTCCAGCGCAAGTTGACACCTTTAAAAGCATATATCGATAAAAATGGCTTAATATCTTTAAGTGTGAAAAAAACAGATTTTACAACTAAAAAATCTAATAGGCTGTAAAGGAAAAACCAAGAAAAGGTTTCAGTGAAAACTTGGAAATGAAACACTGACTTGTGTAACGCAGGCTCTGTATTTGGGAGTTCTAATCAATGCCAATATTATGGATGAGCCAATGATGCAGAACATCAAAGCGAAATGTAAAGCATTGGCCGTGCAAGGAGCAGTATTGCATAAGAAGTTTGGGAAATTCTCGCTAAAGCTTGTTGTGAACTTCTATAAATCTAAAGTAATTCCTGCTTTGATTGATGGAGCCGAAACCTTGCTTAGATGTCCATACGTGCTGTGATCACAATGTGAAAACATCTTTTGGAAGAGAATTCTACAGCTCCCACAAAGCACTCCTGCAGCCTGCATCCGCTTTGAATTGGCACTGACCTCAATTAATGCGCAAGTTATGTGGAATACCTTGACATTATATAGGAAGGTAATTGGAGTTAATAAATTGCCGCAATTTGAAATCCTAAATACTCCGACTCCGAGCAACTTGGATGGCATCTTTGTAAAATGGTTGCAAAGCTGTGAATTGATTCCAACCCGAAGCAGTGAAAAAAAAAATTGAGAACTCGATTGGATTGAAACAGGTGATCAGAGAGCACAACAGGTATGCATGCGAACATATGCCATGAAGATCAAATACCAAAATATATGGTGGAGTTTCCCTGAAACCGTCATAGAAAGACCTTTCTAAAGTTTAGAATGAACCTGTTTGCAACAATAGAGGTATGAAATATGAGGGGAAAAAAAGGAGAATGTGAAGATACCTTCTGCCACTTTTGCCTAAACGCTGATGAGACGTTAAAACATTTGGTGATATTCTGCCTCAAACTACGAGCCCTAAGAACGAAACATGTTGGGGAAGAATTTAGAAAATACATAACAATGAGTGGAGATGATTGGTGGAAACGAATGCTGGACAGGGATGAAAAGAAGCTGGTTTTTGCTTTGACATTCTTTTTGGATGAAATGGACTTGCTGTTGGCCAAGTTATGAACAATTAGTTGATATAATCATAGAAATGGAAAAAAAGAAAATGATAGAAAGCCATCTGTAAAGAAATAGTTGAATTAGTAATAATCATTGCCCTAATCATCCATGTACTTCCCATTTGGTAGTAGTCATCATTAAGACCTCAAGTACGGCTCTGAGCTCTATGGTTGGCTTGGGGGAAAGAATGTGCTTCTTGATCTCCGCTTTTTGATACACAGGAACTAGCGTCTCCTGTTCTTATGAAATGCTTCGGATTATTTTGTTTTTACATTTTTTTATTCTTTTTGTTGTTGGTTGACAATATAATGCATTTTAAAAAGTTTGTAATAAACTGTATTAAAATTAAAAAAAATACAATTTTAAAAAAGCAACACACAGGACCTGATATGGCCCATAGATTCTGTGAATCAAGGCCGATGACCGTATTTTGCAAATTCACCATTTTTATGTTATCCAGGATGTGATTTGCCTATCTCTTAGAGTTCCCATTTCTGTTTAAATGGAGAAACCTACGTACAGGTAGCAATTTGCTGAGGAGGAACCTGTTTGTTGGAGTCAAAGTTAGAATTCGGGCCTCCTTGTTCCACATAGAGTTTAGTTGCTAGACTAGTATTCCAGTTAGCTGTGACAGTCAATGAACACAATGGGAATGGGACACACAGATGGCAAAGGAGCGCACAGAGAGACACTCGAATGATTTCATTGAGCCAGTAGAATCTGGCGTGGTCCATTCTGACTGATGGAGAATGGGGGGTACCTGCGAGCGAGAAAGAACCTCCTCCACTGACTAAGAAATTGCATCCCAAACTCGCTAATCCTGCGTTAGGGTCCCCCTTGAGTATGTTTTTTCAATGGTTAGGCTCCTATTCATTCTTGCGTCCACCAGGTTGATCCATTCTGTCCCGTTGTCCTCTGGCGATCAGCGTCCTCCCTCGCTCCTCTCTTTCCTCTTTTTGGCGGCAGTCACTCAGATTGTTTTCCACACTGCTTCTCCTCTTCCTCCTGAATTCTGGGGCTTGTCAGAGTCGTCTGTGTTCTCTGTGGGATGGGCCTGGCTCCCTTGGAGGATTCTCAGGGCAGGGGTGGTGTACCGACCTGCCTGCCAGGTGTGGTGTGCCGACCTGCCTGCCTAGGTGTGCCGGCCTGCCTGCCAGGTGTGGTGTGCCGGCCTGCCTGCAAGGGGTGGTGTGCCGGCCTGCCTGCTGGGGGTGGTGTATATGCCAGTTTGCCTGCCAGGTGTGGTGTGCCAGCCTACCTGCCAGGGGTGCTGTGCCTGCCTGCCTGCCAGGGATAGTGTACCACCCTGCTTGCCAGGTGTGGTGTGCCGGCCTGCCTGCCATGGGTGGTGTGCCGGCCTGCCAGCCAGGGATGGTGTACTGGCCTGCTTGCCAGGTGTGGTGTGCCGGCCTGCTTGCCAGGGGTGGTGTGCTGACCCACCTGCCAGGTGTGGTCTGCCGGCCTGCCGCCAGGTCCCATGGACTATTTTCAGCAATCATAGTTTAAACTGTAGCTCGCCCACATTTCTTTTCATTTCCACGCTTATATTAAGGGTCCTTGATGTGTTCGGCTCTACTCTTAACTGAATTATTGTATACTTTCACATTTTACTTTACTAACTGGGCTAAACCAACCAGCACAGCCTTCCGAGGGATGGCCTCAACATGTTCCTGAAACAAATGATGGCCCTGTCTCCTCTACTCTATACCCCCCTGGTTTTCCCGGTTCCACTGCTTCTGTATCCATTCAAAAATGCATTCACCGTCCCACAAGTCACAATGCCAGGAAGTTGTTCCCTGGGCATTCATTTGCATGTTGCACAATGTGTTCTTTCGAGTGAAGACTGCCCAGCTGAGCAGTTCTTCACTTCCGAGCTCCCCGCTGAGTATCTTCGTGTCTTGGCAGATGGGCGCGCCGTGGTTACCATGTTGGAAATGAGTTGCCATGCGCACCGCCATTGACGCTACACATCAGAGAATATTTATCGCAACATAAATTCACAGGGAAGGACTGCGTTTGATCACACCGAGGAATTGAGCGCGTTGCGGCAGGCCAAGCGCAAGCAGCCCACGCAGGGACTGCTGGGAAGGCAGTAGGTTCACAGATGCAAGGGACGGAGGACTAGGACACACCATCTGATCGAATCCGTGAATGGCAAATTAAGGATTGTGGGCTGCAGTATCAGTGAAACGCCCCATAAAGTATTGGCTTCACTGGCTCAAAGTCACATTTGCTCATAGTATAATTGATCTCAAAAACTATCGATGGGTTTTCTCACTGAGTCAAACTACCCCTAAGGCAACTAATGTCTCTCCATAAATACTGACCCCCAAATGAGCTCTAGGTCCCATTCTCACACTGGAATCCCAACCCTGGATAACTAACAGATACATAACGGAGATTGAGGCGTGAGTATATGAAAGAATGTATATTTGTGAGGGTTGGGGGCTCTGGTTCTGCAGGGCACAGGATCCTGAGCATGGGCAGTGACGTATTTATATTGTAGTCCCGGCAAATGTTTGCGGTCGCTTCAAGCAACACATGGATGATGGATCCGATGATGTGGGATGTCGCACGCACCTGGTCTATGTGGATAAAGGATTGATTCCATACCTGCTAGTGTGGCACGTGGTGTGTCCGCGTACCAGTCAGTCATTGCTAGGCTTCACGGCTGCCATAAATTGTTTTCCTCTCTTTTGCGGTCCGTCCGCTCAGGGATTCGTTCATGGGCGCGGTTACCCAGCTGATCCTGGAGTCAGATGATCAATGACCTCTCCCTCCAAAATTCATGCAGCACTTGGCTCACTGAACCACTGTCCACTCTATGATCACCAGCCAAGCTGAGTGGGAAAGCTAGCCAGCTCCCTCCATGTTGCTTCAATATTTACATATTTAATTCATAGTTTTCCCAAAGCGCCACATAGAGCAAGGCATTGCAGAGCTGTACCATTGTATAAAAAAAAAGAAGAGAATACATAATAACTAACACAATAGACACATATGACAAAACTTCATAGGACAAATACAACTTCACCCACAAAAAAAAATCTAAAATACGAGATTACAAGGAAACCACACGTCCCAAAGCCAAAAGTAAAGAGCCACATTTTAAGTTATTTGCGAAACAGTAGAAGAGCTCATCGCACTGGAGGAGTGTGCCCCATATGTGTAGCTATGCCTGTGAATCATTGCTGCACCGTCTTGCTTATCCTGGGGATTTCTAGACTCAAAATGCTGCTGCGCTTGATTTCTCAAGATCCCCTGGCACACCGCTATCCTCTAACCTGGAAATTCGTGTGACTGGCTTCGTGGCTATGGCACGGAATCTTAGCCTGTGATCTAGCCCATAAGACAGGGATGCTTTGGTCATATGTTCTGGTTCTGCTCACAAGTTCAGCGGCAACATGTCTCGGGAGGATAGCTCATGGGCAACGCGCTCGGCTTGGAAACAAGACGACGTTGCGCAACACTGGTTCGATCCCCGAGTCTGCGCTTAGAAACCTCTGGGTATTAAGCGTGTTATAAATAACCAATTACAATTACATGGAGTACTGCTTTAAACTGAAGTACGGAAGCCCTCTGAAGGCCACCCAGAACATCATTACCTGAATCCAGGAGGAAATAGCTAGAGCCTTGACAACCTGGCATTATTCAGCCAAAGGAATTAGACGGTGAATTTTCTAAAAGGAACATAGGTAGAAATGTGGATTTGCCTAGCAGTGTGAAACTTCAAATCATAATTTTATTAGAGATGCGGAAGCAAGAATTATGCTTAACCTTTCTTTTTTGCTAACAGCAGCAAAGTTAATAACACCCAAAAAAGAAAACTACATGGCCCGCGAATCTCATTGAATGGGGCACAAAAGGGTAGAGCAGAAATCCCTGGTATCCCTCGACGAGCCTTGTGAGTACCAACTGCTGCCAGCCCAAATCCTGTAACACAGTCACTTTGGACTTAGACCCATAGGCCGCAAATGGTGTGGCAGAGCCGGGATCAATCCCGGGTGGGCGGATCGGGGACACATAAGCACATCCAATCCAACCCAGTATCTGCACAACACTGGAATGCTTGAGCACATCTTAAGCCCATCGTACAAGCAGTCACACTCCGTCTGAGCACACCTAACTTGCACCACGTGGCACTACCAGATCGGCCAGCAGGAATACTCCTCTAAAGTTAGCACTGCGGCCATACACTACCTTCTCCTACTTACCTCCTATTGTGTATGCTTTTTTTCTACTAACTCCCTCTTCATTCCACAACACACCAAGGACTGGAAGCCAAGGGAATGGGTACAATATGCCATATTCACTCTGGCAAGCCTCAGCACGAGGAGACCACAACTGCGATAATGGGAGCAGCAAAAAAAGGGCTATTACATCAGGGGACTGCGCGAGCGGCTCAAAGCACGCCACTGCACCCCTCTTAAAATCAGTCCCCGAGTGTGTACATGACAGTGCTTCATAATGCGGTGCCTCTTTGGATATTTTGAAAAGAACTTATTGCATATCAGAATAAAAAAGAACACCCTTCTCAGCCAGCCTTCCCGGGCATCCAACCAGGAGTGATTACCGAGCGCTCGAGTACCCTCTATATTCCGTAATCACTTAAGTTTGGAAATGAGACTCAAAGGCATCATTCCAAATCTGTGCAGCACACCAGACATTTTAGATTAAATTGAAGCGCTGAGCGGCCATGCTGATTTTAGAAGGTCGATGGAGCTTCACAAAGGAAAGGTCATGCCCACAATCCAGCAAGTGCATGGAAGGCGTGGGCCAGTCTGGTACTCTAGTCACTCAGAAACAAGGGACAGAGTCATCTTGAATATTAAGGAACAGTAAATGGTGCACAATGTACCCAGTTCCTGAAGCCTAGCTTTGATTAAGGTGATGGGAAAGAGCCTCCGATCAAAACCAATCACAGAAGCTTCCATTTGACTGGCTTCATTACAAGTACCGTTTCTCAAATCTGATCAGAGCCCCACAGGTTCAGGCTAAATATTACCATGTACTCTGCTAGCCATATATGTATCTTTGACAACTTTCTCACACAACTCCCAATACATACATGGAGGCGTGAAGGGTACGAACATGTACACTACCTTTAGTTTTGGATACTCTCTATTGTAGTACCATCTCTTTGGTCCGCTTTAATATAATAGCTTCGGATTTGTGCCAGGCACCTTTCACTGTGTCTTTGTTTTGTTCTTTTTTTTATTTCAATGGCAGAAAACTGCTGTCCGAATGGTATTGGAGTCATAAATTGAGTATTTGGTCACTGTACAATATAATGGACCCAGGTTCCCCAGCTCACTCCAAAGAGGACACAATCCTCCAGTTGTGGGATTTATTGAAAATACCTGAGACGTTCTAGCAATTGCAGTGTTGGCTCACATTAATTAAGGGTAAACACTCCATCTGGCGGGCCAGATCGGGTAGTAACGGCGGGGGGCCTAAGGTATAGGCTCTCAATGTGCTCAGGCCTTACCGATAGACACCGGTGCCACTACTACCTGATCCGGCACACCAGATTGGGTCCTACTGCTATTAGCACCTCAGGTTTTAAATCTGGAAACTATCCAGGTCCGGGTGCTAAGAGCGATGTATTCTGTTTAAATGAATGGCATCTCGTTCATGGAAGCAAAATACTTACTTAAGATAGCCGCCATAGATCTGGAAGGTGGGGATCCATACAGACCAATACACAAGGGGAGTATGACTCATGGAACAGCCAAAAATACAACATATAAACAATAGATTCCCACTAGTAAATAAGAGGGTCAACTCGGTCAGGAAACAGAGACTGATATATATTTATATTTTATTAATATATTTCATATCATTGCATAAAAAGCAACCAAATGTTCATTCTGTTATTAATCTGAACATCAGGTGATACTAAAAACATTCTGATTTCATATTACACCGGTAAAAAATGTCATCGCAAAAAAGAAAGAAAACATGTTTTCTTTACAGTTTCCTGTGCAAAAGAGCTTCTTCCTAGATATGATCATGCTATATTAGAGGAAAAGAGCTTCCCATACTTATTCTATTTTTCATGTGGAGCTTATGTCTAATCCTCTAGGGTATCTAATAAAGTGCTGAGCAAGTGCAAAAAGTGGTAAGAATCAAAGTGCTGTGTGTCGAACAGCGGGGTTCTATACAGAGCCGCTATTCTATTTCCATGGCAGCCCAGGAGGCTGGAGCAGTGGTGCGGCCGTTGCGCAGCCGCTGCTGAAAGAAATCAGGTAAGTGAAGCTAGGAAGGGACAAGAGACCCAATGGGAAGGGAGGGAAGGGTGGGTGAATATGATGGGGTGGAGGAAGCAGCCATCAAGTTTCTTGTAATGCAGGCTTGGATTGCAGTATTCAGCCCATGAAAAGAGGGCACGCTTAGGCCGTCCATCTGGAGCTAGTCAGACTTCTCCCGAGAAGCTAACAAGAGAAAAGGTAAGTGGGACCAGTGGGTGGTGAGGTGGAGCAGAAAGAGCGGACGGGGATGTTAGGGCTGCGGCCGGGAGTCAAAACAGGCAGATCGGGGAGCCTCCTCCAAAAGAGGCACAGGGAATGGGGAGAGGCAGAGAGAAACCTTGATGGAGGCAGCCTTTTGCTGGAAGCCTTCTGCATCATTGCTTTTTGCCTGGCCTCCCCCGGACATAGATTCAAATGTTCTTCCGGTCCACATGTCTAAATGACTGCTGTAAGCATGGTCTAAACACTGGAGACAGTGTGTCAATCAGGCCCAAGCAATTCTGTGTTAACAGACAGGGTTTATTGCAGCATCAACTGGCAGGATTAAGGGCAGAATCAAAGGTCCGGTAGAAAAGAAGCTTCCATTGGGTGTCAGTGAAAAGCCCCTAAGCCCCCGCAGTAGTCTATGGTGCTTGTTACTCTGATGAGACACTCAAACCTACACATTGGTGTAGAATATAGAAGCCTAAATGATGTCACAAAGGCAGATATTTATAAAACACTGGTTTGCTTCCAATAACTTATGACCTTGTGCTTGGGCCAGCAGACTTTCTTGACAGATGGTACAATGGAGATGTCTTCATTTTTCACTACTGATGAACTCCGTAACATCCTTTACACTTTCGAGAGGCTGAGGAAGAGCGCCATGTGCAAATGCTTTGTGCCATATCTAGATGGCATTGCTGTCTTCAATGCTTTCTGAGCAGGCCATCTACAGGATCTGGAAAGTGTGCTTTGGGCATTTAAAGAATTAAAGAGACAAGAAAGAACTGTAAGTGGAACTTTGGAGGATGAAGTGTGATCTACTTCACCCACACACCAAGCAGAGGGAAGATCCAGTCTTTGCAGGACAAGATATGGGAACTCCTTAAGCAGGGGCTATTGGAATGGTAAGGCAGAGTCTTCATGTACATGACCGGGCATTAGAGGAAGGTTGCTGATGGCAACATACTCTCAAAACTGACCTCCGAAACATTGCCCATGCAACTGACCTGGAGTGAATTTTGCAAAAAGGCCTTTTAGGGCCTGAACTCTACCCATGTTGATACTCCTTATATCACTACGGCAAGTTATTATCTATATCCAACCATGTAATAATGGGGCATGGGATGTCCTCTTGAACCAGAATGGGACAGATCAATACCAAGTCATTGTACTAATGAACGCAGAGCATAGCTAAAAAAATAAATAAGGCAGTGATATCATTTGGGTGCCTTGCAATAGTGTGGGATAGAAAGAATTGTAGGTCATATGCGTTTGGCAGTCAAGTCACTGTTCAAAAGATGATCGACCCATGTAGTGTATGCACATTTATAAGAGAGAGAATTCAAATCTCTATGGTGGCTACTTCCATTGCAGGGTCTAGCTATTTCTGTGGTCCATTCGCCATGCACAGTGAACGCCTCCATTTTTCTCATTTTTTGACTTATAAAGCAAGCTTCGCCTGGTACTCAAATCTGCTAGGGCGAAGTGTCAAACACACATCTGCTATGGTAATTCTCAGGCGTTTTTCGCTTTTTATGAACAGTGTTTGAACTTAATGAGTAAACATCACCCCTTAAGCACAGAGTGCAGGTATCCTCAAGTGTTGTGTAATTGTTTGCTGTTCTGTCTTATTTATTCATTTATTCATATTTGTAGAGCGTGCAACAGCCCGAGGGCATCGTGGCGCTTGCTACAGTGGGTGATAAGAGCTTAGTTACATCAAACAGCAGACTTGCATACTTACTGTACAATTTGTATAGAACTGTTTGTAAAGCACATAGATAGAGAAGCTGAGAGGGGTGGGAAGTAGAGAACGGTTAGTTAAAGAGAGCAGTTTTAAGGTTTTTTCAAAAGGCACTGAGAGAAGTTTCTGCTCGGAGGTCAGTGGGTAGCGCATTACATAGCTTAGGGGCTAGATATGGGAAGCCTATCCCCCCTGCTTTAGCCCTGTTGATGCGCGGTGCAGTGAGTTGGTTGGTGTAGCATGTTCTAGTAGGCCTAGTTGAGAAAGATCTGGATAGTGTGTCTGGAAGGTAGGACGGTGCTGTATGATTAATGCATTTGTGTGTTTTCGTGAGAATTTTGAATATAATGCGGTCTTTGACTGGGACCCAATGATCAGTCTTTCTTGCTTGTGAGATGTGGTCTCTTTTTGGAATGCTTAAGGCTGCTCTGAATGGGTTATTTGGGTGATTTAGAGTATGTTTAAGCTTGGCTCCTATGGTGGCTCTGGCTATTGAGAGACAGTTGTCCTTTGTTAGGAAAGGTTTTATGGCATTAATGAGTTTGGTACTAAGGGTGGAGGCAGAGACAATAGCGCTGACTTGCTTATTCATGGACAATGTAGCATCAAGGTGGACCCCCAAAGTCTTAACAGCGGATAGGACAGGGATGATGCAATTGTCAATGTTGAAGTTGGAGTAGAGACAGTCTAGCTTGACTAGAGTGGACTTTTGGCCAAGAATGAGAATCTCAATCTTGTCCCTGTTGATGTATAGGCCATTTGTGGCCATCCAGGCTTGGATAGTGGAGTAGATTTGTCGTAGGGCTGTAGCGTCTTGGTGATATGAGCCTGTTAGCGGGAGGAGCACCTGGGTATCATCAGCATAGTTTGTGTATGCAATCCCAAGTGCATACAGTTTGTCAAAAAGGGGCTTTGTGAAGACATAAGAGGTTGGCAGCTACCAAATTATTCATTATACTTAGGTAAGCTTTCTCGGTGTGCAGTCAAAATGTCGAAAAAAAAGGTCGAAAGACAAAAATGTCAAAAAAAAAGGTTAAAAAAAAAGTCGAATTCCCTTTTTTTAAATTATATATTTATTTTGGGGTCCGGGAATAAAAAAAATGGGTAAAACAAAAAAAAACATTTTAAAATGGGGGTTGGGGGGACCCCCCCATTTAGAATAAAAAACATATTAAAAAATAAAATGCGACTTTTTTCAACATTTTTTTTTCGACATTTTTACTTTCGACCTTTTTGTTTTCGATTTTTTCACTATGAACCAGCTTTCTCAGCTGTGCATTCTTTATGTTTCACAGTGTGTGTGTGTCTGTGTGTGAATATGTGTGTGTGTGTGTATGCATGTGTTAAGCAATGACTTTCAGACATGTAGGAAACAACCTGCTCAGGACTACAGAACCCGTTGAGACACATCACCAAATCGTCTGCAGTGAGGAGGACTGCATTCCCAGACTGGCCCATATGGACTCTCCAAGCCCCTTGCAACTTTCCTGGATGCCAGGCAAAAGATTCCCACTGCATCTAGAGTGCCCCACTGACAAACACATGTGTGCATCTCGTGGGCAAACAACTCCGGTTGTTGTTCTATGGGTCTGGGTGTTGTTCTTTGGGTCCATGTGCTGGGAAGATGGACATTGCTCTTACCAGAGTCATTGGACTAATGAGGTGTGGTTTATTCAGTGCAGAGGGACTGTGAGAATCAGCCCATGTGTTACACTTAATGCAGGTAAATGTGTTTCCCAGAATGACTTGTCTTAAAGCAACTTTGCATCACTATCTGCTCATTCATTGATCAATAGAAAAGAGATGAAAGAGGCTGTAAATCCAGAATCAGCATTTAGATGCAAATCAGAAGAAAAGGTCCATCAGTTAAAGCAACAGCTACCAAGGTCTGGCCATGTCACATCCAAATTGGCTTCCAGCATTAGTTTGTTCTGCTCAATCCTTCAACCACGAAAAGATGCGTCGAATACCGGGAGGTCTTTGCTGCAAAACACTGAGCACTGAAGATTATAAAGACAGAAACCCCAACACCAGCAAATACCACAGAAGCTCTTCAGTTAGTCTTCAGATGAGAATATTGAAGTGCAAACAATAAAGGGACAAAGAACCGCAATTCATCAGTTGAATGCACTCTGCAGCGTCCACTTCAATTCCCTCAAGAGCGAGGCCCCATCTAAAGCTCGTCCAACTTGGTTGTTTCCAGTGCTTAATTTGTGGGGGTGTTTGCCAGGGCTCAGCCCAGGCACTTATTTTTGAGTCCTGGTACTTATTGTCTCAGGTTAATTTAAATTATGAATCAGTGATAGTCAGTGGATCCATTAACCACAAAGAGCCGGTGAGAGCTTTTCTGTAACCCCAAACATGTCGACATTGTGGGGAGCAGCTATGGGTGGTGGCAGCAGTGGCGGGGACCACCGGCAGTGTCACAGGAGTGCTAGAAAACATATGGGCCTTGGCACTTATTTCTTTTTACGAACTAAGCACTGGTTGTTTCCCAACCTCACCAGAGACTATTGGCCTCATTACGTGTCTGACGGTAACCCTGCCGGTGCTAGCAGCGGGTTGCCGCCGGACCTGTAAAAAATTACCAGTGCTTGACTTTCCAGTGCCACCAGGCTATTCCAAGTCCTGCACCCGGGAGGTTAGGCGCCGGCAAATTCGTTAGTCTCCATTCCCATAGAGTTCCATTGGACTCTATCGGAATGGAAACACGGGAGCATCGGCACTGTTGATAACAGTGCCGATGCTCACGTTAAAACTCTGCGGGCTGGTGCCGTCCTGCCCGGGAGGTCTGACCTTCCGGGAAGAAGGGCCCCCGCCCGGCAGAGTTTTAGTGTGCCGGTCCGGAAACAACGGTGCCAGTAAGCTTACTGGCAACGTTGTTTCCAGATCAGCAAACTTATAATGAGGCCATATGTGTCCTCTACAACCCTACAGCTGCGTGAATCCGCTAAAGTGAGCCAACAAACACCCTGTTTGGCCTAATCAATCAAAAGGGGGGATCCTGGTCAATATTCTTTAGATTTTCTTAGTGTTAGCTCATCGCATCAATCATTTGATACTTTTTCAAAATCTCACCTGCTTGGCCTACATTTTCCTAGCATCTTGTTATTCTTAATTATAGGGATTGACTATTTTTTATGGACTATTATTATAAGATCAGTTGGAGTATTTTTAGATCTCGTTGCTTGTTTGCTGTATCAATCCGTACATTGTTCATTGTGCTTTATAACAGTTTTAACTGTGATCCTTACTTAACCTCTCCAACAAGCAATTGTGCAGCAAACCCTTTTCTATAGCCAGCTACTTAGAAGCGAGCATTGATCATTGGAGGAAGACATGCTTCTCTGGTTTCGGGTGACCATCAACACTTGTTTTAGCCGGTTCCGGTTCCGGATCAATTTAAGTGCTAACCTATAATCCCTGTGACTTGAGGTGGACTGGAACCATCGCACCTACGCAAGGCGGTCATTCAGCACAACCCTTCATAGAACATGGATCATATCACATGTGAAATGCATCTCCGTCATGCCAACCACTAAAAAACATCAACTTCAGCAACCCTTGAACCTTATACAACTGAGCTCAGCACACAGAAAGTCATAGAAACTTGTGCCACCCAAGCACCCCATGCCCATGAAGGAAGGGAGGGCAAGGAACATTAGAGGTACATTTCATCCTGGGTTGAGCCCCCTGTTCTTTAGGCCTATTTTAAACATGTTGATAAAAAGGGTGGCACCATAGTTTATGTTGTGTAGTGTTGCCAAACAGTGGTTCTAGTAACTGTCTGGGACACACAAACTTGCACGCAATACCATGAGGGCACCCCAAATTGCAACACAACTAACCATAATGTCTTACCAAAACCAAGTACATTATCCTTGGAAAAAGTTGCTTTTCTCTAGTGTATTTCCCCATTGAGAAATTATGATTCGAAGGAGAAAAGTGAAGGATTTCACACTAGTTAATTCATGTTTAACACTATCATGTGTAACATTACTAAATATGACACACCTGTGAAAGGTATTGCTTGACAATTATGTATCTGTCTGAGTTTCTACAGGTTTACAGTTCTGCGTTCCATAAACCTGTCGCACAGCATGAAAGCCAACACAACATGGGCCCTGGCGCTCGGAAGTCGCGGTCATCACGTGAACACGTCTCCCCTCTTGGCCGACTCTGCCAGCGGCACCCGGGTCATTCAAAATGAAATCGAACAAGCAAAGCGAAGCAAACGAAAAGAGGTCAAGCAAAACCAGCCCATCTCTGCATAAGGAAGCCAGCGTCGCCTCCCCACCTCTGGTGAAACACACACATTCAACTCATGCAGAAAACAACACGTGACACATGTGTGATGGCAAGAGTGCGGGGCGGGGGGCGGGCATTTACCTTCAGAGAGGGGGTCCAGGGTGTGGATCATTAGCTGGAAGATGCTGTTCCTCATGAGACTGTTGTGAAGGGACGCAGAGCTCCCGCCCCTCTGGAGACGCGGCTTAGCCTGAAGAAGGAGACACAGCACGAAACCGTTATTTCCAAGAGTGTTCCTTAGAAATACAGACATGCAATACAAGCCAGTGTTTGCTGCTCTACGTTTTCAGAATTTGACAGCTAGATTTATTGCATTGCATCACAATTTAACGTCATCAATCAAATGTCACTAGCCTTGGAAATATAAAGGACGAGGATCAGCATTCGAGGGGTCTCCATGTATGGTCCTCGAGCCAAATCTGTATTGGACAGAAGGGGTCGCCAACACGCGCACGAGCATGCACTGCAGCCCACTTGTGCTTTTTTCATGGCTTGAACTATGAAGTGCAAAAGATGCAGGTAAAACCTGTTTTTCCTGGGTTTTCATGCATTTCCTGCACTTGAACAAGTGAAAATGCCCCCCTGTCATGTATGCATGTTGGGACGCATTTAAAGCAGAGGCATGTACATGTCAACTTTTAACCGGTGTAACACCAGATGTAATGCGGTTATGCCTGGTTTTACACACCCTTTTTGCGCCCAGTGGATTGGAAAAGGAGTCTTTATGTAGTGACTGGGTTGTGGGGTGGCATGGGAGGTGAACACACATTTTGGTCCCCTTCATGCCTGGTATTCCCGATCACCACCACTGGGCTGATGATGGATCATGGCTCGTTTTAGCTTGAAGAACATGCACACAAGTGTCAACGGGCTGGCAGCAGCGGCATTCAGAGCCACATGCTGGTGTTTTATATGGGCTACTTGGCAACCAAGCTTCGAGCCCCACCCATGTGCACTGTAGGTTCCCTTCTTTCCAGGTACTGCGTGAAGCTCAGTCTGTTGCCCCACCCGGAGAGAAGTCTAGAGCAGCAGAACGCAATGTCCATAAGTACATTTGCAAAAGTGTTTGTATGCATGTGTGTCCATTCCATGGAAGAGTTTGTTACTTGTTCATGAGTGTGTGAATATATACAGGTATGTTGGTGTCAGGGTGTGTGTGAATGTGACTGCGTGTATATGCATGAGAATGTCATTGAATATGTGTGTGTGTGTGTATGCATGTGTGTGTTTGATGGGGGCATCATAAAGATTATTCAAAGTGACAATGCCAGCATATATCGTGTATATGACATCATGAACTTGTTTTACAGTGGCAATGCCTGCATATATTTTGGGTACAGCATTATAAAGTGATGTGGCAATCCCACTATGCGTTGTAGGCAGAGCTTCATGAAAGTGATTTGCATTTGCTATACTAGCAAGTTTTATGGGTGCAATCTCATGCGCAGTTTAAATATTGGCATATTGTGGGGCAGCATCATACATGTAATGTAGCAATGCTGATTATATATATATATATATATTCAGTGAAAAAACTTTGTTAAAGGGACGTTATGGTTAAGTTGCGCTACTAAAAACCTATGAAATTCAGTAAAACAACTTTGTTAAAGGGACGTTATGGTTAAGTTGCGCTACTAAAAACTTATCAAATTCAGTGAAAAAACCTTGTTAAAGGGACGTTATGGTTCAAAGTAAAACCGAAAACCCCCTGAAATTCGGCAGTTATGGTAATATAAGCAACCATAACTTGCGCCACCGTGCACTGTTAACACTAACACCCAGGACATCAAAGATGACATCACAAATGTCATTGATGACATCACTGATGACATCACATGTGCATTTACTTTTCATAAAAACTCTGTACAAGGGATTCTTATAATGCTGACCAAAAACTGTGAAGGATCATTGGAATGTTACAGCTACAGTGAGGTGGGGGTAATGGATGTGGCCGAAGACTATGGCTAATGGGTTATTTTAAGGAACCGAATGGTGCAATATGGAAGGTAGATACGGCTGAAGGCCATGGCTAGCGGGCCCCAATGAAACTTATTGGGGCCACATGTCAAGGGACCACGGTGAAGGGCTGTGTCTTCGGCCATGGCCAGTGGGCCCGTTTAGGAAACCTATTGAAACAACATATAGAGTAGCCATGGCCAAAGGCCAGGGCCAATGGTCATGGATAAAGGGCATGGTTAGTGAGCGGGAAAGAAAGGTAGTGTTTTAAAATATACAGTGGGCATGGCTGAATGCTGTGTTCAATGGCCAGGGCTAAAGGCCCTGTCTATTGGGCCCTGAAGAAAGGCAGAGTGGCCACAGCCAAAGGCCATGGCCACCTAGTGGGTCCAAAAGAAACATATTGGGGGAACATGTACAGTGGTCATGGCCAAAGGCCATGGCTATTGGCCCTCAAAAAAACAATGGTATAGCGAAAACCTTGAAATTCACTGAACAAACCTTAGTTTGGGTGCAGTTAAGTTGTGCTGATTTAACGCAACAAAAGCCTTAAAATTTAGCGGATGTTGGAAGTCATGACCAGCTTCACTCGGTGTGTTTCCATTGCAAATCTTGTGAGCGCATACATATTATAAGAGAAGGGATTCACAATGACATACAAAATGGCATTGTGGGGGACACGGCATTATGGGGAACATCAAAGGGAATGCGCTGAGTTAAGCTGGTCAGTAAATAAAGGGCAAGGTTGCATAGCAACTAGAAAAGCAGTAAATAATGTTCATTTAAAATAACTGATGGTCGTCCAAAGTGCAAGTTGCCACATAAAGTGCGATGGAGGTAGCAGCTGACAGTGTGCAAAAAGGTATATAAGTTCTGGAAACATTATCACCATAAAGTGTGTAATGTGTAACAGCTAGTATAGAGGAAGCTTAAAGTCAAGGCCACTAAATAGTTTTGCATATGTTGCCACAGACCGGTTGCCTGATACCATATTCACACATTTGTATTTGTATTTTGTATTTTATTTATTTGTATAGCGCACCAGGCCCAGGGGCAACCGGGCGCATCACTTAGTTACAACATAAGAAAAACAGACAGAACCAGAATTACAAAGTTTACAAGTATAATACAGAATTTACAGGTATAATAATAGCAATGAGAGGACAAGCAGATTATATATACATGTACAAATTAAGCAGAGAACCCAGAGCTAAATGTCCTGGGCGGCCAGCCAGGTTTTCGTAAGGTGTTTGAATCTCGGGAATGAGGGTTCTGCTCTAAGCTCATTAGGAAGCGTGTTCCAGAGTTTGGCTGCCAAGATAGGGAAGCTAATTCCACCTGATCTTTGGAGATTGAAACGTGGAACCTCAAGGCAGTTTAAATGAGCCATTCTGCGGGGTCTAATGGAGTTGTGGAGGGCAAATCGGTTGGCCAGGTAGCATGGAGCTTGGTTATTTCGGCATTTGTGGGTAAGAGCCAGGGTTTTCAGGGAGATACGGTGTGGGACTGAGAGCCAGCGAATATTGCGTCTGGTGTCGGATATGTGTTGGCGCCTGGGAATGTTGAGGGCAGCTCTAATCGCATTGTTTTGGACAATTTGCAACTTGTTTAGGTTGCAGCAATTGGTGCCTAGGTACAGTGCATTGCAGTAATTATTCTTGGATAATACAAGAGTTCTAGCCAGGGTGACACAATTGGTTGCGGAGAGGAAAGGGCGACAGGCTGTAATAAGCTTGCAGGTATATGCCGCTGCAGAAGAGACTAAGTTAGTTTGTCTGGTCAGGGATAGGGTCGAGTCGATGTAGATCCCTAGGGTTTTTGTGTCCCTGGCGGTTGGGATAATATTCCCATCAATGATGAAGGACTTGAACGCAGGGTTGAGTTTGGTAAGTTTTTGTGGCGAACCAAGAATAAGGAGCTCAGTCTTTTCATCATTAAGACAGAGTCCGTGTTGAGCCATCCACACCTGGATGACCTGGTAGATGACATTGATAGCGAGGGAGTCAGCTGTGTAGTCACCTGAGATAGGGATTAGTATCTGGGTGTCGTCGGCGTAGTTGGTGTAAGTGACACCCAGATAGTCCAAGATATCGAAGAGAGGTTTGGTGAACACGTAATACAACGTGAGTGAAACACAAGATCCTTGTGGCAAACCATAGGAGACAGGTGCAGGTGGGGCGGCTGCTAGTGGAAAGAGCACGCGCATAGATCTATTGTCTAAAAAGGAGCTAATCCAGGTTGTAGCTTTATCGGAGAAGTGTGCAGCCGATTTAAGGTGGTGCCAGAGGATTTCATGATCGACAAGATCAAAGGCCGCCGAAAGGTCCAAGAGGAGTAAGAGAGCAAGTTTGCCTTTGTCTTTTAGATCTTCAATCTGTGTTTTTAAATCCATGAGGGCAGTTTCAGTGCCATGACGTGGCTGGAACCCAGATTGCCTAAGTCCCAAGAGTTTGTTAGATTCAAGGTAAACTTGAATTTGTAGATATGCTGCATGGTCGAGGATTTTTAGTAAAAACAGGACCGTGGTGATTGGCCTGTAGTTTGTGGGTATACTAGCGTCCAGGGTAGGTTTTTTCAATAGGGGGATGACCCACGCGTCCTTTAGATTGTCAGGTACGATCCCAGAGCTAAAGGAAGAGTTGATGATCGTAGTAATGAATGGCGCTAGGTCATGAGCTGCTTCCTTGATTATAGGTGCCAGGCAGAGGTCGCCTTGGCAATTTGTCGGTTTAAGGCTGGTGATGATGGGTGGTTTAGGGTGGGGATAGGGTTGGGTTGTGGGTTGGATTGTAGGCTTCATTGTTTGTTATTGATTTTAATTTGGAGGATGGCAATCTTGCCGAGGAGTGCCTCTTGGATTTTGGTACACCAAGTGCTATCTTTGATGCAAGTGTCTGGTGCAGTGACAGGGGTTTCAAGTTCTTTTAAGATTCTAAACAATTATTTGGTGTTGGATTTGGCTTGTTCGATACGTTTATTGTAAGTGTCTTTTTTAGCCTGGAATATGGCTTCCTTGTAGTTAAGGGTGGCAAGGAGGAGGCACAATTTGTTGGCTGTGGACTGGTTGCTTTTCCAGTGTGATTCCGCAATTTGTTTTTCTTTGCGCAGGGTTCTGAGCTGGGGTGTGAACCAAGAGTTCAGGTGGGCTCGAGGTTTGGGTTTTCTCAATTTGGATGGGGCGATCTGGAAAATTACAAATCTCAACATGTGACTCAGTTCTGACTTGCGTGACTTGGCCTTGATGCATGCGTTATTTCAACATCATTGATACCCTAATGCAGAGCACATGTTTCAGAAAGCACAGAGCCTCACGCCCCACAGAGAGTTTTGTACAGCAAACAAAATAGATTCAATACACAGCATATACTAAAATATGAGCAAATGTAAAACATATTAAAACCCAAACCGTGAAACAAAGAAATCCGGTATCGAAACAGACTCAAATAAATGGCTTCCCAGAAAAAGATCTAAAACCCAGGCGACAGTACATCAATGGGACATGGTACAGATTGCACTAGACTCCCAAAAAGGTATATAAATCTTCATCAATATAGTGTCCTTTTGGAGTCTTAGTCACCAAGAGCAAAATTATTCTTGTTTCCAATTACCTGAGTTTTAGTGTTCTGTCACCACCACAGGGATGTATGGGCACATGTGTCCTCAAAAAAAGGACAATTGCTCTGTGTTACTACCATGACACTCTGCAAAATGCTTGGCCATGAGGGTAGGCGGGGTCCACAGTCTTAATAGCTCTCAAGTGCTGAAGTATGCATAGTTTTAATCAGCAGGTGGTACGGCCTACATACCATTTTGTGCATGGACAGCTCAAAACATAAACAAACGTGGTGTTGCAAGTGATATGATGTTGATTTAACAGTAGACTACTGGGAATATAAATATATTATAGGGTGGCGGTTGCTGCTCTATGTTAAGGTGAGTCAGACTCCCATAGGAAACCCAAAAAAATGAATTGCTAATAATCTTTGACTTGTGCGACGGATTTGGCCGAAATTCTGAAGACAATTAGGGACGTTCCCTGCAAACCCCAGCCCCACTTTTGTGAAAGATTTTTCAACAAATAAAAAAGCTATTAAGAAAGCAGCAAAAAAAAGTTGCAACCTACTTCTCATTCATTTTCCCATAGTTAGCAAAATGGTCAATTTTTGCCGGACTGCAGAGCCCAAACCGCTGGACGGATTTAGACCAGGTCAGAAACAAATTGGGCACGAAGCATTGACTCAACGTCTTTTTGTGAATTGGGGTTATTCCGTGCAGTAGTTTTGTAAATATTTGATGGAGACAGGGGTGCCGAGTACACTAGGTAAGTCATACCAGTAATGATTATTGCAACTTGCCTGGTGGCCTAGACTTCAATGTGGTTCACGATCGCCTAAACTGCAATGTGCTGTGCAAATTAATGCTGTGCAGGTTAACCTGCCGGCTTGACTCTACATAACATAAGAGGAGAACACCAGGTATATATTAGCATAGGCAGGGTGCATTATGAGAATGCCAAAAAGACTGCTGCAATATAATATATGTTTGACATCTACGCTGGTGTCAAGCCAGAGTTGCTAAAGTGCAAAGTGCTGAGCAACATAGCGTAAAGCGCTAAAATCTAGTTTATGTGTCACACTAGAAAATGGCTAATGGCATTGTTGATTATAATATTTCTAAAGTGCAGAGTGCCATATAGCTTAGCATAGGTTGAACATATGTCACTAGAGTCTAATTTACTAGATTGTAAGGTACATTTATATAATGTTACCAGTATCTAGTCAGAGTTGCTAAAGCCCAAAGTGATGGGCAACATAGTGTATCTCGCTACAATCTAGTTCGTATATCGCATTAGAAAATAACCTACTGCATTCTTAAATATAATAATTCTATAGTGCAGAGTGCCAAGTAGCTTGGTGTATATATACAAAATATAAATGGTTAGAGTCTAGTTTCCAAAAATGTAAGGCACATTTGTATATTGTCACCAGTACACAAGTGGTGTGGCTAAAGGTCAAAGCCTTTGTTGAGACTGCCAGGTCTATACATTAGGTAAAATGCCAAGCCACATGTCTAATACCAAGGACAAAAGTCCCTAAAGGATCTCGGAAGGGGGAAACAGGTAGGCAATCTAGGCAAAATTATTCATTAGTTTTATATGAACACATGTTATGGTCCCTATATGTATGAAATGCATATGGACTAAGTGAGTGGTACTTTAAGTATATTTGGTACTAGTCAGACATCTCTACAGGAACTAAATGCCTAGTACTGCCTATGTTCTACTCGTGGCAACAACAAATCTGAACTAGAAGGAAAAACAACCACTGACAATTATATCTGGATTAGAACCTAGTGAACATATACTTGTAAAATGGAAAATACATGTGTCAGCTATAGAAATGCACTCTCTGAGTTGCCAACCTGCAATTCTGAACATCAGCCTGATGGCTTCATGACATGTGGTCTATGTCTGTTGACATATGCACACAGACCTCTCGAACTCAGTGTCATGCCGCTCTAGTGCCAATAAGCACACAATGATTAAAATCAAATGAATGAAGATAAAAATTGGTAAGAACCCTAACAAATCCAACATCCCAAATAGTGATTCCGTATTAAAAGAACTTTGGAAAACAGCATAGGTTCAAAATCGTATGAGAACAGTTGCCCCATGAGGGCAAGGGACAAACTGGTATAACTACTGTGTCCCAACTGAAGAGACAAAGAAGGGAGGGAGATAGAGGAACACATCTTATGCAATATACTGGCATTGAATTAGCATCAACATAATGTTCATTCACCTAAAAAGGTGTATAGTTCTTTGTCTACATTATGTCCTATGGGATTTTTTGTTTCAAAATTGATGCTATATCTTGTCCCCTGTTGATGTACCAGCCGTTCCCTGTCACCTCCTCTGGGACCAACAACGATCCTATGTATACCAAAAAATTAAAAACCATCTATTTTCCCATTGTGCTTCTCCTCAAAATGTTTTGTCATGGGATACGCTGCATCACAATTGTTTATGGCTCTGACGTGCTGTAGGATGCGTACCTTCAGTTTATATTTAGTGCTTCCAATGTACCACTTATTGCCTGTACACTTAAGAACATACACCACAAAGTCAGAGTCACAGGTGATCTTACCACTGATGTTGATGGTATTGTTTAGAATAGGATATATATAAGGCAAACTTGAGTTAGTCCACCTTGGTCGGTCCCATTTTTTTCTATACCTTCCCTTGGGCTCCCTCCACATTACCTCATGTACCCATTGCATACTTTACAATGACAGCCCCTACTATCTTTGTCTTCTCTTACTCTTGTGTGTAAACTAAAGACCGTGGCCAGCTAATGGATTCTCCCACTTTGACCACTTTGACCACTTTGACTAATCGCCACCTCCACAAGTTCTATTCTTCCCTAATTCCTCCTCTCCCTGACCCTCTCTCTCTCTCCTTCCCTCACTATGTATACCTCTCTCTCCTCTTCTTTTCTAGGCTCCTTTCTTGCTTTAAGTCCACGTATCCCCTCATCTCCTTTCCCCCTTCTCTATCTGTCTCCACTTCTCTTGCTTCAACCTCTCCTCTCACTCCTACTCTCCTCGCATCCCTCTTCTTTCACCTCCCTCCCTGAAAACCATATCATACCTCCTTCATGTCCTGATCATACCATATTCTCTACTCCTGTCTCCTGCAACTACCTTCCTCATTCTTTTTCTCCCTTCTTTATAATATCTGTATAGAGCCACTGGGTACCTGGTTTCTGGATCAAGTCTCTCCATTCGCTGGTATGCCGATGACACTGAAAGAATACCATTTAATGGTATTGTACATGGCAGATATCTTCCACTTAGCGAGAGACTTTCTGTACTCTAACTTGATGCCTATACTTTTGTTAAAATGTAATCAAACTGCATTTCTTTTGGTTTCTTCCTCTCCAAATGGTTCTTTTATTCAAAATGGGTTGTCTCTCCTCTTTAGGCATCACTCCAACACCGGTGGCATATTCAAAATCATTTGCCTTTCTTCTTGATTCAAATCTTATCTTTATGGTTCACATGGCACATATAACAGGAAGTGTTTTTTTTCAGTTGTCTTTATTAAAAAAGATAACTGTTTTTATTACTTCTTCCAAGTTGCACATGGTCCTAAAAGTCCCACTTCTATTGTTGGTTGATGGGGAAATGCTTTCTTAACAGGCCACCTGGCTTCCTTCCTAGCGCCATTAAACATCTGGGAAGTTTGATCATATTTCCTGTATTTTCTTTTTCTTTTCATTAGCTACCCATTCACATGCTAATTTTTCAAAGAGCTGCTGCATCACATTTCAAGGCTTTGGTGATGATTTGGGGTGTCTGTTGGGTGGCCATGTTGCTGATTTCTGGTTGGTCTGACATCTTAGACATTCTAAATTTGAATATTCCAAAATGTGGCCACTACTGGAATTTCATACTAGTATTTTCTATGCTCTGCGTGGAACCTGGTACTCCATCCATACTCCTACTCATCCCCTTCCCTTTATACTGACTTCCCATTAAGCTTTAAAAACTCACTTGTTTAAGTTAAGTTTTTCTCTTAACTGTTATCTTTTCTTGTTACTTAATGATGTATTGTTGTTGCTTTTTACAGGTCATTGTTGAACTTGCTACTGTTTTGATAATTGTGGACATAGCGTTACCTTCAGGGCATTGATTGGTGCAAAAAGACTCACAATGTACCTTTTCTATTGAGAGCTACTGACCTTCATCTAAGGCCAACATGCCCTAACTACGTAAAGATGGAGAGCAGTCCTGATGAAGATCACAGTTATATTCAGAGTCAGTGAGTGTGGTCACTTATAAAGTGTGCTACTGGGGCTTGAATCACCTCATTCCCTTGTCTTCACTGTACCGGTACCGGTAACACAACAGTAAACTGGTGGCTAGTGAGGTGCCTCTTTAGAAGAGATCTGAAAATGAGATGCTTGGGTTCTAGAATGATAGATTTGGGGAGGCTGCTCTAGTGCTGAGACCAATTGATGCTGAGTTTTCTGCCTTCATGGGTGGAACAAGTAAAGAGATGAAAAGGTGGGCCTTTCTCACTAGAAGGAGGAGGATGAGAAGGAACAAGAGGGTGGGTTTTGTCAGAGAAAAACCTATTGCAGCAGAACCACGAGGACAATAGTGAATGAGGCAAATGATTTTGAAGAGAATTCTTTGTGCGACTGGAGCCGGGGGAGAGAAATATGAATGCCTGAGATGTGTCTCCATTTACAACAGAGGTCTGCAATATGTGTCTCTCCAGATAACTTGCACTAAATCTCCCATCATCCCTCACCTTTGAATCTGATGGCTACGGCTGGTGGTAGTTGCACGCCTAAACATCTGGATAGCCTAGGGGCTGTGACCACCGAATCGAGGAGGACCCGGGGACTAGTAAACCACAGCATTACGAATAAGCTGGCCATTTCCAAAGGCATTGGCATTGGCTAGGAGACCTCTGCCGAGGGTTCACTCAACACTGCATCTAATGCAAGTGGCAAGCATAGGCGATTACTATCTTTATTTAAATTTGTGGAAATGTTCATGCCCAGAAAAACTTCCTATGGGGAAAAAGGGAGCTGTTAGAGGGCCTATCATAGCTTCAATTATGGATCAGTCCTTTGCTGAGTGGCAGCAACTGTTCAAATTGTTGAACGTAGAAAGATTTAAATGTACACAAATATGTCAATGGGCAATGAGTAAAGGGTAGAGAAAGAATTATCTATATGTCACATTCTCTTTGGTTAAAGGATTTCCTCGAGCTACATAGATAGAAAATTGATGAGCGTTCTGCAGTTTGCTGAATGACGCTCCAGTTGAATCACTCAATTGGTCCAGTATAAAGGGTTGGCATAAGGATTTGAGACAGATTCTGTGTAAAGAAAAATAGCAACTGATTTGGTATAGGACTGTTGCCGCCTTCAGGAGTGTGCATCTGAAGGAACCAAACTATAAAGGCTTGTTGAGGTGGTACTCAGTGGCCTTACACAAAATCTGCCCCCCCCCTTCGAGCCATGCTGAGGGGGCACCCCTAACTTGGCAACAAATCAATGGTCGCACCACACTCTGGGCCAGCCTAGATTACCACGCTTGCGCAATACATACAAATGTGCTGCTGCAGGGGTATGCTGTACACTGCACTAGGAGAAAGATATAAATATGTGTTTTAATGCATTATACAGCACACGTTTTGAGAAAAATTGGCAAAAAGGCTGGAGCATTTGTAATTGTTTTGTAGGGCAACACCCTGAAAAATATACAATAGGCCTCATTCCGAGATTGGAGGCAGCCATGGTGCTATTAGCACCATGGCTGCCTCCAATACCGGCAGCGACTCCGACCTGGTTCAATGGGGACTTACTGGTGTAGTCCGACCTTTGCGGGACCGGTAAATCCCCATTGAAAAAGGCAATCCCCTTTCCCATTCAAGCCCCCATAGGGCTCAACGAGATTGGGGAGGGAGCTAATAACGTTACCGCAATTCGCTGTACCGTTATTTGCTCCCTGGTCCCTTTGAGGCTCCCGCTAAGGGTGCCTGGTAAAACCAGGCGTCCATAGCGAGACCCGCTAAGGGACCTCGTAGTAGGGTGCAAAGGGATTACCGGCACCGATGTCCTTAACGGTGCCCGGTATCCCTTTGCGTCCTACTCGGAATGAGGCCCAATGACTCAGTAAGAAACAGCTAGACTAGCAGCACCCAAATGCCAGTCTAGCCAGTTAATTACACTTAGCAAGACTGCTTTATCAGAGATGCCAAATTTTAAAAAAGTCAAGCCAAACTGAGAAATGACTAGATTGGCTGCACCAAACTACCTCTATAGCTACTAATACCACATATCATCCCTGCTTAGCCTGGACATGGATGACCATTATGATTTATCGCACAATCCCAGTCCCACCCCATCTCCCACACATCCCCTCTCTCTCCCACTCCCTCACCCAAAATCAGCTGCTTGGCCAAGAATTTACTCCACGTCCCTTTTCCTTGTCCCAGTGCTTACGTTTGAGACTCCTTGCCTCATAGGTAAGAACTGGGATAAGGAAGAGTGGGACTAGGAGTAAAGGAGATTACAGGTAACTAAGCCAGGCATTACCCGCATGTCCCTCTATCTCAACCCAGTACTTGTGCATGAGTCAAAGTGCGTCATACACAAGTAATGGGTTGAGGAAGAATAGGGAAATGAGGATTACCAATAAGTAACCAGGGGATTAAACAGAAGTAGTGGAGCAACACCATTGAGCTGACTGGACTTCATCCCTACCCCCACCCCCTGAAATTTTGGGCTATGTTGACTCATCCTGGTTGACCTACAGAGCCTGCTGGACAGAACAGAACACAGATGTTAAACGGCATCTGGGTTTTGCTGTTAACAAAGGACCGGCAATTACTAACATAAGCATTTCACTGTTAGTACCTGCATTCAAATGCGTAATTCTTTAGCCAATTAAAATCTTGATGTAGGTTTAGTACATGAATGTTAGGGAATTGATTGGAAGGGCAGAGAGGGGAAAGCAGACCGCTTATTCTCACAGCAGTCCTAAAGTGGGTGCTTTCAGACTTAAAGGAGAGAGTTAACTGATTGTAACATTGAAGCTGCACTAGAATAGTCTCATTAGAATGCATAAAGAAGTTAGATGCCCCCACATAAATAAGTTTGCCCCTGCCTCCCCACCTGTGAAGTTAGCATCTCTCCCAACATTTGATGAGTTAGCACCCCCTTGCCCCCAAAATGTAGGTTTCATTGCAGCCCTGAACACACACACGCGCGCACACACACGTGCACCATTTCACCGTACACTCGACACGCACACCCAGCCACCCATACATTTAATTGTGCACCCTTTCACCATACACTCACACCGGCCGCCACCTATATATTTAAGTGTGCACCCCTTCACCATACAGTCATACACGCACACACACACGTCATGGGGTTAAAGGGAGCCCTATTACTTAAAAAAGAAATGGTTTCTTTTTGAAGTCACTCCGACTTCATAAATACATTATTTTTGCTAAGGGCCGAACCATAATGGAAATTATTTCTTCATGGAGGCAGAGTGACTTCAAAAAGAAACTATTTCTTTTTGAAGTCATAGAGCTCCCACCACCAAATGACATGGAGGCCTCCAGGATTCCAGGTCATGGGTTGGGGGGAGCCCTGGGACTTTAAAAATAAATAATTTCTTGTTGCAGTCACTCTGGCTTTATAAAAAAATTATTTCTGTTACTCTATAACAGAAATAATGTATTTATGACAGGAGAGTGAAATAACAAATATATTTTATTTTCATTTTATTTTTTAGTCCAAGGGGGGGCCCCCTCCCAGGACATGTGGTGGCGGGGTCCCAGTGGTGGCACTATACACCAGTTTCTGCAAAAAGTGTTATGGCAAAGTGCACACCTATTCTTAAGAATAGTAATGTAGAGGAGGAGCCAAGTACCTTTACTGGATGTTCCGCCCCTATTCTGCCTATATGTTGGCAACTGGAAATTGCGACATGTGCAATACCAGTGAGAGAGCCAATACCGCAAAAAGCCCTTGACACAAGGTATCCATTGAGAAAGCCCTACATGTATCCATGAATAAATGGGGACCTTCTGAAGAAAGATATAGACCCTATAGAACCTGATGGCGAAGTAAGGAAGAATGTAACATTTTGCCCCTGAGAAGATTGCATGTGCGAAGTAGAACTGAAGAAAATGCAAAACCATTTTACAGTTGTACAGACGCAGAAATACAAGTAGATGAAGTGATCGTAAAACTGGCTACGTAGTGAATAGATTGTGGCGATGCACCAATGTATATGCATAGGAATGTATAGAATCTGGATGTTCTGCAACGCACTTTAGCAAAACCTGGACCTCGTGAATGGAAGAATTGGAAGTGTGGCGCAGCACAATAATAGCTGACGGCGAAGGAATAGTGTCAAGAGTTGGGGCCGCTGAGAACCTAGCCATGTACTCGAGAAGATACAAAAACATGAGAAGCAAGATCAGCTTCCGTTTGAGGTGTAATGAAAATCATTGAGGGTGCCAAGATTTCTTCATTTAATGGTATTAAAACACAACACAGAGCTCGAAAACCTGGTCTCCAGTCATGCGCCCGGATGAGAATAGACATTGGGTCAAGCTACACCTAGACCAAAAGATAAGACCATGCTTCACTCCCTTTTATTCCCAGTTGCAGTGAGCCTCTACAAGGCCGAGTTCAAAGGATTAATTGAATGGCAGACCGCAGGAGTGATGATGGATGTTGGGCTAATTGGGTGGGGAGGCTTGACCAGGCCAAACCCCCCAGCACCTGGAGTCCCAGTGGCTTGCTGGTAGCGTGTGGACTCTTTCAGAAGGGCACTAGTGTGCTAACCAATTGTAGAGGGCCACGTATTAAGGAGCCCTATAGTTTGAGAAGCCAATAGTATTTTGTATATTTTCATGACACAGAAGATGACTTGAACTTTCAATGGGCTCAGTTGCCCACCTGACCTTAGAGATCTAATCACGTCCCTGTAGCCCATAGAAAGTATATCCAGAGGTTCCCCATTGACCAACCATAGTCCTGAGTAGGTTTTCTCATTTTGCCATGTATCCTGACGTCACTCATGACGAATATTTAGTATAAAGTCAATGTTTTTTATGATTATGTTGAGATAAGTCGGTGCAGCATCTGTTGATGTCCGTTGTACTCCTTGTTTTAAAGACTTGTTATTAAAATAGCTTACCCGTTTGCCAACTTCTTGAGTCAGTCTGATTATTGATGTTGGAGTAAGATCTGCATCCCCATCCATCTCAGATACTGTTACCCTGTCTTAAAGGACCCACTCTCCAGGTTCAAGTGGTAGCAGAGGATGGTTTCGATCCATCGACCTAGTAAGCCCTTAGAGACTGCAGAAATTCTGGGTATCCTCCGCCATCTAGCTGGAAGAACGCAAGGTTTCCTGTGGAGAGCGCCCGAACATAGAAAAACCTGCAAGTAAAGAAGATACAGATGGGACAGGCCCTTCTTCCAGAGAATCTCTCATGGTTTCACAGGCGCTGAGCGGACTCAAGGCAAAACTGGATGGTTGGAGGAAGAGACGATCCCGAGTGTGAAGTGCCGAAAGGCGAATGTTGAGTGGATTGAAGGTGTCGCAAAAAATAAAATGTGAGCACGGTTATTGTAATAATAGTGAAGAGTAATGGGGGCTGGTTAAATAAAAAAAATAAAAAAAAAAAAAAAAAAAATATATATATATATATATATATATATATATATATATATATATATATATACATACAAAATAAAGCCCATTGTCCTAAACTTAAATGTGTTCAGAAGGAGTCGTCTCAAAACCCAAGTTGCTAAAACTAGGCTGCATATAGATAGATCTATAAAACGAGACGACTCACACTCCTGTCGGAGTAATTAGGGGCAAGTAATAGCAGCGAAGACCATTGAGGAAGTATGTGTTGAAGAGTCGACTAGTTTGTCTGTCTGTGTATTTTATGTATAAGAGAGGTGAAGTGTCGAGGAGCGACAAGGACAGGTTGTGTTGGGTAGAGATCAAAATCTTATAATCTATTTGTTTTAGTTATGATTGGTGCTTTGAGGCTTTGAGTAGTGACTGTTGGTGCACGCTCATATTTGATTGTTTTTTGTAAAGTAACGGTAAGTATTGACAGTCAACTGACTTGTCGCAATGGGGGATGATACTCCACCAATGCATCTATGCAAGCAACTGCCAAAACATGCACCTACGCTTAAACAGTACAGTGTGGAATGGGTTAAGGGTACCGCAGACAAAACGTTTATTCCATGGCCACAAGGGGGATCATTGTCAAAAGCAGTTTTGCAACACATGACCACATACTAGCACGCTGCATACAATGGAAAGAAATTAGAGAAAAGGTTAGCTAGCTTAGAGCTTTAGAAAATGTACCACGAGGAACAATAAGATCTGCCTGCTGAGAATTGGCTGCTTAACCAATATAGGGAGGACAGTACTGAGCCATTTGCTCCCCCTACCTCGCCTGAAGTAAATGGCGATAGTACGAAAGATGAAGGGTTGTACCCATTAAGAGAACTAAAAGTGGCGAAAGGATATAGTAATCCGATATCCGAACTACCTGCTTATAGCAGTGATGAGAGTCCAGAAAGAGAAAGGGCTAAAGGAAAAGAGGAGACCTCTAAGGTCCCGCAAGATAAATAGTGATCGACAAAGCATATCTTTAGATAGAGAACTGGAGGCAAAAAGATGGAAAGGAGAAAGAGATAGAGTTGATGAGGTTACGCTCATAACGAACAAATGGATGGGTGGACAGATATTGCTTAAACGTGATGTGAAGAGCATCGAGGAATTAAGGCAAGGGGAAGATCAAGATGAACAACATAGAAAAGATAGGGAACGAGAGAAACAATTCAAAGAAGATGATCATAAAAAAGATTAGACAAAGGCGAGAGCAAATGTATCAGGAGGAGCAACTCAGAAAGGAAGAAAGGGCAGAAGAACAGAGTAAGTATGACAACAGGAAAGAGCACCTGAAGGAGGAGACAGATTAAAAAGAAGAGAGAAGAAGAGGAAGAACAGAAATTACAAGATAACAGAATGCAAAGATGAAGAGACAAAGAAGTGCGTAGTGCAAACAAAAAAGGGAAGAGAAAAGGAAGGAATAAGATAGGGTTAGATGGGAAGCGAGAAAACGAAGGAAGTTAGACGAAGAAATAGAACAAAAAAGGAGACAGAGAGCATGCAATATTAATCACATTGAGAAAGAGCTGCTGGAACTGAGTACAGTAATATCATGGGGCGACATTGGGGAGTTTCTCCAGTCACAAGGGGTAATGCCAAGACCATCTATGGTAAGCCTAGATGAGAATTTTGAGATAGGAAGTATTGGAGATAGAATTGATAAAGCTTACCAGGAACTAAGGACCAAAAATAAATCGAGAAGTAATGGAAAGGAAGATCAACTCGCAGGTGCCAGTCACGAAGCAAGGAAGGAAGCCTGTTTAGTCTCGAGCATAGAGCCTTGTCTTTGGACAGGCTACCGTTAAATAGAGATGAGAAAGACAAAAGCCATACTAGTTGGGGACTAGACTTGTTGAACAAAGAAAGAGAAACCTCCCGTGAGGAAGAGGGAGAAAGTACATGCGGTCCTGATTCATGTCTGCAGACAGATAAGGAAGTAATATGGTCAGATTTAGACCAACCTAAAGATAGGACGCCAGATCCTATGGCATACCCAGAGTGACCAAAAGGGTGAAAACACAGTGAAAGAGGAGAATCACAAGCATATGTGAGCAGGTTGAGGTCATTGCCAGGTAGACGGCAATCAGGGATTATTGTTCCCAGTATGAGTAGGCAGACGATGGGAGCGGATTGCGGATTTGGGTTTACGCAATTCCCCCTACTAGAGAAAGGAGGGGCCAGACCGCAGTATATTCCTTGGCCCCAGATGGACAAGGACAATTTAAGATGCAAACTCCCCAGTTTAATGGCGGGTGCAGGGAAATTGATTTATGAGTTAGAAAAGATGACAGGAGGAAACACATTAGCTATAGGGGACATTAAAGGTCTCCTTGTAGCCATTCTTGGGCAAACAGCTGATGATATATGGATGAGAGCAGGTTATTCGAGTGTCAGAGAACAGAACACGGCTCATGATGGAGCGCCATTTAATAATTGTAGGGCGGCTGTCTGGAAAGCGCTCAGACTACAGTATCCTGACACGTCAGATATGAATGCAATAATGTCATGTAAAATGCAAGAAAATAAAGATTCCCTTGCTTATATTAAAAATTGTCAGGAACGGTGAACCTTGGAAACTCGAGAGCCTTGGGGGAAATCTGTGCCGGTATTTTACCACATTTTGTGTTAAGGGTTACCAGAACAGGTACAGAGCAGCTCAAGAAGCTAGTGGGAATGGAAGCGAAGCCACGGGCAGAAATACAGCTGACTATCGCTCATCATTGCCGATTGCTGTAAGAGAAAAATAAGAAGAGGGAGGATGCTAGGAAACTTGAGGAAGCTAAGTTAGTCCCGAAGAAATTATCAAAGTACACTATAGAAGGCGCAGTACTGACAAGCAGAGAGGGATTGGGAACTCAGCAAATAGCGGGTGTGCAACAGGTGAATAATCAATGCCTGTACCTCTGCCTCAAGGAAGAGGGGGTTTTCAGAATAATCAGGGTGGGTTTCAAAATAACCAAGGCAGGTTTCAGAACCTGCAGAATGATAACCAAAATGTGCAGGCAGGGCAATTGAGGAGATTCCCTCCTATATGTTGGGCATGTGGTATGACAGGGCATATTGCACGAACATGTGGGAGCCAAGGGTATATACAGAATGGGCAATTCTCAAGAGGGGGGACAACTTATCCTCCAGCATATAGCCCACAGGGTAGGGACAGGTTTGCCCAAGGTCAGACAGTGTATCAAGCACAAGTGCCGCAAACACAACAGGCTTTACAACCACAGCAAGCACCATTGAATCTGCCGCAAGGGCAATCACAGCAGGCACCCATGCAGATACAACAGAGTGCAAACACAAGACAGTTATTGACTCCTAGAGAAGGGGGTGTCACTATTGCAAGAGGAAGTCCTTTCACAGGCACAGGAATAAGCATGTACCCACAATAGGACAGCTCACAGAGTGACTTGATGTGTTCAGTACTATCAGTGACACCAAATCCTCACGAGGAACCAAGGGTCGATGTTACCATAGGAGACAAATCTTTTTCTTTTTCAGTATACACTGGAGCAACTCACTTATGTAAACGAGAGGGAAAGATTTTGTTATCAGGAAATGCCATGAATGCTCAAGGCTTCTCTGGAGCTACAAGTATAGTACCTTTTACTAATGATTTACCAGTCTCTATAGGAGAATGTGATATGTCTGTGCCTTTATTGTATTCAAGGCAGACACCAGTTAACATGCTGGGCAAAGATGTAATGACAAAATTAAATATGACCATTTCCTTGACTGATGAGGCAATAGTGCGCTGCACTCCAGGGATACATTATTTAAACATGGGTGAATTTATCATGGCGTTTACAGGGCAGATAGCTCTGCGAGGAGTGACATTAGAGCCAGAGGTTTTTCTGTATGTGGTACATATTTTGCTAACATGGTTACTTGGTTTAGTGGGAAAGATTATGAGAATACCTGAAGAATTTTTGTTCAGGCCACAAGCCACAGGTACCTATGCAGTTGCAGGCAGCTATAGCACGAGGGGAATCAGCCATGCTTGAAGGATTTGATGACAAAGGCAGACCATAAAGAACGGTTAATGCCATTGGGGAAGGTTATAGATTGACTGACCTCACAGATGAAGAGATGTTATGGATGATCCATCAGCCGATGAAGTAGTATTCGAGATGAGTATTACATATTGGATCAGAATAGAGAGAATGGAAATCCCACAGCGAATGGTGATTGTGCGGCAGCGCCCCGCACTTTTTGACGAGGACATGGCGAAGGTACCAACCTCTTTTTGGACTACAGGCCATTATGACATAGGACTATTGAGGGTGGTGGGAGAAGTTAAGATTAAATTGAAACCAGGAGCAATTTTACCTCGAGCAAGACAGTATCCAATGTCTCAAGAGGCAGATGAGGGTATTTTTAAGACTATATAGGCTATGATGGAACAAGGCATTTTGGTGACGTCAGAGTCACTGTAATATCGCAGTGTATCCTATGAAAAAAAATCGAAGAGTGGGTTATGGCATTTAATCCAGGACATGAGGCCGATTAACCAGATTGTAGAGGCAGAGCTTCCTTTAGTTCCGAATCCATTGACGATTTTATTTAGTATTCCCACAGAGGCACGATATTTCCCAGTGAGTGACTTGAAAAATGTGTTTTTCTCAATACCGTTGCATAAGGACTCTGAAGACCTCACGTCATGTACATTCTGCCAGACTAAGCTGAAAAGTACTTGTTTGCCACAGGGGTACTGCGTGTCCCCATCACTCTTTAATAGAGTCTGACAGATGGACCTAAGCAATATTGATTTGCCAAGCCTTGCGCTGCATAACGATGATGATATTTTAGTTTGTAGCATGACAGAAGATGAGTGCATGCAAGATTCAATCCGATTGATGACTATTCTGGGAGATAAGGGATATAGAGTAGATAAGGAGAAGTTACAATATTGCTAGGAATAGGTATTGTACATAGGTCAGTTGATTTAACATGAAGGAAAGAAGTTTACACCTGAAAGTGCTGAGTTGATTAAGAAAACGTCAAAACCACACACGATAAAGCAAATGCAGCAGTTTTTGAGATTGTGTAACTATGTTAGAGCATGGGTATTTGATTATAGTCCATATACGAGACCTCTTTTGCATGCTTTATAGAAATCCCAAGTGAATATAGAGTAAATAGAATGGACTGAGGAAATGGAGGAATGGTTTGAGGAATAGAAAAAAGCAATTTGTACAGTTCCAGTTTTAGAAATTCCCAATCACTCTGAGGAGTTATTTGTATTCTCACACACTAATGCAACAGTTATGACAGCAGTGCTTACAAAGAGAACTACATTTGGGTATAAACATTTGGCATATTATAGTGGGATTTTAGATCCAGTTAAGAGAGGACACTTGACTTGCGAACAATCGCTGGCAGCAGCTGCATTTGCCATTGAGAAGTCTGCAAGCATCGTGATGGGGTGATCCATGACGATATTTGTTGAGCATATTCTGTTTGCGGTTTTGGAGAAACCTGAGGGTACACTGATGTCCCAGATAGCTTCAGCAAATGAGGTAGTTATATCAAACACAGCAATTAAAATAGTGAGGTGTAAAATAGTGAACCCTGCCACGTTTGTAGCCGAACCTGTGACAGAGGATGAGCAAGCGCATAATTGCTCGAATTATGAGGAATTCTATGATGAAATCCTGAGGGTAAAGGAGAATGCTCTAGCAGGGGAAGAGGTTCTCTTTATTGACGGTCTTTGAAAATTGATCAAACCGATGGAGAAAGGCATTGGGGTTCAGCTGTGGTAAGGCACAGAGTTAATGGGGAATTTGAAGTGGTAGCAAGTGCGAGACTATGTCTCATTTTTCATCGCAGGCTGCAAAATTGGGGGCGCGTATTGTCACGCTCGAGAATCCCACAGAGCAGGAAGTGACAGTGTATAGTGACTCTACCTAAGTGACTTCAACCGTACATGCAGGGTTAGCACGTTGGAAAAGGAGGTGCTACCTCAGAGCGGACGGCACTCCAGTGCAACAAGCAGTATTATTGGACTAGCTTATTAAGACACTACAACTCCCGGTAGCCATCGCAATAATTTAGTGCGCAGCACATACTAAGAGAACTGACTATTTCACGTGGAAACCAAGCAGCAGACGAAGAGGCCAAAAGGGTTGCATATTCACCAGATATATCTGGTTTTGATACCCCTGATGTGAAAGAAAAAGTGATCACAATTATGATTGTAAATGGAGGATTTCATCATTTGTGAAGAACGCAATTGATGGAAGTTCAAGGTAGTGCTCTACAGGAAGAAAAAGAGCTGTGGACATGCAGGGGGTGTTCTTTATCCCCCCTCTGAGGCATTTTGGTGACAGGACAGCACTGGTAGAGCAGTGATGCCTGTAGCCTTATTAAGGGTGGTGTTAGAAAAGAGCATTTAACTAAGGAGAGTCTCATTGCAGATTTTGCAGAAGACTGGTTCATATCGAACTGTTAGAACACATTGTATTTTATGTAGCAAATTGCATTGTATGTCAAAAGATTACTGCTGGGCACACATTGCGAACACTTAGAGGAGTGATTCCTTGACCAAACAGTCTTTTTCAGAATTTACATATTGACTGTGTTGATATGCTGCAGGTATGTAGTGGATATAGGTATATGATAGTGGTAGTGTGCCCCTTTTCGAGATGGATTGAAGCTGGTCCATGCACACAACCTAATGCCACTTGCACTGCAAAGTTTTCAGTCTGAGAAATATTTCCTAGATGGGGAGTATGTGAGGTGCTTAGATCAGACAATGGGCCCCATTTTGTGAATGAAGTGTTTGAGCAAATTAGTCTGTTGCTTAGTATTAAACATACATTTTCTTCTGCGTATCACCCACAAGTGAACGAAATATGTGAGAGACTCAACTGCCTTCTCAAAGAGAGAATCGCCAAATTGAAATTGACACTGAAAAAGGGGTGACTGTAGTGTCTCCCCCTTGCATTATATGCATTGAGATATCAGCCATGGTCGGACCCCAACCTCACACCCCATGAATTAGTGAAAGGGAGGTGAATGAGGATGCCTCTGACTTCTCCATCGAGGAATAGGAGTGATGCCCAGACAACTGCAGAATTGTTAGGAAATTAGTTACATGCATATTTAACATGTATGACCGCTAGTATCTCTGTCATTTCAGATCAACTCAGGCGTAAGGGGTGTCGGTCTCAGGACACAGATGACCATTCAGCAACCGGACACCAAGAACTACCTGTTCCTAAACTATTTAATGGAGATCTCATATTGATCCACAATTTCACAAGAAGTGTCATGAGCCCCGTTTTAGTAGTCCTTTTATAGTCGAGGACATTACTCCATCAGCAGTAAAAGTTCAAGGAAGGCTTGCATGGATTCACCTGAAAGACGTGAAGACATATGCTGGTGAGACCGGAACACCCCCACCCAATTCAGAAGCAAGTCAAGAAGAAGCAGATAAGCGTGTGCAGACTCGATCGATGATGAGAAAGAAGGACGCAAAGATTGTGGAATAAATAAATCCAAGTGTGCATTTGGACTGTGGCTCCCCTGGGCACTCATTATAGATATTTTAGCAGGAAGTGAGAAAGTTATTGTTCTTGAGCCACAGGAGCCTGTCCTAGGAAGTGCTGAAGTAAATGAAAAATGCCCGATCTAGACTTGCTTTTTGATGATTAGAAAAAGGAGCAGTTTCCAGATTTGTTTCTCACTAAGTTTCTTTTTGGACACATAAATGGTCCTATCTGATGTTGATGTCCACAGACTCCTTCTCGCTGTCTTTGTTTTTATACTCAGAGCATATCCTGCTCTTGTTGGGCACAGCACTGACGTGTACACTTTTGTGCAGGATCCTAAAAATGGCACTGCGATTAGAAGATTACTGGCAGCAATAATCAAGCAGATTCAACAGCTACCTGAGCATTTAATGAGGCTGCCTGATTAAAAAGGCTTTTTCCATCCTTAAAAAATAAGTACACAGGCACAATGAAATGTATTGAGCATGATGCAGTTCCAGAGAGTGAGCAAACTCAACGACGTGTGGAAAGATATCAGTGGTGGGACTTCATGTACTGGTGCATAATTTATATATACATAGCATCTGTTCTTCTTTTCCTATTTTTGCTGATCAATGCTGCATATATTGTTGCTTGTAAAAGGATAGAAGTGCCTTTGATTCTCCCCTCTCCAATGACCTATGCAGAGTTAGAGGTTTTAAGGAAGCCAAGGCCATATGTGATTGTCCGTACACCAGTGAGAAATGAAAGGTCACCCATTTCTCTGACAAGTGTTCCTATGATTCCCCCAGTAGGAAGAATGTATACTGATGTATTAAATGGGATGATTATGAGAGCTCACCTGGCAAGAAAGAGACCCAAGGTGAGTGCAAGGGAAGATGATTATGAATTAATTGATTACCTAGACAGCACAGCACATTTGGAGAACAACATGTGTCATCAACACATGAAAGAGGTAGGAAAGAAAACTCTGAGGAGGATTGTTATGTGTGTGCTCTCCTACCTTATTGTATGGGAAAATCTAAGCTATTCATAGCTATAGAGATAGATGTCCAAACATCCCATTGTTTAACTCACCTGGCCCTCTAGCATAAAAGAGGTCAATTCCAGGGTCAAACAGCATCTTTGGTCTGGGCAACTGAATGGACAGCATCAGAAGAAGACGACTATGTTCAAGATTTAAAGACAAGAGCCAGAGAACACACCAGAGATCATGTGAGAAGATATAAGCAGCCAGGCATGAAAGGAGCAGGAATCCACTGGGAGATAAATAAAAAGCTCAACTGACAAGGAAAGACTGATGAAGAAATACAAAGATGCAAGGAAAGAGGACAGATGCAGATCTGGGGAACAGTACTTTCTTCAGATGGCTGGGAAGAAGGCATAGTTGTATGCAGAGCTGTGGCAATTACTGGACATCATAAACCAGTTATAGACCATGCGGAAAAAGGATGCAAACCTCTCTGGCCGAAGTTTGCCAAGTTGCTGATATGGCTCGAAGAAAGAGGAGGCCCATTGCAGATAGTGCCTTTGGCCAGTGCAGAACGGTGCTTCTGAAATAATGGCACAAGAAAAGTTGGAGAAAATCAACAATGTTGGCATATTTTTGATGTGCCAGGAATGAAGGATGGGACAGAAGTGATAATGGACCACTACTGGGACTGTAGTTCCAGAGCATATTTAAAGCTGCCCAGAGATTGGGTATGACTATGTTCTATGGTGATTATCCATGTTCCAGCATTAGTGATTCCAAAGGGTGACCTGAACATTGGTAAGTTTCCAAAAGCAGATGCTCACCTTGAGAAAGAATAGATCTGTTGAACTCCTTGATCGAATGAAGAGGGAAAATTATTTATCAGCTAAATCAATAGAAGCTTTTGATGCTATCCCATATGAACGCAGACTATCCAGCAAGATTGCTATAGTTTTTACAATTATATTTTTGCCTGTGATTGAGACGATGGCGAATGCCAAATTATTACAAATAACCAGATGGGAGCTTTTGCAAACGATCAATACTACGATAAAGGGATTCAATGGTATCAAGGAAGAGCTGAGAGCCATAAGACTGATGTCTCTTTAGAATAGATATGTTCTGGACATTATTACAGCTATGGATGGAGGTGTTTGTGCCAAAATTGGAGAATCATGTTGCACATTCATACCTTCTCATGATAACGAGAATGGCACCTTGACAGAGTCCATAACGATGTTGACAAACTTGCACGTCAAGATGGAAGATGAAGTGGAAGATATTGCTGATGACAGCTGGTTTGTGTCAATCTTCTCATGGTTCCCACAATGGATGGCACACATTTAAGTTTTGTGGAGCCCCATTAGTAATGATCATGTTTGGATTCTGTGTGGTTAGGATTATAATCGCACAGTGCAAAAAGAATGTAAAGAAAGCAACAGGAATGAAGATCATGATTGATGTTGAAGCTGGGTTCAAACTCAAAGAGCTGACAGATGAAGATATCAGAGACTATGTAAAGGCCAGTATTCACGCATCTTAGGGAACAGAATTCCTGTATCCAAGAAACCACAAGAAGTATGTGGGAAGATGGATTTACTGCAGTCCTATTTGACAGTGCAGCCTTATGACCTGCAATATTTATGAGCATGTGAAGTCAGCAGGATGCCTGAAGGGAGTGATAAACATATGGACTCCAAAGAAACATTTCAGCAGATGAGGATGTCTAGATGTGAAGATTGATGGGAGAGTGGTCGATGAATCGCCCAGAGGGGGGGAGTGTAAAGGAGGAGCTAAGTACCTCTACTGAACGTTCTGGCCCTATTCTGCCTCTATGTGGGCAACCGGAAATTGCGACATGTGCAATACCAGTGAGAATGCCAATACTATGAAAAGTCCTTGAAACTATGTATCCATTGAGAAACCCTATATGTATCCATGAAGAAATCAGGACCTTCTGAAGGAAGTTCTAGAAGAAGTGTGAAAAAGGATGAAAGAAAGAACTGGTGACGTCACATGAAGTTGAGGTGATGCACCCAGAAGAGAAATGAATGAAGTAAAGATGTAGACCTTATAGAACCTGATGGCGAAGTAAGGAAGAATGTAACATTTTGCCCCTGAGAAGAAGATTGTATGTGCAAAGAAGCACCGAAGAACATGCAAAACCGTTTTACAATTGTACAGACGCAGTAACGCAAGTAGACAAAGTAATCGTGAGGCTGGCTACGTAGTGAATAGATTGTGGCGATGCGTCAATGTATGTACATAGGAATGTATAGAATCTGGATGTTACACAATGCACTTTAGAAACACTTGGACCCTGGCAATGGAAGAATTGGATTCAAGAAAGGCTTGCTTGGCCCAGTGTCAATAGTTGGGACAGCCGAGAGCCAAGCCATGTACTCGAGAAGATACAAAAACATGGGAAGCAAGCTCAGCTTCTGTTTGAGGTGTAAAGAAAATCATCGACGGTGGCAATATTTCTTCAGTTAATGGTATTAAAATACAACAAAGAGCACAAAGAAATTGGTATCCAGTCAACTGCTCGGACGAGAATAGACTTTGGGTCGTAAAATAAAAATTATGTGGTATTGAGGCAGGTATCGTTGCCAGTGAGAAAAATATAACTCTGGCACAAGAGTTACCAATGTAAGTCAAATGAAAAAAGTGCACTCAAGTAACAGACACTCACATCCCTTGCACACCTTATATACTGTAAACACAGTCAAAATGTGTAAACATTAGAAATTGTTCAATAGTAATTAGCATGAGATTATATTTATGAGTCAATCTATAGTTGACAAATTATTGTGTCTGTTTATAAAGAAACAGACATTTTATTGCTTTTTAACAAAAGAAATGTAATCCATAAATCATGAAAACAAGGAGCTCTACGCGTTTCGGTAAAGTAGCCCCTTCATCGGGAGCACAATTTCTTAAGAAGCATTTGCTTCAGTGATTCTTCCTACTTCAAAATTCATATATAAACTTCAAAATAATAGAGATGATACTTAGAGTGAATTTCAAGTGGCATAAAGTAGTATGTGCTCTAACTACGATTTTGTGGTGGTACCTCACCTAAATGACAGCAAGGTGGCACCAAAGGGTCAAGACCCTCTTCATAAGTATCTCTTAAGGTGGCTTCTCTAACCCCATCTGTCGTGATAATAATGGAAGTATATGTATAAGCAGAATGGATATGTTCTAACCTTAGTGATAATAAAATGTCAATATGAATGTTCGAAGTGGCGAACGCCTACCTTCGAATCATTAGCAACGTCAAGTTGCCCTTGTCCTAGAAGTTGATGGAGTGGGGAACTTGTAAGACCCTGCTAGTCTTTATAGTCATGGAATCATCTTCTAAAGAATGTCTCTAGGAGAAACATGTACAGGGTTCTAATTCTAGAACAATTCATTATGCATCGTATATAGACTCATTTAATGAGTTAACATGAGTACCACTCAGCTAGCCGTAATGCAGTGATTCTTAATTTTAGGTTGATTGGAGTCCTTTCATAGGACAAATCTATGGAAGAGATATAGGGTTTACAGAGTGTATCTCGTTTTACAAAAGTATGTTTTATTCATCAGAAATGTGAGAGGGCAGGGTTTGAGGTTGCCTAGTGGTGATTTAGAGTAGGCTCTCTGGAATACACTTACCATCTAGATATATCTGGGTGGCTTGCAGAGTGGAGATTCTCTGCATTCAAAATGGTAGCTATCTGTATGAGGTGGCGTGTGTTAAGGACGTGCACAATGACATCATAGTATTTACATTAGTGTATCTGTTTATAGATGTCTAAGACATCTGAAGCGATTAGTGGAATATATTTATTACAACGTGCCTAGGTACTAATAGCAATAGAACCTGAGGAAGGGGGGCATTGCTGGTCTGGTAATATCCAGGGGCTTAAGTTAAAGGCTTTGCTTTGCCCGGGCTTGTAACCGACGCCCCGTGCCGGCCTTCCTCGGGTTCTATTGCTTTATTAGTACATCTCTTGCTCGGCTCAAATTTTGTTACCCAGTATGCATGTTTTTTTCTGCTTCTTTCTTTGTTTCTGTGCTTACAGCCAGCTCTAGATCCCTGAACTCATGTGACCTATTCTCCCTACTTGAGATCAACCTGGTATGTAATCACCACCTTCACAATCTGTTGTTATTTTCCCTTGGACTATGATATATACCTGTATTCAAAATCTCAGAAATCCTGTCTGTTCCTCAGAGTCCATAGGTCAGGATGTATGATGGGAAACTGCACAGATATCCTGGTTTTAAGAACAATCTTTTCCTGACACAGGAAAGTTGTACACCGTGTTAGTCCAGTTTTAGAATCAACCAAAATGCAGGTTTCAATACCTATTATTGAAAACCTTTTATTGGACTAACTAGAAATATTATGCAGAGATGGAACAATGCGCAGAGAAGGAATGGTCCCACCCTGAGGAAACATTCCCGATCTTAACCATTTTGGTCTTTTACAACCATCTGTTACTCTCTGTCTCCCTCATCCAAAGGGGTTGGATTATTAATTTACCTTTCAAAGATATTCAATTAGCAACCAAACACAAGTGCCATGTTTTATTTGCCTCAATGTCAGGCTTTTCACAATTCTCATAGGAATATGATATGATATGGAACTTATCACATGCCTTTACACAAGTGCTACTAGGCACAACAAGACAAAGACAAGGAGGGGGAAACAGAGGGAGGACAACACAACAATCTCACTAGGCCATGTGTCATTTAGATCGCGCACGTGCAAGGATGTGGAAGTGGAAGTGCCGGGGGCGACGGGGTGGAGAAGTGAAGGTAATCAAATGTACAGCCAGCAGGTGCCTCAGTGCAGGTAATCAGAAAGTGCAGCCAATGGGTGGCTCATAAGTGAAGAGAGAAGGGACTGTAAGGTTACAGATACAGGCCACAAGTGCTGGCTGTCTTCATCAGGAGCACCGTCAATTAAAGGCTTCTCGGATGGTGCATGTGGAACGAGCAGGGAGGGGGATATAAACAGAACTTATTTTTTATTTTCCACCATACGTGATAGTTGAACCTAGACAGTCACACAGGAACCAGGAACGAGAAGACATGTTGGATCAAAAACAGTATAATTCCACCATAGCATGGTTTGAATCATTAAGAGGGATCTTTTCTTTATAAAGCCACCTGAAGAAGACAAAGCAGTGCCACGCCATTCTCAGGTAAATTAAAGCCTTATTAGACTTGTGAAGTAATAGCTAAGAAAGCTTAGCAACCTGAAAGTGGACAGGTATTGGGACATGTGAGGGGGGATACATTACAGGCAACACGTTTGTCCTGGAAGCAAGTCAACGCAGCACAACACAGGTTTGAATCCCGATCCCACACTTACCAGCCTTATTGTGTTTTGTCCATGGGATGGTGGCCATTGAAAACGCCTTGTCAACTACAAGTATACAGTACACTGTAGAACACCAAACTTTATAATGGCTCACCAATACTGTGTCACTTATGTATTTGTTTATTTATTTATTTATAACGCTCCAAAAGCCCACAGGCATCAGGGCACATATAAAGACTCAAGACTAAACATGAAGGACGGGATAACAGGAAGTAGAACAGCTAGGAGCTAAATGCTTATTGGAACAGGGAGTTTTTCAGAATTGAATAAGGTTGTTTTCCTGTCGAAGATTAACAGGCATGGAATTCCAAGCCCTAGGTGCCACAGTGGAAAAAGATCCTTCATTACCGATAGCTCTTCTTGTTTTTGGATATGCGAGCATCCAGGTACCCATGGACCTTAACACTGTTTTTGTCTAATGTTTGCTCAACCTATCCTTGAGGTAGGCAGGTGCTTTGCCATGAAGACATCTGTGAGTTAGAGTAAACGTCAAGAAATGCCCCTGAGCTGCTAGCGGGAGCCAGTGCTGCTCTTTTCTTGTTTCCGATATATGGGCCTTCTGAGGCATTTTTATAGCGATGCCAATGGCATCGTTTTAAATTACTTGTAGTCTGTCGCCCCGCAGGGGAGCATTGTAATAATCAATTCTAGGGAGAATTGTGGCACGTGCAAGGGAAATACAGTTCTTTTCCGAGAGAAAAGCCTTTATCTATCTGAGGAGCTTGAGATGATAGTGTGAGTTTTTGGAGATGTGATTCGTGTGTGATTCCGTGGCCAGTGATACTTCTAGGAAGACACCCAGAGTTTTTACTTTTTCAAGAACAGGGATTGAACAGTTCTCAATAGTGAAGTTTGAGTAGTTGGAAGAAAGTTTTGGCCTAGGGTGGGAGCACCCAAATATCAACAGCTCTGTTTCGTTGCTGTTAAGGCACATCCAGTGGGCCGACATCCAGTGCTTAACAGTTTGATAAATGACACACAGGTTATACGCATCTGTCTTGCATGTCCCCTACAGTTCAAAAAGCAGTTATCTGTCATCAGCATAATTAGTGAATTGCACACCCATGTTAGCAAAGATGTCACAGAGTGGTTTCATGTAAACGTTGAACCGTGCTGGTGACACACATGCGCCTTGAGGGACCACATAGGATATTGGGGCTGATTCAGAATAAGCATTACCCCAATGCACTGTAGACCTCCTGCAGCTAACGAATGAATGAACCTATTAGGTGTAATTTCCCGAGAAGTTACCCACTGTATCTAAGGTTGTTAAAAGGTGGTCGTGGTCCAGGAGGTCAAAAGCCGCCGAAAGATAAAGCAGTATCAACAGGCCTGATTAGCCTCTATCCATATATTCAGCATGTTTGCCTGTAGATCTGTGAAAACCAGATTGCTTAGGATGAAAAATATCAGCGTCTTCCAGACATTCTTGAAGTTGCATTGGCTATCATGTCAATCGCTTTGAGTAGGAAATGAGAATTGGTGATAGGTCTGAGGTAAGCAGAGACCCTCAGGATTTGCTCTGTTTTTTTTTTGACCAATGGTGTCACAATGACTTCCCTAATGAAATCAGGTACACTGTTGAAAACAAAGGAAGAGTTGACCATTCATGTGAGGAAGGAAGCTAATATTTTAATGTCCTCAATAATTAATTTAGCCAGAATAACGTCTCCAAAGCAAGAAGTGGGGCGTAGTTTACTCAAGACCTCTTCCATATCAATCACATTAATATGATGGAATGAGAATTCTAAATGGCGTGGGAGTTTGTCCATATTAGTAACTGAGCTGACAGCCAAATCCTTCTGGATGTTTCTGATGCGTTCAAGATTTTATCAGAGAAAGCCTGCGGTTCCCTTACACAATCAGTGTAAGAGGGAAGAAAAGGGTGACCTTGAGCCTTGGGCCACTCATGACATGCCGTCCCTGCCTCTGTGATCAGGTACATGCTATCCATTAGTAGTCATAGTTATTAGTATGTGCGTGTATTATAGTCAGCTTTATGGCGACCTTTTGCTCATTTTCAATTGTGTAACTTTCTAGTTCACAGTTCCTTTGAAGACTGAGGGCATGATCCCTCCAACCCCTCCAGGCCTGTAGAGTTTAAGACTTATTTTGTTACAACGCATTAGCGTACATCATAAAGCACATCACTAATGCACGTTGTCGCTCCCTTGTTCCCGTGCTCCCAAGTTCTGCAGATCTGGATTGTCCTTTTTTTATGTTGTGGAATTACAGGGCCAGGGGATGGCATGTTCTGAATCCTTTTATTGTTCATCTATCAATGGGGCGCACGTTGAAATTGGAGGTGTCGGCTCGAGATTGATCCTGTGCAGAACTCATTCTGAATAACCCATGCCCCGATTCAGCAACTCTCACTTTAATAGTGGCCAAAACAGTACTGTAAGTGGGTGGCCTTTCTCTATACTGTATAGCATATTCAGGGTGGCAGTGTTTGATTGTAAACTAGGGGTTTAGTAATATTTAATAATAGCAATCAGCGTGGCCTTGTATTTAGTTTTAATTAATTTTAGTAGTGTTTAATAATGTCAATTGATGTGACCTTTTCATTTCTCATTTGCTACTGGGACTCTTGCATTCATATAAGCAATGGACTTTTCCTCTGCACTCAGGGGTTTTGGCCTTCCACGCCCATCAGCCTTACCTAGGAAATTCTCTGGGAGGGCCGATGAGGGGTGAATGTTCGAAAGACCGGTTGTTTAGTTAGCACCCTCATGCTGTGGTGGTGCTGAACGTGGAAAGGGGTAATGGAGGAAATCAGATCTTCATAAAGAGGAGGGCAGAGTCAGTGCCTTCATCGGCCTGCACCTGGGTTTATTGCCATGCAGTAGGCTGTGGCTTCGCCAGAAGTTGAGAGGGCACCTTTGGCAGATGTTTGCCAAAAGATGAGGTAATCGCAATGGGCTGGTGGTTAGTGGGCACTTCCCGGTCAGCTGAAGGGTGACCTAATAAATAAACATAGACATGCTGGAACAAGTCCAGATTACTGGGTGGAGTTCTATCTGGAGGCAGAGGTCATGAGGGGGCAGCATTCAGGATGGGTGGGTAGGGTGTTGTTAAGAGAATAGTGGGTACATTTTCCAGAGTCCTCCTTAGTAGGCACATCAAAGGTGCAAGTGCCACTTTTGGGTGCACAGCTCTGAGTGCTCCGCCCCCCTCCTCATTAGTCCATATGATGGTGTAATCTGCTTGCTTGCATGGGCATGGGACCACACTGGCCGCTGATTCACACTTATCAGGGGGGGTGTTGCAGAAGGTTTTGTCATGTGTGAACTGGTGGGCAAAGGGAGGACATGAAGGGGAGGCAGGTTCAACTCAAAGGCACTTTTGAAGAAGCTGGAGCTGTGTTGCTGAGGGTTAATTTCGATGTGTCCAGTGCAGCTCTTCCCGAGGACACATAATGTTGACTGCCTGACTCTCTTACTGTTCTCCACCTATCCCACAGTATTTATTCCTATTCAATTTGAATTTGCATTTACAGAACCAGCATGATTTCAAGCAGAAATGACATACAATGGAGGCATTACAGATGACAGCGGTGGTCCCTGTGTGACTCCTAGAGCTGGACATGGTTCTCCCCTGTGCCAGGGTCCTCCACACCATTTGCATGAGTCTCTCCATTTTGACGGCCGTCGTGGCCGCGTGTTGGACACCTCTCTTCTTGCCGACCCCTGACTGCCACTACTTCTTCCTTCTGCGTGCTGTTGATGGGTAATCGCTGCATTGCTGCTTCCATGACCGCTACTTGATCAACTGTGCGCTCTCATAGTCTCCCCATGGCTAGGATGTGGTACAATGGGATGTTCCTCTCAGATAACACCGCCCTGCGCAGTTTGTCTGACGACAAACCATTGATGATCTGTAGATGGACAGCAACTTCTTCGTCTGGGAATTTGCATCCTAGTGCCAGATCCCTAAGCTGTGCATAGAAGTCATCAATTGCTTCCTTTGCTCTTTGACAGGTCATCCAAAATTGGAATAGCTCATAGCCTGGGTTCAGATCAGGCTTGAATTTGTTGTTTAGCGCTGTTTTTGCTGTGTTGTATTCACCTGCCGTACCTCTGTTTGGAAGCATGTTGAATTGACGGAGCGCAGAGGCGCCAATGTTCAGCAGTGACGGGGTGCATTTCCTTCTCCCCTCGTTGATATCTCTGGCTTGTAGGTGTAGTTCAAATTGTTGGAGCCATAGTCTCCATCTGAGGGCTGCCCCAATGGTGTATGGATCGAAGGGTCTCATGAAGGTTGCCTGCGTAGTGTCGTGGCCTTCCAGTCTCAATGTGTTGTCTCTTAGTGCTCGCCGCTGCTGCATGCTCTCGTTGGGCTGGCTTGGGGGCTGGCCATCCCTGCGGGGTCTTGCTGGTCTCTCTTGCACGCGTTTGTTTGTTTTATGGGCTGCACACTTACTCGATGCTTTCGCCTCCGTCTTCAGTCTGCCCACTTGGTCCCTGGGTCAGCAACCAATGCTTCTATCTCATTGTATAATCTTCCCACCTGTTCACTGGGAGCAGCTGCTGTATTCCAGTTGCATTGGTTGATGGTTTCGTTTTTTTTTGTTTTCTTTTCTTCAGCCCCTCTTTTGCCTTTTCAGCAGCTGTGCATGGGGCTCGGCGTTCGACTTCCTCACACGGCGGGGCACACTTGGTCTCTGAACAGATTGTCATCACCAGTGTGATGTTCTTTAATCCGACCTCCAGTGCAATTTGAGAGGTCAGATGGCATTTGCGCACTCACTCACACCCACAACACGGAGGACACAAGAAGACACGGGCAAGCCAGTGGAGGTGTACTCGGCTTAGCTCTACCGGAGCAGAGCCGTCTTTATTTCCTCCCTGTCACGTGGCACAGGTCTCCCCTCGCTCATGTAACCAGGGTCACATCGTATACACCACACCTGCAATGAGTTCCTTTACAACGTGGGTGAATATATAGGTGAGTGTAAACCATGTGATCTTGGGGTTATAATGCTGGGCTTCAATGTTTTATTTCAAGTGGATTGAGAATTCCAACAGCCGAGAGTGAGATCAGTGGAGGGGGAGGCTAGTGGGCAAGGAGGAGGGCAAGCTTTGGTGAAGGGAGAAGGAGAGAGTAGATGAGGTTGAGTAGGCCGTAGGTGCTGCTTAGTGGGGAGAGGAGGATGGGCAAGAGAGTGAAGGTGATGTGGGGGTGGTGGAGCAGAGTAAGGTGGTAAATGGGGTCTTTAAAAGAGGAAGTGAGAGGTCAATGATGAGGAGAACTAGAAAGGGCAGGAGCCTGGTGCAGTGCTGCTATTGTTGCTATGTAGTGCAGTAGGCTGATGGCAACCCTCAAAATAAAGTTACAGTGGTTTAGGCCGCTAGTTAGATCAAACAACAAAACATGTAGCTTTGAGAAAAGAGGGGGTACATCAAATGGCTGTGAAAGCACAGGTGAGATCAAATGCATCTTTTATGTTGCACAGTAAAAGGTTGCCTTTGAAAGCACTGGCAACATATCAAGTGAGCCCATTGTAGGCTCGCGTGGTTCCCTGAGTCTTATTTTAGAATTAGCTGTGTAGTGGTTGTAATAGACATTTCTATAATCAGCTGACAAGCAATGCACCCTTTGCCGCGATATGAGAATCGTCGTCTCGGCGAACAGGCTCTGTAATTTAGGATGTGCTTCACCAGTTTAACATGGGTCTAATTATGAGCTAGTGCACTGCTGAGCAGTGACAAATGCTGGGCTGAATACCCCCAGCCCTTTCCCTTTAAGGAGAATGCGGTTCATTGTCACTTGCTTTGTTTCCGTGTCCTCTGCCCAGAGTGATTTTGGGATCAGGGGCTTCTCCTGATGTTTATTTTTAAAATACAGACACAGTTCCGCAAACACATCCCAAAAAAAAATGAGAGTCCAATGAATAATTCATAAGAAATAAATAAATGAGATACAGTTTACTGAAAGCATTCAAAATAAGGATGGAGTGAAACGAAACCTGGGAAACAGATGATTTAGGGTCATCCAAATGTTGAGGCATTCATCCAGTTAAAGAGGCACACGCTAGGTTTAAACACTGGTCTCCATCTATAAGGGGGTACACAAGGAAGGCTCACCCCCGGCACTGCTCGTTCTCTTTAACAGGGGTAAAGAGAACGAGCAGTGCCTGAAATCCTATGCGCTTGAAAATGTGTTTGAGGCCAGGGCCTTTGCATGACCCCCGTTTAAGGACAAGAAGCCACTTAGTGATGAAATCATGAATATTATCTTGGAAGTCGGTGCGCATAGTGTATCTGAGACAAGTCTGCCACAAAATAGTTCTCACGTGTTGGAGAGATGGACGATTTGGCCAAAAAAAAAAGAGTGATATGTGCAAATGTCGATCTCAAGTAAAGTATCTGCATATCCATTTGGTGTAATTTAGCCAGTAACATAGGTTTTGGTTGCAGCAGATTCCATCGAAAAAGGATTAGTTGAATTGTTTTCATCGGATTTTGTAGCAAATATATTTGGGGTCTGGGTTTAGGCTAATAATTGATGTTGGGGCGTTAAGGGATCGGCAAAACTCTCTGTTAATCCCGCAATTAAGGACAATCCACTAGACCACCATGAACGTAAAAAGGGAAGGTTTCTTGGACTTACCCAAAGGGTCCCCACCAATGGGAATCTGAAAATCTACTTCAATACTGTTTTTCAAGTGCCGCCCGATCTCACGCGTGACATGCACGATTATGCGAAGCGGGTGGGGCTAAGACCTATTTTCAAGCTTTTTGCCACACATACATGCTGAAACAGGGGAAGAAAGAAAGGAGGTTGGATAGGGACAACTGACTAACCCTCACAAAGGGAGGGGCATATACAAAGATACAGGAAACACGAAGTGTGAGCATATCAGGTGAGGTCAGAGGAGGAGGTGGATGGCGACCAAGAGACCAGAAGGAGGAATAAGGGATCAGCGGCTTGTGGAAAAGAGTTTTGGATCAGGTGTGGCATTGGCTTAGCAGTGATAGTGGTTCTGCTGTATGAGTGTGTTTGCGAGATATGTGTAGAGAGGGTAGTGTATAGTGTGGATTTGAGAAAACTGGTATGGCGTGCAAGGAGGCTAGCTGAATAGTAGTGTGGGAGAAGTGGTAGTGTTGAAGGAGTAGTAGTGTTCCAAGAGGAAGCGTAGTGTGGGAGAAGTAAGAGTATTTAGGCAGGAGGAGAAGCAGCAGTGTGGGAGGAAGAGGAGTAGCAGTGTGGGAGGAGTAAAAGTACTGTTGGAGGAGAAAACATCTTAGTGTGGGAGGGGATGTAGTAGTGTGGGAAGAGTGATACTAGTAGAGTAGGAGGAGTGGTAGTATGGTCGGAAGAGTGGGAGAAGACTTACTATCAAAGGGTGGAGGCATGGAAGAGGAGGAGTGTAACATCAGAAGACAGAAGGTTGGCAGGGAGGAGTCAGGGGAGATGGAGTAGGTAGAGTAGAAGGGCCAAGTGGGTGTGAGTGAAACCAGGTAAATCTTATATAGTAAATTGCAAGGCACAACCATTGGGACACTAACCTGTGGTGAGAGTAGGGAACATTAGGAAGTCCCTGAGGGAGCCAGCGAGAATGCCTTCAGGGAGAACATGATCAGTCCAAGTCAGATCTTAGACATTAGGGGTCAGCAATCCATGGCATTAACCACGATTATAGGTGCCTGGTAAGGAATGAAGTTTGTGGGAAGGCGAGAGCGAGGGATGGCCATAGACCCACAAAGAATTCAATAAAAGAACGTTGAACTGTCCTTGTGCCTCAAAGTGTTTTCGGTGCCATCTGTGACAGTTGTGTGCATGAGGAAGAAAAAACCCAAAGACATATGAATGCCAACAGCAGGAGGCAAGCATTATATGAAACCAGTAACTCTGCCTCACCATGGCGAGGCCGCCTGAGTGGAAATCGTTCATATTCCACATTCATTAGTGACTTGAAGTATGCCGATAAAAGCTCTTTCGTGTCTGCGTACGAGTCATGCGTGGGATCCAATATCTTTAAAAAGTGTATGGTCAGCCTTGCCAGCTGTATAGAGAAGTGTGGATTTCTTGTAGCTGTCTCTCACGAAATAGCAGTTGGCCCGCCGTGCCACACCAGGCCACCTTGGCGACCACATGGAGCAAGGACAAGCTGGCATGCCAGAGAGTCACAAGGGAGCTGACCACAACCCATGTCCCCAGTTTTGTGGATTGATTATGCGTCAGCTAGGACGGCGGCCTACCTATATCGAGCACTGCCGCGCGCAAAAACCACCGGCACTGGAAATAGTGAGATTCTATCGCCTGTTGTAGTGGGAGTGGCGGTGCAAACTGGCATGACATATTATCCAGGTTCCAGACAACCGAGCAAAGTAGACTGAGAAAGAAGGAACACTGTTCTGTTCTCTGTCCACTGTTTGTCATACATGTGCACCTTGAGGCCTTCGGGCGAGCTGGCGCATTATTAAGAATTTAAATGAATAAATAATTAAATAAAAGGGACAGATAGACAGGGGGTGAAGGAGGACGCCATGAAGTCCGTTTGTAGCTGCCTTCCGTCTTCTCTGCTGACCCTGAACTGTTCTATCTAGAATAGAGTACAGGACATTATATGAAAAGAAAGATGGTGACGTGGCAAAAGGCCATATCACGATATCCACTTTGGTGAAGTAATAATGTTAGAATAATGGGTTAATGCCAGGTCCACAACACAGCACGGGAACTACTCAACAAACCTCATTAAAAAATCTATTTTCAAATATCGTGTACTTGTGGCCACGCTTCTGAAGTTTGAAATCGTAAGAAATGTTAGTATAATATAAGGCTCTTTTGATACTTATGGACTACTTTTTATTTAGCTGAAATCTTAGTTTTGTCATGACTCCACAGTGCAGTTAAGTTTGCTCTGACGCTTAATTAACTGTTAAGTCAAGTTGTCCGACTCATTTCTTCATGAGATGGAGCGGAGACTGCTGGTGAACGCCCTGCCCACAGTTGCTAAGTATGTGTCATGCTCTATCATGCTCTGGTGGTTCGTTTTACATATTCTGGGGGCGTTCTTTGTGCTATAAGTAGCCAAGCAGTGCTGTTTCAGCAATTTTCTGGATTTCTGAAAACAGCTGCGAACACAGCTGTAATCTGGCATGGTAACATTTATTTTGTATTTATTAAGTTATTGTGTTTTTATAATGCGCCTATACACAAGGTGTTTCGAGGCACAACAAGACAAGGGGGGGAGGGGCGGGGATGACAAAACAAAAACTGTCCTGGTAGGCCTTGTGACATTTGGATTGTGCAAGTGCGAGGGAGAGGGGGTTGGGGAGTGACAGAGGGTTAAGAGAGTGCCAGGGGAGGCAAGGTGGACAGAGCTCAGGGAGAAGAGATTGCAGGGTTGGAAGTCCACGTGCTAAGTGCGAGGAACAGGGCTAGAAGGGCTCAAGGGGGTGCAGGCCCAGCCAGGCTAGTGAAGGGGGAGGGAGCCCAGAAGGGCAAGTGCAGGTTGGGAGAGGTTGGGGTCAGAGGAGACCAAGTGCAGCGCTAGACTGGTTGATGAGGGCCTGATGCCCTGTAAGAATCTGGAGGAACCAGGCAGCCAGTCAAGAGGTAGAGGGGGAACATTAGCATGGGAGGGGGAAGGGGAGAGGGAAGGAGGAAGAGAAAAAGAGGGTCTTGAGAGCCTCCCAGAACTTAAGGAGATCCGACTCAAGTCTGAGAGGGGTAGGTTGGCCATTCCCGAGGGAAGCACCTGGAGGACAGGGATCTACCTCCCTCCCCCCACTCTCTGCTTAGAGATGCATTTGATCTGCAGAACGTTGGAGCTAGAAGACTGAAGGGCTCCAGCAGGGAGCTATTTAGGGAGAGAGAGAGTGGGCTGTAGCTGGGTCCCAGGCCCAATAAAGCCTTGTGGATGATGCAAAGTGTTTTGAACCTGATCCTCGCAGCAACCAGAAGCCAGTGGAGAGAGTTTAGGGCTGGAGAGATGCGGTCCCTGGGCTTGAGGCCAAGGATAAATCTTGCAGTCCTATTCTGGATTAGTTGAAGGGGCGACAGGAGAAGTTAGGAAGGTTGAGGAAGAGGCCGTTGCAGTAGTCCAGCCTGAAGAGGACCAGAGCTGTGGAGACATTTAATTTCTGGGGGAAGGTGAGGAAAGGGAGACTGCCTCTGAGGAGGTTCAGCTGAAAGTGGGCCTTCTTGGCAATATCCATGATGTGGGGAGAGAAGGAGAGAGAGGAGTCGAAGATGACACCCATGTTTTTTGCCTCACAGGAGGGTGAGGGGAGGAGGCCCTTGGAAGGCGCCCAGAGTGTAGGATGGAAGGAGGGAGCTGGAATCCTAATGAGAAGGATCTCCGTTTTACAGGCATTACAGCATGGATCGTTAACAGTGCACCATGCCTGAATGGAGGACAGGCAGTCAGGAATAAGAGGAAGAGGAGTAGGTAGAGCAGGGAAGCTTGAAGGAGAGTTTGTTGTCATCCGCATAGCATTGTAATTTAGGAGCGAAGGCAGAGATCAGATGGGCTAGTGGAGCAAGGTAGATGTTTAAAAGCCAAGGTGAGAGAATATAGCCCTGAGGGACACCACAGTTAGAGAGAGAGATGAAGGCAAGAAAAGGGCCCAGTTGAACCGGGGAAGGTCATTCACAGAGGAAGGAGGTCTGCCAGTCCAGAGCCAGGTCCATGATGTCATGGGTATCACAGAGACGATTTATATGGGTGGCATAATTTACCATATCAAAGGCAGGGGAAAGTTCAAGAAGGATGAAAACGGAAGGAGAGTTGGAATCGAGATTACAGTATATATGTTGCAGCCAAATGGCTTGAAGAAAAAGAAAATCGATGGATTTGGATTCGACCAAATCTCTTCGATAAAATCACATAGAACATTTTTGATATATTGTTGGTGAATTTCTTGGCCAATAATATTCAGCACTAAAAAATGCAATGAAATCACTGGGTGCCATCAGGGACACGTTTGTGGACAGAGGACAGGTGGTGGATGAATTTGAAATCAGAGGCTAATCTCTGACAAACTGAGACATGTGGTAAACCTAACACGGAACCTACAGTCATGGTGCACTCAATAAGGTAGCCCCTGTTAAAACTCTGCAATTCTCTTACTGAAGTGAACATGATCAGTTTGGAGATGGCCACGGTCAATTGAAATGGCAAGCTTGAGCACACAAAAGTAGCTGCATCGGACAAGGGCAATATTGTGGTGGAAAAAAAGCAACTTACCGGCCCTTTCTGCTACACCATGTCCTGACTCACACATCCTGGGAATGGCACTGTGGGGTGGAAGACCTGAAATATTTACAGAAGTGTTGGCCATAACAAATTGCCAATGAGGTGTCTTATCTTAATTGGAGAATGAAGATCTGGCCCACTGTCCTTTGCCAAAACCCACAGATACCACATTTTGTGAGTACCCACGGGTCCTGGACATTTTCTGACCAGGGACATGTCACAGACCCAATAGTCCTTAAAAGTTGGAGGTTGGAAAGCCTGCCATGTGATTCTCCTTCAGTCCATTGCCAACCATGCTATTGGCTCAAGAGCAGCGAATAAATGTGTGTGGCTGCCACGTGATGCAAAGACAGCGGTCAGGGGAAGAGGGTGTGCTTTTGCAGGCATGGGTTGTGTGAATGTGTCTCCAAAAGCAGGCAGAAGCTGAATGCTCTTAGCGCTATGGTCTGTTGTAGGTCACTGGAAGGCATCCAGGGGATGTCTGCTTAATGTTTAGGGGTGTGCTTCTCGGGGCAGCCCTGCTGGTATTAATCCTTACCCTAGCACTCTCCTCAAACATGCATTACTTGAAAGATGTGTAGAGCAGGCAGGTTAATTGCTCCAACGAGATCTGCTGGCCATCCTTGTGAAAAAACACTATGTGTTGGCCCTTCCAGGTGGATTCACAGCAATTGGCCCATTACGTTTACTACACTAATCTAGGAGCAGGCACACACTGCAATGAGGGGAGCACTCTAGCACTGCACAGCCCTTTTAGCGTGGCCACAGTAGCTTAATTGCAGAAAGTCTTAAATTAGTGGAATGCTTGCATTTCCTTGAATAATTACAACTGTGGCCATTGGAAGGTCTGGCAGAATTAACAGACAGGGGTTGATGTTCCCATTTCTAGCATAGCTACTGAGGTCATCTGATTGGTTTCTGGATGGCAGGGCTGTGATAGGTTTCACCCCATGGATTGTCTTGATAGCTCATGGGTGGTAGAATACTGTGTGCAAGATGGGAGACTGTCCACATATGCAACGACTGGTGGTGCAAAGTATCCTGTCTTGATGAATGCACAAACAGACACATTCACCACAACTCCAGGTGGTGACAGAACGACTCGCCTACTCATGCCCCCACTGGTGGACAGGGCACATGATCAATACAGTGCTGCTTGATCATGCAGCCTGAGCGTTATCACAGATTTTGATGCTCACTGATGGACAATATTGGCTTGATGGGTTCCGAGACTGAGGGAAGACCGTTAAAAGATATCCCGGAGGGTGCATGAAACTGAGAATAAAATGTAAATGGTTCAAAATGAAATGGTAACCATGAAGTATCTGGAGTTGTAGATGAACACATCAAGATTCTAGGAAGCCTGGAAGAGGATGCTGAAGGGAGGTGAAGAAGTAACACCAGGGTTTTGGGGATTCTGAAGGACAGGTCCAAGGAAATGTTCCTTGAGGAATGGCTGAGAAATCAGATTCAATCAAGGAACACGTGGAGACATGTCCCGATCAAGAGAATGCAATATGATATGAGGAAGAAGCCTTCAGCTGGGACATCGCCCCGTTCAGTCACACTGCAATCAGTCACAAATGTATTCATTCTTTTATAACACGCTAAGTACCGGAGAGTGCATCATTCTTGTTTCCAAGACAAACGTGTTGCCCCTGAGCTATCCTTCCGGCAATATAAAAAAATTACAAGTCATTCAAAACAATGCCCTCAGAGAAACATTGAGCATCCCAAAAAGAATTTCCTGGGCTAGAAGAAATGCCCATTGGCTCCCTATCTGGAATCAAATTCACTTCAAAACCCCTTACCCTAACACACACATGTCTGGCACCCACTGCCCCAAAATACATGTCTAATAAAATCATCAAATCTCAATCTAATAGACCAATCAGAGACTCCCACGCACACTGCTTACCCATACCTAGATTCAAACCCCAAAAATCTGTTGGCCGCAGCTTCCCGCTGGTGGCGGCTAAATATTGGAAAGCCCTACAATCTCACTTAAGAGCTGAAACCTCCTTCTGGTCCTTTCGTAAATGCATCAAAGCTTGATTCTTCACTCAAGATACATAACTTCACCCCCAGCCTTTTTACAGTTTAGTCAATGCAACGGATTTATGTAATGGATTTCAAGCAATTGCAAATGTATCTGTAGTTACATTGTTACTGCTCTTAATTAAACTCAACTGTGCCTCTGTAACCAGCACCTAGAAGCCTTTGAGCTCATGCAACTGCTACTCTGCCTGTACTAACATCAATTCTGCTCCAAGTTAAACCTAACGGTACTTTCTGTAACCAGCGCCTAGGTGCCTTCGGGTTTTGTGCGCTCTATAAATGACAAAATAAATAAATAAAAGTAATAATTTGCTGTGGCAAGATAACAGTCAGGTCTTCATCTTTTTGCATTGCATCAGTTATGTACAAAAACAAAGAAAATCAAAGGAAGAAGCAAAGAGGAGCTTTAAAGAGCAGTACCACTAATGGATATCCATTTGGCCAGCAAAATTAGAAGGCATGGTAGATTGCAGAGCATACGTTTTTGCAATTGTGGGCACATGCAAAACAAGTGTAGAGGAGGTCATGTGGGCCAAACCACATCTATAAGGCATACTAAAGGCAGCAGGTTTCCAGGGAGAAGAAGACATGGCAATGGATGAGCCCAGGCAGGCAGGACAAGAACGGCAGAGCTAGATTGCGTGGTCAGTGGTGCAGACGTCTGAGCAATTTGCAGCAGGTGGACGGGATGTGCAATTATTGAAGTGGTGATAAGCAGGATGAATTTGCTGAAGATGGTGAAGTTCTCCGAGAATCTCAGTAGTATGTGGTTATTGACGGCTAAATGAGATGTAGCCATTTTTACATCAATGAATATAAATGTAACCAAGAAGAGAATGCTTCAACCTTTAAGAACTGGTGTGTGGCGTCAGGTGCACTGAGTAGGCTACGGCCACAACAGATCCTGTACTGTCTTCATGTATTTAGGATAGTTAAAGGGCTGCCTGCCACCTGATCTCGGACAGTGGCCTCAGTGCAGAAGCCGAGAGCTGGTCAAGCATGATGCTCCTTCCTTGCTGCTACTGGGATCTGAGATCTGAGATGCTTGTGATGTGAAATGGAGGGCATTGGTTGCTGGTGAGCATGACAATCACACAGAGGTCAGGAATTTGGATGCATTCTGGATAGCTACAGTGACATCCAGGGCAGCTAATACTCAATGCTACACACACCAATGCATAGCACATGTTTAGGCTGAACAACATAAGTGTCAAGACCAAAACATAGCGCAGGCAGAAATAGGCATCCTCGAAGCTGATACACATCCCCTTAATCATGGGCTAATGCAAGTGACAAATCTAATGTTGTGGCGAGGTCATTAAGTGGACAAACAGGTATAAAGGGCATTTATTTTCTTTTTAATTTGATTTTTGGTGAATTGTCAAACACTGAAGATACAGCAACATGTATGTCCACTTAAGTTTTTATTTTATACTGAAAAAATAAAGCATAGATATCTATGATGAACTATTTGGAAAGCTCAGTTCATCCAGTTATTGGTAAGAGCATTTGTGCAACCTTCTAATAGACTGTTCTTGCATAACCCACTCAAATGAATGCAAGCTCTTCTGGGCACTCGTGCTCTCCAGGGCCACGCTGACTGCCACGGTCGCTACTTTGCCCATGGCCCTTGCTATTCGGCATAGGTCAATGTTGTCTTGAACTGCTGCTTCAACCGTAAGGGTCTTCTCCTGGCCTCGTTAAGTTACCCCGTTCCATTTCGATGATTTTAGACCAAACTTGCCCTCTGCCTTCTGATTCTGGTGATGGCATATGAATATTGATATTTTATTTGTATCGCGCTCATACACAAGTGTTTCAGAGCGCGATGAGGAAAGGGAGGGGAACAGGGGACAACAAAAACGATGATCTTACTAGGCCCAGTGACATTGAGAATGCGCAAGTGCAGGGGAGAGGGAAGGGGGAAAGTGCAGGGCGGGGCTCAGCATAGGAATGAAAAACAAAAAGTGGTAGTGCAGCCAGCCAGTGGCAAATGCTAGGTTTAAGCCACAGACAGGAGGTGTCTGCTAAGTGCAGAAAAAAAAGGGAGGACTGTGGGGTTACAGATACAGACCCAAGAGCAAGGGCTGTCAGGAGGCAGTGCAAGTGCGTGGCAGGGTGGGCAAGTACCTGGGCCCAAAATCAGTGGGTAACCAGGTGCACGATGCCGAATCAGAACAAATCAGCAGGGGAAAGGAGGATAAAAGGCAGAAGCAAAGAGGAAGGTCTTGAGGTGCTTCCGGAACCGGAGATGGTTTTCCTCAAGTTTCAGAGTGGCAGGGAGGCTGTTCCAGAGGAAGGCCCCAACCGAAGAGAGATCTACGCCCAGTTTTATTCATTGAGAAACGACTGACCCTGAGGCAGTTGGAGGAGGAGCTTAAAGAAATCAAATCTGCAGCATTCGTGACCAAGATGTGACACTGAGGCCATCTTTCCAAAACCAACTAGAAGTACCAACGACCAGATCAGAATGATTTGACTTCAAGTCCTTACTCATGGACCCTATGACTTTTCTTGAGGCTGGAAACAGACTTCCTTAGAATTCAAAGACATCAGAAGACCTATTTCGGCTTGGCCTCACCTGGTCACCAAAAATTTTCATCACAGCTTAACGTGATAACCCGAGCCCCCGGTTTCTCCTCATGGCACTCCGGCTTTCATCACAGCTTTCAATGGTAAGATGCATACGAATAGCAGGGTAATGGCAAGTGCCCCAGCATGGGCCTTACCTCGATTTAAGGCTTTTCCAAGTAATCCCTACATTCTCTTCAAGAAATGTGAAGAACCACAACATTCCATTGCTTTGCTTATCACACATGACATAACTCTACTTACAGCACTACCTATTCATTATACGCTCTTATTAAACCCAAAATGAACACCTCCCACAGCGTTCTGAAGTTGCTGCAATGCACCCTAATGTGCTGTATAAAAAATATAAAATAACGCATGTGCTTCAGTGCACAAATTCTTGCTGATCATTGGACCAGAGAAAGATTGTATCAACCTGCTTCCTGGAAGGACAGATACGGTAAAAACGTTGCAGCCCAGCACACCTGCTAACTCAAGGGTGCAGGATAGCAAAATAATGTATTCTCTAAATCGGAATTTCCTTAACATACACTGATGGACAATGCTTGTATGACATCATTGCTTATGTATAGCCAGGCGTTTAAGATCAGGTGCTGGCAAAAAAGCACAAAGTCAATAAAAATGCAGTAATGTTTTCGACAAAAGCATACAAAGAGCATTAGGATTAACCGCCACGCCAACATGATGGGTGCTTTATTCCAGCAGCGTTTCGGGTATTTATTTATTTAGCATTTGTAAAGCGGACCTAAGCCGTAGGTATCTGGGCGCTGGACAAGCAGAGACTAAAAAGGTCGTGGCACATAGTAATGGGATGCGTTGGAGCTGTATGGAGTAAAACGTTATCATCAAGGGTACATGGAGTGTTCAACACAATTGGAGTTGCATGCAATAAAACGTTATCATCAAGGGTACATGGAGTGTTCAACACAATTGGAGCTGCATGCAATAAAACGTTATCATCAAGGGTACATGGAGTGTTCAACACAATTGGAGCTGCATGCAATAAAACGTTATCATCAAGGGTACATGGAGTGTTCAACACAATTGGAGCTGCATGCAATAAAACGTTATCATCAAGGGCACATGGAACATTCAACACATTTGGGCCATGAGCATTCAACGCAATTTGGCTATTTGGTGCCAAACACGTTTGGCGCTATATGCATTAGGTCGTTGTCATCGTGGGTGCAAGGAGCATTCAGCAAGTTTGGCCAGTGTGTATCCATCATGACTGGGCTATAAGAGACTGAGCACATGATGCGGGGTTCGATCAGAACGGGAGTCATGGAAATAGGAACGCTATGGACGTCGGTTTTGGTGACCATGTTGGAGCTGCTCGGATGAAGGAATATCGTACGGGCAAAGGGCTTGTGCAGAGCCATAAGGCCTACTATCAGTGGCAGTGTGTTTGGTAGCAGCGTTAACAGCGGCTCGTGATTCAGTGCAGTGGAGGTTGCGGGCACTTTGTTCATAGGTGGTTTGAGGCTTGTTTGTGTTGTCTTGTTTAGGAGAAATCGCTTAGCGCCGACACCCTCAGCGGGGTGGCCCGGCGGCAGCCATCTTGTGCTTAATTGCCCCCCCACCCCCAGTCGCCCATTCATACTCACGCACTCCTTCATGTCTAACCTCCTCCCACGGAGCCCCCTTCCTTACGTCCCAAATGAGAGGCATGACCAGTTGGATGAGATGGTAGCCACGGAAGAGGCCCAACTGGGTTTCCTGGGCTTTTTTATAGCGCCCAGGCTGCGGCGCGTGGGCCCGCGCGCTAGAGTGGTGTCATTGCCCCACCCCCCCCCGAGGTGGGGGATGCTTCCTTCACGCCGCCTCCCCCACCCCCTCGACTCCCCTTCCCGCCGGGCCGCCTGAGGGAATCGTCACTAATCACTAAGGGGGGCCCCCGCCGAGGGGCCCTCCGTTGTAGGGCGCGGGAGCCCGTCGTTTCTTTTATTGTGCGGCAAGTTCACATAAGCGTTGTAGTGGCGCAAGTATTGAAAGCACTCGTATGGCGCAGGTACGTTGTTGAGTGAGGTGGGTATTGCTCGATCGGTGTGGTAGTAGAGTTGAGCACGGTTGTAAGGTGCCTAGCATTCGGCGTATCACCAGAAGTGAGGGTCTTTGGAATGGCAGCGTTGAGTGAGGCTATCTTGCGGATGCAGCGGCCTGAGCGGGCGATAGGCGGGTAAGATTTGGGGGAGAGGCACTTACTGTTCTTAGTGCTAGGCGATAGTTACGTTGTCTCGACGAACGCTGGGTACGGGTAGGATGAGCTGCTAGTAGTTGGAGCCGCCAGCTGTTTACCTCGTGCGAAGTGCTAAAGTATAATGGTGATTGTGTTTGGAGAACGTGTTGTTGTTGGCCGGATAGCGGAGAAGCGTGCTCCGGGACTCCCATTGCCTGACAGGGCCAGACAGGAAGCAGCCTTTTGAGTGGGTTGCTAAATAAAACTTGCAAACACAATTTATTTATGGTTTTTGTAATAAATATATTTGTGGCATGCGACTCAAACTTTGAACCAGCTGGTTTCCAATTCAGCTAAGTTTAAGCTTAATGATGTTTCTAGCATGCACTGGGAACTGACCATTTGGGCCCATCACCCTAGGATGCTAGCGCCCGCTATCATGATAACAATTCACTGCAGTGATGGATAATGCAGCGTTTATGGAGACCCAACAAAGACCGCATCATAGCAGCCCTAGTAACTCATTTCAACATGCATTGACATAATTGACAATATGAAGAGGGAGAAGCATCATTTAAAGTGTATTAAATGTCTAATTCTTTCACAAAAGATTTGGCGACGCCCAGAATTTTATTGTTTTTTGCCTCTGTAATTTTCGCATGAAGTTCATGAAGATGCAGCATCTGAAGGTGGAATGTACCAGGCGTGCTTAGGGATTTAAAACAATAATATTATCTGGTTCTAGAAAATGTAAGTGTAATGACATGTGGTCCCAGACCAACCCACTATTTTTTTGTCTTCTCAAATTTTTCCATATAATATACAATGGGCCTCATTACGAGTGCGGCGATAACTGCGGTGGTAAAACCGCCTGGTTACCGCCGGACTCATATTACCATTCCGCCTCTGTGATTCCCGGAATTACCGGGGCATTACAATCCCGGTTTTCCAGGAATCACGGAGGCGGAATGGTGTTAATCCCCATTCCCATCGAGTCCTATGGGACTCGATGGGAATGGGGATCATGGAAACACCGGCAGCATCTCGTAATGCTACTGGTGTTTCCTCGGCCGCCTGCAGGCGGGCGGTGTTAAACCCGCCAGGTCAGACCTGGCGGGAACATCACCTCCCGCCTGCAGGAGTCGGGATCAGGCGGTCCGGAAACAACGGTGGTGGCGGGTTTACCGCCACCGTTATTTCCGGACCGCCTGAGTTATAATGAGGCCCAAAGTCTCCATTGCCCGCAACATGCAAAATCGAGGCCATTCAACAAATACGTCTCAGGAAACTGTTTCAATGCGACATTGTCTCTCCTGGGTGCAAGTGCACTTTCAAAAGAACCGATGATGGGTCCTAGGTTTAAATGACCTATTGAAATCTGGACAAAGTCCATTACGCAGCATCAATGACAAATGCCTCTGCAGTAACAGCAAGTGCTCCACTGTGGGTAGCGCATGGTTTTGTCGCCATTCTACAGTTGCACCAACAATTTTGTGTGGATTACAGATGGTTCACAGATAGTTACAACAGCCATCTGTATTATGCAGTTATATTTACAGACAGCTGCAGCCATAACTGTGTGTGGAATGCAGCCAAATTATAGACAGTTTCAATAACCATATGTGGCATGAAACAGTTTTTAAGTCAGTTTCGTGGCTATTCTTGTGGATTACAACCATTTCATAGACAGTTGCAACATTCACCTGTGGAATTAAGTCATTTTCCAGACAGTTGCAGCAGCCATCTGTGTGGAATCCAACCATAAATGTCTACGGAATGCAGTCAATTTATAAACAGCTTCCACAACCAATCAGTGGAATGCAACCATTTTACAGACCGATGGCGCACACATTCTTGTTGATTACAGCCATTTTACATACATTTGCCAAACCCATCTGTGGAATTCAGTCATTTTACAAACCGCTGCTACACCCTCCTGTGGAATGCATTCAAGACCAACTGTGGAATGCATTTATTTTACAGGCAGCAGCAACAACCATATCTGAAATGCCACAATTTTAAAGACAAAATGCAACTGCCATTGCTTGTGGATTGTAGACATTGTAGGTGGGGTTGCAAAAACCATTTCAAGTTGCATTCCTACCATTAATGTGGTCTCCTCTCTGTTTCCTTCGTTAGCTGGCTGAATGTGGAAAAAGTCAAACAGATGGAAACAGTTATGTCAAACGAAATGACAGCCAAAGACAATGGAAAACACAAAAACAGAGAGAATGCACGTAGAGAATGGTTACTCATTATGTGGCCCTGCAGATGTTTTTGACTACAACTCAAATGATCACACACTACCTACTGTGCAGGGTACGGATCATGGGAGTTGAAGTAAAAAAAGATTTCGAGGGCCCCATAATGAGTAACCAAGAAGAATGGAGGACATATACAAGTTACATAAAGTGAAAGAAACATGATCGATAAGATGACATAAATCACATTAACGTTTAAACTACGAATGAAATTAATTAGTATCCCCGCTATTTGCCTTGAATGCATCAGCTCAAATCAAACAGTAAAAACTCACTATAATAAGCTCTGCAAGAACATGTACCTACAACTTGAAATAAGTAAATTAATATGTACTGTATCTAACAAGGGGTTGAATTATTAACTGTACAGGTACCCAAAAACGTTTGATAGAACGTCTTGGAACATGCAATAACTATGTTGCTATGAAAGCGGGCAAAGTGCAAAGGTTAAGAAATGCACAAAGTTCAGACTTCGGGAGAGGAGAATGTGTTAGCGGAAGACTAACCGCCTGCTAGGAATGTTTTTCCTTTTGTACCTTTTCCTCCATAGATTTCTATGGGACCCTCATTTGTTTTCCTTGTTTTGAACGCTTTCCTCACTTCTTGGGGGTCAGTAAAGCTTTCTGTTTTACATCGTTTACCTGTGTTGCTCATTCCTATGAGGAAAATAACTTGTCCTTAAGACTGTCAGTACTGAGACTGAGAAACTATGTTGTTCTTTAGGAATTCTTGTATTGTTAGAATTGTACCCATCACCTAGCAGTGAAAAGCAGTTAGGGTGCTTTGTATCCATACAACTCTTTATATAATGGATTTTTGGCTTCTTTTAATAGATGCATAAGATAAGCTGGTGGTACCTGTGTGATTGTGACCATTTCTGTAATATTTTACTCGTACAATTTTGTATTTCCCACAAATGGCTCCTAAAGGTGGCTAGCACCGTAAGACGGCTGTGCCACGAGATCTTTTGCTTGGACTCACTAGTCCCAATTCACAAACCCTGACACCTGCATCCCTGTCATTAGGCAGATGTGGTGACCAGTGATTTTCCATATTTGGACAATTCCTGGATGTTTTAATGTTGCAGATTTGAAGCCAAGACTCCTACGAAAAAGAGCAGCCCACTGTCAACCTGAGGACGAACCCTGCAGCTGACCAGTATTAACTCCAGGGATTGGCTCTGTGAAGCCCTGCTCCTCTGCCTGATCTCAAGAAGACCCTTGTCAATGCTTCAACCTGTGGACCTTTGTGAACAACCAGTCCCGACCCCTGCTCGAGAATCTGTGCCTTCTGAGCCTGAGGAAGTGTCCCGGGACCAACCAATGGACAGGCCAGCTCTCTCCTGGTCTACTTCACTGCAGCTGTTGTCACCTGTAACCTTGGAAATGAGCAGGTCTTTAGCTTGTGCAGCATGTCACCTTTCCCCATATTTTCAGCTGTCTCACTTCAATAGAACTGTGCTGGGGTTGCTGCAGTGTCCACCAACGTAGAATTGTCTGCTGCCAATGCAAGTTCTAAATTAAATTGGAGAGTGAGGATCTGGCCAGATTTGCCAGTGCCCACGGGTCCTGCACATCTTCTGACCCGGGACATGTCACAGGACCAGTCTTCCTTACATTTTGAAGGTTGGAAAGCCTGCCATGTGATCCACCCAGCCATTGACAACAATGCTATTGACTCAGGAGCACAGGAGAAATGTGTGTTTAGTTTAGTTTATTTTCTTGTATAACACACCTAACCCAAGGGTGTCTGGGCGCTTTTGCTTAGAAACATGGAATGTTACAGTACACAATACAGATGAAAAATGTGCAAGTTACAATATTAGGCAAGTTCCAAGATCACCATAGGTTTGAAGTACAACAGGTACAGCATGGAGCTTGAGTGCAGTATTTACAGAGTTACAATATCAGGATGGACCCGAGGTAGCAAATAAATTACAGAATGTGCAGCAGATTATACCATTCAATACAGTTGGTTAAGCAGGATCTTAGGGATAAGGCGAGTTAGGGCTCGCACTGGGTGAACATTCTATCTTTTGTCTTGGCTCTAAAAGCCCAAAAGGAGGGTTCTGCTCTAATGGCTGGAGGGAGAGAATTCCAGCATTTGGCCGCTAGCACTGGGAAGCTAGAGCCACCTGCCGTTTTTAGATGGTATTTAGGGATGATGGGTCGGTTAAGATAACCAGATCTGGTGGGTATGTCCGACTGTGTCCTTGAGAATTTGTCTGTCAGGTATTTTGGTGCTGTGTTAGAGAGATATTTATGCGTGATGACTAAAGAACGTAGTGTAATTCTGTCACGCATAGGTAAACAGTGTATGTCCCGCCTGAGGGATGAGATATGAGAAGAGCATGGGAAATTCATGGCTGATCTCAACGCACTGTTCTGCATGGCTTGGAGTTTATTTAGGTTCCGAGCCGATGAACCTAAGAATAAAATGTTGCAATAATCTAGCTTTGAGAGGATCAGGGCTCTTGCTAATGTAATACAGATGTTGGTCGATAAGAATGGTTTGCAAGCATTTATGAGTTTATTTGTCTAGGCTGTGGAAGAGGCAGTAATGTTGACTTGTTTTTTAAGAGATCAGGTGGAATCTAGGTAAACCCTCAGCGTTTTTACTTCGCTGTTGACTTTTATGGTATTCCTTTCAATATTGAAGGCAGTGTAGCGATTGTCTAATTTCTTAAGTTTAGCTTGAAAGCCGATGATCAATAGCTCGGTCATATCGTCATTTAGACAAAGACTGTGAGCGGCCATCCAGGCTTGAATCTCGAGGTAGATATCATTTATCTATTTGGCATCTGTGTCATAGAAACCAGAGAGAGTGATGAGTACCTGGGTGTCATCAGCATAATTAGTGTAGGTGACACCAAGTTTGTCAAGGCGATCAAAGAGGAGCTTTGTAAATATGTTATAAAGTGTGGGTGATGTGCAGGACCCCTGCGGTACTCCACAGTATATGGGTACTGGAGGTGATGACACTGAGTGCGCGAAGACTCTGGTAGTTCTGTTTGAAAGATAGGATTGGATCTAGCTGGCGGCATTTGGTTAGAAAGCTGCAGCTGATGTTAGATGTTTGGTCAAGATTTTATGGTCCACAAGATCGAAAGCTGCTGAGAGGTCTAATAGAAGGATTGTAGCCAGCTTTCCCTTGTCTTTGGATTCATCCATCTGGATTTTTAGATCTAAGAGAGCAGTTTCCGTACCGTGTCTTGGTCTGAAGCCTGACTGTTGGAGGCCTAGTAAATCGTTGTCATCCAGATGTTTTTGTATTCGGAAATAGGCAGCACAATCTAATTTTTGTTAAGAGGAAAGGTATGGTTGTTAAAGGCCTATAGTTAGTTGGTATGTTGGGGTCTAAATTGGGTTTTTAAGAAGCAGCATAACCCAAGCCTCTTTTAAGTTGTCACGGACAATGCAGTTTTTGAAAGAAGAGTTAATCAAGGCGGTTATGAATGGTGCTAACTCTCTTGCTCCATCCTTGATGACCAGGGACGGGCATAGATCGCCCTGTCAATTAGATGGTTTGATCCCTAAAATTATATTTTCTACTTATTTGATGGTGACTGGAGCGAAGTGAAAGGGGGTGCACGGTGGTTGTTGGGCGTCAGGTGAGTTGAGGTTATTAGGGCTAATAGATAGGCTGTTTTTTTTAATTCTATTTTAGCTTGTAGTAAGGCTATTTTGTCTGAAAGGGCTTTCTGAATGTTTGCACACCAGATTGTGTCTTTCAGGCAAGTTTCTGTGGGGGGTGCAGGGGCCTCTAGTTCTATTAATATGGAAAATAGTTCCTTTGAGCTTGACTTAGCATTCTGGATTCTGTCGTTATGGATTTCTATTTTGGTGCTGAGAATGGCTGCTTTGTAAGTCGGTGCGGCTGAGGAGAATGTCTCTTTATTGGGGGTGGAGGTTTTTTTCTCCAAATGGCTTCTGCCAATCTTTTTATATTATGGAGCAGTTTTAGGTCTGCTGAGAACCATTTGTTTAGATGGGTTGAGGGTTTGCCTTTTCTAAGTTTGAGTGAAGCAATTATGTTGATTGCTCATCCATGGTGTTATTATACATTTCTGCTAGCAAGGCGGGATCCTTGTCAGCATTGTGGGTAAGATGGCAAGGGGTTGTAGTTCCTGGACAAAGTAGGGGGAGCGATAGTTACGTTACAATTGATGCAGGATTTCTCTTGTATGGCAAAGGTAATGCAATGGTGGTCGGACCATGCACAAGGCTCATTTTTGAGGATGGATCGTTAATGCATAGTTTGAATCTTGGTTGAGAGATAGTGTTTTCCAAGGTTGTGGCATTCACATCTTTGGGGTCGTGGAGGCCTAAATTAAGATCTTCTAGCAGGATGATCTGAGATCAAGGTTTAGTATTCTGTGTCAGTAGGACTGAGATGTCTTACCTCGAGGAGATAGGGCCGGGGGACAAAAAATTAGATGCATGAGTAAGGTGTGGGTGGCAGTAAGCAGATGTTTGACTGAGAGGAGCTCGGCTGACGGTAGGGGAGTACTTGAGAACACTCAAGTACTTGAGTCCAATGCTGGTTTTGGCTAGGAAGGCGACGCTGCCCCCTTTTCCTGTCACTCTGACTGCTCTAATGATAGTAATGTTATCAGGGAGGGCTAGTGCTAAGGATGGGCCTGCAGCTGGATATAACCACGTTTCTGATATGGCCAAAAAGTCTAGTTGGTTGGAGGTAATGAAATACGCAATGTCTAGAGCGTGGGCAACTAGAGATTGAGCACTAATAAGGGCTCCTTTAATGTCTGGTGTGTCTGGTAGAGGCAATTGTGATTGTGAGGGAGGGGTGGTCTGACTTTTTGTTCTCAGTAGGGAGAGGGGATATGAGTATGGAGATGTTAATCCGAGTGGGGGCAGGCCTGGTGGTGACCTTGAGGGGGGCAGGTCTAGTTTTTACTTTCTTACGAGGGAAGCGTGACTCTAGTCTTGCATTCCTCATGGTAAGTGTTCAGTGGGTCAGCGGAGTAGGTGGGGAGGCGAAGTGCTGGATCGTGTGTGAGTGCCACGTGATGCAAAGACAGCAATCAGGGGAAGAGCACTTGCTTTGACGTAGGGCACTGGAAGGCATGCAGGTGGTGTCTCATTTCATTTAATTTCATCATTTGTATAGTGCCTTATTCCATGGGTATGGTCCCAACACGTTGTAGGTTGAAAGCCCTCGGAGGGACTGTTGTCTGAAAAATGGGAAAGTTAGTAGGTGTGTGTGCATAATGGCCATTAAAGGTTATGAGGGGTTGGGTGAGTCTCTGCTAGCCACCCATATCTAATTGGCCTGTGCATGGGTGGAGAAATGTACACTAGGGAAATAAACTGGTGGGGGTGTGTAAGAGGATAGTCAGTTATGTGTGTAGCTACAGTTCAAATGTTTGTCATGAAAGGTTGCTACATTCTTATGGCAGAAGTGTTTCGCAAAGTGTCATTCGAGTTGAATGTGAAAGCAGATGCGTGCGTGTTCGTGGCCATTCCTTTGACTAGTTCCAAAAGCAGGGAGAGCGAGGGGATAAATGTATTGGTTATGATCAAATGAAAGCCTAGAATTGGTACATTTGTCAGAATTCTAAAACATCTGGATTGATACATTATGGTGGATATATTCTGCATGCTTCCAGCTATCATTAGGTGGCTACATTCAAGAACCCACTTAACGGTAAAGGCAGCATTCTGCCAACACCTGCACTCCCTGTAGTGGTACATGTTCTACAATTCTTAGAATCCATAGCATCGTCGCATTCAGGACCTTGACTAAGCGCCGAACCCCGATCAACTGCACAACCCTTCCAAGACCTATACAGTGGATATTACAAGAGATCCTCTGGTGCAAAGATATATACATCTGCAGGAGATCCTGCCCCCCTACATCCTTTGTATTGGAGACATGAGGACATGAGGTTGTGCCTTATTTTTATTATTTATTTATGTGTTAGTTTATATAGCGTCAGCAGCTCGCAAGCATCAGGGCGCTGACATATACACGAAGGGACAAAACATTTAAAATCACAGGACAAGGAGCTCAAAAAGTCATTAGTGGTATCAGTTTCTTAGGATTGGATTGTCATTTGAACAGATGAGTCTTGAGTTCTTTCAGGATGCTTGTGTATTTTTGTTCTAGTCTTACAGAGATGAGCAAGTTGTTCCACATCGAAAATGATTTAATATGGAATTTTTTTCCCAAGTCTGTTAGCCTTTTTGAATCTGGCAATTTCGATTTGACCATTTGAATCTGACCTGAGTGTCCGTCTTGGTATGTTTGTGACCAGTTTGTTTTTCAGGTAAGACGGGGCAGACCCATGTATGCATCTGTGTCAGCGTCATAGCCTTAAATGCAAATCTTTCCTCAATGGCTAACCAGTGCAGATTCTTTCTGTCCTCGCTTATGTGTTCCTTTTTGGACTTCCTTTTAATAATCCATAGCGCATTATTTTGGATGTTTTGGCATTTGGCGATGTGACCCTTATTTGCTCCCAACATAAGGGCGTTGAAGTAATCCAGCCTAGATAGGATGGTGGCTCTGGCTACTGTTGCGCAGTTTTCTTCGCTTAGGTAGGGGTGTATTGACTTTTGGAGACGAAGGTGATAAGCCCAGTTCTTGATAAATTGGAGAACATGGGCTTCGGGGTTCATGGACCAATCCATGTAAATTCCTAATGTTTTTACTCTGTCTACCACTTTGATTTGGATGTTGTTTATTTGGAAGGATTGATATGAGCTATTAAGTTTGGCTCTGGCATGGCTTCGATCAAAGACCATTAGCTCTGTCTGCCTTGTCTGAGACCAGCTATCGTACCAATACCACAGCGAGTATTTGGAAGAAGATATCCATTGAGACAACTGTATCGAATGTACCCTCGAGTTGATGACGGCCTGCAGGAAGAACTCACTGAAGGGATATGAGAAAGAGCTAAGGAAATTAACGGATGAAGTCATAAGAAAGTGTCCACGACATTCCGAGATACTGAATGAAGACAATGGGTCTCATTTAAGGTCCGTGGGTAACCCTGCTAGTGCTAGCGGTGGGTTGCCGCCGGACCCGTAATAATTTACCAGCGCCTGACTTCCCAGTGCTACCGGGTTAGTACAAATCTGGTGGCCAGAAAGTCATTTCTTAATCCCCACTCCCATAGAGTCCAACAGGACTCTATGGGACTGGGGACACAGGAGCACCAGCACCATTAGCAATGGTGCTGGTGCTCCAGTGACAAGTCTGCCTGCCGTGGCCGATGTGCCCGGCAGCGTCAGACCTATTGGGCACAGCAGCTCCGGCAAGCAGACTTGTAGTTTGCCGGTCCGGAAACAAGGGTGCCGGTGAGCTTACCGGCTCCCTTATTCCCGACCAGCAACATTGTAATGAGGCCCAATGTATGGATCCTAGAGGACAAATGATGAAGCAAAGAATCGAGTGGACTATCAAAGAGGAAAAGAAGATTACAAGTTAGTGCTGCGGAAAACAGAAGTTTAATGATTGTGCAGACGCTGAAACGCAAGGTAGATCAAGTCATCGTATAGGCTTGCTATAAGTAGTGAATAGAATGCAGGTGAAGCCGCCATTGTATAGAAAATGGACATTGGTATCATAAAATAAATAAGCCAGAAAACATGAAGGAGGAATGAAAAGCTGTCTCGCAGTAGAATAGCAGGTCGCTGAAGCTGCGTGGTGAGGCTGTCTGGCCCAAAGTCAAGATCCTAGAAATCGAAGTCAGCTATCTACTCTGAAGAAAATGAGTGTGCAGAGGATGAATCCTCTCATGTTAAGGTGCAAGAAAGCACACAAAGGATGCCAAGGTTTAATTAATTTAAAGCATTTAAAAGCTGTAGAATGGACCAAATCATGGTCTGCCGTCACATGAGTCAAGGATGAAAATAGAGTTCGAACTTGGAGTTCCAGACACGATAGCAAGTGCCCTCACTCCTGTGCATTCCCAGGGCGAGAATACTCTGCAAGGCCAAGCACAGACAATTTCATGGCAGAAGGCATGGGTGATGAGAGATGGTGGGCTAATTGGTTGGTGAGGTAGCTTCATGTCCTATCTCCCTGCACCTGGGACTTGGCTTACGTGCTGCTAAATGAAATGAATGTTCATGACATGGCACAAGCATGCCAATCAATTGTATTAGTCCATATAACAAAGGACCTTATAGCTTAGAAGACCAATGAAACACGGTGCAACTATTTTCTCTTCAATTACATGTTTGAAGAGGTTTTCCAAATGATAAAGGACAGCCAATAACGAACCTAGCTCCTATATGATTGCATATTTAGATGTTTTCCCTTAACCAATCCCGACCCTGAATAGGTTTTTCACTATTGCCACGTAGTATGTTGTCACTCTGACGCATAATGAAGCATATAATTATGTTTTTGGTGAAAATCACTGAGAGACTGAGCGTACGTCCGTTGATGTTTGTTGTAACCTCCCTGTTTTAGATAACTGTTAATAAAACAGTAACTTGCCATCGTCTTGAGTTTGTCTGGTTATTTGGACTCAGAATTATTGTGGTACAATCCCATCCAGTAACAGATGCACGTTCCGAGGGCCTTAAGCTCAGAGGCTACAGTCTGTGCAATCCAATGGCTACCCTCCCAGAAATCCTCTGAGAACACCACCCAGGTCGCCTTCCTGAATTTTTCCAAGTGCAGCACAATGACCATCCGCCCAAGTCTTCTTGTTGCAACATGTCAGCTGCCCTAAAAGAAATTCACAGAGCAAAACCTTGGCTGCACTTATAAATCTAAGAGCAGAAGCAATGGCCACCTTTCTAATGATGTGATTCAACAAGTTGGCCACCCTCACAAATACATCCAGTGCGATGCACTGCAAACCACCCACACTCCATCCCCATCACCAAATACATCCAGTGCGATGCACTGCAAACCACCCACACTCCATCCCCACCACCAAATACATCCAAGTGCAATATATTGCCCACCCCCAAAATCCATCCAAGTGCGAAACAAGTGTCTGCTTAATGTTTAGGGGTCTGCTTCTCTGGGCAGCCCTGCTGGTATTAATCTATACCCTAGCACTCTCCGCATCCACATATTACTTCAATGGTGTGTGGCGCAGGCTAATTGTCCCAAAGAGATCTGCTGGCCACCCTTCTGAAAACACAGTATGTGCTGGCCCTTCCAGGTGGATTCACTGCAATTGGACTTTTACTTTACTACACTAACCAGGGAGCAGGCACGCACTGTACAGTCTCTTGTAGCGTGGTCAGAGTTGCTTGATTGAAGAAAGTCTTAAGTTAGTGGAATGCCTGCATTTTCCTGATTAATTGCAACTGTGGCCATTGGAGGGTCTGGACGAATTAACACACAGATGTTCTGATTTCTAGCATTGCTACTCAGGTCATCTGATTGGTTGCTAGATGGCAGGAAGTGATAGGTGAAGTGCTATATTTGCTGCTTCAGCACAGGGATTTTCTTGATACCTCACTGGAGGTAGAGTGCTACGTTCAAGAGCATAGACTGTGCCGCATTTACAATGACTGATGGGGCAAGTCATATTGTCTTGGCCAATGTACTTAGCTATCACCAAGTGTCTGGTAAGGTAGGGTGATATCAAGTGATTTGCAATGCTCCTAACCTAACAATGTACAGAAAACATCCCTCACGCACCAAACAACATGCATAAATAGACACATTCACCACATATCTAGGTGGTGCCAGAACGACACCCCTACTCATGCCTCCAGTGATGGACAGGGCACTGAATCATGAACACAATCGGGATGCATTTATTTAAACCTATTTGTAGACACCGTCCACCAATTAAACTATATCAGTAATACACTAGGACCAGGTGAACAGGTCTGCTTGACTCACGCCTACTCTATACTTGCTGAGTTGTCCCTCAGGAAGAACACGCGTATCTATTGAGAAGCACAACTTGCCCTAGGCCTCGGTGTTGGGTCGCCTATCTAATCGGGATAGAAGCAAAGGATGACCCTTAACCAAACTGGTCTAAAAAAGCACCATAAAGATAGAAATGCACACTTATGCTTGCAATGCACAACTTTAATCCTCAGGAAATTGAGGTAACCTCTGCTCCATCTAAGTCCTGCACGGTGGAGTGAGGAAAACATTTTTCAAACAAGAGCAGTTTAAGCAGTGAATGCCACACATTGTCATTTATTCAGTTATATATTTATGAAACCCCAAAGCCTGCAGGCATCAGGGCACTACTTATACACATTGGACCTATGGGACAGGACAAAACATATATTTCCAGAGGGACGGTAGCCAGTCAGTCACACAATGCATCGATTAATGTGTATAGAACTGGCGTATTGCGTAATGCTGGTTACATTCGAAAGGGGATATTGACATTTTTTAACCCACCCTCCCTCGATTGTGTAACTCACTATTAATGATACAGCTGGTCTTAAAATGTTTGTATGATACATTATTCAACTTAGGTATCCAATAAACAAAGTAAAGGATATCCACAGGTAGGTCGACCCGTTTCAGTGACTCCTTCCCAGTTACGTCACCTTCGTCAGGACCGGTATGTCTCCATATCTTAGTTGAGGAAACTTGAAACAAGTTTGAATAACAGAAATCCTTATTTTTCAACTGTATTTCACCCTGTGATTTGTGCAGACTATTCCTCAGTGCCTTAAGTGGCACTACAAAATGAGCTGGGACTCATCAAGGGGGCGTGGCCTAACGGCAGGGCTCCTGGTGGCCCATTAGGCCACGCCCCTCTGGCGAGTACCCGGCTCAATGGGCTACTGGCACCCCTCCAGGCAGCCTTTTGTAGAAATAAGCACCCTCTACTCATGGGAGAGAGGGTGCTGATCTCTGTATTTATTTTCTAAAGGCTTGCCTGGCAGGGGACAGCGCCTCGCCTATTTAGCCTTAATGGTGGCGCTGCCCCTCGCCAGCTGGTTAGGGGCAGTGTCACCATTAAGGCTGAAAGGGTGAGGCCGCTGGAAGCAAAGACCGTTTTCCTGAAAACAGAATCCGCGGGATCTTCAGGATTTAGAAAACAAGGCCTCTGCTTTTCTCCATAATGGTGGCGCCGGCCCACGGGCATCTCCTGCTTAAAGGGATGCCTTGCAGGTGCGGCGCCACCATCATGGCTGAAAAGCATTTTTTTCTGAAGCCTGAAGCTTTTGCACACGAGCGAGAGCTTCAGGCTTCAGAAAAAAATACTTTTCGTGTAGTGGCTGGGGCTGGCAGGGGAGATTAGAGGGCCCAGCAGGGCCCCAACTCAAAATGAAATTTCGGAAGGCTGCCGGGGCTAAGCTCCGACAGGCCCTGGCCCACTTAAAGCCCTGCTATTCCTGCTGTATGCTGTTATTGTTCCAGTCTCAAATAGCATATGTACACATTAGTGTGCACTTCTCATAGTATTCTGAATATCCTGTAGTTTACGTCTCCGAGTCTTAGCGTGGTGTTGCTCATTGAATCAACACAGTGATGCTTGACCAGGCATCTGGAGGGTTATGGCAGATTCATGATGTTCACCGGTGGCCATCATTGGCTTGATAGGTGCCAAGACTCCCCCCTGTGGCAAGACCTTTAAAAGATATCCTGGAGGGTACATGAGAATGTACATTGTTGAAGATGAGATGGTAACCACAAAGCTCGTAGAGTTGTTGAAAAATAAATCCAAATCCTTGGATTCATGTGGGGAGGATGCTGAAGGGAGATGAACATGTAACATGCAAGTTTTGAGGATGCTGAAGGGAGATGAACATGTAACATGCAAGTTTTGAGGATGCTGAAGGACAGGTCAAAGTATATGTTCCTTGAGGAATTGCTTGAGAAATAAAATTCAGGCAGGGAACATGTTGGAGAATTTCCTGTTCGAGAGAGCACAACATTCTTTGATGAGGAAGACTCCAGCCGGAGCACCTCCTCATTGAGTCAAAGCAATAAGTCACTGATCCTGGCAGAGTCACAAAGCAATATGGATGATAAAGGAATTGGTACTGTGGATTCTAGACATGTCCAGCCAAAAGCAAAGAATCGACAGGTTCCAGATACATCGAAATAAGATAATTAGGGATATATGGCCAGGAAATGTTGGTAACTCTGCAAAGATGGGAAAAATACCCGGGAACCCTCCACGAAACCAAACATTCGAAAATTGAGTTTTAATGCATAAGGTCCCTAAGTTAAAATACTGTGCGAGAGAGGACGTCTGCTCCCTAACCATTTACTGTATACATTGGATCAGAAAGTTCAGGTATTGCTTATCTATTATTCAGGAGAACATCGTTAGCTGTAGTATAAATGTCTCCCCAGCCAATAAAAACAAAGACTATATAAGCCTTTAGGGAAGGAATAATATCTTGGCACAGGGCCTATTACCTAAAGACCACAAGGATTAACAATTGAGCTTAGACCATATCCCCTGAGGAGCCCTTCCCCTTGACTGTTTGGGGCAAGTTGGGCTGTAACTGACAGTGAAACATGATCCCCAATAAGAACGTCCAGTACTGTTCAACCGAGCAGTACAAGATCTATGGGCCGCCCTATTTTGCCTATCAAATGCGGGCACCATGATGAATGGCTAGATGGTGTTGATTGACTTACATGGGCATCTTATGCAGAAGGGCGTCTGGTTAGTTTGGGAATTGAAGCAGTAAGGGACCCCGCCAGCACATTAGATAATGCACCAGACCCTGATATTAAAATGGAAATGGCTAATGAGTTTAATAGGGTTTACCACTCAATTAAAATATTGAGGTGGAATAGCAAAGGATTAGAGAGAAACTATCATAATGGTGACTGGTGAAATGTCCTTATGTCTCACAACATTATATGTCTCCAGGAAACATGAGTGCATGATGAGAGAAATGTTCAAGGCTACGTTACTTATTGTATTCTGGCTTCTAAGTAGGGATGTAACGGTATTACGGAATACCGTTAAAGCTACCGTGAACCACTTAATTGAACAATAATAACCGTCACATTGTTCATACCGGTATACCGTTCATACCGTTAAGTGTGCTTTTCAATCTGATTTGGAAAGGCTGCAGTAAGCAAGTGCTGCGCAGTCTTGGTCTTGCACTGTTGGATGTGCCGTCTGCCAAGTAGTTTCAGTTGGAGCAGTTTTTAATGCCATTCCATAAACCACACGTGCCTGACACAAAATCAACATGTTAGCAATAGGAAGAATAAATACAGTGCCAAGAAGGAAAAGGGTTTACTTTGGGTTGGCGGTTTGGGGTTTATATATTTATAATGGATAATGTTTTCTAAACATATGACAATGGGGGATTTCCCTGGTTCCATCATTGAATTTACATATAATAAGTCACAGTGCGAAATTTACTCATCTCTGTGGGTATTCCCTGCTGCCATACCAAAGTGTAACATGTCCGTGATTACTGAACACCTTTTGGCCCACAAGTAAACTAAAGGCTGTAACGTAAAGAGAGAGTGCGTGTGCGTGTGTGTGTATGCGCACAAGCGTATACTACCATCAGACTCCATTGATCTGTGGCATGCAGGTTATCAAGATGGCAACATGTTCATCTTCACCAGTAGCCAGTGGGGGGGCTAAAAGCCGAAATGACCACTTAAGAAAAGCTATTCAGTTTGCTTTGCCAGTCGCAGCAGGGCTCCCCCCCTGCCCCTCCTCCTCTCCACACGTGTTTTTGTGTTTGGTGGCAGCATGGGGTGGCATTTCAGTGGAAAGTATGTTGAAAAGCCCAATTCTGGCCCTGGGTTCCTGGTTTTGTTTGTGATGATAAATCTGACAATTTATGGCCTTTTAGAAAATATTTGTTAAGATTAGTTAACTCCACCTGCTATACCGCGATAACCATGATATACCGTCATTTGGCAAGAAGGTTATTGTACCGTCCTAAAACTAATACCGTGACACCCCTACTTCTAAGCGTCCTAGAGGCCCACCAAGTTAGGGTCTGCTAAGCAGGATTAATTCAAGAATTAATGTTGTAGCTGAAACTTGTGCTGTATATTCAGTTGATGTCCAGGTGATATATATAGAAAGAGGTAAAACTCTGTCACTCTTCTATTTAATATTTACAATCGTTCAGACAGCGTCAATGGAACTAAAACCATCACACTAATCCAGGGCTGCTTTGAGTTTGCAAGGAGAACCCACATGGGTGAAGGTTGCATGCTGGCAATGGGGACCTCATTTTCCAGTTTGAACCATTGCCTGTCTTTGAAGGTGTTGTGGATAAAGAGGACCATGTCTGTGCAATCCCAACTCTAAAAGCTAAACACACTCATAAACTGGCAGTGGAAACCGCACCAATCCTGTATAATCTTGAAAAGGGAACATTAGACCGGACGTTACCTGGAGACCAGCCATCTAAGTCGACATATGTTCTTAAGCTATCACATATTGATCATGTGTTGATAGCGATGGGTGACTGGCACCACTTAAAATCATTCCACATCCTCGATAGACAAGAGAGGGATCATCGCCTGCTTTGCCTTCATATTAATGGTTGTCTATCAGTCTGTGGGGAAAGATCTGCCACGCCAATAGCTCCTCCTATCATATCGAGGGTAATGCGAGAGGTTTCATGTGGGAGGATATTGAAAAAAATATCATACCATATTTATATGCTGAAATTTTAGACATACTCCAAGCACTTATAACTTCTGGGAATGCTGATTACAATGACACGCTAAAAGCCTATGATGGGTTAGTATGCCATACTAACTCATATAAAACTAAACCTGATAGCAGGATGAAATCTACGGCTCTACGTAGATCCAATTGGCATGGTAAAGATTTCAAGAACAAAAAGCTTGAACTGCTCTCCACAGCCAAAACCTGAGGATTGCATCAAAAGAGGAACTGTGCAACCTGAGGGCAAGCTATAAGAGGCAGACCCAAACTAAAAAGAGGGAATATGTGACTGGTAAATGGACTGAACTTCAAGGAGCCATAGATGGGAATGACAACGTGGCGTTTTGGCAACTGCTTGTACATAGCACTTCAGGCGAGAGGAAGGTTTTTCACTATAATCACCAATTATTTCAAGAACAAAATTGCCAACATTCAGCAAACCATCCTAAGCAGACCAAAGAAGCCCAATTACCAAACCAGTCAACCAACACCAGCGCCAATGATCAGACTAAACTGCCTCCCCTCAATCTCAACACATACATTCAACAGCCTGATGAGCATAAGCAAGAAAGGGGGCTCCACTTTTGATCCCTGCCCACTGCACATCTACAAAAGCATTCTCTCCCAGAAAACACTGGCAGAAAACTATCTCAATCTCTTTAACCTCTCATTAGGAACAGTTCCACAAGCCTTCAAATTGGCATACATCAAACGACTCCATAAAGACACTACAGGAAATGTTCAAGACCTCATCAGGGAGGGCTAGTGCTAAGGACGGGCCTGCAGCTGGATATAACCACGTTTCTGATATGGCCATAAAGTCTAGTTGGTTGGAGGTAATGAAATACGCAATGTCTAGAGCGTGGGCAACTACGACCAATTTCCACACTAATACTATGCGATCTCTCGGCAGCCTTCGACACTGAAAACCATGACACACTCAATGAAAGACTAGAAGACATCAGGATCGGCCAAACAGCTCTCCTCTAACTAAAATCATTCCTGACAGAAAGAACCAAAACAACTTGGCTAGCAATTTTCAAATCAACACCTCGAAAAACAAGGCTCTTCTCTATCACCATTACGCCTTGATATCTACACGACATCCCTAATCAACCTCATCAAAAGACATGGCCTCACCTGCTGAAACTACACAGATGATACACGAATCATCTATAAAATGCAACGCCAGTGAAGAGAAAAATACAACACTAACTGACTATATCAAGGAACTAAAGTAATGGATGGAGACCAACAGCCTCAAACTCAACCCGTACAAAATTTGAAATTATGATTACTGTCACTGACATGGCAAACACTCAGCACCTTCCAATGCTGTCTGAACTGGGAAAACCACCAGAGCTATCCAAGATAGTCAGAAACCTAGTATTCCTAATGGACAAAGAACTAACACTAGAACCACAAGTCAATGCGATAGTTAAGAAATGCGTATTCCACCTGCACACAATCAGGAAGATACTGCCATTCCTATCCTTCACACACAGGACACTTGCCATGATCTCCCACATCATGTCAAGAAAATACGGCGCCAAAGGCATCTACCTGGGAATGCCAGATTACCTGTTGAGAATGTTACAACAGATACAGAATGTAGCGGACCCACTACTCCTTAAACTGGCCAAAAGAGACAACATCACACCAGCACTAAGACTGCTGCATTGGCTGTCACTCAAAAAGCAAATCTCTTTCATAGCACTGTGCATAACACACAGAGCGATACATGGCCAAGGAGTGGAATTCATCCTTGAAATATTCACCATACACAAACCAGCATGACCACAAAGATCCCACAATTAAATCCGCCTTGAACCGAAATACTCCAAACAAAAATGTGGATCAGTGTTCTCCTGCATAGCAGCAAAGCTCTGGAACTTGCTCCCAAAGGAAATACGAATGACAGAGGACCACCTCAACTTCGGGAAACTGTTAAAAACATGGCTCATTAACGATCCTACCTAAGAACACCCCTGCATGTCAAACTACACCCAAAACAAAACAAAAGAAACTCATACAAATAAAACTGCGATAAAGAAATGTCTTGCCACCGACAAACTCATTGAATGGGCAAGGCACTGAGCCCAGATCTGTTGGCGGGTGGCCAGTGTTTTGAAACCAGGGGTGTTAAATAGGTGTACAGGGTCGTACATGGGTATGGCAGAGTGTTAACCATGCAGTGAGTCTGGACATAACAAATACTGAAGCTACCAGTGGTACATTAGAGCGTGTGTGCTTCTTGCGCAATATCCCTCTAACAACCCTCCCAGACTACCTTCCTCAACTCTTTGATAGCCTGATAGAAATATTGGGAATTATCTGTATGCGACACATAGTTGTATTGTGAGAGTAGGAAATGTGTTACCCTAAAATGGATTTTTGAGTAGGGAATTATGTTACACTTGATGGATTTTGGGGAGAGGAAATGTGCTGCACTTAACTGTATTTTGGTGGTAGGAAATGCGTTACACTTAGATGAATTCTGGAACGAGGAAATATGTCTGTTCCACTTAGATGGATATTGGGGAGTAGGACATGTATTGCACCTAACTAACCAAACTAAAATCTCAATATTCTACATACTCACCCCCAAACTCTAAACTAAACATAACCCTACCTCTACCACATCACAAACTGCACACACTTCACAACACCCAACATGAAACCAGACACAAGCACACACAAAGCACTCATGCACAATCATACGCCAGCACCACATGACGGCTATAAACCAAAAAGCACCAACGCACAGTGACTGTTTTATTCTGAACTGAAGCTGCCAACATCACATCAAAGCTCTCTTGCTCTCCTCCCTCTCAATCCCACTAACAAAAACCCTCCTTCCATTGCAGATCCACCAGAACACCAAGAGCCCATGAAAGTTGCAACAATGTGCGGTACAAGACCAAATAACACAACATAACATATAATATTAGTGCAAATTGCTGAGTGGACACTATGAGAAACTTTATCAGGAAACCAGAATACATTTCATGGTAGCTTCGATGAATGGTCTCACAAAGGGTTCATCCTGTAAAGAAGTATTCTGTTTCTACTGTGAAGGCATCAATAAGCAAGACACAGACAACAGACTTATCTTTCAAACTAAAACACTTACTAAATCAAATGTCAGGATGGTTGAAGGCCTATCTTGTCCTATGCTAAGGTGGGATTTCCCTATCAGAATAAAACTAAGGAAAGTCTGAGTCAAATAGTGCCACTTGAAAGTCAGTCTCTGTCCACAACCTATACTTGTTCTCACCATCTAGACTTCTTCCAGCTCTCAACTCTATTTCGCCAAGTGTATGATAGTCCCACAAAAGTCTCAGGATTATCTCTTTCAAGCTCCAAGCGACATACTTCAAGATAATCCTCGGGGTTCCCTTCCCCAAGTCCCATACAACACAGTTTCAAACAAAAAGGGGTCTTGAGACCTCACTCTCAAGACAACATGAATAGGTTTTGCAGTCTCAGGGCTCCCTTCCCCAAGACCTCACCCTTTGCACTTGTCTTAGTTAGTTTTACCAGTTAGTTTGACCAATATCCTGCATCTTCATTATACAAGGTTCACTGGTTGTGGCGCAGTTGTCAGACCACACAGTCCACCCATTAGAGGTTACACAACCAGGATCCACAGGCTCTTCAGACCACTGCCGGTACCTTGGCACTTGCTCCTGTGCACCAAGGGATTCCTTGGTACATGTTCCTGTGCACAAACGGGTTCCTTATCATTTGCTCCTGTGCATCAGGGTATTCCTGCTTAATGTCTTTTGGTTGGCCTCCAGGACTTCTGTGCAAAGTTCCACTCTTTTTGGCTTCATCTTATTAGCCTCTTGGGTTATAATTTAATGTTCTTTTTGAGCTTCACATTTAAATTGCTTAATGGTTTTAATATGCTTTGAATGTGAGTTGCTCTTGATTCACTGGTTAATTGCGTTGCTTAAGGTTTAAGTTTTAATGCTGAAAAAAAAGCACTCTTATTCGAAATGCATTCTTGTAGTTCAAATATACATTTGCTCTCAGTCAGTTTTCAAAATGCGTAGGTTTCCTCTCAGTTCAGTATTCAAAAGACACTTTTGTAGTTAAATGTAAGTTTGCTCTCAGTTAGGTATTCAAAATGCATGGACTGGCACTTACCTGCGGTACATTTCGGAGCTCCCCAGTGCCTCCGTGCCCTTCTGTCACTCACCAGCGGCCTGCTCATTCTCCCAGAGGCTTCTGTTGTTTCCCCTCTGCTTCAGGAACCGAGAAACACTACAGTTGCAAGACCTGCTTGCCTGCCAGATGCTTCAGATGCTAAACTGATAGGACATTTTCCTGTGGTAATTGCAATTGCTGCCCTTTTACCATTAAGAGGAACCAAGTAACCAAGTAGACATTGGGCCTCATTACGAGTTTGGCGGCCCGGTAATGGAGCCCCCAAACCGGGCTCCATTACCGGGTCCGGGTCTTCCCCATTCCCATCTGAGCCCCCATAGGGCTCAATGATAATGGGAGAGGGAGCAAACAACGGGCCGATTACGAGCGGCCCGTTGTTTGCTCCCTCTTTCCCTCTTGGGACCCGGTGACGATGCCTGGTTTTACCAGGGGTCCTTACCGGGTCCCGCGAGGGGACCTCGTTATTTTGCGTAATGGGATTAACGGGTCCGCCTCCTTTAGCAGAGCCTGTTAACCCATTACGCAAAAGTCGTAATAAGGCCCATAGTCTTGAGACACCATGGAAACAAACTACATTGACAAATTGCAATTCAGCAATGCTAGTCTACAGTGTTTGGTGCCTGAAAGGAAGATTCAAACGAGAATAGGGGAACACAAAAGCTGTCTACGCAACCGGATTACCAATGCTCTGCTAATAGACCATTGGATAGAATTTGTGCACAAACCGGACCGTCCCATTTTTGGAGTTGCTAGCTGCTATGTCGGGTTCCTCTCCACGGTTGATTTACACAATGGTAAGAGTAGCACTGTCCTATGCTTGTCATTGTGAAGCCTTGTCATTTTCTGTCTCTCGCGCACGCCTTTCTATATTCTCATGTCTTCAATTTGTTTACTTTTTTAAACAACGCCAGTATTTCCAAGAGGAGACTTACAGGCCGAAATAGCGAAAATCGCAGTGCAAGTGCGATTATCGCAGTGCAAGTGCGATTATCGCACAGAAAACATTGCACATCAATTCATGGAAGTCCGTGCACACGCAAAATGTGGACTATGCACTGAAAAAGTGTGCGGCGCACGCTGGCGCACGCTGGCACACAGGTCATTGAACACCGTGCGATAAGGCCACAGCGAATTCGCACATAGCGCGGCGCACATAACAAAAGTAGGCATAACACGGGGCGTCACACGCAGAATGGGGAACAACTCGTGAAAATGTGGGCGTCACGGGGGAAGTACAGGAGGCAAGTGCGCAGAACGCCCACACGCTCGCCTACAACACGTATTCATGGAATCGAATAGGGAAAAACAGCGCACGGCCAAAGACGCGCACAGGCCCATACATGTCCGCCACACGAAAGCAGGCAGTAGCGTCCCTGCGCAGGAAAAAAATGTGTGCCAAAGTCCTACACGCGCGAGAAGGCCCACACACGATCGGGCCTGGGGGAGCGTGTGCGTGTATATCAGAGGTGCGCGTGAAGTTCCACACGCGATTGGCCTGGGCGCGTGTATTTCAGAGGTGCGCGAGAAGTTCCACACGTGATCTGGCCTGGGGGAGCGTGTGCGTGTATATCAGAGGTGCGCGTGAAGTTCCACACGCGATTGGCCTGGGCGCGTGTATTTCAGAGGTGTGCGAGAAGTTCCACACGCAATTGGCCTGGGCGCGTGTATTTCAGGGGCTAGCGGGTGTTTCCACACGCGATCGGGCCTGGGGGAGCGGGGTACGTGTATTTCAGGGGCTTGCGGGTGTTTTCACACGCGATCGGGCCTGGTGGAGCGGGGTACGTGTATTTCAGGGGCTCGCGGGTGTTTTCACATGCGAACGGGCCTGGGGGAGCGGGGTACGTGTATTTCAGAGGCTCGCAGGTGGTGATCAGGCCTGGGGGAGCAGGGTACCACTCACCGTCTGCCTTGCGTGTAGAAGAACGCGTAGCCAACACCCACCCGCTGTGAAGTAATAGCGTGTGAACCCCAACGCCTGCAAGATGCACCGCACCCCACGAAAAGCAACGCCCGTGCACGTCACAGACACGCATACGCGCTAAGGGCCTTTGGTCCAATGGAATCGCGTATGCGTGCTGACGCGCTTACGCGCTAAGGGCCTTTCCTCGATTCACACGCTGACGTGCAGAATTTTCATGTGCCAAATCACTCTGTATCAAGCTGGCCACCCGTAAGCACACGGAAGACCACGCTCCTGCCCAAAAGGCCAAATTACTGCCCCCCAGAGCCCCGAGCAGCCTCCCACGAGCCATCTGCTGCTGCCTGCCTGCCTGCTGCCACTGTGCCCTGCCATTTGGTGCCTGCACATCAGCCATCTGCAGGGGTCCAGTTGCTGTGTCCACCCCTGCTGGAACAAAACACTCCCGACTGGGATACCATCGCTCCACAGCCCAGCCCCAGGACCCAGTTGCCCACCCACGCCTGCCTCGGTGGTCGCCATGTCGGGGCAAACACCATCCGAGACCACTGGCGACCCCCAGCCAGAGGGGCAGAGGGCCACCAGCTTCAGTCAGAAGAAAGTTGGTGTCCTGGTGGACCCTCATAAAGGCCCGGCGCCTCGTGGAGGGGGGCCGGGGCAGCATGAGTACCATCCAGCTGAGGGTCCTGGAACGCGTACGCCCAGCGCTCCATGCCCAGATCCTTGAGAGGCAGACCCGTCTGGAGTCGAGCGGTAAGTGGCCAAGCATTGCTGTGTGAGACAGGGCATGTTGCAGCGTGCTGGTTGTCTGATACTTGCCCGTATGTGTGACATAGGCCATGTACGCGTGTGTGTGTGCAGGGACATCATGGTCATGCATGTGAGACCAGTAATGTGTGAAGCACACGGTTGGTGTATGTGTTGAAATGTAACATGGGGAGCCCTATGCGGAATGGACACATGAGAGCATGCCAGTCTCTGTTCCTGGACATGGGTGTGGGTGAGGGATGGGTGCTGATGCCATGTAAATGTATGGTGTCCATGTCTGTGTTTCTGACCTGCGTGTCTGTGACTTGTGCATGCCATGGATGCATGACACATGTCTGTGTCAATGTTCAGATTCACTGATGCAGCCTAGTTATCCTTGCATCCACTGTGTCTGGGGTGTACGAGTCCAGATGGATGAAAGTACGTTGAAGTGTGTGCATGTGATAGGCATGACCCATGATGCATGTGAGTCCAAAAACAACATTGTATGCTTCAAGAGTCCCTTGGACATGTTTGCTTATGTCCATAGCATGCGCCATGCCTGTTACTGCATGTGTTTTGCCTGCACTGACCCATGTGTTGTGGAGGGACATGATGGAAGTGATCTTTGACAGTGCCACTCATCTGCTATTGCTTCCTGTCTAGGGGACCATTGTACAGTACCCTGATGCTTGTGTTCTATGTCTCCCTCTACACAGCGCAAAGTGAAGAAGAGGGCGGAGACGGCGCTGTGGAGCTAAGCGGCAGGGATGCCCCAACGGCTGCAGCGGAAGGGGTGAGTGAGCCCCCACAGGGGCTTGCAACGGCGGAAGATGGTGTGGAGCCATCCAGGTTGGTGGTTTCCACAGAGGAGGAGGAGGCCGCTACTGAGCCACACATGGGGTCTGGTGGGGGCATCCCTGCTGGTGCAAGTGGTGCAGTCCAGGGGCAGGGGCAGGAGGCAGCACATGTCGCCATGGAGGTGCCTGTGCATGTCACTGTCCCTGACACTGTGACTGCACCACCATGCACCAGCAGGGATGCCCCATCCCAGGCCCGTCCGCAGGTAGGGGGGATGTCCATGTCATCTGACGCCCCCTCCACCTACGGACAAGGGGACCCATGGGCGTATGGAGAAGGTCCTGATTGGTGTAGCGTTGCGCATGGCTGTCATTCAAGATGAGGTGCGTGCTTCCCAGGGGGAGCACGCACGTCATCACGAAGAGCACCGTGCCAATGTGGCCCATTTGGGAGCGGTCATGGTCGGGGGTCTCGTACATGTGTCGGGCACTCTGGTGACCCTCTCCTCCTCTGTGGAGGCTATGCGCCAGTCGTACTCCATGCCGTCTTCCGGCCCAGATGCCACCAGGGCCCCCTGTGGACCTGCCCCGACCAATGCAGCCACCTCGGTGGGGATCCCATCCCTGCCACAGTCGGGAGTCGGAGGTCCAGCAGGGGTGGACACACCAGCAACTGGACCCCAGCAGATGGAGGATGTGACGGCATCATCGGGCAGGGCATGTGCACGACGGCGTCGGTGGTTTCCATCAGCCTGGATGCCGTCGTGCTGGCACAGGCAGTTGCGTCGGAGGCAGCAGCAGGCTCAACGTGGGAGGCATCATGGCTCGGGGCCATCAACATCAGGGGTGCAGGCATCGGCCGGAGGGCAGGAGAACCCTTGAATGGGAGTGGCTTCCGTGTGGGAGCGGTTGTGCCAGCAGATAGGTGCGGAGCGGCAGCGGGCAGAGGAGGAACGGCTCACAATGGTCAGGGCGGAGGACTCTATGCGGAGGGCGCTGAGGCGGGCTGAGTGCCTCGAGGGTCTTCGCAGGGAGTTGGAGCAGGACACTGCATTATCCCTACGGGACCTCGGGGCCAGGGAACATGCCCGCCTCCAAGCCATTGAACAGGAGTTCGATGATGCCCTGGCCCATGACAACAACCAGTGAGCCGTCGGACTAGCCCGCTGCCCTTGTAAATAGTTATGTAGTTAGTGTTAGGTTTCCTTTGCTTTTTTTATTTATTTTGGACCTTTTGGACAATGGGCCACAGTTTTGTATATAGTTTTATTTTATTAGGTAGTATTTTTATGTAGGTTTCATTTGTTCAGTTGGGATCATGGACCCTGGTTTGTTTTTCTGTATATAGTTGACTGTTGGATTTTTTTTTTTTTTGATTTACCCATGGAGCAATGGTTTTCGGTTTTGTTTTTACCTTGGATTTACTTTCTTGAACTATGACTTTGGACACCTTTTCTTTGGATTATGATTTGTCGTTTTTCATTATTTTACGGACATGCTGCTTTTGGTTTTTGATTCCCATTGTCATTTGTTTATTTTTTATTCCATTTATGCTGTTTTTAATACATTTTTTTCATCAAACTTCAATGTGTAGTATCATCTCATTGGTATCATGCATATCCTGATATAGGTTTTGAGATTCACTGACACCCATTGGGTGTTTGTGAGGTCCATGTGTTCATTTCCAAACTTGCTATTGGGGTTCTATCATGTCATTGCCATTTCTAAGTGGGTGGATGCAGTACTCGAGTGGGTGTTTTGCATTTGGAGGCTGACCATAAGGGCCAGGGATCTAGATTGTGATGACATGTTGGCTGGGGGACATGTGTGGGGGCCTGCTGGCAGGAGCCCCGCAATGCTGGGGGGTGGGGGTGCAGGGGGACATGAGTGGGACTTGAGTGGGGGCCTGCTGGCAGGTGCCCCGCAATGCTGGGGGGTGGGGATGCAGGGGGACATGAGTTGGACATGAGTGGGGGCCTGCTGGCAGGTGCCCCGCAATGCTGGGGGGTGGGGGCGTAGGGGGACATGAGTGGGACATGAGAGGGGGCCTGCTGGCAGGTGCCCCGCAATGCTGGGGGGTGGGGGTGCAGGGGAACATGAGTGGGACATGAGTGGGGGCCTGCTGGCAGGTGCCCCGCAATGCTGGGGGTGGGGGTACAAGGGGACATGAGTTGGTGATCAGTAGTGCAAGGAGACATGTGCCTTTGCTGGGGGGCATGCCCATGTTGGGTGGGCTGCCTGCGGGACATCACCAGGGATGCAGGGTAGTCCCCTGTGGTGTGGGCTGCCGGCAGGGGCCGTGGAGGGTGTACAGGGGACACCTGGGAGGACCCACACTGCCAAATCCCTGGCACCCCTGAAATACATGTACCCTGCTGAAATCACGTGCGAAAATTCTCGTGCACCCCTGAAATACACGTACCCTGCTGAAATCGCGTGTGAAAATTCTCGCGCACCCCTGAAATTCACGTACCCTGCTGAAATACACGCACACGCTCCCCCAGGCCAATCGCATGTGGAACTTCTCACGCACCTCTGAAATACACGCGCCCAGGCCAATCGCGTGTGGAACTTCTCGCGCACCTCTGAAATACACGCACACGCTCCCCCAGGCCCGATCGCGTGTGAAACCACCCGCGAGCCCCTGATATACATGCGCCCAGGCCAATCGCTTGTGGAACTTCTCACGCACTTCTGAAATACACGCGCCCAGGCCAATCGCGTGTGGAACTTCTCACGCACCTCTGAAATACACGAACACGCTCCCCCAGGCCCGATCGCGTGTGAAACCACCCGCGAGCCCCTGAAATACACGCGCCCAGGCCAATCGCGTGTGGAACTTCTCACGCACCTCTGAAATACACGCGCCCAGGCCAATCGCGTGTGGAACTTCTCGCGCACCTCTGAAATACACGCACACGCTCCCCCAGGCCCAATCGCGTGTGGAACTTCTCGCGCACCTCTGAAATACACGCGCCCAGGCCAATCGCGTGTGGAACTTCTCGCACACCCCTGAAATACACGCACCCAGGCCAATCGCCTGTGGAACTTCTCGCACACCCCTGAAATACACGCACCCAGGCCATTCGCGTGTGGAACTTCTCGCGCACCCCTGAAATACACGCGCCCAGGCCATTCGCGTGTAATACTTCTCGCGCACCCCTGAAATACACGCACCCAGGCCATTCGCGTGTAATACTTCTCGCGCACCCCTGAAATACACGCACCCAGGCCATTCGCGTGTAATACTTCTCGCGCACCCCTGAAATACACACACGCACACGCTCCCCCAGGCCAGATCGCGTGTGAAACTTCTCGCGCACGCGTGTTCCCGACACCCGTAATACGCGTTCCCCGCTTTGCGTTTGCTGTTTGCCAGTCCGGTAAACTGATACAGGGTTGGCGGAGCCCTTTGCGATGGTTTTGCGATCTTGATGGCTTTTCCTCGCGCAACGGCGTTCTTGGGGGCGTAACTGGCGCTGCTGCAGGGTCGCTGCGCCACTCTGCGCCACGTCTGCTTTTGGAGGTGAGAATCCATGAATACGCTGTGCGCGGAAATTGATTTTATCGCACGCGACTGGCGCAGACATTCGCACGAGCACGCTGTGCGCCAGCCGCGTGCGACACTTTTGAGAGGAATTACATGAATCGGCCTGTTAGGGTGTTACAAGGCGGGCACTACTAGTCCTGCCCTGTTTACGGACTGCCAGGCTGATGCTAAACAGCTGCTCGCGTAGTGTGATTCTCAGACATTGCAGACATTGTGGTACCCTTTCACTACATACGCAGGTGATTACCGTTTCTGTGCAATGTGCACAGCTCCGTTTGTTAAAGCCTGCCCCGCATGTATTTTTCTTTTCTTTCCTTTGCTTGCTTTTCCATACGAATTACCAGCACAGCAATTCACAGTGTGCCTGAGACAGAGATTACACCAATCCTACACGGTGGTGCTCACCAAAGGACTAGGACACTTTGAGAGGAATACAGCATGTGACCGGATATTTCAACAGTGCCTGTTAGTTTAGACATTGCTGACACTGGGTGAGCATGGCTTTTATTTTTATTACCTTCACCTTCCACGTGATTAGCTCTTCTCTTTGAGTTTCACGTGAGCGCGAGGACCCCGTTATTTGGGGAGGTACCTCCCTCTGCCTGTCCCCTTTTTCCCAGTCACGGTTACTTTTCCAACAAGGTTTGTACTTCCTTATTTCCATGGATTCCGGACTAATAAGGTTGTAGGAATGATGACCGTTCCTTTTTAGGCCTCCCCTTTTAGATAGCCTGGACACTGACCTTTCTTACATGACAATTTGAATAGAGAATGTGTGTCAATAGTTGCAGTTTTTTGCTCTTATAAGTTTCTGCTTTACTCCCCAGATTTTGCTTTGGTGCATTTGTATCACTTAAATGAGTTTCCTATTATTAACCATAGGGGATAATAATTCATTTCTAGGAAGATACGGTTTACTCATACCTATGTTCTTCTTCTGTTTCAGGAAGAGACACGTCTTCCCTCTTCAATCCCAGCAAATTATATGCTAATACGATTGGAACATTAGATTTGGATCTACAATGGGTCCCCATCGTCTTTTCGATTTCACAATTTATGTATCATAATTAAGACATTTGGTTTGTGTTCTTTGTTGATAAAAAACAGACATGGCTTCCCTGGTGAATTTCTCTGATTTTACTGTTTAAATTGTTTGTGAGGAAAGCAACATGTTGGATGGATTGAATGCGTTTGAATTGGTTTGATTGAGAGTATGATAAGTGGTGATTTGATTGAAATTAGTTGTAATTACGATTTGTTCTTTTTTGACGATTAATTCCTGCAGATTTAGCCTGCACTACCTGATGTAAAGTAAAGCAGTTGGTTATTTCTACTATTATCTTTTTTAACCAGCACTGTCTGTCGTTTGTACAACTCCTTGTTGATTGCAACACTAGCAAATATGTTTTGCTTTTTATATAAAAATTCTTTTTTTTGCTATATCAATAAAAATGAGTATTTTATGACCATTACTATACTGGTGGCAGGTTTAATTTTGAGAAGAGTACCAGTGATGCGCACGTAAAGAGCTTGTCATCTTGCCCACGGGGGTAGAGTGTCCTATCCTGAAACAGTGTGCTGCCTATAAGCCCTTTTTTTCGCGAGTTAAAGGTTTTGAACCTTCTTTGAGGGTATGTGCTTATAGAGCAGGTTAAGCTTTCCCTCACACCTTTTTGTGTAGTAAGCTTATTTCTTCGCTCCAGTTCCCCTTCTGCTTTCCATTGGACGTGAGTGGTGTCATCTTTAATCCCGGTCTGCCGGCGTCCTGGTTCAGCTTCCAGTCCCACCATGGCTGTCTCCTCATAGAGGGGGTGCCCCTGCTGGTCTCTGCCATGTCGGCCTCCCTGCTTCTCACTGGGTATTCCCAGTCTCTCATTTTATGTGCCTGCAGGCTTCTAGCAGGCTGCAGGTGTGCCTGGTCAATTAGATCTGCTTGACTATAATTAGGAAGTCATGCCTGACCTTCCCAAGGCTCGGGTGGCAGCGTCCTTGTCCTAGTACCTAAGTGGTGGAAATGTGTAGTGATCATTCCTCTTAGCCTCCTCTTCCTCATCCCAGTACTGTCATTAAACACATTAGGGAAAGTGAGGGGAACAGGCTTACAATAGCTCATTAAGGGCTGGGTAGGGTCATGTTGTTTGGTGGTAGGAAAGGGGGGATACCATGTCTCTTTAGAAGGGCACCCCACTTCTAGTCCTCAAACACCCTCCACCCAGGTGATCCTCCCTCAGGGGTCAGGATCCAAAAGTGATGGCTTTTCCATGGCCACTGCGTAGAGGATCAATGGGGGATAGGAGTAGGAATACCCACAGGTTTCTCACACTACCATGAGAAGGTCCACTACACCATAGTTCAACAAAGGGCCAGTAATGCACCAGGCCCCAACCAAATTCCTATCAACTTGTTTAAACAAGAGTCCGGTATATGGTTCCCGGTACTCCGACATATTATTCATTTTGCGACAGCCACGACTCGGACAACGATTTCCTGGACAAAGGCAGAAATCGTCCCCATTTTTTAAAAAGGGGGATCGGGAAAACCCTGATAACTACCGAACGATTTCCCTGCTGGACGCAGAGGGGAAGATCTTTGCCAATGTAATATTAAATAAATTAATGGACTAGTTTGAAGGAAATAACATAATCAGCCATTTACAATAAGGTTTTAAGAAGGACCAAAACACGACAGGTCAAGGATTTGTGTATTCCTTTTATTACAAAAGTGTGCAATCCCCACGATGATGAATCTCTGTGCACTGTTTATAGATCTTAAGACCACTTTCAATGGAATGCCTAGGCTTTGCCTATGGAACCGTTTGGTTGAGGTTCCACTGAATGTATTAGCTGCAATTCAGTCTCTTTAGTGCAACAATGAGGCTCCCATATAGTTAAATGGCAAGAGCGAAAAGACAAAAGCAATCAAATGTGAAAACGGGGTCAGGCAGTGTTGTGTACTGGCCCCCACGCTATTCTGCATTTTTTTTAAACTTTTTTTTATTTTTATTAAAATTTTATAGTTTAAACAGAAACTTTTCGTTTAGTCATTTTAAAAATGGATCTCATGAGTAGCTTGGGTTTTCAAACATAATATCTAACAGGCAAATGCAAACATCACTGTGTTAATTCCTTAGTTTATCATGGGCCAAGATATGGCGAAGAAATTGCACAATGGTGTATATTAATTTTCTGTCCTGGCCCCTCAGGATCTTGTCCCATCTGGAGTCGCCATCTTCAATCTGGGCAGAAATCTTGAAAAGTCCTCCAAATAAGCTTCTCTGTTGGGAGAGGGCTGTACATGTCATGAATTTGCTTATCTAGACAAAATCGGCAAAATTGCTCAGATATGGGGATTAGTCTGATGTTTGCTAATCTTTGCCGAGTTGGAATGACATTTAAACGGATTTACATGTACATGTTACGAATGTCTGGATCCGGAGTGATAAGTACCTCGGGAGTTCATTGATCGCATGGATGTCCATTGTACATTGAATATTCATACTGTATGTTGTTTTATCCCCTACTTTTTTAATGCAGTCATTTTGTTGGATCTTTACCTTGGCTCGTTGTAGACGATTTATGAGCAATGCTGCAGAGATGTTTTCATTTGTCATTCGGCACTCTAGAGCAAGTTTCCAGACTTTCAGTGTAGTATGATTCATGGCATTTGGGGTCTCCCGCAGGATTTGAATAGCCGCAATATCATTGTTATTTTTCAGTTTACGGAGAAAGTCCAACTGTTTCTGCAATACAATAGATTGAAGTGATTGGAGTGCCACTTCAAATCCTATCCTGGCCATGGGGTAACTATTCGGGATTTTCAGGATCTTCCGCCAAAAGGAGGCTTCTATCCTTTGCCAGTTTATCTGCATGGAGTTTATCATTGCTTTGCTGCCGTATGTTATGATGGGAATAACCTTTTGACGGTAGAATGTGATGATAGGTTTAAGTGAGAACTTCCATATTGTCTATGTAAGATTACTACTGGTCTCACTAGCGAAAACATCTTCCCTTCTATAGAGGCCACCCTGTCTGTTTCAGCTTTGGCTTGATTTAATAAAATTCCAAGGTATTTGAAGGTATTCACTTCCGCTAGACTTTGTCTTCTATTATAAATTTTGGTGGCCGGGTGTTTTTAGTTGTCTGTTTCGTTAGTTTCATTATTTTTGTTTTTTTGGCATTGATTTGCAATTCGTTCAGTTTCATATATTCTTCCTTTATTCGCAAGTTTTTCTGTAGCCCTACTGTCGTTTTATCGAGTAGCACGATATCGTCTGCATACATCAAATACAGAATCGGGACAGAATTTATTTTTGGAGGGTTTAGTGCATTGTATTTTGTGTGGACAGCTTAATCAGCAGTGTATAAGTAATAGAGAGTTGCAGCAAGGGGACATCCCAGCTTTAACCCATTCCAGGTGCTTATCAAGGTAGTTGTGGCACCTCCTTTGGTGAGTCCGATGGTAACTGAGGTATTGGTATAGAGAAGGAGATATTTCCATGCCATCAGTTTGTTCCATAATTTCCCCCTATTTATGGAGTCGAAGACCATGTGCAGATAGATCTATGAAAGCAGCATACACTTGGGTTGTGTTCCGTAGGGCTTCTTGTTTTATTAGGTTAACGAACAAGAGGTTGACGTTTTGTGCAGTAAATCCCGTTTGCCGGCGTCAAATTGGTTTGTTTTGTTGGCCCACACAGTGAGTTTTTGTTGCAAATACGTAGCAAACTAGCTTTTAAATCGCTGTGCCACAGCACAGACAGATGCCCCTAGATTAGCTCAATCCCAGTTCTATTTTATGCAGGTGATGCCATTTTATTGTCACTGACACAACCAGCCTAAAAATACAACTTGCATTATTTAATGACGCAAGTTAGGAGCTTTGAGCAAAATCAGCAGCACTGCATGACGCGGAGGTCTGAGGGTACAATAAGCAGAGCAGATTGGAAGGTATTGAAAAATAAACTCCTAAAGAGAATTCTTAATCTCCCAAAGAGCACCAACAATGCGAGGCTCCGCCGTGAATTGAACCAGAATAACATTCACAATAATATTAGCCTGAGGCTGATTCTCTGTTGTGCCCATCTGTGGTCCTCGCAGTAATGATCGTGAGGCCCTGATCTAGAACGGTACCAATACACTGCCAGGGCGCAACCATATAAGGTTGGGTCTCACAAAACTAGGGTTGACATCTCTATGGCCAAATGCTACTGCAATTAAAGTGGGAATAAAAGAACTCATCAAGGAGAGAGCTGCTAATGCCACCTTATCTAATATAGGGCAATATTTCTACAACCAGACCAAGAAAAAACAACCCACTATGGAAAAAAGCTAGGTACACCATTTTTCGAGAAGAACAAGAGCTTTATTTTGTATGCAGAAAGAAATGGGGGGCAGGGTATTACAAATCCACTGTCACAGAGATCTCCTCCTCAAAAGGGTATGTGTGTGTGTCTTATAAACATATACAACTTGTCATTCATGACATACTTGATATACAGTGTTCATCCCCCACCCTCATTGGCTGCGTCTATTTCCTTGCTAATTGTTACATATAGCCCTTTTTCCAAATGGTCATGTTGTCTTCTCCATCTTCACCACACCTGCGTAACAACCTCTTCCATCTAGAAATGCTGTGAAGCAATTGGTTGGACTCAACTGGCACCGCCCTATCTTTACTCCTAACCACGTGATGTGTACCTGGTTGGCAACATGAACTCAGCAGACAACTTCAAGGTCAGTCTTGCAAACAAAGTAACTATTTTCTCATCTCAGACATGCAGCCCCTCCGCTCCCATCATGCTTCCCCACTGTATGGGCATAACCCTTGGCTCTCTGTGGTACAAATCACAGATCGTGTTGTTCTCTGCTCCCCCCTGTATCAGTTCCCCCTCCCAAGAGGCGGGCCTGGTATCCCACTAATTAATCCCATTCATGAAGGATTTAAGACTCATATTCTTGTACATCTGGTAGTTCCAATACAGTGACCATCATTATGGGGGGCGCTAGTGTCCTAAATTTTAGTTCATGTTTTAGCAACGCAGACCTCTGCCCCTTTTCCCATGAGTATGGCCTTCGTACTGGGCCGCAGTCCTTTGCCTATTTGGCTGCACGCATTCCTGCCTAATCGCTCAATGGCCTAACTAGATACATTTATATGTGGGTGTACGTGCGTGTTCCTTGCAACGCCTGGGAATCAAAATGAGATAATGAAATAAGACATGAGGCCTGGTTATTCTGTGTCTCCAACACGGCCTTAGAGGATTCAGGCCTGCAATATAAGTTCATGTTATAACTATCGTGTACATGCAGTGTATTCTAAATAACACTATCGCCAAGTAAATGGTTAGTTCCCCCTATATAACGTCCCACTCCCGCCAATGGCTTCCACCCGTAAAGCTCCTCCATCCCCAATGCACCACCCTTTATGCATTCTCTGTGATTTAATACATTTTTCGTAATCTGAATTGTTTGGGAGGGGCGGTGATCTGAACGTGCATCCCAACGCTAACATTGTGACTCTTGGCACTCATGCACCTAGGATGCATTCTTCCCTAACCATCAAGCACGAATAAAGCTTTGAAAGCGACCTTGATGAAATGCATCCGACACTTACAAAGGCACTACCTGAAAAACGTTCTTTTGCCACTTTGCCCCTGGCAACCTTACAACAGGTTTGGAACAATACATTCCCAGAGGTCTGTACAAGCTGCTCATTCATGAAAGAATCCCTGGAATATGTTCTCTGTTGCTGTCCGGAATGTGCATATGATAGATACATGTACATGTTACCATCATGCGTAACTATGGAATTCACCGTGTCAGGTGCAATTTGGCTGTGTAAATCAGCAATTAACATTGATGTGGTATATAGCTTGAGTATGTATCTTTCTAAAGCCTGGTTGAAAAGGAAAGAACGTGTCCGTTGCCATCAAGGTTTTTAATTTGATTGTGACAATCGCTGCTCTATAGGTATGTTTAGTAGTCATGATATATGTTATTAAGTCGGAAGATGCACTGACTCATAATCATTTGTATTTGGTGGTAATTGCTCTTAAATTAATTAATTGTATTATTGTACTTTTCTATGTTGCACTGTGCTGAAAGACAATGTAGCATAAAGCCTTAATGATGATGAGGATGGTTAAGTGAACAAACAGAAGTGATGTCATTTCTTTTCTTTTTAGAAATATTTTTGCTGAATCAACAATGAAGACGAAGCAACATGTATGACGGCTTACATATTAATTTTATACTGAACAAAATCAAAGCATAGACACCTGTAAATGAAAGCTATTTGGAAAGCACAGCTCATCCACTTAATGAAAAGAGCTTTGGGGGAATCCTTGCTATAGGCCAGTCTTGCCTAAACATTGCTAATGACTGTAAGCTCTTCAGATCAACCGTGACTTTGAGTGCCACCCTGGCCTTCAGGGTTTCCTATTTGCCCATGGCCCTCTGCATCCTGGCACTCAATATTTAAATGTTACCTTGAACTGCTGCTTCCACTCTAAGCATCACTAAGGAGTACCACTTCTCCTGGCCTTGTTTAGTTACCCTATATGAGATAAAGGAGATAGAGTGTGTGAACACAGGGAGCATAGATCATAGCATACCAATAGTGGTACACTTCATGTAAAAAACATAACGAATCATTTTAATACTGGTAGAACAAGGGCTAAAAAAAAAGATTAAATAGATATTTAAAGATAAGCGTTAAGGTTTGCTAATACAGACAATGCATCTAAAATTCAATAACATAGGAAAACGTCAGTATCAGCAAATGATAGGTGTAGCAGAAGTAGATCTTCAAAGTAACAATGCAATTCATTCATTGCATACTTGTCAGGTTGATAAATGTATACAATGTTACACTTCTGTATACTTCTGTTACAACTATCATTTGTTGATACTGACGTTTTCCTATGTTATTGAATTTTACATTCATTGGGGGTCATTACGACCCTGGAGGTAGCCATGCTGCTATTTGCGGCATGTCTACCCCCATTGCGGGTACTGGGTCCGGGTTCCTGGAATGGGGAAATACCGGGCCATTCCAACCTTGGAGGGCCCGGTATTTCCCTATTCAGGGGACCCGGACCCGGTACATCCACATTCCTATTTGAGCCCCCATAGGGCTCAATGGGAATGGGGAGGATGCAAACAATGGGCCCGTTAATAACGTGCCCGTTGTTTTGCATCCTGGTCTGCTAGAGGGTCCCGCTAAGGACGCCTGCTTTTACCAGACGTCCTTACTGGGACCCGCGAGCAAACCTCGTAAAGAGATGGTAGGGGCTTAACAGGGCCGGCAGCTCTACCGGCCCCGTTAACACCCTACCGCCAGGGTCGTAATGACCCCCATTGTCTGTATTAGCAAGCCTTAACGCTTATCTTTAAATATCGATTTAATCTTGTTTTAACTCTTGTTCTACCAGTATTAACATTATTTTTTATGTTTTTTACATGAAGTGTACCACTATTGGTATGCTTTGATCTATGCGCCCGGTGTTCACCCACTCTGGGCCTCATTACACGGTAGGCGGTAAGGGATTACCGGCACCGGGGGTAGCCATAGTGCCATGGTTACCGCCTACCGTGTAATCAGGCCCAGAGCCTTTATCTCATATAGTTTATCTACCATGGACCTAGATAGAGTCTTCACTTCTAACCTGTGTTAGTTTAGTGTTTATCGGGATTCCCCGCAGATCCCCTATATTTGTTTAGTTAACCCCTTCCATTTCTGTGGTGTTAGTCCCTTCTTGCTCTTTACCATATGCCCCTGGTGATGGCATACAGGGAATACAAAAGTGAAATCTGATGCATTTGGGATCACACAGTGACACCTGAGGTCAGCTTTCTAGAACCAAAAGGTACAAACAACCGGATAAATGTGATTTGAAAGCAGGTCCTTACTCCCGGATCCTAGCGCTCCACTGGAGGCTGAAATCACATTTATTCAGATTCCCAGGCAACAGATGGTCAGGGCAAAAAAGCGGCATACGTGTATGCGTATGTACGTGACATTTTGCCCTGCACATTTGCACTACGTTGTGCAAATGATAAAAATTTGGTGGCACCAAAGTGCATGCATACAGGTCCCAGCCGCCAGATTATGCCGGGGACTGACAATGAGCCTGAGTCAATAAAAGTTGTAGCAATATTTTGATAATCAAATCAACAAACGCATACAAAGACCATTAGGATTAACACTCATGCCAACATGATGGGTGCTTTATTCCAGCAGCGGTTCATTAGGATTAACACTCATGCCAACATGATGGGTGCTTTATTCCAGCAGCGGTTCATTAGGATTAACACTGATGCCAACATGATGGGTGCTTTATTCCAGCAGCGGTTCATTAGGATTAACACTCATGCCAACATGATGGGTGCTTTATTCCAGCAGCGGTTCATTAGGATTAACACTCATGCCAACATGATGGGTGCTTTATTCCAGCAGCGGTTCATTAGGATTAACACTCATGCCAACATGATGGGTGCTTTATTCCAGCAGCGGTTCATTAGGATTAACACTCATGCCAACATGATGGGTGCTTTATTCCAGCAGCGGTTCATTAGGATTAACACTCATGCCAACATGATGGGTGCTTTATTCCAGCAGCGGTTCGGGAGGATACTAAATAGAACTTTTGCTTTAAGGTTTTTGTAAAAATATGTTGGTGGCAGTCTATTCAAAGTTTGAAATAGCTGGTTTCCAATTCAGCTAAGTTTAAACTTAATGATTTTTCTAGCATGCACCGGGAACCAGGATCGGACTGGCCTATAGGGCAATAGGCCCATGGGCAAACCAAAAACGCAAAATGCTGATGTGGGCTGTTTTTCTGGTCAAAGTGGGTCATTTTTGGGCCAATTTGGGCCAGTTTGCTGAGTTAATTCACTATGCAGCTAGCAGTGTTGACAAGTGTTTGCTGAATAATTATTCTTTAAAATGCACAAATTGCATCACATTTTATTTTTAAAAAATTACCTTGGGTACTACTCGAAAAATGTCACAAAAGGAATGAATAGCCATTTGCATGCTGGGTCTAAACGGATGACGTTTGAGAAGGAATGCAATGTTGCATGCTGGGTCTAAACGGATGACGTTTGAGAAGGAATGCAATGTTGCATGCTGGGTCTAAACGGCCTACTGACACCTGGACAAGGTCCAGTATCCAGTATCCGTGGACAAATGTGTCTGTAGGACCAGCAATCTCCAACAGCATGGTTGGCCGCCATTTTAAAGTTGCACCAACCATTTTGTGTGGATTACAGGCATTTTACAGACAGCTGCAACAGCCATCTGTGGAAAGCAGGTTATGTTCACAGTTGCAGCCATAACCATGTGTGGACTGCTGCCACATTATAGACAGTTTCAACCATATGTGGAATGCCACCATTTTACAGACAGTTACAGCAACCATCTGTGTGGAATGCAAACATAAATGTCTGTGGAATGCAGCAAATTTATAAACAGTTTCAACAACCAATCAGTGGAATGCAGCCATTTTACAGACAATTGCTGCAACCTTTCTTATTGATTGCAGCCATTTTTTCAAACAGTTGCCACATCCATATGAGGAATGACGCCATTTTGCAGACAGCTTGCAGTCACACCCATCTGTGGAATGCAGTCCTCACCATGTGTTGAAAGCATTTATTTTACACATCATTGCCACAACCATCTGTGTAGTGCAGCTATTTTACAGGCAGTTGCAACAACAATCTCTGAAATGCCACAATTTTAAAGACAAAATGCAACTGCCAATTCTTGTGGATTGCAGCCATTTTAGGTACAGTTCCAGGAACCATTTCCTCCTCAGAGCTCAATCAATGCAGAAATACAAGTACATGTTGCATTCCTACCATTAATGTGGTCTCCTCTCTGTTTCCTTCGTTAGCTGGCTGAATGTGGAAAAAGTCAAACAGATGGAAACAGTTATGTCAAATGAAATGGCAGCCAATGACAATGGAAAACACAAAAACAGAGCGAATGCATGTAGAGAATGGTTACTCATTATGTGGCCCTCCTGATGTTTGCACTACAAGTCCCATGATCCCTAACTACTGACTGTGCTGGGTAGGAATCGTGGGAGTGGAAGTAAAAATAAGATTTGGAGGGCCACATAACGACTAACCATGAAAAATTGAGGATATATACAAGATACGGAAAGTGAAAGAAAAAATATCAGTAACGTGACAGTGAGAAGTCATATTAACATTTAAAATATGAATCGCCCTAATTAGCATCACAGCTATTTTGCCTTGAATTAATCAGATCATTTCAAAGAGTAAAAACTCATTATAATACTGTGCAAGGGCCTGTAACTAGAAGTTGCAAAAGTAAAATAAATATTCTGTATCTAACAAGAGGCCAGATCAACAACTACAATGGTATCCCAATAATGTTTGGTATAATGCCTTGGAACATACAATAACCGTGTTGTAATGAAAGCAGTCAAAGTGCCCAGGTTAAGAAATGTACCAATATGCAAAGTTCATACATTGGAGAGGAGAACATACAGAGTTCTGGCCAAAGTGTCCATAAAAATGCCACATGGATTAATTCATTAACTCAACCATGGGGGACACGTTTTTGTTTTTCACTTTTGAGGCAGTAATGCTCCTACAAACCCTTGCCATGAATATGAGCAAGTGACCGAGCAAAGTGAAGGAACCCAATTCATGCACACGTCAAAACAGTGCAATCTACTGTTAATTATTTATTTATTTATCAGAATAATTTGGAAAAAAAGCCATAGGATTTAGATACAGTTCTGAACACATGAGATCGCATCAACAGTCACTCAACCTGCAGAGCTTTCTTTCGTTTGTGCCTCAGGACCCATCTCTCAACTTTCATAGCATTCAGTGTCAGGTGCCATTCATATCGCTGCAGCATAATCAACAATCCAGTGCCTGTAATTGGCATGAAAGCAAAATGATGTTTCTCCTACAGCAGCACCTGGTTTTGCCTCAAGTTCAGTTGGAAATCCAAAACTGTAAACTTCTACAGAGGGGCGAAGTGAGGTTCCCAAAGTTCTGGAAGATGCCCCACTGCACTCGCTGCATGAACCCAACCAATATTTGAGGTGAGCACAATCACGTCTTTTTAAGCTTTGCTGTGCAGCTGAAAATAATGGACTAATAGCCCAGGTGTCTTTTTTTTAAATGACTCAGAGCACGGATTATACAGGTTCAAGTACCTTCTTGTTTCTCTGTCAGCACAGGCTAATTATTCATGGGCTAATAATGCTTGTCATCATAGGTCGAACGTCAGTATGCTGACTGCCAATTAGGATCAAGGGCTTCTGCTATTATATGCCTAGGGAGCCATGGATCCTGATGCCTGTCAGGATGGCAACGTTCACCCTCCCTTCCCTTGCTTCCCTCGCCTCCTTCCAACTCTCCCTCGCCCACATCCCCGCTCACTCTGTACCTCACATTTTTATTAATTGTATCATCGGCAAAACGAGGATACACACAAGAATAACTGTAGTCCCACCCCAGCCCCACCCCATTCCACTTCCCCATTCCAGCCCCCTTCCTTAAGGCCATTTTCCCATCACATCAAACCCAAAATCCGCCCCTAATTTCCTCAAATAATGTAGTTTTCTTCTGTCGATTTTTTTCAAAGTAATTTTTCGTAGTCTATCACACCAAACCGAAGAATACAGGAATGTGTCATTTTTCCATTCTCTTAGAATCACTTTTTTGGCAACTAGCGCAGCCCTGAAAAAAATAAACATTTCTGGGAGTATAATAGGTTGTCTAAATGATCATCCTCGCCCACGATTCGTGTTTCAAAGTCAAAACCTATATCAAGCCTGAGAACCTTATTCCTGGATACTGTAATCTCACTCAAATGTTATGCACCTTATTTCACTCCCAGAACATGTGATCCAATGTGCCCACTCAATATTTGCACCCCTAACAAGCCTCTGAGTCACGCATACGCCTTTTAAAAAGCTTCTGTGGGGTCCAATACACTCTATTGAGAATCTTAATCTGTCACACCTTTTCCCTAAGGTTTAGGGTCATCAATGGTATGTTCCTACAAATGTTGAGCTACCCGTTTCCTGTCATGTCAGACCCAAGATCATCTGGGTGAGGCCTAATGTGGGGAGGAGAGCTGGTTCAGCCAAATTATCATTTGAACACTGATTTTTCCTTTTGCATATACTTTTCCCTTTTACACTTTTGTACAATAGATAGCGCAGGCTTTAGGTTTTGTTAGCATAGGCCGTTTTGATTTGACAGACTCCACTAGAACTGTTTTGTTTATTGTTTGATGGTCGAGACTACTCCCATGTTACTTATAGGGTAACATAGGAGTTTCTCCAACCCCAACATTTTCAATAAAGGTTTTACAAATTGTATCCATTGTGTCAGTGTCAATACTTGTGATACCATGCCTTCCCTACAGTCTGGACTAAATCCTGGCAAGTGGCAACCCTAGTGCTAGGTGGTCAGCTTTGGTGCCCGCTGCCTGTCCACTTTCTCCCTAGCTTTCTGTGCCATTGCCTCCATGACATGGTAAGCGAAAACACAGTTCACTGCCTCGTCAGTTGAGTGTCTGTTGCTGGGCAACCAAGTCAGTGAAGTCCATTCTTATTTTCTACAGGATGGTGGTTGTGTGGGTAAAGCAGGGAGATGGTGGAAGGATAGCTGCAGTGAGGCAGGAAGGGGCGGTGGGGAGAATGGTGACACATGCAGAGGTAAGCTTCATGCTGACTGTCTGTTGTTGGTGATACAAATGTGAACAAAATTCCCTTCCTGCTCGGATAGAACAGATTGAATGTTTTAAGAATGTCTCTGGATATCAAATGAATTGGCAAAAATCAGAAGCACTGCCAACATCAGGGAAACGGAAAGCAACTGAGTTACACCACTACGGGTTTCGCTGGTGCCCAGACAAAGATGGTATTTCTCGCAGTATGGCTTACAAAGGATGCTAATCAAATGATGAAGGAGAACATGAAGTAGATGCTGTCAAATCTGAAGATGGACCTGGATAGATAGATGGATGGGGATTACATTATCGATTTGGGGCAAAGTGTATGCGATAAAGATGACAGTCACCCCACAAATCAATCATTACTTAAGCATGATCTCTTTCCCTCTGGGCAGAGGTGTAATGAGCAATATTGAGAAATTGTGTCAAGAATTTTCATGGGACCACAAACAGCCATGTCCGAAAATATGGAATCTACAGCTACCACGTGAAAGGGGGGTCTTGGGAGTTCCTGACTTTGCGGTGTATCATCTGGCGTACACCGCCAGACATCTGCTTCCTTTTTATAGAAAGAGACCCTTGATAAATGGTCCCTTGTGGAATCCAGCTTGAATACTTCTCTTGAGCTTAAGGCTCTTCTAATGACAAGGAATCTTAAAGGTAATGCTACTTCTCCCCCTACTGAATTATTAACAACTTGCTGAGGTAAATTATCTGAATTGATAAATCAAGATCCTTTTCTCTCTGAGAACTCATCTACCTGGCCAAATCCTGAGGTAAAGATAAAGACGCAGATGCTTTCTGGCCTGATTGGGTGCATGAATGGGGCAAGATGGATTGGAGACCTGGTGGAAAACACAAAGTGGATACCCTTCAATAAAGTTGCTTCCACAAAGAACCTTAAAGACTGTGCCTATGGAGAATACTGTTCACTAAAGATGGTGATTACAATTACAAAACTTGCTTAGGAGAGGGATCTGAGGACCTGTTTGATGGATCTCGGAAAAGAAAGACACTTTTCCTCAAAAATACAGAAACATTTGAGTAACAATGAAGAAGGGAACACAGCTCTGCTTAACACATGGTCAGATGAGAGCTGCACCATCATTATTCACAGTTTATTATTTGGGGAAATGGGTTATTTATATAGCACTTTCACCAAAGCGCTATACATAAAACATATTTACATACAATATCAACCAAACTAAGTTGGTACGCATTTATCAACCTCAGAAGGGTGAAAGGCTGAGTTGGCCTTGCCGGGATTCGAACATGGGACCTGTAAATCACAGACAGATTGCAGCAGTAGCGTGCAACCACCAAAGCTAGCTTACTCGCATTCATGGCATCTATGCCTGCATCAAACCTCAAGCCTGCTACTTGTGGATCAGCATTTCATTGGGAAACTTAAACTTCACTGTTGTTTAAGGAAGCAACATGTCTATAATATTGCTCTATGGCATGCCTAACAAGTACAACAACAAAGATAACATGGGGATATTTATTAACAGGCCAGTGTCTGCAAACGTTTAGGTGGAACGGTAAATAATTAGTCACAAGTCAGTGTAACCGGCTATGCCTCTAAAAGTTGCAACATACCATTCTGTTATTGGTGTGCACTTTAAAAAATGGTCAGAGAACCACTCTCACCTTTTAGCCACGTGACTTGATTTTGGAATGTTTGCTTGGTGAGTTAATATGCCTCTGATTCTGGTAGGGAGGTTCTCCTGGGGGTTTCCTATCTCTTTCCACATAACTCCTTGGGATCTGAGGTTCCGAGAGAGTTTCCTGTACCAATAGAACCACAATGTCACCTCTTTTGTTCTGTATCGTATTATAAGAAAGATTTAAAAGGACCAATCTTATTTCCTCTACATGGGTCAAGATAGGTTACACGCTTAACATCCTTTTCTGTTCTGATTCTCCAAAGGGCATACGCTATGTGACCGAGTTGCTTGTAGCTTCTTCCTTAGGCTCCAGCAACATGATCTTTTTATCTCTATCCAGTATCTGACAATTATAAGGATAAAAAAGTCATAGGTGTTACTTTCTACACTCTTCTTGGTGGTTAAAATGGCTTGGGGGGTTAAGGGGAAGAATTGGATCCCTAGATTGTGCGCAATGGGATTGAAGGGTTGCCTCACGTTGTCCATAGACCTCACTCTATTTAAGGAAAAAGGTGCTTGATTGGGAATGTCGGTTCCTAGTCATTGCATCGAATGCCAAACTGTCGAATGCCATACCATAGAAAAAAATGCATTGAAAAAAAAGCTTTGAATGCATTTTTTTACATTTATTTTTTAATTGGGGGGTTCCCCATAGCCCCCTTTTTTTTACCTTTAAAACCCATTTACCATTTAAAAAATGCATTCATGCTTTTTGTTCGATGCATTTCTTTCTATGGTATGGCATTTGACAGTTTGGCATTCGATGCAATGACTAGGAACCGAAATTCCCATGCTATTACCAGATGCCGGGTTTGGCTCTTGACCCAAAGATTACTGAGTCACCTTGAAGGGAGTTGTTCATTCGCTCTCCCTCTAATACTGTGGGTAGGGCACGGGTATCCATAATTGGTCTCTCTTCATAAAGGTGGGTTCTCCAACCAGGGTTGGATTGGCCCCTCGGCCTTTCGGCCTGTGGCTGGGCCCGAAATCATCCCTGGGGAGTGGGGGCCGGTTTTCATCCTTCTTAGGTCGATAAATGAGTACCAACACATATTGTATGCATATTTGTAAGTGTATAACATATTATCATTTGGCCTTGGACGTCTGCTTGCATTCACAGTAATTTCACACCATGGATTTATACACACAGATATTCATGATACATATGGTGATCCATTCATGTATGAAATGTATATCACATTAGTGAAATCATAACCATATTTTTCATGGTGTACTTAGGAACAATGCTATTTGATGCCACTTCCTGTTTTGTCAAGGGGTGAAAAGTCATGTTTCAGGGATGTCACTTTGGGGTGGTGTCAAATGACATCACTTCCGGTGATGTCATCAGAGGTCAAAGGTCGTGAGGCGAGGGGTGGGCCACCTTTTTGAGGCGAGGGGTGGGCCCCTTTTTTTTGGGTGACCAGGTCTATTTATTGTTCCAGTCCGACCCTGTCTCCAACTAGTATCAATTGAATCAAATCCCAGTCCTGAAACCATATGTAAGGAAGGCATGGTTATCAGAAGTACAACATACACAAGGAGTACAATCCAAGGGTGTGTATTAAACAGTATATGGGTGAGAAAAATGCCTAATCTAAACCTAAATCTAAAATGGGAGCAAGCTACGACCATCAAAGTAAAGAAAACGCTGTCCTAGTGGTGTTGTGTCAAAACAAAATGGGCTATACTAATAAACCTATTGCCAAATCCTTAACAAAAGGGTGTGGGACAATGATATGTAAAACAAAAGATTGTAGTGCGAACTGAAATGTCCAAAAGGGTTTTCGGTAGCTCATCCTGCAGCACTCCCTTCCCCAGGTTACATCACGGGTCAAGGCGGAACAGTGGCATGACTGTGAGCACCCCTCTGAGCACCCCTTGGGACCATAGGCAACAGGAAGCCATTTCCTCAGAAAAGGCAGGGTCCCTCAAATCAATATCTTTTGCTTGGCATCACAAGACTTTTTCCAAGCTCTCACCATGCAGGATTCCCCTCATCCATGGCCTTCTCGTGATACCTCTTTGATGGGTTCACCTTCGTCTTTGCACCACTGTTCAGATACTTTATCAAAAATGCAGGATTCACTTTCCCTTGCTTTCCCTTGCCATCCTTCCGTTGGGTTCACTATAGCCTTCAAATCACAGTTCAGTTAACTTTACTAGTTCTACTAGCTTATAACACTGAGGAGCTCTTAATGTCTTTTTAAATAAATATTTGGTTCACTTTCCCTGATTCACTCAGGTCTCCCTCCTCTGGGCTCACACTTTCCTCTGTAGGCAGTTCTTCAGTTCTTCTATTGATCGGGCGATGCCTTCAAACCACTAGCATCACATTTGTTACTTTGCAATCGTTCACGCTTTCACTTCAAAGTACTTGCCATTTCAATAAAGAGACTTCTGATAGGCGATCGCATCTCGACGGGTCACTCTGTTATATTGTAACAAGTGTATTTACTTTCAACAATCAGGCTTCTCTTTCCTCACGGCTTCTGTCCTACACGCAACCCACAATACTGGATGCAGTTGAACGGTTTATAACGGTCTCCTCTCCCAAGGCCTTCTGGTATCTGCGGATTTTAGTTAGCATCACAGGGCCACTAATTCTTTAGGTTAGCTTTATACTTCGTTTCACTTTTTGTCAAAGACTTTCGACTGTATGAGGGGGGGCTTGTACCCCTAACTTTACCCTCATATGACCACTTTGACTATTTCAAATTCCTTTGGCGGCTTTCTCTCACACTGACAATCTCAGCATTCTTCATTCTTGCTACAATGTGCTTTTGCTCACGGTTTTTCGACAACCCAACGAGCACTTCACACTTTAATGTCCTTTATCAACACAAGCCGGTCTCCCATTTTATTCATCGGCAGCGGCTGATACAGTTTATCACCTTCCATCTATTCAAGGCTTTTGGCCCAGCACTGCTCACCTCCTTTCAGGTCCTCAGACCGCACATGAAGGAGGTACCGTTGTGACCTTCTGCAGTAGCAGGTAGTTGCCCCTTTGTGATTCTGCAGCAAACTTCACTCAGCAGCTGGTAGGACCACAGCCTTTCATTCGCCTCCTGCTCTCATCTACTCTGCTTCCATGGCCGCAATGCCTTCTGTGCGTTCCAAAGAAACAAAATAAACATGTAATGTTTTATTTGTGAAACAACAGACCATGTGAAAAAACCTTGAAGGACAAAGTAATAACAGGAATCCAACAGTTTGGAGCAAACAAACCTCATGAAAAAAAGCAATATTTGAATTAAATTGACTCAAATCAAATTGTGATATAACGATAGGGAAGATTTGAGTTTCAGATCCCCCAACCAGGTTCCTATTTTGTGGATACCTCTGCGAGAATGAACATGGCTTAATGACCTGTACTATGGGAAGTGTGAGAAACCTGACGGTGTCTCACTTGCTAGTCCCTGGGGATCTGTCATCCAGGTGGCCAGGACACAGCCATCGCTTTTGGATCCAGTTCCTGGGGGTGGACCAGGGTGGGAGGATCACCTTGGTGAAGGGTCTTCTGGGAGTGGAAGTAGGGACACTGGATGGCGAGATGTGATGTCCCCTTCCCTGTGATAACTTTACACCGTCCTACCATAGGATACTTAGGAACTCAGCCCCTCCCCCTCTATTTTCCACCACGACCTCACGGACAGCTCACTATGAGAGAAAATGAACTTACACCTTAGCCGTATACCTGACATGTCCCAATGCAATGGTCAGGCAGGGTCAGGCAATTACTGACCTTTACACACACCTGACTCCCATTACACTTCCCCACACAGATAAACGGTAGAGCATTAGAGCACTCTCTCAGCAAGGCAAAACACACGAGGAAGCAGAAGTTCCAAGATGGCAGTTTAATACAAGGCAAAAGACGGCAAAACCGAAGGGGATCGCAAGGAAGGAAGGGCCCTTGACCTTTTCAACGAGCGACTATTACTTTCATGAACCTTTGAGAAAAGGAAACGTAAGACCAGGAATTGAGGCTGAAGAATCCTGCATTGTGTGTCGGGGGTACCCAGGGCTCTCCTGCGTCGATAGCAAAGGCGGGGAGAATCACTTACCACCGTAGTACTGTCCTTCGCTCCCATAACAAAGCAGCGCCAGTGAAGTCAGCACATCGGTTAGTTGGGGAGACTGATACCAGACCGGTCTGTGTTGAAGCCACGGTTGAAAGCGGCAACATTGTACAGTGAAAGCTGAAGCAAACAGTGTATGAAGCATATGTGGGAATTGACGTGAGCAAAATTAAACAACAGATGAGTGATTGACATTTGAAGGCAATATGCGATACATTAGACAGAGTGGTCCGGGGCCACGTGTTTGCTCATTCAAAAGTTTCTGTTAGGTATCCAACTGAAAGGTGGCAAAAGCAAAAGAGTGATAAAGAATTGTTAAATTTAAGGGATCCTGCAACTGGTCAAGCAAAACCCTGTGCACATTCGAAAGTCTTCGATGTTAATAGCATAAAGAAAGTTGATGACAAAGTAGATGAAGTTGGTCTGAGCCCGGCGGAGGGGGATCAGCTAAGAGCTTTTTGGTTAAAGCAAGTTTGTGTTAAAAGCTGAATTGTAAATTGAAATCGGTCCGAGCCCGGTGGAGGGAGAGTGATTGAACATTATGTTGAAAAGGATCTGAGTCCATCTGAGGGGGATCCAGGGTGAACCGTAAATCACCTGAGAAATTGGATGTATGAATATTCTGCGAACATTGTGTTAAGAGGATTTTAGCCCGGCTGTGGTGAATCCAAGGTGAATAGTGAATCACCTGAGAAATTGAGTACTTGTGAAATCCTAAGAGGAAAATAACGTATTGTTTGTTTATCACATCAGGCCCTCTGAAAGAAGAGACTTTGAAAAGCAAAGAGACTTGGGCACGGAAGGCCCTGGTGCTAATGATTGAACTGTATCCTCGTGCTAGAGAAGCCAGTGGCTGTGCTAAGCTTGTGTGTAGTGCCTTGTCGCGATGCAGAAAACAGTGGGAGGGAAGCCAACGGCTTGAATATCCTGACATAATTTCTTAAACACTTCTTTCATTTGCATAACATTGTTTCCCACACTATTTTCAATAGGTTTATTAGTATAGGCCCTTTTATTTTGACAAGACACCATTGGAACTGCGTTATTATTATGTGATGGTGGTAGCTTGCTCCCATCTGTAGATTTAGGACTAGATATGTGTTTTTCAAACCCTTTTTGAAGTTCAATAAACACCCTTGAACTGTGGTCACTTGTGTCTGTCTTACCGTTGATACCATGCCTTCATTACAGAAGGTACCCACTTGAGAGTCTACAGCCACATTTTAGCTCACCGTACCTTTCACAAAGGAGGAATAAAAAAATAAAATAATAATAAATAATTTGGCATTTATATAGCGCTACGAACCCTCAGGTATCTGAGCGCTGCTTATTATTACCCACGGTGTGTGGTGCTCATTTATCGACCTCGGAAGGATGAAAGGCTGAGTTTGGCCCTGCCGGGATTCGAACCTGGGTTAGCAGGCTCTGCACGGATGTCAAAGCGAGCGCTCTACTCGCTGTGCCACTTGACCAGCTAATAACCAGCTAAATAACCATTTGCATATCAGTCTTTGTCCCACCCACATGAGCAGTTCAGCACCAAAATGCTTGGCAATCATCCGTTGAGTAAGAGAACCAACAACAACCCCAGACACCTGTTTTGGCCTTGCCTGGCCTCATCAGCGAGGTGGAGCTGTGCCTCTTTGAGCACAGTGAGCAAGGGGTCCACATCTGGATAACCCTAGGCAACCTAGGGTGACCAACCCCAAGTTCCTTGAACATAGAAAAAGAGGTACGGGTGCCCATCTGCGAGAAAAAATACAACCTAATTACCTGTTCTATGGGAAGGTACCCACTCGAGAGACTGCAGCCACATTTTAGATCACTCTACCTTTCACAAAGGAGGAATATCTGTTTGCATATCAGTCTTTGTCCTGCCCACTTGAGCAGTCCAGCACTGAAATACTTTGGCAATCCTCCTTCGAACAAGAGTGCCAACAGCAACTCCAGACACGTGTTTCGGCCTAGATGGGCCTCATCAGAAAGGTGGATCTGTGCCTCTCTGAGCACAGTGAGCAAGGGATGCACATCTGGAAAACCCTAGTTAATTTAGGGGGACACCCCTGAGTTCCTGGAACATAGTAAAGAGGAACAGGTGCACCTTTACGAGAATGAACACGGCCTAATGACCGGTTCTATGGGAAGGTACCCACTCGAGAGTCCGCAGCCACATTCTAGCACACTGTACTTTTCACAAAGGAGGAATATCCATTTGCATATCAGTCTTTGTCCTGTCCACTTGAGCAGTCCAGCACAGAAATGCTAGGCAATCCTACTTTGAACAAGAGTACCAACATCCACCTCAGACACATGTTTATGTCTACTCGGGCCTCTTCAGTGAAATGGAGCTGTGCCTCTCTGAGCACAGTGAGCAAGGGGTCCACGTCTGGATAACCCTAGGTAACTTAGGGTGACCAACCCCAAGTTCCTTAAACATAGAAAAAGAGGTACGAGTGCCCCTCTGCGAGAAAAAACATGGCCTAATGACCTGTTCTGTGGGAAGGTACCCACTCGAGAGTCTGCAGCCACATTTTGGCTCACTGTACCTTTCACAAAAGAGGAATATCCATTTGCATATCAGTCTTTGTCCCGCCCACTTGCGCAGTCCAGCACTGGAATGCTAGGCAATCCTCCTTTGAACAAGAGTACCAACAGCAACCCCAGACACCTCTTTTTCTGTGTTTAAGGAACTTGGGATTGGTCACCCTAACCCTAGGGTCATCCAGGCATGGACCCCTTGCTCACTGTGCTCAGAGAGGCACAACTCCACCTCACTGATGAGGCCGAACAAGGCTGAAACATATGTCAGGGGTTGCTGCTGGTACTGTTGTTCAGAAGAAAATTGCCATAGCATTTTGGTGATGGACTGCCCAAGTGGGCGGGACAAACACTGATATGCAAATGGTTATTTCCCTTCTGTGAACGGTAGTTATCTAAAGTGTGGCTGCGGACTCTCTAGTGGGTAATTTCCCAAAGAATAGGTCATTTAGCCAGGTTCGTTCTCGCAGAGGGGCGCCTATGGACTATTTTTTGGATACAAGATGTCATTGTATTTGGACAAAGGCAGCACTGTTGAGAATTTTTAGAAGGAAGGGGACTGTGGTGATGGACCTGTAGTTATTGGGTAGTGCAGGGTCTAGTGCTGTTTTTTTCAGGAGGGGTAGGACCCATGGTTCTTTGAGACTGGATGGTACCATGCCTGATGAGGAGTAGTTAAGGAAGGCCATGATAAACGGGACCAGGGAATCTGCTCAGTCTTTGATGGGACAGCTGGACAGATATCCCCTTCACATCTTGAATGTTTTCGGCTTTTAAGGATATCTAGAATGTGTCCTGAGTAGTAATTTTGTTGAAGCTAAATAGTGGAGCTCCAGGAAAGTTGGAGATAAGTGGGTGTGATACTTTGGTGTCATGGTATGAGTGTGGAAGGCTAGTTTGTTTAGCGAGTATTTTTGACTGCAGCATGTTCTGAGCTGCTCACCTGGGCAGAAAATGAAGCAGGACCTGAACGCATAATACCACTCAGGAATGCATCTCTGTTCTTCCAGAATGATGGCCCAGTAAAGGTTGGAGCAAACGAGGGTCCCAAGCACGTAAAGGTTAGAGCAAACGAGGGTTCCAAGCACGTATTGAAGATACCTGGTCTGAAGGTCGGCACTGCAGTACTTATGGACCACTATTGGGGCTGTGGTTCGAAAGCTTGCATGCAGTTACCTCCAAACTGGGGCATGCGTATGTTCCCTAGTACTTCTGAATACACCAGCCCTGGTAGTGCCCCAGAAGGACATACATATTGATGGTTTCCCCAAAACGGACACACACCAGAGAAAGAAAAGATCTCTGGAACACAAAAGGGTAAAAAGAGGAAATTATGTCTCCAGCAAAATGGAAGTAGCACTTGATGCGATACCAGAAGAATACAATTTTTTCAGTAGGACAGACATTTTCTTTGCCTCTGTTGTTCCTGGAATACAGGCCAATCTAAATGCCAAATGGTTGCATATTATCCGCTGGGAGCTGCTCCAAATAATCAATTAGACAGGGAAAGGGTTCAATGCAATAAAGGAAGATCTCAGAGCCGTGAGACTCATGACTCTTCAAAATAGGTATGTTTCCAAGCTTATCACAGCTATGAAGGTTGGGGTTTGGACAAAGATTTGTCGAGGAGCAGCTGCATGCCTCTGCAGCAAGTCCCGCCCCATTCTTCCTATAGGCTGGAAACCAGAAATCGTGACATGCACAACATCAGTGATGGAGCATACTCCACTGAGAGATTTGGAGAAACGCTATCCATTGAGAAGACCCTATATGATGTATCCCTGTAGAGATGACAATCTCTTGGATGAGATCCCCGAAGGAATATGAAAATGAGAGAAAAGGAGGCTGTTGACGTCGCAAGAAATGAGCGTGATGCACTGAGAAGAGTGGTCAAAGAAGAAGATGCATAGACCTTGTAGAATCTGATGACGAAATAAAGAATCAAGTAAACTTTCATATATGGAATGAAGATTGCCTGTGTGAAGAGCACTGCAGAAAATGCAAGCCGTTTTATAACTGTACAGATGCAGCAAAGCAAGCAGACTAAATGATCATAAAGGCTAGCTAGTCGTAGTGAATAGACTGCTGGTGGTGCCACCATTATTTAGAATCTTGACAACGGTGTCACACATTTATTAAGCTCAGACCCGTGAAGAAAGAAGGATCGGAAAGCTGTGTCGCAGTGAGAAAGCAGCTGAAGATCGAGGAAAGGCCTGTAATAGATGTCTGGCCTGGTGTCAAAGGGTGGAGCAGCCAAGAACCGGGTATCTATGCTTGAAGAACAGTGAAGGTGAGAAACTGAATCAGCCCTTGTTAAGGTGCAAGAAAGAACACCATGAGAGTCAAGATTATTAACTTAAGACAATGAAATGCTGCAAACAGATCAAATTACGGTCTCTTGTCACATGAGCCAAAGATGGAAATAGGAGTTGGGCGTGCAGACCAGAACTATGATTAGAGTGTGCCTAAACTCCCTTTTTTTTGGAAGAGCAAGGATACTTTAGAAGGACAAGTTCAAAGACAATCTGAATGGCAGACGTCCTGAGCGATGAGAGATGGGCTAATTGGGTGGGGAGACATGGTCAAGTCCACCCACTGACACCTGGTGTGCCAGCTTACGTGCTGCTAGTGAGCTGAATGTTCCAGAAGGGTACAAGCATGCCAACCAATAGTAGAGGGCCATATTACGAAGGGCCTTAAAGTTTGATAGCCAATGGTGTACCATGTATCTAGTAACTGATGAAGATGACTTGCACTAGGGGTGGGCATAAGTCGGCCACCTAATTGTAGAGACCCAATTACAACCTAATCCCTTATAGAAAGTATACTTGGATGTTCCCTTTAAGCCAATCACAACAGTAGGTTTTTCTTAGTTTGCTACATAGTATGACGTCACGTATGATGAGTTTCTGCTATTAAAGTATAATTTTTTTATGAAATGCGTTGAGAGAATGCTGTGCGACATCTGTTGATGTCCGTTGTAACTCTAGAGACTTTTTGCCAACTTCCTTAGTCCGTCTTATTACCTGATGTAAGAGTTATTCTGCATCCCATCCTGAGTATGACGTGTTACTGATTTAAGGACCCCTAGGGTTCAGATTGGTCCCTCTTGCTGTATCTACTACCTGCCCACAATGCAGATAACTGGACCCTCACAGATGACATAACCCTGCTATCAGACCTACATGCTAGAATGAAGGAGAAATATTTGGTGGGGAATGGACGATTGGTTCTCATACATATTTTCCTGGATCCACCCTTAGATGGCCAATGGCTTCAAGGTACTGATAGGTGCACTATTATTAGTGTTGTTCAGGTTCTGTGTCATCTGGGTAGCAATAGCACAATGTAAGAAGACTGCTCAGAAAACAGTAGGAATTAAAGTATAAGGAGACATAGACACTAAGCAAGAAGGGCAAACACACACTATCAACGTCCTTCAATCCCACTAGGCACAGAGTCCCACTATTCCCCCAGGTACAAATTTTTGGTATCCCAGAGACCCTCACAGTTACGTGGGATGTTGGGTATGGTGCAAGCCCAACAGGGATTTCTGCTATGCTATATGATATGATAGGTTATTTAGAGCGCGCTTAACACCCAGGGGTTTCTAAGGGCGAACCCAGCAATTGAACCTGTGTTGCTCCATGTTGCCTTGCTTCTAAGGCAAGCATGTTGTCCCTGATCTATCCTGCCATGGCTATATGACCTGGAGAGCTTGGATGACCATGTGAAGTACCATGCAGACTTGAAGGAGGTGGCGAATGTATGGCTCCCCAAGGTACTGAGTAATGGGTAGGGGTCTCTGAGAAATGTGGTCAAAGATTCAACCAGAGGGGGGAATGAAGAGAGGCAGATGAATGTGTCATTCTTTTTGTCAGCCACTCCCCTGTCCCGATGTTACAGAAATGGCAGGTGTACATCACTGATGGTGTCTGATTCTCCCAACAACTGTATCGCAGATGGGAGAGATGGTATTCACTAAGACAGCCCTACCGACCGTACCCCACAGGGATCGAAGAACCACTGAACCTACAGGCTATCGGGGACATGAACGAGCTGTGATCAAAATGACGTCACTATCGAGCAGTATTACACATATGTGCATTAGACACAAAGCACATATGCATCCATCACGAAAATACATGAACAATAGGTCAAATTGCACTTGGACATGAAGAATATGCTTGCATCCACTAGGTTAGAAAACACACACACTTTTATATGCTGAAACACAAGACGTACAGAAACACATGATGCTTTCTTATGCAGAATGTGACTAATATGAGTGGCTATGTAAAACAAGATGAACGGCTCAGCCACATGTGGGCGAATGTAAGACAGAGGAGAAGCTTTGAGGTTGCAGGAGGACCTGGCTCGCTGAGTTAGCAGAAAAACCCAAGGCGTACAGCAGAACAGCAGAGACAAGAGCACATGATTGACAAGGCTACATGAGAAATAAAGGCCTGAATCAGCACAGAAAAGGTACAGACGATTCCACTTCCCAGACATGAGACACAGTCCCTTTCGATTAGCAAAGAAACAAGTAGTGCTGGAAGATCAGATTTTCATCGACTCAGCCTTGATATTGAGAGGAAAGTAGCTCGAACAAGTCTCTAGAGGCCACAAGAAGTAATGATACACAATAAATAGGGATAACATCCTCAAATGCTGAGCAGACTATTCCAAAATGTGGTCCCTGCACATGTGACGCACAATTGGAGGATAATGTCTATTAATTAGAGTCAGACACAGACAGACAGAGACCTTCATTCCAATCCATTTCTCGGTGTAAATCATGCAAGGCAGTGCAAATTTGGAAGCTATATGGTCTGGTCTGTGGCCTAGAGAATCTGAAATGGTAACCTCATTGCAACAATTATCACCTTGATGTCGTTCTCACCACCCTCCATTGTGCTCATGTGCTAGTAGCTTCCAGAAGTGTCAAGGCTGAGAAATCTGCCACTAACCAATCATCACTTACTATCCACGTTGCCTCACACAGTGTTTCATGGTCCAATGATATAACCTATCGATGACATGTTTTACCTTTTGCAATTTAGAAGGTGGTCTTAGGCAGAGTTAGCAGATAGTGCCTGACCAATGATTTCACTAACCCCTGCATAAAGTATACAGTGTTGATTCCCTTACCCAACCCCTACCCACCTTCTATTTTCCAAGGTGACACATCACTTATGATGTCATTGCACTTTAAAAAACATTATCTTTGGAACTGTTGAGAGCTGGGAAGATGTTCTAATGTTCATGCTGTTCCTGTTGTATATGGATATTTGTAAATTAAACAGGAGTTTGTCACATGATTGGTCCCTTCCGTTTCTTGGGCGTGGGATTTCCCCTGGCCTGTCCTCTTGCTTATCCACAGGGGTCTCCCTGCCCCTCCACTTCACAACTTTCAAAACATAATCTTGAAACTAGGTTCAGGGGAATGAGTCTTCATCCCTCAGAGTTAATTTATTTGAATATGCAAGACTTAGGTGAGGTAGCGTCTATTACTAGAAGGTCAAGACTTGATAAAATAGGCCTTGACTTAAATTCTGATGGAATAGGCTACAGATGTCTTACCAAACGGTGCAAGACTGTTTTCTGATCATCTCTGCCAGCAGAGGCGCAGCCTAACCTTGCAACCACCCCAACACTGCCACAAACGGAGAGGCTGAAATTGCTGTATGACTTTATGTTTGACAGAGGGAGCAGTTAGGCAGCAGTAGCAAACTTACCAATGCCACCAGCTCAGGGTTGCAGCAGCCCTTCTCCCACACCCTTCCTGGCCCTCAGGAAACCCTCAGGGGACAAGTGTGGCAATATAGGGAGAATGTCTGCAGATTCTCTGAGGCCACAGGGGCCAGATAGTTGTAATGATGCTGCTCTCACCCTGACAAGCTGTTGCTTTGCTGTCTTGGTGGTGCTTGCTAATACACCAGGTAAGCCTTTCAGACAGGCAGCTGCCCTTCACTTGTGTTATTCGGGAAGCATTTCCACCTCTCGGCCTTGCAAAGGTCTTCACCTCGAGGACATTTGCTTATTTTATTACCATCTGTGAAACCCATCACACAAGCCCAAAGGTACACCTACACAGAAATCACTAGTGTTATCATTCAAAATATTTACCCTTCCTACTTGACCAACTATCACTCCATCACACATCTCCCCTTCCTCTACAAAGAGATAAAGAAGTAAGTTGATATGCAGGTGAACAAAAGCACAAACTCCTTTAAGACTACTATTCCAGTTTCTGACCACAATCCAAGGCAGAAACTGCAACCATCCCAGTTATCGATGACACCTATTTTCTTCAACCTCTGTATGGAACTTCTGGGGGAACTCCTCGCCAACACTGCCATCAAGATGCACCAATAAGGAGATAACACACAGTTTTACCTATTCATCAACTGCATCAACAACATCCATTGATTCAAGTACAGTCAGCCCCTCATGCCAGCCTGGCTGTCAAGTGCCTATCTGAAGCTCACCCTAAAAGAGGACGACTGGCATGAAGCTCGATGGACGCACATCTTAATTGTCACCCCGCGCAAAATCGCTCTTCTTTACCATCGACTGTGACCTCTCACTCAAAACACACATTGCCAATAAGATCCAATAAGCATGGTGCCATCTTGTGCTCCTCTACAAAGTCAAGCCTTTCATCCCTGCCACAAGTTTAAAAACAGTTGCCCAAGCCTTTGCCATCTTCCAACTGGAACGTGGCAATGCCCTACTCAGATGAGTCCCACATTCCACCTAGTTTCCTATGAGATTCCTCCAGTCTACTGCAGCAAGCCTCACCACAGGACTAAACCATTTGACCACATCACCTTCATTCTCACGGAGTTGCACTGGCAACTCCTTCAAAAACGGATCATGTTCAAGACTATCGTACCAACAGGGTGCAACATAATCCACTCACCATTAGCCATTGGCTAGTGATAATTGACTCTTGGCGAATGAGAAATAGTGCGCTGTACGTATGTGCAGAATTGAGGTGTCAGGTGACTTTTCATGGCTGGGTAGTAGATAGCAACTTGAAATGTTGACCCTTGGTACAAAGCAGTCACAACGAAAACACATCTGTAAGTGGCCCTCTCCAGAGGCCAGTGCACCACTAGAAGCCAGATTATCCCTCCTCGGCTTGAAACAAAGAAAAGGAAACAGGACTTTTTCTGCTCTGCACCCAGTCTGTGCAGTCTCTGTAAAATGTTAAGAATACAGGAAAGACTGCCCCCCTCCACTTACACTTCATGAAGAACCAGAGGGTCCTACTTTTCAAATACCATCTCTCCAATAGTTGATCGCGCCAATGAACCCCAATCCCCCCCCCACCCCCTCTCTGGAGATTCCCTCTTCCCTACTCACCTTGTTCATCTCAGGCCCTCTGCTATGCCAATGCCCTTACATTTCACCCCAGTAGTAGGTTTGAGCTTTACAAATCCCATACATACATACACACATTCTCCTTCAACTCATCTGATGTATACCTTTATCTGAGCCTTCATTAGATAAAGGCATTGTAAAGGGCCTAGACTTTCCCTTGGCGTTTATTAGCTAGTAAGCCAAACAGCTATTGACCGCAGCCTGCGTTTGTGAAGGACATCACTCTAGCAATGGCTTTGGGGTGTTGTTCAGTCAGAAAAACACCTTCAGTCTGGAAACATAGCTTCAACCTTCCCCTGAGACTACAGATTCACGTGACCTTTAACAATGTGTCAGCACCTCTCCAGCTTTTGCAATTAACGTAATGTTAACAGGCTGCAGCTGAGACAGACGTTCCCTGTGCACTTTAAAAATCACATGATTAAAAAAATATTTACTTTCCACACATGGTTTTAGAACTGTACAGGAAATGCCAGCCTTATTTGCAGCCTGTTCCTTTTACATGTATTTCAAACGATGCATGGAGTGCATTCTCTCCCTTGAATCCATTTTCGGTATTTCCTAGGTCTGTTGAGTGGCGACCATGGCCATTTGGGTCCTGTATCTTAAGCTTTTAATTTAAACCATATGATTGATATCATGTTAACACGTCTTTCTCAATTACACTTGTATATGTATACCGGTTCACAAGCATAGTTACGAATTGTACTGAGCAAGAGTTGATTGTCTTCATGAGAACATGTCTTCCTGAACCATGCAAGGTACAAGGAAAGGCACCACACTATTGGTTGTCTGCTCCAGATTGTGCCAGGAAAGCAGACAGAGGCATGTTTCGGCCTCATCCCGGGTGTAGCTTGGTGAAGGGCAGTGGTCGTAGCGCTTAAATGATTGGTGCTATGGACCCAACATAGTTAAACATCATGAAAGCCACCAGACCACACGCACACAACGTCCGTCTCCTATTACCGACGTCCACATTTTTTTAATTGTAAAGTGATCCACATTACTGATAAGATCTGACACCCCGTCCCCAGTAGATACATGAATCGTTATGGCAAGATGCTCAAATAAATCAGGCCACTAGCGCTAATGCACTTTTGGCGCAGTGCACCCTAACAATATATAAAACTCCAAGCATAGTCAAATCACATTAATTACCACTTATAAATCTAAATTTAAACTCTGCCAAAGACTGTAGTTGCGATTTAAAATGTCGACCTAGGTGAATATACTGTACACTGCCACACGACACACTATAAGGGTGATACACAATACATTGGGCCTCATTACACGGATGGCGGAGAAAATACCGGCACCGCCTTGGCGGAAAGGGGAATTACCGCCCCATTCCAAGGTTGGCGGGGCGGTAATTCCCCCTTCCACCATTGCCCTTCCCCATTCCCATTTTTGCCCCATAGGGCATAATGGGAAAGGGGAAGGCGCTAATTACGGTACCGCAAATTGCGGTACCTTAATTAGCTCCCTGGGTACCTTTGCGGGTTGGTTTTTAACGCCTGCAAAAAGCAGGCGTTAAATCCCCCAACCCGCAAAGGGACCTCGTAGTAAGGCGGTAAGGATTTACCGCCATCCGTGTAATGAGGCCCATTGTATTTTTTTTTAAGATACAATGGGCCTCTTTTCAAATGCGTTTTAGTGTGGCGCAATCACATTGAAAAGCGTTTTGTAAATCAGGCCCCATATATAAAATCTCTCTACACATATATGAAGCAGATAATCTGTTTGTTTCTTATACAATTCCGCAAAGTTCCAGCAATCTGTACCAAATTGTGCATGGTTACCTGTGAGGACCATCTGGACATTACTGACAGCGTGACATTTGGACTTCCCACCAATTACCCTGGATTTCAGCCCATTCACACATGAAACGGTTGCCTCAAATCCGCGAAACATCAAAGTGGTCGTAGAAGGACTGGGCGAATTTCATTTTAAGCGTCTCAACGGGAGCAACAAAACTTGAAGGTCGAAAACCACATCTCAAGACCCTAGAATGCATCGGCCCTCATTACGACCCTGGCGGAATTCGGAAAACGATGGCGGAAATGCAATACCGCCATCGAATAGCGCTCGGTGCGACTATGACCCGTCACCGCAAAGTACGAAGCCATTAGCGACACCGTAGTGAACGCCAACGCTAACTGCACCAAGCACGCGCGCGCGCGCCATGCCAAACCGTAAACACCACCATGGCGCAAGGGTACGCCAATCCCGACCCTAGCGGACATGTACCTAACGCCATCAAGCATGGCGGAATGTACCATTCCGCCATGGTGAGAAGTACGGCATCGCGAATCAACCGTAAACGGCCCCACTGAGTGCCTGTACACCGCTCCCTGCCCACAAAGTACAACTCCCCGTAGGTGCAATGAAGTCACAATGCAACCATTGAAATGTACAAGTCACCCATGCATGCCAACGAACAAATGAAACACAAGAGGGGCCAATGGGAGCTGCAGGGCACAGATGGCACGAATACAGAAGCCATCCCAATGGACATGACCACAGTCCCCCACCAAGAAACGCACGCAAACACAGGCACCTGTGACCAGCAATATTCCGAAAATCACATCATTCCACCAGTCCACCTGGCTGACCGGCATCTGTTACACAAAACCCAATCCCCCGCCCCTGAGCATGACAACATTCAAACAGTCATATTGGCAGCCCCCATCCCTGACCTCACGGGCTTCGTAGGCAAACGCGCCCAGTACAGTACCACGCAACTAAACTCCGAAGCTGGAACCCAATGCAGATCTCCTCACAATACATCGCTCCCCAAATAGGAATATGCCACATCACTTGCAAAGAAGAACGCTACACGGGCCAAATCAGAATAGAAATTTAATGCACAACAAAATCACCAAGCCCATACAGCCATCAGGCCATGAACTCCAAAACACATTTCACCATTGTGGGCTGCATCCGCAAGAAATGACCAGCCACTACTTGTGTGACGCCCTGTTCCATCATGGTACACAGAGCCACATTCACGTACGAAAAGGCAACATGGAAGCGCACAGAACCGCAGGGCCGTCCCAATGGGGAGGCACTAGTCCAGCTGAAAGGCCGAAATGTTGCTCCGAGCCACCAGTACTGCGTAAGGGCATGTGGCCCATTGGCGATCGTCCCATAAGATCGTAATGCTGCTCCACTGATTAACACGAAGCAGCAGGTGTCGGGAGTAAAAGCCATCTGCAGGAGTGGCATACAGATGGCAGTGACAAAAGGGGAGGAGATACCTGTCAACCAAAAGAAAAGAAAAAGAACAGAATGGCCATCAGAACTACATTCGAACAACTCACTTCAATGATCACACGAAATCCACAGCCATATGCATGCTAGCCCACTCCAAAGGTTCATCACCACCCAAAAACCACTTGCGACTCATAACTATCTATATCGAGGTGTAAACACCATCACAAACGAGTGTACCTGTGCATGCGTCTGTCAAAACAGAATCCATCAGATGGGATTGGTAACGTGCATGGACACAAGTGTCTGAGGGCGCGTCGAGACAGGGAGGGCTCAACAAGGCCAGATAGACGATGGTCCCACTATGGCAGCCCTGCATCACATAGCGTAGGGGAGGCGGATAGATTCCAAGAAGCCCTGTACATGGCAAACTCTGTATCAAATCACCTGCCCATGCATCCATTCATCATTCCCTCATCCCGGGATTAAAACGCCTGAATATTTACTCACATAACATTAGAAATATCCATTGAGTCTGTGCGTTATGCAGCCTGCAAAATCCACAGTGCCCCAGCCCGTAATTCCAGTGTAGTGAAGTAACATGTATTTGGGAACGTCCGGCCTCATCGCCCACGTCGCCATTGCGCATCCCAAACCATTCATATCAATCATTCAATCCTCGCCATGGCCCCTGTCCCAAGGACATTGAACAATAGTACGTTATATTTGCAGTCAGACCTGTGGGCATTTCCTCGCCGCTAGCTGAAAACCGAAAGCGCCGCCCTTCGAATTCCTCATTTGCAACATCACGTCGAAGAGGCATCTGTGGCCGTTTGAAATCACTAATTAATCCATCGAGTGCGGCTGTGTGTGAAAATGGCAACTGCCTTCACCCACAAATGGGACGCCCCGCCCGTCGTTGCAACTCGGTACAGTGATGCATGAGGGTCCACCGTTACTCGAGTACTACGTTCCACTGACCCTTCACAAGTCTGTTCGCGACTGCACAGATAGTATGTGAAACAATGGGACCACAGCAGAATGAACATATCAACCAATGTTACACGGCCATCGGGTACAAATACATGATTGCAATAGCAAGATGCCATTCCCCGAATTGCAGCGTTGTGTGCGGGACGTGCTCGGCCAAAGGGGAGAGCAGTTTGCACAGGTGGAATGAATCACCACAGGTGGAGGCCATACAGCCTGAAAACACATAAATTGCACACCCAGTCTCCTCCCACAACCACACCGAAATGCTACCGGCAGGACTCGCGATGTTGGCCCTGGGGGACATGATAGCACTGCAAGTACTCCAACTCCAAGAAGAAGACGAACACCAACTACAACCGGCCGCACGGAGGAGACGCAGGAGGAGGAGGAGGGCAAGGCAGGGCCAGCAAGGGCCGCCAGCACAGCCACTACCACCACGCAGGCAGCCCGCAATCCCACGCCTCCGAGCACATCCGTTCAACCTCACTGATGAGCAGATCCACACCCTCTACCGTCTGGACCGGGACACCATAGCCGCCATTGTGGACATGACACAGGCTGACCTTGTCAGCATGATAGATAGCCCAACCGCCATCCCACCCCTACTGAAGGTGGTGTCTGTACTACACTTCCTGGCCACAGGCACCTACCAGCACACAGTCGGACAGTTGCATGGCATTTCTCAGCCACTGTTCTCACGGACACTATTGCAAGTGCTCGATGCCCTCCTGAAGCACGCAGACGACTACATCTCCCTACCACGCTCGGAGCAGGAAATTACCAACACAAAAGTGGGATTCCATGCACTTGCCGGCATACCGGGTTGCATTGGTGCCATCGACTGCACCCATGTGGAATTGGTCGTCCCACATGCCATGGAGGCCCAGTACCGCAACCGAAAACAATTTCATTCTCTGAATGTACAAATGGTGTGTGACTCCAACAGGATCATTACACATTGTTGTGCCAGATTCCCTGGATCAACCCATGATTCTATGGTCTTGAGGAACTCTACAATACCACGCTACATGGAGCGACACGCAGGGAACAGATCCTGGCTACTCTGTGAGTCTCATTACATGCATGATAATGTGGGGTATGTGATTCGCCAATGACCTGGCAGGAAGGGAGGGGGGGGGTGTGCGTACGTAGCAATGGCATTCCACATCATACGTTTATCGTCCACATACAGGTGATGCTGGATATCCACTGAAGAGATGGCTCCTCACACCAGTCCGGAACCCACGGGACCAGCATGAGGACTACAACCATGCCCACTCACGTACCCGTGTAGTCATTGAACAGGCATTCGGCCTACTGAAGGGTCGTTTCCGCTGCCTCAGCAGGTCTGGCGGGGCACTCCTGTACCGCCATGAGAAGGTTGCAAAGATGGTGATGGCATGTGTCATGCTCCACAACATGTGCGTACGTAGAAATGTGCCCATGCCCCCTGACGCAGAACTGCAAGCACCTGATGATGGTCATGATGAGGGTGGGGATGTGGCAGCACCTCAAGGAGTCTGCGAGGCACCGGAGGGCCGTGACATTCGTCAGCATCTCATTGATGTATGCTTCTAGCACTCACGCCTGGTGGCTGATACATGGACACGGGACTCGTGGCACTGTGTGTGTCTGGGACATGCACAATATGGACTGTACGCCTATGATGGCCTAGTACACAAAGATCAATGTCCACACATCTCATTGGTTGATCGTGCACTGTTTATGGCATATGTGATATCATGTTGTACACCCTATCGACCCGCCACCCAAGTGAGCCCAACACACCCCCTCCACCCTCCTACCTCCCCCCCGAACACCAGTGTCCAAAGATGCTCATTGTCAGTGGGCAGTCGCTATTGCAAGCCCCCTCTGCGGGTATCAGGGGCACCCCTGCCTGTGGAGCGCAGGTTCCTCCCAGATCTACGTTGGGGGCTGCCCTGGACGGAACTTGCAACGGATGATGTCTCTGCCTGCTCACGTCCATGCATGTCCCTAAGGGTTTGCGAGAGCTCAGTGAGCACACGGCGCACTGCGGCAAGTTCGGCACATACGTCCTTGGACGTCGCATGCAGTTCCCCCCTCAGGCTCTCGGTGCTTCTCTCCATTTGGACTCCCAGGCTCTCGGTGCTACTCTCCATTTGTGCCCTTAGTGTCTCTGTACCTCTCTCCATTTCTGCCCTAAGTGTCTCAGTTGATGTTTCTATGTCTGCCTTAGTGCCCCCACATTCATCATCATGGTCCTTGAGGAGCGTGGCCAGTTGCTGCTGTTGCACGATTAACTGGTCGAGGGACTGTTGCCTCTGCTGGGCCATGGCCATTTGCGGGGGTGTCACAGAGGGGCTGTTGACCTCATGTTGCCTTGCCACAGGGCTTGTGGGGGATGGCCAGTCGTCGTCTTGTGGGTGCCCCTGCGTGGTATCCTCATGGTGTACGGGATGGAACAGACAGGGGGATTGAGACAGGTCATGGATGGATCTGACTTCGACATCCCCGTCTTCTGTGTCGGAGCATGCTGCCATCAATGGGGTGTCACCTATGGTGCTGCTGCCACCAGAGGCAGTGCCTTCTGTGGCATCCGTTGGGGGGACCTGTGGTGGTGGTGGCGTGGGCATGCTGGCTGCTGGGGTGCCTGTTGATGTTCCCTCCTCTGTGCTGCCACCTGATTTGTGCTGCTGCCGTGTCTTGATGCGTGCAGCTGAGGTGGAGGGTCTTTGGCCGTTGGTCTTGGCCCTCTTTGCAGGTGTGCTGGTAGGGGTGTCCTGATGCTCGTCGTTTGGATCGGACCCTGTGGTGGAGTAAAGGAGGGCGAGGGTTATTGATGGGTCTGTGGGAATTGGAATGGCATTGTATCACATGCATTGGGGTGGTACCTGAGGGTGATTTGGGTCGGGGCCTTGGAGGTGCTTTCATTTGTGTGTGGAGTGAGGGTGCAGTTGTTTGGCAGCCTGCAGTTAGGGTGTGCCTGCTGCACGTGTAGTGCGTGTTTTAGGGGTTTTTAATTATTTATGTATTTATTGTGGGTTTTAACGTGCGCTATCAGGCCGATGTGTGTGGACGTTCTCCTGGACATGTGTTTCTGTTGCACTATGTGGACACATGGTACTTCACATGGATGGACTTTGTGGATTTGGCATTGTTTTATCTGGCCCACCTACCTGAATCTTCGGATGTCTGCACTCCTTTCTCCATCCCTCCGACTCCCTCTATGCTCTCCATTCCGATGGTGGAGGCACAGATTTCTTCCCATGGGGTCAACTTGATGGGTGATTCAGGACCTCCCCCGGTGGCTGTGGCAATGTTGCGGTTGGCAGAGAGCATGCTGCGGACGCGTATCCGCAGGTCGTCCCATCGCTTTCGGCATTGCTGTGGGGCGCGGGGTGCGGTCCCCACCGCACTTACCCGCTGTGCCACCAGAGCCCATATGGCCTTCTTGTTTGCAAGTGCCGTCCTGGTCATTTGCGTGCAGAAGACGACGGCAGCATTCTCCTGGAGGGTCTCTGTTAGCACGGTGAGTTCCTCACGGGAGAAGTGGACCTGCCGCTTGCGGTCGCACGCTTTCTTCGCTACTTTTCCCATTTTTCTTGGTTTCGCTAGGGTGGATGACGGGTTGGGGTGTGTCTCAGGGTAGTGTTTTTAGTGGTTGTGTGGTTTTAGTGGTTTTATAGGTGTACGGCGGGATGTTTCCCGTTCCGGGCCCATGTTTTTACTTCCGTTTCCGTATATTTCCGGTCACCGTACTTTCCGGTAGGCGCACACTGCGGTGTCCGCTGTGATGGGTGGCGGTATTGCACCTAGGGCGCCGTACGGCGGCGGTGTGGGCCGTTTTGGGGTCATTTCCGCCATCGCGGACTTTGCACTTCCGCCATGCCGTGGTGCTCGTGCCCGATGGGTCGGAATGGGCCGCACTTTGCTCCTTCGTGCAATGGCGGAAACGCTATTTACGCTGTGGCGGTCCGGTCAGTCACTTTCCGCCAGGGTCGTAATGAGGGCCATCGTTTCTGAGATACTTGCAGCGCAACAAACTGCACCGCGCCAGGATGAGGCGACGGGTGGGGAGAGTGCACAGAATGTCCAAGTATGCTGCAGCACGTCAACTCTCGCCTCCCCTCCACGTCTGCTCCGGGTTATGTCAGCCAACCACACGCGCCCCTTCTCAGTGCAGTTTACTTCAGGGTGCAAAGCACATCAAGCGATAAGCGACTCGGAATAGTGACCTACAGGATGATTGTTTTTCAACAGCTGATGAGAGTGTTATCATGTTTGTCTTCAGAACCCGTGCGGAGTAAGGGCACATTTTTGCTACTACACCATATATTGCACTTTCCATGAGCTTTCAGTAGCAACTACTATTATTGCAGGTATTGTCAGTGGTATGCCGTAAGATGATGTAAGAAGACATCGTGGTGTTTATAACTTGCTTTGGTGCAAAAATGTTGACAGCACTAATAAAGCTATCGCCAGAAAATATATCTGTATGTTATTAGGCGCTAATATCCATCTTCCTGCTGTTCTAACCAAAAGCCTGTTCATTAGCCACCACTGTAATTTATTTCCATTCGAGTGTGCGATAAAATTACAGCAGCAAGTAGATTTGGTGCCCATGTCATCGTTTCATGATTTAAGGACAGGACATGCAATTATGGGACAGCCAGACAAGATGAAATCTGTTAAGTGACAACATCTCAGCAGCTCTTGGCATCTATCTATGTCAGCCCTATACTTTGTTCTCTCTGCAGTAGGGTGATGGCAGTAGATTTGAAGTGGAGTTCTCAGACCCTATCAGATGGAGCGGCCTTGCTGATGAAGCCACGCACAAATAGTCGCAATGACGCAATCACCGAGCATGGGCCCGCGCAGCTGGCATGAACACAGTCACTAGTGGGGAAGTTAATTCACTAAAGTGACTTGGTTTGTTTCGTGCCACCGAGTTTGCTTTACTAACGTACTTTAATTCAACTCATTTTGCGAAAACGTGTCTCTTTACAACAAACAAATATAACAAAAATGTACAGATTAAAAAGCAGGCATTTTGATTTTTGCAAAAACTAACCAACGCCATATAAGCTGGCTTTGGATTTAGGACCTTAACTTGGCTTCTGCTCCCAGAATGTCCCCATATTTCCTTACAGCTTTCTCATATAAAGAACCTGGCTGTTCTTGGACATTCAGGGCTTAGGGGAGTAAGCAGAAGGGCTTGTCACACTATAGTTTTTGGGCATGGCTTCAACATGCCTTGGTTGGCCATGACACTATGGAAGGCTCAGAGTCTGACCACTGCAGACCAATAGACAGGCTTTGTGTCCTTAAGCACCTTGCACAGAAGCAGAAGCCTAGGGTTTTGATGTTTAAAAAAAAAATCATGTTGATAACCATGACATAAATAGGAAGCCCCCAAAAATGAATGAATAAATAAACAAAGAAATGCTGTTTTGCTCACTTTTCAGGGAGCTGTTTTCAAACTTTGTAAATTTGGATTTCTGGCCTGCATCTCCTTCCAAATGTATGTTGGGGCATAGGGAAGGAAGAAGGTAGAAGGGCTTTGAAGTCAGTGTCTTCTTGGGCATGGCTTCAACATGAGATGAGTAAGAAAACCTTTCTCCAGTTGCCTCCCCTTTTAGTGCCAATGCCCATAAAATACACTTGAGTTCTACAATAAATGGAGTCCAATTGTACACATAGCTCCTCCACCTTTCCTCCCAATGCCTTCCTGAGCATCTTACCCTTATCCCAAATATCTAACCGTCTTTGCTCCTTCCTGACCCTACTAAATGTCCTATCATACTCCTCCTTTGCCTCTCTGACAGGCTAAAAGTGGTTTGATCTATCACTGAAAGACACAGGAGACCCCACACTCTAGATTAGGGTATTACCATAATAATTCATCTCGGAAAGAAAATCCAGAGGAAACAATTCTCAAAAAAGGCGTATTAAGGATTTTATTATACCCAATACATTTTTTCTTTGTGAGTTTAGTCAGAAATTAATCTGCACTGTAGCAATTTTTATTTTACATAGCTGGAATATTTTAAAAACATCACAGTTTGATAAAATTAATTCTATTAAATCATACAAACACTTACCCGCATTCATACAGCATCCATACAAAAGCTCATACACCTCATCAACAAATACAAGGTAAAAACATATAGCAAATATAACAATTCATCCACAATTTCATAATTATACAATCAATTTTTGTGCAAAACAACGCATAGTGCAAGGCCACAATACATTTTTTAAGTGGTCAGCAGCAACAACACTTAATGCATGACCATAGTAGATTTTGAAAGCAGTGGTCAGCAATCAGGATAGGCCAAACAGAGGGGGTCATTACGACCCAGGCGGTAAGTACGCCAACTTTACCACCATGGTGTAAACTGCGTTTACACCATGGTGGATGGCGGATTTACCGCCCCATTCAAAGGTGAGTGGGGCGGTAAATCCCCATTTCCCATTTACCCTTCCCCATTCCCATTTTTGCCCCATAGGGCATAATGGGAGTGGGGAAGGCGCTAATTACGGCACCGTAAATTACGGTGCCGTAATTAGCACCAAGGCGGGTTAGCGCCATGGGTTTTAACGGCTGCTAAAAGCAGCCGTTAAAATTGGAATCAGGCGTTAAGGGTTAACGACGGCGTTAACCCTTAACGCCTGAGTTGTAATGAGGCCCAGAGTCTTCATAAGCGGCATTATCCTAGGTTTTTCTCGACCGGTTTCGACGTGTAAAAGATGGTTTAATACGTCTTCATCAGGAGATTAGGGGTAGTTGTCTTGTCAATTGTGATAGGAGTCAATCCATTCAGTAAATTTTGTGCGAAACAGAATCACTGTCATACGAATTGGCAATGTTCTGATAGACGATCCTGCAAGGCAGATGGCTAGAAATGGGCTCCAATCTGCAGAGAGCATCCCACGGAGTGCATCGCCGCTACTCGAGCGGGACCCAGAGTTCGCTTTCAGCTCCCGTCATCTGTACCACGTCCAAATGGAAGGGAGACGCGCAAACCTTTCTCCAGCTGCCTCTCCTTTTAGTGCCAATGTCCATAAAATACACTTGAGTTCTACAATAAATGGAGTCCAATTGTACACATAGCTGCTCCACCTTTCCTCCCAATGCCTTCCTGAGCATCTTACCCTTATCCCAAATATCTAACCGTCTTTGCTCCTTCCTGACCCTACTAAATGTCCTATCATACTCCTCCTTTGCCTCTCTGACAAGCTAAAAGCGGTTTGATGCCATAACCCATGGCAGTAGGTGCTATACAAATGCATGATAACATACAGTCTATCCCTGAGTCCTCTGCCATGGAGGTGAAGGCAGAAGGCATCCAGGAAGAGGAGAGCTCTGCCCACTAACCATCCCCAGGGTACTGTGACGGTGACTACTGTTGGACCAAGGCCTCATTGTGACTGCACTGGAACCAACACTTTATCAGAGGACGGAAATAAACCCCTCCCTGTAGATGCCAGCCAAGCTCCTTGCAGTGGGAGTTCAACAGAATGACTAACCTATTTTTGAAGCCCCTGCCAACCAGGAAAGTGACCCCTGGCTGCCCCTGCATCTCCAAACCACCTCAATCATGGTTTGGGCACAATTGATGCCATCCAACCTGGTGCACAGGAACTGCCAGAATCATAATTGGCCTCAAGGTTCACTCATCGCTGATGCTGAATGAATGGTATCTGAAGCCCATCTAATCTTCTTGCGTTCCCAGTTTGACTCTGCCACCTTGTCACCACCTACTTTGAGCTCCAAGCAGATGCCGCCAGTCGAGCATCCTCACCACAAAGGCAAGTATCTGCTTCGCTGTTCCCGAGGTCACAGAGTATTTCAGCGTCTTTGACCTCCAAGCCAATGCCATTGCCGAACGTTGCTGGAACATGTCGATGCCGCTGCACAGCTCAGCCACAGCCCAGTGCCGGATTCAACACCGAAAAGTCTGGCTCAATGCTGATGAGCTCCAATGACAATGACAAAGAAAAAGGATATTTTGAAGAGGCGCTGTCCCCATATCCACTATTGCAACCCTATTGACTTTTAAGCCCCACTTCTCTGCTTTTTCCTCACAAAACACCATCTTGAACACTGTGCCAGTCGAGTGCCGGAACACCCCTGCTCATCTACGCAGTGTGCTGTTCTACCACAGCTTGCATTGTCTGTGTTCCTTTACAGGTCTGGGTTTTTGCTTCATTTTAATTTCATTATTTGCATTTTATTGTTTAAATAAAAGTCAATCATTTGATAGTAGCTTGATCGGACGTTCTTATGTTTTGTACTACTGCAGTTTTGGCTGCTACTGCTATCAGCTCACACTCCTCCTGAAGATGTAGCCTGCCCTGGTTGTGCGCTTCCACATAAGGAGAAAGAAGTACACTTTTCGGGCTGTTCCTGCTTCACCTCTATGCGATCATAAAGTGACTGCAATGGGTCGCTGCTGGTTTAGCAGTAGTGCGGGGCTGAGTAGCTTCTGTAGTGCAGTAGTCGTTTGGTGAAATTGCCCAAAAGCCACAACTGGCTGAGCATTGCACGCCTGATTTGGCTCATGGTGAGATTGCAGTAAACAGCCCTGTGGCTTATTCTACTTGAAAGCTGTACAGGCAGACCTCGGAGGAGCCTGTCTGATAAAGTAATCTGCTTTTAGTTCTTTTTGGACACATGCTTGCAATGAGTTTCTATGCATGACATGAAAGAAATGTACAGTGCCACAAATTGTAACACATTTTTCTGCACGTAGTCAAGAAATATCATGGTCTAGCCAGAATTCTAGAGTTTAAAAGAAAGATGTTTACTTTGCGATTGAATTTACTTTGTAGGAAGCATGTTGAAAACCCAAGTGCATCCATGACATGCTTGTGGCTGGATGGCAGTGCTATTGACCAATCTTGAACACTTAATAGCAGCTGCAACTAGTGAGAGTGGAGCCTTTCATGCACTCCGAACTGATGGAGCTGTGTGGTGCACCCCTATATTACAGAAGCACTCCATAAATTCTCTGTGAAAAACTCAATAAATGTTCCCGGCATGAAGTGCTTGAATCACAACTGTACGCAAAGAGAGGACCCGGAAACAATCCTTCTCTCAATGGCATGGCGGAGGCCCCTGCAGCCCCTGAAGTGTCCTTGCAGGGGCACCCTCTGACTTCAAAAGGAAAAAGTTTCTTTTTGTAGCCACTGACTCTGACTTCATAAAGAAATTATTTCCGATAGGGTCCTGTAACAGAGTCATAGCCCTCCTCCCTCCCACCCCATGACATGGAGACTTCCATGTTGTAGGCCTCCATGTCACGGAGTGGCGGAAGCCCTCCGACTTCAAAAAGAAATAGTTTATTTTTGAAGTCCTTCTGCCATCATAAAGAAATTATTTACATTATGGTAATTGGTCCCATGATGGAAATCATTTCTTTGTGAGGGCAGTGACTTCAAAAAGAAACGATTTTGTTTTGAAGTCATAGGGGTCCCCGTACACATTGACTTGGAGGCCTCTAGCTCCATGACGGGAACACACGTTCCTTCTGCACTGGAGGCCTTGTTCCCTGTCCTGGATCAAGTTCAACAGATTCAAAGGTAAGAAAATGTATTTTGTGTAAATGTGTGTGTGTGCATGTAAGTGTGTATATGTGAATGAGTGGGTGAGTGAGTGAGGGCATGATGTTTTGGTGCCTGCCTGGGTGTGCATGTGTGAGTATATGGTGAAAGGATGCACATATCAATATATGGATGAGTGGGTGTGCATGTGTGAGTGTATGGTGAATGCTCTGATTACTCACCAGTAATCTTCGTTACTCCTAGTCCTACTCTTCCTCGTCATAGTACTTATGTATGAGACACGTTGCCTCATGCACAAGTACTGGGATGAGGTAGAGGGACGTGGATATAATGTCTGTCTTAGTTACCTGTAGTCTTCATTACTCCTAATTCCAAGGCGCCTCATGGTTAAGTACTGGGACAAGGAAGAGGGTTGTGGAGGTAATGGTGTGGGATTGTCTTCAATACCTGGGTTACTTATTGGTAATCTTCATTACACGTGCCCTACTCTTCCTCATTCCAGTACTTGTGTATGCGCATGTTTCCTTGTACCCAAGTACTAGAACGAGGTAGAGAGATGTGGATGTAATGCCTGGATTAGTTACCTGTACTTTTCATTATTCCTAATCCCACTCTGCCTCATCCCAGTACTTACCTGAGGCAAGATGCCTCAGTGATAAGTATTGGGAAGTGGAAGGGGAATGTGGAGGTCATTCTGGGCAGAGGAATTGATTTTGGCAGTTGGGGTGGTAGTCTAGAGAGGTGTTGTCGCCAGGGTCTCAATGGGAATGGGGAGAGAGTTGACCCTATTGGGACCTCGAGGGTAATGCCTGCTAGACCATGGGGGTCGGAGAGGAATGGTGGGTAGAGACGTGTTGTCATGAGGGTCTCACCGGGAATAGGGAGAGAGTTGGCACTATTGGGACCTCAAGGGTAACGCCTGCTGGATCATGGGGGCCAGAGTGGAATGGTGAGGCGAGAGGTGTTGTCACCAGGGTCTTACTGGGAATGGGGAGAGAGTTGGCCCCGTTGGGACCTTGAGGGTAATGCCTGCTGGACCATCGGGGTCGGAGAGGAATGGTGGGTAGAGAGGTTTTGTCGCCAGGGTCTCACTGGGAATGGGGAGGGAGTTGGCCCCGTTGGGTCCTTGAGGGTAATGCCTTCTGGACCATGGGGGTCAGAGAGGAATGGTGGGGAGAGAGGTTTTGTCGCCAGGTTCTCACTGGGAATGGGGAGAGAGTTGACCCCGTTGGGACCTTGAGGGTAATGCCTGCTGGACCATTGGGGTCGGAGAGGAATGGTGGGTAGAGAGGTTTTGTCGCCAGGGTCTCACTGGGAATGGGGAGAGAGTTGGCCCTATTGGGACCTCGAGGGTAATGCCTGCTGGACCATGGGGGTCGGAGAGGAATGGTGGTGAGAGAGGTGTTGTCACCAGGGTGTCACTGGGAATGGGGAGAGAGTTGGTAGGTCTTCGCCATAGTCGATGTAGAAGTCTGCATAGTGGCTCGCTAGAATTCTAGTGGATGCTCTTGCCTGCGGTGGGATGGCACCCATCGGCGTGGGGGCCTGTGTGGCTGCAGAAACTGTCCAGGGCCAGCCCTGATTACAAATATCTCAATGAATTGTACAATCAGCTAATAAAAGTTTAACTGCAAAAGAAAAAAGTTTCACTGTGAAGTGTAGTGACCGTAGCAACATTAATGCATGCCGCAGACTGGGCCGGCGACTCAATTCTGACAGTTCCAACACGGGGAGGTGATTGCTCATCTACCACTTTCCCACTCACACTAGCCATGTTTCAATCTAAAATATGTCACAGCCTGACCAGAGGGAGATGGGCTTGGGAGAGATAGCAGGCAGCAGCAATCACTGCATTTTGATTCTTATCGGCGAGATGTGTGAAGATCTCTGTTCCGGCTTTATAAAGAGGCCATTACTGCCAACTCGGAAAGGAAATCTCCTAACACTAGCAGGTCATCGACAAAGTGGTTTTAAGCAATTGTCAGCTTCTGTGGGGCTTGTCCCTATCGTCTAATGTGCTTGTCTGTCCATCATTGTAACCGTGCTAATGTACTGAAAATTGCATCCTCCGCATTGATAGTCAACCACTACACAAATCCTGAATTAGAAATGAAGACTGTGTACAATGCAATTCAATTATCCAGACCTCTTTCTTTTCTGACCATCCTCTGGTCTGCCTTCACAACCGGCCAACCCACATTTGCGGCAGCTCACTGAATCTCCCCTAGGGTTCCCAGCCTAAATAAAAACAGATTCTCCCAACAGGCGCACGTTCCACCCTTGCTGACTCCATTCACAAGGCCTTCCAAGTCTTCAATCGAGGAGCTCCTGCTTCCCCCTTCGAGCATCACTATCCCGCTTGCTATTTCATTCTCTGCGACTGTTCAGCCCTGAATCGACCGTGCCATCGAAAAGATGAGAGCAAGTTACACCTGAACCTTTGGCACTGGTGCAAACCCCTTTCCCCCCTCTCTGCGCTTCCACACGCTCCGATATGTCCTTGACCTTCCTAGTTGATGCTCCTACACCAACCTCATCTCTTTCCTTTGCTCTAACCCTTTTAATCTTTTGACGACCCTCCAATCCATGCTCCCTCGGACACTCTCCACCCTTCGTCTCTCCCTGTCACCAACCTTACCTGCTAATTTTTAACTAAAATCTCTAAAATCGGTCACACCCTTACCAACGCCCTCCCACCCTTCCCGAGCCCCATCGTCCCTTCTTATCTCCATCACTCCCAGTCTCCCCTCCACCTTCTCTCTGATTATTCGCCTCCACTCTGGCTGAGCTAATACCCAACCTCCACTTTGCCAAGTCCTCCTATGTTCCTAGAGGCCCCTTCACATCGTAGACTATTCATGAATTGACACCCCTTAACTGTACCATCATCTCCCATCACTTGAACCACTCACTGTCCGCAGAAATCTTCCCAGCAGCCTGGATTAAGGTGACCATCATCAGACCTTTCTTGAAAAAACCTACAGATGACCCTGCTAACTGCTGACGGGTTCTTTTCTCCTGCATTATTTGAAAATCTTGATGCACGGGGTGCCCAACCACATTACCACCTACATAGAAAAGCATGAATTCAGCAACTACCACCAAGTCCAAGTTTCACGGCAATCACTCCACTTAAACAGAGCTCTCTGCTGTTTCTAAGACCCTCATGCTGCTCCTCACTCCCACGGGAGAGGGAGATCACATCATGGCAGAATGCGTCAAATTGTTTTAGACAAATTGGGCAGCAAATATATATTGGGTGTGGTTAATCGTGATAATAAAGAAAGGAGAAGGTTGGGGATTTTGGGGTGCCACACCCCACATATATTTGCGGCCAAATGTAAAGAAAAAGAGATTAGACGAAATCGAATTCAACAAATCACACACAACCCACTCCCACGTATCCACCACCCTCATCCTCCTTGAACTCTTTACTGCCTTCGAGACTCTTGACCACTCATTACTCCTAAATATTTCTCATTTCAGCAACCCATGCCCTGCCATTGCCTTTCACATAGCTGTTTGCTCCTTTCTGTCTCCTGAAACATTGAAACTAGGTTCAGGTGAAGATGCTGGATTACGCATTTGCACAGTCTGTGACGTTTACCAGAAAACTACGCAAACTTCATGAAGTTGCAAAGTTTTTCGCAGGTGCCATTAAATACCTGCAAATCCTGTTGTGCAAATATTTAAATACGCATAGGTTGTTATTAGAGCAATAAATGGTGCTTTGGAGGTGTTGCATTTTTGCACCAGGTGCGAACACCTATAAACAAAGAGCATATTCCACTAACATGCACTCGCTGAACGAAGAAAGGGGAGACAGAATAATTTTTTTTACAACGCCCTGATTACTGAAAATATTTCCTGCAAACACTTGCTTCCATTTCAAGAGGATGATATAGACACGCATGCCAATGGCTGCAGGCAGCCAGAAGGAAGGCTTGCATACCCCTTCCTCTCCCTGTTTTTCCTCCCGTGATTACCCTAGAGTGGTGATTGACTACAAGATACTGACTAGAATGATCTGGATGCATCTTCCGGTCTGCAGTGTGATCCTGGAATGTGTTTCATTCCAAAACACAGGACATTTCTAATTACAAGTATTAGAACTAATTAGTTCATTAGTAGTGATCTTGTTTCACCTTTTTCATTATGTTTATGAGGGATGGATGTTAGGGGTGTAGGAGGCCGAAGCCACAACAATGCTTATTTAATTTCATCACTTTGCAATGTTTGATTTGTTCATATGTTCACAGTGTGCTATACACACACAGCACCACAGAAGAGGCAGAGGAATAGGAGCAGTGGCATGCTGGGCCTATCGACCAGGTTGAAGTGGCAGGGGGCAGCGGCAGAGGGTGCATTGAACGGAGATGCTGGAACATGAGCCATTTTGTTTGTGTAAAAACACGTAAGGCTAAGTCTGGGTACCATAGACAATAGGGTATGCCGGAAAATAGACATGAAAAACATGCTCTGGCAAAGCCAACAGTTTTGGCATTTGCAGTGGTTTATTGCATAATAGGTTTCCAGGCATGGCTGCAAAACGTCTGAGTGTGAGGAGCCATGTTGGGCGATAGATTAGTTTGTGTTAGTGAAGTGTGTCAGTGATGTCTGCAGGTTGGTCGGTAAGTGGCATCTCTTCAGAGGCTGAAAGTGAAAGTTGGCTGGCAGGAGAATGATAGATACTTATTGTTTGTGAGGTAGGATTAGTGTGTGTATGTGATGGGAGTGTGCTAAGAGAGAAAGAGGAGAAATGGTGTCCAGTCATAATATCGAATACAAAATTTCGAATGTCAAAAAAGTCGAATCAAAAATGTCGAAAAAAAAAATGTCGAATTATTTATTTTTTCGATATTTTTTTTTGGGCTCTAGTTTATATAAAAAAATAGGTAAAAACAAAAAAAAAAGAAAAAACGGGGGTTTCGAAAAAAAAACGTCATAAAAAATAAATTCGACATTATTTTTTTCGACATTTTTTTTTCGACTTTTTGACTTTCGAAATTTTTGATTTCGAAATTATGTCTATAAACCAGGAGAAATGAGTGCAAGAGTTAAACTTGTGTGTGAGGTGGGCATATTATTAGCTCAGAGGCAGAGAAAATAAACAAAAATGGATACACTGCTTATAGAGATGTTTCTGAGTTAGAGTTGTTGTTGGGTAAATAGGCTTCAATTTTTAACGAGTAGGATACAAAAAAAGGTGTATCGAGCCCCATTTATCTTATTTGTTTGGTTTACATATCAAAAAAGAGAAAGCAATGTGCATTCACCTAATCAGTTGACAAACGTCTCTGCATCGTTCCCAATTGTATTGTAGTTGTCACTTATATAGCTCCTTTTCCCATTTGTGTGACATCAACGTGCTTTGTGTTAGGAACGCCCATGTGGACCGAAGTGCAGGTATGGGAACATTCTCAGTAAGAGGCTTGAAGTGCATGCATGCATGTGGGCAGGATTAAGAATTAGGTGAGCTGGCTAGGCTCCAGTAAGCAACCCAAGAGGTCAGGCATGTGGACGGGTGCTGAGGGAGGTCACAACAGAACAAAATAACGCTATTGCAAGAGAATTAATGTGTGGCCAGCTGGACCGAAATTTGACGTAGGTTGTCACTGAATTCTAATGGCAGAGGTGGTGAGGTAAGTCTTGTCATAGTTGTAGCTGCATTTTAAAGTGTGTGGATGGATAGCCATGCCTGTCGCAGATGTCCAATGCTGAAGTAGAGTGCTAGTATCAGCTCCCAGCAAAATGAGTCCAAGCATTGAGTCACTGGTGGTAAGTGGCGGAGTAGGTGGACGTCCCACACAGCATGCTCCTAACCTCAAGGCCAAAATTAACGACCAGCTGAGCAAAAGACCGGCAGCTGCTCATTTCACCCTGGGGTGAATACAAGCAAAACTGCATGGTGGATTTACAGGGCTGATGGAAGAGCATTCAGGGCTGGCAGTTGTGCTGTGTGAGCACCAGGAGTGGTCTGATGTCATGAGGCGGCAGCCGCAGGACAGACACAGGTCAGTAGATGGCCTCTGAAAGCACCAACAGCGGAAGCCCACTTGGCAATGTACAGCCCTGCATCTTACTTGAAGCCAGTAATGCTGCGAGTTCAATACCGAGAGCACCACCCGAAGATAGGTGCCTGAAGGAAAGCTATAACAGGAGGCACCTAGAATAGAAAGAAGACAGGGAAAGGAATACAGGTGGGAAAGGCAGTTGGTTTAATCAGAAGGCACTCATAGAGAAGAGGGGGCCGACTTCCGTGTTTTTGCCACCAGAAGTGGAGCAGTAACTTAGACAGAGCAGTCTGCAAACCCAGAGACCTAGGACTGCAGAAATGTTAAAACTTCAGCGCAAACCTAGAGATCCAGGCATGCTGGTTTATCTTGCCACTCCTTTGAGACAAACCCTATGGAACACTGAAGTGGAGAGTGTGGATGTGAAAACCCTGGAAACCCCTGCCCTACTGACTTGCAAATTCTTGGTGTGCTCTCTGGAAACCCTTAAAAATGATCTCAAAGACTCTCTTTGCTCGGTGCTGGTAGCGCTGAGGAACAAATGGCAGAGATGGTTGGAGAAAATAGAAGGGACATTGAGAACCTTGGAGGGCGAGTAGATGAGACCGAAAAGGGACTAAACCAGGTGGAATTAATCTTGCTGTCAGAGTTTTATGGCCCTCAAAAAACCAACCATGTTTGTCTTAGTTACCTGTAGTCTTCATTACTCCTAATCCCAAAGGGCCTCATAGGTAACTACTGAGATAAGGAAGAGGGTTATGGAGGTAATGGTGTGGGATTGTCTTTAATACCTGGGTTAGTTATTGGCAATCTTCATTACACATAACCCTACTCTTCCTCATACCAGTACTTGTGTATGCGGCATGTTTCCTCGTACCCAAGTACTGGAACGAGGTAGACGGATGTGGATGTAATGCCTGGAATAGTTACCTGTACTTCATTACTCCTAATCCCACTGTGTCTCATCCCAGTACTTACCTGATGCAAGATGCCTCATAGATAAGTACTGGGAAGTGGAAGGGGGATGTGGAGGTCATTCTGGGACGAGCAACTGATTTTGGCAGTTGGGGTGGTAGTCTTGGCTAGCCCAGAGTGTGGCGCAACCCATGATTTGTTGCTGAGGGTGAGGGAGGTGCTCAGCAAGGCTCGCAGGGGGGGCCCCATATGTTGTGCTGCGCCACTGCCTTCTCTTGTCATGCACATACACACTCTGAAACTCGATTGCGGTGTTGGCTTGGAATACCACCGCAAAATCTACAAAAACATGGCTCTTTCAACAACACCTGACTAAGTAAATAATTTCAATGGATGCACATACCGACGCACATACCTCACAGTACTGTGTAACTGTTAAAAGATGACTGCTGACTGCCTAAATACCGGCTACCCACACTCTGTACAGCGCTCCGCTGCTCTCGAGCTAGGTCCACGCTTTAAACAATAAAATAAAAAGTAAAATACATAGGTGTGATGAATGCTGCAGAGAGGCCTTGGGACACCAGGCTGTTCAGCCGGTGGCGATTCACCACAATTTTGTTATGCTTTAGGACCCTGAAGCCCATTGCTAGCAATGCCCCCGAGTCTTGTGGTACAGAAATATCAGAGGCAGCCTCACATACACAGTTTAAGCATGTCATCCAACATAATATATATATATTTTTTTAAACTTTGGTTTTATTGGCAATTTTTCAGAAAAAGAAACAATGACAACACCGGGAGCAATATGAATATCACGGTTAACATCATCATCAAACCCCCGGGGTCTCCCTCCCCTTCTGCCCCCCTCTCCTCCCTCCCCAACTCTGCCCCTCCCCCAGATCAGTGTCCCATCGAAAATCCAACCTCAGGAGTTGTCATCAGTACTCATAGTTCGGTGCCTTGGAGCTGTGCTATGCGTTCATGTAAATGCTGGCTTAGGCGGATCCGCTGTCTCCCGGGCCGTGGATTACACCATTGTCCTTGTGTGGTACTCTCTGGGCTCCATCGCCCTCATGCCCCAGGTTGTCTACATAATGTCAGTGAGTGTCTGTCACACGCCGCGGTCCCTGGCAATTGTGGAAACGCTGGCGGTGGAGCGGCCATTAACTTTGCCGTCACGCAATTACGTTCTTGTCCGCAGCGGTCTAGTTTCCAGATCAGCGATGTCCTTTTAGCCGGCACCAACCCGGAAGCAGATGCGTTGCAACCTTTCGCGTCAGGCTTCCGGGTTGATACGCTGTAGGTCTTTCCTCCGCGGCGCTTCGCCGCTCTTTCTTTCTACTTGTCTTCAGTATTGCACTCTCTTGGCTTACCTTGCTATCTAGGGTAGCGTTTCCTTGTTTCCCCTTCCCTCGTCTGTCTTCTCAAACTCCTCCGTTCAGTCAGTCCTTTTCCTGTTGTCCTGCTTGTCTGCATTTAGTACCCTGTGCCTGCTATCCTGCTACCTGGCTCAGCTACGAGGGGTTTTTTATGCCCGCTGGCTTTTTCCCCTTAAACCGGTCTGCCCCGGTACGGGGGCCCCCTTGGCCCCGAGTTAGAGGGGCAGGGTGGCTTCCTCTCGAGGCAGACCACATCGACAATCCAGGGAAGAAGCATTGAGAATCCGGAGATTCGGAGTTGTGTCGGACCAGGAAACTACAGGTGAGGAGACGGGCGTGAGGGGTACTCAGGAAGGTGGAGTGCATTTGACGGAACGCAAGAGTGAGCCTGACAGTGTCCCACCCCCATGCCTGGTAAACCCCATACCAATTTGCCTGGAAGGCGCTCGATTCGTTATCTACCATGGCCGTCAGTTTGACCATGAGGAACATGTTATTACGTTTTTTTAGCCAGTCTTCCTTGGAGGGGGTCTCCGGGCTCTTCCACCTTTGCGCTAGGGCCACTCTTCCTGCTCGCAACATAGTCTCCCACATTCTTGGGTACCTATATATTTCCGCCTCCTCCGGTGGGAGGCCCAACAACATCGTCAACGGATTGTGTGGGAGTAGTTCCTCGGTGACCTCTGCCATCCACCCCCGTACCTTCTCCCAGAACCCCTGTACCTTAGGGCAGTACACCAAATATGACCTCTCGTCCCCACTTGGCCACATCCTCTTGGGCATCTGGGGGACACCCCCAAGAACATCTTGGATAATTTCAATGGGTCTCTATGCCATCCCTGTAAGATCTTAAAGTTGTGCTCCATGTCCGACGTAAATAGGTTCCCATGGAATGCTATTTTAAATACCCTGGACCATGCGTCCTCTGAGAGAGCCTCTCCTGCCAAGTCATTCCAGAACTCACAAACCCTCTCCTCCCTTCCAAGTTAACAGTGTTCAATATTTGGTACATTTTGAATACTACCCCCTTACTTGTTGTGGCCGGGTCCAGTAACTTTTCGAAGGGGGTCAACTGTCTCTGCAGGTTCAGGCCCCAAGTCTGGTCACAAAGGATGCCCTTCAGGCGCAAATATTCAAAAACTGAAAGAGACCCCCGCCCATTCGCATCTCGCAGCTCCTCGTGTTCGAGGAACTCGCCCTCCTTGAACCGTTGCCCTGCCCATTCCAACCCCCCATCCGACCAGGACTGGGCATTCCTGAATCCCCTGCTGCCTAGTTTGAGCGGGTGGCCCCAGAGCGAGGACATCGGGGAGGGCCATGAAGTAAGGTGTGCGGTTGTGGGTCCTTCCTTCCAGATCAACCAAAGTATTCCCAGGGTTGGGTGGGTCTGCAGTCTGTTTGGGATGTGTTTACGCGGCAACCACAGAAGGTCGCGTACTTTCAGAGGGTGGGCATCCATGTCCTCCAGATAAGACCAATAGGTGCCCATCCCCTCCTTCATATGCTCCAACAGGACCCATAGCTGGGCGGCCCGGTGGTAGAGAAGGAAGTCCGGCAGCCCGAAACAACCCTCCTCCCTAGGTAACGTTAGAATGGCCTTCCCTATCCTCGGGTTCTGCCCTTGCCATACAAACTCTCGGACTGCCTTCTGTAGGTCTCGAAACATCTGGTCGGGGACCCCCGTTTGGAGTGCCGTAAAAAGATACAGCAGTCTTGGCAGGATGTTCATCTTCACCGCCGTCATGCGCCCATACCAGGATAGGATCATACCACCCCACCTCCTCAGATACGATGTAATCTCCGCCATAATGGGCCCATAATTCGCTGAGGCCAATTTTGAGAGATCTCTCGCTAGGAGCACACCCAAGTACCTAATGGAGTCCCTCCCCACCACAATCCCCGCGCACCTATCCCGGAGGTCCAGCCCCGGGTCCTGGACCCTCCTAGGGAGTAACACTGATTTAGATGCGTTTATTTTTAGACCCGAGAATTGCCCAAAGGTCGTCATCAGGGACAGGAGGGGGGGGAGCGAGGAGCTGGGCTCCACCAAGTATGCTAGAATATCATCAGCAAACAGGGAGAGCTTGAACTCCACCTCTCCTCTTTTAATCCCTTTAATGTTGGGGTGGGCTCGGACCGCTATGGCCAGGGGCTCCATCGTCAGGACATATATTAAAGGGGAGAGTGGGCATCCCTGCCGAGTCCCCCGCATGAGAGGGAATGAATCGGAAAGTTCTCGACTCACCTGTACTCTCGCCGTTGGGGCCCCGTATAGGGCGGAAACCCAGTTCCTGATGTGAGCCCCGAAGCCCATTCGACGGAGGAGGAGTTGCATGTACCTCCACTCTACCCTGTCAAAAGCTTTCTCGGAGTCCAGGGAAAGCAGACTTGCTTCGAGGTCTGATTCTTGGGCATGGTGGATTAGGTCTATCATCTTCCTGATATTATCAGAGCCTTGCCTTCCCCCTATAAACCCTACTTGATCCCCGTGAACCAGCTTGGGCATTATCCCTTCCATCCGTTTACCTATCACCTTGGCCAGAATCTTAACATCTATATTGGGAAGGGAAATCGGGCGATATGAGGAGCATTCGGTAGGGTCTTTGCCCTCTTTGGGCAGTACCACTATTATGGCCCTCATCATGGTATCCGGCAGAGAGCCCCCCTCTAACACCTCGTTACCCTCACCAGATGTGGGGCTAGGATAGCCCGAAACCTCTTATAGAAGTATACTGAGAAGCCGTCTTCCCCCCGGGACGTTCCCACCTTCATCCCACTGATCGCATGCTCCACCTCCTCTTCCGTCACCTGGCCCTCTAGACCCTCTGCCATTTCGCCTGTCAAGGACGGGATCTGGATGGAGTCCAGGAAGTCCTCAATCTGAGTGTCATCCCCGTCATATTCTGACGAGTATAACTTTTCATAGTAACGGCGAAAGGCCGCTCCAATGTTCGGGGTGTCGTGATCTAATGATCCCCATTCATTCTTCACTGCCTTCACCGTTCTGTTCCTCTAAATCTCTCTAAGTTTCCAGGCCAGGATATTGTCAGCTCTGTCCCCCTTCTCATAATACTTTTGTTTCACTAGTTGGAGGCTCCGCTCAGTCTTATGTAACAGGAGGTCTTTTAACTGGAGTTTATAGTTTTCTAGGGAGGCAATCTGATCCCTTTCCAGGGGTACCTCCGGGAGGCCACCCGGCTGAAGTTGGGTTATGTTTTCCCTCAGGGACTTTTCCTGGGCCTCCCTCTCCCTCTTTTTCTGGGCTCCCATTCTAATGAGAACACCGCATAAGGTCGCCTTAAAGGCGTCCCACAGCACGTGTGTGCCCACCTCGCCATTGTCGTTCAACTCGAAATACTCCGAGATGGCATCCTGCACTTCCTGTGCCAGAACTTCGTCCTTCAACAGGGAGTCATTAAATTTCCATCGCCCTCTACTGCCGCTCTGCCATCCCCCCACTGTGGTGGTACGGACCAAGTCGTGGTCGGACCAAGGGACCGGGTCAACCCTGTGGCCCGAGACATGTGGAAGAAGGGGTTCGTCTACCAGGATGTAGTCTATACGGGAGTATGATGTGTGGATTGCTGAGTAGTATGTGAAAGAGGGGAGCCTTGTCCTGGGAGTTGGAATGGTGTCCACCAGGCCCAGCTCTGCGTTGACCCTCTGGAAGGTACGGGCCATGGTTTCATCTGCAGCCCTAGTGGGCTGGGGCCCCAAGCATTTTCTATCCGTGGTTGGGTCTAGGACCATATTAAAATCCCCCCCCAACACCAACATCCCGTGAACAAACAATGTCAATCTGTCCTTCACTCCCTCCCTTCATTGGGGCCGTACACAACTGCCAGAGTCAGAGGGGAGCCCCACAAAGAGCCCCTTGCCAACAGATATCGGCCCTCTGGGTCCTTCACCGTGGCTTCCACTTCAAAGCCAACATCCCCTGCGAGCAATATGGGTACCCCCCTTTTCTTGGTTCTGTGGGATGCGCTGAGGACCTCCCCGATCCCACCTCCTCGCAGTTGTTCCTTCCCCCGAGCCCAGTGTGTTTCCTGAAGAAAGAGCAGATCAAGCTTTGCCCTCCTGAATTCCCTGCAGACTAAGGATCTCTTGGTTCGGGTGTTCAACCCCCGCACATTGAGGGAACCCATGCCCAGGGCAGGCAGATCCTCAGCCATTGTCTAGGATCAACATCTTACTGGATAGCTGACTCATGGCACTTTTCCTTTCCAGCTCCTTCTGTGTTATGTCCTGATCCCACTTGCCCCCTCCCCCCGCCCCCCAGGTGGGCCTTAAACCTGTCCCCAACTTCCCCCTGGTCCCCCCTTCCGAACTGAACAACCCCAACTATTCCTTCAACCCCCACCTCCCACCCCGGCGTCCAGCCAAATAGTTCCACCATTGCTGGTAATTGGCCGGACCATCAGCCTACCACCTCCGGCTGGGCTACTGTCGGAAATCACTCCTCCTTGAGCCCCCCTGTTTCCCCCCTGCCCCCCAAGCTCCCCTCCCCCAGGTAGCCGACATACTTGCTGTTCTGGGAGGCCCCTTACGACCTTGGACCCCATGGTCCTGGAAGTCAACTCGTCTTTGAGCCGGGCCGGACGTTGTGTTTGTAAAATGAGTTCTTTGCCCGGTTTCCCCATACCCTTTTTCACTTCCAGATTGGTGTTTCAACTACCAGACTACCCCAGGCCCGACCGACCCGCTCCTCCGTGTCCGGTGTCAGCGTCCTCCCTGTCCGTCGTCGAGGACGGCGGGTTCAGTTTCTTAAATTTCCGTGGACCCGTCTTCTTTCTCCTCTCTCCTTGTGGCCTGCGTTCTCTGGCTCCTTCCGCTGCTAACCCTGTGGGTTCTCTCCGCGGGGTCGGTTCCGACACATACTCTTTGATGGCTCCCCTTATGTCATCCTCTGTAATCAGGGTCGACCGTTGACCCTCGTATTCGAACATGAGGGAAAAGGGGTACCCCCATCTATAGCGCAACCCCTTCTCTTTTAGCATTTGTGTTAGAGGGCGGCACATCCTGCGTTTGGCCAGCGTGTATGAAGAGAGGTCCTGGAAAATGGACACTTGTGCATTATTATAAGTTATCTCCCGTGTCTTCCTGGCCTCCACCAGAACCATCGCTTTCTCGGTGTAGTAATGAAAGCGGACCAGAATTGACCGGGGGCCCCCAGCTCTGCCCCCCACTCTGTGGACCTGATCAAACGTTGGTTCGGTCGTCATCTCGTCTGAGAAAAGGAGGGTGATGAGGTCCCTCACCACCCGGTTCAATTCTCTTTCCGTTTCTCCCTTCGACTCCGGCACCCCAAAGATCCTAAGGTTGTTCCTCCGTTTCCTATTTTCGAAATCGTCCATTTGCCTGGCCCTTTCCTCGTCTCTCTTTTCTAGAGCAGCTAGTCGCAGGGACATGTCCATTTCTTGGGTCGTTGCTGAGGACTGGTTGGTCTCCAGCTGCAACAGTCTGTCTTCGACCTTGTCCACCCTATGGTCCATGTTCTCCATTTTCTAGGCAATGTCCGCCCGCATGTCTCTGATCTCCTGCAGGACCGAGGCAAAGCCCTTTTCCATTGTAAGGGTGGGCGGGGGCGAGGTGTCGGGCTGGGTCATTCTGGTCGTCCGTTCCGGGCCGCTATTCTCCCTTCTGGCGTCCTGGTAACGGTACTCCTGGAGGGTGTGGCGCCAACTCATCCGATCTCCCTTCCTCTCCCTCCAGCCCGCGGTCCTCGGGGGCCAAGAGCAATGACGCAGCTGGGAGACTTCCCTCTCTCCTTCAGGCAAAACCGTTCAGTGGGGGGCTATCTTTGAGTGGGCAAACGCCCCACCGGCCTCTGGTGGGGGCCTCACACTCTTTACACGCCCTTTTCCCACTGCTTGTGGGCATCTGTCTCTGTGGTGGGGGGGTGGCGACGATGTGTGTCAAATTGTGGTCGGATGAAGGTCCAGGCTAGGCCCCCGGGGAAGGGGCGCAGCGCCCACGGCATGCTGATTAGATTCTATCGGCCATGTTTTCCTCAGAGTTCGTCTCCAGGCGGGCACTCGCCCTGGGAAGGAGCCCAGGGGCCACCACCTGTGTGAGATCCATATTCGGGGTCCCCCCCTTAGAGGTCCTATTGCTCGGGGGGTCTGGGGTCATCTCACCCGTCAATTGGCTCTAGGCGACCCTTTGTAAGTCCCCCATAGTCGAGGGGGTCGTGCGGGCTCAAGTCTCCTTCCGCCTGGGCCACCTCAATCTCTGGGGCGGGCGCGGGTCCCTCTCACCTTCCTCACCAGCCTTGTCCCGCTGTTTTCCGCTGTCCACCGCTCTGGTGGCCCTCGCCAGGGTCCGTTGGACGGGGTCTCAGCGCCCCTGTTGCTCGACTCTGTGTTCGGGAGCTCGGGTCAGGCGGGCTGCCTCTCCTTTGGCGTGTCCGGATCTGCGGGTCATGTCGCCGCAGCCTGGGGCTTCCGCCCCGTGCCGGTTCCGTCCTCCTGTGCCGCAGGGCCCCGACAGTGGAGTGCTCTGTAACTGGGGCAGGGTGGAGAGGTCAGGCGCGCTTGCAGGCCTCAACGGCTACCGCGCACCACGACTCCCCACGCAGCTCCGGAGGCGGGCGGTGCTTCTCGTGGATCCTCTCGTTGGGCCGCAAAGCCTCGTTCTCGGGCACCCGAGGGTCTTTCGGTGTCGCACTTTCGCCCGGGGGGGTCCCCCGGGGTTCACCGCCACTGAGAACTGCAGATGTTCCGTGGGGGGGTCTCAATCTCTCAACACGGCCCAGTTTCAGCAGGAGCAGCGTTTTCAGGCAGCCATCGCCTGTGCGCCCCCTGGTGGCCTCTCCAACATAATATTTTAACATCCACAGGGTTTTCTTAGTAGTCCAAGCAGCAGAATTCCATGGGGAAATGATGTCTTCCGCGTCCAAACTCCTGATGTTACCTGCTTCTTACTGCAGGTCCAGCAGGCCATTGTGTGATGCTGTGGTGTCTTGCCTTCAGCAACTTATCGAATCAGATAATACATTCATGGGCACTGTACCTTTAGCTCAAAGGCAATGACTGGGAGAGCAGAGCTGGTTAAACACGATATGATTTAGTTTACATGTATGACTTGATAAGATTTAGTTTACAGGTATGTCTTGTACATGGTATGAGACATGTGTCCCTGCAGTGACATCAAACCAGTTTCAGTGAACAGAGCTTTGTGCAGGAGCCCAGAGTCTTAGCATACCTTTGTCATCAGATAACAAAGGGGGTGCTTCCCTGTTTTGACTCATGCCCTTTTTATTTTGTAACACATTGTAATTGGCCCTCATTACGACCCTTGCGGAAATCGAAAAACGATGGCGGAAATGCAATACCGCCATCGAATAGCGCTCGGTGCGACTATGACCCGTCACCGCAAAGTACGATGCCATTAGCGACACCGTAGTGAACGCCAACGCTAACTGCACCAAGTATGCGCGCGCGCGCCATGCCAAACCGTAAATACCACCATGGCGCAAGGGTACGCGAATTCCGACCCTAGCGGACATGTACCTAACGCCATCAAGCACGGCGGAAAGTACCATTCCGCCATGGCGAGAAGTACGGCATCGCGAATCAACCGTAAACGGCCCCACTGAGTGCCTGTACACCGCTCCCTGCCCACATAGTACAACTCCCCGTAGGTGCAATGAAGTCACAATGCAACCAGTGAAATGTACAAGTCACCCATGCATGCCAACGAACAAAAGAATCTCAAGAGGGGCCAATGGGAGCAGCAGGGCACAGATGGCACGAATACAGAAGCCATTCCAATGGACATGACCACAGTCCCCCACCAAGAAACGCACGCAAACACAGGCACCTGTGACCAGCAATATTCCGAAAATCACATCATTCCACCAGTCCACCTGGCTGACCGGCATCTGTTACACAAAACCTAATCCCCCGCCCCTGAGCATGACATCATTCAAACAGTCATATTGGCAGCCCTCATCCCTGACCTCACTGGGCTTCGTAGGCAAACGCGCCCAGCACAGTACCACGCAACTATACTCCGAAGCTGGAACCCAATGCAGATCTCCTCACAATACATCGCTCCCCAAATAGGAATATGCCACATCACTTGCAAAGAAGAACGCTACACGGCCCATATCAGAATAGAAATTTAATGCACAACAAAATCACCAAGCCCATACAGCCATTAGGCCATGAACTCCAAAACACATTTCACCATTGTGGGCTGCATCCGCAAGAAATGACCAGCTACTTCTTGTGTGACGCCCTGTTCCTTCATGGTACACAGAGCCACATTCACGTACGAAAAGGCAACATGGAAGCGCACAGAACCGCAGGGCCGTCCCAATGGGGAGGCACTAGTCCAGCTGAAAGGTCGAAATGTTGCTCCGAGCCACTAGTACTGCGTAAGGGCATGTGGCCCATTGGCGATCGTCCCATAAGATCGTAATGCTGCTCCACTGATTAACACGAATCAGCAGGTGTCGGGAGTAAAAGCCATCTGCAGGAGTGGCATACAGATGGCAGTGGCAAAAGGGGAGGAGATACCTGTCAACCAAAAGAAAAGAAAAAGAACAGAATGGCCATCAGAACTACATTCGAACAACTCACTTCAATGATCACACTAAATCCACAGCCATATGCATGCTAGCCCACTCCAAAGGATCATCACCACCCCAAAACCACTTGTGACTCATAACTATCTATATCGAGGTGTAAACACCATCACAAACGAGTGTACCTGTGCATCCGTCTGTGAAAACAGAATCCATCAGATGGGATTGGTAACGTGCATGGACACAAGTGTCTGAAGGCGCGTCGAGACAGGGAGGGCTCAACAAGGCCAGATAGACGATGGTCCCACTATGGCAGCCCTGCATCACATAGCGCAGGGGAGGCGGATAGATTCCAAGAAGCCCTGTACATGGCAAACTCTGTATCAAATCATCTGTCCATGCATCCATACATCATTCCCTCATCCCGTAATGAAAACGCCTGTTTCCATACTCACATAACATGTGAAATTTCCATTGAGTCTGTGCGTTATGCAGCCTGCAAAATCCACTGTGCCCCAGCCCGTTATTCCAGTGTTGTGAAGTAACATGTATTTGGGAACGTCCGGCCTCACCGTCCACTTCGCTATTGCGCATCCCAAACTATTCATATCAATCATTGCATCCTTGCCATGGCCCCTGTCCCAAGGACATTGAACAATAGAACGTTATATTTGCAGTCAGACCTGTGGGCATCTCCTCGCCGCTAGCTGATAACCGAAAGCGCCGCCCTTCGAATTCCTCATTTGCAACATCACGGCGAAAAGGCATCTGTGGCCGCTTGAAATCACAAATTAATCCATCTGGTGCGGCTGTGTGTGAAAATGGCAACTGCCTTCACTCACAAATGGGACGCCCCGCCCGTCGTTGCAACTCGGTACAGTGATGCATGAGGGTCCACCGTTACTCGAGTACTACGTTCCACTGACCCTTCACAAGTCTGTTCGCGACTGCAAAGATTGTATGTGAAACAATGGGACCATAGCCGAATGAACATATCAACCAATGTTACACGGCCATCGGGTACAAATACATGATTGTAATAGCAAGATGCCATTCCTCGAATTGCAGCGTTGTGTGCGGGACGTGCTCGGCCAAAGGGGAGAGCAGTTTGCACAGGTGGAATGAATCACCACAGGTGGAGGCCATACAGCCTGAAAACACATAAATTGCACACCCAGTCTCCTCCCACAACCACACCCACTCCGAAATGCTACCGGCAGGACTCGCGATGTTGGCCCTGGGGGACCTGATAGCACTGCAAGTACTCCAACTCCAAGAAGAAGACGAACACCAACTACAACCGGCCGCACGGAGGAGACGCAGGAGGAGGAGGAGGGCAAGGCAGGGCCAGCAAGGGCCGCCAGCACAGCCACTACCACCACACAGGCAGCCCGCAATCCCACGCCTCCGAGCACATCCGTTCAACCTCACTGATGAGCAGATCCACACCCTCTACCGTTTGGACCGGGACACCATAGCCGCCATTGTGGACATGACACAGGCTGACCTTGTCAGCATGATAGATAGCCCAACCGCCATCCCACCCCTACTGAAGGTGGTGTCTGTACTCCACTTCCTGGCCACAGGCACCTACCAGCACACAGTCGGACAGTTGCATGGCATTTCTCAGCCACTGTTCTCACGGACACTATTGCAAGTGCTCGATGCCCTCCTGCAGCACGCAGACGACTACATCTCTCTACCACGCTCAGAGCAGGAAATTACCAACACAAAAGTGGGATTCCATGCACTTGCCGGCATACCGGGTTGCCTTGGTGCCATCGACTGCACCCATGTGGAATTGGTCGTCCCACATGCCATGGAGGCCCAGTACCGCAACCGAAAACAATTTCATTCTCTGAATGTACAAATGGTGTGTGACTCCAACAGGATCATTACACATTGTTGTGCCCGATTCCCTGGATCAACCCATGATTCTATGGTCTTGAGGAACTCCACAATACCACGCTACATGGAGCGACACGCAGGGTACAGATCCTGGCTACTCGGTGAGTCTCATTTCATGCATGATGATGTGGGGTATGTGATGCGGCAATGACCTGGCAGGAAGGGGGGGGGGGGTGTGCGTACGTAGCAATGGCATTCCACATAATTCGTTTATCGTCCACATACAGGTGATGCTGGATATCCACTGAAGAGATGGCTCCTCACACCAGTCCGGAACCCACGGGACCAGCATGAGGAGGACTACAACCATGCCCACTCACGTACCCGTGTAGTCATTGAACAGGCATTCGGCCTACTGAAGACTCGTTTCCGCTGCCTCAGCAGGTCTGGCGGGGCACTCCTGTACCGCCATGAGAAGGTTGCAAAGATGGTGATGGCATGTGTCATGCTACACAACATGTGCGTACGTAGAAATGTGCCCATGCCCCCTGACGCAGAACTGCAAGCACCTGAAGATGGTCATGATGAGGGTGGGGATGTGGCAGCACCTCAAGGAGTCTGCGAGGCACAGGAGGGCCGTGACATTCGTCAGCATCTCATTGATGCATGCTTCTAGCACTCACGCCTGGTGGCTGATACATGGACACGGTACTCGTGGCACTGTGTGTGTCTGGTACATGCACAATATGGACTGTACGCCTATGATGGCCTAGTACACAAAGATCATTGTCCACACATCTCATTGGTTGATCGTGCATTGTTTATGGCATATGTGATATCATGTTAAACACCCTATCGACCCGCCACCCAAGTGAGCCCAACACACCCCCTCCACCCTCCTACCTCCCCCCCGAACACCAGTGTCCAAAGATGCTCATTGTCAGTGGGCAGTCGCTATTGCAAGCCCCCTCTGCGGGTATCAGGGGCACCCCTGCCTGTGGAGCGCAGGTTCCTCCCAGATCTACGTTGGGGGCTGCCCTGGACGGAACTTGCAACGGATGATGTCTCTGCCTGCTCACGTCCATGCATGTCCCTAAGGGTTTGTGAGAGCTCAGTGAGCACACGGCGCACTGCGGCAAGTTCGGCACATGCGTCTTTGGACGTCGCATGCAGTTCCCCCCTCAGGCTCTCGGTGCTTCTCTCCATTTGGACTCTCAGGCTCTCGGTGCTACTCTCCATTTGGACTCTCAGGCTCTCGGTGCTACTCTCCATTTGTGCCCTTAGTGTCTCTGTACTTCTCTCCATTTCTGCCCTAAGTGTCTCAGTTGATGTTTCTATGTCTGCCTTAGTGCCCCCACATTCATCGGCATGGTCCTTGAGGAGCGTGGCCAGTTGCTGCTGTTGCACGATTAACTGGTCGAGGGACTGTTGCCTCTGCTGGGCCATGGCCATTTGCGGTGGTGTCACAGAGTGGCTGTTCGCCTCATGTTGCCCTGCCACAGGGCTTGTGGGGGATGGCCAGTCGTCGTCTTGTGGGTGCCCCTGCGTGGTATCCTCATGGTGTACGGGATGGGACAGACAGGGGGATTGGGACAGGTCATGGATGGATCTGACTTCGACATCCCCGTCTTCTGTGTCGGAGCATGCTGCCATTAATGGGGTGTCACCTATGGTGCTGCTGCCACCAGAGGCAGTGCCTTCTGTGGCATCCATTGGGGGGACCTGTGGTGCTGCTGTTGTGGGCATGCTGGCTGCTGGGGTGCCTGTTGATGTTCCCTCCTCTGTGCTGCCACCTGATTTGTGCTGCTGCCGTGTCTTGATGCGTGCAGCTGAGGTGGAGGGTCTTTGGCCGTTGGTCTTGGCCCTCTTTGCAGGTGTGCTGGTAGGGGTGTCCTGAAGCTCGTCGTTTGGATCGGACCCTGTGGTGGAGTAAAGGAGGGCGAGCGTTATTAATGGGTCTGTGGGAATTGGAATGGCAATGTATCACATGCATTGGGGTGGTACCTGAGGGTGATTTGGGTCGGGGCCTTGGAGGTGCTTTCATTTGTGTGTGGAGTGAGGGTGCAGTTGTTTGGCAGCCTGCAGTTAGGGTGTGCCTGCTGCACGTGTAGTGGGTGTTTTTGGGGTTTTTAATTATTTATGTATTTATTGTGTGTTTTAAAGTGCGCTATCAGGCCAATGTGTGTGGACGTTCTCCTGGCCATGTGTTTCTGTTGCACTATGTGGACACATGGTACTTCACATGATTGGACATTGTGGATTTGGCATTGTTTTATTTGGGCCACCTTCCTGATTCTTCGGATGTCTGCACTCCTTTCTCCATCCCTCCGACTCCCTCTATACTCTCCATTCCAATGGTGGAGGCACAGATTTCTTCCCAGGGGGTCAACTTGATGGGTGATTCCGATCCTCCCCCGGTGGCTGTGGCAATGTTGCGGTTGGCAGAAAGTATGCTACGGACGCGTATCCGCAGGTCGTCCCATCGCTTTCTGCATTGCTGTGGGTTGCGGGGTGCGGTCCCCACCGCACTTACCCGCTGTGCCACCAGAGCCCATATGGCCTTCTTGTTCGCAAGTGCCGTCCTGGTCATTTGCGTGGAGAAGACGGCGGCGGCATTCTACTGGAGGGTCTCTGTTAGCACGGTGAGTTCCTCACGGGAGAAGTGGACCTGCCGCTTGCGGTCGCACGCTTTCTTCGCTACTTTTCCCATTTTTCTTGGTTTCGCTAGGGTGGATGACGGGTTGGGGTGTGTCTCAGGGTAGTGTTTTTAGTGGTTGTGTGGATTTTGTGGTTTTATAGGTGTACGGCGGGATGTTTCCCGTTCCGGGCCCATGTTTTTACTTCCGTTTCCGTATATTTACGGTCACCGTACTTTCCGGTTGGCGCTCACTGCGGTGTCCGCTAAGATGGGTGGCGGTATTGCACCTAGGACGCCGTACGGCGGCGGTGTGGGCCGTTTTGGGGTCATTTCCGCCATCGCGGACTTTGCACTTCCGCCATGCCGTGGTGCTCGTGCCCGATGGGTCGGAATGGCCCGCACTTTGCTCCATCGTGCAATGGCGGAAACGCTATTTACGCTGTGGCGGTCCGGTCAGTCACTTTCCGCCAGGGTCGTAATGAGGGCCATTGTCTTTGATGGAGGCACAATTTGGTAGTTGATTAGTTTGTCTGTGCTTTCATAAGAAAACTACACCCATCAGACTGTTCTTATATAAAAAGTTAAACGAATTAGGGTCTTGCCGGAAGCAATGGTTACTCCAATGAACCATCAGCTTCTCATTTAAATGTTCTGTCCATAGCAAGAGATTGTTACATGTTTAGGAATTGCCCAGACTCCATTGAGACCTACAGGGTAAAGCCTGCTGGACCATGTGGGCCGGGGAGGAATGGTGGGGAGAGAGGTGTTGTCGCCAGGGTCTAACTGGGAATGGGGAGAAAGTTGGCCCCATTGGGACTTCAAGGGTACAGCCTGCTGGACCATGGGAGCCGGAGAGGAATGGTGGGTAGAGGGGTATTGTCGCCAGGGTCTGACTGGGAATGGGGGGAGAGAGTTGGCAGGTCTTTGCCAGAGTCGAGGTAGAAGAAGTCTGCTTAGTGGCTCGCTAGAATTCTAGTGGATGCTCCTGCCTGCGGTGGGCTAGCACCCATCGGCGTGGGGCCCTGTGTGGCTGCAGAAACTGTCCAGGGCAGGCCCGATTACAAATATCTCAATTAATTGTACTTGCACCTAACAAAAGTTTAACTACAAAAGAAAAAAGTCTCACGGTGAAGAGTAGTGACGGTAGCAACATTAATTAACGCCGCAGACTGGGCCAGAGACTCAATTCTGACAGTTCCAACACGTGGAGGCGATTACCCATCTAACACTTTCCCACTCACACTAGCCATGTTCCAATCTCAAATATGTCACAGCCTGACCTGAGGGAGATGAGCTTGGCAGAGATAACAGGCAGCAGCAATCACTGCATTTTGATTCTTATCGCAAAGATGTGTGAGGATCTCTCTACCGGCTTTATAAAAAGGCCATTACTGCCAACTCGGAAAGAAAATCTCCTAACACTAGAAGGTCATTGACAAAGTACTTTTAAGCAATTGTCAGCTTCTGTAGCGCTTGTCCCTGTCATCGAATGCGCTTGTCCGTCCATCATTGTGCTCGTGCTCATGTACTGAAAATTGCATCCTCCGCAGTGATAGTCAACCGCTGTACACAAATCTTTAATTAGAAATGAAGACTCTTTATCCAGACTTCTTTCCTTTCTGACCATTCTCTGCTCTGCCTTCCCAACCAGCCAACCCACATTTGCAGCAGCTTACTGAATCTCCCCTAGGGTTCCCAGTCTAAATCAAAGTAGATTCTCCCTCCAGGCGCCCGCTCCACCCCTTGCTGACTCCATTCACAAGGCCTTCCAAGACTACAACCGAGGAGCTCTTGCTTCCCCCTTCGAGCATCACTATCCTGCTTGCTATTTCATTCGCTGCGACTGTTCAGCCCTGAATCGACCCTGCCGTCGAAAAGATGAGAACAAATTTCACCTGAACCTTTGGCACTGGTGCAAACCCCTTTCCCCCCTTTCTGCGCTTCCACACGCTCCGATATGTCCTTGACCTTCCTAGTTGATGCTACTACACCAACCTCATCTCTTTCCTCTGCTCTAACCCTTTTAATCTTTTGACGACCCTCCAATCCATGCTCCCTCCGCCACTCTCCACCCTTCGTCTCACCCTGCCACCAACCTTACCTGCTAATTTTTTACTAAAATCGCTAAAATCGGTCACACCCTTACCAACCGCCCCGGTCCCCTATCGTCCCTTCTCATTTCCCCTCCACCTTCTCTCTGATTTTTCACCTCCACTCTGTCTGAGCTAAAACCCATCCTCTACTATACCAACTCCTCCTGTGTTCCTAGAGGCCCCTTCACATCATAGACCATTAATGACTTGACACCCCTTAACTGCACCTTTACCTCCCATCACTTGAACCACTCACTGTCCACAGAAATCTTCCCAGCAGCCTGGATTAAGGTGACCATCATCAGACCTTTCTTGAAAAAACCTACAGATGACCCTGCTAACTGCTGACGGGTTCTTTTCTCCTGCATTATTTGAAAATCTTGATGCACGGGGTGCCCAACCACATTACCACCTACATAGAAAACTATGAATTCAGCAACTACCACCAAGTCCAAGTTTCACGGCAATCACTCCACTTAAACAGAGCTCTCTGCTGTTTCTAAGACCCTCATGCTGCTCCTCACTCCTACGGGAGAGGGAGATTACATCATGGCAGAATTCGTCAAATTCGAATGCGTCAAATTCGAATGCGTCACATTTTTTAGACGAATTTGGCCGCAAATATATGTGTGCGGTGGGTAATCGTGATAATAAAGAAAGGGCAAGTTTGGGGGTTTTGGAGGTCCTTCACCCGCATATATTTGTGGTGAAATGCAAAAAATAAGAAATTAGACGAAATCGAATTCAACAAATCACACACAACCCACTCCCACGTATCCACCACCTTCATCCTCCTTGAACTCTTTACTGCCTTCGAGACTCTTGACCACTCATTACTCCTAAATATTTCTCATTTCAGCAACCCATGCCCTGCCATTGCCTTTCACATAGCTGTTTGCTCCTTTCTGTCTCCTGAAACATTGAAACTAGGTTCAGGTGAAGATGCTGGATTACGCATTTGCACAGTCTGTGACGTTTACCAGAAAACTACGCAAACTTCATGAAGTTGCAAAGTTTTTCGCAGGTGCCATTAAATACCTGCAAATCATGTTGTGCAAATATTTAAATACGCATAGGTTGTTACTAGCGCAATAAATTGTGCTTTGGAGGTGTCGCATTTTTGCGCCCTGTGCAAACATCTCTAAACAAAGAGCATATTCCACTAAGATGCACTCGCTGAACGAAGAAAGGGGAGACAGAATAATTTTTTTTACAACGCCCTGATTACTGAAAATATTTCCTGCAAACACTTGCTTCCATTTCAAAAGGATGATATAGACACGCATGCCAATGGCTGCAGGCAGCCAGAAGGAAGGCTTGCATACCCCTTCCTCTCCCTGTTTTTCCTCCCGTGATTACCCTAGAGTGGTGATTGACTACAAGATACTGACTAGAATGATCTGGATGCATCTTCCGGTCTGCAGTGTGATCCTGAAATGTGTTTCATTCCAAAACACAGGACATTTCTAATTACAGTTATTAGAACTAATTAGTTCATTAGTAGTGATCTTGTTTCACTTTTTTCATTATGTTTAGGAGGGATGGATATTAGGGGTGTAGGAGGCCGAAGCCACAACAATGCTTATTTAATTTCATCCCTTTGCAATGTATGATTTGTTCATATGTTCACAGTGTGTTATACACACACACAACACCACAGAAGAGGCAGACAGGAGCAGTGGCATGCTGGGCCTATCGACCAGGTTGAGGTGGCAGGGGGCAGCGGCAGAGGGTGCATTGAATGGAGATGCTGGAATTGTGTTTGTGTAAAAACACATAAGGCTAATTCTGGATACCATAGACAATAGGGTAACCCGGAAAAAAGACAATGAAAAACATGCTCTGGCAAAGCCAACAGTTTTGGCATTTGCAGTGGTTTATTGCATAATAGGTTTCCAGGCATGGCTGCAAAACGTCTGAGTGTGAGGAGCCATGTTGGGCGATAGATTTGTTTGTGTTAGTGAAGTGTGTCAGTGATGTCTGCAGGTTGGTCGGTAAGTGGCATGGCTTCAGAGGCTGAAAGTGAAAGTTGCTTGGCAGGAGAATGATTGATACTTATTGTTTGTGTGGTGGGATTGGTGTGTGTATGTGATGGGAGTTTGCTAAGAGAGAAGGAGGAAAAATGAGTGCAAGAGTTAAGCTTGTGTGTGAGGTGGGCATATTATTGGCTCAGAGGCAGAGAAAATAAACAAAAATGGATACACTGCTTATAGAGATGTTTCTGAGTTAGAGTTGTTGTTGGGTAAATAGGCTTTAATTTTTAACCAATAGGATACAAAAAAAGGTGTATCGAGTCCCAATTATCTTATTTGTTCGGTTTACGTATCAAAAAAGAGAAAGCAATGTGCATTCACCTAATCAGTTGATAAACCTGTTTGCATCGTTCACAATTGTATTGTAGTTGTCATTTATATAGCTCCTTCTCCCATTCTTGTGGCATCAACGTGTTTTGTGGTAGGAACGCCCACGTGGACCGAAGTCCAGGTATGAGAACATTCTGAGTAAAAGGCTTAAAAGTGCGTGCGTGGATGTGGGCAAGATTAAGAATTAGGTGAGCTGGCTAGGCTCCAGTAAGAAACCCAAGAGGTCAGGCATGTGGACGGGGTCTGAGGGAGGTCACAACAGAACAAAAGAACGCTATTGTCCAGCTAGACCAAAAATTAACGTAGGTTGTCGCTGCATTCTAATGAAAGAGGTGCTGAGGCAAGTCTGGTGTAAGGGTGAAGCTTTTATGTGTCAAGCAGGACAGAATTTTTCGTAGTTGTAGCTGCATTCTTAAGTGTGTGAATGGATAGCCATGCCTGCGGCAGATGTGGAATGATGTCATGAGGCTGAAGCCGCGGGACAGACACAGGTCGGTAGATGGCCTCTGAAAGCACCAACAGCGGAAGCCCACTTGGCAGCGTACAGACCTGCATCTTACTTTAAGCCAGTAGTGCTGCGAGTTCAATACAAAGATACCCCCAAAGATAGGTGCCTGAAGGACAGCTGTAACAGGAGGCACCTAGTATAGAAAGAAGACAGGGCTCGGAACATAGGTGGGAAAGGCAGTTGCCAAGTTGCCACCCCCTGGCTTAATCAGAAGATGCAAGGCACTAATAGAAAAGCGGGGGCCTACTTCTGTGTTTCTACCACCAGAACTGGAGCAGTTACTTAGAGCAGTCTGAGAACCCAGAGACCTAAGACTGCAGAAATGTCAAAACCTTGGCGCAAAAAACGAGAGATCCAGGCATGCAGGCTTAACTCACCACCCCTTTGAGACATCCCCCACCGAACATTGAAGAGGAGAGTGGGGAGCCAAAACCCTGGAAACCCCTGCCCCACTGACTTCCAAATTCTTGGTGCGCTCTCTGGATTCCCTTAAAAAAAGATCTCAAAGACCCCCTTTGCTCGGTGTTGGTAGCGCTGAGGAACGAGATGGCAGATGTGATTGGAGAAAATAGAAGGGACATTGAGAGACTTGGAGGGAAAGTAGATGAGACCGAAAAGGGACTAAACCAGGTGGAATTAATCCTGCTGTCTGAGAGTATTATGGACCTCTAAGAAACCAACAATGTCCTTCAATGGTGTAATGATCTCAAAAACATGGCCAGAAGAAATGATCCCAGAATTCACTTCTGAAAGAAGCCGCAAAGCGGGGAGGACTTAGAAAACTGCATAACACAGCTTTTAATTGAAATACACTTGGATGTCCCACAAGATCGAGTGAAAATTGACGGGGTCCATATAGAGGGACTGGCTATAGATGAAAGCAAAAAGCCACCTTGTGACATAATGGTGAAGCTCCATGATTTTTCGGTAAACAAACTAATCCTCAAAGAGGCGAGGAATAAGAATCAAATACCCTTTCGAGACGCTATGGACCAGATCTTCCAAGATGTGTCTCAATTTTCCCTCACAAGAAGGTCGATAAGGTCAATAACTGAGGAAATACATAAGTGAAATACGGTATGAATAGACCTATCCCTTTGGCCTACATTTCAAACTAGAGGACAAGGTACATACCTTGTTTTCGGAAGAGGGGGCAGATGGAGGCTGTTGTTGGGACTGGATGCTATGATGAATCTGAAATGATTCCCCCAGAAACACTGATCTGTGATCGCTCTCATGTGGCCAGGGAAAGGCAGACTCTTCCTTATCCTGACCCTGGGGTGGCATTCTGCAGGAGGATCACATGGGAGGGGGGTGAACAGGTTGAGAAGAATGGGAAAACCCTTTATATAACTTCCCCAGAGTCCCTACTCTTCCGATGGCATACTGTAAAATTGAAGCTGTGGGAAAAGCTGATTTTACACTGTGGACTCCAAGTCCTACAATTCCAAAAGCCCTGGGACAAAGAAGAGGGCTGCAGGGGCATGAGACTGCAGGTTTCAGCCTATACGTGGTAATGACCCACACCTGAGGGAGCCTGAGAGGCATAAAAGGCCCCCTTTGGTGCAGGCCATAGAGATCAGTAGCAAGAGGTGGAGTAGTTGTGATCCATGTGGCAGCAGAAGCAGAAGTTATGGGAGAGAAGAGACGCTGAGATCACCATTGTTTGCCAAACAGATGGCGGTCAACCGAGGATCTCTTCTGTCTCAGACCGCGATTGCAGAGGTTGCACAGCGGAAATCATTGGGAGTGACGGCTTTGCGCCTGAGGACCGCAGCTGCAGAGGTCATGAAGCAGGAAGTTTACAATTTGAAAGCTTTCCCTATTGTCAGTCGAGCGTCAGTGGCAGGCGAGCATCAGAGAGCCGTGGAAGGGAGGAAAGCTCCTCTATCGACTGGCATGTACTGTGAGAAGCAGAGAAGGACCCAGAGGCAGCGAGGCAAACGGTCACACATGCCAGACCCGGTGAGTTTACTGGTAAATTGTGACACTGCAGCACTCCGTAACCGCCAGCTGGCCAAGTCCAGGGGCCTTATGCACAGAAACAATATAAGCAGAGTGAAGTGTAAAAATAAAATTGAAGACCAAACTGATATAAATCAGACTAACCATTATGGGGCCGATTCATGGAACAAACGTGCGCCGAAAATCTTGGCGCAAGCAGGCGCAAGCAGGCGCAAGCAGGCGCAAGCGCAAAAAACAGGCGCACGCGCACGTGTGCGATTCATGGAAGTCCCTGCGCGTGTTTACCTCGGGATGTGCGCCAAACCTGTGCATGGCGCACAAGTCACTGCAACATCCCGAAAGGCGTGCGCGATGCGCACAGTGAAAGCGCACAACCTCGGCGCATACACCAGAAAGTGGGCGGAACACGGGGCGTAACGCGCGGAATGGGGAACAACGCGCGAAAATAAGGGTGTAACTGGGGATGTACTGCAGGGAAGAAGACGGAACGCCCACAAGCACTCGAACCACACGTATTCATGGAATCGAATAGGGCAAAGCCACGCACAGCCAAAGACACGCACAAGCCGAAACACGTCCGCCACACGAAGGCAGGCGGTAGCGTCCCTGCGCATTACAAAAGTGGCAACATACAGCAATTGGGCCTGTGCGAGCGGGGCACGTGTATATCGGGGGTGCACGGGAAGTTACTGCTGCGTGTATTTCAGGGGTTCGCGTGAACTTTTTCACGCGATCGGGCCTGGGGGAGCGGGCTGCGTGTATTTCAGGGGTTCGCGTGAAGTTTTTCACTCGATCGGGCCTGGGGGAGCGGACTACGTGTATATCAGGGGTTCGCGTGAAGTTTTTCACGCGATCGGGCCTGGGGGAGCGGGCTACGTGTATATCAGGGGTTCGCGTGAAGTTTTTCACGCGATCGGGCCTGGGGGAGCGGGCTACCTGTATTTCAGGGGTTCGCGTGAACTTTTTCACGCGAACGGGCCTGGGGGAGCGGGATACGTGTATATCAGGGGTTCGCATGAAGTTTTTCACGCGATCGGGCCTGGGGGAGCGGGCTACGTGTATTTCAGGGGTTCGCGTGAACTTTTTCACGCGATCGGGCCTGGGGGAGCGGGCTACGTGTATATCAGGGGTTCGCGTGAAGTTTTTCACGCGATCGGGCCTGGGGGAGCGGGCTACGTGTATATCAGGGGTTCGCGTGAAGTTTTTCACGCGAACGGGCCTGGGGGAGCGGGCTACGTGTATATCAGGGGTTCGCGTGAAGTTTCACACGCGATCGGGCCAGGGGGAGCGGGCTACGTGTATTTCAGGGGTTCGCTTCACGCGATCGGGCCTGGGGGGGAGTGGGGTACCACTCACCGTCTGCCTTGCGTGTAGAAGTATGCATAGCCAACACCCGCTGTGAAGTAATAGCGTGTGAACCCCAATGGATGGAAAACACACGCACCGCACGAAAAGCACGTACAGAGCAGTTTAAAGGCACGCGGGATCTCCAAGCCCTGCCAGGGCAACGCCCATGCGCGAAACGTCACAGACGCGCTTACGCTGTAAGGGCCTTTGGTCCAATGAAATCGCGTACGCGTGCTGACGCGCTTACGCGCTAAGGGCCTTTCCTCGAATTTCACGCTAACGTGCAGGATTTTCACGTGCCAAATCATCCCGTATCAAGCTGGCCACGCGAAAACACACGGAAGACCACGCTCCTGCCCAGAAGGCCGAATTACTGCCCCCCAGTGCCCCGAGCAGCCTCCCACGTGCCATCTGCTGCTGCCTGCCTGCCTGCCTGCCTGCTGCCACCGTGCCCTGCCATTTGGTGCCTGCACATCAGCCATCTGCAGGGGCCCAGTTGCTGTGTCCACCCCTGCTGGAACAGAAGACTCCCGACTCGGATAACATCGCTCCACAGCCCAGCCCCAGGACCCAGTTGCCCACCCACTCCTGCCCCTGGGGTTGCCATGTCGGGCACATCAACATCTGGCACCAGTGGCAACCCCCGGCCAGAGGGGCAGAGGGGCACCAGCTTCACTGCCACCGAAGTTGGTGTCCTGGTGGAGCATGTCCTGGGGCAGTATGATGCCCTCTTCGGATCGTCCCGCGCCAACAAGGAAGGACGGGAGAGGATCTGGGCCGACTGTGTGGTTGCCATCAACGCGGAGGGGGTGGCAACCCGCACCATCCAGAAGGTCAAGAAGCGCTGGGAGGACTTGAGGTCCAGGACCCTCATAAAGGCCCGGCGCCTCGTGGAGGGGGGCCGGGGCCGCATGAGTTCCATCCAGATGAGGGTCCTGGAACGCGTACACCCAGCGCTCCACGCCCAGGTCCTTGAGAGGGAGACCCGTCTGGAGTTGAGCGGTAAGTGGCCAAGCATTGCTGTGTGAGACAGGGCATGTTGCAGTGTGCTGGTTGTCTGATACTTGCCTGTATGTGTGACATAGGCCATGTACGCATGTATGTGTGCAGGGACATCATGGTAATGCATGTGCGACCAGTAATGTGTGAACCGCACGGTTGTTGCATGTGTTTAAATGCGACATGGGGAGCCCTATGCAGATTGTACATATGAGAGCATGGCAGTCTCTGTTCCTGGACATGGGTGGGGGTGAGGGATGGGTGCTGATGCCAGGTACATATATGGTATGCATGTCTGTGTGCCTGACCTGCGTGTCTGTGATTTGTGAATGCCATGGATGCATGACACATGTCTGTGACAATGTACAGATTCACTGATGCAGCCTAGTCATCCTTGTATCCACTGTGATTGGGGTGTACGGGGCCAGATGGATGTGACTGAGGTGAAGTGTGTGCATGTGATAGGCATGACCCATGATGCATGTGAGTTCCATTACATTGTATGTTTCGAGAGTCCATTGGACATGTATGGAAATGTCCATGGCACGCACCATGACTGTCACTGTGTGTGTTTTGCCTGGACTGACACATGTGTTGTGGAGGAACATGATGGAAGTGTACTTTGACAGTGGCACTCATCTGCTACTGCTTCCTGTCTAGGGGACAATTGTACAGTACCCTGATGCTTGTGTTCTATGTCTCCCTCTACGCAGCGGCTAGTGAAGAAGAGGGCGGAGACGGCGCTGTGGAGCAAGGCGGTGGGGATTCCCCCACGGCTGCAGCGGAAGGGGTGGGTGAGCCCCCACAGGGGCCTGCTACGGCGGAAGACGGTGAGGAGCCATCCAGGTTGGTGGTTTCCACAGAGGAGGAGGAGGCCGCCACTGAGGCGCACATGGGGCCTGGTGGGGGCATCCCTGCTGGTGCAAGTGGTGCAGTCCAGGGGCAGGGGCAGGAGGCAGCACAGGTCACCGTGGAGGGGCCTGTGCATGTCGCTGTCCCTGACCCTGTGGGTGCACCACCATGCACCAGCAGGGATGCCCCGTCCCAGGCCCATCCGCAGGTAGAGGGGATGTCCATGTCATCTGACTCCCCTCCACCTGCGGACGAGGGGACCCCTGGCCGTATGGAGAAGGTCCTGATTGGGGTCGCGATGCGCACGGCTGTGATTCGTGATGCCGTGCGTGCTTCCCAGGAGGAGCACGCACGTCATCACGAAGAGCACCGTGCCGATGTGGCCCAATTGGGATCGTCCATGTTCTGGGGTTTCCTGCATGTGTCGGCCAATCTGGCGGCCCTCTCCTCCTCTGTGGAGACTATACGCCAGTCGTTCTCCTTGCCGTCTTCCGGCCCAGATGCCACCAGGGCCCCCTGTGGACCTGCCCTGACCAATGCAGCCAGCTCGGTGGGGATCCCATCCCTGCTATAGTCGGGAGTCAGAGGTCCAGCAGGGGTGGACACCACAGCAACTGTACCCCAGCAGATGGAGGATGTGCCGGCGGCATCATCAGGCAGGGCACGTGCACGACGGCGTCGGTGGATTCCATCAGCCTGGATGCCGTCGTGCTGGCAGAGGCAGTGGCGTTGGAGGCAGCAGCAGAGTCAACGTGGGAGGCATCATGGCTCGGGGCCATCAACATCGGAGGGGCAGGCATTGGCCGGAGGGCAGGAGGATCCAGGACGGGAAGTGTCTTCCGTGTGGCAGCGGTTGGGCCAGCAGATAGGTGCGGAGCGGCGGCGGGTGGAAGAGGCGCGGCTCACAATGGTGAGGGCGGAGAACTCCATGCGGAGGGACCTGAGGCGGGCCGAGTGCCTCGAGGCAATCCGCAGGGGGTTGGAGGAGGAGATGGCGTCGTCCCTGCGGACCTTCGGGGCCATGGAACAGGACCGCCTCCGGGACATCGAACAGGAGTTCGATGATGCCCTGGCCCGGAACACCACGGAGTGAGCCGCTGGACTTGCCCGCCGCCTTTGTATATAGTTATATAGTTAGTGTTAGGTTTCCTTTATTCTTTTTTTTTATTTGGTTGCGATTGGACAATGCGCCACATTTTTGTATGTAGTTCAGTTATTAGTTAGTTGTCATAGTTAGGTTTCATTTGGTTGGGCTCATGGACCCGGGATTATCTTGTAAATAGTTCTTTAATGGATTTTTTTATTTTCTGGATTTTTTTCATCGCCATGGAGCAATGGTTTTTGTTTATCATTTACACTTGGATTACTTTTCTGACTGTGACTTTGGACACCATTTATTTTGAGTGTGCTGTGTGTTTTTGATTATTTTTCATGGACATTCATCTTCTTTTGGTTGTTTTGCTTTGTGGTTTTTCTCATTTCATTTTCATTCAAGTTGATTTTAAATTCATTTTTATTTTCATCCTTCAATGTGTCGTATCATCTCATTGCTTTCATGCATGTCATGTTGGTTGTTTTAACATTCACTTGCAGCCATTGTGTGTGACAGACGTGTTCATTTGCATTATTTACATTGGGTGTATAACATGTAATTGCCTTTGATATGTGGGTGGATGTGATAGTTGGTTGGGCCTTTTGGCAGGGGAGGATGGCCATTACGGACATGATTGGGGATTGGTGGGACCCAGGTGCAGGGGGGCATGGATGGGACATGGGCGAGGGCCTGGTGGAGGGTGCCCCATGACTGCTGGGGGTGGGGGTGGTGGGAGACATGTATGGGGGCCTGGTGGAGGGTGCCCCTGGTGGCTGGGGGGTGGGGGTGTTGGGAGACATGAGTTGCACATGGGTGGGGGCCTGCTGGCAGGTGCCCCACAGTGCTGGGGGATCGGGGGGGGTGGGAGACATGGGTGGGAGCCTGGTGGAGGGTGCCCCTGGTGGCTGGGGGGTGGGGGTGGTGGGAGACATGAGTTGCACATGGGTGGGGGCCTGCTGGCAGGTGCCCCACAGTGCTGGGGGGTGGGGGTGGGGAACATGAGTTGGACATAGGTGGGGGCCTGCTGGCAGGTGCCCCACAGTGCTGGGGGTGGGGGGGTGGAGAACATGAGTTGGACATGGGTGGGGGCCTGCTGGCAGGTGCCCCACAGTGCTGGGGGTGGGGGGGTGGGGAACATGAGTTGGACATGGGTGGGGGCCTGCTGGCAGGTGCCCCACAGTGCTGGGGGGTGGGGGTGGTGGGGAACATGAGTTGGACATGGGTGGGGGCCTGCTGGCAGGTGCCCCACAGTGCTGGGGGGTGGGGGGGTGGGAGACATGTGTGGGGGCCTGGTGGAGGGTGCCCCTGGTGGCTGGGGGGTGGGGGTGGTGGGATACATGGGTGGGGGCCTGGTGGATGGTGCCCCTGCACTGCTGGGGGGTGGTGGGAGACATGGGTGGGGGCCTGGTGGAGGGTGCCCCTGGTGGCTGGGGGTGCAGGGGGACATGCGTTGGTGGGCAGTAGTGCAAGTTGACATGTGGGTTGGCTGGGGGGCATGGCCATGGTGGATGGGGTGCCTGCAGGACATGTGCAGGGTAGGCCCCTGTGGTGTGAGCCACCTGCAGGGGCCGTGGAGGGTGTAGAGGGAACACCTGGGAGGACCCACACGTGCAATTCACGTGTGGTGCTCCCCGCGCACCCCTGTAATACACGTAGCCTGATGGAATCGCATGTGGAACTTCCTGCGCACCCCTGAAATGCACGTACCATGCTGAAATCGCGTGTGGAACTTCCCCCGCACCCTGAAATACACGTACCCTGCTGGAATCGCGTGTGGCACTTCCCATGCACCCTTGAGATACGCGTACCCTGCTCGCACGGGCCCAATTGCGTGTGGAAATTCCCGCGCACCCCTGAAATACACGTACCCTGATGGAATCGCGTGTGGAACTTCCCGCGCACCCCTGGAATACACGTACCCTGGTGAAATCGCGTGTGGAACTTCCCGCGCACCCCTGGAATACACGTACCCTGCTGAAATCACGTGTGGCACTTCCCGCGCACCCCTGAGATACGCGTACCCTGCTCGCACGGGCCCAATCGCGTGTGGAAATTTCCACGCACCCCTGAAATACACGTACCCTGCTGAAATCGCATGTGAAACTTGCCCCGCACCCCGAAATACACGTACCCTGCTGAAATCGCGTGTGGCACTTCCCGCGCACCCCTGAGATACGCGTACCCTGCTCGCACGGGCCCATCGCGTGTGGAAATTTCTGCGCACCCCTGAAATACACGTACCCTGCTGAAATCGCATGTGAAACTTCCCCCGCACCCCGAAATACACGTACCCTGCTGAAATCGCGTGTGACACTTCCCGCGCACCCCTGAGATACGCGTACCCTGCTCGCACGGGCCCAATCGCGTGTGGAAATTTCTGCGCACCCCTGAAATACACGTACCCTGCTGAAATCGCATGTGAAACTTGCCCCGCACCCCGATATACACGTACCCTGCTGAAATCGCGTGTGGCACTTCCTGCGCACCCCTGAGATATGCGTACCTTGCTCGCATGGGCCCAATCGCGTGTGGAAATTCCCGCGCACCCCTGAAATGCATGTACCATGCTGAAATCGCGTGTGGAACTTCCCCCGCACCCCGAAATACACGTACCCTGCTGAAATCGCGTGTGACACTTCCCGCGCACCCCTGAGATACGCGTACCCTGCTCGCACGGGCCCAATCGCGTGTGGAAAATCCCGCGCACCCCTGAAATGCACGTACCATGCTGAAATCGCGTGTGGAACTTCCCCCGCACCCCGAAATACACGTACCCTGCTGAAATCGCGTGTGGCACTTCCCGCGCACCCTTGAGATACGCGTACCCTGCTCGCACGGGCCCAATCGCGTGTGGAAATTCCCGCGCACCCCTGAAATGCACGTGCCATGCTGAAATCGTGTGTGGAACTTCCCCCGCACCCTGAAATACACGTACCCTGCTGAAATCGCGTGTGGCACTTCCCGCGCACCCCTGAAATACACGTACCCTGCGGGAATCGCGTGTGGAACTTCCCGCGCACCCCAGTGATACAAGTAGCCCGCTTGCAGTGCTGGTACAGGGTTGGCGCAGCCCTTTGCGCTGGATTGGGTATATTGATGGCTTTTCCCTGCGCGAGAGGCGTTCTTGGGGGCATAACTGGCGCTGCTGCAGGGTCGCTGCGCCACTGTGCGCCACGGCTGGTTTTGGTGGCTGGAATCCATGAATACGCTGTGCGCGGAAATGGATTTTAGCGCACGCGGCTGGCGCAGGGATTCGCACGCGCACACTGTGCGCCAGCCGCGTGCGCCACTTTTGCGCTGAATTCTATGAATTACCCGCTATGTTGCAAACCAAGCTGACTTAAAAAGGAGCAGGTGGCAGAACAAGAACTTACTATCAAACCAGAAGGATGTGATTGTATTTATGTGGTTCAGATTAAAGGCAACAACAAGAGCGAGCAATAACCCGACAATCCAACACAAAGAACTATTGCCAAAGCCAAAAGAAAATCATAAACAGGCAGGTTATAAAGAAGCACCATTGCCAGAGGCAAGAGAGCGCAATTAGGAATTCAAGTCTGTAACACATATTGCCCATATGTAAAGGAGGTCATAAGAGGATCTGGCTTAAACCCACATTGCCAAAGCCAAAGAAGTGTGAGAGTGAGAGAAAACCATTGTCAGCATTTGGCTAATCTGGAAGTTGTGAGACAAGAGTGGAAGGAGGAATGTCCTTCTGATAGAAGGTATTCAGGACGATTGGAGCATAACCTGCATTGCAATCACAAGTGTGTAACAAACAGCACCAATGGGTTTCTTGTTTTCCCAGAAGAAATACTGAAACTTGATGTTGTGAAGCAGAAGACATTGATAATTTGTGTGAAGATCACCTTTACCACGGAAGTACTTGTAGTTAGTAGTTAATTCTGTCATGGCAGGAGAGTACACCAGAGCAGAGGACCATGCAGTAGTAGGCCTGGTAGGTGAGTGGACCAGGTGGAAGTCATTGAAGTACTGTGGTGTGGTTAAGATGTTTTTGTGAACTGATACAGAATCATCCTGACAAATTAATATAGCTGAAGTAAGTGTTGTCTGAATTGCTGCAGAATTATTTAAGATTTTTGTTTTTTAAAGTAGTGTTTTGTGAACTGTTGCAGATTATTCTGACAGACATTTTTGTTGATCTCAATGAAATATGGAAGTATTCATGCTTTATGAGAAGAAGTTGTTTTGAGCTTTTTGTCACAAGTGGACAGAGGAAAACCTTGTTGAACATTTTGGAAATGTTTGTTGAACATTTTGTTATCAAGTTTGGAACCAAAAGAACTGAAGTGGAACTTTGTTACAAGACAGGATTTCTTTATCTTTTTGGAACTGTTGAAAAGAATCCTGCTGGAATCTGGGGAAGGGGAAAACAACCAGATTATAAGGAGAGACAGTTATCAGATTATGAACATAACTGATCCATTTTTTATTTGAACTGCCATATATTATCTTGTTGAGCTTTTGTACATACAAGTGTAAGGGACAGAAGCCTTTTGTTACAGTGTTTCCTTTAATTTCATTTAGGCACAGGAATCCTCGTCAGGGTAGGGATAGTGAGGTGTTTATACAACCGTTTGAGTTGATAAAATGGCATCTTTTGAAAAATCTTCCCAAAGTTGTCAGCATCTCATTTCTTACCCTTAACAATGCACAGTCGGAAAAAAAAGCTTCAGAGGTCACTTTGAAGGCAACTACGAGTGGAGGCACACGTAGGGAGCTGAGGCATACATAATCAACCAAAACAGCTACAAGATGAGACAATATTGACGGCTGGTACAACTGCAGTGTGTTTAGGCTATTTCCAAGATAAGGGGAGGGGTTGCTCTCATTGAATTTGTAACAATGGCTGCTGGAGTGGAGTGGAACGGGAAGAGGAGGAAAGATTATTATTGCCTTATGTTACTATGTTTACATGCTCCATAGTTGGGGTTTACTTTGAGCCCCCGGGAAACCAAGGGTGACATTTACGTGTTGGTTCAGGTGTTGGAGTAGGAAATGCCACCTTGAGTTACTGAATTTCCTATGGGGAGTGAATCAAAGGGGTTTGTATGTTATCAGGGGCATATCGCTGCGGGGGGGAAGTGACACTCTAAGGAATATGTTGCGATGGTAAACACAAGGAATCCTTATGTTTGGCGCTGGCACTTCCAAGTACTTAAATCACTGAAGGATGATAGAGGTCATGAGATCACAATGTCTATATTAGCATGAGCATTACTCTAAGGCCTCTGAACACGAGTGGATTTAATAACCCTAACAAAATATTTCAATTATATATTTTTTTAATTTCTTTTATTGACAATAGTTTAGAAAAAGAAATCAAACTTTTTATGTCATCCTCTAATTTTCACATATAGAAAAAACAAGAAACAAGATCAACGCCAAATGCTCTATCCAACATTTATAACTTCTGAACTTTAGGTAAAATCATGTCCATAAAATTAATTAAAGTACAAGTTAATTGAACATTGTTACCAGACAAAAGGTAACTCCACCATGCAGACATGTTATTGTTCCTCGGTGCAAACTGTCCCAAATGCAGTGCACGTTGACTAACGACGCTCAAGCACTCTGTTATCAAATGCTTTGTAGATTCGACCGCTGTCAGACAAAACCGACACTGATTTGACTTTGTGTTTGAATCTTTATGCCAAGTCAGAACTTAATTTGTCTTGTATAGATTCAAACGAAATCTTATAAATTGATCACGATGATATCTTGAGGGAAATCTAAGCAAGTATTTTGGTAGAACATCTAATTTATGCATCGAAGTACCTAAATTAATTGCAGAAGTTAGCATCCTACTTTTCTCGATGTTCGTTATCCAACTCCATTGCCAGAGTTTTTTCTTGGCAATTTGTGGCATCTGTAATACTTGTTGCATAGAAATGTCAGCGTCACTTAATATCGACAGTAGTTTTTGTTCCCAACTGTTCAAAGTGTCACAGACAAGTGTTTGCTCTTGGTATTTAGGATCAAGTAAGGCTTTGGCGCTGGGGTCAACCGCATTTTGCGCAAGGCGACAATTGATTTCCAAAGTACAGTTGTATACATGGAGACCAAACGAAGTTCGTAACGTAGCGCAACAATCGGAACATTATCCGGCAAGTTAAGCACCTTTCGCCAAAATTTCGCTTCAAGTTGGCACCAAAAACCAGCATCGATATTCCAGCTGGCTTCACTTCCAAATGATATGGCCGGAATCACTTTTTGCCGATAGAAAGTTTTTACTGGTCCATATGTGAACTTGCCATACATTCTGTGAAGTTTTAAACCTTGAAGAGCAAACATCCACATTCTGGAAGATAGATCATGCATCCAATTCCATTCATGGATTCAGATGTTAAATATTACACCCAAATATCGAATACTATCTGTCTGAGATGCTGTCTCGTTGTTTAACCTCCACTTAAAAGTTTTCTTTTTTTGTTGAGTTTTTGGACCCAAAGCGATTATTTTAGATTTTTCCACATTTATTGACAACAGATTAGAGTCCAGGTAATATTGTAATGATGACAATAGTCTTTGGAGCCCAATTTCCGTTGAGTCAAGTAACACCACATCATCCAGATGACACAACTTAACGGTTGTCCGTTAACTTAAGGAGGGAATACCTTGGCACTTTGTAAAGCGTTATGTAAATCCGAAATGAACAGTTTGAATAACGGAGCGTTTTTATTTCATCTGCTAATTCTCCCTGTGCATTCAACCGTACTCTGATCGTTGTATTTGTGTACATGGCCATCAAGGGTTGAAGCAAGTCTTCTGAGCAATTCCAGGTTTTTAATTTAGTCCAAAGTAGCTGTCGATCGACAGAATCAAACGCCTGTTTTAAGTCTACAAATGCAAAAAACAATCATTTTTTCTGTTTATGGGTGTCGAGCTTGGTCAAGTTCAAAAGAATCAAATTTAACTCTACTCCAACCCCTTTTGTAAAGCCAGTTTGTCTTCTGCTTGTTAAGTTCGACTTTTCAGCCCACACAGTGATTTTCTGCTGAAGGAAGGACCCAAACATTTTTCCCATTGTGTCTAATAGCGCTATTGGGCGGTAGTTGGACGGGTCTGCTCGGTTACCTTTTTTAAACACCGGCACTACCACCGCGCTTTTCCAAGAATCAGGAACCGCTTTTGTTGCTGCTATTGTCTCGAATAAGATTTTGATAAATGGAGCCCACTCATCTTTGTTAGTTTTTAACATCAAATTTGAGATTCCATCAGGGCCAGCTGCCCTCGAGTTCTTCAGTGCTCTTATTGCTTTTTCAAAGTCAATTTCTGATTCTGTAACCTTCCAATGACACGTCGTCAAATTTGAAGAAGCATTGTCAACATTCATTGGTGAATCAAAAACTGCTGAGAAATGATCTATCCATTTTGCTGCGTTTACTCCATTGGAGAGCGCAAAAACTTGCTTTATATGACCAGTCTTGATGATTTCCCATGTTTCTGCTGTCATTTTGTAGGATCAAACGTAACATTGCTTCTGCTTAGTTTTGTTCACGAGATGCATTGAAGGATCGTACCCAGTTACGATAATGTAGCCGCCGCTTCTTCAGTCGACTAATGTTCTTGGTGTCTTTGCTTTTTCTTATTATACGAAGATCTTTTTGTAGCAGTTTTTTTGCTTCCCAGATTTCCGAGCTGTGTTGATGTTTATGACTTATTGTTGCACCCTATTTTTGTTTTCATTTTTTTACAAACAGCATAAGGAATGGCATATAGTTCGACTTACTGACCGTTGGGTCATGTTTTTCAAATTCAGCTGTTAGTGTCTTTATTTGTTTACTATTCAGCCGTAATCTATTCAAGCCACTATTGATATTTAAATTACCCTCCAAACATACAGACATTTTTGTGAATGGCCAGTCCCAATTTACTACCAAAGCGTCATGATCACTTTTTTGTGTCTTCTTCATGTTTAGCTCTGTTATAAAGCTGTGTAGGTTTTTTGAGACCCATATGTAGTCTAAAGTATTTTTTAGATCACCACAATGGCAAGTTTCCGCGGCTGGGATATCTCCCTTATTACAACCAATTAACATTGCACAATGACGTAGAGCAAGTTCATATTCCCATTTTTCGCCACGATTTGCCTGTTCAATTGGAATTTCGCAGTCACCAGCCGATAGTCGAGCTGACGTTCGGTCACACCAAGAATAATTCAAATCACCACATACTGTAATAAATGGGTCTTCAAAAGCTTACACACAATCATCAATTTGATCTGTTATCGATGTTATATAAACAGCATCTCGATCATTGCAGAATTCCAATATGTGTTTAGAATTATTAGATGATGTTTCCTATCGGCATCGCGCTCAAAGCTTTGCAGGATTGTTACTTGAACAAACAAATTCGGGTTGTATGAACTTAACACCCCCCAGCCATAAGAATTCTTGATCATCGTGATTAATCCCGAAAAAGGCCGACCAAATAGGTTTTTTCCAGCCGAATTTAAGAATACTGAGTAACCATCACAGCTTGGAGTTTTGCACAACCACGATTTTTGCAAACAGATTATCAAATTCCCAGACTCTAATGGACAGTCTTCTTGAAACAAATTAGTAAAACCGTGTGTGTTCCAAGAGGTTAGTAACTGGGACGAGGGGCTATCTGGGATTCAAGCTATCTATTGTTTCTTTGTGGCCAGATATTTACATTGGCATTTTGTAGGTTTCCGATTTGCCAAGCCGTTTGACCTTGGTTTTTGCTGTTTCCACAATGCATCTTTTTTCTGCTCCGTGGTAGAGAAGTTCTGATGTTTCAGTGCGTCTGACGTCTGCAACGTCTGACAATCATCTTTCCTGGTCAGGTCAAAACAGAAGAACAACAGTTCTTCTCTTGCATCCATTAATGGCTTTACCAACCCTTTGGATTTCAGATGTAGAATCACCCAGTCAGATCTTTGTTCTGTTATATATTCAACTATTGCTATGTCATCGGATCTGATATTACAGAGCACCGGAATTGTGTGAAGCAGATTCATTACATTAGAACGATTCTTTTCTTCCAAGATGTTTTCTATCTCTACTTTCCAGATATAAGGGATGATAGACCCTGTTAAGGACTTGCTGGTCTCGGAATCTGGCTCAAAAAATGTTTGTTTTGGGGCAGTAGTGTGTTTCGGATTTAATTTTGATGCAATATGCTGACCCTGCCCCAATACTTTGTTTTACAATTTTTCTTTGACCTGATAACACCACTCTTGCCATTTCATTTTCTTTGCTTTTATTTTTTTGTGACCCACTCTGCTGCATTGGAATTTCAGGGATAAGTTTCAGTGCTGTAGTATGAAGAGTATCGGTCTCTGCCATGGCTATACATTCGTCAGACAGCGGCTCATCTTCATCTTCTATTGAGTAGGTTAAAAGATTGCACAGATCAATTGAGGATTCAACACTTACATTGACTGATGTTTCAGTGACCTCTCGTGGTCTTTTTGCCAAGTTTGCAATGCTCGGGTCCACTAAGATTTGTGCTGGTGTTTTTCTTTTAAGATGAAACAAACCGGCCTCTGAAGTATTTTTGTATTTATTTCAGCTCTCGGGGGTGTTGTTAAATTCCGAATAAATCTCTTGGCTTCATTAGAGTGTAAGCGTTTGGTTGGAGGCCCTGCTTTTGTTATTTTTATGATGCTTTTTTTAGATGTTTTTTCTTGTTTCCCAGACTCTTTAGCACCTGATAAACTAGCTGGATTTATTGATTTTGCACTGCCAGAAAAGATTCCAAATGAAACTTTGGGTACTCTTATAACATCGCTCTTCGATTTGGGCTCTGCGCTGTTTAGACCAGCCTCCACTTGGCCATCGGTATTTAACATCCTTTGCACTGAGATTTCATCATTCTGGCCAATTTGAACATTCCCGGTTGTTGGTACAGCTATAGAGTCTGAGTCTGGTCCTTTATTTGTAACCGTTGATTGGGCCTTTGTACTGGTTGTTGAACTTACATTATCTGCCGTTGTGCTGGACAAGCTGGAAGAGTTGCATCATTTCCACGAACAGCATGCGAACCACATACAGTGTTTAATTCTTTAACAAGCTTACCCGTTGCGGATTCATGGTTTTCGACCCTGTGAGAACAGAGGTTGGTATTATGGCAACAAGCTTGGTGAACCGGAGCGTTATGTCGTATCCATTTTATACACTCCAGTATGGCATCATTTAGCTCACCTTTATCGTGCATGTCATGCTTAGTTATCTCATTCAGGCGAGACTGCCATTGCCGTGAAGCTACTGCCTCGTAATCAAGTCTTTGCTCCAGATGTTCATTATACTTTTCCAAAGCTAAAAGTTTGCTGTTGGCCGTCACCAACAAGGAACTTTGATCACGTATCGCCTCTTTTAATGATTCATATAGTTTCATGAAGGGTAACATGGCTCTTGATGTAGCTGCAAGCACATAGTTGTGTATCTGCAGTCCGACCGCTATTGATATGTTGCCCTTTGAATTTATAGAATTCTCCTGAGATGTATCAGCAGTACGTGTCACATGTCGCGCACGATGCTCGGTTTTTTCATATAATGTTTTTGACGAATCCAGCTCTTGACCAGACTCTTTTTCACTGTTTACAGTAATGTCGGTGCCCTCAGCACCATCTAAATATATGAGGACTGGTGGTGAGCAGTTTCGAAAGCTGCTTGATTTTTTTCTGATGGACTTATTCAGGTCTTTTTTCAAAGTACTCTAGTGTCGTTCATTTTCAGGTACGTTTGTATGTTTTTGAGCAAAACTTGTATTGAGCCGTTCTCGCATTTCAATAAAGTCGGCTTTCAACCGTTCGGTTAGCCGAGCTTCACGTGCCACCACATCTATCCCCGAGAATGAGGAAGGTAACGAATGAGACAAACTTAGATTTTGAGGCGCTGCTTCAAGATTTGTTTAATTTCCGTCTGCCTTCGCCGCATTTATTTCTGCATATTTATGTGCACATGGAGACCCAGAAGTTGGTTTTTGAGCAGACGCCATGGTACATTTGGAACTGCTGACCAGATTATGCAAACTCTCGAGACTTTTGTGTGATGTTGCCAACCTTTCAGACAAACCTTGTGCAAGTTCAGAATGAGCTTCCTTTATAGTCACAAAGGCATCTGACACCAACGGTATTTGTAAAAGTTCAAAATCTGTTATATTAAATGAAAAAGGTAACTCAGATCGATGACTTTGGCGATCTCCGCATGTTTGGAAGTAATGCCGTTGAGAGACGTTGTTCCATTTCGATATCAGTCTCACTCGAGTTTGGACATGTCTGCATGCCAATTATAGTGTCACTCATTTTTTCCACTATCACACTCTTTGTTGCATTTCCGCCTTTTCAGCATTTGCCGAGAGCGCAATAGTGGCCATGTCAGCTAAAGACGCAATATGGGCTCCGCTTCCCGCCAGTTTTTCTATGGTCGAAGCGCCTGTCAACAACTCATTATCAGTCAAACACCCAGTGCTTACCTTTTTGATTCGCGGCTTTGCTGATTTTGGCAGTGACCGTTGGAGCAAAAGAAGCCTTTTGTGGGTTTGTGGGCCCGCCACCATTGGCGCAGGGTGTTGCTCCATCCGGCGACCTGGAGGCGGACTGAGGCTGACTGAACTCAGCTTCCAAACTCCGCGCCGGATGTCGGATTTTGTAGGCAGTCTTGTGAGTTAAAGGGGCAGACACTCTCAAGCCCAAACCAACGTCGGTGCAGCTCCTCACTAGAAACGGTTCACACAGTAACACAGGCTGACTGAACTCAGCTTCCGAACTTCGCTGCGCGCCGGATATTGGATTTTGTAGGCAGTCTTCTGAGTTAAAGGGGCAGACACTCTCAAGCCCAAACCAACGTCGCTGCAGCTCCTCACTAGAAACCGTCCGCACAGTAACACAGGCTGACTGAACTCTGCTCCGCGGCGGATATCGGATTTTGTAGGCAGTCTTGTGAGTTAAAGGGGCAGACACTCTCAAGCCCAAACCAACGTTGCTGCAGCTCCTCACTAGAAACGGTCCACACAGTAACACAGGCTGACTGAACTCAGCTTCCGAACTCTGCACCAATTTCAATTTGTATAGGGAATGAAGGCAGCTCCAAATCAGTGTCTTCGCGTTGCAAGAAATGCATTTATTATACAAGGATCAAACACGACTTCACAGTAAGGTCTACCCACTACAGGCCAAGGTCTCGGCTAATTCTAAAAGAGTAGAGGTGGCCCTACTCTTTCACACAAGGATCTGGCCTTTAAACATCTAAATAACAAGAGGGATCTGGGGGGAGGTAAGCTATGATGAAAGGTGACCTAAAAGGGAGAAAGGTTACATTTGCATCCTTCTACATGCCTAACACAGCCCGGTAACCATTCATGCTTACATTACTACAAGCTCTGCACCTTGAAGCGGCTCTTGTGCTAGATGGCATTACCAATACAGATCTCAGACCAACTACACTCAAGGAATATGGCAAAGTACTACTTTATTCTCAATTTAATAAAGCAGGGTCAACTGGCAGACATCGGACTGGTGCTTGCACACTCACACAAAAACTTGATTGCACAGAGGTCTTATATCCCAATATGCATCATTTATGATGTCATACTAAATGCATGGCAAACTATCAAACTTATTAGCGGGAGGGATTGGTTAGGAGAACAGGTCTACTTACAGAATACATAGGAGTTAGTACACCATTGGCTGTCTCTTATCTGTGAGGCATGCCTCAAACTACCTCTAAATACATATAATGCTGCTTATAGCGAACAAAATGACAGCGGTTTGGTTTATGCAGCATTGTATAGCAGGTTGCCCCATAGACCCACTGATTGGTTGACATTCTCACCCAACCTTCGTCTTTCGGCTTGGCTAGCAGCATGTAAGCGAAACAAAACTCAGGTGCTTGAATCACGTCAGATTACTCCCCACTTTCCCAAATTTTCCATCATCTATTATCAGTCCGGCCATGAGCCAAAGTTTCCCATCTGTAGTTGACCTTGTAAACTGCTTTCTGTTCTGGAACATTCAAGGGAGTATAAGCACATCCCTATCTTCATCCGAGGCTTAATGAATGTGTCCTTTTCGGCCTCTTATTTACTGCTATTTGATTTAATTATGCTGAGTGTCATTGCTCTTCTCGGCCTCTAGAGACTTGCTCTCTCTACCTTATATAGACTTTATAACATTTTATTTGTCCTATACTTGGAATTTGCAGATGTTTTCTTCATCTTTAATCTAAGAGAAATATGTCCCGTCCACGGCTTATCCATCTGAATCCCTTTGTGCTTTGCAGCTATTACTTAAAAATAGCATCCTTGATCCCAACATAGGCTCCTCTTTGTTTTGCGCACAAAGCTGTTCTTCCAGCATCTCCTGACTCTGCATCCCTGATCTGTTTTGGAGGTAGCTGAATTGAATCTTAACACGAGCCAGCAACAGCATCCATTTTCTATTAATGGCCATCCTAGCTACGTTATATATTCCTCTATAGCAAGATTCTATGTATCTCATCTATATTGCGTTACTGCATATTTACACTTATTGGTCAGCAGGTTACTTTGTCTTCTTTTGCATTCATGATTACTTATCATTTTGCACATGTTTCTCTTATCACTTCAGTTACATCATTACTCTTCAGTATTTTCATATCGTGTCTGTATGTCCTCGTATAGCATATTTATGACATCACTCTGCCCACGTCAGATTTCACTCAGCACTACATGATATCCAATGGTGCATGCTGACATCCTTCCATGCGACATCCTTCCGCACTTTCAGTGCAAGGGAACATTCGATACGGTTGTCTGAGTGCATATTGTCTCTCGCACACTTGAAGGGGTATGGGCATAATGCATGGAGTCCAAATAGGACTCTTCTCTTGCTGTTTCAATATAATGGCGGTAAGGGGGCGGGAGTTAGAGAAAATGCATCCACCTGCTCCTCTACAGGACATATTCCTAATGGGGGACATGAATCCCATAATGGACAGATCAGTTTAGACCACTTACTCACCATTTGGGGTAGCCTCACATACACTGAAGCAGGGGGTTGCTGGAGCTACTGTTGGTGGATGTATGGAGGTGTGGGGATGCGCATCGGCACCAGCAGGGGGTGATGGGCGCACCTGGGATTTGGGGCACCAAGAGCCGAGGCAGCGGACCAGCCGCTCCTCTCACGGCGGTCGCCTGCGCCGGCAGTGGGGAAGCCCGAGCCGATGCTCCTCTCACGGCGGTCGCCTGCGCCGGCAGCGGGGTAGCCCGAGCCAATGCTCAGAGACGCGGCATGTCCCCGCTGCACTTACCTGCCAGAGGGCGGGCCGTTGCTCGGGGACGCGGCGCGTCGCTGCCGCACTCGCCTGTGGGAGGTCCCAGGGACGGGAGGGGAGCGAAGACCCTCCATGACAAGGAGGGGGGGCGACCAGCCCTTCAGCGTGCCGCGGATCGCGGCTGGAAGACGCCCACAGCCAGGACCCACCCATGCCCAACGCGACCACGTTTTTGGTCACGTGATCGCCTCAGCAGTTCCCCGCGGATTGGATGGGATCATGTAGGTACGGCAGCCTTTATGGGAGGTGGGTCAACACGGCAGCAGCCAATAGGATGCCGGCTGGTCAGGGCTGATGGCGATTGGTGGGGGCTTGATTCTAAGGTAGTCCATAAAAGACCGCCAGAAGAAACTGACGAGGTTCTCTCATTTTGCAGGGAAGAGAAGAAGAGGAGGAACGAAGACCAGAGTGGTGGGCCTATCCAGACACCACGCTATAGAATAAGTTTGAGGACTGCCTCACCGTATTCTGAAGGGATCAAACACTGGTGAAGTGAACCAGAGGACATTATAATTTGTTTTATTAAGGACCCTTTATCCAGTTGGAATAAATATAATTTTCAGCACCTGCCTGTCTCCTGAAGGTTATTTCCCATACTGGCGACGAAGGTGGGATCGACAACGACACGGAGGCACTGATCGAGACCCTATCAGAGGGGCAGCAGCAACTGCAGCAATTGGTACAACTGCAAACCCAACAAGCGGCCGCGGATAGGCAAGCTTTTCAGCAAGCCATCCAGTTACAGGGCTCCCTACAAACCACTGCCCAGGACAAACAACACGAGACCATCACCCGCCTCACGGATGTGGTGGCCAATGCAAGAAACCAACCACTGGTGCCATCTGCTCTGCTCCAGAAATACAAGGAGGGGGAAGACCCTGCCTTCTTTTTCACCAGTTTCGAGAGGATCGCCCGGAATGCCGAATGGCCTCCCGACCGTTGGGGACAGTATGTCGCCCCCCTTCTTTCTGGGGTTATGCAGGGTGCCTACCAGGCAGTGAACCCCAACGGCAGTACACCTTATGGGGAAATTAAGGCCGCGGTCCTGGATCGTCTAGGCTTGGACGAAGAAGCCTACCGGATACAGCTGAGAGAGACCAGACTCAGGGTGGGGGAAAGCCCACACCAGTTTTATTACTGGATAAAGGACTTGGTCGAGAAATGGCTACTTCCTCCGACCCCAGCTAATCAACCCATTCTTGACAAAATAATTCTGGAGCAGTTCATTGAAGCCCTACCAGGACAGATGCAGAGGTGGGTCAGGCAGCACCACCGACCCACCTAGACTGAGGCGGTGGATATTGCCTCGGCGTACCAGAAGGCGGGTCACCAGAAAATACAGCCAACTGCGGTGACAGCCCGGATAGCGATCCCGATGTCCGATCCCCTTGCGTTTAGGGGCGGAAGAACCCTGACCACGAGATGGAGACACGCTGACGACATACCCAGAAGGCCTGAAGACAAGAAGACAGGAGTCGAGGAAAAACTTCCATTGGCAGCGCCAGGTTACAAGCAACCACAATGCTACGAGTGTAACGAATGGGAGCAAATTGCCAGGTTTTGCCCCAGAAGGAGAACAGCCGAACCGATGGACATCGGATACCTGAATCCTGGATCGGAGGAGAGCATCCCGGGACCCTACGTGGTGGACATTAGGGTGGATGGCAGACCATCGCGCGCTCTACTCGACAGCGGCAGCCGACAGACCGCCATTGCACCAACCGTGAGTAGCGCACCACACTTGTCTAACATAACAGTGCCTATTAGGTGTATTCACGGGGATGTAAAGTGTTACCCAATGAAGAAAGTGGTGGTGGAACTAAACAACACAACCACTCCCTTGAGGGCTGCCGTCCTGCCATGTCTACCTGCCCCGGTGGTGATAGGAACTGACCTATCTGGGTTTGAACAGGCCTTGAAGGCTCTGGAGGATAGGAAGGACCCTCCGCCCGAGCCCAATACCCCAGAGACGGAATCCGCTTCCCGGGGCCCCTTGCAGGGAAGGAAAAGGCGAACCCGGATGGAATGGTGTCAGGCTAGCTACATGACCAGACCCATCAACTGGAGTTTGGAGGAGAATGAAGACACCATTAGGGGGGAAACCCTAACCGACCCGACTCTACGGGTGGCACGAGAAAGGGCAACGCAAGAAGGGGAACCGGATGTAGCCAGGGGACCGGGGTAACTACTACACCGGGGTCTGCTGTATCGCAGATATAAGGGCGAAGACGGGGTCGCCAAGGAGCAGTTGGTGCTGCCGCAAAAACATCATGCCATAGTGGTACAACTGGCTCACAACCATCCTTGCGGCGGGCATATGGCTTCCCTCAAGACCCAGCAAAACCTATTGAAACGATTCTACTGGCCGGGCATTTACGGGGAAGTGGCCCAATTCTGTAAAACATGCCCTACATGTCAGTTGACCAGCGGTGTCCTACCAGCAGAGGCGCCGCTGCAAAAAATGCCTCTCATAGCGGTTCCTTTCCAGAGGATCGGCATGGATATTGTCGGTCCTTTGGAACCCGCTAGCAGGGGGTACAAATATCTGTTAGTGATCGTCGACTACGTCACCCGATACCCGGAAGCATTTCCGTTAAAAGGGACATCGGCCAGGGTTCTATGCGACCAACTTATCCCGTTTTTTGCTCGGGTGGGGCTGCCTTCGGAAGTAATCACGGACCAAGGCATGAATTTCATGTCTGTCCTCTTAAGACAGGTATGCGAACGACTCCAGATCAAACAACTAAGGACCTCGGTATACCATCCCCAGACAGATGGGCTGGTCGAACGGTATAACCAGACCATCAAGAAAATGCTGAGGAGAGTGACGGGACCAGACACCAAGAATTGGGATCGGGTGTTGCCTCTGGTATTGATGGTGTTAAGGGACACACCCCAATCGTCCACTGGTTTCTCCCCCTTCGAACTTCTATTCGGAAGGCAACCCAGGACAATACTGGATCTGGTGAAGGAGGAATGGGAAGCCAGCGAGGAGATGTCACTCACTGAATACACAGAGGAGCTAAAAACCCATCTGACGGCTCTACGCGCCTTGGCCGAAGCCAACCTCGACCAGGCTCAATCGTCCCAAGAAAGGAACTACAATAAGGGAAGCCGGATGAGGACTTTCAAACAGGGGGACAGAATACTGGTACTCTTGCCTACCTCTGCCCACAAGTTATTGGCCAGATGGCGAGGTCCATACGAGATCACCGACGTACTCAGCCCAGTCACATATCGGGTGCATCAACCCGATAGGACCACCACCGACAAGGTATACCATATCAACTTGTTGAAGGAGTTGAACGAACCGAGTATGAGTGAGTTTGCAGAACCCGAGGAACCAGGTTCAGAGGAAACCGTGAACACCGTTCCTGATACCCTCGGAGCCATCAATTGGGGCGACGTCGTCTCTCCGAACATGAAATCAGACGTTATGGACAAGTTATCTCCCTACGCCGATGCCTTTTCTACGCTGCCGGGTCGCACCAGTATGTTAGAACACGGGATCAACACAGAGCCTGGACAGACTATAAGGCTTAGGCCCTATCGGATCCCCGAAGCCAGACGACGGATCATCACTGCCGAAGTAGACGAAATGCTGCAGATGGACATCATAGAGCCATCCAACAGCGTATGGTCATCCCCCATAGTGCTGGTTCCCAAGCCGGACGGATCCATACGCTTCTGTATGGACTACAGACAACTCATCTCTATTTCTCAGTACGAAGAGTATCCGATGCCGCGCATGGACGAGCTCTTGGAAGGCTTCGGAGCGGCCCTCTTTTTAAGCACTTTAGATCTAACCAAGGGATATTGGCAGATTCCCTTGCGCTCCCAGGACAAGGAGAAAACTGCCTTTTCCACGCCGAAGGGAATGTATCATTACAAGGTCCTACCCTTTGGGCTACACGGCGCCCCCGCCACGTTCCAAAGGCTAATGGATATCGTCCTACGACCACACGACGGATATGCGGCCACTTATTTGGACGACATTGTGGTTTACAGCAAATCCTGGGAAGCTCATCCGAGTCATCTGGAAGCGGTAGTGACCGATCTGCATAAGGCGGGTTTACATATTAACCCCAAAAAAAGCACGATCGGAACTCGCGAAACCAAGTATCTGAGACATATAGTAGGTGGGGGTGTCCTGAAACCGCAACTATCCAAAACTCAGGCGATACTTGACATTCCGACTCCCACCAATAGGAAGCAGATCCGGGCTTTCTTGGGGCTCGTTGGGTACTACAGAAGGTTCATACCTGACTTTTCTTCTGTGGCCGCCCCCTTGACCGATGCTTTGAGGCTCAAGGGTGCTCCAAACCTGACCAACAACAAGGACGCCTTGGCCGCTATCGAACACCTGAAACTTAGGATTTCTTCAAACCCTGTTCTTTGTTGCCCAGACTTCCAACAACACTTCTATCTGCAAACGGACGCCTCAAACCAGGGTTTGGGGGCTGTGCTCTCGCAGGACCAGGGGGGTGATCTGCGTCCTGTATGCTTCATCAGCCGGAAACTACTGCCACATGAGGCTGCATATTCCACCATAGAGAAGGAATGTTTGGCGATCAAGTGGGCCATCGACTCCCTCAGATATTACCTGTTGGGTCGCCGGTTCACCTTGTACACGGACCATGCTCCCTTGCAATGGCTTGCAAGGCATAAGGACACTAATCAAAGTGTGCTCCGCTGGATTCTGTCTCTCCAACCTTTTGACTTCCTCACGCTTCACAACCGGCCCGGTTCCAGATGGTGGCTGATTACCTGTCTAGGTGCGCTTCCCGGCCCGATCGGCCTGGGACTGGGGTGGGTATGTGTGGGGATGCGCATCGGCACCCGCAGGGGGTGATGGGCGCACCTGGGATTGGGGGCACCAAGAGCCGAGGCAGCGGACCGGCTGCTCCTCTCACGGCGGTCGCCTGCGCCAGCAGCGGGGAAGCCCGAGCCGATGCTCCTCTCACGGCGGTCGCCTGCGCCGGCAGCGGGGAAGCCCGAGCCGATGCTCAGAGACGCGGCGTGTCACCGCTGCACTTACCTGCCGGAGGGCGGGCCGTTGATCGGGGACGCGGCGCGTCGCTGCCGCACTCGCCTGTGGGAGGTCCCAGGGACGGGAGGAGAGCGAAGACCCTCCATGACAAGGAGGGGGGGCGACCAGCCCTTCAGCGTGCCGCGGATCGCGGCTGGAAGACACCCGCAGCCAGGACCCACCCATACCCAACGCGACCACGTTTTTGCTCACGTGATCGCCTCAGCAGTTCCCTGCGGATTGGATGGGATCATGTAGGCACGGCAGCCTTTATGGGAGGTGGGCCAACACGGCAGCAGCCAATAGGATGCCGGCTGGTCAGGGCTGATGGCGATTGGTGGGGGCTTGATTCTAAGGTAGTCCATAAAAGCCCGCCAGAAGAAACTGACGAGGTTCTCTCATTTTGCAGGGAAGAGATGAAGAGGAGGAACGAAGACCAGAGTGGTGGGCCTATCCAGACACCACGCTATAGAATAAGTTTGAGGACTGCCTCACCGTATTCTGAAGGGATCAAACACTGGTGAAGTGAACCAGAGGACATTATAATTAGTTTTATTAAGGACCCTTTATCCAGTTGGAATAAATATAATTTTCAGCACCTGCCTATCTCCTGAAGGTTATTTCCCACAGGAGGGTTCAGAATCCTGTAGATAGATCCTTCTTGCACTTCTCACATATATATTTGCACCTACAGGTAACTTGCACCAATCGGTGAGCTCAAACACACACGGCCCTCCTTATGGCATATCACCCCGGGTGCGCTAAGAGATTTAGTGTGCCTTGAAGGCCTAAAGCAGGCGGTGTGGGACTATCATCCCATAAACCAACCAGGAAACACATCAATATCCTCATACTGGGATGCACTCAATGCAGTAGCGAGTGAGGCAATTTGATATCCAGGACGCCACACTAAAACGCATGATAGGACTCACTGAGCAGCAATTACGGGGGGACATTAAGCAGCATGAGAAATTGTGTCAAGTACACCATACTAGGGCTGTATTTAGACATTGGCCACCTCCAGAAATCAATTAAATCGCCTAACAACGCAAAGCACCGAGTGTGCCCTACTTTGACTGCTGCAGAGCTTTTATGAACATGGCACTAAGCCAGAGAGGATGTTGGCAAAGAGGCTTAGGGCAACAGCAGGGATATCATACATTCATACAATACTCGACGATAAAGGGCTGGAGCAGGGAGAAGAACAGGATAAATAAGACGCATTTCATAAGTACTATACCAACTTATACGCTGCCGAACGCATAGACACAGTGTAACAGTCTGCATACCTGACAGATATATAACTAGCAAAGCTAACCTAGAGTAGTAGCCGATACCTTGACTCACCTACAGAGCCCTGAGAGTTGCTAATAGCCATCAAAGCTCTAAAGTGCAACAAAGCAAATGGGCCTGGTAGACTGGAGGCATCATTCTATAGAACCCGCAGTTCAATCCTGGTCGCTCTGTGAGCCACCATCTTTAACAATATCAGGCTAGGAGGTGAACTCACTAACTCCATGAGAGAGGTACATGTGACTCTCATTTTAAAGCAAGGCAAGGACCCAAGACTGTGCTTGTCTTATCGGCCAATAGCACTCCTCAACCCTGATGTGCAAATCTTCACTAAATTCCTCACGAATAGGAAAGATACATGTATGCCACTTCTAGTTAGATCTGACCAATCGGGGTTCATTCTGGGGAGAGGGACTGCAGACAACGTCTGAAGAGTGCTAGACCCACCAGACAAAGCTCGACGAAACCCAGCCCACTCTTTTCTTATAGCATCAGGTGCTGAAAAAGGCAAAGCTTGGATGTTTTGGTGCAGTCCAGGCGAATTTATTGCAAAGGCAACATCGAAAACATAAAACTTCAAAGTGGGGAAAGACCGCAGGAAGGATAAATGCGCAGAGGAAAGAGAGAATCAGAAGAGCGTGAGGCGGCTCATCTGGGAAGATTCTCAGATTATACAACACAGTACACTCTAAAGATACTAGAAAAGGTTAACACATATGCTGCTGCTGAGGCCTGTGTGTAACCCGCAGGCCAGCCACAGGCTAGAATCTGGGTAGGAATGGCTCACACTTGTATCTTGATGAAACTAATACAACTGAAGGGGAACATTGGGAGATTTCAAGGAAGACCTGAACTTCTGGGTCTGGGCCTGCTTTCATCTTTCAGAGGTTGGTAAACTCAGTAACAATAGGCCTCATTACGACCCTGGCGGAAATCGAAAAACGATGGCGGAAATGCAATACCGCCATCGAATAGCGCTCGGTGCGATTATGACCCGTCACCGCAAAGTACGATGCCATTAGCGACACCGTAGTGAACGCCAACGCTAACTGCACCAAGTACGCGCGCGCGCCATGCCAAACCGTAATTACCACCATGGCGCAACGGTACGCGAATTCTGACCCTAGCGGACATGCACCTAACGCCATCAAGCACGGCGGAAAGTACCATTCCGCCATGGTGAGAAGTACGGCATCGCGAACCAACCGTAAACGGCCCCACTGAGTGCCTGTACACCGCTCCCTGGCCACATTGTACAACTCCCCGTAGGTGCAATGAAGTCACACAATGCAACCAGTGAAATGTACTAGTCATCCATGCCTGCCAACGAACAAATGAATCTCAAGAGGGGCCAATGGGAGCTGCAGGGCACAGATGGCACGAATACAGAAGCCATACAAATGGACATGACCTCAGTCTCCCACCAAGAAACGCACGCAAACACAGGCACCTGTGACCAGCAATATTCCGATAATCACATCATTCCACCAATCCAACTGGCTGACCGGCATCTGTTACACAAAAGCTAATCCCCCGCCCCTGAGCATGACATCATCAAAACAGTCATATTGGCAGCCCTTATCCCCGACCTCACTGGGCTTCGTAGGCAAACGCGCCCAGCACAGTACCACGCAACTATACTCCGAAGCTGGAACCCAATGCAGATCTCCTCACAATACATCGCTCCCCAAATAGGAATATGCCACATCACTTGCAAAGAAGAACGCTACACGGTTCATATCAGAATAGAAATTTAATGCACAACAAATTCACCAAGCCCATACAGCCATTAGGCCATGAACTCCAAAACACATTTCACCATTGTGGGCTGCATCCGCAATAAATGACCAGCTACTTCTTGTGTGACGCCCTGTTCCTTCATGGTACACAGGGGCTACATTCTCGTACGAAAAGGCAACATGGAAGCGCCTAGAACCGCAGGGCCGTCCCAATAGGGAGGCACTAGTCCAGCTGAAAGGCCGAAATGTTGCTCCTAGCCACTAGTACTGCGTAAGGGCATGTGGCCCATTGGCGATCGTCCCATAAGATCGTAATGCTGCTCCACTGATTACCACGAAGCAGCAGGTGTCGGGAGTAAAATCCATCTGCAGGAGTGGCATACAGATGGCAGTGGCAAAAGGGGAGGAGATACCTGTCAACCAAATGAAATGAAAAAGAATAGTATGGCCATCAGAACTTCATTTGAATTACTCACTTCAATGATCACACTAAATCCACAGCCATATGCATGCTAGCCCACTCCAAAGGATCATCACCACCCAAAAACCACTTGCGAATCATAACTATCTATATCGAGGTGAAAACACTATCACAAACGAGTGTACCTCTGCATGCGTCTGTTAAAACAGAATCCATCAGATGGGATTGGTAACGTGCATAGACACAAGTGTCTGAAGGCGCGTCGAGACAGGGAGGGCTCAACAAGGCCAGATAGACGATGGTCCCACTATGGCAGCCCTGCATCACATAGCGCAGGGGAGGCGGATAGATTCCAAGAAGCCCTGTACATGGCAAACTCTGTATCAAATCATCTGTCCATGCATCCATACATCATTCCCTCATCCCGTAATGAAAACGCCTGTTTCCATACTCACATAACATGTGAAATTTCCATTGAGTCTGTGCGTTATGCAGCCTGCAAAATCCACTGTGCCCCAGCCCGTAATTCCAGTTTTGTGAAGTAACATGTATTTGGGAACGTCCGGCCTCATCGCCCACTTCGCTATTGCGCATCCCAAACTATTCATATCAATCATTGCATCCTCGCCATGGCCCCTGTCCCAAGGACATTGAACAATAGAACGTTATATTTGCAGTCAGACCTGTGGGCATCTCCTCGCCGTTAGCTGAAAACCGAAAGCGCCGCCCTTCGAATTCCTCATTTGCAACATCACGTCGAAAAGGCATCTGTGGCCGCTTGAAATCACAAATTAATCCATCTAGTGCGGCTGTGTGTGAAAATGGCAACTGCCTTCACTCACAAATGGGAGGCCCCGCCCGTCGGTGAACCTCGGTACAGTGTTGCATGAGGGTCCACCGTTACTCGAGTACTACGTTCCACTGACCCTTCACAAGTCTGTTCGCGACTGCAAAGATAGTATGTGAAACAATGGTACCATAGCCGAATGAACATATCAACCAATGTTACACTGCCATCGGGTACAAATACATGATTGTAATAGCAAGATGCCATTCGTCGAATTGCAGCGTTGTGTGCGGGACGTGCTCGCCCAAAGGGGAGAGCAGCTTGCACAGGTGGAATGAATCACCACAGGTGGAGGCCATACAGCCTGAAAACACATAAATTGCACACCCAGTCTCCTCCCACAACCACACCCACTCCGAAATGCTACCGGCAGGACTAGCTATGTTGGCCCTGGGGGACCTGATAGCACTGCAAGTACTCCAACTTCAAGAAGAAGACGAACACCAACTACAACCGGCCGCACGGAGGAGACGCAGGAGGAGGAGGAGGGCAAGGCAGGGCCAGCAAGGGCCGCCAGCACAGCCACTACCACCACGCAGGCAGCCCGCAATCCCACGCCTCCGAGCACATCCGTTCAACCTCACTGATGAGCAGATCCACACCCTCTACCGTTTGGACCGGGACACCATAACCGCCATTGTGGACATGACACAGGCTGACCTTGTCAGCATGATAGATAGCCCAACCGCCATCCCACCCCTACTGAAGGTGGTGTCTGTACTCCACTTCCTGGCCACAGGCACCTACCAGCACACAGTCGGACAGTTGCATGGCATATCACAGCCACTGTTCTCACGGACACTATTGCAAGTGCTCGATGCCCTCCTGCAGCACGCAGACGACTACATCTCTCTACCACGCTCGGAGCAGGAAATTACCAACACAAAAGTGGGATTCCATGCACTTGCCGGCATACCGGGTTGCATTGGTGCCATCGACTGCACCCATGTGGAATTGGTCGTCCCACATGCCATGGAGGCCCAGTACCGCAACCGAAAACAATTTCATTCTCTGAATGTACAAATGGTGTGTGACTCCAACAGGATCATTACACATTGTTGTGCCCGATTCCCTGGATCAACCCATGATTCTATGGTCTTGAGGAACTCTACAATACCACGCTACATGGAGCGACACGCAGGGAACAGATCCTGGCTACTCGGTGAGTCTCATTTCATGCATGATGATGTGGGGTATGTGTAGGGTGACCAGACGTCCCGGTTTTCCCGGGACAGGTCCGGGGAAATCACCCCCTGTCCCGGGGTCCCGGGGTTTTTTTTTTTTTCCAAACCCCGTCCGGGGTTTTGCTGCGCGGGTGTCTGGTGTCCCGATTTTCGGACGACACCGCTCCGACGCTGCAGTATGAGCCTGCGCTGCAGTGCGCAGGCTCATACTTTCACTTTCTCTGCGCCCAAGCCCCCGCCCAAGCCGGAAACACAGCCACACAGCCTATAGACGCCCTCCAGGACCTGGAGACTTCCTGCAACGTCAGCTTGTGACGTTGCAGGAAGCGCGACTTGCGACGTGTTTGGGGGAAGTTATGGGACCCCTGGCTGGCAACACATAAAACCCTCGACCACGGGCACGAACGGTTCATTCTTTTTCTTCCGTGGCTGTCGCAGCATCATTCTTCCATCTTCTTCCGTGAGTGGGGCTTGGAGTTTCTAGCAGCATTCGTTTTCTTTTCCTTCGTGACTGCTGCTGCTGTCTGGATTCCATCGCCTGAGCGTTCGAAGAGCATTATTCTCGTGGACCTGCTTCCTGCTCCAGCCTGCAGCGCATCCCTTCACGCCACCAGCTTGACATCAGTCGATCCTCTTGCATCCAGCTCGTTTGTGACCCTCATCCCTGCTGCAGCACACCCACATCGTCCTGCAATATCCAACAGGTAAGGAAATGAAATGTGACTTGCAGGTTACTCATTTTGCATCCATCTGGTAGCGGAGCAGTTCCTCTGTACATGTTCTTTAAGAATACTTGCCAACCCTACTTATTTATTTGTATGATTTATTTTTACATTTGTACAGCGCGCAGACAGGCCTTGGCCATTGCAGCGCTGTTACTTGCACACCTGTGATGTAATTGTTATGCAAGCCAATGTGCTGAGTGTTATTACATGGAGGGCACTACAATGGGGCTGGCTGGGTTGTACTATGGCATGGAATGTTGTGCTCGCATTAAGAGTAAAGCGGACATGTGTGTTCTCAGAGGGGGGCATATGACATTTGTTTACAGGTGTCAAAGGCAACATGATTAATGTTCTTACATGGGTTGCATTTGTGCAACCCACAAGGCAAGCTTTCCTTGACATGTAACATTTTACTGGTGTTAGGAGGCAACTACAACCTGAGTGTTCTTATATGGGGGGCAGAGGGCATTGTGCAGCCAGCAAGGACATGTTTTCAATGGTGGCGTGGCTTTTATTTCTAAACTCAGCCGCTCCTGCCTCTGGGACAGAACAAACCCCCTGCCTTCTGTCCTCAACATTTTTTGTTTATAAAGAGAGCCTGTGTAGGCTTTATGCTTGCCTGTAAATGCGTGCCCAGTTCCCTCCTGCAATTCAGGCACCACTCTACTCTCATTTTGTTTTTTTGGCAAATGCCAATGCTGTGCCCTTTGTTGCACCTGTATAAGTCACAAACACATTTGAGGATTTATTGACTTTCCAGGTATACTACTACAACCGTAGTTCAGTCATCAAGATATTTTTGTTGTTGCGTGAGACGTAGTTCACCATATCACGATGACTGACATTACTTTTTTCTTCAAGCTTTATCTAGAAACACTAGCTAGGTAGCTACCAAAGATGCCCAAGAGGAGATGTACCGCCACTGAGGAGATGCAAACGTCATTCCCTTTCCTGAGTAAGGTTGCAAGGAGTGACAGTGACGTGTATTGCAAGCACTGCAGATGCTCTTTTTCTATTGCCCATGGTGGAAAAGGAGATATTAAGGAGCACGTGCAAACCAAAAAGCACAAATTTTGGTTATCTGCAGCCAGCAGCAGCAATATCACACAGTTTTTTGGGAAGGCTGTTCCTGGGGACACAGACCTCAGTAGGGCTGCTGCTGAGGGCACTTTTGCCTATCACCTTGCAAAGCACAACCACAGCTTTAGATCAATGGACTGCACATCCTCATTGATAAGGAAATTGTATGATGAGAAATTTACCTGTGCCCGTACAAAAGCAGAAGCATTAGTATCCAAAGTGCTGGCGCCTTTAGCTATGGAGGATCTCCAGCGTGATTTGAGTAATGTTACCTGTCTATCAGTTTCGGTTGATGCTTCGAACAGGAAAGAGGTGAAGCTCATCCCAATTGTAATCAGATATTTCCAGGACCTTGAGGGGGTGAAAGTTAAGATTTTGGAGTTCACCTCGGTCCCTGGGGAAACCTCATTAATATTATTTGGGGAACTGCTTCAAGCCCTTGAGAAAAACAATCTAAGGGAAAAGGTAATAGCCTTTTGTGCGGATAACACAAACACAAACTTTGGTGGGAAAGCAAGAGCAGGGAAAAACAATGTTTTTTGTAAGTTGAAGGAGGCAATCCCTGAAAATAAACTAATTGGTGTGGGGTGTGCAGCACACATTGTGCATAATGCAGTGCAAACTGCTGCTGATGGGCTCCCCTTGGATATAGAATCCTTCATATTGAAAGTGTATAAATACTTCCACATCTATACTGTTAGAACAGAACAGTTAAAGGAATTTTGTGAATTTGTGGAGATAGACTACCAGAGCCTTCTTGGCACCAGTAACACACGCTGGCTGTCCCTATTGCCAGCTCTTGACAGGGTGCTCCAACTGTACCCAGCCCTGAAGTCATACTTTTTCTCACAGGAAAAAACCCCTACAGCCATTACCAAGTTTTTGCAGAACCCTATTGGTGAGGCGTGGCTCTGTTTCCTGCAGAACCAGCTAGTCCTGTTTAATGATACGATTAAGGTTCTTGAAAAGCAAAACTCAAATGCTATTGATGTTGGCCAAAGGTTGATGAGGCTGAAGGAGAAAATGATAGGGCGGCGTATTGCATGTTTTCTGAGTAACAAAGTAAAAGGCCTCCTAAATGACCTCCGTGAACAAGGGCAACTAAATGAAACCCAATTCAACGAATATGTGTACTCTTTTTATGACTGCTGTGTAAAGTACCTAGAAGAATGGGGCGCTCACTTCACAGAACTGAACGTTTTTTCCTGGGTCCTCCTAAACAGTGTCCCTGTTTGGGGAGATGTAGAGGGCTCCCTACAATTTGTGCAGTCTACATCAGGAAGGCTCAAACTCGATGACACAGAGCTTTTTGATGAGCTGAGCTGTGTGCGTAATTACACAGCTTGCAGGCTGGCCCAGTGGAACGAGCAAAAAAGTCTGCAGATGAACGGTGGGTGGAGGTTTTCACCTATTTTTCACAGCAGAACATAACAATGAAAAACATGAGCATGATGGTCCAGTTTGTCTTGTGCTTGCCCGGCACAAATGCGCCAGTGGAAAGAATCTTTTCAATTATGAACAATACATGGACCGATGAACGAAACCGAATGGACATTGAGACTTTGAAATCCATATTGGTTACTAGGGTTAATTTCAGCCTGAGCTGCTCTGAGTTCCATAGCAGGCTACAGAAAGACAAATCGGTGCTACAAAGAATACATTCATCAGCAAAGTACTCATAATAGTAATAAAACGTGTACAGCAATTCTCTTGCTTTTTATCTTCACTGTTTTCAATCTTCACTGTTTTCATTCTTTGCAATAAAGGCATAGTTCTTTTCATCACCAAAAACCTTTTCGGGTGAAATAATTCCACAATAAAGTTTGCCATACGCATGTGGGGTGCATTACTTTTGTGCCATTCTATGATGCAAGGGGGCCAGCAGTCTTCATAAAGTGTGTACAATTGTGAAAATGCTTGCTTTAATCTCACAGCGAAATATTGTTGGGTTGACAATAACCCCAGTCCACTGCAGTGCTCTACCTGTACAGGTGGATCCCCAAGAATTCACTCTAAAAACAGAAAACCGTGCCACATAGTGGCTTCACAGGTATGTGTACATTAATCCAGCATTTGATCTGCTGTGGCTGCCCCCAAACTTCACTGTCATAAGTGCTATGTTTGTAGTCCCTTTTTTGTCTTTATCAGTGCTACGATATGTAGTCCTACTTTTGTGTCAGTGACCCGCGAAATTGTAGTCCTACTTCTATGTCGGTGGCCTGTCTTGTCCTGGGTTTTTATTTTGAAAATCTGGTCACCCTAGGTATGTGATGCGGCAATGACCTGGCAGGAAGGGGGGCTGGGGGGGTGCGTACGTAGCAATGGCATTCCACATAATTCGTTTATTGTCCACATACAGGTGATGCCGGGTATCCACTGAAGAGATGGCTCCTCACACCAGTCCGGAACCCACGGGACCAGCATGAGGAGGACTACAACCATGCCCACTCACGTACCCGTGTAGTCATAGAACAGGCATTCGGCCTACTGAAGACTCGTTTCCGATGCCTCAGCAGGTCTGGCGGGGCACTCCTGTACCGCCATGTGAAGGTTGCAAAGATGGTGATGGCATGTGTCATGCTACACAACATGTGCGTACGTAGAAATGTGCCCATGCCCCCTGACGCAGAACTGCAAGCACCTGAAGATGGTCATGATGAGGGTGGGGATGTGGCAGCACCTTAAGGAGTCTGCGAGGCACAGGAGGGCCGTGACATTCGTCAGCATCTCATAGATGCATGCTTCTAGCACTCACGCCTGGTGGCTGATACATGGACACGGGACTCGTGGCACTGTGTGTGTCTGGAACATGCACAATATGGACTGTACGCCTATAATGGCCTCGTACACAAAGATCAATGTCCACACATCTCATTGGATGATCGTGCATTGTTTATGGCATATGTGATATCATGTTAAACACCCTATCGACCCGCCACCCAAGTGAGCCCAACACACCCCCTCCACCCTCCTACCTCCCCCCCGAACACCAGTGTCCAAAGATGCTCATTGTCAGTGGGCAGTCGCTATTGCAAGCCCCCTCTGCGGGTATCAGGGGCACCCCTGCCTGTGGAGCGCAGGTTCCTCCCAGATCTACGTTGGGGGCTGCCCTGGACGGAACTTGCAACGGATGATGTCTCTGCCTGCTCACGTCCATGCATGTCCCTAAGGGTTTGTGAGAGCTCAGTGAGCACACGGCGCACTGCGGCAAGTTCGGCACATACGTCTTTGGACGTCGCATGCAGTTCCCCCCTCAGGCTCTCGGTGCTTCTCTCCATTTGTACTCTCAGGCTCTCGGTGCTACTCTCCATTTGTGCCCTTAGTGTCTCTGTACTTCTCTCCATTTCTGCCCTAAGTGTCTCAGTTGATATTTCTATGTCTGCCTTAGTGCCCCCACATTCATCGGCATGGTCCTTGAGGAGCGTGGCCAGTTGCTGCTGTTGCACGATTAACTGGTCGAGGGACTGTTGCCTCTGCTGGGCCATGGCCATTTGCGGGGGTGTCACAGAGTGGCTGTTCACCTCATGTTGCCTTGCCACAGGGCTTGTGGGGGATGGCCAGTCGTCGTCTTGTGGGTGCCCCTGCGTGGTATCCTCATGGTGTACGGGATGGAACAGACAGGGGGATTGGGACAGGTCATGGATGGATCTGACTTCGACATCCCCGTTTTCTGTGTCGGAGCATGCTGCCATTAATGCAGTGTCACCTATGGTGCTGCTGCCACCAGAAGCAGTGCCTACTGTGGCATCCATTGGGGGGACCTGTGGTGGTGGTGTTGTGGGCATGCTGGCTGCTGGGGTGCCTGTTGGAGTTCCCTCCTCTGTGCTGCCACTTGATTTGTGCTGCTTCCGTGTCTTGATGCGTGCAGCTGAGGTGGAGGGTCTTTGGCCGTTGGTCTTGGCCCTCTTTGCAGGTGTGCTGGTAGGGGTGTCCTGGAGCTCGTCGTTTGGATCGGACCCTGTGGTGGAGTAAAGGAGGGCGAGCGTTATTAATGGGTCTGTGGGAATTGGAATGGCAATGTATCACATGCATTGGGGTGGTACCTGAGGGTGATTTGGGTCGGGGCCTTGGAGGTGGTTTCATTTGTGTGTGGAGTGAGGGTGCAGTTGTTTGGCAGCCTGCAGTTAGGGGGTGCCTGCTGCACGTGTAGAGGGTGTTTTTAGGATTTTTAATTATTTATGTATTTGATGTGAGTTTTAAAGTGTGCTATCAGGCCTATGTATGTGGACGTTCTCCTGGACATGAGTTACTGTTGCACTATGTGGGCACGTGGTACTTCACATGATTGGACATTGTGGTTTTGGCATTGTTTTATTTGGGACACCTACCTGATTCTTCGGATGTCTGCACTCCTTTCTCCATCCCTCCGACTCCCTCTATGCTCTCCATTCCAATGGTGGAGGCACAGATTTCTTCCCAGGGGGTCAACTTGATGGGTGATTCCGATCCTCCCCCGGTAGCTGTGGCAATGTTGCGGTTGGCAGAAAGTATGCTACGGACGCGTATCCGCAGGTCGTCCCATCGCTTTCTGCATTGCTGTGGGTTGCGGGGTGCGGTCCCCACCGCACTTACCCGCTGTGCCACCAGGGCCCATATGGCCTTCTTGTTCGCAAGTGCCGTCCTGGTCATTTGCGTGGAGAAGACGGCGGCAGCATTCTCCTGGAGGGTCTCTGTGAGCACGGTGAGTTCCTCACGGGAGAAGTGGACCTGCCGCTTGCGGTCGCACGCTTTCTTCGCTACTTTTCCCATTTTTCTTGGTTTCACTAGGGTGGATGACGGGTTGGGATGTGTCTCAGGGTAGTATTTTTAATGGTTGTGTGGAATTTGTGGTTTTATAGGTGTACGGCGTGATGTTTCCCGTTCCGGGACCATGCTTTTACTTCCGTTTCCGTATATTTACGGTCACCGTACTTTCCGGTTGGCGCTCACTGGGTGTCTGCTGAGATGGGTGGCGGTATTGCACCTAGGGCGCCGTACGGCGGCGGTGTGGGCCGTTTTGGGGTCATTTCCGCCATCGCGGACTTTGCACTTCCGCCATGGCGTGGTGCTCGTGCCCGATGGGTCGGAATGAGCCGCACTTTGCTCCATCGTGCAATGGCGGAAACGCTATTTACGCTATGGCGGTCCGGTCGGTTGATTTCCGCCAGGGTCGTAATGAGGGCCAATGAGTTGAGTAACTATGTACTATTCCATATGAAGAGACCATGGCAGACATTGAACATGCTACAGGTGAACAGATACTTATTATGATAGTAAACATATGCTGTGTATAGCACATTATGAGTTAAGCCGTGAGTTCTCTGGAACTATTGCCAAACTGAAACAGGATTACCATATGTGGTAACAAAAAAAAAAAGAGGCACAGGGAAGGGTATGCATGATTTGGAGTCATACAGATCCTTCAGTTATTCCTCATGTTGGTGTCCTGTGGAACTCCTTTGGGGAAATGTGTAATTAACATGTGTGGTAAAAAAAAATACCACAAGGAAAATACTGCAACCGGTAATGCTCTTGTGTGGTGGTAATGACCTCCACACAAAAGCAGGCAGATTTTTTGAAAATGTGTTTCTCAACCCATAATTGCATGGAGCGGTTGAACATGTAGATTTTGGAAATAGAGCAGGTATTACATTCACCATAAGTACCATAATCACTAAGCTTCCCAGGGCTGTCAAAAAGTATCATCATTACACAGCTGAATGGTACTCATTTCTTAAACATTTGAAGGATGAAAGTCTAAATAATTGCCATAAGTATCTGTGCTTAAGACACAAAAGCGTACATGCAGGCATCTGCGGCAGGTGTATTAACCCACTGAACCTTTTTTTTTTAATCAGGATCCCAACCTCTAGGTCACACACAGATGGCACCTAAAGGTGCAATAACTAACTGTTCCACTGAAGTGAAGGCGCTAAATAGCTATTAATCTTTAGAAACTGCTTAAGTGGATACCTTTCAGACAAGTTGGAACATTCTGAACTTTTTTTACTTTTTTAGCTAAAACTAAACAGTTCATTGTTGCTTTCAATATTACACATTGCACCACAACAGCTGGAAGCTAATAACATTTCAAACTGACACTCCTTTCTTTTAAGCTGACCTTTTCAATCTACTGTTTACAGGCACATGCACCAGGCTGAACCTGTCGTGATGCTAACGTGAACATAAAGCTCAAACTTCTTAACATTCCGAATACAGTGAACATTCAAAGGATTCCGGGGTTCTGGCAGAATGTATTCACAGAGTCCTCCTCCTATTATTATTTCCAGCAAACAGAACGATCACATTGTAAATTGCCCTTGTCTGTGAGTATGTTATTGAAACAAAAAGTGAACAAAGGATTCTTGTTCTTCTCTATGCATGTCGCAGAAAGTAAACAGAAAATGGAGTGCTCTAACGCCCATGCGCAAACTATCGACGCATTCTCCTGCTCTAATCGGGAGCTTTAAATGCATTTTCTAAAAAATGCTGTAACCAGTTTGCTTTTTGCAGCACACGCCAGTTCACTTCTTCCTTAGGGCTGAGTGAAATATGGTGCACATTGCTTCAGCCAAGGACATTTATTTCCTGCTGCTCTGGAAAGGACACATTTCATTGGAGGAAAGTGGAGGTGTGGCTCTGGTTAAAAACCGCTTCCGCCACTGCATCACTGAGAAGACCCTGTGAAACCAGCTCTACTGTGACAAGAACACACAGACCAAGAAGAATACAAACCCACGACTACATACTCAACCCGAGAAGATGGAGTAATGAGGCTCAAGCCTCAGTATCCAAAAATCACCGCTGATGGATACAAATCTATCAGCAAGAAGAAGAACAAGCGCGGTTGCAGTCCTTCAGCCATTTCAGAGATATTTGTTGCAAGACCCAAAGGGTAAAACAAACCAAACTCTGCTTGGTTGTCAGTGAGGAGTCCTTTGTTGTTCTTGTTACTTTTTACATTACTTCCCATGCAAATCAGACACGTTCTTCTTGGAGGTTTCTCTCTATGACTTCCATTAGTAAAGGTTTTCACCCTCAGTCATATTATATATTTTCCTGTTACAATTTCCACCTTTTCTCCCTCTCAGGTACATAACGTGGTATTAACTAGTTATTTCCATTCTGTTTTCCAGCACCATTTTCTCTCAAGATGTCTCTTAAGGAAACAACCTCTATTACTAATTTCCTTAAGTACTCCTCCCTTCTCTTCCTTGCACTATCACACTCTGTGCCTTCTAGAAGAAAGTGCTGAATTGTTTCTTCGCAAAGGCCCAATTCATGGCGGCCTGTCTAGTGCAACTCGTAACTCATTTGGCATGACCCAATCACAGTCTGTTTAGTATTGTTTGTTGTTTTCTGGGTAAGGATTTCAGAGCACTATTTGTGACTTAGACCTCATGTTGCATGCCAAAATAGTGTCTCTCTTTGCTGCTATATTTCCATCTTTCTTGCCATTCTGTCATGATCACCTGCCTTATCATGCAAAATTACAAGTGTACATGGTTGGGTCCAAAAAAGCAGGGACCAAGCAAGTAGGCATAGGATGTGCAATTCCCCCTAGAGGTGTAAGCCAAAAAGGAAGGATTGCAAATGGGGTGTCTATTAATCCTGCTGAATTATTGGCAATTATAAGAAGTCATCATGGATACATAGGAAGCAGAGTTCATGATCTTCTCTGACTCACTCACAGCCTTGGGGGAAAGGTGGGGGAGAATGGCAGGATATCATTGTAGATTTAATACAATGGTCAAATACAGCGACAAAGAAGGCGATACACACAGAGCAGGGATGAATGGTAAAGGGCAAGGCCATGGTGGACAAAGCAGCAAAGAAGGGGGTGGAGTGCCCGCAGGAGGATGCTAGCAAACCTCTAAGCCAAGGGGAAATGCAGACATGTTTGCACTGCAAGGGCGTCGAACAGCTGAAGAATGCCGTAAAAATAGAAGCCGAGGAAAAGTCACTCGTCTGTGATCTTTTCCTGGCGTATCAAAATAAAGGGTGCAAAATCAGTTTCCCGCCACAGAAAGCATTTTGCTAGCACATTTTTAAAATAATTGCTTTTAGATCTCTACAGGCTATTATTAGTGAATGAGATGATGACGTGTGTATCCCAAGTTTTCTAAGGTGCTGAAAGTTTTCATTGGTGGATTCACTTATCGATCAACTTGATTGACAGGCTTGTTACCTGCCAAGTAAAAACAGTGTGGATGAAATTAGAAATTGGGCTGTTGATTTTGTAATTTTGTTAGGCATAACTATGGCAATAAAGAGCATTATGACCAGGGAATGTTACAGTATGTAAGTTGTCTCTTCCAACTAAACCCTTATAATCCAATTCGTCCCGCTGCACAGCTGCTAGGGGTGCAATTACTGTGTTAAACAACAGGGTGAATAGTGGACACCCTTGCGTTGTTGCCTTCTGTATGGTACCAGATCACAATGAAAGCTGTCAACATTGGCGCGTCTTTGAATCTGTATCAATCTCTTGCAACTCTTCCATGAAGCATATGCCAAAGGCCATTTTATCCATGGCCAGAAACAATTGGTCCAAGTTGGAATTGCTACGTGCCTTCTTCATACTGATGCTGATCGCAACAATTATGTAATCGGACTTTGTGTCTCTTTCTGTGGCTTTGCGCGTGTCCTTCATGTCTTTGTGTGCAGTCGAGCAATTTGCGCGAGACTCCACACAAAGTGTGGGACGGGCCTATGTAAAGAAACAAATAGGGGGCGGAACATGCCTATTCCCCATTCTCCCCGTGAAATGAGGAAGAAAAGGGAATAACATGAGCGTGTTGAGGGACGGGGCACGCAAAGAAATTGCATGCCCAATCAAATGCATACCCAACAGAATTCATGGATTCCAATGCGCAACTTCACTTCGGGAAAAGTCACACTCAAACCTTGTGGTCTTACTGCCACATGATAGCATGCGCAAAGCACCAAGTGCATGGGAACCAGTGCACAAAGGTAATGTTTTTATAGAAATTTAGGGATGACGGCACGCAGTTGAGGTGCTTCTTGGAGTGCTGCATTGAATTACGGGAGTTTGTACGGAGATTAACGGGACGCTGCCTTGAGTTTTGAGAAATTAAACACAGATTATCAGGGTGCAGTTTTGGGTTACGGGGGTTGATACGCATTCTCACCAAGGTGCTGCCTTGGTTGCAGGGAATCCCTTCATTATTGCCAGGGTGCTTGATGGTGGGGATACAGTAGGGGCAAAGGTTGGTATATGTCACTGGTTTTGGTTTGTATGCGGGTGTGTTGTGGCCGTTCCACACGCTACTCTATTTTCTTTATACCTCAGGTTACTTTGCAGTTAGAAATCCATGAATATGCAGACCGCGGAAAAAAACTTGAGCGTGCAAGTAGGCGCAAAGTTGTTTTATGCGCTAAGTACTTGTATAAAGCAAGGATAAAATTGGCCAGGTATAGTGGTGATCTTGCACGATATATGACCGAACAAAGAAAGGGTGCAGTGTGTGTTTCACTTGAAGCCTACAAAGCCAAGGCACGACAGGCTGCTATATATGGTGCAGGGCTACGGGGGTATGCACGTGTTAGTTCCACCTGCCACCGTAGAAAACAAATACTTAAAAAACTCAAAAATATATTAGGGTTACCAACTTACGCGCCAATTCTTCTTGTATGCGTAGAAACAGGGATGCAGCAGATAGAATTAATTTGTTAACTGCGAGCAGTTTATGAATGGGCTCTATTGTGGTCAAATTGTCAGCTACTTAAATATAAAGATGCCTTGGTGGACATTGTGAACCAAGCAAGGGGTTTGTCGCTGCCGTGGGTTGTGCACGTCAAGGGGTTGCTGGTAGACCTGGGTCTGGGAGAGTATTGGGCCATTCCCAGCAGCATAACCAAATCCAGATTTATGAATTGTTTGACAGTTGTGATCCCCAATTTTATTTTTTTTATTTTATTTTTCACGTATTGCTTTTATGGATTTTCCTTTTATATGATATTATTTAATATTGAAATTGAATTGTTGGATGTTGCTTTTATGACTGTACTGTCGAAATAAAGCATTATGAAATGAAATGAAATGAAATGCTAAGTACTTGGGAGGAACTTTGCGCTTTTTCTATGAATCGAGCCCTTAGTATCTTGTCTGTTAGGGTAAGATGGATTAGATCCCGGGAAAGTCTGCCATTGTCTAACTGCTGCCTCCCATTTATGAAGCCTGACATTGCTCTGGAACTTCACGCTGACAAGAACCTTTTGCAGACAGCTAGCTCATATTTTTGAAGGATTTTAATGCCCACATTTGGCAGAGAAATATGCCGGTCATGTTTGCAATATTGGGGGTCTCTACCAGGCTTTGGGATCACTCTAATCCTCGAAAGTTTGAATTGTCTTTTGTATTCGTCTCTACGTTGGTGTTTAACAGATCTGACAAGATGAGGCAAACTGTTCTTGAAATGTTGTGTACAGTTCCCCTGGCAGAGCGTCTAGGCCAGGCCTTTTAAATGTCAGTAATTTATTGAAACTTTACTATAGGTGATAGCTAGTAACTGCTTGAATGAGTAGTTGCATTTCACAGTGAGGCCCAACCACCTTCCAGTTCGCTCACCTATAGGCCTAAGTGACACTTATGCACAGTGTCGGAGTGCATTGTCACTGTCATGAATAAAGCTTCAGGTTCAAGAAGATTTGTGGCCCCCTTTTTGTATAAGAGAAGTCGCGCTCAGACAGGTTCTGGCCCTTTAAGACGAGGACTACCAGGTGCATGGAAGTTGGCCTGGCAACGCTGGCGTCCCGGCGTGATGCTAGTGTGTTCACGTGATTGTTTAAAAAACGCTGCTGTGAATCACTCGGTGCTTCTGAACTTCCTGGTTTCCAGTGGCGTTACTTCGTATCATTGATTCTTGTTTACCGTCCCTCCCTTTTCCCACCCTTCTTGGAACTGCCTCCCCGTGTATCGTACTTTGGACTGTCTCTGGATTCTGCCTGCCTTCTGTCTCCTTGGTTTCTGGAATTGTTCACTGCCTTCATTGTACTGCTTTGACCTCGGAACGTCCACGGACTATGAATAAAGCCTACGTTTGTTGCCTTACGGATTTCTTTCCATACTAAAGCCGCTTGAGAATTCCTTCGGATCTTGCGGACTACCTGGGGATTTTTGTTGGACTTCATTTTGAACTGCCTTGGATTACGGATTTTGGTTGTGAATTTGCCTTTGGATTTGAAACATTGTGTTTACTTTAGTCTTGAGACTGCTGTGAATTCTGCTTAGGCGTCCTCGTTCCGTCGGGGTAGATTCTGTTTGGACTTCCTGCATCCCACTACGGACCCTCGAATCTTCATTGCCTCAACTGCTCCAGTACAGTTTCTTTCACGGTAAGGGTGTATTCTGAACATTCACTTTGTAAATAATTATCTGCCAATTCCAGTCGGTAGCATTTATTGTCCCATTTCCTTATTCACAGGGGTAAACTGGTAAATTGCCTGGCACACTCCCTTGGGGTTGAGAGTTCTTAACTCAAAGGTCAGTGCTCTGTTATTGATTGCTTACATTGTCTTACTGTTACGGATTGTGGATAACTTCCCTCACTTTCCTTGCAGTCAACTCCAATCTACCTATACTCCTGTGTCGGCGCACCCTATCCTGAGTACTGCAGCCATCTTGGTCTTCGTTTGGCATCCTATCTTTTGGCTACTAGATCGCACTGGTTGTTCATTCCAGCCAGCGGGGTAAAATAGTCAGAAGAACTCTTCGGCTACACTACGAGGGCAATATTCGCCTGACAGATTCAGAAGCCATAAACTATAATGTATGCCAACGAGTCATTGACGGCTATTCTCCAGCTTGTGGCTGATTTACGTACTCATGTGGCTGCTGCCCACTCTGCCACGGAAAGGTGTATTGATCAGCTTCAAGCTGGTTTACAGCCTGCTGGTGCCCTGATACCCCCTCCTGCAGTGCCCTCGGGTTCTAGTTTGTCTCAGCCTCAGCAGGAGGCAGGCCCGATATATATGACGGCCCAGTTTCCGTTGGCCCCACCGGAGCGGTTTATGGGGGATCCTAAATCCTATAGGACCTTCCTAAACCAATGTAGGTTGCATTTTCTTTGCAGGCCTGCTTCATTTCCGGACTCCACAACCAAAGCGGCCTTTTTGTTGTCACACTTGGGTGGTACTGCAGCAGCTTGGGCTAATCCCTTGCTTGAGGAAGGAAGTCACTTGTTATACAACTGTGATGCATTAATAGACGCCATGAGTCGGGTTTTTGACACGCGGTATGCCACACAGGCTACCTATTTGGAATTGCTTGGGTTACAACAAGGGAATACACCCCTCCTAACTTATGTAGCTAAGTTTAACCAGTTTATAGCAGAAACTGGTTAGCCGGAGGACAAGAAAGCCTCCCTGTTTTACAAAGGACTTTCCGATCCCCTAAAGGACACGCTGGCCACTGTCCTGGTGATACCTACGACCTTTCCCGAGTTATTGGACCTTGTCTTACAGGTTGACTCCCAACAGGCAGAAAGGAGAGGGGAGAAAAGACTAGTCCAACCCACCTCTTCCTCTGCCCATGTCTCCGCTCCCAGTACGGTAGAACCCATGCAGATTGGAGCAGTTCGGGGGCCAATTTCACCTGAAACAAGGGAACACAGGAGAAAGAACGGACTCAGTTTCTACTGTGGAGCTTCTGATCACTTGCTCCGCTCATGCCCCAAGAAACCCAACAAGAAACAGGGAAACGCGAAAGCCCGACAATAATTGGAGTCCAGTTGTCGGGTGGTATTTCTCGAGACTCCAACAGCCAAGTTCCCTATGGTGTGTCGGCGGCTCTTTCCGCTGAGGACTGTGGGGAATGGTTAGTTACTGTGGTTCTGGATTCCAGGGCTACAGGTAACTATTTGGACGATGCGCTGGCTAGGAAACTGGGGTTACAAGTGATCCTAAAATCGTATCCGGAGATTGTGAAGGCGGCCGATGGTTCGTCCCTTGTATCTGGCATGGTAACGGAAAGCACTGCCGCCTTGATTATGAAGATGGAAGACGGGCATAGCAAAACTATCACATTCGACCTGATAGCCGCCCCCCAGTTCGGGTTTATCCTTGGCCTTCCTTGGTTAAAATCACATAACCCAGTGGTGGATTGGCAGTCCGGGGTGGTGTGCTATCCTTTGGAATTCTGTGCTAAGAACTGCCAAGGGACTAATCAGGAGTCCATAACAGCTAGTCGTGCGCTTCTGGACACGGCTTTTGTTGTAGGTGCGGTAGGTAAAACACAGCTTCCTGATGAATATGAGAACTACCAGGATGTCTTTGATGAAGGGGGTGCTGATGTTTTGCCACCACACAGGCCATATGACTGCCCTATTGAGTTAATCCCGGATATATTCATTGACTCCTAAGGAAGATCAGGTTTTGAAGTCCTACATTGACAGATTTCTAGCATCTAGTTTCATATGCCCTTTGCGATCCCTGGCGGCCTCCCCCTTGTTTTTTGTGCCTAAGCGGGAGGGAGATCTCTGCCCGTGTATCGATTATCGCGCTTTGAATTCCATTACTATTAGGAATCAGTACCCCATTCCGCTGATTTCTGTTTTGTTGGATCAACTAGGCTCAGCTAAAATCTTCACCAAACTTGATTTAAGAGGGGCCTATAATTTGGTGCAGATACGTGAGGGGGATGAGTGGAAAACCGCCTTCAAGACCAAGTATGGTCTCTTTGAATACAGGGTCATGCCTTTTGGCCTATGCAATGCCCCAGCCACATTTCAATACTTTGTTAATGAAATATTCCACCATATGATGGACCGGTACTTGGTTGTGTATCTAGATGATATCCTGATCTATTCACCGTCTTTTTCTACGCATGTTGACCACGTTTCGGCTGGGATTAAGTTCAAAACCCTCTGCATTGTCCACAAGGCCTTCTGGGGCCTGGGGCCTAAATACCTTCAACTCTCTCTTCCTAAATATCTTCCTTCACGAGCCCTTCGCTCATCCGTCTCCAACTCCCTCATGGTCCCTCATGGTCAGCCGCTTCTCGAAGCAACGAGCTGGGGGTAGATCTCTCTCCGCGGCAGGGGCCTCCCTCTGGAACAGCCTTCCTGCCTCCCTGAAACTTGAGGAGAACCATCTCCGGTTCCGGAAGCACCTCAAAACCTTCCTCTTCGCTTCTGCCTTCTCTCTCCCTCTCCCCTGCTAAACCTGCCTAACTCCCCACTGAAATTCTGCACTAAACCTGCATCTTGGCCACTCTCAGCGACCTCGGTCCAGGGCCCAGCCACTCTCCACTTGCACTGCCTCCCTGGCTCCCCCTGCACTGTGGGACTGTCACTGTATCCCTACAGCCCCCTTCCTAGCACTTGCTCTGCAAGTGTACTGCACTTTCCCCCCCACCTCCTCCCCCTGCACTTTCCCCTTTTCCCCTTACCTCTGCACTTGCCCGATCTGAATGACACCTGGCCTAGTAGGATTGTTTGTCTGTCTTCCCCTTGTTTCCCTCCCTCCCTGCCTCGTCGCGCCTTGAAACACTTGTGTATAGGCGCGTTACAAATACCATATCATATCATATCATACTGCAACGGCTACGGGAGAACCACCTATATGCTAAATTGGAGAAGTGTGTTTTCCACGTGAATGAGGTGGAGTTCCTAGGCTAATACATCACCAATAAGGGGGTGGAAATGAGCAGAGCCAAAGTAGCAGCGGTTTTAGACTGGCCAACACCTGTCAACGTAAAGACGTTGCAATCGTTCCTTGGATTCACCAATTTTTATTGGCACTTCGTCCAGAACTTCTCCGTAATAGTCAGCCCTCTTACTGCCCTCACCAGTTCTAAGCGCTCATTTATTTGGAATGTGGAGGCGCAGAACGACTTCGAGGCCTTGAAGACTGCTTTCACGACCGCCCCTGTACTCCTCCAACATCCGGATCCGACCTCACCATTTGTGGTTGAAGCGGATGCTTGAGAGATGGCGATTGGGGCTGTCCTATCCCAGTATTGTTTAGACCCTAGTGGTATACATCCTGTGGCTTACCATTCGAGGAAGCTTACCTCTTATGAGTGTAATTACACAATAACAGAGAGAGAGCTGTTGGCGGTTAAAGATGCCTTTTTGGTTTGGCGGCACCATCTACTAAGCACTTCAGAGCCGGTCCAGGTCTTTACAGATCATAGAAACGTCCTGGCTCTCCAGTCAGTGAAATGCATGACAGCACGTCATGCTCGATGGCATGAATTCTTTTCAGCCTTTAACTTTACCATCACCTATCATCCTGGTTCCCAGAACTCTAAGGCGGATGCCCTTTCCTGCCTGCACGGGGCCTCTGGTCCCGGTAGCCTTGATGGGGTCCCACTTTTGCCCACTCATATGGTGTGTGGATGTACCTTGCAGCCATATTTGAGGGAATCTCTACAGAATTGGGTTAAGAAGTCACCTTCTGAATTAAATACCCTGGGTCTCGAAGTGTTGCATTCAATACCCCATACACTGGGAAAGATCTACTCACCTGATTCATCCACCCGGAATACCGCCATGCAATGGTGCCACGATTCGTCCTTGGCTGCCCATCCGGGTGTCAGAAAGACTTTGGATCTATTAAAGAGGCGGTGCTGGTGGCCTTTTCTAGATAAGGACGTGGCCTCGTATTTGGCAAACTTGTGCGGTGTGTGCTCAATGTAAACAGACTTCGGGTAAGCCCATCGGCCTGTTACAACCAATGCCCATTCCTGAACATCCATGGGCAGCTATATCGATGGACTTTGTAGTGGAGTTACCACGGGTGGACGGTTTTGACACTATTTGGGTGGTTATAGACTACTTCACTAAATTTGCTCTGTTTATACCATGTCGTGGCATTCCTAGTGCTCCTACATTAGCCGACCTGTTTCTGAAAAAAAATTCAGGTTATTCAGCTTGCCTTCTGTTGTGGTCACTGATCGCGGCCCACAGTTTACCTCTCGTTTTTGGAGGGCCTTGACTTCTTCGCTCAGGATTGATGGGAGGTATTCAAGTGCTTACCACCCCCAGACGGATGGGCAGACCGAGCGACTGAATGCCACCATGGAGCAAAATCTCTGTTGTCTAACCTGCCTCTCCCAGGATACTTGGGTCTCAGTGTTGGCTTTTGCTGAATTTGCCTATAATAATTAGTTGCATGCAACTACCCAAGTATCTCCGTTCTACGCATTGTATGGCCAGCATCCTCGTTCTTTGCCGCTATCTCCGGAGATAACAGTGCGTAATCCAGCCGCAGAGGCCTGCATTAGAGACCTGTCAGAGGTCCAAGCACAGGTGAAGAAACATCTACAAGAGGCGCGCATACGGACCAAGGCCTTTGCTGATGCTAAGCGCTCACCTGCTCCGGTTTACCATCCTGGTATGCGGGTATGGCTATCGACCCGGAATCTGCGTCTTCCTGGGCGGAAGCCCTTGTTACCACGTTTTGTGGGTCTGTATGTGGTGCAGCGGGTTATTAATGCTGCGGCCATCCGCTTGACCCTTCCTGTCAAAGGTTTCCCCCCGGCTCACCTGAGTTCTCTTCTTGTGGCGTTCCGCGGAGGACTCCTTCTCCCGGCCGGACCGGGACTTGTATAAGTGCGCGTGAGTCGAGTCTGACTCCAGCGCGAGCATTCAAAGTTCCAGGAAGTCGCGTGTTCCAGGACGTCCAGGAAGAGGATCGAAGAACGGTAAGAGATACTGGAAACAGGGGAAAAGGGAAGAAAGAATAAGGGAGTTGGCCAGGAACTTGGAAGGGTAACGCCGAGCAGCACACACACGTCGAGACACTACCTAGAGATAGAGTTGAGATGCTTGGAGGCGCGGGGGCCTGGCCCATTTATAGAACGTGCCGTGCCCGACGTACAGGCTAGTACGGAACACGGCACTGGGCACGGCCATGTTGGAAGTATCAAGGAGCACACTCTCCGTCTGGACCAGGACCAGGAAGACCAGAAGGGGCTATGTCCATGGTTCATGACAGCATGCCTCCTCCGAAACCCCGTCCCACCAGGCTTGCCAGGGTGTATGAGATGGAATCTTCTCAGCAATCAAGGGGTAATTAGGTTGGATAGTGGCTCCCATGTTCTCTCGCTAGGAGGATAGCCTTTCCACTCGACCAGGTATTGAAGCCGACCCCGTTGTACCTGGAGTCACATATTCTGGATACTTCATATTCCAGCTGATTGTCCACAATCACAGGACTGGGTCTGCCGGTTTTCCGGGTGGAGTGGATGTAGGGTTTGAGTAGAGAAGTGTGAAAAACTGGATGTATTCTCTTCCAGGAGTCTGGTAGCTTGAGCCAATAAGAAACAGGATTGATGATTTATTTTATGGAAAATGGACCATAATATCGGGGGGCTAACTTGTTAGGGTGTAGATGTCGTGGTAATAGTTTCGAGGACAACCAGACCTGGTCACCAATAGAATAGGAGGGTGCTGGTCTTCTTTTGGAATCAGCATATCGCTTAGTGCGAATCTGGGCCTTTCCCAATTATTCCTTGGCTTCCTTGTGGATGTTGAGGAGAGTTTCAATCCAGGAATCAAGTGAAGGTACTGGAGTTGGATGTGGTAGAACTGAAGGTAACACGGAGGGATGAAAACCTTGACTGCAATAGTAGGGGCTAACGTTGCTCGCTGAGTGATCTGAATTGTTATAGGCAAATTCGGCCAAGGGTATAAGGAGGGACCAATCATCCTGTACCTTGGTTGCGAAACAACGAAGATATTGCTCCAGGGTTTGATTAACACGTTCTGTGGCCCCATTGGTCTGTGGGTGATATCCAGATGAAAGAGCGCGTTGAATCCCTAGAACACGACAGAGATGTTTCCAGAATTGTGAAATATATTGCGGTCCTCGGTCCGATATGATCTTGGAAGGGAGTCCATGAAGACGGAAAATGTGTTGTAGGAAAATTCCTGCGAGCTCTGAAGAGGAAGGAAGTTTATAGAGAGGCGTGAAATGTGCCATATGAGTAAACAAGTCTATGGTTACCATGATGGTCATGTAACCCCGGGAAGGTGGTAATTCCACGATGAAGCCTGTAGCTATACATTCCCATGGTCTTGTTGGCAGTGTAGGTTGCAATAGAAGGCCCGCCGGTCTCTTATTGTCGTGCTTATTCTGACTGCAGACAGTACAGGTCTTGATGTACTCTTGTACCTTGCATTTCATTTCCGGCCACCAAAACTGTCTTTGTATAAGACGGAGCATGTTGGTTACACCACGATGTCCAGAATGAAAAGTATCATGACAGAGAGTTATTATTTTATGTTGAAGTTTCGGTGTGGGAATGACCAAGGTATTGTCCTTGAATAAGTATCCTACCTTGATTCTTAAGTTCCAGGGATTCTTCCTAGAGACGTCCTTCCAGAGGTCAGAGGACTGGGTTTTGGCTCGAATCTCTTCCAAGAGGTTGATCGCTTGAGCTATAAAGATTGTGTTGGGAAACATTGTAGGATAGGTCCTATCTTCAGTGGTTAAATAGTCAGGACGTCGGGACAAGGCGTCCGCAATCACGTTTTGTGATCCAGGAACATGAGTGATTTGGAATTGGTACTGGGCGAACAAGTAGGCCCAACGCGCCTGACGACTGTTCCTGCACTCCATAGATTGGAGAATTTGTAGATTTCAATGGTCCATACGGACCTGGACTGGATATCTAGGACCGAGGAGTAAATGTCGCCATTCTGTGAAGGCTTGGCGGATTGCCAACAGCTCCTTTTCCAGGACGGAGTAATGGGATTCGCTGGTTGTTAGGGTTCTAGGGAGGTAAGCCACTGGGTGGTCCATCTTGTCCTCAAGCACCTGTTTCAAGACTGCTCCTATGGCATGGTTGGAGGCATCCGTTTCCACTATGAAAGGGCGATCTAAGTCAGGCTGAGCCAGGACGGGGGCTTGCGTGAATCTTGTCTTCAAGCGTTGAAAAGCCTTCTCTTGCGAGGAAGACCAGATGAAGGGAACATCCTTCTTCAGCAGAGCAACGATCGGTTGGACAAGCTCAGAAAAGGTAGGAATGAACTTTCGATAAAAGTTAGCAAGTCCCAAGAAACACTGAACCTGTTTCTCCGATGTAGGAGCAGGCCAGGCCAGTATGGCCTTTACCTTTGAAGGGTCCATTCCAACTCCTTCTGGGCTGAGGATGAATCCAAGGTAATGAACTGAAGTCACGTGAAAAAGACATTTCTCAGGTTTGACCAAGAGCTTGTTTTCACAGAGCCGTTGTAGTACCGCCATGACATGTTCTTCATGTTTCAAGGGATCCTTGGAATAAATCAAAATGTCGTCTAGATAGACAATGACAAAGAGAAAAAGCATGTCAGAAAACACCCTATCCATGAAACGTTGAAAAACTGCAGGGGCATTAGCTAATCCAAAGGGCATGACTAGATATTCAAAGTGACCAAAGGGCGTTCTAAAGGCGGTCTTCCATTCGTCCCCTTCCCGGATACGGATTAAGTGATAGGCACCCCGGAGGTCCAACTTCGTGAATATTACGGCGCCTCTGACAGCTTCAAGGATATCTGAAATCAGAGGCAGAGGGTACCGATCTTTGAGGGTGCATTGATTTAGACCACGGTAGTCGAGGCAGGGTCTGAGTTCCTTGGAATCCTTCTTAGGAACGAAGAACAATGAGGCACCGGCTGGAGATTTTGAGGGTCTTATGGTGCCATTTTTCGAAATTGATGTCCAGGTATTCTCGGAGGGCCTTTTTCTCAGGTTCTGAAAGGATAAACATTCTGCCAAAGGGAATTACTGCCGAGGGATCTGTCTCAATGGCACAATCTTTGGGTCTGTGAGAGGGTAAAGCCTGGACTATGGCAGTCGAAAAGACATCAGTATATCCTTGGTAGACCTCTGGGACTTGTACAATGTTGGAAACCATGAGTGAGGTTTTTTGCTCTCCTGAATGTTCAATAGCTGGTGTTAAGGAGAGATCCAGGGATAAACAGTGGGACATACAAAACTCAGAGCCCAGAAACAATGACCCTGCTGTCCAATTAATGTACGGATTATGTCTTTGAAGCCAGGGCATACCCAGAACCATAACCTTGTACAATGTTGGAAACCATGAGTGAGGTTTTTTGCTCTCCTGAATGTTCAATAGCTGGTGTTACGGAGAGATCCAGGGATAATCAGTGGGACATACAAAACTCAGAGCCCAGAAACAATGACCCTGCTGTCCAATTAATGTACGGATTATGTCTTTGAAGCCAGGGCATACCCAGAACCATAGGGTAGTGGGCTGATTTGATGATGTTGAATGTAATCTGCTCTTGGTGGTGGTTTATGGAGAGACGGACCTCTTTTGTCTGTAGGGTTATGGGTCCTGAAGAGAGAGGTCTCCCATCAATTGCTTCTACCGGCTGTTTAATGTTCCGTGACTCATATGGGATTTTATGTCTGATAACCCAGTCTTGATGAATGAAAATTCCCATAGCTCCACAGTCCACCAGGGCCAGTATGGGATAGGTCTTGTGCTTGGATGGCGATAGAAAGGCCTGTAGCACCACCAGGTTATTCTGTCCAGGAGAGTTCAAGGATGTGATTGATGTGGAGCAGACATCTTTCTCCCGAAACCTCGCTCCATCTAGGTCCGGGAGCTGGCGTTTCCCGAACGCCGTGGAGGGGCTAAAGGACATTCTCTAACGAGATGCTTGTCTGAGGCACAATACATACACAGGCCGGTGTGAATTCTTCTCATCCTTTCTTGTGGAGTAATTGGCCCACGAAAGGCACCTATTTGCATTGGTTCGGAGTCGTTATCAGGGCTTGAGACAGGATGGGATTTCACAGTCGACTCCGGATGGGTTCATTGAAAGGCAGTCTTAGCCTTTTTCCTTTCAGCCCTTCTTTCCTGGATACGAAAGTCTATTTGTAAGGCTAGATCTACCAAAGCCTGAAACGAACTGGGGCGAGCCACTCTGGCTAATTCATCCTTGATATCGTCATTTAGACCCCTGCGAAATAAGGTGAAACTCGCTTCAGGGCCCCAATCAGCCTCCTTTACCAGCTATTTGAATCTGGTAACGAACGTTAGCATGTCCTGGGATCCTTGCCGAAAATCAAGTAGGCGTTCCTGGGCGTTGAACACTTGTTCGGGGCGGTCAAACATTGACTTGAGCGCCTGGATAAATGCATCATAATCGTCCAGGAGGACGTCTCCAGAGTTCACTAGGGGAGTGGCCCAAGATAACGCATTCCCTGTAAGGTGGGAGATTATGAAGCCCACCTTGGCCCTGGAAGTTGAAAAATAATGGGCTTGAATGTAAAATGCACCAAGCAGGAATCCAGAAATCCACGTAAGGATTTTGGCGAGCCATCGTATTTGTCTACCACTCCACCCAGTATCACGCTTTCCTTATTGGCAGAGTCACGTGACAGCACTAATTGTTTCAAGGCTGCGTTCTCTGCCTTTAAGTTCTGTACCTCGGTTGTTAGCTCCTGCATGCCGCGCATGAGGTCCTGGACCGCTTTCTCCATAGCGGTATCAGTGTTGATCGTTTGGCGTCTCAATCTGTCAAAGGTTTCCCCCCGGCTCACCTGAGTTCTCTTCTTGTGGCGTTCCGCGGAGGACTCCTTCTCCCGGCCGGACCGGGACTTGTATAAGTGCTCGCGAGTCGAGTCTGACTCCAGCACGAGCGTTCAACGTTCCAGGAAGTCGCGTGTTCCAGGACGTCCAGGAAGAGGATCGAAGAACGGTAAGAGATACTGGAAACAGGGGAAAAGGGAAGAAAGAATAAGGGAGTTGGCCAGGAACTTGGAAGGGTAATGCCGAGCAGCACACACACGTCGAGACACTACCGAGAGATAGCATTGAGACGCGCGGAGGCACGGGGTGTGGCCCATTTATAGAACGTGCAGTGTCCGACGTACAGGCTAGTACGGAACACGGCACTGGGCACCGCCATGTTGGAAGTATCAAGGAGCACACTCTCCGTCTGGACAAGGACCAGGAAGACCAGAAGGGGCTATGTCCATGGTTCATGACACTTCCGGCCAATTGGAAGATACACCCAGTGTTCCACGTTTCATTGCTGAAACCTTGTCATCCGGATGCCCGGCTGCCATCTCAGCCATTACCCGTTCGGGTTCGGGGCACGGATGAGTATGAGGTATGTAAAGTGTTGGACACCATGGTCCGTGGTGGTAAGCGGTTCTATCTCATAGACTGGAAGGGCTATGGTCCGGAAGACCGTACTTGGGAACCCGCAGAGAACGTCCATGCCCCGATCCTGGTTTCGCGATTATGGGCTTCTCGTAGGGTGAGGGCTCCTTTGAGAGAGGAATCTGTCATGAATAAAGCTTCAGGTTCAAGAAGATTTGTGGCCCCCTTTTTGTATAAGAGAAGTCACGCTCAGACAGGTTCTGGCCCTTTAAGATGAGGACTACCAGGTGCATGGAAGTTGGCCTGGCAACGCTGGCGTCCCGTCATTTCTTCATTGCCCCGCCTCCGGCGTGATGCTAGTGTGTTCACGTGATTGTTTAAAAAGCACCGCCGTGAATCACTCGGTGCTTCTGAACTTCCTGGTTTCCAGGGTGTTACTTCGTATCATTGATTCTTGTTTACCGTCCCTCTCTTTTCCCACCCTTCTTGGAACTGCCTCCCCGTGTATCGTACTTCGGACTGTCCCTGGATTCTGCCTGCCTTCTGTCTCCTTGGTTTCTGGAATTGTTTGCTGCCTTCATTGTACTGCTTTGACCTCGGAACGTCCACGGACTATGAATAAAGCCTTCGTTTGTTGCCTTACAGATTTCTTTTCAGACTAAAGCCGCTTGAGAATTCCTTCGGATCTTGCAGACTACCTGGGGATTTTTGTTGGACTTCATTTTGAACTGCCTTGGATTACGGATTTTGGTTGTGGATTTGCCTTTGGATTTGAAACATTGTGTTTACTTTAGACTTGAGACTGCCTGTGAATTCTGCTTAGGCGTCCTCGATCCGTCGGGGTAGATTCTGTTTGGACTTCCTGTATCCCACTACGGACCCTCGAATCTTCATTGCCTCAACTGCTCCAGTACAGTTTCTTTCACGGTAAGGGTGTATTCTGAACATTCACTTTGTAAATAATTATCTGCCAATTCCAGTCGCTAGCATTTATTGTTGCATTTCCTTATTCACAGGGGTAAACTGGTAAATTGCCTGGCACACTCCCTTGGGGTTGAGAGTTCTTAACTCAAAGGTCAGTGCTCTGTTATTGATTGCTTACATTGTCTTACTGTTACGGATTGTGGATAACTTCCCTCACTTTCCTTGCAGTCAACTCCAGTCTACCTATACTCCTGTTTCGGCGCACCCTTTCCTGAGTACTGCAGCCATCTTGGTCTTCATTTGGCATCCTATCTTTTGGCTACTAGATCGCACTGGTTGTTTATTCCAGCCAGCCGGGTATAATAGTCAGAAGAAATCTTCGGCTACACTACGAGGGCAATATTCGCCTGACAGTCACTGTGCATGCGCCAAATTTTTTAGTGGGTCAGATGACCTGAAAAACACCCAAAGTGCATGTGTGTAAATAGGGAAAGGAACCTCACCCTGGATTCTGGTTGGCTAGCTGCTAGAGGTCAGATTCTATTGACTCCTCACCAGGCCTCGATGGAATCTTTGATCGAGGTATACATAATTGCCTTCCATAAATCCTAGCTCAATATTTCCCCAAAGGTGAATTAATACCTTAACCAACTATGTTCAATCCCCACCACTGGCTCCATCCTAGTGTGGCTTGGAGATGCCAATATGTACCTTTAATTTAATCTACTAAATTACAATCTAGGAAGACACTGTATCCTTGGCCCAGTCGGACCTGAAAAATGCATCCATGACTCACATATTATTGGGTCATTATCTATGTTGCACCCTCCTCAGCTCACTGCAGAACTGCAGGGTTCTTGATCTGGTTGGGTCTATTGGTGGGTGGGATAGAGCCAGTGTACAATTCCCAAGATGCTAGGCAATTGTTTGGGGAGTTTGGAGGTGGCATAGCCATTGCTCTCTACTTTATATGACGGTGGACTACAGGGCCACCACTTCTAAATTATGAATGGACCTTATTCTCATACGAGGTATGCTCCCATATGACACACACATAGGGATGACATCAGGTATGTAATCAGCTCCACCATGAGGGTTCCAGGCCCAATTCCCTGAGGCCTCAGAACATTATCTGGCATGTTTTATTGTGCGGCAGTCCATCCGCTTCTCTCTGCTGTTTGAAGGCCAGATTCCCTTCCCGCTGGATGTCTAAAGGCTGCCAAGGATCCACCTTTGTGATGCCTGCCCCCACTCCCAGTCCTGCAGCTTCCATGTTCCCATTGTGATGCCTGCAAACCAATGCTTATACGTCACCCCGGGACGATTGCCTGATATAGGAATGGCCGACATTTTAGAAACAGCTTGAAATTAAATATTTAGATTCTGGCCAGGTAAATGTCAAGCAACACACCCTACGTTCAAATTGTGTGTTTTGAAATCTTTAATTTCAAGGTGGTTCCAGAATACCATTAATAATTATTTTTAACATACTGGTTCCCACTTTAAGATTCTTTGTGCCTTTTTGTGAACATATTAGGTGCACAGTTCTGTGAGTAATAAGCACCTAAAATGTATTTCCTCCCACTGCTAGAACTGTGAAATATTTTCAATGAGTCCTGCTTTTTGTGACTTTCAAAGTGCCAGATTTACACTTCATTTCTGAAACAGCCGAGACAGACTTTCCAGTAAAAACACTCATCCAACACAATTTAATGGAGTATGTCCAACACTTATTGGACCAACTGAAACAGTACTCAACTGTACTCATGAGAGCAGATCTGCTCCATGGTTATATCTTTTGGCTTTAGACATACATATATATCACACGATCAATTAAATAAGCATCTTCCTTTGTGGAGTGTCAGGCTGCAATGGCCTTTCTAGACAAACAACGCAAACAATACAACACCAGCAACTTAAATCTCCAGACCATGAAGTGAGTAAATTACAACTTAAGAGGTTCCACATTGCAACCAACATGTAGACACATTTGTAGTGTTCGAGCTACAAGTCTGGCAAAACTAAGTCACGTCCAGATTATTCACAGCTATTGATCAGGTCCACATCACAGGAAGGGATAGATAAAGCCTCTCATTTTCATCTTCTTTACACTTTTGCTTACACTTAGTTGTTATACATATTCTTTTCATTTTTGTATTTCCTTTTTAATTACACCTTGGACCTGCTTCCTTGAGTATCCCTGCCTTTTATACACCTGTGGTTCTTTAATGGGCTGCAGGTGTATTCCATTATTCATTTCTGCCTGGCTCTGATGAAGTGGACATGCATGACCTTCATACCTTGCAGGCATCTTCTTCATCCCAGTACCTAGGTGGTGAGTGTGAGTGGTGTTCATTACTCTCAGTTGTTTCTTCCTCATCTCAGTAATGCCAGGTGTCCCAATAGGGGTAGAAGGGGAGCTGACCTACAAAACCCTTTAAGGTCAGGAGAGGGTTAGGTTGGTTGTCATTAGGATGAGAGGGATACCAGGTCTCGCCTAAAGACACCCCTCTCCGAATTGGGAAGGAAATCTTTATCCTCAGCAGTGGCCTCCCTCTGGAATAGCCTCCCTGCCGCCCTCCGTCTTGAACCTGATCTACTTAAGTTCCGGAAACTCCTTAGGACATTCCTCTTCTCCTCATTCTCTCTCCCTCTACCCTGCTAAACTCTCTCTCCGCTCTATCCCTCTCTCCCTCCTTTTCCACACAGCTTGCTGACTGGCTGCCGGGTGTACCTCAGAGTCTCACAGGTTCCTGGCACCCTCGCCAGTCCTCTCTCACTGCCTCCTGGCCTGCACTTGCCTCATCGCTACTGCACTTAGTCAATGACCCATGAGTGGCATTTCTCAGCACTTACCACAGTTTCTGACTGACAGGGCACACTTGGACCCCCCTGCACTTGTCCCCCCTCCCCTCTTTTTTATTATTTTTTATTTAAAATGCATATGGTTTATGTTGTTAAACCTTATATTTGTACATTTATGAATATATAAGACATCAAATAAAATTTAAACATTCGTTATTTCTTGCTGTATTGCAATCCAAATTTGAATCGCTGCAAATGTCATTGCTCTGTTAGCACCAGATAGGATCAATGCCCATCGTTCCTCTTGATCTTGTGTTTTTTGTCCTTTAGGTACAGTTGTCCAATAGCAAGCTGTTTTTCTGACAGGGCTGGACATTTCATTATAAGATGGTAGAGGCTTTCTACTTCTGCCACTTTGCAGAACCTGCACATCTGGTTTGCGGTGTCTCCTTGATCTCTGATCCCTAAGATTTCTTGTGTTAGCAAGATGTTAAATCTCAGCTGCATAAATGTATCTCAGACCACCCGGTATGGAAAAAGATTGAGGTACTGAGGCATTTCATTCAGGGCTCTCACTTCGGTGTTACAATTGAGCGTACATTTGTATTGGTTTTTGATAGCTTGTGTCCTTATCCAGTCACATCTTGCAAGGTATAGTTTTGCCCTTTGGGGTCTGTTGATAAGCATGTCCATAGATATCTTGTTATCAATCGGTAATGGTTAAGCACTTCTTTCTGTTTGTTCAGTGCCATTGTATTGATGGGTTCTGGGAGAGGACGGAGAATTTTCAAGACGGGGATCTGATCGTCGTTCATTATTTTCCTAAGTAAGACGAGTTTCTTCCACTTTAGTATAGGGGACAGGGATTGCAACCCAAGTTTGTATTTGATGCGAGCGATTGGTATGGAGTTTGGAAGTCTTAAGGATTTTTTCCAAAACATACTTTCCAATTTCTCCCATACTTCCTCAAGCATGTTGATCATTGTTTCGCTTCCATAGGTCAAGAGAGGGGTCACTTTTTGCTTATAGAAAAGAACCAGTGGCTTCAGCGAGAAGTTCCCAAATCTTTTCTGGAGAATCAATCCTTGTCTCGCAAGCATGAGTGTTTAGAACTTAAGTATTTCAATCTATGGGCGCTCAGTTTCTGTGCTGTTAATCCAGACTCCCAAATATTTGATCGTTGAGACTTGAACAATTTTTTCTTTTTGCAAAAAGAATGACGGACTTGATTTCTGCATGGGTCGTGTTACGCTCACCTGGTATCCACGGGGACGCCACCCAGCCAGTTGCCTGTTGGTGCCCTTTTCGATGATTCCCTGGTGAGGTTCTCAGTGGATTTCTACCTGGAAATGAAGACTATGTTTAGGACTGGACAGCCAAGGTAAGCCTTCCCACCTCCCTTGTTATTTCAGCCCCTCCGGGTTCTCTTCTCACCTTGTTATCGAAGTTGGTGGGCTCTCCGTCCTGCTTTCTAGGCAGGGGCGTGTTGTCTTTCGTGGGCGTGTGCGGTCCAGTTACTTCTCTGACAGCAGCCCAAGTAATGTCTTTCAGGTAGGTTTTATTGCGGTTTCTGGAGTTGTTATTCTTGCATGCCTTTTCTCTGTTCGATAATGTCTCTTTTTTTATCTCCCTTAGGTGCATGGAGCGTCCGCTTGGCGAACTGGGCAGGCTGGTTCTCGCCGGTAAATGATGGCGCTCAATAGCGCTATGATGCGGTAAGTAGGCGCTTTGCGCAGCGCGGCAATGTCTTGTCTTCACTGACCTGTGTTTTCTCTTTTTGTAGGTCGCGGTTTGCTCCCTGCGCGGATGGAGTTCCGGAGCTACACCGGTCGAACAACCACCAGCCAGGTAAGTCTCTAAGCAATTCGTGGTTGAAATGTCTCTACTACCTTCTTTAATGATGTCTTTCTTCCTTTCTCAGGTCCTTTGATCCGGGTGGCGAACCATCCACATGGAGCTGCCCAGGAGCTGTGAACAGTGAAGGATGGAGATTGCAGGTAAGGTTCTGCTGCTAACAATGTTCTTTGTTGTTTTCTGCAGCTCCGGATCTTGCCAAGCTCGTGAGAAGCTGGACACAGTGACCGTCACGTTGTTAGTAGCAAAGTAACGCAAAGCGTGCTGTCTTGTTCGGGTGTGGTTTAAATAGTCTCTGCAAAGTAGTCCCTAGGCCACCACACCCAAAACACTGCACCGCATAGCTTGATTCTAGGAATCAAGCTATGTGGATGCCTTCATGTTGGCTGAAAGCCTGAATAAAGTAGTTCCTTTAGCTGATGCCTTTCCCTGTTTATGAGCCTGGCACCAAAGGCGCCAGGACTGGCCCTAAGAGGGTCTGTGAAGCGGATGCCAGGCCTTATTTGCGATCCGAAGTGTGATTCCACCTGGCCAAAGGGCTTGCCAGTGGGGATCAGGGCTGAGGGTCGTGACAGGTTGATGTTGTGATAGGGTCATAATTTTGGTTTTGGTTACATTTATTTCTAGTTCATTTATCTCCATGTAGCCCTAGATGTTGTTCAGGGCTATTTGTAAACCTCTTAGTGTTTTTGCGAAAATGACAATATCATCGGCATACAAGATGCATGCAACCGGAGTTGAGTTTTATTTTGGTGGATTCATCATGGGCGTAGACACTGTCTCTTCGAAATCTGATGTAAATAAGTTATACAGTGCAGCTGCTAATGGACACCCTTGCTTTAGTCCATGCCATGTTTTTATGGGTTGTGTCAGTGAGCTGTATTTGTTCATCCGTACCTGTACACTGGTGTTTGAATATAGCAGTTTTACCGGTTCAATTAGGTCTTCAGGACAACCCCACTTTGTAAGTTTTTCCCATGATATATTCCTGGTTATTTTATTGAAGGCAAGGTGTAAGTCAATGAATGCTGCATAAATTTGAGTCCCGGCTTTTAATGTTTCGTGTTTCAGAAGGTTTAGGATGAATAGATTGATATTTGTTCCAACCTGTTTAACAAAACCTGTTTGCCGTATTGCTTGTCGGTTCGCTGCTAAGGCCCAGATGTTCAATTTTGAAAGGAGCAAGTTGGCAAAGATTTTCCCTAAAGATTCTAAAAGCGCGATTTGGCGATAATTGCCAGGTTGTTCTGTAGGCCCCTGCTTAAAGGTCGGTATGAGTATCGCTTTCTGCCAAGACGCTGGAATCTGATTTGTCCGATTTATCATTTCCAAGAGTTGCATAAAAACATTTGCCCATGTGTCTGGCTGCTTTTTTATGATGGCGTTAGATAGGCCGTCTGGCCCTGGTGCTCTGGAGACATTCAGTTTGGTAAAAGCTTCATATATCTCAGCAGGGTCGATCTTAAGTGACCATTTCACCAAAGGGGTGCTGGGATTCTCTATTCGGAAGTCTGAGTGCTTTCGATAAAGAGATTTGAAGTGTGCTACCCAGCTAGCTTCTGGGATGTCCGAAATCATATTGTCAGTCTTAGACGGGTGGTGGTTCAATAGGGCCCATAGGTCTCGAGTGCCTGGAACCCATGGCTCTCAACATCGCTTTCATGTCATTTTGTTCTAGAATCATCTTGGCTGATTTCAGCCAGTTTTTGTATTTTTGTTTTTCCTTTTTGATCAATAGTTTCCTCACAAGGATGGGTTCCTTTTTAAGTCATCTCTGCTGGGTTCTAGATCTTTTTTTCTTGCCACTATCATGGGGCAGTACGCATGCTGTCATTTGCCCTTCGTCAGGCTCGTGGGTGCAGCTGAGTAATGAAAGTGGTGCAGTATCCATTCGTAATTTAATTTCCCTGCGTTGGTCATTATTGCGTTCTTAAGAATATATGGAAATTGGCGTATTTGGTGGTCGGTCATATTCAGCCGGGTTGCTGCATTATTTGTTTCCATGTCCGGAAGTCTGACTTGCAGTGGCAGTGGTTGGGTGGTGGGCCAGGCACGGATCATGATGAAATGGTCGCTATCATTTGTGAATATGTTGTTACTCCATAGTAAAGGCTCTTTGATGTGGCCAGATCGATAGATATAATCAATGATTCCCATACTTTGTCTACAAGACCAAGTATGTGCCAGTATGTTGGTATCGGGAGTCACTGCATCGAGTCGTATCATATCCCTATTGTGAATCTCTTTTGACCAGGTTTTAGCTTGCGCATCTAAGATGTGTTGAGCTAGTTCTTTGCCATCTCTGGAATGTAGGTGGATGTTCAAATCACCAAATATAATAAATGCAATCTGAGAATATTTAATGGCAGCTTCGTCCATAGCTGCCAGAAATGCATCCATGTATATTGCATCTTTTATTTTTTGAGGATTCCAATATGTGTTGAGGAAAGCTAGGTGTCAATTTTTGGAATGTGATTCGCTAGAGGATTCTTCATTTCTAGGGGACTGGGTTTGTCGCATTATTACGATTTGAATCCATGGGTTGATGTTTTTATTCTCGAGCACCTTTAATTGCGTATCTATCTTTATTAAGATAAGTAGCCCTGCGGATGGGCGTCCCTTCTGACCACAAGTTGCAGGATTTATGTATGATGTATATCCTTCACATGTCGGTTTGTGATGTATCCAGCTCTCTTTTAGACAGATAATTTCGGCATTTTCAAGTTCTGGTCTTGTTTTAGTATAAAGGTGAGCGTTGCCACGGGTATTCCACGAACAAATGGTGAGTGTTTGATTTCCCTGGCATGGTCATTGCTAATAGTTTCCACAGAAGCTGTTATTCATGATTGCTCATGTGCTGCTTATTTCTCTCCAAAATGACAGTCTCCCTTTCTGATCTTGATATTTCTCTTGTCGTCGTGAGTGGTTACCTTCTTCTTCAAGGACACCGTACCGCACAGCGGAATAAGCACTTACGCAAGAGCTTATTGAGGAGCATCTTGGCAGAATTCTCGATTTTTATTTTTGGCTCTTAAGTTCTGTCTCTCTGAAGGTTTCATTTGTGTCAATAATTGAGAGGTGAAAAGCAAGTTTACAGAGATCATTTTTGTGAGCCTCTATGAGCTTCAATGTTTCGAGCTCTGCACAAGTTATTGAGATACAATCTAGTCTACTCAAGTCTAGGAACTCAATTACCTGAAAGTCTTTTGATGTCATTTTTTGGAACTCAGGCATGACATGCAGTAGTCGGAGTGTGTTTGTCCTGTTTAGGATTAAGCCGTCGTTTATTTTGTCACATCTTTCTAACTTGATCTTGTTTTGGTGCCTCTGCGTTCTTGGGTCCAGAAAGTGTGGCAATTGCAAGATTTGCAAGGTTGATTCAGATAAATTTGTATCATCAAATGGGCTATCCGAAATGTCTGAGCCGTCCATGTCTAATCTGTTATTTGGGTGGATCGTTCTGTTACTAAAGTTGTTTTGTTCTCAGAGTTAGTTGAGATTTGATGTTCTGAGTATGTCTGTTCATAAGTATCTAGTATGATTAAAGAGGAGTTATTAATCCTTGGTTCCTCATGCTCACTTTGTCTTTTGCCTTCAATGGGGTAGGTCGACAGGTTCAATAACAGTTGAATTGCAGCTGCATCGCTCGCTTTGGCCCGATTTACTGGTATATCATCTATTTTTGGATCTAGTTTCTCCTTAGTTTGATTATGTTGAGGTTTCTCCAAGTTGGTATTTTCGATGTTTTGCAGCCTTGCATCCTTCTTCAATGTCATTACCGGATTTCCCATCTGATTTCTTGGGGGAGTAGTTAAGTTCTGTAGAAAAGCTCTACAGCTTCTCTGTTGCTTTTTGTATTGTTTCTTTGTTTTAGATGGTTGAGTGATAATGTGGGGGTTTGGTCATGCTTGATCAAAAATACTATACGTTTCTTTGTTTTTATTGTCAAATCTTCAATAGGGAGAGATTCCTTATTGCCCAATCCTGAAGGGGTAGCATGGGATTGATGGTAAGATCAATCAAATTTCCTTTGGGACACAGCGGTGTCGCTTCCTTTGTGAGAGATATGCCGGTTGACCGAGGTGTTGGCATTGTAGGATATACAGTTTGTCTCATCACTTTAGTCTGGTTGGAACTTTGAGACTGGTTGGACGCAAAATGTTCAGTTCTTTTTCCCGTATTAGCATGCATTAATTGTAACAATGCATCAGTGAGGTGAGCTTTTTCGTCTCTATCATTTCTGGCAACATAAGCCAATTTTTGTTGCCAGCGAGCACTGGTTTTGGCCTCAAATTGTAGGCAGTTGTCAATTTTCATCATCAGTACTTCTTGAAGCTTTTGTTTTGCATATATAGATGCTAGGATGGTAGCTTGGTCTCGTGAAGCTTCAACCTGTGCTTCCTGCAATTTCATGTAAGGAATCATAGCCTGAATTGTTACAGCAATTAACATGTTTTGCAGGTCCAGCATTGTTGTAGGAATAGATTCCTGTTGTCGCGTGTACGGTGGCGAAAATTCACATTTTGGAACTTCATTTTGGCAATCTTTGGTCATTTGATTAATAGGATGAGGTTGCATTAGTGTTGTGCCTCTTGTTGGGAATGGAGTACTCATCACTAGATGATTCTTGGCATCTGGTGTCATGCACAGATTTTGTGAGTCGTTCTTCCGGGAGTTGGGAAACATATTTCTTGCTGCTATCCTTTTGTTTTCTTGCAGCTCCATAAGCGCTTCTATTTCCGTTCGAGGGACAGTCATTGCAAGAGTTTGATTGTGGCTGGATTTGGTGGAATTTCATGGAGCTCAGATCTTGTTTTGTGGTCGTATAGTGATTTCCATCTCTGTTTTTCTAGTTTTGCACAATCTTTTTGGGGGCTCCCTATTTCAAGTTTTCAAGTGTTTATCTCGGTGTGGGTGCTTTCCGAACACGTATGGACCCTCATTAGATGAGGGATACTTTCATTTGATAGATACAACGATATTTGACTTTTTTTGGGGCAGATTTCTGTCCTTACTTCTGCTGTCCCACAGGTCATTATAGCTTTCTCATTGTTGTGAAGTTGCGGATTTTGCCCTTCATGGAGTCTCATATCCATTTGTTCCCTGTCTGCTGTTAATGGTGGAGTACTCAACATGGATATTGGTCGATTGATTTTACTTTGTGAGATTGGTGAAAATTCACAGATCATGCCTGTGACAGGGTTTACTGTTTGTTTTAGTTTGTTCAGGGTCACTGGATGTTTTTCGGTCTGCCTCAACGATAGCGTTTGCAGTCGTGTATGAGTTCTATTCAGTGAATCTGTCAGGGCAGCCATGTGAGACAGTGAATGTTGGGACGACTGGTGCAAGAAAGTTGCTGCTTTAACTCAGTAAGGGATGTGTTCCGTTGTATGGTGATGGATGGCCCGGCCGAGTTGATTGTAGTTTAATTGTCAAGCACCTTCCAGGAGGCGTGTGGGTCAAAGGAGGGTACCCGCAGTCTCCGCGCGCCTCAACTCTTTCATACTCAGGGCGTATGTGTTGTTTAATATCCTGGCCCGTACCAGATTGTATTGGTGGTCAGAAAATTCCACGGATAAAAGGGTGCGAGGCTGTCTCGCTCCCCACAGTCTCCGTGGGATTGGTGACCGTCTAACAGGAGTACAGAATTGCGTTTTTTTCAGATTTACATGAAAAAGGGAAAGAGCAGGAGAAAGAAAGAAAAGAAGGAAAAAAAGAAGGGAAGACAAAGAAAGAAAAGCAGCCTGGTGTCTTTGTGTCTCATATCAGCTGGCACAAAGACCCACCCTGGGGCAATGTAGATAGGGGGGGGTGGGTGTATCAGGTACCTAGGATCTTTTCTTACAAGGTGATGTTTTTCTTGAATGGACCGTTTCTTAAAGGGGATACCAATTCCGCAGAAACCTTCCTTGTTTTACCGTGTTGTAATGCGAGGCGTGCAGACTTGTCGACCAGCAGCAAACATCCAAACAGCAGGGTGAGTCAAAATTCGTCCTTAACGTGATCGGGCTTTACATCGCAAGGGCCTATGGGTCTTCGTTATATCCCTGCACTTCCTGAATACGCGGGGCTTGGAGGTCTCTTCTCGCTCTGCTTTCTCCACGGCAGGAACAGTTGAAATGTCCACGTGGAGGAAGCACTGGAGGGGTACTCAGGGGTACCTGATCTAGACAGCCAAACAGCAGAGTGAGTCAAAATTCGCCCTTAACGTGATCAGGCTTAACGCTCCAAGGGCATGTGGGTCTTCGTTACATCCCACACTTCCTAGATAGGCGGGGCTTGGAGGTATCTTCTCGCTCCGCTTGCTCCACGGCAGGAGCAGTTGAAATTTCCACGTGGAGGCAGCACTGGAGGGGCACTCAGGGGTACATGATCTAGACAGCCAAACAGCAAGGTGAATCAAAAATCACCCTTAACGCGATCGGGCTTTACCCCCTCCCCTCTTCTGTACCGTCTGTGCACTTCAGGAGGATAGCTCAGGGGCAACGTGCTCACCTTGAAAGCAAGACCACACGGAGCACCACAGGTTTGAGCCCCGGGTCCATGCTTAGAAACCTCTGGGTATTAAGTGTGTTATAAATAACCTATCATTTCATTTCACTTGCACAATCTGAATGTACCATGCCTTGAAGATCATCTATCTATCTTCCCTGTCTCCTGCTCAATGCACTTGGAAAAACTGCAGAATCGTTGTCAGACCTATTCGCTGTTATCTACACCGTTAATTGATTTACATGCACTTACTCGGCCTGTGCAGACTTGTATCATTCAGAAATTCAAGGGCTCTGAATGACAGTTGTTTTTTCCCCTTGTTCCCTGCCTCATTGAGCGCTTTGAAACACTTTCCTTGTGTATTGACGCTTTAAAATTAGACATTACCATACCATACCAATCACCAAGGGACCCTACACCCAGGACATACTCCCTCGCTTGTCCCCCCACAGGGTCAGGATCCAAGAGTGATGGCCTTTCCCATGCCACCTGAGCAGAGGATCCAAGGGGAGTAGGAGTGAGAATACCCTCAGGTTTCTCACTGACCATAAACCATTGAAATCTTTCAAGACAGGAACTTTCTGAAGAAGTGATCAAACCTCTGAGTGCCCCCACTATTTTCCAGTTCGTGCAGAATTGAGTTTACTCCCAGTTAACTATGGAGCATGCTCCACATTGTTGTTTTTTGGGTCTGCTTAAATTTATTCCAATGTGCTTTTACTGCATACAAGGGGTTTGTGGCATTTAGTTAGAGGTTTGCAGGGGTTACATTGGTAATTGCTTATGTTAATAAAATCAACTAATTTAAAATTGGGTTTTCATTGTTTGTGGAGTGAAAATGTCACTACAACCATTACAACTTTGTGAATTAGAAGGTACATATAAATATTGGCCCATGGTGGCCACTCATTCGGGTAGAAAACAAATATATATCAAACATTTATAGAAACTTTAAGATTTTAACAATAACCTATCTGGATCGGTGATATTTATATGAGAGTCCTACCTACTACATTTATATTGGGTGCTCTGCTATTAGCAGAGTTTGTTTTTAAATGGCACATAACGTTGTATGTCTTTAACAGGAGGGAAAAACCTTTATGTTAGAACCTTGGCTAAAGATACTCGTATAATAAAGGGTGTCCTAACAAAACAATGCGTATGCATTTCTGTGTGCATTACTCTCGTAAACATACATGGTATTTAATGTCAAATTATTTCCAGTAGTCTTAGCAACAAAAACAACAATTTAGGTTTTAAAACGGGGCGTATTTATCACCCACAGATTGTTTATTATTTTTGAAAATATATATTGATTCTGTTAAATGATAATTTGCTATATTTTTGTTTGTTAAGGTTCTATTTTTTTATTTCTTTTAAGCCCATTCTGTTACAGGCTAACACATTATATAACAACACACAGGCATGTGTTGTCAACGTCACTATGTATTAGCTGTTTATTACAGACAGGTGCTAAAATAGGCAATAGTTTGTTAAGGTCCTGTCTTGCCTGGAAGTTTCGGTGAAGTGAAATGGTCTGCCTTCTTCCGGACCTGGAATGTGGTTATTCTGGGCGAAGAGCACCAAGAGGCTAACTGACCGAGTTGCTGATTGCACAAAGAGAAACAGAAGACTACTAAAAGGAGCTGCCAAACGCAGCCCAATTGCTACTGACTTTGGTTATGGGTCTGACACATTGTTTCGTCATATACCTATTTTTCCAGATCCTCAAGTAAGGGGTCTTCACTACCCCGTACTGCAATATAGTCTATCGCACTACCCCTCTTCCGACCCAGCTTGATAGGGGACACCAACCTGAGAGGGTGCCCAAACATCAAAGGGCCACCAATGTTGGCAAGGTACGTATAATAATCCACTCCACTGGCCACAGGCATGGCTAACCACACACATCAGTATACAGCAAAGGACTGCGACGAAATTAAGTCATACTGTTCACATAAATTCTCCGCCTACTTATACCTGACTACGCCTCAACACCTCTGACAGCAGAATACAGTGCAGACCTATGATAAATTCGGGCACACTGAACACATGGCAAGTCCCTAGGACTGGCGCCACCCCTACTCTTCTCAGCACCCATCCACATGCCTGGCTGCATGGGTTTCTTCTATACAAGAGCCTGGCCAGCCCTGCTAAGCCTTTGTCGGCCAAATGCACATACACATCATTGTCGTGCTCCAGGAGCTCCAACACCCTGGACTTCAGTCTTCCGAGGGTGTTCCCACTAACAGCGCAATGAGACTATACTAATGGTAAAATTGGCGCTATACAATACAACAATTAGGGATCGTCAGTGTGGTATAATCTGATAGTCTTGTGGTTGGAGCATTGGGTCATGTTTATCAGACATCAGCAAAGTTATGATGGGTTTGTAAAGGCCTGAAAATAACTCTTTCACTGAAAATATGAAGGTTGAATAATCTATTTAAGCCAAGTCACACATGCCACAATGCTATGCTGCTACTGGCGGTAAAGTGACTCTGCTAGTTGATGGTGTCACTCGGTCAGACTGTCAGCCTGCATGGGTGGCTGGGCCACATCTGATTGGCCATGATGTTAGATGTTGGAGAGATGTTTAGGCTGGCCAAGAGTCAGGGGGGTTGATAGTGATTGCCAAATCATGACCGTTGATGGAATGGAGTGTCATCGGATATCTAACACTCTTTCATACGCTGTCAACACTGCACCAGGGTGCTGCACTAGATGGGTCTATGGCACATGAGGTGCACCCCTTGAACACATCATTGTGCCACAGCCTGTAGTGCTTGTGCATCGAGGAGGTGTCAAAGACATTATTACTGGGGTTAACTGTGAGGAAATGTCTTCTTGCAGGTATTGCATATTACACTGCCTCCCCCTGACAGTCACATCCTCCAGCAAGCTGAAGTAGTCCCATCCACCCTCTACCAGATGGATAGTGATGTCATGGGTGTTATGTCTTCTGACCTGACTTTACACTATTGGGGAAATAACCTTTCCCCCACCACATGGGCAGGAAATGGTGCAATGGCCCCAGTCGGCTCCTCATGAGCATCTGCTGAGGACCATCTCTGGCTCATCTGCCTAGTGCTATTTGCTCTCCTGCAGCACCCCCACATCATCATTTTTCCTTTGTCCTTTGTCCCCTCTGTGGCTACCTCTCCCTGCTGCTCCCGAAGTACTTCTCCCTTCCCACCAACTCCAAGGCCTATGTACTCATACACGCCCTGCAGTCACTCTTCAAGAGAATGTGCCTCTATCACAACTTTCTCCAGATTGTTAGACACATCGGCCTCGTCCTCAGGCACTTTCTCTCTCTCTCTCTCTATCTCTCTCTCTCTCTGTCTCTCTCTCTCTCTCTCTGTCTCTCTCTATCTCTCTCTGTCTCTCTCTTTCTCTCTCTCTCCTCATGCTCTGCCATTCCCTCTTCTTTTTGTCTCTCCCTCCGCAACCACCATCTCCCTATCTTCAATCACCATCTTCTCCTCCTCAACCACTGGCTCATCCTTCTCAACCACTCTTTCATTCCTCAAGCACCGCCTCCCTCTTCTCATTCACCACCCCCCCCCCAGCCACTATCTCCACACTTTGTGATTTATCTTAATCTGAGTCTGTCCCTCCTCATACTCGGTCTCCCCTTGCTGTTTGGCTGCCTCAACCTCTGACATGGAGTAGGACTAGCCCAGCTCCTCTCTGTCCCTCCTCTGAATTTGCTCCAAATAAAAGTGGATTTTGCTGAAGTCCTTAATGTGCAAAACACACAAGTGCCTAAGGGGCCTAATGTGTCTATGGTGTCAGTTGGAGAAAAAAAAAGGTGTGAAAAACCAACAAAAGGCTTCTCACAAGATTCAAACGATGGGAACAGGGTTCTCCAAACACAAACACAGCACGGAAGTTGCCAAAAAACAGCACAAGAAGAATTATTGGGTCCACACACAAAGGTTCCTCTACAAACACAAGAATGGAAAGATGCTAGGACAACTTTTTTTTCTAAATGCTTGGGATTTAACGAAAGGATCAGGCGAGGTACGGTAAGCCATTTATTTTAAGAACATTTTTCAAAAAGGATCAAGGGTAAAAAGGGAAGATTACAGAGAAGCCTAACAAACAGAATGAAGGGTCTGAACCGGGATCAAGAAATCACTGGAAACAACTGAATAACCTCTCCAAAACACACCTAACCTTACCGCAAAAAATAAATGTGTTATTTATAACACGTTTAATGCATGACTCCAGCCTCTAACTGTGGGACCGGATATCGAAGTCGGGCTGCTCAGCGCTGTCTTGTTTCCAAGACAAGTGCGTTGTCCCAGAGCTACCCTCTGGACTCCAAAACCCCAAATTTGTGAGCCTGTCCTTTCTACTCCTATACCAACAGCCAGCACACAAACAACACCCAAACAAAACCCACAAAAGAAGCAAAAAGCAAGTTGGGACTTTTACAGGCCCTTAAACATGTTTCAGACTCAGGGCATCTAATATGCTGATCGAGCCCATGGCCTTGAAATTGGATGATGGGACTTGAACCCTGCCTTGAAACCCTTGGAAAATCTCAAAAGTCCCAAGGAAATCCTACTGGGTGGGACGACCCCTCATCCCCCCTCTGCCCTGAAAAGCTTAACTTTTATGTGGGCCAAATTTTGGCAAACTAACTGTGACCATGCATTCCACATGAGCGAAAACTGTCCCACAGCAATCACAGCCCCATTAGAAGGTGGCCCTTAGCCTATATTTCCAGATGGACGAAGAGATTCAGAAACTGGAGAGGGTGTAGAATCAGGCATGTCAATATAATTGCTTCATAAGTCTCCACTAGAATCTAGTGTTCTTGAAAGAAGTAGGGCATGGTTCCAAACCATCTGTAGCATTTTCACTCTGTTTCTTTGTTTCATTTCTGCGAGCCAAACTCACCCTCCTTTCTTAGTCCTAATTAGAAATCCAACAAGAAGAGTATGTCATCACTGCCCAGATCACTGGTTCGGCATCACTTGGCACTTTATGTGAACTTTCTGAGGTTAAATCTCCAGAAATATAGCAACGAATTTATGAAATTGAGCAATAAAATTGAATATTTAAACCACAAATGCTGGGACATGAGGGGCAAATATCTAAATATATGTAGCCAGAATAAATTGACAGTTCTGGGATGTCATAGCGATATTAACCTTTATTAGATATAACACAATACATGTCCTAGGACACTGGATGTTGTTACTAGAGGCTGTGGTTTGTGATGGGATAAATGGAGATTATGGTGAAAACCTTTTTAAGAAAGGCTACAGACTACATGACACAACCTCGTCCAAAGCAGTGGAAGCACAAAGAGCAAGAATGGACATGCAGGCGTAAGTAAACTGAAGAAACAAGGGTAACTGTTAAAAGGAAGGATTGTCCAGACAGCAGGTACATTGTTGTAAGTACCTTTCATCGAGATGGCACACGTGTAGGGACTTAGTTGAGGGGCTGGGCCCCAAGGGGGAAAGCGCAGGGAGACACATAGACCCACTAGCACCCACCACCCAGGCTTACATCTTCAACTGCTAGTGCTAGAACCAGTGTAAAACATATTCATATATACACATTCCTAGGTGTGAGAAACCAGGTGTCTTAACCACTAGTCCCTAGGGATCTGTCATCCCGGTGGCCAGGACACGGCCATTTCTTTTGGATCCATTTCCTTGGAGTTGACCAGTGCGGGAGGATCGTCTGGGTGAGGGGTCTTCGGGGAGTGGGAGTGGGGCACCAGATGGTGAGACACGGAATCCCCTTCCCTGTTACACCTGTACCCCATCCTACCAGGTAGGATCCATAGGGACTCTATCACCCCTTTTTCCTACACAACCACTTCACATGGACAGCCTGCTCTGGGAGAAAACAGACTAAAACCCGAGCAGTACATCTGACTTGTCCCAATACAATGGTCAGACGAGGTCAGGCAATACTGACCATTACACACACCTGACTTCCATGAAACCTCCCCACACGGATAAAAGGCGGGGTACAAAAACACACTGTGAGCGAGGCAAAACACACTAGGAAATAGCAGCTTCAAGGCAGCAGCTGAATGAGAGATGAAAGACTGTGAAGTATGAGGGTTTCGCAAGGAGGGAAATTCCCTTGACCTTTCTGGCATGAAACCCTTACTTTCATGAGACCTCGAGATTGGAAAGCTTAACGCCACAAAACCAATCTGAAGAATTCTGCATTGTGTGTCGGATGTACCCACGCTCGTCCTACATGACTAATCAAGTTGGGGAGAAGCAGCAGCTGTTGTGGTACTGCCCTTGGCTCCAAGAACAAAGTAGCGACAAAGAAATCAACACAGCAGGTGAGTTAGCGAGACTGATATCAGACCGATCTGTGTTGAAGCCAAGGTTGCAAGCAGCAACATTGTATAACGTGCGCTGGAATGAACATTGTTAAAACGCGTGTGATGAAGACACAAGTAAAGTTAAACTGCTGTTGAATACTTGAACTTTGAAAAGAAAGCTACAATACCGTTGACAGAGTGGTCCGGCACCGAATGCGTGCTCAATCGAAGGTCTCTGTAAGGTATGTAGCCGAGAAGTGGCAGAAGTGAAAGTTAAATAGTTTGTAAATCAAAGTGGTCCTGTGACGGGTCAAGCAAAACCCTGGACACAGTCGAAAGTCTTTAATTTTTGATACAGAAAGTAATGATTGGAAAATGAGAAAAACTGGTCCCACCCTGATCGAGGGAGCCCAATTTAGAAGAAAGGAACTGTTAAAGTGAGCCTGAGCCTGATGGAGGGGAACCCGGGGTGCACAGTGAATCACATGAGAAATTGCACATGTGGAAAATCCTGAGAAGAAAGGAACGTTAATGTTTGTTTGTCACATCAGGCCCTCAGAAATAAGAGACTTTCAATGGCAAGCAGTCTTTGGCACAGAAGGTCCTGATACTGAGGTTTTGAACTGCATCCCCATGCTAGAGAAGCCAGAGTGTGTGCTAAGCTTGAGTGTGCTGCCTTGTCCCATGCTGAAAACGTGGGGAAGGGAAGCCAAAGGTTCAACTATCCTGACATATCATTTTCTGAACACTTTTCTTTTGCATAACATTGTTTTCAACACCATTTGTATTTAGAAGTAAGGATTGGCATTATGTTTATTAGTATAGGCCCTTTCATTTTGACAAGACTCTACTGGGACTGCGTTATTATTATTTGATGGTCGAAGCTTCATCCCATCTTTAGATTTGGGATTAGACAGGTGTTTTTCCAACCCATTTTGAAACTTCAATTAACGCCATTGAACTGTGATCACGTGCGTCTTCCTTCAATGTTTGATACCATGCCTTCCTTACAAAGCATTCACTCAACAGGCTTTCAATAACCTCACGCTCTCAGGCACACAGGGACAGAGATTATCGAAGTAAAACTGTTTTTTATACTTCTATGTGTGTCGGTATCGAGAGGATAAGCGACTTAAGAAGCAGTGCGCTTGATGAACTGTAGAGGACACACAGTCAAGACTAAGTGGTCGAAAGGCTAAAGGCTTTAGCGGACAGTGCGTAGTGATAAGAATGTGTGAATGTTTGATATATTAAGCCAGAAGAAGCTGCATAATAAGTGAATGTTATGGTGTAAAAATGAAAGAGGGAGAAAAAAGAAATGACAAATAACCAGATAAAAATAAGCAGGGGAGTTAGGCAACATAAATTTAGCCTTGGTGCATGGATGCAAGTAAAGTGAGTTTGTTTAGTGTAGAATATGCAACCTGATATACTTCAAAGTGTGTGCAGAGATAACATGGATGAAGTCTCCACCTTACATGATGGCAAGCATCTCTGCTTGTAGTGTCCCGGATGTAGCACTCCCTACTGCTGAGGCCACTGGTGCCCTCCCTACACCCAACGCTGAGCACCTGAAGCAGCTATTGAGTTGTCTTGCCTTGGCCTAGATATGTCCCGCACATGAGTAGGTTCTGTGGTAACAAAGAGTCTTCAGCCTTGAGGAAATGAGATGGCGTTCAAGTCAAAATACATCACTGAAATCAAAAAAGTAGTTGTCTATTCTTTATATCTCCCCAACAACCCCCACGTTGCTCCCCATCTCATAAATCTCTGATTGGTTTGTAACATATAAAATATTTCTAGTTAAACAAATATATAGCAGCTGTATGGTAAATTAAATAAAGAGTATTTGCTGACCTTGGTAGGCGATGTCCTGTTCTCCAGCCATGTCTGCAAAAGATGAAAAAAGATGACTCTTAAAAAGTACAGTAAACATTTTCCAACATGAAAGCAATGCATAGAATTGCCTGTCCAAAGCTACAACATATCAATGAAAGCAGCCACTTTTGGGCCAACTCACTGCAGTCTCCTCATTCGAAGACAATACAATGAAATTACTTATTTAGGCCACAGTCCTGAAAATGTTGTACTTCTATGGTGCATACTGCAGCCATTTCCTATTTTTATCTATGATAAGGTTCCTGTATTAACAACACAACTCCAATAAACTGTATTATAAACACAACCCATTGTAGGGACTTTTCATCAAAATGTATTTCACATGTAATGTCATCAGTTATGTCATCAATGGCATTTTTGATGTCCTAGGTGTTAGTCTTAGCAGTGCACGGTGGTGGCGCGAGTTATTTATTTATTTCTTTAATTTATTTATTTATTTGAATTTATAAAGCGCCCAGCGGCCCGGAAACATTGTGGCGCTGTTACCGAAGATTTACTTAGTGTGCAGGCAATGTTACAATAGTACATGTTTTAGTGATAGTGTTGGGAGGGTGTTCCGAAGTTACAATGGAACAGTGGGGAGAAGGGTACATTTGTAGACAGTATTAGTTAAATAACTTTGTTTTAAGCAACTTTCTGAACACTCTGATGGATTCTTCGCTTCTTAGGCGGAGGGGCAGCGCGTTCCAGGCTATTGGGGCTAGAACTTCAAAGCTGGCGCCACCAGCTTTCGCTCTGTTGAACGCTGGAACAGAGAGCAGGTGAGAATATTGGTCACGTTTGGGTCTGTGGGCAGGAGCCTGGTGTATTCTGTCTACTAGGTATGCTGGGGCAGTCCGGGTGAAGCATTTGTGTGTGATGGTGAGGGCCTTGAATGTTATGCGTTCTTTGATAGGGAACCAGTGGGCATCCTTCCTAGCCTGGGAGATGTGCTCTCGCTTAGGGATGCTGAGGGCAGCTCTGAGGGAATTGTTTTGTGCCATTTGAAGTTTGTTGATGTTATTAGCAGAGGTGCCTATGAGAGCGATGTTACAGTAGTCAAGTTTTGCGGCAATTGTGGCTCTAGCGATATTGAGTAGGTTGCTTGGCGAAAGGTGAGGTTTTACTGCATTTATGATTTAATTTTGTGGTAAATGGAGCAGCGGATGAGATGGCGCTGACTTGCTTGTCCGTTGTTAGCATGGAGTCCAGATATACCCCAAGGGTTTTCACTGCAGTAGAGGCTGTGATGGTGGTGTTCTCAATACTGAATGAGTTGTACGTCTCATCTAGTTTTTTTAGGGCTTCTTTGGGGCCTACCAGCAGGATTTCAGTTTTTTCCCCATTTAAACATAGCCCATTGGCGGCCATCCAGGCCTCGATGCGAGCATATGTAGATTGGATGGTGTTGAGGTCTTGCTCATAGTTGCCTGTTCGGGGGAGAAGAATTTGTGTGTCATCGGTATAGTTTGTGAAAGCTATGCCGAATTCTTCTAAGTCTCTGAAGAGTGGGAGTGTGAAGAGGTTGTAAAGAGTGGGCGGTGCAGGATCCTTGTGGCACTCCGCACTCAATGGGGATTGGGGATGCTGAGGCTTGGTTGGAAAAGACTCTCATAGCTCGGCCTTCCAGGAAAGAAGTGATCCAGGCGGTGGCCTCTGGAGAGAAATGAGCATTGTCAGCAAGGTGTTTGCACAAGATCTTGTGGTCAACCAAGTCAAAGGCAGCTGAGAGATCCAAGAGTAGGAGTAGTGAGGACTTGCCTTTGTCCATGGCTTTGAGGAGCTGATTCTTAAGGTCAAGTAAGGCTGATTCAGTGCCATGACGAGGGCGGAAGCCAGATTGTCTTTTGCCAAGGATGTTATGAGTTTCCAAGTAGGACTGTATTTGTAGATAGGCAGCCTGTCCAGAATTTTTAGCAAAAAAGGCACAGTGGTGATTGGGCAGTAGTTGTTAGGGGAGTCAGGGTCAACGGTCGGTTTCTTTAGTAGTGGTCGCACCCATGCTTCCTTGAGGGCGTGTGGGATGGTGCTGTTAGTGAAGGAGACGTTGATGAATGTGGCTATGAATGGGGCAAGGGCAGTTGCACAATCTTTGATTAGATTAGCTGGACATATGTCACCTTTGTACAGTGAAGGTTTGATGCGCTTCATGATTGATAGGACTTCAGGGATTGTTACTTCCCTGAATGCAAAGGATGTGGGCTTGTTTGTGTCGTGTGGGGAGTCTGGGACCAGCGGGGGGGTCGAAAGCTCTGGTGAGGGCGGAGTGATTGTGGGAAGGTTGTCTTATTGTGTCTTGATTTTTTTTTGGAGAGTTTTGATTTTGTCTAACATGGCATGTTGGATGTTGTTACACCATTTTTCTCGGTAGGTTGTGTCGGCGTAGGGGGGGTGGTCAGTTCGTTGTAGATGGCGAATAGCTCTTTAGTTTGGGAGTTAGCTTTCACTATTCTGGAGTTGTATGTGGACGCTTTAGCTTTGGAGATGGCCTGCTTGTACTGTTTAGTGATTGTAAGGTATGTGTCCCTTGTGATGGTAGATGGGTTTGCTTGCCAGGCGGTTAGTGCTGCCCTTTTTGTGGTTCGTATGTCTGACAGTTATTGTGTGAACCATGAGTTGGCGTGTAGTCTAGCTTTGGCTTTTTTCAATTCAGTTGGGCTAGGGTGTCTGGTACCTCTTTGAGAGTGGTGTTGTAGATTTCTACTAGTTCTGTGGGATCTTGGGAGGTAGGATGGGCAAGTAAAGATGTGTTGAGGAGAGGGAGGATTCTTTCTACGGTGAGCAGTTTCTTGGACCTGGCCAGTGTGGCTGGTGCTGGTGTGTTTAAGTTGGGCACTGTTTTAGTTGGTATGAAGAAGTGCAGAAGATGGTGGTCAGCCCATTGACTTGGGGTATTGGAGCTGATGTCTACCTCACAGTTGTGATCAGCGATCTAGTCTAATATACGACCTTTGATGTGAGTGGGATCGGTGACTAATTGGAAGAAGCCTAGGTCTTGGAGAGCTTTGGAGAGGGCTTTACCTTTCTTGTCTTTGGGGTCTTTGAAGCCCAGGTTGAGGTCGCCTAGGAGGATAGCACAGGTATTTGCTTTGAGGTTAGCTCCTAGTGTGTGGGTGATGTTATATTGGAAGTCGAGTGTAGGGCCTGGGGGCCGATAAACGGTGTGGAATGTAATGGTGTCGTTAGGTGATGGGGATATTTGTACTGATAGCATGTCAAAGTTATCAGCTTCGGTGGTTTTGAGTTGTCTGGCGTTGAGGGTTTCCCTAGTGATTATGGCAACCCCTCCACCTTTACTAGAGGTTCTATCTTGGCGCAGGATGATGTATCCAGGTGGTAGGGTTTGGCAGGTGGTGGGACCATATGCTGTGTGTAACCACGTCTCGGTTATGGCTAGGATGTCTGGGTTCAGGTCAGTGATGAGATCCTGGATCTCCATGGTATGCGCTGGGATGGAACATGCATTAATGAGGGCGCATTGGAGTTGTGTTTCCTGAATTTTCCTAGGTTTTGTTTTGAGAGGGTTGTGGGTGGTGGTGGTAGTTACGCTGCGTGTTTTTAGCGGTGAGGTGACATTTGGTGAAGGTGTCCTAAGGGGTGACTTGGCAGAGTGTGTATTTGGGGTGGTTGAGAGGTGGTGCGATCGAGTGCCTAGCCTTTGATTTCTAAGGTGAAGGGGCATAGGGCGAGTGTTGGTTTGTGTGCAGGGAATGGTGCTGTGTGGGGTGGGCCTTGAGTGGTTGGGAGTTTGTCTGGTGTTGGGTGAGCCTATGGTTAGGGCTCGGAGGCAGGGCATGGGAGGCACGTTGTATGAGAGTGGTAGAGTTGGTCTAGAGATTGTAGAGGTGGGTAATAATCTTGTGGTGAGTGAACATATGGTTAGCGCTGGAAGGGACGGCATGGGTGGTATGTTGTGGGAGAGTGGGAGTGTAGGAGACATGTTTGGTGAGGTTGCTGTAGAGTGTTAGCCTGGGCTGTATTAGAGTGGGCTGGTGGGGTTACATGAGGAGTGGGCGTTCAGCAGGCAGCATAAGTAACAGAATAATAGCAGTAAAACAGAGTTGGTGGATAACCCTTTCAGCGCACAAACAGGATTGGCAATACTTTGCATAGAGTTTCACTGTAAGACATCAACAATTTAGATAACAGACATTGCAAGGTGGAGGGCGATGCTGGCAAGCAGTGCAGTGGGCATGGATACAGTAGGTGAATACAAGGTAGTGTTGCACAAAAATGCCTTCCAAAGTGGGCATAGGATGGCGCAAGGTGGGCGGCAGTACTTGGGAGCAGGGCAGTGGCCCAGTCAGGCGAGCAGCGTGCAGGTAAAGAGGGCAGCACTTGGGCAAACGGCCAGCATGTGGCAGATATGACACGTTATGGCTTAACATAGACAGTACAATACACGGTAACGCAGGCAGTGGCCCAATCGGGCAGGCAGATTTAGGAGGGAAAAAAATAAGGTGGCCAATACTTTCAAAGGGTAGACAGGATAGAATACATGATGTGCAGTACATCTGACGTGGCTCGTACTCGAGCTGTGTCAGAGGGAGGTAAGTAGCATAGAAAAAGTTGGCGTAGGGAAAAGAGCAAACAAAGCAGCAGAGTGGGAATGGACACAACGACTATTGCCGAGTATCGTGTATTAGAGCTCTTAGCAAAGAGGACATGCTACAATGGGTAAGTGACTAATATATCTGCTGTTAGGGCAGTGGTTAATGAATTGTTACGTGCAGTAGTTGGCGCATGTCGCTGCTGCGTTAGTGTACAGGACAAAGAGTCGGTACCATAGTGCAGTGGATTTGTAGAGGACAATCATGAAAGTTCAAATGCTTGTGTAGAGAACTTACTGCGATTTGTGCATGATGCAGAGAATTGGGGGCTCCCCGGGCTCTCCCGGCTCAGACAGGCATGTAGCCTTAGCTGCAAGCCTTTGTTGCGAAGTCGACTCCGCCTGCTGGCAGATTCTGATTGGCCTTTATGAAGGTGGCGAACCAATCAGCGCGGGTGCAACAAGGAAGTAGGGCAATGGAGTCTCCTGGTCAGGCGTCGGCCATTTTACGGTGTGGTAGCCCTCGTGGTTCCTGATGGCGGCGGGTGGGAACGTACTCAATACGTTCTTGTCATCAATAGTGCACAGGAGCATGTGGCAGCCTAGGATGTAGAGGAAAAGTTCTATGGCTGACAGTCCTTAATGAAAATGTTACCGTGTCCTCGTGAGCGCCCGTGAGTGCATGTAAATGCACACAGGCATACCTTCTTTGCAGGCAGAGGTTTGTTGGGGATAGCACTGCTCCTGCAGTGTGACGCAGTGTGTTATGGTTGCTTAGCTTACCATAAATGGCGAATTTCTGAAGTTTTTCGGTTTTACTTGTAACCATAACGTCCCTTTAACAATGCTTTTTCATTGACTTTTGAATTTTTAATTGCGTTTCTTCCCATATGGAAATTTTGTTTTCACTCCAAAATTTTGTTTTTTTTGGCCCGAAATTTCTGGGGCAAAACGAAATTCAAGGAGACAAAACACCAGAAATTTCGTTTTTCCCAAAACAAAACTATGAAACACAAACTTTTGATCAGGAAAAGGATAGTAAACTCTCAAACCCACCCCACAGGTGAAATTAATGGATCAGGTACATTTTGCCTTGAAACCACCAATTTTTCTGCGAAACGGAATTGAGTCATTTTGAGCACTGGGCAGGAGGCGGTGAAAGATGGAGGAACTTGTGGTCTATGGATGGGCTTGTTAGAAGATGGAGGACAGACGGAGACAGTAAGAAATGAAGTTGGTAATGGGCCTCATTACAAGTCTGGCGGTAAACCTGACGGTGCTGCTGGTGGGTTGCCACCAGACTTGTAAAATGTTATCGCGCCCAACTTCCCGGTGCCAACGGGAGTTTACAAGTCGGGCGGCCCGGGAATTCAGGCACTGGTAAAATGTACATCCCCATTCCCATAGAGTCGACTAGGACTCTATGGGAGTGGGGGCTTGGAAGCACCGGCACCGTTATTAATGGTGCTGGCACTTCCATGAAGTGTATGCCTAGCGTGGCCGCTGCGCCCGGCAGGGTCAGAAGTGTCAGGTGCAGCAACCCCGGCAAGCAAACACACAGTTTGCCGATCCAGAAACAAGGGTGCCAGTGAGCTTACTAGCACCCTTGTTTCCAGGCTGGCAAACGTGTAATGAGGCCCCTATGGAGTGACATGCAAAAACTGATATGTTAAGAAATTAAAGGTACTGTACAGGGAGATTTACAGAGGGGAAGTCAAATGGAGAGTTTGTGTAAGTTTCGCATTATGAAGTTTTGGAAAAAGTATGAGCGATGTGAAGAGCAATAGAAAGAAGATGTGAGCGTGTAGTGATGAGGATAGATGGTGAAGGAAGGAAAACATGTGGAAGGACCAGCAGGCACATTGAGAGATACAAGGCAAACTGGAAACAGGGATTAAATGCAAAAGATTTGGAAGAATGAAACACTGTTCTCTGATGAATCTAACAATATAATAAAAGGCCAGATGTATGTTTGTCCCTGTCGGTTTGTCTGATGCAGTGATAGCTTTGCCTGTTGTCTCCGCTAGAGGGAGCTGTTGCCTTAGGATATATTGAGACAATGCCAATTCGCATAGCTTCGCTCTTTGTCACGGCTAGAGGGAGCTGCTGGCTTAGCATATATAGTGGTCCTACTGTGTCAATGAAAACCTGCACTTTGGGCCTGTACGCTAGTACAGAGATAATAGGACATCATGGAGCAGGATGCATAGGGTTAACAATGAGGTACAGCGGCATGATTCGTACTATATTTTGAGTCACATGGGGGAATGAGTGGCTCTGAGTTTGGAAGTCTGTTAGTCTGAATCATTTTTAGCATAATTAGAGTAACAAATCGTGAGGATCACAGTGAGTGGCAACGTTATTATGATTGTACTGTAAGCATCTCTGATGTTGGGCCTCTATGATTGAGTGTATAGTGATATGTGACTGTGAGTGAAAGTACACTGACTCACCACAGGTCTTGGACTGGAAATTGGGAGCTGTTGCATCAAAGATGGGTTGAGCTATCGTAAAGCATAAAGATGCAGAGAAACCCCCTATTGTGCTGAGGATGGAGATTGTCTGCATGTAGGTAGGGTAGGAATGTTTACCAAGCGGGTCTGCTAGTACTGTGCATGCCTAAATCATAGCATCTTTATATATAAAGCTGTATGTATGTATGTGTGTATGTTTGTTGAGCCCACTGCTACAAAATTTTGCATCGATTCCTCATTTGTCTGTGGCAAAATTGTGGTCTATGTTTGGATGCAAAAAAATTGTTCTGTAGACAGCCTCATTTACTGATGCTCACCCCTATTCCCTACAGTAGGTACTAGAAGGAGGCAACATTTGAAAAAGTGTCAGAAGCAAAATGTTCGATGTGTTGGTTAATCCTTTGAAATTTATTACAACTGTATACAGTTCAAACGTGTTTATTAAAGCATTTTTAAAGGGAATTAAAAAAAAATTACATTTGTTTTATCACGCCACTCATATATGGGAAATGGCAAAGTTACAATTTACTTAGGTTCATTCAAAAGAAGAAAGCACAATCTATCAATCTTTCTTGGACATTTTCTTAAATGTGCTGAAGCCATTGAGTGACTGAAACATGATGCACAAAAAACGAATATTACTTGGAAAAGCTCCATCTGATGCACATTGAAAATCAATATCATGAGCTTCTGAAACACAACAAACAGCAGCACGACTTGCTGACCAGAGGACAACAGCAACTCTCACCAGGGCAAACGAAATACCAGAGCAAACTAAAGCAAGACTTGCTGACATGAGGACAAGAGCAACATCCTCCAGGGCACATGAGACACCAGAGCAAATTAAAGGAAGACTTGCTGACAAGAGGACAAGAGCAACATACTCCAGGGCACATGAGACACCACTCGATCAGGACACGGGCAACACCGGGTACCCCAGCTAGTTTCCTATAAATGAAAAGATATTCAGGAAGGTTGACGGTGTTCTAGCTCATTTAACATAGAGGTTTGAATAGGCAAGAATGACAAAAATGTACTTGGGCGGGTGGATGTGTGGGTCAAGCAAGTAACGTTATGGGGTTTTGTGAGGCCATCTTGCATGCGATAATGAGTCTCAGGAGGATGGCTCAGGGGCAAAGCACAAGACGATGCAGAGCAACACAGGTTCGATCCCGCTTGGCGCTTAGAAACCTCTGGTTATTAAGCGCATTATAAATAACCAATTATAATAATGATTGTGAATTTTAGGAGCAGAAGTTACAATTTGTTTACTTTTTTAAATTCCTCTTAGATTGGAATGCCTCACCTATTTGACTCCACACCAAGATTTGCTAATGATGGAATCATCAATGTTTTAGCATTGTCTGCCCATTAGGCCTGCAAACAGTGATGGCAGAGAGGTTTTAAAGATCATTATTTATGTATTTGTTTAATGAAGCACATTGAGGGAAAGACATTTGTCCAGGATCACATAATGCGCTCAAGTGGGGGAGGCTGGGATTCGAGAATCGGGTTCTTTGTCCCAAAGTAACAGCTTCGGCAACAGTCATCATTCCTGTCCCATCTGGAAGAACTTAAGAGTAAAACAGACAATGCAAATCTTCAAAATGATAGAAGGGCACTCTGCGTATTATAAATGCATATGCTACATAGAACATTATCATATCCAAGGAAAGGAAGACAATATGGGCTAAGTTAAAATACAATGCACAGAGGATCATTCATGCTTACACTTGCTAGTAAGCAGTTCTCTCTGCGTAATTTTCAATATTAAGAATGGGGTGTACTTTAGGCACGAAAATCCATCCGGTCCCGACTTTACGTGCTTGAGGTACACCCCATCCCATAAATATAGTTATCACCATGTTTGTGCATGGCGGACGGCATTTACACGAATCCCCCTGGGATCCACCTTATTTCTGCAGGTACAAAACCTACAAAAAATGCAAAATTATGTGGTTACCAGCCTTTTTCCATGCATGACAATTGATGGCAGTCCGAGATGCATGGGGTTATCATGCACAGAGACATGGGGGTGTCCAGGGAGTTGCCTGGGGTGGAACGTACTGCCCCTGAAATCTGATTGGCCACCCCAGGTGCCACCCCATTATCCTAAACTATGACGTGTGTGTGTCTGTGTATGCATGTGTCTGTGTGAGCACACTCATACTTCAAAACACCCCTGCAAAAGTCAGTGCCCCACTTGGGCCCCACCCCAGTCAAGATTCTTGACATTCCACTGGACAGGGAGGCTTTGGGAGGCAGAAGCAGTCCTTACGCTCCACCCCACAGCTCCATGCATGAAATCCACAGGCATTGAATGTTTCTGCTGGTGGAGTGTCTGCCAGCAAATTACGATCCAATCACCCCCCCCCCCCCACATCAAAATGAGGGTACTCTGACATATCAAACAAGGTGAGGAACTGCTAAAAGAGCAACACCAAAAAAATAACAACTCCAGCACCTCTTCTCATGTTGCAAGCTGACAAACCGTGAGTTCACCTGAGCTGCCGCTGACTCATTTCGCATTGTTTAATCTGTGTTTGCAACTTTGCCCTTTTCAGTGCTTAATTTGCGTCAGTGTTTTCCAGTGCTCAGCCATGGCCCTTATATTTGAGCTCCAGGCACTTATTGTCTCAGACTCACTTTAATTATGAAGTGGTCATAGTCAGTGCATCCAACAACCACAATGAGCGGGCGCAAGCTGTTGTGTAACCCTAAGTATGTCGACACTGTGGGGAGTAGCTGTGGGTGGTGGCAGCAGTGGTGCCCACCCACAATGTAACAGCAGTGCTAGAACATATTTGGGCTCTGGCACTTATTATCTTTTGATGGTCAGGAAAGGGGCTGCAGAAAGAGGCAACAATTGCCACAGGGTCCATCAGCATGTCACAGCAGGCACGTTCATTTTATGTGACTTCACCACACCTTATTTCTGTCTCTCCTCTGAGCCCACCTCCATTTTAAGTGTTAACCTGGCACTGCCATTCGTTCCTGCATCCTGAAACTGCATAATTTCTGTAAGTGTACAGTACAATCCTGAACCCCCAACCTAATTGTACCAAGACGAGAACATATTTTTAGTTAGCTGTGCGTCAAGTGAAGCCAGCCATGCTCCTCTAACCATTTACAGCGTAATTAGCAAATGCACACAAGCATATTTCATAATTTCGCACAATGTGACAAAGTGAGCGAATGAAGCTAAAATAACCCTGAGTAAAACAAATGTGACTGGTAGACTCACCAGCACTGCACAGAGAGCTTGTTGCAGGGAGTAGGGGAGCCAGCGTTGAAGAACGTACTAGGTATTCATCCCTCCCCCATGCAACATTATACATATATATCTCCTTGGTTTTAACATGTGATTTTTTTTTTACCACAAAGTGATTCCATTTGTGACATTGTGAGTTAAACGAATAAGTTTGTTTTACCTTTTGGTTTTAACATGTGATCCGGGTACAAAGCACTATGCACTTTAAGCATTTTTACTACAAAGCAACCCATTAGGGACTTTGCATGTCCTGTGAATTATAAGGATCACATGTAAGGGTAACACACAGTCTCCCACTTTAAATGGCCACTCATTCAAATATCTTTTAAATATATGATTCGAGCGAGACGCCCGCAAGGGTAATACACAGTCTCCAATTTGAATTAATGATCTATCTAAAAATCCCCCTTTTTTAACGTTAAAATCAAGTTGGTCAAGTTATATAGAGGCACCCGCAAGGGCAACACACAGGCCCTCATTACGACCCTGGCGGATTTTTTCCGCCATCGGCGGACTTTTCCGCCATGGCGCAAAGTCCCTTTACGCCATGGCGGATGGCGAACTTACCGCCCCATTCCGAGGTTGGCGGGGCGGTAAGTCCCCATTGACCCATTTACCCTTCGCCATTCCCATTTCGGCCCTATAGGGCTCAATGGGAGTGGGGAAGGTGTTAATTACGCCACCGTACACTACGGTGGCGTAATTAACACCGAGGTCCCATAGCGCCATGGATTTTTACGCCCGCAAAAAGCGGGCGGAAAAGTGACCATGGCGCTCTGGGAACTCGTAGTTGGCGGTAAGGGGTCGGCGCAGCTAACGCTGGCGTAAACCCCTTACCGCCAGGGTCGTAATGAGGCCCACAGTCTCCATTTTTAATCAATGATCCGTTCTAAGATCCCTTTCTTTTAAAATGTTAAAATCAAGTTGGTCAAGTAATACTACTGAGGCACCCGCAAGGGCAACACACAGTCTCCAACTCCAACATTCGATTTAGCCACAGATTTGCAACATTCACATTGAAAGCACATAGCACTTTATTGTTTAGTAGTCCAACTGTGTTCTCATAGCACATAGCACTTTAGTATATAACATCAACTGTAATAAAAAGGCACTGTGCACCGTACAATAGTTATATAAACAGGCGGCTCTGAAGGGTCACCGTGATGTCATTAGTAGCACTAAGCACTTTATTATACCCACTTGGGACAATGAAACTTAGTGAACACTATACAATGCATTGTTAATAATCCAATATAATATTGTTATTAAAAGCACCGAGCACTTTAGTACAAATCCACTTGGGACAATGAAGTGCTGTGAAAATTATGGAATATGCATAACATGTATTCTTCAATTGCATTGTTTAAAGACAGGCATTCAAATAGAACGAATGCATTGTTAAAGACATTTAAAAATGTCTGCGTGCTTCTATAGGAAAGCGTTAGATACTATACTAACACACAAGAGTGCTAAACAGTGAAGATGGACTTATACAACTTGTCTATAATAATGTAGTCCTCTCTCCATTACACATACCAGACGAAGCCCGAGTAGGGTGAAACGCGTCGTTCTTTCCTGAGCAACACTGCTGCTGCCTTCCTTGTCCATATACCTTTTTATTAATAAAGGACTTTCTGGCTGCATAGTTAACAGGGTCTGCATGAAGATTTATGAGTAAGAATTAAGTTTTTCAGCACAACTACAGCCGGAGTGCCGCTGCGCCCAAGACTGGATTTCAGTCTCTTTTCTGTTTAATGTTTTCAACGCGGTCTGGCCGCGATTAGCAACGAGCACCCGTGTGGATTTCATCGGAGGAATCTTTCAAGCTGCAGCAGGAGCGCAACGCGATCCAGCCAGATGTTTTTTTTTAAACGTGAACTTTCAGCACACGCAACCCTGCGTTCTAATGCAGCTGAATCTTTAAACTCGCCGTGGAACAGACTCGCATTACTGGTCAGAGGTCAGCAGCCACCTGTGCTGCACAAGTCGGAGGACCTGAACAACACAGGTAAGGTAGCTGTTTTCCTGACCCGCATATTGATGTCAACAGCCAATATATGTTTTTGTCTGTCAACAATACCACACGGCGTAGCACAACAACTGTGCGCTTATAAAGCTTCCACAACACGTGGAAATATCCCCTATACCTCCAAATATTAACAATGGACCATATTGCATCAATAGTCACATTTGAAGTATAGAAGAAGAAAAACACAATCATTATCCACAGATACAGCGTGTTTTTTGTTTGTCTATTTAGTAATTCAAACACACAATAATGACAGACAAGGAAGGCAGTAGAGATGCAGAGGTGTCTATTGTATTCAATGAAACCTTGCAATGTATGCCAAAACAAATTGAAAGTGCACAACCGAAGCAAATGAGAACTATACAACAAAAAATGTCTAAACTAGAGAAATTACACAAAAAGGAAAATAACAAGAGGTGGGATATAAAATCCCTACAGAACTATTTGGATAATCGCCGAATACCTAGAGGTCTTAGAATCTTCATCATACCGACATATGAGGACCCTGATCCTGCAATGTTGAATGAATGGGGGGAAGTAACCAGTGAATGTTCTTTTAAAATGCTGACAATTTTAGTCACGTATGCCAAAAGCGACAGAATTAAAGCACTCAATGAGATTGAAGTACTTGAACAAGATGTATACAATGGTCCAGATGCAGAGTCAAACAAAATAAAAATTCAAATGCAGACAAACATAAGCAAATATGAAGAAGAAATAAAAGAACGGAAACAGAAAAAATTCTTGAGAGATAAGGAAGACTAAGCCACGGGTCGTATCTGCACCTTTGCAAGAAAATATGATAATTTCCGTAAAATTACTCAAAAGAAAGAAGATGCCAAAGATGAAAGCACAATTCTTATCGAATCGGACATAGAGGAAAATACCAGCACTTCCACAAATGTCTTAAATTCCAGCATTGAAGATACCCCTATTAGGTTACATTTTTTAGAAGAAATTGGACTATTACATCAGGTGGGCAAAACACCACAAGTGCGAAATACAAACAAAGGCAAACAATTCCAGAAATCAATGTCAGCAAAAGGAGGTCAACAAGGGGGCGTCAGGGACAAAGGAGGAAAACGGGACCAATCAACAGGCCGTCAGACACGCTCTGGAAGAAACAAGAAGAACACACAGTCAAAGACGTAATGCAAGTAATCAATTTGTTGGACAGAAACGTAACACAATATGAATATGAAGTATTGGGAAAGGGCCTCTCTTTTTGCCCCACCGCCAAATTCGATTATTCCCAAGCAAGGATTGATTTATATTGTTTCATTCGCAAACTAAGACTAACAAAATTCCATGCCAACTTGGACCATACACAAACTCCAGTGAAAAGATAATTCCTTCAGACCTCAACATCTGTGACATACCGGCAATAAGAGACCTAGCAATGCTAGGAGAAGAGGTAGCTATTATGATTTCCCCCCATGAAGCACAAGATGAGTGGCAAATAGAATTATCAACAGAAATTGATACTGGCATGGCCGCTCCAAGCAAAATGAAAAATAAATCAAAATTTAATCCCTCCAATATTCTATGTCCCACAATAGATTTATTTCAGGACCTTGTTGGGACGACCTCAAAAAATTGGCGGTTGGACCTGGAACAGTCAAACTGAAATATAATCGAACTAAACAACAACACACAGCCATGGAAAATGTACAAGCAGACAACTCCATCACAATAAGGTCATCAGACAAAGGTGGCAATGTTGTAGTCCTTAACACCAAGGACTATCAGAGGGAGGCAGAAAGACAATTGAAAGACACCAGTAGCTATGTCAGATTACCCAGTGATCCATATCCTGAATACAAAGTGCAGTATGACATTATGTTGGACAAATGGCACAATTTTGATCTCATTACAATCAAAGAGAAACAATTCTTAACCAAAAACTACCCCAAGACTCCACTCATACATTTCATACCGAAAATTCATAAATCAATGTCCTGACCTCCAGGAAGACCGATTGTGGTATCAATAGACTCCTTACTAGAAAACACCTTGACATATGTAGATAATTGTCTGTTCCCTTTTGTGGAAATTTTACCTTCTTACAGCAAGGACACAACAGCTTTTTTGAATCAAATTGCACACATCCCTTGGCAACCAGATTTCCTTCTGGTTACATTGGATGTATTTTCCCTATACACCTGTATTTCACATTAAAAGTGCATAGATGCGGTCAAAAGATTTCTGTCCACCAGATCGCTAGGCTATCGAGAACACTCATGTATGCTTTTGGACATGCTGTCCTTCATTCTGACCCACAATTCTTTCATGTTTGATTCCACGTACTATAATCAAATCTGTGGAACAGCAATGGGCACAGCAGTAGCCCCAACCTTTGTGAATTTATATATGGGTGCTTGGGAGGAAGAACTCTTTTGCAGTGACAACCAGAAGAAACATACAGAAAAAATAATTATGTGGCAAAGATGTATTGATGATTTATTTATCATCTGGAATGGAACAGCAAATGAATGAATGGACTTGTTTCTTTCACAGCTTGAACCAAAACCATCCGAATCTGAAATTTAAAGAACATCATAACAAGTCGAAAATAGCCTACTTAGACATAAAAGTGAAAGAAATTGGAAACAGCATAAGTACAGAGCTACATAGAAATGAAACAAGCACCAATACACTTTTGCATGCGACAAGTGCTCACCCATAATGTCTCAAAAATAGTATTCCGTATGGTGAGTTTTTACGGATTAAAAGGAATTGCAGTGAGAATTAATTGTGGGAGATCAACGCAAAAAAACTGCAGCAAGATTCCAAATGCAGGATACAAGAAAGAAATCATAAGTAAAGCCTATGACCGCAGCTGCAAAATAAATTGAGAGATGATTCTAGCAAAAAAGAGCTTGCATAAAGAACAGACAAAAGAACAACAGAATGAGGACTCCACTATTAGATTCATTACTACGTACAATTCCGGAGCCAAAGAAACGAAACAGATTTTGAAGCATTGGTATCTTTTGAAAGGAGATCTTGATATCAGTCCACACCTGCCGTCACATGTCACAATAACCTATAGTAAACCATCATCAATACAAACAAAACTGGCACTGAGTATGTTTCAGTCACCTAAAAAACAGAGCACCAATACCTGGTTAACAAAAAGATTACCAGGTTTCTACACTTGTGCTAAATGCAAAGCATGAAGTTACGGGATGAACACCAAGGTTTTCTTACACCCTCGAACCAAAAATGAAATCAAGATTAAACAAGATTTGAGGTGTTCTACACAATTTGTCATTTATGTGATTACTTGCGCATGTAATTTGTGGTACATTGGTAGCACAAAACTGGAAGCCAAGTTACAGATATTACAACATTTACGTGCAATTAAGAATCATGACATGTCCCATCCACTTGCCAAACATTTCGAAGACATTCCTCAGAATGATATTGGATCATTCATATATTTCATTCTTGACTCAGTGGGAATACTCCCAAGAGGTGGGGGCAGATTACGAAAATTGAGACAAATGGAATCAAGATACACAGTGGATTTTAACACCAAGTTTCCGGGAGGTCACAATCGTGACAAAGAATTATATGTATTCCTGGGATCCTAAAACTATGACCATCGCGATAATCAGACTGTGTTCCCACAGTTAGATCCAAATAAGATGAATGAAATACATTTGGAATATTTAGGCAAATATGAAAAATAAGGTGTATTTTTAACTTCTATCCTTTATTCTTCACTTCTAATGTTTCATCAAGTATACACTTTCTTTAATCTTGTATCTCTTAGAAATCCCATTTTCTGTATTTTGTGTGCAAAAAGAAAAAGTTAAGGTTTATAGTACACTAAGTACGAATCAGACGTCTAAGCATCTGGTTGCAGTTTTTGCACTCTTTTTTTCTTATTGGTTTTTCTTTAAAGTTTTTTTCAAATGATTGTTTCATCACTTGTAAATAGGAGAGAATAATGTGCACTTACAGAAAAGGTATGCTGCATTTGCAGGTTTGCAATGTGCCATAATTTTACATCTGTGAATTTCATAGAAATTTTTAACAATGTGAATAGATTTGACGGGTTTTAGAACTATGACCAACGTCATTATGAAAAAGTGGCAATTCTACCTTTGGTGACAATTTCCTCAATAACTCCTCGATTTTAACATGTGATTTGTTTACAAAAGCACCATGCACTTTAACCTGTAACCTTTTTTTTACCACAAAGTGATTCCATTTGTGACATTGTGAGTTAAATGAATAAGTTTGTTTTACCTTTTGGTTTAAACATGTGATCGGATACAAAGCAATATGCACTTTAAGCATTTTTACTACAAAGCAACCCATTAGGGACTTTGCATGTCCTATGAATTATAAGGATCACATGTAAGGGTAACACACAGTCTCCCCCTTTAAATTGACACTCATTCAAATAGCTTTTAAATATATGATTTGAGCGAGATGGCCGCAAGGGTAATACACAGTCTCCAATTCGAATTAATGATCTATCTAAAAATCCCCTTTTTTAACGTTAAAATCAAGTTAGTCAAGTTATACTATAGAGGCACCCGCAAGGGCAACACACAGTCTCCATTTTTAATCAATGATCCATTCTAAGATCCTTTTCTTTTAAAATGTTAAAATCAAGTTATTCAAGTAATACTACTGAGGCACCCGCAAGGCCAACACACAGGCCCTCATTACGAGTTCCCCGGTAAAAGCGGGTTCATTACCGCCATGCCGGAATGAGCAGGTCCGTGCTCGTACGAACCCGCTAACAGCGGGTGATTACGAGTGCGCAAGCACGCGCGTTCCCCCATGCCGGTAGTGGCAATACCGCCATACCGGTAAACGGCCACCAACCCCCATATACCGGCATTGCGGTGGCCCGCCCATAGCGTTACCGCCTCATACCAACCCCTTAATACCGGCACGGTATTACCGTGTTCGCAAAAAACTGACCCGGAAATTACGTCATCGCACAGGAACGGGAAATGGGCCAGCGGCCATCTTTAAAAACACAATCCATTGCCATCCTCCACAACCAACAGTTCTTTTGTGTTGTTCTGTGGCAGAATAGAAGCAGGATGTCCAAGGCTACCAGGAAGGCGACCCCCAGGAAGCAAAAACTGCGTTTTTCAGACGCTGAGCTAAGTATGCTCGCTGACACCCAGGCCCAGCATGCGGACACGATCAGGAGCACTGACATGAAGCATGCGGCCCAAACCAAAAAAAAAGAAGTCTGGCAGGAGGTCACACAGAGGGTGTCAGCAGTGGGAACCACCCCAAGGAGTGTGCGCGACTGTCAGAAGCGGTGGGATGACCTTCGCCTCAGGATGAGGAAGATCCTGGCGGACAACAGGAGGGCCGCAATGGCGACAGGCGGGGGCCCACACTCCCCTGTGAAGTTGACGGCATGGGAGGAGACAGCAAGTACCTTTATAGATCCTGAATCCATAGAGGGAATCATAGACCAGGAGGTGGGCGCCACAACATCCACAGAAGAAGGTGAGTGACCCATCACATCCGTGTAGGCTAAACCATGATGTGGCACAAGTGACGTGGAAGTGAGACTAGCCAAGGCAATGCATGTCCCAGGCCCACATCAATATATCCAGTCAAGAATGTGTGCCACACCCTGCTACACACGCATTCTGAGTGCCAATCCCAATCCCAACACAAGTGCAACATGACCCAACTGTGCCCATGGAACTCACCACACATCCACCATACCAATGCCATGCCACCAGCCATGCATTGATTGCCCACATGCCCCCTCATAACACCAACTGCCACACCCCTACAATAATTATATGCATGAATGTATGAAAATATCACAGCGCAATGTATTATCTCTGCCATGTGACACCATCACTGATGACCTGCATCTCTTCCATCCCCCAGGCACGGATGAGGAAGATGGTATGCAGGACAGGGGTGCAAGTTCATCCACTGCACGGCAAGGGACCAGGGCCACCGCCACCCCCAAGCCCAAGAAACTGCCCAGGGCAACAGGCAGTGTGCCACACCGGGCAGTAAGCCTGCAGGAGACACCTGCACCCACTGTCCAGCAGCAGCCACCCGCAACAGTGGGAGGCGTTTCTATTCCTGCTCCGCCGACCACCACGGACGTTGTGGATGCAGAGGTGGAGAATGAGGGTGCCATCATGTCCGGCACACCTACCCCAAACCCCATTACCAGCATCCCTAGCCCTACAGAGGCAGAGAGCATCTACGATCCCTGCCTCCACGACTCGGACCTTGATGAGTCAGACATATGCCTCTTTGAGGAGGACTGTTCCCTGGACGTGGGCACCACACAAGTGCCATCCACCAGCCTGCCGACCACCAGCCTGACGACCACCAGCCTGTCGACCAACCAGCATGATGACCACCAGCCTGCCTACCACCACCCTGCCTACCACCACCCCGGTCACCAGCACTCCTGCAGCCAACGACTCCTTCGAGGCTCACCTGTCAAGGGTTGAGGCACGACAGGAGTCGATGCTTGAACTGATGCGGCAACAAATATCAGATGGAAATTACTCCATGAGGGCCATTGCCACAGCCATCGCAGCCAACACTGCTGCTGTTGAGGCATCCACAAGTGCCATGCGGGAGTGTCTGGGGGCACTTACGCAGGCCCTGCTTGCAAACCTGCCTCATATGCAGCGCCCACACCTTGGGGCAGGCATGGGACTGGCCATCGACACCTCCACTGCCACAACCCCTTCTACCTCGGCCCAATCAGCCCCGTGCGGTTGACGCAGAGAAGTGCACGGCGCTTGACCATGGCACCCCCGGTTCCCAAAATAGCAAAGAAATAGAGTGGGCAGACAATGACATTTGGAAAATGTACGTTGGTCAAGGGACCAGTGTTTGTTGTACATATGGGGACATTTGGGGTTTGTAGGGTGGGTGAGGGAGTTTACTGGAGAGTATTTTTGGGGTTTGTAGGGTGGGTGAGGGAGTTTACTTGGGTATATTTGGGGTTTGTAGGGTGGGTGAGGAAGTTCACTTGGGGTTGTGAGGGCATTATGTTCACATTATCACGTGTCTGGAAAACACACCCGTTGTGTGCAAGAAAATCATTGGCTGGACATACTTCTTTTTGTGCATGTACATTTGATGTGTGATGGTGTACAGTGGGGCACTTCTGACAAAACAAGTGTGCATGTCCACATGCAGCCAGTGTGTCACAGGCACATTACTTTCATGGTCCCAGCGTTTCAAAAGTATTCGTCAATTAGTGCTTGGCGTACAGCATGGCCACCCCATGCATCACGTACTGGCAGGGGGGCTCCTTCGCCTCCGTCTCCATCCCCTTCATCTTCACCCGGCCCATGCATGTCAATGTCAGGTGGCAGTGGTACATTCCTTTGGACGCACATGTTGTGCAGCATGACACAGGCCATGATGATCTTCGCCACCTTCTCAGGCCTATATAGGAGTGCCCCACCAGTCCTGCTTAGGCAGCGGAACCGCGCCTTCAACAGGCCAAAGGTCTGCTCATTCACAACACGGGTATGAGTGTGCACACAATTGTACTCCTGTTCATGGCTGTTCTGCGGGTTCCACACAGGGGTAAGTAGCCACGGCCTCAAGGGATATCCTCCATCACCTGCAAGCAGATACAAATAGGTTTGTGTCACACTGAACTGCCACCTTCAGGGAGCACAGTCATGGCAGAAGCTATTTGGTGTGGGCATGCACATGTCCCAGTACGTGTACAAAATAGTCACCTACATGCAATGTATACTGTAAAGAGGTGCGGTACACTGGATGGGGTTCAATAGATGATGCATGGTGTAATCATGCATGCTGAGGCAGGTGTGCTGTGGTAGTGCAACAATGTTTAACCTACAATTCATGCTGTATATTCTTTACTATGCATGGTCACACTAGCCGCATTGCCACAGTTGCCATCCTATTCAGTCATGCATTGCTTGCCATCACCATGGTGCCTTGGTTGTGCCACTTACTTGTTGTCATCCATATGCATTATTTGTGATATGTGGCCCAGTAATGTGTCATGTTCCGTTTGGCTGGTACAGGTGAGGTGTGTTTAGATCTGCATGCATTCTCCAATCACTGGCTATTGCCACCCAGGTGCCCTGTCCCCCCCTTTCCCACCCGGGTACAGTAGCCCCCCCCTTCTGCATCCGCACACATCAGTACCCGACAGCATGGCCATGGGCCTGTTGTGCAACTCACCGAGCAGCCAGGCACGTGGTCCAGCATGTGTGAGAATAGTTGTTGTGAAATGCCATGAAGCTGGCCCACTGTGTGTTGGTAGGTGCCTGTGGCCAGGAAGTGTAGCACAGACACCACCTTTAGTAGTGGGGGGATGGCAGTGCGTATTTCTATGTGGCTGGCAATGTCGTTCTGTATAATGTCCACTATGGTGGTGATGGTGTCACGGTCCAACCGGTACAGGGTGTGGATCTGCTCAGGGGTTAGGTTGAATGGGCTGGGTCTGGTGCGAGGGATTGTTGGCTGCCTACGAGGCACTGGTAGCTGCGCTGGTGGTAATTGCTGGGCCTGTCTCACCCTCCTTCTCCTCATGCGTCTCATCTGTGCTGCCTGTTGTTGCTGCTGTAGTTGTTGTTGTTGCTGTTGTAATTGTAGCAGTATAGGCATGTCCTCAGCGCCATGATTGCAACTGCTAGTGGTAGCATTTTGGTGTTGGAAGGGGGGTGGTGTGTAGGTGTGCTCCTTTTGTACTGGGCCACTCAACATTGCCTACACCTGTGGGGGGGGAGGGTTGTGGTGTGTGGGTGTGCTCAGTTTATACTGGCACAGCCTCCATTGACTCCACCTGTGGGGATTGTGTGCACCTGTGGCAGCTGCCTTGTATCCTGCTTGCTGTTTGCGGGTGGTCCGCAATGCCTGTATGGCCGGCATCGTGCAGCCCGTGATTACCGGCTTCGCGATGCCGGTATTTGTATGTATGCGTGGGTTGGAATTACCCCCTATTACCGGCATGCCGGTATTTGCTCCCTGAAGGGGCGCGTGTACGCACCTACGCCGCTATTAGCGGCACCATTGTTTAGTGTGCCGCTAATACCGGGTTTGCGTGTCGGAATGCGATGGGATGGTAAACGATACCGGTATTAACATACCGGCATCGTTTTTGACTTACCGACATACCTCGTAATGAGGCCCACAGTCTCCAACTCCAACATAAGATTTATCCACAGATTTGTAACATTCACATTGAAAGCACATAGCACTTTATTGTTTAGTAGTCCAACTGTGTTCTCATAGCACATAGCACTTTAGTATATAACATCAACTGTAATAACAAGGCACTGTGCACCTTACAATAGTTATATAAACAGTCGGCTCTGAAAGGTCGCCATGATGTCATTAGTAGCACTAAGCACTTTATTATACCCACTTGGGACAATGAAACTTAGTGAACACTACACAATGCATTGTTAATAATCCAATATAATATTGTCATTAAAAGCACCGAGCACTTTAGTACAAATCCACTTGGGAGAATGAAGTGCTGTGAAAATTATGGAATATGCATAGCATTTATTCTTCAATTGCATTGTTTGAAGACAGGGATTCAAATAGAACAAATGTCAGAACTACTCCTAAATCATTATGGAGAAGATGGAAGATACACCATCCTCGTTATGCTAGATGGAATCCAAGATGGCAGCTACTCAGTTCCATCACCGTAAACTACTGTGGTCGGTCTTGTCTTCTATCCAAGAAGGTGGAGTTCGAACTACGACTCCCTTCACTTGCATATATGCAGTCGGGAAAGACATGTAGCTGCGTTGCTACTCCATTTTACCCGATTTAGCATTGCTCCTGATCTCCTTCGCGTTTGCAGACACTTTTTGTGAATTCCTACTCTTCATTGTGTTCTAATTAGTCAGCTCTTCCTGACTTTTCTTTGCATGTCATCCTTCTGCCTGTTCTGTGGCTTTTTCAACCCTTACCTCTTCCTTACCCTTGGCTCTCCGTTTCGCGATCTTTTGATCGCTCTTTCAGTCTCCTTCCTTCACCGCACCTATGCGGCTTTTTTCTACTCCCTTTGCCGTCTCTGCGGTCACCTTGTTTTCACGGCACCTTGTCAACTCTCCCTCCTCCCTTAGCCGCCCTTCTGCAGTTTTCCTTTTTATTGCTTCCTATTATTACTTACCTTTGCCATCCTCTTTGGTTTCATTCTGTCTTCGCCTTCCTTCGTCATACCCTTTTTTTTTTCCTTCTGCTTACTTTCTCCAGCCTTCTATCACCGTACTTCCGGTGCCTTCGGAGCTGTTTCCTCTCGTCCACTCCACTCATCATTATCCATATGCATATTAGCTGGTCACTCTTCATACCTTTGGGGTCACCCCACCTGATGTGACTCCTGAAGCCAGTATTACCTGCATCATCAAGTCTTCCTGCTTATCGGAGTACGGCCGGACTGGATCACTCTTCACACCAACTGGGTTTTATTCCCCAAGAAGGTTTCCCAGGGAGCGGCCCCCTGGGTCGCACAGAGCCCAGTCTTCTGGCCTCTGGACAACTAGGGGGACGTTTCTGTACTCATCTATCTCTGAAGTCCAGAACAAAGAAGACTTGTCAGTACTCTTTTACCAAAAGACAAATTGTAAGTGAATTGTAAGAGATAGCAACGCCCTAAAAGAACTACCATGGATCAACAAATTCAACAACTAGTGGCTGCAGTGCAAAATCTCAATACTGAGGTACAGACACTACGTAATGAAAACACTGTACTATGGCAAATGATTACCCCAGGACGGAACTACCTCCCGGATCTCTACCTATGGGTAAATATGAAGGCAACCCTAAGAAGTTAAAGGAATTCATGGACTCCTGTACCGTTCAGTTTACCCTAAAACCTGCATTCTTTCCCACATGATATCTAACCTATCTGGTATGCACTGGCCTGGGCCACCCTGCTGGTAACCACGAACAACCAACTCTTGGACACATTAGCTTGCTTTACCAACAGTTTACGGGCAATGTTTGGACGCAGAGAATTAGTAATCACAGCCCAAGAAAATATCCTTGACTTGAAACAAGGAAACATGGAACTGTTGGCTTTCATCACACTATTCAAGCAGCTAGCTACAGAAACAGCTTGGAATGATGAAGCTCTTCTCACCATATTCCGAAGAAATCTTAATGAGGACTTGAAGGACAAACTATCAAGAGTTCCCCGGCCTCACAATCTAGTTGAGATGATCACTCTCATCCTACAAATGGACTACAGAATCCAAGAAATCTAGAAAGAAGAAAAGGGCGTGCCAGGATAACTCCAATGGTTGCTAAGAATGAAGGAATCAAGACATCCCGAACATCGGAAGACAAACCTATGCAAGTGGGTATAGCTAGAGGACCCTTACCCCGGAAGAAAGGTATCAAAGACATTCCTTGGGGTTGTGCATGTATTGTGGATCTGACAAGCATGTGCTAAAAGACTGTATCCTGGTACCTCCAAGACGTTCAGGAAACGCCCCCGCCCGTTCATGGAGGGAACAGTGAACAGGTCCATTATTAAGAGTTCCCTGAGTTGCATTGCGAATTCACCGCAGATGTTAATACTACCTATCACCCTCCAATTCCAGGAGACCATTATTAAACAGGTCTCTGCTCTGGTGGATTGCGGAGCTGGGGGTCTTTTTATGGACACCGAATGGGCACTAAAAAACAGGATACCTCGCATAACCAAAGATACTGAAGTACCGGTAGAAGGCGTAGACGGAACTCCGTTAACTTCCGGACCGATCAAAGAGAACACATCGGTCCTTAAAATGAAGATCTCTACTCATGAAGACTTACCTTTGATCTCATAAAGGCAGCTCATTACCCCATCATATTGGGAATTCCATGGCTTACCAAACATAATCCGTATATCAATTGGAAGGCTGGAACATTGTTTTTGGGATCAGAATTCTGTATTTCCTCCTGCCTCCGACATGGTGCGATGGGATTACAAACCACCACACACACTGAAAGTTCTTCTATCACTACACACACAATCCTGAACCTCAATATATTACCTGAATGCTGTTAGGAGTATCATAAGGTGTTCTCCAATGAAGAATTCAAAGAGTTGCCTCCATATAGAAGTGATGACTGCGCAATTGATATGTCACCGGATACCCAGATCCCTTTTGGACGGATGTATACATTATCTGGTCCAGAAAAAAAGCCCTTACGACAGTACCTTCAGACCAATTTACATCATGGGCTCATAACCAAATCCAAAATCCCAGCTGGAGCTTCCTTGTTTTTATACCAAAAAAGGATTGCAAAGAGCTCCGACCCTGTATTGATTACAGGGGTTTAAACAAAGTTACTCATAAGGACAGATACCCGTTACCTCTTATTCAGGATATCCTTGAAGCAGTAAGAGGGGCCTCGATATTCACCCAATTGGATTTAAGAGGAGCATATAATTTTGTACGGATCAAGAGCGGCGATGAATGGAAAACTGCATTCCGCACGCCTTTCGGGCATTATGAATACCGCGTGATGCCCTTCGGACTGGCTAATGCTCCTTCAGTTTTTCAGAGATTTGTGGATCACATATTCTCAGATTTGCTATTACACTCTTTAATTGTCTATTTAGACGATATCCTTATTTTTTCCAAGAATCTCCAAGAACACATCAAACATGTCGCTGAAGTACTACAACTTCAAATCCATCATCTATTCGCCAAATTAGAGAAATGCTCCTTTCATCAAACCAGTATTCCATATTTAGGATTCATCCTCTCTGCCGAAGGAGCTGCAATGGACCCCAGAAAAGTCCAAGCCATTTTACATTGGCAACCTCCCAAGGGGGTAAAGGACATACAGCGTTTTGTGGGTTTTTCAAACTTTTATCGAAAATGTATCCCAAACTTTTCTAGTGTCATCAAACCCCTGACCACCTTGCTACAAAAAGGAAAAATATATATTTTGTCCAATGAAGCCCAACAAGCGTTCGAAAAACTTAAAAAGGCTTTCTCCACTGCTCCTATATTAAGGTTACCGGATCAGACGAAACCTTTCATATTAGAAACAGATGCCTCTCAAATGGCTATTGGAGGAGTACTCAAACAGACTTACTTGGCAAGTATGGAACATCCGATTGCCTATATGTCAAAGACTTTATCCCCTTCTGAACCGAACTATACAGTCCTAGAGAAAGAACTGTTAGCTATCAAGAAGGCCTGTCAGGAGTGGAGGCATCTTTTAATCAGAGCTAAATACCCCATCACCATCAGGACAGATCACAGAAATTTGAAAGTACTTCAGAATTTTGAGTGTCAAAACAGCCGTCAAGCCAGGTGGGCTTACTTCTTTTCATCCTATGACTTTGTTCTCACCCACATTACTGGAACAAATAACCAAATGGCCGATGCCTTATCACGCAGTCTCCTAAACGAAGAAGCACATATATCAGAAAAGATCCTGCCACAGGCAACATTTGTTTTCATTGTCTCCACTTTTCTTCAGGATGCTAAACAACAAAGACAGAGTATAGACACAGATATTCAAAAATATCAACTTATGGAAGAACAAGGATTATTATACAGCGATGCAAAACTATATATTCCTTCTACTACTCTCAGAAAACAAGTACTATACATGTGTCATGATCACAAGGTTGCTGGTCATCGTGGTATATCTAACACTTACGAATTGATCAGACGTCATTTTTGGTGGTCATCACTACTAGGAGACGTAAAAGACTATGGGCCTCATTACACAGTAGGCGGTAGGGGTTTACCGGTACCGGTAAGGGCACCGGTACCGGTAAACCCCTACCGCCTTACTACGAGCTCCCTTTGCGGGACCCGACTTTAACGGCTGGTTTTGCCAGCCGTTAAAGTAGGGTGCCGCAAAGGGACCTCGAGCTAATTACGGTACCGCAATTTGCGGTACCGTAATTAGCACCTTCCCCATTCCCATTATGCCCTATGGGGCAAAACTGGGAATGGGGAAAAGCCTTGGTGAATGGGGGATTACCGCCCCCGCTCACCTTGGAGTAGGGCGGTAATTCCACCATCCACCAAGACGGTCACGGTAAAATACCGGCAGCAACCATGGCGCTAATAGCTCCATGGTTACCGCCTACCGTGTAATGAGGCCCCTATGTTTCCTCATGTACCATATGTCTCCAAGAAAAGACCCCCAGAAAGTTACCTGTTGGAAAACTCATACAACCCACTTTACCTGATCAACCTTGGGAAAAGATCTCTACCGACTTTATCGTAGAACTTCCTCCTTCAAATTTAAACACCGCCATTATGGTAACCATTGATTCTTTAACAAAAATGGCCCATTTCATTCCCATGACAAAACTTCCAAATGCTGCTCAAATGGCTTCTTGCCTCTTGCAAACCATGGTTTACCCAAAAGTATTCTTTCAGAGAGAGGACCACAATGCATATCAGCCTTCTGGAAAAATCTATGCCATTCTTTAGGAATCCACGAGATCTTACTTCAGGTTATCATCCACAATCTAATGGACAAACTGAAAGATTAAATCAATCCTTGGAACAATATCTCAGGTGTTTTATATCAGCAGCCCATGACAACTGGAACACCCTACTCCCTTACGCTGAATTCGCTTACAATAATTCTCTACATTCAGCCATAAAAATGACTCCCGTTTACTGTTCCTATGGATTCCATCCTTCAGTTTCTCCTACAGCCTCACCCAGAACTACACATTCTCCTGCAGTGGATACTCTGGTATCTGACATCCAAGCGGGTCATAATCTAGCTCTTACCACCCTAAAGGATACCAGAAAAAGAACCAAGCTACAAGCAGACAAAAAACGATCACAAGAACCTACCTATCAACAAGGAGATCTTGTATGGCTCTCCTCCAAATACCTTCCAAAAAGACTGATACCATCCAAACTATCTCCTAAATACTTTGGTCCTTTTCTGGTTATTAAGGCTATCGGAGATGTGGGGTACCGGATACAATTACCCAAATCCTGGTCCCGAATCCATAATGTATTCCATGTGCCACAACTGAAGACTCACATACCAGACAAATTCCAAAGACCAGGAATAGCCACACCCCCACCTATAGACACTCCTGAAGGTCCGGAATACGAAGTGGCTGCTATTGCTGACTCCAGATACCACTGAGGATCCTTACAGTATCTCATCGATTGGAAAGGATATGGTCCTTCCGATCGAACCTGGGAACCTGCTTCCGCTGTACATGCACCAAGATTGGTGCGTAAATTCCATAGATTCCATCCCTGGAAACCCGGTCCTTCCACCCCACGGGGAGGGCATACTGTCAGAACTACTCCTAAATCATTATGGAGAAGATAGAAGATACACCATCCTTGTTATGCTAGAAGGAATCCAAGATGGCAGCTACTCAGTTCCATCACCGTAAACTACTGTGGTCGGTCTAGTCTTCCATCCAAGATGGCAGAGTTCGAACCACGACTCCCTTCACTTGCATATATGCAGTCGGGAAAGGCAGGTAGCTGCGTTGCTACTCCGTCTTACCCGATTTAGCACTGCTCCTGCTCTCCTTCACGTTTGCAGACACTTTATGTGAATTCCTACTCTTCGTTGTGCTCTAATTAGTCGGCTCTTCCCGACTTTTCTTTCCTTGTCATCCTTCTGCCTGTTCTGTGGCTTTTTCAACCCTTACCTCTTCCTTACCATTGGCTCTCCGTTTCACGATCTTTTGATTGCTCTTTCAGTCTCCTTCCTTCACTGCACCTACGTGGCTTTTTTGTACTCCCTTTGCCGTCTCTGCAGTCACCTTGTTTTCACAGCACCTTGCCAACTCTCCCTCCTCCCTTAGCCGCCCTTCTGCGGTTTTCCTTTTTATTACTTCCTATTATTACTTACCTTTGCCATCCTCTTTGTTTTCATTCTGTCTTCGCCTTCCTTGGTCATACCCTTTTTTTTTCCTTCTGCTTACTTTCTCCAGCCTTCTATCACCGTACTTCTGGTGCCTTCGGAGCTGTTCCCTCTCGTCCGCCCCACTCATCATTATCCCGATTATATTGGACTGGATTGCATATTACCTGGTCAATCTTCATACCTTTGGGGTCGCCCCACCTGATCGCACTGCTGAAGCCAGTATTACCTGCATCATCAAGTCTTCCTGCTTATCGGAGTGCGGCCGGACCGGATCACTCTTCACACCAACTGGGTTTTATTCCCCAGGAGGGTTTCCCAGGGAGCAGCCCCCTGGGTCGCACAGAGCCCAGTCTTCTGAACTCTGGACGACTAGGGGACGTTTCCGTACTCATCTATCTCTGAAGTCCAGAACAAAGAAGACTTGTGAGTACTCTTTTACCAAAAGACAAATTGTAAGTGAATTGTAAGAACGAATGCATTGTTAAAGACATTTAAAAATGGCCGGCTGCTTCTATAGGAAAGAGTTAGATACTATACTAACACACAAGAGTGCTAAACAGTGAAGATGGACTTACACAACATGTCTATAATAATGCAGTCCTCTCTCCATTACACATACCAGACGAAGCCGGAGTAGGGTGAAACGCGTAGTTCTTTCCTGTGCAATACTGCATCTGCCTTCCTTGTCCATATACCTTTTTATTAATAAAGGACTTTCTGTCTCCACAGTTAACACGGTCTGTGTGTGGATTTATGAGTAAGAATGAAGTTTTTCAGCACAACTACAGCTAGAGTGCCGCTGCACCCAAAACTGGATTTCAGTCTCTTTTCCGTTTTATATATATATATATAAAATTACAGTGTAGCTAAGTTGAGCAGATTTAACGCAACAAAACTCTTGAGTCACTGGCTGTGGGAAGTGATGACCTGCTTAACTCAGCATATTCCCGTTGATGTCCCCCATAATGCCATTTTGTATGTCATTGTGACTCCCTTCTCTTATAACATGTATGTGCTCATGTATTTGCAACAGGAACACGCCAAGTCAAGCTGGTCATAACTTGCCACATTCACTGAATTTCAAGCGTTTTGTTGCGTATAATAAGCTCAACTTAACTACACTTTAACTAAAGTTTTTTCTCTGAATTTCAGGGGTTTGTTTATACCATAGTTTTTTTCAGGCCACAAGCTATGGCCTTCAACCGTGTCCACTATGGATATTCACTCAATATGTTACTTTTGGACCCATTAGGTGGTCACGGCCTTTGGTCATGGCCACTATATATACCTTTTGGGCCCACTAGCCAACGGCTTCAGCCCCGGCCAGTGAGCATGGCCTTTGGCCATGCCCATTCTATATTTTAAAACACTAAAGGGCCATTGATGGCCCTGGCCACGCTCTTCGGCGTGTCCCTAGTACATGTTCCACCAATATGTTTTTTCTGGACCCACTATACATGTCTTTTAGGCCCACTAGCTGGAGCATTCGACCCGGGTCAGTGAGCAAGCCCTTCGACCATGGCCACTGTATCTTTTAAAACACTTATATTAGGGGTCCACTAGCGCTCACAATCAATAAGTTAACAGCAGTAATCCAAGAAGGAGCGTACACCAGGCAATAAGTAATGCTTTTTGTTACAGCTGGGGAAGCGCAACTCAAACAGCACAGTGGAACAGAACTGGTTGATGAGAGCTGATAGACTGGATCACAGTGGTCAGTACTTTTATACTGATGATACAATGTATGTACAGTTAGAAACAGTTGCACTTCAAACTTCACGTCTTCTCTGTTCTCATGAAGCTGATTGGTTAGAATATGTCATGGCCATATAGCTAGACATACGTTAGTTGGATATGATTGGATATGCCATGTCCCGGCTCATGCCCTCCCAGCGTGGTGCCACAATGCTTCCGGCTCCACCCGGAATTAGTAAAACCATAATTGTACTGACCTCCGGATCTTTATTTGTCTGCCATTGGTCAACACCAGAAAGGAAGGAACATGAGACACCCTGAACTAGTGGGAAGGGAGACATTAAAACTGCACCTGACTGATGATAACCTTCGCAAACACTTTTGTGGACACTCTGTGAGCTTGTTACTATCCACAGACATCAAAACGTACCGTCTGATTGGCTCTTCTTGGAGCGCCCCACCATCCATCATCCTTGTTCCCTTACCCGTTGTCCAAGGGTGATTTGAAGGCCTTTGTGGATTAGATCGATCTCCCCAGCTCCCACGAGTAACCGTGGGACTAGCTCTCTGACCTTGATTGCATCACCCGGTGCTGTTCCCAGGGATTGCGGACTGCTGGAAATGAGCATCCTGATTTCAGCTTCCCCCCTCTCTCAACCACTGCATACAGGCAATGTGTTCAAAGCTGACCTACTGTGTGGGGTCCACCAGCGGCACCCCCTTGGAGTGTGCTTACCTGCATTTTTGCCTACCTCACATTTACTCAGCAAGTTTCCTTGTCTTCATATTATTTTATATACAGTGCCCCTGCTTGTTCCCCTCCATGCTGGGTCTTTGGGGCTGGTTACAGCTTCCAGTGACATCCACATGCCCTCCCCTTGGGGGTGTCCGGTCCGATCCCCCTTATTCCTGCAATTAGTATGTGCAACCCTCTGTCTGGTGATGAATCAGCACCTTTACTGCATTCCCCCCTTTGATCGATCTTTCGATCGACTCCTTCTTCCCCATCATCTTCTTACTTTGTTCCTTGGACATCCATAGCCGTGGGACCCTGTCCATGTTCCCTCCTTCTTCCACATACCCATCCAGTGAGGACCCAATTATTATGCAATCCCATCCATCCAGGAAATATGCTACGTAAAAGCATCATAGTCTTCTGCTTTTGGTGGGGGTACTGTAAAAACCACATGCAATCTGTCCTCCCCCCTCATTCACCCTGGAAGGCTGCCTCTCCAATTTTATTTGCAGACATTATATACCGTACTTTTCCCTTGCAACAATTACACTGCTTGATGATCCACTGTCTGACAGAGAAGGCAAGGAGCATCATGATCAGCACAGGGACAGGTATTTTGAACATAGCCGCTAGCCACTCTGGTACCCAGGCAAATAGTGAGTCCAGCCAACTGTCCGGACAGTATCAAGTGTTTCTCCTCGACAGACTCTGTGAGTTTTCAATTGGCAGCATCGTTGGTGGGTATTGCTGTACAGCAGCTGCTCCCAATTTTATGGCAGATTCCACCCTCCATTGAAGTTATTAGATCAAGAACAAATGTATTCTGGAGGGCCACCAGGCACAATGCACAGAGCTCTTCCTGCACTGCGTTCAGTCGTTTTTCAGTCGCATTCGCCAACTGTAGCACCTCGTAGTGGGTAATCTGCAGCCATTTGGCATTTATGACTGCTTGTACCCCAGGAAGTAGTAGGGATGTGAAGAAGACCAATGTCTTGTTGAAAAGTCTAAAGTGCTGTTGGATCAGGGACAGACTCTGATGACTCGGGTGAGATGTAATTGCTACTCCTTTTCTTTCTTGCCACTTGACTTTGTTCATCTTTCACCTCCTTCTGTTCCTTTTCCTTTTTTCCATGCCGTGATGTAGGAAGTTCATTGAAAGGTAGCAGGTCCGTCCGAGGCATGACCAATGCAGGGTTTTGGAGGGTCACAAGTGCGCACACTCCTCCCCAGTCAGGAGGCGGCTAGGCATAAACTTTAGATCTGCATGCTCACCAGTAATCCATCACCACAGCCGTCCCTTTCTGTAATGCCAAGAAGCTCATCGTCTTCCCGCAGACGGTGTTCATCCCCAGTATGATCATCCCTATTGCTCTGAAACACAAGGAATGCTGTGGGAGTGACTTTATGTACACTGGATGGTGTTTCTCATCTATCCATGTCAAATCATGTACTTTTGCATTCCATATTCCCCTGCATTTGTTGTTTACTTTCTTTCCCACCCCTTTTTCTTTTCCCACCAGCCCTTCTGTGCGGCACTGCATCATCCACCGTTCCCACTTCCCATCGTGAAACACCGAACCCCCCTATTCACATCAGGGGTCTGGTGTGGCACCTTGGAAAAGAATGACCTGAATTTTTGCAATATATTTTCATGTGGGTAGTGGATAAGTGTTCCCCCCTTGGTGCCCCTTCTATACTATATTCCAATATTGCATGCTTTGTTGCCTCTTCCCTTGTTCTGCTTTCAAGTCGTATATAATTATCTGCATATACCTCCCCTTCATCTGCCCATTGCACTTCTACTGTTTGCCTCTGAAACAGCCCAGAGTCCTTCATAAAGACAAGTGCATCAGGCACCCTCCCTACTCTGCTGCTATTTATTGTGCCAAGAATTGCTTTGATATCTCTGTAACGTGCGGGATTAGCGAGCATACATAGCAACTGCCATTAGTACTCTCTCGTCCCACCCTTTTCATCTCGTCATACAATATGTTTCCATGTGCTGTTTCTACCCCGTCCCCAATCGAGTCATATAACTTCTCAGTGCTAAATTTACTTCTCTTAGTACGTTCCTCCTTTCAATTTTTGGTGGGCACACCCTTACTTTCTTTATAAAATAGAAACCAGAAGATGAAGAAAAGAGAAACAAGAAAGAGACAAAACAGTCCTATCCCTATAGTTTTCGTGTTTATACTTCTTCCATTCCTCCCACTTGTGTCCTGCCCGTCTACTTCTCCACCTGCAGGCTTTCTGTAAAGTCTTATAGCTGTAAAGAATGTCAATGATAATTGGGTAATACTTCCCATCAAGTTAGGCCCTCTCTCTTCGTCTTCCAAGAGGATGCTGCTGTTGTCTTTGCTGACGTCGGAAACGTGGATGCATGCTCTCTTTTCTTTAATCATCACTGCTATGGGTGTCACATACAGTACTTCATATGGACTGATGAATTTTAGTTCTCGTCACTTCATTACGAAAGTGCTGACAACTATCTTGTCCCTTAGGTAGAGAAGTTGCATTTGTCGGAATTCTTCCCTGCTGTGTGCACGTGTCTTTTTTTTTTTTTTTTTAAAACTCTTTTTATTAGTGGTCGAGAAAAACACAAAACACAGCTAGAGCTTCAACATACAGATCGCAATCATCATGGTACGGTATTGCAGAGGAACACAGTACATATAGTATACATTTTCCCAAAGCGGTGAGTCTAAGTGTCGCTGTCACCATCAGAGGTCATATCACAAAGGAACATTCTAAGGGGACCCCAAATATCCTTAGGTCTGCAGGCCGAAGGGCGCGTGAGAACAAACTGCTCCTCAGCCTCATTCACATAGACCAGTTCTCGGAGAAACTGCTGCACAGTGAGTGGCGACGGATTTTTCCATTGAAGCAGAATACATTTTTTGGCCACTGCACATGTGACATTAAACAGTCTTCTGGTCTTTTCAGAACATTTTCCGATGTCCCCGAATAAATATTTCTGTGGAGACAGCGTCGGGGGGATTTGTGTGATCTCCTCCAGTATATTTGCCACCTCCCTCCAGAACCCAGCCACCACCGGGCAGCTCCAGTACATATGGAACGAGCCAGCGTAGTCTGCTCTGCACTTTGGGCATTGACTCGGAGCGCTTGAGACAAACTTGGCTAACTTGGCCGGGGTGTAGTGCAATCTATTGAGAATTTTAAATTGGATTACTCGTAGCCCAGCATTTAGGGAAACCTTATTAGTAAGTGAACAATACCTTTCCCAAGTCTTATCATCAATAGGGATCTGAAGATCCTTCTCCCATTTATCTCTGCTAGGACCAGGCGTGGGCGAGTGTGCTTGTACCATGGCATATAGACTGGACACACCTAAGCGGCCTCCGGATGTGATCATCTGAACGCAAGGGTGTGTAGGGGGTTCATCGGGGAAAGACGCCCAGTATTTCTGAAAGGCCGATCTCATACGATAGTATTGGAGAACTCTAAGTGGGCCCCTGCCCAGAGCCCCAGTTATCTGCTGAAGGGTCACGAACTTTGCATCGATAAACATATCACCCAAGCACATCTCGTCGTCAGGGTCCCAGGCCGACCGTAGGCAGGCGTCATATGTTGGGGGGATACCAGGGTAACTCCATAGAGAGACCTCCGGATTATACAGGCACGGCAGTCCCAGCCTCTTGAATATTGCCCGCCAGGCCGCGACCGTACTACTGACTGGGTTAAAATCACATGAATCCCTGTAACGATCATCAAAAATGACAGACTGTATGTTCGTGGGTACCGTGGTAAGTTCTTCTACATCTACATGTGGGGGGCCCCCATCCCTGGAATACCAATATTTAGAGAACTGGGCCTGGGATACATGATAATAAAGTTCAAAATCAGGGGCCGCCAGCCCACCCGCAGAGTATGGTTTAGTTATCCTTTCCCATCCTATTCTTGGAGTCTGTCCATGCCATAGGAAGGCCGTGGCCATAGACCTAAGTTTGGTGAAAAATAGTCTTCCCGGCCAAATCGGTATGTTCACAAACAGGTACAGTAATTTGGGGAGGATTACCATTTTAAGGACTGCTACCCTGCCATGCAATGATAACGGAAGGCGGTCCCACAATAACAGTTTAGTCTTCAAGGCCTGTAGCGTGGCATCGTGATTATCAGTGTATAATCTATTCTTCCCATGTGAGACAAGTATACCCAAATATCTGATGGACTCGCTGGACCACTTCAGCCCGCCCAGAGAGACAGGGCAGGTTGTTGCCGGTGTAAGAGGAAAGACCTCCGACTTATCCTTGTTTATGGTGTATCCAGAGTATGTAGTGAATTCTTGAATCTCTGCCAGTATGGGGGGTAGGTTATTTTCGGGCTCACGGATATATAAGAGTGTATCATCAGCGTATAGGGATATTAGCTGTGTGGCTCCCTTCAGGTTAATGCCCTTATTGGCGTGTCGAAGCCTTATCGCGATTGCCATTGGTTCTATTGTCAGGGCAAATAATATGGGCGAGAATTGGCAGCCCTGCCTAGTGCCACGTCCCAACATAAACATATCCGAGATTGTTTGGTTTGTTAGCACCCGGGCACCGGGTTTCATGTAAAGCAACTGAACGTATCTAATAAAGTTCGGGCCCATCCCAAACGACTCCAACACTGCCAGCAAGTAGGCCCAGGAAACAGAGTCGAAGGCCTTTTCAGCATCTAATGATACGGCAACAGCGTTCCTGCCTGGGTCAACCTGGGCCAGTATTCCAAAGAGCCTACGTAGGTTAAGTGCCGTAGATCTAGCGGGGATAAACCCATTCTGGTCAGGGTGGACCAATGTGGGGACCGCAGGCAAAAGCCTGCTGGCCAGTACTTTGGCGAATATTTTGGCATCTGTGTTAATGAGAGACAATGGCCTGTAAGACGACATATCCTGGGGGGGACGTCGCGGTTTAGGGAGAACAGTTATTAACGCCTCTCTCATGGATGGAGGTAGTATATTACATTGAAGGGATTCCTCCCAGACCCGCAACAACAACGGAGCAAGCTCCGCACTAAATTCTTTGTAGAACTCAGCACCGAGGCCGTCTAATCCTGGAGCTTTATTGGACGTTAAATCTTTAATCGCCTCAACAATCTCATCTGTAGTAAGAGGCTGGTCTAGTGCAAGGCGGGTCTCCTCTTGGAGTTTTGGAATTTTAAGTGCCGCAAGGTATTTCCCTATCTCGGTGGCGGATTTAGTATCTCTATTACTATATAATCGTTCATAGAACACCGCAAATTCAGCATTTATTTCGTCTTCATTCACTACAACCGTACCCCCAGGTGTCTGTATGCTGGTAATACGATTCGGGTGCCTGTCTTGTTTGAGTAAGTTGGAAAGTGACCTGCCCACTTTATTTCCTTCGCCATATCTGCGGGCCCGGACAGGGGATGCCATGTACTGCACTTCTCTAGAGGCCAACCTATTGAATTCCTGAAGTTGTGTCTGTATGTCGGCCAATATGTTCTTGTCATGGGTACGAGAATAAGTGTCCTCCAGTAGTTTCAGCTTGCCTTCAGTCAGGGCCAGTTCAGCCCTGACTCCCTTAAGAAGGCCAAAAGATTTAGACAATAGCGCACCCCTGACCCAGACCTTAAAGGATTCCCACACCGTGGAGTATTTATCGACTGAGCCTATGTTGCTTTCAAGAAATTCAGCGATCTCAGTGTGAAGCCCCTCAACCGTCCCGGGGTCCCGCAGCAATCCCTCAGGCATCCTCCATCTCCTAGGGGGTCTAGGGATATTGTGAAAAGCGACCTCAAGTGTTATAGGGGCATGGTCAGATAGTGTGCGGGCTAGTATTTCGCATGCCTTTGTGCCAGCAATTAGAGAGGGGGAGACAAACCAATAATCGATTCTGGATTCGGAATCATGTACCGATGAGTAGTATGTGTAACTCCTCGTAGTCGGGTGGAGAACCCGCCAGACATCTTCAAGGAAAAGCTGAGACAGAACATCCTGTACCATAAGAGAGGCCCTGCTAGGTGCTCTCGCAATTGTGCTGGATCTATCAAGCACCGGGTCTATGGTGACATTGAAATCTCCTCCCCAGATTATGGTAGGGCTATTTACAGCAGCGATCAATTGATATACATCAGCATAAAAGTTGGGATCATCAATGTTAGGCCCATATGTGTTGACCAACAGTATCCGTTGGCCCACTATCGAGCCCCAGACAAGGACGTATCTGCCCAAAGGGTCCAGTTTATGGCCCTCAAGCCGGAGCCCAAGATTCGGGTGTATAAGAATGGCAACCCCCCTGGACTGGGATGAATAGTTGGTATAGAACCTGGACTTGCCCCAACCGGGCATGATGACCTCATTATCATTTCCCATAGTATGGGTTTCCTGTAGCATAATGATTTGGGCACCATGTCTGACAATGTAATTTCCCACTTTCTTGGCTTTCGAGCGATTGTTCAGTCCCCTCACATTCCATGAGATAGGTTTAACCCTCAGAGCATGAACAGACCTTCACAGGAAATGTAACCAACGGGTAATAACAAGAGCGTGAGGAGTGCTATACGAAAGGATTGCGTGGGTAGTAGCGGACAACCCCCAGACATAGTATCATGCATCTCAGACCGTGTCAGTGAGCTCCAGACCACTAGTATCAACAGTAACCAACATGAACTTCCCAAAAGAACCTTCTCAAAGCTGTGACCCATGTAGAGGGGGGCCTACTCACTTTACAACATAGGGTTCGAAACAAACAGTCCCAACCTTTCCCTCCCCTAACCCACCCGCCACCCTCACCGTCTCCCCCAACTCGACAGTGTGCAACCCCAAACTTGTGGAATATTCCCGGGGTAGTCATGTTGCCTCACATGACCGCCATCCCAGGTCTCCAACGCCACCACTCACAGAAGATGGCTGACTGTAATCTCAGAACAGAATGGCCCATGCCTTGGGGACCACAATAGCTCAGTGCCAAAACATGAAGGTGTGCATTTCCTAGTCTGCTGGCCGAGGTCCATTGTTCAGGGCAGGTCGCTCTCCTCTTGGAGGGAGGGGTGTAGAAGCTTCAATATATGATAGGGCTTCGGATGGGTTCTCAAAAAAGTGCGATCTACCAGCGTGTTGAATTCTCATTTTGGCCGGAAACATTATGGCATATGTGATCTGCCGTTCTCTGAGGAGCTTCTTGACCGGTTCATACGAGCGTCTGCTAGCCTGGACAGAGGCGGAGAAATCAGGGTAGAAATGTATGCCATTATCCTCATAGAGCAGCGTGCCCGCCTCTCTGGCCAAACGAAGGATTGTGTCTCTGTCCCTGTAATTTAGTAGACGAGCAATTATAGTTCGCGGTGGTGCACCAGGTTTGGGAGCCGGCGCTAGGGTGCGGTGTGCCCTCTCGACAAGGAAGTGTTCGGACAATGCATTGGGCCCAAATAAGGACTTAAACAGCTCTTCCATATTTTTCTCCATTTGGCCCTTGCCGAAGGATTCGGCCAAACCTACCACTCGGACATTGTTCCTCCTGGACCTAGATTCAAGATCCTCGCACTTACTCTGCAGCTTGTTCATAGTGTCTTTGATATGAGCTATTTCACGACTGTGTTGACCAACAGTATCCTCGGTAGTACTTATCCTACCTTCCGCCTCAGTGACACGCGCGCTTTCCTTATTGATTCTGGCCTTCAGGGAACTAATAGTAGCAACTATCCCATCCAGTTTGGTATTTACAGCCAGAAAGCCGTTCTGGACTAGCATGGCCAATTTATCCTCTCTGTCCAGCACCTCACACTCGCTCTGCTCACCCCCGCTCCGCTGGGTGTCAACCGGCTCAGAGTGACTGACCGCATTGGTGAATGTGTCCATGGGGCCCTTCTTCCTGCCACCAGGGGCCTTAGGGGCTCTGTTGGATCTGCCAGGTTCCCCCATGATCGTAGCAACTCTATTCGTGTATTGGATCTGAAACAGGTACTCTGCAGGATCGAGGCCCCCACCTCCGGGAGCGGACACGAGGGGACCACAACTGAATGCGGGATAAGGACGGATTGTATCCTCCCGTATCAATAATGTCCAGCTCACCTCGGGACACTCAGTATGACGGCTCCCAGAGGTACCCACCAGCAGGAATCAGAACGGCCGTGTATCCAATGTAACGAAGAACTAGTAGTAGTTATAACGAGCGGGGATCCGACACAGCACAACGAGTGGATTGTAGCCCAACCAGCAACTGTACTGCGGGTCTAGAGAGGCAGGGGAACCACAGCCCTGAATCAGAAGTTCTGGAGGCAAACCCCCTGCGCCGGACGCCGCCTCACCTGTCGAGCGGAGCACTCCAGGCGTCTCAGGTGCCCGGCCCGGTTGGAAGCGGTCACTCAGCAGCACGGGCGCATCTGAAGCACGCCGCCCGAAGAAGAAGCAGGAATACGGGCCCAGCGGTCGATTCTGCTGGAGGGGCCCAGAGGGGAGCAGGCGGCAGAGCAGGGGGCCACACGCCCGCCAGTGGGACCAAGTTTCAAGATGGAGCGGCCCACAGCACCACCCGCAGCCCGTCCGGCTCGCGGGGCTATGCGGCAACAGGATCGCGAACCAGAAGAAGCCGCAAGGATCAGGGCGAGGGGAGGGGGTCCAAAACAGCAGCGACGGGCTAGGAATGGGCCGGGACAAAGATCGACCATCCGGCGTGGCACCGGGCCTCCAAGTCCTCTCCGTCCGATGGCAGGCTCCGGCGCCAAGGAGGGGGAGCTCCGCCCAGCGCAGGCCCCAAGAAACAGCAGCCGCGGCACTCGGGTGGATTCCTCCGGAGTCGGGAGCCGGCCAGGGAGCACCGCCTGTGTCGGAGGAACTTCGAGGGGGTAGATCTCGGAAACGCAGGACTATTTCGGGCTCAAACTTCCACCGCCCGTGCAGGACCCCGGCCGCAGCAGGTCAACCAAATTGCAACAAACCAATCAGCCAGAATGAGGATTTATTAGTTCAGGATGTAGAGGCAGCGCGGGAGCCTCGGGTTTAAGCGGCCATTTTCGACGTGCGCAACAGCGCCCCCCGCACGTGTCTTTTCTACTGCGTTGGTCGGCCGACTTGTTGAACGTTGAACCTGGCGGGAGACGTATTTGAGGGTATTTGTTATTTTAGTTCACCATGTTTGCAGTTCTTCTCCCAAAACCTGTGCATGTTATTTGCATCCAAAATTGAACATGCAGGAGGAACAGGCACATACAACCGCTTGCCAGTTACAATTTCGTGCAGAGTCAAATGATGATCCGCGCCGGGTGAGTTGCGAAGGGCAAAAAGCGCTAATGGGAGGCAATATAGACAGTTTTTGCATGAAGTCTTGGTCAGCTTTGCTAAGCGTTTGTTAAGCAAGCTGTTTAATCTCTCCACAATACCATTTGCTTGCAGCCGGTACACACAGCCTGTGTTTTATTCCCAGGAGGGGAGTTATTTCCTTGAAAAGCTAATTGGCAAAATGTTTTCAATTAACAGACCTTACCTCATCACATACCCCCGACCTCAAACACCTTGCGCACTAGAAACTTTGTAGCTGACTTTGCGTCATTTTTAGCACAGTGCCTGGCCTCAATCCAACGTAAAAATGGACAGACAACCACAAGCATGTACCTATAAGAGGTACATCTGTATTGCATATCAACACAGTCGATATGCAAGTACCAGAAGGGCCCTTCCGGTCGCGGCAATGTCCCCCTCACCCATTTTAAAGTATGGTCAGACAAAAACTGCGGACACACCACACAATTCCCCGTAACTGCCACTCGCTCATGTACATTTGGAACTTGCCACCCTTTTTTTTATTTCTGCCACTACCTGTACTTTGGACAAATGGGTGGGAACGTGCAACTGCTCTAGTGCTATACTTAATGACTTTTTGAGCACTACCGGTTTCCCTGTGCTCCTTTGCCTCCATATCAAATCAGTGGGTGAGAGGCAACAACATCTTTGTATCCACAAATCCTTTCCCTCCTGTGGGGCCTGTCCTTGCAGTTCTATTATCTGTACAATCAGTATTATGTTAAAACGTTCCCCCCTCTCTTGCTCTCGACCCTTTCTCCTCTGCTGTCATTATTTGCATTCCTTCTTTTGCACCTCGGCATTGTCTCGTGGTGCCTTCAGGGAAATCAGCTGCTTCTTTGGCTGCTCTGTTGGCCATCTAGTTCCCATAAGAAATCAGGTTAGCACATTTTATGATGGACACCTCCACTGGTAGCGTCAATGCTTCAATCAGTCACCCAAGCAAATCAGCATGTTATACTGGGGACCCGTCACTTCTCCTAAACCCCCTTCCCTCCCATCATGCTAATCCTGAATGTATTGGGGCTGTCACGTAAGCTGAATCTAAAATATTGTTAGCTGCATGCCCTTCCATTATGTCCAATGCACTTACCATGGCCACTAGCTCTGCTGCATGTGCTGAATAATGCGATGGTAACCTCTGCTCTGATGCTATTACATACTCCCTGTTCTTATAGCACACTATCACAGCCCCAGCATGCTTCCCTCCCATATTGGGGTCTATACCTGAAGACCATGTCTGCCCCTTCTATTTCTTCTTTTTTGACCCATATGTTCCCTTCCATTCTGTCCTTTGTGCCATGCAAATACGATAGAGGGTAGGGGTGCACTCAACGGTTGGGAGGATTCAACAACTCTGAGTTGATAGTGGAAGATTTTGGAAGATTTTGGTACTCTGTGTCACATCTTAGAAAACACATTATAGAGAAAAGGTCCTTCGAAAACATCGAAGGGCATGACTCAGGGCACACATTAAACAATGTAATTGTGAATTAATGTTCACCATAGATAAATTAGTCAAGTTGCAAAATGGAACTTCTTTTACTAATGTGTGCATGAAGAAACTCAATGGATAAGTAATATCTTACATCTCACATTGTGAAAGGTTAGTCACAAGTATTGAATATAAAATGCATTTTATTTACACTGTGTTATTGTTTACAAGAACATGCGCCTCTTAAGTGATGGCTGAATATAATGAAAAGAATTGTTTTTAAACAAAATAAAATTCATTCACTGACATTATATCATAATATCAAAACAATTTAATTCATGAATCCTAAATAAAACAGATATCTCAATAGGAATGGGTGTTAAGGTTCTTGAAGAGATGGAGTCTCTCTGACTGTCGTCACCTATTAGTACGCGTTTTGGGCAAAATTCCCCTTCTTCAGGTAAGGATATCTGGGGATGTGGAAAGGTTCTAGAAATAAAGGTAAATATGATTGTCAGAGTACTGAACAACAATTCAGTTTAAAGCCACTTATGTTTAAAATAAATCAATGGATCAGTTCTCCTCTGTCACTGACCTTAGGGTTTGTGTTACAGCAGGTTGTGGTGTGCTTCAAATGTTTTTGGCAGTCCATTTGCCGCTTCTGTGGGTAACATTTCAGAGGCACATGTTTTGTGATTGGACATCTTGGTCGGTCTCCTGTGGGATAAGTCGCTAAAAAAATCAGCGCTGGGTCCAACGCGGAGAAGGAAGAGGTTTAAACATAATAGCGTGTCTCATCGATTGCATTATAGGTGACATTCACTCACCTAATTTCCAGTTTCATTGATGTATTAAATTAAATAGTGGATTTTATCATTTTCCTTGTAGGAAATCTATAGCATCTACGACTTTGTTTATAGCAGTTCGGCAAACCGTGTCTGTGGACAAGGGATCTTGTTAGTTGTATTGCTAATGGGCTGTTGCAGAAGCAGTTTCACTTTAAAGTGATCGTTTCACCATGCATCCGTTATTTATCCTCTACGTTCCCTGTATTTTCCATACTATGTGCATTATAAGCATCTGTACTACAGGGGGTGATATCGAACTCCCCAACTGCTGATGGTTGTCAAGGACGCCATGGGGATAGGTATTGATGCGAGGAAAATCTTAGACATTCGGCAAATGTTCAAATCGGGTACTACTCGTCCTAAAAGGAAGGTATCCCAATATTAGCTCCTGCCTGGTATCAACAATCCTCTTATGTAATTTCTGATTCCTCTTATTGATTTGTTCATTTGAAATGTGATTGTGTGAAGCTTACCTTCACTTGCAGTTTTCTTTGAGTCTTGCTGGACGCAGGTGTTCGTGAGTGCTCTGTCCTCGTGCCCAGTCATTGCTACCCATTGCGTAGCAGCAATGGTGCCTGAGCATTCTAGTTATTGCTGTGTTGTGTTACATGAGGCTATACTGAGAGCCATCTTGGCATGCGTTTTACTATTAAGTTAATATGGAACTGATCTTTTGGGTTGTCATTCTCATAGTTTGATGCTACGTGACTGCAAGGTTTCTTGTTGAAATCCAAATTCCGAAATTGCCCATAAAACCAAAAGGAATCTTTTCAAGTGGCGGTTTGCTGGACAGTGTCCATTAGTTGCTCTATGTATATCGGAGGCTCTTCCTGATTGAGTGATGTGTTGGACATTGTGATGTTTCGCTAAAATAGATATTATTGTTTTACATCCTTTCAAGTGTCTGTTATTACATTAGTTCAAAATTAGTCAAAGGTTTGACATTATTATTGGTGAGTGTGTGGTTATAGATAGCAGTTTAGGTCTCAATCTAGATTCATCACGTGTGGGTACATTGAGTCAAGTTGTTCGATCAATATATTTCGCTTTATTGCATGATTCTATTTAGGTTACCGCCTCTCTTCGGTAAGCTGACGTGTTCTAAAATTACAAACTGAATCTGTGCAACTGTGTCAGGCATGTAATCTCCTTCCACTGCGGGTTCTGCTATGAATGTTGCCGGGTTTACCAAACGATACCTCACTACCTCGATGGCTCGCTTTTCACTTTTATTTCATACCTTGACGCCCTGTTTGTTGTTAGAGTACTCTTTGATTTTTCCAAAATGGCAAATAATTAATGCTCCACATACAGTACCACTGGCCAACCCATGGTAATCGTAGCTGCCTTTTCTATTGCAAATGTTGCAGCCACAAGTGCTCGTTCACCGGGGAAATGTCCCTCCATAACTGGGTCTAGAACACTATTACAGTAAGCCAATTGTTTGTTCCTGTGGCTTATTTTGCATGAGGATGTCATCACTGAGCCATCTGAGTGGGAGAACAAGTAAAACTTCTCTTTGTAGTTAGGGTGATGAGCACTGGTGCATGGGCCAGTGCTTCTTTTAGTTCCATGAACTTGTCATTAATTTCTGATGTACACTTTATTTCCTTTTTCTACTTCTGTGCCTCCTTAAGGGCCTGCAGCAAGGGATTTGTAAATGTAGAGTGATCGAAAACCTACATCCTGCAGTAAATACATAACCCTAGGAACATCAGCATCTCCTTCACTATGCGTGGACGTGCAGTCTTGGTGAATTGCCTCTACCTTCTCCTATGTTATCTTGTATCCTTCAATGGATATTATTTGCACCAAGTACACAACCTCCTTGTAGCAGTATTGCAGTTTTTCCTTATCCATCTTATACTCCTTGTCTGCTAGTAGTCTCAGGAGATGCACCAAGTTGGCCATACACTGTTCCTCAGTCTCGTTGCACACCAACAAATCATCAACATGTTGTATCACTGTGCTCGACATTTGTAAGTTGCTTAGGTCCATTTGAAACACTCTGTTAAAAATGCTGGGTGATTCGCAATACCCTTGGTTTCGCGTATTGTGTTCAAATCGGTTCCCCTATACATGAACACTGTGAAATATCTAGAGTCTGGGTGTAGTGGGAAGGAAAAGAAGTTGTTCTTTAGGTTGAGGTCCATAAAGTACTTCACCTTCGCTGGAATCTTGCACAGTATTGTAGCAGGGTTCGGTACCAGGGGAAACTCTGCTTTAACTACATTGTTAAGGGGCATACATCTTGTATACAGCTCCACAACCCACCCTTTGATTTATTTATCGAGTATATAGAAGTGTTTCATGGTGATATGGATGTCTGTATTATGACCTGCTCTCACAGTGCATGTAGGGTTGAGTATATCCTTTCATCTGCTTCTCTGTACAATGGGTATGGTTTTGCTTGTGGCAACAGCGCCCCTTCTTTTAACTCTATCTTTACCGCCTCTACCTCTTTTAATAACCCTAGTTCATGGGGCCCTTTGGCCACAGTCTCTGGAACCCTGTTGAGATCCTCATCTGTGTGTCTGCTTCTCCTCTTCACCAGTTGTGTGAGTATCAGCACCAGCCTTTGTACTACTTTTACTGTGCAGGGTAGTTGTAGCTGGAATAGCATCTCTCCCTCCTCCTCCTCCTCCCCATCGGAGAACAGTTATTCATCTGTTACTCCTGTTACTGTCAGTGGTGGGTCAAAACATAACACTGTATGCCATTCCATGTTTTCATAGTCCGCCCCGCATAGAATCACTATGTCTTTGCGTATCACTACTTCTTCAAGTTGTAACACAACCGTGGTGACTTCCATGTCTTCCTTCTGGCACTGTGGTCAGAATAAGAATTCTGACACCAATCAGAACACCCATCCCAGTAGTATCTCAACACCATACAGAAACATGCTAGGGTACATGAGTTGGCCTTGTAGTGTGCTCTGAGCATGGGCTGCTAAAAGGAGCACAGCCAATCATTTGTAATAGATGCCTGCCATTGAGCACACATCCCCTTTTCTGTGAATAATATCCTGCCATTCAGTTTGCCCAGCAAGTCTCTCCCTAGTTCATTGATAGGGGTGTCTTTGGAATGCAACAGGGGTATTACAATGTGCTGCATCCCTATTGTTAGTGTTAAGCCTTTCATTACTGGAACCATCACTACTGCCCCAGAGAAGCCCTGTGCATCCATCACTTTGTTTGATAGTGGGAATCCCCCCTTCGTTATGCAAGATTTGGTGGCTCCTATATGGAAGGGGAATGAGAACTCTCTTGGTCATATTTTCACTGCCACCTCTTGTTCTTCTTTGGGCCATCAGTTACTTATAGGATACCATCGAGCTTTCTGTGCCCCCCTATTGTTGCAAGTTACTCTGTGTGAAAGGGAAAGGCTTTCCTCCAACAGCGCTGACCCCGTTGTACTGGGGTACCACATTCTGTCCTAACACCACTGTACTTCCCGCAGCTGGTACTGGGATTTGTGCCATACTTGGGGGTGTCATTTCGTCATCCATTGGACACCCTTGGGTCTGCTGCGGCCCCTGTGGCAGGGGCGGCTGCCCCTGCTGCAGTTGGGCTGGGTGGGGCTGCATCTGCTGCCACTGATGCTGTTGTGTGACAAACCCTTCCTGTTGAGCTATTTGGATCACTTGTGCCTGAGCTTGTGGCCCAAAAGGGCATGTGCGTGCATTATGGCCTATGTTTCCGCATATAAAGCATGGCCCAAAACCCCTGTATCCTTCTCCCCGGTATCCTCCTCCTCATTGCAGGGACTGTCTACTCATTGGAAGGAAGCCCCTTGAAAGTAATCCCTCTGCAGTGGGAAGTCCAACTGTGGGATATACTGTGGTGCCACATAGCCCCCTGCTGAGAAGTGTTCCCCATGGGAAACTTTCCCTGTTGGGCATGTGCCACAGCGGCAGCATCAGGTACAAGCATTGCCCCTTCGATTGTATACTGTTCCAATTTCCTTTGCACCAGTTTGTTTTCTGCCCTTGTCACGGGTCCATTCGTCACCCTCTCCATCACTAAAATCTTCCCCTACTTCTTCCTTATCTGAGGCTATACTATGCTCATCCCCTCCTCCTGCCACTTCCTCTCCCTGTTCCTCATCATCCAGTATGAATTTGATCCTCCCAAAAAACATTCCTTTCCGCCCCCCTTGTCCCTTCTCTCTCTATTCTTCCTCTGTACCTCCTGTTTGATTACCCTCTCTGCTTGATTAAATAATGCATCCGCCTGTTGTTGTGTGTTCTTCTCAATGTCCGCTAAGTATTCCACCCCTTTTGTGTGCCTCATCCTGTTGTGTGTCTCTATCCTTCCTTTTCCCTGTCATCCCTCCTTCCCCTTCTGGGTTTTCCTGCTGCAGGTTTGTTTACCCTGCTGCGGGCCACAATGCTGGATAGACACCATAGGGAGGGGGCGGAGAGCTTGGTCTGTTACCCTCCTCTGTTCCCTCTCCCTCCTTCTTTATTGGCTCTCCCTTCCTTTCCTCATATAGTCTTCAAATCCCCAATATATTCTACCTGCTTTTTAACTTTGAGCCTTTATACTTTGTTAATAAATATGAGAACATGTTCTATTATTTTACTATTGAACGTTCCCTCCATGGGCCACGCATGGAAACACTGACCTGCAGTTTCCTGGACCCACTGAAAGTTATACTTTATTATTTTATCGCAATATTGGGTAACTTATCGCACATATGGTTGAGGGGGCCATTATCTCCAGTCTTTTGGCAGCCTCTCCTATATGCCCTAATTTCCCTAGGCACGCCTTTCTACTTCTCTTGTCCACTTTTATAACTGTTTCCCTGCAACACTGACACTCACCCGCTGTCACCTGTCTCACCCTTATTTGTCCCTTTCACTCTGGTGTTCTCCACAAGCCCACCTGTGCACTCATCTGACACACTGGCCTTCTCCTCAGGCCCGTCAACTCACTCCAGGTTAGTAAAAAAACAGCCCTCTCCATGGGCTCACCTTCCCCTATGTTAGTAAAGGTAGATGCCGAGTCACCTCCACTCCTATCGCTCACAGCCACTGCTAGAATGACAAGCGCGCTATTATACATAAGGTAACTGTCGATGATGACCCTTCCAACTTGATCAACATCACAAAAGCAATACAAGCAGCACTTATTACCACGCGCACATCCCTCTCTGTTCCTTCAAAATACTGTTTCAACAACTACACGATATAATGACACCCGTCTCCCCTAAATGACACACCTATACATTCGCAGGTGCTATGTGCAACTTCCGTCTACCGGGGTCTGCTGCTCACTATGCACCTCTCCTGCTCTAACGCAGTGGTGCCCACACACACATGTCCACTCCCTATGGGGTGGCGTGTACTAGAATCTATGACTACTACGGCTGATTGTCCTCCCTCCTCGAGGATGCATCCCAGACACCATGAAATACAGTCCCTCCCTCTTCCATGGGCATAAAACCAAGAGACAGTGCTTTCTTGTACGGCTACACTCACATGTCCTCTGGTCCTCTCTGCACTGAGGCTCCAGTGTGGGCTCCCCTGAGCATGGACAGTGCTTGGGACCAGGCAGACCTTCATGAACCTCCTCGGTGTTGTGGGTAGAACAGGTCTGCGGTTGCCGGACCCACACCCCCAGGGAGGGTGGCCAGAATATCCTCAGTTAACCGAGAGAACTGAGGATCTCGCTAGGGCCTCCAAAATGTATTAGGTGTCGACTAGAGCTTGCAATTAATAAGTTACCGGTAGTAATCCAAGAAGGAACGTACACCAGGCAAGAGGTGATGCTGTATATTACAGCTGGGCAAGCACAAATCAAACAGCACAGTGGAAGAGAACTGGTTGATGGCTGATGAGAGCTGACAAACTGGCTCTCAGCGGACAGTACTTGTATAACGCTAATACAATGTGCATACAGTTAGAAACAATTGTACTTCAAACTTCACGTCTATATGTCATGCCCCTATAGCTAGACATACGTTAGTTGTACATGATTGAAGCAAAACAGACCTGCCCTCTCCCGACTCATCCCCTTCCAGTGTGGTGCCACATTGCTTCCCGCTCCACCCTGCAAACAGTTTGCAATTAGTGTTAACATAATTTTGCTGATCTTTGGATCTTAATTCATCTGCGATTAGCCAGCACCAGAAAAGAAGGAACACAAGACACCCTGAACTAGTGGGAAGGGAGACATTCACATGGCACCTGCCTGATGATAATCTTCACAAACACTTTTGTGGACAGTCTGTAGGCTTGTTACTTTCCTGGGGCACTAAAATGTACCGTCTGATAGGCTCTTCTTGGAGCGCCCCTCCATCCCACATCCTTGTTCCCATACCCGCTGGCCAAGGGGCAATTTGAAACTGCCCTTGGTGTCATGCGAGTGCCTTCCTGGATTAGGTCAGTTTCCCCAGCTCCCACCAGGAACCGTGGGTCTGGCTTGCCGACCTTGATTGTATCACCCGGTGCTGATCCCAGCGACTGTTCAAAGCTGGCCTTCTGTGTGAGGCCCAACTTTGGTGCCCCATGGAGTGACTCTTACCTGCGTTTTGGCCTCCCTCGCATTTACTCACCAAGTTCCCTTGTGTCCATATAATTTTATATACAGACTGTCCCCCCTGTTCCCCTCCATTCCGAGTCCCTGGGGCTGGCTACAGCTTACAGTGACCCCCCCTTGCTTTCCTCCTTCGGGGTGTCCCGCCCATCCCCCTTAATCCCGCAATTGGTAGGTGCACCCCTCTGTCTGGCGCTGAATCAGCACCTTTATTGCACAGTAAAGGGCCACTAACCATGGCCTTTGGCCATGGCCAGTGGCAACGGCCTTTGGTCGTGTCCACTGTACATGTTCCCCCAATATTCTTCTTTTGGACCCACTAGGTGGCCACAGCCAAAGACCTTTGGTCCGACTAGCCAGGGCCTTCAGCTTTGGCCAGTGAGCACGGCCTTTGGCCATGCACACTGTGGGCCTCATTAGGACCCTGGCGAAATGGGTTTAACGGTGCCGGTAAAGGTGCCAGTTCCATTAAACCCATTCTGCCCTGTTACGAGGTCCCCTTGCGGGACCCGCTCTGTACGTCTGGTCAGACCAGACATCCTTTGCGGGTCCCGTGAGGGAACCAGGGAGCTAACAACGGGCCTGTTATTAACGGGCCCGTTGTTAGCACCCTCCCCATTCCCATTGAGCCCTATGGGGGCTAACAATAGGAATGGTGATGGGTACAATGAATGAGAAATTATGAGGTCCTCCAAGGTTGGAATGGCCCAGTAATTCCTCATTCAAGGAACCCGGACCCGAGTTTTGAAGGCTTACTAAGGGCATGGCTGCCTCCAAACTCGTATTGAGGCCCTCTATATTTTAAGACGCTACTGGGCCACTGGCCACGGTCTTCGGCCATGTCCAATTTCCACCCCACCTCACTGTAGCTGTTAAAATCACTTTGTTTTGTATTATCCCATTTTTTAATGCTCTTTTTTTTAACTTCGCCTTCAGCCCTGGCCAGTGATCATGGGCTTCGGCTGTACCCAGTGTATCTTTTAAAACACAAAAAGGGCCACTAGCCATGGCCTTCGGCCGTGTCCACGGAACATGTTCTCCCAATATTTTAATTTTAAACCCACTAGGTGGCCATGGCCCAGGGCCTTTCGCCCTTGCAAGTGAGCACAGCCTTCTGTCATGCCCACTGTAGTTTTAAAACACTTCTGGGCCATGGCCGGTGGCAACAGTCTTAAGCCGTGTGCACTTTCCATCCCCCACCTCACTGTAACTGTAAAAATCATTTTTTTAAAAAAATGAATGTAATTTGTTTTAACTCTAATTTTTTCTCACTTTCGGCACTGGTCAGTGCACACAGCCTTTTGCTGTGCCCACTGTATCTTTTAAAATACTAAAGGGACACTAGCCATGGCCTTTGGCCATGGGCAGGGGTCATGACCTTTGGCCATGTTCACTGAACATGTTCCCCTAATATGTTTCTTTTGGGACCACTATCTAGGGCCTTCGCCCCTGGTTAGTGAGCACAGCCTTTGGCTTTAATCCGTTATCCTTTTAATTTTTGCCATTATCGATTCCCACGATAACGGGAAACAATGCTCAGAACTAAAATGTATTCCGCGTCCTCACAGGCACTCAACATGTGTCCCCCTTCTTTTTTCCAGGTCTGCTGACTCCACTTAATTGCTTTTCTCTCCCTAATCTCCTCCCATATCCCCCCTATCACTCATCGCTTTATGTGACGCACATTTGTTTCTGAGCATGTCTTGATGCAGTAATCTTGTGAGATTTATGTGTTCTTCCCTCGATAACACAAAAATGTTCTACCCGTAACTGGCTCCTGAACCCATCCCCCAAATCCTCAACATCACATGGTGTCTTCTTTCTCACTCCCAACCTCTAGTCTGATGTGATTGCTATTGCTATTTATATAGCTCCTACATGCAGGCCATCCAAGCACTGTGGTTCAAAACAATCAGTGTTCCCATAGGAGTGGCTACATAAACAGAAGAGTATTGAGTTTCTGATGTCAAGAAAATTGTTATACTCCGTAAGGTCGTGGTAGGGTTCATTCTAAAGTTTAATGGCATCCTTTTTCCTCCTACAAATGTCGTTTTTGAGTTCTTTCAGTTGTGGCTTCTCCCAGTAATATCGTGGGAATCACTTGCATCGAGTAAAAAACAAAGGCAGGTTTCCATTTCTGAAAAGCCTCTCAGTCTCTCTGCTGCAAAGCACCAAGGCTGATATAAATAAAGGTTGGGGAGACACCCCCATGTCTATGTCGAATATTTTAAAAACAACTGGATGGATTTACCCCAAACCAGTGAAGGAAATTAAGTCAATGCTATCTGCCCAAACTGTTTCTAATTTGGTCCAAATCTGGCAAGTGATTTTGGTGCTACGGCTGGTAAAAGAATTGCACTTTTTCTCCATGGGAAAAATAATGCGAGTAGGCTGAAAACAACGTTTTATGTTTTCTTAATAACTTTTTCATTTTTAACAAACTGTTCCCAGGATTACCAGTTTGGGGTGCGCGTCCCTGACAAACCTTTGGTTTAGACAATTTCATCCAAATCCATCCAAAAAGTCAAAATTTATTTGGCTCTCTCAATCTCTCTGCTACAAAGCACCAATACCAATATAAAGGTTTTAAGGTGCAGGAGGGCCCCCTGTTCTCTGTCAATTATTTTAAAAACTACTGGATGGATTTACCCCAAACCAGTGAAAGAAATGACGCCAACGTTTTGTGCCCACATTCTTTAATTGGTCCAAATCTGGCAAGCTGTTTTCACGTTAAAGCTGTTCAAAAACTGCACATTTTCTCTATGGGAAAATGAAGGCAAGTAGGCTGAAAAACGCTTTTTTTGTTTTCTTTATACATTTTTCATTGTCTAACTAATTGTTTCCAAAATGTCCAGTTTAGTGGGGCTCTTGACAAACCTTTTGTTTAGAAAATGTCATCCAAACCCATCCATCAAGTCAAAACTTATTAGCCTTGCTCAGCCTCTCTGTCTTTAAAAAGCACTAAGGCCCATCTAAAGTTTATATGGAGCAGGGGGGACCCCCTTCTCTGTCGAATATCGTAAAAACTACTGGATGGATTTACCCCAGCCCAGCTAAGAAATTTAAGTCTATGCTTTGTGCCCAAGTAGTTTCTAATTTGGTCCAAAACGGCCTAGCTGTTTTCGCGCTATGGCTGTTCAAAAACTCCACTTTTTCTCTAAGGGAACATGAATGGGCTGCAAACTGTGAAACTGTTGTTTTGTTTTCTTAATTACTTTTTCGTTTTATAATGTTTTATTCCCAAAGTGTGCAGTTTGGGGGTGGGGGTGGAGGGGTGAAGGGGCCTTGGCAACCTTCTTGTTTTCATAATTTCATCCAAATACATCCAGCAAGTGAAATGTTATTAGCAATAGAATTTTGGGGAAAATTGCCTCTTTTTCATTTCTGAAATGCCTCTCAGCCAGGGGTGGACTAGATGATAGGGAACTCTGATTCTGCACCCTGGGACTCTTTTGTGTGGTAGCCTATTTTATTTCCACATTTTCTCATAGGAAAACGCTTGGGCGTACTGAAAATGGGTAATATGGGGCCACTTTGAAAATTATTTTCAGGGCCTCTTTTGGTTCCCAGTCCACCTCTGCTCTCAGCCTCTCTGCTACAAAGCACCATGATGATGATGGAGAATTTATAGCGCTCGTTCGCCAAAAGGCATCATGGCGCTGGTGCAGCAACCACCATCAGCTAAATACAAAACAAACCAGGAACTTATAGGAAGAGATGTGTTTTCAATTTCCTCTGAAAGGAAAGATAATCAGAAGTCCCACAGAGATGGAGCGAAAGCAAATTCCACAGATCACCAGCAGCCACTGAGAAGGCTGAGCCTCTGATACGAGAGAAGCGTACCCGGGCTACCAGAATCCAACATATCCTCAAGGACCCTAAAAGTTCGATTGGGTTCATAAGGGCGGAACTTATCCATTAGATATTCTGGACCAAGCCCATAAAAAGGCCTGATTGTCATGGCCACAGTCCCCAGAACACAAAAACCACACCATCTGGTGATGGGGGCAATGGGTCACTTGACTCACTTATGTCCCTTTGGGACCCATAAACACAGGGGCCCTGGCTGGACTCAGTCCTGGCGCCTTTGGAGCCAGGCTCATATAGAGATGTGAGCAGGAATACTTTATTTCAGTGCAGGAGTGCTTTTATTTTACTAGAACTTTCCAACTGAAAGCCTTTTTTCCAGGGAAGATCCTCATGTGCTGACTCTTCGGGTGTGGCTCCCTAGGCCTGGTTTTCATGTGCTGACTCATCGGGTGTGGCAGGCAGGGAGGCTGAACCTGGTGGGCGTGGCTTCAGAAGCTCAGCTATATAAACTGCTCCATCCTTAAGGCTGGTGCTTCGCATTACTGTGCCCTCCCGTGCAACATGACGCTCACCGCCGCTTGGACCAGTTTACTTACCTTTGAAACTAGGCGTTCTCCTGCATACTCACCTCCAGGAAACCAGTGCTTCATCGCTTCATCTGCAGACTCATCTCCTGACATCCAGTGATCTTGATCCCAACGCCGCAGCACCGCACTCATTATCCACAAACTCGGACCCTGTGAAGAAGAAGAAAGACAAGGTTAGAACATCCGTCCTAGGGCCGCGCCGCATTTGAACCCCGCGTGCCCCGCTGCAGCTTCGTTCCTCATTGCCTCCGGCTGCCGCCTCGAGCTCCGCAGCTTCTGATGGGCTGGCAACATCACATGCAAGGGAAGAAAGCAAAAGAGCAAACATCAAAAGTGGAACGGACAGCAATACAAGACAACAAACTTTACAATACACCAAAAACAGACGAGGAAAGACAAAGGCAAACAGGAACACTTACCTGAAGTATAGTGGCTTAGTCACAGCAGGACTGGACTACCATGTGCAAGGGACCAGTGAAGGAACTCGGTCCAGATCACTCAACCGCCCCTGCCAGAAGCAGCAGGACAGTGTGCTCGCCAAAACTAATCAACAGGTGAGCTTTCCAGCGACAGCTCATCCCACGGGTACCACGATTTGGGAGAAGGGGTCTGGGAGGGGATCAGGCGCACAAGCTGGCATACTCACGCCACCTATTCTCCACGCAGGAGCAGTACCGAGCAGCATCACCTATTACCACCAGCCACCACATAAGCGCAGAGGGCGAAGTCGGACCTGAGCGACCTCACCCTTGAGAGGGCTGCAACCGTGCCCCAACGCTTCCGCAGAGACCAGCTGAGCATAACACTGGTGCACAATACACAAGAATTTGAACTGAACCCTTTTGCACACAGTAAAGCTGGCACAAAACGAGGACATAGGTGTTTGATAGGGAGTCCGACACATCAGCCTCGCTGTAGAGTTTTGCAAAACTTAGTGATGGCGGATCAAGTACAAAGTTTGAGCTAAGTAAAGAGAGTTGCAGTAGTCAATCGCGCTCAAGAACAGCTCCACAATTACCGGCGCATGGAACTGAGGAGATATCACTATCTTTTTGGAAAAGAGGGCACCCCCTTCACCAGCAAATATTTAAAAAACAACTGGATGCAATAACCCTAGATCCCCCCCAACCCCTGGAACTCGTGTCAACGCTTGCTTCCCCAGTTGTTTTGCACCTGCCGTCGAGCTGTTTTGGCTGTGCGCTTGAGCACAAATTTGAATATTTCCTCTATGGAAAAATGAATGGGGACTAGGCAGAAACTGTGTTTTTTTTGTTTTCTTTATAACTTCTATATTTTTAAACAAATCTTTCCCCAAATTACCAATTTGTTCTACGCGTCCAAGGTTATTAGCTATTAATTTTTCGGGGTTCCTACTCAACTTAACTATAGTACAGCGAAAAGTAGAATTTTCTATTTAAGCCAAGTCACACATGACTGAACTGGAGGTGAACTTCCAGCGATGGTCACTAAGTGGCGTTGTGGCATGTGTGACTTAGCTTAAATCGATAATTCTACACAGACATATATATGTATATTCACTGAAAAAAAACATAGGTAAGGTGCAGTTAAGTGGAGCAGATTTAACGCAAAAAAACGTAAAATTCAGAGGATGTGGGACGTCAAGATGAGCTTAACTCAGTGCGCTTCCGTTGCTGTTCCCCATAATGCCATGTCCCCCTTAACACTATTTTGTATGTCATTGTGAATCCCTTCTCTTATAATTTGTATGTGCCCATGGGCTTCCAACAGGAATGTGCCATGTCAAGCTGGTCATGACTTGCCACATCTGCTGAATATCAAGGGTTTTGTCGAGTTAAATCTGCTCAACTTAACTGCACTTTATCTAATGTTTTTTCAGTGAACAAATGTATATATATCACATAACTTGGGTTATTGCCTTCCTATGCGCTCTTCTTCATTAAATAGCTGTTGCTAATGGGCTAGAGCGGGTTAGGCTCAATACGTGACAAAAAACAAAACTACACAACAGTCACAGTTTGTAAACTGATTGCACATGTGAATCCATGAAAAACGCCCAAGCACTCAAGATCAAACTGTGTTTCAATGCATCCTTTCAATTCACGTTAATAAGTGCATCATACATGGTATAAAACAATACATTACCAACATTTGGTAGACCAGGTGTCATGCAACACTCACCCAACCGTGTGGGAAGCACCACACGTTCTGCTCAACTCGCGAGCTTCCTCAGGCTAGTTGTAATTCCATTCATTCATTTTCTCGCATTTTTATTTCAAAATGAAACCGAATGATGAGCTTTGCCTCATTGCACTTGTCATGTGACTAAAATGATGATCTTACTATCACACACTCTATGGCAGCTATGATAATAAAAACGCCATATTGGAATGTCTCAAACTTTTACGTCTGTAGTTGGAGATTCATCTAAATACGATCTGAATAACTAATGTTATCCACCAACACCACAAAGTGACAAATAAAACTATCGCCTGTCATCCAGTTTTAATTCATTACTAATACACCTAAAGTAACGATAATTCTTTGTGCTAATACAATACACTTTTTATTTTCTTATTGGCCGCATTGACTTGGAATACATTCCTGTCTTGTTGCCAATCAAACCCCAAAGTGCGCGAGTGTTATATTGGAAAAACAGCAGCTGTCAACTTTCAGTTCCAATGCTCAGCAGTCAAATACTGCCAGCACTATTCTATGTCCTTCCGTCAGTAGGTTGTTACGACAGTTTTCACTAGATGAAACTGATTATTCCGCACTTGTTATGTTTGAATTCACATTAGTTAAAACAACGTTATTCAAAATAGAAAATCACAGTTCAAAGTGTATGCATAGTGCACAATCCACATTTCAGCTTTACATATGGTCTACTAAATATACTTGATTTAAAACCAACATATCCTACATAGCAATGTGCAATAATGAAAACGTTGTTGTGCAAATTCTGCCATATATATGCTAACTGGAATATAAACATTAGATATTAAGCTTACAGACTCTACAAACATATTAAAAGACAACATTCAGTCCAAATATCACAATAAGCGGCACCGTAACAATTTTCAGTATATTATTATAAGGCAAATTCCGCTCATTTAATATAAATACCCCAAATCATGAGACAAATATATTCAGTAGTCGGAATATTCTTGTGCAAAGAATCACACATTGAATTTAGTGCAAATTCTGCTAGTAGAACATTTGTTAATACAAGTTGTACTATAAACGTGATCATTGCATTGGATTGTAAACAATTAGAATTCACAGGTATGATGAACATTAGTGATACTAAAGTGCTAGTGCTTGGTAAATTCTAGTACAACATATTTCATCTATAAGAGGTACAAAAATACAGTCAATGCATTTGGTAACATGGGCGTAATTTTAGGGGGAACGGGGGTGTTTGTCCCCCCCAACTTTCATGGCACACCATTTTGTCCCCATTAATTTGGTTGGGGCAACTTTTCCTCAGATGTCATGGCCCCCCTCCCCCCAACATTTTCAGCAAAGGTACTCCACTGTTTGGTACAGTCAATGACAATGTCCTTGTCCATTGAGCACTTGCCTATTATCAAGACTATTATAGTCTTATTGAAAACATTATGTATATAGAAAAAGAGAGAGAAAAAGGAGACGGAGGAAATAGAGAAAGAGAATGAATGTGTATATGCACATGCAACATGGAATGCCAGAGAAAAGTACTGAACAGTGCCAGAGTAGGCACTTACAATCAAGGCTGTAATTACATGTGGTTGTTGTATCCTGGCTAAATAGACATGCAATAAAGCTCATGACCTCTCAAATTCATGTATTTTAGTCATGTAGAAAAACATACATTTCTGAGTCTATATTGAGCCCCTAGGGCTTTAGTGTATCAGATTTACAAATTAGTTTGGCTCAAGTTGGCGTAGATTCAACTCTTTGTCCCCAGCCTCCTGTGTTGTGGTACATGCGCTAGACCAAAGAAAGAAATGTTGGCAATGTATTGTTTGTATATCATATATGATGCATTTTTTAACGTGAACTAAAAGGATAAATTGAAACACAGTTTGGTCTTGAGCAATGTTCCCTCTAATTATTTTTCTCTAAGTGCAGAAATTATTTTTCTTTGTGCGTACATTATTTTCCCTGTGTGCAACTGAATAACGATGTAAGGCACTTTTTTTAGCATGCTTAGTTAGTGAGATACCATCTCTGAAGAGTTTGGAAGGCAATTTCCCTTTCCCAACCAACACAATGTTTTACAAATCAGTGTAAAAAGGAGCATCTTACAACTCTTTTTCTGAAAATGTAGGCTAAATAAAAATTATTTTATATCGGATTATAAGGAGAGTTCATCAACCTGTCCAAGACTTCAAGATATGCCATAGTACCAAACAAAAGTTTCCTGCGTAGAAAGAAAAAAGTGTTTGCACAAAAAAAGCTTTGCATGCTCAGGATAAACAATCGGTTTAGTTGTGGCTATTCATTTGTCAGCACTGCTCAGTAACAATACAGAAAGTGCTTAATGTCATTGGGAAACAACCAATGTTTATGACAAAAACCAAGTATCGCTAATCACTGATGTGGCTGTCACAAATTCAGAAATTATGCAATGTTTGCAAATTGAATAATTTTAACTGAAAAGAATGTGTCAGAAAACATGCCAATAAGAGTTCATGTGCCACTTCAAAGGAGTAATTCAAGGGCCAGGAGAAAATGCCTCTCATAATGTGTGTAAGGATGATAATTGCATCAGAATAACTGCACCACAGAATGTGATGATCAGAATTCCTGGGCCTCTGCTCACTATCCACATTATGTTGGTCTGTGAGTTGTGACAACATTTACTCAAAACTGGCCTTACAGCTAGGAGGCATAAACACCATCCATTTTGCTCCCTAAAAACTGGGCAGTGTGCCCAACAAAAACGGGAAGCCATGAACATATAGGAATCTACCCCTGTTTCTACCCACAAAGTTCCACTGATATCTTTTCGAATCAATGACCAGCACAGCAGTGGCGTTGGTAGAAACTTGAATAATATTACTACCGATCTCAAGAGGAATTTTAAGGGGAACAAACTTATTTTAATAAACATGAAATATCGCTACTAGCAAAGCCAACTAATTTCTTACTCTCTGAAAAATCTTTTGATTCCAAGTACGGAGTAAAATCGTATATAAACCCTGCTTGTAACCCCCCTGGTAATTTAGGGTGACCAACCCCAAATTCATTGCAAAAATACAGAAAAGGTAGCAGGCGCCCCTCTCTAGAAAGAACATGGCATGATAACCTGTTCTGTGGTTTTTTCCCACTTTGAGAGTCTGCAGCCATCACTTTTTGCTCACTGTACTTTTCACAACGGAGGAATACCCATTTGCATATCAGTCTTTGTCCCGCCCACAGGTTATCATGCCATGTTCTTTCTAGAGAGGGGCGCCTGCTAGCTTTTTTGTATTCAAGCTTGTTTAGTAGGGCAATGTAAATAAGTTACACCAGAATATAATGAATAGTTAGTATTATTTATCTTCATTTGAGAGAAACCAAATATTAGGTAGCTGCTGTGGCTTGTCCCTTATCTCTTTTTGAATAGGTGGGAAGTGTCTGTGTGCGCTGCTAAAGTTCTTCTGAGCGGCACCCAGAAGGAAGCTGGGCAAGCGCACATGCACACAGCTTAGATGGAACATTGAGTGCTTGGGTGTTTTTCATGGTTTCACATGTGCAATCAGTTTACAACCTCTGACTGTTGTGTAAACTTGTTTTTTGTCATATATATGTATATATATACACACACATATGTATATATATTCAGTGAAAAACTTTGTTAAAAGGAGGTTATAGTTGGAAAGTAAAATGTAAAAACCAAAGCAATTCCTTGTATAATGTCATCAGTGATGTCATCCATGATGCCATTTGTGATGCTATTTTTAATGTCATGGGTGTTAGCATGAGCAGTGTATGGCAGTGTCGCGAGGTTGCACAATTTACCATAACTGCCACATTTCTTTGGTTTTCCAATTTTACCTAGCAACCAGAACGTCCCTTTAACAACATTTTTTCACTGAATTTCATAGGTTTTTATTAGTGTAACTAAACCATAACGTCCCTTTAACAATGTTTTTTTTATCTAAGTTTTACCAGTGCACTTAAAATAATTCTCTTTTGCATATATTAGCTATTATGTTCGCAGACAGTATTGCCAGTATGTGGGCATACCTGGGGACTGGTGGCAACAATATTACACAAAACCACAGGGGGACACAATATTCATTATTTGTTTTATTATGAAAAGTATACATAGAGCAAAAATGCATACAAACATGTTTTACATATGTTATAAGTTTGGAAATGTAAATACTGTTTTTAAAAGTGTTACACAATATTATAGAGTGTACCATATATTGAAAAAAACTGCACACCCTCTATAACCAACACCAGATAGGAAGTGAAGCACAACATGTGTTGCAGTGAGAAAAACAATTTTAGAACTGTATTAAGTGAACAGTACCTTTTCATTTCATTTATAAACATGGAGTATGTAATGGTAATAAGTGTATGGACATGTTGTTTATCTAAATATAAACATTGTATATTGTAATAAAAATGGGACGCACTCTGGAATGGCTAGAGTTATACTTCCCAAAAGAAGATATAACTGAAGAAGAACCTACTAATGTTAAATAATTGTATAGGTTTTGCAAAATAATATAATTCTGTTATGTATATATAAACTATAAAGCTCAATGTATTACATATCTCTCATACTTTACAATCTAGTACAACAACAAGAGGAACAAGGCAATCATGACGAAAATGAAGAAAGAAATGTTGAAAATATGATTTCATGTGATTTGAAATATTGATTGGCATTGCCTGATCTCTACGTGTGACCATTTCCCCTTTAATTACCCCAATAATTTCAATAGGACATTGCAGTTGCATGCTTTGATGAGATCTCTATCCCTAATTATCCTAATCATGAACATATACCACCTCAAAACTCTCCTATTTTTGTTTCCCACAGTGATTCTCCCTCCCTATAAAAATGTATTATAATTTGACGTCTGCAGACCATATAGAAGTTAGTACCTGCAACATTGTATTCATTGACATCATATGGTGTGCTGATATTCACAAACAGACTGCCATGTCCGTGGCAATAGTGACATACTTTTAATTAGTTTGCGAACTTCAGAGCATGGTTGCGGTCTTCATAGCACACCAAAATGACATTACCCAGATGCGCAAGTTTCGTGAACAACGATCGTGTCCTGAGTGACATGATGATGCACCATTGATCAGTTCACAAACGTCCAATGTGGGCGTGGTCATCACAGAGGACCCGAGTGATGTCACACGGGTGCTCTAGCATTTGTGAATGCTGTGATGCGACGTGGTCGTGGAAAGACACAGATGTCATGATGAGACTGTGCCGGTGCGGTGTGATGATATGTCTGTCGTTGTTGTTTTTGTTTCGCTGACATTTTAAAATCCAAACACCGCAAACATGTATATGGTCTGCCAACCCTACCAACTCTCAAGTTGGAACCTTACCCTTCCACAACTACCAACAATATTCTTTGTTGTTCTCTGATCTTTGTACAACTTTTAATGCCCTTTTTTAGTCTTTGAGATTCACAGACAGTGCAGAAGACCACAGAAAGTTCCTCCAAGTGGATCCACCCATTTATTTGAGTCATTCCTAATCTGACGGAGCTCAGGAGAGACACATATTTCGAGAGCTGCAAAACTCTTAATAATGGCATATGTCATGGCAATCCCTCCCCCTCAGGAGTCACCACCAGCTGGAGGACCTGTACAAGGGAACAGGGGCACTGGAGCAGATGAGCTGCATTAGGAAGAGGAGGAGGAGGATGCGATAGAAGAGGTACCTTGTACGTCTGGTGGTCGGAGAGAATCCTGGGTGTGGTGTTTTTTTTTACCACCATTGGCAAAGTGCCAAAGGCTTAGGCTGCCTGTGGTGTCACACTCAGTCTTAGCCAGAAGGGGTAGTACTCCTTCAGCACCACCTCCATGCGTCTCCACACCTGGACTTTCCATCAGACTGCCCTAAGAAAGACAGCACCTTCCTCGGAACATAGAAGTACCCCTTCTACTGCACCATCACCTTCCACTCTTGCCCATAAATGTCCCACCTCGGTTGAGCAGAGTATTCCTACTGCTGCATCGCAGGCAATACTGGAAGCAGTCGATCCCTACCTAAAGAGGACAACTGTCCTCTACAAGGGTGGAACCAAACAGAAAGGGAGCTCTTGTTCTTCGGTGGTGTAAAGTGAATGGAAGGCGTAAAAGCCTTGAGTCATGCTTTAATGCCTCCTATTCACGGCACACTGCATTTTCAGTTGTTTGTATGGCAGAGAAGAGGGGTGGATCAGAACGTTATTTCTGTCAATCTTTTTCCTCTGTACTAAACAAATGCTCCAGTATTTTCAGTGCATGGATGTTAATGCTGAAGATTCTTATGAAATCCACCTTCTTCAACCTAATGCAGGTGGACTCCGCAAGGATCTACTATACACTTTTTAATTCTATTTTTAGACTTTCAAAAGTGCCCCTGGGAATCTACTATTTTTCCATTTCATTTTAGCAGAAGGAGGGAGGTGAGAGACACCAACCTCTACGAAGGAAGGACAGGTGGAGAAGGTGAGAAATCTAGCACTGCTGATGTAATTAAGGGAGGGGGTAGTCCTTTTAGTGACCTTCATTGCAGCCTTGAAGGCACTGCAGATTTGCTCCCCCCCCTGCAGATGTGTGCATCCTAGTATATACTGTCTGCGGACAGGCGACTATGTCCGCAGACTTTATCATCACAAAACTTGAAATGGAAATTGTATCAACTTGATTCCTTTTTTTGGTAGTGTTTTGTGTTTGCTCTTAAAAGAGCCTTTTTTGTTGTAAAACTGTGATCTTAATATGTACACATGCAATGTGCACTCGTACACTATTTCATTACATACACCTTTTCTTCCAATTTAATTTGTTTGACAAAAAATTGTTCACTTCATTCTGAATATTGCAAAGAAAATGCTAATTCCCAACCTTTGTAAGATGTTCTCCATCTTTTCTAAAATGTTCACTCCATCATGTCGTATATTATCATTTTCAAAATATGACATTCCAAAATCTCACAGAAATGCACATACAGCTTTATTGTCATTCTTCTTTGCTATTTGTGCACAAAATAGCCTGGATCTGTTCTACGCTGTAATTCGTGAAAAAATAAACATTGTTTGTGGAAAAGGTTTCGTCAGACATTTGAAAGTATCTTTCATGGCAAACTACAAAGATACCAGTTACATACCATAAACTATTACCTCCACAATGTACTAAAATCATGTCAGGATTTTCCAAATGCATAATATCTTCACATATGGGTAATAGGTAACTGCAGTTCATGTCACATACTCCATACCATACCACTTCCGTTTTTTCAAAAACAAGATTATGTGAGATACCAAGCTTTTCTGCATATATCTGCAGCCAATGAACCCACAAATCTCTTATAATCCAAAGAGTCTTCTTGTTGAGCTCCATGCTTTTAGCAATCAAAACATGAAATGACGTACTTGCTGCCCTGTCCTCCTCTGTAGTTCAACTCCTACTTTTTTCTTTTTTTTTATTGATTCAGCTGAATTAATCAACTTTTCAACATTTTTATTTTACAAACGTTTCATGAAGAATTAAATCGTTCACTCCTAAATTACTATATATAAATAATTAGAATATTTCTGAAGACAAGCTAAGGAAGCTAAGACGAATAAACAACATCGATATCAACATCTAAAATCAATAATAAAAAAATAAAAAATAAAATTGAAATATATCAATTCAATATAAAACATTATTCCATCAAGAATGAGAATAAAATTAAATATCCAAACTAAAAAGGAGAAGCTAACATGACTTAGCATACTCACTTTACAAATTAGTTCATACCTAATGAACACACAATACTATTCATAGTTGTAGAGGCAATTATTTACAAAGCAGAGAAAAGATGCTATCATTATAATATTCTATAGCGGTGATGTTGCTCAGAGCTTATTCTAAGACTTTGGCCGCTATAATAGACATATCATTCTGATCTAACTTTAGCGCATTCAGAAAACCAATTGTGGCAATGTGAATAGTGAACTTAGAGGTACACAGAATATTAAACCATCTCATCTCTACATTCAAAGATCCGAAAAATAGACAATGCTTAGAAAAGTACTTCTGTTGCAGATCAATTAAAGCAGGACATGCTCAGATCAAATGTTCAAGAGTTTCACAGCATGAGCAATCGTGGCAAAAACGACAAAAGTTCTGTCTTGGTGAGAGTATTTTACGAGTGGCCAGTAACTCTCATGTGGGTCACAAATTCAGGCGAAAACGTAGAATGGAAGACCAAAGCTATGATGAAGGTGCTTTAGATAAATATTGTTCCATCTGGCAGCTTTTCTTGTCTCGAAAGAGATTGTTAACAAAATGTTTATATGTCAAGCACAGTCTGCGAGTCTCAATCCAATCAGCTTGATATATTTTTTTTCCTTAACTTTATCCGGATTGATGACCAACATTTCAATGGAGGGATCTGATTGAGCAAGAATATGGTAAATGCCCTCTAACCATTTACAGACAAATTTGTGCTGGGTTGAAAAGAGATAAGTTGCTAAAACCTTTAACATGACATTCAGCTTGGTAGAGATTAAGCATTTCCAGAATAGGGCACAAAGCCGCCATTGATAGAGAGCGTTAAGCGAAACAAGACCCAGTTCATACCGCACCCTTGGGCCAGGCACACATTGGGGAAGGTTTAATATTTTCCGCCAAACTTTTGATTCCAATTTATTTAAACAATTACTTGCCAAAGGCGCCCTAGTTTCAAGCCTATATAGCAGGCGAGCTTTATAGGCTTGCCTGCTATATATACAAGCTTTTTGAATCCAATATAATAGGGCCGGTTTTATCGAGAATTTGCCGTATTTATGTTGTATTATTTTGGTCTGTGATATGGCTGTGTCCAATTTACGCTCCACACTCTCCATCCGACCCTTCGATTGCACTGTTCCTTCAAATGCCATGCCCAGATAAACATAACTAGGAATGGCCTTCAATCTAACATTGTTAATTGACCATGGCAGATGCTCCCGAGATGATTTATTAGGTCAGTATTCTACTATTTGAGTTTTAGTGGTGTTGATTCTTAATTGATTTAAATGTATGTATGCCTCAAATGCATTTAGCAAGTTCTGCAGGCCAGACGGGGTCTTAGATACAAATACCATGTCATCCGCTTATAGTAAACTTTTGATGGCACACGCTTCAAGTTTAGGGGAGTCGGAATGAATGCCATCAAAAACCATCATAAGATCATGAATAAAGAAATTAAAGAGGGCTGAAGCAAGTATACAACCTTGCTTCAGTCTTCGAGATAGCTGTATAGCAGATGACAACACACCCTCCATTGAAAGACGAATCAGTATTGAGGTGTTAGAATGAAAGGCATAGATAATATTGCTTAAAGAGCGAGGACACCCATCTCTTTGTAATTTTGACATAACACCCTAGAGACAGAGTCGAACGCTGAATGGAGGTCAATAAACGCGAAGTAGATGGATTGTTTGACCGCCTGGCATTGGGCTTTCAAGGCATTCAAACAAAAAAGATTTACTGCGCCGTGCCCATACCTGCCACGAAGCCTTACTGATTCAGATCACGTTTCTAATTGGCTAAAGTCCAGGCATTAAAGTCACGCAATATTCCTCGCGAGAATATCTTACCTGGTGCATAAAGCAATGCAAATGGTCGATAATTAAGTTGTGACAAACCATCTCCTATTTTAAAGATTGGAACAAGCAATGACGTGCGCCAAGAATAGAACAATTTACTAAAATTTGTTGGAAGATTTGGTTCAAAATCGTGGCCCAAATAGATGGATTAGATTTCAGCATTGCATTATGTTGCCCATCAGGGCCAACGGCGCGAGATGAGCTTGCTTTTTTAGTTAGCTCTTCTATAATTAATACAGAGCATTCGACCGACCATGGAGAACCCACTGGCTGATCATATACAAAGGCATCAAACTGATCATCCGCATATAGTTCTGTAAAGTGCTTAAGCCATTGATGTTCTTGAACTGCATTAGACTGAGCACTAAGCTGACTCACATACGATCTTATTTCACATTGCTGCCATGATCGCCTCACTATCTTTTTGATACAGATGTGCTTTATGTGCTCTTGTCCAATTGCGATATTTACATTTTGCGGATTTAAGAGCTTCAGTACGTCCAACATTTGTAAGAGACAATATTAGCTTCCTTTCTCTCCTATCAGCAGCTTTCCTCATCCTTAGCTGATGATCATAAAGATGTGTGTGCTTAAAGACCATATTACTTGATTTCATAATAACATACTTAAATGGAGCTAGCACAGTAGTGTATTGAACCTCTGGATGTCTATCCAATTTTAAATTGAGCGCATTTAATTGGGTTTGAGTGCACATAAAATGGATCTTAGCGTTATTGACTGATAAGCACATATTAACACATTGTCGTGATGGATTTATGTGTAGAAATGGTAACTTCCACTTAAGGGATAACATATTGTGATCACTATGGTGTTCATCAATGATCTCAAACCTATCAATGATTGAGAATAATTCAGTGTCAACATATATGTAATCAATGGTGCTAGAAGAGGAATCTCTACTCCAAGGGCACTGAGCTGGAATATCACCAGGAAGACTTCCATTGGCCAGTCTAATGTTACTCTCCCTCATAAATGTAGTCCATCTAAATACATCCCCTGTTTTATGCCCATTCTTCCTATTGATGCAGTCCAAATTCATGTCCCCCACCAAAATGGTCGAAGAAATTTCATGGTTCATTGGTATTAGATCTAACAAGTCACTTAACCCTTGGTAAAATGCATAATCAACTATACCAGCCGGATTACGATAAAAGTTTACTAAGGCAATAACCTGGTGCTGTAATGTGATTTGGACCAATTGAAGATAGGAGCTAATACATGCCCATGGTGTAATAGATATGCCAGCACTTATTATGACCGTGAGCAAGAGGCCAGACGATGATCTGCCTGTCACCCCCGCTTTTGCCAGAAGTAGACTTATGTCATGATCATCCCATAATGGGGTTGTAATAAACCACGTTTCTTGAAATGCCAAGATGTCAAATTGGTCTATTTGATTCAAGTCATATCTTTGCAGATGTGAATGCCCTCGTGTGTTCCAACAAGCTAACAAGATCTCCCTAGGGGAGGCTACGGTTGATGGGCATGCTCTCCTAGAAGGCAAAGGAGCCGGACCGGCAACTACATTGCTATACAGATTCCGTACCGATTCAGTTGGAGCTATAGATGATCTGTGCATTCTGTTTAAGTCACGTTCTGGATCTTGAGCTAGAAGAAATCCCATCTTAAAAAGAGTCATTTTAGCTTTCCAAATTGCGTTTAATACTACTCCCAAGGAGATCCACAATCTCACTATGGAGCAGTCAAAATCTGAAATGAACTCTATCTGCTCAATATTAGAGGAAGATATATCTTCTAGTTCGATCACCTCATTAAATATGTTCAAAACACTCCCTCTATTTAGATCATATTTGGGAAAAGGTGTTTCTCGACATTTCAAATTTAAGGTATGAAAACAAACTTGTTTAGCATTTTTCAAATGGGAATCAGTGTGGTTTACTGTTAGTTGAGCCACATAAGAGGCCTCCTGGGCCATGGAAACAAAACCTTGAGAGTCAGGAGCTGGAAAATGTATTTGATGAACCATAGGCACTAGTTCATCAAGTCCACTACAGGCACCTCCCGGTAGCTTCTGATTAGAGGGACCCAAAGGTTCAATATTTGAGATCACAGGCTGCTTAACAGAATTTAAATTCAGCATTTGCAAACGATTATCTAAATAGACATCAACAGCATTTTTTATGTCCATGATTGAATGACCAAAAGTGCTATCTCTGGATTTGAGAGTAATCTTTGGGGGGACAATTACCATCACATTCGTTGCCGGGCCCCTTTGTTTGTTCAGAAGTTCAATAGCTTGTATAGGTTTGTTCAAAGGTACATGGGCCAAATCAAGCTCTTGGCTCTGAGACAGAGGAGGCAAGATGGAATTTAGAGCAGTAGGTGCAGCTATTGAACTTGATTCAGCATTACCTTCCATATGGGTACTTAATTCAGCAATATTAACCTTAGCTACAGTAACTGGCGAGACTCCCCGGCCCTCAGACTGAGGAGATAAAATGGAATTTCATCTGTCGGAGCAGCAATGGAACTTGATTCAGCATTATCTTTCATGTGTGTACTTGGACCAGCAGTATGACCCTTAGCTGCAGTAACAGAAGAGCCTCCCCGCCCCTCGTCCTTGGAAGATGTAATAGCACGAAAAATGTCAGTTAGCGTATTTTAAGAATTGTTTTGGGCATCCTGATGTTCTTAATATTTTCTTTTGCAAGTGCTGTCGGTTGTTTCAGCTTCTTTTTTGGGAGTGTGACTTTCCCTTTAACAGCCGCCACCACGTCCAATGATGTGGGAGGATCAGTTTTGACCACTTTGTCAATACTCACCCAAAAGTCATTGCCCGGGTGTGCGGAATTGTTCACAACCACATCTAAGACTGGACGGATGATCTGCTTGAATAGCAGAATTATAGAGGGCATATTTACAAGAGTTGTATCATTATCACTTTCAGCTAATGCTTTAATAGGTGAGGTTACAGCTAACTTCCTAGAGTCATTCTGATTCAAGGGGGAAACCGTCAACCCAGTCACAATCCATTGCAAGATTTGGTCAATTTTAATAGATTGATGCGTCACTTTAGCGTCCAATGATTCAAACAATCTAAACAAACTCGAAATGGTGGTGTTAATAGCCGATAATGTGATCTCGATCATGTGGTAAAAGCCACTTGTCATTGTAGGTCTCGCTGGGGACTTTAATTGTCTGCGCTGGGTAGGTTGCGCGTAAGAGAGGGAGGCAGAGTGTATTGAGGAGTCCATTGAGCATAGAGCATGATGGCCAATCTGATCACTATAAATGGATATTGCAGATTCACATTGGCTTGCAAATATTGATAAATCAGGAGCGTCCCCTGATAGTCTCGACTGAGGAGAGTTACAACCATCCGGAGGCATAGTGAACACAGAGGACCTTGCCATCTCCATGACTACCGAATGTAACATTGTGTGGTCCACAAGATTATTAAATTTCGGCATGTCTGGCATGGAGCATGTCAGCATGATCGTCTGCTCAGAGCTCGCCAGATGTGAATGACTGTTTTCTCCATTACATTTTGTGCAAATCGTGGAAATCGCGTGGCCTCTGTCACAGGAACAGATGTATTAATATTATCAATGGCAACCGTGCTGCGGTTATTTTTAGAAAATGTAACCGGGGTAAGTGTGATTGCTTTGTGGGAAAGGCGACTAGGTTTCACACTCGCCGAGGGTGTCATGGCTATTGACGTGTCAGAGTAAACTGGAATACACGTTTTCAAAGAGTAAACCGAGTGTTGTATAGATTTAGATGGGGCCAATCCCCTAAAAAGAGGGCAAAACCCTGCTACCAAAAATAGCAATCAAACAAAATGAAAAACAGCAAGTTAGTACCAACAAGTAACCGCTACAGTATGTTCAAATCCTGCCACACCGCAGCACTGCGGCAAAGCGGACAAGCAGTACTTATGAAAGGTACTTGCCCACAGGAGCATGCATGCAGGAGCACGAGTGTTCCAGTGAAATAGTCACGTAGATGGGAGTGACTAACAGGAGGCGTGCCTTCAACAAACACCAAACACGCCTGAAAACACGTATCACCAGAGGCAATTTGCTATCAGTTCCTTCTCATTAGCAAATTTTCATAGAATTCACCTCCTGAAGATAGTATAGGCAGCAAAACAAAGTCCAACATTCTCACAGCAGCAGCGTTTCCAAGCAGACAAGTGGTACTTATGAAAGGTACTTGCTGACAGGAGCGCGTGAGCAGGAGCACAAGTGTTCCAGTGAAATAGTCACATAGATTGGAGTGACTAACAGGGGGGGTGGTGCCTTCAACAAACACCAAACACGCCTCCTGAAGATAGTATAGGCAGCAAAACAAAGTCCAAAGTCCAACTTTCTCACAGCAGCAGCGTTTACAAGTGGACAAGAGGTACTTATGAAAGGTACTTTCTGACAGGAGCACGCCTCCTACTCAACAGAGATAATGCCTGATTGGTTGAGCTATCCAATGTCTGCGAATATCCATGGTGTCCGCAGTCTCCCCAGTCCTCTTTCCCTCGGGGGGACGTAAAAGAACCTGGATGGTATGTCCATGAACAGTGGCTTATGTTGGGGCACATGGCAGCACTTCTTCCTTTTTTACCCTTATCTCTGTAACACTCCTTGATTGGCTACGTTCAAACAGTTACACACCCATCCTCCAATCACATCCAAAAACCCTACATCTAACCCGCTCACCTTATTGCAACAGTTGCGATGTATCTTTCAAGTCCGAGAGTGCATTTGTGCTGTGATTCAGAGCCTGCTCTATCACATCCTACACTACATTTAAACATTTCTATTTCCAGGATCTGCAGCATCTACATTCCAGAATTTACATCTAAGAAAATACACTACAGTTATGTTTTAATTTTCAAAAGTAATTTTGTATACCACATCTTTTATAATATGCCTTCAGAAATTACTAGTTGTCTGTGCTTCCAAACATACTTTACTGAAGGGCTTGTTCCAATATTTCTTTAGTGCTTTTAAAAGTGCTTCTGCTTGCATAGTAACTGCTACATGTGCTACTACTTAGAGCACTGCACAATTCCATAGTTAAACGTACCTCTGTTACCAACCTAAAGTACAACAAACAAGATATTTTTTAAAACAGTGCCCTGCCTTCTGTCAAAACTATAGTAGACCTTCATATTACAACCTTGCCTTTAACTTTAGTTCAACTACAAAAGCTGTTCTATGCTGCAAAACATGTTTCACTGCAGTACCTATTCCAACGTTTCATTATTGATTTTAAAAAGTACTAATGCTTGCAGAGTGTGGTGAAAAGGAATGAAGAGACTGACCAAGTGGTGCCATGAACTGTCCAGGGAATTGTGCTACAAAGTGATTAACTACTTGATGTGTTTCTTTACGGCTTACAGTCTCACATCTTCCCGCCCCCCTCCCAGACTTATGCCTATTCCTGTTACCTTCTCCCGGGTACTCTTTACCGGTTTCGCCAGGGGTCGCAGGCCACTGTCTCTACTTCAAATTCGTCTTTCACGCTACTTCTGCAGCCTTCTTCCCTCCACGGCCAGTTACTGCTGGCGGTCTCTACATAGTTCTTGGCCCCCCACTCCTACCATGACAGGTCACGCCACCACCATAGTCTCTTGCACTCGCCACACATTTGCCTATGCGGCTCTGCTGTCTGCTACGGTAGGTGGTCTCAGCACCATTGTTGGACCTGACGGGCCACACACTACAGGTCACGCCAGCACCTTTCTGTCGCTCCAAGTTTACTGTGCCGGTTCCCAACTGACTCGTAAGATACTTCTCGGGTGTCCCAGTGCTTTTTTCTTAAACTTTGGAGACGTGCCTTGTTACATTCTCCCGAAGCACAAGTTCAGCCTCACTGGCTTCTATGCACCCCCTCTCGGACCCCAGGTTCTCCTTCTGGATATACAACAGCTCTCAGCATACCAGAACCACATAGGTCACTGATGGACAGATCAGAAGACGAAAAAGAACACAGTCCTTCTTTGCTGTTCAATTTAAATAGTGGGGACGACCCCAGCGTAACATCAGTCCAATTGACAGCAGCTGATCGAGCCTTCATCCTACTCGATTATAGTGTTCTCAAGCTCTTCTTCATCCCTTTACTTATGACATCAGGATGGTTTGATATTTTACAATAACACATAGTTTCGAACATGAGCTTATGTGTAGAAGGTTTGGGCAGTAACATAAGCCTGTGGGGTTGGGGTTTAAAGGGGCCGTGACTACGAAACACGTCCATATCACCAGGACAGAGTCCATCTCCATGAGATCCTTGCGCATGTTACCACACCTACGGGGACTATTGGTTAGCGGTCTCTCCTCCCTAGCCTCATAGAAAGGGGCTCCCCCTGGACAGAAGTGACACTAGCTGAAGGATCGTCACAATAGTCGCTGCTACATGTGCTACATATTATAGCAGTTAACAATGGCATAATTAAACATGCCTCAATTAACAAGCTAGAGTACAAAAATCGTGACATGTTTTTTATTAAATCACCTGCCTTCTGTCAAAACTATAGCACACCTTCATATTACAACATGGTATACAGCCTTCCCTTTATGTTCACTTCAACTGGAAGTGGTTTTCTATGCTGCAAAACATGCTTCACTGCAGCAGCCATCACAATAGTTCAATAGTGCATTTAAAATGACTTCTCCTTCTTCCATAGTGAATGCCATGTCCTACTACTTACCGCACTGCACAATTTGCAGAGTTGCCAAAAATCTTTCTTTTACATTTCCAGAAAACTGAAGATTACCAAAGAAACCTACTCGAGAAAGCAAACTCTTCAATTTCTATGAAGTATATTCATGTGCCATGTATGTTGCAACAATTTTGATACCATAACTATTGTGAAACTAAACCCAAGCCTAAAGCCTCCACCCATGTGGCAAGGGGAAGGCAGCCAATACCTGATCCAAACCCTAGGGGTGGTTTCATGAGGGCGGATCACAAGGGAGGAGACGCTGTGAAGAGGAAGTGGTAACTCCATTGGGAGGAACACAGTATTCATCCTCTTCTGAGGGTGGGATTCCCCTAGTGCCTGAATAGTTAATGGAATGTGGTCACTATAAGGGTCCCTCTCCCAGAACTTCCCAAATTACAAAACATAAATATCCTTTTAATAAGCATGAACCTGGTACACTGGGGGTTCAAGAAGTTAATATTACAACTTCTAGCTGTTATGATTCTGCCTTTTATAAAAAACCCTCCCCTAAGTATAAATCCCCTCAATCAGCCAATCAGATTGGAATATCTAAAAAAAGAACAAACAAGAACATTATGGACTTCAAGTCCCATAATGCTCGTATGACTGAGACGAGGAAGAGGGGCCCAGAGTTGCTCCTGTGTTGAATCTGCATCATAGAATGTGCGGAACCGCTAGAGCTCCAGCGAAGTTTGGCGTGCATGATGGCAGACCAACAGGAGCTGTCAGAAGCAGAAGAGACCTCAAAGAGACCCGCAGCAACCCCAGCGAGTCAGAAGGAGATGCCAAAGCATAGCAGTGAGTTGGCCGGAAGCATGACCCCCTGGTGCTCCAAAGAAGAATGCTAGGTGAGAAAAAACATTTTGAATATGGAACTATTGAATTAAAGGGAACTGGGTGCATCTCTCCTATTGAGGGATTCCACATAGGGTAACATTGTAACCTGCATTACCCCAAGGCAAAGAAAAGTGATAACAAGGCAAACTGGTTGCAACTCTCCTATAGAGGGATTGGACTAAGGGGAACATTGTAGCCCGCATTGCCAAAGCAAGAGAAGATTGAAAATTAGGCAAACTGGGCATAACTCTCCAAAGGAAAGATTCCAAATAGGGGAATATTTCAACCTGTGAAATGTAACACATGTTGTGAAAAGTCAAAAGACTATCAGGAGAAGCAGTTGAATTTGAAACAAGCATTACCACAGAGTACACATTGTAGTAGTAGAAGTTTTATCCTGACAGGCAAGTAAACCAGGAAAGGGGCCAACTGCAGTTAGTCCCGGAAGACGAGTTAACCAGGAATTAGAAGATGATTTAAAGTATGGTGGTTGTGGTAAAAAGGAGGTGGTGGAAAAAGAAATGTTAAATCCATCACATTATCTTGTTGAACTGAGGCATTTAAAAAAAGTAATTGTTGAACCATACTGACCAAAGTGTTTCTTTTGAAAGAAGAAGTAGGATATGTTAACCAGTGTTTGGTGTGTGGAGAAAGTATTTGATTTATAAATTAATGTGTGAAAGAAAATACGTTTGGTTTATTAAGCAGAAGGTGTTTGGAAGAAAAAAACTTTGTTTCACCGATTGCTTTGAATTGTGAACCAGCCTTTACAAGAGAGACATTCATTGTACCAAAGGAAAGGGCTATATTGAATGCAAAAGACTTGTTGTACTACATTGGACAGAATTCTTTTATTGCATACAACTTTCTTGAAACGTAACTTTGCACCAGATATTCCTGAATTGATCCAGGGGAAGGGGATCCAAGCCAAGTCAGAAGGATTACTGTTTAAAATGTTTGCGTTTGAATTGATATATTGTTTTGTGGACTTCAAGACAGCCAAAATAAACGTGTATGTTAACGTGAGGGTCGGATACTTTTTGAGACACTAGGTCGTTTTTTTTAGTCATAGTTTGCTATGTTCGGGAAAAGTAGGCATTTGTCTCACCCTATTTATTTAATAAAATGGCTTTCTGTAAGAAAACTATACCTTTGTATCTGTCTCGCATTTCTGACCCCTCACACTATACTGTGTATTATCTTAAACTATCCACTCCTACTATATTCTAAAATGGTTACTACTTTCTCATTCCATTGCTGCAATCATACTCCTTTCCATTAGAGCACACCCGTGGAAATGGTTTCGGCCAAAAAGACCGAATTTAAATGTCTGAATGCGTGATTTGGCTGATTTTCGGCCGTTCGAAAAGTCCAAACGGCCGAAAAGTTCGACCAAACCACGCATTCGGTGCTCGGGGCTGTGGAGGTGTCCCCTGCATCCTTGCTCATATTGTGAGTGGTGGTTGCGGGGGTGCCCCCTGCAGTCATCCACCAAAAAGGAAAAGAAAAGGCTGCGGGGACACCCTCGCAGCTGCCCGACAAAAGTAAAAAAAAGAAAAAAGAAAAGGACCATGCGGGATCGGTTCACGATCACGGAAGTGAAACGGAACCAGCATCACAGGGATACGGCGCAATGGAAGGCAAGGTAAGTAAGGGGGTAAGGGTGGGTTGTGTTGGTGGTCAGGGTAAGGGGTTTGGGTGGGGTAGAGGGTTTGGGCACATTAGGAATTTTCAGGGGAGAAATGCCCGAAGATTATTTCGAACAAATAGTCTTCAGTCATTTCTCCCTCAAACATTTTGTGCTTGGGGAAATCACCCCAATTCGTGGAAATGGCAGTCTTCACGTGTGGCTCCCTGTCAGCCTTTAACTGTGTTTCACAGATTTGTCACTTTATGTTTACTGTGGGTGTTCTGTATTTTTCATTTTCAATGTATTGCATTACGTTTTATTTTCCCACTGTATTTTAAATTTTCAATGTATTGCATGACTTTGAATTTCCTCAAATGTTACTTGTACTGTATGTGACTGTACTGTATGTCACTGCACTGTATAAGACCTGCTCCTGTACAGGCATAGGGAATCCAAGGCGCGGTCAACCCCCCAAGTGAACTACATTTGTTCCCAGCCCAGGCAACAGCTGACCCTTCCATCTCTTCCTGAGAAACATCCTTCCTTCCGCTCCCCAGGCCTCTGTTTGCCCGTGTGTCCCACACCCTGTGACCTCCTTGCTCCTGCTGACACTTTCCTGATATACTTCCTCCCCTCCCCAGGCATATGTTTGCCCACCTATCTCCCTTCCTGTCGCCAAGCCTCTCAGGATACTAGAAACAGCTGTGTTCACTATGGGAGTGGGTGTGGGTTGGCACTAGAGGGAAAAAGCGACAGCTGTGGACATAGTGCCAGAAACCTGTATGCATTTGCCTCATACCCTGTGATCCCCACCCCATCTTCCTGGGACCCTGACACCTGTGTTCCTTATGGGGGTGGGTGGGCTCTGTATGAGGGGGAAGCAACAGCCTTATAAGCATGTGGAGAGGAGACTTTTGCTCTCTTTCTGGGCTGCCTGCCGTGGTGTGCTGATCGTGTGGGTTTGGGGCACAGAAGCGGAGGAGGCCCCTTTAGCAGGTACCCTTTCTTCACTGTCTGCCCTTCACCCTCTCCCCCTACCCTCCTCTTGTTTATCTCTCTCCCCCAACCTGCTCTATTTGTCCACCGGTTGGCCTACCAGCCCTCTCTGCCCCAGCTCTTCTCTCTCTTTCTCTTATTCACGCTCTCTCTCTCCCCTTCTTCTCTCTCGCTCTTACACTCTCCCTTTCCCTTTCTCTCTCTTTTTCTCTTTCTCCCTTCCTCTCCCTCTCTTTCTGTCTTTCAGTCTCTCTTTCTCTCTATTTCTCTCCCTGACTCTCCCTTTCTCTCTTTCTCTCCTCTTTCTTTCTCCCTTTCTCTATTTCCCTCTCTCTTTTTCCCTATCTCTCTTTCTTCCTCTTTCTCTCTCCCCCTTCTCTCAGCCCTCACCCCCTCTACGAGTCTCTTCTCTCCCCCACCCAAAACCTCCCCACTGGCTATTGTTCCTCCTTGCTCCCCACTCTCTCTCTCTCATTGCTCCAAGCTGCCCATTCTTTCTTCTCTCTCTCCTCTCTCCAGTCTTTCTCTCACTCTGTCTCATCCTTCCCAGCGACCTCCCCACTCACATTTTCCCCATCCAACCCTTTCCTTCTTCTCTTGGTGTTCCTTTTTCCCCCTTGCATACAAGGGTACTTCACAGGCCCTGGGTCCATGAACGTAGGTGTGCATAGCTTGTATGTATGCCATCAAAGCCCTGCATTGTGCCCGCAACCCAGTGCAGACAACCATCTGTGTCCAGTGTTCCAAACATACTCTGCTGGCAATAAGTCTACTTGTCTGTCTGTAATAAATTTGTGCTGCAAAGACCTTGTTGCATTCATTGGTGTTCCCACTTTTCAGTGTATCCTCCCTGTTATTACCAGAGGGGTGGGGGGCTATCATGCCCACACATCACTCCTCATTCAATAACACCACCACTCTGCAACCCATAACACTACAAACATTTGATCACACAACCCATATCAGCTATACATACTCCTTCCACAAACCACTTTCCAAATACTATCCATATTATTTACCCAACACCCCACAGTTCTACAAACTCATTTCTATCACACCTCCTATGACCTATACATCTCTCTGCATCATGTTACTTCCATTGTTCAATGTATATTCTTTCTACAACAGCCTTCTTCCTCATCCCAGTATCCAATATTAATCTATATCTTCCTGCTTACACCACTCTCCCTCATGTGACTTCACTAACAACAACACATTGATTGTTGCATTTCCCCCTTGCGCAAATCATTGCTGAAATAAAATTATTTTGCATTATCCCCACATCCCTCTTCCTCATACCACTATACCAGAGGTCTACAACCTCTTCCAATAAAAATATTTTAGTCAACAACTCCCATTATCTATACATTCCTCTTATATGTACTACTTCACAATTATAATCTATATTGTTACTCCACCATCACTCTTCCTCATTCAGTACCCAACATTAATCTATATTGTTATGCTTACACCACTAATCTAACCTTACTAACAACAATTGTCATCCGCCGTGTCGGATGGGGCTTACTTCCGCATTGGCATCTGCGTCATGGTAGGATGCGGCTTTAGCTCCGCTTACAGGTCTAGGTGTTGCTTCCAACGGCTACCCGGAAGTATATATGCCGTGTACTTCCGGGTAGCCGTTGCGTTGCAACCCCCTTAGATTGCCTTGCTTTCCTTTGGGTAAGACGCTACGTTTTTTCCTCCTTGGCCTTTTTTCTGTGCCGCTCCCTGCCTTTACTCTTTTCTCGCCCTGCTGGGTTGGCTCCCTCGCTCTTTCTCTCATATTTTTTCCTTCGCTGCCTACCGTTTCCGAATAGTCTCTTCTCTCTCTCTCTGGCCGGGATCCTGCTCCAGCATATTCCTACCTTTCCTCGCCCCTTTCTCTTTGTGGAAACTCCTGCATTGACTTCTATCATCCTCCCTCTCGGAATCTCCGCCCGCCTGGCTGTCGGAAGTTTTCTTCTCCGGACCAAACCTGCCTTCGGAACCTCCACAACATCCTCTACGAGGCTTCGATCCAGACGAAAGGGTTTTTTACGCCTTCCGGCTTTTTCCCTTTCTTAACCGTCTGTCTGCGGAAGCGGGGTCCCAGGACTGCTATGTACATCTAGCGGTCACTGTGACTTCCCTTCGCGGCAGGTCTTTACCACTAAAGAAGGAGAGAGATTACCGCACCCGGAGGAACTTTGTCCCGGAGGACCTAGAGATCATCTCGTCAGGTGAGGAGCGCGGGGAGGAAGGGGGGCGAGAACGCCCCAATCGGGACAGATTGCAACGCCAAAACAAGATGTCTGCAGAAGAACAGATTCAAGAATTGTGGAAGGCTGTGCAAGGCCTATCACAAGAAATACAGACTGTCAAAGCAGAAAACGCCATCCTTAAACAGATGGCTACTGCACGAGAGGGTCATCCGGCGGAATTACCGGCTATGGCTCTTCCCTCTGGGAAATTCGATGGTTCACCCAAAAAAGTTAAGGAGTTTTTGGAAGCGTGCATTGTGTACTTTACCTTTAGACCCCGGTCGTTTGCCACGGACCAATCCAAGGTGGGGTTTTTGATCTCTAATATGACAGGTAACACGCTGTCATGGGCTACACCTCTGGTCACCAATGCTAATCCTATCCTGCTTGACTTCACGGGCTTTCAGACATTGTTGAAACAAACGTTTGAGCGGCCAGAATTAACGTTTACCGCCTGTGAAGATCTACTGGATGTACGGCAAGAGGCTGCTGACGTTCTATCATACATAACACACTTCAAGACTTTGGCTGCAGGCGCTGGCTCAACAGAGCAGGCCCAATATGCCATATTCAGAAGAGGTCTGCGGGAAGAGATTAAAGACGAGCTTGCCAGATCTGCGAGACCTCCCACTTTCCCTGATTTGCTTTCCTCAGTTCTACAAATAGAATACCGGTTACAAGAGCGGCATATGGAACGTCGCAGACACTGTATCGTTACCAATGTTCCCGAGTCCAGGGCTGCACCTACGTCAACACCCTCTTCCTCCCACTCCAACGACGAACCAATGCAAATCGGTTCCGCCAGAGCTCCGTTGTCGGCAGCTGAGAGGAGACGAAGGAGGGAGAAGGGACTGTGCGCATACTGTGGATCGGAGCAGCATCTCATCAAGGACTGTCAGGAAGTCCCAACTAAGCGGCAGGGAAACGGTCATCCTCGGTACCAGTAGGGACTTGGTACCGGGGTACACCTTGTGACTCACTCAGTCCCTATGTTTCACTCTCAGTTACAGCTCCTAACACAAAAGAAGACTCCAGATTGATGGTTATTCCGGTGCTCATCAAGTTACCCGCTAGATCCATAGAATCCTTAGCCCTCCTGGACTGGGGAGCAGCAGGAAACTTTTTGGACACTTTGTGGGTAGAGGAGATAGGTCTTCACCGAATGGCCCGCAATCAAAATCAAAAGGTGGTAGGAGTGGACGGCTCCCCCCTCTCGTCGGGACTCATCACACATACTACAGAAGTACTCACGATCACCATTTTCCAACATTCAGAGTCCATCAAGTTCGACATAATCCGAGCTGCACATTTCCCCATCATCCTTGGAGTCACCTGGCTTAGAAGACATAATCCTCAGATAGACTGGACGAACAATCAGCTCAGTTTCAGCTCCCCCTACTGCAGACTGCATTGTTTCCCAGCCACAGCTAAAGAAGACATCCTTAGTATTGAGACTATCCCCAGCGATCTTGTAGGCATACATGCCTTGCCGCAGTTCTGCGCTCCCTATCAAGAAGTGTTCCTGGAGAAGATTCCTGCTACTTTGCCTCCTCATAGGCCAGAAGACTGCACTATTGATTTAGAGCCAAACGCTTTGGTTCCCTTTGGGCGCATGTTTTCATTAACGCAAGCAGAGAAGCAGGTTCTTAAGGACTACTTGGAAAGGAACATACATAACGGTCTCATCAGACCTTCGAGATTCCCGGCAGGTGCATCCTTATTTTTCATCAAAAAAAGGGATTCGAACGAACTACGGCCCTGCATCGACTATAGGGGCCTCAATAAGGTCACCATACGTGACCGCTATCCCATGCCTTTGATTACTGAAATTATCGAAGCGGTGCAAGGCGCCCAGGTGTTCACCAAGCTCGATCTCCGGAACGCCTATCACTTGCTACGCGTCGCCAAGGGCGATGAATGGAAGACAGCTTTCCGTACCCCATTCGGGTTGTACGAGTATCGAGTCATGCCCTTTGGGCTAGTCAACGCTCCAGCGGTTTTTCAGCGGTTCATGGACCGGTTTTTTCGGATCTGCTTTCAGTTTCCGTTATCGTATACCTTGATGACATTTTGGTGTTCTCATCTGAAATAGCGGACCACACCCACCATGTTCAGCAAGTCCTGGAACGTCTACGTCACTACCAGCTCCTTGTCAAACCTGAAAAATGCAGGTTTGCTGTGTCTTGAGTACCCTATTTGGGTTACATCCTCTCCAAGGATGGTATCTCCATGGATCCAGGCAAGGTATCAGCAATCATAGAATGGGCCTCACCCACAAACATAAAGGAGGTTCAAAGGTTTCTGGGATTAGCAAATTACTACAGGAGATTCATTCAAAATTTCTCGGAGATTGTATTACCCATCACAAGTCTTCTAAAGAAGAGTGCAGGAGCCTTTTGTTGGTCACGGGAGGCAGAATGCAGCTTCAATTTGCTCAAACAGATGTTTTGTTCGGCTCCCATTCTTCGACATCCTGATCAGGAGCTACAGTTTATAGTTGAGACTGATGCATCTGCCTCAGCCATAGGAGCGGTTCTGCTTCAAGAGAACGATGGTTTGGAACATCCTGTAGCTTACCTTTCCAAAACACTGTCACCCAGTCAACTTAATTATTCAGTGTTAGAAAAAGAGTTACTTGCTATCAAACAGGCATGCGAAGACTGGAGACATCTGCTTCTGGGTGCCCGCCACCAGTTTCTCATACGCACTGATCATAAGAATTTACGAGTTCTACAAAATATGGAGTGTGTTAGATCAAGACAAGCACGATGGGCGTACTTCTTCGCTCAATACAACTTTCTCATTACCTACCGTCCTGGAGCTAACAATAAAGTTGCCGATGCTTTGTCCAGAAAGATGACGGTTAAAGAAGAAGAGACTTCCCATCGAGAGCCTATATTTCAAAGAAACAGGATATTGGGGGTTACAGCAACCTTTTTTCAGGAAATAAGGACTGCTCTCGCTATCGAAAGACCTCGATTATTACGGCAACAAGATGGTGCCTACACCGAGAAGGAGGGTCTGTTTTTTCACGGAGCTCGATTGTACATTCCCTCCGGAGTATGGCGGCGTAGGGTTATCAGTTGGTGTCACGATCTGCCAACTGCAGGACACAGAGGAAAACAGAACACTACTGATCTTGTTTCTAGATCATTCTTTTGGCCTGGTCTCAGAAAAGATGTCAAGGAGTATCTCAAAGCCTGTCCCATTTGTGCCACTGCCAAATACCCCTCAGGTAAACCATTAGGACTACTCACCCAAAGTGAGATACCCACTCGTCCATGGAGCCTCATATCGACAGACCTTATAGTCGATTTACCGGTGTCCAAAGGTTGCACCTGTATTATGGTTACAGTCGATACTTTCACCAAGATGGCTCACTTCTCCCCATTACCCGGACTTCCCACTGCTACCGAGATGGCTGAGACCTTTGCCAAGGATATATTTCGAATCCACGGTCTTCCTGAGAAGATCATATCGGATAGAGGAAGTCAATACATCTCTAAATTTTGGAAAGCCCTTTGTCTTCGGTTAGGTATCGAAAGAGCACTATCCTCTGGGTTTCACCCTTAGTCAAACGGCCAGACTGAACGGCTAAACGCCACTTTAGAACAGTATCTACGATGCTACAGCAACAAATACCAAGACAACTGGGTCTTGTTACTACCTACTGCCGAATTCACTTATAACAATTCTAGGCACTCTGCCACAGGTTACTCTCCATTCTTTTGTACCTATGGGTTTCACCCCAGATCTTTTCTTCCTTGTCTTCCTGGGCCTACCAATTTTCCCACAGCCGAAGCTATTCTTCAATCTCTTCGCAGGACTCATCGTTCTGCTAGAATATGCCTGGAAGAAAGTAGAAGACAAAACAAGAACAGACAGGCACCGCAAGGACTGTCCTATTTGGGGGCGAGGCGATAAAGTGTGGCTTTCTACCAAATATCTGCCCAGATGGGTTCATCCTTCTAAACTGTCACCTCGTTTCTTGGGTCCTTTTACCATTCGCTCTGAGATCAATCCTGTTGCTTACAGGCTTGACCTTCCTCCTTACCTCCAACGCATTCACCCAGTCTTCCACTCTTCTCTTCTCAAGCCTTATGTCCCTGATGACCTCTGAAGGAGGATTCCCAATCAATCCCCCACTCAGACTCGCAGACAGGATGAATATGAGGTTTCACACATCCGAGATTCTCGGTATTACCGGGGACGTTTGGAGTATTTGGTTTCATGGAAGGGGTACTCCGAGTCGGAGGACTCTTGGGAACCTGCCTTTCATGTCCATGCACCCCGCTTGGTGAGTCGTTTTCATAGGCTTCACCCTGGTAAACCTGGTTGCCTTCGCACTGGAGGGGGGCATACTGTCATCCGCCGCGTCGGATGGGGCTTACTTCCACATTGGCGTCTGCGCCATGGAAGGATGCGGCTTTAGCTCCGCTTAAAGGTCTAGTTGTTGCTTCCAACGGCTACCCGGAAGTATATATGCCGTGTACTTCCGGCGTGCCGTTGCGTTGCAACCCCCTTAGATTGCCTTGCTTTCCTTTGGGTAAGACGCTACGTTTTTTCCTCTTCGGCCTTTTTTCTGTGCCGCTCCCTGCCTTTACTCTTTTCTCGCCCTGCTGGGTTGGCTCCCTCGCTCTTTCTCTCGTATTTTTTCCTTCGCTGCCTACCGTTTCCAAGTAGTCTCTTCTCTCTCTCTCTCTCTGGCCGGGATCCTGCTCCAGCATATTCCTACCTTTCCTCGCCCCTTTCTCTTTGTGGAAACTCCTGCATTGACTTCTATCATCCTCCCTCTCGGAATCTCCGCCCGCCTGGCTGTCGGAAGTTTTCTTCTCCGGACCAAACCTGCCTTCGGAACCTCCACAACATCCTCTACGAGGCTTCGATCCAGACGAAAGGGTTTTTTACGCCTTCCGGCTTTTTCCCTTTCTTAACCGCCTGTCTGCGGAAGCGGGGTCCCAGGACTGCTATGTACATCTAGCGGTCACTGTAGCTTCCCTTCGCGACAGGTCTTTACCGCTAAAGAAGGAGAGAGATTACCGCACCCGGAGGAACTTTGTCCCGGAGGACCTAGAGATCATCTCGTCAGGTGAGGAGAGCGGGGAGGAAGGGGGGCGAGAACGCCCCAATCGGGACAGATTGCAACGCCAATACAAGATGTCTACAGAAGAACAGATTCAAGAATTGTGGAAGGCTGTGCAAGGCCTATCACAAGAAATACAGACTGTCAAAGCCGAAAACGCCATCCTTAAACAGATGGCTACTGCACGAGAGGGTCATCCGGCGGAATTACCGGCTATGCCTCTTCCCTCTGGGAAATTCGATGGTTCACCCAAAAAAGTTAAGGAGTTTTTGGAAGCGTGCATTGTGTACTTTACCTTTAGACCCCGGTCGTTTGCCACGGACCAATCCAAGGTGGGGTTTTTGATCTCTAATATGACAGGTAACACGCTGTCATGGGCTACACCTCTGGTCACCAATGCTAATCCTATCCTGCTTGACTTCACGGGCTTTCAGACATTGTTGAAACAAACGTTTGAGCGGCCAGAATTAACGTTTACCGCCTGTGAAGATCTACTGGATGTACGGCAAGAGGTTGCTGACGTTCTATCATACATAACACACTTCAAGACTTTGGCTGCAGGTGCTGGCTGGCCAGAGCAGGCCCAATATGCCATATTCAGAAGAGGTCTGCGGGAAGAGATTAAAGACGAGCTTGCCAGATCTGCGAGACCTCCCACTTTCCCTGATTTGCTTTCCTCAGTTCTACAAATAGAATACCGGTTACAAGAGCGGCGTATGGAACGTCGCAGACACCGTATCGTTACCAATGTTCCCGAGTCCAGGGCTGCACCTACGTCAACACCCTCTTCCTCCCACTCCAACGACGAACCAATGCAAATCGGTTCCGCCAGAGGTCCGTTGTCGGCAGCTGAGAGGAGACGAAGGAGGGAGAAGGGACTGTGCACATACTGTGGATCGGAGCAGCATCTCATCAAGGACTGTCAGGAAGTCCCAACTAAGCGGCAGGGAAACGGTCATCCTCGGTACCAGTAGGGACTTGGTACCGGGGTACACCTTGTGACTCACTCAGTCCCTATGTTTCACTCTCAGTTACAGCTCCTAACACAAAAGAAGACTCCAGATTGATGGTTATTCCGGTGCTCATCAAGTTACCCGCTAGATCCATAGAAATCTTAGCCCTCCTGGACTGTGGAGCAGCAGGAAACTTTGTGGACACTTTGTGGGTAGAGGAGATAGGTCTTCACCGAATGGCCCGCAATCAAAATCAAAAGGTGGAAGGAGTGGACGGCTCCCCCCTCTCATCGGGACTCATCACACATTCTACAGAAGTACTCACGATCACCATTTTCCAACATTCAGAGTCCATCAAGTTCGACATAATCCGAGCTGCACATTTCCCCATCATCCTTGGAGTCACCTGGCTTAGAGGACATAATCCTCAGATAGACTGGACGAACAATCAGCTCAGTTTCAGCTCCCCCTACTGCAGACTGCATTGTTTCCCAGCCACAGCTAAAGAAGACAACCTTAGTATTGAGACTATCCCCAGCGATCTTGTAGGCATACATGCCTTGCCGCAGTTCTGCGCTCCCTATCAAGAAGTGTTCCTGGAGAATATTCCTGCTACTTTGCCTCCTCATAGGCCAGAAGACTGCACTATTGATTTAGAGCCAAACGCTTTGGTTCCCTTTGGGCGCATGTTTTCATTAACGCAAGCAGAGAAGCAGGTTCTTAAGGACTACTTGGAAAGGAACATACATAACGGTCTCATCAGACCTTCGAGATTCCCGGCAGGTGCATCCTTATTTTTCATCAAAAAAAGGGATTCCAACGAACTACGGCCCTGCATCGACTATAGGGGCCTCAATAAGGTCACCATACGTGACCGCTATCCCATGCCTTTGATTACTGAAATTATCGAAGCGGTGCAAGGCGCCCAGGTGTTCACCAAGCTCGATCTCCGGAACGCCTATCACTTGCTACACATCGCCAAGGGCGATGATTGGAAGGCAGTTTTCCGTACCCCATTCAGGTTGTACGAGTATCGAGTCATGCCCTTTGGGCTAGTCAACGCTCCAGCGGTTTTTCAGCGGTTCATGGACTGGGTTTTTTCGGATCTGCTTTCAGTTTCCGTTATCGTATACCTTGATGACATTTTGGTGTTCTCATCTGACATAGCGGACCACACCCACCATGTTCAGCAAGTCCTGGAACGTCTACGTCACTACCAGCTCCTTGTCAAACCTGAAAAATGCAGGTTTGCTGTGTCTTCAGTACCCTATTTGGGTTACATCCTCTCCAAGGATGGTATCTCCATGCATCCAGGCAAGGTATCAGCAATCATAGAATGGGCCTCACCCACAAACATAAAGGAGGTTCAAAGGTTTCTGGGATTAGCAAATTACTACAGGAGATTCATTCAAAATTTCTCGGAGATTGTATTACCCATCACAAGTCTTCTAAAGAAGAGTGCAGGAGCCTTTTGTTGGTCACCGGAGGCAGAATGCAGCTTCAATTTGCTCAAACAGATGTTTTGTTCGGCTCCCATTCTTCGACATCCTGATCAGGAGCTACAGTTTATAGTTGAGACTGATGCATCTGCCTCAGCCATAGGAGCGGTTCTGCTTCAAGAGAACGATGGTTTGGAACATCCTGTAGCTTACCTTTCCAAAACACTGTCACCCAGTCAACTTAATTATTCAGTGTTAGAAAAAGAGTTACTTGCCATCAAACAGGCATGCGAAGACTGGAGACATCTGCTTCTGGGTGCCCGCCACCAGTTTCTCATACGCACTGATCATAAGAATTTACGAGTTCTACAAAATATGGAGTGTGTTAACTCAAGACAAGCACGATGGTGTACTTCTTCGCTCAATACAACTTTCTCATTACCTACCTTCCTGGTGCTAACAATAAAGTTGCCGATGCTTTGTCCAGAAAGATGACGGTTAAAGAAGAAGAGACTTCCCATCGGGAGCCTATATTTCAACAGGATATTGGGGGTTACAGCAACCTTTTTTCAGGAAATAAGGACTGCTCTCGCTATCGAAAGACCTCGATTATTACGGCAACAAGATGGTGCCTACACCGAGAAGGAGGGTCTGTTTTTTCACATAGCTCGATTGTACATTCCCTCCGGAGTATGGCGGCGTAGGGTTATCAGTTGGTGTCACGATCTGCCAACTGCAGGACACAGAGGAAAACGGAACACTACTGATCTTGTTTCTAGATCATTCTTTTGGCCTGGTCTCAGAAAAGATGTCAAGGAGTATCTCAAAGCCTGTCCCATTTGTGCCACTGCCAAATACCCCTCAGGTAAACCATTAGGACTACTCACCCAAAGTGAGATACCCACTCGTCCATGGAGCCTCATATCGACAGACTTTATAGTCGATTTACCGGTGTCCAATGGTTGCACCTGTATTATGGTTACAGTCGATACTTTCACCAAGATGGCTCACTTCTCCCCATTACCCGGACTTCCCACTGCTACCGAGATGGCTGAGACCTTTGCCAAGGATATATTTCGAATCCACGGTCTTCCTGAGAAGATCATCTCGGATAGAGGAAGTCAATACATCTCTAAATTTTGGAAAGCCCTTTGTCTTCGGTTAGGTATCGAAAGAGCACTATCCTCGGGGTTTCACCCTCAGTCAAACGGCCAGACTGAACGGCTAAACACCACTTTAGAACAGTATCTACGATGCTACAGCAACAAATACCAAGACAACTGGGTCTCGTTACTACCTACTGCCGAATTCACTTATAACAATTCTAGGCACTCTGCCACAGGTTACTCTCCATTCTTTTGTACCTACGGGTTTCACCCCAGATCTTTTCTTCCTTGTCTTCCTGGGCCTACCAATTCTCCCACAGCCGAAGCTATTCTTCAATCTCTTCGCGAGACTCATCGTTCTGCTAGAATATGCCTGGAGAAAAGTAGAAGACCAAACAAGAACCAAGCAGACAGGCACCGCAAGGACTGTCCTATTTGGGGGCGAGGCGATAAAGTGTGGCTTTCTACCAAATATCTGCCCAGATGGGTTCATCCTTCTAAACTGTCACCTCGTTTCTTGGGTCCTTTTACCATTTGCTCTGAGATCAATCCTGTTGCTTACAGGCTTGACCTTCCTCCTTACCTCCAACGCATTCACCCAGTCTTCCACTCTTCTCTTCTCAAGCCTTATGTCCCTGATGACCTCTGAAGGAGGATTCCCAATCAATCCCCCACTCAGACTCGCAGACAGGACGAATATGAGGTTTCACACATCCGAGATTCTCGGTATTACCGGGGACGTTTGGAGTATTTGGTTTCATGGAAGGGGTACTCCGAGTCGGAGGACTCTTGGGAACCTGCCTTTCATGTCCATGCACCCCGCTTGGTGAGTCGTTTTCATAGGCTTCACCCTGGTAAACCTGGTTGCCTTCGCACTGGAGGGGGGCATACTGTCATCCGCCGCGTCGGATGGGGCTTACTTCCGCATTGGCGTCTGCGCCATGGAAGGATGCGGCTTTAGCTCCGCTTACAGGTCTAGTTGTTGCTTCCAACGGCTACCCGGAAGTATATATGCCGTGTACTTCCGGCGTGCCGTTGCGTTGCAACCCCCTTAGATTGCCTTGCTTTCCTTTGGGTAAGACGCTACGTTTTTTCCTCTTCGGCCTTTTTTCTGTGCCGCTCCCTGCCTTTACTCTTTTCTCGCCCTGCTGGGTTGGCTCCCTCGCTCTTTCTCTCGTATTTTTTCCTTCGCTGCCTACCGTTTCCGAGTAGTCTCTTCTCTCTCTCTCTCTCTGGCCGGGATCCTGCTCCAGCATATTCCTACCTTTCCTCGCCCCTTTCTCTTTGTGGAAACTCCTGCATTGACTTCTATCATCCTCCCTCTCGGAATCTCCGCCCGCCTGGCTGTCGGAAGTTTTCTTCTCCAGACCAAACCTGCCTTGGGAACCTCCACAACATCCTCTACGAGGCTTCGATCCAGACGAAAGGGTTTTTTACGCCTTCCGGCTTTTTCCCTTTCTTAACCGCCTGTCTGCGGAAGCGGGGTCCCAGGACTGCTATGTACATCTAGCGGTCACTGTAGCTTCCCTTCGCGGCAGGTCTTTACCGCTAAAGAAGGAGAGAGATTACCGCACCCGGAGGAACTTTGTCCCGGAGGACCTAGAGATCATCTCGTCAGGTGAGGAGAGCGGGGAGGAAGGGGGGCGAGAACGCCCCAATCGGGACAGATTGCAACGCCAATACAAGATGTCTGCAGAAGAACAGATTCAAGAATTGTGGAAGGCTGTGCAAGGCCTATCACAAGAAATACAGACTGTCAAAGCCGAAAACGCCATCCTTAAACAGATGGCTACTGCACGAGAGGGTCATCCGGCGGAATTACCGGCTATGCCTCTTCCCTCTGGGAAATTCGATGGTTCACCCAAAAAAGTTAAGGAGTTTTTGGAAGCGTGCATTGTGTACTTTACCTTTAGACCCCGGTCGTTTGCCACGGACCAATCCAAGGTGGGGTTTTTGATCTCTAATATGACAGGTAACACGCTGTCATGGGCTACACCTCTGGTCACCAATGCTAATCCTATCCTGCTTGACTTCACGGGCTTTCAGACATTGTTGAAACAAATGTTTGAGCGGCCAGAATTAACGTTTACCGCCTGTGAAGATCTACTGGATGTACGGCAAGAGGCTGCTGACGTTCTATCATACATAACACACTTCAAGACTTTGGCTGCAGGTGCTGGCTGGCCAGAGCAGGCCCAATATGCCATATTCAGAAGAGGTCTGCAGGAAGAGATTAAAGACGAGCTTGCCAGATCTGCGAGACCTCCCACTTTCCCTGATTTGCTTTCCTCAGTTCTACAAATAGAATACCGGTTACAAGAGCGGCGTATGGAACGTCGCAGACACCGTATCGTTACCAATGTTCCTGAGTCCAGGGCTGCACCTACGTCAACACCCTCTTCCTCCCACTCCAACGACGAACCAATGCAAATCGGTTCCGCCAGAGGTCCGTTGTCGGCAGCTGAGAGGAGACGAAGGAGGGAGAAGGGACTGTGCGCATACTGTGGATCGGAGCAGCATTTCATCAAGGACTGTCAGGAAGTCCCAACTAAGCGGCAGGGAAACGGTCATCCTCGGTACCAGTAGGGACTTGGTACCGGGTTACACCTTGTGACTCACTCAGTCCCTATGTTTCACTCTCAGTTACAGCTCCTAACACAAAAGAAGACTCCAGATTGATGGTTATTCCGGTGCTCATCAAGTTACCCGCTAGATCCATAGAATCCTTAGCCCTCCTGGACTGTGGAGCAGCAGGAAACTTGGTGGACACTTTGTGGGTAGAGGAGATAGGCCTTCACCGAATGGCCCGCAATCAAAATCAAAAGGTGGAAGGAGTGGACGGCTCCCCCCTCTCATCGGGACTCATCACACATACTACAGAAGTACTCACGATCACCATTTTCCAACATTCAGAGTCCATCAAGTTCGACATAATCCGACCTGCACATTTCCCCATCATCCTTGGAGTCACCTGGCTTAGAGGACATAATCCTCAGATAGACTGGACGAACAATCAGCTCAGTTTCAGCTCCCCCTACTGCAGACTGCATTGTTTCCCAGCCACAGCTAAAGAAGACAACCTTAGTATTGAGACTATCCCCAGCGATCTTGTAGGCATACATGCCTTGCCGCAGTTCTGCGCTCCCTATCAAGAAGTGTTCCTGGAGAAGATTCCTGCTACTTTGCCTCCTCATAGGCCAGAAGACTGCACTATTGATTTAGAGCCAAACGCTTTGGTTCCCTTTGGGCGCATGTTTTCATTAACGCAAGCAGAGAAGCAGGTTCTTAAGGACTACTTGGAAAGGAACATAGATAACGGTCTCATCAGACCTTCGAGATTCCCGGCAGGTGCATCCTTATTTTTCATCAAAAAAAGGGATTCCAACGAACTACGGCCCTGCACCGACTATAGGGGCCTCAATAAGGTCACCATACGTGACCGCTATCCCATGCCTTTGATTACTGAAATTATCGAAGCGGTGCAAGGCGCCCAGGTGTTCACCAAGCTCGATCTCCGGAACGCCTATCACTTGCTACGCATCGCCAAGGGCGATGAATGGAAGACAGCTTTCCGTACCCCATTCGGGTTGTACGAGTATCGAGTCATGCCCTTTGGGCTAGTCAACGCTCCAGCGGTTTTTCAGCGGTTCATGGACCGGGTTTTTTCGGATCTGCTTTCAGTTTCCGTTATCGTATACCTTGATGACATTTTGGTGTTCTCATCTAACATAGCGGACCACACCCACCATGTTCAGCAAGTCCTGGAACGTCTACGTCACTACCAGCTCCTTGTCAAACCTGAAAAATGCAGGTTTGCTGTGTCTTGAGTACCCTATTTGGGTTACATCCTCTCCAAGGATGGTATCTCCATGGATCCAGGCAAGGTATCAGCAATCATAGAATGGGCCTCACCCACAAACATAAAGGAGGTTCAAAGGTTTCTGGGATTAGCAAATTACTACAGGAGATTCATTCAAAATTTCTCGGAGATTGTATTACCCATCACAAGTCTTCTAAAGAAGAGTGCAGGAGCCTTTTGTTGGTCACCGGAGGCAGAATGCAGCTTCAATTTGCTCAAACAGATGTTTTGTTCGGCTCCCATTCTTCGACATCCTGATCAGGAGCTACAGTTTATAATTGAGACTGATGCATCTGCCTCAGCCATAGGAGCGGTTCTGCTTCAAGAGAACAATGGTTTGGAACATCCTGTAGCTTACCTTTCCAAAACACTGTCACCCAGTCAACTTAATTATTCAGTGTTAGAAAAAGAGTTACTTGCCATCAAACAGGCATGCGAAGACTGGAGACATCTGCTTCTGGGTGCCCGCCACCAGTTTCTCATACGCACTGATCATAAGAATTTACGAGTTCTACAAAATATGGAGTGTGTTAACTCAAGACAAGCACGATGGGCGTACTTCTTCGCACAATACAACTTTCTCATTACCTACCTTCCTGGTGCTAACAATAAAGTTGCCGATGCTTTGTCCAGAAAGATGACGGTTAAAGAAGAAGAGACTTCCCATCGGGAGCCTATATTTCAAAGAAACAGGATATTGGGGGTTACAGCAACCTTTTTTCAGGAAATAAGGACTGCTCTCGCTATCGAAAGACCTCGATTATTACGGCAACAAGATGGTGCCTACACCGAGAAGGAGGGTCTGTTTTTTCACGGAGCTCGATTGTACATTCCCTCCGGAGTATGGCGGCGTAGGGTTATCAGTTGGTGTCACGATCTGCCAACTGCAGGACACAGAGGAAAACAGAACACTACTGATCTTGTTTCTAGATCATTCTTTTAGCCTGGTCTCAGAAAAGATGTCAAGGAGTATCTCAAAGCCTGTCCCATTTGTGCCACTGCCAAATACCCCTCAGGTAAACCATTAGGACTACTCACCCAAAGTGAGATACCCACTCGTCCATGGAGCCTCATATCGACAGACTTTATAGTCGATTTACCGGTGTCCAATGGTTGCACCTGTATTATGGTTACAGTCGATACTTTCACCAAGATGGCTCACTTCTCCCCATTACCCGGACTTCCCACTGCTACCGAGATGGCTGAGACCTTTGCCAAGGATATATTTCGAATCCACGGTCTTCCTGAGAAGATCATCTCGGATAGAGGAAGTCAATACATCTCTAAATTTTGGAAAGCCCTTTGTCTTCGGTTAGGTATCGAAAGAGCACTATCCTCGGGGTTTCACCCTCAGTCAAACGGCCAGACTGAACGGCTAAACGCCACTTTAGAACAGTATCTACGATGCTACAGCAACAAATACCAAGACAACTGGGTCTCGTTACTACCTACTGCCGAATTCACTTATAACAATTCTAGGCACTCTGCCACAGGTTACTCTCCATTCTTTTGTACCTACGGGTTTCACCCCAGATATTTTCTTCCTTGTCTTCCTTTGCCTACCAATTCTCCCACAGCCGAAGCTATTCTTCAATCTCTTCGCGAGACTCATCGTTCTGCTAAAATATGCCTGGAGGAAAGTAGAAGACAAAACAAGAACCAAGCAGACAGGCACCGCAAGGACTGTCCTATTTGGGGGCGAGGCGATAAAGTGTGGCTTTCTACCAAATATCTGCCCAGATGGGTTCATCCTTCTAAACTGTCACCTCGTTTCTTGGGTCCTTTTACCATTCGCTCTAAGATCAATCCTGTTGCTTACAGGCTTGACCTTCCTCCTTACCTCCAACGCATTCACCCAGTCTTCCACTCTTCTCTTCTCAAGCCTTATGTCCCTGATGACCTCTGAAGGAGGATTCCCAATCAATCCCCCACTCAGACTCGCAGACAGGACGAATATGAGGTTTCACACATCCGAGATTCTCGGTATTACCGGGGACGTTTGGAGTATTTGGTTTCATGGAAGGGGTACTCCGAGTCGGAGGACTCTTGGGAACCTGCCTTTCATGTCCATGCACCCCGCTTGGTGAGTCGTTTTCATAGGCTTCACCCTGGTAAACCTGGTTGCCTTCGCACTGGAGGGGGGCATACTGTCATCCGCCGCGTCGGATGGGGCTTACTTCCGCATTGGCGTCTGCGCCATGGAAGGATGCGGCTTTAGCTCCGCTTACAGGTCTAGTTGTTGCTTCCAACGGCTACCCGGAAGTATGTATGCCGTGTACTTCCGGCGTGCCGTTGCGTTGCAACCCCCTTAGATTGCCTTGCTTTCCTTTGGGTAAGACGCTACGTTTTTTCCTCTTCGGCCTTTTTTCTGTGCCGCTCCCTGCCTTTACTCTTTTCTCGCCCTGCTGGGTTGGCTCCCTCGCTCTTTCTCTCGTATCTTTTCCTTCGCTGCCTACCGTTTCCGAGTAGTCTCTTCTCTCTCTCTCTCTCTGGCCGGGATCCTGCTCCAGCATATTCCTACCTTTCCTCGCCCCTTTCTCTTTGTGGAAACTCCTGCATTGACTTCTATCATCCTCCCTCTCGGAATCTCCGCCCGCCTGGCTGTCGGAAGTTTTCTTCTCCGGACCAAACCTGCCTTCGGAACCTCCACAACATCCTCTACGAGGCTTCGATCCAGACGAAAGGGTTTTTTACGCCTTCCGGCTTTTTCCCTTTCTTAACCGCCTGTCTGCGGGTCCCAGGACTGCTATGTACATCTAGCGGTCACTGTGGCTTCCCTTCGCGGCAGGTCTTTACCGCTAAAGAAGGAGAGAGATTACCGCACCCGGAGGAACTTTGTCCCGGAGGACCTAGAGATCATCTCGTCAGGTGAGGAGAGCGGGGAGGAAGGGGGGCGAGAACGCCCCAATCGGGACAACAATGCATTAATTGATTGCATTCCCCTTCCTCATACCATTACTGAAATCACACTATTTACATTATTCCTGCACCCCTCTTCCTTATACCACTCTGCCATTATAATCTTTATTGATTCCAACACCCCTCTTCCTTGTCCAAGTACCCAATATGAATTCATATTATTATCCATATACCACTGTTCCTCGTCCCAGTACAATAACTCCCACAGAACCCTTCCACAACATTAAAGTACATACATTCTTTTCTCCAACAGTTACAAAACAATGCCTATTAAAACTCAGCGCTGTAGAAAAGATTGAGCAGATAAAAGAAGGGAAGGTTATATACAAACCATCCATTAAAACAATTTATAGAACACGTACAAGTGAGAGAACAAGTAACTCTGCTCTTGAAAAGTACAACAGTAACCATGCTCCTGCATTTAAAAAGAAAAGTAAACAGATACGTGGCAAACAAATTACAACTGAAAATGAACCTCAAACTATATCTCGCAAAGCCCATGTAGTCACAATAAAACATTTAAATAGTCCTACCGAAAATGGTTCAGCGCAGAGTTCTTAGCTACCTCATAAAAAGATCTGACAATTCACGTTCCTCACTTCAAAATTACAAAAGAAAACTGATACTTAAAGCACCGATGGACAGTGCATTGAAACTAAAAAGAAAATGATTTATATTAGTTTTAAACAGAATAAAACCACTAACTAAATTAGTTAAACAAACTACAACAAACTTCTAAACATGCGCATTGTGAACATAGATAACTTTTGTAACTTCTGTGCAGGTGAATGAGTTCACACCAGTAGCACAGAACCGTATTTCAATGAAAAAGCATACAACCAAAAACAAACAAACCAAATTGACACAGATACTAAAAGTAGAGGTTATGAAATAGTAAGAAACACCATTATGGCAAAAGAAACCTTAATTTAAAAATCTTCCCCAACAAACTTTCAACCAATCAACCTCATGTCCACACAGGTTGTTCAGTGTACAAATGGACGTGCCGCTCAATATGCAATGTGCTCCATCAGTCGTTCAAATGTTTATGACAATTCCGCAATCAATATGTTAAAATAATGACAAAACTAGAATCCAAATTGTACAAAATGTGGACTTCTATCAAGTTTGCATGCACACAGGACTACGAGGACATTAATTCACCAGCATTTTAGGAACAGCTTTCAGAAGCAGTTTAGCAACATACCATTCTACAATGCAAAATCATGTGCATAGATTGTACAATGCTTAAGGTCGAGCTGTAGAACTACAAAAACTCAATGACAACCTCCTAAACGTTCAAAACTTTTGACACTCCTCAAGTTGTTCAATTAATGAATCATTGCCCGCATGTCACGTTGCAAATGTTGCTCGGCTCTCTGATTGGTTCAGAGGTGTCAGCGGACACATAATCAGGCAGTGAGTCCGTGGACTGGATGGAGATATCACTATTTTATTTGCCCTATAATTTGATCATTTAAAATAAAATCTACTGAACAGATTCACATCAAATTTACAAAAGTACGCTTTCGGGACTATGGGCCTCATTACAGATCTGGTGGTAAACCTGCCGGTGCTACCGGCGGGTTGTCGCCGGAACGGTAATAATTTACTGCCACCTGATTTCCCAGTGCCACCGGGCTATTGCAAGTCCGGCGCCCTTGGAAGTCAGGCGCTGGTAAAATTATAAGTCCCCATTCCCATAGAGACCTAAAGGACTCTATGGGAGTGGGGACATGGAAGCATCGGCCCCATTGCTAACGGTGCTGGTGTTTCTGTAAAGAGTTTACCTACCGTAACTGCTGCGTCTATGAGGGTCAGACTTGTCGGGCACAGTGGCCATGGCAGGCAAACACGTAGTTTGCCGGTCCAGAAACAAGGGTGCTGGTAACTTACTGGCACCCTTGTTTCCGGACCAGCAAACTTAGAATGATGCCCAATGCCTCTGCTCCTTGCGCAGGTTTGGTATGGTTTGTGCTGTAGCCACGAGCAAACATTTTTTTCATTCATGTCTGTCCGGATTTCAATCGTTTTGCGTCTCCCATATAACTTTACCCTTCCTCCACAAAATGACACAAAACTTTGGAAAACAATTCAGAGTTAGATTTATGCATCGTTTGCAAGGTTTTGTGAGGATTCCTCAAATGACGCAAAGTTATAAACTGCCGAAAAATGGCTCTTCCCTGTAATACATATGTGTATTTTTATATATATATTTATATTTAAAGGTTTATTAATTTTGAAGATCAACACCTCCCCGCCCCTCAGAAGGGGGATTAGGAACACATCTGCTTACAGGATCTCATGTCTATGAGAAGCAACCTCAGGATACTTCAAATTGAGCGATAGCAGATGAGAAATGAATAGCATCTAAAGGGCACCAACATTCATTATGGTGGTGATCCTTCAAAATCACCCAATTCCCTCCCACTGACCCCAATCCATCTGTTTCTGTCATAGGTTAAAACGCTAGCTTTGAATGTTTCGCCTGTAAATGTAATGTGATGTAAAGTGGCCTTGTAAAGCGTACTTCTGTCATTTTGGCTGGGTCACTCTGCATGGACTTTAAAGAACTGTGGAGCAGTGTTTGTGGGAAAGGCAGATGTGAAATTGGTGGTGTTAATGCTTGCAGACCAGAAGGGCCAAGAAACCCGGCATGTGTGTTTCATCCAGGTGGGACAGCCAAGAATCGATCGGTTGAAATCAGCATTGCTAAAACCTCGTTAGCCATTGGTGTGGGGACTCAGGGGTGACACGGTTAGAGAACTGAACAGTAAAGTTGCTCCATGAATGCAGGTTTTTTGTGGGCAGCTTGCTGCTGTGTGCGAGGGTGGATTGTGTGGACAGTATAAGGTAGAAAGAGATGGATATGTGAGTCAGCTAGAAGCGGGGAAGAGAAAATGTATGCAAGAGGGAACTAGTGGGTTCAAGATTGTTGGTCAAAGGTTATTCGAGTTTTTGTCTGCCATTTCTGTTGATGTTTTGGTTTAGATTCACAGGTGTGAGAAGACGATCCAAATGAGTCAGATCTTTCTTCCTCCTTGGCTGGTGCATCATCTTCCGGTCTATTTCCTGTTCACAAGAGTATTGGATTGGTTCTATTTGAGATTACAGGAAGACAGATCCAAATGAAACCGATCTCCTGTGGTGGTTGGTGATAAAAGTCAGGTGAGGTTTCCCAAGAGCACAGATGTCTGGGCATAGAAGTGCAGATGAGAGGAAGGATAAGAAAGATCCTTTGTGGCATTTCCAATTGAAGCTTGGCACTGTAACTGAGGCTGCATTGCTGGATCTAAGCATTTTAAATGGTTTGGAGTGAATGCATTTGCTTTTTGTCGATTTCTGGGCTCCTGCCGTAGGAGGCACAAGGGGTGATGGATAAGGTTTAGAAATAAATTCTCCATTTGAGTCGAACTCTTTATAACCTTTTTAGTGGTTCTTGTGACACCGCTGATATGTCCATGCTATAGTCTTCTAATAAGTGGTGAGGCCCAAAGAAAAGTGGCAAGTAAGCAGCAGATTCTAAATCGCCATGCAATATGCATAACCATACCAAATCATATTCAATTTAGGAGGTTCAACCTCGAGGGACTGGGTGACTTTTTCCACTACCATCAAGTTCCAGAGAAAGGTTAATTGAGATGACATTAGGACATCTGGGATCAGTGTGTTAGCGATTGAATGCAGAGGGTTCATATATGTTACAGGAGCCCAAGCAAAATATAACAGTGTTGGTGTAGGTGGCATCTTCCCAGTTACTCCTTTAGTGTCTTCATCTGATTCATCTTGCGCAGCGCATTCCCCTCTTCTGGGGTGCCACAGGGCTCTTCTCCAGTCACATGCATGACCTTAACTTCACACAGCTCTACATTGAGTTCCTGTGTAGTGTACTCTCTCAACTATTTCCCAGTGCTCCAGCTAGGTGTGTGCTGTGGTAAACCTCATACATACATTAGAGCTAAGCTTTTCCTTTTGGTACTGTACCTTAAAGTATCTTATGCATTTGACATTTGTTGCTTGGGTGCCTATCATAGGTGCATTGAGAGCGGAGTGTTTTCTTTACAGTTTACCTAAACCCGTCAAAGACTACGTTTCTTAATTTATCGTCCACTTCTCATACTGTGCTGGTACAGTCCTCGTGGCGGTTTTAGACATGAAATTGCAGCCAAACTCAGTTCAGTAGCCAAATTGTTGCCCAGCTGTCTTTCTGCTACCACATCTCGAAGAGAGACTGGGATTCTCCTTTCCAAATGATACTACTAAAACAAATTGCATTAAGTAAATCAGTTCCCATACTGATTTTCAACAAGTGCAGCAATGATTTATTTTAATTCATATCAATGTGGAATGGCGGGCAATGGTTTGCTGGTTCATCACCATCACATTTCCCTCCACCATTTGAAAGCAGCTTTTTAATATTCCGTTTGTTTGGTGTCATAGGGACATGCATTTGTATATCTTACATTTATCAAGTGCTTAGTTTGTTGCTACTGCCAGTTTGCAGAGTTAATTGCCTGCTCTCTGTTCTTCAAAGTCATTTGCTGTGGTCACACGATTTACTTTAGGAGAAAACTAAGAGTATCAGCCTAAGTAGTACAACTGTCTACGTCTTTGGCTCTTTATCTGGTGACCCACTTGCCTGCATGGCAAGAATTGATAAAAGTATGTAGGACACCTCAAGCATCATGTGGTTGACAGGGAAATATAAACTAGCAAAAACAAAAGGTACTACTTGTGAACTGAGGATAGCACAGGGGCAGCGTACTGGTCTTGAAAGCAAGACCACACCCAGCAACAGAGGTTTGAATCCTGGATCCATGCTTAGAAACTGAACTCAGGTATTAAGTGTGTTATAAAAACCAAACAAAACAAAGACATGCCACTGGTATATGTTCACAGATCATGATTTGGATCTGATATTGTAAGGGGGGGGGGGGGTAAATTAATTATCTCACTTACCACCACTTTGCAAATAATATTTATTCACATCATATTGTTTGAGTCAATAGATATATTCAAATTAAACTAGATTCAATAAAAACGTGCAAGAAATTAGTATGAACACAGGTAAATACTCCCAAAAAATAAAGTAAGGCCAAGGGACAGGACCTTGGATATGTGTAGATTAAGATTGATTAGACAAGGTAAGAGACCCACTGAGGGTATATTGTACCCTTTTCCTTGAATTTCTCCATCGAATCCCAACCTTTAGTTGGGGAGAGACATGTTAGTAAAGAATCATGAATACAATAAAGCGAAGTCACATTTGTAGGATGGTTCAATGATTATTTCTCCTAGTGTTACTCCTAGGTATCACGCCATGTGAATATTTTATTATTTCCATGGCATGGTGGGGCACTCAATCTGACATTTGGGGAGAACCACTTTCCCCCTCTAGTTTCAACTCGTTGTTCGCATCCCATAGAATGCACTGAGAATAACTAGTTTAAACAGTTTGTCATTTGTCATTTGTTCGTTGATCAAAGAGGGTTGTAATCACTTTGTATGGTCTGCCAACGTGAGATGTGGTTTTCTAGTGGTGACTGGGAAGGTCTTGTGTGGGCGTAGTGTTCCCAGTATGTTCACGTTTCGGCGGAGGTGGTGGTCAAACCGCCTTCCTCACGTCATGCGTTACAGACCCTGAAACGACCTACATAAGTATGAGGAGTGTCTGAACAGGTGTTGGTGAAGTATAATCACTAACAAACCTATTTACAAGATATGGCAGTTGATGGGACAAGCCAAGGCACAACACAAAAAGGACTTGGAGCTCCCACTGCCGGTACTTCGCGCACAAGTAACACTTAGAGGACGCACATCAACTCAATCACACCTACAAACCAGATGTGTTATATGGAAGGACAATCACTGATGCAGTGCGAAGAACATTCAGAGTTGCATTACTGGGTACCTGGCGCTGCAGCAACAGTGAGATGGTGCACACAAACTCATGCCACATATAATACTATGTTGCACATGAGCGAACATTCATGAAAGATCGTGCCACTCCGGTGGTTCCTAGTATCCACATCAGGATCGGCAGGCAGCCACTCCGACACCCACTGTTAGAAACCTGATGGTATTCTCCCAGGAAGACCTTGAGAATTCCTTATTCAGGTGGCAAGGGATGGGCTGGCACTTTCAGATCCCAACCGTGGGGGTGGATGAGCGATGGAGGATCACCTGGGTAAGGAAACTCAGGGTTATGCTTGGGGGAATAGCCCAGGTGAGACGCTGTATTACACCGGGGAAGAAGGAGAGGAGGATGACATCCCTGAGGCCTTTGTGGGCTGCACCACATCAACCCCCTTCCTCCCATTAAATCTCTCCTAGCCAAATCTGTCGACGCCTCCATATGTAACAAATCCCCTAGGATCGAACACCCGTTGCATTCAGAAACCATCTCTTTCAGAATTCCTCCTTTCCTCTTCTCTATCTGAATACTCTCCATCATTCTTCTCCCTCTGGTTATTCTGTCCCGAACAACCACACTACTTGGACTAAACACTACCATTCCCACAATCCCCACTTTTCCTTTCACAATAACAATCCTGATCATTCCTATCAATCTCCCCCTTCCAAGATCACCAACCCTGCTGATACACGGTTTGTAATTCCCTATAACACCTCTTCCCCATCCTAGCCCATAGGATACGCTGACACTCCAAACCCCTCCCTTTTCCGACCTGAACGCTTATTCACACCGTAGAAAACCACAGACTAACCCTAAAACTGTTTACCTGACATGTCCCAACCCAAGGGGTCAGGCAAAGTTAGGCCATTAATATTAATCTAGCATTTATATAGCGCTACAAACCTTCAGGTTATATAGCTATTACCCACAGTGTGTGGTGCTCATTTATCAACCTCGGAAGGATGAAAGTCTGAGTTCAGCCCTGACGGGATTTGAACCTGCATAAGCAGGCTCTGCGCAGAGGTCAAAGCAAGCATTCGACTCACTGTGCTATCGGAACCGACTAAATTGACCTGATCACACACACCTGATGGCCCTTTCCTTTCCCAAAAGGGGTCAAAGGTGGAGCACGAAAGCACATGACAAACAAGGCAGACTGCACGACCTGAGAGCTAACTCAGCATGGCAGTTGAAGAGGAGGAGAAAGACAGCACATACAGCGAAGGTGACAAGGAGAGAAGCGACCTTGCCCTTTCTGACCAAGGCCCATGAAACCTTCTCAGAAGGAATTATAAGACCACGACAAAATAGTGCAATCAATGTAGGTGCTACACTTAATAAAAACGGGCAAGACCCAACTTGAGGCAATTAAAACAATTTCAGCCAGCATCACCAGCTTTGGGGCATGTAAAATATACGAGGTGTGCCAGAACAATTTAAAACCTATTAAAACCTATTAATGCTTTAAGAATAATAAAACTAAATAAATGAAGTTATACACGTAAAAATGCTAAATAGAGCTAACCCAACTTGCCTGAAAGCGGGACACGCTTGACTGCTCAAGAGGCATCCATAGTCTGTCTCCCCAACCCACTCCTCACCGCTTCAGTTGGATAAACTCAAGTTAATAGTTTTTTCTTTTAACATGTTCCTTGTGTCCGCCAAAGTTTGCCAAAATTCACCATAATAGATAGGGATTAGTCAGTTAATAATGACTGGTATTCAGTTATCATCATTTCGAGGTACAAGCTTTCCCTACTTTACTAATGATAATGAGGAAAACCCCAGAAAAAAAAACAAAAAAACATGTTGTCAGTTGATCGTGTGAGAAGAATGGCCACAATACTGTTCCCTGGGGTCAGCCGCAATGAAACTGCGCCACCACCAAAGGCAGCACTCACAGCTCGCTGCAAACGGGGAGCAAAGTAAGCACCATACTACGCGTCTTCCTACACTTCAGAGGCAAGAGGTTCTGGAGGATTAGGCATGGGTGAACGCATAGACTGATGGACTCGCCACAGAACCAGCAGAGCAGGAAACAAGCGAGCGAAATTAAGCAGCCCACAGAAGACTCTCCAAGGCTCACACTAGGCGGAGCTTACCGTTTAATTCTGTGCCCTCTGCTTTAGCTTTAGATTTGTGAAAAATCGTGTGTCTTCTGCCGCGTTGCCAGCCAGTCAGAAGATTCCACCACTTCCTCGCACTTCCACACTTCACCTCCACTTCCAAGGCAGAAGTCTTCAAACTGTGGGGCACGGCTGCATCCCATGAAATGTAGATTGGAGGAAATGGGCAGTGGCAGCTCACATGGTCGGACTGGAGCATACAACTATCTCAGACACCAAAGAAAAAGTGGCCCACAGTTGCAAATGGAGGTTCATTCCTTTAGTCACAAACTGTTTGAATAGTACCTAAGGGGGTGTTTTTTGTTAAAATGTAAGCAAATTGTAATATTTAAAGAATATTTATGGTCAAAATGACTATCTGCATAGTGAAGTAACTTATCAAACTGCCGCACTTTGGCCAAAAAAGTGGGCCATTTCGACTGGCCCACACTAGCATTTTGCATTTTTGTTACGGGCATTGCAGCCATTGAGCTCAAGAGTAAACTCCCGGAGCAACTGTAGCAGACAGGCGGAAATAGGGACATAGGCAGGCGGACATAGAGAGCCCCGCCCACACCGCCAAACGCCCCAAACAGCATGCTCCTCGTCGGGCTACTATGCTCTTAGATCAAACATTAAAAGTTTGCAAATCTTCTAAGATTCTTAACAATGAACTGTGATAATGGGAGTTGATAGTGCATTCATTCCTGTTTCTAAAATTAGTAATTGATTCCGGGTTATGTCATATTGATTTAATATGTAAAACATCAAAGTGATTCTCGTTGCTTGATTCTTGTTAGTGAACTTGCCCACATTTATTAAACCGTTTTAGTAAATGTTATTGAACTTAATTGCTTTTAGCTTAGTTGTTTTCAGCCTAGTTTCGCCTTGCATGATCTTAGTTAGACATTGCTGAATTATTTTATTTAATTTAGGGACTTCGGGGGATACACTTTCGTAATCTGCGACTTCATTTCACACCTTCGTCTTAGTACTTAATTACGTCTTCAGGTGCGTGAGTGCCAGTGCGTGATGCCGGTTTGCAGCGGTTCTTGCTAGGGTCGCGCTAAGTCGAGGGAGATCCGCTGGCTGTGTCTGCTCAGAAGTACAATCTTCTGTGGAGCTGTGAAGGTATTCATTTTATTGGTGTATTTTTGCTTATCTTACTCGTTTATTTGTTACTTGGTTTGGCCGTGTGGTACTCCGCCTGAGTGCTGTCCTGATACACAAGCATTGTGAAGAGGTGGCAGCTTTCCTCATCAGCATTGATTGATAGTCTCCCTGCATGCAGGGGTCTGTTGCTACTAATTGTCGGCTCGCTGAGAAGAGCCATCGTAGATGAGCTGCGATTTAACCTCAATTTCTCACAATGGATTTTTCTGAGTGGCAAAGGGTCACTGAGGATCAAATAAGCCAACTGTGTTGTTGGAATCTCTTCTTTCAGGAGTATCATATTGCAATTCTGCTGTTGCCTTAAAGGCTGTGTGATAATCATGGATGACGCCATACAATCTGTCTCCTCATCTTGTGCCTCACCACTCTTTGATGTATGGGAGTGTGCCTTCACGCAGAAAGGGTCAGGTAGGGTTCTTTATTACAGATCTTTCAGATGATGGTCTTCAAAATATATATCCCTATAATTCATCCCTTGAGGCTGCTAAAGAGGGCTCATGTCTTTCCTGCCCTCCTCTGCTTCTCGATACAGTCGAGCAGAGAAGTTCAGAGGTCATGCGGCTGCCTAACGTGGAGCCTTTACATTACCTCCCAGGCATCGAGATATCACCTTTGAATACACGTTCCATGGTCCATCATGCATCTGAGCTGGCGCATCCCCTCACTATTTCAGGATTGTTCTTGTTGACAGTTACTGAGACCTGGCTCCAGGATGTGTCTACTCATGCTAATGCCCGGGCAACCCCTCAGGGGTAAAACATTCTTAAGGCACATCGTCTGCCCTCCAGAGGTGGAGGGGGGTGGTGCAACTTTATAAAGAAACTCTGAAAATACATGTCACCAAAGAGATCATTCTTGACAACTGTCAATCTCTTTTGGTGAAATTGAGCGTGGGCTCTAAGACCTCTATTAGCATCTTGATACTGTATAGTCCTCTGCATGAGACACCTCATTTTGAAGAACAATTACTTGCTCTTCTTAGTGATTTATGCAACCCTCTTTGTATTTTAACCTATGTCTTAATAATGATATGAACTCTGAGGCTATGGCTCTGATAAATGTTTTACGGGCACTAGGCTTTTCTCAACAGGTTTGGTCTGCCACTCAAAGAGGGTGAAACCCTTGATTGGGTTTTAAACCATAACATCTCAATTTCACCTGTAATGACTTTTCCTTGCCCTTGGTCTGACCACTTTTTATTTTCTTTTAAGTTGTTATTGCGAACAAACCAGCCGCAATCTTGTGTCCTTCTGAAAAGAACAATAAATGTTAGAATTCGCACTGGATGCTATTGCCTCTGAGCTACTACTGAAATTGTCTAAACTATCATTGACTTCCAAAGTCAATGAGTTAGTTACTTAGGACCATCAGAGTATTCGGGAGGCCATCAATACCCTTGCCCCAGTGTGCCTGAAAACCATAAAAGATCAAGTCAAGAAAACACCTGCTTTAACAACAAAAAGTCATTACTTTCAGGAAAGGGAAGCAAATCAGTGGACGTGTTTGGCGAAAAAACCCATTCTCCACCACTTTACTCTCATATAAAAAGGCTGTGGCTGACTATAAACGTGCCATTTTTTTCTGTCAAACAGGCTAACTATAATGCAAGAATCCTGGTAGCTAAGTCAGGGTCAAGGGAGCTTTTCGCAATTTTGCAGGAATTAGAAGGAAAATCATCCCTTAGGCCCAAGATCGAAACCAGCTATAACTGGTGTCAGTCGTTCCAGGATGAATTTATAAGGAAGATTCTCTGCCATCAACAATCAATCAGCAATTGACAACTGCTTTTAGGCAGCTCTGCTTCCTGTCTTGTTGTACTCCCCTTCTCCCCTGGGTGGCGGCCTGCACATGCTACCTTTAAACAGGTAACAGAGATGGAAGTTCAGATAACTGTGAAGAGAATGAAACCTACCACCTGTTTAGGCCATGTCTGTCACGCTGATGTCATTAAAGATTCTCTAGCCTCTCTGCTACCTTGGATGACACGGATCGGTAACACTTCTTTTGTTAAGTCATACGTGCCAGATAATCTCAAGGAGGCATGGATCACTCGACCTTTGAAAAAGGAAAACCTTTATCTTTTAATTGCCAACGATTACCGGCCTGTCACAAATGTTCTGTTTCCCTTGATAAACCTAGATAGGATTGCTTACTTACAACTTCAAGAGTTTATGGAAACGTATAGCATATTAGGGCTTCGGGGATCAGAATTCCGGACTCAGCGTGGGACAAAGACTGCTTTATTGGTGCAGGTATCATTGTTAATGGTCATTCAACACTTGTGTTGCTGTTGGACCTGTCAGCAGCTTTGATCTTGTTTAGAACTCCCTGCTCACCAAATTCCTGATTGAAGTAGGGAGTTGTTCTGAGAGTTCCACTGCATGGGTTAACTCTTTTTTGGGACCTCCGATTTATAAAGATTGCAGGGGTGACTCTCAAGCTGTTTGCCTTACCTGTGGGGTACCGCAGGGTTCTTGTCTCTCCCCAACTTTGATCTTTTAGACAATATGGCGGTCTGCTACACAAACTATGCAGGCGATGCTCAGATTTGAATGGAACTATTGGGTGATTATGTACAGGACTCCTTGGCCATTAATAATATTTACTCGTCTATTCAGTCCTATATGGCATTGAATTCCCTGGCTCTCAACGATGATAAAACAGAATTACTGATCATTGGCTCGGGTGAAAGGCTATGGAAACTTGATCCTTGTTACAGACAATTTTCTATTTCTGGCTGTTCTCATCCAGTGGCCCCTCATGTTAAGACCCTGGGAGTCTATTTTGGTGCTCAAATGTCTTAACAAGCATATTGCCCACCTACGCTCCGTTTGGGCCTACACTACCAATTTACTCTGGCAGATTCACCCTTATTTATGGGTGGAGAACAGAACTTTGATTGCCTCCACCCTCATTAATTCACAGCTGGATTATTGCAATAGTCTACTAGCTGGAACTTCATCTGCCAATCTGAAGAAACGTCAGAGTACTCAGAACAGAGCTGTATGGGCTGTTTGAGGGCTGGGCAAACATAACCATATTAGATCAGCCAGACGCGATCTGCATTGGCTTCCGGTCAAACACAGAATTCACCATAAAGCTCTTACCCTGAATTATAACTGCTTGGCTTGAAATGCCCGTCGATACTTAGCTGATTGTCTGAAGACAGTCCCTTGGAGGAGGGCTATGCACTGCAATGAGAGTAACACTCTATTCCAGCCTGGGTTCAATTTGCAAATATTTGGGAGAGCCTGTTTTTCAATTCCTGGGTTCCCAGGATGTGGAAGGAGCTCCCTGTGTCACTATGAACTATTCTTTGCTTGAACAAATTTAAAAGAGCTGTCAAGACACACCTCTTCAATAGAGGAGTTGATTAGTTCGAACCTCCCCTGTCTTTCCTTTTGTTTTTTTAGCTCAGTTCTTCGTTGTATTTTCTTGGTTTTCTGTGTGCTCTGAGGCCTTTGGGCATGTAGCACGTTAAAAATAAAGTAAAGTAAAGGTATAGTAATGACCTAGTCCAGTACAACACTAGAGACTAAAGGGGTCATTACAACAATGGAGGTAGCCATGCCGCTATTTGCGGCATGACTACCCCCATACCGGGTACGGGTTCCCTGAATGGGGAAATACCGGGCCATTCCGACCTTGGAGGGCCCGGCATTTCCCCATTCAGGGAACCCATTCCCATTCCTATTCAAGCCCCCATATGGCTCAATGGGAATGGGGCGCATGCTAACAACGGGCCCGTTAATTACGGGCCCGTTGTTAGCATGCTGGCCTGCTCGCGGGACCCACTAAGGACGCCTGGTTTTACTCACGGCTGGAGGCTGCCATCTTCCCACTGGGGAAGGAGGTAAGTGGTGTCCCACTTCCCCTCTCCCTCCCTCCTCCCCCATCCCCAGTATTGCCTCCCCGCCCCCTTCCCCACGCCCATCCCCAATTACATTTGTTGAAGTCCATTTTGAGAGCGGACGTGCTGGGAACACTTCTGTCCCCAGCAGGTCCGCTCCCGATCTGCAACAGGCCATCAAGGAAAGGAAGAAGGGACTACATATAGTCCCTTCTTCCTTCCCGAGGTGGCCATTTTTTTTGTTTACATTTTTTAATGGACGCCATGGAAAGTGAGAAGGGATTACATGTAGTACCTTCTCCCGTTTCCATGGCTACGATTTTTTGTTTACTTTTTTCAATTATTTTCAATGGCCGCCATAGAAAGGAAAACCTGACTTTGTTTTCCTTTCCCCGGTGGGCATTTTTTTTTCTTCTGTTCCGAAACGCTGGTTTTCCGAAACAGAAGAAAGATATTTTAGTACCCTTGGTCTTGTGGGCCGGGGTAATAATAACAATAGGCCCCTCGCAGGGGGGCATTACCCCTCTGGTAATGCCCCTCTGCTTGGGGTCTATTGCTTGATTACACAAACAAGCTTTGTAAAGGGATGAAACTGGTTATCACTCCAGCAATAACATGTTTCATATAAAAGTATTCTAAAATTACGCAAGCAAGTTTGTAAGTAGCATTTATCAATAAATGAAATGCGTTTCAAATAATAAATTGGAGGACATTTTGGAAAATGGAGGGACCCCTCAATCCGTATTGTGTGCAATAAAACATCTATGAAAAATATAGATTCAGATTGGAAGTACAGTGGGTGTGGATCTGGCCGAGAATAGGAAAACAGATTTGGCTTCAAACAGGAATGCATATTTGTCAAGACTTATATGCAGACAATCTTCAAGTGTGCATACAAGATTTACCTTCTCAGCTAGTACAACAGAAGATTGCTATTCTATCATATGTAGATGACACTTGGGATCACAATATGGCTAAACACTATATATACATATTTATATATGATATATAGAATTCTTCGGTCTTGGGTTGATCAAGCTATGTATAAAATAACACTACCCTATAAGGCATTTTATGGAACAAAAGGCTTCCATCATCCTGCTTACTGGGCTCCAGATACCCCCAGGTCTGCTGGGGGTCACCAGCTATACACAAAAATATGGCTGAGATTTGCAGAACCAGCTCCTGGTCTTCGGGTCTCTAGATGGGCCTAGGATGGGTATCAAGTAGCCAGTGAAGTTGAACTTCTAGTGTGGTAGACGTTGCTTGTATTATGGAATTACTTCATTTGGACTGAGTTTTTGGACGTTAACGTTGGCATCGCCAACCTTTTTAAACTTGTTTATAAAAAAAAAGAATCCATGGAGAACAGATTGCAGTGAACTGGTGGGAAAGAGGAAAATGCTGGGCCAGTGGTACAATGGTATGGGTTAGTTCTGTGATGATAGGTGTGCTTGGAGGCATTGCGCTCCCTTCTTTCCTGTGGGTATTGTACAAAACTGACGATTCTGCAGTGCATAAGCATCAAACATTAACAATGAATCGTAACAGACACCCTTCGTACATTGAGCGTTTGCAGCACTTCACTTATACTCAGATGCGAAAGTTCGTAGAGCAGCTGTAACTGACAGTACAATTACAAAGGTGTGCAAACGTCCTGAGGAGTGTCATCAACACTGATCAGCGGGAGAGAAAGCCTCTCACTAGATCCTTATAGCCAGGACTAAAGAAATAACCCTTGAACTGCGAGGAAAACATCGAGCTGAAGTGAAGCTTCACAAAGGAGTGATTACAGCAGAAAGCATTGCTGGCTTGTGGAATGCCTCCGCCGCACTTGCAGCGCGGTGGCTCATAGGATCTATGCTGGATGCCATTCTTACCCTGCAACAACTAGACACAGTGAACGCCTACTCCTATGATGGCCCTTCAAGGTTGAAAGTAAGAGCTGGATTCCTGGTAGGTACATATCAAGGTGTGTCCTCTGTAACCTCTGTTATATCATCACTCTCTGTGTATGTTTCTAATTGTTCTGAAGGCAGCACATTCTTTAGCTAGATAAGATCACGCACACATTGACTGATTGTGAGAATGGACCATGATTGCAGTAACACCCCCAATCCTAATCTCCTGATGGTGAAAAATATACATGTACTGAAGATACAAACTAACATCCTCACACAGACACACACATACACACACATGCACGCACACATACACACGAAAAAGGTAAATGAATGTACAGTAACAAATAAAACGATATCAATAATAAAGAGCTGTACACAAAATGTTCCAGAAACACGACAACTCAAGTCCAAGCTTTGCTTAATTCTCATGCCCCATGAACCATGCTTTTTGTAAATATTTTGCAATTGCAAAAGTTACATATTTATATTAGGTTGTCTCACGAACTGAGAGTGGGTCCCAACCGCCTAACAATCTTGAAATGGGTTTCCACCATTTTCTTCTTGCAGGCGTGTATAAAGGACATATAAACAGAAAATAGACAGGCTCCTCAGTTGGGACATGACAAAACTCCCATCGATCAGATGAGCATCGTAAAGGCAGACAAAACAAGTGTCCTAAGATGTAACCTAAGAAACATTTTAGCATAAAGTTGCTCAATCTCGTCTAGAAGATTCTCAAAACAGACGGATTTTGATAGACAAATATTCCTCATGAGAAATTATCGCAGTTCTCTTAATGGAAGATTAATCAAAGAGGGAGTATCCGAAATAAACTGCAAATTAAGTTTGACATATCTCTGAAGCACTTTATCCGTGGTAATGAGCTTGCACCGGGTGAATCTAGTACACCAAGCCATCCTTCCCCATATTTAAGAAAGAGCAGGGGGCATTAACATACACATATATATTTAAGGAAATAACTTTTGTGCAGGGACGCTAAGATGAGCACTTAACGCAACAAAACACCCTGAAATTCAGGTAATGCCAGCTTAACTGCGTGCCCCCTGTTGTGCAGCCTATGACCACAATGATGACATCACAGATGACATCCCTCATGTCATCACTGGTGACATCACTAATTACATCATCTATGACATCACTGATGAAATCTTTGATTAGATTACCAAAGACCGTGGGAACCGGCTATGGCCAGTGTCCACGGTCTTTCGCCATGCCCACTGTAACGTTGAACACATTAAGGGGCCACTAACCATGGCCATAGTCAGTGGCCATGGCCCTTGGCCATGCTCATTGGCTATTTTAACACATTTAAGGGCCATTAGTCATGGCCTTCAGCCATGGCCGAGCCTGCGGTATATCGTACAAAACTAACCAGTCACTTGCCATGGCCTTCAGTCATACACTGTGTCCACAGCTTTGGCCATGGCAAAGGCCACAGCCTAAATTGTTATTTAGTTAATCAAAGCTTTTTTTTTAACTAAGTCATAAATGATATTATGTCTGATACTATCACATATATAATCAGTGGTGTTATATATCATGTATATATCATGTAAACACTGATGTCACCAGTGATTCCATTAGTGAAATCATCAGTGATGTAATAGATGATGTAATTAGTGATATCATCAGTGATATCATTGGGGAAGTAATCTGTGATGTCATCATTGTGGTTATAGGCTGCACAACAGTGGTGCAAAGTTAAGGTGTCCTTAGCTGAATTTCTTGGGTTTTGTTGGGTTAAGTTCTCACCACCCTCCCTACAACTAACGTTTTTCCTTGAATTTCAAGGGTTTTGTTATTCCTTAGGTTTTTTCCGCACCATGCCCATGGCCTTTGGCCATCGCCATTGAGCATGGTCTATTTTAGAACACTACCAGTCCACTAGCCAAGGCCTTCGAGCATGGCCAGTGGACATGGCTCAAACACTACCAGACTGCTAGCCATGGATTTTGGCTGTGGCCAGTGAACATGGCCTTTGGCCATGCCATCTCTATATTTTAAAACACTTGCAACCCATTGCTCAAAGGCGTTCATCAATCACAGACTGATGTTGACCTGTTTTGACAGTGGCATTGTTATCTATAAAAGATGGCAGGCTTTGAGAACTCACAATTGTTTTAGGCAATGAGCAGTGAGATTAAATTATTTGCCAAGGATCACACACTTTGGTTAAGCAGAGTGCTACAAGCCCCATTTTTATCGCTGGTCTCTTTGTGACTGTTGTGATATTTGGCAGAACCCCAACTAACTGCATTTAAGCAGAACTGAAAATGGAAAAAATGACTGGTTGCAAGAATAACATATGCTGAGGTACTTTTGCCCCATAATGAAAAAAATCTGGCACCCATGAATATACACACAATAAGAGAACATATATCTTAAAGTGAAAAATACAAATGTAGTTCAATTGACCTTCCCCTTAGAAGAAAGTGCGCGAGACAAAATAGCATTGGACTTTTCAAAAAGTAATGAAGACCAGAAAAATAACCTGAAAGCAAATGTTCCAATAAATATGCTGGCAAAGTAAAAAAGGTGCACTCCTTTTAGACCCAGCAATCTGTATTGAAATGTTTCCTGGAACCAAAATCCCAATAGGAAACAAGTGATAGTGGTCTTGTGTGTAAGTGTCTGCACTGGGAACATGGCAACCTGAATAAAATCCTGGTAGCCAAATACTTGAGCAAGGTTGCCAACCTAAAAAAAACCAAGGGGTTTGCGTCCGCACTCTGGAAAAAAAGGTACGCTGTCCACCCACATGTGCCCATTAGTTGTGCCCTAAAAAGCAGCCACAACCCGGGGAAAATAACTGCCCAGTGTCCAGGATTGCAACCACTCTTGCCACATCCTGGGCAAATACTCAAGGCTTACTTGCCTTCTCGTGAACAGGGACCATATTGACACCCTCGCTCATGCCCTGGCCGATTTCTGCAATCATTCCTTTGCCACAGGAGCCTTCCCCTCCCCTCTTGTGCACCCTCTTCTCAAGAACCCACAGCCAACCCCTCTCTTCCAGCTAACTACCGTTCAATCTCTATCACACCTTTCCTAGGTAAACTCCTGGAAAAGATGGCCATCTTCCAGCTTAACCTCCACACTGATTCTGTTGGTTGTCTTCATGACCATCAGTCTGGCTTCAGAGCGGTCAGGGGTATGGAAAATGCTCTCTTGAACATCCGTGAAGACCTGCTCTCAAACCTTGATTCTAATCTCCCCTCTGTCCTCATCCTACTCGTTCTCTCATCTGTCTTTGACACGGCCAACCATGCCATCCTGCTCAACTGCCTCCATGATAACCTGAGTATCACCGATCAAGCCCGGGCCTGGCTGACCTCTTTCCTCTCTGACCGACCCTCCCAAGTCCAATTTGGGTCCTTCCTTTCTCTATCTTACTCTCTACTTGCGGTGTTCCCCAAGGGTCTAACCTCTCTCCCTGGCTGTTCAACCCACAACTGGCACCCGTCGCCAACTGCATTGCTGCTCTCTGCTCCAACTTTCAGTGCTATGCAGACGACACTCAGCTCGTTTGTAGGCTCCCCTCAGCCACCTCCGAAAAAGAACAAGGAAGCAATATAGAATCTCATTCTATGTTATGTTATGTTATGTTGATTTATATCGCACACCGCTACCACCCGAGGGCAGTCTACAAGCACTCTATGTATAATGAAGAAAGCGTGTGAAACTAACTGGGAACAATTCTGAATATCTCCCATAGTAGAATGTTACAGAGAATCTGAGATTTCTTTTCACCAATGGCATAGGGAAAACTCAAGTTTCAATTACCTTACAATTAACACATTAAGCTGCATTGAAATTTGAAATGTTTATTGAATATACATATAGCACAAAGCTTTGTATAACATTTGATTTAAAAACACATGCTCATTACAATTAACCAATAAATCATTGCTGACAGCTTAAAATACATTGCGTTGTTTTACAAGTAATCTCAGTATAAACATTTAAAAATCTCAACAATGTGCATATAAAATCTAACAATAAAATAGATCAAGTTAATGTCATTGCCTTGTAGAAATTCATACCATAATCGAGGAAAATCAGATATGCTGACAGCATTGGTGTATGATTTAAAATATTGCAGCCAGAGACAATTTAAGGTTTCACATATAATTAATAGGTGAAACAGTGATTCCTCTAGTAAATTGCCACATAATCTACAATATTTATGGTTGTATTCAATTTTATTCGACCAACTTTTAGGTGATAATGCCACAGATGTATTGAATTTCAACAAAAGATAGACCCGAAATATATTAGGGCTTGGATATGCCAATATATATATTAAGCTGCATTACCTCTCCCTCCCTCATCTCGACTGTATGTCTGCATTCCAGGAGTGGTGTGCCACCAATGACCTCTGCCTCAACGCCAGAAAGACAGAGATCCTTCTCATCGGCACTCCCGCACCTTCCTTGCCTGTCACTCTCTGGCCAGCATTCCCTTGGCCCCCTTCCTGCTCCCACCTGTGAGGCTAAGTACCTCAGGGTCTTCTTCGACTCCATGCCCTTTTTACCACACATCACTGACGTCTCCAAGAAGTCAAACTACCAACTGCACCTCCTCAGGGGTATTCCTCCTTTCCTCTCCTTCCCCCGGAAGCTCACTGTCTCTAGAGCTCTGGTTCTCTCACATGCACGCAAAGGCATTCTGAGTCTACACACACACACACACACACACACGTGTGTGCACACTCACAAACACACACACTCACCTTATTGCAATGTGCTATCTATACATCCAGCATTTGCACATATAACACAAGAATGTAATAACTGAGGTGCTACCAACCCATACTAAGAAAGGGAGGGTAAATCACATTGAGGTTTTGAGTATTTTGCACAAAATCCCATTATTGAGAGTACTCAACTCAAGCTATTTTGAGTTTGTAGAGCCCTTACCTCTTAAAAAGGGTCTGATCGCACGTGTTTACTCTGCACTCCCAGAGATAGAAAACCTAATACTTTCTCATCAATCCACCTGGCTAAACCCAGGCTTTAACTTAGATAAAGTAGGGTTGGTGGACGATGTAAAGGGATGCTGTAAGAGATGCCAAGGTGGAGCTGCGGAAGGGTGGAATAAAAGGGGGGATAAACAGGTGGGCCCTCTGGAATCCATGTATAAGAATGAAAAGGGTTGGCATGGTTAAAAGGATTTCTCCAAACACAGGGAGTGGAGACTAAATGAAACATCTGGTTTGCCAGCTGGATCACCAGGGGGCATAGACATTTATGGGAAAAATCAGGGTCACCGGATATTCTTTTGAGCTATGATATTTTTATGTTACAAGAGACCTGGTTGACCTCGCCTATGTATTTAGATGGTTATCAGTTGTATGAAGTATTGCCCAAGAAGGGACCTCGTGGTCGGCCCCATGGAGACCTCATAATTGGGGTCTCCCAAGAATTAAAATCAAATAGCCAGATCATACATAGTGATAATGACAATGTCCTTGGTAATAAGGGTGAACAATGTGACAATTTGTTATTGATAAATATTTACATGCCGCCGGCAACTGGAGACCTAGACACAGTACATGTTGCCATTGAGGATATATGTGGTAATTGGGAGGAGAATGGAAAGACGAAAGCTAGTGTGGTACGGGGTGATTTAAATGCTCGATGTGTGCATGAACTAGAGAATGCAGCCTATAAGAATGTACAAAGTAAGTGTAATATGTTACAGAAAAAGAGAAACAATGGTAAGATATGGGTTGAATTTAAGCAAGATTGGGACCGAAGGGTGATGTTCCGGGAAACCCACTTGGAAAAATGGGGGAAGCTTTGCAGCATTACACTACTTTAGGAGTGAGGCAATGCTTGAGAAAGAGCTGAATATCACCTTTGTAAAAAACAGTGATCAGGCTGTACTCTCTCTTTCAATCAAGGTGGGTGAGGAGAAAGAATTTTTGAAGATAAATGGGGGCATAGATCGTAATTGTAAAGGTAATAGCATATCTTGGTCAGTTAAAAATCTAAATAAGATCACAGGGGTTGCATGGTACGCAACCCAGTACAATATCGATATGCTGACTTCTTTTACTCTCGATGAATTTGAGTAATCGCTAAAGTGGGTCGCTGACGGGTCTGTAGCATACAGGGGAAGGTGTACTACAGCTTCGAACAAGAAACACAGCAATGTCTTTCATGTCGCAATCTGTGGCGCAATAAGAGTAGTGGAAAGCACGGAGGATCCTCTAGTGATAAAAAAAGCAAAAGTAAAAGCTGAGAAGTGCCAGTAGCAACATTGGCTTAGAGGCTGGAGGTTTTCGATTAAAAATGCGCAATGGCAGACGATGCTGGGGATATTGTGGGGGAGAAATACCCTCACAATATAGCAAATCTTAGCCCAGGCTAAGGGGGCAGAGGCTAAAGAAATAATAAACCCTATTAAAGATGAAGCATGGCTATGCCACTTACACAAAGCTGTGTGTATTGCGGAAACTTAGTATGCTGATCCTAATATAGGAATGCCCAGGCCAAATGGCTTGACATATGAGAGCCTGTTGAATCTAATTAAAAAGCTGAAGAACTCCAGAGTCCTGAGGCCTAATGGTTTGACTAATTGTGTTTTTAAAAAAAGTGACAGAGGCGTGGGCAGAAATTCTGTTGGTCCTATTCAGGAGAATTTGTATTGACCACTATCGGCCATACTCATGGAGACAGTCTCTACTAGCCCCAATCTTCAATTAAGGAGACAGGAACATTTCGGATAATTATAAACTGCTCTCCATATTAGCGTCATGGGAAAACTGTCTGGTCACTCTTGTTGAAGAAGCTACAGGACTAGGCAAAATCGAAGGACGTTCTTTATAAATATCAAGTAGGTTTCAGCATTGGTTCATCCACGACACATAACATTAGGCTTTTAGATACATTTATGAGGGTAGCTGCAGGGAAGAATAGGCCACCTCTATATGGGATATACATGTTTTTTTTAAGGTGGCATTTGATAATGTTGATCAAGGGCTATTCTGACAAAAATGTAAAGGGATGCAGTGCTCTGATTGGTATGAGTGTATCTTAATAATAGGGGAGTTATATTCAGAGCGGTTGGTATAGATGTGTGCTGGCCCCCATGCTGTTCAATCTCTATCTGACAGAAATTCCCCTTCGTCTATCGACTAAGAGTAATTGTCCCCCTAAATTGGGAACTGAGCATGTGCCATGTGTATTGTATGCAGACTATTTGGTAGTCCTAGATGATACTTATCGATGAATGAAAGATACGTTAAATGAATAGCATAGTTATGAAGTATAGAACCAGTTGGTTATTAATGTATGAAAAACCCAAAGTATGCTGGTGACTGGCAAAATGTTTTAAACTTTAGCCGTGGTGACTAGATTGGGTAGAATAGAGTATGTGGACAACTAAATGCATCTCGGTCTAGAGATGTCAAGTGATGCCAGCTACTGTCGTATAAAGAATGCTAAGTAGAGGAAAGCTAGACAATTGGCAGCACTCCTGTAAATTTGCAAAGAAAACTGCTGGCTACACATTAGAGGGAATATTAACGCTTTATAGCCAATGCCCCATGTTATTATATGGATTGGAAGAATTGTGTAAAAGGGAAGTGGACTGGTTAAATCAGTTAAATCAATTGATGGGATTGTTCTGGAAGATAGTTTTTGTCCTACCTCCATCTGCTCCAATGGAGTATCTACGTTTGGAGCTGGGAATTATCTTTAAGCACTCAGTTGCTTAAGAAGAGACAGGATTTGTATATTAATCCCCACAGTGCCCGGTGTTGAAGGAATTGGGGTCCTACTATGAGTCGGAGAGAGTGGGCCGTGATAACAAGTTTGAAGTTTTACATTTTGATTTTTTTTTAATAGTATAAATTGGGAGCCCCGGTCGGACTCTTGGACTCATTTGGAGGAGATCAAGGATTCAATGCATAGGAAAGCTAATTTGTGGGACTGGAAAAATAATCACCAACATTTGTCCAAGTTACACAATTATACTGCAGTGGCACAAGTATCCTATTGGTATTTCAAAACTGAATGGTACCTGTTGTAGAGCCCGAGCCCAGCAGCAAGGAATGTCATGTTAGGATTGAATACTAATCCACAGCGTGTGCTTTCACTTCAAGGGACAAGGTTGGGTGTACCTTTGGAAAAGAGATTTTGTCGATTATGCTTATTGCCTGAGCCAGCATTGTGAGGTTCAAGGCCCTGCTTCCCGAAGGCAGGGTCATTCTAAAGAATCCGAATATACTGGCCAGAATTGTTCAGCGTGGGGTAGAGGGGTGAAGATCACACCCACCAACAGCGAATCCTGCACTGCTTGATGTTTCACGTAGCCTGTAATTTCCAGAAATAAAGAGAAACCTGTAAATAGGGAGTGCAAAAGAGGTTGGTTTGGATGGAAGGAAACAGAGACAAAGGACGAGAGAGCAACAAAGAAGTGAGATTTAGAAAACGTGAGAAGGGAGAGAGCACTTAGAGAAGACTGAAAGCAAATAAGGGAGGATGATAGAGAAAGGAATAAAGAGAAGAAAAAAAAAACACTAAGAGAAAGAGTGAGGGAGGAAAGAAAGAAAGAAAGATTGGGAGGAAGTCAAAATCCCGTCTGATGTTACTTCAAGACAGTCCATGAAGGAAGGGAATTCATGTAATCCTCTGACCTGGCAGTCTTATAAAGAGCTTATCATGTCCAACCTCAATCATTGTGATAGTGTTCCAGAGTTTTGCCTATGGTTTGTTGAGAAGGATGTGCTTAATATTTCGCATAGAAAAGAGGACACATGTTGTCCACCTGTCCAGGACGATAGGAGTAATTGTACTATGCTTAGTAAGGATAGCAACGAATCGCATGCTAATCCACCATGTGTATCCTGGAAGCCAATGTCCTTAACCATGCCAAGAGAAATTGTTGGTAGCAATACTTGGACTTCTGGTGGTAACGCAGCGTCTGGCAGAAATGTACAGTTTCAGAAAAGCTCAGGTGGCCCTGTAGGTGTTATGCCTAGGGCTGCAGCTGGGCTAGTGTCCTGATATGACATTCGCATTAAGAACTCTCAAATGCCTACTATTTTGGATAAGCATCTGGAAAATGTCATCATGGACAAATGGAACATTATTATTATGAATGTTGTCAGCCCGCAAGGAATGAGCCTAGAGAGGCCTTACGGAATAAGGTCTTGGCATGGCTTAGTCAGAGGGTAGGGCGTGGGTGCGTGTCATCACAGGACCAAAAGGTTCTTAAAAGAGTAAGGATTGAGGATTGGTGTGCCCCTAACAACAAAGACTGCGTAGTGGTGGACTGTGGTCACACTAACTTTCCTCAGTTCTTGGGTCTGTGTAATAATATGTTCGCTGTCCCTTCCAGTCTGAATATTGTGGTATAAGATTTTTAGTTGTGCAGTTTTATTACAGCAAAAATCATTCTTATCAGCTTTAAAGTACGTTTTTTTTTAGCTTGTTATCAAAATGTCCCCTTTTAAGCTTTGCTATGATTGTTCCTCTTTCTAATTCACCCTCTCGATATGTAGTCAGGATAATGTGGCCTTGTTTGTATTGTTTGTTCATTTGTATTTTTGCACTATATGTGTTATTGTTATTGTTGGTGCCCCAATGCTTACGGGCCTACTGCAGCGATTTACAAATAATAAAACTAAAATAAGGATGAAAAGGAAGCAGACGGTTAGTGATGTGGTTAAGCGAAAGTTGAGTGATTGATTGGATTGATTAGAGTATGGATTGATGGATGGTTGATGGATGGTTCGATCGATGGATGGATGTGTGTTAGTGCATTGATGGGATTTGGCAGGTGAAATCCCCATCAAACCCCATCAAACCCCATTGGTGATGAGGTTTGTTGGAGGGGTAGATTGATGGTTTCGTGGATGGAATGAGTTTGCTGTATGAATGGGGTTAGGTGGGTGTGTAATGTTTGGAGGATGGATAAGCTTGACTAGATGGACAGGTTTGGTGGATGGGATGATAGAAAGATGGATTGATGGGTGGGTAGATTTTGCTGTATGGGCGGGTGGATGCAGTTTGTGTATGCATGGAGATTGGTGGATAGGGTTTGTTGGGTGGGTGTGAATTGATTGATGTATGGCGTTCGATGCAGGGTGAGACAGATGAGGTTTAGCGGGCAGAGAGATAATTGGGGTTTGGTGGGGAATTGATGGATGGTATTTGGTGGAAGGAAGGATGGGCTTTGGTGGAAGGGTGGATGATTGTGGGTTTGTACATGGATGTGTGCCCTTTGGTAGCTGGGTGGATACGTGAGAATAGGTGGATGGATGTATGGATGGTGTTTGGTGATGGATGTATTTTGTGTGCTAGACAGGGTTTTTTGAATGGATGCATGGGAGTTGATGGGCTGATTGATGGGGTTGGATTGCATGGATGTCGTTTGGTGGATGGATGGGTATTGTGGATGGATTGGCTATTTGGATGGGTGGGCTCGTCTCAATTGATGAGTGGGGTTGGGTGGGTGGATGTGGTTTCTGAATATATGGATATTTGGGGTTGGATAGGTCTTGGTAGATTGGCAGAGGAGATCTGTCAGATGGATTGATGGAGTTTGGTGGATGTGTGGATATAAGTTTTGACTTATACATGATCATTGGTGGGTGTGTGGTTGTATGGGGTGGTGGGTGGATGGACACAGTGTGGTCGATGGGCTGAACATGGTAGAGAGGTTGGTGGTATTTTGATGGATGGATGGGGTTACTTGATAAATGGACATATGTGATTTGCCATGCAGGTTAATGTAAAGAGATCTTGTATGATGCATCTCTACCCTTTTTGCTGCCATGATGCACGTATGATTGATGGATACATGTGGATGGGGCTTGGTGGATAGATTGCCACATCACTGCCAATCAGGAGAGCACTGTATTGCCCCAACATTTCACACTTACAAGTCCCAATGGGACTTGGCTCCTGCTGGCCAATAACAAGCAGTTCTGCTGTCTGCAAGGGTTGGGCTAGCGAACCCCATACAGACGACAAGTCGTGAGAGCTTGGGTGCTGCTTCTGGAAGCCTGACAAACTAACTTCCCTTAAAGATGCGTATTCAGTGGCCACCAGTTTCTGATGTTACTGGTGCAACCTCTGAGACCCAATGTGTCCCAGAAAATGAGAAACCCAAGAATGTGTTGGTACCAGAGCCATTTGTTGGCTGTGGGTGGAAGGTACAACAGTGTGCATCTTTCTTCTGTGTATTTATTTGTGCAAAGGTAAATGATCTGTGCATCCCCATCTGTTGTGCAGTGTCAACTCCCCTTTGTGAATATCAGGAACCAAACACGTGCCCATTTTAGACACTGAAAAATTGTTCTGTGGCAACGCCATTCTATAGTTGCTTCATGTGAGCTTCAAATTGCACTCCAGAGACGTAGCTCAGCATGTTAATCACTAGCCTGACACATCTGTTTAACCTAGGAAACAGAGGTTAGGATCATGTCAGTGCTAACCCAGCCCATCCAAACCTATGCAGTAGCACTTAAAACCTTTGTGTTTACAGAAAAACCATTGGGTTAGGAATAGTAACACTCGTTACATAGCCCAGGTGTATCCTTGCAAAAATAGCTCAGTAAACTAAGCACTTGCCAGGCATATATTGACAGCCTGCTATTCGATAACATTCCTATCAGGACTGATGCAGCCTTCCATCCTGTGGGCATGGAATGACTGGGCTTAAACATATCACTGAAACCATACCTAAAACATGTGTGCGTAAACGCATTCTATTGCTGCACACACAAAAACATGTGAGGGAGCATTCCTTTTCAGTCAAGTCTTGTCAGTATTATAATGTTTTTTGAAAGTTGCTATTTATTGAGGCACTCAGCCTTGAAGCTGTTGAGAGCACTTGCTCAGAATCTGAGTGAAAGGTAAGCTCTGAGAAGATCCTATTGGTTTATGCCTTAGCTGCTATTGCCACTAAAGACAGTGTTTCGTGCATTGGTAGATGGATAAGGTTGACTGGATGGATGGATCTATAGATTTGTGAATTGAATGTTCAAGTTGTCCCATGGGCCTAGCAGTCTCCTGTCTTCCATGGAGATATAAGCAGATCTACTCTTCAGGGGGGGAGGCCTGTTTCTGACAGTGTCTCTTCTGTCAGGGGAGGGGTTTCCTTCTGACACCGACTCTCCCCTTGAAGGACAGAGTTTTGAGTGGGAGGGACGTTATTGTGATACAGAGTCTTCTCTTTCAAGGGTGGGGGGGCTTTATTCTGAGACGCGGTCGACTGATTACATTTTAAAGAGCTCTTTCCCATACATTTCCCCATCTCTAGTGGGAGATGTTGTTCTGGTACAGAGTCTCCCATGTTAATGGAAAGAGCTTATTCTGATATCAAGTCTGCGCCCTTCAAGGGAGAGTGAATTCAGATAGAGCGTATCCCCCTTCCAGGAGGAGGTTTGATTCTGCTAGCAAGTCTCCTCCTTCAAGGGAGAGAGTTTATTCTGAGATGGACCCCGTTCAAGGGAGAGCGCTGTTCCTGACACAGAAGATACCCCTTCAAGTGGGAACGTTTTTTTCTACTACAGAATCTCACCTTTCAAAGTGGAGGTTTTATTTTGATACACACCGGGGTGTAGAAATTAAAAGCCTCCTTCCAGGGGGTGACTTTACACTATATGAAAACAGACACTGCCTGACTGAATTTATCTAAAATCCTCCCTAGAAAGGAGGAGACTGTGTATTAAAACAAAAGCAAGATGGGAGATTTGAGAAGGGGTCAAATTAAGTTTCTATCATCCAGAGAACACATACTACAGGGGAGATTGCATTTCAGAATAAGTTCTCCTAGGGCAGAGTTTACTCAAGCAATAAAACCTGTGTTGGGGGATTTACCCCAGGAAACAGCTGAGGTTTCCTTGGGTAAAAGGTGTCCGGGATAATACAAGGAGGTAAAGCCCCCTACTCTAGGGGTATTTGGTACCTTCGGGCTGGCTGCACAAGGAGCTTGCACCCGGTGTACTAATCAGGCACAAGATGGCCGGGGAAAAGAAGGAATAGCACTAGGGAGAAGCTCTGATATGAGACGCGATGAAGAGCCCGTTGCCATAGACATCAACGTTGCCTGCGACATGAGGTAAGTGGTAGCCAGTTTTGGATAGTGGAGATGCGTGCAGCACGCGCAGGGAGCCGCAACGAGGTGGACGGCGTGATTGCAGTCCGGGTTAGTGCAGTGACAAGATGGAGTTTGGCAGTAAGATGTAACTAGAGTCTGCAGGTTGCAGGGAACCTGGAGACATCGTCAAAACTCTTTAGTTTTACCAAGAAATATAGCTCTGAATTTCACCAAGAGAGAGCGCCACATCGTTCGTTCGTTCGTTCGTTCGTTCGTTCGTTCGTTCGTGCAAGCTTTATCTCAACCAAAGAAGTCACAAAAGCCGCACAATAGACAAAGAAACGGATACAATACAACAGTTAAAACAATATACAAATAAAGTGCAGCATCGAACAATTTGTGCAAATTATGCAGAAAAATACTTCTAGAAATACTGTGCAAAATGGGCAAGCCATTCCAATATCAACAATGTGTGCAAATTATACAGAAAAATACGCGTCTAAAAATACTGTGCAAAAAAGGCAAGCAATTCATATCTCAACACTTCGTGCAAATTATGCACTGTGCAAAATAAGCTAGAGATACCAATCTCAACAATTTGTGCAAATTATGCAGAAAAATATTTCTAAAAATACTGTGCAAAATGGGCAAGTGATTCCAATCTCACAAATGTGTGCAAATTATGCAGAAACATACTTCTAAAAATACTTTGCAAAATAGGCACGTGATTCCAATCTCAAAGTTTCAGAGCATAGAATCAGTTAGCAGCATCCTATCATTGAAGTGCAAAATATGCAAGCTCTGCAGTTTTACAAGAGGCGATGGACGGTGTTTCACATGCATAGAAATACCAGAAAATAAATACCTGTCTATATCGCAATCTAGCGAGAGAGATGACATCACTATCAGGGGTATTCAAAATAAAGTCTCTGGGGAAGAGTTCATTCTGAAATAGAATCTCTCAGACAGGATTGCATTTTCATTCCGATTGTGTAGTCAAAAACTGAGATGTAGTAGGTGTAACTAAAGCAAGCAAGAGCAAAATGTGAGCGGTTTGTGCACGTGTAATGCAAGTGTATACAAGGCACAACACAATGGACAAAACTCTTTCAAAAATCGGTTCCATTTTCCACCTGCAGGTTATGCAGACTCGGTTTTCCTTAGTGGGGCCAGTGATATTTCTTGAATGACTGTTTAGTCAGAAAAATAAAGCGTTGGTAGATATGATAAGAACTAAAGTGACACGGTTGGGCACGTGCAACTACGGACTATGACGACATCGTTGTATGTGATAGTAGAGGGAGTAAACTCATGCAACTAGCAGAAGTGTTCAGCATGGATGTGAGTGACTGACACGTGCAAGCAATACATCCTTCAAGAGCATTGGGAGTCCGGATAACTGCGCTTGAGCGATCACCTAGGAAATTATACTGTGACAAAATCCCAGAAGTAAGACATGTCGTGCCAAAGGACAAACTAGATGAAAAAGCAATTTTACGCAGGGTGACCACATGGCAGCAGACACAGATTCTGCTCGAGGCAGTGCTAAAAATAAACTAACTGCATGTTTCCTTTGTTCGAGTTTTCTTTTTCCCTCAACTAACCGCATTTCTACTAGGAAGAAAGTCAGTGGATACAATTTCCCAGAGAATGTCCTTGTGGGAGATTATAGAATAGGTTTTCCGCAGAGGACTCTCGATTCTCCAACTATGAATTGTACTATATTTCAAAAGCCCAGAGAATATAGATGAAAAGACAGCAGAGTACTAGATTAAAAGGCCAGAGAGTGCTAAATCAAAAGGACACAGAGTGCTACATCAAAAGACAGCGGAGTACTAGGTCAAAAAACAAAAGAGTATTGTATTAAACGGCCACAGAGTGCTATATCAAAAGACAAAAGAGTACTAGATCAAACGGCTGGAGAGTACTAGATCAAAAAATCCACAGAGTACTAAATCAAAAGGGCACGGAGTGCTAAATCAAAAGACAGCAGAGTACTAGATCAAAAAGAGTACTAGATCAAAAGGCCACATAGTGATAGATCAAAAGATAGTAGAGCACTAGATCAAAATACAAAAGAGTACTAGGTCAAAAGGCTGGAGAGAACTAGATCAAAAGGTCACAGAGTGCTAAATCAAAGGACAGTAGATTACTAGGTCAAAAGCCTGGAAAGTACTAGAACAAAAGGTCACAGAGTGCTAAATCAAAATGACACAAAGTGCTACAACAAAAGACAGTAAAGTACTTGATCAAAAACAAAATAGTATAATATTAAATGGCCACAGAGTGCTTGATGAAAAGACAGTAGAGTACTAGGTCAAAAAACAAGAGAGTATTATATTGAAAGGCCACAGAGTGCTACATCAAAAGACAGTAGAGTACTAGGTCAAAAAACAAAAGAGTATTGTATTAAAAGGCCACAGAGTGCTATATCAAAAGACAAAAGAGTACTAGATCAAAAGGCTGGAGAGTACTAGATCAAAAAATCCACAGAGTGCTAAATCAAAAGGGCACGGAGTGCTAAATCAAAAGACAGCATAGTACTAGATCAAAAAGAGTACTAGATCAAAAGGCCACATAGTGATAGATCAAAAGACAGTAGAGCACTAGATCAAAATACAAAAGAGTACTAGGTCAAAAGGCTGGAGAGAACTAGATCAAAAGGTCACAGAGTGCTAAAACAAAGGACAGTAGAGTACTAGGTCAAAAGTCTGGAAAGTACTAGATCAAAAGGTCACAGAGTGCTAAATCAAAATGACACAAAGTGCTAGAACAAAAGACAGTAAAGTACTTGATCAAAAACAAAATAGTATAATATTAAATGGCCACAGAGTGCTTGATGAAAAGACAGTAGAGTACTAGGTCAAAAAACAAGAGAGTATTATATTGAAAGGCCACAGAGTGCTACATCAAAAGACAGTAGAGTACTATGTCAAAAAACAAAAGAGTATTGTATTAAAAGGCCACAGAGTGCTATATCAAAAGACAAAAGAGTACTAGATCAAAAGGCTGGAGAGTACTAGATCAAAAAATCCACAGAGTGCTAAATCAAAAGGGCACGGAGTGCTAAATCAAAAGACAGCATAGTACTAGATCAAAAAGAGTACTAGATCAAAAGGCCACATAGTGATAGATCAAAAGACAGTAGAGCACTAGATCAAAATACAAAAGAGTACTAGGTCAAAAGGCTGGAGAGAACTAGATCAAAAGGTCACAGAGTGCTAAAACAAAGGACAGTAGAGTACTAGGTCAAAAGTCTGGAAAGTACTAGATCAAAAGGTCACAGAGTGCTAAATCAAAATGACACAAAGTGCTAGAACAAAAGACAGTAAAGTACTTGATCAAAAACAAAATAGTATAATATTAAATGGCCACAGAGTGCTTGATGAAAAGACAGTAGAGTACTAGGTCAAAAAACAAGAGAGTATTATATTGAAAGGCCACAGAGTGCTACATCAAAAGACAGTAGAGTACTATGTCAAAAAACAAAAGAGTATTGTATTAAAAGGCCACAGAGTGCTATATCAAAAGACAAAAGAGTACTAGATCAAAAGGCTGGAGAGTACTAGATCAAAAAATCCACAGAGTGCTAAATCAAAAGGGCACGGAGTGCTAAATCAAAAGACAGCAGAGTACTAGATCAAAAAGAGTACTAGATCAAAAGGCCACATAGTGATAGATCAAAAGACAGTAGAGCACTAGATCAAAATACAAAAGAGTACTAGGTCAAAAGGCTGGAGAGAACTAGATCAAAAGGTCACAGAGTGCTAAATCAAAGGACAGTAGAGTACTAGGTCAAAAGCCTGGAAAGTACTAGATCAAAAGGTCACAGAGTGCTAAATCAAAATGACACAAAGTGCTAGAACAAAAGACAGTAAAGTACTTGATCAAAAACAAAATAGTATAATATTAAATGGCCACAGTGTGCTTGATGAAAAGACAGTAGAGTACTAGGTCAAAAAACAAGAGAGTATTATATTGAAAGACCACAGAGTGCTACATCAAAAGACAGTAGAGTACTAGGTCAAATAACAAAAGAGTATTGTATTAAAAGGCCACAAAGAGCTATATCAAAAGACAAAAGAGTACTAGATCAAAAGGCTGGAGAGTACTAGATCAAAAAATCCACAGAGTGCTAAATCAAAAGGGCACGGAGTGCTAAATCAAAAGACAGCAGAGTACTAGATCAAAAGAGTACTAGATCAAAAGGCCACATAGTGATAGATCAAAAGATAGTAGAGTACTAGGTCAAAAGGCTACTGCGTACTAGATCAAAAGGCCACAGAGTGCTAAATCAAAAGGACAAGGAGTGCTAGATCAAAAGACAGTAGAGTACTGGTTCACAAAACAAAGGAGTACTATATAAAAAGGCCAGAAAGTGCTAGATAAAAAGACAGTAAAGTACTAGATCTAAAGACAAAAGAGTACTAGGTCAAAAGGTTGGAGAGTACTAGATAAAAAGGCTGCAGGGTTCTAGATCAAAATACTTGGAGTGCTAAATCAAAAGACAGTAGAACTGAGTGTTGCTGGTTGCTGGATACTCTGTTGTTATTTTCAACAATTTCGCCCATGAATTGTATCCCGTGTATCCCGTGTCTCTGTGAATCAGAGTCTGCTTAACATCTTCTTTGCCAAGGAGGAGGAGTTCCTTCTCAACTACAAAGACTGCATTTGGAGCGGAGCGAGCGGAGTGAACAGAGTATGGCTGGTGTTGGCGGTGGAGCTGTGAAGGCACCGCAGCTGCACCCACTGCCTGCAGCCCAGTGAAGCCCATGAAGGTAAAAAGCGCATGACTCCTCCCTCTGCACGCCGCCTGTAATCTGTTTTCCCATTATAGGTGCGGACTGCTGCAACTTATTTCTGTGGTACAATAGAGGATTGAGAAATAAGTGCCCGTATAACACTTTGGCCATCTTTCTGTTGCCATTCTCCTAAGAATTGAGGCAATAGCCTAAAACAGTGCATCGAAACGGGACGTGAGAACTGTGGCCAAATTAGAGCATGTGGAAGTGACCGTGGACCAGAACCCGAACATTGTGGCCAATTGAGGCCGTGGGGAAGTGACTGCGGGCCCCTGTGCCTTGAGCTTCCTGCGGACCCGAAACCAATCATTGTGGCCAAATTAGAGCGTGTGGGAGTAACTGCGGGCCCGTGTGCCTTTGAGCTTTCTCTTCACTCGCCATTCGGCATCTATATGCATAAGTGAGTGCATTGAACTGTAAACGTTATTTCGGCCCAACTCTACCTACAAGGAGGAAAAACTAGCAAACATTTGGTACAAGTGAAAGTTAGATTCAGGGTTTGCTCAGGGTACAACTTCTTCTGATTGCAACCAAGTTCAACCTCAAATGAGGTATTTGTATTTGAACCAGTATGAATATGTTTTAATACATTGCTTGTGTTTACATTTGCTATATATATATTTTCTTCTTTCAAAATGAGTATGCCTGAATAATGTTAATATGCAGGAATAACCAATATGGAAGGAACGTTTTGCTGGACTCAGAGTTGGTCTATAGCCATAGGATTTAACTGCATTGATTGGTAATGTAAATTCGGGCCACCTTTTTGCAGATCCTTCTACACAGGGTCACACATAAATGGTATGCACGGTCACTTAAAATGATAATGAAGCATGGCATGCGGAACAGGGATATACGAACTCTTTATCATGAACACGTGACCGCTGGTATTTTTTCATTCACAATATATATTTAAGAAATCGACCGCTGTTAAGCAGTGGAACACTTATTACGTGCAATCGAAGCACCGGCTATCACAGTGAACAGAACTAATGTCCAAATCTCGCCTTAATTTGGCAGTTCGTTCTGTGGGACAATTTCATTGTAATTATACAATAAACAAAAACATTTCAATCCACGGAGTATGGCGGACCGTAACTTTTGTATATGTAAATATTTCAATCACGACTATGAAAAAAATATTGCAGGTTATGGCTTTCTTACTGGAGGACTTTATGGGTAAATTAACATAAAGGCCTTACTTAATAACTTTATTGAACCAAGTGTTATCCCTCGAATGTATTTAAAAATAACATTAGAGACTCCATTTCAAAATTGCGCTCCTCATAAACGAACAGGACATAGACGAGGGACTATTAAAGCTGCTATGGAAATGAGATAAACATACTCCGACCCGCACGGCAGCGTTCTCACTAAGGGAGCCGACGCGAGGGAAGATGCTTGAAGCTGAGCCAGGTAAGACGGCAAGGGGACGTTATTTCATGTCCGCGAGCCTGAATTTAAACATATGGAATCAAGATATGCTCGTGCATCTAATTGGATGTAGGCTGAACATTGATATAAAGAAACAGGCTCTCTGACTGCCAATTGTGGATTTATTAGTGTATTGGCAAAAGCTAATGAGAACTATTTACATATACATTTAAGTTCAGAACGCCATAAGATACGTGGAGTGTGACCCTTTTAGATAATCATCACCTCTTTTGTTTTCAGGGATTATCCCGTGAACTAGATATTCACACAATGAGAATTCTAAATGGTAAGCCGGTATCATTTATATATACTAATATATGCAATAAAATGTCTCTCTTTTTAAATACAGACACAGTATCAGGAGATATGTCTGTGGCATTAATATCTACATATATATACCAGCTAAAACGTGTTCTGTGGTGAAAAGTGGCATAAACTTGATACTTTTCGTGTTAAACTGGGACTCTTAGAATATGCACTAATGGGATCACAATGAAACATAAGGGGTTTGAGCATATACATACTTATTGTCACATTGAACTAAGGAATATGGTACTTAAGTTAAAAATGAAAATGAAAATGAAACAGTAAGATATTCAAAGGTCATTTGAACTAATCTATGGATACTTTTTGTTTGTTTTCTCCCTTTTTGTTCCGGGTTTGCATTTATTTATTTATTTATTTATTTATTTATTTATTTATATGTTTTATTGTTTTTAATAACTTTATGGATTGTTAGGAATATTACATGTGACTAAATAACATGCTCTGCAATCTTATACTCATTTCCGACTCCTCCCACATTTACAAAATGCATTTTGTTTGACTATTGTAATTTATATGTTTGTAGGATTGAATGTTTAAATTGAATAAGGATTCAAACTGCCCAGATATTTTTGTTTTGAAAAGGGCCCTTGAGAGGCCGAAACACGTGTTAACAATTAAAGGTCATAGTACACCATTTGCTGTTTTGCTAGAACTTTATTTCTTCAAAAAGGAAAAAGAAAAACCTTTTTTACAACTAAATTGATCCCTTTGGGGCCCAGTCACTGGGTGGTTCATTCTTAAGTTATTTGGTACAAGTTGTTAGTCCTTATATTGGCTATAAATCTTAGCAATACCTAATAAGGACGGAGACACAACATTTCAAATCTAAAGTTAAAAACTACAATCTAGGATGCCACCAACCCAATCAAAGAAAAAACAGTTGACTGTTGAAGTACTAAAAAAACAGACAAACAAGCAGAAAGGAAGAAACAAGGTCCCACAGTTGCAAACTCCACAATCACCTGTGGTAACATCGGAGGGGACATTAGGAGATTTGATTAGTTTGACTGACACAGTGAACGAAATTCCACAACAAAAACAACAAGAGCTTCTTAATGCAATTTGTGCTAGTTTGGTCATAGCAGAGGCTAAACAACCAGCAGCAGATAGAAACATTGAAAAAGCATCTAATAATTTACTCGAGGCTGCTATAAGACCCCAAGTCCCTCTACCAGATGATCACAGTATGGGGGTGAAGATGGTCACGCCAGGTGTCTCACATAGGCTACACAGTTTCTTTAAACCAGTGAGTGCCAGTACTCTTGCAAAGAAAGTGCGACCACATTTGGTAAGGAATGAACCAAGGAACGATGGTGGAAACAATATGAGTGATATAAGTTTCTTGGAAGGAGCTGGGGACTTAGGTTGTGTGGAAGAGGTGGTAACTGAGGATATGCAGCCGGTACCATCCTCTAGTATGACCCACCCAGCATTGAGTCTGGCTAGTCCTCAAGGACAGTGCTATGGCAATAATATGATGGGTTTGCCCTCAGAATTGGTGGAACTAATGTCTTTAAGCAATTTAGCATAAGGGCCGGATGTGAGCAGAACAAATACACTTCATCATACGCTATGTGAAGCCGATGAATGTATACAACTCTCATCACCTTCTATATCGACACTAAACACCATACTGAGTGCACAAGTAGCCCTGTATGATAACATCAGAGATGAAGTAAGAGCTCACACTCGGATTCTGCCGGAGCTGAATGTAAATATGGATATATTGAGTACTAGCCACTTTGATATGAAAATAACTTCAGAAATCGTCATGGAAAAAGCTGTAGGAACCAGCGACGAGGTAGAGCAAATTGATTCATCCCGTAAAAGAACTTATGCTGGAAAAAGTACCCTCCCCAAAGATATCCAAAAGAGCTAAAAAGAAAACAAAGAATGGGAGAAGGAATCAATTAAAGAAAGATTCAAGAAAGTACCTAAGAGATGTACTAAGCCATTCAGAAATTAAAGTTATCGGAAGAAGGGATCAAGAGTGGAGTAAAATGGGGGAAGGTATGAGTAAAGCAAAAGATGAAAAGACAAGGTTGGTGAGCATTGAAAATGACTCATCTTCAGATGCAGACTCCTCAAAATGTTCCAATAGCCTGATTGTAGTAGGAAAATACTTGATGGCTGACAGTTATAGCTCCAATCAAACATGCAATTAAAAACATCAAATAAAGGAAAGTCTCACATCCCAGGACTTGTTTTTGATAAAGATGAAGGAAGTTGGAGCAAAGAGTGTGAGTGAGAATAACACTCGGACACTATCCAGCAAGCCTGGTGACCATGTGAACGATAAGATTGCAATGATATTATTGCCGCCTAAGGTGTCACAAATCTCTGGTCTGTCCACAATGTCTAGGTCACTTTCCAATTCAGTCTCCCCCCCCTCCTCCTCACCTGAAGAAATGACCTTCTTCTTTCTTTCTTTACTGTAGGATTTCTTTTTTAGTAGTTATGGTCTACCGCGGAACGACGCCACAATGGTTGTTGGAAAATTTTGGAAACCAGTGGCTCCGGATCTGCGATAATCGGAGGGGAAAAAAGTTGCAACGCGAGTTGCCTGCGGAGTCGGAGCCCTGATAACCCTGGTGGCAGCCATCTTGGGAAAGACTAGCGCGCAGCCTAGCGTTACGGCTCAAATGTGGAGGAACAACTCAATGGCAGCTGAGCCTCCACCAATACCAATGCTTCGTGAAAAAGGGGCGCATCAAACAACTCCAAAGAACTCATGAAGTATAATGACGATATGACAACAGCCAAGGAAAAATGGGCAGCAATATTTGACTCACACTGCCGCTTAGGGTCCCATTGACCAAACACAGACTGGTGCTCCAATCACACAAGGACAGGATCCCAGCCCTATGATGCCTACAAATGAGCAATGTGCCAACCAGGGCACAGCTATAGTCGATATGCTTAGGTCAGAAAAAGGTTGCACATTGCAGCTATGGCAGCAAACCCTGGATGTTCCAATGGACAGATTAAGAGAGCTGTTTGGTCCCCCAAAAGCAGTGCCTAAAGATAATTCCCAATTATTTAGAAATTCTAAATTGGGACAGATGCAGCCTCTAAGGATAAAAGAGAATCTTGATGGGAGGAGCCACGGGACTCAAGAGCAAAATATCATGTATCTGGAAATGTGCCCATATGTGGATCTTAATATTGTACTTAATATATATACTATTCTGATGTTACTGAGACAGGCCAGTAGTCTGGCAAAAATGTCCTCACATGATATGCTTTAGGTTCGTTTTCCTTTTGAGGATAGATGTGACCTTGCAGAAGTGGGTTGGAGGTCCTCATTTGTTAAACGTATGGTATTAGATGAAAGAGAGGAAATAATGTAGTTTGGTTGTGTGGTTTATGAAGAATGCCAGGAAGTGAGAAACATTTTCTGTGAATTGAATGATGGAATGAGGCAATGTGACAATGGAAGGAAGAAAGTTGATGCAAGAGTTATGATGGAGGCTGTATAGGTAGGTAACATGAGGACCGTGAAAGATGTTGGGTATAAAATGGAGGCTAGAGGTGCAAGGGGGAGTCACGTGATACCTAGTCCAGCAATTGAACAACATGGACTGGTGCAAACAGTCCTTCAACTGCTAAAAAATGAATTAATGGGAACAAGGGAGTCTCAAGCTAATCTCTGACACAAGGGTGCCTCAAATGTTTAGATTGGAACACAATAGGCTTTAATAGCTTCCTGGGGTTTGAGGATGCCAATTGCATTTTTACAGAATATGATATAACGTTTCAGGAAACCTGGCTAACTACCACCTTATGCCGCAATGGTTTTAGTATAATGCAGCAACTAGCCAAGAAACCCAATAAGGGTAGGCCAATGGGTGGATTCTTAGTGGCTTCAAGAAATTCAAAAAGTATTTCATCCCACATAGTCTCCAAAGTTATAGAGGGGATCCTTGCTGTCAACATGGAGATTCTCTGTGAGGGTAAAAGAAAGAAGGAAGCTACTGGTGTTAAACCTGTATTGGAACAATCAACTGGAAACATTAGATAGTTACATCTTTCATATTTTCCAAATTATTGGTGAGTGGCAAATAGAGGGTGACCCACTGCTCAGGCTTGCGGGGGACCTTACCAAAGACTGTGTCAATAATAATACTCGCTCAAAAAAGATTGATCGAGTGAATGGGCAAAGTGGGAGATTCTGTGTGATACTTGGGATCTCCATATTGTTAGTGAGATAATGGCTGTTAACATAAAAATTGTCCTCACGTGGAATAGGCGAAACTCTCATTCTACAATTGACTTTGTTATTTAGTCAAGACCTTTATTAGACCTATGTGAAAAATTCTGAGTGAAAAAGACCACCCCAAGGGATCACGATATGCTGATTACCATCTACGCAATGAATGTTAATTGCTCTTTAACCCTTGCACCTGTAGATCTGATGGTTAATCCAGCTGGTAACAAGATTCGGAAGTACAGATGCAACATTGAATTTGAAATTGTCAAATTATGTAGAAGGAGCAACAGCGGGGGCTTTGATCAACGACTGCTCAGCAGAACATTTTAGCGACTTTCTTTTGTCCTTTGAAACACCAAATACAATATGTAGTTTAACAAACTGGCACAAACATGCTTTTGACAAAGAAGTCAAGCTAAATAAGAAAAAAACGGAAATATTATCTGAGGCAACTTAAAATGAATGAGCTTGGGTCAAAACAATACCAGTTACATAAAAAGGAGATTCAAGTCAGCATATAAGTGCTGGCTAAGGAGCCATAGATATCTGCTGAATAATTCATCCAGGGAGATGATGCTAAAAGTATTTTTGAAAAAGGATACTGAGCAGTTAGAAAGGTACCCTGTCCTATAAAGGGGATACCATTAAACTGTTCCCAGACTTTTCAGATAAGGTGCAGGCGGCCAGGAAAACTTTTTTGGATGTCAAGAAGAGGATGAGGGAAAGGTGCCTGAAATACGCAATGCTGTTCCCGGCTAAGTTACTTGTGGTATATGATGGCAAGTCGATGTTTTTTCAAACCCTGGAGGAGGCTTCCTCCTTTCTTGATATGCTGCCACAGTCTCCTGCGTCGCGGGTACAGGTGGATTGAATGGGCGCAGGCAGAGTAAACTTTCTTGTTGTGGTAGTCATATGGGGTAACAGGGGCTACTGCTGAGCATGGAGATGACTATCCTGGTGGGGTGCGGGGGAGGTTGGGCTCCTAGCTGTCCCTTGCGCGAAAGCTGTGTGTGTTCTATTTGCGGGGGTAGGGATGCCGGACTGTTGGGGTTTCCGGCAGGGTGGGTGGGGATTGTGTGTTGTGGGTTGGGTTTATAGGGGGAAGGGGTTGGGTAGGGAACGCGATCACTGGCAGGTTGGGGGGTTGCTGGTAATGTGGGGGAGGTAGGAGGGGGGTGTTGGGGGGTTTGGTGGTGCACATGTGCGGGCTGGAAATCCATGACCTTGAGCGTGGATGGACTAGAGGTGCTCTAATGTTCCCATATGGCGACACTGAATTGTATAACTTGGAATGTCAGAGGCTTGAATAGTTGGCCTAAGTGTCGGAAGGTCTTACACTACTTGGAGCGCCATAAGGTGGGGGTGGCTTTTCTTCAAGAAACCCACTTGACCACGGCCACTGAGTCTAAGTTTGGCAAGAGCTGGGGTTATCACCAATATTATTCTTCCTATTCTTCTTACTCTAGGGGGGGTGTATTTTGGTACATAAGTCGGTGGGTTTTCGTCTGGTCAAGGTTGTGAAAGACCAAGAGGGCAGGGCACTTGTGGTACAAGGAGTAGTCCAGGGGAAATTGTACACATTAATAAGCTATTATGATCCTAATCATGATACGTTGGAGTCCCTCGATTGGGTGGAGAGGCAACTAGGGGCACTACCTGATGGGGAAATTATTTGGGCAGGAGATTTTAACTTGGTCCTGGATGCCTCGTTAGACAGAACCGGCGAGGCAGTTCGTCCTGGGGGTACGGCTTCCTCCAGAATTCGGGGCATGCTCACGGTGTGGGATATGGAAGATATATGGAGGGTGAGAAATCCTGAGGCGTGTCAGTTCACGCACTATTCAGCCCTGCATGGTTCGGCCGCCCAGTTGGATTATTTCCTAGTGTCCCGCGCAATTATTGGTCAATCTGTGGGGGTCGGTATTCTGGCCCGCACTTTGTCGGATCACGCTCCTGTTCTGTTGTCCATTCGTGTTGAAGGCAGAGATAGGGAGAGGCCGCCCTGGCGGTTTAAAAGTGAGGTACTTATGGATGTGGTCTTTAAGGAGGAATTGTCGAAGGCTATTGAGGTGTACTTTGAGGTCAATGAGGGGTCAGTATCGTCGGTGGGTACCCTATGGGAAGGGTTTAAGTGTGTGATCAGAGGTGAATGTATTGCTAAGGAACTGGGCTTATTAAAGAAGCTACGGAAGGATCTGGCGGTCACGGAGGACGAAATACGGGCTCTGCAGGAAGGGGCGCTTGTTCCGAATGCAGCTCAAAGGGGAGTTATTAAACAGAAGCTCCAGGAATTTCATACTTTGGCTCAGCGAGAGGTTAAGTTTATGTGGGATAGGGTGGCTCCTCGGCAATACGGGGAGGGACAGGCCCCGGGCGGTCGCTCGCACGACTTATTCGGCTGGGTAGTCGGGAGAGCAGAGTGACGTCGATCACAGATGGAGGGGGTGCGGTTCATTATGAGGACAAAGGGATTCTTCGTGAGTTCCAGGAATTCTATGGTAAGTTATATTCATCCCTGCTTAACAGTTGCACAGGCAGATATAGAGGCGTTTCTCGATGAGGTGGGGCTGTATTGGTGCTCGGAGGAACAGAGGGGCTGGTTGAATAGACCGGTGACACTGGAGGAGGTATTGGAGGCTATTAGGTCGTTGCCGAATGGGAAGGCCCCGGGTCCTAACGGCTTTACCGCCGACTTTATAAGTGTTATGCGGACAGATTGGCACCATATCTGCTACGGCTGTACCAAGAGGCGGCATCTTCGGGCGGTTTGCCTGACTGCCTTAGAGAGGCTGTAGTGGTGGTGCTGTTGAAGCCGGGTAAGCCGGGGGACGACTGCTCGTCTTACCGGCCGATCTCACTTATTAATCTCGATAATAAGATTTTGGCGAAGATTGTGGCGAGGTGGCTGGCGCCGCTTATGCCCACCTTGGTGAGAGCCGATCAGGCTGGATTTATCCCAGGGCGTTCGACCTCGTTTGGGCTGCGGAGGATGTTTGGTCTGATGGCGGCGTTACCATCGGGGGACCCGGCGGTGGCGGTCCTATTGGACGCTGCTAAAGCTTTTGACTCTGTGGAATGGCCATTTTTGTTTACGGTTTTACGCAGGTTGGGCTTGGGCAATTTCTTTGTCTCCTTGGTTTTGCTCTTATATACCTATCCAGTGACTAGGGTGCGTGTCAATGGGCAGACCACAGGAGTGGTGCCATTCGAAAGGGGGACGTGTCAAGGTTGCCCGTTTTCCCCTCAGCTTTTCGCCTTAGCAATAGAGCCATGGGCTGAATGGGTTTGGGAGTTTCACTTGCACTGGGGAATGCAACTGCATACCCATAAAGTGATAATATCATTGTAGGCGGATGAGATGGTCCTGTTCATTCGTCATCCTGAAATTAACTTGGACCCAGTTATGCGGGAACTCCAACGCTATGGTGACCTTTCGGGGCTTCATATAAATGTGAGCAAGTCTGTTATCTTCCCATTGACTGGTGGGGTATCTCAGATTCAGGATGAGTGGGGATTTCAGTGGGATCTGCAGAGCACTCGCTACTTAGGGGTGACTGTTGCGACGAGCACAGAGACGGTGCATGAGGCGAATTATGTAGAAGCTCTGAACTCGGTTAAAAGGGCGATGCAGGGCTCGGCTCTACTTCCTCTTTATTTATACGGGAGGATCTCAGTAGTCAAGATGTCTGTCCTTCCCAAACTCTTATATGTGTTTCTTAATGTGCCCATAAAAGTCCCTCAAAAATATTTTCGGGATCTTCGTTTGTCGATCGCGAGCTTCATATGGGCTGGGAAAAAAGCACGGGTCTCCCTGGAGCGGTTTATGGCACCAGTTTGGGAGGGGGGTTTGGCACTTCCCGATTTTGAGTTATATTATATAGTAGCGCAGGCGAGCTATCTCCGGTACTGGTACGGGATGGCTGCGGAGCATAGACATGTCACGCTGCTACGGTCGGTTATCCTGACTGTCCGAATTGGGCTAGATCTCCTGTGAATCTGGTGGAGCTTACCTGTTGGGCCTGGTCTACCTTGTGGCATGCGCCCACTGGTAGTGTACTTTATTCGCCGGATATTCCGCCAATATTTATCCCTGGAATCCCACTGACCAGTGAAGTGCATTACGTGGCCACTATGAAACGGTTGGGTGTCAGTAGGTTTGGAGGCCTGTTCCCGGGTGGGAGGTTCCTCTCGCTGGGCCAGTTGAGGGAGAAGGGGGCCCTGTCAACACTGGATGTGTTTTTATACTATAGGCTGAGGGCAACATTGCAACGGCTGTTCCCCTCTTTCCCGGAACCGCCGGCAACGGTTAACATGCTTGATGGAGTGCTGGGGTGGGGCTATTGGACAGCGGGTGCTCTCTGGGCTGTATAGACTAGCTATGAAGGCAAGGCTAGTGGGTGGGAAATCGCCCAAAGAGTCATGGGAGAGAGCATTGGGGAAAGATATTTCTGTAGACATGTGGGAGTATTGTGAAATGACCAGGAAGGGGGCGGTCAATTCGAACTTCAAACTGATTCAATTTAAGTTTTTACATCAATGCTATTATTCTCCGGCTCAATTAAATGTTATTTTTTCCTCAGATGTCCGGGGCTTGTCTCATATGCAGGGCTCGGCTCTACTTCCTCTTTATTTATACGGGAGGATCTCAGTAGTCAAGATGTCTGTCCTTCCCAAACTCTTATATGTGTTATATATGCGGACAAGAGAAGGCGGGTTTCCTTCATGTGGCGTGGGAATGTAGGGTGCTGGTGTCGTTTTGGCAAGAGGTGTTTGTGGTGATCGGGGATATTGTGGGGCAACGGCTTGTCACTGATCCAGTGATGGCCCTACTGGAGTATACGGGGCAGGTACCTAACGATACTAGGAAATTGGTAAATCTCCTTCTAATTCTAGCAAAGAGGCAGGTAGCTATGGAGTGGGGTAGTAGGCGAAGTCCGACAATTGGCCAGTTGTCAAAGGATATACTATATTGTAATGATATGGAAACGAGATGGGATGTGATGCGGGGGAGCAGTCGAATGTGGGATTCATACACGGTATACCTTCTTGGCTGCCCGGGGAGGGGGGGGTTCTGAGCCTTCTGTGGAGCGGGGGTCACCTGTTGGGCTGCAGTCTGGGTTGCAATATCCACCCCTTCTCTAAGACTGTATCCAGGGAATAAAAGCTTTGAAATGTGAGGTGCCGTCAAATGGGGACTGCACTGGAGTGCTCTTTAGGCAGATACTGATCTGTTGCTCAAGATGTTCTTGTTTCCGGTATTGCCTTCACATTTGCACTGGGGTGTGGTAGGGGGAGTGGGTGTCTGGTTGACTGGTATGTTGTTAAATGAAATGCTATTAAATAAATTGTTTAAAAAAAAATGGATACTGAGCAGTTCTGTTCCATAATGAATAACATTGATCACTTGCAATCCATAATGCAATCCACAAGTGTATCTGAGGCCGCATGGATTGTTCATTGGAACACCATCACTGGAGAAGTACATTAAGAGTCCAGTCAAGTGGCTGACATCAGTATACCTTGGACCTGGACTTTTGATCCCCTTGACATTGAGAGATTCATTATAAAAGCCTCTATGTCCGCTGCATGTGGCCCTAATAGTCTCTCTAATGCAGTCCTTAAGAACAATGCAGAATTATGGGAAGGTTTGTTGAGTCGTCTCTTCAAGGATATCTTGAGGAAAAGAAAGATCCCAGAATCATGGAGAGAATCCATAATTATACCTATTCATAGGAAGGGAGATCGATCTGAGCCATTAAATTATCGCCCTATCGCTTTGTTAGATTCTCATATGAAACTTTTTGCTGCCTTAGTTCTTGCAAAACTTAATGATTGGGTAAAGGAGAAATGTATTTTACAAAAAGCGCAAACAGGATTCCATAAAGGAATGGGAACTCTAAATGGTCTAATGTTATTGGTCTTAAAGGATCAAATTATCAAGGATCATAGAGGTGGTCAGACAAGAATTTTTGTTGCCCTAATAGACTTCTCTAAAGCTTTTGATCTAGTCGAAAGGAAACGCTTATGGAAGAAACTCAAGTAATGGGGTATTCAGTCGTATCTCTTGACAATATTAGAACATATCCATCAAGAGACTTGGATCAGAATAAGATTAGAACTAGAAGGTGCATTAAAATTGCCAATTAGGACCCATAAGGGCCTACGTCAGGGCTGTATATTTGCACCATGTTTATTTAATCTCTTTATGGCGGATTTCATGAGGGCAATAGAGAGAGTGGGTCTGGTTTCACCTAAATTAGGAGGAGAACCTATAAATTGGTTGGCTTACACAGACGACCTGACACTCATGGACCTTACCCTGGTAGGACTGCAGCACCTGCTTATAAAAACTAGTGAATACACTAAAAGTAATGGCCTTGTAATTAATCAAAAAAAGTGCCAGTTGATACAATTATCTAACCCTAAGGCTTCACGAGCAAAATATACCTGGCAAGTAGAAAATATTAAGATACCACCTGGAAGAGAAGTAATCTACCTAGGTTTTCAGGTTACTGATAAAACATTGTGTTAGGACAGTGTGATTCGAATGCTCTACAAATGTGGTCAGATGGTTTCAAATTAAAAGGATCCTCTCCACATACTGCAAGTACATAATAAAACCTCTGCTCACATACTATGTTGGGAAAGTTGTCTCCAAGATATTATATGGAGTGGAAGTGAACTCAACCAATTTAACCATACCATGGGTAAAAATAGAGGAGTTCATATGGAAAAGGGTACTTAGTTTATCAAGTGTGACACCAATGCCAACAATTCGTTATGAATTGGGGTTGCTGTCATTGGAATACTGCGTCCAATGGAAACATTGGACCTCAGTAACTAAAATGCTCTATCCCACTGCACATACACTCTTTGTAAACTTAGCTAAATAAACTGGAGTCTAACAAATCATCCATGTTAAAGGCAATGCTGAATAGTGCTGGCGTAATTCTGGTGGAATGCAGTTAAGATCAGAAAGAGATGTTTGAAAATCCAAACGTAGTAAAAAAAAGACTGAAGGCAACAGATTGGATTAAAATGATCGCCCTAGTTAGAAACTACAAAACGTATTTTACTTTTGCCAGGATCTAAAAGCCAATGGGAATGCTGCCAGCATATTTGAAGCAATTCCTATGTCTAAGAATATGGAACCAATTCCTGCGCTTTTGTCTTAATCTCTTGCCCACGGGGGAAATCTTGGCCATCAGACTTAGGGAGGTAGAGACAAATATGTGTCGCTACTGTACAATGAGCAAAGAGACCCGATATCATTTGAAGGTGGAATGTCCACTGCTAAGAGACATCAGAACGAGATACCTGTGTAGATTCTTTACATTAAATAATGAAGATCTAGCTCAAGTTATTTGGGAGAGGTTAAGGAACGGGAAATTAAGGGTTTTAACCACACAGATTATTAAAATGTTGGATGAATTAGGATATACCAGAACATATTTTTAAAAAACACCTGTAGATGCTATGATGAATTGTAAAATGCATTGGATAACACCGGTTTAATTTTGTGCTTGTGTGGCCACTTGGCATATAACTAGAATGGAGTTTGGTTTATTTTAGTTTTTTAATTAGATAATGTAGGTTATTGTGAATGAATGTTCAATGTGAGAATGAATGTCTAATTATGTATATAATGATTGTGATGGAAGATTGTCTTATTTAAGATTCTGTATTTTTGATCTGCTAAATTTCATTTGCTATCTAGTGAATTATGTATGTTTTGATGTGTAAAATTTCTAATTTTGAACATAAACACAATAAAGAAAATAATAAAAAAATGACAGTAAAGTACTAGATCAAAAAAACAAATTAGTATTAGATTAAAAGGCCACAGACTGATAGATCAAAAGACAGTATAGTACTAGGTCAAAAGGCTAGAGAGTACTAGATCGGAAGGCCACAGAGTGCTATATCAAAAGGACAGAGAGTGCTAGATGAGAAAACAGTAGAATACTAGACCAAAAGACAAAAGAGTACTAGATCAAAAGACTGGACAGTACTAGATAAAAAGGTCACAGAGTGCTAGATCAAAAAAAGACAGTAGAGTACTTGGTCAAAAGGATGGAGTGTAATGTTTCAACTGGTTATCTCTTCTGGAGAGACCCCACATGCAAACTCGCCGGCATGAACAAGACAACAATGCCTACCTTGTCTTCGTTCTGAGATGTAGAATAGAAAGGTCTACCTGGAACCCGCTTCCGACACCTTCCAACTCAGGCGCCGAAAGGAGGCTCCCAGGAAACCCTCTTGGGGAAGAAAACCCAGTCGCAGGTAGGGAGCACAGGATGTGGAGCTGGATCAATCTCTCACTGGTCTTGCGGGATGATGCTTTTTGCAGGTAGGTAAGTGGTCTCCTATGAAGTGTGGACTCAGGGTGAACTGGGAATAAAAGAAGAGAAAATTAACTAAGGTGATGATAGTGGACTTCCTATGAGTTTTTTTGGTGGTGGTTGCAGTACCTGGTTGAGAGCCACCGGGAGCGATTGGTAGGAACTGGTTTTTTGGTAGAAGGTTTCCAATGTTTAAGGGGTAGACAGAAGGATATCTATTAATGAGGAAAATTAGGAATAAGGTTAGAAAGAAGAGGTATGTGTAGAGTATCCCTACCGCTGCTGGTATGCGTGTGTGCCTCTGAGATGGACTCCCAGGGGGGTCTTTGAGATGGAGCGAGATCGAACGCTGGAAAGCTGGTATTCTTCGGAGGGATAAAGAAAGGAGATCAAAGTTTAGAAGAAGAGAGGCCTGACCTGTAAGTCCGGTAACCCAATATGGAACAAAGTAGCTTACAAGAGCGGATTAAGAACGCCGCACTCGATGGCCGAAGGGAGTTGGCAGTGCGAGCGTAGATGGTAGGAGGGGTGGAGCTTCCGGAGCGAAGCCTCTGACAACAGTAGCAACGCGTTGTTGTCCAGGAGTCATGGATTCTTGCACTGTTTCCGGGATGGGAGGTGGAGTTTCTCTCCCGTCTCTCGTCCTAACAACTAGACCGTTAACTCCGAGCACAGGCGCCATGTTGGATGCACAAAGCCTCAACCTCGGTTGAAGCCGCCAGCGGTTCCATAACAAACCGCGTTGGAGGCCAGTCATAACATGGAGAGTACTAGATCAAAAGGCAGTAGAGTACTAGATCAAAAGTCCACATAGTGCTAAATCAAAAGGCCACAGAGTGCTAGATAAAAAGACAGTAGAGTTCTAGATCAAAAGACAAAATAATACTAGCTCAAAAGGCTGGAGAGTACTAGATAAAAAGGCCACAGAGTGCTAGATCAAAAGGATGGAGAGTACTAGGCCAAACGGATGTAGAGTACTATATACAAAGGCAAAAGAATGCTAGATCAAAATACACTAGAATATTAGACCAAAAGACAAAAGAGTACTAGATCAAAAGACAAAAGAGTACTAGAACAAAAGGCCACAGAGTGCTAGATCAAAAGACAAGAGAGTTCTAGCATATACAAGTGGGAGGGATATTCAAATCCTAGTCTACGATAATACCATGATAATACGTCCAAGTTCCGAAGTCTACAACAGTTTCAGGTCAGGTTTATATCACCCTTAGTGGATCACACAAAGTCACTCATGATCTATGGAGTCCAGGGCTCTTCTGTTGTAGTCGGAGGCCATAAAATGGCCCTCCTACGCTATGTAGTTCATGATGCAGATGACAGTTGTTTTTCTTTTCCTTCCCCATCCATCCCTGTATGGATTTTCAGACGGCAGCCATTATTATCATACCCCCAGCTTTGGAAAGTATGAAGGTCCCGGAGCAAAACTCAGACTCAGATTGATCAAAAGCCTACCAAATGCTCAGGTTCCCTAGGGAGTAACTACAGGATGATTTTATATAGATATCTCAGGCCTGATCTTGGGCTAGGGACTTCAGTAGGCCACAGCAGGGTTCTGTCAAACTCAAGATGGAAATGTATGCAGCAGATACAGGTCTTTACTCTTTCTTGGCCTCTCCTCCTCTTCTCCTTGCACACATTCTCAGGATTTGAAACCCCCCCACCTAAATCCAGTCGCCTTGCATCTAGCAAGACTTACTCCCGTTTCTTCTGTTTCATCCTCACTCCCTTTCTCTCTTTCCCTCTCTTTCTCTCTCTCTCTCTCTCTCTCTCTCTCTCTCTCTCTCTCTCTCTCTCTTTCTCTCTCCCTCTCTCTCTCTCTCTCTCTCTCTCTTTCTGGCTCTCTCTAACATGGTTTCTCTCTTGCTTTCCCTTTTCCCTCACTCCTTCTCTCAATCACCTATAACCTTTTACATGGGCCAGGATGTGCTCCAGAAGTCGTGACATGTGTGCCTGGTGGCTTCCCATCTGTATCACACCCACCTGTCTTCAGGTCCCTCAGATTGTGTTGTTTGATTTCTCCCTTTCAGAGACTGGCTTAATTAATAGGCTTCTACTAGAAGACAAGGGTTTAAGAACCCGCATTGGGACCCGGAGTCCTGAATGTGTTTGGAAGATGGAGGCTGCCAGTGAGTTCTGTGTCTGTGGGTGCAGAAGTGTGAATGAATGAGGGCTCACCCGGCTTGTGAACGTGTGCAGAGAGTTTCGCAAACCGAGCTGTAGCAATACCTCGCTGTCGATACAACACTCTCTCTTGGGCCATCAGTGAGCTTGGGGTCTTACTATCATGCATTTGGGAAGGATGGTTAGGATGGGTTGTTCAATCTGAGAGAGAATCTCTGTATAGGGTGGTGCCACCTTTGAATTCCTACTGTCACACCAGTTAACTGCTGGTAATGTCTCTTTGTTATAATTGCCCTTCTTTGGCTTAGGCAATGGTTGCTGTTGTCTTGCTCAAATATTGGCTCCTCTTTACTTGGTCAATGCTGGTACAAAACTTCTGTAATATTGTCCTTTCTTTACTTTGGCAATGAGGGTTATTATCTTGTTTCAATATTGCCCCATCTCTGCTTTGGTAATGACATTAGTAAACTTTCTTCTCTTGCTTTCTTTCATTATGAGGATAACGCCAATATTGGTTTCTTTCATTAGTTTGGTATTCAAATCGTTTGCAAGCAGCCAGCAGTTGACTACGAAGCACCCCAGGGTCACCTAACAAAGGTCAACTCACCAGTCTCTCTCAATGTGTCCGCTTGATCCACTGCTGCTGCAAATTCTGCTTCTTTCAGTTGGATCCTGAACTTCTGACAGCTTTAGTTGTCTTCCCGTGGCTCGTGCAGTTCGGGAAAGGAGCCTGTCTTGCTCATTGTGCACTCCTGTGCTTGCCAGTCACAGGAGCCGAGCTCATAACAGGGAGAGCTTGTCTCTCCCATGGGACAGCCTGTCAAAACACTGCTTCCCGCTGCACTTCAGGTTTCCAACTTCAACGATCAAAAGGGCACTTGCGAAGGCCTGTTCTGCTTACAAAAGCGTTTCCCTCCTTCTTCTTCTTCTTCTTCTTCTTCTTCTTCTTCTTCTTCTTCTTCTTCTTCTTCTCTGAAGGGGCTTTATATATTCAAAAATCCCGCTCAGGTGTGGGTCATTAGGACCACTAGAATGCACACAGTAGGTCTGCACCTCCAAGTTCCTCATCCTTATCCCAGTACTTGGAGCATTATGGGACTTGAAGTCCCTAATGTTCCGGTTCCGTTTTATATCAAAGGTTTCAAAAATAGCCTTATTTAATTCACTCTGTTTATTGAATACACCTCTAAGGGAGGATTTTAAAGGATTTAAAAGTTGGTTCTTGATTTCATAACTCAAACCTAAGGGCGAATCATAATCATCCGAAGCCAGGGTATTAATGCTCTGATCCCTATATATGTTCCCATGCCGACCACAAAGATGTTCACTACAAACAATTTGGGTAATCTTGGGAAGGGAAGCCTTACTCTGACAAGCCATTAGGTATTCCAGCATTATAGAAATATCACCCTCGGAAGAGGATGAATACTGCAACTCACCTGACTGAGTGATCCTATGGCCTTGATGGTCTTCTCCTCCCAGGTGATCCACCCGGCTAATACCACCCCCAGGGTTAGGATCAGTAAGCGGCTGCCTTCCCCAGGCCACCTGAGAAGAGACTTTAGGCAGGGACTCTGTGAGGCCTCTGCAGGATTCATCACATCGCACATATGCCATAACCTGTATGTAAACCTTGCTCTGGGGATCCAGGCATAATGAACAGCAAGCCAAGAAGGGATAAAGCATCCTGGAGTTGCATTAGCAGTAGACCTGTGTGTTTCAACAGTAGGCAGACTTCCCCCCAGGGCAGAAATGTGGGGCGTGGCAGATAGATGATTTCTTTGTGGGTGGCTCTCAATGGGGGCTATTCGGGATAAGAGAAGTTTAGGTTGAATGGAATCTGACAACATTCCTGTGATCCTGTGGTTGGCCCCAGTAGATCATAGGCACAGGGTCCCAAGGGGCATCGTGGAAGGAGGAAGCATGCTGATAAATGGGGGCACAAGCAGTTTAATTGGAACCCCTATAGCCCCTATACACTGTGAGGAAATAACAGTAAATGTGTGACACCCAATTTGGTAACCTCTTGAACCCTCCTAGGCCCACCTTGTGCAGCTCATTGTAAGCTTTGTGGGAATAATGAAAAATGTGGATCAGCATTGTCTACATCTGTTGGAAAGGTGGACCCTGCACACATAAAAAGCTGATTCAACAGAGTGCAGAATAGGAAAGGCATGTTTACTGAAGGACATGAGGGGGGCAAGGGGTGTGTCCAAAAGGGCACTTGTGAAGGCCTGTTCTGCTTACAAAAGCGTTTTCCAGCTTGGCACAGGTGATCCGGGACAGGTCTGATCTAGACTCAAAACAGCAGGGGCAGGGATTCAAAGATCCCTATGTGCCCATTTAGCATGTGGGACTTTGCATATGGTCCCCTCAAGGACCCATTCCGGCTCGGGTGAAACTGGAACTCTTTCTTCACCATGCTTTAGCTGCCTCCGTCCAGCCTGGAGTGGTGGAGTTAGAGTGATGGGTTTTGGGTGGATGTCATCCCCTGGGGAAGCCTTGCAGACTCCAAAGCACCTACATACCTCCACCACACACCAGCCACAAGTGAGTAAATAGTATTTACTGTTGCTGCATCAGAAGTCTTTTACCCCCTCCAGCACCGAAACCTGTCTCTGCTACTTCTTGGTGGGTGGGTCTATTAATTATGGCATGGGTAACCAACTTCCTTTCTCCATATAGAAAGTAAAGGCTGCAATTTTGACACAATCTACCATTAAGACTTCATGCCCATGCCCTGAAACAGTTCCTCCTGATCTCATAGTCATATCCTAGGGCTATGGGTCACGATGCAAGAGCTATTCCCGATAGTTGCCTGCGGGACACCATAGTCCCTACCTTTACGAAGGACTCCAGGAGCAATCCCAGGTGCCACAATCTAATTTTACTGTTGGTTGCAGCATCTAAGATCTACGGTTGACTATTCTAGAGGATACTCTCAAAGTGGCTGGAAGAGGTGCCAATATCTTGCCCCTACAAGCCTTCTTCTCAAAGCACTTTGGCACTATAGAGCACTGCCTTCAACTGCATTAAATAACATCTAAACACGTTGTGTCAAAGAGGAACTCCTTTGTCCTGCCCTTCGACAATAGCTAAATTGTCAATTCTGTTACGCATATGGAACATATTCACAGAGCACACAACCAACAATTAATTCCTAATCCCCACTAAAGTACTCTACAGGTTAACAAGGCAGTAGTGAGGATGCTCCTAACAGGGGGGGGTAACAGCTTGGTCCGAAGGCCAAAAAGGATAAGGCATTGATTTGTTCTCACACCACAGCATTTTAACCTTTGCATCAATAAGGAGTCCGACATACTGCGGGGGAATCTACGTTGATGAACCTTCCATTAGGACGACAGGATCTCTAAGAAGATGATGCAGTGCTCCTGGTCTGGTCAGGAGTGGGAATGTAGATGCTTCTCATTGGATAGATCCCGTTCTGTGCAGACTGGGAACTATCCATAAACAAGTTAAAATCTAAAGTTATGTAGATGAGCCTTGAGGAAAACAGGATGGGCACAATAATGCTATCAGGGACCAAAGCTAGAGACCTCTAAATATTTGACTACGTGGGTCTGAGGCTCTCTGCTTCTGGTTCTAGGTTGCTAAGGAGACCACAGATGTTATCACAGGGGCCCAAGTAGTCAAATGAGTCAGTTAGGTTGCTTATTTGGTCCATTAGCACAGGAGGCTCAACACATGTAGCTGTGCAAAGCTATAGCTTATAAAGGGGCAACATATATGGAACAAAATAGCCATGTAACATTATCAGGGGCATGAACCGCTTAGTCAGATGACTCCTGGGGCCCTGAAGGGAGCATCCATCACCCCATGAAAGCAGAACTGGGCATTGAGCTGGTGGGGGGACTGGGCAGCCTAACCTTCTTCAATTGTGGGGGAAGACTGTTGATAAATCAACGAATTAGCTGATAGCAAGATATAATAAAGGTTGCAAAGTCCATTGCCAACTCACGTAAGATGCCATGACTATCCATTTCGGGTAAACTGCTATGTACAAATTGGGTGTGAAAGCATGCAGGGGAACCTCTGTCCGATAACTAAAAGCAATATCACTGAGGTAAAAGCCTATTTCTGGACAAGAACGTTGGAAGCAGGACAGAAGCTGCTCTGGATTCGATGTCTAATAGTATCTTTGAGAACGAGGAATCGTGGTCACTTGCATACTCTTGGACCATAATGGAGGACAGGTGCAAACGGACGCTATACACAAGGTTCCGCTTCGACCAGATGCACCTCTGCGCCCTGTGCTCTCCAGGGGCGCTCGGTGCGATGGGATGTACCTGCTGCCTGGGGGGAGTGGAACCTCTAGTCCACCTCATGCTGTTTATCCCACCGCTTAACGATTGAGGACGTGTTGGCTCAAATCCTCTTCGAAACAACCAAGGTGGGCATAGTAGTAGAGGAGATCAGGCTGGCAACATGATTCACTAGCAATGCCACAGTGGTCTACACGGTATCACAAGTCCTCTAGAAAGCCAGTACTCAACGGAGGCCCATGCTGTTGTGCTAATGTGTTCCTGTTGTGATTGGGTTTTACCCTAGATCATGTTTTATTTTTATGCAACCTAATTGTTGTGTTCTGTTTTCAGCTTCTGTTTGTATAGTTTTCTGAAATGGCTGTAATAGCATTAATTGACAAAGGGAAATGGTAGGAGCCCTACATTGCAAGTCTCTCAGTCATCTCATGCAAGGTACGAAGTGCCTGTCGAAGGGACTCTTTCACTATTGGGTGAACGGCCCGAGGGCTTTCTCTAGCTGCTGGCAGTGCTGCCAGCTAGGGCAGTGATGGCAGCCTCCTATCATTTCCTTCACCCGCTCGCCTGCTGTCTACAGCATCTTTCCTCATGGTGTGCAGCTGTTTATTTCCCCCTACTCACATTGGCTCTGCAGCGCACCCCTTGCCGCCACAGCAGGTTTTGCCGGGATGCTGGCCAGGAACGGGGAATTGGGATCAGGAAGGCTTTCTTGATAAACTATGACAGCAGCAGTCGTTCTGCCTTGGAAGCCAGACCCAGATTAAACATGTCCACTGGGATCCTCGTGTTCTGTACTGTCTGCTCTGAATCACGCTGCGCCGCTGGAGATATATTGACTCCAATAAGATCAATTAGCTGTCAGCATCCTTCATGCTCTTCCTGGAAGGACCGTCTGCACACATTACTTTGTGCTATTGTTTGTGTCGTCAGTGGTTCTTCCTCTCTACAGCTTTACTCCAGCGTGGCGCATTCAAGAACGTTGTAAACATATAAACACCACGCCACATGTCGACAAAAATGTATGTGTAGGGGAATGGGGTTGTTAATTTTGTGATTTGCCGCTGTGGCATGAACGTCGCTAAGTGAGTGGTTACCACGTCACTTGTTGTGCACACCGCGGCACGGCCTTCCATTAAGTTTTGAGCCTCAAAAATGAGCACCGCCCGTCCATGTTCGCTTTCGGATACACATACGTGTGATGGGCGGAACTCTCTTTAGTGACATGATGACATCACAGCATCATGCACGTATGTGGGAATGCACAGACCATGATGTCAACAGAAGACCGGGTCACCATTTCTGTGAACACCACATCCTTCCCCAACATGGTAATGAACGTGAACTCTATGCTGAATCTAGACAGTGTTGACACACTTTCTCAATCAATCAATCACACATTCTGTCACCTGCACTGCCATGTGGTGGTTTGCTCACAGTGGATATTGTGTTTGATGGTGATTAAAGTCTAGCAACTCTCGCCTTGAGGGTGTCTCTTCTCAAGGTGTTATCCCTTCTGCCTGTGCCTGGGATGCTTCCTTGCATTCATACTTTTTTAGAGGGTCTCGTATTCAACCCTTCTTCCTTGCCCATCACTGTGAAAGATGTAGGTTCAAAAGGCATGATGAATTTGCTTGTATGTTTCTATTTCTGATCACTTTGTTCTTTTGCCTTATGGCATGAGCTTTCCTTGGTGTTGTTGCGGGAGAATCGTTGGAGCCCTACAGACTCATTAATGGCTTTCTGTCGCCATAACAAATGTGTCAGAATGGTGGTCCTTTGGGGCTTACCCATGAGAATGGTGCCTAGAGCCTCCCACATGAAGCCATGTACTTTGGATCGGTATTCGTGAAAAAATGGTACAATTATCTTTCCAGATTCACAGATTGTTTGCGGACAATTCACCATGTCATTTTAAGGATTTGCATAATCCACAGGTTCTCAGTTGGCCTGAGGACAATACAGTGTGATGGCCATGTGCTTGACCCATTAATTGTCTAGGAATTTTCAAATCTCACTTCATTGACAGGGAGGCCTCATTACCTGTTTTAATACTTTAGGCAGTCCAGGCATAGTTATCCGTTTTAGGGTTGTGGGAAGATGACCACAGCAACAGTAGTAGTGATGTTTTCTGCCTCGAGGTATCACAACAAATCTTCAATGACCCTCAAAAGACATTGCCCTGTTGGGAGGGAGCCACAATCTGCATCCAGATAGTGCCATAGCTCTGAGCCGTGAGCCATAACTCAGTTATGCTGGCTTGCCTAGTGGTCCTGTGACATGTATTCAACCTTGCTGCAAGTCTTCAACTGGAACGTCTGGTGTGGTGGACACATCTTGTGTGACCCATGAAAAGACTTTTGAGTGTATTTTATGTCTCTTGGGTGCAGCAATGAGCATTCCTCCTATGCTGATGTCTTTTAGAACTCATCTAATGACAGATCCTGAGGGGTGGTGTGCTCCACAAAGAAATAGAGATGTACCTATGTTCAGCACAGTGATCACTCTTTCACCATGGCGGCCCATCGGCATCTTCAAAGGAAATCAGCCTGGTTGTCAAATCAACTCATGTACTTGCAATTGGAGGATCCATTTTTCAATGCATGCAGAAGGACGTGAGCCATATCCGGGGAGATGGATATGAGGGGCTTGTTGTCAGTCACCACAGTGGAAGGGATGACTGCACACAAATACTTGGAAATGCTTTGACCCCCAGAGCACAGCAATGGCCTCCTTTTTGATCGGGAATATCAAATCCTTGGAATAGTTTGCACCATTCTGAGGTAGGTAACTGGGGTCATTACAAGTTAAGCGTTATGGGGTTAACGGCACCGGTAAAGATGCTGGAGCCGTCAAACCCTTGCCGCCTAATTATGAGTTCGGGCCGCAGGACCCGCTAAGGCCGCCTGGTTTTACCAGACGCCCTTAGCGGGTCCCGCGAGCAGACCTGGGTGCTAACAACGGGCACGTTTTTAACGGCCCGTTGTTAGCACCCTCCCCATTCCCATTGAGCCTTATGGGGGCTCGAATTGGAATGGGGAAGGGTTCCTCGAATGAGGAATTACCGGGTCCTCCAAGTTTGGAATGGCCCGGTAATTCCACATTCGAGAAACCCGGACCCGGTACCGGTAAGGGGGTAGCCATGCCGCTAACAGCGGCATGGCTACCTCCAAACTTGTAATGACCCCCAATGAGTCCTTGTGCATGGATTTTTGTTAGGATGGCACCAAGGCCACAGAAGCTGGTATCTACATCCAATTCTGTTGTTCATGTGGGGTTAGACTATGCTATATGGATTTAGCTGTCAGGGCATCCTCAATTTCCTGAAATGCCTGCCCCGGCTGGGTGTCCCACAGCCATGTTTTTGCTGCTTGTGTGGACTGTCTCAGAGGTTCTGTTAACATTGCCAAGTTCTGAATACATCTCCAGCAGAAATTAACCATCCCAAGCAATTTTGAGCACCTCATTCTGGTTCTTAAGAGGGGTGGCTGTCTTGATATCTGCAGCCTTCTGCAAGTCTGTGAAAATGCAGTGACAAGACAATACATAGCCACCCTTGATGAACTCGCATGTTTTCTTCTGGAGAGTTAGGCAGCAAACCTTTAGAAGCTATGAAACATGTCACAGATCATAAGGGTTCTCAGCCAACATTTGTGCAAATGTTAGAATGATGTTGCCGACATTAAGCATGCCAGGTATGACAGCTAGGACACTTCTTATTGTGTCTTAAAAAAACACAGCCACTGAGCTGGGACTCCTATATCAGTCGAGGCGAACATTGGACGAAACATTTCTAAATTGATCTCAAAACACAATGTATGTGAATCTGATCGTAGCCAGTATTCAGGTCCAATCCATGAAGTCCTGTGCTCCTTGTAGATCAGCAATGATGTCGTCAAGAATTGGTGTAAGGTGACGTTTTCTTTTGCCTAGTTTGCTGGTAGATTGATGTCAACACAGATGCAGACCTTAGCCGGTTGTTTCAGCTTGTGTATAAGCACAATTGGTGACACCCTACCTTGACTGTTTCAAGCATATTAGCATCCACTTCATCCAACTTACACAATTCATGTTTGAGCTCATAGCCCAAATATGAAACTGGATGCATGTGAGTTTACTTTTGCTGGCTGTATCATTTTATGGAGGTGTAGCTGAACTGGTTTGCTTTTTAGAAATACAATGCATTGTAGCGGATGACTATAGACTTGCAGACTATTGTTGAGTTCATCTTTATAGTGAAAATGAAACAGTGTGTGTCTTTCAGCCATGTCACAGCTGATTAAATTGGAAGTGAGGAATATTGTAACATGTTTCTCTTGTCCTCGTGGCTATTGTCTGTGGAATGTATCTTGCATGGGAGTTGCGCCACCACGAGCTTAGATTTTGACATTTGTGTTGTGGAGAGATGGTTGAAGGCTAACCTGCATGAGCTGGTTATGCCCCATTATGTTAACTCATACTCTCGGGTCAATAATGATTGTGGCCTATATTCCTGACAATTTTATTCAACGTTTAGGTGATGTCATTGAACTTTAGTGTACGCTCTCAGTGCCGATCATTAACTCCTCCTTTTCCTCATGGGTTTTCACCTGAATCCATGGTGTCGCTGCATGGTTTGTACTCATGTTTCTCACTCTGTCAGGTTCGGGCCGTGATGGTTGTCGAAGCTCATTGATGACCTTTGTATAGTCATTCTGTCACCAACACTTGGAGCACTCCACACCATTGACGTTTGTGTAGCTGCACACCTCCACACTACATGCGCAAGATCAAGTGTTACAGCTTCCCTGTGCACCTTTCCACACAAGCTCATAGTAATTGCATGCTGACCTGTTTGAGTACATCTACTTGTGTACCACCCAGTGCTTAATTTGTAAGAAAATACGTGCAGGGGCTCAAATATTTTCTTACACGCCATGGCACATCAGGATGGGCAGCTCCCCGCCTACAGTTGCCACCACCGACGTCTGCTCCCAATGATGTCAACATATATGTGGCTAAAACTGCAACTCCGATCGGCTTCTTGTGGTTGAGGGATGTACTCACTAAGGCAGATGTGTGATTGGCAAATATCAATAAGCATACACAAGAAATAACATACTCAGTGTGTCTTGACATGACACACAGGTTGAAGTGTATATTTGAACACAATCATCATTTACATTTTGCTCTGATACTGTAGGTGTTTATTATGTGGCTGTCAGTTGAAATAACAAAGTGGCCAACACACCACATCATAATCAATCCCTGTCTCAGACAATAAGTGCTAGGGCTAAAAAATAAGTGCCACCACAAATTAAGCACTCATGCCACCTGGATGACTGTTGCTCTAGGCTTGTGCAGCACAGCTTCCAGCTGCTGCTCGCTGGAGTTGGCCAGTAAATAGGAGAGGGCCAATTCTAATAATCATTAGAGTGCCCTGCAAGGATCGCAAAGGATCTGTCACTGCATCCGTCTGGAGTAGCAGCTCTGGATTAAAAAGGCTTTCACATCATTTGTTTCATCACCCAGCATGCACGAGGAGGCCAGATGTCTGAGGCGTGCACATTGGGAATGTATCTACTGATCAGTTCATTCGCTGTCTTGGTAGAGATGAAAAAAATCCTAGTCAGCTTTGACGTGAGGGCTTAATAAAGTGGAGAGTGCTGACTTTGCTGCATTGCAGCTTTGATCCGCTTCTGTCAACATCTTAAGGTTTTGTGGTACCCCTATGCCAGCATACATAAGAAAAGACAATTTCTTTGCAAAATCATCCTTTAAACATGTGTGACGAAAGGATCCGACTGTAGATCCGGAGCTAAGGTGTCACTGTGTGCCTAAAATGCTTACACTGGGCAGAGGGGCATGGAAAGTGGCATGGCAGGATCCAACCTGGGTTAGGCTGGTCGACTGAGTATCTACTTGTCACTGTCGCAGCCCATCTTTCATTGTCAGTTGATGTGTGGTCTCCCCTTAATGAGTGCCTCGGTGCAGCTCTTCGTTAATTATGAGCAGCGCAATTGATGAACACGCATCAGTCCCTGTTCTCTTCCTTTTACCCTCGCATGCGGATCCCTTTTTTATCATCCTGTGCATGCATGCACGTCTGTGGAAATGCATGGCTCATGACATCCACAGGGCAGTGGGCTCACCATGTCCTTTGGTGCTGCATGGACTTCCTCTCAGGCTCGCTGACAGTTTCCTTCAGTTTCTTTTGTTATTCCTACATTGTATTTGTTGCTAGTATCCGGGAAGAGAAGCCACATCTCAATGCAACTCCCCGTTGGTTTGCACCCTCCAACTGTCGCTGTTTGGGAACCACTGCCATCTCAGAGCCATATGTGCCATGCGTGTGCAAATGCAGCGGATGCCAGTGCTCCATCAATTCCTAACACCATTGATAAGAGTTCAATGAAGCTCTTTGTCATTACTGCCAGGCTGACCTTTACCTCCAATACTGGAAGTAGAAGTGTCCCTTGAGAGATTAAATATATATGTGGCTTTTTTGTTATCCAGTATGTGAATGAAAACCACAGACGTAAGACATCTATACCTTTATTTTCAGCACTAGTCCTAATGTAGATTAGACAGCCTCCATTTTGAATAATATGCTTGCAGTCTGAATGGAGAGATGAATGTGCCAACTTATGCTCTGTTAGCTCATGCCACTGTATCCTGCTGGTTTAACAACGTTATGTTGGAATATACTTATACCACCAAAAATATATTCATGTTTTACAGACAGAAGTTAACTTCATTATTAATTGTATTAAGGGTATACATCTGTGTTGGTCATCTCTTGGAGACTAGAGAAGTAACCTTGGGAGTCTAGGTTTGCTAGGCTCCTCATAGAGGGCTACAGAACTAATTTTAAAGATTAAAACCTTCCTTAGCGATGGAATGTTCAGTTCGCTGCATTAAAGTCAATGGGCTTCATTACAAGGTCAGTGGCTACCTCCAAACTTGCAAGAAAGTCCGGCACCCGCGAATGGGCAATTACCGGGGTATTCTGGCCCCGCCGGACCCAGTTATTGCACTTTTGCGGGTGCTGGAATCGGGTGATGCCCATTCCCATTGAGCCCCACAGGGCTCAATGGGGATGCCTGTAGCACAGGCACAGTTCATTACCGTGCCGGTGCTACAGGCTTGCTGTGCTCGCGGGTGCCTTTCATTCCGCCAGCTGAGACCTGGCAGAATGAAAGGCACCCGCGAGCACAACTCAGAGTTTGCCGGTCCGTATACTAGTAAGCTTACTGGTACCGTTGTATCCGGACCGGCAAACTCGTAATGAGGCCCAATTTACGGAGAATGTTATAAAAATCTACTGATAAGGGGCGGAGGTACCACAGTTTTGGATTGCCTGGGAATAGTGTGCTGTCTGTTTTTTTGTTCACTCTGCACTCTGCCATTAAAGATTTATCAAATGAACCTCTCCTGAGATTTGAGTACCAAATCTATTTTTCACAATAAATCATAGGGGCTTGTTTACAGTTTGTTGGCTTGTGGTCAGAAAACTGCATGCAGTAAATACCATTAGTGCAGGTGGAGATCCCTGAAGAGCCAGCCAATTATGAATTAACCGCTGTGACCCCAGTAGCCTTATCCGGTAATGTGGAAAAGAAGGAATATTTTCATGCGGCAGTCAGGAAAAACCATTGCTGCATGCAGAGTTTTGAAAATCCACTTCTGCACATACTAGTAAACTGAAGTGCTGAGGACAACTTTAAAAACTGAATCCACCCTCAATTCACACATTTCACTGGCCTGCATACATTGTGAGTGGCCAGGGAATAAAGGGGGAGACAGCAGAGATAATGAAGGTGATGGGAGAATGAGCAATTCAAATCTTTCAGAGAATGAGCCAGTGGCGCTTGCAGTTGAGGTTACCAAGGTCCAGACTGATATGGACATTGATATTTCTCCCCTGTGAAGGGTACAGGGAGCTAAAACGGGATTGAAGACCCTGCCCAGTGGGATACATCCAATAGAACAGGTTATTTTAACCATGTTCATTCTCTGCAGAGGGGCTCCCACACTGTTGTTAATTGCCAACAATTATACCAACTTTACTTATCTTTACCTCAATCATAGAATAAAAATCACTAGGCTGTGCTTGAATCTATTGCCTTTAAGCCATGCAACATATAGAGGGGCAGCAGTCCGAATGAAAGCTCAAGGTGTGTGTTACTGTGGGTCAGGGTTTCTGGAAACAAGAGCCCACGTCCTTGTTTTCTGCCATTAGTATTAATCATTCAAGAGAAAGGGCCTTGTGACATTGTAAAGGTTCTTGACCGACAGGATACCAAGATGCAGAAAGAAAATTGTTATCTCTATCTTCGCAGGTGGTGTTCCACAGACTAGCTGTCTTTGCCAAGACATCTTTGAAAATGAGATCGAAACCAATCCACATTTATTTTATGCTATGTATCCATTTTAACCCAACTACGTGATTTGTAGCCCTGATGTTCATGGTGACAAACTAAATTATATATGATTGCAGAACATTGGCTGCCCTGAGAACACAGTTTTTGGCTAAAAGTACCAGTAACAGGAGCTTGAGATGCGCCGCAGAGCCATGGTGGGCGGCATTTACCTAGGAAGAAAGTGTAACTTTACCATTAGGATTGGTAACATTTTTACATGAGATATTTTCAATCTTGGAGGGGTCTATCTGGGGCATGAATTGTTCTTATGTGGAGTTTTAATGAAGTTGAAGCAGATGAGATGTTGAAAAGCGGGGCAGTGTTTTTTTTTTATATCACAATGGACATGAATTGGAACTATTGTCACTGCCCTTCTCCTTCTCCTTTTTCTTTTACTACTATCCTTAACCATACCTTTATTCCTTTTGTGATTTTTTCCTTTTTATCTTTTGTGTTTTGGGTTATGTGGATTGTTTTTACTGACTGTGAATAATTGATTTTGTATTCCTAATGATTGGTAAAAGGTTTTAATTGTTAACCAAAGGCCAAACTCATGTAAAAAACAATAATTATATCTGATTGTTATGGAATTACGTATGTATTGTGCCTTATTTTACAATGGTTTTACATGCAGCATGCACTATATTGTAGAATGTTAATGTTTAATGGACTCACGGTAAATCCTCTTATGTAAAGGCACCTTACCCTAGGACTGTCTTTATTGCCTACTTTGTAAGCAATTTCTGTTTGAAACAACACTCGGTTCTTCAATAAAGGCAAACATATAAAAAATACAATTGCTTCTAGTCAAGGTGTGGCTTCAAACGGCATATGTCATGTCATGTGCCAAACAACTGTATCCTATTGACAAAGAAGCATGATATGCAGTTCAACATATAACCCTGGCTGCACTATCACATGTGTAACCAACCCCTCAGATCTCAATTTAGGTATGGGCTAATGTAACCTAGTCTCCTACCGAGGTAATTCAACCAAGCCATGCTATCTTGTGAGCTAATGTAACCTAGTCGACTTTCTATTGTAACTAAGCCATTATCTTGTAACAACGCCTCAATGCCCCCGGGCTTTGTGCGCGCTATATACATGCAAATAAATAAATATGTGTGTGGTATGTCTACAAGCCTCAATGTATGTTCACACTTCATGTTCCTCTTCACTCACACAGGTGCTGGCACAGAGGGCAACAGCGACACAGAGGAGATATCAAATGGCCATTGATTGCTAGCAGGGAAAGGGTGTCATCCAAGCCACAACTCCAGTGAACACTCCTGCACCAAAGAGCAAGGTCTGTGTCTTGAAACCCAAGGCCAGCTATGTAACTGGCCAGAAGACGACTGGCATGGTGGCTGCATTCAGTCCACTACTTGTGTTCCACCTTCTGCTTACCCAACAACACAGGCTGTGGCCCCTGCTGAGGCTGCCCCAGTTGTGGTGGCATTGGAGGAGGATGCACAGATTATCATCATCCATTGGGGACAGGACTTCCTGGATGAGTTCCATAAACCTTGTCTGGGCCAATGTGACACCACTGATGATGACAGTAGAGTTGTACAAGGTGTGCATGTGGTTTTGACACCCTCAAAAAGCCCAACAACCTAAAGGGGTGCCAACCAATGGTGCTAAGGGCCAAGGTAATACTGACTCTGAAGGAGAGATGTTGAAAAAAGTATGCGGCATGGAGCTGAGGCAGGCCAGGCAGGAGCACATTTCACTTGCCACGCTGGAGGAGCTATAAAACATAAGGGAGGTCATGTCTACTATGGAGAAGCACATCTACAGAGGTTCACAGAAGATGTGCATGGTGCATAAGGAGACTTTGGGGGTGCAAGCCCTCCAGTGTCAGAGCATCTTTAAGTGGACCGAGAGTTTGTCAGCTGGATTCTCCCAGATGTCCAGGGTTCTGGAGGCATTGGGCTAGTCCAAGGTCCAACATGCCATGCATACATTTATCCCTGGTAAGATATTCCTGAACAGCATGGTGTCTGCCCCAACCGAAAGGAGGTGATTCCCTGAATGAACGCGTGACCATTGGGTCAGTGTTCATGCATCTAGTACTACAGAGGGCCTTAAGCCTTCTTCTGCTGTATCAAACAGCACCCCCTGCACTTTGTATCCTATAGCATTGCCCTTGCCATAGGGGTCCTTATTATGAGAAGGCTTTTTCCACTGTGTTTAAATTGGCTGCATCTTCATATTTTGTACCTTAGATAAACTATGTTGTAATAGCAACCTACGTGGGTGCAGCAGCCAATCAGGGTGCTCAAAACCGAGGCTGAATCTAATGAACCAAGCCCAGAATCTGAGCAAGAAGGTCCTGTTCGCACCCGGCTTTCTGCCTGATTAAGCAGACTGCCTCCTGCCCATTGCTCTGCAGCTTCCCTTGTCCTGCTGCTACCCAGCCCCGCCTATAGCCGGGCACACTTACCTTTGCAGCAGATGCCCCACTGTTTCCCCATGTCGTGGCCCCCAGAGCGCCCCCATGGAAATAAAAGAGAAGTTCCACACAGAGCCCTGACATCCATTTCCATGTAGACCATCTTTAGTGGCTTATTTGTTTTCTCTTCAACAATGGGCCCCATGCTCGCCACAGGCCACTATTTGGACAAAAATGCTGTCCACACCCGGTTAGCATACTCTAGCTATCAATCAGAATAATCACCCATTCCAGGAGCTTTAAGTGGTTGAAACGGCCCGGAGACCCTAAGTGCCGGGGCTGTCATCCACAGGCTACCAACCACAAGTATGGGTGATTATTGCTTAAAATCAAATCAGTTTCCACCCCAGATTTCCACAACAGAACCAAAGTACAAAAAAGTACATGCACCTAGAATTCTCTGTACCTACATTAGAAAGCCCATGGCAAGACATCACTGGAGGACTTTCACACGCACACAACGGAAGAGCTAATTGGATGTGAAGCTTTATGTCATGTTAATGGGGAATACTGCAGCAACTGGCCTGGTCATCTAATGCAATGTGAACTGGGCAAAATCCAAATCATAATGTCCATTCCATTAGAATCTAACTGTGTGAACGCTGGCATGCACTATTTGACTATGTTGGTGGTCAGATGACAGGCAAAGAGGGGTGCCTTGCCTGTGCATGGATCAACTTGGCAGGAATAGTGGACTGTTACATGGCAAATGGAATCCTGGTACTTCTAGGAAGCGGACTAAGATTGTGAACCAGACCTCACATAGCACAACAGTTGTATCCATTCCAAAAGTGCTCTAAAACTGCCCATGCAACGACAGGTTGTATCAAATTAACACGCGCTAACATAAAACCACATATACCTCTCGTATATGAGTGTCAAAGCAAGCCCTGTACAAAATGGCTTTGAGCATCTTCTAACCTACAGATGACTATTGCTACACCACTGAAGAAAATGCTGACAAGTTTGTTTTAACATTTTGTTTATTCGTTTTATGAGAATTAACAATTAGTACGTACATGACACAACCTAAGTAAAAAGCTAGTAAACAGATGCACAAACATGGTTGACAGTGTCAGATCAAACATGTAATGGGAAAGAAGTAATTGTATACATACTTTAGGTGTCTTTTCAGTCCCTCAAAAGGTCATCCAGGATACCCATTCATCCCCAGTATTCCCCCCTCACTCTCCCTCTTTCCCTTCCATTCTAAACAAGTCCTCCTTCCTAACGTGCACATGGTGTTACTTGCTTGCTGCTTCTCTTCAAGTTTAACATTTCAGCAGCTTCGTTGTGTGACACCGGTTGTTAGGAAAGATTTCCCTTAGGTGCAATTTTCCCCCCATTTCTGAACCCCCCCAAACTTGTTGCTTTTGTTTGGCTTACCTGACCTGATATTTTCGAGTGGAGCACAGCCTTCAGCTGAGTCCCTCTGGGCTTTCGCTCATTTGTTATGGGGAAACTGACACGTCCTTCAGGCGGTCAGTACTGGGAAACTATGTTTCCCTTAGTCTTCGACTATGTTGCCATTTCTTGGTAACATTTGTATCTATGTGCCAAGTACCTTACTGTACCGCACACAGGGGTCTTTTTTCTATGGCCCTAGCCACCCTCTAAGGATATTTTGGTGTTTGTACAAGGATGAACTGATGGCAGCAGTTTACTTTTAAAGTATTTTGACTTTGTTTTGATTGATTACGGTGTTTGGCCCAAGACTGTGGCCAGTGCCAAAAATGGCCATGCCACAAAGTCTTTTGTTCTATCCTTTGGCCTTTTCGTCCTTTTATCTTGCCCCAGATCGAGAGACCAGGGTATTCCTTATTTGGGCATGCAGCTTTCCGCATAAACTGCATCTTTCGCAGGCTCCTGCATGTCACGTGTGCTTGTGGCCAGGTAAACGGTTGGGACTATCTGGTCCGAATCCACACCACTGGTGCCAGCATGTCAGGTAGCCATGAATGACTGGAACCAGCATGGGCCACGGTTGGCCCATGCCTATAATGCATGCAAGAGAGCAGATCTTCCATTGGCTATCCGACATTTTTGTGAATGCAAACCAAATCTTGGATAAGAGAAGGAGCTCAGCATCCATTCCACGTCGATCAACTGAGGTTGACACCAAACTTAATAAGGAGCCAAGTATCCTTAATAAGGAAGCATACTTGAGGAATGGCCGGTGATGTGCTAGGAAGGTTTGGCCCCCTGACCCAACTGTTGTCCCGTCCAACCCCTGTTTCTTCATCAAACCAAGAAGGCCTGCATGGGCGCTTTGTCCATTTGGAATAGTGAGAACACCTATTCCCGGCTTCTCCTACTTACCCTTGCAAAGAGCCTCTTCGAAAGTGCTCTTGGGCCATCCCAAGGTATCGCACAGGAACGCTGCCATCCCAAGTTGAGTCTCAAGACTTTGGGAATTGCTTGTGGTCCTGGGCCCTCACCTGCCAAAACCCGTTGTCCTAGCTGCTCTAGGTTGCAATTTACGAGAGTGTGCCATGCTGCGAGCATTTGCGGTCCCTGTGTTGCTGCGTTGTGGTGACCATCGCTGAAAGTGCTGATGTATGCACCGAAAAAAGAACTTTCTGTTACAGGTTGTGGTTATTCACCCTCCCCCAACCTCATCATCAGTACTAGGCTATTTGCAGAATTGTATATATGTTAACTAGTGAATGATTGTGTGTGGTATTGTTTCTCCATAACTGTGGTTTAATTGTGTTCTGATTATAAATACCTATAGTAAATGTATTTTTGATATACATCTATCTAAGAGAAATCTGTGGAGTTGAACTGTGTGTGCTCAATGTGGGCTTCCGATCACTCTCTCCCCTCTTGAGACTTACTGCCTCATCACTAGTTTGGCGGTAACCCTTAAATGTGGCGGTAATGCTATTACCGCTGCATTTAAGGGTCCGCCAAATCACTGGCTTGAGCTGGGGGCAAATCCCCAGCAATTTTGGCACTATTACCGCCGCTGTAATACTGCCAGTGGTAATAGCACCAACCATTCCCCATTGGGCCCAATGGAGAATGGGAAATTTCCAAATGGCCCCAATGGGGAATGGGGTCTTACCATTCCGCCAAACCCGTGATCCAGCGCTCATAGCAGGTAAGGAGGGTTACAAAGATAGAGCTGCCTGACAAGCATGCAGATGAGAAAGGTTACAAAGATAGAGCTGCCTGTCAAGCATGCAGGCGAGGAGGGTTACATAGATAGAGCTGCTTGTGAAGCATGCAGTTGAGGAGGGTTAAGCATGCAGTTGAGGAGGGTTACAAAGATAAAGCTGCCTGTCAAGCATGCAGGTGAGGAGGGTCAAACATGCAGGCATGAAGGGTTACAAAGATAGAGTTGAATGTCAAGCAAACATGCAGGTGAGGATGGTTACAAAGATAGAGATGCCTGTCAAGCATGCAGGCAAGGAGAATTACAAAGATAGACCTGCCTGTCAAGCATGCAGGTGAGAAGGGTTACAAAGATAGAGCTGCCTGTCAAGCATGCAGCTGAGAGGGGTTACATAGATAGAGCTGCCTGTCAAGTATGCAGGTGAGATGAATTACAAAGATAGAGCTGAGCTGCCTGTCAAGCATGCAGACAAGGAGGGTCAAGCATGCAGGTGAGGAGGGTAACAAAGATAGAGCTGCCTGTCAAGCATGCAGGCAAGAAGGGTTACAAAGATAGAGCTGCCTATCAAGCATGCAGGGTTACAAAAATAGAGCTGTCTGTCAAGGAAGCAGGCAAGGAGGGTTGCAAAGATAGAGCTGCCTGTCAAGCATGCAGGTGAGGAAGTTTAAGCATGCAGGTGAGGAGAGTTACAAAGATAGAGCTGGCTATCAATCATGCAGGTTGGGAGAGTCACAAAGATAGAGCTGCCTGTCAAGCATGCAGGCAAGGAGGGTTACAGAGATAGAGCTGCCTGTCAAGAATGCAGATGAGGAGGGTTAAGCATGCAGGTGAGGAGGGTTACAAAGATATAGCTGCCTGCAAGCATGCACGTGATAAGGGTTACGAAGATAGAGCTTCCTGTCAAGCATGCAGGTGGGGAGGGTTACAAAGATAGAGTGGCCTGTCAATCATGCAGGTGAGGAGGTTTAAGCATGCAGGTGAGGAGGGTTACAAAGATTGAGCTGCCTGTAAAGCATGCAGGTGGCAAGGGTTACATAGATTGAACTGCCTGTCCAGCATGCAAGTGAGGAGGGTTACAAAGTTTGAGCTGCCTCTCAAGCATGCTGTCAGACCCCTGGGCTGAAGACTCCCAAGATCCTGACCTCCCCTCTTCAACCTCCTCCTCACGTGACAACCAAGAATCAGAAGTAGCCTCTACATACGGTCTCCTGGAGAGATAGTCCTTCTTCTTCTTTCTTTCTTTCTTTCTTTCTTTCTTTCTTTCTTTCTTTCTTTCTTTCTTTCTTTCTTTCTTTCTTTCTTTCTTTCTTTCTTTCTGGACAGTGTCACGCTCCCGAAGAGACGCCACAATGGATAGTTGAAAACAACGTTACCAGTGGCCCCTTCCCCGGAAAGGGACTAATGGGGAAAAAGCCGTACGGCATAAAAAACCCCAGCCGGAGATGGAAGGTGGGCTCCGCAGACTCGAATGAAATCCGGACCGATGATGGGAAAGACCTTCCAGAACAACAGAGCAACACAGGAACTGGAAGCGGTGAACAATGCACACCGAAAGGTAGGACTCCAAGGAAGAAACACAGAGATGCCAGGTAAGAGAGAGTGGGACGAGCGAGAGAGAGAGAGAGAGAGAGAGAGACGGGAAACAGAACAAAGGAAAACAAGGCAAGCAGCAGGCCGAGACAAAGTAAAGAGCAAGAGCAAGAAGGAATACCCAGTGTGGGTAAGGAAATATGGAATACTTAGCATAGCAAACCAAAGACGCTACAGGCTCTGAAGGAACCCGGAACTGAAGCGGTCGCAACGCGCAGCGCGCAGGGAGAGCGTGGACTATAAACCTCCCTGAACGCTATGAGAAAACAACTAGACCGCTACAGTATGCACTGAAGATACGTGGCGGCACCCATAATGGCTCCCTCGTAAATGAACCCGGGGCAGCAGGCACCACGAAGTGAGGCACTTGACACATGCAGGTGAGGAGGGTTACATAGATAGAGCTGCCTGTCAAGCTGTTCAATAAAGTTTATCTCCAACCTTATTTAGAGCACAACATACTCTGTTTATGTTTCCCCAGGCAATCAAAACCATGTATTGCTGATTTACTGATTTGTATTGATTCTCTCTCTATCCCTAAACCATCAACAGATCCATTTACGTTAATTTCATCCTTTCACTCAAGCGCATTCCAGCAGAGGTTTGCCCAGTGTTTTCCATGTGCATAGAATCCATTTGTCCATAGTCGTTTTGTACCAAGCTGCTGAATTGGAAGAGGCCACAACTCTTCCCCATATACGTTTGGATACTCTTAGAATAGGGCTGTCACCCAGCAACCCACAGACTGTCTGCCTCCAGCCCGAGCGGGATTGTGAAGGGAGGTAGAATCGCTTTTTTCCATGTCTACCATAGACCACCATTGCTTTCTCTCACACTCCACGTTTGACTAGCTGGCCTACCTGGGACTCTGGAACATATGGTTTTGATTTAGGGAGGACAAGATCACCTGCATCCAGCATGCCCATAAATGCCCATAAATAATTACAATTTTAAATTAGAGTTCACCTTGCACAAATACTAAACATGAGACCCTTCCCTCTTATGGAATTACTTATACAAAATCCAGAACAATGGGCTAGAGTCTTGTGTGTGCTATATAACCAGGTGTGTCAATCCCAATGCGATACTCCTCCCGGTTTATATTAAAAAAAGAGATCGCAGCCCATTAGAGAACTATAGATTATTATTGTTACTCGATGTTACGGGCAATTTTTTTTTGTTTTTTTAGAATTACGTAATCCAAGTACTAATACGTAGCTTTGTATAACGCAGTTCCTAGCCACATTATAACAGACGCGCCAGATATACGCTCTACACTACAATCATGCCGCGGTCACGCCACGCTACACAAACTTATGGGATAAGCTTGAGCACTTCTTTAACAAGGTATGACCGTGAATCATTGGCATATATATGCTTAGAATACTTAATTTAATTGCAGTCTAGGGTTACACCGCATATTTTGGGATATTAGAAAGAAGATGTTTTCTAATTATTTCTGCAGAGCATGTTAGTTTAAGAACATTCAAGTGTGGATTGGACATGATTAAGGGGACCGTATCTTGAACCCGTTTAAAAAGGATGAGATAACTTTAAGTGGCCACATCAAACAAAAGGCAAAGGATCATCTGAATGCAGGTACTGGCGCTATAATTAATCATAGATGCTAAATTAGACACAATGATGTTGTTTAGTCAATATGCACGTCCTGAGGTTCAGTACACGATATGTTACATTGCAATAACCCAAGATGTATGTGACTCTGGTACAAACAGTATAATGTATGCAATAATCTCAATTGGTTTATCTTTTGAACTAAAATAGGTACTTTTTGTTTGTCTTTTGTTGAATAGTATACGCCCTGAAGAAGGACCGGTTGTCAGGTCCGAAATGCATTGGCAATTAGCTTAAATTCTGCTTCCTAACTTTAAGGTGAACTTTTAATATTAAAATGACTAAAATACGCATTTGCAAGTCTACTCATTAAGCCAGATTAATGAAAATCTATGGACTATTTTTTCAACAGTGAATAAACTGAATTAAATGTTGCAGTAGTCTTTACTACACCATTGGCGACCCAAGGTCTAATGGATGTTTGTTCATTGGACTTTTTTTGCTTTCGATTATTTCCAGTGTAAGTGTACACTGGTTGTGTTGGGTCTCGCCATCAACTTCCTAAGGAAAATCTAACTAAGTGTTCAACTTGAACTAACCGCCAGTGCCGGCCCATACCTTCTGTTTCAATCCCAAGTTATACCAGAGTCATGGCATCATGCGATACTCCTCCCGGTTTATATAAAAAAAAAAAGAGATTGCAGCCCACTGGAGAACTATAGATTATTATTGTTACTCGATGTTACGGGCACATTTCTTTTGTCATTTGTACGTAAAGAGCTACAGATGTGAGTTGATAATACAAAGATATTGCACTATACCCAAACAGGATTTAGGGCTGGGTCTGGTACAACCCACAATCTTAGAATGCTTGACTCTATCAACGAGAAAATATGACGTGCAGCTGGACCAACATTATATGTAGTCTTTATAGACTTCTCAGCCATGTTCGATAGTGTAGATCACCCGAGTCTGTGGAGTAAACTTAGGAATTGGGGATGCACAATTTGGTTGGTTAACATCTTGATGTGCCTGCATCAGGATACACAGGTGCGATTCTCCGAAGAAGGCATCACGGCAGTTCCGATACCAATACATTGAGTGTTGGATGCTTCCCAAAACAGGGAAGGTGGCCCGTGCCATGCCTATTCTATGCAGATGATTTAGTCTTGTTGAACTACACATATTTAGGTGTAAAAAATATGTTCTCTTCTTTGTGTAGGTACGCATCAGAGAACAAACTTAAAATAAATATGGGAAAAACAAAAATAATGGCCATCTCATCAAAAAAGGTGAAATGTCCTAACTTTAACACAAGCCTAGGTAAAATTGAATAGGTTGATACCTATCCATACCTTGGTCTTGATGTGAGTGGCAGCATGACCTACAAATACATTGTAGATACTAAAAAAATAAAAGCTTTAAGACTGACACAATTAATTGTATAATTTGCTAGAGAAACAGCTGGCTTCATGTTCGATGGAATTATAATACTTTGTAAACAATGCTTATGTCCTACTATATTGTATGGACTGGAAGGATTGACAATGAGAGACTTGACATGGCTAGGCATTGTAGAAGGACAATTTTGGAGAAGGATATTAAGACATGGACCGTCTGTGCCAATGCAATATATACGTCTGGAGTTAGTATTGTTGTCCTTGAAGGGTACCTTGCTGAGGAAGCGTGGGCTCCTACACCCAAAAATACATTCTACTCTGCAATGTCAACTACTTCGTTTATTGGAAAATAGAACTAGTACCAATGACGGGTTTGAGAGTTTAGCGGGGTTATTATATAAGGATGTAGGTTGGTACCCCGATTATACCAAAAACACCCCTTATGAGACACTATTAATATATATTAATAAGGAAAATTAAAATGTACGATTGGGCATGCAATTATGAATATCTGGAATCACTCCACAATGATAAGTGTGTGGTTGGAGTTACACTGCAGACCCAGTTATATTTAAGAAAGTACCCAGGTTTAGCAGTAAGATTCTTCCATTTGAAATTACGCATCAAGCAACGACCATTATAATTGTTGATTGGTGCACAACTAAAATTGTCACAGACCGAAAGATACTGCAGAATCTGCATGAACCCTGATATTTTGGAGACTCCTAGACATCTACTCACAGAATGTGTTGTATTGGGAAATTAATACATGGCAATCTTGGGTCCTCTTGTACATGAATATGATACAATTAAAAGTAATACCTTTCGGGTATATTGTCTGAACACAGAGTGCCAGGGGGTGCATATAGCCCTGTACCAACTGTGGGTCTGAATCAAAATAATTCTTAAACATTCTTACTAAGTGTGACTGTTATCTAAAAGGCAGCACCATGTATATTGTCTGTAAATAGCACAGAGGTGTGAAGCGAGATGAACTAATCGTAAGCTAAAGGGTTTTACCATGATTATATGGTTTAGAGTTTTAATGGGCTTATATATACCAAGCTACTGCTAAATCATAAAAAAGTGGTAAAAATTGATTTTAGATTTTAGACTTAGATTAAGGTGATTCTTACAACAAGGTGATATAACTGTGTATTTGTGTATGCAAGTATGTGATAATCTGATGAGTTAAGGACTTGATTTGATTATGTCCTGATTCGATTGATTCCTTAATGAGATAATAATAACTTGTAGATTATGCAAAATGTAAATGTAAATGTGTAATTTAATTTTAAGATGTTTTACCAAAGAATAAGTGGTTGATGTAATGTAATTTTGTAAAGTTTCAATGAAACTAAACAAATACTTTTAAATAAATAAATACATGTTTGAATATGCGAAAGTCCCATTGAAAACATTTTGACATTTTGATAAATCAGGCCCTTAATTTCCAATCATTGATTTCTTTATTTTTAGTATTACTCCATCCCCATTCAATTGTATCATTATTTAATCTAAATTTCATAAACATTTTCAACCGAGCAGTTCACCTTTTGCTACATGTTTAGAAGATTAATGCATCTGTAAAGTAGTCTGTCAGAAAGAAAAAAGTCTCTGGTTCGCTAAAGTTTTTAGTAAGAACAGCAACATCATTTTTAGAACAGCAAAACCACTTTTAAGTAACATAATGGGATCATCTCAGAACACTCCTTACACTTGATGTCCTACCTGGGATCTGTGTTTTATCGATCTCCTTTGGTCAGGCTATCTAAACTTGTAGGTCCATTAATGGCCTCCTGTGTAGTCACTAATGTTGAATCACAGGAATTGAAATGGGGGAAGCTAACATGTTCAAAACACCCCTGAGAATGGACATAAAGAAGAGACTTTTTTTTTTTAACACTTTCTTTATTAACATTTCAAATAACAAACCAACGCTCCCGCCCCCCCACCCTCCCGTAACTGCCTGAAAGTACAGCAATGGAAGGAGGTTGACAAGCAGTAGATTAAAGAACATGGCAGCAATACAGTTTAAATTGCAGGTCCCCAATTGCACGGAGAACACCCTGACCACCCGCATCTCAGCAGAACATCCGACTTGGTGTGCCTCCCCTCTCACTCAGGTTCTCCCGCTTTCCCCCTGGCGCAGTCAGGACCACCACCACCCCCATGAAGAGCGCTATGCCAGCGGTCTATGGCGAGGAGAGTCCGGCAGTTACCGCCGTCGATTGTCGAAGAAGATATGAAGTATAAATGTCCCACATCTTGCGGTCCCTTCCCCGCTGAGGTTGCATCGCCCCCCACCTAGAGTCCATATCATAACAGTACACAACATCTTTTTCCCACTGGACCACCTTAGGACTGTTCTCCCCGCCCCACTCCATAGCACTCTACGCTTCGCCAGTATCAGGAGAAGGCCCACCAGCTTCCTGGTCCCAGCAGGTAGCAACTTGGTATACCCCAGTAGGGCCATCACAGGATCCAGGTCAACCTGTCTCCCCACTATGACCCCAAGCACACCAAAGACATGAGTCCAGTACCGCTGCAGCCTTTTGCATTCCCATGCCACATGTAAAAACCCCGCATTGGACGATCCACACCTGACACAGGCATCAGACCGCTGGGGAAAATATTTTTTCAGTTGAACAGGAGAGTAAAAGTACTGATGTAAAAACTTAAAGTGAATCAGTTTAAACCTAGTGCAGACCGCCCCCTTTCTAGTCATTTCACAGCAATAGCTCCATACGGCCCCTGGTATCTCCCTGCCCAGCTCCCGCTCCCACCGCTCTCGTGATGTGGTCACAGTCCTCAGCTCACCCTGGATGGCCGCCGCATACAATTCAGATATCACCCGGCGTCCCACCTCCCCTCGTATCAGCTTATCCAACATATCAGTTATGCAAGGTTGTGTAGGGAATGACGGAAATAGTTGCCTCAATACCACCCGCAGCCTGAAATATAGAAAGTCGTCCAGTGCAAAGGGCACCCCCCCTCTCTTTCAGCTGATCAAGAGTTATAAACCGGCCGCCCGGAAACAGATCCCCAAATTTGTGTACTCCCAGCCTCTTCATCAAAGTAACATACCTCCTCTCACTGGTCAGGGGGATACCCGGGATAAATATGACCGGTAGCTCCGGAGAGTATATTACCTCCCCCTTTGTTTTCCGCTCCAGGCGGGACCAGGACCTGCACGTCAGAGCGACCATGTCCCGGGGTGTGCCTGGCCGGCTTGGTGCCAAAAGTATAACGGTCCGCAGTAAGGCGGGGGACGCAAGCGCCCTCTCCACTTCCACATGTTGTCGCTCCGCCGCCATTCCGAACCAATAGCGCAGATAACTAGTCTGTGCCGGTTTAAAGTGATAATACCGAATTCCAAAATCTCGAAAAAAAAATATCGAATTTTTTTTATGACGTTTTTTTTCGAAATGGGGGGGTTCCCCCCAACCCTCCTTTTTTCTATTTTTTTTTATTTTAACCCTTTTTTTTTACTTACCTGACCCCAAAAACACATATAAATAAATAAATAAATAATTCGATATTTTTTTTTTCGAGATTTTTGTTTCAAGATTTTTGTCATTCGTTATTATTTTTTCGGCCTTTTGACTGACCACCGTCTGTGCCACCGTATAGTATAATTCAAAATCCGGCAGAGGAAGTCCACCATCCCTGACCGGCTCCACCAACTGTCTCCAGGAGACCCTGGCCTGTTTACCCGCCCATATAAAATTTAGCACCGCTGCCCAAACATCCCAGAAGAATTTCCTAGGCACCGGAATCGAAGCATTCAGGAATACATAGAGAAACCTATGGAGGTTGGCCATCTCAATCACCGAAATCCTACCATATAGGTTAAGCGGAAGCAAACCCCACCTGAGCAGTGCTGTCTTAGCTGACTCCAGCGCCTCCAGATAATTCCTACGGTAAATCACCCCTTCCTCCCTTGCTATTACAATCCCTAGATATCGGGTACTAACCAGCTCCCACTGAAACCCCCAATTATCAGAAAATTGGGTCGCTGCCGCCGTCAACGGGAAAATAACCGATTTACTAGTGTTAACTGTAAGCCCAGATAAATTACCACCCGGTGAGTATACAGCTGAACAGCTCGGTGCATATGTTGGTCTCTCACCCGCTCCTCCCAAGGCTCGATCGCCAGGGTGAACAACAATGGGGACAGCGGGCACCCCTGGCGTGTCCCACGTGTCTGTGAGATAGGTTCAGTAATAAGCCCATTCACCCCAAGCCTAGCAACTGAATCCTTATAAGCAAGGATATACAGGAAATAAACATGTTCCCCAACACTAACCTCCTTAGAACCGAAAAGAGATATGGCCACTCTACAGAATCGAATGCTTTATTAGCATCCAAAAGGGCTGCTATCACCGGCTCTTCCGCGGGCAGCGCCGCCATCAGACCGAACATTCTTCGCAACCCGAACGACATGGACCATCCCGGGATAAATCCTGCTTGATCGGCCCTAACCATCACAGACATCAACGGCGCCAACCTATCAGCCAGCACCGTGGCTAATATCTTATTATCAAGATTGAGCAACGAAATCGGGCGATATGAGGAACAATCGTCGATGGGTTTCCCAGGTTTCAACAACACAACCACCACTGCCTCCCGTAGGGACTCAGGGAGACGCCCCTCAGACACTGCCCGCTGGTAGACCCTCAATAGGTGCGGCGCCAGTTTATCAGCAAAGCATTTATAAAATTCGGCAGTAAAGCCGTCCGGGCCCAGAGATTTCCCCCCTTTCAGCGATTTAATGGCCCCAGTTACCTCCTCCAAAGTCAGTGGCCTATTCAACCATTCCCTTTGCTCATCGGAGCACCAATATAAGCCCACGTCATCCAAGTAAGCTTCTATCTCAGCCTGAGTGGCCCGCGAATGAGAGGAGTACAAACCGCCATAGAATTTATGAAATGCAACGGCTATTTTCTCATCCTCAAAACAATCCCTCCCCTCTTCATCAGTGATTGCTACCACTCTATTCGCCCTCTCGCGTGCCTGGATAGTCCTGGCGAGTGACCGCCCGGGGCCTGCCCTTCTCCATACCGTATAGGAGCTACTCTGTCCCACAGATACTTAACCTCCCTCTGAGCCAGATCCTGAAATTCCTGAATCTTCTGCATTATTTCCCGCTGCTGGTGCCTTGTAGGAGCGGGGGCTGCCTCCTGGAGTAGGCGCACCTCCTCCTCTTTATCCGCCAATTCCCTCCGTATCCGCCTTAGAATCCCAGATTCCTTAGCTATACACACCCCTCGCATCACGCACTTAAATCCTTCCCACAGGGTGGCCGCTGAGTCTACTGACCCCTCATTGTCGACAAAGTATGTGTCAATAACAGCTGACAATTCCTCCCTGAAAACAACATCTGTGAGCTCCTTGCTTCGAAACCGCCAGGGTGGCCGCGTCCCCGTCTGCCCCTGTATATGAATGGACACCAAAACCAGAGCATGATCAGACAGGGTGCGAGCTAAAAGTTCAGCCCCTCGGACCTGTCCCAAAAGTGCCTGAGATACTAAAATAAAGTCCAGCCATGCTGCGGAACCATGTGGAGGAGATAAATGCGTATAGCCGCGGGTCCCCATGTGCCTCAGCCGCCATGGGTCCTCCAGCCCCCACACCTCCAGCATACCTCGTATTTTCCCTGAGCACTTACTGCCCGAATGTCGGCCACTGCCTGTGCAATCCTGGGTTACATCCAGGACTGAATTAAAGTCACCGGCCCACAGGATTTCCCCCTCTGAAATATCCCTCAACTGCCTCTCCACCCACTGCAACGAGTTCAGGGTGTCCGCATTGGGCCCATAATTTATTTTCAAATGTATTTATTGGCATTTTTCAATAATATCAAACAAGTTGTGTACAATGGAGCCAATCTCAAATAGTTATAAACATATGTTTAACTTAACGTCAAAAAATTACAAATACAAAAACAAAACAACCATAACTGTCTCCATATTCTGTCCGTTTCATATATTGTTAACTGTTTCGGGGGAGGGTGGGAGCGAAGGGGAACCATCCGGCAACTACAATAGGGGAAAGGCTGCCGCAAGGTCTCTGTCCTCTGCCGTACTTCCGCTGCCGCTGGCTTTATGACAGGTCTCACATGGGTCTGGATTAAATTCCGATTCAGGGGGGCCCATCATCCGAGGGGTGGAACATGTGTCTGGTGAGTTCCTTCCATGCCTCGAGTGACATAGTAGAGTCATCCGTGGATCTGGCCACACTGTCCTCCCATGCCACGGTCTCGGCCAGCACCCACCGTTCAGTCTCTTTGTGCCATAGTTTGAACTGAGAGCCCATGGGTTTCTTCCAGGCCATTGCTATAGTTCTTTTGGCCAGTATGCACTAAATGTCCATGAGCCTTGGTGCATGCTTGAGTTTGGCTGGTCTGGGGTAGGTTCCTAAGAGGCACTCGCCGGGTGTCCAATTATATTTACTCAGGCCTGCTTTTTCGCAAGTTTGTTGGACCCTGTCCCACAGAGCCCTTGTCCTGGGGCATTCCCATAACATGTGGATCAGATCCGCTCTTTCCCCCTTGCACTAGTTGCAGGTCGGTTGTGCCTGGGGATTGAAGGTAGCTATGCGGCACGGGGTCAGGTAAGTTCTGTGTAGTATGTTCAACTGAATCTGCCTAAATCTATGGTTTCTGGACACCGTTTTGGGGAATGTGAGAGCTCTGTTCCACTCCCCTTCAGTAATTTCCCGGCCTATATCCTCCTCCCATTTGCTTTTCATTTCCATGCTCTGAGGATTTGGCATGTCGATCAAGTGGCCATATATTTGCGAAACGGGTTTCCCACCCTCTCTCAAGTTGTACATCAAGGTGAGGAATGGGTCTGTGTCTGGTTCCATCGGCCACTGGTCCCATTTTTGCGTCGGGCCACAGCACAAGTTCTTTGATACCACAGAAACTGGCCGGTATGCATGCCTTCCGTCTCCTGCAGCGAGGTGAACTCTCTGAAAGTGCCTTCATCATACAGATCTCCCCAGGTGTAGACCCTTTCCCTCTCCCAGAGCCTGATATGTTTCAAATCTGAAAGTGTTGTGCATACGTCTGCGATCAGGGGGACTGCTGGGGTATAGGGGTTCCGTGAGTTAGTGAGCATTTTTTGCCCTGTGCCAAATTTTCCTTCCCAGGTCAGCCAAAAAGGGTAGAGTTCCCAGCAGTTTGGACGGTGCCCAGACCAGTTCTTTCAGATGGAATTGGGGCAGCATGGCCTGTAGCAATGGTGTTTCAGATGTGGGTTCATCATCTAGCCATTTGGTCACAAAACAAAGCTGTGCTACTATGTAATATTTTTCTAGGTTTGGATGTTGAATACCGCCTTGGCTATATGGTAGGGTTAGCAATTGCAACGCTATTCTATGCCTGCCTTTCCCCCATAGGAACTCTCGCAGTATGGTCTGAAGCAGTCGGAAGAAGGGCTTGTGTATATAATAGTGTACATTTTGAAACCCATAAAGGAAACGTGCGAGAATGATCATTTTAGTTATCGAAGCCCTGCCCATCATCAAGAGGGGGAGTTTCGCCCAGAACGCCATTGATTTGCGCAGGGCGAGGAGTGCTGCCTTTGTGTTTCGTTCGTGCATTAGCTCGGGGGTATGCATAATGTGTACTCCAAGGTAGTGGAATGACACATTCTGCCACTGGATCCCAACTCAGGGAGTGCTTCTAAACTCTCTGTTTTCAGGGCCGCTAGGGGGAACATACAAGACTTTGACCTGCTAAAACTTATCCCAGAGACCTTGGAATAATTGTCCAGCACTTCTAACATGGTTGGTACGTTGAGGTGTGGGTTCCTAACGTATATGAGAACGTCATCCGCGTAGAGCGAGATGATGTGATCGACGTCTCCCAGTCTAATGCCTTCATCGAAGAATTGCTTTCTAAAGTAAACAGCTATGGGTTCTAGTCCCAGTATGTAAAGCATTGGGGATAGTGGACAACCCTGTCTAGTCCCCCTGCATATATCCCAGGCCTCCGACACATACTTCCCAGATTTCACCCTTGCCTTAGGTTTAGCATACAAGATGTCAATCCACCTGATGAACTCAGGACCAAACCCAAACCCCCTAAGCACTGCCACAAGCCATTCCCAGTAAATGGAGTCAAACACTTTGACTGCGTCTAGGGACAGCAGCGCGTATGAGTCCTTGTCTTTATCAGTTTGCGCTATAATGTGCTGCAGCCTGCGTAGGTTCATGGACGTATTTTGGCCCGGCACAAAGCCGCACTGATCTGGGTGAACTATGTCTCCTATTATTCTAGACAGCCGGTTTGTTAAGATCGTAGTCAGGATTTTAACGTCATAATTTAACATTGCAATCGGGCGATATGAGTCACATTGGTCTGCCGGTTTATTGGGCTTGAGGATCGGGATCACAAGCATCTCCCTCATACTTTCGGGTAGTATCCCTTCTTCGTATGTCTCCTGGTATACTGCGTGTAATAGTGGGGTCAGGGAGGACTCATACGTTTTAAAAAAACTCTGTGGGCAACCCGTCTGTTCCCGGTGCTTTGCTTGTGGCCAGGGATCTGCTTGCATCGGTAATGTCTTCGGGCGTGATTTCTGCTTCTAGGGATTCAGCTTGCTCAGGGGACAGCCTGGGGAGCCCCATCTCTTCTAGTGTTTCTACCAACCGTTCATGGGGGACCTGCTCCTCATTTGAATACAGCTGGGTGTAAAAGCGAGTGAAAGTGTCATTTATGCCCTGCTGCATACAGTGTGCGTTTCCATCCTCATCTTGTAGTGAGGTGGTGGGGTGTTTGAGGTGCTCTTTACGGCAGAGCCAGGCGAGTAGTCTGCCCGGTCTGTCGGCCTCAACGTGTGCTCTATTTGTTCTGGCAGTATAGTCAAACTTTTCCAGCCTGTTCCACGCAGTTATGTTCCGCTCTCTAAGTTTTACAAGCACCTCTTCCCTCTGTTGGGTGTCTACGGGGGTAGCCTCAAGTCGCTCAATCTGCCGTTCCACTAGGTCTAGTTCTTTCCTGAGCTGCTTCTTGATACCTCCCACCTTTGCAATTACTTCTCCCCTGGTTACCACCTTTAGAGCCTCCCACACTGTGCTATTGTAAGCTACACTACCAGTGTTAACCTCTAGGTATGCATCAATAGAATTGCGTAATTCTTCTCAGAAAACTGGGTCCCTCAGGGCGTCTGTGGGCATTTTCCACATGGGAATGGGGGGTCTGGGCCCTCTGTGGTTCCATGTCATCAGAAGCGGGGAGTGATCAGAGATAGTCCTCCCCAAGTATTGTGCTCCCTCCACCCGGGGTAAGTGTTCCCTGTCTATGAATCTGTAATCTAGCCTTGTGTGTAACTTATGTGGGGATGAGTAAAATGAGTATTTGCGTGCTTCAGGATGTTTTTCCCGCCACACATCCGTCATTTCCAGCCTCCCCAACATGGCGGATAGTGCTGTCGTAGCGGTCAATGGGCCTCCTAGCTGTGGTGTGGATCTGTCCAGCCACGGGTCATGTACACAATTAAAATCCCCCCCCCCCAAATAAAGAGATTGTTCCTGTACTGTGCAACTCTAGGGTACAGTGAGTTCAGGTAGGATGGTATGTTATTGTTAGGGTTATAGGAGTTCATGATGCATACTGCTTCTTGTTCAATGAATCCCCAAATTACGACAAACCTACCTTCCGGGTCTATCTCAGTTTTGTCCACCCGGAATGGGATCTGCGGGTGAATCCAGTTGTAGACCCCTCTTGCGTATTTAGAATAAGTGGTACCAAACCCCTGTCCACCCCAATGTGTTTGTAGCTTGGCCACCGAGTCCGCCGTGCACTGGGTCTCCTGTAGTAATGCTATCATTACCCCTTTTCTGTGCAGGTAGGTTTTAATCCTGTTCCTTCGGAGATAAGTCCTTAGGCCCCTTACATTCCATGTCATTATTTTTATGGTGGTCGCAGCCATAGGGGTTTAGTAATGGATCTGTTGTCCGCCCCTTTCCCTGCCTCTGCCGCCCCAGGGCCTGGACCTGTTAACCAGGGGTCTGTCTGTGTTGGGGTTGGGGCGCGAGCCTCATCGTTTCCTCCCTCCCTTCGCCCTCCCTCTCAGTGTCAATTGGAGACTTATTAACATTAACAATCCTCATGCTAGTGAATAAGGGCAACAAACCTTTCAACTCAAAACTGCCCCCAGCAGTTGCCTCAAACTTGCAGCGCTCGGGGGCACCCGATCCTTCCAGGCCTTTCCGGGCCTCCCAGTGCGGGTGGTGTGTCGGCAGTCGGCCTCCCCGTGTTGCAGGGGGGTGCGTCGGCTTTGTTGTTATTCGCATGGGTCGGTGCGCTCCTGCCCGTCATGGCGTACGTAGAGTTGTAGATCTCAAGCGGTCCGGTATTCATTCGGCAGTTGTGCAAACCTTAATTTTCCTGTTGTTTGGTGCTTTCAATGGCCTGTGACTTCATGCGCAGTGCTTTCCTTATCATCGGCAAGGTTGTTGTCCTCAAGCCACATATTTGCTGCTGCCGGAGTCTCAAGAAAGATAGCTTTCCCCTTGTTTAGTACCTTAAGACGGGTACAGTAGCATGTACTTGAGGTTTAGCTTGCGCAACCTAGCTTTCACCGGTACAAATGAGTTCCGTGCTCGCTGCACAGCGGGGGTATAGTCTGGGTAAATTACTATTTTGGCGCCATGTTTCTCGATCTCCCCTCCTTCTCTTGAGAATCTCAGTATAGTCTCTCTGTCGCAAAAGTTCAAGACTTTTGCAATAATAGGGCGCGGTCGGGAGCCCGGAGGGGGCCTCTTCTGAAGTGATCTGTGGGCCCGTTCCATTGAGAAGCCCTGGGTCAGTTTGCCAGCCCCGATTTCTTGCAAGAGCATCGTTTCTACGAAATTGGTCGGGTCTGGGCCCTCCGTGTCTTCCGGTACCCCCAGGATTCGGATGTTGCTGCGGTGGGCACGTCCTTCAGCGTCCCCTGATCGCGCCTCTAGCCACGCTACTTGCAACTCAAGGTCTTGGACCTTAGATTTAAGTTCTGTGGTGTCGTTAACATTGTCTTGGAGCGTTGCCTCTGTTGTGGCCACCCTTTCTGTAAGGTTATGGGTGTCCTGTCTCATCAGTTGCATGTCCGACTTGATTTCATCGATCCTGGTTTCGATGGACGTCCGTAGCACCACTATGGCTTGTAGCACTTGCGTATTTGTCGGATCGTCCTCCTTAGCTGTCGGGTCGTCTGCTGCCTCTGTCCCCTGTTGTTTCGCCCTGACCGTGGTGAAGGAGTCCATGGTCGCAGTTTTCAATTTGCTTTTGGGGGGCGACATCGCCTGTCTTTGGGCGTGCTCCACGGCCTTTTCCCGTTCAGCGGGGACGTGTATGTAGGATCGATTGCGAGGGCGGTTGTTGCAGATGGGGAGTCGTCGGCCCGCGGATGTTCCGGAGGGAACCGTCCGTCGCCTTCTCTCTTCTTCGTGTCTCTCCGTGTCTCTGGCGGCCTCCCGCCAGCCAGCACCTCTCCTGCATGTGGTCTCGCGCTGAGGGTCCCCCCCTTCGTCTCTTCCTCCCGGCACTTGGTCTTGGAGATAGAGACCCGGGTCACTGCCGAACGCGGGGGTCCGCCCCCCCAGGGGTGTCACCGGATCACTGGGTTGGACGCTGTGGGCCCTCCTCTCTCGCCTCCAGAGGCTATCCGCCCTCCAGCGGTGCGTCTCAGATGGGGCTGGCGGGCGCCGCCATTTTGTTTGGCCAGGGCCTCCTCTCTGTTCGCTTCGGTTAACCGTTATCTCGGTCCGATTTTCTTGTGGAAACTTCGTCGGGGGTAGGGAAACGGTTCTACTTCCCGTAGCTACTTCAGGCGTGCTTGTTCAGCTTAAGCAGGCCGAACAATTTGGTCCGTTGTAGGATCTCGGGCAGGAGTGCAAGGAGAACACGTCCTCACTCCATGCGCGCTGGCCACGCCCCTTGGGCCCATAATAAAAAATGAGTTTATATGGTTTCCCCTGGATGATCCCCTGCACTATCAGCGCCCGGCCCTCCTGAGCCTTCCGGACCCTGGTCAGTCGAAATCCCACCGAACTGTGTATCATAATGGCCACCCCCCTGGAGTAGGAAGAGTAGGAGGAAAAATATCAGTGGCACCCCCAGCCCCTACTGAATCTAGACTCACTCTCAGCCGTCAGATGGGTTTCCTGGAGAAACGCCACTCCAATCTGATGTCGCCTTAGATACTGCAAGACCTTCCGACATTTAGGTGGGCCGTTAAGACCCCTGACATTCCATGACATGAGATTAAGAGCTGCCATCAAAAAAATTGTGCGCCCTGGACCTCACAGTAAGTATTCCCGCATCCACCACCCTGCTGCACCTCCTTCCCCAGCCCCCAGTAACACCCCATCCTCCAACAAACCCTCACCCCACCCCTGCCGACAGCCCCCTAACCTGTCGGCGATCATCCCACCCACAACCTCCCTTCATCCCCCTCACCCAACAAGAAACACCAACTCACCCATCCAAAGAACCCCAACTACAAAACCCCATCTCCCCCCTAAGCAACATAGCTTCTGCTCCTGCTCTAGGGGTAGCTACAAGCCCGACCCTCCACAGCACCACTATAAATGTGTTGTCTCCCAATCCGTACACAAACTGAAACACAAATGGAGATAAATCTGTATCATGGCCGAAGCGTAATCTGATAGCTAATCATTCATTGTTCCCTCTTGATCTAGTGGCTCGCGGCAACATATCCAGGAATGAAGCAGCCTCATCAGGTGCTTCCAAAAACAGCGTCTTGCCGTTGTGTTCAACCCGCAGCATAGCAGGGAACAACATTGCATATTTAATATTTATGTCCCTCAGCCTCTTCTTAACATCCAGGAATGTTTTGCTGCTTGCCTGCACCCTGTCAGAAAAGTCCGGAAAGAATTTTATGGTATTGCCCTTATATGAGACCGTCCCCTTCTCTCTGGCCTTCCGAAGTATGGTGTCCCTGTCTAGATAGTTCAGCAGGCGGGCTATCACAGGGCGTGGTGGCGCCCCTGGAACCGGTTTCCTCCCACTCGGCACTCTGTGCGCCCTTTCCAACGCACAGTATTGGGAGAAGCCGTCCGACCCCAGAGTCTCCTGCAGTATTTCCTCCACCAGTTTCTCCATGTTGCCCTGGTCTCCCGACTCGGACAGCCCCACAATCTGAACATTGTTCCTCCTCGACCTGGATTCAAGATCATCCAGTTTCTCCCTAAGCTCTTTAAGAGCTTTCCTGACTCCAGGCATTTCACTTGAAATGGATGCCGTCGTGTCCTCGACCCCGGATCTCGGCCCTCCGCCTCATCCAGTCGATCCCCATGTTTATCGAAGCGAACTTGCATGTGGTCGACCTTACAAGTCAATGTGTCAAGCTTCCCATCCAGCGATTGAATTCCGGACTGCAGCTGCAGGAGCATGCCTTTATTATCTTGAAAGGCAGCCGCCGGGTCCGAATCCATCCCCGAAGCCCAGGAAGCAACTGAATCCTCCACCGATCCGCCGCCTTTAACCTGACCAGATGGCTCGAAACTGAGCTTTGACTGCGGTTCCCCACCTTTACTAGATTTAGACATGATGAGCAGAGCGGCAGAGTCCAGGCACAATTTGCATTCAGAACCGCCCCACGCCTTCCCCCAGTAGGGCGCGGGCGCAGGCCCCCACAACACCAGCCCCGCCGCACAGTCCCGTAGAGCTGCCAGAGGCCCCCCGCTCAGTCACCGCCAACAGCACCGCAGAGCTCCTCAGTGAGGCACAGACCATTCACACTGGCCAGGCGGGGCGGCACCCAACTATCAGCGCCCGAGAGTGCCTAGAAACACACAGGGCCCCGACGACAGGCCGCGGGCCAGAAGAGATCCAGTGCACCTTGACGGGTCACCCCCTCGAACCAGAGTCGGGATGCGGGCGACCAAGGGGGCCAACAGACTCGCCCCACCCCTCCCAAAACATTCACTTGGCAAGTTTAATATTGGTCGTGCTCCATAGAAATTGCTGGTGTGCACAGTGTTATACGCCCCAGCAAGAAAGAGTGCAGTACAGATGAGTACACCGCACTGCCTCCCAGTTCATCACAGGCCGAGGATCAGTGCATGCCTCAGGGTGGGGGCCCAGTGAAGTGGAATGTTGCCAGCCTTCCACGTAACACACTCAATGGCAATAGATCAGCTGAGAAATGTCAAGTAATCCTCTGGGGTGTCGAGGAGCAACTGGCCAAGAATTTCAGGTGTGCGGCCGCTATGTACCCACAACGGTTTGCCTGTGGGACCTGCCCGCCACTCGGGAGCAATTTCACAAACATCGGGCCCAGCGCTGTCCTCAGGCCCGGAGCGCCGCTGAAGTCCACCCAGCACCGCGTTGTACGCGGCCCAGCTCCACCGCCGGCAGAGCCTCCAGTCTCCTCCCGCGCAGGTCCTCCAGCAGCGGGCCACGCCGCCATAGCGCAGACCCGCTCCCTCCTCCAGGTGCCAGCTCTCCCTGCTCTCTTCTCAACTACCGGCGCTCCGGCAGCCCGCCAGGCAGGCGCTCCAGGTCTAGCAGAGGGGCCGCCCCCGATTCAGAGCCCCGGTCCACAGCTCCAAGCACCCAGCCACACACCAGCTCCTCACCGCTCGTCTGGCACAACACCGAGGATAGCCCTATCCTCCGAGTGCCCATGGGCTGCGAGTCTCCACCTTCCTCGGCCGGAGCGCTGCAGCTTCCCCCCCGGGGCCCGACACAGGAGCTGGGCTCCACCGCAGTCCGCTCGCCAGGCCAGTCACAGCTCCCCTCCGCTGCTCGCTCCAACGCCGGCACGCACTCTGGCCAAATGTGCTCCCCACAAGACACACATCGATCGGGGGATCAGGTCACGTAATCAGCTCTCCCTAGATGTCGCGGAGACCGCCGGAGATTAGACCGGATTTGCAGGGTGCTGAGGAGTTTCACAAGTCTGTGGCTATCTTGGTCGGGCTCCCTAGCACCCCCACCCAGACATAAAGAAGAGACTTAATGTGTTTTCGAATCTTTTCATCATGGTAGCTGTATTCCCCAAACACTGACTTTTGAATTTCTAAAAATGATGGAAGTTGCTTTCCCTGATCATTACTCTCAAACACATACATTTCTCCCTATGTGTTTTTGTTTTTTAAATTAATTTGTCAACTCTTTTTTCTGCCTGAACCTTATAAATGGGAGGCAAGAACATGGAAGGTTTGATTGTTGAAAATTCCTGATTCAACATTTTTTTTCAAAACACCTTCAAAAGGGCAACCAACTTAAATATTTCTTAAGGCACATTTAGTCATACTGCAAGTAGGTTCTGGTTACCTCCCCCAAACCTCTGCAGAAGGGTATTGATTGCAGAGGCTATGTGACCTTCTTTCCCTAACTGTAAAATGGTGTTACCCAGGTTCATTTCAGTCCTTGGGTCCTCCCCACCCACTGCGTCCCTCAGTCTGTGGTACTCTCCCTGTGTGCAACCCTCCATACCCCTTACATCACAAAGCTTCTCAAATTCTCTACCAGGTCATTTCTACCTTTCCTCCCCTTACCCCAGAAGCTCAACGTCTCCAGAGCCCTGGTTCTCTCTAGGCTGGCCTACTGCAACAGCTTCTTCCTCAATCTGCCTCATTCCTCCCTTTGCTCCCTCCAACTAATCCAGAATAGGACAGCAAGACTTATCCTTGGCCTCAAGCCCAGGGACCACATCACTCCTACCCTAAAATCACTCCACTGGCTCCCGGTGACCGCAAGGATCAAATTCAATACCCTCTGCATCATCCACAAGGCCGTCTGGGTCTTGGGACCTCTATACATCCTGCTTTCCCTCCCTAAGTACCTCCCGACCAGAGTCCTATGGTCCTCTGGCTCCAACTCTCTGCAGGTCAAACGTTTCTCCAAGCAGAGAGTGGGAGGTAGATCCCTTTCTGCGTCTGGCTCCTCCCTCTGGAATGTCCTTGCTTCCCCCCTTCGACTTGAGACAGATCTTCTAAAGTTCCAGAAACCTTTCAAGACTTTCCTTTTCTCCTCTTACTTCCCTCTCCCACTCACATGCTAACTCTCCCTCTGCCGCTACGACTGGGGACTGGTCCCTTCAGAGTCATACAGGGTCCAGACCAAACCACACCAGTTCCCCCTGCATACTTTGCAAGCACGTGTCCTCGGGCTCCCTTTCCCGGACCAGCCCAACTTAGTCCACCCTGCCCTCCGCACTCATTCTCACTCCCCCTTTTTCCGCTGGCACTTGCCTTCTTGGCTCCCACAAGCAGTTCCCTGCCCTCTTCCCTGGGAGCACCCCACTCCTGCACTTCTCCCTCTACCCCTTGACCCCCTGCACTTACCACCTTCTCAAGCACTTGCGCGGTAGGATTGCCACAATGCCAATATAACCGTTTTTTGTTTCTTAAGTGTTATTCCCTTGTCCCCCCCTACCCCCATGTTCTTGCCTTGTGGTGCCTGGAACACTTGTGTATAGGCACCATACAAATGTCCAATAAATAAAATAAATACAAATCCATCTCGCCCCACTTAGGTGCCAAGTGGGCTAGGACAGCTTCTTCTTCACAATCCTAACTTAGGGTTTAACCCATACTGAAGTCTTCTCCGTCAGGTATGTCTCATAGCCCATTACACTCAAAGCCTCTTTCCAGCAATGTCCTATGCATTCTGTTGGTGTGGACACCCATAGACTGTTCCTTTCCAGCCATCATTGTTTTGCTGTAGTCACCCTGTGTGGGATGGGTATGCCTAGACGTGGGTCCCGTGCCTGCAGGGTCTATAGACCCAATCGACTCCTCGCTGATGAGGCCCAACAAGGCCAAAACATGTTTGGGGATGCTTGTGGTCTCGTGCAGAAGGGATGTGGCCAAGCAATTTGGGCTGGACTGCCCCTTTTGTTGTGGACCATGATTTGAAAATGGTTTTACCCCTTTTGTAATGGCTTGGCAGGTGAAGAACAATGGTTTAGAAGGTTGCCCAGAGCAATGTCAGAGGTTAAAGTTAATTCTATACCTTCAAGCTATCACCTCTTTTGTTTTTCTGTAGTCACCCCTAACACTGTAGTCAGCAAGGTGTTTGGTTCTCGTGGACCAAACTACTCGCCTGTGCCTTTTTCCATTTGTCATGTACTGGCTCTAGAAATGCCATGATATGGCATGTTGTAAAACCCAGGTGATATTTACTAAAGTTCTGCGTGTTCCTACCTCCTTTCTCCAGAGGCAGATGTCATTTCCATAAATCCAACCTCAGTGGCTTTTGGCCCGACAGGAAGGTTTGAATTGACTTGCACCTCACCTCAAGCATTCTCTCCCCCAGTGGTAGTGAAACCAACACCAGGACATATGTAATCTGCAGTAGCACTGTTATCTTCAAGGTGTGCAGTTGCCCCCCAACAATCTCAGCAATGCCCAACTGTCCAACTCTGATTTCAGTCTCCTAAAATACTACGGACATGTTTTCCTTCATCATTTGCTCTGTGTCACTGGTAAGGCAAGTGCCTAAATATTTCATCTGGGTAGGACACCAGTTAAACGGGTATTGTGAAACATCAGTTTTCTTGCATGTTACTGTTTCTGACATTGACTCGGACTTCCTACAGTGGATCCTATAGCCTAAGAACATCCCAAAGCCTTCACTTTTTCTATCAGTGCCTCAAGAGCATCCTCGAGGTTTGTTAATACAAATTATCCGCAAAAATTATTAACAACAAAAAATGAAAGGGAGAAAATGCCGAATTTGGCACAATAAAAAAAAAATAATCCCATAATATCGATCAAATGGAACAGGGGCTGCGGCGTGTCCCTCGCTTCCCTTGATCGACATTATGGGACTTTAGGGGTTGCAGGGGTGTCCCCAACTTCCACAACAAGGAAAGTGGGAGATCAAACCGCGTTTACAAAAAAAAAAGAAAAAAGAAGTCAGTTCCCTTCCGCATAAGTGAAGGGAACTGGCGTTACAGAGGATTGTTCCGGTGTAGGAATGGGCGGCACACAACACAGTGTGCCGCCAATAGGTAAGTAGGTGGGTGGAGCCAATTTCAAATTTGGTATTGCCGTATTCGGCAATTTCGAATTCGACATTTTGCCACTCAGTCAAATCATGGAAAACCTTCCCTGTTCCACGGACATCAGGCGTGCCCATTGATTGGATGGTGAAAAGCATGAGATGCGTCAGATTTTCCAAAACGCTGTCATGTTGGTTTCGAGGACAGCACCCGTTATCAAAGAACATCGCAGTAAAATCACATTAAAAAACACAACATTGCACTTGTCATACTAATGAAACATTCTCTGGTGAGGTGAGGGGTGATGAGGATGGGATATGGGCATAAAAAGCCAAAAAACTGGTGTTTTTGTTCTCCAATGTCTGCAAACAGTCAAGGCAGTCCTGTGGTTTCAGCGCCTTGATGCCCTCGGGCCATAGTTTGCACTTTATAAATCCGAAATAAATAATATGGACATCTGAGGTGTTCAGGGGCATCTATACTTATTTCTGCATTACAGGGTTGGGGGGAAAAGCGGTTTTTGGATGGCTTATAACTTTGGCACCACTCAATGAAACTGATTCTGAATGGTTTTGCAAAGTTTGGTGGGATTTTGTCAAAAGGGGGCACAATTAGAGGGGGGCCTCAACATTTTTATATGAATTATAACTTTATTGCCGTTTGATGAATGTGGCCAAATGTTTTTAGAAAGATTATAGACCCAAACTTGAATGTTTGTGCAAAGTCTGAATGGATTTTGTCAAGTGGGAGCTAAGTTATATGACTATTGTATATCAATTTTGACACTTTTGAAAAAATACAACATGGGCGGATTTGCAGCAAACTTGTGCAAGGAACATTGGCAAGGACCGGAAAGCATGGTTTTGCAAATGTGTCTGTGTTTTATTTTTTGAAAAGTGTCATAATGCAGGTACTAAAAATAGTAATATACCTTTGGTGACTGACTATGAGGGACCAGAAATGGGGTTAAATTGGGCATGGCCACCAGAGGACGGCTATGTGGTAACGTTTTTTAAAATTGGGGCTACTTTTGAAAGGGAAAGAAAATGTGCTTGTGGGAACAGGTTGAAATGCTGGATGGGATTGCATCAAATTCAGTAGAGGGGGTTCAGTATGTTCCATGTTACATGTACATAATGTCAGATATATTATTGTTAAGTTGTGCTACTAGAAACCTATGAAATTCAGTAAAAAAACTTTGTTAAAGGGATGTTATGGTTCCAAGTAAAACCGAAAAACCCCTGAAATTCACCAGTTATGGTAAACTAAGCAACCTTAACTCGCGCCACCACGGTGCACTGCTAGGACTAACACACAGGACATCAAAGATGACATCACAAATGTCATTGATGACATCACTGATGACATCACATGTGCATTTACATTTCATGAAAAGTCTGTACATGGGATTCTTATTGCAATGTTAAAAGTAGTGTCAAAGATCATTGGAATAAACATCATGAGGTACGTAGTGCATTAAGCAACAAATTAATCCAAATAGCATTGTATTATGATTTTGTTTCCAATATACTAAGGTACACATGTAGTAACATAGGCATAGTTTGCAGGAGACATGATGGAGATGCAATATTAATAATCTTGCGATGTTAAATACTAAAATTATAAATGCTTTCTTATTAGAGTTTTGCATACTGTGAAACATTTAATAAGTACCTAATAAAAATCACTAACTACATTATTGCATTACTGAACACAACACACAAACAGACAACTACACATACAAATATGAACATATACAGGGAAAGTGAAGTAACGTAACTGATTATCTTCATGCACAGAAATGATTGCTCTGCTTCAAAGTTACTACTTCCCTATGTACAACTATCACACATTGTGACTATGCCCTAAGGAAAGCAGTGTACGTGCAATGTGTACAAATATGACCATATCCAGGGAAAGTACAGTAATAAAAAAAACAACAGAACTATAAGATAGTGTTGATAATCTTACTAATCATCTTCATACATTGAAAGCATTGCTTTCTTCCAAGTCTGTGTTTTCCCCTTTGTATATATTTCATATGCTTTGAGTGAACCCTAAGTGAATTACTGTAAAACATATTTGAAGTATAAGTGTACAAATATAGTACTTTTTGAATTTTTAGTTCCTAACTGTTACTGGCCTAGATATATCAGTAAAGGAAAAAAGAGTGATACAGACATGTGATGTCATCAGTGATGTCATTAATGACATTTGTGATGTCATCTTTGATGTCCTGGGTGTTAGTCTTAGCAGTGCACCGTGGTGGCACGAGTTATGGTTGCTCAGCTTACCATAACTGGCGAATTTCAGGGGTTTTTCGGTTTTACTTGGAACCATAACGTCCCTTTAACAAAGTTTTTTTACTGAATTTCATAGGTTTTTAGTAGCACAACTTAACAATAATATATCTGACATTATGTACATGTAACATGGAACATACTGAACCCCCTCTACTGAATTTGATGTCCGCAAACTCTTCTAATGTCCGCGGACATGTGCAGACAACAGCAACACTACCCAAAACGTCTGGGGGGTATGTTTAATTGTTATATCAGAACATATGAACATTGTACAAATTCACAAACCAGCACACATACACATTATATGTAGTAATAAATAAGAAGTGTAACCCTTATATATAACACATCAACCATTCATTTAAATACAATATGCTCTAAAATGGAATATACTAAAAGAAGAAAGATAGGCTTCCAACATGATTACCTCACAGAAACTCCACAACTAAGAGCAACAGCAGATCTACAGACCAGTAAGAACACACCTTACCAGAAGCTAGTAAGTGTACTGCATTTTACTCATATTTCTAAACTTTCTGTATTAGATACAAAAAAAGTGATTTCTTTTTTCTCAGAGAAATGTCTAGTACTCTGGAGTGGCTAGAGGAGCATTTCCCACACGAGGAAATGTCTGAAGATAGTGAACCTAATGGTAAACACTTTTCTATATAAACCAATTAATAAATATTATTTTATATATATTTAACATATACATTTTTTTTGTACAGACCATACAAACATTGAAAATAGTAAACAAAAAGAAATATTGGATAAGACTCTCCAGCATATGGAAGAAAAAATGGACCTACTCATGGAAAATTTCAACAATTTAAAAAACTTTGTGGAGGATAACTTGAAACAAAAAACTAGATACCATTGTCCCACATGTACCTGTCCCCCCTCACCATATCCCAGTCAATTATCCCCAAACCCTCGCTATGAACCAAAACGTTTTGATGAGACTTCCATCCCTTCTTCACCTCATATGAATCCTCTTGAAACCCCCAATTCTCCTGTGTTTGTCTCAGTTTCTGCTTCACCTTCTTGGTCATAAATGTAACATCCATATATAATAAAGTAAAATAATTATATTGTGTCCTAATTCATTTCTTGTTTTTTTTTTTTTTTTAAAAGCAGTTCAAATGTCCGCGGACAGCGCGGGTGTCCAAAATGTCCATGAAGAAACACAAATGGAGGTGTCCTAAGAACACTATACCTCTCCGTACTGGTTGCTAGCAAGTTGAAACTGTTCTAAGAACACACGAGATGTCTGCCATATCCACAAATAACCAAAATGAAGATGTTCTAAGAACATTATGCCTGTCTGTAATGTTTGCCAAGAAGTCCAATCTGTTCTAAGAACATATTTGGTGTCTGAGATGTCTGTAATCAAACTAACACATGCGGTGTCCTGAAAAGTTCATAAATAAACAAAATGGGGGTGTCCTAAGGATGCTAGACCTGTCCGTGCTGTTCGTAGGCAGGTTGAAACTGTTCTAGGAACACATCAAGTGTTTCGGAATGTTCGTAAATAAACAAAATGGGGGTGTCCTCAGGACACTATGTCTGTCCGTATTGTTCACAGGCGAGTTGAAACTGCTCTGAGAACACAGGCAATATCCTGAAATGTTCATAAATAAACAAAATGTGGGTGTCCTAAGGACGCTGTCCGTATTGTTCGCAGGCGAGTTGAAACTGTTCTAAGAACACAGGCAATATCCTGAAATGTTCGTAAATAAAAAAAAATGGGGTTGTCCTGAGGACGCTGTCCGTATTGTTCGCAAGCGAGTTGAAACTATTCTAAGAACACACGCGGTGTCCTGACATGTTCATAAATAAACTAAATGGGGGTGTCCCGAGGACGCTATGCCTGTCCGTATTGTTCGCAAGTGGATTGAAACTGTTCTAAGAACAAACGCCTGTTAGTAACTGTTCGTTACGCTTGTGTCGTACTTTTAATTAGTTTCAGGACCCGAACAGTGTCCGTAGAACACCAACACGCATGCACAAAACAGTTCCCGTGCATTTGGTGTCATGCGGACACCGGTTCCCTTCGCGGACAAGTTCGCGAAGCTATCATGTGACAGCGCCCACGCTGAGCGTGTGTTCTGACTGCGGACACTGTTTGTCTCCCCGAACAATTTAAAACTACCTTTTCAGGCAATCCACAATATTTTCCAATAATAAATCACCATAGCACAAGTCCCAGACAGTAATCCTGACTTTCTACATACTTTTTGAAACTTTTTTTGGTGTTCGATCTGTCCGCGGACAGCACGGGTGTCCGCGAACTGCGCACAAGCACCCCTATAAAAGGCCACACCCCAGAGCTCATCCTCATTGTGTTTCTGGCTATCTTACAGAACACAGTGCCTTTCTGCTGCCAATTTTCCAGATTTATTTCTGAAACCTGATGGCATCCATGGCTGCACTACTGCCACCTGGTGCTACATCTGCCTCAGCACCACCCCACCCCATCCACCACCACCACCTCCTCAAGGGCCTGAAGAGGGGAACAGGAGTGAGGATGCAGAGGAGGATGAAGAGGATGATGAGAATGAGGTAGTGGAAGTCCCTACTACCAGCACTTGCCGTGAGTCTTGGGTGTGGCGGTTATTTACCATTCATGGTAACGGACCTAAGGTGCGTGCAAACCAAGTCACCTGCAAAGAGTGCAAAATGGTGATCAGTCGCGGGAGGCCTGGTTTTTAGAGCTTTGGTAGGACTACTATGAAGCGACACCTAAGGTCGTTCCACACTGGGGCCATTCGCAAGGTTGTACCTTGCAAAGAGCGTAGTAGGTTGACTTCCTCTACTACATCCTCCGTTTCCGATCCTGTCACCACAAGAAACACTCCTGTGGGACAGTGTATTCCTCCCTTGCCTCACAGGCCATTTGCAATGCTGATGACCATTACCTTTCGAGGGTCACAGTTGTGTGTATGTACTGTGACACAGTACTCTGCAGGGGGAGAGACTTTGAAGTGCTTTTGAGACTCTGATCTCAGAGCACGAGAAGATCTGCTCACTACCTAAGTAAGACCCACTCTACATCTTCCTCTCTCCACCCGTCCTTTCTTATGCCCGTGGTTGGTGTCCTCCCCTTACCCTCCTTTTCCCTCCTCTCCTAGTGTGTCATGTGTAAAAACACAAAAAACAAATAAAAAAATAAAAATTAAAAAAAGGCTCTTTTCAGAGCCGCCTTTCACAGTTAAAAAATAGAAGTGCAAAATAAATAGAGCAGGGCATTGTGTATTTTTTAGAAGTCCGCGGACAGTCCGCGAAGATCTAAAATTTTGGGGTGCTGCCCTATCATAACCATTGCAGTTTTGTCTGGGAGGAAGTGGTGGCTCTGAAAAGCACCTTTTGGTGGTGTTTGTGTTTGAAAAACTTGAAATGGTCAACACCTACTACAAAATGGATGCTGTAATTCCATAAAAAGGTCGCAAAGCATTTTGTAAATTTCTCAGAAAAATCTGATTGCCAGCATAAGTAAGATGGACTCCATCTCTGCGAAAAATGTATGTACTACGAAACATAATATTTTCATTGTGAAAAGAGGACATGCCAACATCTCTTAGAAAGGCACAAACAGCCTTACTGACATTGCGCCTTGCTTTCTCCATTTGTGGACCGAATGAAAAAGAACACAGCCAAATTTGTCTCTGCGCAATCCGAGAAAAAATTACTTGAGAATTTGGAAACATGTCCATGACCTTCCCATGTCCTTCTTTCATTGCAAATTGCAAAGAAATTCCAGACACATGACCTAAACTGTTCCCTCCACAATGAATTACAATTATGTCTGGATGATGCTCTGTCTCCAAAGTAGCACAGAGAGGTAGCAAGTCCAACCACTTAATTCCACGTACTCCATGCCAGTGCACTTCCACATGTGGGAATCCAAGATCTACAGCTACTCCACAGCTTTCTGCATGCACCTTCAAACAATGTATCCACGAGTCTCCCAAAATCCAAATAATCTGTTTTCTGAAACACACAGCCATAGCTATCTGTTCTTCTCTCAGGAAAAAGAGTATCAGACAAACTCTCTGCTGGCACAACACACCCACTAAACTTTACTGACCAATCCCTTGCTCTGCTCATTCTCATTTGCATGCCTCCCCACCCCAAAATCCCCGGATGTAACACGCGATTTCTGCGGACTACCGCCATGTCCGCGGACATATCGTAACATGGACAGTCATTCTACCATTTCCATTTCACTTTCTGTGCCATTCCCTCTTTGGATATAGCTAAGCACTCACACGACCATCCACCAATCACATCCAAGACCTCTACATCTAACTGCATCATCATAGATCAGCACTTTAAATGTACTGTTAATCTCTCTGAGTACAAGTGTCATATCATTGGAAAGCACCTTCTACCAGAAATACTGTGCAAGTCTCCAAGATTTCTACTTGCAGCTGCATGCATATCCATATGCATGAAACAAACTACAGGTATGCATATTTTCTGTATAGTGCATGTACAATTCTTATAGATTCATATAAACAGATTAACTGACTTTTAGCTTGTATAATCTATAAAATGAATTTACTATCATTTTTTCCATCTCCTAAAATCAACTGTCACTTCCAAACCTATCTGCTATTTAATTTCTTTTTACACACACATTTTCAAAGCATGTTGAACTAACATATTTAAAGTACAATATGAAGAGTTAACATACTCAAACACAATTGCATGCACACATTATGTTCAAATATCAAACAACAATACTTGTACAAAAACATAAACATGTATTTACTTATATTTATATACATTGCAAGCAGCCCATGGCATTGAGGCGCTGTTACTTACAAGAGCTTAGTTACAGAAATAGTGGTATTCAGTGGTACATTATGAATTCCACAAGGCATACAAACAATATTTTGGTTGGTACAATTAGTCATTACAATACAGTTTATGCATTAAGAACATATCATATGTATTCAACTGGTGCGACGCATCTTATGTGAATAAGATAATTTTCATGATTTTGAGGAAGGCGCTGAGGGTCAATGTCAATTAAAAAAATCAATGTCTAAATTAAAGACAGTGCTATATACAAACAAAATTACTAATTTGTTTCCTTTACAATTGCAGTGAAGACCATTCTCCTGAAAAGAAGCAGCCAAATTTGAAGTACAAAGAACAACTAAGAAGAAACCTGCTCATTTCAGAAAAAAAGTAAGTTGAATACCACCATATTATTTGTACTATTATTCAAACACACTGTAAGGTTAATGCATGCTATTTCTGTGCCTAAAAATAGAGATTGTGCACCATTCTGTCTACAAATCCCCATTTCTTAAAGCAGGCAGAATGGCGCACAATTTCATATTTTTCGACACACAAATGATCCAACTCAACCCCTAGAATTTTGATATTATAGAACAAACAACTGTTTTAATTGTATACCATTAGTTAGATTTACTATTTCTACTTCTCCACACCACCAGCTTACTTTCTACTGTCATCTGAACCCCAGTTTAGTAGCACATAAATTCAAGAATACCCATCTCATTACATACATCTTTATCATCTTACCCAGACACTCATGCACACAGCACACATACATTAAGAACCCCCCAACCTATACCTTCTTTTTTTTTTCAACAGACCCTAAAGAATGCCTACCAAAAATCAAGTCTGTAGAAAGCAACGGAGAAGCAGAGCAAATGAAAATAGAAGTGTCCAAAACAAGCATCCATCGCTAGCAGAATTTGTAAAAAAAAGTTAAAACAAAACAGCTAATACAGTCATTTAGCGAACAAAACAAGCTTCAACTACAGAAACTTTGCCTCCTGTATCAAAATGTAAAACGAACCACAAAACAATTAACAAAAAATCAGCTACCACTACAGATAAAACTGTTCCTATAAGTCTAGATATACTGCAAAGTAAGCATACCAAAAAAAGTATTTTAGTAAAAATTTTCTGTCATAGAGTCGTTCAAAATCTTATAAAAACAGGTGAGAAATCTGGTTCAACCCTTAAAACCTATCGTAGGAAATTAATTTTAGAAGCATTGATAGACAGTGCAATCCTTCTCAAAAGAAAGTTATTTATTTTAGTGTTAAACAAAATGAAACCACTAACAAAACTAATGACTAAATTACAAAAAAGACTTCTCAATAAACGAAATGTCAACAGAAATAACTTCTTAAGTATCTGTGGAGGTGAATGGAGTCACACTACGAGCACAGAACCATACTTTAATGAAGAAGCATACAAACAAAAGCAAACAAATACAATTGACATGCATAGCAGTGGACGAGGTTATGAAAAAGTTAATACCATAATGGAACAAGAAATACTGCTTACAAAAATATCCCGAGAAAACTTAGAATTACCTCTCCATTCAACTGAATCAGAACGTCTAGTATACAAATGGCCATGCACATCCATGTGTAACATTCCCAAAAAATCTTTCAAGTCTTTACGAAAATTCCTCAATCAGTATGTGAAAGGCAAAGACAAAATCGGAATTAAACTACTGCAAAATATGGACACCTGTCCAGTGCGCAAGTACACAGGACTACAAGGACATTCATTGGCCTGCATTTCAGCACCTACTTGCAAAACCACCTTCCATTATATCAAAATGATATCAACACATCATTCAACTATAAGAAATCTAGTCTATAAACTGTACTATGCTAAACGTCCTGCTTTTGCACTAGCCAATTTAAATAACATTATTCTACATGGTACAGCAAAAGACCTACTTGAAGAAATCGACTATATCCAGAAAAAATATTTTGGAAGTGAAAGCCACTTACAGAATGAAATAGCTTTAAAGCAAATTAGCAACAATTCTATGCATGGCAACCTTCTACTACACACATACAAAAAAGAAATACTGAAATTTAAAAGTATGTCTGCTGAAATACCAAACCATGTGTGTGTATGTTGCCTTAGAACCTTTTTTTTATAAAAGTAACACAAAAACTGTAGACCTAACATACAAAATAGAAGACAATGAACATTCTAAATGGTTTGGATTAGCTCGCTACCTTAAAGCAGAAAACAAATACGAAATAACTGACCCCTTAATACTTTGCAGTTACTGCACTACAAAACTTGACAACAACCAAACTCCTTCAAGTGCTATCACAAATAATTTGGAATTATTTCCACTACCAAAACCCCTACAACAACTCAATTTATATGAGAGCATCATAATTCAAACAGTGCACCCATTTCAAGCAATAATATGCCTTCAACAAAAAACAGCAAAATTACCTCCCTCTGAATTAGTGAAAGGTATTCGGGGAAAAGTAGTGTATTTACCATTAGATCTAAAAGAAAATGTGCACACTCTAGGAGTGCAACGTTCAATGGAGCAAACTTTAATTATCTTAGTAAATGGAGTACCTACAAAAAACAAAACAATTTGGCAACAACTGGTAGATTTACATAAAGTTAGACAAGCCTTGCAATATATAAAAGACAGTAATGAATACTACAAAGAAATTAACATTGAAGAAAACTTGAAGGATACCACTGAAATAATTCAAGAGACAAAAGAAGCTGGTCAATTTGAGCTCCTAGATCCTGCTACAATATCCAATACTTTATACAATTCACCCATTGCACTCTAATGACACCATAGAAGATGCACTGGAAACATACCAAATGCATCAAACAAAAGGATCACCAATCAGTATATGGGAAAAAAGTATAGAAGCACGTGCTTTTCCTCTTCTCTTTCCTTCTGGCAAAGGAGGAAGGTACGATGATAGATCTATTCAAATAACAGCATCAGAATACCGCTCATTACAGATGTATTCTGAAGATCCCAGATTTAGACAAAATGTGGAATACATATTCCACCTACTCTTTGAAAGTGATCTAGCAACTTTATGTTACAGAGTTGCACACACATTAAAATCAGGATCCCACTTTCAAAATATGTCAGCTACACAATTATTACAAAAAGTGCAACAAAAAGATGAGGTTTTACAATAAAATATTACAAATCTATTAGCAAATATGCGTGGTACTAAAGAGTACTGGTTTCGAAGTCATGGAGATGTACGTTGTATGATAAGAAACTTTGGCCCACCCACTTGGTTTATTACATTAAGTTGTGCAGAATATGCATGGGAAGATTTACATGATTTCCTACGCATATCAAACAAAAACAAAACAAACATAGATATACTAACACCTGGAGAACTTTGTTCTCTAGATCCTGTTAATGTTTCAAGATATTTTCACCATCGCTTCATTGCTATGCTACATTTTATTTGTAATAAAACTGTTCCTCCCCTTGGATAAGTGCAACACTTCTTATGGAGAAAAGAATACCAAGCCAGAGGAGCACCACATACCCAAATGCTTTTATGGATTAAAGATGCTCTTAAATTTGGTCAAGACAGTGATGCCACTGTTTTACAGTTTATTGAAAATATGTCACTTGTGAAATTCCATCAAAAGCAACAAATAGTGATCTTCATGCACAAATTTTACAATTTCAAAGACACAAATGTGGCAAATACTTGTCGTCGCAAATACAAAAACAAAGGGAAATACTACACCAAATGCCGCTTTGGTTTCCCTAGACCAGTTACAAAAACAGATCAAGTAAACAACTTCATGTCTTCAGTTAGACATAGTGTTAAAGGTAAATCACCTAAAAATACATATTACATAAAAAGAACAGAAGAAGAACAATATATCAATGATTACAATGCAATCATTGCCCTCTTATGGAATGCAAACATAGATGTGCAGTACATTGCAGACAATTCCACTGCAGTTGCACAATATGTTACAGCATACTTAACCAAAGCAGAAAAAACAGAGCTCCAAGACCTCTGGAATGACCTGCCATCAGACAAAACACTGTCTCAGAAATTATACAGCTTGGGCATAAAAATGCTCTCCCATAGAGAATGTGGCTCCTATGAAGCAGCAGATTGTTTAACTGGTACTGCTTTGTATGGAAAATCTGAAAATATAGTATGGCTAGGTATTGGTCCTGCTAAATCTAGAAAAAGAGTTCTAAAATCATACGAAGATATAGAAACAATAGCCAAACATGATCCAAACAGCCAAGACATTTTAAAAAACAATTTACTGGACACATATTACCCAAACAGAAGTAACACTTTGGAGACCATGTGTCTATACCACATAGCCCATAACTTCACATACAAAAATAATATAAAACCCGATAAAAGAAAAGGTAAGTGACAAATTGTGAAGGCAGCTTAGTAAAACTCACCAAAGCAAATTTAATTAATCTTATTGAATTGTCATTAAAGACTCCTCAACATAAAGAACTATATTACATGTCCCTACTACAACTCTTTAAACCATGGAGAAAAGAAAAAGAAATACTAGATAACTATGACTCCTATGAAGATGCTTTCAAAGCAAATGAAAGCTCTATAACTGATGTAAACAATATTGCACAATGAACAGCAACACGAAGAAGAACTCCAGGCCCAACTAGATAAGGACACTGCTGACAGTAGTCAACCTTCTGTAACAGGAAGCCAAGAACCACTGGGACAGCCACTAATAACAAATGAGGCAGAATTAGCTATGACAGAAGTAGAAAACACCATGTGTCAGTATGAAGATAAAGAAGACTTAACTATACTACAATCAAAACTAAACAATGAGCAACGTAGCATTTTTCAAGAAGTAACAATAGACATTGCACATGGTGTACAACATTGAAAACAAAGAATGCACCTGCCAAATGTACAAACCTATACTACTGTACGTCAGTGGTGAAGCTGGTTCTGGCAAAACATTCTTAATCAAAATCATCAGTAAATTCCTTCAGCAATTGACAAACCTCAAACTGTCAGCTGTTGTCACTGCCCCAACAGGTTTAGCTGCCTACAACATAGACGGTGTCACTTTACACCGATTACTACTCCTGCCAGTAGAACACCAAAACAAATTAGACTATTACAAACTTTCTACAGAAGCTGCAATGGAACTATGAAGAGTATTAAAACAAATGAAAATGCTACTAATAGATGAAGTGAGCATGGTCTCCAACCCAATGTTGGTTTTGATTCACCTCAGATTACAAGAAGTACTCAAAACAAACTATGAAGAGCTCTTTGGAGGAAAACACATTATTGTTGTCGGAGATCTTCTTCAATTGACACCAGTGAAAGGTGAGCCTATTTTTAAAACCTTAGGAGACAAACTCTGCCGCAAAACTGTTGGCAGCATAGGAAATGTCAACCTTTGCCAACATTTCCAATACAGAGAATTAACAGAAAACATGCGGCAATCTGCAGATCTCACTTATGCCAACATCTTAAAAAGTATTAGAGTTGGTATACTATCTCAAGAAGCACAAGCAATATTGAAAACCCGGCACATTCATGCACTTTATGGCGATAATGCATGTGCTACGGATGTTATGGAACAATTAGCCCACAAAAATGTCAATTGTATGGCCTTAATGCCAACTCTTGCAAGCAAGCTGTTTCAAATGCAATGAAACAATGTTAAAAAAAGAAATGCAACCACTAATTGAAATTAGCGCCACAGACAAACTACACATACATGGTATGACACTACCCATGTGTGAACAAGCCACAACAATACTAAATAGTTTAGAAAATTCAATCTCCAACACAGCTGGATTGGAAAAAATATTAAAATTATCCTTAAATTGCAGAGTAATGCTTAAACGTAACCTTGACGTGGATCAAGGACTAGTTAATGGAACACTGGGTACAGTTGTTGGCTTTCAAACATAACCACGTGACAACAACATTCAGTTTGTCAATATTCTCTTTGACAAACTTTCAGAAGTGAAAAGGATCGGACGCTCAACAGCTCGATTCCTTCTCTTCAAAGATATGTATGTACACAGAGAACAATTTTCTCTAACTCTTGCATATGCAGTCACCGTTCATAAATCACAAGGTCTTACCCCAGACAAAGCATTGATAGACATTGGTAACACAGTCTTTAAAGAAGGCATGAGCTACGTAGCACTATCACGCTTACGTACACTTGACGGTCTATTTCTAATAAACTTTGATGCAAGTAAAGTAAACGCTGATATTCCTTGCATTTTAGAATACAATAGACTTTGTTCAATATACATCCCCCATCTAAAAACATATCCTGTTCCACAAAAAGTAAAATGTTCTAAAAGAAAACTAAATCAAACAGAAATGCAACAGCATGTCACTCCAAATCCTCCAAAGAGAGTAAAAGAAACTAACACTTCATCAAGATACACAAGCAAAAAAGAACCTATTAGGGAAAGTAAACCAGGTACTTCTTCAAAGAAGGAAGACAAACTCCAAAAAAAACACTCAGATACAGAACTACCTGGTCCATTTAAACTTTCAAATGTAATTGGTGTAAGTTGCTACACAAATGTAGCAATGAATATTCTATTTCAATTACCACCAATTGTTGACAACATTTACTTACACAGTACAGACCAATTGTGTTTGCAAATGTTAGTACTTCATAGAAACACAACAAACAATCCTGACAACACATACAGTATTTATGGAATAAGACAACAATTGGACTACTGTGCTGGAATGGTGAAATTCACTATAAACTCACAGGAAGATCCACAAGAATTTGTAATGTACTTACTACAAGTACTGGAAAACAAAAACATACCTATAAATGAAATCTTCCAGATTTCATACATGTGGAAACATACATGCACTCTCTGCAACAATGTGAAACAAGAACAAATGCCCAATGAGCACTTTGTGTATGTATCAATACCTAATTGTGAATCACTTCCATTTCAGCAACTTATACAAAATGCAAACCATGGTAGATTATGTACTACCTGCAATTTGGATAATCGCTCCACCTTACTAATACAAAGACATAGTAGTACGTAATACTAATGCTTCTACGTTACAATGCAGATGGTACCAAAAACAACTGCAAGCTGACTGGATTCACACATGGTCAAGTATCACTTGTAAAGAAAACCTTCACAACAATAGGTATAATCTACCACACAGGAGCCACAACCAATGCAGGTCACTATACTGCATATATAAAAAAAAATGTGGATGGTTCGAATGTAATGATAGTACCATTACTCTAAAGCAGAGATTACCTGCAAATTTTACAAACGCTTATTTAATCTTCTTAAAACCAAAATGTATTAACTAAACTGTACTTAAACATTAACTAAACTTCTATTAAAAAACTTAAACTGTTATAATATGCCAACAGCTATATAAGTGGCCCAAGATTCTACAACTAAACAGATAAATGTATATTACTAAATTATATTTAAAAATAGATAGTTAGAATACGCCAACTGGTATCTTACTGCCCCAAGATTTTACAATAACCAAACAGATAAATCAATACCACTTCATTATAAAAAACTATAAACAGTTAGAATATGCCAACAGGTATCTATCTGCCCCAAGATTCTACAACAACTAAACAGATAAATTAATACCACTAAATTATATCAAACAATAAACAGTTAGAAAACACCAACTGGTATCTAACTGCCACAAAATTTTAAAATATCCAAACAGATAAATCAATACCACTTCATTATAACAAAAAATATACTGTTAGAATATGTCAACAAGTATCTAACTGCTCCAAAAATCTGCAACAAGCCAATATATAGAGCATTAGCCAGAAACAACAAGTGAACACTGAAAATAAACAAATAGACTGTAGCATAACAGAAAAAGATTTTTTTTAATCCAACATGGATTTTCTTTCTCCCACAGACCCAATGATTTTAGCAACAAACACAGAAACTGAGCAAATTGCACAGTACACTGGTTTGTAATCTACTAAATATGAGGGTAAAAAAAAATGTTGATTATTCAATGTTATAAGTCGTTACAAAATACCAATACTAACATGACCTTTTCTTTTATCACAGAAATTAACAAGAAATACATGTACTCCAGTTACTAAACCAAACAGTAAGTATATTATAATAAGTACAACCATCAAAGCAAATCACACCCATAGTGACTCATAACTTTGGTGCTTATAAATTTGGTCTTGTCCATGCACCCAAGACTATAGGCCCTGCCCACAACCACCACAGCATATCACACCCGTAGTAGCTTACAACTTTGCTGCTTATAAATTTGTTCTTGGATCCCAAAGTAATAAATCACTATGGCTGAAATATGCTGCGGTGGTTGTGGCCAGGGCATAGAGTCTTAGGTGCATGGCCATATGGCCATGCTCCCAAGACTCTATGCCCTGGCCACAACCACCGCAGCATATGACACCCATAGAGTCAAACATTTTGACTATGCCATATGGGCACTTTTAATGTCCACGGACATGGTGAGTGTTCTTAGAACAGATTCAACTTGCCAGCAAACAATACGGACAGCGTCCTCAGGACAATCCCATTTCATTTATTTACGAACATTTCAGGACACTGCAAGTGTTCTTAGGACAGTTTCAGCTTGATTGCAAACAATACAGACAGATGTACCGTCCTCAGAACACTCCCATTTTGTTTATTGACGAACATCCCAGGACACTTCATGTGTTCTTAGAACAGTTTGAACTTGTTCGCGAACATCCCAGGACACTTCATGTGTTCTTAGAACAGTTTCAACTTGCTTGCGAACATCCCAGGACACATCATCTGTTATTAGAACAATTTCAACTTGCCAGCGAACAATAAGGACTGCGTCCTCAGGACACTCCCATTTCTTTTATTTACGAACATTTCAGGACACCGCGAGTGTTCTTAGAACAGTTTCAGCTTGCTTGCGAACAATACGGACAGATGTAGCGTCCTCAGGAAACCCCCATTTTGTTTATTGACGAACATCCCAGGACACATGATGTATTTTTAGAACAGTTTCAACTTGCCTGCGAACGAAACAAACAGACATACCGTCCTCAGGACAGCCCCATTTTATTTATTTACGAACATCCTAGGACACTTCATGTGTTCTTAGAAGAGTTTCAACTTGCTTGCGAACAGTACAGACAGTCATACCGTCCTCAGGACACCCCCATTTTGTTTATGAACAAACATCCCGGGACACTTCATTTGTTCTTAGAACAGTTTCAACTTGCTTACGAACAGTATGGACAGACATACCGTCCTCAAGATAAACCCATTTCATTTATTTTCTAACATATCAGTACACCTCTTGTGTTCTTAGAACAGTTTCAACTTGCCTACTAACCATATGTACGGATGTACTGTCCTCAGAACACCCCCATTTCACTTATTTAGAACATTTCAGGACATCCGTGTTGTCCGCGGACAAATCGAACACAACAAGGAGATCTACCACCTAAATAAATACAGCATTTAACCCATCTCTTACTCCCCCACCCTCCACAAACAGTCTTACACACCAACACACGCTGCTAAATAGCATTTCTCCACCAAGTTTCACCGCGCTGTCCGCGGACGTCCGCAAATTCAAGATGTCGGGCGTTCCCGAAAATCTGACGCGCTTCACGCTCTTCGCCATCCAATCAGTGAACACGTTGCATGTACGTGGACATGGCGCAAGCTGGTTGGACAATCAGGACACTGTCCGCGGAGCGAACAGGGAAGCGTGTCCACGGACCGAACATAGATATCACTAATTTTCTTAACCTATTTTTTGCTCATTTTATAAAAAACTACTGGATGGATTCTCACCGAATTTGCAAAAGCACGCTTTCGGGACCAAGCCGCTACTCCTGGTCCAAATTTGGTGATAATCCGTCCAGCGGTTTGGGCTGTAGGCGTGAGCAAAGTTTTTTCCCCATTCAGTCTATGGGAAAAAAAGAAGTTTTGGGACCCCCCTTATAACTTTGCTCTCCCTGGACCAAACCTCACCAAACTTTGCAAAATAATTCAGAGTGACCCATATACTTATTATGCAAAGTTTGGAGAGGATTCGCCCAGGGAGAGCGAAGTTATAAGCCACCCAAAAAGGGCTCTTCCTATGGAAACAGCAATTTAACCATAACTACACAGCCACTAGCGTGGCTGTGTAATATATATATACATATATAGTAAAATGGGGCTCTCGAAATTTGGTATTTTGGGCTTCGAAATTTTTACATCCTTTATTTTGGTATGATTCCCCTTTTTAGACCTCTGACTCTAGCTCCATGAAATAGAGAGCGATTCAAGCCCTAGGGTTATGCCTGGGCTTGGATGGGCCATATAGCACCTCGACACTGGCTGCATGTGCTCCAATCCTGTACATGGTAGCACTAGAACAGTGGCATGACACAGGGCCTGAGGAGGAGGAAAGCCCTGAACCTCATCAGCAATGCTGGCCCAAAGGGATAGGCGGTAGTAATATCTGATCCCCATAATGCTAGAAGGACACAGGGTCCAGGTTTACTAGACTCTGGGAGTTGTCATATGGTGCTCAGATCTGATGTGATCTATCCAGAACATACAGGGCCGACCTAGGCCCTTCTGAGCACCTGTATGACCAGGGATTGGAAAGGGCACTCTAGGGCATTGCTATACCTGTCCTCCTTCCCATGGGTCCTATTCCCAGGAGTTGCAGCCTTCTGGTGATCTTTAGGGATGGGAGCCCAAAGAGGACAAAAGCAGGATTGGCCATCTTGGACGTCAGATCCCTGCTGTTTTAATGTTGTCAGGATTGTATTACTCTTTTTAAAAAACGTTGACATCTGGCCTGTTCTACAGTCCCAGAACGCCTCCCTTGTGTTTGACTTGGTCAGTTTCCTGAATGCTGCTAGTGGCTTGACTCTCTTTCCGGGGTGGGCGTTCCTTAAGTCCTGCTGGCTATTTCAGGCATTAATGTAGAGTAAACATGACGTTATGTCCATTCTTCCGGCCTCCTATTGTCAGATTCTTGCAATATCACTTTAGATGTCTGACAAGGCCATGGGCTGAAAAAAGGCACCATTGGAGCAGACAGCAGCAACCTCATTAGCCCACTGAGCTATGATAGTGGTTTTGAATTGAAATGCCTCACACCCAGGTCCTGCAAAGGCCTCCTGTTCACAAGAAACCAGGTGAGAAGAAGTATTGTAGCTGAGGCGGCCAGCTCCAATAGTGTACTTCCAGCCGGTGGCCCTATTGCACATCCAAGAGGATTGTGTTATTGCATGCGCAGGGATTGTGTGTGTCTTTTGGATGCATGGCAGTTGGTCTATTTAGCTTCAGCACAACACCGAAGATATGCTAGGTGCTGAACAAAGATCTATGTACACCTAGAGCTCTGCAGAAGGTGTAATAACCCACTGAGCTATGACAATGGCGTTGAACTCACAGGCGTACATGGTACACAGATATGCAGCTGGTGCTCATCTGTTGACTCATGGAACTGGTCACGGAGCCTGTAAACTGCAGGCTACTCCCAACTATTGTCAGCACAAGGACTTTAATCCCTGTGACCCCTCCCCCCTTTTTCCTCTCTCCTTATCCCTGTTTTCCTTCATTACATCTCACAATTCCCTTTTCCTTCACTGCCCCTCACCTTCTCTTTCCCTAACTCTTCCCCACAACTGTTGCCTTGAAGGCCCTCTTGCCCTTGTTTATGCAAAAGAAAAAACGATTGGCTTTGCTAATGCTTGCTTCGTATGACTTGTACCTAGTGTTCATTATGTCCACCATTAATACGCTAGATATACTCCCAATGCTTATGGCTGCCCTCACATTGTCCCTTATCGACCCCCTGCTATTCATAAATCTGCCTCCGTGACCATGTTATTCAATAACTAGTAAATCATGGCAGCCGGAACACTGTAACACACGTGTATGCACTTTAGCATTTACATAATTTGCTATTGTTTGAAAATGTGGATTCCATTTTTGTTATCATCATCTTTTTATTTTGGAACACACACACCATGGCATGTTCATCTAGAAAAGCTGTGACAAAGAATCACAATTCATTACATGAATAACCTTTATTTATTATTTCAGCGATTTTGAAAGGTTACCAGCTGGTGCCATTGTTTTTGCTACATTCACAGGGAGCTCAGAGTATATTTTCTCACCATAGATATCTACATATCACTGAAGATGGCCCTTCCGTGTCTAACAGTTTGTCGCGCATCCACCTCCGCCGTTCACATAGTATTATAGACACGGCCTCTAGGGGGAGCTCAAGGTATATTTTCTCACTAGGGACAGCTACGTGTTAATATAATTTGATAGCCTACTCCCAAGAATGGCGCTGTCTCACTGTGATGACATGGAAGAAACTCTAAATAATATGCTCTTTTAAGCATCAAGGTGGCAAACATTTTTAATTTTACCACACAAGGTTGACCACTCCATTCCCTTATTTCCGTTACCAACAAGATTCAACTTTATTCACAGTTTACATTGGCTATGCCACTCTTGGCTTAGGCTTGGGAGTCCCTGACATCTGGAGTTTGACTCGTGGGGACATGTATAAAGTTGCCCGGGCAAGTAAGCCACCAAACTTCCACTATTGCCTGAGCACACTCCCGAGGCCCTCGTACATCCAACATGTCATTGTGTACTAATTTAGGATTCTGCAAATTGGCCTATGTAACACAAACCTTTTCTCACAGCACTTCAAATTGCCCCCTCCTCCTCCCTTTTGCAGAACTATAGTCCACCTAAAGGGGGGGTCCTGTACCCATTCAATCACAAAACATCCTTCCCTCGCAACATCCCTCCCTCCCTCCGATTCTCCATACTCTTGTATTTCCCTCGCTCATGCTCTTTCCTCCGGCAGACTACGGTCCGGATACCCCTGGGGTGGGAACACAGTGCACCCCTCCAGGGACTAGCTTATATACTCAGTGCTACAGCGCTGACTTGGAGCAGCATATGCATGGTCGGATAGAACAACAAGATGAAAGCTTGCCCCTGATATCTGTGGGCAGCCTGCTGTGGCAGGTCCAAATCCTTTCATCCTTCCAAGGTCAATAAATTGAGTACCACTCTGGGATCATAATGTCACCTGTTACCTCAGCGCTTGGGGGCCCATGGGTGTGTAGTGTTATATAAAAAAATAGACATTATTAGTATAATAGCCTTTTAACATGACATAACTTAGGCAACAAAAATATGTTTTTGTTGCCATTATGTGCGGTACCTCCGTGCAGGTAGTACTGTCAGAGGGCAGCTTCCCCATGCAATGAGCACTGCATGTTTTCCTTAATCTGGAGCAAATGTAAAGTGTCGATTATTTCCCTGTGCCTTTGGCACAGGTGTGAAATACCCTAGCACATCTTGCCCTTTACTCAAGTAGGCACCCAATTTGGGATTTGAAATGGTGGCCAAGGGCATTGGCATCCATCCATGGCCTGATACGTGTCCAGCACGCAGCTTTTTCTGGAGTGTTTTGGCGCACAGAGCACTTTTGGGCGCACATTTTGCTCTGTGTTGTCAGATGCAGAAGGATGTATTTGACATCAATGGTTTGGGTATATTTGACAAAACATTAGACCTTATCACTTTTAATCTAATTTATTTGACCTTTTTTTTGGTCTAAAATCTCTCACTTCCCTTCAACCTAATCTACACCCTTACCCACCCACATATATATATATGTTATTAGATTTGACCCAAAAAAAGGTCAAAAACAATGTGATCAAATTTTTTCGGTCAAATGTTTTTAGGTCAATTGTGCAAATACCACATCAATTCCAGGTAATATAACTCACAGTGGAGTGAAGCATGTCTAAAAGGTTCACACGGATTGGATAATTGTGTAGTTCCTGGGACTTTAATGGTGAATTTTCTCTGCAGATTGCTTGTTTTCACTGATTTGAAGTTTGCAGATTTGTGTTGGCTTGCTGTTATTTGCTGACAGATGTATTTTATATGCTTATATTATTTTTATGTGCTGAAAGAACAGTAGAGAGGAGTCACTGCACATCCACAAGTATTCAAGGGAAAATGAGCAGAGATGAGGCCCTGGGGATCCACAGAAGTCTCACACCTTCTGCAGCGCACCACAACTACTAACAAATAACTGGTATCGTGTAATATTGTCCCCATGTATTCAATCACCATACATAATGTCGCTGGGAAAAGGTTGTGGCGACTTTTTATATGGTGACCATATATATGGGGACAAGGGGAGCCAGGGTTTCAGGGGTGTCACCCTTACCCCTTGAAAAAAAAAGCGTTTGGGGTTGCGGGGGTGACCCCAGCATGTTCCATGTAATAATGTCTCTGCAAAAAACTGCAATTTTTCGGCGACTTTTTTGCCAGGCGACATTTTTGCTGGGATTTTATCACATGGAAGCAAATAACTGTTAAGTTAGCAGAGTTTGTCCACATCAAACTCCTACCAGTGCACTTGTTTTCACTGATTATCAAGCACTCCATTGGAGCCTTTTACTCCACTTTCCGTGCACTGGAGCGTTTTCTGTATGTAAATAGGTTCTATGCATTGAACAGTGCTTTGGGGAAAGCGCTTTATAAATAAATCATTATCGTTCTGTAACTGGAACATGAAGTGGCACATTTCCCAGCAACCAACTGGTGCACCCATGCAACGTACACCAGCGCATCACTCACACGCAGGGCAGTTTCAAGACTAGAAAATGCATGTAGGGTGAAACACGAGAACGCGCCCGTCCCACAAACATGCATGTCAACATGACGCTTTCCATTTGGGATATGTGCATTTTGCAGGACATGAGGTCCTGGATGCATAATGGCAACATCCAGGGACACAAGTCCCAAAATGTAAAGAAGATACTAGAAATGTGTTATCCTCTCCTAATTGGAATAGGGCTTTTTGCAAGCTTTTTGATGTGAGTACGTGGGCAAATGATAACAAAGCATATCAAATGGAGCGAGTACAAGGGCAAAACGTGGCATATGGTGAGAGCACCTGAGTACATGATGTCTATGGGGCCGATTCATGGAACAATTTGCGTGGTAAATAGGGCATTTGCGTGTCATTCTGCAAGCAAATCCCAATTACGCAGGACTTTTCCGGGACTTGCGTTGAGTTCGTGCAGGCTTGCCAGGTCTCTGCGAGCGGTCAAGTGCCTTGCACGAGACACCATGGAGCACGTGGGTGAGGCCTGCTTAGAGGGCGGAGTACGGGGCGGAACTTGGAAAATGAGGAGGAACAAGGGAAAGGTGGGCGTTACGAGAGGCGGGCTGCAGGCAGTCCATAGCACGACCACAAATGTGCATGACAAAGCGTATTCATGCATGTGACTGTGTAACCTCTTGCCTGTGAAATGTCAACGTAAATCCCTCCATCTCTCCGCCACCTGAACGTAGGCGTAAGTACACTTGCGCATAAGAATGGCAGCACAGAGGTGGGTTTACATGTCAGATTTAAGGGTGCGTGTATGCAAACGGGGATCCGATCGGACTTAGGGGTGCATGTACGCAGTGTAGTGCAGAGCAGGAACGGTTTATGGGGGTTCACACAAAGATTTTATAAGTTTTTCCCGAGTTATGATGTATTGTATGCATGTTGTCGGGGTGCTGTTAACAGTTACGAGGGACCCTGCTCAGGGTCAATGAGATGCAGGTCCGCTTGCGGGGGACCCCATGCACTGTTTGAAGGGTGCATGTATTTGCACCCGGGGGGCGCACGCAAAGGTAGCAGTTCTGGCTGTTTTTGCTTTGCACAGGGGACTGTCGGGGGTGGTGTGGCTGCGACTTGCGTATATCGTTACTTTGCGCGGACAATTCCATGACTACGTGGGGCGCACATTTCTTAGTCTGATTGCAGGCTCGCACTGTGTTGTTCTCGGCGTGTGGCCTATGCGGGAAAAATGTGCGCTTGTCCATGAATCGGCCCCTATATATCTGTTAAATGGAATTGATACCTGGGCATATGGTGGCAATGCTTCACTAATTGAGTAAGTAACTGGGCGTATAATACCAACATCAGCTTCATAGTGGCACTTGCTGGCCTAAAATGCAAGTACATGGGCAAATTATGAAAGTAACTAGCAAATTCTGTGAGTTGTGTGAGCTGCTGCTGTACTATGGCAAACGCTGGCAGTGTGTACGAGCTCTAAGGCAAACAGACTGGACCGGACACAATCCCATAAGGTACGTCTTCATATGACCGCTAATACAATAATCAACAAACAGCACCCAAGAGGAGCACTTCACAAGCAGACTCCGAACGAACAGGGGACACTGCTGTGTAAAAACAACCATCTTCATTTTATACAAAGAACTCTAAAACCATTCTCATGAAATACCTGTAACATGATGTGAGTATGTGAACATATGCAAAACCCGCCAAATGATAGCATGGACATGCAATCACAGCACCGTGCAGATCCTGTGGCTAGCTAGGCATGTCATTTCCATTCCTAGCAATAAAGAAAACATATTACCTGCACACAAGGCAAAGCGGTTAATGCTTGTTTTCGTAATGCAGGGCATTGCTTCCAGGCACCTAGAACCTGCAGCAATGGCAGTGTTCCTCTTAAATGCAACCTCTAACCTTAGTCTTCTCGAGCCCATTACCCTCCGTATTTTCAGATGTTGGCCCTTTGGACCTAAAACGTGAAGAGTATCAACAAATGCCATAAAAAGTTTTTCTTTACTTGCATAGTTGTTTATTTTTCTTGTTCCCAGTAAACAGCATAGGGTGTCCATGTCACTCCATGTCACTAGGGCACCTGTTTTCGATGGGGGGTGGTGGTAGTTGGGCCGGTTAGGAACCATAAAAAAAAAATCAGCAGGAAGATAAGCCTTTGCCTGCCCCATGGGGGGTAGAAGTGAATTGCCAGGCAGGGCAGGCTTCTGCCCTCTTCCTCTTGTGCTGCCGCTGCCTTTTAATGATTATCAAAAAGCAAAACAGCCTCACCTATTCCTGGTGAGAGATTCAACGGGCGTTCTCCAGGGCGCCCTTCCAAGAGCGCCCAGACTGTCACCCTGCCCTCCTCCTCCCTCACCCCCCCCCCCGTCCCTGGAAACGGCCCTGCCCTCACCACCACCAGACCTAAAATAGGAACCTCCGACAGGCACATGAAATATGCCTACTAAATAGCTCTTTTTACAGCGCCCGCAATGCCTTAATTTCCGGGCATTAATGCGATGTTAATGTGCCAGTGGCACTCATGTTTACTGTATATTCTCATTACCACCAGTGCATGGTTGTGTGCTCATGACTTGCTGGGCACTGGGCACTGTAGGCAGTGACATGCCCTGCTGCTGCAAGGCAGAGCAGAATGAATGGACAAGCGGGATGAAGCCACAAGCAAGTAGGCCAGAGTCTGCCACCGCCTTACTCTCCATCTGGAGTCATAGAAGCAGGGCTCAAGTCGGGGGTACACGCGGGGGGACAGAGTCCACCCACTTTTTTCAGAGGGTGGACTCAGTCCCCCTAGCTAAAATGAGAAACATTGAATGTCCTCTCTGAATTTATGAATTAAAGCCGACCTCGGGGATCGAAACAGAGTTGTCAGGTTTTCAAGGCCAGACACTTCAGCACTGCACGATATAACCTGATGAAAAATAACTAACAACTAAAGGTGAAATGTCCAATTTCAGTACTGCAAGTCCCAGAGAAAACATTTGTATTGGTTCTTGGAGTTTAAAACATGCACACCTATTTAGCGTTTTCAAAAACACTATTGGAATAAAATATCTTCTCTTGGTTTTATGTGTGTGTTGAGTTTCTGAAAGGCAAATGTGTCCTGTGCAATTTGGGTGGTTCTTCAAAGCCAATTTAATGAAATGTGCATATTTCACCTCGATATGCTGGTGACATCACACCCCATTGCGTTTGTTGATGAGTCCCCCCACTTTAATTTTTAGGACTTGACCCCTGCATAGAAGCATTCCTGAAATCATACCCCACACTAACCCCCTCGTAAAAGAGACCCAGAAAAGGACTGGCAATTGGAGAATCAAGGTCATTTCTTAAAAGTGTGACGCCCCTCAAATTCCTAGTGGGTTGTGGTAGTCAGTTACACGCCCTGCGGTGAATTCCCTCATGACAGGATGTCTGCTTTCCTTGCCTGAGCAACCTACTGCTGAGCTTGCCCTTGAAGGAACAGCTTTAACGAGAAGCACCCAAGAAACATAGCTGGTACTGCCATAAGGCAATCCGAGGCAGCTGCCTACGGCGCCACTCGCACAGGGCTGCCAAGGGATGCTATTTCGCCTCCCCCCTGCCCTCACCAAAATTCTACAATCTGGCTCCATTGTAAAGGTAGGCTGGCATCAGAATTGAATTTCACCTGGGGCGGCATGGATCCTTGCCCAGGCCCTGCAATGAGCGAGCTTCAAGGCTCATTACGGTAGAGCAGGCGCAGCAGGCTGCTCAGCAGAGCTGCGCGCCTTCCTGCTGGATAATAAGCAAGTTTCCTTCGTGTGCACTGCAGCCGCTATTTTTAGCTTGTCTTGAGCTCTGTATTTTTAGCCCCTTAGCCTCCCACCAGTATCCATAAATAAAAAGCCACCGGTGCTCTGATTAGATGAAGAATGTACTGGGGAGGGATTGCGCATGCTCTGGCGACGTGATGACCTTACTGTCATTTCCCATTAGGCTGAGTAGTGTGGGCTCGCTTTGCTCTTCTTACCAGATCCCTACCTAAATAATAAATCACAGACCAATTATGTTTATGGAAAAGTTGTAGGCCGTAGGCATTTTATTTTCCTACAGAAAATACAAAACAACAAAAATCAATACACTGCCATATGCTTTTGGGCACCTTGTGTCCAGTCTCGAAGTTGCCCAAGGCTCTTCCTGATCCTGAGTCCTTGTTATCTCTGGGCCTTCGTTCCTGGGCACATGCCGCCTCCGACATGCTTTGGACCGTGTACCGAAAGAGTACTCGGCGTTCCCACTTCTGCCTGCTCCTTCCTTTTGGACCGTGTACCGAAAGAGTACTCGGCGTTCCGGCACCTGCCTGCTCCCTTCTTCTTCCGTTATTCTTGTAGGGTGGGTTGGGTGGCAAACGTTTTTCCTTCCCCTTATCCAGGCACTAAGAGCCTACCCGAGAGAGGTGAGCTCTTTACCTGGTTTGTGCCGCCTCTCCTTTTCTTGGCTTACTTATACACCCGAGGCCTTTTGTTCCTTCTTGGCGGCTCGGTTTCTCCCCGGCCTCTTGCTGTTACATTTCACACCTTCCCCAGGTGCTGTTTCCTGCCCTTTCCTGGGCTTTTGTTTCTTGTGGTGCCGCTCGGATGCCCCTCCCTACTGCTTTCGCGCCCTTTCTCCCCACCCCGCACTTAAACTCCCAGGCCCTCCATCGGCCCGCATTTCATGCGGCCCGCGGCCTGGGGCATAGGCTGAGTAGTGTGGGCTCGCTTTGCTCTTCTTACTAGATCCCTACCGAAATAATAAATTACAGACCAATTATGTTTATGGAAAAGTTGTAGGCCGTAGGCATTTTATTTTCTTACAGAAAATACAAAACAACAAAAATCAATACACTGCCATATGCTTTTGGGCACCTTGTGTCCAGTCTCGAAGTTGCCCAAGGCTCCTCCTGAGTCCTTGTTATCCCTGGGCCTTCGTTCCTGGGCACATGCCGCCACACCTGAGCGGGTGTTATTCGCGCCCGTTCAGGTCCCCCGCAAAAGCACCCTACCTACAACCCTGTTCCTGGACTGCCCTAAAAATGTTGTCGGAAACAAACCCCATCCCCTTCCTTGATAGGTGTACCCCATCCTGGTGAAACATATCTGGAATGTTCTGGTGTAGTCCATGTTTTATGAAGTGTAACCCTGTGCTCTTGCAGTACTTTTCTACTGATTTATTTAGTTTCTTTCTGGCTATTTCGATTGCGTGCCTCCTCTGTGCCCCATAGCAGACCCTTCTTGGTATTATTTCTGACATGAAAATCTCGGTTTTCCACCAACTGTGGGCTATGCTATGTAGCGACTCGCAAATGTTCCTCTGTAATTTACCCCTATTTGTGCTCACCAGGTCGTTCCCGCTGAGGTGTATAACCAGGTACTCGGGGGGGTCCCTGAAACCTACCAGGTCTGACAGCCTGTCGTGGATGTCCTCCCAGTGCATCCCCGGGAGGCCCCACCAGGATGTAATTGTGTTTTTGAAATGTAGTCCTTGCTTCACTTCCTCCAGCCACCTGCCTGCCCGGGTCACGAAAGAGTGCCCCACTATCCATGCCGATTTATAGGGTCCAGCCTCTATGCAAACGGGGGAGATAAGTGTTTATATCAGTTCCTCCCTTATGTATTTTTTAAAGCATTGCGACTTCCATCCCCCAATCCCTTTCACTCCCTTTGCTCCCAGGCCCCACGCCCATGCAGAGGTTGCCGCCCCTATCCTGAATGAGTGTGTTCCAAATTCGGCTGGATCCCATCCTGCTTTTGCCACTGCCTGTTTTAATACCGCCTGAAACTGGTACCTGCTGAGTGCGCTGCCGTCCCTATGTATTAATAGCTGCCCGTCGACCTCTGGTCGGAGATCTAGGAATTCTTGGGTGATGCATCTGGGACAGTGGGTCTTCTCTCTGATGCAATTGAGGTCTATTGCTCTCCCCTTCCCCGTTTGGTCTGTTTGAGATTTCATTAGCATTATAGACATCCCCTCGTTTCCCATACTAATATTCCTCCTTGCCAGGCTGTCTCCTGCCACCGTATTACTGGCCACTAGCTCCCCTACACTGAAAGCCCCGTAATATGCCAGCGCGAATGCTGCCCTGAACAGCACAGTTTCGTACGTGCTGCTGCATGTATCTCGTAACACTTTTAACAGAATTATTAACTTCCCTAAGTTCACCGGCCTTCTGCTATCTGGTTTCTTCCCCTCTAATTTAGCCCATCCTCCCATAGCATATTTTATTCTAGCGCTGTCGGTTGGGTCCGGTATGCCCGCCACTTTTATGGTATATGCCACCGCCGCTAGGTGCGCTGCCACCCAGCTTTTCTTTTTCCCTTTGGCAAATGCCCCTTTGAGAAATTCACACACTTTTTCGGTTGACATTTTTTCCACCTCTTGCACACCTGTTTCCACCAACACATCTTTTACATGCTTTTCGTACTGCTTACCCGTTTTGTACATTAAGGCGGTACTGGTCAGTTTGTCAATGACCCGTTCCGTTCTCCCTGCTTCTCCCACTTCTTTAGAGTTGACCTTGTCGCCAACCGTGCTTTCCTTTCCAGTGCCTCCAACGGGACCCATGCCTTCCGCGGCGTGGGCATTCTTTCCTTGTCGCCGTCCAGTCTCAGCTCCCTGAATCTCTCCCACTGAAAGTGAGAGATTGCATCAGCCACCACGTTTGCTTCCCCAGCGATGTGCCTCGCCCTTATGCATGCATTCATTTTTAGGCTTTCCAGAGTGATTGCCCGCATTAATTCCAACACTATTATGCATGATGCACTTCCTTTATTTAACACGTGCACCACCGCCATGTTATCTGACCATACTGCCAACTCCTTGTTTCCTAGCTCTTCCCCCCATGCGCATAACGCAACCCATATTGGGAAGAGCTCCAGCAGCGTTATGTTTTTTGTCCATTCCGCCACCTGCCATGGTTTTGGCCATTTGTCTGCACACCACTGTCTCCCCAGTATTGCGCCAAACCCAAGGCCACCTGCTGCATCGGTGAACAACACTCTTTTCCCTTCCTCGTTTACAGGTGAGCGCCATATCACTGACCCATTGAAGTACCTCAGGAATTCTGCCCACACTTCCAGATCCCTCTTGATTCCTCCCCCTAGCCTGACTCTGTGGTGCCCCATTGTAGCCCCTCTTGTTTTTAGCTCAATGCTTCTCTGGAACACCGTCCCCTGTGGTATGACTCTTGCTGCGAAGTTCAGCTTTCCTGCCAGCGCTTGCAATTCTCTCACTGTCACTTTGTTTCTTCCTTGTAGTTCCTTTATTGTCTTCAGCAGATCTGTCACCTTGTCATCCGGGATCCGGCACACTCCCATGCTTGAGTTAATTTCTATCCCTAGGAATTGGATAATCTGCGTTGGGCCATTCGTTTTCTCCCCCGCCAGCGGAAAACCCCACTCGCTCGTTATCTCCACAAATTTATCCAGGGTTGCTTTGCATAGCTTTGAACCTTTGGGCCGTACGAATAAAAAGTAATCCAGGTAATGTACCATCATGGCCTCCCTCATCTCTTCTGTGACTGCCCACTGCAAAAATGAACTTACCCTCTCAAAATATGCACATGAGATGGCGCACCTCATAGGGAGACATTTGTCGAAGTATTCCCCCTCCCAATGCATACACAACCACCTTTGAGATCTGCTGTTGACTGGCAACAGCCGGAATGCTGATTTAATGTCTGCTTTCGCCATCGTTGCCCCTTTTCCTGCTTTACTGACTAGTTCTGCTGCCTCCTTGAAGTCTGAATATGATACTGTTGCATCGCTCTGGGCGATGGCGTCATTCACCGAAGCCCCCGGGGGGTAGGATAGGTGGTGTATCAACCTGTATTCCCCTTCTTCCTTTTTCGGCACCAGCCCCAGTTACTACACAGTTCTACCTCTTTTCGGATTTTACTGGTCACTATATCTCTGTTCTCGGTTGCAGACTTCAGGTTTCTAGGGGATGTTAAAACCTTCTCTAAAGCCTTGCCTGATCTCATCTGCTGCTTTTTGGTCCGGGTATTTCTGGAGCCACACTTCAATCCTCTCAATTTTTACTAGCGTGGCCCCCTTCCCGTACCAGCTCTTATTTTCGCTTCTCATCGCTTCTGCCGCTTGGAGCTGCGGCCCTTGTGCACTTGGAGCTGCTGTGGTCCCCCCTACATCTCTCGCACTTGTGGCTGAACTTGCACTTCCATCCCCAGCTACAGGGTACTCCCTTCTCAAAATTCCGACATTGTCCTGGTTCTGCCCGTGTTGTCCCCGTGCTCCCACTGCCCCCCCCAGCGTGGTTGGGGGCAGGCTGCTCTGCCACCCTCTCTGTGAACCATAGTTCCTGCTCTGAAAATTTTGGTCTCTATTTCTGTCATGGCTGTATTCATATCTTCTGTTATTGTATCTATAATCAGCTTTGTAATCATTCTGCCAATACTGCCTTCTCTGCTGCCCTCCTGCGCTTCGCTCCTTGGAATCCCATTTCTCCTTCGGCACATTAAATATGTAGAGATTAAAATTCTCCTCATCCCATCCCATATCCGGAAAGCAGTCCATCTCCTTTCTGAACTCGTGATCGTACTCCAGCCATGCGTCTCCCCCAAATGCCGCGTGTACCTTCAGCACCCTCTGCTGATACGCAACTAATGCTACCCCGTCTTCTGGGAATTTCTGTAATATAATTGTAGACATTATGGTAAAGGCCGCCATCCAGTTGTCAAAATTCCTTAATCCTGGCCCCTTTTTCAGTAAGCTTTTCTCATCCTCCTTAATGTCATCTAGTGCCACATTCATCCCCCTCTTTTGACAATCTAACAATGTGAAAATATCAATCAATTCCTCCCTCCATATTTTCTCCTTTACTTTGTCATTTATATACCAAGCCATTGCCTTCATGGACCTGCCCTGTGCAACTTTACCCATGGTTGGTCTGCCATATTTTGTCATGAGTGGTCCCCCAACTTCCGCCGCTGCCACTGGTGGTACTGCTCCCGGCGGTGGGTCCTCTGCCACTGGTGCCGCTGGTGTCCCTGTTGGCACCACCGGTTGTGGGTTGGGTCCTTGCGGTGCCCCCCCTGTGTTTGACCCTACTGGTGCACCTTGTGGCGCCGGTACTATTGGTGCCCCCTGTGGCGCCTGGACCGGGGTTTCCCTGGGTTCTGCCCATGCCCCCCCTGCCCCCCCTGCCCCTCTCTGTTTCTCCCTGCTCACCACCCCTCTCCATTTTACCCAAGCCCTTAAATGATCCCTTTATCCGTCATCACTGCTCTCTTCGGTTGAAGAATTCCCTTGCTGCTCCTCCCTGGCTCCCTTATCACGTCTGCTCTTCTTGCCATTGATTCTGGGCGACTTACCCAAAACCGTGACGCAATTTTTTAACATTTTTACGATTTTATTCCCCACATCATTATTCACAGTACCTTAGTTTTTCTCTTTTCTTTTCCTCCTCTTGGTAGGTTCCTCTGTCTGTGCCTCCGATCTCCTCGACTCCTCTCTCCCCCTCTTCTGTCCTTGTGGTACCTCGTCTTCTCCTTCGCTGCTGCTGGGCTCTATGAACAGCAAGGGTGACATTGCCTTCGCCCTTTCTTCCTTCTGCATTATCTCCAGCACCCATTGAGCCCCATATTCTTTCTCTGCTTTCTTCGCCCATTCAGAGAATTCTTGGGGCCGTTTTGCTCTTCCTTCCGCCATCCTTCTCGTCTGAATTCTGTCAGCCACGCCTTCCTGCTCCTGCACGCCGTGCGCCCTCTGCTTCTCCTGGTCTTCTTCTACCGATCTTTCTATCCTCTCTCGCATGTCCGCGGCGAAAGTGCTCTGTTCACTTGTGTCCTCGTGGTCCGGCGCACTGCCCCGTCTCCTTATCTGTCCTGTGGCTGGTACTTCTGCGTCGCTCCTGCTTCAGCACTGCTGGGCGAACTCGTAGCCACTGCAGACCGAATTAAGAGGATGTGGAAAATGCATGAGCCCGCAAGAGCAAACGTTTTTCCTTCCCCTTATCCAGGCACTAAGAGCCTACCCAAGAGAGTTGAGCTCTTTACCTGGTTTGTGCCGCCTCTCCTTTTCCTGGCTTACTTACACACCCCAGGCCTTTTGTTCCTTCTTGGGGGCCGGGTTTCCCCCGGCCCCTTGCTGTTACATTTCACACCTTCCCCAGGTGCTGTTTCCTGCCCTTTCCTGGACTTTTGAATCTTGTGGCGCTGTTCGGACGTCCCTCCCTACTGCTTTCGCGCCGTTTCCCCCCACCCCGCGCCTAAACTCCCAGGCCTTCCATTGGCCCGCATTTCATGCGGCCCGGGGCCTGGGGCATACGCAGCGATGCCGTTTCTTGACCTATTGGCTGGAATTGAAGGCTTGCTTCTCGCGGCACGTGTGCTGCGTAAATGCTTGGGTGCAAGCGACCCTCTTTTCGGCGCCAATTGAGAGATAGGCCATTCTGCATCTCATTAAACAAGGACCTCGTTAAACGGCTCTGGAGCGCGCTCTTTCGGGCCGCCCACGCCAGGTGATTGATATTCATGATCAGGGTGGAAAATAGAATTCCGAGAAACATATCCACCTGCAGAACTCCTAGAGATGTCAAAGAGTTGTGAAGCTTAATCACCTCCTTGTCCTTAAGGGCCACATGAGTGTGTTGTGCATGCAGTGCTGAATTTGTAAAAAAATATAAGTGCCAGGACCCAAATATTTTCTTGCACTTCTGTGACACTTCAGGTGGACAGTTCCTCACTACTGCTGCTACGACCCATAGCTGCGCCCACAATGTTGGCATACTTGGGGTTACACTACAGCTTGCGTCCGCTCATTGTGGTTGATGGATGCACTGACTATCACCACTGCATAATTAAAGTGAGTCTGAGACAATAAGTGCCTGGGCTCAAAAATAAGTGCCAGGGCTCCCCCACACATTAAGCACTGGATGCATGGCTCTCAGGCATCTCAGGGGTAACGTGTCTCCTGCATTAATCCCCTTGAACTGCCTGATCTGAAGCTAGAGTCAATACTAGGCAGCAACCAAATGTGCCACCAGCAGAGGGCCACCAAGAGCTGTCATACCAGTCCTCAAGTCAACAAGAAGATGAGATGGCATACATCAAGCTGATGTCTGGGAGAAGTGGGAGAAGCAACAAGCTTGTGTTGGAATGGCAAGGAGTCCAGCTTAAAGACAGCTTGAGGACCAGAGTTGAGGCTTGGAGACAGATCCCACCAGGCATGAGTGAGCATCGAAGCAGTGAGAAAATTAGTGAACCACGCTTGGGTAATCTGGCCAGGGCCACGGGACAGGGAATCACCCTAGCACTTGGCTAAGCACTGAGAACACTCTTCTGCCTACCCAATCTCTGAGACGAGCCGCAGACCCTACTATGGCAGCGCTTGGCACTGCAGCAGGGGTGTTTGTTTCACCTGAAAGTTGCCATATAACCTGTAATCACAGGACGAGGCCCTCTGGAAACCCAGATGTTGTCCAGGAACGCCAAGTTGTCCTCGAGAGACTGAGAGTGACACCCAGGAGGGACATAGAAAAAGGACTATAAAAGGCAACCCTAGTTTTAATCTGAAGGTTTACATTTTACTTCAATCTTTGTCCAGGTTTGATTTTCAAGACTATTGAATTAACTAGATTCAACAAAACAAATAATTCTTCCCGAAATAAAAACACTGATTTTATTTTTGGTTAGCGAAATCGTAAAAGGAACATACACTTGCCTGTTTCAAAGTTTTGTTTAAATTAAGTAAATTAATATTTTTGCTGTTAATTTCCTACCTATTTTTTCAAAATGAATCACCCAAATTACTTTATAATCATGATGATTGCCAAGATAATACATTCAGTAGCTATTTGTGTTTAATCATCGAAGGCTCACTTTCATGCAAGTGCACTATACAAATATTGTCAAATCTGACGTAATCACCAGTTCGACCTTAGAGAACAGCAAGAGAATATTATGGATTTCTTAATGGTAGCCTACGTAGGAGTTCACCAATGTGCCCCCGCTGAGCCCTTCCAATTGTGTTTCTTTGTCAGGTAGTAGTTCTTTTGTTTCAATGTTTCGACATTAGGCTTAATTACAAGGAAAGACATTCAGTGTACAGCGCTTAGCCAAGACAAGAAAAGACTGGTTGCATGTAAGATTTTGCAAAACTAGTTATTTTTGCAAAAAGTTTCCAAAGAAAATCAAATTTCATTAGCTACTTTGTTTTATAGTAGACATCAGTTGCTAATCTTTTTCAAAGGAATTGCAGGAAACTCTTACACATGATATGGGTCAGTAGACCTATTTAATAAGAAAAGTTCTTATCAATTTTCCTGCGTAACTGCTGGGCATGCCAATTCATCTTCCTCATGTTAATGTCTCTGTCATCAGTCTCCACGGGTTCCAAGTTATTATATCAGTGCTAACCATCAGTATGGGGCTCCTTGTGAAGTTGCCGGTAAAACCCGCCGGTAGCCGGCAGGTTACTGGCAACCCTGTAAAACCCTTAGCGCCACCTGACATCCTGGTGCCACCAGGATATCACAAGCGGAGGCGATAATGGTAAATCGCCATTTCCATGGAGTCGCAAAGACTCCATGGAAATTGGGACACTGAAGCCCCGGCACCATTGTTAACATTGCTGGTGCTTCGGTGATAACCATGCCGTTAGGGGCCTGAAAACCTGGCTGGTCAGGCTTTCTGGGGGATCCGTGGCCCCTACCGGCATTGTTGTAGTATGGCGGTCCGGAAAGGGTGCCGGTACGTTGCTACCGGCACCGTTATTTCCAGACCGCCATACTTATAATGAGGGCCTATGTCTCAGCAACAGGTTCAAGGCATAGGTCCAGGAGTACCCCACATTGTCCCCTTAGTTTTCTTCTACAAGGCTCCTTTCCCTTTTTCAATGTACATTTTTGCTCCGTAAGAAAAACAGTGCCAGGCATCAGTGCTTTTATACCAAAGCTAAGCCATACCAATGCTATAGCACCGTGCAAAGACGTGCAGCCTGCACCATAGTGCAGCGAAAGGAGTCTGGGGTGAAGAAATGCGGCCGACACTAACTGTGCAGCATCCCTATTCTAGTAGGTGCACCATGTCCTCGCCTATGCTAGGAAGGCATCAAAAGCTACGTTCTAAATGGCAAGAAGCTATGCGTCTGCAGCTCTGGTGCATTTCATCACACGGCTGAAGCCCTCCTTGGATACAAAACGGATCTCATGAGCCGCGGTTTCAAAAGTTGAGCCCTGTCTTTATTGCAGCAGAGAGTCCATTTAATAAAAGAAATGTGCAAATCTTCGAAGACATTGAAAGTCTTAAACACACACCTATCGTCTTTCATCTGCAAGTTGGTCATTGCAGGGGAATCCTGCAGCTGTGAAACAAGAAAGCAGCATGTGTGCTCAATCAGAAAACATGGCTTCACAGTAGGCCATCTTGAGATCAGCAATACACGCCATTTGCACATTTATTGTGCAGTGAATCTTGCAGTTATGAAATGAGCACTCATTCTTGGTGAATTAAACATTCAGGCCAAGGACCCCAAACAGGATTTAGTGCAACGTCAGGTGGGTGACACTGCTAGTCTTAGCTTAACCCAACTGGTGGTTGGCCCTGCCTATAAGGCACACCACACTCTCAACTTTTCCCTCTTCCTAACTTATAGCTCTGGACTCACTGGATACACCAGCAAGACCGAGATGCACCAGTAAAACCGAGATGTTTCTAATTAGCAAACCCCTTCCCATCCTCCGTACTCTTTGGCCCCCCCTCCTTGGGGCCCCTCACCTCACCCTCTTGCGATGCAAAAACCCTGGGGGTTATCTTCGACTTCTCTCTCTCCTTCTTTCTTCATATCGCTGACCTTGGCAAGAAGGCTCACTTTCAGCTTCACCTCCTCAGAGGCATTCTCCCTTTCCTCACCTTCCCCTCAGAAACTCAACGGGCCTCATTATGAGGTCAGTGGTAACCCGCTGGTGCTACCGACAGGACTGCACGGCATCGGGCTGCGCTTCTAAGGTAAGTTTCTTTTTCATTTTAAATACACCATCAGCACCTATGTAGACGACTATGCGGGTGCTAATGGTTATATGCTCCCAGGTGGTTGCACACCATGTAGGTAACAGCCCACCACCATCGTTAGGAGACCATCGCTGTGCTTGGGCCCTAATTTGGGCGGCAGCCATTACCTACAGGGTGGGCCCACCACCTCAGGGCATATTGCCTCATTATTGGCTCGATGAGCCCTCCGCAGAGCGGCTGCTGCTGCCATTTCAACCATTTAAGCCATGTGGTATTCCTTTCCAAATTATCAAAACACTGAGTGATTTTAGTAGTACCTAAATGTGGAAACTGAAATTAAATTACATTTCTTAGATAAGCAACAGGGACAAATGACAACCAAGGGCACTAACCCCTTTCTTTATTCTCAACACTGATGTAATGACTCATGTAGACGGAAAAAGAAGACGTTGGATAAATAACAACATCGTCCAGAAGTTATCAAACGAGTGGTGGGCGATTTGAAATAAGGCACTACTTAAAGACCACCATCAACATTGGGCCGTGGGGAGGGGGGCATGGTGAGCAGGGCTCTTTCATTGATATGTTATGAGATTGGCCAAAAGTTAGAATATTCTGCTGCCAGTTTTTCAAATCAGAGCAGTACTGCTGGGCAAAAACCACATTAGGGAGCAAATAGGAGGCGGGAGGCGGCTGCATAAAATGGCGGCCCACTGGAGTGGCTCGGATTCAGAATCAGTCTTCAGGACTCGAAATTGACATTGCAGGACACGTAGAAAGAATGGACTGCTTAATGATTTCCATATCAGCATATGATCTACTCTACTCATGCGTATATTGCAAGTGTAGTGTTGGGTGTGGAGTAGTGATAGATGCGGATTGCCACACAGCCACCACGAGCCTGTAAAGATAGAAGGAAAGAACTTGGGGCAAGTGTAATTTGATGGCGGGGAGCTGTTACGTTGACACTGTAACGTAAGCGGCTCCCCGCTGCCAAATTTTTGTTATTTGCATTGCGGAGTGCAAATTTAAAGGGCAAAATGCGGCGTAGAAGCGTGTACGCTGCCCTTTGCTCTTCACATTTGCACTCCGCAGTGCAAAGTGAGTAAACGCTGCTTGGCCTGCTTGCATGTCAGGCAAGGTTTACCGTTGTTTGTGAGCGCCACTTGGCATGGTAAGTGGTGCTCACAAAGGAAATTAAACCCTCACTGATACGCGAGCGCGTCGGGCAGGGTTTAATTTCAACTGGGAACACTGCTTACCATGGACGCAGGGTAAGCAGTGTTCCCAGTTGAAATTAAATCCTCTGAACGCGCTCGCATACCTGTTCATTTCAATTGTACACGCTCCCTAGGGGGTCCGCCTGTTTTGCGCTTGTGCGCAAATTCCATGCCCGTGCAGATGCTGCAGCACTTGCATGGTGGAGAGGAAGGCAGTGGCAAGTTGGGTTCCGCCCCTCCTCTCCGCCATACAAAATCTTGAAGATTAGCCATGGCATGAATGCAAGGCGTTGAAGCCTTACTCCCGGCTCTTACACCTTCCATTCACGTTACGGATCAATTGAAAATCAGCTCCTTTGTGGTTATACAGTCATAGAAAATTGGAAGCGGGCTGTATATGAGATGGGTTCAAAATGGAAAGCGGTCAATAGATTGCATGACTATATTTTTGAAGGAATCAAAATAATAATAAAGATCTGTTTTTTAAAAATCAATAATTTGTTCCCTAGTTGGTCTTGACTGACATCCACCTGTTGCTTGCTCAGGGCTCAAGTCGGGGGTACACGCGGGTGGACAGAGTCCACCCACTTTTCTCAGAGGGCGGACCCAGTCCCCCCCAGCTAAAATGAGAAACATTGAATGCTCTCTTTGAATTTATGAATTAAAGCCGACCTCAGTCATCAGGTTTGCAGGCTGGACACTTCACCACTGCACTATGCAACCTGATGAAAAATAACAAACAACTAAAGGTGAAATGTGCCATTTGTATTGGTTCTCGGAGTTTAAAACATGCACACCTTTTAAGGTTTTCAAAAGCACTATTAGAAGAAAATAATCTCTCTTGGTTTTGTGTGTGCGTTGATTTTATGAAAGGCAAATGCCATTCATCCTGTGCAATGTGGGTGGTTATGCAAAGCCAATTTTATGAAATGTGCACATTTCACCTTGATATGCTAATTTCTGGCGACATCACATACCATTGCGTTTGTTGATGAGTCCTCCCACTTTAATTTTTAGGACTTGACCCCAGGGCTTGATACATTGTTTACAAATGCATGTTTTACTGCAGACATGGGCATTTTCCCCTTGCTGTTGGTGTTTCTGGTTTTAGAGTAAAAGTATGTGTGTACTGTAGGAAATCTAGCAATTAACGATATATTGAATGCATGAATAAAAACGGCACAAACACAATATTCAGCCAATGTGAATTTGCTCCACTGCCGCAAAGTATATTTGCATTCAAGTGGAGGTGTTTAATCGCGCGGTAGGCTGTAGTACATGGCTCTGGAGAACACAGAGGAGTTCTGGCACTCTGGTTGCTTCAGGACCTGTCACTCCACATCAATTGCTGTGTCAGAAGCATTTGTCTTCAGATCCGGGGCCGGTGGTGCCATAACAACTGCTGCGTCATGACCGAAACTGCCCTAGGGTGGTAGAGTCAGCTCCACAAGCACTTCTGCCTTCAGCGCCATTTCTCTCCCAAGTGGGTCAACAATGAAAAACCTTGCACAAGCTTACTTCAGCATGTGCCGGAGAAGACATCCGTTAGGATTAGGGCTGTAATGTAGTCCAGCTTTGAGTAATTAACGGGACAAATTCATCTGAAAATTGGCTATTCGGCTCAGGCCAAACAGTTTCTTGTTATTCTGCTTCTGCCGAATACTTTCTCTTCTCATTGGAATGCTATGTAAGAACTCAGAATGGCAAATTAGGAGTGCGGATTGCAAAATAGAATGCAATTAAATATGGCCAGATTAAATATCAGGCCCAGGTGTTGAAGTTTGTGCATTGGAGAGGAGTGTTGAGGATGAGTGAGAGGTAAGCATGGTTTATTCATATGGGAACTGCCTTTAGAAAAACCTAAAGAATTCACAAGAATTATTGAAGACCAGTAACTTATTTTAATTTATTTTATTTATAACATTTGTTTTACGCCCAGACCCGATGGTATCACGGCATAGGTTACAGGGTGCTTCAATATTTCTGGTTACAATGGAATGGTTATATGGTAAGCAGAATAATAGTTTCTTGTAAACAATACAGCATTATTTATGCAATTGATTCAATGGATACAGTGGGGAATCAGAGTTACATTTAGTACAGTAGTATACAGTTAACAATTCTAGGTACTGTAGCAGAACAGCTATGTCAGAGGGGTAGTGTCACTATAGAGGCCGGGCCTACCCAAGGGTTTAGAATTTGGTGAATAGCCACATTTTTAATGTCTTCTTCACAGTAAGGCTGGCGTAGTCAATTATACATCAACCAGAGTGACATGTCACCTCATTAGAGGCGTCTCAGAGGAAGTTCATATTGCCAGATTCCTCCAGTTCCCCTCCTGGACTAGTCTGTCTGAATGCATAGAGAGGTGGGTATGAGGACTCTCTTTATATGGGACATAGAGAGCTGTGCTTTGTTGGTGCAACTGGAAGGAGGGGAGTGCGTTTGGATATATGAAGAATTCCCGACATGCAGGCTGTCCCTTCTAGGTCAATAGGGCTGGGAATTAGTATGTTATGTGTCAGGCAGTACAAGATGTGGCCACCATTTTTCAGACCGCATTTGCCTCTTAGGAGAACTGCATATTGCCAATTCTCTAAAATAACAGTAAGGGAGAGTCTTCCGGAAATTGGAAAGGTGTGGGAGATGAGAGCACTTTTCTGTTTGGACAAAGACAGAGAGCACTGTATCTGCTGGTTTTATGGATGAAGGTTTGACGCATGAAAAAGCGCCTTGTATCCTGTAGAGTGGTGGGAGGGTGGCAATGTAAGTGGACGTGGATTGAAAGTTGATGACATTGTGTGACTGTCCAAGTACCTTTGGAGAGCTAATAGGTTTTGGGCGTTTCAGTCACTTGAGTCGTTCAGGGGTCTAGTCTTAAAAGAAAAGTGGGGAGACTCATTAACATACCAATCGAATGTGGCGTCACCAGAAATTAGCATGTTTTAGCCCAGTTCGACCGTGCACTGATCTAAAATATTTCGGTTTTCATTTGTTCTATAAAATGAAGAATAATGGGTATATGCCCACACCTTTTAACAAGCACACGAGTCAGTACTTTCCACAGAGTGATCCACTTAAATTCCAAGATGTATATAGACTTTGCATGCTGAGGGAACAGGGTGAATCACAATTGTCTGCAACTACACAAATGTAAGTGTTCAGTAAGTATACTTTTAGATATAGCAATTGTGCACTAAAAGTTGCAGCATGAATTGAGATAATTGTGACATTCGGAGTTGAAGGGCCTCAGCTAATTTATTCCAGGAGATTAAGGACCACAAAGCCATAATTCTGAAAGAAATCATAATTAACTACGTCCGAAATTCTTAAATGAACAGATTTGCTTTTAATTAGCCAAAGTTCTACGACATATTAAATATGAAGAAACAGGAAGAGTTGGCACATTTTTTGTATACCGAGATCAGTTTCCATACTTTTTTGCTACCGTTCATTCTCTGTCACTGCACTAGTTTAAGAACCCTCACTGAGTCATCCAGACCAGAAATGAAAAACATACGGCCCCTCGAGTTGAGTCACGGATGTGCACACATGGAACTGTGTTAGGGCCTCTACAACTAGGAAAACATAGTCAAACGTATTTAGAGTCCATGCCAAACACAATGCAACACTAGCACATTCTAGAATCCAGGCAACACACTATGCAACACTAGCACATTCTAGAGTCCAGGCAAAACACTATGCAACACTAGCACATTCTAGAGTCCAGGTGAAACACTAGCCCATTCTACAGTCCATTCCAAATAGTATGCATCACTAGCACATTCTAGAGTCCAGGCAAAACACTATGCAAAACTAGCACTTTCTAGAGTCCAGGCAAAACACTACCCATTCTAGAGTCCATGCCAAACACTATGCAATACTAGCACATTCTAGAGTCCAGGTAAAACACAAGCACATACTAGAGTCCAGGTAAAACACTAGCCCATTCTAGAGTCCATGCCAAACACTATGCAATACTAGCCCATTCTAGAGTCCAGGCAAAACACTATGCAACACTAGCATATTCTAGAGTCCATGCCAAATACTATGCAACACTACCACATTCTAGAGTCCAGGCAAAGCAATATGCAGCACTACTGCATTTTAGAGTCCAGGCAAAACACTATGCAACACTAGCACATTCTTGAGCCCAGGCAAATACCATGCAACACTAGCACATTCCAGAGTCCAAAACACTATGCAAACACTAACCCATTCTAGAGTCCATGCCAAATACTATGAAACACTAGCACATTCTAGAGTCCAGGCAAAACACTATGCAACACTAGCACATTCTAGAGTCCATGTAAAACATTGGCACATGCTAGAATCCAGGTAAAACAATAGCCCATTCTAGAGTCCATGCCAAACATTATGCAACACTAGCACATTCTAGAGTCCATGTAAAACATTGGCACATGCTAGAATCCAGGTAAAACAATAGCCCATTCTAGAGTCCATGCCAAACATTATGCAACACTAGTCCATTCTAGAGTCCATGCCGAATACTATGCAACACTAGCAGTTTCTAGAGTCCAGGCAAAACACTATGCAACACTAGCACATTCTAGAGTTCAGGTAAAACACTAGAACATGCTAGAGTCCAGGTAAAATACTAGCCCATTCCAGAGTCCATGCCAGACACTATGCAACAGTAGCACATTCTAGAGTCCAGGTAAAACACTAGCACATGCGAAAGTCCAAGTAAAGCACTAGCCCATTCTAGAGTCCATGCCAAACACTATGCAACACTAGTACATTCTAGCATCCAGGCAAATTACTATGCAACACTAGCACATTCTAGAGTCCATGCCAAGCACTATGCAACACTGGCGCATTCTAGAGTCCAGGCAACACACTATGCAGCACTAGCACATTCTAGAGTCCCCTCAAAACACTATGCAACACTAGCACATTCTAGAGCCCAGGTAAAACACGACCACATTCTAGAGTCCAGGCAAAACACTATGCAACACTAGCACATTCTAGAGTCAATGCCAAACACTATGCAACACTAGTAAATCTAGAGTCCATGCAAAACACTATAAGCCCAATTTGTGGAATTATTTGCGTTGAAAAAAGGGTACTTGCGTGCCAAACTGTGTGCAAATCCGGGGGGGCGTGGCTTGGACGGCCATGTAAGAGGTCGCACTCTGGAGGAGCTCTGCTGATCCTGTTTTGATCCTGATGGAGGGGTACGTCCACGGGGGCCGGCCGACGTTGGAAATCGATGTCCAGGTGTGTGAATGCCACCACTACATCCTGTGAAAGTTCGGGACGTTCAGAAGGCTTAGAAACCGAAATAATTGTGATTGATTGGGACGAGCCCTGAGCAGGCGGACAAGACAAAATGGCGGCGACACATTGCGAACACCGAGGATCATGAAGTCAGTGTCGCGATCACGAGTGCTGGACCTTTGCGTCCCTTTGCTCGGAGACTAAAACACATGAGCGCCGCCTAGGACGCACGGTGGCCCAGCGAGCGGGAGTGCCGAACGGATGTGGCTGTAACGACAGGACCGTGGGCCTGGTGGTCGGAGTGCTCCGGGCGTGTTGGATGCCCCATGGTGTGGTGGGTCAGGCTTTGGACGTTGGGTGGCGTGACTCCCCCTCGGTGACTGGCGGGACGGGCCCCCGCCCGACTCATACAACATTATGACCACGAGAGGTGTGAAACCCAAGGCCAAACAGCCCACGATGGAGGCTTACGCCAAGTCCCCCCCAGGGGCGGAAGGAGGCAAGATCAAAGAGACCCCCGTGACGACCGCGGAGTCACCTGGCACGATACAGGAGGTGCTGGCGGCGATTGCGGACTTAAAAGTGTCATGGGAGACCAAGCTGGGCCTCGCCATGAAAGAGCTACAGGAAGGCTTAAACCTCAAGATCGGTGCCGTCCAGGAGGAGGTGAATCTGCTTAGGCTGGATGTGAGGGCGGTCTCGGAACGCGCGGGGGCCATCGAGAAGGAGACGGCCACGAACACAGCAGATTGCGCTGCCCATAAAAAGGAGCTACACGCCCTTGTGCAACGGGTGGACAACCTGGAGGACAGAGCGGAGCAGGCGGAGGGACGTGCCAGACGCAACAATATCCGTATGGTGGGCCTAACTGAAGGAACTGAAGGGCCAGACCCTACGGAATTTGTGGAATCCATGCTTTTGCAGGAGATTACCGGCGGGGTACTGACCCAGGGGTTTGCAGTTGAGAGAGCTCATAGGGCCCTAACCAGGAGGCCGCCTCCCGGGGCCCCCCCGCGGCCGGTGATTGCGAAAATTCTGAACTACCGTGATCGCGAAAAGATTCTTGAATTCTTTCGAAAAGGGGGAACGATTGACAGAGGATCGGCCAAGATTACGGCCTACCCTGACTACACTCTACAAGTACAGAGGAGTCAGATGCACTTCGGAGCGGTGAAAAGGAGACTTCGTGAAGCTGGCCATCGCTATATGCTACTCTACCCGGCCAAATTGAAAGTCTTCTACAGAAGCAGATCCCTGTTTTTCGAAACACCAACTGAGGCGATGGACTGGCTAGACGCGCTGGGCAGTCCTCAAGAATCAGGCATCCAGGCAGAGACTACGGAAGATAAGTAGCTTATGGCTGGGCCGCCTGGGGCAACGGGGCCGAGACATTGGGACTTGAATATAGTCATTTGTACGATATGTGATGCGTATGATGTGGTACTGACTGGCTGGCCCGTGGGGCGTGCCCACCCGTGGTCACTTGATTGGGAGCTCCAAGAGGCTTCCTTTGTCCCCAATAGTAATATATCTAGTTAGTTAGGTCGCTGTTAGATCGGCGACGCCCCGCGGGGTCCTATTCCTTGTAAACGGGATAAGACCAGACGCGGGTGGGCCTGAGATCCAGGGATGGAGCTGGGCTTTTGTTGGGATGGGAGGGGTTGTTTGCTGTGTTGTGTAGTTGGGAACCAGGGAGGGGGGATGGGGATCAAGGGCGGAAGAGCCGGCGGAGTGTTAGACCAAGGGGGTATTGTGGGGAGGGCGGGGCTGAATACAGACCAAACCGATGGCATCGGATAGTCTTCGTATAGTTACCTGGAATGTCCGAGGCCTCAATAGTTACCTCAAGCGAAACAAAGTCATGCTATACCTGAAGAGGATGCGGATAGACATAGCCCTGCTACAAGACACCCACCTCACCAGGGAGAAATTGGAGGTGGTTACGAGGAAGTGGAAGGGCAAGGTAGTGGGTGCCACGTACTCGGCGTATGCTAGAGGGGTCATCACCTGGGTGGCGCCGCATGTACCGTTCCGGGTCCTCGACTCAATAGTGGACCCGGAGGGTAGAATGGTGGCGATAACAGGACTCCTGGAGAACAGGGAAGTACACATCCTCAACCTGTATGCCCCCAATCATGATACTGCAGCCTACTTTAGATCCCTCTATGGCAAACTTGGCCCCTTGGTAGGGGGCGCGATGGTGTGGGGTGGGGACTTCAATTGTGTCTTAGATCCCAAAATTGACCGGTCCGCAGACACCAAAGGGAAAATGTCGCCGGCGGCCAAGGCGCTCGGGACATTGCTAGGAGACTTGAGACTGGTCAATGTGTGGAGGAGACTCCACCCCACGGAGAGGCAGTATTCGCATTATGCAGCGCCATACGACTCATATACGAGATTGGATTATGTGTTTGGAACTGCCGAGATAGCGGGCGAAATAGTGGAGGCGGAATACAAAGCTCGAGTGTTGTCGGACCATTCGCCCCTGGTGGTAGAGTGGCGACACCCACCCCCTAGGCCTCGGGTCCCCACGTGGAGACTCCGGGCGGAAGCACTGCAGGATGAGGGTTTCCGAGAGGACCTGGGGGTTGCCATCGGGGAATATTTCGAGATAAACACGGGTAGTGTGCGTTCTACGGGAACTCTGTGGGAGGCCTTTAAGGTAGTGGTGCGCAGAGTGGTGATCTCTAAATCCAAGGGACTTCAAGGGGGTATCAAGAGGGAGCTTCAGGACACCGAAAGGGAACTGGAGAGCCTGGCTCGTCTTGAGAATGCCACTCAGGTAGACAAGACTAGGATGAGAGACCTTCAGGTGGCGTGCAGCGCTCTTTGGGACCGACTATGTAGACTGAACCATAGGAAATACACAGAGAGGCTGCACGTGGGGGGCGACAAGCCAGGCAGACTATTGGCCTGGCTGTACAAGAGTGAGTCCCCCCGAGTGGTTATCCATGAGATCCGGGGTGAGGACGGTGGTCTTCGCAACACTCAGGATGGGGTGAACGAGGAATTCCTCAGGTTCTACAGACGTTTGTATGAGGACACTGGGGAGGACAGGAGCCAGGACATCCTGAACACACTGGAAGACATTGGTCTGCCCACCCTGGACGACCTGGAGCGGGAGGAACTGGACGCCCCTATCACTTCTGATGAGCTGGAGGTGGTGATCCGGGGCCTCCCCACGTGTAAGGCACCTGGGGCGGATGGCCTGCCTGGTGAGTTTTACAAGGTGTACGTGCAGGAACTGCTGCAGCCTCTGCTGGCCTTGTTTAACGAGGCATACGAACAGGGAGAACTCCCGTTGTCCCTCCGTGAGGCCATGATTGTCCCATTACTGAAACCAGGCAAGCCGGCTGTTGAGAGTGGATCTTATAGACCTCTGTCCTTGCTAAACCAGGACAGCAAAATACTCACGGCAGTGCTGGCCAACAGGTTGAAGAAAGTGATTGGCAAGCTGATCCACCCGGATCAAACGGGATATGTCCCAGGCAGGAATATCAGTGATAACCATAGGAGGCTGCACCATGTTATCGACCATACTAAGGATGACACGGGCGAGATGGCGGTAGTGTCGCTGGATGCGGTCAAGGCCTTCGATTCAGTGAGATGGCCTTGGCTGAAAGCGGCCCTGCAGGGATACGGCGTGGGCGCTGGTTATATCAGATGGGTCCAGTTGTTATATAGCAGCCCGGTGGCTAGGGTCAAGACTGGGGCCATAGTCTCGGATGCCTGGCAGCTTAGCAGGGGGACCAGGCAGGGATGCCCTTGGTCACCCATGTTATATATACTTGCGCTGGAACCGCTGGCGATATGCCTGCGGCAACAATACGGTGAGGTGGGCATTAACACTGCCAGCGGCAGCCACTTAACATCTCTCTATGCGGACGATATGCTGTTGTACCTCCGCTACCCGGAGGAGAATCTGCAGTACGTACTGGAAGTACTGGATCATTACGCTGTCCTCTCGGGCATATCAGTGAACCCCAGGAAGTCTAGCCTGTTCCCTTTGGGCGGGTACAGGGACGTCCCGTTGGAGAGGCTGCCTGTGTTGCCAATACCATGGCGGACCGACACGTTTAGGTACCTGGGGGTAAATATTTACCACCGAACTGAGGCGGTGCACAAGCATAACACAGAGAAAGCCATAGAGGGGGTCAAGAACAGCATGACATTCTGGTCCAGATTGCCCCTGTCCATGATGGGGAGGGCGGCTTTGCTGAAAATGGTGGTCCTTCCCAGACTCCTGCACTTCTTCGTGAACGTCCCGTATTTGATCCCTAAAAGCCTATTTGTACGACTTCATAGTATGTGTAGGGGCTTCGTGTGGGGTAACTCCAGGAATAGGGTGGCCCTGTGGAAGCTTCAGAACCCGTACGAGAAGGGGGGTATAGGCTTGCCCAACTTCGAACTATATTATCTGGCGGGACAACTGTTGTATGTGGCCAGGTGGTTGTCTGATGAAGATTCGGCGGAATCTAGGTTGCTGCGTGATGATGCGGCCCCATATTACCTGAGAGAGGTGGTGTGGCTACAAAGGAATAAACTGACGGGAAGAGGGTGGCTATTGAGGTTGGGATGGGAGGTCTGGCACAGAACATGGAAATTGATGGGGGAGTCAGAACCACTGTCTTGGCAGGTCCCGCTGGTGGCCCTGTGCGAAAACGACACCCAACTGTTTCACTCTGTCCGCAGGCATTGGGAGCCGGTGGGCCTGGCCACGCTTGGGGACATATGGAGAGAGGGGGAGGCGCTGGACTTTCAAAAGTTGCAGGATGAGACGGGGGTGCACAGAGGCCAGTACATCACCCATGCAAGGCTGGTAAAACGTGTAAGAAAGAGATGGCCTGAGACGGCACTGGCAGATGATCCTGATGCCACCCTTGAAACTATGTATGATGTCTCAGAGGGTGGGCATGAAATATCACGAATATACAAACTCCTCAGAACGAAGGCTGGGAAAGAGTTGCCCCAACTGAGGCATGAATGGGAAGAGGAGATGGGTGAACTCATGACGGAGGGTCAGTGGAAGAGGGTCCTGGGATATCATAAAAAGGTGTCCAGAAATGCACGGCTCCAACAACTCCAGTTCTACATTACTCACAGGGCCTACCTGACTCCCCAGAGGATCGCCCGGTTCGGAGGCTCGATTACTCAAAAATGCCCCAGGTGTGGGGAGGTGGAAGCTGGGTTGCTACATATGTTTTGGGCCTGCCCGGAAGTGTATAGATTTTGGGAGGAGGTCAAGATGAAGCTCGCAAGTGGGGGAGTGGTGTTGGACGTGGGATCTGCCTGGTCATGTATGCTTGGGATCTTCCCCAGGCCCAGACACTTTAGGCACCTGAGCAAGCTGAGGGACCTGGCATATGTTCTGGCCAAACGCAGGATTGCCATGAACTGGAAATCGGCTAGCAGGCCGAGAGTGGAACTATGGTGGGCGGACATTATGAGGTGGGCGGAGGCTGAATCCGTGGTCTGGTTTGAAGCGGTCACTAGAGGGGGCGAGGAGGAGATAGGGCCCTTGCTGGCCTGGCGACAATTGGTGGCCTCTATGACCAACCCACAACAGGGCTTGGACGACTATGAGAATTCTGAAGATGTGCCTACGGACAATGTTTCTCCTGACGGTGCCCCGACTGAGGATACAAGGGAGCCGGCTCTGGCTTGATGGGGGGTGGGGGGAGTTTTCCCTTTTTTTTTTTTTTTTTCTTTCTCCTTTCTCGTATTTTCTTTTGTGGTTTCTGTAAATAATTAACAGTTGTATTGTGTTGTGTGTTTGTTTTTCTAAAATATAAAATCAATAAAATATTTTTTAAAAAAAAAACTGTGTGCAAATCCACATTCGTCAATTCATGGAATCGAATGTGTGGTATTTTTGGTGGGCTTGCGTGGAGTTTACACAGGCTGGGCACGTCTCTGAGCCGTCGAGGGCCTTGCATGAGATTCCAAGTAGAGCGTGGGCATGGCTTGCGCAGAGGGCTGGGAAGGGGGCAGAACACCAGAAATGGGGAAGAACGTGGGCAAAAAAAGTGGGCATTCTGAGGAACGACCTGCAGGCAGTCCCTTGAATGGCCACAATTATGTGGCACAAGACACAATCATGCATTCAATCGCGCAACCTCTCAGCCGGGAAATGGCCACGCAAGTCCTTCATATTATCCATCACCCGAAGGCAGGTGTAAGTTTGTTTGTTTGTTTGTTTATTTGTTGTGCGCACCGGACCCAGAGGTATCAGGGCTCAGGTAAAAAGAGAATTTACAGCTTAGTTACAGAAGTTAGGAGCAAAGGTAGAGACAGGTTACCTCTGCGTTACAGGATGAAGGTAAGCAGCATAGAACAGGTATAGCGGCATATGAATGTAGACAACATGTTGTAATTTAACAAAACTATATCAAAAATACATTGCATGCAGGCAGGGCTAAATTAATGCGGTAGGGGAGAGTGGGTTACATATCTTTCTCTATGAGCCATTTAATTGTATTCTTTCTGAATTTGATAAATGTTTGGTCAGACATGAGTGTGTGTGGCAGGGAGTTCCACAATTGTGCTGCCCTAATTGGGAAACTGGACCCTCCAATGGTGAACAGTTTGAATCTTGGCACTTGAAGACAGTTGGGGTTGGCTATTCTTGGCAATCTGTTGGAGTTTTTTCTGATAAATCGTTCTGTTAGGTAGAGAGGGGCTTTGTTATTTAAGCATTTGTGGATGAGGGAAGCCAATTTGAGATTGATTCTTTCTTGGGTGGAGAGCCATTTATGTTTCCTTCTTATTTCGGAGATGCGTACTCTTCTGGGGATGCTCAGGGCAGCCCTGAGAGCATTATTTTGTAGCACTTGTATTCAGTTAATGGTTTGTTTGTTTGCCCCTATGTAGAGAGCATTACAATAATCAAGTTTTGATAGGATGAGGGCTCTAGAAAGGAGTAGGCAACTGTCAACTGACAGGAATTGTTTTCCTGCTCTTATTAGTTTACATGTGTAGGCCATATATGAAGCCAATGAATTTACCTGTTTAGTGAGGGATAAGGTTGAGTCGAGGTAAAAGCCTAGGGGGTTTACTTCTCTGGCGACTTTAATAGTACTCCCATCATTAATGAATGCCGAGTAGTTAAGGTTGAGTTTTGAGATGCGATTTGTGGTGCCCAGGATGATGAGCTCTGTTTTGTCATCGTTCAGACACAGGCCATGGTTAGCCATCCATGCCTGAACGATGCTATTAGGCAGAATCCTGTGCAGTGCCCTTAGGGACCACTACACACAATTAAGACCACAGGTGGCAATACAAGTTTTACCTTTGGTACACGCCTGTACTACTATGTCAGAGTGGTAGCAGTGGTGGAACAGCCAGGCTTATCTCAAGAGTATATGAGCAGTAGCAGAGATTACACAAAGGGACCACAATTACTGTGACTCAAGCAAACATTGACTCAGGGTTTCAGGTAGAAAAATATAAGTACATTTATTTTTAAACCATTCGTTATAAACACAACACTTCTATGAAACTTAAATAAAAAACACACGTTAAATATACTACAATTAACCAATTCACATTGTACAGTTAGTACCCTGTGTTTGAATGAACCGGTATTATGAACAAAACAAGTTACCGCAAATATAATTGCGATCACTTTTTGACAGTTCGGTCTACTAAATAAATGCATATCCGTGACATGAAATGCTACCGGGGCAAAAACACACTTAGCACCTGAGATACCCAGAGGGAGTTGGTGTGAGTGTTTAAGCTGTCGAACCCCTTCGTCTTCCCGTCCCTCCACACTCTCCTCACCTGAGTCTTCAGAGTGATCTGAGTCTTGTAGATTCCGCCGGCTTAGGTAGTCCCTTTTTTTTTTAGGTAGCACTTGCCTGTCTCGGTGAGAAGCCACAGTGACAGCTGACTGGAACAGCCGTCCTGGGACCCCTCTTCCGGGAACAGGCCGGAACAAAGGGAAAAAAAACCCACACGTGGGAAAAAAACCCTTAGGAGACTTCTGGCAAAGAAGTAGGCGAAGATCCAATGTGACTGGTGGACTGGAAGAAGAGACGAGATCCACAGGAAGCAAATCCAAAACGACAAAACTCCGATGAATGGGAATCAGGTGCAGGAGAGAGGAGGATCCCCAGGAGAAAGGGATCCGCCAGCCGAGGCACAGAGCAACCGGCCCTAGGAAACACAGGCGCGGTAGAAAGAGAGAGTTTCCAAAAGGAGAGACAAGACAGAAAGAAGAAAAGGAAAAACTGGAGAACCGCGGGGGAAAAAGTGCGGCAAAGAGGGGAAAAACGCCCGCCGCCGAAGTAGCGACCGAGACCAGGAGGAGGAAGAGAGAAAGTGCCGAGAGATCGGCGAGGGAGAAACAGGAGCAGGAAGAGCCGCCGCCAGACGAACCGGCAGACAGGGAGGAGAGTGGAAGCTTGTTCCAAAGAAAGAGGAACGAGCCGGCAGAGAAACCGCCGCACGCCGAGGCGAGCAGAGGGCACCGCTGGGAGAGCAAAAAGAAAACAGAGCGCAAGAACCAGAGAAGCTGGAGCGAGAGCCAGCTAATGGTTGAAACGCAGCGACTGCCGGGAATGAGGGGCAGATAACTTCCGGCAGTGCTACGATCGGCCAATGGCCCGAGACTAAACATAAAGAAGGGACTGCAATGCCCTACCTGCCGGGTTGCAGCCTCCAACGTGGAAGGAGCCGCCACCCGCGGTGGCGATTGCGGATCACAGTATGACCTCCTCCCCACCTAACCGCCCCGGGCTTCCCTGGGTAACGGCGGTGAAAAGCAGTCAGCAACCTGGGTGTATGAACCTGAGAAGCCGGTTCCCATGAGTCCTCCGACTCAGGGTAACCCTTCCAGGACAGAAGGTACTCGAGACGCCCGCGTTAATACCTGGAATCACGGACATGAGATACCTCATACTCATCTGGCTCCGGGGAACGTGCCAGGGTAGATTTAGGAATAGATCTATGGTGAAGGTCGGGACAGTAAGGTTTCAGAAGAGAGGAATGAAAAACAGGGTGAATGCGGCGAAGAGAGGAAGGAAGCCGGAGGCGATAGGTGACTGTGTTGACTTTAGAGAGAATAGTGAAAGGTCCCAGAAAACGAGGAGACAGTTTAGAAGGCCGTGTCCATCTGGGCAGAAACCGGGTGGACAACCACACCTGATCACCTGGCTTCCATGCTGGACATTCTTTTCGATGTTGATCGGCACAGGATTTTGACCGTTGTCTGCTGACCTCTAGACTCCGAATAGCTGAGGTCTGGGCCTCCTTGATATTCCCTAATACCTCCTCCACTGTCGGGGAGTTGGTATAACTGGGAACCTCTGGAAACACAGCACGAGGGTGAACCCCATACGTGCAGAAGAAAGGAGAGAGTCCTGTGGCGGAATGTCTGGTATTGTTGTACGAGAACTCCACAGTGGGAAGCAGAGAGACCCAGTTGTCTTGATGTTGAGTTATAATAACACCTTAGGTATTGTTCCAGGGTCGCATTCAGGCGTTCCGTCTGACCATTGGTCTCTGGGTGAAACCCCGAAGACAGAGCTCTTTCAATGCCCAACCGGTTGCACAAGGCAGTCCAAAACTTCGAGATATACTGACTTCCCCGATCCAATATTATCTTATCGGGGAGACCATGTAACTTGAATATGTCCCGAGAGAAAACCTCTGCCATCTTTGTAGCAGTGGGTAGACCTGGAAGGGGAGAGAAATGAGCCACCTTAGAAAAAGCGTCTACCGTAACCATAATACAGGTACAGGATTCCGAGACCGGCAGATCGACAAGAAATCAGTGGATATCAGACCCCATGGACGAGCAGGAAGTTCGACCTGAGTAAGCAGACCCAAAGGTTTCCCCAGGCGATATTTTGCTCTGGCACAAATTGGACAAGCCTTGACATACTCATAGGTCTCCTTTCTAGCGTTAGGCCAAAAAAATGTTCTAGAGAGGAGCTCAAGGGTATTCTCGGCCCCTCTATGACCGGCCGAGCGAGAGTCATGACTCCACTTCAGGATCCTAGAGCGAAGAGGACCTTCAGGAATGTACAACTTCTGTTTGTAGAAAAAACAGTCCCCTCTTTGTTGAAAGGGAGAGGTATGACATAGGGGTAGTTGGGGCCTTTCCTGAATGAGGGCAGTCTTCACCTCTTGAAGGAAAGAACCAACGAAAGCTAGGATTTGGTTGCGGTTGAACATGAACTCCTTCTTGATTGCCATGTGTTCTTTGGTGGAGTCTTTGCGTGACAAGGCATCCGCCAGACTATTCTGGGATCCCGGGATATACGAGACTTGGAATTCAAACTGTGCAAAAAGATGGGCCCACCTGGCCTGTCTGGAATTTGTACACTCCAACTCTTGTAGTACCTTGAGGTTCTTATGGTCTGTCCTAATCAGAAACGGATGTCTGGCTCCTAGTAGAAGATGGCGCCACTCTTCACAGGCGAGCTTCATGGCCAGTAGTTCTTTCTCCAGTACAGAATAATTGAGTTGGCTGGGAGAAAGAGTTTTTGACATGCATGCCACGGGATGTTCCATGCCTTGGATGGTCTGGAGCAGAACCGCTCCTACTGCGACAGCTGATGCGTCGGTCTCCAGAATAAATGGCTGTGATTGATCAGGATGCTGAAGAATGGGAGCAGTACAGAACAAACTCTTGAGATAACCGAAACTCTTCTCGGCCTCGTCCGACCAAAAAAAGTGAACCGCCTCCTTCTTGAGTAGGCGCGTAATCGGGTAAACTACCTCCGAAAAATTTGAGATGAATCTACGGTAGTAATTTGCTAATCCCAAGAATCTTTGGACTTCCCGAACCGAAGTAGGGGCTGGCCAATCAAGAATAGCATCTACCTTGGTTTGGTCCATGGCAACCCCTTCTTCAGAAAGAATGAATCCGAGATAGTGAACCGAGGATACTGCAAACTTGCACTTCTCGGCTTTGACTAGCAACTGATTTTCCTGAAGACGAGACAGAACTTGGGTGACATGTTTGATATGCTCCTTCATGTTAGGGGAGAAAATCAGGATGTCATCTAGGTATATTATGACCGAGACCGACAGCAGATCCGAGAACAACCTATCCATGAATCTCTGGAATGCAGCCGGTGCGTTCACCAAACCGAACGGCATCACTCTATACTCAAATAGACCATATGGGGTGCGAAAATCCGTCTTCCATTTGTCCCCCTCGGTGATGCAAAGCAGATGATATGCGTTCCTGAGATCCAATTTGGTGAAGATCCGAGCCCCTTGTACCGCCTCAATGATGTCGGTTATGAGTGGCATAGGATACCGACCACGAATCGTAACCTTATTGAGGCCCCGGTAATCAATACAGGGCCTGAGATCAGTTGTGTCTTTCTTCTTGATGAAGAACAGGGAGGCGCCAGCGGGTGACTTCGAAGGTCGAATAAGACCATTCTCCAAGTTGGTATCCAGATAGCCCCTTAATACCTTCTTTTCGGTCTGAGAAAGAGAAAACATGCGCCCAAATGGAACCAGTGCATTAGGTTCGAGATCGATTGAGCAGTCTTCTGGCCGATGAGGAGGTAGCCGAGCATGAAGATTCTCTTGGAAGACCCCGGAGAATTCGGCACAAAAATTAGGAAGAGCGTGAATACCCACATGATCCTTGGAGAGAAACCTAACCGACTGTTGATCTCCCCTGATATCGGGAGGAAGACAGTTGACCGAACAGTATGTGGAACAAAAACTCAGTCGATTTTCCGTCCAGTTGATATGCGGACTATGCCTACGAAGCCAAGGAATGCCTAGGATTATGGGGAAATGCGCGGCTCTAATGATGTCGAATTGCAGGACCTCTGTGTGTTGGTTGATGACCAAGGAGAGTTGTTCGGTAGTATGAGTGATGAGTCCGGACGACAAAGGTGTACCGTCGACTCCTTCCACTTTCTGACCCACCTTCCGGACTATCCGAGTAAGGCCCATCTTGTCAGCCCACAGAGTGTCCACAAAGTTCCCTGCAGCACCGCAATCCAGTAAGGCTAATGTTTCCACCGGTACCCCTTTGAGGTTCAAGGTTACGGATAGTACCATCAGTCTGGAATCCTCTTGGGATTCTGAAGCCGACACCGAAAGTGTCACGTAGGGACGCTGAAGAAGATCTGAGTACCCCCGGCTACCAGTCCCTATTGACGCCGAGGGTAATCGTTTCCCGCCTTCCTTTCCGGTACCTCAGAGCAGTCCTTTAGAACATGTTGGTCAGAACCACAATAGGCGCACAAACCTTTTTCTCTTCTTCGCCGCCTCTCAGCAGATGACAAAGGTGCCCTGGTGGCTCCGATTTGCATCGGTTCTTTGCCCTGAGTAGAAGAGAAGCATCCAGAGGGAGAGTGTGAAGGAGGGTCTACGGGATTCCCCGATCCTCTTTGTTTCCGGCGTTCTGCCCTTCTCTCTTGGAGGCGGTACTCGATGTGAAGGGCAGCAGCGAGTAGATCTGGAAACGTGGGAGAGCGTGGAGATCTGGCTAGCTCATCCTTGATCTCATCTCTCAACCCTCTCCTGAATACAGCATACTGTGCTTGTTCGGGCCATCCCGCCCCTGCTGCCAGAGTCTTAAAGGAGGAGATGTATGACAGTACATCTAGAGCACCCTGTTTTACATCCAGCAAGTCCTCACACGCAGTGAAAGATAGTTCGGGTCGCTCGAAGGTCTGTTTTAGTAGCTTCTGGAACCCAGAGAAGTCCTGTAGGATGGCATTACCGTTTGTCACTAGCGGAGTAGCCCAGGCCAAAGCATTCCCCGTCATATTAGAGATACGAAACCCCACTCTGGCTTGGTCCATTGAGAAAGTGTGAGGTCTGAAGGTGAAGTAAACGGTACAGGCCTCCAAGAATTCCTTTACCTTCTTAGGTGAGCCATCAAATTTTCCAGAAGAAAGAACCATAGGGGGTAATTCTGGGAGATGTGAGGTTTCCCTGACCGCTACCATCTGTTTGAGAAGGGCATTCTCAGTCTTGACCCCCTGTAATTCCAGTGACATGGCTTGGAAAGCCTTCCATAGCTCCTGGACTTGTTCTTCGGCTGACATCGTGGTCTTTCTTGGCGTTTCAATCTGTGAGTGTTTAAGCTGTCGAACCCCTTCGTCTTCCCGTCCCTCCACACTCTCCTCACCTGAGTCTTCAGAGTGATCTGAGTCTCGTAGATTCCGCCGGCTTAGGTAGTCCCTTTCTTTTTTAGGTAGCACTTGCCTGTCTCGGTGAGAAGCCACAGTGACAGCTGACTGGAACAGCCATCCTGGGACCCCTCTTCCGGGAACAGGCCGGAAGAAAGGGAAAAAAAACTCACACGTGGGAAAAAAAACGTTAGGAAACTTCTGGCAAAGAAGTAGGCGAAGATCCAATGTGACTGGTGGACTGGAAGAAGAGACGAGATCCACAGGAAGCAAGTCCAAAACGACAAAACTCTGATGAATGGGAATCAGGTGCAGGAGAGAGGAGGATCCCCAGGAGAAAGGGATCCGCCAGCCGAGGCACAGAGCAACCGGCCCTAGGAAACACAGGCGCGGTAGAAAGAGAGAGTTTCCAAAAGGAGAGACAAGACAGAAAGAAGAAAAGGAAAAACTGGAGAACCGTGGGGGAAAAAGTGCGGCAAAGAGGGGAAAAACGCCCGCCGCCGAAGTAGCGACCGAGACCAGGAGGAGGAAGAGAGAAAGTGCCGAGAGATCGGCGAGGGAGAAACAGGAGCAGGAAGAGCCGCCGCCAGACGAACCGGCAGACAGGGAGGAGAGTGGAAGCTCGTTCCAAAGAAAGAGGAACGAGCCGGCAGAGAAACCGGCGCACGCCGAGGCGAGCAGAGGGCACCGCTGGGAGAGCAAAAAGAAAACAGAGCGCAAGAACCAGAGAAGCTGGAGCGAGAGCCAGCTAAGGGTTGAAACGCAGCGACTGCCGGGAATGAGGGGCAGATAACTTCGGGCAGTGCTACGATCGGCCAATGGCCCGAGACCAAACACAAAGAAGGGACTGCAATGCCCTACCTGCCGGGTTGCAGCCTCCAAAGTGGAAGGAGCCGCCACCCGCGGTGGCGATTGCGGATGACAGTTGGAGGCAAAAATCACAGGCAATATTTTGGTTAGGCAGGCAGAATCAAGAAACACTCAGAGACAGGAGTTCAAAAGTCAAAGGGCCGGAGCCAGGGTCGAAAGACACTGGGCCAGTTTGCCGAAGATCACACAGTCAGACAGTTCACGATTCAACGTAGCCAAAAGTAGTTTGATATTGTCAATGTTCGGAAGCAAAAGTTATAAGAAGGAAGGAAGACAAGGGCAAGCCTTGGAAATGAAGAAAAGGGATTCACCCAGTTTCCTCAAGTAGAACACAGTACCTTGTTCCAATGGTGCAGCTGGTGCCCTGGCAGTTGTTCCTGTTGGTTTCCCACAGACCCACGATTCCTGGAACTTCGTTATGAAGGAGGACGTCTGAAGGGGGTCTGCACCACACAGGGATGAAGCCGGCAGCAGCGACGAGGAATAAAAGGTGCGCTCCTTAAAAACAGGAGAGGCTCTTCAGGTGGCTATCCGGACCACTACAGCAGCGTGCAGTGCTTTCGACCAAGGAAAAGGATCCTCTGGCTGTAGAAGATGAGCTGGTTATCCCCACCAAGCTCAAGGGAGGAAGACTCTGGACTCGATCTCCTCTGAGTCGTTGAAGGGAAGATAGCTCAGGACTGCAGCAGGGCTTCACCGAGACGGGGTATTTGAAGCAGCCGTCGTTCTCTCTGCTTCTATTCAGTTCCTTGTAGTTCCAGTGGCGACTCTCTGACTTCTAGCCCAACAGACCTGCCTTTTATGCGAAAAAGCCCCATTCACACAGCCTGGCTGTCAATCATCCAGCAGATGGGTTGTACAGCCCGGACAACTACCCTGGCCAATCATGACAAAGTGCGACTTGGGTTTCCTAGGATAGCCTGTGCAGGGGGTGACTGCACCCCTCCCTCACATTCAGCCCACCTAGTCACCCAGGCGCCTTGAGGAGGGCTTCTGAGCAGAAGCCCGCCAAAAGACAGTGAACAAAGAAGGCAAACCTAGTTTGCCGGGCAAAGTAAGACACAAGAAGGACTTTAACAAAAAGAAATGGCGAATAAACCCAACCGGAGCCAAAAGAAAGACGATTTGGTCAAGCGGGTTTATGTTCGAGGCTAATATAATAGCCAAGAACAGAACCACGTTTATCTAATATAATTGCGGTAGAAAAGTTAGGGTAGATACCACTGCCACCAGCTAAGTCTAAATGTTAAAAGAGCGAAACAATGCTCTAGGAGGTACAGATAAAAAGGGATACAAATTAACCCTTTCCAGTACTCCATGGAAGATGGGGTGTACTGGATCTGTGGTAGATTGACTAAGTAAAGTTAATGGTAACTTTACCCTTTCCTGGGGGACGATAGTCGCCTCAGAAATGGAGTCGAGGGAAGTCTCAAAGACAACCCTGTGCCACGGCACTGAAGGTGCTGTGTGACACACAAAAAGAAGGGGGCTACTGAAGTGGTGTACTTCAGGGTCCACAATCAAAAAACAGGTAGAAACACATAGCAAAACATAGGTAAGAGTGGGGGAAAAGCTCTCACTCTTACCAAGTGGAAAAAAATAAACTCCAGAAGTCCAGCAAAGCTGCTGGGGGACTCACTAGGTGAGGGAAATTAGCCATAGATGAGAATTCTCCAACAGATGCCAGATCTTCCTCATAATCCCCCGTAAGCGGTAGGAGAATCTGGGTATCATCTGCGTAGTTGGTATAGGTGATACCCAGATTGTCAAGATCGTCAAAGAGTGGTTTGGTGAAGATATTATAGAGTGTTGGTGAGACGCATGATCCCTGGGGCACCCCACAAGTAATGGATATCTGGTCCTCTGCGGCCGATGGTGAAAATACCCTCATAGTCCTGTCACTAAGGAAAGACTGTATCCAAACTATAGCTTCCTTTGAGAAGTGGGCCACTGAGTCCAAGTGACAGCACAGGAATTTATGATCCACCAAGTCAAAGGCAGCTGAAAGGTCTAGTGGAAGGCGAAGTGCTAGTTTTCCCTCATCTCTTAGTGAGTCTATTTGGACCTTTAAATCGATAAGGGCTGTCTCTGGGCCATGTTGTGGTCGGAAACCAGATTGGCGGGCACCTAAGAGTAGGTTCACCTCAACGAAGTTCTGAATTTGGGTGTTTGCTACCTTATCTAGAATGTTTTGCAGAAATGGCACCGTGGTGATGGGCCTGTAGTTGGTGGGTATGTTCGGGTCCAGTGTTTGTTTTTTCAGAAGAGGGACTACCCAGGATTCCTTTAGATTGCACGCGTTGGGTCCAGTCGTGAAGGAGGCGTTAATGAGTTTGGTGATGAAGGGGGCTAGATCTCTAGCAGGGTCCTTGATCAGTTGTTCTGGGCATTGGTCACCTTTGCAATTGGATGGTTTAAGCGCACGAATCATTTTCTCTACCTTAATAACTGAGACCTTACAGAAGTTAAATTGGGTATGTTCTATGGGTTTGGACTTCTGTGTTTTGTTCGGGGGAGCTTTAGCTGATAGTAAAGCTTTCTTTAGAGCTATTTTGTTTTGGAGTTTGGCCACTTTGTTGGTGAGTGCCAACTGTATGTCAGTACACCAGGTTTTATCTTTAGTAGAGTCATCCTGTACTGCAGCTGGGGTTTCCAATTATTTTAGAATGGAGAAGAGCTCCTTCATGCTAGAGTTAGCTTGTGTAATCCTGTTGTTGTACGTTTCTTGTTTGGCCGTGATGATATCCTTTTTGTATTGCGTTGAGATACTTGTTAGATTAGTTTTATTTTCTATAGTAGGATGTAGATTCCAGGCGGTTCCACATTTTCTTTTCTGTAGTCTTAGGTTTTTTAAGTGAGGTTTAAACAAAGAATTGAGATGCTTTTTAGGTTTGCTGTTCCTAAGTTTTAGCGGAGCAATGCTGTCAAGAGCGGTAGTCATGGCATTATTGTATTCTTCCACTAGTAAGCCTGGGTCTGTGTGGTCTGGTAGGGAGTTAAGATTAGGGAGGATATGGGGTAAGATATTGTCAGCTGAGATGTTTTTCTTGTTTCTAGTTAAGGTAGGTATCGCGGGAGGAGGAGTAGGTGCAGTAGGTATTTTAGTATTGAGTTTGAAGGCGATTAGGTGATGGTCAGTCCATATATGGGGTGAGATGGCAGTGATGGAGAGGTTGCAATTGGACTGGCAATCCAGTCGTGAATTCTCCCTTTGGTGTGAGTGGAGGTATTCACTTTCTGAGTGAAGCCTAATTCTGTCAGGATGTTGGCTACGGAGGTAGCCTGGTGATCGTTAGTATCATCATACCCTAGGTTAGAATCTCCTAGCACTATGGTTTGTGAGGAGTTTTTTAACTTCTCTGAGATAATAGTAGTAATGTCTTCATTAAAGGTGCTGATAGGGCCCGGGGGTCTGTAGAGGGGATGGATGTTTAACGTTTGGGAGTTGGCAGTAGGTAGTTTAACGGATAGTGACTCACAAGATTTTAGGTTGGGTGTTGAGGTAATTCTCATAGAGAGATTGGTGTTAGCGATAATCGCTAATCCTCCAGCTCGTGAATCTAGTCTGTCAGCTCTAAGGATGGTGTAATTGTCTGGGAATGCTAGAGTTAATGCTGGGCCTGCTGCCTCGTGGAGCCAGGTTTCCGTAATGGCGATGAAGTCAAGGTCATTTTCCAAAATGGTTTCTGCTATGTCTGTGGCATGGGCAACTAAAGATCTAGCATTAATTAATGTGCATTTGAGGTCAGGTTCTGACTATTGCATTAGTCGTGGGTTAGGAGTGGCATGTGGGTTGGAGGTGGTCTTGTTTCTTTTAGAGTGAGGCTTGGAAGTGGCTTGGGGCTAGGAAGTGGGGTAATTTCCAATGGGTGATACATTTTAGGTCGGAGGTGATCTAGGTTAACATTATATTTGTTAAGGGGTTGGAATATTTTGGGTAATCGTGCATGGAGTCTGAAATTTCTCTGTGCTATGTTACATGGGGATTTAAGAATAGGTTGCATAGAATGGGCTCCTACGTTCTCTAGAGGCAGTACAGAGGACATGATGATATAAACAGTGGTAATAAGTAAGACTGTCAGGTTGATGATTGCGGCTGGATAGACTTGGGTTGACAAATGGAAATACATAGTGTTACACATAGTAAGTGTACTTACTATGTTAGACATAGTAAGTAAACTTGCACATAGGATTCACAGTGCAGAGGGGGGTTGCATGTCGGATATAGGGGTGCATGTACTCAACCGGGGCTCCAATCTAACTTAGGGGTGTGCATACTTAGTTTAGCAGGGTGCAGGAATGGTTTCTGGGGGTTTGCATGCAGATTTCCTGAGTAAAGACCGAGTTATGATTTATTTATATGCATGTTGTCGAAGTGGCAGATACAGTAACAGGGACCCTGTGTCTGGTTCCCGAGATGCAGGCCTGCTTGCGGGGGACCCCACACACTGTTTGAAGGGTGCGTGTATTCATGCCCGGTGTAGCACGCAAAGGTAGCTGTTCTGGCTTTTTAGGCTTTGCATGTGGGTGTGTCAGGGGCATTTCTGGCTGCGACTTTTATGGTTGCTTTGCACTGTAAATTCCATGAGTACGCTGGGTGCGCATTTTTAATTCTTTGCGCAGGCTCGAGCAGTGACCTTCTCGGCGTGGGATGCTTGTAGGATTTCTGCGCACATTTCCATGAATCGGGCTCTATGCAACACTAGCGCATTCTAAAGTCCAGGCAAAACACTATGCAACACTAGCACATTCTAGAGTCCAAGCAAAACACTATGCAACACTTGCACCGTTTCAACTTCATTTAATTGCACATAAAGCCCATGCAGAGATGCAGTGAGTCTACCAACATAGCTTTGAGCTGTCAACTCAGTCGCTGCACATTAGAGCCACCTCTCTCTCTTTCTCTTTCTCTCCCTTTTTCTCTAGGCTCTGACCGGCTTTCCAAAGTCATGGATTTCATTGGAGTTACATTATTTTGTAGGTAGGGCAGCAGCTGTGCACAGAAACCTGGGTTAGCTTTTCTGAGCTTTGAAAAGTACTGGAAGACATGCAGCTCTTGCGGCACACCCCCATTCCTTAGCAGGTCATAACACTGTGTGCCTCCCTCTTTCTTCTCGACCGTCCGCCCTTAGGTGTGCTCAGAGCAGGAAGCAGTCTGCATATCCTCATCATTGCTTTCCTGCATGTCTCATGTACTGGAATGGGTCCTGTCTCTGTGCATCTCTGTCACACACTCTCAAGGTACTGCCGATGAACACATCACATGTGTCAAGGTACCTCTTTTACTGCGGCGGCACACCGCAAATGGCAACATGTGGCTCCTCCAGTCCAGTTCCTAAATAACTGCCATTGCATCATCATTCTAGAAACATCCAGCTCGTTTCCCAATGAAACATACTCTGCCAATACAAGTCAGGGGCAGCTCATTCGCACATGGCGTCTAAGAGTAGACAGTTCCATGAAGTCTCCAATGCTCACCAGATCCGTTGCATGGCTTGTGATCACTAGCAACTGTTAGGACCAATCATACTGTCATGCTGAAGAAACCCTTACTAGCTTTAAAAAATCGTTGAAATCATGGCTATTCAATAAATATTGATTGGCTAGGCCCTCCAACCCTCCTTCTCAAACACAGAACCTCCTCTCCAACCTAACACTTGTGTATCGTTTTTCTTAAGAGTCTTGTTTCATTATTATATTGATTTTGTATGCACCGTAACACTGCTCAACAAATCTTATAAGCTGTCTGTAACCTCGCCATGATGGTTCTACGTTATTTTCATCGCAGGTTTTTTCATCGTTTTTTTTTTCCGAAAAACTCGTTTTTTTTGTTTTTTTGGGGGGGTTACACCCCCCAAACCCCCCTTTTTATTTATTTTTTATTCCCTTACACCCACAACCATATATTTAATTTTTTAACCCCGCCCAAAAAAAAAAGTTTTTTTTCGAAATAAAAACGGCAATGAAAAAACATGCGTTGAAAAATACTGCAGTGAAATGCGTGTATTCCGCCATGATACCTTAGGGTCTGGACAAGTAACAAATGAAATAAATAAAATAAAAAATAAAACCCTTCATAAAACCCACATGTGCAGAGCAGTGCCCAAGATGTATACACGCTTAGACCTGTGATGTTATTCTACAATGTCTTGATGAGTGCACTCATGACACTGGCCTGGCTTCCTGGCGCTGAAGAGCAGGCCCCAACAAATACCTAACCATCTGAAAGATAGTTGGATTTGATAATGGTAAAGATGTGTTTTTAGGGTCTTTCTAAATTGTAGGCAATCCTCCTTAGCTCTCAATTCAAGAGGCATCGAGTTCCATAGATTGGAGGTAATTACCAACAAGGCTCGAACTCCTGTTCTCCAGAGTCTGGTTTTCAGAACAGTGTGTCTTCTCGCCCGATCTCAAACATCCCTTGTATGGCCAAACTGCATGGAAATGTAGTGCTATAAAGGATCCACACGAACTCGAGGTAAGTTGTAACTAATAAGTATTTAATATATACACATGGAGGGCCCCCCTGTTCACCCTGTCAACAGCGCAATGGTCAGACATTATATCGCACTGTGCTCAAACCTTATTTGGTTCCAGGTTTCCCGGGATACAGGAAAACATGTAAAGCTTAATAAACAGTAACATAGCAAGAGAGTAAACAAGTGACCATATGCTATATGTACAAGGGTAAACATATGTAAAAAACAGATTCACCACATAACATGTGGCTCAACAGTTGCAGTGTTTTGTTGATATAAAGAAACTTCTGGATGATATGATTCTAGAATGGCTGGCAGCGGAGTAGCAGCTTAACTCAACTGCTCTGGACCTCTCCCTGAAGATATTTATAAAGAAATTATAATGAGTTCCAAGAAAAAGATTGGTGAAGCAGAAAACCCTGCCTCAAAGAAACCTAAGCAAGTCCCTGAGATGGAGGATACGCCAAGCCTTGGAGATATGTACAAGACCATTCTACAGGTGGCTCAAGATGTTGGTGATATTAAACTGACTTTGGCTGAGCTCAATTTGAAAACTGGACAGCTGGATGGCAGGGTCACTGATTTGGAAAAGTCCTCTTTGACTATGAGCTCTGAGATTGCTGGCAGCTTCCAGGCATATAATACATTGAAATCTGACTTAAAAAAAGAAAAGGAACGGCGCTTGGATTTGGAATCAAGGATCAGGGCAAGAAACATCAGACTGGTTGGTGTGGAGGACTCTGTTGGAGATGATGAAGACCTGCCTTCCTTGATTATTCAAGTTTTTAGGGACAGTTTCCATTGCACTGCTGTCAGACTGGAAGACATTAATAACATCTTTCGAATTGGTAAACACCTGAGTGATAAAGCAAGGCATATTTTGGTATCATTTTTGAATCTCAGGTCTAAGGAGTGCTTGATGAAAGCTGCCAGGCACGTGGGGAATGCATCATTCAAAGGTAAAGCTGTCTTTGTTTATCCTGACTTTCCTAAAGAAATCCTGATTCTGAGAAGATCCTTTCGGGGGGCTAAAGAATTGGCCAGACAGCTTACACTGAAGGCATTTCTAAGTAAAAATAATGTCCTCACTATTGCTTTTCCTGAAGGGGAGAAGAGCACTGCAGACTCTGCCCTAGCACTGGAGTGGCTAGAGACATATAAGAGGGGCCTTCCAGCATCTGATCTAAACATGGGATAATTTGGGTCAGCATACCCCCCCTTTCCTCCTCATGTGTTTGGGTCTTTTGTGCTATTTTTATTAATTTTTACAAGTTCGTTAGGTTTTCTAGCAAAATTAAAATGGCGCCGTGTTGAAATAACTGTTAACGTTTGAATAAGGCAATAGAACTGTGGCTTGCCTTCATTCGTACTGTGGATTGCTGCCGGCGTTTGTTTTCTTCTCGTGGCTTCGGTATGTGCCTTTGGAGTAAAGGACCCTTCGATGTCGTGTACGTGCATACCCAGCAGTTCATTTCATTTCAGGCCGTGCGTTGATGGAGGCTTCCCGAGAATATTAGTAATTGCGATGGCAGATGACAGGATGAGCGAATGCAGTCGGATTCGCTGCACAGAGGTCTAGTGAGCAGTTGGCGTCACCGGACACAGAGAGGTACGTGCCCCTATAGCTCCTTGTTTGCGGATAGACCCACGTTCTGTTCGGGTTCAGCTCTTGAAATGCAGTGCAGCCAGCGGATTTTTCCAGTCAAGCATGGGAGGGCCACAAATCACAACCTTTGGGTACCAGCAGAGGGAGGCTCGAAAACCTCATGAGCCCGTTATCAGCCGATTTGTAACTTCATGTACGTCACACATTCAGTTTCCATGTGTCATTCCACTGTGTGGCGGAGAGGCACTGCAGTTTTACGATTCCACAATCCGCACTCCAGCGTTGGCATCATCATGTCATTGTGGTGTCTGTGCCCTGCAAGGGGTGGGGGAGGCTCAGACATGGTAGACATTCGGGAGGCTGAGGTTAAGCTGCCTCAGCCTGCTTCCGTATGACTTGTTAACGCTAGCCGGGTTACGGAGAGACAATCATGGCCCGAGATATATCTGTGGAGTTGCGGTATGGAGGATGGACACATCTTACAGGATTTATACACAGCAGGGTCCCTGTGCCTTGTGGTATTTGGATATTTCTGACATTTCTGGCCTGTCAGAATGGATTTTGTCATATGGGGATCAGGGACGCCAATTCATTGCTGCCCTGCATCAGGCCACAAGCATCAGATTCCACATTCCTTGGTGTTGGTAATGGAACTAAGAGATAAATCTACAGTATTTTTTTGATTGTGTAATTCGGGTGGGATGTACTTTTACACTAAAGTAATTGGGCATAGATGGAGAGATATTTACATTACATTAATATTTTAAGTCTTTTTATGAATCCGTGCTAATGGTACTTCAGAATTTACATAATCAAAATGTTCTTATGACACCAGTTTAATTGGAATGATGTAAGGAAGGATGTGGAAGATTCACATTCTACATCTTTTTTTTTTCATTTATGAATATGGAACTGTTTTTGCCTTATTTTTTTTTAGTTACAGGTTCTGATACAATGTGTTATGCTATCTACTGTTCAGTTTGGTGCCAGTTATCTCTAGCATTGTTAATAAGGTTTTGGGGACCGGGGTGAGGGGTGCTTTGGTGGGTATGCAAATATTCATACTGAATATCGATTCTACTTTTTGGAAATTATTTCTTGATGTTTTATCATTACTTTTAAGGTTCCTTGGGGGAGGCCCTGGGATGGTTTGGAATGTTGTTTGTTAAATTGTTTTTTGGGTTGAATAGACTTCGTAGCCTAATCTGTTCTTTTGTTTTTTTACTTTTTGTTTTTGGTTCTTTTGTATATTTTCGTCATTTTTTAAGTTTTTTCTATGCTAATTTTACCTTTATGGTTCTAGACCTTCAGGTTGTTATGATGGCCTCTCACAATGGTGGGGCGGGCAATGATCTCAGTGTGGTCTCTTGGAATGTGAACGGGGTCAATAATATGCTTAAGAAAAAGAAAGTATTCCACATGTTACAGGATTTGCATGCAGATATCTGTTTTTTGCAAGAGACTCATATTTTAAAGGATGAAATTTCTAAGTTAGAAAAGGAGTGGGTTGGTTCTGCTTATGGCTCTTCATTTACGTCTAGATCAAGAGGTGTGGCTATCTTGTTTCGGAAGAAACTGCCGGTTAAAGTTTTGAAAGAATGTGCGGATAAGGATGGTAAGATGATTGCCTTGCTGGTGGAAATTCAGGGAGAATTGTTGACGCTCTGCAATGTACATGCTCCAACGGTGGATGACAGCTCCTTTTTTAGAATGGTATCACAGACCCTTTTAGAATTGAATAATCCAAATGTTCTTCTTGGAGGGGATTTTAATACTGTGGTTGATCTTATATTGGATAGAAGTCAAGTCAGACCTGTGCTGCGTAGTGATCAACATCACAGGGCACTTGGATCGCTCTTGGATGAGCATGATTTAAAAGATACTTGGCGTTTGAGGAACTTAGAGAAGTGTCAATACAGCTTCTTTTCTAGTGCTCATGGTGTATTCTCCAGGCTAGATATGTTGTTTTCAGGTGGACAGGTGTCAGAAAATGTTGTCTCATGTGAAATTGGTAATATTTTATTGAGTGATCATGCCCCGGTAGTGATGCAATTGAGCCTTAAATTTCGGTGTGTAAGAACTTTCTCATGGAAACTGAACACTTCTATCTTATTAGATGATGATATATTGGAGCGGATTGTTTCAGAAGCAAACTATTTTGTCATAGAGAACCGCTCAGAAGAAGTCAGTGTGGCGAACACGTGGGAAGCCTTTAAATGCTGTATGCGAGGTGTTTGCTTGGGGTTATCGAGTGGTAAACGGAAGAGGGAGGAGAAGTACAGGATTGATCTTGATTTACGTATTGGTGAGATCTCTCGGGATTTGATGTGTGATCCAGCTGGCTCTCTTAAATTGACTAATTTGAAAAAACGTAAAAGGGAAATGGAAGACTTTTTGTCATTGAGGGCAGAGCAAGGCCTGTTCTATTCTAAATGTACATATTTTGAGAAGGGAGAGCGATGTGACCGATGGCTGGCATACCGGCTGAGGAAAAAGATTTTGGAGTCTGCAATTGCTTTGGTAGTGGACCGGGAGGGTAGAATAAACATTTGATCCCAAACAAATTAACTCAATTTTTCATGATTTCTACAAGAATCTGTATAGTACTGAGGCTGGTGTTACTGGTAGGGGTGAGGATTTTTTTGGCAATTTGAACCTACCTCAGGTTCAAGATACTGAACGTGATACTCTTGGAGATGCAATTACAGTGGATGAGATTAAGAATGCGATTTCTGGGCTGAATGTAGGTAAATCCCCGGGACCGGATGGTCTCCCGTGTGAGTTTTATAGGATACTTCCGAACTCGGCCTTGAAGCTTTTGAGAGACATGTTTATTTCAAGTAAACTAGAAGGGACATTGCCTAAAAGTACAAATCACGCGTCTATTTCAGTCTTTTTGAAAAAAGGTAAAGACAGTAATCTTCTTGCTAATTATCGTCCGATTAGTCTCATCAATACGGATAATAAGATTCTAGCCAAAGTTCTTGCTATGCGGCTGGAGCAGTTTCTACCAACTTGATTGATGAGGAACAATCGGGGTTCATGAAAAATCGAAGTACGTCCAGTAATATCAGGAAATTGTTAATTACGATGGAAATGGCGGACAGAATGGACTGTGATGCCGCTGTCCTTTCCCTTGATGTGGAGAAGGCCTTCGACAGGGTTAGTTGGGAATTCTTGTTTTCGGTATTGAGGAGGATGAATTTGGGTGAGGATTTAATTTCTTGGGTTGCACTTCTTCATGCAAACCCAACGGCCACTGTTAAGACTAATGGGTGATGTCGGAACCCTTTTGTTTGCATCGAGGTACGCTTCAGGGTTGTCCTTTTTCTCCTTTGTTATTCATATTGGCGATTGAGCCTCTAGCAGTTTACATCAAAAATGAACCAGATTTGCAAGGTGTTAATTGTTGGGGTGGTATGCAAAAAGCGTGGCTTTATGCGGATGACCTATTGTTGGTGCTGCAGAATTTGGAAGTGTCCCTGCCCTGTTTGATGAGGATTTTATCAGAATACCACGATTGTTCTGGATACAAGATTAACTGTACGAAATCAGAAGTGTTACCCTTGTCTAACCGATGTGATCAGACTCTGGTTACAGGGCTGGGGTTTACCTGGTGTGATGGGCGATTACGCTATTTGGGGGTTTGGCTTACACATCCTGTCGCGCTTATGGCTGATGAAAACATGAATGTAGTACTTCAGGATTGCAAGGTGGATTTGGAAAGATGGAAAGATGGTCCCTGCTTAATCTGTTGCTGTGGGGTAAAGTTAATGCCCTGAAAATGAATTTGACTCCAAGAATTAACTTTGTATCGAGCATGATGCCGTTGAAAATTAAGAGTGGTCACTGGAAATATTTGGATCGTCTGATTCAGGAGTTCTTGTGGGACAGAAAACCTCTGAGGCTCAGTCTTTGGAAATTGCAGCTTCCAGTTCATTTAGGTGGTTTAGGTGTTCCAAATTTTAGGGCATATCATTTGGCCTTTTCAGCTCGTTCATTTGTACCATTTTTGAAAAATGGGCTGGATAGCTGGGCGGTTTCTGAGTCAGGTGCATATGGGCCGCTGGGCCCGGAGGCATTGTTGACCACTAATACAAAGATTCTTGGTGGTAATCTTTTGACTACGTCATTTTTACGCAGTTCATGGGCGGAAGTCTTGTCATTGTTGGGACGTGACGCTATTAAGTGCAGAAGTGCCTCGATCTGGCTGAATCCTAGGATTAGAGATAATTTGAGGACAATTTTTTGGCCTGAATGGTTTTTGATGGATATTAAACTGGTTTCTGATTTGGGGAATGAAGGTCGGTGGTTGACTGCTGTTGAGGTCAGAGAGAGAGATGGAATTTTGTTGGACTATCGGACTCGGCATATAGACGTCTGAAGAGGGCGGTAGGTGAGGTGGACTGGGCTGATTCTTGGGATGTGCAGGCCTTTCTGACTGAATCAGATGGGAAAGGTGGTGGTTTAGCCAGTAGATTGTACAAGATATTTGTGTCAAATTGTCGGAAGAATGATGATTTGCGGAGAGTTTGGAGTGAGAGAATAGGGTCTGAAATAGTTATTGATGCATGGCAGAATATGTGTAGCAATGTCTCTCTATGTTCACTGAACTTGAGTGACAGATTCCGCCAAGTCAAGATTCTGAATCAAGTGTACTGGTGCCCTGAGAGACTACATATAAGAGGTATGTCAGATAATGCAGATTGTTGGGGTTGTATTCAGGAGGTAGGATCACTAGAACACATGTTATGGAGCTGTGTGAGGGTCAGAGATTTTTGGAACAAAGTCTGTGAGGTGTGTGGAAGAATTATTGGTGGAGGATCTGTTTTGGATTTTAGGACGGTAGTCCTGTGTGATGATTCAGGGTTGGATGATGTTTGCTCAGCCCTGAAAAAGTGGATCTATAGGGCATTCATTGTGGCCAAGAGATTGATTCTCCGTGGATGGAAAGGTAGGGTCCCTCTCTCCTACGAGGAATGGATCCAAGAAATGCGCAATTTGTCAAGGACAGAAAAATTGATTTACAAACTGAAAGGTAAATTGTCTGCATATGAGAAGATTTGGAATGTGTTCAATGATTTATTTTAGTTTCCTTTCAATTTTTTCATTCATTTCTGTACAATAGTTTGATGAATTTTTTGATTTCTGTATTTAGTATATATTATAAATAAATGAATATAAACTTCTGGATGATATTCAGTCAGGGCTCAAACCACCCAAAGGGACGGCATCAGTGGTTGCAGGACCGATCTGGGGAGCACGAGCGCTTTGTCGCTCTTAGATCTTTCAACGGCATTCAAGACAGCCTCACACAAGTTTCATTTCTGTGGACCGGCTGGAGTGGAATGCAGAGGGGAAGATTGGGAATGCTCACCCTCATTTCTGTCTAACCCCTAACAAAGGATTTCACTGCTTAACTTCCGCTTCAGAACGAGTGCGCTTCCACGCGCTGCACCACAAGCATCAGCGCGGTCTCCATTACTCTTCAATCTCATGAAAGCGGTGTGGTCTCGGTAACACCCAGCTGATTACTAATTTGGAAATGACAGGCTCTGAAAAGGTGGGGCACTTTTTCCAGCTGTCTGACAGCCATCCATAATTAGGCACAGGCCAACGACCTGAAAATGAATCAAAGAAAGCAAAAAATGATGTTGCATGGTAATTCAACCGGCAGTTGACGTTGTACGTTTTGGCCACCACAACCAAGGCTGTGTCCCATGCTATCCACTACAGTGAAAAATCTGCTAATTTTCATGGTGGGGCAAGGGGAAATTGTCGTCAAGAAACATTTATTGATTTAATAAAACCCTTTAAAGGCTATTCAAGTACTTCAACTTCCCCGAAAAAGAACAAGTCATTATGTTCCTTATTCTATGCCAACTGTACTTTTCAAGCATTATCTATCTTAGGTTATCGAAATATCTTGTCAACCATCTGCAAAGGGTGCAGGATGCGGTCACTCGGTTCTTGGTGAAGTTGAGAGACCATACGCATACCACTCCAGCTCTATCGGCTCCCTGTAAAATCAGAATGAGGTTGAAGGTCTTGTGCATGGCCAGCAGAGCCTGGTATGGTTTGGAACCTTGATTTCTACTGCAAAAATTGAAAAGTACACCCCGCTCCATTGTTAGGATCTAGTTGCTAAGTATCCTGGAAAACAGACTGGACAACAGGAGATAGCGCCTCGTCGGTAATTGCCTTCAATCTGTGGAACCCGATGCCTGTGGAATTGGGTGCTAAGGAGGATCACTTCTTACCTGCGTACCAGGGGCAGGTGGCTGTATCTGCGTTTGAAGCAGTCTCTGTGGCATCCAGGACAGTGGGGAACCATCTCCCTGCAATGTAGCCTGACGCCTCTATGTCCATGACAGCAGACAACAGAAAGAGATGCTAACAGCTTCACAGCAGCATTGCCTGTTGCTATGAATTCATGCCGCAGTCCAACGGTCTCGCTGTGACCACGCCATTATATTAAAGAGCTGCAGACAAGCAGGAGAGTGCATCTTAACACTCTCTGGGCTCTGTGACCGGGCTCCTCTTTCCTTGTTGCTCTCGTCTAGTTTCCGCCTTGCTCGTCCTGCCTCCTCCCATGTTGTTGAAACCTAGTGCCTTGCCTTGCCTGCTTCCTTCCCCTGGCAATTCTGTGGTTCGTGTTGCTACTTTTGCTATGTTTCCTTCCTGGCCATTAGACCCAACCTTGCTCTTGTCCTGCTACATGTCTTGTCTAGCCTGACTCCAAGGACAGGCTGTGGATACAGATTTTTCTTTGTGGAATGCACGCTTCAGAATACCATCTCGCCCAGTTCAGTGCTCGCACTGTCTCTCCACCACGTTAATACTGGGAGGCAAGTCCATGGTGCGCGAACTTGACTCTGACTTACCCTCTTTGTGTGCATTCCTAGAGAAAGGAAGAGTTAGGTCCTTCACACCATCAACTCTGCAAACCTGGACTCATTTCGAAGGACATCTAGCCAGGCAACATCAAGGCTCCCAGGTACTTTGCTTTTGTATGATTTGACTCTTGACAATCACCTACAATTTAGGAAGACACGACAAACACATCTTTACCCATATCAAATCCAACTGTGTTTCAGATGGTTAGGTATTTGTTGGGGCCTGCTCTTCAGCGCCAGGAGGCCAGGCCAGTGGCATCAGTGCAGTCATTAAGACATTGTAACATAACAGGTCAACGCGTCTATACATCATTGGCAACATTCTGCACGTGAGTTTTATGAATGCTCACAGCATGACTGGTCCTTACAGTTGCTGTTAGTGATCACAGGCCATGCGACATGAAAGAGATGCTAAAGGAACTGGTCAGTGGGAGAGTAGGAGTGATCCCCTTTATGATAAGAATGGTGTTTCAGAAGACTGTGGCCTAGCAAAACAATGTTGTTTCCAGGTTTTCTCTTTTAAGCATCAGTTTAGTCACGAGACAAGTCATGATATGGCTCCCAGATGAGAGTGTCACACCTGAGATTGCAAGATTTGTGGTGAAGTATGCTGCTAATTGGGCAATAGATGACTTGTGTATGCTGTAGGCAGTCTTGAAGCATATCCTGGCTGGGTTTGGTAGCAATTAGAATTCTCTTCAGATTGGGAGAGATGTGGTCAAATGTCTTAGTTTCTATTATGAGACATGAAGCAAAATGTTGTACAAGTTGGGTAGTTATAAAGTACAAAAAGAAAACAATCGATAGCTGGAATTATAACAGCAATAGGACCACAGTGTGAATGAGTCACACGTTTGGTCCGAAGTGTACTATATGATTAGGAGCCACTTATATTGGTTTACTTGTGTTGTTTTTAGGTGCTGTAATTATTTTACAATCTTTTATATTGCATGATCATTTTTATGATTGTTCTTAATAGTGTGAGTTTTTTTGATTGATAAAAATAGTATTTTTTTAAATGAAAACACAAAGCGGTATTGTAAAACTGTCTGATTGGATACCCAGTTATACAGGCACTTTGTTACATAACTTCTTTTTTTAGAATTAAAGTATTTCTCCATGTAGTAAGAAGGTTGTGAATCCCTAAATGTGGATGTAGCCATTTCGAGATTAGTGTTTCTGAGAGACTTCTAGGGTCTCGGTGGCGAAAGTGGTTACTTGCACTCCCTCCTCCATTCTAATATATAACAACGTGAGGACATTTGAAGCCCAGTAAAGGCTTCCCATTCTGATAAGTGCTTAGCCTATAATGACAAATATGTCTGTAAACTAATCGAATCCCTGCCCATTGTGGGCCTCAATAAAGATACGGACGTTTTGGGTAAAGACGACCAGTGGGATGAACTTGTACAGATGAGAAAAAAGGCTTATCCGTACTGAGCTACATGCCATAATTATGTTGGAGTATGTATAAAATCAAGCGTTACCTCAAGGTCTTACTGTTAGAAACAAACCCAGATTGTTTTTGGACAACCCGGAATTCGGGCTAAAGTGGAGCTACATTTCTAGTGTGGTCGTGACTGGCCTATTCTAAATCTAGAAACTGCACACGAGACTGCCAAAAAGATTGAGATTGATCTAAAAAATTTAGAAGAAGAAATGTGATATAGAGGCCTTTAAAAATGGGTTGGATAGACATCAGAAAGAAATGCAGGACTTTAAAACTGAAACCATCTTAGTGAGGATTAAAAGAATGAAAAAAGATGTACAGAATTTCGCACATGAAAAGGCGTTTATCTATACTAGTGAAGATTACAAATTTGGTGAATCAAGACCAAACCAAAAACAAAACCGGAGAGTACGATTTCGTATCACCTCATATAGTTCAAGTATCGGGGGATCCACTGAGAATGATGAATATAACAGACCGGGCACCAGTGCTTTTAGCAATGGAGGTGATACCTGAATTAACTGAGGCAGAGGAACAAGAGGTAATAATCAGAGGATGAATGGCCAATGACAGCCTTTTTTAGAAAGAGGAGAAAACCAGAGACAATGGGCCCCGCAGCGAATGCAGACACGCAGCCACAGGGGCTGGTAGTAAACCTCTCAGATTTCCCACTGTCTAAAGAAGAAGAGTGTGTTATCAACAAATGACTTAACTTTGTGATATCTAAGTATTACAACCTTTTTGAATTTAGGGTAGAATTCAATTTAGGGTCATGAGAAAAGTACACTTAAGGGACTTTTTCAAAAATAACCCCTTTGGTGAAAGCCACAACTGTAGTGGCCTTAAGAATTCATCTGAGTTTTGTGCTCCTTTCAACTCACATACACCGGAATTCAAGGTATTTTAAAGGAATGTCATGGAGGACATAAGAATTTTAGAATCAAAAGGTATCCCAAAACACTCCAACCTTAGCAAAGCAGACCAGATCATCTTGAAATCTTTGGGATCAAATGAAAAGATTGTTATTCGAAAAGCCGATAAGGGCGGTCCAATAGTGGTCCTCGGCAGAACAGACTACATTGAAGAATGTTTAAATCTCCTATCTGACTCAAATCATTACCAAAAAATAGATAAAGATCCCAGTAGTGATCTTATTACCTCCATTACAAGCAAGATGACCAGGGCCTTTGAGATGCAAATGATCAGTAAACAAGAAGGCGAGTACCTCATCAAAAAGAATGGCAGATTGCCAATATTCTATATCCTCCCCAAAATCCCCCAAAATGTGGAGAAACCCCCGGGAAGACCAATTGTGTCAGAGGTAAACTCGCTATTGGATCCCCTATCTAAGTTTGTGGATTTTTACCTAAGACCCTTCATATCCAGTATGAAAATCTATATTAAAGACACCACAGATGCCATCAACAGAATTGAGGGGAATACTTTCAATCCCAAAGGAAACGTGTTGTTATGTTTAGATATTCAGGCACTTTATAGCAATATACCCCAGATAGCAACATTGGAGGTAGTGGAGTAAACTCTACTCAAAAGGGAGGATGAACATCCGGTACCAAATTCCTTTATTAAATGGTGCACCGAAGTGGCCCTTACAAACAATTATTTTCAGTTTATGGGTCAATTTTATAAACAAATTGAGGGAACAGCAATGGGTGCTGCAATGGCCCCGAGCCTGGCAAATTTGTATGTAAACATGTTTGAGGAAACGGTAGTGTATTCCCCTTTGAATCATTTTCAAGAAAACATCTTGTGCTGGTTACTTTACAGAGATGCCGTGTTTGTAATTTGGAAAGGTAGTGAAGAAGAATCCAATTGTTTTTGAACTGGTTAAACAAACAAAACAGATACCTGAAGTTTACAAGTAGTTTCAGTAATGATCAAGTCAACTATCTAGATATCTGTATATATTATGAGCAAGGTTCCCTTTTAGTAAGACCATTCACCAAAAACACTGACAAAAATGCATGACTATGTTACAATAGCCATCACGCCCAGTATGTTAAAAATAATCTACCTTTCAGGCAGTTTTGTACGGCTGAAGAAGAACAGTAGTACTAATGAGTATTATGAAAGTGGAGCTAATATTTTGATAGACAAACTGGTCCATCGAGGGTATCCATTTCCTTTGGTTAAAAGAGCGGCCAAGAGAGCATTTAACAATAACGGAGAGGCCCTCCTGGATCAACAACTACAGAGGAATGAAGGTAAAAGGAGACCCCGCTAGTTTTTGTGAATATGTTTAGTAATCGTTCCTATAAAATCAAAGGTACTATTAACGAAAATTGGAAGAAAATTATGACCAAGGAAAGTGGGAGACCACTCATAGCTTTCAAAAAAAGCACCACTATTCGCAACCTACTCATAATAAATGATGTTGGAAGTAAAAAAAGGACTAGCCAACAGACAAATCTATGGAGTCTTCCCCGAGTATCAGGACATTACCCCTGTGGTAATTGTGTTATGTGTACGCAAACAAAGAAAACCCTGACAGTAGATTTGGGACTAGAAAAAGATTGGAAAATCACAGAACATATCAATTGCAGCACGAATAATGTGATCTATCTAATAAGATGCCCATGCCAGTATATATATATATATATATATATACATATATATATATATATATATATATGTAGGGAAGATGAATAAAACATGTAAAACAAGGATGATCGAACACATAAGTTGCATTAAAAATGGAGTTGAACGGGCACCGCTTGTCAAACACTTTTTGGAAAAGAAAAATACCTGTAATGATTTCGAGTGGCTAATTCTCAAACAGGTAAAGCGAGAACCACAAGATCTGGTTAATAAAAAATTATTGAAATTGGAACAACATTTTTTTTTTTTACCAAAAGCCATATTCACGGTTTAAACGAGGGTGTAGAATGGCACAATGTCTGATTAACTTTTGAGTGTCTGATCCTCCGCGTTGTAAAATGGTTTGTAACCACTTTGAACCATGTCCTTGAACTTCCTCCAGTTTAGCCTGAACTGAAATGTTTTGAAAAACGAAAGCATCAGCAATCATGATTCTTTTTTTGCCAAAATATTTTGGGCATAAAAACTCCTCCAAAAATATCGGGGGGGGGAGTGGCGGGGTACGGGCATATAAGATGTAGGGTGTGGGGAAAAGGGAATACAAAATAGTGAAGGTAGTTTGGGGGGAGCCCCCTCAAATAAAAACAAAACTTTAATGAGTTTTTGACAAAACATTTTAGGCAAAAAACGAATTGAAGAAAAACACTGGGATGAATGAACATGGAACCCAATTGAGTAGGTCTTAGGTCTTAATATTTACAGGACAATACCTATTTCAATATTTGAAAGGTCGTAGTTATTGAGAAGAGGCCATTTAGAGTGGAAGACACAGGTATATAGCTATGCATTACAGGGAGGCCCCAAGACAAAGTGTCCTGACATGATCTTACCTAAAGTTAAACAATTGCTTTGTTTTCAATAATGATGTCCATGAGGTCAAGGTAAGCTCCTTCTGGGTGGCCATCCACCTCAGATCTTTTTATAAACCCACGGCATGAGAAAGCTAGATCGTGGGCATGTGGACCCAGCACCACCTTGATCTGGATGTTCACAGGGAGCAAGATCCATGGATGTGGTTTTGTTCCACCACGTGTTGGTGGTATTTCATGGCTACCACACGAGAGGAATAGGGTAACAAGTGCAAGGGGAAGCCTTGATCTAACAACCGTGCAAAACCCCTTGGTTTTCAGCTGCCCTTGGTGGCTAGAGGGCTTCTTGTCTGGTGAGTGAGTTGGAGACGCACAAGAGGGAAGAACAAAGACTATGCAGCCCTCTAACCCACAGTGCTCGCTCTCCACACTTCCTCACTGGGCATTGGGCATTGGGTAACGCAGCGGACAGTGGATTTCGAGGTTGTCACTATGCAGAAACTGGTCCCATCAGAATCCACAACCCCCACAACTGGAGCATGAGCTCTCCTGCCCCAATTTCTGTGGCTATAGGATGGAACCAAAGGATGGAGCATGGTATGAAATGGCTTCTTTCTTTGCCCTAGAAATGAAGTGATAGGGATGGACCCAGCTCATCCTTGGAGAGCTTGGGCCCAGCTCATCATTGGAGAGCTTGGTCTGGCTCATCATTGGAGAGCTTGGGCCCGGCTCATCATTGGAGAGCTTGGGCCCAGCTCATCATTGGAGAGCTTGGGCCTGGCTCATCATTGGAGAGCTTGGGCTCAGCTCATCATTGGAGAGCTTGGGCCCAGCTCATCTTCGGAGAGCTTGAGGTTGCGAATGTTGAACAACGAAAGGTCAGCACGTGATTATGGGAGCGTGAAGCCCTCTCTTATGATGGCAGCTCGTTCATTTGAGGTGCGCCTTTTCATATTTCTTTAGGAAGTTCAATTTGACTTTCACAAGTTAAAGCAGACATCTTGCAAACGACCTGAAATTCGTGTTCTAGCGTATTTTGAACTGTGAGGTCATCTCTCCGCTGCCTGATGGGGTTCATCTACTTCTCGAACACGTTGTATAAATGCAATTATTAGTGTAGACGGAATGCGTGGGACAGACAGGTGTGCATGCGTGAGGCAGACAAGAGTACATGCGAGGGACAGACAAGAGTGCATGCGTGGGTCAGACAAGAGTGCATGTGGAGAGCTGACTCGAGTACGCATGGCGGACTGGAGCGCACGGAACGGACTCGAGCGCGCGGGGCGAGCATGAATGCATGAATGCGTGGAGCGGACTGGAGTGTATGGAGCTGACTGGGATGCATGAATGGATAGGAGTGCATGGAACGGACTGCGAGCATATAATTACGTGTCGTATTTAGTATCGTTTGGAATGCAGAGAACGTTTGAAAGAGCATATAACCCATCATATCTCACCACCACGCTTACTCTCTCCTTTACATCACCACTCAACTAGAACACAGAGATACTATGACACCATTCTGTATAACTGTTCTCATACCAACATCTGCCGCTCACTCCTCATCATTCTAAGTAAACACTGTTGGTTACACACCCCCCAGCCAGGCGTTCTCCTCAGGCCCAACGCAGCCACATCCGGTCTGGATAAATCCTGCCAGAACGAACACATACTCCTGATCTCTCAACCACCACACCTACCGCTAAGAAGCAGCTATCACACGGATCCCGCACGAGCTGCACACATACCCGGTGCTCACACGCACCTTTTGACTCTCTCTACTCTCTCTACTGATCTGAACTTCGGTTCCCATGGGCGTTCAACCTACCAGCGCGTTTAGACCATACCAATGGTATATAAGGCGCTATATAAATGCAAAATAACAATAACATTAACAATAGATCGACATGACCTCTTTTCACTTTCTTTTCTGTCTCTTTCATAGTCATATAGTCCTTAATTTTGTGAGAAAACAATATATGTTTGCGCTCTTTCGAATTAGGTGCTCATTATATTGCCATGATCCTTTTGAAAGCACATGTATGATTTGTATTATTTTACATTGTGGGGGTTTACTCGCTCCCTCCTTGGTCTGTGTCTCTTATCTGCGTAGCACAATACACAGGAGTACAATGCACACATAGACCATGTTTCTCTATCTGTTAGGCACACAAGCAGCTCATGCCCAAGTTACACAACATAAGCCGAGGGGTTCTGGTGGCAGATACGACCAGTCTTTAGTTTGACGAGACTGTGATGTCAACACAACCCCAGCATCCAGGCCACTCCATGGCCTTGTTGCCCATCGATACATTGACTTCTTTGCTGTGGGAACAAAAGCCACGTTCTATTCTCAGAACCACCCTGAGTCTAACTCTCAAGCAATTATAGTTAAAAGGTATCCTTCCATCAGCTGGAAGAATTACCTGGTGATCAATCCTGCGAGGCGCCATTTTCACTTGATTGCGTTCTTAGTCCCTTCTTCGCATTAGCCTTGGACTGCGGAAGCTGTGCCAGACACACCCGTTGGCGGCTGCTTGCATAGAATCAATACGGTTAATCGTTAGGACCCAGACTGCCTTCTTCCCTCTGTGTGTGTTTATTAGTGTGGCACAGCGGATACAGCGAGAACACAGCAAGCCTCGTGCAGCTGGCAACAGTCACACGGCTCTGTTTACTTGTATTGGTGAAGCACTGGATAATAAACACAGCATCACTTTTAAATCTACCCTGGTCTCCATTCTGACATTGTTCTAGTCTTTCTGCCCATCGTGTATTGTCTTTCTGCCCTGATTGGACGGTATTGACACATTGAAGAACTCCTCTGCTTTTTCCAGCGCAAAGGGGTGGCACAACGGCCCTAATTCATGGAATGTTTAGCGCGGTGCAAAGTGACTTTGTACTGCCAACAAACACGTTGAACCGGACCTAATTCACAGAAGGGAGCAAAGTGTATTTTTGCAGAGCAAAACAACTTTGCACCACCCTAAAAGGCCTAATAAAAAAACACTGCACTTATATTCATGGGGCATTTTCCAATGGTGTTTTGCCATTATAAAACACTTTTGTGAATTAGGCCCTTATTTGTTTGTTTGTTTGTTTTATTATTTATATTGCACACCAGATTCAAAGGTATTAGGGCACGAAGGCATAAAGAGGGCTGTTAGGCTTATGTTACATAGATGACATGAATAGTAAGTACAGCTCTGGTTACAATGCTGCATACATGAACAACTGGCAGGTAGGTATATACAATAGATAAAAGGAATACAAAGAATAAGTGTGAGACAAGTATATATCAAAAGCAGTGAGGTCACATATATACAATAAAAGCTAGGAAGTTGTCTGTGAGGTAAGGTCAAACGTCCTGTTCATTTAGCCAGTAAACGAGACTAGATATGGATTGTGGGTATGGTAAATCTTCCCTTAAAGCAGGGGGGAGGGAGTTCCAATATTGTGCTGCTTTAACGAGGAAGCTTCTCCCCCCGGATTTAGTGCACTAGGTCCATCACCAGAAGTGATGTCATTTGACCCCGCCCCAAAGTGACATCCCAGGAAGCGATGAAACACGACCTTTCACTGCTTGACAAAACAGGAAGTGGCATCAAATAGCATTGTTCTTAAGTACACTACGAAAAATATGGTTATACATTTCATACAAGAATGGATCACCATATGTATCATTAATATCTGTGTGTATGGATCCATACTGTCAAATTACTGTGAATGCAAGCAGTTGTCCAAGGCCAAATGATAATATGTTATTGTATAGCACTTACACTTAAGCTCTTTTTTATAGAACAAATATGCACACAATATCTCCCAACCTGTGTTGGTACTCATTTATCAACCTAAGAAGGTTGAAAGGCTTTTTGAAAAAAAATGAAACATTGAAAGAAAAAAAAAAGAATTACATTTTATTTTCTCCAAACCGGCCTAGGCGCGGTCAGAAACCGGCCCCCAGTCTCCAGGGACGATTTCAGCCTGGCCATGGGCCGAAAGGCCCAGGGGACAATCTGACCCTGACAGAGTTCACGAAAAGGCACAACTCAGTGAGCGAGTGCACGAAAGGGCACAACTCAGGGAGAGAGTGCACGAAAGGGCACATCTCAGTGGAAGGGCAGAAAGCTAGTTCTGGGAGGTGTCTACCACAGGTCGAGAGTGCAGGGAGGATTCAGGGACTAGTTAATGCTCAAGTAGGGAGGGCTCAGGGAACCCAGTGCTAAACACCACGGACCCCACTTCAGACAATTCACTCCTTTGTTTTGGAAGTGACATCATATGCACGCGCCTCGGAGCAGCACCCTGGTTAGGCCTAATTTTCATTATGACGGTCTGCTATCCACCAAGACTAAAAGTGCTGGATAGAAGGTGTTAGATTAATTATAACCACTGGCATTGCTCTGATCAACCTAACATTCCACACATTTATGGCAGGATCAAGACTGGTTTGCAACTGGCTGGTTCTGTTCTGTAATGGGGCAGGTGGGCTAGAAATGATGGTATGTAAGGCTGCCCAGAGTAATGATAGTGGTTATGGGTAACTCAAAGCCTGGCATATATCCATTTATATTGCACAGAGGCTCCCCACATTGAAGGTGTTGCCCTAAACAAAACACAGTTCAATTACATTTAATTTCTTTGTGATTTTACTCTGCTTTCTCCACAGAATTACATGTCTCATGATTCATCACTCACTCTTTGCCTATCCTCAAGAAGGCAAACCCATAGATTAGGACATTTGAATATAATTTCTAAAGCACCTCACGTGGTTGATGCATCTGCTGCAGCCATCTGTGAGCAAGCTAGGAGTTGACCAAAAGAGAGGAGATGGGAAATGGATGCGTCCAGGAGATAAGTGATGTCCAAATGAGTGAAGAAGTAGAGGGTAAAAGGATCTATGTGATTATCTTGAGAGAAAAATACTGAAAACGAAAATACTGATTTGTTTACATTTCCACGCACTTATATGTGCGGACAGACCCCCGCAGCTTCCCCATACCACCCATACATTATTTATTACCCTAACCCACCCCCCACACATAATTGCGCAGAAATGCAAATAGTTACAAATTCACCATTTTAGGCCTGGGCATTATTTGCAGCGGATTTATGGGGTGATACCAGGCGAAAGCAGTAAGAAGGAGGATGGCACTCAGAGGAGCAAAGAAGGGGCTTTGAGAGATGAATAAGGTGAAAGAAGCACAGAGGGAATTAAGGCTGAGAATAGAAAGGTCTAGAGTGGTGCTCAGAGAAACAAAGAAATCACTGAAAGGGGCGGAGAAGGAACTTGAAGAATACTGATGATAATAGCCAAAGGGGTGATGTGATGAATCAAATTCCGAGGTACCAGTGGTCCAGGGGTGAATATCAGTTTCTAAACCATCAATCAGCCCCACACCTCTAATACACCAGAATGTATGCAAACAGATTGAATAAAATAAGCATACAATTAAAATGATAAACCTCCTTGTCCAATTTTGGTAACGTGGACTGAACAGCAGGCTTATCTCCTCTGAAGGTCGTGGATAGTTGGTAAGTTGCAACACTGCGAAAATACAATTATTACCCAATGATAAAAGGAGTGTCCAGTCAAGGTTGTATAAAAATATCTATATTCTTATTATTATCACAACAGACTTTCTAGTCACACTACTAAATACAACCCACCCTGTAAAGGAATGCAGAGGACAGACAGTATCTAAGAAAGAAACAGATGCTCTCTGGATACTGACAGGTGGTTATTTGGTATGGTTAATAACCACAATAGTTTGTTAAGAATTCTTGGCTTCAGCACAAAGGGAGCAAAGGGTTTTAAAGGTCTCTAGGGGCCTAATGGGATGAACATGGTGGAGAGAACCACAATGTACCTAAAGCTGTAGTTGTTCTTGGTGCTCGACAGGGTCGAGTTGGCTTTAGAGCGCCTTTCAGGCTTCTGCGACAGAGTTCGAGACGGAAGTCAGCTGGGGGTATCAGGCGGCAAGATGGTTCGGCGAGCGAAGCTTGACAATGGCTGCAGGCTGACCAACATGGCGACTCGGGGTTAGGAATGGTCTCAGTGCTGTTCGATGGTTCGGAAGCACTGGTCAAGACGTCTCAGGTTTCTGAAAGCAACTGTGGCCTGGCCACGGTCAGCGCTGCAGTAAGTTGTGGATCGAGGAGCTTGACTGGCTCGAAAAATGTCCTTTAAGGCAGATGGCTGTAGATGCTTGTTAATGTACTTCTCTCAGCTTCTTTAAAGGGCTTGTGTTGTCCTTGGTTTTGGGTTCAGAGAGCTTTCAGCACTGCCTGTCCAGGGAGCTTGCGGCAGTGCTTAGCAAGGCACGCTGTGTGCTGACTGGGAACTGGTTCTGAAGTGACTGGTGGGTCCTCTGAATTCTTTTCTCCTTCTGTTCCCTGGGAGAAGTTAAGAGGAGGGATCTTGCTTCCCTCTTTGGATGCTCTGCCCTTCCTTTACTTGAGGAAGCTCTAAGGCAGACTGTACCTTCAGCTAGGGTCCAAGGATGAGTTCTTCTTTCTGCTTCTTGTGAAGTCTTCAGAGTATCTGCTTAAAGAGGGACTCTAGCTCTATTTTAAAGCCAAGTGGGCCCCAGGGATTGGTGTAGGCTAAACATACCTTAGTGACCCAAACCTGGAGACCCTACCAACAATGTTCTATTTACGTGACGTCATAACCAGAGTGCTTTGCAACAGGAAATGGTAAAGGTGTGAAACAGAAACAAGGGTTGTCCCAGAACCAATATAGCGGAACCCTTCTCCCAACAGAAAGATATCTGGGCTCAATCCCTTGTGTTACTAAGTTTCCTGTCTGTTGTGATCAAATAGTCTCTTTAGTGAATGGTTCTCCCTGTGTGGTTTCTGTTAAAGCAGGCAGGTCTGCCTTGAATCTGCATAGAGACCAAACTTTCTGGCTTCTGCAAACAACATTCTCGTACCTCATGAATGGGGTCCCACCTAGCAGGGTGGCCTACTGCAACCAAAGTCCCAGACACGTCAATATACTATCATAGATACTGAGAGGCGGGAGGTGGCTTCAGGTTGACACAGATACACATGAAAGGTTGTTGGCTCCTTTATTATCCTCTGGAGCCACGACCATTGGGGACTGTTTGAAGTATGCTCTACTGGTATGATAATTGCTGCCACAAGCTGCAGGGCCTCAAAAAAGAGCAGGGCGATTCCGTGGAGCTTTTGTCAGTTAATCAGGCTGACCATACAGGGGGAAGTTTGGTCTCTCCTTCCAGGGATGACATTGTGCCTTCCTCTGCTGTCAATTTCCAACCAGATATGACAGGGTCTCACTGTGCTCGTAGAACCACTCTGCTCTATAGATATAGGATGGTACAATCCGAGTGAAACAACACCAATTGGGTGTTGTAACATTACCCTGAGTAACACACGTTGGGGAACTTTCATAAACTAAAGAAAAAAAGGGGGATAATATCCCATATGGGACCTTCACTGTCTTTGGATACACTGAGTGCACACAAATGCATAAACCATCTATTTGTACACTCTTGCAGATCCATGCAAAAACGAGATTGTATCCCAGCCTGTACCAAGGGAAGGTGATTAAGGGGGGATGCATTTGTGATACAGAACTCCAGCCTGACCTTATTTCTACACTGAAAAAAACAGATTGATATTGGGATATGTGGCTGTTCCTGCTCTGAGTAAGTGACAAATGCCATTTGTTTTTAAATTTGGTCTCCATTTCTTGTATGGGCACCATTACCATTGTAAATTGGAAAAGTTTTGCGATCAAATAGGATGGGCTCATTAGGTGGTAATAAATAAATGCCTTGAACCCAACAAATCAGAGGACAATTATCCTCAAGATTTCGATTGAGATGTGCTGCATTGGAAACACCTCATCTTTCACCTCCTACGTCAATTGAATAGGAGGTGAGTTAGATGGTGCTCGAACCATGAAGCATACCATCCACCATAGTAAAATGCTATTGAATAACTCTAACAGGGGTGATGGGAACTCGAAATATTGATTTAGTCTTCTATGTATTTAATTGTCTATAGATGGTGTGGCTCAAGCTAATATGTGTTCCAGAAAGTTGGTTGTTTGTCCTGAAGAAGGTTGCCATACCAAGAGAGTACTACTGATGATGCTCGTTGAGAGCCACTGAAACACGTGTCGACGTGAGAATCTGTGGGAACAATACAACACAGACTTTTTTGGTACCCCAAAGTGATAGGGATTTCTCTTTACGAATTGTGATTGTACAAAGACGCAACAGATACACAACTGTTCCGTTATGTATAGACCAGTTTTCAAAGAACTAAATGTTTATGAGAGGTTGATGATGACAGTATGAATGTGAATGAGTGAAAATGAATGAGCCACAGTGTTTTATTGAATGTTTGTTGTTTTAGATTTATATCTTTTGGAATAAAATAAAAGTCTTGGGAATACAAACCAAGCTTAAAAATTGTTTTTGTATCCCGCCATCCTTGTTTTGGCTGCTAGTTCATCCCCCCTGTTGTTTCACATTTTGCTTTTGCTGTCCTGATAAAGAGAAGCCCCTGGAAAAATGTAAATGAATGTGTGTATGTCCAAGAATATATTTTTTAAAGTAACCTTTTAAAAAGTAAGCAAACCTTTCACAGCCTGAAACCATTTCTAAAGTCCTTTTAAATACAGTTCATTGTTAAAGTTAAAAACAGGTCAGAAACTGAGATTATTTAACCAAAACCATTGTACATGACAATCGAAGAGGCCTGATTTCATACTTTGAAGACACAAATGGAAATCACACATTTCTGCAACTATTGTCTGATCAATGGAAAACACACGCAGAAAAGTGCATTAAAGTCAGGACGCTTGCTCCATGTAGAAAGAAATGAAGGCCCAAGCATGTGCCCATCAGCAGGAATACCCAGCCTAGGTCCCAGAACACTTTTTTGCAGCATTTAAGAGTAAAAAGGGGTCAATTGTTCAGAATATTGTTAATAGGCTCAGGGACTGCTATTAACATAGGTGTGTTTGCCAGTTTATTGAAATAGGCCTGGTTTCTGCATCACTCTAGAGAGTCCATGTACTGCCTAGTGCGCAGCAAAGTGAGCCAACAGCACAGATATTAATCATTGCCTTTAGAATGAGGCCTCTGGATGTTCTGACATTTTATTTCAGTGCCTCTGCCATTTTGAATTAGGTTTTGTTCCTGCCACAACCTAGAGAGCCTTCGGGCTGCCAGGTACATGTCAGGATGGTCTGGCGGCACAAATTGTATCTATTGATTTAAGAGGTAGGCCTCTGTTACACTTTCTCATGAAAACCTTTACCAAGGAATTCGAGCACGCTATGAGATCATGGTGTTTCATCCGTGTCATAGACAGACAAGTATGCAATAGTACCAACAACAGGGTTTAACGTGGGAGAGCTGCAGGTGTACGGAGTAGCATGGGATGCCAAGATATCAGGTTGCACTGAGCAAAGTAGCCTTGAATTTAATTTGTTGCTGAGGAAGGCAGATTTCGCTCTTCGTACTGACTATGTATGCTTAGGTCATCTTTTGGGGGATGCACATCCAAATGTAAGCTCTTATTGTGCTAACCAATTAGAACAGGGAATTATTTGCTGACTTTGGTTTTATATAGGCAGTAGCCAATAGGATGATTTGAATGTAGTTACAACTAATGTTCAGATTGTACCCAAATGTATTATAATATTGTGGTTTTTGTCTTTAACTACTGCTGTCTGATGTGGGCGTGTCGAGAGCTTTCAGTTTTGTGGTCTCATGAGACTCGCTGACCTCCTGACCGTCAATTGAATTTGCTTTAAAGCTGTGTTTTATACAATTCAGGCCTCCTCATTATTGTTTGGCGATTATTAAGGGTCTGCAAAGTGGTGACCCCAATGTGATCTACAGCATCTCCTGGGGGAGCCGGGGGTCCTCTGCGCACGTCCCAAGACACTGCACCCACCTCCTGGATAGCAGTTTGTGCGGACACCAGACGAGTAGACGCTGTATTTCTCTAAGGGTATGCCTCGTTTCTTGCTTGGGGGCACCGGGCTGTGCACGCAGTTTTACAAGGAACGGTATTGGGGGGACTGGGAGGACACCTAGTAAGTAGAGTACACATTTTGTACAAAATACAGTGTTCTCGACAGTTTGCTATTGCTTATGAATTGCCATTGTTTAATGAAGTAGTGTGGGGAAACTCTTCTTAATGAGGAAAGACAATGTTGTATAGTATTGCATGGGATTGACAAATTATTGAGGCAAATCACCCCTTCTAGAAGGGAAAGATGATGTTGTGTAGTGACAAAGTAGTGTGGTAAATCTCCCCTTTAGCAGGAAAAGATGGCGTTGTCTAGTAACAAATGATTGGGGTTAATCTCTCCTTTTGCAGGGAAAGACAACGTTGTGTGGGATAGCTATCAGTTCCAGAGAAGGGAACTTGAGGAGGTTTGAATGTCTCATGGTAAGAGAACATAGGAAGGATCTACATCATTGTATGAATGAATGTGTATTTTTATTGCAGGTATTGTTGGCCCGTATGTAAATAAGGTGTTTTGTTGTGAAATATTGATAGTAATAGAATATATAAAAGGCATTTGTTGATAATTATTGTCAGCAGCTGTGTAGAGGAAGCAGTTTGGAGCCATATATTCATAGCAATTGTCTTAAGGAAGGTGGTGTTTGTTAAATGTTGTTAGTAGTTGTGTGAACAAGCAGATCTGCTATTAGGATTGCGAGTTTTGAAAAAAGGAACATCTGACTTGTTTGTAAAGGGAGCGGCCACTAGCCAGTGTCAGCAGATTTTCTTTTGAGCTCGGTTAGAGAATTGTGACAATGTGGATAGGCCATTGGGGAATATGTGTAAAGCGCTGATGCACTATAAAGACAACATTTTGAAGTATAATAAGGAATAGGTTCAGGGAACTTAGGGCAATTGTTTAAACCATGGCTCAAAGAGGGCACGCACGACAAGACTGTATTAGAACATATGCACAACCATCGATTGTCAGCCTATAAGAGGAAGCAGTTGAAAAATAGGTAGAGCATTCTTGATTTATGGAAAATGTTCATGAAAGACGAGGGTTGTTTTGATAATCGTGGTTAGGGGTGCACGCAAGGGAGCACAAAATCTACTGCCCCACCACGCCATATGGGTACTACCCTTTACAGCCTGCTCTCTTGTGAGGGCTATAAAGCTCTGTGAAATAGGTATTTTAAACCATTGTTTAACATGGCAAACATTCACAGTGTTGTGCAAGCCAACAATTACTATAAATCTATGCATGATTTCAATGCAGTCTATTTTATTGCTAAATGTGTACATTGGGCCTGGCTCTGCAGAACACGTTTTTTTTAATTGTACGAATTCCTAAGTAATGCTTCATTTACATCTGATTTGCTTTTTTGATGGAATTCTTTTTTACATAGAGCCATATGCATTTTTTATGTGTTGTATTAGGCATATGGCTTGTTATGTTTAAAGCTCCCCTAAGATTGTACACTGGGCCTGTCTTTGCAGAATATGCTTTATTAATTTTTTGCATTCATAAGTAATGTTTTGTTTTGCCAGACTGGCGTGCCTGTTGACATTCTTTTAACATTGAGCTGTAAGCACTTTTTATGTTTTATATTGGACTGTTATGTTTAACGTTTTCTCCTCTTTCTAAAGATTGCATTGAATGTTTACAATGATTGTGTGCTTTTTCAAATGTTTCAACGTGTTATGTTTCTTGCCATATGACTAATGTCGAATAAAGGCTTGATGATGATGACTAATATTCATATTGTACCCAAATTTATTCTAATTTTGTGGGTTTTGTCTTTAAATTCTGCTTTCAGATGTGGGCGTGTCAGGAGCTTTAAGTTGTGTAGTCTGTGAGGGGTCAGAAATCTGAAACAGACCACGTGAGTTTTCTCAACAAATGCCATTTTATTATAATATAAGGTTGGTTGGATGCCTCAATATCATTACCCTGACAAGGATTTCCTTGCCCAAAATAAAATAAAGGAAAAACTCTAACAAATGATATCTGTCCCTCAGATTTAAACATACAACAAATAAACAAGGAAATACATGGCAGTTCAAAACCATAATGATTAATTTCATAAAGTAACCAAAGTCTCCCTTCAGATCCTGGATGAACTCCCATTCCTCAGGTTTTAAACATGATTCTGCTTCACAGTTCAAGAAAACAGCACAAGGAAATCCTGGTTCTCAACAAAGTTACAGTATGTTATAATGTAACTTCAACTTGTCAACAGAAAGTACCAAAACATAGTTTATACAATTATTCTTGGAACAGGTTCTTAGTTCCTCAATAGCAGCAATGTTTATATCGGTCAGGATGATTTACCACTTTAACAGCTCCAGGAAATATAACTTCTTTACAACAGCCTTGGCTTGGCTCTTCCTCCAGTAATACTAACAACATACAATGGGCCTCATTACGAGTCTGGCGGTAGCCGTGCCAGTAAAACGGGCAGGCTGCTGCCGGACTCGTGGGGATTTATCCGCTCCGGACTTGCCAGAATTACCGGGGCATTACAACCCTTGTGGTCCGTTAATTCCGGAGTCGGCATTCCGTTACTCCCCATTACCGTGGAGTGCCACAGGACTCCACGGGAATGGGGGCAGTGGAAACACCGGCACCATGCTGTAATGGTGCCGGTGTTTCCACGACAGTGTGCGGCCAGTGGCGTTACACCCGCCAGGTCAGACCTGGTGGGTGTAACACCACACGGCCACATAACTCGGAGTTAGCCAGGCCAGAAAACAGTGCTAGTATGGTTTTACCAGCACTATTAAATCTGGACCGGCTAACTCGTAATGAGGCCCAATGTCTCTATCAGGACTACCTTGTACCACTTCTTCAAATCCCACCTGGTCTGCTTCCTTTCCAGGCCTACAATCTCCAAAGGTTTGTCATTCAGGTCTACTCCCCTGCCCGAACAGCATCTCACAATAACAAGTGTTTTTTTTGGTCAATGTCAACTGACAAGAGGTTACAACAGCTTCAGAGCATTCAACAAATGACAGCTTCAAGACTTTAAAAAACTTTTCGGGAAGACAAGATTCACATCGATGCTCTTTAACACTTTTCTGCAAATGGTGCTCCTATCCTTCTGGACATCTTTTCCCAGAAGGGAAGCCTTTTTGCCACTCTTGTTTCCCCACTTCACAAGCAACCAGAGACTGACAGAGATAGGGTCTCTTCCTACTTCTCCTCTGGTGTTGACAAGGTATGGGCGTCCCAACTTGTACCAGATGTTGCATGTAATATGGGCACTAGGTTCCAGAGCTTATATACCTTTTATTAGCCCCTTTCTGCTGTTTGAAATATTGGCTAGATTGTGTTTGCCTTATTTTTAGCTTCTCTTTGCTTGGGCAATGCTAATTGACATCAACTCTTAATAAGGTTGCCCCCACAGTTGGTTGGGATTTCCACAAACTCCCACTTTCAAGATTACAGACATTTGGCTCTTGTCTATTAGATGTTGGCAGTTTTTCCCTAGTCAGATATTCAGAAATGACTTGGGAACCATTTACACTCTCACACGAGTGCTGCAACTGCTGTTTTACAACTGTTCGGTGTTCAAACCAAACATGTGGATTACTTTCATTCATACGTGAGTGCTGCTTTGAACTCGGTCTGCTTCTACGTGAGCATATCTTGCTTGCATGCCTGCTTCCAACTGTGACCGTGGACAGAGTGTTCCGAGGTCACTGACAATCTTTGAACTCACCAGTCTAGACATGTGCCTCTGCTCCCCTTGCATCTCGCAGGACGTCTGCTGCTTTGGCTCCTCATGACTCAGCAAACCTCTTCGGTAAGTCTGTCTTCATTCACGCCACTTCTAATTGTAGCTCCTCTTGCTCCAGAGGCCCTCTGGTGCATGCCAGCCACCAGAAATGGCATCAAGGCTTGCAGGTGCACAACAGACATCTGAAACAGCCTCCTGCATGCTTCCTGCTGCGCAGCCTCTTCAGAACGGGTCACAAGGGGGAAAGCCTTCCTACAGAAAGTTTTCTGCTGTGCAACCTCTGCACTTCAGGTTTCTGGGGATACAAACCATCGCAGGACTGGCAGCTGATATCTGCCATGTAGTAAACCCATCGTCCTCTCTTTCCTCCAGCTTCTGTCTGGGCTGCCAACTGAAACTATGTGCCTTCTACTTCTGACTTCCTCTGTTCTTCACCAGAAAAGCCAACTCATTCTCTATGGCCTGCACCTGAAGGGGCCTTTTAAGCCTATCAGTCTCCCTCAGGTGTGGGTCATCTGCACTAATGAACTGACCACTCCTACAACATTGCATTTCTTCAGCCCTCTTCTTCGTCCCACCTGGAACCTGAGGTCCCTAATTCAAAAATCAGGTTTTCTTTTTTCTGTTGTTCTACTTTCAAACACCAATTTGTTCCTTATCAAAAATTTTGAAGGAAAATTATAAGAATTAGTAATTTGTCTGGTTTGTGAAGGGAAAGGCAATTCTTTTACGCTGGTATTATTCGCAAATGTCCTTTCACTGCACTTGTGGGTATTAGGGAGTTTCCCAGTTTTATAACTCTCCTGAATTCTAGAAAGGTTTTGGATTCTTCAAAGGGCTAGGCATTTATGATTAATTGCACCTGTATTTATATGAATCCTTTGTGGAACAGCCAGATGGTTATTAGAACAAGCCATTACATACTTAGGCCTTGCGCAGCCATCCTCCCTAGAGGAAGACAAATACTCTGTCTCATCCCACAGATTCCTCTCATTCCCCTGGGCCTTTTCTCCTCCCAGGTGATCCTCCTGCAAAACACCACCCCCAAGGTCAGGATCAGAAAGCATCTGCCTTTCCCAAGTCACCTGCGAGGCTGGGGTTTAGCGAGGGATTCGTAGGATTTATCAGAAGTCTCACGAGACCCACTGACCTCCCGGCCATCAGGTGTATTTGTATTAAAGCTGTGTTATATACAATTCGGACCTCTTCATTATGGTTTGGAGTTTACAAAGATTCCAGAGTATCCTTATAATTTGAATGCCATGCGCCGAGAAAATGTATCTAGAATTTTAAAATGTATTGCTTTTCTTTCAATTGGAATGTCATAGGAAAATGTAATGATAAACTAATAGGTGCAAAACTGAATTTTATTCTGAAATGCTCACTTTACTCAGAGTAATATTATCTAGTATTTTAAATCTGAAGTTACCATACCGGGACATATTCCTTTTGTTGATTTGGGAAACTTGAAACGCTTACTGCAAAATGCTGGCTTAATAGATAGATTCAAAGAGGTGTGATGAACCCCATGGTGTCATCGCTTATTTCCCAGGGTTGACCTCTCCCCATGTGGTGAGGGGACAGCAGCCACTATCTGATGCTGACTCTGGGGGTGGCTATATGAGGAAAGATCACATGGGAGGAGACAACCTCTGGGAGAATATCATGGCATCATCAGATGAGACATGGTATCCCCCTCTTTCTGGCAGCCTTATCCAAACCAAGTGAATGAAGTACATGAGAGAGAGAGAGAGAGAGAGAGAGAGAGAGAGAGAGAGAGAGAGAGAGAGAGAGAGAGAGAGAGAGAGAGAGAGAAAGAGAGAGAGCGAAAGAGTAGTTCTATGAAAGCAGGAGAAGAAGTAGCACATAAAGATTTCCAGTTTTTGAATGCATGTGGGGCACAAGTAAAAGAAGTGCTGGTAAAAAAAAATACCAGGCAAACAAAGTAACGGAACAGGCAGGAATCAGAGACTGTCAATCTTGGAGAAGTGTTCAAAGCCTACCTGAAGTAAGTCCTGGCAAGAAAGTATTCAAGGCAGTGACTAGAGAGAGAAAGTGCTGGCAAGGACATATAGCAGGCAGTGACAAGAGAGTGATATATGAGAACGCCCTGGTAAGGAAGTATACCAGGCAATGGGAAGAGAGTGATATATGAGAAAGCCCTGGTAGGGAAGTATACCAGGCAGTGACAAGAGAGTGATATATGAGAAAACCCTGGCAGGGAAGTATACCAGGAAGTGGCAAGAGAGTGATATATGAGAAAGTCTTGGCAGGAATATAAACCAGGCAGTTGCAAGAGAGTGATATATGAGAAGTTCCTGGCAGAAGAGTACACCAGGCAAGGACAGTTTGAACATTGTATAAGAGACATATGAATCAAAGAGGTCCTGTGAAAGGCAAGTCAAGATTAGCAATCAGGCTATGCTGATCATAAGAAAAGGAGTACAAACCTAGCTGGAGAGTACATCAGATATACTGACAAGACAAAGACAGAAAGCCAAAGTTGGTTTACACAGTTGATGAAAAGAAAGCCCAAGGAACAAGTGGAAGGGAACCACCCTCTAGAACAAGGAACTATATCCTGTTGTTACTTTTGTTTTGTAGTTATGATTTCTTCCTTTTTGAACATTTATAAAATACGCAAGGTCAAAGACATTACCCTTTTCATCGTAGAGTTTATTTAGCTAAAGTGTGAGTGCCAGAATAGGACTTTGGACATAGGATGGTTTTGTTTATTTTGCTAAAGTGTGAGTGCCAGAATAGGACTTTAGACATGGAATGGTTTTGTTTTTGACATTGGTTTTTGATAGGGAAACACATCCAGAGCAGGGATAGAGAGTCATTTTCCCAACCCCCTTTTCTTTAATAAAAGTCTTTAGCCAAAATTATAAGTCTCTTTGCCTGTGTCTCATTCCTGGTTCCTCACAGAGGCCTGTTACATACATCAATACAAACCCTGCCATACAACCGATTAACTCAGGTTACAAGCTAAGTCCTTGTGATTGTGTTCATGTAATATTTCCCTGCTTGAGTCCTGCTTTAACTAGTATCTAGCTAATGAAAGTCACAAGACAAACTATGAAGACATTGCATTAAAAATTGGAAATTTTTCAGCTTTCTATGTCAGTACATGGAGAAGAACCCATTCCCCATGCATCAACAGTGCCATTTGTAGGCCAAAGTCAGCATCTTCTTCATTTATAAATTGAAGATAAGTCTTTGTGTTCCTTTTTAATCAAAAATTGAATCGTTAAAAAAATCATATCTCTGCGATGCAAGGTCAGATCAACGTAGCACCCATATCAAATTGTAGATAAAACAAATGGCTTTTCACCACATATAAAATGTGTATCAGGTGCCATGGAAACATTAGGAGATATTTATGAAAATGACCTTTCTTAAAAATATCCGAAGCAGGAGAACAGTTAATGTCTTGAATTGTTTCCTTTGACATACATATTACAGTGATACTGATGTTATTAATCTTGCACATTCATATCCAAATTTACAACCCAAAAACAGATTTTAATGTTTACATTAGGAGTGAGTTTCACCGCTCCATTCGCAGCCACAGAACTGGGGCAAACTTTGCCTCTGTTACCAGCGCAGCGAAGTCAAAGATATAAAATATCATGCTGACAATATTAATTTTATTATTGGGAGAAGAAGATTGAAGAATATTTCCTGTAAGAAGGTGGCCAGGGGAAGCAGAACTGAACCAACCTGTGTGACTGATCCGATGCAAAATGGAGACAGAAGCCACTGAGAGAGGGATTGTTAACCCAGTTTGGAAATTGGTTTCCACGCAGCCAGTGAAAAAGAGAGCTTGTTGATGGATTAATTCCAGACGGACTGGTTCCCTGCTGATTCACCACAAAATGAGAAGCAGCATTTGAAATGTAAGTAAAATCCCAATGTAACTCCAAACTCTCCCTATAAACTATTGATGATAAATCTGGGGAATAAAGGGCTGGGAATGAAAGGGAAATGCTAAAGTGACAAAGAAATGTGTGCAGTCTTAAATATGATTCCCTGTGTCTCCCAGTTAAATTGAGTACCAAGTGAGAAATAATTTCCTTAAAACCCAATGCATTTTTGCAGTGAGAGGTGCAATTTAAAACTAACAGTATTTTGATGCAACTTGACTGCAGAGCACTTTTGTAAAATTACGCATCATTAAAAAGAATCCTTGGCTAATGCCAGTACAGAATTACATAAGCCATAGTGTTGTTGCAACACACTATTTTCTCATGTGATATCATTTGATAAGCAGCCAATTGGAGTCTAGTCATAAATCAGATATTTGCAGAACCGAATTTAACACAGATAATACATTATATTCATAGAAAATCATGCAAAGTATTATACCCATGCAGTCCCTTATCTTGAAAGGCAAAAGCGGACCTACGTGTGATATGAGAGGACAAGGGTGCTGCAAAACTGTACATTTTACCAGAGGATTTTACATCTCCAGCCCAAACATTTTCAACTGATGGAAAACTCTACAGGAACAGATTGAAACCAGTGCATGCACACATGATTATTTAAAGTTGCACACACATATCTATTTAAAGCAACACACACACATGTACAAACACTTGCACACACGTATACATTAAACGTTGTTTACACATGTTCCGAGAAAGCTGCAAAAACATATTCTAAACAAAAACACATTCCAACACTACGGTAAGCCTCTGGGCTCTACTATGCAAGATTAACAGGAACATTCAAACGCAAAATGTCCTCATGTTGAACTCTGATTCGTCATTGCCACCACCATTGCTGACTAAGTGCCATTCTATAACCCCTGTCGCTCTGTACTGAGCTGAGCATAATTAACCTTGCCTACTATCCCGTTGCTTATAAGCACGAGACTCACCTCTCAAAAATGGCCACTCTGCCTAGGTGACCGTTTGCCAGCTGCCACCCAGGCCCTGCCATTAGGTGCCTCAGACTGCGTGCCCGCATGCTAGAGTCCACCCTCAGCACCCAGCCCACCCCCACTAGCACCCGAAATGAACGTCTATGCTCCCGTACTATGCCCCCCACTATAGGTGCAAACAGGGCCAGGATCATCCGCCCAACTGCCAAGCTCACAGCCACTATAGCTACCCACAATATAGTTGTCAATGAATCAGCTCACCCCATTCCAAATTATATTCATTCTATATCAAATGTGATCCCACATGTGTCCACCACTACCGAAAATGAGGTCCCCAGTGCAAAATCTGTGATATGCAATTCTTCTGCCCCCACCTTGAATGCTATTATGCCTAATGTGATTCCACATGTGTCCACCACTACCGAAAATGAGGTCCCCAGTGCAAAATCTGTGATATGCAATTCTTCTGCCCCCACCTTGAATGCTATTATGCCAAATGTGATTCCACATGTGTCCACCACTACCGTAAATGAGGTCCCCAGTGCAAAATCTGTGATATGCAATTCCTCTGACCCCACCTTGAATGCTATTGTGCCAAATGTTATTCCACATGTGCCCACCACTACCGTAAATAATGTCCCCAATGCAAAATCTGTGATATGCAATTCTTCTGACCCCACCTTGAATGCTATTGTGCCAAATGTGATTCCACATGTGTCCACCACCACGGGAAAATCAGCACTGTGCAACTCTTCTACCACCCCAGGCGTAACCACGCCCACCCCTGCACCCACTCTCCCCGTGGACCCCCCCCTAGCCGTTACAGAACCCCATCTCAAATGCGCCATGATCAACGCTAGGTCTATCAATGCCCATGCTCTGGACATCCATGACCTCATCACCACCCATGACCTTGATCTACTCATGATCTCAGAAACCTGGCTTCACGAGGCCTCCGGCCCCGCGCTCTCCCTTGCACTGCCCTCTGGGTATTCCATCACTAGGCAGGATCGACTCTCTAAAGGGGGAGGTGTAGCAATCATTGCCAAAGACGCCCTCTCGATTAGAAAGGTAGAGAAATCCCTACACAACAACAGCGACTACCTCCAAATCAAAATCAACATCTCTCCCCATTGTACCATTACCATTCACACTGTCTACCGCCCTCCAGGCCCAACAGGAGACTTTCAAGCCTCTCTCACCCACCTCCTCTCCGACAACCTCAAAAAACACACAAAAGCCATTCTCCTTGGGGACGTCAACCTAGGCCTCCTGGACAGCAAGGACTCAGCAGCCAAATCCCTTGACTCAGCCCTCAGGGCACTAGGATACAAAAACACCATCTTCTGCCCAACTCACACCCAGGGCAGAACTCTCGACTGGATTGCACAGCATAACTGCCCACTCATCATCACTGGAAACTCTCCCACCCCCTGGTCCGACCACCACATCATCACTTTTAGCATCCCTACCACCAGCCCCTCCACTCCCGCACCACAACCCCTGCCTCCTTGCCTCGCAAGAAGCTCCCGTCAGCTCACTAAGGAAAGGATACTGCCCTTCCTCCAAGGCCCAGCCTTCAGACCACCTTTTTCCACAGACCCAGAAACCCTCGCAACAGCCTATGATGTTGCCATCAAAGCAGCTATCAACTCCATTGCACCACTCAAACCCCGGAAATCCAAACCAACTACCCACTCTAACTCCTGGTTCACCCCGGACCTTCTCATACTCCGCAATGAGAAAAAGGCTGCACTTAAGCAATGGCAAACATCCCACTCCGACGAAGATAAGCTGATCTTTAAAACCCGCTCCACCATATACAAAAAGGCAATCACCCTAGCAAAGTCCAAATCCTTTGAATCCAGAATCTCAGAAGCCCAATCTAGCTCAAAAGAAATCTTCGCCATCTTCAGGGAGCTGGAGACACCCACCCCCGCTCCCCAGAACTTCACCAAAGACAAAGCCTGGTGCGACGAAATACAAACGGCCATGCAGACCAAATTGAAGACTCTCCAAAGCAAAATACTGGCTACCAAACTAGCCCTACCTAATACACACATCCCTGTCCCACCACCAGCCTCGGACCCCCCCCAACCTTTTTCCTTCAAACCCATACAGGAAAAAGATATCATCAACATAATGAGGAATATCAAACCCTCTAACTGTAAAGGGGATGCTTGCCCAGCCACCATCATCAAGGACTGTACTGAAGCGCTTGCTCCCTTCCTGACAGCCTTTGTCAATGCGTCCTTTGCCACAGGGAAAGTCCCCGCTTCCCTCAAGGAAGCCTGGGTCCGCCCTCTCTTAAAAAACCAACTCTTGACCCAACATCCCCTAACAACTACAGACCTATCACCACTGTCCCTTTCCTCCTCAAAATATTGGACAAAGCAGCCTACCTGCAGGTCCAACACTTCATTGAAGAGAACAAACTCCTGGGACGCCGTCAATCTGGCTTCCGCCCCAGACACGGGACGGAAACCGCCTTACTTGACCTGAAAAACCAGATGGACGATGCCAGAGACATGGGCAAACCAACACTTCTCCTACTTCTTGACTTATCCGCGGCTTTCGATCTTGTTGATCACGACGTCCTTTGCCACCACCTCTCCTCCACTGCCAAGTTCTCCCCTGACGCCACTGCATGGATCACTTACTTCCTACAAGACAGAACCATGCAAGTATTCTCTGACCTAGCCTCCGCCTCACCCTCCTTCATACTCTGCGGTGTGCCCCAAGGCTCCTGCCTTTCTCCCACCCTGTACAACATCTTCACACGGCCCCTCTTCCTCATCCTCGACGCTATGGGTATCTCATACACTAACTATGCTGACGATACCCAGATCCTCCTTACCCTCACTGGCAACTACGACACTGACTCCTTGACCCTTAACAACCTCTACAACACCATTCAAGCCTGGATGGCAGACAATGGACTATGCCTCAATTCCGATAAGACTGAACTCCTCCTGGTAGGCTCCACCGACACACTAAGAAATCTAGACTCCCAATTCAGTCACTTCACCATCGACACCATCAAAATACCTGTCTCTGACTCAGTCAAAACCCTTGGAGTCTATTTGGATTCCAACCTATCCATGGAGAGACAAGTCAATGCAATAGCCTCCTCAGCTGCATATCACGCTAAACTAATCAACGCAGTCAGGCCCTTTCTCTCCAAAGAGAACTGCACAAACATAGCCAGAGCCATCACTGGCTCCAGGCTAGACTACTGCAACGTACTCTTCCTAGGAACCTCCAACAAAAATCTGGAAAGGTTACAAGTCATACAGAACAGTGCTCTCCGTGCAGCCCAAGGCATTGCTAAAAGAGAACACATCTCGGAGGCCAGAAAACTAGCCCACTGGCTCCCAATTAAGGAAAGAATCGTCTTCAAAGCTCTTACACTGACCCACAAGTGCATTCACCTCACTGCTCCCGCTTACCTCGCCGAAAGGATCCACCCTGTCTCCTCCACAAGGCCAACCAGATCACCCTATACCAACATGCTCTATGTGCCACTAGTAAAAAGAGCCAGAGCGGGGGGTTCCAGCTTCCCATATCTTGCACCCACACACTGGAATGCCCTACCTCCCACTATCCGAGGTGAGGCCTCCCTCATCGCCTTCCGTAAAGCTATGAAAACCATCCTCTTCACATAAGGTCCCTCACATCAGCATGAATACTATACATTTTGACCCACTGCATAAGCTGGAATGTAATGACCAATCGCAGAAGCTGTAAGTATTGTATTATGTCTGTAATACTTATAATTTACCAACAACTGCTACCATTCCTGTACCTCTGTAACTAAGCTCTCACAAGTAACAGCGCCTCAATGCCTGTGGGCTGCTTGCGCGCTATATAAATCTAAATAAATAAATAAATAAAAAAAATAAAAAATGCACACAAATTAGAGCACAATAGAGAATTGAAATTGGATATGAACATTTGCTTGTAAACCAGTAGAGAGATTCATGCAGGCAGGTAAAACTTGTTTGACTGACCAACTGTATTTGAGCTTTGGTTGGATCCTGTCAGAAGGTTGAGAGCTGTTTAATGGCCAGTTGCCCTGCTTCTGCATCACTAGACATTTCATATCCATCATTAAACTGGCTTGCTCTAATTCCAAAATTTACATTAGTGACATCACCTCTCCGAGTTACTTAGCACACAGGCTAACACACCTGGTGGTCTCTTCAAAAGGCTGCAGTAGAGAAAAGACAATGTACAATATTTGCCACTGATGTGTGATATGGTCAGGGATCTGTCTCTGTCAGGAAGAGATGGGTTCCTATCAGCCTTGGGTGGGAATTGAGGGCTCCAGCCCCTATCCCTTCTGACTGTGCCTATTTGCTTGACAGATTTACCACTACCAATCATCCCATGCCTGCACAGCAACATTCTGGTCAGTCTCTCTCTCTTTGTCTCATAGGATCCCCAATGTCAGCCATGGCAAGGATACAGCCAGCAAACAACCAGAGAGAAAGAAAGCTGAGTGAGCAAAAGGCAGAGAAAACCATGCAGCAGCCTGAACATAGCAAAACTCTACATGACCTCAGCTTGAATATCAGTGCGACTCAGCTGGATCCACCGACTCAGGGAGAGTGACTCGCACCAGCACAACAGCACAACAGCAGTGTGAGTTAGGGTAAGGAGGGCCCAGCTAGGCTCACTCACTCAGGAATGCTACACTCACCTGTGGGCGGCCGGGCAGAGGCACCCTAATCGAGCTGGCATTCTCCACCAGCAAGAAGGACCTCACACAAACTGGTACATTGGTAGTTGCAGGCCGTCATTGTTGGAGACTGGCAGACCCACACACGAAAAAGTGGGGGGATTAAGACAACTTTTGAATGTTTCTCTGATTGTAGCATCCAGAGGAAAGGAAAGAGTGGGTTGGTCCAGGGAATCAGTTTAGGGAGAGAGTCAATATAGTGGGAAGGGGGAGGATAATAAGGAAGGACAGGAAGCAGTAAGATTTGGGTTCTTTGGGTAAGGTCAAGGGAGCAGGAGGATGACCATGTGGCCAGGCAGAGGAAAGACAGAGCAGAGGAGTGTGGAAATTAATTTCTGAAGGAGTGTGTAAGTTGAAGTATTAATTGGTGAGAGAAAGTGGTACTTGGATTTCAGTGTGTGTGGAAGTTATGTGCATGAGATTGATAGAGAGTGGGGAGTGATCTGCATAATGACTGGGAAAGTGAAAGGACGGTGACTTTCGGAGAAGGTAAGGGTGGAGAGGAGAGTAGTAGTAGTTTGGAGAAGGGAATAGTAGTGTGTAGATGGGGTAGCAGTAGTGTACAGAGGAGGGTAGTAGAAGTGCAAAAAGGGAAGTGGTAGTACTGTAGAGAGGGGAGTAGTTGTGTGGAGGAGAGAGAGAGGATGTAGCAGGGAGTAAGATCAGAGGTTGGAGACAGATCATAGAGAGAGTAACATTGGAGGGACAGAGGAGGAATTGTGAGTGGGAGTAAGGAGAGGCAGTGGGTGGAGTGAGAGGTAGGAGGAGAGTAGGGGGAAGCAAGGGAGAGTGACAGATAGATCTAGGGAGAGAAACAATATGGTGTGAAAGGATAAGGCCAAGTGGGGCCTGAGTGTCTGGGAGGCATAAACCCATTACCAACATCATGTTGGAGGTTTTAGAGCATGGACCACCTAGACTGGTGAGTCTTCTATAGAACAGCTGTCTGCATTTAGTCAATCACGCTTAGCTAGACAGTTTGGTAGGTATAAGGGGTTACCGATCTCTATCAACAATCCCAGAGTTGAGGGACACCTGTGTTAGGGAGGCAACTTCAGTCACTAGATGAGAAAGAGAGGGAATGCCCTTAGAGAGCCCCTTGGCTACTAAAACAATAAAACCCTTGAACTGTCTTCAAGAGTTGGTGTGTTCTTGAGGCCATCTGTGATAGTAGATGTTAGGCAGGCACCCTGAATTTTCTAGATGGATATTTTGTTTGTTAGTTGTTGCTTGGCAGTGTCCTCACAGAAAATAGATAAGGGTGAATTGCAAAGACTCAGCCTTTCAGTTGTCTGCTGGCGGCACAACTGCAGCAGCTATCCGAACATATTTGTAGCTTGGTAGGAGTAGTGTGCAAATCCTATGGGAATTCTTACTCCTACTCCCCTTGGATCCTCTGCACAGGGGGCCTGGGAAAGGCCATCACTTTTGGAATCTGACCATGGGGTTGGAGAAGCGAGTCAGGATCACCTTGGTGGAGGGTCCTTGAGGATTGGGAGTGGGGTGCCCTTGGGTGATGCATGGTATCCCCTTTTCCCATTGATAACCAACCTAACCCTCCCCCAACCTTTATGGGCTATTACAAAGCAATGCCCCTCATTTCCCCACCTGAAAAACTTGACAGTACCGAGACGAGGAAGGGGAGACTGAGATTAATGCACAATAGGCCATGTCACCACTTTGGTACTGGGACACGGAAGATGCCTGAAAAGAGTAGTGCAGGTCAGGAATGTCCTCTTAATCATGGGCAAATCTAAATGGAAGCCCACACCAAATGGAAGCCCACACCTGCAACCCTTTGTCAGGCTGCAGGTCTATAAAGGGAGACAGAATTGGCAGCAAAGAGAGAGGTAGGGAGACCTCTGGGAAGGAGCCCAGCAGGAGACCTGCGTGTGGAAGAGGCAGTCATGATGGGACCTGTGGAGGAGTGAGGATGCCCAAAAAACCTGCCCAGCCTAAGGCAAGTTGGACCATTAGGCTGCAAGTGCAGGGGCCTCTGTGTCTAAGAAACCAGCAGCTGGGACTGCGAGGGAGAGTGGAACACTGTCCGTGTCCAGAAGGAAGTGGCGGAGAAAACAGCGAGACTAAGCCCAGCCCTGGACTGTGAGCAGGGCTTGTAACAGCGGGTCTGCCACCGAGTGAGGCTGAACTGGAAGAAGCAGCAGAAGCCACCACGGAAGTAGGCTGAAGACTGGTGAGTGTCGGGAGAAGCACTCGGCAGCCGGAGGCATTCCTAACGGATGGAGGCAAGATACCACTTTACCAAACTGAAGGAAAAATCTGAAAATAAACGCATTAAATGCATATTGAATACCGAAGCAATTGAGAACTTAAAATTGAACATATGGAGCATTTATTGAACACTGAATCAAATGGAAACTTAAAATGTAATATATTGAGCATTTGTTCAACACCGAACTAAAGGAAACTTGAAGACAAGCACTTTTGAATATCTTGTGAATGTCAACGAATACATCTCGCAATGTGGCTTGTTGAATATAAAGCTAAGCGTAACTTTAGGGGAAAAGCAAGTAATCACAAACAGCTAAAGGGAAAGTGCCCAAATGACAACAACACACAAGAAAGGGGCACCAGTTTGAAAGAGTACCATATAAAGGTGGGACAAGAGAAAGACCACCACAAAGTGAACTTTATAGATAACTACAATGTGGCAAGGCCAACGGCTGGTGGGAGTCTCTGGTAGAGCCAGGAGGCTACCTAGGAGAAACCAGAGAAGAGTGAATAATGTCCACCGAAGCCAAGAGGCCAACAAAGAGAGGGGTCCTGGTTGCGTGGCCTGTGATGGGTGGACTGGGTCATCTGAAAACTGCGCCTAGAACAGTGAGCCTGAACTGTGTGAACCAAAAGACATAGTAAAATGAACTAAAAAGGAATCTTGTTATTTGAAAGACTAAAAGAGGTATTCTTGGTGAAGCTGAAGTCTTCGTGAAGGGAGCCCTGAGACGTGAGGATTTATACTTGTTGTCTCGAGAGGGAAGCCTCAAGACCATTTGTGCTGCTTTAAACTTGGGGAAGGAAACTCTGAGGATTGTGTGGAACTGTGTTACCTTGAGTGGGAAAGAGGTAACTTTGAGACTTTTGTGAAACTTTCTTGAACTTGGGCAAGGGAAGCCAAACAAGAAACTGAGAGCTGGAAGCGGCTCAGTATTTTTGTTGTTCATCATTTCTTTGATTATTATCATTGCTACACACTGTTTCGCTTTGATAGTGAGCGTAAGCATAGGTTTTGGACGCATAAAGATTTTTAAGTTGAACTCTGACTCAGACTTTCCTTAGGCCTTCTACCACCCTGACATTTGAGTTAATAAATTAATTGATTTAGGATCTTGAATCTGTTGTCTGTGTCATACCTCATGATGCCTTCACAATAGCTAAAGTGGTTGCAGATCATATGTGCCCCACTTACTGCCTCATATAGTGGCAAGTACTGGCTTATGAAAAGGGTTATCATAAGAATGAGGACATGGGAAAAGCAGGGTCTGTGCATGGTTTTAAAGCAGGGTCTGTGCATGGATTTGCCTACCCTCAGAAGGGCTGCAACATTAGACTGGTTGTCAGTTTCCATATTACATGCTTGTAAACCACAGGGAGTGAGACAATGCACTGAAACCTCCTTTACTTTCTCTCAGAGATCAACGGCCCATGGGACTTGCTGTCATGCCCTTTGTCATGTAGCCAGGTGGACTCCACAGAGGTCACAATTCAAAGCATTAGTTCATCATCGCTTATTCACCAACATATATAATGTTATGCAGCTCAAAAAGGGTCAGAATGAAAAAACAAAATCCTTCTTCAAAATATACTTTCAAATGTCTCTCCAGGTCTTTCCCTGGTGCCACTAACAGTCTTAGGTACAAGGTGGTTCCAACAAGCTATATCCTATTTACTAGTTGGCCTCTCGCTGTAGGCCACAGGTAGGGTAACATCAATCAGGAGTCACCTTCATTTGTAATGATGCTCCAGGTTCTTGGTGCCTGGTTGGGTTCAATCCCACCACCCTTTCTCAGGGTCATAAACCAACTGACAACCAACCTTATTTTACTTCCCTCAACACTTGCTCATGACTATGGTTCTGTTTCTCGACCTCACTGTTTGCCCTCTAGATGGCTGTTCTTTAACCTCTTCCACATTTGCTCTTGTGTGGATTTCTCCTCCACGTGTCTCAAACAATGGAAAGACTTATGTTTCTCACTATTTTGCTATCACTGTCCCTGCACCTCCAAGGGACTTCTCACTATTCTACTCCCTTTACTTGTGTCTAGCTTTTTTTTCTCCACCTCCAACTAAAGCTCCTTACTCCTTGACACTTTGCTTCCATCCCTGTTTTATCATCCTCTCTTTTCCTCCCTTTCTTCACCTCAACCAAACCGTTCTGCTCTCTACCCTTCTCCTTTATGGTAACCCGTTCCAGCCTCTTCTGATCTCTCACCACTCCCCTGGTAGCCACCTGTATAATTTTCTTAAGTTAACTCTCTTCCTCCTAGATATTCACCTCCACTTACCTCTTCTGTTCCCTCATCTTTTCTTTTATATTCACCTTCTGTAATCCCTTCTATTCCCTCCCCTCCCCCTTGATATTCATCTCCTTCAACCTCTTTTCTTCCCCTCCATCTGCACCTTCACCTCCTCCTCCTACAGCCTCAATTCCTTCTGCACCTACACCTTATCTTGCTCCTAAAACTCCTTCTGCACCTCCACCACCTGCTTCACCTTCAAGTGTTTCTGCATCTCTTCCGGAACCTACAACACCTTCTGCATCTCCTCCTCTTTCTACTCAGTACTCCACCACTCATATTCACCCTTTATATCCCCAGGTTTATATACATGTCTATCTCCTCCCCCTATTCTGGGTTCAAGCTAATGCAAGATATGGGGGATTCATAATTAGTTCTTCCACAGGATCAGCAGGTGTGCAAACAGGTTTGTGAAATTGACTTCCCCAGTTATGCTGGGCTTCATGGACTAACCCCAAATCGGACTGGTTTTCCATCCTGGTTTCTGGATAGCAGTGCTTGCGTGTACCTGTGCACACATCAGGCATGTGGAGCAGAGATGGCAGGGGCTTACTCCACCCCTGTTTGCTTGACCACATGGATACATATGATGTGAGCATGGCGGGGCCCATTACGTATAAATTATGATTTCCAAAATCAGCAGGATAACATTAACACTGTAGGTCTGCATGCAAAGGGCCTACAACATTGGAAAACACCTTTCTTAGGGTCTCCATTAAAGGGGCAACAAGGCAAACATGATGAAAAGAAGAGATTACAGAAGGTGAATATCAAAGAAAATATGAGAGAACAGGAGAGGTTGGAGGATCCCCATTACTGTGCTATGTGGGGGTTCACGTAATCCTCCCAATGCAGCCACCTCGCCTCACTTCATATAGGGGATGGAGGTCCCCAACTCCCTCCTGTCACCCTGGTGCCAGCAGCCAGTGCTGGGTATGGAGCATTAGCACATAAGCCCTTCTTCCGTTCAGCTCCCCAGTATTTTCTTTGGGGTAGTAGTTGAAATAATCCATATTAGCCTGTAGGTCTCCATCCCTATGGACAACGTAAAAGAGTAGCTTTGAGGGGTATTAACCAATGCATGATTCATCTGTTGGTTTCTTTCTTTCTGCCAAACCAGACCAAAGGGGCATGGTTGGTAGCCAATACAATTGTTCTCCCTCTCGAATAGTACTTGTGGCTATCTATGGCCCACTTAATGACCTGACATTCTAACTCTATGGTGGCATAATTAAATTATCTGCGGTATAATGTATGGCTGATAAACATGATAGGCTGTTTTATTCCGTTTCTAACTTGGGAGAAGACTGCTCTCAATCCTACGTGCGAGGCATAAGTCTGCAGGATAAATGTTTTGTTAAAATCTGGCATTATTACTAGGGGCAGAAGGCAAAGGGATCACTTCAACCTCCCAAAGGCTGCTTTTGCTTTCATCGTCCACTTGAGTTGGTTTGGCTTAATTCCTTTCAGTTTGTCTGTCAAAGGGGCTGCCAGCATTGAGGGATTCAGGGTAAGCCATCTATAGTAGATGGCTAGCCACAAGAAAGCTTGGCGATCTTTCTTGATCTGCACCCCCTTGACTTTGTTTCCCTGCGTTAAACAATACCTCTTCTGAGCCTATCGCCAAAATACCTCACCATGGACATGGCTATGGACATTGGACTTAATGAGATCAGCCCATAGGCCCGAATGCCATAGTCTCTGAAAACATGGTACAAATGACACGTATGTGGAGCTCAGAACACAATGTATGTGACAATGTTGCCTAAGTAAGCTCCCTCATACTAATCATGGGGCTGCAGAATAGTTTTCCTGACTCATTGTAAAGTGCCAGGTACCCTATAAAGTTCAAAGGGTACTATGGTAAATTACAACAAAACCATGAATGTAACTGTCTTCCCTTGATCTTCCAGTGACATGGGGACCTTCTAGTAACCTTTGGCCGATATGGTATTAGCTGGACTGCTATGTTTGATCATTGCATTCATGCAGGGAACAGGGCACGTGCCAAACTTTGAGATCTTGATTTCTTTTTGGAATTCTATGCAGAACCCACACCTTCAGTCTAGTTTCCTGACACAATTGGTGAGACCCATTGGCTCTGTGAAGGTTTAATTCCACCCACGATTAACATCTTTTTGTCTTTTTTCTAATTCACTTGGGGTCCGGTTTCTGGTAGTTGATACGGCTGCATTCCTACAGCATTGTCTGGAGGAGCATCATTTTTGTCATGTTCTTCATTGTCATCTGTTTCTAAGGAAATAGGTAAAGTAATATTTTCAGGAATCCTCTCTTGTTCATCATCTGTTGAATGCTCTCTTTGTTACTGGGGTGATTTCATCTCCTCCCCTTTTGTGCCTCAGATGGTGGGGGCTCTGCTTCCTCCTCATACTCCTGCTGAACATCATCACTTCTAAAAATCTGGCTCTACAGCTCCGAACGGGATGTAAACAATTGAACAACTTTCACGCACCATGACGTGAACACACAACTGAGAAGGAGTGGGGAGATGGCTGTACCAGAGTGGAAGGCAAGGGGAAAGAGAGGCATCTGAATGAGAGAGGTCATTTTGAGACCTAGGGTGTACGCATCCAGATAAAGGGCCAAAGGGAAAAGAACAGGGGAGCGAGATGGGTCCAACTCGATTCGACCACTGATAGAGGACCTAAGATGGAAACAGGGGAGTAAGAGGAGTTGTGCCCTCACACTGACGACTGCATGGCACCAGGGTCGGACTGGGACAAGAAATAGGCCCGGTCACCCAAAATAAAGTGGCCCACCCCTCGCCTCACGACCCTTGACCTCTGATGACATCACCGGAAGTGATGACATTTGACCCTACCTCAAAGTGACATCCTGGGAAGCGATGAAACAAGACCTTTCACCTTGACAAAACAGGAAGTGGCATCAAATAGCATTGTTCCTAAGTACACTAAATTACTGTGAATCCAAGCAGACGTCCAAGGCAAAATGATATGTTATTGTATAGCACTTACGCTTAAGCTCTTTTTTGTAGAACAAATATGCATACAATATCATCCAATCTGTGTTGGTAGTAATATATCGACCTAAGAAGGATGAAAGGCTTTTTTTTTTAAAGAAAATTTGAAAAAAAAAATATTGTTTCACATTTTTTTTGCCAAACCGACCCGGGCATGGCCAGAAACCTGACTCAGAAACTCAGAACTTAATGCAACGAGACCTCTACAGAACAGAAAATGCACACAGTTCACAACACCACCACAACAATGATACAAATCACATATAGTCGCGCACAACACCACATGGCGGCAACCTACTGAAAAACACACCTTTGCTCAGTGAACAGTGTCACCGAACTGAAGCTGCCAACGGCACATCACAGCTCTCTTGCTCTTTTTCCCACTCAGTCCCACTAACTTACCTGCATCCCTCCTTGCCTACAGATCCGCCAGAGTGACAAGAAACCACACAGATGTCAACAGTGTGCGGTATAAGAACCTTTAACATAGCATAACATCCTCAGTCAAAAATTGCAAATGCTACAGAGGAGCATACACAATTACATTTCCTCCCAGTGCACCAGTTTCAGTTATGTGGCAGAAGCCCCTATTCTTTGCAGAGGAGGAGATCTGTGGCTATTGACTGATTGGTGTGGCTGGCGCATAGACACACTTACTATCTCTGCTAGACCAATACATACATCAATGATGAAGCAGATGAAAAACAGCCAAAAGCTACATCCCCCACCAACGCACCTACACTGTCGTCTACCATGTTTGGGTACTGCAGCAGATTCAGACATGTTACTTTTATTCAATTCTATCCTACACTAATTAGACAACTCAACACTGACCTGGCATACTAGCCGCCTAAAGAATTCACATGTTCCTAAGACTGCCTTGAAATACTCCTCACTTACCAAAATCATCTATGTCCAAGACTGCATTGGGGTACTCCTCTACCTACACAATAAAAGTGTGCTTAACACTACTTTGGCATACACCTGCACCTTCAAAATTGTTGTACTTCTCCACCTGTAAACTTCATGTGTGCCAAAGCTTATTTTAGTATTTTAGTATACACCTTGGTCTAATAAATTTACATGTGCCTAAGAATGTTTTGATGTACTACTGCATGTACAAATTTCACATGTACCGAAGACTGTTTTTGTGTACTCTCCCACCTACAGAATGTACGTATTCCATGCAGACCAGTTTGGCATATATCTCTGCTTACAAAATGTTTGTGTTCCATTGACTGCTTTGGTATACTTCCCTACATGCAAAACTCCCATGTGCATAACACTGCTTTAGTTTACACCCACACCTATGACATTCATGAATTCATGTGTGCCTCAGACTTCTGTAGCACACTCTACCACCTACAAAATGCACATACTTGAATTTATTGAAGTTTTGTTGTCACTTTGAACAGAAATTACCTGTGGAGGAAGCAGAGTATGTCCCAGGATTGAATGCCTTTAGGGTTTCTGAGTATGGATAGCCAGTTGGTAAGGCAGCAGGCAATGGGACAGAGGAACAAGGGTCCTTGCCTAGGCAACAGACATATTGATATATTTAGTAATAGCCTAGTGCATCATGAAATATAATAAAAGGCCAGATGTATGTTTGTCCGATGCAGTCATGCGCCATAGAGACTGCTCGCTTCACCCTTTGCCACCGCTAGAGGGAGCTATTGCCTAGGAAATAAGCTGTTGCTTTTAGAAAGTTTATTAGGGCAGCTGTACGTTTTTCCGCTCCTCACGCCCTACAGCCCGTGTACACAGGCTTTCACACTATTTAGTATATAATTGTAAACATATTCACATATTTACAGCTAAACATGTGAGTGGGGTAATGGGCATAGTTGAGGGATCTTGTTTGTGGAGCAGAAGGCAGACCTTGAACCTGGACTTCAATCGTTCAGGAGATGGGACAGTTTTCATATCAGTGTGTCAAACTGGATATTAAATTATGCCTCCTATTGTAACAATTGTATGTATATTGGCCTACGCCAAGTTGCTTAAAACTGTACGCGAATAACTCTCTACGGCAAGGTCTTGACCTTAGAAATTGATGTAGGCCGCCATCTTGAATCAAACCGCCATTTTAGGATCTCTTGCTGTGTAAAAGTCACCCTGTACATCAAAATGGTGGATGATGCCATTCCGAAACAGAATCTGGTCGACATGACCTCTGTACAGCTAATGTATAACTTGCCTACAGGCCACTTGTTAGGGTCGTGAACTGAGACCTTGTCCTTCTGTTGACCTGCATGTAAATAGATTACCTGTATCAACGGAACTGATCTATGCACATACTGATGAATAAATTAGAATTGACCTGGCAGAGACCCTAGGCCAGTAATACATTCCTGGAATGGTTAACCCGCAAAGGGGTTGGACAACAGGCTGGAGAAATGTATAAAAGCCTGAATGTCCCAATGTACAGTCTCTCACTGAATACATCGAACCCCGTTGAAGTTTGTTGTGTTGTACTGAGGGCCGATAGCTATCCGATTAGTCATTGACTTTGTCATTGCTTGACCTTAAAATAAAGTACTTTGTATGTTCCTTTGTAACCAGTGTTTGGTGTGTTTCCTTTGGGTTTCCCGGCCACATATTATTTTTTCTCTTTTCACAAGTGGAGTCGGGCAATTGAGGAGAAGAAGCAGAAGTGGCATGAGGAACAGGGTAACGTGATATCGAGGTTAAGGAAAGATGAGGTACATAGAGTGCAAGTGGGAGTATAAAGGGCGATGTAGACAGTAAGGTTCCTACATCGCCCTGGAGACTCTGAGGGAGAGCATGGATGGATTTGAAGATGAGAAGAAGGAAATTAAAGAGAGTGCAATGTTTCTTTGAGAGCCAGTGTGGCATGGTGGCTGTGTGCAGAGGTGGGGGTCGGGTTAAGTTGTAGAGGGTGAGAGTAGCCAAGTGTAAGGCTTGGCTACTTACCCCTGATGGGTAGAGAAAGAGTAGTGGGTAGATCAAGGATTAAGCCCAAGCAGCAATGGGGGTTACGGATCACAAGAGTGGAGATTAATGTTTTAGCTGAGTGGTGGAAGAGGTGGGGGCACATTTTTCTGTTGTGGGGGAGGTAGTCGTAAAGGAGTGTTGGCGTTGACGGTAGCTATGAAAGAGGAACCGGAGAGTACGAGCCATGGGTAAGTGAATGAGAAAGTCCGGCCAGCGGTGGGGGTTGTGGTGGATATGGGAGTTTTGAAAGAGGGCCTATCAGGGCTTTGGCATACTTCCCAGCCGGTTTCACATGTGCCTAAGAATGCGTTTGCAGAATCCCAACCTCTAAAATGCATGTGTGCTTTAGACTCTTTTGGCATACCCAACTGCCTAAAATTCACTTGTGCCCAAAGCTGCTATGGCATGTTTCCCCAACTACAAAATTCAATTGTACCTAAGACTGCTTTGCTATGTTTGTGATTGTGAGCTGTGGTTAGATGAGTGAGAACGTCTGCAGGGTGGATATGGGAATTTGGAAAGTGGCACTAAAACGGCTTTGGCACACTCCCATGCCTACAAAATTCGCATGTGCCTAAAAATGCGTTTGAATAATCCCCACCTCAAAAATGCATGTGTTCTTGTGACTGTTTTGGTCTACACTTCTGTCTACAAAATTCACCTGTGCGTAAAACTGCTGCGGCGTGCCTCTCCAGCTACAAAATTCATGTGCACCTCAGACTGCTTTGACGTTTGGCATCCTCCTGCCCCTACAAAAAGAATGTGTGCTTAACACTGTTTCTGCTTTCTTCCAAGCTTCCAAAATGCATGTAACATTTACACTGCTTTGGCATTCTCCCGGTTTGGTGTTCTCCTATACAAACTTTGTGAGTACCTGCACGGGAGAGGTGATCATCTTGTGGAAAATGGCGTCGCAGTAGTCAGGCCTTGATAAAATGAGCTGTCTTGACTATTTTAATTTTGAGAGGCATGACAAGGACAGGGAGTATTCTTTTCAGAAGATCTAACCGGTAGTGTATCTTTTGAGTCACAGTATTCATTTGAGGATGAAGAAAAATTTAGAGTCAAACATCACTCCTAAAAGGATGCTTTTATTTAAAAGGTGGTAGTGGTGTACACGTGGCATTGGGCCAGAGGGAAGAGAGGTTGGATGCATAATCAATTCCCCCCAAAAAGTTCTCTGATTTGGAGCAGCTGAGGCAGCTAATTTTCTCGGTCATGGATTCTTGTATGAGGGTCACTTTTTCTTAGATATAGGAGTGGGTCAATGTTGTCATTGGTGTAAAAGGGAATAACTCAATTCAAGACCTTGTGCCTTTTACATAACTACCCCCCCAGCCACACTCCTGACAACTTCCCCAGGTTTTTCACCAGTAACCAGCCTTTAGGTTGCCTGAAATCTAGAAACCGGAATCTTCTACACATCTGTTCATCCTAGTAGAAAAGATTCTGTGGTAGAGCCTTACACGGTCCACAACTTGGGTGAGACCAACTTCCTCGACCCTGGGAGGTTTGGGGGGGGGGGGGGGCGGGGGTGAAGAATCTACTGCTTCATTTGGCGTAAAAGTAAAATCTGCGGTGACAGCAGCACCCTTTTCAATTGGCTCAATTTGAGAGAGTTCTCGCCTCAATACTGCTCTCAGCCAGTCATATGCTTAAGACCAATTTCACCATTATTCACGCAGGTGTTGAGTCTTCGTAGAGTTAGCTTCCTTAATTAAGGTTTTGCCAGTGCTCTTGATGTACATTCGAGGATGCCATTTGACTGTAGACAGCTAACACTGATCTGCTGCAGACCACCCCCCTCCATCCTCTCTGTCCCCACCCAATGAGAGGCATGCACTGCTGTTTACATCCCTAATTAAAATCCCTTAAAAAAAAAAGTCTTCTCTAAAACTGGAACATATTCCCCGCACAAACACCAGACGCGCCAGCTAAAATCTCTAACATGCAGACAAAACAAGCATTCACTCTCTGGGCACCAAGCGCCTGGAACACCCTACTACTCCACACCGGCCCAGCACCCTCCATCACCACTTCCCAAAGAGCATACCTCTTTGACCACATCTAAACCAAACACCCCACCTCCCATGCAATTGCCTGTCAATCCTTATCTTCCTATCCTGCCCTGAAAGAGTGTGTAACTTCTGTTTCACCTCTCACCTTTCGCCCTTTGTAAGGCACTCTGAAACCTTCTGGGGAGGGTCACCGCTAGACACGAATTAAAATGAAATAAAACATCGAGACGCATGAAATGTGAATTGTACGGTGATAGAAATGGCGACATACTGTTAGATTTCAGGATATAATGGTAAAATTGACAACACTGCCAGAGATCAACTCAACGCTATATATGCACCCGCGTCAAGTTATAGGACCATTATGACAAAGTTGGAGAGAGCCTATGTTTACGATATTGCACTCACCGTGTCCCTTACAGGGGTCAAGTCCTAAACATTAAAGTGTTGGGAGACTCATCAACAAACACAGTGTGATGTGACATCGCCAGAAATGGGCATATCAAGGTGAAATATGCACATTTAATTTAATTGGCTTTGCATAACCACCCACATTGCACAGGACGAATCGCATTTGCCTTTCAGACACACAAAACCAAGACAGGATATTTTCTTCGAATAGTGTTTTTGAAAACGTTAAAAGGTGTGCATGTTTTAAACTCCAAGAACCAATACAAATGTTTTCCCTCAGACTTGCAGTACCAAAATGGGATATTTCACCTTTAATTGTTTATTTTTCATCAGGTTATATAGCGCAGTGGTGACGTGTCCGGCCTGCAAACCTGATAACTGCCAGAGGTCAGCTTTAATTCATAAATTCAAAGAGGAAATCTAATGATTCTCTTGTAGCTTGGGGGGGGGAGGGGGACTGAGTCCACCACCTGAATAAAGTGGGGGGACTCTGTCCCCCCGCGTGTACCCTCGACTTGAGCCCTGGTCCCTTATGAATCTCATGGCTATTGTTCAACGGCATTATATTCAATATCTGGGAATCGACTCTTTAAAGACACTGTCAAAAGATATGCTATCAATGATGCACATGGAGTCCAACATATGAAAATTGACTGGCCCGATGGAAAATGCGAAAATTATCAATTTCTGGAAATGAATGCCCTAGTATTATACTCCATGCCCTTGCCCATATACCTTTTCCAAATGATACCATGCGTCGCTCCCTGAAGCTCATAACAGAATGTAACGATGATTTTGACAAGTTTGATAGAAATCATATAATACTGATTAGTCTCTGTCTGGGCCTGCTATTCGCAGCAAAGATTATTGTGCGAAATCATAAGAAAGCCAGAGTCAAATCATGTATGTAAGAGACTTTTAAAGCATGGAGAAGTGAAGCTATCCCAGGCAAATGGCTTTGCAATATGTCCCATACTGTTAAATGTATGTTATGCACTTACTCTGCCTGTGCAGACTATTATCGTCTCAGATGTTCAAGGGCTCTGAGCGACTGTTGATTTTCCCCCCATGTTTCCCACCCTCCTTGAGCGCCTTGAAGCGCTTGCCTGTGTATAGGCGCTATATAAATAAACAATACTACACAATACAATATGCTGGTACAAATAATGTATATCAAGCGATGGGGCACCGCAGCAGGTGGCCCAGAGTGGAAAGGCCTCGCTGGAGATGGTGAGCTCCGGTTTGGTCCCCATAACTTCCTCCGTCATTCCTTCCAGGCACATCGGGCCTCATTACGACCCACGCGGTAAGTTACCGCCTGGGTCGTACCTTTACCACCATGGCGTAAACTACGTTTATGCCATGGTGGTTGGTGGACTTACCGCCCCATTCCGAGGTTGGCGGGGCGGTAAGTCCCCAATCCCCATTTACCCTTCCCCATTCCCATTTTTGCCCCATAGGGCATAATGGGAGTGGGGAAGGCGTTAATTACGCCACCGTAAATTACGGTGGCGTAATTAACATCAAGGTCCCTTAGCGCCATGGATTTTAACACCTGCTAAAAGCAGGTGTTAAAACCTCCATGGCGCTAAGGGACCTCGGAATCGGGCGGTAAGGGTCGGCGCTGTTTACGCCGCCGTAAACCCCTTACCGCCTGAGTCGTAATGAGGCCCATCCTCTCACGGGCGCCACCCACACTAGCTGGCACCAGGCTTAGTAATCCCTTAACAGCACCGAGTTCCCCCGTTCAATATGCAACCCACATTAAGACCTATATTGGAGCAGGCGAGATGCACTTGCTAGATCTGCAGACATTTGGCCCGATTCATGGAGTATTTGCCCGGTTCGAAGTGACTTTGCACTGTCTACACAAACCCTGATTCATGGAACTGTGCAAAGTGTATTTTTGCGGTGCAAAGTCAGCGCATAGTCATTTTTACAGTTCAAAATTACTTTGCCTGGACTTTGCACGGCAACAATACACTTTGCACAGTTCCATGAATCAGGGTTTGTGTCGGCAGTGCAAAGTCACTTTTCAGTAGCGCAAATTCACTTCTAACCGGGCAGATATTCCATGAATCGCGCCCACAATATTTAGTCGACTAGCGGAAAGTTTGTGACATTGCTATAAGTGTATTGCTCCAAAGTGTGCAATAACCTTTAGTATCAAGCACTGCATTACCCCAGTTATTTTTATCTATTTATTATTATTATTTTTATTTTTATTTTACCATAAAAGAAGTAGCCGAGAACAAATTACAAGCAGCAGAAGCAAAAGGGCTCAAAAACATATGAGTAAGACATCAACCACTACACGAGATGAAGAAGAAAGGAGAAAAAAGATGTCTAAAGCAGCAACAGAGCTGGAATCAAACATGCAGTACAGCTCATGATTGTTCAGCAAATCCACTGTGCTCGCTCGAAATTCCACAGAGTAGGCACAGCACCGCCTCCTCGTGGCTGGGGGCACTGCGGTGAAATGGAGATGCATGTAGAGGTCATTTGGTAATTAACTGAAGCCCATGCCTTCTGGACATGACACTTACTGCGGCATCCCAGAAGCTGGCCAGCACACTCCTACCGGCCCCCAGAACACTACATCGACTGTTTGCAATACTGCGGGCCCTACTGCTCTCTGTCTTTATTTATTTATTTGTGATTGAGATATGTTTACCTTAAGAAACCTTTCAGAAAGTCCATCAATACTACAACATAAAATCCACCCTGAAATACATTAATTAGAAACATAATTGAAATATAGGAGAGCTGACATCATTATAAAATTCATTGTTACATCATATAAATTAAGATACACTCCACAACCACCTCCACAGATTTTCTGAATCATCCCTCACTTAAACACAATAGACTTATAGCTATGTTTTCAGTCTTCTGATAAGCCCAACCCCCCATCTATGTTCCCAAAAAGAAAATGTGCCCTGTTGTGGGTGCCAATCCTAAACAGACAAGGTGCTCTGGCACTTGTAGGGTAGCTTCATCCTGGAAAAGTGCTTGATGGCAATCATGACTTCACTGTTGTGCACAGAATGCGATCAGCTAGACCGTGTCTCTACATGAGGACTAGTGTGCATTCTCAGCTCACCGTCCACTTCTGTAGGAGGTATATTCTGATTGGTTGCAACAGGAGGATTGAATAATAGGTGATCAATCAATGGCGATGCTTATCAGTCACCTACATAAAACCAATAGAAAATCATACGAATTCTGGCGTTTTATGTAGAGCCTTGACACATGACGTCAGCATGCTCCCCAGGCCAGCACGTTGCGCTTGAGCTGTTCTCCCAATGTGATCTAGGAAACTTCGAAAAGGGGTAGAACTCTGCAGCAGGTGCAAACCCATTCATTTGCAGTTGGACAGGCAGCCTGATTCATGGAACTTTTTCCCATGGGATTGCCCCATTATAAAACACTTCCATGACTCAGGCCCTATGTTTTTTTTAAAGCAAGCCTGTGTGTAGGGAAGGTGTTTAATAATTGCCATGTGCAATTTTTCTAGGAAAGAAAAATGCGTATAGTGAGTGAGTGGCCTTAGCGAATTGGAGGCCTTCGGCGCAGTTCCTTCCAGAAACACGAATATCTGGAGAAAAGCAAAGACTGGTAATGAGGGTGGCATGTGTGTGTATTGTTTAATACCTTCAGGGTCAGAGTCAGAGTATACTCAAGAATGCAAATCCATCAGAGTAAGAAAATAATATGGAAAATAATATGGAGTGTGTTGAGGAATTATGCAAGAAAAAATGAAATATCATCACAGTTGCAAAGCATGGATCAGAAGTCAACCAATCAGAGCTAAGGAGGCCCATGACGCCATGAGCATGGGAGCCGAAGACCATCTCAGTGCAGAAGAATGGGAAGTGGAGGAGAGGCAAAGGATTTCCACAGCGAGAAGGACGCTTGCAAGCGAAGGGCTCCTCATCGCACAGGTGTAAAGCGATGTGCAGGTGTTCAAAACTAATCATTAACAGTCATCTAAGAATGCACGTTTTTAATGCTGGCATCAAAACATCAAGGTCAAGATAGCACAAGTCACCAAAGAGCCAGATCCGGTTGGGTTGTTCGAATGTGCAGCAAGTATGCAGAAGCGCGCCAATGAAACGCATCGCATGCAACTCTTGCTCAGACATTTGGACAGTGAATATCGCGGAAATTGGAGAAGAATTTACCGTTTGGTATACCGATGACCCCAGCACTAAATCCCAATAGTTTAGGGCTCCCTCCAAGAGAACCTCAGAACCAGGAGCAAAGCCCCTCTCACCAGTCAGCCCGTGGTTTCATCCTCTTGTCAAAAGACGCCTGGGATCCTTTTCCCAGTCCCCCGGCTCAGAAAGAAAAGCGTGAAGAGGTTTCTCTTTATACTTTTATTTCCAATCTAGGAGAGGGAGTGGGATTTTCTTTTGGCTTTGCAGCGGGTTGGGGGTATGGTCCAGATTACACATGTCCATCAGGCTTCCCTGCTCCACTTCGAACACACAAGTTCATGCTGGTGTTAAGCCAATGGATTGCTATGGAATCCTTCTGACCTATACACCTGGTTCAGGCAAGAGGATTGAATTGGAATCCATTGTAAATATGATATGATTGGTTATTTATAACGCACTTAATACCCAGAGGGTTCTAAGAGCGGACCCGGGGATCGTACCTGTGTTGCTGCGTGTCGTCTTGCTTCCAAGGCGAGGACGTTGCCCTTGTGCTATCCACCCAAGACAAACACCTTGTGCAATCATTATTTGTGGGCCGCATTTACAATTTTGCTGACACAGAAAGAACTTGTGAATTCTGTGACTGGCAGGTTTTCCAGGTCTGTTTCCACTCCATTTCAGTAATGACAGCTATTGCTTGAAGGGGAGAGGACCTTTTACACTGAAGTGCAAAATGAGCCCTTTGCTTAGGGGCAATACTAACTTTATGGAAATTCGCCCCACAATGATTTCAAAACTAGAAGGAATCAGGGTTGTGGGGAGTCAGTGATGGAAAGAAATCTGGACGTTTTGCCCTGGGTGATGTTTTACTGGTAACAACTGAAAAGAAAATGTTCCAAGGGTCCTGCGTGGTCTTTTTGAATGGAATCCATTTTGCAACTCATGGTGGCACAGAACTTTTGCACAATGGGACTTCCAAAATGGTTCCCTCCGCGCTATTTGTCCACCCACCCACCTCCCCTCCTCTTTTCTGCTTCTTCAGGGGACACCCACGGAATCCATTTGCCTCCACCTGTGTCACCCGCTCTCTCACCAGGGTGTCTCCTTGTGTGCCTAACCCCTGCGACACCCCTAGGAGCCTTGTGGCTGCCTCCTGAACTATCCAGTCTGCTTGTCCCCTTCCTTCCCATGTCACTGCACTCACCCCACATCCTTCACTGCTGGCCCATTCTGTCCTCTTTCCCTTTCCATGCACACAGAGGCGTTGCTAGGCGAGTGGCTGGCTGTAGCCCCAGATAGAAGCTCAGGGACTGCAACTAAAAGGCTACCTAGCCCAGAGTCCTCACAGTCCCGACATTAGCACAGCCCCAGATCTTTTCCAGACCTAGCAACACCCCTTCATGCACAGCCAAAACGACGTTTCATCGTGGATTATGTGCGACTTCCTTTTTCCTCAATGCATGGCTGGGAATTTCTAATAATGCAGCTTGGGAACAATTTTGCTTCTGAAAAAGTGATAGGTCAGTCTTTCGAAGACCTTGATGGGCTTTGGAAGTCACTCCCTGAGGATTTGGGTGGGATTGATCAACTCGTCCTTTGAAGGAAAATAATCGAAACCATCCTCTTTTAAGCCGCCCTCCATATATCTGTGTTGCCAGGCACTGAGATGCCCATCAGTCCACAGCGCTACATAACTGACATAAATTAAAAAACAAATCAAATCACAAATGTCTTTCTAGAGAGAATATATCAAAAACATCACTGTTCACATGAATCAAAAGTCCATGTTTAAGCACTGAGTAAAGCTGGGACCTGACTGGGAATAATGCAAAGGCACAGCCTTATGACGTGACATCAACGATCCATGGGGCATGACCTTTCGCGCCCCTCGTGTGGATACGTCAGGCATTAAAGGTACGCATATGAGCATGTGGGCGGATCCCGTGCACGCGCTTAGGCAGCACAAGTGCGGCACGCGCTTGCTGCAGCATCTCAGGCCCGCTTCACTCTCTGCTAGTGTCTACATAGCAGAAGCCAGTACGGGTCTGTCTGTGGCATAATCATCAAACCCTTATTAAATATATATATATATCTCGGTTACTTATATTGTGTTTCATGCCGGACTTCAGCCTCTAAGCACAGTACAGGGACTAGGTATCAAACCCATGCTGTTCAGAGTAGCTTTGTTTACAAGACCAGAGCACTGACTGCGTGCTGTCCTGCCGAGCTATTTAGAAATACAAACATGTATGACATGACCATACAGAAATAGTGAATTGGCATGTCAGTGTGGGTGATATTAAAGCAATGATCATATAGTATCGCTTTTTATTTAGTCTGCCATGCCAGGACATGTGTGCTAACACGTTCAATGGTGCTCAATGCCTCCACCTCAGACTCGGATGGGTGAAGGGTTGGCCCTGATAGTTTTCAGATGGCAAACTGGAAGGGTTCATGAGATCCATCATCACTGAGTATGAACTCTGTCGTGCCCATGGTTCTGAGAGCTCACGCCAGAGGACTCAAAACCCTCCCTAAGGCTATTAAGCTATTAAGAAAGCCAAAGAAAGAAACTGATTTTTGGGCTGAGTCCAGATTAAGTGGCGGGCAGGCTATTTCGGCACTGCGCATGGGGTAAGCGTGCATTAGTGCAACTTCAGGCACAGAAAGGAGTCTGAAGGTTTGTTCCGCAGGACCTGAGAGCCCCTCTTTTCATGCGTGATCATTTTTACCACTTACCGCCCAACTCGTAATGAGGCAGCAAGTATTTCATTTATTTCCCAGGAATACTAGCAAGGAGGTAGCGATGCCTTGAGCAAAGGTAAATATGAGGTTTACAAGAGCGGCAGCGCCAGTAGCGCAGCCAGAATACCACAGAGGGGTGAGCCTGCACCCTACACACCTGGGCATGGGGAACATGTACTTATAAGAGAGATATATTTACTTCATTGGAGTCAGTTCTTGCTCACCTGACCACCCCCAATTTTGAACTTGTATTTGCTGTTTTAATTGCACTGTAAAAATAAAAAAAAACAGGCGTTAAAAGTCCTAAATTAACTGTGTAAGGATGAAAGAATTAACGTTTACGGGACATTACCGCACCGGCCAGTGACGAGTTTGCTGGTGAGGGCTGGTCATTCCACCACCTTACCCTAAAAAGTCTCCGGTATTACAGGTGCTGGTTTATAACGGCACCTGTAATACCGCTAAACCCCCCCGCCCCCATGAAGTCCTACGGGACTCCATGGAATGGGGAGTTCCATTGTCACCCGGGACTTGGAATCCGGTGGACATTCCTCTGGACTGAGTGCCGGTAACGGTAATACAGTTTGCCAGTAACCTAGTGGATTTGCTGGCCGGATACTGGCAAACTGGTAGCTATGGTAGTGCTATAAAATACCATTGACACATAGGTAGGTAAATGTTTTCACTTCTGCAGCACAACAGTAGTCGGCATGGAAAATAAATACAAAGTGACAAAATCGGGAGCAAGTAAAGCAGCCAAACCACTGCACTGGCCACTCATCTCATCCAACTACTTCACACACACATACTTCTTCTGTACATCTGCACCCTAGAATCATGCTCTAAGTTTTAGCATTTTGCAATCCCATACAATGTATACATATGGGACTGCAAGTTCCAGAATACAATCTGCTTTGAGCCTAAAACCAAAGAATAATTGATCATTTCACACCTCTCATGGTACACCTTGAGATCTAAAGACTTAGGGCCTGATTCGTGGGAGCGTTTTTTCAATGGGATTTTCCCACTGGAAAAGGCTCTGTGAATCAGGTTCTTAGACATACTGCAAAAACCCATTCGCTATAAATTCACACTGTTCTAGTCATTTTTTGACACAGACATGCATTTTGTTTTTATGCACAATGGCCATCATAACTGCAATTCCATTCTAAAGGCTAACAGACTTTTGATATATCAAACATGAAAGTATTCCACCTCACCAGACATCAGGGTCCACTCTAAACACAGCTGAACAGCGGCCAGAAAGGCATTGGGAAATGAGTGTGGACCTTGGCCCTCAAGCCTGTCCAGGCCAATGGACGGCACATCCTGGCCGTCTACTTGGATGTCGAGAGGTCGTTCCCTTGATTCGATAAAGATAGTTCGAAACGTAACACAATTTGTCCTCTAACATGAGATTTGAAATGGACAATTGAATCTGACTCTCAAAAAAGTTGCTTGCAGCAAGTATATGAGGCATAAAGGAAGCAAGCATAACAATATTGTTTGTAAATGCAGTTATGGTGCAGCTGGCAATGCCCGTTATTCTCTCTCATATCAAATCGGGTTTTATAGTAAAGCAATAAAACCCAAGTAAGGGGGCATTACCAGTCAGATAACGCCCACGGTTGAGATTTACAAGCCTCAGTGAAGTAAGGGCTTTTATGTCGCCCAGGGGTGCATTACTCGAGCAGTAATGCCCCCCTCCAAGGGTTATATTGCTATTAGTACCTCGGCACATTGTACCGGGATACTAATAGAATATTTACTTGAGTGGAGAAACGGCATATAAACCATTTCTCAATTCGAGCAATAAAAAGCACAACAATGCACGCCATGAATCGGGGTGAAGGGACTACATGTAGTCCCGTCTCCCTTTCTATGGAGGCCATTAAAAAGATAGTAAAAAAAGAAAACTAAGAAAATGTCTGCCATGGATAGGGGCAAAGGGACTACAAGTAGTCCTGTCTCCCTTTCTATGGTAGCCACATGAAGAAAGGGAAGGATCTTTGAGGGACGCAGCGCTCTGAGCTGTAGCAGTTAAGTCTCGGGTGGGTAATGACCTGGCGAGGGCCAATCAGAACGATTGTTACAATCTGATGGTCCCCCGCTGAGTACTAATATAGGGTAATTATAAGCCTGCTAGGCAAAGTAGATGTAGTTACTATGAAGAGCAATACTTTGAAGTCCGCAAAATCATGGATCGATGATGTTGCATTGTGGGCCAATAGCTGAGTGACTGGGGCATAGATTAATGGTGAACAGGGATGTCCAAGAGTGCAACTGAATATAAATAGAAACAAATTCAGATACTCAAATTTCTTCCAAACCTTTTCGTCAGTGGCGGTGGAAAATAACATTTCCAGGACCACTACATCTTTAACCAAGGAACCTTGTCCGAGATGCTTGCCTGCCCCATTGCTGGGTCATGACCAGAGAGAGTACCAGGGATAATATTGAAATGTACGTACCAGGTACAACAGTAACCGAAGCAAGATGGTCACATTTATTTTAGGATTTGCAAGTTATATGTGGAACACTAAAGTGAATATGGCCATTCAGCTCCAGGCCATTCCGCTTCTCGCAAGAAGCAAAACGATGACCGTCTTCTACATCAACACAGAAAGGCTGTGCTAAGAAATGGCCCACTGATGGCAGCAAAGGAATCTTGAGAACTCCCAACCTTTAGCACACATGGCCAGTAGGAATTTGACAAGAGATGTGATCATTAGAAAATTGAGCAATGGAGGCCGGTGTGACACAGCTGAGCAGTACATCTCGTCACAGCACTAATAAATAATACATTCCTGAAAAAGCACCAGGATCGCATGAAACACGTGATGATGTGACAGAACTTCTTCTCCGAAAAACGGAACATTTAAGTACAGCATGAATCACAAACCTGACTGTCTTCTTTTGAAAATCCAAAAAGACAGACTGAAATACTCTTCAATTCTACTGCTTTGGAGGTGTCAGTGCCCATAACTGCTAACCGTTTATGCTCTGTACATAATGACATGGTTGATTCTGGTTTGGGGGTATGCATATAGACATATGATATGCACACCTCTACTCACTCCGTCCATGCAGATCTCACTACTAATATGAGCAGGTATTTTTACTATGCACTTTACTAACCCAAGACTTTAAAGGTTCCTCAACCTCTATGTTTTAAACCTGTTCCCTGCAGCAACTTATCAGCAATTACATGTTTCTGGTTTGGATCAGCAGGGATCACAGTCTGGTGTTGATGGTGTGCCTTCTATTGGACAGTATATTTTCCACTACCCACCAATCTGAAGGATTAGAAGGAACAGCTGGTTCTTAGTATTCCCCAATGTATAAAATCCACTGCTCTTGCTGACAGCCTCATGCACGTGACTACTCTGTGGAGGGGCCATTGTTTCCATGGCCATTTTGCTGTTTTTGGAAGATCAAAAACTCATAAGGATTGGCATCAGTAAGGCCATGGGCACTGTAAAGCTTCTCTTCACGAACCAATGCTCTTCTAAAAGTAGAATGTAAGAGATGGCCAGATCCAACTGAGGCAAACAGACCTGGATTTGCAAGAGCAAGGCTCTCACTCTTGCCAACTGTGCATGGCCCTTTAATTTCATGTGTGTCAGATTGGCGTAACAGCTATGCTGACACATACAAGGCCTGCCAGGCCTATGAAGCAGCTGGAATTTGACCGGCAACCTCCCATAAGCAACACACATTACAACACAGAGTAAATGAAAAGGGGACACAGCGCCCAATCTAGACCTGCAAATGTAAGCTGGTAAGGCAGGTACTACAACCCTCTGCACCTTACGATTCCCCTTCAGCCGTCTATCAACAGGACAAAGTGACCGCCACATTCAGAAGGGTATATAAGGCTAGATTATGCAGATGTTCTCCCAAAATTGCCCACCTTGAGCTCAAGATGAACCCTACCTCCCACAGAGCCATAACCATCTCCATAAAGCTCCTGGCAGGCCTCAAGAACTTCCAGGCAGCCTATTCCATGGTCTTAATCCCAGAAGCTCTACTGTTCAAAATCCAGCCTCATTTAAGAGTGCCTGCTGTTCCTCACAGTGTTTCCGTCTCCAGAACATCCCCACTCGGGGCCTATGTAATACCTAAAAGAGTGTATCCTCTCCTCTTCCCTTGTGAATCACTTGAATACACCTTGGCAGTGCAGGAAGGCCTAAAAGCATGTGACACTAGTGCCACACATCCGGTGTATACAAGCCTTGCAATGGACAACTGTCCTGCTAGTGCAGGGGTCTGCAACCTTTGGCTCTCCAGATGTTTTGAAATACAGCTCCCATAATCCTACACCATTGACTATGCTGGTTAGGGCTGATGTGAGTTGTAGTACAGAAAATCTGGAGAGCCAAAGGTTGCAGGCCTCTTTCCAAGTGTGTTGCCTTCAATGTGAATGTTTCCTTTGACCCAGTGAGCCTACCATGTGTTATGTTACAACCTTAGGTTAAAGTTAATTCTGTCATACAGCATTCCAGTAGTTTATTTACCAATTCATCACGTACAAACAAGGGAGACACTTGTTTTCACTTCTCGACCCAAGACCAGTCTGGTATGGCTCGGGGAGGGGCAGGGGGAGATCATCTGGTAAACTATTCTTTTGTGACCCCAATTACTCATTCGGCACACAGTCAATTTCTGGCTGTGACACCTGTGAGAAACTGTGTCTCCCTGGCTAGTCCCCAGGGATCATCTAGGTGGCCGAGACACAGCCATCGCTATTGGATCCAGTTCCTGGGGGTGCATCAGTGAGGGAGGATCACCTGGATGGGGGGTCTTTGGGGAGTGAGACACCGACAGGCGAGATGCGGTATCCCCCTTCTTTTGACTCCTTTTCCCCATCCTACCACGTAGGATATTCCAAAACACTACCCCCCCTTTCCACACAAACACTTTCGCACAACACGAAAGGCAGTGGACTAACACCACAGCCGTTTACCTGACATGTCAAAATACCAGGGTCCGGCAAATTTAAGCAATTGAACAGAATCACACACACCTGACGGCCCTTTCCCTTCCCCACAGGGATAAATGCTGAAGCACCTGAGCACAGGATGAGCAAGGCAGACCACACAACATGAGTGCTATCTCAGCACAGCAGTTCAAGAGGAGGTGAAAGACAGCGAATACCGAGAGGGTGACAAGGAGAAGAGTGACCTTGCCCTTTCCAATCAAGGCCTGTGAAACCTCTGCAGACGGAAACATAGGTCGGCAAACAATAGCCAGTGTGTGTTGCAGCAGATGTCCACAGTAAGTGAGACCCTCCTCCACTGATAACCAAGCCGAGGAGAGACGCGGGTCTCTGTGGTACCAACCTTGACTCAAAGGAGAAGAAAGCCAAGCAGTTCATCATAGCCGGTAAGTCAAGGAAAAAGTTGATAAGAAACCGAACTGTGTTGAACGATAAATAGCCAACGGCTTAATTGATCTTTGAAAAGCTAAAGAGGGGGAAAACCGGCAACAGAGTAAGCTGGCACCATGTAGGTGCTCAAGCAGGATTACTCTGGGCGATTACCCGAGGGTAGAAAGACTACCATAAATAGAAGCCCTAGGGAAGAGGCGAGAAGAGGTAAAAGTGGTCATAGAGGGGTCTTGCAAAATCCTCTGTACCGTCGAAAGTCTTTGACCGACAGATGATTGAGAAGCTAAGGGGAATTAATCCTGCATGGTGAAATTAGTGCATGAACAGTTTTACAGAGGTTGGCAAGAGTGAACCCGGTGGAGTGATGCTTACAAAAAGGGGCTAAGCCTGAAGTCCCTATGAACAGTGTGTTGACAGAAGTCAACCCAGCCAAGCGTTGTCCACAGTGAACTGTTTTTGTGAAAGTAAGAAAAGTCATAGTGAACCCGGAAGAGGGAGGCTGACATCTGAAAGGAGTCCGAGCCTGAAGGAGGGAGATCCAGGGGTGGAAAGTTACCACCCAAAGGTTGATTAAAAAGGAAATTGTTCAGTTTAGCTGTTGAATATGATTTGTGAAAGGTCTACGCCCGGAAGAGGGAGAGCCCAGGTGCGAAGCCTGAAGAATGGTTTAAAAAGACATTAAGATTTGTGAAAGCCAGAAGCATTGCAAAACAAAGGGAAGGGAAGTGTCGCCCTTGTCATCTGGGGTCCGAGTCCAGCCGAGGGAGATCCAGGGGTGGAAATTTATGACCCAATGTTACTATTATCGAAAGGAACTGTCTTGTTAATTTGTTGAATACGACTTCTGAGGGGTCTGTGCCCAGAAGAGGGGGACACAGGGGTGAAGTCGTCACCCAAAGTGTTCGTAGAACATCATTTTATGTTTGTTTGTTGAGAGCATCAGACCTTGAAGGCAAAGACTTTTTCATTACAACGAAGCTTGACCATCAAAGAACCTGATAGCTTGTACGGAACTGTTAGCTCGTGCTGGGAAGGCTTGAGCGTGTGCTGTGCTCCAAAGTGCCACCTTGTCCCGTGCTCTAAACGTGGGGAAGCGAGACCCCCGGGCACTTACATCCTCACTTATTATTTGTGAACATGTCTTTCTTTATTGAAACCCTATCTCACACTCTTTATGTGATTAGTTGTAAGGATTTGGTAATAGTTTTTTTTTTTAGTATAAGCCCTTTTTATTTGACACAACGCCACTATGACTGCCTTATTTTTCTTTTGGTGGTCAGCGCTTCCTCCCATCTAAGATTTAGGTTTAGGTTAGGTGTTTTTCCACCTTGCATTCATTGTTCAATAAACACTCTTGAACTGTGATCACTTGTGTCTGTCTTTACTGTTGCCACCATGAGTTCCTTACACACCTCACTCAGCAACCATAGCATTACAGTAATGCCCTACAGATATCCCCAGGAGGGAATCCAGTATTATTATCTGTTTAATAGCCCCCACACTCCCAGGAACTCTTGAGCACATCTTAATGCCATCACGGATACACAACATGGCTTAACATGATACCTCCACCAAACTCGAAACAACTTCCATAAATGTTCTGTTGGCCAATAAGGGAAGCTCCCGTCCCTTATTTTGATGACATTTTCTTCTGGACAACACAATTAAAACTATACATTCATCCCAACGACCACTATCACCTTTGCTATTTACCTACGTACTCTGTGTTAAATCTGTATGTTTTTACATCCCCGCAGGGGCGTTGCTAGGGGGGGGGCTAAGGGGGCTATAGCCCCTGATCTTTTGGTTGTAGCCCCGGATAGAATCTCAGGAGCTACAGCCAAAAGACTAGCTAGCCCCCAGTCCCAACAGTTCCGACATCAGCTTAGCCCCGGGTCTTTTCCAGACCTAGCAACTGCCCCGTCTCCCCGACTTCCCCCATTCATGGAGAATGGTGTGGGTAAAACAGGTCAGAGAAACACGGGGCCCTCCCCCGATGATTCTCCTGCCTGCCCGTTTCCAAGTAGCATTGCTAGCAGTGGGATTGAGGCTGTCCAAGAGACTGCATCCTTTTAGCCTACTTGGGTGTTTCTCTTATGCTCCCTTACCTGTCCAGTTAAGACAGTTCAGTGGGGTCACTGTGTGCCACTGATATCCTCATGCAGTGTGACATCACAGATACAAATCCTGGCAAGGACCACTCAGCCCTTTATTCTTCCAAGACCTAATTGAGTCCCATGTAAAATGGGCTATAACAACAGCAATTATGACAGCGCTTAGAAGCGTTGTATGAAAAACTAGATATTAGTAGTAGTAGTAGTAGCAGAAGTAGTAGTATGATGTGTACCTGTTCCCACCTTGACAGAGTTTCATTTCATTTCATTTCATTTTTATATAGCGCCGGTAGCCCAAGGGCATCAGGGCGCTTTAAGCGAACAGAGACACACATAGAACACAGAAAGAGGCCAATCCAAAGCTGAACCCTGAAGATGTCCCTGATCCAACTTATCCCGGTTCATCATCTGAAGAGATATGTTTTCAAACCCTTCCTGAAAGCAAGAAGGTTTGTTTCAGACCTGAGTGTTTCCGGAACACTATTCCACAAGCTGGGCGCCTGAACCAAAAAGGAGCTGCCCAACCCCGATTTCAGCTTGAATTTGGGAACGATTAACAGGCATTTACCCCCGGAGCGAAGACTTCTACTGGGGGTGTGAAGCACTAACCTCTTTTTTAAATACTCTGGAGCAGAGCCATAAAGGCATTTATGAACCAGGCAGAGAGCTTTAAATTTTATACGATCCTCTACTCTTAGCCAGTGTAACGCCATTCTATCTTTAGTGACATGGTCTCTTTTCCTCAAATTTTTGACCAGCCTAACCGCGTTATTCTGAATCACCTGACAACTAGAGACATCCCTAGAGGAAGCCCCTAGCATCAGGGCATTACCATAGTCAAGTCTTGATAATATAATGGCTCTGGCTATGGTAGCCATGTTGCCCTCATTAAGGTAAGGCTTAATGGCTTTCATGAGCCTTAAGTAATATGCAGGTTTTTTGTATGCGTGTTTTTTTGTAGATAGCTAGTCTGAGCATGAGAGTCTACCACTGCGTTAACCATCATTCCCAGAGTCTTCACTTTCTGGACTACCTGGATAGTGGCGTTCTTGATTTTAAATGACTTATACTCTGCCCCCAAGTTGGCAAGCTGACGATTAGATCCAAACAGCATAAGCTCAGTTTTGGAGTCGTTCAGACGCATTCCAATTTGTCTGCATCCAAGCATGAATTATCTTATAGACCCTGGCTATTACTTCACTGTCTGCGTCATGATGGCTGCCATCCAGTTCCAATATGAGTTGGGTGTCGTCTGCGTAATTTGTAAACGACACCCCCTCCTTCACCAGTAAGCTGCACAGAGTGCGCATGTATATGTTAAACAGCATTGGGGACAGGCTGGCCCCTTGTGGGACTCCAAATAAAATATCACAGGGATCGGAGAAGCTACTCTACTCTTGCACTACTGCACTCCCCAAATTTGTAAACTTACAAATGTGTAAATGTGTACACTTTTTTGTCATGGCATGCTTTTAGTAGATTCATCATATGGTTCCATGGTTCAAATATTATATCTCTGACCCTTCTCATTCTTTTTTTTTTAATTGTGATATGGTTTATAAAATAAGCAAACCTTTCACGAATATATATAAAAGGAAACAAATATATAATAATTAACGTATAAGATGTCCAAAATAGAATCATGAAATACATCAAAAGAAGCTGTAGATAAACAATCAGTCCAATATTACTTAAAATAAAATTCATACAATCAAAAGGTTCAGTTTACACATTTAAAAGGACAACACTTCAGTCAGGAATCTACAAAGAGTTCAAATTAATTAAATACTCTTTCCCTGCATAAGTCGGGACCATAGAAATTCACCCGTCTGCCTAAAAGATACATATACATACACATACATATATGCCGATCAATAGATGGTAAGATGCTTAAGAGTTTTTAGTTCACCATCATTTTTGACAGTCTGCAACAGCGAGACTGACCTGCTCAAGAGCTCCACATACCAATACACTTAGCAGTTGACAATTGATTTAGCTTAAACGCAAATACACATTTCTTGTTTTGGTGCTTGGAAAATGAAGAAAGTATGTAGGTAGAACCACTCTTCTTCTACCATACTGGGTATATTCTGTGTAAGTTCTATATGAATTTAGTAGGTCTACCGTTTCACACCAATCAATTGCATAGAGTTTATGTTTAATTTTGGTTGGATTGGAGATAAATTCCTCCTGTTGTGACTGAATGTTAAGAAGAAGACCAGACATACACTCTCTAGAACAGTTAAGGGAGTGTACAGACTGCACATGTTCTATCTCTCCCAAGTTAACATACAAAGAAATTGGTGGTGGAATAATCATTGTAGGGTAGGTGGATAATTGTCTCCCTCCATAAAACCTTATCCTGTAAAGAGGTCAAACCGAATCTGTGGTGTATCACCGTGTTTGGGATTGACAAAAACATTTTTGAGTTTACCTTCCAGATATTACCTTGAAGACTATTTAGATACAGCGCTATTTCCAGCAAGATGATATCCAAGCCACAAAAGATCACTGGTTCCACTCTGGCCAAGTAGTACCGGTGTAGAGGGAGAAGGGCTATTAGCAATTTTGACTTTGCTCTAAGGCCCTCCTTTAAGGCAGCTATCAACATGTATTTGACAAGTTGAACCCCGGACACTTAATGGACGAAACCCTTCCCAACGATTGATCACCAACTGTCCAGACCATGGTTTTAGGTCTGGTATGAGTGGTATAGATCATAATTTCCAATGTCACGCCACTCACTAAAAGGTGATTTCTGATGGCATAATCTGAAGACAGGTTCTGTTTCCTTTGGAGGCCAATGGGTGTCTTATCAAAAAAGTATCATATTGTCTGCAAAGGCCAACCAATTTAGTTTAAAATGGCCTAATTTGATGGCACAAGTGATGTCCTGTGACCACAAGCTGTCAATGTCAGCGATGTATACATTGAAGACGGTTGGGGCCAAGACACAGCCCTGCTTCAAGCCGATACAAGTAGCGATAGAGCTTGACATCAATCCCTTATTGGTAGGCCTGATATTTATTGTAGTACCACTATGCAGGCAAAAAGGATGTTATCCAAGGGGGAAGGGATTCCCTTCACCAGTAGTTTGATCCACAAAGTTTTGCGATGGACTACTTATGTCCATTGATGCCATAGAAGATGTTCCCATATTACCCTTTGTAACTTCAGTCAGGATGTGTAATAAGATAGTTCCATTCAGGGAAGTACCCAAGCAAGGTCTAAAGCCAACCTGATACTTTGAAAGAATTCCAAGAAGAGCTAACCATTTATTAAGGACGCAAAGATCTTACAGGTAGCATCTAGGAGGGCTATGAGCATATAGCTGGATGGATTGGTGACATCCTCTTTCTTGTAAATTGCAATGATGATTGACTCCAACCAAAATGGGGGGAAACGACAAGTTATCAATATCTATTTAAACATGGCCACTGGGATCCCAGCCCAAAGGAATGGATCGGCTTTGATGATAGCTGGAAAAAGACTGTCCAGGCCAAGAGCCCTAGATGGCTTGTATTTCAATATTACCCACAAAACATCTTCCTGCATCCAAAGCGTATCCCCACTATCTGTGTAATAACCATCCTGAAAGCAGACAGTTGGATTATTTACGGGTTTGTCAAACAAGGCAGAGTAGCATTCAACCCAGGACAGTTCTTGTATCGGGCATGTTAACGATGGCATATCACAGCCAACAGTTCTATTTGTTAAGGTCCAGAATTTAGCAGACTCTGGACATTGTATAGTCTCAAGCATATATCGATTATCTCTATTATGCAATTGGATTTTAAATGATTTGGTGTAGTTTTTATATACTTTAATGATTTTCATCTTCTCCATCTCAAAAGCTTCTCTGGTGAGGGTGTGATCATGCAGCGATTCCCTGAGCTGCCTCCTTTTACAATTTCTTTGCATGATCTATCCTGCAGTCATACAAATGAGAAAGCTTTTTGAGCCCGACCAATCACTGTCATCTCCTTTAAACATGACAAAATAGGTGCTTTAAAGCATGCAACTTAGAAAATATCACTGCAAACACTACCTCCCTCAACCAATAGTTTGATCTCAGCCATACATTTCCTGCATAAAGCTGCATTCCATTTAATGCTTAAACCCCTCTGTAAACAGAAACCAAAACCAGAGCAAGATGCAAGTCATGTAGGGCAACCGGACAATTAATGGAAAAAGACAGTATTTAGTGGTCACTTAAGCCAATGTTCATCAGAGTCAACAGGGTACAAAACAGTGTAATATCCAGTGATATGCAAACATGGTCGATCCAGGAGGAATGAGCACCACGTCGCCAACTAAACGTTTGGGCGTCCATCTCCCCCTTTGGTAAACAGAGGCCCAGATCTCACCTATGCATGTAAAAGTCACAGATGATCGTGGTCCCGAGCCAAGTCTTAAGAATGACCATGGACCGTAGCCCCCTCTGCGCATTCTGCGTTGACGTCCCCCCCAATAATGATGTTGTTAGAATGGCCATGTTCCAACCAGTCACTGATTATCACATCAATAGCTAAATGACAGGAGCTATAAGTCATCTTGGCAGTATTCCAATATAAATTTATAATAAGCAATTCCATTGACAGACTTTCCAAAGTTAAACCCACTGGTTGAAGACCCTCATTAGTGGAGCACATATCGTTGGGGTGTGCCTTTAGGTTTAAGTCAATGGCAACAACCAAGCCCCCCCAAAGGACGACCAGAGGGACCCCTAGATGCCACGTTCGAATATGTTTCAAAGCCGTTAAGCACAAAGTGTTCTAGAGCCATAGTTTCTTGGAAACGCAGTTTATGTTGATCTTAAAAAGTTCTGTTCAAATTGAAAGCATTGAGGATAGTTCCAAAACAGCAGACATTCCACAAAAAAAGCTAAGATTGGACAGGCTAAAGATTATTAGTTAGACATGTTTTTTTACTAGAGCTTTTTTAATGCAGTGTTTAATTGTGTCTCTTTTTACTAAGAATATCAGTCACCAACCTCCCTGTACTGACACCCAAATATGCTTTAATAGCCATTGACGCCTGTCTGAACCCTGTAGTGCCTTGTTTGTGTCATGCTGGACTCTTATTTCTGCTTCTCAGGGCACCTCGAGGCTTATGTGGTAAGATGGTTACAACCGTGGATGAGTCCCCAGAGTCTACATGAATCTGGCCACGGTATATTGTATCCCGAGATTCAGAACCCAGAGAGGGGGAGAGACGATTAGAATCATCTGTGCTCATGCCGAGATTGGAAACAAAGTGTAAGCGACTAGAAGGTTCTGAAGCAGCATGTACTGTCTAAAACACTGTACCAGCAAGATGCAAGCACGAAAAGAGGGTGTGTTGCGCATCTCGCAGAGGAGTCAGAACAGACGTGCAATGCAAAGGGTTAGACGTCGAACAGTAAATGGTACTGTCCTACGGTTGTAAGGATCAACAAGAGATCCTGATAAACAAGACAAGAACTTTATAACAAGAATCTGTCTTAGTAAACGTACAGGAAGAAGAGGGTAACACGGCCCCGACCACTAGAAAAAGATTGTGACTGCAGATTGTACGGCTCGCAGGAGCATAGTAGACCACACAATGCACACACTGTTATGTAGAACTTGTTGAGTGTTCAGAAGGAGCAGGAGCCCCTGAAGAAGTTCTGTGGAGTGTTCTCAATGATGTTAGAATGAAACATGTTGGGTAAACAATAGGTGGTTGGATCTATATCATGGTCTATAACAATTTTCCAATTTCACAAAGTTAGGGTGAGAAGGTATTAATTGTCAGTATTTAAAACGTGAACTGAGAAACACGCTGCACTTTATGATCAGGTCTTTACAAGTGTGTATTCATGAAGATGTTTTTTATGTTGTACATGGTTTTTATCTAATGTTCTGTTGCTGCTCGACCTCAGTGTGACATTGCCCTGTTAAAATGTCGGATTGATTACCTTTGAAAATAAATATTGTATGCGGAAAATTAGTAGTCACTCTGTTCTATGTTAGCAGTCCAAACAGGTGTCAAGTGTAGATGAGTTTGTTGACCCACGGTAACCTGTGTTGCTGCAGGATAAAAGCCCCTGGGATCTCCTAGAGTGGGTTGAAGTAAGACCACCATGTAAACAGCAAATTGAATAATTTACAAAAATGTGGGGGTCCCTCGCCTGCGAACGAACATGGGCAAAATAATGTGTTCCCGACTCAGAAGGGGTTGGTTGCACCAACAATGGCAGTCCATCACTAAGATGGAAGGCAATTCTCCTCTGAATAGGAGTACCGTAAGCAACCCCAGACACGTGTTTCAGCCTTGCCGGGCTTCCTCAGTGAGGTGAAGGGGAGTCCCTCGAAGCACAGTGAGCAAGGGGTCCACGTCCGGATTGTTGTTAGTAACATATACTTAAACCCCACGTTTTACAAAATGTACAAAAAAGATGGATCCCCTTTACGGACATGGCACAAATAACTAGTTCTAAGGGATGTTTCACACTCAGGAGGGTCTACCACCATGCAGTAGCTCTCTACACAGAGAAAAAATATGTATTTGCATATCAGTCTGTTCCCACCAATGAGGGCACTCCAGCTCCGAAATGCTGGGCAGTAACTAAATAAATAATGAAAAGCATGGCATCTGTGACAAAAGGTGAACTTCTAATAACATCGTTAAAGAGCCGTCGCTGGAACAGGAAAGACCATGCCTCACCCTACCTCCTTTAACTCTGCTGTCTCCATCTCCACCCCCTCGTGCTGTGGAATGGTTCTGTGTCCTCCATTTTCTCCACGGAGAACCAAAATATTTGGATGTTCTCGATGCTCCTGTAGAACAAAACAAAGGCAAAATGGCGATTAAAAATACAATTCAAAATTCTTCCCAGAGTCTGAAAGAGAACAAAAAAAAGCTGTATCGATAACAGGAGCATGGGCAGCCAAAGAGCGGTAACATTAAGATGAGTCTGTAGACCATGGAAACCTGGCTGGATTGTACTAATTCATGTGGGCGCTCTACTTATTAGAATATTCCTCATGGGGAATGAACTCGCCCCACCTTTCCTATTCAGCAGAGCGACTCTCGCCAGCATTCACTGCGAAAGCAACTCTGGTTAACACATTTCATAAATGTGAACAATTATGTTTTACATTGTGTGTTTGCAGCCCTGGGATGTGCTAGCTTCCGCTATAGGCTGGACGGCACAGTATGGCAGAATATTATCACGAGAGGCGTGATCCTGGCTTAATATATAGGGAGAGACCCGCCCCATGTTCATCTCCAGTGACATTGATAACGAGGCATTATAGCCTGGGGGTCAACTGCTCTAACAGGGGTTATCGGCCCCCATTTATGGTCTGAGCCTGAGGCGAAGCCGAGGGCCCATAACACCTGCTGCAGTCCTTCCCGGGCTGAAATGACATTATAAGATGGCAACAACAGATAAAAACAGGTCAGAAAAAAAAGAAAAAAGGGGGAGCATGCCCTTGGAGCATTGCCGTGAGCACTGCCCGATTGAACGCTGGCTATTTATTTATTTATTTATTTATTTATTTATTTGCAACGTGTTAGAGCACCGAAGACCCGAAGGTATCACGGCGCTGTTACGAGTTACAAAACAGCAGCCGGTGTCATGGTTGTAACAGTGCTAAAGGCACCCGGCTCGCCATTGTTTACAGCACCACGTCATCGTTCGATAGTTATAGAGGCACTTAGCGGGCCTGCGCTGTGTGAAAGAGTACCTATGCCTGGGAACCTCGCTGTGCGGCCCTGCACAGCATGTGCAAAGTCTCGCATGCGCGTTCTCCTAGGTTTGCTAACATGTACGGTGAAATCTCCACACCCATCCACCCACGTTCATCTTCGCACTGGAAGTATTCTATATACTACTAGCGGATTACAAAACCCCACATAAATAAATAAAAAATACATGCTGTGCTGTGTCACCGCCATACTGGACTTACTACACCGAGCTTTTCACGGCCGGGTAGTGGCATATGTGCCCCTGTTAGGGGGGGGGGGGGGGTTGGGGGAGGGCGGGCTCACCAGTCCACGGCCTGCTTGAGGGGAAAGGAAGAGAGCAAAAGATTACATAATAAGTGAAGCAGGAGAAGGGGGGGGGCGTGGCTGCAGGAGGTTATTTTTATAATCAGAAGACGCATATGGCAAGGAGGCTGCATTAGTTAGAGAACACATAAAAGCAATTTCGTATGACTGATGACTTCATCTTTTGAGCAATGGATGTTTGTGCATAGTTACTCAGGATTGGGATTGTGAAATGGAATCAGTCTAATATAGAATTCATCAGCAACTAAATACAGACAACATCAGCATTATAATATAGTATCCTTGTGGGGTTAGTAAACGCGAAGGCAAAGTATCAAACATATTTAAACAACAATAGGTCCACGTTTTTTTTTAAAAACAGGATGAAGATAAAAATCCACTTTTCTACATGTATTTACTCCACAACACGGAAGTGATGAACGACATTAAAGGCTCGTTTTTTCCTCCTGGTTCTTCTGTTTATTTATATTGTAATCCCCGATTCTACTGTGTGACAGCTCATGTCGGTTATATCCACCAGAAAGCACGCGGACCTTTCGGGCATCAGACATTATTAGTCCTCCCCGTTTTCTTTGGAATTTGGAAGCTGCCTGAGGCAGGCGGATTGCTTTAGCGCTACGGTGGCCTGGAGAGCCATGGCAGCCCGCGTCCCTTCCATGCAGGCTGTGCAGCTCCCTGCCCCCACGTCCCTCAGGACAGGGCCACCGAGGGTGGCGAGTGCAGCGTCAGCTGTTGCTAGGCACGCGCGTCCCCACGGAGTCTGCATCAGCTGTAATGGAAGAAGATGCGTGCTACCTGTGAGAGCGCGCGCGCGCTGCGTGCGCAGAGGCAATGCTTTCCTGCACTGGGTGGGGCTCCTTTGGGTTCCAAATGGCTCTAAATAAACCAGGGTGGCGCAGGCAGCAGGCGGGGCTTCTGCACAGGCATTCATTCTTTCAGTGGTGGCGGAGGCTATGCTCCTGGCATTCATCCCTTACCCCTCTGCATACTTGCCAACAGGACCCATTCCAGTCTGTAGGTGCTTATCCAGTCCTGTTTTTTCTTTGCATAACACCTTAACAAAGCTCACTTCCCAGTGTGCGCTGAAGAACTATAGCCGATCATTTATTTGGGTAATGCTTTTGTCCTGTTGACCCCGTCTTTAACAAAGACGGGTGTCTTTGTTCTTAAATCAGTCCAATCTTTTTGTCAAACTTTCCACAAACACAGGCCTTTCGGTGGATGGGGGTCTGAAATCTATAATTCCCCAAATCATTCCAATTTTTCTGTCCAACTTCCCCAACACAGACCAAAGTAGGGGTGCCGACGGGTCTGAAAAACAAACTGCTAAATCAGCTTGTGTTTATTTTTAACCAAAAGTGTGGGTGAAAGCATAATTGCTTTATGCATTTGTAACAATCGTGCGATCCTATTGCTAGCCTTTTAAGCCCACAGGACATTCAACATGTTTGCAGCACTACATCTATGCATGTGTTCACTGGCCAGCACTGATTATTTCTTGAAGTGAAATTTGAAGAAAGTAAAGAATTGTGATTTGTGCTCATCTCACTTTTGCGATTTATTTATGTTGAGAGAAGTTTATTGTGTTGTGCCATGAATAAAGTGGTGTTTGACATTTTCGTGCAAATTTTGATTACTATTAATTTAAATAAGTACACTGATCTTGGCTCGTTGGCAGCTCACGGGGAGGGAACCAAGGGCATGATATGCGTCTGAAGTAGGGCTGATTAGAAGAATCTGTTAAACAGTTTGTTGTGTCTCACCTTGAGTGGCGAGGGAAAGAACTGCCTGTGTTGATGGTGGCTTCTCAATAAACCGTTACAAACCGGTCAACAGGACAAGGATCCTCCTTCTTGCTACAAAAGGGTGAGTCAGGGAAATGTTCAGTCTTGCCAACTTCCAGAAATCAAATCTAAACCATTGAAGCCAAGAGACTGTTACCTCAAGGAGGAATCCATCGCTCCTCCCAGTGTCATACCAGTGGGGAGTGCCAGTGCTCTGACTCTTGGCTCGGTGGTGTACATTTTCTCCAGCTGTGGCCCCACAACTTTCAGACACCAGATCCTTTCAGTGTCCCTTGCTCCCGGCCCCATAAGGGTTTTTTCCGGATCACTCTCCTTGTTGGCCAGCAATAAGTTCCTGTCAGGCTAGGCCAATGATAGGAGCCTCTGGGTGGGGCTGGAGCACCCTGGCGAGGTTTGGTGAAGAAACGTGACCCTACTCTACAATCAAAGCTGTACAGTGGAGGAATTACTGCTGGGACTGTTTTTCCACAATCATTGTAATTTCAATCATTTGACAAAAAAAGTTAATTAATTTATTTACTCCTTTACATCTTTTCAAACAATTACTAAAAGGGCCAATGGGATTGGAACTCTCTGTGGTGGACTTGTTAGCCCCGGTCTTAGATACAATCTGTGGAATTGTCATGACTGAGTCACAGTTCTGCTGGAAGCAGTATTAATGTTCTTTCACAGCGCAACAAAGGGACCCTATTAAATAGACATGTCAGCATAATCGCGGAAGGGCAGTCCTCTATCAGAATGCAATCCGTCAATGCTCAGAGGTTCTTGGCTCAAACCTTGCACCACCAATCTCGTAAGAAAATACAATGGCCACTAATGCTTGTGATTTGAAATCCTCTGCCAGTGCCACATATCTGCATGTCGATGCACAGCGCCACAGTATGGGCAGAGAAGGCATGTTGGTTAGATTCTGAATGAGCAGTCCTGTGAGTGACTCAAGTTCTGCGCCACACATGGACAGAGTTGAGTGATGGCCACATGCTCAATGGGCAGTATGAGTTTGGTCTTGCGCCGCACTGTGGTGAAAGTGCAGATACACCGTGCATATTGCCAAGATGAAAAGGGAACCTGTGGGAGAGAAGAGGGGTATGGTATCACACATTGTCAATGCATCACTGTGACCTGAGAATTGAAATGACGCTGATATGCATTGTATGTCAATGCAGGATCGTGCATTCAGCTGAAACACAAAACATGGCACTGTATGAACTCTACATTGCTAAGTGCAGTTGACATGCTTGATTTGTCTATGTGTGTGCCCAGTTATGCAGCGGGATGCGTGGGTGCATGATGGAATTTATTGCATGTGTTGCCCTGGCATGGCAGGTATGTGCCAGTATGTGAACATGTGGCCAGAGTGGTGTGGCGTGTCTATGCAGACGTATGCTACGCAACCTATATTTTTTGTAACATCAGGTTCATGTGGCGCGTGGCTGGTGGCATAAACGCTGGTCTACTGCAAAACACGCGAGGTGGTGCCAGGCTGGTATCGTGGGCCCATGCCTCGCTCGCGCGGTCTGGGAAACCATTCAGACGCGGTGACTCGTAATCTCATTGAAGCACATGGTTCTGGTGTTCAGCCAGTTCACAGCTGTCTGTACACTAGCGGAAATGTGGCATAAGCAGATGGTTTCTTACAGCTGTTCAATCATCAAACTGGCCAATTGCATTTGCAGACAGGCGCTGTGGGTGTGGGCGCAAATCGCACCAGGCATCATTGGTTTGGATGCTCAGTCCACATCACACTGCCATATTGTGCAAGATGGAGCAGTGCAAAACCAGCTGGCACACGTTTTACGATGTGTACAGTAGGACTCGAACACTGCTGCCTGAGCATCAAAAACGGAATTTCAATATCACATGTGTGCTGAAAAACTGTACACATACAAGTGCTGAGCTGTACTTCCTCTGTGTGATTGGGCTTCAGGTGGGCGTCAGCATGTTGTGAAGTAAGGGGTATCCGGCATCACCTGTTAGATATGGCAAAGGTTGCCATCATTTGCATGCCATACGATGGCACACTGTGCAGTGTATGTGTGTGTTGACATCTCAAAACAGGAAGGAATTAAACCTCTCTCTTTTTCAAATGTGCCAGATACTCTGTATGGATGTGTATTTTTTTGCAATGTGTGATGCACGGTTATTGTTGTATTTACCTATAAACTGCATGCTGCCATAGGGTCCTACCTTCTGTTGTGCTGGCAGAGCAGACTGGCTATCATGTACTGCTCTGGGGAAGCTGGCAAACCCATTCAGTGTCAACGTGTTGGCATTGCAGATGGTCTGCACATCTATGTAGTTCCAGCGATCATTGTTTACAGTAAAGGTGTTCTGTGTGGAAGGGTTGTTGCAGGGCTTCCTGGTGCAGTCTAGTCCACCCAGGACGACTGCTTATGAAGATCATGCAGTCATCGATGAGGACTGATGCTATTAGAGATTTGATTGCTTTATATACATCTAGTAAACACTGATTTATAATATATGTGCTACAACTATGGATTTTAGGATTTTGATCTGTTTATGTCAGGAAAATAATATTAGGTCACCTTTTTTGACATATAGCATGTTGATATTTTGATAACATTAATGATCATTTGAAAAGTGTCAGGCAACACGCAATTAGTACATGACACCATCACATATATGATGCTAACTTTGGACACGTCAACCCATATTAACATTGCGTTCAAAACATTTCAGGGCAATGCAATGCGTCACACTGAAATGATGTCAGCAGGTTTATGACATCACAGCATGTGACGTTATCGCCCTGTAATACATATTAGAATGAATAAGCAGGTGAAACTCAAAGGAATGTTTTAGATATGTAGGCATATATTGACTCTCATCTCGTTCCTGTAGAGAAGCAGACGCGCATGTCATTTATAGAGCCCACGCCCTCACTTCCGTCATACTGGAAGCACAACAAGAAAACACTGTGACACCTGGTATTATCCCAATACCATATCGAAGATATGAGAGACGTTATGCGCTCAGACAACCAAATCGTATGTATCCTCGAACTGATGCAGGAGACATAATCCTACAAGCACCACTGGATATAGAAGAATTATAAGTACAGTCCGACAGATGTAAAGTGACGCCACTAAGGAGAGAAGATACGTGGACGCACTAAAACCGATGTATATCTAAAGAATGAAGATGTGACTGAAGCGTCATAGTGAACATATAAATGCGAACGTTAAGAAACCATGTACACTGAGAAGATGAGTGACCAGAAACATAATAGATGTATATACGCAGAAACGCAAGGTAGATGAGACAACATAGAAGCTTGCTAAAGTAGAAAATAGAACGCGAGTAAAGCAGACATGTTGAGAAAATGGATGTCAGCATTGTACAATAGTAAGTGAGAAGCCTTGAGAAGGGAAATCATGGCTGCATTGCTGATAGGCAACGAACTACAAATTTGTGCAGGAACAAAGGATAGTTGTTCAGCTCAGAATCAAGGATGTCGCAGTAAAAGCAACTACATGGCTCAAAAGGAGTCAAAAAGGATAAGCCATGTACATAGGACATATTTTTTTTAGATTAAGTAAAGGAGAGAATAATTGTGAGTGCCAAGTGTTATACAATTAAAGACGCAGAGAGCACATGCAGGATGGAGCAGCCACGTCTTCAGAGGCCAAGAAGAGTAATATACCCAATATAATTAAATCTAATAGCACTAAATTGAAAGGCACAATTGACAAAATCATGGTCTCCTCACATGTGGTCTAGGACCAGAAGACAAGGTCTATTCATAAAGCTTCAGACAAAAGATAGCAATGTACCTACATTCAGCAAGGTGAACTACAAAGTCTTGGTTTAGGGCCTAACTGATGAGAGATGGTAGGCTAATTAGCTAAGAAAGGCAGTTGGCTGACATTGTTCCCTTGCACCTGGGTTTTGTTGTTCATGGGCTGCTAACAAGCCGAATGCCCAAGGTTGGTAAGAGAGTGCCAACCAATCATGAGGGTCTATGTGATGGTGGACTATACATTGTTGCAAGTGCCTATCTGCTGCTACTATTACGTTATTATCTGTATTTTACGTAGTTAGAGGTGGTTCCAGGTGTGCCTACCAGATACAAGGCATCCAATTATGATACTAACATTCATACCAACTATATACATACATTTCCCCTAAGCAATCCCTCCAGCCAATAGGTTTTTACTGTTAGCCACTTAGGATGATGTCATAGCTGACGTATGTCAAAATATAAAATCTTTTGTGTAATTGAAATGCATTGAGAGTGTGTGAGCCACTATCTGTTTGCTCACCAGGTATCCCTTCTTCATTGAACTGATAATAAACTCGTATTGTGCCATCTGCCTTGAGATCATTTATTGTGGTAATCCCATTCAGCACTTTGACCATTCCAGGTGCTACTGCACATTCCTCTAAACAGAAACAGAGAAATCAACTTCAGAGTCAATATCTGTTTCTGTTTAGAGGAGCAAGAGGAGAGTCAATATTGGCCTATACATCTAAAACCTGCCCTTGTGTTTCTCCTGCTCATTACTTTGAGTGTGAATATTAGTCTATTTGTGGTGGGCAGGAACCACATTTTCTGCCCCATTGAGTGAAAGTACACGTATTAGAACACCATTTTACACTTTAAAAATGTTCACCACGCACACCGACAGTTTACCGAAAACACGTTAGCAAGGTAATCAGCTGCAACGTAGGAGAGGCGGCCCACACAGAGGCGTTGGACAAGCAGCTATGTGTACGCTTTTCAAAATATAATAGGGCTGCATTAGAGATCCATTTCTTTAAAAACCCTTACCTTTACATTTGTCACTTATTTGTCAGTGTAGCTTCAACACTAGAGCCACCACAAAGTAACATACTGGGCCTCATTACCCGGTAGGCGGTGAGCCATGGCGCTATTAGCGCCATGTCTCATGTCGGTAAAATACCGGCACCGCCTTGGCGGAAAGGGGATTTACCGCCCCATTCCAAGGTTGGAGGGGCGGTAAATCCCCCTTCCGCCATTGCCCTTCCCCATTCCCATTTCTGCCCCATAGGGCTCAATGGGAATGGGGAAGGCGCTAATTACGGCACCGCAATTTTGCGGTGCCGTAATTAGCTCCGAGGTCCCTTAGCAGGTTGGATTTTAACGCCTGCAAAAAGCAGGCGTTAAATCCCCCAACTCGCAAAGGGACCTCATAGTAAGGCAGTAGGGATTTACCAGTACCAGTATTTTACCGGTACCGGTAAATCCCTACCGCCATCCGTGTAATGAGGCCCACTGTTGGGAATGACCTTGCCGTACATGTTAAGGAGGTGACACATCAATATGATATTTTAGTGATCAGTATGTCTATTCACACATACTGAACAGATTTTATGACACATTTACAGCTGTTCGAGAGATTGAACAAAGACATTTCAGGCAGGTAGGTACGAAGAAATTCAATATTTCACTGAGTATGAGTACTTTCCATGTTCAGGAGGCAACCCATTTTATTTTAACATCATTGTATCATCATTTTCAGATGTGTTATTTCCCTGATGAAGTAGAACACTCTGGAATTGCAACATATATGCATGTGCTCACCATTTAAAGACTGGGTAATAAATTTGACCTCGGATGGACTTATTAGTTGACATTATATAAACGTTCACAGTAATTATACTACGTTCACAGTAATTATGCTACGTTCACAGTAATTATACTAAGCATATGTTTGCAGTGGCTTGTCCACATGGGACCAGCCTGGTTCTAGGAAGATGTCTGCTAGAGTAATCTCACAGTAGTTATAACTAGCACCCACAAACTCAAGAACAATGGACATGTTTTATGATATGATATGATAAATCTTTTATAACGTGCCTGTACACAAGTTTTCCAGGCTGACAAGACAAGGACGGGTAGAGGGTTGGAAGACAAAACAAATAATCTTACTAGGCCTTGTGTCATTCAGATCATGCAAGTGCTAAGGGGAGGGAGGAGGAGAAGTGTCAGGGGTTAGGGATGATGGGAGAGTGCAGTGGCAAGAATGCTGTGAGTGGTGGCTCAGTAAGTGCAGAGTGGAAAGGGACTGTAGGGTTTCAGATACAATCCCTAAGTGGGTAGGAGGCCGGGAGGCAGTGCAAGGGGCTATTGGTCACAGGTAGTGCAGAAGCCTGGTGCCTGTGAGGTACAATGGGCGGCCAGGTAACCAATTAGCAAAGCAGACATGAGCATCAGCAGGGAGAGAGAGAGAGAAAGCAGCAGCAGAGAGAGAGAGAGAGAGAGAGAGAGAGAGAGAGAGAAAGCAGAAGCGCAAAGGAAGGTCTTGAGTTGCTTGCAGAACCTTAGGTGGACCTGCTCAAGTTTGAGAGAGGTAGGGAGGCTGTTCCAGAGGGAGGCCCCAGCCGAGGACAGATATCTACCCCCCACTCTCTGCCTGGAGAGGCGTCTGACAATTAGAGAGTCAGAGGTGGATGAACGAGGGCTCAAGAAGGAAGAAGTATAGGAGGAGAGAGTTGGATGTAGTCTGGTCCCTGATCCCAGAAATCCTTGTGAACGTTGCAGAGGATCTTGAACTTGATTCTTGCAGCCACCGGGAGCCAGTGGAGAGATTTCAGGGCTGGAGAGATACGATCCCTGGGCTTGAAGCCAAGGACAAGTCTTGCAGTCCTGTCCTGGATTAGTTGCAAAGGGCGAAGAGTAGAAGCAGGCAGATTTAGAAAGAGGCTGTTGTAGTACTACAGCCTAGACAGAACTAGGGCTCTGAAGACAATGAGCTTCTGGGTGAAAGTGAGAAAGGGAAGAATACCTCGGAGGAGGTGCAGCTGGGAGCATGACTTCTTAGAGATGTCTGAGATGTGAGGAGAGAAGGAGAGGGCGGAGTTAAAGATGACCCCAAAGTTCTTAGCCTCGACGGATGGAGGGCTCAGTGTGGGCGGCCAGAGTGCAAGAGGGAAAGCGGGAGCAGGGTTCCCAATGAGAAGGATCTCACTGTTACTGGCATGAAGGGGAAGAGATTTTTAGAGGCACATCAATCCTGAATCACGTATAGACAGTCAGGAATGAGCAAAAGGTCAGAGGAGTGTGAGGGGAGCCTGAAGGAGGACACAGTGTCATCTGCATAACACTGAAAGTTAGAACACAAGGTAGAGATGTAGTCGGACAGAGGAGCCAAGTAATGGTTGAAGAGCCAGGGTGAGAGGTTAGAGCACTGGGGAACACCACAAGTAGAGAGAAAGGTGGGAGAGAGAAAGGACCCAAGTTGGACCTGTGAGGGTTGATTGGAGAGAAAGGAGGTCAACCATTCTAGGGCCTGACCTGTAATGCCCAGGTTGTCAAAGAGACGACTGATCAGGATGGCACGGTGTTATGCTTGATTTATGCTTGGTTCAAAATGGCGCGGGCGCGCAATGTATTCTGGGAGCGCTCGGAGCCATGTTGGATATTTACTTCACTTCGCAGTGAAAGGCTGCACACATTTTGCTGAAGTATTAGATTCACAGTGCTGAGACAAACATGCTTTTTCAAACTTGGTATGCAGTCAAGGCCATTTCTGCTGGGAAAGCTAACGTTGTTATGGCTTGCTACTGTTCTCTGTGGAGCGTGTTTTTTGAGCAGGGAGGCCCTGTGTTCCTTGAGGGGAGCTCTCGATTGACCCAGCTGGCAACCGACGGCTGTTCCTCAACTGCGCAGGTGAAATTTCCAGAATGTTCGGGAATTAACTCCCCTTTGTGGAGTGTGTATATATGTGAAGGCACGGAGGGGGTCAGGTGAGACTTCAGCCAGAGAAGGACGCTCCGTCTGGCCTTCCTGTGAGCTGTGGTACTCTCGGCCTGGCTGTCCCCGGAGTCTTCCAGCTGCTTCTGGACGAGATGAGGACTTCAATTACGCTCACGGTGATGTATTTCCTTTTGACTTCTTTATTTCTTCTGTGAACTATGTCCATATTATTTTTATGAGTTATTTCTATGTACTTGTAAGCTTTGAATAAATAGTCGTAAAGAGGTGATTTATCTTCTAAGAGTGTGTGGTTGTGAGTTATTGTGTCTGTCTGTTTTTGTGGTTCAAAGTACTTGCTCCATAATTGCATTGATGATTTATGGTTGTTTCGTGCACTTTTCGGGGGAGAGCAGTACATTTTTGGCATCACAAACAGGATGTACGTGATGAGTTGTTCCGTGCATCCAAGAATCTGTTGAAATGTAGATAAGATTTCGTTGTCGTGTAAGTGAAATTTTTTATTTGCTCTTTGGTAACTGTTTGAGTGCCTGTGGGAGTGATTGCAGTGTGGAGAAGAAAATATATAGGTTCAACGAGGCTTTGCTTTGCTTGTGATAATGAGTAGTTTGTTCAAGAAGAAGAGCGTTACCGCTGGCGGTGACTGTTCTGATGTTGTTATTCCAGCTTGGATTAAGAGTCCGTATGATAAATTGGCTCAAGCTTGGGCATGTGGTGCCGGTTTAAGTGAAACTTGGGATCAAGGATTGGGAGATGCCGATCCGACTGATGTAATTGCATTCTTGAAACAAGTTCCAGTAGAACATGGTAAAGAATGTGCGGCATTAGGTAGGCGAGGTTGGGTTCTTTTGCATGCTTATAGGAAAATACATCAGAGGCAAATGGATGTGAAAAATGAGGTTCTGAGATTAGAGAGAGAACTAGCTGCAGAACGGCAGACTGCGTTAATGCAGCAGATTCAAATGAAATTGTTGAAAGCTAAGGCCGACACATATCAGGCGGTGGCCGAGAAGGCAGCAGTCAGAGTAGCATGATATAAGTATAGGAAAAGACGGGGAGGGGTCAACAAAAGAAAGGTGGCAACTGTAATTGCTACCGCTGGTGTAGACTGGGATCCGGACAAATGGGATGGTGATATTTTTGATTCCACCAGTCTAGAAAGTAGTTCTGCAGAAGAGTCTGACCCCAAACCAGAGGTGAAACAGAAAACAGTGGCGGTGAAGCCTGTTAGAAGGCGGCGAGCCGGACCACACCCGCAGAATCCTGGTGGCGGAATGGTGGATTTAACCACACTGGAGGATTACACACAACAGGAGGTTGGGGAAATTATTACCCGTTTGAGGCAAAAATCAGGGGAAGCTTTATTGACATGGATGGTGAGATTGCTAGATGGGGGTGCTGCAGGTTTGTTGGTAGATTCTACTGATTCACCGTGTTTTTTACCCCTGTCAATTGACACCAATGTACAGGAGGTCTTAAGAGCAGGACCGCCCCCTGATGCAAATGGTCAAGATACGCAGGTGTCTTTGTTGCACCCGATAGCCCAAGCATGTAACCGTAAATACCCCATTACCACAGAGTGGCCTAGTGAAGAAACGAAGTGGTATACATTGAGAGAAGCAATTCAAAAAGTCAGAGAGCATGCTATGAAAGAGGCGAATCACATAGATGCTCCTGATCACATGAGAGCCGTGCCGGTCTCAGTCTCAACTCGAAACATGGTGATTAGAACTGCGCCACCTGCATACAAAAGCATCATTATGACTTTGCTCGTAGGTATGACGGGCAAGGCTACTGATGAGGTTGCAGATGCCATTCGGCAACTTGCAGATTTGGGAGAGTGGGATAAGAGCGATAACAGGCCACGGGAGAGAGAGGGGCATAGTGAGAGAAGAACTGAAGGCAGGCGGCAAGATAGCAGAGACTCCCGAGTGTCCCGAAAAGACATATTTTTTGCTTTGTTAAAAGATGGTGCGCCACACGAAGAAATTGATGGCATTGAAACCAGAGTAATGTATGAATTATACAAAAAACGAGGACTTGCAGCAAAAGAACGATATAAACAGGTTAAGAAACAAGTAGCCACCACGACACAGGGGGACGCCTCACCTTCTGCTCCCCCTGCAGAAGAACAAGATGAAGGGTCTATGGGGACACCTTCCCCGTACCAGCCGACATACGCTGATTTGAGAAAGGTGGTGAGTGCGATGCTAGAGGCGGAGACGAGTCACACTCATTCGAAGTTTGACTAGGGCTTCGGCCACGCTCCAGCAGCGTCTGCCTGCATAAAAGTCGATAGGCGGCCTCATGTTGATGGTAAGATTTTTGGGGGCCAGGAAACACACAAGGGGTGCGAGCATTGATAGACACCGGGGCGGAGGCCTCTTTGATTCATGGTAATCCGACACAATTTAAAGGCAAACAGTTTACGATTACAGGTTTAGGGGGAAAGGAGACCCCCGCAGTGCAAACGAGAGTGGAGATGAAAATAGGCAACATAAAGAGGCAGAAATACCAAGTGTTGATTGTCCCGATACCTGAATATATAATTGGCTTTGATATTTTGGAAGGGCTAACCTTGGGACTTGGCGGTAAAATGTACCAGTTTGGGGTGAGTGCATTAATTTGTACCCCCATTACTGTAGGTAAATTGAAGATGCCCCCAGTGCAAGTGCCAGTGGTGACTAAGCGGGTAGCCATGAAACAATACCGCATTGCTGGGGGGGCACAAGGAAATCTCAGACACCATCAAAGAGTACATGGAGGCAGGTGTATAAGGCCCTATTACCACATCATGGAACAATCCGCTCTGGCCCATTAAAAAGGGGGGTGGGTCGTGGAGGATGATGGTGGATTACAGGGAGTTGAATAAACACACTCCTCCCTTAGTGCCCACAGTCCCAGATGCTATTACTTTGATTGAAAATGTCCAAAAGTTTGAGGGGACTTGGTATGCAGTGATCGATTTAGCTAATGCATTTCTCTCTGTGCCAATTGCTGACGAGTGTCAAGAACAGGTTGCATTTTCATGGGGTGGACGTCAGTACACTTTCACGAGACTACCCATGGGGTACATGCACAGTCCGACGATCTGTCACCGGCTGGTGGCAGAGCACTTAGACAAGATACCGTGTAAACCTGACATACAAATCTCTCATTACATTGATGATATTTTGATCCAGGGCAAGGATGAGCATAGCGTGCAAAGTCAGCTAGATGTCCTTATAGAAGGATTGAATAAGTAAGGGTGGGTGATTAATCCGAGTAAAATTCAAGGTCCAGCTGAAACAGTGATATTGTTAGGGATTCAGTGGCATCATGGGCATTGAGAAATGGTGCCAAAAGCACGACAGAAAATACTTGAATTCACCACTCCAACGAGCAAAAAGCAAGCTCAGCAGTTTATAGGACTGCTTGGGTTTTGGAGACAGCACATTCTGCATTTAGGGCAGATATTGGCCCCCCTCTACAAAGTGACATGTAAGAAATATGAATTTCAGTGGGGGGAAGAGCAGCAGAGAGCCTTTGAGATGGCGAAAGACACCGTGCAGCAGGTGCTTGATTTATGGCCCTTGAAGGAAGGCGAAGTGGAATTAAATGTGTCTGTGCAAGACAATTATGCTAACTGGAGTGTGTGGCAGAAACAAGACAGGAAACGTGTGCCATTAGGATTTTGGAGCCGTAAGTTGCCCGATGCTGGTAACTCATATACTCCGTTTGAGAAGCAATTGCTGGCATGTTATTGGGCTCTTGTTGATACCAAGCAGATGACCTTAGGTCATGATGTATTCATGAGACCTGAAATACCAATCATGCAGTGGGTACTGAGCTCTCCTAAAATGCATAGTCTAGGACATTCTCAAGAAGCCAGCATAATTAAGTGGAAATGGTATTTTCAAGACAGAGCCAAATCAGGAAAGGGTGGAGTGGCAAAATTACATGAGCAAGTAGCCAACATACCGCCCTCAGATTACATACCACCAGAGGTGCCTGAAAAACGTGAGTCTCCCGTGAAATGGGGAGTCCCTTACAGTGATTTGACCGTGGAACAAACAGAGCATGCTTGGTTCAGGGATGGTTCAGCTCGATATGTGGGAACTGAGCGGTACTGGAAAGCAGTGTCGTACAATCCCAAAACAAAAAAAGATGTTGACAACGACAGGGAAAGGAAAGAGCAGTCAGTTTGCAGAACTTTACGCAGTTTACCAAGCATTGAAACAAGAGACCCCTGGTCAATGCCATGCGTACACAGATTCATGGTCAGTGGCGAATGGATTGGCAGTGTGGTTGCCAACTTGGCAAAAGAATGGATGGAAGATTCATTCAAAAGAGTTGTGGGGAAAAGAACTGTGGCAAGATATTGCAGAAATGTTGTTACAAAGTGAAGTCACTGCATATAATGTGGACGCACATTGTGCCACACATTCATTAGAACGTTGGTTTAATTCTGTTGCAGACGAACACACCAAGATTGCGACAATGGATGCAGAGGCTCGGGAAGACGATATGGAGGGTTTGGCCAAATGGGCCCATCAGAAAAGTGGGCACCTTGGAGAAAGGGCTAGTATCAGGTGGGCACAAGCTCGAGGCATCAGTCTTCCGTTAGAACTAGTGAAAACAATTATTTTGCAGTGTCCCGTGTGTCAAAACCAATTGCATAGACCTATACCTCAGATGGTTCGAGGTACATTGAGAAGAGTAAAATTACCAGGTCAAATTTGGCAGATTGATTATATCGGTCCTATGCCAAACAGCAGAGGTTGTCAGTATGCATGCACTATTGTAGATACATACTCGGGATATTTGATGGTTTTGCCGTGCAAACGTGCAACCCAATTGAATACCATCAGGTTGTTAGATCAGATCATATTACATTATGGAGTGCCTTTGCAGATTCAAAGTGACAATGGGTCACATTTCAAAGGCAAATTAGTCCAGGAGTTTTGTCAGGAAAAGAGCATTGAGTGGATATATCACATCCCCTACCACTCAGCTGCAGCAGGGCTAATTGAATAAATGAATGGGTTACTGTAAGAACAGTTGCGCAAATCTGGAGACGGCAGTTTGGCAGGCTGGCGTGATCGTGTGTTTGATGCGGTGCAAGTGCTGAACAATAGGCCTGTGTATGAACATGAAACTCCTTTGATGCGATTAATGACTCCTAATTTACAGTTTCAACCCAATTCAGTTAGAGAAACATTGTTATACTGGGAAATTACACCAGGTTCTTTAGCTCCCTATCGAGCAACTCCAGAGTCAGCAGGGGTAGACTTGCATTCTAATGAAGGAATCAGATTAGATCGAAGAGGAATAGTTGTTATTGAAACAGGGATTGGAGTACAGATTCCCCCAGAGCATATGGGATGGATTGCCCCTAGATCTGGCCTAGCATTGAAGGGAGTTCAAGTGTTGAGAGGGGTAATTGATGCTGATTACCAGGGTGAGATCAAAGTCATCTTAATGAATAGTGGAGATCAGTTGTTATCAATACACAAGGGTGATAGAGTGGCCCAATTGATAATCATTCCCATTAAATTGTCCATGATTAAGAAAGGGGAGCCTCCTACAGTGTTAACTACCCGTGGGGATCGTGGTTTTGGCTCTTCAGACAGTATGGTACCGGGTGCAAAAGTGTGGGTGGAAAAGCCAAGTGGCCCACCAGTGCCAGCAGATGTCATTGCATCAGGCAAAGATCAAGTGGTTTTAGTAATGGAGCCTGGTAGAAAGAAATGGCAATATTTACCCGCAGACAAATTTTACCTAAGAGAGTGATGTGCAACACTGATATCTCTTTTCTGGGTTTGCTTTGTAGATCCTGGGTCTGGTTGGTGTGACTGTGGCACTAAATGGACTCCATTTGGACGGGTTAGACGGTCTTCTGTCACCAGCAACAGATGTCGCATCTATGCCAGTGATCAAGGGGATACTGATAGTGATGAATAATGTTGTCCCCAAGCAGCCCTATGCCAGTGCCGACAAGCCAGCCAGACTGAAGATATGGATCTGTGAAATGCGACAAACACATCAGGAGCAAGTGAAAACGACCTTGATGCCAGTTGCGCAGGAGCCCTTAGTAGGACGGAGGAAACACTCTCCTATGATAACCCAAGAAGAAAATATGTGGATATATCTGGCACAGCAAGTACTGAATATATCACACTTTTGTTTAACTGATGTGCCCAATGCTGAAGCTTTAATGACTACATGTTTAGTAGCGGTGCCGACGCCTGTTCCAGTTTTAAAGCATATTTTCGGCGTCACACATAATTCTTTAGTTCAAGATTCAGACATTAGACAATCTTTTTCAGTGTCCGAATACTGTAGGTTCTGCCCAGAAACTGACCGTAAGTGGAGAAATATGACACGTGTTATCACGTACAACATAACCCAAGGTGATGTGTGTTATATTATGACGTGCAATGCACAAGAAATTGGCAAATGCCGACAAATAGAGTCGACCAATCAGTGCAATCATACGATGTTCGAGAGGCGACTGTGTTCACGAATGTCACGCAAATGCACCAGTGTAAATAATACTATGTCTTGCAATCATACAGGGATAACTGTTAGTCATTTGAATCATGTGAAAATTCCAACAGGATGGCTCTTTTCATGTTACATATACTTATATTCCAGCTAACATTTCTGGAGGTCCATGTGCTTTGACTCGATTAGGACTAATGATGTTTCCTTTACACTCAGCGATAACTCGAGGTAAAAGGTCAACCTTTGAATCTGTAGGGCTATCTCCTGACTGTGATTCACATGTACATTTGCTATCAGAAGCTGAGGTTTTAGCATTAGCCCTTTCATTAGTAGGTGTTTGGGGTTTAGCTGCTGGAGGTTACAAATCTTTGATGAAATGTGCGTGTTTAGTAGTTAAAAGCCTTAATCATACTTTGCAGGCTTTAGAAGAATTACTCCTTGATAGTCAAGTTATTAGAAAAGCAACTTTACAGAACGGAGCTGCTGTTGATTACCTATTGCTAAAGCATAATTTAGGGTGTAATGCATTTGAAGGTATGTGTTGCTTCAATTTGAGTGACCAGTCACGATCCATTGAAAGTCATATTCGAGGTTTGAGGGATCTCATTTCTCAAGTGTCTCAAGATCGTAACAAAAACTGGTGGGATTGGTTATTTTCATGGATACCTGATATTGGGGGTACACTACGTTATATTTTTGCTTGCATTCTTATTACATTGTTTATTATAATTGCTTGTTGTTGTTGCCTTCAATGTGTTCCCAATTTAGTTTTAACATTCCGTAGGTTTCAGAGACCAGTTCCAGTGCCACCTGGCTACGGAAGATAAATATCCAAAGGGTGGAATTGTTATGCTTGATTTATGCTTGGTTCAAAATGGCGTGGGCGCGCAATGCATTCTGGGAGTGCTCGGAGCCATGTTGGATATTTACTTCACTTCGCAGTGAAAGGCTGCACACATTTTGCTGAAGTGTTAGATTCACAGTGCTGAGACAAACATGCTTTTTCAAACTTGGTATGCAGTCAAGGCCATTTCTGCTGGGAAAGCTAACGTTGTTATGGCTTGCTACTGTTCTCCGTGGAGCGTGTTTTTAGAGCAGGGAGGCCCTGTGTTCCTTGAGGGAGCTCTCGATTGACCCAGCTGGCAACCGACGGCTGTTCCTCAACTGCGCAGTTGTAATTTCCAGAATGTTCAGGAATTAACTCCCCTTTGTGGAGTGTGTATATATGTGAATGCACGGAGGGGGTCAGGTGAGACTTCAGCCAGAGAAGGACGCTCCGTCTGGCCTTCCTGTGAGCTGTGGTACTCTCGGCCTGGCTGTCCCCGGAGTCTTCCAGCTGCTTCTGGACGAGATGAGGACTTCAATTACGCTCACGGTGATGTATTTCCTTTTGACTTCTTTATTTCTTCTGTGAACTATGTCCATATTATTTTTATGAGTTATTTCTATGTACTTGTAAGCTTTGAATAAATAGCCGTAAAGAGGTGATTTATCTTCTAAGAGTGCGTGGTTGTGAGTTATTGTGTCTGTCTGTTTTTGTGGTTCAAAGTACTTGCGCCATAATTGCATTGATGATTTATGGTTGTTTCGTGCACTTTTCGGGGGAGAGCAGTACACACGGTTAACCACATTGAAAGCAAAGGCTAGATCAAGGAGAAGGAGGAGAGTCGAGATTAGGGAGCAGGTCTTCACCGGTGTTCAGGAGAGCAGTTTCCATGCTTCTGTCTGCTCTAAAGACAGACATGGAGACAGCCAACAGATTCAGTATGGAGAGTATGCTGGGAGATGGCTAGCTTTTCCAGGAAGGATCGGCAGAGGGCTTCTTAAGGAGGTGGTGCACAAGGCACTGCTTAAGGGGGGAAGGGAAGGGTCCATTGGCAAAGGAGTGACTGCAGAAATTGGCCAAGGCTAGAGTGTAGTCTTTGATGATTTTGGATGAGCAGGAGAGAACCTGCTTTGACAATGCTTACATAGATTGCCCTTGTCTAGAAATATCGCTGGGGGTGAACAAAAGGAAGGAGGAGAAAGGAGGAGGAGAGACAACCTTATGGGAGCCAGTAGTGGTAGAGGAAGAGGAGAGAGGAGAGAGTGGACAGGATCTCCTGAGTTTTAGTAGTGAAGTGAGAAGCCAGTGCTGTGCAGAAGGTCTGGGAGGGAACAAGAGAGGTGGAGACTGCAGCAGGATTGGCCCAATCCTTTCCGAATTTGAAAAATTTGGCCGAGTTGTTAGAGCCCACAGCGACATGGGCTTGGATGTAAGCTCTCTTCTTCAACAGGACAGAAAGTCTATATTGCCTTTGGAGCAGGTGGCAGGCTAATTTGTCGGGGGTGAGCCTGATGCCCTCGACTTCCTCTTAGCCACCCTACACTTGCGTGTAACGGTGGCGAGGTCAGAATCATACCAAGAATTGCACTTGGATGTGGGCTTCAGCTGGATCCTCATGACAGAGGCAAGGACATCAAGAGTGCTAGAGATTGCGAGATGCAGGTTGCAGGGGGCTGTGTCAGAGTGTGAGTCAGCCGCAGGTGAAGGAGGAGGGGGAGAGAATTCACAAATTTGCTTTGGTCTGAGTACAGTTTATGATACTGAGAAAGTGATGTGGCTACTGTTGTTATTCTTAAAAAGACTGAGATTTGCTTTGAACCTTGAGTAGTGTAAATGAAACATTGTTTAACTGTACAAAACAATAGCTGTATGATAATGTTATAACCAGGTTTCCTGGTGGCCTATTGTGGCAAAACTCAATGGCAGATGTATGAACATTGAAACGGGGATCTCATAATCAAACCTGATGACAAGTAAATTGTGAGACAAACAGAACTTTCTGCATGTTGGTATCAATGTAAGTTGATGAGGATCTACACATTGTAATCCTTTGTTGTGGTTCAGTGACTCAAAGTTCAGTTAAACTTTTGAATGCACACCAAGATGGGCTGACATTTCAATACTGAGTGTAGGGAAAGGGTCTGCAAGCTTTGGCTCTCTGGATTGTTTGGATTTCGACTCCCAACAGCCCTAGCTAAATGGTGATAAATGATGCACATTGTAGTTCAACAAACCCGGAGAGTCAAAGGTTGCAGGTCAGTGTGTAGCATCACATTGCTTCCTTTCAAGGGCTTACTTTCCACTTCACTGATCTCACTTCATGTATGCAAAACCTTTAGGACTTGTCATTCTGGCTGCTGGGTCCTTCAACAGCATTTACCAAAAATGTACACCACAGAAGGGATGATATCATACTTTCAAAGCACAGACGTCTTTGAAACAGCTAACTCCAGCCCCAGTAACACGGTAGTCAGTAGGATCCTTCTTACTATAGATGTGTTGTGGCAGCATTTTTTCACTTGAGATTTGCTGAAGATGTTGTACAACAAATCAAAGACTGAGGATTCAGTCCCATAGGTACTTTTCCAAATAAATCAGAAATTCCTCATTGGTTTGTAATAGATATGGAACGGAGGACAAAAAAAGGTTAGCTTAACTTTCTAACTTTTTCACATCTTTTGCACTGCGTCTCGCTCTGTGATGATCTGCAGGTTAGACTTGCGAGGGGAGCTATTACTCTTGTCCTCTGCATGGATCAACAGAGGGGCAGTGCATTTCATTAATGCTCTCCAAAGCACAAGATGCACTAAGGGGTGATATTCTGCATCTCCGGTGACTTTCTCTGTAAGTGTGCAAGGGTGTTTAAGACCTATTGGTTTCAAGAAGTTCAGGAAATTACCTTTCTACCATGCACTGGAGTAATGATTGAACGCTATTTTACTGTGTAATGTGCACATAGCAACGGCTGGTTTGTCACTCGAGGCATGGAACATTTCTCAAGGAATCAAAAGGAATCTGGTTAATTTTTCAAATGTAAGAGGTTGTATAAATATTTGCCAGGTAAAATGGTATTAGCATAATTGACCTAAAAACATTTGAACTATAAAATTTGATCTAATGTTTTTGACCTTTTTTTGGGTCAAATTTAGATTAGGTTGAAAGGAAGTGGGGGAGGGGGTGTTGCGCTGGGTATCCCCCCACATTTTAGAACAAAATAAAAGGTCAAATAAATTAGATCAAATGTTTTAGTTCAAATAGACCAAACTGTTAAAACAGCCTTTAGATACCTAGTAGTTAGCAAAATATTTAGTGACCTTGGACATGTGGGAATTCTTAATTTGGAAACTACACTCTTGCAGGTTTTCAGGATTATAACATTCAAATCTAGGCCATGCAAGCCACCCAGTAATCTTAGCGATATATATTTGAAACAACTTAGTTTAGTTTGGATTAGATGGCATGTTTTAGTATTTTAAAACTACCTTTGTTTTCAAACCATCACAATGAGAATCATTTACCTATATAATATTTTCTAAGGAATAACGTACAATATATACAAATATATACATTTACAGTGCATATTCTAGAAATAAGTTCATTTTGCAATAACTGCAATCATATCTTTGCAGGGGGTTTACTGAAACATATTTGTAGTTCTTTGCTCTCTTTCTTTAAGTGTTGCCTTGGACGAAGGTTCTTCATCTCTTGACAGCATCTCTTGACAGGTTATCATTAATGATGTGAGCATATCACCCAGTACAAACGGAATTATGGACAACAATTAAAGGGAGCATATTTTTGTACCATTATATAGATTAGGTTTACTGCATTTTACAATCTATGGAACATTTGCTAATTTGTTATAGTATATATTAAAATATTTAATTAATCAACAATGGGAATCTGATTCAATTAGCATCTGTGCCTCCAAGTTCTCTGGCCTTCTTCTGCAGCTTCGAAACACTATTGTTTTTGCACAGTACCTGTCCTCCTTTGCCGCCCACACCCTGATCCCTCTTTCAGTATGCTATTTCCAAGCCCCATCTGTAAGGGCCACACTCTAAACCACCGCAACATCTCCCCATTTCCTCACACAGTGCCTCAAAACCAACCCTACACTGACACCCTTTGCCTGTTCCCTTTATGCAGTATGTGGTGGGACTCCACTCTGGTAAGCCCCTCTCTTCTACCTTTCTGCCAATGTGTAGGCCAATGTGTAGGGCAGACGCCTGAGGTATCTAGATCACCCTGAAATGGGATAGTTCCATTACAAAATGGTGTGTGCATTGCATACATTCTCTGCTCCCATGCTGATGTTGGTAATGTATCTTCAGGATCTACTGGCTAGTTTTCTATTACAGTTACATTATCCTCATGTTCTCATAAAATACGCATTCATAGTCTAAGACATGAGATTTTGATTGCTTATTAAAAACATCCTTGCATTTTCAATTCTATATTCAATTAGTTTGATTTTGCCAAACCCCAAAGCTTACTGTTTTTTTTTAACACCTTGCTGAATACTGATGTGTCGTTATGTTCTTTGGTCAAGGTATTGCTAAAACCATTTGGTGGTATATCTATTGTGGCTCTAATTGCATCACCAAAATAAATGTCACCTTTTTTATGAATTGATTGGGATCTCTGTTTGTTGAAGCATTGCCTGGAGATAGCATTGGATGTCTGTTTGCTATAAGTCAACGGGGCCCAAGTGGCGTAAAGGTGTTATTGTTTTTTTCCAACCAAAATCGGATATTCTTCTTTAATTTATTTTTGCCAGAAAGCTTAATTGTAAAATGTTTCCAAGATCTTGACCTTGTATGTATGAACTACATAACTGCTATTGTCCTTCAAACAATGAACACGGAGGGCCTAATTGACAAAAATGTTTTCAATGGGACTTTCCCATGCTAAAACATTTTTGTAAATGAAGATCTGAGTCTTCAAATCTGCTGTTGTGAATTGAATTGTGCTCGGGAGCTGCCTTCTTTCATAGTTCTTATCAGAATTTGAAAGATAGGACGTTTGAGTTGGTACAAAATATGAAATTGGGGACACACAATATTTCTTTGACAAAGCTTGGAATGAAAACTTTGATACAGGATTGGGAATGAGAAAATGTATTTATAAAACTTGAAATGAAACCTAATGTTAACAAATACGGTAAGATCTATACTACGACCTTTCCAAATAACTTTCCTTGTTGACATAAGCAGCTTATTTAGGTATTACCAATTGGGATCCATGGAAGCTTTTGTGTACCTAACGCACTCACTCGGGATTGATGCTTTGCAAAAAAAAAATGTTATGATGGAGCTCAATGTTCAATGCTTGAGCCATCCCTATATCGATTGCACAGGTTTCGGTGCATTAGATAACACATATTCAGGCTTGTAAAGTGTGTAATTGACCTAAAATTAAAATGTTTTGTACTCTATTTATGGGGGACCTGACATGTCTCTATTTTAGTGGCTTTTCAATCAATCAATCAAATAAGTTTATTAGAATAGCTGGATCCATCAAACTCACAAGCATATAAAATTAAACAATAGATATTAGCTTAGACATTACAACACATATTTTAAAAGTCTATCTTGAGAATGCCCTGTAGACACAATTAAATCGGTGCAGCACGTATATAACACATTTACCATAACATGATTAAAACTTCACTGTTCGCCTAAAAAGCCCTTTCTCAGGTGCATGGCCCTTTTCAGAAAGCACAGGAGGGTCCGTCCTGTTGGGGCTGTGTCGGCGGTCAGAAGTAAGAATAGAGCCGGCCTGTATAGGTGAATGTCAAAACGCTTAACAACCAGCAAGATTGTGGACCTTCTCACTTCCACATTTGCCAGACAGAAGAGCACAAAGTGCTTTAGATCTTCAACTGCCACCTCACATGATGGGCAGCTGGGGTTATTGGGAAGGCAAGACCACTTTGCGATGTTTCCTCTTAGTTGCAAGCAGTCAAACGTAGCCCTCGTAATCCACCATTTTTCGCGCTTTTCCGTGCTCCTAAGGAGGTAAGGCTGAATCTCGTTCATCCTGCTTATCACTACATGAATTCTATCTGAGTTAGTGACACATTCCATACTCTCCCTTTTTTCCTTCATCATCCGATACAAAAGCTGCTTAAAATCTTTCATCTGCCTTTTGGACAGCAGGCTGTTGGTTGGGGGGAGGACAGAGATGTTGCTGTTAGACAGAGACTCTGTAACAAGGGCTAGCCAAGGGATTTTGCGCCACTTTTCCTTCCCCATAAGGCTCTTAATTATAAAATGACACAATGTAGCTCGCTCGTTTGCCCACAGATGGAGCCTAAAAGTACTTGGAGCTATGGCCCATTGGGCTTCCAAGAACTCCATCCCCAGTTCCCTATTCACTGAGACACAGGGGGAGGTGCCTGGGAGTGCCACAAGCTGTTGAAAAAACTGGTTTTCCTTCACCTGAAGCTCCACTGCATTTGTGTATCGCAATAGTGGTGCTCCATACACAGTGGCCACCTTTGTCTGGGTCACATAAACCTTTAATACCAAGTCCAAAAGCTGGCCCTGGCAGCGTGACAAGAAGCAGGCAATACCACCCGGCTGCTGGGTCATCTTCAAGGATTGTTTGTTTACGTGGGCACTACACGTAACTGACTCCGAAAATCTGACACCCAGATAATCAAATACTAGGATTCCCCATTGCACACCTTAGGGCGCGTCTTTGCAGGCCTCTTTCTCCCTACACACCCCATTACTACGGATTCGAAGGTATTGATTTTTAACCCCAAATTGTCCATAAACACTGAATAGGCGTCTATCAGAATCTGTAAGGCCCGGGGTGTTCTGGCTATTAGCACTGTGTCATCAGCGTAGGCCACAACCGGAAAGGTCCTCCCACCCAGTTGTGGGTAATCTGTACCAGTATTCACAAGGGTTTTAAAAAGCCTGTTTATGTAGAGAGTAAACAATATGGGCGCCAGAACACAGCCCTGGCATACCACAAGCCCAACTTCAAAACAGCAGGCCCTGTTATCCCTATGGATTCCATGCAACACAACCACCACTTTGTCCGGGCATCCCAAGCACCCCAGCACGACTCACAATTTATCTTTGTCCACTTTATCAAAGGCCGTGCTTAGGTCCATAAAAGCAAGATAAACCGCCCCCCCCCCTGCAAAATACAGTATTGGCAATCAATAAGCACAAAATGAGGCTCTGTTCCATGGTTCCCAGACCTGGCCGAAAGCCAAACTGGATGTCCAAAAGAAAGCCCCCCTCCAGGAGCCAGGCCTCTAAATACTCCAGCAGAACCCTACCAAATATTTTAAAGGTGGTGTCCAAAAGGGAGATGGGGCGATTGGACATCTGACACATGTGGTCTCCCTTTTTGGAAAATTGGAAACGTTACTGCATTTTTCCATGAGGGTGGGAAATAACCAGAGGCTAGTCAGGTGTTAAACGCAAGGAAGTACACTTACACCTCACCACTTCAGGAGGTCCACCTCCTCCCAACTGTGAGGCAAAATGTGCCACCCAGGCTTCTGCTGCCACATGAGTGCCCCTTCGGCTTTCAGATGAACTTGGGATTTGACCAATTGTGAAGCTAGAAATGTATAAACCGTTTTATTTTCTATTTTATCATGCTTTTATGAATTGAGCATAGTAAAGTTAAATGTTAGTAGTAACTATAAAACACTATACGAGTTGACAATTTATAAAGAAAAAATACAAGTTATTCACTTAATTTGCATACTCGTGCTTTGCCCTGCGACTCTGAGCTGGAGGGGAAAATGGTTGATTTACAAGGTAGTACGCTGACATGTGTCCATTGTCAACAACAATGGTCTATTACATTCTCTTACTACACTAAACTAAAAAACAGGTTTCTTTGCTTGCATATTAATGGTGTTTGGTAAACATGCCTCAATGCACCAGTCTTGTGTTGATAAATAGTGCTTTACTCTGAAATGGAGGTGAGCACCCAGAGATGCTACTTGGTGGTGCAAAGACACTTGTGCATTAACAGAAATGGCCTACTGCACTCATTAATGTTTTTGAAATGTCTTCGATTTTCAAAGGATGTCTTTGTGCCAGAATTTTAGAGCAGTGTGTTCCTTGATTTTCAAAGCTTTTTCCAACATCTGATTTATGTGAGAATTCCTGGGTTATTCATGCTTTTCAATTCAAAGCAGTAAATCAGAAATCTTTGCATTCAACAGTTCTATTCTGTGATTTAGCATTTCAGAGAAAGTCTTAGTCCCAGTACCAACGTGGCTTTCCAAGCTTTTTCCAGAACACTTCCATGGGGCTCCTTAGAAATCCAAGCGTATCCATGATTTTGCAAGCAAAACATTTCATTGGAAAACCTCACATTTCACTTTTACAGAGGAATTGTTGGTATTGTTGGTCTCTGACTCAGCAAGGAGGTTTTGCAAATGTGTTTTATTATAAACAAAGGTAGGATAAACAGTAGGACAAATCAACACTAAAAGGAGAACCTAGGATCACCAGATTATCCATTCTAGGAAAAATAATAGAATTCGCAGGGATCAAGAATTGATCCGAAATGTGCCTGCGATTCATGAATGTATTATGAAGTAACGCAATCGGACAGAAATTGTATTACGTTTACAATCAACAAGAATAGGAGGATCATCCTTTTCTATCCAAGCACCCACAGTAAGGAAGTCTATCCCTCATAGCACCACAGGTAGCAGGTAGACGTGGCCGTCGATGAGCCACGTGAGACTGCAAGACAGTCCTGAGCACGCGTAGAATGGATTCCCATAGACCCGTATGACGGGACCTGCACTCTGCCAAAATAAGTAACCAGCTATCACTCATGGGTACGTATTGGATGCCATCCAAATGGAAGATAGCTGTATCCCCCCAAGGCACGGCCACCCACCCACACTCATTTGCAACCATCCGTTGCTTGATCTCATGTCGCACATCACCTCTGCCACTAGAATGCAGCTAGGTCCACGACAATAATTCAGTCTAGCCGAACAGATAACCTATCTCCTTGACTCGCATACTCTCCTGACAGCCTTCACGGAGCCTGTCCACACGCCAGGTCTACATGGGTCGCAAGCAGGGACTCAGCCACCCCTACTCTCCTTCGTACTGGCGAAAACGCACAGACACATTCTAAACTCCTTTGAAAAATGTTGCATACCTCAGACTTCGGTTCTCCAATGGCGTGCACTTACAGAGCTTTAAAGAAATACCGATGGCAACAGTCGCTATACAAATGAAATATTACATTAAATTACATTTTAAAATTGAAAATCTAATAAAGATGCTAAATAAATTGCACAAATTCAGGAATACTTTCAAAACAACTCAGATGGTTCTAACCTTTCATTATGAGAGCTGAAGCATATGCAATGCCCATAAAGTTTTAGAGCTAAGAGGTCTGAAGGATGGGGGCTTCAGTTAAGAAATAGTGGTTGCCCCCATTTCACATACAGTGAGCATGGAATAATAAATAACATACTAATCAGGCAGGAGGGGCCTTATAGAAACTGCAGAGAGGGACACGAATGAGGAGGCGTCCTTCACCACTTTAGCCAAAGAGGCATGTTTTATGCACATGCCCTGCCCAGATTTGGCCCTTGCAAGGACCAGGACACTTTGGTCCTGAGCCGCAAAAGCATTTTACAATGGCACTATCCCACTGGAAAATTCTCTGTGATTTAGGCCTTCTCTGTACGGATATATAAGCCAAAATGAAGAACAATCCTTGCATAGGGTGGGATGTTTTTACCCATGCATCCAAGCCCTACCATAAAACTGTGCAGTACTGGCATGGAAAACATCATGATGGCCAGAACTCCCCAGAGATTTTTGCCTATGCTGTGAGCACAGGAGGGCACTGCCTAAAACCACCATTGGGCTACACACACAGTAGCCTGAAACCATTGGGAATGGCAATGCTGATTGCCAAAAAGCAATTCAGAACTGTGGGGAATTCATTTTCTTAATCCCAAAAATGGTTGCATTACCAGTACTCACCACTATCAGAAAGCCGGCGTTTTAAAACCACCAGACTTTTGTGTAAAACTGAACAAATGAAACAAAACCAGACCAAGGAAAGACTTGCTAAGAGGTGGATACAATGTAAAACTATATTCTGAAATGACTTGAAGGAAGTAATTAATTAATGTATAGGTAAAAATTGTCAGTTTGATTTGAATGTAGAAAACTGGGAACAAAAAGTGACATTTAGCTGAAACCTGGCTTAATGAAACTGAATTCTGCCTGACAACTACCCCCGACAGGAGTTGAAACTGGATCAACAGCCACTCTTCCCAGGCCTAGCTGCATCCTGCTGCCCCTTGCCAAAAGGAGTTCACCTCTCTGATTAGATTAGGGGTGGAGCACCTGGGAACTGGAAGGGACAGAACAATGCAACTTCCTTGACTCAGGCAAATGTTATATTGGGGGCGTCGTGAAATAGCTTCCTCTTGGGAGAAACTGGGGGGGCAGCTGTGCCTCTGTGAACAAGCTGGCTTGGGGGAAGTGGATAAACCAGTTATTCCACCCTGTGATGTGGGAAGCCACACCCCTTTTTGACCAGAGCATAATTTTAAAAAGATAGATAACTCATAGTGCGGACTTGTCAGAATTATATAAGTAATATCATTATTTTTGTGATTTTTCTGTGAACATTTTAAGAGGTGTTAGGACCCTGTGGTGTATTCTGGGGGGTTGCTAGCGGAAAATAGGGTCTCACTCCAAATGTACGCATGTTAAAAATCTGACAGTTTATCATCTGTAACCCATATCCCTAGTGCACATTTGTGTAAAATCTGGAAAGGTTTAGAGGTCGTAATCTGGATGAAAAGGGGAGAATTCTGTCATCAGTGGACACGACATCGTACAAAGACAGGGATCGGATGGTTTGGTTCTACAGAAAATATGTTAACCGGACCTATAATATTAGAAAAATGGTACATAGACAAATATGTATTTGGGTCACAAATAGATTTGTGTGCAATCTGACAAGGGGAGGTTCCTCTGACCATAAAACCTACAGCATCACTCTGACTCACATTTCCTTCCCCCAATCAAGGGAGAGAGGAGGAATTGGCCAATGATAAGTGAGAGGGGCAGGTTTAGTTATGACCAACGCACACACCCACTTTCCAAAACACATAAAAAGAGACTGCTGGGACAGGTAGAGAGATTCAATTCCATTTGCTGCGGAGCATGCTGACCGACGACTTCACATCCAGAGATCCAGACTTCAAATCCATCAATCTCCAGAACCTGTAGCAGGAATTAACTCCAGAGATTGTAGCAGAGAGGCCTGAATCCACCAGCTGAATCCTCTTCAGCAGGCCTAAAAACTAACCAAACTATTCAACAGCCGGGCGAGCTGTTTGAAGTTTTGCTGAGAATTTTTGCAAGAACCTGTAGCAGTACCCAGAAAGCAATGTTACATTCAGAATCCAGAGAGGCTAGACCAGCAGAGCAGAGCTGACCCAGATCGCTTTGAGCAGAACCGGTGCCTGATTGACCCGCCGAGCAGATAGAACCGCAGCCGGACGTGTTGACCAGATCCGTGACGAGGCCTAGTTCAAATTTATATTGTGAGTACCTAGCAGAACTGTGCAGAACCAATCTCTTAGTTAAAATAATCTAATCCAAACTATTTTAACCTAAGTAGAACTGCCTCCTAGAAATCGTGTCATCTGTCATTTTTAAAGCTGCACAACTGTCACCTGTCAATTCTGCAGCTGCAAGCTGTCACCTGTCATTTTGAGTTTACTTTAAATCCGAAAAACTACCTTTATTTAATCGTCCGTATCTCTGGAACCGTTTGGGCTAGGAACGAAATTTATTAATGTAATCGCGAGACACGCACTCGCGAAATTTACCGCGATTTGCGATTTGGCCCGATTTCTTCATCTGTAGAAATCAGCAGCTTTTTGCTTCTCTTTGCTAAAATTCGTTTGCAATCTGCTAATCATTCATAGAGTATTGTTAAAGTGAGCCTGAACTAATATAAAGTAGCCATCACCTATCCTGAACCTCTGGAGGGAATTAAAAGCAATTTTAGCACCTTTTCACTTCCTTGCAAACCACATTAAAGGAATTCGCCTGTGTTTAAAACTCATCCCTGTTTTCCCTAAGCTTGCTGGGAGAACTGGAACTGTGTATTGCATTATAAAGTGTGATTCGTTGGGATTCTTGAAGACTGTGTGCTCTCCTTCCATTTCTGGTATTGCATAGGGGGGAGTGAATTGTCAAAAGAAAAAGTGATCATATTACCGTTTGCTAAAATCATAACAAGTTATTTCTGTACTGCATTTTATTCCACCTTGTGTTTCCTTGAACCATATAAAGCATTCTTTCCTACCTTGTTCTTCTGTTCTTATTCATAGTTACCTCTTGCTGATTACTGCTCATATTCACAAGTGTAATATTCATTATCAATTTATTATAGAAGTGCGATATATATATTGTTTAAATTTTCAAATAAACTCTTTAATTTGCAAAACAAACCTACTTCTTGGCTCAGTGGGGTCAGGGGAATTCTAAGAGGGGGGTGTTATACAAGGGTTGTCATCCAGAGTACTGAACTGGATATAAAAATACATCAATAAGGGTTTTCCTCAGCATCCCAGACTAGGCATTGACTTAGCTGTAGTGTTGATTGAATATCGCTTACAAAAGTGGGGGCTCGGAGTCGGGATATTCTGGGTTAGATTTACCACTTGTGCAGATTAATACAGTGTGCCAACTGACCAGATACACATATCCGGTTAGATCACCACGCTGTTTTACACTGTGAAAGCATCCCTCAAAGGAACGCTCTAAGGAAACGGTCTGTTTTGCAAAATAAAATACAAACTTCTGTAAATCAGGAAGGAACTCAAATTCCAGAATGACGACCTTGGTAGATATGAAAATAGCCAGAGAGCACTTCTTACATAAGCTATTTGTGAGAGGTGAGTGGACTCATCAGGACCAAATGGTCTGGTTGCAAGCAATCGCGCAACAGGTCACTGAAACAGGGTCAGATATATGGGGAGATCAGGGTCCCCTACATGTGGCCCTGAGTGAACTATATATGGCCCCTAAAGCCAAAGATGAACATAATAAGATTGCCAGGATAGCGGCATATTTGTATCTATATATGGGAGCCATGCAGGACAAATGTGCTGAAGGCCAAGATCTGGCAAATAGGCAACAGATGGCGTTAGAGAAGGCCCAATCTGATCTGGACTCTTCTGAGCAGAGGCTGCTCAGGAGCCAGGAGTCAGAAAAGGACAGCAGACAGTACATCACTAAAATACAGGAGGATATGGATGTGCTGCAACAGGAAAAGGCGGACCAGGATACCAGATTTCTGGCCTTGCAGAAGGAGTACCAAGAAGGTTTGGACTCCCTACTGCAGAGCCAGAAAAAGCTGGAGCAACAATTACATTTCAATAGGGCATGTGCCGAGCAGGTAGTCACCCTGCAAAGCCACCTAGATAGGGAGAAGGCAGAGAGCAATAAACTGATTTTGAAAGACCTGGATACCCAGGCAGAGTTTGACCAGGAGCGCCAGAAAGCTGGTGCCTTCCAAAGGCAAAGGGACGACCTGGCGGCACAGATGCAGGCTCTTAGTCAGGAAAGGGATACCTTAGGCCAGGAAGTCTGCCACTTAAAAAGGAAAATGGAAGAAAATCACCTGGCCCCCCAGGGACTGGGTGACCTCCAAAAAGAACACCAGATCTTGTTAGAGCACACCAGGAGGGTGGAGGATGCTCTGGCAAGAAAGGAGCAGGCCAATAGGGACACAGCTCAGGAGGTAACCCTCCTGCAGCAGAGACTGGCCCAGTACTCTAGGACCAATCAGGAGGCACAGAGAGAAAATGAGGCTCTCTGTCAGCACAATGATAGGCTCCAGCAACAGGTAGCGATGCAGGAGAGACTGATAGAGTCTAGTAAGGCCTTAACTGAGGAACTGAAAGCGCAGGCTCTTGCATTGCAACAGGGAGCAGGGGCTGATAGAGACGAGGTGCGCTGGGAAAGGGAAACGCCTGAGCATAACCTCAGGAGCCCTGGTACCAGAGGCCTTCATCTCTCCCAGTCCCTGGACTCTGCCACCCCCATGTCCCCTCGCGCACATGAGCCCAGGGCCACGGAGATGGCAGATTACTATCCAGCTAGAAGTATGGGGCTCATAGGCCAGTACCTCCCAGGAATGAATGGGCGGGCATCCGGGTATGGGCACCCAAGCACAGTGCAATTTAGTGGCGAACCCCAGGAGAGTAGACCCATTAAGGGCATCCTGAAAACCTCTGCTCAGTTAGGTCAGTGGGGGGGGTACCCATCAAATCCTGGCAGCAAGGAGGGGTCTGAAGACTCCTCTGAGCATTACAGGACACAGGAGACCAGGTCCCCACATTCTGCCAGCCATTCCCAGGCTCGCAGAATCCGGGAAAACCTGGAAGATCAGACGGGCACCTCTGGGAGCAGCGCTTCTGAGACAGAGGATGAATGGACCAGGGTTACCCGACCCAAAAAGGCCAATAAGGCAAAAATGGCCTTGCTTAAGGACCCATTGAAACAAATAAAGGCAATAAGGAGTGTCATCACGCCTTATCATAAGAACGCCAAGTATTCTGTTTGGGAACACTTGGAGCTCTATGAGCAAATGATGGAGAATTTCCATTTGAAGGACAGCCAAAGCTGTATTCAATATGTAAAGTGGACCTTCTCACCAGAATACTCCAGTTTCTTTGCTGGGCTGGAGGATCAAAACCATTCAAGGTGGTCCACATACAGGGCGGCCATCTTGAAACATTTTTCTGTGCACAGAAATCCTCAAGAGGCTCGCAAGGCAGCCTACAATTTGCAATGTGGGGAGGATCAGGCCCCACAAGAGTTTGTGCAAGAATTAAAGCGTGCTTTTGTGCAGACCACCAGAAGGGTGCGCACGGATAGCAGAGAATTTATCAATACGTTTTTCCATGCCTTACCCAAATACATAATGACCCAGCTCGTGAGAGATTTTCATGAGAAAAGATCTTTAGACTGGGTCATTGAACAGGCTACCCGGATCTATGAGGTGCAGAAGCCCATCGAAAATAAAAATAATGCGCCGAAAAACCCCAAAACCAACAGCACCCCTGCTGCTGCCAAGGTGGCAGAGGTAAAGGTTGCCCCCGTTTTAGATTTGGAGATGGGGGGCCTAAAAACCTGCCTGCACCAAATGATTCACAGCCCAGAAGGCCCTCGGGCCAGTCACAGACAGGGAGTCCAGGAGGTAGTCCCACAAATGGGGTCCCCCGCCCCCCTGACTATGTAAGTCCCCGCTACAAATGAAATCGACCAATCCTGGGTTATGTGTGGACTCCTCCAGCCCAAGGGGGGGGATCCAGCTAAGCACCTGACCCGGCGAACTTCCCTGCTAACTTCCCCCAGGAGGGCAGAAAATCACCAAATCCTGGGCAGAACTTTTTCCCCGGGTATCCACCCAATTTCCAGCCCCAAAATCATCCATCCTTCTTTCCCCAATTCCCTGAGCCCAGACAACCTAATCCGGGAGAGGGGAGGCCAAGAGTGGAGGGGTACCAAAATCTTCCCAACCAGGGGTACTACCAGAGAAGGGATAGCTACCCTTAACAGGATCAGCCCAGGGGAGAAAATAGAGCCCCGTATCAACCTGAGCGGGTTTCACAACTTGAGCGCCAGGCCCAAAATATGGCATGGGATCTGGGTCACATACTGAGGGCTCAACAGAACCCTCAGATGAGCATGCCACCGCAGAATGCCCCAAACTCTGGACCTGGTGCTCCAGAACAATGACGGGAGCAGCACCCCGATAACCCCCCGGTTCCCAGGGAGGAGGCACAAGGGGAAGGGGGGTGTAAAGCCTTGGAGGAAGCTTCCTTCCCAACTTGTAAACAGCCCCTGGAAAACCAGGAACCGCAAACAAAATCTCCTGCCCCTGAAAGCCTGCCTCCCAAGGAGCAGAGGGGGGTAGGAGAAACAAAGGACCCAAACAGACCCACTTTGTGGAGGAGGTACATGTCTTTCAATTTGAGGGAGAGGGATCCTCAGAAGATCCTGGGAAAAGGATCTTCTCCTTTAGAGATGGGGGAACTCCTCCCAAAGAAAAATGGGTCCCAAGGGATTCCAATCCAGACTGGGGAGATATGGAGACTGAGCTACCGCCGCCCATCATCTCATCCCAGAACCCACAATACCGAAATCCCCTGGTTCAAACCCATCCTGGTGACTGCCTCCAAAAAGGGGGGGGGCAGCCCAGAACCGGAACTAGGGGAACCCACAATGGCTCTGATCTCCAGTTGCCAACTTTTTCTTTCAGATTCCCCAGGCTCTTCACCGAATTCTGCCCAAATCTCTTCGCTAGCAATGTCCAAAACAAGAAAGGTAGCCCACCAGTTGTCCAAAAATGTGCATTATCTGTGCCCCCTTGAGGAGAAGGAGGGAAGATATTATGCCCCGGTACAAGTACAGGGGCAGGGTACAATTTTGGCACTGGTGGACACTGGATCCCAAGCTACCCTTCTGTCCAAAAGGGCCTTTGAGGAACTAAATGCCGGAAGGGGGGAGAATTACCGTATTCCTCTCACCTCTCTTCCTGGACAACTGCAGAACTTTGACGGGAAGGAAATTCCCGTTGAGGGACTGCAGATTTGGACATCAAAATTGGGCGACACAAGGTGAAACACCCGGTCATAGTAGTAATTCCAGAGGGCACCCCTTGTTTACTAGGGAATGACCTCCTGAGAAGGTTGTCACCCCTAATAGATTGTGTAAACAAGGTCCTCTGGACCCAGACTAGCCGACCAATAAAATTAAAACAGAGTGTCAACCATGTTAGTTTAAACGGCACCTGCCACATGGTTGAACAAAAATCTGACCAAGTAGAATTTCACTTCCAGAACAACCAAACTCCAGACGTGATAGTAATAGCAGTAGGACAACAGACTGGTGATGGGGGGTCCTCTCTATTTCTGAAAATCAACCTTCCTTCCAGTTTAAGGTGGTATTCCACACTGGAAGGAAACACTCTGAAATTCTTCACCAATCCACAATCAGACACTCCCACTCCTATAGTCCAGAAAGATGTGAAATCAGCTCAGAGCCTGGCTGATATTCAGCAAATTGGAGATCAGTTGTTCATCCCTGTTCAGTTAAATGATGGAAAGGACTCTGTTCTCGCTCAAGTGTGTGTGAACAACGGTAAGAGCTTCATCAGCGAAGCCATGTTCCGCCAACTCCCAAAAGATCCAGCCATTCCCACATTCAAACTGATAGACAAATGGGAAATGGACCTGGAAGCAACTAATTCCAAACATCCCCTGCCAAGCAGGTGTATGCTCAAACTCTACATTGGCAACAAGAGCATAGTCCATAATTGTTGGGTCGTGCGAGACGTCACTGCCGCCTTTTACTTAGGCAGTGACATTCTCAATCGCTTTGCCATTAGTTTGGACCTAATAAACTTCAAAGCTTGGTCCCGATTAGCGGATAATCCCATGGGCTTTGATGATCCAGAAAAAGCATTTAGGTCAGCTCAATTGCTACCTTATGCAGTTGAAATTCAGATCAAAGAGGAAGTCACCATCCCAGAAAGGACCCGACAATTCTCCCTGGAAGTGAAAGTTAAAAGAGGACAAAAATTGAAAAACCCTGATGCCTATATCCATCTAAATGCTTCTCTCCAACAGCAAGGGTTAAGGGTAAACCCAACACCATTAGTCAACATAGAACATGACACCATTCCAATAGAGGTGGATAACAGCGACTTAAAGAGTATTACTCTAGTCGCAGGCACCATTATTGGAATGGCGATTGATGACCAACATTTCTCCATTGATTTAGGAAATGAACTGTTAGGACCAATCCCCAAGGACTGTTTTGACAGTGACAGTGAGGATAATACAACACCAGACAGGATTTTCACCCGGCATCGGGGGAACTTCCTGGTCTACACTTCTTGCCCTTATGGTAAGGAAGATGTGACTTGTGACTTCAGGAGGGATGAGGTGATTTTCCAGGTCCATGAGGGCTGCCTTTCCCACCTGAAGCCTCCAGTCCAAATCAGCACTCTGACCAGGGACTTCTCCACCTAGCTGGAGGAGGCCGCTGAGATAGCCAAACCAGAAGTCTTTCCAGGCTTCAGGCAGATGGTGGAAGAGAGAGTCAACCTAGCTGATGCCTGTGTGACTCTGGAACAGAAGCAAAAGTTGAAACAAGTTTTCTTGGATTTCCAAGATCTCTTTGCGGTAGACTCATATGACTGTGGCGCACCGACATCCACACCACAACAATTCCCACGGAACCTGGAATGACTCCAGTGTTTGTGAAGCAATATCGCTTGGCTCTCGCATCCATGGAGTCCCTTACTGAAATAATTAAGAACCTTGAGTCCCGGGGAATAATCCGTCCAGTCCACAGCACTTTCAATAATCCGGTGCTGGGAATATTGAAACCAAATGGCCAGTGGAGACTCTGCGCCGACCTTCGGGAGCTCAACAAACGGGTCCATATTTCCCGATGGCCTCTGCCCTACATTGACCAAGGGCTGGCCCAGATTCAGGGGTCACAGGTATTCACAGCAATAGACCTGACCAATGGATACTGGACCGTGCCTGTCAGTAGGGAGGACCAATACCAACTGGCTTTTACCTTTGGGGGCCAGCAGTACACATGGACCCGGACTCCCTTTGGATACCTCAACTCCGGCAATTAATTCAACATTTTCCTACATAAGGCCATGCCCGACCTGGGTGCGAGGGGTAACCTGCCTTATGTAGATGATGTCCTCATCAAAAGTTCATCTGTGGAGGAACACATAGCGGAGATCCGTTATGTTCTGACACAGTTGAGGGCTGCCGGAGCAAAACTTTCCTTTCAGAAAGCACAGTGGTGTAGAACCCGTGTTAATTTCTTGGGGCATGAGATTACTCCTCAGGGTCTCTGTCCCCAAGAAAAGAAAGTGGAAGCACCCCAGAAACTGAAAGACCCCACAACTCTGTGGGAACTAAGGAGCCTCCTTGGACTGACTAATTACAGCAGAAAGTTCATTGAAGGCTACGCAGAGATCACTAGACCCCTGATTCATCTCTTGAAGGGGGGGGTCAAGTGGGAATGGAGTCCAGAACAATCCGAGGCGGTAATACAACTCAAAAGAAGCCTCTCACAAGCGCCTTGCCTAGCCTACCCTGTCAGAAACAAGGAGTTCTTCCTGGAGACGGGGTTCTCTAATACGTGCTTGACGGCAGTATTATACCAAAAGCATGACAAGGTCAATAAAGTAACCTCCTATGCGAGCAAAACTTTATCCTCTGTGGAGGAAAAATTCAACGATTGTGAGAAGGCACTCCTGGCAACGGTGTGGGCATTGAAGAATTACCGCCCGTTTATCCAGGGGGAACACATCATAGTGGAGACTCCACACCAGCCTCTGCAATATCTCCAAAGTGACAGAATCCGGCCGGAAATGTGAGTAATTCCCGAATTACTTCCTGGATTCTGTCAATGCAAGGCTTTCCTGTGGAGGTCAGATATGGCCAAAACAAGAAGAGTCCCCTCGCGCAAGGTCTGGCTGACTTGCATGATTGTGCCAGAGAAAACTGTCTCGAGGACGAAAATCTAAAAATCAAGGACAACATGGAGGCATACCTTAATTCCCCACACAAAGTCTTTGAAGAAGACAAGTGTGATGGAATGGCCACTGTCTATGTGGATGGATGCTCTTACCATGTTGACAACGACATAGAGAAAGAACTGGTGGCTGGCGTAGGGAATGCATGGGTGAAGGAGTTCCCAGAACCCTCCGCTGGATACAAAATTGGTCCCCGAAGTAGTCAGGTGGCAGAATTGATGGCTGTGCATCAGGCCATCCTCGCTGCTGTCCAACATCAACTCCACGAACTGGTCATAATCACTGATTCGGATTATGTACGGAACGGGTTCGTTGAGCACCTGGTTAATTGGAAAACCAGAGGCATGTTATGTGCTAATAACAAACCCCTGAAACATGGGAAGTTAATTAAAAACATTGATGATCTGGTCACATCGAATGGGATGACCATCTACTGGAAAAAGATCAAGGGTCATTCCAAAGTAGAGGGACCAGACGAAACTGGAAATGACTTATCTGATCAGCTGGCAAAAACCGGGGCCATCCAAGGGGATCTAATAGAAATAGAGTCCCTGTTGGGGGAAATCCAGGTCACTGCTATCACTAGGTCCCAGACAAATGCTCACAATGATCTTTGAACTGCCCAATGGAGTAAGGAGACGCCTGATGCTGATTTAATTACAGCTCAGAAGGGGGATCCAATTATTGGTAAGTTTTACCAACACCTTGCGGACCCTGAGAACTTTCCCCTGACGGATACCGATTACATTGGGAAAGAGGACCTAAGAGTGTTGATGAAATGTCCAAAAATGTTCCGAATCCAAGACAGTTTGCTGGTAAGGAAATCCAAAGCTGGCCACGATCAGTGGGTGGTTCCTACCTCATTCCGAAGCCTGATGTTAAGTCACGCCCATGATGCGGCCACCGCCGGTCATAGGGGGTTTCACACAACACTGGAAATCTTAAGAGAGGTTGCATACTGGCCACACATGGGGCAGGACCTCGACCAATACTTGAAGGGGTGTCTTGTGTGTGCACAATTTCAGCCATCATCCCTCACACACCGTGCGCCTCTCCAAAAGAGGGGGATGACACTGCCATGGTCAGATTTGCAAATCGACTTTGTAGGCCCTGTAATCCGCTCGTCTAGAGGAAACAAGTACATGTTGACCGTTACATGCTTGTTTACCAAGTGGGTGGAATGTCTCCCGGCCCCAAATTGCAAGGCAGAAACAGCAGCTGCCCTGATGATTAACCACATCTTTTCCCGTTTTGGTCTACCTCAAAGGATTGAGTCAGACAGGGGTAGCCACTTCACCAGTGAAGTAATGACAAAGATGTGGGAGATACTGGGGGTCAAAAGGAAGTTACATATTGCTTACAGGCCAGCTTCTTCTGGAGCAGTGGAGAGATACAACCAAACCATTGTGAGCATATTAAAAAAGTTTGTGGCAGATTCTGGGCCAAGTTGGGATATCCGATTACCTCTGGTCCTAATGGCCATCAGATCTACCCCTTCATCTGCAACTAAAATGTCACCATTTGAGTTGATGACTGGACGCAAGATGGTGCTTCCCCAGCTTTTGCTCTACAGAACCCAAGAGCAAACGTTGATAAATGCCTCCACAACTCATGAGTATGTGGAGAATTTAAGGAAACACCTTCAGCATGCTTTTGCCTATGCTCAGCGGAATCTAGAAAGATCAGCCGAGAGCATGAAGACCCACTATGATTTAAAAACTACCCGAAAGGAATGTAAGGTGGGTGATCGGGTCTATCGATACAATTTTCCAAAGGAACCAGGCCAAACAGCGAAAATTCTTGCCTACATGGAAGGGACCGTTTGAAATTATAGACAGATCTCCCCTGTTGCCTATAAGATCTGCATCCCCAAAGGCAGTCTGGCGGAAGGGGAAGACAAGTGGATACATATAAATCAGCTAAAGTGTTGCCATCCCAGGCACACTCTGCAACAACTGGAGGAATCCACTGGAATCCAAGAGGGGGCCGCTCCAGAGTAATTCAGTTCCAACCCTAAAATATTCCACATATAGCATATAAAATTCTGTGATCCTTGTATATATATATGTTCTTGTCTCCTAATTTAAAAAAGAAAATGTATATGTTCATATCTTCTGATTCATAAAATGTATATGTTCGCCACACCATTAATAGTGGTGAAGAAATGTCTACAAATAGGTATTGCCGCTTTGCTTTATCATCCTAGGAGAGATGAAACCATGGAGACTGACCAAGGAGGACGACCGGGGACCAGGAGCAGAGACCCGAGGGGCCCGGGGTACCGCCCAATCCTCCCATCAGGACCAGCAAGGAGAACTGATTGATCGACTGGAGGAAGGAAAAGATGCTGAACTGTGCCATCCATAGAATTGTAAGAAGAGGAGGCGAACATCCCAGATCTTGCGAGTTCCATCAGCGAAAGGACAGAATGGCCATCGCAAGAGGGGGGGCTTGTGGGATGTTTTTACCCATGCATCCAAGCCCTACCATAAAACTGTGCAGTACTGGCATGGAAAACATCATGATGGCCAGAACTCCCCAGAGAGTGCACAGGGAAAACATGAAGAATAGGCTGCCACCCATTTTTGCCTATGTTGTGAGCACAGGAGGGCACTGCCTAAAACCACCATTGGGCTACACACACAGTAGTCTGAAACCATTGGGAATGGCAATGCTGATTGCCAAAAAGCAATTCAGAACTGTGGGGAATTCATTTTCTTAATCCCAAAAATGGTTGCATTACCAGTACTCACCATTATCAGAAAGCCGGTGTTTTAAAACCACCAGACTTTTGTGTAAAACTGAACAAATGAAACAAAACCAGACCAAGGAAAGACTTGCTAAGAGGTGGATACAATGTTAAACTATATTCTGAAATGACTTGAAGGAAGTAATTATTTAATGTATAGGTAAAAATTGTCAGTTTGATTTGAATGTAGAAAACTGGGAACAAAAAGTGACATTTAGCTGAAACCTGGCTTAATGAAACTGAATTCTGCCTGACAACTACCCCCGACAGGAGTTGAAACTGGATCAACAGCCACTCTTCCCAGGCCTAGCTGCATCCTGCTGCCCCTTGCCAAAAGGAGTTCACCTCTCTGATTAGATTAGGGGTGGAGCACCTGGGAACTGGAAGGGACAGAAAAATGCAACTTCCTTGACTCAGGCAAATGTTATATTGGGGGCGTCGTAAAATAGCTTCCTCTTGGGAGAAACTGGGGGGCAGCTGTGCCTCTGTGAAAAAGCTGGCTTGGGGGAAGTGGATAAACCAGTTATTCCACCCTGTGATGTGGGAAGCCACACCCCTTTTTGACCAGAGCATGATTTTAAAAAGATAGATAACTCATAGTGCGGACAGTCAGAATTATATAAGTAATATCATTATTTTTGTGATTATTCTGTGAACATTTTAAGAGGCGTTAGGACCCTGTGGTGTATTCTGGGGGGTTGCTAGCGGAAAATAGGGTCTCACTCCAAATGTATGCATGTTAAAAATCTGACACTTTATCATCTGTAACCCATATCCCTGTTGCGCATTTGTGTAAAATCTGGAAAGGTTTAGAGTTCGTTATCTGGATGAAAAGGGGAGAATTCTGTCATCAGTGGACACGACATCATACAAAGACAGGGATCGGATGGTTTGGTGCTACAGAAAATATGTTAACTGGACCTATAATATTAGAAAAATGGTACATAGATAAATATGTATTTGGGTCAGAAATAAATTTGTGTGCAATCTGACAAGGGGAGGTTCCTCTGACCATAAAACCTACAGCATCACTCTGACTCACATTTCCTTCCCCCAATCAAGGGAGAGAGGAGGAATTGGCCAATGATAAGTGAGAGGGGCAGGTTTAGTTATGACCAACGCACACACCCACTTTCCAAAACACATAAAAAGAGACTGCTGGAACAGGAAGAGATTTTCAATTCCATTTGCTGCGGAGCATGCTGACCGACGACTTCACATCCAGACATCCAGACTTCAAATCCATCAATCTCCAGAACCTGTAGCAGAAATTAACTCCAGAATTTGTAGCAGAGAGGCCTGAATCCACCAGCTGAATCCTCTTCAGCAGGCCTCAAAACTAACCAAACTATTCAACAGCGAGTTGTTTGAAGTTTTGCCGAGAATTTCTGCAAGAACCTGTAGCAGTACCCAGAAAGCAGTGTTACATCCAGAATCCAGAGAGGCTAGACCAGCAGAGCAGAGCTGACCCAGATCGCTGTGAGCAGAACCGGTGCCTGATTGACCCGCCGAGCAGACAGAACCGCAGCCGGACGTGTTGACCAGATCCGTGACGAGGCCTAGTTCAAATTTATATTGTGAGTACCTAGCAGAACTGTGCAGAACCAATCTCTTAGTTAAAATAATCTAATCCAAACTATTTTAACCTAAGTAGAACTGCCTCCTAGAAATCGTGTCATCTGTCATTGTTAACGCTGCACAACTGTCACCTGTCAATTCTGCAGCTGCAAGCTGTCACCTGTCATTTTGAGTTTACTTTAAATCCGAAAAACTACCTTTATTTAATCGTCCGTATCTCTGGAACCGTTTGGGCTAGGAACGAAATTTAGGCTTTCCAACGAACCTAGAACCAACTTCCTACTCCCTCTACTTTTCCCATAATCGCGAGACACGCACTCACGAAATTTACCACGATTTGCGATTTGGCCCGATTTCTTCATCTGTAGAAATCAGCAGCTTTTTGCTTCTCTTTGCTAAAATTTGTTTGCAATCTGCTAATCATTCATAGAGTATTGTTAAAGTGAGCCTGAACTAATATAAAGGAGCCATCACCTATCCTGAACCTCTAGAGGGAATTAAAAGCAATTTTAGCACCTTTTCACTTCCTTGCAAACCACATTAAAGGAATTTGCCTGTGTTTAAAACTCATCCCTGTTTTCCCTAAGCTTGCTGGGAGAACTGGAACGGTGTATTGCATTATAAAGTGTGATTTGTTGGGATTCTTGAAGACTGTGTGCTCCCCTTCCATTTCTGGTATTGCATAGGGGGGGAGTGAATTGTCAAAAGAAAAAGTGATCATATTACCTTTTGCTAAAATCATAACAAGTTATTTCTGTACTGCATTTTATTCCACCTTGCGTTTCCTTGAACCATATAAAGCATTATTTCCTACCTTGTTCTTCTGTTCCTATTCATAGTTACCTCTTGCTGATTACTGCTCATATTCACAAGTCTAATATCCATTATCAATTTATTATAGAAGTGTGATATATATATTGTTTAAATTTTCAAATAAACCTTTTAATTTGCAAAACAAGCCTACTTCTTGGCTCAGTTTGGTCAGGGGGATTCTAAGAGGGGGGTGTTATACAAGGGTTGTCATCCAGAGTACTGAACTGGATATAAAAATACATCAATAGGGGTTTTCCTCAGCATCCCAGACTAGGCATTGACTTAGCTGTAGTGTTGATTGAATATCGCTTACAAAGGTGTTCTGACTAGACCGTAAAGGAACATCATTTTCATCATCAGTGTTAATCATGTCATGGCGCATGGCAACCTTTTCTTCAGAAAGTTCTCCGATATGAGTTATGCATCCTCTGCAAGATGATACACATTAAATAAATGGATCCCGACATGTAGCGATGGATGAGTGCAAGAGGGATTGATTTGCCAGGCTAAGCTTACCATGTTTTGTTTTTTGCTGCTTCAGAATTAGGTACAAGGCGCTGGACAGGGCCAATAGGAAGCAGAGAGTGTGCAATGTGGGATGGAAATGATCATACATTAGATAAGCATAGCAACACAACAGTAGCTGTCTAAAGAGCAATGAAATTAATGGGTGCAACGCAGCAATAGCTGCCTGAAATCACTGACCTTATTCATAAAATGCACTTCACAGTGGTTTAGATGGATGATGAAAAATCATTCACTCATTCATCATTGTGGCACAATTCCTCTGATATTTGTCACCCCTGCCAAAGAAAGAACACCACTTTGCATCTCTTAACATAGTAAACATGCAATACAAAACACCCTTTCCACCGGGCATGGCACAGGCATCACAGACACACCGATATTACCCGCTGTAGATGGTCAGTTTCCATCTCCAGTAGCACCTTGACAAGCGCTATGCCTAGGCACCCTAAACATACCCATTGTGCCCACTGGGCCCAACACAATTGCAATGCCAATTTCAGGATCCGAGTCCAGTGTCTTTTAAACTTGATCTAGGCTTTAAGCTTGGTTTACACAGGCGCTGTATGGAGACATACAAGGTCTGCATCTTGTGAGCCTCACCATAGTATGTGGCTCATGTTCAGGGAACAAATAATTAAATCAGGAGGGTAGAAGACATCATCTCCTTTCTATGAATTAAGCCTTGATGTTAATGTTATCACATACTATTGACAAAGTGGGATTATTTTGCAAGGTGCAGTTATAATGTAACAAAAAGCATAGGGATTCCTGAATGTGGCATTATATTATAAAGGCTCCATCTTTCATTAACTGCAGTTTTGGATAAAAGCACCTTCTTCTGATTTATGGACTCCCCATGTGCTCTCTGTCCTCTCCCCTTTCTCCTCCTCACCCATTACTGAAGGCACCAGATGAGAAGTGATGTTGGCTCACGTGGCATCTTCGAAATGCACCATTAATGTCTATCAAAATGGCACTATCATGGCCCAGGGCTCTCAGCCCAACCTTCTCCTTGACAGGTGTCTTTCATCTCTCTTCAACCCCCCCCTCTCCTGACACCCCTCCAACACTCTTCCATCCTCTGCCCTCGCCCCGCTAGTGTCATTCCACCCCTGTGTCGCCCCACAAAGCTTCTAAAAGGGGCAACCAGCTTCATTTAGCTACTCTCAATTCTCGCTCTGCTATCAAACACTCCTCTGACATCTGTCCCCTCCTTGAACTCTTTGACCTTGATGTCCTTGCTCTCACTGAGATGTGGTTCAAAGCCAGTTCCGTCACTGCTTTTGACACACTTCTTCCTGAGGACTACAAAATACTGTCCAATCCCACGTCCTGCCGGCCTGGTGGCGGAGTGGCTCTGATCTTCCTTGAGTGGGTTCCTGCCTGCATCATCCCCGTTCAAATCTACTCATCCTTTGAAAGCCTAGTCTGCAGGGTATCTGTCTCACCTACCTTCACACTTACCCTTGCCACCATCTACACGCCCTCCGGATCAACCTCCCTTTTCCTCTCTGAATGGACCGAGCTGTCCTCCTCTCTTCTTGCCACCTCCCCCAATCTTATCTTCCTTGGGGACCTTAACATTCATCTCGACTCTCCAGGTGTGGCTATTATTCTTTTTCCCGATCTCTGAGACACTCTTTACCTCACTATCCTTCCCTCTGGCCAAATCCACACTGTCAAACATACCTTTGATGCTCTCATCTCAACAGACATCCTTCTAGCCAACCCTCTTACTACCCCTCGTTCCTGGTCCGACCACTCTCTCCTCTCTTCCCACCTTGACCTCCCCTGATGATGCCTCCATCCGTACTGCCAACTCCATTTTCTGACCGCCGGTTTGACCAATGAAGCGTGTGTCAGTGATTGCATTTGCCTCTTCTTTCATCCCTCCTCTGCCCCCTTCATTTGACTCTCCTTCTGACTATGTTCTAGCTAATATCCACCTCTCTATCACTAAGACCCTGGACATCCTTGCCCCATCATGAGGATCCGCATGAAGCCTGCCTCCAAACACAACTCTTGGTATGACTCTGACTTGGCAGCTTTGAAACACAAGTGCAAAGCTGCAGAGTGGAAGTGGGAAGCATCTAGCTCATCCTCTGACAAACTGGCCTGCCGCCTACTCCAAAGGCAATATCGTCTCATCTTCTGCTCCAGGAAGAGTGCTCATGTCCAAGCCTGCATCTCTGTAGCCACCAATAACATGGCTAAACTCTTTAAAATCGGCAAGGAACTTGCCAATCCTACCACAGTCTCCTCCTCTCCTCCTCCCTCGCAGGCCCTCTGCTCTGCAGTGGCCACCCACTTCTCCTCCATAACTTTGGAGATCCTGTCCTCCTTGTCATCTGCTGTCCCCCATCCCCTTTATCTCGGATCCCTTGCCCCCCCCTCTCTCGCTCCATACTCTCCTCCTTCTCTCCCATTACACCACATGAGATCTCGAGAGTTGAAAGTCTATGAAAGTCTCCTCTAAACAGGTGCTCCCCTGCTCCTCCAGAACCATCAAGGACAACATCGCCTCTCTCGCCCCAGCCTTGTCTGATCTCTGCAACCACTCACTTGCCATTGGCTCCTTCCCTCAACCCCTTAAGCACTTGCTTGTGCACCCACTCCTAAAAAAGCCATCTGCTGACCCTTCTTGCCTGGCTATCACCCTATCTCTATCACCCCTTTTTTGGGCAAACTCCTGGGGAAGCTGGTCATCCCCTGACTGGCCCTCCACACCGAAGTGGCTGGCTGCCTCCATGGCCACCAGTCCAGTTTCAGGGCAGCCAGAGGCATGGAAACTGCTCTCCTGAACACCTGTGAAGACCTATTCTCTAATCTGGATTCAAACACTCCCTCTGTTCTGATCCTCCTCAATCTTTCTTCTGCCTTTGACACAGTCAACCACTCCATCCTCATAAAATGACTCTGTGATACCCTAGGCATCACGGACAGGGCACTGGCATGGCTTAACTCTTTCCTCTCTAACACCCCATCCCAAGTGCAAATGGGTCCTTTTCTGTCCTCCACCTTACTCTCTACATGTGGCGTCCCCCAGGGCTCTATCCTATTGCCATGGCTCTTCAACATCTACCTGGCCACTCTGACCCACCTAGTCTTCACCTTCTCCCCTCATTTCCAGTGTTATGCAGATGAAACACAGCCCTCTGTCAAGCTGCCATCCCCTACCTCCTCTGCCTCCTCCCTCATGCCTGACTGCTATTCCGGCATGGTGCTCTGCCAATGATCTTTGCCTTAATGCCAGTAAGGCAGAGATCCTTTTCATTGGAACACCTGCTCCTTCCCCCCACCCCACTCTCTGGCCTGACTCCTTGGATCCCCTCCCCTCACCCACTTGTAAGGCAAGAAACCTTGGGATCATCTTTGACTCCTCTCTCTTCTTCTCTCCACACATCACGTACCTTGCCAAGAAGTCCAGCTTTCAGCTGCACCTCCTCAGGGGCATGCTACCTTTACTCACATTCCCACAGAAGCTCAACGTCTCCAGAGCCTTGGTTCTCTCTAGGCTAGACTACTGTAACAACCTCTTCCTCAATCTGCCTCTTTCCTCCCTTCGCCCCCTTAAACTAATCCACAATAGGACTGCGAGACTTATCCTTGGCATCAAGTCCAGGGACCACATCTCTCCGGCCCTAAAATATCTCCACTGGCTCCCTAACCGCAAGTATCAAATTCAAGACCCATTGCATCATCCACAAGGTTGTCTAGAGCCTGGGACAGCTCTACATCCAGCTTTCCCTCCCTAAGTACCCCCGGCCAGAGTGCTTCAGTCCTCTGGTTCCAACTCTCTGCAGGTCAAATGTTTCTCCAAGCAGAGAGTGGGAGGTAGATCCCTTTCCTCAGTTGCTCCTCCCCCTGAAACAGCATCCCTCGTCTCCTCAGACTTGATCCAGATCGTCTTAAGTTCCGCAAACTTCTCAAGACTTTCCTTTCCTCCTCTTCCTTCTCTCTCCCCCTCTTGTGCTAACTCTCCCTCTGCGAGTGGAGCCTGGTCCCTTCAGAGTCATATAGGGGCCAGACCCCCCCTACCAGTCCCCAGTATCCCTTGCCAGCACTTGCCCTCTGGCTCCCTTTCCCTAACTAGCCCAACCTGGTCCTCCCTGTCCACTGCACTCATCCTCCCTCCCCCCTCCTCTATCCCCTGGCACTTGCCGCTTTGGCCCACCTGCACTTGCCCGCCTCCCCACTGTTGGGAGCACCCCACTCCTGTATTTCTCCCTCTAACCCATCCCCCCTGCACTTACCACTTTGTTCATGCACTTGCACGGTAGGATTGTCACATGGCCAATATAACCATTTTGTTGTTCTACTTTTTGATTCCCATGTCCCCCACGCCCATCTTGTCTTGTGGTGCCTGGAAGCACTTGTGTATAGGCACCATACAGATGTCCAATAAATAAATAAAACTGAAACAAAACATTTAGTGAAATGGGAATCTGAAACTCGGTAATGTAAATTGTTTTACAACAATGTTAGACCCACTTCTTTAGGAAAAAGCGAAAGTCTAGAAGGCAAGCTAGTAAAGAGGAGGAGATCCTGCGTACCAATATAGTGCTAACGTGTTCTGTTCTGCAATGGCACCCAATAGCAAGGGCCTGGCATTTATTGAAACAAAATGTAAATCGACTTTGGAACAATTGACAAAGGTTAGGTGTATCACACGTTGGCCATGCCTTGACTGAAAACAATATGAAAGCATTGGAGGATGCAAATAAATCATGTAGCTGCCCCCTTGTAGCATTTCGAATGATCTTGTTCTACGGGGTGTCTATCATCTGTTATAATGCAAGAAGAGCACAAAGGGGAAAACCCCCACTGCTTGATATGCTCTTAGTCTCAGAGACTTCCACACCGAAAGCCTCAAAAATAAAACAAAGCCATCAATTCAAACTCACAAATCTGCAGAAAATAATGCAACAACTTGGAACGTTATCTTAACATCAGGGGTGGATGAAATAGCTGGCCAAATGCATCCACATCGCCGCGACCAGACATGAATGTACAGACAACGCAACAGAACATCCTATTGGGATTTTGTTGGGCACATGTAAGGAGGGCAGAATGCTTATGAATGAGATCTGTTGAAGATAAAATAAATCAATGGGCCGGTATGTTCTTATGTTTCTTTGATACCCTCCAGGTTGGGATAATTGGGAAGAAGCCTTTCAATGAATAAACCTAATGTATCAAACAGATATAAATCCAGCAAAATAGTGCATTATCCCATATGTATAATTCTCTAAGGATGTCAGCCCCTGCTCTTCAAATGTTCTGGCTCCATTGGGCCCTCGAACCTCAAAGGAGTGTTATACATCTCAGCCATTACCCCCTCACATCAACATTCTGATGCTGTCCAAATGAGTATGTATGGTCCATGATTACAAACACTTTAATGATGGGGCAAGTGTTCAAAAAGTAAAAGGAGCACCAAACACAGTGTGTGTTATGTAAAAAGTGATTAAACCACAAAACCCTATTATCATAGGTATATTTGTCAAGACAAAGATTTCAGTCCATTTTTATGTTCCCGAAAGTCCTATTTGAATTTATGCAGAAAAACTCATTGTTGCTTTTTGCCCCTTCGCCTTTCTCCCCGGGGTATTTTGAAAGAGTACAACAGGAGCGTACCAGTCTAACCATCTTCGAATGCTATCCTTCTATCAGAAAATAATTGTAATGGTTATTCTGGGTTTTGATATTATTCTTTACTTGGTAAGACAAATGTAATGTTCTTATTATGACTACAATATATATTGGAAGTGGTCATTAGAAATGAACATTAAATACTTTAAAATGAGACAGTTTACAATGGATCATAAAGTGTGCCGAGTGGGGGGACAAAACGCAAGACCAGTATTGGTGTTTAACAAAGGACTATAATAAAGGTTTTAAAGGCGATAACTTAACCTGGAACAGGGTAAGTGCAGGGGTGCCTCAAAGTGAGAGGATACTCAATATGGAAACTAAAAACCAGCTTATTTCAGTGGAAAACACACTTCTGAGCCCTCTTGGGTGTTTGAGACTCACACCTTTGAATGTGAAAGTTCATGGTTTGTGACAACCAGGGATAAAGGTTTCTAAAAGGGGAGGGAATGATCAAATGTAAACTATAGTTTTAATTCCAGAGACACAGGCCCTCATTACGACCCTGGCGGAAAGTAACCGACCGGACCGCCATAGCGTAAATAGCGTTTCCGCCATTGCACGACGGAGTAAAGTGCGGCTAATTCTGACCCATCGGGCACGAGCACAACGCCATGGCGGAAGTGCAAAGTCCGCGATGGCGGAAATGTCCCCAAAACGCCCCTCACCGCCGTCGTACGGCGCCCTAGGTGCAATTCCGCCACCCATCATAGCGGTCACCGTAATGAGCGGCAATCGGAAAATACGGTGACCGTAAATATACGGAAACGGAAGTAAAAACATGGTCCCGGAACGGGAAACAGCACGCCGTACACCTATAAAATCAGAATTCCCACACAACCATTAAAAATACTACCCTGAGACACATCCCAACCCGTTAGCCACCCTAGTGAAAACAATAAAAATGGGAAAAGTAGCGAAAAAAGCGTGTGACCGCAAGCGGCAGGTCCGCTTCTCCCCTGAGGAACTCACCGTGCTCACAGAGACCCTCCAGGAGAATGCTGCTGTCGTCTTCTCGACGCAAATGACCAGGACGGCACTTGCGAACAAGAAGGCCATATGGGCCCTGGTGGCACAGCGGGTAAGTGCGGTGGGGACCGCACCCCGCAACCCACAGCAATGCAGAAAGCGATGGGACGACTTGTGGATACGCGTACGGAGCATACTATCCGCCAACCGTAACATTGCCACAGCTACCGGGGGAGGATCGGAATCACCCATCAAGTTGACCCCCTGGGAAGAAATCTGTGCCTCCACCATTGGAATGGAGAGTATAGAGGGAGTCGGAGGGATGGAGAAAGGAGTGCAGACATCCGAAGAATCAGGTAGGTGGGCCAAATAAAACAATGCTAAATCCACAATGTCCAATCATGTGAAGCACCATGTGTCCACATAGTGCAACAGAAACACATGTCCAGGAGAACGTCCACATACATTGGCCTGATAGCGCACTTTAAAACTCACATTAAATACATAAATAATTAAAAATCCTAAAAACACCCTCTACACGTGCAGCAGGCACACCCTGACTGCAGGCTGCAAAACAACTGCATCCTCAATCCACACAAAAATGAAACCACCTCCAAGGCCCTGACCCAAATCACCCTCAGGTACCACCCCAATGCATGTGATACATTGCCATTCCAATTTCCACAGACCCATTAATAACGCTCGCCCTCCTTTACTCCACCACAGGGTCCGATTCAAACGACGAGCTCCAGGAGACCCCTACCAGCACACCTGCAAAGAGGGCCAAGACCAACGGCCAAAGACCCTCCACCTCAGCTGCACGGATCAAGACACGGCAGCAGCACAAATCAAGTGGCAGCACACAGGAGGGAACTTCAACAGGCACCCCAGCAGCCAGCATGCCCACAACAGCACCACCAAAGGTCCCCCCAATGGATGCCACAGAAGGCACTGCTTCTGGTGGCAGCAGCACCATAGGTGACACTGCATTAATGGCAGCATGCTCCGACACAGAAAACGGTGATGTCGATCTAGGATCCATCCATGACCTGTCTCAATCCCCCTGTTTGTTTCATCCCGTACACCATGAGGATACCACGCAGGGGCACCCACAAGACGACGACTGGCCATCCCCCACAAGCCCTGTGACAAGGCAACATGAGGTGATCAGCCCCTCTGTGACACCACCGCAAATGGCCATGGCCCAGCAGAGGCAACAGTCCCTCGACCAGGTGATCGTGCAACAGCAGCAACTGGCCACGCTCCTCAAGGACCATGCTGATGAATGTGGGGGTACTAAGGCAGCCATAGAAACATCTACTGAGACACTTAGGGCAGAAATGGAGAGAAGCACCGAGAGCCTGAGGGTACAAATGGAGAGAAGCACCGATAGCCTGAGGGGGGAACTGCATGCGACGTCCAAAGACGTATGTGCTGAACTTGCCGCTGTGCGCCGTGTGCTCACTGAGCTCTCACAAACCCTTAGGGACATGCATGGACGTGAGCAGGCAGAGACATCATCCGTTGCAAGTTCCGTCCAGGGCAGCCCCCAACGTAGATCTGGGAGGAACCTGCGCTCCACAGGCAGGGGTGCCCCTGATACCCGGAGAGGGGGCTTGCAATAGCGTCTGCCCACTGACAATGAGCATCTTTGGACACTGGTGTTCGGGGGGAGGTAGGAGGGTGGAGGGGGTGTGTTGGGCTTACTTGGGTGGCGGGTCGATGGGGTGTGTAACATAATTTCACATATGCTATAAACATTTCACAATCATCCAATGAGATGTGTGGACATTGATCTTTGTGTACGAGTCCTTTATAGGCGTACAGTCCATATTGTGCATGTTCCAGACACACACAGTGCCACAAGTCCCGTGTCCATGTATCAGCCACCAGGCGTGAGTGCTAGAAGCATGAATCTATGAGAATCTGATGAATTTCACGGCCCTCCTGTGCCTCGCGGACTCCTTGAGGTGCTGCCACATCCCCACCCTCATCATGACCATCTTCAGGTGCTTGCAGTTCAGCGTCAGGGGGCATGGGCACATTTCTACGTACGCACATGTTGTGTAGCATGACACATGCCATGACCATCTTTGCAACCTTCTCATGGCGGTACAGGAGTGCCCCGCCAGACCTGCTGAGGCAGCGGAAACGAGTCTTCAGTAGGCCGAATGCCTGTTCTATGACTACACGGGTACGTGAGTGGGCATGGTTGTAGTCCTCCTCATGCTGGTTCTGTGGGTTCCGGAGTGGTGTAAGGAGCCATCTCTTCAGTGGATACCCGGCATCAACTGTATGTGGACGATAAAGGATGTTTGTGGAATGACATTGCTACGTACGCACCCCCCCCCTTCCTGCCAGGTTATTGCCGCATCACATACCCCACATTATCATGCATGAAATGAGACTCACCGAGTAGCCAGGATCTGTTCCCTGCGTGTCGCTCCATGTAGCGTGGTATTGTAGAGTTCCTCAAGACCATAGAATCATGGGTTGATCCAGGAAATCGGGCACAACAATGTGTAATGATCCTGTTGGAGTCACACACCATTTGTACATTAAGAGAATGATATTGTTTTCGGTTGCGGTACTGGGCCTCCATGGCATGTGGGACAACCAATTCCACATGGGTGCAGTCGATGTCATCAATGCAACCCGGTATGCCGGCAAGTGCATGGAATCCCACTTTTGTGTTCGTAATTTCCTGCTCCGAGCGTGGTAGAGAGATGTAGTCGTCTGCGTGCTTCAGGAGGGCATCGAGCACTTGCAATAGTGTCCGTGACAACAGTGGCTGTGAAATGCCATGCAACTGTCCGACTGTGTGCTGGTAGGTGCCTGTGGCCAGGAAGTGGAGTACAGACACCACCTTCAGTAGGGGTGGGATGGCGGTTGGGCTATCTATCATGCTGACAAGGTCAGCGTGTGTCATGTCCACAATGGCGGTTATGGTGTCCCGGTCCAAACGGTAGAGGGTGTGGATCTGCTCATCAGTGAGGTTGAACGGATGTGCTCGGAGGCGTGGGATTGCGGGCTGCCTGCGTGGTGGTAGTGGCTGTGCTGGCGGGCCTTGCTGGCCCTGCCTTGCCCTCCTCCTCCTCCTGCGTCTCCTCTGTGCGGCCGGTTGTTGTAGTAGTTGGTGTTCGTCTTCTTCTTGAAGTTGGAGTACTTGCAGTGCTATCAGGTCCCCCAGGGCCAACATCGCTAGTCCTGCCGGTAGCATTTTGGAGTGGGTGTGGTTGTGGGAGGGGGTTGGGTGTGCAATTTATGTGTTTTCAGGCTGTATAGCCTCCACCTGTGGTGATTCATTCCACCTGTGCAAGCTGCTATCCCCTTTGGGCGAGCACGTCCCGCACACAACGCTGCAATTCGACGCATGGCATCTTGCTATTACAACCATGTATTTAATCCCGATGGCAGTGAAATATTGGTTCATATGTTCATTCTGCCATGGTCCCATTGTTTCACATACTATCTTTGCAGTCGCGAACAAACTTGTGAAGGGTCAGTGGAATGTAGTACTCGATTAACGGTGGACCCTCATGCAGCACTGTACCGAGGTTCACCGACGGGCGGGGCGTCCCATTTGTGAGTGAAGCCAGTTGCCATTTTCACACACTGCCGCACTACACGGATGGATTTGTGATTTCAAGCGGTCACAGATGCCTTTTCGACTTGATGTTGCAAATGAGGAATTCGAAGGACAGCGCTTTCGGTTTTCAGCTAGCGGCGAGGAGACGCCCACAGGTCTGACTGCAGATATAAAGTTCTATTGTTTAATGTCCTTCGGACAGGGGCCATGGCGAGAATGCAATGATTGATATGAATAGTATGGGATGCGCAATAGCGTAGTGGACGATAAGGCCGGACGTTCCCAAATACATGTTACTTCACAACACTGGAATTCCGGGCTGGAGCACAGTGGATTTTGCAGACTGCATTACGCACAGACTCAATGGAAATTTCACATGTTATGTGAGTAAATAATCAGGCGTTTTCATACCGGGATGAGGGAATGATGTATGGATGCATGGACAGATGATTTAATAGTGAGTTTGCCATGTACATGGCTTTTTGGAATCTATCCACTTCCCCTGCGCTATGTGATGCAGGGCTGCCATAGTGGGACCATCGTCTATCTGCCCTTGTTGAACCCTCCCTGTCTCGACGCGCCTTCAAACACTTGTGTCTATGCACGTTACTAATCCCATCTAATGTATTCTGTTTTAACAGACGCATGCACACAAACACTCGTTTGTAATAGTGTTTTCACCTCGATTTATATAGTTATGATTCGCAAGTGATTTTTGGGTGGGAATAATCCTTTTGAGTGGGCTAGCATGCATATGGCTGTGGATTTAGTGTGATCATTGAAGTGAGTAATTCAAATGAAGTTCTGATGGCCATACTATTCTTTTTCATTTCATTTGGGTGACAGGTATCTCCTCCCCTTTTGCCACTGCCATCTGTATGCCACTCCTGCAGATGGATTTTACTCCCGACACCTGCTGCTTCGTGTTAATTAGTGGAGCACCATTACGATCTTATGGGACGATCGCCAATGGGCCACATGCCCTTACGCAGTACTAGTGGCTAGGAGCAACATATCGACCTTTCAGCTGGACTAGTGCCTACCTAATGGGACGGCCCTGCGGTTCTAGGCGCTTCCATGTTGCCTTTTTGAACGTGAATGTAGCCCCTGTGTACCATGAAGGAACAGGGCGTCACACAAGAAGAAGCTGGTCATTTATTGCGGATGCAGCCCACAATGATGAAATATATTTTGGAGTTCATGACCTAATAGCTGTATGGGCTTGGTGATTTTGTTGTGCATTAAATTTTGTTTATGATATTGACCGTGTAGCGTTATTCTTTGCAAGTAATGTAGCATATTCCTATTTGTGGAGCGATGTATTGTGAGAAGATCTGCATTGGGTTCCGGCTTCTGAGTATAGTTGCGTGGTACTGTACTGGGTGCGTTTGCCTGCGAAGCCCAGTGAGGTCAGGGATAGGGGCTACCATTATGACTGTTTTAATGATGTCATGCTCAGGGGCGGGGGATTAGCTTTTGTGTAACAGATGCCGGTCAGCCAGGTGGATTGGTGGAATGATGTGATTATCAGAATATGGCTGGTCACAGGTGCCTGTGTTTGCGTGCGTTTCCTGGAGGGAGACTGAGGTCATGTCCATTGGAATAGCTTCTGTATTCGTGCCATCTGTGCCCTGCAGCTCCCATTGGCCCCTCTTGAGATGAGCCTGGCTGCTCAGTCACTCTGCCAACTTGTGTGGTACATGCTTATGCTGATGGTTGGTTTGTTTACTGGCAGGAGTACAGGGCTGGTGCAGTCTCACTCAGGATACTGCTTTGAATGTTGCCTTACACTGGTGTCAGGCGATGGGGGGCCTGTTTTTGTTTGTCTCATATTTCAGTTCATGTTGCTGTACTTGAACCTTCACATGCCTGTGCTGCATCAGTACGGCAATGGTGCCATGGCAAATATGGATGGCCACTCACAAGGCACTTGGAGCCCCTAGATTCATTTGTTCGTTGGCATGCATGGGTGACTTGTACATTTCACTGGTTGCATTGTGTGACTTCATTGCACCTACGAGGAGTTGTGCAATGTGGCCAGGGAGTGGTGTACAGGCACTCAGTAGGGCCTTTTACGGTTGGTTCGCGATGCCGTACTTCTCACCATGGCGGAATGGTACTTTCCGCCATGCTTGATGGCGTTAGGTAAATGTCCGCTAGGGTCAGAATTCGCGTACCGTTGCGCCATGGTGGTTATTACGGTTTGGCATGGCGCACGTGCGCGTACTTGGTACAGTTAGCGTTGGCGTTCACTACGGTGTCGCTAATGGCATCGTACTTTACGGTGACGGGTCATAATCGCACCGAGCGCTATTCAATGGCGGTATTGCATTTCCGCCATCGTTTTTCGATTTCCGCCAGGGTCGTAATGAGGGCCACAGTCTTTTAGGAATAGTCAAAATACACACAAAATTTTGTCTGATCCCATTTGATTAGCCTATCGACGACCCGGGTCTTTGTCTTCAGAGTGTGGGTTTTTGAGGAAGCCGAAACTTGTTGTTTGGTAAGAAGACCATGACCTATGTGGGCCAACACTTCGGAAGCTGAAAAAAGGTTGAACGATTCCCCCAGGAGGCTGAGGGAGTGGTTGGACATTCGTTTTTGGCTTGGGTTCAGGTTTCACAAATCTCTATGTTTGGCTCAGGGTGTTCCCTATCTTCTGAGAAGCTCCCTGCTTTTAGTCTTTGGTCCCAGGGCACCCACTTTCCAACCCCACTTACAATACATTTTCTGACCCCCTGTTAAGATTGTTCAATTACAAACCTCCTCTTGCCAACTTGAGATTCTGCCCTGGACCGACCTAGTCTGCCCGAACCTCCCTGATTTTTATTGTCATGCTATAGGAGGTACCTGTTCTCCACCCCCCTCATCAGGCATAGTAATGGTGCAGAGAGTGGTGGCACAGTGGTCTGCAGTGGCTGCACAGAGCTTTGGAGTAACAGGAGAGTGCTGGGGATATCTTTTTCCCTTTCCCATATCTATTGTGGGAGGCAGCCCTCAGCTTGTTGAGCTTGGGGAGATTTAAAAAAAAAAACATTGCCATGCAGAGCGTGGCAGGGAGTGTGGTCGCAGAGTGGCCTGCAGTGGCTGCACAGAGCTTAGGAGTAACAGGAGACTGCTGAGGATTTTTATTTTGATCTATTGTTGATGGTAGCCCTTAGCTTGTTGAGCTTGGGCAGATTTGTTGAAAACCTCATTGCCACATTGAGTGCAGTGTGGAAAGTGGTGGCAGAGTGGTCTGAAGTGGTCCGCGGTGAGCCCGGGGAAGATCGGGACTGCAACTATTTTTAGTACTGATGAAGCCATCTTGCAGTAAGTGCCTTGTTGGGATGCATCAATGCTCTGATTGTGATACATAACTTATTAGCATTTAGCATTGTTTCGCCTATTACCATGCCAGCAGCCAATCAGAAATATCAGCTGTGCGGTACGGCATGGGCTATTTGCAATCAAGCCTTATCAGCTAGCAGGAATATCAAAAATAAAATACAACCTGCAAACTAAATCAGCAGCAACTGGTATTATAACTAGTGTATGCATGAAGCGAGGCATTGAGGAATGTGTAAGGGGGAAGACCACGACTTTCCTCAGACAGCAACCTCGACATTCGCATTCCCAGCTTGCTATCAAGGATACTACTTTAGAGCCAGATTTAGATCTTACCTCCACTACCGATTTAATGCCCATGGACATTTCATCACTAGAAGCTATTGATAACAATTAATTATTCAATCTATGTCTAAAACTACAAATGGAGGTATCCAGTGGTTCACAGATTATGGCTGAGCAATTCACATTGCACCCAAAAAATAATGAGGTCGAAATGGTTCTGGTGGCTTCTCATAATCTATAGAAATCTACGGAACTAGCTCAAATTGCTGCCAATGTATATTATTCCCCCCTGGCTCATAATGATTCTTTTTCCTCATCAGCGTCGTCAGAGGACGAAAATTAATCGGATCCAGAGTTTTTGATAACTTTAAAAGCTTTGTTTTCCCTGTGTAATAATATGTCCAAGGAACAGCATATAATCAAAATGGACTGAAAAGATTGATTGATGTGGCCCTCTCTATGGGCAGGTCAATTGAGGACTCTAGTGCAGAAGCTGCAAATGAAGGTGTTAATACTGTGGAAGTTTATTTACAACCTACCATAATTGTGATTCCGGACACAGGTACATCTTCTGCAGCCAGTTAATCGAAAGATGTTAACTTAGATGTAGAAGAAGCCTTGTCCACTAATAAAAAGAAGCCTTCTTCTCGACAGAGAAGCAGAGTAAACTCTTTAGCAAGTAAAAAAAAGCAAGGAAAGAGGAGAAATCCAAACAATCTTAATCATTCGACCTGGCAAAAGAACAACGGATCAACCGTTCCTGTCCATGCCTTGGCCGAGTCATTCCGTCGAGACCACGAATGTCGCGAAACACATGGAGGATACAAGTTGATGCCTATTGTCCATTGAGTCAATAGCCATAAACCGGCTATAAAAAAAGACTCAACCCAACTCCTTAGATAATTGGATTGCTAACAAAATCTCGACACCGTGTTCATCATTAACTGTCTCAGATTTGCTTACTTCGGTTGAACCATCAGATTTCGAAATTCCAAATATAGAACATGGTCAGAACTATTTTGAAGCTACTGCCATAATTACTAACAGATGTATTAAGCCCTCCCCTCAATCTGCTGTTAAAACTATTAATCATTTATTAGAGGACCAATGGGGAAATAAGTCTACTGAAAATAATTAAGATTCTGTACTTTATATGCTATTAAATGTAGCCCTTTTTTAAATCGACAAAGCACATTGAAATTAATGCATCGTATTTCAAATTTGCAGATTCTTTCCACCAGTGATATATCTCTTGTTTAAATACCATATTCTATGGCAGAAGCGAACTGGGCCGTTCTTCACCTTGTATCCCCTATTCATGTTGAATCAATTACGTTTCATGCAAAATTATTTTTGGCAATGGGCTATGAGTTTACAAGATGTCCTGATGATATACAAATAAAGAGTAAGCAGGAGGGGCGTGGCCTGCACGCATGGAGTGAAGTCAGCAACCCGCCGTGCTCCTGCCCATGATCCTACAACGGCCGATATAACGGCGTCTGAACTAAAAGATCCGAGACACAAATCAACGTGCTCGCAGGAGAACCCTTTTGCCGCACTTGACCGTGTCGCTGGAAAAAATCGGCACCAGCAACGCAGTGAACGGAGCATCGGAAAAGGCACCCCGGTGGCACCCAAGATGGCGGCTTCCAGCACGGAGGCTGACGGAGTGCCGCGACAGTGAGACGGACTAGAGTGCCGGCGAGCTTGCTGGATGAGGCTGATGTTTCGGGCCCATCTGCGAGCAGCCGAAACGAAGCACGACTAACACCGGCACGAGCGTTGTGGCCTCGGTGCATTCACGGCGTACTGAACGCGAAAGGAGATCCCAGTTGGCGGATGAGCACAGGAGGTAACGGGGAATCCCAGCGGTGCACTGAAGCAGGGACGGAGCGGACCGTTCGGTGCCCGCTCCTGCCGGCACCCGTTAAGAAGATCGCCGAATCGTCTGGTCGGGAGACCGCGAGTGCTATCAACGGATAACTCCTCGCAACACGGTCCCATCGGTTGGAGGCGGAAGGTGAACCCGATTGCTGGAAACAACTGAGGCACGCTGGGAATAGTCCCATACACGCACCTGGTTATCTTAACCGGTAGAAGGAACCACAAAGCACCCACAATACGGAGGATCCACAGAAGGTAATTCTATGCCTGAAATTTGGCGGGCTAAGTAATACGCCAGGCGAACCTCTGGACTAGGCGGCTGGGACCGGACGCACCACCACCATCCGGGAACCCACAACAGTCTGTTGCACTGCTCCCTACTAACCCAAATACCACCCCACAGTGCCACAGATCTTACCGGGGCAAAAGACACCGCTAACCAGACGGGACCGTCGGAGGCATCTAACGGTTGGAGAGAATTGAATACTCACACGTGTGCCCAAAAGGTAGAGCTCCCACCCCGCCTGCACAAAACGCGAAGACTGGAGGCCAAACACAGCCCATAAAGCCCGGCGGGTCAGATACTGGATCCGCACTGGACCTGTAACCATATTCCGCCTGAATAAGGGCCACCCGAAACAAACCTTTGGTCACAGGCTAAAGCTCATATCGTAGAATACAAGTCTGGATACCCCAAACCGGGCCATGTCACCTCCAAAGAACAGATCAAAAGCTGCAACGATGGACGCCTTCACAACGACTTTGCAAAGGCAGCAACCAACGCAGGAGATCAATCCCCCGACTGAGACACCCACTCTGGTGGCGGACCCCCGAGACACTCAAATCCTGCAGGCTATTGCGGCCCTACGAACTTCCATGGAAGATAAGATAGGAGAAATCAGGTCAGACATTCAACTAATGAGGCAAGACGCCCGCAACCTGACGGAAAGGGTGACCAAAACTGAAGCCTCCCTACAAGAAACCAGTGAGGACACATGTGAACTGAAGGCAAAAGTCCAAGAACTGGAATCAATAGTGGCTAGACTGGAATCTCGCTCCGAGGACGCGGAGGGACGTGCCCGCCGCAACAATGTTCGAATTCTTGGGATTCCGGAAGACACGGAGGGCCTGAACCCCACTGAGTTCATCGAATCGCTGCTACTTCAGGAAATTGGAGCAGGCAATCTCACCCAGGGATTCTCTGTGGAACGTGCCCACAGGTCTCTCCAGAAAAGGCCGCCACCTGGTTCATACCCACGCCCAATAATAGCTAAAATCTTAAACTTCCGAGATAGAGAGGTAATATTGCGGTTCTCAAGAGAAGGCGGAGAGATCAGAAGGAACGATTCTCTAATAGTCATATACCCTGATTACACCCCCACGGTGCAACGAGCGCGGAACTCCTTCGTACCGATAAAAGCTAAACTACGGGAACTCAATCTGAAGTATATGCTGCTGTACCCAGCCAGACTCAAAATACTGTACAAAGGGAAGGCAATCTTCCTTGAAACTCCGGCGGCTGCAAATATGTGGCTTGAACACAACAACCTCGCCGATGACACGGAAAAACTCGAAAAAGGAAACAAGCGATAAAGCAACGATTGAAACTGCCTGAGAAAAGGATCACGACACTAAGCAATCACGACATTGTCTGCGGAGCCTGAATTAACGCTGCAACTAACAGAAGTCTTAATTGGGCAGGAGCACGAGGGCCCAAGTGCAGGAACACCAGCGACCCGCCCCACCCAATACAGTGTTGGCCGAATGCCTACACACCACCCGTACCGAAAGGCCTGGAGAGGCCCCGGAGGCTCGGGAGCCCCCGAGCGTTGTGAGTTTGAAACAACTGCTGGGGGCAGTTACTTGTTGTTCCCTTTGGTTAACACATCCTTCGAGATGAAAGTTGAGAAAGTTGGTAAGTCTCCGAACGTCAATATGAGGATAAGGGATGAGAGGGTGGAAATAGTGGACTTGATGGGTTTGAACCTACAGCTAAAGGAACTTTGTGGGGACTCAGCCAAGTTAACAGATGGCCCCTATGAGAGGTGGATTGACCCCGGACCCCTTCTGAAACCATTATGGCTGGTCAATTCAGGATAATGACATGGAATGTGCGGGGCCTGGGTACCTATCTCCGCAGAAATAGGATTAAATCCTACCTGCATAGGAAAAAAGTAGATATAGCTCTGCTACAAGAGACGCACTGCACTGCCGAGTCAGAGGCGAAGATCAGGGAATACTGGGTGGGACAGGGCTTTGGGGCCTCCTACTCCAGATTTGCAAGAGGGGTTTACACCTGGATCAACCCCCAGGTACCGTTCCGACTCACCAAGATGGAAAAAGACCCAGAAGGCAGATATGTGGTAATATGGGGGACCTTTGAGCAGATGGAAGTATGTATTGTGAATTCGTACTTCCCCAATCACAATATCCCAACGCACTTGAGGGAGCTGAGTACTAAAATGCTACAATATAGGAATGGCTTCTTTATATGGGGGGGTGATTTCAATTGCGTCCATAACCCAACGCTGGATAGGTCCTGGCCTCCAACAAGGGGGCCCTCCACTGCCACCACGTCCCTGAAAGCTATGACCGATGAACTAGATCTGGCAGATGTTTGGCGGGAAATACACCCAGAGGAAAGAGGTTATTCGTACTTCTCGTCTCCACATGCCCTTCACACTAGATTAGATTATTTCTTCGTGGGTAGAGAGCACTTACCTCAGATAGGGGATGCGCAATATCTGGGAAGAACCATTTCAGACCATTCTCCACTCCTAATGGAATGGAATCACACTGGCCCAAAACCTCCCATCCCCATGTGGAGAATGCCGGTGGAAGCCCTGAAAGACCCGGCATTTAAAGAGGAGCTACATGAGTCCATAGACAATTTCATATCAGAAAATACTGGGAGCGTAGACCACGTCAGTACTCTATGGGATGCCCTAAAAGTAGTAACGCGAGGAGAAGTCATTGCTAAGGCGGGTGGCATCAGGAAGCTATTGCGCAGCGAATTAAGCAGGAAGGAACAGGAAATTGTGAAACTGGAAGCTGCCCCCATAGACACCCCGAAGAGGGAAGAAGAACTTAGTACGCTTAGAGAGGATTGCGCTGAAGCATGGAGCAGATTAGCTAGATTTGACTTTGTCGCTAGAACAAACAAAGCACACGCAGAAGCAGACAAACCTGGCCGGTTACTAGCTTGGCTCTGCAAGAAAGAACACCCCAGACACATAACCACCACACTACGGGATGAATTTGATGAAACTCACAACACTCAACAGGGTGTTAATGATACTTTTACGAGTTTCTACATGCAATTATACTCTCACACTGATCGAGTCCCCCAAGACCAAATACTAGATACTCTTGATGAGATTGGCCTGCCTAAACTAACTCCCACACAATCTGAGACCTTAGACATGGACATCACACCCGAGGACATAACTGAGGCAATTAGATCCCTGGCTACATGTAAAGCCCCGGGCAGCGATGGGCTGCCTCCGGAATTTTACAAGGCATATGAACCCTCCTTAACACCGCTATTACATGAAGTCTTCTTGGAATCTTATGAAAGGGGGACCCTACCGGATAGCATGAGGGAAACTCTGGTCGTCCCAATGCTCAAGCCTAATAAACCCGCAGATAGATGCGACTCTTACCGCCCCCTTGCCATGCTTAATTATGACATTAAAATACTTACATCAATTCTAGCTAAGAGGCTATCCAGAGTAATTGGAGACATAATACATACGGACCAGAACGGCTTTGTGCCTGGTCGTAACACGACCATGAATCTGCGCAGGCTCCAGCACATAATAGCTCAAACCGACACAAGCCAGGAATGCTATGCACTACTGTCCTTAGACGCCATTAAGGCATTCGATTCTATTTATTGGGAGTGGCTGGTGGCAGTTCTGGAGGGATTCGGCTTTGGCCAGGGGTTCATTAGGTGGATTAAGATCCTTTATAATAAACCAAGAGCACGACTAAAATCTGGGAGATATGTGTCAGAGGCCTGGGACATCTGTAGGGGAACTAGGCAAGGCTGCCCTCTCTCACCCATGCTTTACATCTTAGGTCTGGAGCCCATAGCTATTTACTTTAGAAAGCAGTTTTTTGACGCCGGCATAAGGATAGGCGGGGTAGACCACATTGTTTCTTTATATGCCGATGATGTGCTTATATATGTCAACAACCCTCTTCTTAATGTGCCAACAATGCTGGAAGTCCTTGACAATTATGCGAAGGTCTCGGGCATACAATTCAGCAAAACCAAGTCCTGCTTGTTTCCGCTAGCGGGACTAAAGGGTCGACCTGCTGAAGAACTTCCTTCGGTGGGCATAAATTGGCAAACCACTTCATTCCGTTACCTTGGGATCCAGATAATGCACACCCCAGAGCTAATGCATGAATGTAACACGAGGGCTGCACTCCCGGGACTGCGTAAATCCATGAGATTCTGGGCTAAGCTACATCTATCAATGATGGGTAGGGCCTCCATAGTTAAAATGATTGTTCTTCCCAGATTCTTATACGGGTTCCAAAATGTGCACTTCTACATCACTAAACCCTTCTTTCTATTACTTGATGCAATAATCCGGGACTTTTTATGGGGAAGTGGTAGACACCGAGTTGCCCTATCCACATTGGTTCTACCATACAAACAAGGTGGAATTCAACTACCGAATCTAGAGAAATATTACCTTGCTGCCCAGCTGGGCTTTGTAACTAAATGGCTAGCAGACGAGATCACGTCTGAAACTCCCCTGCTACAGGACATGATATCTCCGTTAAGACTGAAAGAACTGATTTGGGCCCCCCAAAACCTGCTACGCAATGCACCCTTTTTGGTGACCCTGGGTAGAAAAATTTGGCACAGAACCAAGTCGGTCAGGCAACTAAAACAGCCATACTCTCCGGAAATGCCAATAATATCGGGGCAGGGCAAGGCCGATACCGATCTGCATAATATCAGACTCTGGGAAAGGAAAGGGGTATACACTTGGGGAGATCTATATGCTGAGGGAACCTTCCGGGAATTCCCCATGTTGCAAGCGGAGGATGGTATCCCCTCTGGCCAATACCTTTGGTACCAGAAGATTCGAAAAATAGCACGAATAGAATGGGCAACCTGGCCAGAGGAACCGGAAATGGACCCCTTCATAACACTACTATATAATCTCGGAGAAGGCGGGAGGGTGGTGTCCCAAATATACGGTCACCTAATCGACACTCCTAACCCCCGGAGTGCAGTACTTAGGTCTAAGTGGGAAACGGACATGGGACTGGAGATGTCAGATAAGGAGTGGGATAGAGCACTGGCGTTCCCTAGGGAGGTCTCTAGAAACCACAGATTTCGACTGATCCAGATAAATGTATTTTACCGCACCTACCTTACCCCAAGCAAATTGGCTATATTCAACAATTCTACACAACCGAACTGCACCTGGTGCGGGACGGATAATGCAAACCTGATCCATATGCTCTGGAACTGCACCAAAACCCAGACCCTCTGGTCCAAAATAAAGCAAACGTGTGAAAAGGCGGGTCTGACCAGGTACACATGGACTCCGCATGAATGCCTTTTGGGAACCTACCCCAGACTAGCTAAATTCAAGCACTCAGTTAAACTGATGGACTTAGTGTGCATAGTGGCTAAAAGAACTATGGCCATGTCATGGAAAAAGCCCACAGGTCCGATCTTCACGGTATGGCATAAAGAACTTGAGAAATGGGCGAACGCCGAAACAAGGGCCTGGGAGGATAGTGTAGCCAGATCTTCCGAAGACTCGAGCATGGCACTAACTGCATGGAAAGACACCATGGTAAAACTGTTCCACTCTCCAGACGACAAACCTCCTTGAATAACTCGCCAGGACGAATCGCGGATCCATGCAGCCAACTAAGTCACTTGGAACTAAACCATCACGGCCCAAGAAGGCTCCTGAACTGGTTTTGCCCCCCCCCCCATAACCCAAACATCCACCCTGTCGGAGACCAGTAGAACATTGTTCAAGACGACTCAGGAGACGGTTAAAGTTAATTTGTTGTTTGTAGTTACTGTTTAATATGCTGCTGTACTATGTGGAAATTTGCTCATTTGATATTGACAGATGCACCCGCTGATGGTGTTGTTTTGTAACCCTAACTAAATGCCAATAAACAAATTTCAAAATAAAATAAAGAGTAAGCAGAAGAACGTTAAATGCAAGGATTCTACAATGAAAATCTATTCTATAGAAATCAACGAGATTGCTCAGAAGATCTATTTGCCATTAAATCTGAACACTAATTTTGTATTGACTAATAACAATCAACAAGTATTAGCTTCAGACTTTGATGATGTATCACAATCTGTTGACTTTAATTTGGGGCACTTAGAAATGATATCATGTAATACAGGTGGCAGGTGTAAATTCCAAATTGTAATTGCCTGGTTGCATAAAGAGGAGACCTTGGGACATGCCTGGCCCTTACAAAACTCTGCAGCTCTTCCTCATGTCAGTACTAGAGTGGTGAAATGTGTTACTACTGTTCATTACTGCTAGTCACCACCTCCTCATCACAGTTCTAAAGTGGGTTGAATGAGGGGAAATGTGAGGAAATGTGTTTCAATAGACCATGAAGGCCAGTGAAGGGTTAGCTTGGTCTTCATAAGGAAAATGAGGATACCATGTCTCACCTGTGGGTAACCTTTTCCCAATCCCCAAGGACCCTCCACCCAGGTGATCGTCCCTCTCTTCTCCGCCCCACAGGGTCAAGATCCAAAAGCGATGGCCTTTCCCTTGACACCTGAGAAGCGGATCCCTGGGGATTAGATGTGAGATACCCTCAGGTTTTTTTAAAATTCCCTCCCACATAGGACAACAACATGTTGCTTGATTGTCCTACGTGAATGATACTTTTATCCTCGACCATACTGCGATCGGATTACAGCATAGTCTTTTGGATTTTCAATAATGTTTAGCCGAAAATGCTTTGATTATTTATCAGAATCTTACAAAAATAATGATCATGCAATCTAACAAGACAATTACAAATAAATGTGTATGGACAATCAACAACGTACCTATAGAAGTTGCAAGCAATATACATGCTTAGGAGTTACTACATTTGACACCTTGAATTCCTCTCTATTGTGCAAGCTAATTTTAAATATGAATCAGAAAAAGTTTAATGCAGTTGGAAGCTTCAACAATCATAAGGGAGGCCGCTCCGTTGAGGGCCTCTTGCAAATATACAGGGCTAGAATTGTACCTAGCGCCTTGTACGTCCTCGAGATCTTCATTAATAAGGAGACCTTATGGCTGAGGATTCTTGAGGGGAAGCTATGGCACCTGGACCTGGGTGTATTTAATTCAGTACCAGTTGAAGAGACCTGTAGCAGCTGTGCCTTATATCTATGATCAATCATAAAAAGATATTTTCTAGTATATTTTAGTTAAGAATGGTGAGTGACAAGAATACTAGTAATATTATTTATTCCAATTTTGCAAAACATTTAGATATGTCTGCTCCCATTGGAGCATTAAAAACTTGTATTCGCTTGATGGGTTCTTTTTTCAAAGACATTGGGTTTAAATGACACACTGAATTTGTAATACGCTTTCAGAGAAATAATAGTGAAAGTGGCTACATGGGATAGAGATCATAATATGTCCTATCTCGCTATCAAACAGGCTTTTTCTTTTTATGTCTGACAAGGTTTTCCTGTTAACGCACCATTTGGTTATATAAGGAAAATCTATAATGCTAAAGTTAGACGGTTCATTATGCTTCTGCTCTCTGATCAACTACCTACCTTTTCAAGAATAGGAGCATGGATTCAGGCACCATATTTAGAGCGAGTTTGTCGCTGATATAAGTCTGAGGTTGAGACTTCTTTCCATCAGTTGACTGACTGTAGGACATGAATGGAAATATATAAAAGGGGCTATAAGAATAATTTTCATAAGCTGAGTACTCGCCACTTGGACCAAAGTCGGGCCTATACTCAGGAGACAATTTCGTCATGAATTTTACTGTGTTTTATATTTGGCAAAAGATAATTAAGCATGTTGAGGAGCTTTCTTAACTATAATTCTGGAGAAAGAAACATTTGTATTGCACGGATTGATTTTAAATAATGTTATGCTAGATGTAGATGCATTGTTTTATTAATATTTAATAATATTGAATTGTTTTTTGTATTTTGTGATAATATGAAATAGTTATGTTATTAGTGTTGAAAGGTTATATTTAACCAGACACAATATAAATTCCTTTCTCTCTGCAACTAAAAGCCCCACCTAACTCTTTTTTTTCCCTGATGGTCTTCCTCCTCTACACTCCAACAACCACATCCCCTTGATGGTAACTTTTTTTGGTCCAATTTGCGACCAACTCTCTCTTTCTCTGTCTATCTCTTCTTACTCTCTGTGATTGTCTGCCTTCTCCACTATCCAGCACAGCTCCACCTGATCATAGTGCTCTCCTGCCCCAACATCCTGTAGACTCTCCCTCGAGCCGCCAGCTCTCTACTCCTGCTACCCTTGCAGTGCTTATCTCTCACCACTCTTTACCAAACTCCTACCTCAAACTCATACTAGTACAACCCAAACTGATAGACTGATCGAGCTGCTTTTTATAGGCAGGCCCCTTCTCCGCTTGGGTAATGCTTAGTGATATTATGAACACTTGTCTATTGATGATATGCTATTTTGTAGTTGGATACTGGGTAGGTGGGCATGTGTGTTGAAAGGCCTGAGGTTTTATGAAGTTCTGCCACCATTTTAGATTCCCGTAGGGCCATTGTCAGGTATGCAGTCTCTCTGCCTCCACCGGGAAGACATGGTGTCACTTCATGGATGAGGCTGGGTGCACCTACTCCCCTGGCCGGTGGATTGGAAATCTTTAAATACTCTGGTGAGAATGGGATTGTGTCTGCAGCATTTGTGCTCCTCTTCGTCGTCGGAGATTTGTGAATCTAAAATCATGTGCCATTGGGAGAAAGTGACTTGTCTGGTTCATAGTTTGTGTGTTCGTGCAGATAATTCTTCATTGTAAAACTGCAACTTTGTAACACTGGAACTTCTGCAGATTACAAGTGTGGAAAGCACAAAGAGAAAGCGTTTCTAAGGAACACATGTATGTCAACGCTCGTTTAGAACTTTAAAGTGGTGCCACATTGTGTTCTTATATGAACAGGCTTAATTCCCTACAATAGATGTTTGGATCTGCTTGGAAACTTGGATGGCTCTCCCATTGTGTTCCAGATTTTGAGAAGGCGTCTCTTAAAAGGTTAGGCCCTTGCCCAGCTCTTTTTAGTGGCTCCTACTGGGGACAGGAGTGGTGTGACGGCTAGAGTGAATTTCCTTCATGGACCAGTACATAAGCATGTGGAATGGGGCAAGGGGTGTCCCTGTGACTACCCCCTTGGCGGTTCTGCACATGAGTAGGAGGATTGGGCTTGGGCTCATTCTTGTGACTACGCCATTGGTGCTTCAGCATATGAATACGAATGTTTGGGGTTTGGCATGTCCCCTTGGGTTCCAGGCCCTCTATCTGGTTGGTAGGGTGGGTAACTATGTATGTGACTGCCCATTACCTTAATGTGTGAACCCAGTTGGGGTGATCTGGATATCCCCCATATACCTCCTTCAGATCCACCATCCTCTAACTTGGGCAGCCCCAGGTCCCTTTGACTATCAGTCCCCACTGTTAGGCATGGGACTTAGTCACACATATTAGTACAATTAAATAATGTCCTTTTAATAGTTCCTTTTGCTCAGAATACACATATTCTGTCTCCTAAAACGTCCTCCCTTCTTCTAAACAGCCAAACCAACGACCTCTTTCTTCTATGAACACAATGACTATGCTTAAAGGAATGGTTCGGTAAACATTTTTTATTGTCCCTACGGGTCGGCCATGTGTTTTTAAGCCTAAGTCGCTCGATTTTAGAAAAATGTCCTATGGACCTTACCCAAGTTTTCGTCCATTAAACGCATGCGAAAACAAGCAGCAGGGCGCAGCCATTTTGTGATAATCATATCACTTGCCGCATCGCCCTGGCGCACCTGCTTTTGCGGCACTAAATCATATCCCCCGCCCCTGACATTATCAAAACATTCATATTCCCCGCCTCTCTCCGTGACGTTACTGTGCTGCGTGGGCAAACGCGCCCAGTCGTCTTCTAAGCGACTTCACACAGAACACGGAAACCAACACAAATCAACTCACAACACAGCGCGCCACAATTTGGAATATGAAACTGTATTTTCAAATCAAACAGTAACACAGTACATTTGGTAAAGTACATTTATTTAACATTAAATGTTTATAGAATATTCAGCAATTGGCATATTAAATCGGAATGTCATTTTTTTCTTTTCTCTCTATCCGCAAATCCAGTTCCGTTTTATCGTGAGTCACGCGCTGTTACTTTATGGTACACAGGGTGTTAGTTTTCGTTAAAAGAAGCACTTTGGTCGCACGGTGAACCGCAAGGCTGTTCCATCAACTAGGCACTAGGCCAGCGTAAAGGTTGATATGTTGCTTCGATCCGCTAGTACCGCGTAAGGGCATATGGGCCCTTGGCGATCGTCCCATAAGATCGTCAAAGTGGTGCAGTTGTTTACGATAAGCTGCAGCTGGTGGTTGAAAAAACCATCTGCCGGGGTCTTAAACTGGTGGCAGTAGCAGTTGGGTAGGATATACCCGTTTTGAAAACATAAAAATTATAATTAGTCTCGCCAGCCGACCTTTATTCATATTATTCATTTTATTTATTACGGCCGATCTGAAACTATTTGCTTTCAAGGATAGTGCAATGGAGTATGTTCGGCTCTAAAATCAATGCAAAACCTAACGAAATAAATCGAGGTTAACACACAATGAGAAACGACTGTTGTCTACATGCATGTGGAATGTGGACCTGCATGCCCGGTACAAAGACTATCCCACAAACGTTTTACTTGCTCTTCATTCATTCATTCATCCATTCATTAATTCTTCATTCCGGTATAAAAGCGTCTAAAGAGTTACTTACATTATATTTGCAATTTCCATTGTGTCTCTGCGTAATGCAGTCCGTAAATCCCACTGTGCTCTTGACAATGATTTTCCGTATACTGAACTAACATGAAACTCGGTCTAGTTTCAGAATTTTCTGCCTTATTGTCTTTTACGTTATTGCACCCCTCCTTCAAATGAAGTCCTTTCGCCATGGTCCCTGTCTCTCAAGGTCAAAAAACAATAGAACCGTATACTGCCAGTACGAGTTGTGGGCCTCTTCAGGCCGCGAGCTGAAAATCAAAGCCGCTGACCTTCACTCGAAATGAGCATACATTCTTACTTTGCAACATCCCGTAGTAAAGCCATCTGTGAGAACTTGAATTTTCAAATCCATCTATGTACTGGGCCTCAATGTGAAAATGCAAACTGGCTTCTCTCCCATCTGCAACGGCTCGCTTGGCGCGTTCTGAGGCCCCCAATTTTTTCCTCGTTGTCCACGAGCTTTGCAGCCCTAGAGAACTATGGAGACATTGGCCCTCATTACGACCCTGGCGGAAAGGGGTTTACGCCGGCGTAAACCATGGCGTACCTTACCGCCTGAGTACGAGTTCCCTTAGCGCCATGGTGATTTTAATGCCTGCTATTAGCAGGCGTTAAAATCCATGGCGCTAAGGGACCTTGTTGTTAATTACGCCACAGTAATTTACGGTGGCGTAATTAACGCCTTCCCCACTCCCATTATGCCCTATGGGGCCAGAAATGGGAATGGGGAAGGGTAAATGGGGATTGGGGACTTACCGCCCCGCCAACCTCGGAATGGGGCGGTAAGTCCGCCAACCCCCATGGCGGAGTTGGCAGCTTAGCGCCATGGACCATGGTGCAAATTGCACCATGGTCCTCCGCCAAGGTCGTAATGAGGGCCATTGACTTTTTGGGGGAAGGTCAGGGAAAGTATAACATACCCGAGGAGTTGAGTTGAAAGTGAGATTTATTGTTTGTTTGTTTTATTATTTGCAATATGCAAGCCTCCCCCCGGTTAACAGTGTGCAGCATTTACATGAGATTGCGAAACTTAGTTACAGCAACAAAAATATATACATACACATATTGACAAGGTCAGCGATATGAGGGGAATAGAGAGAGAAGTCAAAGATGACACCCAGGTGTTCGCCACCCAGGATGATGAAGGGAGGGGTTAGGGTTAGCATACTTTGTATGTACACTGTACAATAACATTTATTTACAAAAAAACAATCATATTACAATTATTTAAACCGGGATTTGTACTTCACAACCAGCTCTGCTTTGGGTGGACATGGCACAGTGGCAATGTTTGGTGGCAATGCATCAGTGCTCTGCACAGAAACGTTCAAAATTCCATATCTGTGCTTCTCGAGTACAGCAACAATAAGGCTTTTTACAAAGTCGATCTCCATTTCCTCATAGACTGGTTTGATCACCCATTGCTTACTTCTTTTAGAAAACACCTTAGTGTAGCGAGGCATCCTTACATTAACCGTAGTCCTAGATTGTTCACAGCAGAGATTCTCGTTATGGGCCAAGACTGCAAGTAGAGTCCTATGTTTCATGCCCTGTATGCTGAAATGCAAGCGCTTTGGCCTCTACTTTAGGCACATATTGTGGAACACCTCCAAACCTCAATGGCTTTGTGTGTCGGTGAAGATGGAATCAACCACTTCTTGTTCCTTGCCTCCTGTGGGGACAAAGGGCCATGTTCACGTTGGTGGAAATGTAGGTTTTCTGACCAGCCGTGAACGTTGGTACAGTGGTGCATCAGTGACCGCCATTTTTCAAGTAGTATTTCCACTGACCCTTCACAAGTTTTGGAGCTCCACCAAAGATGGTTGCTGATAGACTAAGACCACTGTGAAATACTTTCCAAACCTTTTGTTTTCCCTGCAGCCGAGATTTTCTTATTGATTGATTTAGCAAGATGCCATACATCAAATTGATGTTTAATATGTGGGACCTGCTCTCTCATTGTCTTGGCAATAGAAACGTGTCTGTCCGTGGCTATGAGGTCGATGTGCATTCCCCTCGATTGTAGATATTCCACTGATTTTATAAATCCTAGTTTCTCCATGGCCACTGAGGATGTACATTGTGTTACCTGCACGACCACCGAACTCACAATTATCTTACTATCTATGTCCTGAAAGAGGTAGGTGCAGTACTTGGCAGAAAATCCAGGGCTGTCGCACTGTCCATCGCCGGCTAGCCAGAATCATTTCCCTTCGAATGTACTTGCTAGAGACAATTGTTCAATTTTCCAAGCATCACTAATGGACGGAAACAGATAATCATGTTGGTATTTGTAGTACTGCGTTTTAGAAATGAAATGAAGTCCCACAAACTGAAAGAAAGACTCTAACTTTCTAAAACTGGAGCCACTAAAAAGTGATGCAGCTGCACACAGTAGATTGCCTGCTGGCAGTTTCCCCAGCATCGGTTGTGCAGACCATGAGAACGTATGATTTAATCTACAGGCGGCATGTATTTTGACGTTACTGCCTTGTTTTTGACGAGTCACATGAATCAATGGCTTCCCACATACTTTCCCTCTGACGGAATGCCCACATTTCAGCATACTTATAATATCCATCAAACAACTGTCGAATACTATGTATTTGCCCTCTTTCATTAGACTGTCATCCGGCATCACACTTGTTTCGGACTGCATCGTTGAGGACATATCAGCAGCATTGAAAGAAATATCACCGATATCAGGTTCTGATGCATCGGTGAATGCTGCTGCTGGTTCATTCTCTATCATTTCAACATCTGTTACTTCAACATTGATGGGAGAACACAACAATGTCGACAGCTTTTTTGGTGGCAATTTTTTGGCGGGTGTAGATTGCGTGAATTGATCTGCGACTACTTCCGAGCCATCCTCAATACATTTAGTATCATCTTCTTGTGGTGGTGCAGTCGCACTGTAACAATGGTCCATTACAACTTTACTGGATTCTCCGGACACATTCATTTCATGTTCTGGCCATTGGATATGAGCATCTCTAGTTTCAACACGCGGTGTCTGAAATAATAGTTCCTCCATAGTGTAAATGGTCTGGCAAGCAACATCTCTCATTCGCTTCACTCTCTGTGTATGTATAGTTCGTACACCCACGGGTAACTAGAGGACAGATTGGAAAAGGGATGTTCAGTTTAAACACAAGATAAAGTATAGTACAATTGACTGGAAAAAACATGAAATAGTCCCCAGCACAAAGAAAGTCTAAAGTTATGAACTGTTTGTAACTAACCTTATTTTCGTTTCTTTTCTTTGCAACTTTCTTGACTCGACCTTCAACATCTGCACGCTGTAGCTCTGATTCGTTTCCGCATCTCTTCCCTTCCTCTTGCGCTGCAACGACTATATTTTCTGTATCCGCATAGGCAGCACGGAATGAGGCTCCATCGACTCCCTAAAACATAGTACTTTCATTACTATGTATCACAATATTGATAACATAAAACACACGTGAGGACGAACACACAGGTACATCTCAATAGCTCAACACAAATTAAACATTGTGTAGAACAATCAAACGACAAGTATTCGAGCTCTGATGACCTAGTTCCATGGAACTGTCAGTATCCATACCTCTGGCTCTGCATGGACTGCCATGAATGATTGTATTGGAGAGGAGACATCAGCAACTCCCTGAAACACAGTACTTGCGTTAGTATGGTTTTCAATATTGCAAACATAACACACACGACGGCACAGGTACATATAAAGAGATAACCACAAATGATGCATTGTCTAAAAGAATCAAGGAATATTTAAATATGATCAGATTTAATTGACTTATCTCTCCAATTTCTTTACATCTGCATCATCTAAATGGGATCTTGTGATTGTAGTGGAAGCTCCATCGTCTCCCTGAAACACAGTACTTGCGTTAATAGGGAAGAAAGTATAGCAAATGAATAACGTTATATGATCACGCTCGATGGAGCTGTCAGTATCCATACCTCGTGCTGCTGAAGAATATCGATGGATGTTGTAAATGTGGTGCGCACTTCCGAAAGCTTCCACTTCCCCTGGAATTACTTGAATGTCAGGCTCTGCATCAAGTGCGTGGGTTGACGCTTCAACAACTGCCTGAAACATAGTATTTGCATTAGTAAGGATTACAATATTGAAAACATAACGGGGTCGACCGCACAGGTACATATCAATGGCTAACCACGAATGAAACATGGTGTAGAACGATGAAACGACAAGTGTTCCAGTCCTGATGATCACGGTCGATGGAGCTGTCAGTATCCATACCTCGTGCTGCTGAAGAACATCTAGGGCTGTTGTCAATGTGGTGGATGCTTCAGCATCTCCCTGAAAGACAGTACTTGCATTAGTATGGATAATATTAATTATAACTGAAAACAAACACCAGGGGACGACAACTAAGGTGTATATCAATTGGAAAGCACTAACCAAACAATTGGTAAAATAATCACACGATACATAAAAACTATTACTTGACATGCATAAAACAGGTCTGTAGCGGAATAGCCAAGTATGATTACCTGATACGCGCTAGAAGTGGTTGATAACTGCGGGCACGTCACGGATGTAGAATGTTCTTGCTTCAGATTCAGTGGATAGTGAAGCAGTTGTAAAGGTAAATTATTGTTTGATAATGAAATGCAAATATAAAGAAATTGCCATGTAAACCGACAGAATACTTGAGAATAATGCTATTGAAAATGCGCAATATAGCACAGTTCCCTGTGCCCATAAATAGATTTCCTTTGGGGGTTATAAAATCGAAAAATAATTTATTGATAAATGTCATTATTCAAAAAGCTATACACTCATATCAATATCGAAAGTATTACTATTAATATACTTATTATAAAACCTTGATGAATAAAAATGTCATAAAAAGGTAAATGAACCATACCCTGTTCAATACAAGGTTTGTTTTGGTCGCCGGAACTATACCAGTTCATCATGTGTGGCTTAGTATTTGCATAAGTTACAGAAATGTTTTAAATGATGTGACTAAACTCTGAACATGTGACTCGTCCCTTGGATGTTCTGTCTTGCACGAGAAGGAAACATGCTTACATTATAGACTGGACCCCCGAAGGATGCAATTCGATGACAATTGACACAGATGAAAATAAATAGATCTATTGATAGCATAACAATTGAAACTCAAGTCAATAGCAATGAGACCAATGACCATAGCACTATTGGGTACTGTAATCGCAAATAGATAGAAATGTAAAAATGACCGAAATATGACTAGGATACATGGCCTTACCTTGACCAACAAACAGTTGGATTCAGCAGGCCGAGCAGTATGTTGCAGGAGAACAGGTAGATGGCCACAGGTAGCACACTGACTAGTTTGCTCGAAGCGGTCACAGATAGCACGACGAGCAGATTAGCATAGATCTCAGTGCTTCTCAGGTAGAAGGTTCAGGAGTTGACTTGCAAAGCACAAAGATGTTCTCATGAGACATATCAAGTGGTTTATAAAGTATTAGAAACAGGGGTGTGTTTGTGAATGAATGACGTGTGTATGTCGTGGTATTATGTGGTTTGCAGGGGAGGCCTGCCTAGAGACACGGGGTCTGAGGAGGCCATGTGAGCGATGGCCCCTGGGCGTGGGATACCTTTTGAAGTGTACATGCTGTTTGGCACCTTGGCCATTTGCGCCCGTGACAGCCCCCCATGCCAATGCTCATCCCCGGGTGCGAACCGCCTTTGATAGAGGGGGGTGGGATGGATGGGCCTGGGGCGTGCAGATAAGGCACAGGAAGACTGCTGAATGGAGACACACTTATGTGGATTGCAGGGGGGTGGCCTGCCTCAGGGGAGGCCTGCCTGGAGACACGGGGTCTGAGGAGGCCATGTGAGCGATGGCCCCTGGGTGTGGGATACCTTTTGAAGTGTACATGCTGTTTGGCACCTTGGCCGTTTGAGCCCGTGACAGGCCCCCATGCCAGCGCTCATCCCCGGGTGCGAACCGACTTTGATAGAGCGGGGTGGGATGGATGGGCTGGTGGGCGTGCAGGCAAGTGTGTGGGATCGAGGGGCCATCAGGCCCCTCTCATCCTTTACTTCTCAGTAGAAACTCGGACCAAGTGCCTCCAGTAGTGGGTTCGCCCCTTGCCCTTACGTGATGTTAACTCTGGTTGACATTCGCGTAGATGGGACCACTGAGCAGGACACGGGCCATCCGTTTTTGTACCCCCTTTCCACTCCATCTTGGTGACGAGGCCTCACTGCGCAGAGCACATGGCCCCCACCCTCGTTCCCACTCTGACTGGAAAACCCCAGAGGTATTTGCAACAGCTAATAAATGTAACACATCACTCTTCCTCTGAGATCACTGTCCTGCATGTGAACCAGCCTGAACTAAGCACATAGCTCGTTCATCTCCACAAACGTGTCCTTGCCCACGCACCCTCGCCAGTGGAAACTTACTGCCATTCTGACCCGGTGTCCCTGCAAGGTATTCTCTTCATGTGCCAGACCAGTGACCACACCATGATGCCCACCTAGCAGATCCCCAACTAACATTAGACCCCTACTGCAGTATATCGTTGCCTAGCAATAACAAATGCCACATACCGGAGATTCTTGTGAGCACAGACCCACACTTCAAACAGTGTATTATAGTGGTCAAGACCCTTAACCTAAGGCCTGTATAATCCAATGTTAATTGATAGTATAGATATATGTGTGACTTTTATAGAGACATAACCGACTGAAAGACTTTGAACAAGTGTTATTTAGTGCATGCATTATTGAGAATATATTATGTTAGCTTAGATAGTGACCACCCTGCTTCACAGCGACCTGACCTTCACCCATTCGTAGCACAGATGTCTGACATCCATCCTTGAATGGAGACACACTTGATTAATTTAAAAAATCGAAACAACCGTTGTTAAAATATATGTGGTGTTTTATTTTGTATCTTATTTTGATGACACAAAAATACAAGACTTTACACATTGTACAGGTCAGGTTGCAGCACAGCGAGAGAAAATCCCCTGCACTGACCACTGTCACTTGGGAAAGTTTCTCTTATGGCACGAACGGCACAGGCGGGTATTACTCTTCGAACGCAGTGTCCAAGCCTCCCGTGAAGCCACCATGTAAAGCATGGGTGCACAACATACGGCCCGCGGGCCAGTTGCGGCCCGCCATGCCCTTTTGACCGGCCCGCGAGGCACAAAGACTTTCCTAATGGAGGGCGGCCCACGCCCACCCTCCATTAGGAAAGTCTTTGTTGTCTTCCGGGCCGGAGAAAACACTGGCCCTCATTGGCTCAGCACACACACGCATCACGTCCCTCCTAGGAGCCACGTAATGCGTGTGTGCTGCACCAATGGAGGGCCAGCACTACGGCTGGCATGGTCCATAAGGCTTGATGCCGGAAGGCATTTCAGCCTTGGACCACGCCAGCCGTAGTACGATTCCAGCGTTTCAGCTTACCTGCCGCTTACCTGCCTGCCTTCCAGCACGTCTCCGGTAAGTGGTCTGTTTGTGTTTGTGTGTCGGGTTTGTTTTGCTTTATGTTTGTGTGTGTGTATGTTGCGGGGGGGTGTATGTTGCGGGGGGGGTGTGTGTCGGATGTGTATGAATGTTTGGATTTGAATGTATTTTGTGTGTATGTTGAGATACGGGGGTGGGGGGTGTGTCGGATGTGTATGAATGTTTGGATTTGAATGTATTTTGTGTGTATGTTGTGATGCGGTGGTGGGGGTGTGTGTCGGATGTGTGTGAATGTTTGTATTTGAATGTATTTTGTGTGTATGTTGAGATGCGGGGGTGGGGGGGTGTTGGATGTGTGTGAATGTTTGTATTTGAATGTATTTTGTGTGTATGTTGAGATGCGGGGGTGGGGGGTGTCGGATGTGTATGAATGTTTGTATTTGAATGTATTTTGTGTGTATGTTGAGATGCGGGGGTGGGGGAGTGTGTCAGATGTGTATGAATGTTTGTATTTGAATGTATTTTGTGTGTATGTTGAGATGCGGGGGTGGGGGGGTGTGTCAGATATGTATGAATGTTTGTATTTGAATGTATTTTGTGTGTATGTTGAGATGCGGGGGTGGGGGAGTGTGTCAGATGTGTATGAATGTTTTTATTTGAATGTATTTTGTGTGTATGTTGAGATGCGGGGGTGGGGGGGGGGTGTCAGATGCGTATGAATGTTTGGATTTGAATGTATTTTGTGTGTATGTTGAGATGCGGGGGTGGGGGGTGTGTCTGATGCGTATGAATGTTTGGATTTGAATGTATTTTGTGTGTATGTTGTGATGCGGGGTGGGGGGTGTCGGATGTGTATGAATGTTTGTATTTTGTGTGTATGTTGAGATGCGGGGGTGGGGGTGTGTGTCAGATGTGTATGAATGTTTGTATTTGAATGTATTTTGTGTGTATGTTGAGATGCGGGGGTGGGGGGTGTGTCAGATGTGTATGAATGTTTGTATTTGAATGTATTTTGTGTGTATGTTGAGATGCGGGGGTGGGGGTGTGTGTCAGATATGTATGAATGTTTGTATTTGAATGTATTTTGTGTGTATGTTGAGATGCGGGGGTGGGGGGGTGTGTCGGATGTGTGTGAATGTTTGTATTTGAATGTATTTTGTGTGTATGTTGAGATGTGGGGGGTGTGTGTGAATGTTTGTATTTGAATGTATTTTGTGTGTATGTTGAGATGCGGGGGTGGGCGGGTGTCGGATGTGTGTCGGAAGAGTATGAATGTTTTGATTTGAATGTTTTTTGTGTGCTGAGTTGGGGGGTGGGGGTTCGGGTCTGTATGGGTGCATGTTTGTGTGTGTGCTGAGTTGGGGGGGTGGGGGGTTCTGGTCTGTATGGGTGCATGAGGGGGTGAGGAGGCCATGGGGCATAGTGTTTGGTTGGGGGTGAGGGACATATGGGGCATAGTGTTTGGTTGGGGGTGAGGGGGACATGGGGCATAGTGTTGCACTCCAAGAGTGAACCCAATAATAAAGCTAAAACAGGCACAGTTAGGAGATGTTCATCTTTGGCTTTTTGAGGAAACCTGACTCAACGAAGGCCATACTCCTCTTGGGCAACCCAAAGAGCAAACTGTAGCAGTCCAAAATAACGGCATGTCCAATCTAGGGTCAATAAAATATACATATAAGTTAATTAAACAGGCGAGGTACAATAACTAAATAGAAATAAATTATAACAATGGAAAATGTGTAGTACAAAATGTAAGTTTGAAACGCAAATAAAAATCGTTACCCCTCAAAAACATTATTTTTCCATGTGTTTAGTACAACTTGGGGGTTTAAAAAGCCTCCTGCCACGCCCCGCCTACCGCCCCGCTCAAATTTAATTTTTGGCCCACTATAGCCCTCATGTAAGGTACTTTCGGCCCTCTGTCAAAATCAGTTGTGCACCCCTGATGTAAAGGAACGATAGGCCACCAGCCTGTACCACCTGTGAAAAGGAATGAAACAAACTGTTTTTAAATGACCAAGATAAGTTTAATAAACGTTTGTTGTCAATGACAATTCTTGTAACTAATGGCATTCTGCTCGGACAAATGCTATCTAGACACTGCACACTAATGAATGACTTTCATGCATTACAATGATATGTATATGTAATTTTGGATATAGTAGAAGACCATGAAATAGGAGTGGCATGACAAGAAGAGTATACTTACTCGTTACTCAGATTATGAGGATGAACAGTTGCGCGAAGTTCGTGCATAAGCACCATCATTATCCTCAACACGGACCGTGTGAGGCAGGCTGCCCTGAAGTCTGGCTGCTCGGTGATACATTGCGGTCGTGGCTCGCTTTCCGAAATGTAGGCCACGCATCCCAAGTTTTCACAGCAGCAGCAGTTCCTGTCCTCGGTTGGCAATAGCTCGCACCGATTGCATGTGCAACAGGTGGAAACACTGTCCATGCGACTAGGTCCAGGCTCTTCAGCTGTTGAATCGTCCTCCCAACTGCCGTCCGAAGACCCATCGTTTTGGCGTGTTTCCCTTTGCAGTAGTTCCTCCTCTGAATACTCGGGCTCGTACATGTAGGGCATTATTGTAGCCATTGTTTGTTAAACAAACTAAAATAATTTATAGCGGTGGTACTGGTATCTGTTCACACGGGCTACAAGCAACGAAGGTAGCTGACCAGAGCACAGAAAGGAGTCACAGAATACTCAAAGTAACACAGAGCGAGGAATGGAATCGAAAATCTGCTGCTTTGTTTTGTGAAACGGTCTGTTTATTCTTATTGAGGAAAGAGGCGTCCTGCCATTTCCATGACGACACGTCATTAGCTGAAGCGCAGCGAATGTTGACACGAGACGTGCTTTGGCGTTGTGAAATGGGCGGTACGCGTCTGCTGATGGCAGGCTCTGGGGCGGGGGATATGATTTAGTGTCGCAAAAGCAGGTCAGCCAGGGCGATGCAGCAAGTGATAGGATTATCACAAAATGGCTGCGCCCTGCTGCCTGTTTTCACGTGCGTTTAATGGACGAAAACTCGGGTAAGGTCCTTGGAAATGTTTCTAAAATCGACCGATTTAGGCTTAAAAACACATGGCCGACCCGTAGGGACAATACATTTTTTTTACCAAACCATTTATTGTGTGTGCTGGCCACTTATTTTTTAGTATTGTTAACACCACACATGTGTTACAGCATGCACAATCAGAAATAATTAAAGCACAGAAAATAGCACATGCAGTTATAGACCATGCAGGCCAGGCCTCTGTTCTCTTACAAGGTGTGTCAGATCCCCAGCACCCCCACATAGCCTATCCATGCCCCCCTTGCCAGCCTTGTATGGATAATGCACCCTCAGTGTGATGAAAACATTCCTCCAGGGCACACGCTGTGACAATGTGTGTCTCCTACTACCAGGCCAGTCCCCATATCAGGGATGCTTTTGCTGTTGCTTTTCTCATTCTACCTTTAGCCATAAGAAATGACCTTCTCTCTCCTTCAAGATAAATGTGTTTTTTCGCCGGTGGTGCTTCAGTCAGTAGGTGCTGGCGGGCTCTAGCGAGTGCGCACCCGACAACATGACTCCAACAACCCACAGCTGGAGAGGGAGAGAGACAGAATCATAGTGTGAGACAGAGAGGAAGAGAGTGCAGAGATAGAGAGGGACAGAGAGAGACAGAGGGATATAGAGGGAGAGAAAAAAGGGGGGTGGAGAGTGAAATCAAGAGACAGAGCGAAAGGGAGAAAGAGAGACAGAGGGGCATAGATTGAGAGAGAACATTAGAGGAAAGACAATGAGAAAGAGAGTGTGGGCACAGAGAGAGAATTAGAGATATAAAGGGAGAGAAAAAAAGAGTGGGATAGAGAGTGAGATCGAGAGACAGAGCGAGCGGGAGACAGAGACACAGAAAGACTGAGGACATGGATTGAGACAGACAATTAGAGGAGAGACACAGTGTGTACGGACACAGTGAGACAGAGGGAGAGAAAAAAAGAGTGGGATAGAGAGTGAGATCAAGAGACAGAGCGAGAGAGACAGTGACATAGACAGAAAGACTGAGGGCACGGATTGAGACAGAGAAAATTAGAGGAGAGACAATGAGAAAGAGTTTAGGGACAGAGGGAAACAGGAATAGAGAGGGAGAGAAAACGAGTAAGAGAAAGACAGAGAGAGAGAGAGAGCGAGGGAGGGAGACAGAGTGGGAGAGAGAGACACACACAAATACACACAAAAGAGAGAGAGAGAGAGGTAGCTAGGTTGGTGTATGATACACGCGGGTACAGCTAGTACTAAATACATTCTAATTGTTAAAACTCTGGCATGTCAAAAATCATTTAGAATGTGAAGGCTCTGAAGAAAACTGCAACTGGAAGTCTGGACCCAAGACTTGCTAAATATGACAAGTAGGGAAATAATATTCGACCGAGGCACCACACAAGTGAATCTCTTGCAGGAATTTTGGAGTGACTATTTAGGTTTTAATGAATAGACACATTCTTGGGCTTTTAATTACAGGATGGGTGCTCCTGGAGCATTCTGTGATCTCCGCTTGGATGTCATTGTTTAATCTGCAAAAGACCATTACGACCGTGAAAGCTCTGCCCCTCTTAATATCTCTTTGTTCTTATTCCTACTAAATTATTTATGTGTACACGGATCGTGACGTGTGTATGTTAAAACATCAATAAAAATGTTTATGCAAAACATGAAAAATGGGACATATCAATTTAGCTGCATTCCTTATTTTGAAAGCTGTAAAACGCATGCACAATAGATTGAGAGGAGGCCCACAGGGGTTTCTAATCTGGTGAGTCATCGCGCAGCAATAGCGTCTGTAAGGAATGAGCCCCTGTAGCTTGAAGCGGTACACGCCGCGCAGTCGCGACACAAGCTCTTTCAGCGCCTTCTTTCAAGAATAGGCCTCTGGTTCCCAGACCTGGGGCTGATGCAGGCAGTGGAATTAGGAAAAAGCCTGCTGGAAATGTAAGCATTGCCTCAGATATAGATAGGCTTTTCTACAATACCCAATGGCGTCAATCTATGAGGACTGTCACAAGCACCTACTTTGACCAGGAAGGATAGGGCATGGGCCACGGGACCAGAGGAGCATTCCTGGGGCAGAGGATCTGCCACTGCCTATTGACTGGAATGTCTGGACCAACGCTTACGTTCATCTGTCATATGGGGCCGATGCAACAATAAAGCCGTTGTAGATCACAACTAATGGTGCCACCATCACGAGGACTCCGTGGGGTGCCATTCTGGCCATAGGAGCATCAAATCATGCCCCACCGGCCCTTCTCTGGATTGCTTTTGATAGTAGTCGGGATTCAAGGAAGTGAAGAAGCGCCCATACTTGCGGTTGGGCTGGAATTTGCAAATGTACTTCTCTGCTGCAGTTCATCCTGGAAGCCAGAGACGAGGCTTCAGATTGTGTTTGGGCATTTAAGTTTCTGATACAAACGTTTGCAGTTTTTAAATGCCCACGACTGGCCATTTACAATTGATACTTGTTAAACTTTGAATCCCAGCTTGGAAATTGTCAGAGGTTGGCTTGATAACATACTATTTAAAATTCATGCATCGATGCCCTGGGATGGATGTACAGATAGGGGTTCATACGCTGTTTGTGATCTAAATAAAAACATGGTGTAGGCACCGACGGACTCAGTGAGCGCGTCTACTCTGCTTCTGCACTACTTCATAAGAGCCTTGGCCACACTGTACAGCCCTGTTACCTTGTCCAAGCTCACTTCCATCTAGTCCATTTAGAACGTTGGTCCTTTCCAAAGATTTTGGACATTTTATTTTAAAAAAGAATTTTAACACATGGGGCCAGATTCATAACATTTTGTAATGCAGCAAATTTGGAGATGCCCCCAAGCATCTCATATTTGCCCAACTATCATTCTCCTTAGTCATTAAGCAAATTAACAAGGGGGTCCTGGGAGTCTCTCTGCCAGACATTAGTCCTGGTTACAAGAGCCTTACCCAGATTCTTTAGAGAGACACAGCTCCACCCTACTGATGAGGTCCAACCAGACCGAAACACATGTCTGGGGTTGCTGTTGGTACTCTTGTTCGGAGGAGAATTGCCTAGCATTTCGGTGCTGGACTGCCCCAGGGCAGGACGAAGACTGATATGTTTTGGATATTTCTCCTCTGTGAAAGATAGTGAGCTAAAGAATCTGGGTAAGGCTCTCGCAACCAGGACTAATGTCTGGCAAAGAGACTCCCAGGACCCCCCTTGTTAATTCCTCAGTCATTAAGCCTTAGGGCCCGATTCATGGAATTTTTTTGCACAGTTCAAAGTGACTTTGCACTGCTAAAAAGTGACTTTGCACTGTCGACACTGAAGCAAACCTGGAGAGGCCTGGGGCAAAGCTTCACAAATTCAATTTGCAAGCAAACCTCCCAAGGATGTTCCAGTATTCTCCAGATTGGCTCCAGTTTATGGCTCTGCAAAGGTGCAAAGCTGAGATGCTCACAATCATGTCCTTATTTCCTCAGGTGCAAACCCCCTATGAAACGGCCCTCAAGAGCATGATTCTCAAGCAGGTAAGGATGCACTTTTCTGCTGGTGGGATTTAAAGAGGTGCTCAGGTCACCTGTGGCTCGTGCATTTCTAGGGGCATGTGGCCAGGCTCCTGGCACACACACATCGGTGTTGGCAGTGGGCTCCCTACACTAATGCACAATGGGACCCATGTGGGTTCTATGAAGGCGTTTACCAGTGACAGGCCAAAGAGCGCATGGATCCAGATAATACACTCAGATTATTCAGTGAAATGACATTGAATCTGGCTGCCTTGAAAATAAAATCCTATAAATTACCCTGGTATTTTGTTTCCCATAGTGTGCAAATCGTAAACAGAGAGTAATGAGAGAAAGAGACACCAGTGCAAAGTCACTTTGCACCGCTCTGTGAATCTGGTAGTTTGTTGGCAGTGCATGGTCACTTTGCACTAGTGCAGAGACTCTGTGAACCTGGTAGTTTGTTGGCAGTGCATGGTCACTTTGCACCAGTGTAAAGTCACTTTGCACCGCTCTGTGAATCGGGTAATTGTTTGGCAGTACAAGGTCACTTTGCACCAGTGGAGAGTTACTTTGCACTGTTCTGTGAACCTGGTAGTTTGTTGGCAGTGCATGGTCACTTTGCACCAGTGCAGAGTCACTTTGCACCGCTCTATGAACATGGTAGTTTGTTGGCAGTGCAAGGTCACTTTGCACCAGTGCAGAGTCACTTTGCACTATTCTGTGAACCTGGTAGTTTGTTGGCAGTGCATGGTCACTTTGCACCAGTGCAGAGTCACTTTGCACCACGCTAAAAATTCCATAAATCAGACCCTCTGATTTCAAACTTTCCAGAATCGTAGCAACGTGGAAATGAGGCAGACATCAGCCTCCGAACAGGGGGCATTTCTATTTTCCTTCTTGCACAGCACACAGGGAATTGCCCTATTGCCGGTTGGTGTTAAGGAGAACAAAAGACAGCACATGCTGCCAGGTTCTCACGGCGCATGGATCTGCTGGAAAGGGTTCAGTTGATTCGAACGTGGTGACTCATAAATATATATTGAATTTGTTTTGTTTGGGTCCTGAGTGGCTACAGCACGGCTGGTTTGGGAGATCATTATTTTTGAACCTCAGGCAAATTTGGCATCTTTCATCGTGCATTAAAAACGTCCATCCCTTTCATCCGTGCAGCGTAATACGCATCCAACGGATTTATTGCTAGCAGAGTGATAACTAATTGCCAGACGGGCTTAGTAAATAATGCTCGGAAGAGGCAATTATGCGGCAGCGTGCTCCAGCTTCTGAAATGAACCTCTGGAAATTGTCTGCGCTGTTCGGAGGACCTACAATAGGCAGGGTGCCCTTGGGTTGTCAATCATCATGGCTCCCCGCGAGGCATCTGCCGACACTCTGTTCGGCCATTTGCCACCGCCCAGAAACACCGGAGGCCACGCGCCAAGAAATGAGCGCATGCGCGCCATGCAGCATTCGGCATTTCCTGTGAAATTAGCAAGGCTGGAGTGTTCCAAGGTGAATTGGCCATTTTCTGTGCTTGCTTGTAAATGTGAATCGCTTTGATCCCAAGAAGGAGGAACATCAGGCCTTTGCTACTGCGGCCGATGGAACCATGTATTTGAAGGTCCTCCCATTCAACATAAGAATGAAAATTAATAACCGAAAGAAATGATTGAATATTAACGTATGCCACGCTGTGCAATTAGGAGCTACATGTGCCGTGCAGAATACAATTACGCCATTTTGTGACTGATCAGATTTTCCTCTTGTGAAGCCGCCTTGAACTTCTGAGTAGCTGTCTTCTTTGACTGGATTTGGCTGCAGATATAGAGGTTCTTAATTAAATATAAATGGTTTGGTGAAATGGGAATTTGAGTGCTTGCCAGTGATGCGTAGTGAAACAGTCGCTCTGGGCTCGCCGTCCCAACCCGCGGTCGAAGGGCATGGAAAGAAGTAGTGGAACTTTGTTCCCTGCTGGACGGCCCCCACAACCCACAAACCCCATCGCCACGCCACTCCTGCGCGCAATCCAAACCCCCAAACAAATGTGCCTATTGTTCAAGGGAACGGTCAGTGCAACGCACTCAAGTGCAAGTTTTAACTTCTTCATTCACTTGTATTTTCAAATAAAAGCAGTCCGGAAGGGCTTCTTTTTAAAATAACAGTATAACCTAATACAAAATTCTAGAGGAGCACCGCTCCCAAACGCTCTGGCCCATTTCGACCACTAGCCCCAACGAATTCTAAAATCCAGTCAGGCTTCCAGAATGTCCAGCAAATGTCCATTGACATTTATTGAATGTATATGTTTTCTAATCAAATCAAAAATGCTTTTTTAGCCTTGTAGACTTGAAAGGGGTTATTAACGCTTGCGATAATGACCCTTCCCCAACTTATACTTACAGGAAATCATGACCCCTCTATTAGTGTATAAGGCTATGGTGTTGTAGTTTATAAACATTTTGTTCCAAGTACATTTAAAACAGTATTAGATTTGGAGACAGGTGTATAGGGAGTTGTTTTTTATTGATTTGATCTGTTAGTTTGAGATCAGATCCATACAAAAAAACAACCTTCACACACGTGTCTGCAAATTCAATACGGTTTTAATTTTACCTGGAAAAAGTGTTTATAAACTACATTATGCATTAATTCTCACGAAGTATGCTGTAATGAACCGTAGTTCTTTTTCTGAAGTTTCACCAGTGCATCAGGACAAACAGTACTTTTAACACACGCAACATGGCACGGGTATTTCTTGTGAACATTGGAGGATTGACAACATGGGGAAGGATCACACAAGGAATTCAAGTATTGCCATGGAACCCAGAGCAGGGCCGGGGCGCGCACTGGCGTGCAGACCTGTTGTTCAGAGCAGTGGAGATTGACAAATGGCGTGAAGGCGCGCTGGCCTGTGGAAAGAGCATGTGGAGCTGGGGGGCAGGAGGTGCATTTATTAACTTGGCAGAGGAGAATGGGGTGGCGACAAAGAAGCATGGGGCAAGAGGGGCATTTGAGGAGTGTTGAGGAAAACATATGTGTGTGCAGGCGCGCAAGGTCAATGCGCTGACTGGGCGAAATGTTAGCTGAGGGGCGGGGCTTCCGTGCCGTTTAACAGTTAAAAGGATCATGAACATGCTTCTGGGTGCATTTTCTTTTTTCTGAGGCAAATCTGCGTGGCGCGGTTCGGATGATCAAGCACTGCTCGTTTCCCTGAGTCACAGCCCCCCTGATATACACATGCTGCGTCCCCCACTCTGCAGCCAGTGTCGTAATGAACTCAACAACACATTTCTTTTGTCATCAGCAGCATAGCTTTTCTTGTGCATAATGGTGATTTTCCAACTGAAAGACCACCAGTCACCTTGCAAATCTGTTACAGTTAAAGCAAGCAACACAATAACACACACTTTGAAAATGTGTTCATACCTACAACGTCTAATAGCTTGATATGCTAATAAGTAAAGTTTGCTTTGATGTCCTTAGTTGGATGTTCTTAAAACCATGCATAACATGCTGTAGGTTTGTGACGAAACTCCAAATCTAAGTGAGTTTATGAGACAATTTATTTTATTGTGTGTCTTAAAACGCTGAAAATAAAGTGGGTAAATAGATATTCTGTCTTTTGCATCTTATAATTTTCCATTCAGGATATGTAAAATAAAGGTACACTGATATTATTTTGGCCCAACATGCTGCTATAAGGATTGACATGTTGTCATCATGCTTTATTACGCAATTTGTGTATTTTGCAAGTAAACTCTATAGGACAATATTATTGTAGGTCTTGACACCCAAAACTTGTTCCAAGTAAAGTGTGGAAGAAGGTGGCCATGCCCAAATTGCAGAGTGGGTTAAAATCCATGCTTCGCTGTTTAGCGTAAGTGTGTGATCCCGAGCATATTATGTAATCTCACCCTGAATTTAACTGCAACAATTGGAGTGCTTATATGTGATTACGTTTACACCCTTACAATAGGACAGTTTTAATAAGTGTAGGGACACATTGGTGTACCCTGCTGCTCCTCTGCTAGTGGCTCCAATACTGTCATATAGAATTGCATTATTGCCGCGCTGGCTCTCCCCCAGTCTCGTAACACTTGATTTGACAGGCAGACATAGTCTCACCAGTCAGTTATTGCAGCAGAGATTCTAGTATAGCGCACTAAATGTGGTAGAACCAACATTACATTTTCTCCCCAGTTGCTATCAGCCACTGACGTTGCTTGTGTCGTTCAGAGTACTGCACCACACTCTGCAATGTCCTGTTATGCTATCGATATATTGAGTCTTTCCTTGCACACCATCTGCCATTTTCACACTTTCTAGGTCCTTCAGGATCTGCAAGACATGTTTTTTTTCAAACTTAAAGGAGAGAGTTAACTGATTGTAACATTGAAGCTGCACTAGAATAGTCTCATTACAATGAGTAATGAAGTTAGATGCCCCTAGACAAGTAAGTTTGCCGCTCCTCCACCATCTCTGAAGTTAGCACCTCTTCCAACATTTGAAGAGTTAGCCTCCACCTAAATTTTAGCCTAGGTGCACCCTTGGATGTGCGCATTTGCATTTTGTTAGGCAGAGAGATGAGGGAAGCCTTTCCCCCGAAACTGGTGGTGTTAAAGTTTTACTGTGTTTATTCAGAAAAATGTACTTGAACAAACACATTAAAACCTGAAAGCTGCTACTTTTAAGAAAGACTTCCATCGCCTCTCTGCATATTGCGCTTTAAAATATACTATTTGATAGTTGGTCCCCACACCAGACCATGAGGTGTGGGGGGGTAGAACAGTGGGGGCAGGACCTCCAAGTTTAACCCGTCTATTTTCTGAAGAGGCCCCTTCCATCACCACTTAGCCCCCCCAGAAATGTAGGTTTCGTTGCTCCCCTGTGTCCGTACAACAGAGCACTGGCGGGGTGAAGAACCAACATGTCGATGCCAAAGGAAGTGTGAAGAGTGCTGGCACCATTCGCAAGGGAAATTAAGAGGGTGCTAGAAGGTGCTGGGAAGGGCACCAGGAGCACTGGGACAGAGCACTGAGAAGACAATGTGTGGCACTGGCAGAGGCTGTGTTTCTGGGGAAGCAGGGGGGACAATCCTGTGAACAATGGGAGGTGCCAGGGCTGAAGTCAAGGGAAGGATGCACTGATATGGGGCCAAGAGGAAAGTGGGAGTGCCACAGGGTATACTGGGAGAAGTGAAAGTTGCTATTGACAGTAGTACAAGGCCCTGATAGGGCCCAGGGGGTCACTGAGAACCAATTGGAGGTGATCGCAGTAGAGTGCACTGAGAGATGCCAGGGCAATGGAAAGGGAAGAGGGAGCAATTCAGCAATGTGCAAATGATTGAAAGGGTCACTGGAGGAGGACATTAAAATGAAAGAAGGACAAATCCTACATACAGTTAGCGAATGTAAAGCACTTTCCGCTTCATGTTGCTGCTCGTTGACACTAGAGACGATATAGAATATTTGACTGCACAACATCTTTGAGAGAAACACTCTCTTTATCTAGACCCCCCAAAAAGACGCAATGAACTCTAATTGACCCATCTTCTTGGTGAAAACAAATCTCTAAAACCGACCCTTTTTTGAACAACTCAGTGGACACACTGTGCTTTGAAAATACACTTTTTCGTAATGCTTTCAGAAAATGTATGTGCTGTATGAGGGGTTTGAAATTCAAATCACACTATAAAATTGCACCCTGAGAAGGGACTTGATTTGACCAACGCACTTTGCCAAAGGTACTAGGGTAGGTGTGTTTTTGTACAAACTATAAACAACTAAACAGGTCGAAGAATGTCTTTGAAAATGCAAAATTGGGTAATTGTAGTGAACTGCCTTCGAACAAAAGGCCTTGTTGTCTCAACCAGAAAACCAAAATGGCGCACCCATTCGGTTAAACATCATTATGGCGATAGGAAAGACGGGAAGGGAGTTTTCGAGTTTGGGGGATTATTGTTTTCTCGGTTGAGTGTGAATGAGGAAACATGCTCCAAAGCATTTTTTTAACCAGACGTGATTTCTGACAAAACACGTTTTAAATTCATTGTTTTTAAAATTCTACGTACGAACTGTTATGGCATATGTTCTTGTTTTCAGAAGGTAATATTCTTTTTCTCCCCCATCCATAACTCAACCAATTTTGGCAGCAAGACGTCTAATTAAATAAACTCATGGCCTTGCGTCCAATATTACCTGCAGGAGCTCAGCATCGCATGATGCGACTTGGCCAACTCACACTGAGTTACTGGCACTGAGACTTAACATAATCTTTTTTATTGTCGACATAATTTATAATTCATGGGGCTTCGGAAATAAAGTGGGAAATATTTTTTTGCAGAATTCCCAGCAGCCAGGAACACGAGCATTAATATGAATGTGACTCCCCCCCCTTTCTGTTTTTGGGCGATTCCACTCTCCTTTTGCCGGTCTGGAGATGTCTTATGGTATTGGGGTAGGCCACGCTAGCTCGTGCATGGAAGATCTGTAAAACAGCTGTGAGTGGAACATAGGGATCAATGTTATGGAGGCTTTGCACAGAGGGGATTGGGGGACCTCATAGACAGGGAGAGGGGGTTGAAAGCCTATTTTTTTAATCATACGTTTTGTATTTATTTTGGTTGGTAGGTACAACTCGTATGAAATGGAAACAGCCACTAAACTCAAATAAATCAGCAGAATCGCCAGCCATCAGATCATACATAATCTTGAAAAAAAAGCGTGTGTTTACTGTGGCCTTACTCTCGTAACCTCTCTCGCCCCATCCATACCCAATTTAGGGCCTAATTCACAGAAGCAATTTATAATGGCAAAACCCCATTGGAAAACACACTGTGAATAAGGGCCTTAATCTTTTCCTGAGGTCGCCACTCGTCCCAAAAAGTAAAAAGAAAGGTATTCGGTTCGGCTTTACGTCATTGATTCTATCCTTAATGAAAGGCTGTAAACCTCTTCTGCTTCCTTATGCGCAACCCTGCCTCAGCATGCTTACGTACCAGACCGGGCCATGTTACGGCCTACGCTATTACGTTCCCTTTACCGCCTCACTATTTGGAGACTCTGCTTGATTTTCCCACCATTCTCTGAGCAACATGTCAGAATGTCGCGTGCCGGAGACATATATATATATTCACTGAAAAAACTTTAGTTAAGGGGATATGTTTTAACGCAACAAAACACTTGAAATTCATTAGATATAGGAAGTGATGATCATCTTAACTCAGCGTCCCCCCGTTGATCACCCCTAGGATCTAATAATGTGTAATTTAAATAGCGCTTACGCCTAAGCACTTTACATAGAACATGTATTCATACAATATAACCCAACTGGAGTTGGTATTCATTTATTGACCTCCGAAGCATGAAAGGCTGAGTTTGCTTTGCTGAGATTTGAACCTGAGACCTGCAAATCACACACAGATTGCAGCATCGAGCACGCAACCCATTGAGCTATCCGGACAGCCTCTAATTTTGAATGTCATTGTGAATCCCATGTTTTATATATGTGCTCATGGGCTTTGCAACAGGGGGACAGCGAGTTAAAATGATCATTGCTTCCCACATCTGAATTTCAAGGGTTTTGTTGGGCTAAATCTAATCAGCTTAACTATCCCTTAAGTAAAGTTTTTTCAGTTAATTTGAACGGTTTTGTTATACCATAGTTTATTCAAGGACCACTGGACATGGCCTTTGGCTGTGGTAACCGTGGCCACTGTACATATTGAACCAATAGGTTTCTTTAGGGCCCACTGGCCATGGCCTTTGGCCATGGCCGGTGGTCCCAGCTGTACATGTTACACCAATAGTTTTCTTTGGGGCCTAGTAACCATGACGTTCAGCCATGGCTACTGTACATGTTGCACCAATAGGTTTCTTTGAGGCCTACTAACCATGACGTTCGGCCATGGCCACTATGGGCCCACTAGGTATAACAATTTCTTTTTTTTTCACTCAATTCCGATTCCCGTTGGATACCCCTGATAATGGCAAAGAACTACAGATACAGCAGCAATGAACTACCCATTCCCGCAGTATTCCCCCGGTATTCCTGTGATAATGCAGAAACACTTACAAATACAAACAAACTCTTCCCTGCACCCACAGCCACTTACCATGTGCCCCCTCCACTTCTCATGGTCCCACCACTCTCCTCATCTGCTTTTTTCCTCAATGGTCCTCTCCCATTACCCCCTTTCACTCTTTGCATCATTTGACGCATTTTATTTTCCCAGCATGTCTTGCGTTGTAGCTGCAGTAAGCTTTTGAGATTCCCCGATAATACGAACACGTTCAAACTCTAACTGGCTCTGCAGACAACCCGCAACTCTCTAATTTCACATGGTATCTCTACCCTCCTCTCCACCTCTAGCCTGATGAAATCTCATCCCTTTTCTGCCACCAAATAGCTTTTTGAGTACTTTTCATATTTGGCTTCCCCCGCTATTTCCGCAGTAATTGCCTGCATAGTGGGAAAAAAATGGTGCATTTTCATTTCTGAAAATCCTCTTTGCTGCAAAGCACCATGGCAGATAGCTATATTTTTGGGGAAAGGTGGGATTTGGAGAATTGGACAGGTCCATGACGGTCAGAACATGCTTGACTTTGAATTGTTACTTTTTAAGTATAAACTGCAGTTAGTAGAATGTCATTGTTATTGTGTGTTACAAGACCACTTAGCTGACATTTCCTCTCCTCTTAATGCCGCCATGCAGCCCCGCCCACAGGTTTGCTCTTGTCTAATAGCATGTCTCTCTCAGCTTCCACCTTATACAAACGTATTATGCCTTCTGAGTTCACTCTGGCTTCACAATATGGTAGGGGAAATTGAGCTTCTGACTTAGGCCATACATTGGCAGATATTGAGTGTGACTGTATATGTGCAGGCCTGGTTAGGTTTAAGGTTGATTTGGAACTGCGCTATACGCAACAGCGGATTACTGTATACTGTATGTATTGGTCTCCTTGGAAGATGTGGTCCTGTAAATTGTCTTGTAAAAATGCTTGCTACAACTGCAGACGTGCTGTGGGTACCATCTTGCATATGTTGTGGTTATGAAGGAAAATTCAGTTGTTTTGGGATGGGGTTTTCCAATGGGTGGACTTAGGTTTGGGTCTATCTTTGCCCCGAGTCCCACTAATTGGTGTGCTGGGTTTATTTCCTTCCAGTATTGGGTTGTCAAATGGTAAGCTCCTTTTGGTTTACAGATCTCTCTTAGTTGCTAAAAGACATATCCTAACATTCTAGGAAGAGTGACACTAGCCCCTGTATGGATGATTGGATGTTGAGTTTGTCGCTCCTTTCTAGAAGAGAGAGGGTGTCATTTCATACGAAGGAACAGCCCCACAGATATGATGAAATGTGGGCTGCATTTATTGATTGATATGTTCAGCTGCACTTTCAGTCCTCTCTCTTTCCCCGCCCAGTCTCAATATGGGCTTTATTTTTAGTGCCAATCCAAACTCTCCAATTGCATGGCCTGCCAATATCTGTCCCACCGAGGCTGGAGAAAACTCCTCGAATGCCATCTGCCGGGATCCTATTAAATCAAGGGTTGAGGTGCTGAATCACCAAGCGTCCGCTCCATTTTGAAAACACTGTTCTCTACTAGCTTCCCAGTGCTGCTCTCCCCTCCTTCAAGTGTCAGCTGTAGCACAGGCTTGTATCAGCATCAGAAAGGAGAATTGGGTTTGGTCGCCCTTTTCTAAGGAGCTTAGGCCAAGGTAGCTAAAAGGATGGATAAGGATCATGATGAAGAAGAGAAGGGTGCCTGCACTCACTGCTATACCCCACCGGCGATCATAGTCATACTAGAATGTGGAGCGTGAGTTCCACAACTTGGTGAAGAGCGGCTCTTTTTTCACTGCTCTCCTGAATAAAGCCTCTGCCTAATTTTGGCCTTGTCATGTCTCTCATTTCTCTGGCTCCATCTCCCGCCTGGGCTCGTGCTGTCATCCATCATCCATGCCAAACCTGCACATCATTCTTCAGCCTGAGATTTTTGGCAGGCCTTCTCCTGCTGTGACACCCAGTGGCTGCCCTGCTGTCCTAATATGGTATGGGTGCTCTGAGACAGGCTCCAGAGCAACCAGTCGTGCAAGCCTTTCACCCTTTCCCCTTTTCAGTATCTAGCACAAGCTGCTGTCCCACCCTGATGCATGCGGCATACCCCTCTATGTGTTCACACTGCACCAGTGCTGGTGTCTGCATTGCCTAGCCGCATTACTGTTGACTTTGGAACATAGAAGACATGCGACTTACCCTATGTTTGCAGTGTCGCTTGCCGCTGAGAAAGCATTTGACTGAATTGAATAGGATTACTTATTAGCGACTCTGAGAAAGATGGGATTTTGGACTGATATTCTTAAAATGGACGTGCCTCCATTATACAGATCCTTCAGCCAGCGTTAAACTGAAAGTCCTCATCTCTGGGAAGTCCAACCTCCATAGCGTCACCAGGCAAGGATGCACTGTATCGCCCTTACTATTTGTTATCGCAATGGAGCCATTGGCTATAATTCTAAGAAAGAATGATCACATTCAAGGAACAGGATATGATATGTATATGTATAACACACCTATACACAAGTGTTTCAAGGCACGACAAGGCAAGGGAGGGGGAACGGAGGAAAGACAAAGACAACGATCATACTAGGCCAGGTGACATTGCGACCACGCAAGTGCAGGGGAGGAGGGAGAGGGAAAGTGCGAGGGGGAAGCCGAGGGGGGCCGTGCAATACAGAGGATGACAGTAAAGAATAAATAAAATAAATAAAAACAATAGGTAAAAGTGCGGCCAGCTTGTGGAAAGTGCAGGGGTAAGTGCAAACATCAAGTGGCAAGAGCTGGGGGGCTGTAGGGATACAGAAACAGCCCACACGTGCAGGGGTTGCCCGGGAGGCAGTGCTAGTGTGCAGCTGGCAGGGGAGGGGGCCTGGGCCGAAGATCAGAGGGTAGCCAGATGACCAGTGCCGATTCAGTCAGGAGTTCAACAGGGCTGCGGGGGAGAGGAGAGAAAGATGAAGGAGAATGTGGAAAAACCTGGCTATATGTGGTTGATCCTTTGGCAGTAATGCAACTTCAAAGATTGCAAGGCTCCTCTAATGAGTGTGATTGAAACGTTCGCAGAAATTCCAGGATGTAAGATCAGCTGGAGCAAATCGGAGATATTGCCAATCTTACCATCCAGTTTCAGGCATCTATTTGACGGCTGGGACTTTGCAAGGAGTTCTTTAAAAAGTACATTTTTGGGAATCTCAATATGCCCTAAGCTCAATGATATTATGCAACTAAACTTTGAGACCCTGTTTCCAAAGATCAAGTTGGATATAGAAAGATGGAGGTATCCTGTTATATTTTCAAAAAATAGTTTCTACATACAAAAGATTTGAATACAAAGTTTGGAGAAAAAAAATTCGAATGCATTTTATTTCATGTCACAGGTTTTATTTTAGTTTCGTATAGAAAAAAAAGTTTGTTTTAAAAAGAAGATAGGGGTTCGGGGGGAACCCCCCCATTAAACATTTTTTTAAAAAATGCATTGAAAACGTTTTTTTCCGATGCTTTTGTGTCATAACGTTTGTATGTAAAAACGTTGCCTGTCGAAAAAATCATAATAAACCAAAGATGGACACTCTCAACATTTTCCTAATGGGGAAAAGTCAACAGTAACACAATGAATTTGGCTCCACGGGTCAACTATGTACTTTCCATGCTGCTTCTCCAACCCGCCCAAAAGTCTCTTCAAGAATATTGATGCTATGTTACAAAGATTTCTGTGGGGTGGTAATCCACCGAGGCTAGAGCTTCGGAAGCTTCGACTACCGACTCATTTAGGGGGAATGAAATTCCCTAACTTCTCGAACTACCACTTGGCATTTTCAGTGCGACACATAAATAAACTAAATGGCCCAGATTTGGATATATGGACACAGACAGAGTCAAATCAGTTGTCACATTTGAAACCATTTTTCCTGTTAACCTCTGGGTGCAGGTGCACACTTGAGGAGAATCCCCTTACCGAGTTTCTGAGAAGAAACTGGCAGTCCATATTCCATGCATTTGATACAGACCCGTACGTCTTCTCAGAAGCATCAGTATGGTTAAACCCTATACTCAAATTCCAAGGAAAGAGCTTATTTTAAAGACTTGTCTGAAGATGGCCACTGGATTTCTTATAACAAGCTATGCCAATGTCATACCCAGCGAGACTGAACCTATGCAGATTATGGACAGCTGAGATGGATCTTGATTGAAAGCATTGGGGATACGTCTTGTCCACTTAAATAAAGTCTGGTTGCATATGGTGACATGTATGACTGGTGGCCGCCCAGCATCTGCGCTATATAGATTTCTCCAAAAACACATATGAAGGATGTGGGAATGACAACATTGTGGCCCCTGGAAATCGGCGAAGACCTGATTCTGGAAAATTGTGTCAGGTGCTGTCGCAATATAGGATTGTGCTCACTGGACTGTAATCTTAGAACCTGTCAAATCAAGCTTCTACACGGAACGCATTGGACACCAGACCGGAGGCATTAAAGGGGAATGAGAGAAGATGATATCCGGTGGAAGTGCAGGAGAGCGCAGGAGATATTGAGCAATTTGATGTGGTCCTGTCCAAAAACCAATGGGTTCTGGAACAAAACATCTGAAAGAATAAACCTTGTCCTTGAGACTGAAATACCTATGGAGTTTCATTATTCATCCTATGCGCCGAGAGAAGGATACGTGATTGGCCCAAAGCAAAGAAAGCTTGGCTATTCAGAGGATGAGTGTTAGCGAAGAAGATGATTCTGTGTGCCCACCAAATGGACTAAATGTCTGAATATAGATACTTGGAATCCTGACTTACTGACCTTGTCAATGATTGAGAGAATCATTTACAAGAAAAGGGGTGACTCAGATGTGTTTCAAGAGATTTGTGGTCCATTCTTGGCTATGCATGGTTGAGCAAGTATATGGGGCACCTCTCTTGATGTATACACCTATTATGCACTCTACATGTTTGGTCCATGCTATTCCTCTATTCTCAGCCGCTTTCAAACCCACTGTAAGTTACCCACCTTGAACCGAACGTTACTATCTTCTTTTTAAACCCCTATTTGCAATGGTCATTTTATCTGTCTCTTATGTTGTGTATCACTGCCATTATCATGATCCGCTCACTGTTTGGTTGCACATTATACATTTCATGATAAATCTAGCATTGCCTAGCTGCTGGTGAGGCCACACCCACTGCCCTTGGTGCATATTGTGTTAACCAAAGAAGCCACACTGGTTTGGACCTCATTTATTTGAATGTTGATCTGGAAGATGAAGGGATCTTTAAACATGAATCTGGAGCATACGCTGTAATGGACACAATTTAAGTTCCCACGTAGAGAGCCCTGTAAGGTGTCACAAGGTCCAGCACAAGTTAAGTACAGTATTTTTACAGTATCTTTATTCAAGGCACATTAATGCATGATTTCCCTTGACCTTAGTAACTACTGTCTTACAAGGGAATGTCTACGACTCCTTCGGTACAGCAAGGAAGTAGAGCCACTCTTTCATTTCAGATGCTGTCATTGCCGCGGGATCGACAGAAGATGACGTCAAAATTAACTGTTGACATTATTTTCTTCACACTGATTAAGGGTAAGGTTAGTGCAACCAACACTTTGGTGCCTTCTGAAATCTCCTTCCTTCATCGGTTTTCCTTCCACCCTCATGAATGTGGACCTGCAGGAAACTACCTCCTTGGGACCTGGGACTATAAAATACATCATTGTCTTGGTAGAGGCTCATCCATACACTACATCCAGTCTTGCTGACTCTGGATTAAGTATTTCTTGAGGGCCTTAGGGTCTCACTGTTCTGAAAGAGTTTTACTCAACGCAGAAGGAGGTTCTCCATCATGCACACCACATCCGTAGGATCGTTATTTCTTTCTATCGTTTTTCTGTACAATGGTGTTTAGAAAGAAAGGGTTGAGATTTCAGGGAAAATAAGCCTGCCATTCTCATGAAATGGTTCACACAGTGAAACGTGGAATTAATCCTGAAAGATGGATCCTACGTGGAACTTGCCTCACTGACATTGAAAGTTGTGGAGTACATTGTCCTCTTCGAGACAGCGGCGGGTCTGGTGTCCTTTGATGCACCACTATCTTGGACGTGTTTATTGAAGGGGAACTATTTCTCAGAAATGGTAATACATCAGTTTGCTTGATGTGTACTTATGTTATGGAGAATTCATAGTACAACATCGGTTTGACCAAATTCTTGATCTTGTGCAAAACTATTTATGCACAAGTGTAAAATATATCTAATCCGACCCTTGGTGGCTCAGTATCGCGTAGAGGCAACATTAGATGACCCAGGCATTGTGCACATATATCTCCTGCCCTTTTTAGTTTCATTTTGATATGGGTGGATAAAAATAGAGCAGATTCACCGGAAAGCTGAACAGACAAAAATCTAAATGACACTCAATGGATTAAACCGATTAGCCCGGCCTGTTGGCTTGAGCATATTCGTAATATTTATACATCAGAGTCAGACGGTGTTGACTGGATTTTGGTAGAAAATGATGAATGGCCTCTAAAGTGGGTCAGTGGGGACATCTTGCAGGCCATTGGTAAACTAAAAAGCTCAAAAGCTCCGGGGCCCAATGGCCTGGCTAACATGGTATTAAAAAGACCACTTCTGTGGAGCACAATCCTTGAGGTTTTATTCACCAAGGTATGTCGGTCACGCTCAATCCCTCAGTCATGGCACAGAGCATTGCCAATTCTGTTCTACAAAAAGGGGCCTGATCTTCCCCCACAAATTATCGCCTACTGTCGATGTTAGATGTTTCTGGGAAGATTTGGACATCAATAGTTCTCCATGCTCTTCAACAATGGGCCAAGGAGTCTTATATTCTAAATGATTGTCAGACTGGGTTTCAGCGAGAATACTTTACCAATCTCTGCCTGGTGGATGTCTTAGCTAGGAATGACGCAGCAAAAGGTGGTGCAGGACAGAGTTAATCGCTCTAAGCTGTGGCAAAAGTTGGAAACTCTGGGCTGCTCTTCCCATTTGATTCAAATTCTAAGACTTCTCCATCAAGACAGAGTACTTCAAATTAAACTTGATGAAAGGGGCCATTACTCAAACTGGATCAGCACTACACGAGGTGTAAAACAGGGTTGCCTATTGGCCCACATTTTATTAAATGTGAATATATCGCTGATCTTCCCGCTTGGTTAAAATCTGTCCCCCGTTGCCGCCCTAGCTTGGGTGTGACTTTGCTTACCTCTCTCTTATACGCCGACTATCTGGTAGACTTTAGTCACACTTATTCTGGAATGCTGATCATCTTAAATAAGCTGGAGAGCTTTGTAAATGAAAACACCATGGCAATTAATTATTCCAATTCAAAAGCAATGTTGTTTACAGCTCGCAAGGCCGGCACTCCCTCTCTCAGTAGACCATCGTAAAATTGAGTACATATCGAATTATACATATCTGGGGCTGGCATTTGATCAATCAGGGCGATATGCAGAGGCCATTGCTATTAAAAGGAGAAAGGCGAGCCAGTTAACGGCCCTGTTTGCAAGGTTCGCCAGACAGACAGCGGGTTACAGTTGGGCGGGCATTAGGAAGCTTTACATTAAATGCTTCTCTCCCACCATACTATATGGCGTAGGTGCTCTAACACTACCCGACCATGACTGGCTGAACGTCATCGAGGCCTGTTTCTCAAAAGGTATTTTAAATCTGCCCCAATCAGTGCCTATGGCTATATTAAGACTGGAGTTGGGCCTGATCTCCCTTAAAGCTATGGCACTGAAAAGACGCGGTGACTCGTATTTCAAAATCTGCCATTCTTCTCTTAAGTCCAATTATCACATTGTTAAAGGCCTGTCAGGATAGAGAGGTAAAAGTGAAAGGGGTCAGTTTCGCCATGGCGGATATGGATATCTAAGATCTACTAAAGTGAGCCCCCGGTATATGCCTCGATGAGGAGGAAGTTGACCTCCATTTCCTTAAGAGACAGTTTAATAAAAAGCTGCTGCTATGGGATTGGAAGGTCAATTTTACTCATCTGGAAAGTCTGGAGACATATACTAATGTGGGTCACATAACATATGTATATTTAACACCGCTCAAACATCTAACACAATGTCCTGACCCTAAAGTGAGACATCTATTCTTGAGACTCTGCACCAACCAATTACAGTTACTATCTAGACTGAACCTTACACCAGCAACTAGATTCTGCAGAAGCTGTAAACGTCCACATATATTGGAAACCCCACATCATGTTGTAAAAACGTGTGGCCTACATATATGACAAACTTGGAGAAGTGTGTCAGCAATTACGAGGATATTAAGAGTGAAGATGTTTGGCTCTATAGCCTAAACACAGGCTTGACTCTCTTCATGTGGCACTCTAGTAAATATGGGTTACTGTAGAAAAACTATTGAAATCAGCAGAGGAAAATTAAACGAACATCTATGAATGGCGCTCTTTATCTGTATAAGACATGAAATGTATGTCAAATAGATTTTTTTAAAATTTTTTTATTTATTTTACATTTATAAAGCGCTCACACAGCCCACAGGCATCGAGGCGCTGTTACAGGAATTGTTTGTTTTTCTTAGTTGCGTAATTGCGTCTTTTTGTCTTAGTTACGTATTTATAATGCGCTTAAACACCTAGAGATTTTTTTATTAAGCGCGGACCCGGGGATCGAACCTGTTGTTGCTTCGTGTAGTCTTGCTTCCAAGACACGCACGCTGCCGCTGAGCTATTCTAGAACCGTAATTATGTTTATTGGTCTTATCTGATGAGTTATTGAATATGTAACATTCCAAGGTAGATCATTTAATTGATGCGTTATTTGTTCTGTATATTTCTTTTCTATTTTTAAATTTGATGGATGCTGTGAAAGGTTCTTTGTGAGCTGTACACATTAAATTAAAAAAAAACCTTTAAAAAAAAAAACCTGTTCAATGACATGGACACAAGAACATACGGTCAACAAGTGGTTAAACATGAGAACGACAATTAACAATTCAAACAACAAATGAGGGTGCCAAAGAAGAAATGTTGTAGCCTAATCTCGCATGCAGTCTAACCTCGCATGCAGCCTAATCTCGCATGCAGCCTAATCTGGCATGCAGCCTAATCTCGTGTGCAGTCTAATCTCGCATGCAGCCTAATCTCGCACGCAGCCTAATCTCGCACGCAGCCTAATCTTGCATGCAGGCTAATCTCGCAAACAGTCTAATATTGCATGCAGCCTAATCTTGCACGCAGCCTAATCTGGCATGCAGCCTAATCTCACATGCAGCCTAACGTTACGCTCACCTGGCTCCCACAGGGGCGTCGGTCAGACCCGGACAGCTGCGGTCTCCACCCACGTGATGCGTACTGCAGCGATGACTGACTGGATCTGCCCTCCTAATCTTGTCTGCTTAACCCGTAGAAATATTCTCCTTATATTCTTGAAAGATGAGCTCTCCATCCTGCGTGGATTTGCAGGGGAGCATCGATTCCAGTTACTTCACTGGTTTTAAGGCTCGGGAGAGTTCCGGAGAGTATTGACTCTGAGGTCCTGGTGAGGACCAGTAAGTATTAAGTTCATAGAGTTCAATATGTCCGATGTTCACTTTAGTTCCCCCCTTCCTTTCTTGTCTTGCAGCTGGCTCGTGAAAAGATGCTCTTGTGGCAGCTGGTGGTGCTCAGGTAAGAGTCTGTATTACCCGGAGCTGTCCGGTAAATGTTTTGTCTCTTTTTACAGATGCGGCACGTGAAAATATGGAGAGTCACAAAAGGATGCCTCCGGTGGTAAGTCAGGTAAGTCTATGGTGGTAAGAATTATATTTGTTGGTTCCCTCGGCTAACCTTGTGGTTTTCTTTTGTCTCCTAAGTGCCGAAGTTCGGCGAAGAAATGATGGAGGCAGCGCCGACCCGAAGGATGCTGTGAAGACTGGTGAGTATGGCGCGGTGCTGCAGCTGGAGGTGCGGCGCATGCAGAAGTGATTGTCTTTACAGGTCCGGAGACAAGATGGATCCAGAATCAGGTGTGGAATAGAAATAAGTTTGTTTTCTAACCTTGTCCCTTTCTTTCCTCTTTGTCTTATGAGCTCCGGATTCGAGGCGGGCGTGGCAGAAGACTGGATGCAGGCTGCAGGCACGCTGCTTGATGCAGAATAACGCGAAGCGTGTGTTGCTGGTTGGGCGTGGTTTAAATAGCCTCAAAAGTAGTCCCAGGTAAGAAGTCCCTAGAACCACACCCGAGTAAAAAATAGTCCCTGTAGAAAAATAGTCCCTTTCAGGCTTCATGTTGGATTGGAGTCATTTTCAGCATGGTCTGCCTTAGGCGCCAGGACTGATTCCTACTATGAGCCTTGCGCCTAAGGTGCCAGGACTGAACCCAGATAGCCCCTAGCCGGGGCTGCTGAGGTTTTACTAAATGTCTAGATGCCTGCTCCCGGGGCTGATGGGCTTGGTCCGGATCCCTGGGGGTAGGCAACATGACAGCACTCTCCCCCGAGGCCCCTCCTAAAGTTGCTCTTCCCCTGGGCCCTGGTTTGTCTCGGAAGTTTCGATAGAATCTTTTCACCAACCGAGCTGCATGGATGTGGTCACTAGGTTCCCATGACCTTTCCTGTGGTCCGTAGCCCTTCCAATCGATTAAATAAAAGAGTTTTGATTTAACCATCTTGGAGTCCAGGATATTTTTTACCTCAAATTCAGGTTCTCCATCTATCAAGATGGAGTCGGGTGGTTTGGTTAATCTTGTTCCTGGTTGAACTGGTTTTAAAAGTGAAACATGAAAGACAGGATGAATGCACATACTAGAGGGTAATTCCAATTTGACGTCTACCGGGTTGATAATGGCCTTAATAGTGTAAGGTCCCAAATATCTAGGGTTAAAAGTCCGAGTTCCCTTCAGAGGTATGTGTTTTGTAGCCAGCCAAACTTGATCCCCAATCTGGTATTGTGGAGTTTCACTTCTATGTTGATCAGCATTTTTCTTATATTTCTCTTTTGCTTGTTTCAAATGTTCTGTTGCCTCTTTAAATGCTTGTGTAATAGTAGAATGCAAATGACTAACTGCAGGCATTTCTAAATGCTGAGTCGAATCTAGTTCTGAGGTTCGAGGGTGATGTCCATATATGATATAAAAGGGACTTTGTCCGTTTCCTGAATGTACAGAGTTATTGTATGCATACTCGAAAATCTATAAAATATCTTTCCAATTACTTTCGGTCTAGTGTAGCATGCAACGTAGGTACTGTTCAAGGGTCTGGTTGGTCCTCTCCGTCTGACCATCGGTCTGGGATGGTGACTGGTTGATAACCTCACTTCGATTTGCGCCAGTTGACAACATTTCTCCCAAAAATGTGAAATGAATTGACTACCTCTGTCAGAGACCAATACAGAAGGAAATCTGTGTATTCAAACAATGTTTTTGAGGAACTCCTTGGCCAGTATTGAAGCAGAAGGTAATCCCATTAGAAGAATAAAGTGGGCCATCTTGGAAAAAAGATCCACAATAACTAGAATGGTGTTAAATCCATTACATGGAGGTAGATCTGTAGTAAAGTCTAACAATAAGGTGTGCCATGGTGTAGGTGGAATATCCAAAGGCTGTAAGAGGCCAGCTGGTTTTTACTTCTGACTTTTGTTTTGGGTGCAAATGCCACAAGACATTACAAATGACTTTACGTCTTTTCACCAGGTGGGCCACCAGAATTGTCTCTTAATTTTAGCTTCAGTTTTTGCGATACCTGGGTGTCCTTCCATCAGGGTGTCATGATAATTGGAGATGACTAGTTCTTGTAGTTCCTTGTCTGGTAGAAATAGTCGCCCTTGAGAATAAGGTAGGTCATTGATGACTGAGTAGTCCGGGCCTTTCTTCACCCAGTCCTGCAGGGCTGTTGGATCGAAGAGTTGTTGGATCTTTACTTGAATATCCTCTAGTGTCTGTAGAGTGGTTATGCCAAGAATTGTTTGTTCTGAAATTATAGGCACCGGTTCCGGGTTCGGACATGCTTCTCCCATCACTATTCGGGATAAGGCATCTGCCTTGCCATTTTAACAACCTGGTCGATAAGTGATCACGAAATCGAACTCGGCCAAGAACAATGCCCATCGAAATTGATGCGACGATTGGGCCTTGGCTGTTTTTAAATACTGCAAGTTCCGGTGATCGGTGATTACCGTAATGGTATGCCTGGCACGAGAAGATAATGCCGCCAAGCCTTGAAGGCGGATTTGATGGCTAATAATTCTTTATCAGTAACCGCATAGTTTAACTCGGGTGCCGAGAACTTTCTGAACCAAAATGCTACTGGGTGAAGTTGACCAGTTTCAGGATCCTTCTGGGACAGGACATCTCCCATGGCTAAACTGGATGCATCAGTTTCAACTATGTATGGAAGTTCGGGGCGTGGATGCTTTAAGACAGGTGCAGATGTGAATTTCGCTTTCAGCTCTTGGAAGGCCTTTTCAGCTTCTTAGGTCCACAAGAAGCGTTTGTTTTTTCGCAAAAGTGCTGTAATAGGGTGTACAACATGTGAGAAATCCGGAATCAATCTGCGGTAGAAATTAGCAAATCCGAGCATGCTTTGTACCCCTTTAATGGAACTGGGTGATGGGCACTTGAGGATTGCATCCACCTTTCGAGAGTCCATTCGGACTCCTTTTGGAGTCAGGATAAATCCAAGGAATTCAACTTCCGTAGCATGAAAAACGCATTTTTCCAATTTTGCATATAACTTGTGCTGGCGTAGTTTCTCAAGGACTGCACGAACGTGCTTCACATGGTCTGATTCTGAAGAGGAGTACACTTGAATATAGTCTATGTATATGACAACACAGATGTCAATGAGTTCACGAAGGACATCGTTCATAAAATACTGGAAGGCTGCTGGTGCATTGCACAACCCGAAGGGCATCACCTGGTATTCGAATAACCCGTACTTTGTGCGAAAAGCAGTCATTCATTCATCGCCTTTCTTTACACGTACCAGATGATATGCCCCTCGGAGATCTAATTTAGTGTAGATGCAAGCGTCCTTTAATTGGTCTAGTAATTCGGGGATCAGAGGCAATGGGTATCGGTTCTTAACCGTGATCTGATTTAATGCGTGTTAGTCTATACACGTTCTGAGGTCACCTTCATTTTTAGGCATGAAGAACAAAGCTGAAGATGCAGGGGACTTGGGTGGACGAATGAAGCCATTAGCAAGGTATTGGTCCACGTATTGTCGTAGGTGAAGGTTTTCGGGTTCCGTAAGGGCGTAGATCCTACTACATGGAGGTTGTGCACCGGGTATGAGCTCGATTTGACAATCGTATGATCTCTGAGGTGGTAGGGTGTTTGCCTGTTCCTTTTGGAAAACATCCTGGAATTCCCGATATTCCTGAGGTAACTGCACGACTGGAGTAGCGACTGTGGCCAGGCCTTGGTTCAAGGGTTTTTTTGGGTAACAAGTATGTGCACAATCCGGGCACAGATCTCTTCCCTCGCCAATCAATACAAGGATTATGTGTTTCCAACCAAGGTATCCCCAGTATTATTTGGAACTGTGGGGCTTTGATTAAATCAAACACAATAGTCTCTCGATGCCCATCCTGACCCAATAGTGTCATCTCTGCGGTGGAATGAGTTACAGGCCCAGAGGCAATTTCAGTTCCATCGACTGTGGTGATGACATCCGAAGAGGTCTTTGTGCAGAGAGATAGATTCAACCAAGAAGCCAACTCGTGGTCCACATAGTTTCCTATGGCCCTGCTATCAATGTATGCCCTAACTGCCTGCATACGTGATGGCTGCCTTGGATCTACAAGGACCATTGGTATGATGAAGTGCGAAGTCTGAGTATCCTTCTTCAAGCTCGGCAAGCGGACCTCTACGCTTGTCGGGCGTGGTCGTTTCCTGAATCAGGCTCGGTTTGATTTTTATCAGCAACTCCGACTACTTTTTTAGATGTTTTTATAGGGCAATCTCGTAGAAAATGTCCTGAGGCCCCACAGTACAGACACAATTGCATCTGCCGTCTTCTTTCTCTTTCCTTTTGAGTTAAGGGTCCCTTGACCCCCCCGATCTGCATCGGTTCTGATACATCTGTTCCTTTGAGGGTAACATTGGGTTTAACCAATACCCGATTCTCAAACTTAGCTCGATAAGCCTTTCTATTCTGAAGTTGGTGGTCTAACTGGACCACTAAGTCTATATATTCTGCACAATCCTGAGGTGGGTTCACAACTTGGGCCAAGACGTCTTTGAGTTCACCCCGAAGTCCACGATGAAATAATGTAATTCGTTTTACCTCTGGCCATCCGGTTTCCACCACTAACCTATTGAAAGTGGCGATATAGGTTAGTAGATCCTGGTTACCTTGTCGTAATGATAAAAGTTTGTTATCCAGGGCCTGTCCCTGTGAATGTCTGGCAAATAGTCTTTCCATGCTCAATTGAAAACCTTGAAAATCCCGAAGAAGAGGGTCATCCTGGTTAACTAATAGAATTGACCAATCCGCTGCCACTAAAATATGATAGTACAAAGGCTACTTTGGTTTGGTCGTTCGGAAAATCTCCAGGTCTGCATAAAAGGCGGCATTGGTTCATAAACACGGCGAACTTTTTTGGGTCCACAGCAAAACGTTCGGGTGGAGCTAAAGGAATGCTCCCTGGTAGAACCACTTGCACAGGATTGCTCGATGAAACAGGAGTTTGATTCCCCCCCCCCCCCGAGTCCAGGTAATGGTGTTTGCCCAGATTGGTTTAGCAGTAATTGTCTAGCAAAATCATCAGTGTGCTCCTTTGACACAATCAGTTCTCTCCTGAGGGCATTAGTCTCTTGGCGCGCGGAGTGCACTTCTGCCCTAACTTCCCCTAACAATAGGGCTGGTTGGTCGGTTTCTGAGGTTTCCATAACAGCCGGGTGGGGATTTGTAGATAGGCTTCGCATTCTGTTACGCTCACCTGGCTCCCACAGGGGCGTCGGTCGGACCCGGACAGCTGCGGTCTCCACCCACGTGATGCGTAGTGCAGCGATAACTGACTAGATCTGCCCTCCTAATCTTCTCTCCTTAACCCGTAGAAATATTCTCCTTATATTCTTGAAAGATGAGCTCTCCATCCTGCGTGGATTTGCAGGGGAGCGTCGATTCCAGTTACTTCACTGGTTTTAAGGCTCAGGAGAGTTCCGGAGAGTATTGACTCTGAGGTTCCTGGTGAGGCCCAGTAAGTATTAAGTTCATAGAGTTCAATATGTCCGATGTTCACTCTTGTTCCCCCCTTCCTTTCTTGTCTTGTCTTGCAGCTGGCTCGTGAAAAGATGCTCTTGTGGCAGCTGGTGGCGCTCAGGTAAGAGTCTGTATTACCCGGCGCTGTCCGGTAAATGTTGCACGAGGAAAACGTGTTGTTTTGTCTCTCTTTACAGATGCGGCACGTGAAAATATGGAGAGTCACAAAAGGATGCCTCCGGTGGTAAATCAGGTAAGTCTATGGTGGTAAGAATTATGTTTGTTGGTTCCCTCGGCTCACCTTGTGGTTTTCTTTTGTCTCCTAGGTACCGAAGTTCGGCGAAGAAATGATGGAGGCAGCGCCGACCCGAAGGATGCTGTGAAGACTGGTGAGTATGGCGCGGCGCTGCAATTGGAGGTGCGGCGCATGCAGAAATTATTGTCTTTACAGGTCCGCAGACAAGATGGATCCAGAATCAGGTGTGGAATAGAAATAAGTTTGTTTTCTAACCTTGTCCCTTTCTTTCCTCTTTGTTTTAGGAGCTCTGGATTCGAGGCGGGCGTGGCAGAAGACTGGATGCAGGCTGCAGGCACGGTGAGTGTTACGCTGCTGGATGCAGAATAACGTGAAGCGTGTGTTGCTTGTCGGGTGTGGTTTAAATAGCCTCAAAAGTAGTCCCAGGTAAGAAGTCCCTAGAACCACACCCGAGTAAAAAATAGTCCCTGTAGAAAAATAGTCCCTTTCAGGCTTCATGCTGGATTGGAGTCATTTGCAGCATGGTCTGCTTGAGGTAAGTAATGACTAAGAGCTTGGCGCCTTAGGCGCCAGGACTGATTCCTACTATGAGCTTGGCGCCTAAGGCGCCAGGACTGAACCCAGATAGCCCTTAGCCGAGGGTGCTGAGGTTTTACTAAATGTCTAGATGCCTGCTCGCGGGGCTGATGGGCTTGGTCCGGATGCCTGGGGGTAGGCATCATGACAGCTAATCTGGCATGCAGCCTAATCTCGCGTGCAGTCTAATCTTGCGTGCAGTCTAATATGGCATGCAGCCTAATCTGGCATGCAGTCTAATCTGGCATGCAGTCTAATCTTGCGTGCAGTCTAATCTCACGTGCAGTCTAATCTGCCATGCAGCCTAATCTCACATGCTTCTTAATCGTTCATAAGAATGACAGGCAGAATTGACCGAAATTTACTGCTGCCGAAAAGCCCAGCAAAGGGAGCATCTAGAAAGACATGGTCCCAATCAATAGTACACAGACAATGGGTCAGGGGGGTTATGTGCTGATAAAAAGTTACAACCCATCAGCATCCTTTGCTCATATATTTTTATTACTCTTGAAACAGGCACTTGCCTTGTTTGGGAGTTCATCATCCACATGCCATGTGCTCTATCACCCAGTGCTCTACCTTTTCAGAGACTGAATCATGATAACAGTGTTGACTCATGCTTCCAGAACATTAATTAAGCAATAAACCCCTTGCTGTGGACTGCTGTGTGTGGCAATGGACTGCCAGCATGAGCTACCAGGCCCACGAGTGCCTTTCACAAGGGCTTCAGTGATGTTTCCGGACGATGCAGGCTGCAGCCAAAGGTATTATTGTGATTACCAACCGGGCATAACTCCTGGTGCATTGATTGCACATTAGTAAACTTTTTTTCCCATTCCCAACATATCCTGCTCGGAGTGCCAATCGGTTTGCCCAGTGGTGTAACTGGGGCCCCTGCGATGTGTGGGGCCCCACATCTACCAGGGGCCGGTCCAGCCCTCACCCTGACTTGATGTCAACTGGAGCTGGCATGGGAAGGAGGTGCTCCGAATCAGTCTCGCTCGCTGCACATGTCAGACAGGAAGCAGAGTCCCTGCTTCCTGTCTGTGTGTCGGGCCTGAGCCGAAGCAGAGGCCTGTAAGAAAGAAGGACCATCCCTCGTTACAGTTAAGGAAAGCTTTAAAAAAAACAAAATAGGTACGTGTGACTACGTCTGTGTCTGTTGTGATTGTGTATGTAATGTTATGGATGTATGTATGTTTATGCATGCATGCATGTGATTGGTACATGTATCTATGTACGGGTGGTCAGTGCACCTGTTGTGTGATTGAGAATACAGTGTGTATTGGATTAATGTTCTGGATGCTCAAGTTGGGAATGCAGTTTGAGTGAATGTGAGAGGTGTATGGGTGAGTGACAGGTGGGTGAATGGGTATGCATGTGATTGTGTGTGTGATTGTGTGTCGGTGAATGTTCTTGGTGGTTTCTCGAGTGGACATTGCAGTGTGAGTGAAAGAGAGAGAAGATATGTGTGTGGGTGCATGAATGTTCTGGGTAGGCCCCTGTGTGTAGAATGCAGTGTGAGTGACTATGAAAGGAAGGGTATGAGAGAGTAACAGGTGAGTGAATGGGTATGAATGTGAACATGAATGTTGTGGGTGGGTGCATGTGTGAAGAATGTAGTGTAAGTGGATGTGAGAGACGGTGTGTGGGTTAGTGAATGGGTATGCCTGTGATTATGGGCATCTGTGTATGTTCTGGGTGGGTACCTGGGTGTAGAATGCAGTGTGAGTGTCTGTGAAAGGTGTCTGGATGAATGATAGGTGTGGGAATGGGTAATAATGTGACTGTGAATGTTCTGTGTGGGTGCATATGTGCAGAAGCAGTTGTGAGTAAATCATAGAGAAGGTGTATGGGTGAGTGCATGGGTATACATGTTATTATTATGTGTGTGTGAATGCTCTGGGTGGGTGGCTGTGGGTACAATGAACTGTGAGTGACTGTGAATGGTGTATGGATGTGTGATAAGTGAGTGAATGGGTGTGAACGTGGCAGTGAATGTTCTGGGTGGGTGGGTGCCTTGTGGAGATTGTAGTGTGAATGACTATGAGAGAAGGTGTGAAAATGCATAGGGAAATATTCCAGTGCACTATTGGTGACTTGAATGTATTGGATTTTTTCATGAGTTACCCACCAAAACCAATTGCGCACTGTCTGAATGTCACCCAATTTCTCAAAAAAAGTGTGCTTCATAATGCACCATTTCAACACATCATTCAAAAAAATGTTCTTGGGGGACAACCGCCCGAAACATCTTTCTTTGTTTTGAGCTCCCTCGCAACACTTATTCGCTCTTGCATACTTGAGGCAAATATTTATGCCCCTCCAGTAAATTTTGCACCAGTCTCCACTGGTGGCTTGTATATTTGGGTGCCAGAGGTCAGGCACCGCTCCCTTGTTTCCACACTGGGTGAAAGGTGTAAGCTTTGATAAAAAAAAATACATCTTTTACCTAGCATAGTGCGCGTGTGCCCCTGAAGCAGCATCAACATCATGGACATTGCATAAGCATGGTAGCCCAGGCCGGCCCGCCGTAGTGTAGCACAGCCCATGCTTTGTTGAAGAGCTTTAGAGGTGAAGGGGCCCCCTCAGCATTGCTCGCAGCCCCCCCCCAAAGTTTGCATTACGCCACTGGGTTTGCCAATAACAAACATACAAATGCCCTAAAATGTCTGTGGGGTGAAAAAGAAATGGGACCTCTCGTAGAAATGAAAGAGCACCCCTTCTATTTCTATCGGAGGGCGGTGCACCTCAGGCTAAGTGAAGCGCATGCAGGAGAAAGCCTACAAGGACCTGTGGTGTCATGACAGGTACATGTGTAGGCGTCTTATTTAACTCCTCTCTCTCTTTTCCTCTCACATTTCTTCTACTGCATGCAACTGTCGTTTTCTCCTCTTTAACCTTCGTCACGCTTGTCCTTTTATGTCATTTCCTCACGACTCTAAACTTCTTATCACTGCCTTCATTTTTTTCAAAGCTTGATTACGGCTCGGCCCTTCTGAATGGTCTCACCGCGTCGCGACTTACTCTTCTTCGCTCTACTTAAAACTCCTCTATTTATCTCCCTTTCTATCTTCCTCCTCACGCGTCTATTACCTCCTCTCTTCTTTCTGCCTCTATTTCAAGATTTGAATCGCGACACCTCGTTCAGTTTCTGTCTATCGTCTTCAAATGTGTCCAGGGTCTAGCCCAATCCGATCTCTCATCTTTAGTCTCTTTCTACTCGCCCGCTCGCCCTCTCTGCTTTCAAAAGACTTTTCGCCTTATTGTCCCTAAACCTCCTTGTGCTTCCTCTCCCTTTGGCTCCTTCTCCAGACCCGTCTCAAAGCTCAGCTTCTTTCCCTCCTGTCTGACTCCTAAACATTGACTTAGCTATTACACTGCCATTCTCTTAATTTTGTCTACCGTGTTTTTATGCTTGTACAGCGCTTTGGTGAAAAGCTTAATAAATACAAATACATGTATTTGGGGGGGAGGGGGGGTAATGGGTTGCAGCACGCCTTTCAAGCTGACGAGACAGCACACATGGAAACAGATACAGCCCATGTTCCTAGCAATCTGACTGGCTGAGGCACACTAGCAGGCTCCTAATGTGTACCCCCGGTCATTCAGATAACAGCATCTATTACTCTCTCAACGCTGGCACTGGCAATCTATACAGACGTCGCTCACACATATTGGAGTGCCGTATTTATGAATAAGGTTCAAAACTAAATGATGTCCTGACAGTTTATAAATGAATATATTTTGGAGAGAATAGTATTCATTATTGAAACTCTATAGCTGTGTATTCCAGGTTAGTGGGGCGATATCACCCGAGGTGGCAGGTCGACCTTATTTGTAATGGCCCGCCACCCATGTTAAGGGCCCAAGCGAAGGGAGGGTCCATTAACGTGGGCAGCAGTGCTGTTTCCGACATGCCAACCTTGTATTTATACAAATTACACACTCTTAACACCCACATAGGAAACTACACGGCGGCTAAGAGGTAAAGGGGGACCGGGGGAAACGGAAGGAGGATCGAACGAGAGAAAGAAGCTCCAGCTAGCAGCACCCAGCCTGCTGGGAATACGTGCTTGTATCAGACAATGCAGCCCGCATTGCGAGCATCCTGATTGGCCAGCGCCCCCTTCCAGGGTACTAATGATATATAAAGGAATAGGTTATAAATACAATATTTCTATCAAATGCCTGCTGTCACTTCAAGATCACAAAAGCTACAATTAAATACAAGCATTGGCAAAACCAATAGGTTTTCAGTATCATATGCGCCTGGAGACTGTCCTTGGGTGGTAGCTGTGCGCGGTATAAATCAACATAACATGACATATGTCTAAAGCAGCATGAAATGTCCCAACAGACATTTGCCATTACCAAAGGACAACAATAACGTTACAAATGAAAGCCATCATTCAAGCACATAACACCAAAAAGGCATGTGCTTTAAGGAAAAACTGTACCACAAAAGAAACACTGTTTTATCAAGCCTCTGATAGTGAGGCTGTTTCTGCTAAATTAACAGCAGAGGCAACAAACTGCAAGCAAGGCACACACAGAATGCTCGCCTTTCAGCAAATCACAATGCCAGAAATATACAAAATGGAGCGAATAGGGATACATTACTAAGGTGGGTGCGTGTTAGCACACAATTACCAACCGCCAATGGAGTTTGAACTGAAAATGCTCTGTTTGTTGCTTTGAGAATGAACTGACCAGTGGGTACTTCTTTTCAAATCATTTCACTCTGCACCACGTGATGAAGAAGTATGTGGGACAGCGAATGCTGGCGCATTGCTCCATCTCTAAACTTGTCCAGCTACTCCTATAGGAGGTATCAAAACCTGCATTTAGGTGAGAGACACAACCTAATAATTGAATGTGATACATGTATCTATCTCCAGGTAAGGGAAATGGGAGTACACCCCATGATTAATTTGCCCGGCGTAATTGCTCTGCCCTGTCATACTGTTGTAGTTTATTGTCTAGGTATTAAAATAAGAATACATTCACCACTCATTTGAAACAGTTTGCTCTCAAAGGAAGGCCCCCTTAATCAAAGGCGTCATCACTTAAAGGTCACTGATCCGTTTTATGTAGCAGAAAAAAAGATGCTAATAATTGGACAACCCAGCACCCAAAAAGTTAAGAATGGCTCCGCAACGGTCCTCCTTAGAGGTGCCAGACCGGCGTGTGGATACATAGAAATGCTCAGTGCTGGTATTGGGCTGGATCTTCCAAAAATGTCTCAGCGATGCAGCGAAATATATGTGCACTGTACATTTACTTTAGCATATTTGGAGGTGCCGATGCCAGACCTTGAACCATGGTTGTTAGGCTCAGGACCACTTGAGACTATTGCTGTGGATCCCAGTGAAATGCCCTGTTATGATTGCCCTCTTCAGAAAATATTTAAGTACCACTTTTTAGGTTTAAAAGGTGTGCATCTTTTATACTTTGCTTATAACATTCTAGGAAACTGGACTTTTATCCAGGTGTTCAAGATTCAAGAAGGCGATCTTCTGGAAGGCAAAATCATTTTTTTGGGGGAGAACAATAGTCCCCCATCCCGGCACCCACCTCCCCCACTGGTGGATGGTGGGATCCCCTAGGTAAGAGATTCCATTTCCAGCACTGGAAATGCAGATGGGTAACTATCAACAATGGGGATGGAATCCTCAGGGGGGGTTCAGAGAGGCATCCATGAAGCATCAGTGTTTGTATTGTTACTCAATACCCAGAGGTGACATGCAGCCCATTGCTGATAGCCACGCAGCTATATTGTGCATGTTGTGTACGTCTCTAACCCCATTACTGAGCAGGGCAGGCTATAGAGGCTTGTTCAGACGCAAAGCTCCCTGTAGTTACAGAGAAGCGCTGCACTCAGCAAATGGCTTCACTGTGTCAAAGGCCCGCTCCCGTCCAGGGATGGACTGGGAACCAAAAAGGCCCTGGAAATCATTTTCAAACTGGCCCCATATTACAGATTGTCAGCAAGCCCAACCCCTTAGCTATGAGAAATATATTAGCACATGAAAGAGACCCAGGATGCAGAGGAATACTGGGAAATCTCGATAGTTCCCTATAGAGCAGCCCAGCCCTGCTCCGGTTTCATGCCCGTGGAAGCCGTGACGAGCACACATGACTTCCTCTGCTCATTCTGACTATCAGGAGACCTGCCTGGTTACTCCCCTGCTGTGACGTCATGCAAGTGAATATGGCATGTATATGCCACTGGTGAGACACTGTCGTAGGAGGATGAAGCGTCGTGAAGGTGATCTCTCCTGTGTAGCGGTACACAGCAGCTCTGTAATGGCAGCTTCACATGTAAGTATTGCATATGGCGAGGTGGGCCTGTCCAACTATATTGGCAGACTCTAACCTTTGCCTGCTGGTAAAACAGTCCAGCACGTTCAAATCCTGGCAAAAGCAAGTGCTTCGTCTTCGAGGTAGATGCATTAAGGGCCATTACATTGGGCAATAATAACTTGTATCAGGAAGAATCTGGCATGACGCATACTATTAATATTGTTACTGGTGTGATGTATGCACCCCACGGTGGATCCTGTGTAACAGAGGCAAGGAGAGTGTAAACAAAAATAAAAAATAATAACCTTGCACTAAGTGCCAGGCTATTATGCAAGTCTATGGCAAAAAGGACGGGCATACTCGTCCTTGGCACTGAAGGGGCTAATAAAGTATTCCTCAGTGGCAACGTGCTCCTCTTGGAAACAAGACAGCGCTGAGCAGCACAGTTCCGCTGTCCCGCGCTTTGAGGCTGGGGTCCAGCATGAAAATAGAATTTCATTTATTTTCACACACTGATAACATGGACATGATAGCGTGTTATCTATTATGGCAAGCAACTTACTCAGACTCTAAAGTCCTATCACAACAACTGTCAGCCTCCATAGTTAATGCGTTCACACTCGTCATGCGGCCTTATTCTATGTATCTACGAAATGGTCAGCGTCGGCCGCTGAGGATGAAAGAGTGAGAGTCTGTGGGAAACAGCGAGATTGAGAAAGAGAGAGACAGGGCGTGCTGCAACATCTTGTTAGCATTTGGCGATTTACAAAACAGGCGTTAAAAAATAACAAGTGGTGTGTGTGTGTGAGAGAGACACAGTGCCAGAGAGGGAGAGAGAGTTTTTTATTTAGATGCACTCTAGAGTTTTTCGAGAATACGGCTTCCGGCGGATGCGACGTAATGCGGCGTTAGAGACCGTTTGCCTTGAGCCTGCATTAGCTCGATGCACTACATGAGATATGATAATTTGGTCTCAGTGTTGCAAATGGACAAATTTAATGGGGAACCCTGACATCGTTGGAGGGGGCGGGGCCCTGGCGAGGAGGGGGCCCGAGGACATGGCCCCAGACCAGGTCACGCATAATAGTATCTCTTCATAGAAAGAACCCAATCCTGGTGATTTGCAAAAAAGTGAATGTTCATAATTTTAAATTTGAAACCTTTCTTATGGTGATTCAGTAAGAAGCCCTTTTGAGCGAATCATGGAATTTGGGCTCTGCCGTTTTGATTGGCTGCGCTACTCACCATAAGAAAAGAATGTATGTACATTGCAGGACATATGTACCAGTTTGGACAGCTGAAACACGCATGTGAGGCTTTGGCTGTTTCTGTAGTGTGCCGAATTGTGTGTCTGCTTGTTCAAACGTGGGTTGCTTGTGCATGTGATAACTGGGCTTCAGGACAGATAGTATATGGTTCTTTTTTTAAGTTTCAGTTTTTTATTTAAATTGTGTTTGGTTAATTAAACCGTTTAACACTAAGTCACAGTAAAATAATTATTATACAGTTATTATAGTACCATTAAACAACTGAATAAGAATCAATCACTATAAATTAATCATTACAATCCTATTAAAAAATAAAGTAACAGAATTTTCAAACATACATTTGCACATTTCATATTCTGTTCATTTTAAAACAAATCATTACATTACAATACTAATATTGTAATTGTAATTGTCATTTTTTATTTGTAAAGCGCTTCTACACAAGTGAAGCACTTCAAGGCAGGATGGGAACAAGGGAATACAGTGTCATTCTTAGGCCTTGAATTTCCCGAATGATCTACAAAAAATGACTAGCACACTAGCCTGGCGGAATTACTACTAGTGATGTGCATGACTGGAAGGAAGGTGAAAGGGGGGGCAGGGAAGACATACAATCCATAGGCTACCATACTTGGCCAGCGACGTTTCAGATAGTGCACGTGCATGACAAAGAATGAGGTGATAGGGGAGGAGAAGAAGGAGAGGAACATACAAAAACTAAACTACCGTACTAGGCCAGGTGGACTAGGTCAAGTGCATTCTAGGTAATGTAAGTGCGCAGACAGGAAGTGTAAGGGAGTGGGAGGGGGACAAGCACACACAGTCAAGCAGTGACCTGGGTTAAGTGCAGAGAGGTTACCGTTCTCATGGAGCACGTTCCAGGAGTGCAATAGAGGTGAGCAAAGTGCAGAGGCCCTGGGGTAAGTGCAAAGACTGGCGGGGGAGCCTGGGACCTGTGAGGTTCTGTGCTGCACCAGGTGACCAGTCAGCAAAATGGACTGAGTTAGGGAAGAGAAGGAGGAGGGAAAAGAGATGGAGGTTAACAGGGGGAGAGGGAGAGAGAAAGAGGAAGAGAAGAGGAACTTCTTGAGGAGTTTACTGAACTTAATAAGATCAGGCTCAAGCCAGAGAGGGGCAGGGAGGGTGCTCCAGGGGGAAGCACCTGCAGAGGATAAAGATTTACCCCCAAATCTCTGTTTGAAAAACGGCTCCCCCACAGAGAGTTGGAAGAGGACAAGTGGAGGGCTCTAGAAGGAGAGTATTTAGGAGAGAGAGTTGAAGATAGTTGCAGGCCCTCGTCCCAGAAAGCCTTGTGGACTATTCAGAGGGTCTTGAACTTGATACTTGCAGCCACGGGGAGCCAGTGGAGGGATTACAGCACCGGAGAGATGCGGTCCCTGTGCTTGAGGCCAAGGATACATCTTGCGGTCCTGTTCTGGATGAGGTATAGGGGTCGTAGAGTGGAAGTAGGCAGATTGAGAAAGAGACTATTGCAATAGTCCAGTCTAGAGAGGACCAGGGCTCTGGAGATGGTGAGCCTCTGGGGGAAAGTAAAAACACGTCGAATACCTCTGAACAGGTGCACCTGGTAGTGGGACTTTTTAGAGATGTCTCTAAAATATTAACTAACTGATATCATTTCTCTTTGTCTCAAAATTATGGCAAACATTTCAAACGCTTCTGGATTTTTAACCAAATGTGATACATTGTAAAATGTAATGTGCTAGTGGCTGAATATTAAAAAAAACATGATTCGTCATGATATCCCCTAACATTAATATTATTCAATTTACTACAAGGTATCAGTAAATGTCTAGATGTTTCAACCTACATATTACAGAGGCGACATACTCGTTCCTGTTAAAGGATATTTTTCCATGCTCAGAGTCTAGACATGGTGGGAAGTAGTTCTAGACTTAACATCATGATGAACTTTCTTACCTTTCCATTAAGCAGTCTCTGCAAGGAGAGTTCAACGGAAATCTTTGACTAATATACGCACGTTATTTTGTTTGCCTTCCGAATAGTGTTTAATTGTTGTTTCTGTCCCATATCTTGGCTAACTTTTTAATCATTATTTCTGACAATGTAACATTCATCTTTTTCACTACAACAAATCCTATTTCATCAAAGAAGTCTATATTATCGGTGTCCAGTGATTTAAACGAAAACATTTCAGAGAATGATTTTATAACAAAACAATTATAATGGAAAAATATTGATGAAAAAAGTATATATATATTTGGGTGGGGTAAAGGATTAAAACGGGTAGGGCGGGGTTTGGGGTGGGGTTTAAAGCATAGGGAAAAGGGGGAATTTGGGGGTAACCCCACAGATATTACAAATATTAAATATTGATATATTTTTGTTATAAATGTTTCATTAAAAAATAATTCTCTAATAAATATATATTTTTTTAAATCAGATAGAACCAATATTATCCTTTATCCAGTCCTTCAATGAATTGGAGGGGTTGGTGGGAGTTAGCAATCCTCCAAAATTAGAAAATATGGAGTCCAAATTATTTTCCTCTATTGACACTTTAATGTAGAAAATACCCGAAGCAATTTTCTTCCAGGTATATAGAGAGGTCATCTCCAGTTCACAGTATATTGCCTCTATCGGTGTGCACTTAGGTAATCTAAGAGCTCTACGCCAAAGGTCGCTTTCTAATGGCTTCAACCACTTTGTTTCTGTGTAAAGATCTCTAGCCCATATAAAGCACTGGTAACGAACATAGTTTAGTTTAGTTTTAAAAGCCATTCGATTCAGTGGCCATCTTGTTTTTAATAAGGTCTAGGGCCGTATTAAATTTTCAATCTACTTTAAAACAAATACTTTTTTCGAACTCAAAGATTTTTAGAGAGACACTGATCATGACACCCAAGTATAAGTATGACCAAACTGTGTCTATAAGATCTCCATGGATCTTCAAAATGAACTTGCTCTGGTTCCTTTTTTAAGGGAAATTGTTGTAATCTTTGTTTTTTAATGGTTAATGACTAACCCATTATTTGTAGAATATTTATAAAGTGCATCTAAACTGCATGGGAGAACCTATTTGTATTCCATCAAGGATGATGGTGTCATCCGCATGGGCATGCCATGATGCATACTTGGTCCCTATTCCAGGTGGAAAATTGTGAAAGTATTCCAGCACTTCTCCCAAATCAGCTACATTAAGGTTGCACAGAATGGGCACTAATGGGTATTCTTGTTTTAGGACATAATTAGTTTGAATGCACTGGGATAGTCCCCCTTCCTAATTCACCCCTTCCTAATTCCATCTCATTTGAACATTGGCATCTGAGTATAACTCTTTTAAAAAATGCAATATCACTGGATGCGATTCCTACTTTTTTAATTTGGCCCTTAGAATTTTGCGGTTCACTGTATCAAAGGCTTCCTTATATTCCATATAACATATAAACAGATTGCCTTCACTTTTTGTTGTTTCTTCTTTATCCAGCCATTAAGTGCTGTCAATAACAGCTGGGAGAATCATTTGGAGCTCGCATCTGCCATAGCCAGCAAACAATAGTTTGCCAGGTTATCCCTACTTCCCTTTTCAATATCGGTATCACAATAGAGACTTTCCAGCTAGTAGGTATATGTCCTGTGGCCGAAACAGAGGAATAGTCTGGTTAGCATGATAGTCTAATTTCTAGGGTCATTTTTCATTATTAAATTAGGTATTCCATCTGGGCCCGGTGCTGTAGATGGTTTAATTTTTGCTATCATTTGCTCAATATCCTCCATTTCATATTGTAAATGATTTTCTACAAATGTCAAATGGAATTTGGCTTCATTCCTTATTACAGTGTTCCGCACAGTACATCCCATTAATATGTGCTGTCCACATCGTCTCTGAAATGGGCTTAACGTCATTTTTGTCTTCAGGCTTTTTTTTACTACAAAGGATTTATACACATTGCACCATGTATGGGAATCTGTGTTGCAAAATGCATTCAAGACAAGGAACCATTGTTTTGCTGCGGAGGATGCTTTATACCTTATAATGTAATTTTTGATTTAGTTTTGCAATCTTAGTCTGTAAAAAAAAGTATTCCTGAAAACCCGTCTTCGCCTTCTTTATATCCATTTTTATTGTTTTTTTCGCTCCACTGATATTCAGATCACATTTTTGTTAATTCCTTGGGGTTTTAAAAGTGTATCTTTTTTATTTATCTTTATAGCATATTTGGCGTTCTCCAATGTGCTGCTTTTAAATTCATTCTTGTCGAACTTGTGTCTATCGAGGCTTTTATCATATAATTTGTGAACATATATGTTGAACATTTCTATGTTGGGATCATCAGACCATATCATTCTATTGCCTGCATTATTAATTCTATGTTCGCCAATCAGTTCACATGTGGCTCTCTCAAGCTTATAAACGCTCTGCAGTGTTATTTTCATCACTGAATGGTTGCTTATTCCGAAGCCGAGACGTCACATGCACGAGCACCCTGTGCTTCAACGCGCAGACTGCTTTCAGAAGACCTGGCAGCAGCAGCGTTCCTAGGGGCGGGGGTTAAGGTTGCTCTCGCCCTGGGTCTTTTGATTGTAGCTCTGTATAGAAGCTCAGGGGCTACAACCAAAGGCTAGCTAGCCCTGCGTCCGGTCAGTCCTGACATTAGCGTAGCCCCAGATCTTTTCCAGACCTACTAACGCCCCTGCTGCAGATTCTTCTGAAAGCTGCCTGCTCTTTCAAGTGCAGCTTGCACGTCCATGCAATAACGTGGCTTCAGAGCAGATCCATGAGTGTTGTGGGCAAGTCCCTGGGTCTGGGGACAGGGCAGCTCTCCAGCAAGACTTGTCTAGCCGGACCCATTTCCTGCGCTCTACTCACTGACAACAAAAGGCTGGAAGTAAGCGTGGCACCGATATCACGCCACTATGTACATAAGAAGGTCCTGCCCTGCCTTTCTATGCACGCCTTTGCTGTTAGGCTTTCATGGAGAGTTATGAACAACGTTCTGCTTTGCATAGTGGAAGCACGTAGTTTGATCTGTACGTGCCGTATTAACTGGAACACTATACAGCCAGGTGGCGTACAGTAACAGCAAGTCATTTCTCCAGGCCATGCATGTCTACAAATTGGGGACTGGATCAGAAGCTAAATAGAGATTTAGTTTTAGTGGCAGAATAGTTCAAGGCTTCCAGGCAGCATTTCATGAGACTGGCGGTCAGAAACTGGGAAACCGTGCACAAAGCCCTTAAAGATGTGGACAATGACACACTAATCACCCCATACACATTCATACACCAAACACCACATAACTAAGCCCTCCCTTCTTTTCAGGTCCACCAGAGCACCTGGAGACCATGAAAATGGCAGCGATGCACGGTATGAATTAAAATAATATAACATAAAATAGCAAATATGACCTGCTGCCCCATGAACTAAGGTAAGGGTAGTCCCTATCCCCTACGGCTTCATTTGGTTGCTCCTGCCATTCCCCCGATCTGCCTGCAGATGGCGCTGATTAACGCTGCGCTATTGGCTCTGCCTTTATTGATGGCAGTCATCCAGTCATCTTTCATTTCCAGGCGGAGCAAGGCCGCAGCTAATACTGCCGCGCTGCTGGCGCGGTGGATTCTGTTGTGGCTTGCGTTGCACCAACATCGACTGTAGCAACCGTCCACAGCATCGTTGACGACTGTGTGCCTTACACGCTTGCTAGGTTACTGCCCAGTAGGGGTATTGCCACATCCTGCTCAGTGGTTTAAGTGTAAACGAAAAAGTAGTGGAATGATGTACCCTCTGCCCCTGCACCTTGTCTGTCCCCCCTACTCCCTCCCATGCTCACCGTCAGCCCCCCACCAAATTCAAGCCCCATACCTGTGTCCTTCCTTTCCTCCTCCTAACCCTGCAAAGCTGAGTTTTACATCAGTTCTAACAAGTCTTAAGAAAACACAGTGAAAGAAAATGCATTGAAATGACCACTATTATCTTGTCATTGTCCCCCACAGCATGCAGATTTATGCAGCCAACAGGTCCAATTACCTACCCTTCTCACCTCTTATGGGACATTCCCATGACTATAGCCAAAAACACATCCCACCCATTACCTGCAAACAACAGATTGCTGCCGAGCTAGGCTTTTTGCCTGCTTTGGAAGGGGTTAAATGTCCCAAGCAGTATATTGGAATAAACAACAGTAGTACCTGCGGGTCAGGTCAGTGGGATCATACATTGGCTTATAATTACAGGGCTCAGCTTCGAATCCCCAGTAGGGGAGGAGATTAAAACAAAACATAGTTGAAATCCTGGAACAGAACCCCTAGACCCAAAAAGTAAGGGAGTGATGGCTAATTGCCCCGAAAAGTAAGGGAGTATTGTACCCTTTAGTTCCCGGTTCCACTTTGACCTCTGATCCTGCTGCTCTGCACTTCAGGTGCCAAACTCACTCCTTACACCTGGGGATGCTTAGGTGGCGCAGTGATGCAGACTTGTGCGTTTGTTTTCCCTTTTTCTTCTTTTCTTCTGTGTCCCCCTTTTGTTGTTTACAAGTGACACAGGAGGTCTTTAATGTTTATAGGACACACTGGGAGAAGGCAACGGTTGTCCCCAAGGGAGGCAAATGAGTGAGGTAAATATAAGAGGTAAGTGAGGTTTTTGGAAAATAAGGGTGGTTGTCAATGCAAGGAAGCAGGCAATGTCTGGAAGACGTAAAAGCCTTGCGTAAGGCTTTTATGCCTTTCATTGACGCCACGGCTCATTTTCGTCCATTTGTATGGCAGAGAGGAGAGGCGGAATGCAACTTGCCATACAAATACTCCAACATTTGCAATTGCGTGCACTTTCATGTGGGCGCAAATGCTGGAGATCCCTGTGGGGTCCACCTGCTTTATGCAATAGCATAATGCATGCAGACGCCAGAGGGATTCATTATACACATCGCCTGCCATGCGTGCATGGCAGGCAGCATTTACTTAATTTGCACGGCAAAGTGCAAAAGTGTATGGCAAAAGCCGAGGTACATGCTGGTATGCCGTCTTTTGCCCTGCACATTTGCACTCTGCCATGCAAAGGACCACAGTTAGGTGGCAGGGAGCCGTTTATGTTGAAGTGGTCACATAACAGCTCCCTGCTGCCAAATTAAGGGGATTTACAAAATGAGCCCCAATGGTGGACTCTGGGGCAAGAGTGGTAAGTTAACACTAGTGCTAAGTAAGTGGTGGTGGTGTTGGTGGCAAGCAAGAAGGGCAAGCGTTGATCAATGGTGGTCAGGGATAAGTGTGGTGAGTGCTTGTTGTAACCAAGTTTCGATCTTAAGTGTTCGTGGAATTGAGTAAGGGTGGTAGAGGTGGTGTGGGCATAGGATGCAGGCAAGGCTGGTTGGGAAAACCCATGTGGCCCTTGACTGTAAAGGGTGGTAAAGAGACCGGCTGCACTGAATTGGTTGGTCCCAGGTTGCCACAGGGTGTGCACGAGAGGTCCTGGATACACTTGGGACATGCAGGAGTGTTGCTGGGTTCACATGAGGCATGCACGGGAGGTCCAGGGCACACCTTGGGTACACGGGGGTAGTCCTGGGTACGGAAAAGGGATGCAGGGGTTGCTCTGGGTACACCTGGGACACAATGAAATGGTACTGGGGTCATATTGGGAGTGTTGGGGTAGGGGTAGTTCTGGGTATGCCCGGGGCACAGGGGCATACAGGAGTGGTCCTGATTCTTTTTTGTGAAGCATGCAGAGGTGGTCTTGGGTACACCGGTCACATGCAGAGGTGGTCCTGAGTACATGATGGAAGGGTGGTTGTGGGTGCACATGGCACATGCAGGGTTGGTCCTGGATACACATGGGGCATGCAGAAGTGGTCTTGCTTTGCTGCGGACAGTCCATGGGTGTTAGTGAATATTGTATGTGCCCATGGCCTTCTCTAGGCAGTCATGAGTACCGCTGGGGTTTGGTGTTCTTACATGGCACCACTGTGTCAGTCCTCTAGCTATATTAGTCATAAGTATGTTCCTTGTGTCTACCAGCATTAAAGCTAAATATCTGTGTAGCTTTGTGTAGGGATGGTATGTGCTTCATGTCTAGCGTATCTATGTTATGGAGCCAGTTGTGACGTCATCAGTGTTCTTCAAAGTGTCAGTCAGTCAACTTGTTCGATTGATGGCAACTGTATTTCTTCAATACTGCCATCCGGATATGGTCTGAACGGTTGTCCGCGTGAGAAGCGCTTCTCGCATCTGTGATACATCGATGATGGAGAGGAGGGGCTATACATCGATGATGGGGGAGGAGGGGCCATGAACAAAGTACATCTCTCGTTTCTCCGGGCTGAGAGCGGGATGTGAGCAACGAGGGCCACGTTTAGATTTACTCTTCTGGCCGCAGTCGCAGCAACATTCCTGTTGAATGACAGTGTTATAGACCAAGTTCGTGCAGCAGGAGAACTTTCAATGAGGCAAACTTGTGCAGACAACCAGAACACGGTGAAGACAGATTGTAAGATGTCAAGGCTTCGGAAGAAATATCGCACACCATGAGGCAAGCACATTTTCAGACCAAAGTGTACATTTTGGAAATATTAGCTGTCCACATTTCTAAACATACTCTTTAAGCTAAATCTGTATTTTCAGGGTACGTCGTCGCATAGTCTGTGACGTTACCAGTAGTAGGGAAACTTGCACTTCTATACCATTACCACCTCTGGTGAATTCACCTGCAGTGTTCCATGTGTGTGCCACAGTATCTTATCAGTCAACTAGAGCCATGATAATTGGCATTTCCTAACCTGTGTTTTGTCAAATATTGGATGAGATGATAAATATTTGTTTCCCAAAACTGCTAGTGTGTTGAAAGCAGTGAAATCTCAATGTTATGTTCTTGCAGGATATCCATATGTGGTGGGGGGGAGTCCTTTGCACATTTGCGAGCCTGCGATTCACAAACAAATGTACAAGAACTGAGAAATGAATTATTTTATTAACATTCAAATGATATGTGATGCAGACCTGGGGATCACAGAATGCTTTTCAAACTTCCCAATATCGGCACATGGCACTTTCACAGTGCGCGGTAGTTACATACCACTTGCCGTTTCTACGTTGCTGCATAAGTGTTGTTGGCTTCTTGGTAATTGATTTGGGCTCTTATACGCTTAGCGATTCGCCAGGGAAAATAACTGGATGCCCAGCATGGAGTTTCCTGTGACAAAGAACTGGCCTGGTGGCCAGCATGTACCCAGTACATAAGAGAGCTTTGAGTGGCCCTTAACATTCTGGCAGGGCCTCCTTTCCATGTTATGTGAATAACCAGAGAGCTGGTCCAATAGAAACCAACAAAGGAGAAGCATGGAACGCAGGCTTCCACCCAAGCCCACCCCCCAAAGCCTGTATCAATGCTATTGGTACCCTGTGTGATGCCATTGCTTTGATCATTTGTTTTAAGGGACTAGGGTCCACACCAACAGCGCTAGCCCTATTCTATTTATTTTTTCATAAGAATTTAATAAATCTGGTTTGAAGGTCACCACTGCAGGACAGATTGCGAGGACCAGAGTGGCAGCTAGCCAGCAGCTCAGTACCAGGGAGAAGGGGCAGAACAGGGTGTTAATATAAGGGAGAGGGGACACGAGATGGGAAAGTGGGAAAGCGGGTGCATAGTAGATATAATACGGCGGCATATGGGGAGTGGCCCCCATTGCTACCTGCTGGATGGGCGAAGGCTCCTGGCACTCCTATGAGTGCTCATGTCTAATGCGTGTTGCCAATCTATGCCCACACTTTCCTCTCTAGGCGTCTATGGAAACGCCCCTTGCCATGGCTCGAATGTACAGATCTACCTCCCTGATTTCCAGCTCACAGGGTACAGCGCTCATCCTTTGAAAATGTGGCTGCCGACGCCTACTCTGCAGTTTCTCATCCCCCTCCTCTCTGGAGCTCCCACCCTCCACTCGTTCCCTTCCCTCGTTTCTCTTTCTTCTTTGACAGTTCTCCTCCTCACTATGTTCTTGTTCCCGTCGTCTTCCCTCTCTGGACTTTGACTTCAGGATATTTCTGCCAAGAATGGTTATTGACAATCTCCTCTTCTTCCCACTGAAATGTCTGCGGGCTTCCCCGTTTTGGTGCAGGGAAAACTCGAAGAGCAACCCACACGATACACATGCACTTATGACATACACGTTCCTTTGACATTTGCAGATGTTGACATGCGGACCACGAGTCCGCAAACACAAGCTTGAAGCGGCCTTTCCCATGCTCCATGTGTTCCTCTTCTCGGTCTGAATAGCACAGTTCATAGACCAATGTGAGGTCCTCGGGGTGCTGAGGGGTATATGACACACAAGGCAAAGGAGCAGATGGGGGAATACCCTTTATAACACCTCCAGGGACAGCATCACAGAGCAGGGGTGGTCCCTCGTCCGGGGGTCTCCCAGCACCCACAAAACCTCCTTTAGTTTATCTACACTGCCGCATCCTCACTTACTCCAGGGAGAACCAAGAACCATATTACGTGTAGTCCAGTGTATTTTTCTGTGGCTTGCGAGAGACACCCCTACCATCAGGTTAGAGGGGGGACCACAACATGACCTCTCTCACACCTCACCTGATGTGGAAGAAAAGCATGAATCAGGCAACCTGCACTAGCAAGATGCGATCAACAGAAGAGGGGCAACATGCCCGAGTTCCCCTAAAATTCAGTTGCAACCCCTGAAATGAAAGTCACAATACTCAGGTAGATGTTATGACCCTTAGCGGGGTAGTTTATATGGCCTTCAATGACCTTCATACTCTGACACCTCCCACAGTCATTAGTGGATCATGGAAATCAAGATTTGCTGTAGAGACAGATTGCAGTCAGAACCTGGTATCTTTAGGACCTGGTGATAAACATTCAAAGCCACATTACTCTTTAGGGCCACTCCTGGGGGCCAGTGTCTCCTTTCCGGTCTGGGTAACACATGGAGGGCTCTGAGAGTGCACCATAGCCTGTATGGCGTGGAGCTTGCAATCTGCTGAGAGAGATCACCATTGATCCTGAACATCGGGCCCTTAGAAAACCTTACCACTGTCATGCTTTATTTATTTATTTGCTCTGCATTTGTAAGGCGCTTATACATCAAGTAAATTGCGTTTCAAAACGCCCATCAATACATATTACCTTCACAGTTCATAACCACCCAGGTTAATTGAACAAACTAAAAAAAAAAACTCAACTACATTCCTTAATGACATACTAAAAGCAGAACAGGTCCTGGCTTCCTGGGGGAGAGTGATCTGTGCTGTAACCCGTCCTCCTCCATTTCATGTGTTAGGCTGGAGAGGAGCCGTCTGGGTGAGGCAGAGTGGATGATCAGCTTGGAAGCTGCCAAACATAGACAAACCCTACACTCTACCATGGTCGGAAACTGGCAGCATTATTACATTGGCATTGCACTGATTAACCAGCAACTTTCATTGGGACTCATTAGGAGTGTGCCGGTCACGAAACAACTGTGCTGGTAAGCCTATTGGCACTGTTGTTTCTGGACCGGCACACTACAACTCTGCGGACGGGTGCCGCCCCGCCCGCCAGGATCAGACCTGGCGGGTGGAACGGCACCCGCCTGCAGATTTTCACAGAAGCACCGGCACTGTTATTAACAGTGCCGGTGCTTCCGTGGTCCCCATGGAACTGCATGGGAATGGGGACTTACAGTCTTTCCGGGTCGGAATATCCCGGTGTTACCATGAAGTCAGGTGCCGGCAAAATGTGCAAGTCCGGCGGAAACCTGACGGTTTTACCAGCACGGTTATCATCGGGCTTATGATGAGGCCCACTGTGTTCTTATTATTCCATTTAAGTGGCATCATGCCTGCTATTGAGGTGAGGACAGGGCTGCTCCCAAGTTATATTGCCCACCTGCTCTGCTACTGGTGGCTGACAAGGGAACATCCTGTCTGTCTTACTTCTTCAAATCATTTATATGCTAGCCACGCTGGCCATATGCCTCTCAATCATCCACCAGTGGCCGTGGACTGCTGGCCCGAGGGCATCACGTATGTGAGTCCCTGGGTCAAGCAAGGCGGTCCATGTGCCCACTCTGTCACTCAGCCCATATGCCTTCATTGCTTCCCTTGTAGGGTCCCTCTGCCACTGCCGCTCCACCACGACTGCCCAGGTCGTAGCTTACGTGGGCCGGACACTGCATCCACTGTTTCACTTCAGCGCTTGCCTGCTTCTTCACTCGTCTGTATCTGGAATAGACAGCCCGGGATCTTCATTCGGCCAGCTTGTCATCGCTATTCCTTCTCACCCTGGTCACGTCTGGAAGACAATGCCTTGGATTCCCAGAACTTGTCACAATATCCCATTCACATAGCCAGGCCATCAGATCCATAAACTCTCTCCACGATGCCCTGGACTGCCCTGGACCACCCTGCCATGGGTCTCAACACTGCTCTCACTGGCCACGGTTGGGAGGGGCCTGATGTCACCGCCCCCGTTGATAACATCCTCTGTCTTAACTTCTTCCTTCCCCTCAATCCAACGGCAGTGGCACTCCTGGTCCATCCAGGCTAGACCATACAGAGGTGGCCTACCCATTGTCCAGTCCTGATGTTCCAAAGTCAACATTCCAAACGGCCCTTTTGACCCCGCTCATGAAACTACTCAGTGTACAAGCAACAGTAAGTGCAACAAAACGCACCTACATATTTCCATACTAAATAAACAGCTTTTTTTGTAGCAGCAAGTGTTTGCGTTTTTTTTTCAGTAGCCTAAGACAACGTATGGGCAGAAACGCCAACTTAGCCAAACCCTATTCGAGACACGGGTTGCATATTTATATATTTATTTATTTTTATTTATGTATTAATTTATGCATTTACATGGCGCACCTAACCCTGAGGGCAGCAAGGAGGGATCAGAAAGTTGATTCGATGAGGAGAGGTGAAACACCTGAGCCATCACTATTAAACGCGTTCCATCCGTATGATGCACTTTCATTCGAGTTTTAAAATATGCTTTTTCTGAAATTTTAAAGGTTCAAAAGGTTGGGGGATTAAAGGGAAAGGGAGTAACTTGGGGTGGCTTCACCTTTCAAAGGGTTTTTGGAATGGGTGAAGGAAGGTTCCATTGCAAGCTTTACATTCTATCTCATCGTCCATTACAGGTCGAGAAATGTACACCCACAGAATGCTTAACTCGCCGAAAAAGCACGCCCTAGCCTTCTACAGCCCACACCAACGCAAGGTGGGCAGCAAGTCATATAGGAAGCTTGGTAGCCATCTTGGAATCGCTACGGTGCTACTAAAAACACAGAAAATAGGTCCATGGGGGGCAGGGGGGTTTGTGGACACTGCCCAGGTACACGAAGTCACACAAATACACCATATCCCTCCTTTAGGAGGGGAGTAGCACTCCCATGACAGCCCACACTGCTGGAGCATGACACATTGTTGTCATGGCACCCATTTCCATACCAGTCAGCAGAGAACTCAATGCAACTCAAGGATGATGTGGACGGTGTGTCGAAGCGGGAGTAACACACCGCCCTGAGACCAGAGCTTAACGTTCTCATACAGTTCTAGTTAGAAACACACACACAGATTTTGTACATAGGAAGCCCTGCAGCACACATGCTGTCATCTACACAATTATAAAAGCTCCCCAGACCCCACACTCTCCCTGCCAGTGTTCTGTCTGCCTGCACCCTGCTGGCCTGGACGCCCAGATAGTATGAATCCCAGGGACAGCCTAGAGAAACTCCCTTGGGACCTAGGGATTTCATTATACAACAGCAAAAGTGTTAAAAACAGAACAAAGTGGCGTGCCTAGACAGAAGCCACGCAAGCCTTTCACTCCCCAAACAAAATTCTAACACGCAGCACTGCGTCTCGTGGCATAACAGTGAAAGTGAAAACAACATGGCGGCCGTCAACTTTGATTTGATACGTCGTCTCTTGAGGACTGGTTGGAGAGCAACCAGTTGCCAGGTCAAGCGATCACCTTCTCCTGGGGTATTAACAGCTAAAAGGGCAGAGTGTAGAAGTGGGCATTGAGACCCTTGTTTTTCCCTGGCCTGTTATGAAGGTGCCTAAGATCACACAATCAGTCAGGAAAATACTCAATAATGGAGGACTCAAGTGCACGTCAAAACCCAGCTTTATTCATACAACACATCTAAGCCAGGACCTCGTACACGTATTTCCTCTTGTAGGTCTTGTGTTCAAAAAGATTACATGCAGGTTTTGTTACAAAATTACATCAGAAATGACATCACATTACATTATCAATATACAAAATCTATGGGGAATTGGGGTCGGTTAGTAGGTCAAGCTACATATAGAATGTTTAGGGTTAGTCACTCAATGGGTGAATAAAAATACTATTTATAATACATCTTTATAAGGCTAATTGATTGGTTGACGCCATCCATCAGGGGCGGTGTGGCAAGGGGATTTCTTATTGGTTGGCATCTACCTTACCAACCTTGGACACTTTAACAGGACATCAAGATAAGAGTGAGACACAAGTGGGGTAAGAGACTTCTATAGTTTGCCATATTTCCAATTAAAGGTTACCTCTAATCATCCCAAGGCGACGAGGCCTTCCATTATTCTTTCAACTTGGCCTTGTGTGCCAGCTGGTGTCTGTGTGCATATTGAGGCAGTTCCTCATATGTTCTGTCTACGCTTGGCACATAATTAATAGGCAGTGTTTTTCATACCTGGGTCACGTGTTGCGATACCATGTTTGAGAGCGGATTGCCTTCTATTTTTTAAGGTTTTAACCAATTCTAACGTGCTCCAGCTCATAAGCTACTGCTTGAGCTTTTCACAAGTTTCTATAATACGTGACCCACCTTGGGTTCTGAGGCCTTGCTGAATATTCTGAAACCTTCTGCAGCCTTTTAGGAAAATGGCTGTGCTTTGGTTCATTCTTCATCGTGTTATGCCCTGCATCTTTTACATGTGAAGGGTTCCAGGGGCTGAACCTATATGTATATATGTTCTTCATGCCTACGTGCAAATATCCTTCATGTCTGTGTGCATATGTACTTCATATCTACATGCGACTATTCTTCGTGTCTATGTGCTCTTCGTGTGTGTATAGGTCCTTTTGTCTGCTATGTGTACATTGTGTGAAGTTGTGTAGCCATCTAGTTATTCTCTATCTCATTATACATGTGTATACTAACATCTACCTGTCGCTCTACTGGTCACACTATCTATTCTATTCAAACCGACATCTTCATGATCTTAGTTATTTTCGCCTTTCACCGCAGAATCTTGGGGTGGTAGGGCGGCCTCAGCTGGTATCGTTTCTCACCGATGCTGGTGAGGGGTAGGAATAGGAAGTGGCACTTCATGTGAGAAGGGGCAGCAGGTATTACCTGAGCATTCATCTGCCCCATTACAGGCCTTTAACTAGATTCCCGGGCCATTATCACATCAAGTGGGAACACCAAAAATTCTGTACTTTGCACTTGCCTTTTATGGATCATGTATCATCCTCATTCTCAAACAGAGAGGGACTGAGAGCGAGAGAGCGAGAGAGAGAGAGAGAGAGAGAGAGAGAGAGAAGGAGAGAGCGAGAAAGAGAGAGAGATTGAGTATTAATGTGCAATTACCCTAGGATCCCTAGCACACGTCACAGTTAGATACTGTGTGTTTGGCAATCTGAACAAATAAGGGGGTTGTGGTCAACATTCTGACTAGTACAGCTATGACCTGCGCAAACAGCCTAGACCTACACTGTCAAGTCTGGACAGCTGAACCCCTGCCAAAATTACCATCATACCAACAAAAACGAAGCGGTGAGGAGATCGCACAGGTATTGACATCAACATCAACTGACTTTGGCCCAAATGAGTAGAACCCAACTGTTTCCCATGAGGTGCTCTACAATGGTGTAGGGTGCCAGACCCATTGGCCTTCCATGAAGGCACTCCTTCACGAGCAATTTCTCCATTGGATCTCCAATCTCAACTGACACATGAGCGAGTCAGGGTGAAGACGCGACACATGAGCGAGTCAGGGTAAAGACGCTACAAACTGTGCAATGCTGCACCATGATGGGTCTCTCCACCAACAGCAAATAATCACTTCAGTGAGGTTGAGCAAGATAAAATCCCCTGCCATGGCTCATCTTCCATTTGAAACTAGTGGGGAGGCGTCCTGCCACTTACTTTAGGTCCATTTACCTGTATGGTAAAGGCTGAATTTCTTTGCATGCTAATTATGACAGTGGTTATATTATTTAACTGACTGTCATAGGTTTTCTTAAAAGATGAGCAAGAAATAGACCCTTATGGAAATGCATCATAGCATACTTTTATTATTCTGCTAGTGCTAGTAGGTACACAACATATTTTATGCTTTTAAAGTTTTTACAAAAATAAGTGTAGAAAATGCTATTTCATAATATGCATCTTAAATCAGAATACATTCATTTTGTTTTACAAATGCATTGGAAAAAAGAAAGAGTGAGTGACAAACATGGTTGTGACAAACATTCAACAAATGCACTAGGACCCTGTCTTCTCTAGAGCTTACAAACACCATACAGTCTTGATTATATGCTTTATTCAAGACACGAACAAACAATATTAATGGTGATTTTGTATATCACATTTGTTACACTCTTTTAGTGCATTTGTTGAATGTTTGTCACAACCATGTTTGTCACTCACTCTTTCTTTTTTCCAATGCATTTGTAAAACAAAATGAATGTATTCTGATTTAAGATGCATATTATGAAATAGCATTTTCTACACTTATTTTTGTAAAAACTTTAAAAGCATAAAATATGTTGTGTACCTACTAGCACTAGCAGAATAATAAAAGTATGCTATGATGCATTTCCATAAGGGTCTATTTCTTGCTCATCTTTTAAGAAAACCTATGACAGTCAGTTAAATAATATAACCACTGTCATAATTAGCATGCAAAGAAATTCAGCCTTTACCATACAGGTAAATGGACCTAAAGTAAGTGGCAGGACGCCTCCCCACTAGTTTCAAATATTATTAGCTCCCAAGTCCTTCCACTTGTTCATGAGCTTACCCTCCAGTTATAATAATGGCTCATCTTCCATGCAGAAAAGTGGATATCAAGTCAAGGATAGCGGTGTGCCACTTGTACAGTGCAGGCCAACCTTAACCGGCAGATGTGGAGTGGTGACACTTCCTTTGCAGCATGGCCGAGGATGCAAGTACTGATTTGAGAAACAAAGAAGGAATAAGGGTGAGGTGGGTTATGCATTCAGCCAGAAGTATTAAGGGTTTAAAATGAAAGGCAAACAATCCAGAATTGAGCTGCTCGTTTTGTGAGGTATAGTATAAAGAAGTGCTCATGAGATCCACATTTACTTTGCAGTGCATAGTACCCCACAGAGGGCATTTTGGCAAGAAAAAGCATGTTTAGCTCAGGTAGGCAGTTGCAGGGTCAACATATGGCAGGATTGATTGCATTCACAATGTACATTATGTATTTATTTATTATGTATTTGTATAAACCATCAAGCTTCTAATCAAATGTCAAACAAGGAGACATGGAAATGACTCCGGCAGGACAATGCACTTGCTTGAGATTGGGCCAAGAGGTCTGGGGGAGGCTACAGCTGGAATTAATCAAAGGTGCGTGCTCACTTCTAGTGACCCAACTGTGCAACCCCACTATCCTCTCTGGTTATTACCTGACTATGCCCAAGTGGATTGCAGGATCTTTTAACTGAGGGCACTTTGAGGTTTGCACTCAAGGTATGCAGTTTGGAGTCACTCTCCATAGTTGCAAGTCATCATGAATGTATTCAAATGCTTACAAGGAGTCTATTGCTTAGAGTACATTCCTCACAACATGTGTCTCTTGCTGTTGGTTTCTCTGCTCTTCTGTGTCATGTTCAAATTCTGACATTCTTCAGGGTCTTTCTTGCGATATGACAATCGTAGGCTTAGTTGGGGTGGGATTAATTAGTACATTGCTAAGTCCCCAAGGGAGGTTGGTCTACTCAAACCTTGGTTATTGCCACCACATCTGGGTGCCAGGTTTTCGGGGACCTGGTTCTGGACGTGTGAAGCACCCTCACACCTACCTTTGGCTCAGTGCATAGTTTGTAAAACAATAAGTGCCGGGGCTCAAATATTTTCTAACACACCCATAACATGCCAGGATGGGCAGCTCCCTGCCAACTGCTGCCACCACCTACTGCTGCTCCCCACGCTGCCAACATATATGGGGTTAAAGCTGCAACTCCCAAGGCTTATTGTGGTTTACGGATGTACTCAATACGGCAGATGTGAGCTTTACAAATGCCAATCAACATACACATAAAATGACAAACTCGTCATGTCTTGAGATGAAATACATTGATAAGTTTGTCTTTAAACACAAACATAATTTACATTTTGCTCTGATTCGACAAGTGTTTATTATGTGATTGGTGGTTAAAATAATAAAGTTGCCAAAACACCACATCATAATCAAACTCTCTCTGAGACAATAAGTACTGGGGCTCAGAAATAAGTGCCAGGGCTGAGCCCTGGCAAACACCCCCACAAATTAAGCACTGATGTGTGGCCACACTCTGGTTTTCACATTCTTTCCATCATAATGAAAGGTCTGTTTCTTCTACATAGCTCTCCCTTAATGAGTCTCATTTGTTTCTTACATTTTCTTAGCATACTTTTTTTTAATGTGCGTGGAATACTAAAGCGTGATTTCATATGCCCTTCTTTGCTTGAAAAGTGAAAGATGATCATGCTGGCCAGTCAGTGCTAGGCGGGCGGTACTCTAGAAATGTGTGTGGTATTGTGTCTCATAGGGGCTCACAATAAGCACAGCCCCCTTTTGCAGAATGTGATGAAAATAAAAGAAGAGCAAATCAAATCCAGTAAGCCACGGGTCCGGAAAAGAATATCTAGGGCTTTGGGCCCTAATGTGATGTGAAACAGACAATAATAGCGCACACCTTTTACTCCTGCCAAACAGTTCTGCCTATATTGGTTTAGAATGTAATGTTATGTAAGTGGTCTTGTATGTTGCCCTTTTGCCACCATTGAAGGATTCACAGTACGACAAAAAGGGGGGGGTGTCATTAGTGGTACAGTGGGAGATACAGATGCAAATCGTGTGGTGTTGTTGGGTGAAGGTTGCAAATATCTAGTTCCTGTGGGCCATTTGGCTTTCTATGGGTTTGGTGGTGAAACGTGGGAGTATGTTATCCATAGGGAAGATTGCAAGATCAGACTGCAGCGCTTTGGGTCGGGCTAACCGCAGATGTGGGTGAGTGCGACAGGGTTAGAGATCAGAATAGCCGCATGTGCATTGGTTTCGGCGTGTCAAGGTGACTCCCATGTCATACAAGGATGACAGTTTAGTGAAACCAATACAACGTGCACATCCTTCAGGCTTTAGTTTCCCTGACCTTGATGAAGCTGCCAGGGCCCGTGGAAACAGGAGCTATTGATCCGCTTTACTACGTGTGCTCCACCCGTCATGCTCCTCTGGAGGATAATAATAGCCACAAATATGACACTGAAAGGCCCAGCAGCACAGGTTTATTGACCGCTCTTGGATTCGCTGAAACCTAAGCCTGCGTCGCGCGGCTGGAAATAAGCATATTATGCAACAGGATATTCCCGTAATGATCATTTGATGGTAAAAAAAAAAATTTGTGTGTCATCCGGAGGATAATATGTTCAAGGAGTAAGAAGTAGCAGTGAAGGTTGCAGTGACCTGAGCAGCGAGATTTAAAGGCTTTGCAGCGCGACCCGTACTATAAGCCTGCGGGGCACCGAACATCATTATGTTAATTAGGCCTCAGCAAATCCACCTCTTGATCAGTGGGATTCATCCTTCTCTAATGGGCATCACTGCAGGTGCAGGGAGAGATAATCTCCCACTGATTGCAGGACCCGAGCAGGGTTGGCGCCATTTGCCAATGTTTGCTGTCACCGTCGGACTGACCACCTCCAGGCCCTTCCCCGGACCCACTGCAGGGTTCCCACCATTAGAACTGTGCATCGCTCAGTGTCCACTCTATACAGGGCCTTGCCTTCTGGAACCAACACAGCTATGCCACTGCTTCTGGCCTGTGCTGCTGCGGTTGGAGATCTGAAGAGTGCTGTGACACGGCCTGTACGTGCAACGTCGTTTAATAAAACATATTCTCCCATGCACATGGATACATAGAAAGGACAAAAGTGCAATAGGAGTCGCTTATGTTGACTGGCATATGCGTAGTGCCCCTCTCCCACTGGTGTACTGCGCAGTTTCTCTGTCTGCCCATCCGGGAGGTTGCAATCTGCAGCCTGGTCGAGTGGGTGGAAGAATGAATGCCCGGAGCGGGTCCTCGCCGAACTGTATGACATATCATGTGTTTGTAGATATGCTTCGAGTCTGGGGTTTCATTCTGGCAGCTGTGTCTAAGGAGTTGGCAGTGTAAATACAAAACCTCGTAGCTGCCCTATGGGACTGAACTAAAAAGATCTTGCTGCCAGGGGTGGAAGCATGTGGTAGAGGTGTGTCTTAGGCAGGGCTTTAAGTGGGTTAAGAAATCGAGGGGGAACTCAATTGGGGGCGTGGCTTATGGGGTGGGCGTGGACTTAAACGTACACAAACCATAGTAAGTTATGAAAACAAATATACAAATGCATGTTAGCATTTATATATTTGTATGCATACCTTACTATGGTTTGTGTGCTATGCAAGCTATCTTTTATAAATATCGGTTTATAAAAGATGGCTTATATTTGTTTGCGTGCCTTACTATGTTTTGTTTACTTCAAGATGTCTTGAAAAGTACACAAGCCATAGTAAGGTACGCACACAAATATGTAAGATTTATATATTTGTGTACGTACCTTATGGTTTGCATACTTTTCAAGCCATCTTTTTTAAACATTTCTATGTTTATAAAAGATGGCTTGAAAAGTGCACAATTCAAGCTATCTTTTATAAAGTTTTGACGACGCACAAAGCTCGAGGCGTCTTTGTCCGTCGGCAAAGCTTTATAAAAGATGACTTGAATTGTGCACTTTTCAAGTAATCTTTTATAAACCTTGAAATATTTAAAGGAATCTCCAGGTTCGCTGAGGGTTAAAGACGCCTAGGCGACCTGGGGAAACAAAGGGAGAGTAACTTCCTCTGGTGACCTCTCGTGCGAGTGGTCACCAGAGGAAGTTACTGTGACTGACAGAAGTGCCAGACAGCTACAGCCACGCTGTGGCTGGCTGGCACTTCTGTCAGCTTGCCTCACTTCATGGCGGGTGCAACTCCCATCGGGGCTGCGGCAGCAGCGGGATAATGTGTCCCGCCAAAATTGTGGTGGGACGGGGGCTCCAGCAGGACGCCAGGTGAGCCCCACTTTTTAAAGACTGCCGGGGCCCAACCTTGGCTGGTCCCGGCCAACTTAAAGCACTTATCCTAAGTCGCAGTATCAGGTGTTGTGTGTAATGGCCGGAGATGTGCTCCACTCATGGGGCCGCAACCAGAGCCGTCATTTAGGGGTTGCCAGGGGCTCACTGGCAACGCCAGAGGTCTTCCTTGCTACCCCTGTGGTCTCCCATGCTACCCCTATAAAAAGAATGTTGAAAAAAACGTTTGCCAATGTCAAGTGGCTCTTTCTTTCTAGAGTGGCTGGCTTTCTTTTTCAGGCTTTTTAAAAAAAAGAGGGGTTTCCACAAGTGTAACACTTTGAACAGTGACCCTAAATAAGAAAGAATTAGGAATAACAAATAATTTGTCTTTCTGGAAGTCTATACAATAATTGCTAGACTCATTCAAGTTTTATTTCAGGCACACTTTTGGGAAGTGAGTCACTGATATAGTCGGTTCTTAAACACCTCAAATTCACAATGCAGACAAAATCCTCCAAAAAGCATTTAGAGTAGAATAAGCATCCATTTTGGACTATGAATTTTGCTTTTTTGCAAGTTGCAGTTATAGCATGTTTTTTTTTCTGCCGATGCATATGGTGAGCCATTCTTGTATGAAATTTAGATCGCGTTACAGGGATTTTGTGACCATATTTTTCATAGTGTACTTAGGAACAATGCTATATGATGCCACTTCCTCTTTTGTCAAGGCGTAAAAGGGCAAGTTCCATCACTTCCTGCAATGTCACTTCGGGATGGAGTCAAATGACATCACTTCCTGTGATGTCATTAGAGACCAAGGGTCATGTGATGTCACTTCCGCTACCCCTGGCATTTTAGTGAAATGATGTCCCTGGCTGCAACCATGCTGCTCCATGACATGGTTGCGAGAGTTGATGGAGGATGCATGAGTGTGTTCTTAAGACATGCAGCACTTTTTCATGCTTACCAATTATTGTGCACATTTACCGGCATTACTGTTGGTGAGCGATTGCCTATATTATGAGAGAGTTGACAGCAGGTTTGAGTCATGACATGTTTAAGTTTTGGGAACCACTGAATGGACAATGTATCCCTACGTGCGGAGCAATTCAGGGAGGAGCCATGTTTAACAGCTTTCTAGAATCTGAGGGGGTCCTTGAGGTTGTGATCTAAAATGGCAAATAGTTTCAGAGATTTGTGGCTTGAACTGAAACGGTAGTATCAGTTATGCATCTGTTGCAAATTGCAAGACTTTTTTAACAATCCTAACATTTTGAGAGGAGGCTGTGTCCCTGTTGGTAACTGCGCCATTTGGTCTATAGGATTGGGAGTTGACGCAATGAGACCGTAAGAATTATTTTTCAGTTTGAAGTTTGCGCTGATTAGGTGGCTGCAAACCAATCAAGCACCAAAGAGGATCCATGTTGGGCCGAAAGATGTACATGTAGTGGTAGTAATGAAGTGTACACTTGGAGGTAAAAATTGTATGGCTCATCCGATATAAATGTGCTTTTTTGAATGAAATGACAAATTCAAAATCCGATTGTGGACACAATAAATAAATATAAAAAGTTTTGAGCCAGACTATTAATGGATGACTAATTATTTCTGAATATACTATCAGGGTTCTGCCCAAGAGTGGCAGAGTGCTCCATTGAACAGTAGGGGAGCCCACTGTTTTCATTCACATTTTCGATCCCGGACCGGGAGAAACATTTGGGGCACACAAGGACGTTGCAAAATATAGGTGCGTTTTTACTCTTCGCTAATGCAATGAATCAGGTCTTGAAGTAGATGCAGCGAGTTACCGGTAGACAATGAGGAACATTTAAGGCTGGTACAAGCCTTACCATTGAACACTGGAATGGCTGGTGATTGCTTTGATGGTATTCCGAGGTTCCTAGATAAAGGCCCTTGGCATATCCAACGTGAGGGATGAAAAGGATACAGGCCGTGGTGGTGTGAGCTCACGAATGCAGCTCAATACGGGGAACAGGCACCCGCAGACCTTTAGCAGATGACATGATGGCTTCCCTACTGAGTTTGTTTGAGGTGCTATAGAGAGAGATTCCATTGGCACCCTGGAGCATGGGCTATGCCAATCAAGTGATTTGTATCCAATGCTACAAGCCCGTGTTCTTTGGCAACTCTCTGGCCTTTAACTTGGGCAGGGGCCCATTACTGACAGGGTCGGCCCGCCAGCCCAGGTAACATCCACTCAGTCTACAACACCTACATTTTTGAAAGCTTAATTTAGATGGGTACTCAGTTTGGTTGGCCATGGGAGGCATGGCAGATGGGGAAGATAGATACCACAAATCACTGTCTCCGTCTTGCAAGTTATTAGCTTGACAAGGTTCAGGGTCCTTTAGCCGTCAGATTATGTCGACATTGGCCCAAATGTCTTGCCTCTGAGTTAGGACACGTATAAAGGGTGTGGATGAACAGGATGTCATTGGCAGAGTTGTAGCATGTGCAGCCAAGCGATTCAATCTGGAGTGAAGGAAGGTTTCAGCTAAGGTTAAACAGTGGTTGAGGGAGGGTGGAGCCCTGGTCATCACCATGCGGGGCCCAGCAAGGAGTGAAGTGAGAATGAGGGAGAAAGAGGATACAGACCTGGCGTAAGAGGAACAACTAGATTGTGTGCTGATCCCAGCCTGGGTCCACCATCTTGGCCAGTTAGTTGGTTTGGATCTCATGGTCTCCTGTGTCCACAGCAGCAGGGAGATGTTCAGATGGACACGAGCATCTGTCCCTGATTCTTAAGATCATGCCAGGTGGTGAAGAAAGTTGCCCCAGTGCCCCAGTAGAGCATTGCCATAAAAGATGTTGCCGTGCAAGGACTCCTGTAGCTGCAGGAAGGCGATTTTCTGAAATCGCTGGGCCAGGAAATTTCATGGGCTTTAAGTATGTAGTAATTTGGTCTCATAGATTGAGAGCGTGAGTTGGTTTGGTAGGGGAGATGTGGAGTGTCATTGAGGCATTGAGGAAGGCCAGGGCTAGTTCTTATGAAATGGAGGTTCAGGGGAATTCCTCGAAGAGGACCGGCGGGGTGCCTAACATGCATGTCAGTGTGTGTAGGATTAGGAAAGTGGAAGTTGACGAGGGTGGGGCATGAAGAGTGCAGTGTGTCTGCAGTGGTAGGATATGATAGGTCATTCATATCGTGTTTATAACCCAGAGGTTTCTAAGCGCGGACCCGTGGATGGAACCTGCGTTGTTCTGTGTCGTCTTGATTCCAGCACGTTGCCCCTAAGCTATCCTCCCGAGACCACATGATGATGGGTAATGATGGGAGCTCGAGAGGTGTGTGCCACAATCATTGAGGAGCACGGCATCAGAGACTGGTTGTGGCATTCAGTGGGTGTGATGGTGCCGGGGCTGTAGACATGTACCTGGACATACAGGGCATGGTTTGGTGAGGCATGGCTTTGAGGTTCAAGGTGGCGGGTGGCATAATCAGCAGTGGCAGCTTGATGTAGGACTTTGACTTTTAATGTTTGCTTGTCATTTCCAACACGTATAACATACTTTACAGAATCCCCTTTCATGCAGGTTGAAGGCCAAGACGTTTCACAAGCCGTCTGGCAAAGTTAGTATTTCCTCCCTGGCAGGTGCCCGCTTTGCAGGCTGGAAGGCAGAGTTCTCACAACACTTTCTGTTCTTCACTTCCTTGGTTGCACTATTACTCGTCTTCACCTGGGGCCTCGTTACAAGTTTGGCGGTATTCCGGTGGATTTACCACTGGAATACTGGCAAACTGTATTACAGCTACCGCCCGATTACAAGTGGTGGCATGGCAGTGTTAGCCCCCATTAACAGGGATTTTGGCAGAATTTCCACCCGCGGATTTACCTCCAGAATTTTGATGAAGTTTTTTCCTCCAGCCCACAACCAAAACTATAGTTGGGTGGTGCGGTAATGCACTAGTAATGCAGCAGTAACTCTGCTACCGCCGCATTACCACCAGTTTTAGCCACACTGCCCAATTCATAATGAGGCCTTTGGTCTCTGTTACAGTGGTCACTAAAGTTGTCACATGCAGATTTCTGTGGCCTAGTGTTTTGTTTCAGTCTAATATTGTCTAAAAGTTAGGAGTCTCCACACACATAACTGCATAGCTGCAGAGGCAGTGCTATGGCATAAGCGAAAGGGTGCCCGTTTCAACACACTAAGAAGGGCTGATTCTGACAGATTGCAAAAGCCAAGCCGCTGAATAGGCCAAGTGGTCAGTTTCATCTCATTAGTGCATAATTTATCCAGGGGTGCTGAGGTGCTGACTGAATAAATTGAAAATTCCTAGCTAACGCAGATCCAGGGGTGACAACTGAGAACTCGCCGATCGAGTTTTGTGGTGACCCTGATAGAACCAAGAAGTTCCTGGATTCCTTTGTGGTACACTAGACATTTAAGTCTCAATTATTTGGCACTGACCAGATAAAGTGATACTCCTGATAGGGTTATGATGGGTGCTGCCTTGACCTGGACTATCCTTTATGGTTGGCGAGCCAATTCCTTAAAATGATGCAACCTTTGTGGCCACCTTTTACTCGTTCTTTGATTCATTTGTAGTCTCCAGGTCGTGCCCCTGGAATCCCTATGCACAGAACAAGCATCAGGAAGCGTGAAGTACAGAACACCTGGGTATCCAGGGGTGCAGGCTGGAGACCAGGATTGGACAGACCTGTTGGCCTGTAGAGGTAAGTGGCGGTGGGAGTGGGCGTGTGTGGCAACAGGGCCGTGCAGCAGGCGCCGAGCTTGGAGGGCCCTTCCTGAAATGGGCAGGGGGAAGGAAGATGCAAGCATAACACTGACTCTAGGGGGGAGCGGCCTTACTGGCTGCCATCTGCAAAGACAACTTATACCAGTGACATTTAGTCATAGAGTTATTAATTGGCGAGATAACAAATGCCGGATGAGGAAGCCCTTTGTAGCCTCCAGCACAGAATTGTGGTTGTCATCTCCTACATTCCAAAAATCTATCTTAGACTCGGCATCTGGACAGGGCACCGTATGTGCTTCAAAGGGGTTTAGGGATGAAATCTAGAAAAGGTTGGCCAGAACAGTTTCTCTAGCCCTATCCAGTGGCTGATTGTGTCCATTGCAGGTCGATTTTTCACCTTTGTGAAAAGAGTAAGAGAAGGCAAGGGAAACCGAAGTTTGGCGCCTCGCTATCGTCTGCACTCGTTTTTGGAAGATGAGTGACACTGGACTGAGTCAAACGCCAATTCTATTTTGTATTTAGTTTATTTGTAAAGCGCAACCAGGCCAGAAGGCATACGGGCGAATAATCTTAACATACAATGTTGCAATTACAGTACAAAACAAATGGGTAAGGCCAGCTCCCTCAGTTACAGAAGGATACAGTGTGGGACTGGCGTCGCAACAATACATCATAAATATACTACAATACAAGAATATACATTGCTAAGCAGGGTGCCAGGAGGAACTGGAGTCCCAGTAAGACAACAAACCACACCCTACTGTACTGGAATATAAAATGGAGAAGTAAGGACTGCAGGGAGTTAGACAGCCTAACCATAAAGCAATAAATCAGATATTCTGAGTGAGGAGCCACAATTTCGTTTTATTCTTGGAGGCATAGAAAGAAGGCTTGGTTCTAATGGAAGTAGGGAGGGAGTTCCAGAGCTTTGCAGCCAGTACAGGGAAGCTCACCCCTCCAGCTTTTTGAAGTTTGAATCTGGTTAGGGAGAGGCTGTGTATTTGTGCAGTTCTCATGGCTCGAGTAGACGTGTGGAGAGTGAGACGGTTAGATAAGTAGGTGGGGCTTTGTTGGCGAGGCATTTATGTGTCAGCGCTAGTGTTTTTAGGCAGATTCTGTGTTTGACTGGGAGCCAACGTAGTTCAGATCTGACATTGGAGATGTGGTGGTGCCTAGGAATATTGAGCGCTGCTCTATTAGCATTGTTCTGGGTGGTTTGTAATTTGTTGATATTAGACAGGCTAGTCCCCAAGTAGAGGGCGCTACAATAGTCAATCTTAGACATGACCAGTGTTGTAGCCAATGTGCTGCAGTTAGTGTAATTCAGAAAAGGCCTGCAGGCCGTGATGAGTTTGCAAGTATAGGCCAAAGCCGATCTTACTGCGTTCGTTTGTCTAATCAGTGACAGCGCTGAGTCAAGATGGACCCCCAAGGTTTTGGTGTCCTTAGAGACATTGATGACGTTGCCATCAATGAAGCTTGGTCAAGTTTATTAAGACGTTGAGATGATCCAAGAATAAGGAGCTCAGTCTTGTCATCGTTGAGGCAAAGTTCATGTTGAGCCCTCAAAGCCTGAATAACCAGGTAGACGTCATTCAATGATTTGGTGTCCACAGTGTGGTCCCCCGTGGTGGGGATGAGTATCTGGGTATCATCTGCATAATTAGTGTATGAGACACAGAGATAATCAAGAATATCAAAGAGGGTTTTGGTGAACACATTGTAAAGTGTAGGTGACACACAGGAACCTTGAGGTACACTGCATTGAATGGGAGAAGGGGCTGCAGAGGCTGTAGAGGAGAAGGCCCTCATGGAACGGTTACTTAGAAACAAGTTAATCCATGAGGTGGCAGAGTCAGAGAAATGTGCAGCAGTTTTAAGATGCTGGCATAGGATTTGGTGACTGACCAGATGAAATGCGGCAGAAAGATCGAGAAGTAGTAGCAAAGCTAGTTTCCCATTATCTTTTAGCACCTCAATTTGGGTTTTAAGATCGATCAAAGCTGTTTCTGTTCCGTGTCTTGGACGGAAACCAGATTGTCTTAGGCCAAGGAGATTGTTAGATTCAAGATAATCTTGGATCTGCAGGCAGTCTGCGCAATCTAAAATCTTGAGCAGGAACGGGACAGTGGTAATCGGTCTATAATTATTAGGTATATTTGGGTCAAGGGACGGTTTTTTGATCAGAGGGATCACCCAATGCGTCCTTGAGATTATCTGGGACTGTACCTGTTTTGAAGGATGCATTTATGAATGTCGTGATGAAAGGAGCTAGGTCAGTGGCAGCTTCCTTAATGATCGAGGCCGGGCACGAGTAACCTTGACAATTGGAGGGTTTGAGTTTGTTCATAATTCCTTCTACTTCGCCGGTAGTAAGAGGGGAAAATGAGAAAGGTTTACAAATCATATTAGTTTGTCCGGAGGCAGTCGTAGGAGCAGTCTGAGGTTTAACCGACTGTATAGAATTTCGTTTACTTCTGATTTTAGTTCGGGGGGATGCAACTTTGTCAAGAAGTGCTGTCTGTATGTTGGAGCCCCAGGTGCTATCATTAATGCACGAGTCTGGCGGTACTGCAGGTGACTCAAATTCCTTTCGAATTTTGAACAGTTCATTGGTATTAGATTGTGTTGACAGGATACGATAGTTGTAAGACTCTTTTTTTGCCTGGAAGATAGCTTCTTTGTAGTTGAGGGTAGCTAGAAAAAGCCTGTCCTTGTGGGCATCAGAAGGATGACTTTTCCAATGGGTTTATGCACTCTGTTTAGCTTTGCGAAGCACTCTTAATTGAGGTGTGAACCATGAGTTAAGGCGCGCATATGGTTTGGGTTTCCTTAGTTTAAGAGGGGCGATGGAGTTTAGAGCTGTAAGCACCATGTGGTTGTAAGTGTCTGCTAAGGTAGTGGGATCTGCGCAAGAGTCGGAGCAGTTATTCAGCGTAGGGAGAATGAGAGGGAGTAGCTTCTCCTTAGTTATATCCCTTTTATTTCTGGTAAGGATGGCAGGTGCAGTGGATGGCTCCGGGCGAGCTACTGTCCCAATATTAAAGGTAATATAATATGGTGAGCCGACCATGCACAAGGTGAGTTGGATAGTAGGCTGATGTTACAATTGGTGTCACTTAACCAGTCTAGCGACCTCCCTTTCGTATGGGTACGTTCTTGAATGTGGTGGGTAAATCCTAAGTCAGTTAAGATGTTACCGAAGTCTATAGCAGTATGATCATTCGGGTCTTGGTGGCCTAAATTAAGGTCACCAAAGATATGGTTTATACAGTTGGTTGCACAGTTCTGGATTCGGGGCAAGTTCATACCCAGACAGAATCACCTTGATCCATAAGGAATCAACGTCATTTGATTGTGTAGCATTCACTAGATTCCCTTTGATGTCTTGTACCCCGTGGTTCTGGAAACTTAAGCCTCACATGAATTGGAGGACCTATTTCCGTGGTTACGGGTTCCACTTTCTATGTGAAAAGTTATATCAAGGGCATGGGCTGTGGGGGAAGAAGGTGGCGGGCCACTGCATAATTTGTGAGGGTCTTTGGCAGGGCTCAGCCCTAGCATTTATTTATTAGCCCTGGCACTTATTATTTCAGACTCAGTTTGCTTATGATGTGGTACTTTAGCAACTGTATTCTTTTATCTGTCAGTCATTCAGTAGTAGCCACATAACAAGCAACGCAAGTGTGCACTGGCCGCACATCTCTGCATCCTGTGATGGCTCATTGTAATTCATGAACCTGAGGAGCTACGCTGACTTGGCATTGCTAGTTATCAATTTTCATGAATAACAACGAGTTGGAAGGTGACAATGATGGGTGTCCCGGCTGGTCATTCCCACGCAGTGCTTCAGTCAGCCTGCATGACATTGGTGCAGCTCTGCTAGTGCAATGACTGGAAGCAGGGTGGATTGACAAGAGGAGAGCAAGAAGCACCAGAATCAGGGCAATGCCATGATAAATTTACCTCAGGAGGAAAGCATGCTGGTTCTGTTTCCTGTGGCTAGACAGTCAATACGCTCCACTTGCCAACTAAAGAACCCCATCAAAATGTGAATGGTTATGTGTTTAAAGAAGCACTTAAACATGTATCTAATTTAAACACACATCTAGTATCTTATGTCATTTTGTGTTATGTGGATTGGTATTTATAAATCACATTTCTGCCATAGTCAGTGCATTCATCAACCACAATGAGCCTGTGCGAGTCATAGCTATAACCCCAAATTTGGTGACATTGTGGAGAACAGCTGTGGTTGGCGGCAAGAGTGGCAGGAGGGTGCTCATCCCAATGTATCACGAGCATACTAGAAAGAATTTGGGCCCTGGCACTTATTCTTTTACATATTAAGCACTGTGGCTGGCTGCCTGGAAAATGGCTGCTTGAGTGTGGAGCTCCAAGATGAACAATCACTTCATGTCAATATCTAGCAGGATGCTGTAACCTCAAGAGAAATCGACTACTATAACAAGTGGTAGAATGCACACAGTTCCAGCTGTACCTAGTATGCTAGGGACTAAAGCAGTCTAACAAACGTTACAGCGATGGTGATCCTAATATCACCAGACCGGAGTGACAAAATGGCCAAAACATTGACCATAATGCATTAGCGACTCAGCTGCAATGTGTCTTGGGGGAGTGATTACCCACAGTAGTTGACCAGTTGACCTAAGGCAATCTTTGGTGGGTCATTCTGATTAATAATCACAGGACCACTGCAGCCCTCACCACTTTCCAGTTCAATCCTCGCAACTCTGAGAATTGATGAGGCTCGGCTGTGCATGTGTCTTTGCTATGTTGGAGTGCAGACTGGCCCTCTTGTGCATAACAGTGGTCCTGTAAGAAGCTCAGGCTAAGTAATTAAACTGATCCACCACATCAGAACAGAGAAGCAGTAAAGCACCCTGCTCACTTCAGAGGCAGACCAACATGAGGCATATCTCTCAACTCTCAATAATGTATACATGTACAACCATATTAGAAGGGTAATGTGGAAGTAGACTGCAATTCTAATGAATGATACTTTCCCATAGTAGTGGGATCTAATGCTGTTTCCCTCGCAGTACCATGAAACCAATTTGAATAATAACCTACTAATTAGCATGAACAGCATATGTGTTTACAGTAGGGGAAACAACAGGTGTAGCTGGAAGGATTTGGCCTCCTTCCCAGCTCCTTAAGATGCATGCAACGCGCCATACGTTTCTCCATTACGGTGACAGACAGGAATCCTCACTGTACGTCACTGTTATCTGGAGACTCAAGCAACAAACTGATTCGACCCACACAGGCCACCTCAGCACACCCAGTATCAGATCTCAAGACAAGCAACTGCAGCAAGATATAGCCAAAATGCTGGCAGATCTCTCCCTAAAGAATCCATGTCTACAGTAGACCCACATGCCCTGGCTATCCAAGGTGAAATGAAAGATATTCGCATAGAGATAAAGCCCATTGCTGAAAGAGTATCTAGCATGGAGGATCATGTACAGGTGTTGAACCATCTGCCGTTCAGAGTGCACAAGCTAGAACAAGCCACCCCAGATGCTCTAGACAGAAGTAGAAGGAACAACGTGCGCTTCTTTGGGATGCCTAAATCATTGGAAGGAAAGGGTGAATATTATGGAATTCTGGATACCAGAATGTCTCCAGCTCACCAATCACTCCTCTCTGGATGCTGTGCCCAAAGAATGAAGCCACAGTAAGGGGCACGCAGTCAGGCGCCTAGACCACTTACTGTCCGCCTCCTACGGCACCAGCACGCAGGAACAATATTAAGAAAAAATCTCCATTTAAATATCAAGCCCACAAAATCTTTACGGTGGAACAACAAAAGTGAACCTGGGCGAAATGAGATCAGAATGTCTAATTCAATAGACAATATCAAATCTTGCCAAAATATATATTTATTTATATGTATCTTACACAAAACATTTTTATTCACGACATCCACATATGTACACCTCCATTCATTCCATCATTCATTCATACTCTCACTATACACATCAATATTCCAAGATAGGGTACTCTGTCCACCTAGAAAACATATATAATCACATAAGTTTCAAGACTTCTTTGTAACTTCAGTAAGTGTTAATACACAAAAACAAATAGCATCCTGCTTATTTGATATAGCTCAACATATCTTTCGGTCGTCACACAATGGACCCCTGGTTTGGGCCAGTTACTGAAAGCGACCTTCTTCAGGAGATGGATGGTTGGATTATAACCATTCCGAAATGTCAATACGGTGGAGGATGTCTTCAAAACAAAATCTCCACACCCATTGTTGGAGTCATGTGTCAAACAATGGACTTTATCCTGCAGTGGTGATGGATTAATCTACACCTATACTGACTAGTAGTACAGGTATGGGGGTGTCTTGCGTGTCTGTCAATAACTTTCCAAAGAGGAAAGATCCCTGCTCGCACCTCGTGTGTCAAGGTCCAGATATATTCTGTCCTGATGGCCAGATATTCTCCCAGCATTCATCGGTAATTCCTTAGTTGTAATCAACTTCTTAATCCACTCGTCACAACATACACAAAATCTTTACTGCAGCAGACTGCTCAAGACCAATGATGGATAAGAGAAAGATTTTCCAGAACGAAGGCTGGAACCCGCAGGGGGGCTTTTGGCACGAATCAGTAAAAGACTTGCACAAAGTTTCTTGTGTTGCTGCACGAACAGCTCATGAATTGAAAAAACGTGCAGTTTCTTGTGTCGCTGCACTAACACAGGAATTAAAAACCATGCTGTGCATCAAACGGCACAAAACCGGCGGCAGAAAAGTAATGCTGATTTCGTGGATCAGGCCGAAGTGTAATCCAGTGCATTTTCTGCACTATTCATTTGTGGGTGAACATGTTGCTCACTCCTAGTTGCCACCGGCTCACATGTTATTGATCATAACAATTTGGTTCACTAAATATGCGCACCGGGAAGATGGCTCAGGGGCAATGAGTTTGGCTAAGAAGCAAGATAGTCCAGTGAAGGTCTCCGGTATTAAGAACGTTATAAAAGATTAATTCACCCCCTGTCCCACAAGAATAAGGATGACAACAGACAGCCTGAACTCGCAACCAGGTTGAAGATGGTTTTAAGCAGGGTGCATCTACCTAAGAACATGCAACAAGGTCCAGTTTTTAGTTGTCCTTCATACAACAGTAAATACAGTTCGACATTTGATAACTATGTAAGTAGGTAAGTACCTTCTTTCTTATGAAGGTACTTATCCACTTCCAGAAGTTGTTCCCTGCCTCTGGGGAATTCTTGGGTGAGCTGCGCAAACTCTCAGATATGGTGATGTAAATCCGAAGCAGGGAAGAGGTGCTGTGAAGATGTCAGCAGATGAGCGTATGGCTAGCACCTGCTTATGGTGTCGGTGACGCTGTCTAGCTCTTTGCTAGATGTTGCCTGCCCATCCGCTACCAGTGAAGATACGCGGTCTTGCTTGTGTGGATTGGATCTTCAGTTCTGTGTCTATCTGTGAGGGTTTGCTTAGTGCAGGGAATATCTGTCTGGTTTCCACATCTGGCAGGAAAACATGTTCTGGCGTGGATTCTGTTGGACTCCAGGCGAAAGTGCTACCACTGGACACACCGGATGGTAAAGGCGAGGTTGAAGTGTCTGGAATTTGCGATTCCCGGGATTCTTGTGGTAAATTCCAGCATGTGTTTCATTGGAAATGGTATCCTGCTAGTGACCGTTTCTAAGGATCTGTCGCCTTTGTACACTCTGATTTTGGAGCCGTGGGTTCAATAATGGTTTCTGTACAAAGCTGGGGCTCTTTTCGGGCAGCGGTGGGCTGGTCTACATGACGTTCATCATTGTGGCCTGCTGCATCGGGCATGCCATGGCTCTAGTATCTGGTGGGTCTTGCAGTCAGTCGTTGGGTGGGAGATTTGTCTGAGGGCAAAGGGTGCACGGTACAGTCAGGTGGTGCATTGGGGTTTGTAGTGGCAGTTGCCATCTACAGTGGCAGTTTGACTTTGCCAGTCTGTTTACCCTTTCCAACACGGTGGCCATACTTGATTTGCCTACGTTCATGCTCACTGCGAGATTCCACAAGACATCATAGTCAGCATGCACTTCCTTCCTGTCAGGTGACCATGTAGCTGTTCAAGAGAGAATCTAGCCGGAAGGAATTCACATCACAGCTGTTCATCGCCAGAGCTGTGATGTTGCTGGCAGGCCACAATGTGTGCATTCACCTCTAGCTACTGGTGATTGATAATTGTGCCATGTGAATGAGAATGCCAAGGGGCGCTTGACTTTTCAGTCTGATTATGGCATCTATTCTCCCCTTTAAACAACCAGGAAGTGCAGAATACAGGCTGTAACTATTAACAGAAGGCTGTATTCCACGCTGATGTGTTACAGTCTGCAAGCCAAAGTTGAGGGCCTCTAAAAAGGGAAAAGGTCTTCTAGTAAAAAACAGAGCTTGATGGTAAGGGCTCTACCACTATCAGAGCTTGATATGATATATGATAGGTTATTTATAACGTGCTTAATACCCAGAGTTTTTTTTTTTTTTACAACTTTATTTATGTTTGCACACCTCTGGGTAATTTGTATGACCACTTACCCAGTGGTTTTTAAGCACGGACCCAGGAATCGAACCTGTATTGTTCCTTGTAGTCTTGTTTCCAAGGCAAGCATGTTGCCATTGAGCTATCCTCCCGAGACTTGTGCACGGATGGGCAGGGGCAGCCTCACCAGAGGCATCTCGTGAAGTAGATTGGCAAGGTCTCCTTGCCCAGTGACCTCTGTGCACACATCACAAACTGGAAGCTTGGCATGAGGCCTTTACAGGTTGTCAGAGCCTCCATTCCAAGCTTGCCGATAGGCTAGAGGGCTGAACGCTTTGAGAGGAATAACGGAGAAGGATTGGATGCAGAATACCATGGTTAGAGCCTAAATCCACACTTTCTCACTGCTTCCGGATCTCTAGTGAGCTTGGAAATTAGGTCGTGCACAGGCTGCACGTGAGGCTCCCTTTGTGACGTGTACACACTGGCACATGGGCAATCTCTGTTGCAGGAATCCCCAGGTGAGGCTGCCCTTGTTTTACACCTGCACACACTCTAATAGCTCGCAAGCCCTCATCATGGGGCTCTACTGTCTGCTAGGTGACCTTGGTCCTTGACAGAGGCTCACAACCTTTACACTTTTGGGGGTTGCCCGCAGAGAATCAAATGGGGTGATGCCGCCGGCGCATGCAACAGAAATGCCATGACAGTTTGCACAAGTGGCGGATGAACACGGACTCCCACGAAATGTGGAACCTGGCTCAGGTTAGACACCACACTATTTAGAGTTACATTACATTACATTACAAGATATTTATATAGCGCACTATAGACCCTCAGGCATGAAGGCACGGACAACACAAAAAGAAACAACCAAATAAAGTCCCCTAGTGCCCTAGAAATACCAGAGACGATATGGGTGGTGCTGGAATTAAGAATCAGAAGAGGAAGGTTTTAAGAGCCTTCTTGAATTTAACAAGGCAACCAAGATTACGCAGATAATCTGGCAGATTGTTCCATAGACTTGGTGCCTTAAATGCAAAGGCCCCATGTTCGGCCTTAGATGTCCTGACTCTAGGTTGCTCCAGGAAGTTTTTTTAATCCGACCTTAAGGATCTCCTAATGACTTTGTCTGTCATATAACATTAAAGGTACGGAGGCATCAACAGCAGTCGACACTTAAAAGTAATTATCAGCGTTCGGAATGTAATTCTGGATTCCACTGGCAGCCAGTGAAGCCCTCGTCTGGCCTCTGTAATGTGCTCCAGTCTAGAGAGGCCGACTACCACTCTCACAGCCCAATTCTGGACCACCTGTAGTCTCTGTATGACCCCCTTACTGGATCCCAGCAAAAGACTGCAACAATAGTCCAATTTGGCCCCTATTATTGCCCAGGCGATAGTTTCGGCACTTTTCTGGGAGATGAGAGGCCTCAAATGTGACAACAGTTTTACATAGTATACTGCTGAGGATACTACAGAAGACACGTGCGCCTTCATATTAAGGGATTGATCTAGTGTAACACCCAGTATCTTGGTTTTGGGGAGAGGGTTAATGATGTCATCCCCTAACCTAAAGGCACTGTAAGATGGATTTAACATTTTAAGTGCGTGTGGACTCCCTACAATCATTAATTCAGTTTTGCTCCTGTTGAGGGCAAGATAGTTGTCTAACATCTTAGAGTGCTAAGAGGCCCACGAATGCCTCGTGCCCCACTGTGACGCGACTGACATTATCAATGTGAAATGCGGTGATCTTATAAACCGCAACAAATTATTGGCAGACCATCAGGGTAGATTACGGGCTGTTCCAGAAAGTTGTGTATTATTGTACATGTGAGTGGAATAGGCGTGCTGTGCCCGTTTCTGGGGTGAGCAGACATGAGAACAGACGCACATTTGGGTCCCGTATTCAGGAACGTGATCAGCAGTGACATGAGTTCCGATACCATGCATGTGCCTCTAGGCAAGGCTCGGGGGAAGTGCAGTGCACGGGAGGGTCCTCTGCGGTGCTTCTGTGTAATGGCGTCAGCTCGGGGCTGAGGCAGCATGAATCACTGCTACCCCGAACAATGTTCGGCCACTTTTCTGGGGTAGACATGCTGACTTGTGTCCCCAGAAGTGACGTGGATGCTGGGATTCGCAATGATTAGTGGCAGGCGTCAATGTTCACACTGGTGCCTTTCACCGGGATGGGACACGCATTGGCGCAGACCCCTTTACAAAGACCCATCCCCAAACTCGCAGAACCCGGCACCCCAAACACAGACGTCACCTGAGTTTTTCTGCTAGAAGCCTGATTCTTTCTCAGGTTAAAACAGACCATGTATGCAACTGTACATGGTAAAAGTTTCAAACAATGAAATCCCCAATCATCCAGTAGAAATCGGAACGCAAAAGAGTCATATAATGAAATATGCTGTAAACATGAATGCCAAGTATGTGGTGCCGTAGAGCAGGACAACCCAGCAAACACGCCACACAGGAGGAGAAGCGCGGCTTCCCGGAAGTCTGTTCAGATCCGCGTACCCTCTGGTTTCATGTCATGATCACCCCCGTCACATATTCTGAATAGTGGAATTTACAAACCTTAATTTAGACAACCCTTAAGAGAAGATACAAAAGGTGTTCCGGGCCCTCCTTTAGATCTCACTTCTTGGCTTAAGAGGAAGGTCTTGAGATGCTTCCTGAACTGCAAGAGCATTGGCATAGTCGGGAATGCCACCGGGATGGTGTTCCAGTATGGAGAGCCGTAGCGAGAGGAGGCCTATTTCCTGTTTTATTTGCTTGTCTGCAAGCAATGGCCTGGCTCCTGGAGGAACACGACCAATCTGAGCTGCAGGGTTTTTCTCTGCTATTCCTCCAGTAAGAGACTGGGCCTCATAATTGGGCCGGTCTGGAAACAACGGTGTCTGGTAAGCTCGTCGGCACCCTTGTTTCCGGACCGGCAAACTATGAGTCTGCCTACTGTGGCTGCTGTGCCCGACAGGTCTGACCCTGTTGGGCACAGTGGCCACAGTAAGCAGACTCTTCACGGGAGCACAAGCACTGTTGCTAACGATGCTAGTGCTCCTGTGTCCCCACTCCCATAGAGTCCTATGGGAATGGGGATTAAAAAATGTACCAGCGCCGGAATTCATAATGAGTTGGTGGCACCAGGAGGTCAGGCACCGGTAAATGATTACGGGTCCTGCGGCAAGCCGACGGTAGCACCAGCAGGGTTACCGCCGGACCCTAGGTTTCATTTAAAGTGCTAGGAACTGGCAGGTCTTCGCAGTATTTATCAATAAGAGTGATATAGAGCACAGGTGGCTCCAGCATGAGCCATTGGGGTACTTAGAATTTGTGAGGGGTTTAGTTAAATGTCTAAAAGTGGTTAAATCATGTGTTTAGCATTCCCCCTAACAGGTCAGGCCTGACAAAGCATACGTGTACCCTGTCCTTATCCATCCACGTAATTATAGCTTTGGAGTTCACCCAAAAAGCTTTGAATTGCTTCTCGGCCACTCCTCATAGAAAAAAACATGTAACAGAATGTTGCGACAGAGAGTAACCGCTTGTCTTTCTTTAGCATAGAGCTGACCTGTTTTCGTTCTGCTTCTTGTAAATACACCGTACATGAAATAAACAGAAATGCATACGTGGTAGGTTTTCCAAACACGGTAGCAGCCCAGTGCCTGCTGTGAGGACTCATGCAATCCGACCCAACAGAGGTTTCAGGCTCAGAACAACCAGACATTTGTTAGGACTGGGCCCATGACCAGAGCATGACCTCAGAACGACCAGCAAATATTCAAATACTCTCCAGTGAAATCCATCACAGCAATGGGCCTCATTACGAGGTAGGAGGTAGTCATGGCGCTATTGGCGCCATGGCTACCCCCTTACCACATTCCGGGTCCGGGTTCTCAGAACAGTAACTTACCGGGTCATTCCAACCTTGGAGGACCCGGTAAATCCCCATTCTGAGAACCATTCCCCATTCCCATTGGAGCCCCCATAGGGCCCAATGGGAATGGGGATGGAGCTAATTATGGGCCCGTTATTAGCTCCCTGGTCCCTTACCGGCTCCCGCTAAGGGCGCCTGGTAAAACCAGGCATCAATCGCGGGATCTGCTAAGGGACCTCGGAATACGGAGGTAAGGGGTTACCAGCACCGGCACCCTTACCGGTGCCTGTAACCCCTTACCTCCAACCTCGTAAGGAGGCCCAATGTCTTCTCATACATATTCATTGTGAATATCCTGGAAAACTCTGACTTTTACTGTTTCATGCTTCCACAAACCTAAATGTAGCCAGCATCACAACCGTATGTGACCTCCACCTTGGTACTCAGATGACTACTGCACCAGCCTTTACATGGGCGTCCCTCTGTATACCTTTCCCCTCTAAACAGAATGCTCAACTGTACTACCTGCAGTAGGTACACCACCCGCACGGCCCTTTCCCAGCTCCTCTGCCACGTTGCCTGGTTCCGCATGCATCATAGGGCACTCTTTAAATTCCTCTTTCTCGGCTTTCAATGTTGCATTGGTCTCACTCCCTGATCTCCTCGGCTGCTCCATTGTTCTATTTCTCCTACATTTTGATATGACCATTGGTGTATATTGTTCTTTAATTATATGTATTTATTTAATTATTTGTTTTTATATCACGTCTTCTCGTGGATCCCAGATTTGAACCTCTGTTGCTCTGCGTGGTCTTGCTTCCAACAGCAGCGCGTTGCCCCAATGCTAGTCTCCTATTGTCAGCCTGTGCTGTTCCCAATATTGGTTTCCACTGATGTTTGTTGCCCCTCTTAACTGTCTGGATCATTACCTGCCTATCTACCCCTACTACCGTTTGTAAAGTCTATTCTTACAGATATTCCTTCTCGTTTTGGTGCCCGATATAGTGTTTCGGATCAAAGTGCCCATAATCCTGGTAATACATTTTTTTTTTAAAAAAAAAGACATAAAACATCGACCCCTGGTTACAAGATATATTCATCAATATCTCCAGGCATCCATGCTCTGCTTGATAATATCAGCACATTGCAGCGAATGCAACACACAAGACAACGGCCAGAAACGTGTCTTTGTTGCGGGTGCATACATTTAAGAAGCCTTACACATATGTCATCTAAACCAAGAATGGGCTGCCGCGCATGCGCAATCCGATTGCTCAGCATTCAAGTGAATTTCCAGGATATCCAATATGACTATCTTTGATGTAAAAAAAAAAAAAACAGACACAGAGAATGTTTCCGGGGTTATATAGGCGTATTTATTGCATGGTGATTAAGGAAACAAACATGGCTGCTACTGTTGAATAGGTCCACACGACAAGCTGTAGAGCTCCCCCTCCGCTTGCCTTCCTGGAAGATGCCCGTAGAATAAAGAGGTACCCACAGCCTTTTCCGGGTAACTCCATGATCAGGTTATTCTTTTCTGCTGTGTCTTTATTTCACCCGTCCTGAACATGCAAGGATCACCGGCCCTGTCCAAGGTGCTGAAAGCAAGACCCGCTGCCTGCGCCTGCACGTCCAGTAGGTTGTTTGTGTTCTCTGAGCACGCATCATATAATTTAGAGGTCCAGGGCTCAAGTCGAATGTACACGTGGGTGAACGAGTCACCCCACTTTTTTCAGACGTTCCCCCACTTTTTTCAGACGTCCCCCCACTTTTTTCAGAGGGCACCTTGATATGGTCATTTCTGGTGACATCACATTCAATTGGTTTGTTAATGAGCCCCATTCCCCACTTTTTTGTAGGACTTGACCGCTGGGTGCGACGCTGGCTGCCTGTCTCTCTCTATGTAGTGGGATTGCTCCTCTGAGGACGTCCATGTCTCCAGGGCTAACTGATGTCAAAACTGACGCACGCACACACGCTCAGTCGCAGACATTTCTTTCTCTCCAACGCTAATCAGTGCAGCGCGTGTTAGCAACACTAAAGCGTGATTAAAGCTTCCAAGACTCTGCGGCGGCATTAATCACCAGGAGAACACTTTATGCTGGTATTAATCAAGTAGCCATTCACATACTTTGCGACTGTAGCCAAAGGCCTCGTCAATACGGCTTTGTTGAGCGATTTCAATGCTAACGACACTTCATTCAGGGAGCGCCGCGAACAAATCACACTGGTTCTTGGAAAGCATTATAATGTGACCGCCATTGTGTAGCTTGCCATGATTACTCATTAATATTCCAAGAAGCGCAAGCAGCCTTTTTATCGTTTACATAGTTAACTACCTGTTTCTGTGACCAAAATGGATGAAGGGCAGACCCCAGGTAAATTAAACATAATGACTAAACAGGGCATAAGGACAAGGGGCAACTGGAGAATATTAGGAATGGCCAAAAGGGGGAGAAACAAGGGTCAGAGGGAATAGCCAATCATGATCAAAATAACATAGACACAACCAATCACTACCTTTAGGGAGGGATTGTCAGGGCAATCTATAGCACTATAAAACACACGCAGGGCTATGCAGACAGTGTCCCCTCCAAGGATCAACGTCTACAAGGGGATCATCAGACCTATCCTGACGTATGCATCCCCAGCATGGATGACCTGCCATGAGCGACACCGAAAGAGTCTTCAGATAGTCCAGAACAAGGCGCTGCAGATATCTTCTGGAGCTCCAATCTTCACAAGGATAGCAGACCTTCACTGAGACCTGGACATTGAGATGTTGGACGACCATCTAGCAAAGCTAAGAACTTCTGCCAAGGACTGGATCAGGACCCGAACCTTCTGATCAGAAGACTCACTGCCACCACTGCAAACCCCTTTGACTGCTACCCACGGCCCATCACGGCCGAAGACCCTGTAAAACCAGACCTAGTGTGACAAGTCCACACAGACCAAGAAGAAACCAAACCCAGGACTATACACTCAACCTGAGGAGATGGAGTGATGAGGCTCAAGCCTCGGTATCCATAAATCACTGCTGATGGATAACATCTATCAGCAAGAAGAAGAAGAAGCGCCGCATTCAGTGTCACTGACTGCCACTTACTAGAAAGCGAAGAGCCACAGGGGAACCTGGCAGAGACCACTTCAAGGCGCGAAAGATGAAAGAGCCTGCTGCCGCTATGTCTCAGACACTGACGCATGCCTAACTGCGACACACCTTAGACTCTGCTAAGGGCTGTATTTCAGACACTGAGAAAGGCCAGGGCAGTGGAGCAATTGATCGCTTTGCTGGGACCTATGTTACAGAAGAATGGTACAACACATATAACACTGGACCTTAAAGTTTGTCAGAGGAGGGGTTCACGTGACTGGCGAGTAATAATCACATAGGAATGCCGGTCGTGGGAGTCACTTCTGCAGCTTCTTTGCCAGGGCAGCATTCTAATCAAAGCAAAATATCACATGCAAAACACGGAGGACTTGGCTGTTCAAGTCAATTGGCTCTGCTCCAGCGACTGCCAGCTGAGTTCTTCCAGACAACATTGCCTGGGCCGACCTTGAGAGCAGGTGACCCGGAACTACCTGTTCGATCAAATTCGGAGGGTGGGTCGCTAAATTCCCATCTGTGTGCAGGAGAGGAACCGGGCCCGAGGACAGGGATGGTCAAAGAGTAGCACCTAGAGAGGCTCGATCAGGGGTGGACTGGGAACCAAAAGAGGCCCTGGAAATCATTTTCCAAGTGGCCCCATTTTACACATTTTGATCAAGCCCAACCCTTTTCCTATGAGAACATTTGAAAATAAAATGCAAAGAAGCCCAAGGTTCAGAGGCCCACCAGGGAATCTCCAGTAGGCCAGTCCATGTGCATAGCTGCACTAGAGGAATTCACTAATTCATTCATTCATTCATTCATTCATTCATTCATTCATTCAGTAGCCAAGCTTTGCAAGACCTTCTTAGTTATTTTTTCAAATTAATTGTGTGTTTTATACATAGGTCTCCTACTGCTTCTTAGCCGCTGCAAATAGGGCCTGCTCTTTTGCAACCAAGGGGCGCAGAACTAGACGGGTCATGTGATCATGACTTTGCGTTTCTTCAGACCATATCTAGGCAACGCGATACAAGTATGTTTTCACTCATTGGTTGAATCTGATGAGTCGATGGGATGGGGTCCCTGCAGATGCATGGAGAGATCAGGGTCCAAACTGCCTCTATTTCACATGGAGAATGAGTAAGTGGTGCAGAGATGCCTGGGTCGACAATTGGCTTTGCAGAATGTGCTGCATAAATGGTCCACATTATATAGCAATGTGCTTTCTATGTTGGCATTGAACTGCCCATTTATTTGTACATGTCTGGATGTCCCATAGGTGGTTAAACAATGGTGAGCCAAAAATATATGCTTTTAAATTACGAGGATAATCCCTTTTGTCTGTTTCTCTGTTGTTGGAAGGTGAAGACCGGACGTTGGGCACTGGTGGGTTCTTCTCTGACATTTATATATATATTTAGTTATTTAAATGTGTATATATGGGGCCACACCCCCAAAGGTCTCAGAGCGCCCAGACAGACAAACAGATAAGAACGTGGAGAGAAAATAACCAGGGAGATTTAATTAATCCATGCCTTTATTAAAACAATGAATTTTCAAATCTTGTTTGAATTTCATAGGGCAGGAAAGATTTCGAGTTTGAGGGGGAAGGTCAATCCAAATCCTTGGGGCCCATGTACCAAAATGTGTGCTGTCATATTTAACCAGTTTAAAACCAGATTGACAAAGCAAAAGACTTTTGTTGGAGCAAAGAGTTCTGGTAATTGGCTTAACTTGTAGGCGGTCCATAAGGTATTGCAGCACAAGCCTGCAAATACATTTCTGTCCCAATGACATAACTTTATGTTGAATTCGATGTTTGATCGGGAGCCAATAAAGGGAACGTCTGACAGGAGTTAAGTGATGTGGCTATACCAGCTACATTATGCACTTTATTAAGGTTCTTCTTATAAATTCCAGTAAGCGGTCATTACAATAGTCAAGCCTGGAATTGACTAGAGCTGCGGCTAGAAGAACTCTATTTTCCAATGTGAGATATGGCCACATTTGGCAGAGTAATTTTTTAATATATCCACACGAGGAGCTAAGATTTGTCACATGGTCCAAAACTTACTTTACGGTTGAATTGGACTAGAGTAACCTAAAGGAGACTGACCAGCGGCTCCAGGGATCTCACTGTCAATCCCTGAGGATGAATGGCCCCCTGGAGGGGCCAGGGAATAAATCAAAGTGAGCTGTGGTAGAGGAAGCAGCCTTCTAAGGACCCACCAACCCACCAGTTGAAGTCCTACCACCCAGGGAGGCCTACAAGAGAAAAGGTGGATACACTGATGCTAGAGTAAAGATTGTATTACCCAGGCTTGCATGAACAAGATAGGCAGCCTGGATGGGAAAGAGCCTGCTGTTGGAAGTCAGATGTGTAACGGCTAAACATGACTGGGCATGCCTGTAACGGCTAAACATGACTGGGCAGGGATCCCTGCAAGTGAAACTAGGCCGTAAAGCAGTTCAGAATGCCTTGTATGGCAAATTGAAGTGTTTAGGCCACCCGTGGATGCTTACATGTATGAAACAGGCAGTGAAGTGGGGGGCAGCGCACAAAACCAGAACATTAAGTCAGAATTTAAGGGATCTGCTTCTTTACACAGTTACCCGTGATGTAGCTAGTGTAAGGGAGAAAAGTGCGAATCTGGACACCGTTTTGAAAAATTGGTTGATATAGACTTTTGTTTACAATCAGAAAAAGAAAAGAAAAGCCTAATCTGCCCTACTTACTATGAGGGGTTGCCCTACCTCAACAAAAAAAATAATAAGGACCTGGTCAGGATGTCCGTAAAGTGTCTCCCGTCCTGTGTCTAAACCTATTTCCATCCCTTACACTTTCAAAGCTATCTAAATAAAACTGCACATCTCATTCACACAGAAGGAGACCCTCTCATTCTAGATGTAGACGCCAAGGCATAGTTCTTGTGAAAGATTATGTAGTTCAATGTTAACTGCTTGAATGTTCAAAGCAACTCAAAGAAAACCCAGTTCCTCAATCTCCTGCGAGGGACCTTTTCTTTGGATTTTGCTTCCACAAAACAAAACACAGTTCTCCTCTTTCCTGGAGGGTACCTTTTCCTCAATTTAAGTCTTTGACTCTTAAACAAAACACCATTCTCTCCTCTCTTGGAGGGAACCTTTTTTCATAAACCATACACAGTTCCCCAATCTCCTGGAGGGAAACATGTTCACTGTCTGTGAACCAAAAATGAACCTCTCCAGTTTAATAAAAAATCAGGCCTGGTTCACTAACCTGCCAGACTTCATTTCATATCTTAAATTGCAAAGATGTTTGCTCTGTCACTGGTGTTCCCCGATTTATCTCTTTGTACCTTCTCGGGATCTCCCTGACTGCTTCTGGGCTCCAGCTCACTGGTTGTAGGTATCTTTGCACTGCTGTGGGTCTTCCATCCTAATATACTTAACTGATGGGCCTGTCCCCTTTCCATTTGGGTCTCAGACCCTGTTGTATGCTGGTGGGGCTTCCCCACTTTCATTCGTGTCCAAGACCCTGCTCTTTTGCTTCTGTGGGATTCCTGTCCTTTCTTTACTTAGCATCCACTTCGACAGAACTGGTATACTCTCCTGCCAGGTACTATCCCACATAGGTTTATTCCTAATGTTCGTATCAGCCTGTATAATTCTTCTATTGTTCCCTTGTGCTCGTTGGGATGTGTTTATCTCTTTTACAAAGATCGTATCGAAGTGTACAATTCCACTTGCATCCTGCATCCCCTTGTTCTCTTCAGGATGTATTTATGTCATTTACAAAGTTCGTATCAGAATGTACAATTCCTCTTGTATCCCCTTCTGCTCTACGGATGTATTTCTGTGATTTACAAAGTTTGTATCAAAGTATACAATTCCTCTTTTATCCCCTCGTGCTCTTTTGGATGATTTACGTGGTTTATAAAGTTTGTATCAAATTATCCAATTCCTCTGTTATAACCTTGTGCTCTTTGGGATGTATTCACAAGGCTTTTCAGTTCATTCAGGTACCTTAGTGCCGACCCTTTCCCTACCTTTGGGAAGTATCTGCGCAGTCTCCGATCTCTACTGCTGGTGGAGTGGAGCTTCTCCGTTGCTGTTGTGCTCTGCATTCTCTTTCTCGTGGCTCCGCAGCACCAGACTGTCCCTTGCATCTCTGGCTGCCAGCGTCTTTGTTCCTGGTCTGCTTTTTTTGGTCTGGCTTCCTTTCTCTCTGCCACCAGCCAGGTCTGGCTCACAGGGACTACTCAGGTAGTTACAGCTCTCTGCATCCCGGCTTCCATCCTTTGGGTCCCTTGTCACTGGACAGGCATCTTCTTCCTTGCTCCTCCAGGGCTGACTTGACAGGCCATTGAGTCCTTCCTTCCTTTTGATGATTGGGGATGCCTCTTGATAATTGTACCAAATGCTTTGGTTCCACAGTGGGCTTTTGCCTTCTTCTTCCCTCTTCTTCATCTCAGTGATATTTTGCATTAAGCTTGGGTAAGGTTCCCTCTTCCTTGTTCCAGTATTGTCAATGGGATGTTCTACTTACTATAACATATGGAGCTATCAGGGACCAAAGTGACCTGAGTGGGTGATAAGGAGAGTGGGGACACCAAAGCGGTAAGTAAATACTGCGTTATCCAAGGGACATCGTCCCTGGTCGCAGGAAGGATTTTCCCCCATGAGATACACCCACTGAGCACTACCCCAGAGGGATCATCGAGCAGCGGCCTCACCTCCCTGGCCCCATGGAAAGGGGTCTGCCCCATAGAAACAGTGAGAATATCCCGGCATTCATCACACTATGCACGGGTTTAGTCGTGTTGGGACATACCCTTGTTCGAATTGTGGGAACTGTAACAGTGTAATTAAGTGACCAGTTACATATCCTGTTTTATGTCTCCTCCCCAGATCTATGGCCTCCTCATCTTATCTCTACTCTCCCTCCTTTCAAATCTTCACCCATTAATGATCGAGCTAGATGGGAAGTACCCTTGGGCTTCTCATCATCCAGATGTATCATTAATGTCTATCGCAATGGCACTATCATGGCTCAGGGTCCTAAACCAAACCTCCTCTTTGACTGGTGCTTGCCGTCCCTCGTTAACTTCCTTCCCACACTTCTTACTCCTCCTTCCTCTCTCTCTGTCCCCCCTCCTCCGACTGGTGTACCACACCCATGTACCCCTCCTCGGAAAACCTTCAAATACAGTTACCTGCTGCATCTAGCCCTGCTTTATATGTGCTCTGCTATAAAACACTCTGCCGACATCTGCCTCCTCCTTGAAGACTGTGACCTCAATATCCTCGCTCTTACCAAGACATGGTTTAATGCCAGCTCAGTCGCTGCTTTTGACTCCATTCTTCCGGATGGCTATAAGTTCATCTCCAAGCCTGCCCTAACCGTCCTGGTGGTGGGGTTGCCCTGATCTACCCTGAGTGGGTCCCTTCTTCCCTCATACCCACCCAGCCTTACTGTTCCTTCGAGAGCCTGGTTTTCAAGATGGTCATCTCTCCCAGTTCCTCCCTGACCATTGCAAATATCTACAGGGCACCGGGCTCTACCACCCTGTTCCTCGCTGAATGGGCCGATTTCTCCTCCTCTCTCCTCACATCCACCTCTAAACTCGTTCTCCTGGGTGACTTCAACATCTGCCTGGACTACTCTAACTCAACATCCACTGTCTTCTTTGACCTTGGCACCTCGCTCTCCCTCTCCATTCTCCCCTCTGGTCCTGCCCACTCAACTGGACAACTCTTGATGCCATCCTGTACACTGATCTTCTGCTCTCATCCCCACTCACCACCCCACTCCCCCTTACAGACCATTCTCTCCTCTCCTCCCACTTGGGTCCTCTCTGCCGTCTGACGACACCTCTCCCAGCCCTGCCAATCTCGTCCTCGAACATCCGTCTGATGAAACAAGTGTCACCTGCTGCCTTCGCATCTACCTTCATCACCCCTCTCCCGCAATAAAGACTCTACCTCTGATGCCGCTGTCAGCAACCTCCATCTTACCATCACAAATACTCTTGACATTGCTGCCCCAGTCATGAGGATCTGCCTGAAACATGCCTCCAAGCGTAACAGCTGGTATGACTCTGAATTTGCAACCCTGAAATGCAAGTGCAGAGCTGCGTAACGGAAGTGGCAGACCTCAGGTTCACCCTCTGACAAACTGGCCTGTCGCCTTCTCCAAAGGTATTACCGACTCTCCATTTGCATCAAGAGGAGGGCCCACATACAGACTTGCTTCTCCTGTGCATCCAACGGCACAGATGAACTCTCTAAAATCTGCAAGGAACTTGCCAACCCTTCCGCAGTCTCCACCTCTTCCCTCCCAGTCCCTCTGCAATGCACTAGCCACACACTTCACTGCAAAAACTGAGCACCCTTGCTTTCTTTTCCCCCTTTCTTTCCCCCACTCCCCTGCCACCTATGATGTCCCATCCCCCCTATGCCTTTCTCTCCTCCTTCTCTCCTATCACATTTAACGAGGTCACCAGAGCTGTCTGCTCTAAGAAGGTCTCCTCCAAACAGGTCTCCCTCTGCTCTTCCAGAACTATTAAGGACAATATTGGCTCTCTTGCCCCTGCACTTTCTGATTTCTTCATTCACTCTTTTGCTACTCGGTCTTTCCCCTCTTCCCTCAAGCACTCTCTTGTGTGTCCCCCTCTGAAAAAACCTTCTGCAGACCTGTCTTGTCCTGTTAACCCCCACCCCATCTCTATCACCTCCGTCCTTGGGAAACTCTTTGAGATGCTGGTCTTCCTCCAACTGACCCAGCATACTGAGCTTGTTGGTTGCCTACATGACCATCAATCTGGATCCTGAGCATCCAGAAGCATGGAAACTGCTCCTCTGAACACCTGGGAAGAACTGGTTGCATCTCTTGATTCTAACTCTCCTGCTGTTCGCATTCCTCTTGATCTCTCCTCTGCATTTGAAGTGGTTAACCACTCCATCCTCATAAAATGGCTCCACAGCACCCTAGGTATCTCGAGCAGGCACTGGACTGTCTGACCTCCTTCCTCAATAACTGTCCCTCCCAGGTTATTCTGGGTACTTGCTTCTCTCCCACCTCTATATCCACCTGTGGAATCCTCCAGGGCTCCAACCTTTCTCCCTGGCTCTTTAACATCTATCCTGCACTGCTTACAGACCTAATTTCCACCTAATACACTTACTTCCAGTCCTATGCAGATGATACACAACTCTTCTTCAAACTTCCCTCTGATCCTTTCCTTACTGCCTCCATCATTCTTGACTGCCTATCTGCCATCCAGTCCTGGTGCACCTCCAACGATCTCTGCCTCAATGCCAGCAAGACTGAGAACCTTCGCATTGGGACTCCTGCTCCCTCTTTCTTCCTCTCACTCTGGCCACCCTCAATGTGTTCTCCCCCTTCTTCAGCTGCAGCCAAAAACCTGGGAGTCATCTTCGACTCCTCTTTCCGTCCTCCCTCACATCCAGGACCTTGCCAAGAAGGCCCACTTTCAACTCCACCTCCTCAAAGGAATCCTTTCTTTCCTCGCTTTCCCCTAGAAGTTCAGTGTCTCTAGAGCTCTGGCAATCTATAGGCTAGACTACTGCAATAGCCTCTTCATTAATCTATCCTCTTCCTCTCTATGCCCCCTACAGCTAATCCAGAATAGGGCGGCGAGACTTACCCTTGGACTCAAACCCAGGGACTGCATCTCTCCACTCCTAAAATCTCTCCACTGGCTCGCCTGGTTGCTGCAAAGATCAAATAGAAATCCTTCTGCATCATCCATGAGGCTGTCTGGGGCCGGGGACCACGCTATCTACAACTGACTCTCACTAAATACTCTCCCCCCAGATCTTTACAATCCTCCAGCATCAACTCTCTGCATGTCAAGAGCTTCACTAAACAGCTAGCTTATGGTCGATCTCTTTCCTTGGCTGGCTCCCTCCTATGGAACAGCCTCTCCCTTCCTCTTCGTCTTGAGCTGGATCTCCTCAAATTCTGGAAGTGCCTCATGACTTTCATTTTCACCTCCTCCTTCCCCCTCTTCCTCCTTTGCTAAACCACACAGTCACAGAGATTGGTGACAAGAGCCCTTATGTGTCCACCTGGGTGCTGGCCTATCACCCCCAATCGCCTTCAGCCTCCACCCACTCCCAGCACTTGCCTTGGTGCCCATTGACCTGTGCTATCACAGGGCTGTACTTATTTATTGGCAGCTGACCACTCTTGCCAAGTGATCTCTGCCAGTCACGTAACAGCTGCCTGGCAACTTACACTGTAGCACTTCCCTCTACCCCCATCCCTTCTCTCTGCACTTGCACATTCTGAATGCTCACAAGACCTAGTAGGACCGCCTCTCCCTTTCATTGTTATATTTGCGTTCCATTTCCATGTTCTCTCCCTGTTGCCCTGTGGCTGCTTTTAAACAAAATTTACTTGATGCATAAGCACCTTACAAATGCATAATAAATAAAATAAATAAACTCCATCCAAGAACTGGTGAGAGGATTTCTTTAAGGTATTATGTGACTTGTGAATCAGAGTATGTGATATGATGTATAGAATACCTGTGCGGTCTCTACCCCGTGGGACAGACAACTAGGAAAGCGAAATACGGTACAGCGAGCACATGTCCTGCGTGAGAACTAAGAACATGAACTCATCAGTCGCCAGGCATTACATGGAACATGGACTCTTGACAGTGCAAATGAGATTATAGATTTTGGAAGTTTTAGATAAGAAGAAATTCAGAGGGAACATACACAGAAGATTTGAGCAGAGAGAAATGTTGTGGGTGCATTGACTGGACTCCCTCAAACCAGAAGGCATGAATGAGGAACTAAACTTACATTTCTTTCTATGAATAGGCCCACATGGGAACGGTTACCCATATTAGAGGAGTGCAATTGTTGCTTCACTGTCAGTTGCATGCACACATGTGTGGGGTGGAGAGAGCAGAAAAATAGTTTAGCAAAGTATACTTACACCGCTCTTAATGACTGGTAAGCTTTATGTTGAATCTGCATAAAAAAGCTTGCATTTTGTCACTATCTTCGTGAGTTAGTGGGATGCACATACTCATGCGAATTCCAGGTGTTTCAATATTTAATGTGACATATTGCATCGATACTTTTGTGTTTTCTTGTGAGCTTAGTGGTTTTTGAGACTTTTTTAATGTTTTTGAAGGGTAATTGGGGTGTTTATCAAGGTAATTAATATTTCTTTTTAAATGCAGTATTTTTGTTTTTATCTGCAAAGTTGCATTCGTTATTTCTCAATTCATTATAATCACATGTAACCATTTTTCATGTACCATCACGTGATGTTTTTTCTTGAATTAGATCAAATGCATACATGCAAAGTTATTTTGAAAAGAAGGGTTCTATTACGTGAATGAAAGCACCGCGTGACAACACAGTGTTGAGAGCATGCGAGAGGATTATCATTCCATCTTGTTTATTGATATATATTTTCTTGCAAACATTATATTTTGTGAACCTTACATGCATGGTTATCTTAAAGAGAAGGGCTGTGTTACGTGAGTGACATCGCCACGTGACAACACTATTTTGATAGCATGCGAGAGAATTCCCATTTCATCTTGTTAATAGAAGTATATTTTCATGTAAACATTTTTTTTGTGAATGCAGTTTCAGGAATTTCTTTTAATGATTATTACCTTGGTTACTTGATTCTACACATCAACGCAATGTAAGCACGGTGCTGTTGTGACGTTTAAAGTCACGTGGGGATGTGATGGCGCTGTTACGTAGCGTCCATTATAAACTAAGGTTCTATTATATGGCTAATTAGATGTGGACGATTATGAAATACTTGCAAACCCTACTGATTTAGGCAGTAGGCTACGGCTTTTTAAGCAGCCCTACCGCCTACAGATTTTGGTGACAGATCCTACTGCTTTTTACAGTGGCAGGTAATTTATGTGACTCTAAGGCAATTAATCCGTCTGTGCGGTGGGTGGATAAGTGATACATTTGAGTGATGGGCTCAGATCAATCCACTGACCTGTCAGCTACATGACTCTGCCCTGCACTCTTGCCGGGACAGACCTTAGGTGAGCGACCAGTGAAGGCAAGTGGCAGAGCGTGCCACCCTCACACAACATCTGCCTATCAGACTGAGGACAGTATTAGTCTCCATGTTGTTCAGTGTTCCACCTCCACTGCAGTAATAAATATGTACTACCCGAGCTGATGCTGCAGAGGAGTGGCAAACGTTGCCTACCAGCTCTGTGTCATTAACTTGTGAAGTTGGGTAATTAAATTTAGTGCTAACTTACCATTCAAAATGATACATTGTAAACATTTAAACATCTCTCCATGTTGTGCTGTTTGATGGGTTGTGTATTTCAGAATGCTCCAGTGGTGCCAACAATGTATGGTTTGTAATTTCCTGTGATGTCATTGTTATGCGAAGTATTATTTTTGAAACTTAAAAATCCTACATCTTTTTGGTCACAGAATGTTGGCAAGTATGTTATGGTTATGCTCTCGTGCACCGCCCTATGCTTTGGTCGGCATAAGGAGGAGTATGCTGTAGAGATTGAGTACTGTAGATCATGAATTGCACTTTGACAGTGTATTGTGATTTCATAGCGAGCACATCTGAGTGATGTTATTCATTATATGTTTTTCAGAACAGAGGTATGGAGTGAGTTGGTAAATACTATGGGACCTGTTGCTTTCAGAGTTGGAATTACGCATTTTGTCTTTCGCTACCTGAAACTTTAGAGGTATACGTTAGAGCTCTGGTTTTTTTCACTTATCTGCCTATTTTACATGATTCTTCTTTAAAGCTGTGATGGTAACATTTCTGTCTCGTGCATCTTGTTTTTTGAGTTACGTTACAGGCTAGGTTGAGTATTATCCTAACCTTTTCTCATGTTATTTCTGTTATTGTTGATTTATTATTATTTAGCCAGTTGTATTTACTTTGAATTTTCTCTTTTTCCAAAGTGTTTTTTATTATTTTCTCCTTCTGTGTCTTATATGTCTAGATGTTGCCCTGAAGAAGGACCCTGTGCATATAAAAGCATTGGCCAATCATCATCTGCCTGCATATTTAAATAAATTCAATTTTTTTAACCAAATTATAATATTGTAGTTATTTTGATTACTTTTGGAAACATTTACATGTTTTGAGTTATTATCTGTTATGACAGTGATGACATTAGGGATAGAGCAGTCCTTACTATGGGCAGAAGGTCCAGGTCTACTCTGCAATTCCTCAGACGCCTCCAGCCACAAAGGGTGGGACTCAACCTTCTAATGGCCTGGTGCAACCTCCTGGCAAAAGTACCAATCTTCATTGGTGTGCTGTAGCCCAAGTTTGCGTTGGATGTCCATTTCCAATCCCTGTGGGGAATTGGCTCCAAGGTAGTGACCTAGGGTTCTCTCCCTGCATGGCCATAAGACACCTCAGAGGTCTGTGGTCTGTCTGGACAGTGAAGTGTGTGTCGGTCTTCCTGACAGAGTTGAACCCCAATAATCCATACTAACGTGGACCTCGGTTTGCCCATAACTGAACTTCTTAGGGACCAGTAGCACTACTGTGCTAACACAGGGTCTGCTGGATGGCTCGATCACCCCGAGGTCAACGTCGTAGAGACTTCCTCCTTGTTGGTGTCTTTGACCTTGTCGGACATCTGGGGAATCCTACTTTTTACTGGTTTACTGTCCGCGGTGTCGATATCATGGAGGCACTAATCAATTTTCCCGGGAGTCAGCAAGAACAGCCAGGCGAACTGATCCAGCAGCTGCTGGCAGTCTGGCCATTGCTGTTTGGTGAGGTCTGAAGAGACTTGAACTCCCTTGAGAGACCGATCGGTGGGATCTGCGTGCAACAACTTGGGGAGGAGATCCGTCTCCTCCTTGGTCTTGTCATCCGTGTCCAAAGCCACCACTAAGTCATCCTGGGTGTAATGGGGTTTAAACCAGTTGACATGGAAAACCTGAAGCACCTGTCTCACGGTGTTCGAATCAATGAGGTAGTTAACATCACTGACCTTTTCCAGCACCAGAAAGAGCCCATTCCAACTGTCATGCAAGACACTGGTTTTAAGGGGCTCAATGATTCAGGCCATCTGGCCTGGCAGTACTCCGTGATGGTTGTCTTCTGGTCGTGCCAGTGCTCCATAAGCTCCTGGCTTGCCTTCAGGTTCTCGGTGCTCTGTTCCCTGTTCCTAGCCCTCTTATAATTATTATATGATATGATAGGTTATTGATAATGTGCTTAATACCCAGAGGTTTCTAAGCACGGATCAAGCCTGTGATGCTCTGTGTCGGCTTGCTTCCAAGGGAAGCACGTTGTACCTGAGCTATCCTCCCGAGACATCCTTGGATCGAAGACCAAGCACATAGTCCACTGTCATGACCCTTGCCCCTGGCCCTCACTGGCAAGTCAGATTTCCAGTTAGGGCCAGGTTAAAGGCCTTAAAACCTCATCCAAGACTCTCTTGGAGTCAGTCCTGGCACCTTTGGTACCAGGCTCATAACCATCATGAAGACCAACATTAGAATGGGACTATTTACTTGGGAATATTTAACTTGGGGGGGTTCAGCCAACATGGAGGCACACACATAGCTCAGTTACAAAGAACTGAGCTATGCGGTCTAGTCTTTTGGGTGTGGCAGGCCTGGGACTACTTTACCTGGACTACTTTGGGTGTGGCAGGCCTGGCACTATTTTACCTGGACAACTTTACCTGAGACTATTTAAACCGCACCCAAACAGCACAGCATGCTTTGCGTTATTCTGATGTGGGCAGCGTAACGCTCACCGTGTCCAGTTCTTTGATGCCAGTTTACCTGAAACCAAGGACCTGCAGAGAGAGAAAGAACACTATGAACCTTACCTGGAACAGTATCCTGTCTTCAATCTATTGCTGACTTCACTTCCACTAACCTGAAGGTACGAACTCCATCCGGCACTGCATGCATCCTGGAATACCATAACCTGGAAAGAGGAGAAAGAAAGACAGCATTAGTAAGTGTTTACTCACGTTTCCTCCCGAATGAAGAAAGCCACACAATACTTACCTGGGTAGTCCTCTCCTGGTCAGCATCATTGCTGGAACATTATGGCGCTTGGCGAGAAACATCGCAACCGGCAAGGAGAAAAAAGACACATGTTAGCAATGTAAAAGGCAAAACATCACCACGCATCGCGCATTACTCACCGGACAGCATCGTGCACACCGCACTGTCACCTACCTGCCCATACTCATCTGCATGAAACCAAAATACCTTTCCATACCTAAAAGGAAAGAAGCAAGACATTATTATTCGAACTAAGAGGAACATAAGAACTGCATATAAAGACTGTAAAGCAGCAAACCTACGGAGTCGCAGCAGGCCTGGATTCCCACAGGGGGGCTTGCACCAGTGAAGTAACTTGGTCGCTGCTCGTCCCCCACATCTACGCGCCCCTGCCACGAGGAGTAGGACAGAGAATCCACCTTTTACAATAATAAGGTAAGTAGAAGGCCTAAGGGGGAGGAAGGAGGCCAAGGGAGGTGGGAAAACATAAAGACAATCTGGTATTGAATCCAGCTCTCCTATATTGCAGACCCATCTTTAACCAGAGGCCTTACCAAGGGACCGGGTGAGGGTTCGAGAGTGCAAATCATCCAACCAGGGCTGGGTGGCATCCCCTTGGATACCAGGTGAGCATAACACCACTATGTCATGGGAGGGAGTTTGGGGATTGACCTTCCATCCTTCCAGCACCAGACCTAGCAGACCCCTAACAGGATGGGCAAACAGGAGCTTGAAGAGACTGAACCCAACTCTTACAGTTCTGTGGCAGCTCCCAGTAGGAAAACAGGAGGCATGGCAGGAGAATATCCCACTTTCTCCTGATGGGCACTTCCGAGCCACCTATCATGCCCTTCAAGGTCTTGTTGACCCACTCAACAAGCCCTGTGGTTTGTGGGTGAAAGGCTGTGGAGAACTTGTAGGTTACACCACATTCATCCTTCATATACGCTGATACGAAGTTGGATCCCCTGTCGGAAAGGGCTTCTTTAGGGAATCCCACAAGAGAGAATATCCTGAGGAGAGCCCTCACAACCACAGGGGCTTTGATGTTTTTCAGGAGGACAGCCTCTGGGTACTGAATGGCATGATCTACCATGACCAAGATATACCTGTTTCCAGAGGAGGTTTGAGGATCCAAAGGAACCACTATGTCCAAATGTATCCTCTCTCAAGGCAGCCCAGCAACGGATAGTGGAATTATGGGGGCCTTGGTGACTCAGCCAGCCTTTTTGGATGCTTGGCAAGTGTGGCAGCACTGGACAAATTCCTTTATTTACGACCCAATCTAGGGACAATAAAAATGTTGTCAGTAGCACTGGGGAACCACCTAGTGATGGCTGGCCCCTGTGTCAGAATTCCTGTGTTTACCGTACAGGAGACTATTCTCCCATTACACCCTGCGCCTTCTTCTCTGTCTGCTCGCGCATGTGTGGGGCTAATACGCACACATTTTCCTATGCTCACCCTATGACATACACAAACCTGTGTAATCTGGGTGGACACCACTTACGGGCACCGCCCCCCCTGTCATATTTAGTTGGGATGTGACAGCGAAGCGTACATCTGGCATCTCAAAAGGGGAAGCGCAAAGCCTTCCCCCTGCCATATCCAGCTTAATTAACTAACAATGGCTCCATGGTTCCACACTTTACATTTGTTAAAGCTCTGCTGTTGGTAGCAGCTTTGCATACTAATAAAAGTTTAATTCAAATAGGCCCTCATGGGGCCTGGCTGCAGAGGCTAAACAAAGGACACATGAAACCCCAACACCCCTTTCATATGCACTGTGTCAACCTCAAGCCTGCTCCTGCCATAAAGTATCAATGACAGTGAGCTGTCATGTCTGGGACTATGTGTTTGCAGTAGGCAACCCCTTCAGGGGGACCCCATTCAGAAGTTACGAGAGTGTGGTTTGCAGGAGAAGGAAAGTCTTTTCTCATCACTGCTCCAAGGGAGCCCTGGCGCTTTAATCAGGAACCACAGAGAACTCCATTAACTAGAGAGACATTTTGATTCACAACAGACAGGAAGAAGGGTGGGACTTGGTATTACATGTTTTCACATCTTTACCTTTTCTGTTGCAAAGCACTCTGGTTTTGACCTCATGCATACAGGAGATTGTTGGTGGGGACCCAGGATTATTTAATTAAGGTAGGCTTAGCCTCATTTTGGGCAGATCATCTGAAGACTTTGCAAGGAGTAACAAGAAGAACTCAGTATTGGATGCTGGCTGAAGGTAATGTCTGCCTTACATCTTCGCCAGTGAAGGAAGGCCAGGATTTCCAAGAGGGAAGCAAGATCCCTCCCATACACATCGCCCAGGGAACAGATACTGAATCCAGAAGAGCCTCCAGCAGCTCCAGAACCAGTACCATCCAGCACACAGCGTGCCCTGCTAGGCTCTGCAGCAAGTTTCCTAGGAGGGAAGTGCCATAGAGTCTCTGAACCACAGTAAGGACAAGGCACCTGCCTGCAACACTCACCTCATCTTTTGGCCTTCCACCTTAAAGGATGACACAAGCCCAATGAAGAAGCTAGGAGGAGTGCATCAATGAGCATCCACTGAAGTCTGCTATAAAGGACATTTTTGAGCCAGTCGAGCCCCTCGAGCTGCAACCGTCTGCACCGCTGACTGTTATTACACCGCAGTCACCAAAGATGTCTTTAGACGCCTCGACCAGTGCTTCAGAACTGCCGATCAGCACTAAAACAATGAATCCTGACCCTGAGCCAGTGTGTAGGCCAGCAGGCAGCCGTCTGTCCAGCCTCACTCATCGAACTCCCTGGCGCCTAATACCTGCAATTATCTCCCGTCTTGAACTCTGTCACAGAAGCTGCAAAGCACCCCGAAACTGACTCAATGCTGTCGAGCACCAAGAACCTTGACAAGCACAAGGTACATTGTGGTTCTGTCCCTTGATCATTCTCCGAATGCCCCTAGTGCCCCTAGTGACATTTGTATGACCCATTGCTCCATTTGTGTTAAAACCAAGTGTCCTTGAACTATTTTGATTAATTACTTTACCGAATTTCCTCCTGTTAGTAAACAGTGTACATCCCTTTTCCTCCTTTGAAACTGTCTGTCCTCTACATTCCATTACAGCCTGGGTTGTATTTTGTTGTGTGTTATAACTGTCTGTTGTGATAATAATAAAGTAGATATTTTCATACAATCTTGACTGGACAGTCCCTTTTATCATTGGGTAATAAATGTATTTTCGCTGTGTTGCAGCTAACCAACGATCCATGATTTAGGGGAAATAAGCCTGCCATTCCATCTAGGTTACCAAAATGGGATAAGGAGGTTTATAATTTACTTGTGTTTCCAATCTGTTCAGATCCCTTCTTTTGTACTAGAGGTGTGGGGCTGATTGATGGTTTAGAAACTGATATTCATTCCTGGACGCCTGGTGCCCCAGAAGATGATTTGTCACATGGGCTCAGCTCCCATTAATGAACACATGGTCCAAAAAATTCTCTGCATTTACAGGAGACAGGGCATGCTTGGGAGACCCAGTACCTTTCCCACTCTGGGATGCAAGGGTGCATTCGGCCAACCCCAGGTTGAGAGGGAATTCATCATCTAAGAGGCTCATGTTGACTATGTCCTTTTCCTCCTCCTTGAGCGTAGCGCTAACCACAGGGTCTAACATTGCAGGCATAATCTCCCTTTCTATGTCTCTGAGGTCCACAGACAAGAGACAAGATAGCCTTGAGGGGTTGAGAATTTGGTTTCTCCAATGCTCGGCGTACCCTCACTTCTCCTTCCTGACTGAGCAAATGATGCAGGTGACTGGTATTTCCCCTCTGGTTTTTGGGGCCCTTTCTTAGCAAGAGGGTGGGGACCTTTGTCCTTGCCCTCTTTTAATGTACTTTTTTCAACCCCTTGTCATCTGGCTTGGTTGCAATGGCCACTGTCTTTTTTTTGACGCGAGTAGCCACAAACCGAAAGGGCCGCCTAGGCAAACTCCCACGGGTCTGTAATATTCTTGTCCACTAAATGCTGGTGTAACTCCATCTCACATTGTATAAGAATGCTCTCACATGCAACCAGATTAAACATGCCCGTAAATATGACAACTTTGCTACCTGTGACCCAACCACTCAGATACTTCAGGGATTGATGTGTAAACATCTCAAAGGTTTGACTCCCCTTTTTAGTGAGCACTCTAAAGCTGTTGAAGTATTTTTGAAGCAGAACTTCCTGAGGATGGCAGCCTTAATCTTGAAATAGATAGGTCTCTCTTCAGGAGTAAACTGAATGATTACATAAGTTCCAATGGTCAGAAGAAGGCTCACATGGGCTGCACCCCACAACTCCTCTTTTACCTCACTGAGGCGGAAAACGAACTCCAGCTTTTTGAACAAGTCAAAAATGTCCTTCCCCTCCTCATACGGCTGGATAATGTCCTTGTGGAGGTAGCATCTAGGCTTTCTTTTGTGAGCCACCGCTGGAGGTTTTGCTCGCTTCCTTCTGAGCCTCAAGCTCCATCTTGTGCAGCATCACAAAGTCCTTTTGCTTTTTTCTGCCAGGGCCTCAGCAGGCTGCTGTTTCTATGAGGTATTCTATCAGTGTTGAGTCAAGTGGGAGGCTCTCAGGACCTGGCCAGAGCATGGGAACCCATGGATGAGTGTGACTTGCAAGATGCTAGTGACCTTTAGGAAACCACCGTGCTCACCCGGTGGGAGGAAGGCAGAGGAGCGCTATCGCTGTCACTCCCCTCAGTGGTTTTCATGCCTCCCAGGTGAATGGGCATTAGGACTAGGGGATCCAGCTTGCCACTGGTCCCTGTAGAGCCCTTTATCTTTATTTATTTACTGAATAATTGTAAGGCACTTATGCAACAAATGGTGTTTCAAGGCACCAGAAGACAAAAAGAGGGTGGAGGTGACAAGGGAGAAAGATAACAATAATGGTCCTACTAGGCCTTGTGACATTCGGATCGTGCAAGTGCAGTAACAATAAATGCGAGGGCGAGTGGGGGGTGTGCAGGTTTGCGTGAAATGCAATCGGCTTGGGTGGGAAGTGGAATACAGGGCAAGAGGAGAGAGTGCAAGTGAAAGGGGGTGATGCAGGAGGGGGAGAAGAGTGCCATGGGGGCTAGGCGAGTGCTAAGGGGAGGCCAGGTGGGAAAGTGCAGGGATTGCATGGGGTGCATGGGGGGAGGGTTCACATGCTAAGTGCGAGGAATGGGGTAGACTGGGTGGGGAGGACTGGTGCCCTGTAGAACTCAGAGGGAACCCAAGCAGCCAGTCACTCTGGCCGATGGGGGCATTAGCAGGAGAGGGGGAGAGGGAAGGAAGAAGAGAAATTGATGGTCTTGAGGAGCCTCTGGAACTTAACAAGATCTGGCTGAAGCCTGAGAGGGGCAGGGAAACCATTCCAGAGGGAGGCTCATGTGGAAGAGAGATAACTACCCCTCACTCTCTGCTTAGGGAAGCACCCGATCTGCAGAAAGTTGGAGCTAGAAGACCGAAGGACTACAGCAGGGAGGGGAGAGAGAGTTGGAGGTAGCGCGGTCACAGGCCCCATAAAGTCTTGTGAATAACACAGAGGGTCTTGAACTTGATCCTACCAGCAGTCAAGAGCCAGTGGAGCCAGTGGAGAGATTATAGGGCTAGATAGATGCAGTCCCTGGCCTTGATGCTAAGAATAATTCTTGCAGTCCTATTCTGGATTAGTTGAAGGGGGCAATGGGAGGATAAAGGAAGATTGAGAAAGAGGATGTTGCAGTAGTCCCGCCTAGAGAGAACCAGAGCTCTGGAGACATTGGTCCGCATTACAAGTTTGCTGTTCTGGAAAAAAGTGCTGGTAACAATGGTTACCAGCACCTTATCCGGGCCAGCAACCTACAAGTCTGCTGGTAGGGGTTGTGAACTATTGCATGCCTGACCTGCTGTTCATTCTGGCCCCTACCAGCATATTTTTCACTGAAGCACCGGGGTGCAGGCGCTTCAGTGTTCCCATTCCTATGGAGTCCTATGCAACTCCACAGGAATGGGACCTCTGCCTCTCATAACATCCCGGTATTAATGGGATATTGGGTGGCAGACTCATAATGAGGGCCATTAAGTTTCTAGGGGAAGGTGAGGCAAGGGAGAATGCCTCTGAGGAGGTGCAGCTGCTAGTGGGCCTTCTTGGCAAGGTCCACGATGTGAGGAGAGAAGGAGAGAGAGAGGAGTCAAAGATGACATCAAGGTTTTTTGCCTCACAAGAGGTTGAGAAGACAGGATGCATAGAGGGTGGCCAGAGGTTTGGAAGCGAAGGAGGGAGCTATGGTCCCAATGAGAAAGATCTCACTCTTACAGGCATTAAGGCAGAGATCATTGGCAGCACACCATGCCTGAAATAGGAGGAAGAGGAGGTAGTCTAGGGAAGCTTGAAAGAGAGCTGTTTGTCATCTGCATAACATTGGAAGTGAGGAGAGAAGGAGAAGATCAGGTGGGCCAGAGGAGCAAGCTAGATCTTGAAGAGGCACGGCGAGAAAATAGAGCATTGAGGGATGCCGCAGGTGGAGAGTGTAATAGGGGGGAGAAGAGGGCCCAATTGAACCTGGGAAGTGCCGGCCTGCGATGCAAAGGGTGTCACAGAGCTGATTTGTCGAGGTGGCATGATTGATCGAAGGCCGAGGAAAGATCTTGGAGGATAGGAACGGATGAAATGTTGGAATCGAGATTTGAGAACAAGTCATCACGAGTGTTCAGGAGAGCAGTTTCCATGCCTCTTGCTGCTCTTAAGCCAGACTGTGATTGTGGTGACAGCCAACAGATTCAGTGTGTTGGATCAGTTGGGAGATGACCAGCTTCTCCAGGTGTTTGCCCAGGTTGGGGGTAATGGAGAAAGGGCAGTAGTTAGCGGGGCAGGAGGGGTTAACAGAGGGTGTTTCGAGGAGAGAATACAAAAAGGGAGAGCTTGAGGGGTAGCGGGAAGGAGCCAGTGGCAAAGGAGTGAATCCAGAAATCTGCCCAGGCTGGCGCAAAGGAGGCAATGTTGTCCTTGATGGCTCGGAGCACCTGTGTGGATGAGTTTAATAGAGAGAACTTGTCTCAAGACCTCATCCGGTGCTATGGGTGAGAAAGAACAGAGAAGAAGGGAAGGGGACGGGGGGGCCAAGGGAGGCCCGAGAGCTGAGGAGGAATGAGGGAGGGGTGAGAGGAGAGGGAGGACAGGATGTCCTGAGTTTTGGTTAAGAAGTGGGAGGCCAATGAAATACAGAGTGTCAGGGATCGAAGGGGTGAAGTAGAGACTGTAGTAGTATGGGCGAGTTCCTTGCAGATTTTAAACACTGTGTCTGTATTATTAGTGGCACTAGAGATGCAGGCGTGGATATGGGCCCTCTTCTTTGAATGGAGGGAAAGTCTGTATTGCCTTTGGAGCAGGTGGCAGTCCAGTCTGTCAGAGCATGTAACTGAAGCCCGACAATTCTGCTCAGCAACTCTGCACTTGCGTTACAGAGAGGCCAGGTCAGAGTCATACCAGGTGTTGTGCTTGGATGCAGGCTTCCTGCAGATCCACATGACATGGGCAAGGATGTCGAGGGTGTTGGTGATAGAGAGGTGAAGATTATGAAGGGCAGAGGGAAGTGTGGGTGTCCGTAGCAGGAGTGGGAGGGGGAATGAAAGTGGCAGCAAAAGCAGCACCTGACATTCGCTTCATCAGTTGAATGACAGAGAAGGAGACTGGCAGTGCAGGCAGAGGCTTAGCTGTGGGAGACAAGAGGTCCATATGAGAGGACAGGCGAGCATGAATACATTAGAAGAAGTGAACACCAAATTGGACCAGTTCAAATTAGAAATTGAAACCAAAGAAATTAGAAAATTCAGACGGGATACAATAGACTACAAACTTGACATTGTTTACTCGTGGAAAGAATATTACAATAAAAGGAACTCACAACAATTACCTACAAGACCAAGAAGAGGTTTGGTTTCCCAAACATCATCAACAGAAGCTTCAGGTACAGAAACTGAAGAAGAAGCTTGTCTCAGAAGTCAACAATCTCATCAAGAAGAAGTGGGAGAAAGCTCTGGGAGTGTGGCAGGTCCAAGCTCAAGTCTTTTTTTAGACAAAAGAAAACCAGAAGATCCAAAAAGAAAAAATCCATCACGTTAAGTCAATCTTCCGCAAAAGAAAACTTAGTTATTAATATTTCAGCATGCAATTTGAGTCCATTGAATTGAAAACCCCACAAAAGGGCTTATCATTTGTCCCTACATACACCAGTAGTCTCCTGAAAGAAAAAATTAACTTCTTTAGACTAACTAGAAAAATGAGACTCAAACTATTCTTTGCCAGTACGGAGTGGATACAAGCTATGGAACCTCCTAGATATTTGGAAATTCCGCCGAAAAGTTTGTTCTTACCCCAGACACAGAATCATATATTGGAAGTGTTTCAGAAACAAACTCGAAGAGATCTTAAGGCATTATCGTTTAAACAGAAGAACACCAGAGGTAATTTCTCTAAACATGAAAAAGAAGCATTTGCTAAATTATGGAAGAATGAGCATATTATACTGAAGCCAGCCGATAAGGGCGGAGCACTTGCTACAATGGACCGAATCAAGTATAAAGCTGAAGTGGAACGCCAATTACGAGATCAAGAGATCTATTTAGAAGTGTTGTCTGATCATACAGAATGGGTAAGAGCGCTCATTAACTCATTCCTTGATGAAGCAGAAGCACATGAATGGATTTCTGAAAAAACGAAATCCTTTTTAAATAAACGTCACCCAGTGATGCCTGTCTTGTACATATTGCCTAAAGTGCACAAGAATCTGTCTGATCCACCTGGAAGACCAATAATAGCAGCAACCGACAGTCTCCTTGAACCGTTGGCACAATATATAGATAAAGCATTTCAACCATTGATACACAAACAACAACGTACCTGAAAGACACTACAGACTTCTTACTGAAGATAAAAGATCTTGATTTTGATGAAACAACAGACATCATGTTTACCATGGATGTTTGTACCCTGTATACCAACATTACACATGAAGCAGGCCTAGAAGCAATGGGGTGGCTGCTACTTTCCTCACAGGACTGCATTGCCAATAGTATATGTTATTGAATCTATTGAAAACAGTTCTGAATAACAACTTTTTCCGTTTTGAAGATAGATACTTTATACAAATATCAGGCACGTCCATGGGTGCAGCCATGGCACCTGGAGATGCAAATACCAACATGGCATGCATATTTGGAACAAACATCTGTATTGAACAAAACAGAATATCAGCACCATCTGAGATGCTTTTTTCAATATATTGATGATGTGTTCAGAATATGGAGAGGGTCCCATCAAAGCCTCCAGGAATTCTTCACGTACATGAATCAACTAGCACCAAGGATTACATTTACAACTCATTTTAAAAGGAATCGTATCCAGTTCCTAGATGTGGAGGTGTACATCAAAGAAAATGGTTTACAGACTACGATATACAATAAACCAACTGACAGGAATAGTATGCTTATGGCAAATAGTTTCCATCCAAAAACTACCATACAAAATATAACTTACAGTCAATTCGTACATTACACAAGAATTATTTCGGAATCATTGGAATTTCAGAACCAATCAAAGAATCTGCAAGAGAAATTTGTCAAAAGCGGATATTCACAAGAGCATTTATCCACTGCCTTGTGTAAGGCTTCAACAATTCTGAGAGCTCAAACTCTGGAAACAACAGTAACAAGAGACTCAGAACCATTAGCATACATGACCACTTACTCTGAACAGAGCTATCAAATCAAAATAATTATCAAAAGAAACGGATACTTTATTAACCCAGCTGTTTGCAACTGAACCAACATTTTCTTATAGAAAAAGTAAGTGTATCAGAGATCACATTGTAAGAGCAGATTACCAATTGTCGTCATCTCACCAAACTTTGTTTAAAGGCACATTACCGTGCAACAATTCTCAACATTGTCACAATGTGATAAGAGGTTCTAATATTAACCATCCTTATACGGGCAAAAGAATATTACTCAAACATATGAGTACTTGTGATACAAACAATGTAATCTACGGAATCAAATGCCCATGCGGCATATTCTATATTGGGCTCACAACAAGGAAAGCAAAATTGAGGTTGACGGAACATAATTCTAACATTCGAGTCAGTTCAGTTCACTCACCAGTGGCACAACATTTCATAACACATCACCACACCATAGCACAAATGAAGCTAGTAACCATTGAACAAGTGAAATGTCCCAAACGAGGAGGTGACATAAAGGGGTTACTGAGACACAACGAAATAGAATGGATTGAAAGACTGGACTCCCTTGAGCCCAAAGGGATGAATAATGATTTTGACCTATCATGTTACATTTGAATTGGGCCTACATGTTTATCTAGTATGGTAAAAAATAATTATTTGTACTATCTCTCTTGTTTGCCTTCTTTTATTTTTTTTTTTTTCGTTTCTCTTATTCTGGCAATTTATAACATAATTGCTATTGGACAATGTTTACCTTTGTCAGTGAGGGTAATGTTTTGTTCAGATAGTTGTCATCAAATTGTGAAAGTAATGAGACATTTGTAAGTACCTGCCCCTTGAAGTGAAGATTTATGCAGTTATGTCTGATGTTATGTACGAAATAGCCCATAATGAGTTGCAGGGTATATTTACTCCTAAAATAATACTGATTGAGGTTTTCACCACAGTTAATACACTAGCATATTCGCAGCATTCAAATTATTTCACCTTGAAGTTCACGAGTAGTATCTTAGCAACATTATCACGTGACCGATGTTGGAGAAGCATGTGACCAGGTAACTCTACTTGATAATTTGCAGGGTAAATATCCCTACTTGTCTAGTAAATCTGACTTCCGAGATTCAAATACAGTAAGAATTGTCCTGTAAACCCGCCCGTTGAAGGCAAACATGTATCAATTTAGAACGTACACATAACTTTGAGCCGTACGATCGCGTGATCAGAATACGATCAGGTGACCACATACAGAAGTAGATTTAACCGCGATATGGGACGGGAGGCTGTATCTGCAGCCGTGTTCCGGTTCCCGTACCGCGGTTATAGGAAATGACAGAGAGGTTAGTACAAATTGCTAAATAGCGTACGTTTGAGAGATGTTGGACTGGGCTCACCACTATCTTTAGCTGTGATTATGGAACCTTCCATTAAGTCAGTCATATGCATGTTTTTTTTTAGATCTGAGATATGGCTTAAGCAGCTCTCGAAATTAGCCCTGAAGGATGCAATCAAGTGGACAGTCTTTTCGTCGGAAAAAAGTATGTGATAAATACTAACATTGAAGTTGTTTATAACATTTCATTTTTAGTGAAATAGATCAACACCTAGACAATACCTATTATATATATATATATGTTTTGGAAGAACTAGATGCTTGGGCTACTAGTAACAACATATTGGATGCTAAACGAATAGGATTTAGAAAGAATGTAGGTACGGACTGTGGAGGCCTGATTTTAAAAAGCCTCCAATCAAAAACGGCTAAGAACTCGGGCTATGTAATATTTGTGGCCTCAATGGACCTTTCTAAAGCGTTCGATCTTGTTGACAGGCATATTTTATGGTCAATCCTTATAGATCTTTCAATTCCTAAACATTTATTAGAGATGATTATTGAGTTATACACTAACACCAAGATCAAGGTAAGACACAACTCTGCAGGGCGCCTCTCTTCCGAAATACCTATCCCTAATGGGCTGAGACAAGGCTGTAAATTAGCCGCCATTTTATTTAACCTTTATGTCTCTAAGGCTGCCAAAGCAATATCGGTTAAAGGTTTGGTTCCACCAAAACTAGGTGAAACGGCAATAGAGTGGGTGGCATATGCTGATGATTTTTTATTACTAGATCGGACTAAAATCGGTCTGCAAAAATTGATCAATGCTTTTGTGTTATTTACTGCTGGCTTACACCTAAAAATTAACGCAGAGAAAACGATTATTATAAGAATGGGAAAACCTAATAAAAAACAATCTTCCTCAACATGGTGTTGTGAGGGGAAACAATTAAAAAGTCAACCGGTTCTGAAATATCTAGGACACCATTTTATAGCAAATAGTATGATGCCAATAATTAAAAAACAGCTTGAAGGTAAGGCAGAAATAATAAAGCGTCAGATGTCAAAAATTGACGCCAAATATGGCAGATTCACTGCAACACCATTGAAACGCTTTTATACTATTTCGGGCATCCCTAAACTTACATATGGTCTAGAATTTTACAAACTTGAAAGCTCTGATTTCATGAAAAAAATCAAAAGAGATATGTGGAAAGGTGTGTTATTTTTCATCCCTAAAGGCGTTCCCATTCATGCGATTAGATATGAATTTGGTCTGCAATCCTTACATTCAATTATTATATGGAGAAAAATGTTGTTATGGAGGAAATGTTTGATGAATGATACCTCATCTCTATATACAATTGCAGCAAAAGACCGATCTAACCCTTTTTGTGTGAATTTAAAATCTGTAATTGATGAGTCACTATTGAATATAGGAGTAACTATAGAGATGTTGATAAGTAAACCGCAAAAAGTGAAACTTATACTTCAAAGTAATGATTGGCAAAAGACTTTGGACTCGGTCCGGCAATCTAAAACCCTTAATCGGATACACTCTTTTTGGAAATGTTATCCCGTGCTTGAGAATTATTTAGTGAAATACCCTTCTCGGAATTTTAGAAACTCTTTTATGAGGTTCCGTTTTGAAATCTTGAAAACAAATTATATTTTAAAAAGATGGAACCTATTGAACGGTGAATGGATGTGGTGCAAATACTGTAAGGTAGAAAGGACCGAAGAAACTTTGAAGCACATACTACTACAATGTCCAGCTCTTTTAAAACAAAGGATTTTATATTTCGAACAATTTGTTATGTATCTTCATGCAGTTGATAAAGAATCCTTATGGTATCAAATCAGACATAATACATCGACTGTCTTAAAATTGAGAATTTTGGCATTTTTAAAAGATTTCTGTGATTTATCTTAAACTATTATAATGAATTTTCATCTTATGTTCAAATCTTATATATAAATAAGAAATATCGGCTTAAACAAACTGACATATTTTGGGAATTTTAAGAATTCTTTTAAGGTTTACAGGATCGACTTATATGAATTGTTTCTGATCCGTTTTGTAATTATTATTGTTTTCATGATTTAATTGTTATTTGTTTGTTTTTATCTTGTGATCTTGAATTGTGAAATTTTATCTGAAGGTGTTTATAATGTCTATTAGCCTCAACTATGTATCAAATGTACGATATGTTTTTACTTGATTTTGAAATGTAGTTTCCTTTTCTGTCTTGATGTTCTATTTTGTAAAGGTTTATATAAACCATAAACAAATAAATAAATAATAATTATATATATATATATATAAAAATATTTTTTATTTTCAGACAAAGGAGTCCGCCATTTACATATTCTAATCTGTTGAGCCTTAAAGGAGAAGACCAGATTCTGTCCAATGAGCTCAGTTAAATGAGATTATGACCTTGATATGTGCAAAAGTGCTCATGTTGACGAGTGCATTTTTCAATTATCCTGTCTTTTTTACTTTTCTTGGCAGTAATGGAATATAAGCAATAACTGCACCTGAAGAAGGGGTCAGGCAACCCCGAAACGTGTAGTGATGTATTGATTGTATTTTGTGATGCAATATAATGCAGTGGGAATTTATATAAATCAGTGTATCATTTCATTTTGTACCCATGTTATTGGATTGTTTTTGAAGGTTTCTATTGGCTTGAATACAATATGTCCTCTGCGTAAACCTATTAGCAATAGGAACAGACTAATTAGTGAATGAAGTAATTCACAGAGTTCTTTTCTTGGTGTTTACACTTTACAAATTAAATAATGGCCTCAATAGTGGAATTATCTTTGTGCTTGAATTTATTGTTTATAATTGTGCCAAATACACTTTAATATTGCTTTTGATATTTGTTGAATTATTCTGAAGAGGTTTATTCCTCGATTTGAGTGACCAGGCTTATACCTCAAAATTTTCTGAGGTAACAATAGTACTTTAGGACAGGAGAGCATGGTCAGACCAAGAGAGAGGTGTAGTGAGAGGGTTGGAGATGGGGATGTCTGCTGAGATGAGAACATCCAAGGTTTGTCCAGTTGATTGAAACAGACCGGACGAAAGAATGGTGAGGGAAATAAAGTCACAGAGGATGCGGAAGAGTCCAGTGGCCGAATCAGGAGAGTCAAGGTGAATATTAAAGTCTCCGAGAAGGAGAATCTTGGAGAAATAGGCAAGAAGAGAAGAGGTGAGGTCAAACCGCTCTGAGAGGAAGAGGGAGATCAGACCAGGGGTCCTGTAGATGGTGGTGAGAGTCAACAAGAGGTTTAGAGAGACACCAAGCCTGCAGACGAGGCATTTACAGAAAGAGTAGGTCTGAGTGGGGATGATAGTAGCAGGGACCTATTCAGGGAAGATCAAGGCCACTCTGCCTCCAGACCAGTTAAACCTGGGTTTAGAGAGGATCTGTGTAGCCCTCAGGGAGGAGTGTGTCAAAAGCAGTGACAGAGCTGGCAGTGAACCACAACTCAGTGAGAGCAAGAGCATCAAAGTCAAAGTCTTCCAGAAGAAGACAGATATCAGAGTAGTGTTTAACAACAAAGCAAGAGTTGAGGGTAGCTAGGTGAAGCTGGTTGCCACCTTTGAAGGTCTTCCGAGGAGGGGTACTGGGATGTGGTGTGCTTGTCGGTGTTGGAGAAGGGCCAGGAAGGATGTCAGATGGAGGAGTGGCAGGAGAGGGGAGGAAGTTGATGATAGACAGAAGACGCCCATCAAGAAGGAGGAGGCTATGCTGAGAGCCCTGACCCATGACAGTGCTGTTCTGATAGATATGAAGGATGTACCTAGAGGATGGAAAGCATGCCAAGAGTACTTCCCATCTGGGTCCACCATTAATGTGCGACAAAGAGAAAGGGGAGAGGACTGAGATCGTGTAGGGAGTCCATAGGTCCGGAGAGGGAGCGACAAAGAGGATGTCACTGACAGTCTGTCTGGAAGAAGCGTTGATGTAGGTGTCAGCAGGCCTCGATTGGAGACCAGGAGATGTTTTTTGAACTTTTTCCTTCCAGGCTTCGAAAAAGAGGTAGGATAGGTGATAGAGTAGCAGTTTGAGTAAAGAGGGAAGATGGAGAGTTACTTCCTTGAAAGCATGGTGACTTTTTTGAACTTACTGCCATGAAGGAGACCCTTCTTTTTTTATTTTTTTAAAATAAAATGTGTATTGTTGTTTTAGTTGATTACAAGTTTTTCAACAAACAGCATATATACAAAAAGCAATTTGTTCTTTTTTTTAGGTTACATGAATCATAAAAAATAGAAAACAAACAAAACGTATATAATATTACATAATACCACTTAATGACAATTACTTGTCCAAAACCTCCAGCTCCTTTGGACTTAGTACATATAAAGTCGTGCCTATGGTTACACTTTGTTTTTTAGGTCAAATTTCATGAATATTTACTTCGATGAGAATACACAAACACAGTAACATCTTGACGTGTCCTGAACGTTGGCCCCACTATTATATACCTTGTCCATAGCGATAACCATTTTAAATTGCAGAGCGATATTACAATTGAGGGAAGTAAATACATAAAATATAGTATTACATGGTACAACTTAATTAGATTTAATTATTTGAGAAACACCACAAGTTGATCCACTTAGATTCAACCCTATCATGCTCGTTGGATTCAGGTTCTACTTCGTAATCAATTGCTTTTGTAACAATACACAAGCCCAGTGACATATTTGTGTATCATCAACGTTTACCCTAACTGTGAATGCCACCTACGTAGTGTACACCATTTTCAATGAGTTTTCAATTTTAAGAAGAAATTTCGTGCCTATGGTTACACTTTGTTTTTTAGGTCAAATTTCATGAATATTTACTTCGATGAGAATACACAAACACAGTAACATCTTGACGTGTCCTGAACGTTGGCCCCACTATTATATACCTTGTCCATAGCGATAACCATTTGAAATTGCAGAGCGATATTACAATTGAGGGAAGTAAACACATAAAATATAGTATTACATGGTACAACTTAATTAGATTTAATTATTTGAGAAACACCACAAGTTGATCCACTTAGATTCAACCCTATCATGCTCGTTGGATTCAGGTTCTACTTCGTAATCAATTGCTTTTGTAACAATACACAAGCCCAGTGACATATTTGTGTATCATCAACGTTTACCCTAACTGTGAATGCCACCTACGTAGTGTACACCATTTTCAATGAGTTTTCAATTTTAAGAAGAAATTTCGTTAGAGCTAGCACCAAAGCAAGGTTAGATCCCTACATACAACACTCCCAAAACAACGCTCCCAAAACATTTGTCTCGCACTGAAGTTGAGTGGAGTGTTATAGACACCTAATGATTTTGCTCTATCTTGTTCACAATGAGGACAAAATAACACTAAATGTTTGAGCATTTCTGACACATTCTGTTGCAAACAGAACGGACAGTTCTGCTCAACACTGGTTCGACTCTGTATAGACCAGTGTTTTGTGTGTTCCGTCGTAGGGAGTTGGTTCAATTTAAAAGATATGTAAAGTCGCCAAGCTCTTTTGCATGGAAACAAACAAATATAGGCAGACCTATCTTCAAATTTCCTGGGAAACAAAGCATATTCCATATAGGTCTTGTATGTACTGAATGAGTCAATGGTCTTTGACCAGTCCGATTGGCATAATTTTCTATTAACGTTAGGCAACCCTAGTTCAAGATCACCAGTAGAAGATACAATGTTTGTTAAGATTTGATTCATATATAATGTGAAATTATTGATGCAGGCAACATTACAGTTCACTAATAAAGTCTTTAGGTCCGGGTATAAAGAATTATGAGGGGGTGCCACCATTTATGCGTAGGTGGAAAGCATACGCCATTGGAACCTGGCTGAAAGAGAAATCAGACATAGTTTGTGACATATTATAAAAATAGGAACAGTATTTTGTTGAGCAACACATGGACGTCTAATAGACAGCTATCTAAGGCAAATAATAAAATTGGCTCAACTTTCAGAATGTAAAAATCAATTAAGGGAAGCAAAGAAAATTTACACCATTTTTTGCATATGATCTTCATTTGAAAAATGAGAGGTCTGACCTTGATATTCAGTTGAATAGTCCAAAATGATAATGAAGATTCATCGGTTAAAGTATAGCCCAAATAACGTAACGAACAGGACCGTTGGAAATAAATACCTGAGAGCTGCTAACCGTAGGATCGAATTTCTTTCCTATTCATAAAAAGTATTACTTGCAACTTCGCTGAGTTGACTTGCAGATTAAGATTAGCAGCATAATTCAAGAACATGTCTAGTTTGTGCCGAAGACCATATGGGGTCCCATCGAAAAATATAACATTGTTAGCAAAGGCCAATGTAAGTGAAGTGAACCCAATCTGACGGGATAAGTAATTTGCGACTTCCAGAGTTTGTCCAGGTCGCACAGAAAAAAATAAAAAGGGTAGCAGCAAGGTTGCAACCCTGCTTGGTATCAGTAGCAGTTGGAATCGGGGGTGTCAATATACCTTCTTTGGTGGTGCGAATCTGGAACGTTGTGCCTTGGTGTAACATGGTAATAAGATAAACAAAGATTGGTGAAAAACCTAATTTAATCATTTTTGCCCAAAATAATTCTCTAATGACATCGTCAAAGGCTGAAGACAGATCCAACGCGGCCATATAAATAGGGCCAGAGTTCGAGAGTTTGAAGTTAGCTAGCAGATGGGCTAAAATTGCAGCATTCAAGGAGGTACCCATACCCTCCCGAAATCCCACCTGGCACTTTGAATATATGTCATTATCCGCAATAAAAGTTTCTAGATGTTTAAGGATCAAAATTGCGACCTTGGCGGCCGCGTCCATAATGGCAATGGGTCGGTAATTGACTGGATCTTGAGGATTGCCCTTCTTATGAATCCCAATGATGTTTGCATTGCGCCACGAAACAGGTATTGTGTTAGCGTGAATGATATAGTCAAATTTGATATATAATATGTTTTCCCAAAAGTGTGGGTCGGACTTCAAAATACAAGGTGGAATGCCGTCTGGGCCAGAAGCTTTAGAGTAATTGAGACGATTAACGGCTGCTATAATGTCCTCACTAGTAAATGAGAAGCTAGTAAGATCTACTTTAGGTGATGCAAAATTACCCGGTGGAAACGTTTTGGGTAACTTAAACCTTTCAGAAATATATAGTTGCCAAGTGTCTGCTGCGATGGACAAGATTAAATTGTTACCCATAATCTGAGCCACTTCTCTCAAATGAGCCCACATGATTTGTGTGTCTGTGTTGCATTATAAGGTCACAATTTGTTGGTTCTCTTTTAAATGATGTTGGTGTTTAAGAAATGTAATTTTATTTCTGTAAGTTTGTCTTATTTGATGGTGCAAGATTCTCTCGACAGAGGTCACGCAAGACTCTTGTTGTCATGGTCCGCACCATGCACGTGTGGAGGTACATGATCGTAAAAATAACTTGGCAGTGAAAACTAACGTTAACTGCACACCATTGTGGCAAATTAGATTGTGCTCTGCGGGAGTACAAGGATGAGTAGGGGTAAAACGCCCACGCAGCCCTCACAACTCTACAAACCAAAACACAATGTAAAACAGAGACTGTTAAGAGATATACCTCCTTTGCCTTTTTTGGAAACGTGGCCATAGGGAAGGCTATACTCTTGAGAGAGGTGTAAAGGTGATCCAGTAGTGACCCAAACAACACAGTATCACAATCCAAAATAAGGGGAATGTCCAATCAAGGTTCAATAAAAAATATGTATACTTTGATCAAACACACCCTCTGCATATATAACAAATGAAAATACTGTATAGAAACCACCCCAAAGGAGGAAGAGAGAAGATGCAAGAGACTGGAGAAAGTAGCACTCTGAGTGTACTTCCAGGGGTGGTCGGTAAAGTACTAACCACCAAAAAGATATCTTGGTTGAAAACAGGAGCGATCAGGAACTAACTAGTCTCTAGTGCCCAAGTGTACCCAGGGAACATTAGGGCTCAATGGGAATGGGGATGCTTGTAGCACCGGCACTGTTCATGACAGTGTCTGCACTGCAGGCATGTTGTGCACAACTCGGAGTTTGCCGGTCTGGATACAACGGTACCGGCAAGCTTAACCGTACCATTGTTTCCAGACCGGCAAGCTCGTAATGAAGCCCTATATCTCTTAGTTGCACATTTATAACGCGCTTAAAACCCCGACGTTTCCCGGGATCGAACCTGTGTTGCTTCCTGTCGTCTTGTTTCCAAAGCGAGCCTGTTGCCGCTGAGCTATCCTCCCAGGATGTATGGGATTTGGTCGTTAGCATGATCCTAGGTGAAGCTGTGGGTGTTTCAGGGCTTTCGGGCCATGTTGGAATAGAGGTGGCGGGCTTGATTCCATCGTCTGCCTTTTTGCCCACAAGACTTTCGCATTATCCATCTTTGGATGCTTCAGATGACTCAAAAGCCTTCCAGCCTTGGGCTTATTCGCATCAAAAACCCGTGCACAGAGAAGCGGTCACTCTTTTTCCTCCATCATCTCCGGCGGCCGCAGATACAGCCACTCCAGTGTTGTATGCTCTGATTTTCACTTTAACAAATTTGGTGGGATCTTATGAAAGCTTACACACGGCCTATAAGGATTGAAATGCTACTTGGGCTTCAGTAACGGCCACATTTAGTTTTATTGAAGGTTTTATTTTTGCATTTTCAACGGATAAGGGGGACAGTTGTAATAACATTTGTAATGTTTTGAATGAATGCTATAAGTGTTGCTAATGTTAGTCACCAAGCTACTTTTTTTAAGTGAAAAGCCGGTTTTAACGGTTGCTATGGCAGAGGTTCAGGCACTTCTGGAGGTGTTGATCTCTAAACGTAATCAACATGATGCACTAGAACATGTGATTATAAAGGATCTTCTGCCTCCCAGTTCACGAGCGACTGAAACCAGGAATTTGCAAGTGTTTCCCAAAAGGGATAAGGTTCTTTTGACTAAAAAGTCATAAAATATTAAAAATATCCCTAAATCCAAGAATAAGGGTTTGTGAAAATGGCTTCACCGTTTAAATTCCAGATTTGGTGAGCACAGTCATTTGGGTGAAACAGGGAATGTTTTGCAAGAGGTGGGGGAGCCCAGGACGTCCGCTCTGGCAGGCGGAATTTTTGATGGCGTGTCAGGCAGACCATGACTATTACTGAAACCATTGTGCCAAATCAGATTTTGAATACTAAGGTACCGATTACATCTGGCCGTAGGGGATTGGTGAATACTAGTTCTTGTAACCAGAAAAATAAAGGGGCGGGGGAGGCTTTTAGTATGAATGAATTGGACCTGAGTAGCCTCACGATTTACCCTGATGATGATGGGGAAGAGGATGTCATGCTGTCCTTTGAACATATAACAAGGCCCAATGACTGTAAACGGTGTTAAATCTCAGGAATTTGCAATAATTGTGGTTGTTCCCATTCCCGTCCCGATCTTTTGCATGACTTGTCTTCCAGTCAACACCACCAGAGTGCTGGGACAAGGGAGAGACACACTAGAAACATACATTACACACCCAAACACCACTTTGGTACTGAGACAAGGGAGAGGCACACCAGAAACATACACTACACACCCAAACACCACTTTGGTACTGAGACAAGGGAGAGACACACCAGAAACATACATTACACATCCAAACCCCACTTTGGTACTGAGACGAGGAAGAGACATATGAGAGCCATTCATTACATATACAAACACCACTTTGTTACTTGGATGAGGAAGATGCAACAAAAAATGACAGCAGACTGCAGAACTCTCACTGCACAGTCTAGTTGCCAAGGGCCTATTCCAGTTGGCAGGATAATTAAAGGCCAGTGCTGGAACTGTGAGGAGGACGCAAAGGAAGGAGATGTGAAGTAGAGCGACATGAAGCAGAAGGACTTGTGTGCAATGGCAGTCATGTGGAAATGCCGTAAAATGTCTGGAGAAGCTGGAGAGGGATGCAGAAGGTGTGTCGGTTGCGTGGCCTGTAATGGGTGGACAGTGTGATCCAACAACTGCGCCTAGACCGAATACAGCCTCCCAAGGACAAGCCACTTTGTGATTGAATAAAGGGAAAAGCCTGTGTAAGTGAAACTGAGGAATCGAACGTAAAACTGGTGAAAGAGACCCAAATTGAAGAGCTGGGAAGTGCCCCAAGAAGTTGTGTTATTTTGGAATATTGAACATCCTGAGGAACTGTCTTATTTTAGAACTGTGATAGACTTGAATGCATGGGGAAGGGAACCCCACTTTTGTAAAGTGAACTGTTTGAACTTTGGGGAAGGGAAAACCCTTTTCCACTCGAGAACTGGAAGAAGCTCTAAACTTTCGTTTGACCACTTTTTTAATGCTGACATCTCTACACATTTTATACAATTAGATGTGAGGGCAAGTATAGGTTTTGGATACAGACATTTGTTTTGGACTTCCTGACACAGATCATCATTAGTTTAAGTGAAGCAGAGAAATTCCACCTTAGCAAAAGGCAAGTTAGGCCATTTTACAACTCACAATCTTAGTTAATAAAAGGTTGTATATAAAATTGCATTCAGTTGTCTGTGTCTACTTCATGATGCCTTCACAAGTAAAAGTCTAATTTGGCCATGGTGAACAAATTAGTAAAGGGTCACCTTTTCACAATGTAAAGTTGGATGTGTGAGGGACTCGAGAGTGTGATCGGGCATTCCTGGAGATTTGGTGGCTTATTTGCCTAGGCCTCTGTGTATGTTGTATCCCAAGTGAAACTGCAGTATGATAATTCTGGCACTGCCAAATGTGAGCCAAGAGTTGCATAGTCAAGTAAGGGAATGGTGATGCTCATACGCTAACATTTAAAACACCTGGCAAAGGTTTTGTACCATGTCCATGTCATGCTAGACTTCATTTTAGTTCTCGTGTGTAGACAGGGGCTTAACAGCAAAATAGGAAGTTGAACCATTGAGTGGTCTACAGTTGGCCTGCACGCCCTATTGTCATTGGCCAATGTTGATGTGTCCTTCCTGGAGCTCCTCTATTCTCTGACTGCCAGCCTCACTAATAAACCACATTTTCTCTCAAATGAGAAATGACCTGCAGCTAAATCAATGGTCTGATGGCGCTGAGAGGCATCGAGACCTGGAACGGAATAAGTTGCACATGTCAGACTGACTCAGCCTTTGAAAGGCAGATACAGCTGGGGGCTGACAGGGGCACATTTCAAGCCTTCCAGAACTTATGCATTTTTCACTTATTTAATTTAATCTCCGCTTGTTGCATAATCAGAAGTCTTTCTTCCCTTTTCAGTATCCTTCACGTTACCACCCTTGTGACCTTCAGCATTTATTTAGAGGGTCAGGCGACCGAGCAGCTGGCGTGCGGAGCGGGTGCGCCATCGCCGTGCCAAAGGCGCACCAAAGGTAAGCCCGTCTGCGTCCTTCCGGGAAGCGAACAGGCCGTGGGCCATCAAGGATTGTCAAAGCGATTGGAGGAATTTCCATGTGAGTTGAGGCCTAAATGTGAAGGTAGCCATATTAAGGACAATACTGTCTATTCGCAGGCTGAACTACTGGCTCTGGCTCCAGAACCCACTTGCCTGCCTAGAAACGTGCCACAACCTTTACACATCCCAGCCATTGTCATGGATAAAAGGCATGAGTTTTGTCACATGGCAGGACAACAGTGTTTTCTTTGTGGGGGCGCATGATTAATGCTCGCTCAGCAGTGGTGCATTATGAAGAGATTATTTCCCTGCTGACTGAGCATCAACCTGACATTCTAGGGCTGACTGAAACCTGGTTTTCAGACCCATCTAATCCAGACAGCGTTCTGCTTTTGCCGTCTATGCACGGGAAGACACGGCTTGACCAGGCCAGTTCTTCTGTGCGCTGCGATTTTGCCTTGATTCATTTAGCATCCCTGATGTGATCCACCATCCTCCTATTTCATGCTCTGTCATGCGAATTGCTGTCGGTACACCTTCAGCCTTCGAACGGTTTGTCAGCGCATTAACTGCTTGTGTATTGGCCACCATCATATCTTACTACTGATTGTATTAATAGCTTCACTCAGTATCTGATCTGGCTTGAGCTCATGCCTATCTGATTTTGCGGGGTGATTTTAATGATGTGACTGACTCCCACGCGGTTAGCCTAATTGCTAGAACAGACTTGCATTCACTCTCTCGGGCAAGGCACTAGCAGCAGCTTTTAATCCACCGCCAGTTACTTTATCAGCTCTTTTTCTTCTTCCTTTTCTTGTTTTTCTTCCAGTTCAAAATGAGCCTCCACTTAGAGGTTTTATTGCCGACGTCATTGGGCTAAGGTATCTCCTGTCCAATTAGCAGAGTTTTTAGCACACAGATTACTTTTAAGGAAAGTCAGGATGATCCTTGTGTAGACCAGGGGCGTTGCTAGGGGGGGCTAAGGGGGCTATAGCCCCTGGTCTTTTGGTTGTAGCCCCGGATAGAATCTCAGGAGCTACAGCCAAAGACTAGCTAGCCCCCAGTCCCAACAGTTCTGACATCAGCTTAGCCCCGGGTCTTTTCCAGACCTAGCAACTCCCCTGGTGTAGACTTAATAAAAGCCATGACTTTTACGGCCGACTGCCTGGCTCCTCCTCAGCAATGTGTGTGCTGACAAAAACCCTCGGCTCCCTGGTTCTCGCCTGATCTCGGGTCCCTTAAGCGGGTGCGTCACCGGGCGGAGCATAATTGGCGTATTTTCTACGGTCTAGAGGCCAAAGAGAAGTACAAGCAGGCTCTACTTCAGTATAAATTGGCTTTTAAATCAGCCAAATCACTGCATTATTCGGAACGCACAATTTCAGCTCCCTGTGCATCCCGAGCGCTGTTTAGACTTATGAAGGCGCTCTCTGCATCACCCCTCCCCCTGTTTGACCCTTCTCGCTCCCAAGATACATGCACTGTAATAAGTACTTTTTTTGCAGATAAGATTAGGAACTTGGTTAAGTCGACTGGCTTGGCCATAGTAGATTCTACTTCCCAGGAAGACCCTATTGGGGGGGATTCTGCTGCTTTTATAAGCTTGAGCCTGTTACTGATGCTTTTGTCTATTCTGCAATCTGTAAACTCAAATCAGCATCGCCATCCGATCCAATCCCATTGCATCTTATTCAATCTTTGCCTATGGACACCATTGCGCTTTTTACTGCCGCTCTTCATTATTCATTTCTGAACGGTGTGATTCCTGTTCCTTTCAAACACGCAATGGTCACCCCACTTCTGAAGAAGCCACATAAGCCACAAGTGGATCCTTTGTTGCCAATTACCGCCCCATGTACCTTTGCAGGTAATCATGAAACTCATGGAAGTCATTGAAATGCCTCAACTTTCAAGGTTTTCTGAAGAGAATGGTCTTTTGCATCAGTTATTTATTTATTTTTGCATTTGTATAGCGCGTGCAAGCCCTCAGGCATCAGGGCGCTGTGGAGAATAGGTTACACAGAGGCCACTGGGACCAGAAGGCGGTTACAAGTTACAGTGATGCCTTGAAATACATAATTGCATATAGACGGGTAGTATAGACGGTGCATACATATTGCAGTGGTGACAGGTTGCAGGTTGCATAGATGCAATGATTCTGTTGTAGCATATCATTGGAAGAAGGTATAAACAATGCAAAGATAATGCTGCAAGGGTCCATAAGAGGAGGGTAGGCAAGGACATACAAAGTTAATTGAATAGCCAAGTTTGGAGGACTTTGCAGAAAGCCCAGTAAGAGTCTTCTGACCCGAGATTGAGCGGGAGGGAGTTGCATTGCTTGGCTGCAATGACAGGGAAGCTAGAGCCATCTGCTTTAGTACATTGGAAAGAGGGTTGCACTAGCCTGTGTGCATAGGGGGTTCTGACGGGCCTGGTTGATAGTGGTTTGGAGAATCTTTAGGAGAGGTATGGCGGCGCTGATTTGGAAATGCATCTATGTGTAATTGTGTAATGGTTAGGGCCTAGAAGAGAATTCTTTCCCGGATGGCGAGCCAATGTAACTTCCTGGTGGCAGCTGATACATATTCTGTTTTGGGAAGGTTAAGGGCAGGTCTTAAGGCATTCTTTTGAATGACTTGCAGTTTTTTTAGGTTGTGGGAAGAGGTGTCAGCGAAAGCCAATAAAGCTTTACCAGCAAAGAGGAGGCAGACAATCAATCTGGGTTTAGGCCTTTACTGGGGACAGAATCCATATGATATCAATTCTAGATGATTTGGCGTTGCTTCAGGACCACAGGGAGGTCAGAGTTTCGATCCTCCTAGACTGCTCTGCAGCTTTCGATACAATTGATCATACAATTCTCCTGTAGCATCTGGAGCAAGCATGTTGTCAGTTTCTGTCTTGGCATGAATTTCTTCTTTTTTTGACCGATTGCATGTAGGCAGTAGCTCTGTTTCCTTTTCAAGCAGCTCCAGCTCCAATCTCATCCAGCAGGGATCGTCCCTATGCCCTCTGCTTTTTAATATAAACTTGCGTCCATTGGCTGACCTTATTTCTTCTTTCGGCATATGTTTTTATACATGAGTCGACGGCATGCAATACATTTCTAGACTGAATTCTCCTGTATCTGACTGCCCTTCCAAATTCAAAGCTTGTCTGTCAGAGACTGGCGGCTGGATGTCACACAAATGGTTGAGGCTTAAAATGGCGAGAAAACAGAGATTCTGGTGGTTGGTCATCCAAATGCCCACTCTTTCTGGAATTAAGATTTTTGGCCAGTTTCCTTGGGACCTTGCTTAGCACCTAGTCCATACGTTAAGAGTTTAGGGATCAAGCTTCTCCCCTCTGGTTCGAGAGAAGCACAGATTGCATCAGTCTGCAATTCAGGCTTTTTCAAATTGAAACTTCTAAGGGAGGTACTGTCTTTTATTCCATCGCAGTTCCACGCTACTGCAGTCACAGCCTCTATTATGGGCTCTCTGCACTACTGCATGCATTTATTTTGGTCAACCAGATTTTCTGCTCCAATGCTCCTACGCGATCGTCTGCCTCCTCTTTCCCGGTAAAGCTTCATTGGCTTGCGGTGAAAAGCTGTATACTATTCAAAATACTTTGCATTGCACATAGTGCTTTCTACTCTTCCGGGCCTACTTGTTGTCAGTCTAAGTTGATCCGCTATGCTGCCTACGAACCTTGCGCTCGGCTTCTTCTAATTTGCTACAAGTTCCAAGATTTTGTAATGCGCCTGCTGGAGGGTGTTCTTTCTCGGTCTTATCCCCCACATTGTGGAACTCGCTCTATGCTCATTTACCGGAGATTCTGAACCATTTGCTTTTTCGATGAACTCTCAAGACATTTTTGTTTTGTGGTTCGACGTTTCTGTGCTATTCCTACTATTGCTGTTAGCGCCAAGATAGCTTTTGGCCCTGGTACACGCTTAATAAATAAACTTACATTACATTACATTACAGATCTGTTTGGGGAAGAAGTAGACATAAGTGACTGTGTCCTATGCATTTGAAAGGCAGGTAGGTATGAGGAACAAAAAGACACATGTTACCATATTCTCTGCTGAAATCTCTCAGCTGTTATATTTAGTCCTCTTCCAATCTATTGTTCCCAAAATTACTGAACAATTCTGTCTCTCAGATTGCCTGTATAAGGTTTCCCTCACACACACTCACACGCACATGTACGCATAATTGCATGCGTGCTGTGAAGATATCATGAAGGAGATACAGACAACAGATTCAAATTTTTACTCAAATGTTTTATATAACCTAAAATGCAGGATCGAGTAAGGTCTCACTCTATGCTAAGGTGGGATTTCCCTACCTAAAGAAAATAGTCTGCTTCAGGATGTCCAAATCAAATGACTGTCCGTGCCCTCACAACAAATTTATTTAATTTATGTTTAATTCTTAGATGCGCCACACGTCCATAGGCCTCAGAGCGCACAAGAAGGCAGGATGAGAAACAAAGGAAAGGATTTGAAGGGAAGAACAAGAGATCAGTAATTAGTCAGCAAGATTAAAAAGCAGGGTTTTTACATTTCTCAAACATTATCAGAGATTATGAAGTTTTTATAACAGAAGACAGGGCATTCCATTCGTGTATGGCATTGAATTCAAAACTGCAGTCACCAAATTATTTTTTAATCGTGCGGCTGATTAAGTTGAAGGTTAATCTGAAGGTTGTCAGAAGAGCGCAGTCTTCTGCCCGATGGTTTCTGCAATAGCCTCTTAGTAAGATAATGAGGGGCACTCTGATTCTGACATTTCACTGGGACCCAGTGCAATTTCCTCCTGAAGGTAGTGACGTGATCACGTCTGGAAAGACCGAACACAGCCCTAACACCCTATTCGGAGTGATTTGATGATGTTGTTACCTTGTGATGTACCAATCAGCAGGCTTTTGCAATAGTCTAGGCATGAGTTTACAAGAGATGATGCCATAAGATCTATTTTCTACAGAAAGATAAGGCCTGATTTGATGAAGAAGTTTAATTACATGTATGCATTATGAGCGGATCGGAGAGACCTGCTTTTTCATTGATAAATCAGCATCTAAAAAAACTCCTAATGTTTTAACACATTTGCTTACAGTAATTGTGTTACCCGCTATCACAAAGTGAGCATATTCAGGATTAAGTTTCTTTAGTCGTTGATCGGAGACCATAATGAGCAGCTCGGTTTTTGTGTCATTGAGTGCCAGCGAGTTATGCGCCATCAAAGCTTGAATTTCGTAATAAACACCGTTCACAGCTGCTGCAGCATCCTTGTTGTAATTGCCAGGCAGCTCAAAAAGGATCTGGGTGTCATCTGCAAAATGTACAAATTGGACACCCAGACTGTCTAAATGATCAAGGAAAGGTCTGATATACATGTTAAAGAGCAACGGAGACAGGCAAGACCCCTGTAGAATGCCACATGTGCGAGGTGGGGTTAGCGTGAGCCCTCTCAGCAGCCACACTGGAGGTTCTAGGACCAAGAAAGGAGGCAATCCTTTTGGCGGCACTTTATAATTGTATACAATGTGTAGGGATGTCAGTCTCAAAATGAATTGTGTTCACAAGTTCAAAATAAAGTTTAGAGCTTCTTCTGGCTGTTGGCTTATGTTCAGCATCTCCAAGTTAAAGACAGTTCACAAAAGATTGGGGTTCCCTTCCACAACAGTTCAAATCTTCCAGGTGTTCAAAACAATACAGTACTTTGGGAAACTTCCCATCTCTCTTGTCATTAGTATGCTTCACTGGTTCACAAAGACAAGTCTGTTTCTTGACTTCAAAATCATATACCCAGCTGTTGCACAACACAAACTTCTGTATGGATACTTTCATTGGCTTTCTTCATAAAGGGCACTCGGTCTAGGCGCAGTTGCTGGACTACACGGTCCATCCAATACAGATCACGCAACCGATAACCCTTCTTCTCTGGTTTCCATCAACAATTGTCCAATGTTTTCCTTGAACATTTAAACTTTTTGCTTTCATCAATGTTACAATCTTCCAACACTTTACCATGGCCTGATTTGCCACCATGAACTTTGTTAACCCTTGTGTATTCTTCTGGCTCTTGCCAATACAGCTGTTACCTTAACTTGAACTATGCTAACTTTGCCCAACTCTTGGCTTCCCCTCTCATACCTTACTTGGTATTCTCTTGGCTTTGCCAAAACTTGTGTCTCAAACAATTCACTCTGTGGTATCTTGCACCACCTTGTTTCCATTCCATTCCCAAGTACTCATAACTTGCTTTTACTTTATCTAGGATAAAAAATTGTTCACAATGTCTTTCAATTTGTTCGGTATTCAACATACTTATTTCTAACATTTAAAATTGCTCGTTATGACTTTTAGTTTGTTGGTTTTTCCATTCACACTCGTTTCTGCATTCCAAAGTGCTTGTTTAAACTTTCAGTTCACTCGGTAGTTAACAGTGCGTACTTCAAGCTCCTGGTGCACCCCAGTATGAGTGTTTACCTTTAATCACTCACTGGTTCCACATGGCCCCTCCGATGGGCTTCTCTCCTGCTCCTCGCACTTCTGTTCGGCTTCCTGTGTCTCTGCTCTTCTTCCATGGAGACCGGAGAGAGCACTGCTCACTCTCCTGGCTTTCTGCGGTCAACAGAGTGCCTCAGTGCCTCACAGCTCGCGCTGCACGCACCCAACAAGAACGGCTGGCAGGCCTTCCAGAACCTCCTGTGACAGGCCTCTGCCACAGCGTCCCTCTCTCCTGCCTTTCCCTGACCACCTGAGAGGAGGATCCAGGGGGGGAAAGAAGTGAGAATGCCCTCAGGTTCCACACAACTGCACACAGACACACGCACACACACACACACATCTATGTTATCATTTTCATCAGACTACTAAACACTACACAAAATACGAAATAATGGTTCTCTATATGAAAGATCACCCTAAAACATTCGTCTTCTGAAATGTACTCTCCCATGCATCTAGGCAGGCAACATCTTTTCAGATAACTATGCAATGAATTCGACGAGGCAGCTGTGAGTAAATGATTATGGAGAAGTCCCAGCTTTCAAGGGCAATGCTGGGCAGGGAAGTGAAACTGCAAGCCTTGACCCAACTGCTGAAACCCAAAGACACCCTTGTAGTGACACCCGCTCAGTCGGACACACCACACCATGTGGTGTGGCCGCTTCATTGGTCCCTATCAATTGCTTATTCTCCTCATCCTCAAACACCTTTTTATTGTTAACAAAAAGCCTTAATAAAACGTATTAAAAAAAAGAATGTTTGCCTATCAGTCGTTTCTGGAAAAGCAAAGTGTGTCACATCAAAACCCTAACGCGAAGCCTGTTGCAATTTATGGTTTTGCGTCTCTTCTAACACAGCCCTTGGTCTTTCCAACATCAACCCCAAACTGCTGTGAAAGTGCATTTTCTCTTCAATCTAATTCTTTTTTCTGACTCTTGAGCCTACAAGTGTCTGATTCTCAAAGGTTTGCAGTGGAGCAAATCAGAAATGCTGGTGAGACATCCGATGTGCATCTTCTACCTCCTTCCTGATTCACCAGGGCGAAAACTGGATCAAATCTGGACATGCCGGAAAACTGGATCAAATCTGGACATGCCGGAAAACTGGATCAAATCTGGACAGGCCGGAAAACCGGAGCAAATCTGGACAGGCCGGAAAACTGGAGCAAATCTGGACAGGCCCGAAAACTGGAGCAAATCTGGACATGCCGGAAAACTGGAGCAAATCTGGACAGGCCGGAAAACTGGCGCAAATCTGGACATGCCAGAAAACTGGATCAAATCTGGACATGCCGGAAAACTCAAGCAAATCTGGACAGGCTGGAAAACTGGCGCAAATCTGGACATACCGGGAGCACCTCTGAGATGCTGCGGTGCAAATGTGATTTGCAAAGATTTGCTCCCGGGTATCTCAGAGATGTTTCGGGCATCTCCATATTTGCCCTAGTTTTAGACTTTGTGAATCAGCTAGAAGGAGAAAGTAAGAGATGCCCACATGTTTCAGTTGTTTTGTTGGGACATCGGGCTGCTCGTAGTCACTAACAGGCTGCTGACCGAAGGACCCTGCCCCAGCCTGCAGATGGTGCAGCTACTGATTGGTTCCGAAGTCCGGCTATAACAAGGAGCCATTAGCAGAGGGTCATCACAAATGAGACAATAAAATATAGCTACTGGTTTCTTTTTTGCACAACATAGTCCTGGATCAACAGTACCACCAATGATCTTCCTCCTGCATGCTGCAGCCCTCTGCCTAGCAGTACCACTCTGTTGCATCGGTCCATCTAGCAGTAGTGCTGGTCCATACTGGAAAGCCTGAGTAAATCAAGTACAGTTTATAACACCCTAATAATGTGTCCTATGAGAGTAAGTGGGACACCGACATAACTACATATGGTCATGACTTCCGCCCACCTCCAACAGCTGGGACTCTGTTTAAAAGAACCAGATATGGGCGGTGACTGAATGGCGTCTGGAACTGACTTTGAATTCATACCTGACAAAGAGCCCTGAACCGTTTAAATGCAGCAGCACCCTCTGATTGAGGGGGATCCAAAAGTTTTCATTGCAATTGGTTATTTATAACGCGCTTAATACCCAGAGGTTTTTAAGTGCACACCCGAGGTTCAAACCCGTGTTGCTGCCCGTCTTGCTAGCAAGGCGAGTATGTTGTCCCTGAGCTATCCTCCCGAGACTGGGCGCATCCCGGGTAATTGGAGCTCAGAACCCTCTCAGCACACAATTCGTCTACAGAACCTGATCAAATTGTCAGTCTTGGTGTTGAGTCCCGAACAACAAAGTAGAAATGACCTGAACAGAAATAATTCTAAAGCCTTCCAAGAGCTCTTGTGACGGCAAAGCTCTGGCAGTGTTTGTGAACACAGCATTCTTCACTATGACCAGAAAGTGGCCGGGAAAGGTGCACCATTCCTTTGCCCTGACTGCCCAATCTCTAACTAAAAGAACATTTACTACCTGAGAGCCTTGCTGTTGCTGTCCTGCAATGGGTCCTGCACAAAGGAACAGAGGCATTGCTACCATAAATCTCTGGGATGTCACTGGCGGCAAATATATTGTTATTGTAATTGCTTATTTAATAGCCAGAGGTTTCTAAGCATGGACCCGGGGATCGAACCTGTGTTGCTCTGTTTGGTCTTGCTTCCAAGGTTAATGTTAAATGTTAAAGGTATTTGTACCGTGCACCGTCACCAACGGAGTTGGTCCCCAGGCGCTCTGGCGGATCTGCAAACGAGAAGGTGGGATGGGTTAGTAGGTGAAGCGGGAGTAGGACAGTGAGAGGAGTGGTGTTCTGTTGGCAGCTGCAACTCGGTATACACCGGGTGCTGAGCTTTGGTGCGAGTATCGGATCGATGTCAGTTCTCGTGTGCTGTTGGTGCGGCTTATGTGTTGTTGCGGTGTTGTGAAGTGCGTGCGGGTTGTTGTGCGAGAGATGGTTGTGTGAGATTTTTGAGTGAGATAAGCCTGCAGAAATGCTGAGTTCTTTTGTTAGTGGGTTGTATGAAGTTTAACATGCTAACATTCAGAACTCCGTCCGAGTGTGGTGCTCGCCAGTCTTCCCAATCTCATCAGGGTTGACGAAGGGGTTACGCCTGGCAGGGTTTTAGGTTTGTGTGAGGGACTCCCTGTGCTGTTCTAACGCGCTCTGTAAGTGTTCTAATTGCTCCTTGCCATTCTATTCTTGCAAGCTCTGTAGGTGTTCTAATGCTGATGGATTGATTAATGTGGGTTAGGTGTCTATTCTCCTCCTTGGGTGCTGGGGCTGGCGTTGTGGTCTCCTCTCACAAACTGTCTAAATGTGTCTGCTGGGGGTTTGGATATGGTACGTCCGGGAGGCAATGAATGAGTCATTTAAGGGCTTTCGTCTCGTTCTGAGTATGTGATCAGTCTATGGTGACCTCCCTTTGTGGCTATTTTCCTTAATATCTTATGGTCTGTCATGGGGTCCGTTCTTTGAGGTAAGCATGTTTCCCCTGAGCTATCTTCCCGAGACAATTTAGTTCACCTAAGCAAGAGACATTTGGTAACTAACACAGTCTGTCTCCGCAGTTATGGAGTCATCCAGAGTAGAATGGTCAAGTGCACCATTCCATGCACTGCATGCTGTGACAGTAAATCGGAAAAATTAAGAATGAGAGGGTGACAGTGTTCAACTCCATTGGGGTTGGGGCACTTTCTCTGTGTAGTTATTTTAGCTATGGTAAATCCTTAATTTTTCCAAAGTCCCTTCAACCTCGGAATATGGCAGAGTGGTCAAAAGCCTGGGCATGGACTTCCTTCAGGATGAGTTTTTACCCTATATCCCGGGGTGGGCTCTCTGCTCCGGTCATGCCCGTTTAGTCATGGTCCCTAAATTCTGCCTCTGCAGGGTTGGAGGGGCGGGCCTTTTCTGTAGCCGGCAGCAAATTGTGGAACGACCTCCCGGGAGCCCTTAGGCGCACTGAAAATCATATACAGTTTCAAACTATTTTAGCTTGGTCTGGTCCAGTTGGCCATTTCGTAATCCTCGTGCCAAGATGCCCTTTGGGTGAATGTGCATGGTAGGGTGGCCAACTGTCCTGGATTTCGCATCATTTCGCATTGTCCCGCTATTAGGGACTCTGTCCTGCAGCTTGCAGAGTGGCTGTGCGGGACGCAGGTTGTCCCGACTTTCATCGGGACAACCTGCCTCCAGCACAGCCACTCTGCAAACTGAAGTGGCCATGTACACAGCATGGCACTGCCGTCTGCTGCTTTCTTTCCCCGGCGGCTCTACAGCCTCGGCTCCTTTAGAGCCTGCAGGTCGAGCTGTAACGCTCGACACCTGGCTTAATTCAAATGCTATTTTGCAGTTAAAAAACGTCACCATCACCTCCCAAGGACAAACCATTTGCATTTCAACTAAGCCAGGAATTAAGAGCCATTAAAAAATAAAAAAAAGTTTAAATTAAATAAAGGGGTGGGCAAAACGTGAATTACGTTGTGACGTCATTGCCGCCTTGTGGACAAGTGTCCCGTGAAAGACTATCAAAGAGTTGGCCACCCTAGTGCATGGTATAAGTTTAAATAACATAACTCTGTTATCACAACTGTTTAACTACTTCTATAGCCACATGTGGCCCCGAGCTCTCAGAGTGCGCTTTAAAACACTGATCTAGTATCCCTTTCACCAAGCATTCCATGGGGCCTACCAGGGGTGTGAGGAGGGGGGGGGGCGTTGCAGCAATATGGAATATGGCGTGCTGGAGTGGGCAGAGGGACATGAAACAGGAAGGGTGGTGCACGGAGTCGTGAGGGGTGTGGATTGTTCTAGAATTAAGGAGCTGTTTGCATATAATTGTCACTGAAGGAGGGCGAGCAGTTCAATTCAGTGAAACAATAATACAGTCATGGTTTTACGGTTAAAATGTGCTGCTGGGGCAGAAGGTTGAGGGGCAGAGTTAGCATTAATATTTCATGAAACAATGATGCATCTTCAGTGAATGTTCACGTTCCAAAGTGCTTTGTTAAAAGAAACCCGGCAGCGGAAACCGCCCGTCACATTTTAACGGTATGTCCGGCCTTACAAGCTTTATATGTGTAGACATATAGAGATTCATTGCCTAACCCCGCCTCCGCCAGCTCCCACCAATTCTGGGGCTCAATGTATCCAGCTGAATCTCTGGTTATCGCTGGGTCGGCTTTCTATATATGGCAGGCATTTGCATCCCTCTGTTTCCTTTGTTAGAAAATGATGCATATTGGGAAACTGGAACTGTTTGACATTTTTATTGCTATTGATAATTTCGTATTTGATGGAAATTCTGTGTTTTGTAAATTGGCTTGCGGTATATTATTAGTGATGACAATGTTGTGCTTATTATATTTCACTATGTGTATTTTTATGTGCCTAAGGTTAACCAAGTGCACTTAAATAAATAAAAAAAGAAATTGAACAATGACGCTGTTACTAATATTTTAGCTACTGTGAATTCATGGTTATCATTTAGCCTCTACCCCTGGCTTCTCCTTTGCCAGCCCTGGCATTGCCACTGCAGTCCCGTGGGCAGAGGGCAGACAGTGCTGTCTTGTATTGAGTGAATTCCCTCAGAAGCATGAGTGCCCGAGGCAAAGCTTTCAGCCAACTCTCCAAATCCTCGGAACTTCGATGGCACTGCAGGACTTGTACACTCCACAAGGGTAAATAAGAGACCATACTTGGGGCGCTCGTCCATAATGGGCGAGGGGGTGTCAACCCACTTGGTCTTGGCCCCCTCCCACCTATTATGGAGAGCCAGACCAGCGAAATATGAGCACTCCCTCAGCTGTTTTTTTCAGCTGAGGGAGCGCTCTTAACTGTCTAAGGGAAACACTGTTTCCCTTTAACAGTTGAAGTTCCATAGCCGTGCAAGCTCAATGAGCCATGCAAGGCTGGGGATGTTTTGCTTCCCAACCTCACATGGCTCATTGGAAATGCTGGCTGGGGAACTGAATATCTGTATGTGCAAGAGGGTGCTCCCGTGCCTCTTCACACATACAGACAGAGCAGGCTGGAGTGGGGCGTTTCGTCACCCACACTCAGGCCCCATTACGCATGAGCAGAAACCAGGAGGGTTCCTGATTCCTTTTCATGCTAGCAGGGGCCTCAGCGCTGGTAAGGAGAGACACGCAGCAGAAGGTAAGTTTGTTTATGTTCTGTTTTTTTTAATTTAAATTATGTGTATGGATGCATGCATGCTTGTGTTGTTAGGTGAATTAATGTATGATAATGGATGCTGGTGTGCATGAGAGCGTGATTGCTGTGTGCATGTTGTGTAAATGTTTGTGGTTGTATGTTCATTTATTTATTATTTAAATATGTGTATGAATGGGTGTATGCTTGTGTTATGAGTGAGTGCATGATGGGTGCTCGTGTGAATGAGACAGAGTGCTTGCTGTGTGTATGTTGTCTAAACTTTTACCTGGTGTCTTCTCATCCTCTTTTATTCTTATGCTAGATGTGTGTTGTTCCAACTGCACCTTCATACGGTTAGGTCCGTCCTGGGCGTGTTACAGATATTCAAAATCAAAATTAATCAATTTGTGTATGTATTGAAATATGTGTATATATGGGTGTATTCTTGTGTTATGAGTGAGTGCATGATGGGTGCTCGTGACTGTGAATGAGACAGTGAGTGCTTGCTCTGTGTATGTTGTGTAAGTGTGTCTGTTATGTTATGTTATGTTATGTTATGTTATATTATGTTAAGTGAATTTATATAGCGCACGTTCACCCGAAGGCATCACAGCACTCACCAGACAAAAAGATATAGCAGGATACAGCAGGTAAGATTCAGAACAGAAAAGTCTTCAAAGCCCTGTGAAAAGGAAGATGGTCAGAGGTGGCCCGCAAGGACATAGGGATTGAATTCCAAGCCTTGGCCGCTGCTACTGAAAAGGCACGGCCACCCATATGCGAGAGTATAACCTGGCGGATTTGAATCAGGAAGGCTGATTGCGAACAAAGGAATCTCGGCGGAACATAAGTAGGGAATTTGGTTTGTAAATATTCAGCACCACATTTATAAGAATCTCTGTGCACAATACAGAGTGACTTAAAAAAAGACACATTTCTCGACCGGAAGCCAGTGAAGCTGGCGGAGAAGAGGCGACATATGAGTGCTGAAAGAAGGGCGAGTTACTGACCTAGCTGCTGCATTCTGAAGAAGCTGCAGACGGCGTACAAGATAAGCAGGCTGAGACAGGTAAAGCGTGTTGCAATAATCAATATTGCGAAGCACGAGGGCGGCTCCCACGGGTGCCTGAAATTTCAGAGGAATAAAAGGCAATACTTTCTGTAAGATTTTAAGTTTCAAATGGCTGGATTTACAGACAGAGACAGCCTGGTCGCACATGGAAAGAGAGGAGGAGATGCTAACCCCCATATCCTTCACAGAGGAAGCAGGGGAAGGGAACGGGCCAAGATTAGAAGGCCAAAAGTCAAGGGTCTAGAAAGACAGAGGGCTGGAGAACCTCTGTCTTTTCACCATTCAGCTTCAGCGAGTTCTGGGCCATCCATAAACCCAGGTCCTCAAGGCATCCCTTAAGCCGTATAGCTGTATCAGGCCTGGCAAAATCCAGACAAAGCATGATCTGCGTGTCATCGGCGTAGGAGTAGCACAAGAAGCCATGGCAATGAATAAGGCAGAGAAGTGTCTGAATATAAATGTTGAACAGAGTGAGAGATAGGGCAGAGCCCTGCGGGACTCCGCAGGACAAGGAGACAGACCTAGAGCAAAAGGGAGCAAGAAAAACAGACTGGGAATGGTCAGCCAAAAAGGCAGAGAACCAAGCCAGGAACTAGCCAGACAGGCTCGCAGACGACAGACGGGAGATCAGGGTGGGATGGTCAACGGTATCGAAAGCAGCTGACAGGTCCAATAAAATCAGCACCCGACACCACCCTGATCAGCCAGGCAAGCAAGGTCGTCAATCACGCACACAAGAACTGATTCAGTGCCCCCCCCAGGGTGAAAGCCAGATTGAAAAAAAGAGTAAAAGAAACTAGAAGATTCAAGACATTAGGAAAGCAGGGGTGTGTATGTATGTTTGTGCTGGTCCAAGGTGATTTTGACAGGCTGGGTTAGGAGGTTTGTACAACAAAGGCATTTTAAAAAGCACAACTCCCCTCCCCCACCGGCCAATATCAGTTGAGGTGCTGTGGGGCCCAGGGGAAAGGGATGGTATTTCTTTTGACTGGACTTCTATGATAGATATCATACCTGCCCCCTGGCTCCCCAGCGCCTTGTATACACACATAATCACTTGGAACGTGTGTGTGTGTGTGTGTGTGTGTGTGTGTGTGTGTGTGTGTGTGTGTGTGTGTGTGTGTGTGTGTGTGTGTGTGTGTGTGTGTGTGTGTGTGTGTGTGTGTGTGTGTGTGTGTGTGTGTGTGTGTGTGTGTGTGTGTGTGTGTGTGTGTGTGTGTGTGTGTGTGTGTGTGTGTGTGTGTGTGTGTGTGTGTGTGTGTGTGTGTGTGTGTGTGTGTGTGTGTGTGTGTGTGTGTGTGTGTGTGTGTGTGTGTGTGTGTGTGTGTGTGTGTGTGTGTGTGTGTGTGTGTGTGTGTGTGTGTGTGTGTGTGTGTGTGTGTGTGTGTGTGTGTGTGTGTGTGTGTAGGCATGACATTGTTTACTGGTTATGCCCAGTAAAGAATGCCAGCCCAGTCCGCTGGGATTTCTGGCACCTCACATGCAATGTCAAGCCTGACCCCAAAGCCCCCAAGCACCTTGCATGTTCACACACTTGATTATCTGTGCATGTGAGGCGATGGAGGGCAACGAGGGAAGGAATGCCATTTGTTAATGGGCATCTAATAGATGCCCAGTAAAAAATATCATGACTGAGCCCACCAGCACCTTGCATGCACAGAATTAATGTGTGCCTGTGAGGCGCTCAGGGCCTCAGGGGGCGGGAATGGCATTTTTTCCTTGGCATCTATACCCAATAAAAATGGCCATGACTGTACCCTGGGACGCCAGCTGCTGTCACGCATGTGCCCACTGGGCGCCCCAGCTCCTTGCAATCACACATAATCACATTCATCATTAACATTATGTCTGACTGCAAGGCACTCGAACACCATAGAGCAGGCATGGCATTTTTTTTTTTACTGTCCATGGTTGATAAAGCAAGCATGATACGTGTTATTATGTAGCTAGTGTTGCATTTTAATGCAGCCAGTCTATCCATTTCCTATTGTGATATGACATTTTGTATTGGACATCTTTGGTAAAGCAAGCATGATAAGTGTTATTACAAAGCAAGACTGGCATTTTTTATGCAACCAGTCTAGCCATTTCTTACTGAGGCATGTAATTCTGTATTGGGCATCTTTGATAAAGGAAAAAAACCTAAGAATCTTACTCCTCCGTTTCTGCCTACAGAGGCTGATTGTAACATCGTACAGAAGGCCTTTCTAGCCAAAACAGATAAAGCTAGTCAAAATATAATCAAAGCTAGAGAATCTGTGGATCAGACAACGTCCCCAGTGGAAGATGCTATTAGCATCGGAGGTGAGCCTTTTAAGTTTGAGACAGTCACGGAAGCTGAACTGCTAGAAGCACTGAGCCACATGAAACCAACATCCTGTGCAGAAAACATATTACCATCAAGCATTATTCTGCAATATAAAGAACTCTTTGCACCAATTCTATTGGAAATAATGAATGCCTCCTTTAGGGAAGGCTCAGTTCCGAAGGAACTTAAAAAGGTCACCATTACACCTTTAGTAAAACAGGCGGGCTTGGATTCACCCTATAACAAATTCTAATTTTGTCCTCAAAGTTCTGGACAAACTAGCCACCCAGCAACTACAACTGTACGTGGAGAACCACTCAGCTCTACACCAGCAACAATCAGGATTTAGAGCCACCCATAGCACGGAGACAGCGATGCTGGATCTCCAGAACCACATGCTGAGCTTGGTGGATAGAAATAAAGTAGGGATGCTGATGCTCTTCGATCTAAGTGCAGAGTTTGATCTCATAGATCATCAACTCCTCATCAAAGCTCTTAGGGATAATGTGGGCTGCTCTGAAAAAGCGATAGAGTGGCTGGTGTCTTTCTTATCCGATCGCCAGGCAAGAGTCCATTGGGGAAGTAGTTTCTCTGACTCGTGCTCTATTCTTTTTCGTGTCCCTCAGGGTGCAAGTTTGTCACCTATGCTTTTTAATATATACATGAGAGCTCTGTGTAGTATTCTTGTGAAGTCTGGAGTGTTTTTCATGAACTACACTGATGACACACAGCTCATATTAGGGCTGAAGGGAAATCATGATGCAGATAGTGCCATTATAGGTGAAGTCTATAGGATTATTGATGAGTGGATGCAGGCTAATTGGATGTGTCTTAATGATACAAAAACTGAATTGATGATCTTCGGTTCAAACCGTCAGTTAGCCAAACTTGGGGGGGAATATAAATCCTTTCAGATTAAGGACGCCAAGATTCAAGTTTCCACCCAAGTCAAAACACTTGGCATGATGGTTAACTCAGTAGTTAACTCTGATACGCAGACCAATTATCTTCAAAAGAACACAGCCTACTACCTCAGGCTTATTAAAGCCATAAAGCCTTTCCTGAATGTAAGAAATCTGCCCACAAGAGCCAGAGCCATCGTTTTGTCAAGGCTAGACTATGGAAATGCCTTATTGATAGGGGCCGCTGCCAAGCACTTGGCTAGATGCCAGGTTATTCAAAACAATGCTGTTTGGCTAGTCAAAAATTTGAAAAGAAGGGACCATGTAACGAGCCAAAGAGTGTCCCTTCATTGGCTCAGAGTTGAGGAGCGGATACAATTTAAAACTCTCACTCTGGTGCATAAGTGCCTATATAGCAAAGCCCCAGGCTACTTAAAGAACAGCATAGTGCCCTATGCTCCTCATAGACGGCTGCGATCGGAAGGTAAGTGCCTTCTGGTTGTTCTCAAATAACCATTTGGCATTTAGGAAACGTCTCTAGACACACATCTTTAAGTAAGAATCGTAGTATTTTATTATCTAATGCTAGCACACGGTTAGGAATTGGTGAGGTTCTGTCCCTCACTATACTTGTGTTGTATTGTCCAAGCGCCCTGATGCCTACGGGCTACCGGCGCTATACAAGCATAAATACATACATACATACAGAATCAGAGGTATTATTCTTACTGTGGCATGACATTTTGTATTAGGCATCTTTGGTAAAACAAGTATAAGTGTCATTATGTAGCTAGACTGGCATTTCAATGCAGCCAGTCTAGTCATTTCTTATTGTGGTGTGGTATTTTGTATTGGGCATCTGTGATAAAGCAAGCATGATAAGTGTTATTATGCAGCTCCAATGTGTTGGAGAGATGCTCCTGTGCACTGTTGGTGACTTGCATTCATTGGATTTTTTTCATGATTTACCCTACAAAACCCATTTGCAAACTGTTTGGCTTTTTACCCAATTGTTCTAAAAAAGTGTGCTCTAAAATGCACCATTTTCACCCATTATTTAAAAACAATTGTCAGGGGGAGAACCCCCCTGAACGGCCCTTGAGTGGTGCAGGCTCCATCGCTATGCTTGTTCGCTCTGGTATATCTGGAACAAATATGTATGCCCCTCCAGTAAAATAATTCACCAGCCGCCACAACAAGGTCCTCTTAGTGCTGGCCTTGCCTCCTCATCAGATCTCATCTGTCGGGTTCACGGAGTTCTGTTTCTCTCCCACTGCCGCTGAGTTTGTTTGCGTGGGAACAATGTAGGAACATTTCAAACCTTGCTTTTTCTGGTGTCTTTGGGCCTCATTACAACTCAGGTGTTAAGGGTTAACGCCACCGTTAACCCTTAATGCCTGATTCTGATTTTAACGCCTGCTTTTAGCAGGCGTTAAAATCCATGGCGCTAACCTGCCATGGTGCTAATTACGCCGCCGTAATTTACGGCGGCGTAATTAGCGCCTTCCCCACTCCCATTATGCCCTATGGGGCAAAAATGGGAATGGGGAAGGGAAAATGGGAAATGGGGATTTACCGCCCCACTCACCTTGGAATGGGGCGGTAAATCCGCCATCCACCATGGTGTAAACAGAGTTTACACCATGGTGGTAAAGTTGGTGCACTTAGCACCAAGGTTGTAATGAGGCCCTTTGTGCCAGAGACCAGCTAAAGATAACTGTTGTGCCTCTCCATTTCATTTGTGATAATAGCATTTCCCCAACAGCCTGCAACAAATATTATATAGGGTCTAATTCACAGAAGCATTTTATAATGGCGCAATCCCAATATAAAACACTCTGTGAATCCGGCCCTATGCATGGTATGAACCGCCAAGTATACATTCAATGACGATAGATACATATTGACATATTAGTACGATATTCACAACATGATGGGTTATTTTCTAATACATTTGTAAAGGGAATGTAAGGCGGAAAGTGGTATATTATGGTTGCAAGTGGATATATGGGGCTGAACCTTACTTTTGGTATCTGTAAAATGCATGTTGTCAGGGCGGAAAGCTGAGCTATGGATAGAGGTTAACATGCCGTGAGGTGAACAATCGTAAGGGAAACCAGAACGCATCTTGATATTCCAGGAACTTATTTGGAAAAATAATAAGCCCTGAGCCGCAGGGGCATTACCTGACTCGGCTCGGCAAAGCCCCCGCAGTGAGGGTCTTATTGATATTAGTACCCCGGCCTGCAAGACCGGGGTACTAATAGAATTTTTTCTGTTCCGAAATGCTGCAGCGTTTTGGAACAGAATAAAAAAGGTCATAGAAAATGGCCGCCGGGGAAGGGGAAACGGAGTCTGTTTTCCCTTTCCATGGCAGCCATCGGGAGCAGACCCAATGGGAACAGAAGTGTTCCCAGCGTGTTCGCTCCCGAAAAAGGAGAAATAAGAAGGTATGTGGGGTTGGGAGGGCGGGAAGGGGATTGTTTACATGGGAGGGAGGGGAGGAAGAAAAACATACCAGAATCTCCGGCGGGGGAGGATGGCCCCGTTTTGAGCCTCCTCATGGGCTGAGGGGCTGCCACGCCCACCCAAGGCCGACCCCCCCACCCACCCACCCCCCGATCCACTACCCCCCACGCCCCATCGGGAACAAAGTAATGGAATTCGGTCCGAGGGATTCGCGGTCGGGTAATGCCCCGGCGAGGGCCAATCAGAATGTTGTTTCATTCTGGTTGACCCTCGCCGGGTACAAATAAGAAGTGTTCCATTCTAACTCGCCAATTGGCCATTTTGGATTGACTATGAACCGCCCCAAACAAGTGGGGAAACACGTGTTGAGGGACCAGAACACATCTCAACAATTTGAATAAGATCTTCTTCTTTTTCAACCTGAATTCTATCAATAAAATCATAAGATCTTGGCGCAATATATCGGATTCTTCCTTTTCTTTCCATAGTCGTATCAAGTATATTGGACAGCCTCAATATCATTGGACCCGATTTTGCAGCCGATCAGATACACACATCAGTTATTTTCCAATCTAGAATCTGATTACAGGAAATTGTGGACTCGCCAACAGTTGCTTCAAGGCTGTGTTTTACACTAACAGATCGCTGAGCTAGGTAGGTACTCTCCTCTGATATGGCCCAGCCTGCACTTCATAAGTTTGCAACTTGGCAAGATGAGCTTGATAAATTCAGGACAATTTGAAAACAATAACATATTTCATTATAGCACTGAGGGGATGAATAAAGATGTTAGGTATTGTTATGATCCAAGTTTTAAGCCATTAAGCTATTAAATGGATATTAGTCATCAGAGTTGCACCACCATATGCCAGTATTCCCACCTAAGGACAAGCTTATTTATGTTGGTTTTGCCAAGAATACACTAACGCAACACAGTACTCTAAGAAGATCTGTCCATGATGGCTCCCACGTTTAAAGTTTCACTGCTGTCTCCGGTGCCTCGTTTCTCCCACCCACCGCCCGTCTCACCCGTCCTCCACACACATAACATAGACACACTTCGGGCAAACCTCCATGTGCATATTTACTGCTTTACTCATTCACACTCAAACACACACACCCAACCAACCACACACTCAGACGCAGACACATTCACATGTCAACATTCACACGCACGCACGAAGGCAAACCGTCACATGCATAACATTTACAGAAACATACAGACCCAGGTGGCCCAACCACACCTCCGCCAGCAGTCTCCTGTCAATCACAGCCACATACCTTGTTAATGCACAATTTGTGAGGTGGCGGGGCCAGACCTCAGATGCCTCACTGGCCTCTCAATTTTGAGCACTAAGACATCTGTGTGGAGTGCTTTATGCTCCTTATTGCACATTAAGAAGCCGTTGTAGCGTCTATGCCCTGCTGTTACTGCCCTGAGGGACTTGTCAAACCGTGATACAGCACTTTAGGGGAAAGTAGCAAAAAAAAACAAGGCCTGACACACCAGCTTCCACTGTGCCCGTGCGCACCATCTGCCTCCCCATATTACAGGAAAATCAATGTGGCATCTATACCATGTTCGTTATCACACATATCTTAATCTTGTCCCTGAATTATATAAGTAGATCCCTTCTAGTGGTTCATATGATGTCACTGAGCTTGGTTGCGATGTCAGACGCCGTGCAGTAAACACCCATTCATGGACCGCACTCTCTTTCAGTCAGTGGCACAGACCTCCAGTTACCCACCTGTGGTTCGGGAGTGATTCCTGGCATTCCTATGGAGCGGGAAAGTCGAGCCAAGGAAAACAGGTCCTCAGCCAAAAGCAATGCCAGAAAATCAAAAGGAGGAAGGAAGGGAAGTATATTGTGCACGGAGCGGACGCAAATGCCACCCGCTGCCATGTGTTCCCCAGTCTGGAGAGTAGGCGTCTCTTGCTACAATAGCACAACTCTGAGCATTGAACACACACAACCATGAAGAAGCTGTGCTGGGTGTTCACAAAAATGTCTTTCGGGGAGTGGTTGCTCTGATCGGAAGATTTAAACACTTTGCCCGGGCACAGAAGTTAGCTCCCACTTGCGCTATCTCACCGTGTCAACCTGGGAACTCTTGAATCAGACAATTACTGCTCTTGAACATGGACTTTGAGGGTTCATCTAATTGGGCCACCTCGTATGGCTATATATGAGTTGTTAGAGAGAGTAGAACATCTTCTGTGTGGGTGAGAATAAGCCAAGTGGACTTCCCTGCACCTCTTCTCCTCCACGTGCATGTTACAGGAATTTGAAGAATTATGTATGATGGCACATTTAGGGCTGCTGCCTGGAGAAACGGATGATGTCCCAAAGAGTTCGCCAGATCTGTCAACAGAGTTTGAAGGTCCTATTTAAGAGGAATTCAGTGATCCTACAGGGCATTTGGGTCTGAGTGTAGCAGACTTGATTGTAAGAGTGGGGGGCGTGTTCAGGTGAAGAGGTATTCATATCCTTGCAGTGCAGGGTCACTGAGCACTAGCGGAGCCCTGGGCAGAGGGATGTGTGAGTGTTGCCGATGGTGTTCCTTTGAGATCTATTCATATCTGACTATTTACTATCTCAGTATTGTGGGCTCTCCTCAGAACAATAGTAGAGTTTGTTCTACAGACTTTTTCAAATTACAGGCCAGTTAGATTTCTGGATATGGACATGATTATGATTATTAAAAAATAGTCCATAGGCGCCCCTCTGCGAGAACGAACACGACTAAATGACCTGTTCTTGTGGAAGGTACCCACTCGAGAGTCCACAGTCACACTTTAGCTCACTGTACCTTTCACAGAAGGGAAATATCCATTTGCATATCAGTCAATTAGCCGTGTTCGTATGCCAGCAGAGTGTTTTTGTCTGATGATTTCCTATATAAGGTAGAGACAATTTTGTTCTGTTCTGTTTTATAGATGTCTAGGTCTAGAAAAGTAATGTGAAAACAGTTGCGATGTATGGTAAATTTGATAGATGAATTCTGGGTATTTAACCATGCAAGAAACCATTGTAGTTGTTCTAAAGAGCCTCTCCAGATCAGGAAAATGTCGTCTATATAGTGGTGCCAGCATTTAAGGTTTGATGCAAATGGGTTGTCTTCACTGTAGATGAAGTTCTTTTCTAGGTTGTCCATATAAAGATTTGCCACATCTGGAGCAACAAAAACACGCTGCTGGCATACAACAGCTTCCAACCATTGGCTTTACGTGAGAACCTCCCGTTCGGGCAATTTTTACGATTATGCAGGAACTGTACCACCCTGCCAGAATATGACAAAATCAGTAAATATTTGAGCAACCAACTCACCACTCGAGCTTATCTCCAACAAGTGATTCGCAGAGCACGGAAAAGAGCCAGAAACACTAATACACAAACATGTCTTACGAAACAAATTTGAGATCAACAGACCGACAGAATAACATGTGTAACAACCTACTCTCCTTTAAGCAACAACTTAAGAAGGACCATGTTGCATCATTGGGACATCCTAAAAACGGACACATTTAAACCCGCAAAACCACGGTTTGCTTTTAAGCGGAGTAAAAACCTGAATGACTGCTTAGTCCATACCTACCCCATCCCACAAACTAAAAAGAACCCTCAGCTCCACTTTTGGAACCTACCCCCGGTAGTGGGACATTTTAAATGTTGTAAATGCTCTGTATGCAGCCTGACCAAATACCTCAAGGAAATAGATCTCAATGGGCTACAATGGAAATATAAAACCTTCACTACCAGCCAAAGCAAGTGGAGCATCTATGGGATAAAATGCCCATGTGGACTCCTGCATTTCGGAAAAAGCAAAAGAGAGATAAGTCAATGTATTTGTGAGCACAGATCGTGCCTCAAAAATCAGGTTGTAGACAAGTCCATGGTGGCAGACTATAAACCCAAAAACCACAAATATACAGAAATATTTTGGTTTATCATCCAGACTGTAACTAACAGACCCAGAGGAACTGATATAGACTTATCACTAAGGAAAATTGAACAAAAATGGATCCATCACCTAGACACCGTCAAGAAAGGACTAAATGTAGCGATTGAGTGGAACCTCTTCTTTAACTAACCCTCATCACCACAACAGACCTAACCTGAAACACCGGAGAAACTAGCAATTTACTAGCCACAAACACACAACACTACTGAACATATATTGTGACCTATCTAGTTATCTCACAAATATGCCCATAAATAGAGAGTAAAGCATTAGCCTAGTTCGTTCGATATCCGGGAACAAACTGCATGTTCTGAAAGCAGGCTCACACATTTCGTGAATCAAGGTTTTATACACGTACTGTGTTTTTGGCACTAGTATAGATCCGGGAGGTTGTCCCGTGACCATACAGAGCCATTTGGAGGGCACGTGGTTTCAGTTGCCTAGCAGCTGCTATCAACCCAGAATAGCAGCTCAAAGCGTGACAAGACCCTTAGCTCAACTACGCATGCACCAGCAGCCCGGTCGGTGCAAGCAGTGATATGAAGAGTGCCTTCTGCAGTTAAACAAGTAAGTTGGCTAAAACGTAATTATTAAGCAACAGAGATATACATAATTTACTATTCAGCAGCAGCGAAGCCGTAGGTATCCGTGATCAATTAGAGATCTCACACATGCGTACCACGAGACTGGAGGACATGTTGCTTACCAACGGTTACACAACGTAATCTAAGAATATGCTTCACTTGATGATTTAAACCGCAAAAATAAGGTTTACTTGCAGATGAATAATTAGACGGTCAGAACCGGGCAGCTTTACAAAGCTTGCAATTAGTTATGAATCAACCAGACGGACAAATAACACATATGCCACTGCGTATAACCTCTGTAACCATGCAACACTAAGCCCCGAGCCGGCAGACATTAGATAGTACAAAACACTGAGCACCAACACTGTCACAAACATAGCACACAATTTATTAGAATTGTGAGAACATTCTATAATACAAACTGATCGTTTTTTAAAAAAAAGTGCAATCTCTGTTATTCTATGGAAGAAACTGCAGCATAGCTGGCACGCAAAAGCAGACGCCAGCACACCACCTAATAACGCACCAACATCGTTTTCAGGTATGCATGCTCACGGCATGTACTCTCACATTAGTTGTTGAAAAATGACATAATACTGAGGTAGACTCACCCTCCTTTGTTCTTTAAACAGCACTGATCAGGCTGTAAATAACCTACACTACTGTATTCAAGACAACTTTAATACAAGTATTCCCAAGACACCGGCAGCCACCACCAGGTACGTGGTGAACCCCATATCTAAGCTTTCATTTGGGATGTACCTTGTCAGGTACATCAGAGTCCAACATTACTTTTGTTTGTTTTTAATAGAAGCACCAAGCCTTGCAGCCCTTAGCATGAACACACCGGCTGACCACAAGAGCGCCTTTTTCAATCTTACCAGTCCAGAAAGCAGGGCCGTTAAAATATACATATAAAATCTGTAACAGAGGCCTCCCATGCTGGAAACACAGATTGTGTCGACTTACATAAGTGTATTGAAATAATACAACGCACTAAAGTCACGTGCACTAACAACACAAAGTTGATGTGTGGAACAACCCTAAAGTGCTCATGTGAGTTGGAGACATCATAATTATTGTTATATTTTGTTTAATTGGTTTTGAGTTTGACTAAATGATTAATAAAATTCTTGTTTTTATCAGTTTGAAGTCAGTACCTGAACACCAGATCAAATAACAAGACTGTATCATCGGCATAATAATCAGAAAGGGTTTCATCGAGCTATCTTAATCTGAGCGCACAGAGAATAGGACGTTCCATATTGATATACTTGTTTGGATAGACCAGGCCACCAGAACTCCAGAGAGATCAGCTCCAGCATTGCCCTTTTAACCCTGTGTCCCCCTACACAGGAATCATGAAAACAGGATAGGATTTCTCTACATGGAAGGGTGGAGGGCGTGTAAACCTTGTTATTCTTAAAAAAGTACACTCTCCAGGCCTTGGACATCAAGTTGGTCCAGTAGGGTAGAGCAGTCCGGATCATTCGCTGTGTCTTGTTGCAGTTCTTGGAGGTGCTGTTGTGGAAGACACATGAAATTCCGGTCAGATATCCTAGGAATCTGTTTGAGTTCTATGGATTTGGGTTCTCCCAGTGAGCGAGACAATGTAAGTAATTAAGAAGTCATATTGTGAGAATAAGTTCACCCAAATGGCCCGATGACTTGTTTTAGACTGCATAGCATGTTAAAACTGCAGGTTGCTGCGGTCCGTTCTCACTTCCACTAGAAATTACCCTCCTAATCAATGGTGTCTCCATTCTGAGAAGACCTCCTTGATGGCCAAGAGTTCCTTTTCAATAATGGCATAGTTTACTTTACTGGAGATCACCTTGCCTGAGTAATAAGCAACAGAATTTCTGGTTCGTGTTTTCATGTCGAGTTGCAGTCACACGGCCCCAACAGCAGTGCTTGACGCATCTGATTCAATGAAAAAGGGTTGAAAATCATCCGGATGGTGTAATACTGGGGCTGACATAAATGCTGACTTGAGCTCAACAAAGGCAGTTTTATCCTTTTCATCCCACCTACGGGTCGTTTTGGAACTGGTGTGCGAAGTCAGCTCAGCAGTAATATTGGTGAATCCAGGAATAAAGTGATGATAAAAATGTGCGAAGCCCAGGAAGCGTTGAAGGGCTTTTGGTGACTTCGGGCTATTCCAATCTTGTATCACCTGTACCTCTCGTGGATGCATTTGTACTCCTTCCGCCCAATCAGATACCCCAAGAACTTGTTTTTCGGCCGATGGAAAAGGCATTTTTTCTGTTTGGTTGTTCTTCTTCAGGCTGGAAAAGACGGTCCGCACCTGGGTTATGTGTTTGGTGGAGGGGGGAGAACACCAAGATATCATCCAGATATACCCACACTGAAAGGCCCAAATGGTCAGCGAAGATGTGGTCCATGAAACGGTGGAATATAGCTGGCGCACTGCAAAGCCCGAAGAGCACAATCCGATATTCATAGTGTCCTAGAGGTGCCTTGAAAGTGGTCTTCCATTCATCCCCAGAATTCATACGCAACAAGTGGCAGGCTCCTCTGGAATCCAGCTTTGTGAAGACATAGGCATTCCTGAGGGATAACAGTATATTCTGTATCAATGGCAGAGGGTACCTATCCTTTTTTGTTATGTCGCTCAAGTTGCAATAGTCCACGCATTGCCTGAGTGTGCCTTCCTTCTAAGGGTTAAAAAAAAAAAAGGCACACCTGCTGGTGAGTCGGAAGGAATGATGTACCCTTTGAGAAGGCTTTCATCCAACAGTTCGTTTTTTTCCTGGGGTTTCATGGAATAAATCTTGCCAGTGGGAATCACAGCTTCTGGGTCAAGTTTGATGGCGCAGGGATATGGCCAGTGAGGTGGGAGCGGTATGGCCGAGGGACCCAAAAACACTTTGTTCAGGTTGTGATATTGAGACGGGATCTTGTTCACAACTCCGAGGGATGGATTGGCAGGCCGGTCTGAGTGTTCACCAATGGTCTTTGCTTCTTTTTGGGTGCAGCATACTTGAATAAATCGGTCTGATGAGAATAACAGTGTCCAGGTGGCCCAGTTGATGTAGGGATTGTGATACTGCAGCCAAGGTAGCCCCAGGAGTACAGGAAATGCATGTGTTGTACGACATCCAAGTTGCATCATCTTTGTGTGCATTGATGAGTCGACATATAGGAATCATATGCTGAACATCTGGACCAGAAGCAAATTGGATCCCGTCAATCACTTCAATCCTTGCAGGATTTTCCTTTTTTTGCAAGGGTATGGCAATAGTCTGTGAAAAAGGAACTTCTATATAGTTGCCGGAAGCACCCAAATAGATCAAGGCCAGGGTGGATCAGCACTGGGATTCCCAATGAAACTGAAACAAAGTTATCAACAAGTTTGCGGACGGCATGGGCTTCAAGGGGTGTTCAGAGGGTATTGAAGTACAAGGGGAGATGAATTGAGCATCAGGGCTCATCAGTGTCTTTTCTTCAGATGACATACCTGCTAGTTTCACAAATGCTTGCGTGGACATAACAGACAAGTACTCAGGAAATGGTTGGCTCTGCCGCAATTGAAACAAGGATGATTTGTTCTGGGTCTCCTTTTCTCCGCCTCAGATAAAGGTCCTTGAATGGTACCCTACTGCCTAGGCTCACTAGATGCTTCTATAGGTGGCTGGGGAGCTGGGAATTTCCTTTATGGAGCATGCAAGCGCCCTCCCCCCATCTCCGTTCTCTACTTCTTTCCTCCAATGTTTGATGTGCAACACCTGGTCCATCAAGGCATGTAGAGTATCCGGTTCTATAATCTGCACCAGTTTAACTTGGTGTTCTGCTCTCAACCTGCATCAGAATAGCCTTTTTTGCTTATCTCTGGCCATTGGCAATCGTTGGCCAGTTGTCAGAAATGACTGATGTAGGTGATCAGGTCCTCTGAGCCTTGTTTGAAGTCTACCAGTTGATTTTAGGCATCACAGACAAGATTCTTCTCAAATAAGGCTAAGCCATTTAATATGGGGCTATCCATGGACACGAAAGTGGCGACCCATGGTAGGGACCTCCCATTAGGTTTCTAAGGATGTATTCAATCTTTGCCTTGTCATATTGGAAATGTGTGGAACCCCTTTCAATAAGGTTTACACCTAAGTGACAGCACTGAGACCGCAGAACCTCACATTATGGATGACCTCCACAACATTACTGGCAAAGGACCGACAGCCCTTACATTCCTCCTCAACCTCTCAGCGGCTTTCAACCCCATCAACCACACATACTCCTATGCCACAGGATGAAATTCTCTGGCACTGTCCTCAAACTTCATCTCCTTTCCAACTATCAATCAAATCCCACCCAATGAAATACAGAGTACCACGAGGATACTCCCTAGCACCCCTTTTTGTTCAACCTCTGCATTAAATCCCTCAGACAAACTCTTAGACACCACAACATCCACTTTTACCAATATGCAGATGACACATACAAATGTACTTCTGAATCTCCTCCCACTCAGAACTCCACACCCTCAGACACTGCCTCTCCACCAACACCACCGGTATGGCCACCCACTTCCTAAAATTCAGCCCCTCGAAAATGCAATACCTCCTCACCTTCCCCCAAGGATAAAAACACAGCCTCACCTCCTAGATCAAAGAACTCCCCACGGACAACACACATATCGCCATCTCTACACCAATCAAGTCCCTAAGCTTTACCATCAACTCCCACCTCTACGTCACAGAGAACATAGTTGTTGTTCCCAAAACATACAACCTACCGCTACTCCCCCTCTACAAGATAAAATACATCCTTCCACCGAAGACTTCCATACCGCAGTCCAGAAACTAGTGTCCAGGTTGGACTACATAATGCTATCCTCAACCCACTGCCAACAACACTATCACCCCCTGCAAGCCATACAGAATGCAAGATTAATTCCGCACGTACCATAACACCTGCACATTAGTCAAGCTTTCTCACAGATTCTCTGGCACCCAATCCCCCAAAATGTTTGCTTTCAAAGGACTCTGCATCATATACAAAGCCATCCACGCAAACAAACCTCATACTACCTTCACAACAAATTCAAACCTATCAATCACACAAACACCAGACAAGCCACCCGAAATCCCCTTTACATTCCACTCTGCAAGCTAACCTGCACACAAGAACTAACATTTACGGGGGAAAGGGCGTGGGAGTCTGGTGTGCCCCTCCATCAGCCTCCAGGAATTTGCTGGGGTCCTGCAGCTGGCTGCTAATGGTGGCCTGAAGCCCCGCCCCTCCAGCATAATTGCTCCTGCCTCCCCCTGCAGGGTGAAGCCTGCAGGGGAAAGGGCACGGGAGTCTGGCGTGCCCCTCCATCAGCCTCCATGAATTTGCCAGGTCCTGCATGTGCCGGTCTTAACGGCCTGAAGCCACGCCCCCTCCAGCATAATTGCTCCTGCCTCCCCCCGCAGGGGAAAGGGCGCTGGAGTTTGGCATCCCGAAGGGAGTTTGGGCACTGAGGTGGTTACTCTATTAACTATGGAAGCCGCAACAAAGGAAACTGACTCACAGGTGACAAGCTTCAAATATTCTAGCACAATAACTGATTCAGATTGCCTCAAATCACATTGCAGTACCACAATGGGGGACGATCAAGCAGGTCAACCAGCCAATAAACATAAGATGTTGACAGTGAAACACAAGTTAGTGGCGGGTTCAGATGCTAGCACTAGCAAAAAACATCTCCCAGGCTATGACAATTACGTGGGAACTTTATTCCTTGATTAAGGAAATACACCAATTCTTGGGTATGGACTCTGTAATTTCTAAAATCCCTGAGGGCAGTTTCCATGAACCTAATCAGCATAGTGCCCTTGGCTGAACCAGAGTATGTTGTTGAACAAGGAAACCTGGCATTAACTTGTTTCACCACTTCAATTCTGAACTTACCCTCCAATTTAACACCAGGGAAGGGGGAGTCACCCAGGATAGCCAGGATAGCAAGGTTGAGTGTTTTTAAAACCCAACCGATCCCAATTTACCCCAATGTGAACCTGTTGAACCTGGATTTGGTTCTGCAGTCTACTCAGTCAATCCAGGCCAAAATGGATATGTTTTTTGTCCCCGTAACCCTTGGAACTATGGAGGCCAATAAGCCCATTGTTAATGAGATAGTGTACGATTTTGGCCCTCCACCAATTGACTTTGCCTAGAGTGGGAACCATCCCGAGAGTATTTTTCCCCAGGGCGCCAGCCACCCATTTTTATTGAAACCTGACAAGTCCACACAACCCACCAATGACCAGGCTGACAAAGGCCTATGCAAATCTCATGCTTGTGATTGTAGAACTGTGCTGGCAGAACTATATGAAGTAAAGCAGCTGTTACAGGTCCTTATCCTGGCCCAGGAAAGAGAAGGAGGCTTGTAGGGGCCTTTAAGGGGAAAAGAAGGTTGTTTGGTTGGCACAGGGTCCATTTGTCCAATAAGGGTGCCTGCTTTCCTCAGCCCAGTTATTGTTAAAGGTGCTACGATCTTGAGTGAAATGGGACTAGGGATAACTAACATAAGCGCAGAACCAAATGGGACTGTTGGAGGTTCCACTGAGGATGCGCCTCATGACCGACATAAGAACAAGTGTCCTGGGACTGTCTCATTACCGAAGAGAAGAGGGGCACACAAATCTGCACAGGCCATGGTCAGAGAAACAGCTTATGCCGCTATATGTAAACCAACAATTAATGAGTCATGGTCCAGGGTCGACCTCAACATACATAGCAATTTTATCGATGCGACTCGCCCTTAAGCATGTAGAACTTATTCAGGGCAGGATCCAAGAAGAGGTACAATATATCTGCACCAATTTCCTAAAACCTCCAATAACCAACGAGAACTCTGGTAGGCCTTGATAAACAAATCCCTCCATTGGTGGGTACTGTCCGTGGCTTTTTTTTTGGATCACAGGAAAGTATCTCAAACTGTACCAGAATTTGCAATCAGGGAGAAAACGATTTTGATTCCATTCGAGTTGATTGTTGGGACCATGGTGTAGTCTGCAGCATCTTGTGCGTCAATATGAAAAGTGCTGTATCGACTATCAGTTCAATTCAAATTAGCCCTCAGCCGGACCCTAAAATAGACCTTTGGCACGATGTCAGGCCCCACAATCTAGTGCTTACTGGGGCAAATGTGTTGCCGTTGGGGAGGCTGCCTTAGAGAAGTTGTAATAGATCAGGGGCATAAGAAATATCTAGGGCTGGTGGACGCCAGTTGTTGTCGGGACCGGGTATGGCACTGGGTATTCTGGGCCAAATGTAATAGTAACAGTATTGATATTAATTTACTTTGTGATCTATTTACACAATTTGGAATGTACCTGTTGTCATGTTGTGTTTCATGTACTTTTATGGCCGTATGGCCGAAATAAAGTTATTGACTGACTGACTGACAATGGGCACCCAGAGGCTGGAACACCCTCCTAATCCACCTCTGCTCTGCACTTCCCTGGATCTCTTTCCACAAAAGCCTCAAATCTTACCTCTTTCCCCACACCAGCTAGACTTCCACCCAGGATAGCCTTTCTCTATTGCAATAGTGTGATCCTAGTCTGAGAATAGTGTAACTTTTTTTTCACCTCCTCTCTTTGGAACTTTGTAAGGCACTCTGATTTCATCTGGGTAGGGTCAGCACTCTGTAAAAGCTCAAATGAAATAAGCACAAAATAAATAAAAATCAAAGCATCGTAGTGACACTGAGAGATAAAGAAAGACCTGCAGAGGATTATTCTGGGAAATGACAGACATAAAGAGAGGTGTGATGCTGCATTCTGGGAGAGGCAAAGTGCCAAAGAATCCTAAAGGCAGTGTAATAGAAAGGGAGGGGCGATGCTGCTTCTTAGCAAATGGAGTCAAAGAATTACCAATAGTCCTTATGAAAAGGAAGGCTACTCTGACAATAACAATAATAATTAAGAGGTAAACCTTGTAAAGAGAAGGCACACATGTTTTTGTGAGCTTCTTTACTCTGTTTCCCACAATATTTGATGTTGAATTTCGATCTTGATATCACTCCCTCAAGAAATCCTACAAAAAAGCTTGAACATCCTGGAAGAATAATGTAGTTCATGGTCCTTAAGGAGAAACTAAACAAAAAAAAGGGCTGATTTTCCCATAGAAAGCCTGATCCAGCAGTAAAGGATATAACTTTTATTTTAAAAAACCTGAGTACACTCCACAGCCTTTACTTAGCTTAGATTTATTTTCATCATGTCTGGAAGGGGCCCACTGGCCATCAGAAGCCTCTAAGGGTGAGGTTATATACTATGCGATAAAATACGAACTGACTAGCACGAACATATCTGTAACCCTCTGGCAAACATTGTCTCTGTATGGAAGGTTTTGGGTCTTTTTGACCTAAAACATTTGACCTAATCACATTTGATCGAATTTGTTTGACCTTTTTTTGGGTCTTAAATGCAGGGGGAGACTCCCCACAACCTCCCCCACTTGCCCTCAACCTAATCCACACCCTTACACACCCCATATATACATTTAATTACCATTTCACCTAGAAAAAGGTCCAAAAAAATCGATCAAATGTTTGGTCAATTATGCCAATACCATATGGAATACAGTATGAAGGTCCACCCAAACCAAGATCCTGACAAAATGGACGAATCGAAACTGATAACATGCAATTGCCAGTCCTCAAACAGATACTACAGGCCCATGGGAATGTACCCAATAATGCCCGTAGTGGAGAACTGGGGAGGCACCCTCCTATTTCTATAACAAGCCATGAAATTAGCCACCTAAGTGAAAGCGATACTAAGACATGTCACTTTAAAGCAAATCATGCAACAAATATGGACGACACCAGATAAAAAAACACAAGACGATGAGGAGGAAGATGATAAATAGCACCCTAGAAATTCGTGACAGATACACAGAGCACAGTCACTTATTACACACTTCTAGAAACCCACATTGGGCCTCATTACGACAATGGAGGTAGCCATGCTGCTATTTGTGGCATGGCTACCCCCATACCGGGTACCGGCTACTGGGTCCGGGTTCCCTGAATGGGGAAATACCGGGCCATTCCGACTTTGGAGGGCCCAGGATTTCCCCATTCAGGGAACCCGGACCTGGTATATCCCCATTCCCATTTCAGCCCCCATAGGGCTCAATGGGAATGGGGAGGATGCAAACAACGGGCCCGTTAATGACGGGCCTATTGTTTGCATCCTGGTCTGCTCCCGGGACCCGCGAGGAGACCTCGTAATGAGGTGGCAGGGGGTTAACGGGGCCGCCAGCTCTACCGGCCCCATTAACCCCTTACCGCCTAACGTGTAATGAGACCCATTATATATTGATAATTCAAATAGTAAGAACAAAATAATAGTGATGGATGTGTGATCATGTACCGGAACTTTAACTGGTAGACAGAAACAGACTGGAAAAACTTAGGACGAACCATGTAAGCTATATGATGTGTTCCCTCTTGCAGCTAAGGTGATGGGTCTGGGCAATGTTTTAAAGTATGTGTTTTGTGGAAGATCTGGTTCCCTTTCTGGCAACTGCCACTGTTAGGCACACGATCCTTAATGGAGATGTTTGGCGTCGTCTTCAGAATAATTGGAACTCCAGATAAAATATCTCTGGAAAAAAATTAATTAATGGTTAACATTAATCCAGGCAAGGCCTACTATTTGCATTCATCCCCCACACCAGATGTACCGCACAAGACTATTGGGTTTATGTCTGCGAAGGAAGAAAGAGAGACACACGGCATGATCACAAAATTAGATTGTGCTTCTTCTGAAGCAGCTGCTTATTAATGCAAATGCCATACCCATGGACAACTCAGAGAAATAAACCTGAGAGGTTTTAATCGGCCGCGTGCTAATGAGTGTCAAATCGGATGCTTGACAGTCGGCCCTTAGACACGTCGTCGACTGACGCAATTTGCAAGAACCGCGGCCTTGATAATCCAGGCTTCGGTTGCAGGATCACTGGACGATGGGCAGACTGGCAAGGCAGGCACAGAAGGGTGATGCTTCGATTTGGCGCTGGTCTTAATTGTGTGTATTTCCATGCTGATTTGTGATGAGCTTAGCTCGCGGAGGGGGCGGCACAACCGAAGAGGGACGTCTGCATTTAAAATTAAAAGCAGAGCACAGTCTGTTCTTTTCTGGGCCAGGAGGGTGTCAACAACAGATGCCTGCCCATTGCTTTTGGAGAGGTGATTGGCACGAGGGAGGCAACCCAATCACCCACACATGCCAGATGCTAAGCTCCCCAAGCACTCTTCAACAAGCTTACACTGCCTAGTGGCCCATTTGGGCTCCACAAGGAGTGAATCTGAACTGGAAAGCGGCGTGGCATTGGCGTCTATAATTACAATAATTCCACGTCCTGATAGAGCGCCAGAAATCACAGATCTCTGTCCTCCCACCCCTGGCCCAGCCCTCCTGAGGTCTACTGTTGTCTTGCAGCAAACTGCAGCGTTGCTTAGTCTTGCAAGACTTTCAATTGATGTCCAGGTCTTCTTTCGCTTCCTTTTGGTAGGGAAACTGTCGTCATTGTCTCACTTCAAATAATGCAACCTGTTATAACCTGGCCTTGTTCCCTCTCGTTCACCTGAGCCTGCCCTCCACTAAACAAAGAAATAATGGTGGGGTTTGGTTTCCCTTTGTAGGAGGAGAGCCTGAAGCTACAAGGGCCAGAGCCTGGTGTGTGGTGTTCTGTCTGTTGGTGATGGGTGGAGCGAATGAGGATGCAGAAGAAGTTGTGGTGTTCACTCTATGATACAGTGTAGTGAAGAGGGATTCTGACATTATGGTTAACTTGGAAACTCTCATATGGAGCTCATATTTTCAGATGTTTATAACACTGGAGGCATTTGACGACCATACACAAAATGTTTCAAAAAATATATACCCAACCCTTTTTTTGGAAGGTTTTATGAGGTCCTGCCTAGGCAGGGCAAAGTGGCAGTAAGGTTATAGGGCGGCCCCCCAAATGACGAAGCTTGAAAGACTAGTCCAATGGGAAAGTTTTGCTCTCAGCTACATCTGAAACGGATCGACAGATTTACACGAAACCTACGCGAGAAGGTGGCACCTGGTACTGCTTGCGATCTTCTCTTGATCTGGTGAAAATCCATTATGTGTTTTTATTTTAAATACAAAAAAGTGACAAAAATGACCAGGGTAAAGTTAGCTATTTCAAACTCACCGACCGATCAACCGACCCAGTAGCTGCAAATCTGGAACCTGATGGGTCTATTTGGGTCCGCAGGCTGTGGACTTTGGTAAAGATCAGTTTAAATGGCTATTTGTAAGAAAGTTATTCCGATTGGTTAGTGATAAAATGAAAATGTCTGAACCACCCGCCATCTTCGATCTGCTGATTTTGCAATGGGTCCGCAGAGTCAGTGCTGAATTCATCCATCGCTTTTGAATTTGAACCATGTTCCAATCAATGTACCCTGTCACTCGTGATATTGTCACTTTGTCAAAATAACATCTTGCTAACTGCCAGAGTCTTGCTAAAGACCCTTCTGGTCGAAACACGCGTTGACTGTTCTGTCCCTTAAACATTGCTTGGTCTTTTTCGATGATTCTAACAGCAACCTGTCACAAGGACAGGTCTGATCCAGACACAATAAAATTACATATATGGAATGTGCCATCACATTATTGACAAATAACGCACACGATAGACCTCCTTGACAAACATCGCGAGCACAAAGTTCTCTTTGGTCCATCTGTACCTAGTTTTGGATTTATCCTTCAAACAACTTCCCAGCAGAATGACCGGAAGAGTCCAATGGATTTAGTCCAGATGGCTGCAACTTCTCACCACCTCTAGAAGGAAACAAAGGAGTCTGAGTAGGTTTTTCAGAGAATGGGAATTATTTGTCCAAAATAAAAGTAGTGGCTTCAGTTCAATCACTAAGGTTCAGGATTGCTGCAGGAGCCAGTTTTCCTACCTCCAGGCCAAGGACAGAAAAGGGGGTCAGGGGATCCGCAATCTGGGCTGGCAGGGGACCGTTGTCCACTCCATAAGGTGCTCTGCAAGGATTGTGTCCCTGCTTCAAACAGCCCCGCAGCAGGAACAGGCCCAATAGCCTCTGGGTACCGGCAATTACTCATGGGCAGAATACCCTGCCGCCATCAGTGGAAAGGGCTACATGGGCAGCTCCTGTAGCAGGAAGTCTGAATGACGAGTAAATCCAGCAGGTCGCGAAGGCTTGTAAAAAACTTGTAGCCATAGAGCCTCTGCAGATCCAAGGGCAAACAGGCTTGGAAACAGAAGAGGTTCTGATTTCTTAGAATGTTTCCTCAGTATAAACCCATGTAAAGTGAATGAACATTATGAGACAATAGTGGGAAGGGATGCAGTGTGATATGGATTATGGATTCCCAAGGGGTGTCTTTGCTCTCCCATGGAAGCACAATGGTTGTCAAAGGACGTAGGATAAAATTGACGTGGGAACACATGTTTCATGGAGTGTACCGATTCTCATGCTTTATGCAATACGATCTTGAGAGTGTGACAGAAAATACTTCAGGCGGAAAGCGGCTTATCTCAATTCACAAGACGCATTAGCCCATGCACATTACAAAAGTAGAACACCAAAGAAAACCCATCTGTAAAGTGGCCCAGTTTCCCTGTCCGTTGATTGCCCTGTGTGTTATGAACATTGTTTTGAACGTGATGCGATGTTTGATTTGGAGCCAACGTAGTATTTTTAGTGCTCGAGTAATGTGGTCTCTTCTGGATAGTTTGAGGAGCAGTCTGGCTGCTGTATTTTGGATGCATTGTCATTTTTTCAGGAGGTATTCGGTGATCTCAAGGTAGAGTCCGTTTGCATTGTCGATTCTTGACATGATGAGGGCGACGAATCTCAGTGTTTTGTGGGTGAAGGAGAGGAAAGGTAGGATTCTTCTTGTAGTGTGAAGGTGGCAGAAGCATTTCTTAATTATTCTGTTTACTTGTGGTTCTAAGGTTAGGGCGTTGTCCGTTAGGACTCCCAGATTCTTTACTACCTTAGATAGTGTGATCGTGGTTTCCATTTCCATCGGACAGGGAATGTAGGTGTTGGTCTCTTGGTTTTTGGATATAATCATGATTTCAGTCTTTCCTGGGTTGATTGTTTAAGTTGTTGGCGTTCATGCAGTCAAAGACTTCTTTCAGACATTCTATCAGGGTCGAGTGATCGGCTTGAGTATCTTCGATTTTGTAGATGATTTGAGTGTCATCTCTATAGGTGTGGCATGTAATGTTGTATTTTTTGAAGATCCTGATTAGTGGAGTCACCAGGTGGGTTTCTCATTTCTTTTATGATGTGGAACATTTGTTTTTGTGTGTTAGTGGCATGGGTAATTCTGTCATCATAATGCCTTCTCTTTGCCTTTTGAATTTCCTTCTTGTGTGATCAGATTTGTTTCTAAAACTGGGTTTTCTTGTCTTGGTTGTATTCTTTCCTACATTCCAATTCCAGCTTCTTCTTGTTCTTTTTCATGGTGCTTAGTAGTGAGGTGAACCATTTTGCCATTGCTCTTTTTCTTGAGGGGGTAAATGGTTTTTCCGGGGTGATGCTTTTGATTGTATCAGCAATCCATTTGTGGAGTAGCTCCGCTTTCCCGTCTAGGTCTGCCTTCTCCAATTCTGCTGCTGAAGGTTTGGTCATCTCCAGTTGTTCCATTAGGTTGCTTGCTTTGATGGTTTTCCAGTTTCTTTTTGTGGTGGTTGTGAGCTTGAGGGGCTGGATGCTGACTTGAGTTGGTAATGTGATCACGAATGGAATGATAAGATGGTCACTCCAAAGTATTTGTATCGGTGGTGCCATGGTGATACGTTTTTTCTTGCCGAAGATTGCGTCAAGGGTGTGTACTGCCAAGTGTGTTGCCCATTTGATCAACTGTTGTAATTTCATGGTTGTTAGCTGCCCAATTAGTGAGATTTGAGAGTTGGCATGTTTTTCTTCGAAGCAAATGTTGAAGCCCCCCAGGAATATTAGATGTTTGTGTTCAATGGCTATGTTGGTGATGGCTTCTATGAAGTTGTTGACAAAGGTTGCATCGTATGTCGGTGGTCTGTAAACCAATATGAATTTGATGTTTGTTTTTGGCTTAGCCGATAGATGTATGACCATGGTTTCGTAGTTGATGATGTTGAGAGGCTTGTCTGTTTTTACTTTCAGGTTTTCTTTGAATGCTATTGCGAGGCATCCTCCTTTTTTATTTTTCCGGTTTCCATGAAGCATTTGAAGTTGGTGGGGAGGCAGCCTTGGACTGTGATTTTGTAGTTATCATCCAACCTAGTTTCTGTGATGAATAGGATGTCAATGCCGTTGTCCTAGAGGAGGAGTGTTTTGACATGTATCTTGCGTTTATTAGGTTGCAGTGGATTTTAAAGGTGTAGTTTGGTTTGTGCTTTTTTGTCTGCGTTGTCTTCTGACTGGTGTTAAGGTTTCCTTCCAGGTCGATCTCTAGTTGAGGTGTTGATACAGTTGTGTCTGTCTCATTGAAAACCTCTTCTAGTTTCAGTCTTGGGTTTTTGTTTTCATCAGGCTCCTCTTCTAAATTTTGTGGCTGTCGAGCGTAAGGTCCTCTTGTTTTGGTGATATAAGGGGTTAGGGCGTCGATTATGTTCTTGTTATTTCTAGCGTTGTCTGTTCTTCTTCTGCGTGGTTGTGTTTGAGGGTTGGTCATTCTTGATTTGTACGATGGGTTGGCTTCGTTCTGGTGAGTGGTTGTTTGCGAGACTGTGGCTGTCCCTGGAAGAGACTTACAGCAATAAACAAATCTGTGTGGTGTGAGGCAGGGTACAGGTAATAACCACAGTATTACCCTAGATGGCAGAAACTGATACTCACAGTGCTTTCCTAGATGGCACATGCTAATGATCACAGTACTATTCAATAGAGGTACTTTCTAGAAGTGAATTTGGTCAATGAGCCTCATTACGAGGCTGACGGTAGCCGTGCCTGTAAAACAGGCACGGCTGCCGCCAGTATTTTTATTTTTTTCCGGTGCCCAGAAATGGGCAATTACCGGGTCATAATGGCCTTGCCGGACCCAGAATTTGCCCATTCCTGGCCGCCGGAAAAAATTCTTCCCCATTCCCATTTGAGCCCCATAGGGATCTCGTAATGCTCGTAATGAGGCCCAATGTATGCTAATCTCTAAGGATAGAGCACAGTTTAGCAATCACAGTATTATCCTAAGGAACAAGCCAAAATCACAGTAGTATCCTAGAGGGTGCAAGCTAGTGATCACAGTATTATCCTAGAAGGTGCAAGCCAATAATCACAGTATTGTCCTAGAAGGTGCAAGCTAATAATCACAGTATTGTCCTAGAAGGTGCAAGCTAATAATCACAGTGCTATCTTAGAGGGTTCAAGCTAATAATCACAGTACTATTTTAGAGGATGCAAGCTATTAATCACAGTACTAGCCTAGAGGCCAAAGCTAATAATCACAGTACTATCTTAGATGGTGCAAGCTAATAATCACAGTACTTTACTAGAGGGCACAAGCTAATAATCACAGTACTATTTTAGAGGATGAAAGCTAATAATCAGAGTCCTATCTTAGAGGGTGCAAGCTAATAATCACAGCACTTTCTTAGAGGGCTAAAAAAAACTACTGCCATTACTCCACCCTATCGCGCATCTCACGTCTGCTAATTTAGAGCACACTCCGCTAGTAGATCTATACAACTCGACCCTTAACGAAGCGATTGACAAAATTGTACCACTAAAATTTTGCAAAGGTAAACCTTGAGCACCCTTTAACTCCTGGTTTTCCCCTACTCTCAAAGCCTTACGGTTAGAAAAAAGGAACGCTGAACCCTTCTGGAAAAAGAACCATACAGAGTTAAACAAGGCCAACTTCACTAAAATTGCAGCCAAATACAAATCAGAAATCCTACACGCAAAAAGTGACATCTATAATGATAGGATTAACAAAGCCAGCTCCAATACAAGAGAATTTTGACATTCTAAGAGAACTGGAATCCCCCACCCCTCCAACTGATACATGTACGAAGGACAAAGCATGCTGCACCAATATTCAAACAGTGCTATCTAATAAAATATCTCTCCTTCAAGAGAAAATAGATGCTAGAAAATTAAACCTCACCACAAGCCTACCCCCTCAGGGTCCACAACCAAACCCTGCTAAAACTATACCTCGCTTCAAATTTTCCCCAGTCTCTACCAAGGAAGTGGAGGAGATTATAACCTCCCTCAAACCATCCAGATGCCAAGTAGATTCTTGCCCAGCCACCATAATCAAAGAAGCAGCCTCTGACTTAGCCCATTTCATCTCCACCTTAATGATTTCATCATTTGACTCTAGTACTGTCCCTACAAACTTAAAGGACGCCTGGGTCCTCCCGCTCTTAAAAAAAACCTTCCCAAATCTAAACAATCCAACTAATTACCAGCTGATAACAACGGTCCCATTCTCTTAAAAAATGTTGACAAGGCGGCCTACTTACAGATTCAGACCTACCTTGAAGCCAACTGTCATTTGGGGCTCCACCAGTCAGGCTTTAGACCCAAACACGTAATGGAAACAGCTTTTATCATTTTAAAAAAAACAGATGAATGAGCTAAGGGACAAAGGGAGATTTGCTCTCCTACTCCTATTAGACCTCTCGGCCGCTTTCGATTTAGTGGACCATAATGTCTTCTGCAAGCATCGGCCTACAGCCACCCACTTCTCCCGGGAACAACAACCTGGATTCAATCATTTTTAGACAATCGCTCCATGAGACTCTTCTCCACTATGGCCTCAGCAGAGCCGACACCTTTATCCTGCGGAGTACCACAAGGCTCGTGTGCATCGACTAACATGTATAATATTTTCACAAAGCCTCCCTTCAACGATTTAGATAATCTGGGTGTCACCTACACCAACTATGCAGATGACACCCAGATCCTCATGCCCATGTCAGACGATTATGACACTGATTCCACCTTCGTGAATAATATCTACCTTATTATTCAAGCGTGGATGGCTACACATGGCCTCTGCTTAAACGATGAAAAGACAGAGCTCCTCCTCATAGGAGCTCCAGCTAGACTAACCAAACTAAGCAACCAATTTCAGTCCTTCAACATAGACGGTATCAATATAAAAGTGGCCAAGGAGGTAAAACATTGGGATTCTATCTAGACTCAGTCCTGAATATGAAAAGACAAATGAATGCTACCTCCTCGGCCACAGCCTACACCTGCAAGCTTATCCATGCTTGTAAACCTTTCCTTCCACAACCAGTTGCATTACTTTAGCCACAGCAATTATTCTCTCGAAATTAGACTATTGTAATGCACTCTATCTCGGGTCAAGCAAACACAACATCAATAAACTTCAAACATTACAAAACAATGCTCTCAGAACTGCACTAAGTATCCCTAGAATGCAACATATCTCTGAGACTAAACGTAACTCCAATTGCCTCTCAGTCAGGGATAGAATACAGTTCAAAGCATTAACCCTTACCCACAAATACTTGGCTAATTTGGCTCCCAAATACTTAGTTCACAGGTTCACTAAAACTACCTCTGAATGCCCTACTGTAACTACACAAATACACTGCCTCAAGGTCCCAAGGTATGAACTCAAGAAAGTAGGGGCCAGCAGCTTTCCTGTCATGGCGGCACAGCTATGGAACTCCCTGCCTACATCCTTAAGATCAGACCCTTCCTTCTTCAGCTTTAGAAAAAAAGCCAAAAATTGGTTCTTTTCTTGGGATCTTTAACCGGTCCCCTAGGAATACTCATGCTCTCGAATATATTACCATGCCGTCTGTAAATAATGTTCCTATTGCTAGAACTGTTAATGAACAATCTTGCCTAACAACCATCTATAATTGCTAGTAATGTTTATTTTGAATCACATTCATAAAGCTGAGGCCAGAATCCCGCACCCTATGCCATTAATGGTCACTAGAAATCATGTTCATGAAGATGCGCCCACATAAAGCATCAGAATTGACTGCTACGACTGCCCCCACAAAATACACACACATGCATGAAGTGCATTCAATCTCACACTCATACCTTAGCATTGACACACTAAGTCCAACAGATACATGTACATACACACCACCACATGCCCCACCCACACACACACTCACTCACTCGCTGACAGTAATGTACACATACATACCAGCACATACTCACACAAAACTCTTTTAAACGCACACCCTCTGACACAGAAACACACACACAGCATGCACTACACTCAAACATGCATACACTACAAAGCCACATTTTTCTTTAAAAAAAAAAAGCGACTTTCCTTGCGTCTTCTGTTCTCTTTGGGTGAGGAGGGAATCGGTAGGAAAGAAATCCAAGCACTGGTGTGCCCCTGAAGGACTTGAACAGATAGAGGATACTGGGTGCTCATCAAGCACCTTGCTTGCTCAGAAACCCTGGAATCAGAGAGCCATATGCACCGCACACTCTGGTGCATATATACTTTTTCTTAAATTCAATTAAAGCCTGCATTGCCTGTGAGAGTCAGAGGGTACGAATCAGGCACTGAGGGGTTGACCATCCCCATACGCCCTGGCTCTGCACCTGATAACATGATTTGATGCACACTGATTCCGTCAGTATGCTCTGGTACGCCCTGAGGGTTGGAGACCCATCATGTTGCAAAACTTTCCAGATTGGTACAAATATGGTCCTGGTGTACAGTGACACTAAGGGCTAGCCACGCTACATGCACAATGTGCTGGTGGAAACAAATTATGAAACATGGCTGCCTGCACAGTACCGTTTTTGAGACTGCCAGATGGAATGGTTAGGGGGTAGCTTTCAAACTGGTTGAATATACTATCTGTAGAGCTGGTGACTGCCTTAGTAGGAGGCGGTTACTGCGATCACATATGATCCTTCAGTTAGCTCACGAGATAACTCTGCTGTCTGAGGCTTGAGCCTCTTGCTAGAATGAGGGGTAGCTCTGTCATGGAAGACACAACAACCCGTGAAGGTCTCGGAGCCCATCAGATCTGCAGAACCCGAGTGATGGCGCTTGCATCTGAGGGTGAAAGTTCTGCTTAGCCTGCCACATAGCTGTGCTACTTGAGGCCAAAACCTTGACGAGGAGAATTTGAGAAGAGGGCTTTCAGAAGCGATGTTCAGCCTCTACAGCGGTCTGTCATCCCACGCCCACGAGACTCCCGAATTCTTTTGCTTTTCCTGGCCAAATAAGACTGGGCGGGGCAACTTCCAAGTTCCATTTTTTTGTGTGAACAGAATGGGTGGAGGGCATGTTTGCTGTGCTGATGAAGTAGGTGTCCGAACTCTGAAGAATAGATTTTGTTGGCAAATGGTACCCCTTGCACAAAGACAGAGAGGACAACAACATCACATAATGTCAAAGCACTGCTGAAAGCACATGCCCTTTCCCACAACTGCCAGAGACACACCAGGAGGAGAGGAAACAGGATCTGGTGTTAGGCAGGGCAGTCACTGGTCCATCTCGTCTCTCTGCCTCTGTCTCTCCCTCTCTCTCTCTCGCTCTCTCTCGCTCTCTATCCCTTCTCTCTTTCTCTCTCTCCTAAAATGCACTATTTTCATAACTAAGACCGCCCAGAGCAATACCCCTCAGACTATCACCCCATGACCTGACCCCCATCCCAGGGACGTTGTTCTAGATCTGTCAATGCTAGGGGTTGGGGGCTGGGCTGCCCTGGCAGCACCATGCTCTACCTGGGGCACCCAGCAGTAGGGATGTGAGGCCGCCCTCTGCATCTGATGGCTGCACCAAGACCATGGTGCTGCACCTCACATATAAAGATGGCACTGGGCATATGAGGCTGCATATGGCAAACATGGCAGCACTTTGCTGTCTAATGCTGTCGTGGGATAGAATGGCAGTAACTGGACATGTGATGCTATACTCTAAACATCATGCATGCAGCTGGCATGTGAGGCTTTATCTGCCATTCGAATGTAGTGTGAGGGCCTTTGGGGCTGCATTTGGTATATGATGACAGCACCATACATATGAGGCTGTGCCTTACATGTGGTGACCATTCCAGGCACGTGAGCCGTTGCCTGGCACAGGGTGTCAGTACTTGGGCCTTTCATGATGCTCGGGGCATATGATCGTGAGCTTTGTGCATGGGTGACTGCATGTTTCCTACGACTTCACCCTGCACGAGCGTCTATAACTGGCATAAAATGGAGTAACTCACCATGTGAGGCTGCACTGGCACGGGACGGCAGTGTTGTGGCCAGAGTTGCTTCTAAAGGCTGTGCCACTGGCATATTATGACTTCACCCATTGCATACCAGTTAAAATATTGTTGGAAACTTAAATATTCTTTTGCCCGCCTCTGTAACTGATAGATGTGTATTAACCTCACACTTACTGCAATTTCCTTTACATCAGTGATGTCACTTCAAGAGATATGATCAGAGTCAAAGGTCACCATGCACCACCACTTCCTATCATGATGTTGGGTTCAAATGTCATGCAATGTCACTTCCTTTGAGGCCTGGGGTGTTGCTAGGCTGGAAAAGACCCGGGGCTATGCTAATGTCAGGACTGTCAGTACTCGGGGTTAGCTATAGCCTTTTGCTTGTAGCTCCTGAGTTTTAAACCCGGGCTACAACCAAAAGACTGGGGGCTATAGACCCCTAAGCCCCCCCCCCAGTAACACCTCTGTTTGAGGCAATCTGGTATGTGATGTCACTACTTCACCCATGTCAGTGAAATAACGTTCCAGAGGGAAGGAGAAAGACGAAAAGGAGCACAGTAAAAAAAAAGGGGGTACAAAGAGAGGGGGACAAATGAAGGCGGAGCAGATGAGCGGTAGAAACAGTCTTGCAGAGTAAGGGAAGAGAGAACAGTTGCGTGTGATGGAACAGAAAGAGATCTAAAAAGGTGAGAAAAGGTCAGAGAGAAGTGAACATGCATTGGTTAATGAAGGCACAGAAAGAGGGAATGAAAAAACGAAATTAGAAATTGGAAGAAGGAAATAACAGAACAAAACAAAAAGCAGTACTAGAGGAAATAAGAGCTAGGTGATAGTGTGCGAATGAGGGCGAGCAGGAAGTGGGGTCTTGGCAGGCAGAGAGACAAGAACGAGTTAAAAGAGGCAAGAACAAGTAGAATAGGAAGAATTTAAAGAGGCATCTGGAAAGAGCCGAAGAGTAATGCGCATGTCCAAAAGGGTGAACGGAAAGAGAGACAAGCGACTCTAACTTCAGAGGGAAATAATCGGGTCGAGCAGAGAACCTTTGAGAGTGAGAAGGGAGGAAAAGACAGAGGATGAGTAGGTCTGGGAAAAGGGCATGAAAGAGAAATACGGCCAAAGCGAAGAGCTGCAGCTATCAGATGAAAAGGAAGACTTTAAAACAATGGTGTTAAACCCTCAGTGGGCACTGGCACGTGAAACCACCTTCTATCACTGAGACCCGTGCCGCCCCTCGCGAGCCAGTGACCTTCATCACAGACACGTCCCGCAGAGCGCAGAGGAGAAGAGACCTATGAGTTCACCTTTCGATATTGGAGCTTGAAAGCTTCTCACGTATACATCCAGACACCGTGACCACCCTCTAAAGTGATCAAACGCAGAGAAAGCAACTCGAGTTGTTTATAGGAGATAACTATCACAATTGGGGCAACCCAAACCTCAGCCTCTGCTCTTTACACCAGAGAGAGCGTTGCAGGAGCCCTGAGGAGCACTCGCTGTAATAGCAAATACAGATTCAAGCAGGACTTAAGCAAGAGTAACACTTTATGCATGTTTTCCTGGGTCAACCCTACAAAATCGACTGTGTATCTTTTTACCACAGAACGTGTGCTATAAAATGAACCATGTTAACCCATTATTTAAAAAATGTTCTCAGTGTGAGATCCCACTCCCGAATCCTCCTTGTGTGGGGCTCCCTCACTATGCGCAGCCGCTCAAGCGCATTCCTGGGAAATGTGTGTGTGCCTCCACACTGCTGCAGAGGGTACTGTCAGTGGAGGCAGTGTTGCAGTTTCCCTCTATGGGGGCGTCCAGGCTGCATGACTCCCCTTGGGTCGGCACCCCTCTTTTGTTGATGTCGCTGTGTCCCATTGCCGCCAAAAACCGTGGGGCACTGCAACCGTGTGCAACCAAGTGACAAAAACCTGTATGTTCCGCTGAACGACTCACTGATAATTGGATTAGTCAAGTTCCAAATCTAGAAGAGGGAAATACGAATGTCTGTATCAGCACAACCAACTCAACAAAAGAGGATCTTCTATCTAAAAGACTCATATACTAGGACTGTGGTCTGTAATCAATTATGGACTTACCCTGGTGATGAAAGTGCAGCGCAATTCACCAGCATTGGCTCGATGTATGTCCTTCAAGTAGGAAGCTACAAATGTCTTAGGGCCTCATTACACGGAAGGCGGTAATGGTTAACGGCCACCGTTAATGGTAACGGTGACCGTTAACCATTACCGCCTTACTACGAGGTCCCTTAGCGGGTTGGTGCTTTAACGCCTGCTTTTTGCAGGCGTTAAAAACCAACCCGCTAAGGGACCTCGGAGCTAATTACGGCACCGCAAAATTGAGGTGCCGTAATTAGCGCCTTCCCATTCCCATAGAGCCCTATGGGGCAGAAATGGGAATGGGGAGGGGCAATGGTGGAAGGGGGATTTACCGCCCCACCAACCTTGGAATGGGGCGGTAAATCCCCTTTCCGCCAAGGCGGTGCCGGTATTTTACCGGCATGAGCCATGGCGCTAATAGCGCCATGGCTCACCGCCTTCCGTGTAATGAGGCCCTTAGTATCTAAATAAGGGCGTCAAAAGGACAATGGGCCTCATTACAACTCAGGCGTTAAGGGTTAACGTCGTCGTTAACCCTTAACGCCTGATTCCGATTTTAACGGCTGCTTCTAGCAGCCGTTAAAATCCATGGCGCTAAACCGCCTTGGTGCTAATTACGCCACCGTAATTTGCGGTGGCGTAATTAGCGCCTTCCCCACTCCCATTATGCCCTATGGGGCAAACATGGGAATGGGGAAGGGTAAAATGGGAAATGGGGATTTACCGCCCCACTCACCTTGGAATGGGGCGGTAAATCCGCCATCCACCATGGTGTAAACATAGTTTACACCATGGTGGTAAAGTTGGCGGACTTACCGCCTGGATCGTAATGACCCCCAATGACACTCTAAATATGTGCATGCGCAGTGCTAGCATCTTCCATAGCAGGTGCAAATAGTCATTTATTTAGTCTAGAATGCAAACTCACAAACTATAAAATCCAATTATCGGTGAGTCATTCAGCGGAACATACAGGTTTTTGTAACTTGGTTGCACACGGTTGCAGTGCCTCACGGTTTTTGGTTACTTTTTGTTGGTCCAGTCAATAACTCATGAACACGTTCGGTGTAATTTCACATTCACTGTTAAGGTATCGTTAGGTGATTTAGGCAACACTTACCTATGCCCAAGGGTCGCATGAACCCCCATTACTGATCCAATTGGGAAGACACTCATGTAATTTTTGAACCCCCATTACTGATCCAACTGGCAGTTCACTCATGTAAAAAAAAATGCAAGAAGTAACAACTCATCCACGTTAAGCATTTTGTGATATTCACAGAGGATAGGGAAAGCACCCTTGTAATCAACAGGTCTAATCATGTAGACACTCGTCATACGACGTTGTTGAATATTGTGTATTTGTCTCATCTCTCCTGCACGCGTCCGTCCATCCTGATACGGATTCACTGAATGGTATGTAACCATCCCTATGTAACTTTTTCTGACAAAAAATGCTTTCATTTATGTATACTTTGCATATCCACGCTATATGGCAATACTTTGGCAATCACATTTAGCTGTATCAATCTTTCTATTTAACATGTGTGTTTTATAGTATAACAGCCTTGAAGACGGCCGACTGGTCGAAACACGTGTCAGCTGTGTGAATAAACCGGACTTATCACATAAGATTAGTGTGATTTGCACATTGTATATAGACTCACAGACCTACTGCTGTTAGAGAAAGATAATTTGGGGTCTTATAACGGAATGGCAACAATTACTTTCATTGCATGTAAATTGTATGTCTTTCTGCCTAGTTGTTCACAAGAAGTGTGCAGTAAAATGTACAATTTGAACTAAATATATATTTATATATATATATATATATATATATTTCTTTTTTTTTTAATTTTCACGGGAAGAACTTTTCACAAACACAACATCATTGGTTGGAGCTCCTTCCTTTTTTTGGATCAATTTCACAAATTCGTGGGAAATATGTACACCCCTCCAATGAAATGAAAAACTCTTGTCTGAATGCCAATGCCCCCTCAGGTGTCAGTCGGCCCAATGGCTCCAAAACCTGCCCCTGACATGTGGCATGTCCCCCAAGCAAGGAGACGCAGTTTGGGAAATAACTATGCACTGGTTTACACACGTCACTCACATCCGGCACTAGACCAAAACAAGCTAATACAATGTGGGAACCTATGCAGAAATTCATGCAAACATTAACTTTCATATCAGTTGTGGCCAGGGATGTCACAAGAGAAAAGGGATGGCTCAAGAAGAGCAGGAGTGTTTTACTAGAGACAAACTCTCCTCTCACAGTCAGTTAACCTGTTCAGAAGAAGGGTGATGAAAGCCACTAATACCTGAACCCACTTCCGAGCACTACCCACTTGTGAAGAATACCAAAATACTGTGATAGCGGACCACATGCCTGCTAAGCCTCCACACTAGAATCCCCCAGCTTACCCAAACCTAAGCATCAGGTTATCAACAAAGCCACAGAACACAGCTAGTGGAAAATAATCTAAGCAAGGCCTACAGGAGGACATCTCCATTACCACATAATCCAACCCCACACCAAACTACCTCGGGACTACAGGAGGATTTCACCATTACTACACAATCCAACCCCACACCAAGCTACCTCAAGGACTACAGGAGGATCTCACCATTGCCACACAATCCAACCCCACACCAAACTACCTCAAGGACTACAGGATGACATCACCATTACCACAAAATCCAACCCCACACCAAACTACCTCAAGGCCTACAGAAGGACATCACCATTACCACACAATCCAACTGCAATCCAAACTACCTCAAGGCCTACAGGAGGGCACCACCATTAATACACAACCCAACCCCACACCAAACTATCTCAAGGACTACAGGAGGACATCACCTTTACCACAAAATCCAACCCAACACCAAACAACCTCAAGGACTACAGGAGAACATCACTATTACCACACAATCCAACCGTACACCAAACTACCCCAAGGACTACAGGAGGACCTCACCATTACCACACAATCCAACCCCACACCAAACTACCCCAACGACTACAGGCGGACATCACCATCACCACACAATCCAACCCCACACCAAACTACCCCAAGGACTACAGGAGGACCTCACCATTACCACCCAATCCAACCCCACACCAAACTACCTCGGGGGCTACAGGATGAGCTCACCATTACCACACAATCCAACCCCACACCAAACTACCTCAAGGACTACAGGAGGACCTCACTGTTGCCACACAATCCAACCCCACACCAAACTACCTCAACGACTACAGGGTGACATCACCATTACCACACAATCCACCCCACACCAAACTACCTCAAGGACTAAAGGACGACATCGCCATTACCACACAATCCAACCCCACACCAAACTACCTCGGGGGCTACAGGGTGACATCACCATTACCACACAATCCACCCCACACCAAACTACCTCAAGGACTAAAGGAGGACATCGCCATTACCACACAATCCAACCCCACACCAAACTACCTCGGGGGCTACAGGGTGACATCGCCATTACCACACAATCCAACCCCACACCAAACTACCTCAAGGACTACAGCAGGACATCACCATTACCACACAAATCAACCCCACACCAAACTACCTCATGGACTACAGGAGCACATCACAATTACCACACAATCCACCCCACACCAAACTGCACCAAGGACTACATGAGGACATCACCATTACCACACAATCCATCCCCACACCAGACTACCTCAAGGACTACAGGAGGACATCCCCATTACCACACAATCCAACTGTACACCAAACTACCTCAAGGACTACATGAGGACATCACCATTACCACACAATCTAACTGCAATCCAAACTACCTCAAGGCCTACAGGAGGGCACCACCATTAATGCACAATCCAACCCCACACCAAACTACTTCAACGACTACAGGAGAACTTCACCATTGCCACATAATCCAACCCCACACCAAACTACCTCAAGGACTACATGAGGACCTCACCATTGCCACACAATCCAACCCCACACCAAAGCACCTCAAGGACTACAGGACGACATCACCATTACCACACAATACACCCCCACACCAAACTACCCCAAGAACTACAGGAGGAACTCACCATTACCACACAATCCAACCCCACACCAAACTACCTCAAGGACTACAGGACGACATCACTATTACCACACAATACACCCCCACAGCAAACTACCCCAAGAACTACAGGAGGAACTCACCATTACCACACAATCCAACCCCACACCAAACTACCTCAAGGACTACATGAGGACCTCACCATTGCCACACAATCCAACCCCACACCAAAGTACCTCAAGGACTACAGGGTGACATCACCATTACCACACAATCCACCCCACACCAAACTACCCCAGGAACTACAGCAGGACCTCACCATTACCACACAATCCACCACACACCAAACTACCACAATTGGAAAGGAGAACTAGGGAGCTCTAGTAAGATGGCAGAGTGGTGTAATCTATGTTGAGGATTTGATTTATACTGCGCTCCAAAAAGCACAATGAATTCCTCATATAAAACCGCAGAACACGTTACATTCACTCTCATCAGAAAGCAACACTGTGCCTGCAAGCGGTGGCCCAGGAAATCCTGCCAATAGGACATTTCAATGTACTTATCTACAGTGATGAGAACAAACACACAAAGACCTAGTAGAGATTAGAGCCAAGATCTTGATAGATGGAAATCACCAGTCACTCAGCTGGCCACACGCTGGGCTTAGCCCTTGCATATAACACCATCAGTAAATCTATATTAAAACAGAAAAACTAAAGAGGGGGGGTCATAGCTGCCAACACATAGTACAATGTAGTACAACCTGAAGCAAATTGCCACCCCACTTCCCCGCTGTTAGCCCCCCATTCCCTTGGTTGATTGTAAAGTGTTCTGTTGCGTCCCAAAACTAGGTCTGTGCTCAGTCAAATACCTTAATAATACATCATAATAATAATATCAACAACAGCAATAGTATTATTATTATTATTATTATTATTATTATTATAAGTAATAATAATAATGATGATGACTGGGAATATGCAACCCTTATTTCACTTATTCAAATGCCACGAGTAAGTAATAGGAATTATTCAAGATTTTCTGCGACTTCTTGACAAACTTTAAAAATTAGTCCCTTTACACCACACAACAGCACTACAAGGATTCACGGTCAAAAAGTAAGCATTTCACAACCCTAAAGGCCAAAGTGAACACCCCCCGGCCACTCCAAGTGTATCCCCCTAGCAACAACCCTTCCCGACGCTTCATTCCCCCTTTGGACCAGCAACTTGTGGACAGAAACAAAATGAGCAAATAAGATGGAATCATCCAATCTACCTGCATAGACCTCCCCGGCAGCGCGCGCCCGCGCAACTAGCACCGAGGGTTTGGATGAATCCCTTCCACAAGTCCACCATCGCCTGAAACTCACAAACGGCAGGTTGTGAGGTACAAGCCAACTGACACCTCGTGTCAATCCTCCCATAACCAAGCAAACCCCCAGATGGATGAACCCAGGGGTCTTCCTGAATATGTGGAAGAACAGAGCCTATTCCACAATCACAGCAGGGCAGCAAACCCGCCAGAGCAACACAGGCAGGATCAGGCAACGTTTGTACAGGATCATGTCTGCTCCCCGCACATTGGCAGTCAGGCAGCACTTGGCCTCCTCCCCATCGCTGCAGTACATCATACCTTAACATGCAGCACTCATTGAGTGGTTGAAATACACATGCAGATACACACGCGCATCCAATGGCAACCATAGGCACAGCTCTAGCTTCTAGTCATACTTCTAAAGACAATGGCGACAAAGCAGAATTGGATTACTCAAATCCACCAAGAGCTCAGGGATCCACCTGATCTACATTCCTGTTCCACATTGGTTGGTGCCTATTGGCACAGGTCACTTAGGAACCTAAATGGCGACCCCTAGTGTATCATTTTGATACCCGCATACACCACCATTTTGAGAATACAACTTTGAGGCAGGCTAACAGCACAGGCCTCTTGCACCGTACCTACTAACTGCGCTAAGGAAGCTACCTCTGCCTCAAAGTTACCAACAAAGAGGTTCTACCACCACATGGCACAGACGGAGAGATGCTATCCTTATCCTGGTCACAACCTTGCTAACAACCTCAGCGCCTACACAAAATGTAAAGATCCCCAGAAGGATTTAACTTGCTTGTTTCAAATAAAAGCAGTGCTCAAGGGCATGGATTTCACATTATCCATGCCCTGGAAGATGACACTACTGCTGCGGGATCATTACTGAGTCAGAATGGCCAGATCACAAGCCCTTATGCCCCTACTATCGCCGGGCCACTGCATTTACCTTATGTTTTTTATTTTCTTATTTTTTTTTATATTGTGTTATGGTTCATAATAAAAACACACACAATTTATTCCATCTACAATATTGCCCACTAAAACTAACAGATGCAAACATTTCAATAGCACACGTTTAGACAGTTACATTAATAGTCTTAAAACATATTTCACATACATTGCGTAAGGACAGTGCACACAAAGCGTGTAGAGTTACAGCCAGACGACTTGTTGGAGACACATGAATACACTACAGAGAGAAGTGTTCAAGGAAACATATGGGGTAAAACTCAACTCTCACTATTATAAGGGATGGGGTGAAGCACTTCTCAAAGATAAAATCGAAAAACGAAGCATTAGTATACCTTACTAACACTCATAGTTACATTCCACAAGACGCTACACAGGGACAAACACAAAATGCCTGATCTATACATAAAACATTGCAAAAGAGCCTATTATATGGCTAAAGTGTAAGCAGCAGAGCACAACAGCTTGTCTGTGCAAAATCTGTCTTTGGTGCACTATAAAGGGACAAAAATGGGTAATCAATCTAAGACACAATTGGAGTGCAGAAGTCCAAAGTCACTAATTCAATTCCCCAGTTGAGCGGAATCACTCCCGCAGGCTCAACAAGAAATCGGCTAAACGTGGAATATCACCCAATTGTGCAAATATCTCCTTTAAGAAAGTGATTAGTGCGATTGTGAGAGATAATTGTTTGCCATTCATAAATCTCCCCCAAAGGTCATGCAAAATTACATCTGAGGAAGAGTGGATACATATTGCAAAATAAAATAACTTTCTCTGTATTAAGTAGGGACAATCTAGAATTAAATGATGGAGTGTTTCCACCTTATCTGTTTCACTAAGTCGATATGCACGCCTATCTCGAGGTAATCCTGGTTGAGGACCACCACCTCTAGTGTATGAGGACAATTACACCTGAATCTTAGGCACCATGTTCTATGGTTCCAGGAAACATATTGGCATACATAAGCCATTGGGGACATGGAACATGGAAAGCTATTTATATACTCTTTATAGCGCATTCAATTAGTTAGGCTTTCTCTGTTTTCTGTGTAATCCCACTCTCTAAGCTTCTTCCTCATTAACGAGGGGTGAGATTCAAAAGTCAATTCCTGCCTCAACTAAAAATCTTTCAGATGTCTTCATGGACTCTTTGAAAGGGGGCATCCAAATCTAAATGGAAGACATCCCCCAACTTTGAAAAAAGGGATTCCCATCTTTCCACTTTAATCTTAGTAAAAAGAAGAAATGTATTCTATTGATACGTGGTCCAGCATGAATTTACCTCCTGCTCTAAGCAAATTACGCCAATAGGTAGTGAGGGGGCAAGACCCAAGACTACACACCTAATTTTCCCGTCAGAAACATGAATTCATTTCCTGTTCTTAATAGGTAACTGCTCCAGGCAATACATAACAGTTGGAGTAACTTTGGCTATGTAGAATTCTATTAGGGGCCTTAAGGAATAGTAACAATATTTGGCCTGAATGATCTTCATCGTCAGCGATTAATAAAAGACTCAATCCTGGACCCCATGTTCCCCTTCATGATGCCTAGTTGATTCTTGTTGGCAAAGATAAACCCCAAATAAACTAAATGTTCAACTTACTCTTTTGTTTTTCGGTTTGCATACCACCTAAAATGTGTGTACTTCGACTTTTTATACTAGATCAACATTCATGACGGATCAGGATTGATCTCTAGTCTGTTTTCCATTGCATTCGTCAGGACCTGATGTAAACATATCTGTACACCACTGGGGGTGGAGTCAAGAAGGATCAGTTCATCAGCATAGGACATCCACTCAACCTCTAATAATCCTGATTTAGGTGGAAATAGGGGAGACTTCTGGAGAGTTGCCTGAAGATCCGAGATGTACAGATTGAACAGGGAAGGGACAAACACATGCACTTATCTTAAACCTATCTCAACCGGTATATCCATTGAGAGCGCCCCATCACATTTCAAATGAACTCTTAGGGTATTATCAAAATAGAAAAGCAATAACATATTTAAAAGACCTAGCAGGATGCCCCAGTTAGATAACAGACCAAAGATGTCCTCTATCCACTGTAGATGACAATTCAAGACTTGCCGAGTAGAGAGGCTCTCCCATCCCCTTACAAGCCTTAGTTTGGCATAAAGTGTAGATTAGTAAATTTAGGGCGGCCCCCATATCCCTCTGAAACATGTTTGATGAATGCCCAGCCTTTTAGTACTTTCCATCCACCTAACCAGGTCACCTTGCTGCTCCTAGTCTCTCTCTCCATACTAGGCCAATTTCTGTTTTTTACCTACTTTTACCTACTTTCAGTCCATTGTTGCATGCACACAATACCTGTTCTCATCTATGTGTAACCCAACTTTGAATATTGTTGGTACTGCGTTCATCTGGGGCAGTGGAGAAGTGCTATGGGTCATGGCCACCTGAGTGACTTTGACTTCCAAGGCCTCCTAGTACACTACCATCCCAACTCGAATAGTATAATTCATGCACACAGAGTCTCCACTTGTCTGACTGGGCAGTGGGACCCTCTAAGGGATATGCAGTGTCCCTTATGCCCCCCACATTTAAGCATAGTGTATTAGTCATGTGTATAACATGTCTCTCTGCAGCAGACCTGGAAAATCCATCAAACTACCCTGAGGGGTGTACTTATATAAACCTCCCTTTTTGATCCAGGTGGTCTTACCCCTGATACTGGAGCAACATTGAAAGCCAGGCCCTCTGTGTGGATGCCATCCGAGATAATCTATTTTTGGGCAATTCCAAAATGTGGGCACCAGTAGGTTTTTAACACTATTTTGACTACTGGTGTATTTCCTGAGCCTTGGAAGGCTGCTGGCATTGGGCCCATATTCAAGAGGTGAGATAGAAATGAAACCGGTATTTACCGCCCTGTTTCTCTCATTAGTGGCATCTGCAATATATTCTGCAGGGTTCTACTCTATGGGTTTTTGGATTATATGGAGGAGGGAGACTTTTGGGGCATACCCGATGCGGTTTTCGCACAAAACCAGGGGCAACAGAGCAAAGTTTTAGTCTGATCCTGGTGTGGAGTAGGTAGACCTTTCTATGGAAGGGCCTCCATTTTAGTTGTGTGCTAGAAGAGCAGCAGCAATGCTGTGAACAGTGTTCTACTGTGGGAAGCCCTCAAGAAAATAGGGTTTGAAGAAACATATGTTATGGTTCAAGTCCTGTGGAACTGGTTGGTAGACAGAGGGCATGAGGTTATGTAGCGCTACCCAGAACAGATAATTAAGGCAGACCCTTTGAGAATCAGGGAAGTGTTCCGTAACCATGATGAAGCAATGCTAATGAAGGCCTTGTCGTCACGTAGACAGGATTTGTATTTCTCCCCAATGCAAGCCAGATTCTGAGAGCCATATCTGGAGCATATTCTGGATGCTTGGGATTGCACGTGACTGCGTGACGGAAGGTCAGTGGGAGCACCATTTCATTTTTTGTTTTTCCGTGTTTTTGTGCACCAATTTCAGGAAAATCTGGACTAAGCTTCTTCTGGTTAAATCCTAAATTCACGGGGTCTCGTAAGCCCTGCTGTGGGCTAAGGGCACCACATCCTGGGTTGTCACTTTTGGTGTTGCCATCTTCCTGGTTAGGCATGGAATATTGAAGCTGGGATGGGGAACGAGCCCAGAATACAAGGCTTGATGATTGATTTGGATTTGACTATTGGTATTTATTCAGCATTCTGTTGAGCTATTAAGTATTATGCTGACGGACTGCAAGCAATCAGTATTCATTCTGGGTTTAGTATTAACTTTTACTTAAGCATTTCCTATTGAACAATGTATTTTTCCTGTGTTTGCAACAGCCTTAGTAATCAATAAACTTCAACTTCACTTGGTATTAAAATATTAAAAGATATCTGTATATTCATTTATATAAATGTGTCTATATATATATATATATATATATATCGGTCGTAGGAGAACATCAGTAGCTGTGGAGGTGAATTGTGCAGGGAACCAGAGTGCCCCCATTCCATTCAGTGCTGTTTATGTTTAAGGTACTGTGAAGGGTGGAAGCTCCAGGGTCCTATAGGGTGCTGCACCAGGGTGATATAGACCTGGCTTTGGATTGCCACACTGTGGGCTACTCCCCTTCCTCCCCCATCTTGGGCGTTTGGGAGTGAGCAGGTTCCCTGCAAACCTAATGACCACAGCTACCATATTTCCTTGCAGCAGAGTCAACATTGATTGATTACACCTGCACTGGCTTTTTGCTGCAACTGAGACAGCCTCCCTGATGTGATAAGCACAGAAACCGGTCGGAGGAGCACATCAGTAGCTGTGGAGGTGAATTTTGCAGGGAACCAGAGTGCACCCCTTCCATCCAATGATGTGTATCCCTAAGGTGGCACCCAGTCTACTACAGCGGGTGCTTGTGTAGGTCCAGGGAGACCATTAACTCATACAAACAATGCTGTGTCTGGCGAAGAAAGTGAAGCAGCACAAGCTCCTCAACAAAGCTCCACAAAACACAAGCACTAAGAGGTCACATGACCAAAGTCATTTTGTATTCTGTTTTCACTTTGAGGAACTTAAAAACAATCCGTGAACCTTAGGCTGTAAAACAAGCCTGATGAAGTGCCCGTGAAAGGGATGGAATGCGTGGCACTAGAACAGTGGCTTTGAAGCTAGCAGCCAGTTCTGTAAATCCATGCCGACTTTTGTTCTTATGATGTTTTATCACTAATAAAAGTTATGTTCTAGCACTACCTGGGATTGAGTGCTTGTGTTTTGTGGAGCTGTGTTACTTATTTAATCACTTCCTTTGCCAGACACAGCGTTGTATATGTGTGTATATATATATATATATAAATATATATATATATTTCACTCCATCATACTATGTACATTTTTTATGTAACTCATTTGGGAGATGTGTCATTATAACCCTCAGTACATTGATCCTGCACTGCCATTGGACTGACTGCTGGGTTATGCAAGTATGTATAGCCTGGAACTCTCATGTAACCTACAGATTATTTGCCCCTCGCATTGCCGGGCCGTCATCTTCTGAGTCCTCCTACCAGGCTGCCTTCCTGTTCTCTCAAGCAAGTCACTTGAACCGGCTTGACAAAAGTAAATAAACAAATAAACACTACTAATACAGGTGATTTACAGTACCCAGAGCCAATTTCCCAAAACTGCCCAGGTGGATATTCCTATATTTGAGCATCTAGCAGGCCAAGACCGCCACCATAAACCATGTTAATTGCGTTTGCTATTCTAAGGCTTTTAACTCTGTCTTCAGGGTCCTTAACATCCGGTACGGACCGCTGGACTGGCTCTATAAAGCTGAATCCTAACATTAGAATGTTGGAGGGTCATTGTAAACAAGGGGTTGGTAGATGGCCTTAATCACTGTTACAAAGCATGACCTCTTTCCTTACATTCCACATTAATTCTGCATGGTCAATGATCACTACAGGTTTGCAAGCACCTGTTCCAACAGTTTCTTATATTTCTAAGATATTGGGCTTCATTCCGAGTTGGGCCCAAAGGTATTACCGGCACCGGTAAGGACACTGGTGGCGGTAATCCCTTTGCACCCTATTCCGAGGTCCCTTAACGGGTCCCTCCTTTAACGCCTGGTCTGACCAGGCGTTGTGGATGGGACCCGTTAAGGGACTTCGGAGCTAATAACGCTACCGCAATTTGCGGTACCGTTATTAGCTACTTCCCCATTCCCATTGAGCCCTATGGGGACTCAAATGGGAATGGGGAATGGTTTGGTGAATGGGGATTTACCAGTCTCGCCAAGGTCGGACTGGACCGGTAAGTCCCCCTTTCACCAAACCGGAGTCGGACCGGAATGGGAGTTAGTCATGGCGCAAATGGCACCATGACTACCACCATACTCGGAATGAGGCCCATTGTCTCCTGTTTTTGTGATTTTACCATTTTATTGACGGAGGCAGTTGTGACAAATGATAGTGAGCCTTAACATTGTTATGCGCCTTCTATCTTGCCTTGGGTCAATAACTTGGATGGAGACTGATAAAACCTGTTAGAACCCTCTCCACAGGGGCTCTAATGCCTCATTAGACTCCTCGAATTAATAAAGTATCCAGCTCAGCTACGTTGCATTCCTTCATATTACACTTCTCACACGTGGCTCGAATCATACCAAGCAGAATGAACCCCGCTGGGAGGGTGTTACTCTACCAGGGGGAAGCAGTTGTGGGAGGATTGCGTTAGTGTGAAGTGAGAACGTGTGATTGTCGAGGAAAGAGCTCTGTGGGAGAGGTGACCTGCCCTCCTGTGCAAGGCAGGCCCTTTGTCTAGCAGGCATAGAATTTAGTATATAAGAACATGTCACTCGGGATACGGAAATGATGTTAGGTTTACTGCCATGGGCCACCCATTCCCCTTTACTGACACTATTGATCTTGCTATCTGTAGAGGTAAGTCCTATGGCCTCTGCACCCACCCGCCAGCAGCTCTGCTGGAAGCATCAGTCTTGCTCTTGGTAGGCCTCACAGGCTTTACACGAGCCACGTCTAATGAACTGAATGCCAGCATGGTCTAGGGACCACTGCCTTCACTAGCAGGGCGGTCACCTAGAACCGACTGTAATGGCACTGCCGTCATTCTCCCGTGCGGGAGTCTTGCTGGGTGAAGCCAGTCTACCAGGGCCTCTGTGGGATTGTAGTCTGCGCTTTACTCTACCTTTCAGCATGTTTGTTGGTAAAAGGAAGTACATGTTTCTATGCATACTTTCTCCCACAGGCTAATGTGCCCGGGGCCATCTTTTCAAATCGTGAGCGCATTGATAGGATGAGAGGTGTCATGTGACTGTGGCATGCGTGTGTGCGTTCGCTATTTTTTCTACGCATATCCCACTGCTGTGGAGTCTCCTTCTCTAGAGTCGTTTTGCACATGTCCTTCTCTGTTTCAGTCTGTTTCTTTCATGCAGAAACAACTTGTGTGTCCTATTTTCCAGACAGGTCTTGCTGCTGGCGTGTCCCTTTCCATCTATGGTGCTTTGTGGACATTTTAGCTGCGGATTTACCTAATGTATAGTTTGTTTTACATGTGAATAATATTAGTTCCATGCAGCCAATCTTTGACGTAACTGAAAAAGAAGCGGTCCTTTTGTACCTCAGGGAGACCTATGATTGGTTGAATGGCATCTTGCAAGCATGTGGAATGGTATGTTATGTTATGTTAAAGGTACTTATATAGCGCACCGTCACCAACGGAATTGGTCCCCAGGCTCTCTGGCGGATCTGTAAACAGGAAGGCCGGGTAGGGTTAGTCGGGAGGAGGGGATAAGGAGAGTGGGAGAAGTGGTGTGCTGTTGGCAGCTTCAGCTCGGTATACACAGAGTGCTGGGCTTTGGTGCTAGTATAGGATCAGGCGAGACCTCGAGTGCTGTGGGTGATGTTTATGTGTTGTTGATGCGGTGTCGTAAAGTGCGTGCGGATTGCTGGGAGAGAGATGGTTGTGTGGCTTTGTGTGGGTTAAGTATGCAAAAGATTGAGGGTTGGGTTAGTGGAGTCTGTATCCTGATTCAGGTACTTCTGGTTCCGTTGGAGTTGATTACCTGTGGGTTGGGTTATTGCTGGTTTCTCGTGGGCCGACTCGCTTTGGTGGTGCTGCGCTGATTCAGCTGTATCGTAGTGAGTATTGTTTGGACTGGTAGGTGCCTCTGAACCTTTTTTCGGGTGTGGGACTAGGTAGGTAGTATATATTTTCAGATTATCTAAAGTGACACTGCTCGGTAGAGGCTTTGAATGGTGCAGGGTCAGAGCAGTGTTGATGTGGCGTCCTAGTGCATCCGTCTTGGTGTCTGTCAGTCATTCGTTTCCTTCTGTCCTGACTGTCTTTCCGTTTGGTTCTTTGGTTTCCGTGGGGTGAACATTCTTGGGGGTTTTATTTTGTTGTAGTTTTTGTGTGGTGGGGCATTGTGCTTCCTGCTGTGTATTGGTGGACATTGTGTAATGATGAAATATTCTGTTTCTCACCCCCTGGATGGGGGCTCGTGGTGCAGTGCTTCCTTTCCCTCTCTATATGTTGTCCTTATTTTTTTTTTTTTTATTTGTTTATAGTTCAAAGAACCTTTACAAAATAGCACATTAATACAAACAAAAAAAAAAAGAGAAAAGAAAAAAAAATTCAAAAGACCAAACAGAATACAGAACATCTCATTAAAATTATAAAAGTAGCACAAAGCATTAACACAATTTCTATATGAGAACAACCCAATAAAAACAAGATTTTAACACTGAAATAACGAAATCTCTTTCTCAATTACTTTCAAAAACTCAACCAAGGCAAAGATTAATGCTCTCTCATTTCCTTGCATCAATCGAGTCCAAAGAGATATCATACAATCTTCGTAATTTATATTTATGAAACGTAGAAAATGCTTTGTACGTATATCTCTAAAATGTGGACATTCTAAAATTAAATGTTTAAGAGTTTCCTTCTGTTCGGTACACCTCGAAAAGCGACACTTAGTGACGCCTAGATTAGTTCCTACAGTTCGCCAGAATTTTGTTCGTTCAAGGGTATGAAATTGATTTAATCTAAATCTCATGTAATACATTCTGATTTTATTACACGGAAACAACGCTATATAATCACAACAATCATCTCTTTTGTGAAGGAATTTTGCATATTCCTTATAGGTACTCAAAGTTGATATTTCATCTAGAGTTTTACACCAGTCGTTCGCAAACAATTTATGTTTAACATAGTTAGGACGTATAAGCAAATCATCATTATCGGTGCCCAATTTATTTAAAGTTTTAGCCATGGTTTCAAGGTAGCTGGTGAATGAACTGGATGAGCAACCCTTTGTAAATTCAAAAAGATCCTGGTATAAAGAATTATCAGGATAGTTAAGAATTTTGGAATAGTTTGAGAGAGCCCGCCAGGTAAACCTAGTGGACAAGGAAATCAGTCCCAACTCATGTCTAATGACACAGTTCGGGATTGATATAGATAAACATAAAGCTCTCTTCACTAAAGTACCCTGTATGGAATCAAGTTGCCCATGCAAATTACTGACACAAATATCCATGGCATATAGAAGAATAGGCTCAACCTTCAATGTAAGAAACTCTAATAGCGGAGTCATTGAAAACTTAAACAGCTTATGAAAGATAAATTTCATCTGGCTTAATAGTGGTCTGGCTTTCATCTTTATATATTCCACCCATAAGTTTATGCTATTCGCACTGCTCAGGCGATATCCTAAATAAGTAGATTCTTGTAGTTCACACAGACGAGTCCCCCCGATATTCCAGTTGAACTTTTTGAGTTTCTTATTTTATTTAAAAATCATTATACATGTCTTGGATGGGTTAGGTCGAAGATTATGTTCATACGCAAAATCTGTGAAAATATTTAACTTGTTGTCCTTAGCGCTGTTGGGGATGATTATACTTTAGGGTCATGGTCCCCTTGATGATTCGTCCTAGTGTTTCTGTCTTTGTCTTGCTATGTTTACGTTCTTAAGTCGTATTGCGGCTGTTTCCCGGTTAGTCATTTAGTATGTCGTGGGATATTTACCTTAGGGTTTTTCCCCATTGATTGCTAGGTGTGGATCAGGGTCCCTATGCTCATTGATGTTTTAGTTGTTTGTGTACCCCCGTGGCCAGTCTTTTTAGTTATGACGTGAAGAGCCAGGTTTTGAGTAATTTCCTGAATAATAGGTGGTTTCTTGTGTTACGTATGTACTTTGGAAGGTCGTTCCAGGTTTTCGGTGCTTGGTGAGAGAAGGAGGATCCTCCAAGTTTTCTTTTGTTGTAGGATTTTGGTTCCAGGCGGATGTCCATGCTTGATATGAGCGTTCTTGTTGGTCGATGTAGGTGCAATTTGTCTCTTAGGAACTCAGCGCCTTCGTTGTATACTGTTCTGTGCATAATGCACATTGTTTTGAATTTTATTTGTTGTTTTATTGGTAGCCAATGTAATGTTTTCAGCTCTGGTGAGGTGTGTTCTCTTCGGGGTAGTTTCAGAAGTAGTCTGGCTGCCGCATTTTGAATGCAGATATGATATGATAGGTTATTTATAACTTGCTTAATACCCAGAGGTTTGTAAGTGCTGACCTGGGGAATCGAACCTGTGTTGCTCTCTTTAGTCTTGCTTCCAAGGGAAGCACATTGTCCCTGAGCTATCCTCCCGCGAATGGTGGGTATCACTGTGTGCCTTTTCTGATTTTACATGTTATCCTGTCTGTGAATCTCCCTCTTTGTCTTTGTAGATCATTTTGCAGGCCTTTTCACTGCTGTTTGAACTACTTTAAGTCAGTTTTGCACATGAAAGGATGCTCACAGTTACCTGTAACCACGCAAACATCATGCAACCGGGTTGCCTCTCTTTCTGTAGCATCGTGTGTGGGCATTTGCACTGCTTTTTCCAAGGCCCGCTTCAACGTGGGTTCTCTACCCTGTTGGTGTCTCCATTATCCTCACAGGGATACTCTGGTGTGGGAATCCTCCTTTCCATCCCCTGATCTGCCTGTCTCTTACTCTGGAGACAGGCATGGAGTCTGTCACTGACCTTTTCCCCCAGGAGTGCTCGGCCTATGTCTTGGTTGTTTCTTTCTGACCCAAATCCAGGCTTCTGCTCCACGCAGAGAGAGGTGATCTCCAGAGGCCCATGTCTGTGCTCGGCTTTGGCTGTGGCCGTCCTCCCCGCGTCTCCTCTTTGTTCTCCCCCAGTCCTCAGTCCTCATGCTCTCTGGGTGTAAAGGGGCGGAGAGAGCCGATGGCCCTGATTTTGCTGCTCACTCCGGGCCAGGCCAATGCACCATTGTTTGCCCCACTTCCGCCTCTTCCTGAGTCATGAGAGTGCTGGAGGAAGGCTCCCCTTCCCCTTTTCTCCTTTGTGCCCATCACTCTCCTGCATTCCTGAGACACTCCTGTGCACGCCTCTACCCATGTCTGAGTTTCCCGGATCAATCCTCAGTGCTTCCTGATTTTGGACACTACTTCCATCTTCCTTGGAGCACCCTTCCTCCAATGCATTAGCCTCTGGGCTCCATGGTATCCACGAGCCCCTCCTTGCACCTCCTGGACCACATGGGCCCCTCCTGAGCCAACAGCTAAACTGAAGCTGCATGGCTGGGGAACATTTTGAATTAAGCATAATCACTGGCATTGCTCTGGGCAAACCTCCAAATCATAATTTTTCAGTCTGCCGTGCCATTACAGAAGAGGGGCAGTCCAGCTCCAACCTCTGTGTCACATACCTTCTGCACGCGACAACAGGCAACCACAAGCATTTTAGTATCATTAGGCAGTGTCAGTAAGGTGCAGCTTGGGCTTCCAGGCACAGCAGAATTTGGGCCCATGTCTCGATGTACATGTCCCAATCGGGGTGAAATTTGCAAAACTGCAGGCTAATGGCTGGAAGGGTTTGTATCAGTCATAGCCCCTCGCATTGCTCTCAGCAACCCTACAGACTTCTCCTGAGTCACCAACTGCTACCATCCTGAATTCTTCTTTGGTGTCTCCAATCAATTCATACATTCCCTTGACACCAGTCCTCTCTTCATCACCACTATCTCCCCACCACCACACCATACACCTGTTTAACCCTTCTGTCCTCTAGATGTGGCCCGCCTTGCCCCGTGCTTTGGCCTACCTCCATGGAAATGTCATTGGGATTCAATGACCAGCATCATCTCATCTCCCATTCCAGCTGTGGAGCCTGGTCTCCCCCACATCAGGGTGTCCCAGAAAACCATACTCTCCAGAGCCCTTCCGAGTAATGTGCGTCAGCACAAAGGGTGGAGAGTCGGAGTGGGACCGGTGCTTCTCTCTGGGTGCCAGGACCCTTTGCTGGTTGTCTCAGAGACGACCCCACGGTCTCCATTGCCCTTATTTTCTCATTTCTCTAGCCAGACTCATCTGATTACCCTTGCAATTTCCCCTCTACCCCCACCCAATCATGCCTGGAAGGTCGAGCTAGCACTTGCCTCCCGGGGGATGTGGTTATAGGATGTTTACACCCATCAGCGCACCTTCTTGTTGCTCTGCCACTCCACGTGCACCAAATCCCTTGCACTCAGAGGCATCAACCTGTTTCCGCCACCCTCAGATTCCTTGACTCCTCTCCGGGAGCTTCGGTGCAGGATTCTTTTTGTTAGTCTAGAACCTCCTCTCCTTTGCCCTGGCTCTCTGTTGCCTCCTCTACCTGACTTCCTATGGGTCTGAAGGCCACCTCCTCTCATCATACTCTCCTTCTCCTCATGCACTCATCATATATCCGCACAGGCCGTTTGCACCTTCCTCCGCCCAGCAATCCAATTCAATCCTTCTCTGTGGTCCCTGGCCCACTGTGGCCGGGGTCCCAACTCAGTCCTCTCCGGGAAGTGTGCTGTTTCCTTACTGCTGGAGCCGATGGCTGCTAGGAGAGACTGGGGGATCTGGTGTAGCATCAGAACCTGCAGACTCCCTCTGCTCCCACTGTGGGCCTCAGCTGCCTCACCTCTTGCCTTGCAGGAAGCTGTGCTTCAAGCACACCTGCAGCCCCCGATGATAAACAGTGGCCTGCAAGAGTGTTCCCCTGAAGTCAAGGGTGGGCCTAGAGTTTGCCAAGTCTAGTTTACCCTTCCCCAATCCCAAACTAACAAGTTGGAGGTGCATTATTGCCATAGCCTATCACATTGCCACAACGAGCATAACGTGTATCAGGTAATGTCCCCATACATAATGTGCCCATACATAATGTTGCTGGCAAAAGCCATTGGCGACATTATATATGGTGATATTATGTATGGGGACGGGTTGCAGGGATGTCCCCTGCTCCATTTGCAAAAAATAAATAAATCGGGAGTTGCAGGGGTGTTCCCCACATGTTCAATGTAAAAATGTCTCCGCAAAAAACATCAACTTTTTTGTCAGGGACATTATTACATGGAACCGCATAAAGCTACAAAGCAAGAAGGAAAGGAAGGCTAGGCAAGGAGGGTTATCTACACCACAGTGTCACCCTTATCAGAAGCCCGTGAGCATCCCATGGAGTCATGAAAGGAGAATAAAGGCACAGGTGGGGGCAGTGAAAGAGGTGTAAGGAACTGGACACGAGCCACATTCTAACTCTCCCCATGCCCCACCAAGCGTCTCGTGAATACTTCTAGCAGCCACAAAAGTACAAAAGGGTGCATGGGAGGGTAGGCAATGCGTAATATGCCTCACTTACGCCTCGCTTTGTGCCATAGGCCTTCATTGCCTGGATTCCTTGGCTAACTCTGCTCTTGCGGGCAGGCTGCAATGCACTATGGCCGCCATGTTATGCTTCTCTGGGATACATGTTATATTTTCGAGCCCATGTAATGCTTACGATTTTACGCTCATGTGATGCAATGTTAATGAACCGTTTTGGAAAATAAATGACATTTTTGTTAGAGATTACCCTATCAGGTATTAAGTGGGTTTCATGATTGTGCTCTCTTTTTAGTTTGGGCAATTAGTTTTGCTTGCGACACCTACAAGCCGAAACAATTGCATTAGAGTACAGATAGGGAGAATTGACACATGAGGAGGGACACACAGATTGTAGGTGTTGCTTGGTTATTTGCCCACCCATTGACTGCTCAGGACCATGCTCATCCCTATGGCCATTCCCATCCAGTTTCTGGCCCTCCTTGTCCACAACACATCTTCCTCGGAACTCTTCGAGCTCGATTTAATGCATCCTACTTTCTCTCCTCTTGCTCTAAATGGATGCCTCTGCAAGGCCTTAACTTTAATTTCACCTTCTCTGAGAGAATAGCAGTCATTTTCTTCTGTTGTAAATTAATAAACCCAGCATTCAGATTGACCTCAAAATTCGATTTATCGCTGCATTTCATTATTCTGTAAAATGTAGCCATGCCAGAATAATCCTGAATGTACAGTTCTTCATTAACTTTATTGTAATCTAAGACCTCCTTTTGTATGCAAATGAAAAACTCTCTTTCTGGCATCCGTTTGCGGTCGGAAATCCAGCTATCTTAATCATGTGCACATATCGAACATATCAAAGAGAAGTGACACGAAAAGGAAATACCATTATAAAGGCATTGTCGAGTGCCTGAAATGCCTGACTTACACGCAGTGCAAAAAAAGTGCACAAATAGGCAAAGCCACCGTTATCCGTTTTGCAACCTGTAGCGCAGAAAGTGTAACTGTCTCCCGCATGTTAAGCTTACGGGTGACATTTTCGGGGCAATTCATGCAAAAGAGCCCATTTACCCCGAAAGGGCTGCGTGCCAAGTATGACACGGCGTGCAGAATAAAAAACATGCACCCCGCGTATTCATGGAATTTTCTGCACAAAGTAACTGTATACGTAAGTTGTAAACGGAACGCTGCCGACAGGCCCCCACGCAAAAGAAAACAGCCACTATAGCTTCCTTTCCACTCCGAATACATGGACCCTTCAAATAAGGCGTGGGGTCCCACCTCAAACTGGCCTGCATCTCGGGTACCCTGCGCGGGGTCCCCATACCTGTTGCTGACATCCTGACAACATGCGTACAATGTATCATAAATCGGGAAAAACTTGGAAAATCTGCATGCGAACCCCTGTAAAGCGTTCCTGCACCACAATACACTGCGTACGCGCACATCTAAATTTGACCGGATCCCTGGCTGCGTACACGCACCGTTAAATCCAACATGCAAACCCACCTCCATGCTGTCATTGCTATGCGCAAGTTTGCTTACGCCTGTCTTGGGTGGTGGACAGATGGAGGGATTTGTGTTGGCATTTTGCAGGTGGGAGGTTGACCGGTCACATCCATGAATACACTTTGTCATGCGCGTTTGTGAGCGTGTATGGACTGCCTGTGCGCCGTCCACCGAAATGCCCACTGTTTCCCTTGTTCTTTGTCATTTTCCGAGTTACGCCCCCTACTCCGCTCTCTGTACAGACCGCACAAGGCACTCGACCGCTCGTAGAAATGGGTGGCCGAGCCTTCATGAAGTCCACGCAATGTAGGAAAAAGTGCTGCGCAGTTGATTCCATGAATCGACTAACAGGGTTTTGCACGCAGAATGTCATCCAAGTTCATGATTTTCCACGCAAATAATTCCATGAATCGGCTCGTTATTGTGGAACCCTATGGAGCAGGTGCTTAAAAGCTGTGAATTCCACAGGAATCCATTTGTTTTACACTATGTGAAAATGTTATGCTGACTTAAAACCAAGTGTTTTGAGAAGTTGGAGTAGAAATGAAAGGCCGATATGGAACATCTGCTCCACGCCTCCACTCTTCCTTGGAAAACCTGCCAACGCTTTTGGAGCATGAAGAAAAGGTGTTAAGAAAGGATTAACACTGTTACACCTTTTTATACCTGTCTTTGGCAAATGCTTAATGCTCCGGGGGATTGGAAAATGAGGCCATGTGTTTAAAGTGCCTTCAGTGCTCAAAGTGCCCGAAAGTACTAAAAATGCATGAGATGCAAAGACGCGGGACATCAAAGATACCAAAAAGAACACTGGTGACCCACATTTTATCTTCTGCAATATAGTATTTTCTGAATAACCCTTTGAGCTCTTATTGCCATGGCTGTTTACTTCCAATGGCTGCTTTGCAGCCAACAATTTCAACCCACGTTTATGCCTTCCAATAACCATAAACCTGAACCTAACCTTAATCCTGTCCTCTGGGCCATCTTAAATGGTTTGTTAACTTCTTGTTAGTAAAGTCTCCACTTCCAGCCTTAGTTGGCAGAAAGACAGTTGTGTTCAACCAGTCCATTTTAAGTCCAATGTGTTTTTGGTTTATCAAAAAACACATCCACTTCATTGTATTATAAATGTACTTTCATCTTGTAAGATTAAGTATGAAAATAAGCCAGCTAAGACGTTTGACCTGATCTTTGATATTTTCTGCAATTTCTCACAAACTGAGAAGGTCAAGAAATGAGGGTTGTATGTGATAGTGTCGATTTTTTATAGGTCGACTTACTAAACGACCGATTTTTTTTTTGGCTGATTTTAGACGACCTATAAAAATCCAGAAAACCACATTTCTGCACTCCCCCTCAATTCCAACCCCCCGACCCCCCACCCCTCTACCTCTGGTGGGATTAACCCCTATCCCTAATCCAACACAAACACCCTAACACACACACACACACACACATAAACCTACCTCCTCTCCCTCGACGCCGCTTCTGGGTCCTGGAGCGCCTGTCAGCCCCTGCGCGCACTCGTGTGCAGCTGGGGCATGACAGTTTGTTTTAGAAAGACCGCTCTATGCGGTCATGGAGCGGTCTTTCTAAATCGATTTTTTTGTCGCCGTTTTTTTTAAATGACTACTTCACTTAGGACCGAAATGAGCATTGATTGGAGGGAGCTTCTCTCACTTAGGGACCCTATTTTGTGGCACTCTGTGCTCTCCGTGCATCCTTATTGATATCTGTTCCAAAATCCACCGCGGCTAATGAGTCACTAAACAGTTTAACCGCAAACTGTTTTAAATGAACAGCCAACCTGCAACCCCCAGACATCTCTGGCCACTCAAAAGGTTTGACATGATTGGTGCTTGCTTTCCTTTCTATAGGCCAATCATGCAACTCCGATTATGAGAAATGCTGAGACATATCCAAGGGTTGTGCTCCCTTGATTGACTCTTCTTCACCAGCTGCTGTCTGGCCTCTGTAGCTGGGCAATGCCCTCCTGTGGAGGCAGATTGGCAGGTTAAGATCTGCAAAGCAATCTTCCAGCAAGATTTCCTTCAACAAGACACTCCAACTTAATTTAACACAACAAAGCGAAATCTTGTACGTGGATGAAAGCTTTCCCTTTTGTAAAGACAAAATGGTAATTTTAATATTGCCCCTTAAGCAGGCTTGTGCTAACAATTATACAGTTCAGCTAAGTTTGCAATTATCGCTCAATAGAAGGACCCTCAGCGAAGCAGCTGATTATTCCACGATAATGACCTCTCCTGAGTTCTAGACTTCTATAGGGGTATAATAATATTTTTTCACTCACAACCTACACACACATTTCCAAAACTAGTGTTTTCCCTTGTCTGTGCTTTTTTGAAAAACTATTGTGCACACTGAAAGACATGGCAACCTTAGGCATTCCGTTACGGAGACACTAGTCCAGTCCTGGTTCTAACTTAACATTCTGGGATCTGCACTCCTCGGTTTATGATGAGGGAAAGGCAGAACTACAAGAATTCAAAGCTACAACCAGGACTGGACTAGCAGCTCACGAATGGCGTAATTCGGCATGTATGTTAATATTCCATCAAACCACCTACTGCCTGATCATAAATACAGTTATTAGAAACATGTGTTCAAAGTGCCTGTTGTCGCCACTTACAAAGCTGAGCCATGTAGGAGGCCACCCTCATTGTGAAATCATGTGGTTTGCTCTTCGGCCATGGCTTGCTTTGATCTGTGTGTTTCTCTCCATACAGTGCGTCGCCGCGCGCACCAAGTTCTCGTGGGCTAAATACATGTCTATCGCGATATAATCATGGAAGCTTGGCGATATGGGCCCGCACTGTTGGCAGCCGCTCAGCCGGACGCCTCACTAATGCGCGAGCTCACGCGGCACTGAATGGCTCCTGCTGTGTCAGGAGCTCGCTTCATTCCGCTTATCGCTTCTGACAGTTGCTAAATTCGGGGCCACGTGCCTGCAGAATGCACCTTATAAATGATACATCAATCTAATACACGGGATTCCTGGGCGCCCGAGGCCCATTGTGCCTCAGTCTCGCTTCTATGTGAAATCACCTGCTTCTCGTCCAGAACCCGGCAGAACAGCGCAGCCGTTGCGTCAGGGAGGAGGAAGCCGGCCGAAAATAGCAACAGTCACCACATCTCGCGTCTCCCCTGAGCGTGGGCCTGATTCATCAGCGTGGCAGCGCCGGAGGTTGTGCGGCGCCAATCATGAGGGCGGGAACAGGACACAGGACAGACCTGCATGCTGCCCTGGTGGGTGGAAGTCCCCAACCACCAGAGAAAAACATGGGAGGCTCCCCCAGCCCCAAGTCCTTGACCCAGGCGGCGGGAGTATTATTTGCCTGGGTCGCTGCCACCGCTAAGGCTGGCCCTGGACGCGGGCATGGGAACCAGGGTAGAGGTTGTAAATAAAGCACTCAATACAAATTTCGTTTTGCCATGACAATCCACCCACACCCTAAAGCCGCGTGATCACAGGCAAACAACTGCCTCAGAAAAAAAACAGGCACATGGGATTTCTTTATCTTTGTAATCGACTTCCAATTATCTCTCTCACATTTTTCAAATTACTAAAATGACATGTTCTGTATGAGGAAGAAGACTCATGATGTGATATTCATAACGCGCTTAATACCCAGAGGTTTCTAAGCGCGCGCCCGGGGATCAAACGTGTGGTGCTCTGTGTCATTGCTTCCAAGGCAAGCACGTCGTTGCCCCTGATCTATCCTCCCAAGACCATTGAGATAATCCAACAGCAGCAGCTCCTAATATGATGTCACTTTATTTTGCTCACTCCCCCAACCCCCAGAATTATATTTCTCATCTATCCACACTTATTGTTTACCCATCCTCAAGAAAGTAAGCCCACAGCACAGATACTTTCAATATGATTTGCAAGGTACCACAGTTGGTTGATACACCTGCTGCAGTGATCTCTCCTAGAGCCAGGTGTGGGGCGGGAGGGGGGCGATGGTCAAAAGTTTGCAACCTGGATGTGCTGGCATATCATGTAATACTTCTGAGGCTGAAGCAATGAGTAACATTGAGTTGACCCAATGCCCTCCTGTCCAGGGAGGGACAGGCAAGCAGCAAACGGAGCTGCTGGAGGGGTTGAGCCCTAGGGAAGTAGCGCCCCAGCAGGCAAACATGGGAGCAGCAGGTAGCACCCACGTGTCCTAGATCAATGGGAGAGAGGGGAGAACAAGTAAAGTGACGTGTAAGCCGCAGGATAAGGCAAGCAGCCCTCATACCTAAAATTAGTTTCTTCTTCTCCAACATCCCACTCACAAACTGTGTAGCAGGTGCAGGCTCCATGGACAATGCCCCGAGGCTCATGGGGGGGGGGGCGGGAGGGTTCTAAGATTAAATCATGGCTGACAGGCACATTAGACAGGCAAGGCAGAGCAAATCCACACACGCCTGCCTCTAGCACTTAATTGATCATTTTTGCTAGGGGGCCAGGGGGGGGGACGACGATGGCACACAAGTGATGGAGCAATGATGAAGCTAGCGGCAAGTCAGAATGTGGTGCACACTATCCAAATGATAAGGATTGGTATTATACGGAGCACACGCCATGGTACACGCACCCAAGCATGAACAAGGCTTTTGTGCAGTTCACACGTCACAGAATCCCTTCTAGGTCATTCCAGTGTGGGCAACAACAAATAAAAGATCAATTGCCCAGGATCACATTGAATGATTACATGGGGAACCGTAGCTGTGATCCCAGGTTTTCTGGTTGCACTGTTTGCAGATGTATGCACCTCACTCTGCACATGTGCGAGGGGCTGCTTTACTTGCCCTGGTTAAAGCATGGACATTTGGCAAATACTGTTTTTTTAGCCCATTCTTCTCCACAGCGCTCAGCACGTGAGTCGGTAGCAATATTGTACCATCCCAATAGTGTATTTTGTATTTATCCATGCAATCCGATCATAGACAGCACCACCTCTCCACACTCCCATCATTGTGCTCGATTGGCTACTTACTAGGACCACGTGACCAGAACACTGAGGAAGCTCAGCAAGGAAAAGCCCCTCACACCCTAATTCTTCCCATTCTTCTCCACCGTGCTCGGAGGAATTACATGCCACACGTGGCTCTGTAGCACTATTGAACCATCCAAATACTGTATTTTGTATTTATCTGTGCAAACTGCCCATAGACTGCACTGCTGCGAGCCTTACCTAGGCCCTCCTCTCCCCACTCCTACTGTCCACGCCCTTAGAGCCGGATTGGCTGCTTACTAGGACTGTGAGGAATCAACTTCCGGGGCACCACTAGGATTAATATCGGTTTCTAAACCATCAGCCCCACACCTCTAGTACACCAGAAGGGCTTGGAAACAGAAGCAAATTATAAAACTAGCGCACGCCCACCATGCGGATGGTCGAATCCCCTTACAGCAGAATTACGCATGTAAGCCAGAATCTGTTCAGTAGACGGGGGTGATTCATCATGTTGTCCGCTATTAGGAAGCGAGCAGAGGGCCTGGCCTTCCTCTTCAGCACCACCGCTGGTGTTTGCTCCTACGTGGTGCATTAACTCATACCCGTGATACCCATGTAGTTAACTTCTGCAGGGTGAAAGACTGAGTACTCCCTGCCTGTACTGGAACCTCTGATCAGCAGGCCACAGACAGACGTCTTGAGCAGGTTTCTTTTACCACTGAGCTCACTAACTGCTGAACCCATATGCATGCATACATTCTTGCTGGCCCAATACCCTCACCCAGAATAATTGGCTCACACATTGTTTGTCAAGTGATGGCAATAAAAGGCCGGAGGTTTTTATTGTACAGATATGGTTATGGAGATAACAATAATCACATATCATGATGGTAACATACTTTTGGGCACCGGGTCTTGGGGTTAGCCTCTCTGGCCCGTGCCCGCCTTCGCATTTCCCACGACTTGTTTTAGGCACCGTACAGTGCCTTGTACCTCTTTTCCTTTGTTCTTCTCCCTTATTTGTAGGGTGGGAGGGTTTTGTGGTAAAGAAGCAAAGCTTTGGAAGTCACTGAGTAAACAGTGCACCTCCAGTGTGTTTGGGTCCCCGTTCAGGGTCCACAAACTGTTTGTGTTTTCTCAGAGCATGCCACTCTGTATTTATAGGACCCAGGGAAGCCCTGGGCCTTTGATCTGTATAGTAGTGGGGGCTGTTATGTTTCAGCCCCCAGCCGGATAGCCGACTATCTGGCCCCCTGGGGGGCAGGTCTTTGAACCTGATCCCCGCCTGCCTGTTGGTTTCCTTGGGTGCTTAGCACCTTGCTGCATGAAAACAGGTGAGGTGATTTCTCACACCTCACCCTTCCTCAGTATTGTGATGCACAGACTGCGTGTCTCTCCGGTTTAGGGGAAGGAGAGGGGCAGACAAGAGGGGGAGGTTGTGCTGCCCCTCTCCAGGCCTGCTGATGGTAACAGCAGTTACCCTGCCTCGCTTTGGGCGGCCCTGCAGCATTGCCCATCACTGGGCCTCTGAGGCCTGCAGAGCTTCTCAAACCTTGCTTTATGCCCCAGAATCCCTTCACACATCTCCAGCTGCCCGAAGCGTCCATTAATATTGATAATTGCAAGGAGGTTCACAGAGATTTAAGAGCAGGTCCCTCAGTGATTCCCAAGCCTTGTTTGCGCATGTCCATATGCAACACGCTACAAGCCATGACGGGCCTCAGAGCGTGCTGGTTGATAGCACTAGCTGAGTGTCTCACATACAGACACTCAGAGACACAGACATTCCCTTCCTCTTCACACCAGCCGATCCTTTTCTACTTCTCTGCTTCCCTTAGCTCCTCCCTCTCCCGCTGCCCCCACCACCAAAGGCAGCCCACATCCTTGCAACCCTGTAGACCATCTACCAACCTTCAGCGATCCGATCACTGCTCATGCTGCCTCGAGCCATGGAACGCATGTCCTTTGCTCACTCTCTGCCACTAACTTAATCTTTAAGTCGCTTCTCTTATCCCAACACTTATCCCAACATGTGTATTCCTCTTCAAGCTGCCTGGGAATCGCTAACTGTGCTGCCAATCTACTTCAGCGTGTTCAGAAAGGCCCTAGTGACTATGTTCTCCCACTGTCCTTACCCACACTATGAACACCTGGGCAGGAAAGCTCAGTAAGGTAAGTGTTCTCCTCAGACATGTGGCCAGCCTGCAATTTGAAAGTTCCAATCGCAGGAGGGCTAACTTAGCCCTTCATCCTAATGAGGTCAATAGTGGCATTAAACCTGGAAGTGGGCATAATGCGCTATATAAAACAATTTAATAATACATAAATAAATAATAAAAAACATTTAATGTTATTATTTTTATCCCATGCCTGCTCCAAATCATGATATCTTTATTTTATTTAAATGTATTTATTGTTTACTTGTTAGGGCTCATAGATTAAGTAAATTCTGTTTCAAAGCACCCACAGAGCATCAGGGAGGGGACATGGAAAAGAGACACATTAAATACATACAGATATTAAATATAGTGAAGGGGGAAAAAAGGACAAACCTACTATGCCTTGTGAGTATTCAGAACGTGCAAGTGGGGAAGGAAGGAGGGCAGCGGGGGTAAGTGCTGGGGTGTCCGTGCATGTGGGTGAGCAACAGATTAAGAGCACATTAAATGCAAGGTATGGCAAGTGCGAGCCTCCAGGACGGAGTGGGTGCTGAGCCAAGTGCTGAGGATAGACCGATGCTGGAGGCGATTCGTTGTGGGTGGTCAGGGCCCACAGGATGCATAAGGGCCCTGGACACCAATCAAAGCAACTTATCAGAAGAGAGACGTGGGGTAAAGAGGAAAGTCTTGAAGAGCTTCCGGGATTTAAGAATATCCTGCTCAAGACGCAGGAGGGCAGAGGGCAGAGGCTGTTCCATAGAAGGGAGCCAGCTGAGGAAAGCGATCGTCCTCCCGCCCTCTGTTTAGCTAAATGCTATACACACAAAGAGTTGGTGCCAGAGGAACGCAGAGGTCTAGAGGGAGAATATTTAGTAAAAGAGAGTTGCAGATAGTGTGGTCCCTGGCCGCAGACAGCCTTGTGGATGATACAGAGGGATTTGAATTTAATCTGTGAAGCAACCGGGAGCCAGTGAAGATTTATTAGGGCAGGAGAGATGCAGTCCCTCGGCTTGAGGCCAAGGATAAGTCTTGCTGCCCTATTCTGGATTAGCTGGACGGGTAGCAGAGTGGAAGAAGGTAGATTCAGGAGGAGGCTATTGCAATAGTCAAGCTTAGAGAGTACCAGGGCTTGGGTAACATTGAGCCTTTGGGGGAAGGTGACAAAACGTAGAATTCCTTTGAGAAGGAAGAGCTGAAAGTGGGACTTCTTGGCAATAACCTGAGTGTGAGGGAGGAAGGAGAGAGAGGAATCAAAGATGATTCCAAGGTTTCTGGCTTCAGAAGAAGGAGAAGGGGGTGAGCCCATGGAGGAAGGCCAGAGAGAAGGTGAGAAGGCGGGAGCAGGGATCCCAGTGGGAAGGATCTCCGATTGTCTGGCATTGAGGCAGAGATCAGTGGAAGTGCACCATGCCTGGATAGCAGATAGGCAGTCAGGGATGAAGGAAGGTGCAAGAGGGTCAGCTGGAAGTTTGAAAAAGAGTTGGGTGTTGTCTGCATAATACTGGAATTTCAGGGAGAAGGAGGAGATGAGGAGGGCCAGCTGAGTAAGGTAGATACTAAAGAGCCAGGGGGAGAGGATAGAGCCCTGGGGGACACCCCACGAGGAGAAGGAAGTAGGAGAAGAGAAGGTGGCAAGGATGACTTGGGAGGAGCAGTCAGTTAGGAAGGAGGTCAGCAAGTCCAGTGCCCATTCCAAGATACCAAGGGTGTCATGGAGCCTTGGTATGAGGATGGAGTGGTTGGCCGTGTCAAAGGCAGAGGAGAGAACAAGTAGTATGAGGACAGCTGGGGAGTTGGAATTGAGGGATGCAAGCAGTTCTTTGTGTGTGTTCAGAAGAGCAGTTTCCATGCCTCTGGATTTGTATTTGTATTTTATTTATTTGTATAGCGCACCAGGCCCAGGGGCAACCGGGCGCATCACTTAGTTACAACATAAGAAAAACAGACAGAACCATAATTACAAAGTTTACAAGTATAATACAGAATTTACAGGTATAGTAATAGCAATGAGAGGACAAGCAGATTATATATACATGTACAAATTAAGCAGAGAACCGAGAGCTAAATGTTCTGGGCGGCCAGCCAGGTTTTCGTAAGGTGTTTGAATCTCGGGAATGAGGGTTCTGCTCTAAGCTCATTAGGAAGCATGTTGCAGAGTTTGGCTGCCAAGATAGGGAAGCTAATTCCACCTGATCTTTGGAGATTGAAACGTGGAACCTCAAGGAAGTTTAAATGAGCCATTCTGCAGGGTCTAATGGAGTTGTGGAGGGCAAATCGGTTGGCCAGGTAGCAGGGAGCTTGGTTATGAAGGCATTTGTGGGTAAGAGCCAGGGTTTTCAGGGAGATACGGTGTGGGACTGAGAGCCAGCGAATATTGCATCTGGTGTCGGATATGTGTTGGCGCCTGGGAATGTTGAGGGCAGCTCTAATCGCATTGTTTTGGACAATTTGCAACTTGTTTAGGTTGCAGCAATTGGTGCCTAGGTACAGTGCATTGCAGTAATCAATCTTGGATAATACTGCCAGGGTGACACAATTGGTTGCGGAGAGGAAAGGGCGACAGGCTGTAATAAGCTTGCAGGTATATGCCGCTGCGGAAGAGACTGAGTTAGTTTGTCTGGTCAGGGATAGGGTCGTGTCAATGTAGATCCCTAGGGTTTTTGTGTCCTTGGCGGTTGGGATAATATTCCCATCGATGATGAAGGACTTGAACGCAGGGTCGAGTTTGGTAAGTTTTTGTGGCGAACCAAGAATAAGGAGCTCAGTCTTTTCATCATTAAGACACAGTCCGTGTTGAGCCATCCACGCCTGGATGACCTGGTAGATGACATTGACAGCGAGGGAGTCAGCCGTGTAGTCACCTGAGATAGGGATTCGTATCTGGGTGTCGTTGGCATAGTTGGTGTAAGTGACACCAGGTAGTCCAAGATATCGAAGAGAGGTTTGGTGAACACGTTATACAACGTGGGTGAAACACAAGATCCTTGTGGCACGCCACAGGAGACAGGTACAGGTGGGGCGGCTGCTAGTGGAGAGACCACGCGCATAGATCTATTGTCTAAAAAGGAGCTAATCCAGGTTGTAGCTTTATCGGAGAAGTGTGCAGCTGATTTAAGGTGGTGGCAGAGGATTTCATGATTGACGAGATCAAAGGCCGCCGAAAGGTCCAACAGGAGTAAGAGAGCAAGTTTGCCTTTGTCTTTTAGATCTTCAATCTGTGTTTTTAAATCTATGAGGGCAGTTTCAGTGCCGTGACGTGGCCGGAACCAAGATTGCCTAAATCCCAAGAGTTTGTTAGATTCAAGGTAATCTTGAATTTGTAGATATGCTGCACGGTCGAGGATTTTTTGTAAAAACGGGACTGTGGTGATTGGCCTGTAGTTTGTGGGTATACTAGCGTCCAGGGTAGGTTTTTTCAATAGGGGGATGACCCACGCGTCCTAGATTGTCAGGTACAATCCCAGAGCTAAAGGAAGAGTTGATGAGCATAGTAATGAATGGTGCTAGGTCATGAGCTGCTTCCTTGATTATAGGTGCCGGGCATTGCTGCTGCAATTGCTGGATGCTCAGAAATCCAGATTGATGGCTGTAAAGACCACCAACAAGTTCAGTGTGAAAGTTGAGTTGGGACAAGGCCAACTTCTCCAGTAGTTTCCCCAGGAAGGTGGTGATGGAGATATGGCAGTAGTTGGCTGGACAGGTAGGGTCTGCTGAGGGTTTTTTAAGGAGGAGCCGCAAAAGGGAGTGCTTGAGGGAGGAGGGGAAAGAACCAGTGGCAAAAGAGCGGTTGCAGATGTCAGCGAATGAGGGGGCAAGAGAGCCAATGTTGTCCTTGATAGTTCTGAATGATCAAGAGAGACCTGTTTGGAAGAGACCTTCGTGGAGCAGACAACTTCTTCAGGTGTGACAGGGGTGAAGGAGGGGAAGGAAGAAGGAGGAGGGTGGGGATCCAAGGGAGGCAAGGGGGCATGGGAAGGGTTGGGAGGGTAAGTAACAAGGCTGTTCAGGATATCCTGGGTTTTGGTGGTGAAGTGAGTGGCCAGTGCATTGCAGAGGGCCTGGGAAGGAAGAGGAGAGGAGGAGATGGCAGAAGTGTTGGCTACTTCCCTGCAGATTTTGAAAAGTTCAGCCGTGTTGTTGGATGCACCAGAAACCTGTACCTGAATGTGGGCCCTTTTCTTGGTATGGATGGGGAGACTGCATTGTCTCTGGAGCAGGCTGCAGGCCAGTTTGTCAGAGGGTGAGCCTGAGGTTTGCCACTTCCATTCCGCCACTCTGCACTTTCGTTTCAGGGCTGCAAGATTGGAGTCATACCACGTGTTACGCTTAGAGGCAGGTTTCAGCTGGATCCTCATGACTGGGGTAAGAATGTCAAGTGTTGGTAATGGACAAATGGAAATTGCTGAGAGCAGTCTCAATGGTGGAGTCTGAGTTAGGGAGGCAAAGGGGGATAAAGGTGGAATTAAAGGCAGCAGCTGACACTCATTTAATTGTGTGGATGTTTGTGAATGAGGTTGGCAGGGCTTTAGGGGGTGCGGTCAGCAGGCCAAAGGGACCCAAATGGGAGGATGGAAGAGAGTGGTCTAACCAAGAGAGAGGGGTGACCAGATGAGATGAGAGATGGAGGTCTGAGTGGATGAGGGCATCCAGCGTGTGTCCAGTGGAGTGGGTTGGACCAGAAGGGAGAATGGAGATTGATAGAGAGGTTCAGAGATCAATAAAAAGAGTGGATGCTGTGCCAGGAGAGTCCACCTGGATGTTGAAATCACCCAAGTAGAGCAGATTGGAGGAGGTTGAAAGTAAAGAGTTGCAGAAATCAGCCCATTCAGAGAGGACAGGGAGGTAGCGTCTGGAGGCCGGTAAAATGGTAGCAAAGGTCAAGGTGGAGGAGGAAGAGATGACCAACTTGCAAACCAGGCTCTCAAAGGAGGAGTAGAGCTGGGTGGGTAAGATGGAAGAAGGAACTGACTCAGGAAAGATTAGGTTGAGGCTTGGAAATTATATTGAAGCCATCAGGTAGGAGGGAGTCAAAGGAAGTGACTGAGCTGGCATTGAACCATGTCTCGGTAAGAGCAAGAATGTCGAGGTCAGTGTCTTTGAGAAGGAGGAAGATGTCAGTAGAGTGTTTGTTGTCTGAGCGGGCATTAAGAGTCGCCAGGTGGAGATGGTCACTGCCTACAAAGGTTTTCTCAGGTTAAGTACAGGGGCGTGGTACTCCAGTCAGAGGGGAAGGACAAAGAGTGGTAGGAGGAGAGGCAGGAGAAAGAAGAAAGTTAATGAGGGAGGGCAGGATCCGATCGAAGAGAAGGAGGTTAGCTTGAGGACCCTGAACCTGGATAGTGTCTTTGTGGTAGACATTAATGATGCAGCGTGAAAAGAAGAAGCCCGCCAAGAGGACTTCCCACTTGGTGCCACCATTATTGGGAGAGGTTGTGAATGGAGAGAGAGTAGATAGGAGATGAGAAGTCCAAAAGTTTGGAGAGGGGACAGAGAAAAGGATATCGGTAAAGATCTCTCTGGAAGATGTGCTGACATAGGTGTCTGCGATGGGAAGGCCAGGATTTGCACCCAGTATGTCTTTTTTTTTTCTTTTTCGTCCAGATTTACGTGAGAGAGGGAGGATAGGTGGTAGTGTAGCAGTTAGAGAAGATAGGAGAGATGGTGAGCGCCATCACAGAGGGAGAGGATAGATGAGAGAAGGGAAAAAAGGGGGGCTGCACCGCACAGTCCTGGCACTTACTCCAAGGCGGCCTGGTAGTTAAAGAGGGCACAAGAACAAATTCAGAGCAATAGGTGGGGTGCAGGGTTCAATTTTAAAATGATACCAATGCAGTGTACACAATGGATGCAGAATGAAGGCACAACCACCTAGATACAATTTTTTTCTTTTATGGATCATAAATGAATGCAGTGCACAAGATGGATGCAGGATGTAAAGCACACCACCTAGATACGATTTTTAAAATTGGAACACAAATAAATGCAGTGCACAAGATGGATGCATGATGTAACATGGAAAAAGGAGGAATACCGTATTCACTGGGATATGGTATAATGTCTTGCCTTCCCATCTCCAGTCTGCTGATCGGCCTCCTTCCCATCCCTGTATCCCAGTGCTAGAGGGGTCCCCAGTGACTCCAATGGTGCCCTGCCCCTTTTTGCAGGCTCCTCAAGCCTAAAGCGCACCCTGGCTGGCCAGCGGACCTATGATTTTCCTGCCCGCTAGGGTCCATTCAGCCTTCACCTGGTAGGAGATCACCTCGACCCCTTCGTGCTGCAATCTTATGCTGTCTCACTTCCGGTGAGAGCCTCATTCTTGCTTCGCTCCACTGAACTGCAGGGAGGTCCGTTATGGGGACGCGACCTACTGCTGCTGGTTTCCTTCTTCACCAGGGGGATGAGCACCTCATGCCTTCCGGCATAGCAAAATTGGAGCAGCTTGCCCCCAGGGCCCGTCCCCTTCGCTTACCGCCTCTCCTTACTGCCAGTGGCTCTGGCAAAGAAATGCTGCCTCCGACGTTGCCAGACTCCCTCCTGCGTGTCCCCACGACTCTGCCTGCACTGCAGCCGACTTCGTAGTTGCGCAGCCTCACCTCTGGCATTCGCCCCCTTCGTTTTCCGGTCCACATAGCTGGCAGGAGTTACAATGTAGGGACGCAGGCTCCTACTGGTGCCTTCCTTCCTTCCTTCCCAGGATTGTGAATGTCTTGCGCTTGACTCATGCGCGTCCCCGGGACTTTGCACTTGTAATGACCACCCTCAACTCTGTTCTCTAGAGTCTTGTAAGTGTTCGTAGGCAGCACCTAGATTCAGCGCCAAGTGCCGCCTAATCACCCCTCCATTGCTCTGGAACGTTGTGAATCACACCAAGACCCTATGGCGGGCATGCCTTCACTGTTGCAGTTCCTACCCACTGCTGCTTTTGCACTCATCATCAATTTACTGCATTCACTAATGATGCGGCACAACACATTAACATCCTTTTTTTAATTCGGATTTATTTAACTATTACCTTGTCTCCAAAAAATCAATTTGTTAAAATAAGGAAAACACTTCGCACCACAGTATTATATAGAAACAAAAATAAAAAAGATGCGCCCAAATACGGTAGTATGAATTAATTAAGCGCCTCTCTAAAGCTGCCCCGTGAGTGCGATAACCTGGAATGATAGAAGGTGCATTCAAGCCGGGGTAATTGCAACGAATCCCTTTTCCTAGAAATCACCACAAATTGCAAGTGTCTGAGTAATGAGACAATTTCACATGCGTGCTAGAGAAGATTGATTTCAAATGAGTTATGCCAAGGCATCTGGATTAACAAGGCAGAGATTGAGCAGATGGCACTCCATTGTAATTATCTGTACAGAGAGCGAAGAGCGTCACTCTAATTATGCTTAGCTGGGCCCGTTTCTGGGCCCGTTTCTCGCCAAGCCCCGCCGCGCGCTTTAATACGTGAACTTCGTGTCCGCGCGCTCGATGGCGCTACGTTCATTCAGTTCAATGAAGCACAACTTTATTTAGGGCTCACGCCACGCAAGTGCACAGCTACGTAAACGTCAACAGGAAAACAGTATGGCAAAGGTAATTTCATCCGATGCCAAGGGAGTTTTTGTAAATGTAAGTGGCCAATTACTCCAAACACATAAGCATAAAATAGCATATTTCCACTGCGTCAATTCACTATTTTGCTCACGAGAAAATGAGAATTCATTCACCAATTCTCTGGAGAAAATATAGTGTTTTATTACAAGTAATGAAAATGTGAGAGTAAAATAAGCTACGATGTAATTAGAAGATTTTTAATACATTTAAATATTGTTATTAGGGCAGTTACTCCCTTTTGTGTAGTACAAGGCAGCAAGGTTACAGGTGGTTGTTAGAAGGAACAGAGAGTCCATCAAATGTTGTGTAGTGGATGGATACAGGGAAAGGGGAGGTGGGTGGGGGCGGGATTTAGATGTTGCTTGAAGGGGGCCTGGTTCCCCAAACCTTTGTTATTTATTTAAGTACCAATGGTTTAAAAAAAAAAACCTTCACACATAGATTAAGTGAGCAATGAATTGTATATTATTGTATGTTATTGTATAACGTGCAGTATATTCAATATTCTACTTACATTTGTATGATATGTTTTTAGAATAATCAGCACTACACCTATGCTTTGTGGAAATTGTTATATATGTGTGTTTGCACTTGAAGCTTTTTATGTCGAATAAAAGTTTGTTTGACTGACTGAAAGCCACTAATCATTTACACCGCCCCGCCCCCACCCCCAACTACAACCCGTGTGCCCGTAAATCCCGTCTTCTGTGGCTTATCCGTGCATTTCTTTCTAGGCGCCTTCCATACTTTATTTGCCCTCTTCATCACCTGTCTGTGTAATAGCTACAAAGAATGGCAGTGCTGTAAAGGGGAGCCATTTTATTTAAATTCAAAGATAACATCCTTCGCGTTTGATATTTGCCAAATTAACATTTTACTCGAATTGGGAGAAAATATGAAGTGTTTGACATTTTTCTAGCAATTGAACATTTATATTTTGACCTTTATCCCAGATCTGAACTAGAATTTCAAGTTCTTTCAAAGATGGATATATATTTTGCCATAGCAGTAATTAATTGATATATCAAACTTGTTATAGAATACTCATACATGTTCACTAAAGTGCTATAAAAGAGAACGTTGGTGTAATCATTTCTTTAGGCTAATACAAAACCCTATAAAATACTCCAAACCGAATGGCAAATTGATGTAAGGAAGTGTTAAAGGCTGCGCTAGCGAAGCTTATACTTCCAGGATACATACATTTCATAAGGGGAAGATAGGACTGCGATAACCATTTTACCATACATGCCGGATTCCTCCACCTTCTAGGCGCTGTAACAGCATCTGTTATTATTGCCCTATTTTTAATGGTACTCGAGAGAGCCACTTCTGAAGGATGTAAGGCCATCTCAGCCATGGCGTTGAATTTGCACAGTGCTGGCTGCCCTACTGCCTTATTCACGTTCTCGCCATTGTGATAACACTGGGAGATTACTTGCAGTTCAAACACTACCTGGACATGAGCACGACTCATCTTTAATTGTGCTATGTTATGGCAACCTGGTAGCTCTCACTGTCTCACAGGTTGCCTTCTGGGTGTATGAGATGTTGCTGAGTGTTTCTAAGTGGTTGGATGAGCTGTATTGAGAGAAGCCGACTCTTGAGTGAGATCCCAAGTGGTCTTGCAATGTGATCATGTGCAGAGGTAGGTACTTCCACAACATTGGCGTAAGGCAAGGAAATGTCTGGCTGTAAAATTCAGGAACCCGCCATTCAGAATTGTACCAGCCGTTCGAGAGTGGCCCACCATAGATGCCTGCTTGGAAGGTGTTTAGTGTGGTAACAACCTAGAAAAGTAGGAGCCGGCCCATGCAAGGTCTTCGAAGGAGACTCAAGGAGACATTTCAACTTAAGAAACCTCTTTTGGAAGCCAATGAAGATCTCAAAGGACCAGTGTTGTGAAAACAAAATATCGAGGCTGAGTACCCCAAAAGGAAATACACCGAACACGGGTTACAAAGGAACATACAAAAGAAGTTTATTTTATAGTGAACAGTTTTCCAAGAAAAGTAACAGTTAGCTATCGGCCCTCAGTACAACACAACGAACTCCAGCGTGGTTCAGTGTGCTTAGTGAGAGACGCTGTACATTAGAATTTGTTGCTCTTTTATACCATTTGCGAACATGATGTCAACCCTACTTCGGGTTAATATTCCTCTAATACATTACTGATCTATGGTTCATGCCGAGTTTGCATATCCACATGCAACTAGTTTGCCTTTAATACATACGTCAACAAGCCTGCACGGCAGCTGTGTATTTTGGGATTTCCCATACAGGTCTTCTCAAACATAAATACAATGTAGTTAAACAAGTGTTCTTAGTTCAGTATTTGGATACATTGTTCTTAACATATGCTCGTGGATTAGTTTCATTGCACAAGTAATCCTTTACACACAGGTCAGCGAAGGACAAGGTCTCAGTTCACGACCCCAAGTGGCCTGCAGGCAAGTTACATATTAATTACACACAGAGGTCAAGATGGCCATGTTGTATTTCGGAATGACATCGTCCACCATTTTAACTCACAGTGTGAATTTACAGAGAGAACCTAAAATGGCGGATTGACCTAAAAGGGCGGTTTACATTGATTTTAAGGTCAGGACCTTGCAACACGGATTCCTTCGCAAGTGGCTTATAAGCAGCATGGCGTAGGCCAATATACACATATTCATTGCAATAGGAGGTTCGATATAATTTCTCGTTTGACAGTGTTGGGTGGCACTTTGCTGATCATTGGATGTGAGGAACGTCTTTGGTTAAGATGGATGACTTTATGTTAGCAGTACTAAAAAATACATCGTTTCCGGTAAGATTTACAAGCTGTGCTGCAAATATATATGTAGATATGATATGATATTTATAACGCACCTATATACAAGTTTTTCAAGGCACGAAAAGACGCTTACACAAAAGATACTGGCGGGCATTTTTGTTGCTTTTCAATTAAATGAGGCTTTGGACACGGGTATCCCTCTGTGACCTCATCAATTGAGCTGCTTTTTAACCATGACCAAAGCCTATCGGAAAGAGAATATGGTAACCCATAAAACGAAACTTACAAATTCCAAGGTCCACCATGTAGAGATGGAAGACAATGATACCTGTTCCTGCTAAATTGACCTTGGACTGCGCAGCAACAGTCTTGCAGAGGTAGCCTATTCCACACATTCCGTAAAGGTGAGGGTGGATATAGCAAATACGACTTTACTTCTTAGAATACTGCCCATAAAACAAGGTAGAAAAGAATTGCCGATACTAATTATGTGGACATATAGCAAAGCAAACAGCCAAACACAGACTGCCAAATACTGTATAGCAGGAAAGATGAGGGGATCTAAACCCAATATAACACTTTATGTTATAGACACCTGGCTTTATTACACTTCCATATGGTTTAAGGAGACCAGGATGTGTTCCTTTGGACATTCAGTGCACTACTGTTTACACCCATTACCAAAGTAAAACAAGTTAAAAAACAGAAGCAGCAAAATGGACACAGAAACACAGCTATGCGGTGGGGAATTTAGGACACTGAAACAGAAAGAAACAATTTCTTCAAAAAAGTCCATCCCAGAGGTAGACTCGATATCAAGGAATAATATGCACATATGCAGGAAGTGAATGGTTTGAAGGGTTTATTGCAATTTAACAACAATGGCACAATCAAGTGGTTTGATGGCATTAAGATTGACTTTAAATTATAATAAATATTGGATTCCTATAAAAACTCCTACACTAGGTACTGCTTGTACTCCTTGAAACAGAAAAAGGGCACATAGTGAGAGGTTTTACTAGGCATAGCCCTCGTGCTGGTTTTCCGAGTGAGGAAACGGACAGCAAGATACAGAATGCGAGAACAGGAAAAACTGGCACACAATGCAACATTATCTCCACCAGGGAGGCCATTTTAGTGCAGTAATGGGATGGAAGCACAGAGTCTCAGGCCAAACGTAATACTCGGAATCAGAAAAAAGATGATGCCACCTGGGGGAGGGCCTTGGGTGGCTGGAAACAGCAGGCGGAGACTGTGTATTCTAGCCCGCTGTACCAGCCGCCTGATTGGCTGAGCACCCTTCCTCGGGTGCGAATACTTAATTTGTCTCCCCACGAACCTCATAGTATGTGCCACCCATGGGCTCCAGTATGCACAGTATGCATTCACAATTAGAAATTCCAAGGCTCGCGAATCTCCCGACTGTTTGGGAGTTTCATTTCTAGAAGGTCATTAACATAAATGGCGTATTTGTAAAGCGCACATTCACCCCTGAAGTGGCATTTTGGCGCTAATAACAGATGCCTATTTTTACCCAACTTAATGGTTCTCATTTCAATCTGTGAACAGGAAGTCAAACAAAGGCCCCTGTAATGGATGCATTAGTCCACCGTGCCACAGATCTAGCGTGTTATTCCCCTGAGCACACTCTACATTGGAGAGGTCTTAATAGCTGTTTGTAGGGACTCATATGGCCATCCCTTCTCTCCTTTTTTATCAGGAATGAAGAAAGTCAGATAGCCGTCTAATAGCGACTTGTGCTGCAGCCAGGTCTCTTGCAATAAAAGAATCACACCTTTCCCCATTCAAGACCTTAACATCTTTGTTAAACAGGTGATCGTGACCATTAGGGTTCAAGAGATTAAAGAGGCCACGGTTGAACTGTCGGCTCACTCCTTTAAATTTGGCATCTTAAATTCTGTATATAAAGTATCTTTTATCTGTAATCAGTCTTTTCTCCATCTATTTTCACTCTTTTGCCAGACCAGTTTTCTATCCCAGAGGTGCAACTCTTGTCCACCCAGGTCTGCAGCGGGCTCTCCCATTCCTTTGGAAAATTACTCTTTGAACTTTGAAGTAAGGGGCGTTACAGGCTTTTAATCTACATCAAGAGGCCTATAGATGTCATACCCCAATGAGAGAACAGAATGGACCTCCTCGAATAACAGATAAGTTGTCAATCTCAACAAGAGATGTGGGAACACTAAATCAGTTATTTTATCTTCCATGAATTCGAACTGTTGACACTCGTGGCCATTACACATAATCTGGGGATTTCTTTGAATAACCACAAAATGTTCTGCCTGTTTAAAATTGTTTTCTGCCCACCTTGGAAAAGGTGTTCCAAACAAACACAGGCAGATAGGTTGCTAACTTCCTTCTTTGGCCAGCTATACTAGATAGCCTCTAGAGGCCCAGTTACCAAATCCTCTTTGTTGGTCAGCCCTTTTCTTCTATTTATTTATTTATTTATTTATCTGACTTTGTAAAGCACCCACTGCCCTCGGGCATCATGGCGCTGTTAAGAAGGCTTACTTAGTTACATAAGTGCATTAGGAGGCATACATACATACATGCTGCTTTAAACAATTCCAATAAGTGCATAACAATGGTTACATAGTTTGGTGGGCAAGTATATGGTGCCAGCCACATCTTACACGGCGGCAGATACATAAGGTTGCGAGGTCAGAATCAGTGGGCAAGAGTATGGTGCCAGCCACATGTTGCATGGCGGCAGCTACAAGAAATTTTCGTGGTCAGAAATAATATGCATATATTAGCTGCCTCCCTAGAGATGCAAGGCAGCAACAGCACATATATGTGTGGTCAAGGTCAAAGGGCAAATGCGTGGTGCCCGGCACACAATACAGCAGAGAGAAGCTACAAGTGGGTGCATAGTTGGTGTCAACATAGAAAAGCATGGGGCCGGTTCCGTATTGGACGGTGGCAAGTGCATACTAGTACATAAGTTTCATTCAATGGGCACCAACCTGGAGCAGATCTCAAGGTATGGCGGGCATCTACAGACATTTGCTGGGGTGGGGGGAGAGTTGTGGAAAACGACTAGGGGGGGTAGGTGGCGGGAGTACGGGCAGACAAGGGGAGGGGAGTAGAGACATACAGGGGGAGGTACGGGGGTGGGGGGGCATTCACTCACACTAGCGACCAAGGGGAGGGGGTGAGGGGCATTCACTCACACTAGCGACAAAGGGGAGAGGGTGGGGGGCATTCACTCACACTAGCGACCAAGGGGAGGGGGTGGGGGCATTTACTCACACTAGCGACCAGGGGGAGGGGGTGGGGGGCATTCACTCACACTGTCGACCAGGTGGAGGAGGTGGGACGCATTCACTCACACTAGCGACCAGGGGGTGTGGGGGGCATTCACTCACACTGGCAACTAGGGGGAGGGCGTGGGGGGCATTCACTCACACTAGAGACCAAGGGGAGGGGATGGGGGGCATTCACTCACACTAGCGACCAAGGGTAGGGGGCATTCACTCACACTGGCGACCAGGGGGTGGGGGCATTCACTCACACTAGCGACCAAGGGGAGGCAGTGGGGGGGGGCATTCATTCACACTGGTGACCAAGGGGAGTGGGTGGGGGGCATTCACTCCATGGCGTACCGTGGTGGACAGGGGTAGACAGGGTTTTAGGAGTGGGCCTTGTGAGGAGGGCTGGCCAAGCCAGCCGGCCTTTCCAATGGCCCTGATGTTACATGCTCCAACCAATCAATGCCCCCCAGCAGCACCAAGCCCAGCACTCCAGTGCAGGGAAAAAACGAGCGGCCATCTTGGAAAGGCAGCGTCAGATCAATACAGATCAGAACAAACGAAACGGAGCGTTTCAGGCTCCCTGAGTCTGCAAATTACAGATGTAGCACAAGCCTGAACATTAAATGTCAATTGCCAAAAATCCTCCAGGGTTAAGAAGCCCACATCTTTGGAGTTATGCATGCAGTTCAGTTTCCTCTCAAATGAAATTGATGGCAGCACTGCCGTTGAGTTAGCCATAAGCGGAGAACTCCTAGAACGGGAAACCTGCATGGGCGATGTTAAATCCTGTTGTATTGTTTCCATTTCCTCGTTTTCATAACTCATCCCAGCCATCTCCCTTAGTAGGTGGATATTTGACTCAGGTTAAAAGCCTCCTCTGCTGCAGAAGCTCCCGAGTCTGCTGGCAGTAAGTATTCTTTGATAGAAGCCTGTTAGCTTTTGCCCTCACCGTTCGACGGCTTCTTTTGGTCTCGGGGTTTACTGGTTTTTACAACTTTCTCACATCCCACTGGCCCCCGCGATTCCTTTATTTTGGTTTTGGTGATATTATGCTCTATGTCTTCTCGAGTTGGCATCCAGCAGGGAGCATCTCAGTTTACGCAGGCTTTTTCCTGAGCCTTGTTTTTCACTGTTGCAGCATTCTTCACATGTTTTGCTTGTTTGTGTGCTGTTTGTGTTTGTCAGTGCATGCCGTCCTTATGGAAACTTTCACTTTTGCCTTATCTCCATTTTTGGCTGTCGATGTTGACACCGCTTCTGCCAGTGGCTGCGACAACCCAGCTATGGCAAACAGGACCTCAAGCCTAAATGATTCAAACCCAGCCATTGGCTCTTCAGGGGGGCACTCCATATAATGCTCCATCATTTTATGTGTCAGAGCCCTCCCCTGGGAACCTTTACCACAGATGAGGCCTTCCAAGAAACAAATCTCGTAGTTCAAGGATGACAGTACCAATTTGTGCCCTTTTAGTTCCTCATGGATATTTTGGTATAGTTTCATCAATATTAGTACCCGGCAGGGGAATTTTGGGGGGGGGGGCGTGGCAGCCTCTCAGCCAATGAGGTGGCTCGGAAATGGGGGCATTACCAGCGGTAATCCCCCTGCTCTGAGCAGCCTCACGGCTGGAGGCCACCATCTTTCCCCGCCGGGGAATGAGGTAAATGGTTGATAGATTAAACCCTGTGGACACCTCTTTCTGCATGTCACTGTGGTCCTCTTCTCATTCTGTACTGGAGTATCAGTTACTCATTCGCTGAGCCTAAATTTCATGGCTGAATATAGCTCGTATACCCTTGCTCCCACTATTGTTTGGACAAGAGTCACCACCAATCCAGCAACAGGATTTTGCTTAAGCCCTTCAACTTCTAGGTTTCCCAACATAGAAGCTTTGCCTATATTTTTATGTAATGTTGCCCTGTAAAATTACATGCATCCACTTTCTTGGACCCAGACTTACTCATAAGAGGAGTATCTACCTTATCAGGAATAACCTTCTCTAATACATCATTAAATTTTACATGTTGACTCATCATGGTGGGACTTATTGTCTGTGGGTCGTCCGCAACCACAACAAGCAAGACAACGGGGGCAACACAGGTTCGATCCCCTGGCCCACTCTTAGAAACCTCTGGGTATTAAGCGTGTTATAAATAACAAATTATAAATGATAAAATAACCTCTAGCATTTTACTGAGTAAGGCATACATCCAAAGTCACTTCCACTACCTTAGTAGGCCAGTATATAATACAGACTGTAAAGTACTTCTTCTCATCCCTAAACGCCTCACCAGTCTGACCTAGACACACGAGATCATACTCTCCACATACTCAGCGCCCGTGGGAGGTATAAAACTGGAGCGTGCTGCTGCCAAAGTGGTCCCTGTAGCAACAGCTATCCAAAACAGAAATGTACTGCAGGCCGCCAAGACTGTACTCTCAATGTACTGCGCACAGGGCTGCGTGCCCGTGAGGAGGTTTTAAACTGGAGCGTGCTACTGCCAAAGCGGCCCCTGTAGCAACTATCCAAAGCAGAAAGGCACTGCAAGGCGCCAAGACCATTCTCTACATGCACTCTGTGGCCCATCCAATGAAACAGTGCACCAGCTGAGGATGGCGGAAGGCCGAAGGGTCAGGAAAAGGGACAGTGCACTTGTTCAGGGTAGAGGACGGAAAACTGACTCAGGAAATGGGACAGTGCACTCATTCATGAAGGGGCATGGAAAGTAGTCCCAGGAAAAGGCACACTGCTGTAGCTCATGCCGCGAAATGGCAAACAGTCTCAGAAAAAGGGACAGTCACTAGTTCAGGGAGGTGGGTGGAAAGCAGGCTCAGGTGGAGGGGCAGCGCACAGACTCAGGAAAGGGGACAGACAATACAACAGTCAACACGCTGGAGGTGGGGAAACAGCAGCACATGCATGGTCGCTTCTAATTAACTTCAGCCAAAAGAACCATTGAATTAGAAGCAAACAATGGAGTAAAACACTAAACCACAGCGAAAATTCTAGGTGACGAGGAGCATACTGACAGAACACAGTGTAATGAGAATCGCTTTGCTTTTTATCTTTGTTTCAGAAAAAAAACATACTTTACAAACGTGAACAACTCTGCAAGCCCCTCCGTTCTCTTCCGGTCCTTTCCTTTGATCAAGTTTTGGTGCGTTGCTGGTGCAACAATGAAAGAAGAAAAATAATATGGTGTGAACATTTGGGTATTTGCACCCACAGACCCATTGCTCATGGAAATTAACACCACAATGCGGCATGTCCAGAAATCCCTCTGTGCTTACACAGCGACTGTGACAAAATCATGACTAGTGGTGTACAGGAATACAGGGATGAGTAGTGGTTTCTAAACTCCTACACAGCACCACACTACTACTAAGCCAGCATTTATCTCACTCGTAATGGTTAGATGGGCACAATATGACTGGTACTCCTTTAGCTCTTTAAGATAGCACGGGCTGAGGCCAGGCTGTGATTTGCAAGGGGCATGTGAGCCAGCAAGGAAGCATCAGAAAGAACAATACTAGTGTGATGCCAAAATAAAAACAACTTTCCATTCAAAGTTCTATAAAAATACAAGACGTTAATCAAACGGAAAGGGCAAACTAATAAAAATACTAAAAACACACTCATCTACTGAAGTACACAGACGTATGCAGACTTTCGGTTAAAAGATAGGAAGACAGAAGCATGGAGACATGGAGGCCATAGTCGTTGCAACAGCTTTCACATTTAGGCATATGCCTTTTAAAGGGATGAGGAGTGGGGTCTTAATTGTCACTACGGCCACTAGAACATGGTCAGTGGACATTACTACTGTGTATGCCTTTAAATCTTCTTCTTGAGTGTCGACAATGCAGAGCCAGGATTCTGACCACTTTCCGCTGGGTCGAGTGGGTGTCAAGACGATCGAGTTGGTTTGATGGGAGGAAAACACTGTGCACTTCAACAAGTGGCAATCATGTCGAGCAGGACTCCTAGGAAGCTTGGAAACAGGCAATGTTTAAATTCTCGCGATTCGACGGCTTGATGGTGTCTTGATGAATTGATTCAATTTGAGTGCTGAGCCAGTTCACGATGTAATGCGGCTCTGCAGTGGGGATGTGCTCGATGAAGCTGGAGAACAGGCGGGCTATCATCAAATCAAGAGAAATTACCAGAGGTTAACATTATTTCTAAAAACTTCCAGCTGTCACCTTTTTCATTTTGTTAAAGTCTCCCCGAGTGGGACGGGTATGCTTTGACATGGCCCCCGAGCCTGTTTGGCCTATAGACCCAAGCTACACCTCCCTGATGATGCCCAAAAAAGGCTGAAACATGTTTGGTGGTGCTTGTGATCCGGTGCAGAAGAGATGTGACCAATCGGTTTGGGTTGGACTTCCCTTATGTAATGGTTTGGCAGTCTGAAGAAAGATGTTTTGGAGGGTTGCCGATAGCAATTGCCAGATTTTAAGGTTATTTCTAAAGCTTTCACCCATCACCTCTTTTGTTTTGACTAGTGAGTGACTTGAAAAAGCTCAAGCAGTTTTAAGGCATAGAACGATAACGGCAGCTCTGTTGGGTCTTGTAGCAGGTCAAAAGTGACTTGAGGGAGGTTTTAAGCAGGAAACAGAGCCTAATACAGCTCCTTTTGATTCTGATTTGTCATAGGACCCTGTTCAGGGTCTCAGATGAAAGGTAAGTCCTTCTGCCCTTCCCAGTCAGGAAGATTGCCAGAGAACACTTGCCACTCCCAGTAGGCAGAGTCCTGGGTACCAGTGTGTCAGCGGGAGGAAGACTTTCCAACAGCAGCGCATTCCAAATGTTCCCCTGAAGTAAGTGGGGGAAAGGGCCTGCACCTTTCTTGGAAATCTGTATCTTCACCCCAGTGGCAGGGGGCTTTGGGTAGGCTGCTGATACCCTAATAAGATTCCAGTGAAATATTTCTTCTTCCTGAGTCCAAGGATGATTAAACAGATGGTCTGATGCCCTTTTATAGTCATTTAACCACAGTGTATAGGCCCATTCTGAAAGATGCACATCTCAGCTGTTGTAACAAGAGGTTCTGCCTTCTGATCTTCAATCCTGGAGTGATTTTGTGTGCAGGAAGTTGGGAGGCGGACATACAGGCATGGTGCTTAAACATTTCCAAGATGATTGGACCCTTTCTCTAGGTACAGATCCTCCCCAAAACTCGTCTACACTCACTCTCATCTGTGGCTCCCCATTGTGCTGGCAGTGCTTCCCTTGAAGCACTCTGACACTCTAGCCCCTAGGTTATATCTTTTTCCTCTTGTTCCTTTGGGAAGGTGGCAAACCCTCTGAGGCAGAGAACAAAGGGAGCCTCCAGGGCTGGACCCATCAACCAGCTGTGTTTAAAGTTCTGCCTAAGACAGCAATACACAAAAGCTCCACCTGATGTAGGAGTTACAGGAAACCAGTTGATAATTAAATTACATCACATGGTTTCGGCGATACGGAACTGTATTTCCTCATAGGCCGATATAGCTTTATATGTATATTGATCCACACTGCCACCAGGCCTCGGGGGTGCTCAGTGTGGATTCAGGCCGGCTGTTTTAGGACTGTGCATATTACTCTGGGGATGTCATGTTGCCCAAGCACATGGCAGTTTCTGTGAGGTCAGTGGCCAAGTTGCAGCAGAGAGGATACATGTGAGCTACATCTCTTCAGGCTGGAGCCTTTTGAATGTGATGCTTAATTATCAGAGTTCACGTTCTGGCAGAGAGAAAAGCTAGCTTAATTGAGTATGGTAAAAATAAAACAGAAATCAGGTTTGCAGGGCAGCGAAGATGTCATTTCCTCAATGCAGCACGTCGGGTGAGAGCAAAGACCGCATGACCTTTTCCCAATGAGAGCAGCGTTAGACTAGCACAGAGTTTCCACTCTCTCCCAGCTTCCTTCCTGAAATGCTTGCCTTGCCCTGTCTGCGTGCAGCCTCATTTTTAATTGCAGTGAGGCTAGGGGGGCAGGCAGGGCAGGCTCACTTAGCTCAGAGAGACAAAATTAACTTATCCCCATGGCACAGAAATGAAGATCAAGGAATATCAGCTCTGCCTTGTCTATCAAATCGTGCATGACTCCCCTATCCCGCCCACTCCCTTAGCTACTCATTCACAGTCAGTGAGACCCTGGAGCCAGGCCGGCTAGAGAAGGGCGGGCAATGTTTCTCATGGGCTGCCCTAAAGCAAGCAAAAAGTGGCATAGCAGATGTATTGTATGCCATGCCCTACTGGTGTTTGCAACACTTTACTTCCATGGCAGCTGGGCACTTGTCAAATCTAGCTGTGTTTGGTCTGATACCCATTTGCTCTGCTGGGTGTGGTCCTCTCTCCGACGGTGCAGGACCCTCGGGTCTAGCTGTGCTTGGTATCGTACTCCACTGTTTCGGCTGACCCTCAAATCTAGCCGTGTTTGGTCCAGTACTCTGTCGCCTTCTTAGGCCTAGGCCTTTCTCCCAATATACAGGGCACCCAATCTAACTGTGCTTAGTTCGGTACTCTATTAATCTCTGAAACCCATCACTACCTAGCTTAATTGAGTCCCATTCCACCAGACCATTTAACGCCCATAATCCTCCCCGACAGTACACCCTTAGGAAACAAAACCTACCCACCGACAGAAATGACAGACTAAGCCAGAGAACACCCTAGCGTATCCAGCGAAGGAAAAACCGAGATTACTGCGCTTGCACAACACAGCATAGAGGACCAACTACTCTACTACGTCGGCACCTTGAACTGAAAAATGGCCCGACCCAGAAAAGGACGCAGAGAAAGAGAGCAAGATTGTGCAACAAGGGACGCGAACCAACAGAACCCAGAAGAAGCAGCCTCATCGGCAGGAAACACGCCCAAGGCAGCCATAACCGGAACAAAAACTGTAAGAGAAAAATCCTTATACCTCACACCTTACCTCGTGACAACCACGGAACACCGACACCTCAACACGGAAACCTCGAAACATGCAAACAATTTCCCGAAACACCCGGAAAAAAGACGGGAGCACTCAACAAGAGAGTGGGATGACTCCAACCCCATTACCACTTACATCACAAGAACAGAGGGGCACCATCGATTTCCACAACATCCCACACAATACGACGAAGCCCCGACAACCAACAATGCTACCTCCCACCTAACAATTGGACTCAAAGAAGAAGAAGCCATCACTGACCTTCAACCGAGCATCATCGCAGCAGAAGCACCACGATTGATCAACCCTGTTATCAACCTATTGGACCGCTTCAACGAAGAAGCAGCTGTCGCCGTTCTTCATCCTACCAACATCAATGCAGAAACACCACAATTGATCAACACTGTTCTCAACCTATTGGACTGCTTCAACGAAGAAGCAGCTGTCGCCGTTCTTCATCCTACCAACATCAATGCGGAAACACCACAATCGGACAACTACAAACCGGAACAACGAATAACCACCAAACATAATCACACCCAGAGAATCCACTGTAAATTAATAAATGCAAGGTCAATGTCCAAATATTCAACCAAAATATACAACCTCCTAATAGAAGGAGGCATAGACATCCTATTTGTAACCGAAACATGGCTAGACGAAAACTACAAGATCACCCTCAACAACTGCCTGCCTGAAAACTTCAAATGCAAACAGGAAATCCAAAAGAAGGGGGTTAGCGATCATCCACAAGGAGCAACTGGCCATCAAACTGGAAGATCCACTAAACATCGATAAAGGCGAATCCTTAATACGATGGCTATCAGTAAACCCCAAAAAAACCTGAAATTCATACTGATATACGGACCACCAACCTACGATGTGACTTTCATAGACGCCTTCACAGAAGCAATCACCATCCTACCCGTTTAATAAAATCATCTGATCATCCTCGGAGATTTCAACATCTGGTTCGACGAAGAAACCACACAAACGTCCTTAACCGCCCAACAAGCAGCCATGAACCTACAACAACTAGTCAAAGGAGCAACACACTCAGCAGGGCACACACTTGATGCAATCTTCGCCAACAAGGAACTCATCACCACGGCATCCCCAATTCAAATACTCTGGAGCGACCACCTCATCATTCCATTCATAATCACAACGGCCGCTCCAACAAAGAAGCAACAAGAAAAATCACTGATCATGATGAAAAGAAATTGGAGAACCATAAAAAACTCCAACCTTACGGGCTCCTGGAACTCAGCAAACCACAAGCAACAACCATGGAAGAAGCTGACCTAGACAAAAAAGTTGCCCTACTCCATACCTGGATTGCAACAACTCCAGATGACATTGCCAAAGAAAAGCCCTTCACCCCATCACGTAAGAAAACAACAGCAAAATGGTTCACCCCACTACTCAGCACCATGAAAAGAAAAAAACGAAAACTAGAATCTGAATGGAGGACCAACAACACCACTGCAAACAAATTGAAATTCCTGCAACAGATCTGCTCATATAAAAAGGAAATACAAAAAGGCGAAGAGGAAATACTACGACAACCAAATTTTCAGAGCACCAAACGCCCAAAAAGAAAAAAAATTAAATAAAATTAAATAAAAAACCCACCGGGCTGCAACAACACGCCAATTCCATCGATGAAACTTTGTGCTGACGTAGGAGACCACTTCAAAAACAAACTAACGTCCATCCAACATACCATACAAAACAGACCAATCGATCACACCTCAAACCCCATCGACACCAATGAGGAACATCCACACAAGCTATAAAGCTTCCCAGAAATATCAGTGGAGACTTTCGTCAAACTGGTAAACCAAAGCAACAAATCAGGCTCTCCTGAAGACCCCTGCCCCCGGACATATACAAAACAATTCTCAAACAAGGAACCCCCATGGAATACCACAGGAATATCCTCAACCTCTCAATCTCAACAGGTAAAGTACCACAGGCCTTCAAATCGGCTTACATCAAGCAGCTACCCAAAGACACAACAGGAAACGTTGAGGACTTATCCAACTACAGACCCATTTCCAACATACCCTACATAGCCAAACTGCTAGAAACGTACATCTACAAAATAACCCAAGAATTCATAGAAGAGCACTGCCTACTAGACCAGGCACAAGTTGGTTTCAGACCAATGAGAGGAACAGAATCAGCTCTCCTCTCAATATGGGACGACCTAAAAACAAACGCAGACTCAGACAACAGAACCGTCCTGATTCTCCTTGATCTATCAGCAGCTTTTGACACTGTCAACCACGACATCCTCACAAAGTGATTACAAGGACCAGGAATAAAAGACACCGCCCTACTATGGATCAAATCCTTCCTAAAAAACAGAACCAAAACCATATGGATGAAACCCTTTAAGTCCAAACCTAGAGACGCCACGTGCGGAGTACTACAAGGGTCATCTTTCTCCAAGCTTATATTCAACATATACATGTACCTACTAATCAAACTCATCAAAAAACACGGCCTCACATGCTACAACTACGCAGACGATACTCAAATAATCTTCAACATATAAGACACCCAAGAAGAAAACACTACATTACAGAATTGCCTTTGTGATATATTCAACTGGATGAACCTCAACCACCTCAAAATCAATCCAGGCAAAACAGAAATAATGATTGTTTTAAAAAGGGAGGAGGCATCAGCTACATCCCCTGGCCAAGAGAACTCAGCACCACACCAGCACCATCATCAACTGTAAAAAACCTAGGGGTCCTGATGGATAACAACCTCACTCTAGAACCACAAGTAAATTCTCTACTCAAGAAATGTTTCCTACCGTTCCTGTCGTTCACCAACAAAACACTTTCCACCAACAAAACACTTTCCATCATCGCTCTGATCATGTCCAGAGTAGATTACGCCAATTGCCTTTATCTGAGCATGCCTGAACGACTTCTAAAAAAACTACAACGCATATAAAACGCGGCAGCAAGACTCCTCCTCAAGCAACCCAGAAGAGAACACATCACACCCACGCTAAAAATACTACACTGGCTACCATTAAAACAGCGAATAAAGTTCAAATCCATGTGCATCACGAACAGAGCAATACACAAACAAGGTACAGAATTCCTAAGCACCAAACTACGCCTACATCAACCAACAAGAACACTGAGATAAAGCTCTGACATCCACCTGGAACCAAAACCCTATAATAGAAGAAAACTCGGAGGATCCTCTTTCTCTCACCAGGCACCGAAAACCTGGACTGACCGGTTAAACAAACGGAATACAACAAACCACCTAGCATTCAAGAAACTCCTCAAATCATGGCTCTTCACAGCGTAACTACAACAGGGACGCACTAAAATGCCCACCCCGTTAAACAACAAGGAAAAACACCAACCTCGGCCACTCCCAACACAGAACCCAAAGAACAGACCCCACGACAGACCATAAGATATTAAGGGAAATAGCCACAAAAGGAGGTCACCACAGACTGATCACATACTGAGACCGAGGCGAAAACCCTAAATAACTCATCCATTGCCTCCCGGACATACCATATCCAAACCCCTAGCAGACACATTTAGATAGACAGTTTGTGAGAGGAGACGACAACACTAGCCCCAGCACCCAAGGAGGAGAATAGACACCCAACCCACATTAACCAATCCATCAGCATTAGAACACCTACAGAGCTCGCTAGAATAGACCGGCGAGCAGCAATTAGAACACTTACAGAGTGCGTTAGAACAGCACAGGGAGCGCCTCACACAAACCTAAACCCTACCAGACGTAACCCCTTTGCCCACCCTGATGAGATTGGGAGGACTGGCGAGCGTCACACTCGGACCGAGTTCAGAATGTTAGCATGTTAAACTTCTAGTTGGGCATACTTGAATCTGGCCTTCCTGTGGTAGTTGGGCATAAACTTCATACAACCCACTAACAAAAAACTCAGCATTTCTGCAGACTTATCTCGCTCAAAGATCTCACACAACCATCTCTTGCACAACAACCCGCATGCACTTCGCAACAATGTGACATCCTGTGCCCCAGGGATCCAACCTCTCGCCTGGCTGTTCAACCAATACCTGGCACTCCTTGCCCCCCGCATCGCTGCTCTCTATCCCAACTTTCAGTGCTATGCGGATGATACCCAGCTCATTTTCAGGCAACCCTCGGCCTCCTCCTCCTCTCCTTCCCTCATCTCTGACTGTCTGTCTGCCATCCAGGAATGGTGTGCTGCCAACAACCTCTGCCTTAATGCCAGTAAGACTGAGATTCTGCTCATCGGCACACCCACTCCCTCCTTCCCTGCAGCTCTCTGGCCAGCCTCTCTTGGCCCTCCTTCCACTCCCACCTGCAAGGGTAAAAACCTTGGGGTCATCTTCAACTCTGAGCTCTACTCCCCTCATATCTCTGACATCTCTAAGAAGTCACACTACCAGCTGCACCTCCTTAGAGGTATTCCTCCTTTCCTCTCGTTCCCCCAGAAGCTCACTGTCTCCAGAGCCCTGGTCCTCTCTAAGCTGGACTATTGTAACTGCCGCTATCTAAATCTGCCTGCCTCCACTCTCCGCCCTCTGCAACTTACCCAGAACAGGACTGCGAGACTTGTCCTTGGCCTCAAGCTCAGGGATCATATCTCTCCAGGACTGAAATCTCTGCACTGGCTCCCAGTGGCTGTGAGGATTAAGTTCAAAACACTCTGCATTGTACACAAGGCCTTCTGGGGTCTGGGACCGCAATACCTTTCACTCTCTCTTCCTAAATATCTTCCTTCTCGAGCTCTTTGCTCATCTGCCCCCAACTCTCTCAGGGTCAGTCGCTTCTCCAAGCAACGAGTTGGTGGCAGATCACTCTCTTTAGCAGGGGCCTCTCACTGGAACAGCCTTCCTGCCTCCCTGAAACTCGAGGAGAACCATCTCCGGTTCCGGAAGCACCTCAAAACCTTCCTCTTTGCTTCTGCTTTCTCTCCTCCGCTCCCCTGCTGAATTCCTGACTGAAATTGCACTGGTTACCTGACCACCCCTTTCTGATCTCTGGCCCAGGCCCCGTCAATCAATTGCCCACCTGCACTGCCTCCCTGGCAACCCCTACACCTGAGGACCGTTTTCTGTATCCCAACAGTCCCCCTACCAACACTCATGTCTGCACTTCCTTTCACTTGCCACTAGCTGGCTGTTTTATTTGTTTTATTTATCTTATTTATTCCACTTTCCCATGTACTGCACTTTTCCCCTCTCCCTTCCCCCCGCGCACTTTCCTTTCCCCCCTTCCCATGCACTTACACGATCTGAATGACACCTGGCCTAGTAGGATCGTTGTCTGTCCTCCCTTTGCTTCCCCCCCTTGCCTCGTCGCGCCTTGAAACACTTGTGTATAGGCGCGTTATAAATGCCATATCATATCATCATATCACTGCAACAACGCATGAGCCGCACCAACAGCACACGAGAACTGACATCGATCCGATACTCGCACCAAAACTCAGCACCCGGTGTATACCGAGTTGAAGCTGCCAACAGAACACCACTCCTCTCACTATCCTACTCCCGCTTTACCTACTAACCCATCCCACCTTCTCGTTTGCAGATCCGCCAGAGCCCCTGTGGACCAACTCCGTTGGTGACGGTGCACGGTACAAATACCTTTAACATTTAACGTATACTCTCAAGGCATGGCATGTCAACTTTGTAATGATGTGCAGGCTCCTCTGTCCCTACTAGGCTTGCTGGGCCTAATATCATCTGGTTTACTCTGCTAGTTGGGCATACTTGAATCTGGCCTTCCTGTGCTAGTTGGCATACTTGAATCGGGCCTTCCTGTGCTAGTTGGGCATACTTGAATCTGGCCTTCCTGTGCTAGTTGGGCATACTTGAATCTAGCCTTCCTATGCTAGTTGGGCATAATTGAATCTGGCCTTCCTGTGCTAGTTGGGCATACTTGAATCTGGCCTTCCTGTGCTAGTTGGACATACTTGAATCTGGCCTTCCTGTGCTAATTGGGCATTCTTGAATCTGGCCTTCCTGTGGTAATTGGGCATACTTGAATCTGGCCTTCCGGTGCTGGTGGGGCATACTTGAATCTGGCCTTCCTACTTGAATCTGGCCTTCCTGTGCTAGTTGGGCATACTTGAATCTGGCCTTCCTGTGCTAATTGGGCATACTTGAATCTCGCCTTGTTGTGCTAATTGAGCTCCACTGCGCTGACTGGTAATAACCGGATTGCTGTGGTAAATAGGGATAGCTGCATCTGACACTATTACGCTAACTTTCCATATGCAAATCTGACATTGGTATGCCAACTGGTCCCCCGGAATCCATTCTTACGCTCTAACTGGACATAGTGGAATATGACCTTAGAGGACTCATGCAATACGGCCGTTATGCGCCAAATGGACACAATGTAATCTGCCTTGACTCTGCAAACTGGTCCTATGCCATCTGCCCTTACTCCAATAACTGGGAATACTGAAATAGGGCCTTACTCTGCTGGTAGGGCATAACATAATTGTGTCTGAATGTGCCGGCTCAGCATCATTGAGTCTGACCTTACAGTGCTAACAAGCCATATTGAAAATGGAGCATCTGTGCTAAACGACCACACATGAATTGGGCTACATTTGCACTACCTTGGCATAAAGGAACCTGGCCCTGGGGGGGCGTGGCCTATGCCGATGGCGTAAAGACGTGACTGTGTGGAGCTCCCGTCCCGATCCTGGCCTAGATCCTTCATTCGACCCTTATTCCTGGCCCGATTGAGTGCCAAAACTCTTACCCAAGTGGGGGAGGCGACTCAGACCCCGTTCGGCGCTGGAACGAGAGAAATCGGAACCAGCGTCCCCGAAAACGCGACCTTGGAGCTGGCGCCCCCGAGCGAAACAAGATGGCGGACGGCAGCGAGGCCTGACGGAGGGGCGGACCGTGCGGGCAGCGAGGCGAGGGAGGAAGATCCATCGGGCTTCGCCTCCCCTGTCCCTGGCGCAAGTGGCGGAAAGACCCCAGCAAAGCCACCGTCCGAAAGACCGGACACCCCCGCTTTTCCCTACTCCTCGGGACTCGTCCTGCCGCTGGAGGCCACCGAGCACACGAGGGGACCACCACACGGGGAGCGGACGGAGTCGCATCTACGGCCCCGGGACCACTGCGGAGGGGACACGAGGTGTGCATGGTCCACTGACGTGATCCGCTGACCGCGAGGAGCTCTGTGTGAAGGAGCGGCAGAGACCTAAACAGGCCCCCGGTTGCCGCGGGGCCCTTCTCCTCTCACTGAACGGTCAGCCCGAGGACGGAGGAGTGAACAGTTTACCCACTAACGCACTGGTAAGCCTGCAGACCCTAACCTAGCGCTCGGGAACCGGAACTCGCCTGTACCATAGACGACGGCGTGTCGGGAAATCACTGAGCGCCCTGTCGCCCTGCCGGGGGAATACCCTGCATTGTGTCGCCAAGGAATACCACTGCTCTTCACTGGAATACGCCGTCCTGTGGGGCCGACGGAGGGCTCATCTCTGTTGCCACACTACCAGGTGGGACAAATGTCTACTTCGCGCAACAAGAACAGGGGTGCCACAATCATGGACTCATTCTCAGGGGCCAAACCCAAACAGCCCAGCCAACATGAGATCCCCATGCAGACTGAAACCCCAACAACTGCTACCGACCCCAGCAACGCCCAAGTGCTACAGGCTATCGCAGCACTCCAAACGTGCATGGAGACTAGGATAGACGAACTCAAGGTGGACATGCAGCTAATCCGCCAAGACGCCCGCAACATGGCAGAAAGAATAAACAAAGTGGAAATAAACCTCCAGGACACCACGGATACTGCCAAGGACTTAAAGCAGAAAGTCATTACACTTGAGAGGCAAGTGGCTCATCTTGAAGCGAGATCCGAAGAAGCAGAGGGAAGAGCCCGCCGCAATAACATCAGAGTCCTGGGCGTTCCGGAGGGGATGGAAGGCGCTGACCCCACGGAATTTATCGAGTCCCTACTAATGCAGGAAGTCGGAGCTGGCAAACTCACACAGGGCTTCTCCATCGAGAGAGCCCACCGCGCCCTACAAAAGCGGCCCCCTCCGGGATCACACCCTCGCCCAATGGTTGCCAAGGTCTTGAACTTTCGCGACAGGGAAACAATCCTCAAATTCTCGAGGGACGGAGGTGACATTAGACGCGATGGCTCCAAGATTGTAATCTATCCCGATTATACCCCGCAAGTCCAGCGAGCCAGGAACTCGTTCATACCTATCAAAGCCCAACTGCGGAAGCTCGACCTTAAATACATGCTACTGTACCCCTCGCGCCTCAAGATTCTATACAAAGGTAAAGCCGTCTACATGGAGACCCCAGCGGCAGCCACCATGTGGATGGAACATAATAATCTGGCCGAGGGAGAGGACTACGTCTCGACACCCAACGGCTAAACCCAATCAGATCTGTCATAGCAACGATTGATTAGCTCTCTCAAGGACGGGGGCCCCGCGGACCACCCCACAGACATCGGTGCAACCCACCCCACCCCAAGCATGGCTGGCCCAAGGCCAACACCACAACCGCACCACATGACCTGGACAGGCCGATGGGTAGCGGATGCCCCCGAGCGTTGTCCTCCCAGAACAGCTGCTGGGGGCAACACACAGTTAGCTTTTTTGTTCAATCCACCTGTTCGAGTGGAAGTTAAATTCGTTTATAAGTCTCCAATTAACACGTCAACGCAACAATCAAGGCCAACAGGAAGAAAGCAGAGCACAGACCCCGGGGGCGACCAATCGGCACATGGAGCTGGCTCAAGGAGGGTGGAGACTGCCACGGGCTCAGTGCCCTGACCACATTACCATCATCATGCCCACACGCCTCAAAATCGCCACCTGGAATGTGAGGGGCTTAGGTACCTACTTACGCCGGAACAGAATAAAATCCTATCTACACAGAAAGAAGATAGGGTTGGTCCTATTACAAGAAACCCATCTAACCAAGGAAGCCATGGCAGCACTCCAATCATACTGGGGTGGACAAGGGTTCGGGTCCACATACTCCAAATTCGCCAGAGGGGTGTTCACCTGGATCAGCCCTCACATCCCCTTCCAGCTCACCAAAATCGAACAGGATCCCGATGGAAGGTACGTCATAATTCTGGGCCACATTGAACAAACAAAGATCTGCATAGTCAACTCATACCTCCCCAACAACAACATCCCTGCGCACCTCACCACGTTAAGCACAAAGATTGCGACCTACAGAGATACATTCCTTATCTGGGGAGGCGACTTTAACTGCGTCAGTGACCCTGCACTCGACAGGTCGACCCCCCCCTTGGCGGGCCCATCAACTGCCACCACCGCCCTGAACACCATGCTGAACCGCCTAGACCTGGTCGACATCTGGCGGGAACAACACCCCAAAGATCGTGGCTATTCCTTCCACTCCTCACCACATAATCTTTACACCAGAATCGACTACCTCTTCATAGGCAGAGAGAGCTTCCTCCAGATCGACTCTTCCAACTATCTGGGCCGTACCATCTCCGACCACTCTCCCCTCGTAATCGAATGGAACATCACTGGACCCAGATCCCCCATACCCACATGGAGGATGCCCACTGAGGCACTTAAAGACCCTGAGTTCAGGGAAAGCCTTAGAGAAACTATAGAGAACTACACCAATGAGAATAAAGGCAGTGTAGCCCACCTAAGCACGGTCTGGGACGCTCTCAAAGTGGTTGTAAGGGGAGAGGTCATAGCAAAGGCCGGAGGCATGAGGAAACGCCTAAGAACTGAACTCGAATCATTAGAAGCTGAAATAGAACAACTAGAATCCAACACCCTGGACCTCCAACCACAGGAAGACAAGCTGGCCAGCTCTAGGGCCGCCTGCAAAGAAGCTTGGGACAGACTGGCCAAATTTGATTATATCACCAGAACCAACAAAGCGCACGCCCACGCCGACAAACCTGGCAGACTACTCGCCTGGCTGTGTAAGAAAGAACACCCCAAGTACTCGACCACTGCCCTAAGAGATGCCGATGGCACGCTACAAAGGTCCCAACAGGGAATTAATGATACCCTTAGGCTGTTCTACACCCAGCTGTACTCCCACGATGAAGAGGTACCCCCCGAGGACATCTCAGGCACCCTGGACGAAATTGGCTTGCCCCTTCTCCCGCTGCCACACAGGGAGGCCCTAGATGCCGACATCGACATAGATGACATAAAAGACGCCATCAAGTTACTGGCCACCTGCAGGGCACCGGGCAGCGACGGGCTGCCCGCTGAATTTTACAAAGCCTATGAGCCGGAACTGTCCACGCTGCTACACGAGGTATTCCAAGAAGCCTACGAGTCGGGCACCCTGCCCGAGAGTATGCGAGAGACCTTGATAGTTCCGCTCCTCAAGCCTGGTAAGCCTGCGGATGACTGTGACTCCTATCGCCCTCTCGCTATGCTCAATTATGACGTTAAAATTCTTACAACCATATTGGCCAAGCGGCTGTCCAGGGTGATCGGTGAAGTGGTGCACCCCGACCAGAGTGGCTTTGTGCCGGGCCGTAACACCACTGCCAACCTACGCAGATTACAACACATATTGTCACATCCCTCTCACACTGGGCAAGCCCACGCATTACTTTCTTTAGACGCCATTAAGGCATTCGATTCAATTTTCTGGGAATGGCTGATTGCGGTACTTAGGGAGTTTGGCTTCGGGGAACGATTCATTCGTTGGATCATAATTCTCTACACCAAACCGCGAGCACGGGTGAAGACTGGTCGACTCATATCCACGGCATGGGATATACAAAGGGGCACACGGCAGGGCTGTCCGCTCTCCCCCATGCTATACATAATAGGGCTTGAACCCATTGCCATCTTTTTTAGGAAACAATTTTTTGATGCTGGCATCAGGATTGATGGGGTGGACCACATAATTTCCCTATACGCGGATGATGTTCTCCTCTACGTGAGGGATCCGCAGCTGAATGTCCCAACCATGCTGGAGGTCCTTGACAACTTTGCCAAGGTGTCCGGCATACACTTTAGCAAGCGCAAGTCCTGTCTGTTTCCACTGGGTGCCCTCAGGGACACACATGTTGATGACCTCCCCTCACTGGGTATAGGATGGTGCCCCACTACGTTCCGCTATCTAGGCATCAATATTTACCACACGCCTGAACTCATGCACGCCAACAACACGGTAGCGGCACTCCCCCCCTTGCGCAAGTCAATCGGGTTTTGGGCTCGCCTCCCCCTATCCATGATGGGCAGGGCTTCCATCATTAAGATGATTGTCCTTCCCAGATTTCTCTATGGCTTCCAAAACATTTCGTATTACATTAGGGCTCCCTTCTTTCGTCTCTTAGGGAAGATACTTACAGACTTCCTGTGGGGAACTAGTAGGCACAAATTTGCATTATCCACCCTGACCCTCCCTTACGAGCAAGGAGGCATCCGGCTCCCTGATCTGGAGCGTTACTATCTGGCCGCCCAACTAAGCTTTGTGGCTAAATGGCTAGCCGATGATGTCACCCCTGAAACATTGCTCTTACAGCACTCGATTGCCCCAATCCGACTAAATGAACTCATTTGGGCCCCTCAACGTCTTGTGGATGGGATACCCTTCTTAGCTACCCTGGGTCGTCAGGTATGGCAAAGGGTTAAAAGTCTTCTTCGCCTACAGCACAGTTACAATCCAGACATACCGCTCTTAGCTGACCTATGCCAGAACTCAGTAAACCTTGCCTCTATTCGACACTGGGAAAGGCTGGGAGTATACACGTGGGGGGACCTATACAGTGAGGGCACTTTCCGGGACTTCTCCTCCTTGCAGCTCGAGGATGGCGTCCCAGCCGGTCAATTCCTTTGGTACGTAAGGATTCGCAATTTGGCTAGAACTAAATGGGACACGTGGCCTGAGGAGCCTGAATCTGACACCTTCATAACACACCTATACAGCCTGGGAGACGGGTGGAGACCTGTGTCCCGCATATATATAGTCACCTAATTGACAGGCCCAACCCCCGCAGCAAGGACCTCAAAACCAGGTGGGAGAGTGATTTGGGCCACGAACTGTCCGAAGCTGAATGGAACAGAGCGTTAGCGTTCCCCAATGCGGTATCCAGAAACTCCAGATTTAAATTAATTCAACTCAACATGCTATACCGATCATACTTGACACCACTTAGAATAGCCAAAATATATAACCTGCCCCAGCATAACTGCCCATGGTGTGGCAGAGACGAAGCCAATCTATTACACATGTTTTGGGGATGTGTCCAGGTCCGGAGACTCTGGGCGAGAGTTGAACTCCTCTGCAGCAAGGCAGGCATGACCAGATACGAATGGACTCCATCAGAGTGCCTCCTCGGAACGTACTCCAGACTGGCCAAGTTCAAACACTCAGTCAAGCTAATGGATCTGGTATGCATTCTGGTCAAAAGGACCATTGCCATGGCTTGGAAGCGACCCAGAGGCCCACAATACCAGGCATGGCACAACGAACTTGAGCGCTGGATAGGGGCGGAAACTTCAGCTTGGGAGAATGGTCTCACCACTTCCCCCGAAGACACGAGCTCGGGACTTGCTGCCTGGAAAACACTCACCTGGGCCTTACTTAACCCCCCCAATGACGATAAACCCCCCTGAACAATTAGCCCCTGTTGACTCACAATACCTGGAACGGAACACTGGCACAATATCCAACCTGTGCTCCCCTGCGGCCAGGCCCCCCCTTGTTGCTTACATCATTGACATTATGGAGACTCGTTAATGTTGTTATTGTTTTGTTATTTCTGTTTATTTGTTTCTTCACAAAAGACCTATTTTGATGTATTCCAAATTACTACTACTGTGATTGTTTGGATCAGTGATGCAACTGCTTTATAACATAAATCTCAATAAAGAAATTCGAAAATAAAATAAAGGAACCTGGCCCTGCTCTACAGGCTGGGCATTTCCCTGGCAACGGTGTGGGCAAATAAGCACCCATTCAAAGAACATCTTGTTCAGCGATGACCTGCGGAAGGTCCCCGACATAGACCACATCTGACCCACCTTACCTGTATCCCTTTGGTTGTAACCCTCTTTTTACCCAGTCAAGATCCTTCCTCTTACAGCACCAATAATATTCTGTCTCTCTCTAATTGTGTCCATAGTATTGCTCCTATCACCGTATCATCTTTGTCTACAGGACTCTGTTGCTACCCATAGCATAGAACAGCCATGCGTACATACAACTGGGCATTGTATGGCAACAGTGCGAGCAATTGGAACTGTGATGGCAATACATGGGGCCTCATTATAAGATTTGCAGAATGGGTTAACGGGCGCCGTTAATGGTGGCGGACCCGTTAAACCCATTCCCTCGCGGGACCCGAAGTGGACGTCTGGTTTTACCAGACGTCCATAGCGGGTCCCGCAAGGGAACCAGGGAGCTAACAACGGGCCGGTCGTAATCGGCCAGTTGTTAGCTCCCGCACCCATTCCCATTGAGCCGTATGGGGGCTCAAATGGGAATGGGGAAGATCCGGGCCCGGGTTCCCTGTAGGAGGAATCACCGGGCCCTCCAAACTCGGAATGGCCAGGTAATTCCCCATTCAGGGAACCCGGACCCGGGTTTGATGACAGCCATTCCCTTATTAAAAGCCGTAATTAAGCCTAAAGCCGTAATGAGGCCCATGGTATGCATTATCTACACCTAGATTGCGATCTGTGTATAGAATCACACCATGACAATGCCTAGTAAATACTGGCACTCCCAGGGCATATAATAGAAATATATGGCAAAGCATATCCTTGTAATGCCAATTCCTTCACAAATGTTCGTTCAATGCTTATACAAAACTCAAAGCTATTGGCTATAACAATGCATGTTTAAGCGAGCCTGTATATAAGTATCTTGCCTGTATCAGATAAGGCTGTAATAAAGATTTGTATATTCTGTCTTCTTTATTTTCTTACAGGCGTAATTAAAATGGTGCATAACGAAGATAAGCTGAGGCCATACATTCATCAGCTCAGAGTCACACAGCACGTGCCTCAGTATTTGGTACATTCTTCAATTTAGTTCCTGGAAGAAGACAATACGCTTAATACCCAGGGGTTTCTAAGCGCGAACCCGGGAATCGAACCTCTGTTGCTCCGCATCATTTTGATTCCAAGAGAGCGTGTTGCCCCTGAGCTATCCTCCTGAAAACAGAAGAAGGGAGGGCTTTAACCTTCTTTCATGCGGTTTTTCTAAGTTATTACTGTCTCAATGCCCCCTTTAATTGGCACATAGGACCTGCCCCAAAACACTGCATGCCACACATGTCTTAGTGGGAATTCATGCCCGCCAGTGCAACCATCAGCCTCAAAGACTTCCCCCTTAAACTGTTTATGCCTCTGGCAGTTCGTGAATCTCGGAGATAAAGTTCGTATAACACTGTACACTCCATGCCTGTGCTGCAGGCTGCAGCTCCATTCCATTCAAGCATGAAGACCCACACAGGTGTACAGTGCTGAAAGCCACAAACTACTCTGCCAGTGTATCTCATTCCTGAAATATCACTCTGCTGTCCCACTTATCCCACAAGTATTTCACACAAGTGCCATAAAGGTTACGTGCAAACATGGTCCTTGAAAAACGGGAAAAAAGGCTTGACCAGGACTTGCACTACAGGGGAAAACAGGTTTGATCTCCCCTTCAGACTCTAAAAACATGGTTCTATAATCCAGTTAGGCAAGCTCCTGTAGAGCAGTGGGGCACATTTGCTCAACCGTGCTAACATAGAAATAGTATCTCTTCTGTTTCTATCACAGGTCGAAAAATCTTGTTCTGCGTGTATTGAAGTCTGGAAGTAAACCAAACAATGTACATTGTGTCTGTGAGTTGACTGAATTATACATAATAAGAGAAAATAATAATTTAAAGAAATGCCAGTGTCTAGAAATATGAAGTAATGTGTCCAGCATTATTTCAAAGGCTACTTCTTTTCTTACTATGTGTCACCCTTGTTTGCGCTTATTCCAGAAAGACTCGTATCATCAGTACATGTTAACTTTATTTTATTCACGTTTGCAATGAAGTGTTTTAACACAATGTAAGTATTATACATATATTTAAATCGTGTAGGCTTATATATATTGGTCAATGCCATCCATGAATTCCTGTATTCGCAAGGAGCTGCCTGATTGTCCCAGAGGTGAAGATGAACATGGGATCATCATATATCTAAGTATAGTCTCTCCTAATGTGAATGCACTACTAAGATGAATCCTGCTCAGAGACAGTGTGAGTCCACCATTTTGTTGGATCCGTTTTTCAACCCCATGATGTGGTGATTCGGCATCAGGTTCAAAATGCGCAGAGGAATACGCAGAGATTTTTTTCATCAAGCTGCGGCGAGCAACATGTAGCGTTTGCGCTGTGGACCGACTGTACGGCACTGCGGTACAGCAGTGGAATCCAGGCAACCCAACCCTGCCCATAGATACAAGGGAGACTGAGAAACTTCTGCCGAGACCGAGAAGTCCTGGGTGTATCGGATACCGAACCTGCCTACAGCGATCGGAGAATGGTAATGCGGCATTCAGAATCACAACTCTGCAACAGGAACCATTCCGTTGGAGCCTACAGAGAGAACGGTGCTTCGACGTTTGTAAACAGTGGGCCCGGAGAAGACAACTCGCCAAGCCTTGAAAGGCAGAGTGAGAAAGCTGCAAACCTGCAACTGTCTCCAGGAGGAAGGAGAGCGAGCTGCACCAAGCAAGAAGTACCAAGAGCCAACGAGTAATGCTGACAAGTACGGTCAGAGAAACCTGGACGGAAGCACCTTGACGGGTACCGTTGGATGTAGGAAATGAATAAAATACTGCATGCTGGGAAACAGAGCCAGAAGTCCAAACCTGAACTGAGAGAACATTTGCCTAAAGAAAAACAGCTTGTTGGGTAACTGAGTCAGAAGTCCCCACATAAACTGAAAGAACAATTGTCTAACATAATTCTGCATACTGGGAAATGGAGTCGCAAGTCCAAATGTGCAGTGAGAGAACATTTTCCTAAAGAAATGTTGTCCGATGGGAAGTTGAGCCCCATGGGCCAAACCAATGTGAATGGCATTCTTATATTGCAACGGTGGTGTGTTGGGGGAAAGTGAACCTAAACTCTCCAAATTGATGAGAGATGTTTACCACACCAGCACCGTACTATCAATACGGTGGTGATGGACACAATACAAATGTTTTTTTGAAATAACATAACATCTAATGACTACACCTCGACAACAGCCACAAGGCGCAGTGTTGGCCAAAGACTGGTGAATTTCCTTTACTAAATCGGCCAGTCACCCACCCCATTGTCATCAAGTCTGTCCAACCATTTGGTAGGTCGACAAGTCGAGCTCCACTTTATATGTGGGGGTGTTAGCGAGAGTGCACACTCATGCATACATGCGTTCATTATGTATAGTAAATGGGAATTGAAAGAGGTCCCACCAGCCATCATTCAGAGGAATAGGAATGCCAATGGCATCCCACAATTATGAGTTAAGGCCCGTGGGGAGGGGCTTACACCACAGGGGAAGGGCAGAAACAGGTGTTATCGGCTCAACAGTTGGGATGTGGGACCATAAACCGCCTTCATTAAAAGTGTTTTTACAAGTAAAAAAAATTTATTTTTATGAATTATTTAAACAAAATTGTATATTTACATCTTGTATTTTGCAATATTGTGATGTGTCCCTTGTGTTTGAATCCATTCATGCTTTAATTACTTTTAGGTCATGAAATATTAAGTTCCCTTTTTGATTGTGTGAGTAATTGAGACCCCCACTTTTTCATTTGCTTCTTCCAAAGTCTGAACAGAAATAATTCACCTGCGTTTTTTTTTCTTACAGTGTGTCAGTTGCATTATTCTTTTTAAATTCATTTTTATTTGTGTACCAATAATAAACAAAGGCAAAGCAAAAGTAATACAATAAAACCATAACCGACATAAACAGTGTAAGCCAAGTGTAGAGCAATCAAGTCGTAGTAAGTAGCATATTCATGATGCCAATATGAGAGAAAAGAGAAAAAAGTAACACTTCATATATGAGGCATATAATCTACTGAGCAGGACACTATTATAACCGGCAGTGCAACTAAAAATCAGACTGATGGAAACATTTCAAAGAACACATCCCGTAAGCACACCAGCCACACACATCCAGGAACAGACTCTGTATATTGAATTTACCAGACTCCCATTTGTGCTTGAAAATGGCGCTCTTGTACTGGTCAACAATCCCTCCAGCCAATCATCAATTCAGAAAGAATTGGACGACTAGCCTGCCTTTTACAGGACACAGCTGATAGGCTGGAGGAATAGGGAAGCGTTAATGCAACAATAGAGGAAGAAAAGAACAGGACACAACCTCCGAGGCGAGCAAGTCCCCGGGCGCCCGTCTGGCGCAAGTGGTAAAAGAGCACAGCTCGTTTCTAGGTTTCCAGAGATCTAATCAGCCCTAGGAGTGGCAGCAGGCAGCCGCTCCAGGACTTCCTTGGGTATTTGTACCTATGTTATGTTCTTCCATAAAGACAATTCTGTTGGACATTCAGTCCTGATATCCGAAAGCACAACCAATTCAAGTTGTTTTTCCATCACTGATATTTTAAAAAAAAGGGATTCCCAGAACAATATGGCACAATGTATTTGTCCATGTCTGTGTGGAAACCAAGCCCGCCTGCCAACCGTAAGTGCCTACAAAATACGTCCCGCCTTTCTTATGGATACCTCTGGTTAAATCTTTTAAAACAAAGGGATCAAAACGGTTCTTTGTTAGAATGCCGAATGTTTTTGATGGTGGGTAAAACCAACACTTTATTTTGCCCATTTTGTTTTCTGCAAAATGCAGGGGGGAGACCCCCTTGCCACTCCTCGCATAACCTTTTTCTGTATACTTAACCCCAACTCCCCGTCTCCCTGTTTGCGGTAAAAACTGCGGTATAAAAAACAGGTTAAAAAAATCAATGTTTTTATTCACAAACAAAGAGGTGAATACGATAAAAACACTGTCGCCCCCAGGTGTTCAGATGAAATACGTTCATCTTCCTATTGGTTAGAACAGTCCATGAACACTTGCTTGAAGGTGCACGTCGCTTCATTTTGTGCCTCTTCACAGCTTTTTCAATCTTCTGCTTGAGTGCACAGTCTATAGAACATGTGTTTCACTTTACTACTTCGCTCAGCGTTCCCAGGGGTGGACTGGGAACTAAAAGAGGCCCTGGAAATAATTTTTAAAGGTGGCCCCATATTACACATTTTCAGCAAGCCCAAACCTTTCCCGATGAGAACATTTCAAATTAAAATAGGTTACCACACAAAAGAGGCCCAGCGTGCAGAGGCCTAGTAGGGAAATCGCCAGAGTTCACTTTAGGCCAGTCCACCATGCACTATAAATAAAAGTGATAGATTTCCACAGATAAGTAGGGCAAGGATCTGTTGCCAACATTACAGCGGGTTAGCATCAAGCAGGCTATGTCTGATATGAGACATGATTTTGTGGCCATGCTCAGATGCTTTCGTAGCACTGCCTGATGCAAAGGGCGAACACCTTTATGTGCCACTGGGAAGCAGGGGGTAGAGCTTGGTCCCCTACTCCTAAACACTGGTACAGCTGAAGTATTTTCAGGAGTAATTATGTGGACTTGTACAGCTATGTTGCTTGTTTGGTGCTATGTGATGCCATTACTTTGGCTCTTTTGGCTACTTCCTATATCTGTGCATGGTGACACTGCATGTTGCACCAAATAGATGTGGTACCTAAGGTGATCCCTGGTACCTTTGGGACACTATTTTCCAGTAGAATGTTCAAGTGCCGAGATTCAGTTCCTCTTCATTTTCTGTGAAATATTGTCACACTTATGCACTTTTGACTTATGTAAAAGGCTATCAGCAAATAGGCTTTGTTGATGTGGCAATGATGGGGTTCTGGATTATATGTAATGATGTGACATGCTTTCTGACCTGCTATAGGAAGGCTTTTTTTCAAGACACTATGTATAGGTGGTGGTGGTGCACTTCTTTAAGGCTACAGCCTCTGCTTATGTGGTGTCATTTTACACTACCTCCACAATATCTTTCCAACATCTTTCGCTTGATCATTATCCATATACTCATCATTACTAGTCTAGTGCATTTGGGTGGCAGTGGTAGACACTTAGGAAAACAAATCACATTTCTAGCAATAATGGGAATTAAACTGTCACAATATTCCTGGGCTATTAGGTGGCGCTTGTGCCACCTATAAGCTAAACTATGCATAGATGGGAAGAAATAGCATATGAGGAGATATGCACGGCTTGTATTCGTTGTTTCGTTATTTGGCCACCTATTCACTGCCCCTAGCCATATCCATGCCATGCTAATCTATTTGCCCATTCCCACCCATTTCCTGCCCGTCCCACACAAAGCACCTCCTCAGTCCTCTGAGAGTTAATGGCTTCATTGAAGCTGTAAACCTGCTACTGGTGTAATAAAAATGGCTTTTCCAGGTCTTCCTTCTGCCACTCGATTTAGAAACACTGTGTGTGTCCTCCTGTTAAAAACAAACATTGGCAAAGCCACTCGTTTTGGCTTGTGTATACATATGAGAAATGTGCCTGGCACTAGTATTAGATGCCCAGGTATTTGCACAATTTTGCACCTGCTACCATCGATGGCCAGGTAATACCACAAAGGCAGTACCTGGCAAGTGATTTTGCCATGTCTACAGAAAAGCCCAAACTGTTGTCATTGCAAATGCTTGTTTTTTACAGGTACAGGTACCGTCCATCGCAAATTCAGAACATTGTCAAATTTTAGAGCATCTGAACATGAGTATTTGCATTTTATACTAATCTATAAGCAACAGTGTTCTCTTTGTTGATGATAAATTACATGTTCTTTGCTTTATTAGAACGAGGAACATCAACATACCCAAAGGTTTGAGAGATTAAACTGGGCATAACCAAACAATCGTTTCGAAGATTACAACATATTGTGGTCCAAGTGCCTCAATTAGAACATGTGCCTTAAATTAACAGACGTTATCTTTGATGACAATTCACAACGCCCACTGAAAAATATACGTTTCACAAAGAAGCTGCTGTAGGCAGTTGTGAATGCAAGAATTCCTTAAACCAAGATAGCACAATTACAGAAATATGACTATTTTTGGAAAAGGGTGATTCACAATTAAAACAAATGAAATCTAAATGCCAAAAAATATTATATAGCAGTAATATAACTTCTTTGAACAATTATAAATTAAAGTAACATATTCGATGCTGACTACACTTGGAAAAACATCTTCCCCAAGTAAGATCATAAAAGAAAACTAGTCCATTGATACTGGTGTGAATCAAAATTAAATCAGAAGAATGATATTTGATTTGTGGTCACTTGTAAGCTTACCATGGATATATGAGGTTACGGAATTAAAATATATATATACTTGAATTCTTAAACACTGACAAGATCTTACCTTGTAATCACTCTACAATGTGACATTACGTGACTATTCCCCTGATATCTCCCTCTCTTTCCTTCTCCCTCTAATTAAGTCCCGAGGAAGAAACCTTCCCTTCTATCAATGCGAGTGCAGCCCTCAGTCAGCTCGAGTCGAGATAGTACATAAACAGTTATTATGCAGCAGGACTTTAACTGGTAAGGTTGACTGTGTACAAGCAGCAGCTCTCTCTCACTTTCCGCTGTTCTCTCTACTAGAGGCGCACTGTCCTATATGAACATCGGCCGAGCTGCGGACAGACAGACAGAGGCAATCGTCAATCGTACGTTAGGCTCTCACACACGCTTATTCTGTCTCAAAAATACTGTACTTTACCTGCAAACCAATATACGGCATACACTTGCATGTGTACACATCTACACGTGTTCTCTAAACCTCAAGCGCACACGAGCACTCCTTACATAGACGGTATCTGCACATTACCCTTTTTTTACACATTACAAGCATGTGCACATGGTATGTCTCATAGAAACCTACACGTTCTACCTAACTCAGCTAGACCTGTTTAATCTAACGCACGCCCACTCTCTGTCTCTTTCCCCTTCACAGGTTCTGGAGACAAAGTGCGAGCGCTGGCAAGCGTTCTAGTGGAAAAAAACAAAAAAATGACTATGGGCAGAGACAAGCCCATTCTCTTTGTAGGCTCATGGAACGACGGTGCTCCAGCCCTTCACCCACCTTCTCTTGTTAGAAGGTTCCTGTAACCTGTTTGGAAAAATAATTCATATCAAGAGTAGGGACAGCCGCGCGGGCTGGGTAACACAGTAATGACAGTACAATAAAAGCTTGCGTGCCAGCAGAAGGCCTCATCAGTGTCACTGCACACTTAACACGTTGCCTGCATTTAGCTGTCTGGGCCCGGCTGCTGGCTGCTGCAACATGCCCTGCGCAATGTGTGTTCCCAGACTCGCAGGCCCTCATGCGCAGGCGCGCAACCGCCAGCGTCGTGTCAGGCGAGGTCAGCCCAACTGCCAATGCCCAGCTCTGCTGGGAATGGAAGAAAAAAGGAATGCGCAGTGCCTGCCTCGGTTGGTGGTGGCAGCCGACAGGCAGCCAATTCAAGGAAAACCACCCAGGCAGAATAACCCTTTGTATTCTTCCGCGCAAAAGAGGCTCTTGGGACCAGAGGCCTACCGGGGGATATCCCGTTTTCCCGGTGGGGCAGTCCAGCCCTGAGCGTTCCTATCGCCGATTTGGGTAAACTTGCTCTCTGGGTAGCAATTGACTGTTCGGAATTTCCTGAAAAGCTCCTTGAAATTTTAGTTTGTGCTTGTGGATGAGTCTCTTCCTTTTGATGTCTACCCAGCTGCTTCCTCGATTTTTATCTAAGTCCAGGATTTCCGTTATTTTAGATGTGAACTGTGTTAACGGTAATTACACGCGATAGTGTGCGGGTATATAATAAACAGTGCATTGATAGAAGAGCCTGCATGCTATCAGGAACTGTACCAAATTACTAAAAGGCCCGGCTGTGAACGCACGAAGGCACTCAGGTGAAAATGGTAATTAGCAATGGACCCATCTTCCTCCTGGAAACTTTCCGAAAGATCCTCTCACTAAACTTACAAGGCCATCAAGCATTATTGGCTGAAACCAGAATGAACTCACAACTCCAAATAAATGTCAATGCTCTTTGGCAAAGCCTTCCAACACGCAGGCGGAACTGCCTGAAGAGGGTGCGGAACACCAACAAATGGGCCGATAGCTAATATACTGAGACCCTCCATTGGCTTTTGGTCAAAGCTTGGTTCCAGTTTAAGTTGCTCTTCCTCACGTATACATGTGCAGAAGGCAAATCTTCACCACAATCCCCACCTGCATTCGAGCAAGACCGCTACGATCCACCAAACTAGTGAACTTCAAATTACCTGTAATCCGAGGAGGTTGACACTTCAACCTCAAGGCCACAACCTTCACCATGCACGCAAACGCCAAAATAGCCCATCATCATCCCTTCAAGAAATCTACCAAACCCACAGCCCTAGTAATGCTCCTCGAAGACGGACAACACGAAAGTCTGATAACTTTCAAAGCGAGACTCCTAGACACAATTCAGGTTTTGGAGTCGATGTTACAAATTCATTGAAATAGAAAATACAAAAATCAGACATCTACACGGGCACTGGGCACTGCTTCACTGGGACAGATATGATGGGGACATTAGACTAATTCAACAGAATATGTGCTTCTGAGGAAGAGGAACAGCACATGAGAGCACAGAGGTAGGCCTCCTTCTTCACTGCAAACTAAGGGCAATACGAAAAACAAAACAAAATGAAACTCTTGTCAAACGCACAATGTCACTCATGGATGAATGCAACAAGAGAAGCAAACAGACCCTCAGAACAATCAATCAAATAAAAATTCGAGAAGAATGTCACATTTTCTCATCTCCTGCCCTGAGAAGAATCTGTTCACTCTAATGTTCTTTCTGTGCAGCAGCATCCCTTTACCATTGGTTTTAGGTCAATCATTCCAGGTCATCTGTCTGAGCCAAGATACGGCCAGTGATTGCAGGAACATGTCTGTTCTCTGCATAGGGCACACAAAGGTGGAGTTTTCCATTTCGAAAAATATTGGGTAGGCTTCATGAGAGCGATTGTGAGGACCCATTGATCGAAGGATTGAAAGCTCACTGGAGTCAAGACTTATACAACCTCCTTGATCATCGTTAAGACCTGGAAGTAAGGTGAATGCCATTACTGACTTTTTAAGGTTCTCTTGGAGAGAGCTCTTGAACTTACTAGGTCTTGATGCACTTAAGGGCCCAGAGGATTCCATCTGGTAGAACAAAGGGATTAAAGAAAATGGGAAGACATTATTTTGGCCAGAATGGTTTTTAGGAGGGGTTGGTTGGATTGGAGACTTGCAAAAGGATGGGAAATGGCAAAGGAAGTTAAAAAAAAAGTAAAAAGTAAATGGGATATAGACAATTTTTCATCTATGGATTACAGACGGTTAAAGAAAGCAATAGGTGTGATTGATTATGAAATTGTGTTAGATTTTGTCATTTTCTTGGTCAAATCCAAAAAAGGTGAAAGTGGTTTGGCAAGTCGAATTTATAAACAAATTGTTTCAAGATATAAAATAAATGACTTGTTGAAGGACAACTGGAGTAAGAGACTTCATTGTGAAATTTCCTCAGAACAATGGTTGACCATGTGCCAAAATGTCAATTTGTGCTCAGTTAATTCGAGTGAGAGATCTCGACAAATCAAAATTGAAAATAGCCTATTGGACACCAGAAAAATTGCATAAAAGGGGCATTTCAGAAACAAATGATTGTTGGGGATGTGTACACCAGGTTGGAACGTTGGATCATATGTTATAGGAATGTGTGAAGTTGCATGATTTCTGGGTGAATATTGGTGGAATAATAGAGGACGTCCTTGGAGAAAAGATTGCTTATGACTTTAAAACCCTGATTTTGGGAGATGATGTGATGTTAGAAGAATTTAACAACTGCCAAATGAAATGGCTATTTAGAGGAGCTGCGATAGGAAAGAAAATGATTTTGAGAGGTTGGAAATCAAGGGTGGCCACTGATGTGAGGGATTGGATTGATGAACTGTATAAATTAGCTGAAATGGAGAGAACGATCTATAGTAGGGAAAAGAAAAATTCCCTATTTGAGAAAATTTGGGGGAAATGCATGGATTTATATTAGTCTCTGTTTATGATGAGGATTAATGGGGGAGTGGATATTGTATATATGGAGTTTTATTGTACACTTTATGCGGTTGTTGTTAATACTAGTTTCTCATGTTTTTATCTCTACAGAGTAATTTTGGAGGGGGGGCGGGCTGAATTGTGTGTGGTTTTATGTACATAGTTATGACTTGGTTATTATCAACTGATTCATGTATTATTTGTCACGGTGAAGTGTTTTAGTTTATCCATGCAAGGCTAGTGTGTTATGTTTTTTATGAAATGAAAAAGAATGAAAAAAAAAGATCATGAGGGAGTCAAGAAGATGTTTACTTTCACCCATGGAACATGACTCCTCATTGAGTCGAGATGATGTCCACTCAATCTCATTTATCATGCACGTGAGTGTACACCATGGAAGTGAGTGGACACCATCCTCGTTTCCTAAAACACCAAAGTGCCTTAGGAAGCCAGGATGGTGTCCACTCACTTCCATTGATCATGGCACCTCAGGAATCTGAGAAGATGTCTACTTTCAGCTTGGACCGTGACTTCTCAGGGAGCCAAGATGATGTCCACTCAATCTCATTGATCATGGTGCCTTAGGAAGCCAAGATAGTTTCCGATGACACCTTGGGAAGCTGTGCAGATGTCAACCCTCTTCCATTGATCATGGCACTTCAGGAAGCTGAAAAGATGTCAACCCTCTACCATTGATCATGGCACTTCAGGAAGCTGAAAAGATGTCAACCCTCTTCCATTGATCATGGCACCTCAGGAAGCTGAGAAGATGTCAACCCTCTTCCATTGATCATGGCACCTCAGGAAGCTGAGAAGATGTCAACCCTCTTCCATTGGTAATGGTGCCTCAGGAAGCTGAGAAGATGGCAACCCTCTTCCATTGATAATGGCGCCTGGGGATATGAGAAGATGCCCACTCACTTCCATTGATCATAACACCTCAGGGATCTCAAAATATGTTCACCTACTCCCCTTGATCACGGTGCCTGAAGGAGCTGAGATGATGTCCACTCACGAATCCAAGACAGAAGCAGTTGTAATATGCATGCAAGCAATAACATTGCAGAGCGGGGGCGTGCTTCAGACATGGCCTGCACAAGCCTCTTCATCAGCTATATACAATGGGGCTTTGAAAGCTGTTTGGGAAACAGTAGTGGCTCTACACAATCTAAGAAATCAGCTGCTATGCCACTTGTAGACATGCACAGTGCCTTGTGTTCAGTGACTGGAAATCATGGAATCATGCTACAGTACATTGAAAGATGAGGGCAGCCATGCAAAAAGACATCCACACAAGCATGTTGCATTGGAAGCAGCAGCACGCATGGAGAAGGAAAGCCCTTTCAGAGCAGTCTCGCCTTGTACAAGCAATCTGCAGTGCTGAAAATCATATTCACAATTTACTTTAAAATTTACTATTAAAATATCACTACACATTTTGTTGACAATGAGGTGCAAAGCTATTCATTTCCACTCAGCATGTTCAGAAAAATACCTTGGAACGAAAACAGATTAAAAGAATGAAAATGTACTTGCAGATTTAATTTGGTTAATTCGCCGGGTAACTTCAGTGGCCATGAACAGATTGGATGGTTTTGAAGGCACTATTCACTTTGCAGGGATCGCAAAAAGTGCTTACAACATAGGTTGTATCTATTCATGGGGTGGCGCGAGGGGGTTTGGAACCAAAATGTCAGGAGTGGGGTGTTGTGGGGTGCAGTGTTTTGTGGGGTCTATCCAGTCTTTAGTTGTTTAAGGGAATTGCATGAATGGTGGAGGGGAAGGGTGAAGCGGAAATAAAATAATTTTGAGACCTCCCCCTGCTTCTGGAGAGAAGAGGACAGATAGCGACGGTAGGCCAGCTTGTTACTCCAGAAAACCACAAGTAGTTTCATCAGGAAGCAGAGTGCATTTCCAGAGGAGCATGGTAGGAGCCGTGGGTCCTTGTGGGAAATGGGTGGGGAGGGGGAATAACAGCCAGACAGAATTAAAACCAGGACCTTAGCAGGAGAAGACTGGAATAGCTCATGGAGGCCAGAATTAACAGAGGTGTATCCAGAGCACAAGATTGATCAGATGCAGGGTGAGAACACAATTCATTGGTCAGAGTTTTGTAGGGAGAGGTAACACTACACTTTGGCTACTTGCAGATGCTGTGTTTGAGACAGTGGGGTGACGAGGAGGGCAGCAGGTTCAGGGCCTCCACACCAAGCAATGGGTGTCGTAACTGAACCACAGACGTCAAGATTCCAAAGAGCAGATGGAAAAAGAACAACTCCTGCGACTGCTTGGTCTGTGGGGATCAGCAGAGTAAGGACACCCTTATCTCTGCCACAGAGACAGGCGGAGAGACATTTCCCTGCACGCAGTGCGTAGACTGCAAATGTTCGAAAATGCGTGCAGGCTCCGGGTCCACCTGTGTCACGGGTGGTGTCCACTGGGCTTCTAACAGTTGTGTTTGGCGCTGTCAATGGAGGGACTCGACATTCAGGGTTCTTTCTTGCCATGTGCGCAAGGGTCAGGGACGGTGGAAATTATGTTATTTATATAGTGCTTTCACCAAAGCGCTTTACAAAGAAGATATGTGCATACAATTATCACCCAACCAAAGTTGGTACTTATTTATCGACTTCGAAAAGGATGAAAGGCTGAGTTGCTCTTGCCAGGATTCAAAACTGCAACCTGCAGATCACACACAGATCGCAGCAGCAAGCTCTCAACCCACTGAGCTATCTTACCAGCTTCATAATATGCAAACTAATCAGACCTACTGAGACCTGCAAACATGACAGCATGCTCAGCCCAGCAAGTGTCTCATAAAGAGACCCTTTATGCCACCTGCTCGCTCCCTCCTTCACCTTTAAAGCAAAGTTGAGTACAGCTCTTCCTTGAAACTATCGTAGGCTGATGTATGAGCCAAACTTCCTCTAAGCAAATTTGTTTTGGATGAATTAGTTAAACCCAAGTGTTTTATTAAGTTTGAAAATGTTCACAAAGATGATATATGCTGAGAGGGTCATTATGAGTTTAAAGGTGAACCCATCAGGAACACTTCATGTGGCAGCTATTTCTATTGTAGATGCAAACCTGTGGTCTACACCTAGAATATGCGGTTATCACCACTTGGGCCATAAAAATGGTCTTCAGTCGTTATGACAGATCGCGACTGGGAAATTGTTTCTTTGAGAAATAAAACAAATACACCATTGCCAAAATATTCCTAATTATGAAAGCCAAGTTGCTGAGTAAATAATGAGTACATGATGTCAGAAGCCCTGCAGACAGGCACCACACAAACCACGTTATGCCCCAGAAATGGGCAAATACTCCCAACAAAAAAATAGGAAGCAACAGACTCAGAAGAGCCTGGCCCCTGCTTTCATCACACAGCTCCACGGGTGCATTCAGATGAGGGCTGCAATTGCCAGAGGAAAGAGCCGAATGTCATTACTGCCCGATCCAAAGAAGAAGCATCAGGTAGACATGCATGTTGTCATTTGCACGAGTCGCTAACTGCAATGTGTGGATCACAAAATACAATAAAACCAAAGTGTACTCGCCACAAAATATCCCCAGTGCGAATGAGAATTACGTAGCCCTGCGTCAGCGAAACAAAGAAGCTCGAAGAACAAATTGCATGCAGCCCAGACTTCCAATCCCGTCTGCAACAGAAACCATGGCAAAAGCATATGAAAAAAACAATGAAAATGAGCATGAGATGATACGCGCTCAATACCCACAGGTTCCTAAGCCCGGACCCGGGGATCAAACATGTGTTGCTCTGTGTTGTTTTGCTTCCAAGCCGAGCACGTTGCCCCTGAGCTATCCTCCCGAGTAAAGAAGACAGGCAATGTGGTGTGGGAAAGGTCGGTGGGCGGCCGGGCGGGCGGGCGAGAGAGGGCTAAAGTAGTGATGAGGATGATGGGCTGTGGAGGATGGAGGGGATACCGGATGTATCAGGTGGTTCACCCCCCCGCCCCCCACCTCCCTGGTGAAACAACCAGAAAAGGCATTATGGAAGAAAAGAACAAAAATAGACAGACAAGCAATGAGGAAGAGTGAGTTGCAGGTCCAGGTATGAACAATCACTAGCAAAGCCAATGGTTTGGCCTTTTGTGTAGGCATGGGATAGGGATTTGCTAGGTACTGCCATAATGATACTGCCTGTCCATAAAATGGCAACTGCCGGGAAAAGTGTGTGAATAATTGGGCGATGAAATCAGTGCCTCGCAAATGCCTAATACCAATACTTTCTATTAATATTATGGGCGTTGAAGTTATTGCTTCATGGAGGTAGCTCAATGAGATCCTATGGGATGCGTTTTGGGTGGGGAAGGGTAGGCTCTGGGTGGTTAATGGCCATAGAGATGTACATGGTCATAGGAAGTCAATGGGTAATTCAACCTCCCTCTCCTCTATTTCTCTCCACCTGCGGTATTCCTCAGGGGTCTAACCTCTCTCCGTGGTTGTTCAACCAATACTTGGCACCTCTCGCCCACTGCATTGCTGCACTCTGCTCCGACATGCAGTGCTATGCGGATGAAACCAAGCTTGTTTTCAGACTCCCCTCTGCCGCCTCCTCTCCTCCTCCGATCCCTGATTGTCTGATTGCAATCCAAGAATGGTGCGCCGCCAATGATCTCTGCCTGAATGCCAGCAAGATGGAGATCCTCCTTACTGGCACATGCACAGCTTGCTTTCCCTGCACTCTGGCCGGCCTCCCTTGGCCCTCTTCCTGCACCCTCCTGCGTGGCTAAGAACCTCAGGGTCATCTTCGACATTACTCTCTCCTTCTCTCCCCACATCCCTAATATGTCTAAGAAGTAAAACTACCAACTTCACCTCCTCAGAGGTATTCTTCCTTTCCTCTCCTTCCCCTAGAAGATCACTGTCTCTAGAGCTCTGGTCCTCTCTAGGCTTCACTACTGTAATACCCTCTTTTTAAATCTTCCTGCCTCTACTCTCTGTCCTCTCCAACTCATCCAGAAAAGGGCTGCAAGACTTGTCCTTGGCCTCAAGCTCAGGGATCGTATCTCGCCAGCACTGAAATCTCTCCATTGGTTCCCAGTGGCTGCAAGGAACAAATTCAAGACCCTTTGCATTTTCCAAAAGCCTTTCTGGGGCCTGGGACCAAAATATCTCCAGCTTTCTCTTCTGAAGTATCTCCCTACTCAAGCTTTTCGCTCTTCCACCTTGAGGATCAATTGAGGATCAATTGTTTTTCCAAACAGAGAGCTGGAGGCAGATCCTTCTCTTCGGCTGGTGTCTCCCTCTGGAACAGCCTCCCTGCCTCTCTGAAACTTGAGCAGAACTATCTCCGGTTCTGGAAGCTGCTCAAGACCTTCCTCTTTGTGTCTGCCTTCTCTCTTCCTCTTGCTGATCTCCTGTCTGTTCACTGTGCTGGTTATCTGGCTACCCTCTTATCCTCGGGCCCAGGTCCCTGCACCCTCAGTTGCACACCTGCACCGCCGCCTGGCAACCCAGCACTTAGGGCTGTATCTGTTAACCAACAGTCCCCTTACCTGCACTTCCCAATCACCTGCTGCCTGCACTTAACACTTGCACTGCCACTTGCTGGCTGCACTTCCGTTTTCTTGTTTTGTTTGTTGATCCTATGTCCTGCACTTCTCCCCTTCCCTTCCCTTGGCACTTCTCCCCCTTTCCCCTCCCTGCACTTGCGCGATCTCATTGTCACTGGGCCTAGTAAGATCGCTGTCTTGTTTCTCCCTTGTTCCCTTCCCATGCCTCGTCGCGCTTTGAAACACTTGTGTATAGGCGTGCTGTGAATAAAATATCATATCATAACCCAAACAACACCCGCAAGCAGTGTGTCCCACCTCACATCCCATCTTCCTCTTATCTCTACTCCAAGGCGATGGTTCTGACTAATTGGTGGTGCTTAAGCACCATCAAATAACTCAAATTAAAAAAGACATTCATTAAAAAAAGGGCATCATCAATTAATTTGTCAGAGTCACTTTACAAGACGCTACAAAGTGATATCATCATGAAGGGAAAAAACACATTTGTTAAAAAAGAGCTGTCATCAAAACAAAACCATCAAGAAAAGAATTAGTAAAAGATGACCTACAACTGGTCAAACCATTCCACGCTTGCTGTAGTAATGTAATATCGTAGTTCCGGTTTTCTTAAAAATGCAACAACAAAAAATTCCATCCCTGATTTGAGGAAGGGAAACACATAAAGACAGCAGTGTTTAATACTGAGCTTTCTCCTGGAGAAAACATGCACATTATTGGCATTACTGGGCCTGCTGCATTTCATGGACCACCATGCATAACAGGGAGAGAATAGGAGAATCACAGAGGCCCCTTTGTGACTTCCCAGCATCTTTTTAAGCGTTCTAGGCAGTATGTCATGATTCTACCCACCTGCCACCCAGCACTGCTACATGTGCATATTCAGAGGCTCTGTTTGTGGCATAAATGCTAAGTTAAAACCTACAAACGGCCTCTGCATTAATTTACCTGTTTTCCTGCTGCAGTTTTGGACCAATCTAATTGAATGTTCCATTTCAGGTTTTGGGTGAAACCAACAGATGCATTATGGTATGTGTATGCTGTCCAAGAGGCAGAGGATTGGAGGAGGCACACTAAGTACATGTGTTTGTATAAAGCTACTAAGAGTTTAAGAGGCCTTCATTGCTTTTACCTTCTTCCAGGCTACTGCAGGCTGTGCTGCCGAGAACAGGAGAGGCTTTAATTACAATCCACTGCTGCAGGCTATTGGAGCGGTTACTGGGATTGTTTGAAGACAGCTGCCTGAGACTGCAATCAGTTCCATCCACCCTGTTGGGCTATGAGCTTGGAGGGCTTTCTTAAGCTCACTTTGAACATAAGTAGTTGTTCTGTCAACTGCTTCCACTGGGAGTTTGGTGCTTTTGTGACCAGTTGTTGAGCCTTTTCTGAATATCCTGCGTTTGGCTTCTGAATCGGATTTGCTGTAGCTACTTTGCAGCGCTGTATTCCCATCTGTTTTTTTACAGCCTGCCTGTTTTTTAACCTTTTGTTGAAATTCTGATTTTGGCTTCTGAATCCTGCTTGTTGTACCTGCATTGCACTGCCTTTTTTGTATTCTCTGAGTTGGCAGTGACCCGTCTTGTTCTAGCCTATTGCTTTGTGTGTCCTGATATTCCAGTCTCTGCTTTGTACTTTGTTTCTTTACCTGACCTGTACGTGGTTATTTCTCTCAATGCTGCTTTCCTCCTGTATTACAGCTTGGTACACTATTGTGCCACCACTCTATATCTGTTTAAGGTGTGACCTCTGGGTTGGTCTCTGTTTATATCAGATAAGGGAAAGACTTCTGTTGCCTTCGACTAGTCCATTGGAGTCTTACCTGCCTCAGTACATGGTTTCCAGTTTTACCCTTACACTGAGTAAAACAGTCTTCAGCATACCTAACTCATGCCGCTGCTGTATTAAACGTAATCTGCTGGTACCAATCCCCGGAGACCCATGTCATATTCCAGTACAGCCTTCATTCTGATGAATCCGTGTTGCCCAGTATATTTGTGTTCCTTTGCTTTTTCTGTGTCTCTTTGCTTACAGCCAGCTCCTGCCCCTGCAGTTCCTGTGAATACCTGTTTCAACTCAGATCAGCTTGTTATGTACCCTGTTTCTGTTATATGCTAGTGTTACCTCAGAAATATCCCCTACTCTACAGTCCCTACTCTCTGAGGTATAGCTCTTATCCTGTGCTCTCCAGCCAGATTTCTGGCACAGTAAGAGATGTCCTAACAGGATGCCCAAGCAATCACTGGTAAATAGCATATCTTCTCCTCTGTAGCTATTAGAAGTTATGATGCAATTAGCTTTGTGCTCAGATGGTCCCAAATGTTTATAAGGTCATTTATCTGAGATGATTGTAATTACAGAGTCAAAGAACATTTATTAGAAGCCATTGAGAAAATTATTTAGAAAGGTAAGCGACTCTTGGGTTATTTGCCTAAGATCAATTCCTATTTCAGTAGTTTGACTCAACACTAATATTGACTTTAATTCCCCAAATCGCAAACCTTTCATATATATTCACAGTTCTTTTTGTGAAGGCAGGCTTGCCGTTAGACTCCAATGTACATTTAGACTGGAGTCATGATAGAGGGTTTCCTGTACTGGTGTAGCCTTTAATCAGTATGGAGTGGATACAGCACTATGTCAAGCCTCTTCTAGTGAAGAGGTGATCCTGCAAGGAGCAGGAACACTGGATTGAAACTCAAAATGAGAGTTCTCACATAGGGTTCACTCACCGTGAAGGAACTTATTAAGCCTTTCCACAAGAATCAGTCTTCTGATCCCCAAAGAGCATCTTCATTTCCGCTTATTGGGTCTTCATTTCATGCATTGGCAAAACAGCAGACTCAATACATTGAAACCAAATGGCAGAAATAACAGCCACCATGTTTGTAACGGCAAAGCCACTCCAGTTCTTTAATGTGGAACTACCCATGTGGTGGACGTCCTGTGCAAATCACTGCACTCTACAGTGAAGGGCACAGGAACTTGGGAAGGATTCCTGTGACCGCCCTCCACCCCATATTGTGAGTTCTCTTTGATCAGTCTCTACCTTGCACTCTGATGGATCAGAAGTCCCATGAATGAGCTGGGCCATGCCGACACGCGAGTGGTCAGGTTGGCATTCATTTATCAGAATGATCCTCTACATGTTTGGAAATACTCTTTTCATTTTTAGTTATTGTGAGGGATTTGACAATCCTCACAGGGAGTGTGCGCTCGCTTGGGTTTTTTTTAATGATTTTATAGGAAATGGAATGATGGGAGATCAGCCTCTGAAAATGTGTGGGGCTAATCCACACACATTTTCTAATGCTCACCGCGCAACAAACACATAGTCCAGTGTGCTCTGGGGTACACAGGCTACAGGTGCATGCCTCCCTGTCACATTTATTTGATAGGTGACAGCGAGGGGTGCACAAAAACATCCAGAGGAGAAGGGCAACAGTTTCCTCCTCCCATTGCCAGCCTAATTAAATATCAAAGGCTCCATGGATCCGCCCTGTTCTATTGCCTAAGTTCTGTGGGGTTGTGGTGCATACTGATGAGTTAATTGAAGCAGGCCTGTGAATAGGCCTGGTCAGAGAACTTAACAATGGGCAGGAAAACTAACACCTCTTTGATATGCAATGTGTCAACTTGAAGCTTGTTCCCACCCCTCTGTATGAAGAACAGTGAATGGTATGTCTGGTTCCACTATTATCTGTAGGCAACCCCTGCAGAGCAGACCCCTTTAAGTGGGAGAAGTATGTGATTTCACAGAGACAAAAAGTCTGCTCTCGTCACAAACTTCAAGGTAGACCAGTGTTTTGATCAAGAGCCACAGAGGGCTCAGTTAACCAGCGAAACACTTTGATCTACAACGGACAGGAAGATGGGTAGGACTTAGGAGTACATGTTGTCACCTCTTACCTTTCCTATTGTAAAGCACTCTGGTCCTGACCTCAAGCATAACAGAAGATTGGTGATGGGGACACCAGATTGGTTTCTTAAGGTAGGCTTAGCCTGCACCAATCACTGGGGCACATTTGGCATTAAAAGATGGCTGAGCCTCTCACTTAGAAGATCATCTGAAGGCTTCACCAGAAGCAGGAAAGAAGAACACAGCATTGGACCCTGGCTGAAGGTACAGTCAACCTTACAGCTTCCACCAGTGAATGGATGGCCAGGATTTTCAAGAGGGAAGCAAGATCCCTCCCTTAAACATCTCCCAGGGAAGAGAGGGAGATACCAGATTCAGAGGACCCGTCCAGCAGCCCCAGAACCAGTGCCCAGCCACAGTGTGCCCTGCTAGGTTCTGCCAGAAAACTTCCTAGGTGAGAAGTGCCAGAGAGTCTCTGAACAAAGAACAAGGCCGTTGTCTGCAAACACTCCCCTAAGCTTTGGGCCGTCCACCTTGGAAGGACGCCACAAGCCCTGCGAAGAAGCTAGGAGGAGTGCCACATAGGCATCAACCAGCGTCAATATTTTAAGGACATTTTCGAGGCAGTCGAGCCTTCAAACCGCGACTGACTGAACCACTGACTGTTGTCACGCTGCAGTCACTAAAGCCGTCCGAGACGCCTGGACCAGCAATCCAGATCTGCCAACCAACAAATAGACAGTGATTCTTGACCCTGAGCCGCTGTGTAGGCCAGGCTGCAGCCGTCCATCCAGCCTCGCTTGCAAGACTGCCTGCCGCCTGATACCCTCAGCTGTCTCCTGTCTTGAACTCTGTCGCAGGAGCTGCTGAGTGTCCTGGAACTGACTCAATGCGGTCGAGCATCAAGAACATATCAAGCACCAGGTCCATTGTGGTTCTGCCCCCCCCTGGTCCTTCTACAAAGGCCCCTGGTGACATTTACGACCCCTTGCTCGCTTGATGCTGAAACCAAATAACCTTAAACATTTAAAACGGATTGCTTTACCGGATACCCTCCTGTCAGTATCTAGAGATCATCCCTTTCCTTCGTGAAACTGTCCATCCTCTGTGTTCCTTTAAAGTGTGGGTTGTATTTTGCAGTGTGCTAGAACTGTTGTAATAATAATAAAGTCGATATGTTTAGACAACCTTGACTGGACAGTAGTTTTTATCATTGGGTAATAATTGTATTTTCGCTGTGTTGCAACTAACCAATGATCCACAACCTTGCAGAGATAAACCTGCCATTCTGTCCACATTACCAAAATTGGACAAGGAGGTTTAAAATGGACTTGTGTTTCCAATCTGTTCGGATCCCTTCTGTGCACTAGAGGTGTGGGGCTGATTGAGGGTTTAGAAACCGATAACAATCCCTGGACCGCTGGTGCCCCGGAAGATGATTTGTCAAAGTTATTGCTTTTGTAAGATTTTAATGCATTCATCTTATAGCATCTAGACTATTGTATGCATTCATTGAAAACTATGTGCTCTTTCAAAAAAAATAAAAAGTTCTTCCATTAGAATGAATTTCATTTTTAATTTATTGATGTGCAGAATTAACTTTCAGGATAAGCCTCACATCTGCCTCTAGCTTTGCTGAAAACACATAATCTCATTTTGCTGGACAGAGTTGGCGTTGTTGACTTTTATAGGAGCCTCATTTGTTCTTGAACAGTGAGGAATAAACACGTTAAACCTGACAATGAAGTTGCAAATGGTGTAATGGAGGGTGCTAGATTATGAGTAACAAAATACACTACTGCAAGGCTTTTGAGAAAGAAGCATTGGTCCAAAAAGCAGTGACTAGCTAGACAGTCGTGGCCCATTCTAGCAGGAAATGTACTTTCACCGGAAAGCATCCTGTTTGCAATTTACACACAACCTTTCTCTTCGACACTACACATGCTGTGGCTGCTTATTCGTAAGGTTGAAAACATTTTCTTAGTTTGATGTTTTTTAAGATGCAAAGACACACATTGGCTAGCAGCGATCGCATACAGGGGCTTAACAGGTTAACGTGTCCACCTACTGAGACTTACTTAAGCCACGTGGGCAATTGTGATAATGGAGGGATGTATTTATGGCAACTCGGTCTAATTTAGTGAGTCAAAAATAGAAGACTCCTCTCTCGACAGCAACTACTTAGAAAGGATCACTGGCATGTTTGTTAATTCTTTCTCAGAGGAGCACAAGTGAGTTGCAATGTTGGTTCATGCAATCCAGTTAAAAGATTAAGTGAAAAAATAAAAAGTTAAAAATATCGACAGACCAAAAGATCAATTTACAAAAAATGAAAAATAGCTTTCTCTGGGCCCATGTGCATAAATGATGGTGATCGACTTATGTGTTTGCGCATCCTGTGCCCCCTGCCACATAGGGTGGGGGTTAGGGAATTTGCAGCCTGAGGAGTACAGTTGAGGGGTTTCCCCTGCAGGAACGCAGAGGCATTGTGTTTAGGAGATAGGCATAAACAGTGCGGTGTCAGGGTCACAGTTTCAGTTGAATTGTGTTGTTTTTTAGGGAAAGTAAAACGAATCCTATATTGATAAAATTCGTGGTAGATAGTTATGTAGTCAATAACTGAAAGTCTTTATTTTGGCCTTCTATATGTTATAATAGTGCCACTGTGTTGTGTAATTGAGTTAGGTTTATAAGGCACCTGTAAGATCTACTGGACCACATGTGGGATGGTGGTTATGATTTACTACTTGTATAAATGGAGCATGACTAGTAGAAATAATTTCCCTCAGAATTGGAACACATAAATAACTTGGCATATAAAGATAAACAATCACACTCATTAAATGAATTTCGGTTCACCCTCTCCCACTCTTCCCAACCGCGGATTACCTAGGAAGAGATGTACACAGCCATTCCCATGATCACACACAGCATATTCACAAATCAAACTGTTGTATAATGCCTTAGTGCATAAGTGATGTGATGAGTGGTGTGTGGAATGTGCAGAATATAGTGACCCAGGTGTTTAGCCCAAGTATTCCAGGATTATTAATTGGAACAGTGTAACCTGTTTGGTGGGCACCGGTGGGTCCTGCTTCTTTGAAACTTAATGTAGCATTAAGCCCCCGTTCCAAGGGCTCAGCAGCCCAAGTTAATGGCCTGAGTGAAGTGAAGGGTCATTTACAAGGGCTCTGGGCCCTTTACCCCCCGTCCTAGCCCTTGCAAGGGGGGCTTACAACCATTAGTACCCCGGCTTACCAAAGCGGTAACCAGGGGTGCTAAAAAAAAGTATTTTCAGCCACTGAACGGGGCACATCACGTGTCCCATTCAGTGACTGATAATACTGTGCTAAAATGGCCGTCATGGAAAGGGAAGGTGGGGCGGGAGCCCTCTTCTCTTTTCATAGCGACCGGAGAAGCAGGGAAGCTGCTGCAGCGGGCTGTGCTGCCACAACAAACCAGTAAATCGGGTTAGGGAGGGGGGTGGAAATGGTAAAAAAAGAAATAAGGGGACAGAGGGTGGGGGGGAAGATGGCAGCCGGGGGAACCAGCCATCAGGCAGCTTCGAACGCGATCTGAGATTGTAGGTTTCAGCCCCTGTTTCTAGCTACCTGATTGGCTCGTTCCCCTGTGCCGATTGCTAGTTAGATGTAACTTAAGAAGATATCTATTAAAGTTACTTTCAAGGAAATTTACTTGAGAGTCTGGAGAGCTGATTTTATAACACAAACCAGTTCAGGGCCCAACACCTTGTCAGGGTGTAAAGACCTAAATTGTCTTTATTGGCAAGCTGTGGGAGAGGGGGACATGTGGCATGGAATCTCAGGGTGATATGATATGGCATTTATAACGCGCCTATGCACAAGTGTTTCACGAGAATCATAAATCAAGGTGGAATCAATAATATTGGTCGTTCTTCCATCAGCGTCTCCCAACATATGGCTGATCTCATGATCGTAGAAGGAGGCCCCCTTTTACCACATAATGTTGCTGTGCATTCCTTGACTCTTAGAGGTCGACAAATTACTAATTCTATGTTCTCATCAACCTGATGGGGATTTCCAATATCTCCTAGAAAAAAAAGTAAGCAGTCATCTGGAATCGAGTAACCTGCCATCTCTCCACCCACACACCAGAGCTCGAGTCCTGTAGATCTGGGCCATGTTTCCATTTCACACTCATCCGCCCCCCCGAACCCTGGCGCTGTTCCGATTTGATTTGGTACAATATGTGGAAATTCTCTGGGGCAGGAACCCACGTGTATGAAATTTTGTATTGAAGTTCAGAACCCCAGAGACAATGGTTGGTGCTCTGAAGGGTCTGTAGCAAATCGATTCCCACGTGTCATCCCTCAAAGGCATTCCCAAATTCCTTCCCCAGCCTTCCCTACATTTCTCTGTGACCAGTGATTGGTCCCCGTAGATAGCAGACTTCTGTTGCATGTTGCCTCTTGACACTTGTTTTCTATATTTGATTGGCTTCTGTGTCACCCTTCGTAGTAGGCGGAATTCGCCAGTGCCACAGGCAATCCTGAAAGCAACATTTCTCTGCGACGGCATAATGTTTTTTTGCTGTGTGAAAAACTCTTTACTAAAAAGATCACCCAGTTTGGTAGAGTCATCTGCAAACCACTCTGGGAACCTCTCTGGAGCTTGCCCTGGGTGAACAAAAGATTCGGTAAACGAGGAGTGAATGGGGATGAATACGTAGTTACACCCCCAAGCCTGACCATCTCATCCCACTCCTCGTGGGTCAAGGTATTGATTGGTTTAATGTCCAATGAGATGGGTTGGTCTCTCTGTGTAGCCCAAGGTTGTTTCCAAAGCCCTTTGTGTAAATACATGCTTTCTCAGATAATCTTTACACACACCCCCACAGCATGCTCACCTGAGTAGCACAAACGTAATTAAGCAGGTTAAGAAACCCTTATTCTCCCTGGTGTTCGGTTTTTCTAGGATTGATTTACTCAATCACGTTTTTTTCTTCTTCCAAAAAAGTTCCATAATTAGGGATTCTGATTGTTTTAGTATGTTTTTAGGGTACCAAGTGAAGAAATCGTTTTTTAAAAAGCGATTTCTGAAATTACCGATTTAGAAAGATCACTCGGAGACCGATCCAAGCCGTCTTTCGAAATTGAACTGTCAGCCCCTGCGGCCCACACGAGTGCACGTAGAGGCTGACAGGCGCAACGAGCCGGAAGAGGGAAGTGGCTGAGGCAGAGGTAAGTGTTAGTGTGTGTTTTTGTGCATCTCTGTGTGTGTGAGCAATGTTTAGAGAGAGGAGGGTAGGGGGAACAGTGAGTAAATGCGAGTGTTTGCGTGACTGTGTGCTTGTTTGTGTGGCTGTGTTAGTGTGTTCGTGGTGAGGGTGGGTAGAGGAGGGAGGCTTTGGCTGGGGAAAGGGAGATGGTCGTGGAGGAAAGAGGGGTCGTGTGGTTAAAACCTGCTGTTTCCATTACATCGCAGTCGGTGGTCGGGGCAGGCAGGGAATCGTATTTGGGGGGAGGGGCAGTGTTGGTGTAATTGAAAGGGCGCACAAAAAACGGTAAAAAGAAAATCAATCTTTTTTTGTGTTCGGCCTTTAATATGCAGAAATATCACATAGAACAGTTTTCTGGCTTGTTGTGGGTAAAGCCTGAAAACAGTAAAGGGGGCAGTGCAGGGTGTTTATTTTTATAATACATATGCTGCTAACCTGTGGGAATGCCAAGCGTTTCCACGTGGTTGGTTACTGCGATATCACCTTGCAATATCTGGTGGAGTTTGCTTTGTACATCTCACCAAATCTACCTGTCGGGCGCAGTCCCGTCTGCTGCAAATAGTTATTAGCAAAGGGGAAAGGCAGAGGGATCACCAGTGAATCCTCCTATTCTAATTTACGGATGATTCACACTAATCAGTACAGACTTTGTGGTGTTAACTTTAAAATCAGAAACCTTTCCGATCCTGTTACTCCTTCCATTATTTCCAGTAAGTATAATGGGATGGGACATACTCAGCATAACATTGTCTGCCTAGTGAGCTGTTTTGTAAGCACTCTTACCCCATTGCATCCCTTTAATGGATGGGTTCTTTCTGATATAATTCAGAAATGACTCAATAATTAACACACGAAGTAAAGGAGGCAAAGGACATCTCTGCTTTCTGCCTCTATGTAATGAGGCCTATCTAAAGAACACCGGATGTGCCTATGAGACTCCAAATTGCATCATTCTCCCAGCTTCTGAACTCTCAAACTTCTTCTTTTTAAGGACAGTGAATCCTAAAATCACCCCAAAACACCCAATAAGAACAACTTTTCAATTGAAACTCTCCTGAAGATCCCTTTTGATTCTTAAGGGTGAAACACGTGTAGAGAGAATACAAATATCCCGAAAATACAAATACCTTGTGAGAAAATACAAACGCCTTGTGAAATAAAGCATTTTCACAAACATTTTTTCATCAAGCGTGGTCATTTCTATCATGGCTCTTACCGACAAAAGTTGAATACTTTTTTGTCTTTGATTGGCGCAATTGGGAAATGTACACCTCTACTGTATTGATCTGATCTTATGTCTGGTAATCAAGTATAGTACGTACCCAAAGCTTACAACCAAACCTTGATGTGAAATATTCCTAAAAAATGTTAAGATTGAATTCACCCAAAGAACAAAGTCCTCTGCAATTGATTACCACCTTTGATTTTCTATCTAAAGAAGACATTAACTTCTATTTTGGCCACTGGTGACTGATAATTAGACAATATAAGTGTTTTAATTGTTTGGACAACCCAACATGTCTTCAGTACCTTGAATAAAAAACTGTCCACCCAGTCAAATGCTTTCTTGGAGTCTAATGGCAAGAGAAGCAATTTGGCCAAAGCCCTGTGTACTTTCTACATTACATGGAGAGTTTTGCTGACATTATCAAAGGAACTTATCCCGGGGAAAGAGTGCAGCTGGTCTAAGTCTGTCGAGGAGGGCAAAAACGTCTCTATCCGATTAGCCAGAACTGTAGTGAAAAAATGAGCGTCAATCTATAGAGGTCTCCTGAATCATGTTAGTAATGTTGACCGGCATGCCGAAATTATTGAAAAGGTGTGTGAGGTGTTGGACCAAGGGTGAGGCAATACTTGTGTAATGGAGGGAAGACTCATTTTGTTTATATTATCAGAATGCTCTCTCTGATCAAAGGGTTTCGTGGCATAGAGCGTGTTGAAAAGAGAACACAATGTATGTTGTTTTCCATCTTCTGAAGAGACCTTTTCTCATTAATAGTTGGAATCTTGTGTAAGAAAGTATTATTCTGTCATGTTTGGAACTGTTGGTTAAACCCTGTACCTGCCTTGTCACTGTGCTCATACAAATCCTTATTTACATGCATAAGCTTTGGCCTTGTTAGTTTTCAGTGTATTGAGCTGAGCCCTGACCGCAGTCAGCTTCCTAAATGTCCTGTGGAAGAACTTACATATATGTTGGCCTTCTAGGGCATTGAGTGGTTCACGAGGGTGATGTAAGAGGATCAGCCTACTACAGGGTCATTACCAGGTATTAGCATATGGAAGTCATTATTAACCTCCTGCCAGCCAATCACAATTTTAAGAGTGCAGTCAATAACTACTGGTATTGACTGCATACTGAATATTTTGACTTCATAGGGACGCAAGCAGGCAAACAGCAATGCAAATTCAAGGTATGGTTTCGTTTAACTTAACAATCCGTCTCTAGAAGGATTTGTTTTTCACTGCATCACCCAATTTACCACACCAAACAGAAGAAAAACATTTACCTCAAGAAAGCATTTATTTTAAAATTGCACCTAATGCATGCTCTAAGGGTGCAGAAGTATGAGTCTGACAGAGAGGTGGCATATTGTTTGATATAAACTTTTATTTACAACACCAAAAGGAAAAGAAAAGCCCATCTTGCCCTACTTACTAAGACTGGTTGCTCTACCTCAACAAAAATAGTAAGGACCCGGTCAGGATGTTCGCAAAGTAAAATGTCCATCATCCTGTGTCTAAACCTATTTACTTCTCGTACACTTTCAACTAACTAACGAAAAACTGGGTGTCTTTTACACCCAGAAGGAGGCCCTCTCACTCTGGCTGTAGACTGCAAGGCACAGTTCATGTGCAAAGAACACATAGCTTGCATGTTCGGACAATTGAAAAAAACACTCTTGCTCCAACTCATGGGAGGAATTCCTTTCTTGGATCTTGGTTCCTCTTGAGAACGTAAGACAGTTCCTCTAATCTTCTGGAGGAAACCTTTCCTCCGTTTGTTTAAACAAAATGAACCTTTCCAGTCTTTTATGGGTCTGGTTCACTAACCTGCCATATCTGACCATCAACTTTCTCAATAGTATATCAAGCCTGGCTCACTAACCTGCAGACTTGACTTCACCACTTTTTTGTCCCAAAAGATGTTTGCTTTGTTGATAGTTTCCTGTTTGATTGTTCCTTTTCTAGTCAGGGTCTCCCCTACTGCTTCTGTTCTGCAGCCCACTGGTTGTAATTATCACTGCACTGATGAGGGTCTTCCCCCTTTAGATATTTTACTGATGGGCCTTGCCTGATTCCATTTGTGTTCCAGACCCTGCTGCAAACTGGCAGGGCTTCTCCACTTTTATGTGGGTCTCAGACCCTATTGCTCTGCTTGTGCAGAATCTCTTTCCCTCCTTTACATAGTGTCCTCTTGGGTAGACCTGGTATACGCTCCTGCCAGGCACTATCCCACATAGGTGTATTTTTAATATTGGTATCACCTTGAGTACGCTCTCTGTTATCCCCTTGTAGCCTTTGGGTTTTGTTTGTCTGCTTTCTGAAGTTCTTGTCACTCTGTGAAATGCTGCTTTCATCCTCTTGTCCTCTCTGGGATTTATTTAAGTAGTTTACAAAGTTTGCATCGATTTGTGTAATGCCTCTCACATCCCATTGTGCTCATTGGGCTATATCTGCATGGTTCACAAAGTTTGTTTCAAATATAATGCCACGTGTATCCCCTTGTGCTCTTTGGGATGAGTGTGCATGGGTTTTCAGCTCCTCCAGCTCCCTCAGTGCCCTAACTACTGGTCCGACCTTTCCCTGCCTTTGGGAAGCCTCAGGACAATCTCCGGTCTCTTTGGGTGGTGGAACAGACTTTCTCTGTTGCTGCCGCGCTCAGCTTTATCCTTCTCCTTACGATTCCATAGCTCCTTCTCCTCTGATTCTCCCTCATGTCTTCAGATGCCCACGCCTTCCTTCTGGCTCTACTTCTGCTGGTCTGGCTGCCATCTTTCTTGCTGCCAACCAGGTCCTCCTCGCCTGGACCTCTCTAGTCGCCACGACTTTCTGCGTCCCGGCTCTCAGCCTTTGGGTCCCCTGGCTCAGAACAAGTGCCTCCTCTTGTTAGCTATACCGCGTGTGTTGATTCTGCGGTGGGCATACGTCTCTTTGTTCAATCTTCTTTGTCTCGGCATTCTTTTGCATCCAGCTTGGATAAGTCTCCCTCTTCCTCATCTTGTCAAGGATACCCTCCACTTTACTGTAATATATAGCAGTATGGGGACCAGAGGGACCTGAGTGGGGGATGCAGTGAGTGGGGATACCAAAGGGGTAAATGGGGTAAATGGATACTGCATTCTCCCAGGGCCATCGTCACCGGTCGCATGAAGGATTTCCCTATGCATGAGATCCACCCACTGATTACCACCCTCAGGGAGAGTGGTGGTGCAGTGGTAGGTGTGAGGTAATCCCAGAACCTGGAATTCAGGAGGGTATGGGTCCTAGCAGACATGCACATTTTGTCTCCGGGTGCATAACGAGACTCAGCCGGCATGGTTTGTTGCAAGGGGGGAGAAGAGGGTTGTGTCCGACCGAGTGTATTGGGGGGAGGAGGAGGGAGTGTTTGGGGTTAAAAGGGGGAAGAGGAGGTGGGGGGACAGCTGCTAAGCAAAGAAGCAAAGCTTTCAACTCCTGTCGCTGAATGTAAGGGGCCTTAAATCTTAGGGAGGGCAAAACCAGATATTGTGGCACTACAAGAGAACCAGATATGCAAACGAGACAGTCATAAAATAAGGAGTAAGGGGTACCCCCATTTACTATAGTCTAACAATAAGGGAAAAATGGGAGTAGTCCTTATAGCATTTAAGGGACTAGCGGGACTGCAAATAACTGCGAGAGAAGTGGATACAGACAGTAGACATATTTTTATTCGTATTCAGACAGAGGGGTTCATGGTATACGATAGCCACTCTATATGCGCCTAATGCGGGCCAAGATGGATTATTGCGGGAGGTGTTGAATTAACTTGAGAATTCCGCTTTGGGACAAATTATAATAACAGGGGATTTTAATGTAGCATGGGACCCGTTGTTGGATAGAAGCACAACAGCAAATGTCATCTAAAGAGGCCCCTCACAAAAACGTTCTAGCATGTATGACCCGATTAGTGGTGGTAGATTCCTGGAAGGAAACACAAAAGGGAACTAGAGGCTATAAGTTCTATTCGCATGTTAATCGGTTTGTCTCCCGGATCGATTATGTATGGGTGTCAGCTACATTGTTGGGGCAAATATGTAAAATGGACCTAGGGCCCATTCGTTTGTCAGATCATGCTCCCATATCGATAGACATACAGCAAGAATGGGGTTGGTCACGGCTCTGGAATTGGAAATTCTGAAACCACTGATTAGCTGATCTGGTCATAAATAGCGAGATAAGGGGTAACATTGGGGAGTTTTTTTAAACGAACAGGGCCCAAGGAATGCAGGAACTAACGGTATGGGACTCCTTCAAACCGACAATGCAGGGTGAGTAAAATGCGAGGAAGGTTCTCAGAGGAAAAGCAACTCACTGCAACACAAAGTCAGTTAGATTTACAATTGAAGGGGGTAATGAGTAAAATGGAGAGAAATGGAGGAGTGACCTTGAGGAGAGAGTATAGGGACATTAAGGGGCAGCTATTGCAAACTAGGCAAGCAGAGAAGTCCATACTGTTTTTAAAACAATGTTAATATTTTCAGGCGAACAGACCAAATGGTAGCGCGGCAGGTGAGGAAAAAGGAGAAAGCAACGGCCATCTTTTGCATTAAAACAGGACCGAGTACCTTTAGTTCAATATCGGAAGACATAATGTGGGTATTCAGAGTATTACTCTGAATTAGTACCCGGCGAGGCTCAACCAGAATGCAACATGCATTCCGATTGGCCCTCCCCGGGGCATTATCCGGCTGGGAATCCTTTGCATGCTGTACGTGCCGTTGGGTCCCGGCGGGGGGCGTGGCGGCCCCTTAGCCAATGATGGGGCACTAAATGCTCCGAGCCTCCCCATGGCTGGAGGCTGCCTTCGTCCCCTGCCGGGGACTCAGGTAAGTTTATTTTTTCCACTAGCCCCCTCCCCTGCAAACTATCCCCTCTCCTCCCTCCCAAACCCACTTACCTTGTTTTTCCTTCTTTTCTCTCGAGCGGACGCACTGGGAACACAGTGTTCCCAGGGCGTCCACTCCCGATGGCTGCCATGGAAAGGGAAAATGGACAACGTTTTCCCTTTTCCGGCTGCCATTTTTTACATTTTTTTATTTTTTCTGTTCCGAAACGTGTTTTGGAACAGAACAAAAAGCAATTAGTACCCCAGTCTAACAGGCCAGGGTACTAATGGCTATAAGCCCTTTGACGGTGGGCCAATACCGTCCGCGGCCTTGTACCTATGGCCCCGGGGGCATTACCTGGGGCGGTGTTGGGCCACCGTCTCGTGGCTTATTGCCACATTACACACTATCGATTCCCCAGATGCAGAAGCACAGGAGGAATATCTGAATACCTGAAGCAGTGTCACATGAATAAACTTGACCCTGGGGAAAGAGAGGGGGTGGGAGGCGATATGTGCAGCAATTAGATCACTACTACTAAATAAGGCTCCAGGACCGAATGGTTATCTGGCACTGTTTTACAAGACATATGTAGACACATTAACTCTGGTAATTACGTCATTGTACAAGTGTTTTATCACCTCAGGAAGTATCACCCAGACTATGGAAGAGGCAAAAGTTCTGTTTTTCCCTAAGCCTAGTAAAGATAGATAGAACACAATGTGGGTCATACCAACCAATAGCTCTCATCGATATAGATGCGAAAATATTTATTAAAATAGTTGCAGTTAGAACGGAAACATTTATACCCAAAACTAATCCACCCGGCTCAATCAGGTTTTATTAAAGGGAGGCAAACCTTCGATAAAATAAGGAGGGTCAGTCACCAGAAAAAGCATTTGACCACGTAGAGTGGTCCTTTCTGTTTTGCTCAGTGGAATTAATTGTGTTTGGCCTTAGATTTTTGGGCATGATAAAGGCACATTATCAGACACTGCTCCTCTGGCTGGCCATAAATGGTTATGTTTTGCAAGGGATAAGGGTATCTCAGGGTACAAAACAGGGATGTCAGTTATCCCCGGTGTTGTACACTATATAACGCGGAGCCATTCTTATCTAAGATTCAGGAGCAGAAGAATATCAGAGGGATTCAATTTAGAGGATTAGATTAGAAAGTGATGGTGTTTGCCGATGACTTGATTATCACAGCAACAGAGTTGGGTAATTCTCTCGTTGGAATCACTGTATCAGGCTAATTATCCCCTTTTGTTAGAATCAATTAAAAAGTGGCTGGAAGCGCATAATCCTCTTTTAACATCATGGATAGGTAGGATCAATGGTATTAAAATGATAATGCTCCCAAGGGTATTATATTATTTCCAAGCTCTGCCAGTAGCGGTTTTTCAGAAATTCTTTAAAGACTTAAATAGGATGGTGGGGATTTTTATATGGAAAGGGAAAAAACAAGGGTGGCTTGCAAGATGTTGATGGTGGCCATAACGTGTGGAGGTATGGGGGTCAGAAATTTCAAAATGTACTATCAGTGGCCCAGTTGCAGATAATATAGGAATGGTTTTGGGGGAATCAATAGAGGATATGGTTACGGATGGGTAGAGCAGTTGTTGGTAGGCCCCTAGAGGAAGTATTATGGTGTCAGAAGGTCGATAGACCCGCTAACATGCATAGGAGTAAAACCACAGCTTTGATTGGTGGCATATGGGATGAGGTGATGCGACGGGTGGTATAACTACATTACCATCCCGGTACACGCCCCTATTTTGTAACCCCCAGTTTGTACCAGGGACAGAGCAAGAAGCATTTAGGCAATGGGAGGAGGCAGGTTGTCAGAAGATGGGAGATATGGTTGAGGGCCAGCAGATTAAAACATTCCAACAGTGCAAACAGGCATTTGCTATGTCCGAAAAGGAACGATTTAGATATTCCCAGTTGAGACACTGGTTGCAGGTGCTTGGAACCAAACGAGCGGCAATAAGGGACCTTACCCCATTTGAAAAGTATTTGATTGCTAATTCAGGGGATGGCCATATGGTCAGAGCATTATATAAATTGTTTAAAGAATCCCCAACCCATTTGCACTTGGGGTATATGGATCAATGGGAAAAGTTTTGAACACCTCAATATCGGAGGAGCGATAGCAGGAGGTGTGGCAGGAGATTCCAAACCATATGAAAGTGTTTTAAATTCGAGAAATGTGGGTCCAGGTATTGGTACAATGGCATTTTACACCCAAAACATTACATACGTTTTACCCCATTACCGAGTCAACTGGTGCCCACAAATAATCTGTTTATTGGATTGTTTTGATGAGCAGCCATCCGGGGGGTGGGCGGGAGGGACTATGGGGGGGGGGCATAGGGTTGGTTATGTTTTGGAGAGAAAAAGCCAATAAAAACAAATAAAAAATAAAAAATACGTAACTTAAGAAGACTTTTTTTTTATATTACAAAATTAATTTACCAACACGTTTTGAGTATTTATTTGACTCACTATTAAACAGTTTCTACTTCAAAATCATAGCTCTGAAATCTGCATGGCAATTACCAGTATGCGCTAATAGCCTTATAGACCTCGGCAGGGGGCATTATTGCTTGGGATTATGACCCTTCTCCAATTTATGGCCCTCGGCAAGATCATTCATTATACAGTGATAATGGCCCCTGCCGCAATCTATAAAGCAATAGTACTTCCTCTTCAGCCCAATTTTAAAGAAACTTGGGATGCACAGTAGGAATGTATCATGGTTTTGATTAGAAGTGTAATTAGAAGCTATCATAAGAGGACAGCCAGTTATACAGCCCTTAACAAGGACGACCCTATCCTCCAGGCCTAGAACTGCTTTTGACACAAAGAATTAAAACAATCCTTGTGAAGGAGATTTGTTACCACGGTTCTTTTAGTACCTCCACTAGCCTGATAGTGTGGCAGGATATTCCAGTGATGGAAATCTACGCGCGTCTGTCTTCATACTCCCGGTTTCATCACTCAGAGCTCTCTAAAGAGCCTACACCTTTTGATTGATGTGTTAAGCCCACACACATTCCCTGATCAAATGTACCTACTTTCCAGGGTATACAAATACGCGCATGAACTCACCGCCATGTGGACCATAGTAGGCGTCCTGTTTCTTTGCAGATTCATAGCAGGTGTTTGCAGACATGCCTTCTTGTGAGCTGTGTGTTCTGTATTTATTCAATCCGTCCCTGGTCTACTTCCCCTCCCCTCCTCTCTTGTTTGGTTTGGAATGACATAGCCTAACGTTGGTAACATGAACAAGGCCATCCTCCCAATCTCTTCCCAGTCTCCATACGCCTGTGTCTCCTGCCCTTCCCCCCAACCAAACAAGAAATGCTGTTTCAATCCACAATGGATAATCATCACCACCCACAAGATCACCCATCACCAAATGAAGTGTGCTCTGGTGGGGTGCCTCAAATAAAGCAAAAAGGTAGAACTCAAAGAAAATTTACCTCACTCAACAACAAAACACATTTCTGACCTTAGCATCATTTCTAATGTTGTCCTGGTTTTCCAAAGAAGTAATATTTGTAATCCAAACATATGATTGCGTTCCCTGTATCATGTGGGCTGGGGTGATGGCTCTCATCCCGAAGTACATCAGGTTTTCAAATTTTTCCAAGAGCAGTGTCTTCTCATGGACCTTATGACAGATGCACCGGATGGTATGTTTTTCTTGTGACAAGACACCTGCTCAGACTCTTATGTCTCAGGATGACAAGACTCTCCTCCTCGGCAGCTATTGCCACCTTATTACTATGTTGAAAGTGTAGACAGAATGGAAATGTCCACCTACACCTGGTCTTAATTGTGTATAGGCACATTATAAATGCCATATCATATCATATCTCTATCCAGCTTTAACTCATGTTGTATGACCAGGGTGATGAGTAAATATCATGAAATAACTGAATTGTCGTCTAGGTATTCTTTCTGATGTCTCGTCTTAGCCGCTGTACTTATTTCCATGTGCCACAGTAATGACGCTGGACCAAGATGTCCCAAAATGACATTGAGGAACAGTTTTGACCCAATCCCTATGGAAGTTATCCATGAGAATATCAATATTGGTGTTATCTTCCAGACATAAGGAAGAAATAACCTTCAGGCAGTCGCTGATATACTGGTCTTCAAATCTCTCCTTCAGGGATTTGGTGCAAATCATTTCTGTAAAAGATCTACTTTTAAGATGTTCACATTTCTCATGAAGAAACTCCATAGTGTTCTGGAGGGATTTGATGTCAGGGCATAAGGACAAAATGCTTTTGTAAATGTCCATCAGGTCATACTCACATGCGTTGCCCCTCTCGCTTAGGCATTCATAGCCTTCCTATTGTTATAGATATTTTGCCTAAGGCCAACTCCTACGTCTTGCAAACATCTTCGAGAAATTCACAATGCCAGCACTACATTTGCTCCTCTGAGTCAATTCAACATCTGTTCCCAATGGCCTATGTCACAGACGACACATGAAACACTATAAGCTTCACCAAAGACTCAAGGGTTTTGAATGGGCCCAATTGGCTGTCCCTCTCTCTATTGTCTGGCAATTCACCCACTCCCTAAACCAGGCATTTCTGAGCCCCGGTTAGTAGTTATCAAATATTGACCCTTACTGTCTAGGTTATTTCTTATCTGAGGGGCTAAAGGCAAGAATCCTATTCTGTCTAACTTTCCTGATTGAAGACTGTCCCTACTCTATCTAGTTGTTAGCGTTCTACAAGGATAATGGATAATGCCCTACAGACACTCTCTCCAACTCAGTCTCTTTTCTATCACGCCCATGTTTGCCTCTCCCTCTTCCTACCTCTCACTACTCTCCTTTTCCAATTCCCCCTGCCTCTACTCTCATTCCACTCCTCCTCTGTCCCTCTGATGTCATTCGCTACTTCTAGGCCTCTCCTTCACCCTTCTATTGTTACTAACCTACCTGCATAACTCACTTCTCCACACTACTAATCTCTTCACCAAACAACAACTTCCTCCTCCATGCTAATACTTCCTCATCCACACTACTCAGACACCCTTCTTTCACTCACGCAAATCACTTCACATTCACTCCCTACACTTCCTTCCTTAAACACACTCATTAGACTCTCACAAACACTCCCACTTACAACTGCCTCACCTGATCAAGAATCCTTCCTTCTGCTGGTGTCTTGGTCGGCCACCTCCTCCTCGGACCTCCCTCGTACAACCAACATCATCTTGCTGCCTGTTTCCCCTTTTCTACTACCCTATCTGCTTCAATTGGTCCAATTGCCTGGCCAATTTAGCCCAGTCTTCCCTTTCCAGATGGTCTTACAGACAGTAAGGTTGCTAAATAGTGGGCTAAGCCATGCCCCCTATTTCTGCAAGGGTCCGCTGTGATCCCACAGTGGTGGCCCATGTTTCTGCAAGCCCAGTTCACCTTAAGGGGTCTGTAGATGATGTTCCCCAGGCAATTAATTCTGTTTTGAGGTTTCTAACTCATTTGTCATGCCCCTACTGGGCCTAGGGCTTGTTCTAGGTTGCCTGCTGAGCACCCGCTCTGTGTTCCAAAGCAGGTCACTGTTCGCTCTGCTGCTGCATGAGTTCTGGACTCCCAGGTTGCTCTCTCTGCCGCTGAACGTTGTTCCGGTCTGGAGGCTCTTTTCATGTAAGGAGCTAGTGGGCTGCTGTTACCTAAAGGGTTTGTGCTGCTCTTCAGGTTGCCAGAATCTTGCTTGAAGGCATTCCAGCTTTCAATGATCCAATCTTCCCCTTTCAGTCTACAGTTGACTCCTGAACTGAAGAGTTATGGCTGTTGCAGGCAGGGACCCCCCAGCTCTGGTTCATCAGGCAGGACACTGGAAAAGTGGGAGACAGGGTATTTGTGGGTGAGGGCTTGGAGAGGCCAGTAGGAACCTCCTCTCATGAAGGCCATCATGGCGACCTCTAGAAACTTTAATGAAAGGCTGAGTTGCACGCAGATGACATCTTGCGGACTCAAGCCCTGGAATATATCTGAGTTGAGGGAATACCACCCATGTCATGGAGCCATCTTTCAAGGCACAGCCATGGTTAATCGGAGGATACTGCAATAAGCACTTTAAAGCCATCTGCTGTTCAGCCTGTGTATCATCCACATTTAACACAGATTTTACTTCCGGTGACGTTTTGAGGGAAGTGCCTAAGTAGGTCATAAAAGAGGCAACAGTGATGAAACTAGTGTTGAGTGAAATATAACAACCCTAAATGAAAAAAGCAGTAATTCATCATGCTTGGTGGCAGGCTACATGGGCGTAATTTTAGGGGGGACAGGAGTGTCAGTCCCCGCACAACTTTCATGGCACACTATTTTGTCCCCATTCATTTGGTTGGGACACCTTTTCTTCAGATGTCATGTCCCCCCCCCCAACATTTTCAGCAAAATTACTCCACTGGCACGCTACATCTTGGCCTTCATGCGATTAATAAAGCGAAGGGGACACAATAACAACTGAAACTCGGCAGGAACATATAACATTGTCCTCCCAGAGCCGGACTTTTGCGCAGTATTTCAATCTCTAGTTTTTTTAAAAATTGACTTTGTGAATTCACTCTTTGTTGACTTTATTACGATGTGCTGGGCCATTCTAAAAGCAGTACAACATGCAACCAGAAATAATCTCAGACAACCATCAGTCCTGCCTCATTAGCCCCAATCATGATCGCCTTACACTGGCCCCCAATACATGTTAGGGCTTTGTTGACCTTTAGTTGCTTATCATAAAAAGCCTTCAATCTCAACTCCTCAGCACATACCTAGCAGACCAACTCTCAATGTCCAGAGGCTCAGTGACAGTTTATAGCAAAGGGGAACTCTGACTATGATGACCATGCTGAGGAAGCAACACTCCCTTAGACCATACTTCTCAGGAGGTTGGGGGATTGTCATAATGAAGAGCTCTCCGAAAATGTCCCTACTCAGCAAAGTGGAAACCTTCAGCAGCTCGGCCAGCTACAATATCAATAATTGAAATCAAGCCGCGTGCCAACTCCTCTACAGTTAAACAAGGCTGAGTATGTAATTCCCGCTGAAACTCAGAGGCTTCAGACTCCCGAGCACAGAGATTATAACATGACCTCCACCTCCCACAATAGTTTGGTGTAGCAACTATTTGACATGGATACCCGTCTCGCACACCCTCTTTGCAGACAGCACTTAGAGCGTGCATTCTATTATGGATGACCTTTGACACACAAGCTTCTTTCGAGCGAATATGCAAAAACCTGAACTTTGTCCCAAGTTGGACAATACCTGCAAACATCTGGGGAAACAAGGCGATACCAGTGGACCATGAGAACTCAGAACAAAAAGTTTGGGCTTTCCACAACTTTTATAAACGTCACCACATCTAGACATGCAACAATCTCAAAACGTTTAGACAACTCCACAAAGTGTATGACCTCTCTGCCTCTAAATGCGGGCGTACCCAAGTTTAGAAAATAAAATTCACCCCTTCTTGGGGAAACCCAACCAAAGCTCACACTCACAAACTAGGTCACAATATGTGTTTGGGTTACAGACGGAAGAATGCATCTCTCTCTCCCACACCTGTCACATTCTCCAGAGTCACCATTCCAGCATGGAAGGTCAGACTGGCAAAGAAATAGATCAATGGGGTAATTCCGTCGTCTTCATTGCTGGGCCACATGGAAGAGTACACAAGGTCAGACTCCACAATACAGCTGGTATACACTCAGCAACTCATCCTCATACATGCATTTAATCTCCTTCTGAATGACAGCTGATGGAGATGAAACCCACCTAAATCCACTCTCTCACATCTGTTTTAGGCATCCAACTGATTACAATCCTGGTGGCTTGACATTAAAATTGGAGTCAGCCTGATCAGGAAATCAGAACATTAAAACAGACTCCAAAGGTAATTATTTTGAATGACCTCGCCTCACTTCTCACCTTCTCCAAGTAACAAAAGTTGTAGTTTGTTAGAAGCCTAATGAAAGTGAAACCACGTGTCTTAATATCTTGGCAGTCCGAAAGCAACTACAAACATGGCTTGCTCACATGTGTAAATGAGCTACAAAGGAAAGACTACCCTGCAAGACAATGAAGAACAATTTGATCAGATCTGAAACAGCTTTCCATCACTCTACGATTAGGGGTGTCTCTGCTTCTCCTCTTACCCCAGCTTTGACTATGAACACTGCTAAGTGCCCACCTACATTATGCAGTCTGGAGCCTCTTATGCTAGTCTACAATTGCTGCTGCTTCATGATTTGACTCACTTTGACTCTGTTGCCCTGAATGCGGTTGCTTGCACTGTTGCTGACAAACACTATTTTTTGTTCTTTCTTCTTCTCCCTTCCCCACCCCAACAAAATGGCGTCCCCGCTCACATCCTACATTGCAAAGCCTCCACAACCCTTGCAAGTTTGTACAGAACATGCTAATATGCTTTGTATCGTTAAACATTTGGGAGACCAAATAAAGATAATACAAAAAAAAATATGTTTTAATACCTGCACCACTTCATTCATGGGTATTAAGCGCGTTATAATTAACCTATCATATCATATCATTCATCAAGTTTCAGAAAGCCCTGAAAAGCTTCAACTTTAAAGAATGGTTTATAGTGATTATTTCGAATTACATTATTTCTAATGCAAAAATGTCGAAAAAATGTTAACGAAAAAGAAAAATTCGAATGTCTTTTTTTGTTATTTTTTGTTTGAAATGGGGGGATGCCCTCCAAGCCCCCCTTTTTTAACCCTTTTTTTACTCATGAAACAAAAAAAACCACACATTTGAAAAAAAAAATTCCGGTAAAAAACTTTCCACATTTTTGTCATTCAAATTTTTTTTAGTTAGACATATTAACTGGATACCTTAAAGAATATCTCACAAGGAGAGTCTAACTCGTACTGTATTTTAGTTGTTCCAATTTTAGCAGAGCTAGCTTTACAGTCTTGGCCAAGCCTCTCAATCTTTGCATGGCTTACGTGACCTCGTCCTGCCTCGCAAGACCGTTCATCCACTCCCACCTCACTGTATTGCCCCTTTTATTGTAACTCCTCATGCCTAAGCCCTTAAAGTGTGTCTGGCTGCAATTAGACTATGCCCACTTTCCCAGAGCAGCCCTGATCGGCCAGGTAGGCTGTGTTTCACAGAGGTGCGGGATGCCCTCTTAACCGCTTCCCACTGGCATTGCTCGGTTCTGGCCTACTCTAGTTGAAGACATAGCCTGTACAATTGGTACACTCTATAGCCACTGCGCAGATGCCTCCAGCCTTCATCCCTGCCATGAATCCCATATCACTCCCCCTACATATCCAACCCCTGCAGGTTCGTATATTGACTGCTCTTACCACTGCCCCACCACAGATATTGACTGATCAAGGAATTGCAGTACCAGTACTGACACTCACAGATCCGAAACACCTGCCCCCACTGATATAGACTGCTCTTACCTCTGCCCCAGCACTGATACTGACTGATCCGGAACCTCTATAACTATCTTCAATGTCCTATAATTTTGACGGATCCTAAACTATCAAGAAGTCAATATGACTTGACAGAATACACAATCCTCAACATTATGACATGCCAACAATCTCCACATCCCTATTCGAAAGACAGATACATATTAAGGACACTGATATAGTCTCCTTAATACTTAGGTTACTGCTCAGAATTGTATGCATCTCTGTTGCTGTCTTGCTATTTAATTTGTATTTCTTTCAGAGGGAAATCGGTGATGTGGTTGTATCCCACAACAGGCAGTTAAGCGACTGTCGGTGGTAAATACCAAAATACTGCTAATCACAGAAAGGAGAAATAACACCTGACTCCAAAACCTGATCTGCCAATTTCTCAACAGTGGTACATTTGCCACTGGCAGTAAATGCTGGACCACCAACTAATCACATCACAGTAAAATAAGACGTCTTAAAACTGTGGTAATTACCTCCCAAAATAGGATCAACTATGAGCTGGTCTTAAATGTGTTCATAGATGATAACAGCAGCTGCAGTGTGATGTGGGGGTAACGTACTGTCCCAAAATGCTCAAGTAATTACTCAAATAGTTTTTTTTCCCATCTGACCTTTAAACCTTCTTTAAAAAATGGGCATATCACCATGTGTCAGCGGCAGTCATGAAAATGTAGAAAGTGATCAAAAATATGAGATGAGTTTTACCAGTACTACTTTTACGAGTGGCATTAATAACCTCCAACGGCCTTTACAGCTATATAATAGTAATTGCTTCCTGCCATACCGCAAAGAGTAAAACGGCTTAACAATGTTGCCAAAATGTATCACCTGGGGAGCACTAACTGCCAGGGGTGGACTGGGACCAAAAGAGGCCCTGGAAATCATGTTCAAAGTGGCCCCACGTTGCACATTTTCAGCAAGCCCAACACTTTTCCTATGGGATTTTTTTTTTTAAAAGTAGGTTACCGCACAAAAGAAGCAACGGGTGCAGTGTCCCACCTGGAAATCTCCAGAGTTCCCTTTAGACCGGTCCACACCTGCGAATCGCAGAAAAGCATCAATTGAACACTGTCAACATTTCGGATAGAACTAGGACCCTTGTGTTTACCATGCCTGCTGTGTGTATTTTAGTCCGGACTACGTGAATGTAAACTTCTGGTCTTCAAAGCACTGCAAACACATATGGGGCCTGGTTCACGCTCTATAAAAGATCAATAGACAAAGAAAACACATTAAAACTGCACCTCCCCCCACCCCCCACAGTACCAAGCAGGGTCGTTTCTATACATGAAAGTCTTTTTCATCTGCGAGATTTTTTGAAAAGTGGACTTCTAGCAAGAGTCAGTGCTTACACGTCTAAAGTGCCCCTACTAAGTGCACAGAGTCAGGGTAGTGCCTATGCATATTCTTTGCACGAAGCCGGGCTAGGGGGGCACTGGGCAGAGACAGGCAGTGGCACAGATATTCCGCATGACTTACAATTGTTTCCTCAGCGCTGGCGTGAGCAGCAGAGGTCACATGCCATCTGGTAGTGGCAACGGTGGAAGGCTGGTGGCCCGATGCCAGACTTGGAAAGCCTTTTTTATAAATGCATGAGCTCTTGATTTTTCGTTATAGCAATTTGAAGAATTGGGTGCGGATACTGCTCAAAATGTCATTTCTACTACTCCTCAGTCCACAGCCAGAACCACAGTGTGGCCAGTGCCGCGGGCTAGGGCACCAATGGCGCTACCAGGCACGGGGGAATAATCCAGGGGGCCAGGGCACTGTAACACACACACAGCAGCGTGGCTGCCATAGGCAGCCCAACAGAGGAATGGCAGGCAGCCTTGTCGCCCCCATTCCCGCCAACAGCACGCTACACGGACCAACCGCCAGCAGGGGTAGGACAAGCCCAAGGGCAGAAAGTGTAGCGACAAAAGGGGAAAGAAGGCCACACCAGGGTGTGAAAGAAGTCGTGGGAAGATGTTGGCGGCACAGGCCAGGTAGATGACCCTGGCCCCGGTGCCCAAAAGATAACAGTATTTTTCATTGTGTGTTTGGTTAAATAAATTAACCCAAATGTGTTGTATGATTATACGTGTGCAATAAAAACCCAGCCTTTTACAGCCAACACAGCACAAGGTCTCAGGTCATCATTGACAACACTAACCAAGGCTGGGCTCCACGGATTATGAGCTTAGCAGAAATATTGGCCTTTGGGAAGAGGTTCAGTGTGCTGGCAGTGCAACCACATACATTGCAGGTATCTCATTTTGTAGCCACCAACAGGGCACTGTGGGTACTGCTAGCAGGGTAGAAGTTGACTTCTAAATCCATCCCAGACAGCAATGAGTCATTGGGGGAGGAGAAAGAATAGGAGCTGGTGGAAAGTATTGTTGAGCTGCAGATCTGTCAAGAAAGAGAACATGTGTTCTGCTCCCACTGGTGGCCCAGATGGGAAGGAGCAGGAGGTACAGAACCACATATTTATACGCCTGAAAAAGTGGTCCCTGTATCTCCCCCTTCCAAGGTGGAATGAATGGTGTCCTACATCATCAAGAAGGCTTCCCTGTAAAAGGTTATATAATTGTGCCGGTGATTCACACTATGCCGTAAATACTGTCAGTAAATTGGCAATGTATATCACAAACATCTTCTGTACACTGTGCAAGTTCATAAAGTCAAAGTTTATACTGCTCCATTTTTCTTTTCTTTTTACAGCCGACACGTGTTTCAACACTAGGTCGTTTTCAGGGCAATAGTAAATTAGAGTGATGGCCCGTTGGATGTGTGCTAGCTTCTCTGTAGGGTCCACCAGTTGGTCTCCTATTAGTACCTTCTCTTCACTTGCTTCAAGTAGCTTGCTTCATATTCATCGGGGTGAATCCCTGGCACTGCAACAGCGCAGCTTTTGTTACGGCAGAGACATTACAGAGGATCTAGCAGACATCCAACGACATAGGTGTTATGGCCTGAGCGGGCTCACAAACGGTTTTACCCTCGCTCACCCCAAAATTCCTTCCCTGTAAAAGGTGGCGACCATTCCGGCAATAGTATGGGGATTGTTGACAATAGACTGCTGAAAAGAAAAATAACAAAATGGACTATCAGAAAAAAAGGTGGACAGGAAATATGAGAGCTTGGCACATCAGCCAAGTACCACCATGGCCATCCACAGCAAGAGGCCCGGGCCAGCCTCTACGGATCGATGGTAGCACTGTGGCTGAGGCGACATGGTGGTGTTGCCGTCATTTATCTCCAATATTTGCCTTTCTTTCAGTCGGGCTCGGACAGGAAACGACCTAGGTTCCAGGCTCCCTAAAGTAGGAATTTACAGCTGGTCCAGCAAGTGGCTCGACAGCTTGAGCCTGCTGGGCTGGGATAGTTGTTCTTGTTGCTGCTGTTCACCTTTCATTTTGCACACATTCTGGATTCAGCAGCAGGAATGAAGGCTCGTGGTTGTTGTTTTTTTTTACAACGACAGAGCAAGCACTTTAGTTTGAAAAGACTTGTGAGCTCAGCGCTACTGCACGCTTTGTCACGTTGGCTGACAGGCCGCAGGACATTGAATGAAGTCAGTGAAGCCAACATATTCTGTGATGGGTTCACTCAATGGTCACAAAACCTCTGAATGGCTTGCAATGACCATGTAACGCACAGTTGGGGGTAGTTTATTCTGCATAAAAAATACAACCCGAATACATTGTGACAAAATAAATTCCTGGGTACCAGTGGTCCAGGGGTGAATATCGGTTTCTAAACCATCAATCAGCCCAACACCTCTAATACACCAGAATGGTTCCGAACAGATCGGATTAAACAAGCTTACAAATACAATTATAAACTTCCTTCTCCAATTTTGGTAATGTGGATGGAACGGCAGACTTATCTCCTCTAAAGGTCATGGATAGTTGGTTAATTGCAACACAGCGAAAATACAATTATTACCTAACGATAAAACGAGTGTCCAGTCAAGGTTGTATAAAAATATCTACTTAATTATTACACAACAGACAATCTAAGAACACTATGAAATACAACCCACCCTGCTAAGGAATACAGAGGACTGACAGTTCTAGTAAGGAAAAGGGATGCACTCTGGATACTGACAGGGTGGTAGGTGGTATTGTTAATAACCAAAATAGTCGGTAAGGCTTTCTTGGCTTCAGCAAAATGGGAAAAGGGTCTTAAACTGGGAAGGACCATGGGGACACAACTACAATGTACCTTTTGCGGTTAGTGTTCTTGGTGCTTGACAGGGTTGAGTCAGTTTGAGGGCGCTTTGCAGGCTCCTGTGACAGAGCTTCAGATGGGAATAGCTGCGGTTTTATCAGGCGACAAGACGGTTTGGCAAGCGGAGCTGGCCAAACGGCTGCAGGCTGGCTTACACGGCGGCTCTCGATTAGGAATTGCTGTCTCAGTGCCGTTCGGCAGATCTGAAGCCCTGGTTGAGATGTCTTGGATGTCTTTAAGCGGCTGCGGATTGACAGTGGTCTGCATTGCAGTTGGTTGCAAATCGAGGCACTCAACTGACTCGAAAATGTCCTTTGATATGGACGGCGGTGGATGCTTATCGATGCACTTCTCCCAGCTTCTTTACTGAACTCGTGTCATCCTTTAAGGCAGACGGCCCAAAGCACAGGTGTGTGTTGCAGGCAGCTCCTTTGTCCTTGGTTGTAGGTTCAGAGACCTTCTGACACTCCCTATCTAGGAAGCTTGCTGCAGAGCCTGGCCGGGTGCCGGTTCTGGAGTGGCTGGAGGGTCCTCTGAGTTCTTTTCTTCCTCTGTTCCCTGGGAGAAATTTAGGGGAAGGATTTTGCTTCCCTCTTTGGATATCCTGGCATTCCTTCACTGGCAGAAGATGTAAGGCAAACTGTACCTTCAGCGAGGGTCCAAGGTTGAGTTCTTCTTTCTGACTTCTTGTGAAGACTTCAGGTGATCTTCTAAAAGAGGGTCTCAGCCCTCTTTTAAAGCAAAATGGGCCACAGCAATTGGTGTAGGCTAATCCTACTTTAGTGAACCAATCCTGGGGTCCCTGCCAATAATCTTCTGTACGCTTGAGGTCATAACCAGAGTGCTTTACAACAGGAAAGGTAAAGGGGTGAAAACAGGAACAAGGTGTGCCGCAGAACTAATATGGTGGAACCCTTTTCTCAACAGAAAGAGCTCTGGGCTCACTCCCTTGTACTAGTTTGTCCCACCCATTTTCCTGTCGGTTGTGTTTAAAGAGTATCTCTGGTTAATGGTCCTCCTGGTTTGGTTCCTGTTAAAGCGGCATATCCCCCTTAAGGCTGCTGAGACACTTACCTTATGAATGGGGTCCCCTAGCGGGGTGGCCTACTAGAACAACAGACCCAGACATGACAGTTCACTGCAATCGATACTGAGAGGCAGGAGCCTGCTTCAGGTTGACACAGTTACATATGAAAGGTTGATGGGTTCTCCTTTGTTATTCTCTACAGCCAGGCCCTGTGTGGGCCTATTTGAAATCCCCTGATTGGTATGATAATTGCTGCCACCAGCTGCAGGGCCTAACAAAAGAGCAGTTCATTTCAATGGAGCCTTTGTCAGTTAATCATGCTGACCATGGCAGGGGGAAAGTTGGTCCTCCCCTTTCCTCAGATGACATTGTGCCCTCCTTGGCTGTCACATTCCAACTGAATATGAAAGGAGCAGACTGCGTCTGTAGGCAGCGTCCAACTTGGGGTACACAGGTCTATGCCTTTGTCACAGTGTGATCATAGGGAAATGTGTGTGGATTAGCCCCACACATTTCCTGAGGTCGGTCTACCATCATTCCATTTAATTACAAATTTTTAAAAAAAGGACAGGCGAGCGCACGTCCACCATGCGTATGGTCAAATTCCTCACAGTTATTCTATAAACAATCTGTACTGACGTATGTAGCTATTTGTTAAACTGTCTTCAAAAGGAGGATCTCTTCTTGTTTTGCTGTAGTTTAATAAAATATTGAATTAAAATTGTAAGGGCATTTTAAGGCTAGCTTAACTCAGTGTGAGCTGTGTATTAGAGACAAAATCAGCATTATGACAAGGGGGTGCACCAATTTTCAGTGTTGATATACTCCAATGAAAGAATAAATAAGACAATGTGGGAAGGCAGAAGTAGAAAGCCAACTAGTCCCCTCTCCAATCACCCTCCAATCCATGGCCACTCCCTCCTGCCTTTTCTGACAGAGGACACTTTTCTGAAACCATCCCGTCCCTACCCAAGTCTATCCCACTTTCCTCAACCAATGAGAGTGTGGATTGGTGTGCTAATGGGTTGGACTAGGAGTGCTCCAGAGGACACCGTTTTGTCTGCCATTCACCATCCTTCCCATTGAACTCCTTCTATTATGGGACATGTAGTCAAGGGAGATAGGACTATTAAATGATGCCTAATGAATTCTGGGGCAGGTTGGCATGTGCGTTAGGATCTGTGTATGTGGTAGCAGATTGTACAATCGCTCAGCAGTTCAGCCCTAGGAAGTGAAGGCAACTTCACTATTACTCACAATGCACTGTACCAGCTCACTGCATAACCTGGAACCATATTATGACATTTCCACAACTACAACCCCGATAATGCACTGCGCGGGTCAAGTGGAAGGCCGAGAACCAAAATATGCAGTTTTTAGAACTAAATCCACCACACTGTGCTGGTCTACCCGAAGACCTGCAACACAAATATGCCCTTTCAGCCCTACATGCATCACAATGCACAGTGATGTTCTACTTAAAGCCTTGGAATCGCAATATGCACTGCGCACTTTTAAACCTTCCTGAGACAGTGGTGCTGGAAATAATGCAGCGAAAAAAGACATTTCCTGCAATGTTCTGTAGTGGTGTATTTGGATGTAACAACAGAGTGCATTAAAGAGATTTGGGAGATGTCATTTTGTGGGTGGTCCTCTGCACTGAGTTAGACAACTGTATTTCTGTGTTTGCGGTCTGCAGGCAGCAAAAACAGAGCCTGAGGCTCAAACGTCCACATAGAGAAGCGCAGCATGCTGTGCGTCGGGCCTAGCAATCTGCGAAGATAAGCAGCCGGAGCCCACAGCAGGTAAGTGGTGGGCGCAGAGAGTGGTTGGAGGACGCCAGACAGTTGAACTGGGATGTGGGGGTTCCCCCGGGAAAAAAACGGGAGAGGGCCGAGAACAAAAGACAGACCTTGTGGGCGAAGCCTTCTTGGTCTGGAATCTGCAAGGTTGGTCTTTTGTTCCCAGCATTCGAACACAGTTACTTATTCTGGCACATGTGCTGCTTTGTGGTGGAGTCTTTTCCTCAGCATCTCCCACAACTCGCATCAGTGAAGTCACCCTCATGGAGAGACCATGCTTGTATGGCTCTTGCACGGCAGTTTCCGCTTCCTCCTTCCCTATTCTCTTTCTCCCATTGTGGTTCTCTGCATTCACCTTTCCACACAGCCTATTGCTGGCTCGGTCTCTATACCTGGGATGTCAATTCTGGCTTCCAGACACCAAGGGCTTGCCGAGTACCTCTCGGTGCGATCGCACAACCCAACCGTGCTTCCACTAATTCCAGTACTTCTTCCATGTTACCTGAGAATGTCATCACGAGACAATATTCATTATCACGAGTTTCCTTATTCTCCCTCCTTCTAGATCAACATTCAGCTTTATCCCCTTGCTACCATTACACACGCATCCCTACTTATCCAACAATCATGTTCTCCCTGCCACAGTCACATCATATCTTCCAAATATGACAGTTCTGTTTGCCCCTATCCAAGGACGTCATTTCACCAAAATGCCAGGGGTAGTGGAAGTGACATCACACGACCCTTGACTTCTGATGACATCATAGGAAGTGATGTCATTTGGCCCCGCCCTGAAGTGATAACGCGGGTAGCGATGGAACACAACCTTTCACCCCGAGACAAAAGAGGACGTGGCATCACATAGCATTGTTTCTAAGTACACTACGAAAAATATGGTTACCATATCACTATAATGTGATATACATTTCATTTTTTTAAAATGGATCACCATATGTATCGTTAAGATCAGTGTGTATAGGCCCATGTAACCAAAAAACTGTGAATGCAAGCAGACGTCCATGTCAAAATGATAAGATGTGTTATTACATAGCACTTAAGCTTTAGCGGTTTATATAGAAAAAATATATATACCATATCACCCAGCCTGTGTTGGTACTCATTTATCGACCTCAGAAGGATGAAAGGCTGAGTTGAGGTGTTTAAGAAAAGAAGAAATTAGTGACTCACCTGCTGAAGTGTGCCTGAAATAAACCTTTAATGAGTCTAGCAATTATTGTATAGAATTCCAGAAAGACACATGTTTTGGTATTCCTATTCTTTCTTATTTAGGGTCAGGGCTGAAAGTGTTAGACTTGTGGAATAAAGCCAGACACTCCAGAATGCAAGAGCCACATGGCCCACAGCCCTGTCTTTTATTTTTAGGGGTAGCAAGAGAGACCACAGGGGTAGCAAGGGAGACCTCAGGGGTCGTAGTTGCGACTCCTAAATGACGTCACTGCCCCTATCCCATCTTCCTGCTTGACAAATGACTTTTGTTGTCTCATTTCTGTCTGTTCATGTGCGCTCTGAGGCCTATGGGCATGTGGTGCATGATAAATAAATAAATAAATACCCCTGCATCTTCGCACCCTCACCTTTTGCCCTGCTTTCTTTTTTTCTTCCTCCACACACTTCAGTCTGGAAGCACAATATGACATTTTCTTGGACAAGGTACCAGCACCATAAGACCAATATTGTGGTGAGTGGCTCCGGATATAAGCTATTTAACATAAAATAACACAACTTCTTGGACATCCTTTACTCGCACTGGTTTCATTTCCCTTCTTGCAGCCTCCTCCTAGTTGCCCACTCTCAATATTATCTGGCACCTCACACCTGCTGGCACTCAATATTATCAGGCGCATGCAATCAAATAAGCCCCCACTCTGCTCCCACGCCTTCCCTGCAGCACTCGAGCAATAGTTTTCACAGCAGAATCTGGCACGGAGAGATAGAGCTGCCTGGGATGAAGCCCACAAGCACACACATCTGGAATATAGAGCTGCCTGGGATGAAGCCCACAAGCACACACATCTGGAATATAGAGCTGCCTGGGATGAAGCCCACAAGCACACACATCTGGAACATTTTACAAGGGTGTTAAGATGTGTTTAGGAAACATTGAGGAGATTTGTAGAAAATGTATGAGAAATACCCTCTTAACATTTGAGAGAAAATGATGGAGTTTCTAGGATTAATCAGGTGTGGGGGATTTATGTACTTCATGTTCAAGGAACATGAGGGACATTTCGAGAGCACATAAAGGGGGTAAACAAGGTCAATGAGTCGAACCATCACTGGTGAGGTGTGTGCGTGTGTGTGTGTGCATGCATGGGTGTGTATGCGTGCATGTGTATGAATGGGTTCGTGCATGCATATGTGCATGTGTTTGTGTGGATGTGTGTGTATGACCTTAGGGTCACAGGTTTCAATCCCAGAAAGGTGGACTTTGCAATGCATCTTCTCGCAAATGATATCTGTACCCATACAGTCCCCCACCCTCCCACCTTTTTCTTCCTTTTCTGCACTTATTTAGACTTACCCAGTCTGATGCTGTAAACACTGCACTTGTCACTTGCTGGCTGCACTACCACTGTTTATTGCGTCTATTATCTATTTATTTGTATTTATTATTATTTATCTTTTCTCCTCTGCTCCGCACTCTCCTCTCTCCCCCGTCCATGCACTTTCTCCCCTTTCCCTTTTCCCATGCACTTGCGCATTCTCAATGTCACTGGGCCGAGTAAGATCGTCGATGTGTTCTCCCCTGTTCTCCTCCCTTGCCTTGTCGCGCTCTGAAACACTTGTGTATGAGCGCGATACAAATAAAATATATCATATCAATTTGAATGTCATTTTTATCGCAGATGTGTTATCTAAAGCGCAATGAAATGGTAATATTTGCACTGATCTTTGGGGCACGTAATGTTGAGATTGGTCTTCCATACTGGGGCAAAGTTTCTGCTGGAACACGTAGTGCTGTGTGGGTTGCTTCCTACTGTTAGGCAGAGTGCAACCTGGGGCATGTAGTCCACTTAATGGGAGGAGCTTGTCGATACTCCGACAATGGCCATTCTATAGTATTTCGTTTTGCTATGGCATCTGTCCTAAATGAAGTAGAGTACATTTAAATACTCTGATAGAAACTCGAGTACTGAAGATGGAGTGCATTCTGGTACAGGTAGCACCTTGGGGGAGGGCTCTCAACTCTCAAGTGATGGCTAGGTAGTCTTATTGAGGCCTGCAGGATACTGGGTGGTAGAATTTGGAAGTGGTACTTTGCAAAAGCCAATCCATGTTTAAAAGCCATGTGGCACATTTACTGCCAAAAAACAACAAACAAAGAGCCTCCAGTTGCACTGTTGTTACGGGCCTGCTCACAGTACAGCACAGGATTTTTAAGACCTAAGGATGACCACAGATCTCCAGAGAGTGCCCCTTTCACAAACCCAAATGCTCTCCCTGACTTCCAAATGTGTGCTACTAGCAGAAAGTACCCATATTTATTTATTTAAATTTGTATAACGCGCCACATGCCCGTGGGCCTCAGGGCGCACATGGAAGACAGCCAGGGGTCAGGAGCAGAGGGTGTTCAGGGCGAAAGGAAAAACTATGTTCAACCTGGATTGAGGTTGAACAGGTGGGTTTTTATTTTCTTCTTGAATAGCGCCAGGTTGTCAGCCAGGCGTACATGCCCAGGGAGTGAGTTCCATTGTAGTAGTCCCCGAGTATCAAAGGAGGTCCCCACCAAAGCGCGCCAGTTTGTGTCTGGGTTTAGCAAATGTAGGATAAGCGGAGGAGTGGAGCCGCCTTGCTCCTACATAGAGTTTCACTCGATCACTTAGATATATTGGGCAGGTAATGGAGCGACATTTGAAAGACAGAATCTGCATCTTGTGAGTGATCCTGTGCTGGATAGGCAACCAGTGAAGTGCCCTTTTAGCATCTGAGATGTGCGCACATTTGGACATACCATGAATGTCCTGAACTGCATTATTCTGTGCAACCTGCAGAGCTTGCATATTTGAGTGTGTAGTACCTGCCAGAATAGTCGAGTCTGGACTTCACTAAGGCAGAAGCAAGCAGTGCACAGTTCTTAGCAGTTAGAAAAGCGCAAATGTAGTTTATTCGCTTAGTGATGAGACTACAAGAGGATCGAATAAAGGAGACATGCAGTCTCATGGATAGTTTGTCATCCAAGACAACCCCCAATGTCTTGACTTTCTTGTACACCATGATGGTATCACCCGCAATGCAGAAGTTGGTATAGACCGGGGCTAGTTTACCAAGAGTGGGCTCTCGATGCCCCGATCAGAAGCTCGGTTTTATTACAATTCAAGGCCAAGCATGGATGGCATTATAGATTTTGTTTATGGCGGCCAAATATTTGCCATACTTCCCGCTGAGCCCATATGCCGCACGGGTTCTGTATACAGATATGATTGCACTTTCATGAATTGTTGAAAATCAATGATCCTGTAGGTCGCTGTTCGGAGTCGCTTATCGCTTGATGTGCTTTGCAAACTGAAGTAAACTGCACTGAGAATGGGCGTGTGTGGCTGGCTGACATACCCTGGAGCAGAGGTGGAGGGGTGGTGAGAGTTGGCGTGCTGCAGCATACTGGGACCTTCTTTGCGCTCTCCCACCTGTCGCAGTGCAGTGCGTTGCGGTGCAAATATCTCGGAAACGGTGCATTCTAGGGCCTTGAAACGTGGTTTACAGGGTCTTTCGAGTTTTGTCCCTCACATCGAGGTGCTTAAAAAAAGCTTTGTCCATTCCTTCTATGACCACATTGATGTTTCGTCAATTTCAGGCAACCGTCTCATGTGTGAAGGGGCTGAAATCCGAGTAAACGGGTGGGGTGTCCAAATAACACGTAGCCAGTAATGTCCAGAGGGTCCTAAAAGGTAACTTTGCAAAATGTGGTGCAGATTGGTGAAATGGTATGGAATTGTATAACACATGTTCTGCTTGATATATATATAGAGAGAGAGAGAGATTGTTTTAGCAGGATGATTCCCTTCTTTTCTCCCTGGACAGTGCCATTCATCAGCCTCTCTTAGGCATGTATTCACATCCATACTTTATATACTTCTTCAACAATTATATTTATGCCCACCAAATCGTGTTTACTTATATTTGACAAATGTACGCATTCCACGAAAACAATGCAGCCTCCTCCTCTTAATGCCACTACCCATGTTAATCTCACTTCAATAACCCCTAGCTCCCCCGCCTTTATCTCAACATCCCAGGAAAATGGTGTGTTCTAGAAAGCAGGGAAGAACCTGAGAAGTACTGCCATTTCTTGGTAAAGCCCTATCAATATTTGGAAATGATACCGACGGCACAGTATCATTTATGAATATGGATAGGGCTTTGCTAAACCTGATTAATGGCTTTTGAAATGTACGCGTTGCATTGCAAGGGATCCAACAGCACCGTGGGGGTTTCACCCCTTGGTCCTATGTTTCACATTTGTATTAAGTGAGTCGCAGTGCATTCTGGGAGAAATAGGGTAATATGAATAACTGGACTATGGAAGGAATAATGCACGCGGGAATCTGGAGACAGAGGTCCGTTCTGAGACACAGACTCCACCACCTGGTCTTCTTTTCTTGGTTAGATAATGCATTCTGGGAGGTGTAGGATTGAAATTGGTTATTTATAACGCTCTTAATACCCAGAGGTTTCTAAGCGCGGACTCAGGGATTGAACCTGTGTTGCTTCGCGTCGTCTTGCTTCCAAGGCCGCGCATTGCCCCTGAGCAATCCTCGCGATTGTGATGGAATTTGCACAACATTGGCAAATGAGGTTTAGGGCACGTGTGGGAACCTATGCTGAGCGAGGCGATGTGAATGCCTATCATGACATCAGGGATAAGTGGGGGATAATGTGTTTAGGGACCGCCCGCCTTGCGCAAAATTCAGCGCTGAGCGATGCCGAGCGCATTCTTGGAAATACCGTTCCATGGGGCCCCTGCAATGTTAGAGTTAGAGCGCATTGAGGACCACCTACTCCTACTGAGGACTGCTTCAGGTCAGGGCTGCATCTGCAATTGCTTGGAGACGAAAACACCTGGCATGCCTTCAGGCTGCCTATTCTGTCATGGCTGCTACTGGCATATTGGCTACACCTGGCCACTGACGCTGCATCTGCCGTATGGTGGCGGTACCTTACCCTAGGAGGCTGCATCTACCCTGCAGCTGCAGTGCATGTGCACGCGAGGCTGCCGCAGGGGAGATCATGGCTGAAGCTGGGCATTTAAGACTCTGCGTGGAATTATGCAAAGCCAGCCCTGTCGGATTTATCACTGCTTGTTCTATTCCTTTCATTTCCTGTTTCCACCACACAAGACCATTTCTCCAATGTCTTGTCACACGCTGCAGCTGTTAAATCCTGGAGTCAGTAACAAAACACTGACATTGTGGGCAGAACAGTGGAGGAATAAGTAGACCATAGAATCCAAGGGCAAAGGAAGTCTTATTTTTTCTCCCAATCAATGAAACTTGTTGTTGTTGTTTGTTTTCGCTCTTTCTGCCTCCTTCAACCATAAACCATTACACCATGAAACATTAAACAGACAGCGCCTTTTAAAAGGGCAAGCGTCTCCAGCGACCTCCAAGAATCGATGGATTGAACTTTCCGGCAGTCTGCATACTTCATCCAAAGTCAGGCGCACACAGCAATGCCATCGGCAGCGAGACAGTGCACAGCGCGGGCACAGCCACACTGCTGAAGAAGGCGTGTGCTTATTCACTGGGATGCATGACTGAAATACACATGTGTGTTAGGTGTGACCCTCCCATGTGCATTGCCCCTTTAAGGGGATGTGTCCCTCCCACGTGTGTGTCATGGCCCAAGTTAATAAAGGGAGCCTCTGCAGGCACGTGAAACAGAATGGCTGCAGACTGCAGAATCGGAGCTCCTGAGTCTGCTTCTCATTTCATGATGTGGGCTGCAGGCCTACACGTGGAGGCCCAGGCCTGCAGGCCCTGATGCTGTGGGACCCTCGTGCCAGAACGGTGGCAGAGGTCCGCATGGTCAGGGGCCTGGCAGGCTGTACCCCCACCCCCAATGGTGCTGATGCCCCCTAGCACCGGGGGGCAGGGGGGACTGCCAGATGTCCAGGGCAGGCCCCAACCTCCACAGGCTCTGGGCCTGTACTGTGGTGAAGTGAATAGCATGCGGGGTGCCTGCCGGATGTCCATGGCAGGCAACCCCCAACAATGTGCATCTTTTCTATACCTAGACAAATGCTGGGAAACAAACTATTAGCAGGAATCGCGCGAGGCCGTGGGAGGCAGTCAAAGAATGCCTTTTGGTGCTGGTGCATGTTAATCTTTGTTTGAGATTGGAGACACGTGTGTACTAAGAGGGATAACTTTATCTTGCCAGGCGACATGGCGGGATACGAGATGATATAAGTGCTTTACGTGGGATGAAAAAAGAGGGAGCCATAAACACCATGGGCAGATATGTATTGCGGCCATGACATAAGAAGTGTTACTCAGTGGTGGGGGTAGCCGTTGGTGCCATGGAGGGCGGGTGCCTCCAGTGGGGCATAGAATTATAAACAGTTCATGGGGTCTTTGGAGACGGATGAACATTTTCAGGGAAAGGCATTAACACCGCAGAATTAGTTCAAATAGTCAAGTAGAAAGGCCCCTCTAAGCAAGGTAGAAACGTTCATGTGAGCTTCCTCTCCCAATAAAATGTTTAAAATAATGTGTTGATATTATGCATTTCACCCCATCATGCTTGAGAAAATGGGATACAAAGTCATAGATTTTACAATTGGTTCTCTAGTGTAAGACAATAAATAACAGAAATAAATGCCTGGCCACAACATTACACAGGAGAATTTTACAATATTTTCATAATGCTTGTGTCCACAATATATGCCAGCATTGCTAGTGTAAATAATGTTCATGATGCTGCTCCAACAATGTGTGTAAGCATTGACACTGTATATATCATGTTTATGAATCTGTGCACACAATATATGCCAGAATTGCCACTGCAAATCACATTCATTAACCAGTGCACACTATGTATTGCATTGTTGCCACTGTAAATTACTTTCATAAACTGAACACATGATATATGCCAGAATCGCCATTGTAAATTGCTTACATTAGTTCAACCCCAACATATGCCAGCATTGCCACTGTAAATAATGTTGATGTATCCACACCTACAATAGAAATCAGCATTGACACTACAAATCACTTTCATGGTGATGTGCCAATATATGCCAGCATTGCCTCTGTAAATTACTTTAATGAAACTGCAGTCACAAGATATGCCAGTATTGCCACAGTAAATCACTTTTCTAAAGCTGCTCCCAAAATATATGCAAGCACTACCACTTGAAATAACTTTGAAACGTTGATGTTGCATACAAAATATAGCCACCCTACGGGCTCTGACCGTAGCCTAGGTACAATCTTCCCACAGGCCGCGCTGGCCTGCTGGTAGCTTCTACCTCAACTATGTCTTGAACTTGTACATTTTGTATATTGTCTGTACCTTGTATAGTTTTGCGTACACACTGTATTTCATTGTATTACGCTCTGTATATTGTTCTGTTTCTGTATATCACTGTAAATTTGTACCTAAGTAAAGCGCCCAGATACATTTGGGTTCGGTGTGCTATATAAGCAAATAAAACCAACAAACAAAGAAATATACATGTAAATACACTTTTAAACAACTTTTTTAAGTGGCCTTTCCACCAAACAAGCACAGTCATGCACACACACGCACACACATACAACTTAACACAAACATACATATACATAAACATGTACACATATTCATGCATACTCATTGAACCTCTTATACACACACAGCACACTCATACAAACACTTTACAAAATGTTACCTTTACACGCAGTCATCGACTGGGTCTTCTATCCACAGAATTCAGCAGAGATGGATTCTGTGTAAGCAGCACCCCTGAAGGATTCCAACATGAGGGATTACGTTAATTGCTCAGGCAGAAAACTCAGCTTAGTTGCCTTTCAACCAGGGAAACAACATGGGCTGCCTGTACAGTCTTTACACATAGCCCACCTCTTTGCTAATCTTTTTTAGAAAATGAAGTGCTTTGTTCTTAATGAATGACCAGCTTGGCATGGAGGAGAGGCTCAAGGGGAGTGACCATCTCCATACCTGACCCCTGACTCTTCCACTTGTGTTACTAAGAGTATTTTAGCAGATTGGTATTCTTTGACTCTCAGCTTGACAGAAACACTGCTTGTATTATGGCAGGAAGGTGTAACATAGATATCTGGGCAGCAGGCACAGGAAGAAAAGCCTATAGTTATGTTACTTGGATTCAAATCTGTAACCTGCTGTTTACACAGATATCTCCACAGCAAACGCAGGAAAGTACTGAGTAGCATTATTCGTGTAGAGACTGCAAGCCTTGACGATGGCAGCCGGTTGAGGACACAAAGGCAGCTACTGGCACCAGGAAGTCAACTCTCAATGTACAGGTCCTGTGTAGGTACAGAAACATACCAGGTACAGACACATGGTGCGGATAGACTGAACGGGATGAGACCTGAGGGCAAAAAGAAAGCTAGTCATGTTGTTGGCACAGAAAAACCTTTCACTGGCCCACATAACTGCTGTACTCCATAACACAATGCATGGTTAAGCCTACTGTGTTCAAATCTAGAGATGACAGACAGCTGATCACAGACTACATTCCCAGGCCGTGATATCACTGGTATCACCGCGTCATTGCACAATCACAACTTCACTGTAAAAATGCAAAAACTACCATGGCATGAGGACCAGGGTGAGTTCAAGGAACACCCGCATGAACACATTTCCCACGCTAGCCCTATGGATGAAGTTTATGGAAAATGAGGGAAACGTGCAGACTCCCATGAGGGACAGCAATATGGGACCAGCAGGTCACTCATACATTGGCGTACAGCTGAAGCAGGATTGTCAGTGAAAGACACAGCCACCTGCCTTGCCAACAATCCCCCAGCCCCCCATGATTCCCCAGATCACAGCAGCCATCTACATGTATCGAGCACCTGAGCTAAATAAAATGTCAGCAGCATTGTGAGGGTGGGACACCCTCTAAACTATTCACCTAAATTAATAGCAGCATTGCGGGCTCTGGTACAGTGCCAGGTCCTCTCACATGTGGTGTGATTCTGTGCCCTGAGAAGGTACATGTTGAATCCCATGTTCCTTCCTTCCACATCCCCGGTGAGTGACAGGTATTGTAACTTTCCCCAAACATATATGTCCAATGTTCTTTTAAGAAATTTGCTAATAACAAGAACCCCTTAAACCCGTAACAGAGGTTCACTTTATTGTTCACTTTAGCTGCCGCCTGGATGGGAAGAACCCTGGAAGGTCTCACTAGTAATGATTGGTGGGTGCCAGAGGGCTCCACTGCATGCAGACTGCAGGGCTGTCAGGTTGGTTGGTGGCTGAGCCTCAAATAAACTTAATTTGCATTTCAGAGTACAGCGGCAGGCCTTCAATGTATGCACGTGAGATCTATGAACTGTAACAGTTGCAGCAATGCGGTTTCAAGGCTAATAATCCTGAGCACCTGTACCCACTTCACAATGGGGCAGCCCATACAGAGGAGCTGGGCCTCTGCAAACAAGTAAGGTCTTTTATGGGAGTGTGGGAATAAGGAGGCAGTCAACTAGTTATGGAAGTCATGGAGCAAGTTGGAGAAGGTCAGATAAGGTGCAGGAGAGGGGGAAGGGGAGGGAACTGAGGAAGGTGGAGGAGTGAGGAGAAAGGAGATGGGAGGAGGGAGGAGGCAGATGGGGAAAGAAAAAGAAGAACAGATGTAAAGGAGTCAAGGACGAGGAGGGGGGCGGACTAAGGAGAAAGGAGGTGGAATGAGTTCAAGCAATGCAGAGAGTAGAGGTGAAGGAAGTCCAGATAAATGTGGCCACTTGGAGAAGGAGAGATGAGGGAGGAAAGGGTCTCATGCAGGCGGTTGAGCAGAAACCGAAGTGAAGGAGTTGTATAGTAAAGGAGGTGAGAGGTGGAGATAGGAGAGAGTTGCATAAGGGGGACGCTGATGAGATGGAAGCCATTCCAATGCCTAACCCGGATATGTCTAAGAAGGATGAAAGTGCAAGCACATGGTTAGCACCAAGGAGGCAGAGCTAGAGAAACAGAGGACAGGAGTACAAGAGAGGTACTCTTAGGAAAGCGCTTGCTGTCACCAACGAAGGAGGAGGAAGAAAAGGGGGGTTGTGAAAACTGAACCAAGACCCCAAAGCAGGCCGTTAGTGAGAATCATAACACTAATATTATACCAAAATAAGTTAATCCGCTGCCTGGCGGGACCTCTAGGGTACGGCCACTGTTAATCTGACCCCGGACTCCACTAGTGACTGGGCTCTAGAGTGCAGGCACACAAAGGCCGGAGAGACCCATGGACATGGTCTCCTCCTATAGTGACTGTAAGAAGTAAAAGTAGAAGAGCAGACCCCAAAACATGGAGGATGATACGCAGATGAAGACTTAATAACCCCATGACTGCGAGTGGATGTGAGGAGAAGTCAAACAATGATGTTTGTTTCAAACTAGAGGAGAAGCAATGCTGCCATGTTGATCTGTGAGTCTTATGCTGCTAGTTTCTTGCTTTGCCTAAAGTTTTAACTGTCCCTAAAAATCCTTGTTTAGTCATAAAATCTATGTCAGTCTGCATTAACTGAACCCCCTTATATATTCTGATATCAGCTACAGACATTTGTGAAAGGTAAGCCGAGACTGCAATAGGCTGCACTTTGCTGACACTGCAGGTATTGAGGCAAATAATAGCAGAAGTCTAGAAAATGGCATCTGCAGACGCAGGGTGTTCATGTATTCTAGGGGAATTCGCTGTATTTCAACCAAGGAAGCTGAGGCAGTGTTATCAATAAGCCGGTTTGAATTTCCCTCAACGAAGCAGAATCACCCTAATTTCGACAGACGAACTTTTGAAAGCGTTTGTCTGAAGTTTGTCCTCATGGCTTAAAAGGAGACCTGTAGCTGGATATCCCGTCCAGTCTCAGGAAGGCAGGAGATTGTTACTGGAGCGAGCATTAGGATATTTAGGGGTACAGGAATCAACTGCAGTGCATTTAGAGAAGTTTTAGGAATATGGGTAGGTAGAGGTAGTGAGTAATTGGGACCCATTCAGAGAGTGAGAGTGGTATTTACAACATTGATTTATGCGTGCATGCTGAATTGGGGTTTTCTCTCGTTAGCGCGTTTCCAGTAACTTTCATATTGAGCTATTGTTCAGAACTGTGTGTGCCTACTGTTTGCCTTGACATGTGTGTTACTTGTGAGCGGCACAGAGAAAAAACACTCTCACTGTATTGAACTACGTTTTCGGAGCAAAGTGTCCACCTTCAACTACAACTCCCAGCTTTCCCTCGGCCACGTTTAGTGAAACGTTAGGCACTTCAGTGCCCATGTTCCATAGCCAAGCCGGTCTTTGCCGGTCCGCGCCATATGCGCTACCACTGCCATTAGATGCTATCCTGCCTGGAATACTTCTCGCCCGAGGGTAAGTCATTATTGAGAATTAACCCTTTACTTGTCCAGGTCGGCTAAAACGTCTGACATACTGGCTTGTGTAAGCACTACCAGCTACATGAAACCGCTCTTTCTTTTTCCAGCAGCTGGTGCACATATTATCATTATGAAATAGCTAATTGGCTAGCCCACGAGTCCTACCTTACGGTGCAGTGAGACTCCCTGCAGAGCTCTCCCTGCTTCTCGCAGCCCAATAATTGTGCCAGGAGAAGATTGTTTCGCAGTATGTCTCTTAAAGACTTTGATGATATTGCTAGTAACGGACATGTAACAGCAGGGGAAATTGGCACGTTTACTACTAATGCTATGGTACTTCCGATTGTCTCCTTGCCACACAATACTCCCCAAAATTCACCACAGCCAGTCACAGATAAATTAAATAAGTTAAGCGACTTTGGCTGATAAAACTGGATGTCCCATAGAACCCTTGACACAGGTGAATCCGAATCCACAACCTAACATCAGTAACAACCAAACTCTGTTGCCACCTGACAGCTCACACACTTCAGCCCTCCCAACTAACCTGATCAGTGGTATGAATTTAAAGATTGCACTTCTAAACACTAGGGGCCTCATTAGGACCCAGGCGGTAAGGGGTTTACGGCGGCGTAAACAGCACCAACCCTTACCGCCTGATTCCGAGGTCCCTTAGCGCCATGGAGGTTTTAACACCTGCTTTTAGCAGGTGTTAAAATCCATGGCGCTAAGGGACCTTGTTGTTAATTACGCCACCGTAATTTACGGTGGCGTAATTAACGCCTTCCCCACTCCCATTATGCCCTATGGGGCAAAAATGGGAATGGGGAAGGGTAAATGGGTTAATGGGGACTTACCGCCCCACTCACCTCGGAATGGGGCGGTAAGTCCGCCAACCACCATGGCGTAAACGCAGTTTACGCCATGGTGGTAAAGGTACAACCCAGGCGGTAACTTACCACCTGGGTCGTAATGAGGCCCAAGGTCATTAAACAAACATGTGCTTGATATCCATTGATGATTACCGACGACCTCGACATTCTATGCCTCACAGAAACATGACTCACTGAAACTAGTGGTTCTATGATTAATATGGCTATACCAGAGGGATAATTTATTATGAGTAGGAACCGAGCCCAGGGCCAAGAACGATTTTAAGTTCTTTGAAAGACCAAGTACCTGCAAAAACTGTGAGGTGATACACCTACAACTTTCCCCAACAGCCTGCAGCTGCTTTAATCTCATCATAGTCTACTGCGCACCAGGAGAAATGGCTAATTTCAATGAGGACCTGACTCAGCTGCTTAATAAAACAAATGGCCCACACTACGTTACACTAGTAGTAGGAGACTTCAATAGATGGCTTCACGATCCAATGGAAAAGGAAGCAGCTATTCTAGAAGAAGTACTTCTGGAAATCAACTTTAGAATAGAGAACAACGAATCCACTGCTAAATTGGGTAACATCCTGAATTGGGTAATATCTGGAAATCTGAATGTGAAAATAAAGGATACCACTTCCTGCATATGGTCTGACCTTTTTGTAATAAATATTTCCATTCTCCTCCAAGGTATTACAAAAAAAAAACACCAAACCCCATCAAGGTGGTATACAACCGTAACTTTAAAAACATGAAACCCCTCCCACCTACAGAGCTGTCTCCAAGACATTATGTCCACTACAGCGGACACAGACTTTCCTGAAATTCTTGTTGAGACAATTATAAAAGCCATGACTAAAATGCGGGATAAAAGTTCCCCCATCAAGAGGAAATTGGTGAGGGAAAATGTAACCAGAAAAAGTGGTATACCCTGGAACTTTCTGTATTGAGCAGGATTATCAGATCAATATCATAATTGCCAAGAAAAATGTCTTCAATGAAGAAATACTTGAGGCAAATAATGACTATAAAACAATTTTCACATTTTGAAAATTCTCGAAAGCCCAAAAGCATTAACCCCCCCTGTCGGTCCATCAGATCAGGACTGTGTAGATGTTCAGCAAGCTTTTGCGAACAACTCAAGGCCACCCATGACAAAATCAAATATGAACTAAGTATTAGTTCATGTCCTCAATGTACACAAGTGCCTTTGGTCAGGGATAGAGAGAGGGAAGAACAAACACAATTCTCATTTAAGCATGTCACAAATCCTGAGATGGAAAGATATCTGTCCTGCATGCACCCGACCTCCTGCAGAGAGAACATTATCCCATCAATACTAAGCCTGGATAATAAAAGTATCTTTACACCATTCCTCACTAGATTGGTGAACGCCTCTTTCAACTACAGTTTAGTTCCAGAAGTCATGTAGTCACCATTACCCCTTTGGTGAAAAAAGCTGGCCTAGATCCCAAAAATATAACAAATCTCAGGCCTATCACTAATTCTAATTTCTTGTTCAAAATCCTGGACTAGGTTGCCACCAACTAATTACAGGCCACCTGTAATCTTCTATTTTTCATTGTAAACAATCCGGTTTTAGAGCCGATCATAGTACAGAGACTGCCTTGATTGATTTACAAACTAAGATGTTTGAGGTGGTGGACCCGGTCCTCCTCAATCTATCAGCAGCTTTTGATCTGCTGGATCACGACCGTTTGATCTAGGGAACTGTGCCCCTCCATCTACTAGTTGGATCAAATCCATTCTCTATGATAGACAATCTTCAGTATGTTGGGAAAATGCTCCTTCCAAACAAGCTCCCATTATCTGTGGTGTCCTCGAGGGGATTAACAACATGTTGCAGACATTTTTCAAGCCTGTGGTGAAAAATGGCCTTAAAATTGTAAATGATAGGGCTGTCGCTAGTTGGCCCCTTGAATGTGTCTGCCCAATCAATAAAGACTGTTTAAAGAAAGAATGAAGTCAAATCTATGTGCCAGCTGTTATACTTGTCCACATGGATGTGTAGATTGTATAGTCTAAAAAATGATTCAGATAGTGGTCAATTAATGTTCAAAGATGATACTTTATTAATTATTAATCCTTGATCCTAAATTGCTAGTTGTATGTAGTTCAAAAAGATTTTCAACTGTTGTAGTATTCGCTAACGTTGTCAACTTCTTAATATAGCATTCCTCAAATCGTGATTCTCTACACATGTTTCACCACTTAAATAAATGTGCTTCATAAGGAGGAAAAAATGAAATTTTGCTAAATTTGAAATTGTTCTGATGATGGTTATTTCTTCTAATTTAGTCCATTGTAATTTTTGATCAGATAATATGATTGAAAATGTGGGGGATCCACTTTTCAGGTGGCAATCTCTTAACTAGAAAGAAGAGTGCTGGATTAGTATTCTCCAGCTAGATACTGTGTTTTTGCCGATCCTGGTGGGGGCCTGCATCTCGCCCTCGCCCACGCTTTTCAACTTATATGTCAGATCCCTCTGTATTCTGCTTGAGACCCTACAGATCTCTTTTACAAACTACGCAGACGACACCCAACTGATCCTGAAAATCAGTGGGGATCATAACATTAACTCATAGAATCTGAATTCCATCTATGGGATCATTGAGCACTGGATGACAGAGAATTGGCTCTACTTGAATGGAGCAAAAATGTTACTTTTTCTTTTCGGGAGCTCCGCGGCAAAATCTAAAGTAGGGAATGAATATTCATGTTTCAAGAGTAAGGACTGCTCTATCCAGGGTCGGACTGGGGCATACAATTGTGTCGGGCACCAACGAAAAAGTGGCCCATAGTTGCAAATGGGAATTAATTCCTTTTGTGATGCTGTGAGAATAGTACCCAAGGGGAAGGTTTTTGATAAAATGTGATGCAAATTGTACATTTGAAAGAATATTTATTCAGCAACACTGGTCAAAACTATTAGCTGCATAGTGAAGAAACACATCAAACTGGCCCACATTGGCCAAAAAAGTGCCACACTTTGACCCACAAAACTAGCCCACACAAGCATTTTGCATTTTTGGTTTCGGCCATGGGCCTATTCCTTATAAGCCAGTCCGAGCCTGGCACTATCCAAGTAATGGGTAAAGTTAAGACCTTAGGGGTTCTCTTTGATTCATCCCTCAGTGTTGAGAGTCAGACCAACTATGTATCAAAGAATTGCGACTATTACATGAAACTCTTGAGGAACAGTAAGCATTTCATTTCCGAAGCCAATTGCTCTTCAATCGCTCGAGACATTATCCTCTGACGTCTTGATTATTGTAATGCTTTGCTAGTGGGAGCAGGCAAAAAATGCATGAAACAACTGCAGATCCTCCAGAATGATGATGTGCACTTGGTGAAAGGTATACCTAGAAGCAAGCACATCTTCTGGTAGACAATCACTTCACTGTTTCCTGTAGGGGAAGCATGGTATCACAAATACGACACTGACACAATAGGTACAATTTGTAAAAACCTTTATTGAGGTTTCTGGGGTTGGAGAAACTCCTTCTTTGCCCTATTACTAAGATGGGAGTAGTATTGACCATCAAAAGATAAACAAAACAGTCCCAGTGGAGTCTGTCAAATCAAAATGGCCTATGCTAACAAAACCTAATGCCTGCCCTATCTCTAGTAGAAAAAGCATATAAAGGAGAAATGTATGTAAAGGAAAAATCAGTGTTAAAAAATAAATATGGTTGAATCAGCTGTCCTCCCCAAGTTAAACCACATGTAGTAAGGCAGTCCCTGTAGGCAGGATGACACACTCTGGCTTGGGTTTTCAACACAATAAACAGTTCCAAAAACGTGGGTCGAGGCCCGCCTGCCCTTTCACTTTAAAGTCTCTCTTTCCAGACTTCCAAATAATGTTTCAACAAAAAGTTCACGTAGGACCCCCTCTGTCGGGCTCAGACTGTTTTCGGATGTTGAAGACGTTCGAATGCGTGTGGCTTTCTTTATAGACCTTTGCAGGCCCACTTTGGCTGAATGTTCAAGCTTCAACATTCACTGTCCCCTTCCCTAGTAGTTAATCTGGCTTATTACGCTTTTGCATTTCATTCGCTTTATCATTTTAAACAACACACGTTTAACTGAGACTTTCGAGTGGGCTAAGTCAGTACAGCTGAACTCACAGCTGTGTTTACTTTAAAGTTCATTCACAGGTCTGCCTTTCTTCGCGTCTCATCTACAAGCATGCAGCCGTCACTTGTCATATAATGTTACCACTTTAAACTTTCTTTAACACACACCGGTCTCTCAGGTCACTTGCCAACTGACCGGCTGTGTGCGTTTCTTTCTTGGTTTTGCAATTTCCAATTCACGAGTCAAGGTTAGTACCAAAGACTAGGCCTCGCCTCCCAAACCCTGCTGTTCACCCGGCAGGGTCGCTGGCATCCTTGAAACACAATGCAGCCTTCTGATGTGGGATCTGGCCATCCCCTCATGTTTTTTATGGCCTGTCAGAGGCAATTAGCTCCAGTACGGAACTCTTGGGGTTTTTGACCCGCTGCTCTCATTCCTTAGTCCTTCGCTCTTGCCAGTAGCTTTGCCTTTACCCTGAAAGTGCTGCTCTTACTCCTGTTCTGCCTTCTGGAAGTGCAAAGGGTCTTGAATTTGATACTTGACTCTACTGGGAGCCAGTGAAGGGATTTCAGAGCTGGAGAGATACAATCCCTGCGCTTGAGGCCAAGGACAAGTCTTGCATTTCTGTTCTGGATAAGTTGTAGAGGCCGGAGGGTAGAGGCAGGAAGATTTAGAAAGAGGCTGTTGCAGTAGTCCAGCCTATAGAGAACCAGATCTCTGGAGACAGTGAGCATCTGGGAGAAAGTGAGGAAGGGAAGAATACCTCTGTGGAGGTGCAGCTTGTAGTTTGACTTCTTAGATTTATCTGAGATCTGTGGAGAGAAGGAGAGGGTGGAGTCACAGATTACCCCCGAGGTTCTTAGCCTCACAGGTAGGAGAATGAAGAGGGCCGAGGGTGGGCATCCAGAATGTGAGAGAAAACGAGTGAGCTGGTGTTCCGATGAGGAGGATCTCAGTCTTACTGGCATTAAGGCAGAGATCGTTGGTGGCACACCACTCTTGGATTGCAGAAAGACAGTCTGGAATGAAAGAAGGAGTAGGTGTGGCCAAGGGGAGCCTGAAGGAGAGCTGAGTGTATGCACTTAAAGTCAAGTGCCTGACTTTGCCTGAACCGATTAGCAGGACATGTCCAGTATGATGTATGAGAGTTGGTATTGTTACTCTCAGTCACCCTCTTCGTCAGCCCAGTGTTTGTGTAAATGGGGTTGGGGGGAGTTGGGACCTCAGAGTCTCCTACAATATAGGATGAGTTAGATGAATAAAAAAGGGGGCAGATACCACGTCTCACCATCGGCTACTACATTAGAGAGAGAACCCCAGGGACTAGCGTTTGATACACCCCCTGGTTTCTCACACTCCCCATCTCTGCCCAGATTTACTTCAAGATAGCCTCTCTGGTACACAAATGCCTGTATGGCAATGCACCGGTTTATTTGAGACTGCATATCTCATTGTATGAACCTTATCGTGTCGTGCCCTCTGCCAGTCTTGGACTGATTAACACGATCATGTTCAAAAAGACCAAGGGCTTAGGAAGATTTTTTCTGGTACTGGTAGCAAAAGGCTTAGAACTCACTTCCAAGTACCTTATGCTTGGACCAAAATGCTAGGACTTTTCGCAGAGCTTTAAAAACTAGATTGTTCAATTCGTTCTTGAAGACTAGACTTCTATTCCAGGTTTCTCTCTTTCATGTTACAATCCTACTGGCCTCCTTCTATTTAGGCCCCTGCTGTGTTTGTCCCATCTTACATACATGTATCCTTGTGTTTTTGTGCGCCCTGATGTCTGTCAATATAAGTAAATAATTATAAAAATAAATAAGATTTAGGGTTGGTTATGCTAAAGCATTATTGTATGACAAAGAACACAAGTGTCATCACCAAAGATTCTGGGATGCAGATGATACACCAGTCAGTGTCAGTCTCTTGTAGTGAGTGGATGAGATATTTGCCATATGGTGAAAGCTTGGTGGAAGAATGGTAGGAACTGGGAATTCCAGTGGGCATCTTGTGGGAGAGTCATGATCACCTGATTTGCTAGGAGAGAGAAGCAGAGATTTTTGATGATGCGCTAGCCAATGTTCGTCTTTTGAGGTGAGTGGAAGAGACACATGCCATCAGGTGAAAACTGGGTGGAGGATTGGGATGAGCTGAGAATCTCTGAAGGCAGCTTGTGGGAGAGGCAGGCTCACCCGATTTTGCTGGGAGGAGGCAGCAGAGATTCCAGGCAGAAGGTTACATCCCAGTCAGTGCTCGTTTCTTAAACTGACATTTTTCATTGTGGGGGGCAAAGGTCTGCCTCGGCTATGCGGCAGTGACTGAGCATAGCCTGTGACACTGAACCAGTGGAGGTTTGTGGCGGTTGCCATGTCACAGTAAGAAAGTATATTCAGACTGGCTGTCCAATGACAGCCAGTCTAGTCATGTAATAAAAATGATCATGTCTGCTGTACTATTGATGCATAGTAAAAAATCCATGCCACAGTATATCAGTATAAAGTATATCAAGACTGACTGTACCAACATAGGTCAGTCAAGCCACATAATAACTCTTAGCATTTTTGTTCTACTCTTGATGCCCAGTAAAGAAATACCATGCCACAGTAAGAAAATGTAGCCAGAATGGCTGTACAAATGAGTCCAGTCTAGCCATGTAGTAGCACCTATCATTTTGCTTTACCCTTGATGCCAGAGTAAAACAGTATATCCATATTGGCTGTACTGGCATAGAGCAGTCTAGCCACATTATAACACTTACCATGTTTGCTGTACTCTTGACCACCAGTAAAAATGCCAGGCCACAGTAAGAACGTATGCATAGACTGGCTGCAGGCTGCAGCAATGTAGGCCAGTCTAGCTATGCAATAACACTTACCATGCTTACTTTACCCTTGCTAACCTGTAAAATATGCCATACCACAGTTAGAAAACATGGTCAAACTAGCTGCACAAATGTTGGCTAGTCTAGACACATAATAACACAAATTATGTTTGTTTTGCCTTTGATGCCCAGTAACCAAATGTCAGTTTGGTAACATCACCAAGGTGGCTGCACCAATGTGGGGAGATATTGCACATAATAACACTTATCAGGTTTGTTTTACCCTTGATACCCAAGAAAGAATGATATGCCAAAGTTAAGGAACATGGCAGGACTGGCTGAATCAATATGGGCTGGTCTAGCCATATAATAACAGTTATCATGTTTGCTTTACCCTTGATTCCCTGTAAAGAAATGACATACAAAGTTAGAAAATATGGCCAAACTTGCTGCACCGATGTTGGTCAGACTAGCCACTTAATAACACTCATGTTTGTGTTGCCATTGATGCCCACTCATAATCGAAATGCCACCAGTGGGCCTCCCCTTCCCCTAAAACAAGAGTTCTGCTCCCTCTTGAGCGACACAGACACACCCACCTATTCTCAAAAACCCACACTTTGTTACAACACACAGGGCCTCATTACGAGTTTGGAGGCAGCCATGCCCTTAATAAGGGCATGGCTGCCTCCAAACTCGGGTCCGGGTCCATGGTCCCTGAATGGGGAAATACCGGGCCATTCCAACTTTGGAGGGCCCGGTATTTCCTCATTCAGGGAACCCGGACCATCCCCATTCCCATTGAGCCCCTATTGGGCTCAATGGGAATGGGGAGCATGCTAACAATGGGCCCGTTAATGACGGGCCTGTTGTTAGCATGCTGGTCCCTTCGCGGGTCCCACAAAGGACGTCCTAATGAGGCGGTACGGGGTTAACGGCGCCGGCACCTTTACCGGCACCCTTAACTCCTTACCACCTCACTTGTAATGAGGCCCACACTCTATCATTCACCCATACATTCATAGAGTATGCATGTTCACATTCATTTAGGCAACTCCTTGCATGCAATCATCCATAAAAATATACACACAAACATATACACAGACACAAGCATACACATGCAAACTTAGAAAACCTTCTTGCATGCACCTATACATACAAACACATAAATTAACCCCTAAACCTTCAATGAAAACATTTTTCTCAAGAAAATTATCCATATTAGAAAGTGTGGCAAAAACATTAGTTTGATCATCTCTCTCTATACAATGCTTAGCTCATGCAACCAATTAATGTTTCTTTTCTGGAGATACGGTATTACGAGTGACAACCCTTGACCCCGCACCCTGATCGACTACAAGTGGTACGAGACCACTTGGAAGAGGGGGAACAGGCACATTCAATGGAGGTACTGTTACTGGTGCAATAGGAAGAGGTGGAGGAACAGGTGGAAGAACAACAACTGGAGGAAGAGGCACATTAGGAGGAGCAGGAACAAAAGGCAGAAGAGGATTAGCAGGAATAACAGCAGGAATAGGCACAACAGCAGGAAGAGGAACATACGGAGGTGGCGCAGAGGCACCAGGCCTTTGTTCATTTAACAATTTGTCAATGAATTCATCAGAAACATGGAAATCTTTAGAAGGATAGATTTTCTGAATACCAAGTGAGAAATCCCTATCCATATTCCTAGCTGACTCAGACTGTTTATCTTGGTCATACAATAATGCTTTTTCGGCGTTCGTCTTATGACGGCGCGCATGTTTTTCCCCTACTCTTAAGCAGCTGTAACGCTTCTTTTTTCCAATTCTGCAAAACATCGAATGCTGCAGGTATAGCCTTTTTTCTTTAATAGAATCAACTCTAAATACTCAATACGAGGGATTTCAAAACTACCATTGATTGGCCACTGACGTTCGGAGGCATGTCTGGTTTGTCTGTGCCAAATATCATTAAACACTATACTTCCAATGCCATGCTTGCAGTACATAGTACAGGCCGGCGACCCCTCCTGTGGTGCTGGATGGCTAAATTCCAAACATTGTCTATCGCTGTGGAATAACGCCCTGAAACCGGTAGACAATTTCCCAGGCATATCAAAATATTGGTGTTACTTAGTCAATAATTGTGTCTGCAGATACAATACGCCAAAATCAAATTATCAGGATATTTAAGAATCGGGTCACGACTCACCTGATCAATCCTAAGGAGGTCTGATCTGATTACAAAGAATCTTACCTAACTAATCATACCTCGTGTTTGGTGATTTTGGCAAATCTGCCTGCCTCGATAAGTGGACCCTCGTCAAGATGCCGTCTCGGACCACACGCTAATCGTCCAGGGATCGGGTTGTGCAGCGCTGCCAAGGTGTTGCGTCTCGTTCAGAAGGGGCCCCCTTCACCGTCCGATCCCGGTCCGATAGCGCGTGTCAACCTTCAACAATCCGGCATCAATCTTGAGGGTCCCTATTCGGGCACCAACTGTGAAAACAAAGTGAAAATATCGAGGCTGAGTACCCCAAAAGGAAATACACCGAACACGGGTTACAAAGGAACATACAAAGATCTTTTATTTTATACTGAACAGTTTCACAGGACAAAAGTAATGGATAGCTATCGGCCCTCAGTGCAACACAACGAACTCCAGCGTGGATCAGTGTGCTCAGTGAGTGGGTCTGTACATTATAATTAGTCACACTTTTATACTATTTGCGAACATGATGTCCAACCCTACTGCGGGTTAATATTCCTCTAATACATTACTGATCTAGGGTTCATGCCGAGTTCACACATCTATATGCATAGGGTTTTGCCTTTAATACATTCGCCAACAAGTCTACACGGTAACAGTGTATTTTAGGATTTCTCATAAAGGTCTTCTCAAACATTAATACAATGTAGTAAAACAAGTGTTCTCAGTTCAGTATTTGGATACATTGTTCTTAACATATGCTCGCAGATTAGTTTCATTGGCACGAGTAATCCTTTACACACAGGTCAGCGAAGGACAAGGTATCAGTTCACAACCCCAACAAGTGGCCTGCAGGCAAGTTACATATTAATTGCACACAGAGGTCAAGACACCCATGTTGTATTTCGGAATGACATTGTCCACCATTTTAACTCACAGGTTGACTTTACAGAGAGGACCTAAAATGGTGGATTGACCAAAAATGGCGGCTTACATTGATTCTAAGGTCAGGACCTTGCAACACGGACTTCTTCGCAAGTGGCTTATAAGCAGCTTGGCGTAGGCCAATATGCATATATTCATTGCAATAGGAGGCACGATATAATTTCCCGTTTGACAATAGGAGGTGGAAGGACAGTGGATAAGCCTCAAAACATTCCTGTTCCCCTCACATAACCCCACCCTCCAACTCCCCTGCTACCACTTGTATATCCTAACCCTTCCATTGTAGCCTGAAAACATTGTATAACTTGTTTCACCTTCCACCTTTTTAACCTTTGAACCTTGAAAGACACTCCAAAACCCATTCAGTAGGGCAAGCGCTGAAGAAAAATTCAAATAAAATAAGTAAAACAACAGAGTTTGTATTCGGTCTTTGTTGCAGCAGGTATGTGCTCCACCTCATGGTCAGACACTTCAGCAACAGCTGTGAGCCTGTGAAATAAATGGTTGCTATGACACAGAAGACCAGCACCTCTTCCAGCTGGGTTCTGATGCCAAAGATTACTGCACCAACTGCAAGTGTACCACAAATTGCCACTGCACAACATGTAGACCTCTTTGGCCCCCTATTGGCACTCTTAATTAAACATGCTGAACAGGCTACATGAGCCATGCAATGACATCAAAAATCACTCACACTCTCACAGCAGGGCTCTACATTTTAATAGCAGCATCAATTGTACCTTCAGTCCAATGTCTGCTTTGCGCTAACCTTTCAAGGATGCAACCAAATGGGTTATTCGTCACAATGCATCCCTGAGTGATGTTCCCCCTTTGGTGTACCTGCTTGAGATCAACCTGACCAACGTGGTGAGGGACTGTGCCTTGTCAGATGATACGGATGTGGCACACCTGGTGCAGGACCTGCTTTCAACTTTGTATTGCGGTCCATTGGTAGTTGGATTTAAAGGTAACATTGGGCCTCATTATAAGTGTGCCAGTCTGGAAAAAATGCTGGTAATTCTGCCATTTTTTCTGGCATGGCAAACTTCAAGTTTGCCGGTGGGGACCACAGATCTCCCGCAGGCCAGACCTGCCGGTTTATCAGGTCGCTACTGGCAAAGAAATGCCAGAAACACCAGCACTGGTAGTACCGTTGCCAGTGATTCAGACAATCCTTCCATCCACCGGAGTCTTAGTGGACTGAATGGGAATGGGAACTTACCGGCTCTCCGCTGCCCGTAATATCCCAGTAATCCCGGGATATCGGGTGGCAGAGACAGTAAGGGCAGTTTGCGGGTATCTCGCCGGGAATACTGGTGGGATATCGGCAAACTCTTAATATCGGCTAACTCTTAATGCCATTGGGTATTTGCTTGTTTCCTTTGTGAACCCACCCACATTTCAAAGTGAAAGCGTGTGCTTTTAATCTGCATGTCTCACTGGAGGAGGACCTGCAGCAAGCATCACAAGAAGAAGACACTGTGCAAATGCGCAATGGATGCTTTGCTACAGTGCCTGTAACATCAATTGGAGAAAGACTGCACGCGGCAGCAACACCAACAAATCCACATTTTGCCATCTAGACTGGGCACGTGAAGCTTTTTGAAGATAGCGGAATGAACGGGCAGAACATTCACACCTGTTGAAAGCTTTATGAGCAGTGTGTGCGCAGCCTACGGGGAGGAACATCTCTGGAACACCCTACTCGGTGACTCTGGCATCTTGAGTACAGATAGGGCACCAGAAACAGACAGCAGAGCAGCAGCCACATAGCTAATTCATGCATCTGTATTTGACGCTGGGGAAAGGATAATGACCCATTACAGTAATGCTACAGCAAGCGGTTCATCTGGCCAGTGGCGCATGTGTGAGTTGCTGAGGTATTACTAAAATGCACCATGCATGTGTGTAGTCCAAGAGAGTTTATAGTATGACCGAGGCTATTCTCTCCATACACAGTAGAAGAGTTGCAATGCTGCATTTCGAACAATTGAGATTTATAAAAATGAATGAGCATTTAATTGTGGAAGACCATGGAATGACATCTACCAATAGCCAACACAACAGCTGGAATGATGACAATATTATTTGGCACCCAGTACATGTCAGATACTGAAAAGTTGAACGGGTTCGTTTCATGGAGCGTATGGTTGGAAAATGGATAGTGACCGTGACTGGGAGGCCCTGGGCATTACTTATCTTACACATGGTGTTGTACGGACTGTATCGCAAGTAATGGTTACAAATCTTGATTAAGCACTTGTCAAATGTTTTCATGTTCTTCCACAGGGCACAGCCGCCCTTAAGTTGCTCAGGTTTTTCCAGAAGGCATAGGCACCAACTACGGGTCTCATGTTCCCCAAAATGATGCAGCCACACTGTAGTGTTCCCCATTTTTCCACAGGATGCCATCACCCACTATGGTTCTTGAGCTCTTTCACAAGGCACAGCCACCCCTAGAAATTCTTTGGTTCTTTCACAGGACACAGCCAGCCCCCAGGTTTTAAGGCTGTCCCTCAGGATGCAGCCACCCCTTAATGTGTTTTTTTTTACAGGGAAATGACACTCACTAAGGTTTTCAATTCTTCCACAGGGCACACCCACTCCTGAATATTCTCTGGATTATTCACACGGTGCAACCAACCCTAAGGTTAGCAGCTTTTTTCACAGGGCACAGCCACTCATTTAAGTTCTCCCACAGGGCGCTGCTACCCCTTACGATTTTTGTTTGTTTTCAAAGGGTATAGCAACAAATAAGATTTTCAGTTTCTCCTACACAGCACACCCACCCCTTTATGTTCCCAGGGCACAGCTCAAAATCGAGCATTATTGGCCGCGCGCAGTTCACTTTCGCCTTCACAGCGAGCGCGATCGGTCCTGCGCGCGAAACATACGTGTGCAGGTAAGAACCTCTCCGGCTCAAATAGTTACACTCTTGGATATAGCGATAGTAATAGTAATACTTATTACCCCTCTGATAATTAACAGGAATATTGGAGACGTTCTACGAACGCATTTCACAGGAGAGGACAACTCACAATTAGCAGGTACAGGGCACGGGATACAAAGATGTTAAAAAACCATGATTGGTTAGAGATATGACGTGTGTTGACATATTTTCTAAATTTATTATTATTTTTTTCCTACATGTTCAACATCTTTTTGGATCTATTTGGGGTATGTGCTTTGCTTTATTTCGAATTATCGATTGTATCTATATTTATGTGTATTGCGATGAATGTTTGATGTTAACATTATGCAGATTTTACACTCACTTCAGTACAGCCCTGAAGATGGTCTCAGACCGAAATGCATTGGCATATGTACTATTGTGAATAATTGACCTATCGATTTTGAGTTGCCTCGTAATATCAGAAATATATAACCAAGGAATGTGAATTAAACATTTCTCTTGGAAAACGTTGTATCATTTGGAAATATATTTTGTTTGACATTTGAATTATTCCACGCAAGAACTATACATGATTGAGCAACCTTATTTAAGGTCAACTGAGAAGCACCAGTCTTAAGTACGGTATTATTACCTTACTTTTTCTTGCAATTTTGTTTAGAGCGATCCGGATGCCACAGGATCACTTATAGGCTGGTAGCTCCAGGTTAAAATATCACACATTTTCTCTAAATGAACTTTATTTATATAAAAAGTCCCAACCATTGTGGTGCCCACCTTCACATTGTATTTCTGTAACTTGGTCTAGGCATATCCAAGGTGGAGGCACACAACTTTTAAAGAATTTCTTTGGACTTTCTCTACAGTACCATAACCATCAAGAAATAATGTCATTTGCGGACATTGAAGGCTTAACGACAAATAGGGCGGATACGCTAGGCTTCACAGCCGAAGAGGCGAACGAAATCCTAGGTCTCATTACCGACAGTGGATTCAGTGCAACAAGTAACAAGAAACAGGATCCAACCAACCAAATTAAACAACTAGAATATCTGATAAGAAAGGAGATCAATCGTAAACTACATGCGATAACACTGGGGAGATATCATAAAAGTCAAAGAATACCGAGAGGCCTACGTCTACAATTGAGGCCTACCTTATGCAAAGAGAGTAAAGCTTTCGTAAAGAAATGGGAGGCTATAGTAAATAAATGCTCTTTGGATCTGATTTTATTAACCATACAAGAACTGGTCAAAGACCTGAAAGATCTGGGAGAGGAGATCCTAGAACTTGAGAAGTCTTTAGTAGCTACATTAAATAGAGAAGAAGTAGATTCCATCCTGGAGGACATCAACAAAAAATTATCTGGGTACAAGACGGATTTAGAAGCCAAAAAAATCCGAAAATTCAAACGGGATACTTACGATTATCTAAAAGATGAAGTTTACACATGGATGGAAAAATATGGTCCTCCTCTAAGGCAACCAAAACAAAACTTCACAAGTGAGACATCTAGTTCTGGAACTGATACTGAGAGAGAAATACAGAATCAAGAAGAAGAAGCTACACCAGGAACATCAAGTACAGCAGGCACAACGGAAACATCAAACAGAGAAAGGGAGCCTTTTTTAGGATCAGGAAGAAGAGAACAAGAAGGGGGAAAAGGAAGGCAAAAGACAAAACCGAATACGAGACAACAACAGAGGAGAACATAGTGATTAATTTGTCCTCCAGAAATCTAACCCTGTCTAAAATTAAAACATTACAAAAGGGACTCAGTTTTGTGCCTACATACGACAGCACCCTATTTGATTCTAAGATTGAACTATATAAATTGGTTCGAAAAATGAAACTGAAAGTCTTTTTTAGTGAATTAGAAGAAGAGAATCCTAGAAACACAGAAGATTCAGATTTCAAAGAATTCCGAGGAAAGAGCAATTTCATCCCTCCAATAACAGTCCCCTCGGTGGACATCTTCCAGAAACAGGTCACAAGAGACCTTGAGAAAATCAAATTCAGGCACTCGAGAAATCAGAACATGAAACCTCATGAGTTAGAACTCATTAAAAACTTATATGGAGACGACAAGATAACAATACGATCTGCTGATAAAGGAGGAGGCTTAGTTCTACTCAATACCAGCGATTATGAAGAAGAATGTTATAGACAGCTTGGGGACATCAACACCTATGCGTTATTAGACGCAGATCCTACAGAGGAGATTCGGGGCAATTTGGACAAACTTTTGGAAAGAGCAGAAGAATTGGAATGGATAAATCATAATACAAAGAAATTTCTTACAAATACTCATCCGAAAATACCACATTTTTATACTCTTCCGAAGGTACATAAGGATACACAGAAACCCCCGGGAAGACCTATAGTAGCCGGAATTAACAGCATCCTCGAACCACTCGGTAAATACATTGATTATTTTTTGCAACCTTTGATTCAAAAAACAAGTTCCTATATTAAAGATTCTACTCATTTCCTACAACACCTAAGAACTGTTCCATTCAACAACAACAATATCTGCTTCACGGTAGACGTCAAAAGCTTATACACATCGATTCCCCATGACTTGGGCAGAGAAGCGGTGGAGTGGATGCTCCTGAGGGAAGGAGAAATAGCTGCACAAAAAGAGTTCATCATGGGACTGTTGGAATTCATTAGTAACAATTCATACTTCCAATTTAAAGACGAATTTTACCTACAGGTTGCAGGCACTGCCATGGGAGCAACCATGGCCCCTTCATATGCAAATTCCTTCATGCACAAGTTCGAAACAGATCATGTCCTGACAAACAACTTATGGAATCAAGACCTCATCATTTGGATCCGGTACATAGATGATATTTTTGGCATCTGGAAGAGCACAGAATCACAACTATTAGAATTTTTTGGATATATCAATAACATAGATCCACGGATACAGTTCACATACGAATATTCATGTGAATCCATTCATTTTCTAGACGTTGAGATCACTGTCACAGAAACAGAATATCAAACTACTATCTATCGGAAAAGCACAGATAGGAACAGTCTGTTACACAGACTTAGTTTTCATCAACCGAGTCTGATCAAGAACTTACCTTACAGTCAATTGCTTCGAGTGAAAAGGATTGTGAGTAACCAGAGTGAATACGAAAGAGCTGTAAAAGAGATGGGTAAGAAATTTCTGGCCCGCGGTTATTCAACGGAGGAAGTTACATCAGCAGAAATACGCACGGTTTCACAGGATAGAGAAGAACTACTCAAACCCAAAATACACAAACAAGATATCTGTCCTCCACTGGTGTTTGTATCGAAATATTCACGCAAAAGTAATCGGATTAAGTCAATCATAAAGAAAAATTGGAACACTGTAACATGTGACAAGAGGGTAGAACACCTATTTAAAGAACCCCCAACATTTGCTTACCAGAGAAGTTCCAATTTGAAAGATAGATTGGTCCACACCAGACCCCCACAAAAGAAGAGAAGCACAGACCGCATAGGTACATTTCCATGCCTCAACTGCAGCAACTGTGGATATATCATGAAAGGACAAACCATAAATCATCCATATACTGGAGAAAAAATTAAACTGAAATGCTATGCCACATGTGACACGGCAGGAATTATATATGGAATTAAATGTCCCTGTGGTTTATACTACGTCGGACAAACACAACGTACAGCAAAGATCAGGTGGAACGAACACAGATCTTGTATCAGGAACAAGACTGCAAGCTCTGCAGTAGCAAGACACTGGCAGAGTAAACAACACAATCTGGCACAGATCAAATTTGTAGTCCTGGAAAGAGTCCAAAGAAGAGAAAGACATGAGGATCTACAGAAAAGAATTGATCAACGAGAAACGTTCTGGATAGACAGACTAAGTTCCCTTACACCAAAGGGAATTAATGAAGAGATTAATTATATGTGTTTTCTCTAAAAAAGCTAGATTCACGGTTTCTTCAGATGGAGAAGCGCTATGAACTGAGATCCAGACACAACTGAGGACACATTGCAAATGTGTGATTGAGCTTAATGACGGATTTTGGTTTTTTTTGTTTTTTTGTACTTACATAAACATGCACTAATTGCACATTATTAAATAAATATATAAAAATACGTGTATGGGTCACATGATCCACTCCATATAACCAGGTTCTAACCTAATTGAATACCTATATGTGTTGACATTTACAGAACATGTGCATGGATATAGAATGAAGTCACGTGTATTGTTTTAACTAATTGCTTAGGCTTTGTCCACACCTATCCTCCCCTATCCACACAAGTTAATTTCATTATTAGTAACACACCACATACACACACCTTGTAGTCATGGGAACAGTCCCGCCCCCCTGCGCCCACGTAGGGCGGTGGGTCCCGAGGCGTACGGGCGTACGTGCTGCTGCCCGACGCCCCGCCCAGGTTCCCATGACTACCCTTAAAAGCATTATTGGCCGCGCGCAGTTCACTTTCGCCTTCACAGCGAGCGCGATCGGTCCTGCGCGCGAAACATACGTGTGCAGGTAAGAACCTCTCCGGCTCAAATAGTTACACTCTTGGATATAGCGATAGTAATAGTAATACTTATTACCCCTCTGATAATTAACAGGAATATTGGAGACGTTCTACGAACGCATTTCACAGGAGAGGACAACTCACAATTAGCAGGTACAGGGCACGGGATACAAAGATGTTAAAAAACCATGATTGGTTAGAGATATGACGTGTGTTGACATATTTTCTAAATTTATTATTATTTTTTTCCTACATGTTCAACATCTTTTTGGATCTATTTGGGGTATGTGCTTTGCTTTATTTCGAATTATCGATTGTATCTATATTTATGTGTATTGCGATGAATGTTTGATGTTAACATTATGCAGATTTTACACTCACTTCAGTACAGCCCTGAAGATGGTCTCAGACCGAAATGCATTGGCATATGTACTATTGTGAATAATTGACCTATCGATTTTGAGTTGCCTCGTAATATCAGAAATATATAACCAAGGAATGTGAATTAAACATTTCTCTTGGAAAACGTTGTATCATTTGGAAATATATTTTGTTTGACATTTGAATTATTCCACGCAAGAACTATACATGATTGAGCAACCTTATTTAAGGTCAACTGAGAAGCACCAGTCTTAAGTACGGTATTATTACCTTACTTTTTCTTGCAATTTTGTTTAGAGCGATCCGGATGCCACAGGATCACTTATAGGCTGGTAGCTCCAGGTTAAAATATCACACATTTTCTCTAAATGAACTTTATTTATATAAAAAGTCCCAACCATTGTGGTGCCCACCTTCACATTGTATTTCTGTAACCCAGGGCACAGCTACCCACTAACATTCTCAGACTCTTCCATGGGGCGCATTCACCCACTAAAGTTCTGAAGCTCTCCAACAGTGTTTCCTTAAGATTTCCAGCTCTCCCAAAGACTGATGCCTCTCTCGAGGGTGGTGGAGTCCTCCTTTGAGACAAATCTCACTGCCATGCCTGGCTGATTTTTTTCACTCAAGTTGCCTTCCACCACTGTGCAACCCAGCTCCTAACAGCTAACCGACTGTCCACAGTAGATCTCTCCATACCACATGATGTAGTACAGGGGGTCTAGAGCAGAGATGCATGCTGCTGGTGGCGCACAAACCCCAATGGCTTGCTGCAGTAGCATCAGCAAAAGGGGCCTGCCAATGTGCCACCGATGTCCACTGGGTAGGCTGTATGGACAGGGGTTTGGCCAAGGCATGCTCGCTGCTGCTCCTGCACTGCACTCTGGCCAAGGATTTCCAAGTACCCTCCTTGTCACCCCCCCCTTGGATGGAACGGTTGTGATTGTATGGTTTCCAGCAGCCTCTGTGGACATGAGCGTCTGGTACACCATTATTTGCCACCAGAGAACATGGTTCCTCCACACCATCATCCCTGCAGAACAAACTCCCTTGCTCCTTCGCATCTACTGCCACTTTACTCACCTATCACATCCTTCACTGCACACTGAACAAAAATCTAGACAGAGGGAAACAAAAACTAGATTTAAAAACACTAAATTTCAAGAATGTCAAAGACATCATGAAGCAAGTCACAGACAACAGATTCAATATTCTAAATAAAATACTTTTATTTACTTCAATGTCAGGATGGTTGAAGGCCTAACTTGCCCTATGCTAAGGTGGGATTTCCCTACCTAAAGAAACTAAGGATAGTCTGAGTCAATAAGTTCAACTTAAATGTCTGTCTGTGCCAATCCCTGTACTTGCCGTCACAACTAAAGCTAAACAATGTGTAGGGATTTCAGCATCAAAAGAAATAGTGTTCCAAATAAAGTTCTGACCTTCTTCCAGCTCTTGACCTACTTTCCAGCTCCATTTCCCCAAGTTCAAAACTGTTCCAGAAAGGTCTTGGGGTTCCCTTCCCCAAGAAAACAGCGCAGTTCCAAAAAGGCCTCATGTTTCCCTTCCCCAAACGACAATTCAGTTCACCAAGTCTCGGGTTTTCCTTTCCCAAGACGTCAACTCTTCCAGCTTTTAAACTTACAATCAGTTCAATTCTCTTAGTTTTCAAAACCAGCTCCAGGTCAACTTTACAATCCTTCAGGCTCTTCAATAGTTAATTCAGATTGCTCTCTTTTCCATCCACTTCAGCAATCCTCAGGGTATCCTTGGTCTAGGCGCAGTTGTTGGACCATACGGTCCACCCATTACAGGTCACGCAACCGATAAGACTTGGCACTCTGTTTACTTTCACTATTCTTTAGGTTTTCTTGCTAACACAGGTTTCTCTCACTGCACCCGTGTTTTGGTTACATTCTCTTTTTGTTCTCCTTGGCAGTCTCTTGGCTTTGTCACAATATGTTCTTCCAAACAACTCACTCTTTGCTGCTCACTCTGTTCCACCACCTTGCTTTCACAGTATTCATAAATGCTCATTACTTGCGTTTCACTTTATTCATAAAGATTTATCATTTGCCTTTAAGTATTCATCAATTGCTTTTCACATTGTTCAATACATTGTTCAAAAACGTTTACTTCATAAATGTTAATTACTTATGTTTCACACTTGTTTTTACTTCACGTATAGGCTCATCAGACCTTTCCTTTAATTCAGTATTCAATAATAATAGCTCCACATTCAAGTTCATTTAATTGTAATTCACAGCTCGCTCGATATCCAAAACCCCTCACTTTGGGTTCACCATTAATTGCTACACGTTTCAGTTCATTTGGCATAACCATCTGTTCAGCTATTATGCCAGGGGCGCCCCGGTATGAGTGTCCCCTTCATTTCACTCACCTGTACTTGGCCACTGCTCCGGGCGTCCTCTCCTTTCTTCTGCCATCCTTCGGTTCTGTGTAACTTCTCGGGAGCCCGGTGAGCAACACTCATCTTCTTCGAACCTCGCTGCGTGTTGCTGGTAGCTCCTCTCTTCACTCGCGGGTGCTACCGGTGGCTTGCAGTACTTGGGAGTCTTTCGTGCTCCACAGCTCTGGCTGGGGGCACAAGGCAAAGGAGACTCCAGTGGTCCCGGCCTTCTCACGGTCCGCTCGGCTCCTGGCGTCACAGTCTCTCCTTTGCAGTATCTGGAGTCCTGTACTCCAGGCAGGATCCTCCCCAGCAGCTCCCTCCTGGGCAGGGCTCAGCTTCTCTCCTGCCTGTTCCTCTCCTCCATTTCTCTCTCAGGGGGGTTTCTCTCCTATTGAGTTCTCTCCTGCCAGGTTCTTCCATCCAACCAGGTTCTTTCCGCATGCTGGCGACTCTACCTTTAATGCACCTGTGACCAGTTAACAGGTTGCAGGTGCAAGTCCTTGATTTCAATTGCCTGACCACAATTACTCCTATTCTCTGGACATGCATGTTCCTCGCAATAGTCTTCAAGTCTCTTCCTTGTCTCAGTACCAGAGTGGTGAAAATGAATGTTAGTTTGTACAACTCCTAGTCGCATCTTCCTCATTCCAGTACTAGAGTGGTGTGACTGAGTGGCCGTAAGAGGAAATGAGTGGCAATAACCTTTGAAAGTAGGGGGAGGGGAGGATTTATTCTTAGGGGGTCAGGGGATACCATGTCTCATTCAAAGACATCCTCTCCCGACTCCCCAAGGTCCCTCCACCGAGGTGATACTCCCTTGCATCGCCACCCCCAGGGTCGGGATCCAAGAGTGATGGCCTATCCCTGGCCACCTTAGAAGAGGATCCAGGGGAGTAGATGCGAGGATGCCCTCAGGTTTCTCACAGAACCTACACAAAGGACCAACAGTTAAAACTCATCCATACTCATAAAAAGACTTCTCAAAAGTCCAAATGCATCAGACACCCTCCAAATGCGAACTTGTCCTGTGCAAAATGTTCCCTCACAGCCTACCAAAACCCACAAACGTACAGTGACAGATCTGGGACTTATAAAGGGGATGGACTTCCTTTAGAAGATTTGTCGGCCGCTGATTGGCTAAACAAAATAGGCAAATAACATAAGGCCTCTGATTGGCTGGTTGAACTCGATTAATAAACCTGTTATTTGTCACTAGATCCACTGCTCCTGATTAAACAATGAATTGTTGTGCAACCCCCAGAAGCCCACCCTAATTCCATCAGGATTTGTCAGCAGCAGAAATCCATCCTGCTGCGGGTATGTTTTGGAGACGTTTGTCTATGTCTAGTCAGCATCAGTTTCCACAGCCTTGCTCTCTCGCTTGCACATCTTCTATGCAATCCAGTATCTTTCAGAGGACTCAGGGCAGTGGCAATACATTAAATAGTTAGAGCTCCATTTCCACTAGTGCCCATATTCACTCGGCACAAATACAATGCTGTGCTGAGGCTGAGAAGAAGATAACACAGAGAATGGAGAAGCAGGTGCAGTACAGACAGGCCTCTGCAGGAGGGCACTAATAGTGTTGGGAAGGTAAGAGAGAATTGAGGTTGACAAATGAGTTTAGGGGGACACCAACAAGAAAATCAGGCTTTGCGCAAAACTCTATGCGCGACTCTAACATCTACCACTGACATGAATGATGCTTAAAACAAGAGCTCTTCTGGCTTGTATAAACTGAGGCAGTATCAGATTGCCCACTAAGCTGTAGTTCTCAGAACATATCAAGCACCCCAGAAAGAACCTAACACTAATTAAATCTGCGGAGATTGAGCAAGCAGGATTTACCAAGAATAAACGACCCACACATCTGCTCGAAAAGTAGATTGCCCTCCCGGCCAGCAACACAATATTTTTTTAGAATGGGCTTGGGGGCAACTATATGGCAAATAAAAACAGATGTATTAGCTAGGTGACAAAATGAGTGAACAGTTAATATTAGAAATGAGGGACCTATAAACCAGATTTGCACCCGGGAAAGACAGATTTGACCGATCACAATCTGTCTTTACCGGGCGAGATTCTATAATCGAGTTGATTTAGAAACCCCGTTTGTATTGACGCCAATACAAATGGGGTTTCCAAACCAACTCGCTTACCTTACCTTTGGGAATCAGTGAATTTGTCCCAAGCAAAGCCAGTACTGGGTAGCAGGATCTAAAGAACCCTCCAATTGGACCGAGTGTAGCACAGGGGCTGCCTTTCCTCTAAACTCACAACCTCAACTAACAGAGATTCTACTATCAATGCACGCACACTCAGCATAAAATAGAAAAAGGACTAGGTCGCTTTTCGGATGACAGCGGCCCTTTTTAACACTTTATTTTTATGTACGCCACCATCTCAAAAGGAACCTAGTCCCCTTTTCCATTTTAATGGGCGTCAGCCAATTTTTTTTACCTTATTTTTTCTTTCGGCAAGGGAGAATGCCTCAATGTAAACAGGAACATTCTCTGATAAAAGCCGTGAAATCACAGACAATGTTGGAGCCACATGGGAAATGTTCAGAGTAAATTACACAGATCGATATTCAGATAATATTCTGGCATGCGGCACTGATATGATTTTCTTGGACATGCCCCCATTCAAGCACGTCTCTAGTGATAAACACCTCCCACGCTTTCGGGAAATAGCACATTCGAGAACATGGCCTCTTGACGAGTACCGCAGCTGTGCTTTTTCAGCCCTTTTCTGTTGCAGGCCTTTTTCTGCAGTGCTCGGTGTAATGAGAAGTTAATGTATTCCGAACATGTATGTCTTATTCCTTTCACTGGCAAGGCAGTACGAAGAATGTAGCATACACCTTCTCAACAGTAGACTCATTAAAGAATACGTCCATCGAAAAGCCCCCATAAAATGAGTATGGGTGAGATGGGCGAGACAACCCTCAACTGCGGGAAGGAAGATAGTAAAGATATTTTTTTTTTAATGAAAACCAAGACTAAAAAGGATCCAGGATGACACAGGCTGTCTGTGATGTTCGCTATCAAATTCCCACAGTAAGATGTTTTCCAAATGTCTTGCTAGCTGACGCAATAAAACCATTCTTCGAATAAAATTACCCAGGAAACGGAAAGGTTGTGTCTGATATTTTTCTACATGCCAAGAAGGACTTCGGCCTGGTGTTCTGCGCTTTTGTTTTGTCGCTATTAGCCAGGGTAGGTATTGGTATGAATTTTAGTTTGTGGATACAATAGTTATGTAACGCTTAGAGCAAGAAAATGCATTAGTTGACAGCTATCCAAAGGAATAGCGATTCAAAGGAGCGCAAGAGAAGGCTCAGCGCGACCTCCATATATCTGTAGCGCCTGCTTCCAAAAATATCCCCTAACAATTCTATCAGGCTTACGATCATTCAACAACTGGAAATTAAAGCATTCCTGTTTGAAGATGATGTAGCTATATGCGCACATGCAGAGGTGTGCATCCCGTGACTCTACATATGTTTTGGACTATGACTCTCGTGATCCCTCGCCATTGCCTCTTCTGGCTAGGGTAGATGGGGGTTAGAGTCAAAAATATTGGAGGATTCAAGATGGCGTCCGAAGCAGAACGGACATGAGCCACATAGCTCCACCCGAAGGCCTAGGTGTAGCGCGCTATGATGGAGACCTCCCTTGATTGAGCATGACAAGACGTACCCTGCTGCACTGCCGGAACTGAACAATTGGCCCAGGGGTGACCCGTCTCTCCGACAGCTCTGTTGGGCAAGGGCTGCTTATGAGATTACCGTGCTCAAGTAGACACTCACGACAGTGATGGTGAAATTTGGGGCGTGAGTACTGATCAGTTCTCTGATGCAGGCGGGCGGACCTCAGCAAAAGCAAGGGGGAGTCACCCGACAAACTAAGAAGTTATTTTGGGCAAATTCCCCGAGGCAACGAGGGTGGCAGAACCTCCCCTCAGAACAGATCTGAGCAGCTAGGGCACCCGTGAGAAGGGAGTGTCCAGGGCCCCTGGGAGAGTCTTTCCAGGCAGCAATAGCTTCCTAGTGGATCTCACAGTCCTCAGCCCTGCCATCCCACATATGGGGTGTACAATCCCCGACCAGCATAAAGCAGAGGTGGTCCTTTAAATCTATGAAGGTAGAAAAGGGACACCCCTTTGGATGATTGACAAGAAGAGGAATCCCGGCGGGTTAGCTTTGGGGAATGGAATGAGTGGTGCTAATCTGACCTCTGACCTCTGGTGCGGCCCAATATAGATGGAATGCTCACATTGTTTACCCTACACCACAGGGGAGAATGCATTGGTAAAGGCAGATCTCTGCGCACCACCCGGAGAGGCGCTAAGGGCCATGAGACTTCTACGCCAGCTCAGCTGCTGCTGGGAGAAACTACGTTAATCCGAGAGCGGTCTCCGTGCAAAGGGGTGGGGGTTTGAATCAGAGGTTCCGGATGCCAAAGGGCAAGCCCAAAGGAGAGCCCCCTCTGTTGACTCATCATCACAATCTACTCGAGGGACCCATACAGAGGTGCTGGAGGACATCCCGTAGAGTGGAGACATGGCAGCTGCCGAAAAAGACTCTCTAAAAGTTTGTATAACCAAAGATGATACAAGGCAAGCTTGAATGCTTTCCCACTGACGTTCATGGCCTCATTTGAAGAGCAATTCCAATCTCTAAAGGTGGATATTGCATGCTCTCTGACGGAGATTAAAAGTGCAGTTGGGCAACTGGGGGAAAGGACTGACAGTAATGAAAAGGCTATACAACACTCATCAGGGGATGTCTGAGCTAACAGCAACCTCTAGGAGCATCTACGCAGAATGTCATGTAACGTACAGATTCAAACAGAGGATCTTGAGAACCGCTCACGTCACTCTAATATAAGGATTAGGTACCTATCTATTCAAAGATATTGCTGATACAGACTTGAAATCAAGCATACAATCCCTCTTCAGTAAAACTTTGGGTGACATCGCACCTGAGGAGATTCGCATTGACAGAGTGCACTGCACCGCCCCAAAGCAACCCAGACCAAACGCCAGGCGGAGAGATGTATTAGCTGCGCTGCTTTCCTATGCACAAAAGGAGAACATCTTAATGGCGTCTTGGAAAGGAGACCCCGTTCAAGTTCATGGAAAAGAGGTCTAGCTGTACCAGGATTTGGCGGAAGATCAGCTTCCAGAAACACAGGGAAATTAATCCAGTTGTGGCAGAACTTAGTAGGAGAGTCATTAGATATAGATGGACCTTCCCATTCTGCCTCCTGTTCACGATGGAGGGTGCGCAATAATGCATTAAGACCCCTCAGGAAGGTACAAGCCTGTTGGGATTGGATTTGGAGGAAGCAGAGAATGACAAGGCACCTAGCAGCGATCCACCGCTCCGGAAGACAAGGAGGTAGAAATAGTCCTTGTTATTGACTTCTGGTGTGAGCACGGAAGGGGATTATTGGAGATGGGTGGTAAAGCTGTTGCAAGTGAGAAACCTATAGGGTGGTGGATGGTGGAAGGCCAGGGGACTGATAGAAGAGGGAAGGAGTACTTTACAAGGCCTGGGTGGACGCTAGCGATGGACACCTACTTAGGGCCATAGTAGGCCCCACTGTAGTGAAGGATCGATGTGGTTTTTTCGAGATTTAGAACACTTGGAGGCTGTTTTTGGTAAGATGACCAGATCCCTGAAGTTTTACGTTTATAATGTTTGGTTTTTGGTTTGTGTAGTTGAACGTGTGAGGGCGAGGGTGATTTGCAGTGACAGTGACAAGGGACGAGGGCTGACCTTTAACACTCTGGTGACAAGTATATTTTGGGTGTCATGGGAATGGGAGGAGGGCATTGTATTTATGACAGGAGGGGCCCAACTAAAACAATAACATGATGCATAATATTCCTTACCCAAAATATTAGGGGATTGGACTAACCCAGTTAAGAGGAGGAAGGGGGGTTTCAGGCTACGAACCAGGATGCCAGATTTGGTGGACTGCATGGAGACCCACTTACTCATGCAAGACATAAACAGAACAAAGTTTAGACACTATGCACGAACTTCCCACACTACAGCACCAACCAAAACAGCATGGGTTCTATTGGTGATTAGGGAGGGATCACAGCATATCAGTGGGTAAGGTGATGAAGGATAAGGGACGTTGTTTCCTTGCACTGAAAGGGACCTGGGGTGGGATCCCAATCACAAATGCTACAATATACTCACCAAATACCGGTCAAGGTGGTTTTGTGCAAGAACACCTAACCCTATTATAAAGGTTTGCCGAGGGCAAGATCATTTTGATGGGAGATTTTAACGTGGTATGGTCTTCTGTCCTGGATAGGAGCACAGGGGGAACCTCAGGGAGTCTTGCGACTTCAAGGGCCCTGAAGAAGGCTATGGAGCAGTTGACACTTAGGGGTGCTGGAACGGAAGTACGTGGACAAGAGCAGAATTACTCCTTCTATTCCAGCGTCCATGGGATGCATTCTAGGATAGATTATATCTTGGTTACAGCACTGTTGCTAGGGAAGTTAAGGGAAGCCGAGATAGGTACAATAGCACTCTCTGACGACGCTGCTATTACAGTAAAACTTGACATATTAATGGCAAGGAGGGGATATGGAAGTGGGGCTTCTCGATTGAGCTACTCAGGGATGAAGAACAGTTTAAAAGGTTAAGGGAGATGATTCCAAGACAGCGCCTGGAGGAGGACAGATGTGAACTTCGAAGCTCCGCCATCAGGGCCTCTACTGTAACAAAGTTGCCTAAAACGTAACACTATGGCAACTGCCCGTGGTCGTTGGAAAAACAGCCAGTCTCACGAAGGGGATTATGGTTCATGTAGAGGCCAGCAGAGAAGGCAGGGAGGGGTGGGTCCAAACCATGGGCAGTTTTGTAGGTCACTGTATATCCATGCAATGAGGATTTAGCCAGCCGGGAGGGGGGGGGGGTTGTGGATGAAAGTGGCGTAAAAATGCATCCACTTCCCTCTCTAGTCGATCCTTTTGTGGGTGAAAGCCCTGAGGAGGTGTTTTCAGAGCCGTCAAGCGTACCTGCTGTGAGGATGTAGGGGAATCCCCATTGACCTGAAAAATCCCCACAGTCTATGGTGGTACCTGGGAGGATTGCGGAGGGCAAGGAGAGGTGCACATAGCCGTGGCCTTGACTAGGGGAGCAACATTCACACCAGGAACCTGTGGCATACCCCCTTCCTCTGGCAGGACAAGGTGAGGCTCACACCGCAAGCTACAGAAGACTGTGGTCCTACGCGATTCGGAAGAACTGCCTTCATTGCTTCATTAGGTGAGGGGTTTCTCCTGGTTGTTTTCTTAGAATGGTGGCTGCACACAATTTGCATACACCTGAATCTCTTGGCGGCACAGTACTTTGATTCAGAGACAGCTGGTGACCACGATGTGAAGTCGGGCACACCTCTGGTGGGATACAGCCAGATTCCCCATCCAATCCTCCAGGAGCCCCCAACAGGCAGGAGGGTGCCCTCCTGTCCTCGGATGCCTAGGGGATGGCAAAGGAAACCTCTGCCCGCCTGAAAAACCCAATGCCCCTGGACCAATGGGAGTCTATGACAGTGCTGGAGTCTAGGAGTAGACTCAGAAGGGAATTCTCAAGTTGAGACATTGGCCTTCTCGGCTCTGCAGGGTGAGTCCTCAAGGTTTTGGCCATAACCAAGGAATATCTTTTGCAGTGTTTGAACTCCTTCCAGGAAAAGCTTTCGGCTTTGTTTCAAGGTTGATTTGCTTCTTTGGCTGAAATAAAAGGGGGATTAGCCAAACTTGAAGAAAAGACTGATTGCACAGAGCAAGCACTGCAAGATATTAAGGAACAAGCACAGAAAAATGAATAACTCCTCGATCAGGTCTCTAGAATAACACAGCATCTGGAGATCCAATGAGAAGACCTGCAAAATCAATCATGGAAGTTGAACACATGCCTGAAAATTATGCTCGCGGACGTTTTAGACAAACACTTGAAAGAAACCGTTCAACACTTATTTGGTGACCTTATGGGGGACATTTCTTCTGTTTCTATGCAAATAGACAGAATCCACCGTGCAGGTCCCATGAAGAATGGTCCTAGGACAGGACCAAGAGATGTGTTGGTGGCAATGTCCTTTTATGTCCAAAAATAAATTGTCCTGTGAGCGGTGCAGCAGTCTGGTCGATCAAGAATAAATTGGATGGAGATTCAACTTTATTGAGACTTTGTCCAATCCACTCTTCAGAAACATAGAGAGACTGGCTCTGTTGTGAAAATACCAGAAACAAATCAGCCATAAGTGGACATTTCCATTTGGGCTCGCTTTTTACATGGGAGAGGCACTCAGCACCGGATTACCAACCCAGAGAATGTTTAAACATAATTCGTATGGAAGAGGATTCTGAATCATCATTGCCACCCCATTAGAGAAGTCTATCCCTAAGAGGCAGGCCTTTGGAATGGTCAAACAAGACATGTGTTCATCGTAAACTTACCTTGCCCAGCGCGGAACTGAAGAATTCTGCTAGAATGTGGACCTGCCTATAGGTCGACAGTATGGGCCACTGGAATCACAGGGAATCACTTTGGGCCAAGATCCAACCGAGTCAAGATGGACTTTAGCGTTCTCTACAAAAACACATTGACGGCTTCAAGAAGCACAAACTACTAATGATCTGATGGAGGCTCTCTGGATACTCAACATCTTAGACAACAGCTGTTAGTTTCAACAAGAGGGCCTTAGCGTGCCCTCAAATGTTTAGGGGTTATTTTGGTCAATACCAAAAACAATACGTCCTTGGGATCCAAAGGTATTTTGGCTGTGCCCCGTAAGTGTTTTATGTTTGCCATTTATTGGGGGCTGAAGGTGGATGTGATTGTATTTGTGGATGTTATACATTTGGGGTAAAATTAGGGTGGGGTAGAGGACAAATGAACAGGGACAACCATTCTTATCTTGGTATAGATGTGTGCAGAACATCTTGTAAGTCGGTTTGGGTCACATTGTGCAGATATCGGTATCAGGCTTTCCTAAGTGCGGGTATTGGAAGCTTCTTCCATACCGAACGCAGAATTCAAAATTCTATTGCAGAACATTAGGAGTCTTAACTCCCCTGTTAAGAGGAAGAAGGTTGACCACTTCCTTCAAAAGGATAAAGCTGACATAGTGTCGTTACTACAGACTCATATTCGGGTTTCTGTCAAACATAGGGTGAGGTTTAGGAACTATTCTCAGTTATTTCAAGCGACATCCACGGATAAAGACCTGTGGTGCTCGCTTGCATACAGGAACACTCTAAATATAAAATGCATGGGGGTGAGGGAAGATAAGGGGGGGCGCTTTCTCTTTGTATTACTAAAACAATAGAGACCTTCTACATAACCGAGCGAACATTACATGGCCCACGTTATTGGCCGTGTGGTTATGGTTAAGTTGCTAAACCCATAGGAAGCGCATTTTCTGGGCAGCTTATAAATTCGCTCCCCCTGGACGAATCTTCATCAAACTGTGCATACAAAGTATATGGCCACTCTGAATTTTTCTGCAAAGCTTGGTGAGGTTTGGTCCAGGGGGGCAAAGTTGTAGGGGGGAGGGGTCGCAACAATTCTTTTTTTCCTATAGACTGAATGGAGAAAAGATTTCTGTTGCGCCTACAGCCCAAACCGCTGGACGGATTTTCACCAAATTTGTGGCAGGAGCGGCGGCTTGGTCCCAAAAGCATGCTTTTGTAAATTTGGTGAAAATCCGTCCAGTTTTTTTTTTTAAAACGACCAAAAAGTAGGTCTAAAAAAATGTGTGATAGCTATGTCCGCTTCGTGTACACTCTTCCCTGTTCGCTCCGTGGACAGGACACCGATTGGATAATCGGCTTGTGTCATGTCCGCAGACACGCGACCTGTTCTGTGATTGGCTGGGATGAGGCGTGAGGTGCGTCAAATAATTTCAATGTGCCCGCCATATTGGATGCGCAGATATGTGCTGGAAGTGAGCATAAATCCAATTTTGGGGAGTGTGTTGGTGTGTATGAGTGCTTGGAGAGGGTTGGAGAGTAAGAGATGGGTCAAATGCTGTATTTGTTTAGGTGGGAGAAGGTTGTGATGTGGTTGTGGTGTCCACGGACATAATAAACAGTGGGCGCACTACTGACTATTTTAGTTTAGTATTATGTTGGTTTTGGGTTGTTACAAGAGCATTGAGTGAAGAGGGTATGTATTGAAGAGTTTCTACGTTGGTTGTAAATATTTTTTAGAATGTTAATTGAAGTGGGTAGGTTTTGAGGTGGATGTATTATGTTTTTGGGTTGTGGTTATTTGGTAGGTGTTTGTTTGTATGGGTGTGTTATGCTGCAGTGGTTGTGGCCAGGGCCTAGAGTCTTGGGTGCATGGCCGAAGTATATATTTATTGGTTAGGTGTTCGTTTGCATGGCTGTGTTATGTTGTGCGGAGGTGAGTTTAATTATTATATACTTAGTGTTTCTTTTGGTGAGGCTGTATGAAGAGTTTTGGCCAGGCCATGCAGTCAAGATTGTAGTGTTTTGCAACAAGCGCTGCAGCATAAGATAGCCATGGAAGCAAACATTTTGGATTGCGGTGTATGGTGAGGTGTTTGCTTGAATGGGTGTGTTATGCTGTGGTGTTTGTGAGTCCAATCATTATATACTTACTGTTTGACATTTTGTGGTGGGATGCAGGTTTTTCATGCAAATTACCAATAGGGATCCTGGGAGTCCGTCTGCTAGACATTAGACCTGGTTACCACAGACTTACCAAGAGTCTTCATCTCACTATCTTCCACAGAGAATAAATATCCCAAACATCTCAGTCTTTGCCCTGCCTGGGGGCAGTCCAGCACCGAAATTCTAGGCAATTCTCCTCTGAAGAAGAGTACCAATAGCAATCACAGGACACCCCTTGTTTTTTGCATATTTAAGTAACTTTGGGTCTCACCCTAAGTAACTTGGGGAATCCAGACGTTGACCCCTTGCTCACTATTCTTAGAGAGGCACAGCTCCACCCTACTGATGAGGTTCAACCAGACCGAAACACATTTCTGGGGTTGCTGTTGGTACTCTTGTTCAGAGTACAATTGCCTAGCTTTTCGGTCTGGACTGCCCCTGGGCAGCGCAAAGACGGATATAAATGGGATATTTCTCCTCTGTGAAAGATAGTGAGCTAAAGAATCTGGGTAAGGCTCTTGCACCCAGGACTAATGTCTGGCAGAGAGACTTCCAGGATCCCCCTTGTTTTGTGCACATTTAAGTAACTGTGGGTCTCACCTTAATTTACTAGGGGATTCCAGACGCTAACCCCTTACTCACTATTCTTACAGATGGACACCTCCACCCTACTGGTGAGGTCCAATCAAACCGAAACACGTGTCTGGGGTTGCTGTTGGTATGCTTGTTGAGAGGAGAATTGCCTAGCATTTCGGTGCTGGACTGCCCCTGGGCAGGACAAACACTGATATGATTGGGATATTTCTCCTGTGTGAAAGGTAGTGAGCTAAAGAATCTGGGTATGGCTCTTTCACCCAGGTCTAATGTCTGATAGAGAGACTCCCAGGATCGCCCTTGTTTTTTGCATATTTAACTAACTTTGGGTCCTACCCTAAGTTAGTAGGGGAATCCAGACGTGGACCCCTTGCTCACTATTCTTAGAGAGGCACAGCTCCATGCTACTAATGAGGTCCAACCAGACTGAAACACGTGTCTGGGGTTGCTGTTGGTACTCTTGTTTAAGGGAGAATTGCCTAGCATTTCAGTGCTGGACTGCCCCTGGGCAGGACAAAGACTGATATGATTGGGATATTTCTCCTCTGTGAAAGATAGTGAGCTAAAGAATCTGGGTAAGGCTCTCGTACCCAGGACTAATGTCTGGCAGAGAGACTGCCAGGAACCCCCTTGTTTTTTGCAGTTTTTTCATGACATGGGTAGATGGAGCAGACATTTTATTTCAATCACTGTGATAAAAGAAAAAAACACATGTCAGTGGAGGTAGTTTATAATGAGTATTGCATTGCATAGTAGATATTTCTGTATTTTGTTAACCCTCGTAGTTAGCACTTTAGAAGTACCATAGTTCAAACTAGTGTACTGTGCAATTTGCTCAGTTACTGTGTTTGTTGATTAAATCATTGGGTGTGTGGGAAAGAAATCCATGCTGTATTAAAAAACACCTTTCTACGTTGTGGTAAAATACATTTCTTTCATTGAGTTCAGTAGGAAGAATTGAATATGTGTATGGTTTTTGATTTGGAAGTGGTGGTTGTATTGTTGCAATTAGATAGCAGTTGGTGTATTTTATTTGTTTATTTCTTTTCCCATTTTAGTGGTATTCATCTATCTGTTGGTTTGTTGCAGATTTTTGGGGCAGTTAGATACCTGTTGGCGTATTGTAACTGTTTATTTCTTGTTTCATTTTAATGGTATTCATTTATTTGTTTGCATGTTGCAGAATCTTGGGGCAGTTAGGTACCTGTTGGTGTTTTCTAACTGGTCATAGTTTTGAAGGTCAAGTTTTGTTTAAGTTCATACACAGATCAGTAAGTACATTTTGGTTTTAAGAATATTAAGTAAGCGTTTACAAGATTTGCTGGTAATCTTTGTTTTACAGTAATGTTAGTATCGTTACATTTGACCCATCTACAATTGTTTTTTGACATATGCAGTGTAGTGACCTGCGTTGGTTGTGGCTCCTGCATGGTAGATCATACCTATTGTTGTCAAGGTTTCCGTACCAAGTGATACTTTATCATGTGTGAATCCACTTAGCTTGCAGTTGTTTTTGGTACCATCTGCATTATAAGGTAAAAGCATTACTATTACGTATTTACTATGTGTCTGTATTTGTAAGGTGACAAGACCCCACACCGTTCACTTGCTAGTGATCCAAAGTGGGATAGTACAAAGGCACTTGTGTAAATTATAGGCTTCTAATATATAACTGCAGTGATGAGGTCAGGGGACCGCGGCCTGGCCGGAGGGGATTGCCGCAGGGCTTGCTCAGACATTCTCGTACAAGCACATTTTGTCAGGGCTCAAGATTTGCTCCTTGCGAAAAATGTTTCCGTGATTTGCCGTGTGAAGAGGAGATGGGCTGAGCTGACAGGTTGTGTGGCCTGGCTGTGGGAGTCGCTAGGATAGTGTGAAGTTCTCCAGAGGAACAAAGTAAATCCATAGAAATGTCACCGCATTGGTGAATGGTAGCAAACAATTCATATCTTTTAAAAATATATTTCTAATGCCATTGTGGTCTGAAGGGCTATTGGCTCCCATTCTGAGTGAAGGTCAGCACCGTTGAAATTTTGTTTCCCAGCTCAGCAAACCCATGCATCATACATGGTATAAGGTTCAATAGTTTTCTAACCTTGAAACAAAGGGAGGATTCCAAAAGGAATGCTTGAAGGGAGGGATGTAACACTGTCAAATATGATAAGGTTCACTCTTCCAAAACTGGACAAAGGAACATGTAATTTCATTTTATGAAAATTGGTTGACCTGAACGAAGTGTCTGTGTTACGCCGAGAGAATGGAAATGCCAAATATTATGTACATTTTACTTCCGACAATTTTATAGACCAATGAGTTTATCATTCGCCGACCGTTATTGCTGGCTTATATTGTACTCGGTTGTTCTTTGTGTCATATTGCAACGACACGTAAATACAACCTACGTGTGTACTTGCCTTTGTCCCGGGCTCATGGCCAGACCAGCATCGGGATGCATGTAGTCAACTAGTGGGTTCCCCCAGTTTCCACAAATTCAATGCTAATATTTAATTAAAATTCTGTCAATGTGTTCTTCTTGTCCTTACCTTGCTCCCTGATTGTAGCATCAGCATCCCATTTTGAGCTGAACACATTGCATAGCAGTAACCTTTGAAGTAAATTGAAGACTATTTTCCACATTGTTTTCTCTTTATTCCCATTGTTTCACATCCGTGTTCATCATTAGTTTTAACACGGGCCGAATTAATGGGTAAAATGATAAACTGTACTAAAGATCAGCTACTGACACACATTTCTGTTATCGTTTTTAAACAGCTACATCCTGCCTTTCTGCAATTGCCATTGATTCCAGATACCAACTGACAGGTTTTTCAACCGGCAGCTGCAGATACACGTGTATTTCTGGATAACAATGACTGTTGTTTGGGACTATCGCCACGGGCCGAACTGCCCTTACGCGATACCAGTGATAAGGAGCAACCTGACATCATTTACGGTGGCCTAGCGCCATTTTGATGCCACAGCCTTGCGATTCACAGAGTGTCCAATGTGCTTTTTATACCCAAAATAACACCACGTGACTCACGATAAACATTTGTGGATCTAGAACGAAGAAAATAATTACCCATTTGCTTGATTATGGCAAACGCTGGATGTATTGTGAAATAAAAGTACTTTAAAAAATGTACAGTTTTGCTATTTCCTTTAAAAGTATGGTTTAAAATTCAAAATGGGGACACGCTGTGTTGTGAGATGATGTGTGTTGATATTCCAGGTTCTGCGTCAACTAACGTTATCACGTAGGTGATGACTGGGTGCATTTGGCTATGCTGCCCAGTAACGTTCTGGAGATAGGTGGAGAATATCACTACGTTTGGTGATGTCAGCCTCAGGGGTGGGGCATATGAATTAGTGCCACCAGGGCAGTCCACTTTGGGCGATGCGCCAACGGATAAGATTATCACAAGATGGCCGCGCCCTGTTGCCTGATTTTGCATGTGTAAAAAAGAGGAAAACTATGGTAAGGTGCATAGGAAATGTTCGTACAATCGATCAACGTATGCTTAGAAACACATGCCCGAACCCTCCGGACAATAATATTTCTGAGCGCACTATTCCTTCAATAGATCCATTTATTGTTCCATTTGCTGCAGATGATTTTCTAAGGTCTCTGTTTCAGTATTATTATTAATGTCTGTATGATGTGTTTAAAAAAAAAGAATTTGGTAAGTACATATTAATTAATGGGTAATAATTGGTTTATATAGAAGTGTAGTGTCTACCATTAGTATTACTGTTTTCACTCATTTCATCACGAGGAAAAATTTCTTACAGGCATTTCAAAGTACTAGACATTTCTGTGTAAAATGAAAAAAATATATAATTTTTACTGTACCTAATACAGAAAGTTTATAAATATATATAATAAATGTAGTGTACTCACTAGTTTCTTGGTAAGTTTTGCTGTTACTGCTGCGTAGGTGTGCTGCTGATTTTTGCTGTGCAGTTTGCGTGAGGTAATTCTGTTGGAGGCATATTTATTTTGTTTTGGTATATTGCATTGTGTTGCATATGTTATGTAATTGGACAGTTGGTTTCTTACATATACAGTTTCCACTTCTTATTTATTATTTAATATAATGTATTTATGTGCTGCTTTTTAAACATGTTCAGTGTTTCTATTGCATGATACAACAATGTAAGATACCCCCTGAGTTTTTGGACAGTGCTGATGTTGACAAAGTCCGTCCGTGGACATACGCATGGTCTGCAAACATCAGACCCAATAGTGAAGGTAGGGAGTTCGGTATATTATATGTTATATGTATATAAAGTAAAGGAATCCTAAGAAACATTTATCCAATTTATATTGTCTATATCTCTATTCAGTAAAAAACCTTTGTTAAAGGGACGTTATGGTAAAGTTATGCTACTAAAAACGTATGAAATTCAGTAAAACATTTTTGTTAAAGGGACGTTATGGTTAAGCTGCACTACTAAAAAACCTATGAAATTCAGTGAAAAAAACATTGTTAAAGGGACGTTATGGTTCAAAGTAAAACTGAAAAACACCTGAAATTCGCCAGTTATGGTAAACTAAGCAACCATAACTCACGCCACCATCGTACACTGCTAAGACTAACACCCAGGACATCAAAGATGACATCACAAATGTCATTGATGACATCACTGATGACATCACATGTGCATTTACTTTTCATGAAAAGTCTGTACAAGGGATTCATATTGTAATGTTGATAAAAAAGTGTCAAGGATCATTGGAATAAATATCAAGAGGTACGTAGTGCATTAAGCAATGCGTTGATATAAATAGCATTCTATTATGAAGTTCTTTCCAGTATACTAAGCTACTCATCTAGAAACATAGGCATTGTGTGCAGCATACATCATGGAGGTGCAATATTAACAATCTTGCCATGTTGAATAGTAAAATGATAAATGCTTTCTTATTACACTTGTGCATACTGTGAAACATTTATTAAGTAGCTAATAAAATTCACTTACTACATAATTGCATTATTGCAAACAAAACACAGACAACAAAACATACAGATATAAGCATATAAAAGGAAAATGAAATAAACAAGAAAACAGCAGTGTTAGCCAACAATCTTCATAATGCAACTGATTATCTTCATGCACAGAAATGATTGCTCTGCTTCAAAGCTACTACTTCCCTATCTATAACTATCACATAATGTGACTAAGCCCTAAGGAAAGTAGTGTGAGTACAATATGTACAAATATGAGCATATCCAGGGAACGTACAGTAATAAAAAAACAACAGAACTATAAGAAAGTGTTGATAACCTTACTGATAATCCTCATACCTTGAAAGCATTGTTGTCTTCCAAGTCTGTGTTTTCCCCTATGTATATGTTTCATATGCTTTGAGTAAACCCTAAGTGAATTACTGTAAGAACATATTTGAAGTATAAGTGTACAAATATACTACTTTTTGAATTTTTAGTTCCTGACTGTTACTGGCCTAGATATGTCAGTAAAGGAGAAAAGAGGGAGCAAGACATGTGATGTCATCAATGACATTTGTGATGTCATCTTTGATGTCCTGGGTGTTAGTCTTAGCAGTGCACGTTGGTGGCGCGAGTTATCGTTGCTTAGCTTTCCATAACTGTCGAATTTCAGGGGGTTTTCGGCTTTGCTTGGAACCAAAACGTCCCTTTTACAACGTTTTTTCACTGAATTTTCATAGGTTTTTAGTAGTGCGACTTAACCATAACGTCCTTTAACAAAGTTGTTTTACTGAATATATATATACACATATATTTGCCCCTAATAAAGATGAAGATAGTTTCTTACGGGCAGCTTCAATGTCACATCCACCGCAGTCTAAAAGTGACAGGATTTATATTCAAATGTACTGCTCAAAATTCAAAACAAATTATGGCCGGGGGAGTTAAAGTAAAGTACACACAGAACGACTCTACTTGCCCTTGACCTGCATACATAATTCCCAGTTCTCTGCACATTAGTCAGCTGTTTGCCAACTCCCATTAATAATATTATACAGGACATGTTTTCAGCGAATATTGTTTGATCTTCCAGGTCACCTAGCAGATGGCAGCATACATATTAATTGAGCTACACAGAAGCCAAAAAATGGGGATTGCTTCCGCCTGCATCAATTATATTAATTATCTGAAACATTTTGGAAATCATCAGACCTGCAGTTCTGTGCTGCCTGGCATTCTCACACGGTCACGCCATGTCCTCTGCAATAGCTGGAAGACATGGTTCTGATATTCGCTTCTCTGGTTGTGCAATGTTGCTTCATGCTAAGTAATTAGGGTGTTTCTGGGGCCACCTAGCCCTCTGGCATTACCATCAGGAGAGTGCCCAATTCTGGTGTACCTCTGTGTTAAAGGATACATGCTAAGCTTCTGTGTGTTGGACTGCAACGCGCCCTCGCGATCCTTCCTATGCAGCGGAATCGTGTGGGTGCATTATGGAGAGTGTGTGCTGGGGAAGCAGGTGAAGCTGCATTTGACCAATGATTGCAACACCTGTGAAGATGCGGCGGACATGTGTGGCTTGGCCACATTATAGGTGTGCCGGGGACAGGGGGGATGGGTTTCTGAAGCTACACCCCAGTGTATCATACCATGATAGGACTGGTAGCTAATTCTTATTTCTACCCGCTTTAGTATCTTCAAATGTAACATTGTATTAGCCTTACACATGGCAGTTGGTTGTACTTCAGTGATGTCATTTCCTGTGATGACAATGTCAAAGGTCGTGGGGCGTCATCAATGTCAAAGCCACCGTGACAACAATGCTCAGGAAGGGATCAGGGTGGCTTCCCCTCCCTCTGACATTTTGCTAGATTGACGACCGCAGGTAACGTGTCTTACTTTTTTTTAAAGCAGATTTGGAGGTCCCTTCCGCCTTTATACTTTTAAGCTGTGAAAAAATGAGCACGCACCATTTATCTCATTAAACTCAATGGTCCACAAACTCCACTGTTACAATAATTGTAAAAACAGTTTTTTTCCAAATTCGTATTAACAATGTAAGCAAGACAGCTGCCTTTTCATCTCTACTCTCGCTATCCTAACTTCCATGGCACTGTGATATGATATGATATATGATATGGCATTTATAACGCTCCTATACACAAGTGTTTCAATGTGTACAATGTAATCAATGTTGACATGAAATTAATCAAAATGAAGCCTATTTTAAATGAAATATGGACGGCACTTTTCGTCTTCATAGCCGATGTTTAAGGCTGCCCTCTGGAGAAGGTGGAGTCCGGGGCAGCAAGGGTGGAATTTCCACCCGGGAATTCTTGGGTGCGGATAGGCGGCCTGCAAATTGCTCCCGGAGCAAATCCAGAAAGGGTTACGAGGGTTCGAGAACAGTCGACAGTTGGGACTAGAGGCATGTTGCTCGCCTTCCCCACAATGTTTTCAGGGCCTGGTGGGGTGTAATTGGCAGGGGGGGGGGCGGATAAGAGAGCTCCACTGATATGGTTGCACAGGTTGGGTTTATGTAATAGGTTCAGGTATTAAGGAATTGTTTGTGTGATGGGTTTGGAGGGCTTTTGCTGGTGTGGCATGTGGCATGTCAGCATGCTTTAGAAGTCATTATGTGGGTGGTAGTGAGGCTTTGTTCTGTATAGCGAGATGGGCGTGGGAGGCATTGAGCTTTGCGTGTGCCTGATGCTGTGCCATTTAAGTTACTTGTTGGGTTACGTCTTAGTGGTTATTAGATTGTTAAAGAGGGCGGTTAGTTCTGTTTGCATGGACAGGCTAGCCCGGGAGTACAGGACGATTGAGGAGCTGGTGAAAAAAGGACGGTGGCATGGTGTGAGGAGAGCAGCAAGGTTAAAAACACATTGGAAAGGGTCAGGGGGAGGGTTTCCTTGAGGGCTGGGTTAAGGTTCGGGGAGGTGATGATGAGTATATATGTTTACAATTATCTGGCATAGTTCGTAAGGCTGAGGAGCCAGGTTAGCAAATGTCTGTAAGCTTGGGCCTATCACATTAAAGTGACACTTCAAGAGAGTCTGGGGTATTCTGTAGCGTATAGCCCAATGAAGAAAGTGTATACCTCTCAGCCTTCACCCACAGTCCATATTTTCAATTGATCCAACCTCACAACAAAACGCTAGCAGGGGAAAAATATACATTCTCTTTGATCATTTCCTGTTTAAAAATAAAGCAGCTTCATATCCGACCCAATGTGCCATCTCTGCAGCTAAGCCAGGGAGACAAAGGATAGACAGGGACATGCGGGTTCTGGCGCATTATAAGAAGATAAATAAATAAATAAATAATAAACAAAGGATAAAATGCCACAACACTAATTGTCGTGACACTGGAAAATCCCAAACTGCGATGCTGGGACATAGTGCCCCACTCTACTGGGATGTTAAATGTTGTGATAACACATGCAGTTCATTTAAATGCACATAGGGCCCAAGCTTCATATGCCACAATCACTGAATGTGTTTAAAAACGGGATCTAAACAATTATTATCTCTGTTACAGATTGAACATGAAAAAACACAACCAAGATCTAATTTCTTTCTGCAATATGGTATTACACGCCGTAATTGTCATTGGAGAATAATTGACATTGCACTGATGCGTGTGTGTAGACGAAATTCCCAAACAAAAGGGTACCTTTCATGGAGAAGGAGGAAGGGCGGCACGCCATGTGGGAGACTAATAACCAATGTATGAAAAGCTGTCAAACATGCATTGCACCCCAACACAATTCCTCATACAGTCAAATGCATTCAAATGGAGTTAATCAATAGAGCAATGGCCCAAGGTGAAGATGAATAACCCATTGAGTCACATTCAGTGACGTCCAAGAAACGTGTACTCTTTAGTAAAAAAAAAATGCATTCTCTGATTTGGTGAAACCTCCCCGTCTAGGATACGCAAGAGAGCGTGAGAACCTCCTCCTTGCAGACAGAAGCAGCAATAACAACATGAAAGCCTCACCTCCTAAACAGATTCCATTGAGGCCGGCGGGGAAGTTCATCAATTGAACTCAAATGAGCTTCAAATATTGTTATAAATTCAGCCATACAAATGTTCTGCCACTCCAAGAATGCACGCTCTGCTCCTGAATATTGATGCAATCGTATTGGGATAATTATTGTATTGACTCGATAAATAGTCATAGTGGCTCAATATAAAATCATGGATGGCTAATTATTTGAATCCCTGTGGTCTTATTGATATTCACATGATTGAACATGTCAAGCAAATTGTAATTTTGGACAGAGCAATACTCATGTTAACCATCATATGTGTGCAACATAAGCTAATGTGAAATCAGACCCAAGAGGTATAGGCCCGTTTATTACGTGATGCGCAAACTAAATTTGTATATCCTGGTTGGTATCACAAGTAACCTCCAGAAATAGAATCTATAAGTATTATTATTGAGGCATGCAGTAACAAAGGATTACATGGTGAAATTCCCATATTAAATAACAAGTGGTAGCCTTCACCGACATCCAGACTTAGGAGATGTTTGTTCTTGGCCACATCCTGCTTTGCCAGAGGACCCTGTGCACCATCCAAGAGCCCTGCCTGCAAAACAAATCTCCCTGGCCCTACGATGCCCAGGACCCTGGACAGCCAGGGGCCAAAAGCAACAAAAGTCAACTACCTGTTTGGAACTTTTAGGGATGGAAAAGGACTAGGGCCTGCACTTTGAATTCACTTAATTCCTCCTTCTACTCACTCTTCCCCCTTACTTTCTCACACAGCCTTCAGCCTCAACTTGGTCTAACTTCTACATCACTCGCTGTCCTCCCCATCTTCCTGGTTGCCCCTGCACCCACACCAATCAAATAAAACGCTCTTGTTCTTAAAGGATCTCCAACCTCCCCTTTACCTACCACATAACTCCTGCTCCTCTCCTCCACATCCTATTACTATTTCACTTGGCCACTGGAATGCACAATCCATCTGCAACAAGTCTCCCAACATCACTGACGACTTTGGCTCTTATCACACTTAACTTTCACTTCTTCCAATCACAGAAACATGGCTCCCACTTAATGGCTCTACTAGAACAAGCAGCTCTCCACACTGGCTCTCCATCCTTCTCCCCAACCTATTGGGAAGAGTGGCAGAGTGGGGTTCCATCAATGAAGCCCTCAACACTCACCCTCTTCCTCTGACATCACCTCTCACTCCTTTTAATATGCCACTGCTGAAACTCCTCCCCATGGTCCTCTCACTGTTCCGGTTCTCTAATGACACCCTGGCTCTATTAACCATTCCATTTCGTCCCTGCATTGGAAAAATTCTGATTTTTGGTGCAATTAACACACAGTAATACCACCGGTGGACAATACCCATTACCGCCGAACTCTTGATCCAGCATTAATAGTTTCGGACAGGTGGCCGGTAACGCAAATAAAGTTGGGCGGTATCCCAGTCAGGATACGACCCAACTCGTGATGAGGCCCACAATATGCTGTGCTTTAAATTAAATGGATTTCCTACTAGAGAGGTAATGGGTGCTACGGAGAAAATCTTGAGGAACCATCGTACCTGTAGGTTTTCTGCTGAGGATGTAGAGACACTTTTTCACCTTGTACATGTTTGTGATGCTCTTATTTAATTGTGCTACGGAATTATTTCACATCTTTGTTTATGATGAACGTTTTTTTAAAGACAGAAAAGTTTTGGTCGCAAATTTTAAATAGTAATGACACTTCTTTAAATATAGGAATTTAAAATGTTTGGGAACTGATCTTAAAACAAATTATTGATTAGATGGGGGAAAGTTTTGTCTATAAAGATATTTGTATTTTTTTATTTCTGTTTTAATAATGTTGTTTTTCTTTATCTGTGTGCCTGTAATGTAACAAAACATTCTTATTGTTATTGCCAAAGTTTGTTATGAACTAGATGTAATTAAATAAATAATAAATTAAACCTAAACATTGGTAGCTACCCCATTTTACAGGTCAGATCATTTCACTGCCTGGAAACTAGATTCACAGAGACATGCAGCTGGGACAAGTAACTTAATCGAACATGGCTTTGGGTAGAAACAGCAAGGCTACTATAATATTTATGAGAGAATCTGGGGAAGAGGCATCAAATAGTATAACCAGCAGGCTAAGCAAGTAGCAGAGGTGTGGGGATATAGAATGGCTATTTCCCTTAGTGAAAACCACTTTTCTCTTAAATCTGTCCAGCAGTACTCCATCAATTCCCCTGCCAGATACAATGGCAGTAAGGTGCATTGGATGACAAATTTCCCTTAAGCCTCTTCTCTTTTTGATGCGAATATGGAGCACATCAACACTGCCCCAATACAGGGGAACCTTGAAAGATGTCCTTAGACAAGAAGGTGGGAGACCTCTGCCCTGGTGCATCCCTGTTAAAAAGATTCTAAGAGAGATAGGCTGTGAACGGTACCTGTCAGATCCCGGTACAATCAACAGTAAGACAAAAATAAGTTTACTGGAGGTAATACGCAACAGAGACCCAGAGAACACGTTAGTGAAAAGTATTTGTTCTCCTTCTCTCGCAGGTTACGGGGATAGTAAAACATCAATAGAGTACAAACCTTACCCAGACCATATTGTACCAAAAGTGGCTTGTGCACTATTTTCTAAATATAGAATGAACACACTCCCTTTGGCCACATGTACCTACAAGTTGGAACAGACCATAACTGTCCATATTGTCATGATACGAAAGAGACAATGGTTTACTTCCTGCGGCTGTGTGTTCAACAGCCTGAGCAGCTGCTATCTGAATCCTAGATTTAAGGAAGCCAACAGATGCGCCATCGTGAGAGCTCTTGAAGCCTGTAAATACACTACCTCAGTTGTATTTCAATGGTACTACATCCAATTCTATGTATCCTGCTTGGATCACTAGGAAACAAATTGCTCTAATATCAGATCCAAGTAAGGGAACCCCTCAGACAATCATTTTGCTCTTTACTAGTATGTATATTTGGCATGATTAACATAATGGGAGTGTTGTCATTCACAAAATGATATCCAGGTTGAAAATCTTATGTTGGGGACAAAAGAGAGGTAGTTTACTATTTGTCTCCTTAAATGTCTAATGCATTTGCACTTTAAGTCAACTACTAATATTTTGCCTTTGATACTAACAAATCTTTTTAAACTTGCATTTGATCTGTTTAGTAATGATCTAATGCAGCTGAGGCACGGGATACGATTGCATTATTCACAATATTAATTGTTCCTTTTGTTAATGTGGCGTATTACTTCGTTCGATTTGACTTTTCACTCACTATTGTAATTTCTATTTTGTAATCCTGTAATTGATTGCCGTTGAATGTACTTTTATGCAATGAAGTATGAATTAATGATCTTTTCCCTCCACCTTCTACTCCTCTTCTCCCCTCTTCAATGACTAAGAGGAAATCTAGGCAGGACTCTCTTACCCCTACCCCTTACTTTGATGATGTGTAGACCTCTCTTGCCCCATGCTTGCCTCTTCCATTGACTATGCTTTCTCTGACTTTCACTATGCACTGATGACTCCATTTGACCAACACTAGCCTGCTAGTACATCCACACCTTCCCATCCCGGTCCTCAGACTTAGATCACCTCTGAACTGCAGAACCTGAAAACAAATATGCACTGTGCACTACGATGCTGGCAAAAATCAAGGACCCCTACAATACTAGCCAATAACAATTTCTATGCTGCCCCCACAGCTGCACCAAACTCTGTCAAATCCGCCTACTTCACAAACCTAATCTCCTCCCTGTGCAATCACACCCGCAAACTTCGATCTCCCCTTCAAGCTTTGCTCACACCTCCTAAGCCAATCTCCATCACCTCCTCCCTCTCTGCTCATGGATGTGTTCGCTACATTTCCTCTAAAATCTCTAAAATGTGTGAATCTCACAGCCCTCCTCTCTCTCCCGCCCTAGACCTCATGCTGTCCACCCCTTCTCCCCTACCTTTTCCACTCTTGACTACTTCTACCCTACCACCCAAGCTCCCAACCTTCTCCGTGACAAACAATCTTCCACTCCTATCTACCCCTTTGCTCCCCAAATGGTCAAAGTCTCAGTCTCAATCACTTGTCCTTATCTCTCTGAGCACTTTAACCTCTCTCTCTCTTTCTCTGTACTGGACTCTTCCCTCCCTCCTTCAAATCTGAAACAGTCTTACCCCTTTAGAGGAAACGTTTTGCTGACCCAGAAACCTATTGCCTAGTTTCTCTACTTCCACATTATTCAAAGGTCCCTGAATGGGTAGGCTTCATCCAGATCACTAATTACCTTGGGATAATGGCCTTGGAAGTTCAATTCAACCTGGCTTCTGTAGTAGAGCTCCACTCAGACTGCACACATTCATGTCTCCAACTTTCCATCTGAAACTCTCATCTTTCTGGGTCCCTCTGCCACTTTCGACTTGTTTACCACTCCTCTCTCAACCTCACTCTTCAGGACATTGGATTTTTCGCAAATCTGCTCTCACCTGGATCACCTCCTACCGGGAAGGTTGATCCTATAATATCTCTTACAGCTCACAAACCGAGTCTGACCCCACCCCTCTCCCTGTTGGCATTTCACAAGGATCAGTCCTTGGACCTTGTCTCTTCATCCTTTATGCTTCTGCCCTTGGAAGACCTATCTCATCCTTTGACTTTCACTATTCTCTTTTTGCTGATGGCACTCAACTATTTCCTCCTTTCCCTCCTTCACCCCAGCCATCTTTGGAACAGATTACGAATGGTATCACAGCAATTTGTCACTGGATGGATCTCTACTGCCTCATGCTGAACTCTTTCAAAAACGTTCTCACAGCATCCAATCCCATCCTTACCCCTCCTATCTCCCTCCTCCCCGACCTTCTTGCTTCCTTGCCCAAGTCTCGCATTCTTGGCGTCTCCTTTGATAGTGACCCCTGATGGGAAAAAAATCATCACTACCACTGCTGCTCATATTAACCTCTTCAACATTTGGAAAATGTGTCCTTTTCTTTACTTAACAATCTGTAAAATGTCTAATCTCCACCCTCGTACTCAGCAGACATGACCACTGCTCATTCCTTCCTCCCTCTAGACAAGTCCTCAACTGTGCTACCGCACACCCTACAAACTACTCAGATCCTCCCTGGCTCCTTCCTACCGACAACATTCTGGTTGACTTTCCATGTGCAACAATTCCTCCTCCTAATCTATAAGGCTTGTGTTTGGTCTTGCTCCTCAGTACCTATCTGACTGTATCTCTGGTTACTTGCCATCTCATTACTCCGATCCCCCTCTGCACTCGGCCTCACTGTCCCATATACACCTTGTGCCTTCTCTCGCTTCTGCCCTTTCTCCCTACTTGCCCCACTCCACTGGAACCCACTGCCCATCACAATCAAAGCAAGCATAACTTGACGACTTTAAAGCTCAGCTTAAACTTCACTTACTTGCTAAAGAGGGAGCTCTGCCTTCTTCCCCATCCTCCCCACCTTACATTACACGCCCTCTAGCGATGTTTAACAATGTAATGTTGTACATTCATATTGTACTTCTATTACGGTTGAAGCACTTGTTACTGTATGTTAGTTTTACCTTTGTAAGTCACCTGTTTTATTTTATGTATTTTTTCCTGTTTGCAGAGTTTTCTCCCTGGCATATGTCACACATTTTTTACACCCTCATAAACTGGCTCACAACTTGTTCTCATTTTTGTGCTATTGTTCAGAAACATATCAAAATTGCCACCCCCTTTCAAGAAATAAATACAAATACCAAAATTCAAATACAGATTTGAATTTAAGTGAATTTTTTCCAATTCTTGCTGTCTTCAGATTTCCTTCAATTTGCCCGTTTTCTTGTTTGCCTTAGCCTGATTTACAGCTACACATAGGAGGCCAGTTAGATCTGTTTTGTGGTATTCAGGAAAATGTTGAGCCACTGGGTATTTCACATCACTATTTTGTAATGGCTTCATTGTGCTCCAGTAGTCTATTTCTCATATTATTTATGGTGCCGCCAATGTAGACTTTTTCACAGGAGCAAATCAATAAATTCTGAATTGCAATTTCAATGATCATGTATGTGATATTGCCAATGTATGTCTTTTATGTTGAATTCCTTAATGCCATTCAAAACATACGAGCAAATGCTAAATTCCCCACTTTTGAAAGATCTAATAGTTTTTTGTAGCCTCACATTGTCAATGTCTCCATTGTTTAACTGATCTTTCATATTATTGTTCCTCCTATTACAGATAGCAGGCGTTAAAGTGTGAATTGGGCGTTAATGGTTTAACGGGGCCTCAGCCTTTTTCGGCGCCGTTAACCCCTTAACGCCAGGGTTGTAATGAGGCCCTTTGTCTCTTATAAATCACAGATGACGGCACATCATCTCTAATCAGACAATGCCAATTATTGTTCAGCAGAATACTCTTACCTTTAGAGCTCCATTGACTGAGTCGCATTGTACATTTTAAACTGCATTGTTTTCTGAATTATTGGGCAGAGTATTCAATAGAACATCTCTATCCCTTTCTTTCACCGTACACATATGCCATTGGTGACTAGTTGTGCAGGCAGGATCATTATGCTGAGTAAACCTATATTGGCAATTTCCTTACATTGGCTGTGAAAGGGAAGAATTTCATTTCACATTAAATAATTCCCCATATTGTACATTTCTGGTATTATTGGGCTGGTGTGCTGATTTGGCATTTAAAATAGGATTTTGAAAAGTTACTAATGTTTTAGTCGGACTCTTGTAGCATCGTGTAGCCCTTGTTTTTAGCTTGCTGGCACTTAGAGAGTAATCTCTGTTTTCTGTGGATATAGCACACTCCTGTTTGAATTATTTTCTCTCTATCAGTTATAGGAAAAGTGGGTCCCATAAAAGGCAAAATAAAAACAATGAATATTCTTTATGAAGCTATTTAATGAAAACTGTACACGGTTCCAGGATCCCACAATAAACACACACACTCTGCAAAAGGGTCTCTGTGTCAGGCCAGAGTCCTGTACATGGGCAATCTCCACAAGCGGTCACCCCCTTAGTCCAGTCATCCCGGTTAGCATCCTGCTCTACCAACTCATTCACATGAGCCTCTGCCTGCAGCAGGTGACGTTTCTGCTCTTCAGGTGGGGAGGTCCGGTTTAGAGTCCCTCAATCTGGGGAGTCTTGGCCCTGTCTTAACGTTGTCCAGGACCTGGCCTTCCATCCCTGCTGCCACGCCATGCTATCATTCCTCCATTTTCCATGTGGGGTCACTCCCCTAGCCCAGGATCCCTCTTCACCTGTCCCTCTCTCTCCCTCTCTTGCTCTGTACTCCAGTTCGTCGAGACTACTCCACTTCTAATCTGCCAACACTCCCTCCTCCAAGTAAATCTCCACTCACCATCTCAAACAGCTGTCCCTCCTCCTCCCGCCATTCTTCAAGAACCTCCTTCAATAGTTCTACACCTTTCTTGAATAACTCCCCCTCCTCCTGATGTCTCTAAACCACCTCCAATTACTCCCCGTCTTCCACCAATAACTCTCCCTCCTCGTGATGTCTTCCAACCTCCTCCAACTCCTTCTCCTCCTCCAAATCCCCACCCTTTATCCTTCATCACACTCTTCTCCTCCAGTCTCTGCTCTCCTTAATCTTTCAGCACGCCAACTTGTCACAAAAGCCCTTCTTCTCTGCCCCAACATCTCACCCTTTGTGTGGTGTGGGCCCCTCCCCCGAGTTGCACTCTGACCATTGGCTTGCAGTTGGGCCCGAGGGTAGTGGCCGGTCCTGATTGGCTAGCCTCTGGTACCTCCCTAGTGAGCTCAGGTGACTGAGGCTATAAGAAAGGGGCACACCATCCTTGATTTCAGGGGGCCAGCCTGGTTCTTTCAGGTTGTCTGCATGTCACAATTCCTATCACTTAGAGGTTTTGGTGAGTAGCTCTTTGTAGAAATTCCTCATGGGCTGTGTGAATTCTCTTTCGCCGCGCATTGTGATAGCATTCTGTAGTTCTGAGTCAGTGGAGCATTCTGTAGTTTCGAGTCAGTGGAGCATTCTGTAGTTCCGAGTCAGTGGAGCAGATGTCTGGTTTGGGGTCCTTGCGGGACCTGAACTTTCAGAATATCTCGAATTGTGCGTTTGGTGATGTGCCTGCAAGTTCACAGTATCCTCTGAAAGTAACAGGACTCGAGAAGCCCCGGCATTGTGTTCACCAGATTACTGACTTCCATTCTCTCTCTGTGAAATTAAAAGAGCCTAAATAGATTCTCTGAGATTAAGAGGAGTTTTGGCCATGACACAGAGGAATTGTGAAGCAGGTTGCTACTTTTTGGCAGTTTGCAGTGAAGCGAACGAGTCGCAGGTGAGGTTGAGACGGCACCATACTGCATGTGCAGCATTTGGGAACAAACGAAGAGCAAGATTGTGGAACAGAATTTGCCTAAGCACCTGATGCTAGCGTAAGCGTATGCACGTTGTCCACAAATCCTTGAGGCTCTTCTCTTTGATGTCCCAGCAATGTTGTTTCCTAACGTCAATAATGAACAATGTTTGTGTGCCAACACTGAAGAGATAGAGACCAATGCTCACTGTCTAAAGAGTCAGACTCCTACTGTCACTCCAGAGTGGATCCTTTGAGTCACTTCCTGCTTTGCTTGCCTGCCAGTCAGGGGTCCTGGCTTGCATGCTCCCCCTGTGCAGCCAGCTGAGGAGGTGACCAGCACCACTAGACTGAGCTCTCCCTACACCCAAGCCCAGCAGAACAATACCGGCCACCAGCCCTAGCCTTCACCGGGTGTCCAGGACTCAGCTGTCTCGGGAGGATAGCTCAGGGCAACGTGCTCGCCTTGGAAGCAAGACGAGGCGGGGCAACACAGGTTCGATTCCCAGGTCCGTGCTTAGAAACCTCTGGCTATTAAGCGCGTTATAAATACCCTATCATATCATATCATATCATGCTCCAGATTCCAGGGGCACCTCGCCTTGACGTCGCTCACCAGAAGGTACTCCAGAAGAGTTCCAGTCCTTAGGTACCTTATACAGCAGTCCAAACCCTCATGTATTGCTTCACATATGTTACTCCGCTGACTCGCCTGCCTGCAGCTTCCTTCAGTCCAAAGCCAGGCTAGCTATTCCTGAGAAGAGGAGCCGAGTTGCCCACAGAAGAAAGTCAATCTCAGCAGAGCGCACACAACCCATCAATCGTTAAACCGAAGCCCAGCTTTTCAGCGGCTTTGCCCAGTCCCAAAAACTGTTTATGATTTGCTATACAGAAAGCACCGATGAAAAGGGTTCAATGAAATGGCAAATGATGATACCAAAATAGAACCTGACAGACAAAAACACAATTCCAAGGCGGTGGCCTTGCCTTCTCTGGGTGAAAAGTAGTGAAAACAAATCAATAACAGCATTAACCAGTAGAGCAATTCTGTACTCCTGCTTTTGTGTTCAGTACTCACAGTGGATAATAACCTTTTTGCTGGGGCGGCCACCATTGAAGGTGTTGCCTACAACCAACAAAAAAGCGAGAAATAGGAGCTCAGCTGAAAGGCTATTAGGGGACGAGGACATAAAGCGGTGACCATGGGTGGATAATACTGGCAGAAATAACTTGCATAATAAGGCCAGCAAATAAATACAAAGAGTCAAAGCTTCAGGAGGCTTTCTACATCACTGAGAAGCCAACTGATGCCGGGCCTACCTAATATGTGCCTACAAGAGATCTTGTACAAAGCTCGGGCAGACCTATAAAGTATATTTCTGGGCAGGTGAGTGGCTTTTGGAAAATGTGACATCTGTTATTGGAAGAATGCAATCTACGGGCACCTCAAACCTTTATAACATGGATTTCTGAACAATAACTCTTTTGGAATGTGCAGATATCAAACCAATAGAATATAGCATGGAAACCAAGTGGAAAAAGTAAACATCTGCTTGATAATATGGGCTTGCAATTGTGGAGCAGGTCTGATTGTTATTTCCACACGTTCTCGACCACCCACCTAGAGAGTGATACATTTTCCCTTAAAGATATTTTTCACAGTATAGCTAAAGAAAACAAGGTTTGTAGAGGGGAATAGGATGTGGTATGCAAATGCGACCAGTTTATTTGGTGAACAAACATAGGGGCTCTAAGCTGATTGCCAACATGACTAGCAAACAAGGTTTAAAGAGTGGTGGGGCTTTGCATTTGCCAATTTTCACAAGCATTGCTCTTACCTTTTGAGGGCGTTATCTTGCCTGAAGCGTGAGTGGACCATCACATGGGGTATCCTGATATGAGCGTGTTCTACCTAGGACTTTAAGTGGGCCAGGGCTAACCAGTGTGCAGCCCTGGCAGCCTCCAAATATTGCCCTTGAGCCAGTGCTCTGCCAGGGCTCTAAAAACTGACCTCCCTCACCAAATTTCTTTAAAAATATGAGTGGCGATATTGCTCTTTGCCAGTAGATGTCACCTTCAGTAATGTTTAGAATCACAGCATCAGTTTAAGAAATGTGAAATGTGGTCCTTTTCAAACAGGAAAGGGAAACTATAAGATAATACTTTGTTTGATTTGTGTCACATGTATTCAGGTATTATCATTAGAATGCCTTTAATTAGTATGTTCGAATAATGGATTTCTTTCAGAACTGTGGGATTGCATGGTGAACTGACTGACCCCTTTTGATTTGATGTTGTTTCATATTTGAATATATTTATTCTGGTCAAAATTCGTACACGTTTTAACCATATTTAAACCAGAATTGTTGCCCTTTCATTGAACGTATTTCACCTTGATTGGCTATGTTAGGTCACTTCCTTAATTGCACAGGCCATTCCTCTTTTAAAGCTGGAATTTGAGGCAGGTGAGACGCATTTTAGGCCCACCACCAATATTGCATCACCACACATTAGAGGCCGCCCTCGATTTCCTATACCACTTAAAGCACGGGTTGTACGCCAGGACCCTTTTCCCACTGCGGAATGAACAACACCAGACAAGTTAGTGGGAAAAATAATGGAATTTAGAAAAAAACATAGTACAAACGGTGGTCTTGTGTGGTGCAATTCATGTATGATTTGCCCTGAAAAGGAAATGTATTTATTTATTTATTTATTGCATTTGTTATATGCCCAGACCCAAGGTTATCACAGCATTGGTTGCTTAAAAACATCACTTGTTACAGACTTAGGAAACTAGTTACATACATACGTTCAGTTACAAGTTAAGAACAATGACGGAGTTAGTTAAGACCTTAGTAAAATTTGCCAAAGAGCCAGGTTTTGATCATTGACTTGATTCGCAGGTGCGATTTTTCATTTCTAATGTGTGCCGGTAGAGTGTTCCAGAGCGTTGGTGCGGTTACTGGGAAACTAGAGCCTCCTGCCCACATGTCCTTGTGGCGAGGAACGTTCTGGTGTGTACTGGTACATGATTTTAGGGATCGGGTTGAAACCTTTTGGGTTATGCTGTTGTTCAAATAGAAAGGGGCGTCATTAAGGATACATTTGTGAGCAGTGATCAGGGTCTTGAAGAGGATTCTAGCTCTGAAATGGTTTTAGATCATTGCAGAAGCACCTGGGCCGAATGCCAGTGAAGCACGCCTCACTAAACGAGTAAGGGAGCAACTTAGCCTCACTGGCATAACATTATGGCGTATGCCAAGGGATCACCCTAAAAAGCATTCACGATAGGAAACTGCGTGGCCAAAAAGTGTAGAGTGTTTGCTATGCTGCAGGCATCTGAAAAGCAAACTATTGGCTGCATGCATGTCTACTTGGTGCCTGCCGATGGCTACTTGTGCATAGGCTGCAGGAACGAGCTCAATGGCAGACGGTTATGGATGCTTTTTCCATAGCAGCGTCACGTCATCTTGCGGGCACAATAAGTAGAGGTCAGGAGTAGCTTGCATATTGGATGGGGATGGTCAGGCTTCCAGTGCTGCAAATATTCACAAGGCAATCGAGTGAAGAGCAGCTGGAGAGGGACTTTGTTGTGGGGCCGGGGGTGCCGGCCCCATCTTAGTGAGGGTGCACCTGCCACATGACGACTGCCGGTCACAAAGAGTGACTAGAGAATGTGCAATAATTACATGAAACCCGGAAAAGTGGTTGTAAACATGTTACAATGGCTTACAAGAGTTTGTTTTATTAACTAAACAATATTTACTAAATGGTTCCAATTTAGAAACGTTATTCCCAAATCTCAGAGAAAAGGAGGCTTCCTGTTCTACTTGTGTTCTTAGTCGGTGGGACAATGCTTGCCCTTGAAGGTGGATGAAGCTGAGCTGAAAAATTCAGTTGAATCCAGGACCTGTTTGTGTACCAGGGAGGCCTGAAAAGCAGCCCATAAGCACATCCAACACTACTGGGATCACGTGGCACCATGCCCACCGAGCAGTCCACACACACATCCAACACTACTGGGATAACGTGGCACCATGCCCACCGAGCACCCCATACACGCATCCAACACTACTGGGATAACGTGGCACCATGCCCACCGAGCAGCCCATACACACATCCAACACTACTGGGATAACGTGGCACCATGCCCACCGAGCACCCCATACACACTTCCAACACTACTGGGATAACGTGGCACCATGCCCACCGAGCAGCCCATGAGCACATCCAACACTACTGGGATCACGTGGCACCATGCCCACCGAGCAGCCCACACACACATCCAACACTACTGGGATAACGTGGCACCATGCCCACCGAGCACCCCATACACACATCCAACACTACTGGGATAACGTGGCACCATGCCCACCGAGCACCCCATACACACATCCAACACTACTGGGATAACGTGGCACCATGTCCTACTAGCAGCCCATACACACATCCAACACTGCTTGGATAACGTGAAAGCATGCCAATCGAGCAGCCCATAAACACAACCAACACTACTGGGATAGCATGGCCGCATGCCCACTAAGCAGCCTATAAACACAACCAACACTACTGGGATAGCGTGGCACCATGCCCACCGAGCAGTCCACACACACATCCAACACTACTGGGATAACGTGGCACCATGTCCTACTAGCAGCCCATACACACATCCAACACTGCTTGGATAACGTGAAAGCATGCCAATCGAGCAGCCCATAAACACAACCAACACTACTGGGATAGCATGGCCGCATGCCCACTAAGCAGCCTATAAACACAACCAACACTACTGGGATAGCGTGGCACCATGCCCACCGAGCAGCCCATACACACATCCAACACTACTGGGATAACGTGGCACCATGTCCTACTAGCAGCCCATACAGACATCCAACACTGCTTGGATAACGTGAAAGCATGCCAATCGAGCAGCCCACAAACACAACCAACACTACTGGGATAGCATGGCCGCATGCCCACTGAGCAGCCTATAAACACAACCAACACTACTGGGATAGCGTGGCACCATGCCCACCGAGCAGCCCATACACACATCCAACACTACTGGGATAACGTGGCACCATGTCCTACTAGCAGCCCACACACACATCCAACACTGCTTGGATAACGTGAAAGCATGCCAATCGAGCAGCCCACAAACACAACCAACACTACTGGGATAGCATGGCCGCATGCCCACTGAGCAGCCTATAAACACAACCAACACTACTGGGATAACGTGGCACCATGCCCACCGAGCAGCCCACACACACATCCAACACTGCTTGGATAACGTGAAAGCATGCCAATCGAGCAGCCCATAAACACAACCAACACTACTGGGATAGCATGGCCGCATGCCCACTGAGCAGCCCATACACACATCCAACACTACTGGGATAACGTGGCACCAGTTCCTACGAGCAGCCCATACACACATCCTACATTGCTTGGATAACGTGAAAGCATGCCAATCGAGCAGCCCATAAACACAACCAACACTACTGGGATAGCATGGCCGCATGCCCACTAAGCAGCCTATAAACACAACCAACACTACTGGGATAGCGTGGCACCATGCCCACCGAGCAGCCCATACACACATCCAACACTACTGGGATAACGTGGCACCATGTCCTACTAGCAGCCCATACAGACATCCAACACTGCTTGGATAACGTGAAAGCATGCCAATCGAGCAGCCCACAAACACAACCAACACTACTGGGATAGCATGGCCGCATGCCCACTGAGCAGCCTATAAACACAACCAACACTACTGGGATAGCGTGGCACCATGCCCACCGAGCAGCCCATACACACATCCAACACTACTGGGATAACGTGGCACCATGTCCTACTAGCAGCCCACACACACATCCAACACTGCTTGGATAACGTGAAAGCATGCCAATCGAGCAGCCCACAAACACAACCAACACTACTGGGATAGCATGGCCGCATGCCCACTGAGCAGCCTATAAACACAACCAACACTACTGGGATAACGTGGCACCATGCCCACCGAGCAGCCCACACACACATCCAACACTGCTTGGATAACGTGAAAGCATGCCAATCGAGCAGCCCATAAACACAACCAACACTACTGGGATAGCATGGCCGCATGCCCACTGAGCAGCCCATACACACATCCAACACTACTGGGATAACGTGGCACCAGTTCCTACGAGCAGCCCATACACACATCCTACATTGCTTGGATAACGTGAAAGCATGCCAATCGAGCAGCCCATAAACACAACCAACACTACTGGGATAGCATGGCCGCATGCCCACTAAGCAGCCTATAAACACAACCAACACTACTGGGATAGCGTGGCACCATGCCCACCGAGCAGCCCATACACACATCCAACACTACTGGGATAACGTGGCACCATGTCCTACTAGCAGCCCATACAGACATCCAACACTGCTTGGATAACGTGAAAGCATGCCAATCGAGCAGCCCACAAACACAACCAACACTACTGGGATAGCATGGCCGCATGCCCACTGAGCAGCCTATAAACACAACCAACACTACTGGGATAGCGTGGCACCATGCCCACCGAGCAGCCCATACACACATCCAACACTACTGAGATAACGTGGCACCATGTCCTACTAGCAGCCCACACACACATCCAACACTGCTTGGATAACGTGAAAGCATGCCAATCGAGCAGCCCACAAACACAACCAACACTACTGGGATAGCATGGCCGCATGCCCACTGAGCAGCCTATAAACACAACCAACACTACTGGGATAACGTGGCACCATGCCCACCGAGCAGCCCACACACACATCCAACACTGCTTGGATAATGTGAAAGCATGCCAATCGAGCAGCCCATAAACACAACCAACACTACTGGGATAGCATGGCCGCATGCCCACTGAGCAGCCCATACACACATCCAACACTACTGGGATAACGTGGCACCAGTTCCTACGAGCAGCCCATACACACATCCTACATTGCTTGGATAACGTGAAAGCATGCCAATCGAGCAGCCCATAAACACAACCAACACTACTGGGATAGCATGGCCGCATGCCCACTAAGCAGCCTATAAACACAACCAACACTACTGGGATAGCGTGGCACCATGCCCACCGAGCAGCCCATACACACATCCAACACTACTGGGATAACGTGGCACCATGTCCTACTGGCAGCCCATACAGACATCCAACACTGCTTGGATAACGTGAAGGCATGCCAATCGAGCAGCCCACAAACACAACCAACACTACTGGGATAGCATGGCCGCATGCCCACTGAGCAGCCTATAAACACAACCAACACTACTGGGATAGCGTGGCACCATGCCCACCGAGCAGCCCATACACACATCCAACACTACTGGGATAACGTGGCACCATGTCCTACTAGCAGCCCACACACACATCCAACACTGCTTGGATAACGTGAAAGCATGCCAATCGAGCAGCCCACAAACACAACCAACACTACTGGGATAGCATGGCCGCATGCCCACTGAGCAGCCTATAAACACAACCAACACTACTGGGATAACGTGGCACCATGCCCACCGAGCAGCCCACACACACATCCAACACTGCTTGGATAATGTGAAAGCATGCCAATCGAGCAGCCCATAAACACAACCAACACTACTGGGATAGCATGGCCGCATGCCCACTGAGCAGCCCATACACACATCCAACACTACTGGGATAACGTGGCACCAGTTCCTACGAGCAGCCCATACACACATCCTACATTGCTTGGATAACGTGAAAGCATGCCAATCGAGCAGCCCATAAACACAACCAACACTACTGGGATAACGTGGCACCATGCCCACCGAGCGCCCATACACACATCCAACACTGCTTGGATAACGTGAAAGCATGCCAATCGAACCGCCCATAAACACAACCAACACTACTGGGACAGCATGGCCGCATGCCCACCAAGCAGCCCATAAACACAACCAACACTACTGGGATAACGTGGCACCATGCCCACCGAGCAGCCCATACAAACATCCAACACTGCTTGTATAACGTGAAAGCATGCCAATCGAGCAGCCAATAAACACAACCAACACTACTGGGATAGCACGGCTGCATGCCCATCGAGCAGCCGATAAACTCAACCAACACTACTGGGATAACGTGAGAGCAGGCTCACAGAGCAGCCCATAAACACATCCAAAACTACTGGGATAACATGGCAGCATGCCCACCGAGGAGCCCGTAAACACATCCAACACTACTGGGATAAGATGGCAAGAGACCCACTAAACAGCCCATAAACACATCCCACACTGATGGGATAAGGTGGCAGCATGCCCATCAAGCAGCTCAAACACATCCAACACTACTGGAATAACATGACAGCATGCCCACGGAGCAGCCCATACACACATCCTACAGTACAGGGCTAAAATGGCTGCAGGTCCACCGAGCAGCCCATAAACATATCCAACACTGCTGGGCTAACATGGCAGCATGCCCACAGAGCAGACCATAAACACAGCCAACACTGCTGGGCTAACATGGCAGCATGCCCATCAAGCAGCCCACAAACACATCCAACAATGCTGGGATAACATGTAGGATTCCCACCGAGCAGCCCATAAACACATCCAACAATGCTGGTATAACTTGGCAGCATGCCCACTGAGCAGCCCGAAAACACATGAGACACTGCTGGGATAACGTAGAAGCATGTCCATCGAGCAGCGTATGTAATGTGTATGGAATCAATGAAGCAATTGCCTCAAATGTGTCCATGATTGTAATGAGAGGGGATTGGCAACCGTGCAGAAGTGCTCAATAGAGAGCACAGTTCACAACTCGACACACAGACGTTCTGAAGGAGTGCTCTTTATCAACTAGGCGTGGATACAGGGTCGTCATTTGGGGATTGCCAGGTGTCTCGACTGCACCCCTGTGGTCTCCTTTGCTACCCCTCTGGTCTCCCTTGCTACCCTTAAAAGATAAAAAGATTGCTATTTCTTTTTTATTATTATTATTATTTTAATGTAATTAACGTGGCCAGTTCCATGCCATCTTTTTCAGGCCTCTTAAAAAGAATGGATCACCATATATGTCATTGTGTATAGGCCCATATTACCAAATTACTGTGAATGCAAGCAGACATCCAAGGCCAAATGATAATGATGTGTTATTATGTAGCACTTGTGCTTAAGCACTTTATATAGAACAAACATACATAAATTATTACCCAACCTGTGTTGGTACTCATGTATAAACCTCAGAAAGATGTAAGGCTGAGTTGGCCTTGCCGGGATTCGAACCTGCAACCTGCAGATCACGCACACATCGTAGCAGCAGGCGCTCAACTCACTGAGCTACCTTACCGGATATACTAAAATGAGCAATTACATGTCTGAATGTTCTCAAAGTCAAAAAGCAAATTACACTCTGTAGTGGATACCATTAAACAGATAACTGAGATTTAACAGCAGGCCAGTTCATCTGAAGGTCTGGTGCAAAGTTGGCCACATGTCAAGCCTGCATGGATCTACATTTCAGACTTCAGAGCTTGGCAAAATACATATCATTGGGAGGATTCATAACTGTGTATTAAAGAATTTAGAGTAGCACAGGGAAAGCAGCGCACTCACACGGCATCCCGTACTTTAGGCACTCGTTACCTCATACATACAAACAAACATCCTGAACAGCATGGCATAGAGACAGGAAAGATAGACACATTGCAACAAAGCATTAATTGTGGCACAATGAAATCAAGGGCCACTTTATGTTACATGTTCAAACATGTCTACACTGTACACAAACTTTTAGGCACAAGCATTTTGTCAAGTGACAGAGGACACCAAGATGGAATGTCTTGTGATGATCCTAACAGAGACAACGGCAGAAATAAAATGCTACAACTGCAACTTGTGAAAAGCAAAATACATAGTCCGAAATTGATGCTTATTGTACTCTAAATGCTTTTTGGAAGTTCATGTCTGCATTGTGAATTTGAGGTGTTAAAGAACAGACTAAATCAGTGACTCGCCACCTGAAGTGTGCCTGAAATAAACCTTTAATGAGTCTAGCAAATTGTTGTATAGAATTCCTGAAAGACAAATTATTTGTTATTCCTATTCTTTCTTTCTTTCTTTATTTCTTTCTTATTTAGGGTCACTGCTCAAAGCGTTACACTTGTGGAACACTGTTTTTTTTAAGAGTCCTTAACAAGAAAGCCAGACATTCCAGAAACAAATATCCACATGGCACTGGCCACAGACCAGGAGCTTCAATTAAAAAAGAAAAAAAAAGAAGTTTTTTTTTTTTAGGGGTAGCAAGGGAGACCACAGGGGTAACAAGGGAGAAATCTGGGGTTGCAGGCGCGACCTGTGGGGACACCCAAATGACATCCATGAATATATTTGCACTAAACGGATGGGTTTGTATCCACACATTGTGTACAGACTGAGCCTCCAATGCCATGTTTCTCATTTGATCCCCCATCCTCCCCGGACCTTCTCTTAGTTGCATCCTACATTTAACTAGTGTTATGAATTATTTGGTACAATGCCGACAACCAGAGGTGTCTCTAGGGAGATAGTGGGGGGGTTATAGTCCCGGGTCCTATGGTTGTAGCCCCAGATAGAAGCTCAGGGGCTACACCCAAAAGGCTAGCTAGCCCCGAGTCCCGGCAGTCCCGGCATTAGCGTAGCCCCAGATCTTTTCTAGACCTAGCAACACCCGGCGACAACCAAACATCTGCGTGAGCAGGCAGACCTGGTCCTCAGGTTTCCTATGGGGTCATGGCATCTTGTCAGTGAGGCGGAGTAAGGGGTGCACCTGCTTCCCCTTCCCATGTGTCTTTTGTGTAACCTGTTCTATCTCAACTCTGGGTTCTCAGAGGAGGACGTGCACATGTGGTAGCCCTGTGCGCCACTGCTACCGCTCTGTGTGCCACGTAGGAGGCAGCTTGTGAGCTGTGCATCCAGTGGATGATTTGTGAGCAGCTCTTTCACTATCTGCCTGTCTCCACATATCGGCTCTATGTATAGTGCCTTGAGCTCTAGGACTATCTAAAGGAATGCACAGTCTGGTTCCAAATAAGCACAGCTGCAACCTGCTACAAATAAAACAGTTTTCTTTTTCCCTCTCGTTAGTTTTTTGCTTAACATTGTTTCAGTTTTCTGGAATGTGGCGTAACAATAAAACAGCTTAGTGCCATGCCAGTGCATGCACTGACCCTGTTGTATTGTATGCATCATTTATATAGCGCCCTTTCCCCATTTGTATGGCCTCAATGCGCTTTGTGGTTGGAACGCCCTCTGTGACCGCAGTCCATGTGCAGGAGGTTCAAAGAGTTTAAAATTAAAAGATGCCTGCGTGCATTTTTGACAGGTTAGGACTTAGGTGGGCTGATTAGGCTCCAGTAAGCAGCCCTGAGTTCAGGCCCATGGGTGGGTGCTGTTGGAGGTTTAGGATAGAGTTCTAATGCTGAAGATGTGTGCCCAGCTGGACAATTTGTTTTGTTGGTTGTTGCTGATTACTAATACACCAGAGGATTCCAGTGTGGACGGCTAGGTGTGTTTCTAGGCAGGAATTGCATAGCCATAGCTGTTTCTAGGGTGCATGGATGTGTGGTTGAGCCTGTGGCCTGTGTCCACAGATGTGGTGTAAGGCATGCATACCATAGACTTGGATGGAGTTCGACTGCACTGTTTTTTTATTGGTCCAGTGCGATTGGCTGGTCTTGCTATTCATGGTCTCCCTGGAATAAAAGTCTGAGCAGTGCGAGAAGGGCCCGGAGGGATGAGGGGGTTTGGTGTAAGAGGAGGATGATACTTTGTTACTGTGTGCCTCTGCGAACACTCCTGAAATCTGTGGGGTATGAGTGCTGTTGTGTTTGAGGAGGACGATAGTTTGTTACGAGGTGCCTTTGTGAACACTGCCGGCATCCTTGGAGTATTGGTGGGTAGGTGTGTTGTTGTGTTTGTGGAGGAAGGGTTTGTCATAGTGTGCCGCTGCAAACGCTGCAAACATCCGTGGGGTACTGGTGGATGGGAGTGTTGGGTTTGGGTCAGCGTTTCTGTGAGCGTATCGAGTGTAGAGTAGGGGAGGGTTTTAAGAGGAGGGAGGGAAAAGCCAGGTTTTGAGGGCCTTTCTGAATGCCAGGTGATGGTCAATATTGGAAATGTGCAGAGGTACGGAGTTCCAGATGATCGGCGATTGGCCGGAGAAAGATACGCCCAGTCTGGTGGAGTTGTAATGTGGGGCCACTAGGAGGGATGCTGTGCGAGATCTGAGAGTCCTTGAGGGGTGGTAGCGGGTGGCATTGTCTTGAAAGAATTCCAGCCCTGTGTTGTGGATGGCCCGGTGGGTGATGCACATGGCTTTAAAGATAGTGAGTCGACCAGTGGGGAGCCAATGGAGGACTCTTACTGTAGGGCTGATGTGTTCTCTGGGAGATAGGTTGATGAGCAGGCGGGCTGCAGCATTTTGGATTCTTAGCTGTGTCTTAGCTGAAATGCTGGTGGGCCTAGCTAAAGGCAGTTTGCATAGTCTAAGTGGGAGACGATGATGGAGATGATGGTGGAGAAATGGTGAGTATAGGTGAGGTAAGGCAAGATACGCCTGAGGATGCGTAGTTGGAAGAAACAGGTTCTGGAAACGGAGTTGACTTGTTGGGAGAGGGATAAATCTGTGTCCAGTGTGCATCCAAGGTTTTTCACCGAGATGGAGGTTGTTGGTGGGTGGCCTAGGGATTGCAGCAAAGGAATTGGTTGGGGTTGAGTGATGTTTTCCCACAGACTAGAATTTCAGTTTTGCCCAGATTGAGGATGAGGTGGTTGGTCGTCATCCAGTAGTCAATATCCGAGAGGCATGATGACAGATCTGGATGGTTGGGGCCTGATAATTTGGGGATTTTTAGGAAGATCTGGGTGTCGTCTGCATAGTTGTAGCAGGTAAGATTGAACTGACCTTAAAAGGCCAGTTGCCTTTCTCTGCAGGTTGTGCAAAATGAAGAAGTTGCACAGCAGTACAAATGGACTGCTTTGTGGTACCTGTCTCTTAGATTTACATTGTTCCACTTAAAGTGCAGAAACTGTGCAGCAAGTCTGCCCCTCTGTAGGTCACAGTAAATGTTCACATTAAACACAAAACAGGAAAAAGGGGAGAAAAACAATCAGAAAATAAAATGGGATAACTGGTTGCTATTTACCCCGGGACTTAGCCTACTCTGACTATGAGACTTTGCTTAGCACAGTGGTTTCTTGTGAGGATTTCTGTTGGCCGTCAGTAAAACTGCAGCCTTTTAGAAAGGAGAGGTATAAAGCATGGAGAAAAAAGGAGTCAGGATCAGCCCCTGAAACCTGTGAATTGTTTAAAAGGTTGTTAAAAATAATTATCACGTACATAGAGTCTATTTAGGTAATGTTGGTCACTTGGCAGAATTTTCGGATGGTGATACAGCTATAACAAAACACACTGTGAAGTCACAATAATAATACATGTTGTAAATTCCTCGCAATGCATCATGAAAGTACACATAATATCAAGGTACAAAGCAGCATGGAAACTGATGAAAGGCTCTTAAAGGCAACATTTCACAAATCTCTCATCAGCTTAAACTGTAAACTCGCTCCTACAAAATGGCAGCTTCCATAACAGAACGTTCACCCGGATATACTTGTTCTTCATGCTGGAGCACTTCACTGGCACTAGGGCCTCCTCTCTAATATGTACATGCATGAGCTCTGGCAGTGAGATAAAGCTCTCTCTAGCAAGCCCGAAAACGGAGATTGCTGGTCTCCAATGAATAGCACATTCTGGCTGAATAATATCTTGCAATACACAAAATGCAATCTCTGTAGTGTGATTTTCAATCTCTTCTCTGTCCTCTAGTCACAACCAAAATGTGCCATTAATAAATTATAGTACATATCATTCCTACTAAGAAAAAGTGCCAACTAATTAATTTGCCTAAACGTTCCTCTAATCAATATATTATGTATGTAGATGAAATTACTTTTGTTATTATCTATATATAAACGGAAAATGTGTTTGTGTGTTTGTTTGTTCCTCATACAATTCCACACCGTTCCACCAATCTGCACCAAAGTTTGCATATTTACCTGTTAAGATCCCCCGGACATTACTGCCTACATGCCATTTGGACACCCCACCCCATTCCCCAGATTCCAGCCTCATCACACATGAGACGATTGCCTGAAATCAGCAAAACATCAATGAGGTCATAGAAGGACCGGTCTTGACATGAGGAACACGACTCACGGATCTTGAAAACCATGTTTCAAGGCAATTAGGACGCACAGTTTCTATGGTATTTTGCACCACAACGCACTGCACCATGACAGGCTGAGGCGACAGGAGAGGAGAGCGCACAGAAGATACCAGTGTGCTGCAGCACTACAACTCTGACCTCCCTTCCCATATCCCATTGTTTTGCTAACAGATTTTATTGTTATTAAATTTAAACGCAAAAATTGCTTTAAAAAAAATCTCATCAAACTATATAGGGGGGGTCGTGAGAGGTTTGTGGTAGGAGTTAGAATACAGAGAAAGTGGGGGTGGAGATGGAACCCCCAAAAATAACAAAATAGAAATGCAATGAGTTTTCTTTGAAGTCATTTTGGCATTATACATTACTTCAAGAAAAAGAAATGTTGGTAAAGGGACATAGAACCCTGCCCTCCACGTCTGCTCCGGGGTATGTCAGCCAGCCACACACGCCCATTCTCAGTGCATTTTACTTCAGAGTGCAAAGCCCATCAAGCAATAAACACCTCGGAAACAGTGACCTAAAGGATCATTGATTTTTAACAATCGATGAGAGTATTATCATTTGTATTTGTATTTATTGTGTTTATATAGCGCTTTAATCCAAAGCGTTTTACATTATAACAAGAGAATACATAGAACATTATAACAGTATAAGCAATTTACAATCATGAATCAAACCAACAAAATAGTAAGTAAAGCAATTAATCTGTGAAGGAAGAGGGAAGGGGTCAGGAAGGGAAGGAGGAGGGAAACAGAAGGGGTATAAGGGTGAGAATGAGGGAGGGGAAGGGGGAGGGTAGAGAGGATCATAGGGAAGATTTGAGGGAAGGAGAGAGAATGGGAGGTGGGGAAGGTTTCATGGTGGGGAATGGAGAAGGAGAGATTTCAGGGAAGTGCGGAAGGAGGAAAAGGTAGGTACAGAGCGGATTGGGAGAGGTAAGGAGTTCCAGTGCAGGGGGGCTAGGAGCTGAAAGGAGCAGAAATGGGAGGAGGCACATGGGGAAGGTGAAGAGGAAGTGGTCAGCTGAACGAAGGGAGCGGGAAGGAGTGTAGAAAGAGAGGAGAGAGGAGAGATAAGGGGGAGCAAGATCATGGAGAGATTTAAAGACTAGACAGAGTAAATCAAATTTAAGTTGGGAGTGAAAGGGAAACCAGCCAAGGAAGGAAAGCGAAGAAGAAATGGAGTCATGTGGGGCAAGGAGACAGAGGGTACAGATGGCTGAGTGGTAGATAATCGTGTCTGTCTACAGAACGCGTGCGGATTACAGGTACTTTTTGTTAGTATTTTATATTCTGCGATCTTTAATAATCATAACTGCAACTCAAAAAATCTAATGGTTAGTCTAGTGGTCAAACTTCTCATTTTGACAGTTTATCAATAATGAGTTTTCCATGTAGCATTACTTTATGAATAAACAACCCAGTAGGGCTTTTGCATCCTTTGGGGAGTAACCCAAAATGTTTCAGTCTCTTGCGGTCCTCTTTCCAGACGTTTTTCAGGGGTGAAAGAGTTGGTCAACATTTGTTTTGCCTCAAGACATAGATGACGCACAGTAGTGGCTTACGGTCTCTTGCCCTTCACCTTTATTATGTAGAATAAACACATGTGGGGGCATGCTCTCATTAGTATAATCTTTATGTCTGATTTCGAATGCTCCCAAAATGTACTGTGTAAATGTATTGAGGTAGGAGTGTCATTACTATGTACCGTCATAGGGCTGTGTTCTCCTCTGTCACATTTCACCACCTTATTCATGGTGACCTAGTCATTGTACTTGCTGATGGTATGCATTTATATGGACAAAACAATCACACAACCAGTGGCACTAAGTATTCTGTCTTAGTTCTTCATTCACACGGTTTTCACATAGCTCACCACAGTCGGTACATAGCACCACTTATGGATTTGAGAATTTGGGTAGCTTTGCGTTTGGCAATTGTATGTAACTGTGCACTTAATTTCAGCAATTTCCTAAAAGTGGAGACACCACTCAACCTTTGTTAAATGTAATATTTTCCTCTGCAGTAAAAAATAGAATGTACACATATTTGTTTCGTTTTTCAAGACCCACAAAATTGATTGAATAAAATAATAAAGCCACTCTTGCTTGAGTTTTTCATTACACATTAGGTGAAAGGTTATACCTAGATAAGTAGCTTTGAACTACAATAAAAACGTGAATATCCCAGCACCAATGGGGACACGATGGTGCTAGATAACCAAATATGTCAGATAAGCATATGTCGGTGTTCTGGAGCCCTGAGAGCCAAACAACAGAGCAAAAGGCCTGATTACAGGGCTTCCTGGCCTTCCTCTCTTTTTACTGACACTGCTCTATCCAGAATCTCAGTTATCTGTCCCCAAATCTTTGTTCTCCAGCATTAACTGGACTTGTAATTTTATAATTAATGAATGCTGCTGTTTAATTGAGTGTTTTGGCTAGTGGAGTACTGGATTATAATTGTTATTTTATAAGGCGCTTATTACCAGCAAGTGGTTTCTAAGCACAGGATCGGGATTCGAAGCCGTGTTGTATTTCATTGTCTTACTTCCAAGACTAATGTATTGCACCTGAGCTATGACACAGTCAATGCTATATTTGCTTTTGTTTAACATTTGCATTTGCTAAAAAAAAATAATACCTGGAGTTAAATATTAGCTGCAGATTCTTTTAAGCAAATTAAGTGAAGACACTTGTATTAGAGCTTCGCTGCTAAAAAGTCCTGCTAAGTCATTTTTTGCTGGAAGATCCTTTTTTTAAAATAATTTTCTTGCAAATCTACAACCCTCAGGTAGAACTAACCTTCCCTCTGCAGAGGATAGGATAATGGTGCAGTACAACGCTCTTAAAGGGATAGTAGGATAGCCAATCATTTTAGCTAAGAGAAGCAACGTCATTCATTATTTCTTTTGCCTACACCATGCCAAGAATGCAGGCACACACAAAAAAAAAAAAATCTTAGACAAAGCAGGGTTATTGTGAATGTGCTAACAGCGTTGGCACATGTGCTAATGTGGTGGTCCATGTGTAAACAATGTTTGAACATGTGCAAATGCGCCATGATACTCCCCCCATATCACAGAAGTACAGCAGGCATGCTTGCTTCCCCTCAAATGGATAGACACGCGGCGAACAAAAACAGAGCCACTTTGGAATACATTGACTAACGTAGGCAAAATATGTATTCCGTATCAAGCAATTTGCAAAGCCTGCATTTCTAGACGCTTGATTATCTGGTCCGCTCTCGCGAGAACTAAGAAAGATTGTGTAAATGAGTTCAGGGCACACACACTTCCACTGGCATGCGTTCTACATACATGTGTATTGAGGATGGCTGGTCCCAACTTAGGTGACGTAAGCCCCCACTGCAGTACATAAAGATAATGAGCCAGATATCGAATAGCTTTTTTAAGGGAATTCGTCTTTGGACGCATTGTGCCGAGCAGGTTCCTTTAAAACAAAACCAAAACAGAAAAACTACTAAATGGTCGCCCTGCGCGTGGAAAATGAGTCCCTTTGTTATGCTCGTGGCAGGGACTGGTGCTCGTGGCAGGGACTGGTGAGGGACAACAACGAACAGTTTAAGTGCTGGCTAGTTTGGGAGAGAATGGTAACCAGGCCCTGGTGCATGTGGGGGTAAAGGGAGCCAATGCAGGGGTAGAGGGCCAGGCATGTGCAAGTGGGGAGAACATGTCTGTATGGCGGAGAAGCGCTGGTGGCCTGCCTGCAAGGAGGGCTTTATCATACAGTAAAGCCTGTGTGCCTGGCCCGCTGGCTGGCTATCATCTCTCCCACGGGTGCCAATGGAGATTATGTAAATGGATACAGAGCAGGCACTCTTCCACTGGTGTGATTTTCACTCAAATCACACCGAAATTATATGGGGAGACTGTACGGGTTTATCAAATTCACTCGTGAAAAACACCATCACAGAATACAAATATTCAACAGATGTATCAATAACTGGATCTACTTATAGGAAATTGGAAGTGGCCAGGTCACCAGAAGCCAAGGAATGACTGTGTTTTGTACACAGCATTATACTAATCCTGATCTTGGTAGATTGTCCAAGCAATTGGCAGGAAAGGTACATGTGCAGTCACCAGAGGGGGCAAAAAGAGGCTCACACACACACACCGGCATTTGGCTGAGATTGCCATGAAACTAAATTCAAAGCAATATTTAAATGCATCCAATAAATGGATGCGAAAGAAGATCCAAGTATAACTATTTACTACAGATGCTGAGAGGTTACAAAGTTTTGAAGGTCAACAACAAATTGAGTCATACCTTGACTCTTTTTTGGATCCAGATGAAAGCCATGATCCGCAGGGGCAAGACTGAAACATCTATCCTTGCGGAAATGAGAGATGCATGGAAATAGTCAGGCAACTTGTATTTCTGACAAAGTCAATTAAAGAGGCGGCCCATTCTCTATCCCCTGGTATGTGTCTCTGATGAGAAAAATGCTGAGGCCCAAATTGTGGGGAAGAAGGGCAACCTCCCATGCGGATTGTACAGAGCCTAGACTACTAAAAGGCAGATGCACAAGAACCACTATTGAAAGAGGAAAATCATTTGTGTTTTGAAAGGATGTGATGTCTTCTTGCAGGCTTTCTTTAGCTGCGGATAAAATGCAATCCTTTCTCTTTCCATCCATTTCTGCCAATGTTCTCTCCCCTGTTTTCTGTCTCAGGGCTCGGTGCCCTTACAGCACCTGCTGGGTCATGTGACAATACCTGTGTGGTTTCCATCAGAGTTTCCATCGTCTAGGAGACCAACTTGTACCCGGCAAGAAGAACCAAAACACATTCATGGTGTTTAGTAAGTATCTCAGTGAACAGGGGTTGGGGATGTAGCGGTCGATATACCCCAGCCTCCAAATCTAAGGACAAAATGAGTGCATTCTTGGAAATGAGTCGCACACAACTTCTGCTAGTCAGTGCTCGCACCCCCCCACCCCCCACTTGCACTACTTGCCCAACCCCGCACGAACTCCCAAGTTGAGAACGTCTTTCTCTAGACCATTGTTACTCATTATGTGGCCATCCACATATCATAGAGGTTAACTCCCGGGAAACCTGCCAAGAATAGCCCATGGTGAAGGATCATGGGAGCTGTAGTAGAAAACATCGGCAGGATGACAGGGGTCTGCAACCTTTGGCTCTCCAGATGTTTTGGACTATAAGTCCCGTAAGCCCTAATTGGCATATTCAGTGGTCAGGTATCATGGGAGTTGTAGTACAAAACATCTTGAGAGCCAAAGTTCAAGACCCCTGCTCTAGTCCCTAGCGACTTCCTCTAGATGAAGGTTTTTACTCCTTTGACTGTCCTTGCATTCACAAAAATACAAGTATTTCACACACACACCCCCCTAAAATGTTCTTCAAAAAGTCATTTTGATTGTAACTGTGGTTTTCTAAAGCTGGCGTACGCACTGCCTTGCCTCCACTTCTGGTGGACTTACTAAAAACGGTATGCAGTGATAAAATTGTGGCAAAAATATCACCTGTACAAAATAATTGCTGCAAAAATGCTGTGGTTTGACCCGTTAAAGGTGTACCCCATTACACCATTTAGGAGGAGCGGGGGTGTCCCCCGCGCCACTTAAATGGTATAATGGGCCCAGGAGTTGTGGGGGGGTCCCCCGCATCCTTTACATGGATTACGATGGCAAAACCAATTTTTTTGCAGTGATATTTTGTGTCCACGGCCATATTTGCCACGATTTAAACACATGGAACCCTAGAAACTGGTTCTATAATTTGATCAGTAGACTGGATTTGTCGGTGTCCCATCCTATTCGTTTTGTTATATCGTACCTCCATATTCCCCGTGGATTCCTTTTCACAGAAACCTTCATGACACTTGGGCCTGTGGGTCAAAGTTCTATGACCAGTTGCAACATTGCTGGATTGAAGGGTTTGATTTTTGCTAACGATTTGCAGAATAAAGCTGAAAGAGTTAATTACATATTTTCCCCAGGTGGTTAGCATCCAATTGCACTTTGCTCTTTTGTTCTGGTTATCTTCAATGCTATGCTTACTGCTGTATTTCTAATTTCTTGGTGTGGGCAGTGCTCCCCCCAACTCCACCAGGCCACTGTTACACCACAGATGCACACCGCCCAGGCTAGTGAGCCGCCCAGGCTGGTGCGCGCGAAGAAGTAAAGAAGAGGAAAGAACCCACTCACAGAGCATGCAAACACCGAACTACCGTGCACAAATTACCTCTGCTACACAGTGAAAATGCTCGGAGTCACTGGTCTTGGGACAGCGACTCAAGCTTTGTTACGGTGATAATCTGAGGAAAGAAGCAACAATATCAGACACTTTATTTTCACAGAATATCGGTTGCTCCTGCCCTCCACATCTGCATGCTCAGACATATCTGCCTGTCTAAAGCTCCATCAGCCACAGCTGGAGATTTTAATACAAGACATCAGTCACCTACTCGTCCTGACAGTGTTCGGGAGGAGGGATGTGAGGAAGCTTCTCCCTAGGAAGGTGACCCCTTACCCTCCTCCCGCAACCCCTCAAGCTGCTTGTAGTGTCCGATACACGTACACCCGTCAGCTGCTTGTGGCAGCAGTGGCAGATATCTGCACGCATATCTTAAATCTAAGTGCTAAGGGCGTCTCTGTTCGTCGTGAATTCCCATAAGCAATCAATCACTGTAGACTCGGCCCACTCCAGCTGTTAAGATTAATGTGTGCCTACTTGCCAGCCTTCTATAGAAATACAGCTACAATCATTAAAACGAGGGACAATGTCAGACGAATCTGATTTTCTGTCATGTTTTTAAATAAGTAAAGTGTTTTCTACCAATGTGAATAGCAACTCTGAAAATATGTGTTGATGAGCGGGGGCGGGTGGGGGGCGGTGGGATTAGATTTAGAGTGCCCTACATCTCTGGCTTTGCAACAACAATGCAGGGTTGGGTCATGTGCAGGCATATTCAGATTGTCCAATTAATTGTGACATCTCTAACCTGCTTCCTGCAGGAAATATCAACTCAAGTAAGACAGTACAGAGCGCACTCTGAATCTCAAAGTTCGCCTCTCACCAAAAAATAAATGCTCATGTCCTTGTTACAGTAAGCACTCAAAAGTGTATTGAATGATTTGAAATTGTTATAACAGTGTCTTTGTTTTTCAAGAAAAATAACCAATGTCAGTTTCCTGGGTCACAAGCAAATAGTCAACACGTGTTTCAAGCTGTGCTCTTCTTCAGGGTCGTCCTTCAGTTGATCAGTAACATATTACATAAATTCAGCCACAGATTTATGCCATGAAATCAAACGCAAACACAAACATCTACCATCATCAGTATGGGTTTACCTAGTTTACCTAAAAACGGAATCTAGCAAAACTCCCTTAAACTTAAAATTCCATTTGGGTCATTTAAAAAAAAGAGAAAAATATTAGGGGGGATGAGTATAGATGAAGAAGTGGCTAAATAAGATGGCAGGTATGGGCGACCATCCCTGCCCTGTTAAAGGCACTTGTAGGGGCAATTACTTAGCAACAATAGGGGACAAATACATTAAAAGACATATTGAACTGACTCCCCTAACTTACAGAGGAGGCACATGTAAGAGTGATTCATATTGAATGGTGAATTTTGGTACAGCATTTCCCCAAAACCAGATTTGACCCCCAGAGAAACACATGCTGTTCTACAATTGACACTGAATATATGCCGTCTTTTCCACCTGCTTCCTAAAACCTTTCCATGGTGGTGCCAAAGGGATCAGCGGCTTTGACCTACAGCCCCCTTGTCCTGATGGGTCACTGCCGCCGTGACGGATTCCCTTTTTTTAGATGTCATGCCTGCTTGTGTAACCACCTCGGGTGGGGATTATTTTGAAGTTAATATGCCAGCCATTGATTTGCTTGTAGACATTAATCCAATCAGGCAGGCATAAATAAAGCCTCCTGCCCTATATCACACAGTAAAGCGTCCCGCCGGGCTCGCCGGCCACGGGCTCTTAAGGAGCTTAAATGTTAAAGATCACCAGGTCTCGAGCCAGACGTCCTGAATTCTGGTGATTGGGGGTGACGTGGAAGCAAACAAGGGTTATCCGAGCAGTGGCAACGGATCTCATGATACGTTCCAATGTTGAATTATAGCTTGCGCGCATTTAAAGGTTTGCCGCTTACCTGCTATGCCTAGCCGTTATGGAGGTGGTAGGGGAACAGAACATGAATCCCAAACAAGGAAACACAGCATTATAGAAATAATTTGGGGCTAGGAGAACAAGGCTGCCCAATGTAATTGTTTGGCAATAGGTTTCAGCCATTTTGTGGACTAGCCTTCAACCAGGCCATGTAAGAAACCATACACGACTCAAAGAAAGATCAACTATTTAAAATGGAGGCTCATGTAGATTGTCGTCCCATTTTTTTAAAGAAAAGTGAATGACTGATAGGAAAAAAAAAAGCTGCGTTGAAAGTAACACTCAAAAGGTTTAATGTTTGAACAAATCCATTAGCGGCTCCTCACGGCGCCACTAAAAGCAAAAACTAAGAAGGCACTCTTTCTGCTAGTGGATGAACACACTGTGAGACATCCAGTTGCTTCACAGTGAACGCCAAGACAGGGTTGGCCAATCAGAGGTGAAAGAAGAGATTCAACAAAGCGATTGGAGACCATTTGTGTGTCACTGAGCAGCCAAATGCATTGTGAAGCTTGTGTTTAGCATCAGACTTACAAATGGCCAAGACCACTCATTGGAACATATTGACCTGCACCCCGCATAGCTCCAGGATGTACCATATCGATGGGCCTTAGCATTTCGTACTTATTTCAGACAATGTGTGGCTAGTACACTGAAAGAAAGTCTGGTTCTCCAGAGACTCATAATCCCGGATGATTGCGTCTTCATTTTTTACTTTGAATTTACTCATACCCTATTGGCCCCTCGTCTAATTATTTTTTATTCACGATAAGACAGCAGCTTAGTTTCAGCGACTTCCGTCATGTGGTGTTTTCAGCTGAAATGCCTCCATTTTAAGTGAGCTTTGCATAAAGCTATGCCTGCGTCTCTGAACGTCTGAGAATGGTAGAAACTGTATTTGTACGGCATCGATGCAACTGCCCTTTCCCCACAGCAATGCACTATCATGAGGTCTGCTTGCTCGGCAATCTTTGCGTACTTATTTGCCGAATAGCTAGAACGGTAACTCACGGCATGTCAAGAGAACACGGGCAACTTGGTCTTCTTAGCCACACCAGACACACCCTGTGAACTGCACCCCGTTCGCTTCTGCTCCCCACTGTGGAGGAAACGTGAACATATAGGGCGACAGATGACAAAACCTCAAAGTTGTACACTACCTAATTGGGCAATTTACCAATTTCAGGTCACTGACACACATTTCCTTGAAATACATGAGTTAACAGAACATGCCATAAAATACTCACACGAATGTAGGTGATTTATAAAAGCAAAGCGCAGTTTCGAGACACCCACTAGGACAAACCTTGTGCATGGAACTCGCAGAGAGCCAAACATAAAGTGGAGAAAGTTTAATTTATCTTGTACTCTGAACAATGCATTTATTTAAACTGTTTGAAAAATCCAAAATTGTTTCCTCACATTTCTTTAAAAAAAATGCAGACTCGCATAAAGTACTTTAATGACAAGAAAAAAAGCAGCAAATTATGTGCTTCCGTTTTGTGAATTAACCATCTGACTTAGCAATTGTGTGCAGTGGCGTAGCACAAAATGTGGCGAGCCACCTGCGAGCCATGCTGAGCCCCCGCCCCCATCTCGGCAACAAATCCCGGGTCGCGCCACACTCTAGGCCGGCCTAGACTAGAAGCTTGTGCAACACACACAATCCTGCTGCTGCAGAGTCATGCCACACCCTTCACTAGAGGAAAGATATGAATATGTGTTTGAATGCATTGTACAGCGCACTTTCTGCGAAAAACTGGCTAAAAAGCCAGAGCGTATGCAATTGTGTTTTAGTGTAACAGCAATCCAAAAATCCAAAACATGCAAGTCTCCAACAGTACACAGGAACATTAATGCTTTAATTAATATAATACTTTGCTATTAAAAATGCCATGCCACGATTAAAAAAGGTCCAACTGGCTACACAATGTAGACCAGTCTAGACACATAATAAACATATTACAGTAAAACATGCCATGCCACATTAAGACATACCTAGACTGGCAGCACCCAAATGCCAGTGTAGCCAGGTAATTACACTTAGCAGGACTGCTTTTTCAGAGATGCCCAGTTAAAAAAAGTCAAGCCAAAGTAAGCAATGATTAGACAGGCTGCACCAAAATGCCTGTCATGCCACTAATAACACATCATGCATGCTTAATCTGCACAGGGATGACATTACGATTCAGTGCACAAACCCCGCCCCTCCCCATGCCCCCCACACATCCCCTCTCCGTGCCACCCTACCCCAACCTCCAAAATCAGCACCTCGTCTCAGAATTACCTCCATGTCCCTCTTCCTCATCCGAGTGCTTGCATATGAGGCACCTTGCTTCATGATTTCTTTTTGAAGTCCAAGGCACAGGGGTCCCCCTCCCAGGATATGTGGCAGTGGGGCCCCCTGCATGGTGGGGGCTGTGGAGGCCCACACTATGCCAGTGATTGTGTGTGATATCATTTGCATTGCCTACCCTTGGCCATGCTTTGGGAACTCACATGAGCACCCTTACTCAGTTACACTTGAGTAGCATGTACACCCATGTTGAAGAGCCAAATGAACACACACTTCTTTCCACTTGAATGTTCTTACAAACGTGCAAATCGAGAAAACAAGTGCTCTCTGTTAGTTGGCTGATTCACAAAAATAAATCCACCAGAGCTAAAGTTTCTGCACAGCCAGATTCAGTTTTGTGAATCAGTACACCCTCAGAATATAGTAAGGGGACTGCCACAGGAGCGGCTGCTGCTTATCCAATTGCACTGCGATTCACAACCCTGCTGGAAGTCAGGTGCAATTGGAATGACAATGCTTCCCGATGGCTGGTCAATTGTTTATTTGGATGGGCGTAAATGCTTACTATGAATATGTGGGAGCCCGAACCAACCAAAGGTGTTTTTGGGAGCTTGGTTCTACTCTGGAGAAAAACATTAAAATAATGGGTTAAAATTGTACATTTTAGAGCACACTTTCTGTGAAAAATATGTTAAGCTCCACACAGTTTGGGTTTGGTTTTGTAAGGTATCACATTTAAAATTTAATAGATGCAAGTCACCAACCGTGCACAGAAGCATGTTCCAACTCATTTTCAGGATGTCTTTGTCCACAAGATATGTCAGTATAAAAAAAATGTCATGCAAGTATTACAATATAAGAACATACTCCTGCTGGCTTTGCCAGTACAAAATGTAATGGCGCAGTAAAAAATATGCCCATACCGGCTGCACCAATGTAGGTAAATAGTAGCACGTAAAAACACTCATAATGTTGGCAGTACCCTTGATACCAGTAAAAAATGTCATGCCCCAGTAAGAAAAATATATCAAGACTGACTGCACCAATGTCGGCCAGTCTACACACTTAATATATCATGTTTTGCTTTACCCTTGATGCCCAACGCAAAATGCTACACCACAATAAGAAAACGTGTTCATACAGGCTGTACCAATGTAGACCGGTCTAGTCATGTCATAATGCATATCATATTTGCTTTCCCAATGATGCCCAATAAATAAATGCCATGCCACAGTAACAAACAAATGTTCAGACTGACTGCACCAACGTAGGACAGCCTTGCCCTGTAATAACACATATGTTGCTTGTTTTACCCTTGATGCACAGTAAATAATGTCATGCACAGTAGGGAAATATATCCAGACTGGCTGCACCAATGTTGGCCAGTGTAGCCACGTAATGGCATTGATCATGTTTGCTTTACCCTTGATGAGAAGTAAAACATGGCATGCCACCTTCAGACTGGCTGCACCATCGTAGGCCAGTCGAGCCACAAAATAACCCTTATGATGTTGGCTTTACCCATGATGCCCAGCAAAATATCTCATACAACAGTAAGAAAATATAACCAGACTGGGTGCACCAATGTAGACCAGTTTAGCCATGTAATAACACTCATCAGGTTTAGTTTACCCTTGATGCCCAGTAAAAAGAATGCCATGCCACAGTAAGACAATGGGCCTCATTCTGAGTATGCTGGTCTGGTAACAACAGTGCCAGTAAGCTACCGGCACCATTGTTACCGGACTAGCATACTCTGAGATTTGCGAGCGGGTGCCTTTCCACCCACCAGGTCTCACCTGGTGGGCGGAAAGGCACCCACTCGGAGACTTTGATGGTAGCACTGGCACCATTGTAAATGGTGCCAGTGCTACCATCCTCCCCATTCCCATTGAGTCCAACGGGACTCGATTGGGAATGGGGAGTCATTTTTTCTGGCACCCGGCAATGGGGAATTACCAGGACTGCCGGGGCTGTAATGCCCCTGTAAGTCCCCATTGCCGGGTGCCACAAAAAATGACTCCGGCGGCAGCCGTACCATTTTTACCGGCACTGCTACCACCAGGGTCATAATGAGGCCCAATATAATCAGACTGACTGCACCAATGCAGGACAGTCTTGCCACATAATAACACTTGCTATGTATGCTTTAACCTAGATACCCAGTAGAAAATAGCATGCTACAGTAAATAAAATATAGCCAAACTAGCTGCAACAATATAGTCCAGTCTAACCATGTAATAGTACCTATCGTGTTTGCTTTACCCTTGATGACAAGAAAGAATTTTCATACCACAGTAAGAAAACAACTGGACTGGCCACACCAATTTAAACCAGTCCAACCACAAAATAACTCTTATGATGTTTGCTTTACCCATGATGCCCAATTGAAAATGCCTCTTTTATCCAAGACTGAACCCCAACCCAACAATAGACGGCTGTGCTCCAAGAAACATGTCTTTTAGGACTCAGACCCTCTCTGTCGTCAAGGGGCGTCAAAATGTATAGTGTGCCCAAGGCAGCATGGAAACCTCCCAAAGACGCTAGGGCATGACATGGTTTTCTGTAATTGATAAAATTAATACATATCTTATTTTTGAATGACAGGATACCTGACCTTGAGATAGGAAGACCACAGTATGAAATGGTACATGTACAAAACTACATGCCCGTCTTACAATATTTCTTTATTTTTTCATTTTTTTATTTAACGTGTTCTTGGTTAGGAATGATACAAATTTAAGACAACTACAATATGACCATTTACAAATATAAATATATGTATCACATTTCGTTAAATTAATTAATTAACTAGTATGACACAACCATATGAAACCATCATAAATTGTCTACAGCAATAAATAATTATAAACATACAAATGTTATTTACAACTTTGTAACTCGTGGAGCATTTACATAAATCAATCACACTGAGACCGAAAAGTTAATATGATGGTACGACGTTGTTACATGGCAAAGCTTTTTTTAATGGAATTTTTTGGCAAAAATGTTCAGCCGCAAAAACAAATAAAAAATTATGAGGTGGGGCCAAGAGGATGTGAGGGGAACCAGAAAACAGGTGCAGCAACAACGCAGCGACGGTGGCAGGCACCACTGCTGCAGAAAAATTAAAGTAATTAAAGTAAGTGAGGCTGGATGTGGGAGGGATGCGAGAATAGTTAAGTGAGGGAGGGTGGAAGATGGCAGGGCAGGGTGGGGGAAACAGCCAGCAGGTGGCTTGGAATGTGGGCTTGTATCGGTAGATTCTGCCTGTGTTCTGAACAACCTGATCAGTTGTTCACCCGTTGCTGTGTGCTAATAGAATAAACGAAACTATTGCAATGAAAGAGAGACTGTTTAACTCAGAGCCATTATGAGCATATTAAAGAGTTAACAGGCCCATGAACGTTCTCGGTGGAAAAACCCTTATAAGGTGTTCAAAGCACAATTCAAAGCAAGGTTTTTCCAAAGTATGGAGCCGTCCTCAACATAGCTTTGGAGTACATCAGAAAATGTTATGAAGGGTAGAATTAGAGCAGGGGTCTGGAACCTGCAGTCCTTCAGACGTTTTAGACTACGAGTCCCACTATACCTCAACTTTCACTATGCTGACTGATGGACCTTGCATTGCTATCATCTGGTTAGCCAAATGTTGCTGACCTCATCATTTCAGCAACAAAGGTACAGGGACTGTTTTGAGAAGCAAATATTTTGCAGACTTCTGCAGAGAGGGGGTACCAGTCTGATAATCACCTACTCAATGAACAACAGGCATTGATGTAATGCAGAATTCTTTATGGAGCACCGGCGTCTTCATAATGAGTGTGACAGGATTCCCTGCTTGTCTCAGGTCTGGAGGTGTGGGGCTGAGGATCCCCCATAAACTAGTGAATAGTGGCTCCCAGAGAAGTTACATGGGGTCTATCCTGGGGTCCTCACATCATTCCCTCTTGTATAGCTGGACACAGTCACATGGCTCACATGATAGCGTCCGCTGCACACGAGAGAAAACTACTCTTAATAAACCAGGTCACTAGGGGGACGCTTAAGAGAGAACGCCACTCCCAGAATTCCCAAATGGGTCAAAGTAATTACTTGGATTGGATTCGGGTAAGGCAACTAGGGGATAGCTGAGAGACACCGCCATAGGGGACACTCAGCAAAGATTCAGAAAGTCAATAGAACACTAGGGTGTTTCCATAGAGCAGGAATGGGAGGGATGTTGTGGCCCATACATAATCCATCGGGTTTGCTAAAAGAAAAATCAGACCGAACTGCAAGACCACACTCATGGTCACAGGAACAGGATATCTGGGGGAGAAGGGAGCAGACCAACTCACAAAGGTGTTAAAACCCCAGGGAAGATAGTCCAGCGGAACCCAGACCTGTTGCTCACAAGAAAGAAGAAAGTTCAACCCCTCGATTTCTCAAAAACAAAGGGCTGAAAATAATATTACAGTTTCATTTTCTCTCCAAAGGAGATTGAAACAGTCAGACTGACTGCTGAAAATGGGAAAAGGCCAAAACATGTTTTTAAATTCTGATTTAAAGTGTGCATTTGTTTAAAAAGTACACCTTACGCAGATTATAAATAACAATGAATAACTAATAATGTACACATACATATAACAGATAAATTCAACATAATAATTAAAATCCATTAGAAATAGTTTTTCTAGCAACATTCATCCCCGTAAATTAAAACCTTAGCAAGAACGTGATTTACTTTTCAGCTCTTCTTTGATTTTTATCCAAAACGTAGCTTTGCCAGTAAAAGAGAGATTTGAAATCCATTTTAATTCTCAGACAAATAGATTCTGGTTCTCATATTGGATCCCTAACAAACTTTCCCAACATTTGGATACAACTTCAATTCAGATTGTCCCAATAACTCATGAAGTCGTTCATGGTTTCGACTTCCACAGGAAAGGGCCAACACCAACTTCAGGGGTGAATTCTTCCAACAACAGACAAGGATTGAGTGATGCATGCAGACAGAAAGAGGCAGGGCAAAGTACCGAAAGCCAAAATGACGGCCCCACCTCGTATAGACCCTGTTTCATTGGGCAATCCCCCCAGAGGATTTATAGGAAGGAAGTGGCCTCTGCAAATCACAGCATAGCTCTCCCCATAAGCTACAGGTGTAAGCCATCAGACCAGGAGCCAGCCAGGGGAGGAGCAAAGATTCTATAAAAGGACATTTAGCCCATCTCAGTTGATGGAGAGTCAGAGAGGTGATTGGATCATGTGTGGAGAGAGCTGAAGAGAAAGAGGCGTGACTAGGGTGGAGCAAGGAGAAGCAGATATCACTAGCAGAGTGTGGAGAGGAGATGGTGAGAACGTAGAGGGGGAGAATGAGGTGAGTGAGTAGGGCACTATATACTTGAGTGAGCAGGGCCCTAGATCCATGAGTGAGCTGCACACTATGTCCCAGAGGGTGTTTGAGGAGGCGATTGCTGGAGAGTTTGATGGAGGTGTTTGGTAAACTTAACAATGAGTGTGGAGGTTTGTCAGAGGAGGCGTGTGAGCTTGAGTAGGAGCTGGGAATGTTAGTGGAGGAGTTTGGTAATATTTAGAAGGCAGTGAAAATGTTGTTGGAAGAGGGTGATGAGAAATAGTTGGGAGATGGAGAAGCTATGGAGGTCGTAGTGAAGTGACAGAAGGTAAAAGTAGGAGACATCAAGCAAGGATGCAAAGCTCTTTATAGATTTCAACTTTGCATAGAATGCAATTTTAACTTTTGAATTTTCCCTCACGGATACAGTCATCGCGTGGCACCTTACACTAAGACTGATTTCACTTTCTCTCAAACCAGAATCCTCTCATAGCATACACATATGACTGCACAATCGATTTATATGGGTATTTGAGCCTCTGTCCAAATGTGATTGCAGGTATAAATGTATCTACCAAATTCGGGTGCTTCCAGAGGAAAGGAATACATTCTCGTGAAGCAACTTGCAATGTAATGTTTGCTATAGAACCGCTATCCTTTCCCTCATCTTATCAAGAACATTATAATTTCAATTCTTTAAAACATTGTACCAAGACACCACCCTTTGTGGGCCTCATTTGGAGTTTAATTTGCTCATTCATTATTAGCGTTTCGGTGGGTTTGTGCTTGACAAATCTACATTTAAATTGTGTGCTTCACAAAAGACCACCTAACCTCACCAGAAGGTGGTCAGACACATTCTGGCAATTTTCCCCCTAATTTTGATTGTGGGCACTGAGATGAAAGCAGCATTTGTCTAATGTTAGTGACATGACCATCTCGTCAGTGGTTTTCAGTGATAGCGCGAATGAATGATGTGCTGAAGAGTGCCATTTACACAACTGGCAGTGACAGGTGTGCTGCAGGGCTCATTTACATAAGAGGCATGGAAAGGCATCAGGTCGCATTAACTTTACAAACTCGATTTTTTAACTTGAAGTTAAGGATATTTGGGGCCTGTTGTATTTTTTTGTGACTCGTGTGAACACCAAGGGACCGATTCATGGAATATGTGCCCAGTTCAAAGTGAATTTTCACTACTGAAAAGTGACTTTGTACTACTGACACAAACCCTGATTCATGGAACCGTGCAACGTGTATTTTTGCAGTGCAGTATCCGGGCAAAGTCAGCGCATAGTCATTTTTGCAGTACAAAATGTCTTTGCCGGGACTTTGGACAGCAAAAAACACTTTGCACATCAGGGTTTGTGTTGGCAGTGCAAAGTCACTTTTCAGCAGTGCAAAGTCACTTTGAACCGGGCAAATTTTCATCCCTTCAGAGTTTCCCACACATATGTGCCCGTCTTCATGGTCATACTGGGGCAAAAGTACATGACTGGCCACCAACAAACTGCATAACCTTTCAGGATATTATGCATCAGTTGTACTTAGTGGCCTGGTGGGGCATGAGGCCACGGGTGCATTTTAAGAGGAATATACACAATTACAATGGTGAAAACTAGCTACCACGTGATAGATGCTCTGAGTCATCACACTGGCCCACATTGCCCCCAAAGCGGCCCCAGACTAGCAAAGTGGCTAGTCAGTTCTGGAACCGTACTGTGGCCTGAATGGCCATGCCAAGCCGCTCAATTCTAAACATTCTGGAGATTATGGAGTAATAGACTAACTTCCCCCGTCCAAGTCGGTCATGCCTAGTCACTGCTCCGGTCACTCTTATGGCTAAACCCACACAGGAGCTCTTCAATCTCCTACAAAGAGGGCACAAGCTTACTAGCTAACACACAGGTCATTGCAATCTGGCAGCTATCAAAGGTGGGGGCAGTCCAGGTACCTCAATAAGGCACTCTTCCTCCAGGGTTCCAAGTTGTAACTACCTTAGCCACCCTCATTTTTAAATGGTCACTGTTATAACTCTTGAGCCTCTACAAACATCCAACCAATTAAACGTTCTGCTTTATCTGTCACCGCTCACATAAAATGGGGCATTTGATACTGCCTTAAGCTATAGTCAAGACCAGCAGCAAGCAGTGGTCTGTGGCCACAGTGCATACTGGTGGTCAAACTCACTTCCTCGCTCACTCATTCACTCACTCCTAGGCTATTTTAGAGGTCACACGAACAAACAATCCAACAAACAATAAAGATACCACTCTCATAAAGAGTGTCCATCATACATTCTGATCAGGACATCTTTCGAGACTGACTGAGGAACAGTTTCTGCTACACGGTCCCCACCCACTGCCCACTGCAATATTTAGTAGGAGTTGTAAAGGATCCTTCCTAACTCGTCCTTTATTCTAAATAGGTTATAACTCGTGTATGTCCCTGTGCCAAGTTGATTATGGGGTGCTTCCGGTGTTGCGTTCCTGTGCCACCCTTGCGTGCGACACAGGATGGATTGGTAATATGGATTCATTCATACATTTTATACGTTTATTTTGTGCAGATCCCATAAAACTTTCATATTAAAAGGCACTTTAAAACATTAGATAAATGTCATAAAAACTTAAAGAAAAAAGAAACAAGAACTTTGCAAAGTTAAAAAATTCAGTCACACTTTGATTTTTCCATATGTAAATAATATTTCATCTTAAAAAAACCTAACAAAAGGAAAAAAAAAGAAGCCAGGGACAAGTACTCAGACAGCAAATTTCATTTAAGCTCTCCAGGGGCCAGATTACAGAAACTTTGCACCGGTGCAAGTGCAAAGTTTGCACGGTATTAGCACCACGGCAAAGTTTGCCCTGTTTTTAAAAACACTGGGACTCATTAAAAACCCGTTGCAACATGACAAGGGCAGTTTGGCATATTAAAAGCACCAGGGCTAAAATTGCCCTAGTGGCAAAAAGATAAATGTTTAATGCATTTTTGCATCAGGCAAAGTTTGCCCTAGTACTAATACCATTCCGTATTAGCACTAGGATAAACTTTGCCCTGGTGCAAAAATGAAGTGAAAATGCCTCTTTTTTGCACTAGGGCAATGTTAGCTCTGGTGCTTTTATTATACCAAACTGCACTTGTCGAGGTGCAATGGTTTGTTAATGTGTCGCAGTGTTTTTAAAAATAGGGCAAACTTTACCCTGGTGCTAATACCGTGCAAACTTTGCACTTGCACCGGTGCAAAGTTTCTGTAATCTGGCCCCAGGCAGGATTCAAATACTTCAGCGCAATCAGTGCTTTACATCAGAAATATCCGAGCATCCTTCATTCTCCATATCCCCATGCAGTTCAGTGACGGTACAATCCGCATCTTTTGCTGCCTCGTATAAAGTGGGGAAAACTTGAAAAGGATAACGGTCTCATCCACTGTGTTAAACAAACAGCATCTATTTGAATAATTTCAAGAAAATGTGTACTATTGGATAATTTTCGGCTGATCGCAACATATTTGCACAAACTTTTTAAAAAATGGCAGTCTTTGTTGATGTTTCTTAATCCCAAAAAAATAGGGTTCTGAGCTCATCACCAGTTTCGTTTCCAATGATATACTTGACAAACTTAGACTCAGTGCTACAGTAATTAATGTTCCCATAACCCACTCAGTAAGTGTAACAATGATGCAGTGTTGCATTTGATCAGTTACACATATAGCCAGCCTCATCAAACAGTTGAAACCTAACTCCATCGCCCTTGTTTTTATATGTTTAAACCACTTCCATCTCACATATGGTTAATCAGTTCCCACAATACCTTCTTAAGTAAAAGCAAGTTTATGTGTCTATTGAGTCGTAGCCAAATTCTAAATGGCTCAAAACTGGGCCTCAAACATAACAGGATGAGACATATTTCAAGGCATAACGAGATAGATGGGGCACTCAATGGAAAGCTTAGCAAGGTTTTGTGAAAGGGTCTTTCCTCAAACTCTAACTGTTGTACAACTGAGGGCCCCGTTATAAAATTGACATTCTTACACAGGCCTTAAACACATCAAAGGTTGCCACTGTTGCCCTACCCCCAAAACGTTATGACAAAACCAATGTTTATCTGACCCTTCTCCTAGCTGGATTAGCAGCACTGCAGTCAGTCTGGTGAGGCCACGACCCATCTTTAGCGAATCTTACGCCCAGATTTAAACGTTATTGTCGCTAATTTACAGGAGTGGCGGAGCGTCAAAGCCGTTTTGGAGGTATTTACTACTAAATTCCAAATTTCACAAAATGTCGACAGTGCAGTGAGCTTTATCTGTATTTGGCTATTAATAGTTCATCATCGGCATATGACAATATCCCTACGTTTCTGTGCCCTACACGTGAGACATCAGCCTCTGTTTCTTGTATACAGATGGCCAAGTCATTTCTATATAGAAGAAACATTATAGCAGCCAGCCTTGGAGGACCCCAAACTCAAGTGGCAAAGAATCGGTTGTTTTTCCTCCCTCACCCTATCTCACCTTTGTATTTTTATACTTATAGAAACACATAATCACGTTTAGCAGCAACACAGGGATCTTAAACTGTTGAAATAATACTGACAATGTATTCCTGTCTACATTACCAATACATCTTTTAAAATCTATAGAAACTATGAATAAAAATAGTTTTTTTGGTAACACACTTTTTTGTAGTCATATTTAATAAAACAAATACATGTTTGGTTGTACCTGTACATTTCCTAAAACTCACGTATAAGTCAGTGATAATACTTTTGGATGAGTCCATTCTTCTAAATGTGCTCATATAATAGCCCCATATTTTTAGCAATGGTATCAATAACCGAGATTGGTCTACAATTTTCCAGGAGAGATCTGTCCACTGTCTTAAAAATTAGCACATTCTCTGCCATGTGCAAGCCTGATGCAACATAATTTAATAATCTAGGCTAATTTCAAAAAGCTTGTTAAAACAGTATCCAAATCTGAGGTTCATTAAATGTAGGTCAGCCGACATTCTATAAGGTCCAGGTGTGTTCCCTCATTTTTGAGTTTTCAAAGCTTTGGCTACCTCATCTCATTTAAAAAGAAATGATCCAGCTTCCTGTGGACTATAGGGTGGTCTTGCACCATGATCTATCATGGACTAGTGAGTGCACGTCATCCTATAAAGGTTTCAGAAACATATAAGCCAGAGCATTTATTGCAGCAGCCATAGTCAACACCAAATTAGACTACTGCAATAGTCTCCTGATAGGTACCTCTAAGGGGAATATCAGGAGTCTCCAAACCATACAGAATGGAGCAGTCCGAACTGTATGTGGTCTAAGTCGACAAACCCACATTACAGAACATCGGAAAAAGCTACATTGGCTCTCTATTGAGCAGCGGCTTAAATTTAAAGGCCTAGTAATAGTCTTTAAATGCAGTTAATCAGGAGATATGCAACAAAAGGCCCAGAAGATTTAAAATCTAGGCTCCATATGGCTATACCCAAGCATAAGTTACGTTCTAACAGCCTTTTGTTACTGGCACAACCACGTACCTTTCTGAGGAAACTAGGTGGAGCAAGCTTTGCTGCCTGGGCCCCGAAAAGTTGGAATATGATCCCACTCTATCTCAAACAGTCTAGCACATTGCAGCAGTTTAGAAAATGTCTTAGGACATTTCATTTTGATGTCTAACCTTCATATACTAGTGTAGGACAACTGGCGATTCTTCAGGACCCTGCTAGTCGCCATGATAAATCACGTCTATCTCTTTGCTCCATTTCGGAACCTATGTGTTACGTGTTTGTTTATGTCTATGTAAGTGCCCTCAGACCTTTTGGGTGAGTGACTGCGCTATACAAAACTTCTTTTAGTTAGTTAGTTAGGTATTAGCTCCAAAAGATCTCTGTATTTCTTGTGTCTTTGGAATATGGGCCTTTTGAGACAATTTTCCAGAACTGGTGCTGATCTTTATCCTCTGTTGCTTATTGGAGTAATCCCCAGTTCTTTTCTTTCACATATTTTTCTTCCTTTTCAGAATGGATTCTTATTCTGCTCTATATTTGATCATTGTGTTTTTATTATTATAAACAGACCCCTTTAGTGATATTATTAATTTATTCTTGGCTATTCTAAAATCTTTCTCAATCCAAGATCTACATCATGTGGTAGTCATGATTATCTGTTTATATGTATAAGTAATAACAAGAGAGGTTATATCACTGAGTGAATTATACATTGTCTCAATACCACTACTACGAACCAAGTTTGAGTTAGAATGCACTACAATAAGAGGTAAGAGCTGGCTGTACAAGGTCAGTAAACATTGTTATGTTGTGTTATGGGAATTTGTAATGCGCACCTGGTACCCGAAGGCTGATGGGCGCAGACTGACAAACACAAAACAAAACTACACATGCAGCAGAACTATTAGCTGTCCGTTATCACAACTAGCAGAGCTCTAGACGAAAAGCAATGTTTTCAGCTTCTTTTTAAAGAGTTCTGTTGAAACCAACGTTCTTATTGAAGTTGAGAGGGCATTCCAGGCGGTAGGTGCTGCTACTTCAAATGACCCCTGCCTTGTTTTGTTGGTTTTATGCCGAGGTACATGGAGTATATTTGAGTTATCTGATCTAAGTGACCTTCCATTGTCTTTCACGATTATGGCTTACTTCAAATATGATGGCATTTGACCTACAATGTATTTTTGAGTGATGAGAAGAAGCCTGAACCGAATTCTTTCTCCAACCGGTAACCAGTGAAGGCTCCTTCTGGTCTCAGAGACATGGTCTCTTTTACTTAGGCGCCTCACTACTCTCACTGCCCCATTTTGGATTACCTGAAGACGATGGATCTCAGTCTGGGGGATGCCCACCAAAAGACTGCATCCATAGTCTAGTTTTGAGCGAGCCAATAATGGCTCTAGCCAGTGTTTCAGAATTTTTTTCAGAAATGAACGGGCGAAGATGGCGGAAAAGTTTAAGGAAATAGGAGGCTGACGATACAAGGCTTTTCACATGCGCCTTCATGTTTAGGTGTCTATCCAGACATGCGCCCAGAGTCTTAACCTTGGACAAAGTTTTAATAACACAATTGTCCAGGTTGACGTTCTTATATTCCGCTCCTAATTTATCCAATTTGCTTGGAGAGCCTACGAGGAGGAGTTCAGTTTTAGCACTGTTCAGGGCTAGACCATTAGACACCATCCAATTTTGAATTTTCGAATAAATTACATTAATGAAAGCCTCATCTTTTTGATATATTCCTGAGATAGGTAGGATGCATTGCGTGTCATCCGCGTAGTTGGCAAACACGATCCCTTCCTCTTCCAGCATCTGGAAGAAGGGGATCATGAAGATGTTATAGAAACACGGAGACACGCATGCTCCCTGTGGGACTCCATACAATAGTAGCATGGGATCAGCTTCTGCCAATTCGCTGGCAACTCTAATTTGCCTATCCTTTAGAAAGGATGATATCCATTGAATGGCCTCTTCAGAAAAAGACACATTTTCTCTTAACCTGGTGGACAAGTTTGAATGGTACACCAGGTCAAAGGCCGCGGAAAGATCTCAAATCATCAATAAGGCAATCTGACCTTGATCTGAATTCATTATAGACCATTTTATAATACTTTTGCCGAATGCTAAAATAAGGTCAGTGCGTAGATGATCAATTTCTGGAACTGGATTTATCTTGAACTAGCATTCATTTTCTATCAATAATACTGGATCATGGTCACTCTCTAGGTGTGCGGCCACCCTTAACCTCTTTGCGACGTGGCAATAATTGACATCAAGTAATATAAAGTCATTCGATGGCTGAGAATAATCTTTTGGAAAGGTGTAAGCAGCTGTGCAATCACCCGGGAGTCTCGAATTTCCGGCCCTTAGACACAGATGATAAAATGTGTCTGCCATTTGGAGTGCGTTGTGAATTGATAAACAGGGCCAGGCTTTAGCCAAGGTAAACAGCAACAATGGCAACTCTTGTGAAGACTCTACCTGCATCCCACTTTCTTGGCTTTTCATGCAAAAACTGTCGGTCTAACTAATAGCACAACAATACATTCTTATTATTATGGAGTGCCTTACAGATTGGTTATTTGTTTTAATGTTCTGAAATCGGCCTGGGTTCATGTGGAGTCATGTAGAACTTTGCTTAAGGGCCTGTACCTGGAGCAATATTACTGCAGAGTGGAATACTGCACACAGGACCATGACTAATGAATTAAATGCATCCAAAAGCTGCTCTTTAAATGCCGTCTATGTGATCAATTACCAGTAGAGCTGAGCACATGTCATGCCAAAATGTAGTCATCTGATAACCTGAATCCCCCACCCGCCATCAGATGTGTAGTAAGTAAAGCAGCATGTCGTAACCATGATACGTGTGTGCATGTGCAGAGCAATACATTGAGAGTCACACAGTACTCTTCGGAGGAAATGGCATACACCAGATATGACACTTAAGCAATAAGTCCCAAGCCGGGGGGCATTACCGCATCAGGTAATGCCCCGAGGCCCGAGCAAAGAGCAGGCCTTAGCATAGTCCCTTCTCCCTTTCCATGGCGGCCAGGACGCGGCTGCGAGTGGGGCCGCAAAAAAAGGCTTTGGTGTGCAGGTAATGACCCAGCGAGGGCCAATGAACTTTCTTTTTACAAGCACATTGTCCCTTGCCAGGTACTAATTTTTCATAAAACAGCTTTGCTGGGCAATGTGAACACCAGACACCGTAGACCCAAGGTGAGCTGTGCAGAGGTGTACACAGGGTAGAGTCTGAGTGGGCAAGGCTGACCCAAAATCTGTAAATGTCCACTCAGCAGCACTGTGTGGGCATTTATAGATGTTAATGTCACTGCGCTGGGCCCAACGACATTAGCTTCAGGCCCCACTTCTTAGATAATTCTGTCTACGCCTCTGGAGCTGTGCTTCCTGAATTGAAAATTTACAGGAAAGTGGACTGTTATAGCACAGTGCCAAACTATGTGGGACAGTGTGATGACATATTTGATACCCCTCCCCTAAATGTAATCCTTATGGCCAATCTTTTAAAAGAGAATCCGAACCATTTTCAGAAATTGCAGTGCAGATTAGTCCAGAGGGGACAAAGTTAGAAGTTATTAAAAGTCACCCCTTCCTGTGGAAGTTTAGCCATAACCTTAACTATAAAGTGCTGTAACTATACAGATCTAGAAAAGTGCGCACATTCAGCAGTTAATCAGGAGATATGCAACAAACTTCCCAGAATAATATTATTGCCTGAGATCTGTAAATGAGGAGGCAAATGTGTAGCACTGGAAGTCAGATGTGTCGATTGTGTTCCTGTCACTGATCTGGGCTGCAAAGCATGAGTCCGGCATCAAGCCTGCGTAAGCCTCGCAAGGGGCTGCGATTTAGCACAGCAGAAAAACAGTGAAGGGACCAAGCCACCATATAGAAAGATCTACACCCTTGTCTCTTGTGGTAAGCAGCACGTGAAGTCAGAATTATAATTGTGCTTTTATTACGTGCTTAATACCAGCAAGTGGTTTCTAAGTACAGGATCAGGATTCGAACCTGTGTTGCACTGACTTGTCTTCTTTCCAAGCTTCTATGACAAACGCCTCGCCCCTGAGCTATCCTTCCTCCCCAATGTGTTTGAATACTGATGTACATGTGCTCATCTCTTGCCCAGGTGCTTCTGTAGCACACTACTTTGAGGTCATCATCCTTCAGACTAGGAAATGATTAATCGCTGAGCAAAGATCCAAAACTCATTATGAGGAAAGTGGCAAACGCAAAAACTCTGTGGTATTTTGAAACCATGCGTTTTCATAATAGTACTTCATTTTGAGTTGGGATCTCAGGGAATAATTACGTCACGCGGAGCAAAGAAAGGACTGCATGTGGTCTATGGGAGTTCTAGCCCATGCACAGGGGTGGACTGGGAACTAAAAGAGGCCCTAGAAAAAATTACTGGGGACCAAAAGAGGCCCTGGAAATAAAGTTCAAAGTGGCCCCATATGACACATTTTCAGCAAGTCCAATGCTTTTCCTATGAGACCATTTGGAAATGCCACACAAAAGAGGCCCAGGGTGCAGAGGCCCACCGGGAAATCTCCAGAGTTCCCTATTGCCCAGTCCACCCCTGCCCATGCAGTGCTTTCAGTGCACCGCTGGTGTTAAATATCCTGTGGCATCTCAAGTCAACTCCTAATTAAATGGTGCGGTAAACAGATAAGTGATACTTTTATTTGACTGCTACCACCACCATGGGGTCTTTAGACTAGCTTATAGCAGTTCATGCGTGTCTGAATGACCGCTTTGGTGCTTCAGTTCTAAATGCCATTTATACATTGATAATACACTGCATGCATTGCATTGTGCATGCTGTATTGTGCATGCGTGTTCATGCTGTGAGTCACTGTACGCATGTGCATTCATAGAGTGACTGGAACCTTTTCCATTGAGAATTTCCTTTTGAACAACTGAAGGTTCTGAACATGGAAACACCTAGGCTGGGTTTTTATTTAGGCAACATGTTTGAGGGGGAATCAAATTCGTTTCTTGGTGAGTTTAAAAAACGGGGTGCTGATTTCATGAGAATAATGGGGACAGTAGACACGGACTCTGAATGGGTTATTGAAAACAAAATCAAACCGTGGGATAAGATCACTGACACCGATGATCTTCAGAGAGTGAAAATGATGTCGAAACAGAGGAATTTCCTATGTCCCCATGAAAGAAATCAGACTTTACCTTCGAAAATTCCCCTCCCAGAGCTGTAATGCACACAGATGGAGTTGACGGAAATGAGAACATTTCAGTATGTTAAGGTTTGCATTCATTCATGTGTGAGGTTTCTTCTATTCCAAAAAGACGAATAAAAAAAACAATTAAAAAAAAAACGATTTCATTGACTCGTAGTATTTGGTTGCACATACGAACCACAGGGGATATCTCGTCAGTGTTTTTGCGTCCTGTGCCAAAACTAAATGTGCCACTTGGGCGTTCTTCTATTAAGGGGACAGCCTTATCAGGCCTGCAAGCAATTATAATAGATTAGACTATGGGGCTCATTGTAAATTGGCCCTTGCGGTTATAGCGTGCCGGTATTAATGTATACCTGCACGTTACCACACTGGCCACCTACAGGTTTGCCGGTGGGGCACCTGATTGACCTCCAGCTAAGAGCTAGAGGTAAGTCAAGCACCTTACCGGCAAAAATCATCAGAAATACCGGCACCGGTATTACCGGTGCTGGTAATACAGGCAAATCCCCACATGGAGTCTAAAGGGACTCCATGGAATGCAGATTTACAACTGTTTCCGGCACTTGTAATCTGGCGGTAATACCACCGGACCAGGTGCTGGTAACAGTAATACTGTTTGCCGGTATCCTGGCAGATTTACCACCACGATACTGGAAAACTTGTAATGAGGCCCATGTCTTTGGACCGAAAAAATTATGCTTAGCTTACAATTGCGTAGAAATGCAACATAAAAGCAACTATGCAGCAACAGGAAGCCTAACACCCCAAACTCTCAGCATGATCCTTTCTTCTCTTTTGAGGTGGGATCAAGCCTGATTTGCATACGATCTTTGCCCTTTTGTAAATGCATGACAGGTGAAGAGCGATGGTCTGGAGGGTTGCCCAGAGCAACGCCAGAGGTTAAGATTCATTCTAAACATTCTGGCCATCACCTCTTTTGTTTTGTCATGCCTTCTCCAACAGAACCAAAGCCCTGGTGTCCATATGGAATCCGTAGGCTTGGTCTCAACACTGACATGGCGCATGCTGCGCGCATGCTGCTATGCTCCAAGTGGGGTATTTCTTTGTCTGTACCCATTACGTAATCTGATCATATAACCTCATTTGTTCAACCATTATATTCACAATACACCCACTATATGTATTGCATAGGACCCAAAGCCTATATTGTGCCAGATGACGTGATGTTTGCCAGATGGGCATGTGGCATAATTGTAATATACCATAGGTAGCACATATGCCGGTAGTGTATAACAGTCCAACGGGTGGATGTTTGCCAGGTGTGTATGTAATGTGAAGTGTTGCAGAGCCCTCCGCTCTTGTGGTGTCCTTCACCTGCAATGCGTCTAACTGCATATCATGTCCAGGTCATGCTCTTGCACTTGCACCTTGCAATGGCTGGACCGTGTATCTGATATGTGGGTGTGCATTGCAGCAGCACAGTTTGATAGTTTTCCAGGGTCTAACTGAACCTTTGAATTTGCTGTCTGTCATGGAAGACTCGCCAAATTTGACAAGTGTGCAGAGTTTAACGGATGCAGCTGTTGGACCGCGCTTCACCCTGGCAAAATAGCATGCACTGTAGAGTGCGTTTGGCATTTGGTGTTTGACAGGTCTATATGTGGGGAATTTATGTATTTAACTTTTTGTGCCATTATCCTTAAAGGTGCTAGACTTACTTGACGTAGTCTCTGCGGCCGCACAGCCCTTTTATCCCCCCTAGTTATCCTCCGTGATTCACCTTCTTACACACTCTTTTCTTGACTGTGCCATGCTCGGCCTAGGCTTTTGTGGTCACAGAGTGAATAATTTGGCATTTGTTCGCCGGTATAATGTGGGTATACGCCTGGCTGGGGTGGGTGAGCTACCAGGCTTTAGGAGTTTGCCCGGGTACGTCTTGGGCCTCTCAGGCATCCAAACAGTAGATGGTGTATCAATATCCAGATCTCCAAATCTTCCTCTGAATGCAGGCTGGTTGATCCCAAGCACGTTCGGGCATAGCGCGTACCCATCTGTCTGCATTATATAGATAGGTGGTCCAGCAAAAGGGACCGGCATGCAAACATGCTATCGCATAGTAGTAGTAGCAAATGCATGTCTAATTGATCTATAAAAGTGTGGCCGCACTTAAACGCAGAAAACTAGCTAAAATGTAACCTCTGCATCACCTGTATTGAGAGCGCGCGTGTGTGTGTGTGTGTCTCAGCTAGACCTGCATAGCTGGCGCCTTAGCTTGGCACCAGAGAAGGACCCAAGCTCTGTGCTTGGTGGTGGCTTAAATGTAGCCTGATATCATCTTTCACTTTGGCCAAAGACCTTGCAGTGCATTCTTCGCTGCACCTTTTCTCGGTGATGGCGCATATGCACCCTATGCTGGGACATTGCGTGTCAATTACCATTACTCCACCGCCAGAACCAGTTACAACAGTGGATATAGCGGAGCTCTGAATTCAGACGGATATGCACTCACCACCTCATGATGATATTTCCACCTACGCAGTTCACGCCACTAAGTGCACAATACTCCTTAGCCAATCCGCCCTCATCCCTACTGCGCTCTTTCTGTCTTCCTGAACTCTCTTTTTAGCTCGGTCACTTCTGACAGTTGACTCATCGGGCCCAGATTAATTCCCTGGGGGATTGGCGGAGGATGCCTAAATACGATAAAAGGCAATCAAGTCTCCGCGCTCCCAGAGATAGCCAAGCACACCTCGGGGCCAGCACACAATCGTGCTCTGACTCATTCCAGCACTACCTTCCATGGACCAGGAAATATCAGTATTGTAAAAAGACCCTTATCACAAGTTGCTCTATTTGGGATCATACTGAAATGGAGAATGCCCAAAATTTCAAAGCACACAATACTGCAAATTGAGACCCCTTTTTACCACATATGTGTAGGGGGGATTAAGTAAATAAAAAAGGTTCTGGGGTATTGCAAGGAATAAAAAAAAAAAGAAATCGGCGTTTTGGGATTCAAAATAATTTGTTCACATAGATCCGGTCTATTTTCCCTTTTTCTGATCAGCATTCCGTCGTGTCCACTGTTGACACGTACAAGTGCATCCCCACCACCACAATCACACACACCCTCTTTCCTAAACTCGAAGTCTATTTCTACAGTTGTGTCGAGTGATTCCTCGCCTTGCTCCTGCTCTTACACCCTCACACCGTGTCCCTCCGCCTTTTCCTCCATGTACCAGCACGATAGGCCAGTATCCGGACCAGCCGCGGAGCGATAAAACCACTGCGGTGGTGATGGGAGCAATACTAAAGCTCAATAACAACACACATGGAGCCCACAACCCGGCTCCGACCCAGGAAAACCATTTGTGACACCCGAAATGGCTTCAGAAATGTGTTTTCCCTGGTCAGCTTCACCAGGTAGTGAGTGGCACTCATGTCTCCAGGAAAACGGCAGTCATGACATGATAAGAGTAAGCGTCATCCTCGTGGTTTTCATAGGTGTCCTGGGTTCAGGTCTGGATGTGGCATGCTCCCCGACCAGACCTCCCCCATCCCTACCCACAGATAAAGTTTGCAGATGTGGGCGAAAGCAACCGAGAGCCACCTTTTGCCACGTGCATGCATCTGCCCACTACAGAACGAGGTGGAGTATCAAATGACCCAATGTGTCTATGACATAAATGCAACACCATATTTGCATCCAAAATAAAACATTTCTACTGCATTAACTCGATGTTGAAGGCAAGTTGAATGAAATGCCTGACACATGTGCATGGAATCTGCATGTGACTGCATGTGACTTCCTCGATTCAGTGTGTATGCGTTCTACATGTAAATTATAGCCGAGCCCCCAAGTGTAGACAGTTGCCCTTGGGGTTGACAGACTAATGTATCATCAACCATTCCCCCTTTAGAGCTGCGACCCACAGAACAGTTGAGTCCCACGAAAGAAATGTGGTCCAGCTTCCAGTCAACAACATAGCAATCCTCTCTGAGCCTGAACACTCTACACTGTATGGCTAGTGACATGTCTTTATGTTATATATATTTATGAAAACTAGTCATCTCTGCTAGTAACTAAACAGTCACCAAATGTGTCAATACTCTTTGCACGCAGTATAATTCTCTTAAATTCTAATATTCCAACGACAGTCTGCCAGATGGCCGTTCACGCCACAGCACTTCGAGACCCTAAAAATGGCAGTGGGCGCTATACATGGCATACCATAAGGTATCATTTCTTTACGAGAATATTAGATAACACATTGTAAAGAGCATAAACATCACTCGGCGTTGCCCTTTTGCAGAAGTGTGCTACAAGCATTACTGCGCAACCCCACAACCCTCGTTGAGCAAAGGTGATGACTACAAACCCAGCTGAGGGCTGACACAATGCAAACAGCAACAAAAAGGGAATGTCCACCCGAGCAACTTGCAATGCCTGAATCCTAGTTTGTCATTCAACAGGAGCCAAAAGTGTACTCCTCAATTCTGTGTAAAAAGACTCATCGTATTCAAGCGATCCTTGCTAATGCAGCTATTATTGCCGGGATATTGCGGCATGAAATATTTTGCGGGATCAAAAAAGCAAGTTTTGCAGCACAAAAGTGAATTTATTGCAGCATTTTTGCAGGGCCTCTTAATCAGGCAGGAATGCTGCAATAAATGCAATTTTTTGCTGCAACACTTGCATTTTTTTATGCCACAATATATGTCATGCCGCAATATCCTGGAGGGCTGCTGTTGTATTCCTAGCGACCTAACACATGGATACCTCTAGGAATTCTTGGGATAATCTTGTAATTTTACTGACAACACCAAGGCCCTTAGGGGAGGGGTTGCCAGGGTGATCTAGTGCACAGACCATGATCAGAGAGTTAGTGGCCCTGAGCACACCAGCATACATCATTAGTCTTAATTAATAAAAATGGGGCTGGCATTGTGGGTATTAGAAAAGAGTCTGAACTAATCCTGCAACTTACTTCACTTTTGACAGTGCATTGCGTCACTTCATTTTGTAAATAAAGCTTTCTGTTGTCAAGCGAATTGGCAATTCAATCCACCGTCAGGGCAGCCATTGAAAAATGGGATCAGCATGATAGGGAGACCAAATTAAAAGCTCACACCAACCTTTGCCTCAGGGTCAGCAGCCGTCACCTTGGCCACTTTATTCCAGTGCAGCTTCCTCTTGACCAGATCTTCCACCTGGACATTGAACTTCATGAACGTCACGTAGGTGATATAAACGGACAATAGCAGAAGACTTTCCCACCAGTGGATGAAGTTATCCAAGAAAAAGGAGATGAGCATCAGCAAGCCCAGGATGTAGAAGGACACGTCCCGGAAGAGCGGCCACCAGGTCAGGTTTAAGACCTCCCGGGAGAAGAGGGCACACATTCCAATCACGAAGAGGATGTTGAATACTGCCGAGCCGACGATCGTCCCGATGCCAACGTTGCTGTGCGATATGAAGACACCTATCAAAGAGGTGAAGAGTTCTGGAGCAGAGCCACCAGCAGCCATGAAGGTTGCCCCCGCCACGTCATCTGAAATAGCCAGCTTCTCAGTGATGACAGTCAGCGAAGGGACAAAGAACTCATCGCAGACAATGGCGAGAGCTATAAACATGTAAATCATGCCGAAAATATGGAGGACTACCGCACCCCTCCTCCGATCCGCAAGAGAGAAAATGTCTTCTGGATAATCTCCTTTAGAGGAGTGGACCTCTTCTGTCTTGTTACTATTTTCTGGTTCAGGATTCAAAGGCGAGACTCCATCTGGGCTGCCATTTTGGGTCTGTTTTACAAGATCCAATAGATTTCTTTGATGCCAATGCACCGCCTGTCGGCTGGCTAGGCTGGCAGTCAGCTCTGGGCTGTGAGGCTCTAAATTCACAAAGGCACTAACTGAAAAGGAAAAAGTGCTAATGGCCACAACGCTAAGGAGAAGACCAAGTATTCTAGCCGCCTTCAATTTTTTACGGACAAACTGGTGCCGCCGTTTGCAGCTCATCAGTCTCTCCTTTGAGTGGAGTCCATCTGGAGAACTATCGGCGGTATTCCCAAGGCTCATCTTCGGGCCTCAAATGGACACACTTCCTCCTGGAATTCAGAAGCAGAGGGGAAGCTCGGTCATGTTCTCTTTCCCGAACTCCTCAATCAAAAGTGCATCAATGTTCCTTCGCCCGGCTTCGTCCACGTGTGCTTGACATGAAGAACACTCGACATTCAGGCTTAAAAAAAGAATAACAATTGAAAGTTACATCTACACAGAATCAGGTGCACACATCAACACAAGCATTGATCCTGTTTGCAGTTACAAAAATATAGCCTGAAAGAAAAAACGATAATTTCAATTATCACATTATTCGTATCATATATCATATTTGTATTTATGGTAGTGATTTAAGGACTACCACTGGTCGCCATCACCCCCTCCCCTCCACCCTACATACACACCGGTTTTAGGCACAGCCTCTTTGATCCTGTGCCCCCCTCTTCATATGAACCATTGGCTAAGTCTCTAGACCCCACAGGAGCAGAGAGACTGCACTTTTGTGCATCACCCCTGCATTGGTTTTATCAAGAAACTCGTGAACAAACAGAGTAACGTGCAAATAAGTAACGGTAGGGGTTTCTGCAGGCATCAATGGGGCTTTATCAAAGTGCAAAAGAGACTGCTGTGCGTTTTATTTGTTTCTCTGAGCTTTTGAAGTTATTTATTTTATAGGCTTATTTGAGTATTGTTTTTGCTCACTTCCTGTTACTGGGGGTCAAAGGATGCGAGATGTACCTTTGTTATAATGTATTTGTGGTCAAACAACATAGGAATTTCCTTCCAGAGATTTCATCTGAAAAGTGGACAATTCTAAGAATGATGGTGTCACTTTCGCTGCATCTCTGAATCTGAGAAATATCATCTTTGGAAAATATATATATATATATATATATATATATATATATATATATATATATATATATATATATGACAATTTAAATGAACTAGAGCACTTACTGTTGCCGCAGAGCGTATGCAGCGTAAACAGATTCACACCAAAGCTTCTAAGCAGGCCTTAACACTGTTCCATGTTCCTGGTCTTAAGTTTCACTGAAGATGGAGTTGTAGCTACTTCTTGACTGCTGGGAACACCACATGATCAAACCTTGAACCCTTCATAGGCCACCAAGTGTCAGCGACCAGCCCAGGTGGCCTGTGAAAGGCAATGTTGAAGCATGCCACCTGTTTCTCCTTTTTCCCAGTTCCCCTTCCCCTCCACATCTGCTGGCTGCTGGATCCCCAGTCGGGAAGCCTCTAGAATGCATACACCCACAGTGAGTACCTTGACAGCGTACACAGTGTGTCTACAAATTGTCCCACTCGCACTTACTTCATTTCCAACCAAGTCCAGCTCTTACTATCAATGGCAAATCCCTCAGGGATTCTGCAAACAAAGACGCATGTCATGGGACCTTTTAACTTGGCCTCCCATGTTATATATGTATCATCATGAGGTTATTTGAAAGACCCAGGGAGTTATTACAGTATGAGATTTTTCAGAACAAAAGATGCAGGATTCCTTGTCAATTTGAAATGATGTATCTATTTCCCTCCCTCCCTGATGTAGGATCATATATATCTCCCAAATCCTGTTCCTATCAGCAGGCATGGGGTGTGGTGGGGGGAGGTGAAGGGAACAAGGTAGCCAATCCTGACTGTGGGAATCATGGCAAGTTTGCTATGTTACTAGCCATAGAAAAGGGCAGGTTTGCAGCCGAACTGGGCTTTTTGTGAATTTTTCCGGGAGACAGCTGCTTCTGCACTCTTGCGAGGAACAACTAGCAGAGAGGTCTCATTCCTTGCATTGTTGAGAGTGGTTGGGACATAACAGAAGCTAGCTGGGACCCATACAAGAGGAACAGAAGGAGGCTGAGTGCAAGAGAAAATCCCTGACTGAAAGCCCTTGACACAGACATGTGCTGTCCTCAGAGGAGCCCTGTTTTCCCTGACCAAAGTCTCCCATGTAAGTAGACATCCCAAAGCCATCAATTGTGTGGGAGACACCTGCCGTTATCCATTTCCATTAGTGGGTAGAGGGGGGTGAAACAATTTATTAAATCTTAATCAAACCTATTTCCCCATTAGAAAACTACCCTTGAAATTGCATTGTGTTGGGTGCAGCCATCCTTAAACCTTTCCATTTGTTCCATTAAAGTGTGGGGAGGGGGAAACTGTGTAGATCCTTAGCACATGTGATTAAAGTAAATTAATTAATTCCCACATAGAAAATCACAGGATGATGGTTGTTAGAATTCAAAACTAACAATAGCTCATGCCCAGTGTGTTAGAGATGGTGTGGCCCATAAAGACCTGGTTGACTGTCCATGAAATCCTTGACTTCCACATAGAAAGGGGGGGTGTCCATCATCCCAAAAATAAGTAATCCATGAAACACCACCTTTCAAGTTAGTATTGAGAGTGTAAAATGAAATTCCCCGTTCCTTTTAAACTAGAATTACAAAATATTGTATCCCATCTGCATGTGTGATGCAAAACTAAATGTTTCTATTGTTTTCAGTTTTCTCTGATCCCAAGTTATCAAGGCATGCCTTTTATGTTCAAGTGTGTTTAAAAACAATTTTCATTTGAGTTCCTTTTTCCCAACCTTGCCTTTTAAATGACAAGCCTAAACGGGACATTAAATCCCATGTCAAGCTTGAATAGATATTAACTATGTGGCTATATTGCAACAAGATGGTTCGAATAACATCTGATACAACATGGGTGTGAAACTTCAGTTGGGTATGGTGTCACTCGAAACCCAACCTGCACTACACCCCCTAATTGAATACTATTCATACACAATGGTATGTTGTGTCCCTTTTCTGTCCCCTGAACTGGGCCCTTTAACCGGCATTGTAGATTGTGAAGGGAGGGGAGATGTGGAGGGGCCCAGGGTTGATGTGCCTATTTCTCATGGGCTCTTTCTGCTTCCCTCAGGGCTTAGGAGACCCAAGAGAGAAGAGAAAATGCTGCTTTCCTGCCTTGACATCACAGGATCTGAATATGAAATCAATAATCGAAGCTATGACGTCACAGTAGGAGAGCACAGCATTTGAAACCAGAATGGTTTCTAGTGACTTCCAACTGAAGCCATACACGAGGTAGGCGATTAATGGATAGCTTCACTGGATATCGTATCTTCAAATAGACACTGTCCCTATGAGCAAGACATTGAAAGGGCCTTATGCTGGGTTACATGACCACTGACATACTGCGAGACTCCCAGGAAGAAGGAAAATCGTACCCGACCTGGATTACCAGTATTTCATGACAACATGGGTAAGAAAATCATAAACCGTCTATTGATTGTAGAACAATACATTCCTTTTATTATTTTTGCAATTCATGTTTTAAAAAAGTACATTTAATTGCTAGAAAGCCATCACTATGACACACATAAACACATAATATACGTGATGAATAATCGACACACCTTATGTGTGACTTGAAACAATAATATACACAGTTACAATCACACACATATGGATTCTAACTCAATAAAATCAAACAAAGCGGCCTGCACTATTACAAGCACCTGAGCGAAAACTTTCCAGAGTAATGTTCTGTGCCAATGAAACGAAATATCATCATAGGGTCCGTTTGGTCATACAGTACAGTGTAGAAATAATGGCAGGGTCCAAGACAGTAGGTCCGTCACCCAATAAGTGAGATGGCGTAGATAGCGCCTGCACCCAAGCACTTTCAAAGTGCACTTAAAGTTTCCTAGCCCTGATTTAGACTGTGTTCTCAAACCATGACTCCACCAGAGCACCACTTTGAACCTCAACGCTGGACCCACCACATTTTTCAGGCAGTTGGGTCTTAGGTAGCTGTTCCCTGCAACCTTTTATTAATAACCAATTAAAATAAATAAATAAAATAAAAATGTCTTGTCTTTACAAATATGGGGGTAGGGGGGTAATGTTCTCCTCTAAACGAGAGATGAGCGTTTACCAGTGATGTAGATTGTCTTCGAGTACCTATGCTCCCAGACAGTAGGTGTTTATGGACATGCATTGTGCACTCCCTGGTGGCCAATCGCTGGCCATTGTTCCGGGAGGTGACTGGGAGACTGGTGGTAGGGCCTCCTGTTGCTCTGTAACCTTGCAGTAAAACCTTTACTCCCAAACATCTTAAGAAACTAAATCAATGGCAAGAGACTGTAAGGGTATTGTGTACCAAGAACACTCGTAACCTCTGGGCTCTTTTGGGGGAAGTGAGAGGAAATAGAACTAACTCAATTTAAAATCCCTTTGGAGCACACAGATGGGAATGTTTTCTGAGAGAGCGCAATATCCTGACTCATGCTAATGAAGGGGAGACTAACAACTGCAATCCTCCCGGACCGCCATTTACGATTACGGTCGCAGCATTAGTTGAGAAAATAAATAAGTTAAAATCCTCTAGGGCGCCAGGCCCTAACGGAATGGCCAACATCACATTGAAATGTAACCCCAGTTTTTGGGCGGGACTACTAAAGATCTTATAGGATAAAGTTATGATTGAAGGGAGAATACCACGCTCATGGCAAACTGCCACTCTTATTCCAGTACATAAAAAAGGCGACAAGAGTGACCCAGGCAACTACAGATTGCTGTCGATGCTCGATTGTACCGGTAAACGTTTTGCGGGTCTAATCTTAGAAAAATTACAAGTATGGGCAGAGAAGGAGCATATATTTAACTGTTTCCAAGGTGGTTTTCGGCGGGGTTACTCAACGATACATAATCTAATTACCCTCGATACCTTGCGTACATCGGCTAGGAAAAAGGGGAGCCCACCGCTGTATGCGTTATACGTTGACTTTAAAGCAGCTTTTGATTTGGTCTGCAGAGATATCCTGTGGTCAAAACTAGAACTGCTTGGTTGTCCTAAGGTCCTATTATACTACCTAAAGCTCCTTCATCAGAACAACACAGTTTCCCTTAAACTGGATCTACAAGGTAATATGACTACCCAAGTTGATCAAAATAGAGGAGTCAAGCAGGGGTGTGTAACGGCTCCTACTCTATATAATTTGTTTACACACAACCTACCAGCGGCTATTGGTAAGGTATATAATTGTCCGCCAAAAATTGGTGATAAGCATTGCTCAGTCCTTGCGTATGCTGACGACTTAGTATTAGATCACACACTTGGCGGATTGCGGAGATTTGCCGAAGCCTTATGGCTATACGCTAACAGCAATGGACTAATAATACATTTGCAGAAAACACAAGTGATGCTATTCACTAGCAAAAAGGTAGCACGTACCAGCTTAAAGGTACAGAAACTGGATATTATGTACACCCCAAACTATCGATATCTGGGAATTGAAATTTAAATGCAGGGGGATTACCTCCAGTGTAAACAGAATAGAAAGATCAGGGCAGCCCAAATTACTTCTCTTGTATACCGCTTCACTATTACTCAGGCCGGTTTCACAATATGGGATGCACGTTTGCTATACCAGCAGGTCCTAGTCCCGATGATGATCTATGGCCTTGAGGCCCTGCAAAACATGCACTTAAATTGGTTGCAGGTTGTGGAAGGCAAATATTGGAGAAAGATCTTAGGCCTCCCAACTTGCATACCGATGGCCATGAACAGGCTGGAGCTGGGACTGATTTCATTGAAATCTCTTGTGCTTAAGAAAAGGGCCGAATTATACCTATTGAGGCTGAGTAAATCAGGCAATCCGCTCATCGACATCTTGAGGGTTGAATCCTCTAAACAAGCTGGAATCTTTCACCTAAAAGACAAGGTTGGCATATACTTGAAAGAAATTGGGTGGAATATTCTAACTGAGGGATTCACTCAAAAAACTAGAACTGCACTCTCCAAAAAATCGGATCTTCATGATTGGATAGGAAATTACGTTCATCTGGAGAACCTGAAGATCTATCAATTTACCAAGTATATGTTATACTCATATAAAGAGCCGCAGTTCTATTTTATGTCCAGCAGTTAGACTGAGGTGCTTTATATTGTTACTTAGGATGAACTATTTGCCGATCTTGGGCTCTACTGGGGTAATAAATCAGATAGCCCAGACTGAACGCTTCTGCCGACTATGTAAGAACCAGTCTATAGCAGAAACTGGGAAACATGTGCTAACAAATTGTCCCAAATTATCTATAACTTACCAGACCCAATATGGGAGATATATTCATAGTCATGATTTCATAGCAGAACTAGCTTTCTGGTGGAGTAGTATCAATTCTCTGAATAGGAGTCGTCTGATTGCAGTGTATAACGTCTGGCTGGTAGCTGAGAGCCTACTGGGAATCTCTATCTGAAATAATCAGCATGTTATCTTGGAGATGTCAATGTTTACTGGTGTGCTGTCTCTCAAGAACCATCCCTTACTGAGAGTAGGGAGGCCCATGATTATATCTTGTTCTGGCCATTCATGGGCAATTCTCAATTCTCAATCTACAACCTATTTGCTCTCAAGTGTGAAAATGTACAATGTAACAGAGATATATGGTTATATGGAAATTGTGTTAATTAACTGTGTTTCTGTTTCTGTTATTGTACTTTTTACTTTTTTACTTCTACGCATATTAATTCTTCTTATTATTATTCTTTCTCTTATTCTACTATTTCCTTTGTTAACTCATTATGTTACTATTTTCTGTTTTTAATGTACAATTGTTTTGTAAATGTAATTTTTTATATCATGTGAAAAGCTTATACTAATCTATAACACATTAATAATAAATAAATATTAATTAATTGTGTCATTTTAGGCTTTACATATATTTTCTTCTTTCTGTGCTGAGTAGTTAAGTCAGTACTATTTTGTATGTAAGAAATGTATCTGCATATTTTATGTGTAAAGTTTATTTATAAATTATATCACATTAAAGTAAAAATAAAAATGTACTCCCAAACCTTGACGGCCAACTGTATCAACAAGGGCTCACTCAATAGTAGCTCAGTCACCAAGTCTCCTTCAAATATTTACTTAAATGGTTAAAAAAAAAGGTATAATAATAATTATAATAATAATATTTTGCGGCTAGGAAGGCCCACCGCAAGAGGTAACATCTCGGCCTTTGCTCTTTGGCAGGCCCTGCCCTACCTCCATCGAACTCTCAACTCTGTCCTTCACATCGGCATTGATCGCCAAGAAGCACGTTACGTAATGTCAACAAAAAAAGTGCTTATCGGTGGGGATAATTCTGTGGAACTTTAACACACATTTGAACCCCGTCCTCACCCCTAATAGGACGTTTATGGGGTTCAATCATTGGATATGTTCGTGCTCATGTTGTTTACAGTAGAGAGCCAGTCGAGGCGTTTCTACTGTGCGAATGTCGTGCGTGTTCTTGACAGCCGCACACACAAACTAAACGGTATCGCTGGCAGCCTCGACGCCGGGCTCGTTGTCTTATAGCACAGTGGGGATACAGGGAGTAGAGGCAGACGGGTAATTCAAAGGATAAGTACATCTCGCGTGGGAAACGCATTGCTGATATGAAAGCAGGGGCGCTGTCGGCATTCATTGTGATAAATGCAGCGGCCGCACGTGTGCGTGTGTATATCCATGCCTCGCTCCGTCTGTGGGAAGGGCGGCTCTGTGCGCAGTGGCGGGCTCGGCAGCGGGACCCTGCGGCGGCCGGGCCCGGCGCCATCCCTGTCGCTGGTACCAAGGCAGCAGCCGAGGGATGCTGGAGCCCAGGGAGACCGGGCAGGCGGACGCATGCCTCGGCCCATTAGCAACAATGCCACGCGGTGCCCCGGGGGAGCGGTGTGCCCGCATCCTACGAAGCGTGCGGGCACCACCAGGGACAGCTCCCCGGTTCCTCTCAGCTTCCTGTGGCTACGGATGCGTGCACGCAACTTTCACTGAAGGCGAGAAACGTCACCTTGCCTTGGCCTGCCCACAGAGTCACAGCAATGTCTCACTTTCTATAATAAGGGGCGTTCTGTGCCTAGGTAGCGGGCATCGGGTGCCCTTGTGCTTGGCTGAAGTACGTAAGCGTGTACCTGGAGAAGGAAGACCACTTACTGGAAAGAGGCTCCAATGAGGGGGACCCTACATCGGAAGGTGTTTTTCCTTGGGGGTAGGCTGGTCGAAGGGGTGCCGCCTGTGCCTGGGAAAGGGGTTGCGGTGCTAGTGAAAGGGGCTTTCTGGTGTCTGAGAAAGTGAGTTACTGCGTCAGGACCTAATCCTCTCTAGGAAGGACCTTGAGTGATGGGGCGAAAACCCTGTGAAGGGGGTCTCTCCCTGTAGGGAAGTGGTCCGTGTGGACTGGATGCAGTGTGCCACGTGAGGGGGTTACCCCGTACTTGTATGGGGGTGACTGTGCCTGGTGTGGTCTGTCACTGCTCCTTTTGAAGGGCGACCAAAAGTCTTCACCCTCTGGGGTTAGGTATGTGCTGGGTGCTGCTGGGTCAAGTTGTAGATGAGTGCAATGTGTAGTGACAGCATTACCCCCTCTCTCCCCCCAGGTTCCCAGCTACCCCCTTGCTGTGTACGGTGTGCGCTGGTGGCTGCGGCGTCCCCGGCCCGGGCTGCCCGCGAACCTGTTCCCTTTGGCTGGAGGTGGCTTGCAGGTAATCCCCCTGCGCCGCTCTCACCTGCTCGCTGCGTTGCCTCCGGCGGGTGTGACGCCACCTCACGCTCGGCCGGCGGTTCCTGAGGGAGAGGGAGCGCTGGGGTGCGGCAGCTTCTCCCGGCCAGACAGGGACAGGAGCTCCGGGAGAAGGACCCGCTCAGCAGCACTCCGCGCTCAGCCGCCGCCTCCCTGCAGCCGCAGCCAGCCCTCCTCGATCAGCGCCCCGCCCCCACCCGCAGCCCGGCGTGTAATCAACCTGCTGCCCCCCCCCCCCCCCTACCCCCCATATACCGATGTGTCACTTGTGAGGATGTACTGCTTCCCCTCGCCATCTCCCCAGTCACCGCGCGTTACCTTTCCATGCTATCCATGTTACGCATTTTATTTCGGGGCGCGGGCTTTTTAAATGGGACCACCTACCCGTTTGAAGGCAAAACACCCACTGCGCCCAGGCCACCTCCTGCGAACCCACGGCCATATAGCCCTCAGTCCTTCGTGTACACCAACCGGGGCGCCTCAGAAAGCAATATTGGGGGCGCAGACCAGGGGGGACAAAAAGCTGGTGTGGCCACAAATCAAAAATTCTTGAAGGGGTATCTTTTTTTTTCTTCAGATAAGCACGCCCTTTACCAAGACTTTCGCATGTTTTAAGATGATGGCGTAATGCAAGTTCCCAATACGTTAGCCAGCGAAAGGTCCACATCAAACGAATACGCAGACGAGCAACGCGAGCCAGTCAGTGTTGCAAACACACCAGCAACGAGCTGCGAAGGAATTTGCTCTAACACGTTTTTCCCTATAAAATATACAAATAACAAACATAGAAAATTAGCACGCTACAGCGTGCTGTGGACTCATTGGCCGGGCTGTTGCTTTGAGCCCATCCATGAAAAAATACGTAACCACAAAAAGAGCAGCCACAAATGGCCCTCGCCGCCAGTGATAAGGTGCCTCGAAGTTCACCCCCACTACACCTGAATACCACCCTAGCCGCACTTATAACTCCACCATAGCACGCGGCTTTTCAGCGCGTTTTCTTCATACCCTCACGCAATGGTCGAAGTGTATGAAAAAAAGTAGTGGAACTATGTCCCCTAATGGCCTGCACCACTGCCCACAAACCCCATCGCCACGCACCCGCCTACGCACAATGCAACCCCTAAAACACATGCTGCTGATGTTTAGAGGTACGCTCAGTGCAGTGCACTGAAAGTGAAAGTTTAAATTGCTTCCTGGACTTCTATTTTAAAACGAAACCATTCCAGAACGGTTTCTTTTTAAAATAAAAGTATAGGATCTGTCAAACTTAATTAAAAGAAGTAGAGGTGCACCGTTCCCGACTGCTCCTTCTCACTTCGACCACTGCCCTCGTGCCTCAATGTGCCCCCTCAACGCTCCAAAATAACCTTCAGGCCTACAAAAAACCTAAAACGATGTATCTGCCCAGTCCTTCGCCATTAACCCGCGTTTAACAAAACCAGCATGATTTCATATAGTGCTTCGTGCCACTATTCTCCTGCTTCAAAGCTCTGTAATAAGTGTTTTACCCAATTTTAAAACTACTCATGGGGCTGGTAAGAAGTATATATACTTATTGCTTACACTATTTTGACTTGAATATTATACTTACAATTAAATGAGGTAAAGAGATATACTGTCCAAATCATGAGTATTAAGAAATCAGTAATCAGCAAACAGCTGGCTCCAGCTTTGCCTATCAATCAGATGGCTACTCGCATGAGTGTTGCGCATGCCGTTGCAGCCTCGCAATCTGATTCACCCTTCTTAACGGAGGAACTTCTTGATTGTGCTCAACAATGCTCCCTAGAAGAGAGATTAGGAGCTGAAATCTCTGATGATAGTGATAATGTTCAATTGAGCGAAAGCTCACAATCACTGTTTGCTGAGGATGGAGTTGTGAATGGAATGATTCAATTAGCAGGTTTGGTTAGCAACTCTGGAAAAAACGAGAGTGTGACTCATAAGTATGCAGATACTCCACAAATATTCCATTCAGTTGAAAACTCTCTGCTAGCTATGTCACAGCATTTAGATAAGACCATGATTTCTGAAGCTGTGATTGAGCCTCTGATTGGTAATGTAAACACTGAAGTTGATGTAGAGTCTTTAAATACAGAGAAACACTCACTCATTCTGGGGGAATTGAAAATACTGTAAGAGGATTCAATTCAGCACTACAGCCAAGTTAACGCCTAGTCTAGAATACTGAATGAAAACCCTTATTGATATATCTTTAGGTCCAGTTCATGCGTTCTGGATGACTACCCTTGTATAACACCCCTCTCTTGGAATCCCCCTGACCCCACTGAGCCAAGAAGTAATTCTGTTTTGCAAGTTTAAAAGGTTTATTTGATAAATTAAAATATATATCACACTTTTTAATAAATTAATAATTGAATATCACACTTAATCTGATATGGTAAATATTAACAACGGAGAATCTGGCACTAGCACACTTCTTTAATCACTAATGAGTTGACATGAAATGGATAAGGTAGCACACTGGTAAATAGGAACAAAAGTATAATGTGGTAGAGCATGCTTTATGTAAGCTCAGGTGGATGCAATATTCAATGAATGCAGTACAGAAAATACGCAATATGATTTCAACCAAACAATGTAATCACTTTTCTCTGGCTACTCCCCTCCCCCCCTTGATGCAAGGCAAGGAAATGGAAGGAAAACACACAGTTCTCAGAAATGCAATCAACTGTAATTCAGTTCAATCCAGCAAGCTTAACAGAAGTTTGAAAACACAGGCAAATGCTTTGATAGGTGCTAGCAATGAATGAGAAATATGCTGGAAACGCTCTTAATTCCCTTTTAGAGGTTCAGGATGAGTGGTATCTAGTTAATATTAGTCCAGGCTCACACTAGCAATGATGCAGGGATAGTTAGCAGGTTAAACGAATTTCTGGCAAATGAAATCAGGCAGCAGCAGTTTTTTTTACATGTGAAGAAATTGCAAATCGCGGCAAAATTCGCGGATGCGCCGAGCGCTATTACAAAGGAACCGCAAGGATTATCTCTACCGTTTTGGGGTCCTAGGAAAGCCTGGGATCTCAGCTTCCAAATGAAAGTTATTGCAAGTCTCTAGCCCAAACGGTTGCGGAGATATGAGTAATTTAGTAAAGGTCGTTTTTGGTTTTGTAAATTTTAAACGCACACTTTTTCAAAATGACAAATTTTACTAGAAATGACAGGTGACAGATAGGAGGCAGTTCTACTTAGGTTAAATAGATTGAATTAGATGAATTTAAACTAATAGATGTGTTCTGAGTTTTGCTAAGTACTCACAAGAGATTTTGAACAGGAAAGCGACTTGGTCACGATCTTCAGTCTGGTCAGGTCTTTCCGGATTCTGCTCACAGCGCCTGGTCTGGTCTCGGCTAGGCACAGCACTGCTTTCTCTCTGGTCTGGTCTCTGCTAGGCACAGCACTGCTTTCTCTCTGGTCTGGTCTCTGCTCTGGATAGATTGAAGTCTCTAGTTTGGCTTTCTGGAGTTTGATGGAGGTAAGTATGGATTTTTCCGGCAGGGCTTCCAGCGGCAGATGAAATTGAATCTCTCTATGTGTCCTGACTCTCTGCTTTTATCTGTTTCTTGAGAATGGGTGTGTGTGTTGCATCACTAGACTTGCCCCTCTCATTCGTCATTGGTCAGGCTTCCATTCCTCCGCTTGATTGGCAAACTGAACTGTGAGTCAGATTGATGTCATTTTATGATCTCTTGAAACAACCTCCCTTATCACCTGTGCACCCAAATATATATATGATCAAAATCCATACTTCAGAGTTACACAGTTGTTTGAAATTACATATACATGGTGTGGCTGAATTTAGCCATGTCTATGTCCAAATCTGCTCATTCTCGGAGCTTGCACTCAAAGAGTGTACATAATTGACTTTTTAACTGCTTTTTCAATTTCCGACATGGACCCAACTTTACATACATGTGTGCAGGGGGTAGGGACATTAACTGATGAAGTTTCAGATTTTTAACATGCACACATTTAGAGTAATATCCACTTTTCCGCTAAAACCCCCCTGAACATACCACCGGTTCCTACCACGTCTTAAACTGTGGGCAGAAAAATCACAAGAATTATGGTATCATTTATAAAATTTTCACATGTCCGCACTATGAATTATCCCCCTTTTTATAAAACCATATCCTTGCTGCAGGGGTGTGTCTTTTCAGGTCACATGGTACAGAAACCAGTCTTTCCAGTTTCTGCCAAGCCAGCTTGCTTCTCACAGGCAGTGCCCCTCCCAGCTTCTCCAGGAGGAAGCCACTTTTTACGACGTCTGTAATAAAAACCTTTGCCTGAGTGGAGAGGGCTTTGTTCACTCTCTGGCAGAGCACAGGAAATTCAATTATCAGATAGATGGCATATCCTTAGTGTGGGCAGCAAAAGGAACATTGGCCTGGGAACATAGTTGTGACTCAAGTTTCACTCCTGATGGGATCCGTTGCTAGGCAAAATCAAGTTCCTTAAGCCAGACCTTCAGCTAACTTTTTGTTGCTTTTAAAATAACTTGTAATTTTACACATGCAGCTAGAATGCTGATTCTAAGTGCAAAACTATGACATTTCAACAGTTACAAAGGCATGTGACACCAAACATAGGTCACTCATTTAATTTAACATTTTCGATTTTGGTGGTTTTAAATCCAGTTGCAGTTAGGCTTAAGCTGCTGACTCCATAGCATTTTTGTTATAAGCATTGTTTTTGGGCTCTTCATTTCCCAGATTTTGTAGGCACACAAAACTCCATTCTGCCAAATGTCTGCTGGTGTTCAGTGAATATTTTGCACATATTGCAATGTTTGAAATAGGCACTTTGGCTTGCCTTCAGAGAAACACAGGGTGGTTTTAAACTGCCGGCTTTTGGATAGTGGTGAGCACTGGTACTGCACCCATTTTTGGGATTTAAGAAAATGAATTCCCCACAATTCTAGGTTGCATTTGGCAATCAGCATTGCCATTCCCAATGGTTTCAGACTACTGTGTGGGTAGTCCAATGGTGGTTTTAGGCAGTTTCCTTCTGTGCCCATAACATCGGCAAAAATGGGTGGCAGCCTATTCTTCCTGCATTTCCCTGTGCATTTTCTGGGAAGCTCTGGCCATCATGATGTTTTCATGTCAGTACTGCACAGTTTTGAGGTAGGGCTAGGATGCATGGGTAAATACATCCCACAAGCCCCCCTCTTGCGATGGCCATTCGGTTTCACTGATGGGACTCGCAAGATCTGGGATGTTTCCTCATCTTCTTCCAATAGATGGCACAGTTCAGCATCTTTTCCTCCATCCGGTCGGATCGATCGGTTCTCCTCGCCGGTCCTGATGGGAATATTGGGCGGTACCCCGAGCCCGTTGCGTCTCAGCTCCCGGTCTCCGGATCGTCCTCCTTGGCCCGTCTCAAGGTTTTCTTTCTCCTAGGACGACAAAGGAAGAGCGGCAATACCTATTCATAGACGTGTTTCCACCACCGTTGAGATAGTGGGGCAGCATATGCATTTCATCATCACGAAACATTACATTCTTATTTTGAAAAAAAAAAACAGTATAACTAAGAGACAGTTTCATGCAAATCACAATATTTTAGAGACTAGATGTGGTATGTTTTATGATTGGAACTGAATTAGTCTGAGACAGTACCCGCTAGGATTCCAGAGGATTCCTCCAGTTGTTGCAGAGTGTGCCTGGGATGGCAACATTTCAACTGGTTTATGTGGACCCACTTGTCTTCCCCCTCTGCCGAACCGCCTTTGGGGATGCGGATCTTGTAGGCCACAGGGGAGATCTTATCGACGATCTCAAAGGGTCCCTTCCATGTAGGCAAAAATTTGCGCTGCTTGGCCTGGTTCCTTTGGAAGTTGTATAGATAGACCCGGTCCCCCACCTGATATTCCTTCCTGGAAGTTTTCAGGTCATAGTGGGTCTTCATGCTATCAGCTGATCTTTCTAGATTCCGCTGAGCATAAGCAAAAGCATGTTGGAGGTGTTTCCTTAAATTCTCTACATACTCATGAGTAGTGGAGGCATTTATCAGTGTCTGCTCTTGGGTCCTGTAGAGCAAATTCTGAGGAAGCACCATCTTGCGTCCAGTCATCAACTCAAATGGTGACATTTTGGTTGCAGATGAAGGGGTAGATCTGATAGCCATTAGGACCAGAGGTAATCGGATATCCCAACTTGGCCCAGAATCTGCCACAAACTTCTTTAACATGCTCACAATTGTCCGGTTATATCTCTCTACTGCCCCAGAAGAAGCTGGTCTATAAGCAATATGCAGCTTTCTCTTGACCCCCAGTATCTCCCACATCTTTGTCATTACTTCACTGGTGAAGTGGCTACCTCTGTCTGACTCAATCCTTTGAGGTAGACCAAAACGGGAAAAGATGTGGTTAATCATCAAGGCAGCTGCAGTTTCTGCCTTGCAGTTTGGGGCTGGGAGACATTCCACCCACTTGGTAAACAAGCATGTCACGGTCAACATGTACTTATTCCCCCTAGCCGAGCGAATCACAGGGCCTACAAAGTCGATTTGTAAATCTGACCATGGCAGTGTCATCCCCCTCTTTTGGAGAGGCGCACGGTGCGTGAGGGATGATGGCTGAAACTGTGCACACACAAGACACCCCTTCAAGTATTGGTCAAGGTCCTGCCCCATGTGTGGCCAGTACGCAACCTCTCTTAAGATTTCCAATGTTGTGTGAAACCCCCTATGACCGGCGGTGGCCGCATCATGGGCGTGACTTAACATCAGGCTTCGGAATGAGGTAGGAACCACCCACTGATCATGGCCAGCTTTGGATTTCCTTACCAACAAACCGTCTTGGATCCGGAACATTTTTGGACATTTCATCAACACTCTTAGGTCCTCTTTCCCAATGTAATCGGTATCCGTCAGGGGAAAGTTCTCAGGGTCCTCAAGGTGCTGGTAAAATTTACCAATTATTGGATCCCCCTTCTGAGCAGTAATCAAATCAGCATCAGGGGTCTCCTTACTCCATTGTGCAATTGAAAGGTCGTTGTGAGCATTTGTCTGTGACCTAGTGATGGCAGTGACCTGGATTTCCCCCAACAGGGACTCAATCTCAATTAGATCCCCTTGGATGGCCCCGGTTTTGGCCAGCTGATCAGCTAAGTCATTTCCAGTTTTGTCTGGTCCCTCTACTTTGGAATGACCCTTGATCTTTTTCCAATAGATGGTCATCTCATTCGAGGTGACCAGATCATCAATGTTTTGGATCAACTTCCCATGTTTCAAGGGTTTGTTGTTAGCACATAACATGCCTCTGGTTTTCCAATTAACCAGGTGCTCCACGAACCCGTTCCGTACATAATCCGAATCTGTGATTATGACCAGTTTGTGGAGTTGATGCTGGACAGCAGTGAGGATGGCCTGATGCACAGCCATCAATTCTGCCACCTGACTACTTCGGGGACCAATTTTGTATCCAGCGGAGGGTTCGGGGGACTCATTCACCCATGCATTCCCTACGCCGGCCACCAGTTCTTTCTCCCCGTTGTTGTCAACATGGTAAGAGCATCCATCCACATACACAGTGGGCATTCCCTCACACTTGTCTTCTTCAAAGACTTTGTGGGGGGAATTAAGGTATGCCTCCATGTTGTCCTTTATTTTTAGACTTTTGTCCTCGAGACAGTTTTCTCTGGCATAATCATGCAAGTCAGCCAGACCTTGCGCGAGGGGACTCTTCTTGTTTTGGCCATATCGGACCTCCACAGGAAAGCCTTGCATTGACAGAATCCAGGAGGTAATTCGGGAATTACTCACATTTCCGGCCCGGATTCTGTCACTTTGGAGATATTGCAGAGGCTGGTGTGGAGTCTCCACTATGATGTGTTCCCCCTGGATAAACGGGCGGTAATTCTTCAATGCCCACACCGTTGCCAGGAGTGCCTTCTCACAATCGTTGAATTTTTCCTCCACAGAGGATAAAGTTTTGCTCGCATAGGAGATTACTTTATTGACCTTGTCATGCTTTTGATATAATACTGCCGTCAAGCACGTATTAGAGAACCCCGTCTCCAGGAAGAACTCCTTGTTTCTGACAGGGTAAGCTAGGCAAGGCGCTTGTGAGAGGCTTCTTTTGAGTTGTTTTACTGCCTCGGCTTGTTCTGGACCCCATTCCCACTTGACCCCCCCCTTCAGGAGATGAATCAGGGGTCTGGTGATCTCTGCGTAGCCCTCAATGAACTTTCTGCTGTAATTAGTCAGTCCAAGGAGGCTCCTTAGTTCCCGCAGAGTTGTGGGGTCTTTCAGTTTCTGAAGTGCTTCCACTTTCTTTTCCTGGGGACAGAGACCCTGAGGAGTAATCTCATGCCCCAAGAAATTAACACGGGTTCTACACCACTGTGCTTTCTGAAAGGAAAGTTTTGCTCCGGCGGCCCTCAACTCTGTCAGAACATAACGGATCTCTGCTATGTGTTCCTCCACAGATGAACTTTTGATGAGGACATCATCTACATAAGCCAGGTTACCCCTCGTACCCAGGTCGGGCATGGCCTTATGTAGGAAAATATTGAACACATTACCGGAGTTAAGGTATCCGAAGGGAGTCCGGGTCCATGTGTACTGCTGGCCCCCAAAGGTAAAAGCCAGCTTGTATTGGTCCTCCCTACTGACAGGCACGGTCCAGTATCCATTGGTCAGGTCTATTGCAGTGAATACCTGTGACCCCTGAATCTGGGCCAGCCCTTGGTCAATGTAGGGAAGAGGCCATCGGGAAGTGTGGACCCGTTTGTTGAGCTCCCTGAGGTCAGCGCAGAGTCTCCACTGGCCGTTTGGCTTCAATATTCCCAGCACCGGATTATTGAAGGTGCTGTGGACTGGACGGATTATTCCCCGGGACTCAAGGTTCTTAATTATTTCAGTAAGGGACTCCATTGATGCGAGAGGCAAGCGATATTGCTTCACAAACACTGGAGTCATGCCAGGGTCCGTGGGGATTGTTGTGGTGTGGATGTCGGTGTGACCACAGTCATATGAGTCTACCGCAAAGAGATCTTGGAAATCCAAGAAAACTTGTTTCAACTTTTGCTTTTGTTCCAGAGTCACACAGGCATCAGCTAGGTTGACTCTCTCTTCCACCATCTGCCTGAAGCCTGGAAAGACTTCTGGTTTGGCTATCTCCGCGGCCTCCTCCAGCTGGGTGGAGAAGTCCCTGGTCAGAGTGCTGATTTGGACCGGAGGCTTCAGGTGGGAAAGGCAGCCCTCATGGACCTGGAAAATCACCTCATCCCTCCTGAAGTCACAGGTCACATCTTCCTTACCATAGGGGCAGGAAGTGTACACCAGGAAGTTCCCCCCATGCCGGGTAAAAATCCTGTCTGGTGTTGCGTTGTCATCACTGTCACTGTCAAAACAGTCCTTGGGGATGGGTCCTAACAGTTCATTTACAAGATCAATGGAGAAATGTCGGTCATCAACCGCCATTCCAATAATGGTGCCTGCGGCTAGAGTAATACTCTTTAAGTCGCTGTTATCCACCTCTATTAGAATGGGGTCATGTTCTATGTTGACTAATGGAGTCGGGTTTACCCCCAACCCTTGCTGTTGGAGAGAAGCATTTAGATGTATGTAAGCATCAGGGTTTTTCAACTCTTGTCCCCTTTTAACTTTCACTTCCAGGGAGAATTGTCGGGTCCTTTCTGGGATGGTGACTTCCTCTTTAACCTGAATTTCAACTGCATAAGGTAGCAATTGAGCTGACCTAAATGCTTTTTCTGGATCATCAAAGCCCATGGGATTATCCGCTAATCGGGACCAAGCTTTGAAGTTTATTAGGTCCAAACTAATGGCAAAGCGATTGAGAATGTCACTGCCTAAGTAAAAGGCGGCAGTGACGTCTCGCACGACCCAACAATTATGGACTATGCTCTTGTTGCCAATGGAGATTTTGAGCATACACCTGCTTGGCAGGAGATGTTTGGAGTCAGGTGCTTCCAGGTCCATTTCCCATTTGTCTATCAGTTTGAAGGTGGGAATGGCTGGATCTTTTGGGAGTTGGCGGAACATGGCTTCGCTGATGAAGCTCTTCCCGTTGTTCACACACACTCGAGCGAGAACAGAGTCCTTCCCATCATTTAACTGAACAGGGATGAACAACTGCTCTCCAATTTGCTGAATATCAGCCAGGCTTTGAGCTGATTTCACATCTTTCTGGACTATAGGAGTGGGGGTTTCTGATTGTGGATTAGTATAGAATTTCAGAGTGTTTCCTTCCAGCGTGGAATACCACTTTAGACTGGAAGGAAGGTTGATTTTCAGAAATAGAGAGGACCCCCCATCACCAGTCTGTTGTCCTACTGCTATTACCGTCACGTCTGGAATTTGGTTGTTCTGGAAGTGAAATTCCACTTGGTCCGATTTTTGTTCAACCATGTGGCATGTGCCGTTTAAACTAACATGGTTGACACTCTGTTTTAATTTTATGGGTCGGCTAGTCTGAGTCCAGAGGACCTTGTTTACGCAATCTATTAGGGGTGACAACCTTCTCAGGAGGTCATTCCCTAGTAAACAAGGGGTGCCCTCTGGGGTCACAACTATGACCGGGTGTTTCAACTTATGTCGCCCGATCTTAATGTCCAAGTCTGCCGTCCCCTCGACGGGAATTTCCTTCCCGTCAAAGTTCTGCAGTTGTCCAGGAAGAGAGGTGAGAGGAATTTGGTAATTCTCTCCCCTTCCTGCATTCAGTTCGTCAAAGGCCCTTCTGGACAGAAGGGTAGCTTGAGATCCAGTGTCCACCAGTGCTGAGATTGTACCCTGCCCCTGTACTTGTACCGGGGCATAATATCTTCCCTCCTTCTCCTCAAGGGGGCACAGATAATGTACATTTTTGGACAACTGGTGGGCTAATTTTCTGGTTTTGGACATCGCTAGCGAGGAGATTTGGGCAGAATTCTGTGGAGAGTCTTGGGAATCTGAAAGAAAAAATTTGCAACTGGAGATCAGAGCCATTGTGGGTTCCCCTGGCTCCGTTTCTGGGCCGCCCCCCCCTTTTTGGAGGCAGTCGCCAGGATGGGTTTGAACCAGGGGATTTTCTTGCTGTTGGTTCTGGGATGAGATGGTGGGCGGCGGTAGCTCAGTCTCCACATCTCCCCAGTCTGGATTTGCATCCCTAGGGACCCATTTTTCTTTGGGAGGAGTTCCCCCCTCTCTGAAGGAGAAGATCCTTTTCCCAGGATCCTCTGAGGATCCCTCTCCCTCAAATTGGAAGATCTGTACCTCCTCCTCAAACTGAGTCTGTTTGGGTCTTTTGTTTCTCCTACCCCCCCTCTGCTCCTTAGGAGGCAGACTTTCAGGGGCAAGAGATTTTGTTTCCGGTTCCTGGGTTTCCAGGGGCTGTTTACAAGTGAGGAAGGAAGCTTCCTCCAAGGCTTTACACCCCCCTTCCCTTTGTGCCTCCTCCCTGGGAACCAGTGATTTATCGGGGTGCTGCCCCCGTCATTGTTCTGGAGCACCAGGTCCAGAGTTGGGTGCGTTCTGCGCCGGCATGCTGATCTGAGGGTTCTGCTGTGCCCTCAGTATATGACCCATATCCCGCGCCATGTTTTGAACCTGGCGCTCTAACTGGGAAACCCGCTCAGGCTGATACGGGGCCCTGTTTTCTCCCCTGGGCTGATCCCGGGAAGGGTAGCTGTCCCTCCTCTGGTAGTACCCCTGGTTGGGAAGATTTTGGTACCCCTCCACCCTTGGCCTCCCCTCTCCCGGATTCAGTGGTCTGGGCTCAGGGAATTGAGGAAAGAAGGATGGATGATTTTGGGGTTGGAAGTCGGGTGGATATCTGGGGAAAAAGTTCTGCCCAGGGTTTGGTAAATTTCTGCCCTCCTGTGGGAAGTTTGGAGGGAAGTTCCCTGGGTTAGGTGCTTGGCTGGATCCCCCCCCTTGGGCTGGAGGAGTCCACACATAACCCAGGATGGGTCTGTTGCCTTTGTAGCGAGGACTTACATAGTCAGGAGAGCGAGGGACCCCATTTGTGGGGCTGCCTCCCTGGCTCCCTGTCTGCGACTGGCCCGAGGACCTTCTGGGCCTAGCATTATTAGGTGCAGGTAGGTTTTTAGGCCCCCCTATCTCCAAATCCAAAACGGGGGTGACCTTTACCTCTGCCACCTTGGCAGCAGCAGGGGTGCTGTTGGCTTTGGGGTTTTTCTGGGCATTGCTTTTATTTTCTATGGGCTTCTGCACCTCATAGATGCGGGTAGCCTGTTCAATGACCCAGTCTAAAGATCTTTTCTCGTGAAAATCCCTCACGAGCTGGGTCATGATATATTTGGGCAAGGCATGGAAAAACGTGTTTATAAATTCACGGCTATCCGTGCGCACCCTTCTTGTGGTCTGTGCAAAAGCCCGCTTTAACTCCTGCACAAATTCTTGTGGGGCCTGATCCTCCCCACATTGCAAATTGTAGGCTGCCTTGCGAGCCTCTTGAGGATTTCTGTGAACAGAAAAATGTTTCAGGATGGCCGCCTTATAGGTGGACCATCTTAAATGATTTTGGTCCTCCAGCCCCGCAAAGAAACTGGAGTATTCCGGGGAGAAGGTCCACTTTACATATTGAATGCAGCTTTGGCTGTCCTTCAAATGGAAAGTCTCCATCATTTGTTTAAACAACTCTAAGTGCTCCCAAACAGAATACTTAGCGTTCTTATGGTAAGGCGTGATGACGCTCCTGATCGCCTTAATCTGCTTTAAGGGGTCCTTGAGCAAGGCCCTTTTTGCCTTATTGGCCTTTTTGGTTCGGGTAACCCTTGTCCATTCTTCGTCGGACTCAGAGGCACTGCTCCCAGAGGTTCCCGTCTGTTCTTCCAGGTTTTCCCGGATTCTGCGAGCCTGGGAATGGCTGGCAGAATGTGGGGACCTGGTCTCCTGTGTCCTGCGCAGTTCAGAGGAGTCTTCAGATTCCTCCTTGCTGTCAGGATTTGATGGGTACCCCCTCCACTGACCTAACTGGGCAGAGGTTTTCAGGATGCCCTTAATGGGCCTACTCTCCTGGGGTTCCCCACTGAACTGTATTGTACTTGGGTGCCCATACCCGGATGCCCACCCCTCCATTCCTGGATGGTACTGGCCTATGAGCCCCATGCTTCTGGCTGGATAGTAATCTGCCATCCCTGTGGCCCTGTGCTCATGTGCGCCAGGGGACATGGGGGTGGCAGAGTCCAGGGACTGAGAGGTATGAGGGCCTCTGGTACTAGGGCTCCTGAGGTTATGCTCCGGAGTTTCCATTTCCCAGCGAACCTCATCTCTATCCGCCCCTGCTCCCTGTTGCAATGCAAGAGCCTGCATTTGTGCCTTCAGTTCCTCAGTTAAGGCCTTACTCGACTCTATCAGTCTCTCCTGCATCGCTACCTGCTGTTGGAGCCTATCATTGTGTTGACAGAGGGCCTCATTTTCCCTCTGTACTTCCTGGTTGGTCCTGGAGAACTGGGCCAGTCTTTGCTGTAGGAGGGTTACCTCCTGAGCTGTGTCCCTATTGGCCTGCTCCTTTCTTGCTAGAGCATCCTCCACCCTCCTGGTGTGCTCTAGCAAGTTCTGGTTTTCTTTTTGGAGGTCACCCAGTCCCTGGTGGGCCAGGTGATTTTCTTCCATTTTCCTTTTTAAATGGCAGACTTCCTGGCCTAAGGCGTCTCTTTCCTGACTAAGAGCCTGCATTTGTGCCGCCAGGTCGTCCCTTTGCCTTTGGAAGGCACCAGCTTTCTGGCGCTCCTGATCAAACTCTGCCTGGGTATCCAGGTCTTTCAGGATCAGTTTATTGCTCTCCTCTTTCTCTCTGTCTAGTTGGATTTGCAGGGTGGCTACCTGCTCTGTGCATGCCCTGTTGAAATTGATCTGTTGCTCCAGCTTTTTCTGGCTCTGCAGTAAGGAGTCCAAACTGTCTTGGTGCTCCTTCTGCAGGGCCAGAAATCTAGTATCCTGTTCTGACTTTTCCTTTTGCAGCACATCCATATCCTCCTTTATTTTAGTAATGTACAGTCTGCTGTCATTTTCTGACTCCTGGCTCCTCTGCAGCCTCTGCTCAGAAGAGTCCAGATCAGATTGGACCTTCTGTAATGCCATCTGTTGCCTATTTGCCAGATTTTGGCTTTCAGCACATCTATCCTGCATGTCTCCCATATATAGGTACAGGTATGCTGCTATCCTGGCGATCTTATTGTGTTCCTCTTTGGCTTTAGGAGCCATATATAGTTCACTCAGGGCCACATGTAAGGGACCCTGATCTCTATATATATCTGACCCTGTTTCAGTGACCTGTTGTGTGATGGCCTGCAACCACACATCCTGGCCCTGTTCGGTCCATTCACCTCTCACAAATAGCTTATGCAAGAGGTGCTCTCTGGCTATTTTCATGTCTACTAAGGTCGTCATTCTAGAGATTGCTCTCTGTCCTGACTTACAGAAGTTAGTATTTTATTTTTGCAGAACAGAACTTTTCTTGGAGTGTCCCTTTTGAGGAATGCTTCACAGCGTAATGCAGCGTGGTGATCCGACCGGGTGTATGTATCCCGTCAGTTAGCACACTGTATTAAGCTGCACAACTGGTAAATCTAACCCAACGTCTCGGCTCGAGCCCCCACTTTGTAAGAGGATTCAATTCAGCACTACAGCCAAGTTAACGCCTAGTCTAGAATACTGAATGAAAACCCTTATTGATATATCTTTAGGTCCAGTTCATGCGTTCTGGATGACTACCCTTGTATAACACCCCTCTCTTGGAATCCCCCTGACCCCACTGAGCCAAGAAGTAATTCTGTTTTGCAAGTTTAAAAGGTTTATTTGATAAATTAAAATATATATCACACTTTTTAATAAATTAATAATTGAATATCACACTTAATCTGATATGGTAAATATTAACAACGGAGAATCTGGCACTAGCACACTTCTTTAATCACTAATGAGTTGACATGAAATGGATAAGGTAGCACACTGGTAAATAGGAACAAAAGTATAATGTGGTAGAGGATGCTTTATGTAAGCTCAGGTGGATGCAATATTCAATGAATGCAGTACAGAAAATACGCAATATGATTTCAACCAAACAATGTAATCACTTTTCTCTGGCTACTCCCCTCCCCCCCTTGATGCAAGGCAAGGAAATGGAAGGAAAACACACAGTTCTCAGAAATGCAATCAACTGTAATTCAGTTCAATCCAGCAAGCTTAACAGAAGTTTGAAAACACAGGCAAATGCTTTGATAGGTGCTAGCAATGAATGAGAAATATGCTGGAAACGCTCTTAATTCCCTTTTAGAGGTTCAGGATGAGTGGTATCTAGTTAATATTAGTCCAGGCTCACACTAGCAATGATGCAGGGATAGTTAGCAGGTTAAACGAATTTCTGGCAAATGAAATCAGGCAGCAGCAGTTTTTTTTACATGTGAAGAAATTGCAAATCGCGGCAAAATTCGCGGATGCGCCGAGCGCTATTACAAAGGAACCGCAAGGACTATCTCTACCGTTTTGGGGTCCTAGGAAAGCCTGGGATCTCAGCTTCCAAATGAAAGTTATTGCAAGTCTCTAGCCCAAACGGTTGCGGAGATATGAGTAATTTAGTAAAGGTCGTTTTTGGTTTTGTAAATTTTAAACGCACACTTTTTCAAAATGACAAATTTTACTAGAAATGACAGGTGACAGATAGGAGGCAGTTCTACTTAGGTTAAATAGATTGAATTAGATGAATTTAAACTAATAGATGTGTTCTGAGTTTTGCTAAGTACTCACAAGAGATTTTGAACAGGAAAGCGACTTGGTCACGATCTTCAGTCTGGTCAGGTCTTTCCGGATTCTGCTCACAGCGCCTGGTCTGGTCTCGGCTAGGCACAGCACTGCTTTCTCTCTGGTCTGGTCTCTGCTAGGCACAGCACTGCTTTCTCTCTGGTCTGGTCTCTGCTCTGGATAGATTGAAGTCTCTAGTTTGGCTTTCTGGAGTTTGATGGAGGTAAGTATGGATTTTTCCGGCAGGGCTTCCAGCGGCAGATGAAATTGAATCTCTCTATGTGTCCTGACTCTCTGCTTTTATCTGTTTCTTGAGAATGGGTGTGTGTGTTGCATCACTAGACTTGCCCCTCTCATTCGTCATTGGTCAGGCTTCCATTCCTCCGCTTGATTGGCAAACTGAACTGTGAGTCAGATTGATGTCATTTTATGATCCCTTGAAACAACCTCCCTTATCACCTGTGCACCCAAATATATATATGATCAAAATCCATACTTCAGAGTTACACAGTTGTTTGAAATTACATATACATGGTGTGGCTGAATTTAGCCATGTCTATGTCCAAATCTGCTCATTCTCGGAGCTTGCACTCAAAGAGTGTACATAATTGACTTTTTAACTGCTTTTTCAATTTCCGACATGGACCCAACTTTACATACATGTGTGCAGGGGGTAGGGACATTAACTGATGAAGTTTCAGATTTTTAACATGCACACATTTAGAGTAATATCCACTTTTCCGCTAAAACCCCCCTGAACATACCACCGGTTCCTACCACGTCTTAAACTGTGGGCAGAAAAATCACAAGAATTATGGTATCATTTATAAAATTTTCACATGTCCGCACTATGAATTATCCCCCTTTTTATAAAACCATATCCTTGCTGCAGGGGTGTGTCTTTTCAGGTCACATGGTACAGAAACCAGTCTTTCCAGTTTCTGCCAAGCCAGCTTGCTTCTCACAGGCAGTGCCCCTCCCAGCTTCTCCAGGAGGAAGCCACTTTTTACGACGTCTGTAATAAAAACCTTTGCCTGAGTGGAGAGGGCTTTGTTCACTCTCTGGCAGAGCACAGGAAATTCAATTATCAGATAGATGGCATATCCTTAGTGTGGGCAGCAAAAGGAACATTGGCCTGGGAACATAGTTGTGACTCAAGTTTCACTCCTGATGGGATCCGTTGCTAGGCAAAATCAAGTTCCTTAAGCCAGACCTTCAGCTAACTTTTTGTTGCTTTTAAAATAACTTGTAATTTTACACATGCAGCTAGAATGCTGATTCTAAGTGCAAAACTATGACATTTCAACAGTTACAAAGGCATGTGACACCAAACATAGGTCACTCATTTAATTTAACATTTTCGATTTTGGTGGTTTTAAATCCAGTTGCAGTTAGGCTTAAGCTGCTGACTCCATAGCATTTTTGTTATAAGCATTGTTTTTGGGCTCTTCATTTCCCAGATTTTGTAGGCACACAAAACTCCATTCTGCCAAATGTCTGCTGGTGTTCAGTGAATATTTTGCACATATTGCAATGTTTGAAATAGGCACTTTGGCTTGCCTTCAGAGAAACACAGGGTGGTTTTAAACTGCCGGCTTTTGGATAGTGGTGAGCACTGGTACTGCACCCATTTTTGGGATTTAAGAAAATGAATTCCCCACAATTCTAGGTTGCATTTGGCAATCAGCATTGCCATTCCCAATGGTTTCAGACTACTGTGTGGGTAGTCCAATGGTGGTTTTAGGCAGTTTCCTTCTGTGCCCATAACATCGGCAAAAATGGGTGGCAGCCTATTCTTCCTGCATTTCCCTGTGCATTTTCTGGGAAGCTCTGGCCATCATGATGTTTTCATGTCAGTACTGCACAGTTTTGAGGTAGGGCTAGGATGCATGGGTAAATACATCCCACAATACACACCAATTTACTAAAATAAATGGTGATGGCATTTATAGCTTTACCTGAACTCATCAACTATTTTTTGATGGATAAAACACGTCAAGTGACCACAGTAAATAAGCAAACTTATATGCATGCTTCCAAGGGCTCGTCAATTAATCCCAACAGAGCAGTCAGTGAAAATAAGTACGATGATACATTGACAAGCAAGTCCCAAAAAATAAAGAAATCAACAACAAACGTGTATGTAACAAAAGACCCAAGACACACCATCCCTGAAGCGAATATAACACCAGTACTAGATGTATCTGGGAAAGATATAGGAGTTTACAACGTGGAAAATGGTGGTGTGACTGTGATAAGCGACGATGAAAACTCAACATTTGTTGAGAAAATATTGAAAAGAAAAGAGAAAAAACAAAGAAAAAAACAGGCTAAAATGACAAAGGCTAGTAATGTGACCTTGTGTAAATTCCGGAGAAATATGGATATACGCGAAGTATGGCCGGAATGCCAAACAACAAATAAAAATAAGAACGTACAAGTCCTAAGTAAGAACAGCGTTACTGTCACTAATGACACATCTACTAAAAATTTGACTGGTATCATTGATGAGAATGGTTTATCCCCCCGTCCTGGGTACAGCGAGGGGACATCTATGCTTTCTGAGATAATGAAGAATAAAGCTACCTCAGAAAGGATAGATAGTAATCTACGTGCGCTTGAAAGAGGTGTGTAAGATATCTTTGACATCTTCAAAAATCCAGAGGCTTCATCCAGACCAAACACTCCAGTTAATAAAATTAATTCGGAAGCCATGGTAGCCAACATTCAGCTGGTCTCTAACACTGAAAATAGAAATTACATTCCACATGGATATAAAAGTGTAAACGTATCAACTGGCCCTTCTGCAATGATAATTGAAAATAACTCTATGGAATCAGAGGTTAAATCTAAATGCAGTAACTCCATAGTAAATGAAGATACTAGCAAAGTAACAATAAATGGTGTAATGATACCAACGGAGGCTCTGAATAACATTGTCATGAAAGATTCTAAACTCAATGGTGAAGCTATAAGCTCAATTATTGAAGATCTATTGAAACAAAAATGTAACGAAGCAAAAAGCAAGAATTCTAATACGATGGATACACCAAAAAGCAATGTGCATAGTACGAACAGCACTAGTGAACGCTGTTTAGAAGGCAGACTAGATGACTCACAAGTATTTAATACCGTGCAAGTACAGGAAAAGACAATAAACAATATTACACACAAAAAAACAAGTGTTGATTGTGAGATGTCTAGCCCTAATGCAGCAAAATTGCCACAATTGAATAGTGCTGACATAAGCACACTTATAGAACATATTTTGAATCAGAAACTCAGTGAAGCAAAACGCATGGTGACTAATCTAAATCATTCTGCTGACATACTTAGAACAAACGATTATTCATTATATAAGGAACCTGTAATCAACTCCACGCAAAATGGTGGATATACCTCTGCATCCAATTATTGGAACAAAGATGCTAAGAGACCTGTAACTCAAAATCTAAGACGTCTTGCCGTTCCAAATGTACCAAGCCTTTTAATATACTATGTGTTTGATGAAGGAGGACCAAGCTCACTTAACAGACATTACCTCTTATCTTTATTTAGCGAAATACCTGACTTAAGATTAATATCATCTGCTGATATCCAACTTGTGGACTTCATTCATAATGAGAGATAAGATTATGTTAGATTGATTATAAACTGACCACTGGTAAGGACATTAAAATTAAAGGAGGCGGGAGCCTTACAAAAGAGAGGCTTTGATGTATTGCAATTTCAGGATGTTGTGCGTAGTGACGCTCTTAAAAAATCAGGAGTTTAACACACATATGCCAGTGGTCTCATGTAATAGAAGTGATGCCCAGATACCGGTAGATAAAGAATATGATAGAACAGCACTAGTGGAAGCAAGGTCTCACTTGATCGACATGCAGGAATGGAGGTCTCTTGCAATGTCACTTAGAGAATCAATAGATAATTTAAATTCGGCGAAGAAACCGCTTTAGCCAATATGAGAACTTTAGCATTGTCTCTTGGAATACAATGGGTTACTCACAAATGGTTACAAATAAGGAACTTGTGAGTTCACTAGAGGAGTACGACTTTGTATTATTACAAGAGACATGGGCAATTGAAAATTTGTTGTGGGATGGCTATGGTGCCATAAATCTGAAAGCAAATAAAGGCTCATCTTGTCGCCCCAGTGGAGGTCTCTTAATGGCGTACAGATCAGATGTAAATTTCACCATGATGTCCAATCAGCTGATAATGGATTGCGTGATAATTGGAACCTTTAAATTAAAAACAACCCCAACAGCCATAGATATTATGATAATTAATAATTATTGGAATGCAGTGTCACGCACAAATGAACAGTTTATCGGTCTGTTGGATTACCTAAATTGCAGGATAGCGGACTGGCTTGAATTATATCCAATGGGGGCACTTTTATTAGCTGGTGATCTGAACGCTGACTGCAATCTGGAGATTCCTGACGCTACTTGGGTGTTAGCATCATTAAGAGCTAATTCTACCTCAGCAACAAAGTATATAGAGGTTGCCTATGGCTGGAATTTGCCTCAAATTGGGGAATGCAACCAATGTATAACACCACTCCTACTTGGCAATCTAGAGGTTTGAATTCAATTCTAGACTATATAATAGTAAGCAATCATTATATTGAAGTTAGATGTAATCTGAAAGTTCATGGTATTAAGGAAAGTGATCATGCAATGATGTCAACATGTTTTCCCTGGTATAAACAAAATCTGATGACAGATTTATGTGATGTACGCTTGGAAATTAATGTAGCAGGAAATAGGGTTAAATGGACCAGTCATAACCTAGAAAAGGTTAATTCTTTACTATTACATGACTATCAGATTTATCCGCTTGAGTAGAAATTGGTAACCTACTCCGGTGGAACTTTCAAAGATTATATACAACAATCGTTAGACAGAACAAATGTAAGGAAAACATATGATAAAAAAATAGCACGTAAGAGTATTCATGTGTTTGATAAAGAAATAAAGGAAAGAAAGTCACAACTGCGTAAAGAGGTGCGTAGTATAAAAAAATCAAAGTATACCTCAGACGAAATTATAAAAAAAATCAAGCATTGTAAACAAGTATATAAAAATTGGATCATATCCCATCGGAGCACATATGGCTCAAAGAGATGGTGAAGCAATGATATCAGCTATGGAAGGTGATAGTACTCGCAAAATGTGGTCACTCATAAATGGCACTGAAATTACGCAGTTGCAGCTCTCAATGAATCCGATAGCAGGAGACGTATGGGTGAAATACTTTGAGAATTTATATAACTGTTCAAATGTGAAGGAAATTATCAACTATAATAGCATCCATGCATGGGTTTTGGACATTTCAACAAAGAACATCTTGAAGTATATTAGAAAGGCAAAAGGGCTGTCCACCCCTGGTCCAAATAATTTATCATACACTACTTTAAAACATAATAGTGACTTATGGGCCAACCTATTGAACTGCTTTTTTAACCAGATCATAAGGGATAAAATTATTCCGATATCTTGGAAGTTGTCGTATGCAATCCTAATATTCAAAAAAGGTAACCGACTTAGCCCTCTAAACTACCGACCAATTATGCTATCAGATGTTGAACCAAAAATATTTACTGAAATAGTCCTGGAAGAAATAAATAAATGGATTAACATCAATAATATCCTGGATATAAGACAAATAGGTTTTAGACAATCAATGGGAACGGCTATGGGAGGTTTGATAGTAACAAGTCTGCAGGAGAAGGCTAAGACGAAAGGTAATCATGCCCTGTATATTGCATCCATGGACCTCTCCATGGCCTTTGATAAGGTTTATAGACATATACTGTGGAGGACTCTTGATGATCTAGGAATGGATAAAGGTCTATTAGAACTCATAATAATGCTATATACAGATATTGTATTGAAAGTACGCCTAAGTAATAAAGGTGACTTATCCGAACAAATTATTGTGAACAATGGACTGCGTCAGGGCTGTAGACTTGCTGCTACATTATTTAATCTATATGTATCCCGGGTAGGTAAAATTCTGGATACTAGCGGTTTAGTCTCCCCGAAGATTGGTAATACAACCATAAAGTGGACTGCATACGCAGATGACTTTCTCCTGTTTGATGGAACCCAAACAAAACTGTGATTTATCAAACAGGGACCAAACCACTGAAACAAGAATCTTTGGTAATGTTTTGTGGTGGCATAAAAATAAAAAATCAACCGATTTTGAAATATTTTGGTTATACATTCTCCAGTACACATACACTTAGCTAAATGAAGAAATAACTCAAAATGAAAGCATTATGCACTGCGAATCAGATGCTAATAATAGAAAGGAGATATGGAAAATTTACTTTAAGCGCTTGTATTCTATTCTACCGCACAAAAGCAATCCCAAAATTGGCTTACGGCCTTGAATTCTGTTCAAATGATTTGTTACCATATCTAAAAAACATTGAAGCATGTATATGACGTAAGGTATTGAGACACTTACCGAAATGTATTCCTATGGAAATGATACGCTATGAACTAGGATTGACATCGTTACAAAGTATAGTATATCGCAAAACACTAAGTTTACTGCGTAAGTGTCTTTTTGGCGAAACAAACTCATTGTATCAAACTCTGGGAAAGGATCTAGATGGAGTTTTTATGAAAGATCTAAAAAAGTTATGTGATAAGAAATTATTGGATCTCGGACTTACAAATGAGACCTTAATAGTGAACCCACGGAAAGTAAACAAATTGATAAAAGCATATGACTGGCTAGAGAACAACGTGGTGGTTCTAAATTCGTCTTTATGTACACAGTTAATCTCCTTTTGGAAATGGTACGCAGTACCAGAGAAATACTTAATGAAATATCCATCGAGATCCTTTCGTAACTCAACAATGAGATTCCGGTTTAACGTTTTGAATACCTATGAGATACAAAGCATTTGTGCCAAAAATGAGATGATTTACAAAACTTGCAGACATTGTAATATACCTGATACAAAGGAATCACTATTACATCTGTTATTGATTTGTCCAAGACTGATGAAGCAAAGGATTGAATATTTCTCAAAATTTGTTAATGATACATCAAATGTAAATAGAGAAAATATTTGGTACGAGATGCTTCACGGTAACTCAACGATAATGAAAATACGAGTTAATGAATTCTTGAGGATAATATGTGATGTAACATGAATTACTGAAATATGTGAAACTAACTGAAGGATTATATGAGATATGTTATGAATTACTTTTATAAGTACTGTTTAAAATGATGAAGTTTTACGTGTTTTAATGTGATGTAAAATGGTCTTTTAATGTTTGGTAATTTTAATAAAGGTTGTTTGTTTTAACAAAGTGAATTATTATCTTAAGGTATACACTTTAGTTTTTATAGGATTGTAATGAGTATGATTAGTTTGTTTGTATTGGTTTAAATTGTGCATTTTAAAAATGTTTTGTAAAAAGAATTTCATGAATAATTTTGTAAAGGTTTATAAAAACCAAAACAATAAAGATAATAATAATAATAAAAACTACTCAGTCTATCAACGTAGGAAGGATGAAGGGCTGAACTGGCCCTGTCACGCTCAAACGTGTACCTGCGGGTTGCAAAGAGCCGTCAGAGACTAGGGGATCACTTATCTCACAGCGGTGACAAATTCAGCTCAGAGGATTCTTGCTTCAGACATGTGGGCACGTATGTATGGGGTTTATAAAGTGCAAACCTAACTGCAAAGCAATGGAGCGCTGTACAAAGTGGACCACCCAGGCATTACAAGTAGTAGGACCCTCTTCCTGCTCCTACCTGCAAGGCTAAGAACCTTGGTGTCATCTTCGACTGCAGCCTCTCCTACTCTCCTCACAACACTGATGTCTCTAAGAAGTCAAAAACTATCAGCTGCAGCTCCTCAGAGGTATTCTTCCTTTCCTCACTTTCCCCCAGAAGCTCACTGTCTCCGGAGCACTGGTCCTCTCTAGACTGGACTATTGCAACAGCCTCTTTCTAAATCCTGCTGCCTCAAGCCCCGGGATCGTATCTCCCCAGCTCTGAAATATCTTCATTGCCTTCCAGTGGCAGCAAGGATCAAGTCCAAGACACTGTGCATTGCCCACAAGGCTTTCTGGTGCCTGCAACCACACTACCTCCAACTCTCTCTTCGTAAACATCTCCCTTCTCAAGCTCCCTGCTCATCCACCTACAACTCTCTGAGGGTAGTTGCTTTTACAAGCAGGGTGTTGGGGGCAGATCTATTTCCTCGGCTGGGGCCTCCCCCTGGAACAGCCTCCCTGCCTCTCTCAAACTTGAGCAGAACCACGTCCAGTTCTGGAAGCAACTCAAGACCGTCCTCTTTACTTTCGCTTTCTCTCTTCCTCTCCCCTGCTGAGAACCTGTCTGCTCCACACACTGGTAACCTGGCCACCCTTTGAACTTGGGACCATGTCTCTGCATGTCCAGTTGCACCTCTCACTGTCTCTTGGCTCCCCCAGCACTTGTGGTCTGTATCTGTAATCCTGCAGTCCCTTCTCCCTGTACTTATGAGCCACCCCTTGTCTGCACTTTCTGATTTATCTGCACTGAGTCACCCGCTGGCTGCACTTTTTGACTACCTCCACTTCTCCCTCCCCACCCCCTTCCCTTCCACTTCCCTGCACTTGTGTGATCTGAATGAAACAAGGCCTAGTAAGATTGTTGCTTTGTCCTCCCTCTGTTTCCCCCTTCTTGTTTTGTCATGCCTAGAAACACTCATGTACAGGTGCATTATAAATGATGCCATACCATATCAAGGGGTAGCGGAAGAGATGGGTAGGTAGCGGGGACTAAGAAGATAAGAACTCAGTGCAGAGATCAGTCATTGATGAGATGTTCTTTCAAGGGTAGGGTCTTCAGGTCCTTCCACAAGGGTAGTATGGAGGGGCTGGTCTTATCTGCATTGGTAACATGTTCCGGAGACAGGGTGTATGGAAAGAAAATGCCTGTTTCCTTTTCTGTTCCGTCTTGCAGTTCTTTGCTTCCTCCCTGATGATGCTGTGGCTTCTAATGATGGCTAACCTCCGGAGATGGTGAGTTTCTCGGTCAAGTAGATTTGTAGGAGATAAAAGTAATTTTGAACATGATGAGTTCTTAAAGGCGGAGCCAGTTCAGCGCCTTGAGGACGGGGCTGATCTGATCAAATTTTCTTCGCACGATAACGAGGCATGCTGCAGGATGCTGGAGAATTTTCAGAGGGGTCATGGGGGCATCTAGGACTCCTTCGAGTAGGGCCTTGATACGTCCAGACTGGAGATGATAAGGGCTTGTGCAGCAGTTCTGAAACTCGGGGCAGGTATAAAAGGCTCAACTTTACAGAGAAGAGTAAACCTTGACCATGCTTCTTATGCCTTCTTGGTGTTGTGTTTTGAATTAAAGGTCACAGTCAATAGTAAAGCCAAGAGAATTTACACTGTGTGAGAGTTTTGCACTGGAAAATAATTTAACGCCTGTTAAAATGCCAGTGATTGAGTGTGTGTGTATCTCTTGAGCTTCATATCAGTCAACCATCTCAGAAATTGTGCATGCTTATTGGGGTTCCCTGGCAAAATTCATTTGATCTTTGTAAAGGTGAGCCTCAGGTAAGCGGTTAACATCCAGGCTTGGATAAGATACAGCCAAAGCTTAAGTCAATAGACGCCATGTATGCAATTGATATTTAGGTAAAGCTATTTGTCGTCTATAAATTGGTGTTTCTTGATTTTGCTGTTGCAAGGAGTTCCCCCCAGCGGTTCCATGTAGAGATTGAAGATAATAGGGGACAAGATGGTGTAATGTGCAACTCTGCAGCTTACTGTCCGGAGCTGGCATCTGTTTGGGCCCATCTGCATGAGAGGTATGAGGCAAATGGCTGCAGGAATGTTCAGTCGAAGACCAGGCACATGGGGTGAATGTTAGGAGGGCTTCATGCTCAGCAGTATCAAAGGCAGCAGAGAGGTTGAGAAGGATGAGTAAGCAGAGGTCTCATTTTCCCAGGACCCTCTTCCACCTCTTTTTTCTTGGCTGTTCCGGGCCGTCCCGTTGTGAACAAGACATGCACTTGGGACCTCCCCCAGGGCTCTACTGCCTATGTCGTTGTTATACTTCCGTATCCAGGCCTTGTGTACTGTCTCACTCCCTCAGGCTCCAGGTTTTTTGCCTTGTTGCCTAGCTCGTACCCTCATTTGCACTTACCTGTTAAACTGCATGGGTAATTACTGCAGTGTTTGCCTAGCCTGTGCTAGAGGGTCTGTAATGCACTGTTGTTGTATACGTCTTTTTTGTATCTGTATTTACCATGCACTTTCCCCTCTTCCCTCTGATTGATCTTATCTGATCTCAATGTGACATGACTATGAATGTCAGAGCCTCCATACCCCCTTTAGACTATTGACATCTAGGATTGGCTGCTTTCACATAGAGTGTCTTACAAATCAACTATATATTAACCCTGCTATATGTCTTTTTTTGTTTGATTTCCTTTATGTTATTGTACCTTTATGTCAGAATCGCCCAAAAAATATATATTGACTGACTGAAATAAACAAATGAGAATGAAAACATATGTCTCTGTGGGTGGGATTTGCATAGGTCTGTGTGTTGTGTGGGTAGCTTGAATGGGTGTTTGTATGTGTGTGACATGTATGTGTGTGTGAGAGTTTGGTGAGGGGACACATGTAGTGCTCCGACTAAACCCTCTCCATATGACCTTGCACAAGGGAACAGGGTTAGTGAGAGCAGCATCATGAACATATTCTACATAGCAGTGCTGGCATATCTTGGTCACAGGCTAGGCAACATGATCAGGTTTTTATGCTTGCATTACTGACAATGGGCAATGCTGGCATATATTGGGAACAGGAAGCATGAACATGTTTTACAGTGGCAATACTGCTATATTTTGGACAAGGCCAATATGAAAGCATCCTCTTACAGTGACATACTGGCATATATTTTGGCACACCATGAGCATGTTTTAAAGTGGCAATATGTGCATCTAGTGGGTGCAGCCAGCATATAATTGTGTACCTACAGTGGCAGTACTTGCATGTATTACAGGTCAATACTGGCAAATAATTGTCATAGTTCCAAGCATATCAACATGTTTTATGGGCAATACTGACATATAATTGGCAATGCTGACATATATTGGGCACATCCAGCATGGGCACATCCTCAGAGTGGTAATACTGGTATATATTGGGCACAAACAACATGAAAGCCTATTCTTACAGTGGTCTACTTGCATATATTGGGAACAGACGACATGAACATGTAACAGTCGCAATACTGGCATTCATGGGGCATAACCATCATGAACGTGTGTTCTTACAATGGTTAAATGGTTGTATAGTTGGCACTGGCAGCATGCAAATGTTTTCTTATAGAGATATGCTGGCATATATTGGGCACAGCCACATGCAAATGAGTGCTTGCATTGGCTGGATGGTATATAATAGACACAGACAAGATGAACAGATGATTACAGTGGGTATGTTGGTGTGAGGAGTTCAACCATCTGCACGGTGGGTGTGTGTTGTGGGTGTGCGCTCGCCTGGGCTTTTTTGAAATGTTTAATGAAATTGAATGATGATAAATGAATCTCCCGAAAATTTGTGGGACTAATCAAAACTCATTTTCCTATGCTCAATGCATGACATACACATAGATCTGTGTACTCTGGTGGACCCAGCCTACAGGCGCCGCCCCCTGTCATATTTAGCTGGAATATGACAGCCAAGAGTACATCAAGGCATCTTACAAGGGGAAAGCAAAACCTTCCTCCTGCCATGACCATCCTAATGAACTAACCAAGGCTCCATGGTTCCGTCCTATCCTTTGTCAGCTCTGCTGGTGGCATCTTTGCATAGTAATCAGAGTTAATTCAAACAGGCCATGCCCCCGCCTGGCGGCAGGACTAAGGACAGGAAAACCCCAACAACCTTTGATATGCACTGTGTCAACCTGAAGCCAGCTCCGGCCTTTCAGTATCGAGGGCAGTGACCTGTCATGTCTGGCACAGCTTGTTACAGTAGTCATCGCCGCAGGGGGACCCTATTCAGAAGGTATGAATATGTGGTTTGGCAGCAACCAAAAGTCTGGTCTTGCCGCAGCTTCAAGGGAGACCTGCTGCTTTAATCAGGAACCAGAGAGATCCTTTGATGCACAACAGACAGGAAGATGGGTGGGACCTAGTATGCCGTGTTTCACCACTTTATTTTTTCTGTTGCAAAGCACTCTGGTTATGACCTCGTGTATACAGGAGATTTTGGGTGGCGACCCAGGATTGTTTCATTAAGGTAAGCTGAGCCTATACCAATCACTGTGGCTCATTTGGCTTTAAAAGAGGGTTGATCCCCTCTTTTGGGCAGATCATTTGAAGACTTTGCAAGGAGTAACAAGAAGAACTCCTTTGGATACTGGCTGAAGATAGAGTCTGCCTTACAGCTTCCGCTAGTGAAGGAAGGCCAGGATTTCCAAAGAGGGAACCATGATCCCTCCCCAAAAAATCTCCCAGGGAACAGAAGGAGATACTGAATCCACACCACCCTCCAGGAGCTCCAGAACCAGTGCCCAGCCAGCACACAGTGTGCCCTGCTAGGCTCTTCAAGCAAGCTTACTGGGTGGGAAGTGCCAGGGTGTCTCTGAACCAAACCCAGGACAAGGCAGTTGTGTGGGAAAATAGTTATTTGTATTCCCGCCTGTGTTCAGAAAATAACTTTAAAGCAAAATGAAACACCAGAACAGAATTTTGTCTTGTACTCAGAGACACAGGTTTTTATTATAGCTGCAGCTAACTCCACATGGTTGTACAACCTGCCATGTGAACCACCTGCCCTCTCATTATCTCTGTGTGTCTGCTCTCCCACATTCATAAGGAGAGCATTTATACAATTTACAGTTAGTGTAGTCTTACAAAGACCCTGGCTAAATCGGAACTCCGGCCTGGGCGTCAACTTACTCTCTCGCAGGTGTTCCTTGGGTATATAACATGATAAACTTGTTCTCTAAGTATAAGTGAGCAGCTGAATCCATACATAGGCATTCCAAGTTACTGCAAGCTCAGGATTTCTAAAGCAAGACATGTTTGCAGTTGTCTGTTTTAGAGAACCTATGTCAAAACCAGCTTCCAAAGCCTACAATATTTAACACATAGCTCACAATCGATCCTTTTTTTACATAGTTCTCATAAATACCTAATTAATCTGCCATGTCTATAGCTAGCATTTCTCTAATTATGTTTTCTTGCATAGTACAACATTTGTAGTGGATCTAAAGTTGCCTGTAATCTGTGACAGGAAGGCATTGGAGACGTGAATTGCTATACTAAACAAGGACAGTGCTACATAACATTCCAGTAGTAACCTACTCACCTAATCTAAAAACATTTAGTATGACCAGTACTGCAGGCACAACCCCTTGACACACCTTTTTCTCTTCTTTGCACAAATCCTCTCTGGGATGAAATAGCTATATATGTGGTATTGGCAGAGCTTATTATGGAGCAAAGCGAAACAGCAAAGTAAAATTCCATCAGGACATATATTATGGAGCCAAATTGTTCCTTGGAGCATCCCTTTTCACCCCTAGTATTGTGATTCCTCTGTTGATCCAAAATTGTCCTTTGAAGAACAGCAATGATGCATGTGTCCAATGTTTGAGCAGAAGCAGTATCTTTTTAGTACCAGACAGATCAGGCAATGGTGTGAGTAGAAAAGGATGAAGCAAAAAAGCATAGATCCAAAACCAGCAACCACAATATTTTTACTGCAGTCTGAGTGGTGAGCAGTGTTTGCGATGCCCTTTTTCAACTGGGCTTCAGTCCTGGCGCTGACAAATACCCATTCACCAGCTTGGATGCTGTGACCTGTCCTCTTCAAAAGATATTTTAGGACCTGTTTGCAGAGAATAGACAAGTGTTTAGCTAACTCTTACAGTAGTTGATTAACAACAAATAAAGCACATGTTTTGGTAGATGGGCGGCCCATGACTACCTCATGAAGAGAACATCCAAAAATGAAATGCCACCATTTAACAATTTATATATTGCTGCTGCTCCATACAGTATATGGTTGACCAAATCGGGGTAAATACTCATCTATGTATTTTTAACAATGCTCACTGCAGTACTGTTCTATCTGGAAAATTATTCTGGTTATTTGCTAAATATACATACTGTCACTAACATATTATTACTAAGAAATGTCTCTTTGACAGGGAGGCAACCTTAATAAACTCTAGCTGTAATGCTTCAAAATAAATTCAGGTAGCTAAATGATGACTTTTTTTTCTTTTGGGCTTCCTCACTCTCACCAATGTTACAGGTCACACATACTAAACAGTTCTACAATATACAACCATGGCTGATCTTAAGTTTTAGTGTTACTCTCCACTTGTAGTGAGCAACCCTACACATTCCTTCTGCATCTACATAACATGGAGCCTGAACATAGAACAACATTAAAGGTAAATACATATGTAGTCATTTCCATTTTTTCTCATCTTACATTTCTTAGCCAATAACCATCTACATATTTCTCAGTCTGTTTCCATTTCTGAAGCTCTTGCTCAGCGGCTTCTGCCTAAAAAGTTTTCACTATCTCAAGAATATTTATTGACATATAATTTCCTCTGGCTGCATCATGTGTGTAATATACATGTGTAATACAAGGGACTGTATGGTTGCTTTTGCAATTTGGTCAACAAAAGCATTGCTTTTAATTCATCTTATGGGAGGGGTAGCAAGGTACCAGGATTTAGAGTATCACAACGCTACATGGTAATGTTTGAAGCTAACATTGTCAGCTCATATCTATTTAACCTGACATTTTTCATGTGCTGTGGTTTCGTTTCATTCAATAAAATATCAATTACATGTGGCACATACAATGTTACTTGGTGTCTCAATATGTTTCATAGAAAGGGCTGCAGCTGCTACACCCCGTAAACAACTTGGATGTGCTTTTGCCACTTTGTCCAATGTAGAAGAAAAATATGCACACTGTCTGTTTTCCCCCCTTGCTGTTGAGTTAGTACAGATAATGCACGGCCGTGCTTTTCATGCACAAACAACATAGATCAGGCGTGCCTAAAAACAGGTAAATTACATAAAACTGATATTACAACATCAACACTTACATTTTCTTGCAGAGCAGCATTCCATGGCAAGGGTTCTGGGGTGAGTTGGAAATGTTTTAGCAAATCCATTCCCAACAGATTTAAAACACATTTATTAGTGACAACAAGCTGAGCTCTGCTATATATAGGACCTATACTTAACTGTACAGGATCAGATATTTGGACTTTGGACTTTGGTCTTTGGCCTGGCTATTGTTCTATGGTCATCTTCATAATGTTTCCTAGCTGAATAATTCTGGCCTTGCCTAGGGTGAAAATCTTTGGCATAGTGATTGGCATATTACCTAGTGTGAGACACCAAAGGGTGTCTCACCAACCAGTCACTATTGGGTCCAGACCCCGGGGGTGGACCAGTGCAGGAGGATTACCTGGATGGGGGAGTCCCTGGGTAATGGGAGTGGGGCACCGGAAGAGAGACGCAGTATCCCTGTTCGCATTGTCCTGTAGTACACCCTCTTTCCATTTTCTATCTAAGAACATTACCCCCCGCTTTCCTAAACACACTCTGCTACATGGGCCACACCCTAAAAGAGAAGACAGACTAACACATGGCCAGTCTGACATGTCCCAGTATCAGGGTGAGGCAGGGTCAGGCATTTGATCCTAACGACTCACACCTGAATCCTATTACCTTTCCCCACTGGGATAAAAGGCAGAGCATGAGTGCACCCGTAGAGTAAGGCGAGAAGGGCAACCAAAGCAAGCAAGACTAGCAGAACAGAAGGGCAAGAAATCCCGCGAAGGAGATGCAAAAATGGAAGCAGAGCAGACGGGACCAGGAGGCAAATGAGAGGGTGCGGTCCTACCAGCTGCGGGATGAAAGTCGCTGCAGAATCCCAAAAGGGCAAATCCGTGCTACTGCAGAAGGTCACGGCGGAGGAAGCGAGCCATGCTAGGCCAAAAGCCTTGACTAGACATAAGGTCTTGATAAACTGGCAAACCGGCTTGTGTTGATAAATGAAAAGGACATTAACGTTTGAAGTGCTGGTTGGGTTGTCGAGAAACTGCAAGGGAATGCTGAAGCACTTGAGAGTGTAACTGAGAGAGGAGGCGAATAGTAAAAGTGGTCATATGAGGGTAAAGTCAAGGGTACAAGCCCCCCATACAGTCGAAAGTCTTTGACAAAAGGTGAAATGAAGTATAAAGCTAACCTAAGGACTTACAAGCCCTGTGATGTTGGCTGAGAACTTCAGATACCAGAAGTCCTTGGAAGAGGAGGCGGTATAAACCTTTGAACTGTATCAAGTATTGTGGGTTGCACGTAGGACGGCAGCCGTGAGAAAGAGAAGCCTGATTGTTAAGTAAAGACACTTGCTACAATATAACAGAGTGAACCAGCAAGACGCGATCACCTATCGGAAGTCTCTGTATTGAACTATCAAGCACTTTGAAGTGAAAGCGTGAAAGATTGCAAAGTAACAAGTGTGATGCTAGAGGTTTTAAGGCTCGCGCCCGATCGAAGAAAGCCAGAACTGCCCACAGAGAAAGGTTTGAGCCCAGAGGAGGTGGACTTGAGTGAATTGTGAAAGTGAACCAAATATTTGTTTAAAAAGACATTAAGAGATCCTGAGTGTTATACGTTAGTAGAACTGGTACAGTTAACTGAACTGAGATTTGAAGGCTACAGTGAACCTGACAGAAGGATGCCAAGTGAAAGCAAGGGAAAGTGAATCCAGCATTTTGATAAAGTGACTGAATAGTGGTGTAAAGATGAAGGTCAACCCAACGAAGGGGTACCATGAGAAAGCCGGGGAAGAGGGGAATCCTGCATGGTGAGAGACTGAGAAATGATTTGTGATGCCTGCAAAAGACATTGATTTGAGGGATCCTGCCTTTTCTGAAGAAACTGCTTCCTTATGCCTATAGGCTCGAGGGGTGCTCACAGTCTTGCCACTGTTCCGCCGTGAACCGTGATGTAACGTAGGGGAGAGAGTGCACTAGTTCAGCAATCCTGAACTACCAAAACCCTTTTGGGCATTTCAGTTTGCACTACACTCTTTCGTTATAGAAGATTTGGCAATAGGTTTATTAGTATAGGCCATTTAGTTTTGAAACGACACATCTAGGACAGCATTTTCTTTACTTTGATAGTCTTAGCTTGCTCCCATCTTAGATTTAGGTTTATTCTCAACCATATACTGTTCAATAAACACCATTGTGCTGTACACCTTGTGTCTGTCATACTGCCTTACTTAAATTAGCCATAGTAGTCGGACATGTCATTGTTTTAGATGAGGCAACAATCCCTCTACAAAATGTGAACAAAAAGCTTTCTGTCCCTCTAGCATAGCCATGTCCATTTCACTAAATGAGGTAAAAGTTTTTTCTTTTCATGCAAGATATTTTTCAATGGACTCCCCTTCTTCCCGCCTGCAAACAGTCAATTTATCCCAATTCAATTTCTTGCGGGGAACCACTTGCTGGATGCGTGTTATTAGCAGTGCTGGAAGAACTATTATTTCTTTAGAAAGTTCCCCCTTTCATTCGCTACCTCTGTCAGCTCATTACACTTTATGACATGATCTAAACTGACTTGCATTCTTCATTGGCACCGTATATCTGCTGGCAGAATACATTACAACAACTGATCTATATCTCCCAATGTGAGTGGACCTGTTTTAAGTACCTGGTCTGTCTGGATGTACCACATTTCTGTATTTTGTTTAATATCTGGATAATCTTTGTTAAAAGACAGAAATTCCATATGGTTCCAAGGGACATGAACCTGGTGATTCGGGTTTTCAGTATCAAACCTAGGCACCTCTCACATTGGACATGCTTGAGCTACCATAGACTTTGATGGGGCATTTATGATCCATAATTAATCATGTAACACTAGTTCAGGACAGAATTTTCTCTAGGGTTTATAATCCTTAACTGCTTGGTCTACATCCTCATAAATATCTGGCAGGGGATACACTTCCTCCTTAACGTTTAGCCTTTCATGCAGCTCCCACTCATTATCAAATGTGCGTGCTTTATCTGTTTCAGATTGTGGTTTACGTTTTTGTATCTGTGCTTCTCTCATAGATTTTTTTTCTTGAAAAGTCTTCCCATTGCTTATGTACCTCCGATTGCAGGGGTCTAATGGCCTTTCACCTTTAGCAACTAACACTTCTCTGAAATATCCTATTTTAGCTGGGTCAACAGAGCCATGCACTGGGAATTGCAAATCAGGGTAGTTGGCAGTATATTCATGCCATTATTGCAAAAACAACACTACCCCTCAATCCGTTTTTAATCATTAGCTAGCAGAATTCTCCTCAGCTTAGGTCCATCCATCTTAAAGAACCACACGGGCACAGTGAAGAAGCTAGGAGGAGAGCATCGACAAGCAACTACCAGCGTCCACCTTAAAGGACACTTTTGAGCCAGTCGAGCCCCTCGAGCTGCAACCAACTGCACAACTGACTGTTGTCACACCACAGTCACTCATGCCATCTGAGACGCCTCGACCTGTGCTTCAGACCCACCTACCAGCACTGAGACGATTCCTGACCCTGAGTCGCTGTGTATGCAAGCCGGCAGACTTCCGTCCAGCCTCGCTCGCCAAACTGCCTGCCACCTGATACCTGCAGCTATCTCCCATCTTGAACTCTGTCACAGAAGCTACAAAGTGCCCTGAAACTGACTCTACATTGTTGAGCACCAATACCTTCTACAAGCACTAAGTACATTGTGTTTCTGTCCCCCTGGTCCTTCTCCAAAGGCCCCTATTGACATTTTACGACCCATTGCTCTCTTTGTGTTGAAACCAAGTATCCTTGAACTATTGTGGTTGATTACTTTACTGACTACCCGCCTGTCAGTATCCAGAATGCATCCCTTTTCCTTCTTGAAACTGTCTGTCCTCTGTGTTCCTTTACAGGGTGAGTTGAATATTGTAGTGCACTAGAACTGTCTGTTGAATAATCATAAAGTAGATATTTGTATATAACCTTGACTTGACAGTCCCTTTTATCACTGGGTAATAATTGTATTTCCGCTTTGTTGCAACTAACCAACGACCCACGACCTTGCAGAGATAAGCCTGCTGTTCCGTCCACGTTACTAAAATTGAACAAGGAGGTTTATAATTTGCTTGTGTTTCCAATCTGTTTGGATCCCTTCTGGTGTACTAGAGGTGTGGGCTGTTTGATGGTTAAGAAACCGATATTCATCCCATGATCACTAATGCCCCGAAGTTGATTTGTCACAGTTGGAATATATCTTTGTAATTGAATTTCTTTTTTTATTTATTGTGCTTTTAGTCACACATTGACTTTTTACACAGTTCTTATCAGGAGACAACAAAGGAAAAAATAATACATCATATTGAAACAGCTAATTGATTGCAAAGAGAGGAGGAACAAAAGAGTTTGTGTTTCATATATTCCGTTCACATGGACATTTTTACAAGATTTAATTCATTTGACAGTTTCAGAAGCTCTATTGATATGAAGATTTCCTTACCAGCCGATAGCCTGTGCCAACATTCTTGGGAGTTTAACCACTCAAGGTGGTGCACAAATCTTGCAAAATATTGCTCTCTTTGTGAGAGTGTGCCTAAACAAGTTGTTAAGAGATGTCTTATGTCTTGGGTATAACCTTCGCCACATAAATCGCATTTGCCTTCTTTATATTCAAATTGTTCCCATATTCTCATTGTTTCATTCGTTTTCACCAGATTTAGATGAAAACTGAGAAGTTCGGCACACCATTGGGCGATAGAGAATCTTTTCAAGTATGGCGGTACATAGTTGGTTGTTTTTTCACATATACTGAATGTTTTTGCACTTATAAGATCGCAAAATGAGGTTCTATTTGTAATCCAGTCAGTTCTCAGCAGTGCTCGCTTTACTTTGTCTAGATTGTGAGTCTCGATTTGCTCAGAGTCTCTTTGAACATTGGACAAATATTCACTCTTAAGTATGATTGCGTGATATCTTATATTCTCATACAAAGAGTCTTTACATGGGTCTAGAATAGATCGATAGTTAAGTAATACTTTCCAATCAAATTGTGATTGGAGTGGGTATAGACCTAGTTCGTATCTGAGACGTTCTATAGGGAGTGACGTAGGAGGAGATTGTTTTTCTTCTCCATATTTTTCCATATTTCTCCATATTCGACCTTCTATTAGAGTTCCATCCCTTATAATATAGCTGGTATCACTTTCCCTTTGTAGAACTTTAACAGGGGTAACAGTGAGAATCTACATAGTGACTTAATTCGTTTTTGAGTTGACCTATGTACTGATGGGCACTTGCAGCATGAAAATGTGCTTTACAGGAAAATTCACACATATATTGTTGAGGCAGCTCTCATGCTTTTTCCTTGCACACATGCACCATGAAAATGTGTTGTAAAATGTCCTTGCATGCTGTTGGTGTCGGGCATTTATTGGAGTGTTTCATGTATTCTGCTAAGTAATCAACTGTGAAGTGTATGCATTTCTTTTAACTCAATTTCTCTGAAATTCTGGCTATCATTCTGTGACATTTCAACCTTAAATGCTACTGGCTTGCTTCCTCACACAAGAGACAGCCTATCTTCAATTCAAAGAGGCATCAGGCACAGCTCTGCAACAAATAAGTCAAAACTGAAGTGAAGCTAATATAAATAAATAAATAAATAAATAAATAAATAAATAAGTAAATAAATACATACATAAGGAAAGATGATTTGCAGTCAGAGATAGTCTGTTTACCAGGAGAGAGGCATTACTTATAGGCCAGTTTCCTAACAAGGAACTGAAGGCATTTCACTTCTATTGGTCAGATGAAAAGCCAAGAACATCTTTGTGAACACACCGTGCAGAAGGCACTATAGGGAAGGGGGCACAAGACGATTGGGGTATTTGTGGCGTCTCTCTTTCAAAAATAATCTGATGCACATTTTGGCAATCAACTGGTGGCTTCAAGTTTAAGGAAAGGGTTTGGAGTTCAATTTGAGCTTGTTGCTCTATATTTAAGCAATATGCCCCGACCGGCAGGGGCATTACCGAGTCAGGTAATGCCCCCACTTCAAGGGGTATATTGCTATTAGTAGCCCGGTCCGCAAGATCTGCATGACCAGGGTACTAAAAGCAGTTTTTTCAGTCCTGAAACACTGCAGCGTTTCGGGACAGAAAATAAAAATAAAATAAAAGACTAAGAAAATGGCCGCCGGAAAGGGAAAACGGAGTCCATTTTCCCTTTACATGGCAGCCATCGGGAGAGGACGCGCTGGGAACAGAAGTGTTCCCAGCATGTTTGCTCCCAAAAGACGCCAAAGAAGAAGGTAAGTGGGGTTGGGAGGGCAAGGGAGGAGGAGAGGGAGGGGAAAAGAAAAAAAATAGACGTACCTGAATTCCTGGCGGGGGACAAAGGCAGTCTCCAGCCGTGTGGAGGCTCAGAGCGGGGATGGCCCCGGTCCGAGCCTCTACACAGCTGGAGGTTGCCATGCCACCCGCTATGGACAAAGGAGGCAGAAGGTAAGTGGGGTGGGGAGGTGGGAGGAAAGGGAAAAAAACATACTTGAGTCCCTGGCGGCAGGCAAAGGCAGCTTCTCAGCCGTGTGGTGATTCGGAGCAGGGCTAGCCCTGCTTCAAGCCTTCTCATTGGCTGAGGGGCTGCCACACCCCCGCTAGGAACAATGGCCGTGGAATCTCAGACGAGGGAATCCCGGCGGGTAATGTCCCGGCGAAGGCCAATCAGAATGCTTGTTTCATTCTGATTGAGCCCTCGCCGGATACTAATAAAGTGTAAGCAGTCACATTTAGCAAACGCAGCAGTCTTCTTTCGCTCCAGCATGTCGCAAGTCCACTGTTATGCTATAGATGAGCCCCACCTGAAAGTTAATGTTTCTCATGGTGTCTACTGGAGGCCATGATAAAAGCCAATTTATAGAACACAAAGAGTCCACAAAAAATGCAATGGCCGCCGCTCGTAGGACCGTCTTCTATGGCTACTCTGAGGTCACCTTAAAGAGGGCATGTTTCCCGTTTGCCCTCCCCCAGAGATGCCAATGCCACCAGCTGGCACCTGGCCAGCAAGCAATCCATGTAACCATTCGAGGGTGGTGCTGTAAATCCAATCAAAACCAAGACCGAGTTTCCATCGGCCTGTTCCATCAACCAGAAGCAGAGCAAGATTTGGTGCCAGAGAGGGTTCCTCATGGAGCACTGCTCAATGTCACTTCACTCATTTGAAGGCAGGGGAGGGACACATTGGGATAATAACAGGGCACGATAGTTGGAGACACCCCCCACCTCTTCTCTCAGCTTCACCACTGTAATGACCAACACCGTTAATTGCCAACCCATACAAGCCATCTAACTAGATGTTGTGTTATCTTCCTATACTTTTGTACTGTGCTAAATCATAGTAAAATCATAGTACTAAATCATAGTGCTAAATCATAGTACTTTCAAAGGCCCAAATCCTTGTCAGGAGCATGTTTTGCCCCTGCAAGTGGTAAACAGACCATAGTCTGCTGGAAAGAAAAGCACGAGAAAACATCTACCTATTTGAACACCAACCTGTTGCACACTCATCCAGTCTACCACCCCACTAGCTGCCCTTATATCTGCCTACCACTGCCGGCTCATCAAAGGGGCTGCATACATTGCAGTAAAGGAGCTTGTTCCAAGACAATGGGAAGCATCACCAGACATTGGTGGCGTTGTTATTAGTTCTGTCAGGTCAGTTTCAATGTCGTGAAACTGACTTAAAGGCATGTCTTTCTTCTCTGTCTGACCACTTTAGGATTTCTGGGTCAGCAGAGGATATGGGATGCAGGGAATTTAGCAGGAGAACACTTGTACATGTAGAGTTCTTGGAAAGAGAGGTGGGCTATAGGGCATGTTTATATTGGGCAATTATATCAAATGGGAGGTGACACTAAGGGCCCGATTCATTGAATGGGGTGCAGAAATGATGCAAGGGGTACGCGCCGAGAAGGATCCTGTGCGGGGCATGGCACAGAAAACAAAATTGAGCTCCCCGCGTATTTATGGATTCAAAGGCACATTACTAGCCGACATGCAAGTAAAAACAAGCTGTGTGAGGAACGCCCACAACACGCCCCCACACACACCGAAAAGGCAAGCTAAGGGCCAAACCAGGCGCAAGCCTCCGAATCCACCCCTGAAACACCATCCAGTACCCCTGTGAGAAGGCGCACCCTCCCCCGCAAGCCCAGGCTGTACCCCAGCAAAATCACCCACCTCACCTCACAAAGCCAGACTGCACACCAGCGTAATCACGCACTTCACCTCGCAAGCTCAGACGGCACCCTTGAGAAAATGCAGGCCCTCCCTCGCAAAGCCAAACTGTACCCCAGCAAATTTGCACGTCTCTCCTCTTAAACCCAGGCTGCATCCCAGCGATAACGCAGGTCCTCCCTTGCAAGCCCAGGCTGCACCCCTGCTAAAATTCGGGCCCTCCCTTGTAAGCCCAGACTGCACTCCTGCGAAATCGCATGCCTCACCTTGCAAGCCCAGGTTGCACCCCTGCAAAAACACGGGCCCTCCCTGGAAAAGTCAGACTGCACCAGAAAACGTGGGCCCTCCCGCGCAAGCCCAGGTAGCCCCCTCCAGACTGGCCACCACCCTCCAACCCCCTCACCTGTGACACCCCTCCAGACAGCCCTCTTCAAACTGCACCCCCCAGGCAGCCCCCTCCAGACTGGACAGCACCCCCCAGGCAGCCCCCTCCAGACTGGACACCACCCCCAGGCTGCCCCCTATAGACTTGACACCACCTGCCCAGGCAGCCAACTCCAGACTGAACACCCCCCCAGGCAGCCCACTCCAGACTAGACACCCCCCAAGCAGCCCCCTCTAGACAGGACACCACCCCCAGACCACCTCAGCTGTGACACCCCCGCAGACAGCTCCCTCCAGACTGGACCCCCCCACAAACAGCCCCCTCCAGACTGGACCCCCCAACAGACAGCCCCCTCCAGACTGGACACCCCCCAGGCAGCCCCCTCCAGACTGGACCCCCCCAGACAGCCTCCTCCAGACAGGACCCCCCTCCAGGCAGCCCCCTCCAGACTGGACACACCCCAGGCAGCCTCCTCCAGATTGGACACAACCCAGCAGCCCCCTCACCTGTGAAACACCCCAGGCAGCCCCCTCCCGACTGGACAGCACCCCCAATGCAGCCCCCTCCAGACCTGATACCCCCAGGCAGCCCCCTCCAAACTGGAGACCCCCCAGGCAGCCCCCTCCAGACCAGAGAGCACCCCGTAAGGCAGCCCCTTCCAGACTGGACACTACCCCCCAGCTCCCCTCACCTGTGATACCCCACAGGCAGCCCCCTTCAGACTGGACAGCACCCCCCCAGGCATCTCCCTCCAGACTGGAGCCCACCAGGCAGCCCTTCCAGACTGGACAGCACCCCAAGAAAGCCCCCTCCAGACTGGACACCAACCCCAGTCCACCCCCTCCAGACTGGACACCACCCTCTAGGCAACCCTCTGACAGTCTCCCACAATACCAGTGCAATGCATGCCTGCAGCTTACCTGAACCTCTGTGGTCTGCCATCTCCATTAAGTGGAACACCAAGATGTCCACTTCAAACATGATCAACAGGAAGCACCAGAGATCCACCCAGGGCTGGAGCATCTGCTGACACACCCCTCAAACAGTTAATCAGCCCACCCTATACACTTGTGACAAGTGACTGCAATGGCAAGTGGCATGTTGGCCATGGCACATTGCCAAGGCATCAAAGCACACTAACTGAATGTGTGCCCATGACAGAAGTAAACCTACTAATAAATATGAAATATACACAAACAATGGCCAGGCACGTCACCACCTGAGCATCAGTGACCTGGGTGGAAGGGGGGGGGGCAAATTACCCGACAGGGAACAGTAACATGACAAGGCCATACATGGGTGATTGTAGGGCAGTCAGAGAGTGCATGAGTCACAGAGACCAGAGAACTGTGCTGCCACTCAGAAAGAGCAAACATGGCTCAGTACTGCATTCTAGTATCTGAGGTGGAGCAACGCATGAGAGAAGGCAGTGTATGACTGCACATGCTGGTGGGCGCGTCTGCATGACATGGGTTTAACACAGCAATGACAAACAAAAGTGCCATTAATGGGACCATGGAACACCTCCACAGTGAGCCCACCTACCACATGTCAGGCACATGTGCATCTTTCGAGCCGCAACCATCACAGCAACAACAAAACACATGCATGCCCGCCACAAGACACATGTCTTTCAATGGAGAGATGCACTGGCTGAAAAGTGAACTATCGAAGTTGCCGACACACAAATGAACTGCATGAAGCATGGAATGTAACAAAATCAAATATGTATTGTATATAAATATTTACAATTAAAACGGGCAGTGAAGGTGAAAACAGTCCAGGGGAAAATAAGAAAAGAAATAAAAACCCCACGCCTAACTTACTATATACATGAAAAACTGTGAAGGAAAGTCTGCCAAGTCTGGGGAAAATAATAAATAAAAAAGGAAACCTACATTTAAATAACTATTTACAAAGGCAGTGGGCTAGTCCTCCTCACAGATCTCAATCATACTTTCCCTCAGGGCTGGGTCCCACGCCATGTCTCCGCTCTGCTTAGGTCGGCCTCCGTTGTTTCCAGGAGGTCTTGCAGGTCATCCAGCATCTGTGTCTCTATCACTTGTACCTCCCTGCAAGTGGCCTCCTCGTTGGCAGCCTGCTTCTTTGCACGATACAGCGCAATGCCAGCCCTGGCCATCACTACTCCTGCTTCCTGTGACCGCTGCCTCTCTACCACGATCAGCCCTTCATAACACCAGAACACGGAAGACAATCTGTGCCTCATGTGTGGCCCCTGCCTCACTCTTGCCACTTGCCTCCTTTAGGTGGTCTGCCCTGTGAAATATCCCCTCCTCCTCATTGCAACCTGCTGGGCGAGTGCCCAGTGCCTGCTACGTTGGTACACCCTCCGAGCTGATGACGATCCCCAGGGGCATAAGGAACATGCACTGCTCATAGGTGCCTGCTGTCCCTCCATTGCACATGCCCCTGTCGGTGCCTGGTTAGGCACAGTGGCCACCTCAGCTGCTGTGCCTTGGACTCCCAACTTGGGCAGGGATGTGATCGCCACCAGACGGGCTGTTGTGGGTGGCACTGGTGCACAGGGGGCCCTACTGGTGTCTGGGCTGGAAGGCACCCTGGAGGATGACTGGTGCACAGAGGAGGAAGAGGACGAGGTGTTTGCAGCAGGGATCATCTCATGGAGTACAACACAGAACAGGCATGTTGTAAGCCAGGACACAAGGCGGTATAGCTTACTGTAATGTTGTGCAAACAGATGAGTAGCCTGCATATCATCATGAATGACATCTGTCCGCCTCGTCAACACAGTTAGCAGGGGCAGCACATAATCCCCAATGTACACATCACATGGTAAGGGGGTGTTGGTCTGGGTGGACACACCAGCTGACAACGCGGGTGTTACGCTCACCTGGCTCCCACAGGGGCGTCGGTCGGATACGGACAGCTGCGGTCTCCACCCACGTGATGCGTAGTGCAGCGATGTCTGACTGGATCTGCCCTCCTAATCTTGTCTGCTTAACCCGTAGAAATATTCTCCTGCAAGTGGAGGGATGGATATAGCCACTTGTGGATTCAAGTGATGGCGCCCCCACAGTCCTCCCCAACTAATCACCTCCGATATGCCCTCACAGCAATCTCACCTTATATTCTTGAAAGATGAGCTCTCCATCCTGCGTGGATTTGCAGGGGCGCGTCGATTCCACTTACTTTACTGGTTTGAAGGCTCAGGAGAGTTCCGGAGAGTATTGACTCTGAGGTTCCTGGTGAGGACCGGTAAGTATTAAGTTCATAGAGTTCAATTTGTCCGATGTTCACTCTTGTTCCCCCCTTCCTTTCTTGTCTTGCAGCTGGCTCGTGAAAAGATGCTCTTGTGGCAGCTGGTGGCACTCAGGTAAGAGTCTGTATTACCAGGCGCTGTCCGGTAAATGTTGCACGAGGAAAACGTGTTGTTTTGTCTCTCTTTACAGATGCGGCACGTGAAAATATGGAGAGTCACAAAAGTATGCCTCCGGTGGTAAATCAGGTAAGTCTATGGTGGTAAGAATTATATTTGTTGGTTCCCTCGGTTCACCTTGTGGTATTCTTTTGTCTCCTAGGTGCAAAAGTTCGGCAGGGAAATGATGGAGGCAGCGCCGACCCGAAGGATGCTGTGAAGACTGGTGAGTATGGCGCGGCGCTGCAGCTGGAGGTGCGGCGCGTGCAGAAATTATGTTCTTTACAGGTCCAGAGACAAGATGGATCCAGAATCAGGTGTGGAATAGAAATAAGTTTGTTTTCTAACCTTGTCCCTTTCTTTCCTCTTTGTTTTAGGAGCTCCAGATTCGAGGCGGGCGTGGCAGAAGACTGGATGCAGGCAGCAGGCACGGTGAGTGTTACGCTGCTGGATACAGAATAACGCGAAGCGTGTGTTGCTGGTTGGAGTGGTTTAAATAGCCTCAAAAGTAGTCCCAGGTAAGTAGTCCCTAGAACCACACCCGAGTAAAAAATAGTCCCTGTAGAAAAATAGTCCCTTTCAGGCTTCATGTTGGATTTGAGTCATTTGCAGCATGGTCTGCCTCAGGTAAGTAATGACTATGAGCCTGGCACCTTAGGCGCCAGGACTGATTCCTACTATGAGCCTGGCACCTAGTGCGCCAGGACTGAACCCAGATAGCCCCTAGTCGGGGCTGCTGAGGTTTTACTAAATGTCTAGATGCCTGCTCCCGGGGCAGATGGGCTTGGTCCGGATGCCTGGGGGTAGGCATCATGACAGCGGGATGGGTCTGGGTGGAGGCATCCCGGCAGTTGCACGCTGCTGCATTCAATGGCCCTGGGACAGAATTTTGCACAGGCACCTCCACAGTGGCCTGCACAGCCTCATGCCCATTGGACATGACTGCAGAACGCATGCCCACCTCAACACCATCATCTGACCCCATGGGCTGGGCTCGGCAGGCACCTCCTCCACCTCTCCCTCTGTCAAACTGGATTATTCTGGGGCATCTTCCGCAATCGATGGCCCCTTTGTGGCATCACCTGGCCCCACTGCTGCTGAGGAGTCCATTCCCGCCTTCACCTACTTGGACTTACCCCCAGCAGCCATGCCCGATGTCACTAGCGCTGCCACAACCACATCGCTCCTTGAAGATGAGTTGGCATGGGTGCGTGGCTGTGGCCTGCACCTCTGCCTCATGGAGGCATCCTTGCATGCATGCCACACAGCACTGCTTCCGCCCTCTTCATCAGATGCAGCTGTGGAAAAGGAGACACAGAACGGCAACATTAGTGTACTGCACCAAAGCCAGCGTGGAATCACCAACATTCACAGGAACAGGACTTCTCAAGGGAACAATCATAGACCTCCACATCCATACACAAGAACATGAAAACCACATCCATGCAGACACTTGCCTGGCCATCACTCCATACGATCACATCAAACTACATGCCACTGTCACAACCAATCTATTGTGTATGCCATTCACACATGCATCAATTGCACATGCACATGTGAGCAAGCCATAGCAACAAGCACATACACATGTCATGCACACACACATGAACTCAGAGGGCCCCAGCAGTGCCATGACCAATCACATCAGAGCCCCATGAACTGCAATGCCTCAACGTGACTAAAGTCAGACATCCAAATGCATGTGTTGCATCTAGGTGTGAGTGATGCACAGTCACACGTTTCCATTTTGGGCACATACACATGAGCATCATGCATGCACATGATGTGGGCAACACTACCTCAACTAGCACACTTGCCATCCTGGAACGTTGCAGACACAAGTAGCATTGGGTGTGCACAGTCTGCAAGACAGCACTACAACACACAATACACTTAACAACACATTTAAAATCCAAAGATTTCTCAATGCACACATGGAAAGCAATGTCTGGGGCATGCATGCAGACATACATCTCAGAAGCAAACTTGCAGAAAGCCTAAGAAGGTCACTGCCAATATGCTGGCACACGCACAACACACATGCACTGTACAACAGTGCACCACATGGCTACTCACCAGTCGACTCCAGACGTTGCCGTAATTCGCAGACCTGGGTGTGCAGCACCGGGTAAAACCTCTCCAGGACCTGCATGTTGTTTCCTGACAACCGCCACCGGCACGCGGGGTGGCCATCCGCGGTAGCACCAGCCTGGATGAATTGCATGGCCTTGCCGTGGGTCCTGGATTTAAGATCCTCCCAGTGCTTGTGCACAGTTTTGAAGGAGCGGACTGTCACCCCCTCCGCATTGATGGCATCCATGATCCCATCCCAGATCTGCTGATGTCCTTCCTTGCCACGTTGCATCACAGGGTTAAAGAGGGCATCATAATGCTCCAGGACCTTCGCCACCAGGGTGTCAACTTCCCTTGTGCTGAAGGTGATAGCCCTCTGCCTTGCTGCCAAGGGGTTGCCACTCTGGTCTGTCCCGTGCATGCTGCACCATGGAGTTTGCAGCTTCAAGTTGACCACAGCTGGGTGCATGGTACTACTGCATTCAACTGAATGCACAATTGTAAAAATTGTATGCTGTCACAATGATGTCTGCATTAACCTTGCACTTTTACGTTGCATCCTAGTTTAACGTACATTTATCCTTGCTTGCAGTATCACATAGCTTTGTCTTGTCTGCTTATGTCTTCCATGGCAGTTGCCTTGGTGGCCAGCCTTCCAGTCTGACATCGGCCCCTGTAAATTGCTGCCTAAAGCATGATCCCACCTGGAGTGCAAGAGGTGAGTATTGGTGTACACGCCTTCTTGAGCTTTGCATCATGGGCTCCCATGACTGTGTTCACTGCACTGTCCCAATATTACGCAGGTGACGGCATGCCTTTTCATGTCATAGATAGTCTTCCAGGCGTGTTCCTGCTTTTTTGGGGCTCATTTATCTGCATATGTGATGTCTTATCATTTTCATGCAGCATGTTAACTGATGCGTGTGTTGTGCATGTGTCATTATCTTGGGAATGGGGATATGTGACATGCACATTTGCTGAATGTCATTTAGGGGGGAAGGCAGTGTGGGGCTTGTTGTTTGTCAGTCTGTGTATTTTGTGTGTTTGATTTGCATGCATTGTGCAGGTGTTGCTACATGTGTGCTGGGATACCCGTTGATGGTTGTCTTGTGAGTTGTTTTTTGCATGTGTTGTATGTCACTGAGGGGGGCTCGTGGGTCTTGAGTGTTTGGGTGCATGGATGTGTGGCTGCACTCTGTTTCATTTTGTTCATTGTCTGCAGATCCTTCCGTCAGGGAATGATGGCTATTTCACGGGATGATATTTGACTGGCTACTGCATGCCAAGGGGACAGGGAAGATGTGCATTTATCTTGATCGTTATGGAATGGCTACATTTGTTGCTGCATTTCTGGATGTGGCCATTCTGGTGTGTCACCCTCTTTGTCACAATTGTAAATTACCTCTTGTTAATTAGTACTTTTGGGATGGGGTTTATTGTGGTTGTGTTGCCAGATTGCGTCACATGTGTTACCGCACTGCAAACTTTATTTTTGACGACTGTAGTAGAAGGTGCTTCTTATTAGTAGAACGCTAGTTCCCTAGGGGGAAATGGAAATAACACATATTCAGTGTTCATTGTGGACATGTAATTTACTTATTACAACGCACTCTTGTGATGTTAATTATATATTACAACAATTTTCCAGCAATCATGTACAAAACGGCACTTTAGCAGTCAATGGTGTTGGTAACTCGAGTTTGTCACTAGGCCCTTTCTATAGTTTTATCCAGGTAAATGCTGCTGAAGGTCAATATCGGTAGGTAGACGAGCGTGTCAAGATCTTATTAGCAATACCCTCTTCTATAACAATTGGTTACACAGGGAGCTTTAACTGCCTACCGGTAGTCGGGCTTGAATTCGCTTTAACACCCGGTTTTCTGATGCACTAACAACCGGTTCAGACTTCTAACACAACCTAAAGTATTGCGTGTTGTTTCTCGCATTACCAAATTCTTACTGTTTTATTACACGGTTGCCGTTTTATGTAGATCTGAGGAGGAATGGCATTAACGCCGGTGCTACTGTCCACTCAAAAATGGATTAGGCTTGTTTTTCTCTTCTATGGTAACACACTTGTTGGACTTCTTTTCAATTATGTTAAAAAAAAACAGAAACACGAGTCTAAGCCGTCTTTTGCTTATTATTATGTTAACAGGCACAAATCAAAAGGAGCAACTTACACTACTATCCGAGCTATACAGATATAATATTCGGCTGTCTAGTACTTCATCCTTTTTGCATTAATAGGAATACTTAGTATTTTTAAATAGCTACAAGCTCTAAGTGCTCTGTTTTTTACATATCAACAATCACACAGCATCATTGTGCCAACATGTTTCATTCCCGAAATCTGTAGATCTTGTGTGGGGAAATTCTTCAGGGGATTGCTTCAATATTCAAATAGTACATCGTTAGCCAGACTTGTTTAGTGTAAATTCTATAAACATTGGTTAGACCGGAGTTGCAGACCTCATGGGGTTACTTCCTGTTATAAATTAACAGTAGCCTGCAGACAAAGAAGGGGAAAAAACAACATGCAAAGTAAGTTGTATTGTTCTAAGAACAGTAACTGAACAATCATCTTAACCTGAGTATTACATTCTCTTTGTGAGGCTTACCGCACTGCAAACTTTATTTTTGACGAGTGTAGTAGAAGGCGCTTCTTATTAGTAGAGCGCTAGTTCCCTAGGGGGAAATGGAAATAACACATATTCAGTGTTCAGTGTGGACATGTAATTTACTTATTACAAAACACTCTCATGGTGTTAATTATATATTACAACGTTTTTCCAGCAATCATGTACAAAACTGCACTTTAACAGTCAATGGTGTTGGTAACTCGAGTTTGTCACTAGGTCCTTTCTATGATTTTATCTGGGTAAATGCCGCTGGAGGTCAATATCGGTAGGTAGCTGAGCTTGTCAAGATTTTATTAGCAATAGCCTCTTCTATAACAATTCGTTACACTGGGAGCTCTAACTGCCTACCGGTAGTCGGGCTTGAATTCGCTTTAAACCCCGGTTTTCTGATGTATAAACAACCGATTCAGACCTCTAACACAACCTAAAGTATTGCGTGTTGTTTCTCGCATTGCCAAATTCTTACCGTTTTATTACACGGTTGTCATTTCATGTACATCTGAGGAGGAATGGCATTAACGCTGGTGCTACTGTCCACTCAAAAAGGGATTAGGCTTGTTTTTCTCTTCTGTGGTAACACACTTGTTGGACTTCTTTTCGGTTACTGTTAAAAAAACAGAAACACCTGACTAAGCCGTCTTTTGCTTATTATTATTATCTTAACAGGCAACTCTTGTAAAACTCTCTTGATTCAGCTTGTAAAAAAATGTTTTTATATATACTGTAATGATTGCACACTTCGCCTTGTAAGCATCTACTAAGGCTAAAAATGTGTGCACTGGAGCATTTAAGCCAAAGCGGCACTGAAACTCGTACTCGGGCAGATTTTGCACACCTTCAACTATAAGGTATCTGCGAAGGCTACGTTTACGCTCACTACAGCATTTAACAAAAGCGTCTCAGTCTCGTACGCGTCAGCGTTTGTATCTCGCAGTAACTTGCCTCTTCATAAAGAAACAAACTTCTTGAGCTGCTGGCGTCCTCTATATCATGCCGTGCTCGCGGTCGAGTCTGCTATGATGCCTTCCAGATAGAAAACGCATTGAGATCTACTCGAATAACCGAAGTAGGACTCTGTGGCCAGCCATTCGGGTTAAACACTAAACTGCGCTTCACAGTTTACGCTGCATTTCTTAAGTTCCTCCATTTGAGGAATAGTGGAATTCTTTGAAGTGTAGTTAAACAGCCACAATCAAAGTTATAAAGTGTTATGCACTTAATTTTGCATCTAATGTAAAACAAACTGGATAGTTTTCTCATACGTCAATTGCATATCCCTTTTACATTTTGCTGAATTATTCAGCTTTTACAATGTCAGGCTCGCCACCCTGTCTATAATACAGAGGTAGTGCATGTTCCGGCACTCCTCTCCGCTGCACAGCCAAGCAATGAGGCACATGGTCTTGCCTTCAGGATCCTAGCATAACAGCAGTGTATCAAGGCAATAATATTGCAAAGAACTTTAAAGCAGGTGTCTCTGTGTAGCTTGATGTATTTCATATTTGCTTCCAATGTAAGAGCCAGGCCCATACTTCCTTACAAAGATTTCCAGTCTATTGATTCATTCAAGCCGGTCTCTACCGAGCTACAAAGAGAAATTAGTCTTTGTTCTTAGTTAAATCATTTTTTCTTATTGACTGTTGTGACTTCTATTGAGTTTAGCTGTAAGAGCACACTCCACATGAGTGACTCTGGTGTATGGTCCATGGCCAAAAAATTGCCTACCATTGGAGCAGTTAAATTCCAATTGCGTATACAACTTTTATGCTCTATGATTCTTTGCTTGACTTTTCTTTCTGTCATACCGATATATATTTTACAGCAAAGGCACCAGATGACATAGATGACCATTTTTGAATCACAGTTAGTAAATTGACGTTGTAATCACGGTTTCTTAAGTCCCAAGTCTACCACTTTAGTGCGTTTATTGCTGGTACAACAGCTGCATGTGCCGCAGGGTGTATGCCCCATAGGGTTAATCATCCCCCAAGATTCTGTAAGTGTCTTCTGAACTTGTTTCGAAGAGATGTCATTCGTGGTCACAAGATCTCTGATATTAGGACCTCTTTTAAACGTGCGTAGCGGGCGTTTTAGGGGGCATTCGCCTCCACTTAATATGTGCCAATTCCGTTTTATGATGGCATTCAATTTATTGGAAAGGGGATTGAAGGTACTCACTAAAACAATTTGATCTTCGGACTTTGATTTTGTTCTATACTCTAGCAGAGCTTCTCTATTGTTATTCCTTGCACGCTTCCAGGCTGTCTTTACAATCTTTTTAGGGTAGCCTATAGCTGTTAGTTTGGTCCCTAAAACTGCTGCTTCTTGTTCAAATATGTTGGTATCAGAACTATTCCGCTTTAATCTGAAAAATTGGCCTACAGGGAGATTTTCTCTTGTATGTCTCGGATGACAACTGTCGAATTGGAGTAAGGAATTGCGATCCGTGGCCTTATGGTAAGGTTTCACTTTCAGAGTATTGTCGATGGTGTCGGCTCAAATCGTTTAATCTGGAAAGTTAATTTCGGTCACACTGGTTGTGGATGTAAATTGCAGAAACGTATTCTGTCCATTTTCCCAATTTAAGAATGCTTCCAATTCTGAGGCACTACCATCCCAAATTAATAAGATGTCATCTATGAACCTCCTCCAAATATGTAGATGTGACAAGAATGGGTTGGAGGGCTCATAGATAACACTCTTTTCAAAGAGGACCCCATGTTTGTTCCGTCGATTTGGTGGAATAGTTGTTGGTTAAAGCTGAAGAAATTTTCTTTCAGAGACATGGAAGCGCACCGCAAGATGAAACTGTTGGGGCATTCACCTGTTGTTCTTTTAGTTAAGAGAACATCTTCTAACACTTCTAAAGTTAGATGCTGAGGGATACATGTGTATAAGGATACGATATCGAGGCCAACTAACATGCCACCACCATGTCCACCGGAACGCCACACTGTGTTGCAACATTGAGCAGGACACATGCTGCCACAACGATCCTGCAGACATGGTGGTGCATATAGCAACACACCACCAGAGTGGTAAAGGGAGTGAAAAACGTGACTTGAGCACTCCGAATGTGCGCTCCACTATACCCCGAATTGCAATATGGGCATTGTTATACCTTACCTCGGCATGTGTCTTGGGGTTGCGTATGGGCGTCATCATGTGTGTGCTCAGAGGGTAGGCACTGTCCCCTGTAGAGGTGAGAATGGTTCTAATTGTCATTTGTTGACAGCGTCTATTAGTCTGTGTTCAACATGCATGAATGTGCAAGGCCATTCATACTCACCAATGAGCCATGTGTTGCCATGCTTCCCAGCTTCCAGAGCCTGGTGTAGCAGGGATATCCTGAAGATGTAACTATCATGTGTGCTACCAGGATAGTTGGCATACGCTCCAGTAATGATGACCTTGACATCACACACAACCTGAACATTGATGGAGTACCAATGTTTCCGGCTGCGGCAGATGTGCTCTGTTGATCTAGGTAGACGTAGAGCAACATGGGTGCAATCAATGGCACCTAGCACTTTTGGGAAGTGCACCACTCCATAAAAATTCGGGACCATTGTTTGCCTTTCTGCCGGTGTTGTAGGCATATACATATGCCGGTGGACAGAAGGACGCGCATTTATGATTGCCAACACCTGGTGTAAGCAGCGAGACTGCGTGGCCTGGGAGATGCCACCTACTATGGTGGTGGTCCGCTGGAATGAGCCAGTCGCCAACAAATGCAGAGCAGTGAGCACATTTTGCAAGGGGATCAGTGCTTGGGAGCACATGGTGGGTGATGTGAGATCATCTTCCCACTCCGTGACCAGGTCTAGGATGATATGGGGTATAACCTATACCTGCCATAGACCTGGTCATCAGGCATCCCAAAAAGACTGGTCCTTGGGTGGAAGATCCGGGCCCTGACCATCCTCCTCCACCTGCGGCATCCCTGGATGATTGCTGCAACAAATGATGGATTCATCATGGCTGTATACATGCGTTTGTTGAGCGTGCATGCTTTTTATGCATTTGTTTCTGTGCTTGTTGACGTTTACGACTGCTAGCGCGTGACATAGATGTTTCTGGATTTGCGCATGTTTTTTCGCGACCCAGAGTTCCCTGTTCAATTTCATGAATAGGTTGGTTTTGCACGCATATGAGAGGTGAGATTGTTTGATGGTGGAACGTCCCTCGTAACGCCCACATTTTTGTTTGTTCTTCCTAATTCCACGTGTTCCGCCCCCTTTTTAGCTGGCTGGGCAGGCCCGGCCGGCCCTTCTCTTGCAGCCTCTCGCAAGGCATCTGTCAGGTCGCAGTGACGTGGTGGACCGGAGCAGTTTCCTCGCAAATTCCAGGTAAACCCTGTGCTTTGTTTTCCATGAATCGATGAACGAGGACTTGTTTGTGAGTTCCCAAGCAACTACCACTGTTTTTCTGTGCAGATTATTTGATAAATCGGCCCTAAGTGTATGAGGTGGGCAGTGAGGTGGTGAAGCGAGCATACAGAGGCCACGGGACTTATATACTGGTGAGAAGGAGACATGGGGTGGATGCAGGAGGCATGGGATGGATGAAGGAAGTATGGGGTGGATGAAGGAGGCATGGGATAGATGAAGGGTGGCACAGGATGGATGTGGGAGGCCCGGGGTTGATGAGGGAGGCATGGAGTGGGTGAGGGAGGCACAAGGTGGATGAGGGAGGCATGGAGTGGATGAAGCAGGAAGAAGGGTGGGGAGCAGGAGTGGAGGGTGGAGGAAGAGACCACAAAGTAGGTGACAGGAGCAGATACTGTGGTGGGTACAATGTGGATGAACTTTCACAGAGTCGGTGAAGAGAGCACACAGTCTGTGAAGAGGATCACAAAGTAGGAGGCTCTGAGTAATGAAGACTGAGGAGTGAGTTGGGGAGACTGGATTGCAGAGGTACATAGTGGGAACAGGAAGGAGAGAATGGTATGGAGAGCACAGTGAAGGCCAATAGGTAATAGTGTGGAGGGTCACAGAGGTGAAACTGGGATAAGAAAGGGGGATGAGAAGATGAATGGATGATGGCCACAATGTAAGTGAAGGCTGAATTGATTAGGGTGCGTGTAGTGGATGAGGGTGTCGAGAAAAGGAGTGGGCATAGACGGGGTACCAGTACTTAAAGGAGTAAAAGTTACTGGCCCAATGTGAGACTACATGTTTCCACTACTTTGGAGGCAAGGTGGGAGGGGTGCCCACAGGCCATTTTGACCCAAGCCCCAACTCTCACGATTTGAAGTGTTAAACCCAGCCGGCCCCCAAAGTTGGTGTTTCGTTGCACTTCTTGAATCCATTCTACGCTTCGGTCTGTCCACCCACTATTTGGTGCAATGGACCGGTTGGCAATTTCCCCATTCAATCTCCCACCCATACCGTCCTTCAACTTCTGCCCATCAATGTTGCCGTCCCACCAGTTGCCCACCATTTACCAACCTGTTGTCAACACACTCTATTTCAAGCATGCTATCATTCCATTCATGCATCGCCAAGATGCCTTCCATCTTACCTCAAATGGACAGGTTTCCAATTCTGCAATCCAATGCATTGCCCACTCATTCTACCATCATGCTTCAGTGGCTGCCCACATTGTGCCACCCAGCCGCTCTCTGTATAACAGCTATCAGCTGGCCCTTCAACCCATCCCACTGCAGATTGATCGGGGCAAACACATTCACACCTTCCAGGGTACCACCATTTTTTGTAAAATATTTGTAATTAATTCACTAAAATATGCATTTATAAAGAAAATGAGAGTACAGAGTAATAAGAGGTTCCATGTACATTATAGCGCATTTAATTACCCACGTACACAGCAAGCCAATAATCACTGTTCACAATACTGCACAAACAAATACTATTATAAAATACCAGCCGCCTGCCTTAAAAACCACAGAACTACCCAATGGTCGGACATAAATGAAACTACCACATGGCAACGCTGGCCTAAAGCAAGCACCGGACATGTACCCACCTACCAGCATCAGGAGTTGATGCCTGGTTCCGCTCTCATCTGGGCTTTAAGGCACTTAATGCTGCTAATAACGCCCAGCTCAATGGCAGCAAATGCATACACCTCCGAAGGATAAAGCGCTGAGTTGGGCCTGAAACTACAAGTTACACACAAAACGCTGAAGCGAGTGCTTACCCCGCTGAGTTATCTCACTGGCAATGGCGTCCCACTCACATTGCCGATGCCACCCCTACAGTTACCCCGCCCTCGCACACACACCCACAGCCTGAACATTATCAACAGATGGCCGCCAAACCAATGTGTTGTTTTCATTTGACAATGTTTGCTCCGAACGCCCCCGTGTTTACCACATATATAGCTATTAGCTAAGTATGAAACAGCTGTCATCACCTTGTAGTGGCTCATGGGACTGGTGATGCAGATTTCCTCTAATGTAGCCGTGAGGAGCGCGAATCCACGGGCTCCGCCTACACTCCCACATCCATGTCCTCCCTGGACGCCGCTCACAGCCAGCTGCTCTCCAGTCCCAGGCCATCTCTGAAAGCGACCACTCACGCAAAATATGTCCGGCCGTTGTTCATTTTCAAGCGTCTTTCTCCCCGATAGTGTAAGGGGAGTATTTCCAGAAAGGGTGCAGGTGTTGGTGTTTGGATGGAGGTCCGTATGCACGTGACAGACTGTCACCCACGCCTCCCTTCCCCGTCAGTCCATTCACAGGCAACAGCAACCACCACAGCCCCAGAGCAAGGATGCTGTATCTGCTGATGCCGAGTAGATGGGGCGTTGCCATGGTGACTTAGGCGGCATATTTAAATACAAAACGATGCTGGAGGGTCCTTTGGATGCTAATTGCAGCTCATGAGAAAGCTTGCTGCAGAACTGCATTTCTTTTTTCAACCCAGAGGTGTTTGTTTGAAGAGGGGGCTGCAGACGAGGTGCGCACTTGGGTGACGTATTCGCGATTCAAATCTGTGAATCTATTCAGTAGCTTTGGATCTGCTTTAAAATGGTTCACATGGCTAACTCTACCCAACTTTAGGTAATTTAAAAGGTGTGCTGCTTTCATACGAGCAATGTGCGAAAACACCTTTCTTCACAGCACCTATTAAATATAGTAAAACTAAAAAAACCTGTGAATTCTAGCGTATAGCGGCGGGGGACAAGAGGAGTGGGCTAACACGTGAAATGGAAGGGAAAGGCTACTTACATAAACTGTATGTGGGGTTGTGGCAAATTACATTTTGTTTCCCCATTCCCGTTGTCCGAAAAGGAACGTATGTGGGGAGCTAGTCTCAAATTAACAGCCCCTGGTGCAATTTAATGCACATTTGGGCCAGTAATATTGTCCAAAACATTATACTTTTAAAATTAAAAATGCACATTTTCAATGGCACATGCCAGCAGGGTATTACCGTGGTTTTGATGTGGTGCATGGTTGGATTTACCAGTTGGTAGTGCTAGAGTGGTCAGGAAGGGTCCCCATGATTATGAAGGGTTCCTGTTGCGCTCACCATATTGATGACTGGGAGTGGCAACGAGCTGGGCATCATGTTGCAATTTCATAGGTATCAAAGTGCTACAAATGTATTCATATTAGCTTGCACGCAAGCAAACAGATAAAGAATTAAATCCACCAAATGTAAAAACACACATGCACACTAATATAAATACATTGAGAATACATGAATCTCTATATAGTGGCCTTTTCACAGTGAATGATATGTTATGACATCTGTAACGCGCCTATACATAAGTGTTTCAAGGTGCGATGAGGCAAGGAAGGGGGAACAGAGGGAGGACAGAGACAACGATCATACAAGGCCAAGTGACATTGAGATTGTGCAAGTGCAGGGGAGGAGGGAGGAGAAAAGTGGCAGGGGAAAGGGGAGAGGGCAATGCTGTACATGGGAACAAAACATAACAAGACTGTGCCAGCAGGTGGCAGGTGCAAGGGTAAGTGCAGACAGTAGGTGTCCAAAAGTGCACGTAGGGGGACTATAGGGTTACAGATACAGACCCAAGTTCAAGGGTTGCTAGAGGCAGTGCAGGTGTGCAACTGGCCGGGTAGGGACCTGGGCCCGAAATCCAGGGTAGCCAGGTGACCAGTGCAGTATCAGACAGGAAAACAGAAGGGGAGAGGAAGAGAGAAGGCAGAAGCAAAGAGGAAGGTCTTGAGTTGCTTTCGGAACTGGAGATGGTTCTCCTCGAGCAAAGCACAGAAGTGGGGGCTCCCTGGCAAAATGCGCTTTTGACTTTTTAAACTGACTTTGTCAGGTTTTGAGAAGGCAGAGGACAGGTGAATAAGTAACTTCACAACTTTCGCGGTCAGCAGATGCAGAAATGGCCCTGAGTTTTTATGGTCTGATAAGTTTTGTGGATAGTAGATGTAATTTCATGCTGCCTGAGAGCGTGACAGAAGGATTTTTGTTATTTTTTTTGGGTCAGTGGTAAAACGTGGGTAAAGCTGGTGACTAAAGCTATTTAGGAGCTTCAATTGTGTGATTAAGTGGACGTTTTTGTAGATTGGAAAGTTTCAATGGAACAGTGACATGGGAAATGAACAAAGTGAAATCATTCACCCAGCCTCCTCATATTGCGGGAATGTCTCTGCAAGCCATGTGCAAATCAAGAGTTAGGGTTTAAACCGCTTAGGCCAGTTATTGCTAGAAACACATTATATTTTCAGTACTAATGTTTAACCATGTGTTGATGTTGTGACCTACTATGGACAAATCATAAGAAGAGGTGTGTTATGAATATAATCTGAAGATAATCCTTTAGCTAAAACTGACCAACGAAACCTTGCAAATTGGGTAAAAGATGGGATTTCTTTGAGATGGTTTTGTCCAATCATGTTTGGGGGTGTGGACTGCAATAACATATTTGGGAGTGTTTTAATTGTTGCAAAACTGTCTAAAAGATGTGAACTGATGTGGTTTGTTGAGACTTGGGTTAGTTTGGTCCTGCAACACCATCTAATTGCTCCCCCCAAAAAAATTACAATAAACCTGCCTTATGTACAACCTTGTGCTCACTTCGTACATGGTGGACCTGTTTGTGTTAAGGTGATTAAAGGCCCATCCACACAGTAGTTCATGGTGCATGCCCAGCTACATTGTGCCATAATCCCATGTAAGACTGTGTGGCACAACAGTTGCAGTGGCTTTGAGGTGTCAGTGTAAAGCCATAGAGAGGGCCCTGCATTTGTGAGATGGCATAGTATTACCTGACACATCACCTATTCTAACAACCCATCTTGATATGCATCTCCTGCACCAAAACAAAACAGGTTACAGAATTTAGTATATACCGTTTTCTTTGGGTGGTGTACGTTCCATCACCCGATGAAAAGCATATGCACTAAATTTCCCTGACCATCACACTAACCCATCACTTATCCACAATCACAAACCTCCACACTCCTTAAAAATCACTCTGACAGACACCACAATCTGTACATACATAATTTACATTAGCAACCTAGAGTATACATTAGACACTGTTCTAGACAGGTTACAACATGCCTAAAACATAAGCACTACAGACAATCTTATCTTTTCAGATCTGCACACATCAAAGCCACAAAACATCCTCCCCTGCTCCTGTGTTAGTCCCATACCACACCACTTACAGATCATGAATCTCTTAGAAAAGGTGAAAAAGGGCAACAGTGTGCTTTGCAAGACTCATTAACAAATCTTAAAGGGGCATAGAAAAGAGTTCCACTCATTCTCATTTCAGGTGGTACTCTGAATGGCACTGGAAACTTCTGTGACTTGTGGTATCAGGGCAACACATCATTGTCAGTCTGCTATAATCTCTGGTGTAGTGATGGTCTATTGAGACTATATATCTGCCTGTCATTTTTAGTGAGTCAGGGTCTGTGCATCAATAATGCAATTCTAAATCATGGCATCGGAGCCTCCAATAGACATACACAAGAAGGCATCATTTTGTCTCTAAAACCATGAAATGAGCCCCATTGTAAGGAGGTATTGTTTTTGAATAGTGTGAACATAATCACTTCTAAGGTCTCCACTCTTGGCAGTTAAGTCATAGTGGAATAAACATATTTGCCCAGGTTTGCACACTTTGGTTAAGCAGTGAAGCCAGGATTTGAACACATTCTGCAATTTAGGCATTTCACCACATCCTTCCCAAGTTTTACTTGGTACAAACATGTAAATTTTTTCTTTCAAGTACTAAAATAATGCTGCTTCATAATGTTTACTTGAAAAGTTCACAAATCCCATAGTAAAGCAACCTGACAATAGGTAAACACGCGTAATGTGTTAAGAAAAAGGAATATCATTAAACTTTTATTTTTCACATGCGAAATTAAAAACAACAAGTCCTAGAATACAAAATAATGACAACCTGAAATATCTCCTATTTTACATCACTGTGCTTTCAGATCTTGAAGAAATTGTAGGATGTTTTAATGGGGCAACATCTAGTTCAGGGGAATTTTCCAGCCACCCCAAATTAGGTGTATGCACATTTCATACACATATTTCATTTATTTAATAAAGTTCTTATGTTGAACCTGGGACCCTCAATTTAACAATATTGATTCCCTATAGCACCCCTCCCCATTCAGGACAAGAAGCACACAGGGTTGCACAGAAGGTCTATTTATTAACAAAATAGGAACATTTAAATCAATTTATATACACATATTATGCATCTATGAAATTCCAGCATCAATAGTGACTTCAATAGGGGGGGCGTGGTGACCTTATGTCCCAATAGGAACGTGCATGCAATGGATGGGTTCACAGAATAACTCTAGAGTCCAAATAACTGAACCAACTCAGGAAGATGGTAAAGTACTGTTTTATTAACAATTTTCTAAAACAGGGACTTACAATGAAAATCAACAGATGTACGCTCAATTTCTCTCAACGACTTTTTCACACATAATAGACTTTATACTAAAAATACATCAGAGGTGGCATCATACTACATGGCAAATAATGAAAAACCTACTGGTGATCAGAATAGGCTTAAGGGGAACATCGAAGTATACATTGTATAGAAACTAGGATTGTGATTGGCTGCCCATTGTCAGGTTGGCAATACATGCCTACCTCTAAAACATGTAATCATCAAACCCATTAATTACACAGTTTCTAATTGGTCTCCAAACTATAAAGTCCTTCGTTATATGGACCTTTTCAATTGGTTGGCACACTTGTGCCATGACTGGAACATTCGGTTTACTTAGCAGCATTTAAGTCCAGACCCAGGTGCCTGACTTTACCTCCCCACCCAATTAGCCTAACATCTCTCATCGCCAATGCCTTCTACAATGAAGATTGTCTTTGAACTTGGCCTTGAAAAGTATCCTTGTCTCTGGGAATACATGGTAGTGTGGGCACTCACTATCATTGTTCTAGGACTCCAAGTTTTCATCCTTGGCTCACGTGATAGGAGACCACAATTTGGTCCATTTTGCAGCTTTTAAATGTATTAAAAGAATAAAACTTGGCACTCTTGATGTTCTTTCTTTGCAACTTAAAAAGAGATGATTCTTCCTTTGTATGTTTAATCCTTTCCAGAATAGATAGCCGATCTTGGCTGCTTCAGTATTGAATCCAGGCCAGGCAAACACGCCATGCAGCTCCATGATTTCATCTTATTCTTGCTCCTACATAGTTTTTCTCTTCCCTCTTCATGGGTCTTGGCTTACTAAATTTGTGAAACCAATTTCCAGCTTCTATACAATGGCGGCTTTGCCTGCATTCTATTCACCACAAATAGCCAGCTTCTATGATGACTTAATCTACTTGCGTTTCAGTATCTGTACAATTATTGAAAGGTTGATTCTCCATAGCACTTCGTGTATGTGTAATCCTTTTCATATTAAAATGATCACTTGACTCTTTACTTCATCCATAGTTTTTGTAGGATCCATACATCCTCTTCAACCAATATCCTGAGACATCGTTCATACTCTCTTATGACATCATGGACTTCTTTCTTTGCTCTTTTTCATATTCCTTCAGGGAGTTCCTCCCTCTGATTGTCATCTCTTCGGGGATACATTTGATACGGTTGTCTCAATGGGTACCTTCTTTCTATTATACGTTGCAGTATTGGCACAACTTCTGTTGTCAAATACAGCATGATCTCAGGCTTCCAACATATAGGAGGTAGGTAGGGGGTGGGATTTCCTGCAGAGGAATGCAGCTGCTCCTCTATATTCCCCCCTCTGGTTGAGTCCTCAACCACCTCCTAAATTGTTTCCACATCCTGATATTTTCTCTTGAAGAAGTGTTTCTTTGGTGTCCATATCTTCATCACCCCTCTCAGGGTGCTGGCTTATTTGACATGTTTATCTACACTCCAGGTCATGTAATTACATTCCCCATTCGGGGTATAATAGACCCATCGTCCCATGTACTTCTTATGATTCTTTGGATACAGGAACTTTGTTCCCTCTGGTGCTACAATGCTAGCCTCTATACATTTTCTGACAGCTTCATCAGTCAGCTCCTTGGCATTATGTCCAGGTTTGACATTGATCATGATCTTCATTTCTACTACCTTCTTTGCCATTTTCTTGCATTGGGCAATAGCTATCCTGATTACACTGAATTCGAACATCACCAGCACTAAAATTACTCCAAGAATGTTGAATATATTTGGTAATCACTGCAGAATCCACGAAAACAGGGAGGCAAACAACTGTCATTTTCAATGAATCTGTCTCATCTTCCATCTTGGTATGCAGGTCCGTCAACAACGATATAGCCTCGGTCAAGGTCCCATTCTCGACATCGTGAGAAGGTATGAACGTGTCATAGTTAGAATGCTTATCTCATGAATGCTGACAAAATATGGAATGTAAGAATGTGGAATGTAGGAGGCAAGTCAGTTAATGGTTAGATAATAAAGTATAAGGATGTGATCATCTATTGGTCTCCTATTTAAATGAATATATATTTATAAGTGCACAACAAACTTGATGGTACGATTTTGGCGCAAACTCCTCCATCCATCGCTGTGATCATATCAGGGACATATCTGTTCTGCAGGGTCCTTAACCTTATTGCCCTCAATTCTTCCCTGATAGCATTGAATCCCTTTATGGTAGTGTTGATGGGCTGCAGAAGTCCCATCTGGTAATCTGCAACCATTTGGCATTGGCCAGCATCTGAATCCCAGGCATAAAGATAGTTGTGAATATTGCTGTTGTCTGGCTAAATAAAATGTGCTCATATGGGATAGCATCAAAGGCTTCTATTGATTTTGCTGAGAAATAATTCTCCCTCTTTGTTCGATTGAGAAATTCGAGCGATCTTCTCCTACTTAAATGGGCATCTGCTTTTGGAAATTCACCAATGTTCTGGTCACACTGAGGAATCACTAATGCTGGAACATGGATGAGCACCGAGTAACACGTCCCTCCCCAGTCCTTTTGCAGCTTCATGTAGGCTCTGGACCCACAACCCCAGTAATGATCCATCGGGATGGCTGTCCATTCCGTCATGTCTGGTACTTCCAAAATTTAGGGGCACTGGCGATTCTCTCCAACTTTTCTTGTACCATTATTTCTGAAACATAAGGATGCCATCTTCAGGGGTAGTATCTGCAATTGTCCTCCCTTATCTTTGACCCAAATCAACAATCTTGCAATCTTTGGCCATTGATCTCTGCATTCTTTTTCTGCAGTTGCCACACCTACTTCCCACTGTCCAGTTAATGCTGCTGCTTTGCAAACAACCAGTCCACCACCGCATCCTTCGAGAGTAAGCACTGTTCCTTTGATTTGTAGTTGCCCTCTTTACCAGTATTCTCGTATTTCCTTCCCATTCTTTGTTAAGGATTTCAATCAGTCGACACACACTTTGGTCTCCGCCTAGTATGCAGCACTCAACTGAAATGCTAATCTTTTCAAGTTAGATTCAATATTCAGGTGGTACATCACTCATATCACACCCCCTTTCAAATACCCTGGGAATGAAGCATGAACCAGGCTGGTTGGTAAAATGCAATATTTATTTATTTATTTGAAAATTAAAAGAAATCAAACACTTTTTAATATGGCGCAGCAATCACCAATGTGGTGATAATAACAATGAGAATCTGAGCAATGCACTGGGTTTAACCTACTAGTGGAACATATGCACAGCACAGCAGAATAGGAGCACTTTTGGTTTAGGTAAGATAGCACTTGAGATAGAATTTCCCCCCGCAATGTTTCCTTAACCCACAAATAATCAATTCTGAGTGGATAAGCAGAAGCAGCGGGTAATCAGGAATGACAAGTAGGAAACAGAAATCAAACCTAACCTTCCCTCCCTAAATAATAGAGAAAAATGGATTTTAAGCCCCCTTTTAATGTTATAAAATGATACTCAGAAACAGACAATTAAATAATGAATGTGTGTGAAAAACCTTAAAGAAATATAATTCCTCACTAAAGTAACAATGCAAAGACACTAACAATCACACAGAATGGATTACCAAAAGCATACAGTTCGAAAATGAGTGGAAGGTTTAACACAGATTGCAGCAAATGACACGTTGGAAACTTTTCAAACCTTGCAATTCCCGCCTGAAATTACCCAAACCTTTTTTATAAAAATGGGTGGAACACACTGATTTGAAGTGCAGTTCTTTGGTTGGGGGATAGGTATAGATCACAGCTACAATGTGGAAGTGAAGGTAAGTCTCTAGCTGGTAAATTGGATGAGTTATGTAAGATCTAGAAAGGTGCGCTTTGAGTAAAATGGAGCAGTGAAAAAGGAAAGGAAATCAGTTTTGACAAGAACAGTTTTACTCTACACTAGAGTATTCAGGCTGGCTACCAAAGAGGGACAAAGTAAGATCCTGGGTTGATTCGCAAATTCAATCCTATCTCCCCAGCGCCCAACCCTGGCGGAACCAGTCTGATCACCCGAAACAGGACTGAGGGCTTAGGATTTACACAAGGCAAAATTACTAAACAGATGGAGCAGGATTGCAAGAATGATTCTGACAGTTTGAACAAGGTATCAGGATTGAGGATAGGGTGACTTAGAGAGTAGGATGAGGACAAAGACAAGATAGGCTATGGGTTTAGGTGGGGTGGCAATTGATACTCACAGTCCACTTTTTAGTTTTTGGATTTTGGACAGTCAACCATTCGGTCACTACATGGCAGGGTGCTGGCAAACGTCTGGGCAGTTCAGGTCGCTGGGTAGCACTACTGGACTGGCAATTCTGGTCATTGGATACTACAGGTTAGCTGGATGGCAGGATTGCAGCAAGCAGGCAGTTAGTGGGACCAGGATGCTTCCCAAAAAACACCACAGCTTTCCCGTTTCGTTATTTGGGAATTTTAGTGGTTTTCAGATTTGAGGCCTTGCTGGAGCAGGATCAGGAATGCTTGGGGTTTGCAGTGGGCCCTGGAGTAGGGTTCATCAATGTTTTGGCCTTGTAGTTGGGATCTGGAGTCTGGATGGATGGAACAGGAACACAGCGCAGGAAATCAGGAAGAGTGTGTATCTCTAAAGTCTTGTCACGGACCCTTGTTCCTAGGGCATAATGACATCATCAAAGTATAGGCTGGGCAGGGTTAACTAAGCACGCCCCTAAACCACTTGGATTAGGCAGCGGTGCTAGTCTCTGCCTTGCTCTCAACTGGTTGGATTTCCAAGGGAATGATGTCAGATTTATGAGGTGAGTTTTTCAATGTCCAAAAACTCCCAAATTTACTTTACTTAAAATCAGATTTTGTCAAAAACAGACATTTATACAATTGCAATCTCTTAGTAAATTACATACACAGGTTATATATTATGTGCAGCACATATCACTACAGCCCTCCAGTATGTGGGACCTTGTTTCGCCCTTCTGATACATTTTGGTAATTTTTAGCATTAAAGATTGGTCTAAAATTTAAGAACTTTGTACACAGATACGAATTATCCCGAGGGATGTATGTACAAAAATGTTTGTTTGCAACATTTATGCATTTCGATTTATCCTCTATATTTTGCCCTTTCTACCCCCAAGGTGTCAGCGAGTTCTACCATGTCTCAAAAGAAAGCACGAAAAATAATTTTTAAACTGTGACATTTTTACAATTTTTCAAAGTCTTGCTGCAAAGATAGAAGTCTTTAAAGTTTATTCCTGAAATAGTCTTTGGGGACAAATGGCAGTCCTTCACTGCTGCCAACTGTCATTTCCTTCAGAGCATGGTGGGGGTTTCCCCCTTGATTGAAGTTATATTGCCCTTCACACTTCAGACTTACTTCCCTGGGAGCTTCATTGTCAGGGTCACAGCAGAGACAAAAGTCTGTTCAACCCGTAATTATCAGGGGGATGTCAGTATCTGCTAAGAAAGAGCCCTCCTTTTGGTGCCACCCCTGAAAGCAGAAAACCTGTTTTTCAACTTGCAACTCCAGCCACCATAGTTTTACCCTTTGATTTCTGATCTTAGATCCAGAATTAAAGTAAGCCGGTTGCATAAAATAACCCATATTATATACTCTCACCATCAACAAACCCCTTCATATTGCTAAGGACGGGCAGGCTTTCATTCACCAGTGTGCTGTTCCAAACAACAGGCATTTGTTTTTCTTTAATTTGCAAAAGGCCCATTTTTTTTACACGTGGTGCAGCTGGCCTTTCCTTCTTAAATTCAACTTGTCATCTCCAGCAGCTTGTTCCACTGTCTTGCAGCTATAGTTATTCTCTTGAATGCTGGAGTTGGTCTGCAGCACAGATACATTGAAAGATACATGGCTCAGCTAGTTAGAGTCTCTCTTTGAACAGATGAGTTTTGGATACTTTTGCAAAGAAAATGAACGCATTTCCCGTGTAAGTAAAAGTAAAAATCCTGGTTGATTTTTTTAGAGTTGGTTTGACTGGGCTTGTCAATTCAAAATCATGCCTGGTTTTGCTGAGGCACAGTGAGACACACAGGGCTTGGAAATGTTTATTAATCACAGTGGCTTTAAGGAACAGACGGAGTTTAGCATCAAAGCCACATATTTTACAGCTGAAAAGGGGTTTCTTTTCAATGGGGATTTTGGCTTTTGCAGCAAGCAATGCTGCATTTCTACTTTCTTCCTTTTGTTTATGTCGGAACACACTGGCAATCTCCTTCAATGTACCCCCTTTGTTCCATCCTGCCCGATGTGTGCTTGGCAGGACAGTGCAGCCATGTTTGCTGTTGTTCATAAACGCAGTTTTGAGCCATGGTGCTCACAGGAGCCAGCGCAACCATTTTGTGGTTTCTGCGCAACTGCAGCTTGGTGATGTGGGGAAATGCTGTTCAGTGGGTCAATATATCCCACACATTAACCTTGCATTACAGAATATATATTTTATTATTTCATGCCTTGTTTCTGGCTTCTCTCTTGTCTTTAAATCTTGTACATAATTGTCTTCTCTTTGAGATGTTGCTTTATTCATCCATACTATAGATGCTGTTCTGCCTTGAAACTGTTCTCTTGTCAGGCAAAGTATGAGATGTGTCAGTGTTATACAGGACACACAGAAGGCAACTTCAATTGAAAGAATTAATATCGCTTACTAGACTGGCCAGGGTCTGGAAAGACGTTTCTTGAGACGATTGCCACCTTTGAGGCAATAGAACCTTCACAATGATCAACCCCACCAGCTGAGAAACTAAAGCTAGTGCATTGAATCACTGAGAAGGGTGTGGCTTTGCCTATTACGGTGAGAAACTCTGTGCATGAATATTCTTAAATCCTCCTACCTTAGGATGAAGAGTTGAATCTTGAAGCTCGGAGAACTGGAGGAGAGAATTACTGAAGGCTTCAAGGAAATGAGGAAGGAAGGTTAGGTAGGAATTGAAACCTGGGCGGCACAAGGGACGCACTAGAGTCGGGCTTGTGCACTAAAAGCAGCAGACCGTCTTGAAGTCCAGTGCATGGTTAATAAAGCAGTTTCGAGTAATGAAGAGATTCAAAAGTTCCAGTTGTTCAAACAGAAGATGTCTCCAGTAATTTAGGAAGCAGCTTGAGCAGGAATACAGGTACGTAATGGCTACAAAATTCCAGTACTAAGGGATTCATTTAATGGTTATTAACACTTGTTGTAGTAAAGCAAAAATGACCCATAGCTGGTGTTGATCAGTAGCTGGGAGAAACGTGTCCTTCATGTAGAGCGGCAAGGAAATTAGCAACTGGAAGAAAAACCATCAGCTGATTTCGGAGACCAGGACTGACGACGGGTTATTGATTGCAGAAGAAACCGGGCTCCTTTCTGCCAAGGACAGATGGCCGGCAGTGGAATGTTGCAAAGAGCTGCGTGCTCCGTGCAGCTGAAGAAGGGTCTCTGTGGACTGGGACACAGGTGCGCACCCCGAAGTCAGCCTCGGGCTGAAGGAAAAGGTTTGCCACAGGTGGGCTGCAGCCAAGTAGCGGGACGCTGAAGAGTCGCAAGAAGCCGTGAGGCAGAGGTAAGATCATCTGTGCCGAACGAAGGAAGGCACAACAGCAAGTTGTTGAATGGGTTGAATAGAGCTCAAATGCAAAATAAAAACAGCTCAAGAAGTTTTTGGAAGGGGGCGTGGCTAGCAGCGCGATGAGGAGGACGTAGCTCTCCGTCGCTCCCGCAATCGCCACATGAATCCTGATAAATCGCCTGATAGCGCTAATTATGAAATGGGAAAATAGCCTCCATGCATAGCGGGAACCGTGGTGTTCATTTGGTCCAGGCGGTGAAAGTAATCGGAAGCAGGGCACGGAGATACACCGATGCAAAAGTGGAAGAAGGGCCGCCTGGCGCCCTCCTAAGATGGCCGCCTGAGTGAAGAGACTTAACGAACGGCACGCACTGGGTGACGGGGTGCTGCGACGGTCTCCGCTGAGGTCCCTGGCGGTCTCCGCGGAGTGAAGGCTCCGGTGTGCGGTGGGGTTGTCACAGCGGGCCCGACCCGCATCACCAGACGGAAAAGGCTGCAGAAGGAGCTGGGCGTTCCTATGAGAACCTCGAGAGGCGGCCTCACAGCGAGCCGGACCCGGAGCGGAGCGGAACAGCGGGGGAGGTGGATGACTCGCCCTGGCCCTGAGGAACCGGGCCCGGGTCTCGCCCCGCATCAAGGCGGCCGAGGTAGGGCCGTGCAAGCGAGTGCCTCAGCGCCCCTCCTCCCTTCCCCCCAGGACACAAACTGGTTCACGCAAGTGGCTTCTCCACCCGCCATATCTGTGAAGGGGAGTCGGGCCTCATCAAGAGCGGCTCCCGGGTCTTTCCCATTAATCCACTCCAGTGCGCAGTGTACCCTGCGAATTGGCTATTGGAGGAACGGGGTGGCCTCGACGAGCGGAAGCCGAAGTCACGGTACACATCCTGATACACTGAAGGGCCACGAAACTGCTGTTGCCCACTGAGCATGTGGCATCACCTTTGCAGGTGGTGGAATCTGTGCCCAACCACACCACCTTACTCCCTGCAGTGGCAACCGCACGCGCAGGAGTTATAACCGCTCACGCTGGACTGCGCAACCTTGTGGACTCACGCCAGTCACAATCTGAGTGCCTACAGATAGTGAACATCACCTATAAATAGCATACCGATTCCCTGAACCCTCCATGGTACTTTCGAGACCGCAAAGACGGGAGGTAGACCTGGCACCGCAATACTAACAAGATCGCTTCTCGGCTTTGCCACGGCCCGGCTGAGACGAGATTGGCCCAGCGGACACCGCCGAAGGCCATTGGTAAGAACACTGTCATCGAGCTACTGCTCCAGGATCGGGGAGCGACCATGGGCAAAGAAAAGACGAGGAAACCCAACATGCAGAACAGAATTGAACAGTACGCTGTACCCTCATCACAACAGACAGATTCCCAATAGCTACATCCTGACGGGATGGAAACTGAACACACGCTCTCGCTTAAAGACATCATGGCTGCCATTGCAGACTCCCGCTCATCTATGGAGCAGAAGATAGACCGCATAAGCCTCGATGTCTCCCTCCTTAGACACGACTTTCAAAAGCTGTCCGCGTGCACTGGAGAGGCAGAACAACGGATTGCGACGACAGAAGATGGCCTTCACAATGTGCAACAACAGATCCATGGAACCTCGGCCACACTCAAGACGCTAGGGGCCAGGGTGGAGGAGAGCTAAGGAAGGTCCAGACACAATAACGCCCGCATCCTTGGTATCCCCGAGAAAGAGGAAGGGCCCTGCATGAAACTTGTTTTGGAACAATTATTAACAGACCTGTTTGACTTGCAATCCTTCTCAAAGTTCTTCTCTATTGAGAGAGCGCATCGAATGCCCGCAGGTAGACCACTGCCCGGCGCTCCCCCTTGCACCGTGATCGCGAGGTTCTTAAACTATCGAGACCGGGATGCGTTCTTACAACTTGCAAGAACCAAGGGCACAATTACATTCAATGGATCTAGACTGGCCTTCTTCCCCGACTACACCAGGGAAGTACAGAAAGCGAGACAGTCCTTTGGGAGGCTATACAGACATTGGGAGTCAAGTACGGCCTACTGTATCCAGCACAATTGAAAATTTATCACAGGGGCACGAGAGGCATGGCGCTGGGCGGAGCAGCACATTGAAGGAGACTGGTCCGCACCCCGAGGTAACAACAGAAACAGGAACCCCAGACCATCACCGGAGCAACGTCCCAGGCCGGACCGGCCACCATTACCAGACCCACCAGAAGATGGGGGTGATGGGCTACCGTCCTGAACCCGCCGAGGGCTTCGCCCGCGGGGTACCCACTGCCTGGTCACTGACAAAGCGAAGCCATGGGGCTATCAAAGGCGATTTCACATACTTGCAATGCGGTAAGCGGGGGATTGCTGCCCTCCCACTTGGGTGTTTAAGAGGGGGTACAACACCATCACGCCCCCCCCCACTGACTTTCTAGTTGAACTTTAACAAGGGCAGTTAAAGCTGACAATCTACTCTCTCTGATTGTCAGCAATGTTGGGTCGACAGGTACTTCAAGTTGGGGTGGGGTATAGAGAGGGGGAGGGAGGAGTTAGTTGGGGAAAATGTTTTGTTATTTCAGGACCGACCCTCCCTGGTAGTTCTCCAGGGATGGTGGATCTCCTGGCCAGTTGGGACCACACCACACAGGGACAGCGCTTCAGACCTCAATCTTTATCTCTCTTGCATCGCACATTCACACACCGGGGCTGCACCCTCGGGGGCAGCTTGCTTATCCCTCTTACACCTCTACTAGATGCCACTTGACCAATCTCACCCATCCATGTCTGCGCACCCCAGCTCCCTCAGGGTTCTCACCTGGAACGTGAATGGGATGGGCTCCACGATCAAAAGACATCTGGTCAAGCAGCTACTCTCCAGATACTCCCCCGATGTGGCCTTGCTCACTGAAACACACCTTGCAGGGGCACACTGTAAATTTTTTCTACGCACCAATTATAGGACTGCTTTCCATGCGGGATATACCATGGGATCCAGGGGCACCCTCATTCTTATACATAAACGGGTCTCGTTTGTTTTACATGCACTAGAGCAGGACCCTCGTGGACGCTACGTGAGGGTGCTTGGGACACTCCAGGAGGAAACACTGGGACTTGTTTCTATTTATTCCCCATCTGGGCTGGGGCAGGAACTCCTTGATGACCTGACCTCCTTGATGGGTAGGCACCAATCGGACAAGAGGTTTCTGGGAGGCGATTTCAATGACATCATGTGTAACACCCTAGATCGCTCACACCTTAGACAACGCAATCCGAATCTCCCCACAAAGCTGTTTAACTTTGTGTCCGCCCTGGGTCTTGGTGATGTATGGCGGGAACTGCATCCAGGAACCAGAGGCTATTCGTACCACTCTGGGGCCCATGGCACCCTTTCCAGGCTTGATTACCTATTTGTTCCGCACACAGACCTGTCTAATATTCTCTCAGCAGACTTGTTCCCCGGGGGGTTTCGGACCACTCGCCTCTCCTGGTGGAGAAGCGGCTGCAGGGAACAGCCCCCCCTAGAACGTGGTGATTGAACACTTACTATCTAGGCAGCTTGCATTTGGTGGACCGTCTTACGGAGGTCTGGACTGAGTACTTCGAGATTAACGGTTCTGATGAAACCGACCCGATGGTGCTGTGCGAGGCCTACAAGGCCGTGCTGCGGGGAGAGATAATCTCTTGGACAGCGAACAAAAGAAAGGAGAGGCTCCGGAAGATAGCTGAGGCAGAGCAGGAGGTAACCCACAGAGAGAACGGGCATACCCTAGACCCTACCCCACAGACCCATATGTCCCTTCAATGCGCCAGTGAATGCCTCTGAAACCTTACGTTAGACAACACCAGAGGCCCACTGGGAATCCAGAGCCCGGATAGACGAGCTGGGGATAAAGCCGGTAAGCTGCTGGCTTGGCTTGAGAAGAGGGATGAGGGTCGGCACTCGGTCCGTGAGATCATCAACCCGCAGGGCAGGATCTGTCAGCCAGATGCTGAAATAGCAGAAGCCTTTGCCCAATTTTATGCTGAACTATACCATGCCCCAGAGATACCGTTGAACCAGACCCTCCTTGATGGAGTGGTGCTCCCCACTCTATCGGCGCAGCAACGCAAGATGCTGGACTCTGATCTTTCTGAGGCCGAGCTGGTAGAAGCCCTGGGTCAGCTGCAGCCGGGGAAGACCCTGGCCCAAACGGATTCCCCATAGAAATATGGCAGAAAGTGGGAGGTAATAATGTAGCACCTCCCCTGCATCAGATGCTGCTGGCCGCGCTAGAGCGGGGCTCCCTCCCGGACGACCTATGTAAAGCCACCATAGTGGTCATCCCCAAGCCGGATAAACCCCAAGAGCAATGTGCCTCTTATAGGCCGATCTCGTTAATTAATGGCGAAGCCAAGGTCCTGGCCAAGCTCTTGGCTAACCGACTGCAACGGGTAGGGGATACACTTATACATCCAGACCAGTGTGGCTTTATGCCTCATAAATCAACCAGGTTGAATCTACGCCGACTCCACCTGGCACTAGAACAGGCCCCCATCCTCGATACCCCATTAGCACTGCTGGCAATTGATTTTGAGAAGGCATTTGATTCTGTCCGTTGGGATAGCCTCTGGGAAATCATGGCCCGTATGGGATTTGGAAAAAGCTTCCTGGGTTGGGTAAAATTTCTTTATACAAACATCCGGGCAGAAGTTAAAGTGAACGGATGGACCTCCAGAGCCTTTCCCTTAGGTAGAGGCACGCGGCAGGGCTGTCCCCTTTCCCCCCTCCTCTTCGCCCTTGCCATTGAACCGTTGGCATTGTGGCTTCGTCAAAGCAGGGCATGGAAGGGATTTAAGTGGCCCAAAGGACATGAAGACCGCATATCTCTTTATGCAGACGATCTTCTATTATACCTGGCTGACACAGTTCGGAGTTGCCCCATAGTAACTCAAATACTCGTCATGTACGGGGAATTCAGTGGGTTGAAAATTAATTGGAAGAAATCCGTAATGTTTCCAGTGAAAGGGGGGGAGCATGCTGAGTTACCGAATTGTCCATACCGGCTTGAACGGCAGGACTTTAAATATTTGGGGATCTGGGTAACATCTGACCTCACTAGATATGCGAGACACAACCTCCAGCCAATCATCGATAGGTTGGTCAACAGCGTCCACCACTGGAAACTCCTCCCTCTGACCCTCATGGGGAGAGCCGCACTTTTTAAAATGATGTCACTACCAACATTCCTCTATGTTTTGCAGAATGCCCCGCTTGCGATCCCTGCCCCTGAATTCAATCGTATAGAAACCCTCCTTAGGGTACTCATCTGGGGGGGAGGCCACTCATGCATTGCACTAAGTACCTTGCAGAGGTCAGTCTGGGAGGGTGGGATAGGGGTACCCCGTCTCCAAACTGGGCTTCACAACTCTCGTGGTCAATGACCTGCTCCACGGGGACCGGGCGCTACCTCACATTAGGGCAGAAGTGGAACCCATGCAAGGTACGGACCTACTGCAGGAGCTGTACCAATCTCCGGGTAGGCCCCCCCGCTCACAATTAAGGCCCACAGTACTATGATTTGGAGACAGACACACGTGTTTGTTGGGTGGGGGATAAAATAACAGCAGCACAACCCTTATGGCATAACAACAATCTGAAGTAAATCAAGAAACTTGAACCATGGCCGCACTGTGTAAGAGCGGGAATCCTTAGAATTAAAGATATCCTTAAACGTGGGAAACTAACCTCATTTGAAGACATGCAGGGTAGATTCCAACTGCCCAACACCGAGCGATATCACTTCACGCAATTGATCCATGCCCTCCGAACCCATATACCCCCAGGTGACTCAGTCCCCGACTATACTCCGATAGAATGCAATATGCTACCTGACTATATCCCCAGCCAATGTACATCCACTCTCTACAATGCTATCACTTCCTTCGCAACCCCCGAGCTATCGGGATTAAAGGCCAAATGGGAAAGGGAGGTGGGGGAAATGGACCCTGAGGACTGGATCCAGGTCCTAATGCACCCACGGGAGGCAGCCATCTCCTCCAGACTTAGATTGGTGCAACTTAAAATCCTGCATAGGGTGTACTACCCTCGAACTGTCGTATATGGCTGGAAGAGGGCAGTGAGTCCGAACTGTCTCCGCTGTGGAGAGGAGGAAGACACCTTCTATCATATCCTCTGGACATGCCCTCGGATCCGTGACAACTGGAATGCATGCTGTACGGAATTGTCCAGGGCTCTTACTTGTCCTATTGAACTGGATCCGAAGGTCCTAATATTGTGTGTACCGGACATGTCTGAATCTAATAAATGGGAAAAACTGCTATTGAACACTGCGATGGCCCTGGTGAAACGCAACATTGCGCAAAAATGGTGAGTGCCTGACCCTCCGACACTGAACAATGCATACTCGACATGGACTCATGTGCCATGATGGAGCACTGAGTCTATGGCACAAGAGGATGCCCGAATAAAGCATCCAAGATATGGGGAAAATGGGAAGAAACTGATGCCTTGACGTCCTGGTGCAGTGGTGGCCTCCACATGAACAGAAGGTGGTTGGAGCGGGTACCCCGCGACCCATGGCGATGAGAGGTATTAACAATACTATGCAAACATGTGACTGAAGGTGCTGTACTGGAGTGCTTTTAATTTGTTGTCCCCTTTTTTTGTTGTTTTGTTGTTCTTGCCCCCCGATTCGGTGGCTGCTTTGGTTATGTCACAAAATACAATAAAAATGGTTTATCCAAAAAAAAAAGAAGATTCCGGAATGCAGGCAGCAGAGGCAGCAGCATAATCCTGCAGCTCCTGGCCCTCTTCTTATATTGAAAGATAATTTAGGATTATGAACTCAAAGAAAAAGATTGATATCACTGAAAATCCAATCCCTAAGAAATCCAAGCCAGCTTCAGAAATGGGTGAGGTTCCTAGCCCGCAGGATATATATTCCCTACTCCTAAAAGTGGCTCAAGATCTGGGTAAAGTGGCTCAAGATGTGGGGGATGTTAAATCTTCCATGGATGACCTGTCACTGAAGGTCTCCCAGCTGGACAATCGAGTTTCTGTCTTGGAAAATGGGTCAACATCAATGACTAGAGAAATTACGGGTAGCTTCAGGGCGTACAACAATCTGAAAGCAGAGTTTCAAAAGGAGAAAGAGAAGAGATTGTAGTTGGAGTTTAAGATCAGAAGTAAGAACTGAAGAATTGTGGGAGTGGAAGAAAAAACTGGTGAGGACTTGATAAATGTGGTGGTGGAAATACTGAAGAATCTCTTATAACTGTGAGCACATTAACCCAGTCGATATTGACAATGTCTGCAGAGTGGGCAGGAAAATGGGGCCCATAGCTAGACATATCTTGGTCTCTCTTATGAATACCAGAACAAAGGTAGATCATTTGAGGGTGGCAAGGAACAAAGGATCTGCCTGTTTTAGAGGTTACCAGATTTTTGTCTACCCTGATTGTCCAAAAGAAACTTTGTTTATCGGGAAGTCTTTCAAGGGGGCTAAGGATTTGGCTAGATCTCTGGGTGTAAAGGCCTTCCTAAACAGGGTTAACATGCTGATGTTGGTGTTTCCTGATGGAGAAAAAAGTACATTATGCATTTAAAAACAGCACTAAAGTTATGGCCTGACTGAGTCCTACCCACAGTCATCTCCCTTGGGTATGATTTATATGAAGTTTTAATGTTTTTAAATATAAAACAATTTTATTTCAAGTTAGTGCTGTGACCGGATAACGGCACTGTATCAAGTTTACAGTTGAACGTGTTTATTTTTAAAGAATACTCACAGTCATCTCATAGTTTGCCCGCATCGAGAAGATATTAGAGTAAAGAACCCTGCCCAGAAGAAAACATGCATCGGCGTGCGTCAGATCAGCTGATTGTGGCAAAAAACTCAGTGGAATATGTACGGAAATAAAGCGGACGATCGAATAACCGCGGATGTCAAGGTATGCGGTGATTATGTCATCCAAGGCCCACCAGAGTTTCGGGAAGCCGTTTGTTGTGTCTGGAATACGAACATTAACGGGTGCCAAATCAGCTGATCGGTGCACAGGTCCCCATGGAACTAAGATAGAAAGGTAATGAGATGTTCGGTCAATCGCTGAGAAGTCGGCTGATGTGACTATGAATGGCATGAAGGGTTGTTGTTGCCGTTGTAATCCACCTCGAGCTTGTTGGTCAGCAAGTTTGCACCGTGATGTTCACGGGTTTGCTTGGCTGCTGCAGGTTACGAGTGCAGTAAAAATTATTATAATTGGGCTGAAGGAGTTTGCACCAAGGATAAAGACCTTTTTGACATCAAATAACTCCATGAAAATGAAATAAATAGAGCAAATTATCTCAGTTTGACTGGGACATGAACACGTTATATGCTATAAAGGAGAAGTGTTAGTGCTTATGGGGTATAATGACCTATCCACATCAAGTCCAGAATCGGATATTGAAGGATTGCAGCAATTACTTTATGTGCACCTAGCTCAGAAGGAGATTTCAATCAATTTAAGCTCATTTGGCGTGATTTAGCATGTATTTTTAAATGTCAATCCTGAAAGTATGCTTTTAATTTACACACTATGCTATTAAAATTTAATTCAATTCTAGACTTGATGATGAAAACGATATTTGAATGGTGTTTAGAACATGCTACGTCGCATATATGGTCCCTGGTTTGGGTGAGAGTTTAAATGCCATTTTATGATATAAGGGTGTTATTGTTCAAGGGGTTGGAATGTACTGTAAATGCTTGCCTAAGCTTGAATGTACAGTAGTTATTGGGCGGGAAATGTGGAATTCATACTGTGCATTGGCTCTAGGAGGTAGAGGGCAATCTGATGCAGGGCTATTGTCATGCTAGAATTTGTAACTTATGGTGGTTGGGCTGGGATGTTGAGTGTTAGGATTTGGGTTGACAATGGTATATATTTTGTGAAGAATCTGAGTATTGATTATCAGAGGGATTTGCAGCTTCTGTGGCTTGGGCTAAATATCGCATCCACTAATGAATGACCCTGTCCAGGGATTTGTATTTTGATGGTTAAACATGTATATATTGTGGAGCTTCAAAATTGCCGACAGCCAATTTTCCATGGTTTATCGTAATTAATTATGGATATTGGGCGGTGTTGGGTATGTTTGTAATACTAGTTACTTAAAATGGGTCTCAGTAGTTCTAGAGTGGGGTGCTGAGTTTTTCCTACTCTGGTCATGGTTAGTGGGGGGGCTATAGTTGCCGGGAGGCTTTTGAGGGTATTATAGTGTATTATTAAAGGTTTTGAATATTATATTATGTATGAGTTCTTTAAAATTTAGGAGAGGTGTCCAGGGAGCTGGACAGTTTGGAATGATTTGTACAACTTAAATTACTACGTTGTTCTGGGTGTCTTACTTCTGTTTCAGAGTTAGGGATTTGGGGTTCACACTTGTACATTTTGTGCACAGTTTATTTCCTCTGGCTGGGTGCGGTTTGAGTGGATAGATTGGAGTGATTGAGGAGTTGGAGATGGGTGATGAATTACGTGTAGTCACGTGGAATGTGAATGGCTTGAATAACAATCAAAAAAGAAAGAGAGTTATGACATATCTGAATGATCAGAAAAGTGATATATGCTTTATTCAAGAGACACATCTCGTTAAGGGGGAATTGGAAAGCCTGCAGAAGGGATGCGATGGGAAAGTGTATGGTTCAACATTTTCTTCCAGATCTAGAGGTGTAGAGACTCTGATTAAGAAAAATGCCCCAATCAAAGTCCTGAAAGATGTCACAGATCTTGAGGGAAGAATTAATACACTGTTAGTTAACATTCAGGGTTCAGATGTTATTTTATGCAGTATATATGCAATATATATGCACTGTCTGTAGATGAAGGAAGCTTTTTTAGAAAAATTGCTCAAACTATTCAGAATTTTGGTTCCCGGAACATAATACTGGGAGGAGATTTTAATGCAGTGTTAAATCAAGGATTGGATAGAAGTACTTCTAGACCTTGCAGGCAGATTGACAACCACTCTTTGCCATTGCAAGACCTTCTGGAAGAACATCACTTGAAAGATGGTTGGAGGTTGGAGCACCCCTTGGTTAGGGAATACAGTTTTTACTCAGGAGCGCATGCTATGTACTCCAGGCTGGATATGCTGCTGACAGCAGGGGTAATAACGGAAAATTATGTGACAAGCAAAATTGCTAACATTGTGGTGACAGATCATGCACATGTGGTCATGCATTTGAAATAAAGTTTTGCATTACACAAACAATATACTTGGAGATTGAATACCTCGTTGTTACACAATAGGAAGTTGGTTGACAAATTACTGGCGTACATAGAGTTCCTCATGGTAGAGAACTGCACGGGGGAAGTCACGCCAGATATAGTGTGGGAGGCGTTCAAGTGTACGATGAGGGGAGTGCTAATTAGTTTGGCGAGTGGACAGAAAAAGAAATTTGAGAAGAGGTATTCAGAACTGGAGTCAAATATAAACGACATTTCCAGATTTGGTTCCAGAACTGATGAAACGGAAGAAGGAATTGAAGATGGTAATTGCGGATCGGGTGGTGAAGAAGTTCTTTAATCAGAAATGCACATATTTTGAAAAGGGGAGAAGTGCGATCACTGGTTCGATTTTAGGTTAAGAAAAAGAGAGTCAGAGCATGTGATTACCTCAATCCAAGGTCTGGATGGTCGGATCACTTTCAACCCAAAAAAGATTAATGATGCCTTTCTGTCATTTTACATGGAATATACAAAAATTTATCACACATTAAGGTGGCGGAGGAAAGATTCCTCGAGGGGCTGCAGATCCCTAAAATCTCAGAGGATACATTGCATATCCTTGAAGCTGACATATCACTGGATGAAGATAAGAGAGCAAAGAGAAGTTTGAATACAGGGAAATCACCGGGCCCGGATGGCTTACCGGTGGAGTTCTATAGACAACTACCTAATTCTGCACTGACTCTTTTGAAGGACATGTTTACTATATCAATGTATAATGGTTTATTGCCGCCAACCATGCAACATGCAATGATCTCTGTCTTTCTGAAAAAAGGTAAAGATGATAACCTCCCATCGAGTTACAGACCAATAAGTCTAATTAATGTTGACAACAAGATTCATTCTAAATTCCTGGCACAAAGGTTAGAGAACCTACTTCCAACATTGATTCATAAAGACCAGTCAGGGTTTGTGAAGGGAAGGAGGACTTCCAGCAACATTAGAAAATTACTACGCACCATATCTGTGGCTACAGATTCTCAGAATGATGCTGCAGTCCTATCACTTGATGCCGAAAAGGCTTTCAACTGGGTAAACTGGGAATTTCTTTTCATGGTCCTGGAGAGAATGGGTTTTGGTGTCAACTTTATGTCCTGGATTAAATTACTCTATGCTAAACCAACTGCAGACGTCAACACCAATGGCCTCAGATCAGACACTTTTGAGATAGAATGAGGTACGAGACAAGGGTGTCCTTTGTCACCACTGTTCTTCGTCATTGGGATTGAACCTTTGGCAGAAACACTCAGAATGGATCCCGGATTGCAGGGTTTGAGTTGTTTGTGGCTTCAAGAAAAATGATGGCTGTATGCCGATGATTTGCTCTTGGTTCTAAGGAATCTAAAACAGTCACTGCTGAAACTTATGGACATATTGTTAGCATTTAATCGATGTTCAGGTTGCAAAATAAATTGGGCTAAGTGGTGTGCTGAAAAGCTATTGTATTTAGGGGTATGGATCACACCCGGAATGGCTGAATCTATTAAGGAAAACCTGAACATGGTGTGTAATGCTTTCAGACAGGAATTAGAGCGGTGGAGTATGCTGCATCTTTCCCTCTGGGGGAAGGTCAATGCTCTCAAGATGGTCTCAACATGTAGGATAAACTATGTCTTGAGTATGATCCCACTAGATATTAACAAGAAATATTGGAAAGAACTTAATAGACTCCTTCAAAAATTTCTGTGGGACCAAAAACCACCTAGATCGAAACTAAGTAAACTACAATTACCCCTGGCAAAAGGTGGTTTAGGGGTGCCAAACTTTAAGGCCTATAACCTGGCCTTTATTTCCCAATTCTTGGGTGATTTTTTAAAACCTGAACGAGATGAGTGGGTGCTTGCTGAAACCAGTCATAACGGTCCACTCTCAGCTAGGGCAATTTTGACATCTGTGTCTAGAACAGGTTGTGTGAAGGATCCCTTAACTGTGGGTTTACAGAATTTGTGGAAGAAACTGAATTAATTTAATAGATCAGATTATCAGAAAATCAGGAATGCAATTGGTGAGTTTGATGTGAAAAAGTGAATGAATTTGATCTTGTTCTTAAAGAAACCAACTTTAAGAGAGGCTGGTTTGGCCAGCCAAGTATATGGATTGATTGTGGCAGGATACAAAGACATGACTTACTGAGAGCAGAATGGAGTCAGAGGAGTGGAAGCAACATTCCGAAGGACCTCTGGTCAAGAATGTGCGTGAATGTTAGGATGTGTTCTCTGGGGCTAACAGAAAGATCACGTCAAATAAAGATCTTGAATCAGGTTTTTTGGATCCCAGAGTGGATGTAGAAAAGAGGACTGATGGATAATTCTGATTGTTGGGCTTGTGTGCATGAAACTGGCACCCTAGAACATATGTTATGGGAGTGTAGGAGAGTACGAGGATTCTGGTTAGAATAAGATACTATCTGTGAGAAAGTTTTGGGGCGAAAGACTTGCTTTTGATTTCAAAACACTGGTTTTGGGAAGTGACGAGATTTTGGAGGATCTAACTGTATTTTTAAAAAAATGATTTTCAGGGGTGCAATGGTGGGAAAAAAATATTTTGCAAGGGTGGAAGTCGGCTGAACCTGTTAAGATAGAGTCATGGAATACAGAAATGCATAATTTGGCTGAGATGGAGAGATTGTTGTACCGGAGAGATGGGAAACGTGCTTTGGTTGAAAAGATCTGGGGAAAATTTCTCGCGCTGTACTAGTCTAATGATGACAAATGTGAACCTTTTTGGTGGGAGGGATAGTTAAATGGGTTTTGGTAAATGTACAGAAGATGGTTTATATAGTTCCTTGTTGCACTTACCTTGTTCTGTCAAAGTTCATTTAGTATATCCTGTTAACTAAAATACATTTTTTTTAAAAATGGCTCAAAAAAGGTGACAAACTGTTGAAAACAGTCCAGCCTCACAAAGTGAAAATACACTAATCAGAAGCACCAGTCATCTTCCCAACATTGCTTAAATGGGGATAGTCATGCCCCCAACCTCACGTGACCAAACTCACGTAATGTACAAGTTTCTGAAGGCAACTAGCACCCGTTCTGATTACATAATGCTGTTTAAAGTGCACAGCCTGTTAGTTTTCAAAGAATCTGCCTCGGGGGTGGGGGGTGGTGCAATCTGACCCCCATTGCCACCTAATATCTCAGCAAATATGGATCTCAGGGTGGTGTGCACTGTAGTACAGCTACATGCTCTATAGTGCATTCACTTGCAAACCAAGCGCTATACCATGGCTCAATGCATACTTCTAAGTGCACATTCATGCATGTGTCTAATTACATACATAATAACATATGTCTAAACATGTATAAGCAAGGCAATTCATATAACAGGGCCTCTTTCTCTAGCAAACCAAATGGCTGAATAATATGGATAACTAATTTCACTACTCAGAATGAATGATGGATAAATGAATCCCTAAATGAGTAATGAATGTCTAATGATAACATACCAGGCCTCTTCATATAATATCTGGTTTTACAAATGTCTCCTCTTATCATTAGATAATACATTACTAGATACAAATCTCTAGACAGATAGTCAATGTGGCTTGCTAAAACAAGTAAAATGATATCATGGACATTTCTCAATTATGCAAAAACCCTAAATACAAAAAAACTGCACTCTATCAGTGTCAAGCTCAAAACTCAAATCTCAAATGCATAGCTGCAAGCGTGTCAGAATTCAGAATTACATATTCAAATCTCTAAACAAATCATAGAATACATCCTAATGTAACAATTCAAGAAAAAAGTGTGTGAAGCCAACTATAGCTCTACAAGCAGGTGTATTCAAAATGAAAATAAAGCATAAACTCAATGCATGTGTACTGTGGACATCAAGATGGATAATTTCGGTGTGTCAAGCACAAAATTACAATATCTCACTTTCACAGGTGTCAAAGACTCAAACGTGTCAGTAGCCAAACAGGCCAGGTTAATACATTACAGGTCATTGCATACATTCAGTGTATTCATTTAGTGTATTCATTTCCAGTTCAGTCTGTGATCAGATCATTCAGGTCAGAGCGTGTTCTTTAAACATTTGGCCATCAAAGCATAGGCCAAAGTAGAAGTGGTGTTCCAGCAGCAATTGGAACCCAAGTGTGTCCTTGCAAACTGACAATTTTCAGTGACAGATTTCAGAGCCTCACTGCATCGGCTCTCTCACAACAGGTGACAGATGTTTCTTCAGAGCAAATCATGCTCACTGCTGCAAGCTTCCATTGGTGCCTCAGGCACTTTCCTCAACTCTCCCTATCTCCTCAACTCTCCCTATCTATCCTCTTGATACTGATGTATCAATCACAGTGGCACTCATTCAGAGTGTTGAAGCATAACAATGCAGATGGCAACTCTCCAGTGGCAATGCAATGGCCCATCACATAGGCCAAAACCAGATACAGATTCAGAGCACTATCAGGCTCACTCCTTCCATGCCATGCCCCCGTTCTTCACATGGGAGACCAGCACACTTTGGATGCAAGTGCTGATTTCAAAGCACTATGGTGTCGGATCAATGAACTCTTGCTCACTCCCACAAGAGACAAAGAACTGCACTGCTCTTCAAACATAGTTTAGCACAAGGAAATCAAATGCATTAGAGCATGTCTTCCTGCTCATTTGCATTTTTCTCCTTTTCCCTAGCCCCAAGCTTGTGACTTCTGGTTCACAAGGTAAGGCATTCAGATGGATTCTCTTTTCGCTGCAGATTACAAAGCAGTCCAAATCACAGTTTCTCTCCTTTTGCTGAACATCTTTCATCTTTGGCACAGAATGCTGCAAGGTGTCGATTTTCAAAACAGTCAGCATCTCCACTTCCCATAGCACTTCAGTTGTCAGCCAGGAAATCAGTCAGCAAACAGTCTTCTGAGTACCTTCTCAGAGCACAGCCATTGACAAAGCCATACCCCAAGGCCTCAAATCGGAGACATTCCCCAGAAGTGTTGCTGCAAAGCGTAGGTGTCAAATAGTGTCACACCACAAGGTGACGAAAGCCAATTGTCGGTGCTGCTTCAAAACAGCTGGAATGCAAATGTCAAAAGGTGTCAGCCATCATGGATCTTAAACAAACAGTCAGCAAGGTCTGGTCAATCTGGTCTGGTCAGTTCATCAATTCGATCTGGTCAATCAAGGTGTCATGGTCTGCAAGTCTCAGTCTGGTCAAGGTGTCTCTCCAGGTGTCATGCAAGGAAAACAAAAGTGCAAGTATTGGTTCAATCAGATTCAGATTTATTCAAGCCAAAAACAAAACAGTATTTCTCATTGTGCTTCAGTGCACGTAGCTAGTTCTAAACTCCCAATGTCTCTCAAAAGACATAAATGCAAATTTCTCAGTGTCTGCCAAATATCAGTGTAAATGTATCAGTTCCGGGGTATCAGTGTGTCCCTGCCTCTGTCTAACCATGCCTGTCTCTCCATGCTGCATGATGCATTACTCCAGCCATCTCTATCCTTCTCAAAACAAAAAGTACAGTCCATTTCAGATAATTCAGAAAATGCAAATTCGAAAATTGCAAAATTGCATTCCTCTTTGTGTTACACTTTGTGTCAAAACCTTCTCTAGTCACACAATCCATCTCCCTTTTGAACATCAATGATTCACTCTGAATCCATTCATGTTCACAAAACAGATGCATTTCACTCAATTGCACTCCATGTCCTGCAAAAGCATTGCTCTTGAAATTCAATATGCATTCAGTGTTCTCCTGCTAATGTCGTGTGATGTTTCTGCATCATTGCTATCATAATGTAAACACCCGTTCTCTCCATGTGTCTACTCAGAAAGCTCAAAATATTCAAAGAATGCAACATCTCAGAACAGCCTAAATTAGCACGATTCAGTCGATTCATTCTCCTCTTACTTGCTAACCATGTTGTAAAGCCGGTAGACAAAACAAAATTTTCACTTTCAAACATAGGCCAAACACTGCTGCTGTCACATATTCTGCACAAAATGCCATCATGACATTGCATGTCAAAGATCTTAACCATCTCATCTCTTCCCACAAATCTAGAATGAAAATACTTAATAAAACTGCCTCCATGCACATAACTGCTTCCATGCAAAGGTTTTCCCAATGATACTGTTTCACAATGCAAATCTTCACAAGCAATCCCTCTATGCATTTCTCTAGGCAAACTGCACATGTCTGGCAAAAATGCACTCTCCATTTTCTCATCATGGCAAACATTCTGTTCAACATGCTGCTCTGCTGTTACGGCAATCTCTTCAATCACTGCACTATCAGTGGAACAAACTGTCTGGGCCACACTCTCTCTCTTATTGCTCTCAGGTAACTCTTTCTCCCAAAGGACAATATTCATTATTTCTCCATGCACTACATCGTGCATTACCCCTGCTGGGTTTCTCATAGGAGCTCTGTTCCCTCCCATCACTATGGTTGGTGCCGGCGAATTATCCCAGGCATCAAGCATATGTCTGAGCTGATTTCTTATTGCATTCAAATCACTAAGACATGGACTCCTATTATTACTGCAGTTCTATTATTAATTCACCCTCAGGTTTTTCTCAACCAAATCTCACGACACTTAAGTGAGTTTCAAAAAACAAGCTTCTAGACTTCTCTAAACATGCAGATACAGTCGGCTACTTGCTAAATATGTGCACACATTCCAGCCTTTGAAATCCAAACTATGGTCAGATTTTCCAAAAAGTGTCATCTCTGTGGATTTCCAAACCTCAAGCATCTTCAAGAAAAAACAATTCTCTAGCTTGGTCAAATGATTGTGCAAACATTTTCAAAATTGCCAGTCATAAAAAACTGCTCTGGATCAATTCCAATACAATTCTGGATTCAAACAAAATCAGTCAGACAACTTTGTTCCCCTTCCTATGGTGAACAAAATTGTGGACAAAGCATGCTCTAATTCAAAACATCCCCAAGATAAAACATCAAACATGAAACATTATATTCCCACGAACGAACAGACAACAAAGCTGCACACAAATCTACCTCGGGGGAGGTAGGGGTGCAATCTGACCTCCGTTGATGCCTAATATCTCAGCAACTATGTATCTCAGGTTCTCAGGGTGGTGTGCACTGTGTTACTGCCAAATTGCTATGCTATGGATACACAAACATACCCTAATGCTAAGAATAGACACAAGACAAAATAACACAAAGAAAACACATGAATCAATTCAACAATAAAAACACTTTTATTCATGCACAGTTCTGTGTGCATGATAAACAATACTAGCAAAGCATACTGGCTTCTATGCAAGCAATCTAATATCAATTATCCAGTCCTGCTGGATCTATCACTGGATCTATAATGCTAATAACAATGAATGCCTAATAACAACAAATGCTAATAGCAAAATACATATGGCAAGTGTCAGCATTCAGCATTCCTCCCCAATCCACATCACACTCTCTCTCTTAGACAATCCATGTCTGATCTCCCCTTCTATCAAACCAAAAGCTCTTTGTGAGTGTCTGTCCTAATTCCGCATTGGACGTGTCTTTATCAGTCAGTTAGGCCTCATACTCAACCAGCAATACTCCCCTCTCAAGATCCTATCTCAAATGTGTCCCATCCCTCTCCTCTCCAGCTCACTTGCAGCCAGCCACTCGAACTTCTTCAAGCCTCTGCCAGGGCCCATCTGATCTCCTTCCAACTGCTCCAACATCTTGATCAGCCCTCGATCTCTCCCAAGCTGGTATGCCAAGCTGTATGACAATCATATCCCAAGCTGCATCTGAAACGCTTCTCAAAGTACATCTCCAAAAGCTTCCCAAACGCCTCTGCTTCCCAAGCTGAATCCAAAACGCTATCCAAATTCCTCTCGCGCTCTCTCTCATTCCATCTACTGCTAATTTCAGGGTCCCAGTTATAGTGTCAATTCACATCACTCTTTCTCCATGGTTGCATGTCAAAACTCTCTTAGCAAGCATTTCTCTAAAACCAAGCGCCTAAAGGTCTGTTACGTCAATCTTGTTCTGACCCCAGTCACTGTGTGTTGTAGTCAACGTGACATTTCATCATATCTTGTACATCCTATGGCCTTCCCCTGTCTGTGTTACTGTGTTACGAAACACCATCCTCCCACTTCTCCATTCACTGAAATCCCTCTATTCGTGGCTGTCTCTGTGCAAAACTCCTCACTCCCTGCAAATGCCCCCACCTTCCTGTCTGCGAGCAAGCCAGAGATGTTGATAAGCTTCCTTCTTTGTTTCTACTCGGGCAAGAGTTATGTCTTATCTCTGTCTGTCTACGAGCCTTTATTTACACATTCCTCAATTCACAGTGTACCATAACAATGTCTCTGCAGAATGAAGTGGAGCTGCTCTGTGTCTTTTCCAAATGTCTTAGGAGCCAACTACATGCTCTATAGTGCCTAACGCATTTACTCGCAAACCAAGTGATATACCATGGCTCAATGCATACTTCTAAGTGCACATTCATGTGTGTGTCTAATTACATACATAATACATAATAACATATGTCTAAACATGTATAAGCAAGGCACTTCATAGAACAGGGCCTCTTTCTCTAGCAAACCAAATGGCTGAATAATATGGATAAATAATGTCACTACTCAGAATGAATGATGGATAAATGAATCCCTAAATGAGTAATGAATTTCTAATGATAATATACCAGGCCTCTTCATATAATATCTGGTTTTACAAGCTCTCCTCCTCTGAATGGGACAATGAGCAGAAGCAGATGAAGCCATTCTGGACAGCCTCCAGGCGTGACAGTACCATCCCCCAAAGGCCCCGCCACACCCCTGGATGCGTGAAAGCGATGAAGCAAAGCTGGAGCATGGATGTTTGACAACCCAAGTACTTTCCTCCGGTCCATAACCTTTCCAATCAACTAAGTAGTATGGTCTACCGGACCGGAAATGCAAGTCCAAGATAGCATTTACCTCATATTCAGCTGACCCCCAGACCGAAACCATGACAGGCCGGATAGGCAGGCGTGTTGATGATGTACACGGCTTGACCAACGAAACATGAAACACCGGATTAACCCAGCACCGGTCAGGAAGCGCGAAATGAACAGCAACTGGGTTCACAATTTTAGAGATCGTCTATGGACCCACAAATCTAGGCACAAGTGTCTTTTTACCCGGGATTCTTAGGTTTCTTTGTGGACAACCATACCTTCATGCCTACTCGATAAACTGGAACTGGTTTTCTGAGGGAATCAGCATATTGCTTAGCATGTGTCTGAGCCCGCAAAAATTGTGCCTTGATTTTGTTGTGTAAAGAAACCACGTCTCACAGGAACCTGCAGCTGGGTTGTCAGTTGTCAATTGCGGATCCAGCAGAATGGACTGTGGATGTTGACCATACAGTGCATAAAAGGGAGAAGTACTAATGGCTGAATGCAAAGAGTTGTTATACGCAAACTCTTCCAAGGGCAGAAGGGCCAGCCATGTATATTGATGATGCAAACAGAGACCTCGTAAATACTGTTCCATTGTTCTGTTGGTACGTTCTGTTTGACCGCCGGTCTGTGGATTGTATGCACTAGAGAACCTGTTGTCAATAAGAAAAGCCGAACTTAATGCCTTCCAGAAATGTGAGGTGAACTGAGACCCTCTATCTGTAATAATGTTTGAGGGTAGACCAAAGAACCAAAAAACCTGCCTCATAAACAAATCTGCAAGCACAGGAGCTGTAGGTAACTCGACACACGGAACAAACAAAGCCATTTTAGTAAAGTAATCCATGATCACCCAGATGGTATCATGACCCTGTACATTAGGCAATTCTACAACAAAATCCATAGATACTATATACCAAGGTTTATGAGGCAATGGTAGTGGATGCAGTAGTCCCATAGGCTTTCTGGGAGTGGCCTTGCATTGTGCACAGACATAACAAGATGCCACATAGTCCTCCACATCACGAGTCATGGACGGCCAACAACACCACCTATGAAGCAGTTCCAGTGTTTTCTTCTGACCTGGATGTGCAGCAACCAAGGAATCATGCCCCCACTTCAAAGCTCGCTGACGACTCTGTTCCATAGGCAAAAAGAAGACATTGTGAAGGAAGTGCAAGCTATTGAGTATGTCTAACTTATACTCTTGTATTTCTTTTGGACGTTGAGCTACCCAGTCTTGCAGTTCTTTCTTTAATGTGGGTTTTACTGTACAGCTGCACATTACATGATCAGACAGGACATTGATTTCAGAAGGCAAATCCAAGGGAGCACCCGAATCCAACCATGACAGAGCATCCACTTTAGCCACATGATGAGCTGGCCTGTAGGTAATTTGTTAGGTAAACTGTGCAAAGAACACGTGCCATTTAGCTAGGCATGCTGTCAGACACTTCATGGTCTTCAAGGCCTGTAAATTGTGATGGTCTGAATACACCACCACTGGATGTAATGCTCCTAGGAGATGATGCTGCCACTCCTTGAAAGCATCCTTGACAGCAAGTAATTCCCTTTGAGTGACTGTATAATTCCTCTCATTGGGCATATGCTTTCATGAAAAGTAGGCCACTGGATGCACCACTTTAGTGTCAGGACATTCTTGTGATAGATTCACTCTTACTGCGATACTTGAGGCATCAGCCTCGACCAGGATCGGCAAATACGGGTTCCGATGTTGTAGTATGAGTGCAGTAATGAAGGCTTTCTTTAGAAAATCAGAAGCCGATTGTGCACCAGCATTCCAACTAAAAGGTGTCCTAGTACTGGTCAATGATGTAAGAGGAGCCACCACAGCCAAGAAGGAACAGATGAAACACTGGTAAAAGTTTGCAAAGCCTAAGAATGACTGCAATGTTTTTACTGAAGTCCGGGTAGGCCATTCCAGGATAGCCTTTACTTTAGAGTGATTCATTCGCACCCCATGGCTGGTGATATCGTAGCCCAAAAACTCCACCTCTTTGGAACTGAAAACACATTTTTCTGCCTTGACAAACAGATGGTGGTCTTGCAGGCATTGGAGCACTGTCGAAACATGAATGACATGTTGCTGATATGAAGGAGAATAGATCAGAATATCATCCAAATAAATGATGACAAATTGATCTAGGATGTCACTAAAGATATAATTCATAAAGTATTGGAATGTAGCAGGGGCGTTACACAGGCCAAATGGCATACCTAGAAACTCAAAAAGCCCATACTGTGTCTTAACTGCTGTCTTCCATTTGTCTCCTTGATGAATCCAAACCAAATTATAGGCTCCACGGAGGTCCAGCTTGGTAAACACAGCAGATGAACCCAATTGGTCCAAAAGGACTGATATCAATGCTAAAGGATATTGATTCTTCACTGTGATGGAATTCAGCGCTCGATAATCAATGCAAGGGCATAGATCCCCTTCCTTCTTGGGAACAAAGAATAAAGGGGAAGCTGCAGGTGTCTTAGATGGGCGGATGTACCCCAATTGTAGTGCCTTATCGATTTACTGTTTAAGGACCAGGTCTTCCTTCTGTGTTAAGGAGTAAACCCAGCCTTCAGGGATTTTGCCCCCTGGAACCAGTTCAATTGGACAGTCATATGGTCTATGTGGAGGTAGTTGTTCAGGAATGCCTTTGACAAAGACATCCGAAAATGATGCATATTCCTGTGGTACCATGACCTCTTTGCTTTAAACCGAACCAACCACAGGAGATAGACTAGTCAAAGCTAGACAATGTAACTTCCAATTAACCCTCTGTTCTTGAAAACAGTGATAATTGCAATTGGTGAATCCCTATTCACCCAGTCAACAAGGGGATTATGTACCGTTAACCACGCCAACACCAAAATCACTCTGTACTGCAGAGCAGAAATGATATCGAAGACCATATCTTCTGAATGCCCTTCCTGGGTGATCATGCGTAACACAATGGTCTCCTCCATGACCATGCCAGAGACTATTACCATCACGTCAACTGCGTTCACCGTCTCAGGACAGTCTTTAGACTGTAACTGTCATGCCTGCGCCATGGGTGCATCCATTTACGCTCAATATGGACTATTTGTTTATCATTTATTTGCAACAGACTCTTGGATCCATCTATATTTACTTTGGGAACTTTATTATTTTTCCCACAAACTACGTATACCACAATGCACCTGGCTACAAGCATCGATTCCTGGCTGTTCCTATGGGTTATCAAATGAACTACACCCCCCAGAAGCCCAAGGGACTTGCCCTGCTTCCACCAGCCCAGGAACAGAAAGGGAGGTGGCCGATTGCCTACAGGTGGACTTAGCCAGGTGCAACCAATTAGCCTGCCTCTGTGCTGGGCTAGGCAGTATAAAGGCTGCTGCCTGCAGTGGCTCAGCCTCTTGCATCTGAGAGTCCTTCCTCCACCTTTCGCGTCTTCCTATGGATCCTGTATGCTGTTTACCTTCACTCCTACTTGGACCCTGCCTTGTTGCTTGCTACACCCTGCTGCCTACAGCCCTAGCATTCTGGGCTCCCTGCCTCAGTCCAGCTCCTCTGGGCTTCCTGCCTTGCAGCCTGTTACACTTCGCTGCCTACAGCCATAGCCTTCTGGGCTCCCTGCCTCAGTCCAGCTCCTCTGGGCTTCCTGCCTTGCAGCCTGTTACACTTTGCTGCCCTCCAGCCTCCGCCCTCGCCCTGCCGGGCTCTCCACATTGCAGCCGATCACGCTCTGCTGCCTTCCAGCCTCCGCCCTTGCCCTGCCGGGCTCTCCACATTGCAGCCGATCACGCTCTGCTGCCTTCCAGCCTCCGCCCTTGCCCTGCCGGGCTCTCCACATTGCAGCCGATCACGCTCTGCTGCCTTCCAGCCTCCGCCCTTGCCCTGCCGGGCTCTCCACATTGCAGCCGATCACGCTCTGCTGCCTTCCAGCCTCCGCCCTTGCCCTGCCGGGCACTCCACATTGCAGCCGATCACGCTCTGCTGCCTTCCAGCCTTCAGCCCTTGTCTTTTGGGCTCCCTGCTCTGCAGCCTGCCTCAATCCGGCTGCCTTAGCCCTTGTCCTCTGGGCTCCCTGCTCTACAGCCTACCTCACTCTGACTACCTACAGCCCTTGTCCTCTGGGCCTTCCTACTTTGCAGCTTATCACGCTCCACTGCCTACTACCTACCTTTTCCGCTGGGTGCTCGGCCTAGCAGCCCTCTACAGTCCTCTGCTACCTTCTACGTTCAGTGGCCCTGTCCCTCAGGGTTCTCTCTTTACTGCCCGGCCCTTTTGGGATCCTTGCCGTGCAGTCTGCTTACTCTGCTGCCCTAAGCCCTTTTCCTTTGGGCTTTCTACCTTACAGTCCTACTCCTGTGGGCTTACTCATTGCTTTCCTGCTCCTCTGAGCTCTCAACCTTGTTCCTTACTGTCCTCTGCAATCCTATCCTGTTACACGACTTTCCCTTCATTTCCTTCTGCTAGTTTGCTATCACCTTCTTTCCTGGATTTGTCTGTAGTATCGTCTCTTGTACTGTTTGTAGACCCTTTTGTACAGATCTTGTCCGTTGGTTCCCATCAGTCAACCTCTGCCCCTTCCCTTGTCTCGTTTCTACATTACAGACACCCATAGCTGCTGTTCCAAGTCATGAGCAAACAGCGTGGGCCTCTGTTATAGCAAACTGTGCAGAAGGCTAGAGTATTTCCAAGGTTCGTGGAATACTCTTTTCCTATATCTGCATACACCCCAAGAGGGTATTCATTCTGTATCTTTTCCCTTGCTACTCTTGCCTACTCTTCGTTCTCTTTCCTTTCCGCTGTGTGTGTTCTTATCTGTCCACTTTATTTGGCACAACCACCCAAACCCTTTCTGGGTGTCCTGTGCCACTCTTAATAGAGTGCCATCCTGACAGAATGCAAGAGCCAAAAATGTCTTGTTCCATAGGCCGGAAAGGCACACACAGACCAAAGATGCTTTCCTTGCGGGTTAAGAAACCTATGCATAAACCTATGGTTTCCCTAAAGACAGCAAACAAGAACCTTAGTCTAAAGGACAGTCTCGCCTTAGTAAACCAAGATTTACAAGCACGGTACTATACTCACTGGCTAGCTGACCCTTCTTCCATGTACAATTATTATGACATTTGCGACTATGACCCGCAGTCCTTATCTGTTGCAGAGCTACAGCAAGATAATGAATTCTTACAGATCTTGTTAAACCAAACAGTGAAAAACACTCCTGCATCTTCTGACAAGCCTTCTAACACCGCAACAGACAAGGATATAGCACTCATTGTGGGAGACGCTAACCCAGAATACGCTGTTGCCAGAGTGATATGCGCAAGATCAGCTTGGCAAGCTCCCCAGAATGCTGGAAACCTTTATTTGACAGGACAAGGCAGTCATTATCCTGAGGTTTGTGCATCTGGTCCTGGGTACAAAAGACCTATACTAACCATCGGTTATCTTAATGCTTCCACAGTATCTACTAACCACAATAACCCTAAGGTCAGTCTTCCCATTGCTACAACCGAATTTTCTGCCACACCAGCTTCTGAAGCTTTAGATCAAGCTAATGATACTTACCTGCTACACGAACAACTCCTACGCCTTAAAAGAAAGACCGAAGACCTCTATGATGACTTTGTTTATTTGCATTATAAGAATCTTATGAAGGGACACAAGTCACCAGACCATCTGACACTATGTCCAACACCTGACATCTTATCTTTAGAGATCAACATGATAAGGCCTGGAATTGCCACGCAGAAAAGTATACAGACTTATACCAAGCAGATGGAAGACCTAAATATAGCATATGTATCCCTTCTAAAGACTGACACAGCTCTTTCACCTTCCAGCCACAGAAACTCAGGTTGTTGTACTGACAGAAAAGAATTAACTCCTCTGGTGGGTCAAATCACTCACACAGCCATTACACCACAAAACAAGGGTGGTCTTCTGATTGGAAATCCCTCTGAGTCAAAGGATGGTTTCGCCCTCACCCTTGCCTATTGTCCAGTACTCACACTTACAACCTCTTCTGAAATGACAACGGCAGCTGAAGAGACTGGCGCAATTCACACCGAGCATGCTGAGTTGGCAAGTGGGGCTTGCCAAAGTGTGGCTGTGCTATCAGATAACACTCTTGAGCAATCAACATCTTCAGTTTCTTCGATACCCCCTGAATCGCCAGTGGTTGTGGTACCTGATCTACCAGTAGTTGCAACCCCTGAACTGTCTGTAGCTGCTACAGCACCCGAATTTCCAACTGCAATTCATGATCTTCCTGCTGCTGTGGTTCCTAAACTCCCTGCCACATTTGAGACTCCTCAAGTCCCTGCTGCAAATCTTGAAGTTGCTATAGCTACTGTGATTCCTGAAGCTACCGCTAATTCTGATGCTCCCGATGCCCAGATTTCTTCTTCCTTCGCAGCTGTGCTCGCTGCAGCAGAATCCTCTGCTACACAACCTGATCCCTCAGCACCTTCTCTTCCTGATCCTACATCCGCCATGCTAACGGTTGCAAAGTCAGCGAAGGTTTTCCCTGTTAAGACTACTGCTCCAGTTGTTCCTGCTAGTGTATCTGTAGCACTAAGACTGCCAGACTCTACTCTACCAGTCTCAGGTGCGTTCCAAGCCGCTGGTTCTCTCATGACACCCACACACCCAGTTGCTACAGCCTTGATACTCTCTACAGCCATTCAAGATCTCACTGCTGCTGTAACCTCTGAACTGTCTACTAATCATGGGAAAACCGCCGCTGTGACTCCTGAACTCTCTGCGGCTAACCCTAACGTTGTCATTGCTGATCCGGATGTCTTGGAAAACCTTCCTAAAGCTACCAACTCTGCTGTACCTATGGCTCCACTTTCCAGCACCATACGGTTGCCCGTCAAAGCAAAATCTATCAGGGAGCCTGCAGCAGTTTTTCGCAGTTCCTCTCTTCATGCACACACAGTTGGGGGTCTGTGTTCCAAAGACTTCGTCTATTCTGATTTCTACATCAAAAGTTCAGAACATTGGTACTATCTCCGTCGTTCAAGACTCTCACCTTGCAACCCGTTTCTGGTGCTTCATGATGTGCCTTTTTGGATTAAGACTCTTGTACGGTGTGACAGACATTCTTCCTATAGGCCGGTCTTCAGGGAGCCCGGAGAGGGGCCTGGAGAAGGGCATACTGTCATGCCTGCGCCATGGGCGCATCCATTTACGCTCATTATGGACTATTTGTTTATCATTTATTTGCAACAGACTCTTGGATCCATCTATATTTACTTTGGGAACTTTATTATTTTTCCCACAAACTACGTATACCACAATGCACCTGGCTACAAGCATCGATTCCTGGCTGTTCCTATGGGTTATCAAAGGAACTACACCCCCCAGAAGCCCAAGGGACTTGCCCTGCTTCCACCAGCCCAGGAACAGAAAGGGAGGTGGCCGATTGCCTACAGGTGGGCTTAGCCAGGTGCAACCAATTAGCCTGCCTCTGTGCTGGGCTAGGCAGTATAAAGGCTGCTGCCTGCAGTGGCTCAGCCTCTTGCATCTGAGAGTCCTTCCTCCACCTTTCGCGTCTTCCTACGGATCCTGTATGCTGTTTACCTTCACTCCTACTTGGACCCTGCCTTGTTGCTTGCTACACCCTGCTGCCTACAGCCCTAGCATTCTGGGCTCCCTGCCTCAGTCCAGCTCCTCTGGGCTTCCTGCCTTGCAGCCTGTTACACTTCGCTGCCTACAGCCATAGCCTTCTGGGCTCCCTGCCTCAGTCCAGCTCCTCTGGGCTTCCTGCCTTGCAGCCTGTTACACTTTGCTGCCCTCCAGCCTCCGCCCTTGCCCTGCCGGGCTCTCCACATTGCAGCCGATCAAGCTCTGCTGCCTTCCAGCCTCCGCCCTTGCCCTGCCGGGCTCTCCACATTGCAGCCGATCACGCTCTGCTGCCTTCCAGCCTCCGCCCTTGCCCTGCCGGGCTCTCCACATTGCAGCCGATCACGCTCTGCTGCCTTCCAGCCTCCGCCCTTGCCCTGACGGGCTCTCCACATTGCAGCCAATCACGCTCTGCTGCCTTCCAGCCTCCGCCCTTGCCCTGCCGGGCTCTCCACATTGCAGCCGATCACGCTCTGCTGCCTTCCAGCCTCGGCCCTTGCCCTGCCGGGCTCTCCACATTGCAGCCGATCACGCTCTGCTGCCTTCCAGCCTTCAGCCCTTGTCTTTTGGGCTCCCTGCTCTGCAGCCTGCCTCACTCCGGCTGCCTTAGCCCTTGTCCTCTGGGCTCCCTGCTCTACAGCCTACCTCACTCTGACTACCTACAGCCCTTGTCCTCTGGGCCTTCCTACTTTGCAGCTTATCACGCTCCGCTGCCTACTACCTACCTTTTCCGCTGGGTGCTCGGCCTAGCAGCCCTCTACAGTCCTCTGCTACCTTCTACGTTCAGTGGCCCTGTCCCTCAGGGTTCTCTCTTTACTGCCCGGCCCTTTTGGGATCCTTGCCGTGCAGTCTGCTTACTCTGCTGCCCTAAGCCCTTTTCCTTTGGGCTTTCTACCTTACAGTCCTACTCCTGTGGGCTTACTCATTGCTTTCCTGCTCCTCTGAGCTCTCAACCTTGTTCCTTACTGTCCTCTGCAATCCTATCCTGTTACACGACTTTCCCTTCATTTCCTTCTGCTAGTTTGCTATCACCTTCTTTCCTGGATTTGTCTGTAGTATCTTCTCTTGTACTGTTTGTAGAGCCTTTTGTACAGAGCTTGTCCGTTGGTTCCCATCAGTCAACCTCTGCCCCTTCCCTTGTCTCGTTTCTACATTACAGACACCCATAGCTGCTGTTCCAAGTCATGAGCAAACAGCGTGGGCCTCTGTTATAGCAAACTGTGCAGAAGGCTAGAGTATTTCCAAGGTTCGTGGAATACTCTTTTCCTATATCTGCATACACCCCAAGAGGGTATTCATTCTGTATCTTTTCCCTTGCTACTCTTCCCTACTCTTCGTTCTCTTTCCTTTCCGCTGTGTGTGTTCTTATCTGTCCACTTTATTTGGCACAACCACCCAAACCCTTTCTGGGTGTCCTGTGCCACTCTTAATAGAGTGCCATCCTGACAGTAACGGAATCCCTAAAGAACTGGCATATTGTTGATCCATATAATTCTTTGTTGCCACTGAGTCTAAGACAGCATTGACCTGTCTGGTATTAGAAGCAAAGGATAATGTTACTGGCATCATGATGGGTGAAAAATAGGAAGACATTTGGGAGTAAGAACGCAAACCCGACAATGGGAACCCAACTATTGCTGGGCTCTGGCGTTTACCTGCTTCTTTATTGGTTTTTTAGGGCAATTAGCCAGAAGGTGCTCTGCGGAACCACAATACATACAGAGGTTGTTCTTCCTTCGGTTCTCTCTTTGGGCCAGTGACAAACAACCTCTGACCACCCCTATTTTCATGGGTTCCGGTTCTGTGGAAGCTGGAACCGAAGTATCCAACCTGCATACCGTAGTTGTTGGGATTCTCTTTACGTCCTTCCTAGCGGTCATTTGAACGTCAATCTGAAGGACCAAGTCTACTAACTCATTGAACTCGTTACTGTCAGGATGGCACTCTATTAAGAGTGGCACAGGACACCCAGAAAGGGTTTGGGTGGTTGTGCCAAATAAAGTGGACAGATAAGAACACACACAGCGGAAAGGAAAGAGAACGAAGAGTAGGCAAGAGTAGCAAGGGAAAAGATACAGAATGAATACCCTCTTGGGGTGTATGCAGATATAGGAAAAGAGTATTCCACAAACCTTGGAAATACTCTAGCCTTCTGCACAGTTTGCTATAACAGAGGCCCACGCTGTTTGCTCATGACTTGGAACAGCAGCTATGGGTGTCTGTTCCAAGTCATGGCACAGTGGAAAGCGTGTCCTTCAATTCTTCAGAAAGACCTTTGTAGAAAATTGCAGATTTCTTGCCCTCCGACCAGTCCATCTTGGCCGCCAATTGATTGAACTTGGCAAAATAATTCAAAAAGGACTGAGGCATAACGCATGTCGAAGACTCTGCTCATAGCGGTAAGAAGAGCGTCACAGTCATACAAAAGTGGATTATTAGTCTCTAATAGAGGATCAGCCCAAGAGGCAGCCAGTCCCCCCAAATTGGAAAGCACAAATGCTGCCTTGGTTGTTGAGTCCGGAAATGAAGCTGGACGACAAAGGAAGTGCAACCTGCATTGGTTCACAAAGGTTCTGTAAGATTTAGGGTCACCCGTAAAAGTCTCAGGTGGAGCTAAAGGAAACTGGATAGTCATATAAACAGGTACTGTCTCCGGTTTGGAAGGCAAGAATTCAGAGCCTGAAGCCGCCGCTGGGGGCAGTGTGCCCCGTTGATTCTGTGCCCTTACAGTATCCTGAAGAACATCAATGGTATGATACATAGAATCATGAGCACTGGTCATGTCGTTCCTCGAATCTGCTACCATTTGTAGCAGGGATGCCAGCATCTCCTGTACATCCATACTGTTGGCTTCTGATTCTGTTTTGCAGGACTCACAGACGGCAACTTCAATTGAGAGAATGAATAACGCTTACCTGACTGGTAAGGGTCTGGGATGAAGTTGCAGAGCCCTGAGACGGATCACCTTTGAAGCAATAGAACCTTCACAATGATCAACCCCAGCAGCTGAGAAACTAAAGCTAGTGCAGTGAATCACTGCGAAGGGTGTGGCTTTCCCTATTACAGGGAGAAACTGTGTTGTTGTGCTGCTTATTTCGCTGGATGACTTCTTTGCTGGATGGAATTTCTTGCCTAAAAGTAGATGGCTGAATTGAGTATTGACCTAACCAAATAATAATAGATAACTAATCACCCCACAGCTACTCTGTGGATGAATATTCTTAAATCCTCCAACTTTAGGAGGAAGAGTTGAATCTCAAAGCTCGGAGAACTGGAGCAAAGAAGTACTGAAGGCTTCAAGGAAATGAGGAAAGAAGGAAGGTGAGTAAGGAACTAAAACCCAGGCGGCACGAGGGACGCACTAGAGTCGGGCTGGTGCACTAAAACCAGCAGATCGTCTTTAAGTCAGTGCACGGTTGATAAAGCAGATTACAGTAGGGAAGAGTTCCAAACGTTCCAGTTGTTTAAACAGAAGATGCCTCCAGTAATTGAGGAAGTAATTGAAGCAGCTTGAGCAGGAGTACAGGTATGTAATGGCTACAGAATCCCAGTACTGAGGGATTAACTTAATGGGTATTAACACATGTTGTAGTAAAAATAACCCATAGCTGGCGTTGATCAGTAGCCGGAGAAGGTGTCCTTCATGTAGAATGGCAAGGAAATTAGCAACTGGAAGAACAACCATCAGCTGATTTCGGAGACCAGGACTGACGACGGGTGATTGATTGCAGAAGACACAGCTGAAACTGGGCTCCCTATTGCCAAGGACAGATGGCCGGCAGCGTAATGTTGCAAAGAGCCGCGTGCTCCATGCGGCTGAAGAAGGGCTATCTGCAGACTGGGACACAGGAGTATAGCCTGAAGTCAGCCTCGGGTGGAAGGAAAAGGTTCACCGCAGGCGAGCGGCAGCCAAGGAGCGGGACGCTGAAGAGCCACAGGAATCTGTGCGGTGGAGGTCAGATCAGCTGTGACGAACGATTGAAGGCACAACAGCAAGTTGCTGAGTGGGTTGAATAGAGCCCAAATGACGAGAGAATAAAACAGCTCAAGAAAGGTGACAAACTGCTGTAAACAGTTCAACTTCACAAAATGAAAATACACTAATCAGAAGCACTGGGCGTCTTCCCAACATTACTTAAATGGGTACAGTCACGCCCCCAACCTCACGTGGCCAAACTCATGTAACGTACGAGTTTCTGAAGGAAACTTGTGCAGTTTCCATGGAAATCTCTGAGAGAGTCTGTATCGTGAATAGAAGGGTCTAGCAGCCGTTCTGGTTGCGTAATGCTGTTTAAACTGAACAGCCCTCCTCCTCTGAACGGGATAATGAGCAGAGGCAGATGAAACCATTCTGGACAGCCTCACAGGTGTGACAGTCAGGCGATGTGATTTTTTTACTGATACTTCTGTGGCTATGAAAATCTTAGAGGTTCCCAAAGCAGAAGGTATTGGGTAACACACGTAGGAACTCTCCTTAGATGTTCTCTCTCCCACCTTTTTTCATATGTTGATACCACATGTCATTACCCAAGTGTGCTGTATTATCTAGATAAGTGTTTATCCCTTCATTATCTTCCTCCCGTGTCTCCCAAATGTAAAGGTTGCATAATACTCATGACGCAAGTCAAAAGCAGTTCTCCTAGTGGGGGCGGATCATAGACAGTGCAATCTTAACCACTTTTGGGGCCCTGGGCACGGACATCTTTGGGGCCCCCTCTCCACCAAACCAAAGGACTTAAGTGATCAAAAATATCTGGTTGAACCCCCCACCCCCTCATCCTGATCACAACCTATGGGTTGATATGCTGCCTTGCAGCATTCAAAATAAGGAGGTTTACATTACTCCCTTTAAGTCCCCTTACCCTCTTCATTCTTGCTCTAATAATATATAACAAGTAGCACTTGAAGGCCAACATTAGCAGTCTACGATGAGGTTACTTCGTTACTTCTGTTCTAGTACATGCAGGATACTTTGTATCAATAGCATCCAGGAAGGTATGCAGCCTGTAATATTGATGCAGGACCATATGTAAAAGGTACATGTAACCCACAGTAGACAGAAAACTCACGTTAGCTGCCTCACAGAATGCAAAAGTGCTCAAGCATGGATACAGGAGACCAATTGGAAGGAAGCAGAAATCTACACATACCATGGCATGGATAGTGGATGTAGATTAGAAGGTACCAGGAAGGTGTCTATATCCGGAATGACTGAGATATGAAGTGGGATATGGTTTTGAAATAGTGTTGCCATTAGAGATCTAAGGAACAAGTACTGTGGTGTGCAATATATCAATGCTCACTATTATAGTGGAAGCAACACTATAGCCAGTAAACCTATGACTGAGGCTTTTATGAAGATCATACCCTGCGAAGGAAATCACTCCGAAGGGCTGATAATTTTGAAAGGTTTAGGGGCTGGCAATTTTGAGAGGTTAGGCAATACAAGATTAAATCAATAGAACAGAACCATGTGTTACCGCATGGTAGCCCTCAAGAGCACTCCTAAGGGATAATATCCCAGGTTAGGTACTGAAGTCCGTAGTTCTGGTCAAGTGTAAAATACCCAGCGACCAAATGCCCGGACTCCAACAGTTAATACTACTCGAGACCAAACGGTCTTTCATTAAACGTAATAAACACATTTTAAAACTCATGGGCAATACCCCAACCCAAAAGTACCTATAAGTAGTGAACAAACTCAATCGCAATCTAGAAACAAGTTTTATCTTGTTGTTTTCCAAACACATGTGCAAATTCAATTCAAACATATAGTGTACATCCATAAAAGTAAACATAGTATACATAACATAAAGGCAATTAAAACGTGTTAGCACAAGTGCAGTTCCTCACAATGTCCTCAAGATTTCTGCACATGTCCTAGAAACATTACAATAATCAAGGATAGGTTTATACTTACAGGGTACTTGTAAACCCTGTAAAACTTGTTTCTACTTTGCGATTTAGTTTGTTCACTACTTATAGGTACTTTCTGCTTGTGGTATTGGCCATGAGTTTTAACAGTTGTTGATTACATTTAATGAACTGACCGTTTGGTCTTGAGTAGTATTCACTGTTGGGGTCAGGGCTTCTGGTCTCTGGGTATTTTACACTTGACCAGAACTACGGACATCAGTACCTAACCTGGGAAATGATCCCTTAGGAGTGCTCTTGAAGGCTCCATGTAACGCATGGTTTTGTTCTATTGAATTACTATCTACCCGAGTGGTCTCGTGGCATTTTTGCCCTCTTGCACCTGAAGTGTATATTTGTTCTAACAATTAAAAATATAATCTTTAACACGAACAACCACAATTGAAATAGTAACCCCGCTAGTTAGTGCTTCCCCGTTTCCTTTTTGCTCTCTAATACAAGATTAAATGACATGCCCAGGATCCCACAATGTGGGATGCCCAGGATCCCACATCGGTTACGGAGTGGATGTGTGCCAACTCTGCAATTTCTGCATTTGAACACTTTCTTTTCCAGTTCTTATCATGAACTAAAATAATGTCATTTTACAAAACGGACACAAATCACATTACCAAACAGGACCATTTACAAAAACAAAATATTATAGAAGGGTGTTATGCAACATGGGAATGAATCTAGCCTCATTCTCTCATCATCAAAGGAAGTATATAATTACCAACATACCAAACGATGTGATTTAAAACATTAAATCTGGGTTTTTCTTTCATATTTAAAGCTTTAAATACTTCCAAAACAATGGCTTTTGACATTGTCATTTATAAACGTGCATACAAACCTTTGACTTTTACAAAAAAACAAACCGTTTTTTGTGTCAAACAAGCAGCCCTTACAATATGCTTGCCCGAGGCTTGCAGCATCTGGTCTGCTCTTTTCTGTCTACCTCCCCTTCCAGTCAAATGGCCCGAAAGATCAAGTAATGGGCTACACAAGGCCACTGCCTGCAAGAAGGCAAATGTCACATAAGACAGCACAGTAATGTAAAAGATATTTGATGATTTCACCAGGATCACTGTATCGTCTGCTGACAAAGCCAGGATGCAAGCATGAACACTTTTGTTCCACAGTCTTGAAATTGGATACTTATTCACCTCTTAGACTAACAGTTTATGCTCATCATTGGAAAGATTCCCTAGGTTTTACAACACCCCATCTGAACAAACCAATTTCTAGACCTTCAACATACAGATGATATGTTCAAATTTATAGCAACCCCTATCTGGTGCTGGTATATTGCTGATAATAGCACCTGTTGTGCTATAAAACCAAGTACATATGCAGGTTGGTTTATAAACTTCAAACATAGGAAAGGCACAGCCAGCTTTGCTTGAATGTTCTATTTTAATCTTACATATGAACACATATCTTTGCAATGAGTGCTTGACACACTGAGCTAACTTCTAAACGATTTTGGCATTCACTTTATCAATATGCTATTGCATATGATAAACATAATTCCCACAGGAAGGAATGAAAGCCACAGAGAGGTGCTGTTAGCAACACACAAACTATGTATACCACAGTGATCACAGAAGGCATTACCTGATGAATTGATCAAGGCAGAATGTACTTGTCAAAACAGACAGACAATGGGCTTAGAACCTCAGCAGCATGCCATACAATATCCCGATGTGTGCTATTTAAGACTGGTGAACAATGGAATCTTACCTCTTTAGATCAGGCAGTCTTGTGGGGCCCCCCTCCAATTTAGGGGCCCTGGGCAAGTGCCCCTTTTGCCCTCCCATAAAAAACATCTCTGATCATAGAGGCCTCTGCCTCAGTGGAAATAAACAAATCAGAAGAAGTTCCCGTAGTGGGGAGGACCAAAGGGATATCTGCATTTTCTGGACCAATGTAATAGAGAGCGTGAAACAGGAGAAATAGAAAAACATAAAGAGTAATTGTACAGGGGTATACCATGCACAAGACCGTTGACATACACCTCTCTCTCCATCCTGGTACTGGCTGTGCTTGTTCATTCCTTAAAATTGTGTTTGCCTCATCATTACAGATTTCTACTGTGACCATTTAAGGAAAAAAAGAATACTTTTTTACTCCTGGAATTGCAATATCTGCTCTATTATTGCTATGAACAGTCTCCTGATTACAGGGCCATTTTAGGAGACTGTAAAAAAGTGTGAACATCAGCATCTCTTCTGACAAGAGCGGGATAAGCTTGAAGGATAAATACAAAAACAGCAAATAGAAGCCTGTGTACATCCCCATCGGTCAGAACCATTGGGCTAACCAAATAGATACTCATTGAGAAATTAATCTGGATATTGCTCTCTTTTCCAATCTTCGAACTCGAAATCACGTTCAGGAATAATTGTGATACATGATTATTTTTCTGAAGTTCATTTCCAAAACATTCCTAAGGCTCTCAGCAAGGGTTTGCACTCCTATTATAAGGATTTTCTGACTGAACCCTAGTCAAATGCAAAATCTGCATTAATAGTTAGTTGCTTTATCATCCTTCTTCATCATTGATCGAATCTGCACACGCTGAAATTCTTCTTCTGGATCGGCAACAGTAGGAGGGGATGTCTCGCCATTGTGCAATTGCACGTTGTTCAAGTGAAGCCAAGCTCGCCTGCCTTGAACTTTTACTGCTGAGGGGGTCATATTTTCATTGAAAAAAGGGGCCATTAAAACATGGCTCGTGCCACTGTCGAGAGAACTTTTTTAATCAAAACGGCATCACCAACAAACAATTTAGGTGCCAATAAAAGTTGACTTGATTCGGTTGGTGTATGGTCCTCATCTGTGTTCTGAGACCAACCCCCCCCTGACGCCAGAGTTGATCTGAAATGAGAGAGATGCTAAAGGTCATACATGTCAAATAATTATGCAGCTCATCGACTAACAGTTTTGCTGTACTCTGGGCATCACCTCTACTCCTCGATGGAGGAGTAAGAGGCATTATCATTCGCCTCCCTGTTACTAGTTCATGGGTGGTGAGGTGATGGTCCAAACCAGGCTGATTCCGTAGGGTATATACAGCTAAGGGCAGGCAACATAGCCATCCCTTCTTCAAAGTTAGCTTGATCTTGACCATCCTTTCTTTAAGGAGGATGTTGAGTTTCTCACATATTCCGTTCACTTGCGGGTGATAAGCAGAAGAAAACTTGTGTTTAATACTCACTAATAGTCGTATTTGCTCAAATAGCTCATTAACAAAATGTGGCACACTATTGGATCTCAGCACTTCACACACACACACCCCATCTTGGAAAGACTTCACATACTAAAATCTTTGCTGCACAAGTGGCATCAGGGTGTGTACATGGACCTGCCTTGATCCAACTAGAGAAGGGACACACCACCACCATCAGATACCTATATCCAATACACACCTGCAGCATATCAACATAATCAATATGTAAATGCTGAAAAGGATCATTTGTTCGAGGTATTACTCCTCTAATCATTCTCAGTGTATGCCCAACGGTAAACCTTTGACACACGATGCAATTCACTACAAGGAATGCAACATGTTCTAACAAATTTGTAATAAACCAGTCTTCTGCAAACATTGCAGTAAGACTCTTCCTAGTTACATGCGTGGGGTAATGCAGCTGTTCAGGCGCTATCTTTAACAATGCTACTGGCATCACTGGCTTTCTGGTGCTATACTATCACCATATTGCTTCTGTGGGGGATAAAGAACAGCCCCTTTGTTTCCATAGCTCCTGCTCTTCCTGCAGTGAACTCACTTGAATCTCCAGTAATTGGGTCTTCGGCAAATGATTAAACCCTTCTTGCACTACCATAATCATAACTGCTTTCTACTCGACATTTGGAGTGTTAAAACTTGAGATAGCTGGGGATTATGCAACCCTTTTGGCTTCTGTGTCTGTGGCTTCATACCCGCAAAAAATAAAATCTGTTCTCTTAGTGTGAGCAGTACATTTAACGACCGCTATGGCTACTGGGACTTGTAGTGCCTTAATAAGCCTGTCCAATAAGGATGCATGCTGCACTGGAGTGCCGTCCACTCGGAGATAGCCCCTCCTTTTCCAACGTGCTAATCCTGCATGTACGGTTGATGTCACATAGGCGGAGCCACAGTACACCGTCACTTCCTGGCCTTTGTGTTTCTCAAGCAGGAGAATAAGCGCTACCAATTTTGCTGCTTGTGATGAAAAATGAGACTTTAGCTTGGCACTTGATACAACTTCAAATTCCCCATTTAATCTCTGCCTTACTACAGCTGCGCTAGAATGCCTTTCCCCACTTGTCTGGTCAATTTTCGAAGAACCAACAATAAAGAGAATTTCCCTTCCTAACAAAGCATTTTCTTTCATACGAGGTATATCATCATAACATTCAACATAATTAGCACAGTGATGCACTTGATGGCCATCTTCTATTGGTTGAGTTACAGATATGTCAGGATTCATTATTTTACATCTGACAATTTTGATGGTTAGGTTCGAAATCATTACCTCATAGGCTGAAGCTCTATGAGATGTCAATGTACCTTTGGGTTTTTCTAAAATGGCAAACAAAGCATGCTCCACGAAGAGAGTCATAGAGCAGCCCATAACAATACTTGTAGACTTTTCAATTTGTGAACGCAGCGGCTTCCAATGACTGTTTGCAAGGAAAGTGTCCTTTCATAACTGGGTCTAAAATCCCACTGTAATATGCTAGAGTCTTGTACCCCAATGTAGTCCTCTGTGTCAGTACTGCTGTCATAACTGTCCCATTCGTGTGCGAGAACAAATCAAATTCCTCTGCATAATTGGGGATTCCCAAAACAGGAGTTGTACAAATAGCTTTTTTCAACTGCTCAAACCCTTCCTTCATCTCCTCAGTCCATTCAATTTTAACCTCATTCACCTGTGCTTTCTTCAAAACCTGCAAAAGGGTTCTTGTGTTCGAACTGTAGTCAAACACCCATAATGTTGCATTGTTTCATTGTGTGTGGTTTTGTGGTTTTCATAATCGCCTCAGCTCTTTCAGGTGTGACTTTTTTCCCTCATGTGAAATCAACTATCCTATGTATAACACCTTGTCTTGCCAAAACTGTAGCTTCTCCTTGTCTACCTTCTATCCTTTGACTGCTATGATAGTCAACAACTGAATCAAGTTCTCTCTGCACTCATCCTCTGTGGCGCTACAATTTAAAATGTCATCTACGTATTGTATCACCACACTCTTCAAATCAACATTGCCTAGGTTCATCTGGAGGACCTTGTTAAAGATTGATGGATATTTACAGTACCCTTGAGGCAGCCTAGTGTGCTTCAGATGAGTTTGGTAGAGCATAAATTAAGTCAAGTCTTGTGAGTCTTTATGCAACAGGATTGAGAAAAAATGCATTTTTCAAATCCCTCACTGTAAAATATTGTGCTTCCACTGGGATACTACATAGTATCATCTCTGGGTTAGGAAATAGAGGAAACTCTGCCTCTATAACCTGGTTAATTGGTTTCATATCTTGTATAAATCTCCATGACCCTACCTTTGATTTTTTGATAGGATACACCACGGTATTGCACAATGATTCTGATGGCACCAGAATACCTTGTTTCATCAGTGCTGAAATGGTCTTGAATATACCCTCATTGGCCTCTCGAGACATGGGATACTGTCTCACTCGAGGTAAAATTGCTCCTGGATTCAGCTTTGTTTTGACTTCCCTTATTTCCTTTAATAATTATACGTTATAAGGGCCTGTGGTCCATAGGACACTTGGCACCTTCCCCAACTCTTCCTAAAAAATGCTGGATGCTGCTACATTATTGCCATTTGCAGTGGGATTTCCCTCTTCTCTATTCTTATCCAGTATGTAATGATCACAAAGAACACTACTTCGTCTTTTGGGTCTTCTCTAAACATGTCATCATGAGTAATCTCAGTCAACCTGTACCCTTCTTCGAGAGCTATTTATTACTGTCCTCCATGGTCTACCCCCATCATCCGTTCCTTTGAGCATTGCCATTTCCCTTCATACTGTTGCTGCTTCAAACTCTAGAGAGATAGTGTGTACCCCCTCTTCATCCATAGGTATCTGTGGTCCAAACAAGAACTTGTCAGGTATCCTCGCAGTCTTCCCCACTAAACCAGGTAGCCATGTCAGCAGATTGCTCACCCCATAACGAAAAACCTCTGGCTCTACTAGAATGCCCCGCAGAGCCATTTGCCGTGTGAACGCCAGTATAAATTTGCTCATATTTAAGTAGTGTGTTCCATGAGTGGAACACACTATTCCTTTGTCAGTTCATGAAATCGTCATGTTAAGTTTTGTCACCAAATCTCTCCTCAAAATTTTAACTGGTGTCTGTCATGAATACGACAATGGAACAGACATGTCACACTCTCCTATGGAGACTGGTAATTCATCAGTAAAAGGAACTTGAATCAAAGCTCCAGAGAACCCTCTAGCATTCATGGCAATTCCTGACATTGGATATTTTCCCTTTCATATACATGAACGAGTAGCCCCAGTGTCTACTAGAAAAGAAAAAGATTTGCCTCCTATCATCACATCAACACTTGGTTCCTCTGGGGGGACTCGTGTCACTAATAGTACTGAACACATCAAGTAGCCCTGTGAGCTGTCCTATTGTGGGTACATGCATATCCCTGTACCTGTAAAAGGACTTCCTCCTACCACAGTTACACCCCTAATCTAGGTGTCAATAACTGTCCCGTGTTTGCATTCTGCTGTATCTGATAGGGTGCATGCTGTGAATGCAGCGGATTCAATGGTGCTTCCTTTGGCTGCAATGCCTGTTGTATTTGCGTCGCTTGTGCTTGATACACTGTCTAATCTTGGGCAAACCCGTCCCTAGCCTTTAAGCTATACGCAGAAAATAAACTGTCCACCTTCTTGAGAATTGCCCATTCTATACATACCCTTGGCTCCCACACATGCGCGCAATGTGCCTTGTCATCCCACATGTCCAACATACAGGAGGAGCTCTTCTGACTAGCCCCCTTAATTAACTTCCCCTTTCACATTTTGATTATCATTCTGCATATTCTGAAAACCACCTTGATTATTCTGAAAACCTCCTTGATTCTTCTGAAAGCCACCCATTCCTCTGTGGCCCTATTCTCTGCCTTGTGTCATAAACCCATCCCCTCCTTGATCCAATTGGCCTTGATTATTCACCTGTGATGTACCCACTGCTTGCTGCATTCCCAATCCTTCTCCGCTTGTCAACACTGCCCCTTCTATGGCATACTTTGACAATTTCTTCTGAACTAACTTAACTTCCTTAAGTTTTCTACAATATTCCTTCTTCTTATTTTTCTCTTGCAACAACCGACAGTGATGCACTATGGCCAACTGTATTTCTGCCCATCGCTTTGCTTCCATTCCCACTAATTTCAAGCCACCCTTTGAGCTGTCCTATTTTTGTTACATGCATACCCTGTACCTGTAAATGTATTTCCTCCTACCACAGTGGCACCTCATATTCTAGGTGTCACTAATAGTCCTGTGTTTGCATACTGTTGTGTCTGCATACTGTTGAGTCTGCATGGGGGCGTGTTGTGACTGCCCTTGCAGTGGATTCATTTGCACTGGCTCTGGTTGCTGTGACTGCTGCATTTGCGGCGCTTTTGTCTGATACACTGTCTGATCTTGTGCAAACCCTTCCCTAGTTTGTGTGTTAAATGGTAGAGGATAGGCTGTCCCCCCTCTTGAGAATTGGCTATTTTGTGCATTCCCTTGGCTCCCACATTTGTGTGCAATGTGCGCTGTCATCCCGCAGGTCCAACATACAGGGGGAGGCCACCTGACTAGTCCCCTAGGTTGAATCCTCCTTGCGTATTCTGATTCTCATTCTGCGCATTTTGAAACCCACCTTGATGTGTTGGAATCCACCTCTTCCTCTATAACTCATACCTCTGCCTTGTGGCATAAACCCATACCCTCCTTGGTCAATCTGGCACTGATTATTCACCTGCAATGTACTGCCTGCTTGCTGCATTGCCAACCCTTCTCTGCTTGTTAATACCACTCCTTCTATGACACATTTTGACAATTTCTTCTGAACTAACTTGGCTTCCACAATTTCCCTCACCTCATCTTTCTTCTTGTTTTTCTCCTACAATAGCCAACAGTGATGCACTATGGTCAATTGTGTTTCAGCCCACGGCTTTGCTTCCATTCCCACTTGTTTTTTCAGTTGCCTCTGCACTTGCTCGGGCAACCCCTGACATAAAATGTGGTAAAATAATGCCACCAGTTTTTCTTACGGTTCCCACGTTTCAAGTAGCCAAAGCTCTTGAATATCCTGAATGTAAGCAATAGGGTCTTCATCTTCTTTCAACTACGTGTCATAATTGCACCCATATCTGATGTGTCGAGATACTACACCTTGAGAGTGCTCTGCAACTATTAAACGGTGCTCTGACATGTGCTGTGTTTTGTGCTGTCACACTTGAATAGCCCGCTCTCCTCCATATGTCATCACCTCTCTCCCAAAGAATAGCTGCAAAGAGACCCTTAATGTCCCTTATGGCCAATGTGTTTCCTCCTGTTATTTTTTCTAACTCATATATACATTTCCCAGCGCCGACTTCAAACTCGGGAGCTTGCATCTCAAATTATCCTTATCCTTCTGTGGCCATGGAATATACTGTGGTCTCACTCCCCCTTTCTCCAATAAGGGATACTGCGTAAACCCTAACTCGCAGTCGGCTCCCATTGTCTGCCTATTCATGGCAGGGACAATTGTCACTGACCGTCTCCTTGCTCGTAGTGATCTTAACCTGCTCACATATAGAAGTGATTGTCTCATCACACTTTATGATCTTCCTCTGGGACACTCTGGATATGCTATGGGATTTGGCATCCTATCCTTAGATTGCTCTATTTCAGACCATCTTACTTTGTCCGTCTGCAGGCTTCCCTCGGGGGCACACGCACTCCCTCTCTCTTCCCTAAGAAAGGATTCTCTTTACTCATCTGACATATCTAGTCCCCAACTAGTGTGACTCTCGTCTCCTTCGCCTTTATCTAAGGTCAGTCTGCTGAAGGACAAAGCTCTGTGCTTGAGACTAAATGGATTTTCTTCTTTGCTTCATGATTGGAATACTAAGGACTGATCTCCTTTCCCTCTGCCTCCATATTTACTGCCTTCCTTTAATTCTTGGTAGGCCTTATCGATCCTGTCTCCTATACTTCCTATGTAAACATTTTCTTCTTTGAATACTACTGTAGATGCCCCTGATGTTGCTGCCTTTAATGGAAGGAACTCTTCTATTCTGTCCCATCGTATTGCTGGGCTTGGCTCTGCTGGTTCCTTACGAACAAGGCTACTATCAAAGTCCTGCTGTCTCCTTCTTCATTCTAACTCCTCATCTGATTCTCTTCGTTTTCTCGCCTCCCTTCTAATTCTTTCCACCTCTTGCCTTCGTTCTTCTCTCCTCTATCCTGCTCGTCTTTCTTTCTCTTCTCGTTGTCTCTGTATTCTTTTTTCCCTTCATTTCTGCACTTCCTCCTCCTCACTCTTCCTTTCTTTTCTATCCCTATCTTCTATTACTCTCTGCCTGTTGTCGTATTTTCTTTGCTCCTCTGCCCGCTCCTCTTTCTTCTCTTGCTCCTCTTGATACATCTGTTCTTGCCACTCCCTGCTTTTTCTTTTCTGCTCATCTTCTTTCAACTTCTTTTCTTGCTCTCTGTCTTTTCTATCCTGTTCATCCTTTTCTTCTCTTCGCCTTGCTTCCTCAATTCTTTTCCCATCTAGCTTGAGTAATATCTGTCCTCCCATCCATTCGTTCTGCACAAGCGTTACCTCGTCAGCTTTGTCCTTTTCCCTTTTCATCTCTTAATCTCTCTTTCTAATTCTGTTGATGTGTTTAATCGCTGACTCTTCTCTTCTTTATCTTGCATGATCTTAAATATCCCCTCTTTTCTCTCATTCTCCTCTGGACTATCATCACTACTAAAAGCGTGCGGTTCGTATATCGGATTACTATACCCCATCGCAGCTTTCAGTTCCTTTAGAGGATACAACCCTATTTCTCCCACACTAGCGCATTTCACTTCGGGCGAGGTTAGAGCAGCTGAGGGCTCGCCACCTTCCTCCTTACACTGGCTAAGCATCCACTCCTCAGGTGGCGGATCCTCTCTCTTCTTGGTACATTTTCCAGAGCTCTAGGATAGCTAATCTTTTCTCCAATGTCTTCCCCTTGCACGCAACATGCAAGTATGTGGTCATGTGTTGCAATACTGATTTTGACAACAATCCCCCTTGTGGCCTCAGCATGAACATCTAATCTGCCGTGCATTTCACCCATTCCGCACTATAATGTTTGAGTTTGGTCATGTGCTTTGGCAATCTATTACATAAATGCATAAGGAAAGTGTCTCCCATTGTGACAAGGCTCAATTGACTGTCAATACTTACCAGATTTTATACAATACTTTTACCACTTTTTCAATACTTTTAAAACAATAAATATATAAGCGCATTCCAACAATCACCACTCAAACCTCTACCTTTTCAATTATCTGTTTTTTTCTCTGGATTAGTACCAAACACTTCCCTAGATAGTCCTTTTAGCTCCTTAACTTAGTTTCAATTCCTTCAAAACTTGTGCCACTCTTCAACACTTACTCAACACAAATACAGACAAACTAGTCGACTTTACACATTTACAAAAAATACTCTGCGATCACCCTTTTCTCTCTTCACCCCGATTCAAATATCTTGTCAAAGGAACCTCTTCACGCGTAGCCTAGTGACTCCCACTGGAGTGTGAGACGACTTCTTCGGGACCCCCTTGGGTCAGGCTTCTGGGCACTTTTCTATCTCCACACACTATTTCCTATTACTTTTAAATCACTAGAACCCTATACCCTTAATTTGCCATTCCCCTCAGTCTACTCACCATTCGGTCGTTTGACTCAAGGCCTTCGGTATCGTCTCCTCCTCCAACCGACCACTTTTGCTTTCCGTCCGCAGAGCGCCCGTGGAAACTGGGTAGGGATTTTGTCAAAGAGGGACCCTGCCCACTGCCTCCTTTCTTCTTGCAAGTTTTCTATTCAGCCGCTCTCCACAGGAAACCCTGCAATCTTCCAGCTATATGGGGGAGGCGGTCCGATCGTCCAAAACTCTGGAGCTAACTGATCGATGGGTCTGAACTATCCCACCACTGCTAGTACGTGAGTTTAGGGCTTTTAGCGGGTAGCACATCATGCAACAGATGGGATGCAGAATAGCTCTTTGCACCAAATAATCAAACCAACTCAGGAAGATGGCAAAGTTTGTTTACTGTTGTATTATCAATTGTCTAAAACAGGTTACAATGGACATCAACGGACATCACACAGTATTATCTCTCAAAGGATTTCTGTCAGGCTGCGTCCCTGGAAACTGTGCAAAGGTGGATATTCTAGCTCACACGACAATCTTGCCAGAGGACTCGGTCTAGTCCTCACCTGACATGGACACCTTCTGTTTATCAACGCACTGTTCCATAGGAAAGGTGTGTTGTATCTGTCACTTCCTGGTTCATCACTGCTGTGTCTTGACACAGTTTCCCTTCGATTAGCTTCTGTTTTATCCTCATCCTACTTGCATTCCTCTTGTTTCTCCTTCTTTTTGTGCTCTTGCTAGTAATCCTTATTTCCTTAGCTCCCTGTTGCCTTCTCTACTCCTGTTTCTGTGTTCTACAGTTTATCTGTACATTCAGCGCTCTCGCTGCCTTCTGTCTCTCACTTTAGTACAGCGTTCCGCAGATATTTTCGGTTCACAGCGTTCGCGCTGCTTTCTGGGTTTTCTCTCTTTTAATTTCTTACTTACCTGTCTCTCCTATTTTCGCCAGATTCAACCCAGGCTTATTACCATGGGGCTCTGTCTATCCTGCTAGGGTCTTTCTCAGAATCCTTTCTTTCTGCATATCTCGTGTTCCTCCTGTTCCATTCTGCCTAGTCTTTTCCAGCACTTCTGTATTTACTGGAATCTTTCCCCTTTCTCTGCCTGTTCTGTTCCGCTCTGTCATTCTTCTTATATAGAATAACCCCTGTCTCTTCAGCCTTTCTAGCCACACCTAGTGGATCCACAGAGCGCCAGTTCTTGTTGTACGAACTCAGGCTGAGATTTTACACGCTATCTCCATTTGGGGTGTGTTCTACCCGACAGGGTAGATTCCAAGGGCCATATCTACATATCAAGGAACCAGACCTTTTTGCTACACTGCAGGAACGGCTCTAGAAGGGTACCATGAACCTCCCAGCCAGGACTGCAGATTCTCCTGCCTTAACTACTCATCAAGAACCTGTTCCTTTCTTACACCGCAGGGGTGGCTTCAGAAAGTTACCACAAACCCACTAGCCCGGACTGTCTGATATTCTGTCATCTCTTGGAACTAATTCTGCAACACCTCCCAGGGTTTTTTCGGTGCCCACTGGATTTTTCCCTGGAGTTTAGGGCTGGCTCCTCAGGGTTCCCCATGACTTGGAGCTTCAACCATTCCGGTGGCCTCTGAGGGAGCCCGACCCTACTTACATGGTAGGAAGGAGAGGAAGCCCAAGGAGAAGAAGACCCCTGAAGCTGTTACACTCACCTGATATCCCCGGGGGCGTCTGGAAGGCTCTGAGATCTGGAACCCTGGATGTGTAGTTGCCCAGTGCTGAATAATTAATCTTAGTTATTTGTAGGGTGAGCTATCCGTCCTGCGTTTCTTGTGCAGGGGCGCTTGACATTTGTTGGCGAGCTGCCCGTGTTTCTTCACTGGTGCAGTATGCCTTTTTTGGGCCCAGGCCTGCTGTGACCCTGAATCTGCTGGTAGGCAGGTAGGTGGTTTATATAGCCCAGGTAAAGTAGTACCAGGGAAAATAGTTCCAGGCCTGCCACACCCAAAACACTAGACCGCATGGCTTGGTTCTTAGAACTTGACTGTGTGGGTGCTTCCATGTTGGATTTAAAGGCCCATGTACATAAATGGGACCTAGTTTGAACATCCCTTCCATCCTACATATGAGCCTGGTGCCAAAGGCGCCAGGACTGGCTCCAGGAGCCCTTTTGCAGTGTCTTTAAGGCTTTCAGGGTTCTAGTGGGAGCCTGCTTGTGACATAACTTGTGCCCCTCACAATGGTCATGACAGAAGCCTTACGGAACCGAAAGAAGAAACAGACAGAAATGAGAGACAGTTCTTCGGAAGAAAAAGGTGAGGAGGAGATTCGGGAGGCTACACTGTTGCATGACAATTTCATAAAAAATTATACTTTAATAGTAAAAACTCATCATACAAGACGTCATAATACGTGGCAAATAAGAAAAACCTACAGCGATTGTGATTGGCACATGGGGAACATCTAAGTATACTTTCTATAAGGGGTCAGGTTGTGATTGGGTCTCTACAGTCAGGTGGATAACTCATGCCCACCCCTAGTGCAAGTCGTCTTCATCAGTTATTAAAACATGGTACACTATTGGCTCTCAAACTATAAGACCCTTTGTTATATATGGCCCTCTACAATTGGTTGGCATGCTTTGCCCTTCTGGAACATTTGGCTCACTAGCAGCCATTAGCTTGTACCTCAGGTGTCAGGAGGTGAGCATGACTTTACTTCTCTACCTAATTAGCCCAACATCTCTCATCACCTATGCCTTCTGCCATGAAGATTGTCTTTGAACTTGGCCCTGCAATGTATTCTTGTCTCTCATCATATAAGGGAGAGCGGACACACGCTTATCATACGTCTGGACTGCATGCCCAACTTTTAATTCCATCCTTGGCTCACATGACAGGAGACGGCAATACAGCCCATTTTGCAGCATTTAATTGTACTAAATGAATAAACTTGGCACATGGTCTTTTTTCTTTACACCTTAACAAGGGATGATTCAGCATCTCACGTTCACTGTTCTTCAAGTATAGATTACTAGTTCTTTGGGAGTTCCAGCCTTGACACCTGGCCAGACAGCCCCTCTTGATTCTTCCATGTTCCCAGCCAATTCTCTGCTGCGACACTCTTCAGCCATTCTCTTCATGGGTTGAATTTACTAAAAATTGTGACACCACTTTCCAGCTTCTATACATTGGTGGTTCTGCCTGCAGTCTATTCACTACGTATAGCTAGCTTCTATGACCACTTAATCTACTTGTGTTGCTGCATCTGTACAGTTATTAACAGCTTGCATTTTCTGTGGTGCTCTTCACACATGCAATCGTTGTCTCACATATGAAACTTTACTCGATTCTGTACTTCGTCATCAGTTTCTATAAGGTCCATACATTCTCTTCTTCAGTCAGTCTTCTCAGTGTTTCACGCTCGTTTCTTGTGACGTCACCAACTTCTCTTTTCTCTCTTTTTCATATTCCTTCAGGGATCTCCTCCAAGAGACTGTCATCTCTTCGGGAATACATTTGATAGGGTTTTCTTAGTAGATACTTTTTCTCTTAGATTCGATGCAGAATAGTCACAACTGCTGGTGTCAAGCATGGCACTATTTCAGGCCTCCAGCATATAAGTGGGAAGGGGGCGGGACTTCCTGCAGGGGCAGTTAGATGCTCCTCTACAATTTCCTCCTACCACAGTGACACCTCATATTCTGGGTGTCAATACTTGTCCTGTGTTTGCATATCGTTGTGTCTGCATAGGGGCTTGTTGTGACTGCCCTTGTGGTGGATTCATTGTACTTGTCCCTGCTGTGGTACCTGTTGTACTTGCGGTGCTTATGTCTGATAAGATGTGTGATCCTTGGCAAACCCTTCTCTGGTCTGTGTGCTATATGGTGGAGGGTAAGCTGTCCCCCCTCCAGAGAACTGTCCATTCTGTACATTCCCTTGGCTCCCACATACGCATGCATTATCCCTGAGCATTCTGGTTCTCATTCTGTGCACCTTGAAACCCACTTTGATTATTTTGAAATCTGCCTCCTCTTCCTCTATAACCCATACCTCTGCCTCTTGGTGTAAACCCATATCCACTGTGGTCCATCGGGCACAGATTATTTGCATGCGATGCACCCATTGCTTCCTGCATTCCCAATCCTTCTCTGCTTGTCAATACCGCCCCTTCTATGGCAAATCTTGACCATTTTTTCTGAACTAATTAAACTTCCTCGATTTTTCTAGTCTTACTTTTTTTTGTTTTTCTCTTATAATAACCAACAATGGTGTAATATGGTCAGCTGTATGTCAGCGCATGGCTTCGCTTCCATCCCTACTTGTTTTTTCATCTGCCTATGTACTGGCTCGGGCAACCCCTGACATAACATATGATAAAATAATGCCACTGTCTATTCCCATGGCTTGCGAGTTTCAAGTTGTAATTTCTCCTGAATATCCTAAATTTCAGCAATGGGGTCTTTATCTGCCTTCATTTTACATAATTGCAACCATATCTGATGTGTCAGGATACTGTACCCTGAGTGCCCTCCAAACATCTGCTCTACAATTATTAAATGGTGCCCCCTCATGCGCTGTGTTTTGTGCAGTCACACTTGAATATCGCGCTCACCTCCATATGTCATCAGACCTCTCTCCAAGAATGGCTGCCAGGAGAGCTTTTATGTCCCCTGTGGCCAATGTATTTCCTCCTGTCACCCAAAGTCAAACTAGAGAGCTTGCATTTTAGATTATCCTTGTCCATCTGTGGCCATGGAATATACTGCAGTTTTGCTTCCCCTTTTTCTAACAAGGGAAATTGCGTAAATCCCGTCCCATAGTTGGATCCCACTATTAGTCTATCCCTGGTAGGGATAATCGTCCCTGTCCGTCTCCTTGTGGGTAATGACCTTAACCTGCTTATATACGGTGGCGACTCTCCCTTTTGACTGTGTGATCATCCTTTGGGTTGCTCAACATATACTATAGGATCTGGTGTTCTATCTTTACGTTGTTCCAAATCCATCCATCTCACTTCCTTATCCATTTGCAGACTTCCTTCAGGGGTGCACGCGCTCCCTCCTTCTGCCCCGAAACTGGACTCTCTTTCCTCGTCTGACATATCTAGTCCCCAACTAGTGTAACTATCATCCCCTTCACCCTTATCCAAGGTCAGTCCGCTCCAAGACAATGGCCTGCGTTCATCACTAAACAGGTTTCCCTCCTCACTTCATGATTGAGGTACTCGGGATCCGTCATTGTTCCCTCGAGTTCCATACTAGCTATTTCACATTAACTGTTGATAGACCTTATCGATCCTTTCTTCAATGCTTTCTGCATCAAATCTGTCTTCTTCTAATGCTACTCTAGATACTGCTGGCATTACTTCCTTTATCGGAAGAATTTCTTCCACTGTGTCCCATCGTATTTCTGGGCTCGGCCTCATTTGTTCTTTATGAATCAGATTGGCGTCGAGACCTTGCTGTCTCCTTTTCCGTTCTATTTCTTCATCCACTTCTCTTCGCTTTCTCGCATGCCTTCTAATTCTTTCTTCCTCTTGCCTTCTTTTTTCTCCTCTTCTTACTCCTTCCCTTCTCTCCTCTTCTTTCCTTTGTCTCTGTAATCTTTTGTCCCTTAATCTTTGTGCTTCTTCCTCCTCTCTCTGTCTTTCCTTTCCAGGTAGCGGGTCTTCTCTTTCCTCTTGATACATTTTCCAGAGCTCTAAAATCGCTAATCTTTTCTCTAATTTCTTCAATGTGTATGCAGCGTGCAAGTATGTGGTCATGTGTTGCAATACCGCTTTGGACAATGATCCCACCTGTGGCCATGGCATGAACCTTTTATCTGTTGTGCCTTTAACCCACTCCGCACTATACTGTTTGAACTTGGGCATATGCTTTGGCAGTGTCTTCCATAAGTGCATGAGAGGAGTAGCCCACATAATGACAATTCTCACTTGACTGTCGATACTTACAGGATTGTTAAATAAACCTTATACTTTGGCTGAAATCACCACTTTTCAATGTTTTTTAAAACAACAAATATGAGCATGCACCATCAATCACTGCTCAAATCTCTTATTTCAATAGTCTGTCTATTCTCCTAATTGGTGTATCTATTCTCTCGATTAGCGGCAATTGCTTTGCTATACTCAATCACTGTTGCGCCTCAACATTTTCAATTTTTCACAATCTCTATCATGTCTTTGATATTTTGCATCAACAAACAACATTCAGACTAGTAAAATATTACACATTACAAACACCATAATCACCTTTTCTCTCGCCTTTACTTTATACCCTATACAGGGTTTGAGATATCACCTTACGTAATCCTGATTATGCATTTTCTATTTCACCCTAATCCTGTTGGAGTTTGAGATGCCTCCTTCTAACTCCCTCAAATCAGAGCTTCTAGGCGCTCCCTCTTCTCTTCACAATATTTCACGTTACTCAAAAACTATCACAATCCCGTCTCCGTATTTGCCATTCCCCTTACTATACTCACCATTTGTTAATCGACTCGAGGCCTTCGGTATCAACTCCTCCTCCAATCCAACCACTTCACCTAAAGTCCGCAGAGCGGCTGTGGAAACCGGGCAGGGATTTCTTCAAATGGGGACCTGCCCACCATGTCGGTTCTTCTTGCAAGTTTATTTCTATCGGCCGCTCTCCACAGGAAAGCCCGCAATCTTCCAGCTAATGGTGGAGGATGCTTGATCATCTGAAAATCTGGATGCAAACTAGTTTGGATCTTTTTGAACCATCCTCTGCTACCACGTGAGCTTATGGCCCTTTAGGAATGTGCATGCAAAGGATGGGTTTACAGAATAGTTCAGAGTCCAAATAACCAAACCAACTCAGGAAGATGGCACAGTACTGTTTTATTAACAATTATCTAAAACAGGGAATTACAATGAACATCAACAGACGTATGCTCAATTTCTCTCAAAAACTTTTTCACACAACATAGACTTTATACTAAAAATACATCACAGGTGATGTCATACTATGTGGCAAATAATGAAAAACCTACTGGGGATCGGGATAGGCTTACGGTGAACATCTAAGTATACATTGGGCCTCATTACGTCTGTGGAGGCCATAGTATGAATGGTACCGGTAAGGCACCAGCACCGTTCATACCGGGCTGCCACATTATGTGTTCTCCTCGCGGGGACCACTCTGCATGCCTGGTAAAACCAGGCATGTAGAGCGGCACCCACAAGCAGAACATGATGGCAGCAACCGCTGCTACCATCCTCCCCATTCCCATTTGAGCCCTATCCCGCGAAAGGGAATTACCTGGCCCGCTGAGGTCGGAATGGCCTGGTAAGTCCCCTTTTGTGGGACCCGCAGCCAGACCCAGGTTTGGAGGTAGCCATGCCCTTATTAAGCCCATGGCTACCTCCAAACTCGTAATGAGGCCCATTGTATAGTTAGTACAGAACTATGTTTCAGAAACAATGACACAAGAAAGGTTGGAATTAATCAGCAGTGCTGTCAATTTTTTTATTTACTAGCAATGAAGAATGGAACAGTAGTTATAATGGACCACTACTGGGCCTGTGGATCCAGAGCTTATATGAAGTTGCCCAAGGACTGGGGAGGGTTGTGTTCTATAGTGATTGTTCATGTTCCAGCATTGGTGATTCTGAAGAGTGACCTGAACATTGGAGAGTTTCCAAAAGCAGATGTTCATCTAAGGAAGAGAGATCACTTGAATTTCTTAATCGAACAAAGACGGAGAACTACTTTTGCTAAATCGATAGAAGCCTTTGATTCTATTCCGTATGAACACAGGTTGTTCTGTCAGACATCGACAGTGTTCACAACAATCTTCATGCAGGGGTTCCAGACAATGGTGAATGCAAAGTGGTTACAGATTACTTGCTGGGAGCTCCTGCAGATGGTGAACACTACCATAAATGGTTTCAACGCTATCAAAGAAGAGTTGAGAGCCATAAGACTAATGACCCTGCAGAATAGATATGTTCTGGACATGATTACAGCCATGGATCAAGATGTTTGGGCCAAAATCGGCGAATCATGCTGCACATTCATACCTTCTCGCGATGACGAGAATGGGACCTTGACAGAGGCCATTATGCTGCTAACAAACTTGCATATCAAGATGTAAGATGAAATCGAAGATATTGCAGATGACAGCTGGTTTGCATCGATCTTCTCATGGGTTCCACAATGGATGGCAAATATTTTCAAGTTTCTCTGAGCATTGTTGGTGATGATCATGTTTGAATCCTGTGTGATCAGAAACATAATCACACAGTGCAAGAAGACAGCAAAGAAAGCAGTAGGAATGAAGATCATGATTGATGTCGAGTCAGGGTTCGGACCCAAAGAGCTGACAGATGAAGAAATCAGAAAGTATATAGAAGCAAGCATTCTAGCACCTGAGGCAACAAAGTTCCTGTATCTGAGAAACCACAAGAAGTATGTGCGAAGATGGATCTACTGCAGCCCGAATGGACAATGTAGCCACATGACTTGGAGTGTTGATGACCATGTAAAATCAGCAGGATCTCTGAAAGAGGATGTCTAGATGCGGAAACTGGTGAGAGGGTGGTCGATGAATCAACCAGAGGGGGGAGTGTAGAGGAGGAGCAAAATGCCTCTACTGGAAGTCCCGCCCCTATTTTGCCTATATGTTGGAAGCTGGAAATTGTGACGTGCTTGATGCTAATAATGGTCCTGATACCGCAAAGAATCCTCGAAACAAAGTATCCATTGAGAAAGCCCTATAATGTGCCCACAGAGAAATGACAGTATCTTAAAGGAGGTTCAGGAAGAAGTGTGAAGATGAATTAAAGAGAAGACTGGTGACGTCACATGAAGCAGAAATGACGCACCCAGAAGAGATGCCAATGAAGAAGGCGGATATATCTTATAGAATCTGATGGCGAAGTGAAGAATTGAGTAACATTTCATGTGCGGAGTGAAGACTGCACGTGCGGAGAGCACTGAAGAAAATTCAAGCTGTTTTATAATTGTATAGATGCTGAAAGGCAAGTAGACTAAGTAATCATGAAGGCTGGTTATAGGTAGTGAATTGCCTGCAGACGCTGCCGAATATATATATATATATATATATACACACATATATATATAAAATGTTTTTAAAGTGGGGCGGTGAAGCTTTTCTTGATTGGAGCTGTACTCCCTTCTGCTGCAGTAATGCCAAACTGCGGCTTCAATTGCCGCCTGTGAAACTTGGGATTTCCGAAAAAAACGCTCTGCACAATTGCATCCAAAAATAGTAAAGGATTTTGTTCAAAGATAGCGGTTTTAAAAAAACTGAGGGCTTCCCAAGGAAAAGGAGTCTTGCTGACGCGTTTCACCACACTCCTGTGGCTTGCTCACAGTAACTCCTCCAAATGGTTGGAGACAAAATTTAAATACACAGAAGTCAAATGACAAACAGTGGAAAGGTGACTTACTGGCCGTTGGTAATACAGTCGGCCTTTTTGGAACAGGTTCATGTAACTAACAATTCAACCATACAAATAGATATTAACAATATGGTAATATGCAAAGCATTGTCAACAGATATTACAGGATTTCTCAGGTAATATAATTTACACATATAGTGGATTCTGAGTATTATTGAATTCTTAACCATAAATTCTCCTTTCAACCGCATGAGAACATGTGCGCATGCACAGGGTGTATGCCTGGTGCATGCAAAGGAGAAAGTGCTGGGATATGTTACACTGCTCATAAATATGTGCTGATGGTATATAATGATAAAGTGCAAATGCCTTAATCATTAACAATAACCAAATTCTTCTTAAAATGACATGTAAATAAATACTCATGCCTGGTATAAATGCATAGTGCATATGAGAAGAAAGAGAAAAGATATTTCATGTTACTCAAAGGTGAGTACCAATGATATGTGATAATAAAGTGCAAATGCCTTGATCTATTGTAATAAATACATGTAACAAATACATAATCAGTTTTGAAAAATACCAGGGCCTACAACTATGTGCTCTAATTAATCCATAATAATAGTTGTTTGCTCTAATGTGCTTTCTAAATACCAAAGTAAGACATCAAACCATGGATTTCAAATTTCAATGTCAGTGTAAGTCACAAAAATAGAAAAAAGAAATTATGTAAAAAAAGAGAAAAGAAAAAGGTATATTTAGATCAGAATCTCTGTACAAGAATATTATCTGAAATATAGGAGAGCAAAATAGAATAGAATACAGAGAATTAGAGAAAAAAATGAATGCAAATCAATTAAATAATCAGAAGGTCAAAGATACCTATCATTTTTCTACCGGAGCTGCACATCAAATAACAAGAAAAAAACAAGAAAAAGCCAACCGGGACGGAAATATTAACATAAGCATGAAGGACAAAAACTCTTCCTGTCTCAATTGTTTTTCACTGTCACCTCCTCGTGAGCCAATGTTGACCTTATAGATACCAAAGAATGTGAGAGTCTTAGGATTACAATCATGGAACTCTGAAAAGTGCTTCCCATTGGATATGCATGATCCTTGTTGAGGATGGTTCTAACATGTTGTAAAATCGAACTTTTAGCTTACACTTTGTGCTGCCCACATACCATTTAAGGCAGGGGCATGTGAGGACATATACAACTAACTTAGACTCACAGCTGATTTTACCCTTAATTTGCATGGGTGTTTTAAGGATGGGGTGAGTGTAGCTATTGCAATTAAAAGCATATTTACAAACTTTACATTTACAACACTTAAAAAAGCCATCTCTGCCCCCGGGAAGCCAACTGCGACCCTTTTTGGTGTTGTCTGAGACCATGTAACTTTGTACTCCAGATCTCTGATCGAAGTACTTTTACGGAAGGTTATATCTGGGCGTTCATGTAGTACTTTGCCAAGATCATTGTCCGCTGTCAGAACTTTCCAGTATTTCTTAATAATGTTCCGTATTCTTAATGAGTGGCTTCCGAAAGTGAGAATTAGTCTGATAGTACTATCTTCTGTACTGTCCTCAAGTGCGGATTTTGATGTCATCAGCAAGTCCTGTCTCTTCATATCCCGGACTTTTAGGTAAAATCTCTCAATGATGTGTTTCGGGTATCATTGGTGTAGAAAGTTTTGGGCTGTGACTTGGCACGCTGTATCAAAGTCAGCAATGTGACTACAGTTTCTTTTTAAGTGAATACATTCACCATATGGAATGGACCATAGAAGACTTTTCGGATGAGCACTGTTTGCATGTAGTGGAACATTTGCACCTGTAATTTTTCTGTGGAGTTCACACCCCAACTTGTGTTCCACGACTTTGACCTTTACGTCAAGGAAAACAATATCATGTGCACTGTGTTGTTCGGTGAATTGTAGATTTAAATTATCGATGTTAAGTAATTTCACAAATTCTTGCCATGATTGAGCTGTTCCATTCCAGATAATAAATAAATCATCAATATAGCGTAGCCAAAGAATGATTTTGTCAGTGAAAATGTCATTGGATTCTGTCCATACCTCTGATTTTTCCCAGTTGCCCATCATGAGATTAGCGTATGCTGGGGCAAATGTTGCCCCCATAGCAGTACCCTGGGTTTGATGGAAAAGCTCATTATTAAAAAGAAAGCAATTGTTCTCCAAGCAAATCCTCAACATTTCGAGGATCACGGTGGTATGTTCCAGATAGTTTAGCGATCTGGTTTTCAGAAAGCTTTCACACGCCCTTATGCCATCTTTGTGTTGTATTGTGGTATAAAGAGACACCACATCCATAGTAGCCAGCAGATATGTTGGCTCCCAGGGTAATTCACCGATTTTACATAGAAAGTCTGCTGTGTCTCTAATATAAGAGGGTAGCATGGAGACAAAGGTGCTCAGGACTTCATCCACAAACTTGGACATGTTTTCAAGGAACAAGCTGCATAGTGTCACTATGGGTCTCCCTGGGGGTTTGGTTGGGTGCTTATGTACCCTGGGGAGGAAATATATGCTCGGGATGACTGAATGTTTAGTAAAAAAGAATTTGACCATTTCTTCCTCCAAAATACCTACATTTTGCCATTTTGTTAGAAAATCCCAAACTTTATTTTCCATTTCTTGGATGGGATTTTTTGCGAGTCTTTCATAGCATTTAATGGCCCTCATTACGACCCTGGCGGAGTGGGTTTACGCCAGCGGTATTCGTGGCGGACCCGTCCGCCCTACTACGAGTTCCCGTAGCGCCATGGAGCCTTTCTCCGCCTGGTTTTTCCGGGCGGAGAAATCCATGGCGCTACGGGACCTTGTTGTTAATTATGCCACCGTACTTTACGGTGGCGTAATTAACTCCTTCCCCACTCCCATTATACCCTATGGGGCAAAAATGGGAATGGGGAAGGGTAAAATGGGGATTGGGGATTTACCGCCCCGCCAAGGTCGGAATGGGGCGGAAAATCCGCCAACCCCAATGGCGGTATCGGCAGCTTTCCGCCGTGCTCCGAGGTGCATTTAGCACCGCGATTTCCGCCAGGGTCGTAATGAGGGCCAATGTCATTAAGCTGCCTGTATGCTTCTTTTACGTAATCTTTTTTGTTCATTAAAACAATGTTGCAACCTTTATCCGCTGGTTTCACCAAATACTTATCCAATTTACAAATATCGGATAGAGCCTTTGGTTGTTTCCAAGGTAGATTGCTCCTTGTGTGTTTTTTGTTTTTTCTTTGTTCTTGTTTCAGGTCATCAATTACGACATTGGAAAATGCTTCAATGTTAATATTTTGAGCACTCAAAGGATTGAATGTTGACTTACATTTGAGTTTACTTTTGGATGGCCAATCTGTACAGATGCCTAATGTTTCCTAATGTTTCTAGGCTGTTGGTTTCTGAAATTGTAGATACATCATCCAAAACTGGGTCACTTTCGTGTTGTAGAGTTCCCAAAATAGTAAGAGTATTCATGTCAGCTATAATGATATCTGTCTGACCTTTCAGCGTAGTTTTAGGTTTCTTTTTATGTATGTTAGTTACGAAGACCTTTTTCAAACGTAGTTTGCGTACAAAATTGTCCAGATCCAATCTTGACTGTACATAGTCACAGCCCTCCAGTGGACAAAAGTTTAGACCCAGCTTCAAAACCTTGCTTTCTTCTGGGGTCAAGACTTGGTCAGATAAATTGACAATTTGTTGCTTGTTGAGGCTTTGCTTAATATTTTCATTCATTTGCCAGAGCGCAGTGATCTCGGTGCGGGATTTTTGTTTGAGCTTGTTGCCCCTCTGCCCCCTCTTTGTGGTTTTCTTGTTCCTCTTCCTCGTCCTCTTGTTTTGGCTGAGGATCCTCTGGTCTTTTTGTTGTTTGAGCGACCGTCCTGACATAACAGCCGCATCTCCTCCAAATAATTGAGGTGCACTGTAGGTTCTTCATCTTCATTTTCCGTGATGTCTGATTCGGAATTATCAGCAGCTGATTCTTGGTTCGCCTAATTTTCTGACCCTGATGGAGCCACTGTTTCTTTACTTTCTGTCTCATATAGTCAAAGCGGTGTGCAAAGGTGTACACTCGACCTTGTTCATAGTCACCTTTGTCTCGTAGGAACTTCCGTTGCTTTCTCAGCTTGATGTATTCTTCATATGAATTAAGACCATTATTGATGTTTATATTTAGTTTTTTGCCTTCTTCACTCTCCTTGAACTGCTTTAATTTTTCTTCCAGTTCCCCTATTTTTTCAAGGGCTTTAGTACGATCGCTTCCAGCGTATTTCACCAGAATGCGTAGGAAAGTGTTGGAGCATTGGTCTGAAGCATCTCCCCATTCTCTCAACATGATGGGATCTTGCTTCTCAAAAGATGGTATGGTGAGGATTCTTAGACTGTCTGGAATTCTCCCCACATCTAAGTAGTTCTGTAGGGAGTGTTCTTCCCACCATTTGCTTGTTTCTTTCTTGCGTAGCTTTTCCAATTCTTTTAATATTGCGATTTCATTATTTTCCTTTATCTTCTCTGTCCCTCCTATCTCCTTCTCTTTAATGGATGATAGGGTTTCATTAAAAAGGCTAGCTGCCTGTTCTCTTCTTGCAGCCTCTATATTCTCTTGGGAAGCCATAATTTAATCAATGGAGTGTCACTATTCCAAAGTATACAGCACTCTACGTATAATGGCAAGTCCAGCAAAACACACGCGCGTACGTGTGGAGGTCACTTGATAGCACTGTAAAAAGTATCCGTGTAGTGAGGCAAGGTGATAAGGAAGGCACACGATGGCTAACCCAAGCTTTGCGCTCTTTAACAATGCAGAAAAAATGGAAACGCTTACCGCCTGCTGTGTTTTCCGGCGGCATCCTCCGACGCTGTCAGTCTCCACTTGCTCGGGTGGCAGGCTCAAGATTCACTGCATGTTGTTGGTAAGTCAAAAAAGGAAGTCCTTATTGTGTCCATTCCTCGCAGCTGTCAGGATGCGTTTTTACGCCATGCAGCGTATACTAACATCTGAAACGCTTCCGAGCGTGTAGAAAAAATGCTCGCCGGTGCAGCTCCATGCTGCTATGTCCTCGGCGTGGATATATGTTTTTAAAGTGGGGCGGTGAAGCCTTTCTTGATTGGAGCTGCACTCCCTTCTGCTGCAGTAATGCCAAACCGCGGCTTCAATTGCCGCCTGTGAAACTTCAGATTTCCGAAAAAACGCTCTGCACAATTGCATTCAAAAATAGTAAAGGATTTTAAAAAAACGGAGGGCTTCCCAAGGAAAAGGAGGCTTGCTGACGCGTTTCACCACACTCCTATGCCTTGCTCACAGTAACTCCTCCAAATGGTTGGAGCCAAAATTTAAATACACAGAAGTCAAATGACAAACAGTGAAAAGGTGACTTACTGGCTTTTGGTAATACAGTCGGCCATTTTGGAACAGGTTCATGTAACTAACAATTCAACCATAAAAATAGATATTAACAATATGGTAATATGCAAAGCATTGTCAACAGATGTTATAGGATTTCTCAGGTAATATAATTTACACATATAGTGGATTCTGAGTATTAGGGAATTCTTAACCATAAATTCTCCTTTCAACCGCATGAGAACACGTGCTCATGCACAGGGTGTATGCCTGGTGCATGCAAAGGAGAAAGTGCTGGGATATGTTACACTGTTCATAAATATGTGCTGATGGTATTTAATGATTAAGTGCAAATGCCTTAATCACTAACAATAACCAAATTCTTCTTAAAATTACATGTAAACAAATACTCATGCCTGGTATAAATGCATAGTGCATATGAGAAGAAAGAGAAAATATATTTCATGTTACTCAAAGGTGAGCACCAATGATATGTGATAATAAAGTGCAAATGCCTTGATCTATTGTAATAAATACATGTAACAAATTCATAATCAGTTTTGAAAAATACCAGAGCCTACCACTTTGTGCTCTCATTAATCCATAATAATAGTTGTTTGCTCTAATGTGCTTTCTAAATACCAAAGTAAGAGATCAAACCATGGATTTCCAATTTCAATGTCAGTGTAAGTCACAAAAAATAGAAAAAAGAAATTATGTGAAAAAAAGAGAAAAGACAAAGGTATATTTAGATCAGAAACTCTGTACAAGAATATTATCTGAAATATAGGAGAGCGAAATAGAATAAAAAACAGAGAATTAGAGAAAAAATGAATGCAAATCAATTAAATAATCAGAAGGTCAAAGATACCTATAATTTTTCTACCAGAGCTGCACATCAAATATCATATATGTGTCTATAATCCTGATGCTCCGCATCATGTTTTAGCAAACTGAGACCCCATGAACAGAAGGGCTAAAAGTGTGGCTCAGTAGAAGAAAACAGCTGATGATGAGGGAAGATTTGAGAAAGCTTGTATCGCCCGGTGTCAAGGGTTGGGGCAGCTAAGAAACTGGTTATCTATTCGAGTAGATACAATGAATGTGAGAAGCAAGGCGAGCTCCTGTTGAGGTGCAATGGAAAAACACTAGGAGTGCCAGGTTTTACTCATTTAATAGTGCTAAATAAGAAAGAGCTCAAACACGGTCTCCTGTCACATGGTCTAGATGGAAATAGACTTAGAGCAAGCTACACCGAGACTTGAAGATAAGACCATGCTCACACTCGCTTCTATTCTCAGGTGCAGTGATACTTTGCAAGGTTGAGTTTCAAAGACAATTTGAATGGCAGGTAGCAGGATTGATGATGGATGTTGGGCTAATTGGGTGGGGAGGTATGACCAATCCTGATGTGCATATGGTCTTTACCCTTTAAACGCTTGGCAAGCAAAGAACAATGGTATGGAGGATTGTCCAGAGCAATGCTAGAGGTTCAGATTAATTCAAAACCTTCTAGCCATCACCTCTTTTGTTTTGCTGTAATTACCCAGAGTGGGACGGGTGTGCCCAGACATGGATCCTGTGCCGGCTGGGCCTATGTAGAGGAACCTAAGAGGTTGATCCCAAGGATAATGGAGATCTTACACATCTACAGATGTTATAGTGGCCTCAGGGTTAATTGGGGTAAGTGGATCCTATTCCTGATAAAAGGGGGTTCCCAAGCGATCCCAGACAATTGTGCCTTCAGAGTAGGTGTTGAGTCATTCAAATTCCTGGGCATTCATGTTTTTCAGGACTCTGCTACCATTCTAGGGCACAATTTAACACCCATAACCGAAACATTTGAAGCTGACACTACATTTTGGTAGGCTCTGCACTTGTCCCTGTTGAGGAGGGCAATGTTCAAAATGATGACATTGTCTGTATTTTTATATATACTTCAAAATAACCCTGATAGGATCCCCAATCAGGAATTTCAAAACATTGAAAGAGCTCTGAGGAGATTGTTGTGGCAGTATTCTCAACCAATAATTTCTTTGCAGTCTCTGTAAGGCTTGGTATGGGACGGCGGGATTGGGCTACTGGACCTTAAGAAATATTATTGAGATTGTCAGCTGCCAGTGACAAACGAATGGTTGCTAATGAACCCGTTCCGTCCGCATATCAGACTTGAACGTACGAGTATGTTTTACAGGGACATGTTGCAGACACTTCATGGTAGGGTGAAGATGGTTTGGCTACCCATGATTTTGCAACAGGTAGTACAGGTCTATGAGAAAGCCAGGAGGAATATGGGCTGGGGGAGTTGTGACAATGAAATTCTGATTATGGAATAATCGGGACGTGTTGGAATTACAGAAATTGACCTTTGCAGTCAATGTCATATCAAGGGAAATCGTACTATGGGGGTTGTGCTCTTGGAGGGCCACTTACTATCATTCCAGGAACTGCAGCGATGTTCACAACTGTCAAGTTCGGATAATTATCAATATACAATTCCAACATGCCTTGTGGAACAATTCCATGAAGTAAGACATGCACAACAGATTCACTTTTCGACAAAAATGATTCATTCTTCTTGAATATCAGGATGGGGTAAGGCCTCCCTTGCCCTATACTAAGGTGGAATTTCCCTACTTAAACTAAGGATAGTCTGTATCATTAAGTTCAACTCAAAAGTCTGTCTGTGTCCAAAACCTATACTTGCCCTCACAAATAAAGATATACAATGTGTAGGGTTGTCAGCAACAAAAGAAATTGTGTTTCAACATAAAGTTCTGAGCATTTTCCCAGTTCCTGACTTGCTTTTCAGATTCTCCTTTCCAAAGTTCAAAAACAGTTCTAACAGGCCTTGGGTTTCCTTCCCCAAGTTCAACATAATCCAAAAGGCCTCCAAGTTCCCTTTCCCAAGTTCAACACCGTTCACAAAGTCTTGGGGTTCCCTTGCCAAGAAGGCAGCTCCTCAAGCTTCAAAACCACAGTCAATTCAAATCTTGCAGCTTTCAATAATAATTACAATTCAACTTTGTAACCATTCAGGCTTCTCAGTAGTTCATATAGATTGTTACTGTCTTCAATCACTTAAGTACTTATTATACAAAACAGCTTCTGTATCTTCACTTTCCTTGGGTTTTTCCAAGTAGGGGTTACTCGGTCTATATGCACGTGTCAGACCATATGGTCCACCTATTAGAGGTCACGCAACCGATAACCTTTGGCACTTTGTTAGATTTGCCTTTCCTTGGTTTGTTTCCAAAAAGGGTGTAATTCTTTATATGAAAAGCAAATTGGGATCTGGGGTTTCGTTGGTCTACTATTTTGTCTCCTCGTTTCTTCTTTGGATTTGGGGTCTGGTCTTTTCTCTATCTTTCCTTTCTCCCTGCTCTTAAGGTCCCTGGATCGATTAGGCAAATCATTCTTTTTTTTCCTTTTGGAAAGAAATGTGGTTGAAGAGGCCCCCTATTTTCTTTCTTTTCTTTTGTTCGATGTAACATATGGAATTGTTTGTTAGCATCAGCAATATGTTGGGCTGTTTCAGTGGCTAAAGAGAGGGTGGGCTAATTCAATTGTAGTACTGCTCGTTGAAGTGAGGGAGACCAGGAATTGATACATTGTTCTACTATGCTTAAAGCTTCCAACACTTCAGGCAAGGTTTTCTTTCCAAACCACAACAATAGCGTATTCTTAACTCGATCTCCCAATTCAACTGGTGTTTCCCTTGGGCTAAATTTAAGGCTTCTTAATTTCTGATGATAAAAGTTGCTGATTTGACCTACTTGCTGCAAGAGGCCTTCCTTAATTTCAGTAAAAGAGGCTGTCCCATGGAGGTTGAGTAATTGGTAGGAAGTTTGCAATTCTCCTTTTAGCAAGGGATCTTGGTAACATAGGTAATTCATCACCCCATCTGTCATGAACCGTCGGATGTGTCCCTTTTGGACTTCCTGGTCCCTGACACAACGAGGCCTGCACTCAGGAGTACTACCATCATGGCCGACAGACACGAAACATTGTTTACAAGCTTCCGAATCGGACGTAGCACGCTCTATAAAGAAGCCACGCACCTGCGGGCCCGCGCGTCTCAACGCTATCGCTTCCAGTGGCTAGACGTGCGTTGCCGTAGTTCGCTCTCACTGACTACCTGTTCCCGGTTCCTGGACACTTTGTTCTTCCTCCTTCAGTCCCTTCCTTTCCTTACCTCCTGGATCCTGGATCCTGGACCCCTGTGTACCCGTCTCGAGTACACATCATCATCTCCTGGATTTCCTGGACATACTGAATGTTCCAGGAGTCGAAGCGCCAATCACACGCTGGAACCCGAAGAAGCCCACACGGGGCTGTACAAGACCCGGACTGTATGCAAGAAACCTCCTTCAAGGAGCTCCAGTAAACGACAGCAACAGGTGAGAAGGGGGGAAACCTGTGACAGATTGAGATGCCAATGAACCAAATAGACACAGACATGGAGGCGGCGCTTCAAGATCTTATGCGCGGAATTCAGGAGTTAACAACAGAAGTGCAGAATCTTAAGGCTGAGAATGCCGCGCTAAAACAAGTCTTGTCCCGGGATTCCACGACCAAGGAAAGTGTATTGTTGGGTGGAGTAGTTGATAAATACGAAGGTTCTTCAAAAACCCTTCGCGGATTCCTTGACTTGTGTTTAGTCCATTTCACCTTCAAGCCCTACTACTTATGCACCCCCAGGGCAAAGGTGGGCTTCATGATTTCGTATCTCTTTGGGAATGCTTTGACTTGGGCCACGCACTTAGTTAATTCTGGGGATGCCCTCCTGGATGACTACAACAGATTCGTACAGGCTCTAAAGACCATGTTTGACCGCCAAGGAACAGGTCTATAGTGCCCAGGAACGCCTACTAGATTTCCAACAAGGTTCCCAAGACATGCTGACATATGTGACACGCTTTAAGCAATTGGCCAAAGAAGCGGATTGGTCCTGAGAAGCCTGCTTTACCCTTTTTCGAAGAGGACTAAATGAAGAGATAAAAGATGAGCTAGCCAGAGTGGCTCATCCAGGCACATTCCAGGCTCTCAAGGAACTCTCTCTACAGATAGACTTTGTATACAGGAACGGAAGGCAGAGAAGAAGAAGACCAGAACATCCTTCCAAAAGACTTCCATGGAAACGTCCTTGAAGGCTGAGCACGCTCCTACCCCTGCTAATGAACCTGAACCCATGCAACTCGGGGCCTTTCGCGGACCCATATCCCTGCAAGAAAGAATGCGACGGATTCATACCGGGCTTTGTATGTATTGTGCCTCAGATAAACACCTAGTGAGAGAGTTCGGGAAACACCAGCTCCCGATCCTAGATGGAGCGCAGCTTTGGGAGAGAGATGTTTGCTCCACGTCTATTCCATCCTTGAACTCTCCTGGACAAAATGATCTTGTGGTTTTACAGGCCTTTCTATCGCCATCCAAGAACGAAACCTACCCCATTTTGGCATTGGTGGATTGTGGAGCCATAGGGATATTTATAGATCAAGATTGGGTCACTGCCCACCACATTCCTTATGAAACTCGAGGCATAACGCAACCTGTAGAGGCGATTGACGGAAGACCCCTTTCTTCTGGACCCACAACTCTACCAACCCAGGAGTTGCAACTCTCGATAAATCACCATCGAGAGTCGATCAAGTTTGACATCATTAAGTCTGCTCACTACCCAATGGTGCTGGGTATGCCCTGGTTACAAAAGCACAACCCATACATCAACTGGGCAGCAGGTTCCTTGTTCCTGGGTTCAGAGCATTGTGTGTCTCATTGTCTTTCCCTGGATTCCTCGCTGACATCTTCTGGAGGTACACCGTCAGACCAGCAAGGGCCATTCACGGTCTCAAATATCATCCAGGTTCCTAGGGTCTATCAGGACTACACCGATGTGTTTTCAACTGCTATAGTTCAGGCCCTACCACCTCACAGACCTGAAGATTGTGCTATTGACACAGAACCCTCTGCCGTGATTCCCTTTGGAAGAATGTTCATTTGATCTGAACCGGAAAAGAGAGCCCTCCGTGAATATTTGGATACCAACCTTGGAAATGGCACTATACGACCCTCCAAATCACCAGCAGGAGCTTTGTTGTTTTTCGTTCCTAAAAAAGACACCAAGGAGCTTAGGCCTTGTCTCGATTATCGCGGGTTAAATCAGTGCACCCTGAAGGACCGCTACCCTTTGCCCTTAATCTCAGACATCCTGGAAGCAGTGAGAGGAGCTGTAGTCTTTACCAAACTGGATCTCAGAGGTGCCTACCATCTGATCCGTATTAGGGAAGAAGATGAATGGAAAACAGCCTTTAGAACGCCCTTTGGTCACTTTGAGTACCTGGTCATGCCCTTTGGGCTCGCCAATGCTCCAGCGGTCTTCCAACGTTTCATGGATCGGGTGTTCTCTGATATGTTGTTCATCTTCATTATAGTGTACCTGGACGATATCCTAATATTTTCTAAGGACCATCATTTCAGCATGAAGGACATGTTAAGGCAGTATTACAGCAGTTACGTGAACACAAGCTCCTGGCTAAACCCGAGAAATGCCTTTTTCACTTCTCTACTGTTCACTATCTAGGATTCGTCCTTAGCCCAGAAGGAATCGGAATGGACCAATCAAAGGTAAAGGCTATACTGTCCTGGCCTGTTCCGACTACTGTGAAGCAGATCCAATCCTTCCTGGGGCTTGCCAATTTCTACCGGAAATTCATACCCTCCTTTTCCGAGATAGTCCAAGCGATCATTACATTGTTGAAGAAAGATACACATTTTCGCTGGACCACATCCCAAGAGGGGGCATTCCAATGGTTAAAGACAGAGTTTACACAAGCCCCCATCCTGGCTCAACCTGACATCAATCGACCATTCCTAGTGGAAACGGATGCCTCTACTACGCCATTGGAGCTGTTCTAAAGCAGGAATTCAAGGATAAATTAGAACATCCCATCGCTTAACTTTCACAAACTCTAACTCCCAGCGAAACCCACTATTCCGTTTTGGAAAAGGAATTGTTAGTCATCCGTCAAGCCTTCACAGAGTGGCGTCATCTACTTCTAGGAGCAAAACATCCTGTACAAGTCCGTACGGACCATCGGAATCTTCAGGTTTTACAGTCAATGGAATGTAGAAACAGCCGTCAGGCTTGCTGGGCCTTCTTCTTTACCCAGTATCAGTTCCAGATCCACCATGTCCCTGGAACACAAAACATAATTGCTGACGCCTTATCCTGGCGTCCCGACTATGAAACCCTTGGGGGTCGGCCCTTCCCAAAGATGTTTCCCAACACAATTTTTGTAGCCCAAGCAATCAGCCTCCTGGAAGATGTTCGGATACAAACCCAGTCCTCTGACTTTTGAAAGGAATTTACAGGGAAGAATCGCTGGAGTCTAAAAACTAAGGACAGGTATCTGTTTAAGGATAACAGCCTGGTCATCCCCACACAGAAACTACAACAAAGGATCATAAATCTCTGCCAGAATACCCTTCACTCAGGACATCGTGGCTCACCAATACCCTCCGTCTGATACAGAGACAATTCTGGTGGCCAAGAATGAAGACTGATGTTCAGCTGTATATCCAAGCCTGTGCAGTCTGCAATCAAAATAAACATGATAAGAATAAGCCGGCGGGTCTCCTATTTCAACCTTCGTTACCGACAAGACCTTGGGAAGTCATTGCTACGGATTTCATAATAGAATTACCCCCTTCAAGGGGATACACGACCATCATGGTCACCATTGATTTATTCACTCACATGGCCCGATTTACTCCACAGTATAAACTACCATCTTCATCAGACCTTGCTGGAATCTTCCTGAAACACATATTCCAACTTCATGGACTCCCCTCCAAGATTATTTCAGACAGAGGGCCCCAATACATTTCTCAGTTTTGGAAACACTTATACTGAATACTAGGGATCCAACGTGCCCTCTCCTCTGGTTATCAGCCACAGACGAACGGAGCTACGGAACGGGTGAACCAAACTCTAGAACGGTATCTCCGTTGCGTCACTACTAAGGTACAGGACAATTGGTCACTCCTAATACCCTTGGCTGAATTCGCCTGCAACAATTCGGACCACTCAGCTGTCAAGACCAGCCCTTTTTTCTGCAGCCAAGGATTCCATCCTTCAGTCCTACCTTCCGTTCTTCCACATCCTACACCAGTACCCACACTCGACACCTGGATCGAAACTCTCATCAATGTACACAAGGAACACCTAGAAAAGGCCCTATATCACACCAAGCAGTATGCGGATTCCAAAAGAAGACCAGGACCATCCCACGCAGTGGGTGATAAGGTTTGGCTATCTTCAAAACTACTGCCTTGCCATCTATGACCTAATAAGCTGGCTCCCGGGTACTATGGCGCCTTTCTCTATAAAGGAAATCATTAATCCAGTGGCCTTCTGGCTCAAACTACCAGACTCTTGGAAGAAGATCCACCCATTGATCCATACGTCTTTAATTAAGCCATACATCCAATCCTCCCGGACTACCCCCAGGCCTAATCCTGTAATCATCAATGACCAGCTGGAACACGAAGTGTCCAGGATATGTGACTCCAGGTACAAACGTGGTCAGCTGCAATACCTGGTTGAGTGGAAAGGGTACCCTCCTAGTGAACGACCTGGGAACCAATCTCAAATTTAAATGCACCCAGATTACTCAGAAGGTATCATCTCATACACCCGGGCAAGCCCGGAGGGACGGGTCTTCGGAGGAGGCATGCGGTCATGAATCGTCGGATGCGTCCCTTTTGGACTCCCTGGTCCCAGACACATCGAGTCCTGCACTCAGCAGTACTACCATCATGGCCGTCAGACACGAAACGTTGTTTACCAGCTTCTGTGTTGGACGTAGCACACTCTATAAAGATGCCACGCCCCCACGGGCCTGCGCGTCTCAATGCTACCGCTTGCAGTGGCAAGACGTGCATTGCCGTAGTTCGCACTCGCTGACTACCTGTTCCCGGTTCCTGGACCCTTTGTTCTTCCTCCTTCAGTCCCTTCCTTTCCTTACCTCCTGTATCCTGGACCCCCGTGTAACCGTCTCGAGTACACATCATCATTTCCTGGATTTCCCAGACATACTGAACGTTCCAGGAGTCGAAGCGCCGATCATACGCTGGAGCCCGAAGAAGCCCACACAGGGCTGTACAAGACCCAGACTCTACGCAAGAAAACTCCTTCAAGGAGCTCCAGTAAACAACAGCAACAGGTGAGAAGGGGGAAACCTGTGACACCATCAGAACTGAGTCGCTAATATTTCAAATTTCAGAATACATTTTTCCAAATGATCCCGTTCTTTGTTAGGTTGAAGAACTCCCTGTGGGATGCTTGGTTTTTCTTGAGCAGCAATTAGCCTTTCCAACCCTGTTTGAAACCGTTATTCTGAGGATAACATATTGCCTTTAGAGGATATATATAAATTTATTTTTTATTTTATTGTGCATTTGGTTAAATAGATCAAATAAACCTTAAGCACATAGATAGACACACATCGTATGAAACAACAGATGTATTAAGAAGAAGTCATACAAATCAAACGCATTAAAAAACATTTCCACATATTTCCCTTTGACATAAAAAACTATTTCATAGTTCACTGATGATAAATATGAAAGATAAAATTACTATTATAACAGATCAGGGAGTTCTACTTAGTAATTCCCTCAATCCATAAAATGCAGCTGCAGTGTATATAACGGACTGCGCACTATGTATACAACTCCAGATCTGTTCTGTACCTGTGAATTCCAAGCTTCAAATCATGGTGGAAATCATGGTAGACTAACCCTTATTATAAAGGTCTGACAGCTTTGGACAGCTGGTTAGTATGTGATGAGTGGTCTCAACTTCACCAGCACAGAATCGGCATACCCTAACCTTGTCAGGAATCCCAATCCAGCAGTCCAGGACCTCTTTAGTGGGAAGAATATTAAAACGCATGTATGTATGAATCTCCTAATTTGGTAGGGACATGGCTTAACTAAATATGTGTGGGGTATATTACTTTTAAAGCCCTGTCTTGATAATTCAGCGAGGCTGGTCTTAGTATGGAGCTGGCATAGATTGTAATTTTCAGCCCAAACCTCAGTGTGTCCCTTTAATTTAGCAATCCCAGCGGGAGAGTCAATCAAATCTAAGACTTCTACATTGATTTTGCTCAGGAAAATCATAGTAGAGACTCTTAAATCCCAGAGGTACAAATTGGTAGTGTTTTGAATAGAGTGCCACGCAATAAGGCCTTTCAGGTAGTTTGTGTTTAAGTTAGCAGAGATAAGAGAAACCAACAATTTACAGCTCAAGAGGTACCATCGCGCTCTCAGCGAAACAAGTCCTAGTTCCAATCGCAGAACTCGTATCAGGTAATAATGTCCCCATTCATAATGTAGCCGGGAAAAGCCATTGGCGACATTTTATATGGTGACATTATGTGTGGGGACGGGTTGTAATAATGTCTCTGCAAAAAAACTGTGACTTTTTTGTCAGGAGACATTTTTGCGGGGACATTATTATTTTTTTAATTTATTTTTTTGATTGTATATAGCTGAATTAATCAACTTTTACAATTTTGTAATAACATTATATAAGAAAAAGAAACAAATATCAAAAATTACAATGTAACACACTTTCATACAGATGAATCAAGATGAACAATTAAATGAATTTAAATGAAGAACAAATCCAGTATAAGGAAAATGTAAAATAGAGCAAGACAAGTACTAAAAACCCATTTCATTCAGCCAATTTTCAACATCGTACATTATAACTAAAATTGATCCAAAGAAAAAATGTATCAAAACAATAAAAATAGTCTTGTTCATAATATCCTTTGTCGACAGCCATATCCCTTAATCAGCAACATTACTTGATTCATCACAGTAGAGATTGTTACTTATTTTATTCATGTTAACTTGATCAAGTTTTAAACCTCGCAAAAAATTAATTACAGCAATTCTCAAAGACACCAAATTACCTGAGAATATCAATTCCCCCATATGTTCAGGTGACAACTCTCTATACATCATTAGAGGTTTTTTAAGAAACTGTTTACGTTGGTTACTTACATTTTTACATGCTGTTACTATTTGTTTTAAATTTTCTATTTCACCTGTAATGTTACAAAATCGGCAATAAGGCGTTGAGTTTGCCATCAGTTTGCGTCTATGCAAAATCTGATTGGTTGGCCATATATTAAATTGCAAGCGCATAAAATCTGCTCTATGATGAACGGACGGGGAACATTTCAGATATTTTTCCAGTTGACTGTATTTTTTCTGAGTAAAAGGATGACTATAAAAATCTTGATATTTCATACATTTATCTCTGGTCCGAATCCAATCTAATTAAAAAAGTAAAGTTTTTGCTTTAACTGGATTGCTTAATAAGGTGTCCAAAGATATATTAGCATCTGTTAAAGCTTGTGTTGCTGTTAATCGCCATCTTCTGGCAAACAAATCATTAGATTTAAACATATGTCTTGATAACATGCCTATCAGCAAATGAGGATCAATTGCCAGCAGACACTTCCTGAAAAGAGAAATTACTTGCCAGATGTAATGCGCATACAGTGAAATAATGCCCAATTCATGTCTAACTATAACACCTGGAACACATCCCGGTAGTTTGAGAACTCGTTTCCAAAATCGAAATTCCAAACTATTCCACTTTATTTCAGTGACAGGGTTTTTTGTTTCTGCATCATATAAAATTATGGGGGTAGTTTTCTGTAGACATTTTTGCAGGGACATTATTACATGGAACCGCTTCAGTGGGAACAGTGTTAGGGACCCCCAGTATTGAGCAAATAGTCTTTGCCTCCAGGGTCTTCAGCCATTTCATTTTTGGCTCAGTGATGTCAACAGTGCGGTATAATATCCCCGGCACAACACAAGTTCTATATATGCATATCATGCCCTCGATACTGACAAACTTCCTGAGGGTCCACCATTTTTTCAGGACCATGGGCCTTATATATTCACCATAATACATGTTATCTGGAGGATCTTTCACAGGCAGGCCTAGATACAGGTAGTTCTCTACTACCTTTACTACTTTAAGGGCCACTTCTCCCAGCTTCCAGATGAAGCATTTCTTTCCTTCACACTAGTACCAAAGGTTACAATTTTGGTTGTGTCAATATTAATGATGAGGTTGTTTTAGTGGGCATACAAGGACAAGGCTGTGATGGAACATTGCAAGCCTATGGGAGTGTTATCCAGTAACACAGTGTCATCATAGCCGAGCCAAGGCACTGGAGCGCCACTCAGCGTCAGAGGGAAATTCCTAGCCCCATCAATAAAAGTAGCCATGTCAGAGGTATATAAATTGAAGAACAGGGGAGCGAGGACACATCCCTGCTTCAATCCATGGTTTGTGGCTATGGATCTAGATAGTAAGCCTTCCTGGTTCACATGCACCACCACAGTGGTGTTTGTATAAAGTTCTCTTATCAGGTATAACAACCTGGGGTCAATGCCAAGCTTGTCAGTTTTGCCCATAATCGATCACGCTGCACCATATCGAAAGCCTTTGAGAAGTCTACAAAACAAGTGTACAACCTCTTTACCCCTTTCCCAATTCAACTTCAGCTGCAAGGCATTCTAAAGCACAGATGTTTAAAGTGGTCATGTGATCTTTATGAAAGCCAGTTTGGTATGTGTGAAACAGTCCACGTTCCTCCGCCCATGCATTCAACTTTTTCAAGAGAAGAGTAGCAAAACATTTTTGGCTATAATCTAGCATGGCCAACAGTCTGTAATTGAGGGCATTGGTCTTATCCCCCTTCTGAAAGACCATTATCAAGACAGACTGTCTCCAGCTGGTCGGAATATCTCCAGTGTCAATTATATTTTGAAAGAGACGCAGTAGTGTGTTAGCCCAGATTGTCGGGTTCACTTTAACTATGGCATTGGTGATTCCATCAGGTCCAGGGGACATGGAATTCTTCAAGCCCTTGATTATATAAAGAATGTCGTCCACGTCAAAGTTTAATAAACCTTCCAGTTTGGTGCGAGAGACCGGAATAATATTACAATAGTGGTCTTCAAAATATATTTGTTTTATAGCGGCTGCCCAACAGGATTCGGAAACAACATTGTCCTCCAAAGGGGTGATGCCAGCTGTGTGAGTTCTGATCATGCACCAGAACTTATTGTTGTCATTTGTATGTAATAGATAAAGAGAAGCATCCACTTGGCAGAGCACAGACAACTCTTATGGAGCTTTTGCCAGTTTTTGTAGCGAGAAACAAGGTTCCTTTTTAATCTGTTCCACTCCACTGTGGAAGGATTGTTGTTCTTCCTAATATTTGCACATGCCAACCGCCGCTCCCTTTTCCTATTCTGTATTAAGACTTCAAATGTTCTGCCACCAATGGTCCCTTTGACATGATGTAGCACATGTTTCTGGGAACCCAGCATCAATTTGAAATCCCAATTAGTACGGAGCAACCATATAGACAGATTCTGCTTATTATACCAGATGAAACTAGACACAATGGGCCTCATTACGAGTTTGGAGGCTATTTGTGGCATGGCTGCCTCCAAACTCATTCTGATTCTGCCCTGGTAAATGGAGCAATTACCGGTCCATTCCAAGGTTGGCGGGAACGGTAATTCCCCATTCACCAGGGCCCTTCCCCATTCCCATTTGAGCCCCCATAGGGCTCAATGAGAATGGGGAAGGCGCTAATAACTGTACCGCAATTTGCGGTACCGTTATTAGCTCCAGAGTCCCTTTGCGGGTCCCGTCCTTAACGCCTGGAAAAACCAGGCATTAAGGGAAGACCCGCAAAGGGAACTCGTAGTAGGGCGGTAAGGATTTAACAGCACCGGTTTCGTTACCGGTGACCGTTAACCCTTACCGCCCTACTTGTAATGAGGCCCAATGTTGATGTTCTTTTCTGTCCAAATGAGATGATTGCCTTGGCAATTTACTGTAACTCTCGGAGCAATGTAGTGCAGTTGCAGCAGGGAATCAAGGGCTAAAGACCACTTCAGTATAGCATGGCCACTAAGGCAATATGTATTACTTGCAGTTCCCCCCACTTCCACTTTGACTCATGGTCAGTGAATACATAATCCAAGTAAGAGCTGGAAGAGATATTGGTCCAAGTAGGCTCAACTCATCAGCGCTCCCACGTTAAGGCAATGGAGGTCAAATGACTCAATCAAGGGTACCCACTTCTGGCTATTATGTGGGTGATTGTTTGGTACGCCAGGTATCAGTATGTTATGCTCATTACCTTCAGCCAGTATCAAGTGACCCATTAAGGACAGGGAGTTAAAGTCACCAGCAATAAGCACCTTACCTTTGGGGATTCTTTCCAACCATGTACTCAGCATGTCCTCAACAACGCTGGTGACATTGGGGGGACCGCCCCCCTCAGGGGGGTCATAAACATTGATTACCAATATCAGGGCCTGGAGACACTTGGGGCCTGTAAGTATTGCTGAGAGTATGTGGGATGATGGGCCCCAACAGCACAGTGCTCTAGATTGTACTGTACACGTACTCCATGTGCCTACCCTTTAACCCACGAGTCGCATTATGGCATAGAATTTGGTAACCATCAAGATGAAAGTCATCCCTCAGCCATGTTTTTTGCAGCATGAAGGCATCGCTATCCGGGATGTGTGAGACACCCTGGGGCTGTATGAGAAAAGAGCAAAAGCCCCTGGCGTTCCAGCACAGCCAGGATAGAGCTGGCCTGGCAGATGCTTGTCACCTAGTACTATTAGCACTCAATGATTCAGGGACCCAATTTACTGTTTGCTTCTGTCCCTTCAAGGGGGCCTTATTTCCATTAATCACAACACGCAATCTAGCTCTTTCTGTGGCCAACCTGCCCATGGATGTGATGGGGCCATCTGACATTGTTCTAGACTCAGAATCGTTTCCCGTTGTACAAGCCTTAACATGTTTTCTGCAAACAAAGAGCATGTAACCCAGTCTATAGGGGACCGAGACTCTGAAGTACATGTGCCTAAGAGGGAGACTACCGCTGTGGAAATTAATTCAACCAGAGCCCAATACGTTGAGCTGTCTACCGTGGGTAACTCGATGTGGATCAGGTTTTCACTACATAGATCAATTAGGCAGGGTATGCTAGAACACAACTCAAGGAGAAAAGTACAATTCATTAATGGACTATGCCTGCCTTGGCTGAGTTCCTCAATTTTATCAATTTCCCAAGGGGTAGCCGCCCTCCTCTCTCATGATAATGCTGGATATTTGATGTTGAGGGGGTAATAGTGTTGGGTACTGTAATGTTCGCAAAATTGGCAATATTTGTTGCTGTACCAGGGCACAGGTTTTGTCTCATCGGGGGACCAAAGGACATATGGTCCGTATGCGTATTATCCTGTGTGCTCTGATGTTCATAAAAGGGACCCGTTTCCCACTGAACCATACTGGCAGGGGCCTGGGAGAAGAGTAACTCTGCCCAGAGTGCCACTGGAGCCTCTTGTAATGGCTGACATTTGATCCTATCATGATCATGAATGTTTGATGCAGGGTGATAGGTGAAAGGGGCTATCTGGGTGTCGGCCCAGCTGGAGTGATGAGATCCAGGTGCCCCTGGCCACCGAGGGGAAAATGTGGCCACAATAGATCGATGAGTGTTCTGTGCGTGGCTAAGTGTTAAATCTACAGTTACGCCCTCCACAAATTGTTTGGACTTTCTCCCATTGGCACCAGAGACCCATGTTTGCCTACAAAACGAACTTCCTCATTCACAACTGTCTGTGCACCTGGGCACACCCATGTGTCTAGGGGTCCACGTAGTTGGACCGTCCGGGTGGTGCCATCTCCCTGTTTTCTGGATACCCTCTGAGGTAACTATGGGTGTAGAATTGGTGCGTGAAGGAGAACAATCCCGTAAATCCCTGGACTTGTTGGCATTAATAACAGAGGGAGGGGCTCCCTGTTTAGAAGCGTTTTTCCTTAAGAGTTTAGCTTGCTTGCATCTAACCGGCTTAGGAGGGGAAGAAGGTATCTCAGGTGAAGTTCCCTTCTGCGTTATACAAGACAAAACCTCCACCAAAGCCAAAGGAGAGTCAGGGGGAGAAGAAACAGGGCTAATCTGCTGCTGTTCCAGTGGCTCTGATGTGTTAAGGCTGGGAACCAATATGGGTTTGGGTGGGGGCAGGCGGGGAGGGCGGGACAACTTCTATGAGGTCAGAAGAAGCTAGGGAGGTATCCCCATTAGGTACAATGTTATTCAACAGAATCAAGTCCACAATTTTAGCCACGATGAACTGAAGCTCCTGCTGTTCTCCTGCCTTGGTGGAACATAGGCTCATCAGAGATTCAACTTTGGATAACATTTTTTTCAATATTGCAGATGGACTGGATGTCTCAGTACTATCCACATAGGAGAAAACCTGGGATGTGGTGGTGGCGCTCCCAACTCCACTCCAAAATTCAAAGTCAGAAGAATCAAAGGAGGGAGATGAAGACAAACATCTTTGGAGATCTGGAGTCGCTGATAATTGGGTGGCAATCATGTTGTCGAGACCCAAAGCCGCTGCGATTTGTTTTTGTATGCTACCCAGAGATTGTCTTTGCAGTCAAATGCACATCTTTAATAGAGAATGATCATTGTCAATCGGGGGCTGGCCCGCAAATGAATTATCATTGGTAGAAAGGGAAACCTGAGAAACCTGGCTATGTGGAAAGGGTGCTGAAGAGATTATGTCCATTGCTGGTGCTGAGTCTGGTATTATGGTGGCAAAGAAACCAGGAATCTTGTATTGCCTTCCTGTAACCAGGCCCTGCTTGTCCTTTTTCAAAACAGGTGAAGGGGCTGTGGGATCCAGTGTAGGGCTGTGTGTTCTCTTGCCTGTCTATTGTGCTGCACTGCGCAATGTATATTTGTGTTGCTGTGCTGTTTTAATTTTCTTAGTGAAATTTCAGATGCAAAGTGCATACAATTGACATGCAGCGGTTGGCAGGGACAGAATGGAGGCAAAATAGAGGGCTGGCGGCGAAGAATATGTAGGTTGTATAAAATCAAGTATAAAATGGGATCCTTTAGTTGCCAAAGGGTAAGATCTTGCGGATAAAAGGGCTATGTGCCCACTGAAGAAACACACTCCTGATAACTCAGAGTTCTGTCTGTAGAGGATATAGTTTCACTTTAACTTCCTTCAGAGTCGGACATAGGAAAAAATGTGAGTTCCTCAGTCATATCGGACTGTACATCAATTTCACTGAAACTAATAGGATTTGGGGTCCCTTTTCTGCTTTCCTCTTCCACTAACTCAGGGGAAGAATGAGGGAAAAGAGTAGAGTTGAACCCTTGTTCCAGGCTTACAGGACCTAAGGTCCTGGGTCGAATAAAGGTCTGGGGTTTTCTGATTGTTAAAAGAAATATAAAATGTGTCTCCGTGTTTCAAAAGATAGTGGCTAAGGGAAGGGTATCCAGAAGGAGTTCTGACCCATAGAACAGATCTTGACACTGAGCCGGGATCTGCAATTGACTGGAAATTGATTTATTTAGTGTTGAAACTCAATTTTGATCCTGAACTCGTAAATTTGTGTCCTTCCCTGGGGGTTATTGAACTACCAGCCACATAGGGGGTCCCTCAATTTGTATCAAGTGACTGTATCCCAAAGCTGACACCATTTGTGAAGGCATCGTGAAGTAAGACACAGACAACAGATTCACTTTTCTACAAAAATTATTTATTCTTCTTAATTGTCAGGATGGAGTAAGGACTCCCTTGCCCTTTGCTAAGGTGGGATTTCCCTAATTAATGAAACTAAAGATAGTCTGTGTCATGAAGGTCAACTCAAAGGTCTGTCTGTGCCCAGAACCTACACTTGCCCTCACAACTAAAGATATACAATGTGTAGGGATGTTAGCAAAAAGAAAAATAGTGTTCCAACATAATATTCCGAGCTTCTTTCAGCTCCTGGCTCACTTTTCAGTTTCTCCTTGTCAAAGTTCAAAAACAGTTCTAACAGACCTTCAGGTTCCCTTCCCCAAGTTCAAAACAATCCAAAAAGGCCTCGGCCCTCCCTTTCCCAAGTTCAACACAGTTCACAAAGTCTCGAGGCTCCCTTCCCCAAGAAGGCAGCTTCCCCAGCTTCAAAACCACAGTCAGTTCAAATTTTGCAGCTTTCAATAATAATTCCAGTTACATTTTGTAACCATTCAGGCTTTTCAAAAGTACCCATAGATTGTTCCTCTCTTCAACCACTTAAGCACTCATACAAAACAGCTTCTGTATCTTGACTTTCCATGGTTCGTTTCCAAAAAGGGTTCAGTTGGTATAGGCGAAGTTGTCTGACCACAAGCTGCACCCGTTACAGGTCACAAAAAGAATAACCCTTTGGCATGTGGTTATCCACTTATGTTTTGTCTCTATGAACCTGTATCATTAGTCAACACTCAATTCTGCTTTTCTGTAACAGTCTCTTGGATTTGCCACAACGTGCTTTCCATACTTTCTGTTTCCATGGACTCACACTTATTGTAGATACTTCTTAGAACAACTTATATCTCATGCAATCTTTCAGGCCTTCTTTCCAACACAGGTTTTCTCTCTTTTAAACTGGTGCTCTCCATCCACATTCAGTTTATTTGTTTCTTAGAAGTCACCTGACTTTGTTATAGCATGTATTTCACACAACTCACTCTCTGCTGTTTATTTCTTTCCACAACCTGGCTTTCACATTGTAGATTAGTGCATAACAATTGCTCTCCACTTGGTTCATAAGTTCTTATTATTGGCTTTCACTTTGCGCATACTTTCACATTGTCCATCAATGCTTATTAATGTTTGCACTGCGCTCATCAATGCACATCACTTGCTTTTCATTTGTGCAGTATTTTTATATACTTTTCATATTTTTTCTTTAGTACGGTATTCAATAACACTTGTATTTCAAAAGTACTTTGCAGCTTGTTCGGTATTTAAAAGTCATCAACTCAGTCTTCAAGCCCAGTTATTATACTTTTCTTTTGATCAGCATTTCCATCTGCCCAATTCCAGCACCTGGAACGTCCTGGTATGAGTGTTCCTTTTCTTTCACTCACGGTTGCTCGGCTGCTCCTCCGGGCATCTTCGTTCGCCTCTCCGGCCTTTTCTCGCTCCCCCTATGCTTGCCGGGAGTTCAGGCGAGCAGCGCTCACTGCCTACAAACCATGTTGCAGCGGTCTGCAGCAATCTGGAGTCTTCTGTGTCCCACATCTGCATCTGTGGACACACGTCACAGGGTACTTCAGGTGTTTCTCGACCCTCTCATGGTCTGTTCTGGCCCTGATGTCCCTCTCAAAGCTCTACAGCACATGGCATCTGATTCGCCGGCCCCTCTCCAGCCTTCTCTACGTCGGGTCTATGCATCCGTCTCACCAGGAGGGCTATTCTCTCTCGATTGCCGGTCTCTCTTTTTATGCACCTGTAGCCTCTTAATTGGCAGCAGGTGCAAGTCCTTTGCCTGACCATAGTTAACTCTATTAGTGAGACATGCCTGGCCATTGTAATAGTATTCCCCCATAGTCCTCTTCCTCGTCTCAGTACCAAAGTGGTGTGAATGAATGGAAGTGTGCATAACTTCCAGTCACCTCCTCTGCGGTGCCAATCTTAAAGGAATATGATTGTGTGACAGTTTGTGTGTCTGAAATAGGAAAATATTGACTGTAAGGGTGCCTAATTCCCAGTTCTTTGTTCCCCACCTTGTTATGGCTCTGATATTTCTCTGTATTAACAAGAGGAGTTTGATGTCGGAATAACCTACTCATAAAAGGAGGTGTCCTCCTAGTTTATCTCTTCCTTGTGCCTCTATAATGATGGTAAATTCGAGGGTCATTTTGGAAGGAAGGAAAGGGGAGCGGTTGACAATATCCTATAAAGGCTTCTGGGACTGAGGGTTCATTGTGAAAAGGGAATGGGGGAAGGGGAATATTTGGTCAGGGAGGGGCAGTAGCTATAGATGACATGTTCATCTGCCTATGAACATTCCCCCCTCTTGTTGAGTCCTCAGCCACAACCTCTTTTTCGCCCTCCCCCTTAAAGTGCTATTTGGCTGTCCATACTTTAGTCACCCTCCTCAGGGTGCCGGTATGTCTTACATGTTTGTCCACGCTACAGGTCATATAGCAGCATTCCCCATCTCTTTGGAATCAAAATCTTCCCAATGCTTGGTGTAAATATGAGGGTCCTGAGGATAAGTAAACATTGATCCTGGAGAGGCGATAGTACTTTTCAATTCCTGGGTACGAGGCAGGTCATCACTCTGGGTATACTCATGTGCACGAGCATTCAACATTATTTCTATTTCCATTCCAACTTCCTCCTTGGCAGCCTTTTGACAACTGTTTACTGCTATTCTTAGAACACTGAAAGCCAGTAGTATGAATACTGCTATGGCTATTAGTATTTTGAATGCATTAGCTAGCCAGGAGGGTATCCAGGAGAACAGGTAATCGAACCAGTAATCATTTTCAATCTCCTCCACCCCCTCCACCATTTTCGTGTACAATTCTGATAAGGTGGCTATGGCTTCTGAGAGGGTTCCATTTGCCACATTGTGGGCAGGTATATATATGGGATACATTACTCACCATAATCGTATTTCTGATGCTTGTATCTGCTTAGATTCACATGCTGGGCATAGGCCGACATCTGGTGGAAGCTGCGGAGTATTACAGTTTGTTTTTCGAAACTCGAAAATGGGCAGCGACACAGGGCATGCTAGTAATACCATCCCTAGTGTAACGTCCACTGTACCGATGATCCCTCACACATGTAGGACCCTCAGATTGTATTTTGTCTGACATGAGGTACCATGAGGAGTAGCATGAGTACAGATTATCCAAGCAGATAGATAGGAATATAAGACTACAAGCATCCATGCGCCTTCTCTCAGAGGAGAGGAAGGGCGGGTCGCATGTGAATCTAAGCAGATGCAAGCATCAGAAATACAATTACGGTGAGTAATGTATCCCTTCTGAGGCTTGTGGAATCTGCTTAGATCACATGCTGTGCATAGATTAGCGAGCAGTGTTAGAAGAAGGAGGTGGGATGTGAGAAGGGTCCTGAGCAAACAGATGTCTTAGAACCGCTTGTCCCACTTGAGTATCTGTCTTGGAATGAGTGTCAATGCAGTAATGCTGAGTAAAAGTGTGAATAGAGCTCCAAGTAGCTGCCTTGCAAATGGTGTCAAGGGGTACATTAGCAATGAAATCCAGAGTGGCCCCAATGCCTCTTGTAGAGTGGGCTCTTGGCGTAAAAGGCAGAGTCTTTTCAGAAAGGGAGTAACATAGTTGGATACAATTGACTATCCATTTGGAGATGGCACCTTTAGAGACGCGATCTCCTTCACTGCCTGTAGCTACAGAGACAGACAGTTGGTCTGTTTTCCTTAGCGGTCTGGTCTTGTCTACATAGTAGAGGACCGCTCTTCGCACATCTAGGGTGTGTAGTTTCACCTCAGCAGAGTTTTTGGGCTCTTGGAAGAAGTCCGGAAGCTCAATGGACTGGTTAATGTGGAATTTAGAAATAAACTTATGTGAGAACCTAGGGTGTGTTCGTAGAACCAGTTTATCCTTATGAACAGTAAAGAAAGGATCCTGCACTGACAGAGCCTGAATTTCACTGACCCTTCTTATGGATGTAATGGTTACTAAGAAGGCAGTTTTATAGGTCAGGTGTTTGAGACTGGCTTTAGGCATGGGTACAAATGGTGGGCCCATGACCTTAGCAAGCACCACATTAAGGTCCCAACCAGGTGGTGGGTTTGAAATTGGAGGGTGGAGTCTCTTTACCCCTTCCATGAAGGCTTTAACCACTGGTACTTTCCACCACGAAACCTTGTTGTGGGAAGTGGTGTAGGCTGAAAGCGCTGCCAGATGTACCTTTAGTGAGTTAAATACCAGGCCTGCATCCAGCAGGTGGAGCATGTAAGTGACAATATTGGAAGGAGTGCAATCAACTGGATTGATTTGCTAATTCTGGCACCAGATAACAAATCATTTCCATTTATCAAAGAAACAGTGCCTTGTGTTAGGTTTCCTAGATTCCTTTAGGATGTCTATTCATCTCTGTGGTAAGTTCAGATGTCCAAACTCTATGACTTCAGGAGCCATGCTGCCAGGTTCATTGAGCTGGGTTGAGGATGCACTGTTTGACCTTGGTGCTGGGACAGTAGGTTTTACCAGCACGGGAGTCTGATGGGTTTGTACACTGCTAGTCTGCGTAGGTGTGGGAACCACGGTTGCCTCACCCACATGGGAGCAACTAGGATGAGCGTCATTGATTCCCTGTGCATCTTGTTGACCACCTTCCCCATGAGGGGGGTTGGTGGAAAAGCATAGGCAAACATCCCTGACCAGTTCATCCACAGGGCGTTCCCCTTGGAGTCTGGCTGGGGGAACCTGGATGCGGATCCTGGGCATTGCCTGTTTTTGCTTCTGGCGAATAGGTCTGTAGTGGGGAAACCCCACTGTGAGAAGATATCTTCTACGACTTCTCTGAGTAGGCACCATTCATGTTCTCTTGTGAGGGGATTTCTGCTTAAAGCGTCCGCTAGCGAATTGAGATCCCCTCGAACATGTTGAGATGACAGGTAAATGTTCCGTCTGAGTGCCCATCTCCAGATTTTCTGGGCAAGCTTGGATAGATTTGGCGAACGAGTCCCTCCCGGTTTGTTTAGGTAAAACATTGCTGCTGCGCTGTCTGTCAGGATCTGCACTGACAGGTTCAACAGGTGGGGCTCGAACGCTTGAAGCGCTCTGAATACTGCCAGAAGCTCTAGCAGATTGATATGATTCTGGCCACTGTGTGAGACCAGAGACCCTGAGCTGTGTGGTGAAGGAGGTGTGCTCCCCACCCTGACAGGGATGCATCCGTAGTGACTACAGCCTGTACCTCTGATCGTAAAAGGTTTCCCCTTTGACAGGTTCTCTCTTGTCCACGAGTGAAGACTTTGTACAAGTGTTGGCGAAACGACCACTAGATCGTCCCACTGACCACTTGCCTGAGACCACTGTTTCGCCAACCATTCTTGCATGGGTCGCATGCGCATGCGCGCATGGGGGACCAGGTAAATTCATGACGCCATCATGCCTAGCAAACACATCGCTTTGCGTATCCTTATCTGGCGACCGGGCTGATAAAGAGGAATTTGCAGTAGTAGATTCCGAATTCTTTTCTCTGATGGAAAGGCCAATCCCTCTTGAGTGTTTAGGACAGCTCCTAGGAACTGTTTGGAGGTGCTTGGCACCAGGCTTGATTTTTTCTCATTTATGGAGAAACCCAATTCGAAGAGGAGGTCGATCGTTCTTTGAATGTTTGATCTGCAAATTAATGGGGTCTCCCCCATGATGGCAACTGTGGATGGTTGCCTGGTGTCGTTAGGCGATCTTGACGAGAACGCACAGAGGACACCGATCCGGTGGACCACTCTTTGTATGCCTCTTTCCGAGAACTCGACATGCGCGTCGAGTCTCGGTTGGACTTCGACTGCTTAGGTGTGGAAGTGGTGTGGGTAGCGCACGTGTCGCCGGGTGTGTTCCCCATAACTGCCCTGCCGGACAGCCTTCCGAGGTTGGGGACCTGCGCTTGGGCGTCTTTCGACGCCTCGTTGCCCTCGCCATCGGAAAGTACGGTGTCTCTGCCATCACTGAAGGTGCCCTCCACTTCCATGGCCTCGCGTTGCCTGGCGTGGTGGGCCCAACGTTTGGTCGAGCAGTCCTTAAGTGTCTTAGCCTTGAACTGGCTACACGCTCTGCAGTTCGCCTCGGGGTGGTCCCTCGGCAACCAGAGGTTACAGGTGGCGTGTTTGTCAACCCAAGGATACTCGCGGTTGCACTTGGGGCAGAATTTGAAAGGGGTACCCTCCATACGCACCCTGTGGCAGCGGGCTAGTGTGTGTAGGAAAATACATACGAGTGTAGAGTATGTTACCACCCCCCACTCTCCCTACTTGCAGGGCCGAGGCCAAGAGGCCTTCCAAGGCCCGGGCCGAGGCCAGCGGCCTTCCGAGGCCCAAAGTCCGTTGTGCAGCTCTCGACGGTTGTTTCTTCTCCGTGCCGGCGTCGAACTTCGATTCTCGATGATTCGACGTGGGAGTGGAAGAAACAGGGAATAATTATTGATTTTTAGTAAAATATGGCTGAAAGCCAGGGTACTCTGTGGAATGCTTCCGTCAAGTATGGCAGAAAAAAACAATCTGAGGGTCCCACACGCGTGAGGGATCATGGGTACAGTGGACGTCACACTAGGGGTAGTATTACTGGCACTGTAACACTCTGCAGCTTCCACTAGATGTCGGCCTATGCACATCATGTAATCTAAGCAGATTCCACAAGCCCCAGAAATTATATATATATATATATATATATATATATATATATATATATATATATATATATATATATATATATATATATATATATATATATATATATATTACATGGCCACGGTAGTGGCCATGTAGTTATGGTTAAGTTGGTGTTTCCATAGGAAGAGCACTTTTTGGGCGGCTTATAACTTCGCTCCCCCTGGACGAATCCTCACCAAACTTTCCAAAAAAAGTATATGGCCCACTCTGAATTGTTTTGCAAAGTTTGGTGAGGATTCATTCGTCCAGGGGGGGAAAGGTTATAGGGGGGGTCCCAGAACTTTTTTTTCCCCATAGACTGAATGGGAAAAAATTTTGCGCACGGCTACAGCCCAAACCGCTGGACGGATTTACACCAAATTTGCGGCAGGAGCGGCGCCCTGGTCCTGAAAGCGTGCTTTTGCAAATTTGGTGTAAATCGGTCCAGTAGTTTTTTAAAAAATGACCAAAATGTAAGGCAAAAAAATGTGTGATATCTGTGTTCGCTTCGCGGACGGACTTCCCTGTTCGCTCAGCGGACAGCACCCCGATTGGCCCATGGCCTTGCGTCATGTCCGCAGACATGCGATGTGTTTGCTGATTGGACAGCGAGGGGCGTGGAGTGCATCAGATTTTCTGTGGCGCCCGCCATCTTGTATTCTCCGTCGACCGCGTACAGCGCGGTGAAACGTGGATAAAAAAATGTATTTAGTGCCGTGTGTTGGTGTGTAAGAGTGTTTGGGGAGGGTGGGGGAGTATGAGATAGGTTCAATGTTTTGTTTTTTTATGTGCTAGACGTTTTTGTTGCGTTTGATTTGTCCGCGGAGAACACGGCTGTTCTGACATTTTGTAAATAAACTAAATGGTGGGGTGTTTAGAGGACGGAGTATGTGTCATTTTTGTTCGCAAGGAAGGTAAAAATGAGCTATGAACACTCGCGGTGTACTTAATTGTTCGTAAATACACAAACTGGGGGTGTCCTCAGGACGCTGTCCGTATTGTAATCTGTCTAGTTGAATGTGTTCTAAGAACACTCGCGGTGTCCCGAAATGGTTGCAATTACACAAAATGGGGGTGTTCTGAGAACGTTGTTTGTATTGTTCGTTGTCAGGGTGAAAGTGTTTTAAGACCACTCCTTTTGTCCGCTAATAGTACAATTTCCTATGGGCGTCAACCGACTTTTTTTCCACTAAAGAAACGATAAATCTGGCTGGTGTGCGCCGACATTATGTGATAATCCTATGACTGGCGCTATTGACCTGGCTGACTTGCTTTTGCAACACTAAATCATATCTCCCGCCCCTAAACCTGATATTATCAAAGCATCCATATTCCCCGCCTCTCTCCGTGACGTTACAGGGTGCGTCATCAAACGCGCCCAGTTCTCTGCAGTCCTAAGTGACTTTACACAGAACCCGGAAGACAACACATATTATGTCACAACACAGCGCGCCACAATTCGGAATATGAAACAGTGATTTAAAAGCAAACAGCAAGATTGTAAATTTTGTAAAGTACATTTATTTGACATCAAATGTTTAGAGAATATTCAGCAATTTGCATTTGTCTTTGTTGTCGATCCGCAAAAGTTCATGTTGAGGCACGCAATGTTCCTTTGTGGTACAGAGGGTGTTAGATCAGCTTACAACTCAGTGCGCCACAATTCGGAATATGAAACTGTGGTTTAAAAGTAAACAGCAGGATTGTACATTTGGTAAAGTACATTTATTTCACATGAAATGTTTAGTGAATATTCAGTGATTTGCTGTTGTCTCTGCTGTCGATCAGCAAAAGTTTATTTGGAGCCACGCGTTGTTCCTTTGCGGTAGATAGGCTGTTGGTTTATGATAAAAGCAGTAAATTGTTGCTCTGATAATCGGAAGTTTGCTCCAACAACGAGCCATTAGACCACCCTATTGGTTGGTATGTTGTTTGTAGCCGCTAGTACTGCGTAAGGGCATATTGGTCCTTGGCGATTGTCCCATAAAATGGTGAGGCTCATGAAGTTGCATATTTGGACCTGCACCTGGCAGTTGAAGACCCCATCCGCTGGAGTCTGTAAATCGTGACATAGGCAAAATGGGGCCACATACCTGTTTTAAAAAACATAAATTATTCTCACCAGCCGATCTTCATTAAAAATCATCATTTTATTTATTAGGGCGTGAAACTATTTGCTATCGAAGATAGTGCAACGGAGTATGTTAATAATAAAATAATAATATTTTCCCATTCATATAGCGCTAAGAACCGTGAGGTATCTAAGCGGTGCTTATTATTAACCACAGTGTGTGGTGCTCATTTATCGAACACGGAAGGATGAAAGGCTGAGTTTGGCCTTGCCGGGATTCAAACTTGCGTTAGCAAGCTGTGCACGGATGTCAAAGCGAGCGTTGTACTCGCTGTGCCACTTGACAGGCTACAGTGAAGTGGCACAGCGAGTAGAGCGCTTGACTGCCTACAGACCGGTTAAATTATTTCTATTAACCCACCCTGTGTCGTCTGCCTTTTTCAGAGCCCTCTAAACGACAGGGGATCAATTCGGCGGTGATAGTGCGCGGTAGAAAACAATATGCCACTTTCAACGAACAAGTTCAACTTGAGCGGTCTTTAATGCTACGCTATTGTAATTATATTTGGTATAAAATAATCTAAAGGGTTACTTACAGTACAATTGCAATTTCCATTGTCTACGAGTGGTGCAGTCCCAAAATATGACTCTGCGTGTGCCAACGATCTTTCGCATAGTGATATAATATATAAAAGTGGTTTCGTTTCAGAAATTTCATCTTTATCTTCTCTTACGTTTTAGCAACACTCCTTCAAGAGAAGTCTTTCATCACAATCTCTGTCTATCAAGGTCAAAACACAATACAACCTTATAGTCCGCTTCGTGAGCCTCTCCGGGGCCCGAGAAAAAAATGGAAGCAGCTGATCTTCACTGTGAACGAGCATAAATTCTTACTTTGCAACATTCTGTGTAAAGCCATCTGTAGAAGTTGGTTTTTGCACGCCATGTTTGTATATTGTTTGCCTGATATTAAAAAAAGTTTGTTTAAAGGACGTTATGGTTCTAAGTACAGCCGAAAGACCCCTGAAAATCACAAGTTATGGTAAGATATGAAAAATATCTCGCGCCACCACCGTGCACTGCTAAGACTAACACCCAGGACATCAAAGATGACATCGCAAATGTCATTGATGAAATCACTGATGACATCACATGTGTATGTACTTTTCATGGAATTTGTGTAGTAGGGATTTTTATTATAATGTTGCGAAAAAAGTGTCAAGGATATTGCAATAAATATCATACCGTTATTAGTGCTTTGAACGATGCATTGATATAAATAGCATTGTATTATGGGATTCTATCTAGTATACTGAGCTACTAATGGAGAAACATAGCATTGTGTGCAGAGTACAAGATGAAAGTATAATATTTGTAATGTTGATATGTTGAATAATGAAATGATAATTGTCCTGAAATGTTTGAAAATTCACAAAATGGGGGTGTTCTGAGGATGTTATTCGTATTGTGTGATTGCTTAGCTGTATGCAATGAGGGAATGGCACAGAGAGTAAAGTGGACGCCGTCCGCGGACACCACGGCTGTTCGTGGACAGGGCGTGCTACATCCGGGTTTTTCCAGGAAATCCAACATGGAAAGAAGACTGTACGTATCAGCCAATCAGATGTTGAGGTTGTGGTTTTCTGTTGAAAGAGACTGTGTGTGGTGAAGATGGCAGAAGTGGAGAAAGTCAGGGTGTTGGTGCTCGGAGATATGTTTGTGCATGGTTTTCAGCAGTACGCTGAATGCAGGCATGTTGCAAAGAACTTTGATGTGAAAGGAGTGGAGGTGGTGTAGAGCACTGTCCCTGATTGCAATGTGCAGGGAATTGTACAAGTTTGTGAGGATATGGCCACGATGAACAGTCCGCATGTGGTAGTTTTGCACTATGGTGCTTTCCATTTGGGCAACGTCAGTGCCCCTACTTTGTTGGCTGATTTGGAACGCTTGGTTCAAGCCGTAATGAAGATCCTTCCAAATGCGAAAGTAATTTTTTCTGGATTACTACCTAGGGCAATATGGGACAATAGTTCAGTTTTTTGTCCTCAGCAAAACATTGCTAGGTGTGTCATCAACCGAGGCATGTGTGCCTTCATGCTTAGAGCTGGTATGTTCTTCTGTAACAATGAGAATATTGATGCCAGTAATGCTGTTAATTTTAAAGAAGATGGCATTTCTTTATCTTTTACGGGAAATGCCTTTCTATTTTGGAATGTAAGGGTTGCTTTGGAGAAGGTTATGTGAAGATTTTAGGAGTAAAGTAAGAAAAAAAAACAAGAAAAAAATACAAAATAACAGGTGTCTGTCAAGCATCTGTAAAAAAAAAGGCTCTTTTCAGAGCCAACTTCAAAGGGGAAATGGGGCACACTATTTAAATTTACATGCACCACGCTCAGATTTTCGATGTGTCCGCGGACATGGCGGTAGTCTGCGGACATGAAAATCACTACGAGGGGGTTAGTATGTTCTATGTTACATGTATATGAAGTCAGGGATATTATGGTTAAGTTGTGCTACTAAAAACCTATGAAAGTCAGTGAAAAAACTTTGTTAAAGGGACGTTATGGTTAAGTTGCGCTACTAAAAACCTATGAAATTCAGTAAAAAAAACTTTGTTAAAGGGACGTTATAGTTTAGTTGCGCTACTAAAAACCTATGAAATTCAGTGAAAAAACGTTGTTAAAGGGACGTTACGGTTCAAAGTAAAACCGAAAAACCCCTGAAATTCGGCAGTTATGGTAACATAAGCAACCATAACTTGCGCCACCGTGCACTGCTAAAACTAACACCCAGGACATCAAAGATGACATCACAAATGTCATTGATGACATCACTGATGACATCACATGTGCATTTACTTTTCATGAAAACTCTGTAGGAGGGATTCTTATAATGTTGACCAAAAACTTTCAAGGATCATTGGGATAAATATCATGAGCTAATTAGTGCTTTAAGCAATGCATTGATATAAATAGCATTCTATTATGAAGTTCTATCCAGTATACTAAGCTACTCATGCAGAAACATAGGCAGTGTGTGCAGCATACATGATGAAGGTGCCATATTCATAATCTTGCCATGTTGAATACTGAAATGATTACTGCTTTCTTATTAGAGTTTTGCGTACTGTGAAACATGTAATAAGTAGATAATAAAACCCACTTAATACATAATTATTACAGACAAAACACAAAGAGACAACAACACATACAAATATGAGTATATACAGGGACAGTGAAGCAAACAAAAAAGCAGAAATAGTAGCAGAAAGAGTTCAAAACCTAACTGATTGTCTTTATGCAGAGAAACTATTGCTCTGTTTCAAAGCTGCTACTTACCATATGTATGTGTATCACATGATGTGACTGCACCCAAAGGAAAGGAGAGTGAGTATAATGTATACAAATATGAGCATATACAGGGAAGGTAGAATAATAAAAATAAAACTATGAGAAAGTGCTGATAACCCTAATGATTATCTTCATGCACAGAAAGGATTGCTCTCTTTCAAGCCTGTGTCTTCCGCTATGTATATGTTTCATATGATGTGACTTGACCCTAAGTCTACAAATATAGTACCTTTTCAATTTTTACTTCCTGACTGTTACTGAAGAAAACTATGTGGCTTCGATATGTCAGTAAAGGATAAAAAAGGAGAACCAGCCATGTGATGTCATCAGTGATGTCATCAATGACATTTGTGATGTCATCTTTGATGTCCTGGGTGTTAGTGTTAGCAGTGCACGGTGGCGCGGGTTATGGTTGCTGATGTTACCATAACTGCCGAATTTCAGGGGTTTTTCGGTTTTACTTTGAACCATAACGTCCCTTTAACAACGTTTTTCACTGAATTTCACAGGTTTTTAGTAGCGCAACTTAACCATAACGTCCCTTTTACAAAGTTTTTTTTACTGAATATATATATATATATAGAAGAAGGCACAATTTATGCACACACCACCCTACATGGCCGTTATCATATCGAGAACGTAACGATTCTAGAGGGTCATAAGTCTTATTGCTCTCAGCTCCTCTTTTATGGCATTAAAGACTTTCACGGTTGCAATTATTGATTGCACCAATTCCCATCTTGTTATTTGCAACCATTTTGCATTCACGTCTGTCTACGACCTGGGAAGAAAGACTGACAAAAATAACATTGCAGTCTTGCTGAATAATCTTTGCTCCTCTAGTATATCATTATAGGCCTCTACTGATTTGGCCGAAAGTAAATTTCCCTCTGTGTGCATTTTAGGGTGAGAGATATTTTTATTTCTTAAGCGTGCATCCATTCAAGGGAAATCACCAATATGTACTTCCCTTTGAGGTACTACTAGGGCTGGTGTACTATTTACCACCAAGGAACACAATCCTCCTTAATTTGGAGGGAGATGCATATAAGCCCTTGAACCACAGGCCCAATAGTGGTCCTTCAAAACAGTGGTGCCTATCTTCATGCTTGGCACCTCAAAAAAATGTTTGCACCCCTTATTTTATTCCACCTTCACCAGACCAGTTTTCTTAAAACATAATGTGGCATTTGCTATAGGTATTATGTGGCTGGCTTCATCCTCTACATATGTGAGTAAGTTGGAACATTCAGTCCATTCCTTGAGGCCTACATCATGTGCAGTCTGCACCACCTCTACTGGTACTGTCAGAAGTGCTTTGCACACCATAATTACGTCAACTCAACCTTCTGAGGTAAATACCTGGCTATATGATATGATATGATATGATATGATATGGTATTTGTAACGCGCCTATACACAAGTGTTTCAAGGCGCGACGAGGCAGGGAGGGAGGGAAACAAGGGGAAGACAGACAAACGATCCTACTAGGCCAGGTGTCATTCAGATCGCGCAAGTGCAGAGGTAAGGGGAAAAGGAGAAAGTGCAGGGGGAGGAGGAGGGGGGGAAGTGCAGTACAAGGTAAGTAGCGTAATAAAATAATAAATAATAAATAAAAGGGCCAGCTGGTGGCAAGTGCGAGGTAAGTGCAGAGCAAGTGCTGGGAAGGGGGCTGTAGGGATACAGTGACAGTCCCACAGTGCAGGGGGAGCCAGGGAGGCAGTGCAAGTGGAGAGTGGCTGGGCCCTGGACCGAGGTCACTGAGAGTGGCCCAGATGCAGGTTTAGTGCAGACTTCAGTGGGGAGTTAAGCAGGTTTAGCAGGGGAGAGGGAGAGAGAAGGCAGAAGCGAAGAGGAAGGTTTTGAGGTGCTTCCGGAACCGGAGATGGTTCTCCTCGAGTTTCAGGGAGGCAGGAAGGCTGTTCCAGAGGGAGGACCCTGCTGCGGAGAGAGATCTACCCCCAGCTTGTTGCTTAGAGAAGCGGCTGACCATGAGGGAGTTGGAGACGGATGAGCGAAGGGCTCGTGAAGGAAGATATTTAGGAAGAGAGAGTTGAAGGTATTTAGGCCCCAAGCCCCAGAAGGCCTTGTGGACAATGCAGAGGGTTTTGAACTTAATCCTCGCAGCCACTGGAAGCCAGTGAAGAGATTTCAGTCCTGGAGAGATACGGTCCCTGGGCTTGAGGCCAAGGACAAGTCTCGCAGTTCTGTTCTGGATAAGTTGCAGAGGGCGGAGAGTGGAGGCAGGCAGATTAAGATAGAGGCTGTTACAGTAGTCCAGCCTTGAGAGAACCAGGGCTCGGGAGACAGTGAGCTTCTGGGGGAAGGAGAGGAAGGGAAGAATACCTCTGAGGAGGTGCAACTGGTAGTGTGACTTCTTAGAGACGTCGGATATATGAGGAGAGAAGGAGAGTGTGGAGTCGAAGATGACCCCGAGGTTTTTAGCCTTGCAGGTAGGGGCAGGAAGGGGGCCAAGGGAGGCCGGCCAGAGAGCTGCAGGGAAGGAGGGAGTGGGTGTGCCGATGAGTAGAATCTCAGTCTTACTGGCGTTAAGGCAGAGGTCATTGGCGGCACACCATTCCTGGATAGCAGACAGACAGTCGGAGATGAGGGAAGGAGAGGAGGAGGCCGAGGGTAGCCTGAAAATGAGCTGGGTATCGTCCGCATAGCACTGGAAGTGGGGGCAGAGAGCGGCGATGCGGTGGGCAAGGAGTGCCAGATACTGGTTGAAAAGCCAGGGAGAGAGGTTGGATCCCTGGGGGACACCACAGGTGGAGAAAAAGATGTCAGAGAGGAAGGAGCCCATTTGGACCTGGGAGGGTCGACCGGAAAGGAAAGAGGTCAGCCATGCCAGAGCCTGACCAGTGATACCCAGGTTATCACGGAGACGGTTGAGCAGGATGGCATGGTTGACAGTGTCAAAGGCAGAGGAGAGATCGAGCAGAATGAGAACACATGGAATGTTGGAATCGAGGTTCAGGAGCAGGTCTATAAGTGACTGGGTCTTTCCCAACACCCAGGTGTCCCAGACCTCTCTCTCTCTGCACCATTTGTGAACTGTATTAGCTTATGGCCGTTACTCTAACTTCCCCTTTATACAGGCCTTCTAATATGCATTGCATCACCTTATTTTTCCTCCAAGGATAATCCATCATAGCTTTTGTTTTTATGTAGCTATCTTAATAAGGGAGCGTCTTTTTAGACATCCATTGCAAGGTAGCCCATTTTCCTTCTAATGCCCTTATAGTTGTGTAAAGTGCTAAGTGTGTTAGGCAGTGGGCTCTATTTGCTGGTATCTCTGTGCCTATGTTTATCTTGGAAGCACTCATGGCATAGGAGACGAGGGAACTCACATAACAGCTCTCATCAAATGTCTCTCTCCCTACTCTGCTCATGTGTTGATATCACAAATTATTAGCGACATGGGCAGAATCAGTAATATATTTACTCAGATGTCTGGAGTGCTTACTATAGGGAATTCACTTGTTGCCATTTCTCTTGTCATTGTAACCGTAGTGATATTTCTGTACACTGGTTTGGCTACATTGTAACCAATTCTCTCAATTGCACAAGAATAATAAAATAAAGACTACAAAATCTAATTTGTTTTGCTATAAGCATTATGGCTAAAGCGCCCACCGTTTCCAGAGAACTCAAAGTGTTATTCCTTCTAAATGCTAAAAGCAAATATCTAAGATGATTAAACAGTCCCATTCACTCCACCAGAAGAAAAAACATGTTTGTTTCTTCAAGAAGCAAATGTTCACAGGAAAAACCATGCTAATATTGAAAGAACGTTTCTTTCAAAAAGCAAGGTATGCTTTTATATTAAACAACAATAGGACAAATGGTATGTTCCAGGCTCCTAAAAATGGATAAGTGTACATAAAAAAAAAAATACCAAATCTGATTGTTATAGGAAACATTTGTTATTCCTCCTTATTACACTTTTTCCTATGCTCGTGTAGTTGAAATAATGTTTGCTGATTTGTTTGTGTGTCTATAAAAGAACCAATCTGTTTACTCTTCTTGTTGACAATTGTTTCTCATCATGGACCGCGCCTGTGTTTTTCTTTCCTCTTTTTCACCTTCACAGTCGGGCTTGGCAGGCAGGGGGATCTTTTCTTTTGTAGAGTTTGACGTCACTGAGGTGTAACCAGGCTCGCCTTCTTTGAATTTTAACTGCTTTGGTGTGACTGCCTCATCTATGTATGGGCCCTCAAAACACAGGTTGTGCCATTGTCTAGAAAAACCCTTCCATAGGAACTTGTCCACAGGGAACAGTACTGGTGGTTTCAGCAGCGTTCTCAGATCAACTTGTTCACTTGCTTCATCAGTCTTCTTTGGCTGCCCCTGCCGCACTCGTAGCTGTCGAGAAATACATTTAATAGAATCATCATAGTGGTCAAATAAATATGCATTTCTTGCTGTTACACAGTAGCAGTACCTTCTGCATCAGTCTGAGCTTGAGTGGGAGGGGCAAGGGGTGTGCACTATGCATCCCATCACCAGCTCATGTGGAATCAGATGGTGGTCAGAGCCAGGCTGATTGCGTAATGCAAATAAGGCTAAAGGAAGTCAATGGAGCCAACCTTTTTTCAGTGTCACTTTTAGTTTGGTACCAATACATATGGAAAACCCCTATCGTTGGGTACATAGGGTTGAAAATAAACGTATTCACAAAAGTATGCCCAACATTTTTGCTGTAGATTTCAAACTTGTTTAATCTATTCATATTGCAATCAATGCCAATGCATTTCTCAGCACTTAAATGTTGTCATCCAATTTAACCATTTTATTGGTATATTTCTTTTTTATGTTTTGTCTGTTTTTGCATCACTTATTTAGTGCAAACATTGTATTACTCTTAGCATTTTCAAAATACATAGCTTTCCATTCAAAGTATTTTCAATGAATTCGGCAGTTTTCTTATCATATTTGTATATTACAACATGTCTTTTTCAAACATCCTGCTGTGAAAAAATTATCTATAAAATAAAATTCAAAATTAAATGTTCAAAAACACCACATGTAGTGATACCCACTAAACACCCAACTGAACACTATTTAACATTTGTTTCTAAACATAGTCTACGACTCCAGGTAAATGGAAAGAATTTTGCTTGTTTAATGCTTTGTGCAGGGGGGCAATGTATCCCCTACTGTGAGCTTGATGTTTTGGCAGTAATATGATTCAACCACCTTCCTCAGGACCTTGTGTTGTGTGGAACAAATGTAAATTGTGTATAAGCCATGCGTATATAAAATGATTAAAAAAAGCTTTCGGTAAAAGGTTGGTTAGCCCTACTAATGTGAATATATGACAAATGTGCTTACCAGGTACTCTGCTTTACTGCACCTTTTCATTCACCCTTGACCTTCCAATCTGTCATCAGTTTGTGGTTATGGCCTCCAGCGTTCACTGTTTGAAATGACCAGTAAGTATTTTAATACCTTATTTGGGTTTATACCTATGCTTGTTACATTGGTCAAACATGTCCACTACAGTTTCTTAACATGACTGTGGCTGTCTGTTCATACCCTGCAGTTGACTTGTGCAAGGGTTTGCAGGGTAATTGCTGCATTTTGCCATTTTCCTGTATGTGGTTCCTTATTAGCTACTTTATGGAGGCTGTGGTCTGTGGAAGTATAGAATGCAGTCTAAGTGATGATTCTTGGAGTAATGTTAGCACAAATACAAGTATAAGTAATGGCATTTTTACTTTCTTGATATACTGTTCCCCCTGTCAACTGGCCTGTTCAACTTGAAGAATCTCTTTTAAGTGGCAGACTGCTGTGGGGTGCATCAAATCTTGTAATCTTCCCTCATGAGCCTTTGTTCACATAAATGTGGGCCTTGCCCCTGTGATATGAAATTTTATATCAATGAACACGTCCTTGATATGCATCTGTGCTTGTGCCATCATAGTTAGCATTTATTTACATTGCCAGAGTATTTCCGGATGCTCATACTATGGTTTAGTAGCTGTTTGCCACCATTGGCACCATGTCATTGCACAGGTGACGCTGGGACACCTGTTCATTTATATAATACTTGTGATGACCTTTAGGACTCTTTTCATCAGTGCTCACTGTGGGGAGGTACAGTATAGGTGAGCCCAGTGGTCTAATATCTTAATCCCGCTACCCCCCTTTTGTATCTTTTCCGATTGCTATCTGGCCACTTATTCAGGGTTCTTGTTCTTTTGCCGGCCTCCGCTCTAGGGAACTGGCAAGCATACATACACACCTTTATGTAGGGCGCTGCGTTTCCATTGCTAAGAAACCCATGTCACACTGTGCCTGTGCTTCTTGTTGCACACTATGCTGTTTTGCTGATCGGATACAAAAGGAGCCTCAAACGTATGTTAATATTAATACATTGTGGGTAAGCAAGGACTACTGTATCAGATGCTTCAATCCTGTTTGCTCTCTGATCTGTAATCTTGCTGGAATGCTCTATATTCAACGCAAATGCTCCCCTTGTTGAGCCACGGTGTGTCATAACGCAAGTTTATTGGTATAATCTAGGCATTTTAATTTTTCTTTCAGCTCGATGTTTTTTTGGGATGCTTCTAGCTCCTCCGCTTTGGAAATGCTGCTACATGATGTATCAGTATTCTGATGTAGCAATCCTTCAAGTCACATTAATCTTCCTGCACCTCAACACCTACTGTGTGTATTGTTTTTTTCTCCCCCCTCCCCAGACAGAGCAGGTTGGTTTTATCCTAATAATTCTTTGTTAGGGTAGCCACCAAAAGGGATGTGGAGCCCAGAGCTCTGGTCCTCATGCTCCTTGCTTTATGTATAGTTACTAAACATCTGTAGTGACTATTTTCCTGAGGATGAGCTCACAAAAGTTGCAACATGATTGTTCCTGGTTTTTTAGGGGAACATTAGTTCCTCATTTAATCCAGTGATGTGGGACCCCAATTTGTGGATCCACCGGGAATCTTTATGTAGGAGTGCCCATGTGCTGTTTGAAGAATTATTCAGTGTCCACAACCCACCATATTAAATCACCTGGTGTGTGTTGATGTGAGATGAAGTGTTCCACCAGAGGTGCTGTTTGGGTCCTGCACCTTATCAGGAATGATGCTCTCCAATTCTCTTGTGTACAGGTCTTGCTGTCTGGCCAATGCATTTTTGTGCCACATGGCCATTGTATGCCATAAATTGTATTCAGTGTCCTACAATTGGTAAACTGTTTAAGTTCCAGAGGACGTTTTGGGGGTGAACCTACAAATTGTGCAGGTTCCACAAGGGTGGTGGCCCGTAATTTGTCTAAGAGTCCAGAGAGTCATTTTTGCAGATTTCTTTTGAAACTGTGCATGAGTTGGATATTCATTTACATTTTTAGACCTTTTCATCTGGTAGTGCCAATTTTGCCAATGGCCAGTATTTATTGATGAGTGATCTCAGCTTGTGGTCATAGGTTGTTACACGAGTCATTTTGGGTTTGTCGTTCTCCATTGGTCTTGCCTTTGGTACCAGGAAAGTCTCTCAGAGGTGAACCTCGCTCTTTTCTGTGAGTGGTTTAAAAATCTTTAAGGGTATCCTCTTTATTTTAATCTCTTTGTGATGAGTTATGCATGTGAATGAAAGTCATTGAGAGAAGTACTCTCAAATGCTGACCAAATGGGAGATTTTGTTTAAGGGGTAGCGAGTGGAAGCTTCTGTATTCTAACAGAGTGTTTCTATCTGTGGGCTTTCTGAACACAATGCATTGGAGTTTGCCACTTTCTGTCCAAACTCTCAGATCTAGAAAGTGGATGCTTGTTCATTCCAACTGAGTGTACATTTGATGTGAGTATCTCGTTCATTTATCCATCTCCAAAATTCATTCAGTTCAGCTGCACTGCCCCTCCAGATGAAAATAATGTAATCAATGAATCTCCTCCATTTGTGGATTTTATGCAAAAATGTATTGTCTGCTGAGTAGATCTAGTTTTCCTCGAAACATGCCATGTACATTATGGCAAGACTTGGGGCAAATATTGCCCCCGTTGCTGTGCCATTCACCTGCTGATAGAATTTGTTATCACATTTAAAAAACGTTTTTTGATAGTGCTATGTGAAGGAGTTCAATGTTGAACTCAGTTGGCACCCTATGCTGCAAATCATAAAGTGTCAATTGGAGTCAGGTACAGTCCATCTCCTGCTCCTGAAGCATGCTTATGTATAACGCAGTGTTGTCCATTGTGATGAGCTATTCCTGCCCAGGGTTCAATGGCTCACCATAAAAGCAGCTTATTGTTGCCATCATGTCCCACAGATATGATTGTACCTGCATGCTGATGGGTTTCGTGAAGTAATCAATACATGTGTTAACCGGTTCAAGCATGGATCAGCATCCTGAAAATATGGGGTGACCCAGCAGGTTTTTGGGGTTTTTATGCATTTTGGAGATTGCATAGAAAAGGGGAATTCTGCCTTTCGGGTTGTTCAAAAAATAAAATTCTTCTCCTGAGATCAATTTTCTACCAAGACCAAATTGTGAAGTTTCTAATATTGCCTGCTTAATACTTGGTATCGGGTGCCTATCAAGAGGTTTGTAATTTTCCCGATGTCTTAGAAGTTCTATTAGCATGGCCAAATACTGTTAATTTGTCCGAACCACGATCCCTTCACCTTTGTCGGCTGCTTTTATCGTTCATTCCGAATTGGAGCTCAGCCTCTTGTGTGCATTGGATTCTAAATTCGTAAGATTGTGTCTTATTTTTTGTTTTTTTGTTTTCAATTCCTAGATTTCCTTTAGAACACACCTTTCAAACATGACAATTTCCATTGGCATTTGGATTTCCATGGGGTGAATGTTGATTTTTTTTTTTTACGTAAGCCTTTATCTTCCATATCTTTACCCTCTTCCTGATTATTTTAAAAATATTTTCAATCTGATTTTTCTGAAAAAGTTCCTAATTTCAGATTCTGTGATGTAACTATTTGTTAAATTCATCAGGACAAAGGACAGTCCCTTTCGTAGTAGCATAACTTTTAGTTTGGCAATCTGCTCCTTTAGGAGGCTGCTGAGGTGCTAACAGATGCCGTTCGCTTGCAGGTGGTAAGCAGATGAAAATGTTTGCTTAATATCCAACAGAATAGTGATGTGCTCAAATACTCCATTTACAAAATTTGGTCCATTATCAGACCAAAGCACTTCTCATACGCCTCACCTTAGAAATACCTCACATACTAGGAACTATGCAGCACATGTGGCATCGGGATGTGTGCATGGACCTGATTCTATCCATCAGGAAAAGGGACAAACAACTTCTAGCATATACCTGTAGCTGTTATTTTGGAGCATATCTACATAATCGATATGCACATGCTGAAATAGTCCAGTAGGACTGGGTATTGCTCCTCTCAATGTTCGCAAAGTGTATTGAGCAGTGGACTGCTGGCACATCAGATCACTTACAATGAAATATGAAACATCTTCTGCCAAATTTGGGACAAACCAGTCCTCCGAAATCAATACTGCAAGCCACTCTCTTGACGTATGCTATGGAAGGTACAATTGGTTTAGTGCTACTTTGAGCAACCCTTGAGTCATCACTGTTTCCCCAGTGCTATCCTGCTGCCACATTGCACCTGTGGGGGACAAGGAGCATCCCCTTTGATCCCATAATGATTGCCTTTCTGGTGGTCCTCTTCCCTGTAATTCTACTATTTGTGCTATTTGTGGTATGGGTAAGGCATTAAAACCCTCATTCATTACCATGTTGTGTGCACATGTGTATTTCTTTGGGGCAGTCACAATATCAGGTATTTCAGAAAAATATGCTGTTCTTTTTGCTTCTATGTCTGTGGCCTCATTGCTGCAGGAAATCAAATCTGCATCTCTGGTGTGCGCTGCACACTTCACCCCACCGATGGGCAAAGGGAGTTGGAGTGCATATATGTGCCTGTCCAATAGGGGTGCATGTTGCACTGCATGCCGTCTTCGTGTAGGAAGCCACGCCCCTTCCAATGTGACAGTACTGCATGTACTGTTGACGTTACACAGGCAGAGTCAGAATACACTGTTACTGCCTTATCTTCATGCGCTTAGAGTGCCAAAATCAGCGCTACCAATTCTGCTGCTTGTGCTAAGAAATGCAATGGCAATCTGGCACTTGTTACTTTCTCAAAGCTGTCATTCAGTATCGCTTTCACTACTGCTGTCCCAGTATGCCTTTTGTCCATGCCGTATTCTATTGACGATGACCCATCAATGATAAGAATTGTCCTCCTTCCTAAGGCATTTTCTTTGACTTGTAGTATCCCATCATAGTATTCAATGTGTTAGTGCAATTGTGCACATTGTCTCCTTCCGTCACTGCTTCTGCTATGAATCTGACTCGTTTACCATTCAGCACCTGACAATTTAATTGCTGGGTCAGATATAATTATTTCATACGCAGAGGCTCTTTGTGTGGTCAATGTGCCTTTGGGCTTTTCAAGGATATGATATGATAGTTTATTTATATAGCATCTATACAGTGTTTCAAAGCACTTCAAGGCAAGGGAGGTAACAAGGAAAAATACAATGACATTCTTGCAGGCCATAAACAGTAAGGATGTGAAATTAACAATTGTACTCGGCCTGATGACATTTCAGATAGTGCAAGAGCTAAGACATAGATAAGGAAGGGAGGGTGAGAATGGGAAGGAAATGGAAACAGACAGGTGACTACTGTATAAGTCCTGACAACATTTCTGGTAGAGCTGGAGAAAACAAAAGATGAGGGAGAGGGGCGCAGAAAGGGAGGGGAGGAACAAAACAAGCGACTATCCTACTAGGCCTGACGACATTTCAGATAGTGCTGGAGGGGGGGGGGGACAAGTAAGGGTAGGGGAGAGGAGACAGACGAGGTTGATATCATACTAGGTCCAGGGACTGTTCTGATAGAGTAAGTGCATAGAAGAAAGTAAGGGGAGGAGATAGGAAAAGGGAGAAAGGGAGAGGAGGAGAGAATAGAGTGTAAGCCATCAAAAAGAGTGGAGAAGCAAGAGGGGAGAGCAAGTACAATTGCAGAAGTCAGTAATAACACATAATGTTGCAAGTCTGGATACAAGATGAAGATGGGAACAGCATGATTAAGAGCCACCATGAGAAAGGGTGGCATACTGTGAATCAATGAAGTCCATAAAATGCAGATCCAGCATTGGACAAAAGATGGTGATGGTGAAACCAGAATGTATCAGGACAGACCCCTGCAGAAGTAGGATGCAGGGGGCAGGGGGAGCAGGGTAGACGAATCAAGCAAAACAGGCAACACCTGTATGCAAGAAGGGGGGGGCACAGGGAACATCACAGGGTTACCAAAGGGGTGGGCATGGCCAGTAGGGACAGAGGGAGAAAACACATGTTGGTGCATGCTTACCTGCTGTCTGAGCAGGGGTTCCGGCCCTGGATCCTCCCGGTCCGAACAGGTCCAAACAGAAATTGCCCTTTTCTTCGACTGCCCTTCACTTCGGACACCTGGGCGAGAGACACCCTTGATCTAAGAGTTCAGAGCAGGAAGGAAGAGGCAACGCTAAGAAGGTGGGTGGTGCTTAGGCCAGGTGACCTAGATCCACTTGCACCTGCTCCCCATCTGCAAAGGAAAAGATGCTGCAGGGCTCCTTAAGAAGGGAAAAAGAGCTGCAACCAGGAAGGCAGCAGGTTATTAAACAGGATAGCAAACCGGGCATTCTCAACATATAGTGTAACTGTGCAACCCATAGTTATGCTAGCAGATTTATAAATTGCAAATTCTGCAGCCACCAATGCTTGTTCACATGTTTAATAACCTTTAATTAATGGATCTAGGATGCCACTGTAGAATGCTAGTTGTTTGTACCCCATGGTAGATTTCTGCAGGAGGACAGCTGTCATCACTATTGCATTTGTATGGGAGAATAAAAAGAACTCTGCTTTGTAATTGGGGATCCGTAACACGGGAGCTGTGCTGATTGCAATCTTCAATTCAACAAAGGCATCTATCATCTCGTCTGTCCAGGCTATGTCACTGTTTTCTCTCTGTGCCTCTGTGAGCCCTATTAGAAGTGGTCTCACATTTGTGCTGTAATCAAAAACCCATGCGCTGCAATAATTACAAAGGCCTAGAAATTGCTGTAATGTATTCACTGTCTCTGGCCTGGATGTTTTCATTATTGCTTATACTCTTTTAGGTGTTACTTTTCTGCTTCCTTCTTGTGAAAGTAGCTAATCTATATATAGAACTTCTTCCTGGAAATATTGTGCCTTCTCTTTGTCATCTTTATACCCTTTTTCTGCCAGTACTATTATTAGTTGTATTGAGTCCCTTCTGCACTCTTTTTTGGTCGTCCTACACACTAGAATGTCATCTACATATTGTATCACTGTGCTATGAAGGTGTACGATTCCTAAGTCCATCTGCAGCATTCGGTAGAAAACCGAGATTGGCTCGCAATACCCCTGGGGCAAACGAGTATGTTTCAACTTGATCCCGCGATAGGTAAACAAGTTCAAATACTGTGACTCTTCATGCAATCGGATCGAAAAAAGAAAGCATTCATTAAGCCAATCTCTGAGAAATATTTCGCTTTGGACGGAATGTTGCTGTCATGGCCACAGGCCCCAGAACACAAAAACCACACCATCTAGTGATGGGGGCAATGGGTCACTTGACTCACTTATGTCCCTTTGGGACCTATAAACACAGGGGCCCTCGCTGGACTCAGTCCTGGCACCTTTGGCGCCATGCTCATATAGAGATGTGAGCAGGAACACTTTATTTCAGTGCATGAGTGCTTTTACTTTATTTCAATGCAAGAGTGCTTTCATTTTACAAGAACTTTCCAGGAGCTGGAAGCCTTTATTCCAGAGAACATCCTCATGTGCTGACTCATCAGGTGTGGCTCCCTAGGCCTGGTCTTCATGTGCTGACTCATCGGGTGTGGCAGGATGTGGCAGCCAGGCTGAATCTGGTGGGCGTGGCTTCAGAAGCTCAGCTATATATTAATATATATTAAGGCCGGTGCTTCATGTTACTGTGCACTCACATGCAACATGACGCTCACCGACACTTGGACCAGTTTACTTACCTTTGAAACCAGGCATTCTCCTGTATACTCACCTCCGGGAAACCGGTGCTTCATTGCTTCATCTGCAGATTCATCTCCTGACATCCAGTGATCTTGATCCCGACACCGCAGCACCGCACTCCGCATCCATGAACTCGGACCCTGTGAAGAAGAAGAAAGACAAGGTTAGAACATCCGTTCTAGGGCCACGCCACATTTAAACCCTGCGCCCCCCCTACTTAACAACTTACCAGCAACTGCAGCATTGCAGCTTCGTTCCTCATTCTCTCCGGCTGTCGCCTCGAGATCCGCAGCTTCTGCCGGGCCGGCAAAACATCACCTGCAAGTGAAGAAAGCAAAAGAGCAAACATCAAAAGTGGAACGGACAGCAATACAAGACAACAAACTTTACAATACAACAAAAAGAGACGAGGAAAGACAAAGGCAAACAGGAACACTTACCTGAGGTATAGTGGCTTAGTCACAGCAGGACTGGACTACCACATGCAAGGGACCAGTGAAGGAACTTGGTCCAGATCATACAAGCACCCCTGCCAGAAGCAGCAGGACAGAGTGCTTGCCAAAACTAATCAACAGGAGCAGTCCTGAGCAGCATCACCTATTACCACCAGTCACCACGTAAACACAGAGGGCGAAGTCGGACCTGAGCGATCTCACCCTCGGGAGGGCTGCAACCGTGCCCCAATGCCTCTGCAGAGACCAGGTGAGTGTAACAGTTGCACAACATTGTGGCTAGGTTCGGAACTAATAGGAACGCAGCCTCAACAAAATTGTTCCAGGGGGCGTAAGGCCAGGATAAATCTCCACGACCCCTGTCGCTTTCTTCACTGGATAAACAGCTGTGTTGCATGGTGATTCTGATGGTAGTAGGATCCCTTGCCCCAACAGGGCAGCAATGGTGTCATAGATACCTTTGTCAGCTTCTTTTATTTATTTATACATTTATAGCAGCATACATAGCCCGCAGGCATCTAGGCACTAGTTGCAAAGCAATTGGACAAGGTTCAGTGGAGGAGGGGAGAAGGAAGAAAGAGTCAGTTGAATAGCAATGATTTTAGGTGCTTTCTGAAGACATTGTAGGATGGTGTTCTGCGTAGATGTAGGGGTAGATTGTTCCAGTGAGACAGTGCCCGAACTGGGAAACTGGAGCCTCCCACTTTAGCTCGTTTGAAACGTGGTGTGATGAGATGGTGACTGTAGACAGCTCTGGTAGGTCTTACTGAGGCGCATTTTATGACGTTGTTCACAAGGTAGCCAGGCACATTGTTTGAGAGACAGCGGTGGGTGAGTGATAGAATTTTAAAGATAATTATATCCTTGACAGGGAGCCAATGTGCGGATATTCTGGATTCTGTGGCCCCGTTTGCCAATGTCAAGGGCAGCTCTGAGTGCATTGTTCTGTGTTGTTTGTAGTTTGTGAAGGTTTTTTTCAGACTGCAAAGCAAGGATTTGTAATAGTCAGTATTGAGCATATAAGTGCTTGTGTGACTTCCAGACGGTTAGTGGCAGAAAGGAACTCTTTGCTGACATTGATTAGTTTGATCGCATACACTGATGTTGAGGCAATGCGGTTGACATGGCGGGACATGGAGAGAGAAGAGTCAAGGTAGACCCCAAGGGTCTTTACCGAGTATGTGACAGGGATCTTGTGGCCGTCAATCACAAAGGATGTGTATTCCAGGGGGAGACTCTTCAGGCGGGCAGAGGGCCCAACAATGAGAGGTTTGGTTTTTTCGTCATTCAAGCAAAGGCTATGTGCGGTCATCTATGATTGGATAGTTTCTTAGATCTAATTAATCCTGATGGTGTCTTTCAGGTAATCACCATAGATGGGGATAAGGATTTGGGTATCATCTGAGTAGTTAGTGTACAGGATTTCCAGGGCGTCAAGAAGGTCAAACAGGGGCTTAGTGAATACATTATACAGAGTGTGTTTAACACAAGAGCCTTGGGGAACCCCACAGGAGTTGGGTGTCGGTGAAGCGGTGGCCTTGCCCGAGAATACGCTGGAAGATCTATTTGCCAAAAAGAAGGTGATCCAGCTGGAGGCTTCAGCGGAGAAGCGGGCAGCAATGGTGAGAGCTTGGAAAAGGATCTTATGGTCAACAAGGGCAAATACTGCTGATAGGTCTAGAAGAAGAAGCAATGACAATGATCCCCTGTCATTGGCACTGTCAAGCTGGTTTTTTAGGTCAAGAAGGGCTGTTTCTGTCCCGTGCTTCATGCAGAAGCCTGACTGGCATGAGCCTAAGATGTGGTAGTACTCTAGGAATTATTTGTATTTGTAGGTAGGCCACTATGTCTATGATTTTGAGGAGGAAGGGGACAGTGGTGATGGGGCAGTAGTTGGTAGAGATGGCTGGATCGAGGGTAGGTTTTTTGAGGAGTGGAGCAATCCAAGATTCCTGAAGGAGGAGTTGATAATGGTGGTGATAAGGGGGAGTAAGGCCTCTATACAATCTTTGACCAGGGAAGCAGAGAGTGTGTCTCCCTTGCATCGGAAGGGTTTTAGGCCATAAATTATATTTGCAAGATCGATGTTGTTGATAGGTTGGAACTTGAAGGGTGAGAAGTAGACATGGGTGAGATTGGACAGGTGACAGTTGATGGGCAGGGAAGCCTGCTTAGCATGAATATTGGAATGGAGCTGAGAGATTTTTCCTGCGAGGGAGTCTTGGATAGTGTTACACCAGCGCTGTCTTTAATATGGTATCCATATTGTATCCAGGGGGGGATAGGGGTTTTTAATTCGTGGAGCATAGTGAAGAGTTCAAAGGATCTAGAAGCTGCAGTAGCAATTCTTTAATTGTAGGTGGTGGCTTTGGAGGTGAGGATGAGCTGTTTGTATTGGTTGGAGAGTGAGGAGAGGTGGTTCTTATTTGTTGTTGTGGAAGTTTAGTGCCAATGGGCTTCTGCTATTCATTTTGTGGCTCTGGCAGAGCGCAGTTCTGGGGTGAACCAGGAATTAGATATGTGGTGTTCTTGGATTTCTTTGCTTTAGGAGGTGCAAGGAGGTTGACAGCGTTGGTGAGCAAGGTTTTATAGTGGTTCACTAAGATGGAGGGGTCTTGTGAGGAGGGCAGTGGTGAGTTGATGAGAGGGATGATGTTAGTGTAGGTCAAGTTGCGAGAGCTACGAGCCATGGTGATGTTGGAGGTGATGACTGGCTTGGGGGCGTATGCTGATGCTGTTATGGTGAAGAATATAATGTGGTGGTCTGACCAGGGGTAGGGGCGGTTCAACAAAATGATGGTGTTGCAGTTGTGGTCTAGCAGCCAATCAAGGATGTGGCCATGCAAGTGCGTTAGTTCTGTAATGATTTGGGTAAATCCAAAAGCTTCTAGGGTGTTGGTTATTGGCAGTGGCATTAGTATCGTTGGCGTCATTGAAGCCCACATTGAGGTCACCTAGAACTATGAGTTGAGTGGTGGATTTGAGGTAGGTAGTGATAAGTTGAGTGAAGTTGTATAGAGTTCCAACCCCTCCCCACTCAACTGAGTATAGATACCATGATAGGCAGATCAAATGGTTCTATTATTGCAGAATGCAGGATGACCCAGGAAATGAAGGGTGCTTTAAATATCACACAAATACCATAAGTGTATACAGATATAATATGAATAAGGGATACAAAGTGAGAGATACTTAAATAAATAAATAATAGCTATCTGAAGAATAAATACAGTGTCAGACAAAGATATATTTCAAAATTGATAAGTACAAAATGGTTTCCAGGTGTGAGAGACTATGACTCATGCCAAGAGTTTTCAGACAAGCAACAGAAACAGATACATTGGAGATAGTCTTTAGCAGCATATTGCAGTGAAGTAATTTGGTTTGTGATGTTAAAATTGGAACTTGACAGGAAAAGCAGACAAGACAAATGATGAAGCCAGATAAAGCAAGGGAAACCTGGATACATGTATCTATGTTCTTAATGAGGAGGGCACAATATGCTTCACGCAGACCATTTTGAGATAGCTATATTATTTGGCACCCATAATAGAGTTTATCTATTTCTCCATCAGTATAAGGCACAAATTAACCTGGCAGGTCCTCTAAAATCAGATAAAGAGTAGACATTGATGTGATGAAGGTGTTTTTGGCAGAAGTTGAGAAATGTCATAAATGTGTCCAGCCAAGTCTAAAATAAGCTTATCAGTTTTGTGCATCAGAGAAAATTGTGGATGCCAGCTATGACTAATGTGGGCTTGGTGTACACCAGACTATAAAAGCAGTAGAAAGGCAAAATGTCTTTGAGTGTGTCCAGAGCATTTATTTTAACTACAGCTAATAAAGACTGCTGAGAACTTCCCAGGTGTTTGATTTTCTCTTCTCTCTCTCCCTCTCTCTCTGAGGAATGTTCATGGATGCCTGGTATTTGATGGACAATGGGGACCAGGGCCCTCAGTTCAAGAGGTATGCCTTCATCCAGCATCTGCTCCTCCTTATAACACTTGCAACAAAGATGGGATGGGGCCCCCATGCTAGCAGTGTTCTGGGTTGATAGTCTGGCGTGCTACATTTGGACAAATTAAGCTGCAAAGGCTTTCGCCCAATGTGAATTATTAGCAGAGTGCCCGTTCGAGGCAATGGGGTTGCAGAAATGTGGGGCCTAGTGAAATCTAGGCTGCCCAAAAGCACACAGGGACCAAGAAGGACTAGTGCAAGCATTCAAGGATGTCCTCCCGGCATGGACCCTTGTGCACTGTCATGCATATTGCGTATTCAGTGCTGGAGGAAATTACCTTCTAGCACTACACAGCGTGACCTTGACAGTATTAGGAACTGCTGCAGACTGTGGAACGCCGAGTTTCTTGATGGAAGCAATCCGCCCAAAGTTGAGCCGTTTGGATTACAGATATTCACTTACTGTATGTGTGCACAAGGCCATTAAATGGAGCGGATGAGCTCCATGGCGTGTCTAATGATATTTAGATAAAAGACAAAAGAGACACTTCGACTAAGCTACTGTTAAACAGTGGAGAGGGCAGGGAAGCTATAGGATAGTGAGCTGCTCAGGATATCCCCCTGAGCTTGCAGGGATACCTGCAGTAGCACAAGCCAAATATATGGCCAATTAAGAAAAGAATTTGTAAAAATGAGTAACCTACCTCCCCAATTCCTACATAACCCTGGTGAACTGAACGTAAGGGGGAGTCTTGGAAACAGGATTTCCAAGATTATTTTTTGGCAATAGATGGGCCCTCCTACAGTGTGGAAGGACAACAGGCCCTTTCTTCTGCATAGTTTAGGGTTTGAAGGTAGGAGAGCTTTTAAAAGCCTACCAGACCTTCATCAAATGCCCACTGGTGAATGTCACAGTGGAAATGTTCGAGAGAAGATAATCAACGCTTAGAAAACTATCCTCTGAAAGTTGGACAAAAAAGTAGGGGCAAAGTCAAGTATTATTCTAGAGAAATACTATTTTGGTACCAGGCAACAAGGGAAAGGGCAGCAGATAGAGGACTTCATTGCATGACTGGAAGAATTGGCAAACAAATATAATTTTGGACCGTCCTACAACAAACGTTTGAGAGATCAATTTATGCTTAAGGTTAGGGAAAGTAAGACACAAGAGGTGATTTGGACGAAGGGTCCTCCTAGCCTAGACAAAGTGTTAGATGTCACAAAGAAAATCTAACACATGATGGCCTGTGTGCATGAGCTTGACGAAAAGAAAGGTGGGGAGAAAAGTTGTGTGTGTTGGAGGTGATTCTAAGCAGAATTAGAAAGAATGGGCAAAACTAAGAAGGGATCCAGCTATATCCAAAGTGTTGGTATCCAATGTTTCCAGCTTGGGGATGGGGGACAAGGGTCCCGCAGTGAACAAAGGGTTCGACAGCAGCAAAGTTAAGAGGTGCTTCAGATGAGAGCCAATGCAGACACCTGTGCAGGTCTCAACGACGATTGTCTTGGGTGTGGACAGAAGGGGTACTTTGCTTGTTGTTACAAGAACTTTTCACTGAAAGTGATTCGTGAAATAAACATGGAACAGGAAGATGATATGGGTGAAGACTCCTCCGAGGTGGAAAACGAAGGTGTGAGTTGGTCAGTAAGTCAGGGCGGTTCTGGGCCAAAGAAGGGTTAAAAACCCCATGCTGTAGTGTTAGTCAACGGTATAGGGATACCAATGCTCATTGATTCAGGGTCTGATTACACCATTATTGATCAAGCAGTCTGGCTGTGCAATTTCAAAGTTACAAACATAAAGCCTCCCAACATGAGGGCGCATGCTTATGATGGGGTACCTATAGAAATCATTGTAGTGTTTCAGGCTGAAATACAAAGGTAAGAAGACAATGGCCAATGTCTATGTGTCAAAGAAAGGAGGTAGTGTACTTGTTTGCGTACATGGGCATGTTGTTGCAGTAGAGCTGAGACAGGCAGCTAAGCCAGAGGAGTATTACAGTGACTTTAAAGACTCTCTGGGCTGCTTAAAATGTTTTCCTCATGGGATAAAACCTAAAGAAGGTGCAATTTCTGTGGCAGATAAAGCGAAGAACTGACCAATAGCTCTGAGAGAGGAGGTCACATCACAGATCAAAAAGTTAGTGAAGGAGGGTGTGATAGACGTTATGGAGGACTGAATGGGTACTGCCAGTGGTAATCGTAAAAAAGGCAACTAGTCAGGTTAAGCTGTGTCTTTATCTCAGGAGTCTGAATCATTAAGTGGTAGTTGACTAATTCCCACTCCACAACATAGGGGAGCTTGTAGGTTTGGCAGCCGGAGCTAAGGTGTTTAGCACACGAGATCTCGCTTCAGCTTACCATCAAGTGATTCTCAATCCCAACGCCAGAGACTACACCACATTCAGTACGCATGAGGGCACGTTCAGGTTCATGAGGATGCCTTTCGTTTTAGTATCTGCAGCCTCCTTCTTACAAAGAGTGATGCATAGCTCAATGGAAAGTGCAAGAGTAGTAGTGTGCTACCAAGATGATGCATTGGTATCTGGATCGGTGTTGAGAAGCATGATCAAAGACTTGCATAAGTGTTCCAAGTTATTGCGAAGGCTGGTCTCACCTTGAGGCAGGAAAAATGCTGTTTCAGGGTTCCATCAATAGATTATCTGGGACATAGCCTGGATGTTGAGTTTAAGGAAGTGCTGGTTAGGGCCATGAGGAACTTGGAGCCACCAAAGGGCAAACAAGGGGTAATGTAATTTCATGGTATGTTGGAGTATTACGGCAGGTTTGTCAGGTACTTTGCGGATAGGTGTAAGAATATCAGGATGCTGTGTAAGAAGGGCATTGAATACAATTGTACAAGTAATTGTCAAAGTGAGTTCGAGGATGTAAGGAAAGTGATTGAGAGTGCATCAGTGTTAGAGAGCTTTGACTCGGGATGTGAGACTTTCATCATGACCGATGCTATTGACTCAGGTTTAGTTGCAGGACTGTGGCAGAAGCAAGGAGGTTTTGATAGGATAAAAGCTTTTGCATCACAAATGTTAAAAGTGATAAAAAGAGAAACCCATAGCTTGATCTGGCCAATAAAAAAGTGTACAGAATTTCTTTGGGGCAGACCTTTCACGATATAAATGGACCACAAACCACTGGTGGGGGTGTTTATGTGCAAATGACTAGATTGAGTAACTCGTAGGATTGTGAGGTGGGTCATGTCAGTACAGGAGTATCAGTTTGTAGTGGACCATGTCCCAGGTAAGGAACAGGTTGTGGCAGTTTTTCTCTCATGGTCTAGAGCACAGAGCCAAATAGAAGGTGGGGAGGAACTGGAAGACTGTGAGAAACATGGAGGATTTGGAATCGTTATGGTCAAAGGCTTTTTGCAGAATAATAGGGCTTGTTAGACCAGTGATGACAGACAATGGACATTTCACAGAGTAAAGGATGAGTTAAATCTAGAAGGAGATTTATTGTGTAAAGCAGGACAACTGATACCTCAGTCAGGGTTGAGGCATAACCTAGTTGAAATGGGCCATGAAGGACATCTTGGGATGACCAAGACTAATATAGTCTTGGCCATCCCAGGTTGAGAGCTGACTATTGATGGCCAGGGTTGGATGATGAAATAGAGATCATTAAGGGTGGTGCCACCTGTAAAGAATCAGATAAGCATTTGAGAAACTTTGTAGAGCCACTCAGACCCCTAGAACTACCTACTATGCCATGGGAGTTTCAGGCACTGGACATTTTAGGCCCCATCACTGGGTTGAGGGCCAGGAAGAAATATATCATAGTGCTCATGGATCTCTATTCTAAATGGGTTGAGGTAGAGACAGTGGCCCTCATTACGACCCTGGCGGAGTGGGTTTACGCCAGCGTTATTCGCGGCGGACCCGTCCGGCCTACTACGAGTTCCCGTAGCGCCATGGAGCGTTTTCCGCCTGGTTTTTCCGGGCGGAGAAATCCATGGCGCTACGGGACCTTGTTGCCTTCCCCACTCCCATCATACCCTATGGGGCAAAAATGGGAATGGGGAAGGGTAAAATGGGGGATGGGGATTTACCGCCCCGCCAAGGTCGGAATGGGGCGGAAAATCCGCCAACCCCCATGGCGCTATCGGCAGCTTTCCGCCGTGCTCCATGGTGCATTTTGCACCGCGATTTCCGCCAGGGTCGTAATGAGGGCCAGTTATGAAAGCAGATTCCAAGGAGGTGGTGGAATTTCTAGATAAGGTTTTCCAGAGGGATGGATTTCCGAAGAAACTTCTCATGGACAATGGAGTCCAGCTTACTTCATAGATCATTAAGTCCTTTTATGGAACATTGCAGTCGACCACCATAGGACAGCACTCTACCACCCAGAGACCAATGGCGCAGTAGAGAAATTCAACTGCACCCCCCCGATGTAAGGTATTAGAATGGCGATGAAGAAAGGGTGGTGTTGGGAAGAGACAATAGGCAAGAGGGTGTGTGCATATAGGTTGGCACCACACTCCACCACAGAATTATTGCCATTTGAAATACTACGTAGAAGGAAACCCCACACATCAGTATGTACCCAGGGGTGGAGATAGCAGGGTTTGTGGCGTGGGATGAATAGAGACTAAGGGAATGAGGTTGGATTTAAGCAACTTAACAGTGTCCGAAGATCTAACATCCAATTGGGGTTAAAGTACATATTAGGAAACCTGGTATGGTGCCAAAAGGGTAAAGCAAGATTAGTGGGCCGCAAATCATGAGGAAAGTCTTGAATGATGCTGTGGGCGTAGAAGACTGGAGAATTTGGAACAAAGGAAGAGATGCGAGAAAATCGTCCTGAATGCATAAAAGAAAAAACCTGCCCCACTTGCATATGAACTGAAGTGTACATTGGTGGTGCATGATATGAAAGAGGGTAGATGTGATACATGAAATTATTCTCTCATTTTTTTACATAGTTCAACATAATACTTACTGGTGCATCTTGTGCATAATTAAATTGCTCTGCACATTCAACTTTGGAATGGATGGCTTAGCTGGAATATAGTGAGGTGTTTTATTCAGACAGAGAACAGTTGGAGCAGAGGAAGAGCTTTCGGAGTACTGGCTCAGCCGGGGGCCTCTTAGAACATACCACATACCTTGTAGCTTCAATAAAGAGGTGTGCATTCATCCAGCATCTGCTCCTCCTTACAACACTCTGTCCTAACTAAGCAGAGAGAAGGAGATAGAATCTTGGTAGGACGGCACAGAGCCCATGACTCCATGGTGACTGAGTGGTGGCCAGGATGAGAGTGTCGAACCGTGGGAGCCCAACATAGAGCCTGGAAGAAAACATATGTAAATCACTCGTTGATGACCAGAGAACTGGCAAGACTCAACATGCCTCCTGAGGAACACTGCTCGAGATACTCAAGAACGTGGTGGCTCCAGTAGAGAGGGAGGTGGGCAAAGGAGAGAGGAAAAGAGAAAGAAGCCCACACTGAGGGAAGACAACGAACTTCCCAGGGGAGGGGAGCAAGAAGGAGAACATATGCCTGACTTTGGAGTGCTGCAATGTTGGTAACTTTCCTCCGCTCTCCACTGAGGGCTGACATTGTAAATTGGGGGAGAATTGGATCCTGGCTGGCCCTACACTACAGATACCATCATTCCCTGCTGTTACAGCCTGGACCATACCAGAGGGATTCAACCCTATAGACCTGAATCCAATAAGCCTCCATGATGATTGCTGAGGCATGAAAGCGCGCTAGGAGGAGAGGATTTTTGCACTGTCTAGCAGATTGCAGCTGGGACCCAGATTTGCACTCCTGCCACCCCTCTTTTTGCTTGCACATAGTTGCTTTGCTTTGCACATTCAACTTTGGAATTGGTGGCTTAGTAAGAATGTAGTCAGGTGTTTGTACTCAGATGGAAAACAGTTGGAAGAGAGGAAGGGCTTTGGGAGTACTTGCTCAGCTGGGGACCTCTTAGAAAATACCACGTACCTTGTATATTCAATAAAGAGGTATGCCTTCATCCAGCCTCTGCTCCTCCTTATAACACTCTGTCCTAACCAAGCAGAGAAAGGAGAGAGAGTCTTGGTAGGACGGCACAGAACCCATGACTCCATGGCGACTGAGTTGCCAGGATGAGAGTGTCGAACCCTGGGAGCCCAACACAGAGCCTGGCAGAAGAGATGTGTAAATCGCTCCTGGCAAGACTCAACATGCCTCCTGAGGAACACTGCTCGAGATACTTAAGTAAGTGGTGGCTCCAGTAGAGAGGGAGGTGGGCAAAGGAGAGAGGAAGAGAGAAGGAAGCCCACACTGAGGGAAGACAACGAACTTCCCAGGGGAGGGGAGCAAGAAGGAGAACACATGCCTGACTTTGGAGTGCTGCAGTGTTGGTAACTTTCCTCCCCTCGCCACTGAGGGCTGACATTGTAAATTGGTGGAGAATTGGATCCTGGCTGGCCCTACACTACAGATACCATAATTCCCTGCTGCTACAGCCTGGAACATACCAGAGGGATTCAACCCTATAGACCTGAATTCAATGAGCCTGCATGATGATTGCTGAGGCATGAAAGTGCGCTAGGAGGAGAAGATCTGTCGAGCAGATTGCAGCTGGGACCCATATTTGCACTCCTGCCACCCCTCTTTTTGCTTGCACATAGTTGATTTGCTTTGCACATTCAACTTCGGAATGGGTGGCTTAGTAAGAATGTATTCAGGTGTTTTTACTGAGATATAGAACAGCTGGAAGAGAGAAAGGGCTTTGAGAGTACTTGCTCAGCTGGGGACCTCTTAGAAAATACCACGTACCTTGTACCTTCAATAACGAGGTATGCCTTCATCCAGCCTCTGCTCCTCCTTATTAACACTCTGTCCTAACCAAGCAGAGAGAAGGAGAGAGAGTCTTGGTAGGACGGCACAGAGGCCACGACTTCCTAATGAATGAGTGGCCAGGATGAGAGTGTCAAACCCTGGGAGACCAATGCCGAGCCTGGCAGAAGAGATGCGTAAACGACTCCCAGCCGACCAGAGAACAGGCAAGACTCAACATGCCTCCTGAGGAACACTGCATGAAGACACTCAGGTATGCAGTGGCTCCAGTGGGGAGGCTGGTGGGCAAAGAGCCCCATAGTGGGGAGGAAAAAGGAGAAGAGACAACAATTGGGGAGAGACTGAGAATACCCCATAGTGGCGATTGAGAAAGAAAAGAGCCCTGAGCGGAGAAAGACTGTGAGAACCCCAGAGTGGGGCGGAAAAAAGGGTGTTTGAGTTCCAAAAGTGAGAAGCGACTAAGAGAGGCCTGGGCCGCAACACCTTGATAGCATTCCAGCACACCAAGAACTGGCAATCTTGAACTTGAACTGCGGGTAAAGGCTTTTACAAGAAAGAGAAAGTTTTGGGTTGGAATAGTAGTTCAACAAAATAAAACCTTTCTTTGTTTCTTGTGTTGTTTTCTTTTGGGAGATATGGAAAGTGATTAGGTTAGAGTAGGATTCTGGACAGTGGACTTTGTTAATTTAAAGACATCTTGAAAAGCACCTTTTGGATTGTTTTATAGAATAGGGCTGGCGTTTGTAGATTTAGGGAAAGTTTACATGAACCTGAAAAAAACAAATTTCTTAAACCAAAGTCTCATTGTCCGAGTACTGATTTTAAACCAAAGGGACAATGGACACTTTTGAGAGAGACCAGGATGCCCAGATGGAGAAAGAGTTGCATCAATGAATTAATCAGCACTGTGTTAATGTGGAAGTCTCCTCAACGCAGTTTGATCGTAATGTTATGGACCTCGCAGCCCTAGGGAAGGTGAGAAATGTTTGGGCGATTGGTGATCTTCGAACTGTGAATATGGCAGCATTTGACAGTTTTGCACATAAGGAATATAAACCCCATTCACTAGATTGCACATGTCCCCCATCATGCTGAGAGGTCTGAAAGGCAATAAATCCAGTGTTTTAATCAGATATCAATATATGCTTAGTTATTGCTCGCTTTGTTTTATCACAAGTATCTTCAAGTATCTATAATATTGCACGTTAGCCAGGCCCGGGAGAATCCAGAAGATGCTGAGGTTCAATTGAGGCGGGCACGAAGACTGGTACCCCAGCAAGGCAACAAAAATAGGGATACCCAGTAGACTGACAGAAAGACCTCCGGGGAAACCCAAAGGAGGGAACCAGGGAGAGAAAAACAAGGGGACAATTGGGAGGCTAGGTGAGGAGTTGGTAGCCAGTCCGAGAAGCTGGGAACCAGGCAATAAGCAGGAGACCAGACAGGGAAACCAAGCAATAGAGGGCAGGATGGTCCGGTAGGAAAACTGGAGAACCGGACGGGGAAGCAGAATGGCCTGGCAGGGGAGCAGGGAACCAGACGGGGAATAACTGGAAGGTCCGGCAGAAAAACAAGGAGGCCAGACAGGGGGAAGGGCAGGAATACCAGGCAGGGAAGCAGAGCGAGGCTACAGAATCCAAATGGAGCCGGGCGGCGAAACAACGGTGGGTCAGGAACAAACCGCGTTGACGCGATTTGTTCCTGCACCCGACCGCTATTTACAGCCGTGGCGCGAAACCGAGGCTTGGAGCGCGGAGAGTTCCGCGCATGCACCGCGGTCCTTCCGGGGCGAGGACGAGGCTTGGAGCGCAAGCCATCGATCGCCTTAGACCGCGGCACACGCGTGCGCCCATAGCCGGAACCAAACAGCTGATTCGAACGTCGGGGAATCTCCCTCCCACTGATCCAATACCTGGGATAGAGCTGCCAGGGAAAGTGGCGACCCTCAGCCTTCCAGGTATGTGTCCTAACAGGTTCTTCTTACTACAAAATCCTTGTTAGAAAAGCAGTATACTGAACTTTTTCAAATGCTCAACGATTGCCAGTGACATGTTCCATATATCCTGAATGCTTGTAAACTGTGGTCTAGTTTACAAATCTAAATGAGCACGTTTAATCTAGAGGGTGAGCGCTGCTCGGAACCTAGTGTTCTATTTGTTGTGCTTTATCTACGTTTGGATCGACATGTGAGGAACTTTTTTCTAGGTTTTGCTGCAACACGAAGCACAAGAGATATCCAGCCACTAGCGCATAGACAGGGTTGGTTCCCCATCTTATTGTGTGTGTATAAAACAGGGCTATGTTTATGAAATGAAAGAAAAGAAACAATATATAAAAATATATTCTAAGTAAAAGCAAAAAAGTGCCACGTTGTACGTCCTTAAAGTTTAGTTTGGAATAATTCCCTTCAGATAAAATCGGGTATACATTTTTAAACATATTTACATTAACACTGTAAAAGAAAAATAATTGAGCAAATGTTCCAGACTGTAAGAGTATGGACCAATACAATGTAATACTGAACTATACAAAGGGCTAATTGAGTATACCATACCATTACGGAATGCAGAGGTTATGCTGTCCATGGCAGGCCGAGGGCAGATCTGTGTGAGATGTAAGTTATGGAAAGGAAAATGAATGGGTCGAATCCCAAGTATTTTACGTGGGATAAAATATAAATGAAGGTGAGAGTCTAGCTCCCTCCTTAAATTGGTGGTAAGGGCAGCATTTTTGTGCTTTGTCGTTTTTGCTTTATGGAGCTGCAACCGCTGGCAGTCAGAGAGTTAATCTCTTCCTTTTTCCTGATAGCTGTGTTACCTGAGGTGGTTCACTCATTCCTGTGGGAGGCACTGCTGACTAGTCTTATGCAACTTGCAGTTCTACTAGGGAGGGTATGGCCTAAACAGTGCTGGGTGTGGCCAACGAGGTGGGGGTAGGAGGCTTAGGACAGGGCTGCCAGCCCCAAGCAATGCACCATGAGAACCTGCAAATATGTATTTTGGGTCACCCAGCATCTTCTCATCTGGTCTTTTTGCATCCAGTCTGAAAATTATAAATACATCTGCTGTTGGCTTGTTTTGTAAATAAATAGCAGTCTATAAATAAATAACTCAGTATATAAATAAACCCCGCCTCACTTGGTATGTAAAGAATTCAGCTCATTCTGTAAATAATTCACCCATAAGAAAGAGGATGTGGACACATAGCCCCAATGTGGCTGCACAGCATAAAATCAAAGAGCATTTTGAGAACATGAGACCGACCACAAATGTGTATACTTCACAAATATGTATGTGGTAGTGATCTAATCAACCCACATTAGCACTAGGCCTTGTGCATTTGTGCTCATTTCATTTGTAACAACACTCAAGCTAACAGTAAACTGTCAAAAACCCACACATAATGTATCCTCATTTGGACAGCCTCAGCTCTCAGCAGGAGATGATTTCTGTGTGTGTGGGAGTGGGCAGGGGTGGAAGGGTACTTGTCAGTGGGGTAGTGAGAGCCACAGCTCATGAGCAGTTTTTCGAGACTACCAGGGCACAGCCCTTCTTAGCATTTGCCCATTTAAAGCCCTGGATGGAAGCATTTTTTAAAGTTGGTCTGGCAGGGTTGTTCTGTTGTTGGTTTTGTGAAGGAGGCTGAAGAAGCAGCACTTCTGGTAAGGGGCCCCACTACAATGTCCCAGGTATAGGATCTTTGTTATTCTAAATTAATGTGGCCCCCTTCTTAGCTATAAGGAGGGATAATCACCACATGCAAAGGCAGATGCTCACAGAGGGCCATACTTTGGGGATTGGTCATTATCCCAAGCAATACTCACCTTTCCAGAGGTCTATAAAGCCACTTGCAGGTGTACCCATGCTTTGCATGGTAATTCCTACTTCAGTCCTAGTTAGAAGTTCATTTAATGAACTAAACCAATGTTTCTTTGTAGACAATATTGTTAGTCTTTCCTGTAGTAGCTAGTGTGAACATGTTGTCTTTGTTTCCAACTCTGGAGCAAGCCACATAAATCTGACCATGTGAAAAGCATGAATTCCATAAATCGGTTCCAACTACTTTGAGTTTGGGCGCTGAGATTGCGCGGCAACATTATTGGTGCCCCAATCTATATCAGAGGCAGCAGCGACCGCAACATAAGTGCCGTACGTGTAGGGCTGAAGTGTGTATGCTTGAAGTGCCGTACCCGTACGTTTACGGCTGAAGCATGTACGCTTTGTTTTTTTGAGATGGCACACATTCATCAGCTTCCATGGGAAAAGAGGTTTCTGTAACTATCATGAGAGATTTGCCACAATGTGACAGGCAACGCCATTGCGGGCACTATTGAAGAGACATGCACATTTTCTTTCACCCGCATCACTACAACAGCACTGTATTGTGTCACCTGCATGACTTCAAAAGTGAGTGCCGCTAATGTCAGCTAGAATGGTGATAGTGTGGAAAGTTTAGGAACAATGAACTGATGAAATTTATGAACAGTGACCATAGAGCTATAGCAGAACTACGGCGCAAAGAGCCGTATGCAGGGGTAAGCATTACAGGCCACTTAAAACAAAAATCCGGAAAAGGTATATGTTATACTTGTTACATTGTCTACACCATGGAACAGAGGCGTAGCTAGGAATACCTAACAAGTGGGGCATTAAGCTAATGTAGCTGGGCCCACTGCAGTGACATCAACATCTGTTAATACCCACACAGCGATGCTGAGGGGGAAATTATAGATATTGGGCGGGTCTTGCCCACTCAGGCCCTACCCTGTCTACGCCTCTGCCACAGAGCCTACTCACATGCCAAATTTCAAGTTTGTAGCATGTTGGAAAGTATGTTGAAAATTTCGAACAAACACATACACATATACAAGCATTGCAGAATGCATTAAAAACTGCTTAAAAAATAAAATGTCATACTTTTTACATGTCTACACTATGTTGGGAATCAATGCATTTTTCCCTCAGTTTGGGTTCTCCCGATACAAAGTGGTCACTAACTATATGTGCTGTTTTGTTCACCCCGCTCTGAATAGTGATCTCTGTATTATGCTGTTTATGTAATTGTATACATTGGTTGAGAAAAAGTTTTTACTCGTGTCAATCATGACAAAAAATCTAATTTAAATGTTTGTTGTGATATACCTCTTTTTCATCTACTTTTCACAACTAATAAACTAGTCCTTTTTTAATGAAAGCTTTGCTGGGTCCAACCATACATTTGTTCTGCAGGATGAATCACTGAAACTACATGTGTTTTGTTTGTAAACATCGCCACTCCAACTGCTATTGGTGTAAAGAGGGGTAATCAGTCTCTTTTTTGAATATGCATTTTGACTAAATTCCCGTTTGAGTACTGATCCCAGATACCAAAAAAGTGGGAATTTTCCAGATTGATGTAAGACTGATCATTTGATAATACTTAAAGCGCTTTTTATGGTTTGTAACAACATTTTCAAAGAACAACAAGTGATAAAGGAAGGATTCTACAAATTGGTAGATGTAATATTGTTAAGGCAAGATGACAAATGTCAAATAAAAGCCTAAATAAATGAGATGTAGTTATAGAGAATACTTTATTGGCTGATAAACAGGAAAAGAGGAAGAATCGCGATTATCGCCTTCAATAATTTGTACTACAGATATGCCCACATTGCAGGGAAAAATGGTGGCGAAACGAACTACTGTGGAGTGGATGATGCTTTAAACGAGGTCCACAGAGAACAAATAAGATTAAAAACAAAGCCAGATGCTACGAAACAAATAAATAATAGGAAAAAGTGTGTGAAAAGGGGTAACACAAACAAAAATAAAAATATGGTAAAGAAAAATAATTTGGTGGTGGCCCAATCACTGCCATCTATTTCATCTGAAGAATCAATATACCAGGAAATTGAAGACAGATGTGCATTAACAACATCACGCCAGCCAAAAACTAGTTGGAAATGCACCGATGCTTCTATAATGACGGACTCACTTGACAACTAGGTTACTAAACTACCTGGAAAAAACGTAAGCACCAATAAAGAAAAATGACTCGATTACAATCCAATAAGGTCTGAGGAATGTGAATGGGAAAATTAGCAAGAAATGGAACCTATAGCTACCCAGCATTTGACAAAAAAGGAGAGTATTCCAATTAACAAATTGGAAACAACTACAGACCAAATGTTTATGGATGGATTGCATGTTGATATGTGTAAAATGAAGAAGCTAAAGATAGTGGATATATATTCCACTAACAATAGCCTGTATTTAAATCGATCCAATGTCTTAGAGTTACTGCACCAACACCCAAAGCTAAAACTCATCAAGACAAGTGGCATAACACTGGTAGAAATACCTAGTTGTGTAACAGATGCAAACTGGCCTATATTCGTACTGTCTCACCGATAATACTGGAATTGATTATGCATTATACACTGTTTCTTGCAGTTGCAATATGAATTCACCAAATCTGTAGAGCCATCTGTTCTTAGAAAGAAAACGTAGAAAAGTAAAAAGAAGAATGAGGAGCCTAAATTTACAGAAACTGACATAGAAGAGTTGATCAAGTAGATTGTGGGAGCTATGAATACAGGTGGAAGTAATTATACTAATAATAATGATTTTTACTACTGGGAAGAGGATTTAGAAGGTGTTGATTGACATCCATCTTCTATGCATATTCTTTAATGGAACACTAGAGCATGCAATTCATTTTTGGCAAATGACGAGGGACTTGGACATTTACTAGAGGGAGGTCTTTTTGCTCTGCAAGAAACTTGGTTGATGCAAGATGTGGTCATAAATGGGTTCCACATTACACAAAAAGCGGCCAGGCATAACAACTTTGGTAGGCATTGTGGTGACCTGTTGAAGGGGGCCAGAAATGACTTAAAATTTAAGGAAATTGCACATAATACTAGTTCTTAAATCTTTCCCGCAACAGTAAAAATTGAAACTACTAGTGGTGCTGAAGAAATAATGCTGATAAATGTAAATAACCCTCCATGTGATACGTCCACAGTATAAATGATAAAGATCTTAAAGGAATTTATAGATAAATGGCTCCAGAACAACCGGGAGGGCCATTCCATTATTATGGGGGATTTGAACCATCAGAGATGCCCCTCTGTGGCATTAGAAGACTTAGAAGTAAATCAGCATGAAGTAAAGGAGATATATCCTAATGATGATCAATACCTGGGACATTCTAGTCCCTGGAGCGATTTCATTACTACACAACGATTATTTCAAATGCACAAGAAAAAGGAAAATAGAGATCTCGCATCCTACACCTGTTCTAATGGCTGCTCTTATTCTTCGTTAGACTAGTTTCTTGTTGAAAGGGCGGTATTTAAAAAGGGTATAGAGTTCACTCTTACCCCAACAGATAGTAGTGATCATGTAATCACTAAAATAACTATACAATCTGGAATGAGAACACAAACCAGGCTTGAAGGACTATATAGAGTGAATAAGGCTGGAAATATAATCTCTTGGACAGCTTTAAACATAGGAATGCTTAATCGACATCTGGCATTTGGACACATGGACTTGATAGAAAGGAAAACCACAGATATGGTGAGTATTAAGACCATAATTACGGAGGCATATAGATATTGGGACTAAGAGCTTTCACTCTAAAACAAAGAAGGAGAGGAATCCTTTTGATGTGGCCATTGCTAATAAAATAAAACTCTATAAAAAGAGATGAAACAGATCAAGGAGGTACAAATGAATCAGGAGTTTGAGAAGAAGTCACTAACAAATTTGAGAACTCCATTTAAAAATGAAATTAGGGAGCACAAAGTATCCATCGCTACTACTCAGTGGTCTAGTATATTTAGAATCTTGCGGGAAAAGGATACCCACAAATTCTGGTATTTGTACAATACATGGGTCGACTCCTCAGACGACAAGAAGGAAATGAATCCTATTGCGGAGGCAACATGGGTTAGACACGTATCCACTCTTTATAATATAAATATTGTATCAAAAAACACTATTAATATTAGTTATATGAATAAAGAGAACAATGCTTTTGGATGCATGCTTGAAGACTTAGAACGACTAATATAGAGATTAAAACCTGCATGCAAGTCGCTATTAACACACACTCCAGAGTGAATACAACCCTCTAGGGAAATAAGCTAGGAGATAGCTTGCAAGGATAACAAGGTTTAATTGTACAGAATACAAATATCAGCAAAGGACTTATCTTCGCATCCAGACAATCTGTTTTTCTTTTTGGGGGACACAAAGGCAGTTTTCCACGTGTGCCCAAAGAGCCAACATGATGAACCAATGGAAAATGATTGTTATAATGCTGAGGAATGGGAATGAGGAGAAAAAGAGGAATTAGAACTATACAAGTGAACTTATGTCGTCTTATGTAAGACTGGCTACTTCCTTGCCCAAGAACGAGTGGAAGCAAATCAGATATGGGCTACTTCCCTGATTGACTCCAATAATAAGCAAACTGCTGTATGGCTGGTCCTCGCCTGTGCATGGGGATGCCAGGGTCTATGCGAAAATACTGATGACCTTAAAAGTCTGGGGAAATCCAACTCACCTAAAAGTGGCAGTCATTGCCAGATTCCCTGGGAGGTGATTATTGGTAAAGATTTTCCTAACTTTCAAGATCTGCTTCCCTCTGTACCCAAGGAAGAAATCTTGGAGACTTACTCTCCCTTATCCTCCTGTGAAGAGTTCTCTGAGGAGGGGTTTGCTGCAAAATGGATTTGGCAGAGCAGAGTATTGACTGAGACTCCAGCAGCTCTGTGGTCTGGAACAGCGGGCGAGAATATACATTCTCTGTCGCTGTCCCAGCAACCCAAGGCCCTTCCCTGGGTGGTGCCAATTTGTATATTTTGATGCCATGTCCGTCTCCTCACCGAGTGTGAAAGCCGTAGTCATGTTTTTGTCCGTGTAATGAAAGAATCCTAGATAACCGATTGCACTTATTAAATTCTGCCCATTGTAAACTTTATTAAGAAACAGATAATTTATTCCCATACCAAAGGTCAGTGGCCTTAGACAACACCAGCCACCACTTTTACATCTGCAACTTTTGAATGATCCACTGATTCACTTTGCGTACTGTCTTATCGTACAGCAGCAATGCATTGCAAAACATTGCATTAAAGAAGGAAATCACTGTTTTATCCTAAGATGAGGTATATGCATAGATTGATAGAATTGTTTTCATCACCTTTATTTTTACACTCCTTTTCATGGTAGTCCTGAATTATAAATAGTCATGAGGATCTGGGGCATCTGTGCAACAATGACCAGTGAATCCATGCATCCTTAGCCCACCACTCTGGGTTCATCTCACTGCCCTCAGCTACTGGCCATCCCTCCCCATGGACCAGGTGCTCTCTGTCTGCTCCAGATGGTTGCTGGCTAGCTTCCCCTATCCATTCGCACAGCCTGCTCTGCTAGCCTCCAACTTCTGGCCAACTTCTACCCCTCTCTCCCGTCATTGCTTACATTTTAAATTGACCTCAGAATAGACCAGTCTTACTACAGCTTTAGACGTAACATTCTCAAATGGCTATGATCCAACGACCTTCACAACTAACCAATATTCGCCATGTACTAGCCTCCGAACCCCCTCTGGCACTTATCTATTATTCTGTACCCGATCCCCAGTTGTATTGTGTCCCTCCTTACGTAGGCATATATGTATGATCCTTTACTAGATCTCTCGAATGTGTAATATATGCATGCACCTCACCTATCCTCCCTACTGTGTAACTAAGCTTTACGTAAACTTGTATTCTCTTGCGCCAAGTTACCTAAGGGTTAGGTGCACCCTACAAATCAATAAACAAACAAACATTGTGGCAATTGCGGTCCCCAGAATGTCCCTGTTGCCTTTCCGTGCTGCATGATGCACATTTCCCTCATGGCCGATCCTGAGGAAAGGCCTCTGCGGCTGTCCGGCACACCGTCTATGTCACCAATAGTGGAGAGAGAACTTCTGCAGATTGGTCACGGAGTGCCAATTGCTCGGCAGCCTCCCATGACAATGTTTCGGGCCTTGCAATTTGGTATTCAGCTCCGGGCTAGGTGCTAATAGCAATGTTGTGCAGAGCTGCTGGGCAGTACGGATGTTATGAGCCCATAGCCCTCCATATGCACCCTCGTTTTGCTTGGATACATACATTGGGATTGAAGGTCCACAACATCCCAAATTGACTTAAGCCCCAGGCAATATTGCTTAAATAGAAATATTGTAATGTATTTTATTTATTCAATATAGTTTACGTCTAATGAGTTATACCTATCATTTGATTAAATAATGTAAAATATGGGAATTATGGGTACTAAAAACACCCTAAAAGCCAGATAAAAACACTTTCATTGATTATATGTGGGCTTTTTAAAGAATTGTTATTCTCATTCTTATGTTTATATTATTTTGTTATTGCATGTTTATAGTTTTGTGGAATTCGTTTGAAATGTTCAAAAATAAAGATTCCTGACCTGTCTACATTTCTTTTCACTGACCTAAAATCCGAACCACTCATGCAGAACAGATTCTTGGTGTATAGAATATAGCATGCTCAAATGACATACCAACATCGTTCCTTCACTCCTCTCCTCTTCGCACCTGCCCATTCCCACTTTCCCTTTATTACAGAGAGAATTCCATTTCTGTATGAGCCCGTAGTTTCAATTGATAAGGAGCACTGTCCTGTTTTCCAATTGTTTTAAGATAAAACTTAAAATCTGAAGTCCTTCAGAAGTGCACCTTTTGTGCAAAACGTGCGTTAACTCCATTGATGTCACCTGCCCCACTGATATGACTACTTTGAAAAATAATAATAATAAAGCGAACATTCTTTTTTACCAAGTAACTTTCAGACTGATCATCCTTATTGTTCATGACACCATCTTTGGCGGTGTGCGCAATAAAGAAGGGGAATAACTAGTATCTTTCTCAAATATGTGGGCAATACCCCGATATTATTGGCAGCGTCCAGGATTACTTGAGAAACTTTTAGCTATACTTTGGCGGTTACTTGGTATTTGATTGCTGTAATGTACATGTACCAGCAATTATTGGTTGCGTTTTTTTATGGCAGTTTTGATTGTATTTTGTCAACTAGCACAGGGACAACAATGTGCATTATTGTATGTCTGGCACAGAAATTAAAACTGGTGCAATGGTATCACGTGGCACATATTTAAAACTGGTGACTTTATTGTGTATGAGTTATGACTGGCATTTTTCGAATAGGGTAGTGGCAGAATGCACCATGCACCGCTTCAGTGATGTGACACAAACATTTGTCTATTGCACATGCTGTGTTTCAATTGGACAAAGACTGAAATGATTTCTGGTGGAGAAATGCTGCTATTCATATGTGCCCCACAAAAAGCGCTCTTTAAATTGCACTGTAGAGAAGGAGCCAAGTACCCCTACCTCAATCGTCCCACCCTTTTTACCTGTATGCTGGAAACCAGAGTATGTGATGTATACAGAACAGCTGAATCGACAAAGAGCAGAATATGGACTCAGTCCAGTACCAGTGAAAGGGCCAGTGCCTAAGAGAATCTGAGAGCCAAGGTACCCATTGAGAAAACCATATTTGCATACAAAGAAATATAATGGCCATCTGAAGATGAAGTACATAAAAAGATGCAGCGATCAGAGAATGCAGATATTCTATAAGGCATCAAGAAAGCAATAAGGATAAGTAACATCTTGGGCTGAAGGTGAAGAAACGTATTCCACAGAAACAGATGAAGATATCAAATAATTTTACACGTATACAGATGCAGAAGAAACGCAAGCAGCAAAGTAATCATGAAGCTAGCTCAGTTTAGTGTGTCACAGTTAAAAAAACAGACATTGAATTACAGAAGCGGAGCTCAGAAGGGCGAGGATGGATGAGCCCCAATAAGCCAAGGTTTTATCAAACTGGAGTAAACTGACTTTGTATACTAAATTGTGTGAACGAACAAACCTCCTGTCCAGAAGGAATGAACATAACAAGGAAAACATCAGAGGTCTATTGGAATAAAATATTAAATACACAAAAAGGCTTGATTTTATGGTCTCTAGTCACATGGAAGCATGAAGTTGGATGAACGAGATGATCACACCTACACATGGAGGCAGACTGTGCTTCTCACTCCCAAATTTTCTCAGAGCTAAGAACACTCTCAAGGACAAAGTTCAAAGGCCTAATTGACAGTAGACAACAGAGGTGATGGATTGATATGCTAATTGGTGGGAAGCTAAAGTTAAGGCAACCTCACCAGCATCTGGACGGCCATCCTGCAGGCTGCTTAATGTAGGTGGAAAAGTACTGAAGATGGATAGAGTGGCAACCAATTGTAGAGGACCTGTGTATTCAGGGGTCCTATAGTGTGTAAACCAATGGGACTTTGTGTATTTAGTGACGTTCATAGTGGTCATTTTTAGAGGAGGGCTTAGTTGCCCACCTGATGTTAAGTAACCAATAACATAGTTACACTTTTTTAGACTAGTATGAATCATATATTTAGATGATCACTTAGAGCCAATCACTCCCTCCGATAGGTTTTGTAGTTTGTCACGTAGGATGATGTTGGTAATAACGTAGGTCAATGTCATTGATGACACACTTTGCTTATAAAAGTACAGTTTTTTCTTAAATGCTTTGAGTTTGACGATCAAGCGTTTGCGTTGATGTTCGTTATGCTCCCTCTTTCAGAACATTGATATTGAAACAATCTTCCTTTTGTCGGCTCTATTATTTGATGTATGAGTAAGATTTGCATCCACATCCAGCTCGAGGGTAATTGCTGCTCATCAAAGGGGCTGGACTATCCATTTCACTTGGTAGCAGAGAGAGGATGATTTAAGAGCCATCGACCTGAGTAAACTTTAGAGATTCAGTAATATCGTATGACCTTTGCCATTCAGCTGAAAGAACTTGAAGCTCTCCGTAGATAGTAGCTAGTGTAAAACCAAACAAATGTCTTGCAAGACCAGGTGTGACGGGTCCCTTAATTTCAGGTAGAATCCCCTCCCACATCTACGTGAAGCGGATCAATCGGAAGGTTGAAGAGGTGATAAAAAAGGCGGACGATCCCGAGAGTCAAAAGAAGAAAAGATGATATTGGTGGGTAAAAAACTGAGTGAGCTGACAAAAGCATGGGTGATGAGTGAAGAAAAAAAGAGAGCAACGGAGGGAGGCTGGATAAAATATAACGTGAGAGTAAGTGTATAATATATGTGGGGAATGAGATATTGACTAGAGTGTGGCAGAGCAATGATATAAATCATGAGAGAGGCCACGATAAGAGAACACGCCCTGGCCTGTGTTTTTTATGACGAAAAAGAAGAAGTTTTAACCCAAAATTCCATAGCGGAATACTAGGAGACAATCCCGGGTAAAGACGGGACCAAAGGGGTAAGCAAGTCCATTCTAAGTATTTTTAGAGGGCTAACGAGTATTAAGAAAAGAATTATAGGAAATCTATGTAACCGGTTAAGTCTATCTGTTTGTTTTATGTGGTTTTATGAACGATGATGTCATAAGTGGAAAATATTATTTGTTTGATTAGAACTGAACCTGATGGTTATTTTTCGTAAGATTAAAGTAAAAAATTGTGGTGAGTGGGATTGGAGCTTGCAACGATTTGTGCTCGCTCATATTATATTATTTTTCTGAAACGTGTTTTTAAAATCTGTGATTAAAAATAAAACAAAGTGCCACACAAAGCTGAGAATAGACGCATTAAGAATGGAGGATACCACTCCACTTGTGCATGCATCTCTGTAAGCAGTTACCGAAACAGGCATCTAAGCTTAAACAGTATAGTGCAGAATGGGTTAAGGGAACCGCAGATAAAATGTTTATGCCGTGGCCACAGGGAAGCTCGCTAATAAAGGCAGTCCTGCAGCATATGACGGCATATGTGCATGCAGCATACACAGGAAAGAATCTAGAAAAGCGATAAGCTAGTTTAGAACTTTAGATACTTAATATATGCAGAGAGGGGGGTGAGAAGCCTTCTGCTCCTCCCGCCCCAGCTGAAACAGGAGACGGGAGTAAGAAAGATGATGGGTTCTATCCATTGAGGGATCTTAAAGCAGCAACAGTATATAGTAACCTGGCATATGAGTCACCTGTGCAAAGCGGTGATGAAAGCACAGAGAAAAATACTGAGAAAGATGTAATCTCTAAGGTCCCAAGGGACAAATAGAGATGCGATAGGGAATGGAGTGATCGAGCAAGTACATCTCTAGATATTGGAAGAGAGATAAAACGATGGAAAGGAGAAAGAGACAAGGCTGATGAGACAGCGATTTTACAGAATGGATGGGTGGTCAGATTTTATTAAAACTCGATGGTAAGAGCATTGAGGATGTAAGACAACGGGAAGATCAAGACAAACAAGACAAAGAAGATAAGGAAAGAGAGGAACGATTGAAAGATGAAGGAGCGAAAAGAAAGGATAGGCAGAGACGAGAGTAGTTGTACCAAGAAGAACAGTTGAGAAAACAAGAGCAAGCAGAAGAACAAATAAAACATGATAATAGACAGAGAGCGATCGATGAGCAGGAAACAATTGAAAAAAAAAGAATAGAAGCAGAGGTACAGAAAATAAGGGATAAAAGAATACAAAGGCGAAAGGATGAGGAGATACGCAGGGCAAATGAGAGAAGGGATATGAGGAAAAAAGAGAAAGACAGAGTAAGAGAAGAAGCGAGGAAACAAAGAGAATTTGATGATGATATAGAATGTAAAAGAAGGCAGAGAGCATGCGATCTCGATCGCCTGGAGAAGGAGATAAGGGATCCTGAGCCAGAAGTAGCATGGGATGATATAGAGGAATTCATTTCAGAGTATGAGTCATTACCAGGCCCGTCTAGAGTAAATATATCATGGAATGAAAGCCCAGAAAGAGTTAAAGGGTAAGAGAAAAAAACATCGACTCAAGAGTACTCAGTTGTATGACACAGAGGGAGCCTCATGTAGCACGAGGCCAAAGGAGTTGTCTCTAAATAGACTGACTCTGAGCACAAATAATGATGAGAGAAGTTGTACAAGTTGGGCACAGGAAATATCGGATGAAGATAGAGATATCTTCCATGGGGAAGAAAGAAGAGACGTATGTGGCCCGGCGGGATGTTTTTCAATGGAGAAAGAAGTCAGATGGTCAGATTTAAATGCACCTGTAACCAGGGCACCAGAACCACTGACACGGTCAGATCGACCCAAGGGGCAATTCCACAGTGAAATGGGAGAATCGCCACCTTATGTGAGTAGACTAAAATCGCTACCTGGTAGAAGGCGATGTGGGAATATTGTCCCTGCAGTGGACAGGCAAATGATGAGAGATGAGAATGAGTTTGGGGCTTTGCAGTTTCCCTTATTAGAAAAAGGAGGGGCAAGACCACAATATATGCTGTGGTCTCAGATGGATAAGGAGAACTTAAGGTGTAAGCTCCTGAGCGTAACTTCAGGCGCTGGGAAATGGATACATGAATTAGAGAAAATGACGGGAGGCAACACATTAGCAATAAGGGACATTAAAGGTCTCCTCATCGCCATACTTGGTGAGAGAGCTGATTACGTATGGACGAGGGCAGGGTGCCCGGGTGTGACTATAGTTAACACTGCTCATGATGGAGCACCATTCAATAACTGTAGGGCAGCGGTCTGGAAGGCACTCAGAGTATTATATTCAGACACGTCCGATATGGGAGCTATAGTGACAAAAAAGATGAAGGACGGAGATGATCTGTTGCTTTACATTCAACATTTTCAGGAATCTTGGGCTTTGGAAACGTGTGAGACTTGGGCAAAACATATACCAGTATTTTATCATATATTATGCCAGGGGCTACCAGAACCTGTACACAAGCAGCTTAAGAAATTAGTGGCTATTGAAGCCAAACCGTGATCAGAGATTCAGCTGACCATTGCGCGCTATTGCAGACTCTTGCAGGAGAAGAATCGCAAAAAAGATGATGCCCAGAAAAGCAAAGAGAAAAATGAGTGCAGAAAAAGCTTTCTAAATATGCCATTGAAGGGGTGATGTTGATGACTGTAGATGGACTGAATCCACAGTAGAATGCAAGTATGCCACATGTGAATAACCAGAGGCATCTGATCAAAGTAATAATGGATTTACTCCACGTGGAAGGGGTGGATTTTGAGGAAGAGGTTATCAGAATAATCAAGGAAATTGGCCGAATAATCAGGGAGATTCGCAGAACAATCAAGGTGGGTTTCAAACATGCAGAATGACAGTCAGAACATACAGGATGGGCAGATTAGGAGGCCACTCCTATGTTGAACATGCGGGATGATAGGACATTTTGCTCGCATGTGTAAAAGTCAAGGGTTCATGCAAAACGACAAACTTTCAAGAAGGGGGATTTTCAAGAAGAGGGAGAGTGCAGCAAGGCTTGCAGACAAAGCAGGTAGCAGTAGTTCCACCACAAGGGCAGTCGCAGCATGCGCCCATGCAGATTCAACAGAGTACAAGTAGAGGGCAGCTAAGGACACCTAGGATTGGGACTCTCACAGTTAGTGGAGGGAATCTGTTTTCAGGTAACGGAATGAGCCTGTACCCGCAATAGGACAGCTCACTGGGGGACTTGATGTGTTCAGCCCTATTGTTTTCAGTAGACACGGGTGCAACGCGCTCATGTATACGTGAGGAAAAATGTTTAATGTCTGGAACCGCCATGAATACTCAAGGCTCTTCAGGAGCTACAAGTCGAGTTCCTTTTACTGAAGAGTTACCCCTTTCTGTAGGAGAATGTGATATGAAGGTGCCACTGCTATACTCTAGGCAGACACCTGTCAATATTTTGGGTCGAGATTTGATGACAAAGCTCAATGTGACCATATTGTTTACCGATGAAGGCATAGTGTGCTCAACTCCAGGGATACATTATTTAAACGTGTGTGAAATTATAAGAGCATTTGCAGGACAAGTAGCCATGAGAGCAATACCTTTATAGCCAGAAGTTGTTCATTATGGAGAGCATGTTCTATTGGCATATCTGCCAGGCCTAGCAGGCAAGGCAATGAGAATACTTGATGAATTTCTGTTTAGACCAAAGATACCTATGCACGAAGAAAAAGTATTTCTCTTAGAATTGCAAGCAGCCATAGTGCGAGGTGAAATGGCTTTGCTTGATGGGACGATGATAAAGGCAGACAATGGTGTGCAGTGATTGCCATCGGAGAAGGTTACAGATTAACTGACGTCACCGATGAGGATATGTTTGGCGATAATCTATCTGATGACGAAGTAGTTTTTGAGATGAGTATTACTTATTGGGTAAGAGCAATCAAACGAGAGGTACCTCAGAAAATGATGTTGGCACAGCAACGTCCCGAGTATTTTGAGGAAGATATGGCAAAAGTGCCAGCTTCATTATGTACCACAGACCCCTATGACGTAGGTCTGTTGAAGGGGGTTGGAGAAGTAAAGATTAAACTGAAACCAGGAGCAATTTTACCTTGAGCACGACAGTATCCCTATATCTTGAGAGGTATTTTTAAACAATTTCTGCCATGATGGAGCGGGGCATCTTAATGACGACAGAGTCACTGTGTAATACCGCAAGTTATCCTGTGAAAAAAGGGAAAGGGGGGGTCTTGGAGACTAATTCAAGATTTAAGACTGATAAACCAAATTGTAGAAGCTGAGTTCCCTCTAGTCCCTAACCCGTCCAAAATTCTATGTATTATGCCTGTTGGAGCACGTTATTTCACTGCGATTGATTTGAAAAATGTGTTTTTCTCAATCCCATTCGACAAAGACTCACAGGATTTGATGTTATTTACGTTCAGACAAACACCACTGAAAAGTACTCGGCTGCCCCAGTGGTATTGCGAGCCTCCATCAATTTTCAATCGAGTCCTGCAGGTGGACTTGAGCAATATTGATTTAGTAAGTGTTGTTCTGAAATACGTAGATGGCAAATTAGTTTGCAGCACTACAAATGAAGAGTGCAGGCACGATTCTGTCCAGCTGATGATAATACTTGCTGACAAAGGATATAAGGTTGACAAAGAAAAGTTACAGTATTGTCAACAAGAAGTGTTGTATATTGGCCAATTGATTTCACATGAAGGAAAGAAGGTTACTCCTGTGAGGGCTGAGGCTATTTTGAAAACCGCAAAACCACACATGATAAAACACATGCAGTGGTTTTTGGAATTTTGCAATTATGTCAAAGCACGGCTCTTTTATTACATTTCATATTCAAGGCCTTTACTACAGACTTTAAAGAAAGCACAAGTGACACAGGAAAAAATTGCATGGGCTGAGAAAATGGAGGAAGCATTTGAAGAGCTGAAGAAAGCAATTTTATTATAGCTCCAGTTTTAGGGAACCTAATTATGCGGAGGAATTCTTTTTATTCTCGCACACAGATGGCACTGTTATGACGGCAGTGCTCATGCGGAAACACATTGGGGTACAAGCCCCTTGAATATTACAGTGGGATTTTAGAATCAGTAATGAGAGGTCTCTTATTGTCCAAGCAGTCCTTGGCTGCTGCCGCGTTTGCCATAGAGAAAGCTGCGAGCATAGTGACGAGATGTTCCATGACATTATTTGCAGAGTATGCACTATTTGCTATTCTAGAGAAACCTAAGGGCACATTGACTTCTCAAAGGGCTTCTGCCTACGAGGTAGTTATAGCAAATCCAGCAATCAAAATTGTTTGATGCAGAGTAGTGAAACCTGCCATGTTTGTAGCCGAACCACTGGCAGAGGATGAGCATGCGCACGACTGTTCGAACTATGAAGAGTTCTATGATGAAATCTCAAGAATAAAAGAAAATGCCTTGCCAGGTGGAGAAATTGTTTTTAATGACGGTTCTTCAAGAATCTATCAAAATGATGGGCAGAGATATACAGGTGCCGCTTTGGTAAAATACACAGCCAATGGGGAGTTTCAGACAGTGGTAAATGCACGATTACTGTCTCACTATTCAGCACAAGCTGCAGAGTTAGTGGTGCTGATTGTCACCAGGAATCATGCAGACCAGGAAGTAACAGGGTGCAGCGACTCCGCCTATGTAACATCAACAGTGCATGCAGGGTTAGCACGCTGGAAAAGGAGGGGCAATGTCCGAGCAGATGGCACACCAGTGCAGCACACAGCCTTATTGGATAGGCTTATTAAGGCACTACAACTCCCAGTGGCCATAGCAGTCGTTAAATGTGCCGCTCATACTAAAAAAACATACTTTATTTCACTTGGAAACCAAGCAGCAGACGATGAAGCGAAAATCACTGCATGTTCAGAGAATATAATGTCCTTTGAAACACTTGATGTAAAAGAAAAAATGGTTGTGTTGATGAATGTGGTTGAAAAATATAGTGAATTGTCAAAAACGCAGCTTATGGAGGTTCAGGGGGAAGCACCTCAAGATGAGAAAAATGTGTGGACATGAAGAGGGTGTTCTTTAAACCCCTCTGAAGCATTGTGGCTACAGGAAAGCACTGGTAAACTGGTGATGCCTGTAGACTTACTGAGGGTGGCACTGGAACAGCTACACTACCCTGCGCACACAACTAGGGAAAACCTTGCTGCAACGATTGTTGAGGATTGGTTTGTACCAAATCTATTAGAGCACGCTGCCTTCTTTATGACAAACTGTATAATTTGTCAAAAATTCACGGCTGGGCATACACTGTGCATAGTTAGGGGGGTTATTCCGAGACCCATTGGCCCCTTTCAGCATTTGCATTTTGACTACGTCAATATGAATTAAGTGTGTAATGGATACAGATACATGACTGTTGTGGTATGTGCCTTTTCAAGGTGGATTGAGACAGGTCCCTGTATGCATCCAGACTCCACCTGTGCAACAACATTTTTGGTGTCGGAAGTGTTCCCTAGATGGAGAGTATGTGAGGTAATAAGGTCAGACAATGGTCTGTATTTTGTGAACCAAACATTTGAGCAGATCAGCTTGTTGCTTGGTATAAAGCACAAGTTTTCCTCAGCTTATCATATGCAAGGAAATGGGATCTGTGAGAGGCTCAACGGCTTGCTTAAGGAAAGGATAGCCAAGTTGAAGCTTACTGTGAATAAACAGTGGTTGCATTGCCTACCACTGGCATTATATGCAGTGAGGAACCAACCGGGTTCTGACCACCATCTCACACTTCACAGAATTGTGACTGAGAGGTGAATGAGAACAACCCTAATGCCTCCATCCAGAGTTAGAAGTGATGCTCAGTCAACTGCAGATTTGTTTGGAATGGAAATGCATGATTATTTGAACTGTATGAATTCCAGTATTTCTGTCATTTCAGGACAGCTGCAGCAACAAGGTTGCAGGGCAGTGCAGGACCAGAAGAAGATTCTTTAATAAGCCAATCTAAAGAACTCTGTCTTCCAAAATGATTCACCGGAGATGAGGTCCTAATTCGGAACCAGACGAGAAAAAGGTGTGACGAACCTCGTTTGAACGGCCCATTTATAGTAGAAGATGTCACATCATCTGCTTTCAAAGTGCAGGGCAGGCGTGCTTGGATTTTTATTGGAGACGTCAAGATTTTTGCTGAAAAAACCTCTCTGCCCTTCACACCCTACGAGAAGCAAGTACAAGCATTGGGGAAGAACCACAGCATGTTCAAACGAAATCTATGACGAGGAAGAAGGACGCAGAAGCTGACAAATAAGAAAGATAAAAAGTGTTGGACTGTGGCTTGGTCCAGGACACTCTTTTTTGCTGTCTCTGAAAAGGTTAAGGGAAGCAAATTCGAACACTCTGTGCAAATCTGTTGCAGGCTTAAAGGAAGATCTATATTCTTATAGCCACAGTAGCATATTGACTTTGGACTGAGGCATGCTTAAGCCTTGATAAGAAGAGAGAGGCCAGACTTTGATCGTGGCTTTGATAACTGGAAGAGAGTGCAGTATCCTGATTCATTCCATACTGAGTTCTTGTTCGGATTTGCCCATGGTGTTATTTTTTTATTTATTTTTTTTATTTGTTTGTAATCTATACAGATTTTTTAACAAAAGAACACTCAGGTAGCAGAAACACTTCGACACTTCGTCCGTCCGGCGAATTTGCAGAAAGGTGACTAGAATTAGTTTGAAGATGCAGGTGGAACAATAGTTTGGGTCTTCGAAGGGAGGATCACATTAAAGATGTGTTGCATGATGTTTATTGTGGCGAGCTGCCATGACTGTTTGTCGCCACCCAACAATTTGTTCCAACAGGTTTCCTCGTCTTGAAGAATAAAGTTTGAGAAGATATCTTTCAAGTAAGTAGAGCGAATGGCGTGTGTCGCCGGACAGTTCAGGAGAAGATGACGGATGGTTTCCTTTGCAGTGGGAGAGTTACAAATTCGGCAGCAGTTGGATGGTGAGAGTTGTCGAATAGCTAAAATTTCTTTAGTTTCTAGAAGGTTCAATCGGATCTTTAAGAAATAGTTTCGCGCCGACCAATTTGGAAAGAGTTTTAGGTAAGGTTAAACAGTGTCCAGTTTCTTGAGGAAAGGAGGGAGATGACTGGTGAGTTTATATTTGGCAGCGGTCTCATTTGTGTCGATCCAATCCAGCTCTCTGATCTTTTTGATGACCCTGACTGGGTTTGTTATAAGCTCTTCCGTGTCACATTCTACTGAGTTTAAGATGGTCAAGTTCTTGGTTTCCCATCTTCTCAGCATTTGGCAGGATCCAAGAAGAATTTCCTCGCTTATCAGTTTGTAAGCATAGGGAGTATCTTGCTGTATACATTTCCGGTAAAGCAGGACGCTGTTACAGTCAATTGATGTTTTTAGGGATGCAAGGGACAGTTCTCGTCTGATTAATGTTATCGGTGTGGTTTTTGGAAGGCCCAGGGTTGTTTTCCAAAAAATTGCTTCAAGTTTAGGCCATAATTCTGGGGGAAGATTCGGCATTGCGTCCGCACCATAGGTCAAAGATGGTATCACCTTCTTTTTGTAAAAGTCTCGGACGGGAATGATTGAAAATCTGCCGAATTTGAAGTCAAGTGCTTTCCCTTGGGTTGGCAAATTAGTTGTTTTTGCGTACAGGGCCTCTTGCATCGCTTTTTCTTTGGGTGTGCTGTCTAATATTACACCAAGGTACTTAAAATTGGTGACTCTCTCGATTGTTGACGTGGCCAATTTAAGGCAAATTTGTTCTTTCTTTTTCACAGTCTTTCCGATAACCATCATTTTGGTTTTTGATTCGTTAATTTCCAGGTTATTTGTCTGCATGTATTGTTGCAAGTTAGTTAGCTGGCGTTGTAGGCCTATTGGAGTGTTATCCAGAAGAATTAGGTCGTCGGCATATAGAAGGCGACTGATCAGGTCGCCTCCTAGCTTTGGAGGGAAAGCTCGAACGATTTTTCTGTTTCCTGGAAGTCACCTAAGTAGGTCCAAAACAGGGCCGGGGCCAATGGGCAGCCCTGTTTGACACCTCTGGCCGTTGTTATTTCTTCCGATAGAGCCCCTTGTTGGTTGAGGCGGACCCGCATGGACGTGTTAGTATAAAGGGCCTTGATCGGATGAAGGATATCGGGTGGGCATTTCCATTGGGTAAGTTTCAGCCACAATCTTGCGCGGTCCACTTTATCAAACGCCTGGGTATGGTTGACGAAAGTGATGAATATACGCGGTCGGCCTTCCAGAACTTTACTTTTGAGTGAGCTCAATATTAGGATGTTAGCGTTTGTGCCCAAGTTCTTTTTGAAGCCAGTTTGCAATTTATCCTGGCATGGGGCTTTGTTGGCCCAAGAGGTGAAGTGTTTTAGAAGGAGGGACCCAGACAGTTTACCTATAGGGTCCAGAAGGGCCATTGGGAGGTAGCTGACTGGATCTGACCTATTTCCTTTTTTGTAAATAGGGACAACATTTGCACGTGTCCAAGATGGAGGGATGGATTTGGTGGAGGAGCAGCGTCTGAAAATTTGGCTCAAAAGAGGCGACCAAGCTTCGGGGTGTGATTTCAGGTCGAAGTTGGTAATTCCATCTGGACCTGGAGCACGCAATGGTTTCAGTTTTTTGATCATGTCTTGGATGTCTTCGGTGTTGTCCAGGCAAATCCAAGGAGCTTCGCTAATTGCCGGTGCTGGGTTGAAAGTTGTAGGGCTCCGGAAGAGGGTTTTAAAGTGGACTTCCCAAGCCGATTAGCCAATTCCATTTAGTTGGCATGGACGAGCACCTGGTGTTGTTGAGTGGAGCAATGACCAAAAGTCTCTGGCATGATTGCCAGCGATAACTTTGAGGATTTTTATTTTCCTTAGGTCTCGTTTTATTTCAGTTATCAGTTTGTCGTAAATGTGTTTTTGATCTGTCGTTGTTGGCTTTTTTTTTTTCTGCGGGACTCTAAAGGTGGTCAAAAGTGGAGTATAATCCACATCCATCCTTGATGGTTGGTTGCCACTATCTTTGTATAATGCTGATATAGAAGTTATGGCCTTTTCTGTCATCCTGAGTCTTGTTCCCTGCAATGTTAATTCGATGTTTGCAGTCATTGTTTGGTAAGTTGAGGAGTTCGAAATCCAGGTAGTTTCTAAGAGGTTGTGATCGCTTTCCAATGTTTTGACCACCGTGTATGAGGTGATGTGTGGAAGTAAGGAACGAGAAACAAAAATATGGTCAATTGATGAATTTGAGCTCCCTCGTTCCCAGGTGGGCAGTCTGTGTGGGTCCGGGAAGACTTGGTCCAGGTTATCCAGTGATCTGGTATTCATCAGATTTAGCCATTTAGTTGATCTCAGATCAGTTGGCGTTTTTTTTTATTTGGACGTCGCAGCTATGGCTGGAGGTTGGCAGTTAATATTGAGGTCTCCACATAAAACTACGTGGTCCGGTTGGTAGGAGACTTGGGCTTGGTCGAATTCTTGTTCAATAGTGCTGACGAATTTTGAACAGTCTATGGTGGCTGGGTTCCAGTAGATTGAAATGACTATAATTGTCTTTGTCGTTATTTTGTTTGTGTTTTCATCTCTTGTTAGCCAATTTAGTTTCACCATCAGCATGAAATTGGTTTCCTTCAGTTTTTGTATTTCAGTTAATCCTCGTCCACTGCGAATTGCAATGAGGAGGCCTGCTGTTGGACGACCTGAGGGACCTTTCTTGGCCAACACTATGTTGGTCTCGTAGCCATCCAAAATTGGAGGTCGGAGAAGCCATGTCTCTTGCAGACAGATGATATCATAGTCGTTCATGTTTATGGAACCAGGTGCTGTCAGATGGCGAAATCCACGAGTGTTCCATGAGCACATTTTTATTCGATCTTGATCACTGGATTTCAAAGTGACACTTGTGTTGCAGTAGATCTTGTTCTTGAGTGGCTATTTCTGTTGATTTATCTTTAGGGCTTTTGGTAGCCATGACCAAATTGAGAGTAGTGACGAACTTGAGGGAGATGTAGTTGCCTTAGAGCAATGCTCGTTCGGAACTTTTCTTTGAATTTTCAAATCTTCTTTTGAGAGGTTGGTCTTGACCTGTAAGTCAGGAACTTTTAAGTTTTTGTACACCGATTTTGATGAGTTTGCAGGACGACTTGTAGTCGACGTTGTTTCTTTTGCTTTATTAGAACTTTCCTTAAATTCCGAATTGGAAGTTATGTTGGTTTCCTTCGGAGAGGATCGAGGATTTTGGCATGGTATGGCAGATCGATCAGTTGCTTTGGCATGCCCCTGCGTCTCTTTGTATTCCCGGTGATTGTGTGATTTTATTTCCCTCGCGGATTAAATAAGGTCGTAGCCCATTGTTAGTAAGTCCTCTAGTGAAGTTCTTAGAAGGATATTTATTGCTGATGACGCTATGTACAAATGTGAAATCGCTTTAGAGCCACGGTGGCTTGGATCGACTAGCAGAAGGTCAGCCGATTTCACTGATCGTAATTTTGGAATATGGCTGAATACGTCAATGACCGCTCTTCTGTTTAGTGTCACTTTGTCGTGGTTGCCAGGAACTTGCTCAAGTTTTAATATCCATCGGATTTGCGGTTGCATGTGGTATTTTTCAGTTTTTGATTTGTAGGTCGTCCTTGGGGGCAATTTAGTGTTATCTCTTATCAGAGGCTTCTCTTGTCGAGCTCTGAACGGTGTACCCCGGGACTTCTCTGCGTTTTGGCTTCATGTCCGATAGTCCGCCTCTGTATGTGGCTGCCTCGCTTAGTGCTCTCTTGAGATTGAGGATTGGATCTAAATTGAGGTTTAACTGAAGGTTCCACAGGGAGATGTTCTTTTGGGTCGTAACTGTTCATGATCGTTCGATATCTTCGTTCTTCAAGGGTAAGGAATGGGGATTCTATAGGCTCCGTTCCTTCGCTAGGATGTCGTTGTGGATGTAAACAAGTTACGGAGGAATCAGAGATTTCTTGGTGTTCCAAGAGAGGGATTGTTGGTGAGTTCGTAAGGTGTTGGGTAAGGTTCATCATGTTCTCATTGTTTAGAAAGGGGTCAACCCCTCTCGGGGAATGGTTAAGTGGCTCGAGTATGTCCCTATTTGAGGCCTGTAAGTCTTTTACTTGCTCCTTCGTGTTCAGAGGGGTTGCAGTCTGATTTTGAGGAGTTATCACCTTGGTTCTGAGTGGCTCTTGTTGATGAAAAATTGGTTCCAATTGGAGAGATGTTTTACTTTTTGTGTTGGCTTCTTTGTTAACTTTAGGGACAGTTAGGTCAATGAAGGATAAAGTTTGGGTACCTTCTGTTTTAGTAGGTTGCTTTCCTGGGGGCGCAGATTTCTTAAGTGGAGCTAGGACTTGGGTTAAAGGCGAAGATGGTTCTTGAGTAGATCTGCTCACAATCGGTGGTTTGTTTGTCTCTAAGGCCATGATGTGACCTTCCAGGAAAGTCAATTTATTTAACATTGTCATTTGGATCGATGTATGGTCTTTCATGGTGTCTCCACTTGTTTCGTACAATTTCACGAATGGGTTAAGTGCTATCGTTAGTGCTGACATCAAAGTGCTTGTATCAAATTTCTTTGGTTGTGAGTCATTTGAAGTAGTTGGACCGTGAGGGGCAGGTCTTCCCCTTGTTGGCGACGACGGGCGCGTAATTGGCATGTATACAGAAGACAGTCTTCTAGGTGGATGATCTGAAGAGTGCCTTCTTGTGTTATTGTAGTTGTCTAAGTTTGAGTAGAAGGAATCTAGAGTTTTTTCAAACTGTAGTCGGTTTACGGATTTTAAAGGGTAGTGGTTTCGAAGGTCCTTTTCTGAAGTTTGTTTGTTAGTTCTACAAGGCTCCCTTAAAGGCAGGGTTGGGGTACCAAGTACCTGGTCATTGTGGGTGGTTGAATCGTTTGTTCCATGTTTTGGGTCGCAAATGATCGACAAGTCTTGTGAGAAAGGTTGAATTGGACTAGCTAAATCGAGACGTCCACACGTTGGTGGGATTGGGCTGTTTGTAAGTGGTAGAAGCCTTTCCGCCACTGATGCCTCTTGAGGGTGAAGCTTACTTTGGTTTGATGCTTCATTTTCATTACTGATGGAATTTTGTAGGGCTTCTGGAGTGGGGATGGGAAATTTGGCCTCATCGTTGATTGCAGTTGGGGTGGCTAATGTTGGACAGGACGTTAAGGGCAAGCTCTGGATTGGGGCCGGCTGGGTCCCCGACTCTGTCATCGATATATATACACTTTTGGGAGTCGCTTTTCCTGTGAAGTTCCAGTTAGCCCTATCTATGCTATGGGCTAATTTGCCGTCTTCTTTTAAAGAGGGGAGAGAGGATTTACGTTGAACTTCTACCAGCCTACGATGTTTGCGTGGTGGTGTAATTTCGTCCACTGCCTCAAGAATTTCGGCTCTGTGAGCTCTTTGCATTTCTCTCGAATAGCTTTTGAGTGTTTATGAAAAAAGTCTGATAAATGTTTTAGGGGCCGTTGGGGATTTTTAATGCCCTTTCTTGTGCTTTTGGGGCCTACACGAGCCGTTTTGGAGGACTTGTCCTGTTTTTCTTTGGACTTGCAAGAGGTCGAAGATTTTGCTTGTTTGGTTGTTTTTCCCTGGACAGGTTTTTCCATAATTGGGTCTTCCTTGGAACAAGATCTTTTTTTCTGATTTTCGAGTGGGAATTCACCCTTATCATGCCGCGTTGGATGAGGTACAGGGCTGTCGTTGTTATCATCTGAGCTTGGATTTTCGGGGGGCAAACTTGAAAATTTGTCTCTATGAATCAATGCTGTTATTGTTCGTGTGGTTGAGAGGGAGTTGTCGTGCTTTTGCTTCCGAGTGCCGGCATCGGGCGCACGGCTCTCGGCGTATTCAAGCGTCCTTGCTCGCTCTCCCCGAGCTGAATCTCCTCGATGGTGTTAGGATTTTGGGCCTCGCTCCTCCCCAAAGGGAGGCCAGGCACACAACTCTCCTGAGCGAGGACCTCCTCCGGACCTGGTGCGACGGGTTCCGCCCTCAACAGGTCTGGCACCACCCGCGGGCTCAACGCTGCCTCCCCTCCGGGAGACCGCGGAACACCGGCCGCTGCGATGACCGCAGCAGCCGGCTCGGGGGGTGCACCTGTGGGCAGGGTTGTGGGACCCAGAGCGCCCCCCCCTCCGAGGAACCGCTTAGGGCCAGCCGCGGCTAGAATCGTCGCTGCACTCCCAAGAGAAACGCCATTCGACAGCACCGGAGGACTCAATGCCGCCCCCCCTCCGAGGGGCCTCGGAGCTCCGGCGAGGACCGGGCCGGCGTTCGTCGATGCAGCGGTCACAGCAAGAGTGGAGGAGGGTCGAATCTCACCACTTCGGCTGAGGCTATCCGAAACGGCGATGTCTCCACAAGGTAGGTCGGCTTCACTTTGAGTTAGAGCAGTATCTACGTTATTGAAACGTGTGAGTTTTCCACTGCCTGTTTTGGGGTGAGCTTGAACGCTGGCTCTGTTTCCATTTCCCTGATGTTATGGGAGGTTGAGTCCTGTATTCAGGAAGATAGGCGGGTCGTCAGTAGAAGGAGATTCTTTATGATCTGGGGGGACAGTTACTGTTGTTTTTGTTGATGACAACTTAGAGTAACTTCTTAAGCAGCGTCCTGTCGTATCTTCTGGATCCAGGAGCAGTGCCGAGGGGGGGAAGGGGTAGGGGCAGCCTTTGCCGTTCTGCCTGGCATGCCTGGCATGGCTGCAAGACTGCCACTCTCTGCCACTCCGCATCCGCTCCGCGGTGCAAATGAGTCTTTGTATGGTTAGGTGTAGCAGGAAACACACCTCCAACTGTAGAACTGGAGAAAAGACTGGTGGGAGTAAGCTGCAAGACTGCCACTCTCCGCCACTCCGCGTCCGCTCCGCGGTGCAAATGAGTCTTTGTAGGATTAGGTGTAGCAGGAAACACACCTCCAACTGTAGAACCAAAACAATACAAAGATAGCCACCAATCAATTCACAAAATACGGTGAGGACAAAAACCTCTTTCAGGAGTATCAGGAGTGTATCCTGTGTGGGGCTGTTGTTACTTTCCGTGGATTCAATGACAACATTTCAAGGATTATATATGAAGTTTTTCTCAATGTTCTGTGGTCATATCCAGCGATTGTGGGGAGAACTTCTAATGTACGTTCATTTTTGCAAGATCCTAAAAATGGCCCGATTGTAAGCAGACTACTTGCAGCAATTATCAAGCAAGTGTTGCAGTTACCTGAGTATAGTGGGGATGGCACAAATACCCCTATCACCTGAGGCAGCACAGAGACTTGTTGGAAGGGTTTTCTTTCATCTGATTGAAGAATACTCACATCTTGTTGCCAGACATACGGATATGCTCACATTCCTAAGGGATCCCAGTAACACTGAAAATCTGAGTGACATCTTGTAGAGAACAATTATCCAAGTAAGCCTGTATTCCGAGAGAACCCACAGGATGGTGGTGTGAAACATTCCTTCAAGGGACTGATCGAGAAGGTTGCTGGCCAAGACAGACATTTTGTTTTATGCTGACAGAAGTTCATCATGTCGTCTAGCTTAAAGAAATTTCGAGGAGTGGACTGGGAGCTGATATATGCCATAGAACTGATCTAGACATATTGAGAGCAGTTTTCTTCTTGCTGGAGACATTTTTATTGTGCATGGTTAAAAACTTGTTCCAGAAAAATAAAGATCGAGAGTTTATTTCTGTTATTCAGCAAGCAGCCCAGTGAATCAAGGACGAAGTTGCCAAGGCAGGACAGCAACTTCCAGGAGGAGTGTGTAATGCTGATGTATTAAAAAAATACTTTTTCCTTCCTTAGGCAATAAAAAATGGCTAGGACTAGTAGCACCTTTGTGATCCCGGACGTAGAAAGACATTCACGGTGTCCACGGAATAGGTGTTGTACATCAACATACCTTTGCCTTATTTATCGATGCATTCTGTTTATAATCATACTGCTCTCATTCACAGTCCGCACATCCTACTACCTTGATATACATGGGTATACGACTCCAGTGAATCTCCCTGAGCAAAAGGAAGTAGCAATTGTGGCAACTACGAGACACCCAAGGCCCTATGTAGTTATTCCTGTTCCAAAGAAAGATGATCAATTACCTGAGTCTGAGATAAGCACCATCAGTAATCATTCACATGAAAGAAAGGTTGTAGAAACTTTGGTTGGAGACAAGAAACAGGTCTGTCAGAATGGGCAAGATGACAGGTTGCCAGACAATGTGCCTATACAAGTAATGCACGCAAATACACCTGCTCCTGTGGTGAAGAACCAAAGGTAACTCCTAGAAGACAGACATATATGGAGTTTATGCGAGACATATTTATGCCTCAATGGGCAGCTGAGCAAAGGGAACTCTCTGAACTTTCCCCTAGCAGGGGAACATTAATAGGTGTACCTCGTCCACTGACAGATGTGCCTATGATCTATCCAGAAAGAAGGAGTTATGCTGGTACACTTCATGACATGATTCTGGAAGGTCACATGAGGAGAATGAGAACTAAAAGAAACCCTCAAGAAGATGATTTCGAGCTAAATGATTACTTGGACAGTACAGCACATTTGGGGAATACCATTTGGTACCAGCATATGAAAGAAGTAGGAAGAAGGATCTCGAATGAGGAGTGCTTTGTGTGTGCACTCCTGCCATACAGTATGGGAAAGTCCAAAATCTTCATAGCTATCGAAATAGACGTCCATACAGCTCATTGTCTTTTACACTTAGCACTTTGCAAAAACAGAGGCCAGTTCATGGGTCGAGATGCCTACCTCAAATGGGCAACTGAATGGACAGACCCAGGTGAAGATGACTATGTGCAAGATACCAAGACAAGAAACAAAGCCCACACTAAGAATCATGTGATCAGATATGAGAAGCCTGGAGTAAAAGGAGCTGGAATTAGATGAGAAGTGAATAAGAAATTGGAGGTTGCAGGAAAATCTGCAGAGGACACTCGAAGATGGAAGAATAGAGGTCAAATGCAGATCTGGGGATCTGTGTTATCACCCGATGGATGAGAAGAAGGAGTGGTCGTCTGCAGAGCCTGGGTAATCATTGGATGCTATAAACCAGTCATTGACATTGTGCAGAATGGCTGTAAACCATTATGGCCAAGACTTGCTAAATTACTGACTTGGGTTGAAGACAGAGGAGGACCTCTGCAGATTGTGCCATTGGAAAGTTCAAAGTTGTGCTTCAGAAATAATGGCTGAAGAAAAGTTGGAGAAAATAAGAATTGTTGTTGAATCTTTGATGTTCCAGGAATGGTTCACGGTACAGCAGTGACCATGGATCATTATTGGGCTTGTGCACTCAGAGCCTATATCAGATTGCCTGCAGATTGTGGAGGAATATGCACACTGGTGAATGTCCATGTTCCAGCTTTAGTGATTCCAAAGGTTGATTTACACATTGACAATTCCCCGAAAGCAGATGCTCATCTGATGAAGAAGAGCTCTGTGGAGCTGATTAAGAGGATGAAGAGAGAGAACTATTTCTCAGATAAGTCAATAGAAGCTTTCGATGCCATACCATATGAGCGCAGGCTGTTTAGCCAGACCTTATCTGTGTTCACGTTGATCTTTATGCTGGCTGTTCAGGTTAGAGTAAACACTAAGTGACTACAAATCACCAGGTGGGAATTGCTGCAGACAATTAACACTACAATAAAAGGATTCAATGAGATCAGAGAAGAGATGAGAGCCATAAGATTGATGACCGTTCAGAACAGATATGTCCTGGATATAATTACAGCAATGGATGGAGGTGCTTGTGCAAAAATCTGAGAAAATGTTGCACATGTATACCTTCTCATGATGACGAGAATGGAACATTGACAGAGGCCATACTCATGCTGCCAAAACTCCATAACCATATGATAGAGGAAGTAGGAGGCATTGTTGATGACAGCTGGTTTGGATCACTCTTCTCCTGGGTCCCACAATGATTGGCAGACATTTTCAAGTTCCTTGGAGCCCTGATAGTGATGATATTGCTTGGATTTTGTGTGATCAAGATAATTATCTCACAATGCAAGAAGACAGCAAAGAAAGCCATAGGGATGAAGATCATGATCGATGTTGAATCAGGATGGAAGCCCAAAGACCTGACAGATGATGAGATCAGAGACTTTGTGAAAGCCAGTATCCGTGCCCCTGAGGGGACAAAGTTCCTCTATCCAAAGAATCATAAGAAATATGTGGGAAGGTGGATCTACTGCAGTCCAAGCAGACAGTGCCAGCTTATGACATGGAATAAGGATGAGCATGTGAAAACAGCAGGATGCCTGAAAGGAGTCATAAAGATATGGGTCGCAAAGAAGTTTTTCTTCAGTCCAAGTTGCCTGGATGTGAAGGATGATGTGGGAGTGGTCGATGAATCGCCCAGAGGGGGGAGTGTAGAGAAGGAGCCAAGTACCCCCACCTCAATCAACCCGCCCCTTTTACCTGTATGCTGGATTCCAGAGTATGTGACGTATACAAAACAGCTGAATCGACAAAGAGCAGAATATGGACTCAGTCCAGTACCAGTGAAAGGGCCAGTACCTAAGAGAATCTGGGAGCAAAGGTACCCATTGAGAAAACCTTTATTTGTATACAAAGAAATATGATGGTCATCTGAATGATATCCCTGATGAAGCAGAACAAATAAACAGCAAGGTTGAATGGTAATATTACTAGCCATTGGCAAGTATATGTTATATGGAGCTGAAGATGAAGTACATAAAAAGATGCAGTGATCAGAGAATGCAGATATTCTATAAGGCATCAAGAAAGCAATAAGGATAAGTAACATCTTGGGCTGAAGGTGAAGAAACTTATGCCGCAGAAATAGATGAAGATATTAAATCATTTCACACGTGTACAGATGCAGAAGAAACACGTGCAGCAAAGTATTCATGCAGCAAACTCTAAGCTTATAGTAAAAATAAAATGCAGCAAATGCCAACATATACATACATAGGAATGGGAGAATTATGGATTTTTCCTACAAACGTATTAAAGCAGGTTGGACATTAGCAAAAAGGCCTCAGTTCAGTGTGTCGCAGTTAAAAAAGCAGACATTGAATTACAGAAGCAGAGCTCAGAAAGGCAAGGTTGGATGAGCCCCAAGAAGCCAAAGTCTTATTAAACTGGAGTAAACTGACTTTGGATACTGAAATCGTGTGAAAGAACAAACCTCCTGTCCAGAAGAAATGAATATAACATGGAAGACATCAGAGGTCTATTGGAATAAAATATTAAATACACAAAAGGCTTAATTTTATGGTCTCTAGTCATATGGAAGCATGAAGTGGGATGAACGAGATGATCACACCTACACATGGAGGCAGACTGTGCTTGTCGTTCCCTAATTTTCTCAGAGCTAAGAACACTCTCAAGGACGAAGTTCAAAGGCCTGATTGACAGTAGACCACTGAGGTGATGATGGATTATTATGCTAATTGGTGGGAAGCTAAAGTTACGGCAACCTCACCAGCATCTGGACAGTCAGCCACGTAGGTGGAGAAGTACTGAAGATGGATAAAGTGGCAACCAATTGTAGAGGACCTGCGTATTCAAGGGTCCTATAGTGTGTAAACCAATTTAGTGATGTTCATAGTGGTCATTTTTAGAGGAGCGCTTAGTTGCCCACCTGATGTTAAGTAACCAATCACATAGTTACACTTTTTTAGACTAATATGTATCATATACTTAGATAATCACTTAGAGCCAATCACTCTCCCTGATAGGTTTTGTAGTTTGTCACGTAGGATGACGTTAATAATGTAGTTCAAGGCCATTGATGACACATTTTTCTTATAAAAGTACAGTTTTTTCTTACAAGCTTTGAGTTTGAAGATCGAGCGTTTGCGCTGATGTTCGTTATGCTCACTGTTTTAGAAAATTGATATTAAAACAGTCTTCCTTTTGTAAACTTCCTGAGTTGGCTCTATTATTTGATGTATGAGTAAGTTCTGCATCCCCATCCATCTCGAGGGTAATTGCTGCTCATCAAAGGGGCTGGACTATCTAGTTCAGCACCATTAAGAGTCATAGTTTTGACAATGTTCTTTGGGGTAGAACACTCTCTCCCTACGGTTGTGTGGAATCGTTTCACTCAATAACTCACTTTGCCCATTTGCTTGCTTCTATTGTTAGAGATATTTTCACCCCACCTTTCTGAAAGTTCATCAGTCGCCATTGTAGAACACTTTGAGTGGGCAAGTGCTTGGGGTGATCTGTGCAACATCTCTCTGAGACAGTCCAGTTGTAGCTTCTTGCAGACTTCTTTTTTTTCTCCAATGCATGATGTCTCTTGATTAGTCAGGCAGGCATACATCACAGAAATACACATATACTACGTTTGATTAGATGTTCAAAACAAAGTAGGACCCAATTGTTCATGCAACAACTGTGAAAATGACTAATGCATTCCATCTCTGTCACGTGAGCATTGCTGTGGCACCTCTGGGCAATTCTGGCCCATTTGTCCCAGGCACTCTAACCTCATTTTATTCCCAGCAGTGTCCATTTACATGGATAGAAAACATGTTGTGTCCACGGTCATGAATATAAATGCGCTGCTGGTGCTGCACTTCCAAATCCCGCTATGATGTTAACTACTTTATTTGCGTTTTTTCCGAAAAGGGTCGTCAGGGAAATTATAGGCAGTTAGGGGTCGAAAGAACATCGTTTTGTTGTGTTCCGAGAAACATGCTTAATTGAGGGGCCAACAGAACTGGCTGTAGTTTGGAAACCTTTCAGAGCACTTGGCGCGGAAATAGATGCAATTAACCCCCCAGCGAAGCTTGGAGCGGCGTGGTGCAGTGGGTGCATAGCCACTGCACCAAACTGCCCTTAACCAAAGGTGCACGCAGCGTGCTCTACTTGTCCATTGCAATACAGTCCACACCTTTTGGTTTGACAGCAGAGCAGTGGAAGTGGGGGTTCGTTATGTTTGCATTTTCTGGAAGGTTTGGCAAGTAGTGTAAGTGGCGGGTATGTTATGATTCTTCTCTTCCCAGTCTATGTTCTTTGAGCTCCCGCCAAGCAATGTACTCACTCCTCTCCATTCATTTCCATCTGTTTTTACTCAGCACCCTTTATCCCCATGACACGTCGTTGCACCTGTGTTTTGGATTTCCCTCATTGTTTTGCAAATGGGTGAACTTTTCCAAGATGGCTGCCAATATTTATGCTGTTTGCCTGGCAATTCGTCAGGGCTTGCCTGTCGTGTGGGTGCCTGGCTTTATAAAGGGAAGTCGGCTGAAAAAATAAGTCATATCGTAACTTCTCTTGTAACTTCCCTCCGTGGTGACTATGCTAGGGCGTTTTGTAGCAATTCTATTGGTTAAGTCTCATGACAGTCTCATGCTGTGAACATATGCTTTTCCACCTTTTGCTTTTTCCTCCTGGTAGGGATCTTGCCTATTGACCACTTCATTTATATCTATGTACTTGAAAGAGGTTGGACTGTGGTATCAAGGAAGGACTTACGGCAACTACCCTGGCTCCTCTGATATGTCTCCTGCATGATCCAGTAGCAGTATGATTCTTCAAAGGACTCCGTAAATTCAAACACATCACCCCGACCCCCATCGAACTGCAATGGCTCACACTGCAAGCACATATCACTTTCAAATCCTGCTGCATCATCTACAAGGCTGTCACCCTAAAGTCCCCAAGCTACCTCACTGAGAAACTCAGCATCTCCGGAGGCCTACGATCCACCAGAAGTAATGACGTGCAGACTTGAACTCCTCCGGTGCAGTAAGGAAAAAATCAGAAGACAGGCCTTTTCTGTCTACAGCTCAAGACGCTGGAACCTCCTCCCCATCAACATCTGAATCACCCCTCATTTCTATGGTTTATTAAGGAGCTCAAGTCTCCCCTCTTCAAGGAATGGCTCCTCCCTGGCACTTAGGTCCATACACTGTCCACTCCACACCTTACCTGAAACAGGGGGATCTCATCCTTACTGTATTCCCCCCCAGTTAGTTGTAGATCCATTGCTGACCATTGCCCTCCCTCCCTTGTGGTTAGATCCACAGTCCCTTGTTTTTCTGCTCCCTAATCATATTGTTCCTGCAAGGATTGTAAAGCACTTGGTTGCTTCCCGAAGGTAGATCTGCACAGGGATGGCTCCCCTATCCTCCTATTTCTTTTCCATTTATGAGGAGATTTAATGTGCATTCATTGAATCTTGCCTGATTTGCCTGAGCTCGTTGCATCAAGTACAGGTACTGAATTTCGCACCGTGACTCTTTCCTATTGGTCACTCAAGGTCTGGTAGAAGGGCTTGGACCAGTGGCGCAGCCAGGGGATCAGGGGGATGGCCGCCTCACCCGGTTAACCCTGCTGCCCAGTGTGCCCCCAACCTCCTGCTGATGCCTTATTATCTGCCCTGGCCCCAAAAGCTGCCTCTGCTGCTGGCTTGGACTGGTTTTTGGGGAACACTTGGCATAGCCCACCTATCATCAGAATTAAATACTGATTTGCACTTTGCGTGTAGGGTTGGAGTTTTTGCCTACATTCAATAGGTGAAGAGGTTGGCTAGATAAAGCCTCCCACTAACATCAGTGATGAGAGTTTTGCATAGATATTGCGAGTATAGTCCCCCAATTGGTGAATTCAGCAGTGGCTGGCTGTTTGGTTAGCATTGGGTTTGATGAGGAATGAGACTTTGCTGGACATATTTCCCAGCTGGTTGTAAGTTACAGTACGGTTTGATACTTCATTTACTCTAGTGTGGTTTCCTGGTCTGATAGTGTGTGTGGTACAAGTAATAAATAGGGCATTACCCAAATTGACCTTTTACAATTGACCTTTTGCACAATTGACCTAATTATAGTGGTCCTAATTTATCTTCTGCACAATTTACCTTTATATTATTTTAGTTATTTTATAAATGTATTGAGTTGGTTTTGGATTATAAATAATATAAGGGGATTGGGTGGGGAGGTTGCAGGGGGTTTTGGATTGGGTCGGGGGGGATTGCAGGGGGTTTCCCCTGCATATATGTTCTAATTGCCCTTCTAAATTAGGTCAATTCTCCCGAGGTCAATTGTGAAAAGGTCAATTAGTACACAACCATAAATAGTGTCATGTGTTCAAGGTATTGCAGCCTGTGAAATGTATTGTATTATTAAGCTTGAAAGGGATGAAAGGGAACATTTGATTGTAGGTTAAGCACATACCCGAAATCCAGAATAATGCTGTGGATACTTTGCCTTGTTCAAAATGGCAGGATTTCATAATATTCCAGAGAGATTCCGATGGGTGATGATCATTTTCCTGATGGATATGTGGAATCTTGCCGCCTGATTCACCCATGGTTAGTAGTTGCCGGAGTGTCGTCTAAAATGTGGGAGCTTCTGAGCCACCTATCAAGGGTTTCTGAATGTTTTCTATTATTCCTTTCAAAGCCAGTACCTCTTATTTAAACCATCCTGGTAATCAAATTCATTAATCAGGAAGAATCTTGTTTTAATTTTATTTTAATATTCAATATGTCTACAGCTGCAATCTGGTCTTGTGTTACAAATATGACATATCATCAGAATTACTAAAAAGTAAAACTGACCTAATATTCAATAGCATCAAACTAGTTATATGTAATTCCAGCTTGTTGAGTTTGTAATTATGATATAAGCCAATAGTTGTGTTAAAGGCGGGACAAAAGCAAAAGAGAGACGTGGGAAAACGCGAGAAAGAAAGGTAAGAGCAGAGTGTGAGCCTTAGGAATGTACCTTGAATGAGATGGTTGAGCATGACGAGCACGATAGGCAGTGGGGACACTGTAGGGACAGGATCACTGGGACAATCATTGAGGCCTAAAGATAACATGTTCATTTCTTAGGTTCCACAAAAAGGTCTAAGAAGTCTTCACAGAAAAGGGCACCCTCTTTGTCAGTTTTCTCCTTGATGATCTTTTTTCTAAAGCTGACGGCTTGATTAAGTCCTCCAACCACAATTCAACATCAAGCCATCTTTGTGTTTTCCAGAGCCCCAGTATTAGCAAAGCACCTCTTATTGTGGGAGGTATCAAACTGAGATTATGTTCTGGGAGGTTTGTGAGGGTGTTTGTCGCTCCAACTATCGCAGCTATTGTATGAGGGGTTATCTATTTCTCTCTCATTAGCTCTATTGTCATTTTTACTACCTTCCAAAATGTACTATTTTCCTGCAATGCCGAACATATGTTTTTTAAATGTGTATTTGGCCCTTTGCAGTTCCATCAGTGATGAGTGGCCTTTATACGCACTCTAAACCCTCACTCAGTGATGAGCCTCTGTTTCAGTTGTCCATTTTTCCATTAGTTAGGTCTGGTCGCCTTCCCTCTATTTTGCCATTGTTTATATAACGTTACCAGTGGCTGCAAATCTTTTTGTAGTTCTTTCAAGTGTTTGGTTTGCTTGTTCAGCAATTATGCTTCAGTCTAAAAGATCTTGATATGTAATGTATTTTCCCCATTGATCACAATATCTTTGCTTTGGTTTATTTCCCAGGGCATTTATTTCAGCATCTTTCAACAGCTCACCAGCATACTGCTGTGTCGTTTCTCTGCTTGGCTCTATCTGTGGGTTATTTAAGCAATAACTCCCGAAGTGGAAGCATTACTGGCAGGTAATGGCCCAGGGCCCAATGTACAGGCCGAGACTAAGCAAAGCCCTTAACGAGGGACCAATGCCATTGCCTGCGATTAACACCTCCATCCATGGAGGTAGAACTACCAGCACCTCAGCATGATTTCTAGATGAAAATAGCTTTTTTTAAGTTAATAATTGAAGCATATGCTGTTTTCCAAATGACGAAACAGAATATACTAAAGAAAATGGCCACCATGAAAAATGGAAACAGGAACTACTTCGAGTCCCTACTCCATTTCCATGGCTGCCACTGCTAGAAACAGAGTGGTACAAAGGCAAGCGACGTGGGCCACAAAGCAGAGGTAGGTGCTCAGAATGGGGGAGAGGAGAGATGGTGAGGGGCAAACAGATGTTTCATTTTAAGGTTGGGATTGCAGAGCCTTGTAGGAAAGATGACAGCCTCCTGCTGCTTGAGGGACTTGCAAGGTGAGCAGTACTGCCTAGTAATGCCTGACCTCTGATCTCCCTGATTAACCGGGAGTCTGGATGACATAACCTCCTGGGAGCGTACTAAAAAATAGGGTTCCCTTTTAGATGAATGGGTCTGCCTTGAAAAATTGTGCAGGGGGCTCCATGTAATTGCGTATTTCCTAGTGGCAGGCATGCATCACTCAGGCACTGTGGTCTTTTTTTTTAAGTGAAGGGAAATATTGCTGTCTTTCTTCTGTTGGTAGACACATTTCTTTCATACCTATAGCTGCATACTCCCTGGCTCCCCACAGGATTTTGATTTATAGTTTATTTAGCTTTTCCAGCAGTGGTCTGGGATATTCAGTGGGAGTGATCACAATTTGAGGGAGGATCATCATATTGAACCAGTTTACTCTTTCCCGCAGAGGCGATTAAGGTTTTGGCAATGTGTCCGCCATGCCATCTCTTCTAACAGAGGATCTAGGTTTGCTTTAGCTATCTTCTTTGATTCTGTGGTGTATATAGTCAAACACATTTGAAGTTTTTTGTTCTGATTTCATTGGCCATGACTCCAAATTACCTACGTGGCTGTTTTAGATAATGGCGAGATTTCAGATGTACATGGTTAACTTTGCTATCCAATAGGCTATTAACTTCATCCAGTCAGGTGAATAGAGCTGGGATGGTGTAGTCAATATCACAGGTAAATATTAACTTATCTCCAGCATGTGGTGCCATATACAGGGCATCAGTCTTTGAAGTTAGGCCTTTAATGGAGGTATTCTGATCATCTAAGTCAGTCACTCAAAAGCGAGGTCATAGAGCGATTGTGACAAGGAACACCCTAGTCTCATATATTGACACAATTAGGGAAAAATCAACAGGCATCCAATGACATTGATGCAAGAATCTGAAGTATTAGAAAAGGCTTCAACCGATGACATGAGCCTTTCTCCAAAATCAGAGTTTTGGAAAGGAATCACGAGTTTACCCTGCCATACATCTTCTCTGGTGAGACTGCACGTGTAGGATCTGTGAAGTTCTCTGGGAGTTTGTGCAGTCTGAGCAGTAATCCGGCATTTATAACACCTTTTCTAACCTTGACAAAGCCTAACTGGTTATTTTTAAGCAGATTCCTTATTGCGATATTCAAGCAAAAACCTTGGTATGCAGTTTTGCGTCTGCATATAACAAGGCATACAATAAGCAGTGTTGCGTAGCAGTTTGCTATGCAGTTCTGTAGGTTTGATACTTAAATGGACACTTTTTTAACACAGCTAGCTATTTCAATTACCTTGTTCAAGGAAAGCACAGCTCACCCGGCATTCCTTTCTTGCCCTCGGGCTCCCTCCACCCTCTTTTATCTGTTCACAGTAAGTGCAAAGAGGCTAACGGGAGATAGTGGAGATGATTTCGCTGCACTATTAAAATTGTCAAAGTCCTGTGTGTGAGTTCTAGGCAAGAAACATTCTCTCATTGTTCAAATAATTGAAAACTAGAAGTCTTCTGGATTATACCTGTATTAATCTAACTATATCCTGCCTGGCAAATACCAGTATGTGTGATTGTTTTTTTAAAGACTGTCCTGCAATTCCCTTCCTTAAAATGTAAGTTGTCAAATAATGCATAATTACAGTATTGCAACACTGCATTGTCTGCATGTTTTTCAGTATTGTATCTAAATCGCATAGAGTCAACTTTATTTCTTTTTGTTGGCAAAAGTTCATCATGTTGACAAGTGAACCCTTTCGAAAATGTACATGATCACCTGGCCAAATGCTTTTGATGGCAAACCTAGTTCTGCGACCTGCTGATTGCATAATCTGTGCAACTGCTGCTCAACCCCAGAGCTGATCTCAAATTCCTTGTCATAGTACCATTTCACCCTATTGCTTTATGCCAGCTCTCCTGAAAGTGAGATGGCTGCAAAACTGCAATATTCACCTCGTTTGCCCAGATGTCTGCCTGCTACATCATTCACTCTGCTTAGTTGCTTACTTTATTTCCCCTTACATAATTGATACACAAAGCGAATGAGGAGTTTTCACAAAGTAGTCCTCAATAGTTCTATACAGTCTGTCCAGCTACAGATCTACTGCTCTGAGTGCTAATAGAGATACATATCGCTTTCATGGCTGTGTAGAGCTGGGACGCTGTGGTTGTGCTTACCTGACCTGGGCTTGGGGACCATTAGCGGCCCTGCCCTCACCGTGAAAGGGGTAATTAACACTATATTGAACACGCTTGATATCAATGACAGGCAAGGGCCAGCTTGTCCACCTGAAGTTGACAATTACCCTCCCTGCCGCCAAACCATACTACATCTCAAGATATGACTTTCCTTTAACATTGTGAACATTTTGGTTTTATGAAACTTCTGAACTTCTCCTTACACAGCAAATGAAGGGTCAAGCGTACAATCTGAAGGACACTGATCTGTGCAACACTGACTGCACCCAGTCGCATAGAACCTTGCTTTGAAAAATGTTTTCTGAGCCTTTTTATCATATCTAATTTATTTTGTCCAATCATGCAGCTAACATTTACATTTTACAGACATCCATCGCACTAAGGAATTACTTCAGAGGTACATAGAAATGCTGTATTCTTGCTAATGTTATGTCTTGGGTACAAATAACTTCTGGTGAGATTTAAAATATTTGTAAAAAATTGCTAATCAAAAAAGTTTGCTAATCAAGACATTTTTCATTTGAAGATTCTGCTATTTAGTTTTTGAAAACGAATGTATGCCTTGAATAAAATATGAGGCGATAGCTTGGTCATGCAGCCTCAGGTTTTCCTATTCTGGGGCTCATTTTCTAAGCTTGCGGTACAAATGTAAGGTGTAAACGTGTTAGTCATTTACACCTTAAATTTACACTCCACTGCATTTTAGAGCCATGTGGTGGCAGCATGAGCAGAAATTTACATTTCTACCTTGCTTTCCTTCCCTGACTTCAAAGACAGGGATGTCATTTCACCAAAATGCCAGGGGTAGCGGAATTGACATCACACAACCCTTACCCTCTGATGAAATCACAGGAAGTGAAGTCATTTGACCCCACCCCAAAGTGACATCATGGGAAGTGATGGAACATGACCTTTCACCCCTTGACAAAACAGAAAGTGGCATCGAATAGCATTGTTTCTAAGTACACTCCGAAAGAATATGGTTACAATATCACTGTAAAGTGATATACATTTAGACAAGAATGTATCGCCATATGTATCATTAATATCAATGCATATAGGTCCATATTACCAAATTACTGTGAATGCAAGCAGACGTCTAAGGCCAAACGATAATGATGTGTTATTATATATTACCCAACCTGTGTTGGTACTCATTTATCAACCTCAGAAGGATAAAAGGCTGAGTTGACCTTGCTGGGAGTTGAACCTGCAGATCACACACACATTGCAGCAGAGAGCGCTCAACCCACTGAGCTATTTTACCAGCTATAGCTATCAGAAAACCAGCCACTCCAGAAACAAAGTGCACATGCTGCTGGCCACAGCCCAGGAACCTCAATATTTTTTTATAAAGGTGTTTTTTTAAGCGTAGCAATGGAGACCAGAGAGGTCGCAAGGGGGACCTGAGGGGTCACAAGTGCGACCCCTGGCGACCCCTAAATGACATCCCTGTTCAAAGAGCACATGGATTAAGGCTAACATGTATTTTAATGCTGGCTTTAAACTGATATATTTCTGTAAAATTCACCTGCATTTCGCACCTGCTAAACGCTCAGGGACTCGATAGGAATCCATTGTAATTGACATCTGCAAATACGAATTTGCAAGCAAGATTTTCCTTTGTTTTACAAAATGCAGAGTAAAATGAAAAAGTAAAGGCAATTTAGTTTGTTTTTACCCTTTCGTTATCCACTGTGCCTTGTAAATGAGCAGAATTGCATGCAGGGGACTCAATAGTACCTAAATGTAAATGTTGGAGGCCCCATTCATGCGAACTGCATTGTTTACAAAATGAGCGAGCCACTCTGTGTACGACTGTGATTTGCACTTGCTGTTGAGTTGGTGTCATTCCTCATTAGTATGCATCAGTGGCGTTTCTAAGGGGGGCTGACGGGTCTATAGCCCCGGCTGTTTTGGTTATAGCCCTGGATAGAAGCTCGGGGGCTACAACCAAAAGGAGAGCTAGCAGAGGGGTCCCAACAGTTCCTACATTAAAGTAGCCCCAGATCTTTTCCAGATCTAGCAACACCCCTGGTGCATTCTCTCTCAACACTTCCAGCAGTATCTTCAGAATCGGGGGACCGAAAGCGTTGCAGAAGCTCCATAGTACAACCATCAACATCAGGAGTTCAAAGTCTCATGAATATATGTGTATATGTCCAAAACCCCAAAATGATGAGCACAAATTTCTTGAAGGGAGAATTGACAATTTTCATTAGAAAAAGGTGACTTTTCTTCCTCTACTAACATAAGCAATGGTCATTTATCTATTTGTGTTTTATAATGCAGCAACTTTCAACAATGTGGTTTTATATTGTGGAGTTCGAGGAGCGATCAGGGAGCAGGGATGCGCAAATCAAACAATCGTGGTACATTGGAGAGCAGTGTACATTCCTATTTGACAATGACATCATGTAAATAAACTATGCGTCAAAGCAACAATAGTACACAGGTGGTGGAAGTTCTGCAAATTAAAATCAAGCATGTTTAGATTTAAACAGGGGCTTTGGAGCTGAGTTCAAAAGAGGGAAAACATAGAGGAAGTCGGTGTAGGTAGTGTTCTGGGTTTCCTTGTCACCTAAAATAATCCAGATGGTCAATTTTCTAGCAAGTGTGACTCGAACATGGCACATTTCGGAGTTCTCTTGAGCTTTTTGTAATTGTGTTCAGTTCTCGAGCTGGTGGGAATTTCATGCCACTTTTTTGCAGTGGACACTGAAAAAGATCCCCCCCTGTGGTGTTAAATTTAGGGGGAGTTACGACATTTTCACCGCAAATCAGCGAGATAGTGGCATTCTGAGGTACTTGGATCTTTTGTTACGCACGCATCTTTGGGTTGCGCACAGAACTTTCGGATGGATTTTGCTTGGCGAGGGAGCCATTTTAGTGCCTTGAGTACAAGCATGATGGTTTCTCTCTTGCAGAGGTTTCATACTTGTTTCGTTTATCATTTTTGGATGATGATTGAGGTGTTTGTTCTGGTCTTTAGTGAGGCCTACAAGCATGTTGTTGCAGTAATGGATCCGTTTCCATAGTATGTGAAGTAAGACGTGGGCATTGCGGGAGATTTAATCAATTTGTAGGTTGCTAGCATCTCAGTGTCAAGGATGAAGCCCAGAATTGTTTGTGAGTTGGAAGGAGAAGGGGGCCTAGGGTGTGTGTCCTTTAGGGAAGGGTGTGAGGGTTAGAGCACCATATATGAGGAGTTCAGTCTTTGAGCTGCTGCGGCAGAGGTTCTTTAGGAACAGCGCCAGTGTGCCACCTGGAGTTTGTTAAGGATCCTGTCATGAAGGGTGGTATTACTGTTTAGGTTCAAGGATATTTGTGGATCATAAGCATAGAGCTTGAAGCTCAAAGAGAAATGTTAAAACATGGATTCCATGGGGGGCTGATGCATGTGTTGAACAACCAGAGGAAAGTGCAGCTCCCACGGGACGCTAAGGTTGAGACTTGAAGGCCTAGATGTGAACTCAATTACTTTAACATGGATGGTGAGATCAATGAGGAAGAATCAGATACTTTTAGGGCGAGGTCTTTGATGGTCGTGGTGGAGTTACGTCTATTAATGAGTGCAATGTGATCCAGGATATTATGAGCTGCAGGCAGGTCTAGCAGAACGAGAGCCAAAGAAGAGTTGTTGTTGGTGAGAGCTTTTAAACATTTCTTCTCGTATAAAAGGAGATTTTCTTCTCTGCTACTGTATAGTTTGGAATCCAACAAGTTGTCATGTAGTGAATCAAAATATTTCACATAATTCATATAACTTCATTGTGGCATTTATTGCTCCATTATTTTTGCCAGGTAAAAGAAGCTCAATATGAGGTTGGTGTAATTGCTGTCAAGCAAGGTCGTTTTTAGTTTTAATTGCTCTCTGGAATGAGCTTCCGGCTAATCTTAGGCTGGAAAGTAACTATCTTTCCTTTAGAAAGCAGCTGAAAACATTACTCTTTCAGTAATCTGTTACAAGCTCAGCTTCGGACTCATGTTGAGTCCTTCTCTTCTCTGTTTTACCTAGTCCCGTGATCTCTTCAGTCTATGTGTTTCTGTCGCGCCCTCATGCTTGCGAGCTACGGCGCGTTATAAATATATAAACAAAAAAATAAAAAAATAAATAAGTGTGCCAGTGGGGGGGACAAGGGTGCATCTTTGAGGAGGCCTCAGATAATTAATACCTGTCCTGAAAGGTGAGTTGCAGATGAGGGAGATGGCAGGTGTTGAAGTGCTGGTTTGGGTCTATTTGACGTAATCATCAAATTTATATGACCTTCATTTTAGTCTAAAATATGGTGGGAGAACCCCCACAACTCCCCCCATCTCCCCTCAACCTAATCTATACCCTTACCCACCCCATATATATATTTAATTAAATTTGACTCAACAAAAGGTCAAAGAAATTTGAGCCAATGTTTTAGGTGAAATGTATTTATGTAGATTATGCTAATACCGTAGTGCTGACGTTGTCCTTAATAAAGGCTGCTGGTCAAGAGGGGAGCTGTCCGCACCTGAGGTCTGAAAGCCCTTTAAAAGCCAGCATATCTCAGAGGGAGAAGAGGGCCTGAAGTCAGGGAATACAGGGATGCCCTTTGTAGGCGTGCAGGTGGTGACATTATCCTGAATAGAGCGGCTTTCATCACTTGAAGCGTGGGCTAATTCTTTGCAGGTTCTTGTGAGGGTGTGACGTCAGTGGATATTTATGGTGGTGCACTCAATTCCTTGACTATTTTAAATTAAATAGTTCAGAGGAGATGTTAACGGAAGCGCTGCTCTGTACTGAAAGTACGCTTTTTTCTTTCTTTCGATCTGGTGCAATATCTTCTGGCCTGGATCTTCCAGGTTGTCTGTTGGAATTCTGGTCTACCTCTGTTTTCTCAGGTTTAGTAAAGTTCTCTCTGTGTTACGATCATCGTCAAACCAATTGTTTTCTGTCTTCTGGCGTCATATGAGTTTTATCTGGATGGATGGATGGCACTAGGATGTCTAGTGATATAAACCATCCATAAGGACATTTGGCTCCTGACAAGGATAATAAAAGTCTATATAGATAAAGGGTTGTTTACAGTGTACCTGTGTTATCTTTCTCACGGGTCGGAAGGAGATAATGGTGGAGTGTAAATGGCCTTGTTGCATGGGCTTAGGTGGGTGGTGCCACTTGCTAAGTATCAGCGCATGATCCGACCATAAAACCTGTAATATGGGATGCCATCTCGAGAGAAAAATGAGTTGAACCAATGACATCAATTCCTCTGTGATTGCTTGCATTGCCTGGGTGGGGAGAGGGGAGGCAGCCAGATTATCCACTGTATTTTAAAGCTGGTTGGCCTGTTTCTTGCAAGAGTACTCAAGCTAGAGATTTATGGTCACCAGAACCAGCACTTTTTCATACGCCTCCAAAACGCTGTCCAAATCTGGGTGTGAGCTATAGCGAGAAGGGTGATAGGTGTGTCATAGGTGTGCTGTTTTCCTAAAATACATTTGAAGGTTAATGATTCCAGGCACACATTTTGCCTGGTAGCATAGATGGAATAGACTTCCTGTCTGGTAGATAAGGGCTAATCGACCTCCAGGAATATTTGCTCATTTATTGGTGATAATCTTGCAGTTGTCTGCTAGCTGGTGCCGAGACTAGAAGTAAAGTTACTCATGAGCCAAGGTTTAGCAACGGCTAGTAGGTGACGAATGGCAGCATTCCTTTACACCTGACCTAGCCCTACCCAGGCTGATGTTGCAATCTTTCTGAGCATTGGTGGGGTTGGCATTTTATGGTTCATGTTAAGCTTGGTAATAGATTGGTTGTGTGGGCTGTGTCTGTTTTTTTCCTGTTTGGTTCTCTAGAAAGCTCTGGTAAAGCACTACTTGGCCCTCCGAGATTGGGGTGTCCTTGGCATAGGTGGAAATATGTCTTTGGTGGGGCTGCGTTATCACTGCTGCTGGACCTTTTACAGGCTAAGTCTGTGGGATTTACAGCAAAGGTAGGATGATTGGTGATGAGGGTAGGGAGGAAGGAGGATATGGCTAACAGGCTGGACATGTTTGGCATGGAACATGATCATTCTGTTGTTGTACATGTTTAGCATGATCTTTTTTAGGGAGCGGTTGAGGATGTTTGTTTCGCCCCAGAACCGACCACTGGTTAGGATAGGCACTTGAGAGGAGACTGTGGCTCCAGGGTTATAGTGCATTTATACATTTGTTCGTTGTAGTCGAGGATGTCTGCGACCCACCCTTAAACATTGTGAGCCCAGTAGCTATCAACGCAAGGGGTAATTGGGTACCATTCTTTTGCAGCTTTTCGCGCTGATACTTGCAGGCATATGGACGATGAAGTGGGAGGGAACATCTGAGATTTCTTAAGGTCATGGGGCAATCGAGTGGTAGGTGTTCAAGAGGAGGACTGAAAATGGGGCCAGGTGTAGAAGAGGGTCTGCTGGGTAAAGGCCCGGTGCAGATGAGGGAAGAAGCTAAATATACAGGGCTGGGAACAAGTAGCATTGTGAGGTATGTGGAAATGGAGTATTGGTCAAATGGACAGATTAAATTATATAAACTATAGGTATATAGAATAAATGCAATTTTTAAGCAAACAAACCCAGGGAAACGGCACTTTTATTTTTAAGGAACACTGACCCAGAGACAAGATGCAATTTTTAAGTAAACAGGCCATTTTTAAACCGACAAGTCTAAAGACAAGATACAATTTTAAAGGAAGCAGGCAAAGAGATTAAATCATGTCTTTAGTGAACTGACGTTGAGACAAGGTGCAATTTTAAGCAAAGGGGGCATTTTTAAATAACGTGCAATTTTTTAACTAAAAAGGCAAGAGTCAAGGTGTAATTTTTCAAACCAACAGCTTTCGAGAGAAGAAGCATTTATTTAGACAGCATGCCTAAAGACAACACGCAATCTTTAAGCAAACAGGCCCGGCCACAAGATGTAATTGTTAGGCCACCAGGCATATAGACAAGATGACATTTTAAAAGAAAGTAGGCCTAGCGGTTATAAACATTTTTGTTAGCAAACCGTCAGAGACACTTTGTAATTTTTAAGTAAACAGCCCTAGAGACAAGATGTAATTTTTCAAGGAAACAGTCTTAGAGAAAAAAATGCAGCTTTTAAGACCTAAAGACAAGATGTAATTTTTAAGACAACAGGCCTAGAAGCAAGTTGACCTTCTAAGGAAAGGAAGTCTAGACATAAGAGAACACTTTTTTTTTCTAAAAACAATAAGAAATACAGGCCTAATGATGGCTATCAATTTATTTGAAAACATGGTTAGAAACTAGATACAATCAGCCTCATTACAAGTCGGGCGGTAAGGGGTTAACAGCGCCGGTATAGGTGCCGGAGCCGTTAACCCCTTACCGCCCCATTACAAGGTCCCCTCGCGGGACCCGCTCTGGACGCCTGGTTTTACCAGACATCCTTAGCGGGTCCCGCGAGGGGACCAGCATGCTAACAACGTGCCCACCATTAACGGGCCCGTTGTTAGCATGCTCCCCAATCCCATTGAGCCCTACGGGGACTCAAATGGGAATGGAGATGTACCGGGTCCGGGTTTCCTGGATGGGGAAATACCGGGCCCTCCAAGGTCGGAATGGCCCGGTATTTCCCCATTCAGGGAACCCGGACCCGAGTTTGGAGGCAGCCATGAGGCTTGAGGCTTCACCCGGCAATGCTGGCAAAAAATGGATTTGTGGGCCTGCAACCACGTGGGATAGAAGAGCCAATCAGGAGCGCTGCCATGTTACAAATATAGCCATTTAGAGAGGAAAATAGCCAGCACAATGCTCATCAAAATGCAGGGATCTTTTTCAGCAGACGCCGAGCTCCACACTTAAGTGAGCAGATGTGTTGCTGCTGACTGCACCCTACAGGAGTGTGATAAGAGGCCTCCTGCTTCACAGGTCTATGCTGCCAAATTGAAAGGCCATCTGGCAACATGCGTTCATATTTTCCACTTAAATCAGATAATAGGGAAGAAGTAAAAAAGTCGTATCACAGAATAACATTTCCTTTCAACTTCTATTCAAAATCCTGATACAGAAGAAGAGGCAAAATGGGTCAGGGACACCTGAAGGGGCAGAAGAACAGGTACCGGTGTAATGAACAGTTAGAGGAATAATCACAAGTTTAGGAGTGAGGACAACTCTAGAAAATACAAGAGACGGAACCCCCTAGGCTAGTTTTCAACATCTCGAGATCATTCTCATATTGAGTGTTGGGTTCTGAACAAGGCATTTGGGGCCTCATTACGAGGTTGACGGTCAGGTAACACCAGTACTGGTATGCTTGCCGGTACTGTTGTTACCAAACCGGCAAACTTCGAGCTGTCCCACGGGTGCCTTACATTCCGCCAGGTCTGCCCAGGCGGAATAAAAGGCACCCGCGAGCACAGCATGCCTGTAGCACCGGAGGTTTATAGTCATTTGGTCGAAAACAAAAATGTTGAACGTCATAATGTCGAAAAAAAAAAGATTTTTTTTCAATACATTTCTTTTTCGAAATGGGGGGGTTCCCCCAACCCCCTTTTTTTTATTTTACCCATTTTTTATACTTACCAAACCCAAAAAATACATATAAATAAAAAAATAATAGAGTCTCATTACGAGTTTGCCGGTCTGGATACAACGGTACCAGTAAGCTTGCCGGTACTTTTGTATCCGGACTGGCAAACTCCAAGTTGAGGTCTGACCTGGCGGAATGAAAGGCACCCGCGAGCACAGCATTTTGGATTCACAGGCGCCATTGATAACGGTCGATGTGCATCCGGCTTCCCCATTCCCATTGAGCCCTACTGTGTTAGCGCCAGGGTTGTAATCTTTCTCACTGACAAATGTGTGATTTTTCAATGTACAAACACAGTTGGTCTATTTAAAATCATGAGGAACGTAAGAATAAAACTGTACTTTGACAAAATTGCACCAAAGTCCAATACAGTGATGAATGCAAAAGTTTTCTCTGAATTCTGAATATTGTGGACATTGGTGAAATGTCAAATTTGAGAGAAACTCAGGACGTAGACATCGACAGTGCTCACATATCTGCTTTCAGGTTTGTGTACCTAACATGCATTACAAATAAAATGTACATTTAGATCTCAGTCGGCTAAAGACAATGCTCTAAGTAGCCCCTGTTCCATTTAAGTTCTATATCTCCAGGTTTACTTTTATGGGCTACGCTAGGGCCAGACCCCCTCCTGCATGTTTGCTCTGAATGCACACCAGAGTCAGTAATTAAAGTTTGCTAACCTGTGCACGAGAAGCTGTGCGCCCTTTTTATTGGAACAATGACATGGTGCACCAAGTGTCAGCATGCGCACGACACCGCACAAGCCCTGGGAGGGGCGGTCAACCACAACAGTTACTTCATGCCATCTGTGGAGTGAACAAACACACGCAGACTTACAGAGGTGGAGGCGGAGCATAGAGGAATGGGTTAGTCAAGGAACTGTTGATGGAGGCAGTGGGAGGAAATTCCCAAACGAAGAGGGGTGGACAGCAAGGAACAGAGGTGGCATCAAATCCACAGCAGCTGCTGCCCGCAACCCTCGAAGAGACAAAATGCAAGGGATGCCGCAAGCCATGCTTGAAGAGACGCAACTGCAGTTGCCGAAGACTGAGAGCCCAGGCAGGGCCAGGGGAAACTGTGTGCCCAGAGACCGGCTGGTCAGAACAGGCATTCGGAATCAGCCTGTGAGCATGAGCTGCATCTGGCGTTGGTGTGACTAACTCCATGCCGCAGCTCCTGCCGCTTGCTTCCATGCTGCTTGATTTCAGGGATGCTGTAGGGGAACACAATGTCCTGGTGCTTAGGTTGTCCTGGTTGTATGGGGGACTAGAGTGCCATTTAGTGGCCTTCCTAGTATGGGGAAGGAAGGAGAGTACCCATTGATGGCACCCACAGTAGGCTGGCCGTGTGGCCCCTACCTGGTTATTCACTCTGTACAGGCCCCACTGGTGACTTGCTTATGAGGAGATCACCACAGCGTAGGCGAGCCAACCAGGGAATGGACTGGGAAGTGGGTGCCAGTTCAACACCACCCCTAGGAAATGCCAGGGGGTGTTGGAACACAAGACCATCGCACCTCTGGCTCCGCCTTTTTTTAGTTATGTGTGAGCAATGCCCGAATGGAGAGACATTCCGCACATGCACAGTAAAGCCAAGGCTCTGTGTGCAAGGCTGAATGAAGGGAGGCGAAGCAGGACAAGTGGTGAGCATTAGGGGACGAGGGGATTAGCCATAGCCCAACGTTGACACAGACTGCAAGGGAATTCTAACGGACTGGATACAATGTACAATTTTTAAGCAAATAGACCTGGAGGCAAGTATTTTCATGCAAAAAGAGATAAGGGCAAGATGGCTGGGGAATATGTGAATGTATGCTCACATTCTAAGTTTCCATTCTTGCAAAACCTCTCCGGTCTTGCCACTATCACTCAGATTGAGATGTGCTGAGGGAGGTTACGCCTTAGAGGTTGGGTACCTTGGTAAGGGTGTATCCTCAGGGTGCTGCCTACTGCAAGCCGGCAAACCTTGATCGTACAAGGTTGTAGACCCCCTGTGCAGGATTGCTGTTATGTAGCGGGTAGAGTCAGTGTCTACTTTGCAGCTATGTTTGCATGCAGTTAAGTATAATAAGAGGGGGGACCAAGTAAAATAATTGCTTTGTCTGGTGTTTTTCACACATTCCAAGGTGAGGTTTGCACTTACAGGTGATGCAACTGCACAATGCTTACTATTGGCCTCCATATGCTGTCATTCATTACTGTCAGGCATGTAACCATCTCCTGTTCTGGTAACTCTCTTTGGCAGCACACATGTACCTTCATCTCAGGAGGACCGGGGTGTGAGTGGTTTTACTGTACCCCCGCTACCATGGTGACCATGGCCCATCAGCAGGCCAATGTAAGCACACCAGGGCTACACTGGAGGCACTGCTGAGGTGGGGATGGTCTGAGCTACAATGGATGTGTGCATGGCAGCACGGGAGTTGTTCCCTTAGAATAGAACACTACTTACCCTACACTTCAGGGCGAAGTATTCCAGTACTACATCACTAGGGTTACTACAAATCATCTTTGGAGCGAACATGCATGCATGAACAAACCCACACATACAAATCCTCTTTAGTTCCATAATGCATCCCTTTTCATTTGTAGAGTGTATTATTATGATCACATTTCTTGCAGCTGAGATGGCTGTCTATGGCCTGTCCCACAGAAGAGGAAGCCATCTTGGCATGCATGTCCAGTGAATAATGGGTTAATTCCTCTCCCTGTGGGTCCAAGCAAAATGGCTAGTTCGAGGTAGCATTCCTGGAAGATGGTGAAGGAAACAAAATAACAAAAAAAAGTGGGAGATAGAGGAGGTGTCTCACCGGCAGTGCTGCTGCCCAGCTGCCTCTGCCAACAGGAGCCACAAGGCAGGCCCGAAGCCCCTTGGAGGAGTGGTCACCACAGCCGCTGGTGACTGAAAGCCTGGGCAAAGCCAGAGGAAATTGGAAAGCCGGAGTGAAGTGCCTCAAGACCAGGCCCTCCCACGATTCTGCCCATGAGTACGAGCCTCCTCCGACCTCGCGGAAGTGCCCAGATGAGGAGAACTCCATGTACGGATATTAAATGCTCTGCAGACTTCTTCTTCTCGATACGCATGAGGAGTGAAAAGAGAAAAGAAATCCCTACTGGAGCAAAAGTCGCAGAGAGGTTGAGGAAAGGAAGATTGACTTCCTTGATCTTACTATTCATTTGACTGACAATGGCTTGCTAACTAAAACATTTTGCAAAAGTACGTCTGTTAATGCTACCTTGCATGCTGAAAGTTGTCACCAAAAACACGTAATTAATAATATTCCAAAAGTGAATTTATCAGTGCGAGGAGAAACTGCTCACATCGACAAGACTTTATTGCCGAAAGTACTTTGATTAAATCTCGATTTTCAGCAAGAGGGTACGTTAATAATCGCCCCAATAAAACCGCAGAGACAGTCCGCCAGCTGAAGAGAGCTGAACTGCTCATTCCCAAAGTACGCACTACTAGACCAGCTGCCCAGAAAATTCAGCTTATTACTAGATTCAACTCAGATAGCTTTAAAGTGCGCAATATAGTGAACAAACATTAGCACCTATTGCATTTAGACCCTGATCTTGCAAATTGACTAGATCCTAAACCGATCATTACATTTAGCAAAGGCAAAACTCTGAAAAACAAATTATGCCCCTCGTTTATGGACCCACTCAGTCCGTCACCTACCTGGCTACACTTAGCCAGAGTCAATGGTTTTCTCAAAAAGGTGCCTGTTGCAACATGTGTAAATACGCATTTGAAACTCAAGTGGTTCCTTTTGGACCATTAGGCGAGCACAGTGTAAACTCCTTCATAAATTGTAACACAAAATTTGCGGTCTATTGCATCATCTGTATCTGTGGCCTTAAATACATAGGAAGTACAATTAGACCACTTAAAATCCGTATCAGGGAACATTTGGCAACCATTGGCAGCCAGGAAGCAAAATACCCTTTGGCTGTCCACTGGCAAGCACAGCACCAACTTGATAGTAAGGATCACATTCGCTTTGCGGGCCTGGCGAAAGCATTTTTGCCTCCACGTGGAGGTAATTTACAACTGAAGCTTCGCCAACTAGAGGCTCGACTTGCTGCAAATATCGTACTGTGTTTAATGGCTTAAATTCTGACCATGAATTTGCAGTTTTCTTATAAACAGGTGTTATGTTCTAGTTAAACCTGTTTGGTTTTGCGCAATTTAGGTGCCTGTGTTCCTCACTGTTCTGTTGTTCCTTTATAATGTATGTATTATGCCTTATTCTCATTGTGCAATTGCATTTTAAATGGTCCCGGACAGCGCGATCTCTGTACATCTTTCTGCCAAGGTCATTTGTACTTAATTAATTTGATGCCATGTTAGTTTGAGATTCCTCTCGCTTCCTTGATTATACATGGTTAATTTCTGGCCGCAGACACGTCCATTTAAGGACTTATTATCAATATCCACAATTTGGTCCTTTCACTTTGTCCGCTGACCTGTATGTAAGGCAATTTTTTTCCCCGCTATATTCTCTCTGTTCTTTATAATTATTGTTGTATCGATCATGTATTAAAATTGCCTCATGTATAATTAGCATCAGTACATCCAACCATCCAACACGAGCTGTGTATCTAAATTTAGTAGCCACAATTTTGCCTCCACTCCATTCTTTCAGTAGTAGCTTCCCTCACCCAAGATGGCGCCCTATTTCTAGCCACTATTGACTTTGCACCTTTCAATGTCTAGTTGTTCATACACCCAATCTCTGCCCCGTATGGTTTTAGACAACCAAGCATCCTTGTCAAGTCTTCGGTATAATAATATATGCTTAATTCTTTCTAGCGATACCTGCGATCCATAATTGTAACATGGTATCCTCGATAAAATTCTTAGGTTTTTGTTCGTGAATCCCAATTTGGTTAATTGCTGACAACGCCCCCCCCCTTTTTTTTCTCTAAACCTAGCCTCTGCCGCATCTGCGAAGCATTAGAGGTATGTCTTTATACATAAATTATTTTTTCAACACATTAAACGGTCTTTATTTTTTATTGGTCTAACTAATCATATGGTTACAATTTGCTCTTTCTGAAGCACTAACAGGCAATTTATGCCCTCGTGACTTGAAACCTGTTCTTCAAATACAAGGTACATTCTTTTCGAACTGGCCTTTACAGTTTACCGCAATTTGGCACAAAATGTTTCTGATCGCGCTGGACTCTGATTTCTACTAACTAATGCCTTGTTCCTTTTTCTCTCGATATTTTTTTGTTTGGTTCTTTTCTGCTTTTCGTATTTCCTTTTCAATTCTTGTGTACCATTTATTTATTTAATTACATATACATAAATATGCTGAATGTCCATTTATGGTATGTTAATAATGTTACTTTCAATTGAATTCTCTAATTGCTGTGTGTTTGGATCACTGCTCCTTGTGCCACCTAATATGATGTCAATGCTTTCACAAATGCTTCTTTCGTTTATTTTCCATTTGGATTCAATATGTGGCAATATTGCATATCCGATATCTTATTGTGAAATATCAGCCTCAGATGAAGGGCCGGTTAGGCTCGAAACACGTGTCAGGCTGATCGACCATCCGAAATAAATACAAGATTGTATTATAATCCTTGCATTTTTGGCACAGTGCGTTCTGGGAACATTCTGTTTATCTCCCTCAAGGTAGCTCAATACTAACTCCTTCTCCCATTGGTTGTTCTGATGTTCTAATGCCATGTGATATGAATACATCTATTGGTGCACCTCACCCTACCACCTATCAAAAAGAGCCCTCAATATCTACCACAGTCCCCTGTTCAGATTTTGCATCTGAAAAGCTAATGCACTTGCCACCACTTGGCTGCACTTCTTATTTATTGTATGTATTGTTTTTTATTTATTCTTTGTTATACTATGTACTGCACTTTCCCCTCCCCCATCCCCCGCAGTTGTGCGATCTCAGTGTCTCCTGGCCTAGTAAGATCGTTGTCTCTATCTTCCCTCTGTTCCCCCTCCCTTGCCTCGTCGCGCCTTGAAAAACTTGTGTATAGGCTAAATGCCATATCAAATCAAGGGGTAAACGAAGATACGTCACCATGCCTTTGGATTATCAGACCGAATCTGCTCAAAACACAGAGATGAGATGCCTACATTAGCAGATGCCGGGTTAGCCAATCATAACTAAAACAAGAGTACTTTTGTTAGCAGCAATGTACCTCGGCAGTCAGGTTGTGAACCATGGAAATCTCTCGGTAATACGTAGATGGCATGGCTAAGGGGAATATTCACGCATCAACTGTTTTACGCAGTGTCTTGCCATCTCTAAAAAGGACCCATATCCTTGAATGGGATGCCATTGCAGACTGTATTTTGATAGATTGTGTGAATTACCGACATTTCTCTCAAAATACGGTGGGCCTCATTACGAGTTTGGAGGTAGCCATGCCCTTAATGATGGCATGGCTATCCCCAAACTTGGGTCCGGGTACCGGTTCCCTGAATGGGGAAATACCGGGCCATTCTGACCTTGGAGGGCCCGATATTTTCTCATTCAGGGAACCCGGACCCAGTACATCCCCATTCCCATTTGAGCCTCCATAGGGCTCAATGGGAATGGGGAGTATGCTAACAATGGGCCTGTTAATGACGGGCCCGTTGTTAGCGTTCAGGGCTGCTCGCGCGACCCGCTAGGGGCATCTGGTAAAACCAGGCATCCTGAGCGGGTCCCACGAAGGGACCTTGTAATAGGGTGGTAAGGGGTTAACGGCTCTGGCACCTTAATGGCCCCGTTAACCCCTTACTGCCCTCCTCGTAATGAGGCCCGGTATCTTGCATTTAGAATGCTCTGTCATTAAAACTTTGTAAACGTACATTAATAGCAGCGACAATATTGATCGGATGTTATGCATGTGGACGTGTTCTTTTCTGCATGCCCTTTCTCGTGCATTTCTCTTATTGTTTTGTGATGACTGTGTATAGGCCTCTGTTTTTCTAAATGTGTGTATTCTGCTAAGAATGTTCTCATCCTTACTGTGGTCTTTCAGCACTTTGAAACCTTAGGGCAGTGGTCTTCAAACTGGGAGGGCTGTCCACCTAGGGTGCTCCAAAGGAACTCCAGGGGGGTTGGAGGGGCAGGTCTTTAAAAGGGGATTAAGATTACTGTTTTTAATATAAAAAAGGACTAAGGTGACTGCGTTTAATAGAAAATATAAGCAGTAATAAAACTGCTTATTTTTAAAGCTCCTGCCCCCCACCCCCCCGAACATACTTTAGGCCCATTAGGGGGGCCACCCCAAAGGTAGGGGGCCCAGAAACAATATTTTTACTCAAGTGGGGCTTGGTGTGAAAATGTTTGAATACCATTGCCTTCTGGAAATGCACACTCTACAAATAAATAAAGGCAAATACAAATCTATCCCAAGCCAGCAAGCATGCGTCTGGTGAGCTACACATTGAGGGGCCGATTCATGGAACAAACGTGCGCCGAAAATCTACGCGCAAGCATGCGCAAGCGGAAAAAAACAGGCGCACGCGCACGCGTGCGATTCATGGAAGTCCCTGCGCGTGTTCACCGCGGGATGTGCGCCAAACCCATGCATGGCGCACAAGTCACTGCAACATCGCGAAAGGCGTGCGCGACGCGCACAGTGAAAGCGCACAACCTCAGCGCACACACCAGAAAGTGGGCGGGACATGGGGCGTAACGCGCGGAATGGGGAACAACACGGGAAAATAAGGGCGTAACTGGGGATGTACTGCAGGGAAGCAGACGGAACGCCCACACGCACTCGAACCACACGTATTCATGGAATCGAATAGGGCAAAGCCACGCACAGGCAAAGACACGCACAAGCTGAAACACGGCCGCCACACGAAGGCAGGCGGTAGAGTCCCAGCGCATCAAAAAAGTGGCGCGCGGGAAGTCAAATACGCGATTGAGCGGGGTACGTGGATTTCAGGGGTGCGCGAGAAATTCTACACGCGATTGGCCTGGGTACGTGTATTACAGGGGTGCGCGAGAAAATCTACACGCGATTGGTCTGGGTACGTGGATTTCAGGGGTGCGCGAGAAATGCTACACGCGATTGGCCTGGGTACGTCTATTACAGGGGTGCGCGAGAAAATCTACACGCGAATGGGCTGGGTACGTGTATTCCGGGGGTGCGCGTGAAGTTCCACACGCGAATAGCCTGGGCGCGTGTATTTCAGGGGTGCGCGTGAAGTTCCACACGCGATTTCAGCAGAGTACGTGTATTTCAGGGGTGCGCGAGGAATGCTACACGCGATTGGGCTGGGTACGTGTATTACAGGGGTGCGCGAGAAAATCTACACGCGAATGGGCTGGGTACGTGGATTTCAGGGGTGCGCGAGAAATGCTACACGCGATTGGCCTGGTACGTGTATTACAGGGGTGCGTGAGAAAATCTACACGCGAATGGGCTGGGTACGTGTATTCCGGGGGTGCGCGTGAAGTTCCACACGCGAATAGCCTGGGCGCGTGTATTTCAGGGGTGCGCGTGAAGTTCCACACGCGATTTCAGCAGGGTACGTGTATTTCAGGGGTGCGCGAGGAATGCTACACGCGATTGGGCTGGGTACGTGTATTACAGGTGTGCGCGAGAAAATCTACACGCGAATGGGCTGGGTACGTGGATTTCAGGGGTGCGCGAGAAATGCTACACGCGATTGGCCTGGTACGTGTATTACAGGGGTGCGCGAGAAAATCTACACGCGAATGTGCTGGGTACGTGTATTCCGGGGGTGCGCGTGAAGTTCCACACGCGAATAGCCTGGGCGCGTGTATTTCAGGGGTGCGCGTGAAGTTCCACACGCGATTTCAGCAGGGTACGTGTATTACAGGGGTGCGCGATAAATTCTACACGCGATTGGGCTGGGTACGTGTATTACAGGGGTGCGCGAGAAAATCTACACGCGAATGGGCTGGGTACGTGTATTCCAGGGTGCCGTGAACTTTCACACGCGATTGGTTGAAATCCACGTGTGTTCTGTCATCACGTGCAATGAGGGATACACCCTCGCACGTCACGTCACAGACGCGCTCACGCGCTGAGGGCCTTTGGTCCAATGAAAATGCGTATGCGTGCAGACGCGCTTACGCGCTAAGGGCCTTTCCTCGAATTACACGCTGACGTGCAGATTTTTCACGTGCCAATTCACTCCGTATCAAGCTGGCCACGCGAATACACACGGAAGACCACGCTCCTGCCCAGAAGGCCGAATCACTGCCCCCCCAGTGCCCCGAGCAGCCTCCCACGTGCCATCTGCTGCTGCCTGCCTGCCTGCCTGCTGCCACCGTGCCCTGCCATTTGGTGCCTGCACATCAGCCATCTGCAGGGGTCCAGTTGCTGTGTCCACCCCTGCTGGAACAGTAGACTCCCGACTGGGATACCATCGCTCCACAGCCCAGCCCCAGGACCCAGTTGCCCACCCACGCCTGCCTCGGGGGTCGCCATGTCGGGGCAAGCACCATCTGAGACCAGTGACGACCCCCAGCCAGAGAGGCAGAGGGCCACCAGTTTCAGTGAGAAGGAAGTTGGTGTCCTGGTGGAGCATGTCCTGGGGCATTATGATGCCCTCTTCGGAAGACCACGCGCCAACAAGGAAGGACGGGAGAGGATCTGGGACGATGTAGTGGTTGCCATCAACGCGGAGGGGGTGGCAACCCGCGACATCAAGCACATCAAGAAGCGCTGGGAGGACTTGAGGTCCAGGACCCTCAATAAGGCCCGGCGCCTCGCGGAGGGGGGCCGGGCACGCCTGAGTGACATCCAGATGAGGGTCCTGGAACGCGTAGACCCAGCGCTCCACGCCCAGATCCTTCTGAGGCAGACCCATCTGGAGTTGGCCGGTAAGTGGCCAAGCATTGCTGTGTGAGACAGGGCATGTTGCAGTGTGCTGGTTGTCTGATACTTGCCTGTATGTGTGACATAGGCCATGTACGTATGTGTGTGTGCAGGGACATCATGGTCAGGCATGTGAGTACAGTGATGTGTTCTATTGCAACATGGGGGGCTCTGTGCGGAATGGACACATGGAAACATGGCAGTCTCTGTTCCTGGACATGGGTGGGGGTGAGGGATGGGTGCTGGTCCCATGTACACGTATGGTGTCCATGTGTGTGTGTCTGACCTGCGTGTCTGTGACTTGTCACCGCCATGGATGCATGACACATGTCTGTGACAATGTTCAGATTCACTGATGCAGCCTAGTCATCCTTGTATCCACTGCGTCTGTGGTGCACGAGGCCAGATGTATGGAGCTACGGTGAGGTGTGTGCATGTGATGGAAAGACCCATGATGCATGTGAGTTTGAAACCAACATTGTATGAATCATGAGTCCCTTGGTCATGTATGCCAATGTCCATGGCCTGCCCCATGCCTGTTACTGTATGTGTTTTGCCTGCACTGACTCATGTGTTGTGGAGGGACATGATGGGAGTGATGTATGACAGTGCCACTCATCTGCTGTTGCTTCCTGTCTAGGGGACCATTGTACAGTACCCTGATGCTTGTGTTCTATGTCTCCCTCTACACAGTGGCAAGTGAAGAAGAGGGCGGAGAAGGCGCTGTGGAGCAGAGCGGCGGGGATGCCGCCACGGCTGCAGCGGAAGGGGTGGGTGAGCCCCCACAGGGGCTTGCACCGGCGGAAGACGGTGTGGAGACATCCAGGTTGGTGGTTTCCACAGAGGGGGAGGAGGCCGCTACTGAGCCACACATGGGGCCTGGTGGGGGCATCCCCGCTGGTGCAAGTGGTGCAGTCCAGGGCCAGGGGCAGGAGGCAGCACAGGTCGCCGTGGAGGTGCCTGTGCATGTCACTGTCCCTGACACTGTGACTGCACCACCATGCACCAGCAGGGATGCCCCATCCCAGGCCCGTCCGCAGGTAGGGGAGATGTCCATGTCATCTGACACTCCTCTACCTGCGGATGAGGGGACCCCTGGCCGTGTGGAGAGGGTCCTGATTGGTGTCGCGTTGCGCACGGCTGGCATTCGTGATGAGGTGCATGCTTCCCGGGAGGAGCATGCACATCATCACGAAGAGCACCGTGCGTACGTGAACCATTTGGGAGCCGCCATGGTCGGGGGTTTCCTACATGTGTGTGGCCTTCTGGCGACCCTCTCCTCCTCTGTGGGGGCTATGCGCCAGTCGTGCTCCATGCCGTCTTCCGGCCCAGATGCCACCAGGGCCCCCTGTGGACCTGCCCCGACCAACGCAGCCAGCTCGGTGGGGACCCCATCCCTGCCACAGTCGGGAGTCGAAGGTCCAGCAGGGGTGGACACACCAGCAACTGTCCCCCTGCAGATGGAGGATGTGCCGGCATCATCTGGCAGGGCACGTGCACGACGGCATCGGTGGATTCCATCAGCCTGGATGCCGTCGTGCTGGCAGAGGCAGTGGCGTCGGAGGCAGCAGCAGGCTCGACGTGGGAGGCATCATGGCTCGGGGCCATCAAGATCAGAGGGGCAGGCATCGGCCGGAGGGCAGGTGAACCCTGGGATGGCAGTGTCTTCCGTGTGGGAGCAGTTGGTCCAGCGGATAGGTGCGGAGCGGCAGCGGGCGGAAGAGGAGCGGCTCACCATGGTCAGGGCAGAGTTCTCTATGCGTCGGGCGTTGAGGCGGGCAGAGTGCCTCGAGGAAGCTCGCAGGGAGTTTGAGGTGGACACGGGGTTGTCCCTGCGAGACCTCGGGGCCAGGACAGAGTCCCGCCTCCGGGACATCGACATGGAGTTCGATGATGCCCTGGCCGGCAACATCACAGAGTGAGCCGCAGGACTTGCCCGCTGCCATTGTATATAGTTCTTTAGTTAGTTAGTGTTAGGTTTCCTTTATTTTTTAAGTTTTTTTTGGACCGCTCGGACAATGGCCACTTTTCTGTATATATTTTTTTCATTAGTTAGTAGTAGTAGGTTTCATTTATGGTGTTGGGCTCATGGACCCTGGGATCTTCTTGTACATAGTTTGATGTTTGGAAAACATTTGTTGGATTTATATTTCCGTTCACCATGAGGCAATGGTTTTTCCTTATTTTTTCCCCCCATTATTTTGCTTTGGACTACATTAGTTTTTGGATTCCTTTCTTTTTTTGTTTTTTCTATTAGTTCTCGGACACGGACCATTAGTTTTGTCATCCCCATTGTTGTGTGTTTTATTTCTTTACTTCATTTTCATCTTTAATACATATATTTATAACTTACATTTGTGGTATTTTCTCATTGGTTTCATGCATGTCATGATATGGGTTTTGACATTCACTTGCACCCATTGTGTATGTGTGTGTGACGGACATGTGTTCATTTACATACTTGCCATTGGGGTTGTATCATGTAATTGCATCTACTATGTGGGTGGATGCAATCCTTGGCTGGGTGTTTGTGCTGGGTATGCTGCCCATTACTGCCATGATTGCGTTTCGTCAGGACCTGGGGGCAGGGGGACATGAGTGGGGGCCTGCTGGCAGGTGCCCCACAGTGCTGGGGGGTGGAGGTGCAGGGGGACATGAGTGGGACATGGTTGGGGGCCTGCTGGCAGGTGCCCCACAGTGCTGGGGGGTGGGGGTGCAGGGGGACATGAGTGGGACATGGTTGGGGGCCTGCTGGCAGGTGCCCCACAGTGCTGGGGGGTGGGGGTGCAGGGGGACATGAGTGGGACATGGTTGGGGGCCTGCTGGCAGGTGCCCCACAGTGCTGGGGGGTGGGGGTGCAGGGGGACATGAGTGGGACATGGTTGGGGGCCTGCTGGCAGGTGCCCCACAGTGCTGGGGGGTGGGGGTGCAAGGGGACATGAGTGGGGGCCTGCTGGGGGGTGGGGGTGCAGGGGGACATGAGTGGGACATGGTTGGGGGCCTGCTGGCAGGTGCCCCACAGTGCTGGGGGGTGGGGGTGCAGGGGGACATGAGTGGGACATGGTTGGGGGCCTGCTGGCAGGTGCCCCACAGTGCTGGGGGGTGGGGGTGCAGGGGGACATGAGTGGGACATGGTTGGGGGCCTGCTGGCAGGTGCCCCACAGTGCTGGGGGGTGGGGGTGCAGGGGGACATGAGTGGGACATGGTTGGGGGCCTGCTGGCAGGTGCCCCACAGTGCTGGGGGGTGGGGGTGCAGGGGGACATGAGTGGGACATGGTTGGGGGCCTGCTGGCAGGTGCCCCACAGTGCTGGGGGGTGGGGGTGCAGGGGGACATGAGTGGGACATGGTTGGGGGCCTTCTGGCAGGTGCCCCACAGTGCTGGGGGGTGGGGGTGCAAGGGGACATGAGTGGGGGCCTGCTGGGGGGTGGGGGTGCAGGGGGACATGAGTGGGGGCCTGCTGGGGGGTGGGGGTGCAGGGGGACATGAGTGGGACATGGTTGGGGGCCTGCTGGCAGGTGCCCCACAGTGCTGGGGGTGGGGGTGCAGGGGGACATGAGTGGGACATGGTTGGGGGCCTGCTGGCAGGTGCCCCACAGTGCTGGGGGGTGGGGGTGCAAGGGGACATGAGTGGGGGCCTGCTGGGGGGTGGGGGTGCAGGGGGACATGAGTGGGGGCCTGCTGGGGGTGGGGGTGCAGGGGGACATGAGTGGGACATGGTTGGGGGCCTGCTGGCAGGTGCCCCACAGTGCTGGGGGGTGGGGGTGCAGGGGGACATGAGTGGGACATGGTTGGGGGCCTGCTGGCAGGTGCCCCACAGTGCTGGGGGGTGGGGGTGCAAGGGGACATGAGTGGGGGCCTGCTGGGGGGTGGGGGTGCAGGGGGACATGAGTGGGACATGGTTGGGGGCCTGCTGGCAGGTGCCCCACAGTGCTGGGGGGGTGGGGGTGCAGGGGGACATGAGTGGGACATGGTTGGGGGCCTGCTGGCAGGTGCCCCACAGTGCTGGGGGGTGGGGGTGCAAGGGGACATGAGTGGGGGCCTGCTGGGGGTGGGGGTGCAAGGGGACATGTGGCTTGGCTGGGGGGCATGCCCATGGTGGATGTGCTGCCTGCGGGACATGACCAGGGGTGCAGGCTAGTCCCCTGTGGTGTGGGCTGCCTGCAGAGGTCGTGGAGGGGGTAGAGGGGAGACCTGGGAGGACCCACACTGGCAATTCACCTCTTCAACTTCCCGCACACCCACGTAATACACTGCCCCACTCGCACAGGCCCAATCGCGTGTAGAATTTCTCGCGCACCCCTGAAATCCACGTACCCAGGCCAATCGCGTGTAGAATTTCTCGCGCACCCCTGAAATACACGTACCCTGCTGAAATCGCGTGTAGAATTTCTCGCGCACCCCTGAAATACACGCGCCCAGGCTATTCGCGTGTAGGATTTCTCGCGCACCCCTGAAATCCACGTACCCAGGCCAATCGCGTGTAGAATTTCTTGCGCACCCCTGAAATACACGTACCCTGCTGAAATCGCGTGTAGAATTTCTCGCGCACCCCTGAAATACACGCGCCCAGGCTATTCGCGTGTAGAATTTCTCGCGCACCCCTGAAATACACGCGCCCAGGCTATTCGCGTGTAGGATTTCTCGCGCACCCCTGAAATCCACGTACCCAGGCCAATCGCGTGTAGAATTTCTCGCGCACCCCTGAAATACACGTACCCTGCTGAAATCGCGTGTAGAATTTCTCGCGCACCCCTGAAATACACGCGCCCAGGCTATTCGCGTGTAGGATTTCTCGCGCACCCCTGAAATCCACGTACCCAGGCCAATCGCGTGTAGAATTTCTCGCGCACCCCTGAAATACACGTACCCTGCTGAAATCGCGTGTAGAATTTCTCGCGCACCCCTGAAATACACGCGCCCAGGCTATTCGCGTGTGGAACTTCACGCGAACCCCTGAAATACACGTAGCACGCTCCCCCAGGCCCGATCGCGTGAAGAAGTTCACGCGAACCCCTGAAATACCCGTAGCACGCTCCCCCAGGCCCGATCGCGTGAATCAGTTCACGCGAACCCCTGAAATACAAGTAGCCCGCTCCCCCAGGCCCGATCGCGTGAATAAGTTCACGCGAACCCCTGAAATACACGTAGCCCGCTCCCCCAGGCCCGATCGCGTGAAAAAGTTCACGCGAACCCCTGAAATACACGTAGCACGCTCCCCCAGGCCCGATCGCGTGAAAAAGTTCACGCGAACCCCTGAAATACACGTAGCCCGCTCCCCCAGGCCCGATCGCGTGAGTGACTTCACGTGAACCCCTGGAATACACGTAGCCCGCTTGCCGTGCTGGTACAGGGTTTGCGCAGCCCTTTGCGCTGGATTGGGGATTTTGATGGCTTTTCCCTGCGCGGAAGGCGTTCTTGGGGGCGTAACTGGCGCTGCTGCAAGGTCGCTGCGCCACTATGCGCCACGGCTGGTTTTGGTGGCTGGAATCCATGAATACGCTGTGCGCGGAAATGGGTTTTGGCGCACGCGGCTGGCGCAGGGATTCGCACGCGCACACTGTGCGCCAGCCGCGTGCGCCACTTGTGCGCCGAATTCTATGAATTGGCCCCTAAATTGACAATGGTTATGAATACAGATGACATCATAGGTAAAAAGGCGTGTAAGCCTTCCCCAAAACCTTATTTTGACCATATTACATGCATGATTGTTTTTAAGTGTGGATGACGATAAATAATATAGTGCAATCCCACTCATTCCTTATCATGTTACACATGTTGACAGACGCAATGTGCATGTTTAACCTTCATTTTAATGTTCACTTTATTTTTGTTTAGAAAGCATTTTAATTGTAAAACATAAGAAGATGTTTTGTTCCTTTAATGGCTATAACAGGCTCATTTGTAGTCCCATGTAAGTGTAATCCTCAGGTGCAAAACATGTGCTGACACAGCTGATGACGACAACGATGGGATATTTAGCCGATTTACCAGTGCATTAATGCCATGGAGTGACCAGTGCAAACACAATGGCATGCCACTGACTGGCGAATGCAATAAATACATTTTATAATGTTTGATCTGTGTACATATTGGTGCTAAATTGCCCCTCCGCATCCATCGGCAAGATGTATGTAATATGGCCTCAATGTTTTTTAAAAAAAATCAACTATAAACTATAAACATTCTTTCAAACCACTATTAAAGCCATCAAGCATCTTAATATAGCTATGGCGTCAAATAATGATCATATATACTTATATATGTTCAAAATGCTGCCATTCTCATGCCAGAAAGTTTGAGCTGCACTCTCCACACTCTCCACAGTGTTGGTAAGGCACCAATCAAATCCAAATTGGAAAAAATGTTTACGTCCAAGTCCACACTTCGTTTTCCAAAATAACCTTCCTTTATTTTTTAACAGGGAAAATTGTAATCTTCACCAAACACATGGTAATCCTTTAAAATTCAAACGACCAAAATACATGGGTCCTCCCAAGTGCAACAAATAATTTGCTGAGGCGTTATATATATATGTCATTCTCTAAGGATGTCTGCACATTGGGGAGATGGAATATGCACAGTCAGCTTCACCCTGAATTCTGGCTTCTCCTCCTAGCTGTTTTATCGGGTTGAGAAGCTCTTCTGAATTTAACCCCAAGGATATGACTCTATGAAAACTGAAGGGGCAGATGTTGGTGGCCCACCGATCGCACACAATGTGACCTGCTTGGGTAAGAAAGCAGACAGAAACTTGAATGACTGCCCAAGACTCTAATTCTAATTTATTGGCCTATAAATTTGTACTTTGCCAATTTTGGCATGTTCTGATTTTGAATGCTCGGATCAATAATTTTGAAGCAAAGTTAAATTACAAAGCTGAACTGCTTGGGACATAAGCAGCAAACAGATTTCAGATGACTTCACCCTGAGACAATTGCTTGTGGGGCTACAAATTGCCATTTTTAAAAAATTTCAAAATTCCAATTTCTTTCACTGTTTCAATATTTTGGGGGCTAAAATAAGCCTTTTTTTAAAAAAAAATTGTAACATTTATTTTTCTTTTCCACTGAGATTAGCATGGTACAAGTTTTGGCACAGCATCCACACATACATAACCTATGTTGCCCCTTATTTTTCTTTGGCCAGCATAAGTAACGGCATCAAAGCACGGAGAAAGGGCATGAAGAAACCTAACAGGATTTAAATAGGTTCAATTACAATCTTTTTGATCCATAGCTGTAGATCGCTTTTAGGTTGTGTTTAGATATCTACCCATGGAAGGCATGGCATTTTGACAGAGATTTTAACACTTTCCACTTAATGGGTTATTCAGATGTTGGGCTGCGTAGAATCACCTTCACCCTGGCTTCACAATTCATACAATCACAAATGTCAGTATGATTTTAACTTTTACTGTGCCACAGTGTCTACACAAACATTGTTGACAGTTGTAGTTTTTTTAGTTTTTTATTGTATTTGGTTTAAAAACATGTTTTTACAGCAATATAATCTTAATTGAAAAGTAAGAACATTATGCAAATAAAACACATTATACACCAATCGACTACCAACCAAACACACAATTCATTGATGATAAAAAAAATCTGAAACTTGATAGAAATTCATACAATAAACAGGCTGAAGGATCGTGTGAAAGGCAGGCTACGAAAATGTGGGTTAAAATGTTAAGCTCAATTGATTTTCTAAAAGCCAACAAAGCCAGCCCATCAGAAATGATCTGACTGCCCAATCATCTCTGACATAGATTTTCCTCATTACACCAGACAATGGGGGTCATCACAAGTTGGGCGGTATCCCAGCGGTAAATCTGCTGGGATACCTACCGCCCAATGCAAATAGCGTTATCGCAACTTGGTCCTGCGCTATTAGCGCTGGATTTCAAGTTGCGGTAAGGCTGTAAATCCCCATTTCTGCCAGTGTCCATAGGACTCTATGGGGAAATGTTTGGTGCTATTAACACTGCCAATAATGCTGCGGTAATAGTGCTGCAAATGGGCGGTATGGGGGCAGATTTATCTCCAGCTTAAAGCTGGAGGTCATTTCAAAAAAGATAGCAGGCACTCCTCTCCAGAAAGAACATGGCATGATAACCTGTTCTAAGATGAGAGTTTGCAGCACACGCTTTTTGCTCACTGTACCTTTCACAGATGGGAAATATCCATTTGCATATCAGTCTTTGTCCCGCCCACATGGGCAGTCCAGCACAGAAATGCTATGGCAATTCCTCTCTGAACAAGAGTACCAAAAGCAACCCCATACACGTGTTTCAGCCTTGTTGAGCCTCATCAGTGAGGTGAAGCTGTGCCTCTCAGCACAGTGAGCAGGGAGTCCACGTCTGGTTGCTCCCAGGTAACTCAGGGTGACCAACCCAAGTTCCTTGCAAATATTTCAAAAAAGGAAGCAGGTGCTCCTCTCCAGAAAGAACATGGCATGATAACCTGTTATGAGATGAGAGTTTGCAGCACACGGTTTTTGCTCACTGTACCTTTCACAGATGGGAAATATCCATTTGCATATCAGTCTTTGTCCCGCCCACATGGGCAGTCCAGCAGCGAAATGCTATGGCAATTCCTCTCTGAACAAGAGTACCAAAAGCAACCCCATACACGTGTTTCAGCCTTGTTGAGCCTCATCAGTGAGGTGAAGCTGTGCCTCTCAGCACAGTGAGCAGGGAGTCCACGTCTGGTTGCTCCCAGGTAACTCAGGGTGACCAACCCAAGTTCCTTGCAAATATTTCAAAAAAGGAAGCAGGTGCTCCTCTCCAGAAAGAACATGGCACGATAACCTGTTATGAGATGAGAGTTTGCAGCACACGCTTTTTGCTCACTGTACCATTCACAGATGGGAAATATCCATTTGCATATCAGTCTTTGTCCCACCCTCATGGGCAGTCCAGCATCGAAATGCTATAGCAATTCCTCTGTGAACAACAGTAAAGCTGGAAGTAAATCTCAAACTTTCCACCCAAACTCGGGATTGGGCAGAGTGGTAATGCAGCAGTAATAGCGTTACCACTGCATTTTTACCACTCCACCCAACCTGCGATGAGGCCCAATGTCCATTAAAGAGTTTCCTCCGATAGATATTTTTCTGGTTATTGAGTGCGCTACAGTACAGTACCAAATGTTTTATTTTTTCATTTGATTCTCCGTTCAAACAAAATCTACAATAGGCCTTCTTGGTTGTTATCATTCCTCTCCTCAGAAGAACATCCTTAGTTGACAACAGATTCCACCACAGTCTCATCAAGATTGACCTATAATAATGGTTTGGAAACTGCAGTAAAAAAGCAGAAATTGTCTTTTTTTGTGGTCATGGACTAGATGGTTCATAGACAAATATCCATGAAAACATCAATGGTGTTTATCCAATCTCTGTCATAGAGGGTGTTTTTAACCCCATCCGGGTTACATAACAGAGTCTCTAAATACATGTTCAAGTCACCCAATATTTCTTCACAAGTCGATCTTATATGACAAACAAAATTAATCGTCCCACCATTCGGACAGACATAGTCCATGCAAAATGTCATCTCTTTATAAAGAGAATCGGAATAGGGGGAATCAGGCTATGAAAAAGTGATAATAGTCTCCATTGGGAATTAGAACAAAGCAATAGAAGACCTAGTACGAATCTTATTGCAGAGATTGGTACTGCATTTGGTATCTTCAGAAGTCCACGCCACACTAATCCTTCTAATAAAACCAACCATTTTACGGCAGTATCCAAATAAAGTTTCATTCCATAAATTATTTTGGGAACAACTTTCCCCTTAAAAAAATGAAGTACGGGTTTGATTGTAAAACGACCATATTTCTGGTCAACCTTTACCCTTTGCATGGATAATGCCTTTGCCGTTTGTATTAGTACCTGCTAGAGATTATAGCACATTGGCTTGGCCGAAATATAAAAGACAAAATAGGTCATACTCAATGAGTTTTCAAGCATAGTATTTTCAAACGACCATGACTGTGAGCCACGTTTCCTGCCCTTTGACAATGCCAGGATCTTAGTCTTGGTTGGGTTAATCAGTAGCCCATTCTCATTTGAATAAGAAGTAAATGCTCACAAGAGCCGCTACAGGCCCACCAAAGAATTGTCAAAGAGAAGGAAATCACCAGCATAGGCTAACAAGGAGATTTTCAAGTTACCCAATTTTGGAGGAATCAGGGCTGCAGGAAACAAAAAAACATTGATATCTGAAACGTAAAGATTAAAAGGGCAGGGTGCCAAAACACATCCCTGTCTTAAACCTGAGTTTGTTTCCATTCTTCTTGTTCAGTCATACCCTAATACCTGTATTTGCATGGAGCCTTATTATGAGGTTCAATAGCCCGGTTGGTAGTCCCCCCTCATTGAGTTGACCCACACCAATTTCTGAATTGCTCTCAGAGCAAGACCATTAATATTGGTTGAGTGGCCCTTTCTAAACCCAGTCTGATTTTTGTGTAATCTATGGGCACAGCTAGCCCATGCCTCCAAATGTTGAAGTAGAAGCGATGCGAAGATCTTGCTGTCCACATCAATCAAAGAGATTGGATGATAATTATTTGGTTCGATCCTAGCATCCCTCTTAAAAATTGGTAAAACATGGGCGCCCTCCCAAGATTTCGGATAGGTACTTAGGGCAACAATGCTCCTAAATAACATAGTCAGAGCATTTGCCCACTTAACTGGGTACGCTTTTAGTGTATTATTTGTTAAACCGTATGGGCATGGAGCCCTCGACATTTTGCAGCTTTTGATAATTTTAAGGACCTCTTTGACTTCAATTGGCATAAGCCACTGTGAGTCACCCAACACAATCTGACAAGCCGCATCGTCCATCCTCAGTGTGTATAACTCTTAAAATAAATGAACCCATACAGGTTCAGGGACTGTGTTCAATTGGCTAATAGCGTTTTTATTATCCTGAGAATTCTGAAAAGCTCTCAAGTCCTTTTTTAATAAGGTCTTGTAATATGAACTCTGCATCCCATAGATAACTAGATCACTTAGTAGCCCCTATAGAGCTCCTCATGGTACGCTTTACTGTAGCCAACTGCTCTTCACAAGTATGTATATGTGTGTTTCCCCACAGTCATGGTCCTTGTCCTGGGGTTACTCAGTACCTTATTCATCAACCCATCCAAAAAGGAATCAAACTGTGCTACATTAAAAACCTCCATCTTCCACTCTAAACCCATAGTATTCATTACCTTGCCAAAATTAAGATTTAAAATTCCGATGTCATGCAGCGACCAACGGTTATGTTCCTTCCAGCATTAACAATCATATTCTTGGGACCCAGACACACATTCACACACACCTTGAACTGGGCCTTTAGCATGCTATGGTCACTCTACCTATTTTCTATCATTTGAAAATCAAATCTGAGTAAAGTTCAAGAAGCAAAGGCTCCACAAAAATATAATCCCCACAAAAATATAATCAAATATGGACTCACTTCTCCCTCTATGCCAAGTTGGTTGTAGGCCTGTACCCTGACACACCCTCTCATTCAACATGATTAACTCAATTGAATCGAAACCTAGGGCCCACTTCCTGTCTGCTTCAGATTTAAAATCACTGGCTTGGGAACACTATTGGACCAAATCCTGTAGCAGCTGACTGCTCCGAACCTGAATCAATCAACTCAGAAGCAGCACTGGGGGTTGGTTCAATTTGGGTTGCTGTGGTAAAGGTGTGGAGCATTATGGTTGGGTAGATAGTGATCATGTTTCCTGAAACTTTCTCCTCCACACCAGGATGAGATTTTGCTTCTGTTTGTACCCCCATTTTGCTATGTATACCTATTTTCAGTGATGGTATTAAGTTTAAATACGAGGGGGTTTGTGTTCCTGAACCACGGCTCACCATACAGATCACTTGGTTCACTTCAGTTTGGATTCCTTTATCATAAATTAAGTGGTACGTTAATTGGGTAACCCTAAATATCATCACCCCTGTAGGAGTAGTTCTGGGATTGGGGCTGAGGTCACATTGTACCTTAACTTTCCTCCAAGACGGGAGTCATAATTCGGGGAATCTGTTTACTCTCAAACTGAGCCCTAATAATGGATTCTGTTATTTTAATATTTCTCAGATATTTATGAGAGGACACAGTTCTTCTTTTGGGTTGTTTTTGGTTTTTGGGTTTTTTCTGTCAAGGGGACTACATTTAGAGGAGGATTGTCAGTTCCCTGCAACCTCCCCCCGAGACCTCAATACATTTTGGTATCCTTCAGCAGAACCAAATTCTACTTCTACATCATTTCATCATCAATTTCTGGTTTCAACGTCACATCATTATTAGATACTTTAGAGGCAATTAAAGTACATACATTTCCTCTTAAATCATGAAAGATGATAATTGGTGTGGTGCTAAGAACCCTAATTGCAGACTCTTTGGGTTGATTCAAGATCAAAGGGCAATCAGTCATATGGAGTAACTTGGGACAGAGTAAGTTGGGGGTTAGTTCCAGGTCTTCCAGTTTTACATTAATAGCACTTAGCATAATGGTGTGAGCTTTTACTTCATTCCAAATATTGTCCTATAAATTGATAAAAGAGCTGAGGACCATATTAAGGGCGAAAATGGGAGAGAAGTGTGTCTTATTTGATCATTGGCCTCTGTTAAAGTATGGTGAATTGCTCCTTCTTCCAGGTGGTGCTCATCCTCCAAAGGCATCACTGATGATAAGTTACCTGAACCAAGGTCATAAGGATTAATCAAGTCGGTTGGGGAACCAACATGCGAAGCATCACAAGTTTGTTGGACCACACTCTCGGCCACACATTGGTCGTTAACCACAAATGCTGAGTCTGCATATTCTATAATACTGAGGTCCGTCAGCCCGTTCATTTGAGAGTGGTCAATTGTGGCCAGTCACCGGATTGGAAACACCATTCTGACTTCCGTGCTTGTGCCAGTAGATCTTGGGAAAAAAATCAGTAATTTGTTTTCCCGTAATGGGAGACAAAATTGCCTGAGCCTGTGAGTTAGATTGGGGAGCATTTCTTTTTTTTGGGAGACTCTCTAGTTCTCCTTAATAACTGGCCTTCTTAACCGGCTTAGTGTTTCCTTTTCTTCAGAAACATGTGATAGAGTTGGTTGTTCATCACCCAAATTATGTAACAAAGCAGCTAGAGTTTTGGCTTCCTGATAGACCAAGCCTTTGTCGTATGAAATTGCACCCCTAATCTCTGCATTCAGACTATTAGCAGAAGATGTTGCATGTTTGTCTGAGGTAACGCCAGATTAGCTCCTCAAGCCAGCACGAGAGGTTATGGCAGGAACCCAACCGCAATAGTCAAGTGATCATGTAAAGCAGCAAATTTAAGGAAGGAGTTAAGACAGGTTATTGGCTCAAAGGGTACGTACCCCGCAGTCGCCAAAGTCCTTTCAAACAGTTAACAGTGGCAATAAAAACATCAAATTAAACTGGACAAATGTTTGTAGTTTTCCCAGATTATTGTCTCAAAGGGTAAATAAAGAAACCTGCAGTCACCAAAATCTGTACAAATTGTTCAGACTATTCGAAGTATTCAGACTGTTACAAGCCCTAAACACGGATGATGTGAAATGTTCGCTGGATTCGCTGGGTAGAAGAAGAAAAAATCAGGTAATCATTCAAAAAATAAGGTTCTGTCAATTTAGTTCGCGTGGTTGAGTTCAAATTGTAACACCTCACTCCTCCCTCCCATTAGGTTCCAGATACCCGGCTAATTGCTTGACAATACTACCTCGTGTCGAGTCAACACGTTGTGTCGTAGGCAGGATTCTGCAGAATTCTCAAGCCAACATGTATCGCACAGCGTAGGAGAGTTAGAGAAGAAGGTTCACAGTCACAGTGACAAACACAGAACACAAAACACTCAGCAGGCACTCTGCTGCACTCCGCTGAGGTTCCCAGTATTTGTTAAGCAGCACCTCTTTCACTGTGAACAACAAAAAAGACTACCCAAGCTGGAAACAATGTAGCTCACAGCAAACACAAAACACCATGCAGACACTCCACTGTGCTCTGCTGAGGTTACCAGTATTTGTTAAGAAGCACCTCCTTCACTGTGAACAACAGAAAAAGACTGCCCAAGCTGGAAACAATGTAGCTCACAGAGATTACAAAACACTCAGCAGGCACTATGCTGAGCTCCACTGAGGTTCCCAGCATTTTTTAAAAAGAACCTCCTTCACTGTGAACAACAAAAAAAGACTGCCCAAGCTGGAAACAATGTAGCTCACAGAGAACACAAAACACTCAGCAGGCCCTCTGCTGTGCTCCACTGAGGTTCCCAGTATTTGTTAAAAAGAACCTCCTTCACTGTGAACAACAAAAAAAGACTGCCCAAGCTGGAAACAATATAGCTGACAGTGAACACAAAACACTCAGCAGGCACTCCGCTGTGCTCTGCTGAGGTTACCAATATTTGTTAATAAGCACCTCCTTCCCTGTAAACAACAAAAAAAGACTGCCCAAGATGGAAACAATGTAGCTCACGGAGAACACAAAACACGCAGCAGGAACTTTGCTGTGCTCTGCTGTATTTGTTAAGAAGCACCTCCTTCACAGTGAATAACAAAAGAAAGACTGCTCAAGCTGGAAACAATGTAGCTCACAGCGAACACAAAACACTCAGTGGCACTCCGCTGCACTCTGCTGAGGTTCCCAGTATTTGTTAAGAAGCACCTCTCCTCTCCTCTATCTCTCTCTCTCTACCAGTGGTGTTCCCCGGGGGTCTAACCTCTCTCCCTTGCTGTTCAACCAATACCTGGCAATTCTTGCCCACCACATTGCCGCTCTCTGCCCCAACTTTTAGTGCTATGCGGATAGCACTCAGCTAATTTTCAGTCTCCCTTCTGCCACCTCTTCTCCTTCCCTCATTTTTGACTGTTTGCTATCCAGGAGTGGTGTGCCGCCAATGATCTCTGCCTTAATGCCAGTAAGACTGAGGTTCTCCTCATCGGCACACCTGCTCCCTCTTTACCTGTCACTCTCTGGCCGGCCTTTCTTGGCCCTCTTCCAGCTCCTACCCGTGAGGCTAAAAACCTCTGGGTCATCTTTGACTCCACACTCTCCTTCTCTCCTCACATCTCTGACATCTCTAAGAAGTCACACTACCAGCTGCACCTCCTCAGAGGTATTCTTCTTTTCCTCTCCTTTCCCCAGTAGCTCACTGTCTCCAGAAGTCTGGTTCTCTCTAGGCTGGACTACTGCAACAGCATCTTTCTAAATCTGCCTGCCTCTACTGTCCACCCTCTGCAACTCATCCAAAACAGGACTGCAAGACTTGTCCTTTGGCTCAAGCCCAGGGATCATATATCTCCAGAACTGAAATCTCTGCAGTGACTCCCAGTGGCTGCAAGGATTAAGTTCAAAACCCTCTGCATTGTCCACAAGGCCTTCTGGGGCATCAATACCTTCAACTCTCTTTTTGTAAATATCTTATTTCTCAAGCTCTTTGCTCATCCGCTTCCAACTCCCCCAGGGTCAGTTGCTTCTCCAAGCAACAAGATGGTGGTCGTATCTTTCTTCGCTGGGGCCTCCCTCTGGAACAAACTCCCTGCCTCTCTGAAACTTGAGGAGAACCATCTCCGGTTCCGGAAGCACCTCAAGACCTTCCTCTTTGCTTCTGCTTTCTCTCTTCCTCTCCCCTGCTGAACTCCTGGCTGAAACCGATACTGCACTGGTCACCTGGCTACCCTTGGATCTCGGGCCCAATTACCCTCCCCGGCAGTTGCACACCTGCACTGCCCCCGTGGCAACCCTTGCACTTGGGGGCTTGTTCTATATCTCTACAGTCCCCTACCAGCACTTGACACTTGATGTCTGCACTTACCCTTGCACTTGCCGCCAGCTGGGCGCACTTTTTATTTATTGGTTTTTATTTATTTTTAATGTTGATCCCATGTACTGCACTTCCCCCTCCCCTGTCACCTTGCACGTTTCCCCTTCCCCCAGCCCTGCACTTGCGCGATCTCAATGACACCAGGCCTAGCAAGATCGTCGTCTTTGTCTTCCCCTGTTCCCCCTCCCTTGCCTCATCGCGCCTTGAATCACTTGTGTATAGGCGCGGTATAAATGCCATATCATATCACCACCTTCATTTTGAACAATAAAAAAATACTTCCCAAACTGGAAACAATGTAGCTCGCAGCAAACACAAAACACTTAGCAGGCACTCAGTTGTAGGTAGTTTTAAAACTTTAGAAGTGAATAGAAGAGTAGGAACCTAAATAGCTATTCAAATACTTTCTTGCTAAAATGAGGAACTATGTATTGTTAATCTATTCTATTTTTAATGCTCATATATTATCTGGACAAGGGAAAAATATACATAAATACTTACCGAGATGGTGGGAACATTGTTAATGTGTTATATATGAGTATAAAAGACACCATAATGCAAGTGCAAACACTTTTTGGTTTAGTGATACATTTTTGTAGGAGAGATAGTGATAGCATCTAATGTTTTACATATATATGAGGGTAATAAGCATTAATACATATATTCTCCCAGAGGTAGACCCAGGGCAATATTGCTGTTCAATAGTGAGCCTGTGAGATGCTCAGGGTTAGTAGACACTCTTGCCTGCCACAGCCCCATGTGGGCATTTAGACAGCCTTTGGGAAAGAGGTTCGACTTTGGTATGCAGGGTATGATGTAATCGTAGCACCTCCTCATCAAAAAATGATGCAACTCAAAGTACATCCGGGCCTTCGGCTGTATTTAATTTAACTAACATCCACATGATTGAACCTGAAGTAAATGTATTATCGAAACATTTGTCGTTTGAGCCTAGTCAGACTCCATCAGAAATGTTTAGGGAAAAGATTCACCAGTTCCTTACGAATATTTGTCTAAAGTTTTATTTTGAGGAAACAGATGAGAATCCTGACTCCTACTCTCCCTTTTTCGTTAAGTCTTGCTTTCTTGTGGCCAATAAGGACATGCCCAGAGAGGTTTTTACATTTGAATCTGATATTACCAAAGGGTAAAGTACAATTCTACACACTAAAAGACCTTGTAAATTTGACTTGACCAAACCGGAGTATGCCGCACTACTGAAGCTAATGAATGCTGAGTCCATCATCATAAAACCGGCAGACAAAGTGGAGGGGATTGTTGTGCAATCAGCTGTAGATTATGATAAAGAGGCATTAAGACAACTAACTAATCAGCACCGCACCATTATATACAACTATCAGAAGACCCTACCAATACATTAAAATCATGCATCGTTCTATTATGGATGAAGAATGTGTGCAAGGATTCATTGGGCCTCATTACGAGGCTGGTGGTAGCCGTGCCTGTAGTACAGCACGGCTGCCGCCGGTATCCATTTTTTTCCGGCACCCTCGAATGGGCAATTACCGGGTCATGCTGAGTTTGGCAGACCCTGTAATTGCCCATTCGCGGGTGCCAGTAATAAGGGACTCCCCATCCCCATTCGGCCCCATGGGGCTGAATGGGAATGGGTAAGGTGAGAGCACCGGTACCATTAATAACGGTACCGGTGCTACCATCCTGTCTGCTCACAGGTGCCGGTACAGCCACCAGGTGCGACCTGGTAGCTGCAAGGGCACCCGCGAGCAGAACTCCTAGTATGACGGTACGGTAGCAACGGTGTCGGTAGCGATACTGGCGCCATTGTTGCCTTACCGCCAGCCTCGTAATGAGGCCCATTGGCTCTAAAGTCATTACTTTTCTCAATCCAGCATCAGTTAGAACACCTGTCTTTTATTTGTTACCTAAGGTGCACAAATCCTTCAACTCCCACCAGAGAGGCCTATTGTCTCAGGATGTGGCTCACTACTGGAGCCCCTTTCAAGATGTGTAGATTTTCACATTAGGTCCATTCCCACCTTGGCATTGTCATACCTTAAAGATTCCAGAGATGTTATTAATCTTGTGGAGAACATGTCCTTTGATCTGATTGAAGATTGGTTGGTTACCTTACAAATAGAATTGTTGTATACCAACATTCCGCAAGATGAAGTTATCATTGTAATCTCCCAAATCTCAACTCACGTGAAACACCACTTGAGTTTAATAAAAGGCTGGCCACTGTAGCTCTTATCGAGAACCTTTTTAAATAATAATGGTATTTGCTACAAACAAGTACATGGCACCTCGATGGGTGCGGCATTTGCAAATGTATACGTCCAGCACTTTGAAAAGCAATTTTTGTTTTCCCCAGTTAATCCATACAGCACACATATTAAAGTATATCATCACTTTAATGTGTGGCATGGGGATTTTGCTATCCTGACAGCATCTACTCTTTGGCTTAATTCATTAAATACAAACTTAAAATTCACTATGCTGTCAAGCCAGAAAGAGATTTCTTATGGGCATGTCCATTATGGCAGTCACTAACCCTTTAGAGGTGACTTTGTTCAGAAAACATATGGACGAAAAACAATTTTACGCCACTATAGTCAGCGCCCTACCAGTGTTGAGAACAACATACCGTTCAATCAGTTCCTCCGTATCCACAGGCACTGCTCTACACTTTCTGAATTATATCACTAATCATATACATTGTTTGATCTTCTAAAGACATAGGGTTACCCTAAGAGGTTGCTTAAACACACATTGAAACAAGCTAGGCTTGTCCCTGGAAAGAGGTTACTTGAAAAAAATATGACAGAAGCGGTTAGTCTGTGCCACTACTCTTGCTACCAAAAAGGGTATTAATTTTAGACAATCTCTTGTACATGCTGCTGCAAAAAAAGCTATGGGAATAAGATAATGCACAGTTTGCTAGGCTTACCTGCATTGAAAGGCCACTACAAATGTGGTGACTGTGCAGTATGCATATGTACTAGGCACACTTCTACTTTTTAAGCTAATAAGCTAAAGCTAAAAATATTGAGAATCATTGATTTATGCTTGATTCTGACATGATGTGCTGGGCTAGCAGTTTTACCCACATAACATCTGCGCTTTTACAATTTGTAACATGCTGCAACGCCCATGCCAATATTGCTGTAGGCAGTCCATGCTGCTGTTGTCTACACCACCTTTGCTCCTAGATGAGCAGGAGGACAGCATTTAGCTCTCAGTAACGTATATTTTGCACCTTTTTGGCAAAATTGAGGCTCAGTGCCTATATGATTTTTTCTTTGCACATATTTGACATGTCATCAGTAGTTCTGGGAAATACTGTTGTTCCGCATTGTGTGCTTCCTATACTTGAACGCATGGGCGAGTAATGTTCTAAGATGGCCACCGCTGTACCAAGCCTTTGGAAGACCGCGGGCACCGTTTTCAGTGTTACGCTTTGCGTGGACTCTGGTTAGCATTATACTGTAGTTGAGGTCAACGGTCCATGAGCAAAATGAAATAGCTTGAGGTATGTCAAGTCACAACATTGCAGCGCTGCGAGTTGAATGTATGGAAATGTTTTCTCTATTAGCAATTTAAGAAAATGTAATGACTCACTCTTTTCCAAGCGTTAGCATTAACTTTAGTCATGTGGAGGGTTTTGACCCATGTGGAATCATTAGACGGGGTAAATATGGGGATTAAGCTGTCGCTGCCCATCATTTTACCCCAGAACAAAAATAAATCATTGGAGTGGGTAAAGATGGGGATGCGCTGTCGCCGCCCATTATTTCATCCCAGAATCCAGGAGAGCTGCGCAGTTGTGCGCACACCAAAATGGTTACCTAACTTGCCACCCACCAGTGTAAAGAAAGGTCTTTGTTAACAAAATCCACTGTTACTGATGTCAAAAAGTTGCTGAAATCGTGACTCATTGGACCACTTTAAAGATTCAACCCTTTTGTGGGGTTCCACATAACCATTTTACTGTAAGGAGCCCCATCAAAACAATGTTAAGCAAGGATTTACTACCATGTAAGAACCATTCCTGTTTAGAATGCATTAATCCAAGAAAATCCCAAAATTGCATGCAGTACCAACAAAATCCTCAAGGGGGCGCTAGCGGTCTAAACTCTGACAGGAGAACTGAGTGCAGTTGCTGACAAAGGGATTTGACTCAGCTGACTTCAATGGCTGCATTTTAATTAAAAATTAGCCACATGCTGTTCCCAGAGGCCTGAAGCCTGGGAAACCCTCTCACCTCCAGAGCTTCACACCAGGAGTTAGAATCTCACATGACCTCTTGATTGATAGAAGGCAGACTGGCTGGGAGCTTCCCAGAGACCACACAATGGCCCCTTTCCTCTGAAAGGAATATGTTGATTTTGACTGTTTAATGTCAACAAAGCCCTGCCTGCCCAGAGGACTGACCCACCCAAGTCTTGGAGGCGGACTCCAACACTCTGAGGACTGAATTGAAAGTAAAATATATATTTTACAAAAACACTGATAACTCTTTGTAATCAAATGACAGAAATGTATAACTTTGAGAGACTTCATTTAAAAAATGTACCTTTAATTCAAGCCCAAACTCCAATTTGTGTGATGTTCTGGGGGCAAACTAGCAGTTAAGAGGATATTACTCAAAATGTGTGCATGTGAAAAATCTGACACTTCATCAACTAATGTCCATACTCCTTGCGCACATGTGTGTAAATTTGGGGTAATGTACGGTATTGCAAACCAGTTAAAAAGTGCAAAATATTGCCATTTCTGAATGCAAGCTCTCAGGAAGAGCAGAGTTTGAACAGGGGATACCTACTGTGATATGTGAGGGGTGCATGTAATTTTAAACAAATGTTTACCTGTGCAAATATGTCTTTTTATATCAAATATAGATTGTGTGCAATTTGACAGGGGAGTGTCCTCTCTGCAAGCCATAAAATGACATCGCTCTGACTCACAGTTCCTTCCCCAATCAAGTGAGAAATGGAAATTTGACCAATGGCAAGTGGAGAGGGGTAGGGTCTAGTGATGCTCACACACACCCATTTCAAAACACATAAAATCAGAGAGACAGGACAGATAGGGACCTTCAAATCCATTTGCAGCTGGAAGCTCTGCCGGGAAAATCCATACTTTGCCTCCATCAAACCTCCAGAGAGCCAAACTAGAGACTTCAATCTATCCAGAACCAGAGACCCAGACCAGCAGAGTAGAGCTGACCTGTTAGCAGAACCAGAGAGAGCTGACCCAGATCACTGTGAAGTGCAGAGACCAGAGGCGAGTCAAAACCTGACCAGATCCGTGGCGTGGCCCATTTCACTCAAGAATATAGTGTGAGTACCTAGAAAACTGTGCAGAACCAATCTCCTAGTTAAAATAATATAATTCAATCCTATTTTAATCTAAGTAGAACTGTCTCCTAACTGTCACCTGTCATTTGCAAAGCTGTCACCTGTCATTTTCTAGTTGCAAGCTGCACTTGTCTTTTGAACTTTAAAATTTCAAATCTGAAAAACGACCTTTATTTAATCGCTCATATCTCCGTGACCGTTTGTGCTAGAGACTTGCAGTAACTTTCATCTGGAAGCTGAGATCCTAGGCTTTCTTAGGACCCCAAAACGATAGTGATAGTCCTTGTAGTTCCTCTGTAATCGCGGAACACGCATTCGCGAATTTTGCCGCGATTTGCAAATTTCTTCACGTGTAAAAAGCTGCTGCTGCTTGCCTTCCATTTGCCAGAAATTCGTTTAACCTGCTAATCATCCCTGAATCATTGCTAGTGTGAGCCTGGACTAATATTAACTAGATACCACTCACCCTGAACTTCTAGAGGGAATTAAAAGCATTTTAACATATTTTCACTCCATTGCCAGCACATATCAAAGCATTTTGCCTGTGTTTTCAACTTCTGTAGTCTAAGTTGCTGGGGTGAACTGAATCACATTTGATTGCATTTCTGAGAACTGTGTGCTTCCCTCCATTTCCTTGCATTGCATAAAAAGGGGGGGTGAATTGTCCAAGAAAGTGATTACATTGTTTTGTTGAAATCATATTGAGTATTTTCTGTACTGCATTTCATTCCACATTGCATCCATTTGAAACCATAAAAGTATTGTTGCTATCTTATCCATTTCATGTCAACTCCTTAGTGATTATCAAGAAGTGTGCTAGTGCCAGATTCTCTGTTGTTAATCTTTATCATACCAGATTAAATGTGATATCCAATTATTAATTTATTATAAAGCGTGATATCTATATATATATATTGTTTAATTTATCAAATAAACCTTTAACTTGCAAAACAGAACTACTTCTTGGCTCAGTGGGGTCAGGAGGATTCCAAGAGAGGGGTGTTATATAAGGGTAGTCATCCAGAACGCATGAACTGGACATAAAATTATATCAATAAGGGTTTTCATTCAGTATTATAGACTAGGCGTTGACTTAGCTGTAGTGTTGAATTGAATCCTCTTACAAATTGGGGGCTCGTATCCGGGATTCTGGGTTAGAATACCACTTGTGCGGCTTAATACAGTGTGCTAACTGACGGGATACATACATCCAGTCGGATCACCACGCTGCATTACGCTGTGAAGCATTCCTCAAAAGGGACACTCCAAGAAAAGTTCTGTTCTGCAAAAATAAAATACTAACTTCTGTAAGTCAGGACAGAGACCAATCTCTAGAATGACGACCTTGGTAGATATGAAAATAGCCAGAGAGCACTTCTTACATAAACTATTTGTGAGAGGTGAATGGGCTGAGCATGGCCAGGATGCCTGGTTGCAGGCCATCACGCGACAGGTCACTGAAACAGGGTCAGACTTATGGAGAGATCAGGGTCCATTACATGTGGCCCTGAGTGAACTATATATGGCTCCTAAGGCCAAAGATGAACACGACAAGATCGTTAGGATAGCGGCATATTTATATTTATATATGGGAGCCATACAGAATAAATGTGCTGAAGGCCATGATCTGGCAAAAAGGCAACAGATGGCGTTAGAGAAGGCCCAATCTGATCTGGACTCTTCTGAGCAAAGGCTGCACAGAAGCCAGGAGTCAGAAAATGAGACCAGACAGTACATCACTAAAATAAAGGAGGATATGGATGTGCTGCAAAAGGAAAAGTCAGAACAGGATACCAGATTTCTGGCCTTGCAGAAGGAACACCAAGAAGGTTTGGACTCCCTACTGCAAAGCCAGAAAAAGCTGGAGCAACAGCTAGACTTCAATAGGGCATGTGCTGAGCAGGTAGTCACCCTGCAAAGCCACCTAGATAGGGAGAAGGCAGAGAGCAATAAACTGATTCTGAAAGACCTGGATACCCAGGCAGAGTTTGATCAGGAGCGCCAGAAAGCTGGTGCCTTCCAAAGGCAAAGGGACGACCTGACGGTACAGATGCAGACTCTTAGTCAGGAAAGGGACACCTTAGGCCAGGAAGTCTGCCACTTAAAAAGAAAAATGGAAGAAAATCACCTGGCCCACCAGGGACTGGGTGACCTCCAAAAAGAACACCAGAACTTGCTAGAGCACACCAGGAGGGTGGAGGATGCTCTAGCAAGAAAGGAGCAGGCCAATAGGGACACAGCTCAGGAGGTAACCCTCCTGCAGCAAAGACTGGCCCAGTTCTCCAGGACCAACCAGGAAGCACGGAGGGAAAATGAGGCTCTCTGCCAGCACAATGAGAGGCTCCAGCAACAGGTAGCGATGCAGGAGAAACTGATAGAGTCGAGTAAGGCCTTAACAGAGGAACTGAAAGCACAAATGCAGGCTCTTGCATTGCAACAGGGAGCAGGGGCGGATAGAGATGAGGTCCGCTGGGAAAGAGAGATTCCTGACCATAACCGCAGGAGCCCTAACACCAGGGGCCTTCATCTCCCCCAGTCCCTGGACTCTACCACCCCCATGTCCCCTGGCGCACATGAGCACAGGGCCACAGGGATGGCAGATTACTATCCAGCTAAGAGTATGGGGCTCATAGGCCAGTACCACTCAGGAATGGAGGGGTGGGCATCCGGGTATGGGCACCCAAGTACAGTACAGTTCAATGGGGAACCCCAGGAGAGTAGGCCCATTAAGGGCATCCTGAAAACCTCTGCCCAGTTAGGTCAGTGGAGGGGGTACCCATCAAATCCTGGCAGCAAGGAGGAATCTGAAGACTCCTCTGAACTGTGCAGGACACAGGAGACCAGGTCCCCACATTCTGCCAGCCATTCCCAGGCTCGCAGAATCCGGGAAAACCTGGAAGAACAGACGGGAACCTCTGGGAGCAGTGCCTCTGAGTCCGAGGACGAATGGACAAGGGTTACCCGAACCAAAAAGGCCAATAAGGCAAAAAGGGCCTTGCTTAAGGACCCCTTAAAGCAGATTAAGGCGATCAGGAGCGTCATCACGCCTTACCATAAGAACGCTAAGTATTCTGTTTGGGAGCACTTAGAGTTGTTTGAACAAATGATGGAGACTTTCCATTTGAAGGACAGCCAAAGCTGTATTCAATATGTAAAGTGGACCTTCTCCCCGGAATACTCCAGTTTCTTTGCGGGGCTGGAGGACCAAAATCATTTAAGATGGTCCACCTATAAGGCGGCCATCTTGAAACATTTTTCTGTTCACAGAAATCCTCAAGAGGCTCGCAAGGCAGCCTACAATTTGCAATGTGGGGAGGATCAGGCCCCACAAGAATTTGTGCAGGAGTTAAAGCGTGCTTTTGCACAGACCACAAGAAGGGTGCGCACGGATAGCAGAGAATTTATTAATACGTTTTTCCATGCCTTGCCCAAATATATCATGACCCAGCTCGTGAGGGATTTTCACGAGAAAAGATCTTTAGACTGGGTCATTGAACAGGCTACCCGGATCTATGAGGTGCAGAAACCGATAGATAGCAAAAGTAATGCCGAGAAAAACCCCAAAGCCAACAGCACCCCTGCTGCTGCCAAGGTGGCAGAGGTAAAGGTCACCCCCGTTTTGGATTTGGAGATGGGGGGGCCTAAAAACCTACCTGCACCTAATAATGCTAGGCCCAGGAGGTCCTCGGGTCAGTCACAGACAGGGAGCCAAGGAGGCAGCCCCACAAATGGGGTCCCTCGCTCTCCTGATTATGTAAGTCCCCGTTACAAGGGAAATCGACCCATCCTGGGTTATGTGTGGACTCCTCCAGCCCAAGGGGGGGGATCCAGCCAAGCACCTAACCCAGGGAACTTCCCTCCAAACTTCCCACAGGAGGGCAGAAATTTACCAAACCCTGGGCAGAACTTTTTTCCCAGATATCCACCCGACTTTCAGCCCCAAAACCATCCATCCTTCTTTCCCCAATTCCCTGAGCCCAGACCACTGAATCCGGGAGAGGGGAGGCCAAGGGTGGAGGGGTACCCAAATCTTCCCAACCCGGGGTATTACCAGAGGAGGGACAGCTACCCTTCCCGGGATCAGCCCAGGGGAGAAAACAGGGCCCCGTATCAGCCTGAGCGGGTTTCCCAGTTAGAGCGCCAGGTTCAAAACATGGCGCGGGATCTGGGTCACATACTGAGGGCTCAGCAGAACCCTCAGATGGGTGTGCCGGCGCAGAACGCACCCAACTCTGGACCTGGTGCTCCAGAACAATGACGGGGGCAGCACCCCGATAACTCACCGGTTCCCAGGGAGGAGGCACAAAGGGAAGGGGGGTGTAAAGCCTTGGAGGAAGCTTCCTTCCTCACTTGTAAACAGCCCCTGGAAACCCAGGAACCGGAAACAAAATCTCTTGCCCCTGAAAGTCTGCCTCCTAAGGAGCAGAGGGGGGGTAGGAGAAACAAAAGACCCAAACAGACTCAGTTTGAGGAGGAGGTACAGATCTTCCAATTTGAGGGAGAGGGATCCTCAGAGGATCCTGGGAAAAGGATCTTCTCCTTCAGAGAGGGGGGAACTCCTCCCAAAGAAAAATGGGTCCCTAGGGATGCAAATCCAGACTGGGGAGATGTGGAGACTGAGCTACTGCCGCCCACCATCTCATCCCAGAACCAACAGCAAGAAACTCCCCTGGTTCAAACCCATCCTGGTGACTGCCTCCAAAAAGGGGGGGGCGGCCCAGAACCAGAGCCAGGGGAACCCACAATGGCTCTGATCTCCAGTTGCCAAATTTTTCTTTCAGATTCCCAAGGCTCTCCACAGAATTCTGCCCAAATCTCTTCTCTCGCCATGTCCAAAACCAGAAAGTTAGCCAACCAGTTGTCCAAAAATGTGCATTATCTGTGCCCCCTTGAGGAGAAGGAGGGAAGATATTATGCCCCAGTACAAGTACAGGGGCAGGGTACAATCTTGGCACTGGTGGACACTGGATCTCAAGCTACCCTTCTGTCCAGAAGGGCCTTTGACGAACTGAATGCAGGAAGGGGAGAGAATTACCAAATTCCTCTCACCTCTCTTCCTGGACAACTGCAGAACTTTGACGGGAAGGAAATTCCCGTTGAGGGGACTGCAGACTTGGACATTAAGATCGGGCGACACAAGTTGAAACACCCAGTCATAGTTGTGACTCCAGAGGGCACCCTTTGTTTACTAGGGAATGACCTCCTGAGAAGGTTGTCACCCCTAATAGATTGCGTAAACAAGGTCCTCTGGACCCAGACTAGCCGACCCATAAAATTAAAACAGAGTGTCAACCATGTTAGTTTAAACGGCACCTGCCACATGGTTGAACAAAAATCTGACCAAGTAGAATTTCACTTCCAGAATAGCCAAATTCCAGACGTGACAGTAATAGCAGTTGGACAACAGACTGGTGATGGGGGGTCCTCTCTATTTCTGAAAATCAACCTTCCTTCCAGTCTAAAGTGGTACTCCACGCTGGAAGGAAACACTCTAAGATTCTATACTAATCCACAATCAGAAACTCCCACTCCTATAGTCCAGAAAGATGTGAAATCAGCTCAGAGCCTGGCTGATATTCAGCAAATTGGAGAGCAGTTGTTCATCCCTGTCCAATTAAATGATGGGAAGGACTCTGTTCTCGCTCGAGTGTGTGTGAACAACGGGAAGAGCTTCATCAGCGAAGCCATGTTCCGCCAACTCCCAAAAGATCCAGCCATTCCCACATTCAAACTGATAGACAAATGGGAAATGGACCTGGAAGCACCTAATTCCAAACATCTCCTGCCAAGCAGGTGTATGCTCAAAATCTCCATTGGCAACAAGAGCATAGTCCATAATTGTTGGGTCGTGCGAGACGTCACTGCCGCCTTTTACTTAGGCAGTGACGTTCTCAATCGCTTTGCCATTAGTTTGGACCTAATAAACTTCAAAGCTTGGTCCCGATTAGCGGATAATCCCATGGGCTTTGATGATCCAGAAAAAGCATTTAGGTCAGCTCAATTGCTACCTTATGCAGTTGAAATTCAGATCAAAGAGGAAGTCACCATCCCAGATAGGACCCGACAATTCTCCCTGGAAGTGAAAGCTAAAAGAGGACAATATTTGCAAAACCCTGATGCTTACATACATCTAAACGCTTCTCTCCAACAGCAAGGGTTGGGGGTAAACCCAACTCCATTAGTCAACATAGAACATGACACCATTCCAATAGAGGTGGATAACAGCGACTTGAAGAGTATTACTCTAGCCGCAGGCACCATTATTGGAATGGCGGTTGATGACCGACATTTCTCCATTGATCTTGGAAATGAACTGTTAGGACCAATCCCCAAGGACTGTTTTGACAGTGACAGTGATGACAACGCAACACCAGACAGAATTTTTACCCGGCATGGGGGGAACTTCCTGGTGTACACTTCTTGCCCTTATGGTAAGGAAGATGTGACTTGTGACTTCAGGAGGGATGAGGTGATTTTCCAGGTCCATGAGGGCTGCCTTTCCCACCTGAAGCCTCCAGTCCAAATCAGCACTCTGACCAGGGACTTCTCCACCCAGCTGGAGGAGGCCGCTGAGATAGCCAAACCAGAAGTCTTTCCAGGCTTCAGGCAGATGGTGGAAGAGAGAGTCAACCTAGCTGATGCCTGTGTGACTCTGGAACAAAAGCAAAAGTTGAAACAAGTTTTCTTGGATTTCCAAGATCTCTTTGCGGTAGACTCATATGACTGTGGTCGCACTGACATCCACACAACAACAATCCCCACGGACCCTGGCATGACTCCTGTGTTTGTGAAGCAATATCGCTTGCCTCTCGCATCAATGGAGTCCCTTTCTGAAATAATTAAGAACCTTGAGTCCAGGGGAATAATCCGTCCAGTCCACAGCACCTTCAATAATCCGGTGCTGGGAATATTGAAGCCAAACGGCCAGTGGAGACTCTGTGCTGACCTCAGGGAGCTCAACAAACGGGTCTATACTTCCCGATGGCCTCTCCCCTACATTGACCAAGGGCTGGCCCAGATCCAGGGGTCACAGGTATTCACTGCAATAGACCTGACCAATGGATACTGGACCGTGCCTGTCAGTAGGGAGGACCAATACAAACTGGCTTTTACCTTTGGGGGCCAGCAGTACACATGGACCCGGACTCCTTTCGGATACCTCAACTCCGGCAATGAATTCAACATTTTCCTACATAAGGCCATGCCCGACCTGGGTGCGAGGGGTAACCTGGCTTATGTAGATGATGTCCTCATCAAAAGTTCATCTGTGGAGGAACACATAGCGGAGATCCGTTATGTTCTGACACAGTTGAGGGCCGCCGGAGCAAAACTTTCCTTTCAGAAAGCACAGTGGTGTAGAACCCGTGTTAATTTCTTGGGGCATGGGATTACTCCTCAGGGCCTCTGTCCCCAGGACAAGAAAGTGGAAGCACTTCAGAAACTGAAAGACCCCACAACTCTGCGGGAACTAAGGAGCCTCCTTGGACTGACCAATTACAGCAGAAAGTTCATTGAGGGCTACGCAGAGATCACCAGACCCCTGATTCACCTCCTGAAGGGGGGGGTCAAGTGGGAATGGGGTCCAGAACAAGCCGAGGCAGTAAGACAACTCAAAAGAAGCCTCTCACAAGCGCCTTGCCTAGCTTACCCTGTCAGAAACAAGGAGTTCTTCCTGGAGACGGGGTTCTCTAATACGTGCTTGACGGCAGTATTATACCAAAAGCATGACAAGGTCAATAAAGTAATCTCCTATGCGAGCAAAACTTTATCCTCTGTGGAGGAAAAATTCAACGATTGTGAGAAGGCACTCCTGGCAACGGTGTGGGCATTGAAGAATTACCGCCCGTTTATCCAGGGGGAACACATCATAGTGGAGACTCCACATCAGCCTATGCAATATCTCCAAAGTGACAGAATCCGGGCCGGAAATGTGAGTAATTCCCGAATTACTTCCTGGATTCTGTCAATGCAAGGCTTTCCTGTGGAGGTCAGATATGGCCAAAACAAGAAGAGTCCCCTCGCGCAAGGTCTGACTGACTTGCATGATTGTGCCAGAGAAAACTGCCTCGAGGACGAAAGTCTAAAAATCAAGGACAACACGGAGGCATACCTTAATTCCCCACACAAAGTCTTTGAAGAGGACAAGTGTGAGGAAATGCCCACTGTCTATGTGGATGGATGCTCTTACCATGTTGACAACAACGGGGAGAAAGAACTGGTGGCTGGCGTAGGGAATGCATGGGTGAAGGAGTTCCCAGAACCCTCCGCTGGATACAAAATTGGTCCCCGAAGTAGTCAGGTGGCAGAATTGATGGCTGTGCATCAGGCCATCCTCACTGCTGTCCAGCATCAACTCCACGAACTGGTCATAATCACAGATTCGGATTATGTACGGAACGGGTTCGTGGAGCACCTGGTTAATTGGAAAACCAGAGGCATGTTATGTGCTAATAACAAACCCTTGAAACATGGGAAGTTGATCCAAAACATTGATGATCTGGTCACCTCGAATGAGATGACCATCTATTGGAAAAAGATCAAGGGTCATTCCAAAGTAGAGGGACCAGACAAAACTGGAAATGACTCAGCTGATCAGCTGGCCAAAACCGGGGCCATCCAAGGGGATCTAATTGAGATTGAGTCCCTGCTGGGGGAAATCCAGGTCACTGCTATCACTAGGTCCCAGACAAATGCTCACAACGACCTTTCAATTGCACAATGGAGAAAGGAGACCCCTGATGCTGATTTGATTACCGCTCAGAAGGGGGATCCAATAATTGGTAAATTTTACCAGCACCTTGAGGACCCTGAGAACTTTCCCCTGACGGATACCGATTACAATGGGAAAGAGGACCTAAGAGTGTTGATGAAATGTCCAAAAATGTTCCGAATCCAAGACGGTTTGTTGGTAAGGAAATCCAAAGCTGGCCACGATCAGTGGGTGGATCCTACCTCATTCCGAAGCCTGATGTTAAGTCACGCCCATGATGCGGCCACCGCCGGTCATAGGGGGTTTCACACAACATTGGAAATCTTAAGAGAGGTTGCATACTGGCCACACATGGGGCAGGACCTCGACCAATACTTGAAGGGGTGTCTTGTGTGTGCACAATTTCAGCCATCATCCCTCACGCACCGTGCGCCTCTCCAAAAGAGGGGGATGACACTGCCATGGTCAGATTTACAAATCGACTTTGTAGGCCCCGTGATTCGCTCTGCTAGGGGGAATAAGTACATGTTGACTGTGACATGCTTGTTTACCAAGTGGGTGGAATGTCTCCCAGCCCCAAATTGCAAGGCAGAAACCGCAGCTGCATTGATGATTAACCACATCTTTTCCCGTTTTGGTCTACCTCAAAGGATTGAGTCAGACAGAGGTAGCCACTTCACCAGTGAAGTGATGACAAAGATGTGGGAGATACTGGGGGTCAAGAGAAAGCTGCATATTGCTTATAGACCAGCTTCTTCTGGAGCAGTGGAACGCTACAACCGGACAATTGTGAGCATCTTAAAAAAGTTTGTGGCAGATTCTGGGCCAAGTTGGGATATCCGATTACCTCTGGTCCTAATGGCCATCAGATCTACCCCTTCATCTGCAACCAAAATGTCACCATTTGAGTTGATGACTGGGCGCAAGATGGTGCTTCCGCAGCATTTGCTCTACAGGACCCAAGAGCAGACACTAATAAATGCCTCCACTACTCATGAGTATGTGGAGAATTTAAGGAAACACCTCCAACATGCTTTTGCTTACGCTCAGCGGAATCTAGAAAGATCAGCTGATAGCATGAAGACCCACTATGACCTGAAAACTTCCAGGAAGGAATATCAGGTGGGAGACCGGGTCTATCTATACAACTTCCAAAGGAACCAGGCCAAGCAGCGCAAATTTTTGCCTACATGGAAGGGACCCTTTGAGATCATCGACAAGATCTCCCCTGTGGCCTACAAAATCCACATCCCCAAAGGTCCTTTGGCAGTGGGGGAAGACAAGTGGGTCCACATAAACCAGTTGAAATGTTGCCATCCCAGGCACGCTCTGCAACAACTGGAGGAATCCTCTGGAATCCTAGCGGGTACTGTCTCAGACTAATTCAGTTCCAATCATAAAACATACCACATCTAGTCTCTAAAATATGGTGATTTGCATGAAACTGTCTCTTAGTTATACTGTTTTTTATCAAAATAAGAATGTAATGTTTCGTTATGATGAAATGCATATGCCACCCCACTATCTCAACAGGGGAAGAAATGTCCATGAATAGGTATTGCCGCTCTTCCTTTGTCGTCCTAGGAGAAAGAAAACCTGGAGACGGGACAAGGAGGACGATCCGGAGACCGGGAGCCGAGACGCAACGGGCCCGGGGTACCACCCAATCTTCCCATCAGGACCGGCGAGGAGAACTGATCGATCTGACCGGATGGAGAGGAAGATGCTGAACTGTGCCATCTACAGAATTGGAAGAAGATAATGTGGACATACCAGCGCCAGGGTTCAAAACCTCCCTTGCAACCGACTCCCCCTCGACTCAAGTCAAAGCGCAGTCGGGCGGGGGGGTTTGTGGAGGGTTTTGACCCATGTGGAATCATTAGACGGGGTAAATATGGGGATTAAGCTGTCGCTGCCCATCATTTTACCCCAGAACAAAAATAAATCATTGGAGTGGGTAAAGATGGGGATGCGCTGTCGCCGCCCATTATTTCATCCCAGAATCCAGGAGAGCTGCGCAGTTGTGCGCACACCAAAATGGTTACCTAACTTGCCACCCACCAGTGTAAAGAAAGGTCTTTGTTAACAAAATCCACTGTTACTGATGTCAAAAAGTTGCTGAAATCGTGACTCATTGGACCACTTTAAAGATTCAACCCTTTTGTGGGGTTCCACATAACCATTTTACTGTAAGGAGCCCCATCAAAACAATGTTAAGCAAGGATTTACTACCATGTAAGAACCATTCCTGTTTAGAATGCATTAATCCAAGAAAATCCCAAAATTGCATGCAGTACCAACAAAATCCTCAAGGGGGCGCTAGCGGTCTAAACTCTGACAGGAGAACTGAGTGCAGTTGCTGACAAAGGGATTTGACTCAGCTGACTTCAAAGGCTGCATTTTAATTAAAAATTAGCCACATGCTGTTCCCAGAGGCCTGAAGCCTGGGAAACCCTCTCACCTCCAGAGCTTCACACCAGGAGTTAGAATCTCACATGACCTCTTGATTGATAGAAGGCAGACTGGCTGGGAGCTTCCCAGAGACCACACAATGGCCCCTTTCCTCTGAAAGGAATATGTTGATTTTGACTGTTTAATGTCAACAAAGCCCTGCCTGCCCAGAGGACTGACCCACCCAAGTCTTGGAGGCGGACTCCAACACTCTGAGGACTGAATTGAAAGTAAAATATATATTTTACAAAAACACTGATAACTCTTTGTAATCAAATGACAGAAATGTATAACTTTGAGAGACTTCATTTAAAAAATGTACCTTTAATTCAAGCCCAAACTCCAATTTGTGTGATGTTCTGGGGCAAACTAGCAGTTAAGAGGATATTACTCAAAATGTGTGCATGTGAAAAATCTGACACTTCATCAACTAATGTCCATACTCCTTGCGCACATGTGTGTAAATTTGGGGTAATGTACGGTATTGCAAACCAGTTAAAAAGTGCAAAATATTGCCATTTCTGAATGCAAGCTCTCAGGAAGAGCAGAGTTTGAACAGGGGATACCTACTGTGATATGTGAGGGGTGCATGTAATTTTAAACAAATGTTTACCTGTGCAAATATGTCTTTTTATATCAAATATAGATTGTGTGCAATTTGACAGGGGAGTGTCCTCTCTGCAAGCCATAAAATGACATCGCTCTGACTCACAGTTCCTTCCCCAATCAAGTGAGAAATGGAAATTTGACCAATGGCAAGTGGAGAGGGGTAGGGTCTAGTGATGCTCACACACACCCATTTCAAAACACATAAAAGCAGAGAGACAGGACAGATAGGGACCTTCAAATCCATTTGCAGCTGGAAGCTCTGCCGGGAAAATCCATACTTTGCCTCCATCAAACCTCCAGAGAGCCAAACTAGAGACTTCAATCTATCCAGAACCAGAGACCCAGACCAGCAGAGTAGAGCTGACCTGTTAGCAGAACCAGAGAGAGCTGACCCAGATCACTGTGAAGTGCAGAGACCAGAGGCGAGTCTAAAACCTGACCAGATCCGTGGCGTGGCCCATTTCACTCAAGAATATAGTGTGAGTACCTAGAAAACTGTGCAGAACCAATCTCCTAGTTAAAATAATATAATTCAATCCTATTTTAATCTAAGTAGAACTGTCTCCTAACTGTCACCTGTCATTTGCAAAGCTGTCACCTGTCATTTTCTAGTTGCAAGCTGCACTTGTCTTTTGAACTTTAAAATTTCAAATCTGAAAAACGACCTTTATTTAATCGCTCATATCTCTGTGACCGTTTGTGCTAGAGACTTGCAGTAACTTTCATCTGGAAGCTGAGATCCTAGGCTTTCTTAGGACCCCAAAACGATAGTGATAGTCCTTGTAGTTCCTCTGTAATCGCGGAACACGCATTCGCGAATTTTGCCGCGATTTGCAAATTTCTTCACGTGTAAAAAGCTGCTGCTGCTTGCCTTCCATTTGCCAGAAATTCGTTTAACCTGCTAATCATCCCTAAATCATTGCTAGTGTGAGCCTGGACTAATATTAACTAGATACCACTCACCCTGAACTTCTAGAGGGAATTAAAAGCATTTTAACATATTTTCACTCCATTGCCAGCACATATCAAAGCATTTTGCTTGTGTTTTCAACTTCTGTAGTCTAAGTTGCTGGGGTGAACTGAATCACATTTGATTGCATTTCTGAGAACTGTGTGCTTCCCTCCATTTCCTTGCATTGCATAAAAAGGGGGGGTGAATTGTCCAAGAAAGTGATTACATTGTTTTGTTGAAATCATATTGAGTATTTTCTGTACTGCATTTCATTCCACATTGCATCCATTTGAAACCATAAAAGTATTGTTGCTATCTTATCCATTTCATGTCAACTCCTTAGTGATTATCAAGAAGTGTGCTAGTGCCAGATTCTCTGTTGTTAATCTTTATCATACCAGATTAAGTGTGATATCCAATTATTAATTTATTATAAAGCGTGATATCTATATATATATATTGTTTAATTTATCAAATAAACCTTTAACTTGCAAAACAGAACTACTTCTTGGCTCAGTGGGGTCAGGAGGATTCCAAGAGAGGGGTGTTATATAAGGGTAGTCATCCAGAATGCATGAACTGGACATAAAATTATATCAATAAGGGTTTTCATTCAGTATTATAGACTAGGCGTTGACTTAGCTGTAGTGTTGAATTGAATCCTCTTACAGTCATGGGTATGTCATTTCAGGCTTTCACAAAGTGCAAGAAGCCTTGCAGTGATTTATGATGAGAAGGCCATAATTTTGGAACAAGTGTGGAACGTCCTTTGTAATAATTTAGAAGTGAACTTGCTGACTGCTCGCATTCAGGTATTAAACTTTTACTTGTAGTGTGAAATATAGCAGGCTACGTCTCTGGCTCTGTGCCCCGTGTGTGGTAAATCTTAACAGTATGACCTATTGATTCATTATTGGGGAATTGATTTTTTTAGAGTTTGTTTCTGCATTCATTCTAGATTCTGATTCAGTCATGAGCAGAGCATGAGGAAAATGAATGTATGGGGGCCCAATCAAAATTAGAAGTAGGCCAATCATGCAAGATAACAGGTATAGACATACCTGATTCAGGGGATATCAATTCTGATATTCGTCCTTTTTGTATTACAGTTGGAGTCCTTCTGGCCCTGATGAAGATGTTTTCATTTTTTCTGTCCGTCAAAACTAGGTGGCTTGCCAGGTGGAGTTTATGTTTCAGTCATTGTAACCCTTAGGTCTAGCCCTAGTTGTTTAAACATTGCTACTAATGAACACTAATTGCCCATAATTACTAGATCAGCTGTTGCCATCCCATGTGATTGCACCGTCGTCATAGCCATCTTGTCCGCCGGTTTGGAGTCATTATTCATGCATTTGCATTTTGTTGGTGTCATGTTCACTACGCAAAGCACTTGGAATCACATTGCATACGTTATATTGTGCTTAGTGCATGTGAATATGTACTTTTATGCATTCCAAAACCTACATGTTGTATTTTTTAATTATGTATTGTTATAAATTGATGAATGCATATTTTCCATGTTCATGTTACGTATTGTACATGAATATTAAATACAAAGAGGACACATGTTCCCCAATGGTAAATTAATTTGAGTAATAGCATATGTGTACTGGTTTTCTCTACGATGATAGACATGTTTACAATTTGCAGTAAGGCAAGTCTAACATTCTTATTCTGATTACAATACACAACGGAAGTGATATTTAGTAATGACGACTTTAAAACTTTTAAAAGAGTCAGTTTACAAAGATATTACAATTAAGCAATTCATTTATAAAAGCTTCCTTTGCCTACAATGCACACAAAATGTATTTCCTTCATCCCAAGTGTTGCTCTCAGATTGAAGCAAACCATCTGTTTTTTTTTCCGTGATCACCAAGGCAATGATTAATTGTGTGTGCTGGCTGCTGATTGGTTAGCAGAGCTATGAATGTGAGCATTTCTTACAGAATGCACAAACACCAACAATTTACAACACAAAAAAACGAAAATAACAAACACAGTTTGCATCCTGGTCCTTTGGTCCGTTACAGGTCTGTCAGAAACCCTGCAAGCCCTGCAGAGCCTGCCTGCAGCCTTCTCAAACTCCAGCCCCATATCAACAATGTGCCCTCAGTGTGATGGCATCACTCCTGCAGGACATGCACAATGACAATAGAGGTCCCCATATACTAGGTCGGTCCCCATGTCAGGGTATGCCAGTGAAACTGCATTTTACTTTTAACGCATCACCCATTGACAGCTCTTCCAGATATCTGAGCTTTTTCTCTGTAAGGGCTGCTGTCAGCCACAGCTAGGAGGGGGGTCTAGCAAATACGCACCTGATCATGTGACTCTTGCCCGAAGAGAGAGAGGGGAGAGCAGGGGAAGAAAGTGAGACACACGAAGTGAGAAAGTGAGTAACAGTAAGAAAATGAGCTCAAGACCCACCACTTCAAGTAACCCTTCCGCCTCAGCACCTAGGCCATCACACCGCCCCTCGTACCACCTGACTCACTAGTCGCCGCCGGCCCCTTTCCTCCCCGCCACCCGGTACAGCTGTACCCCTCCTCTGTGCCCCTCAGTATCACACCCCCGTAGTATATCTGTTCTGTTGTTACCTCTGAAAAGCACCACGTTATGCATCTGTACTGTTGTATGCCTCTGTAAAGCGCTATGTTGCATCTCGAAGCTACGTCCGTGCTCAATAAATATAATAATAATAATAATAATAATAATAATAATAATAATAATAGAAAGAAAGAGGCCACAGAGGTAGAGAGAGAGAGAGCAAGAGTGAGAGCACTATTTCAGCAATGGATATGACGGGTACAGCTAGCCATACATATATTGGGAGTACTAAGGGTCTCTTCACATGAATCATACACAGCCCTTGCAGTGGGCCCTAATCAGATAATAATGTCTTGAGGCAGAATGTGCTCTTTACACAAATGCAGTGTGGGTTTCCCTCAGGAGTGTCACTGTTTGTATTAAGCAATGATTCAGAATCTAAAGCACATCTAAAGCACAGTGACATAGTTTGAAGGCAGGTGAATAATGCATCTGAATTGGATGCACCGTCGCTAACCCACCTTGCATATCCCAGTCCTGGTTTACCTTCTTCCTATCACTGCACTGCTCTTGTCAAAACTCTTGTCTCACTAAAGCCAATCTCTTACAGTGACAACATTGTACCTTCTGTCATATTTAAAAAAAAAATCACAGGAATGCCCTCACTGCTCTCCTCCAACTAGTTAAGGCCTCGCTCAGTCAGGGCATCTTCCTAAATTTCCTAAAAACAGTACTGATCTTCCCTCTCATTAAAAAAGCCACCCTGGACAACAACAATCATTGAGAAGGCAGTAGCTAATCAGACTGTGGGATTACCAATCTGAGTTCCATCCCAAATGTATCACAAAAACAGCAACTGTCCAGATGACTGACAATGCTCTCTATATCATGGACAAGGGGAATTCATGCCTCCTGGCCCTTCTGGACCCTTCCACCTCACTACCATCCTCACAGTTTAATGAAACAACCCCCTCAAATTTAGGAATCTAGTTGAACATCCAACGAACCATACAAAGCAGACCACCCGATCATACCACGACCACCACCTATACTCAAGAGAAACACCTGAACAAACTACAAAGCTTCCCCGAAAATATCAGTGGAGACTTTTGTCAAACTGGTAAATCAAAGCAACAACTCAGGTTCTCCGGAAGACCCTTGCCCCCCGGACAGATACAAATCAATTCTTAAACACTTAACTCCCATGGAATATCACAGGAATGTCCTTAACCTTTCAATCGCATCAGGGAAAGTGCCACAAGCCTTCAAATCAGCATACATCAGGCCAATACTCAAAGATACAGCGGCAACCAGAGAGGACCTCTACAGCTATAGACCCATCTCTAACATCCCGTACACAGCCAAACTGCTCGAAAACGTACATCTGCAAAATGACCCAAGAATTCATAGACAATCACTGCCTACTAGACCAGGCACAAGTTGATTTCAGATCAATGAGAGGAACGGAATCAGCTCTCCTCTCAATATGGGATGACCTGAAAATAAACGCAGACTCGGACAACAGTACTGCCTTGATACTTCTAGACCTATCCGCAGCATTCGACACAGTTAATCACTACATCCTCATAATGAGATTAGAAGGACTCGGGATAACAGACACTGCCCTACTGTGGATCAAATCCTTCCTAACAAATAGAACAGAAACCATATGGATAAAACCTTTCAAATCCAACCCAAGAGACTCGACATGTGGAGTACCACAAAGATCATCCTTCTCCCTGCTATTATTCAACATCTACCTATCTCTACTTATCAAAATCATCAAAAGTCACAGCCTCACATGCTACAACCTCGCCGACGACATAAAAATAATCTTCAAAATACAAGACACTCCAGAAATAAACACAACGCTAGAAAGCTGCCTTTGTGATATATTCAACTGGATGAATGCTAATTACCTCAAAATCAACCCAGGCAAAACAGAAATAATGATTGTGACAAAAAATGGAGGAGACAACCACTACATCCATTGGCCAAGGGAACTCGGGACAACCCCAGCAACTTCGCCGATTGTAAAAAACCTGTGGGTCCTGATGGACAATAATCTCAGAGCCACAAGTAAACGCTCTACTAAAGAAATGCTTCTTTCTCCTGTGAGCGGCAAAAAGGATCCTTCTTTCCTATCATTTACCAACAAAACAACCACCATCATCGCTCTCGTCATGTCCAGAGTAGACTACGCCGATAGCCTATACTTGGGTATGCCTGAACAACTTCTAAAAAATCTACAACAAAACTAAATGCGGCAGTTAGACTGCTTCTCAAACTACCCCAAAGAGAGCACATCACACCGGTGCTAAAAACACTACATTGTATACCAATACAACAATGAATAAAATTTAAAACAACGTCCATCGCGCACAGAGCAGTACACAAACAAGGCGCTGAGTTCCTGAGAGACAAATTACACCTATATCAACCAACAAGAACACTCAGATCAGGCAACGACATCCACCTGGAAGCAAAAAAAGATTTGGAGGATCTTTGTACTCTCACGAAGCGCTGAAAACTTGGAACAACCTATCAAAGAATATATGCAACACAAGAAACCACCTACTATTCAAGAAACTACTAAAAACCTGGCTCTTCACTTCATAACTAGAAGACCGCCAACAGGGACGGACACACAACCAAAAACAACGTTGAATGAAGAGACAGATCCTGACTCCCACCAAGCAATCGACTGGGAAAAGAATCTAAGGAAGACACTCTACGAAACACTGAACGACTAACTGAGAGACAAAAATGATAGGACTCAAAAGACCGAATACATAGCAAACCAAGACGTAAGTACTAGGATGAACCATCAATAGCACCCTGACCTTAAAATACTCCTAAATTTTAACACACCCTGTCACGATAGATAGCAAGGGAATAGTGTACACCCACCCCTTAGCTCCAAATCTAGAGGGTGAGGAGTAGACATAACCAATCACATTATACAAAGCTCATTATGATACAGCTGGGAGCACGCCACGCCATAACACACAAACAACAACCAAACAATAGACTTTAAGGAAGACACCCAACGGTATACCGAACAGCCAACTGAGAGATAGCCATGATAGGAGGACACAAAGACTGAACACATAGGCTGACCAAGACGGAAGTACTAGGACGACTCATCAAGAGCACCCTATCCCTGAACCACATCAAGCTTCAACAGACCGATGTCACAATAGATAGCAAGGGAACAGGGAGGACCTAACCTCAGCTCCCACCGGAAGGAGAGAAATTAGAAACACCCAATCACAGTATACAATGCTCACTAGGATACAGCTGGGGCCGCACCATCACACATCACCCACAGGGTGGGTTTAGTCTTGTACTCAAGTTGCATAGTCAAGGGTAGGCCTCTCTCTCACTATACAGGACTCTTGAATCTAGGTGTGGTCTACATCTCTGCTTAATATATGAGGACAATTGCTACATTATGAAGGCTAGGCCCACTGGTATAGGCCCTCAACTCTAGACCTGGACATAAATTGGCCCGACCAAGCAATCTCGCAGCCCACGGTATGTATACCTCAGACCACTAGCATGGACACTGGCAGCAGTCACGGCCAAGCATGCATGCATGATAGAATACGCCTACGGCCAAACACATCCGGTCTATTACACACATAGCCGTCCAGACTGAAACACCTACCGTACCGCAACACCTCTACCACTAGAATGCGGCAACCACCACCCGAAAGAAAGTTGGTATAGCTGACCTCACATAAACTCTCTCAACAATAGCAATCTATCTCGAACCCTCAACAGCACCCACCCATTTGTCTGACCTCTCTTGGGCTGCTTAGTCGAGCCTTGCAAGCCACCCAGGTCCTAGAATGACAACATGCACACATGCATCTCCTAAACTAATCCCCCTAGAATTTTCCAACCACATCAAATATGGTCACCAAGGGCGTTCAACCAAGGGAAAAGCGCATTGAGGTTAGTCACACAGGTGTGGAAAAAGCGCTATATAAAAAAAATTAAAAAATACAACACAATACAACATAACCCACTAACCCAAAGCTCAAATGTCTGCATACTTAAATCACATTAAAACCCACAAACCACTTCTCGCACAGCAAACCGCACGAACTTCACCACACTGCAACAACACACGATCAACACATAAGACACATCAACAGCACAGACGAGGACTTGCATCGATCCGATATTCACACCCAAGCTCAGCTAACGGTGACAACAGAGCTGAAGCCGCCAACAGGACACCACCATCTCGCTTTCCTACGCCCTCTTCACCCCACAAACCCACCCCCACCTCCTTGTTTGCAGATCCGCCTGGGGGCCAATTCCATTGGTGACAGTGCGCTATATAAATACCTTTAACATAACATAACATTATCTTGGGCCTATGTAAAATGAGGGAGCATGAACTAGGCTTCTAGAGACTGAGAGAAAATGTGAAAAAGTTATGTTGATAAGTGCAAACCAGTCGTACTCTGAGCCCTACGTGCGTGTCTGCTACCAGCTGTACTGTTTTGAGTGAATAGAGGCATTTGAATCCAGAGGTAAGCCTTATGTGGCAGTGCAACTAGGATGTGTTGGCAGGGATGTGGTAGGAAAGTTGGTTGCAGCGATGTAATGTTCTGTTGTTTGAAGTCTGTTGGGAGGGATATTAAGATTTCTGTGTCTTGGTTGGTCTTCATATACTGCATTTGTGCATAGAGGTTGAGAATGTTATTGCAGACGCGTAGGTCGTGGGCACGGCAGGTCATTTACGCATCCATCCTATGTGCCTGTGGCAAATTCTTAGAAGTGTTGCCCTTCGGGGGGGAAGTGCATGTCAGGGGACATCCTGGAGCATCCTGATGTGGGCTAACATTTTGGGCAGTGGCAAGTGGGTTACAGCTGGTTTTGAACAAGGGAACAGTGGAAGGGAATTAAGAGGAGCATGCAGTGATGGGTACCTGGCAGACAATGACAGAGGAGGATTCCCGAAGATCATATTGAGTGAGGCTACAAAGATGGTGTATTGTGTAAAGACTCGCGGGGGGGGGGTCTCTGTACTTCTGCTCTCCATATGGCAGAGGAGAGGCACAGAGGACCCCAGCCAAGATTCTCTATAGGGTAGCGCAGGTTGAGCAATCAAGGCCTAGCTTCTCAGGAGGTGATCCAGCTGGTTTTAAGTACAGTGTAGTCCCCAAGCCCCCACATGGGAATGTCCACACACTGTATTAGTTAAAACAAAGTCTTTATATAATTAAGTTCAAGGTTATATACAATCACAATAACTCACTTTGTGCTCAGAGAATCTACAATGGCAAATATATACAATTTTAAGTGGTACCACAATTATTATTAGATTCCATTAAAGTGCATCAACTGGACTCTGGTTAAATGTCACACAAATCAATTAATAGAGGTAACCAACAATAGACATAGGAGGAAAGCAGTTGGTTAGCACAATTGGCAGAATACTGGCCCCGTTACCTAGACACAGTTCTGTGTGGAGATCCCCCCACCTGGGCAACCTGTAAAGATATATCACAAGCCCAGTCCATATATTGTTCTAGAAGTCTTATTTCCTTCTAAAATAGTTCTACAACCCCAATGTACCTGAAATAGCAGAGTTCGTCGTCGGATCGTCGACGGATCCTTCTTGAGCGGCTCCCTTTAAGGCAGGAGCCACGGATCATCGAGGTCCCATGACAAAAAGGGTGAACGATGACGGCGAGGCAGCAGCTTCGTTCCTAGCAGTTCTAGAACTGTAGCCCAGCAAGGGCGTTGAGTCATCCGGCGTCTCTACGGTCGTCAGGTGGTGGGAAACCCACTGGCGCATGCTCCTCGGCGCGTCAGCGGCCTTGACTTTCTCCGGTGGGACAAAGCGGTCGATGGTGGAGGCGAGAGTGTCCTTGGGTCAAATATTACTTAGGCAACGGGAGCTCGGCGGCTCCGGTCGGTGACGGCGGTCATTGACGGTGATGGACAACAGTGTCCGGGCGCTTTTCCTTGTGATTCCACGGCGGTCCCCGTCTCCGGTCTGCAGCCTTTCGTAGGTTTGTCTACCAGGGAGCACTGCAAAGATTAGCAGTGCACGATGGTCCCTCGTAGGTCAGGAAGAGGGTGCCTAACCAGGTCCTCTCTGGGTCAGTCCCTGGAGACACAGCAGCTTTCAGATCGATCTCAGTAGAGCAGCAGCAAGATTTCTCTTCCAGCGGAGCTTCAAGGTTAAGCTTCAGTTTCAACTCCAGTTTCTCTTCAGCTTCTGAACACGAATTCTAGCAGTGAGAGGCCCCCAGATATACTAGTTGATCTCTCATTCATTCTGCTGGGTCCACTCAGGCAACTAGTCGGTCAGAAGGGCATTCATGCAGGCAGGCAGCCAATCAGGTGCATAGTGCATTCAGGCCATTCACTTCTCCCCAGACACTCACAACAAGTTATGTGTTTTGGGACAAGTACCCAGCCATTCAACACTCCACACTGCATTCATACCAGTTTCGGGCAGGGCTGTCTCAGTCATTGTGTCAAACACCAGAAACTAGACATTCACAACAAGAAGTGCATATTGGTCACACACTACCTTCACCCAGGTTCCACCCACAGGGCCTACCCACAACATACAGTCACTGGGAAGGCTCCCGCCAGTCTGGCCTGGACTTCACAACAACACCATGTATGGAACTTCCACCCAACAGCGAGTCAGGGAGAAGGGACAGAGCCAGGGCTTCCCAGGACTTTGGGAAAACAAGGTAACAGGCAATAGAAAGCAAGAGGCCACAGGGGCCATCTTGTTTCCTATCAGGAATCAACTGATTCCAATGGCAGGGCCTGGGTATCCCAAAATGGAGGATACTCAGAGCACCTGTCAAATTCAGCATGGAGCTGCCACCAGCCCATACCCTGCTCTGTGGGCCACACACACATGTGCCCAAAAACATACACTAGGGGCACAGGGTTGCACCCCCACCCATGGGTGCCATAAGGGTATCACATGGGTCTGTACACCAAACCAAAAACAGGAAGAGCTGCACTGACAGGAGTCCCACCTGGACTCCTGGGCAGAAAAAAATACAGAACACAAATGAAAAAGCACTACAGGACAAGGACAGGGAGGCCCTGTCCCTCCAATGCATTTCCAGCATCACATAGTGCAGGTTGGGTTTCTCGGAAAACTTTACCAAGCTATGAGTTTTACATGGAATTAATTGGAGCTGCTCATGCAAAATTATAATTGTGCTACTGGTGATTGTGTGACCCTATCCGCACTGGGAATTAGGGGGAATCAGAGCAAAAGAACTTGGCCGGGGTATGTGGCAACACAAATGGCAATGGCATCAATTCACATATAGGGAATCCGAGAACAAAGCAGGGAGTGAAACACTGCTGGGGCTTTTGCTGTGAAATTTGGGTGGCGAGTGATGGGAAGCCTCCGCTAAGTTAAGGTGAGTTAAAGAGCCAAGCCTTTAGTGTTCTGAATACCTTCCAGAGATTTGCTGTGAGGTTAGAGAAGGCCGATCTTCTGGGTCTCCTTCCGAAGTATTGCAAGGTTTTGAGGAGCATGCCATTGCAGGAACTCGGCCTTCTCCATGGTTGGTATGGGATGACCTTTCCAAGAATGTATATGGCTTCATGGCCTTGAAGAGTTCCAGCGGTGATCTAGAGTGGTTTGAAGGGGGTGATTTTTTTACTGGTAGCTAGTGGAGTCGTTGTAGACCTGGTTGGAAATGTTACCTCCTTTTGAGTCTTAGTGATAATATTTTCACTTTGTTCTAAATAAGTTTAGGCTTTTTAACGGGGATATCTGGCATGAGAAGATATGATATTTATTTTTAGGAGGTATCAGCTGTTGTCATGGTCTATTCCTGATAAAACCAGTGTTGTGACTGCGAGGGTCCTGTGTGGGAAAATAAAGGAGGGAATTATCTTCCCGATTGAGCATGCAGTATGTGGTAGAAGTATTGTGTTACTACTGAGCTAATGTGTATTCCAAGGGTTAGTTCATTACCTATCAAAGTCCCTACCTTCTTGACCACTTTCCAAGTGTCTGGGCCGCTGTCCATTTCTGTAAGCCGAGGGTTTACTGCCAGTGGTGTGTCGAGAAGAGGAGAGTGTGATCACTGTTTTGTCTGGGTTTAGATTGAGGTTGTTTTTCGTCTTTCATGCATTCGCTTGGGGACGTGGCAGTTGGTGAGGGCAGAGCCTGTGTCTTTGCTGGTAGTCCATTTGAAAATGATGTGCGTGACGTCTGCATAATCTGTACCCTCCTCCTTAACAGGTTGTCCAGTCTTTTGAACAAGCAACATGATGGACTTGCTATTGAAAATGGAATAAAGCTCCTTGCAATTTTAACGTGCGACTGATTGCTGCAATCATTTATTTTTGCAAATTTGTCTTAAGCATCTCCGGGTTCCATTCACGAATGTACTGTTTTGCTTAGGTGCGTGATAAAAAAATCACAGCTTCTCACAGAGCGAAAAACATCGTTCATGTTTTTCTCTCAAATGTCTACGTGTTGTCTGCTATTGCTGCCTGCAGTGGATGAATTTTTTATGATGCTGGAAAACAGTGAATAAAAGTGTTATTGTGTTCGGAATGCCATCTGCGTGGGTGAAATAGCTGAGCTTTTTTCGACAACGGTGTGACCGCAGGAAACACTGAGGAGTCTGACTCAAGCTGTTGAGCCACAATGGCAAGAACACAGAGTATTTCAAGAAGCCCTGTCCCCCGGGTCTGCCTAAAGCATCCTTGATTTTTAACACCCTTTCTCTATCTTTGGAAAGACATATTCATAAACTTTGACATTTTGCTACTGAAATCTTTCTCTAGGGACCCATGTCTAAAAACCCAGAGTGCCCCTTTCTGCTTTCTCTGTGTTTTCCCTTTCAGGGGTGAGCCAGTAGTGTTTCTCATTAGTGTGTGCATTTTTCTTATTTTAAATAAAGATTCTGTTTTTATAGAAGTTGGACATTTTATTCTGTTTGGACTCATTTTGCTTGCATTGCTTCTGCCCCAGCTCATGGACCTTCTGAAGAGTATACCCTGACCTCGGCGCACGCTACCAAAAGGCAAACCAGGTACACCTGCCGGGCTGTGCCTGTTTCACCTTTATGATTGGGATGACTGCTGGTTTAGTAGTAGTGTAGGGCTGAGTGGGCGCTCTACCTACTACCCATCCCTGTACTCCTGCAGAGCGGTAGTCATTTTGTCATAGTTATAATAAACTAGAGTAAAATCATGCACAGGAGACATCTCGGTGTGGCATTCATCTGAATCCGCAATGGCAGCTTCTGCACACACTGTCAAAAGTGTGTCTGGCTCATGATTTCCTTCGTGACACAAACCGTCAAAAGTGTGTCTGGCTCATGATTTCCTTCGTGACACAAACCGTCAAAAGTGTGTCTGGCTCATGATTTCCTTCGTGACACAAACCGTCAAAAGTGTGTCTTGCTCATGATTTCCTTTGTGACACAAACCGTCAAAAGTGTGTCTGGCTCATGATTTCCTTTGTGACACAAACCGTCAAAAGTGTGTCTGGCTCATGATTTCCTTCGTGGCATTACTTTCTAGTAGCCCCGGTTCAAAAGTGTACTGATGCTGTGTACTCACACACAATACGCAGTCATACTTAACGATTTTCCAGTATAACCAGACCTGAGCAAGTATATCAATGATTCCATTTTCAATGTTCACAGATACTATTGTAAGATTTTTTTAGACAATGCATGTGGCAAGTACTTTTAGGAAATGGAGGCTGTATCAACGAGTCACACTAAATGGTCTTTGACTTTCCTTCTCTCCCTGAGGGCATGGAAGTTAGTTACTGTTGCCAAGTCACACTCTCTCATCTACACTGCCCAGCGTGCACATGGAGAGTTGTGCATACACACAAGCACATAAACACGAAGAACGCAGGGTGCTCCTGGTTCCTCAATGGACCTTGGGAACGCAGACGTCGTTTTTGTTGTAGCTGTTGTTACTGTTCCGTGTACTCCCTATTTTATCCCCACCTGGCTTCACATGCTAAACTCCACATTACAGAGGGAGCTTTTGCCATGCCATAGAAGCTCCCTGCGACTATTGGTGCAGTGTTTTCCCCTGTGTCCTTTCGTGGACTGGGGTTTGAGTTCCCCTTTCCCCTGCAGACTGGTTACGCCGACATTGGAACTGCTTCAAGTTTTTCTACATTGCCCTGGATAGTTGGACTGCACTGTTTTGGTATTAAGACGACATACTGTAACACAGTCTGCTAACGAATTGTGGGCTTCTGCATCATTGTACTGTCATCTCTGGGACTTTTCTTGTAGAACTGTTTGGTGAGAACTCTTCCCTCATTTTGTATGACATTCAACGCCCTGAATCTGCTTTGGAGGTTAGTATGTGTAACCTTAAGTTCATATTGAAAGACAGAGGGAACGGAGAGGGTCAGTGTTCAAGTTGGGGTGTTCTCATCACATCTGTTCCCTTCTTCCAACCAGTGGCGCATTTGTTATGAGGAAATAGCTATATCCTTACTGCTGAAGATTCAGATGTTGAAAGGTATGTATCTCATCTAGAAACCGCAGTACACTGCTACCCGCACCACGCCGGTACGGAACGATGTAAACAGATGAAAATGGCTATGCGGAAAATGCTGGAAACTGCCATTGTGCGTAATTACTTTGGAAATGCATGCACTCGACCTAAACTATTCACACCCTACCAGCAATAGAGAACGTGGTGTTTACCGTCACCATGTTGGAGCAGACAAAATGGGTGCTTGAGCCCTCTGCAATGTGTAGAAGCTATAATTAATTATTATTTCAAACATAAAAAAGCCAACGTATTGACAATTGAACTGCCATAGCTACTGATGTGTATTTCCATGGTGCTGGAAAAGTACTCTAAAAATGTGGAAGAACGTAGAGTACTGGTACTCTGTAGGTTTACATTCCAAAGCTGTGTAGTATAGACTGTAACCTGGTGTAATGAAAAGGTCTTTGAAGCCCGCCAACTTTAAATTAGCTGAGGGAATGATGTTATAATAACCAATTGATATCATCATTAATGTCATCAATGTGGCTTTTTGCTTTAGAAATCAAACATTGATGCCATTGCAATAATACTTTGTAAGCATTGGATCTTTGTACATGTATCAACACTGTCCAAGACAGATTATTATCCTCATGGCTTTGGGACACAAAAGGTTCCAGAAAGGGTGCACTCAAATTCCTTGTTCTCATACAATTTCTATGTTCTATGACTCTGGTACAAATCTTCCATGTGGTCATTCCAATGTACCCTTTCTTTCACGGGCATGTGATAAGATATATCACCATGGCGGTGTTGCAATTAATACAATGTCTCGGTTCTCATTGCCGATCTAGAACAAGATCAACCTCAGTGGAATTGGTAGTTAAATGACATAGGCCCTCATTAGGACCCAGGCGGTAAGGGGTTTACGCCGGCGTAAACCATGGCGTACCTTACCGCCTGAGTACGAGTTCCCTTAGCGCCATGGTGATTTTAACGCCTGCTTTTAGCAGGCGTTAAAATCCATGGCGCTAAGGGACCTTGTTGTTAATTACGCCACCGTAATTTACGGTGGCGTAATTAACGCCTTCCCCACTCCCATTATGCCCTATGGGGCCAGGAATGGGAATGGGGAAGGGTAAATGGGGATTGGGGACTTACCGCCCCGCCAACCTCGGAATGGGGCGGTAAGTCCGCCAACCCCCATGGCGGAGTTGGCAGCTTAGCGCCATGGACCATGGTGCAAATTGCACCATGGTCCTCCGCCAAGGTCGTAATGAGGGCCATAGACTGCAATTTCCACATGGGGAATGGCAACTTATTTTAGGGAGACCCTCAGTGAAAGTGAGTTGATACGTCATGTTTGTGCATGATGTGTCAGTTTTCACTATGACATTTTTTTATGTTGCTGCTTTTTTTTAAGACGAAGGAGTTTGCAACTGATTGGAATACTTTTGTAGTAGGTGTCAATATTTGTTGACCACTTTCTTGATTTCGAATTACAGATGCGAATATTTTGAGACACACACCTTTTTGATCATGTGAAGAAGAACTTAATTTTGTCACTGCCTGGGTTTATTAAGGTGTGAATTGATTGACATGTTTTTTATTGTGTTATGATCAACGTGATGATCTTTCACAAAACAAGAAAATACAAAAAAACACTAAAGATCCAATTTCAGTGAAAAATATGAAAAGAATTAAAAAATAAATTGAAAAATGTGCCTATTACATAGTCAATTAAAACTTTCTAGTATTCTTTCAGTTATGATTCATAAAATAGTAATTTCCTTCCTGATTAAATTGTCTGAATCCCAGCAATAAATTAGAGGCACTATGAGTTGCACCATTTATCAACACAAAATGTTAAATGGAATTTTGATAGGAAATAAAATAGCAAAGGTTTGCAGACTCAGGGTGGCACCTGTAGAATTTGGATAGTGCAATACAGACATGTTGGTGGGAACATGGACAGGTGCTGCTGGCCAAACAAAACACTCTGGCAACCAATTCTGCAATTTGCCATCATCATTTCTGGGATGGCACGTCTCACTCAAAAATGCATCCTCTATCTGTGCAAGTGTGTGACTGCTTCTGCAAGATGTTCTTGACCCCGGACAAGACATGTTGAAGAATTCAGAATCAGGATTGAGACCTACAGGCCTGTTTGTGTGTGTAAGACTTCTCATGGGTACCCCTGCACCTGACACAGTATCACTTGGCGGTTGATGATGCTCAACTGTTATCTGCCCTTCATACCGCTATTCTGTAAGCAAATGCTCTTACACACAGCTCTCAAAAGCAATATTAAACATTTCCACTGCTTCTTCGCAATGTATTATCTTGCGTGGAACAGTCTGAAATGGAGCTACTTTCACCTTAAAGCATGGATCAAGGAAAGATGTCAAAAGATATTCAATGTTTTCTTTAATTCATTTTCCTCACAAAAGATTGTCAGCAGTTGTCCCACAGTTGCACAATGTTCGACCCGCCTCTTCTTTCAAGATATTGTGCTTTTTTGGACATGTTAATTTCCAACAAGTACACCAATGGAAGTACCTCAGTAAGTGACACAGAGCTATGGCTCACTTAACATGTGGCTTTCTCATAGGGCCGTCCCACACCGCACACAGTACACATGAGCTGTCACTGAGTCGGTGTGAAGATGGCCCTTTCTAATGTTAGAATGGACTGTAGTTGTCGGCACTTACAGCTATTCTTTGCTGACAAAGGCCATCGAGCGCATACAGGGTTATATTCCAGCTGGTCAGCACAGACATTTTTAGCTGGTGGTGTAGGAGTTTGTGTTGAACCTGGAGCACTTGCAAAGTATTTCTGGTGGTGTACGACGAGCTGATTTGACGTGTGAGCAGATATTGGGTGCTTAGGCAAACATTTCAAGGACAGGGGAGCAATCGCTGACCAAGCATGTCACCACAAGATGGAGCACATTTCCAAGGCATAGGGCTTGCATTGGGTTCCCCCTTACAACCATGGGAGTCATTGCCCACTGCCACAGAGCCTAAGAGTAGCTTTCACTCTGCCACCCACCACATGCTTCATTCTATAGCACATCTCTGTGCATGTGTGTCTCCTGCCATCACAGCCTTTCATTCATGTGGCTTATTGGTGGATGGCATACTGCTGTAAAGAACCCTCTCGCTTGTCAGTGTCACAAATACAGGGGAAGATAGCTTAATGTGCAGCTACTGCCACATAGAGGATGTGCAGTTTCTGCCATATAGCCAATTATTTGACTGCTCATCCCATACCCATTGGTAAGATGACTTTTCTACTGTGGAAAAGCCCATGTCTATTTCCGAGGGTCCTTACTGTGGTGACTAAGGGGGCTGGGTACCTCCCATACTAGAAGATAATGGACATGTAGCTGGTATGGGGATATCCCTTGGACAACCCCACTGGACTGCCACCCAATGGCCTGATTTATAGGATTTTTTGTGTGCTGAACAGTGGCTTTGCTATTTAGCTGGACCTGCTCACCTCAGGCCATTGCAATGAAAAACACCCCAAACAGTGAAAGCCTCCCTGCCATCAACTACACAACATGTGCCCCCCATAAGTGCCTTGAGCAAATCTGCACAAGGTACCCACCTGGCTTGCATCTACAGCATTCCACCTGAAACAACATTCTATGTTTGCAAAGACATGCATTGCATGAAAGTAAACAAGCGGGACAGCCTTCACTACTCCTTTAAGGTAACATGAACGCCAAAGACCAGCCTGTGTCAATGACCGGAAGTCTACATAACAGAGCGTGAGCAACTAGCAATTCAACATCATCAAAATTGATTGACAGAGCAATCACTCCCAGTGAAGCAAACAAATTCCAACCACAGCATGACATGCACTCTGGAAACAGGTCTCCATCAGCCCCGGGATGCGTGCACAAGTGAGGCCATTGATTGCAGGCATACAAGTTCTGCACAACCACAGTCAGTTGTCATGTGTGCCTTTGGGTCAAACATGGTTGCAGGGGAGGGAAAAGGATAACAAGTGTGGAGGTGAAGGTCTGGGGAGTGGAAGTACAAGTGTGGGAACTGATATGAAGGATGACAGAGGGCAAGAGGGAGACAGGACACAGAGTGATGAATGTGTAGCTGTGGCATCGAGAGAGAGAGAGGGGAATTGTCAAGCAAAGAGGAGTCTGGCTGGTCGGGAGCTGAGGAGAGAGAAGGTGGCTGTTACAGTGGGTAAGGGCACAGAGAAGCGTGTGAAGAGAGGAAGATAGAGACAGAAAGACAGGAAGAAAATGCAGCATGATCTCAGAGCCTTGAAGGCACATTAATTGAAAAATAGCACATGTTGGGGGTGAAGAAAGACAATAGTGAGTGAGGGAGAAGAGCAGGCTGGGAAACAACAGCCACCTCTGAAAGGGCAATCCTCAGCTCCTCATTACAAAAGCAACATGCACAACACACCATGGCATGTAAACCAAAATAAGAACCATGTTCGCAACATCCACGCAAAAATGTTTGTTCAACCACAACTCCAGACTCTGCATCACCCACCAGCCCCCCCTGTTGGACACCACAGTTCATGGACATGACATCAATCTCTAACAGTTGCCTCACCCTCCAACAGATCACACACCCTGGATGAGACTTTCCTAGGAAGGGGCTGGGGATCATAGGGTGCAGTGTGAACGCCAACAGGTCACAACAGATGAACAGAAGCTGGCGGGAGGGGACGATATACCACATTCATGTGCCCACAATGTACACACTGATACCATGCAACCACTCACAGTGCTGGATTAGAACAACAAATAACAGAAATAAAGTCATGCAATACATTTTTGAGGAGAGAAGAAACAGAAAACAACAATGAACAACAAGTGACTTGAATGGGGAACACAGGTAAAGGCTGTCAGGGCTCAACATGTGCAAACCAGTACCTATCTAGAAAGATCCACAAATGGGTAACCTGGAATACCAGTGCGGTAAACCCTGACCCAAGTCAATTTGAGTGCCAGCTGCATGTCTAGTATGGTGGTTCTACCCTTCACCACAGTAGATTAACTAACAAGTGTAGATACTAGTCTCATGCACTTAGTAAAACAAGTGCATTTATTATTTCCATAGCAGTCTTTTGGACATGTCATTCATGAGCAGCCAACACATGTGTCGACACATCGTCTTTATGAAGGCTGCCCTTTGGTCCAGATTATATCATAAGACATACATGTATTCAACATTAGATCATCAAGTCACATATGAAGCAAATCACATAAATTAAATCAAATCACATAAATTATCATTTTAGGATATAAATAAGTACATTGTGTTCACTAAGTAAATTGATAACACATACCAGAAAGGATTTGGGTTATGTTGGTAACAGGCTAATTGTTCCTGAAAATTCAATCAGGGACAAAGACTTGAAATAAATGTTAAAAAAATCTTACCCCATACAGTCTGCCACACTTTGTTGATATATTACATTGCTTTTGGGACAATTAATGTTCACGCACATATTCATTAGATTTGACGTTGGATAAACCTAATGGATAATAATAATGTACATTTACCTTATGAGCAAAACACGCTGTGTTGTACTGGTAGTAAGCCTTCACGAAATTGTAAACAGACCATAATGGCCAACACCAACAAGTACATTATGAGTAGTTCTCCTGCAATTAACATGTTGTAAACTGAGTGCATTTCTTGAGAGCCTTGCTCAAAAAATGCATCAAAAGTACATCAAAATAAAGCTTAGTAAGACCTAATTAATTGCTGTGTACAGACGTCCTGTAGAGAATCATCTGTTGTGGCATTCATGGTGTGGCGTTACGCATGTGACTCTGCCACCATATTAGAGCATTTCCGGGTATGCGCGACGGACTCTGTAAGTATAGCCGAACGTCGGCAACGAGTCCAGTAATTTATAAATACAATGACGTGCACTGAGCCTCACTTGTGCACATTGCGAGAGTTTGAAAGGAAGTAGTATCAGTGGATAATACTAGAATCCTGGAGCCTATTAGTAACTGCAATCATCTATAAATAATGAGGGTCGATATGCTAAATTGCAATCCGAATAAGTGAGATATTGTTATTAGGTTTCTCCCTCAATCCTTGCTTGTTGGTTGTACATTCAGTATATTCTCAAACAGGTAGATTCTCAGGTCCTAAATTACTGATCATCCTTGTCTGGCTGGTCATTGGTATTAAAAGTACCCAGAAAATATGAAGCCTCTCTATATTGATGTTTCATGTTGCATTATTCAATCATTAGTCCGAACGCTAATGAAATTAAATTAAAAAATCTAAAAGTCGAGTACAGCTTCAATCAGTAGTTTAATAAATCGAACTCGAAATCCCTTGTCACATGTAATATTAAAGCACAGTTACAGAGGTATAACGCCAAAAAGAGCATGACAGAGTATGTAGACATCAATCAAGAAAGACATGCATTTTGTGTTCCGAATTTAAGCCTTCAGTTCTACAAATTAATAGACACATTTTGATTCCAGACATCTCAACATATGTGTAACATCCCCTCCACATTTGCTAAATTTCGCCAGACTTAATAATAATTATGAATCTAATCTGTCTCTTGTCTTCCATTTGATGGCAGGTCTGCCTATGTTGTGAGAGGGTTGATCTCTGATCTTCACTACTTAGACTGTGTAAATGTTCCCTAATCCGAATCCTTAAAGGTCTGATGGTACTGCCAACATATATTTTCTTACAAACATAACTTATAACTTAAACTACATGTGTGGTTTTACAATTAATAAAGTCTTTAATCTTTATTGTGACGCCTGCTTTATAGGTAAATTGTTCAGTGTTCTGGTGTGCATATTGGCACATACTACAGGTGCCACATTTGTAGAACCCTTTGAGTGACCGGAGCCAGTCACTGCCGCTAGAAGGTTTATTGGCGGAAGGATCTAGAAACATCCCATCTTCTGCCATTGCCCACTACACAACGAGCTGTCCGTTGTACACTGCGGCATATATCAGTCGGTGGTGTGATACCACAATAGGACCACAACACAATTATACTCTAGTATGAGTAGTATGAGTAGTATGAGTTCAAAGAGGTTGAAAATTCCAGGCGATGTCAAATAATGTATATCACCATCGACATCTTCTGGAATGGTCTATCAGTAGTGAATCATGAGAAAGAACAAACACATGACCTTTAGTTGCTAGGCGACGACCAGTGATGCTATGCCTATTACACAGGAGAAACAGGCATTTACGAAAGTGAACTGCTGTGGACGGAGCCTGTTCTGCGAGGGATCTATGTGAATACTGCGAAACAATAATGTTGAAGCTGAAAATACTGAATTTCATTTTTTTACCCCATGTATATGCAGGGGGAGACTCACACAGCCCCCCCATACACCTTCACCTTTTATATTTACTTATCCCACCACCCCACATATATATTTGGTAACATGGGGGGATTTGAATTTTGGTATTTTTGGCGTCAACGTTATTCCCTTCTCTATTTTCGTATGATCCCTTCTGCGGGTATGGCATCTTACATGAAGGTGTCCAACTGTGCACACATTCAATATGGAGGGATATATGTATTTGGGGCACATCTTAGGCCAAGGTGTGCTCACGCCATTGACAGGGCAGCAGCAAACATTGGGGCTCACCTTGCAGTCACTGAGATAAGAAAGAAAGTTGCCAAACACAGGCATTACACATTTAATGCCCAGTACAAATGGACCCGGTCTCCTCCGAGCAATTTGCACGTTTGTGATAATTCAGGCAAAGTCGTTAAACATGATTCATGGAATAATTTGCGTGAAAAACGCAGATTTCCGCGGCTTTCTGCCCGAAAATCCCTATTATAGGGATTTTCGGGCAGAAAGCCGCGGAAATCTGCGTTTTTCACGCAAATAATTCCATGAATCAGGCTGTGAATGCCTGTCTAAACACCTTTTTCTCCGATCGGTGGAATTTTGTATTTTTTGGCAGGAGGGGCTGGAGCAGAGAACATAGCTTTCCTTTCCAGCTACACTATCCACTCATGACAGCATGGCATTTGAGTGCATTGGAATCCGCCTGCTTTTAGCACCTGTTAATAGCATCTTAATTCTACAGACATCCATTCTGCTGTCTCCCCCATTAGTAATTGCCGGAGGCATATACACTTCTTTGCAGTGCAAAGCCTGCACACCTATTAGCCTTGATCCACACAGTTTAACACTTTTCTTTTACGCTTTGCGTTGCTAATATTTAAAATAGTTCAGACAGGACTAATTTGCACATTGGTGCAAATCTAGGTAGTCCCTTCCATGCAATTTACTCTTCAATTTGAAAATGTGGATGTATTGGGCCTGGCACCCGCGAAAGGGCAATTAACGGGTCTGGCTGGTGCCATAATAGCCCGGTAATAGCCCATTTGGGGGTGCTGGACCCGGATGAGAGTTTGGAGGTATCCTTGCCGGTTAATACTCCTAACGATTGAAGAACTAGCACACTCCTTAACAACATTGAATGAGGACATCGAAGGACTGAAAACTACATTGAGCAAGGGCTACACGGCTGACCAACTTAAACAAATTTTTGAGGAAATAAATCAAAAATTGGCAGGGTACAAACAGGAACTTGAAGTCAAAAAAATTAGGAAATTTAGGCGCGCCACACAAGACTATAAGCTAGATATCGTCTATAGTTGGCAGGCTTATTACGGCCACCTTCCAAACAAACCTAAGTTCAACAACCCACGTAAACCAGGACCAGCACCAACTGATAATACCTCATCTGAGGCATCAAGTACGGAATTGGAAGTTACATCAGGTCAGAGTGCAGAGGCAATCCCTGGACCATCAGCAACAGAAAGCCTCCTGGAACCCCTTGCTCAATATTTGGACAAAATCCTTCAACCCCTGATCCAAGATACACCTACCTACGTAAAGGACACAATGCACTCCTTGCAGAAATTAAACACTGTGCAGTTTGTACAAGAAAGGGACCTACTATTCACTATGGATGCCACCTCGTTATATACGAACATAGCACACGAAGCCGGCTTGGAAGCGATTGAATGGCTCATATTAGGATCAGACAAATGCCAAGGAGACAGACTCTTTGTCCTCACCCTTCTGAAGGTGGTACTCAGAAATAATTTTTTCAAATTTCAGGACCGTTTCTTTATCCAAATATCTGGAACCAGTATGGGGGCAGCCATGGCCTCTTGCTATGCAAATGCATTCATGTATTACTTAGAACATGAGCATGTCCTCACGTCACCAAGATGGATGAGACACCTATCACTATACGTCAGGTATATTGATGACATTTTTGGGATTTGGACAGGCCCACATGACGAATTGGATAACTTCTTCCAGATGATGAATGAGATGAATCCCCGGATTTAATTTACCACAGTGACCAGTAACTCGAATATTCATTTCTTGGATGTGGAAATATATGCAGCCAATGCTAAATTGGAAACCAGGATTTACACTAAAAAGACTGACAGGAACAGCCTATTATTGGCAACAAGCTTCCACCCTAAGAGAACAGTAGACAGTGTACCACTCAGTCAATTCCTAAGGTACAGAAGAAACATTTCAGAGAACACTGAGTATGAACGCCAATCGTCCGCACTGGAAACCAAATTCACTGAAAGAGGTTACGATTCTTCCCTGATTACGAGTGTAGCAGGGAAAGTTAGAAATATCAATCGAGAGACCTTGCTGGTACCAAAGCCACAGAAACCTGGTGAACAACTGGTCTATGTTACCACATATTCTGCGCAAAGCATGAGAATTTAAAAAACTATAAAGAAACACTGGCCAATGCTACAGTTGGACCCACAACTACAACACCTTTTCCCGAGCTCCCAACATTTGCATACAGAAATAGCAAATCGCTACGGAAGAGTCTAGTGAAAGCCGAGATTCCACCTTCAGGGATATCGACTCAATTTAAAGGCACGACTCCGTGCCACAACTGTCAACATTGCAGCAATATCATCAAAGGAAATTCCATCTCACATCCCCACTCAGGAAAACCCATGCTGCTAACACATTCTTGTACCTGCGATGCCCAGAATGTCATATACGCATTGAAATGCCGATGTGGGCTCTACTATGTTGGAATGACAACTAGGAAGGTGAAAACGAGATGGACCGAACATAAGTCCAATATCCGTACTAGGAACCAGAAGTCACCAGTTTCAGCCCATTTTGCAGAAAAACGCCATACTGCAGCACAGTTGAAATGTGTTATTTTAGAGCAGGTAACAGCTGGAAGCAGAGGGGGAGATGTGCAACGAAAGTTGGCACAGAGGGAGATCCTATGGATTGAGCTCTTGGACTCACTAAGCCCTTGAGGCATGAACATTGAATTCGACTTAATGTGTTTCATGTGAATCTGCAATGTTCACTCTACATTTCACTCTAATTGCTGTAAAAACTTTTTTCATGCTGCGGCTGACATTGATTTTAACTTCATCTATCTGAATCTTCACCCCTTAGATCTGCTGACTAGACTGCGTATGTGATTTTTCTAATACCAGCATGATGTCATTCTATGTAAATGCAATTACATTTTGTAATCTGGATACTCATGACTATGAGCTTTGCCATCATATATGGCGAATGTGGGCTAGGCCATACGGATGCAGCACCAGTGTTAAATGTATGCTCTTTGTCTGTGCGGAGCTTAGAACGAATTTGGAATCTGATATGAGACATGTTGACAAGTTGTTGGTGTCAGTGTTGAAGTACTTCAATGTAATCTTTGATCTAAATATTCAGGTAGTCAAAACTGCTAGGTGCTAGGTTTTAATAATGCAGCATTTAATTATGGGTCACGAAAGCCTCATTGGTAGCATATGTTTGTATGTTGATGAAGTTACATAACATATGGTAGACACCATTATTTGCAACACTGTACCCAGAAGAGCGTTGAGTGAGTTTACATGCAATGGGTTAACTCTTTGGATCACACACGTATACATACTTGACACCGCTGACTAATGGCCTAGGCACAGTCCCCAGGAAACACCTACCTAGAGGGAACTTAATGACTGGTGCGCCATGGGGGCACCCCGTGGCTTTTTCATACCGCGGTTGTGCCCCCATGCACACTAGTCTTCCTTCTTGTTCACAATTAACATATAGTTGTCCAGGTTCACCTGAATCCTTCGTGATGATAGTCTTATTCAGTGTAGAGTTTAGCGCCGATACGCGAACCAAACTAATTGCATAATTGCACGAAATCCCTATCTCCATGACAACGGATTTTTGGGCCGGGGATCCCACACCAAGATGGTCACCGTGCGGCCTCCCCGTGCGCATGCGCGCATTTGCCGAGACAACCCTGAACACTCCCCGCGGCCGTGCTCCTTTCAGTACAGCAGTCGGCGCGGTTAGATAAGCTTCGCGACACGGTGAGTGAAGGCATTGACCTGAATTAGATTACGATATAGACAGGCTGCACCTCTATGCATGCCGCACGCTGGGGAGGCATGAAGGGAAGTATACTGGGAAACTGTCTCCTCTATCCCACTCTAAGGATCAGGCACACATTGGACTATTGTCCACCGCCTGAATCCATATTGGTATTGTTGAACAGAACTTAAATTCGCAGTAAATATCACTTATTCATTTGTAGAGTTCCCGCCGTACTAAGCCTGGCCGCCTCCCAGTCTCCTATGATTGCCATCCGAAGACTGGGTGAGTGCAGCGGTGCTGCGTGAATTACATTTCTTCTGACTAAGGTTACATTTGACTCTTTTTAGGTTACTTACCCTGGCTCCCTATTTTTGATTGTTTCCATAATAGGTCGAATTCTGGATCTCTCCGGCCCTCGATGAGAGGTCAGTAACTTTAGCCTCCCAGTATCTTACGTTTAGTCTCACTTTGTCTTTTGCTAGTTAACTAAATGAATGTCCCTTTGAATTACCCACAGGACCAGAATTAGGAATGTACTACTCCTTGTAGCACACCATATATAGGAACAGAGAACCCCCCACCCTGAAGATGGATCTTTTATCCGAAATGCGTTGGTTGATTGTCTAAATCTAAAAAGGGTTTCCCTGGAGGGAGGCAACCACTCCAAGAGACAATTGCGTCTAAATACACTTTTTACTAACAAACACAAAACTGTTTTGTCATTGCTATGCTTTCTATTCGTTTGAAGTATCAACCTTTTGTTTGAAGTGTCAATGTTTTTTGATATTGTCATGAAAGAAAATAATGTTGAAATGTATCACTTGTATTGTTGTAAAACTAGAGAATTAAAAGATTCTCTGAGAATTAAGTTTAAGGCTGAGTCTATTGAGTGAAGAATATCATGTATTTATCTAATGAAAGATTTGCGACATAACATAAATGTTAACTGTTTGTATTTAATCAGAGTATCTATGAATATACAAATATATATCTAAAGCCTCCATAGGCTAAAGTCTACCAAAGTATTAATCAATGTCCATTGGGACTTCCTGTTCCATTAGGAGTGCATTTGGGCCTACTGGGTAGCAATACACAGTGCTGTTTTTTTGACAATTTCCATGTCCAAAGTGGTCTTGTGATGTTTGCCCGCCTGCACCTGAAACAACAATTAGAATCTCATTACATTTTAGTAGAGAGATACATCTGAAAGTTCAAATATACATTTTTTTGTAAATCGGAATTAGCTGTGCACCCCTGCACCCCAAATCATTTGGTACACCTTATCAGGCGCAAATATCAGTGCCCCTTAATTGCTGTGGAGACACTATGGGCCCGATTCATGGATGATTCATGGAACCGCGCAAAGTGTATTTTTGCAGTGCAAAGTCCGGGCAAAGTCGGCGCATAGTTATTTTTGCAGTACAAAATGACCCTGCATGGCCAAAATACATTTGCCGGGTTCCATGAATCAGGGTTTGTGTCGGCAGTGCAAAGTCACTTTTCAGCAGTGCAAAGTCACTATGAACTGGGCAAGTATTCCAAGAATCGGCCGCGTTAGTTTAAAAGCAGGCTGGATGGTTTTTCTGCGTGGGCATGCGTGCCTCATTTAAAGGCCTCCAGCTGACACATTAAGTTATTGCGCTGGTGTGTGGAGCCATCGTTTCAGTGCACACCCAGAATCACTTGAAACGTGTGTGTGCCCGAATTCTCTGCATTCCATCAACACTTGTGAGTGCATTACTATATGGGGTGCCTTAACTCAAGCAAATCGTGTTACACAAGCATGCGTGTACTTTCAGACAGAGAACATGCTTACTTCTGATGCAATTGCTTATTCTGTTTTTACCAGAAATAAACGGCACAATTCTGAGCTTGAAATAAGTGCAGAGGAATGGCGCGGCTCACATTATTCCGATCGATACGTCTTTTGTCAGAGCCATTTGCATCCAGCAAAGGCACTTTTCTTTAATAATCCAGTGGGTGGCATCGATGTTTCAAAGATGTGACCCTGAGAATTCATCTACTCAGACAGAGGGCATGGTGAGTGGCAGGACGCCTGGTGGCTCCCTGGCGCCCGACGGGCTGCAATCACGCAGGTCTCAGGGTAGCGCTCGCGCTCGAGGCGTGAGTTTGAACGGGACCTTTGCCCAGTTGTCTGGAACACCACAACGGCAAAGCGAACTGCCGAGGCCCACTTGCGACAACAACCTTCAGAAGGGTTGCAAACAGAGACAGAGGCAGGGGGCGCGGGGGTTTCTGCATGGACAGGCCTCAGCTCGCCACTCACACCAGCCATGGCGCGGGAAATCGGAGACTTTCACATGAATGCCCTTGCATTCCGGGAACGGGTGCACGCAGCCTCCTCAGTGCAATTTTGTTTCGCCCTGGACTTGAGAGCACATGTAACAGAAACCGGCGAGGGTCCGTGTTTCCGTTGCACTGGTACACCTGCAGGGTCAGACTGGGCCATCAAATAATTTGTCTCGGGCACCAATGAAAAAGTGGCCCACCGTTGTGAATGGCAAATCATTCCTTTTGTGACACTGTTTGAATAGTAACTAAGGGGGAGTTGGTTGATAACATGTGCTGTAAATGGTATATGTAAAGAATATTTATTCAGAAACACTGGTCAAAACTACTAGCGAAGTAACTCATCAAACTGGCCCACATTCATCAAAAACGTGGCCCCTGACGAAAAAAAGGGGCCCAGAGCAGCATCTTGTGTTTTCTGTTCGGCCATGGGCCTATTGCCCCACAGGCCAATCCGAGCATGTACACACGTTTCATAAAACCAATGGTACCTGCTTTGCCACCCGCCTGCGCGTGGCGGGAGACATGTATGTGCATCCATGCAGAATCCACGAGCTATGTATACATTCATGTAACAGAGAACAGTTCAAGTAGCAACCACTGAATACTGACTTGCTCCATAGGGTTCCGTGCAGGACAAACTTCATCAATAAAAACATTATAGCGGTGGCATGGCAATCCCTGCATGCATGATGTGCTTTACGCAGCCACAATAAGTGTGCATTAGCTTCCAATAACGTTCTTTTTTACTCCACCGCTGCAAGAATGTTTTTACGGATGAAGCTATAAAACTTATGGCAGCTGCATGCAAAGCATTCTGGATCTGTGTCTGAAGAAAGGAACATCAGCAGACCCAGCAGTCTTGTACAGTAAAGCTCGTTGCATCTTCTGGCAGACTCAGACTCGCAATGTTCATTGCTGCGCTCAGCTAATACCATATGATGCTGCAATAATGATATAAACATCAGCGGCAACTCAACTTCCACTAATCCATTCATGAATAGAAAGGGCCATTATGTACAAACACATGCCTGTGAACGAGTACACAACTTTCCCTTAAAAGAAACAAGGACACCAGTGGAGTAAACAATGTCAAAAATGTCATCAGGGTGCTCATGGACTGTGCCATGGGGCAGCTCTGAGTTAAGATGGCGTCCCTGAGTTAAGATGGCGTAGCTTCCAAAACTTGCTCAATTTCAAAGGCTTTGTCGCATTAAACTGGTACCCTAGCGCCACTTCAACTAATTTCTTTCACTGAATTGAAAGGGTTATGCCATATATTTCCAAACACCTGCAGAACTAACGTTTTTCGATTTTGATATCATCATTGATAGCAACAGTGCGTGCAAGCCCTGCATGTCGATTGGCCCGCTACTCCAACAACATCTCAGCAGCGACACCGGATGGCGCGAGCCGGCCTTGTATAAAGGCTGATTCCTGAGGCCAGGTGCCCATCCGTGCCACCGAGCGCCCAGCAGCACCCGGACCAAGGGAGGGCTGGAGCCCGCCCCTCCTCACCGAGGCCACAGCTTCTGGAGAAGCATTGTGCTTTCCAATGCATGGGTAGGTGTGAAATTTGCCTGATTGTGGGCTCCCCCATATCAGCTGCCCGACCTGAACCCGCTGCTGTGTGATCCGCACCAGATACAGGCAATATCAGCTGTTTTTGCAGAGCGTAAAATCCCCGAAACAAGGACCTCACAAATGGCCGTCGCCATATGATGCTTACGGTTGCCTAGCAACAGTGCGTGCAAGCCCTGCACGTCGATTGGCCCACTACCCCAACATCATCTCGGCAGCGACACTGGATGGCGCGAGGCGGCCTTTGTAATAAGGCCATCTATTAAGGCCAACCGCCTGTCCAAGCCTGTCACTAGCCGCCCACACCGTCCGCCAGACCCCCTGGCCAATTCAACACGTCCCTCAGAACATGTGCATCAAAGGTATACTTTTAGCAATTTACCGTTCTCAAACGTAAAGACCAATGCTAAGGACAGGCTTCTTCGCCTGTGTTGACATTGCTCCACCAAACAACGTCCTAAATTCCCATTTTTGCATCCTGTTGTGTGCTCTAGTCTCGATACTCTCTGCTTAACTGATCTTCGGTCAACTGTATTTTAGCGACCTGCTCCCACTATAACACCCGCTTTCCACGTCCCCTCACAGACCACCCTCACGTCTATAATATATCCTGATCCTAACTGTGTCCCGACTTCCGCACACCTCCCTTATTAAGCATAACACATCAGTGTTACACCCACCTCCTCCTGTTGCCACTCAACTGAATAGTTATTAGCGCTGCCGGTGTGCTCCTCCACTGCTATTACCCGATTTGTGATCTGCGTATCACAGTTTTGTTAAGCGACCTAGTGCATTGCATCCTATGTCATTCCTTGCTTAAACGTTATTCACATGACTCGCCTCTAGCCGCCATTCTACTATGCCTTTATCGTTCCTGTACGACATGTACTACTGCCTCATGCCCGTTCTCTTTAAATGAGTGACTGACCTGTCACTTATTGGTGAATACAGTGCACAACTGCCACTTATTTCGGTAGTGTTCATGCTAGCAAGCGACATCTTAAACACGCTTAGCACTGAACACCAGCTAACACTGTTTCCGCCCTGAGTTCACCCCACCGTACTGCTGAAACCCACAATGGTCAATGTTACAAATGCTAAATCAGTATCAGCCTACTGATGCTTTTTAGTCCCGATGCAGATATCCTACTCTATCTATTGTATCACCAGGCCCCGTTGTTGAATATTATTCTATATACTGGGTTCTTTAGACCTGCTGTTGAAAATCGAATTAGCCTATTGCTACTTTCTAGGTCCTACTTTTGAAATATTTTTCTATATACTGGGTTCTTTAGACCTGCTGTTGAAAATCGAATTAGCCTACTGCTACTTTCTAGGTCCCACTGTTGAAATATTTTTCGATATACTGTGTTTCTAGGGCCGCTGTTGAAAATCGAATAAGCCTACTGCTACCTTCTAGGTGCCACTGTTGAAATATTTCTCTATATACTCGGTTTTTAGGCCTGCTTTTGAAAATCGAATTAGCCTACTGCTGTATCTCCACCCTCCCTGCATATACTACAATGCCCACAGCCACCAGCAAACTCACTGCCCAGCACACCACACTGCTCGCCCTTATTATCACACTAACTGCTCTCTCACTCTTCACTACACCCACACACCCCAAACGAACACCACACAGCTCTGCCACATCACCCACTCAACATACTCCAACGGAAACATATCGTTCCCCTGCAAACATACGCTCTATTCCACCCTGCACAACGACAATGTGCAGACTGGAAAGACTTAGAGCACGCACACTGATTCCAGACTCAGCACTCACCCCACTCCCACAGCAATCAGAAGCTTCAGACTAGGCTCCCGCACCACACACAAACACACTCATCAGGAACACTCAAACACCAGAAAACTGTCATCGACCATCCAAAACAGGCCCCACACTGACACTGCGCACAATGCACCAGACCTCACCTACCCCACCACTAAAAAATCTCACACACCCACTCACATCAAATGCACGCTCATTAATATATGCTCCCTGCCAGCACATGCTACTGAAATCCACGACCTCATAACCGACAACAACATCGACCTACTAGCCATCACTAACCTGGCTCCATGAAGCCCAAGGCCCCGCAGTCGCACTTGCACTACCACCAGGCTTCACCATCCTCAGACAGGACAGAACAGCACGAATAGGAGGTGGAGTAGCCCTCATATACAAAGAGAGCCTCCACCTTCGACCTATCAGTCACCCCTGGACCTGTAACACTGACCTGCTATCTGCTAAACTCACTCTGTCCCCCAACAGCACCATCAACATGCACATATGGTACTGCCCCCCAGGCCTCACTGACTCTCAGAAACACCTCACCCACATACTCAGTAACAACATCAAAAGCTCCACCAAGACCCTCCTATTAGGAGACCTCAATTTAGGATTTAATGATAAGAAAGACAAAAACGCTGATTCCCTCACTAAAGAACTAAATGACCAGGGCTTCACCGAAAAGGTATTAAATCCCACTCACACTAAAGGCTGCATCCTAGATTGGATCGCAGACGATAACTGCCTCTCAACCATCACTGCCAATACCACCCTGCCCTGGACCGATCACAACTGTATCGAATTCACTATACCCATTACCAAAAGCACTAAAACTCTCACCCCTGCTACCGCAGCGCAAGTGAGAAGCTCTAAAAACTCACTGAGGACAACCTGCGCCCTTACCTAAACATCCCTCAACTAGCACCCCCCTTTGCCACAGACCCCATCACCCTAGCCAACAACTATAAGGACGTTATCACCAAAACAATTAACGAGATAGCACCCCTCGAAACCAAAAAGGAGAAGAAATCATTACACACAAATTCATGGTTCACTGAAGAACTCCAGTCACTGCGCACTTGCAAAAGAGCAGCTCTGAAAAATTGCCAAGCCAATCCTAGTGTCAATGCCAAAAATGAGTTCAACCGAATCTCCCACTAATACAAAGCAGCCATCACCTCAGCCAAAGCTAACGCTTTCAACACACGCATCTCCAATGCTAAATCGCACTCCAGAGAGATCTTCTCCATCTTCAATGAGCTTATCTCCCCTCCTAACTCACCAAACGAAATAATCAAAGATGAGGCATGGTGTACAAGCATCCAATCTGCCATGTTACACAAAATAGACCTCCTCCAAAAGAAAATTGAAGACCACTGCAAAGCCCTACCACAACAAACAGAGACGAAAATCGACCATCTCAACTCCCAGCTCAACCAACTCCACTAGACCTATATTCTCATTCAGGGATATCACCGAACAAGAAGCTCTAGACCTCCTCAAAAATCTCAAACCCTCTGCCTGCAAAGGAGACATATGCCCACCTAAGCTCATCAAGGACTGCGCTGACCGCCTCGCCCCTCTATTCACGGCCTTCATCAATGCGTCTTTCAAAACAAGCATTATCCCAGCTAGTCTCAAAGATACTTGGGTCCGCCCACTCCTTAAAAAACCAACCCTTGACCCTCTTCAACCTAATAACTACAGACCAATAACCACGGTGCCATTCCTCCTGAAACTACTTGACAAAGCTGCCCACTGCCAAATCCAACACTTTCTGGAAACCCACTCCATTTTAGGAACCAGACAATCGGGTTTCTGAAAAGGACATGGCACTGAAACAGCCTTGGTGGATCTAAAGAACCAGATCACCCAAATCATTGACAAAGGCAAACCTGCCTTGCTGCTGCTCTGTCCCAGGAGGATAGCTCAGCGGCAGCATGCTCAACTTGGAAACAAGACGACACGGAGCAACACAAGTTCGATTCCTGGGTTCGGGCTTAGAAACCTCTGGGTATTAAGCGCGTTATAAATAACCTATCATAACATATCATATCCTAGATCTCTCAGCCGCATTCGATCTGGTTGACCACAAGACTCTCACTTCACACACTCAGCTAACTTCTCCAAAGAAGCAGCTCTCTGGGTCACATCATTCCTCGAAGGAAGAGCCATGAAGGTTTTCTCAGATATAGCAAACGCTAAACCTAACACAATCCACTGCGGGTGTGCAGTCATAATGTCGAAAAAATAATGTTGAATTACAAAAATGTCTAAAACATAATGGGCCTCATTAGGACCCAGGCAGTAAGGGGTTTACGGCGGCGTAAACAGCGCCGACCCTTACCGCCTGATTCCGAGGTCCCTTAGCGCCATGGAGGATTTAACACCTGCTTATAGCAGGTGTTAAAATCCATGGCGCTAAGGGACCTTGTTGTTAATTACACCACCATGGTGGTAAAGGTACGACCCAGGCGGTAACTTACCGCCTGGGTCGTAATGAGGCCCAATGTCAAAAAAAAATGTTGAATTTTTTATTTATATGTTTTTTTGGGTTCCGGGGGTAATAAAAAAAGGGGTAAAACAAAAAAAATTACAAAAAAGGGGGTTTGGGGGGAACCCCCCCATTTCAAACAAAAAGTAACCAAAAAAAGAAATTTCTTAGACATTTTGACTTCCAACATTATGACATTCGACTTTATGGCTATAAACCTCCACTGCGGAGTCCCTGAAGGATCCTGCATAGCGCCCACATTATACAACTTGTTCTTGAAGCCCCTCTCCGACAAGCTTGCCTCTCTTGGTATCGCGTATACTAATTACGCTGACGATACTCAAGTACTTCTTCCCCACTCTGGTTCATACCAAAAGACGCCAAGGCACTTCACTTGATCTACACCACCATCCAGGCTTGGATGGCAGTGAACGGCCTCTGCCTAAATGGGGAAAAGACAGATCATGACACTAGGCCAAAAAAACACACTAACCAAGCTTGACAATCTATATGCCAACTTCCCCATTGATAACTCCACGATCCCTTTATCTGCAGCAGTCAAGACACGTAGAGTATACTTAGACTCCTCACTAACCATGACCAGAAAGGTTAGCACCGTCACCTCCTCTTCTGCACACACCACTAAACTAATAAACGCCATAAAACCATACATATCCAAAACCAATTACCTATCAATAGCCAGAGCAACCATTGGTGCTAAACTAGACTATTGTAATGCCCTTCTGGCAGGCACATCCGATAAAAACTTAAACAGGCTTCAGGTCACGCAAAACAATGCTCTCTGTGCTGCTCTAAGCATCCCAAGAAGGGAACACATCTCCCAGGCTAGACATTCAGCTCACTGGCTCCCGGTCAAAAAACGCAGCACTTTCAAAATACTCACCCTCACACACAAATGCCTCACACTATCTGCACCCTCATACCTATCTGATCTGATCTTCAAACCCTCTTCCACACGCCCCACCAGGACATAATAATCCAACCAACTCCACATCCCACGTATTAACAGAGCCAAAGCCGGTGGGTTAGGGTTCCCATATATTGCTGCCAAACTCTGGAATGCACTACCCACAGACATTAGAGCAGAAAACCCACTCCTGGCTTTTCGTAGAAAACTCAAGACCCAACTCCTTGCGCAGTAAATTGTAACCGCATCTGTAAATATGTAAACATCTTATCTAAATATGTAAACATATCAGATCTACTGTAACTTTATGCTCATTATGTATATGTTAATAAGCTATGTATGTAACTAAGATATGAATGAACAAGCACCACGATGCCCAAGGGCTGATGTGCGCTCTACAAATCTGAATAAATAAAGAAATAAATCATTGAAGCAAAGTTATCAGTTTCAAAGCTACATATCTTTGGATTAACTCCATTGCAGCTTCATGGGTCATGGGATATGTCAAATGGCTATTGACCAGTGTGTATGATGCCCTGAGCATGGCCTTTGATGAGGCCCCATCAAGGTAAAGAAGGAGGATTTGGGACTACGAAGAGCAAGAGGGACTGGCACAAGAAAGAGGGATTAAGGAAGAGGAAAAGAAACTGTGACAGGATGGACTCTTAGACCTGAAACTAGGACGCACACAAGGAACTGTGATGGGGATATGAGAGAGGGACTGTGACAGGGGATCTATGGGTTATTAATGGAGTACCGGGATGAGGAGGATGGAGGCGGGAATAATGTAATGGATAACTAATGGGTTACCAGAACAAGGAAGAGGGAATGTAGTAATATGATGAATTAGTAATGGGTATGGGGACATGGTTGTGGGAGGTGAAGGTAATGGATGTATAGCGCTCAGAGATTGTAAAGACTTTTTATGTAAAAGGACTTATTTAATAATGCATGGACCCACAGTCACAAGCACCACACACTTCAAAAAAACATGTTATTGAATCTGCAGTTTTGTCTGCTCTCTGAAATACACAGCTTCCTGCCACTTCTCCCTCAGCCAACCACTTACTTTTATTCTGAAAAATAGCATACATTGGGCCTCACCAGAAGTAGGGCGGTATCTCTTAAATGCTGCGGTAACGCTATTACTGCTGCATTTTAGGGTTGGGCCTATCATGAGTTGGGTGGAAAGTTTGGAGATTTACCTCCAGCCTTTAGCTGGAGGTAAAATTCTCTGCTTTCTGCCCGTTTTGGGCGCTATTAGCACGGCCCAAACCATCCCCTGTGTCCAATGGGGACTTAAAGCTATGCCACTACTCGTGATCTGACGCAAATTGTACCTGACCGAGGAGCAGTAATGCTATTTGAGTCTGCGGGGGTCTGATTTATCACTAAAAATCTGTGCAATTCAACGGGGCTGGAAAGTGATGACCATCTTAACTCAGCACCCCCCACACCGCGATTGTCCCCATGTTATAATTTTGTATCTTGTCGTGAATTCCTTTTGTGTTTTCATGTGTCCTCATGGACTTTGCAATGGGAGGCATGCTGAGTTAAGATGGTCACCACATGCCCATGTTGCACCTATTATTAGAAAAGACAGAGGGCCATAGTCGGTGGCCTCAGGGTGCACTGGCAATGGCCTTTGACTGTGCATGCTGTACATGTTTCACCATATTTCCAAAAAAGGAGCCAAATCACCCTGCCTAGTAGGTAACCAGATCCCTCTTCCAGATCAAAAAGACTATGGCCAAGGCCCAAATGTCTATAGGTTATTAGTCAATTCCACCCCCCTGCACTAAAAGTGCCCGGTAATCATTTTCATGGTAATGCAGAGCACGTGGATTCCAACGTTAATGTAACGTCTGCTGAATTCCACAGTCACGGCAGAATGTGCTTGAAAATGTAAAAGTCTTCCACATCCCCATTGGCATTCACCATGTGTGTCCTTACTCTTTCCTAGGTCACCCCTTGTGTATTTTCTCCCTTACCCTCTCCCATTACCCCCTTTTACTCTTCTGTTCATGAGACACATTTTCTTTTCACAGCTTTTTGCGTATTTCTCCATTAAGACAAACACCTTCTGCCCGAAATGGGCCCCCAGCCCAACCATAACTCCCCCACTGCACATGTGGTCCTCTTTCATCGCCCACACATGTAGTCTCATGTAAATCCAGCTCTTCCCCTTCTCCAACAGGGACGTCATTTCACCAAAATGCCATGGGTGGCGGAAGTGACATCACACGACCCTTGACCCCCTGATGACATCACAGGAAGTGATGTCATTTGACCCCACCCCGAAGTGATATCACGGGAAGCGATGGAACACGACCTTTCACCTGTTGACAAAACAGGAAGTGGCATCACATAGCATTGTAGGAAAAATATGGTTACAATGTCACTATAATGTGATGTACATTTCATACAAGAATGGATCACCATATGTATCGTTAATATGTGTTATTATATAGCACTTACGCTTAAGGGCTTTATATAGAAAAAATATACACCCAATATCACCCAACCTGTGTTGGTACTCATTTATCTACCTTAGAAGAACAGAGTAATTCAGTGACTCACCACCTGAAGTGTGCCTGAAATAAACCTTTAATGAGTCTAGCAATTATTGTATAGAATTCCAGAAAGACACATTATTTGGTATTCCTACTCTTTCTTATTTAGGGTCAGGGCTGAAAGTGTTCGACTTGTGGCACTCCTGTTCTTATTTTTCTTCTTTTTTTAAGGAGCCTGAACAAGAAAGCTAGCCACTCCAGAAGTAAAGAGCCACATGGTGCTGGCGTACATTAAAAAAATAAACTTTTTTTTTTTTTTTAGAGGTCGCAAGGGAGACCTCAGCGGTCACAGTTCCGACCTCTGGCGACCCCTAAATGACGTACCTGTTCTCCAAATATACTTTTGAGCACTTTTCTGGGCACTTTTCTTGGGATTACCATGGGAATCACTTTCATCGAACAAAACAAAACAAAATAAAATGATGGCATTTAATTTCTGAAAATTCTCTCCTTTACAATAGAGATATATCAGCTTTTTTGGGAGAAAATATGTTTTCCATTAAGTTCCCACTTGTGTGTGTTGTCTGGCCGTGTGATTGTGAGCATGTTCAAGTTCTTCCTGGTGTGACATTGTATATTTATGTGTCATATGTGGTATAGTGAATGTGAACATTCTTCCATTAAGCATATGATATGCATGCTTTGTCATGCCCCCTTTGCATTGTGTATAGTGTATCATGTGCTCTGTATTATGTGTAATGTGTATTACATGTATAATGCCCTTTACTGTTATGGTGGATGGTGTATTATGTGCATTTTGTATTCTGTATTTTCTATTGTGTAATTTGTGAATTGCATTTAGCGCATTGTGTTTTACATGCAATTTGTGTTATGTGAGTTGAGCATTATATGGATTGTGTATTACATCCCTTCTTTATATGGTGTGTGGTCAATTATATGGTCTATGGCCTATAGTCTATAATATAGTTTGTATTCCTATGCAGGCTTATTCCTCCTTTGAATGCATTGTCTGCAGTCTCTCTATCTCTCCTGGCCTCTCCCTGACCGTGGCCACCATCAACAGGTCACCTGGCCAGGTCGCCCCCTTCCTCTCCGAATGGGCTGACCGCTTCTCTTCTCACCTGGCCTCTCTCTGACCGTGGCATTTACAGGCCACCTGGCCAGGACACCCTCTTTCTCTCAGAATGGGCTGACCTCCCCTCTTCACTCCTTGCCTCTGCCTCTCAACTTCTACTCCTCAGAGACCTCAACATCCACCTGGATTCCTCCAACCCCTGCTCTGGGCTCTGCCGCAAACTCTGCGACTCTCTCTCCATTTCCATTCTATCCTCTGGTCGGACACACTCTGCTGGACACACCTTGGATGTTCTCATCTCCTCTGACATCCCAACCCTCTCACTACTCCACTCTGTCTTGGACTGACCACTTTCTGCTCTCCTCCCACCTGTAACATCTTGTCCTACATGCAAAGCCCTCCCTAGTACTGCCATCTTCCTTCTCAGTCATTCGGCCGATGAAGCGAGTGTCAGTCGTAATGGAATTTACGACACGGCACACTCCAGACCAGGACTCTTTCCACTGGCAAGGGATGTGGCGCACAATAAACATGATTTTAATTTTATTGATTTCGGATTCTGCTTTGAGAAGGCACCCAACCCGTCTCACACCCCCCTTGACAAACACCCCGTGTCGCAATGGACCATGAACCAGGCCGGTGTGTAATAATGAAATATTTAATTCTTTTTAAATTCAAATGCAACATCAAACAAATCAAATGTAGGCCAGAAATCAACAGTGTGGTGATAATATACAGCAAAAGGTTATAATACACTTAATTGTGTGGTGATAATATACAGCAAAATGTTATAATACACTTAATTTAACTTTCTGACATCATATACATCAATGTAAATATAAATGGAAGCAAGATCACTTTTTGTCACACTCATATATAGCACTTGGGTAAGGTACTCCCCCGCCACACTCCCCCAAACCCCTGCTTACTAAATTCTGTGTGGGTGGAAAGGAGTGGCAAGGAGTCATGAATAAGAGGGAAAAATCAGATTTTAAATTTGATCTACCACCCTAGAATGGGAAGCCAAAAGGAAGAGGAAAAACTTGAAAAAGGAGCAAAATGGCACTCAGAGTTCACTGGATAATTAGAGGTCAGTTTACATGGGCTGTAGAATGGATAGGACAGGAATTTATGTGGCTGTATTAAAGAGGCAAGAAAGCTTACAAGCTATAGGGCAAGGTACTAAAGCAACATGAACACAGGTGAGAAAATCGACTTTGGGGAGGAAAGCAATGCAGCAAAAATCACACGTGGCAAAATTGCAATTTCTTTTTCTACACGGACTTCAAACAAGCAAACAGCTAAGAAAATAGGCTAAACAGTCAAAATCGGAAATTGATTTTTCTGATGGGGTACAAAGGCACATAACAGACAGGATACTTAAGTGAAGGGAGGACTCTTGATGGGGTGGCAGTATGGGTTTCTTTATGGGAATGAAAATCGAATTTTATAATGAAAGCAATCACAGAGGCAAAAATCAGTTTTGTTAACAAAATGATTTGTTCTACTGATACTATCTTTTAATGGGTAAATTATTAAAGAAAGACACTGCACGCAAGGAGGTTAATTTGCAATTTTAACCAATTCGCAACGCGTTCCTCCCTATAGGGGAATTCATTAATTTATCTCAAAAATGGTACTAAGGACTTACACAGATGAGTGGAATGATTAGGAAATAATTACATTAACAGATATATACTACACAGATTCTTCTAAAGACCTGATAATCAGAGGATGCTGACAATTTGGGAAATTACTAGGGTTCTTATGGGGTTGTCATAGGATTTGGACACAATGCACGTTTACAGAGCGGTGGCTGCAGCTTTTTGGTTCTGGGGAGGGTGATACTTACAAAATGCACTTGAGTTGGGTAGTTTGGACAGCTAAACCGGGTTTCTGGACAGTGGCTGGGCTCTTCTTTATGGGAACAGCTGGGCAACAGTGGTCTGGTCACTGTGGGAAGGGGAATGCATCAGCTGGGCAGAGGGTCTAGTTGCTGGATTCTCCCCAAGGGATCAGCAGCCTCTCCTCCTTTCTTCCTGAATTATTGGGATGAATCTGATTCTGGATAGGTGGTTCTGGATAGGTGGTTCTGGATAGGAGGTTCTGGATAGGTGGCTCTGGATAGGATAGGTGGTTCTGCCCAGATCTGGATCAGCTACCTCTGGACCTGGTCCTGGAGTCCTGGAATCTTGCAGGGTGAAATTTGAAGGTTGTATCTCCCTATGCCTCCTTGCCTAGCTCTTATATAGGCAGAATGACATCAGAGAATTTACAATGTGGGCGGAAGTGATCTGGACCTACCTCTTGACTAGGATAGGTCAGGCGATTCATGTCACTACCTCCCTCCGAGCTGATTGGATTGAAGGAAGTGACGTCCCCTTATGTGTCTGCATTTTATGACTCCTTTTGTCCCACAAGCCTCATTTTTCACAAAAAGGAGTTATGGAATACAACTTTATATTTACAATAGTCATCATTATACAAATCAGATAGGCAGATCACATATTTCACAAGGAATATGCCAGTTCACACGCCAAGACTGTGCGATGCTGCTTCGCCCTTTGGGCACCATTTCGCAGTTTTTCTGGAGAATCATTTTGTCTAAAAATCTACAAATGGCTACACAAAAGCATAATAGTGTCTGGCATATTTTCTCCAAATGTAATACCTGTGCCATTTATGCTTTCCCCAGAAATGCCTTTTTAATGCCATTCACACCCACCACATGCCAGGAAGACACACATAGGGGGTAATTACGAGTGGGGCGGTAAGGGATACCGAGCACCGGGAAGAAGACCGGTGCTGGTAATCCCCTACCGCCCTATTCTGAGGTCCCTTGGAGGGAACCGTAAGGAACGTGTGGTCCGACCACACGTCCCTTACGGGTCCCGCTAAAGGGCCAGGGCGCTAATAACAGGCTTGCAAATCGCGAGCCGGTTATTAGCACCCTCCCCATTCCCACTGAGCCCTATGGGGGCTCAAATGGGAATGGGGAATGGCATGTTCAATGGGGATTTACCGGTCCTGCCAGGGTCGACTACACTGGTAAATCCCCATTGAACTACACCGGTGCCGGACCTGTTATTGGTGGCAGTCATGGAGCAAATAGCGCCATGACTACCACCAATCTCGGAATGAGGCCCATAGTCTTATTTTGCTTGTCCAAAAATGACATTAAAAGTGTCATAATCTCACATTACTGCTTATTCAGATTATTGAAATAAATGTCTTAATGTAAACTGATCTTTAAAGTCTATAGAGGGCATTTGTCACTGTATGGGCGGTCCTTCAAATCTCCAGAGCCAACCTGCCCCTTCTGTGTTATTCTGAGCAACAGGGTTACCATAGCGCCCTTTGATCTTAGGCAGTTGAAGCTGAGGAGAGGTGTCAAAAGAATTCACACTTCGTTGTGAAAGTGCTTGTTCCCCTTGATCCATTGTCCCTTGCTGGAGAAATGCTGGTCAGTCTGACAAGGTCGCGAATTTCCACACTTTGGCCCTTTCATATTTTGTGGAGGGGATTCCTTTCCCATGGGGGTTGGGCCCTTTGAAGCGCCTGCCTAGGCCAAACCTTTTCTGCTGGTTTAAAACTTTTTTTCTCTTTTTCTCTCTTTCTTTCACAGAAATCAAGTCTTTTTGGGAACACTTATAATGCATTTAAACCCCCCAGTCCCACACATATAATACTGTTTCTGTGTGAGTATTGGGATGATTTCACATTTAACTTGCAAAATAGCAGTTTTCTTGCTTTTGCAAAAACGGATTTACACGTGTTCATTTTCGGCATGTTGATTTCACAAGATACGGTTTTCTTTGCATTTGCTTTCTGAAGGCTTTTTATACCTCTGGTCAGTTTCCGTACACAGGGATATGCTTGAAATTTTGTTTCTGTGTAATTGACATATAGCAAGAGAGAAAGAGAGTTTTCTTTTGAAGTACTTTGCATGGGTCAATTTGTTTCCAAAGTGAATCCTTCCTGTGCGGATTGAAATGAAATTCCCTGCTCTTCACAAACTTTATTTGATAAAACCATGCTGCTCTTGGAGGGATGGCCTTATTTGATGGTGTTCAACATGAAATAGATGGACATGGCAGTGTTTTACTAGAACAAAACTGTGTGATGTTAAAAAGTGAAAGTAGCACCAGTGCGAAGTCGTTTAAAAAACAGGACATTTTTTAGTGCAGCTTTGAGTTTTTTGAATTGACAGAGCAGCAGCGCTGAGACATTCTGCCTTTGAGATATTTTCTTTGGGTTTACATAAAGAAAACAAAATGCAGCCATTCTTGGGGTGGCTATGTTAACTCTCCCGCCATATGTGCTCAGCAGACACAGCACAACCATTGCTGAAATGCAGTTTTGTAATGCAGGGGATTTCTGTTGGGGCTGGTAAATGTACCCCCACAAAGTGGCCGTATTTGCCTCAACTTTTTCTGCTCCTCCAACTCCTGTGGCTGATGCCCACTCTGACACAGCCCTCTCTAACCTGCATCTTTCTATCTCCAACACCTTGGACATCCTTGCCCCTGTCATGAGGATCTGTCTGAAGCCTACCTCCAAGTGCAACTCTTGGTATGTCTCTGACCTCACTGCCCTGAAATGCAAGTGCAGGGTGGCTGAGAGAAAGTGGATGCTTTGGGCACAACCCCTGGCAAACTGGCCTGCCGCCTGCTCCAAAGGCAATACAAACTCTACGTCTTCTCCAAGAAGAGAGTCCATATTCCAGCCTGCATCTCTGCGGCCTCCAACAACACGGCCAAACTCTTTAGATCTGCAAGGAGCTGGGTCGCCACCTCTCCTGTTCCTTCCAAGTCCCTGGCTTCTCATTTCACCATTAAAACCCAGGACATCATGTCCTCGCTTTCCTCTCCCTCCACCTCTCTCAGGCCGCCTCTTGGCCGCCTCTCCTTCTTCTCTTTCTCTTTCATCCCTCTCCCTGATAACACCTGACGATGTTTCTAGATAAGTCCGATCTATGAAAGTGTCATCAAAACAGGTGCTCCCCTGCTCCTCCAGAACTATTAAGGACCACATTGCCAGCCTTGCTCCAGCCCTGGATGATTTCTGTAATCACTTTTGTCACTAGATCTTTTACCGCTCTCCTCAAGCACTACCTTGTGCACCCCCTCCTCACAAAGCCTTCTGCCAATTCTACCTGTCCGGCAAACTATCGCCCAATGTCTATCACTCCATGCCTGGTCAAACTCCTGGAAGAGCTGGCCATCTCCCAGCTTACACTCCACACTGAATCTGTTGGTTGTCTCCATGACCATCAGTTTGGCTTCAGAGCAGCCAATGGCACGGAAACTGCTCTCCTGAACAACCGTGAAGATCTGCTCTCTAAAGTTAATTCCAGCTCTCCCTCTGTCCCCATCCTCCTTGACCTCTCCCCTGCTTTTGATACGGCCAATCATGCCATCCTGATCAACCAACTCTGCAATAACTTGGGCATCACAGAGTAAGCTCTGGAGTGGCTGACCTGCTTCCTCCTGGAATGACCCTCCCAGGTCCAACTTGGGTCCTTTCTCTCCACCACCTCTTTCTCCACATGTAGTAACGCTGAGGGACTCTATCCTCTCACCCTGGCTCTTCAATGTCTATCTGGCCCCTTTGACCCACCAGATCTCCTCCTTCTCTTCTAACTTTCAGTGTTATGCGGATGCCCTCAGATCTCCTTCAGGCTTTCCTCAGCCTCCTCTCCTTCCTTGCTCATTCCTGAATGTCTTTCTACAATTCTGAAATGGTGCACCTCCAATAATCCCTGCCTTAATTCCAGTAAGACTGAGATCCTTCTCATTGGGACTCCTACTTTCACTTTCCCTCTCTCACTCTGGCCACCCTCCCTGGGCCCTCTAACCTTGCCTTCTGGTAATGCAATTAACCATGGTATCATCTTGGACTCCACTCTCTCCTTCTCTCCTCATATCACAGACTTTGCCAAGAAGGCCCCCTTCTAGCTGAACCTCCTGTGAGGCATTCTACCTTTTCCCACCTTCCCACAGAAGCTCACTGTCTCCAGAGCTCTAGTTCTCTCGAGGCTGGACTACTGCAACCACCTCTTTCTCAATCTGCCAAACTCTTCTCTTTGCCCCCTGCAACTAATCCAGAACAGGACTGCAAGACATATCATTGGCCTCAAGCCCTGGCACTGCATCTCTCCAGACCTGAAATTTCTCCATTGGCTTCCTGTGGCTGCAATGATCAAATTCAAGACCCCCTGCCTCATCCACATGGCTTTATAAGGACGGGGTCCTAACCATTTCCACTCTCTCTGCCTAAATACCTTCCTATTAGAGCCCTTTACTCAGCTACCTCTAACACTCTGAGGGCCAGATGCTTTTCCAAGCAGAGAGTCAGGGGTAGATCTATCTCCTCTGCAGGTGCCTCCCTCTGGAACAGCTTCCCTGCCCCTCTCAAACTTGGTCCAGACCACCAAAATTCTGGAAGCTGCTAAAGACCTTCCTTTTCTCTTCTGCCTTCTCTCTCTGGCTTCCGTGCCAACCTACCTGTCTGCTGCCCTAACTGGTTGCTTGGTACCTTCAGAGCCTCACTGGGTACCAGGCTCCTCCATGGCCAGTCATCTTTGCACTGCCTCCTGGCCTACTGCACACTTAGGGGCTGTAACTGCAACTCCTAAAACCCCCCTGCCTCCTTGCACTTACCCAGAGCTGTGTTGCCCTGGCTACACTTACTCAGAGCCATGTTGCCCTGACTGCACTTACCCCTCCCTTCTCCCCTGCACTTCCTCCTCTACCTTCCTCCTGCACTTCTCGTTGTCACACTTGCACGATCCGAATGACACAAGGCCTAGTACGATTGTTTGTATTATCTTTCCTCTGTCTCCCCTCCCTTGTCTTGTGGGACCTAGAAACACTTGTGTACAGATACATTATAAATATCAAATCATATCATATAGTGTATTGTACGTTATGTCCTTTATTGTTTGTGATGTATGGTGTATTATGTATTACATCCCTTCTTAATTGTATGGACTAATGTCTATGGTGTACAGTGAATAGTGTAGAGTGTCTACTGAATTACTAGGTTTTTACTGTTTTTGATAAGTAGTCTATTATGTGTATGTTTTATGCTCTATGGTGTAAGCTGTATGGTGTGTGGTCTAAGGTGCATAATTTGTTGAGTGTTATGTCCCTTCTCTTTATTGTGTATGGTGTCCAAGATATATTGTGCATGGTGGTTTGTGTATAGTGTGTGTTTTAAGTGTATTGTTTATTGTAAATAACATGTATTTTATATTACTTATTGTGTTTGGTATGTATTGTGTATTATGTTCCTTCTTTTTATTGGTTATTTCATAGGATCTATAGTGCTTAGTAAATAGAGTACAGTGTGTATGATGTGGCTTGTGTTTAAGCTGTATGGCATATGGGGCATGGTCTATGGTGTATGCTCTTTTTGACCTAATCTAGTGTTCACAGTGTGTATGGTGACATTCATTTGTCTATTTTTGCAGTTAAAATAAGCCTTGTAACACAGCATTCTGTTTAGGACTAGCAAGCGGTATACAGAATATTTGGGTGGTTAATATTAATTAAAGCATATAAGAGTAAGCTAGTATGCATTTTCACATGAATGGATAGGCAAGTTCCATTTTGAACAGTAGGGTTAATATGCTTAGCACTTCATAGCGCTTAGATGCAGGTACATGGAGCTTATGCATTCACTACAGACAAATATAGCATCACTATAATGCTTATATGTAGATTAAACTAACGTATTCATTCACTGCAGACAAGCATAACTTCACTATAATGCTTGCATGTAGATTATTTGAACCTATGCTTTCACTATGTCACCTACATGCAGATTCATGGAGCTTTATGCATTCACTGCAAACACGTCTAGCTTTAATATAGTGCTTAGAAAGAGATGTCCCCATTCAATGGATTAGTTAATATATTGTATTTAGGATTTAGACATTAATATTGAACAAGTGAAAGGTAAAAGGCGTATGATCATTTTACATTAGAAGTAGATTTGAATTTAAGCAAATACCTTTTACAATTGTCCTTCTCTAAGCTCAAGAAGCAATTAGAACAAGTTTGAAAAGTGTAAACATTGTTCAAAAAGTTGGACGTATTTAAAACGGACTTAGATACTGAGACATTGTAACATTGCATAAAGGCAAATAAAGATGAGTTAATTAGCACAGGCCATGATGGAAAGTGATGGTCTAGACCACACATTAGAGCAAAGTGGTGATGGTGAAACAATGTAACAACTTGAATTTAAGATTAGATTAAATAGAATAAGTAAACACCTAAAATGTACATAAATCAGCATAGAATCTGGCTTGCAGGAGGCTGAGACAATGCATGCAATCCCGTGGAGTACTGGTAGACAAAGTCGTGCAGAAGGTGGAAGCAGTGCGCTTAGTGCCAGCAGATAATAAAGTCAATGCAAAAGAGACATGCCAGCTATTTGAGAATATGGGAGCTGTGACAACGACGGTACGACCCGAGGGCGATGTCTATAAAGTTATTAGAACCCCTGGGCAAACACACAAAAAAGTTTATGTAAAAATATATATTTTACAAATATTTGGGGTTTTTGGGGGGGATCTTAAATATTCCACATGCAATATTTAAATTTATAAAAAAGATTAAAAGCAACATGACAAAAAGTGAGGGATAGCAGATAAAGGATAATTGAGGGGGGTGAGTGAGTGCACAGTGAGGAGGGAGGGGGCACAGGGAAGCTAAGTGAGGGAGCACAGTCTGAGATGAGTGCTCAGGCTCACGGAATGGGGGAGTGAGGGACAAGTAAAGGGGTCCCTCACTGACTTCACTGCGAACCGCAGCCAACATGCACTTAAACAAAAACCAAAAAGCATGGTAGACAAATGTTATTTTAAAGAAGGCCACTAGAAGGGGGTGAAGCACCGTTAGTTCCTTGACTTTCCGAGCTACAAAAACGCGAAGGCCAAATTTGCGGGCTATAATGAAACTGCGAGCTATACCGTTTCTTATAGCCCGCAAATTGACCAATAGGAAAGGGGCATTCATTGGGCCAGGATTCTATTAGAAAATAAAGCTACAATGGAGAACACCACACTGAGTGTCCTGGTGAGCATATTCTAAGTGAATAGACAGAATTGGCAGGCTGTCTAGAAATACAGGGCTGTACAGGATTCCTGACTGGCTTTGTTAAGAAGGAGCAGCTATTCTAATGAATTTACCAGAGCAGATTAAAATTGTTTTTTGACCTATAAACAGCATTTTGTCCCTTCCCAAACTCATTTCTTTTTTACTACTTCGATATTTGGGGTTGAATCAAGCCAGTTAGGTCTTTTAAGCCCTTTTACATATATATATATATATATATATATATATATTGTTTTCAGTGGACTTGGATAGGCTATACAGACAGTAATGTATTTTGTTAAATTACCTCCCAACTGTCATATGGAATAAGAGCAATCACTGAGCTTGGTGTGTTGCGAAGCTGGGTAAAGTGCGTGTGAAAACCTCTGCCCCCACTAGAAGTTCTCCAGCCAAGATAACTGGCCGACAAGCACACTAGTTGATGGAAAAGTGAAACCAGCAGGTTGATTTCAACTATTTTCACCTGCATATTTAATGTATGGTGTTAGCTTTTTTTTAAGTAATGGCCATTAAAGTTTTTTTTTGCTATTTCCATGTAATGGGTTGCAGTGGTTGACATAGCTTCACTATTCTACTGGTTTGATTCCTGACAGTGCTACTGTTAGTATATTGTTTAGTTTTACTAAGCCAGATTTTAGGTGGTTGAACACATTAATGAACGAGTGTAGACTAGATTCCGAGAAGTGAATAGGAGGCGAGTAGGATGTTTGAACATAATCAAGTACCTCATTGCTAACATTGGTGACTGCCTATTGTTCACTATACTATTTTTAATGCTCAAATATTATCTGTACAAGAGAATAAATATACATAACTGCTAAACAAAAGAGTGAGAGCATTGTGTTTTTCAACTTATGAGTACAAAGAGGCACTACATTGCAAGCGAACATTCATGTTGTTTTAGTGGTACAGCTGTATAAGCAATTTTTTGATTGCATCCAATATCTAATATTAATCATTTACACACAACTAATAAGAATTGGTTCCTAAATGTTCTGGGGCAGAAACACAATAATATATTGTCCAATAGCAAAACCTTTCAGGTGTTAATGGGGAATAATTTCCTTTGCAATAAGCACAGACATCCAACCTTTTCTAGAGCCTTGCATCGGGTGTAGAGTTATTCTCTGCTGCAAAACCTGCTACAGCCCCTGGAGGGAATTATTTCCACCTGAGTGTTGGAAGTTAGGCTCTGGCAAGAGGGGAATGAAAATCATGAAAGTGTCATGAAAGTGTATATGGTGTAGGGGGTGTATGGTGCATCATGTAATATGTGTATTGTGTGCCACATTTTTACATTGTTTGGTGGATTTTATAGGGTATATTGGGTATTAGGTATTCTGCTTTACAGGTATTGTGTGTTATTTGTATTGTGTATTACATGGTTTGTGTATTCCGGGTAGTGTGTACTATATCTTTAATTGTGCATGGTGTATAGAGAAAGGTGTCTTGTGTATTGTGTTATATGCAAATTAAGTCCCTTCTTCCTGGAGTCAGGCAAGGTCAGTCAGAAGGTTAGATGAAGAGTAAAGAGATCAACACTCTCGCGCCTAAAAACACTTGTGTACAGGTGCGTCATAAATGTGATAACATATAATATCATAACAGCTAAAATGAGTGCACTGTGGAAGAGAATAGAGACCAAGTTAAAGACTGTTTAGCTCTGACTATAAGCCGCACATTCACTCACTTAATTAGCAGTCAATGAAGGCTGAAGAATTTCGGATTTACAAAGTTGGGTTGACCAGGAGCAGTAATGCTGACGGGTCACTGGAGATGGCAGAAGAGCTGGATCAACACAGAATCGAGAGTCTTAGAAACCCTCTAGATTGTGACTTCAGTAGAGAGAAAGAAAGAGGAAAGGAGAAAGGTTGAGTATGTCACAGAGCTAAGCGATACCTCAGTACCCAACAGCATGTACTTAGCCCCCTACGATTAGCAGGGAACAGGCCCCTTTGGAGTGAGAAACCATGCACACAGAGTTCTTTAGCTAAGGGAACCACTTTGGGAGAACAGCTGGGACCCTTGTGGCAGGAGGCAGGTGGGGAGAAACAAGAAACAGTGCTTGCCGTTGGCAGGAGCAAAAGTGCTGGCTGGCACTGTGAGGCGAAATCATGGGAGAAAGGCCCAGCATTATGGGCAGAGATGCCAGGAAGCAGGGTGGCATCACAACATGTAAATACCAAAGGGTATATAAGAACTCTCATTGCATTTAAAGTGTTTTGTCTGTGCAAATGCGATCTCTTTCCATAAAGACAAAACTTTATTGTTATCAAGAGTATTCTTTATTTTATATAATGCATGAAAAAAAGTATGAAAGCAGTGTAAAAAAGATTTCATGCCATTAAATGTACATAGCTAAATCTGTGATTCAACAATACATTTTAATCATACAACACACACACAACCTGCTGTGATCAACGCTATGGCTCATACAAACCAACCACATTCATTCCCATACATAGTCCATTCATACTGTGCAAACGACGCAAGATTATTCAATTGTAGAAAAAACAATAGGTCTCACAATTCGACCTGACGTGCAAAGTGTTGTTCTAACATTAAATACACCAAATCTTTACAATACTGACATGTATCAATATAAATTCCGATAGAATGATTCTCCACCAATGTCATAAATGCAATCCAATGTATTGTCCAGTGGAGCTTGTGACAAGAAAGTGTGGGTCCAGGGTGGCAGGCATCGGGGGTAATAGGGTGGTGCCACAAACAAGTCCGGCACCATCGATTGTAAGCACCAGAAGAGATGCGTAACAGCAGCAGTGGGGACTCAGAAGCACTGCAGAAGCGGCCAGTGTGGACGCACAAGGGGTTGGTTACAATCACCTTCTCAGGTATGGGTCACGTTGCAAGATGCACAAGTCTGTTCCTGAGCAGGGATAACGCCATTCCCAGGTGCAGCCAGTTAATGGCTGTTTAGGGAGAAGCACGTTTGAGGGGCTTCCGGAGCAGCCAGCCCTTACAGTACCTGCCCAAAATGACCCGCACTTGCTGGGGTTTGGGTTTATTTTTGATTGATTTGGTCGAAAATATTTCCTCATAGGAGATTTCGTTAAACGTGTTTTCTTTTTGATCAGGTTCATTTTGCCGCATATAGATGTGGGGGAGACCCCCACGGCCCTCCCATAAACCCCTACATTAATTATTCCCCTAAACCCACCCCCCACTTATATATGCATCAAAATTCTCCTGTGAGGAAATGTAATACACAGTAATCTACCAACACCTTTGCTGGTGTACCTAGCATGACAAGAAACTATGATTCTTGGAGCAAATATGGATGTATTCACATCCTAGGGCCTTTTCTCTGGGCCCCAATCCCTCTGCTGTAATAGTCCACCATACAGCCCCACTAGCAGAAATCTACAATGTGTTCAACCACTCTTGGTCTAGAATCAAGCACTGAAGACTCCTGCGGCAGGGCCCCTTGATAGAAGGAATGGGCCGACTTGAGAAGTGAGACATGAAATACCAGATGCTACGCCAGTGTCTGGCCAACCTGAGATTCATGGGTAGTGGTCAGACTAAGTACACTGACAGGACCCTCATATCTTGGCTTCAGCTTATTATAGCATTGTGGGAGCCTGATATATTTTCATGGATAGCCAAACCCAGTTGAGTACCGCATGCAGGAAGGCAGGATGCCACTATTGATCCCGATCATCCTTTGTGGCATTTCCTGAGCAGCAGGAAGGAGGCATGTCTGGGACATGCAAATCGGTCACATGCCTCTATGCATTCCATTACAACAGTGGAAAGGCAACATACCCACTGCTACGTGGTAATGTTTATTGTAGACAAATAATGCCAATGCGAGTAGATTGGGCCAATAGTCTTGTGTTCTGGCAATAATAGAGACTCCTCTCTCTCCTTCCTCCCTCACACTCAGGACATTACCAAGAAGTCCCACTTGCAGCTCCTTCTCAAAGGAATTCTCACTTTTCTCACCTTCCCCCAGAGGCTCAATGTTACCAGAGCTCTGGTTCTCTCTAGGCTTGACTATTGCAATAGCCTCCTCCTGAATGTACCTTCTTCCACTCTGCAACTTCTGCAGCTAATCCAGAATAGGGCAGCAAGACTTATACTTGGCCTTAAGCCCAGTGACCGCATCACTTCTGCCCTAAAAAGTCTTCAATGGCTCCTGGTTGCAGCCCATATTAAATTCAAATCCCTCTGCATCATCCACAAGGCTGTCTGGGCCCGGGGACCACACTATCTTCAACTTTGTCTTACTAAATATTCTCCCTCTAGACCATTATGTTCCTCTTGCACCAACTTTGTGTGTAAAGCGTTTTGCTAAACAGAGGGTAGGAGGTCGATCTCCCTCCTATGGAACAGCCTACACCTCCCTCTATGACTTGAGCAAGACTTTCTTACATTCCGAAAGCTCCTCAAGACTTTCCTCTTTACCTCCTCCTTCCCTTCTTCTCTCCTCTGCAAATCTCACAGTTGCTGTGATTGGTGTCCTGGGCCCTTATGCACCCTCAGGGCCCATGACCTCCCAAACACAATCGGCCCAGCTCCCGTCTACCCTCAGCACTTGCTGTGTCACACCCTCCGCCCTGGAGTTTCGCACTTACACCTAACGCAGCTCCGGCCGTGTATCACTCACCATACCATGGACTTCATTTGTGACTCACTCATGAGCCCAAACTCCCCAGCACTTACCCCTCTACCCTCTTCCTTGCTGCACTTGCACGTTCTGTATACTCACAATGCATAGAAGGTTTGTCCTTTCTTCCTTTTCCTTCCACTCTTTTCTCCCTCCCTTTGCCCCTTTGCCAGTATTTTACTTGCTGTATAGGTGCCTAATAAGCGAACAATAAATAAATAAATAAAGTAGGGCATGTATTTTTCAATGACTTGATTGACTATTTCTGTTTTCCCATCAGTCCAAGGATGAAATGCCATGGGCTGCTGGACCTAAACCCCAACAACTTAGCGTGTACATGTCAGAACTATTGCTGCGAATCGGGGTCCCCAAGAGGATATTATCCGGTCTGGAAGTTCATAAAAATACATTTGCTGTATGAAATATTGTTCTAATATGTGTGCGGATGGAAAGGTGGTCAGTGCGACAAAGAGTTCCTTTTAAGCTCCGATGACTGTCAGAGGGAGGCAGTTTGGTGATGAAATTCGTGGTGGCAAATCCCTGTGGCTGGTTTGCCATTTCGTGTTCTGTACAGAATTGTATATTGCCCTTCTGCAGTGCACCGGTTCAGGGTATCTAAAGGATTACTTTTAGCTGATCAGATCAAAACAGAAGTATTCTAAAATGTTGTCTACCTGCATTAGGTCTGCAATGATGGTGTGAATCCCGATGTCAAGGGTAGACACCCATCAAATGCACAGCCACTAGTTTTGTTTTTAAAAATAGCGAGATAGCAACCTGTTGCACACATGTTAAGACTGTGTAGTTTCCATAGGCCCCAGAATCCGCAAGGCAGTTGTTTCCAGTAGCTCTGCAGATCTCAGAAACCGCAAGGGCAGAGATGTGTGTGCATGTTCATCTCTGTGTAATGTGCACAAAAGGTGATTTATTTAGGTTGATATACGGGATTTCCTTGGTACTGCTAAATCAATTAAAAATCAAAAACACAATTTTCAAACAAATACATATATTGCCACAGAATTTGCTTTTAAAGAAAATATGCAAAATTGTATATTTAGATATTTTGGCTTTCTACATTGAAAATGTGTTTATGTTTACTGTACATGTTAGTTGCAATGTAAAGTAAGTTATTTGTACTTTAAAACCATTTCCCTTCCAGTCTGGGATTGTATTGTTGGGCTACAGTAGCATAGAACCACATGTAATGGGCCACTGGTACGTCGTAACTGAAGGGAGCAAAATCATCTTAAACGAACCCCTGAAAGGGTACACCCCCATTTCATTGAACAGATGAATAAGAAGGGCTCTTCCAGGTCTCGATAAAGGGTACAAAATAAAAATATGTGCGCAGTTGTCTCCAAAGTGAGGTTCTCACAAGAACATGCCGTGGAAGGTAGACTACCGCCTTTCCATCTCAAAGTCAGTGGAGCAGATTCAAGAGTTCCCAATCTAAGCATTAGATATAATCTCCTGGCCTGGACTAGGATACCTGGCACCAAATGCTCCTCTGTATCCGGGTATTTTATCCACATAGGCCATTGTCACTGGGGCCAGAGCCATTGTCTTGCTATGCTGCAGTAAGTAGTAACGCCACTAGCAATCCTAAATCCCCTTTGGTCGATTGCAGTTGTGCTCACGCATATGAAATCTCTTAATGGTCTGAATTAGATGAGATCCGTGGCCCGTGTATAGCACTCACCCCCAACACATCTTTCTGTTAAATCCCTGAATTAGAGTCTAATCACAAGATCACCCAAGACTCCATAGGTTTTAGCCTGGCCTCGTCATCTATGACAGGGATTCCGAATTCCACCTTAATATGGATAATTTATGTGCCACACACTGTCAGGAATCGCGGGTGGAAGCTGTGGAATTACTGGAGACATTAAGTCATTATATCCCTCACCCCGCTCTAGTCCTCATTCAACATGCCGGACTCACGTATTTAAACAGACTCTGCCCCCTACTCTGTGCGTTGTATCTGTTTTCTCTTTAAAGTGCTCTGCTGTGAACTCCGTTGAGTTTCCGACTTGTGCCTTCTGTCAGTTTCATCCTGATATTTCCCTCTGCAGTTCTGAGTTGTTCCTTATTCTTGTTCTGCTCTACTGTCTCTTGCTTAACTGTTCGTACGCTCCCTGACTTTCCCCGCTATTCTATCCCTTGGCGTTCTACCGCCATTCCTCGCTTACCGGATCCCCTCCTTGGATTCAGGTTCCTTCCCGCGGTGCTCCGCGATTCCATCTACATCTAGGGTAAATGTCCGTAACAACTTTCTTTGATTCAGACGCTACTCGATTTCTATTAATTTCCGGTTATTACCGTCTTAGATTCTTTAGCTCTGTATTCCTCTTCGATCCTTCTTTCTCTCTTGATCACATGTGCTCTTCCCCTGAGGAGTCTGCATCTTACCTTACTCAGTCATTTCTTACCTTCTCCTTCTTTTTCTCTGGCTTCCAAATCCCTCTTATTTGCCAACTACTTTGTGGTCTACTTTGCCACTGAAGTAATGCAGACCCAAGTTCCGGGTTATCCTGTCATTCCCTATACTGGCTGCTGCCATCCCAGACCACGGATTCAACACTAATTTCTGCATCATCTTAAACACAGACTTCCATTCAGTTAAATTGGTCATCAGAGTTTTTTCAGCCTCTCGGCTTTTTCCCTGAATTTGGGCTTGGCTCTCCAGGGTCCCCCAAGGGCAGGTTCCAATCCCTGCCAAGGTGGCCTCCGGGAGAGCCAGACCCTATTTACACGATCAGAGGGACGGAAATCCCAAGGAGAAGCCGTCACCAGACAAGAGGAAGTCCCGCAAGAAGTCTGTTTCAGTTGCCAAGGACAAATCATCCAAAGAATCAGGTGAGGAGGTTTGGGAAGTTAAGCAGAAGCCTGACAGCATACAACACCAAATAATTCCCATTGCGTCCTTGGAGCATTACCTGGAGTTGGTGGCAGCGATGCAGAACCTCACTTTGGAGGTACAAGCTTTACAGACTGAGAATGTTGCACTTCGCTAACAGGTTGTGTTACATCGTGATGACCGTGGTGACCTTCCACCCATGGCGCTATCCTATGGCAAGTATGGTGGGTACCCAGGAGGACTCAAGGACTTTCTTGATGCTTGCCAAATATATTTCACATTCAGACCCCATGCTTATGAAACGGCACGATCCAGAGTCGGATTTATTATTGCCAATCTTACCGGAAATGCTTTATCTTGGGCCACTCCATTGGTCACTGGCAACGATCCTTCCTTAAACGATTATGACCGCTTTGTGGAGTTGCTTAAAGACCGATTTGACTGACCTGAGGTACTTTATACTTCGCTGGAAGCGATATTGGATATACGTCAGGGAACTACAGATGTACAGACGTATATCTCCCGCTTTTTGAGATTGGCAGCTTAGGCTGACTGGCCAGATTCAGCCAAACAGACCATTTTTAGACGTGGACTCCATGATGATGTTAAAGAGGAGCTGGCGCGGGTGGCACGACCTGCATCCTTTCAAGAACTAATGACATTGTCATTACAGATTGAGTTCAGATTGCAGGAACGTCGACAAGAGAAGAGAAGAACCCGTAACACTCCTCAGGCGATCAGCCTACCTTCCCAGTCTCCTTGGGACATTCACAGAGCAGATGAACCAATGCAAATTGGAGCTACACAAGGGCCTTTAACCCCAGAAGAGCGAAGGCGACATCGAGACGCAGGACTTTGCATGTATTGCAGTTCCTCCAAGCACCTATTAAGGAATTGTCCTGAAGTTCCACCCAGGAGGAAGGAAAACTCCAGCCCCCGATCTCATGCAAGGGAAGTATCGGGGGAGCTACCTACAACCCTTGTGATTATTCAAGACCAATAGAGAATGCAGAAGACAGTCAACTAATGGTATTCCGAGTATTACTTTGGTTGTCTGGTTCAGAACCTACAGAAGTCCTTGCGATGCTGGATTGTGGTGCTGCAGGCAACTTTATAGATTTAAACTGGGCCAGAGAAAATCTGGTGCCTTCAAAACCCATGCAGAGACCCATACCAGTGGAAGGAGTTGATGGGACCCCACTGTTGTCTGGTCCTATAATAAGGGAGACGGTACCCTTGAAGATGAAGTTGGGAGAACATCAAGAATACATGGTATTCGATTTGATCAGAGCAGTGCACTTCCCTCTGGTAATCGGAATACCGTGGTTGAGGAAGCATAACCCTCATATCGACTGGTTGTCTAAGTGAGTGAGCTTTAACTCGCAATATTGCAGATCTAACTGCATGAACCATCCTTTCAAGGAATCAGAAGAGGAAGAGACTAATGTCATCGGAACCATGACGATATCTTCAGTTCCGGTCCAGTATCAGGAATATTCAGAAGTATTCTAGGATACCTTACCCAGGCTGTTACCACCTCACAGAGCTGAAGATTGTGCCATAGACCTGATCCCGGAAACCATTATACCTTTTGGACGCATGTACCCTCTATCTCTACCAGAAAGGCGTGCATTAAAGGACTACCTAGACGCCAATCTACAGAATGGTCTCATTCAGGAATCTAAATCATCCTGTGGCGCTTCTTTGTTCTTTATCCCCAAGAAAGACTCCTCAGAACTACAACCATGTATTGATTATAGAGGTCTTAATCAAATTACCATCCAAGATCGATACCCAATGCCATTAATACAAGACATTCTGGAAGCACTTCATGGAGCGGTTTATTTCACCAAACTAGATCTCAGAGGGGCCTACCATCTTCTGAGAATAAAGAAGGGCGATGAATGGAAGACGTCCTTTTGTACCCCGTTGGGTCTATTTGAATACAGAGTGATGCAATTCGGTCTGATCAATACTCCTGCCATATTCCAGAGGTTCATGGACAAGGTCTTTGCTGACACGTTGTTTTTGTCTATAGTAGTCTACCATGACGACATTTTGATATTTTCCCAAACCTTACAGGATCACCGTCAGCAAGTGAAGAAGGTATTACACTGCCTACAATCACATCGACTACTGGTCAAACCAGAAAAGTGTCAGTTCAATGCTACATCAGTATCATACTTAGGATTCATCCTTTCTAAGGAAGGCATCAAGTAAGATCAAGGCTATACTAGAATGGAAGGAACTTGCCAACATCAAGGAGGTACAGAGATTTCTGGGATTAGCAAACTTCTATCGACAATTTATCCCCAACCTCTTCAACATGGTGTTACCCATCACATCTCTTCTCAAAAAGGGGGTCAAGTTCACATTTGATAAGGAACCCAGAGAAGCCTTTCAACATCTCAAAAGGCTGTTCACCTCGGCCCCGGTTTTGGTGCAACCAGATCAAACTAAACCATTAATTCTAGAGACTGACGCATCTATAGGAGCACTGGGAGCTATCTTGCTTCAGAGAACTGCTGATGGTCTTGAACACCCAGTTGCATACTATTCCAAAACCTTGACCAGCAGCGAGCGCAACTACTCGGTTCTCATCATGTTAGCCTGCCAAGAGTGGCGCCATCTTTTGCAAGGTTCAGCTCACAGTTCTCTTATCCGCACTGACCATCACAACCTTCGAGTACTGCAGCAGATGGAATGCACTAATGCACGTCATGACAGATGGGCCTATTTCTTTTTACAGTTCGATTTCCTCATTACCTATATACCTGGATCTGAAAATAAGAAGGCTGATGCTTTGTCTCGTTGTCAAGGTGAGGACTCTGGTCTTTATCAGGGTCATGAACTGGTATTGCCTGGACTGAGAATAATAGCGGCAGCCTCCCCTTTCCTTCAAGACCTGGTTCCACAATATCAAAGGCAGGTGAACCTTCCTTCTACGATCACTCAAGGTATAGATGGGCTCTATTTCCGTGATACCGCTCTCTATATCCCCACCGAGAAACTACAGGAACAAGTCCTTTCCTGGTGTCACGATTCATCCTTATCAGGACATTCATGTATCAGGAAGACTTATGAATTACTCAGCAGAGGGTTCTGGTGGCCTACACTCTGAAGAGATGTATACAGGTATGTGTCTTCTTGTCCCATTTGTGCTTCCAGTAAATACCAAACCGGTAAACCCTTGGGTTGTTGCAGCAGCCTCAATTACCTGGGCGTCCCCAGGAACATATATCCACAGACTTCATCGTTGACCTCCCTAAGTCTTGTGGCATTTCTGTAATTATGGTTACGGTGGATTTGTACAGTAAATGGGCCCACTTCTCTGCCTTCTCTCAGATTCCTTCAGCACTGAAAACCGAAGCAACTTTTCTCAGAGACATTGTTCGTCTCTATGGATTGCCCAAGACTATAGTTTCAGATAGAGGCACTCAATTCACCTCAAAATTCTGGTCTGTCTTATGTCAATTATTGGGAATTCACAGAGCCCTTTCGTCGGGTTATCATCCCCAGAGTAATGGGCAAACCAAAAGATTTAATGCCAGCCTCAAACAATATTTGAAATGCTTTTGCAGTCCCCAGCAGGATGAGTGGTTTTGCTTTCTCCCTCAGGCTGAATTTGTGTATAACAACTCAGTCCACACATCCATCCAGATGAGCCCATTCTATTGCACTTACGGCTATCATCCCCAACACTTACCTTGGTCTTGTGTGGAGTCTACAAGTGTTCCAGCTCTAGACAGTGTGCTGAAAGACCTGCCTGAGGTACATGCTTTAGCTAAGAAGGCACATGAGGCTAGTCAAAAATCTCATAAGAGATGGGCAGACAGGAGCAGACGTGCTAACCCTGATTGGAAGACTGGCCAGTTAGTTTGGCTATCTTCTAAATTCCTACCCAAATGGGTCCACACTGGTAAATTCTCCCCACGTTATTTGGGTCCTTTCCCCATAACATCTCGAGTCAATCCAGTAGCCTATAGACTCAAGCTAACCAGGTATCTCCAGAGGGTACACCCAGTCTTCCACACCTCTCTACTGAAGGTATACAAGGAAGATCCTTTTCAGCGACACAATCGCAGAGTGCAAGCTCCCATGGCTCAAGTTCCAGACGAATACGAGGTTGCAAATCTAGTGGATTCCAGATATCACAAGGGCAGAGTGCAATACCTGGTACATTGGAAGGGGTACTCGGTTGAAGAAAGGTCTTGGGAACCAGAGAGTCACATTCATGCTCCCAGATTGTTAAGAAGATTCTACCAGTTGCACACCGGAAAACCGGGGGGTTCCCAGAGGAGAAGGGGGTATACTGTCAGGGATCTCGGGTGGAAGCTGTGGAATTACTGGAGACATTAAGTCATTATATGCCTCTCCCCGCTCTAGTCCTCATTTAACTTGGCAGACTCACGTATTTAAACAGACTCCGCCCCCTACTCTGTGCGTTGTATCTGTTATCCCTTTACAGTGCTCCGCTGTGAACTCCGTTGAGTTTCCGACTTGTGCCTTCTGTCAGTTTCGTCCTGATATTTCCCTCTGCGCGATTCGTCTCCTCTACAGCAAACTACGCGCAGATACGGTAAGTTAACTGCTCCTGACAAATCTTCTACACTTGACCAGTATCCAACTATCATAGGCTTACACCCTCTTATTTATGTTCACTTTCACAGATCTTAGAGAAATCACGGCTAAAAATGTACATATGAATACGGTGCCAGTCGGTACATGCGCCATTGTAAGAGTAAGTGAGACTTTTTACAATGAATTAACGATGCCTTAACTTGTCAGAGATTGCAGTAACTACATTTAGAGTATCCTTTATTCTCCTGCAGGACACTACTTTATGAACTTCTAATAGTTCACCACGCCATGCCATAATAAATAAAACTCTCTAGCTCACATTTGGAAACCTGAGAAGCTTGGTTTTTTTGTTACAAGAATTTTGTGTACATACTACAAAATAAACTCTGAATGATTGAGAGAGACAGTATTACAAAATATAGGAATACAGTGGAACCATTATAAGCCTCATCTTCCCATTCTCACACATCCAAACCCTCACTGAAGAGTCCCAATGAAGTATTGAAGCAATAAAACAACTATGCAGCTTTTCCTCCCACCGTTGGGCACAACGCCATTGATTATTAATTTATCCCACAATGCCTACATCCATGGCAAAGAGTGCTGTTGGTCGATGTCGGTATTGTACATATTTACAATATCACAGTCCCATGCGTTTTTAGCAATCCTTCAGAGATGTAACATTCTCTCCAATAGGTAGAGTATTATTTTAGTAGAAAAGTCCACCAAACTGACAACCCAGAGGAGCCCTGTTTGGCCACCCGCTGGGGCCCTTTTGAGTGACTACTGAAAAAGTACAAAATCTGCCATTGTCAACCCTCCAACCATCTACATTTCCTGTGGGCACATAGTCCGATAACGGACAACAAACTACTGCTTCAATTACTATAAACTATCACTTGTGTAAAAATGAACAAAATAGCAAGTTTTGGGAAAAGCAAATAGTTTTGCCATTTGTAGCTATTCATTGACAAGCACATGGGGGAAATCTTAAATCACAACAAGCAAATACTTTTGTAGTCATTTGCAAAAGAACAAACCTTCAAGAGCCAATTGATTTTTTGATTACATTTGTTAATTAACAAACAAATGGTGGTAACTTCAATTACTACACACAATCACACATGTAAAACATGAATGAAATAACAAGCAAAGCCAACAGTTTTAATGTTTGTACTCATTCCTTGACAAAGAAACGGTTGTATCTTCAATTACCATGACCAATGCACCAAATACCAAGCATTTGGAAAGACAATCGGTTTGCCATGTGTTATTGTTCATTAACAAACAACTAGTTGAAGCACCAAATCCTAAAAGCAATCACTCAAGTAAAATCTATGAAAAAACAAACATCGGCAAATCCAAAATGTTTACCAATGTAAGTTGTTCAATGACAAACACATGGTCATAGATTCAATTACTGCGACCAATCTCTTGTTTAAAAATGTACAAAGTAATAATTAGAAAAGCTTATACATTTGCCATTTGTAGTTGTTCATTCATAAACAAATACTCTTAGCTTCAATTTCTGCAATCAGATGTGTAAGTATTTACAAAATAAGAAGCATTGGATAAGCAAATAACTTTGACATTTATTCAAGACAAAAAAGTGTTGCATTTTCAATTACTATAACAAATCACCCATGTCAAAACATAACATACACTGGTGAAACCAATACTTTACTGTCAATCATACTATATAATAAAATGTATGTATGTTTGTACAAAGCCGTCATGCGCCTGCTTCACCTGTGATCACTGCTAGATGGAGTTGTTACCTTACGCATACAAAATAAAGGCTTCAAGTTGTGCAGTAGAGAATGCCTGCTTTGCCTGTTATTACCGCTAGAAGGGGCTGTTGCCTTATGCATACGATAAGAAGACTTCAAGGGCATCTTCCAGGTGAAAAAAATGTGTATTTAAACAATGATAACATACAATTCGCTGCAGAAAAGGCCCAAGCAGGGATACCACTTTGACAGCATACCTCAAGTTGCGTACACTAAGAAAGTAAGTTCTATGTGATATTACAGCATTCAAAAGATCGAACACAAAACAGACTGATTTTTTTCAGCCGCTTTTGTGTTGGCTTTTAAATGCAGCAATATCACATCCTACCTTCTACCCCCCCTAAAATGACCCCTACCCACCCCCACACTCTCCTGCCGGTTTTTAAGTTAAATGGGGGTTTTACCCCCAAGCTCCCCTTTCTCCACCCACCACCTTCCCAGCACAACACACACCAAATCCACACACATGCACTTACAAAAACACTCACACAGACACACAAACACTTACTTGACAGCCTGTCAGCACCTGCGCGCACTCGTGTGCAGCAGGGGCTGATAGATCGATTTAGAATAACCAATCTTTGCGGTCACCGAGCGGTCGTTCTAAATCAATCTTTTTCTTTTTCAGACCAGTGAAAACTAGGACCAGAAAATATATACATTTAAAAAAACATATACACAGAAATGTATTTGATTATGCTGCTTGACAGAAATTTTACTAAAACAATGATGGGAAATCTCCACCCAATACAACTTTGGCCATCTACACAGGCTTTTGCACTATGTATCAAATAACTATCAATGGCATCTCAGTTTCAATGTAGTTCATATTTAAGCTATGCTTACTCTTATTGTTGCTTTTATATTCGATAATATGTTGAACCTCAACATTGATATTTCCAACTTTTGTAGAGTTTACATTTTTTAGTTAGATCATAATCTTAACTTTAAAGAAAATATGTTTTTCTCAATGTTTTATTTGTTACAAAAGAGGAGATATGTTTGTGTTGTGCTAGTTGCATATGGTGTTTCTTTTGGAAAAAGGTGCAGTAGTTTTTTACTAGTGTTAGTTATTTTGCATTTCAAAGGGGTTTCATATGTTTTTAACAATCCAATTCCTCAACTAGTATACACATTTTCCCTTTTTCCACAATTATTTTTCAAATAAAACATAATCTCACCACAATAGGGTGCACTGTTAAATCACTGTTAAATCATAATTTCCTCCGGAGGAGAACAGATGTGTTGTGAAAGCTTAAGAAAGAGCATGATTCTAAAATGTGGTAATTCAGCTAGGAGTTCTTTCTGCACACATCTGTCTGCTCCAGAATTATTTGCGACTACTTGGCAGTCGGTCTCTACTTATAATTGTCACCAGAATTGTGTCCTATGCACTTGAGGTGCATTTCCGCTTCTTGCTTAGAGGATATCTTACCTATCTCCCGAAGTGTAGTGTTAGGAAGGGTATAGGATGACATAAGGACCTCTCTGTCCCTAATAAAGACACATAATGAATGTCCTAAGTCTACACTCAGGGAGACAAGGAGCTGGAAGGGAATATTCATGGGAAATAGTAGGGCACTTTCCACTTGTGACTCTTGATTACACGGTCCCTTCTCCTCCTAAATGTTGTGGAAGCACAAGCGATGTACAAGTGGGTAGGCACTAGGGGCAGCCTGGCAACATACCCGCCCTCTGGATCAATAACACTTGTTGGTACCATGGATTATTTAGTACAGCCAGGTTGGAATAGTGCGCAATACTTCCACAATCTCCGTGAGGTACTTACATTTCACAAGACAGGCTGATCGCTCTCTGCAGCCACTGCATTAAGCCATTGTTCAACAGTTCACTGCTCTCTATCAAGTCTGCCAAAAGACCCAGATGCGAGTTTGAAGGTAGCCTTGCCAGTAAAACCGGCAAGGCTACCTCCAACCTCGTAATGAGGCCGAGTGGATCTGTGCTTCTGGAATACCGGCAAGAAAAGCATCAGAATAGTCCTGTTTTGAATGTATTAATGTTGCAACAACAGTTGGACAGTCTTCCTCCACAATCAGAGAGAAAATGGGTTGCAAACATTTGAGTCAAAAATATATCGACTTTATGATCTCACTAACCTGTAAATTGCAGTTCAGGTTTGATTGGCAAATTAAGCCTAGATTCTGTACTTTAGAAGAGAAAAGAGTAGGTATGTCAAATAGAGCAGAGTATGGGATACAGGAATGTGAGTCTGCCAACATGTGTTTGGGACCAAGCAAAATGGCCTCAGTTTTTATAGGATTTATCTGCAGTCTGATTTCCATCATCCAATTTTTTTATTTTGTGGGCACCGGCTAGTATTTGAATGGTTAAGCCTGACATAAACTAAAGACTATCCTTACTCCACTCACCCCTTAACACCGTACACAGCTCACCCATGTTCCACACACCTTTTGGGCAACACCATGGACCTTTTCTTTGCAAGCAAAATCATGTCTCCGTGGATAATCGAATTTGGGTCTTGTGGTCTGACCGCTTTGCTATCCCCTTCATAATCAAACTACCGCACAAAGTCCCACCACTTGCCACACAGACCCCTCCTCCCCCAGCCAGACAAACCAAACACATTACATACATAGTCTTATCACCACTCATACCACTTCACCCCTCCCCTCATGCACATTCCTCCATCCTACCCACCAATACACCATCATCATGAAGACACTCAACAAAATGACACCCCTCAAGTAACACAAACCCCACAAAAAGCACCACAACCCATGGTTGAACAGAGCCCTCCTCACCATCAAGCAGGAAGCCAGATGCCTAGAAAGTGCCTAGCAAAAGAACCCAGGCCCCTCAACCAGGATACCCCTCAGACACTGCGGCAACAAAAACAAAACACCCATACACAATGCTTAGCCTACACCAATCACTGAGACCCATTTGGCTTTAAAAGAGAGTCAAGCCCCTCTTTTGGGCAGATCATCTGAAGACTTTGCAAGGAGTAACAAGAATAACTCATGTGGACCCTGGCTGAAGGTACAGTCTGCCTTACAGCTTCTGCCAGTGAAGGAAGGGCAGGATTTCCAAAGAGTGAAAGCAAGATCCCTCCCCTAAACATCTCTCAGGGAACAGAAGGAGATACTGAATCCAAATGACCCTCCAGCAGCTACAGAAGCGGTACCCAGCCAGCACACAGCATGCCCTGCTAGGCTCCACAAGAAAGCTGCCTAGGTGGGAAGTTCCCTAGAGTCTCTGAACCAAACCAAGGACAAAGCCGGTGCCTGCAACACTCTCCTCAGTTTTGGGTCCATCTGCCAAAAAGGATGACACAAGCCCAGTGAAGAAGCTAGGAGGCTTGCATCGACAAGCATCAACAAGTGTCCGCCTTAAAGGACTTTTTCGAGCCAGTTGAGCCCCTCGAGCTGCGACCGACTGCTCCATTGACTGTTCATACGCTGCAGTCACTAATGCTGTCTAAGATGCCTCGCCCAGTGCTTCAGACCTGCCGATCAGCACTGAGACAACGAATCCTGACCCGAGCAACTGTTTAGGCCAGCCTGCAGCCATCCATCCAGCCTCGCTCACCGAACTGCCTGCCACCTGATAACTGCATCTGTCTCCCGTCTTGAACTCTGTCGCAGAAGCTGCAAAGCACCCTGAAACCAAATCCACCCTGTCGAGCACCAAGAACCTCTACAAGCACAAGGTACATTGTGATTCTGTCCCCCTAGCCCTTCACCGAAGGCCTGCAGTGACATTTTATGACCCATTGCTCCCTTTCTGTTGAAACCAAGTATCCTTGAACTATTGCTATTAATTATTTTACCGACTACCCTCATGTCAGTATCAGAGTGCATCCCTTTTCCCTTTTCCTCTTGCAACTGTCTGTCCTCTGCATTGCTTTACAGGATGGGTTGTATTTTGTAGTGTGCTCGAACTGAAGTGCATTCGAGTCTGTTGAATAATAATAAAGTAGATATTTCTATGCAACCTTGACTGAACAGTGCCTTTTATCATTGGGTAATAATTGTATTTTCACTGTGTTGCAACTAACCAACCATCCACGACCTTGCAGAGATAAGCTTGCCGTTCTGTCCACGTTACCAAAATTGGACAAGGAGGTTTATAATGTGCTTGTGTTTCCAATCTGTTTGTATCCCTTCTAGTATACTAGAGGTGTGGACTGATTGATGGTTTAGAAACTGTTATTCATCTCTGGACCACTGGTGCCCCGGACGTTGATTCGTCACACCCGCTCTTTTTTCCCCCCCCCCCGCATTGGCCTCTCTACTCCAGCATGTGTCAGGTGACTGGTTACTTCCCATGTTAATCTCAAGTTCACCCCGAGTTTGGCCAGAGGAAGAGAACAACTGTCTCAGCAAAATGCACTGAAGCAGTCGACTTCCTGGATCTGGAAAATGTGTGTCAATCTTCTTTCACTCTGTTGCCACATGTTAACAGTTCCATGTCAATCTGTACATGTACTCTAACCACAAAATGTTCTCTGGCACCCAGAAACTCAGCTCGGTGAAACAGTTGCAAGTATATATATATTGAGAGAATAAACTTATTTACCATTTGTTAAAATTGCACTCTCGGATTGGGAGTGATATCTGCAGAGCCAATGTGCCCTGAAATATTTGTGTCGCCAATCCTAAAACCAAGCAAAGCAAACTGAGATATCAGTGAAAGGATTTCACACCGCATTTTCCCCACCAAAACCTAAATGCAATATGCCTAGATGTTCAACTTGTGGTGTAGCTCCCTGCACCCCAATATTTCCCATATACTTGAATCAATATTACAAATGGGATACGTTGACCCCTTCCAAACATATCATGGAAATACATCACACACATTTTGGGAGAAATACCATAAAGGCACAGTGCAAGTCTTCCTCAGGTATTCCAAACTGATTGAACAATGAAAAGTAGCCAACATGGACATGGTGAGATCATAATATTCTTTTATCATGGTCAATATTTGGCTGTTCAAAAAAACCATGACATCATTTGCCAAAGGTTACATGTTAGCCTACATTTAATCAATGCATCTCACTGCCGTCTGTGACAGTTAAACATAAGTTCAGAGCTGAAAAAATACTATGTTTATATATAGAAAGTCCTTAAAGATTTACATTCTATTAACAGAGAAGCATTTCATTTCCACTTGATCTTTACTGCATCCAAAAGCTCCATCTGAAATTGCCTGCAGGCCTCAAATTCACCTCATACTGATTTACTAAAATAATACACTTCAACAACTCAGTGGATGAAATCTCATTTACTGGATGGCCTAAAATATTGTGATATAAAGGAGACAGAAATTACATTTCTAAATACAATGCGGATCTATACATCCAGTATGGTGTGCAAATCCCTCCCTGTACAATTGGTCTTGAAAAAATAGACTTAGTACCTAACAGTTTTTCACAGTATCAAAAAAGTTTATTTTAATAAAGTTTATTACACCAATATTCTTTAAAAACAATTCTTAAAACAAATATTTCTTGAAAAAGACCCAACAACACAAGGTAGGATATAATACAAATCACAAGTTCCACACACATATATTCCTATATAAATACAACACAGTACAACAACATACAACAAATGCTTTTGACACTTCTTCAAAGGGACATAATGGGCAAGATACAGTGATGTTTGTCTTGTCTTTGACGAGTGGTTTAGTGGCTGTACAGTCCTCTTTCTACGTCCATGAAAAAGAAAACGGTAGTCCGTTGTCATTGTCGATCGTAATACGTACGGCTTCGAATCTCCCGCGCTCAGTGCGAGCAGAACACTGGGAGTAACACTGCAGGAAGGATCTGGTCTGTACATCGGAGTTTTGGAGCGTGTATCCATCCACAAGGTAATATCTGGATACATGTAGAATAGTAGGAGGCTTGATATCGAGATGTTTGTACATACTAAATTGTGGCGTTTGTTTCTATTATCATCTCATTCAAGGTTGCTTATTTTGAAAGCACGTTGGCTACGTGATGAGTGAATATTAATCAGGACTGTGGAAGGGATGACGATTGCTCACCCTAAGGGTGTACTGCAACCGCAGAGGAGGTATTTAGATACTAATGGCGATACTTATGGTGAAGGTTTTAGCCCTTACTAGCACTGCGATTATTGGGGACATGCATGATGCAATAATTATTGTTTAGTGCACGGGTGTGCACGTTGGTTGGCACGTAGCCACTATATTTTGATAAGCACAAGTTGGTGCTGTTTATGGTGAAAATAATGGCAAGGTGATGGGTCTATATCTCTTGAGTGGTGGATGTATTTAACACACCACTATTGTTTGTGTTTTTGTGCAGCGCTGACCAGGATCCGGGTTATTAAAAAACCATTAAGAAAAATTTCTAGGACTTGATTACAGAAGTCTGAGGTTACTCGAGTGCATTTGTGCACACCAGCACTACAAACATCCTATTTAGGAGGTATGTAGTTGTTTTTGTAACATTTGAGAGACATGGTTGACAGCAACCATTTTACCTCAACTAGTACATTGCAATTAAGCAGCAAGGGTACTAGAGTTTAGCTATCAAAGTGGAGCTGTCTCTGACAACATGCATGCTTGGATGGTGTTGACTAGTAGTGATACTCCCCCCCTTTTTCTTTATTTGTTGGCTTTAGGAGTACTATTTTGGAAATTCTTTGTGTGGCGCTGGATTACATGGTGGAGAATAAGAAAATAGAGTTCTTCCCCTGAAGAAAGTTCATGCATTCAGCGCAATGTGGAACTGAAACATGTCGGGATCGTTTGATCTGAGTTAATAATACTCAGTGGTTTGAAGAAGTGTCAAAAGCATTTGTTGTATGTTGTTGTACTGTGTTGTATTTATATAGGAATATATGTGTGTGGAACTTGTGATTTGTATTATATCGTACTGTGTGCTGTTGGGTCTTTTTTAAGAAAAATGTGTTTTAAGAATTGTTTTTAAAGAATATTGGTGTGATAAACTTATTAAAATAAACTTTTTTGATACTGTGAAAAACTGTTAGGTACTAAGTTTTTTTTTTCAAGACCAATTGTACAGGGAGGGATTTGCACACCTTACTGGATGTATAGATCAGCATTGTATTTAGAAATGTAATTTGTGTCTCCTTTATATGATAAAAAATTGTGGTCACCCCTGGACCGTGCGAGAGAGGAAGTATTTCATAAGGAGTATGTTGTGCCTTTAAGAAGGTAGACTAAAATATTGTAAGCACAATGTTTTCAGGTAGGTATAGGTAAATATGTGCCACTGTGCCACCTTCTTGGCCCTATCTACACAGACACCTATATACAAATATAGCTAATGTTTTAATCATACTACATGTTCTTTCCAAGAAAAACATTATTATTGTTAGGCTCAAAATGAGTACAATTTCACAATGTATTTAGTAAAATGCATCTGGTCATCAAACACTCCATTTACATCAAGATATTAATTATTGAGATGGTATCCCGTTTATTCATCAACAGTAATTACTTTGTGGTAATTTACTGCAAAGTAATTACTCTGAATTGTTAAGGATTTCAATCAGGCAATACACCCGGGTCACAGCCTAGCATGCAATGCACACATTAAATACTTATTTATTGTGTCTATAGATTCAATATTCTGGTGATATACCACTCATATCACACCCCTTCTCAAAATATCCCCAGGTCACAATGGACCAAGAATCAGGCTGGTTGGTAAAGGTAATATTTATTTATTTATTTAAAATTCAAATCAAACACAAGTTTTAATATATGGGGCAGCAATCACCAATGTGGTGACAATACAAATAAGAAAGTAGATAATGCAATTGAATTCACTTTTTAGCACACAGAATAGAAAACACAGGGAAAAGACAGTTTGGCTTGTTGAAAAGATTGCGCTGAAGTTAAGATTTCCCCCTGCAAATTTCTCAACTCACAAAGAAGCAATTCTACACAGATATAAGTAAGCAGCAGCTATTCAGGAATAAAGAACAATGTGTAGGGTTTAAATGCAATCTTCCCTCCCCAAACAAGAGAGAAAAGCTATAATATGAGCAACAGTACACACTTTGAATCAGAAGGGGTGTGATATGAGTGGTATATGAGAAGGGAAGTTTGGAAATACTTTGAATGGGAAAACACACGTGTAATACTTTTGCAAAATTGTGAATTCCCACCTAAATTTCACTATGCGATTTTTAAGAAAAAGAGAATGCCACCCGTGAATCTCCACAGTTACGCACGGCCGCTTGTAACCCTTCACGTGGTGAATAGCCTGTTTTGCTTTATGGGAATTACTTTAGTTACTTCAAATCACTAATGGCTTATGGTCTGGTAAAACAAAAAGGAGAACATTGGTGCTAACAATAAGAGTTACAGACAGAGTTGTAAGAATGGTTCTGATAGCATTATAGGTTCTTAGGTTAAAGATGGGATACGTTATAGATTGGGATAGGACAAGGCACTATATGCTATGGTTTACTATGATTCCTATTGATACTTACAGTCCACTTTAATTTAAGATTTGGACCATCAGGTTCTGGTCATCACGGATCGGGTCTACAGACAGCAGGGCACCTCTGGCGGGATAGGTCGGCTGGGTGGTTCTGGTCAATTGGACTGGCACCTCAGACTGGACTGGATTGGATTGGCCCTTCTGGTTGCTGGACACTGTAGATCAGCGGGATGGTGAGTTTCAGCAGGCAAGCATGAATGGTAGCAAGCCAGACTGGATCAGAATTATTTCCCTTCACTTTCGGGATGGTTTGAGGATTTGGGCCTAGCTGAAGAAGAGTTCAATGCTGAGGCCTTGGCTTTGCAAAGAAATCTGGAATCAGGAACAAGATGAATTCAGGAACAGGGTGCCACGCGGAAATAAGGATGGAGTCAGGAATCAGTGTGCATTTGTGTGTTGTGAGGTTCCCTTATTTATCCTGCCAAATGACATCACTAAGTTTATGGTAGGGGCAGGCTTACAACCCACACGGCTATGATTGGTCAAAGGCACAGTTTCCGCCTTGCTTTTTGCTGGTTGGTTGGATGACAGAAAGGGTTGTCATATTTTATGATATAAAATCGGACACATACATTACATATTTTGTGGCCTAACAATTCCTAATTCGGTACATATATGTGCAATCACCCCTAAAACATGGGTACACAATATTAGATTTGCAGCATTAATAGTTTCTAAGCAAATTAGTCTTTTTGCATAACTTTTGTTCCTTATGCAGTAAGAAATCCTACCAAGTCTTCATATGTCTATCATAAATTCAGATTTCAATGTATGTACTTTTCATTCATGTACTTATTTTTGCTGCCAAGTTAAATGTCATGAAGTTCTGTGGCAAAACAAGCAATTTAAACTCAAAATCACAGGTCTGTTTTTTTTCTTACTTCCCAAGTGTGAGCAAATGGCCAGTCCTTTGAAGTTCAATGAGAAGCCTCTCCCAGCATCCTGCGTCTTTGCCTGAAGAAAAGATGAATGTCTAATGACGCGCATTGTCATGAGTATGCAAGGCCTCCCAGCAGCCATTAGGCCTTCCTGCCAGCAGTGAAGTGTCAACCTGAAGTTTTCAGCCTTTCCCAGGCTGAGGACTGTCAAGCAGAATTGTTTTTTTTAATAGTTAATTAACTCCAAGCTTGGTTACTTTAAGTTTTACCTACATCTTTCATTAAAACATATAAAATGAACACAGTTTATATGTGGATCTTTTACAGTCGCAATCCTTTGACAACAAAAACATGCTTTCCAAACAGGCGATTTTGCACTTTCTTCATGGAACAACACATCAACCTGAGTTCTTTTAAATCCAATTTTCCTATGCAGCACATGCACAGTTTGATTCAGCATTAGGTCTTCCCTTGAGTGCTGGGATTGTTTGCAGTCTGCATACATGTATCCTGCCTTTGTTTAAAGTTTTTGTCTGCACAGCTGGTTTTGTTACATGTTGCAATTTTAGCCGTGTTTTTCCTGTGGAACTTAAAACAAATGTTCCTGGGTTGCCTTTTCCTTAGATACATTTCATAACTGCTGTCAGTCAATGAGGCCCGGTTCCTCTGAGCCACACTGGATGATCCTGACATTTCAGTACCCTTTTACTCTCACTGATTCAATGGAAATAAATGGATCTAGCGCCAAAAGCGGCACTTGTGAAGGTTGCAAAGTTAGCATTTTAAAAGGCATTTTCTGTTTTCAGCACAATTCTGCTGTTTTGTTCCATATTGAATGTGGCAAAGCCCACTGGCATGCTCCTGCAGTGATGACTCTGTCCCCACCCCTTGACTGTGTGTGGCGGGTGTGCAGCCTTTTCTTGGTTGTGACCCAAACTCAGTTTTGAAGGTTTTGGCACACACAGGAGTCAGCACATCCATTTAAGGCTGTTTCTTTCACCATTTGTGAAGTGATGCAGTGGAGCACATTGGAATGGGTCAAAATATCCCACAGAATTTGCTTTGCCAAATATGGGTATTTACATGTTATGGGGTAAAAAGGGCTTGGGGAGAGTTTTGCGGAGGGGAAGTAATGAAGGGAAAGGGGGAAACATCGGGGACACGCCAAAATAAAAATAAAAATAATTTGAAGTAAAAATTTGAAATAATTATTTCATAGTAAATGACTACAAAGTAATTACTGTCAATGAAATTACATGGAACCATTGAGACAGGGAAATCTGAAGTCTTTGTTTATCTTCCATGACATCAGTCTCTTGACAGATTGGCTTTAGGAAAATGGAAATCACCCGACGTCCCGGGAGTTTTTTTATTTTATAAACCCTGTCCAGGGTTTCGCCTACAGTCCTTTTTTTTGCCGGGACCGATTTCGAAATCCCGAAATCGGGTCCCGGCGCAACTTTTCCTGTGCGAAAGGGGGCATGAAATGCTTTTCATGCCCCCATTTCCTCCCCTTCCCCTCCCCGGCACTCTCATTCAATAAGAGGAATGTGCTTGTTAGCACACCCTCTCCCTGCCCCCCCACAACACAACTCGACACAGAAGTAGGACTAAAGGTGTATGTGTATTTGCTTTAGTCCTACTTTCTATTTCCATGGCCCGTGTATTTCGATGACGGCGGGATTTGGGCTATACTTAGGTAGTTGGACCACAGTCTTTTATCACTTACCACTTTCAGCTTTTAGGCTACAGTCGTACGTCCTTCTGGTTTAACTACAGTTCCTGGAGAACACACATATTATTAGCACTGAGGAAATTGCTTTGATTTGTTGGTCTCAAAATCTTAATGTAAAAGTGCTGGGAAACAAGTGACCCATCTGGTCTTAGTTGGATCCTTGTAGGGTTCATGACAGTGTACAAGAGAACAAGGAATCTATATTGATACTGAACCCAGGGGTCCTTAAAACAGTAACAAGTCATGGATGGATGGGATACAGAATAACTCTTGCAGCAAATAATAAGACCAATTTAGGAAGTTGGCAAGAGTCTCATCCGACTGTTTTATTATCAATTGTCTAAAACAGTGAGTTACAACAGATATCAATGGGCGTTCGCTCGATCTCTCAAACTTTTTGCATAAAACATATTTATATACAAAAAATGTGTCATACGTGACTTCATAGTATGTGGCAAACAAGAAAAACCTATGCTGTGTTGTGATTCGATTAATGGCAATATCTAAGTGTACTTTCTATATAAAGATGGGCTGTGATTGGGTCTCTACAGTCAGGTGGACAATGTATGCCCACCCCTAGTGCAAGTCATCTTCATCAGTTATTAGATACACAGTATATCATTGGCTCTCAAAATATAAGTACCTTTGTTATATGGCCCTCTATAATTGGTTAGCACGCGTGTACCCTTCTGGAACATTCGTCTCACTAGCAGCACGTAAGCTGGTACCCCAGGTGTCAGTGGGTGGACTTTGACCGTGTCTCCCCACCCAAATAGCCCAACATCTCTCATCGCACATGCCTTCTGCCATTCAGATTGTCTTTGAACTTGGCCCTGCAAAGTATCCTTGCTACTGAGAATATATGGGAGTACAGGCACACTCTTATCACTGTTCTGGTCTGCATGCCCAACTCCTATTTCCATCCTTGGCTCACGTGACAGAGATCGTATGTTGGCCTGTTTTGCAGCATTTGTCTTTAATTAATAAGCTTGGCACTTGTGGTCTTCTTTCCTTGTACCTTAACACGAGACAATTCAACTTCTCATGGTTCCGGTTCTTTTTGGATAGATGACCAGTTCTTGGCTACTTCATCCTTTGACACCAGGCCAGATAGCTCTTCCAGGCCTTTCCATGCTCTTACTTCATGTTGCTGCGACACAGCTTTCCAATCCTTCTTTCTCTGTGGGTCTGATCTTACAAAATATGTGACACCGATGTCCAGCTTCAATATAATGGCGGCACCGCCTGCAGTGTAGTCACTACGTATAGCTAGCATTTAAGATCACTTAGTCTACTTGTGTTGCTACATCTGTACAGTTATAAAATGCCTTGCATTGTCTGCAGTGCTTTTCACACGTGCAATCTTCATTCCGCATATGAACGTTTACTCAATTCTTTATTCCGTCATCAGATTCCATATGGTCCATACATCCTTTCTTCAGCCACTTTTATCAGTGCATCACGCTTGTTTCTTGTGACGTCACTAACTTCTCCTTCTCTCATCTTCATATTCCTTCTGGGATCTCCTCCAAGAGATTGTCATCTCTGCGGAGATACATCAGATAGTGTCTTTTCAATGGATACCTTTTCTTGAAGGCTCTCCTTGGAATAGGCACCATCACTGGTGTTGTGCATGGCATGAGTTCTGGTTTCCAGCATATAGGAAGTATGGGGGTGGGACTTCCTGCAGAGGCATGCAGCTGCTCCTCTACACTACAGTGATGAAATATAGCAATATGAAATGTTTGTGGACATATACCTTTAATCTCATTAACATAGATTACACCAAGGGATAAGCACATGGCTTGCAATCTAGAATAGGTTCACAATTAATCTCATTATGGTCAAATAGCAATGGGAGCTTAAACGTGGTTGTAAACCCTCCTGAGTGGAATACATTCCATAGAACAGGGTATTTGACCCATGTTCATTCTCAGTAGAGGAGCTCCCACAATACTCCTTTGTAACTTTGTAAAACGTGGAGTTTCATCCAAAGTAACCCAGGGTACTCCAGACATAGACCCCTTGCTCACTGTGTCTTGGAGAGGGTCAGCTTCACGTCACTGATGATTCCCGACTAGGCCAAAACATATATCTGGGGTGGCTAACGGTACTCTTGTTCAGAGGACATTTGCTTAGTATTTTCGATGCTGGACTGCCCTTGTGGGTGGGACAAAGACTGATGTGCAAATGGATATTTCTCCTCTGTGAAGGGTGCAGTGAGCTAAAACGTGGTTGTAGAACCTCCCGAGTGGAAGAAATTCCAAAGAACAAGGTATTTGTACAATCAGTCTATGGGTTTTCCCTGTGCTCTTTATTTCTCTTAGGACCATCGCTTCTATTCAGAGCCGCCCCCATGGTGTGTCCGTCCTTCACAATCTCTGGTGAATTATAATGTACCAAAACTTCTTTCTTGTTTCTTAGTCTTTCATGGGTGCTGCTGAAGCTGTCAGGGCCATGTGTTTGAATTATTGGATGTTCCTAAAAGTATCTCCCTTCTGGTAAATGTATGTCTTTTGATGGGGAGGGCAGGAGGCGGGCTATACTTTGGTAGTTGGACCACAGTGTTTTATAGCTTCCCACTTTCAGCTTTTCGGCTATGTTCTTAGGTTCTTTTTGTCGTTTAACTACAGCTTCCTCCATCAACTCATTACAGCCTCTTTGCCCAGGATGGGAAGAACTGGGGCATCCTATCCTACTCCCAAGTTTCAACTTCCTCTCCTCTCCTCGAGATCTACTCCATTCTACTGCTTATGGTTTGTCCTATTCTCCTGATCACACGTGTTCCTTGCCTATTGGTTTCCATTTATATCCTGTTGGGATTTGGGATTGGTGCACAAGCTATGTGCCAGTTGGGAACAGATTCAATGATTGGTGCAGGTTAAAATGATTTTGTTGCACAGTGGCCTACACTGTAGCTCTGCATAATAGACTATTTCAGGGTTGGATGCCATCCTGGAATTATTCAGAGTCTTACCTGCTAAGGAGTACCCAGGTGCGTGTCGCACTGCTTTCTGACAGATGACCGTCATAGTAACAAGTCCAAGTTCATTCCACCTTACTTGACCGCCACCTCCGCAGTCTGAAGTGGATAGTGTTTGCAAGCGTAAGGAACATGCACAAATCATGTCATCTCTTTCTCGCTGCCTGTCAATATCATACAGTCCAGGGAGCCCCACGCGTGTGGGACTGCAGACAGGCTGATCCAACTTCTGCCAACTTTAAGTTTCCTAATCCTGGCCTCTTTGCTCTCTTTATTCCTGGTAGGAGTACAGAATAGGAAACTCCTTTTCTTTCCTGGCTCAGATTCGAGGTCACGGATAGCGCTTTTTGTGTCTTTTTTTCAGGCTATGTCTATTGAAGCCAGGTCTGTCATCAAAATGATCCTCTCTGGTAGGCTGGGCATTGCTACAGATTCTACCGGTAACCCCTCACACTCCACTTTAAGGCCATAGATTTCCTGGACCCCTTAGAGGCTGGGATACTTCTTCTTTCAGCTTCCCAATAACCTCCAGCTGACCCATTCTTTCAGGAGCCCTTTTAGTGCATTTCAGTATCAGGCCTGGTTTTGACCTTGTCGAAAATTGGCGAATGTGTTATGAAGAAGGGTTGGGCAAGGCCTTCTTTATGTTCCGCTCCCTCAAGCACAACCTGGCACTAGGTTCTGGTCCCTAAAGCATGGGAACTAAATGGGCAGCTCATCTGACTGGAAACACAGGAGATGTCTGGCTTTTCAATGAGGATGTCTTTCCATGGCTCTCCAGCTCCGATCCTTAATTGGCCTCGCAGGGATTAACTCCTCATAATCCAGTTCTTCATATGATAGATCACTCTTCATCCCAAGAACCAGGCAGTGATCTTTGTCACAGGCTTCTGTGCACTATGTTTTCAGTTGAAATGATCTCCTTCAAATGGGCAATGCTTTTCATCAAGGTGTGTCACCCCCACCCTCTCACACATCTCATCATTGGTCACTTTTAAAGGACCTTGGTAAGGCTCCTGGCTAATATATTGTGTTTATGTAGTGCTGGATTCTTTTTTCATAGTGGCAATGTCTGAAATTAAGTTAGAAAGCACTATGGGACATATCTTGTTATTGAGTTTATGAGTGCACTCTGTTCGCATTCACATAACGTCACTTCTGTTTGTGAATGAACACCAGACCGCCAGATTGTGATTCAGAAATGGAGGGAACTGATGTTTCTGTTTCTTTTTGCTCTGTGTTCTGCATCTGGACGGCTGCTGTCTTGATGAATGGGCAAGGCATATTTGCAAGCCAAGGTCTGATAATGGTTGCCAATTTTGTTTTGGATTTTTCTTGCTGGACTCCTCGACAAGAATTGTATTTCTAGTGAGAATAAAATAACAATATGTGCAAATGTCACTCTTAAGTCCAATACCTCAGCCCATCTGCAGTGGCAAGGCCTCGTCCACCAACAATGAGCTTGCAGGTACATGGTGTACCTGAAACTGATGCCATGGCTGCCCAGTTTGGCAGACCTGCAGGTGCACGGTGTACCTGAAACTGATTCCATGGCTGCCCAGTTTGGCAGACTTGCAGGTGCATGGTGTACCTGAAACTTATGGCATGGCTGCCCAGTTTGGCAGACCTGCAGGTGCAAGGTTTACCTGAAACTGATGCCATGGCTGCCCAGTTTGGCAGACCTGCAGGTTCATGGTTTACCTGAAACTGATGCCATGGCTGCCCAGTTTGGCAGACCTGCAGGTGCAAGGTTTATCTGAAACTGATGCCATGGCTGCCCAGTTTGGCAGACCTGCAGGTGCATGGTTTACCTGAAACTGATGCCATGGCTGCCCAGTTTGGCAGACCTGCAGGTTCCATGGCTGCCCAGTTTGGCAGACCTGCAGGTGCATGGTGTACTTGAAACTGATGCCATGGCTGCCCAGTTTGGCAGACCTGCAGGTGCAAGGTGTACCTGAAACTGATTCCATGGCTGCCCAGTTTAGAAGACTTTCCACTTATGTTGCCTTGCTGGCTTGGACCATTGTTAATGTGATCCCTTGATCCTGCCTAGTGATGCACATTCTATTTTTTAAGCAAATGGTTTTCGCTGATGGAACACAGTTGGTGCTTTGTCTTTTTCATATCTTCTGAGGGCCAAACGGATTTGGACTGATCACACTGTTTGCCAACAAGGAAGGAATAACGAGAAATATTCAAAAAAAGGAGTTGCAATGATGCATGCAAACAAACAGCAATTTACCAAGTCAAGACACAAGCATGTAGAGACTTAGCAAATCCAAAGGCACCAAGACATATTCTTAAAGAATAAAAATGATTATGCAATGGCAGGACGATTTAGTGACCTCATATACCAACAATGGCCCCTCCAAAAAGAGGATCCACATATTTCATTTTTTTTAATAGAAACGTGACATTATAAACGGGTAAAGATAATATTGGTAATATAATAACCAAAGCTGACAACCACACGCAAGACTAAACCAGCATCGAACTGTATGCACCCAAATAATATAGCCAAAAATGCATGTTTGAATGTCAATAATTGCAACAGGATTGTGAAAGGGAAAGCTGTCAATCATCCAAAACAGCTTAAGTATTTCATCCCTGAAACCTTTTTTGATCTATGGCATAAAATGTCCTTGTGGGAAGACGGGCAGATGGCAAAACCAGCAACGGGGAGTTGGGATGAACGGAAGTCGCCAGGCCACTATGGAAAATCTTTGTGTGGAGACGAACAATCCATTGTCACTGGTGCGAAACTCTGAGCGAGGTCTGCATCCACATGAGGCCATTTGAATATTTCCTGTGAGAGCCCATCTGGATTCAAAGAAAAGTTTGAATAGGTTTGTTACATTTGAACACTGGCAGGCTTTGTCTAGGATCTCCTTCAGTCAGAAGTATGCGAGTTATTGGGTAATAAGGACACGGGTGGGTTGGTGGCTAAAACAGGAAACTGTTTTAACATCGCTTTGTAGCCATATTTTAGCTGCCCTGTTGCATTGATTTGCAGAGTATTAGTCTTAAGGGAAGGTCTTAGCATTTTAGCATTGCAATTGGAGTTCTTAGCACTGGTATTTTAGCATTTGATTTTGTATTTTGTTTTTATTGTGCTTGAGTTTTAGTGTATAATACAGAAGTGAGTGTGATCACCTATTCACAGTATACAGTAATTTTCCAGCTTATACACCTGGAAACGTAATAGTAGAATCCTGACAACAGTGCCCCCAGCTGAAAGCAGTTGGAGTGCAGCTGTGACAATCCAATTTGGAACGTGCACATCGAACAGACACCCCGCACCAGACAACAACGGCCAGACTGCCTGGTAGTTCTTGCGCCTTGGAAATTTTCAAAACAGGCGCGAGAACCCAAACGGTCCGTGGAGGACATGGAAGGAAGGGGAAAACCTATTGTCCAACAAAAGAATGTAAGCACTTTTTTTCAGATATAGCACACAAATATGGGACTACAAGAGGTCTTAGAGAAAATTAAACCTGCTAGGGATAGATTAGATAAAATCTTCGCAGCACAACGTAACGCACGACTGAATAAACACAAAACAGGTCATGTTTTCCGACCTACTTGTAATAATAACCACCCGCCATATGTGCCCCAGAGCATAGATTACCCATGGGGGGTTGCTATCAAGGCCCACAGGGATTCTGAGCACAGGACCACATTACCGGATGGTAGTAATGGTAGTAGTAAATTGCAGGATATGATTCAAATTAAGCAGGCTTGCATAATAGAAACAGGGTTACACACTGAAAAACTGTGTAAACCAACAAGGCTAGTGCTGCAGTAGGGACAAAAAATAACTATTTCAGCGATAATCATGTACCACACGGTCTCAAACACCTACTATTAAACACTAGATCCCTATTAAAGCATGCCACAGAAGTGGCATCATACATGAGTGATCAGGACATTGATGTATGTGCCATTACAGAAAATTGGAGTTATGAGGCTACCAGATTTACACTAACAGTGGCCATCCCCGATGAGTAGAATATGGTACAGCAATATAGAACCACAGGAAAAGGCGGCATAAATCTAGCCTGGATATATGGGAAGGAGAACCTGGAATGAGTGAAGGAATTAAGATTAAACACATTAAGGTGAGGACAAATGCCGTAACTACGATACATATGGTACTAATCTATAGACCCCTGCACCCCTATGCCGGATTTTGCAAATCAATTTAGTAGTAATTTATTGCCCTTACTAAAAATCAATACTAAAATACTGGTCCTTGGAGACCTAGGCAATGAACATTATTTTATGGCCAAAAAATTTGAAGATTCTGTAGATCATTTGGGTTTTAGCCAACACATTTTGGCTCCTACCCATGAGAAGGGTAATACCCTAGATTGGATAGCTGCGCACAATACAATAATTAAGGATGTATGCATTCGGCCATGCCCATGGTCAGATCACTTCTTTGTACAATGCATAGTGAACACAAATAAAACTGTTAAATTAAAAACAAAAGGAAAGCCACCGGTATTGGCTAGAAATGTAAAAAAGCTCACAACCACAGCAATGGAACCTTGGCTAACCTCTCCCTCTGAAATATTTTTAGAGCTAAGTAGCACAGATGAGATGACTGATATTTACAATCAGACAATGCAGGAAGCCACAAACTCACTAGCTCTGTTGAAAGTAAAACAAGTGGTAGAGAGAAAAAAGAATCCATGGTTTTCAACGTAATTACAAAAATTAAAAGCTATTAAACAAAAACATTTTAACGCATGGAAATCAACACAAAATGCTTGCGATAAAGAGGGTTTCCGAGGTGCAACTATAGAATTTAGACAAGCCGCAATTACAGAAAAAATCATTTTTTTTATCACAGAATTAATATTGCTCAATCCAGCACCAAAAACTTTTTAAGGCATTAAAAGAGCTTGGAAAAACCTTGTAAAGTAAATACATACACCATTGAAAAAAATGATGAAAGGTGTAATACGATACAAGTTGCTATGATTGAAAAAAATCATACCATCAGGGAAAGGATTGAAGCAATAATAAAACCCATCTCCCAATAGATAATACCTTACTAGAGAGAGCTACACATCAGATGGAATGCCAGGAACACAAGTTTAGTTTTAAATCAGTTACTGAAACCGAATTAATGGAAATTATTGCGAAGCTAAAACCCACAAATTGTAAGGGTGACTCATGCCCAGCTATTGTAATAAACGAATGAACACTACAGTTGATAGGCGCACTCTGCAAAATTATAAATACCTCATTTGCAGAGAATCATTTTGTGGATGGTGTAAAAAATGCATGGATTACTCCTTTAATTAAAAAAACAGGTCTCTGTCCAAAGACTGCTTTAAATTATCGCCCTATCACAAACACACCATTTTTATTAAAGATTTTAGATCGGGTTGTATACTTTCAAATTCCAACGTTTCTGAAGGAAAACAACATCCTAAATAAATGGCAATCAGGCTTTAGACAAGGGCCACAGCATAGAGACAGCCCTATTAGATTTAAAATCACGGATCTTACAATACATGGATTAAGGACAAGCAGTGACACTAATGCATTTTGGACCTGCCTGCCACCTTCGATCTGGTGGATCATAACAAACTGATCACCAGATTGAGGGAGGTAGCAAGATTTTCAGAAAATGCAGCTCAATGGTTTGAATCATTTCTGAGTAAACAGAGTTACAGAGTTGCAGAGTCTGGAGTGGGGATGCAAAAGCAACCCCTATAACTCTCAAATGCGGGGTGCCACAGGGTGCATGCCTGTCACCCTCCTTTTACAATATATTCACAGTGCGTTTTTTTTTATTTACTGGAAAAACAGAATATAGGTTTCACTAATTTTGCAGATGATTCTCAATGTATTATTCCCATGACAGGTCAACATAAAGAGGATGAAAAAATATTAAATGAATCCTATGAAATCATTCATTGTTGGATGACAGAAAATGGCTTGGCACTAAACAAAGAAAAAGTTAATGGTGATAGGTACGAGAAATAAAATCAATAAACTTGATGATAATTGTAAACATTTCAAAATAGTTGGTTGTACTACAGAAACAAAAAAGAAAGGAAAAACATTGGGATAGTGTTTGATCAAAACCTGAATATGAAGATACATGTAAGCATCCTTATGTCTTCTACAGCCTATCATATTAAACTACTAACCCAACCCTTTCATTTCCCAAGATAACTGTGAAACGATTGCTAGGGCAATTGTTGGGTCAAAGACCGACTACTGCGGTAGTCTGCTGGTAGGGGAGGCCAAAAATGATATTGCGCGACTGCAGACACTTCAAAACACTATGGACAGAATCAATGTAGGCCTGGAAAGAAGAGATCATGATCCAGAGGCTAGACAAGGACTGCATTGGCTGCCCATTGCTTCCAGGATCCAGTTTAGATTACTCACTATTACCCATAAATGCCTTGGAGTCGGCCCATGCTATCTAACCAAAACACTTCTAAGAAAAAGTAACACTAGAACATTAAGGTCGAACACTCTAAATCAGCTACAAATCCCGAAATGTAACCTCACTCAGGTTACTACTAATAGTGCATTTTTGATGGCAGCTCTCAAGGCATGGAATGATATCCCTTCAGGCCTTAGAGAGAGTGACTCTTTGGCAACATTCAAGAATGGAATCAAGACTTTGTTGTTCAAATAACACATTTTCTACTGTTGGTGCTCTGCCTATCTCATATGACATTGTTTGTTTTTGTTGCACCCTCACGCCTCCGGGTTTTATGGGGCGCCATACAAATATATTAAAGTAAAATAAACTTGCCTAGGACACATGAATTCTCATGGTCATCTGCTATATTTACCCCAACTGGGTTTGGAATGGCATGACAGACCCTAGAGGAGCAATAGATAGATGGGAATAGACAAGCATTGGTATAATGTCACCGTACAAGGTGGGAGAGTGCAGGGCATCTCCTGGCCCCTAGTCGTAAGGGGTTGTAGAAAGTAAAATGAGCAGGTAGACACTTGTGGGGGCGGAGATGGGGGGGGAGAAGGAGTTGTCAGGACGTGTGATTGTATACCTTCCTATTGAGTCTTCGTTCCTTTTTCTTTTTTTTTTTTTGTCGTGTTTTTTTTATGGGACAATTCTTAAGACTTGTGGATATCTCCCTGTTAGGGGAATAGAAATGTTTTCCGAAGGTGAAGCTAGAGGATCTGAGGCTACAGCACCTCTAAGATGTCAAACTGTTTCGTTGAGGAGTTTGAACGTGGTAGGACGGCGGGATGGGAGCGGTGATGGAAGAAGTACCAGATGAGGAAAGGGGAGGAGGAGTGGGGAAAAAACAGGTAATACGGACCGGAACATTATGTCAGAGGGAAAAGAGAGGGGGATAAGGAAAGAAAGAAGAGGAGTACAAATGCAATATTATGAAAAAGGAATGGGAAGATGAAGGAACTTATGGGCCGAAAACAGGAGAATGATGAATTTGCAAAGGAGATAACTTGTTTGGATGCCTATTAGAAGAGGAATTTTTACTGTTATCCATTAGGGATAGCTGGTGGGTGAAGGTGAAGGGAGGTGATAGGTGAACCTCTTGGATTCTAATAGGAAGGGATGAGAAGAGGGTGCTACATTGACAGCCATATGTAATGCTGCCGCACACTGAGCAGAGATTTTAATTGTTGGTAACAATTGATGTTTCCCCTTTATGTGTTTTGTTTATCTAATGGTCCAAAACCTTAAGTGCATTTAAAAGAAGGGAAATGTATGACAAGTTTTCCTCAGGTTCTAAACAAAATCCCAAAATATGGAAAGGAAAAATTGTGCTTCTTTTAAAAAAAAAAATCAAATTAATGTTCCATGATGACAGCAGCCTGTAGTCATATGGGTGATGGCTTTAGACTTAGAAGGTAAGCCTCCCTTACTGATGGGTCTACAAATTAGACATGGGCCCCAAATGTTTATAAATGATTGCATGTCAAATAACATGGAAATTGTCAATTTAGCGATGAGGCAAACGGTACCATTCAGTAAACTAGAAATAACATTTGTAAACCAACTAAGGTGGGAAACGTATCAAACTATTTGATGAAGGAAATGATGGATAAATTGTACAACTAAAAAGTACACTTTGTTGGTGCATCACAAACTGTATCATCAGAATAAAAATATGGCTCTCCTGAAGGGGTAGGAACTAGTTAGCTCTTGTGGATTACTCACATGCATTTACACTGAACTGCTGATTGGTTATTGAATGGACCGTCGCATATTGTATAGTGTCACCCTATTGAAGACTATGACGAAGCCCCAGAGAAACAGCAAAGCATACCTTCCTCACTCGCGGTAGCACCTGCGGTGGAGTTGGTGCGCCAGCCGCTCTGGCACAGGACAAAACTGTTACTTTGCAAGTTGACTCCAAAAGAATAGATGAACATCCGAAAAGGCACAGAGACCAGGGAACCTTATTAGAGAAATATTACTGTCTGCTTTAGAGAATGGAAATGTGTCCTGCCCAGCGGAAAAACTCGTACACCGTGGAGTGACATAATTTACATAACATAATCTACTGCACCTGAGCAGGCAAGAGAACAAGCTAAGAGTAGCCCATTTTCCACCCAACCAGGCCATTTCCACCCAGCGTGGAATGGCCTGGGCTGGGCAGAATACTTTTTCACTCCTACCTCACCAGTGCGAAGATGGGTCCTTCTCGAAACCCGACATGTCATGAGTCTGAGCGAGGTCTGCAGGTGCCCCAGAGAAATCTGCACAATTTTAGTCTAGCTTATAGCTGGTCTAAAATTGGGCACATTTCCTTTCAACATTGACAGTTTGATAATAGTGACTTGGCATTCAGAGCCAGTGCAACTAGGGGGCGGAACAGAGAAGCACACCTCTAGGTTAATGAGGCCTGACCCACTCTTTCACTGTGAGAAAGAATTTTAGAAATATCAGAGTATACCATCACTGAAGTGGTTTGAGCCATGTATCTATTTTACATTGAATCTATCGCATCACTCATTCCTGGATGGAGCTCTACATGAACGGATTGCTCCCCACTCCTGCTTTGACCAATGGGAAGTGTTCAGGATTCCGCAAGAGCTGAGGGATGTTTTCCAAGTTACTCTTTGTAAGCACATTCCCACATGATGCAAAATGGTTGCCTGTATGTACTTACCTTTAACAATCCCCTGAGCAGGGTACAAAATGGAGGGCTTTTCCTAACGATCACACTCTCTGCATCCTGGCTCTACTTTCTAGGGAGAGAAGTGCTACAGATATTTAAATCATGCTGACTATGCCACAAACATAACCTGGATGCTTGGAGTAGAGCCTGGACAGTTGGAAGGTCAGTCGCCCATCTTTAACCTTTAATAAAGGAGGTGATAACCTTTCCAATTGAAGCTAACCTGAACCATCTTTAGAGGATAATTACAGTAAATACTATATTACAGCATCTAACACTACACCAGAGTTCGTTAATCATTTTGTCCTGGTACTAACCCGGCTTCCTATCTATGATCTTTCTCAGACTGGTATCATGCTACAGAACAAAATGTATATCACAGCAAGCATCAACCAAAAAATAAAATGAGATTAGGACCCACAGTGAGGAATTTCCATCACGTAGAATCACTGATTTTATTGGTTGAATTACTTAATAAAATGATGGGGGTATTTCTATGTCAGAAGGGGTGGTCTGCTATCCAGATCCCTCTTCATTAAGCTCCATAACAAAAGCATAGTGACACATATACCCTGCTACACCAGTCTCCTGATCTGCAGCACTTTTACACCTGTGGCACAGAGCAGGTTCAGAGGTCACAGGTGCCTTTTTGACAGTTGCTCTTACATTCAAGTCACTGCAGTGCAGAGGCTGCATTTAAAATCTGCATCTGCGTTCCAAAACTACATAATTAGGAGGAATTACATCCTGGTGGCAGTTTAATCTTTAAAAATAAGCCATACCTGAGTTTGGGTTGAGGTGACTGGTAATCCACATACTTATTAATGCCACACTGATTTAAATCATGGACGTCAACATTGTGAGCCTAGATCAGATGTGGAAGGGTTGTGTGTGTTCTAGTCAGACAGCCTGTCCCTGCCAGTCAGCAGAGAGCACTATGCTTCTCTTTTGATCATTTGTGAGGTCGGGAAACAACACTCACCAGTACGACAGCCACTCAGCAGGATCTGTGAGGACTAGCCTCACACCAGAGTTTTACATACCAAAGGGCATTTGATGCTATGGGTCTGGAAGTAGATGGGACTAGTCTAGTCAGAGAGAGCTAGGCACATTTGGGGACGGATTCCACAATCTTTTTTCTCTCTGTACGCTTCCTTCTTTCCTGTCTCCTTCACTTTCTTTAGCACAAAGCACTTTGTGTCTGTTGCAAGAAGGCAAAGACAACTTGTCACAAGGACAGGGATTGGACCTCTAAAGCAGGCCTACTTTTGTCCAATCCCCTGTGGGCTTTTGATGGAGCAAGACCTGACTTTTTGCCAGTCACATCGGTGCACAGGATTGCACTGGAGGTGAAGGACCCCTGCAGATGTTTGTCAGCATCCCCCAGGTTGGGAGAGTGAAAACAAGGACCACATCTTGTCCCTGAGGCCCTGGATTGGGACTCACAGCACCAGAGAACCAGAACAGCCAGGATCCTTGTTTTTCACCATTGCATCATTTCAAGCAATCTCCAAATCACGTTTAACACCCTCTGAATCAACAGAGCCTGCCAGTGCGGCTTTTGCCACTCTTTTGATCTTCCAAATGCTGTTGCTGCATCTTCTAGTCAGTTCACTGTTGCACTTTGCCATCTGAGCACATTGTTGCCTCAGCTCGAACAAGATGTTCGACGCTGTGAGAGGACTTTCGAACCACCATGTTTTGGCCATGCGCCTTGAGTCACCAGCATCTACATCTTCGACCTGTGATCGAACATCGAACTGACTCTGGTAACCCCATTGGCCTGTTTCATTAGAAGGATGCATCGAACAGCAACAAGCCTCTCTTTGAACACGACTCTACACCTGCTCCCCGTCTGGGTCACAACTTGCTGTATCCGAACCTGATTCGAGCCGCTCAATTATAAGAAGCCTGATTCACTGCCGTTGAACTGCCAAGAACTGAATGTTGTACCGCTTAAAGGTCCAAGCACCACTGATCTACTTGTTGGGACCCTACAGACTGTCTATGCCCCTTTTTGCACGTTTCTCACCAATACACATATCCTTTTTTGAACATTGTGGTACTTTGTTGCTTTTTTCTTCACTGGTAAGTATCTATAGTGCTTGCCTCTTTATATTCTGCATTTCTCTGTCTTCCTTTACAGGGATGGGTTTTTTGTAGTGTTTTTACTAGTTAGTGTGTTCAAAGTATATATGTTTTGTTTATAGACATTATATTGAACATTCCATTTTTTTAACTGTTGTACTTTTGTTGTTTGGGTTGGTACTGTTTCACATTCACACCCCACTGAAGTGTATAGCCTACCCTCAGCCCACCTTACCACAAAAGGCAAAGGAGGTATATCTCTTATCTGTGCCTGTTTCACCTTTATGATTGGGATCACTTGTGTTGTGTAGGAGTGTGAGCTCTGTGTAGGCGGTTTAGCCACTGCTCATCCTTGTACCCGGCCCTGCAGGGCAGAAGTAATTTTGTCGCATCCACACTGTGATATGAGAGGCATAGGGTGGTGTGCTGTAGCAATTCCCACCACTTCTACCAGGAAAGATCAGGTTGTTTCAGTGCTGCTCTTGCAGTAATAATTAGGGTCAATTATGGCTGTTATTAGCTGCCACATTGTGGCATATGGCGAATGTACTGCCTGTGGTATGCCACAGAAATGATTATGAGTTTAAATACCTAGACTTGAAGAGTTAAACATGTAGCCCACCTTCTCACACCCTTTGCACTTTTATGCAGAGAAAGGTAAAAATGTATAATAATAAAAAGATGGCACGGTAGTGGTATAATCCAGTATTGTATCTGATCAATTTCCACCGTCAAACAGAGAGTGTAAATGGAGAAAATAAATATTACAGGCAATGCATGCAGATTTTCAGAAATACTGCATGCAATACTTCTAGAAATCCGCATTTGTTACTGCCGGCGAGGCAGTATAGGCCTTAATGCTGAGCTCAATGAATCTCTGCATGCAGTACTGGCAATTACCACATGCAGAGATTAAATGGCAAACTCAGCAGGACTCATAATGAGCCTCTGTGACACCCGGCGGGAGTCGTCATTTCAGGATTTCTTTTCTGTCATATCTCTTTTCCTCATAAGCCTTTCAATCAAGCAAATGTTTTTATTAGCTTATTTTTTGTTTTGTTTTTTACATTACTTTGCATAACTGTGCTTTTCTAGTGACTAGTTAAAACTCCTTCCTGATTCGATGTTCTTAACATAAGACACTGGACCATTTATTGACTCCAAAATAACAAATAGAGCCGGGCTAGTTAATGTAGGGCTTATGCTGAGATCTACGAACACAAAAGCAATCAACATCCCAAGATTAGAGAACGTTTCCTGCAGGGGAGAAATCTGTTTATGTCAAAGGAGCTCAGCTAAGCAATGACCCGGATATAAAAGAGGGACAGGAAGTAATTGACCACAGCTTCAGATACATGTATCAAAAAGCCCCACAGTGCATTGGCCTTATGCTGATAATACTTTAATGAGAATAGCAATTTCCATAAGAGTATAAAATCGGTTTAGTTATAACTTAGGTGGAAAATTCTTGATACCAGCAAGTGTGCTGACTAGAAGCATGTAGTGTTGGAGGGAGGTCCCGCGGGCACGCCGGACTTCCTGAGCATTGCTGGGGGCATCCAAAATAGCCTTCAGTTGCCATTGTTGCGGGCTGGCTCGTGGGCACACAGGCTAGCCGGGTCATTGCTGGGGAGACCCAGCATACACTTACAGTTGCCGTGATCACACGGCTGACATCAGTTGCCGGGGGCTCCCGGGCTTGCAACTGGGCTGTGATCACACAGCTTGACAGTGACCTGGGGGCACCTAGGTTATACATGCTGATCTGGAGGCACCCAGATCAGCAGGGCTGCAGTACCGTGCTAACACAGCATCAGCCTATAGGCTAGGGTAGCAGGGCCGTGTTCACACTGCATCAGCCTGCAGGCCAAATAGTGAGATACAAGACAGAAGTGCTAGTCATGGAGTCTGCCACTGTACCCAACGCACATGCTGGCTGAGGCTCCTTTTACTGGGAGGAAAGTCATGACTAAGTCATGACACATCATTAAAGGGGACAACACCACGCTCCTCCTATTCCATAACAAACAAAATTAAGATAGCATCAATGACACATTAAATAAGGCAACAGTCACAAACAGGATTACTGGGTCCAATCAGGAACTGTGGGGTAAACAATAACCACATACATTAAAGCATACACAGATCACTTTTAGACATTTTGTTTGCTCAGTTCGTGGGTGATGGTCGGAGTTGGTGGACTGTGGGTGGCCTGTAGGCAGTCCCAACCAATTATGAGGAAAACTTTATTCAGCGGGGGAGTAGGGTACTCCAACCAATGGACAACACCATTGTCAGTTACTGGAACCATATTAAGCATGCCAACCATCTTTGGGAATCACAGTTTCACAAACACTTAATTACTGGGACCACCTTTAAGCAGATCAGTGACATGCAGGCTCACAGCATCAAAAATACATATTTACTGAGTCCTCTTTTCGCATTGGGGGCTGCAGAAAACCATGTTGACCGCACACACCATTGTCTTTTTAGGAGCAGGGGCATGACCAGCTCCTGACGCACACCAGCTCCTGACGCAGCAGGGCCACAAAGATAAGCACAGTCATGGAGTTGGGAGACCACACACTTTTATTAGTCAAGGATAGGGGGCCTCATTGGCTGCAGTCAGGATGGTGGGGCCGGCATGGTGGCTGGGCCACTTTTCCCAGGCAGGTGGCTGTAACGATAGTCTATGGTCGAAGACATGTTCTCAGGGTAGGTACAAAGCTCCACAGCCACATGCTTGGCGCTGGACACCATTCGCTTGAGATTCTCTCACTTGCTTTTTATTTGTAATGCATACTCCAGATAGGAACCCACAAATCTGGTCTCAAACTCTGAGGCATATTTCTTATCATAGATTCCAGCAGAAAACATATCCACTAGGTCGGCAGTGAAGCTGGCCAGGTGTCTGGAAGTTAGGCATAAAAGCACTGGTACACGAATACCCAATCTATGTATCCATTGTGGAGAATGAATGGCTTCTTCGCTTTCAGAGGTTTCAGAAAAAGAGTGCGCACATTTTGATTCTGCCATTTGTTGCCCTTGTCATTTCTATCATAGTAAGGTATCCACTGTGAGTACTGTTTTTGAAGTTGAATCCGTGCTGCACCACGAACTGCACAGACTGGGGATCAATAGTGTATTTATCCAGGTACAGCAAGGCCAGGTTGTAGATCTGACTGAGATACACATTATGCCTCATTACGATTGTGGCAGCAAGGCAACAACGGCAAGGGTAGTGCTACCGGCGCCATTGTTACCATGCCGTCACATTACGAGTTCTGCTCGCGGGTGCCGCTCTGCACGCCTGGCCAGACCAGGCGTGCAGAGCGGCACCCGCAAGCTGAACAGGATTGTAGCAATGGTACCGTTATGGGGGCTCAAATGGGAATGGGGACGTACCGGCTCTGGTTCCCGCGCAAGGGAAATTACTGGGCCCGCCGAGGTCGGAATAGCCCGGTAATTCCCCTTTTGCGGGACCCAGAGCCGGACCCAAGTTTGGGGGTAGCCATGCTGGTATAAACAGCATGGCTACCTCCAACCTCGTAATGGGGCCCATTATCAACCTTTTCTGGCAATTCTTTGAAGCAAGCCACACCCAAGTACAAGATGGAATGGCTTCGGGCTGCGTAGCAGATGGACTTGTAGCTCTCCTCCAAGCACTCATTCATTAAACTCTTCCTGGATCCAATGCTGCTGACCTCTGTGTCAACGGCCATATATGTAGCATTTTTTTACAGCCAGGAGCATGGAGGGCCAGAGCTTTTTAAAATTATCATTTTGAGAATCAATCCAGCAGGACAGGACTGCACTGTCGCCGGCAGCCAATGCTTTCGGGCCCCTATTACAGAGCCCGGGGTTGCAGGTTTTTCTTTTCTAGCTGTGCTCTTTTTGGGGGGGTTTAAAGGTCACAAACAGAAGTCCCTTTAAAATGAATAGCAAGATTTTAAACACTGAATCAAAAACAGCCTGGCTTTTGTTTCTGTTTTTCACGTAAAGTTAAAGAGCAATGTGGAAAGGGGCCTACCTGTCATTACCAATGGACAAGCAGCATTTTCATTTACAAAAGAAGGAGAAATCAAAAATCCCTGTCACATGGAAAGCAGGATTTTGAAACAGTGCAAATAAAAACAGCTTTCAAAAGCAAAAGTGGAAAAAATATCACTGCTCACAGAAAAATGTCAGGAAATCAAAACATGATGTGGGAGTTGACATAAGCAATGTATCTTATGTTTCACTTACATTTGAAGAGCCACTTTGTCTTCATGGAAAATGTCAGCTGAAGGCAGACCCTGTTTCTGGCAGTGGTCAAAACTTCACAAAGGAAATTTCCCACTTCCAGCCTGGATGTCACATCTCCCATTAATGACCACACGCAATAACATTTACCGCTGAAGGTGTCGAAAGCCCAGTGTTCTCCAGACATGCTGGCTCTGAAAGCAGGGACTTCAAGGAAAGTCATCCTTGGCTGGAGCACGACTAATATGTGTGAAAATGGGGGCACCCACTTCAAAGAGCAAACTAGCAACTTCAGAGAGACTCATAAAAAACCTCTGGTCACAGGTTGGCCCCGTGAAAATAAATGGGCGGAAGGCAGAAAATGCCATTTGTCCCATATGAACATTGACAATTATTTAAAAGGACTATTATCACTTAGGCCTTTTTCTCAGTAACCATTATGTGGATTGGTTTAATTTTTGTACCATTTGTTATGTAATTTCCAGGCGATTTGGGGGATATAAAATGCATCTACCTGTGACTCTGGGAACTGTAATGGCCAGTTAGACTAGGTTTCCGGTTGATCTTGTCAAGTCCACAGGGTTCGTCACTCAAATCTGACAATACCTCTTCGTCCTCACCTGTTCCATTAGAGCTTGTCTGTTTCTCCTTTCTTCTTCCTCTCGCCTGCAAGTTTTTCTTCTTGTGGTAGAGGTAAGGTCTCCCTCGAGGGAAGCCACTATTCCTGCCTACTTGAATTGGCGGGTTAGTGGCCCCTTCTCCGAGAAAGCTGTGAAGGGGAAAAAGCCTCTTGGGCAGAAAAAAACACTTGCAGTGGACGTGATGATAAGTATGTTTGCGTGTGTTTTGATTCCCACAAGGAAGTCCAATGGCCCAGTATTAAAGTTCAGGACCAGAAGTGTGGATAAGCAAAGAGCAATGGTTAGCAACCCTAGGGTAGATGATCCGGAGAAGGCAACAGTAAGCGACCCTTCGTCAGGCAGAACGGTGAGTCTCCAAAGTGAGAGAGGGCAATTACAATCCTTAATCTGCAGTGAGGAGCCAGACTAGAGAGAACAGCAGAGCAGTGGAGGGGGGAAAGGTAAACAGAGAAAGAGCTATCGCGCTCACAGGGGAAGTGCCGTGAATCCACACCCTGAGTTCAGAAGCCCTTGTCATGAAAGCAAACTGGAGAAGCTGAGAAGGGACGCACAGAAAACAGGGAGAGCAAAGAGAACCGAAGCGAAACCGGTGAGAAGCCGGAGAGAACCAAAGGAGCCATGCGAGAACGGCGCAGTGGGGGAAACAACAGACATGTTCCAAATGTGAGAGTTGGTGAGCGGGTGGAAAATGAAATTAGGGATATGCTTAATAACTTACATCTTCATAACTGTTGTGCTTTTTATGGAAATGGCAGAAATGTGCCACATGGCCATGCTACATCGTACGAATTTGGCAGTCAGCTTATCTAATTCTCCATGAACAGATAAAACAGGAAATATGTGTAGCATGGCAGTTGCTAGTAAAATTATGAAGTTGTGATACATAACTCGTTTTTGCCAAAAAGTTGAAAGGAGAATAATGGATGATGACAAATGGGAATAGACATATGTTGCTCCAGACCGCTAAACCAATCCTGACTTGGAGGCTGGGTTGGGGTGGAGAGAGTGGATAACTGTCCAGTCCTAGTGGCAGAGATTATTGCAGGGTACTTCCCCAAGATTGTAAAATTCGTGATGTCAGTGCTGCTATATAAGGGGCACTGCACTAGGACAGGACACGCAATAACCAGACACACAGAAAAAGGAGAAAGACGGGAGGACAGAGAGAAGAGGCAGACCATCAGGAAGGCTGAAAACATACCATCTGACAGCTGTAAGGAGACACCAAAGGAGATTGCTGATAGTGCATCTGGATGTAACTGTCAATTTCTAGGAAGGCCTCAAAGCTGACTGAGTCCTGTGTTGGAGAGCGGGATGCCATCTTTGAAAGTGGAGTGACCCGACCCCTGCCCTATCTTTCCAGAGTGTCCTGAGATGTAGCTGGTTTTCCTGAACCCTAAACAGAGGCTTGCTATGTAAGTAGAACTAAGCCCTTGAAAACCAAAAGGTGGGGGGAGTCTGCGTGCCTTGAATCTTTTGCCTTTATAGTGGGTGGGTGGTGGGGGCAAAACTGTGTAGATCCTTAGCCTATGTAACAATAGATATTAATTTAATTAATTCCCCATTTAGCAGAAATGGGGAATTAATTAATTCACTACGGGGTGAATTTTGTTAACATTCGAAATTAACAAAGCTCACTTCCCAGTGTGCGCTGAAAACTGTAGCCTATAATTTAATTAGGTTATCCTTGTTGTCCAGCTGACCCCAACTTCTTTAAGGAAGAGGGGTGTCTTTGTTTTTAAATTAGTCCAACCTTTTCATCCCGCTTCCCCAACACACGCCTTTCAGTAAGGGGAGTCTGAAATCCAAAATTCCCCAAAGCATTTAAACGTTCTCTGAGACGTCGCAACATAGACCAAAGCAAGGGGGGGGGCGTCTGAGAAACAAAGCAATAAATCAGCCTGTGTTTGTTTTAAACCAAAAGTTTGGGTGAAATGATATTATTGATCAGTGTAATCATTTCATGAAGTGAAATTGGCAAAAAGTGTACAATTGTGATTGTGTTCTTTTTAACTCACTTTTGTGATTTATTTATGCTGAGAGAAGTTGTTTGTTTTGTGCCATGGATAAAGTGGTGTTTTCGATATTTTTGTGCTAATTTCTATTACTGTTAATTAAAATAAAAATCAATATATTTCCTGTACAATGGCCTGGTTCTTGGCTCATTGTTAGCTCAGGGGAGAGGGATCCAAGGGGCATGATATGTGTCTAAAATAGGGCTAAAAAAATCTGTTAAACATTTTGTTGAATAACCACTTGAGTGGGGAGGGAAGGAACTCCCTGTGTTGAGGGTGACTTCTCAATAAACTGTTACAGTCTAGAGCGCACACTACGGGCAACTTTCTCTGCCTGTTTCATTGTTTTTTTTAAGCTCCGATCTTGGAGCCTACACCAAACACTGCCCTCTTGGCCGGACCCCCAGGTCACAGTGCATCAGCGGCTCCTCTCCCAGATTGACAGCTCAGACACAGAGCATTGCAGAAACTCACCACCTGTGGCCGGAGAACACCAGGGGACCTTCAGCAGCTCCAGTGATACAGCTAACAGAAGCCCTTTCCTACTCCGACTGGAGCAGACACGCATCACCTTCTGCTCAGCCTGGGATCATCAGCAGCAGCGGCCGGCACTTTTTGAAGCTCCGACCATGGAGAAAAACCAAAACTCTTATTTTTTTTTAAACAGCTTCAAACATGGAGCAAGCGGACCCCCTGGCAGGAGCTGCTTCTACTTTGGTGCAACAGTGGGCTGGGGGCACCCCGGTATCACATGCTGATCTGGAGGCAACCAGATCAGGAGGGCTGCAGTACCGTGGTCACATGGCGTCAACCTGCAGGCCAGCGTAGCAGGGCCATGATCGCACGACAGCAGCCTGCAGGCCCAATAAATGAGATACAAGATAGAAGTGCAACGCATGTGCCGGCTGAGGCTCCTTTGATTGGGAGCCAATTCATGACAGAGTCATGACACATCCTTAAAGGGAAAAACACCACATGTAGGAGCTGTGTGATAACAGCACTTTCTGTCATGTTGTGTTATTGTGCAACTTTATGTAAGTCTTAAAGTGCATGCCTTCCAGCAGGAGTTATGGCTATGGGAAGTCAAACACTGACATTCTATACGTTCAGGAAAACAAACAATCATATTTTACTGGTCATTTATATTGTGCTTCATGTCGGACTTGCCAGTTTTTAAGAGCATGACTGAATATCCAACGAATATGTCGGTTATGCCTGTTTTATATGTACTTTATTTTCTTTTATACCGAATAAAGTATTAATAACTGATATCCAACACATGCACCACGGCATCCTCTTCTTCCCAAGTCCAGCAGGTATTCCCTGAGCTAGCAAAATAATACCAGGACTGAAGTAAGCAATCCATTTTTGCGCCATCTGCTGATCATGTCAGCATTCCAGTTAAATATCTCTGACTCACACCTAGAAAGTTAGCAACAAAGAAGATGGTGATTAGGCGTGAAGAGCACTCTGAACAATCAGGTGGCTGGAAGAGCGGTGGGAATACAGTGTGTACTGCCCACTCTTTCCAGCCACCCGAGGCCCTTCCCCAGGTGGCGCCATCTTCATTGTGGGGAGGCAAATCCCACATACCCACCTTCCCTCTCTCCCCCAATGACATCAGAACCCTTTACCCACCCCTTCATATCTCCTCCACTTACCTGCTGGATCAAAGCGTTGTGCTCCAGTCCCAGCGCTGCTCCGGCCCGTGGCTGCCGCCATGGAAATGGAAAAGTGACTAAGTCCCATTTCCTATGGCGGCGTGCATCATTTATTTCTTTTCTATATTTTTTTTTTTCTCAGGTGATTGGGCTTGTGCAATAGCACAGAGCCCCATCTCCTGAAAGAAAAAAACGATTTGCACCTAGGGCAAACCCTGGGGTGGAAATAACCCTACATGCCCAATCTCCATCTTCTCCATTGTTAATTTCATGTTGCTTCACTCAGGTCTGCCTAGGCTCGGGTTGGCGGGCTGTCACCATTCATGTACGCCTCCCCCTTCCTGGCTGGGGCATGATTGCTACAATGTTGGAGTGCTGTAGAACAGAGCCTATTCCCTGTAACCAGAAGCAATGTGAACATATGGCAGGGCCACAATGATGTTTATATGCACATGTGGTATGGAAATACAAAATACTCATAACAGTGATTTCCACTCAGCATCTCTTGCATTTAAAAGCCTCTAGAGTTTTTCATGAGCACTGCCAGAGTCGTAATTGAAGTCATGTAGATATCTCAATGCACAATATAGATTTTCAGTGTATGTATACTCTATGCACCTAAGTGAACTAAATAAACATCTAGGTAGCTAAACATCTCTATGTGGTAAATTGGCTCATAGGAATTGAATTATGGCCATAAAGTCAACAAGCCCCATAGTCTCAGGGAATGTATTGATTGGTTTAGAAGTGCAGGCCAGTCCCCGGCGGGGCATCACAATGCTGTACAAAGAAGAAGAGAACATTTAAAAAGAAAGCCACCAGTGTGCAGGGTAAAAGACAATCACAGATTCCAAGATTTAGGAACTAAACGTACACAAATCTAAGACACAAATTCAAAATATCAGAAACTGCACAAAAATGACAAGACGAGGGAGAAGCAGGCGTGTGGTTGGGAAGGCGAGGGGGGTTGGAAAGAGTAGGGACAGTTCATAGTAAGAGGGAGGAAGATGGACTTAAACAAAGCTGATGGAAGGTAAGCATCAGGAGGGAGAGCAGATTTAACAGCATCAGGAGAGGAAGAGAAGGCGTCCAAATAGACAATGCAAACTCTGCACTTAGCTGCAATCAGGGTGGTCAGGGAAAGGTGGTGTGAAAGCACTTGAAGGAGGCAGAACCATGGTGTATAGGAGGCTGGTACAGAAAGGGCGGGAAATTGCAGAAGCAATGGCCTTAGTTGGATGTGGTTGAAAAATCGCAAACACAGCATTCAACTGGTGGTGGAAGAGTTGGAGTGCATTCACTACAGAATAAGAAGGTATATCATTATAGAGAAACAAAGGGGGTTGGCCATGAAAGAGCTGCAGAACATGAGACGTTGGGAGAAAGGAAGAAGCATTGCGGTAGGAAATCTTATGTTAGCTGAGGATGATTCGGGCTGAAGGATCAGGGAGTAACTAGTAGAAGTTATGGCAGCAAGGAAAAGTTTCATAATCAATTGGATGCAGAGAGAGTCAAAGGGGGAGCCGCAAAATAAGTCAACTGTATGCAGCATGGGTCTTCAGAGCCGCCAAATGACCATAAAGAGAATGGGTAAAATCACATAGGGGAGAGGGTAGTCATGTTGCCAGTAAAAAGACAGATCATATCTTGTGTGTGATGTATTCCTTGAGAAGTACCGTATTTATTTATTTCTCAAAGTGAAAATTGATGGGGGTCAGGTGAAGGTCAGGAGGTAAAGAATTCCAGATCTCTGGGCTGCTGCCTCAAAGAGCTTGATTTATAATTTGTTGTTCCAGGTAACTTAACACTGGACAGCCTATTAGTTCTCTTTCTATTTTATTGTATCTATAAAACACAATAAAAAAACATCACTGGCACCTGGGTTCTAAGAAAGATCCCAAACAGTTGACAGAGGGTGCACACTTCTCAAATAATTACTATAAAAGCAAAGAGCCAAGTTTTCAAGGCTTTCCTAAAAGTTGATAAATCAAGAGAGACTAAGTTTTATAGTTAGAGCAATCCATTGTCGTGAAGTAGGGACTATGAATTCTCTGCCTCCGAGATGGACTTGGTGCACTGCTGTAATCATCAGGAGATGTGTTCCATGAGAGTGCAGAGAGTGTTTGGTATTATAGCCAAAGATTTGATGTTTTCCAGTTAAAAGTTTGAAAAACATACAGAAAGATTTTAATTGAATCCAATCTCAAAGGTTAGCCAGTGAATAGATGCTATGGTTGCTGAGCTATGGTCTCTAAGTGCAAGACTTCCTGAACACTGTGACCTATTTGTTTTTTGGGAAGGCCCAATAATTCTGAATTACATAAATAGCCTGCTTGAAGCTAAGCTGTTTAATGCTAGCACACGTGTGGAATATGATAGAAACAGGAGCATTCTGCATAAGGTGTGAAGATAGAAGCAACAGGGATGTGCTGTTGCTGAATAGAATAGAACAATCTAAAGATGGATCCATCAGTACTCTCATGTTACAAAACATTTCATCTTGTGGGAGAAAAACACCTAAGCAAGGGGTTCATGGTGGTTTTATTGAATCAGGGCCAGTACAACATGGGATATGAATATCTGTTTTCCACCCGTTTAGTTTCAGACGGTGCCTGCACATCAAGACCTCAATGATCTCAAGACAAGAAAGGAGTCGACTGGCACTCTGGTGATCTTTTTCTGCTTGCTTAACATAAATCTGAGTATCCTCTCCATACATCACAAATACTGATCAATGAGTATTTCAGCATGTGTGGTAACATAAACATTAAATAATATTGTGGATAAAACAGAGCCAAGTGGAACAGCCCACATTAATGTTTTCCACTCTGATGAAAATGGAGTTAGAGCTACAGATTGGCAGCAAGCTGACAAACAAAAGAAGATATCCAATTTAGTACTGCATTTCCAACACCTGTATGAGTCAGACGATTTAGAAGTATTTTATGGTTGATGGTAGGGGTGTACCGAACTTCGGCTTCAAGTAAGTATTCAGCCGAATTCTGGCTGAAAAAAAGGTATTCGGCTCTGGCCGAATAGTTTATTGCTATTCGGCTGTTGCCGAATACTTTAACATTCTCATTTGAATACAATGCAACATGAACTCAGAAAGGCAAATATAGACTTCAGTTTGCAAATCTGAATAGAATTAGACCAGATAAATTGCTATCACACAGATGAAAAATATCTCATATTGTAATCTGCTCTTTAAGGCATGTTTTGTTACAGATTCTTAGACAAAAAAGGTGCTCATCTTTAATACTTAGCCTGCAACAATACAGGAACATCTTTTCTTTTGGCGAATGTTTATATGCAATGTGCACTTTTTTCAGTTGGAAAAAACAAACTGAAAGAAATGTGCATAGATACTTTCAGTTCGTGTCATGTCACTTCCCATTGCATACGTCATAGTTCCCCCTTTTCTTTTTTTTTTAAGGACTTGAGTCCTGAGTTTAACATTATCTGATATTTTATCAGGAATTATAAGTTGCATATGTTTGTGTATTGCCGAGAAAGAGTGGCTAGGATAAGTGAAAAGTGAGCAGCATTTGTTTGGGTGGGGTGAATAGTTGTGAGATGGAGTTCACGCATTTCAGATTTCCTCTTTACTTGTGTCCTGCATGAGCCGAATGAACCATTTTATACATTTCTATTGAGCTGCAAAGACGTTTTGAAACTCAACCGCATCGACTTTGCAACTGGATAGAGAATACAATTCATCTGATTCACAAAGGCAGTCCTTTTGCATTTGTGAAGCCTCCTACTTTAATTGGCACTGAATATGCAACCATCTTCTGTACATTTGGTCCCTACATTTTGTTTAAATCTGCTTTATTTCTGGCTTTTATACTTTAAATAAAGATGCTACATTAATTAAAATGAAGATAAATAAAAGTATAGAATGCATTTAAAATTGCGCTTTATTTGTTTTTTTATTAAGTGTGTTTTTTGAAGTTTGGAACATGATTTACTAAATAAAGCAACAATTCAGCTTCATATTCGGCTTCGGCCGAATAGTTGACAAACTATTCGGTATTTGGCCGAATACTAAATATGCTATTCTGTACAGCCCTAGTTGATGGTGTCAAAGACCTCCGACAAGTCTAAAAAGATCAATGCTATAGCCTTTCCCAGGTGTGCTGTTATTCCTAGATCATCTATAATACTGGCTATTTCCATTTCAGTGCCGATCCCTGGGCGAAAACCAACATGATCTGCATGGAAAGAATAATTTACTTCAAAATAACATTGGAGCTATTGTGTTACTACTCTCTTCACTTTTTTTAGCAAAAATATGGTAAAAGACAGATTGGTCTGAAATTGTCAGGTTCCGAAGGATCCAGGTTTTTTTCGCAGTAGAGTAATCCCTGCTTTCTTTACATTATCAGGGACTAAGCCTTATCAAAAAGAGGCATTAATCATACACGTCAGTTCAGGGGCACTGCTTCTGCTATTGATTTAAGTACTTTTGCATGACATCCATCCATGGAAGAAGCTAAAGGTTTGCACTTCTGAATTAGTGCAATAACGTCTAATGAGCAAATAGAATTAAATGACAAAAAGAGGTCTTACAGGAAATAGATTCCATAGGAGGGAACTGGCAAGGCATCTTTGTCAAAACGTCCAGTTTGTGTAATGTCATATCTTTTGGTAAATTATAAATCTTGTCCACAAAATGCTTAGCCAGTGCATCATAAAGTATTTCAGAAGGTACTATTCACTCAGTGAAATCAAATATAATTTTAAATAGTTCGTTCATTGAGTTTGATCCATTGTCAATTCTCTGAGGAAACAATTGCTTCTTGGCATTTTGGATGGCTCGATTGGATCCCTGTAGGGTGGCTAAATACAGAGTTCTGGAATTTGAACTATAATCACGCCACCATCTATGTTCCATATTTTGCAAAGAACATCTCAGAATCTTAAGTTCCTTTATGAACCATTTATTTGTTTTTTTGTTTTTAGGACTTTTCAGCTTTGGTTGATAGTCTTGTGCAAGCCACTTCTCAAATGTTGATGTTAATACATCATTTAGTCTATGTAGTGTCAAATAAGGATCAGTGTCTGCCCTTCTGTTTTGTTAAGCATTATACGATTCATATGCAGTTGTTAATACTAATGGTGTAATTGTTTTCCAAGATCAAGTCATTTTGCTTTGGTATTGCGTAGCTTTGTTCCTTTGTGATGTCGATGTGAACATTCGAATTTATGCTACAATGGTCACACCAACCAAGAGGCAGAATGTATGCAATTTCTGCCTGGCAATCAGTAGGACAGAGTATTTAGTCCAATGTATGGGCCTGTATATGAGTAACATCCCAAACAGCATAGCGAAGCCTAGATAGTCCAAGCTGTCCTATAATGGTCACGTACTAGAAGATGATTGGTTGAACCATAAATTAAAATCTCATATCATAATCAAATTAGTAGATTTACATCAGAAAAGCATTAAAAGACACAGTAGTTCGTCATAAAATGTGCCAATAGCTCACAGGGCTGATAGAGCTGGAGAAACCTCTGAACAAGTCTATTCTTCTCTCTGTCCCTTAACTTGGGCGCGGGCCATTACCCACAGGGTGGGCCCGCCACCTCGGGTCATATCGCCATTAGCACTTTTGTAGTACATAACACGGGTGCTAATCATTTTAAAAATAAAAAAAGGAAAGTATTTTCTCTCCGTCAATGGGATGCCTTGCGGTGCCCCGTTCACGGAGAGAAAATACTAAACCAACATTGCCGCCATGGAATTGGAAGGTAGGGCTCCATATGGAGCCCCTCTTCCATTTCCATGGTGGCCATACTGGTCCGGGAGCTGAGAGGAGCTGTGGCGCAATCAGGTAAGTGGGATGGTGGTGGGAGAGGGGGAAAAAAGCAGGGTCGGCGGGGCAGTGGGGGGAGATCGCCAGCAGGGGGACCAGCCATCAGGCAGCTTGGAACACAGGCTGACACTGGTAGTGTCAGCCCACGTTCTGAACTCCCTGATTGGCTGGCACCCCCGACCATGTTACCAATGAAATCTACATCCCACCAATAAAGCCTTTAAAGACTTGGGTACTCATTCTTGGCACACTACATTTTCACAGTGAATGTTTCTATCCCCCACCTCTCGATTGTCAATTTATTGAAATGATGTTATATTGTAGGGGAACCAGGTGGCATAAAATAGGATGTGTGGTATCACTCAGCCACGATTCAGTAATACAAGCAATAGTTAATACATTACAACAATAAAATAATGTGAGTTTATCAGCCATGTATATCTTGCCATTCAGATGGATGGCCTTTTAAGAAATGTATGCTAGTGAAGTGAGAAGTAATCAGCGAGGGCCGGTGTTTAGGCATGTAGCAGCATTTTGAGCTGCTTTTAATGGAGGCAGGTGTCTCTTTAGGTGGGCTTCAAATACGCCAATTCCATAGTCTAGTCTAATGGTGACTAGGGAGTGAACCACAGTGCAAATGTCTGGTTATGGATTGAGATAGTTAATGTTCTTAAGTGCCCGGAGTTTAAATTGGGCCCCTTTGGCTACATCTTTGACATGACCGTCAATATAGTGTTTATTGTCTAGAATGAAGCGAAGCAATTTGGCATTAATGACTATAGTATAGTACCAGTACTTGTGAGTGGGTTTTGTATGCATCCTTTTTTTTTAATAAGCCAATTCGGCCAAAAAGCCCAGAGATGCGCGGGTTATGGAATCGATCTAACTTTGATATTGTTTGTCCATAGCCTCTGAAGTCACTATTTGTCATTTCACCAGTAGGTGGCCCCTTGCAATTCAATGGGGGTGAAAGCACCCGCACCTGCATGTGCTGGACCTATCGACAAGCCTTCTTCAGGCGGGAGGAGAATGCGAGGTAGGCATCCTTTCAAGCACATGGTCATTCAGCAAATTCCCAACGCGTTCTGTAGCAGTGGTGGCTGCAAGGTTGAAAGCCTAACTGGTGCTTCGATGATAGACTGGGGACCAGGGTTTAAACCTGGTGCGAGCTTCATCTATGGGACAAATGCCTCATCAACTGGGTGACCCCCAATACATTGGGTCCCAGCATTTGATCTGCTCTGCCATTCTTACTTTGAATGTGTTCATTAATACATTTTACATCCATAGTATTTAATGAGTATTTATTTATGATTTTTGTTTTGATGTATCACCTACATTTTCAATGTGTTTTTATATACTTTCATTTTTTGGGTGAGGTAATAAGCACCCGAAACGAGTGGTAGTGAATATATGCAGGGTTTATTTGTTTGTAGTACTTTTTGAATGCATGTGGTGTACATTTTATGGACTACATACAGTACAAACAGAACATTATTACTGAGCGGTGATCTTCACAATGAATCACCACTCCTCCAACTTATAAGATACCTTCCCCTGATTAACTTCCCCTCTCCCAGCCATTGACACCCGACAGCAGCAAGATCCTATGTGAAAAATTGTAACCAACTTGCAAACGTCTATAGGCGATATCAAGCATTCTGAAATAGGTTAATATGTCCCCATGACTGGTGCCTCCTCACCCTACTCTGAGGAAAACCAGCAACATACTGTAAACCACCCACAACCAGGAAAACGAGCTAAATGCAGTGAACCCAAAATTCAAAAGTACTGTAAAAAGGTATGCAATGCAGAAAGGCGTCCGAACCATAGCATTCTTTTAAATAAAGAGGTCACAGTTTAAAGTCAGCATTTTGATTATAAATATGAGTATAAATAGTAGTATTCTGATTATTATTTGTATTTTTTGCTATATTCTAATTGTCTTAGGTTACCAAAACAGTAGCACCAAAATACATTTTGTAAAATGTCCAGTTCCAAAAGATGGTGGGAGATGTGTGAACCAATTCCAGCTCCTTGACACTGGTGGTGAATGCTCTCCGTGCTTCACAACTAGTGTTGTGGCGATGAAGCCTGGAGCAGTTTAAATGAGCTTCAACATATGTCGATACGCCACAATGCACAAAGATACAAAGTGGCAATGCACTCAACTGCAAAGTTACAATCACACTACACTGTACCACATTATGCTCATTCCATCTCCAAGTGTTTCTGTTTACCCATATGCAGCTATAAAAGCAATACAAAATATTAGCACTGTTTGTCTCTCGTCTCTTGGTGTACCACCCTCAACCACCCTCAACCCCACTCGCCTACTGCCCATGCACCCCACACTTGAATTTACTCACCTTTCCACCTTTGGCCACTCTTACAGTGCATTGACACATTCACACCTAACTGAAAGCCAATCCCTGTCACCACCTTTAGCTATGGCCCTTTAACTAGTGGGTAGTTGTGTGCCAGTGCCATAGACTTTTCCTTTCCTCTCTGACACCAGGTACTTTCAGTCCAGTACCTTCACTTTGGTGTCTCATGAAACCAATTGTTAACATTGCTGTGCCCCCCGCCCCCAAATACATTGAAGTTTCTGTGATTCCAAATCATCTCCCTAATGTGATTTTGGCTACTGTTCCCAGCCAGCATCCGGGTTGCAGATGGAGTTGGGAATGGGCCGGTAAAGGCATTTGCATGTCTGTTCAATACAGCATTTAGAATTGATCAATTGTAGATGATAGTGTTTCTCTGAATGGGTTGCAAAAGTTAAAGTAGAAAATCACAGAGTCACTGAATATAGCGAGCTATGCTCTGGAGCAGAAATTACTTGTTGCCTCAAAAGACGAGGTGGCTTTGATCGGCAGATTTATGATCACCACTCAGTGAAATCTGCAGCAATTCAATGTTATCAGACAACAATATTCACAGAATGGAACAGCATATCTGAAATCATTACAAGTATACACTAGGAAGGGGCTTTCTTGTCACTACATTAATCATTGATCAACAACCAGGGGCTATCCAGACGTTTTTGACTACAACTTTAATAAGCCTGAGCCAGCATGGTCACTTGGGAAGGCTTAAGGCATTTATAGTCCAAACCATCAAGAAAGTCACAGGTTACAGACCACAAATTATATCACTACGATGCGTGCCTACCGAACAGTGCATACATTATGTGCAGAGTGAATTCAAAAAACAGTCTTTTATATCATGCACTCCAATTTGAATTTAATTGCATTCTTGAGTCCATATTCAATATTACTTTCACATTTCATTTGAATTTGATTGCATTCTTGAGTCAATATTCAATATTGCTTTTGCATTTCTCTTGTGATTATCATTGATATGCAACATTCATCCCCCGACACGTGTTTCCCAATATGAATATGGTTCTTCAGGAGGGTATTTTTTAAGTACGATCCATATGTGTTTCAAATAAAGAATCCATATTGTCTCTAGTAAAAAGAAAAATTTAATTATGAACAAGAGACATTGTGTCCTACAATAATTCCCCAAAACTGAAATTTTACTATAATTTTCATTTCTCAAATGTTTTGAGTTGACATTTGGACAAGTTTAGAGAACATAAGAATTCAATAATTAATGGTTGAAATTGATTTCACCAACTTACTTGTGTGATTCTATTTAAATGAGTAAGAGTTACGAATCGTCTTCAATATTCAGTGTGATCCCAATTGGTCTGAAACATCCTCATATTTCAAGTTGCTTCATTGAAAATGATCTGTTTTGAACAAGATAAATATAGTAAACTAATTTGAAAATTTCTATTGGATGTGTCGCTGTATTTTGAATGGTCTGGTTGTTAGTATATTCTCACCTTATTAATCAAAGTCGTTCCATCTGGGCTAATCCTTGCGGTAACATTTTCCCTTTTTCAGCACGGAGAACGCCGAAATTAAAAATGGCTGAATTAATAGCTACATCATGACGTGCGTGCAGAAAAAATGCGTATGCGTGACATAATTACGTATTTACGTGATTGACTCCATTTTGAGTCGGTATGGATCTAACAGCCACATTCGGGGCGATCACATAATTATTTATATTTGCAAATATTAATTGTGCAAACAAATGGTTGGATTTATCCTCGACACGATCTCCAATAATTAATTTGAAATGATATAAGATTGTAAATTGGTGAAACCAAAATGAATATTGTTGGATAAAACCTGCTTAATAAAACTTTCTCTTATGAAAAGCATCATACAAATAACTTCAACTGGATTAATGCAATATGGTAAATTATTAAAATAAATTTAAATTAACTTGAAAATGAAATGAAATTCAACGAAATATAAAAAAAATATAAAAAAATGAAGTGAAATAAAATTAAATGGAATGTTATACTGATCTCTGTTTTCATGTCCACTGGTGTAGCAATTGACAAGTGTTTTATCTTGTCCTAAGCTGAGTTGCTAATCTTCTATTAAGTGATCACAATATACGTTTTGTTGCTCTTCATTAGGATCATAATGACTGTCTTTTTGGTATTGAACCGCATTGTTATAAGAAAAGGCTGTTTTTTTTTACTTCGCTATGTTCAAGCATTGGGCAGCCTAAATTCAGAAAGTCATCCATGCAGCTCCAGCAGTACTAATTACTACAATAATTTTCTAAAAAAGACCACTCGCTAACAGTTGGTATAGGCTTCTTTCATTTTTTGAATACATTCTGTGCGGGACTTTAATTCCTGGTCTCAGCCCCAGGGGATCCATTTTTGGATTCCTGAGCTGGGATCTGCAAAATACAAAGCTAGATACACATTGTTACTGGGCTGTATCCGTTGAAAGGACATAAATGCATATTCTATTTCACATACTATATAGTTACAGTAATGACATACCTGCATATGGGAACTACAAATAGGTCTTGCCAAGTCAAATGTAGTGTTGAGATGAATCTTAACCCCTTAAGTGCTAAGGATGAATATGCTCATCCTGAATTCCCATAAGGAATCATTGTAGATTCCGCCCACTCCCACACTTAAGTGGTTAAAAAAGAGTGCCAGTGCAGCAAGGCAGTTCTGGCACATGAGCACGATGAGAGAGTGCTTGGACTCAAGTTACTTGGACAGACTCCCTTTGTGGTCCAGAGGGAGCAATTTCTCTCTGCTTGTGGCATCCCTCCACTCTAGCCGCTGATGTGACTCAGAGAGGATGCGAGGAACTCCATTTGAATTGCTGGATTATATTAGCGCTGCAACCTCACCATGGGGGAGCAGTAATGCTAAAGGTGGTGATAGCTGCTTTTATCCCATCAATGGATGTTATGGACATTGGTTGAGAGCTTCCCTTGTCAGTAGGGGATGTTGAGATGCTGATATCTCCACCTGGCACAGCTGTGTATCATTGCAGTACTTGAGGGCTGCCTGCTGCAATGCTTGAGCCTCTGGCCATTTTTGGCAGTTCAATACAGTGTGCAAGACTTTTGGTGAGATTTTGGTTCTGGCTTTGGTAAGTTAAATTGTATAAATCTTGTCATCCTGACAATGTAAGGATAAGGACATTGGATCTTCTTTTATTGTATTCTATTCCCACAACATTGTGTAATACTGCCTTATTGATGGCAGAGGACCTGTTGTTCAAGTATCATTGTCTTGTTTGTGTAATGGCTGCCGCCTTGCCTACCTGTCTGTTGTACAGCCTTGTTACATGCCCCTATGAGCCTATGACCGTATAAGCATATAGGTGTTTATGAGTAACAATTTCTGGGGCTTAACCAGGAAGCATGAGGGTTGATATTTATTGCTTCTACTTTTGCACAACAGGTCAAATTGCTCTGGAGCTTGACAACAATTTAGGTCTAACTCTACCTGTATTTCACATTGTCAATAAGTATGTGTTCTTTGATGGGGGCAGAATAAGACAGCCTTGTGGGCAGTTGGGTGTGCCCTTTCAAAGCATACCTGAATCCTGCCCTAGAAATCTCTTGAGACTGGCATGTAAAACTCTTCCCACCATTGGTATGACAGATCGTTTCGTTTTCTCAAAAAGACTTCTAGGGAGCTCTATGATAATATTTCTGTTGTTTAATCAAACATATGGACAACAATGTCTCAAGGGCAGCCAGTTTGGCCATCTGAACTATTGTTTCGCAGCCTTGCACTACCTTTTGCCTATAACACTTTGTCCGCTGAAAGTGTGAAGTCCCTACCATGCAATGTAGTCCCTTCTTTCAACACCCCCTGTAAGCCACAGCAATGTGGAAAACAGAAGTAAAACACTAAGGCAAATGGCACAATAGCAGTGCAAGGAAAGAGCAAGGGGAAAAGGAAAGTTTGGCCAGTTTGCTCAATGGGGATTGCATTGTGACTGTTTGCATAATCAAAGAAAATCTGAATCATAAGGATATTAAAACTCTGGGCAGCTCACTGCATGAAAGTATTTGGTTTTGGAGAGGGTGTTGTGAGTAACCTGAGGGCGTGTTCACAAGGGGTCCCTGGAGATCCACTGCTCAGGTGGCCAGGGGAGGGCCATCGCTCTTGGATCCCAACCCTGGGGGCAGACCAGCGATAGAGGATCGCCTGGGTAGAGGGTCCTTGGGAACTGCGGGGAGAGCATCCAAAGGTGAGATGTGGTATCCCAAAGGGACGATAAGTGAGGAAGAAGGAGTCATGTACCTTTCACTGTACAGTTCTTACATGGGGGTAGCATCAGTATCCCGAGGAGACTGCTTGCCAGCACCGCCCTACGCGGTGAGTTTCGTGATAGTGAAGAGAGAAACTCAGTAGCGGGCGGGTGCCTGGAACGGGAGTTTAGGCAGATAAGATTTATAAGCCGCATAAAGGTAAAGAAAGCCGAAAGCAAGAGAGAGAAAGTAAAGAGAGTGGAAAGCAAGCTAGGAAGCTTGAAGAAAGGTGTGCTAGCAGAACTGAAGTAAAGAGAGATAAGAGAAAAGAACTGAAGTAAAGAGAGATAAGAGGAAATTGAACCTTAAGGAATGTTAGAGAAAAGAATGGGTGTGAGTGACCCGAAACAGGAAAGAGGGTGCGTGTGACCCAACAGACTGGAAAAGTGAAAGTAAAAGCGAGTGAAAGCGAAAAGAGGGTACGAGCGACCCAAAGGTTGAAAATGGAAAGTGCAAGCGGCACAACAAAGTGAAAAGAAGGTGAAAAGAAGGTGCAAGTTTGGCAAACCAAAAGAACAGAGGGTGCCAGGGGCACCATAAAGACAAGAGAAGTGTGCAAGAGGGACAGCAAGATGAAAAGAGGGTGCAAGTATGCACCATAGAAAAGAAGGCGTGCAAGGTGTGCTAGAGGCACAGTGAAGTGGAAAAAACAGAGCTTAAGAGGCACAGAAGGGAAAAGTTTCTAGAAGAAAGGTACAGAGAATAAAGAAAGGGGTAAGAGGTCAGAGTGGTCGCACCCTGGGAGGAGCAAAGAGTCCAGCATTTTCCAAGGTCTCTGATGCTACCCCCATGTAAGAACTGTACAGTGAAAGGTACATCCTAACAACGAGAACTTTGTTTGTTTGTTTGAAGATGAAAGGGGCATAGGTTTCAGGAAGGGAACCCTGAGAGGCCCAACAAGAATTGTGCAAGAGACATTGTTGAACTTTGTAGAGATTGGGGAAGGGAACCCTGAGAGGCCTGACAAGAACTGTGTATTTGTTTGGACCCAGAGGAGTCGGAGTTTGGGGAAGGGAACCCCAAGAGACCCAATGACTGAACATTTTACACGGCACAATAAAAAAATGGTTAAGCAATCGATCAATCAAATCCAGATAGCAATCATTCAGGGATGTTGAAGCAGCTAGGCTTTCAAGGAAGTACAAAAGAGAGAATAAACAGTGATAGAACAAAGGAGGAGAGGTAGAGCGTTCCAGTTGAGAGGAGCTAGAAGCTGAAAGGATCGGAAACGAGACTGGGCACATGGAGGACGAGGAACCATGAGTCTAAAGTGAGAGGAGGACCGAAAAGAACGAGATGGAGTGTAGAAAGATAAAAGCGCAGCAAGGTAGCTAGGTGAAGTCCATTAAGAGATTTAAAGAGAAGGCAAAGGAAGTGAAATTTGATTTGAGAATGGAAAGGTAGCTAGGCATGTGTAACAAGAGAGTATGCAATAGAATCTCGATAAGGAAGAAGACAAAGTAGACGAATGGAAGAATTAAATACTGACCTTAGCAGGGCAAGACGAGAACTTGGAAGACCAAAGAGAGTAGTAGAACAGTAAAAGAGTCGGGGAAAAATCAGCGAGGAGATTAGGAGTTTGGATGCTTGGAAAGTAAGAAAGGGGTGAGCTTCATGAATATCGTGAAGGTGGAAACGACAGGAAAGAGAGGTGAGAGAAATATGAGAAAAAGAAAGGTTTGAGTTGCTGCAAGAGCCCTGCAAGGAAGGTTTCAAAGGCTCCCCTTTTGAATTGAACTATCTTGAAATGGCAGAACTACACTTACTGGTAAGACTACCTTAAAACACCTGTGGTTTACATTTCATTTTTCTTGAACCACTATTTTTTTAAGAAGACTTCCTATCACATTTTGTCAAAGAGTGAGGGCAAGCATAGGTTTAGACACAGACATATCTTGGTTTTGGACTTTCAGACATCGACAGCCCTTAGAAACATTAGTTAAGGGAAAAACCTGTTCAGAGTTAGGGCCAGTTAGGTAATACACACCAACCCCTGGAACTTTATTAAATAAAGGTTTTTGATACTTTTACCTTTGGGTCTGTGTCTCTCTTGATACCATGACTGTCTCACAGTGTCCAGAAAGCTGCTCATTGACATCAAACACTAACATCCACTCTTTTATGGTAGATTATGTGGGAGGGTTAACCTGTAGAAGAAGATATTCTGAAAGCACAGCACCAGATTATTTTATTGATGCCCTTATTAGAGCGTATTAATGCAATTAATGTTTATGTTAATCAACTGTAAAATTATTAAGGTGAACAATAAACTTCAGTGGTGAAGACAAGGAGCGAAAACCTTAAAGTGGACTCACCCGCAATGAAGGCCTCTTGAATTTACTCGATACCGGATACCAGGTAGGAAGTAGCTGAAAATGAATCCATCTGGGCTCTCCCTTCCCTTCCGTGGCAAAAGCCCTGGAAAGGAAGAGAGCTCCCAGGGAAACCCTCGAGTGGGAAGAAAACCCTGTGCTTCTGCTCCCTCGTCAGCCCTCTGATGTCTTCTAGTTGTGGCACCTCAAGGTAGGGAGTATTTTGTGGTCTAATGTCAGAAAATGAAAGAGACACGTTAGGCAAAGGTAATGGAAAGTTCACTTCAACAGAGAATTCAATGCAAGAGGGAAGTAGGATGAAACTAGTACCTGTAGCGGCTGGGCAATGGTTATGCCAAAGACCAGAGATTCAGCTTTCGGAAGGAAGCACTAAACAGAAAGAAGGGGGTTGAATATGGGCAGAGAAACTAGAAGCAGAGGTAAGTGGGTCTAAGTCAAAAGAAATACCTGTTAGAGGAATCGGATTGCCTGCTGAACTGGGGTTCAGCTAAGTATATCTCTGTCTTACGGGATTGAGGTTTTAGCTTGAGAAGGGAAGAAAATCAATTTAGAACTAATCTCTCCGAACAGATGGAAAAACAGGTTTACCCTGCCCGGTCCCTGTACCTCGGGAGTAACCGAGGGAAGTTATGGTTCGGAGATCCGAGAAACCCTGGAAGAGTCCCTTGAAAGAAATACCGTTCGATCTGCTGGAGACAGTACAGCGGTTTCTATCCTATCGCATGAGGAGAAGGATAGCTAGTAAGGGAAACAGAAGAGAAGGTCAATAGACAGACTGCAACCAAACGCTGTAGGCGCAATCTTGGGTGAAAAGATGGACGCCGCGTACCTTCTGGTCCAACGGCACCATAGCGACCAGCGCTTCCTAAGGGGCGTGACAGTTTATCTAAAATCAGTTGATGAGAAGTTACTGAAAATGAAGAGTCCTTTATTACCCTCTGATAGAGGGACTATCAGAGATAGTTCCAAATTACTTTCTCGAGGCATTGTGGCTACGGGTACGACAACTAAAACCATAGTGCAGGAAATTCCCTCTAAGATAACTAACCATCAAATGCCTTCCCCATTTATTTGAGTGAGTGCATTTAGTATAGGCAAGATACCCAACGATGGTTGCCCTCCCATTGTGACGTTTCTAAAGAATGACAAGGTAAATTATCTTTACAAATCTGAGTTATCTTGTAGGTCAACAGCTTTAAGATCTAGAATTGGCGAAAATCTAATGGATCGAAGGAAACGCCTTTTAGTTCTTCTTGCTGAATCTGATCCCCTATATTTTGTGCTATTTTAAGTTCCTGTACTTTAACTCGATGCTATTGAAGAGACCAACAATTTATCAAATAAGGATTGGATTAACATTCAGTCATTGGAGCTACTATTAATCTCTGGTTTCTACCAATGGCTAAAAGGGTTGTTTGGATAGGCAATGGCTACAAAATGCTTGTGGATTACTGCCATTGTAGTTACTTGTACAAATCAGGTTCTTTAGGATTACTTGTTATGATTGTGGGGAAAGTTTGGAATTGAAAAGTGCATGCACTCCCCTTTTATACTGTTGCATTATGATATTGAGTAGGCATAGTAAACTGCCATGTTTAAACACTGTTTCTTGCACATGTGAGGTGGGTCTTTGGCTTTACTGAGGATGTCTTTGCAATGAAGGCTCTTCACCTAGTGTGTAGGAATGCTCACCTTCACAACTCTTTCTTCTGATGTGTTCCAATCTTGGCATATGTATGTGTTTTTTTTATGGACTCCCGCTTTCTTAGGAAAAGCAGCTTTAGCAGACAGAAGTCATCATACTGTAAGTGTTCTTGTCTGCCTAAGAGGGTGTGTGAATGTCTGAGGAGTATATTCAACTTTACTTAATGTATCACATTATACTATCCTCCCTGATAACACTGTCTAACATGTAAGGACACAGCTAGTATCAAAGACTTGCATTGTGGGGTTTTGTTCCATGCTTGCAACACTGTGTGAGTATGATTCTTTGCCTTATCTGGACCACACCTTCCATTGAAATGCAGACATATCAGACTACAGTACAGCCACAGACTTGCTATCCCACAGTTCAATTGCACCAAAACTGGTGGCCCCAGCTTCCCTGCTATTGCTGCCAAACTGTGGAATAACCTTCCTCTTCACCTACGCTCTGAGCCCCGATACTGGCCATTCAGAAGGTGTCTCAAAACGATGTTATTTAATTGACTTTAACCTATGTACAATGAATCTTCCTTGCAACTTCCTTCCCTCGCCCTACTGCTGCTCTCCCTCCCCTCCCCCGCCTTGATGCCTATGGGTTTTGCGTACTTTACAAATCCAAAAAGAAATAAATAAAATGGGTTCCTTTGGGTATAAGAGAATGGTGCCCAGGGGGAGGGGGGTTCTCACTTGCATCAAAGTCTAGTTCTGCCGCTGGTTTGTTTTGTCAGTTAATCATTTTCCACTAAAACATTGTTCACCAATCCACTGGTATGGTCAGTGGTCATTTTTCCACAACAGGGTTGTATCTTACTGTTCGAAAGTTGTCCAAACAAATTGTTTTCTATCTGTTACATTATTTTTTATCAACACAGAACTCCATAGCAGGCCACTTGCTTTCCAGCTATTTCTCCCCTAATGAGCAATACAAGCATATGTCAACAGAGCCAGGTTGCCCTTAGCAAGGGTTACCAGGCTGTAGGTCCTTAGATGGAATTAATTTACAATTTGAGATGCCTGGTTTCTCATTCTTGGTGAGAAACTCATTAACCATAGAAGCTGCCTTCTCCTTAGTTGAAGTAAGACATCATTATAACTCTGGTCAAGATGTGAACACAACTACTCAGAATTAATTTAATCAGCTTCCTTCACTGCCCGTATCATGTTGTAGAACAAAGCAAGCATAGGAGGGAATTTAGAAAATGATCTTGCATACAATTACTTAATATCATACTGAGTAATTTCCCTTCAAGAAACATCAGAAATTGAACCTTTACGTGTTAATGGGTTTTTTCAGTCTGTACTCCAGTTTAAAGAATAACAGAGGTCGTAATTCGGTTGGTCTGACCATATTGATTGCTGATGATTTTATTTGGTTGTATGATTTAATTGTTGGTTCCAAATTCTTTCATAATCTCCATACACCGAATGCTTTGCCGACATTGCTTGTAAAGAACTCCCAGGCAGGACTCAAACAGTGATTACTATCGGCTTGTGGAGGACCAACCTTCCCATTTCTTTGTGAGGAAATTTTCAGTATTTTGCAAGGTGATTTTAAGTCTGAGTTGGAACAAATCCGATTGGATTATCTATTTGATATACCAGAGGATTTGTCTACTGAGAATAACCATCTGATTATGCTTGATACAAGACTGATGAAGTGTTTCCATGCACTTGTGTGCAATCATGGCTTGTCCTCCCTTCATGGTCGGGTGGCCCCAGAAATACCAGCCAATTGACTTTTCAGGGGCCAGAAGGAACTCAAAAATTGATTTCAGATGTTTGTCTTTGTCTCAGTGGTTAGTGAATAACTCTTTAGAGATAATCCCAAGAGCCAATAGCAAACATTCAGACATTGTTTTGGTGATGAATATACCCCAGATGTCTCCCAAAGACAGTTCCTCACCTAGGTTGGCAGGTGAAACCTTGTCTGCAAATGGAAGGTTTTTATGATGAGAGTTATTAGGCAAGGAAATCATTTTGCATGTCTATGGATTCAGAACTGCACCAGGCGGTAGGGTCTTTTACTTCGATCCTTGAAAATACTCAATCTTTATTTTTTCAATACATTTCCAGCTTTTGATGGAAATCAAAAGGTTTGTTCAACAGTTAGTGTAAAGAGGCAAAACACTTGCTCTGTGCTATGAAGGCACCCAAGAGAGATCCCGGCTTAGTTTCTCAAGCTAGACAATATTATGATATCTCTCTCAAAAAGGAGGAAATATTAATTAGTTGAAGATACCTGGAAAGGATTGGTGGAAGCATTGGCCAATACAAATTCTAGCAGGTTTTGCAAAATTATTGCCCATGGACCCTCCTACCTTGAAGATAATAGGCTAAATATCAATGTAGTGGATGAGGGATTGCTCAATCATTTCATGACATTGGGCCTCAATACGACCCTGGCATTAAGGGTTTAACGGCGCTGTAAAAGGTGTCGGCGCCGTTAAACCCTTAACGCCTGATTACGAGGTCCCTTTGTGGGACCCGACCTTAACGGCTGGTTTTACCAGTCGTTAAAGTAGGGTGCCGCAAAGGGACCTTGGTGCTAAGTACGGTGCTGCAATTTGCCGCACCGTACTTAGCGCCTTCCCCATTCCCATTGAGCCCAATGGGGCAAAAATGGGAATGGGGAAGGGCCCATGGTGAATGGGGAGTTACCGCCCGCCAACCTTGGAATGGGGCGGTAATTCCGCCATTCACCATGGCGGACCCCGGCATGGACCATGGTGCTAATAGCACCATGGTTTAGCGCCGGGGTCGTAATGAGGCCCATTGTCCTCTTATCAAGTTACCAGGTCTACTTCCTCCATTTCCATTCATTCTCTTCATTTGCCCTGGGATAGGAGGGGGCAATGGGCTCATTTAGTAGTGCCATTGAAGGGCACTGAGAGAGCATTTCTAAGTAAGAAATAGAACAAGAAACCTAACCCTGATTGTGAGTCTGGGGACTTATTTAAAACCCATAACTGTCATTTGGCCCCACGGCTGACGATGGCATTCATTACCACAATCAGGATTAAGCAGTTCCCCCATTCATGGAGGTCAGCAATGTCCATGAGCATCTCATTTTTGCACCTGATTCACAAAGTCGATAACTGGAGAAAATCTGGATATAGTAGGAGAATCTTTGACATGGGCATGTGTAAATGTGATTAAAAACAAGTTGCTCAAGGATAATTCAGAGTTGCTCCAGTATTTGGCGTGTTATAATGTACAATGCTGAATGTTCAAGTCTGCAATGTCCTGAGAATGCCCTGTTTTGCTCCAGTGCCTAACTTTATGAATACGGAACATCATGCACAATGCTTTGATGCCGTAGGGGGTCTTCTCTGTCTCTAGAAAACAATGGTTTTAAATTATAGAGGCAAGTGTTTGGAGATTAACATTATACTTTAGGCATGTGGTGCCATTATCAGAGAATGTTAAGCAGTGTAAAAATATCCCCACAGTTATTGAAAATTAACATCCCGGAAGTTGGACAGGGGGCCTCCCAGCCAATCAGGAAGCCCTCAACAGGGCTATACCTTATGGGAAAGCCCATGTTCTGAGCCTTCTCAAAAGTGGAAGGCCCCCATCTTCCCTGTTGGGCTGCAGGTAAATTATCACCCATGCTCCGTAACCCATACCCATCCAATTTCCACCTTCAGCACTCCCATCCCCACCCCACTTACCTGCAGGTACCTCAATCCCTCGCGGACACTGGGAACACACGTTGTTCACAGCTCTTACTCGCTGCAGGCAATGGCCTCTGTGGAAACAGAGCAGGGGATATGTGGCTGCCTTCTCGGCCATCTTGTTTTCTAGTTTTTTTTTAAATTAGAAACAGCAAACCATGCCATTTGTTAACTTAACAAAAATGCTACTAACATCACGGAAAAGCATTCCGGAATGCAAATGGCAATAACCCCTTCAGGCGGGGTCTTTAGCAGGTGTAGTAATGCACCACCAATCAGGGTTTATTGCTTAAATACTTATGCAAAGCAACGTGTCACATTGATTTGACTGTTTGGTAGACTGGATTGATATCCTACTCTAAAATGGCTGCACAACAAGTTTCAAGGATGATGGTGCTGTGCAGAAGGAACGCCGCCAACACCAGCTGGCCTTCACTGTTCTTTTGATGTGGCAAAAGTTGGTTGTTTTTGCCTCCACTGAATTAGTGCAGAGCAAGAGCTGCACATACCTTTGAAGGCTTTGTCTGTCACGCGCTGCTGTGGAATTCACTACACTCCATTCAAGTTGTACATTTATTCTTATGTTTTTCCTTTATGTTTTGAAGGAGGCTTTGTACACATCTATGTATTGTGATCTAAGGCATCCTCATTGGGCCAACACCATTCTATCACATGTGGATACTGTTTTTGTGAATTGATAAGTGTCCTGAAACATTGTATGTTTATGGATTAAACCTCTTAAGTAAAACAATCAAGTCTGGTGTGTGACAACTAATAGGAGTGTATTTTTAGTATTTTTAGTGGGTGCAGTGACCCTGTCTACTTGGCCTTTTAAGAATTCACCCACCTGGGTAGAACAGGGCCATAACCAGTAGCCCTTTTTCTTGCTATTCTGTGTATACCATGCCGAGAATGTTGCCCAGGGCCACTGAGTCTACAAAAGAGACTTTTTCGAAGGCTTGTGAATGAACATCCCTGGATGAATTGGAGCCTGATTCAATACCATTGCGTGGGGGAACAGCAGTCCCTGAGTTGGATCCTGCAAGTTGCCAAAAACCCGTAGAAAATGTCGAATGGAAAATAACGTATGGCATAATTTTTCGAATTTCAGCAGTACAAAAATTACAGCCGAAATAACCAAACAATTATGCTATACATTCAGATTCCAGCTAACAAGGGTAGTGAGGGCTGCGGGCGTGTCCCTCGTGCCCTTGTTTGCTGTAATGTGATCAGGGGTTGCAGGGGTTTCCCCCACTCTGTCATAAATAAAGAAGTTTACAACCAAAAAAAGGACCTGTTGCACCGGTTCATGTCCACGTTAGTGGAAGGAACTGCCGTTGCAGCAGGACAGGGGAGTTGGTGGTACACAATGAATTGTGAGGCGTAAGGTAAGTAGGAGGGTGTTGTGATGTTTAACATACCATGTATTCTGTATATAGTTAATCAATCCTGATGTACATATGTTCTGTAACCTTGACTACACCTTTGTGTATGATTCCAGAATGTCAGATGGAATCATACACAACGATGTCTGATTGAAGAAGGTTGGCCTCCCGGGGGCTCCTCAAAATAAATGTACAAGTCATATCATTACTACCATTGTATTATGACTTATTTATCGAAAAAGACTTCTTAACAATTTGCGACGAGGACTTGTTAGGGAAGGAGCCCCCAGATGCAGTACAGAACAAGTTTCCTGGAATTTATTAACTGCATCAGAGAAGTTAGTGAAGCGGCCGAATCCACAGAAAAGGAGAGCGACTTCAAAAGGCAAGTGGGGATGTTGAGCGGCGCAAATCGCATGCTTAAATAGCAAAGAAAAGTAATTTAAAAGTGCTCACGGTAGATCGGCATCATATGAAAGCTGCACGAGGCTGTGGGGCCAACCGCATAGAAACATTAGAAGAAAGCACCTTCTTGCGTGCTTTGCGTGCTGCCATTTTGAGAAGTGAATGTTGTCATAACTACAGTAAACAATACGCGGCAAGCCCGTTGCAATACGCGTATGCTATGAAAGGGTTTACAGGATAATCTCAACAGCCCTGCTACTTGTGTTCATGAGCGTAGCAGTAGAAAGTACAAACATTCAGGCGAGATCAGCAAGCGATTGAATTGAAATATAGTGAATGGTGTAGTGCTGGATGCCGCCAATTGCAGACCTTGAACTGACTTTATATTTGTGCTCAAAGCAAAGGATTGAATACACAAAACATTTAATGGCACAGAATTGGATTATAAAACATATATTAAGTATCCGTTAATGTAAGTTGAAAGCAAATGAACTGGAAGAATAAATACACAGTGAAAGTTTTGGTGTAACAGAGGCATGAATGAAACCATATTCACAAAGAGAAACTATTGCAGCAATCATACACAAATGTTATAATGCACAATGAAGTCTACAATATAAAACGTTGTGACAGTGATCTAGAAGAGAAAATAATACTGAGGCATTAAGACTGTTGGGTCAGTAGGTGTACATTATGCAGAACATAGCGGTCCCAGTTACGTTTTTGGCACTACCTGGGAATCCAGTATGTCCTTGGGAGCAATGGCAGGACAATTTCCAGGTATGCCTGAGGGCAATAGGAGGATCCAAGTTTAATGATGACTTGAAGGAAGCTACGCTCCTCAACTGTATAGGTGCAGAGGCACTCAGGATTTTCAGAACCTTGGCCGATTTGGATAGTACAGAGGAAGGCTCAGGAGAATCTTCAAGTGGGGCCAGGAAATATTATACAGCAATTGCTAAACTGAATAAATATTTTGGGAATAAAACCAATATTGTTTTAGAATGTTATAGATTCTTTTCGAGAAAACAAAACAAAAGTGAAAGCATTGATGCCTATATGGCTGCTCTCAGAGGTTTGTTGGCTACATGTGTTTTCACAGGAGTGGCGGATGAATACTTGAGGGATCAACTAGTTCTACATGTAGCAGATCCACGCATCCAACAGCGATTGTGGCAGGCAAAGAATCCTACGTTAGAACAAGCAATTGAGATAGCCAGGTCCATTGAACTTGGTGAAAAGTGCATGAAAGAGGTCCAGAATAAGATGGAGAATGCGGAAATAAAGTCAGTTCGAGAAATGAATGATGGACAATATGGCAAGGGTGAAGAGGATTTGATTGCCGTAGTCAAGAGAATAGTCAAGTGTGATATTGATAGTGGATCGAGACAAGAAAAAGACAATGCGTATAGAATGGCTAACAAGTGTTTTAAATGTGGCTGGTATAGACATGTAAATGCAGAGAAAGACTGCCCAGCTCTATCGGCTGAGTGTTATAAATGCAGACTAATAGGTCATTTTGGCAAAGTGTGTCGCAACAAGAGAGGAAGAGGAAGATTTAATTCTCGATATGTGAGGAATGCTGGTTGTTATGGTAGAGGTAGAGGTGCTGCCATGACTAGTATAAAAGATTTAGAAGAAATTGGTGGCCCAAGTAGTCTTTTGGCAATTTCATATAAATTTGAAGATGAAGTACAAATACTTGCTTTCACACCTAACAAAGGCAGTCTGGGTCCTTGGGTGCCAATGGAAAAGAATGAAATAACATTACAAGTTATGGTGGATACATGCTCTCCAGATACCATGGTGGATGTAGAAACATATGTGAATGTTCTATAAAAAAAAATGGAGGATTTGCAATTGACCAAAATAAAGACAACTGGTTATGGAAAGACACCTATCAATATTATTGGATATGCGTCAGTACACTTGAATTTTGAGGGAAGCAAGACATACTGCAGATTTTATGTTGCTGAAAATGGATTTTCCATAGTTGGATGGTGGGAACAAGCGTCATTGAAAATCAGGATACATCCAGGTGAAAATGTGCCCATTCTTTGTATCAATGAAAACAGTTGCAGCACATCGGAAAATCTAGCCAAGAGTTTTCCCAAAGTCTTAAATGATAAAATTGGAATTCTCAAGGGTTTCAAACATCGCATCATACTCAACAGAGGAGCAAATCCGGTAGTACACAAAGTGAGAAACATACCAATTGGCAGCAGAGAAGCATTAAAGAGTGAATTAAAGAAATTGTGCATGCAAGACATCATTGAACCTATTGAAAGCGCTGAGTGGTTATCTCCCATTGTAATTGTTAAAAAGCCTGATTGATCAATCAGAATGTGTGTTGATCTAAGAGATCTGAGTGCCAACATCTGGGTGGACCGCCATCCTCTGCCAAAAATAGGAGAAATGTTGAGCATGATGAAGCCGGCGAAATATTTCACAACACTAGATCTATCATCAGCATATCACCAGGTTGTGTTAGATGAGGAGTCTAGGCATTTAACATTGTTTATAATGCCATTGGGAGCATTCAGATATAAAAGAATGCCTTTTTGAGTGGCTTCGGCAGCCGCCGTGTTTCAAAGACTAATGCATCACTTGTTTGACGGTCTCCAGGGAGTGCATTATTTCCAGGATGACATTTTGATATCTGCAATGTCCGAAGAAGAGCATGATGCAAAGTTGTTAGGTGTGCTGGAAGCTATACAGCAAAAAGGCATGACACTTAAGATTGAGAAGTGCAAGATAAAGAGGAATGAAGTGACTTACTTGGGTCATCGCATAAATGCAGATGGCATAAAGCCTAAAGAATCATTGGTTGACACCATTCTTAAGATTCCTGATCCCATCAATAAAGATCAACTTCGAAGTTTTTTACGGTTGACGGAATAGTATTCTAAATTTGTGGATCATTATTCTCATAGAACTGAACAGATGAGAAACCTCATGTGCAAAGGTGTAAAGTTTAATTGGTCTGAAGGGTGCAAGGAGGATTTTGGAATGATCAAGTCATTAATCAATAAAGCACCAGCACTCAAAATGTTCGACTCAAGTGCCAAAACAATATCAGTGGATGCCAGTAACATAGGCCTAGGGGGTGTCTTAGAGCAAGTGCAAGGAGGTGAAGTAGTTCCCATTGCTTTTGCCTCTAGCACATTTAGTGGGGCTGAAAAAAATATTCGACCATTGAAAAGGAGGCTCTGGGGGTCAAATGGATCTTAGAACACTACAAAGGACTCATTTGGGGCATACCTGTTGATATCAAGACGGATCACAAGCCACTTATTCATGTTTTGAACTCAAAGAATCCTCACATGACATCCCCGCGTATAAGGAGGTGGACGTTGATTATGATGCAGTACAATGTCAATATAAAATATACCTCTTGGAGAACAAATGTAGTGGCAGATTGTTTTTCTCGCCTACCATGTGACAGTAACACAAATGAGGGTGAGGACCATGATGAACTGACAGATGATCAAAACATGGAATGTATAATTGCACATGTGCATCCAAGTTTTTCAAAAGATGAATGGATCGAAGCTAGAGAACAGGACCCTGAACAAAGACTGTTGAGAAAAGCTATTGAGAATGGCTGGAAAGATATTGAGGAGAATATCAAATCCTGGGAAAAATGAAAAGATGAATTGACAAGTGACAATGCGTGTATTTATAGAGGAGATCAGATAATACCTCCAGCAAGCATGAGGGAGACAATTATGAACATTGCACATGAAGGTCATGTGGGTAGAAATCTAACGAAAAGAAGAGTGAGAGAAGCTCACTGGTGGCCCAACATGTGGGGTGAATTGGAGACTCTAGTCAGAGATTGTACTATGTGTGCAGTAAGTGATAAAGGAAAATCAACACATATCACACCATTGCAAACAGTGGAAGTTCCCAGTACAGTTTGGACGAAACTGGCAATTGATATAGCTGGACTGTATGAAACCTTAGAACCACAAAAAGTTTACTTTATTGTATTAGTTGACTATGCATCCAAATGGGTGGAATGTGGAATTATTGAAGAATCAATATCAGCTATGAAGGTAATGAAGTTTTTAGAAAAAATATTTAACAGGGAAGGTAAGCCGCAGGAATTAATATCTGACAATGGAACTCAATTTATGTCACAAGAAATTCAAACATGTTTGAAGGAGAGAGCCATTAAGCATAATACTACAGCCTTATACCATCCCATGGGGAATGGATTAGTAGAAAGAATGAATCGTTTCATAAAGGGTATTATTCAGTTAGCCATTATTAACAATTTACCGTGGAAAGAGACACTCAAGGAAGCACTCAACACGTATAAAGTTACCCCGCATTCTGTAACTGAGGAGGAGCCATTTACCTTAATGAGAGGAAGGATTGCTACAAACAGACTTAGACCTGCCTGGATAACAAAAAGGAGGAACAAGGAAATAAATTTGCAAGAAATTGTCAACAAAGTAAAAAGAAAACAAGAAGAATACAAAAATTATTATGATAAACAAAATCACGTTCAAGACAGTAAAATTGAGAAAGATGACTGGGATGGAGTGAAAGAACCCAAATGTGTGATGAAAGGAGAATCTAGATTTCGCCCTCCTCAAAGAGTAATAGAGTGTTTTTAAAAGTCTGTAATTTTAGAAGACGGAAAGAAATGGTCGTGTGATGATGTAATCTTAGCAAAGGAGGAGGAGGTATTGAGAAATGAAAAAGAACAAAATATAAATGGAGAGATGTTTAAAGACAAGTCTAATGACTCAAGATTTATGAACAATAAGAAGTCAAAAAATAGATAACCACATGAGAAAACAATGGAGGATATCCATTCATCCTCAAGATCCAGGAAAAGGGTGTGGAACTATAAACTAATGTATATTATTGAAATCTTTCGTGGAATGAAATCCTTGGACACATGGAAAAAAAAATCTTTCGTGTCCATATTCATTAATGCATACATCTATCCATTTGATGGTTTCCATTTTAGAAAAAGAAAAATTCACATGTGTTGTTACACTGTTTTAAATTTATTGATAGTAACCAAATTGTATACACAAACCTTTTTGTTTAATTAATTATAGAGGGGAAGATGTGGTGATGTTTAACATATCATGTATTTTTTATATAGTTAATCAATCCTGATGTACATATGTTCTGTAACCTTGACTACACCTTCGTGTATGATTCCAGAATGTCAGATGGAATCATACACGAAGATGTCTGATTGAAGAAGGTTGGCCTCCCGGGGGCTCCTCCCAATAAACTTACAAGTCATATCATTACTACCATTGTATTATGACTTATTTATCGAAAAATACTTCTTAACAGAGGGGTCGGAGGGCAGATTAGTGAGGGAGACTGAGGAACGTGAAAATGTCGAAAGGGAAATGCGGGTACAAAACCTTTGGTTTTTCCTCCCACTGACTTTCCCCTTTTGACATTTTCACGTGTATGCCAAGTGTCACAATCACCTTTGTGTGCACCCCCTGAGTGTGCAACGGGTGCATTCTGTCTTCATGCACCCCTTTTTTTTGTTTAAGTAAGTGTGTTGTAGCCTGTTTATCCTGTCTGCCTGTGCTGGATGGAATGTGGAGTAGTGACGGACGCGCACGCGCGCGCCTCTGTGTGTCAGTGTCAGAGAGGCTGTGGAGTCTACTTGCCAGTGTTCAGTACCTGTGTTCTATGCTTGCTCGTTGGTCATGTGGGGCTTCCCATCCTGGGCGCCGGAAGCTTTTTGTGTCGGCACTATACCCAGGTTCGACTTCCCACCTACCTGCCTCCCGGCATAATACTTGATCCGGAACAGACACCCACCTACAGACGCTCCCTGCGTGATTTCAATGAGGACCCAGAATTGAATATTACACGTCACCCTAGTTGCTTTCAGCCTTTCCTTTTTTGATTAGTTTTCTAATCCTTCCCCTATCTGAAACAATGCGGCCTCCTCCTGGGCACAAACAGCCATCTCAGAGGGCCATCTCGCACTATCCAACAGTGAGAAGGTAGGGGCTTTGTGTTGCTGGAGCCGTGGTTCGGCATTGTGATGTCACTAGTCAATTGTAATTAGTTAGCAGAGCTGGCCTTTAAGTCAAGTAATTTTCTAATTACTAGTGAGATGGTGACAGTGCGCTGTACACATATCCTTTAACATAACATAACATCATGTTTCCATAAGTGATGGTTTTGCTTCACCCATATTCTTTCACATACTGTGAATAGGCATATTAATTTCTCACCTTCGTGTCCCCAAATGCAAAAGTGTTATAAAAAAAACTCTCACTGCGTTTGTGCGATAGCCTCTGAAGTGACCTCTTCGCGCATGCTAGGTTTATCTGTGCAAAAGAGCAGTGCGTGATTCTGCCGGCCGAAGCATCCCTGGCCGGTGGATGAGCTGTAATCCCGTCTTAATCGCAGCAGGCTATATTAAACGAAAAACAGCAGGTCTGGGTCTTGCAGGAGATTAGCCCTGACCTCACCGAGATCAGATTGACTGAGTAATCAGGTGTACTTAAATTGTGACCGCAGGGCCTTCTGGGTAATGCGCATCAAGTCAAGCGGAAGACACCTATCGCTCTCTCTGAGTTCTCACAGGCCCAGGATCAATCACCTGACAGCACGTTGTGGCGCGCTACTGAAACGCTACTCAATTACATGACACCACGTCTTTTTTATTTTCATCACTGTCCTGGCTCGTGAAGACAGTCTGTCTATCCCCGTCATTCTTCTAAGCCCTAATATTATTATTAGATCCTGCATCACGCAATTCGGTGCATGTACAGGTGTACCTTCCCCGTGGTCTTCCATTTCTTTTTTGCGGTCCTGTGGACATAGCTCTCAACCATTTGCCTCGCAAAGGCGGGTGAAATCACCCGATTTTGTTTTTGGCGGGTGAGATGCCCATTGGAATGAATGGGAGTGCAGGAGGCTTGGCGGGTGAGTCAGCCCTTTGCAAGGCGGGTGACACCCGCCAAAAGCGGGTGAGTTGAGAGCTATGTGTGGACAGTGCTTTTTTGGTGAGGCTTGCTGGTCCACGTGGAACTGTTCACCACCCCAGCAGGGGCCTGCCATAGCTGTCAACCATTTGTGTTGCAAAGGTGGGTGAAATCACCCGATTTTGTTTTTGGCGGGTGAGACGCCCATTGGAATCAATGGGCGTGCCGGAGGCTTGGCGCGTGAGTCAGCCCTTTACAAGGCGGGTGACACCCGCCAAAAGCGTGTGAGTTGAGAGCTATGGGGCCTGCCCACTGCAAAACCCTCATGGTGTCATGAGCAGCAGCAAGTATGACCCATTTGGATACACAATGGGAGGTTGAGTATGGCTCTCTCCTGTTTTTTTACGCACATGCAATGTAATCTACCCATGATCGCGATATACGTAATCTGCACATTGTTGTGACATCAAACATGGCCAGCCCACCTTAAGGAGAGAACCACCTTAGGGGAAGAAGAGGAAGCCAAGGACAGAGGGAGGAAGAGGAGTAGAGCCCAAGAACAGAAACCTGCACAGGGAAATAAAAGATGGTCAGAGATCTCCCCATCGCTGTGTGTTTATATGAATGGTGTGTGTGGCCCAGAGCACTGGACACCAGTGAAGAGAGACCCAACCAAACGCAACACGCATGCGCACCAGAAATCAACATTAATTTTATTTTGAGGTAACTGCTTATCCAAAATTCACCAAACCTGGAAAAGGGCTGGAATGCAGCCAGACGTGGGGCAGTAGAGTGTTTTGATCTGGTGAGCGGTGAAACACGCTGCAGCCTGATACGTTCTGATATTTTTTACTGCTGAAATAACTGAGCTAGACCTACCTGCAGAGGAATGGGAAATGCGAGAAATAGTCTTTAGTCCTTGTTCCAGATAAATGATAAAGATGTACTGTTTAGTGCTGCAGGGATGCCAGGGACTTTTATTGGTTAAGCAGGGCTCTTTGTCCTTAAGAAGAAACATGTAATGATACAGCTGGTTCCTTGAGGATGAAGACACATGATTATTATTATGAGGGTATTTATTGAGCATGGACCTAGCTTCGGGAAGCAATAACGCGCTTCCAGATATGGGGTAAGGACACAGTGAAGGAAGCAGAGATACAAGGAAGCGGGCAACTAACAACAGGGGAGCGAGCAGCTATCAACGGGGGAGCGGGCGGGCAGGTAAGGGGGTTTATAGTCATAATTTAGAAAACAATAATGTCGAAAGTCATTTTTTAGAGAAAAAAAATGTCAAAAATAAATGTCGAATTTATTTTTCAATACTTTTTTTTTTTAAATGGGGGGGTTCCCCCCAAACCCCCCTTTTTTGTTTTTAATTTTACCCATTTTTTATACTTACCAAAGCCAAAAAATACATATAAATAAAAAAATAATACATTCGACATTTTTTTTTTTTCGACATTATTTTTTCGACATTTTTGCCATTCGACATTATTTCTTCTAAATTATGACTGACCACCCAGGTAAGGGATCTACAAGCAACTAAGGGAGGAAACAGGGGGCAAGCAGATCACCCCATCTTAGCTTAAGTGGGAGTGGAGGAAGTGTGGACCTAGGTGTTAGGGAGGAACCATTGCTTCAAGAGGAGTGTCTTGAGCCCATTCCTGAAATGTAGGAATGAGGGAGAGAATCTGGCGTTGATGGAGAGGAGGTTCGAGAGTCTTGGGGCTTAGACAAAGAAAACCTACCTCAGTTCTTTTCACCCTGCACTGGCAGAGTTCTAGTATGCACATGACTTTATTTCATTACATTTGCCTACAAATGTGTTCATACAAAAGGAAAAGTGTTTTTATCTCAAAATGGCAGCCCATCTGTGCAGTCCGTCTGTTGATCATGGAAACATTGCACTTCCCAGCTAGTATAAGCAGGCCGAACATGCAGGAGACAGGTTGCAGAGGGTTGTGTGGGTTTTACTTTATACCAGAAGAGTGAAAAAGTAGCAGTGTGAAGTAGGGGGCATGAAAAAAGTAGCAAGGCATTTTTTAAGGACGTTTGGTCGCAAGAGCATTTATTTATCGCTGAAATGACTTTATCTTGCATTAATCTTGCATTAATCAACTAACGAGATGTGAGAACTCTCCGTCGATTGCAAGGCTATGGCATTGTTTCCCTTTGTAGTCTGTAAGGGCCGGCAATTCATATATAATTCTATTCGTCCACTTTGGAGAGGCAACAAGTGGAAGATACAAGGAATAATTGCAGTCAGTGAAGTGCATTCTGGTAAAGTGAGTCTTTAACAGTGAAAAAGTAAGGATCATGAAATTAATGGGGTAATTCATAGAATTCAGCACACAAGTGGTGCACGCGGCTGGCGCACAGTGTGCGTGTGCGGCAGTCTGCACCAGCCGCGTGCGCCAAAATCCATTTCCGCGCACAGCGTATTCATGGATTTAAACATCCATAACCAGCCGTTGCGCAGAGTGGCGCAGCGACCCTACAGAAGCGCCAGTTACACCCCCAACCCCTCCCAGTGCATCATGAACAGCGCACAAATCCCGTACATGGCGCACAGGCCAGTGGACCAGCATACAGCCCCCCCAACCACAAATACGCCTGTAAAACTCCCCACACACCCCTCCGAATACACGTACCCCGCTGAGCGGGGAGAATCACATGCGATTGGCCCTGTGCGAGCGGGGTACGTGTATTACGGGGGTACGTGGGGAGAATCACACGAGATTGGCCCTGTGCAAGTGGGGTACGTGTATTTCGGGGGTGCGCAGGAAGTTTTTCCCGCGATTGACGTTGTGCAAGCAGGGTACGTGTATTACGGGGGGGGCCCGGGGAGAATCACACGCGATTGGCCCTGTGCGAGCGGGGTACGTGTATTTCGGGGGTGCGCAGGGAAAAACACATGCGATTGGCCCTGTGCGAGCGGTGTACATGTATTTCGGGGGTGCGTGGGAAGTTTTACCCGCAATTGGCCTTGTGCGAGCGGGGTACGTGTATTACGGGGGTGTGCGGGGAGAATCACATGCGATTGGCCCTGTGCGAGTGGGGTACATGTATTTCGGGGGTGCACGCGGAGATTCTCACACGATTGGCCCTGTGCGAGCGGGTTACGTGTATTTCGGGGGTGCGCAGGAATTTTTACCCGTGATTGGCATTGTGCGAGCGGGGTACGTGTATTACGGAGGTGCGCGGGAAGTTTTACCCGCGATTGGCCCTGTGCGAGTGGGGTACATGTATTACGGGGGTGCGCGGGAAGTTTTACCTGTGATTGGCCCTGTGCGAGCGGGGTACGTGTATTTCGGGGGTGCCCCAATGATTTTTTAGTGTGTGTCCTCCCAGGTGTGCCCTCTCCCCCCTCCCCAGGGCCTGCAGGCAGACCACAACACAAGGGAACACACTGCACCCCTTGCCATGCCCCACAGGCAGCCCATCCACCCTAGCGAAGCCCCCCAGCCAGCCCACATGTCACCACGCACAAGTGACCACCGACACATGTCCCCCAGCACCCCATCCACCCAGCATTGAGGGTCAGGCCCCAACTCATGTTCCCCAGCACCCCCATCCACCCAGCATTGACGGGCACCTGCCAGCAGGCCCTGACTCATGTTCCCCAGCACCCCCATCCACCCAGCATTGACGGGCACCTGCCAGCAGGCCCCAACTCATCTTCCCCAGCACCCCCATCCACATGAATTGAGAGTCAGGCCTGACTCATGTCCCCCAGCACCCCCATCCACCCAGCATTTACGGGCACCTGCCAGCAGGCCCCGACTCATGTTCCCCAGCACCCCCATCCACCCAGCTTTGACGGGCACCTGCCAGCAGGCCCCGACTTATGTCTCCCAGCACCCCCACCCCCCCAGCATTGACGGGCACCTGCCAGCAGGCCCCGACTCATGTCCCCCAGCTCCCCCACCCCCAGCATTGATGGGCATCTGCCAGCTGGCCCCGACTCATGTTCCCCAGCACCCCCATCCACCCAGCATTGACGGGCACCTGCCAGCAGGCCCCGACTCATGTTCCCCAGCACCCCCATTCACCCAACATTGAGGGTCAGAGCCCAACTCATGTCCCCCAGCACCCCCCATCCACCCATCATTGACGGGCACCTTCCAGCAGGCCCCGACTCATGTCCCCCAGCACCCCCACCCCCGCAGCATTGACAGGCACCTGCCAGCAGGCCCCGACCTATGTTCCCCAGCACCCCATCCACTCAGCATTGACGGGCACCTGCCAGCAGGCCCCGACTCATGACCCCCTGCAACACGACATGAAGCTGCACAATCACGGGCCTCATTTGCACCAAAATACCACAGCACGCCACACCAGTTTTGACATGCAATGATTTTACCAATCCACCACACACTGACATGCCTATGTCATGACACAAATCAAAAGTCAACCATGTACATCAACACATGTCCATCACACACACACACTGGTTGCCATAGATCGTGTAAACCCACATTTTGACATGCATGAACCCAATGTGCGAATCCCACACATGGAAGTAAAATATCAAAATGTATTATGAACAAAATCAATGTAATGAAATGAAAGCATAAAACAAATTAAAAACATGAAATGAAATGCATGTCCAAAAATATGAAAAAGCAAATGTAGAACCAATCCAAAGAAATTCTAAAGAAAAATGGTCCAAACTCTCCGTCCACCAAAACAAATCCAAAGGAAACATAAAATTTAAAATCCATTGCTCCATGGTGAAATCCAAAGAAAATGTACACATAAATCCAATGTCCAACTATGTACAAGTAATTTTCAAAGGGTCCATGAGCCCAACAAAAGAAATGAAACCTATCAAAGAAACTACCTAAGAAATAACTATATACAAAAGTGTGGGGCATAGTCCAATCACCACAAAAAAAAGGAAAACGAAAATGAAACCTAACACTAAAAACTATTTACAATGGCGGCGGGATAGTCCGACGGCTCACTTTCTGATGTCCCGGGCCAGGGCATCATCGAACTCCTGCTCAATGTCCTGGAGGCGGTCCTCTTCCATGGCCCTGAGGCTTCGCAGGGACGATGCCATGTAGGACTCCAACTCCCTGCGAATAGCCTCGAGGCACTCGGCCCGCCTCAGTGCCCTCCGCATGGAGTTCTCCGCCCTGACGATTGTGAGCCATGCCTCTTCCGCCCGCTGCCGCTCCGCACCTATGGCCTGGCCCAACTGCTGCCACACGGAAGACACTCCAAATCCTGGGTCCTCCTGCCCTCTGGCCGATGCCTGCCCCTCGGATGTTAATGGCCCCGAGCCATCGTCGCTCCCACCTTGATGCTGCTGTGCCTGTGCCCTGCCTTCTGCTGCCTGCACGTCCTCCTCTGGCTGGGGTGCAGTTCTTGTAGTGGCCACCCCTGCTGGACGTCCGACTCCCGACTGTGGCAGGGATGTGTCCTCCACCAGCCTGGCCGCTGGGTCAGAGACAGCTCCACAGGGTACCCAGGTGATAGATGGGTGGGAAGATGACATGGAGGACGACTGGGGCGTAGGGGGTTCAGGTGAGGAGGGGGTCGGAAGAAGGTCCAGCACACAGAGGAATCCAGCACTGGTGACACGTCCCAGCATGTCAACGCGGTCAAAGGGGCATCTGAGATGACGTGCAGTGTCTTCACGAAAACACTGCAGGTCAGCTTGCATGCCCCGTTGACGCAACGCTATCCCAGCCAGGTCAGGCTCAACCCGGTCCCGGATTGCCACGTCCGCAGGGAAAGGAAGGCCAGTTGTTGTGTGCTCATCCCCTCCCTGAAAATGGGTCTGGACGTCGGCATCCCTGCTGGTGCGGGATGATGCAGTCACAGGATCGGGGACAGGATTACGCACAGGCACCTCCGCGGCGGCCTGTGCTGCCTCCTATCCCTGCCCCTGCACTGCACCACTAGCACCAGTGGAATCCCCACCTCCAGACCCCGTGTGTGTCCCATCCACGGCCTCCTCCTCCACCAAACCCCCCACCAACCTGGATGACTTCTTGCCATCTTCCTCTGTTGGACCCTGTGGGGTCTCACCTGCCCCTTCTGCTGCAGAGGAGTCCACCTCCGACCTCTGCCTCTTGGACCTACCCTCGGCAGCTGCGGTCTGGGACGCAGCACCAGACTCCTCACTCCCGACAAGATGACAACCTGGGAGGGGAGCCGGGCCTTGCGTCTCTGGCTGGTGGTGCGATCCCTGCCGCTTTGCTCCACAGCACCCTCTGCGCCCTCTTCATCAGTTGACGCTGCAGGCAGGGAGAGATAGAACACAGGCATCAGGGCACTGTACAATGGACTGATACACACATGACAGTTGTACATGAGTGACAGTGTCAAACTTCAGACACGGTATCGCACTCCCCAACACACATGTCATTTTAACTCACACACATGAGCAAATCAACAGGAATGTTGCACCAGGCAGCACCATCCATACACAAACAACAGCACGAGCAGCCGAAGGTGAGCCTGACATCACATGCAACACGGGGAGTGCATAACACATGCACACACGCTACCGGACCAACATGCATCTGTACATCTGCACCACTGCAGTGATAATGTCACCATCCATGTCACAACTGGCAATCAGCCACCTACATGTCAGTGTCACATGCATCCATGTTGCATCACAGTTGCACACTTGTCAAATACACACACATGCACATGTACATAGTGCAGATACATGCAGCAGGGACCAGCATCCATGTGTGACACCACAACCATGCCACAGTACATGCACATAATATTCACATGTGTGCACCCACACATACATTTGCCCAGCATGCTTGCCAACACATACACCATCGATGTGTCTCACACATGAGAGGAATCACATGTGGCAGGTTCACGTCCCTGTACATACGCATCCATACATGGCCCTACATAGACACATGTTAAACCTGCACACTCCTGGCACACCACAACACGCACAGCGTCCAATCAGTAGGCATGTTCACTTACCGCTTGACTCCAGATGGGTCTGCCTCTCAAGGACCTGGATGTGGAGCGCTGGGCGTATACGTTCCAGGACCCTCATTTGGATGGTGGATAGGTGGACCCAGCCCCCCTTGGCATCCGCTGCCTTCAAGAGGCGCTGGGCCTTGTTGAGGGTCCTGGACCTGAAGTCCTCCCAGCGCTTCCGGACGTGTGGAATGTTGTGGACTGCCACCCCCTCCTCATTGATGGCAGTCACGATGCCCATCCAGATCCTCTTCCGTCCTTCATTGTCGGCGCGTGAACTTCCAAAGAGGGCATCATACTGCCCCAGGACGTGCTCCACCAGGACACCAACTTCATTGGCACTGAAGCTGGTGGCCCTCTGCCTCTCTGCCTGGGGATTGCCAGTGGTGCCAGATGGTGTAGTGTCCAACATGGCAACCCCAGAGGCAGGTGTGGGTGGGCAACTGGGTCCTGGAGCTGGGCTGTGGAGCGATGGTATCCCAATCGGGAGTCTTCAGTTCCAGCAGGGGTGGTCACAGCAACTGCACCCCTGGCTGATGTGCAGGCACCAAATAGCAGGGCACGTGGGCAGCAGGCAGGCAGGCAGCAGCAGATGGCAGGTGGGAGCGTGCTTGGGGCTCTGGGAGGGCAAGAATATGGCCTTCTAGGCAGGAGCGTGGTCTTCCGTGTGTTGTTGCGTGGCCAGCTTGATACGGAGTGAATTGGCATGTGAAAAAAGTGCACGTCAGCGTGAAATTCAAGGAAAGGCCCTTAGCGCGTAAGCGCGTCTGTGACGTTACACGCGCGGGCGTTCCCCACAACACGGGTGCATAGTGAATCAGCACATGAGAAAACTGCACATCACCATGCTATTGGAGGAAAGGGCCTTAGCGCGTAAGCGCCTAAGTGACGTTGCACGTGTGGGCTGGTTTAAAAGGTACGAGTATGACGCTATTTTCTTGTACGTGCTTTTTGTGGAGCGCGAGCAGGTGATTCTTGTACTTCTTGTCGGTTCACACGCGATTACTTCACAACGTTTCCAGTTCGTACACCCTGTTTCCTCAGACTGCGTTCTTTTCTTCTTTTGGCGGGGGCGTTGCCAACGCTCACACGTGCATCTTTTTCACATTCTTTTTCAAGGCAGACGGTGAGTTGCGGACGTATTTTCCAACTGTGGTTGCTCCTGTGTGTCGTGTATCCCTTCAGAGGTCATTGTAGGCTGTGTGTAACGCATACGCTTATTTTTGTGTTTCTGGGTGCCACAGCATAGTGCGGGTTCATTTTTCCACGCACGTGGTCTACCAGGGGTTGCATGCATGTGTACTTTTGTTTTTGGGGTGCCTGTACGTTGCGTGACCCGTCATATTCCCCCAGGGGTCACAGCAGCCTTGCTAGAGCACTAGGGTACGAATTCCATCTAGTACCCTACCCCTTTCACCCCAATTGCCCAGGACAATTGTTTACTGCAACTCCCATACGCACAACATCAGTGCCATGGTTGGGAGGTGACCAAGCAGTAAGGGAGGCAAAGGTGGCCGAGCTCAAAGAGGTGGGCGTGGTGGGTGCGGTAGGGGACGTGGCCAGGATTTGCAGGGTGCCCTTAGAGTCCAATGTGTGGAGGACCAATCAGGGCCACCAATGCCCCCCCCAATGGTTGTGGGAAATGTAGCTGACACCATCCCAGCTCAGCCCTTGCTGAACCGGCCCATTTTATCAAATGAACCGGCACAGAATGACTCCCAGGCTAACTTCCAGGTCACCAAGTCTAAGCCACGTGTAGCGGTGAAAGTGGCTGTCACCAGGCCACGTGGATCTGGGGCAGCAATGTCATCTGCTGCCCCAGGTAGCCAGGGTGAGGAGGCTGCAGGGGCAGCTGTAGCTCAATCCACCCCAGCTCCGAGTCTCCCAGCCGGGACAGTGTCGGTCCAGGTCCATCACACCGACGTTTGCCCTGCCAACATCACCCTGCAGCCAATGCCTGCACCAAGACCTTTGGTCATTGTGCCTTTACAGGCTTCAAGTACCCAGTCCACATGCGCTTCTGTTCCTGCTAACCAGAGCGGCGTAAGCCACTCAGGATCCGCACCACCTTCCAAGAAGAAGAAGGGTGCTCTTGCACTACAGGCTGGAACTCCAGACACGGCTACACACTCCGGCACATCAAGGAAGACTAGCTTCAATGATGCCTAACTTGATGCACTTGTGGCCCATGTGTTGGCACATAGCCGCAAAATGGTGGTGACTGCAGGCTGCAAGACTATGGGCCTCATTCCGAGTTGGGTGGTAAGGGAAAAATGATGCCGGTAAAGGAATACCGGCATCGTTTCCCGTTACGGCCCATTCTGACCCACCAGACCATTATTTACGGCGTCGTAAAGTACGATGCCGTAAATAGCGGTTTAGTGGCGCGCGCCCGACACGCCATGCCATAATTAGCGGCATGGCGTAAACCGGAGCTGATCCCAAGTAAAGCGGACATGGAAAAAACGGCCTCCACAAGACCGCAAAGTACCTCACCGCCAGGGAGTAAATACCGGCATCGCTGAGAAGGTGTTAAGGACCCTGAGCAGTGTTTCCAAGAGGAACAGGTGCACTCAATCAGCACAGGTGGAGGCAATGGAGTCTGGCACAGCACAAAAGGAGCACAACCACACACCACACCCCCTCCCACACCAAGATGATACCAATTGTAGCAGCATTCCTGGAGCTGGAGGCCCTGCTTGCAAGGCAGCAACTACAACAACAGCAACTACAACAACCACAACCCCCACCACAGAGGATACACAGGAGGAGAAGGAGGGTGAGACAGGCCCAGCATGCCCTACCGGTGCAGCCACCAGTACCACGCCGGCAGCCCCCAATCCCCCGCATCAGAGCCACCCCCTTCAACCTCACACAAGAGCAGATCCACACCCTGTACCGGCTTGACTGGGACACCATTACCATCATAGTGGACATGATACATGATGATACAGTGAGCCGCATAGAAATCCGCACTGCCATCCCCCCTCTACTGAAGGTAGTGTCTGTGCTCCACTTCCTCGCCACAGGCAGCTACCAGCATACAGTGGGGCACATGCATGGCATTACACAGCCCATATTTTCACGGATACTCAAACAAGTGCTGGATGCCCTCCTCACCCACAAAAGGGAATACATATCCCTACCCCGTACTCCCCAGGAAATATATGACACCAAAGCTGCCTTCCATGCCTGGCAGGCATGCCAAATTGCATAGGTGCCATCGACTGCACCCACGTGGAATTAGTGGTCCCGCATGCCATGGAGGTGCCGTATTGCAACCGCAAGCAATACCACTCCATCAACGTCCAGATGGTGTGTAATGCCAGTAAAGCCATCACACATTGCAATGCCCGATACCCCGGATCAACTCATGACTCCTTGGTCCTGCGGAACTCAACACTACCACGCTACATGGTGCGACATGCCGGAGAACGTGCCTGGCTGCTTGGTGAGTAACCTGAATGGGCCATGCCAGTGCATTGGGGCTGTGAGTAGGTTGCCTGCATACTCCACCTGGGTGGGAAAGGGTGGGGGGTGCATACTCCACCTGGGTGGGAAAGGGGGGGATGCATACCCCACCTGGGTGGGAAAGGGGGGGGTGCACACCCCACCTGGGTGGGAAAGGGGGGGATGCATACCCCACCTGGGTGGGAAAGGGGGGGATGCACACTCATCCCAGTAATCATCTGCGGCCATGTAAAACTAGTACAATTCTCCACCATGAATGCACACACAATTACCTCCTTTCCACTTCCATGCAGGTGATGCTGGCTACCCTCTAAAGCAGTGGCTCATGACCCCGGTCCGCAACCCACAGAACAGGCACGAGGAGGACTACAACAGATCCCATACCCGTACACGGGTGGTGATAGAGCAGACCTTCGGCCTGTTGAAGGCACGATTTCGTTGCCTCAGCCGGTCTGGTGGGGCACTCATCTACAGCCACAAGAAGGTGTCCAAGATCACCATGGCATGTGTAATGCTACACAACATGTGCATCCGTCGGAACGTGCCACTGCCCCCTGACGTGGAACTGCTACCACCAGATGATGATGAGGGTGAGGAGGAAGGAATGGCAGGACAGCAGCACGGTGCCGATGCACAGGAGCGACGTTCAGTGTGTCAATCATTGATTGGACAATATTTCTGACTCACAAGTCAGCTGAGGGTGTGAGGGTGAGAGGACATTGGGCACTGGGTGTGGGGATACATGTACACCATGCAATGTGCGACATCAAAAGACACAAGCAAAATGAGCAATGTCCACTCTGTTTTTTGGGAATGAACAACCAGTGTATTCAACATTTATGTAGGAACGTGTACAACAAAACCACCACCCTCACCACCCTCCCCCTTCCCCCCCAACTCCCACACACACCCTCACTCCCCTCCCCCTCCCCCCCAACTCCCACACACACCCTCACCCCCCTCACTCTCCCCCCCCAACTCCCACACACACCCTCACCCCCCTCCCCCCAACTCCCACACACACCCTCACCCCCTTCCCCCTCCCCCCACAACAACCCTACAATAGTCCCATCAGTGCAACATAGGCCACTTGTGTGTGGCAGTATGGTCATTGTGTGCTTCCAGAGCCAGGGGTATCCATGTTCTGGCGGCGGAGTGTGCGCATTGACCGACGGACAGGGCTGGTCTGCGTGGAGGAGCACTGTGAGGGTGGGCACTCCCACTGGGGCTGTGGTATGGGGGGGTGCTGCCTCCAGGACATCAGCGATCCGGCCCAGCACCTCACAGAGCCGGTTTGTGTTGGCAGTGATGACTTCGCCCAGGGCCTGCAGGTCATTGTGCCACTCCGACCTGGATTCACGGTTGTCCCGGATGAAGTCCTCAATCAGGCCCGTGAGGCGCTGGGAGTGCAATCCATCCATGGCCGGTGTGGCAGATGTGCTAGGCAGCCGTGGTGTTGAGCCTGCAGCCCTTTCGGGGCTTTCTGCAGGGGAGGTGGATCCAGGACTGGCAGGTGGTGCTCCTTGGCCTGTGAGGCCTGGGGTGTCACTCTCCCCGGAGTCGCTGTGTGCAACTTGACTGTAGGATGGGGTGTCTGGGCTGTGCACGATGTCATGGGGCTCCTCCACGTCGGATACGGGAACTGATGTCGGGCTATGTGGCTCCTCGGGAAGGCACATGGCAGCATTCTCCCCTGCCACACTGGACTCCTCTGAGTGCACCGTGGGGCATGTCTCCGTCGGCAGTGCAGGCATGGGTAGGGGTGTGGGTGTGGGTTGTGCAGCCTCCATGGGGGTTGCTGGTGCAGGTGGTGTTGCCTGTGCCTTCTTCCTTCCTGCAGGTTTACGCTGTCCCCTGGCTGTGCCCCTGGAGGTACAGGGCTGTGTGGCTTCCTGGCCCTCACTTTCATGGCCGCTGCCTGTGGGGGGGAAGAGAGAGATGGCATGAGCTATGATTTGGGGGTCAGCATTTCTTCAAGCATGTGGTATGACAATGGGATTGCAGCGTTTTGTTGACATTTGGGTTGGGAATGGGACAGTGATGTGGGCTTGGACGGTAAATGAATGCAGGTGTCTGGGTCACTCATGTTGGTGGAGTACTGTGCTGACTCACATTGACTGCCTCTTTGTGTGCTCTGGCCAATATGGGTTGGAACCTTGCACCTGGCATCAGCCTAGTTCTTACTTGTGACGGCATGATTTGATGGGGGGGGGTTCCCATACGTGATGTGACTGCTTGCCCAGCCCTTGGCGGTGCCTTACATTGGGAATGCATTTACTATCTTCACTCATGACACTCACCTCCATCTGCGGATGACGGGGCACCGCACTCCATCTCGCCGACCCCCTCTATGGCTTCAGTGCCCATCATGTCCGCACACGTTTGCTCCCAGGGCATCATCTTGATTGGAGAAGCTGGGCCTCCTCCTGTCTCCAGGGCCTGTGTTCGGTTGGCCGATAGGATGGCCCGCACCCTGAGACGGAGGTCATCCCACCGTTTCCTGCAGTCCCTCGTCGTACGGGGGGTGTTCCCTACGGCGCTCACCCTCTGTGCCACCAAGTCCCAGATCTCCTTCTTCCTGGCAATGGTCGGCCTACGCATGTCGCTGCTGAATACTGTCTCAGCATTTGCGTGCAGGGTGTCCACCAGGACCTGGAGCTCGTCCTGCGTGAAAGGCTCCTTCCTGATGCGGGCGGCACCTTTCTTCAGTGCTTTCGGCATGATACTGGTCACTGATGGGTTTTTTGAGGGTCGAAATATACCTCCGGGTACTGTATTAAGAGGATGGCAGTGGATTGTGTTTTTAAAGATGGCCGCCGCGCTCCTTCCCGTTCCTGTGCGATGACGTAATTTCCGTATCCGTTAATTAGCGGTGACCGTAATTTACGGTCACCGCTAATAACGGACAGCGAAGCTTCGGTGGCGGTGTTGTAATGACCGTCTCGCTTCATGCCGCTAAGGGGTTTTACGGGCCCTTTAACGGTATGCCGCTAGGGGATTTACCGGCATGGCGGAAAGTTCGTGCCCGCGAAGTCGGAATGGCCTGTAAATTGCGGTGTCGTACCAGACCGGACTCGGTCTTTCCGCCATGCCGGTAAAAACCCATACTTACCGCAAAACTCGGAATGAGGCCCTATGCCTGCTCAATGTAGAGCCCACTGGCAGACCATCGTGGACCACATTAGTGCCCTTGAATTTGTGAGGCGCACAGCTGATGATTGCTACAATCGGTGGAATGACCTGAAACGCAGAGCAAAGAACAAGCTGGCTTTCAATCATGCCTCTACTCTGGTGACTGGCGGTGGATCTCCACCAGAGGACGACCAACTCACTGAACATGAGTCTGTTGCTGGAACCTTCATCACAGAGGAACAGATAGAAGGTGTGGGAGACCTACCAGATTATAACGCATTGTCCGGTGAGTGCCCATGCATGTGTGTGTAATCCATGTGTATGTTGCTTGGGTGATGTGTTCTGAATGAGTGCCAGGTGAGGGTGTGTACTCATGAGTGGCATGGGTCACCCATGTGCTTCCTCCAGCCATTCACCGGCCTTGGATTTGGGGATGACAGTATCCCTTCTAACCACAGTAGCCAATTAGCACCACATTACTGCAGTTGCCCTTGAACTGTCATCTTGCAACAACATTGTTCAAAATTTTCAGTGTTCATTCAGCCTGATTGTTTCAATCCTCCCATTTTTACACCGCATATTTCTGCCCTAATGCCACATATGTGACATGCTTCTGTCATAGATTACAACCCACAATGGCCCACATTTATTACCTTGTTATGGGAATGATTTCACCATTCAGGCTGATTGAGTAATGGCCTGCTCACATACATTTTTGGGCCCTGTATGAATGTGGGACATGACTGTTGTCTCCTGTCATGTTGAAGTGACCAACCATTGATGTATCCATCTGCCTGCCATCACTGGATAATTGAACACTGGATGTGTTGCAGTGCGTGGCACATGCGTATTTTGTCACACTATTTTGCATTTTTCATCTCATCATGTTCATCTCACATGGATGGGTGACAGTACTCATTCACTAACATATGGCTGTAGTTGTCAAATGTACCATGGCTATGCTACGTGCCATCTGTGTGCTGGCATGTGTCATGTATGTGTATTGGACATGCCACTCACACGATAATGTGTGATTCCAGGGCTATCCAGCATGCAACAAATGTGTTGCTTTTCTATCTTGGAGTCCTCAGTGTCTGCTTTTTGCCTCCCCTTCCAACTCATTGACAGTGCATGCATGCCAGGGTCATAGGGCCTCATTACACGGACGGCGGTAAGGGTTAACGGTCACCGTTAATGGCAACGGTGACCGTTAACCCTTACCGCCATACTACGAGGTCCCTTTGCGGGTTGGAGGATTTAACGCCTGCTTCTTGCAGGCGTTAAAATCCAACCCGCTAAGGGACCTCGGAGCTAATTACGGCACCGCAAAATTGCGGTGGCGTAATTAGCACCTTCCCCATTTCCATAGAGCCCTATGGGGCAGAAATGGGAATGGGGAAGGGCAATGGCGGAAAGGGGATTTACCGCCCCTCCAACCTTGGAATGGGGCGGTAAATCCCCTTTCCGCCAAGGCGGTGCCGGTATTTTACCGGCATGAGCCATGGCGCTAATACCGCCATGGCTCACCGCCTACCGTGTAATGAGGCCCATAGTCATGTAGGACATGTGTAATTCATGTACTGGATCTCTGGCTTATCAGGCCTATGTGTCATGCCTGTTTCCATTTGTTGTCTTTCATGTTTTTGCATGTGATGAGGCACTTGATGCTGTTGAGGTGGAGGAGATGGTGCAGACCCAGGGTGAATCTGAGCCACAACCGGGCACCAGTGGAGGACGTGAGGTGGTGGTGGGTGAAAACCCAATCCTCCTGCAGACCATACTGTCCACAGGTGTCTCTGGGTACACCTCCGCAGACATCTATGATTCAGGTACTGGATCAGACAGTGAGACATATGTGCCGTCGCAGGTGAGTGTTTCCGGCAGGGGTGCTGTTCTGTCCAACCCACCTGCACCGGGGGTAGACCCCTCTATGGGGATGTCAGTGTTGGTAACTCCACCTTTGGTGGTTACGAATGCAGGTTCACACTCCACAACAGTTGCTCCTGTTCCTGGGCCAGCAGATCAAAGGGGAAATGCAGTCCTGCAGCCTCAGGCAGTGCCAGCACAGCAAGGTGCATATCGCCTTGCCCCAAACAGGTGTGGTGCCGCCGACGCGGTGGCCGTGCGCCAGCAGGCAATACCGTATGGGAAAACTCCATGTACGGTATAGCAGCACAACAAGAAGCATTGTGTGAAATGATGGCTCAGGCAATGGATAGGGTGGCCACTTCCATTCTCCCCCATGAAAGGCAGATGGAGCTCCAGCAGCAGGCAAAAGACTCCATTTGCCACTCACACAGGGAGGACATGTTGGCGTCCAACAGGGACAGACGGGCGGCACTTGAGACTCTGTGTGAAGCCATATCTGTAGAGTCACAGGCCCACAGGGAAGCCCTGAGGTTAGAACACGGGTTCCTCAGGGATACTCTGGGTGAACTTGAGGCTTCCCGAAATTTTAGGTCAGAACAGCAGCTGGAGCAGCTCACACGTTCACTCTCAGCAGAGCTCCAGGCAACCCGTGCGGAGTTCCGGGCATCACACAAGGCCATGTATGTAGAAATGTGGGCTACCCGTGAGGTGCTGCATGGGGATCTCTGTACCATCATCCTGTAGAGCGAAACCTTCCACACCCGCATGCTTGCTGCCACGGAGGACCATACCATGGCTTTGCGTGGGCTGCCTCCCATATCACGGCCACCTCCTGATGTAGCAGCAGAGGGTGAAGAGAGCGACAGCAGTTCTCCCACTCTAGCGTAGCCGTGCAGGCCATGAGCCCATGGAGGTATTTTTTTTTCTCAACATCCACGCATGTGGGTCTTGGGGTGCACCCTGTCCTCGAACCTCCTGTGTGACCTCCCCGGTCCACACATGGCCATTTTTGATTTTTTTACAGTGTGTTGCCTTGTGTGGCTCCCGTGGGCATCCACTGTGTATTCCAGCTGGGCACATCCAGGCTTGTCCTGTCTTTGGGTTAGATGCTTGGGTTCCTGACACACACACCCCTCCTGCTTTCCCTTTCCATGGGTTTGCAAAGGGTGTGACCAAGTGACAGTAACTTGCACAGTGACATTGGGCTCCCATGAGCTGTGTGGGCAGTCTGTAGTCAAAACTGTGTGTACATCCCTAGTGGGGATTGTTGTTGGATTGAACACTGCATGGTTTATTGATATGTGCTTGTGCATCCATGTCTTTCTACTTATTCACATGTACCTTCTTCATGTCTTCACAAGGCGGTTTCCTTTGCAGATGCAGTTCATGTTGTATGCAGTACACTGACACATTTGCCTGACAGCAACACTCTGCAGTTGGAAGGGGTGGATGTGCTGGCTTAGTCAGGTTGTGAGACTTGCACTACTTTGATTTTGGACTGTCATATATTGCCACTTTTTCAACCTGTGTTGCTGTTTAGTGTTGCTGGTAAGTATGTGTTCATGTGTGCTGTTTCTCATTGATTACTGGGAGCATATTGTCTGTGGCCCGTTTACATTTGGGACAGTGCACTTTCTGACACTTGTGTCATGTGTTGTGCATTCATTTGGTTGCTTTCACATTGCATGACGTGCCATGGTGTGTTAGGTAGAGGAGATGGGGAAGGGTTGGGTGACATGGCACTATTTTCATGTGGTATTTTGCAAGGGGGTAGTCATTCATTCAGAAGAAGGATGACCAACACAAACAACAAACAGACGACTGACGCAATAACCCCCTACATCACCAAAGCAAGAGGAACAACCAATCAACAATCACAACTCCCGGAAGACGAACGCGATGAAAACACAAAAGACCCAAGACAAAGCCTAGAAGAACTCTTTGAAGATGCTGACACCCAGAATCCCACAGCCCAACAAGTGATCGACCAGGAAGGAAACCTCAACGCCGAACAGAAGACGACCTCGACAAAGCCCAAACCAAACAACACCTCCAAACTTCACTGCAATCTAATAAACGCAAGATCTATGTCAAAACACTCAACAGAGATCTTCGACCTACTCGACCACAATGGCATTGACATCCTGTTCATTACAGAAACATGGCTGGACAACAACTACAAAATCACACTCCAAAGCTGCCTCCCGACCGACTTCAAATGCCTACAAATAAACAGAAAAAACAAAAAAGGAGGAGGCATCGCTATAGCATTCAAAGAACACACATCCTCCACTGCGAAACCATGGTAATGCACCTAACAGCGAGCCCAAAAACCAACATCACATTCATCCTTGTATACAGACCGCCAACATATGATGCAACATTCGTCGATAACTTCATAGAAGCAATCACCAAATTAGCCATCAACCACAAACACCTAATCATCCTGGGGGACTTCAACATCTGGTTTGAAGACAGCCACGCCAACTCCCAAAACTCACTAATTGAATGACTCAGCACAATGAAACTACGACAACTAGTCAAAGGAGCAACGCACTCGGCAGGACACACCCTAGACGCAATTTTCGCCAAGGAAAAACTCATCACCACGGCACCTCCGATACAAATACTGTGGAGAGACCATCTCATCATCCCATTCGGGATCACTCTGCATACCCAAGCCTACATCCAACATCCGAAACTCACAACCACCACCAAAAAAAAAACTGGAAACACGTCAAAGAAAGCAACCTATTCGACCAATTGAAATTAACGAAACCCTCAACTACAGAACTGGAGCTAGCAGACCTAGACGGGAAAGCGGAGATACTGCACAAATGGATCGCGGATACAATAGACAAGATCGCCCCAGAAAAACCGTTCACCCCATCAAAAAAAATAACAATGGCAAAATGGTTCACCCCACTATTAAATGACATGAAAAGGAAAACAAAAAGATGGAATTGGAATGGAGGAAAGAATACAACCCAGGGAAAAAAACACTGTACCAGAAACAAATCCGCGCATACAAGAAGAAAATACAAAAGGCAAAGAGAAGACATTACGATGACAGAATCAACAATGCCACCAACACACAAAAAGAAATGGTCAGCATCATTGAAGAAATGAGAAACCCACCAGGCTGCGATAACACCCCAAACCCCTCAGAAAAACTATGCAACGACCTGGCAGACCACTTAAAAAAAAAATCAAGGACATCCGGCAAACCATACAAAAGCGACCAACCAACCACAACACACAACCCAACAAATCTAACACAGAAACACAGCACAAACTCCAAAGCTTTCCTGAAATATCAGCAGAGGCATTCGCAATGCTGGTTAAACGGAGCAAGAAAGCGGGATCACCCATGAATCCATGTCCCCCAGATATCTACAAATCAATCCTCGTGCAAGGATCGCCAGCAGAACACTACAGAAACCTTCTAAATCTATCACTATCAACAGGGACTGTCCTGAAGATCTTCAAATTAGCGTACACCAAGCCACTCTTGAAAAACACAAGTGGTGACGTAGACGACCTTTCCAACTACAGACTCAAACACTACTTCAGCCCTTATTCTGCTCGACCTCTCCGCAGCCTTTGACACAGTTAGCCACGACACCCTGACCAAAAGACTAGAAGATATAGGCATAACAGACACAGCACTATGCTGGACCAAATCATTCCTAGCATACAGAACAGAAACCGTATGGATAAAACCTTTCAAATCCACTCCACAAGTTAACGATTGTGGAGAGCCACAAGAATCTTCACTATCTCCACTATATTTCAACATCTATCAGACTCCGGTCATCACAATCTTAAAAAAATACAACATTACAGGTTACAACTACGCAGATGACACTCAGATCATCTACAAAATCAAAGAGACCGATACTGACCACTCAACCCTAACTGACTGTCTAAAAGAAGTCTTCAACTGGTTGGATGCCAACAACCTGAAAATCAACCCAGGAAAGACAGAAATCATGATCGTATCCAAAGACCAAGAGAAAAAACCCACAATCCCATGGCCTACAGAAATAGGAAATGCACCAACACCATCGAAGGTAGTAAAAAATCTGGGAGTCCTAATGGACAACACCCTATCCCTGGAACCGCAAATAAATGCAACAGTGAAGAAATGCTTTTCCCTCCTCCACACAGTAAGAAGAATTCTACCTTTCCTCTCCTTCACGCACAAAACACTCGCTATCGTCGCCCTAATCATGTCAAAAATCGACTATGCAAACAGCCTTTACTTCCCAAATACCAGAATACCTCCTGAAGAAACTGCAACGGATACAAAATGTAGCAGCAAGACTACTCTTCAAACTATCCAGAAGAGACCACATAACTCCAGCCCTAAAAACACTACACTGGCTCCCAGTAAAACACTGCATCACCTTCAAAACAATGTGCCTAACACACAGGGCAAACAGCGGACAAGGAGCAGAATTCCTACAAAAGAAAATAACAGTCTACAAACCAACGAGACCCCTCCGATCAAGCAATGAAATCCGCCTGGAACTCAAACCATACCTTAAGAAAAACCTTGGAGGCACCTCCTTCTACCACTTAGCCGCAAAAACCTGGAACAACATCCCAAAAGAAATAAGAAACCCTGAAGATCACCTAAAATTCAGGAAATTACTAAAAACATGGCTCTTCAACACCACAGATTACATGTGGAAAACAAAAACCGGAAAAAGGATGACTAAATCGGAAAGGACACAGACCTTCCCAACCCAAGAGGGCAACCCCCACGGCAACTAGACGGGTGACAGTGGATAGACTGGAACACAGGCGGCACACACGGAAACTGAGTCAAATACCACAGACAATCCCACCAACACTTTTGCCCGCCCCTTAGTTACCGCCACGCACCACAGTGATGTGGAATTGTCGAGATATTGGCAATCACCACACTACCTGAGAGGTTGACATTGGCAGGTGCACTGGCCGCAGGAGTATGAAGGGAGGATAAGGGGAGCTATGAGAGAGCATGTTAGAGGAGGGGGCCAGAGGAATAAGGAACCTTATATCCTAGTCGGACCGAAATCAGAACAGAGCCGCATCAGGGGAGACTACGCAAGCTGAGTGCCTCAATTCAGGAAAGAGACGCAAACTAACCAACCATACTAACAATTTCCCTTTCTGCATACACCTCTCAAACTCCAAACCAAACACAATCAAAACCTACAGCACAACAAACCGCACAAACTTCACTACATCGCAACAACAAAACAATAACACACATAGGGCCCCATCACGACCTGGCGGTAACCCTTAAATCCGGCGGTAGCGCTATTACCGCCAGATTTAAGGGTCCGCCGAATCAGGGGCTCGGCGGATTTCAACCCAGCTCTGAGCTGGTGTGAAATCCGCAGAGAATTCGCGCTCATACCGCCGGCGGGAAATCCGCCGGCGGTATGAGCACGAAATTTCCCCATTGAACCCAATGGGGAATGGGGCATTCCCGAATGGGCTCAATGGGGAATGGGGACTTCCAAGTCCGCCCGACTCGTGATCCCGCGCTATTAGCGATGGGGGCTATGGCGGTCGCGCTAATAGCTCCCGCGCTAATACCGCCGGCGTTACCGCCAAGGTCGTGATGAGGCCCATAGTCTTGCACAACAGTACACGATGACTACCGACCGCAAACACCCCAGGCCCAGCCAACTGACCCACCAGGCTGAGGCCACCAACAGCACATCACTGCTCTCTTGCACTTTTCCTGCTTCCTCCCACTAACTCAACCTCCCCTCCTCTTTTAGAACCGCCAAAGCGCCAGGGGACCACTCCGGTGGTTATAGTGCGCGGTACAGATGTCCTTTAACATTAACATTAACATTCATGCTGCATGAATGTGTGTGTTTCTGTGAAACAGCATTGGTTGTCTTTAAGTAGGTAGGGATGCACACAATGTAACACTTCCAGGTGACCTAACTCAGGCTAGTATGTTTGTGACAGTTGACTGTCCCTTATGTCATCATCATTGATTGTCAGCTGGTATGTGCCAGGGCTGTGTGCACTCCACGCCACCAGCTGGGTATGGGCTGCCTCACCAAGTGCCCTTTCACCTCCCATGCGCAGCGGCCGTGCATGTGGTTGGGGATGTGGGGGCACCACCATGTCCACCCACAGGCCTCGGCGGGTTGCAACGTTGTGCAGGACACATGCTGCCACTATGATCCTGCACACTACTGGGGGCACACATAGCAGCTGCCCACCAGAACGGTCAAGGGAGCGAAAGCATGACTTGAGCACTCCTAATGTGCGCTCCATTATGCCCTGGGTTGCAATATGGGCTGTGTTGTATCTTACCTCAGGTGGTGTGGTGGGGTTCCGAATTGGCGTCATCATGTGGGTGCTCAGAGGGTAGGCACTGACCCCTGGGGAGGTGATGATGGGTATCATTAGTGGGGTTGTCACATTACTCAGTATCTGACATGCATGCATGTGCAGAGGCATTTATACTCACCAAGCAGCCATGTATCGCTGTGCCGCCCAGCTTCTAGGTCCCGGTTTAGGGGTGACATTCTGAAAATGAAACTATCATGGGTGGACCCTGGATAGTTGGCATATACTGAGGTGATGATTCCCTTGGAATCGCATACTACCTGCACGTTGATGGAATGCCAGTGCTTGTGGTTTCTATAGATGTGCTCAGTTGCCCTGGGAGGACGTAGAGCCACATGGGTGCAATCGAAGGCACCTAGCACTTCGGGGGCGTGTGCCACCCCGTAAAAGTCCGGGACAGCAGCCTGCCTTTCTGCAGGTGTTCTGGGCATGTATATGTGCCTGCGGACTGAGGGGCGTGCAGACATGAGGGCCAACACCTGGTGTGGGCAGCGTGACTGCGTGGCCTGTGACACCCCCCCGCACTATGGCACTTGTCCGCTGAAATAAACCAGTAGCCAAGAAGTGCAGTACATTGAGCACCTTTTCCAAGTGGCTCAGTGCTTGGGAGCACAGGGTGGGTGATGTGAGGTCATCCTCCCACTCACTCACCAGGTCGAGTATTATGTGTGGTGGAAACCTGTACCTCCCATACACCTGGTCATCAGGCATCCCAAAAAGGCTGGTCCTGGGTGAAAAAATGCGGGGCCTGGCTATCCTCCTCCTCCTGTGGTGTCCCACGACCACTGCTGCGAGGAACGGTATATTCATCGTAGCGCCTGAGCTTGTTTGTTGTTTGTGCGCACTTTTATGCTGCGCAGGGCCGCGTACACCTGCTTCCTGCTGGCGTACGTGTTTCTGGATTAGCGCGTCTTTTTTGGCACACGCCTTTCCCCTGTTCGATTCCATGAATATGTGTTGTAGGCGCGCGTGTGGGAGTTGCTTGCATTTACCTCCTGTACTTCCCCCGTAATGCCCACATTTTCACGTGTTGTTCCCCATTCCGCGTGTTACGCCTCGCGTTCCGCCCACTTTTGTTGTGTGCGCTGCGCTATGTGCGCTTTCGCTGTGTGCGTAGCGCACGCTGTTTGATGACGTGTGCGCCCGCGTGCGCCACCCACGATTTTAGCACACATCCCAGGATTTACATGCGCACTGACTTTCATGAATCGATGTGCGCGGCTTTGGCATACTTGCGCTGCCATTTTCAACGCATATTAATTCCATGAATCGGCCTGTAAATAAGGTTGAATAAACATGCTAGCTCGGGCAAATGTATGAGGATGGTGTAGCTGAACAGGGTAGAATGGAGAAACTAAGCGCATTGTTTTACCACAGATACTCTGATAGGAATAGATGTCTCTACTTGCCAGAAGAACACTGTGAGAATGGGCTTATCGACCGTTTACGCCTGGGTGGGATTTATTGGTGTTATAGGTAGATGTTCTACTTATCTTTCACTGAGAGGCACTGTATTTGTGGCACCACCTTCACTGAGCTAGAGAGGGTATTTGTCCCACTATTCTTGGTGATGTCATTGCAGGATTTAAATATCTGCAAACATTTTCTTCGAGGATGGAGATGTTTCCCATCAGGCATTTCGGAAGGAGCTAGTGGTAAATTGCTTTGTTCTGGAAGTAGAGAGATGTTAAAAGTGGGTCTATGGATGTTGGGCAGGCAGATTTGTGAAATAGAGTGATTTTATTCGTTTTATGTTTTTTAGAAAAATCCAAAGATTTTCTGAGAAGGTTTTGGGAAAACAGATTAGATATCTTCTCTTGAAACAGTCTGGTCCTGAAGAAGACGGACATCCGTGCTATTGCAGCCCTGGATGTTGACCTGTCGAAACTAGAACATGGGAATATTGTGGAGCAGTATGCACTTGTGAGCAACCTTTAGTTGACGACTATAATGAATGAGATCAATTGCAAAAATGTATTGTTAAAATAATGAACATTATTTTTAGACAAGGATGTGTGCAAGAAAAAGAAATATATAATTTTATATTTCACAGATAATGCAAAATTGTTTACAGCTAGAGTATTAGCTGTTGCAGAATTACTTGCACGATTGCACTTTTCATGCATGTTTTTTTGTGAGATGATGTACACAAATGAATATTTTATCTTTCTATGTTTATGAATTAATAAATATTCTATATCCCCTAGTTTGCCTGAACTGATCCTCAGCCCTCTGTCTTCGTCCCAGAAACTGAAATAATTGAAGTAATTGACTCCTCAGACACCACTCTTGGAATAATGAGTGTCCTGAACATCCGACATGGATCTGGCCCTCGAGGCCTGGAGTTGGACAGCCCTGCATTTCAAACAGTGTACCTGAAACTGTTATAAGAAGAGTGTGGCAATGCATGTATATTTGTAGCAGCAACTGATTTTATGCCATATCGAAAACCTAAATGTAATGCAGGGCTGTGCGTGTGCGTGTGCATAAGAACTGTAGCTTAAGTTTAGCTAATGATAAAAATGGACATCTATAAATTGACAAATAAATGAAGTCCTAATGGATTTAGATAAAAGTCATATTAAGGTCAGAATTGTAAAATAAGTCGGGATAAAGCATAGAAATAAATGACGATTTTTGAACAAGAAATTATTTGACACTCACATTTGAGCAAACCATCTTATGTAGAGGACCATGGCTGGCTCCTAGTTTCAGACACCAGGCCTTATATCATGAGGGAAAGATCCTTCAGACTTGTTTCCTTTCCTTGAATCCCAGACGTGTAGTCCTGGATTTATAATGGGAAGACAAAACTACAAGTGCCAGAATGCTCAAAAACAGCACTGGATGAGCTTTTCCCTTATGATATATATGTGGCATGCTGGCATCTATGTGAAACTGCCCTCCATTAGGGAATGCACTGGCAAAGAAAATGATACACAGTGCTGAGAAGATTGTGTGATTACCAAGACACTATGCCCCTTCTTCTTTGGCAAGTGAAGTAGGTACTGACATGACTGGCCTTTTTGATTTAACTTTTCTCATTTTTGTTACTGATTGAATCTACAAATACATTAAAGCATATTTTCAATATGCTTTAACCCCATTTTATAAAAAGAAACACAATTGTCTAATTCACCTGAAGTGATTTTTGACAATGTATTACACACAGATTTTGCCAAATGACTGAATGGGCCTCATTATTAGTATGGCGGTAAAGTAACAATGGCGCTGGTAGTGCTACCGGCGCCGTTGCTACCGTACCGCCATACTACGAGCTTTGCTCGCAGGTGCCTGTCAGCCTGGTACCTGGTGGCCAGAGCGGCACCCGCGAGCACAGCAAGTCGGATACACCGGCACCGTTGTAAACGCTGTAAACGTCCCCCGGCGTCCCCATTCCCATTGGGCCCAGAATAGCCCAGTAATTGCCCATTCGCGGCTGCCGGACCCGGATGTGAGTTTGGGGGTAGCCTTGCCGGTTCTGCCGGCAAGGCTACCTCCAATCTCATAATGAGACCCAATGTCACTGGGACACAGCTTTTTCAGTCCCTGGCTTTGCTTTTACAGGTCATTGTTACCAGGTGTGCAGTCCAATTCCTTTAACTTAAGCTTCGCCCCCCAGAACGGAATGGTCCTGGGGGGCCCAAGGCTGGAGAAGTGTCTTTATGCCATGGAGTCATCTTGAGCTACCTCCTGAGTAAACAGAAGAAAAACCGGACCAACGGTGAGTGCAGAAGTCCTCCGCAAGCAACTGGAGTTTTGGGAATGTTGAACTTATTCCGATCTTCTGACTGTAAGGTAGGACAGCGCAAGATGACAGATGCCACCTGACACCAAGCACAACTATCTTCCCAGATGTCACCTGACACCAAGCACAACAATCTTCCCCTACAATGCATGAAGGCACCCAAGATATATGATGAAGTGAGCAAATACCACGTGCAGGTACACATTCAAATCAGCATGAGTACGCCCTGTTGTAATGCAGGAGCCAAGGAACTTGAACAAAACATAATTTAGAGATTGTTATTGCCCAAACAGGTCTCAAGTAACCAATGACTACCAAGCACATTAATTGGTAAATTAATAGTTTAGGTCAAAATCTTGTTGTTGCAAGGACTTAAAAAATCACAAATAAATATAACAATTGCAAACATTAATTCCCACAATAATTGTAAATACATTATTTAGCCATATATTAAAAATATGTGTTCTGCTGTTGAACATAGAATAAACTTGTAAACCCACAATTAAAATGTAACAGACCAAATAGGTTTGGCTCATGCTGATAGTGACAAATAGGAAACCCAATTGCATGTCTCGAGTTAAACAGATGGGAAGGAAATCTTATTTGAATCAAATAAAACTCTTTCATTTAAAGTGTTAGCCTGTATGGGATGGCAGGGACAGCCATATATTTATTTGAATTAAAATATTTTTGGAAAATAGTCCTACATTCTTTAGTGGGATATGTAGTTAGAATCCAGAGAGGACATCCGGGAGGACCCACGATTGTTAAGTTGTTGCTATACAATGTCGATGATTTTGTGGTGTGAGGGTCGTTCACATAGTGGGCACAACTCACGTAATGTCATTATTAAAACCTATGATAAAAATACATTTAAAAAATTGAAAATGTACATATTACTAAAAATGTCTGCTGGGACTGGCAGAATGTATTGCATAATTAAAGCAAATGCTACTTGACCATTGTACCATTGCAACATGTGCCAGAAACAGTTTAGAACTTGTGCAGGCAAGAGGAGCGAGTAAAAGGTAAATAACACAATAAGGCATTTTTGTCAAATAAAATTGAAAATACAAAACGAATTACAGTGACTATTCCAGTTGTCAGTCCACCAAGTAAGATGTTGTGCGGCTTGAGTACTGGCGAGCTGTTAATTGAGCCCAGCTCAGCAAATGAGCAGAGCAACACGTGCCCGCTGATAGGACGGTGTGAGTGTGAAAGTGAAATCAGACTCTAGCTGTCTGAGCTGTTGATCTCTTCTCTAGGAGGAAAGTTGTGTTGCCAGGCTCAGAGTCGCAATGAACAACACATATTGCAACAATATTAAAGTTACAATGTTAGAAGTACCAGGTGGGGTAAATCTCTTTTTTTTGCTGGGTTGATGCATTGCATAGAAATATTGACAGTTAACCTTGCAGTGTCATGACCGTTTCCTGGGCGGGCAGTGCCATGAGTATTTGTATTTATATATATTTGTGACTTATATAGTGTTTTACGCCAAAGCGCTGAACAGAGAACACACTTAACAGTACAATAAAATGGAGGGTTAAAAAACGACAAAAAGGTATTCATGGTTGTTGTTCTAAGTGAAGAAGATAGGTCTTAAGAGTGCTCCAAAATAGAGAGTAAGAGGTAATAGAACGAAGAGATGGGGGAAGAGCATTCCAGTGAGAAGGAGCTAGCAAAGTAAAATTGTGAGTTGCACCATGACCATTTGCTGGTTGATAGAACTGGACTCCCTTCCTGGGCCCTAGTGTGGGCCCCAGTGCAGCTGCATTAGTTGCACCAATTGTTGAGGCGGACTCAACACCCCTCCCCCCTCCCAGCATCCACCCAAGATGATAGATGCCACGAACTGCAGCAGCCCTGCAGACCATGACTAGATGAAATCATCAAAGTAATCAAGAAGAGGCGATACGGCTGAACACACACATAGAGGCATTAGCCACTGCTTGCAGACACCCAAAAGCAACTAACATGAACAGCTATTAAAATAAAGATGGAAGCAACAGCTGCATTGAAATGAAATCACTCACTGATTTCCCTGAGAAATGCAAAGCAGAGCTGGCAGTGCAGTCGCTGTGCCCAACCTTGTCACAGGCGCTGTGGGACAGTGTTTCGAGTCAACAGAAAAGATAGAACACCTGGAAGGGCTGGCAGCTGAAATTCTTCATAAACGCAAGCAGACAGCTCAATTCTGCGGTCCCTATGCACGCAATCTGAACCTGGGGAACAAGGCCCATTCATCCGAGGTAAGCAGAAACTGTTGTTCCCATCAAACTCAAGTCAGAAGATGCATACATTTGATACGGCATGAAGCTGGAGGATGGAATGTCCTTGCTCAGGGCCAGAGGAGTCAGACATGTGGTAACATTTGTGGGAAACAGGTGGGACCCTGAAGCCATTCTCTCCACCCATTATTGTGTTCAGATGCTGGTGAATTTCTCAAGTTGAGAAGGCTCACACTTGCTTCCTGTGGGTGGTGCCAGGCATAGCTACCCAATATAGCCAGGTCAATCAGATGACCTATCCCCTATAGGATATAAGTCTGGCTATACTGTTCACCCATTCCCAGCTCGCCCAAAGTCCAGAAATGTAACTTTTTTATTGTGATGTAACAGTGGAACAAAACCTTGCTACCATCCTGCAATGAACTGAGAGTGCATTTGGATGCTGCAGAAATCCATGTGCCTATCCCTGCTTTTGAAATAATAAAAGCAGTAATTTGTCACATTTCTGGACTCCTCTGTTTCTTGGGAACGGGGTATCAAAACTCTGGTTTTTAATTCTGCTTCACAATGATACTTATGCCTCTGATATTTGTGTAAGACTGTTGTAGGCATAAGTGTATACTTTGGAACTGGGAAAGCTGGATTTCACATGGAGGCGTTGCTAGGGCGGGGATAAGGGACTGTCTAGACTCGGGGTTACCTGGCATTTTGCTTGTAGCCCTTGAGCTTCTATCCGGGGCTAAAACCAAAAGACCTGGGGCTATAGCCCCTGCAATCCCCCAGCCCAGGGCAATGCCTCTGACCAAACTAGCTATGATAGAGTGGGCTCTGTGAGGGTGACGAAACAGAAGTATGTTGCCTCCATGGACGGGAAGAAATGCCTTTTTCGTATATTGTGAGGACTAGGATGAGAAAGGAGGATGAAGTAAGATCTTTACTACAGCACAACATTGATTGACACAATCAAACACATTTAGCATTCAAACATGGTAGCTGGTGGGTATGTGTATTCCTAACAAGACAGTCCTCGATTGCAAGCACTGACACTGTCTCACCTCAGGAGAGAGAGTGCAAAACGCAGACACTTGCAAGAAAGTTCTTCCATAAGAAACCTAGACACTTTTTTGACATCCATAGATTTAAATGAGACCATGAATTGATCTGACAAGACAGACAAAGGTGCTTGGAAAGAATCACCTGTTGACTACCTAGGGCCAGATTACAGAAACCTGGCACCGGTACAAGTGCAAAGTTGCACGGTATTAGCACCAGGGCAAAGTTTGCCCAATTTCTAAAAACACTCGGACATACTAGAAAACGATGACACCATGACAAGTGCAGCTTGGCATGGTATAAGCACCAGGCCAAAACCAAAATGCTGCATTATACATTTTCCAAGATGAAATAACTGAGGATCCAGATGGTAGAGGGCCAGTAAACTGAGCAAAAGACCAGGAAGCTTGGTTATTCTGCTCGCTGGCACCCAGGTGAACGCCATTTGGTTATCCAAGAAGGTTGGACAACCAGGTTTCAACTGTACTAGCAATGTATACCCCCTGCTTATGAATATGTGAATAGAGCACACTATCCAAATGCCACTAGCACAATAATGCTGAACATTCTCTCAGACCTGTATACAATACAATGCACAAAAAAGGCCCGCTATCAGAAGACTGTATTAGGCACAGAGTACACCTGACCCCCTCCCACTGCCCACACAATCATGGGGGTGGGAGATGGTCACTGAGCTAACCCCAATGGAGCTTGCCTACCCTTAACACTTTGCCAGTCAACACAAACATGTGGTATCCAGTGATCAAGTCGCCTTAGAAAAGGTCACCCGCGGGTGACATTCCCCCAAATTTACACTGCTAAGAAAATCAAGCACTTTCCCCAAATATTCTAGGATTGGAGTACATAATAGTAATTAATACCCATCCTAGAATATGTGGCGACATTTTCCCAGGCAACATTTTCACATAGAACCAAAAATGTATAACATACCCTCTATATACTGTTGGGTGTCCTGACCCACGTTTGAGCTATCATGCTGCAACATTTGGTGCTGTGGGCTTAGAAAATCCAAGATGGCCAAAAAGCCCACATGTGCGCCAGAATCCAGGAGAACCACGCAGTTTGCGCACACCAAGGTGGTCACCCAAGGTGCCACCCATTTTTGCCTATGTTGTGAGCACAGAAGGGCACAGAGCCTAAAACCATTGCAAAAGGGGCAATGCTGATTGCCAAAAGCAACCCATAACTGGTGGGAATTTGTTTTCTTCAGGTCAAACATGGCTAATTTATGGGCACAAAATTATTTTACCGCAGAACTACACCAATGCCATTTGTTGAACCAGGACAATATACTTCCATGTAATATCTCTTGTTTGAAATGCTTGAATTCAAGACTGATCCAAAAAAATTGCATGCAGTACCCGCTTTTGACTGAGGGCGGCGCTAGCGGTCTAAACTCTGACAGGGAAACTGCATGTCAGGAGTTGCAGGAGAGGCCTTTACATCAAAGGCTGGGAGTTAATTAAAATCTTAACCACATGCTGTTCCCAGAAGACAATCTGATTTAATTAACAGGCCAAAGGCTGGGAAACCTCTCACCTCCAGAGATTCACACCAGGAGTCAGAATCTCACATGACCTCTTGATTGATAGAAGGCAGACTGGCTGGCAGCCTCCTGGAGACCACACAATAGGCTCTTGCACTTGAATAGAATATGCTGATGTTGACTGTTGACTGTACACAAAGAGCTCCCAGCAGAAGACACATGTGATCACTGACCCACCCAAGTCTTGGAGGCGGACTCCAACACTCTGAGAACTGAATTGAAAGCAAAAAATACAGTTTATAAAAATACTGATAACTCTTTGTAATCAAATGACAGGAATGTATAACTTTGAGAGCCTTAATTTAAAAAATGTACCTTCGATTCAAGCCCAAACTCCAATTTGTGTGATGTTCTGGGGCAAAACCCCGCTATTTATTGACACCACAGACTCTGTGGTTAAGCTAGAGATATGGGAATTTACTGGAGTATGTATGGACAGGCCGTGTATATGTGTATAATTTTTAATGAAAAACCAATATTGCAAAACCAGTTAAAAAATGCAAAATGTTGCCATTTCTGAATGCGAGCTCTTAGAAACATCAGAGTTTGAACAGAGTATACCTCATGTGATATGTGATGGGTGCATGTAATTTTAAACAACGCTGTATCTGTGCAATATCTATTTGAATCAAATATAGATTTGTGGGGAAACTGACCAGGGGAGGATCCTCTGACCCATAAAACCTACAGCATCACTCTGACTCACATTTCCTTCCCCCAATCATGGGAGAGGGGATAATTGGGCCAATGACAAGTAGAAAGGGGCAGGCTTAGCTAGGCCCAGGCACACACCCACTTTCAAAACACATAAAAAGAGACTGCTGGGACAGGTAGAGACATTCAATTCCATTTGCTGCGGAGAATGCTGACCGACGACTTCACATCCAGAGATCCTACACTTAGACTTCCAAGCTAAACAGAGACTACAGAACTTTGAACCAAGAAGGCCCACTGCAAGCAAAAGTATTTGTCAGCAGGCCCAAAAATCATTTGCAGAATTTTCACAGCCGGACCCAGCTGTGGATTCTGGCCTAAAACCCTGTGCCAGAAAGATCCAGAAGCAGTGCTGTACCCAGAGAAAGCAGAGCAGTATCCAGAACCAGAGGCCAGAGAGCAGAGTTGACCCAGATCACTGTGAAGTGCCGAGACCAGAACCGGAGTCCAATCCAAAACCTGACCAGATCCGTGGTGAGGCCTATTTCAAAAATATATTGTGAGTACCTAGCAGAACTGTGCAGAACCAATCTCTTAGTTAAAATAATCTAATCCAAACTATTTTAATCTAACCAGAACTGCCTCGTAGAAGTTGTCACCTGTCATTTTTAAAAGCTGTTTAACTTTCCTCTGAAAGCTTAGAATCTTACCTTTCCAACAAGCCTAGAACCGACTTCCTACTCCTTATACTTTCTCCGCAATCACGATTCACGCATTTGCGAATTTTGCCACGATTTGCGATTTGGCCCAATTTCTTTACTTGTAAAAAGATAGCTGCTTTTGCCTGAACTGCTAAATTTCGTTTGCCTCTTAAGAACCATCCCTGAATCATTGTTAGAGTGAGCCCTTATCTCTCACTCACCCTGAACCTCCTAAAGGGAATTAAAAGCATTTCAGCATATTTCTCACTGCATTGTCACCATATTCAAAGCATTTTGCCTGTGTTTCAAAACTCCTATTTGTTGTATAAACTGCTGAGGGGGAATTGAACTGAATTCTATTTGATTGCATTTCTAAGAACTGTATGCTCTCCTCTTCATTTCCTTACAATGCATAAGGGGGGGGGAGTGGATTGCCAGAGAAAAGTGATTACATTGTTTTGTTGAAATCATATTGAGTATTTTCTGTATTGCATTTTCATTCAACATTGCATCCATCTGAAACTAGATAAAGCATTCTCTACCACCTTATTCTTCTGTTCCTATTCCCAAGCGTGCTACCTCATCCTTTATACTACTTCTGAGTAACCCAATCAGCTTGTTAGCAGAAAATTACCCATTGTTGTTAACTGCTCATGTTCTGAAGTGTGATATTAATTATTAATTTATCATAAAAGTGTGATATATATATATTGTTTAATTTTTCTCAAATAAACCTTTTAAACTTGCAAAACAGAACTACTTCTTGGCTCAGTGGGGTCAGGGGGATTCCAAGAGAGGGGTGTTATATAGGGGTAGTCATCCAGAACTCATGAACTGGACATAAAGATATATCAATAAGGGTTTCCATTCAGTATCCCAGACTAGGCATTGACTTAGCTGTAGTGTTGAATTGAATCCTCTTACAAATTGGGGGCTCGAGCCGGACGTCTGGGTTAGATCTATCACTTGTGCAGATTAATACAGTGTGCCAGCTGACCAGATACACATATCCGGTCGGATCACCATGCTGTGTTACGCTGCAAAGCACTCCTCAAAGGAACGCTCTAAGGAAAAGGTCTGTTTTGCAAAAATAAAATACAAACTTCTGTAAGTCAGGAAAGAACTCAAATTCCAGAATGACGACCTTGGTAGATATGAAAATAGCCAGAGAGAACTTCTTACATAAGCTATTTGTGAGAGGTGAGTGGACTCATCAGGACCAATCGGTCTGGTTGCAGGCAATCGCACCCCAGATCACTGAAACAGGGTCCCTTACATGTGGCCCTGAGTGAACTATATATGTCCCCTAAGGCCAAGGATGAGCACAACAAGATTGCCAGGGTAGCGGCATATTTATATTTACATATGGGAGCCATGCAGGACAAATGTGCTGAAGGCCAGGATCTGGCGAGTAGGCAACTGCTGGCATTACAGAAGGCCCAATCTGATCTGGACTGTTCTGAGCAGAGGTTGCAGAGGAGCCAGGAGTCAGAAAATGATAGTAGGCAGTATATCATTAAAATAAAAGAGGACATGGATATACTGCAACAGGAAAAGACAGACCAGGATACCAGAATTCTGGCTTTGCAGAAGGAACGCCAAGACAGTTTGGACTCCCTACTGCATAGCCAGAAAAAGCTGGAGCAACAGATCAATTTCAACAGGGCATGCACAGAGCTGGTAGCCACCCTGCAAACCCAACTAGACAGAGAGAAAGAGGAGAGCAATAAACTGATCCTGAAAGACCTGGATACCCAGGCAGAGTTTGATCAGGAGCGCCAGAAAGCTGGTGCCTTCCAAAGGCAAAGGGACAACCTGGCTTCACAAATTCAAGCTCTTGGTCAGGAAAGGGACACCTTAGGCCAGGAAGTCTGCCACTTAAGAAGAAAAATGGAAGAAAATCACCTGGCCCACCAGGGACTGGGTGACCTCCAAAAAGAACACCAGGACTTGCTAGAGCACACCAGGAGGGTGGAGGAGGCTCTGGCAAGACAGGAGCAGGCCAATAGGGACACAGCTCAGGAGGTAACCCTCCTGCAGCAAAGACTGGCCCAGGACCAATCAGGAAACGCAGAGAGAGAATGAGGCTCTCTGCCAGCACAACAATAGGCTCCAACAACAGGTAGCGATGCAGGAGAGACTGATAGAGTCTAGTAAAGCCTTAACTGAGGAACCAAAGGCGCAGGCTCTTGCATTGCAACAGGGAGCAGTGGCGGATAGAGACCAGGTTCGCTGGGAAAGGGAAACTCCTGAGCATAACCTCAGGAGCCCTAGTACCAGAGGCCTTTATCTCTCTCAGTCCCTGGACTCTGCCACCCCCATGTCCCCTGGCGCACATGAGCACCGGGCCACAGGGATGGCAGATTACTATCCAGCCAAAAGCATGGGGCTCATAGGCCAGTACCACCCAGGTATGGAGGGGCAGGCATCTGGGTATGGGCACCCAAGCACAGTGCAATTTAGTGGGGAACCCCAGGAGAGTAGGCCCATTAAGGGCATTCTGAAAACCTCTGCCCAGTTAGGTCAGTGGGGGGGTACCCATCAAATCCTGGCAGCAAGGAGGGATCTGAAGACTTCTCTGAGCGGTACAGGACACAGGAGACCAGGTCCCCACATTCTGCCAGCCACTCCCAGGCTCGCAGAATCCAGGAAAACCTGGAAGATCAGACAGGAACCTCTGGGAGCAGTGCCTCTGAGTCAGAGGATCAATGGACCAGAGTTACCCGAACCACAAAGGCCAATAAGGCAAAAAGGGCCTCGCTTAAGGACCCATTGAAACAGATTAGGGCAAACAGGAGTGTCATCACGCCTTATCATAAGAACGCCAAGTACTCTGTTTGGGAACACTTGGAGCTCTATGAGCAAATGATGGAGACTTTTCATTTGAAGGACAGCCAAAGCTGTATCCAATATGTAAAGTGGACATTCTCCCCAGAGTACTCCAGTTTCTTTGCGGGGCTGGAGGACCAAAATCATTCAAGGTGGTCCACCTATAGGGCGGCCATATTAAAACATTTTTCTGTTCACAGAAATCCCCCAGAGGCTCGCAAGGCAGCCTACAATTTGCAGTGTGGGGAGGATCAGGCCCCACAAGAGTTTGTGCAAGAATTAAAGTGTGCCTTTGCGCAGACCACCAGAAGGGTGCGCACAGACAGCAGAGAATTTGTCAATACATTTTTCCATGCCTTGCCCAAATATATAATGACCCAGCTTGTGAGAGATTTTCATGAGAAAAGATCTTTAGACTGGGTCATTGAACAGGCTACCCGGATCTATGAGGTGCAGAAGCCCATAGAAAATAAAAGCAATACCCAGAAAAATCCCAAAACCAACAGCACCCCTGCTGCTGCCAAGGTGGCAGAGGTAAAGGTTACCCCAGTTTTGGATTTGGAGATGGGGGGGCCTAAAAACCTACCTGCACCTAATAATTCACAGCCCAGAAGGCCCTCGGGCCAGTCACAGACAGGGAGTCGAGGAGCTAGTCCCACAAATGGGGTCCCCCGCTCCCCTGACTATGTAAGTCCCCGCTATAAGGGAAACCGACCAATCGTGGGTTATGTGTGGACTCCTCCAGCCCAAGGGGGGGGGGGTCCGGCCAAGTACCTAACCCAGGGAACTTCCCTCCCAACTTCCCACAGGAGGGCAGAAATTCTCCAAATCCTGGGCAGAACTTTTTCCCCAGGTATCCACCCAATTTTCCGCCCCAAAATCATCCATCCTTCTTTCCCCAATTCCCTGAGCCCAGACAACCTAATCCAGGAGAGGGGAGGCCACGGGTGGAGGGGTACCAAAATCTTCCCAACCAGGGGTACTACCAGAGAAGGGATAGCTACCCTTCCCAGGATCAGCCCAGGGGAGAAAATAGAGCCCCGTATCAGCCTGAGCGGGTTTCACAACTTGAGCGCCAGGTCCAAAATTTGGTGCGAGATCTGGGTCACATACTGAGGGCTCAACAGAACCCTCAGATGAGCATGCCACCGCCGAATGCCCCAAAATCTGGACCTGGTGCTCCAGAACAATGACGGGGCAGCACCCCGATAACCCACCGGTTCCCAGGGAGGAGGCACAAGCGGAAGGGGGGTGTAAAGCCTTGGAGGAAGCTTCCTTCCCAACTTGTAAACAGCCCCTGGAAAGCCAGGGACCGGAAACAAAATCTCCTACCCCTGAAAGCCGGCCTCCCAAGGAGCAGAGGGGGGGTAGGAGAAACAAAGGACCCAAACAGACCCACTTTGTGGAGGAGGTACAGGTCTTCCAATTTGAGGGAGAGGGATCCTCAGAGGATCCTGGGGAAAGGATCTTCTCCTTTAGAGATGGGGGAACTCCTCCCAAGGAAAAATGGGTCCCAAGGGGTGCCAATTCAGACTGGGGAGATATGGAGACTGAGCTACCGCCGCCCATCATCTCATCCCAGAACCCACAATACCAAAATCCCCTGGTTCAAACCCATCCTGGTGACTGCCTCCAAAAAGGGGGGGGTGGCCCAGAACCGGAACCAGGGGAACCCACAATGGCTCTGATCTCCAGTTGCCAACTGTTTCTTTCAGATTCCCAAGGTTCTCCACAGAATTCTGCCCAAATCTCTTCGCTAGCAATGTCCAAAACCAGAAAGTTAGCCCACCAGTTGTCCAAAAATGTGCATTATCTGTGCCCCCTTGAGGAGAAGGAGGGAAGATACTATGCCCCGGTACAAGTACAGGGGCAGGGTACAATTTTGGCACTGGTGGACACTGGATCCCAAGCTACCCTTCTGTCCAAAAGGGCCTTTGAGGAACTAAATGCCGGAAGGGGGGAGAATTACCGTATTCCTCTCACCTCTCTTCCTGGACAACTGCAGAACTTTGACGGGAAGGAAATTCCTGTTGAGGGGACTGCAGATTTGGACATCAAAATTGGGCGACACAAGGTGAAACACCCGGTCATAGTACTGACTCCAGAGGGCACCCCTTGTTTACTAGGGAATGACCTCCTGAGAAGGTTGCCACCCCTAATAGATTGTGTAAACAAGGTCCTCTGGACCCAGACTAGCCGACCAATAAAATTAAAACAGAGTGTCAACCATATTAGTTTAAACGGCACCTGCCACATGGTTGAACAAAAATCTGACCAAGTAGAATTTCACTTCCAGAACAACCGAATTCCAGACGTGACAGTAATAGCAGTAGGACAACAGACTGGTGATGGGGGGTCCTCTTTATTTCTGAAAATCAACCTTCCTTCCAGTTTAAGGTGGTATTCCACACTGGAAGAAAACATTCTGAAATTCTTTACTAATCCACAATCAGAAACTCCCACTCCTATAGTCCAGAAAGATGTGAAATCAGCTTAGAGCCTGGCCGATATTCAGCAAATTGGAGAGCAGTTGTTCATCCCTGTTCAGTTAAATGATGGGAAGGACTCTGTTCTCGCTCGAGTGTGCGTGAACAACGGTAAGAGCTTCATCAGCGAAGCCATGTTCCGCCAACTCCCAAAAAATCCAGCCATTCCCACATTCAAACTGATAGACAAATGGGAAATGGACCTGGAAGCACCTAATTCCAAACATCTCCTGCCAAACAGGTGTATGCTCAAAATCTCCATTGGCAACAAGAGCATAGTCCATAATTGTTGGGTCGTGCGAGACGTCACTGCCGCCTTTTACTTAGGCAGTGACATTCTCAATCGCTTTGCCATTAGTTTGGACCTAATAAACTTCAAAACTTGGTCCAGATTAGCGGATAATCCCATGGGCTTTGATGATCCAGAAAAAGCATTTAGGTCAGCTCAATTGCTACCTTATGCAGTTGAAATTCAGATCAAAGAGGAAGTCACCATCCCAGAAAGGACCCGACAATTCTCCCTAGAAGTGAAAGTTAAAAGAGGACAACATTTGAAAAACCCTGATGCTTACATACATCTAAACGCTTCTCTCCAACAGCAAGGGTTGGGGGTAAACCCAACTCCATTAGTCGACATAGAACATGACACCATTCTAATAGAGGTGGATAACAGCGACTTAAAGAGTATTACTCTAGCCGCAGGCACCATTATTGGAATGGCGGTTGATGACCGAAATTTTTCCATTGATTTAGGAAATGAACTGTTAGGACCAATCCCCAAGGACTGTTTTGACAGTGACAGTGATGACAATACAACACCAGACAGGATTTTTACCCGGCATGGGGGGAACTTCCTGGTGTACACTTCCTGCCCTTATGGTAAGGAAGATGTGCCTTGTGACTTCAGGAGGGATGGGGTGATTTTCCAGGTCCATGAGGGCTGCCTTTCCCACCTGAAGCCTCCAGTCCAAATCAGCACTCTAACCAGGGACTTCTCCACCCAGCTGGAGCAGGCCGCTGAAATAGCCAAACCAGAAGTCTTTCCAGGCTTCAGGCAGATGATGGAAGAGAGAGTCAACCTAGATGATGCCTGTGTGACTCTAGAACAGAAGCAAAAGTTGAAACAAGTTTTCTTGGATTTCCAAGATCTCTTTGCGGTAGACTCATATGACTGTGGTCGCACCGACATCCACACAACCACAATCCCCACGGACCCTGGCATGACTCCAGTGTTTGTGAAGCAATATCGCTTGCCTCTCGCATCAATGGAGTCCCTTACTGAAATAATTAAGAACCTGGAGTCCCGGGGAATAATCCGTCCAGTCCACAGCACTTTCAATAACCCGGTGCTGGGAATATTGAAGCCAAACGGCCAGTGAAAACTCTGCGCCGACCTCAGGGAGCTCAACAAACCTGGTCCATACTTCCCGATGGCCTCTGCCCTACATTGACCAAGGGCTGGCCCAGATTCAGGGGTCACAGGTATTCACAGCAATAGACCTGACCAATGGATACTGGACCGTTCCTGTCAGTAGGGAGGACCAATACAAACTGGCTTTTACCTTTGGGGGCCAGCAGTACACATGGACCTAGACTCCCTTCGGATACCTCAACTCCGGCAATGAATTCAACATTTTCCTACACAAGGCCATGCCCGACCTGGGTGCAAGGGGTAACCTGGCTTATGTAGATGATGTCCTCATCAAAAGTTCATCTGTGGAGGAACACATAGCGGAGATCCTTTATGTTCTGACCCAGTTGAGGGCCGCCGGAGCAAAACTTTCCTTTCAGAAAGCACAGTGGTGTAGAACCCGTGTTAATTTCTTGGGGCATGAGATTACTCCTCAGGGTCTCTGTCCCCAGGAAAAGAAAGTGGAAGCACTTCAGAAACTGAAATACCCCACAACTCTGTGGGAACTAAGCAGCCTCCTTGGACTGACTAATTACAGCAGAAAGTTCATTGAGGGCTACGCAGAGATCACCAGACCCCTGATTCATCTCCTGAAGGGGGGGTCAAGTGGGAATGGGGTCCAGAACAAGCCGAGGCAGTAAGACAACTCAAAAGAAGCCTCTCACAAGCGCCCTGCCTAGCTTACCCTGTCAGAAACAAGGAGTTCTTCCTGGAGACAGGGTTCTCTAATACGTGCTTGACGGCAGTATTATACCAAAAGCATGACAAGGTCAATAAAGTAATCTCCTATGCGAGCAAAACTTTATCCTCCGTGGAGGAAAAATCCAACGATTGTGAGAAGGCACTCCTGGCAACGGTGTGGGCATTGAAGAATTACCGCCCGTTTATCCAGGGGGAACACATCATCGTGGAGACTTCACACCAGCCTCTGCAATATCTCCAAAGTGACAGAATCTGGGCCGGAAATGTGAGTAATTCCCGAATTACTTCCTGGATTCTGTCAATGCAAGGCTTTCCTGTTGAGGTCAGATATGGCCAAAACAAGAAGAGTCCCCTCGTGCAAGGTCTGGCTGACTTGCATGATTGTGCCAGAGAAAACTGTCTTGAGGACGAAAGTCTAAAAATCAAGGACAACATGGAGGCATACCTTAATTCCCCACAAAAAGTCTTTGAAGAAGACAAGTGTGAGGGAATGCCCACTGTCTATGTGGATGGATGCTCTTACCATGTTGACAACGACGGGGAGAAAGAACTGGTGGCTGGCGTAGGGAATGCATGGGTGAAGGAGTTCCCAGAACCCTCCACTGGATACAAAATTGGTCCCCAATGTAGTCAGGTGGCAGAATTGACGGCTGTGCATCAGGCCATCCTCACTGCTGTCCAGCATCAACTCCGCGAACTGGTCATAATCACAGATTCTGATTATGTACGGAACGGGTTCGTGGAGCACCTGGTTGATTGGAAAACCAGAGGCATGTTATGTGCTAACAACAAACCCTTGAAACTTGGGAAGTTGATCCAAAACATTGATGATCTGGTCACCTCGAATGAGATGACCATCTATTGGAAAAAGATCAAGGGTCATTCCAAAGTAGAGGGACCAGACAAAACTGGAAATGACTTAGCTGATCAGCTGGCCAAAACCGGGGCCATCCAAGGGGATCTAATTGAGATTGAGTCCCTGTTGGGGGAAATCCAGGTCACTGCAATCACTATGTCCCAGACAAATGCTCACAATGATCTTTCAATTGCACAATGGAGTAAGGAGACCCCTGATGCTGATTTAATCACAGCTCAGAAGGGGGATCCAATAATTGGTAAGTTCTACCAACACATTGAGGACCCTGAGAACTTTCCCCTGACGGATACTGATTACATTGGGAAAGAGGACCTTAGAGTGTTGATGAAATGTCCAAAAATGTTCCGGATCCAAGACGGTTTGTTGGTAAGGAAATCCCAAGCTGGCCATGATCAGTGGGTGGTTCCTACCTCATTCCGAAGCCTGATGTTAAGTCACACCCATGATGCGGCCACCGCCGGTCATAGGGGGTTTCACACAACACTTGAAATCTTAAGAGAGGTTGCATACTGGCCACACATGGGCCAGGACCTCAAACAATATTTGAAGGGTTGTCTTGTGTGTGCACAATTTCAGCCGACATCCCTCACACCCCGGGCACCTCTCCAAAAGAGGGGAATGACACTCCCATGGTCAGATTTGCAAATTGACTTTGTAGGCCCTGTGATTCGCTCTGCTAGGGGGAATAAGTACATGTTGACTGTGACATGCTTGTTTACCAAGTGGGTGGAATGTCTCCCAGCCCCAAACTGCAAGGCAGAAACGGCCGCTGCCTTGATGATTAACCACATCTTTTCCCGTTTTGGTCTACCTCAAAGGATTGAGTCAGACAGAGGTAGCCACTTCACCAGTGAAGTGATGACAAAGATGTGGAAGATACTGGGGGTCAAAAGGAAGTTGCATATTGCTTACCGGCCAGCTTCTTCTGGGGCAGTAGAGAGATATAACCGAACCATTGTGAGCATCTTAAAAAAGTTTGTGGCAGATTCTGGGCCAAGTTGCGATATACGATTACCTCTGGTCCTAATGGCCATCAGATCTACCCCTTCATCTGCAACCAAAATGTCACCATTTGAGTTGATGACTGGACGCAAGATGGTGCTTCCTCAGCATTTGCTCTACAGAACCCAAGAGCAAACGTTGATAAATGCCTCCACAACTCATGAGTATGTGGAGAATTTAAGGAAACACCTTCAGCATGCTTTTGCCTATGCTCAGCGGAATCTAGAAAGATCAGCCGAGAGTATGAAGACCCACTATGACCTGAAAACTTCCAGGAAGGAATATCCGGTGGGGGACCGGGTCTATTTTTTTGCAACTTTCAAAGAAACCAGGCAAAGCAGCAAAAATTCTTGCCTACATGGAAGGGACCCTTTGAGATTATAGACAAGATCTCCCCTGTGGCCTACAAGATCCGCATCCCCAAAGGCGGTTTGGCAGAGGGGGAAGACAAGTGGGTCCACATAAACCAGTTGAAGTGTTGCCATCCCAGGCACACTTTACAGCAACTGGAGGAGTCCTCTGCAATCCCAGAGGATACCGCTCCAGAGTAATTCAATTCCAACCCTAAAAGATCCTACATATAGCCTATCAAATTCTGTGTTTCTCAAGTTTATGTGTTCCTGTCTCTTAATTTAAAAAAATGTGCATGTTCATATCTGTTGAGTTCTAAAATATATATGCCACCCCACTATATCAATGGTGGGGGAGAAATGTCCATGAATAGGTATTGCCGCTTTTCCTTTGTCGTCCTAGGAGAAAGAAAACCTGAAGACTGGCCAAGGAGAATGATCCGGGGACCGGGAGCCGAGACCCGAGGGGCCCAGGGTACCGCCCAATATTCCCATCAGGACCGGCGAGGAGAACCGATCAGTCAGTACCGGATGGAGGAAAAGATGCTGAACTGTGCCATTTGCAGAATTGGAAGAAGATTATGTGGACATACCAGTGCGTGGGTCATCACCTTCTGTGCACCCGACTCCCCATCGACTCAAATTCAAAGTGCAGTCCCGTGGGGGGGCTTTGTTGGGTGTCCTGACCCACGTTTGAGCTATCATGCTGCAAGATTTGGTGCTGTGGGCTTAGAAAATCCAAGATGGCCAAAAAGCCCACATGTGCGTCAGAATCCAGGAGAACCACGCAGTTTGCGCACACCAAGGTGGTCACCCAAGGTGCCACCCATTTTTGCCTATGTTGTGAGCACAGAAAGGCACAGAGCCTAAAACCATTGTAAAAGGGGCAATGCTGATTGCCAAAAGCAACCCATAACTGGTGGGAATTTGTTTTCTTCAGGTCAAGCATGACTAATTTATGGGCACAAAATAATTTTACTGCAGAACTACACCATTGCAATTTGTTGAACCTGGACAATATACTTCCATGTAATTTCTCTTGTTTGAAATGCTTGAATTCAAGACTGATCCAAAAAAATTGCATGCAGTACCCGCTTTTGACTGAGGGTGGCGCTAGCGGTCTAAACTCTGACAGGGAAACTGCATGTCAGGAGTTGCAGGAGAGGCCTTTACATCAAAGGCTGGGAGTTAATTAAAATCTTAACCACATGCTGTTCCCAGAAGACAATCTGATTTAATTAACAGGCCAAAGGCTGGGAAACCTCTCACCTCCAGAGATTCACACCAGGAGTCAGAATCTCACATGACCTCTTGATTGATAGAAGACAGACTGGCTGGCAGCCTCCTGGAGACCAGACAATAGGCTATTGCACTTGAATAGAATATGCTGATGTTGACTGTTGACTGTATACAAAGAGCTCCCAGCAGAAGACACATGTGATCACTGACCCACCCAAGTCTTGGAGGCGGACTCCAACACTCTGAGAACTGAATTGAAAGCAAAAAATACAGTTTATAAAAATACTGATAACTCTTTGTAATCAAATGACAGGAATGTATAACTTTGAGAGCCTTAATTTAAAAAATGTACCTTCGATTCAAGCCCAAACTCCAATTTGTGTGATGTTCTGGGGCAAAGCCCCGCTATTTATTGACACCACAGACTCTGTGTTTAAGCTAGAGACATGGGAATTTACTGGAGTATGTATGGACAGGCCGTGTATATGTGTATAATTTTTAATGAAAAACCAATATTGCAAAACCAGTTAAAAAACGCAAAATGTTGCCATTTCTGAATGCGAGCTCTTAGAAACATCAGAGTTTGAACAGAGTATACCTCATGTGATATGTCATGGGTGCATGTAATTTTAATCAACTGTGTATCTGTGCAATATGTATTTGAATCAAATATAGATTTGTGGGGAAACTGACCAGGGGAGGATCCTCTGACCCATAAAACCTACAGCATCACTCTGACTCACATTTCCTTCCCCCAATCATGGGAGAGGGGAGAATTGGGCCCATGACAAGTAGAAAGGGGCAGGCTTAGCTAGGCCCAGGCACACACCCACTTTCAAAACACATAAAAAGAGACTGCTGGGACAGGTAGAAACATTCAATTCCATTTGCTGCGGAGAATGCTGACCGACGACTTCACATCCAGAGATCCTACACTTAGACTTCCAAGCTAAACAGAGACTACAGAACTTTGAACCAAGAAGGCCCACTGCAAGCAAAAGTATTTGTCAGCAGGCCCAAAAATCATTTGCAGACTATTCACAGCCAGACCCAGCTGTGGATTCTGGCCTAAAACCCTGTGCCAGAAAGATCCAGAAGCAGTGCTGTACCCAGAGAAAGCAGAGCAGTATCCAGAACCAGAGGCCAGAGAGCAGAGTTGACCCAGATCACTGTGAAGTGCCGAGACCAGAACCGGAGTCCAATCCAAAACCTGACCAGATCCGTGGTGAGGCCTATTTCAAAAATATATTGTGAGTACCTAGCAGAACTGTGCAGAACCAATCTCTTAGTTAAAATAATCTAATCCAAACTATTTTAATCTAACCAGAACTGCCTCGTAGAAGTTGTCACCTGTCATTTTTAAAAGCTGTTTAACTTTCCTCTGAAAGCTTAGAATCTTACCTTTCCAACAAGCCTAGAACCGACTTCCTACTCCTTATACTTTCTCCGCAATCACGATTCACGCATTCGTGAATTTTGCCGCGATTTGCGATTTGGCCCGATTTCTTTACTTGTAAAAAGATAGCTGCTTTTGCCTGAACTGCTAAATTTCGTTTGCCTCTTAAGAACCATCCCTGAATCATTGCTAGAGTGAGCCTGAACTCATCCCTAGTATCTCTCACTCACCCTGAACCTCCTAAAGGGAATTAAAAGCATTTCAGCATATTTCTCACTGCATTGTCACCATATTGAAAGCATTTTGCCTGTGTTTCAAAACTCCTATTTGTTGTATAAGCTGCTGAGGGGGAATTGAACTGAATTCTATTTGATTGCATTTCTAAGAACTGTGTGCTCTCCTCTTCATTTCCTTACATTGCATAAGGGGGGGGAGTGGATTGCCAGAGAAAAGTGATTACATTGTTTTGTTGAAATCATATTGAGTATTTTCTGTATTGCATTTTCATTCAACATTGCATCCATCTGAAACTATATAAAGCATTCTCTACCACCTTATTCTTCTGTTCCTATTCCCAAGCGTGCTACCTCATCCTTTATACTACTTCTGAGTAACCCAATCAGTTTGTTAGCAGAACATTACCCATTGTTGTTAACTGCTCATGTTCTGAAGTGTGATATTAATTATTAATTTATCATAAAAGTGTGATATATATATATATTGTTTAATTTTTCTCAAATAAACCTTTTAAACTTGCAAAACAGAACTACTTCTTGGCTCAGTGGGGTCAGGGGGATTCCAAGAGAGGGGTGTTATATAGGGGTAGTCATCCAGAACTCATGAACTGGACATAAAGATATATCAATAAGGGTTTCCATTCAGTATCCCAGACTAGGCATTGACTTAGCTGTAGTGTTGAATTGAATCCTCTTACAAATTGGGGGCTCGAGCCGGACGTCTGGGTTAGATCTATCACTTGTGCAGATTAATACAGTGTGCCAGCTGACCAGATACACATATCCGGTCGGATCACCACGCTGTGTTACGCTGTAAAGCACTCCTCAAAGGAACGCTCTAAGGAAAAGGTCTGTTTTGCAAAAATAAAATACAAACTTCTGTAAGTCAGGAAGGAACTCAAATTCCAGAATGACGACCTTGGTAGATATGAAAATAGCCAGAGAGCACTTCTTACATAAGCTATTTGTGAGAGGTGAGTGGACTCATCAGGACCAATCGGTCTGGTTGCAGGCAATCGCACCCCAGATCACTGAAACAGGGTCAGATAAATGGAGAGACCAGGGTCCCTTACATGTGGCCCTGAGTGAACTATATATGTCCCCTAAGGCCAAGGATGAGCACAACAAGATTGCCAGGGTAGCGGCATATTTATATTTACATATGGGAGCCATGCAGGACAAATGTGCAGAAGGCCAAGATCTGGCGAGTAGGCAACTGCTGGCATTACAGAAGGCCCAAACTGATCTGGACTCTTCTGAGCAGAGGCTGCAGAGGAGCCAGGAGTCAGAAAATGATAGTAGGCAGTATATCATTAAAATAAAAGAGGACATGGATATACTGCAACAGGAAAAGACAGACCAGGATACCAGAATTCTGGCTTTGCAGAAGGAACGCCAAGACAGTTTGGACTCCCTACTGCAGAGCCAGAAAAAGCTGGAGCAACAGATCAATTTCAACAGGGCATGCACAGAGCAGGTAGCCACCCTGCAAACCCAACTAGACAGAGAGAAAGAGGAGAGCAATAAACTGATCCTGAAAGACCTGGATACCCAGGCAGAGTTTGATCAGGAGCGCCAGAAAGCTGGTGCCTTCCAAAGGCAAAGGGATGACCTGGAGTCACAAATTCAAGCTCTTGGTCAGGAAAGGGACACCTTAGGCCAGGAAGTCTGCCACTTAAGAAGAAAAATGGAAGAAAATCACCTGGCCCACCAGGGACTGGGTGACCTCCAAAAAGAACACCAGGACTTGCTAGAGCACAACAGGAGGGTGGAGGAGGCTCTGGCAAGACAGGAGCAGGTCAATAGGGACACAGCTCAGGAGGTAACCCTCCTGCAGCAAAGACTGCCCCAGTGCTCCAGGACCAATCAGGAAACGCAGAGAGAGAATGAGGCTCTCTGCCAGCACAACGATAGGCTCCAACAACAGGTAGCGATGCAGGAGAGACTGATAGAGTCTAGTAAAGCCTTAACTGAGGAACTGAAGGCGCAGGCTCTTGCATTGCAATAGGGAGCGGGGGCGGATAGAGACCAGGTTCGCTGGGAAAGGGAAACTCCTGAGCATAACCTCAGGAGCCCTAGTACCAGAGGCCTTTATCTCTCTCAGTCCCTGGCCTCTGTCACCCCCATGTCCCCTGGCGCACATGAGCACCGGGCCACAGGGATGGCAGATTACTATCCAGCCAAAAGCATGGGGCTCATAGGCCAGTACCACCCAGGTATGGAGGGGCAGGCATCTGGGTATGGGCACCCAAGCACAGTGCAATTTAGTGGGGAACCCCAGGAGAGTAGGCCCATTAAGGGCATCCTATAAACCTCTGCCCAGTTAGGTCAGTGGGGGGGTACCCATCAAATCCTGGCAGCAAGGAGGGATCTGAAGACTCCTTTGAGCGGTACAGGACACAGGAGACCAGGCCCCACATTCTGCCAGCCACTCCCAGGCTCGCAGAATCCAGGAAAACCTGGAAGATCAGACAGGAACCTCTGGGAGCAGTGCCTCTGAGTCAGAGGATGAATGGACCAGAGTTACCCGAACCAAAAAGGCCAATTAAGCAAAAAGGGCCTCGCTTAAGGACCCATTGAAACAGATTAAGGCAATAAGGAGTGTCATCACGCCTTATCATAAGAACGCCACGTACTCTGTTTGGGAACACTTGGAGCTCTATGAGCAAATGATGGAGACTTTTCATTTGAAGGACAGCCAAAGCTGTATCCAATATGTAAAGTGGACATTCTCCCCAGAGTACTCCAGTTTCTTTGCGGGGCTGGAGGACCAAAATCATTCAAAGTGGTCCACCTATAGGGCGGCCATATTAAAACATTTTTCTGTTCACAGAAATCCCCCAGAGGCTCGCAAGGCAGTCTACAATTTGCAGTGTGGGGAGGATCAGGCCCCACAAGAGTTTGTGCAAGAATTAAAGCGTGCCTTTGCGCAGACCACCAGAAGGGTGCGCACAGACAGCAGAGAATTTGTCAATACATTTTTCCATGCCTTGCCCAAATATATAATGACGCAGCTCGTGAGAGATTTTCATGAGAAAAGATCTTTAGACTGGGTCATTGAACAGGATACCCGGATCTATGAGGTGCAGAAGCCCGTAGAAAATAAAAGCAATACCCAGAAAAATCCCAAAACCAACAGCACCCCTGCTGCTGCCAAGGTGGCAGAGGTAAAGATCACCCCCGTTTTGGATTTGGAGATGGGGGGGCCTAAAAACCTACCTGCACCTAATAATTCACAGCCCAGAGGCCCTCGGGCCAGTCACAGACAGGGAGTCGAGGAGGTAGTCCCACAAATGGGGTCCCCCACTCCCCTGACTATGTAAGTCCCCGCTATAAGGGAAACCGACCAATCCTGGGTTATGTGTGGACTCCTCCAGCCCAAGGGGGGGGATCCGGCCAAGCACTTAACCCAGGGAACTTCCCTCCCAACTTCCCACAGGAGGGCAGAAATTCTCCAAATCCTGGGCAGAACTTTTTCCCCAGGTATCCACCCAATTTCCCGCCCCAAAATCATCCATCCTTCTTTTCCCAATTCCCTGAGCCCAGACAACCTAATCCAGGAGAGGGGAGGCCACGGGTGGAGGGGTACCAAAATCTTCCCAACCAGGGGTACTACCAGAGAAGGGATAGCTACCCTTCCCGGGATCAGCCCAGGGGAGGAAATAGAGCCCCGTATCAGCCTGAGCGGGTTTCACAACTTGAGCGCCAGGTCCAAAATATGGCACGAGATCTGGGTCACATACTGAGGGCTCAATAGAACCCTCAGATGAGCATGCCACCGCCGAAGCCCCAAACTATGGACCTGGTGCTCCAGAACAATGACGGGGGCAGCACCCCGATAACCCACCAGTTCCCAGGGAGGAGGCACAAGGGGAAGGGGGGTGTAAAGCCTTGGAGGAAGCTTCCTTCCCAACTTGTAAACAGCCCCTGGAAAGCCAGGAACCGGAAACAAAATCTCCTACCCCTGAAAGCCGGCCTCCCAAGGAGTAGAGGGGGGGTAGGAGAAACAAAGGACCCAAACAGACCCACTTTGTGGAGGAGGTACAGGTCTTCCAATTTGAGGGAGAGGGATCCTCAGAGGATCCTGGGGAAAGGATCTTCTCCTTTAGAGATGGGGGAACTCCTCCCAAGGAAAAATGGGTCCCAAGGGGTGCGAATTCAGACTGGGGAGATATGGAGACTGAGCTACCGCCGCCCATCATCTCATCCCAGAACCCACAATACCAAAATCCCCTGGTTCAAACCCATCCTGGTGACTGCCTCCAAAAAGGGGGGGGCGGCCCAGAACTGGAACCAGAGGAACCCACAATGGCTCTGATCTCCAGTTGCCAACTGTTTCTTTCAGATTCCCAAGGTTCTCCACAGAATTCTGCCCAAATCCCTTCGCTAGCAATGTCCAAAACCAGAAAGTTAGCCCACCAGTTGTCCAAAAATGTGCATTATCTGTGCCCCCTTGAGGAGAAGGAGGGAAGATACTATGCCCCGGTACAAGTACAGGGGCAGGGTACAATTTTGGCACTGGTGGACACTGGATCCCAAGCTACCCTTCTGTCCAAAAGGGCCTTTGAGGAACTAAATGCCGGAAGGGGGGAGAATTACCGTATTCCTCTCACCTCTCTTCCTGGACAACTGCAGAACTTTGATGGGAAGGAAATTCCTGTTGAGGGGACTGCAGATTTGGACATCAAAATTGGCCGACACAAGGTGAAACACCCGGTCATAGTACTGACTCCAGAGGGCACCCCTTGTTTACTAGGGAATGACCTCCTGAGAAGGTTGTCACCCCTAATAGATTGTGTAAACAAGGTCCTCTGGACCCAGACTAGCCGACCAATAAAATTAAAACAGAGTGTCAACCATATTAGTTTAAACGGCACCTGCCACATGGTTGAACAAAAATCTGACCAAGTAGAATTTCACTTCCAGAACAACCGAATTCCAGACGTGACAGTAATAGCAGTAGGACAACAGACTGGTGATGGGGGGTCCTCTCTATTTCTGAAAATCAACCTTCCTTCCAGTTTAAGGTGGTATTCCACACTGGAAGGAAACACCCTGAAATTCTTTACTAATCCACAATCAGAAACTCCCACTCCTATAGTCCAGAAAGATGTGAAATCAGCTCAGAGCTTGGCCGATATTCAGCAAATTGGAGAGCAGTTGTTCATCCCTGTTCAGTTAAATGATGGGAAGGACTCTGTGCTCGCTCGAGTGTGCGTGAACAACGGTAAGAGCTTCATCAGCAAAGCCCTGTTCCGCCAACTCCAAAAAGATCCAGCCATTCCCACATTCAAACTGATAGACAAATGGGAAATGGACCTGGAAGCACCTAATTCCAAACATCTCCTGCCAAGCAGGTGTATGCTCAAAATCTCCATTGGCAACAAGAGCATAGTCCATAATTGTTGGGTCGTGCGAGACGTCACTGCCGCCTTTTACTTAGGCAGTGACATTCGCAATCGCTTTGCCATTAGTTTGGACCTAATAAACTTCAAAGATTGGTCCCGATTAGCGGATAATCCCATGGGCTTTGATGATCCAGAAAAAGCATTTAGGTCAGCTCAATTGCTACCTTATGCAGTTGAAATTCAGATCAAAGAGGAAGTCACCATCCCAGAAAGGACCCGACAATTCTCCCTGGAAGTGAAAGTTAAAAGAGGACAACATTTGAAAAACCCTGATGCTTACATACATCTAAACGCTTCTCTCCAACAGCAAGGGTTGGGGGTAAACCCAACTCCATTAGTCAACATAGAACATGACACCATTCTAATAGAGGTGGATAACAGCGACTTAAAGAGTATTACTCTAGCCACAGGCACCATTATTGGAATGGCGGTTGATGACCGACATTTTTCCATTGATTTAGGAAATGAACTGTTAGGACCAATCCCCAAGGACTGTTTTGACAGTGACAGTGATGACAATACAACACCAGACAGGATTTTTACCCGGCATGGGGGGAACTTCCTGGTGTACACTTCCTGCCCTTATGGTAAGGAAGATGTGACTTGTGACTTCAGGAGGGATGGGGTGATTTTCCAGGTCCATGAGGGCTGCCTTTCCCACCTGAAGCCTCCAGTCCAAATCAGCACTCTGACCAGGGACTTCTCCACCCAGCTGGAGGAGGCCGCTGAAATAGCCAAACCAGAAGTCTTTCCAGGCTTCAGGCAGATGGTGGAAGAGAGAGTCAACCTAGATGATGCCTGTGTGACTCTGGAACAGAAGCAAAAGTTGAAACAAGTTTTCTTGGATTTACAAGATCTCTTTGCGGTAGACTCATATGACTGTGGTCGCACCGACATCCACACAACCACAATCCACACGGACCCTGGCATGACTCCAGTGTTTGTGAAGCAATATCGCTTGCCTCTCGCATCAATGGAGTCCCTTACTGACATAATTAAGAACCTGGAGTCCCGGGGAATAATCCGTCCAGTCCACAGCACTTTCAATAACCCGGTGCTGGGAATATTGAAGCCAAACGGCCAGTGAAAACTCTGCGCCGACCTCAGGGAGCTCAACAAACGGGTCCATACTTCCCGATGGCCTCTGCCCTACATTGACCAAGGGCTGGCCCAGATTCAGGGGTCACAGGTATTCACAGCAATAGACCTGACCAATGGATACTGGACCGTGCCTGTCAGTAGGGAGGACCAATACAAACTGGCTTTTACCTAGGGGGGCCAGCAGTACACATGGACCTAGACTCCCTTCGGATACCTCAACTCCGAATTCAACATTTTCCTACACAAGGCCATGCCCGACCTGGGTGCAAGGGGTAACCTGGCTTATGTAGATGATGTCCTCATCAAAAGCTCATCTGTGGAGGAACACATAGCGGAGATCCGTTATGTTCTGACCCAGTTGAGGGCCGCCGGAGCAAAACTTTCCTTTCAGAAAGCACAGTGGTGTAGAACCCGTGTTAATTTCTTGGGGCATGAGATTACTCCTCAGGGTCTCTGTCCCCAGGAAAAGAAAGTGGAAGCACTTCAGAAACTGAAAGACCCCACAACTCTGTGGGAACTAAGCAGCCTCCTTGGACTGACTAATTACAGCAGAAAGTTCATTGAGGGCTACGCAGAGATCACCAGACCCCTGATTCATCTCCTGAAGGGGGGGTCAAGTGGGAATGGGGTCCAGAACAAGCCGAGGCAGTAAGACAACTCAAAAGAAGCCTCTCACAAGCGCCCTGCCTAGCTTACCCTGTCAGAAACAAGGAGTTCTTCCTGGAGACAGGGTTCTCTAATACGTGCTTGACGGCAGTATTATACCAAAAGCATGACATGGTCAATAAAGTAATCTCCTATGCGAGCAAAACTTTATCCTCTGTGGAGGAAAAATTCAACGATTGTGAGAAGGCACTCCTGGCAACGGTGTGGGCATTGAATAATTACCGCCTGTTTATCCAGGGGGAACACATCATCGTGGAGACTCCACACCAGCCTCTGCAATATCTCCAAAGTGACAGAATCCGGGCCGGAAATGTGAGTAATTCCCGAATTACTTCCTGGATTCTGTCAATGCAAGGCTTTCCTGTGGAGGTCAGATATGGCCAAAACAAGAAGAGTCCACTCGCGCAAGGTCTGGCTGACTTGCATGATTGTGCCAGAGAAAACTGTCTCGAGGACGAAAGTCTAAAAATCAAGGACAACATGGAGGCATACCATAATTCCCCACACAAAGTCTTTGAAGAAGACAAGTGTGAGGGAATGCCCACTGTCTATGTGGATGGATGCTCTTACCATGTTGACAACGACGGGGAGAAAGAACTGGTGGCTGGCGTAGGGAATGCATGGGTGAAGGAGTTCCCAGACCCCTCCACTGGATACAAAATTGGTCCCCGAAGTAGTCAGGTGGCAGAATTGACGGCTGTGCATCAGGCCATCCTCACTGCTGTCCAGCATCAACTCCACGAACTGGTCATAATCACAGATTCTGATTATGTACGGAACGGGTTCGTGGAGCACCTGGTTGATTGGAAAACCAGAGGCATGTTATGTGCTAACAACAAACCCTTGAAACATGGGAAGTTGATCCAAAAAATTGATGATCTGGTCACCTCGAATGAGATGACCATCTATTGGAAAAAGATCAAGGGTCATTCCAAAGTAGAGGGACCAGACAAAACTGGAAATGACTTAGCTGATCAGCTGGCCAAAACCGGGGCCATCCAAGGGGATCTAATTGAGATTGAGTCCCTGTTGGGGGAAATCCAGGTCACTGCTATCACTAGGTCCCAGACAAATGCTCACAATGATCTTTCAATTGCACAATGGAGTAAGGAGACCCCTGATGCTGATTTAATCACAGCTCAGAAGGGGGATCCAATAATTGGTAAATTCTACCAACACATTGAGGACCCTGAGAACTTTCCCCTGACGGATACTGATTACATTGGGAAAGAGGACCTTAGAGTGTTGATGAAATGTCCAAAAATGTTCCGGATCCAAGACGGTTTGTTGGTAAGGAAATCCCAAGCTGGCCATGATCAGTGGGTGGTTCCTACCTCATTCCGAAGCCTGATGTTAAGTCACACCAATGATGCGGCCACCGCCGGTCATAGGGGGTTTCACACAACACTTGAAATCTTAAGAGAGGTTGCATACTGGCCACACATGGGCCAGGACCTCAACCAATATTTGAAGGGTTGTCTTGTGTGTGCACAATTTCAGCCGACATCCCTCACACCCCGGGCACCTCTCCAAAAGAGGGGAATGACACTCCCATGGTCAGATTTGCAAATTGACTTTGTAGGCCCGTGATTCGCTCTGCTAGGGGGAATAAGTACATGTTGACTGTGACATGCTTGTTTACCAAGTGGGTGGAATGTCTCCCAGCCCCAAACTGCAAGGCAGAAACGGCCGCTGCCTTGATGATTAACCACATCTTTTCCCGTTTTGGTCTACCTCAAAGAATTGAGTCAGACAGAGGTAGCCACTTCACCAGTGAAGTGATGACAAAGATGTGGAAGAAACTGGGGGTCAAAAGGAAGTTGCATATTGCTTACCGGCCAGCTTCTTCTGGGGCAGTAGAGAGATATAACCGAACCATTGTGAGCATCTTAAAAAAGTTTGTGGCAGATTCTGGGCCAAGTTGGGATATCCGATTACCTCTGGTCCTAATGGCCATCAGATCTACCCCTTCATCTGCAACCAAAATGTCACCATTTAAGTTGATGACTGGACGCAAGATGGTGCTTCCTCAGCATTTGCTCTGCAGAACCCAAGAGCAAACGTTGATAAATGCCTCCACAACTCATGAGTATGTGGAGAATTTAAGGAAACACCTTCAGCATGCTTTTGCCTATGCTCAGCGGAATCTAGAAAGATCAGCCGAGAGTATGAAGACCCACTATGACCTGAAAACTTCCAGGAAGGAATATCCGGTGGGGGACCGGGTCTATTTTTTTACAACTTCCAAAGAAACCAGGCAAAGCAGCAAAAATTCTTGCCTACATGGAAGGGACCCTTTGAGATTATAGACAAGATCTCCCCTGTGGCCTACAAGATCCGCATCCCCAAAGGCGGTTTGGCAGAGGGGGAAGACAAGTGGGTCCACATAAACCAGTTGAAGTGTTGCCATCCCAGGCACACTTTACAGCAACTGGAGGAGTCCTCTGCAATCCCAGAGGATACCGCTCCAGAGTAATTCAATTCCGACCCTAAAAGATCCTACATATAGCCTATCAAATTCTGTGTTTCTCAAGTTTATGTGTTCCTGTCTCTTAATTTAAAAAAATGTGCATGTTCATATCTGTTGAGTTCTAAAATATATATGCCACCCCACTATATCAATGGTGGGGGAGAAATGTCCATGAATAGGTATTGCCACTTTTCCTTTGTCGTCCTAGGAGAAAGAAAACCTGAAGACTGGCCAAGGAGAATGATCCGGGGACCGGGAGCCGAGACCCGAGGGGCCCACGGTACCGCCCAATATTCCCATCAGGACCGGCGAGGAGAACCGATCAATCAGTACCGGATGGAGGAAAAGATGCTGAACTGTGCCATTTGCAGAATTGGAAGAAGATTATGCGGACATACCAGTGCGTGGGTCATCACCTTCTGTGCACCCGACTCCCCATCGACTCAAATTCAAAGTGCAGTCCCGTGGGGGGGGCTTTGTTGGGTGTCCTGACCCACGTTTGAGCTATCATGCTGCAACATTTGGTGCTGTGGGCTTAGAAAATCCAAGATGGCCAAAAAGCCCACATGTGCGCCAGAATCCAGGAGAACCACGCAGTTTGCGCACACCAAGGTGGTCACCCAAGGTGCCACCCATTTTTGCCTATATTGTGAGCACAGAAGGGCACAGAGCCTACAACCATTGTAAAAGGGGCAATGCTGATTGCCAAAAGCAACCCATAACTGGTGGGAATTCGTTTTCTTCAGGTCAAGCATGGCTAATTCATGGGCACAAAATTATTTTACTGCAGAACTACACCAATGCAATTTGTTGAACCTGGACAATATACTTCCATGTAATATCTCTTGTTTGAAATGCTTGAATTCAAGACTGATCCAAAAAAATTGCATGCAGTACCCGCTTTTGACTGAGGGCGGCGCTAGTGGTCTAAACTCTGACAGGGAAACTGCATGTCAGGAGTTGCAGGAGAGGCCTTTACATCAAAGGCTGGGAGTTAATTAAAATCTTAACCACATGCTGTTCCCAGAAGACAATCTGATTTAATTAACAGGCCAAAGGCTGGGAAACCTCTCACCTCCAGAGATTCACACCAGGAGTCAGAATCTCACATGACCTCTTGATTGATAGAAGGCAGACTGGCTGGCAGCCTCCGGGAGACCACACAATAGGCTCTTGCACTTGAATAGAATATGCTGATGTTGACTGTTGACTGTATACAAAGAGCTCCCAGCAGAAGACACATGTGATCACTGACCCACCCAAGTCTTGGAGGCGGACTCCAACACTCTGAGAACTGAATTGAAAGCAAAAAATACAGTTTATAAAAATACGGATAACTCTTTGTAATCAAATGACAGGAATGTATAACTTTGAGAGCCTTAATTTAAAAAATGTACCTTCGATTCAAGCCCAAACTCCAATTTGTGTGATGTTCTGGGGCAGAACCCCGCTATTTATTGACACCACAGACTCTGTGTTTAAGCTAGAGACATGGGAATTTACTGGAGTATGTATGGACAGGCCGTGTATATGTGTATAATTTTTAATGAAAAACCAATATTGCAAAACCAGTTAAAAAACGCAAAATGTTGCCATTTCTGAATGCGAGCTCTTAGAAACATCAGAGTTTGAACAGAGTATACCTCATGTGATATGTGATGGGTGCATGTAATTTTAAACAACTGTGTATCTGTGCAATATGTATTTGAATCAAATATAGATTTGTGGGGAAACTGACCAGGGGAGGATCCTCTGACCCATAAAACCTACAGCATCACTCTGACTCACATTTCATTCCCCCAATCATGGGAGAGGGGAGAATTGGGCCAATGACAAGTAGAAAGGGGCAGGCTTAGCTAGGCCCAGGCACACACCCACTTTCAAACAAATAAAAAGAGACTGCTGGGACAGGTAGAAACATTCAATTCCATTTTCTGCGGAGCATGCTGACCGACGACTTCACATCCAGAGATCCTACACTTAGATTTCCAAGCTAAACAGAGACTACAGAACTTTGAACCAAGAAGGCCCACTGCAAGCAAAAGTATTTGTCAGCAGGCCCAAAAATCATTTGCAGACTATTCACAGCCGGACCCAGCTGTGGATTCTGGCCTAAAACCCTGTGCCAGAAAGATCCAGAAGCAGTGCTGTACCCAGAGAAAGCAGAGCAGTATCCAGAACCAGAGGCCAGAGAGCAGAGTTGACCCAGATCACTGTGAAGTGCCGAGACCAGAACCGGAGTCCAATCCAAAACCTGACCAGATCCGTGGCGAGGCCTATTTCAAAAATATATTGTGAGTACCTAGCAGAACTGTGCAGAACCAATCTCTTAGTTAAAATAATCTAATCCAAACTATTTTAATCTAACCAGAACTGCCTCGTAGAAGTTGTCACCTGTCATTTTTAAAAGCTGTCACCTGTCATTTTCTAGCTGCAAGCTGTAACCTGTCGCTTTGAACTTTTAAAATTTCAAATCCAAAAAACAACCTTCACAAAATCGTTCATAACTCCGGAACCGTTTGGGCTAGGAACTTGGTTTAACTTTCCTCTGAAAGCTTAGAATCTTACCTTTCCAACAAGCCTAGAAACGACTCCTTATACCTTCTCCGAATTTTGCCGCGATTTGCGATTTGGCCCGATTTTTTTACTTGTAAAAAGATAGCTGCTTTTGCCTGAACTGCTAAATTTCGTTTGCCTCTTAAGAACCATCCCTGAATCATTGCTAGAGTGAGCCTGAACTCATCCCTAGTATCTCTCACTCACCCTGAACCTCCTAAAGGGAATTAAAAGCATTTCAGCATATTTCTCACTGCATTGTCACCATATTCAAAGCATTTTGCCTGTGTTTCAAAACTCCTATTTGTTGTATAAGCTGCTGAGGGGGAATTGAACTGAATTCTATTTGATTGCATTTCTAAGAACTGTGTGCTCTCCTCTTCATTTCCTTACATTGCATAAGGGGGGGGGAGTGGATTGCCAGAGAAAAGTGATTACATTGTTTTGTTGAAATCATATTGAGTATTTTCTGTATTGCATTTTCATTCAACATTGCATCCATCTGAAACTAGATAAAGCATTCTCTACCACCTTATTCTTCTGTTCCTATTCCCAAGCGTGCTACCTCATCCTTTATACTACTTCTGAGTAACCCAATCAGTTTGTTAGCAGAACATTACCCATTGTTGTTAACTGCTCATGTTCTGAAGTGTGATATTAATTATTAATTTATCATAAAAGTGTGATATATATATATTGTTTAATTTTTCTCAAATAAACCTTTTAAACTTGCAAAACAGAACTACTTCTTGGCTCAGTGGGCTCAGGGGGATTCCAAGAGAGGGGTGTTATATAGGGGTAGTCATCCAGAACTCATGAACTGGACATAAAGATATATCAATAAGGGTTTCCATTCAGTATCCCAGACTAGGCATTGACTTAGCTGTAGTGTTGAATTGAATCCTCTTACAATACGTCACTGATTGGGAAGGTCACAGATCTTATCAAATTAAAGGGGTCCATCTTAAGACAAATCCACACTAGGAGGAGAGTGTTTATCCGACTAACCCTAAGCTCTTCATTCCAACACCACAATGCTGGGGAACGTCACCACCCATCCTGTCTGCAGAGCTCCCTCCCAACATTGGGAAACCCACACCAGTTAACTTACCCACATCCCTTAAAGTACCTTCCTTATAGCACCTACATATGCAAGGTGGTGGAAAGAGAGAGCTATTAACATTTCTACTTAGACAAGCATTTGTTTTGGACAAGATTGCAGACCTAAGCTTTTAGTAAGAAATCTCAGCTAGGATACTCACAAAAGCTGGAGGAAACTGGATTACTAACAGCTGTTGGTGCCACGAGGCTGTGTAAATGGCATCTATAGCACTTTAATAAAATAGCATTACATTCAAGATAAAGTTATAGACGTTTTGACTAATGTTAAAAATAAACAGATTTGTTGAGTGGCACAACAGACACAACGAGGCTCATTTTTGAGTCCACCCGAGGATACACATGTTGATCCAAGCAGCAGTAAGACTGTTACGCCATCTTAACAGCTTTTTCTATTTACTGGGAGATTTGCAATGTTTTTGCTGGTGCTGAGGGGCACAGAGTGGGCACAGAGTGGGAGTACGTTTTCTGCATTCCCGCTCCGTCTTCAAAAAAGCACAGGTTTAACTGCAGCTTCATGTTTCCATTCATAAAAGCAATGGATTCCTACACACGGTCTGTTTTTAGCAACTGCTAAAATTTAATCTGGAAATGTCTCCCCTACAGTGGTGACCCGAGCTATGGGCAGGCGTGCTGCCCCCTCACCTGAGTGACAGGCAGCACAGTCCCCCGTGTGCTGCCTGCCTCTGAACATGGATGGGTCACCCACTACGCAATTTGTTTTGTTTGTTTGTATCAGAGCCCTTTGGGCTCTGCAACAAGTGTAGTGCATACCAATGGGAGGTGGTGGGGCATTGGAGGACTGGCTCTGCCGCCTCCCAATATTGCACTTGCAGCGTAAACATGCTGACCGACAGCAGAGAACTACTCTCCTGTCAGACAAATTGTTAACGTCACAGAGAGGAGCAGAGAGCTAAATGTAGGGATGCGGGTTGCTCAGGGTATCGCATCCTTTTTTGCTTAACCCGTCATGCGTAGTACCGTGCATTAAGTGTAAAGCAAAAATGATAAGTGAAGTGTTACTACGTGGCTAGACTGGCCTACATTAAACGTAGGCCAGTCTAGCCACGTAATAACACTTATGTTTGCTTTACCCTTGATGTACGTTTACTGTGCAGCAAGGGTAAAGCAAACATGATAAGTGTTATTACCTGGCTAGATTATGCTACATTGAATGTAGGTCAGCCTAGCCAGGTAATAACACTTATGTTTGCTGTCCTTTGATGCACAATTACTACATGTCAAGGCTAAAGCAAACATAACAGCTGCTGTTATTTGACTAGAGTGGCATACATTGAGTGTATGACAGTCTAGCCACATAATAATTGATATGCTTGGTTTATGCTCGATCCACAGTTATTGTCCATCAAGTGTAAAGGAAATATAATAAGTGTTATTATATACTGACCTGCATTGAATGGCACTACAAATGTCCAAAATTGCACGGAGGAGGGGGGTCCAAGTGCACAAAAGAGCAACAGAATGTGAGACACTCCATGCAGTGTAGACTTTGGGGAAAATAACCCCTGGTGTTGGACCCTCTCCGTTTGTAGAACATTGTGCTTCCAAAGAGAGAATGATAACATTTTGACAAACATGGAGGAGGGTCATTTTAATAGTGAGACTACATTAAATGGAGGGAACCACTTACATTGGCAATTCGGTGCAAAAGGTCATCCGCGTTAGGTTTTAACCATGTCTAGCATGTTGCAGAAAGTAAAAGTCTAAACAGGCAAAATCACTTTTCCAACTTTGTTTTTTTTATGACCCGTTGGAAATAAAGCGTAAATACATTATGTAGTTAATGATTGCGAGACGCATTTTCAATAAATTTCTCTGAAAATCGTCTACTGCTAGCAGGTGAAAAAAAGATGCAGATTCCATAGGAATCCATTGGATTAATGCCATCACGACAATGCTATGCTGGCGTTAAACCAAACGTGTTTGCAGGTGAGGCAGGATTGCACATCGAAAATATACATACTCTTGTGTGCCCACACTCTGCCTTCAAAATGTGTAACACCTGTCTTTAGCACCTTGTTTATCAATCCAGGGGACTTAGAACATGACCCCCCTCCCCACCCCAGTGCCTAGTTAGTGGCTTATTCACAGCCTACCCACTGCCAGTATGTGTCTACTATTTGCACACAACTGTTGCTGGCTGCTTTGGGTGTGTTAGAGTGATAAAGCAGCCCTTCTTGCTTTCAGAGAAGAAGAAACATCTGTAGCTGAGAGAGAAATCAGAAAACCATATGACCGGTGCTTCTGATCCAGTAAAGGGGTTACCTAAGGCTGCATTGAACAGCTTTCAATGGTGATGGCGGCGCTGCTGCATGAGGGGCTCCTAAATGTTAAACACCCCTCCTCTGCCAGGCATGCTGCTTATTTAGAGCAGTGTGGCTTTCACCATCCCCATCTGCTGTACACATGGGCACTGCCAACTGACAGGGATGCCAATCCCAGAACTTAATCTGGTTTTCCTGGAAACATAATTTATTCAGCTGCGGGATTAAGCCTTCACAGCAGGAGTCGCCTCCTGTACTGAGTGAATAAAAGTTCATTTAATTGCCTATGAAATGTATGTTCTTCCTATCTTATAGGGGGCGGTAGGCTAACATTAGGAGAGCGGCATGAACCGCATCTGGTGATTGCATTCAAGAGCTGCAGAGCCATCAACTGGCAGCTGGAATCTTCTAAAAACCTCAGCAAGACATTCCTGCGTATCATTTCTGGGCCGCTTGATGACAGACTCGATCATGCGTGTTTGTATTATAGAAAGTGGCATTTGTATGTGCTTAAATCAGGATCCGGTTGAACAAAATCAAACCTGTGCCGGACTGTCGCGTAGTCAAGCCCTCATTGAACATAGGCAGAGGGATTTTATTATGGTTTTTCAGGATTCTGTCAGAGGGAGGTCAAGCTGTCCCATAGGTACGTTGTTCTTTTCAATGTTACCAAGGCCAGGCTTAGAACTAACGTCCTAAGCAACGCACTGTCCATATTTTTTTGAAACATCATTATTGCTCCACCCAAGCCTGGAGGGGCCAGCCAAGACATACTTTTTTTTACCAGATGCTTTGTTTTTAGTTTGTTAAAAAGTGCCGCTTCTCGTCAAATACCATCCATTTATGTGCCCGAGAGACTTGTTCATGAAATGCTCACCTTTAAAATCCATAGGGGTCAATTCCTTGTTTGCCATGTGCTACACAGGTTGCCCTGGCACATCTGTGGGCTACAGTTGAGATTGTGAGAGGAAATTAATAAGTATGTGTTTTCAGGAGAGCAGTGCACAATGCAGTGCTGAGCTGTACATGTACCATGGCTTTCTAAAGCCAACCATTTAACTATTTACCATATGTTTACCCTAATATATATTTTGGAATGTCTGCCTGTCTGCTATGGAAATGGAGAGGGGACTATCTAGAGGGCACCAAATAATCTAACAAGGGTAACCTTTCACGGAGGATCCAAAGGGGTGGTAAAAGTGGCCCTGGTAGATAACATCAAAATAAGTGCTTATTTTGCTGACTTTGAAGTTGCCCAAGTGGTGCCCCCTGATGGAAGACATTAGAACTGATGCTAATTTTGAATAACAAATGACCATAAGAAAATATACAGATAAAGAACAACACACAACCAAATGAGAAACAGAAACATACAGCACACAGCAATAAGCAACCCTATGAGACGACCTAGCACCCTCCCATCAAAGGTCCTACCACACTGAACAAAAGGCACAGTCAACAAGGAACAAACATTCAAAGAAATCCATTAGCTGTAAATATCTTGGGACAACATACCATAAAGCGCAACCCATGGAGTATCACCACAATCGGTAAACCCTAAACCCACCCAAAGAGAAAATCTCACAGGGAAGAAGAGAAGGAAGAAACTAACAACTATAACACCTGTAGGAAGCCTCAAAGGGAAGTTATCGAAAACACCTTTGGACCAGCAAGCCACTCTAGCACAGCCAAGTAAAACTAAACTAATCCACCAATATTCTTTGTTGCATGACCCACATCCTGAAAAGGGTAAGAACCTGAACCCCTCCTGAAAATGTTCTCCATCACCAAGACCTTTGAGAAATATAGAAACACATCAAAACTGACTTTGGTCGCAAACAACATGCAAAGAACATAACCCACTATCAACCTCATATTTCATCAACCCTCACTCACCACATGCTCACCAAATGCGTCAACAGCTAAACAAAACCCTCAACCCACACCAAAACACATCAACTTTCAAACCAGTCCACTGGCCAAAACACCCAGAGTCTCCCAAAACTTTGAGGTGTCCCATTTGGTAGCAAAAAAGCCTAAAGTGTACAAATCATGATCCACCTAGAAAACACGCTCACACAGGCATCAGTTGCCCCTGGTTCTCCACAGACTGACAGTTAAGCGCATCACCCAGTCGTTTCACTCTACTTTCGAACTACCCCCTTTTTACATTTCCGATCCATCTGAGTGCCTGGCGATCGGTGCATGGCATCATTTCCAATCATAAAACATATTTATACGTGCAATTGTCCATCCACAACCATCATACAAATTCGACAATCTGCCACAAGCAGCAAAAAAACATGTTAACCATCCTACCAAGAAAAACTGCGAGAAGTCCCGAAACATATTTCAAGTATTAACACATATTCAATGCCCACTAGCAGCCACACAATACACACTCAGCCAACTCATACATCCACAGTATGGCATAAAACGTCTTACAGCACACACTCCAATGGACATGTAGGTGCAGGCCCCTAATCACCTCAACCCAAAGCTAGCACACCACCTAAGAAGTGAGTGCATGTTTTGTATGTAAAGCAAGTTTATTGTAGAATTGTCCAGGGAGCACCTAGATGACTCTATTGAGCCAAACTAACCCAAGTCTCCGTCTGCTGCGGCTGGGCCCCTTGTAGCCCTGTGGGTCGGAACATCGAGGCAAAGCATTGGCAGACTGGATGCACCTCCATCCTTAAGGCCGTCTAGCCCTGACCCGGGTGTCAGCGGGCACCAGAGGATCACTGAGTGAGGGGCAGAGGGATCTTCCGGAAGGGCACGCTCCCTGGCAACGCCTGAGACCGGAGCTCCTCGGTGGCGCGTGGGGGGCTGGTTCCGCTACTGCAACCCTCCCAAGTGGCTGACCATGCACCTCCGGATCGCAGGGCAGCGAGACGCGCCTGGGGCTCTCAGAAGGTACGCGCTGGTGCAGAGCCCTGGGTGCGCTCGCCTGCTGCTGGGCTGACGGCCGGGGTGACACAGGCCCTCGGCCGGCATAACGCTACGCAGCTGCCGCATGGCCGCGGGGGCACCAGACTGTCACAAAGCCCTGGGCCTGGACTATACCTATGCAAGTGGGGGCATCATCTGTTGAAGAGCTGAGCTCATAGACACCATCCTGCTTGCCCCAATGCGTGTCAGTTTCACACAGAAGTGGGTCATTGCTGTGGATTGGGGACTGCGCATCACCTGTTCACCCCACCATTCAGAGGCATCCCCTGGGGGGAATCTACAAACAACTAGAGTACCACGACCCAGAAGAACCACTAGAGTAATACGTACAGCATTCAGCCACCGCCAACCAACATCTTACTGCGACAGCAAACCGATAGCACAATTTCATTCCGGGGCTGGAAGCGCCGCTGTGTTCCTAGACAGGGAACCTCTATGATGGGTCGAGGATCCAAGAACAAGAAGAAGCGAACCATGGATACATTCACCTCTACCCTCACGTCAGATCCAAATCAATCTTCACCCCAAAGCAACCCCTCGTTGGAACCACCTGAGCAATGCATGGCCCCCTACATGGCGGTGATGGAGAGGGGGTTTGCAGCAGTCAATAACAAGCTGGACGACATAGGTGAGAGCATAGCTTCCATGCGATCTGATATACGAAAGGTCAACACCAGAATGTCAGAGGCGGAGGAAAGAGTGAGTACCCTGGAAGATGCTACTACCTCACACAGCAAGGACATAGAGAACATCCATAAGGACATCAAGACCCTGCAAGCTAAGTGTGAAGACTTAGAATCGCGGTCAAGGCGGAATAATTTACGTGTGGTCGGAGTAGCTGAAACGAAACTCAATATACCCATGGAGCATTTCCTTGAGGAGCTACTCCGCGCATTGTTCTCTGTTCTCTTTATCTGTTGCCCCAACTGTTCTCCTAGGGGATTTTACCAGACATTCTCTGAGGAAGTGACCTGATTTCCCACAGTACAGGCATAATTGCTGTTGCCTCCTTTTGTCTCTTTCGGCTTTGGTTAACGAACTCCATACTCCTCCTATTTGCATGGGTTCAGAAGAGTTCTCTGATGATCGCAAAATGTTCTCCTTTGGGCGTACGTACACAGCACGATTGTCCGTTCTGGCTCGGTCTGTTCTTCGATCTTGCAGCCTGTGGTCTAACTGTACAACCAGGTTAATGAAATCTGCACAATCCTTTGGAGGGTTTACCACCTGGGCTAGTACGTCTTTTAGTTCCCTGCGTAGACCTCGATGGAACAATGTAGTTAGTTTTTCCTCAGGCCAACCAGTTTCAATGACAAGTCTGTTGAAGGTTGCGATATACATTAGTAAATCTTGGCTGCCTTGACAGAGGGATAGGAGTTCATTGTCCAGGGCTTGACCCTGGGTGTGTCGGGCGAAAAGCTTCTCCATTTCCTGTTGAAGCCCTCCGAAATCTCGCAAGAGTGGGTCATCCCGGCTCACTAATGGTACCGACCAATCCGCAGCACTGCCACCCAGGTATGACAGTACGAAAGCAACCTGCAACTGGTCAGTAGGAAAGGTTAAGGGTCTGTAAAGGAAATGGAGGCAGCACTGGTTCATGAACACCGCGTATCTTTTTTGGGTCCCCAGTAAAACATTCTGGTGGGGCCAAGGGGACTGCCCCAGGAAGAACCATCTGTACTGGGTTGATCGATGTGGCTGGAACCGACGGTAGGCTCCTAGGCAACGGGGCCTGGCCAGCTTGCGCCTGCCTTAATTGTCTGGCTAACTCATCGGTGCGATCCTTGGTGAGAATCAACTCCCTTCTAAGGGCGTTGGTTTCTTGCCGGACAGAATACACCTCGGCCCGTAATTCCCCCAATAACTGGGCTAGATACTCTGTCTCCAACGTTTCCATGATGCCCAGGTGGATATTTGATTAAGGGTTTTGCGCTCTGTTACACTCACCTGGTATCCACGGGGGCGCCACACGATGCTGGATGGGGCGTCTGTGCACTAGCTCGGGTTTCTCTGCTTTGTTATTTGCCTGTTGGAGGGGTTGTGCCTTTGATTGATAAACGTAGAGCTCTCAGTCCTGCTTCTCTTTGCAGGGGTGCATTGTGAGTGCAGGCATTCCATTGGAGCTAGTTTCTTCACTGGTCCGTGAGCCCTTGTGTCGGGTCCAGGCCGGCTGTGACTCTGACTCTTCTTGCTGTCTTCAGGTGAGTTTTGCCTGTCTCTAATCTGTCCTTTTCTTCTCTCTCCGTTTGTCCTTCTTTTCAATGTTGCCTTTTCCGACTATGCAATTTCTCTAATAAAGTATTTTGTTTCCGCAGGTGTGGCTTCGGTTAAAGTTCTTGATGAGAAGCCTAAATGAAGATGAGCTTGCAGTGCTGAGCGGAGAAGATTACAGGTAAGTGTTGATGCTCAGAGCGCAGCGCTGTTATAGGATTTATTGCGAGTTTTGCTAACCTGCTGTTTCTGTTCTCTCTCCTCTTTCTCCCACCGTTGCAGGTTGCGGTGATGCTCTGGAGATGCAAGCGAGCAAAGCGGGTATTGGCTCCAGGATCCACTGCTTACCCAGGTAAGTGTTGTTAGGAATGCTGTTCTTGTGTCTTCCAGCGTTGCAGATTGCGGTGAGATTCCAGAGTGGTAAGCAGGCGGAGCGCAGAATGGTTTCAGGATCTACTGCTTACCCAGGTAAGTGCTGTCAGTAATTATGTTCTTGCTTCTTCCAGGCCAGTGATGGCATCAAGATCGAGGACATCAGGATCGGGCCGGAGATAAGCAGGTAAGCAGGGGCTGGACACGGTGAGCGTTACGCTGCCGTAATGCAGAATAACGCGAAGCGTGTGTTCCAGCTCAGGCATGGCTTATATAGCCAGCCACACCTGAAGGCCCCGACCACACCCAAAACACTAGTCTGAACAGTTCAGTTCTAGGAATAGAACTGTGCTACAGGCCTCCATGTTGGGTTTAGACCCATGACTGATCCTTATCCTATTCCTGATAATGGGCCCGGCGCCAGAGGTGCCAGGACTGACTCCAAGTGTTCTTCTTACGGTATTTAAAGGCCCTTGGGGCCACTTTTAAGAGCTGTAGTCCGACTGTTGCCGGGGGGCTGTCTGCTTGAGGGGGTCAGGGGCATGAATCATGACATCAGCCCCTGGGAATGTCACTCTGCTCCGCCTGGTTCGCCATCAACCTGGAAGAACTGCTCCTTCTCATGCTTCGCCTTGCTCAAAGCCTCAGATCTCCTCTTCCTCAGCTCAGTCTTTGTGTAGGAAAGGGGGGGAATCTGGGAAGTTGGAATATCCTATAAAATAGGATGGTACCGTGGTATTTGGAAAGGGGGATACCGTGTTTTCCCATCAGGTGTTTCTCCCCCACTCCCTGAGGACCCCTCACCCAGGTGATCCTCCCACACTTGTCCACCATAAGGGTCTGTATCCAAAGGTGATGGCTGTGTGCTGGCCACCTGAGTAAGGGATCCCCAGGGTCTAGGGGGTGAAACACCCTCTGGTTTTTCACAGCACAAAGCGTTGCCGTAACTTCCTTGACTACTTTGGGGTAAATCCATCAATTAATTTCTAAAATATTCAACAGGAAACGGGGTGCCCCCCTGCTCCTTAAAACCTCTATATCGGTCTTAGTGCTTTGCAGAAGAGAGGCTGAGAGAGGCTAATAAAATCCCCTGCAGTGGTCTAGGGTAATTCCGACCAGTAGTTGTTAAACTGTTTGATGGAGAATGGGGTGCTGTATATGTGCCCCACAATGAATCAGCAAGGCTTTTCAGAAATTAAAAAGTCGCCATTTTATTTTTCACAGGTTTAGCCGAAAACGAAAAGTGGATAAAATGTTAGTTGGAGGAAGGAAAAGGATGAAATGGCATCAGGCTAGAGGTGGGAGAGGGAAAGAGGAAACCATGTGAAATTGGGGAGTGGTGGGGGAAGCTGGCGACCAAGTTCAGGGCTCTGTTTTCGCATAACCAGGGTTATCCGGCAGGATAACCATGGTTATGATAGAAAGCTAGATCAGGAATGAAAGTGCGTCAGACGAAAGGACGAGTGTTGGGGGAATGGGAGAGAGCTAGGGTGGGGAAAATAACTTAAGGGGAGTTACAGGTGTGGGGGGAGCATGGCACGAGGAGGTGGGCACTTGGTGAGTTCCTGTGAGGGCAGGGATGAAGTTTGGATTTTGTGCACTTTTGACGGATAACCACAGTTATTTTTGTGCGTTTACGGATAACGGTGGTTATCTGTAGAACATTGATAACCGCAGACATGGAGACATTTTTGTTTTTAAAAAGAGAGTTAGATAAATTAGATTTAGACAAAAAAAGAAGGAATTTTACGGCTAAGGTGAGGTGGGTGTCAATGGGGGTGGCTGAAGGCTAGGGCTACTGGGTTACTTCATTTATTAATTTATTTTATTTTATCTATACAAGCAAAGCCTGTGTCCATCTAGGCACTAGTTACAATGGAGCAGAAAACATTTGCAGAAAGACAGGGGGGGTCATTCCAGCGGACAGAAGTGCAGACAGGGAAGCTGGATCCCCCAACCTTTTGTGGACACATCTGGGAGAGATGAGGCAATGCTTGTGAGCTTTTATCAAGGGTCTGGCCGGAGTGTGTTTCTTGATTTTTTGAGTGAGGTTTGAGGGGGTGTCGTTAGACAGGCAGCAGTAGGCGATGGACAAGATATTGAACTTGATTCTGTCCTTGACCGGGAGCCAGTGGGCAGACTTCCTGGCTGATGAGGGCACATTCTACTTCAAGACGATTCTTGGCAGACAGGAGAGGTTTACTGGCGTTGATGAGCTTAGTAGCCTGATGGGAGGAGTCACGGTATACGCTGAGAGTTTTTAAGGAGGCTGCGACAGAAATGTTGTGCCTGTCAATAATGAACACCTTGTAAGCCTAGTTTAATTTGGCTAGGCAGGCCGGGGGTGAGGGTGGGGGGGCAATGAGGAGAAGCTCTGTTATTTTCATCATTGAGACAGAGGCTGTGTGTGGCCATCCAGGATTGGATAGTGTAGAGGAGCAGGTAGACGCTATCTCGCCAGTTCTGGCCTCCTCACTGCCGTCACATTGGAACAATCAGAGAAGAGCAATAAATGGGACCCCCTGCATTGTTCCCATACCACATTAAGTGCATGAGAGACGTTATGCATTCATACAGCCATATAGAATGTACCCTCACACTGAAAATGTGAAAGGATGTTGCATGGAACAATGCTACATGGAAGGATGTCGTCTGCTAAGAAGTCAGACTGCATCGATGAAAATTATGGATGGACGTTAAAGTGAAATCTGATGAGGACAAAGTGATGTCATAAAGAAGATATATGAACCGATGCTGAAACGATATGAATATACTTAGAAGTAATGATGTAACTCAAGTACTAACAGTAACATGTACCTAAAGCTAAAGTAATCATGAATCTAAAGAAGAGGAAGTAACTTATAACTGTAAAAACGCAGTAACGCAAGGTAGAAAGAAAATGTATAGAAGCTTGTTATAGAGGAATATATAATGTGGCAAGGACGGCCATAATGGGGAAATGCATGCTGGCTCACGTTGAACTTAACAAAGCTACCTCATAGACAGGTCGAGGCTGTAGAATCAGAAGATGGCGAAAAAGAGCTCTGTGTGCAGACCCGACGATGAGTCAATGTTGGCCCAGAGTTAATGATGTGATTTCGTGGGATAAACACAGAGCACAAAGGGAGTACATGAATAAGCTCTGAATATGGGACATTCTTCATAGATAAAAGAAGAAGAAAACATCTGTGAGAGCCAGACTGCTGGTCAATAAAAAGTATACAAAGTTCATATGAGATAGAGTGAGCAAGTCTGTAGAGGCCAAGAGGAGCAACAGCACCCTGCATATTTAAATCCAATAGCAGTAAATAGAAGGTTTAAATGGACAAATTTGTGGTCTTTTCACATGTGGCTCAGAAGTCGAAAACAAAAGGCTATTCATTAGAGCCTTGAGCTAAGATAGTGGTGTGCTCACACTCCCTTGAATGTTCCAGGACAGTGAACAGGCAATAAGGTCAAGTACAAACAGAAGACTTTGGCTGATGGCCTACCTATGAGAGATGATGGGCTAATTGGGAAAATGGGGAGTAGTCTAATGGGATTCAAACACCTAATTTTCATTTCATGTATGTGCTGTTAAAGACTAACAAACAAATGAGGGCGTGAGTTGGTGACTCTGACTCTGAAATTCGTAATATTAAGGAAGTAAGAATAGTTTTGGTCCCCTTATTTTTGAACGAGCGATTTAAGGTAGACATTGACTGCGAAAACTCAATTTCCCAAGATGCCCGCAGAGTTACACACTACCCCAGCAGATGACCGAAGGTCACGCGCACGGTGTGCACGAAGAACAATATGAAAAACCTGGTGCTTGGCCACTCGTGTTTTTCAAGTTCACTGAGACCGAGGCTAAACGCGGCTGAGAGAGTAGGAAGCAGCTGAGAGGAATGGGAATAACGGAGTGTTCCACCCATGAGTAAGTAGAATAAATCATGTTTGGCTGCCCCTTCTCGCCCCATGCGCACCACGAATAGAAAAAAGAAAAAAGGACCGAATTGAGAGGTCCTAACATGCTCCTGTATCCTGTTTTTGTACAGGTTGTACAAGGAGCTCCTTCTATAACGAGACCTGACAAATACATCAGGGTGACTAATCACACCAGCCTGATATGCAGCAAGAATTAAGCCTTCCATGCACCATTTTCCAAAAAAGGTATTTACAGCATTTACATAATGTAGTTTCGCTGATGCATGCTAAAGCCATTAGCTTCCTCATTAGCCCCTTGAGGCTAAAGATATGTCCTGTGTTCATTGTATCACACACCCACCACAGTCAACTATAATCAACATGTGACTTCCCCCTCTGTCCCTCCGTCGCTCACCAGAAAAAGGTGAGTGATGTGTGCATGTTGAAACCACATGTCGGATATGCTCTACCTGAATGAGCATGTTGAAAAAAACCATAAACCTTTGGCCTAGTTCTAAATGGTTTTTATTTATTTTAACTTTAGAAAGAAGAGAAGTATCACATGGGCATAAGACTACAGAAGCCCTTTAGACAACTAACTCCCCATCTTGATGAAGGCCCGGCACCACTAAGGAGAAGACCACGGATGGATGCGGTCTATCTCATGCCATAGGGGCTGAAAGGCACCGCGTTGACACGATTATCTAGCAGCTTCATCCACTGGTCACTAGTACCCCTGAGAGGAGATAGGTTAAGAATAAACCTTAAAAAACACTAACTCTGAAAGCTGTCAGAACTTTTAGTGATTGAGAAGGAATAATATGTGATTCAAGCGGAACTTTACCAAGCCTATGTTGTGATACATTTTAAAAACTGTATGTATACAGGTATATGTCCTGATTCAGATGTTATATGTTACTTTTGTCTTTTATGTGAAGTGGTGTCTCAAAGAGTGAGTCACTTTTTTATACTTGATGAATAGGAACCTAATGAAGACAGGTTAATAGAAATGTCTGTGCCCTGCAGGCTCCTATGATTCACATAAGCTCTTCTTTTTCTGAAAAAGCCCTGGGGTTTTTGGTTAAAGAACTGTTTGTTTACTCTCAATCTTCTGCGGTCTTCGGCATGGTTTTTAGAGACTGAGTGATGTATGTCTCATTGCACACACTGCAGGAGTAGGAGGCAGTTTGTGCCCCCCCCCCTGTATCCTCATTGTTACGTTAACCCAATTGTAACACAGACCCCTCATCAAAAACACATTTTGGGTTCACCTGTTGTATAAGTTGTGCTGCAAAAGAGCCAAAAGTCCAAGGTTTGGATGGTATGCCAACCATTCAGTGGAGTTGTGGGACAACCTAACATGCAATGTAGAATAGACCAATCCACTGTTGTTTTGTCGGCTATAATCAGTACTATGCGTATGTACAGGTAGTTCAAGGAGTGTCCTGCAGATATGGGGTAGCCAATGATGTACTAATCCTTTTATGTTCAATAAGTAGATATTTTCCTTTAACCAATCCTTTCCCTTAATAGGTTTTGTATTTTGCCACATAGAATTTTTATTTCATCTATTTATTCAGATTTGTATAGCGTGCAACAGCTCGAAAGCATCGTGGTGCTTGTTACATTGAAAGGTCAAACCTTAGTTACATAGATAACAGAACAGGCATACATAATGTGCCAATCGTAGAACAGTTTGTAGCGCAGTATGAATAGGGTGAGAGAAGAGACATGGAGGGAGATAAGAGTGGGGTTAATTAAAGAGAGCAGTTTTCAGGTTTTTACCAAAGGCAGGGAGAGAAGTTTCTGCTCTGTGGGCAGTGGGGAGTGCATTCTATAGCTTGGGGTCAAGATATGGGAAGCCTATTCCTCCTGCTTTAGATCTGTAGATGCTCGGAATGGTGAGTTGGTTGGTGTAGCATGTTCTTGTATGCCTTGTATGCCTGGTTGAGGTGGATATAGATGGAGTATATAGAGGTAAGAAGGTGCATTGAGGTTGATGCATTTGTGTGTGGTGGTAAGAATTTTGAATGTGATGTGGTCTTTGCCTGGGAGCCAGTGAAAATACTTTCTTGCTTGTGAGATGTGATCTCTTTTTGGTATGCTTAGTGCTGCTCTAAGTGATTTATTTTGGGTGATTTGGAGTCTGTTTATGCTTTTTGTAGAGGTACCAGCAAGTAGTGCATTACAATAATCAAGCTTTGCCCCTATGGTAGCTCTAGCTATAGAGAAACAATTGTCCTTAGTTAAGAAGGGTTTGATGGCGTTAATGAGTTTGGTGCTTAGGGCAGAGGCAAAGACAATAGTGCTGACTTGCTTTTTCATGGAGAGTGTTGCATCTATATGGATCCCTAGTGTCTTAACAGATGAAAGGACTGGGATGATGCAGTTGTCGATATTGAATTTGGAATTGAGACAGTCTAGCTTGGCTTGAGTGGTTTTTTGGCCAAGAATAAGAATCTCTGTCTTGTCCCCGTTGAGGCATAGGCCATTAGTGGCCATCCATGCTTGTATGGTGGAGCAGATTTGATGAAAAATGGACCCCCTGACGCTTGGCTACTCCAGCCACTAGCCAGAACACTGCAGAGCTTCCTGTTAAGATCGGCACACAGAGTCATGTGCAAGAAGATTTGGTCGGCAGGTCCCCCTTTGATGAAATTCCTGTCTGGTCCCCCGCAGGTGCCTCATGGATGGAAGGCAAACTGGTCGGTTGAAGGAGAGGGTATGCCAGAGGACTCTAGCTGAGTCATGGATGTAAGTAGAATAATGAAAGTGGCAAAAATAGGGGGAGGGATTGTGTTGTAAATAATATGTGTAAAAAGTAACAGGATTTTTTTGGGGAGATTATAAAGATAAATAGATACCTTGATTCCTGGTTCCAAGGGAACAGAAGGGTACACACTAAAGTAAATGGTGTTAAGGTCTCTTGAGGCAAGGGCCGCAGAAGAGTGCATATCAAACTCCAAAATTATGTGAAACAGAGAAGAGATACATTTACTAAGATAGTAAAGGAAGGCATATGCAGTAAAATTTTTAAAAAGTACAAATGTGTGGGGTTATACAACTGCTAATATAAGTCTTTTGTTGTGTATAGACTAATGAATATAAAACCATAGTAAAAAATTAAAGAGATTGGTGAAAATGTGGACTAAAAGATTGACGTCAATCAGGAAGGGAAAAATAAAGGGAAAAATAAATAATAGACTATTTAAATACTAATAACAAAAGAATTATATAATAAGATTTGAGAGAAAGTGTAAACGATGGAAGAAACAGAATATCATTGCATAGATTTTTAAAATATAAAAATGAGTAGTTAAAATATATTCTGATTGGGATCACAACAGTGATTGATGGTGCCTGTGCCAATTTGCCAGCGTGGTTTATGTATTTGATAAAATAAAGAATCAAATAAAACAATGGGTAAGCATTGATCTGCCATCATGCGGTACACACCTCTTTTACAATTATGTAGGACATTACGTAGATGCACAGTGAAAATAAGGAAATATCCTTCAGAATGGGTTTGAGGCATGACCAATGACACTTATGCCGTGGCCTCAGGAGGGGTTACTGTCAATAGATGTTTTGTGGCATTTAACATAATATTTTCATGCCACATATAAGGGAAAAAGTTGCATAAAAGTTGGCCATTTTAGAACTTTGGAAAATATGCCAGAGTGAGGAAGAAGATCAGCCTAGTGGGAGTGGATTCTCAATCAGCATAAAGGGGAGGATAAAATGCCTTTGGCTCCCCTTTCCCCTCCTGAGTAGAAGAGTGCAGATATAGAGAAGAAGGGATTTTATCCTTTAAAGGAATTAAAAGAAGCAGTGGGGTATGTTAATCAAACATATGTGCCCTCCTCCCCCACTTATAGCAGCAAGGATAATGCACAAAGTGAGCAAGAGGAGAGAACGTAAAGACATAACAACACGTGATGAAAGTAAATAGCGTGATGAGAGAAAGAACAGACAAGACAGACAAATGGAGAAAGAGGAAGAAGCAGGGAAACAGAAATAAATAAAGGATAGCACTCAGGGAATAACGATAGCACAGAATGAATGGATTGGAGGACAAATATTGTTTAAGCTAGATGATGAGGGTATTGATGGGATTTAGGAAAGAGAGGAGAGAGCAGAGTGGGAAAAGAAAGAGAAGGAAGAACAAAGAGGATATAAAGAAGAGAGGGATAAAGAATGCAAGTGAAGGGAAGAACAAAGAAAATATGAGACAAAGAAAGAATTAGAGGAGAAGAAACAAGAAGAGATAGAAGCTCAAAGCTCAAGAATGAAAGTACGTAGGTTTAAAAAAGGCGAGAGTAAGATTAATTGAGGGAGATGAGGAGAAGAGAAGAAGAAATAAACAATAGTAGGGGATAAAAAGACAATTAGATAGAATATCTATGCCATTGAAGCACGGGAACAGTTGGAGGAAGAGATAAAGTCACAACAGCCCAGTAGGAAGCTGGAAGGAATGCTGGGATCAGCATGTGCTGGTGGGCAGGATACAGGAGACATAGAGCAGAGACTTGGGAATTTATACATGCAAAAGAGGGACCAAGACAGGTATAAAACCCAAGAGAATGTAGAAGGATCCATATTAAAGGAAGCTGAAGATAGATTAGATGATGTAATAACAGATGAGAATGGAATGTTGTCTTTAAATAAGCTAGACCTTGACATCGCAGAGGAAGACAATAGTAACACAAGCTGGGGCATAATGATGCCAGATGAAGAGAGGGAGGAGAATGAGAGGGCGCAAAGAGGGCACATGCATGTTTTTAGAAAAAGGGATAAAATTGTCAGATTTAGAGAGGACTTCCGAATCGACACTATATGCTAAGCATGATTGCGTAGTGCAGGGGATATATCCCTGCCTTATCAGAGCAGGTTAAGATCATTACCAGGAAGGAAACAAATGGGCAAGGCTAGTTCTGCCTTGAAGACAAAGAATGTTGGTAAATATGATTATGGACCGGGATATTCACAGTTCCCATTATTGGAGAAGGGGGAGCACGACCACAATATATACCATGGCCGCAGATGGGATAAAGACAATTTAAAGTGTAAATTGCTGAGTTTAACTTCCAGTGCGGGATAATGGATTTATGAGTTAGAAAGGATGATATCAGGAATGACATTACCTATAGGTGACATAAAAGGTCTGCTAGCTGCTATCGTAGGGGAGAGAGCTGACGACATTTGGAAATGAGCAGGATCCGCAGGTGTGACTGCGCAAAACATGACACATGATGGAGTGCCATTTAATAATTGTAGAGCAGACGTATGGCGAGTGCTCAGGGTACAATATCCCGATACATCAGACACAGGTGAAATAATGACTAGGAAAATGGGAGAGGATGAAGATCCTGTTGCTTATATTCAAGATATTCAGGATAGATGGCGGCAGGAGACTCGTGAGTCATGAGATAAAATTGTAGCATTATTTTATCACATTTTATGTCAAGGACTGCCTGAGCCAGTGCAACGGCAATTGAAAAAATAGGTGGGAATGGGAGGGAAGCTATGGCCAGAAATACAATTGACAATTGTGCACTACTGATGATTATTGCAGGAGAAAAATAAGAAGAAAGCTGAGAACAGAAAGCAGGAGGAAGCAAAGTTAGTTCAGAAAAAGTTGTCCAAAATAGCCATCGAAGCAACGTTATTGACAAGTAATGAAGGAGGGGTGACGCAGGAAATAGAGTCAGGACGGCAAGATCTCACAGGATACCCCACAGACAAGAGTGGGTATAATCTGGCCAAGAGGAAGGGGAAATGGGCCTAGAGGAATAGGGCAAGGTGGATTTCAAAACTCTTAGGGAAGAGGAGGATTTAATGGTGGACAGCCAAAACAATGTTGGAATTGTGGAATAATGGGACACATAGCTAGGACATGCAGAAGCAGAGGAGGCATGCAACAGAATTGGCAAGCTCCAAGAGGGGGATGGGTTATGCTCCACAAAATAATACAGAATCACAGGAATAATAAGCCCAAGCTCAAATGTATGCTCAGAAATATGCGACACAGTCCCAACAAATGCAGCCAGCACCAATGCAAATGCAATTGTGCAAGGGCAACCACAGCAGGTACCCATGCAACCAACCACAGCAGGCAGAACAACAGCAAGCATAGGCACAGCAGGCTATTGTACCACAATGGAAGATGGCCCTAAAATCCCAAAAAGCACCTGCACCCAGATTGGGGAATGTGACTGTAATACGAGGACATCCTTTCACAGGTATAGGGATGGATTTATATCCACAATAGAACAGCCCACAGAGTGACTTGATGTGTTCAGTACTATCAGTGACACCTGTACAGAAGGCATGGTATCAAACAGTGAAGACAGACACAAGTGTCCACAGTTCAAGGGTGTTTATTGAACTTCCATGGGTTGGTAGAACGCCTACCTAAATCTAAAGATGGGAGCAAGCTATGACCATCAAATAATAATAACACATTCCCAGTGGAGTCTGTCAAAACATAAAAGGGCCTATACTAAAAACATATTGCCAATCCTTACTTCTAAATACAAAATGTTGTGGGATAACAATGCATGCAAAAGAAAAGTGTTCAAGAAATTATATGTCAGGATAGTTGAGCAGCTAGCTTCCCTTACCGGTGTTTTCAGCATGGGGCAAGATGACAGGTGCAGGCTTTGCACACACCCTGGCTTCTTCGCCACGAGGTAACAGTTCAACAATAGACAACAGGGCCTTCTATCAAAGTCTCTCTCGCAATGACAGTCTCTTATTGCAGAGGACCTGATGCAGCAAACAAAACACAAAAGTTCATTTCCTTTGTCAGAGATTCACTTTTATAAGTTCAAGACTGGTCTCCATCCTTCGGGCTCGGACCATGGGTCCCCCTCGACCAGGCTCAGACCCCTTTTCTACAATATTCACAATTTGGTCTCCCTCGTTCAGATTCAGACCATGGATCCCCTTTGTCCAGGCTCAGATCCCTTTGCTCCAGAACGTTCGCAACTTAGAATACCTTGCTCGGGCTCAGACTATGGCTCCCCCTTGTCCAGGCTCAGATCCCCTTTTGATACCTAATTTACACTTCACATCGATCTTCTACTTTCATTTCTTTTGTCAGCATACCGTACAGAGACCTTCGACTGAACACATTCACAGTGCCATACATGGCATCATATCTTTTCTTCTAATGTTCAAATATTTGCAAGCAATTTAGCTTCACTCATGTCTTTCATCAATGTTCGTTCCAGCGCTCTTTTTTACAATGTTGCCGCTTGCAACTTTGACTTCAAAACAGACCTGTCTGGCATAGGTCTGACAAACTCACTGGCTGTGTTGTTTTCTATCACTTCTTTGTTCTTGGAGCCAAGGACAATATAACGGCGTCTGCTGCTCCTCCCCGTCTTGGTCAGTTATGCAGGAGGGCCCTCGATATCTCCGATACACAATGCAGGATTCTTCAGCCTGGTTTCCTGGTTTTCCCTTTTCTCCCTTGAAGGTTTCTTGAAAGTAACGGTTTCCTGCCAACAAGGTCAATGGTGTTGCTCCTCTCATGAAACCTCTCATTCTTGGCCTTCTTTCTCCCCTCGTTCAGGTGCCGACTCAAAACTACTGTACCTTCGTGTGTTTTGCCTCGCTCAGAGTGTGCTCTCGTGCTATACTTTTTATCCATGTGGGTGGGGAAGTGTAATGGAAGTCAGGTGTGAGTGATTGCCGATTATTGCCTGACCTCATCTGACCATAGTATTGGGACATGTCATGTACACAGCTCGGGTGTGAGTATGTTTTCTCCCAGAGTGGGCCATCTGTGTAAAATTGTTTGTGCAAGAAAGGGGGGAGGTTGAGTTTCTAAATATCCCATCGGAATAAATGGGATAAAAGTGTTACAGGGAGGAGAGGGATACCACGTCTCACCATCCGGTGTCTCACTCCCACTCCCTGAGGAACCCTCACACAGGTGATCCTCCCTCACTGGTCCACCCCCTCTGTCTGGATCCAAAGGCGATGACCGTGCCATGGCCATCTGAGAGAGAGATCCATGGGGACTAGCGGGTGAGACACCTTCTGGTTTCTCACACACCAGACACCCGAGATGAACCAACGGTCAAGGTGACGATAGGAGGCAAGACATTTTCATATCTAGTACACACTGGAGCCAATCATTCTTGTGTCCACGAGGGAAAATATCCAATGTCAGGTATACTCAAGGATTCTCTGGGGCGATGAGTTTAGTTCCTTTTAGAGATGAGTTATCAATCTCCATAGGAGAACATGATATTACTAAACTCTAGGCAGGCGCCAGTCAAAATATTTGGGATGTAACTTAACGACCAGGCTTAACATGACATTGGGCCTCATTCCGATTGCGGTGGTAAGGGGTTAACGGCGACGGTAAGGATGCCGGTGTCGTTAACCCCTTACCGCTGCATTCCGAGGTCCTTTAGCGGGAGCCGGTAAAGGACCAGGGAGCGAATAACGGGCCCGTTATTAACGGGCCCGTTATTAGCTCCCTCCCCATTCCCAATGAGCCCTATGGGGGCACGAATGGGAATGGGGATGGCTTCCCTGAATGGGGAAATACCGGGTCCTCCAAGGTTGGAATGATCCTGTAAATCCCCATGCAGGGAACCCAGACCCGGTATGTGGTAATGGGGTAGCCATGGTGCTAATAGCACCATGGCTACCTCCAACCTCGGAATGAGGCCCAATATCTTTTAATGACGAAGGGATAGTGTGCTCTACTCCAGGGATACACTTTATGAATGTGGGGGAGTTTATATGGAGTGACTATCCTATTGCCATGGTTGCCCATGTTGGAAGGTATAAAATTGAGAATATCTGATGAATATTTGTTCAGACTAGAAATCCCTATGGACGATGAGGAAGGACAGATCATTCCCTTAGAATTAGAAGCAGCAGTGGTCAGAGAAAAAAGGGTGATGCTTCATGGGACAGATGAAGAAGGAAGGGGATGGAGGACAGTGATAGCCCAGGATAGAGGTTGACAGATTTGACAGATGAAGAATTCTTTAGAGATGTGTAGAGGAGGTCCCAGATATGACCTGCACCCCTGCCCCCCATTGCGAGTTGCCAGTACGGTACTCGCCGTGGTACTTGATGTATGAGGAGCAAATGAAGCAACAGAGAGCCGCACTGGGAGTCTGCCCCTTGTACGTAAGGAGATCAGTACCGGTTGAAGCAGCCATAACACGACAACCCTGGGCAGCACGGTACCCTATCAGACAGCCTTACAGCCACTGATGCGAAGTGAGGAATACCTGCACACGGTCCACGAGGAGACCCCTAAAGCCTTAATGGAAGGCCAATGAAAATAAACCAAGGGCCCGAGCAGCCCCGAGAACAAACGGAATCGGCTACTGAATGCCAGTACTAGTAACTGCAGGGATAATGATAAAGGATGCAGGGGAGAGACACTGTTAAAACGTAAGAGAATGGTGCCATGAGACAAGATGGAAGCAACCGCCCTGTTGAATGTGTGTAAATAAGCTTGAAAGGCAAGATGCTAAGAAATCGATACTGCCTGCAAGGCTTAATAGAATAATAGAGCGGCAAGCGCCAACCATATATCTACCTCAATACTGCACAATGTACACGTGCGACTCCATTTTGTGAAAGCAGAGATGTATCCAGGCGGCCAAATGCCTGATAGGCCGAGTTCTGAAACCCAGCAAAGACCAGAGAAGGAGCGGAATCAAAACTCAACAAAGAGAGGCTTATGCCGGGGAGATCGAGGTCAACCAGAGAAGGGGAGGCAAGCATGAGCTCACGAGACTCCAACTACTGAGAATACCAGCCCGCCCGTGAAGGTCAAGATAAGAGAGGCCCATGCAGGTGGCCAAGCGCACACAGAATTAAATGCACAAAAGGTTGGAAACTGAAGCAGATTCACGGTGGACCAGCAAGTGAATAGACAGGTGCGAAGATGTACCACCGCCTGATGTCATCCAGAACCCGAGGGTGCCATAACTTTTCCTGATAAGAGACTACAGATCCGAGGCCATACCCAGCCAACTAATTGACACATATCCCTAAAACACTGATTGATGAAAGGGAGGAAGGGTGAATCTTGGGACACTAGGCACCTGGGTGTCTACTCTGCATGCTGATAATTAAATTGGAGATTTATGTTTAGGGGTGTAACTTGCCCAATCACAAGGGACCATGTAATCTAGGGTCCCATAGACACTGTAACCAATGAAACATCGTACTTGTAGTCACGTCAATCACGTGTGTTGTATAGGGAAGGGTGCAGACGCCCACCCGATAAGAGTTATCCAATCCACTTGCATTATTTCCATATACAGATATAGCACCTATAGTTACCTTTCCCAACCAATTATATTGCATGATGATTTTTTGTAGAATTAGACATCAATGATGACGGATTTTGCCCATAAAAGAGGCTGAAAGTTCGAGAAAGTCGGGGTGAGGCAGGTGTTCGTGATGCTGCGGTTTTCCATCTGCTGATGTATGTATCATTAAACAGACTTCCCTTTGCCAATTTACTGAGTCCTGATTATTGAAGCTTGCTGGAGTATGCAAATCCTGCACCCTGTCCTCACATGGTGCAGCTATCATGCATTACTAGTTTTCGAGGGTGAGTACTGACCAATGGGCCCGTCAGTAATTTCCTCTCCTCGTTAACACTTGGTAGCAGAGGATGGTTTCGGCCATCGATTATAGATGATCGATTGATATAGTATAAGACACTTTTAGACCGACGGCACGAAGTAACTCTGGGCCTTCGGTTACATCACGAGTCCTTTCGCTATTCCGGCTGAGTAGGCTGAGAAGCTCCCCGTGAACAATAATAGTGGAATTATTCCCGAAAAATCTGCAGTGGGTCTGAAGGAACCCGCCTTTCCAAGCATAACCCTTCTCATTCCCACGGGCAGTGGATCGGACGAAAACCATAAAAGCAGGAAGAGGAAGGCGCAGTGATCCTGAAGTTCCAGAGAGGAAAAGAGGCGATTGGTGAGTGAAAACAACGAACCTCGTTATCCTGGCAAAGGTCTTGTAGGCCTTAGAGTAAGAAGGGGAAAGGTAACGGAGGGTGGTGGAGAAGATTAATACAGTTAAAAGTAGGAAAGACTGTAGAGATATAGAGGGTAAAAACCCGGGCACCCGAAGTAATTGGGAAAAAAATTATAATAAAATAAAACTGTAAGGAACACCGGGGGGCACCCGAGAAAAAAACTGTAAGGAATACCGGCGGGCACCCGAGAAAAAACTGTAAAGAATACCCGGGGGGCACCCGAGAAAAAACTGTAAGGAATACCGGGGGGGCACCCGAGAGAAAACTGTAAAATTCACCTTGTTCCTGCGCTTTAAAGAGTGATCAGAAGGAACGTGAACCCAGAGCCCACAGAGGGGGGACATTAGGCTACGCTTACGTTTAAAGACGTAAGAATGGGGTTCGTTCAAATCCTATGACGGGGTAATAATTAGAAGGCAGGTATACGTATGACCAGCTGGTGTCCGCCTAGTCTGTCAAGCGTCTGTCCTATATGTCCTGTGTATGCTGAATGTGGAATTATTGTGTTAATAATTGATGGCAATGTATTTTTGCTTTACGTGATTCTGTAAATGAGAGGGAATCGCCACTGAATTGATGTGTTTTGAGTAAAACTGTTGGTATAAAATTTTGCAGGGAAATTGAATTGGAGCTCGTGTATGTGGTGCTTGCTCATAATAGCGTAAAGTTGAAAAACTGTATGAACATTGTTGGTGACAAAATTAAGAATGGAAGAAGTTACCCCACTTGCACATTTGTGCAAGCAGTTGCCAAAGCACGCAACAAAATTGAAGAAATATAGCCAAGAGTGGGTTAAGGGCACAGCAAATAAAATGTTTATGCTGTGGCCCCAAAATGGGTCATTGTCAAAGGCTGTTTTGCAGCACATGACCACCTTCCTACATGCCACATTTAGCGGGAAGAAGCTCGAAAAATGCCTTGCTGTTCTCGAGCTTTGGAAAATGTTTGAACAAGTAAAAGAAGAAGAACCCCCCGCCGACTGGATATTAAATGTATGTACGGAGGGGGGTGAGATGCCTACCGTGCCACCTGCCCCGCCGGAACCAGTTGTTGAGGGAAGCAAGTCGGAGGGTCTTTACCCACTAAGAGAACTTAAGGCAGCCACAGGTTACAGCAACTCTGCATATGAGTCACCTGCATGTAGCAGTAACGAGACGAAAGAGAAGGAACAGGAAATTGACTCGGCCTCCACAGTCACATGGGAAAAAGAGAGGCGAGGTGAGGAAAGGAAGGAACAGGCACAAACAAGTGCACCTCTCCATAGAGAGAGAGAGAGAGGGAAAGAAGCGGAAAGGAACCGATGAGTTAACATTTACAAAGGACGAATGGATGGGAGGGCAGATACTGTTGAAGTTAGATGGAAAAGGAAGTGATGGTGCAAAGCCGAGTGAACGGTCTGATGAAGCACAAAGAAAGGAAAGGGAAAAAGAAGTCGACATAAGGAACAAGAGGGCAGGAAAGAAGGATCGGTTGAGGCGAGAACAACTATATCGCGAAGAGCAAAGTATACCGCTCAGTCGCTCTCAATATGCAGCCTATGAAAAGTACAGGCAGGACATGCTAAGGTTAGAGGAAGAGAAGAGAGTGCACAAAAGAAAGGTAAAAAAGCGAGAAGACGAGGAAAGTAGAAGGACAAAGGAACGTAGAGATGAACGGATGAGGGAAGTTGGTAAGGCTAGAAAGGAAGCGAGGAAGCGAAGAGAAATGGATGAGGAAGCAGAATGTAAACGCAGGCAAAGGGCGTGAGATTTAGAATATTTGCAACAGAAAGTGGAAAAACCCAATCCTGTTGTAGACTGGGAAGACATAGAAAAGTTCTTTCCTGCAAGCGATGGGGTACCAGGTACAAGTGGTACAAATATTGATGATGACTTCGACACCAGAAGCATCGGGGAAGCGATTAACAAAATATACAATGCGATGGGACTGGAACGAATCTCCCAAGAGGGAAGGGAAGATGAGCGCTTAGAGAGCCCTCAGCCATATGACACTGAGGATGTCACCCAAAGTAGTGGGAGTAGGGGACATTCCCTAGATAGACTAGAAGTTGGGCAGAACGAAGATGATGCAAGAAGCTGTGCAAATTGGGAGTACTCGGAATCAGACTCCGATGGGGAAGCAGAGGAAGTGGTGTATGACGAAGGGAGGCGGTGTGAAAAGCGACTCCCAGGGAATCGAGAGATACGATGGTCAGATGCTAGCCGACATGAAGAGACACCCCAAGGTCAGAGGGGGGCATCAGCACCTGCCTATACAGAAAGGTTAAGGGCATTGCCAGGTAGAAGGCAAGGCAGGAACCCCGCCCCGGCAAGAGACCGAGGAGGTATAGAGAAGGAAAAGGAAGATTGCACATTCCAATTCCCACTGTTAGAAAAGGGGGAGCAAGACAGCAATATATTGCATGGCCACACATGGACCGAGAGAACCTTGAAAACAAGCTTCCAATGCTGACATCGGGAGCCAGAAAGTGGATACATGAACTAGAGAAAATGACGGGGGGCGTCACTCTAGCCATAGGGGACATCAAGGGTCTTCTAATTGGTATACTTGGTGAAAGAGTAGACGACCTGTGGAAAAGGGCAGGATACCCCCGGGTAACCATAACTAACACCTCTCATGATGGAGTGCCATTTAACAACTGTAGAGCAGCAGTGTGGAAAGTGCTGCGTACGCTATATCCAGACACATCTGATGTGGGAGCTATAATGACTCGAAAAATGAAGGAGTCAGAGGATCCTTTGCTTTATATCCAGAATTTTCAAGACGCATGGGTGCTCGAAACACATGAGTCTTGGACGAAATCTATCCCTGTATTCTATCATATATTGTGCCAAGGGTTACGAGAACCGGTGCAAAAACAGCAAAAAAATTGGTAGGAATAGAAGCTAAACCGTGGGCCGAAATCCAGTTGACGATTGCCCATTACTGTAGACAGTTGCAAGAAAAGAATCGGAAGAAAGAGGCAACGCGTAAGGGAGAGGAGGCGAAGCTAGTGCAAAGGAAGCTCTCAAAGTATGCTCTCGAGGGAGCCATGCTAACAAGTCCAGCTGAATCGAGTGCACAACGTGCCTCTCACCCGCCACAAAACAATCAGGGTAACATGGGATATTATCCGAGAGGAAGGGGATTTGGAGGCAGAGGATGACAGAGCAATCAGGGAGGATTTAGAGGTAACCAAGGAGGTTTACAGAATGTTCAAAATGATATCCAGAACGCACTGATGGCCAGTCCGACTATGCCAGATGGGACAGATGGCCCGACTGCCGCCAGTGTGTTGGTTTTGTGGAGTAACAGGACACGTGGCGCGCATGTGCAGAAGCCAAAGCATGTGGCAGATCAACCAAGGGTTGGGGGCAGGCATGGTGAATCAACCTGCTACTCCACAACAGGGCAGTGCACAAAACTATACCGTGCAGCAGCAGGCGGTTGGCTTTCAGAAAGGTGCACAGCAAATGGTCCAGCTGCTGAACATGGGGAATGTATCACAGGGACAACCCCAGCAGACACTGCCACAAGAGGCTCAGGGCACTAATTCTGGTGGGGGAAACCCACAGGTATACAGTGGACCGAACCTATATATGAAATAGGACGGCTCACAGGGAACTCTGATGTGTTCTATCCTATCAGTGACACCAGACCCTAACAGGGAACCTAGGGTAAATGTCACCATAGGGGGGAAAGAATATTCCTTTTTAGTTGACACGGGTGCAACGCGCTCGTGCATACGTGAAGGAAGGTTCTCCTTGTCCGGCGAGGCCATAGATACCCAGAGTTTTACTGGAGCTCATAGCAGAGTTCCCTTTACTGATGCGCTCCCAGTCTCAGTGGGAGAGTGTGACATGAATGTACCTTTATTGTATTCTCGTCAGTCCCCGGTGAATATCATGGGTCGGGACTTGATGACAAAATTGAATATGACCATCTCGTTCACTGAGGATGGCATAGTATGCTCCACTCCAGGAATGCATTATTCAAACATGTGCGAAATGATCAGAGCATACTCTGGACGTGCAGCCATGAGAGGTATACCACTTAACCAGAAGTGTTCGCATATGGCATGCGAATGCTTATGGCGGGACTGCCAGGCCTCGCAGACAAAGCTATGAGAACCCCGGATGAGTTTCTATTCAGGCCAAGAATACCCATGCACGAAGAGGAGGGACAAGTATTTCCCTTAATGATGCAATCTGCCACAGTGCGAGGAAAGGTAGTATTAGTCGAAGGATGTGATGACGAGGACAGACCTTGGTGTGGATTATCGCCATCAAAGAAGGGTATCGAGTGACTGACGTCACCGATGATGATCTGTTCGAAGAACACCCTGACCTAGAAGAGACACGGGTGGAAGTGAGTCTCATATTTTGGGTCAAAATGATCAAGCAGGAGGTACCACAGAGAATGATGTTAGCATTGGTATGCCCAGAATACTTTGATAACGACATGGCCTTAGTGCCAGCCAAAGGATGGACTACAGGGCCCTATGATGTAGGTCTCCTGAAGGGGGCTGGAGAAGTAAAAATTAAATTGAAACCAGGAGCAATTCTGCCACGGGCACGACAGTATCCCATGTCTAGGGAAACCGATGAAGGGATTGCAAAGACAATCTCTGCCATGATGGAACAGGGCATCCTGCGGACGTCAGAATCACCATGCAACACAGTGATTTACCCTTTCAAGAAATCTAAAGGGGGTCCTGGAATTTAATCTAGGACTTACGAGCACTGAACGACATAGTCGAAGCCGAGTTCCCTCTAGTCCCTAATCCATCCACAATTTTGTGCAATATACTCACTGAAGCGAAATACTTCACAGTGATCGATTTGAAGAATGCATTCTTCTCTATTCCATTGCACCATGACTCACAAGACCTGACGTCATTTACTTTCAGACAAATGCGCCTGAAAAGTACGAGACTGCCACAGGGGTATTGCGAGTCTCCATCTATTTTCAACAGAGTCCTGCAAATGGACCTAAGCAATATTGTAGTGGACAGTGTTGTTTTGCAGTATGTAGATGACATTCTAATCTGCAGCATCACTGAAGAGCAATGCCGACACAACTCTGTCCGGCTATTGACTATATTGGCGGAGAAGGGGTACAAAGTGGACAAGGACAAGTTGCAGTACTGCTAACAGGAGGTGTTGTACATAGGGCAACTAATCTCACATGAGGGGAAAAAGGTAACACCAGAAAGGGCTGAGGCCATCATGAACACAGCCAAGCCACGCACAGTAAAGCAAATGCAAAGCTTCCTAGGCCTGTACAACTATGTCAGAGCATGGATCTTTGACTACAGCTCGTATACCAAGCCCTTGTTGCAGGCCCTTAAAAAGGCTCAGGCGAGGAGAGAAGAAATTGAATGGAATGAAGCGACAGAGAAAGGGTTTACAGAACTCAAGGGGGCAATTTGCAAGGCCCCAGTCCTTGGGATTCCTAATTATGCTGAGGAATTCTATGTTTTCTCATACTGATGGCGATTTTATAACAGCAGTACTCACGCAGCGAACCTCACTGGGATATAAGCCCCTAGCATATTACAGTGGAAGTTTGGACCCGGTCATGAAAGGCCAGAACCCGTGCGAACAAAATTTAGCTGCCGCCGCGTTCGCCATTGAGAAGGCGTCATCCATTGTGATGGGGTGCTCCATGACATTATATTTTGAGCACTCATTATTCGCCATACTAGAGAAGCCAAAGGGCACGCTGACTTCTCAGAGAGCATCAGCCTACGAGGTGATTATCTCCAATCCAACAATCAAAATAGTGCAATGCAAAACGGTGAATCCTGCTATGTTTATTGCTGAGCCAGTCACAGAGGGAGAACCTGTGCACGACTGTGCGAACTATGAAGAATACTATGATGAGATCCCCAGGGTCAAGGAAAACTTCCTGACAAGTGGAGAGATCATCTTTATTGATGGGTCTTCGAGGATTGACCAAGAGGATGGGCAAAGGTATACATGCGTGGCCGTGATCAAACACATGGCGAATGGAGAGTTCCAAGTACTTGTCAGTGCACGAATACCATCTCATTATTCGGCACAGGCCGCAGAACTAGTGGCATTGATACTCGCTATTGAGAATCACGTGGACCAGGAAGTAACAGTGTACAGTGACTCCGCCTATGTGACGTCTACAGTGCACGCAGGACTAGCGCGCTGGAAAAGGAGGGGCTACCTCCGAGCGGACGGCACGCCAGTGCAGCATGCAGCCTTACTGGACAGGCTGATAAAAGCACTACAGCTCGCAGTGGGCATAGCAGTCATAAAATGCGCCGCTCATACCAAAGGGACAGATTTTGTGTCACGTGGAAACCATGAAGCGGACACGGAAGCCAGGCGCATGGCATCCAAAGCTGAAACAATCATGGACGTGGATGTGGCACGTACTCAAGAACGTATGATGGTGGCGCGAGCCGCACCAGAAGCCTATAGTAATATGGGGCAGTCTCAGTTAATGGAGCTTTAGGGGGAGGCACCTCAAGAGGAGAAAAATCTGTGGAAGCGGCAAGGGTGTTCTTTAAACCCTTCAGACGGATTGTGGAGGCAAGACAGCATTGGTAATCTGTAATGCCTGTCGCCCTCCTAAAAGTAGTGCTAGAACAGCTTCAAGACCCCATTCACATGACAAGAGAAAATCTTGCTGCAATGCTTGCTGAAGACTGGTTTACACCAAATTTAGCAGAGCATGTTGCATTCTTTATGGTAAATTGCATTGTCTGCCAACAATTCACCTTGGGCACACATTAAAAGTAGTGAGTGGAGTCATCCCCAGACCAAGTGGACCTTTCCGGCACCTGCAAATCGATAATGTCCATATGATTCAGGTGTGTAATGGATACAGGTATTTAATTGTGGTGGTGTGTCCCTTTTCCAGATGGGTGGAAGCAGGTCCCTGTACACACCCCGATGCCACCTGTGCTGCTAAATTCCTGGTGAGGGAGGTTTTCCCTAGATGGGGAGTATGTGAGGCTATGAGATCAGACAATGGGCCTCATTTCGTGAACGCAGTGTTCGAACATATTAGCTTGTTGCTTGGTATAAAGCACAAGTTCTCATCGGCGTATCATCCAGAGGGAAATGGGATATGTGAACGGATCAACGGCTTGCTTAAGGAAAGGATAGCCAAGTTAAAACTCACAATAAGAAAGGGATGGGTGCACTGTCTACCACTGACATTGTATGCTCTTCGGAACCAACCAGGCTCCGACCATCATCTTACGCCGCACAAAATAGTCACTGGGAGAAGGATGAGGACTCCCATTACCCCCTAAGACAGAGCTAGATATGATGCCCAGTCGACTCGGGAAGTTCTGGGAGAAGAGATAAAAGCTTACCTGGACTGTCTCACATCCAGTACCACTGTCATTTCAGGCCAGCTGCAGCAATGGCGGAAAGGGGACAGCACAGCACGAACCGCTGCAGATAGTGCTAATGCAAGCGCAGCTCTCCGTCTTGGCCCACCCCTTGTCTTCCCTGGAGACAGAGTTCTAGTAAAAAACTTTACGAGAAAGAAATGGGACGAGCCGAGGTTTAACGGCCCCTTCATCGTAGAGGACTGCACCCCGTCCGCTGTCAAGCTTGTGGGCAGAAGAGTCTGGATCTTCCTGAACGACATAAAACCCTTTATAGTAGAGAGCACTCGTACGGCATCTACTGCCGGGGAACCCACAGACAACGGGGAAGGACCACAGCAAGTGCAGACAAGGTCTATGATGAGGAAGAAGGATGCACAAGCAGAAAACACAAACTAAGGAACTCACTGTGAAAATTGTGGCTGTACACTGAACTTCTCCTCCAGGCACTGAATGAGATACAGGACTTTCAAACATGTACTGTGCAGCTGAAGTGCAAGCGAAAAAAATAAACCTGCATACTCTGAACCCACGGTGACACTAGTAGCTTGATCACGCTGAGCCACAAAGCATTGAACACGGACTCTCAGACTCTGATGAACTGTAAAAACAGGACACTTTTGTAAACTAAAACTGGTATTCCGGAAGCATCCAGTATCAAGACTTTGTTCACGGACATATGGGTCACCCCAGCAGAAGTCTCAAGTGGCATGTGCTCACCTATGTTCAGCTAGTAGTACTGCCTTACCGTCAGTTATAGGGAGAGAAACCAATGTCACAGAATATATTCAAGATCCAGAAAATAACAAGGTAATCAGGCAACTACTGACTGTCATCGCAGAGGTCTTCGCCAAGTTGCCCGAGCACAGTGAACAAAAGACTAATGCTCCTGCCTCAAGCAGTTATTGACAAAGTTACCTACATTTTATTCTTTCAAATCATTGAGGAGTCCCCAGAACTTGTCGGGAGGACCACAGATACCCTGACCTTCATCAGAGATCCCCGAAATAAGCACATCCTGAATCAAATATGGAGTAAACTGAACAATGTGGTAGCAGACCACGCAGCAGGAAAGTGCAAGACCTGTTTGCGACAACAAAAAGACTTGTGATCGGGACCCAGCAAAACAAAGCAAATGTCCCTGTCCCCTGCAGACACGCAGCTAGCCCACAACGTCCTGATCAGGCTAGTCAAGGACTATCCAGAAATGGTGGGAAGGCCTGCTGATGTCGATGTTGCAACCTTGTAATGATCGTGAGGACGAATCATTCCGCTTCTACCTATTCCAAGATGGCCGCACCGGTTTATGGCCGCGGCAGCCCTAGCGGCGGTCTAGTTGTTTCCCTGCCTCGAGCCACGCAGGATGCGGAAGTCGATCTCTCTTCGGCATATCAGCCGGGAAGTCCTGGATACCGGTGCGTTGCTACTCTCATAGGAGTACACGGACGCTCAGTGAGTATAGCTAGTTCAGTCTTTACATCTCATTGTTTCCTCCTTCCTTCTATCCGTACCATGTTTTCTTCCTATTTTTGATACATCTGTTCATTCTTAGAATCCGGAATACGATAGGATCGAGGGTATCGTATTGGTAACCATTAAGCCACGCCCCCACAGTACGCGGCTAATATCGACTTTACTTCGTGCTCCCCTTAAAGGTAGATTTCTTTCTCTTACACTCAGATACTCCGACCCTTGCCAACCGACCTTCTTTGATTCTTAAATTCTTTATAATTTGTTTCCGTTTCATACAAAGGAATAGTTCTTGAACGAACTCGGTTCTCAAGGTTCCTCAACTACTAACTCCGGTCTAGATGTTTGAATGGTAACTCTGTTTTCCTAATCTCACCATCAGTCCTTATTGTGTTGTTTTCTCACCTTTGAAATGAACCTTGTGTTTTCACCCTTATACCTCTCCAGCATTTAACCAACACATAACGTTATTATCGGAACCCGAGGTCCTTCAGTTTCTTCCTGTCTGCCTCATCTTTACCAACGCTCCCCAGCAGCTCTTCATAGAGTTTTCTCCCCCATGAGGGTTTCCCTGGTTTTCCCACGGTCGCCAAGTACTTAACTGGGCTCCGAGGGAGATGCCAGGGGGATTCCTATTTTCTACTGGGAAATCTTTCCATCCTTTCTTGTGAAACCTGGAACTCCTTTGGAGCCACGATTTGGACATTCATCTATTACCAGGTAGGAGAATCTACGCTTTCTATGTTGCAATGCCTGAAGACTGATGAATTGCCGGAAACGGTTTGTAGTAAACATTACAGATAGCAACGCCTGAAAACATACTTTGCTCTTTAGTCATTGCAACTGGGAGCCTAGAAGATCCTCATTATGGACTCCCAACAACAACAGCAGATCCAACAGTTGATCGCTGCCGTACAATCCTTGACCACTGAGGTTCAACAACTCCAGCAGGAAAATTCTGCCCTAAAACAGAATCAACAACAGGCAGCTCAGCAGATGGCCCAACAATTAGCACAACATACTGCTGCCTCACGGGTTCCTCATTGCTCAGAGGTCCCTCCAGGGCCTCTTCCGGGAGGCCAATTCGATGGGAATCCCCATAAGGTGAAAGAATTCATAGATTCCTGTTACGTTCAGTTTTCTTTTAAGAACGCCTTTTTCCATACCGATCGGGATCGTGTGGGTTACATGGTGTCCCAAATGACTGGACCCGCTTTAGCCTGGGCCACACCCCTAATCACCAGTAATAACCCTATATTAGACTCCCATCCGGCCTTTTGTAATAGTGTTCGTGCAATGTTTGGCCGGCAGGAGATTCGAGTAGCTTCCCAAGAACACTTGTTGGATTTAAAACAGGGAAATTCAGACATTCTGGCTTATATAACCAGATTTAAACAAATGGCCAGCGAAACTACTTGGTCCGATGACGCACAGATCACCATCTTTAGAAGAGGACTGTCTGAAGAATTGAAAGATGAAATATCCAGGGTTCCTCGTTCCTCTTCTTTAACTGAGCTTATCGCACTAGTCCTTCAGATTGATTATCGAATGAAGGAACGCACCAGTGAAAAAAGGAAAGGACGGTTGCCCCGTTTTCCTCCTAATCTGCCTGCTACTCCACGGGTTCCATCCACCGAGGAACCCATGCAACTAGGTGCAACAGGCAGAGGACCTCTTTCCTTTGAGGAACGGAGTCGAAGACGATCCCTTGGTTTATGTATGTACTGTGGTTCCAATACCCACACCGTACAGGAGTGTCCAATTGCACCACCAAGGAGATCGGGAAACGCAAACGCCCGACCGTAAGGGGAACCACGGTTCGGGATCCTATGGTTAAACAAGGTTCCTCACAAGTTGTCCATACATCGACTTGTAACAATCCCTCGGATACTACCATGGTGGTTTTAAAGGTATCGCTAACCTTTGGGAAACAGGTCCTACAAGATATCCCGGTCCTTATTGATAGTGGTGCAGCAGGGAATTTTATCGACGATCACTGGGCCTCTTCTCATGGTATCCCACGGTCTTCTAAGATAGAATCCATTCCCGTGGAAAGTGTTGATGGCAGTCCTTTGACATCTGGACCCATTACGGATCATACCGGTCCCCTGCTTATGTCTATCTCTTCTCATCATGAACACATAATTCTAGACATCATCCGAGCAGCACACCATCCTATTATTTTGGGCATACCATGGCTCAGGAAGCATAACCCCTTTATTAATTGGACAGCTGGGTCCTTCTTTTTGGGTTCCGAATTTTGTCTTGGCCACTGCATAAAAGATCAACAAGAGGTTCTGTTGGATACCAGTTCTTCCTCTTCTAAATTTCAGGGAATCACAACTCTCAATCAAATCACAGGTCTTCCCAACATGTACTATCAATATAAAGAAGTCTTTTCTACCTCTGAGTACTCACAGTTACCACCTCATAGACGAGACGATTGTGCCATCGATCTAATACCTGACCAACCGTTACCCTTTGGTCGAATGTACATCCTGTCTCATAACGAAAAAGAGGTATTACGAGAGTACCTTAGAGTAAATCTTATGAATGGGTTGATTACTGAATCTACTTCACCGGCAGCTGCTTCCCTATTTTTTATATCTAAACGGAACACAACTGAACTTCGCCCTTGCATAGATTTCCGGGGCCTCAATAAAATCACTATACCAGACAAATATCCGATGCCCCTGATACCAGATATTCTGGAAGCAGTCAGGGGGGCAAGATTATACACTAAATTGGATCTCAAGGGAGCATACCATCTGATAAGAATCAAGGCCGGTGATGAATGGAAGACGGCATTCCGGACACCATTTGGTCATTACCAATACCATGTTATGCCGTTCGGGCTCTCTAATGCCCCGGCGATATTTCAACGCTTTATGGACCATCTCTTCGCTGATCTACTCTTACATAATGTAATAGTGTATCTGGACGATATTTTGGTCTTCTCCTATACTCTACAGGACCATGTTAAACATGTGGGAGAGGTTCTTCGTCGTCTACATCAAAATCACCTATTCTGCAAATTAGAGAAATGCTCCTTCCACCAACCACAAGTCACTTACCTGGGTTATGTTCTATCGGCAAAAGGGGTAGCTATGGACCCGGAGAAGGTTTCCGCCGTATTGGATTGGCCTGTCCCGACCTCAGGGAAAGACATCCAGCGTTTTATCGGCCTTGCCAATTTTTACCGGCGGTTTATTCCGGGATTCTCAAGCCTGACTAAACCATTGACGAATCTGTTAAAAAAGGGGGTGTCCTTTTCCTGGCCTGAGAGTACAGATCGAGCCTTTAAGAGACTTAAAGATCTGTTCACGTCCGCCCCTGTTCTGCAGACACCTGATCAGAATCGCCAGTTTATCGTGGAGACTGATGCTTCTCAATATGCTTTGGGAGCTGTTCTTCTTCAGTCTGATAATGCCGAACAGGAACATCCGGTGGCATATCTATCTAAGACCTTGGCACCTGCAGAACTAAATTACACGGTATTGGAAAAGGAGCTGTTAGCCATCAAAAGAGCATTCGAAGAGTGGAGACATTTACTACTTGGAGCTATGTACCCGGTGGAAGTTCGAACGGACCATCACAATCTTCGTATTCTACAGTACGCCCAGACTTGCAATAGTCGTCAGGCCCGGTGGGCTCATTTTTTTTCTCCTTTTAGGATCACTTTCTCCTTCATACCTGGGAAGGATAACGTAATCGCTGACGCTTTATCACGTAAAGAACAGCTCCCTAATGATTCCTTTAGTTCTGAACCGATTTTTCCCAAGATGGCGTTAGGGTTACACACCTCCCAGGACTTCCTGACACGTCTGAGGGGTCAATCCAAATCAGTTGGAAAACCAGGCATGTCACAAGGGACACTACCCACATTGGTCAAGGAGGATGGATGCTATTTCCTAGGTCATCGGGCCTTCATTCCTACAACCTCCCTCCAGAAGGAGGTATTGGATATGTTTCACAAATCTAAGGTAGCGGGACATCGTGGAATCACCTCCACACAAGAAATGGTTTCTCGCTGGTTCTGGTGGCCGACTCAACGGGAAGACATAAAACGATACATTGGATCCTGTCCGGATTGTCTTCAGAACAAGTCTCCCCGAAGGACTCCAGCAGGACTACTGGTCAAGATGCCCATTCCATCGCGTCCTTGGCAGATAATCTCAACGGATTTCATCGTTGATCTTCCCCCCTCAAAGGGGTGTTCGGCAATAATGGTGGTGATCGACTCCTTTACTAAAATGGCTCACTTCATACCTCTGGCCAGGATTCCTACAGCGGCCGTTATGGCCCGTATCTTTACCAATAACATCTTTGCGTTACATGGCCTACCGGATACAATCATATCTGATCGTGGAACACAATATACCTCCCTCTACTGGAAGCACATCTGTCAACATCTCGGGATTTCCCGTGCCCTCAGTTCCGGTTACCACCCTCAATCCAATGGGCAGACGGAACGGCTCAACCAAACTCTAGAGGGATATCTAAGAAATTACATTTCGGCAGCTCAGGATAACTGGAAAGATCTACTTCCATTGGCAGAGTATGCTTACAATAACTCCTATCACTCCTCCATTCGCACTTCTCCTTTTTTCTGCTCCTACGGATTCACTCCCTCAGCATTTCCGATACTAAAAAGATCGGAACACAAATTTCCTGATGTAGACCATTTAATGAATCAAATCAGACAAGGCCACAAGAGGGCTAAAGATACCCTAGTGCAAACCCAGGATAGAATGAAGAAATTTGCTGATCGTTCTCGTTCTCCTGCACCTATCATCAAATCAGGAGACAGGGTATGGTTGTCTTCGCGGTTTCTCCCCAGACGCCTGGTACCGTCCAAACTGTCTCCAAGATACTTTGGTCCTTTCCGGGTGGATAAACCCATCGGCAGTGCTGCCTTTAGACTTATTCTTCCTAAAACCTGGTCCCGAATTCACCCTGTTTTTCATGTTTCTCAATTGAAACCGGACAATCGAAATTCATTTCACCCAACGATAACGACTCGTCCTCCCCCTATTTTGGCCTCATCTGGTCCTGAGTTTGAGGTGAAGGGAATTTGTGATTCCCGTATGCATCGGGGACATTTACAATATTTGATCGATTGGAAGGGTTATTCCCCTTCAGATCGTACCTGGGAGCCGGAAGACGCTGTACATGCTCCTCGTCTCGTGAAACTATTTCACGCCAAACATCCTGACAAGCCGGGGGGAGAAGGACCTAAGAAGGGGCATACTGTAATGATCGTGAGGACGAATCATTCCGCTTCTACCTATTCCAAGATGGCCGCACCGGTTTATGGCCGCGGCAGCCCTAGCGGCGGTCTAGTTGTTTCCCTGCCTCGAGCCACGCAGGATGCGGAAGTCGATCTCTTTTCGGCATATCAGCCGGGAAGTCCTGGATACCGGTGCGTTGCTACTCTCATAGGAGTACACGGACGCTCAGTGAGTATAGCTAGTTCAGTCTTTACATCTCATTGTTTCCTCCTTCCTTCTATCCGTACCATGTTTTCTTCCTATTTTTGATACATCTGTTCATTCTTAGAATCCGGAATACGATAGGATCGAGGGTATCGTATTGGTAACCATTAAGCCACGCCCCCACAGTACGCGGCTAATATCGACTTTACTTCGTGCTCCCCTTAAAGGTAGATTTCTTTCTCTTACACTCAGATACTCCGACCCTTGCCAACCGACCTTCTTTGATTCTTAAATTCTTTATAATTTGTTTCCGTTTCATACAAAGGAATAGTTCTTGAACGAACTCGGTTCTCAAGGTTCCTCAACTACTAACTCCGGTCTAGATGTTTGAATGGTAACTCTGTTTTCCTAATCTCACCATCAGTCCTTATTGTGTTGTTTTCTCACCTTTGAAATGAACCTTGTGTTTTCACCCTTATACCTCTCCAGCATTTAACCAACACATAACGTTATTATCGGAACCCGAGGTCCTTCAGTTTCTTCCTGTCTGCCTCATCTTTACAAACGCTCCCCAGCAGCTCTTCATAGGGTTTTCTCCCCCATGAGGGTTTCCCTGGTTTTCCCACGGTCGCCAAGTACTTAACTGGGCTCCGAGGGAGATGCCAGGGGGATTCCTATTTTCTACTGGGAAATCTTTCCATCCTTTCTTGTGAAACCTGGAACTCCTTTGGAGCCACGATTTGGACATTCATCTATTACCAGGTAGGAGAATCTATGCTTTCTATGTTGCAATGCGTGAAGACTGATGAATTGCCGGAAACGGTTTGTAGTAAACATTACAAACCTTCATTAGAGACCCAGTCAATTTCCTCCACATGAAGACCCTTCTTCATGGCATCATGCTCCAAGTGGAACTGTCCAACTTCCAGCGAGAATTCCTAAGGAGATTCCTGTGAGACTATTCGGCGAGGGACAGATCGAGGAGGCAAAGACTGATCACACTGCATGAAAGGCCTGTGACCTAAGAGCCAAAAAGTCAGAGCAAATGTCCTTAACACCCGAAGACAGTTGGTATGCGTTTCGTGTTTTCTTTCATCTCATTGAAAACTTTCCAGAACTAGTGGGCAGACCCCACAACATTGATGTGCCCGCTTTTCTTAGTGATCCGTCAAAAAATGCCCAATTGAATCGGTTCCTGAGGGCCATTGCATCTCAACTAAGAAGCAATTATGGACATCCACTGCTAAGAAGAGCCTTAGAAGGGGGAGATCCAAGATAAAACTTTCCATCATCCCCCAGCCGGGAACAGAGCAAGGAAACAAAGACACAGTTCTTCATGCTTCCAACGTAGAACGGACCGAAAAGGCGGAAACAAGGACAACGACATCTTAAACATCTTTTCCTATTTTTCTTACTTTTTCTATTTTGCATCATCATTCCGCAGTGGAGTAAATGGGGAAGAGAGAGACTGCTCAGCAACTCGACCTCTAAAGACCAAGTGAAAGGAACAGAGACACGAACTTCACTGCCGTGTTTACTTTTTTCAACCTTTTTCTTATTTTTCCTACCTTCTCATATGTTCACTTTTATTTTTATTTTTATTTTTATTTTTTCAAAATTTTATTTTGCGTGATTTGTAGCAAATCCATCCTTTCATGGTGTCACTGCAAACAAAGTCCTCTATGTCCCCAGGGCCAAGGCGAGTTGGAAGAGTGCCCTGGGAATACGCTGACCATACAAATACAGGATAATTATGATGTGTTGAAAACGATAGTCTAACTTTTTTCCATAGTCTAGCAAAGGAACTGTACTCCATACTCAGAGACTATCATCATCATCACTCGTAAAAGGGGGGGACATTGAACTGCACTTGTCACTTTAGTGTTTATTGAATTTTGAACGACGAAAACAGAATAAAAAGAAAAATGAACTATTGACTGTGGACGTATTTGAAATGGGCGCCCAAAACAGTAACTTAGTCGTGCCACCAGTGGAAGGGCGCCCCCGGTTTCCTGGAAGGAGATCCTGCAAGTTGTCTTTCAAGGCCGTCATATGTATATGCATTGTGATTATTGTAGTATTTTTATCGTTAACTATTAGAACTGCATTTTTTATTGGTGCACGAAGCATCCCAATGTCCGTGCATCCACCAGGTAATGAACATCTGGGGCCCACAAAAGCACCAAGACCTTATATTGTCATCCCTGTTCCAAGAAATACTGATGATAAAGCAAAAGATTTACAGTTGAATGTAATTAGCAGTAAAACGTATACACTTGAAGTAATGAATGGTGAGAAAGGCTGGAGACAGGGTCAGCATGGAATGAATGATAACATAGCACTATCCACGGCACGCACCCATACACTGAGTGCACACGCACAAGGGCAAGTGTCAATGTCTACGAAACCGCAGGCCAAACCAACTGAAAGAGAGAAATCACCTGTGGAACAAGCAGCTCCAGAAAGCAGGGAGCAACGTGAGAAACCGAACTGAAGTGAAATAGCAAAATCACTCAACAGAACAGAGGAAGCAACGAAAGAACTCACTGAGAAAACACATGCGGAAGTCGAATACGTTTCCACTCATACTTAGAGCAAAAAAGCTACATGAGGAGCTGAGCAAGACAACCACCACAACTGTGATAGCGAGTACACCAGCTCCAATGCTAGAAGTAACTACCGAGCCTACGACACAGCCACGTGTTAGAAGGATGATAAGTCACATGGGGGTGGGAGGAGGTCTACAAAAGAATGCAGGAGGGAAGGAAAAGAAGCGCGAAACCTCCCCCTATTACTGCAGGGCAGGAAATGAAACCTGCCCCTCCAAGGATAACACCCGAGAGTCTGCCTGAACGAAAGAGCAGTACAGACGCATTCAGAGACATAGTGATAGCCAACCACAGAAAAACGCCAAGGATCAAGAGAAGTCCATATGAAACGAGTTAAACGATTACTTGGACAGCACGGCCCATCTTGAAAACAACATATGGTACCAGCACATGAAGGAAGTTGGACGAAGACAATCAGAAGGAGAATGTTTCATCTGTGCACTCCTGCCGTACAGCATGTGCAAGTCCAAAATCTTTGTGGCTGTAGAAATAGATGTCCCCAAAGCACACTGCATGTCACATGTGGCAATGTGTAATACCAGAGGACAATTCATGGGGAGAGACGCATCATTGATATGGGCCAACGAAAAGGACTACCCTGATGAAGACAGATATGTCCAGGACATCAAAACAAAAAACAGGGCACACACCAAGAATCATGCGATTAGATATGAGAACCTTGACATCAAAGGATTAGGAATAAGGTGGGAAATAAACTCAAGACTGAACGTCCATGGAAAAACGGCAGAAGAAGCGCAAATATGGAAGAACCGAGGCCAAATGCAGATCTGGGGATCAGTTGTTTCCACCGACGGTTGGGAAGAAGGAGTTGTAATCTGCCGAGCTTGGATGGTCCTTGGAGCCTGCCAAGAAGCCATAGAGAACTCTCAAAGACTATGTAAACCACTATGGCCAAAATTGGTAAAGCTGTTAACATGGGTCGAAGACAGAGGAGGCCCCCTGCAAATAGTACCGCTGGAAACCCCGAAACTGTGCTTTAGAAGTAATGGCATGAGGAAAATGGGGGAGAATCAAAACTGCGCATGAATATACGAAGCCCCAGGGATGTCGCAAGGGACCGCAGTCCTGATGGACCACTATTGGGCATGTGGATCCAAAGCCTACATAAGACTACCGGGGAACTGGGGAGGCATATGAACACTGGTGAACGTCCACGTTCCTGCACTAGTGATCCCAAAAAATGAACTGAATTTGGACAGTTTCCCAAAAGCAGATGCTCACCTGAGGAAAAGGAGATCTGTGGAACTAATATGAAGAATGAAGAGAGAGAATTACTTCTCCGCCAAATCAGAGGATGCATTTTATGCCATTCCCTATGAGCACAGGCTGTTTAGCCTAACTTCATCCGTATTTACAACAATACTTTTGCCGCACATCCAGGTTGGTGCAAATACCAAGTGGTTGTAGATAACGAGATGGGAGTTACTGCAGACCATCAATACCACCATAAAAGGGTTCAACGCAATCAAGCAAGGACTGAGAGCAGTCAGACTGATGACCCTCCAGAACAGATATGTGCTTGACATGATCACCGCAATGGATGGAGGTTTTTGCGCGAAAATTGGAGAATTATGTTGCACTTTTATACCATCATACGACGTAGAAAATGGAACCCTTGCAGAGGCCATAGACATGTTAACCACCCTGAAAAACCAGATGACCGATGAGACAGATGAAATGGACGATGACAGTTGGTTTGGGAACCTATTCTCATGGGTCCTGCAATGGATGGCTGATATATTCAAGTTTCTGGGAGCCTTGCTAGCAATGGTGCTGCTAGGATTCTGTGTAATCAAGATAATCATCACACAATGCCAGAAAACGGCAAAGAAGGCCATTGGGATGAAAATCATGGTCGATGTCGAGCCAGGCTGGAAGCCCAGAGGCCTGACAGATGAGGAGATAAAGGACTTTGTAAAGGCCAGTGAATTTGCACCAGAAGGAACAAAATTCACTTATGCCAAGAAGCGAAGAAGGTACGAAGGCAAATGGATTTACTGCAGTCCAAATGGACAATGCCAGTTGATGACCTAGAACAAAGATGAGCATGTGAGAACAGCAGGAAGCTTGAAAGGGGTGATAAAAATATGGACACCAAAATTGCATACTTTTTTGCATACGCTTTCTTGTTTAAACCTAGGAAACGATGAGCAAGAATCTGAGGAATCAAAGAAACTGAATATAAAGGAGGAAGTAGGAGTGGTTGATGAACCGACCAGAGGGGGGAGTGTAGAGGAGGTCCCAGATATGACCTGCACCCCTGGCCCCCATTGCGAGTTGCCAGTAAGGTACTCACCGTGGTACGTGACGTATGAGGAGCAAATGAACCAACAGAGAGCCACACTGGGACTCTGCCCCTTGTACGTAAGGAGATCAGTACCGGCGACAAACCTGGGCAGCACGGTACCCTATGAGACAGCCTTACCAGCCACTGATGTGAAGTGAGGAATACCTGCACACGGTCCACGAGGTGACCCCTAAAGCCTTAATGGAAGGCCAATGAAAATAAACCAAGGGCCCGAGTAGCCCCGAGAACAAACGAATTGGCTACTGAAGGCACGTATGCCAGTACTAGTAACTGCAGGGATAATGATAAAGGATGCAGGGGAGAGACACTGTTAAAATGTTAGAGAATGGTGCCATGAGACAAGATGGAAGCAACCCCCCTGTTGAATGTGTGTAAATAAGCTTGAAACGCAAGATGCTAAGAAATCGATACTGCCTGCAATGCTTAGTAGAAGAATAGAGCGGCAAGCGCCAACCATATATCTACCTCAATGCTGCACAATGTACATGTGCGCCTCCATTTTGTGAAAGCAGAGATGTACCCAGGTGGCCAAAGGCCTGACAGGCCGAGTTTCGAAACCCAGCAAAGGCCAGAGAAGGAGCGGAATCGAAACTCAACAAAGAGAGGCTTATGCCGGGGAGATCGAGGTCAACCAGCGAAGGGGAGGCGAGCATGAGCTCACGAGACTCCAACTACTGAGAATACCAGCCCTCCCATGAAGGTCAAGCTAAGAGAAGCCCATGCAGGTGGCCAAGCGCACACAGAATTAAATACACAAAAGGTTGGAAACTGAAGCAGATTCACGGTGGACCAGCACGTGACCAGACAGGCGCGAAGATGTACCACCGCCTGATGTCATCCAGAACCCGAGGGTCCATTACTTTTCCTGATAAGAGACTACAGATCCGAGGCCATACCCAGCCAACTAATTGACACATAGCCCTAAAACACTGATTGATGGAAGGGAGGAAGGGTGAATCTTGGGACACTAGGCACCTGGGTGTCTACTCTGCATGCTGCTAATTAAATTGGAGATTTATGTTTAGGGGTGTAACTTGCCCAATCACAAGGGACCATGTAATCTAGGGTCCTATAAACACTGTAACCAATGAAACGTCGTACTTGTAGTGACGTCAATCATGTGTGTTGTAGAGGGAAGGGCGTAGACGCCCACCCGATAAGAGTTATCCTATCCACTTGAGTTATTTTCATATACAGATATAGCACCTATACTTAAGTTACCTTTCCCTACCAATTATATTGCATGATGATTTTTTGTAGAATTAGACATCAATGATGACGGATTTTGCCCATAAAAGAGGCTGTTTGACTAACGTTCGAGGAATTCGGGGTGAGGCAGGTGTTCGTGATGCTACGGTTTCCCATCTGCTGATGTATGTATCATTAAACGTACTTCCCTTTGCCAATTTACTGAGTCCTGATTATTGAAGCTTGCTGGAGTATGTGAATCCTGCACCCTGTCCTCACATGGTGCAGCTATCATGCATTACTAGTTTTCAAGGGTGAGTACTGACCAATGGGCCCGTCAGTAATTTCCTATCCTCGTTAACAGATGACTACTCTGATGACGAACTAGTGTTTTTTATAAGTATTACTTATTGGATTAAAGTAAAGAATATTGAAATACTAAAAAGAATGTTGTTGGTAAAAATAAGACTGTCATTCTTTCAGGAAGATTTAGAGAAATTGCCAGAGATTTTATGGACTAGGAGCCCATATGATGTGGGACTATTTAAAGGGATAGGTGCAGTTAAAATTAAACTAAAACCAGGAGCTCTTTTACCACAAGCAAAGCAATACTCCAAGTCCAGAGAGAAGGACAAAGGTATATTTGAGATCATTTCCACTTTAATGAAGCAAGGCATATTGGTGCCATCAGATTCATCATGTAAGATGGCTGTGTACCCTGTGAGGAAATCAAAGGAGGGATCGCAGAGATTTATTCACAACCTATCCCTCTAAACAATATAGTCAAAGCTGAGTTTCCTTTAGTACAAAATGCTGCGACGACACGGTTTAACCTTCCATCCAAGGCCACCTATTTCACAGTTGTCGATTTGAAGAATGCTTTCTTTTCAATTCCCCTTCATGAAGACTCAGAAAATGTGACTCCCTTTTCGTATAGAATTATGGGCCTGAAACACGCTTGTTTGCCTCAGAAGTACTGTGACTCCCCTTCCATGTTTAACAGGGTCCTCCAGATGGACTTGGGTAATGTCCAACACAAAAGTGCAATAAGTCAGTATGTGAATGACATTGTGGTGTCTAGTGAGACAGAAGAAAGATGTAGAGAAGACTCAGTAAACTCATCGACATACTATCAGACAAAGGATATAAGGTAGACAAGGAGAAATTACAATATTGTCAAGAAGAAGTCTTGTACATAGGACAGTTGATCTCTTACGAAGGGAGAAAAGTGACACCTGAAAGAGCAGAAGCAATTATGAAAACCATAGCACCTAAAACAGTGAGGTAAATGCAACAGTTTCTAGGCTTGTGCAATTATTGTAAGGCCTGGGTTTACGACTAAAGTACATACATTTGATCACTTTAAAAGGACTCAAAGAAGCACAGGTGGGCAAGAGCACAACAACATGGACAGATGAGAGGACTGAAGGGTTTGAAGAATTGAAAAAGGCATCAGTACAGCCCCTGTACTGGGGATCCCAGATTATAATGAAGAATGAATTGTATTTATTCTCCCATTCAAATGGAGAAATCATGACAGCAGTTCTTACACAGAAGACAACATTAGGAACTGGACATAAACCATTGACATTTTACAGTGGGATTTTAGATCCAGTAATGAAGGGACACTATCCCTTGAGCAATCAATGCGGTGCCCAATAACATTATTTGTAGAGCATGCATCGTTTGCAGTCTTAGAGAAGCCCAAAAGTACATTGAGCAGACAAAGAGCATCGGGCTATGAGGTGATTATTTCCTACCCTGCTATTACATTTGTTAGATGTAAAACAGTAAATCCATCAACATTTATAGCAGAACCAGTAGGAGAGGATGATTATGTACATGATTGCACAATGTACACTGACTGTTATAATGATATTCCACAAACTAGAGAAAATGCCCTGGTATGTTATGTTATGTTAATTTATTTCTCTAGCGCCAGAGCCCTAGGGCATCCAAGGCGCTGTCACATAATATTAAATGCAAAGACGGGCCAGCCTATGTCATACAATGATTTACTTGAACAGTCTGGTCTTTACCAATGTCCTAAAGGCCAGATGGTTCTCCTACTTATAGAAAGCCTCTGGCAGCTCATTCCAGGACTGTGCCGCCAGGACTGGGAATGCACAACCATTTACCTAGGCTCTTTTTAAATGTTCTACTTTAAGGCAACAGGCCTTGGCGGATCAGAGGTCCCTTTTAGGGTGATAGCTGATCACCCTTTCTTTAAGGTACTGTGGTGCAACTCCAAAGATACATTAGTGACATACTGTCAACAGTTTAAACAGAATCCTCTCAGAGACAGGTAGCCAATGCAACTCCCTCCGGGCTCCGGATGTCGGTTCATTTCGACTCATCTGGTGCACAATAGGTACTGTGGCATTTTGTACTTTTTGTAATTTCTGAATATCTCCTTTATTAGCCCCACCCAGAAGGGCATTGCAGTAGTCCAAGCGTGGAAGTATCACTGCCCTGGCTAACTTAGCCCGGTTATCTTTTGAGACCATGGGAGCGAACTGTTTTAGCACTTTGAGGTGATAATTGGTGCTCTTTATAATCGCTTCCACGTGAGCACCAGCGTTCAGGCTGGCCTCCATGTGGGTGCCGAGGGTTTTCACTTTGGAAGTGACTGCTATCCCACTGCCCTCAACCACAAAACTATCGAATGCCTGGTCCAAGCTATCTCTAGCATGTTGTGACCCGTATGTCATTAGCTCTGTTTTGGCTGCATTTAAGTGTAACCAGTTGTTTAATATCCAATTTTCTATGATCTGGTAGACATAGTTCAACTTTCCCTGGTCCACTGCATATTTTCCGCTGATCTGCAGGGACAACTGAAAGTCATCTGCGTAATTAGTGAAAAAGAGCCTGTTTTTCCAATTCTATTCACTGAGGGATGATGTATATTTTGAAATGCAGGGGGATAAACATGTCCATTGAGGGACTCCACATATAGTGATTTTTACTTCAGATGAATTATCACCCCAATAGAACCTGGATCTACGGTCCTCCAAAAATTATTTTAGCCATCTGACCATTTCCTCTTAGAGGCCCCCCACAGTGGCCAGTCTATCCAGCGGAATCTTGTGGTCCAGTAGATCGAAGGCTGCCGATAAATCTAATAGAACCAGTAGCCCCCGATCTACTCTTCTCCAGCATGGACAGCATCTGAGTCTGCAAATCCAATAAATTGCTTTCAGTGCCATGAAAGCATCGGAAGCCAGACTGCTTTTTATGTAAGATGCCAACCACTGAGATGTGAGATTGTAGTTGTATAGTTGCTACTTTATCAACCAATTTAAAAAAATGATGTATTTGTAATAGGTTGTAGATTTGCAGCGTCGTTAGGATCTAAGCCCACTTTTTTTAAAAGTGGGGTTACCGCCACATCTTTTATTGATTGCGGGATGATGCAAAATCTAAAAGTAGCTTTAACAACTACATACAGTAATGGCGTAAAAATGTCCTTGTGTTCCAAGATTATCTTTGATAGAAGGAGGTCTCCTAGGTAGCTTTCAGGGCGCATAGCTTTAGGTATGTTGTGAATTTCTACAATGGACATCATAGAGAAACCAAAACCAGCAGGGGATACCCCCTGGCTCTGGTCTCCCTCTTTGGTCATCACGCTATCCCCCTCCTGAAATTTCTTGCTCGCTGCCAGATTTACTGGTTACTGAGAGTTATTCCTGCCTAACCAACTCTTCCCTAATCCTATTTTGGGCATACTGCAGTTTATCAGAAAAAGCTTATTGTACTTGTATGCAATAATCCTTAGTAGGTTTGATAGTATGGTTTAGAGCTCTAGGTTTTTCCCAGGATCTAAAGAGTTTAAAGAGTTCCTTTATTTGATTTCCTGCCTGGTTTACCTGGTCATTGTAGTAGCTACGTTTCACTTCAATGATCTTGTCCTTGTACTCGTTTTCCTTGAGTTTCCATGCTGCTTTGTTACTGGGAGTTTTATCTTTCAGCCAAGCATGTTCTGTCTGCCTCTTACTGGCTTTTAATTGCACTAGTGCAGGGGAGAATCATTTCTGGTGATTAGGGACATCTCTGATATTTCATGCTTTCGAGGGGGCAAGTCTATCTAACATGGTTGTTATGTCCTTGTTATAACTAGTTATAAGAATGTCAGGACCATCTGAATCCTCTGTTTTATTCATCAAGGCATTCATTCAGTCTAGTAGGTCAGCCACTGTAATTGCCCAATAGTTTCTACTTTGAATCTTACGCAAGGGTTCATGCTGTTTTTTTAGAGGCAACAGGAGTTGTAGTTGGCATGAAATAGAGAAATTATCAGACCATAACCAAGGCGTGGTTGTACATTTTGTAAGTAGAATGTTACCACTCCCCACCCAAACAATGGTGTTCCCCTTTATATGAGTTGGACCAGAGCTATTGATAGCTATATTATTATTTTTAAGGTGTTTCTCTAGCTCCAGGGCTTTTTTTATCTTTGGGGTGTCCCTTCCAGAGATTCAAGTCACCCAGCAATACAACTGCAGAATGTTCTGATTGCATAGAGGTTAACACGTTTATGAGGTCCTCGTTGAACCTTGCCAATTCTCCAGGAGGCCTATAGAGCAATGCAAAGTTGATGTTAAAATGAAAGTTTGGAATAAGTTTGATATGCAGTATGTCACAGCCATCATATCCTATTTTAGCCTTGTATGTACCAAGCTCTTTTTTGCATATAATGGCGACTCCCCCACCTGGCCCTTCCTCTCGATGTCTCCCAAAGAAGACTTACCTGTGCAGGGTCACTTGTTCTATAGTAGGGCCATGAGCATCAGAGAGCCAGGTTTCTGTGATGCACATGATATCCACCTTGTGCTCCAGGATGAAATCATGAACATCAACGGTGTGCTTAACAAGGGATCTGGTATTAAGCAAGGCCAGATTCAGATGAACTACTGGGAGAAATTTAGTTAATGGTGTTTTAGTTTCCACAACATTCTGCTTTGTGGTGGGAAAGGTCTGACTCAGAACACTCAAATTATTATGCCCGTGAACTTGGAGGCAGGAGGAACCACACTTTATTGCTGATGTTTAATATGAGTAATATGTGGTACAATACTAGATAACAGTTTTTCCATTTTAAGTTTTCTCTCCTCTAAGTAAAGTAAAGCTGTTGTCCCAGCAGACTGGACTTCCTAATGATGACTCTCAGTATCAGCTTTGGGCACAGAGTTGTACCTCTCAATAGTATTGAGACTCAGAGGGGACACAGTACAGGCTGCAGCTACTGTTGACATATTGTTGGTGCTTGCAGAACCGTCATCCCTGTCGAAGATCTTGTATCAGTGTCCAAGGTGTATGCAAAGGACTTACTTTAGGCAATTCCGATCGCCTACAGAACTTAATTGATGCCCATATTGCGGGAAGAGAGAAACGGGTAACTGGCCACACTTGCACGTCCCAGCACCGTTTAAAGTGAAATACACCGCTGAACTACAGGAAACTATTGGTAATGTAGTTCAGAGCAGCAAGTGTGTGCAGAGTCAGAAACAGAGACTCTGTTTTAAATCGCACTATGCAAGTATTGAAGGAAGCTCAATTCAAAGGTCCCAAGGGGGTCCCAGAAGACACAAATGCAGATACAAGCTAACACCATTTTTAAAAGGCAATAAGGAAATCCAATTTAAAATATATGCTAAAACGATAAGAAAACTAGCAGCAAAACCTGAGTGAATGGGACATTTCTTTTTGTATTAAAGGTTCGTCAAAGATTGACCAAGCAACTGGGCAAAGGAATACTGGAGCAGCGGTAGTGAAATCGAATGGAGAAGGTGAATTCGAGGTAGCAACAAGCATGAGGTTGTCTTCAAATTATTCAGAACAGGCTGCAGAATTAGTGGAGCTCATCAAAGAGATGCAGAGCTTTGACGATGAGGAAGTGACGATGTGCTCTGACTCCACCTTATGTGACTTCAGCCGTGCATGCAGGTTTGTCACACTGGAAAAGGAGGGGCTTCCTCTGTACACACGGCACTGCGCTGCAACATGAGGCCCTATTGGATAGGCATATAGAAGCATTGAGTCTCCCATTGACCCTAACAATCGTAAAATGCTTAGCGCATTCTAAAGAAACAGATTTAATTTCCAACGGAAATGAAGCAGCAGACATAGAGGCCAAAAAAACAGCCTATTATCCACCCACATCTAGTTTGGAAAGAGAAGATGTAAAACAAATGACAAGACGATGCATGTTAGCAAAGGAGGCATTTAACATGCTGTCAATTGTCCAGTTAATTGAAATACAAGATTGAGCTCCACAAGAAGAACAGGATTTATGGAGAAAGCGAGGGTGTTTCTTATCCCCTACTGAGGCCATTTGGATACAGGATAGCACAGGAAAGCCAGTTATGTCTCTTGCATTATTGAGAGTAGCACTGGAGCAGCTTCACTACCCAGCACACACGACTCAAGAGAGTCTAGTTGCAACAATTGCAGAAGAATGGTTCTCACCCAATCTATTAGAACATTTGGCACAGTTCATTGTAAATTGCATAGTGTTCCAGAAATGTACTGCAGGGCACACTTTGTGAACAGTAAGAGGAGCAATCCCTAGACCCAGTGGCCCATTTCAGCATCTGCAACAGCTACAGATATAAACTGTTCATAGTATGTCCTTTTTCTAAATGGATAGATACAGGTCCATGCACACACCATGATGCCCTGTGCACTGCCAAGTTCCTCACACGCAAGATGTTCCCCACATGGGGGGAGGTACACAAGGTTTTTACGTTCTGACAATATACCACATTTTGTAAATGAATTATTAGAACAGATAGTACTTCCGTTGGGTATAAAATATAAATTTTCTTCTGCTTCTGCTTCTTCAGGCGAATGTTGTCTGTGAGGGATTAAATGGATTTTTAAAGGAGCGCATAGTCAAGTTGAAGAAAGGGATGGCTACATTGCCTGCCCCTTGCCTTATATGCTCTGAGAAATCAGCCTGGTTCAGATCAACATCTAACTCCTCATGAGCTGGTGACTGGATGCTGAATGAGAACCCCACTTGCTCCTCCAACTAGGGTAAGAACTGATGTCCACAGTGTAGCGAAGGCATTAAGCGACGAGATGCATGATTACCTAACAACAATGATCACAAGGGTTTCTTTCATGTCTCAACAGATCAAGAACAGAAGGGAGGGGTCAAATAGAAGTGACAAAGACAATCAACCTTGTGAAATTGACACTTTGCTCAAATTCCCAAGTCTGTATCCAGGTGACCAGGTGCTAGTGTGCAACTTTACATGCACCTGGCGGATGCCCCGCTTTGAGGGCCCACATGAGGTAGAAGAAGCTAGCCCCACTGCTGTCAAACTGAAGGGGCAAAGAGTGTGGAGCCATCTACATGACGTCAAACCCCATGAAGGCGAAACATCAACCCCTCCCCAAGATATTCGAAGTGAATCAAGAGAAGTAGTTCTGCGTTTGCTGATCCATCCATGAGAAGCAAGAGAAGAAGTTCTGTGCATGCATACTCGCCTAATGGCTAGAAACGAGAACGAGGAAAATGAAGTGCACACAAGCACTATAGATTAGGGTCCAGCATTTCTCAAAATTTGACAAGAATACAAAAAAACTTGCAGCTACTTTGGAACTCTTTTTAGACATGCTTCAAGGAACAATGTGAGAAGAATCTGGAGTTTGAAGAAGAAAGAAGAGTATCAACCATCGTTTATGATACCTGTTATAGCAATAGTATACACACTCTTGTCTGTTATTTTTTCCTACATATTGCAGACTTATCCAGCCCTGATATGAAGAGGAATACACATTATAACATTTCTGGAAAACCCCCAGAATAACTGTATTGTCTGGAGAGTGATTATCGCAATTATACCCCAGTTTCTGATATAAAAAGGATTAAAAGGAGATAACAAATGTATATATTAAAGGAAATATAAAATGAATAGGCTCCGACATTTCAGAGATTCCCTACCATCTAGAAAGTCGATAGGTTTTCATCAAATATTGATAATGATATCAGTTGGCATCATCATTTTTTTTCTCCTTATTATTATGGCATTTCGACATGTAGCAAAAAGTGGCACAGAAATGGAGGGTGTTAATGAAACATCTATTATTGTCCCCACTAAAGGTACAGACAGTCTGTTTTATAATATAACGAGGAGTCTTGGTGTGAAGCTGTCTGCTTCCCTTTCTATGACCTCTCAGATCAGCTCAGTTTGCCAGGCTGGTCATTTCCAGCGGAAGATACTCTAAAATGTTTAGCAGTTTATTCCTTTTCATCTGTGGGCTCTGGTGGTGTCCGCTTTGGTACTTAGTCAGATCGATTATTGTAATTCTCTTTATCTGGCCCAGCCGGACTACCTGCTACGCAACCTTCAAATTCTTCAAAATTCACCTGCCCGTCTTGCCACTGGTGCTTCCTATCGGGAACACATCTCTCCTGTTCTCAAAGCTCTGCATTGGCTGCCAGTGGCTAAACGTGTGAACTTCAAATCTCTTTGTTTGGTGCATAGGCTTTTCACGCTGCTGGCCCTGAGTATTTGCAGTCAAAGTTTCGGCCTTACATCCCTGCCTGTGTGTTACTTTCTAGGGACCACTTCCTTCTTGATATCCGTAGGTTTCACTTTGCGATAATTGGCGGCCGCTCATTTGCTGTTAAGGCTGCCATGTTGTTGCATGCATCCCATTGCTCTCTGCTCTGTGGCCGCCCATCTCCAATTCAGAAAGGCTCTGAAAACTCTACTCTTCTAAGCCCATCTTCTTCTTCAATAGTGCTTACTCAGTCTTAGCGCCATGTTGCCTTTGGGTGTCAGTTGCGCTGTACCTTGGTATGAAAAGAATCCTAACATAACAGGAGTCTCTTTTGATTTAAAAGGGATGTTGAGGGAAACCATGAAGATATAAATACATATCTCGATAATTCAATGCATTTGATGCATTTGAAAAATAATCTATGGTACCAGCACATGGAAATGGTGGGAAGTAGAACGTCGGACTAAAGCTGTTATGTGTGTTCGCTTATACCTTATGCTTTGGGAACATCTAAAATATTCATAGCCACAGAAGCATCAGTGAAAAAGTGAAAAAGACACGTTGCTTGTCAGTTTCAAGCCAGAACAGCATCCATAGTGTGGGTGAATAAAGCAACATATTCAAGAGAAGGCAATTATGTACAAGACATAAAGTCAAGAGAAAAGCAAGAGACAAAGCATTGAATACTAAAATATGAACAGCCTTGAATGAATGGAGCAGAAATCAAGACAGTAGAAATTAAGGTGCTCCAATGTGAAGACAAGACTGGGGAGGAAAGACGAGAATGTTGGGAAAGAGGCCAGCTATGAATTAAAGGAATAGTGCTTACTCCAGAAGGATGAGCTGATGGATTGGTTATCTGCAAAGCACTAGCGTTAACCAGACAATAAGAAGCAGTCATAATGAACACAAAGAAACAATGCAAGACCAGTGGCCTAAGACTGAAAGATTGTTAACATGGGTCAATAATGAGGGGGGGGGGACCCTTGCAGATACTACCCCTGAAGAATGCATCTTTATGCTTCAGGAACAATGGCACAATAAATGTCAGAGAAAACCTCAAGTCTGGTTGAGTTTTCGATGTGCCAGGTATGAATGAAGGAACAGCAGTTCTAATGGATCACTATTGGGCCTCTGGATCCAGAGCATATATGAAATTACCGCCAAAATGGGAAGGAGTATGTTCATTGGTACTAATAAGTATACCAGCCTTGGTAGTACCACAAAGCGTCTTGCAGATAATCCCGTTCCTGAAAATGGATGCACACCTGAGGAGAAGAATGTTGTTCAGCAAACACAGACAAAACAGAGAGAATTACTTTTCAGCAAAATCAGTAGATGCATATTACGACATTCCATATGAACATAAACTGTTTAGTAGAACAGCAGGGATATTTACATCCATCTTCATGCCTGGAATTCAGACTGCAGTGAATGCTGAGTGGTTATAAATCACTAGATGGGCGCTGCTGCAAATGGTAAAAACAAAAATAAAAGGATTTAATGCAATTCGGGAAGAAATTAGGGCAATCAGGCTCATGGCCGTCCAGAAAAAAATATCCTGGACTTAATTACAGCAATGGAAGGAGGCGTGTGCGCCAAGATCAGGTCTTCTTGCTGTACATTTATACCTGCCCATGAGGAAGTCAATAGAACCCTGACAGAAGCAATAAAGATGTTGTAAAATGGCTTACATTGTTTGCCGAAACTGGCAATATAGAGTATGTACATTATTACCCTTATCTAGGCTTAGATTTGATGGCAAGTGGAAGTTATGCTGTTATCATTTAGAGGAAATAAATTAAAGCACAACAACTTACTCTGCTGATATACAAGTTTGCTTAGCAGACTGCAGGCTATTCACTGTGGGGAATACTTAAGCTGTACAATCAATGCTCTTGTCCAGCCGTTTTGTATGGTCTGGAGGTCTTGGGTATGGGTGATCTACTATGGTTGGATGTTCTGGAGGGAAATTTCTGGAGAAGGATGCTTAATCTGGCTCAGTCTACCTCCATAGCCTACTTGTGATTAGAATTGGATCTGGTTGTGGTAAGTACACAAGTCTAAATGCGCCGGGGGATCCTGTATATTAAATGAAAAGTGAATCCCTTATGCCCTCTTTTGGGGATGCTGGCCACAAATTATGGGACTGATATTTGAGGCAATTGTGGTAAGACCAGGTTTGGGAAATTGAATTTGGAGTGCTTTAATTAAATTGACTGGTTCCCAGATTTTAATAGGGGTACGTGTTTCCTGTTCCCATATTTGCTGAATTTCAAAGGTTTTGTTGCATTACATCTGATCACCTTAACTGTCCCTTAACTAAAGTTGCTTAAGTTAATATATATCTGCCCTTTGCTTCCCTCCTTTGCCTCAGAACTGCACTAAAATGAGATGGAGTAGATAATCAAAACGTAAAAGTAAAGTTACACTTTCATTTTCTGCACTGCTCATTTTTAAATGAGCCTGATTATGTTTTACATTTAGTGGGGTCATCCAGATATTGTAGTAGATCGTTTTTGAAGCAGGCTGGTCCGTGCATGCTTGGAGACTTCAAATATTTAGGTGCGTAATAACATGATTTAAGAGTACGGAAGAAATAAAGATGAGTATTGACAGCGAATGTATGGAGATAAGAATAGTCCTTATACCATTGCCTAGTTCTCTAAAAGGAAGCCCCAAAAATCATTTAGTATAATCTTATTTTATAGAATGGGGTCACTACAATAATTGCAGAAGCGCATCTGTGGATCTCAGGTTAAGCTAATGGTGTATTATCTGTGTGAGAGATTATACACCTTTTTCAATTTTGTTTACTATCTGTAATGGTATTATCATATGGTTAATCTCAAAAAAGTTGGAAATCATAGAAAAACAGTGAAAAATGGGTGGTGGAATGTGGGTGTGGCGAATTGGATGAGTTGGGTTAAAATGAGCCACTCACCCCTCACACTTCTACAAACCAAAACCAAACACAATCATAAAGGTAAAGCAGGGACAGTTAAGATATATACCTCCTTTGTCTTATTTGGTAACGTGGGCCGAGGGAAGGCTATGCTCTTAAGAGGGGTGTGAATGTGAACCAGTAGTGACTCAAACAACACAGTAACGCAGTCCAAAATAAAGGGAATGTCCAATCAAGGTTCTATAAATACATGCATACTTTAATTAAACACACCATCTGCAATAGAACGAAAAACAGAAACATTGTGCAAAAACCCACCCCTTTGGAAAGAACAAGCGAAAGACTAAAGAAAGTAGCCATCTGAGTGTGAGCACAGGGGTGATAGGCAAATACCAACCACAAAAGGATATGTCTTAGGTGAAAGAGGTGCTCTTGTGACCTATACAGTCTCTATGCTCCCAGTGGACCGAGGGGACAGTATTTGGTCAATGGTACCTGGTTTCAGTTCTTGGGTGTTTTGATAAGGTCGAAACCGGTGTCGAACGTGTATGCAAGCAAGCTGATCAAGCTCAGTTCAGGTACGGTGGATTGTATGGGCTCAAGCAGGAGGCAGACGTTGATGAGGGACGAATGTGGTTGCTCAGTGTGGTCGGAGGGGGCTCTCAGCGATGAAGGTTTGGACATTCACCAAGATCTCATCGAGGGTGGGCTAAACCCAGTCGGACTTTAGCCGCTTGGAGGGGTCGATGCGTGACACTGCAGTGGTTAGAGTGGACGGGCAATGGTCTTCAAATTGGTGACCTTGGGTGTTCCGATGTACGGTTTGGTGAAGCGGCCGTTCAATGGGTAACCAGCCTGACCCGTGGTTCTAACCCATGGTCAGAGCCAGCGGGCAACTTGCCAGTGATTCAGATTGGGTCTCGGTGTCGTGCAGACGATTCTAGCCTAGTAGGTGGCAGGATCAGCTAGAACATGATGCAGTATTGAGTTGGTTCGAGGTGCAAGCAATGGTTTGGTGGAGGAGTGCAAAAACCATCTCTGGTGTCTTCCCTCTCATTCAAGGTGCAGTGAACTGGGTGTGACTGGTTTGGTGCAGCAGAAAAAGGAGCTTCAGCTGGCCTGGTCCTCTGGCTGCTCTGAGGCCTACTCAGGTGGTCTCGAGGACAAGATGATTCAGTTCAGGGTCGGCTCTCCCACCTTTAGGTGATTCCGGTGCAGAGAATACACATTGCCTTCTACAGCAGAGCTGACTCACAAGAGCTGACACAAAGTGTGATATCAAATGGGATGTGGTGACCATGATCATAAGAAATGCCATTCACCATGTCTAAACTCAGGCATAGCATTAATTTAGATTTTGACCTGCCACGGTAATGGGTTACCTATGAATCATTGTACTTTTGGTACTAGGGGGGCATATCTTAAATGCAGAAGAGACTTGACTGTCGCTGTGACAGTCGAATGGGCATCTTGTGACCTTTGAGCCTGTTCTGTGCCATGTTCTGTGCCATGGGTAGAGCAGGCGCTGCGGATCAGGCTACTGATGCAGCAGGGCACAAGTACACTAAGCTTGTGGCATGGAGTGGATGACAAGAGGAATCTGGTTACCAGTTTATCCTCTCGGAGGTGGAATTACATGCACCATTTTATTTATTAATACAAATCAAAAAAATCCTGGACTCTGCAACCTTTCCAGATGATAATTCCTCAGTGTGGCTTAGAGAAACATTTAGAGTTTATGTGAATTGGTCGGAGACAAATATTGTATCTTTATATAATAGCTCAAGTCCTTTGTCAAGTGATTTTTTTAAATGGCTTTTTAATATTATTGTAACTAAATATAATATTATAGCTGACTGACAATGCAGTTCTCTGAACAAAAGTAATAATTCTATAATGATGGGGAGAACATAAATGGTTAATATTGCGATTGGTGATCTTTCCACCCAATGAGAATAATGTGGGAATGCAGACTTATAGTCTATTCAGTTTGATAATGATAATGATTTGTTATTTATATAGCGCTTACGCCTAAGTGTAAGTATGTGGGGGATCCCCTGGGGACCCATTCTGTGTTAGACTGGCTTGACAGGGGGCTGTCACATCTTACGCAACTCCTCTGTTTTCCAAACACCCTGTCCAGGCCATAGCTATACAAATGATACTCCCTTGTTAGAAGGACCCCTTAGGAGACCTGGCTACAGACATAGCGGGACAAGCCCTTCCCCACTTTGAAATGAGCACAGGCAACGTAAATCCAGAACATCACACTGTAAATATAGTGAGGCTTGAGAGATTGGCATCATGGAAAGAGACACAGATAACAGATTCAATATAATGAAGAGCTTTTATTAATGAAATTGTCAGGGTGGAGTAAGGCCTAACTTGCCCTATGCTAAGGTGGACTCTCCCTACCTAAATAAGCTAAGGAAAGCCTTTGTCAATATGTCCAACTTAAAAGTCTTTCTGTGTCCAAAACCTATGCTTGCACTCACAATTAAAACAGAACAATGTGTTGGGATGTCAACCATAAACTAAATAGTGTTCCAAAAGTAAAGTTCTGAGCTATTTCCAGCTAGGGTTTACGCTTCAGCTTCTCTTCTCCCAATGTCAATATGTTCTTAACAATGTTCAGTTTACCTTCTTTTGGACTTGTAGCAATACAGTTCCACACTTTTGTAAAGGTCAAAATGCCCTTTCCCAAGTTCAATGCATTTTCAGGAAAACGTGTCTCAGGGTTCCCTTCCCCAAGATCAATATAACAAGATGACACAAGAAGAAGTAAGAGATGTGGTTTCATATTTCAACAGTTCTTTACAACTTAGGGTTCCCTTACCCACGTCTGGCATATACCAATGGTTGGTTTCTTTCTTCCACAACAGAAAACCTCCTTGTTAGCATATAGGGGTTCTCTGGCCTTGGCGCAGTTTTGGACCACACAGTCCACCCATTACAGGTCACGCAACCAGGAAACTATCATTCACTTTCACCCGTTCTTGATTCAATGACTAGTAGTTCTCTGGACTAGGTGCAGTTGTAGTCCACACCATCCACCCATTACAGGTCATGCAACTAGGAACTTCCAGGTCACCTTGAGTAGTTCAATATACTGTCAAACAAATATTTTGTCAAATGCAGTTACTTGACTTTCACATATGAATGGTTTCTCAACCTTGACTTCACCTTTGCACTCAGGATTTTCCATTCAACTTAACTTTCTATTGGCTTGCAGTTAATTATGCCATAGTGCAACAGGGTTGTTCTGTCCTTTCACTTTCATTCAACAGGTGAATGTTTTGCTTATTCCAATATTCAATGTATGCCTTTTTGCTTAATTCCTCTCATTCAGTGTTCAATAAATGCAGTTTTGCTTAGTTCATTTAATTTGGTATTCCAAAAATGCTGCTTTTCTTGTTTCATTCCATTAGATATTTAATAAACAACACTTTGCTTGTTTTCGTTCAATTCGGTATTCAATAAACACAACTGTGCTTCTTTCATTCAGTTCAGTATTCAATATAAGATGCTTCTTTTAGTCACTTTGGCATTCAATGAATGTAACTTTGTTGATTTCATTCATTTCGGTATTCAATAAAGACAACTTTGCTTCTTTACGTAGACTGCTACTACACGCACGGTCTTGCAGATCACCCTGTTGTGTTTAAGTGTGTCAGACACTTACGCGGACTCTACAGCTCCTCATAATGGCATCTTCCCCTTCGAGGGGAAGCCTGATCGCTGGGTGCTTCAAACAACTCAGTGTTGCCCTCGCTCTTTGGCTGTGCCTGCTGCCCACTTTTCTTTCTGTGGGCTCTCCATCCTGCCACACAACACTTGTAGACTTGAGGGTTATTTAAAGACCATGTGTGCAACCCCTTCACAGGACGCTATCCTTGCACTTCCACAAATGCCACAAGGGAGTCTAATGGTAACCGAGAAGGTAAGAATTAGCTGTCAGAAATGCACACAAACCCAATCTAAAAAAACAACTATTTGTTGGTACAAAAAATATTGTTACACGTAGTTCGAATCGTATACAGTTTTACAACCTTGAAACCTCTTTAATATTACAAGCAGTTATTTAACTCTCGTGAAAACTGTCTAAACAACAATCCTCACCACCATTAAATTCCTGAGCATACAAAAACGGCCATCAACTCTTCCACAGTTATTAAACTACAACTCTTCCACAGTTATTAAACTAGTGGGTTGCTAGTTTTGATACCACATTGAATTGGCTAAAAGCTCATCGTAGCTAGTCATTTATACATGCACTCAAATCCCTCATTCAGTAATTCATACCTCTCTCACCCAACATGTTTCATTCCCATCTATAAACATTTAAAACTATCATAGGAATTTCTTCAGGGGTTCGTTGATTCCCGCTCTAGCTCAGATGGCCATCTGCATAGCCTTTTGTGTAACCTCTAGGTTCAGTCACACGTGTTACTTCTTCACTTAGTTATGAAGCAGTGCACTAAATTCCTTATTCCCTTTCCTTTTTTTTTTTTAGAAAGTCGTTATCAAAACGTGGGCTATGCTGCCCCTTGTTTACAAAACACCATGCATTGGTAGTATGCACCAAACCCCACTTCTCATGACCTCTCTTCCATATATAGATACCCTGTGGCGTTGTTTCAAAATTACTTGACAGAAACCTTATTAGTCTCCTCAAAAGTGAACGCCCTCCTCCATTTTTGGCCTTCAACACATTACATGTCTTTTTCTCATGCCTCTGTTCTAGACACTAAAATTAGATTTTGTCAGCTAACTTTTTAGTTCTTCCTTACAAGCAAACGTAAATCTCTTGTTTATTCTTCAGTCACTGGATGTGTGTCTTACTACTTGCAACACGCATTGTAAAGCTTAGAAAAACACTGCCTGTTGGTTGGTGCATGCAGTTACTCGAGGTCCTTGCTGTCTGGATATAGCTCAGAACGCTGTAAAACAAACGAACAATAGACCGTTGGCACTACATTACTTGTCGTGTCCCATCGCAGTGGCGGTTGCACAATTATCACCTCTGTGGGAGATCATGAGTCATTAGAGCTTTTCTGATTTATATACCTTGCGTTTTCATTGTGCATCCATGATTTCAAAGGTTAAGTTCCCCACTTCATCTATTTTCAGGGCCATGTAATCGCACTCGGTCTGCACTGCAGCAGCCGGTTGCTGTGTCTCTGTGCCTGAAGGGCAGGAATACACACAGATAATAAAGATGGTCTATTAAGTCTGATGTCAATCAGATTGCACTTGTAAAATTTAACTTGTAGAATTGTTGCCTTTGTGGCATAGCGGTTTTGGTTACATATACCAGGTTAGCTTACCAGGGGTTGCTTAGTTGTTATCAGATGGCTTGCTCAGTAGGTGGTCTCGCTTCTACTGGCGTTGGCTTGTCTCTTGGTCCTACTTCTATGTTTGGGGAGTCTCTATTTTTCTTTCTGTATTGAAATGGCGACCCCTGCTCGAAACCCTAAGGAGAGTCTCATACATTTTTTGGAGGCATTTTGTGTGGTTGCTTGTCCGTGTGTTCTGCACTGATCCACATTTGATGATCTGCCAATACTTCATGCGCGTGTTGCTGCGGTAGTGTGCTTACACTCCTCTATGGTCAACTTACTATCTCTCGATCTGTGTATCTGTACCGCTGTGGTTTTTGGTTACGGGAGTTTTGCATATCATACAAAATCTGATATTCGACAATTCTAGCAGACACCGAATCGCGCCATTGGGTCAGTAATACTATGTTGTAGATACGTCTTCCTTTAATGAATTCAATCTGTTCATTCAGGCCTCTCTCACTGCTTCCAGTCAGGAAAATCATCCGTTGTTCCAAAGCCCATAATTTCCTTTTTGGAATGTTCAGATCGTTTCCAGTTCGCACTTGGGATAGGACTGTCCACATTATTTCGTCTTCAGTGTGGATACATTCGCTGCAATGAGCCACTAAAGTGCTGTATTCACTCTATTCTTAATGTAGCTGTTATGTTCTGTAATCTTGGTCTTGATCTTTCTCTCTGTTTTACCAATATAACGTTTTTTGCACGGACAGCAAATGCCATATGGGACCATTTTCGTGTTGCAGTGTCTGAAACTCATCTGTTTCCCTGGTCTGCACAACCCTATGTCGACCTCTGAGCTTCTAAATGTATGAGAACAACACAAGCATGTCCCACAAAGTGAGTGACCGTTTACCTGTGGCATGCGCCAAGTCTCTGTCAAGGTCTTATGTTTTTCCAGCCTCAAACTGATATTGTTACATGTGATTTGATCTTTTTGGTTTTTACTCCTTTTAAAAGCTCCAATAGGTTTCTCGATTGGGCAAGGGCCCTTTTCCATGGTATGCTATGGTATGTTACATTATGTTATGTTATGTGTATTTCTAAAGCGTGTGTACGCCCAGGGGTATCACAGCACTAGGTAGAGCAGAGGGACGGTGGCAGTAGGAAAAAGCCTAGTACAGATAAGTCTTCAAAGACCGACGAAAGATCAGATGGCCATCCACAGTTCAAAGAGACAGTGGGAGATCGTTCCAGGCTTTTGCAGCCATCACCGAAAAAGCACATCTGCCCCTGAAGATTGTAGAAAGCACATTGCACGGTGCACATAGATTTGAAGAAGATCCTCCTCTCAATGGGAAACCAGTGAAGCTGCCTAAGGAGCGGCCACATATAAGTTGTCAAAGGGGGGTGAAGCACGGATCTGGCAGCAGCATTTTGAGAAGCTGAAGCCGTTTTGTGAGGTAGAGCGGCTGTCCCAGATAAACAAAGTTGCAGTAGTCAGCAGTGCTCAGCACCAACGCGGCCACCACTGGAGCATGATATTTTTCCAGAACAAAAGGAAGCACTTTGCGCAATATGCGTAATTTCATGTGACCGGATTTGCACACAGCTGCCTCAGGATATGCAATAGATAAAGAAGATGACATTATAAACCCCAGATTTTTCACTGAGGCAGAAGGCATAGGGCAGGGGCCCCGTGAAACCGGCCAAAATTCAGACGTCCATAAAGAGAGAGGACTGGGGGTACCTACAACCAACACCTCTGTCTTAGAGCCGTTAAGCTTCAGCCAGTTTGCCGCCATCCATGAGCCCAGATCTTCCAGACATCTCCTCAGCCGGACCGCAGTGTCAGCACAGGTAAGGTCCAAATGGACCAAAATCTGTGTGTCGTCGTCATAGGAATAATATCTGAAACCATGAGAAAGAATAAGAAGAAGAAGCTGCCGAATGTGCATATTGAACAAAATGGGGGCCAGTGTGGATCCCTGAGGGACCCTGCACGACAGCAGCACAGGTTGCGAGCAGAAAGGGGGCAGAGATCCTGACTGGGACCAGTCTGCCAGAAAGGCATGGAACCAGTCCAGTACCTGACCAGAAATGCCTGCGTCCGACAACCGGGACAACAGGGTGGGGTGGTCTACTGTGTCAAACACAGCAGACAGGTCTAAGAATAGTACCGCTCCCACCCCACCCTGATCAACCAGACGGGCAAGATCGTCCATTACTAAGTTGCGACTGATTCAGTCCCCCTCCCAGGTCAAAAGCCAGACTGAAATGGATCAAAAAATCCAGATGATTCCAAAAAAGAAGAGAGATGTGGGACACCAGGGCCTCAAGAACCTTCATAGAAAATGGCAGAAGAGAAATGGGGCGAAAATTGGCCAAGACCCCAGGGTCAAGGGACGTTCTTTTCATTAAAGGAGGCACCAGCACATGTTTCAGAGGGCTACGAATCAGACCTTCTTGAAAAGATGCATTAATAGAAAATGCAATGTGCGGTAACATCTCACCTGAAATATCTTTAAGCGACGTTAAAGGAGTAGCGTCAGCCGGGGAGGCAGATTTAAGACTGTGATTAGCTTTAGATATCTCGTGGTCAGACAACACAGGGAAGGAGGACCAATTGGCCCGAGGGGCAGACAAAAGAGGAAAACTAGGGACAGCTGGAGAGTGAGCAGCCACGTCTTCAATATCTTTATGAATAGTCTCGAATTTAGAGGAGAAAAGGCCGAGAGGGAGCTCAGAGATCTTGAGACGTAGTGACCACATGGCCCGCTTTTGTTGGGCAGGAGAGGGATTGGAGCAATTCAAAAAGGGCCTTGGGTGTATTTATAGCACCTTCTGCCTTTGTGCTAAAAATGCTTTTTTTTGCTAGCATAAAAGCTTTTTGATAGTAAGTCAGGAGGTCGCAAAAAATGAGCTTGCCTCGGGTAGATAGCCAATCCTCTATTTCCTTTCTGCTTGTCTGCAATGCAGTTTTTTTGCCTGAAGTTCCTCAGAAGACCATGGCTCAGATCTGTGTTTAGTTCCTTTGGAAGCTCTGAGAGGTGCCAATCGGTCAGCCACATCAGAAAAAGCTGTTTCCTGTGTAGTAAGAGAACAGGAACTACCTAGAGTGAGTTGCGCCTGGAGGGATGCCACTAGCTCACAGTTGGATACTTTATGCCAATCGCGTCTAAGAAGAGCGTGTCTGTAGGCTGGAGGGGTGGGGAGCAGATGAGGGATAGAAAAATATATCAAAAAGTGATCAAACCATAAGAGAGGACAGAGGGTGGAAACAGACATGGAGAGTTTAGGAGCACAAATGAAGTCAAGAGTGTTTCCCAGTTGATGGGTAGGTTCCAAAATCAGCCCAAGGTCCTCCATTAATGACAAGAAAGTGGTTACCTGATTTGGGATAAAGGTGTTTGCCGACAGGTTAAAATCTCTGGCAACCCAGAGATTAGGTTATTTGATCAGAAGCTCAGATACCAATTCAGGAAAAGCAGTACAGAATGTAGTATTTGCGCCAGGCAGACGGTAGACTACTAGGATAGTATGCCTAAGCCTCTGTGAAATAGAGATATGGGCAAGCAAACACTCCATCCTCAGGGAGTGAGCCTGTATGCTACACCGAGTTTTATGTAGGTCCTTATGCATAATGGCCACCCCGCCGCCCAGGATGAGGTGCGTAGCAGTCCACATTAGCCAAACTGTAGTCTATAGGCAGAGCTTGGACAATGGAGGGACCCATAGCCAAGTTCCTGAAAGAATAATGAAATCAAACTGAGATGCAGGCACTAAGTCATGGCAGTGCATAGCATGCGCCACCAGTGAGTGTGCATCTAACAGGCCACATTTAAGGCTGTCGGATGTAGCAACATTAGCCTTAGGAAGTTCAAAACCAGCAGGCCATCTGGTCTCAGATCGCAGTGTATTGCAGGTCACTGATCGTGTTTCATCAGGCATAGCTATGGTGGTATGCTGGTCATCATGCCCGAACAGGGCACGGGCGGGCACAGACGGGCTTGCCTTAAGCGTGCCTTTGGCATGCTGACGGCATGCCTGCTGCACCCTGTCCGCTGTGCTGGCATATGCTCTGGCACATACATGCAGAGAAAGAGTCACATTGGAGGCGACGAGGCTCGGCCCCACGGACAAAGAAAGAGGACTGCCCAAGCAGCGTTTTTAAAATTCAAATTACACATCACGATTCACACAAGGATACCAAATAAAGTGCAGTTAGTCTAATAGCAGCAATATGTAATAGCGAAAAGCGCTGGAATGCAGGTCAATAAAATAAAATGGAGCCCTCAAAGGGCACCTCACCTCTCGCTAGCAGTGTGCGTGTGCTCTGGCACTGAATGCCAAGAAAGAGTCACATGGGAGGCGAGGAGGTGAGGCCCTACTGACAAAGAAAGAGGACTGCCCAAGCAGCGTTTTTAAAATTCAAATTACACACCACGATTCACACAATATTAAAAAATAAACTGTAGTTAGTCTAATGGCAGCAATATGTAATAGCAAGGAGCACTGGAATGCAGGTCAATAAAATACAACACGCAGCCGGCAAGTGGCTTTAAAATGGAGCCCTAAAGGGACACCTCACCTCTCGTAGATCTTCCAGTTTGCAATATCCTTTATGTCATTTGACAAATTACTGTCGGTATTCACAAACACAAGTTTCTCCTCTTCTCTTTATTCAAGAAGGGACTCACAATTGTTGTTACTTGCCCTTTTCATGGCTTTTGCGTTCAGTCTGCGTGTATAGCCTCTGTTGTGTAGCCTCTCACTGAGGTCTACTACTTCCCTTTTGAAATCTTGTCTCAGTGTGCTGTTCCTTTTCAGTCTTAGGAATTGTCCCAATGCTAAGTTATCTTGCACATGTCATGGATGATAACTACTATAATGCAACAATGCATTACAATCTGTCAGCTTGTGGTAGGGTCATACGAAATATACTTTGTTCATTTCGTTATCTAGAATATAGAAAATTTTGTGAGTTTCTGGTATCTCTCTTGCCAGGTAATCCACCCACAAAACTGTCTTGCCTCCGTTTCTGTCCCTCTCCATACAATCAGAATGTCTCTATGTATCGTCGCCATAGGCACACCTGTTTTATTAAAGGGTTATTGTCTCCATAAATTCGATTTATTTCAAAGGCTTCCATATACAGATTAGCAACACTCGGTGCTAGGGTTTCCCCCATTACCGTTCCGTGTGTCTGATGGTAAAATGCCTTGTTGACATTTTTTTTTTTTCACTTAACGTGATTTCTGCGCACCAAAGAATGAATGAGGTGGGTGTCTTTGTGTCCATCTGGGTAAGGTGCCATTTTTCTTCTAGCATGTTAATGGAGGCCCTCTGTGGGATGCTGGTATACAAAGGTACCACATCTAGCCCTAACAGAAGTTCATCTTCTGGGTTGAAATTCAAACCCTCTATTTCTTTGATTATCCAGTGGTGTCCTGCACATATGAGGTCATCCCTTTCCCCATAGGTTGTAAACCTGTATCTGCAAAGCGTGAAAGGGGTTCTAGAATTTAGTTTACCCCAAATACAAGCGGGCATCCCGGAGGGGTCAGTAAAGCTTTATGAATTTTTAGGTGGCGTGTAGAATTGGGGGGTCTTGAGTTTATCTACCACCAGAAAGCCTGCTTCTTTTTTTGAAATCCACGCTCTTTGTAGTGCTTTTGCAATTTTATATCTTATCATCTGTTGAAGTCTTTCTGTGGGCTCCATGGTCAGTTTTTCATAGCACTTTGCGTCTGTCAATTATCGTTCACATTCTGCCACGTATGCCTGTCTGTCTTGGATCATGATTGCTCCACCCTTATCAGCCTTTCGGATCACATTATTAAGTAAAACCTTCACTGCTAGATGTTCCTCTTACTCATATTCTGGAAGGTGGACATGTCCTTACTCTGTTGTTCAAGTGCTTCTATATCTAGTAGTACTCTTTTCTTAAAAATCTGTGCTTCAGCACTTTGCGCCACTGTGGGTATGCAGAAGGTGTATTTTATGTGCAGGCCAGTGTCCACAGTATCTACTTCCTGTTTTTTATCATGGAAGAATTGTTTGAGATGGTCATTCCTCATAAAGCCAAAAAAATCCTTTCTGAAAGCAAATTTATTGTATAGATTTGTTGTTAGAAGACCCGTGCCTTTTTCCAGTGCATTGTGTTCTTCCATAGTTAGAGTGTGTTTCAACAGATTTACCACAAGGCTCTCATGCTTCTGGTCACCTGTGGTTCTGTATCCCATGTCTAACAGCCCCTCTTTACAAAAGGCTCACTGCAAGCTCTTGTGCCCCAGTTTTGTCTATCACTCCCTCTTCTACCCTGGAAGTTATTCCTTCTGGGTAGCATGGGTTATGGCCTCCAAAGCTTGTGCCCACTTCATCATTTGTACTCCGATCACTTGAAATGAAGGATGTCTCTCTGAATCTTACTCTTTTCTTTTGTTCCCTTATGATATTACTTTGTGGTTTATCATATTGTTTATTCGGGTTGTAGTTTTCTTGGGTGTAACGGAAAGCCTTCTCATGTGTGACATTTTTTAGATCTTTCTTCATTCTCCGTACTCTTTCTTTTGTCGTATAGTCCTTATTAAATTTGTTTCTAATAGCATTGCATCTAGCCTCTTCTTACATTGGTCTAGGGGGACTATTTTCTATAAAGGTGACTATAAAGGGGACTATAAAGGTCTTATAATTACCCAAAAAAGCCAAGGGAGGGTTAGACTGGTTATTACGAGGATAAGGGGGATACTGTGTTTTGTCCCAAGATATCTCATCTACAGTCGTTTCCCCCCTTTGTCTAACATCTTTGGGATAAGAATACCTCCTGCCCTCATCGGGGACAACGGAAAATGGTTAACAAAATCCCATAACCACTTCTGGGAAAGAGGTTTCCTTCTGCCAGGAGGATGTGGAATATCGTGTCTTACCTAAGGGTATCCCATCTCAGCATCCAAAAGCAATGGCCTTTCTCTGGCCACCTGTAAAAAAAGGATCGAGTAGATGTGGGAATACCCCTAGGTTTCTGAAAGACTGCAACAGTGCCAAAAGTCCTCTCCACTGGCTTCCGACTGACAAAGAGGAATGAGTTTCGAACATTGTAAGGTTTGTGGATCTGGTGTCAGGTCTGTGAATCCCAAAAATGCCAATCTTCCAGGAGGTGTTAGAAGCACAGTCCTGGTTCCGCAACACCCCAGGGAGAGGTTTCATGACCCCAAAGTTACATGTTTACTGACAGAATTACCAATTTGACAGATAGCCAGATAGACAAACAGCAGGCCAGCAGAACAAGGCAGTCCAGTGAATCAGAGATGGCCAACACCCTTCTTATAACTCTGTCTGATTATGAACACCCCATAGAGAGTCACCACAAAATGACAAATCATGGTACTGCTTACCATACAGAATCCGGGTGCATGTCATCAAGGATAATATCAAGAGGCCAAGATCTCAGTCAGTGTGTGGGTTATTGGAGCAGAGGATGGACAGTGTTTGGAGAGAGTTGGCAAGCAGCTGTAAGAAGTGTGGAGGCTAAAAGAGGACACAGGAGGAGCAGAGTGTTGTGGAGGAGGAAGGGTGAAGAGGTAGAGGGGGAGAAGGTGTTGGATGATTTAGGAAAAGACCAACAGGAGGAATGAGTTATTGTAGGAGGTTGGAAAATATCAGAATGACGAGTTTGGAGAGTTATTGGAGGAGGTGGGAAAGAATCTGAAGGATAAGTTGGGAGAGTTATTGGAAGAGGTTTGAAAAGATCACAATGATAAGGTAAGAGGTTAATTGGAGGTGAGTGGAGAGTTAGTGGAGAAGGTTGAAGAATTATTGGAGGAGGTGGTTACTACATCAGGAGGTTTGGAAGTTTGGAAGTCATTAAAGGATGAGGCTGTACGTGGAGGAGAATTGTTAAAGGAGGCTGATGACCAAAAGAGGAAGTTGGGCAAATTAAGAGTGGGTGGTGAAACATAAAAGGATGCAATGAGGGGAAATCAAGACAGGAGGCAATAGGCAGGTGGTTAAAGAGTGAGAAGAGCGAGGTGGATAAGAAGCTGAAAGTGTTGGTGGGAGAACACCAGAAGACCAGGGTCATTGGTGGAGGGCATAGGAACACAGCAAAGACATGAACATTGAACAAAGGAGGTTAAGAAGATGGGGATAGTTGAAGTGGGATAATCTACACAGGCTCCATTTTTATTAGGATAACCAATAGATGTGCTGCCGGCAAATCATAACAACCGAATGGCAGAATGTAAAAATAACTGTGAAGTATTACAAATACAATAGAAACCTGAACCTGAGCTACCCATTAACCTTTTAACTGCCATGGGTTTTCTCCCCCAGTGCCAAGGCCTTTTTTGGTAATTTCGGTATTTCACCATGCAAAGCCTTCTAACATTTTCTCCTTCATTAACCCCTTAAGTGCCAAGGACGAGCTATCTCGACGTAAGGACGCAATAAAATATAACTGAAAATAAATATTAGGCAATGTGTTAGCCTAACTATAGACATTTGCGGAACAAGATGCCTGGCCCGTGAATATCTGAACGTTATCTGCCAAAAATAGGGATACGCTAGCCATATCTTAGGTTTTTGACTATCATGACATGGTCAGTAAATTCCTTCAGTTGAACATTAATCATTTGGATTCTTGGGAGCTGTTGGGAGCTGTTGGGAGCCAGGGTGTGCATCCCAGGACGCAAGAGAATCTGCAAAGTTTGCGGAAGAAAGGACACGCTTCAACCTGTTAAGTATTTGCTGATTGGGTGCACTGCTTCAGTGTCATGATGCCTACCTCCAAGGAGCCAGGTCCGACCCAGCAACCCCAGAGGCAGGCATCATTTCCCCCAGGGGAGTGCCAGCGGGCCCAAGCTGGGGCCCTTTGGACGCAGTCCTGGCGCTTTAGGCGCCAGGCTCATGTTGGACCTCTGTCCTGGAGCCTTAGGCACCAGGCTCATAAAGCTAGACATGTGTTCAAGTGTTTTAATGTGCACTTACCTGATGCAGACCATGCTGCCACATCCAGGCCCTCTTGAGGCCTGAATAGGAACTACTTTACCTGTGGGACTACTTTCCACCCGGGTGTGGTCAGGGAAGGATACATACCTGATCGGAGAAAGGATACACACTTGGAACTTCTTCCAAAGCTATTTAAACCACACCCGATCAGCAACTCACGCGTCGCGTTGTTCTGCTCCTCGCAGCTGGACGCTCACCGTGTCAGCTCCTGCATCTGGACTTCAGCCACGCCTGTCAGCATCCTGGGTCACCTGCAAAGGGAGACAAGAGACCTACCAGCTAATCTGCACCACGGAGACATCACCGACGATCCTGAAAGGGAAGACATCATTTTTAAAAGCATTTCGTTACGATCGCTGCAGCGCTGCATTTCACTCACCTTTCCTGGGTTCCTCCATCTTCAGCAGCGATCATCCGGATACACAGCCACTTCCCAGAGCCTAGAGAAAAAGACAAGAATAAGAGGTGAGAGAAGGAAGGGAATAGGAAAAGCTCAGTTTCCTTCTAAGACTTACCTGTTGGGTCATTCCCATTTCATTTCGGGTCTTGCTGCTTCCAAGCATTTTCCGGACCCCGGACCCTATGGGGAAAAAAGACAAAGACATTAGATGAGCGAATGCAAAATCATTACCTGAGCGCTCATCTAGGATTTACCAGATCTTTACTGGAACTGCACGTTTCACTTTGGGTCGGTGCCATATCTCCGGCATTCCGAACCCCGGCCCCTATGGGGAAACGACATCAACATTAGCGCTTTGTTGCAAGAAGTCTCCAAAGGAATCTTCATTCATCACCTGAAAAAAGACAATGAGCATTATTATTTAAAGCTTGAACTTTTGAACTTGCAACAGAACTTTTACAGTGCCTTACCAGTATAATCAAGCTTACCTGAACTCCCATCCAACCTCAATCCAGTGAAGTAACTGGGTTCAACGCGCCCCTGCGTCAGAAGCAGGATGGAGAGCTCGTCCTTTCAGACCCTAAGGTGAGACTTCACGGGGAATCGTGGAAGGGTATCGTGGAGGGTTGGAAGAGAGTGGGGGGCTTGAGCATAACTCAGTCAGTAGGTAATACTCCCTTTTCACGCACAGGGGAATATTCCTGCGAGCCGGAGAAGCCAGAGTAGAGGGCCCTTCCTGTCCATCTTCAGAGTCCTGTGCTTCACCATTGAAGAAGCATCAGCACTCGAAGCCACACCTGCGCCTCCGTGGGAATCAGGTGAGCGTTACATTCAGCTACAGGAAGGGAGCTTCTCTTTAGTACATTGAAGGGCAAAGCTATTTTAAACCACCATGAGGTTTTCTTGGTTAGATGTTAAGAAGGATATGAAATCTCTTTACCAATAGCTGTTTTAGTATTTAGGTCTAGTTTTAAAGAACGAAAAAACAGAGGTATATTTATCAAGAATAGTCATATTAAGTATTATTTTAACTCCTGTGTATTGTGAAATTGTTATTATTATAATCTTTTATTCAAATTATAATTAAATAATATGGAGGGTTTATTTCAAACCGTGGCATAATTATAAATAAATAATAAATACATACATACATGTATACATGCATACATAAATAAACATGAAACCACATATTGCATAGAACCCAAATCTAAAAATAGCTATTAACAAGAACACATGAAAGAGGAAACTCAGAAAGGATTATAACATTAGTAAATACAACATCAAGAAGAGCTGGACTTGTAAGCAATTTAAATGTGTGGATGCAAGCCAGAATATTACTGTTTAGAAATGTCACTGTGGAACATGGATTGGTCAATGGTGCAGTGGGCAACAGAGTTCCTGCAGAGTTGTGCAGTCTAAGCAGTAAGCTCACTGCCTTATCGTGGTTTGCCAGCAGACCCAGTCTTTCTGCAGTGTCCATTCATGAGTGGGAGCACCCATTCAAATACTCCACCGCGACGCAGCAGACCCAGTCTTTCTGCAATGTCCATTTGTGAGTGGGAGGACCCCTCGCTACATCTTTTTTACATTAATCACCGGACAACGGCCTCGAGTTCAAAGACCGACACCGTCCCGAACGTCACATTAAACCAGGCGCCGGAAACTCAGTCAGTTGTAGTGGAAACTGCTACAGCTTTCTCATTGGAGGACCGCTAGAAGGTGGGGAGGACCACCCTTCCGAACGAACCCACACGCCTAGGGGATTTAGCACAAAATAAACTGACGTCTCTTCCTCCGAGATGGAACCCTCAGAAATATTCGTGCCTGACAGAGATTACGGTGAAAAGGCCGAAAGCCACATCATTAACATCTCTCATCTGTCAGCCTTGATATCAGGAAAGGAACTAGCTCTACTAGAGTCACCTAGGGAACACGCTAAGCAATTGGCCCAACTAAAAGAGGAGTCTAGCATGAATCGGCTGAACTCGCTGTTAAAAATCCAAATTGAGATTTACCCAGTGACTGTAAGAGAGGACCTGGTTAGCCCTCATTATGATCCTAATGATCTTCAATTATCATGAGCCGCAGCAAATGAATCACTGGGTATAAAAGCAGATTCAGACCTAAGCCACGTTATAAATGACCCTATGGATGCCACACTCGAGGAATCATTACAAAACCACCAGCCTGCTCAGGGGCATCCAAAGGGAGAAAAGAAGATCTTGAAAACTCTGAAGGACAAGAGCTCAGAAGACCTGTTATAAGCAGTCAGGGAAATTATCAGGCAGGACATGGAAAAAAATGACGAAGACTAGTTACCCATCTAAAGCCTCATCCCAATTTAAAAATAGTCAGATAAAGTCAAGTAAAAACGTGCGACATCCATCTATACAACCGCACACGTACAGGAAGATAACCCTGCTAAAACCTTCTTTTGCTAGCCTGCTCGAAATAAAATGCAATAAACACGGGAAAGAAACTCTTGACCATCGGAGTGAACTCTCAGACACAGAAATCTTGGAAGGCGTCGAGGAGCTAACAGAAATAGAGACCACAATTCGGCAAAATCCTATGCTGTCTTCTACGTTAACCAATAAAAGCAGGGTGGTGATTCAGGAAAAAACCTCAACTCCAAAACGATGGCACTTTGGTAAACTTCCCGCAAGTGAGTCAATACCTCCAGTAAAGGCCCTTAATGGAATCTCAAACTCAAGGGGAACCATCCAGTCGACCGAATTAACCCTTGGGAGGGAAAGTTATATAGACTCAGTAGCACAATTTCTAGCCAATATTTTGGAGCTTACTTAAGTTATCTAAAGCGACCTTTCTTGATTTTTCTTTTTTCTTCTTTTCATCCTGTATTCTGTAATCTGTAAATAATGAGAAACGTTGTATGCAATCCAAATGAAAAGTTTATCTATAAACTATATCATTTTAATTAAAAAATGTTTTTTTTAAAATAGACTCAGTGGCCAAAGTCGCAACCAGAGGAGACATCAGTTGTATACTGGATGAGCAAAAGAAGAATCTTACAAATGTAGCCAAAGTCGACCTCAGTTTGATCCCGAAACTTTCCTTGAGAACGGCTGTGGATGACAAAGACCAACTAAGGGATAGATCACTGCATGACACAGAGATAAATACAGGAGACAGACTTCGGCTGGCCTCAAATACAACCAACCTTGCCACATCCACAACACCACATACTCTCATAACCACGCCACCTCGGAATAAAAGAATGAGCGAGATCCTGGTAATTGCCGGAAAGGAAACACTGAATAAAAAAACAGACCTGTTCACCATCATGTCAGATGTTACAATAGCTTTAGCGCCATTTAGTAAGCTTTATGAGGCTTTAAATGAGACATTAAAAGACCATACTACAATAGCGGCATTGATGCATACTAAGTTGACATACTTGGGGGGGTATGTCATGGCAACCGAAGCACAAAATCTAAATACGAGAGAACAAAGTACCTCAACCCCTGTCCCATGGGGACAGGTTGAAGATCTAGAGATAGTTCAGCTAGACTCTGCTGGAGATAAGCGGACCGTATTTACAGTTGGCACCCAATCAATAGAAGCTTTGAAAACACCAGATATATTCCCAAAAACGGCGTGTGTTGAACAGGGCAGTGCACCCTGAGAGAAAGCTCCAACAAAGCAATCCAAAATTAATTCTTTGCAGTTGGTTAAAGTAACAACGTACCAAAAACAAGTAGGAGCCCATTATAGTTGCACAAAAAAGACACACCAAGGAAAACAAGAACCCAGGCGAGAGAGGGTGACCAACGGATGTACAGTGTCAGAAACTAATGACCACTTACAATCAACACAGTCACCAGAACAGGCAGTAAACATGGAAAACCACCCTAATATAAATAACAAGCCTGATACAAGGTCGGACTTTGTCACTCCAAAAACAAGCATAGGTCATGGTGATGACAAAACAACAATTGTTGGAGGCGAGCCGCAAATAAAATGCAAAACAACTAATGAAGCTATAAAAGGAAAGCGTACAGCACCGATATTCGAGCAGAGGAAAATATGCAGGATACGAAAATCAAAACCAACAAAAGTCCTAAAACTCAATAATACTGAGAAAACCAACACGTCTGTGCTTATCATAGACCACTTTGAGATTTCTAGGGATCTGATGGATGTTAGTCAATACACGATCGAAGAATCAGAATCTGAACTCTTAGATACACCTCAGTTGAAGAGAAACGTGGATCCAGGAAGGCAGAATTCCCTGCCTCCAAAACCTAACAAAAAAGTAATGATAATGGAGCCTGATTTCCCGGTCTTTTTAACACTGGATGAAAAACGTCAAAGGCTATAGAAGAAGCGAGTCAAGGAGGATAAGCACCTGCCTGTTAGATACTACTGCAGCAACAGATATACCAAGAAAAACTCCAATCTCGGGGAAAACAATACCAATGACCAGGAGAAGTCAGGAGACTGGGTATCGCAAAAACAAAACTGGCAATAATGTGACTAGTCGCAAAGAATCCCCAGACCTGAAATGTAAACATGATCAGAAAAATCACCATCATGATAACTTTTGAAGATCACATGATCCTGTATTCAAAAATCGAGACTCCGGACAACGAAATAGAGACCCGACTTTGTTTAACCAAAAAAAAATGAAAACAGCCGGACTCTCAAGCTGGAAAGAATTCTGGACAATGGAGACAAATTAATTCTCAATAGAAAAACAACAATGAACTTGTTTAACCATATTCCAAATTTAAGACAACTACGTACAGATGACCTAAATATCATTGAATTTGGTGAAAAGGGTCGCGCGGATAGTTAATGAAGTTAATGTTACTCGATGCAGCAGAGAGTCTGTTAAGTTAGGCTACGATCTGAGGGAAATCAAATCGGACGAACGAGATCCCGAGGGAAATGGACCCCCGGGAAGAAATGACTCTCGTCGATCTTCACCTTCAGTGAGCAGGACATCAAACCATAAAGACCCTGTAAAACCAAGAGTAGAGGAAACTGATTGAAGAAGGTCGTCGCCTGAGTATTCATCACAATGCTACTGGAAGACACCAAGAGTATCCAGACAAGCAGTCTTCTCAAAACCCAGTGGTTGCAGAAAGGAAAGGTCTGACGATTTCGAGATAATTATCATTTTGAAGATCCCTTGGGTACTGATTGCGTACCACATGGACCCTTACCAAAAATGAAAACAACTTTTGATCAAGATCTCACGGATGCCCAAAGTGAAATAACAGCCACTACTTTCCTCGAAGGCTTAAAAGAAGAGGAGCATAGGAAGGGGGCTTGGATTCCGGAGTCTCAAGCAAGCCAATCACGTAATTAGCCATCAAAATCTATCTACCACCAACCACCACAAGGGGAAGTTACACCAATTACCCAGCCAGCACAAAACCTCTCAACCATGGGTTCTTGGAACACAAGAGGTTTCAGCCATGTGACAGTCCCTGGCGATGTAAACCTGGGGAAATTCAATCTATTATGTCTACAAGGGACATGGCTCATTGCTATCCCAACTTTAGATGGATACGAGATTGTAACCTCGTCAGCTGTAAAGGGCCCTAAAGGACATGATTCTGTATTCAAGACTTTAGCCATCATGGGGAAATCTAGCACCAATAATTTTTGATATTGCAACATAAAAGACCAGGTGGAAACAGTTAGACACATGTTGCTGTCCTGTCTAGGAATAACAGAAGCGAGACACATCTGTCTGGGTCATCAACTCATGGCCTTACAGATTTATGAGGAAAAGTACTGGTGGTCTTGATGAGTGGCAACAAAACATTCTTGGTGATAGCCATGCACTTTTCTTCCAGAACATTGGTTTGGAATAGGCAACGGACAAGAGACGAAATAAATGGGATTTCCAAAGAGGAAGACATTTATCAAGTGACCCCTTCTATTCGGAATTCTCCTCCCTCTTTGATTTGGACCTCTGTGTGGAAAATGCCGAACGCGAAATTTGTAAATTTGTAAATTTGGAACTTCTATTTTAAAAGAAATGATCCTGTTTTAAAAGAAATTACCTTGTAAAAATTGTAAAAACAATTAATTCAAGTAATCAAAAAATAGGCTTTCATAAACTTAGCAGCAACGTGTTTATAGAAGGAGCTCACATCGAATTTGACAAGTAGACCATGTGCAAAGCATTACATGAGCAAGGGTATGCTTACAGCATCTATACACTCTATACATAAAAAAGAAACATGCTTCCCTTTACACCTGGCCTATGCAGTAACTATACATGAATCTCAGGGATCCAGTTTCAGCAAAGCCATGGGCATTGGACCATCGGTTTTCACGGATGGGAGGAGCTATGTGGCGCCGTCCAAAGTACGTCTTGCAAAGGATTGAACCTACTCGACCTTGGTGTCTCGAAAATAATTGCGCACATTCCATGTACATAGCAATCCAATCGAGAATCACTCTGTATGCCACCCAAAACCGAAGCTGACATCCTGAAAAAAAAACTACGTCTAGGAAAACTCAAAATGCAACACACACAAACCCACCAACAAGTACCACAAACAAATATCCCACAAGGAATGCATCAAATAAACCCCCTTGGTCCTCAAAAATGATTATGCTGACTTCTTTGGAAACAGTCGATATGCACTACTTACTAAACAATATGGCAGCAAATTAATAGGCAAATGGGCCACTACAAATGTGCCCTTTAGTTAAGGACAGTCTAAATGCCATACAGAATGAAGCACCTGTAGTCACGAAAGCACTCACTCACTTAAGCGTAACCCCATCAAATACATGCACATGTGTGCCAGCCACGAACAGCAAGATCCTTATAAACGGTGTGTGTCCATAAGTACTACCTTAGGAGTACCAACAAGCAACTTTACTCGTGTATCTGTTAATTGCACATGAAGAAGAAAGCTGTCCTTGCCTGGTAATCCGACAAAAACATAACGTTGTTGAAAATGTAATTACAAAGTACAATTGTGCTCAAGTATCTGTCTCAGGCATAAACAAAAAATGCACAAGCTTTCGATGAAAAGTATGGGAATCTAACCAGCAGGGGTCACTATGAATAGCTCAGCAATCTTAACCCCCACGTAAAAATAGCTAAATCACCATAACAAATCATACATTGAAACATGCACTCCAAAGTAAGCATGAACAATGCCTCTTCAGTATTGTTTATGAGAAAACTGGCCAAACATATTCCTAGGGCGACAGCTCAATGGCCGTACTGTTTGTGTTGGAAGCAAAACAATGCAGAGCAACACAGGTTCGAATCCCGAGCTCGCCTTTAATACTTTATGACAGAATAATTATACTACAAATAACCATGCAAATGCAATTCACTATCTCATGCACATGTCTCAGGAAGATTGCTCAGGGCAATGCACTCGCAGCAAGACGACAAGAGCAACACGGGTTGTGTTATAAATAATCAATTACAACACACACCCGCATAAATACAACACTGTATCACACTGACAGAAAAAGGGACAGCTTCCGAAAAAAAGAAGACAAAACAAGAAGAACCCAAAAATGAAAGCAATCTTCAGGGATGACCTTCTTGTAAAATATGAACCCTTTTATTTGGTGGTTTACTAACATGTAGAATTGGACAGCTACTCTAAGTAAACACTACTCAATCTGAGAAGCACACTACAAAATCAAATTGAAAAGAAGTCTGAACGCCAAGACTAAAGCAGCTAAGAAATGCATCTAGTCATGTAAGGTAAATGAGTTAAGTCATTCTTTGAATTTATGGAGCACAGCAATAAAAGAGACCCTTAAAAACAAAACAAATTAGTGGATTATTGTTTCAAAACAGTTTCTTTGTAAATGTGTAAAATGTACAAATGTTGTAAATTCAAGCATTAAGGTTCAAACAACTATTATATAAAATACATAAAACCAAACCATCACTTTTGGAATGTTAATGTAATCTCTCAAACATCAAGCCACTCATTGCACACTATGCCTGAAGCCAAACCAGACTGGTTGGGACCTTAACTCACCCTTCAAACTGTGATGTATACAAGAAACAACCATGTCCTTGTAGAGCATACACCAACATAAATAGGCATGGGCACAGTATGCCAATCCATGGGCAAGACTAGGTGCTCTGATACTATTGTGATGGTGATTTGGAAGAATAAAAAAAAGCATATTAAGTAATATAATATGCAAAGCTAAGCAGGAGTCATAATTCCAACAGGTCAGCAACAAATATACACATTATTTACAAAAATCAAAAACCTAACACGTGAAAGCCCCCTATAGACATACAAAAATACATACACCCTCATTTTAAATAGGGTGGTTTGGGAAATTGGGCACAAAAGCAAGCTGTAATGCCATTACAGCTCTATTCCCCATTCTGCCCCATTTTCTAGCTTCTAGCACTGACAAGTCAGAGGGGGGGGCGGTGGGGAGCGAGCAGAATTAAGAGCTCTGCAGTGCTCACTTCGTCTTTCTTGTCAGTGTGCTTTCTTTTACCAGTGGCGGCCCCTGTGCACCCAGCAGCTCACACACACACATAATCACATTCATAATGAATTAGATTATGCGTATGTGAGAGGCACTATTCGCAAAGCAAACATGAATATGTTCTTAAATGAGAATACTGGCATACGTTGGTGCCGCAAGTATGGACATGTATGGGCACAATCAGTATGAACATGTTTTTAAACAGGCATAAATTGTGGGCAAAGGCATCATGAAAATGTGAAGGATAACTATGTCTTTGAACTGTTGATGACTTGCATCTTTTGGATGTTTTCAAAAGTTACCCTTAAAACTTATTGCAAACTGTTTGACTTTTTACCCAATTTTTCAACAAAAGTGTGCTGCAAAATGCACCATTTTAGCCCATTATTTCAAATATTTTTGCCGGGGTTGTGGGTTTCAGCGAAGCTTAATTGGATCAGGTTCCCTAGCAACACTCGGTCGTTCAGGCATATTTGGGAAAATATTTACGCCCCTCCAATTAAAAAATTCACCAGCCGCCACTGTGTGTTTTACACACGCATGAGTTTTTTTGCAGATGCAAAACAAATGGATTCCTATGCATTCCACCTCAATTTAGGACCAGATAAATAGCAGGCTGATTCCAAGTATCTCGCCCCTTGTCCTAACGACCTGGGTTCAAATCCTTGCTTTGGCCCTGTTTAATAGAGTCTGAAAGCAGTATAACACTTTAGGTGCAATGTTAACCTGTAGCTGGCACAAGAGATTTTCCCCGATCCGAGATCAGGAAATCCTTTTTTTGCTGTATCCCGGATACAGGAAAGTCCAGCCCAGTTCCATCACTGCTCGTAGCCACTTTCTAGTTGTAGTAGCTGGAGACCCTCACGCTGTGTAAGAATAACCCGGCTGAACAGGATTCCTCCGTTTTTGTTGGCCTGCTAAACTTGTAGTTATTTCCGAAATAACCTCAAGGTGGCAGCACATAACTGTGGCATAGTAAAGCTATGAATTGCCGGTTATGTAGCAATCTTTCACCTTGTTAACTAGGGGCCCTGCACTGATGGATACTTGGCAAAATCTGCTCACTGTTCACAAGCCTTCTGGAAACCCGTGAATTTTCAATGAAAGGCAATGTTAAATCTAAAATATTGTTACATCTAATATATTATGCCATTTGGATTCAAAACACCGCCCAGTAGTTGTGGGTAAACGCACACCTTGCAATCAAGGTATTTGCTCTAAACATTTCTGGTAGTAATGTTCCTGGTTGTTAACGCATTTAGCACACAATGACACAGACAGCTACGGTGTCAGAGTCTTTCTACCATTTTACATTAAATGTCCGCTCACTCATTGGGAGCACCACGTGGCCATGACAAAGAGAGCATAGTGGCTTTTCTTATGTGGCGATTAAAAGTTTCAGCTCAGCACCTGACGGAATTTGTTCACTCTGCTCCCCGGGAGCCAATCCCACCCTGTTAATACTCTCCAGCCACTCACACCACCTGACATACGTTACTTGCGATTTTGGCACATAATCCACTCTGATGTAACCAAGGAACCTCGACTATGCAACATTTCTAACATGTAAATATGTAACTATGTTTGTAATCCTTCCAACTTGTAACCTAACCTTTCAACAAGAACAGCGCCCAGATACCTTAGGGTTGGGTGCGCTATATAAATGGCAAAAATAAATGAATAAATAAATAAATAATCCTAAAAACTGTGCAAACGGCCCTCCTTCACAACGTAAACTAAACGGAACTCGTTTTCAGGTAAAGATGCCATTACGACCAATAGGTTTAGTAAACTGGCTGGAAGTGCCTTTCCTCAGTTTTGATGAGAAGATCCACAAAGGCATTTAGTTGATTGTCACGGACCAATAAATGTAAGGTGTGTATACGTGTAGTTAGCCGCGCTTTCAAACCTTACAGGGCTACCATAGCATATAAAGACTACATCATCAATATACCAATGCCAATCACAAGTACGAGTGGCATTCGGATTATACGCAAAATACAATTTATTTCTTTTCAAAGGCTCCAGCGTACATATTTGGTACACTTGGAGTAAACGCCATGCCCATAAAATAATCCTTTTGGTGTGAAAACATTCATGTTTGTGTCACTTTCTTCTAGACACAGGTAAAGGGAGTATGGGTCTCAAGATCCTGAGACTGACATGTTATGTTATGTAATGTTATATATATTTGTAAAGCGCACGGTCGCCCAAAGGTATCATGGCGCTGGTAGGGAGGCTGCGAGCTCAGTAAGGACAGAGACATTAGAATAGGGTGGTCTTCAGAGCTTTCCTGAAAGCCAGATGGTTGGCCGAGGATTTAAGTGATAGTGGCAGAGTGTTCCAGAGCTTGGCTGCGGTAATAGAGAAGGCTCTGCCACCATATCTTTCCCGCTTGAACCTGGGGACCTTAAGGAGGTTGGTTGTAGAGGAGCGAAGGTCCCGATCCGGGATATATCGGGAGAATTTAGCTTGAAGGAAGTCCGCTCCTAAGCCGTGAACTGCCCGGTGGACAATGCACAATGACTTAAACTTAACACGCGGTGCAACCGGGAGCCAGTGGAGACGGCGAAGTACTGGTGAGATGTGGGCGCCATAGGGGGACCCAGTGGCCAGTCTGGCTGCCAGATTTTGCATACGTTGGAGGCGTTGTAGCAGACCCGTCGGTTGGGATAAGTACAAAGAGTTACAATAGTCCAGCCGTGAGAGAGCCAGTGCCGCCACCACCGGGGGACGCATGGTTTCTGGGATCATAGGTAACACCTTCTTTAGAACCCTTATCTGGTGGTGTGTGGACTGACAGACAGCCGAGACCTGATTTGACATAGAAAGGGAGGCAGAGAGAATAACCCCCAGATTCTTTCCCTTGTTTATGGGGCACGGTAGAGGGCCCAATGATGTGGGCCAGAAAGCAGTGGTCCATAATGACGGGTTCGGAGGGGAGCCAACAAGCATTACTTCCGTTTTATCACCATTAAGTTTGAGCCAATTTTGGTCCATCCAAATACCGACTGACTTGAGGCAATCATGAAGACGGGCTGCGACCACAGATTGATCCTGATCAAGCCGGATCAGGATCTGTGTGTCATCAGCATAGGAATAACAGTTAAGTCCGTAAGAGCGGATAAGGCAGACCAGTGCCCAGATATAAATGTTGAATAGGATCGGAGAGAGAGAGGATCCCTGGGGAACACCACAAGTGAGGGCACAGGGGGCAGAAAGAAAGGGAGGCATGGCGAGAGTCTGAGTGCGGTCAGAAAGAAAGGAAGTGAACCAGGCGAGAACAGAACCGGAGATCCCAATCTGTGCGAGACGTGATAGAAGAATGGAATGGTCCACCGTGTCGAATGCGGCAGATAGATCCAGCAGGATTAGGGCCCCTACTCCGCCCGCATTAACCAGTCTGGACATATCATCTTGTACGGAGACAAGTACACTTTCCGTCCCTCTACCAGGTCTGAAGCCTGCCTGTGCGTGATCAAAAATATTAGAAGATTCCAAGAAGGAAGACAGAAGGGGTGAAACCAGTGATTCCAAGAGTTTAGCCAGGAATGGAAGAAGAGAGATGGGGCGGAAATTGGCAGGGACGGTGGGATCAAGAGAGGGCTTCTTGAGAAGGGGAATGACCCTGGCAGATTTCAGTTCAGGGAGGACCAGTCCCGTTTGGCAGGAGTTGTTAATGGCCGCAGTAATTTCAGCCAGAATGTCTGGGACGATCGTTTTCATAATGATAGCAGGGATGGCGTCCTCAGGGGAAGAGGATTTAATCTTTGATATGGCTGTCATGACTTCTTCCTCACTAAACAAAGGAAAGGTCGACCAACTAGGAGACAAATCAGTAGGGGGGGGAGGCATAAAGTCGATGGTGTCCGGGGGCAATGTCGTCAGAGATTTAGCAATGCTAGATCTAATCACATCAATTTTGGTGGTGAAAAAGGATGCGAGGTCGTTGCATAGTTTTTGAGATGGCTTAACCATAGAGGTCAGCGACTCTGAGGAAGCAAGGGAGTGAACAATAGAAAATAGGGTTTTTGGTTTAAGTAAAGCATTTTTGATTTTCTGGGCAAAAAATATGGATTTGGCGAGTTTAATGCCCCCATACTCACCAACGGTACCCTCAAATCCACCCCTTGAGCGGTTTCCATGGTGAGGAATGTACTTACTACTCCAAAATGGGAACATGTTTGTTTATTGATTTGGGATTCTGTCAAGTGCGACGCAATGCCTGTAAAGGCATGGCATGTCAGCCTCTGACTCAGTATTGCCCAGCTCCATGAGCAAAGCACAGGAAGTCTTTCTGACAGGAAACTCCCGCCTGCTCAAACCTTCAAAATTGTCAAAGCGGGCATCTGATATCACGTGCCCTTTATTTCACTAGCACACGCGTTGATGGAGACACCACAAATGCAAGTTGCCCAACGGTCCTTGCACCTACGCAGCGGCCATTTTTGGAAATTGTAACTATAATAAACAGTGAAACAGAAAACACATTGCTGCGCAGCAAAGTTTGTTCTGGTGGTGGAACTTTACTGGTGATCCACAGCACAGGAAATGGGCCAGGCCCAGAACAAGCCAGAGCGGCGCTCAGACCATTGCCGGAGCACTGCACAGTCCCCACAGCCAAAGTCTTCCCCACAACACTCACAGATCTGCTCTGAAGCCACCTTATTGCGCAGATATGCGACACGCGCTTCAACAAGGAGGTGGCTTTCAGAAGAGTCTGCAGGTCTGCCGCGTCTTCCGAAAGCAGTCTGAAGCCAAGTTGTTACATGCAGAAGCAACCCATGTTTCAACAAGCAGACACTTTCAGTAGACTCACACGGGAAACTGAATTCAGAAACAGTCAGGGCTTTAAGTGGACCGGGGCCTGCCGGGGCCGGAACCCGGCAGTCTCCAAAATCTTGTTTTGAGGCAGGGTCCACTAATCTGGCCTGGCAGCCCTGACCACTATACGAAAAGGCTCTTTTTCTAAAGCCTAAAGCTCTCACTCGCCTGCGAGAACTTCAGGCTTCAGAAAAAAATGTCTTTCAGCTATAATGGTGGTGCTGCACCTGCGAGGCATCCCTTTAAGCAACTGATGCCCGTGGGCCAGCGCCACCACTATGTAGAAAATGTGAGACCGCTGGAAGCAAAGGCTTTGCTTTCTTAATTCTGAATTCACGGGAGCTTCAGTCTTTAAGAAAAAGGCCTCAATTTACAGGGGCCTCACCCTTTCAGCCTTAATGGTGATGCTGCCCCTCCCCTGCTGGCGATGGGCAGCGCCACCATTAAGGCTGAATACGCGAGGGCTGCCCCCTGCCAGTCATGCCTATAGAAAATTAATGCAGAGATCAGCACCCTCTCCCCTATGGGGAAAGGGTGCTCATCTCTCGCTGATCAGCACCCTCTCCCCTATGGCGAGAGGGTGCTGATCTCTATAAAAGGATACCTGGCAGGGGTGCCAGTGGCCCATTTATCCGGGGCTCATCAGGGGGGCATGGCCTAGTAGGCCAGCAGGACCCCTACTGTTAGGCCACGCCCCTTTGATGAGCCCCGGCTCATTTTATAGTGCCACTTAAGGCACTGGAAACAGCCAAAGCCTTGCATACTTCTTGCAGCTGTCCAAACTGATATGTATGCCCTACAATGTACAGACTTTTATTTCTTAGGGTGAGTAGTGTGACCAATCAATACTGCAGAGCCCAACTTCTATTATTCGCTGAAAAGGGTTTATTACTGAATCACTATAAGACATGTTTCAAATTTAAAATTGCAGACATTCTTATGTTCCCATAATGCTCTTTACTTTTTAGCAAATCGCCAGGATTGGGTTCTGTGAAGAGATACTGTATTGCGTGACCTAGCCTGAGGCCACGCCCATCAGCCCGCCCCCTCCTCTGTACAGCTATGCCCCTCCAAGGTTAAAAGGGTTCCCTAATAGATATCTTCCATTTCCAGCACTGGTGAGCCATACTTGCCAACTTTCTGTGATCAAAAAGAAGTAGGTTTTTTCATGTTTCAAGAATAATAATTGGCATAATGATGACATCACAGGAAATGACAACACATGGCCTTCGACCTAACGGCATCGCAGGAAATGACATCAGTTGACATACGCCTGGAACAGATCACAGATTGAGACTTGCATGATCTAACCCAAATCCTCTGTCTCATTGTAAGAGATCACATTACCAAATGAGTGAGTGACCTGTGAGTGCTCTGGCTAACATCTAATATGTATTAATGATATTTCATGGTGCGCTTTTAGCATAATGCACTAGCAAGCAGCAAAATAAAGTGGGAATTGCAGAGGCATGTTCTGCTCCACGAGGGCTGCTGCGGATCTTGCAACCACTTCAGGTGTGGCTTATTCAGATCTTGGTGAAACATAGAGAAAGAATAACTTGACAAAACGTGCACAGAAAAATATCTCACAGGAGTAGAAGGCCCTGTCCCAAATGTCCTCAGCACGAAGTGCAGCTGAGCAGTACTTATTTATGCAGTGCACACGTGGAAGGGCAGGCACCAGAGTTCATGGGTGACAACTTCGCAAATGTATTAGTGGGGCTGAAAACACAAAAGCAGAGGGGAGTGCCGGGAGATTTCATATCTCATAAGCTTAGAGGGAATCTGCTCCAGCCAGTCCAATCGCATGAACGCAAGCTTTACACACAGATGCAATCCCATGTTTGAAGCATCTGGCGAGTACTGCATGCCACTGGTGCCCATTTTTCAGCCTTCCCTGGACTCCGCCATTCCTTCCCGCTTTCTAGCCTCAGGATGGTCCACACATTTGGAATCAAAAACATTTTTGTGTATAATGAATACCTTCCAAAACAGAAAACATTTTCATTGTTCACAAGCCATGTGTATTTGGCTTTGCCATTGCTTCACTATAGTCCAGTAAACCATGAGTGAGTGTATGAATACCATACACTGCAAACTGAATCAGTTTCTATGGACTCCCACGCAAAGTGGGCCTAATTCATGGAACGTTTATTGCGGTGCAAAGTGACTTTGCACTGCCAAGAAATACGTTGAACCTTGCACTGCAAATGTACTCTTTGCACTGTACAAAAGGAGCCTAATTCACAAAAAAGCACTATGTCCACGCTACTGAATGCTTTTTTTTATTAGACCCACTTAGCGTGGTGCAAAGAGTATTTTTGCAGTGCAAAGTGACTTTGCTCCTCAAAAATACAATTTTCATCGCTCTGTGAATTAGGCCGAGTTCAACGTGTTTGTTGGCAGTGATATTCCATGAGTTAGACCCAGTGAGAGTCATATTTGCTCAGGATCACACACTTTGGCTAAGTTGTGAAGCTGAGTTGTGATCCCAGTCTGCAATTTGGCAAATGTCTACACATCTAAGCAGCACTAGTTTGTACTAATATGTGTACATTTTGCACTTTCTAGGGCTAAAGATCAATTTACATTTTAGAAATGACTTTAAAGTACAGAAATCAAAAAATTGACCAACCTGACATATTACATTTATAAAACCATTTTGAGCTAAAGGAGTATGATTTTTGCGTTTGTTTCTCTGTCCAAATATGAAAGGCATAAGCCAGGCCAGGTGTTTTTGCATTGAGGCCTGGGAAAGTTGGAATGTGTGGCTGTAAATGGTAGGAAAGACCAAGACCAAAGACCTGTGCCTTCAAGTCAGCAGTAGCACACATTACCCATGAGTGCACATGTCTAGAGTGCTAGGGGTACCCATGCGTATCCTTGTTTGGTATTATCCAAATCAAAAACCAAAGAGTCTGTAATGTCCATTAGGACACCCATATTCTTGACATTGTGAATTGCCAACACTTATTCTCCAAGATTCCTTTTTCTTTCTTATAAAAAGTTTGGTTTTAGGAATCTTGGGTTCTTTCAAACTCTTATTTCTCTAAAGTATGCATAAATAGAGCTCTTCGGTCCCATGCTGTAAATCCTACCTTCTTTATTGCATGTCGTTTAGCATTCCTGTATATTTTAGTTTTCCACATAATAAAGTTGCATGTACTACTCCCTAAGTACAATATGATGCGAGCCTGAAAGCCAAGAAGGGTTGATTATTTCATGAGACAAGAGCAGAAATCTTTTAGACGTTGTTTCATATTGTCATGCATCTTGTTCTGCAGGACATGAATACAATGTGCCAAGTTACAAAAAAGGCAAACAAGATGTTTTTGTGTCAACCAAGAAAACGCAGCATGCTCTTCTGCATTGTTAGGTTCAAATCTGATGTTTGTCATCAAGGCATTTACTTAGGTTGCAGATTGAGGGGCTTTCAAATGCTCGTGCGCCCACATCAGTGAGGCGGGACTTCACTGAGAAATGGGCGCTTGTCTGCTGAAGCCTTAAATAAAAGATGCCAAATCAGCTTCTTAACAGAAGCAGAGACTGAGCGGTTAGGGGAACTACCAGCTGCCTGTGAATACCTGCTGTGATGTTATTGCCTTAACTTAAATACCTTGAACAGTGACTCTGGCATGAACAGGAAAGCAACTCTTAATTAGAAAATCAGAGGCAGGCCTCCACGATTGACACTTTGAAAAATCAACCTTGGACGCATCAGCGTCCACGAAAACATGGAAACTGTACTCAGTGCCACCACAGGGGCTTGAAGGCTGGCTGCCCCAGCCTCTTGAGCCTCACAGCATTTGCTATTGGTGGGGTAAAAAGCCTATGTACCTACATTACCCAATGATTATACCAAAGTTATCATGTATTCTCACCCAGGGAAGGTTGCTCAACCAATCAGGTCGCTGCAACAGCAGGCGAAAATTGACGCCACCCGAGGCCCTTCCCTGGCTGGTGCCATCTTTTTTTTTATGTGGGGAGGCAACAGGGAATCTCACAGTCACTTGCCTTCACTGGTGGTGATCTGACGTCTGTCACACCAAGATTGTAGGTCAGATTCACAATGCTGTCTGCTCTGTAGATGGAACTGAGCTCACCAATCAAAATCATCACTTACACGCCAACTGCCCATCACACACACAGAGTGATACATGCGTTGCATCCTCTGTCCTGGGCCTGGACTGACAGCAGCCTAACAATCGCATAAGTTACCTGCCACTCTAAAAAGCAGTAGGATCTGACACCCAAATCTGTAGGCAGTGGGACTGTGTAAAAAGCAGTAGCCTACCGCCTAAATTGGTAGGGTTGGATCAGGACTCCCTTAATTCACCCTGGCTTCCTGTGGCTGTTTGGGCTAAAATCAGCTTCATTAAAGGCTACTTCCCTAGTTTCCCTGTATATTTCTATTATGTGTTTCCCTGGTTTTGACCCCAGCTTCTGCCCTGGATTTCAGTATCCATAATTTTGGGAAAATCACGCGATGTCATTTTTGCTGCCTGGATTGAACTAGCGTCCCTCCTCTTTCCCTCGGGCTACCTGGTGCTATCTTCCGCTGATTTAGGTAATCATTGTGTGGCTGAGTGCAGGAACATATCGATTGCCCGTTTCCCTCCTCCTCTCCTTCCCGTTATAGCTTCTCTTGCTTACGTCCAAAGTAAACCTTGTTCCATTTTCTTGCTGTTAGAGGCTGCGTGAATCCACAATGTAGCACAGCATAACCTAACTGTCTAACCCTAAGTAACTTGCAGTGAGTAACCTTTTCTATATCATTACTTCCTCTGAGCCTGTATGGCTTCTGGTATCCTGCATCTGGCTAGCACCTCCTCACACGTTCTTTTAATTGGGTGGGCGGGGTTAATGACTCTTCACGCAGGACCTGACCACGAGAGGGCTGTAATTGGAGCAGAGGGATACACAATAAAGTGGGCGAGAAATAGAAATGGGTCCAGACGTTCATAGGGTCTGGACTTTACGGAGCATGGCCTGACCAAAATATTATTCTTGCCTGCAATTGTCAAGCACAGCGAGGTGACACGCATTTCTGTGCATTTAAAAGTGCATCCCATTTGTAAATTCACAGAAACACCCCTTATATGTCTAAACACGCAAATGGGTAAAAAAGGGCACCTGAACGAGCACATTTAAGTTGCGCTCGCTCAGGTGCCCTTTGAGAATTGGCCTGCTCCTTTATTTGGTGCAAGTGATGAGATGCACCAGAAAAGCTTTGAGAATGTGCCCGATCATTGTCTACACTGAAGAGGGCATCATCGATGCCCTGCGGGTGCTGTTTCTGTGTTGCTTCCCAGTCTAAATGCATTGATAATCCCCCAAGTAGTTAATTCTTGTCACAAAATCCACAATTTCAGTGTATTCACATGTTTTCATTGTCTTGGCTAGGAACGAAAATGTTGTTATGGACTGATCTTGTGAGTAGGAGTGGTACGTGACATATCTTGACAACGAGGGGGGGTCATTAACCTTTTGCACAACGCAAGAACTAATTGCTGATACTAAATCTCGTTTTGGTAGCAATCAAATGTATACAGCTATAAATAAACGCAGGAGCCTCCTTCACACTGTTAATCATGACTTCAATCCCATTTCAATGATTAAAATATCATTCTGCTTCGTTAAATGCTCACGAATGAATAGCTGTTTTAATGGACATAGTTGCTACAATTCAAACAGAACCATTAACTAAAGCTGTGTTCTTTTCCTTTCCTCTGTGCACCCATCGTCACATTCCACAATGGCGTGCATTTGATCCCATAGCCAGTGAGCCTTTGTCTTCTCTCTTGGCCACGCTGGAACCTGCCTTCTATGCTCATGGCCAACTTGCCCCTGAAATCTGGAAAGAGTTACCAGCATCATCAGGCTAGCCATTATGTGTCATAAATGCTTCTTTAGCCCCAGGAAAGTGGAATCCCCTCTCCCTTGTGGAAAAAGACCACACTGGATCCTAATATTTGGAGCTAATATTGACTGATCATTAATCTTATTTTATTAGGAAAATTCAGAAAAGGGTCATCATCTAGAAGCTTCTGGACCATATATATATATATATATATTCAATGAAATAACTTTGTTAAAGGGACGTTATGGTTAAGTTGCGCTACTAAAAACCTATGAAATTCAGTGAAAAAACTTTGTTAAAGGGACGTTATGGTTAAGTTGTGCTACTAAAAACCTATGAAATTCAGTGAAAAAACTTTGTCAAAGGAACGTTATGGTTCCAAGTAAAACCGAAAAACCCTTGAAATTCACCAGTTATGGTAAGCTAAGCAACCATAACTCGCGCCACCACCGTGCACTGCTAAGACTAACACCCAGGACATCAAAGATGACATCACAAATGTCATTGATGACATCACTGATGGCATCACATGTGTATGTACTTTTCATTAAATATGTGTACAAGGGATTCTTATTATAATGTTGGAAACAAGTGTCAAGGATCATTGCAATAAATATCATACCCTAATTAGTGCATTGAACGATGCATTGATACAAATAGCATTCTATTATGGGGTTCTATCTAGTATACTAAGCTACTCATACAGAATTGTGTGCAGTGTACAAGATGAAGGTATAATATTCGTAATGTTAATATGTTGAATAATGAAATGATAATTGTTTTCTTAATAGATTTGTGTGTACTGTGAAATATGTAATAAGTAGCTAATAAAACACATGTATTACATAATTGCATTACTATAGACAAAACACAAAGGGCCTCATTACGACCCAGGCGGTAAGTTACCGCCTGGGTCGTACCTTTAACACCATGGCGTAAACTACGTTTACGCCATGGTGGTTGGCGGACTTACCGCCCCATTCCGAGGTTGGCGGGGCGGTAAGTCCCCAATCCGCATTTACCCTTCCCCATTCCCATTTTTGCCCCATAGGGCATAATGGGAGTGGGGAAGGCGTTAATTACGCCACCGTAAATTACGGTGGCGTAATTAACATCAAGGTCCCTTAGCGCCATGGATTTTAACACCTGCTAAAAGCAGGTGTTAAATCCTCCATGGCGCTAAGGGACCTCGGAATCAGGCGTTAAGGGTCGGCGCTGTTTACGCTGCCGTAAACCCCTTACCGCCTGGGTCGTAATGAGGCACAAAGACACAAGAACACATACCAATATGGGTATATACAGGGAAAGTGAAGTTAGCAAAAAAGCACAAGTAGTAGCAGAAACAATTCATAATTTAACTGATTATTTTCATGCAAATAAATGATTGCTCTGTTTCAAAGCTGCTATTTACCCTAGGTATATGTATCACTTGATGTGATTGGACCCTAAGGAAAGTAGTGTGAGTACAATGTATACAAATATGAGCATATACAGGGAAAGTACAGCCATAAAAAAAAACAACAGAACTATCAGAAAGTGCTCATAAGTCTATTGATTATCTTTATGCACAAAAAGGATTGCTGTCTTTCAAGCTTATGTCTTCCCGTATGTATATGTTTCATATGATGTGACTGGACTCTAAGGGAATTACTGTAAGAACCTACATGAAGGATACGTCTACAAATAAAATAACATTTTTAGTTTCTGACTGTTACTGAAGAAAACTATGTGGCCTAGATATGTCAGCAAAAGAAAAAAGAGTGAGCCAGACATGTGATGTCATCAGTGATGTCATCAATGACATTTGTGATGTCATCTTTGATGTCCTGGGTGTTAGTCTTAGCAGTGCACAGTGGTGGCGCGAGTTATGGTTGCTTAGCTTACCATAACTGGCGAATTTCAAGGGTTTTTCGGTTTTACTTGGAACCATAATGTCCCTTTGACAAAGTTTTTTCACTGAATTTCATAGGTTTTTAGTAGCGCAACTTAACCATAACATCCCTTTAACAAAGTTTTTTCATTGAATTTCATAGGTTTTTATTAGTGCAACTTAACCATAACGTCCCTGTAACATTTTATTTTAACTAAATTTTAAAGGTTTTTATTAGTGCAACGTCACCATAACATCCTTTTCAATAGATGAAGACCACTAACATCTTATGTCCTCAAAGTGGGAACGCCGGGTGGTAAAAAAAACAAAAAGATTTTCCTTCCTACACCGGGACGCCTGCGGCGTCCCGGTGTAGGAAGGAAAATCTTTTACCAAGATGGCCACCATGGAAAGGGAAGGCGGGGTGTATAAAGAACACAACAGGGCATGAGCGAGGGGTGGGGGGGAACAGGGGAGACACATGGGCATGAGCGGGGGGTGAGAGGGAACAGGGTACAAACGGGGCATGAGCAGGGGGTGGGGGGAAAGGAAGGAAACACAGGGCATGAGCAGTGGTGGGGGAACACGAGAGAGACACGGGGCATGAGCAGCGGGTGGGGAGGAACATGAGGGAGACACGGGGTATGAGCGGGGGTGGGGAGGAACATGAGGGAGACACGGGGCATGAGCGGGGGGGTACAGGGCACACACGGGACATGAGCGGGGGTGGGGGGGAAAGAAGAGAGACAAGGGGCATGAGCGGGGGGTGGGGGGAACACGAGGCATGAGCGGGGGGTGGGGGGTAACACGAGGGAAACACGGGGCATGAGCGGGGGTAGGGGGAACACGAGGGAGACACGGGGCATGAGCGGGGGTGGGGGGCAACAGGAGACAGACACGGGGCATGAGCGGGGGTGGGGCCAACATGAGAGAGACACGAGGCATGAGCGGGGGGTGGGGAGAACAGGAGACAGACAGGGGGCATGAGCGGGGGGGTGGGAGAACAGGAGACAGACACGGGGCATGAGCGGGGGGTGGGGGAACAGGAGACAGACACGGGGCATGAGCGAGGGGTGGGGGAACAGAAGACAGACACGGGGAATGAGCAGGGGGTGGGGGGCAACAGGGGAGAGACACGGGGCATGAGCGGGGGGTGGTGGGGTACAGGAGACAGACACGGGGCATGAGCGGGGTTGGGGGCAACAGGAGAGAGACACGGGGCATGAGCGGGTGGGGGGAACAGGAGACAGACACGGGGCATGAGCGGGGGGCAACAGGAGAGAGACACGGGGCATGAGCGGGTGGGCGGAACAGGAGACAGACACGGGGCATGAGCGGGGGGTGGGGGGCAACAGGAGACAGACACGGGGCATGAGCTGGGGGTGGGGGGCAACAGGAGACAGACACGGGGCATGAGCGGGGGGTGGGGGGCAACAGGAGACAGACACAGGGCATGAGCGGGGGGTGGGGGAACAGGAGACAGACACGGAGCAGGGGGTGGGGAGAACAGGAGACAGAAGCGGGGCATGAGCGGGGAGTGGGGGAACAGGAGACAGACACGGGGAATGAGCGAGGGGTGGGGGGAACAACAGACACGGGGTATGAGCGGGGGGTGGGGAGAACAGACACAGGGCATGAGCGAGGGGGGTGGGGGGGCAACAGGAGACAGACACGGGGCATGAGCGGGGGGTAGGAGGAACAGGAGACAGACACGAGGCATGAGAGCGGGGGGTGGGGAGAGCAGGAGACAGACACGGGACATGAGCAGGGGGGTGGGGGGGCAACAAGAGAGAGACACGGGGCATGAGCGGGTGGAGGAACAGGAGACAGACACGGGGCATGAGCGGGTGGGGGGAACAGGAGACAGACACGGGGCATGAGCGGGGGGTGGGGGGAACAGGGCACAGACATGGGGCATGAGCAGGGGGTGGGGAGAACAGGAGACAGACACGGGGCATGAGCGGGAGGCATGGGGGGCAACAGGAGACAAACACGGCACATGAGGGGAACAGGACACAGATACGAGGCATGAGCGAGAGGTGGGGAGAACAGGAGACAGACACGGGGCATGAGCGGGGGAACAGAAGACAGACACAGGGCATGATCGGGGTGTGGGGGGAATGTGAGGGAGACACACGGGGCATGAGCGGGGGTGGGGGGAGGGAGAGAGACACACGGGGAATGAGCGGGGGTGGGGAAGGGAGAGAGACACACGGGGCATGAGCGGGGCGTGGGCGGGAGGTAGAGAGACACACGGAGCATGAGCGGGGGGTGGGCAGGAGGGGGAGAGACACACGGGGCATGAGCGGGGGTGGGGGGGAGGGAGAGAGACACACGGGGCATGAGCGGGGGGTGGGGGGAAGGGGAGAGAGACACACGGGGCATGAGCAGGGGGTGGGGGAGGGAGAGAGACACACAGGGCATGAGCGGGGGTAGGGGGGAGGAAGAGAGACACACGGTGCAGGAGCGGGGGGTGGGCGGGAGGGGGAGAGACACACGGGGCAGGAGCGGGGGGTGGGCGGGAGGGGTAGAGACACACGGGGCATGAGCAGGGGGTGGGCGGGAGGAGGAGAAACACACGGGGCATGAGCGGGGGGTGGGCGGGAGGGGGAGAGACACACGGGGCATGAGCGGGGGTGGGGGGAAGGGAGAGAGAGACACGGGGCATGAGCCGGGGTGGGGGGGAGGGAGAGAGACACACAGGGCATGAGCGGGGGTGGGGGGAAGGGGAGAGACACACGGGGCATGAGCGGGGGTGGGGGGAAGGGGAGAGAGACACACGGGGCATGAGCGGGGGGTGGGGGGAGGGAGAGAGACACACAGGGCATGAGCGGGGGTAGGGGGAGGGAGAGAGACACACGGGGCATGAGCGGGGGGTGGGCGGGAGGGGGATAGACACACGGGGCATGAGTGGGGGGTGGGCGGGAGGGGGAGAGACACACGGGGCAGGAGCAGGGGGTGGGCAGGAGGGGTAGAGACACACGGGGCATGAGCGGGGGTGGGCGGGAGGGGGAAAGACACACGGGGCAAGAGCAGGGGTGGGTGGGAGGGGGAAAGACACATGAGGCAAGAGCGGGGGTGGGCGGGAGGGGGAAAGACACACGGGGCAAGAGCGGGGGTGGGCAGGAGGGGGAAAGACACACGGGACAAGAGCGGGGGTGGACGGGAGGGGGAGAAACACACGGGGCATGAGCGGGGGGTGGGCGGGAGGGGGAGAGACACACGGGGCATGAGCGGGGGTGGGGGGGAGGGAGAGAGAGACACGGGGCATGAGCCGGGGGGAGGGAGAGAGACACACGGTGCAGGAGCAGGGGGTGGGCAGGAGGGGGAGAGACACACGGGGCAGGAGCGGGGGGTGGGCGGGAGGGGTAGAGACACACGGGGCATGAGCAGGGGGTGGGCGGGAGGAGGAGAAACACACGGGGCATGAGCTGGGGTTGGCGGGAGGGGGAGAGACACACGGGGCATGAGCGGGGGTGGGGGGGAGGGAGAGAGAGACACGGGGCATGAGCCCGGGTGGGGGGGAGGGTGAGAGACACACAGGGCATGAGCGGGGGTGGGGGGAAGGGGAGAGACACACCGGGCATGAGCGGGGGTGGGGGGAAGGGGAGAGAGACACACGGGGCATGAGCGGGGGGTGGGGGGAGGGAGAGAGACACACAGGGCATGAGCGGGGGTAGGGGGGAGGGAGAGAGACACACGGGGCATGAGCGGGGGGTGGGCGCGAGGGGGATAGACACACGGGGCATGAGTGGGGGGTGGGTGGGAGGGGGAGAGACACACGGGGCAGGAGCAGGGGGTGGGCAGGAGGGGTAGAGACACACGGGGCATGAGCGGGGGTGGGCGGGAGGGGGAAAGACACACGGGGCAAGAGCGGGGGTGGGCGGGAGGGGGAAAGACACACGAGGCAAGAGCGGGGGTGGGCGGGAGGGGGAAAGACACACGGGGCAAGAGCGGGGGTGGGCGGGAGGGGGAAAGACACACGGGGCAAGAGCGGGGGTGGACGGGAGGGGGAAAGACACACGGGGCAAGAGCGGGGGTGGGGTGAACAGGAGGCAGATGCAGGGCATGAGCGGGGGGTGGGGGATAACAGGAGACAGACACAGGGCATGAGCGGGGGTGGGGGGCAACAGGAGAGACACGGGGCATGTGCGGGGAATGGGGGAACAGGAGACAGACATGAGGAATGAGCGAGGGGTGGGGGGAACAGGAGACAGACACGGGGCATGAGCGGGGGGTGGGAAGAACAGACACGGGCATGAGCGAGGGGGGTGGGGGGCAACAGGAGACAGACACGCGGCATCAGCGGGGGGTAGGAGGAACAGGAGACAAACATGGGGCATGAGCGGGGGTGGGGAGAGCAGGAGACAGACACGGGGCATGAGCCGGGGGTGGGGGGCAACAAGAGAGAGACACGGGGCATGAGCAGGTGGGGGGAACAGGAGACAGACACGGGGCATGAGCGGGTGGGGGGAACAGGAGACAGACACGGGGCATGAGCGGGAGGCATGGGGGGCAACAGGAGACAGACACAGCACATGAGGGGAACAGGAGACAGATACGAGGCATGAGCGGGAGGTGGGGAGAATAGGAGACAGACACGGGGCATGAGCGGGGGAACAGAAGACAGACACGGGGCATGATCGGGGTGTGGGGGGAATGTGAGGGAGACACACGGGGCATGAGCGGGGGTGGGGGGAGGGAGAGAGACACACGGGGCATGAGCGGGGTGGGGGGTGGTCGAGAGACACACGGGGCATGAGCGGGGGGTGGGCGGGAGGTAGAGAGACACACGGAGCATGAGCGGGGGTGGGTGGGAGGGGGAGAGACACACGGGGCATGAGCAGGGTTGGGGGGAGGGAGAGAGTCACACGGGGCATGAGCGGGGGGTGGGGGGAAGGGGAGAGAGACACACGGGGCATGAGCGGGGGGTGGGGGGAGGGAGAGAGACACACAGGGCATGAGTGGGGGTAGGGGGGAGGGAGAGAGACACACGGGGCAGGAGAGGGGGGTGGGTGGGAGGGGTAGAGACACACGGGGCATGAGCAGGGGGTGGGCGGGAGGGGGAAAGACACACGGGGCAAGAGCGGGGGTGGGTGGGAGGGAGAGAGACACACGAGGCATGAGCGGGGGGTGGGGGAAGGGGAGAGAGACACGGGGCATGAGCGGGGGTGGAGGGGAGGGAGAGAGACACACGGGGCATGAGCGAGGGTGGGAGGGAGGGAGAGAGACACATGAGGTATGAGCGGGGGGGTGGGTTGGAGGGGGAGAGACACACGGGGCATGAGAGGGAAGGGGAGAGACACACGGGGCATGAGCGGGGGTGGGGGGAGTGAGAGAGACACACGGGGCATAAGCGGGGGGTGGGGGGAAGGGGAGAGAGACACACGGGGCATGAGAGGGGGGTGGGCGGGAGGGGGAGAGACACACGGGGCATGAGCGGGGGTGAGGGGAGGGAGAGAGACACACGGGGCATGAGCGGGGGTCGGGGGGAGGGAGAGAGACACATGGGGCATGAGCGGGGGGTGGGGGAAGGGGAGAGAGACACAGGGCATGAGCGGGGTGGAGGGGAGGGAGAGAGACACACGGGACATGAGCGGGGGTGGGGGGGAGGGAGAGAGACACACAGGGCATGAGCGGGGGTGGGGGAGGGAGAGAGACACATGGGGCTTGAGCGGGGGTGGGCGGGAGGGGGAGAGACACACGGGGCATGAGCAGGGGTGGGGGGAGGGAGAGAGACACACGGGGCATGAGCGGGGGTGGGGGGGAGGGAGAGAGACACACGGGGCATGAGCAGGGGCTGGGGGAAGGGGAGAGAGACATACGGGGCATGAGCGGGGGGTAGGGGGAGGGAGAGAGACACACGGGGCATGAGCGGGGGTGGGGGAGAGGGAGAGAGACACACGGGGCATGAGCGGGGGTGGGGGGGAGTTAGAGAGACACACGGGGCATGAGCGGGGGGTGGGGGAAGGGGAGAGAGACACATGGGGCATGAGCAGGGGGTTTGGGGGGAGGGAGAGAGACACACGGGGCATGAGCGGGGGGTGGAGGGGAGGGAGAGAGACACACGGCGTTCGTGTGCAGGCGGCAGATCCCGCTCCTCGGCCCTCCGCTGGCCACCGTGTGCCGATGGTGTGAGCGGGGGGGCTGGAGGAACAGGGGAGACACGGAGCATGAGTGGGGGTGGGGGGGGACAAGAAGGACACACGGGCATGAGCGGGGGTGGGAGGAACAGGAGACAGACACAAGACTTACTGTGCAGGCGGCGAGGAACAAAGATGGCGGGCGTCTCTGAAGCCAGACGCACTGCACGATTTCACCGCATCCCATGAGAGAGCACGTCAGATGTCCGCGGACATCACGCAAGCTGCTTGCCCAATCACCCTCCTGTCCGCGGAGCGAACAGGGAAGTGTGTCCGCGAGGCGAACACAGATATCACTAATTTTTTTCACTTACATTTTTGTCATTTTTTAAAAAACTACTGGACGGATTTACACCAAATAAAGCAAAGCACGCTTTCGGGACCAAGCCGTCGCTCTTGCCGCAAAATCCGTCCAGCGGTTTGGGATGTAGACATGAGCAAAGTTTTTTCCCATTATGTCTATGGGAAAAAAAAGGTTTTGGGACCCCCCCTATAACTTTGCCCCCCTGGACGAATCCTCACCAAACTTTGCAAAGACATTCAGAGTGACCCATATACTTTTTTTTGCAGAGTTTGGTGAGGATTCGTCCAGGGAGAGCGAAGTTATAAGCCGCCCAAAAAGTGCTCTTCCTATGGAAACACCAACTTAACCATAACTACATGGCCACTATCGTGGTCATGTAATATATGAACACAACCTTTTCAGAAGATACCAGTCCAACCCTTGCCACCACAATAGCACTGATTCTGCCACTGTGCAAGTTGACATTCAGCTTATATAAGACACTAATGGAGCCTGTCTATCGGCTCTATTACATCTATCCACCGCATTACATATGGCGTCACACAAATCCCTCTTATTCATTTTAGTTGCACGTATGGGTCTCGCCAGTCAAGTCCTGAGCTCGTTTGATTGCTGCCTGGCGCACTGGCAGCAGGCTATCCAAGGTGGTATGTGAAGGTGCCCACTGTTTCCAGGGTCAAGCCGGGTACAAGTTGATCCCCAACTCTGTTCAGTCTTTATGTTGAACCCGTAGGATTCATTCTGCAGAAACATAAGATCAACATTCATCCATATGATGACGCCACTCATATTCTTTTGCAAGTTCCCTCACATGGCGACATTGGTCACCTTAAGCAGTGTCTGGAAGACATTGAAGCTTGAATGTCTCTTGCCAATTTAAAATGCAATACTTGAAAAACTAAATGTACTTTATTTGCCAGACCCAATAAACTGTCTACCATTACATCTGACCATCTTATCCTCTAATGCTGGTCCACCAAAATTGGCTGATGTATCTAAAAGTCCAGGTTTTTCCATTGATAGGAAATTGACCCTGGAACACCACATTATCAAAAACCCACAAACTGCAATTTTGTGTACTATCTCTTCTCAGGAGTTTCAAATCTTGTATCTTTCATGAGCTATTTCATACAGTGGGACCAGCCTTTGTGCTTTCTCATATATGTGGTGTAAATAAAATACGTTTGTGGGGCCTCTGAACTTTTAGATGTTCATTTTGATGCTGCAGCAAGACTTGCAGTCGGGAAAAGGAAGTTGTATTCTATTTCACTCATTCTGCCCGAGCTTCATTGCCTCCCGCTGGATGGTAGGATTGCTTTAAATCGTGGCTGCCTGACCTATAAACCCATCATATTCCATTAAACATCTTACTTGGCCAAGAGATTTCAAATTGTTGGTGGCATAGGCTTTGTCACACGCAAGAACATCTAACACATAAACATCCCCAAAGCTATTAAAAAACGAGATCTTTTAGCCTAGCTTGCTCTGTTCCCATCCCCCATTTTTTAAATACTTTACATTTTTTATCTCAGAATAGTTCCCTCTCTTCTGATATTCAGAAAGAAATTAAACTTGCTTCTGTTCCCTGAATGAAATGTAATGACTAACCCATCATTTATATATCTGGTTTCATTATGTTCTGAGCTTCGATACCCTATGGTCTGATATGCGCAGCATTATACGGATAATAAAAAGAAAAAAATATATTTCAAGCTGGGATGAAAATATTAACAATATTATAAGCCGTTTGTTATAAGTTTGCATCACTTTATTTTTCACATCTATATATTAATAAATCATTGATGATGTGTATTAAAAGCAGTTATTATTGTCAGTTAAATAAATGTACGGTTTAAACATGCAACAGGTAACTGTTTATATAAACTTGTTTGGGTACTGTTCAACTGTAGATGTAAACATTTCATATATCGATTTGTTTATAGATTAGTAAGATGTTGACCAGTGGCGTCACAACATGTTATTAGGTCGCCCTTGTAACTTAAAACATTCTGTTTCTATATATTACACAGATACGCTAGTGGCTGTGTAGTTATGGTTAAGTTGCTAATCCCATAGGAAGAGCACTTTTTGGGTGGCTTATAACTTTGCTCTCCCTGGATGAATCCTCACCAATCTTTGCAAAAAAAAGTATATGGCCCACTCTGAATTTTATTGCTAAGTTTGGTGAGGTTTGGTCCAGGGGGGGCAAAGTTATAGGGGGGTCGCAACATTTCTTTTATTCCCATAGACTGAATGGGGAAAAAACTTTGCTCATGCCTACAGCCCAAGCCGCTTGATGGATTTTCACCAAATTTGCGTCAGGAGCAGTGGCTTGGTCCCGGAAGCGTGCTTTTGTAAATTTGGTGAAAATCCGTCCAGTAGTTTTTTAAAGAAAAGACCAAAATGTGGGTCACAAAATATTAGTGATATCTATGTCTGCTCCACGGACACACTTCCCTGTTTTCTCCGTGGACAGGACACCGATTGGCTAATCGGCTTGCGTCATGTCCGCGGACATGCGATGTGTTCGCTGATTGACTGGAATGAAGCGTGAGGTGCGTCGTATTGTTTTGATGCGCCCGCCATCTTGGATCCACGGACATCCGCGGACAGCGCGGCCATGAACGGGAAAGAAATACAAGTTTGGCAAGTGTGTTGGTGTGTAAGAGTGCTTTGGGAGGGTGGGTGAGTAAGAGATGGGTCAAATGCTGTATTTGTTTAGTTGGTAGGCACCCCTCATGTGTTTGACATGTCCGCGGTCACTGCCGCTGTCCGCGAACATAAAAAAATACAATGTGGTACCCCATATAGCCAGTCAAAATATTTGATTCTATGGGTGTGATCTATGGGTGTGATATGCTGCGGTGGTTGTGGCCAGGGCCTAGAGTCTTGGGTGCATGGCCAAAATCTGGGATCTTCAGAATACATTTGTAATGAACAGTATTCTGATGCTGTTATCTGAATGGGTCTATCACCGTACCTTCCTCCATTCCAAGTAGGAAAGAGTAGAGCATGTGCTTCTATATTTTTTTCCCATATGCTGATAGGTGATCCTTTGGTTTGTCGCATTTGGTACATTTCTAGTGCATCATCTATGGTGTCATTAGAGTGTAATGGATGAATTGTATAATGGTCTAAAATATTGGATACTGTAGCAGGACCTAAAAGTTCAAATTGACCAGTTTCTGGTGACTCTTGAATTATTTCAGTGGTTTCCCTCAAGTTTTCTTCAATATTCATTTCTTTGTAGTATTCATTATTGTCTTTTCAATATTGCAAGGCTTGTCTAACTTTATGTAAGTCTACGAGTTGTTGCTAAATTGTTTTGTCTTTTGTAGGTACACCATTTACTAAGACAATTAAAGATTGCTCTATTGAACGTTGCACTCCCAGAGTGAGCACATTTTCTTTCAGATATAATGGTAAATAAACTACTTTGCCACAAATGCCTTTCACTAATTCAGAGGGAGGTAATTTTGCTGTTTTTGGTTGAAGGCGTAATATTGCTTGAAATCGGTGCACTGTTTGAATTATGATGCTCTGATATAAATTGAGTTGTTGCAGGGGTTTTGGTAGTGGGAATTATTCCAAGATATTTGTGATAGCACGTGAAGGAGTTTGGTTGTTGTCAAGTTTTGTAGTCCAGTAAGTGCAAAGTATTAAGGGGTCAGTTATTTCATATTTGTTTTCTGCTAAAAGGTAGAGAGCTAATTCAAACAATTTGGAATCTTCATTGTCTTCTATTTTGTGTGTTATGTCTGTCTACAGTTTTTGTTTTACTTTTATAAAAAGTTCTGCGGCAACACACACACACATGCTTTGGTACTTCAGCGGATATACATTTAAATTTTACTATTTCTTTTTTGTATGTGTGTAGTAGAAGGTTGCCATCTGTACAATTGTTGCTAGTCTGTTGTAAAGCTATTGCATTGTGTAAGTGGCTTTCACTTCCAAAATATTTTCTCTGCATGTGCTCTATTTCTTCGAGTAGGTCTTTGGCTGTACCATGTAGAAGATTGTTATTTAAATTGGCTAGTGCTAAAGCAGGACTTTTACCATAGTACAGTTTATAGAGTAGATTTCTTATAGTTGAATGATGTGTTGATATCATTTTGATATGATGGAAGGTGCTTTTGCAAATAGGTCCTGAAATTCAGGCTAATGGATGTCCTTGTAGTCCTGTGTTTTTGCGCACTGGACAGGTATCCATATTTTGTAGTAGTTTCATTTTGATTTTGTCTTTGCCTTTCACATATTGATTGAGGAACTGGCGTAAAGGTTTGAAAGATTTTTTGGCAATGTTACACATTGATGTGCATGGCCATTTGTATACTGGACGTTCTGGTTGAGTCGAATGGAGAGGTGATAATGAGTTTTCTGGGGATATTTTTGTAAGCAGTGTTTCTTGTTCCATTATGCTATTATTACGTTTTTCATACCCTCGTCCACTGCTATGTGTGGCAATTGTGTTTGTTTGCTTTTGTTTGTATGCTTCTTCATTGAAATATGGTTCTGTGCTCGTGGTGTGACTCCATTCACGTCCACAGATATTTAAAAAGTTATTTTTGTTGACATTCTGTTTATTGAGAAGTCTTTTTTGTAATTTAGTAGTTAGTTTTGTTAGTGGTTTCATTCTGTTTAACACTAAAATAAATAACTTCCTTTTGAGAAGGATTGCAAAGTCTATCAAAGCTTCTAATAATAATTTTCTACAGTAGGTTTTAAGGGTTGTGCATGATTTCTCTCCTGTTTTTATAAGATTCTGAAGGACTCTGTGGCAGAACTTTTTTTGTAAAATACTTTTTTTGGTATGGTTGCTTGCCACTACATCAAGATTTATATGAGCAGTGTTAGCAGTAGTGGTAGCTGAATTCTTGTTAATTACTTTCTGTTTTTTTTTACATTTTGAAATAGGAGGGAAAGTTTTTGTATTGGAAGCTTGTTTTGTTTCACTTAATGACTCTATTAGATCTTTTGTTTGAACTTTTTGTACAAATTCTGCCAGAGATGGATGCTTATTTTGGACACTTTTATTTTCATTTGCTCTACTTCTGCGTTGCTTTCTACGGACTTGCTTTTTGGTAGGCATTCTTTGGGGTCTATTGAAAAAAAAGAAGGTATGGGTTGGGCTTTTCTGCAATGTATGTGTGCTGTGTGCATGAGTGTCTGAGTATGACGGTAAGCATGTATGTGGTGGTGTGTGATTGTGCATTGGGCATCTACCGCTATTTGGGAAGGCTATTCTTGTATTTGTGTGTTAGTATACTTGGGTTCAGATGACAGTAGAAAGTAAGCTAGTGGTGAGGAGAAGCACTAATACCAAATCTAATGGTATAGAATTAAAACAGTTCTTTGTTCTGTAATACTAACATTCTAGGGGCTGAGTTATGTCATTTGTGCGCTGAAAAATGGGGATTTGTTCGCCATTCTGCCTGCTAATCCCTGTTATACAAATGGGGATTTGTGGGCAGAATGGTGCACAAATCCCCGTTTTTTGGTGCACAAATACCATGAATCAACCCCACAGTGTGTTTGAGTAACAGTAAGAATATTATGGTAGTATTGTACTTACTCTTTTTGTGTGGAATGAGCAGGTTTCTTCTGAGTTGTTGTTTGTACTTCAGATGCTGCTGCTTTTCAGGAGAGTGGACTTCACTGCAATTGTTAAAGAAAGAAGTTAATAATTTTGTGTGTTTATAGCACTGATGTTAATTTAGACGTTGATTTTTATGTTTTAGTAGTAGTATTCTTGTTTGATATCCGAACATAGTGTGTGCCTGCCGTTTCCTTTGACTATGTGCAGCCTTTATATTTTACTTACAATATGTTAGTTCAACATGCTTTGCAAATGAGTAGAATAGTAAGTGTATGAAACTCAGTTGGTTTTTTAAAGCTGTGTTATTGAATGTTAGGAGAAAGAAGAAATAATGATATATTTATTTTTATAAGGTAAATGGCAGAAACTGTATAGAAAAGCATGGAATGTATGCATTTGGGAAGGTGCGGGTAATAAAGCAGAAGGATGTGATTTACAGGCAGAGGTGATATTGCAGTTGGGAGCTTTTCGATGATAGTGTCTATCTGTGTGAGTGTATGAAGATGCATGGCCTTATCCTGACTGTGTGTAATTTTATAATACACTACTAAGTGTTTCTACAATTATACTGTTATTTCTCCCATCTATATAATATTATAATTTTTTAGATAGCTGTGTGTGTAAAATAAATTTAGATGGCAGACAGGTTTGGAAGTGACAGTTGATTATAGCAGATGGGAACAATGACAGTAAGTTCATTTTATAGGTTATACAGGTTAAGTGGCAGTTACTCTGTTTATATGCATTCATAAGAGTTGTACATGGACTGTGGAGAAAATATGCATACCTGTAGTTTGTATTCATGCATGTGGATATGCATGCAGCTGCAAGTAGAAATCTTGGAGACTTGTAGAGTAGTTTTTGTAGTAGGTGCTTTCCAATGATATGAGACTTGTACTCGGAGTGATCAACAGTTCATTTGAAGTGCTGAACTCTGATGATTGAGTTAGATGTAGAGGTCTTGGATGTGATTGGTAGATGGTTGTGTACTGCTTAGCTGTATCCAATGAGGGAATGACACAGAAAATGATGTGGAAAGGGTAGAAGGGCTGTCCAAGAGTTACGCGGTCTGCGGACACCGCAGCTGTCCGTGGAGAGGGCGTGCCACAACCGGGGTTTTCCAGCAAATCCAGCATGGAAAGGGGACTGTAGGGGTCAGCCAATCAGATGTTGAGGTTGTGGATTTGTGTTGAAAGAGACTGTGTGTAGTGAAGATGGCAGAGGTGGAGAAAGTCAGGGTGTTGGTGCTTGGAGATATGTTTGTGCATGGTTTACAGCAGTATTCTCAATGCAGGCATATAACAAACAATTTTGATATTAAAGGGGTGGAGGTGGTGTGGAGCGCTGTGCCTGATTGCAATGTACAGGGAATTGTATACGTTTGTGAAGATATGGGCAGGATGAACAGTCCCCATGTGGTAGTTTTTCACTATGGTGCTTTCCATTTGGGCTATGTCACTGCCCCTACTTTGTTAGCAGATTTGGAACACTTGGTTCAAGCAGTAATGAACATCCTTCCAAATGCCAAAGTATTTTTTTCTGGATTAGTACCTAAGGCAATATGGCACAATAGTTCTGTTTTTGTCTTCCGCAAAACATTGCTAGGTGTGCAATCAACCGAGGCATGTGTGCTTTCATGATTAGAGGTGGTATGTTCTTCTCTAATAATGAGAATATTGATTCCAGTAATGCTGTTTATTTTAAAGAAGATGGCATTTCTTTATCTTTTATGGGAAATGCCATGCTGTTTTGGAATGTAAGGGTTGCTTTGGAGAAGGTTATGTGAAGATTTTAGGAGTAAAGAAAAAAAAACCAAAAAAATACAAACAACAGGTGTCGGTCAAGCATCTGCAAAAAAACAAAAAAATGACTCTTTTCGGAGCCAACCTCAAAGGGGAAATGGGACACACTATTTAAATTCACCACGATCAGATTTTCGATATGTCCGCGGACATGGCGGTAGTCTGCAGACATCGCATATTACATACAGGGATTTTGGGGTGGAGAGGCATGCAAATGAGAATGAGCAGAGCAAGTTATTGGTCAGTAAAGTTTACTGGGTTTGTTGTGTAAGGAGAGAGTTTGTCAGAAAGTCTTTTTCCTGAGAGAAGAACAGATAGCTATGGTTGTGTGTTTCAGAAACAGATTATCTGGATTTTGGGAGACTCATGGATACATTGGTTGGAAGTGCATGCAGAACGCTGCGGAGTAGCTGCAGATCTTGGATTCCCTCATGTAGAAGTGCACTGGCATGGAGTGCGTGGAATGAAGTGGGTGGACTTTGTACCTGTCTGTGCTACTTTGGAGACACAGCATCATCCAGACATCATTATAATTCATTATGGAGGGAACAGTTTAGGACATGTGTCTGGAATTTCTTTGAAATTTGCAATGAAAGAAGGACTTGAGAAGGTCATGGACATGTTTCCAAATTCCCAAGTAATTTTTTCTCATATTGCGCTGTAGAGGAGGTCCCAGATAAGACCTGCACCCCTGCCCCCCATTGCGAGTTGGCAGTAAGGTACTCGCCAAGGTATGTGATGTACGAGGAGCAGCTGAACCAACAAAAGGCTGCAATGGGCCTCTGCCCTGTGTACATTAGAAGATCAATACCTGTTGAAATGCCCATAACCAGGCAACCCTGGGCAGCACGGTACCCAATCAGACAACCGTACCTGCCATTGGTACGAAACGACGAGTCTTTACAGACTGTCCACGAGGAGACCTCGAAGCCCTTAATGGAAGGCCAATGGAAATAGACTAAGGGCCTAGGCAGCCCCGAGAACAACCAGAAGTGGCTACTGAAAGCTATGCATACCAGTACCGACAACTGCGAGGAGAATTGTAATGGACGAAGGGGAGAGACACTGTGAAAACGTATGAGAATGGTGCCATGAGGCAAGATGGAAGCAACCGCCTTATTGAACATGTGTAAATAAGCTTGAAATGCAAGATGCTAAGTAATTTATACCGCCTGCAACGCTTAAGTAGAAGAATAGAGCGGCATGCGCCAACTATATATGTCTACCTCAATACAGCACAATGTACACGTGCGACTCCATTTTGTTTGAGCAGAAGGATGCCCAGGCGGCCCAGACCCAACTGGCTGAGTTTCACATCTAGGTCCAAGCTGAGGAAAAGAGCGGTATCGAAACTTAACAAAGGATGGCTCATGCCGGGGAAATCGAGGTCAACCAGAGAAGGGGAGGTGAGCATGAGTTCTCGAGGCTCTAACTTCAGAGCATGCCAGCCCACCCGTGATAGTCAAGATAAGAGAGGCCCATGCAGGTGGCCAAGCGAACACAGAATCAAATGCACGAAAAGACTGAGAACTGAAGCAGATTCACGGTGGACCAACACGTGACCAGACAGGCGCGAAGATGTACCACCGACTGATGTCATCCAGAACCAGAGGGTGCCATAGCTTTTCCTGATAAGAGGCTGCAGATCCGAGGCCATACCCAGCCAACTAATTGACACATAGCCCTAAACCACTGATTGATGGAATGGAGGCAGGGTGAATCTTGGGACACCAGGCACCAGGGTGTCTATTCTGCATGCTGCTAATTAAAGTGGAGATTTATGTTTAGGGGTGTAACTTGCCCAATCACAATGGACCATGTAATCTAGGGTCCTACAGAGACTGTAACCAATAGGACGTCGTACTTTTAGTGACGTCAATCACGTATGTTGTAGGGGGATAGGCGTACACGCCCACCCGATAAGAGTTATCCAATCCGTATGCCTTATTTTCATATACAAATATAACATCTATACTTAAGTTACCTTTCCCAACCAATTATATTGCATGATGATTTTTTATAAAAGTGCACATCGATGATGACGAAGTTTGCCCATAAAAGAGGCTGTTGTACTGAAGTTCAGGGAAGTCGGGGCGAGACAGGTGTTCGTGATGCTGCTGATATCCACAAGCTGATGTATGTATCATTAAACTGACTTCCCTTTGCCAGCTTACTGAGTCCCTAGTATTGATTTGTGCTGGAGTATGTAAGTCCTGCATCCTGTCCTCACACGGTGCAGCTATCTTGTATTACAAGTTTTCGAGGGTGAGTGCTGACCATTGGGCCCGTCAGTAATTACTTCTCATCGTCAACAGCGCAGCGACAAATGTGGCTGAGTTCTTCTTCATTTGGTCCACAAATGGAGAAAGCGAGGCGGAATGTCAATAAGGCTGTTTGTGCTTTTCTAAGAGATGTTGGCATGTCCTCTTTTCACAATGAAAATATTTTGTTTCGTAGCACATACATTTTTTGCAGAGATGGAGTTCATCTTACTTATGCTGGCAATCGGATTTTTCTGAGAAATGTACAATGGTTATGATAGGGCAGCACCCCAAAATTTCAGATGTCCGCGAACTGTCCGCGAACTTCTAAAAAAATGCACAGGGCCCTGCAGTGTCCGCAAATCAGGACACATGCTCAGCGTGGGTGCAGTCACATGATGACATCGCGAACACGTCTGCGAATGGAGCGGGTGTCTGCAGGACACCAAATGCACAGGAACGGTCATGCACACAGGTGTTCTACGGACAGTGTTCGGGTCCTCAAACTACAAGTGAGACGGACAGTTACAGACCGGCGCGATGTTCGTAGGACTTATGGGTGTGGTGCACATGTGCGTTGATGTTCTACAGACAGTATGGACAGGTATAGTGTCCTTGGAACACCCCCATTTGGGTTAATTGCGAACATTCCGGACACCGGGTGTGTTCTAAGAACAGTTCCATGTTGCTTGCGGACAGTACGGACAGGTATAGTGTCCTTAGGACACCTCCATTTTGGTTAATTGCGGACATTCTGGACACTGAATGTGTTCTAAGAACAGTTCCATCTTGCTTGCGGATAGTATGGACAGGTATAGTGTCCTTAGGACACCCCCGTTTTGGTTAATTACGGACATCCCGGACACCGCGCACGTTCTAAGAACAGTTTAATATTGCTTGAGGATAGTACGACAGGTATAGTGTCCTTAGGACACCTCCATTTTGGTTAATTGCGGACATTCTGGACACCGAATGTGTTCTAAGAACAGTTCCATCTTGCTTGCGGACAGTACGGACAGGAATAGTGTCCTAAGAACACCCCAATTTTGGTTAATTACGGACATCCCGGACACCGCATGTGTTCTAAGAACAGTTCCATTTTGCTTGTGGACAGTACGGACAGGTATAGTGTCCTTAGGACACCCCCATTTTGGTTAATTACGGACATTCCGGACACCCATGCTGTCCGCGGAGACCTTAACTGCCTTTTTTAAAAAAATAAGACACCAAGGACTGAATTAAAACACACATAATTTTGTTTTATTATATACAGATATACAATTTATGCAAGAGACAGGGAAGCAGAAACTGACACAAATACAGGGGAGCTAGGGGTTCGGAGAGGATGGATGGGAGGGGATGAAGGGATGGAAGTCTCATCAAAACGTTTTTCTTTCTGTGTTGAGAGTTTGGGGATAGTTGACTGGGACATGGAGAGGGGGAACAGGTGCATGTGGGACAATGATATTTATTTTTTTCTTTTATGTGGTCCTCCACAAAATGTTTCAAAAGACTGAAATTTTCCATAAGCATGTGCATTATTTGTTCCATGCACTGCAGAGTATTTTCTAAGGTCTCTTTTGGTGTATTATTTTCAATGTTTGTATGGTCTGTTAAAATATATATATATATGTTAAGTGCACATAAAGTAATGATTATGAATTTGCTTACATAGAGAACTGTCTAAAATTAGTATGTCTTCAGACATTTCCTCACGTGGGAAATTTTCTTCAAGCCATTCCAAAGTACTAGACATTTCTGTGTAAAAAATAATATATTACTTTTAGTGTACCAAATACAGAAAGTTTAGAAATATATAAGAAAAATTAAGATTACTTACTAGTTTCTGGTAAATTGTATTCTTACTGTTGTGTAGGTCTGCTGTTGCTCCTAGCTGTGCAGTTTCTGTGAGGTAATTATGTTGGAAGCATATCTTTTTTGTTTTGGTATATTCCATTTTAGTACATATGGTATTTAAATGGATGGTTGATGTGTTACTTATATAGGTTCCCCTTCTTATTTATTATTACATATAATGTGCTTATATGACGCTTTTTGAACTTGTTCAGTTTTTATATAGTATGATAGAACAATCTAAGATACCCCTTAGGTTTTTGGGTAGTGTTGCTGTTGTCCGCGTCCGTCCGCGGACTTCAAAATCACTAGCAGAGGGGTCGGCATGTTCTATGTTACATGTATATTATGTAAGGGAATCCTAGTAAACATCTATCAAATTCACACTATGTATCTGTGTATTCAGTAAAACAAACTTTGATAAAGGGAGGTTATGGTTAAGTTGCGCTACTAAAAACCTATGAAATTCAGTAAAAAAACGTTGTTAAAGGGACGTTATAGTTAAGTTGCCCTACTAAAAACCTATGAAATTCAGTAAAAAAACTTTGTTAAAGGGATGTTATGGTTCCAAGCAAGTAAAACCGAAAAACCCCTGAAATTCACCAGTTATGGTAAACTAAGCAACCATAACTCGCACCACCACCGTGCATTGCTAAGACTAACACCCAGGACATCAAAGATGACATCACAAATGTCATTGATGACATCACTGATGACATCACATGTTTTTTTACTCAATATATATATATATATAGAGGCTTGGTGAGAGTTCAGAGAGAGACAAATCATGACCTGAACAGGAGGGCCAATATTGAGAATAAATACTTTTCAACTTCAACTTAACTGTCTCATGTAGATTGTTCAGGATACCTCAGATTGGCGACGAGCTGAATGAACCCTTTGGGAGGCCCTCATGGTGATTCTTCATTCCATGTGCTGTCCACATACTCCGAATTGCTGTGCAATTTTAACTATTCTCCCCTGCTCTCAGCTGTTTGCAGTTAACCCTGGTTTGCATTGCTTTGCTGGTGGATTTCGTTTGCCGGTGTCGATTCTCCAACCCATGTGTCTGCCGACCTGGGTAACGAGGAGGACTTTCGGCGGTGGTGATTACCTGATCTACAGTGTCATGCTACATTTCCTCATGTCTCGGCACAGGTTGAGGTGTGCGCAGTGCTCTTATGCTATTCACTCAAGTACAGTCACGCTGATCGCCCAAGTTGCACTGTCTTCTTCAGTGCTACCTCTGCACGCCTGTTCCTGTTTCCATGTGACAACTATGCTACACGCGCAAGCTGTGCAGCTGGCATTACCAAGTTCTCCTGCCTTCCATATGACAGCTACGCTCATTGCGCAGACCACACAGCTTTAGATTTGTGTCATGGTGACTAGGCTGTCTGTGTAAACTGTACAGAGGGCATTCTCAAGTTCTCCTGCCTTCCCTACGACTGCTACGCTCGTTGCGCAGACTGCACATGCTTTGGTCCATGTCCCGCATTCTGCATAGGCTCTTTGCAAGAGATCCCCAAGGAGCGCATTGCTTTCGATCACCTGCTCCTATACACTATAGGAGTTATCATTGTGCCGGTAAACCCCCTGCATATCTGTGCTGGCTGCCTGTTAAGGTCAAATTAACATTCTACTGTGCTTTCCGTGTTGTGTGTGTGCGTGTCTCTGTATCCTTCAACTTGGATTATCCCCTGAAATATAATGCCTATTTCCTGAAATGCTTCACACACCTCCTTTGCAACTGTTTCATATTCTGCTGGCGCTTTGAACTGAGTCTTCCACTTCGCTCTCTCGTCTGAGTGTAAAACAATTTACTGTGATTGTGCCTCCCCTCCAAAGCTAGATCTGTTCTTTCTGACTTCACTGCATACTTTGCTGTATAATATTTATCATTCACTGTCATTTTCTTGTATTGATGAGCATATGGTTGTATTTTGGTGTTACTAGGCATTTGGCCTACATTTTACAACGTGTCCAATTTACCTCCTCACTTTCTCCAATCCACCGGCGAGCTTGTGATACTTTGGACACATGGAGGGATGACTTTCTAAACTATGTAACAGCCATTAATGGTCCAAATTTTAATATGGAACGTCGCAGAGTTCTTCTCATGTATGAGGGCAGATGCATTTTGAAGAGTCTTCCAGATCTCACCACATCCTTCCAAGCATCTGGTGAAGGGGTGGAGGCTCCAACTGCCACTGATGTGATTTAAAAGAATTAGACAAGCTTTATGAGAAGAAAATAAGTATTATGTGACCGGGCTACCATTTCAGTACAGAAGAACATGCCAAAGAGGAGCCAATGGAGAATTGTATAACTGCCCTTAAGGAACTTGCCAACTAATGTAACCTTTGCCCATCTTATGATGAGCGCCTCAGAGGCCAGTTCATGTTAAAGGTAAATGAGGTGAAAATAAGAGGAGATTTGGACAAGGGGTGACCCAAATTTAGATGAAGTCCCTAGATATTGCTAAAAGAGTAGAGCACATGATGGCTTGTGTGAAGGAATTGGATATCAAGGAAAGCAAAGACTTCTTGAATGCATTATCTACACACAAAGCCAGAGAAGTGTTAAAAAAGAAATCCGCTAGTTTGCAGTCTAAGCAAATCCCTAAGAGGGATGGTCAAAATGAGGCTCTAGATTACAGGAAGGGATACAAGAGGTTCACTGGGCCTAAAAAGTGTTTTAGATTGGGGGCATGTCACATTATGGCAAATAATCCTGAATGCCCAGGTCAGCAGGCAATCTGCAGAAAGTGTGGCATTATTCTGAGGCCCTCTCACATCAATGCAAGCACATATGGAGGTGCCAAAATTAAAATTATATTTTTTTTGTATTTGCATTTATTTATGATTTATATAGCGCCAATCCAAAAAGCTCTTTACATAAGAAAGTATAAAAACATTATAATTTAAGGTGGATTTATGGCCAACTGTAAAAGGAAAACTAAATGTACCAAGGCTAAAATATATGTTTCTGAGAAAGTTGGATGCCTTTTGGGTTGTTTTCAACAAAGTGACATGGGCTTAACCCCGAAATCCCTGGTAGTGAAGCCACCATTAGTTCAGGTCATGTTGACAAGAATTCTAATGTTTTCAAAAAGAAACTTGGTTGCCTCAAAGGGAGGTGTCACAAGATCAGGTTAAAGAAAGATGCCATAACAGTATTGGCCAAATTAAGATGTGTACCACTAGCTTTGAGAGAACAGGTGACCAAGGAGGGTGAAGACATAATTGAACTGGTTGAGGCAGTGAATGGTGCTCTCTGGTTGTGGTAGTTAGAAAACACAATGGCAGTGTGTGCCTATGTATTGATTTAAGTGATCTCAATAAGAATGTGATTGTTGATCGGTTCCCACTCCCAAATATTGGTGAACTTATTAGTCTCACTGTGTGTGCCAAAATCTTTTCCACCTTAGATTTGGCATCAACATATCTACAAATGTATTTATTTGTATGTATTTCTTTTTTTATATTTGCAAAGCTAAATTTGTAAATCAAGCTACATCAGGCATCTAGAGATTTTACCATGTTTATTACTGATGAAGGTGCTTTTAGGTTCAAGAGGATATCATCTGGGCTCATTTCTGCTGCTGCATTTTTTCAAATGGCCATGAAGGATGTATTGGGTGATGTTGATGGAGTGTTTTACTACCAAAATGATATTTTAGTAATGGGTTCATCAATGGAAGGTCACAATCTCAAACTTAAGGTGGTCTTGAATAAAATTAATGAGGCAGGTTTGACACTTCAAAAATCCAAGTGTTGCTTTAGACTTTCCCAGATTGACTATTTAGATCACAGATTGTCGAGTGGAGGTGTGGTGCCCAGAGAAGGGTTAGTTAAGGCTATAATGCAAATTGCTCCACCAAAAGATAAACATGAAGTCATGTCCTTTTTGGGTGTTGTTGAATATTATTCAAGTTTCATTAGTGAATTTTCTGACAGATGTATGCACATTAAGCTTTATGTAAAATAGGAAAGATATGTGAGTGGTTACATGATTGTGACAAAGAATTTGCAGACATCAAACAAGCAATTGCAAATGCTCCAATTTTGGCTGCATTTGATACTTCAAAGGAGACATTTGTGATGACAGATGCCAGCGGCATTAGGTTGCGAGCCGTTCTTATGCAAAAGAATAAGGATGGCTGCAGGGTAATAGCTTTCACTTCAAGATCCCTAAAGGAAACTGAAGGTAGATATTTGGTTACTGGAAAAGAAGCATTGTCATTAATCTGGACAATGAAGAAATGTAAAGCTTTTTTGTGGGGGTGAAGATTTACCATACTCACAGATCATAAACCATTGGTAGCCGTGTTGACATCAAAATGGTTAGATGATGTGTCTAGATGCATAAAAAATTGGGTGATTGCGGTACAGGGTCATGATTTTGAAATTAAGTATGTGTCTGGCAAAGAAAATGTTATTGGCGATTTTCTCTCAAGGAATGCTGTGTGCAACAATGATGAAGAAACTGAAGATATCATTCAGGATGTGTTCTGGGTAAGTGAGGTTTCTTATATCACAGGATGAATGGGACAATGCCCTGAAAGGAGTTCAGGTTGTAAGGAAAATTGGAGAATTCATACAATGTGAATGGTCAGGATGATTGCCTGAACTGGGACGTGGCTCCTTCCATAGGGTGAGGGACGTATTGTCTATTGAGGATGGTTGGGTTGTTCATGCTACGTGCATTGTACCTCCAGAGGGTGTAAAAAAGAAATTGTTTGAACTAGCACACACAGGTACAAATGGTAGGTTGTGAGCAGATTACTGGTGGATGGGCTTAGATGCTGATGTGGAGGAAATTATTAAGAAATGCTCATTATGTGCTACCTCGGACAAAGTACTAACGACTTATCTACAACCACTCAAACCTTTGGAATTTCCTCCACTTAAATTATTAACTGATAATGGTGTTCAATTTCTATCCAGAATTAAAAGGAAATTCCGCAAAGATATAGGTGTAGAACACCACAAAATGGCCTTGTTCCATCCCTCCACAAATGGTATTGTAGAAAGATTCAACAGAACCCTTATGCAAGGGGTGTGCATAGCAATCAATTCTGGTAGGATGTACAAGGAGGAAATGGAGAAAATAGTAGTTGCTTATAAATGTGTTCAACATGCAACTACAGGCCTCATTCCATTTGAAGTTCCAAGGAGAAGGAAACCTGCTCATTTTGTGTGTCCCCCATGGTTGGGGAGAATGCGTTTTGTAGAGTGGGATGAGAGAGCATTGAAAAAACGCATTGATAAGAAAAATACTGAGATGAAAATGTCACATGATAATAAATATCATACAAGACTCAATAGAGTTATTACTGGAGATCAGGTTTAGGTGCATACACAATGTGGTGCCCTAAAAGGATAAAGTAAATTTGATAGTCCTTTGAGGGTGGACAAAGTCTTGGATAATGCGGTTGTCTTAGAAGATGGCCGCACTTGGAACAAATGCATAATTGTAATGAGGCCCAGGACTAATGATCAAAAGAAAAAGATAGTGACTTCATGTTTGCATTTTTCTCTTGTAGTATAAGGAGGGGTGGTGTGTTATATGTTTGCATAACTTTATGTTTCATATCTATATATTAATAGATCATTGATGATGTGTATCAAAAGCACTTAATATTTTCAGTTAAATAAATGTACTGTTTTAAACATGCAACAGGTAACTGTTCACATAAACACGTTTGGATACTGTTCAACTGTAGATGCAAACATGTTTGGGCAGCTGCAGCATTTCATATAAATCATTTATTTATAGGTTACTAAGCTGTTGACCAGTGGCATCACAACATGTTATTAGGTTGCGCAGGTAACTTAAAAACTTGTAACTTTGCATGTCTATGTATATATATTGTGAGGCTTGGTGAGAGTTTAGGGAGAGACAAATAACGTTGAACTTCAACTTACCTGTCTCCTGTGGATTGTTCAGGATACTTCACCATTGAGGCAACAGCTTTTGTGTCTAGTAAATACATTGCAGTAAGACACTACCACGCATTTATCATTCATGTATCACAGTGCAGAAGACTGCAGAGAAATACAACACATGGCAGGGGCATAGGGATCATGGAGGCAGCTTTGGTACAAGGGTTAACAACACAGGGGGGAGTATCATAAAAAAGGTCTGAAGTGCCCCATATAGTGGGAAACCAAAAATCATAGCAAGACTTTTCCACTAAATAAATATAACAAATCATTATAATGTAGGATAACCAGCATAATATAAGCTTTGTGTGGAAGCCATTGAAAGAAACGAAGAAGATAGTAGTCCATCATATGAGAAATATGGCATTAGATAATAACCTTAGCAGTGATATAAATCGTTAGTGATCAAGATGGGGGAAATAATGTAATAAAATATATTTTGGAAGTTTAATTTATTTTAAATGTTGAAATTAAAAAGTAAAGTTTTGTATGGAGACAGTCCTGCTCTTAAAGTTGTAACACTAAATAGGGTGTCCCTGGATAGCAGGGTGACTCTGCAAGAGGTCAGTGTAGATCATCAAAGGAAAGTTGCTAACAAAAAGAGAACTTCTATTCCACTTAAGTAGAAGTAAAATTGTATCACAAGTACGAAATGATATTCTAAATAAAGTAATACTGTTTCAAATTTTAGAATACTATTTATTATTGCTGGTGATCTACAGAATTTAGGAATTGAAAAACGACTAAAATCTTGTTTTTTACTTATACAAATAAGTAGCGGATATACAGGATCTCCTAAGGAATGCCCAGTCTTTTATAGAGACAAGCAGAGAAATAGGGGTGAAATATTGTATTTGTGCACCAGACAAGTGAAGAGATTTGATCCTTGAATGAATTATGCATTATACAATTTTTTTGTTCTTGATGACATGGAAAAGTGTATAGCAATCTGCGGAAGTTAAAAAATTGCAAGACAATTTCTACAATAAAAAATGGTTGACTTTATTATGAGGTGCAATATAGGGGAAAATAGATGAGTAGTAGATGAATGGCAACCCCTGCATGTAAATATGAGCTTAATATATGGGATGTATCCCAATCGTGCATTACAAAGACATTGCAAGTCACTGAGGAGTTCATTGACCAAACAGAGGGACAAGGATGATGGCTGGATTCCCTTATATGGTCCCAGAACTCTGTGCTGGCTGGCAAGATCCTTTTTACATACAGTAGGGGAAATTGTATTCCTTATAATACATGGTCTTTCAATGTGGTATCATTTAATGCCTGGTTGCTTCCGTATTTAATTCTAAGAGCTCTTTCAGTTGCTGATACAGATAATCAATGTAGGATCTGTTAAAACAACTGGTCTGCAGCTGTGTTGAACAAAAATAGTTTAAGCAATTTAATAAAATGTATCTAAAAACGTTTTGATTCTGCGCTTTAAAATAAGCAGATTCTTGTACTTATATGTTCAATTCTAGTGGTGCACAAAATAAACATCCTGCCATAAAGAGTTCATTTATCATTGACTGTCTGATAAGTGTACTAGACAGCTATTTTACACAAAACGAATTTGAAAAGCTTTTCACGACTTTCATTAAGTACTGTATTGACCACTGGAATTGAGTTCTGTCCTGGCTCAAGTACCAGACATTGTGACGACCCAACTGAAGCGTAGCAACTGATTACAGAACAGTAGTGACGTCATTTTCTTAAGACGGGTCAGTATTGATGTAGTAACCAGCGTTTAATAACCACATTATTTACAGGCTTTTATAAGGGTATTGCAGGCTGCCATGTATAATATGTACATATAATATGGAAACGTTTTTAATTGCATAATCTATGTTATGAGTTTTTCTGTACAAGTGTTTATGAGAAGTAAACATTTCAAAAAGTTATGAATATTAAACAATAGTCCTTTGTACAGAATTTGAAAATAGCAATTAGACGACTAGCTGTTTCCCCCTAATAGTGTGTAACGAATCAGAAATATTCTTACCATAGGATCCTCAAATTATTTAAAACCTTGAGAAATCTCTTTTGGGCGAAACATGTGTTTGCTTTAGCATGTATACAACTGTTGTTAAATCTAAACAGCTAAAATTTGTATTAGCAAATATAAAAACTGAATAGAACAAAATAAATCAACGAATGATTACACCGGACTAACATAAAAATAAACAATAGATCAAAGTTAACTCGCTGCCATTCAACTATTATTCTTTATATTTACTGTTCAGAAAATGTGATGGAATAACTGAAAATGTACAGTGAGATGCCCAGAGTCAGACAACACATATCACTTGATATTTCTGCTTGGGAAGGCACGGTTCTGTCCTGCTTATTGGACAAGGTATGCAGCCACACTATAAAAATCAAACAAACCTCTTTCTACTTAACAAAGCCTTAACATGCATACACTGTAAGTGTGAATAATAGGGCCCGTTTCCCTGCCACACTGTTTATGGACAGTAGTCTTCCCTTGACAACGGGGCCTCAAGCGCTCTCAACACAGAACCCCTAGAAGCAGAGATGAGTGGGTTGCCTAGTAACAGAGCAGCATGCAGAGCTCAGTGTACTTCTGGCCTGCATGCATGAGCACAACAGTAAATCTGTCTTGCATGTTTCCTCTCTTCTCAGTAATCGAACCCATTCATCTCTCTTTAACCTCATGCAGATTGCTTGGAGTCCATGCATAGGGCAGAGAAGTGCAGTCCAAACCCAGTAACCTCTCGAGTTGCAATAACTGTTAGATCTGGGAGGATAAATACAGCTGCTTTGCCGGACCTCGGAGGAGAACATCACAGACTGATAACACATGGGGGAGACTCAGACTAGCCTTGATAAAAAGTGGTTTAGGCACTCCTGCAGTTAAGGAGGGAAAAAGGCCAAGCCACATGTGGGTTTCAGGGCGAGATCTAGTGCAGGAGAAACACACAACAGAGGTTTATTTATTTGAGCGGTTAGTAAGCAGTCCAGGCATAGTCCCATAACTCTGCTGAGCACCACAGCCCCCAACCCCAGCGCTTAACCTCTGACCATCTTCGTGTGTCTCACTCTCTCTCTTTCTCTCCCTCTTTCTCTCTCTCGTGTCTCTCCTGTAATTCAAGGACATGCCACCTGTAGTCGATAGCATGAGGAGGAGACCTCACCCTGAACTAGCAGAGCGGGTCACAGGTGATGCATAACAGACAGGATTGCTTTCGCGGGATTGGAATGGCACAGGACATGTGTGGTAACCCTTCTCACTGCAGCTATCTTCCACCATCATCCTTCATTCTGGGCTCAGCACTCTATAGGTAAGGACAATCCCCTGCACTGCGGCCCACTCAACCTGCCTTCTCGAATAGATCAAGAGTGTTACTGGATGAGATGTCATCATACCACGAACTACAGAGGAACCCTCAAGGAACACAGTTCACCACTTAATTACCAGGAACCCAACATCAAAGCAGAGTCTGCAGGGAGTCTAAATATAAAACCCCCACAGGTGTCCCACTTATAATTCTAGTAACTTTTAAGAGTGGTCGCAATATTTTGCAAGTTTAATGAGAAAGATTTGCCACACCAATGGCAGCCACTTTCTCGCAATGAACCGCCCTCCCCTCCCCCATATGGCCAGTCTTAGGGCAAGCAGGGGCTTCGGTATCCATGTAAGGCCAAATGGATGATAATAGCTTCCTTCTTGTTCATGTCAAGTTCCCTCTACCAGTCCTGCATGGCTTATCATGCATTTCCTTAAAAGAAAAAAAACACACACACACACACACACACACACACTCTCTCTCTCTCTCTCTCTCTCTCTCTCTCTTTCTCTCTCTCCCTCTCTCTCTCTCTCTCTCTGTCTCTCTCTCTCTGTCTCTCTGTCTCTCTCTCTCTCAATGAGGTACCATTGCCTCTGCTCACATTATTCTTTCACTCCTTTTCCTTTGCATTCTGCTCCTTGGGATTCTTAGGCCTTGGCATTTCGAGGGACCTCCAGTTAGTGCAAGAGATATACAAATGTGAGCATTACTATTTTAGATGTTTTTATTCACATCAACTTTAGTATGCCTTTTCTAGAAAAGGACTTATTACATATAATATCAAATTATGTTCCCTGTTTCAAAATCAAGTTACATTTTTGATGAATGTCCATGCCTAACAACTATATCTTATCTTATGCAATATACATTTGGCCTGCAGACCCGGTGATAACGATAACCACTATACTTAACAATTTACAATATTTGTTATGCAGTCTTTTTCTAAAACTTTGCTTGCACTGGTTGGTCCAGCATCACTCATCTGCATGACGTCAGTGCTCCAGGTGGTAGCAGCATGGTGGGCTAAGATGCCACAAGGGGTGTAACCTGGAGGAGCATTGTGAATTTGGTAGAATCACAGTTCTCTTGTGCACTTGCAATTTGGCATCATAATTCAATGATCTTCATGCCGAGGAACGCTCTGCCCTCACCACCGAACTCAAGTGTCTGGTTGATGTGTCAACCAAGGGCTGGCTTTTGTTAATGGTGTGCGTTGTTGTCGTTGTCTTTTAAACAGGTGCATTTATATTTTCTCCTGCCTTTACACATATATCATTCAAATTCTACAATACGGATGCTCCATTTATGTGCACAGAGGTGACAGACACACCAGAGGCAATGCATCCATTTGTGGACCAGTTCCCCCTTTTGACTGACCCTCACTATTCCAGGAGGACCAGCTGAAGTGTAGCATTCATTAAGTCAAACCCAGGATCTCTGCCCTTTGTTCGCTGTAAGGACTTACTCAGTGTTGTCCGTTTGGCTGACCAAATACCAAGCAATGAGATCCCCAGATCACGGACCAATCCAGTGGACCGGTCTCATTCCTGAATACATTCTCGGCAAGGCCGCTCCCAGTCCGGCAAGCTCTTTTGTCCTGGGGAGCACAGGCGATTGATGCAAAGGGTCATAGTTGTTCCAACCCCTCCATTAGGTTACGCTGGACTCTTTGCAGGGAAAATCAGTGTGAAATATGAGCATGTTAAAGTCCACATAGACATCCTCTTGGAATGGAGTTAAAACAAGCTGTTCATTTGGATCTTCAGGCCCCTCCTCCAGTTGAGCTACCGCATCCGACACTTCTGCAGCCGTGGATACCAACGAATACTGTCACTATCCCAAAACAGCAGGAACTGAGGCACAAACAGATTTATACAGCAAGTGTTCCTGCTTTCCGTGATCAAAACAGAATTTCAAAACATTTCATACATATCAAACCAGGCTTAGATACCAAGGCAGTGGGTGACTATTCATTTACGATGAGTGCCATTGGCTGTGGGGAACACTGAGCCTCCGATATGCAGCAAATACTGTGAATCCTGGCAAAGTGTTCATGTAGTTAACAGACTGTCATAGTGGGGCCCACTCTGTAACATTGAAGCGGCTTGGCTCTGTCACTTCGACAGAGCACCTGGGCTTCTCTGCTACTGGCTTAAAAAGTGCTGATCAACAGTGATCAACAGTGGCCAGAATCCTGCCCAACCGATTGGCAGTTTGATCAGCTTGTCTCTGCAACTCGATAGTCTGCGACGCCCCGCTATGGACATCCTCCTCGACCTCACTATGTTCAGGGAGGGTGGATTCTAGGACCAGATCTAGATGTGCAACCATTTCCTAAGCAAACGCAGGTGTTGTTTACTGCCTCATCGGGAATGTGAGCAATTAGTTGTGTGGCTTGAGCTTCAGTGAGATCTTCCGTGCCCTCGGTGACACACTGATCATGGAGCCCCAGAATGCAGGAATGTTCAAAGTTCAGCAGCGTTTGCATGGAGTCTCAGATTATTCGATCTGGCCTGGTGAAACACATCGGCCTCTAGCAGAGGGGAGGGCACAAGCATGGATTCAGCTGCACTCACTTCCATCCACGAGGTATGGATGGGAGTATATGCGCTTGTCTGGAGAAAAACCTCCCTCTAGTCTGTCTAGGGGCCAGACCACAGAGGAACCCATTAGTAAAGAGATTCATTTATCGTGGTGAGGGTTGCAGTTTAGTATTAAATGGATCTTCAAGCACTAGGGAGAATGGCGTGACGTAACTCTAGACAAAGAGAAATGCTTGCTAAACAGTTTTTTGTAAAAAAAAATGTTTTTATTGGCATTTCACGAGTTTACATAACAATCTCCCCCCTTCAGCCCCAACCTCCCTACCCTCATCCCCACCCTCTCTTTCCCCAAACCAGCTGTTCCTTTAGTAATAAAAGCACTAATAACGCTTCATCATAATTATAGTGTGTTAGTGAGGCATTAGGCAATGTCTAAAACCCAAATATTTTGTGGGCATAATTGAATATGGTAGTCATCCTTCAAGTATTCTAACAGTGTACCCCAATCTGTCCTAAACTTTCGTTCATTCCCCTGTAGATTATAAGTAACCCATTCCATGGCTAAGTCATGCCAGAGTTTATGAAGACAATCATGATAGGTTAGGGCCGCCTCTTTCTTCCAATTCCGAGCAATCACTAGTTGGGCCGTCAAGGTTGAAACCATAAATGCCTTTTTATGTGCCCTACCTCGTGGAGCCACGCCTTTAATCAAAAGGCCCAGCAGACATTCCCCTGACTCCAGAGATGTGTTTGCCCTGCCAACTCCTGTAGTGTTTTACCCACCTGGCCCCAAATGAGTGCAAAGCCGGACAAGACCACCAAATATGAAGCCAATCACCCTGCCCCTTGCACTTACGCCAACAGTCCGGCGATGTTCCACTAAACATCGCTCTGAGTCTCTCTGGTGTATAGTGCCATTGAGTGAGGATTTTATACCACATCTCCCTTAGTTGGATAGATCGTGTCATTTTCGGGATATTATACTAGAGTGTCTCCCTTTCCTCTTCAGCTATTTCACGTTCCAAGGTACCTTCCCATTTGCCAATGTATGGCCACTTTCCCTGGGAGCCCCCTTCAGAGAACAGAGCATAAAATGTTGAGATAAAATGAGTGTTTCCCGTATGCGATGTGATATATTTCTCAAATGCCGTGAGCCCTCTGCCGACTAGTGTTTTATTGAGGGGGCACATAACCCAGTGCCAAAGCTGGTAATAGCTGAGCCGATCCATCTCCGTAAGTTCAAAAGAATGTTTACATTGCTCAAATGTTTTAATTTCTTTGCCAAGCATTACATCTTTAAACCTTACGCAACCCGCCGCTCTCCATTTCCCAAAAGCTCTCGTCTCCATCCAGGGAGTGAACTGGGGGTTCCCAAATATTGGTGTAAAGGGACCCAGAACAGTTGAAATGTGTTTCTGCTTCACCGCTTCATCCCATACCTCGCCAACAAGTGCAGTTATTCGCAATGTCTTCATACTCGGAGGACGGTCTGCTCTAGAAAGCCATAATAACTCATCTAATGGACCACCCAACACTGCTCGATCCATGGCAACCCAATTCTTACTATGTTCTCCTGAGAGCCATTGTTTCATTACCCTCAACTGGGCCACCCAGTAATAATTTCTAAAATCAGGGGAGGCCATACCTCCCCTATTCCTTGGGGCCATTATGGTCCGCAGGGCCACCCTCAGTCTTTTATTATGCTGTATAAAAGTGGATAAAATGCGATTAAGTGACTTAAAAAAACTACTGGGGATAGAAACCGGTAAAGCCTGAAAGTAGTAGAGAAAGTGCAATAGGGTCACCATTTCTATCAAAGCCATACGTCCTAGCCATGAAATATACAGAGGATTTCACCATTGCAGGTCCCCTCTTAGGGCTTTGAGCAGCTAAGGATAATTTGCCTCCTACACCGTTTCCACAGATTCTGTGATGTAAAACCCTGAATATTAAATGTTTTCTTCTGGCCACATAAATTGGGTGGATCTCCGTAATTCCTCTATCGTATCTTTTGATAATGTGAGATTAAGTAATTCAGATTTATGTGGATTCACTTTTATTCCCGATACTTCCCTGAATAATGTCCATTCTGAGGCAATCACCTTCAAGGATTCTGTGGGATCCGATATAACCAATAACATATCATCGACGATGCCATTATTTTGTGTTCGGACCCCCTGAATTTGGACACCCTTCACACCCAGTGTTTCCCGTAGACGCTGTAGGAACGGTTCCAGGTAAATCACGTAAAGCAGGGGAGACAGCGGGCACCCTGTTTGGTGAGGATAATTTGTTTGTATCCTGTGAAGGTAGCACTCGCCAAACCTCATTGGCCCTCATTACGACCCTTGCGGAAATCGGAAAACGATGGCGGAAATGCAATACCGCCATCGAATAGCGCTCGGTGCGACTATGACCCGTCACCGCAAAGTACGAAGCCATTAGCGACACCGTAGTGAACGCCAACGCTAACTGCACCAAGCACGCGCGCGCGCGCCATGCGAAACCGCAAACACCACCATGGCGCAACGGTACGCCAATTCCGACCCTAGCGGACATGTACCTAACGCCATCAGGCATGGCGTAATGTACCATTCCGCCATGGTGAGAAGTACGGCATCGCGAATCAACCGTAAACGGCCCCACTGAGTGCCTGTACACCGCTCCCTGCCCACAAAGTACAACTCCCCGTAGGTGCAATGAAGCCACAATGCAACCATTGAAATGTACAAGTCACCCATGCATGGCAACGAACAAAAGAAACACAAGAGGGGCCAATGGGAGCTGCAGGGCACAGATGGCACGAATACAGAAGCCATCCCAATGGACATGACCACAGTCCCCCACCAAGAAACGCACGCAAACACAGGCACCTGTGACCAGCCATATTCCGAGAATCACATCATTCCACCAGTCCACCTGGCTGACCGGCATCTGTCACACAAAACCCAATCCCCCGCCCCTGAGCATGACAACATTCAAACTGTCATATTGGCAGCCCCCATCCCTGACCTCACGGGCTTAGTAGGCAAACGCGCCCAGTACAGTACCACGCAACTAAACTCCGAAGCTGGAACCCAATGCAGATCTCCTCACAATACATCGCCCCCCAAATAGGCATATGCCACATCACTTGCAAAGAAAAACGCTACACGGGCCAAATCAGAATAGAAATTTAATGCACATCAAAGCCACCAAGCCCATACAGCCATCAGGCCATGAACTCCTAAACACCAATCACCATTGTGGGCTGCATCCGCAAGAAATGACCAGCCACTACTTGTGTGTCGTCCTGTTCCCTCATGGTACACAGAGCCACATTCACGTACGGAAAGGCAACATGGAAGCGCACAGAACCGCAGGGCCGTCCCAATGGGGAGGCACTAGTCCAGCTGAAAGGCCGAAATGTTGCTCCGAGCCACCAGTACTGCGTAAGGGCATGTGGGCCATTGGCGATCGTCCCATAAGATCGTAATGCTGCTCCACTGATTAACACGAAGCAGCAGGTGTCGGGAGTAAAACCCATCTGCAGGAGTGGCATACAGATGGCAGTGGCAAAAGGGGAGGAGATACCTGTCAACCAAAAGAAAAGAAAAAGAACAGAATGGCCATCAGAACTACATTCCAACAACTCACTTCAATGATCACACGAAATCCACAGCCATATGCATGCTAGCCCACTCAAAAGGATCATCACCACCCCAAAACCACTTGCGACTCATAACCATCTATATCGAGGTGCAAACACCATCACAAACGAGTGTACCTGTGCATGCGTCTGTCAAAACAGAATCCATCAGATGGGAATGTTAACGTGCATGGACACAAGTGTCTGAGGGCGCCTCGAGACAGGGAGGGCTCAACAAGGCCAGATAGACGATGGTCCCACTATGGCAGCCCTGCATCACATAGCGTAGGGGAGGCGGATAGATCCCAAGAAGCCCTGTACATGGCAAACTCTGTATCAAATCACCTGCCCATGCATCCATTCATCATTCCCTCATCCCGGGATCAAAACGCCTGAATAATTACTCACATGACATTAGAAACATCCATTGAGTCTGTGCGTTATGCAGCCTGCAAAATCCACAGTGCCCCAGCCCGTAATTCCAGTGTTGTGAAGTAACATGTATTTGGGAACGGCCGGCCTCATCGCCCACGTAGCTATTGCGCATCCCAAACTATTCATATCAATCATTGCTCCCTCGCCATGGGCCCTGTCTCAAGGACATTGAACAATAGAACGTTATATTTGCAGTCAGACCTGTGGGCATCTCCTCGCCGCTAGCTGAAGACCGAAAGCGCCGCCCTTCGAATTCCTCATTTGCAACACCACGTCGGAAAGGCATCTGTGGCCGTTTGAAATCACTAATTATTCCATCGAGTGCGGCTGTGTGTGAAAATGGCAACTGCCTTCACCCACGAATGGGACGCCCCGCCCGTCGTTGCAACTCGGTACAGTGATGCATGAGGGCCCACCGTTACTCGAGTACTACGTTCCACTGACCCTTCACAAGTCTGTTCGCGACTGCACAGATAGAATGGGAAACAATGGGACCATAGCCGAATGAACATATCAACCAATCTAACACGGCCATCGGGTACAAATACATGATAGCAATAGCAAGATACCATTCCCCGAATTGCAGCGTTGTGCGCGTGACGTGCTCGGCCAAAGGGGAGGGCAGTTTGCACAGGTGGAATGAATCACCACAGGTGGAGGCCATACAGCCTGAAAACACATAAATTGCACAGCCAGTCTCCTCCCACAACCACACCGAAATGCTACCGGCAGGACTCGCGATGTTGGCCCTGGGGGACCTGATAGCACTGCAAGTGCTCCAACTCCAAGAGGAAGACGAACACCAACTACAACCAGCAGCACGGAGGAGACGCAGGAGGAGGAGGAGGCCAAGGCAGGGCCAGCAAGGCCCACCAGCACAGCCACTACCACCACGCAGGCAGCCCGCAATCCCACGCCTCCGAGCACATCCGTTCAACCTCACTGATGAGCAGATCCACACCCTCTACCGTTTGGACCGGGACACCATAGCCGCCATTGTGGACATGACACAGGCTGACCTTGTCAGCATGATAGATAGCCCAACCGCCATCCCACCCCTACTGAAGGTGGTGTCTGTACTCCACTTCCTGGCCACAGGCACCTACCAGCACACAGTCGGACAGTTGCATGGCATTTCTCAGCCACTGTTCTCACGGACACTATTGCAAGTGCTCGATGCCCTTCTGCAGCACGCAGACGACTACATCTCCCTACCACGCTCGGAGCAGGAAATTACACACACGAAAGTGGGATTCCATGCACTTGCCGGCATACCGGGTTGCATTGGTGCCATCGACTGCACCCATGTGGAATTGGTCGTCCCACATGCCATGGAGGCCCAGTACCGCAACCGAAAACAATTTCATTCCCTGAATGTACAAATGGTGTGTGACTCCAACAGGATCATTACACATTGTTGCGCCCGATTCCCTGGATCAACCCATGATTCTATGGTCTTGAGGAACTCTACAATACCACGCTACATGGAGCGACACGCAGGGAACAGATCCTGGCTACTCGGTGAGTCTCATTACATGCATGATGATGTGGGGTATGTGAATTGGCAATGACCTGGCAGGAAGGGGGGGGGGTGTGCGTACGTATCAATGGCATTCCACATCATACGTTTCTCGTCCACATACAGGTGATGCTGGATATCCACTGAAGAGATGGCTCCTCACACCAGTCCGGAACCCACGGGACCAGCATGAGGAGGACTACAACCATGCCCACTCACGTACCCGTGTAGTCATAGAACAGGCATTCGGCCTACTGAAGGGCCGTTTCCGCTGCCTCAGCAGGTCTGGCGGGGCACTCCTGTACCGCCATGAGAAGGTTGCAAAGATGGTGATGGCATGTGTCATGCTCCACAACATGTGCGTACGTAGAAATGTGCCCATGCCCCCTGACGCAGAACTGCAAGCACCTGAAGATGGTCATGATGAGGGTGGGGATGTGGCAGCACCTCATGGAGTCTGCGAGGCACCGGAGGCCCGTGACATTCGTCAGCATCTCATTGATGTATGCTTCTAGCACTCACGCCTGGTGGCTGATACATGGACACGGGACTCGTGGCACTGCGTGTGTCTGGGACATGCACAATATGGACTGTACGCCTATGATGGCCTAGTACACAAAGATCAATGTCCACACATCTCATTGGTTGATCGTGCACTTTTTATGGCATATGTGATGTCATGTTGAACACCCTATCGACCCGCCACCCAAGTGAGCCCAACACACCCCCTCCACCCCCCTACCTCCCCCCCGAACACCAGTGTCCAAAGATGCTCATTGTCAGTGGGCTGTCGCTATTGCATGCCCCCTCTGCGGGTATCAGGGGCACCCCTGCCTGTGGAGCGCAGGTTCCTTCCAGATCTACGTTGGGGGCTGCCCTGGACGGAAATTGCAACGGATGATGTGTCTGCCTGCTCACGTCCATGCATGTCCCTAAGGGTTTGCGAGAGCTCAGTGAGCACACGGCGCACTGCGGCAAGTTCGGCACATACGTCCTTGGCCGTCGCATGCAGTTCCCCCCTGAGGCTCTCGGTGCTTCTCTCCATTTGGACTCTCAGGCTCTCGGTGCTACTCTCGATTTGTGCCCCAAGTGTCTCAGTTGATGTTTCTATGTCTGCCTTAGTGCCCCCACATTCATCAGCATGGTCCTTGAGGAGCGTGGCCAGTTGCTGCTGTTGTTCGATCAGCTGGTCGAGGGACTGTTGCCTCTGCTGGGCCAAGGCCATTTGCGGGGGTGTCACAGAGGGGCTGTTGTCCTCATGTTGCCTTGCCACAGGGCTTGTGGGGGATGGCCAGTCGTCGTCTTGTGGGTGCCCCTGCGTGGTATCCTCATGTTGTACGGGATGGGACAGACAGGGGGATTGGGACAGGTCATGGATGGATCTGACTTCGGCATCCCCGTTTTCTGTGTCGGAGCATGCTGCCATCAATGGGGTGTCACCTATGGTGCTGCTGCCACCGGAGGCAGTGCCTTCTGTGGCATCCATTGGGGGGACCTGTGGTGGTGGTGTTGTGGGCATGCTGGCTGCTGGGGTGCCTGTTGATGTTCCCTCCTCTGTGCTGCCACCTGATTTGTGCTGCTGCCGTGTCTTGATGCGTGCAGCTGAGGTGGAGGGTCTCTGGCCGTTGGTCTTGGCCCTCTTTGCAGGTGTGCTGGTAGGGGTGTCCTGTAGCTCGTCGTTTGGATCGGACCCTGTGGTGGAGTAGAGGAGGGCGAGGGTTATTGGTGGGTCTGTGGGAATTGGAATGGCATTGTATCACATGCATTGGGGTGGTACCTGAGGGTGATTTGGGCCGGGGCCTTGGAGGTGCTTTGATTTGTGTGTGGAGTGAGGGTGCAGTTGTTTGGCAGCCTGCAGTTAGGGTGTGCCTGCTGCACGTGTAGTGCGTGTATTAGGGGTTTTTAATTATTTATGTATTTATTGTGGGTTTTAACGTGCGCTATCAGGCCGATGTGTGTGGACGTTCTCCTGGACATGTGTTTCTGTTGCACTATGTGGACGCATGGTACTTCACATGGATGGACTGTGTGGATTTGGCATTGTTTTTTCTGGCCCACCTACCTGTATCTTCGGATGTCTGCACTCCTTTCTCCATCCCTCCGACTCCCTCTATGCTCTCCATTCCGATGGTGGAGGCACAGATTTCTTCCCAGGGGGTCAACTTGATGGGTGATTCAGGACCTCCCCCGGTGGCTGTGGCAATGTTGCGGTTGGCAGAGAGTATGCTGCGGACGCGTATCCGCAGGTCGTCCCATCGCTTGCGGCATTGCTGTGGGGTGCGGGGTGCGGTCCCCACCGCACTTACCCGCTGTGCCACCAGAGCCCATATGGCCTTCTTGTTTGCAAGTGCCGTTCTGGTCATTTGCGTGGAGAAGACGACGGCAGCATTCTCCTGGAGGGTCTCTGTTAGCACGGTGAGTTCCTCGCGGGAGAAGTGGACCTGCCGCTTGCGGTCGCACACTTTCTTCGCTACTTTTCCCATTTGTCTTGGTTTCGCTAGGGTGGGTGACGGGTTGGGGTGTGTCTCAGGGTAGTGATTTTAGTGGTTGTGTGGTTTTAGTGGTTTTATAGGTGTACGCCGGGATGTTTCCCGTTCCGGGCCCATGTTTTTACTTCCGTTTCCGTATATTTCCAGTCACCGTACTTTCCGGTAGGCGCACACTGCGGTGACCGCTAAGAGGGGTGGCGGTATTGCACCTAGGGCGCCGTACGGCGGCGGTGTGGGCCGTTTTGGGGTCATTTCCGCCATCGCGGACTTTGCACTTCCGCCGTGGCGTGGTGCTCGTGCCCGATGGGTCGGAATGGGCCGCACTTTGCTCCTTCGTGCAATGGCGGAAACGCTATTTACGCTGTGGCGCTCCGGTCAGTCGCTTTCCGCAAGGGTCGTTCTTTGTTTGAAAAAGAAAGGGCCACTCTACGAGATTGAATGCCTTTTCAGCGTCTAATGCGAGGAGTGCTGCTGGAATCCTGCACTGTTCATCTTTCTCAATTAGGTGACATACCCTCTTTAAATTATCAAAGGTTTGATGATGTTTTATAAACCCTGCCTGTTCGGGTCCTATTAACATATGAAGTCTGTCCTCCATTCGTGAAGCTAATATCTTAGTGTATATTTTGGCATCAATGTTAATTAACGCTATTGGGCGATAAGAGCCACACCGCGTCGGGTCTTTGCCCAGTTTCGGGAATACCACTAGTTTAGCCTCATACATTGACGCTGCAACATGCCCAGTATTTCTTAAGGAATTATACAGATTCATTAAGTGGGGGGCCAAGATATGCCGATATTTCTAATAGAACACAGCTGTAAAGACGTCAGGTCCAGGAGCTTTTTTCGGTGGAAGTTTTCTTATGGCTGTGTTAACTTCCTCCTCTTTAATGCCCTCCTCGAGCCCTTCCCTATCTAATGTCAATAGCTTCGGAAGAGATACTTCCACCAGATATGTATTCAGTGGGCCATCTTGCAACCTATCGAAGGAATATAGTGTGCCATAAAACCTTTAGAAAACACCTCCCTTTGTGTCTGTCACATTCTCTCCTTCCCCTTCTCTAATTTTTAGAATCATTTGGGTGGCTGTCCTCTGTCTTAATTATCATGCTAATAACCTACCCTCTCTATTCCCTTCTATATAATAATGCTATTTGGTTCTAAGTAGAGTCCTTTCCACCTTTTTTGCCCTTAGTAATTCTAGTTGTCCTCTAACTGCTCTATAAGTTTTCATTGTATCCCTTGTAGGGTAGTTACCAATTTTTGGCATTATATTCTTAAATTGAAGCTCTAAGTCTTTCTCTGGTCACTGCCTCATCTTTTCCCTCAGGGCTTTGCATGCTATCAGTTCCCCCCTGATTACCGCTTTAAAGGCATCCCACCTAATCCCCTGGGGAGGTACCAGCCCTTGCGTTTTACCCAAAATAAGCCTGAATCCTCGACTCTATCACCCCTGAAAGAACCATATCCGCAAAGATCCATTCTGGCAAAACCCAATTCCAAAGCCCCCCTATTACTGGATGACATGGTCAATGTCACCCCAAAGGGTGCATGATCCGATCAATCCCACTGAGACTTCTTGAATTTGTCCTGCCAATTTGGCAGATACCCAGATATAGGGCCTCATTACGAGGAAGGCGGTAGAGGGTTAACGGCGCCGGTAGAGCTGCCCGACCCGTTATCCCTCTACGCCTTATTACGAGGTCTGCTCGCGGGACCCGCTAAGGATGTCTGGTAAAACCCACAAGCAGACCAGGATGCTAACAATGGGCCCGTAATTAACGGGCCCGTTGTTAGCATCCTCCCCATTCCCATTGAGCCCTATGGGGGCTGAAATGGGAATGGGGATGTACCAGGTCCAGTTTAATTGAATGGGGCAATACCGGGCCCTCCAAGGTCAGAATGGCCCAGTATTTCCCCCATTCAAGGAACCCAGACCCGGTACCCAGTATGGGGGTAGCCATGCTGCTAAAAGAGGCATGGCTACCTCCACACTTGTAATGAGGCCCATAGTCTATTCACAACCGGGATTTATGACTGTGTGAGTAAAACGTGTATCCTACTGTCTTTCCCCTCTTAGCTCGCCACACATCAACTAACCCCAATTGTGTACATTTGTCTTTAAGACATTGTGAAGGTGTGGCATAAATCCCACTCGGCAAGTGTCAATTTCCGCATCACATATTATGTTAAAAATTATGTTAAAATCCCCGGTCAGTATAACATGACCCTCAACTATCTTTTCGAGTGCCGCCAGTGTTGCCTTCAGAAAACCTTCCTGTCCCGAATTAGGTTCATACACTGTTGCTACCATTAATACTTCTCTCCAAATGCGAAATTTCACAAATAGATATCTCCCCTGTTTATCATACATCGAATTCAGGATCACCAGATCAGAGTTGCTTCTAAACGCTATCAGGACCCCCGCTTTTTTCTCATTCATATTCGCCTGAAAAATCTGTGCATAGCTTTGTAATCTAATACGCAATTTATCATTTTTACATATGTGGGTTTCTTGAAGTGCGAGAAAATCCGGTTTCTCGTGCCTCCGGAATGATCCCAGCTTGCATCGCTTTCGGCAAGCTTAGCCCTCAAATGTTATACTTGAGTACTTTAAAACCTATGATTAGTACCTGGTCCAACAAGTCCCATTCTCTTCCACTGTACTTTTACCTCTAATCCCTGTTGGGGTCCCCAAGAATTGGATCTTCTCAACATTAGGTAGAGTGCACATATTACACATATTAAGCCCATTAAGTCTCATATTTTCTTGCACGCCTCCCCCTGCCATACCTCCTTGTTTATCCTGCTGATCCCCACCCAAAGCCCCCCTAACTCCCCTGCCCTACTTGCACCCATCCTTTCCCTCCACCCAATGCCTCCTCTCCCAAACTTTAACCCAGGCCGGTACATGGGTCGTAGTGACAACCACAGGAGAACCTGTCCATGAACCAGTAAAATACCTGGGAACAACCAACTGCGGAGAGATATACTAACACTCTAGTAAAGATCCCAATCTGGTCCCCTGCTTCGACGCCCGATTACATATCAGCCCTCCATCTCCAACTCTGTTCTCTGTTCTCCCTCCCCCATTCGCTTTCAAAAGTCCCACCAACACTCTCCAATATACTTGATTTACCTGGTCACCATGCCTTCACCCCTCGGAATGTGTTGTGTGCTTCAACTTGTCCCAGCCTTTTGGAGCAAATGCTTTCCTACTGTCTCGCTTGGCCATAGACCACTCCCATTGTCGCATCTGCTGGGTGGTCTCGCCTCCCACATCCGATGTCCCAGCCCAGTCTCTACTTTCAGGCGCTACAACATCCAGACCTTCTTCACATGTTGTTACGCGGAACTGTCTACCTTTCCAGGAAAATAGCAAGCCAAAAGGAAAAATCCACATGTAACAAACCTTCTCCTGGTTGAGAATCCTGGTGACCGGGTTCATCTGCCTTCTTTTGAATAGGGTGGAATATGCCAAGTCTTGATATAACTCTACTTCCAAGCAGGTGATGATTAAGGACGTCCCTGTATGTGAAGCCCTCAAGACTCGTTCTTTCTGCACATATGATGTAGATTGAGCCGGCACGTCCTGGGGTCGAGCCCCCGGCTCCTTCCTGAGAGGGCTCACCTTATGAATTCTCTATAGCAGGACATTATCCGAAGGGATCTCCGAAAGCAAATCTGTGCTGAGAGTTTGAATTGAGTGCTTAAGGTCTTTGTCTGCGATCTCCTCTGGAGCATTCTTAATGCGAATTGTGCGTCATGCGTGCGAGTTGTTCTATGGTTTCAGCATTTTTCCATAAATCTCCTGCCAATTCCTGTCAAACTCGCTCAGCAATGTCCACACGCTCTCCTAGTTTTGAAATGTCCCCTTTTATTTCTTGAACCACAGTTTTTATGTCTAATCTTATGGTGCTAATCTGCTCTTGAAAAGACTCCTGGAGCTTCTCTTTTAAGCGCTGTTGGTGATCAGCTAAGCATTGCATCAGTTCCTCTCTAGTAATTGCCATTGTATCGCTTTGGTGTTCCATAGTCCCTGTGTGTGGTGACCGTAGTGTTGGTGATCGAGTTTCGCTGGGAGTGCCTTTCACCTCTTTGCCAGCGATTGTCCCCTCTGCCCCTTGAGTATGTACCTTGGGGGTGCCGCAGTGCCTTTAGTTCATCCTCTCCCTTTAGCACTAGACATATGCTTCCTTGAATGCCTACCACTTCACAACCCACACTCTGTTGATCTGCTAAATCACAGGGGTTACCAACTCCACTCAACCCTGTAGCGAACAGTGGCATCTGCTTTCACATCCAGCATCAATGTTCACTATCTATGTGTACCAAGTTTCAATCCAGACAGGGGCCAAATATCAATAGCCTTCAGTACCTTATCCTGCACTCCAAAAAGGATTGCATGCGCCACTGTAGAGTCAAATCAACCCAAAGTCTCTGAGTATCCTGTCTCCCCTTATCACCCAGGTCCATGTATTTAGAAACGCCACCAAGTCCTTCTGCAGATCCTGGGATATTGATGGTCTTTAACATTTAACAGAATTTTTTAGATTGCTAGATATCGTATTGTATCTGTTTTGTTGTTGCATCCCAGGGGCCTCCTCTCCCTTTCACAGCCTGCACGTTGTAGTCTTTAATTTATCCTAGCCCTAGCTCCTCCTCACCTTCACCGCTCATCACACAGCCGCTGGATTTCGGGCTTTGGTGGCGCAGCTTTTACACTATGGCTGCTCCCCGTTCATTGTTAGAGCTTTATTGCCCATCAGTGGGTGGGATTGGGCTCCACCCATTCCTGCCTCATAGATGTCACCAATCCCGAGGAGTCTGTAATTGTAATACTCCCCAGAGAATCGCTGTACCTGTCCACCTTTCTATCACCAAGGTGCGCTGTATCATGCACAATGTTACATCCACCGGTGTGCATTGTACTCCTCCTCCACTGTTATGTGCCTGTTGCCTATCACATCCACGTATACCAGGGGGAAGGTAGTTCCTCCTTTATAATCCCGTTAAGCTCCTTCTCCATGTAATCGTCCTGTGGAGGCCGCGTCCCAGGGCTGACAGTCTTCCCTTTTGCAAATGATCCACTTGGAGCGCTGCGCCATGCACCTCTTCGATCTGTCTCCAGCATCTCACAGCTGCTGTTTTTCAGAACTCCCTTGGTCTAACGAGCCGATCGGACCTTCGCCTTCCTATTGGGACTGCGGGCCACCTATTACAAAGATCCCCACAGGTGGGGAGGGAGAAAAGAAGCGCATGACTCCCCTTTCGATTAGGGCAGGAGACAAGCTATAACTAGCACGTCCTCCCCCTGCAGGCGGCCATTTTGGAATCCCCTGCTTAACAAGTCTTAATCCCTTCTGAAGCCAGTGGATAGTTAAATAAAAGTTGCCAAGAAGTGATAAACCTTTCTTTCCTACAAGAACTTCATATATGCTTTAAGCATTGAGCAAGCTGCTTACAAAATGTTCACTATTTGTTTGTTGGCATTTGTTAAGCAGTTGCTAAAATGTGTTTTACATTCGAAAATGATATGGTCCTAATAAATATTAACTTGCATAGCACTTGTTTAAAAAAAGAAGCAGTTTTAAGCATTTGCGTGACTTTTTCAAATCAGCATACAATCATTCTATAATTTAAATATTTCATACATTATACATGCCTAAGGCTTAGTAAATGCTTAAATTGGGCATTCTGTAAATAGTTGCTTGCTTAGTAAATGTTCAAGAAAGGCTTGGCCACGGTGATCAGCAATACATATGTGTGCATGACCCGTATCTGCAGCATATTAATTCATCTTCCTCGCATGACACACGAAATAATGCGCCTCTCCACCCAATCGAAGGCAAAGAAAAGCACCACTCACATTAAAAATAAGCGCAAATAAGGTTGAACAGGCAGCGTTAACCTACATGTAAACCTCTGAATAAAGCCCATAACTCAGCATTTTAACAAACCTTCAAATAACGCCACTATAATCTTGCGGCATGCCGAAATCCTGCCAATGTTTCCGGGATGTGCTCGACCTGTTCAATGCGTCAAACGCGCCGGCTTGTTACTCGGCTCTGTGTTTCATTGCATACCCAGTTGACACTATGGGCCTCATCACGACATTGACGCAAATAGAGAGGTAGTTCTGCCCCAGTGGTATTACCGTTACCACCGTGACATGACTTGATGGGCGCGTGTACACTCTCCTGGTAGTAACGGTAATGCCGTCCAACAGTGTTAGCGCTGAAAATGGTAATCTGGTGCTAATACCGCCCAGCTACAACAGTAATACTGTTACAGCCGATACACCCGGCAGTATTACCACCAATGGTATTATCATTTCCTCCTAATTTGGCAGTACAGCAAAAGTGGCGGTAATACCATTATCGACACTTTTAAAGTCTACCGCCAGACTTATAATGAGCCCCATATGTGCCCTGAAGCTGTGCTGTCACACTGACCGGTGCTAGGCCCTCACGCGCAGATGTCGTTGCGCTGCGGTTATCAGTGCAGTTTCACACTATGCACTGTTCTGCACTCCACGGACCAATCCATGTGAAAAAAGCATGCAACCTGAGGAACTCCAGCAATAGACTGCACTTGAAGTTTAAACACCAACAGAGAGGAATGTGAATGCAGCCAGGGGGGCGGGAATGCATCACGCGCGGTGATACAGAGCAGGCAGGCTAAGCTCTAATTCTGTTGCTGTTTTCATTTCAAGATATATCTGTACCACACTACCTTCTCTTGCCCTCTCTGCAGAGTACGTTAGTGAATAATGTAAAATTACAAAATAAATGCCTTGACAGGAAACTTTTAAAAAATTGCAGAAATTGGAATTATACCTCGGAGCCAGCTACTCTAGGTGAGAAATGTGAAAACATGCTCCTGGATGAAATTCTGCACGGCTGCTCTGCTCTCACTCCTTTCTGTCTCAGTGTGATGTGTCCCCAAAATTCAGTCCAAATGATCCAAAATGCATTGGTAGTGTGGGACGCTGCCACCAGTCACAGAAACTATCTCTAGTTAGGAGAATGCGTGCAGATCACAGGCCCACCGCGGCACTTGGCAGTTTGGTCTAGAGGTAATGGGCATATGCCTAAATCCTGTAATGCTAGGCAAGCTACAATTGGTTTGGATGGCAGGATTCACTAAAGAAAATAAACTGATCGTCATGCCTTGTTTTTGCAGCCAACAACAAGCTTTCACCTATCTGACAGCCATGAGTGCCGGAAATATCCCAATCTAGACCAACTGTATGGGAAATAGCCCAATCTAGCAACCCTGCACATAGACTGGCGATAACTGCAAGACCCCAGCTTTGAAAGTGACACAGACACATGACATGGTACAGTACTCCTGATTGGGAGACAATTAGTTAAAGAAGCCACTATTGGATTACGTTGGTGTAAAAGGACAAGAAACAACATTTAGTGTGTCAGGCGATTATGCCACAGCATTTCCAGTTATCATGCCAGCTTTCTGGTACCACTTTACTCTCTCTCTCTTCCCTGTAGCAATGGTGTTGGTGATATGTTGGTGGCTGTGCCACTAAAAGGTGCCTGCAACAAAAAGTATCAGATTTAAGACCCTCTGCATTACACACAGAGCAAATGAAGGTCAAGGAACATAATTCCCCCAAAACAAAATCCCACTCTACCAACCAACCAGAGCCCTAAGATTGTGAAATTACATACATTTAGAGACCAGAGGATTTATCTGAGAAAGTCACAGAGGCTCTGTCTTTTCCTGCTATTTTGACCAAACACTGCACTGCACTACCAAGGGGAATTTGCAGACACTACCTAAGGGAACGCCTTGCCAGCCCCTGACCTTCTGCCTAGAACATATCGCATGGCTCTCAGGAAACTAAAAGGACTGGAAGGCATCACATCAAGGCACTGCAAATACCTTAAGAGAACACCTTCTGTTGCTCCCAGAATATCTCAATTTTACCACAGGACATCTTCACACATCAACCACTAAAGCCAAACTCCTCTCACCACACAACTGACAACAAGACCAATAATTTGAAAGGGCCCTATGTAAACCCAAAGAATGTTCCCCACCTTTTGACTAACCCTCAATTTCTCTCCACCTACTCACAGAGACGTAATTTGGGGGTCGCAGATGCGAACCCTGAGGTCTCCCTTGCCACCCCTGTGGTCTCACTTGCTACCCCTAAAAAAAAAAAAACACAATGGGCCTCATTACGAGTCACCCGGTATGGAAATAACGGTGGCAGTAAATCCGCTGCCACCGTGGTTTCTGGACCAGGTGATCTCGAGTTCTGCAGGCGGGAGGTGTCATTCCTGCCAGGTCTGACCTGGCGGGTTTAACACTACCCGCCTCCAGGCAGAAATGGAAACACCGGCTCAGTCATAGACGGAACCAGTGTTTCCATTGTCCCCATTCCCATTGAGTCCTATGTGACGCAATGGGAATGGGGATTTATCGAATTCCGCCTCTGGAATTCCCTGGTCACCGAGGTCGTAATGCCCAGGTAATTCCGGGAATCACAGAGGCAGAATGGTAATACGAGTCCGGCGGTAACCTGCCAGAATTTCAGGCAAAGTTACCGCCGGACTCGTATTGAGGCCCAATGTATTTTTAAAAAAAATGTAAGCTCCTGGGATGTGGCCAGCGCCATGTGGCTCTTTGTTTCTGTAGTGGCTGGCTTTCTTGTTCTGGCCTCTTAAAAAAAACAGGGGTTCCACAAGTGTAACACTTTCAGCAGTGACCCTAAATAAGAAAGAATAGGAATGACAAATATTTTTTCTTTCTGGGATTCCATACAATAATTGCTAGATCTATTAAAGGTTTATTTCAGGTGCACTGTCTGTTCTTAAACACCTCAACTCAGCCGTTCATCCTTCTGAGGTCGATAAATGAGTACCAGCACAGGTTGGGTGATATTGTATGTATATTTATTGTATATAAAGCGCTTAAGCGTAAGTGCTATATAATAACACATCATTATCAATTGGCCGTGGACGTCTGCTTGCATTCACAATCATTTACTAATATGGGCATATACACACTGATATTAACGATACATATGGTGATCCATTCTTGTATGAAAGCTATACACTATAGTGATGTCATAACCATATTTTTCATAGTGTACTTAGGGACAATGCTATGTAATGCCACTTCCTGTTTTGTCAAGGGGTGAAAGTTCGTGTTCCACCGCTTCCTGTGATGCCACTTCGGGTAGGTTCAAATGACATGACTTCCTGTGATGTCATCTGAGGACAAGGGTCGTTTGATGTCACTTCCGCTACCCCTGGCATTTTGTTGAAATGACATCCCTTCCTACTCACCACACAGAATACAAGCATCATTAACGCACACTGCTAACTACAACTGACATATTCAGCCCCTGGCCAACAGACACCTACATTATGAGCAGACTGCAGCATCTCTGGACAAATAGCCTTTGATGCCTTCTACACTCCACACCTAAAAAGCTCATAAGCACGCAGAGCACTGAGTACTTCCGATCAGCGTTCTGAATACAAAGTACTGCAATCTTGGCTTTTCCTCTGCTTCCAAACTCTCTCAGATCCACGAGAGCACAAGGAGGCCATGCAAGTGGTAGCGGTGTGCTGTACAAATCCGAATAACTTAACATTACAAGTTGCCATGATGGTGCCAAGAGACAAACAATTTGAGTGCAAAATATGAATGGTCACTACTGTTATTATTCATAAAGAATCACGAGTGCAGATTATGAAACCATGATTGGTTTTGTTTTAATAGCAGACACCTTAAATTAAATCACTTTTAGAAACTCACAATTCTGGCAGCTAATTCGATATTCTCAGGATCACACTCTTTAGTTAAATGGCCAATCCATGATTTAAGGCTAGTCTGCAATTTAGATTGATTGAGAGTTTATTTGTAATGCGCAACAAAATGAAACGTAATCGTATCTAGGTGCAGTTGACATATAGAAACCATAGAATGTAGAATCTTCGGGAAAGCCGATCTAAATAGTTATCATCAAATTCCCTCTGATTTATTTGAAAAGGAGGGTTTTTACTGCTTTGTTAAACTTGAGGAATTTTCTTGATCTCCCATGGAAGGCTATTCCATAGTTTAGGTCCATACACAGTAAATCTACAGTCTCCTCTGTATACACAAGAAGAGGAAGGGATAGACCCAAGCAGCTTGTCCCCCTGATCCAAGAGCCCAAGTTGGCTGCTATAGGTTCAACTTCTCTGCCAAAAATGAAGGGGCGAGGCTGTTCAGACATTTATATTTCATGCACAAAACTTTGAAGTTGATCCTCTCCTTCACTGCCACCCAGTGGATGAGTGACACAGGCCTGAGATGGATGAGGACTTGCTCACCCCAAACACCATTCTGACAGCGGCATTCTGCGCCTTCTGGAGTCCATATAGTTGTTTAGCCGGCACACCAGCTAGAAGGCTATTGCAGTAATGTAGCTGCGGATTTACTAACGCCACCACCACTGCTGCATGGTTCTTCTCAGGAACAAAAGGGAGAGCATGTCGTGGGAGACGCAGATAATAGAAGGCAGCCTGCACTTTGGCTGTAATTTGGCATTCGCTGCTAAGATTTTTCTGCCATATGCAGCCAAGATTTTTAACTTTCAAAACATACTTCAGTTAAGATCCCAGTAAAAAATGGGGCGGGGGACATTTATCCCCACTAAGCAGATGTTTTGGTACAAAGAGGACAAACTCGGTTTTATTCGGATTAAGTGGGAGCCAATTAGTGGACACCCAAATACTGACTTCCTCTATACAGGAAGCTACCCTCGGAAATGAATCCTCCACCTTCTCCAAGCTAATGAACACCCGTGCATTGTCTGCATATGATTGAAAATAGGCACTATGTTTCTGCAGGATGTCCATTAACGGACGTAGATATAAATTAAAAAGCAGTGGGGAAAGGGAGGACCCTTGAGGAACTCCACAATACTGGGGAAATGAACTCTGAAAGGTAACCTCACTCATTGCGGTGAGGTTCTGCCATTTGGCTGCACTTACAGAGACATTTGCTATTTCCCTCAGTCGTTTGATTAGAATGTGATGATCCACTATATTACACGCTGTGGAGAGATCTAACATTACCAGTAGTGATAGTTTTCCTTGTTCTGCAACTCGTAGGAGTTCATCCCAAACTGCTGCAAGTGCAGTTTCCGTCGCAAAGTTTGGGCGGAAACCAGATTGCAGAGAGTCTAGAAGAGACTCTTTTTCAACATAATCCTGCAAATGGACCATAACAACTTTTTCTAAAATGTTGCCGGGCCAGGGTAAACCTGCAACTGGACAATAGTTTTGCATATTAACTGGGCCAAGGTTAGATTTATTCAAAAGGGGTGGGATTATTGACTTTTGTAAGTCCATGGGGGCTGAACCTTGAGCTAAGCACTCATTTACAAATTGAGTCATGAATGAGACAATTTCTACTGCCAAATGTTTTGCAGTACATGCAGGGAGATAAAGGAGTGAGTGGTTAGTAGTGTTGGGATGGAAATGAGCCAATCCCACCCCCCTAGGCAGTTCCACATAAAACGAAACCCATACGAGGCAATAAAGCACATAAAGGGGGAATAATCTGCACCATTACACAACATATAGAGACTCTGTTGCACCTAGAAATAGATATGCGGCACTAGAAGACACATAGCCTCAGACTCCATTTTGTATTAGGCCTACTCAAGGTAGCTTGTAGGCCTGCACTGTTCATGCTCCCGGCTCCCAAGACCCAATTTCCGCACAGCCTGCTGACTCCACACAAGCCTTGTTCCCACAGAAGTCCATGTCCATCTTGTCCCTGCAGTGTTGCCAATCCTCAGTATTGCCTTCAGGAATGCCCAACACAGAGCGTGAGACAGTACCAGGTCCTGGGATGTGTCTATTCATCGCTACTAAACTGCCATTGAGCACCCGACCCCCACCCAGCCAGCCTGGTGCCAGCCGTACATCATTAACCTGACCCCCACTGCCTGGGCTCTCTGATAAGCACCCTACCCGCAGGTCCTAACCTCCATAAAGCACCCACCAAATATCCAAAGTCCACAGGACCATATTTCTCCCTAGTAATAAGACACGTCAAAACAACATGAGATGGAGAGAACGGTAAATCAAAGATCAGTCCCTGAGGGGGAGCCATTAGGTGCGGGGACTGTGGGATCAATGGAGCCCTAAATGCATGAGTTAGCATGACTGGATTTCATCCTCCCCTCACCCTGAGAACCCTTTCCCGTGCCGCTCAGGTGCCTGCCTTAATAAATGAATAGTATGTCGTCATTGTTTAGTTTAGATAGGAAACAGTTTGTTTCATGAGCGCGCTGACCTTCACTGTGAGGATGAGCCCAGCTGACCCATGTGAAGGCAGATTGACAGAGAAGAACCAGCCAGTTAGTGCTTAGCATCACCTATGGAGCAAGCTCATGTGTAGGGTGCCTCCAATAGGGAGCACCAAAATGTCTCATATAGCAATGACGTGTTTCTCACTTATAACCCCATGTTTTCTGATGTAAGACCAGAGCGCTCTTGAGCAGCAGAGTTCTTTGCTGATATCTGTATTTTGTACGAGTAAAACCTTGTTATCCTTGCAAAGCTATCTCTTGTCCTATTTCCCTAGCCGGTTATATTTACTCTGGTGTGCGTATCAAGGTCTGTGCCTTCAGTAGGTGTAAGAGCCCTTAGCAGAGCCAGAATATTTTCTTCTGAGACCAGTTTAAAATCAAAAGGCATGAAAGTGGGGGTGGAATCCACCACCCTTGGATTTTCCAGATCAGAGTCACTAATTCATAACTCTGGGTTCTTTTGCTTGTTTAAGGAGATATGTTCCTGAATTCATTTAATCTTGGTCAGAAAGAACGTATTAAGTTGTTTAGCCACTTGACCACATACTTTCTGGTATAGATTTGTGTTCATGTTTGGCTTCCACAGAATAAATCACTCTGCTTTATGGAGATGACTTGAAAAGTGCACACATCACAAAATAAATCAACCTGACCAATATATAAGCTCTTTGTATAAATAACCAATAGTTGTACAGGTTGGCTGTTGGGATGGCAGAGGTAACTGGAATGAAAAGGGGTTGAGGAGAATGGAATATTCTGTAGGGGGAGAAGCTCAAAGTTCAGAAAGGGGAAAGGTTCCACATTGTGAAAAGTATAAAAAGCCACACAGTTTACAATCAATTGTGCATGGTAGCACATGAAAACCTCAAAGATGCAAGTTACCAACAGTGCCATTTCCCAAAGCATTTTCATTATGCCTTTATCCACAACATATGCTAGTATATAAAATATTTTCATGCTTGCTGTGCCCATAAATGTCCATGCATGCTGCAACAATATGTTAGTATTACCATATAAGGACTACTAGCCTGTAAAAAATAGCATGACACAGAAAGTCTATCCGGCTGGCTAGACTGGCCGACATTGGATGTAGAGCAGTGACAACTCTTGTCATGTTTGCATTACCTTTGATACACAGTACACATGTACAGTGACTGTGCATCAAGGGTAAAGCAATTCAAGTGTAATTATGTTGGTAGACTGGCCTACATTCAATGGAGGACAGTCTAGCCAAGTAACAACCTGAGTTGTCAACTGACCCGCAACTTACAGGGTTGAACCACAACAACAAAAAACCTTGAAACCGCATACGTCTCTGAAAATCTGTGGATTAGAAAAAAGGCCATCACTTATTAAAGTGATGACTCGTTTACATGCAAAGCGAGCCTTTCATCTGCATACAATAGCATTACCGAGGTCTGCTTCTGCCAGTGACAGAACTTTGACCGCCTCTGATCTCTTAAATTGGCAGATTTCCAACTTCCCTGCCTCAAAGGGATTTCTTGCTTAATCACTATCACAGACATGTTTTCAATTTAAGATCTTAAATTTGAAACATGCATTTTGCATAAAATCAACAAGCATTTTGGGAAAATAAGAAATTATGTTGCCAAAATGCTATTTGCTTTAATGCAAAATGACAGGTTTGGCCACATCCCTCGCCCCCGCCCTCCTCCTCCCCCAAAAAGAAGGGGACGCTCAGAGTATTCTATTTTTGGGCAATGGTGCCCTATTTCAGTTAAATGCTCCCCTCTCCAACACACGAGTGGGGTGCTTTTCACTTAAATATGGTGCTGGCACAACGCCAGATTGGAGAGCCTTTCAAATGAAAAGCTCCCCGCTCCCATGCCGAAGCCCGGTGCAAGCATGACAGCAGGGCACTTTTCATTTAAATAGGGTGCCTCCACGACACCAGCTGGGGGGAGCCCTTGATAGGCTCCCCTGAGATGGCATGGCAGCGGTGCCCTTTGTAATAGAAACGCTACCCCCAATGCTGGTGTGGCAGTGGCGCCCAAAGTAAGTGAAAAGCTCCTTGCACATGTGAGGGGGGACCTTTTCACCTACACAGGGTGCCACTGGAGCACTAGCATGGGGGAACCTTTTATTTTACATAGGGGGACATGGCTGCTTCTGCGCCAGCACAAGACAGCTTTTTAAAGGCTCTTCCATGCAGGTGTGGCCGAGGCTATGGTGTCATATGTAAATGATGTTAGTTTGGCCACCGTAAGGCTGGCCCTGAATGTAGGCCAGTCTAGCCAAATCATGTTTGCTTTTCCCTTGATGGAGAGTAACTGTGCATCATGGGTAAAGCAAATGTAGGTGTTACAACGAGGATAGAGTGGCCTGCATTCAATGTAGGCCAGCCTAGCCACGTAATAACCCATCACTTACCATTGTTGCTTTACCCTTGATGCATGGTACGGAGTGCATCAGGTGTAAAGCAAAGACAAGAGTTATTACGTGGCCCACTGTCCTAGAGAGGCACAGATCCACCCTACTGATGAGGTCCAACCAGACCGAAAGACGTGTCTGGGGTTTCTGTTGGTACTCTTGTACAGAGGAGAATTGCCTAGCATTTCGATGCTGGACTGCCCCAGGGCAGGACAAAGACTGATATGTTTGGGATATTTCTTCTCTGTGAAAGATAGTGAGCTAAAGACTCTGGGTAGGTCTCTCATAACCAGGACTAATGTCTGGCAGAGGGACTCCCAGGACCCCCTTGTTAATTTGCATATTTAAGTAACTTTGGGTCTCACCCTAAATTACTAGGGGAATCCAGACGTGGACCCCTTGCTCACTATTCTTAGAGAGGCACAGATCCACCCTACTGATGAGGTCCAACCAGACCGAAACACGTGTCTGGGGTTTCTGTTGGTACTCTTGTTCAGAGGAGAATTGCCTAGCATTTCAGTGCTGGACTGCCCCAGGGCAGGACAAAGACTGATATATTTGGGATATTTCTTCTCTGTGAAAGATAGTGAGCTAAAGACTCTGGATAAGTCTCTCGTAACCAGGACTAATGTCTGGCAGAGGGACTCCCAGGACCCCCTTGTTAATTTGATATTTAAGTAACTTTGGGTCTCACCCTAAGTTACTAGGGGAATCCAGACGTGGACCCCTTGCTCACTATTCTTAGAGAGGCACAGATCCACCCTACTGATGAGGTCCAACCAGACCGAAACACGTGTCTGGGGATGTTGTTGGTACTCTTGTTCAGAGGAGAATTGCCTAGCATTTTGGTGCTGGACTGCCCCAGGGCCGGACAAAGACTGATATGTTTGGGATATTTCTTCTCTGTGAAAGATAGTGAGCTAAAGACTCTGGGTAAGTCTCTCGTAACCAAGACTAATGTCTGGCAGAGGGACCCCCAGGACCCGCTTGTTAATCTACACTCCATGTAGGCCAGCCCAGCCACAAAATAACACTTCACTTAACATTTTTGTTTAACCCTGGATGCACGGTACTGTGAGCATCCAGGGTAAAGCAAAAATGCATGACATGCTCAAAGCAGCACCCACCCCTAAATGTAGGGGCTGACACAGCGAACATATAGAAAACAGTTTGACCTGCACATTCACACAAATCAAAAACCAAAATACATACATGTATGCATACAATGTATGCATACAGGCAAAGTAAATTAAAAAACAGCACACGTACCTTGCTTGCATACATCCACACATGCTCGAGCAGACACGGGAAGGACTGGATGGCTCAGTCCTCCTCTGGGGATGTAGAGCTGCTGCCTGACAGAAGACAATGCCTCTTCTGTCAGTCAGTGTATTCACATTGCGGGTCTCTGTAACGTGAACACATGGGCTGACAGGAGAGCAATCCTCTCCTGCCGGTAAGTGTCTCATCAATGCTGACATAATAATAATAAATGGCAGGGCCAGTTTTTTTATGCCCCGCCGGCTCCCATTATTGCTGCTACGTTTGTTACGGAGATCAAAGGCTCTGTAACAAACAAGGAAAACGTAGCGGAAGATGCGCCCCTGTGGAGAGGTAGGCATGACAGTCCCATGTGAAAATAAAATGCATGGGCAGACTGTGCTGCCTGTCACTCAGGCAGGCTCATAGAGGTGGACCACCACTGTCCTGGATGCTGATTTGGATGGGGATGGAGATGGGACAGGGAAGAGGGAGAAGGAGATATTTGGAGATATTTTAATGGGCATCTATGAGAAAACAAAGCATGATAAGTGTTAGTGTGTGGCAAAAACTGGCATTTGGTGTAGCCAGTCTAGCCATTTCTTACTGTATCATGAGATTTTCTATGTGGTATCTATGATAAAGCATGCATGATAAGTGTTATTTCGTGGCAAGACTGGCCTTTTGCTCCAGCCATTTCTTACTGTGGCATGATATATTTACTCAGCATTTCTGATAACACAAACATGGTAAGTGTTGTTAAATGGACAGAATATCATTTTGGTGCAGCTAATCTATCCTTTTCTTACTGTGGTATGACATTGTCTACTGGGCATAGTTTCATTCATTAAAACTTTAAGCACATTTGATATCGAAATAAATATCAAAATTATGAACTTACACATTGTTCTTAAAACATATTACATATCGAAATACTTATCCTAATTATCAACATACACATCGTTCTAACATTTCCTTCACGTCTAAAATTACGTTTTGTTACATCAACCACATTATTTAAACCTTTTCAGCATGTAAAAAAGATCAATCTGGATATATAATCTCTCAGATGCAATAATTGAAGATTCACTCCTTTTTTTCTGTATCTCCTTCCATGTATCATGCTTGCTACCACAGATGTTGCCCCGTGTATAAATGACCAGAAGTGATCACCTGTACTGTTCTCAAGTTTACTCAAAATGTTACCATAACCTTTTTCATGCCTTTTAGTCAAAGCTTTACATTGAGACAAGATATGACGACTGGTTTCTACTTCTTCGTTGCAACATCTACATAATCGTTCTGCATAGGGAATACCCAACCATGCTCCTGTAAATTCCCTTGTGTGCAAGATGCTCATACGTACGTGCAATACAAAGCGCTTAAGCTCTGTACTGGTTAACTTTGTCAAGTAGAGTGATGGTATATGACTTTTCCATCCCTGTCGGACTAAATCCTGGTATCACATCTATGTGTGCCATGTATCCACGTTGTTTGCCTTGTCCCAATCTTTTGCTTTTTATTTTATTTTACTCTCAGCATTCGGATCCTGTAATAATATTTCCAGGTTAAGGTCAGCTGGACTGTAAATCATTCTGCAGATTCTTTGAGAGATGTCAAAAAACAATTTTTTCAGTGGTTGTATAAGGTTTTACGCAGCAGCCCATACAAAAAATTGGAATCATCATTGCTGCATTTAAGTTTTACGTATAACAATGTTCTTTGCACTCTGCAAGTGGTTCGTAATGACGTAATGCTTCCACTGTTACAGATTTAGTAAGATTTATAATAGATCGCAGAAGTTTACCTTCTAATTGCTCCAGCCAATTTATCTGGTCAGTATCCAGTACTGACAATCCGTACATTATTGTGGGAATTATGCTAACCCTGTAAATTTCGAATATACCCTTCGTGTTGTTTCCCCCACAGTGGCTTACATGGTGCTTTATCGCCAGCCACTTCTTCCAAACTTTCTCACTCACTTTTTCATGACAACATTTTCCGGAGGTATTTGCAGTTATGCAGAATCCCAAATAATTGTACTCTGATACATTTGCTAAAGGATCATCGTTAATATGCAGATACATTTTTTCTTATTACCAATGTTCTTTTTACTTAAACGCAATGTTTTTGTTTTCTCTATGTTAAGCACCATTGCGTTCTCTGTAGCGTATTGTGCCAGAGTGTTTAGTGATCTCTGTAACCCAATCTGGGTACGATGTTGTCAGCCTAAACTAACATTGGGATCTCTACACCGTCCACTGTAGGTGGGAAATGTTTTAGTTCTAGAAATATTCTTTCCATATCTGCAGTAAATAAATTGTATAATGTTGGCCCAAGCACACAGCCCTGTTTCAGTCCTATGTTTGTTTCCTGATATTTTGTACACAGACCTACTACATTCAGCCGGATTGCAATGATTGCGTTTGTATAAAGAAGTTGAATGTAATATAACAGATTTCTGTCTATTCCCCAGTCAGATAATTTTTTCCAAAGGATAGTGTGTGGCACCGGATGAAATGCCTTTGAGAAATCGACGCAACAGACATACAAGTAAGGAGTACTGTCATTATAAAAAGCAGGTTGTGTGCTATTACCTGGCTAGACGTGTGTTTTGGTGCAGCCAGTGTAACAATTTCATACTGTGACATGACATTTCTTACTGAGCATCTACGATAAGGTGTATGTTCTTACTTGCCGGTATCTGCATATATTGGCAGAGCCAGCTTGGTTGTGTGTTCTTATAGTACCATTACTGCCATTATGTGCAAAGCAAACGTGAGTATGTTCTTATATGAGAATAAAGGTATCCATAGGTGCATCTAACATGAGAATGTATGGTACCGATACAGTGAACATGTTTTTTATACTGGCAAATATTCTGGTGAAAGACATGAAAATGCTTTGGGAAATGCTCCTGTTCACTGTTGTTCACTGCATCTAATGGATTTTTTCATACATTACCCACCAAAACCGATTGCAAACTGTCTGGTTTTTAAACCAAATTTTCACAAAAAATGTGTTGTATAATGACCATATTAACCCTATTATTCAGAAAATGTTCTCAGGGTGACTACCCCCTCTAGCCCCCAGAACCCTGATTGGTCTGGGCTGCCTTGCTATGCTCGGTCACTCTCCTGCGCGTTTGTGGCAAAAATGTATGCCCCTCCAATTAAAAAAATCACCAGCCGCCACTGCCCCTGCCCTTTCCACGGTCTCTATTCCCCCATCTTGGGGCAAAGCACACTACATGTAGCAACGTATGAAATCACAAACAAATATCCATGAACTTGGTGGCAATGCCATGCCTTACAACAAGTTTCGCGCTCCCCCGCCCCACTTTCCTGACACCTACATAGACCTGTGATGGGCGGAAGATCTCGTGGAAAGGGAAATGCCGTGCAAGGAAGCGCCCCTCTCTCCCTCTCGCCCACCTGCAATGCTTCATCTTTCTCTGGGAGAGAAGTGGCCATTGTGAACTGCTTGTAGTGGCTTAGAGTACGGTACCTAATTCTGAATATGCAAGCGGCTCTCGACGACGTTGATGTGCTTTAGCTGCTGTCACGCACGTGCCCGGTACAAACCTTTTTGTGCATTCCATTGTGTGTTTACAGCATGGGTAAAACCAACGACCGCTCTGCGATTGCAGTGTTCGATGGAAGCTCAAATGGACAATATGCAAATGTGCTTTTCAATTATTCAATGACGAACGTTTGGCAAAATATCAGCGTTCTACAAATGTACCAACCACATGAACAGCTGGCTCTTTGTATTGCCGTTATCTGAAGGATAATGAACATTCTAATTCAAAGCTGTGTGAGATGAAACCTTTCTAAGAGATAGGTTTTTCTATGAACGTTTTTAACAAAATAACAAAGGTTATGTTTCGTAAAAGGTCTGAATTATTTCCGAATCGAATGTAAACATTTGCTAAAAATATGAAGAGGTCATAGCATTTTCCTAACGAGACTCTTTATTGAAAGACTCGGATGTGGCCGAATGGCAGGTCTTCTTGGAATTGTAGTGCCCTCCTGCGGCCATTACTGGTATCGATTCGTGAATAGCCGGCACAAAAACCATGCAGTAAAACAACGCGAGAATGTTTTCCGTGAATGGACCGCTTTTAGATAATCGGGAGCGTCCTTTTTCCAAAATTGAAATGTATCCCTCATGCCCTGAGATGTTCCATTATGACGGAATTCTTTATTAGAAGGGCATATGTTAAGAAACTCTTATAGGATAGAATTGTTCACTTAGCACCACGAAGTGACAGCGTTCAGGGAGGTCTCCTTATTAATCAGCAATAAAGAAATCGATGTGAACTGTTCTAGAAAAGGGCCGTGTCCTTGTGCAGTGATGTGTAGCTGGCTGCTGGCTGAAAAGGCAGCCTAATTCTAGAAGGCCACATTCCCCAAGTTAAAAATGGTTCTAAGAAGAAAAAAAATGTATGTATGGGTGCTAGTATTAAAGAGCATGCGCTTGGTTCATGCATGTATGTATGTTTAGTGATGTGCTCCACATAGGACACTAGTGCACCAGCACTGCACTCTTCAGTGAATTTTTTTTGTAGATTAGGTTATATGTTTCTCAGAATTTTTTTTCTTCAAAAGTAACAGCATCTTGTTAAAGTCAAGTTTCATGTTAATTGTACTTAAAGAAAACGTAAAGAAAGTTTTGAACCATATTTCACACAATTTCTTTTAAAATCACAAAACGTTCAAGTCTACAGCTTTCAAAACATCTGAAATAGGTGTCTTTTTATGACTTGTTGCATCTGTTCTTTGATGATATCACAAACAAAACAGCTCTATGCGTTTCCAGTTAAACCAGTGGTCTTCAAATTTTTTATGCCAAGGCCCCCCTGAGCAAACAATAAATTGTTCGGGACCTCCCGCCCTGCACCTCTGTGTTGGTTGGTGTTTTTTTTTTATTTATCTATAGCTGCGAAATGTGTGATGTCCATACACAAGCACACTGGATTGTTTTGTATATGAGACTCTGACGAGCATGCCAATCAAAGAAGTTGCCTCACATCGTAAATCCACAAGGCCAGTGGTCTTCAAACTTTTTTTTTTTGCCAAAATTGCCAAAATTTGGGCAGGCCAGGCCCCCAAAAAAATGGCAAATGGACAGTATGTATTGTGCACCGTCACTGCACCCTACTCCCAGTATAGTCCCTGGGCTCCCCCACCTGCTCCCATCACAGTGGCGGGGCTCCCTCATCCCACTCCTACCCAGTCCCTGGGCTCTTCCCCACACAATCACACACTCTGGGCTCTCCCCACCCTGCTCCCACCACTATCCCATGGTCCCCGCCCATCCTGCTCCCACCACAGTCCCTGGGCTCCCCCATCCTGTTCCCAACACAGTCTGAGAGCCAGTGGCGGCAGGTGAATTTTTTAAGTGGTGGGCTTAACTATTTCCCCCAAAAATGCCATAGCGACTGAGCGCAGTGAGGGATTCCGAACCAATCAAGGAGGGGTTTGGAGGGTGGGGTTTCCCCCGTGAATTATTTAAAAAATAATGGGTTCAAATGTTGCATTGTTGTTGAGCATTCTTTAAAAAGAAATGGGTAAATATCCAAACAGTTTGCAATCTGCTGCGGGGGCCCAGGGGGCAGGACATGTTTTACTGGTCATCTATGATAGATGTCCAGCAAAAATATACCATCTCTGTCCCTGAGCCCCACTAGGCCTAACACAATCAACATGGTTATGTGTGTATGCAAGGTGCTGGGGTGCCAGGGGGGAAAGCATGGTATTATTGACTGGACATCTATGATAGAAATCCAGTAAAAAAAATACCATCCCTGTCCCCTGGGCTCCACAGTGCATCAGAAGGAGAGCTGATTTTGGCAGGTGGGTAGGGGAATTGTGCAACAAAGGCATTTAGGCATTTTTAAAATGCCTTTGTTGTACAACCCTCCTCCCATCTATCCACCACTTGCCAAAATCAGCTCAACGGACCAAAACAAATTAACACACACACATTCATACAGCAATCACTCTATCATTCACACAAGTATCCATCACCATACACTCACACATACCACAAGCATTCATGCATCCATACACATTTTGCAATAAAAAAAATGAACATAAACATACCTTCTGCATTGGCCTGCATGTGGGTGCTGAAACGCCCCGCTCCAGGTTGCTCTGTCCGTATGTGCGAGGAGGCGCAGGAGCTCCCCCTCACACATACATGCAGTGACCCAGCCAGCATTTCCAATGAGCTATGCAATGCTGGCAAAGCAAAACGCCCCAGCCTTGCATGGCTCAGTGAGCATGTGCGGCTGGGGAACTGAACTGAAAAAGGGAAATAGGGTTTCCCTTTGACAGTTCAGCCAGCCCAGGAGCACTCCCTCAGCTGCAAAAAGCAGCTAAGGGAGTGCTCATTGTTTCACTGGGCTGGCTCCTTAGCTCCTCCATAATGGGTGAGGGAGCCACTGGGTGGGCGCCCCCTTGCCATTATGGATGAGCCGCCAGGCTTGGACTGGCCTATAGGGCGATGCCTGTACCAAAAATACAAAATGCTAGTGTGGGCCAGTCAAAATGTGCCACCTTTTTGGCTAATGTGGGCCAGTTTGATGAGTTACTTCACTATGCAGTTAGTCATTTTGACCATTGTTGCTGAATAAATATTCTATAAATATCACAATGTACTTACATTTTAACACAAATCACCCCCTTGGGTACTATTCAAAGTCTGTGAATGAATATCCATTTACAACTGTGGGTCACTTTTTCACGGGTGCCTGAGACAGTGTCATGCTTCAGCCCGACCACGTGAGCCACCCCTGCCCATTTCTTTCAATCTAAAAATATATATATATATTTTTTTTCTTTTCTTTTTACATGCTGAGCTCTCAAGACCCCCAGGGATGCCGCCACTGCCCCGCGCGGGGCCGCGACCCACAGTTTGAATACCACTGGGTTAAACCCTTCCTCAGTGAGTTATACATTCACCAACGTTGTGTATATATCTGATCTGTAAATGTATAACAATAGTGCACTGTCATTTCTACCATATACATCAAAATTTGGTATGTGTGTCACAATGTAGTTGATAGGGTGCTCATCCTACATCCTTTGTGCTGCAAAAATAATCTTCTGTGGACAAATAATTCCCACCTCATCTCTGTTCCCAAATCCTACAAGAGACTCAGATGTAATTAAATAACCATAAACTGCAAAATTCCAATCCTGCGCATGCTACAATGTTAGTATTCTTTACATTAAGATTGCTGGAGTTTTTAGGGACAATAAATAACGTTATAGTCTCTTTGTAGGAAACCCAACACCATTTCCCAGTCATTAGTAAATGTTTATTGATTCCCCTGTACAGCCTACAAACCCATTCTAATGCCACAAAATTCCAAACTTTGTAAATCCAGTCTGTAAGAAGAGGTGGGTCTGTCGTTTTCCACTTCTGGGCTATCACCAGCAAGGCCGCTAGTCGTAAAATAACTTGTGCTTTCAAAATGGACTTTGCTTCTGTCCAAAGTTCTCCTCAAACATCACCAAGAGACATGACCTCATAGAACACGGTCTTTGAGAGGGGAACATTTCTACCATTGATTTATTGACTTTGTCCCATTACTGCTTCAGCCCCAGGCATTCCCACCATATATGTTTCCAATCTCTGCATATTAGGAATTGCTTGAACGAGTTGCAAATGTCCGTATTCGGTGTTGGATTTATGTCAGACTATTACTCTGTTCTTTAGGTTTTATATATTCACAGCACATAAGGAGCGGGTGGTGGGGGAAGTTGTGGGCCGGTGTTTTTAGAAGTTGAATAAAGAAATGCTAATAAAAAAAAGTTAAAAAAATATTGCTGGAGTTCAAATGTTATTCTATAGGTGGACTAACAACCCTATACACTCTGTCAGTGAACTGCTCTGATAGTGTCATGTCCTTTCTATATGAAGCAAAAATAAGTATGAACTTACTCGAAGATCATATTTCACTCAGGAGTGGATATAATTATGTTAATCAAAAAATTGAATTACAGTACTATCTCTCATGAGATCAACTTGATTGCAACTAAATGCATTTACTCGTCAAGCTTAGACCTTCTACAGTCGTGCTTGTCAACATTACGAATCAAGCAGAGTGCAGTAAATGGTGCTGTACTAAGAGGGAAGTAACCAAGAAACATTTAGGAAAATACGCGAGTGACGTTCATGTGCCATTTATGTAGTTTCTTTCTCTGCGAGATGGGGAACATCTTAAACTGTGTACGAAGCATACACGGGCTAAAAGGTTTATGGAGGTGTGTTCTTTTAACACTTCCCAGATCTCCATTTTAGTTAAGAATGTATCTATATGTATATTAAACATACATCTGTTGTAAAACTGTCTAATGTTAAAGATTCTCAGAGGAAATATCTCTGTTCTTGATCACACTGCTATAATAATGAATGTCACTTCCTGTACTTTAAAGACAAACAACATTCAATGAATATTGCAAAGGCTGATACATTTTGACAATATATCCAAACATATGTGACGCGTCCAGACAAGTTACTCTAATGATAGTTAACATCATATTACCAGTCACTTACATAGAACTGCAATATACTAGCTTATATGCCACCATGAAACATTTTTTTAAAAAATACAATCTTTCCAATCCAACATTGATTTATTGTGACCATTAATGAAATGGAACAATTCGTATCCAAAACAGTTCAAATAAAAAAAAAATCCCTTAGGGTGCATAGACATAAGTCTTTCAATCCAAATGGCTTCCCTTTGTTGTACATTTATGCATTATGCTCCCACCTCTTTTGGGACTCAATACCACTACTAAAATGGCAAATTAAATGTTAACTATGCCACTGTATGGTTTTGTTCAACAAAAAGAAGAGCAATTGGTATGTACCTTATTTTTAATCTAATGTTTGACTTGTGTTCCCTCCACCTACTTTTAACATTTCTTGAAGTTAAACCCACATAGTATATCCCCCATGGGGATCAGGCACCATAAATGATATTACTAGAATCACATGTGGCATAATGCTTTAGACTGATTTTTTGCATTTTAAGCGGATGATGTATGTATACTGTCACCCTTTATTAAGTTATTGCAATGCTGGCGATAGCTGCAAAAGAATAATCCTCACATGGGTGATCGTTTACTGCTGTCCTGTTCATCCTGAATTCTACTCTTACCAACATATTTCTCAATGCTCCTTTGTTCAGATTTGCAAAAGTTGGAATTTCTTTGAACAGTTTGTGTTGTTCAAAGAACTTCCAACTTTTTCCAGTACAGTTTATTTGTTGTTTTGTCATAATGAAATATTGTCAATTTTTTCTAATAATTGCTTGGATCTTGGAGCTCTGTCTAGAATAAGTATCTACGGAAAACAAAGAAGGTGACTGATGCACCATTTTCAGTTTTTTCATTTAACCCGTCCATTGAAGAAACTTTCCTTACTGTCTGTTCTGGTTCATGTTCATCATAGCCCCTTTTCTGAAATTTTGAAGCCTTTCGCTCTAAAGAACTACCTGCATGGAAGTCCTTCACTTGTAGATTTTGGATGAAAACTGTCTACATGAAATAGATTGACCTCTTTCTTTAATATTCATTTGTACGTCCAAAAAATGAATACAGAATTGACTTAAATCAAAAGTACAATAAATGAGATCATGAATGTTGCTTGCATATGCAAACAAATCTTGTAGTTCCTTAATGGGACCTTTCCAGATCCCTAAAAAATCAATTATATGTCACTTAATGTTTTCAAACACTGTTTCCAATGAAAAACTTCCAGAAAAGAAAACCTTTCTAAATGATACATAAAAACATTGGCATGTATCAGAGCTATACTTGCTCCCATGGACATTCCAGATATTTGGAGATTTATTATTCATCAAAGCTAAAGAAATTGTTCTGCAAATTAATTCAAATAGGGTAATTAAAACACCTTGCTAGCATCCACTTGATCATATCGGTGCAAAAACTGCTCAACTATTTCTAATCCATTGCCATCAAAGATAGAAGTGTATAGGGTCACAACATGCACTGTGAACAAAATGTCTGTATCCGGGTTCACATGTTAATTTGCTAATATATTCACAAATGAATTCTCATCCTTAGGAAATGTCTAAGGAATAGTTGTACGAATGCCATCAATATATTGAGACCGAGGTTCTATGATGCTGTTCATAGCCGAAATTAGTGGTTGTCCTGGTGGATTGACCATTGATTTGGCTATTTAGGGAGGTTGTAGAAAACTGGAACAATCGGGTAATTATTTGGAAATGATCGTTTAGTGTTCTTTGAAATTCACTCTTTGTCTAAGGCATCTTGAAGAACACGCTCGATCAATTTAATCATTTTGGGTGTTGGATCATAATTTATTTTTAAACATGTGTTCTCATCAGATAATTGTGAAAAACATTCATGTTGGTAATCTTCTCTGTTCATGATAACTGTTGCTCTCCCATTATCTGTAATTTTAATGATAATTTTTCATTTATTTGCTAAATCCTGTCGCTGTTTTAGCTTATAACCTGAAATGTTCCTGGAGTTGTTCCTATGGAAATGTAGCTTCTTGAAATCTGCCATGCTGTGTTTAATGAAATGTTCCAAAGCTGAATTCATAACATTTGGGTGAAAAGTACTTTTTGGATGAAATTCCCTATAGTCTGGATAATTTTTTCCATGAATTCGGTTGTTGTCAATGTGTCCGAAATGTTTTTCAATTGCATCTTCCACGTTAACCTACGTAAGTCTATTTGTTCCTCTAAAAGGATTGAATTAGAGGTGGAAACGAAGGGTGCATCTTTTGCAATACTCTTTTTTGAGTGGAATTTAAGAATACTCAACGTAGATTTGCAATCAGAGCCCCGTCTGTAGGGTCTTTCTGGGTTGATTTTTTTGGTACAACGTCCTTTCATCGTGGGATGTTTTTCACGGGGGGGTTTTACCGTGATTTTTTAACCAAAAAAACTCATCGAATGTTTAGGGGGGTTAATGAAATATATGTATGGGGTGTGGGTGTTCAAGAATAGACAAATATTTAAATGTGATGGGGGGCTTTGTGGGCAACCCCCAAAAATAAAATAATAAAATTGGATTATTTTTTTTTCTTTAAAAAATCAGCTTTAAAAACCCCCACGAAAAAACATCCCATGATGGAATGACATGGAACCGATTTTTTAGAGATCAGCCTGTCAAAAGCAACAAGGGACTTTAATAGCCCGCCCCTCAAGAACAGGCTACAATGTACAAAGACATACAATGCACAGCAGTTTTGTTCAACCCCAGTGTGGAGCTCAGCTGCAGACACAGAGAGCATTCGACACAGGAAATCCAAACTCTGGTTGATGACCCGAGCAGAAGAGGAACCAAGCATGCCGGTGGTCAGCCGTGTGAGACCTTCACAGGATTTTGCAGTAGCAGACCTGTGCATGATACCAAGGGTAAGAATCGGGAAGCCCAGCAGCTGGAGATGGCTCAGAGCCACAGAAGCAGATGAGGAAAGCCGAGACAGCCGAGAAGTCAGACTGCCATTCCTGGAAGCCCTGGTGATGTACCGAAACCCAAAAGCAGGTAAAGGGTGGTAAGGGAGACCCGAAGGGGGCACAGGGTTGCAAGCAGGAGGCATGAAGGCAATCCTTAACTGGATCCATTCTAGGCATAGTGCTGACAGATTCCCAAAGGGTCGAGAGTGTATTTTCCAACCTCCTCCTCCTCATAAGAGTGGGGAAGAGAATCCCACCGGACACCAGGGAAGGGACTGGGACCCATTCCACATCAACAGTGGCGAAGGGACGCCCACTAGCAACAAGGGAAGGGTCTTGGTCCTGATCCACCATAACAGTGGGGAAGAGGAGCCCATTGGCCATACAAGAAGGGTCATGGACCCCAACAGAAGTAAACCAAAGAAACATGGAAGTCCTCCTCATTATAGTGGCAGAGATAAGCCCACTACTTACAAGAGAAGCAACTAGGACCCCAATGTGAATGAGCAAAACTCTCGAGGGACTCTTCCTCATCACAGTGGTCAAGAGGAGACCACTAGAGGCCAGAGAAGGGTCTGGGATCCTGAAACGATTTGGGATATTGTTGAAAACAAGTTACACTGAAAAGCTGGAAGCAGTGAGAAATAACTGTATCAAGGAATACCAGGAGAAGGGAATCCGTCTACTGGTACCAAACCAGAGGTTTAGATAGAAACACCAGGGGAAGGGAATTATTCCTCCTGGCCTTGTGTTGAACTGTACCAAAGAAGACCAAGAGAAAGGAAACATTCTCTCTGTCCTGAACTGAGAGTTGAGGTGAAGAAACCATGGGAAGGGAGTCATTCCCCATCCTTGTTGTGAATTGTGCCAAGCGGGGAAGGGAGTCATTCCCCCTGGTTTTATGGGAAATTGTACAGATCCACGCAAGGAGAAGGGAGTCAGTCTCTGAGAGTGAGCATTTTTTAAATACTAACTGAAACCCTCAATCTAGGAGACGGGAGTCCTTCCTCCTGGTATGTTTGCTTTGAGATAACATTGTTTTGACCCCATCCAAGAAGCAGGAGAAGGGAGCCATTCTTCTTAAAGAAATAACTTTCTGTTAGTTTACCTTTTTAGTTGTAGTGTGAGGGACAGAAGTAGGTTGTGACATAGGGAGGTGGATTTTTCTTTGACAGCCGTTCTGACAGACTCTTTAGTATTAGTATTGAGGAAGGGAAACCCCTCTTGTAAGTTAGGGATAGTAAGAATCTTTTTCACCTAAAGAAAAAAAGTCTATAATCAAGACCATGCCACCTTTGTGCCAGCGTCTTTCTTCAGCACCCTTACAGTATGTACTACGCTATTTATTAACTTGTAATGTATACATCAATCTTTTATGTAGTCCTTGTTTAGCTTTCAAAATAAACATTGACTACTACTGAACTGATGAACATTTCTGCAGCAAGACCTTCTTGTATAGGATTTCACCCTGGGTAGGCGTACCTCCTTGGCAGTGGCCTTTTGCTTGGCTTTGCCTGTATCCTGTTGCTTCTGGCTGTCCAGTTGTTGTCAGCCCACACTGCTGTGTTACTGCTGCTTTTTATTACAGTAGCGCAGCTGCACCATGTCATGCAGACTGACTGGAACAGCCTGCAGGGATGGCCAACATGAGCACCCAGCATAGCCACCTTCCAACTCATTGTTAGTCATGAAAATTGATAACAAGCAGTGCCACACCAGTGTGTATGATCAGGATTATGAAGCAGAATGAGCCAGCCTACCTCCCCACCCTCCCCCACACAAATTAAGAACTGAGATCAAAGCTCTTCCTCCTCTTTTCCACTAAAATGTCAGAAGAAGTTGTACTTGGTGTAGATTGTCTAGGACGAGTAACCGTTTGTTTATCATGTACCTGTTGCCAAGTGTACACTATGTCGTATTTAGTGAACCTCTATGAAATTAACCCTCTTTAGTACTTTGCAATAATCCTCACCTTTAGAATTAATGTTTTCAAGAGTTGATGTTAATTCTTCCTTTGTAAATAACCCAGATACATTATTTTTAAGTGTTTGAATTTCAATATCTATTCTATGAAGACTATTTGCAAGTTCTTCTATAGTTAAACAAATTAAATCCAGTGAGCATTTATTTACTCACTGATAACATTTCTTAAGGAACTTTGGGTTACCATTGCATAAGGACGGTTTCAAATTAACACTCAAACCAAGTATTTTGTGAAGTATAATATTGACCTAAAAGAGAGGCCTGGGGATTCTGGTTTATCTATGAATTGGGTATTCCAATTGTTTGTTAAGTTGTTGTGGAGTTTCTTTGGAGCTTAACACCTGTTCTTTGGATTTAATCAAACTTGAACTTCAGGTAGCTTCTTCCAATGGAAATTCACAACTTTCTGCTTTTTATCTGTAAGTGATTCAATCTTTGAAAAAGACATCCTATATCTCTGCTGTGTTCCAGGCCAAATGTGTACAAACATGGATTGCCAAAATATACTCAAGCAGGCCTCCCTCCCCAAGTTATATATGTTTCTATGAATTCAAAAAAATGCAATTATGTATTGGTGCTAGTACTTAAGAACCTGCACTTTGTTCATTTTTTTTTAAACACTTTTTTTTGGCATTTGGGTAAATTTGCATTACAAAACTGCATTTAGTGGAGGTACTCGTTAGCCGTGTAGAGTGAGAAATTAACAGGTAACAACAAAAGTAACAACAAGAATGCACAGTCTCTTTGTGTGGGTGTCATTGTTCAGCTCGTATTCCAGAGGGAAGGAGTGTGAAGGCAGAGTTCGAGGGCTTACGAATGATCGAGGTTCAGGTCCTGTGTGGTTCAATATTTGTATAATGTTAGGGTGGGCAGGCACCTCAGGGAGGCTTGAAGTCTGCGGAGAAGGGTATGTCGCGGAGGAGGGCCCTCCACGCTTCAAGGGTGTTGTTTACGTCGGCTACTCCAGTGTTAGCTCCATCCTGCCAGGCTCTGGTCTCGGCTGTGGTTCAACGCTCTAGTTCTCTGAGCCAGTGTTCATATCTCGGGCCTGGTTTCGACTTCCAAGCCATAGCTATGGATATTTTGGCTAGGATGCAGGAAATGTCCATCAGCTTGACCACGTGTTTGATCTTGCTCATTCTGGGGTATGCTCCGAGCAGGCATTCCTTGGGGTCCGAGTTGTATCTGGTAATGCCAGCTTCCGTGCAAGTTTGCTTTATTTTGGACCAGAATTGCGACACCTTATTACAGGACCAGAACATGTGTAGTAGGTCAGCTGCATTGGTGCCGCACCAAGGGCAGTTTGATGATGTCTTTTTGTTAAAGCTGGCAACTCTCTTCGGGGTCATGTATGTTCTGTAGAGAACATTGAGTTGGATTTGTCGGAATCTGGTGTTCCTGGAGACCTCCTTGGGGTAAAGTAATACTCTCTCCCATTCAGTGTCCGTGAGCGTGATCTGGAGGTCAAGTTCCCATCTTTCTTTTAGTGCTGCACTTTTAGGGTTGGGTCTGTCTATTAGGCGGCCGTAGAGACGGGTTATCGGTTTCCAGCCGTCTGAGAGTTCGTGCATCCCGTTGAGCAGGGGGTTGGGGTTGGGTTCTTCCACCCATTCAGGCCATTTTGTTTTCGCAACCTGTCTGAGACGATGATACCACAGGAATTGGCCTCTGTTTAGTTCCTCCGACTCCAGGATTGCTTCGAATTCTCTGAATTTGGCGTCTTCGTACATATCGCCCCAAGTGTAAATCCCAGCGCGCTCCTAATTTCTTGCCACCCTGAGGTCTGTTATGGTTTGGCATGTGTCCACAAGGATGGGAGTGTCAGGAGAATACGGGTGAGTCATTTGAAGGATGGAGCAAGTTCTAGTCCAAATTTGTCTACCCAGCTGCACAATCATAGGGACCTCTCGTGTTTGTTTCAGTGGGTTCCAGAGTGATTCCTTGGGAAACAGGTTGGAAGGTATTAGCCTTAGTAGTTCTGATTCCGCATTTGGGTCATCGTGGAGCCACTTTGTGACATGGCTGAGCTGGGCTGCTAAGTAATACATGTGTAGGTCCGGGAGCTGCACCCCCCCCACCTTGTGTCGCAACGTGAGGATCTGTAGGGGTAGCTTGTGTCTAGCTGGGCCCCATAGGAAGTCTCTGATTAGCGAATCCAGTTTTCTGAAGAAGGATATAGGGATGTAGTGACAGACATTTGTAAAGTAGTAAAGGAATCTCGGTAGGATAATCATTTTCACGATTGCTGCTCTACCCATCATGGCAAGTGGGAACTTTGACCAGAGCTTCATGGAGTTGCGGAGTGCTTTTGCTGCTCTTTCAGTGTTGTGGTCGTGGGTGAGTTCCGGGGTATGCGTTATGTTGATTCCCAGGTAGCGGAACATTCCTGGTTGCCATTTTATCCCCACCACCGGCAAATCTTCCTTAGTTGTCTTGTTGAGTTTGGCTAGCGGGAATGCACAGGATTTTGATCTGCTAAATTTGATTCCGGAATACCGGGCATAATTGTCCAGGACATCGAGCAGAACCTGCGCGTTCATTTGTGGGTTCTTTAGGTATAGGAGTACGTCGTCTGCGTATAAGGAAATTATGAAGTGCCTGTTGCCCAGCTTTATACCTGCATCGAAGAACTGTTTCCTGCAGTAGATAGCGATCGGCTCCAGTCCCAGGACGTACAACATGGGTGATAGCGGACAGCCCTGTCTGGTGCCTCTTTGTATCGCCCAGGCCTCAGATATTATTCGTCCGGTCTTCACTCTGGCCCTGGGTGAGCTATAAAGGACCCTGACCCATCTCACAAAGCCTTCTCCAAACCCAAACTCTCTCAACACCTCGATTAACCACTCCCAGAAGATGGAATCGAAGGCCTTGACGGCATCTAGTGAGAGTACCGCCAGATCCTCGGTGCTCTCTTGGGTTTCAGCTATGACGTGTTGTAGCCTTCTTAGGTTGGCCGTGGTGTTGCGTCCCGGGATGAACCCGTTTTGGTCCTCATGTACAAAGGTTCCAATCACCCTTGCGAGGCTCTTAGCCAGAATGGTGGTCAAAATCTTGGCGTCGTAATTCAGCATCGCTAACGGGCGATAGGAATCGCAGCGTTCGGGTGGCTTGTTTGGTTTGAGCATAGGGATTATGATGGTTTCCTTCATGGTGCAGGGGAGAATTCCATCTTCATATGCCTCCGTGTAGACCCCCAGTAGTATTGGAGTGATGGTGGCTTTGTAGGTTTTGTAGAACTCGGGCGGGAGTCCATCGCTCCCCGGGGACTTGCTGGTGGCTAGAGATCTGATCGCGTCCTTGATGTCGTCAGCGGTGATCTCAGTGTCTAGTGCTGCGTGCTGTTCTTCGGTCAGTTTTGGGAGTCCGATCTTGTCTAGGGTGGCTCTGATGTCTTCTCTGGGTACTTGCTTATCGTGGGAGTAGAGCTCAGAGTAGAATTCTGCGAAAGCGGTGTTAATGTCAAGTTGTGATTTATGTATAACTCCACGTTCATCCTGTCCTGGATCTCAGTGAGGGAGTGCCTTGGGTGTTCTCGTTTGCACAACCATGCTAGTAGTCTACCTGGTTTATCAGCCTCTTTGTGTGCTTTGGTGGTGTTGGTTGCAAAGTCGAATTTCGCCAGTCTGTCCCAAGCCATTCGACAGTCATCTCGGAGCCCCCGCAGGGTTTCCTCCTTTTCAGCAGCGGTGTCTAATTGGGACTCAAGGCGTGTTATCTCTGCTTCGTATTCTTCCAGTGTTTCCTTCAGGTGTCTACGAATGCCTCCCGCTCCAGAAATGGCTTCGCCCCGTGTTACCACCTTCATCGCCTCCCATAGCGTACTCCAGCTCGATACGGACCCCTTGTTGTTGTCAATGTAGTCTTCGAGCTTAGTGCCTAGATCTTCCTTGAACTCTTGATCGGTGAGTGCCATGGGGGACAGTCTACATGTCAGAATCAGGGGCCTGGGGTCGTTCAACCTCCACTGCATAACCAGCGGTGAATGGTCAGATATCGATCTGCCTAGTTATGTGGTGTCATCCACCAGTGCAGCTTGTTCCCTGTCAATGAAGAGGTAGTCGATCCTTGTGTGAACCTTGTGCGGGGCAGAGTAGTAGGAGTAGCTCCTTTCTTCTGGGTGTTGCTCTCTCCATATGTCCACCAGGTCTAAGTGTTCCAAGGCGTTGTTGAGAGCCGTGGCGGCGGCGTTACGTGGTTGTTGGAGGGGCGCCGACCTGTCCATCTCGCCATTTCTGGCGCAGTTGAAGTCACCTCCCCAAATGAAGGTGCCCTCTCTATGGTGGGCTATTCTAGAGCACAATATTGAGATATGCGATGGTGTCCCGTGTTGCGGGAAGTAGGAGTTGACCAGGCAAATTGCTGTGTGTTCAATGGTCCCCCACAGTATCAGGTATCTGCCCTCTTTGTCAGCTTCCGACCCCAGTAGGCGAAACGGAACGCTTGGGTTCAGCCATGTGAAGACTCCACGTGCGTATTTGGAGTATGATGCTCCCTTTCCAATGCCTCCCCATCTCTCAGCCAGTTTGGAGGAGGATTCCGCCATCAGGTGGGTTTCTTGGAGCATTGCTATAGAGATCTTCTTTCTGCGGAGGTAGGAATGAATACGATTTCTCCTCAGGTAGGAGTTCATCCCGCGCACGTTCCACGTCAGTATCTTTAGTTGTGATGTCATTTGGATGTGTGGGTGCTCTTTCTTATCCCCTCCCCAGAGGGTCTGCCCAGAAGGATAGGTTTCCTGATGAGGAGATTCGGCGTTTGGCCCTCATTCTTGCCTAACGTTAAGTACTGTGTCAGTTTCTTCTGTTGTCCGCTCAAGTGTGATGATGTGGAGACTGTGCATCTAACATAACAGATAACATAACTGTAACTGGTGCGCCTAGCGACTGCATTCACTTTGCTGTGCTCAGGCCCTCTCGCACCGTCGGGACCCATCCGGGCGTCGGGTTCGAGTGGGGTCGGTCAGGCAACTGGCCTGTCCTGGTCTGTTCGCGGGGGGAAGTCCTGAGTCCGGTGTGGGGCCAAGCGAGAGCCGCGTTTATCTAGCAAACTTTAGTGTAGATTGCTTCCGCACTAAGAAGTGCATGTGTTTATGGCGGGATCCTGCGTCGGCGGTCATGTATGTGACCTGCTGCATAGCTTCGGTCATCTGTCTCTGGGATGGGTGTCTGTGCCTTGGGCTAAGTTGTTGTCCTCCATCCACATGTTGGCGGCCTCTGGGGTCTCCAGGAAAATCGAGCGGCCCTTGAAGATGACTTTTAGTCTGGAAGGGTAGAGCAGCATATATTTTAAATTTAGTTGCCGCAACCTGGCTTTGATTGGAACAAATGAGTTTCTCTCTCTTTGCACTTTTGGGGTGTAGTCCGGGTAGACGGATATTTTTGAGTTGCCGCGTTCGAATGGGCCAGTCTCCCAGGAGTGTCTGAGAATGACTTCTCTGTCCTGGAAGTTAAGTATTTTGGCTATTATTGGGCGAGGGTGCGAGCCCGGAGGGGGTCTTTTTTGGAGGGACCTGTGTGCCCTCTCGACAGCGAAACCTTGCGTGAGTTTGCCTGCGCCCACCTCTTGTTGTAGTAGAGTCTCTATATATGCAGTGGGGTTCGGGCCCTCATCTCCTTCGGGGATTCCGAGTATCCTGATGTTGCCCCTTATGGCACACCCCTCTGCCTCCTCAGCCCTCGCCTCGAGAAAAGCCACCTTCCTTTCGAGGTCTGTCACCTTAGCCTTCAGCTCCACAGTGTTTTCTGTGGTCTCTTTGATGGTCGCCTCGGAGGTGGCGACCCGGTCCTTTAAATTCCTGGCATCCTGTCTCACAAGTTGAATGTCTGACCTGAATTCGTCAATTTTGGTGTCAATGAAAGTGCGCAGGGATGCTATGGCCTCCAGCACTTGTGTTTGGCTTTCGGTGGGGTCCGCGTTTTTTGGTTTTGTAGGATCGGGGCTGGGGGGGTGCTGGTCAGCCGAGGTTCTAGCTTTTGTGGAGACATAACTGTCCATCGTGGCGGGTTTTGGTTTGCCTCTGGCAGACATGACGGGTCTCTGGGGACGTTGGTTGGGCGATGCTGCCGTAATGATACGTTGGGTGGTAGTGGCCCTCAAGATGTAGGGGTAATATGGTCCTCACGGGTAGCGTGGGGTGGGTTGATGGTGTTGGTAGTCTCATTGGGAGATCGGGGGGGCTGAGCGACGTTGGGTTCAGAGCTCAGAGCGATGGATGCTGGTGCCTCTGTGGGGTTTAGAGGGGCCCCCCCTGTCTCCTCACCTCATGGGCTTCGTTACTCCCGGCGGCGATCTGGGTGTTCCTGTCGTCGCCCGTTCCGCGGGAGCAGTTCCAGCACCTGTTGGCTGCGGCTCGCTGCGTCCTGCGTGTCGGAGGGGCCGCAAGCGCTCAGTGCGTGGCTTCGAGGCTGTGTGGGAGTATGTCCCCCAGGGTCGCATCCGCTGATGACCCGCTCCTCCGTGTGCTGGGCTTCGCGACAGCGGCACGCCGTGGCAACTTCGGCCGCGTTAGAGCAACGCGGGGGCCGCCATCTTGAGCGCAGGCGAAGGTGGAGAGGGGGAGGGTTCGTGCAGGGCAGAATTATGCTTTCCTGGCTCCGTTTCTTCTCGGGATTGTTGTCGCCGCTCGACGGCATTTTCCGCCGTTTTGTGCCTGAGTTAGTGGCCCGGAGGCGAGCTGCATGCGGTCAGACGAGGATCGAAACGCGGCGTCTCGGCCCGAGCTCGGTGCCTTAGCCTCCTACCACCATGAGCTCCAGACCACGCCCCCCCGAACCTGCACTTTGTTCATGTATGTACATTTAGTAAATACCCCCCCAGAGGACACTGGTGGACCAGTAGTGAACTCTTAAATGGAGTGACACCCTCATCAATTTTCTTTGTTCATCAGGTCAAATGTTTCTCCCAAAAAAAATGTATCTCAAAAGTAACTGAATTTTACTATTTTTAATGAAACTTAAAGTCGTATTTTCATTGTATTAGAGAAAACGTAAAGTAGGTTTTACAACATATTTCACAAAATTGCTCTTAAAATTACAAAACTTTCAGGTCTATAAATTTAAAAACATCTCCAATAAGTATCCTATTATGACCTGTTGCTTCTGTTAGTTGATGATATCACAGAAAAACAGCTCTACGTGTTTGGGATTAAAGCCTTCCTCAGGAGCTGGCATTCATCAATTTTGTGTCTATATTGTATCTGTAAATGTCAAGGATTCTTGGTATATGTGTCTAACTATAGTTTGTGTAATGGTCACCCTATATCTTTTGTGCTGCAAAATAATCTTCTATGGGCAAATAATTCCCACCTCTTCTCCGTTCCCAACACTTTAGACAAGAGACTAATTAAATAACCATAAACCTTCAAATTAAAATCAGGATTTTTTTAAAAATGTTATTCTTTAATGTTAGTATAATTTACCTTGAGATTACACGAGATTACTGGAGTTGAAATATTCTTGTATAAGTGGAGTAACAATTCTACCCACTCTTACAATGAACTGTTCTGATAGTATAATGCCCTTCCTATATGAAGAATCAATAAGTATGATCTGACTTAAAGATCATCTTTCACTTATGTGTGGTTAAAATTATGTTAACCAAAAAAATGCTTATAGTAATATCTCTCATGAGATCAATTTGATTGCAAGTAAATGCACTTACTCATCAAGCTAAAACCTTCCCCACTCGTGCATGTCAACATGACAAATCAAAAGGAGTGCTGTATACAGTGCTTTCCTAATACGGAAGTAACTCAGAACCGGTTTTGGAAGAAATGGAAGTGAAGTTGTGTGCCATTTGTGTAGTTTCTGTCTCTTCTAGATGCCCAACATCTTAAAATGTGTACAAAGCATACACAGACTTGAAAGTTTGTTCTTTTAACACTTTCCAGATCTACACTTTAGTTAGCTATTGTGCCATATGTATACTATATCAAAAATCTGTTATGATATTACCTAATGTTAATATGTTGAAGGGTCTCTGAGAAATGTCTCTGTGCTTGATCACAATGCTATGTTAATAAATGTTGCTTCCTGTAAGATGAGGATAACCTATTACAATGAATATTCATGATGCAGATACAATTTGACAATATTTCCAAAGATATGTAACATGTCCAGACAAGCATTTATTCAAAGATAACTAGCATCCTATCATAAATGGATGTACACGATTTGGCCGTGGCAGAGTTCTTCACGGCCGAATTGACTGTGGTCAATTTTGCCACAAAGACCATTTTGCTGCGGCCAAATAGGGCAAAACTTTAACCCCCCCCATTGCCCCAATACATCCCCCCACCGACCCCTACTTACCTTTTTGACATACGCTTTTCTTCTGACCCTGCAGCATCAGATCCGTCCCTCCAACGCAGGTTGGATCCAATGTTGCAGGGTCCCCTTTTCTTCTTTTTTTTGTTTTTTCCTGTCCCCCGCCTCCAAACCTCCAGAAGCGGGGGACACCCTTGCTACCCCCAAGGCCATCACTACCAAACATGGGGAATGGGGGACACCCCCGCAACTCCCACTCCCCATGTTTGGTAGTGATTACCCAATTTGATCATTTTGAATCGATCCAATGGTACTGGCCAAATTCAGCCAGATGTACCACACGATCAATTCAAAAATCACTTCCAAAGAGCTTCAAAATATTAGCTCATGTGACTGATGAAACATTTCCTTTATTACAATCGTTCAAATCCAGTAGTGATTTATCATGACAATTTATGAAGTGAAAAATGTATAATCAGCACAACTTAAATCAAAATCTCTATTCATTCCCTTAGGGTAAATACACATGACTCTTTCCGTCCAAATGGTTTGCCTTTGCTGTAATCGCAGTGCTATGCTCCCGCCTCTTTTGGGACTCTGTACCACTTCTAAAATGACACGTTTTAACTGGGCCACTACATGCTCCCATGCAACAAAATTAAGAGCAACTGTTACTCACATGTTTTACTTGTTTCCTTCCATCTACTTTTACATTTTCTTGATGCTAAACTCATATAGTACATCGCGCATGGGCATTGGCTACCGTGAATGACAGTACTAGAATCACATGCAGCATAATGCGTTAGGCTGATTGTCTGCCTTGTAAACAGATGATGCATACTGTCACCCTTCATTAAGTTAGCACAAGAATGATCCTCGTCTGGATGATGGAATGCGGCTGTCAATGCTCCATTGGTCCAATATGCAAAGGTTAGAAGCTCTTTGAACCGTTTATTGGTTGTTTCGTCATTATCAAATATAGGTAATTGATACTTTCCAAACTGTCTATTCATTAAAGCCCCTTTTCTGAAACTTTGAAATAAGTGCTGGTCCACTACTGTTCTCCAAGGGGGCTGAAGGGGGGTGCATATTATTAAACATGCAAAAGGCAGAAAGTGTTGCGGGGTGATATGAAAGATAAAATATTCAAGTAAGGGAAGTGATCTTGTTTACTAAGTTCCAGTGAAAAGGTATATACATCAGGTAAGCCCAGGGGTAAGTAGGAAGGTACACAGGAGACTTCCACCGCCTTCCAGTCTCACAGTCTGCTTCACTCCAACTGACCTTCATGGAGCTTACAGGGGCACTCACACCACAACATTCCACAGGCATAACATTCCATCAGGCATTCTCTCTGTCAAGCATTCAGGCAGGACCAAAGCAGGGAACACAAGACACAACAGAAAACCATGAATAATACAGGTCCCGGGTGTTGCCTGTACAAAAGCTTGCTTTACTATCCAAAGTCAGGTCCAGAACTATGCAAGCATCCAGTCCATGAAACACCCCCAAGCAGAGCGTGTAAACAATCATTACCAGGTAGCAGAAGCATCCCTGGAGTTGCTTGTGGTCTGGTAAAGAACAGATGGAACTATGCAAATAAGGCTGGACTGTTCCGCCCCTTTTGGGGCAGGAGCACCTGATCTGCATATGGTCTTTTCCCTTGGTACCCCACCTGCTGTGGCTGTTTCACTACATTTGGTGAACAACTTGTTTGCTGCATTTTATGCATTTTATTTAACAGGGTAAGGGATTATATATTTAAGATGTATAGGGGAGTGGAAGCAAAAGGGAGAGATGGGAGTGTGGGAGGGTGGCATTGGGAGCTTATCTATCATAATAAATGCATCAAGAAATGTGGCAAAATGGCCACCACAATGAGATGGGCTTCATCCTTTCCCCTTATGTAATAGCATTGCAGGTGGCCTAGAGGAAGGCCCAGAACAATGTCATTGGTTCAGATTAATTCATAACCTTCCAGCCATCACCTCAATCCTGCCCGGCCCGTATAAGCGTACTCCACAGAATGAAGCCAAAGCCCTAACTGCACTGCTCAGCACGTTTAGATGGTTTACATCCCCCAAAAACAAAAATCTGTATTTATTTATTTTTTATTTATTTACATTTATAGAGCGCACTACAGCCCTCGGGCATTGAGGCACTGTGAAAGGGCATGAATGAAGGCTTCATTCAGGGTTACAAGCATGCGGCCCAAAAAGGTACTTAATGCATAGTGATCAGTTACATAGTGATCAGTTACAGTTTAAATTACAAGGAAACAGACAGTGTGTGCAGCAGCTTACGACTGTACACGGGAAAACATGTCATACAAAGAGCCTAGTTTTGATAGCTTTTCTGAAGGCTGTGTGAGAGTCAATGTGACGTAGTTCCTTTGGGAGAGAGATCCAGAAGGTAGCAGCCATATTTGGGAAGCTTGTGCCTCCCGCCCGCACTCTGTGTGTGATGGGCGCCGTTATTCTGTTGGCGTACGCCTCTCTCGACGGTCTGGAGGTGGAGTGGGGGACAATTCTGTGGGCTAGGTATGGGGGCGCAGCCCGTGAAGGATGTGAAACTGAGTGTGTTCACCTCCTTGGACAAAGGTGGGCGATTTCCCCCATAGAGACACTTCCTTCCCAGATTGCAGCTTAGGGAGAGCTAACAATGTTAGTCGTGGGGGGCGGGGGGGATATATGGAAAGCAAGAAATAATAATATCACAAACAAAGAATACAAGAAAAGTGCAGACAACCTGAGCAAGAAGATAGGTTGGGGAGAGAGAGAAGCAGAAGGATATTATGGACATTTAAAATTAAATGTTGTGTTGTTACTGGATTAAATCGATGGTAAAGAGACTGCATGGAGGAGAACATGGGGTGCAGGGCGGAGGTCATGGGTCAAAGAATGCCATAATATGAGGAAGGGGCACATTTGCACAAATGCAAATCTTGTAGCAGATGGCACAGCTCATTTTTTATTGCGTTTGGTGTTTTGGGGTCATCAAAACACTGATTCCATGTCTTCGAGACACCAGTTACCCAAATGGGGGTTTCTTTTAAAAAGTAGTGTTTTTTTGGTAAGTTATGGCAATAGAAAACAAGAAGCAATGCAACTGCAGAATGCATGGCTGTGTGAAAGCCCATGACTGGAAATCAAGTGTCCCCTTGCCAACCTATGCTGTTAACTGGGAACCTGCAGAAAAATAACAATTATTTGGAAAAGTTGGCAAAAAGGGCAATATTGTTGCCCAATATGTTTTTGCTACTCTTCAACCCGTGGCTTTTGAGGCAACTCATTACAAATTCTGTGGTAAAATACAGTGCCTGAACCCCATTTTTCGCAAATGTTTTCAAAAGAGGGGGCTTGTAGGGTCGGGGTCAAATTGGAGAAATCATGCTTGCTCATTACAGCAAAGGGCCCGTGTTGTGCCCTACCCACTTCAAAGTTCAGCAGTCGTCACTGAACCAACATTTCTGCACAGTTGTGGTTGACAGCTTTCACCCTTCCAGCTGTTCCCACAAATTTCTTTAGCAATGCTTGCATAGGTGTCGCTGGTGGAGCGGGGGGGGGTCGGGCAATTGCCCCCTATTGGCTGCCTTGCCCCCCCTAATTAAGTGACCTGCCAACACCCCACTCCCCTTTGCCCCCCCCCCTTTTATATTACAGCTGGTCAAGTGGCACAGCGAGTAGAGCACTTGCTTAGGCATCAGTGCAGATCCTGTTAACACAGGTTCGAATCCCGGCAGGGCCAAACTCAGCCTTTCATCCTTCCGAGGTCAATAAATGAGCACCACACACCGTGGGTAATAAAAAGCAGCGCTCAGATACCTGAGGGTTCAAAGCTCTACACAAATGTGAAATTATTATTATTTAATTTGCCCCCCTAATACTGATTTCTTGTGACACTGATTCCTAAGGGCTTTACGAAAAGAAAAATATATATATTCATCCAGAGGTCACAACATGGTGCAAATCTGTGCATTTTTAAGCAAAGGAAATATTAGTAAGGTACATGCGGGCACTTGAAGGGGCATTAGGTACTGGGCGATCACTAGTGGCACCACTCCCGATTCCTTTTTTCAAACTGTATTTTCACTACCCTAACCTTTGGGGCTCGCTCCACCCGTGATTGTCAGAGCCGGAATACGTAATAATTGAAGGGAGTCTTGGATAGCATGACTTCCATCGTGGTGACCTCTTGGAGCTAGGTTCTGCAATGATGGGGTGGTGATGGGAAGAGGGGGGTGGAGCGATTTGAGCAGTGGGAGAGGAGAGCTGTGAATCCTGACATGTTGAGGAGTGGCGATTAAGAGCTACCCACTGTCAGTAGAGACCCTAGGTGGGCTAGGAAGGTGGGATGTGTGTCGGCCTGCACCATTGTTCACTAATGAGATTCCTCGTACGAGCATGCGCAGGTGTGCGAGCGCAACATGAGGGATGGTGAACAGGTCAGAGTTGTTGATCTGCGGTGGGCACCCTAGGAGTGTCTGAGCCACTGCTGGCTGTGTCCTGGTTGATGTGCAGAGTGTGAGGTGGTAGAGGGTGAGTGGCAACTTAAGAGGTCATTGTGAATAGAGGTTGATCATTACGGTCCATATCTGGGGTAAGTATCTTATGATTAGGGACCACGCATAGCTCAGTATGTCCCGATTCATCCAGGTGTACCTCTAGCTGCCGTCAGTTTTGCGCAATTGTATATTGGTGCCGTTGTGTGTTTTTTTTGTTACCGTCACTGGTCAGTATCCGTGAATGAGTATAAAACTGGATACGAATATCTGGTGATTTGAAACAGTTCGTGCATCTGGGTATTTTGGGTGACCTTATGGTGAGGGATTCAATGGCGTGTGTTATGTTGCCCTACTTGTCAAATTGGCAGTTCCAGATCTTCCATGCTGCATGTTTTCGGTTGTCTGAGGTTCATGTTATGACTGGGCGATTGGTGGGGGATATTGTATCTGTCAGTGGTGAGGTTCTTCTGTCCAAGTTGAGGGAAGTTACCCTAGGCCTATGGTGGTGTGTATGTGGTGGTGTGTACTTGGCGTAGAAAAGGCAATATCAAAAAAGCGGTCATGCTTGCTTTTTGATATCTTAGGGTCGTCCTGCGTTGTAGGCTACAAAAGGGTGTGAGGTCAAATGGAGATAACATTGGGGGCGACATTGAAAATATTGACTCTCCGTATAATTTGACAGAAAATAAATGAGCTCTATTGGAATGCAAGTACAAACTACCAAGTTAAAATCCAGCGCAGGCTTCAGAAGGGGAGACCAACTACTACCCAATGAGGAACGGCCCACAACCAGAGTGCCATCCCGCCACTGTGCATATGACAGAGCATAATTTATACATGCATAATGAAACTTGGACTTTAACATCATTCTACATATAGACAATAAAGAGACTGGATTCCTCGGTTTGGGTTTGCCCTAAGTTTGACTGCACTATAATTGTGCAAAGAATGAGCTTTCCCAACTCTGGAGAAGTTGGTGCCGTCAGGTACCTCAACTGGTATTACAAGAGCGCCAAAGCCCTGCTCCTCACTGCATGGCATCTTTGCTCAACTTTGCTCTAGTACACACTTGCAATTACGTATCCTCTACTTATCTACTTACTAAAGGCATTTGCCATCTGCACACAGATCTTCAGTAGCTCTTTGCCCCCAGCCAAATGTGTTAGTATTCTTATTGGCAGATTGCTCAAGAATAACTTGGTGGAAATGACAATTATTGTGCCTCGCCAAACTGTTCCTTGTTCAGGGTGAAAATTCCACATCGCAACCTTTGGAGTGAGACAAGAGAGATGGGGGAATTCTCCTGTGAGCAACACAAAGAGTGACACGGCGAACCAAGGATTACGTGGCAGTCACGTGACCCGTGACTGTGGGATTTCCTGTGGTTTGGTGAGCAGAACACCTACGAAAGACACAAACCAACGACATACCATATTATTGTTTTTTGGTTTCCCCCGTTGTCCTGTTGCTGCAGCTCCTGAAGCGGTGCGGTCCATGAATGACTTGGTGCAAAATGTAGCTAGGTCGAACCAATGCTCACCAATCAATGCTTCAGCACATAGCTGATGTGATTAATTACCACTCTGACCAGTTTTTGTGCAAGACAGTTGCGAATTCACAAGGTCTATGAGCGTCATTTAGGAGGAACCAGGGGTAACAGCTGCTACCCCGCGTGCCAAGTTGGTACACCTGGAACACTGCTTGCGCTCAAACTAGGCTGTGAGTGAAGACCAAACTAATCATTAGACCAGCGTTTGCATCATGATCCTGAGCCCCTTTACATAAAGACAAAATAACAGAAAGAAGTTTTAGATAAAGCACACAATATGTTGTTGTCTCATGTTCTTTGATTGTATTTGCTCCAAATTCTTTGCAGCTCTACATCAGATTACACAGCACACTAGATATTCAAAACGCCACATGTTAGAATTATTTATTTATTTTTATTTATTTAACTTAATTGCCTACGGTTTACATCAAACATTTGCAATTTTCCCATATTTTAAAACATTTCATCACCATAAATAAAGCCAAAATTACATATCTAAATGCCTAAAATGTCAATATCAAATACACATAACAACAGAATTCATCAGAACTAACATTTATACATCGAAGTCACCTAGAGAATCAATTCATACTAATTAATATCAATTCTCCCTATTAAAAAATATTAAAACTAGTCCCTATATCAATACATATGATCCAATGTTAGCAGTTTTTTAAAAAGAGAATTGCAAAAAAGAATTATTATTAATACCTTAGCTACCAACTATAGCATTTTTTCTTTTAAGCATGTGATCCTTGGACTGTGTGACCTAGTCATTCCCGGCATAAACATGTTGCATGTGTCCAAATAATCTATATTAGAATCACTGCGGTGCATGGCAGAATCTTTGGAAATATGGATTGTATGTTCTAACACATACCCAATACAGAAAATCCTTACTGGGACCCAACATCACAAGGATGTCTGACTGTGCTGACCCTCGCATAGTGACTTCTAGTGAAGACAAATTCGCACAACATTCAAAAATTGAATCCAGCATAAGTTGGGCATCGATGCCCAGATAGATACGGAACACAAGCCATTAGAAACAAATGTATTTTCAGGGAATAGGCTTGGCAGGATGCATCCCACAACGATATAGTGGCATGGAAACCGACTGCTAAAACCACATGCAGCTGACATCAGTTTCACTGCAGCAATATTACTTCCTTGGGTGGTATTAGGAACTTGGCCATTAGATTTCACTTTCTGTGATGTAGGGTCAAAGGGCACAAGATGTCATTGCTGCTACCCCTGGCATTTTGGTGATTTGATGCCCTTTATCATAACTCAGCCAAAGTCTCTACAATCAGCACAAACACTATTTCTTGGTGATCCATTTTGTATGAGGCTGGACGAGACTCCAACCAGCCTTACTCGCGGCCTGAACCTAATCCAGCCTTCTGTATTCGGTGGTCCTGCGTAAATCGCCAGTATCTGAAAACAGCACACTAACCTGAGACAGGCAATGTTCTAGTCGGCAGGCCAATCACTGTATTTCCTGGACCGATTCGGTGTGCTCTGGAATGTTTAGGGACCCTTTAAAAGGACCAGCTCATTTCACTCTCACTTTTGTGGGTTATGCAAGGTAGTACAAGCAGGGGTGTACATGGTACATTTACAGCTCATGTTTTAGAGCAGTTTTGTTGGATTTTGTACGTGTTTGTTGATATGTTTGTGTATTAGATTTTTATCATTTTTGATCCATATCTGCCCACTCTTTTCAGTGTGTTTAATGTGCTCCCTTACTCATCTTTCCCTTTGTACCCCTACATTCACCCATGTTTCCTTTCTGTTTGTGTCACCACAAAATGATTACTAAAGCAACACAAAAAGGTTTATCTTTTGTATTGCTAATCCCATTCTGTTGTGTTGTTGTCCAAGTAGGCCTTGTCTGAATTCTTCCATGTGTTTCTCCTACCTTGACTTTAACCCCAAAAAACAATACACATCCTTCAGGCGTTTTATTCAGCTTCCTGTGCTTCCTCTCTGTCTGATAACCCCATACAACATATTTTGAAAGTGTGATTTATCTTTGTTGTTTGTGTACAGTGTTAGCACATGCTTAGAAAGGAATTGAAATGAGGAAGCGGGCAAGACTTTGTACTTGAATGGAGAGATGGGGGAAGAACATGATATTCACTTCTTCCAGGATTAGGCTATTTGCCATTTTGGGAGGAGAATGGAGAAACGTTTGTGCTTGTGAAAGCAGGTGTTAGTCACACGCATGGAGAGCACTTGGAGAGCAGCTGTTGCCTGAGGTGGGAGAGTTATTGGGGGAGTAATTGGGTGATGGATCAGGAGGTAGCGAGGTAGCAGAGAGGAGGCATTGCTGATAACAGAATGTTTGCACTGCCACAGTGGAAGATGTGGGGAGGGCGTTTGAGGGGGGTTAATCTGACAATGGATGGATGACTGTCAGAAGGGAGCCTTTCTGCCGGGGGTGGTGGAGGGATCTGGTATTGTCTCTGAGGTTGGCTTAGCAGTCCTAGATTACTTAATGCAAGAGGGTCTTGCAGCTTTGGCTACAAAAGAGTTTTTGCAGGGCAATGCGTGGACTTGGGAGAAAGGCCAAAATGGGCAAGGCCGTGTGGGAGATCCCAGGCAGAGCCACAGTTTTGGGCTAGAGTTTAACAGACCCGGCGAGAGTGCATTGTGCATGCAGACAGACTGGGTCCTCCCTCTGGCAATTACAGGCAGGCTACACCGACAAGTGGGAACCCTAATGAGTGAAACAAAGTCTTTGCAGAACAGATTTATTACAGGTAGAGAAGTAGGCTTATTTCCAGCAGAGTACGTTAGGCACACTGGACATGGATGATTGTCTGCACTGGGCTGTGGACAAAATGTAGGGCAGTGATGGCGGGTGAACAAGCCAGGCACCCCCACTTTTATGGGACTCCTTGGCCTGTGGAGTACCCTTGGATGCAGGGTCAGAGATGGGACACCAAGGGAAGAAGGGAAGGGTTGGAAAGGGAAAAGCTGAGTGGGGAGGCTTTTGGGAAGGAGGAGAGAGCGCGAGAGAGACTGGTGAAAGGGGAGAGGGAAGAAATAATGGGCAACTGCAGAGCGATGAGAAAGAGTGAGTGGGCTGCGGGGAGGAAAAATAGCCAGTGGGGAGATAGTAGGAGAGGGGAGAGAAGGGGCTGGTAGAGGGGGAGAGGGCTGAGAGAGGGGGGAAGGAAGAGAGAAAGAAAGAGAATGAGAAAGAAAGAGGGGGAGAGAGTCAGAGAGAGAGAGAATGACAGAGAAAGAGAGAGTGAAAGAGAGAGAATAAGAGATGAGAGGAAAGAAAGAAAAAGAGATAGAGAGAAAGAGAGAGGAAGCGAGAAAGAGAGGGAGAGAGAAGAACAGGGTCAGAGGGCCCAGGAAGCCAAATGGTGGAAAAATAGAGCAGGTTGGGAGAGAAGGAGGAATAAGGGCTAAAAGGGGAAGAATGGAGAAGGGCAGACAGGAAAAAAGGGTTCCTGCTAAAGGGCCTCGTCAGCTTCTCTTCCCCCACCCACAAGTTCAGCACACCACCGCCAGCCACCAAAAAGAGAGCCAGGTCCTCTCTCCTCATGCTTATAAGGCTGTTGCTCCCCCACCCCAGATTCTGCCCATCCCCATGATGGAGACAACAGGTGGAATAGATTTCTGGCTGTTCCCAGTGCTCATGGAGGAAGGGACAGGTCGTCCCTCCACAGCGGTCACCTCCCACCTACATAGCCTGCCGACACCCACCCTCATGAGGAACACAGCTGTATCCAGGGTCCAAGGAGGCTTGGTGACAAAAAGGGGGTGGGCCCCCTGCAAGTAAGCAAACATAGGCAGGGACCGGTCCTCTCTCCACCGCTGTGGCTTCCTCCCTCCACATCCACCCCCATTATCAACACAACAGGTGGACCTTGTGTTTGGCTGTTCCCGAGGCTCAGGGAGGAGGCTAGTTGCTCGGAAGGGAGAGAGACATCACAAGTGGGCAAACATAGGCGGGGACATGTCCTCTCTCATCAGCTGTCGATTCCCACACTCCAGAGCCTTCCCACACCCACCCCCATGATAAACACAGCTGTTACCAGTGTCCAAGGAGGATTGTTACTGGAAGGGGGAGGGGAATCACAGGGTGTAGACAAACACATGCAGGGACAACTGATGCTGTTGCTGGGGAGGGTAGGAGGTTCTCTGGACGAGATGATTACACTGGCCATTAAAAACTGGCAACTGTTTGCCTGAGCTGGGATCAGATTTAGTTCTTGGGGGAGGAGGTGTTGGCTGGGCCTTGGAGGGAAAGGAGTCCCTTTGTCTGAGCAGGAGCAGGTCCAGGATATCCACCCTCCCACACACATACCCATACTTACACACACAGTGCAGGGCACACAGCGTGGAAGTACATAGGAACTCAGCACAGGTACACATAGCAAGGCACGGTCACACATACACACACACTAAAGACACATTGGGCCTCATCATAAGTGAGCCAGTCTGGAAATAAAGGGGCCAGTAACAAGTTACCAGCACCTTTTCCGGACCGGCTCACTTCAAGACTGCCAGTAGGGGCACTGGGCAACCGGCAGGCCTGACCTACCAGTAGTTCAGGCCCCTACTGGCAGGTTTTTCACTAAAGCAGTGCTTCAGGGTGCCCTTTCCACTGGAGTCCTATGGCACCCCATGGGAATGGGAACATACCATACCGCTGCCACCAGTGATAAAGCGGTAGCACCAGGATGTCAGGCGGCAGTAAAGGTAATGGGAGGTTGCCGGGAACCTCATATGAAGGCCATAAAGTTGCGCCTTGAAACACTTGTGTATAGGCGCGTTATAAATGCCATATCATATCATATCAAATCATATCATATCAATGTCTTCTATACAGGGTAGGAACACAGGGTGAAAGGCAGACATCCCTGTCAGGCAGTCCATCACTGTGGCCAGGGAGAGTCTGCACTGGCTGCCAGTTGAGAATTGTGCCTCCTTTAAAATTCTTTCACTCACGTTTAAGTGCTTGACTCAGACAGCGCCCAGCTATCTCTGTGAGCGCATCATCAGGTACACCCCCACATGATCCCTGAGGTCTTCAGATCAGGCCACATTGTGCCAACCCAGGTTTCGTTCCGTCAAATTCGGAAAACGCATCTTTGACGTTCTTGCCCCTGACACTTGGAATGATATTACATTGGATCTTAGAACCATCTAATCTCTAGCAGTTTTTAAAAAGAAATTAAAACCTACCTTTTTAAGGCTATCTAAACCTGTTACATTTTCTCTGTCAACTCCTCTGGTCTTCGATTTCCTGCCTTTTGCTTTTTTTTTTACTGTTTGTCTGTCTGTCTGTCTCATGTGCGCCTTGAGGCCTTCGGGCGATGTGGCGTATCATTCAAGATTTGAAATAAATAAATAAATAAATAAATAAATAAATGCCCAGTGTGCCAGGAGACAAGCAAGTACATAAATCGAAAGTACAAAATTCAGTAAGCAGGCAATGTTGGAACCAAGTACAGTGGCGTGTCAATGCAATAACCAAATACAGGACAAAATATAAAGACAGGAAAACATGCAACCACTTGGCAGAAATAAACCGTTAGCACAGGAAATGCAGTTAGGGTTTGTCATAAACAGAAATAAAATACAGGATAGACAGAGCACAGAAAATTTAGTCAGGGGCGAGGCTGTGTAGGCAGGGAAAAGGAAATATTCAGTCACGTATAGTGCATGATAGAGAATATATTTGGGAAAATGAAAAATACTGCAATCTATTGGTCAAATGAAAAATTCAGAAAACCCACAGTAAAACACAAGTGAAGGCTGTCACGGGTCCACACTTGGAGACTGCCATTTGGCTCAATCAGCTTTGCCATGCAAGAGGGTTTAGCTCCGTTTTATGGCTGCCCGGAGATGGATGGTGTGAGTGCTGATGGCTCTGCTGTAAGAAATGGAAGAAAAAATAGTGGTGGAGGCAGAGGTAGTCCTCCAGTATATGACTCATGAGGACTAAGAGACTGAGGTTTCTTCATCTGTGTCTGCCCTTGCAGCAGGGCAATGCAGGCACAGGTGTCCCTTATGAAGTTTCAGGTGAAACAGGGTACATTCATCACTGGGCCTGGACTGCGCCCACACCATCAATGGCTTGAGATCACTTTGATAAACAACATATGCAAAGACCCAGTGAATAAGGGTGGACCAAAGAAGGGCCTCTATTTGGGAATTACAGCAATGCACAAAGACATGGTATGGCAACATGGTCTTACTAGTCCTAATGGGCAAAGGTGCACTTCCAGTGACTCGTTTTTCAGATCATCCTCCACCAGTGGGGACAGCAATGACAATGTTTGTTTGTTTGTTTGTTTGTTTGTTTGTTCATTATTTGTAATGTGCCAGAATACCCTAAGGTTACAGGGCGCAGCAGTTACATGAATTTGCGAAGCTTAATTACATGTGTCTTTGGGGTTCTTACAGGAGGCAATACATGCTTGCTCCTGGTCACAGACACACATGCCTAATCAGGCCTCAGTTCCCCCACACTCTCAGCCTGCAAAAGCACCTCTGCTCTCTCTGTGTACTGTACCAGTGGCATCATCCACTAGTAGACCTGCACCACTGTCATCACTGCAGCCTGTTGTTGGTGGGAAACCTGTGGGTTTTTCGTTATTTGAGCAGACACGAAGGAACCGAATGATGGGTCAAGCTGGTGTTAATTATCTGTTTTGCCAGATGACCACCAGTTGGGGGAAGCTGAAGCTCACACCAGTTGAGGATGCCGGTGGAGAGGTACATGCTCAGTACTTCTCATACTCTTGCAAATGACTGATTGGGCATTGGGCAAGATGGCATGAAAAGGGCAGCTAACGTGTTTGCCCTCAAAGACAAAGGCATATAGCCCAAATATTGTGGTCACGCTCCTCCAAGTGTGCAATAGGGTCACAATGAGTTGTTCAAACGGCTTAGTTGCACCATTATCAGGAGAGGGGACAGGAGAGCAAAACACTTGAGAAATTAGTTAAACCGTTAAGTAGCGTCAGGAACCAAAAATTGCACCAAAGTTTGGCCCCCCACATGTTTGTGATTTGTAAACTTGAGACACAATCATACATTTCCCCAAAGGCATCATTTTAAGTAATTGTTCTTACTTATTACCTGTTTTCATCCACAGCACTAGACACACTGCATTCCAGCAAAGGGGTGCTTGCATTATTTCGTCTTCAGTTCTGATTAAAGAAATGACTATGTATATTGGACACGGAGGAAACATATGCAAACTGCATCAAGCTAGACTGAATTCAATGTCTCTACTATCTGGGATGGATTCAGTAGACTCCAAAAATGCAAGAATTTGAAGAGTATGTGAGGTAATATTTCGTAACAGGTAGTCTAGTAAGAATCCTCGATTAACATACTTGCTGAGTTGTGCAATATTGCATCTTGTCATTGACGGCCTGAGGATGATAGGGATAGTTATAAAGCAACTGTTTAGATTTGTGCAGGTTTGGAAAAGCAAAGAAAGTCGTTCCTGCCTTAGAACAGATTATTGCAGTTGAAGTTCACATCACATGTTGCTGACTGTTATGCTATCATGCAGCATGGACTGGATTAGCTAACAAATACCTAATGTTTAACGTTCTCATTTCACAGGGAGAAATGAACAAAGAGGTACTACTGTATGTGTTGTTGGACGGTGGCTCTCTGTGCCTTACAGAGGCTGTACAATATCAGGGCTCAGGCACAGAACAGTCGCAGCACAAATGCTGATAGCCTCTACAACTATAACAGTCAGTCACCACTAGAGCTATGGCACAAGAGCAGAAACATTTTCAGTGACCGCATATACTGAGGGAGTTATGGTAGCTGGTCATTGGTGACAGAGCTGCTGTAGAGGCCTTCTGGGTTCATACTATTCATGTCCATGGTGCCACATCTTATGGCAATGGAAGGCTGTGACACCCAATTAGATCTCAGTATTTTCCTTTGCACACCGTTTTATTGCATGGAGTGCCAGTGGTGTGGCGCTGTCATTCTTTCAAAAACCTACACACTTTGCACTTTCATTCTGCACCAAGACTAAATGATCTTGGAAGCTCATCTGGTCACAAAGGTGGTGGTGGTTATAGTGGAGTTGGTGGTGTGGCTGTGAGACACTGACATGGTGCACTTGTAGATCTGACAGACTGTTTTGTAAGACCCTGTACAAACCTGGAAGAGTAGCTTTGTTGTTCTCTCCTGTAGCTATAACTTGAGCATTATGCTTCTCCTTTTCCTCCTCTGTATCACTGGTTTCCAAAATAATGTGTTGGGGCCTGTACTTAGTTTAGTTACCAGTTTCCTCATGTTTATCACCATCATCACTATCATCCTCACACTGATCTGTGGCTGCATCTGTGGCTGTAGGTGGTAGTGGAGGAGACCGGGAGCACCCCATGTCCTGCAACTCTGAACTGTGTTTTGTTTCTCCTGGCATGTCAGTAGACACCAACTGTAGCTCCTCTCCTCCTCCTGGCCAGATACAGTTGACTGGATCTCCTCCACAAGCCTGCCTCTCCACGGTGCACTTTTGCTTGCTATGGATTTGTAGGCACTCAAAATAGTTACTTCTCCATAACCACAAAATTATAGCATTTGTATTGTGAACTCAATGACAGTCAGTGAATTCACTCTCTTGCCTAACGAGAATTCAATGATTTTATTATTTGGAATTTCTGAAGCAAAAAGTAGTATGTCTGACCACAAAGAAAAATGGTACACTGATATAAAGCCACTGAAATGCAATCTCCTCCCACCACAAAAGAATTCAAAGATGTTTTTTTATCCAAGCAACAAGTGTTTTGTACCACCACAAATAGATGACAGAGTCAGTTACATCGCCTCATCAGGAGTTGGGTGGTATTGCGGCATTAAATCTTTCTTTTGTGTCCTTACGACTCAATGGGGCATTTCTGGCACAATGGGCGGAAAGTCAGTGCATTTCCATCCAGCTCAGAGTTGGAGGTGAATCCTTTGACTTTCCCCCAAACCTGTGATTGGGTGGTATGTTAATGCAGCAGTAACGCTATTACTGCCACATTTTTACTGCACCACCCAAATTCTAATGAGGCCTACAAGGCACTCTCCCACCTACAAATAATGCAAACATTTTCTACACAAGCAACACATGTTTGGCCACAAAAATATGTCACACTCTTTAACAGAAACCAAATGTAATCTCTTAACTTCTGCCAGATAATTGTGGAGATAGAGTCAGGCCCACCTCCTTGCACCTGGATCTGGGTTTACGTGCTGCTAAGTGAACCGAATGTTCCAGATATGGCACGAGCATGCCAACCAATTGCAGAGGTTCATATAATGAAGGACCTTATAGTTTGAACGCCAATTGAAAACTGTGTTCTTAATGATTTTAAGGATGACATGTTTTAGAGGTAGGCATATATTGTCCACCTGACAGTGGGCAGCCAATCACAATCCTAGATCCTATGTAATGTATACTTAGATGGTCCCCTTCAGCCTATCACAATCCCTAGTAGGTTTTTCACTATTTGCCAAGTAGTATGACATCACCTCTGAGGTATTTTTAATATAAAGTCTATGTTTTGTGAAAAGATCGCAGAGAGAAATTGAGCGAACATCCGTTGATGTCCGTTGTAACTCCCTGTTTTAGATAATTGATAAACAATACTTTGCCATCTTCCTGAGTTGGTTTGGTTACTTGGACTCACTGGTATTCTGCCAGCCCATCCATTGTGTGCACGTTACGAAAGGGCCCTAAGCTCAACACTTTGCAGCCAGACCCCTTAAGGCCTCCACATAATCATCAATGCCTTCACCAGGCATCTGTTTTCTTGAATAAAAATGGAAGCGTTCAAGTACTATATTAGTCTTCTCCACAAATTGTTCTTCTAACTTGACATCCATGTGGTAAGTAAATCATTTTCTTCTTCCTCCCGACCTGGAGGTAGATGTTTCATCATTCCAACAACTATTTTTTTTTTTGATACATGCAGTTCCTCCCCATCCTGAGCGTCCAAATATGACTCAAAGAGTTATTTCCATAATTCCCATTTCATGGTGGGATTCCCTGGAGATGACAGAAAGGGAACTGGATGCTGAACAGACATACTTAAGTTCCTCCTTGCAATTTTGCTTTTTAATTCCCTGAAAATTTGGTTTCCAAAGCTCCTCCGCTAAATAACTACAGTGAAATCTTTCACTTCAGTCCCTATGTCCCCCTTTATTGTTCCTTAAGAACCTACAGAGTGTAGCTGAAGTTCCAGAGCCTCACAGAGTTAATTGCATCCTCATATGAACCTTTAAAGTTGGGAAGGCAGAGTTTAAACACGCCGGCATGCAGAGCAACGTGAAAAAAGAACACAGCTCAGTTACCACCTCCGGCATGCTCTTCCCATCCCATTTGCGTCGCCACTTGTACAAGGAAAGCCGACGAGCCAGATAAAGTTAATAACGTATTTATTATGTGTAAATAAGGAGCGGGTTAGAGAGACGACCAGTGGGTGTGCCCTTAGCGTTTGCTCTCCCCAACCATCACCTTTCGAACATTGAGTGACTCACGCAGGTCTCAGCAGAGAACCTGTGCGAGCCCCAAATGCAACACCTATGCACTCATTTACAAATTGCCAAGCCAGCCAAACTACTGATCCTTGGGTGCGTTTGCAGGAAAAGAAAAGAAATACAATAGGATGGGGCAAGCATAATCGGAAGTCTCAAGTCATTTATCAAACAGGTCCTGGGCTGACAAACCGTGGCCATCAAGAGATCAGAGTCTCTGGGTGCTTGGTGGTCTAGTGAAAAGGAGAGACTGATTGGTGACAACTCAATGTTAACTCGTTCATTGAAATTGTTAAATTAGGAAGTAGGAAATGCTCTTCCGCAGTATTGTTTGGCTTTGATTATTCATTCAACCCAGCACATTACATGGAAATCCACAGTTGGCACGTTTTACAGAGAGTACTCCATTGTCAGTATTATTCCACGTACACTTACCAAATAAACACAAAAATGCAGTACAATTACCACTAGTAATCTGTTGAAGCGCATTTTTCAAGCAACATAACAAATTAAGATTGCCACGAAAAGGACCAAAAGGTTTGTTGCACAGGAAATGAATAGCCCCTCTTGTGTGGATAGTCAATATTTTTCTACCATACATTACTTATCTGTAAGCATGCTCTATATTCATTAAATGCTGCCAGAAAGTAGGTGATGTCGCAGAACCAGGGTGGGATGCACAGTCAACTGGATTCAGGAGATGAGGTTTAGAGTCTTCTATTTTACAGGGCAACACAATCCACACAAGTCATATAAACAAATGGAAAAGTCTCGGGGGCAACCATACAAAGTCTCACACACTGGGTGGCCCAGTCTTCTTGTCCCAGGGTGGCTACTGCTCCTGGTTACCTTTCTAGATGTTGGTTCACGTGGGTCCAGTTCCTATGGCTAACACCACTAGTCTGCCACAAGTCCTATTGCAAGTTGACTCCTTGAAATCGTTCATTGCTCCAGCTCTGTGTCACCTCCACCATCTGAGGGTACAATTCAAGCTTTTTCAGGAGTTTGGGTTGGAGCTAAGAGTATTCACTATGACTTTCCACTCCTGGGGCTTCCTCTCTACATGAAGGGTTGCAGCACTGTGCCCTTTTTCTTCTAGGTTCATCACTCTTGGCTCTCTGCCTGGCATTCATTCCTCAGCCTGCTTTGGGCCATCCAGGTCTCCTCATTCAATCCTGCACCTGCTGTTTTTACCACTATCTCTTCCAGCTGCTACATCTGCTGCAAGATCAAGCCCAAGCCCATGATTCTTGTCAACTTCTTCTTATAAAACAACCTCCTAAATCTCTTTGCAACCTACTTCTGTTACCACCTCCTGCTGACTCTTACCGCTGTCTCCTGGCTCCTTCTCACCTCCACTCCTCCACAGTCCTTGTATTGGGCTCCAAACTCCTTCAACTATCAGCTTCACCTGTTCCAACAACTCACACTTTCAGACTGACCTGCTTGGTTTATATAGGGAGAGGGAGCTCCCCCTCTCTCTGGGTTAGATGCTGGGTTAGGATCAACACCTGTGGTTCCCGGTTGTTGGAGAGCTTTTATTGGATGTTTCTTTCAGCCTCCTCTGGTTCCATTTGAGACTGAGGGGTCCAGCCTATACTTATATGACGCCTGGTGGACATTTTGGAGTTTATGTGTGTGTTTGTAGGGCCTGGAAAAGCTGCCTGTTGAAGGAACAACTTGGTATGGGGTTGTTGTGCAGATTAATACAGTCTGGAAGACTTAATGGCACCGTTAACCGATTTTTTATGTATCTCATAGTGTTTGTGATTGTTTGGTGAGTGCACAGATTTGGGGACTTCACAAGCAGATTTACTGAAGTGGACAGGTTCACAGAGGGTTCCGCAGTTCTAGATCGGTCTGTACACCTCATGAGAGGCATGTTCACAGACATAAAGGGCCAGTGGAGAACGCCAGTCACCACCTCATGGGTTTCAGACAGGGGTGTTGCTAGGTCTGAAAAAGACCCGGGGCTACGCTAATGTTGGAACTGTCGGAATGGGGGGCTAGCTAGCCTTTTGGTTGTAGCTCCGGAGATTCTATCCGGGGCTACAACCAAAAGACCAGGGACTATAACCCCCTTGCACCCCCCTAGCAACGCCTCTGGCTTCAGGTTAAATGGGTATGTCATTGAGGTCTCTCACTAGGTAAATTTGTTGGCCAGTGTTAATGTGACTGTCTCCTGCCAAGTGATGGGAACCTAGAGACTGTGACCAGGTCTCCTCCAATTCTGACCCTGTATAATCTGCTGGCTTAGGGACACCCAAAGATCCCAGAGCCACTTCCCTGACTGTTCCCAAAGTCAGCAATGGGACTTCATCACGGAGACCATCAGAAAGGTCACTAGAGTTAATAATTTACAAAGACGCAACACATTTTCTCGGTATACAGTCTTTATATCGAAAATTATATACTGAATCACTTATATATCTAAACATATACCTTGAAAACCCTTATATCGAATATATTTATGGTGAGGTAAAGGGTTACTTTTTGGGGGGAAACGGTCAGGATGGGATTTTAGGGGTCGAAAACGCGGGTTTAGGTGGGACACCCAAAAATAAAAAATAAATGAAAAAAAATTAAATATTCGGGTTTTCAAGGTATATGTTTTGAAATGTAAGTGATTTGGTATTTAATAACCATGTATAAAGATATGTAATCCATTTCTGCATAGCTTCTAAGAGCTGTGATATGACGAAGCAACTGTGGCCCCTTCTGCAGTCAATTAGCTTGACACAAATCAATTTCATATGACAAGTGAGATAAGATATAAGAAAAAGTAACCCTGGCCAAAAATGTTTCCTTCAATAGCTTGCACAATCTAAATGACAGCAGCAAAAGCACAATGGCAAATGCTCCCAATATCTCTTTGTGATTTGAGCCACCAATGACTGTATCCCTACAAAAAAACAATCTGCTTCTCGTATCAGTCTTCCATCTTGATGATCCAATCTACCATACACTAGATGTGTACCATCATTACTTTTATACACTTAACTGTCTTTTAGCAATTTTCCATACATGGTAGGAAGCTGCCGTAATGACTAATGCTTCCACAGAGTATATACTAGCCCAAATTTGATCTGTACCTATGCTTAACCGAGTGGTAACAAATCTTGCATATCCCTCCCAAAAGCGTTCCGTCAAATGTGTGCATGCAGTTAATGCATGTCTAGCTGTTTCTGTCTCTGTACCACACATGCAGCATAATCCTTCCCCATAGGGAATACCGGACCAAGCTCCTATGTAATCCAAATTACCCAAGATGTTAAAAAGCAAATGTAATATATATCTCTCGAGCTCTATATAACAAAGCTATAACAAATAGCAACAGTGAACTCCCGGCGTGAACCCTTGCCTGATGTATTCACAGTCCGCTAAAGACTCTAAACTACAAGCTCAATCCCAATCAATGGTTTTCTGCTTGAGTTACCTCATGAATTCATTTATAATTGCCTTTTTGGGCGGCTCTAGCCTTATAGCCCTAAAATGCTCCAAAACACAAAACAAATGCTGCATTTCTGTAAATACTGTTGTTACTAGAGCGTGCTGTCGAGCCCAACAAAGATCATCACCATCTTCCCTTTCCACTAATTTAAGATATGATTTGCATCATTCTAACTTCCAGCAAGCTAGTAAAGAGGTAAATCCTAATTCCATCCGGGCCACCTCCACAGGGATGGCTTTAGGTAGGCTTAAGTGACCTCAACTATCTAACTAATTATTCCGGAAAACACTTTCGTGACCATACAATACACAAGGTATTATGATGATTTTATAGATCTGACCGAGTGTTCCCCCCTCTTAGCCAATTTCGAATCATCTGCAACTTCGTCGTCATCTTGTTTGTAGTTGTGTATCATAGAATTTGTGAACATTTGTTTTGTTCCTTTTTAATGCATTTTCTAGCTTGAAGTCAGATCTTGCAGGTTTTCTTGTATGAAATGCAACTTAGGGAAGTAAAGGCAGAAAAAAAATGATTCATCATGTTGCTATAAAGTGTTTCATTCAGATGTGTACAGGTATGGAGGTGTGTGGGGGCACCACATGTTGTTTGGCCTAGGATGAAGTTAGGCAACAACCAATGGTGGTTGTCTTCACTCTCAAGGAACATGCAACTGGGCAGGCGCATCCCTTTGAAACTGAAGGCGAAGCAGCTCAACAGCTCAACAGCTCAGAAGGACTGAAAGCTTGATTAAATTAATAGCTCCAGTCTGCCAAACTGCATCCCTTATTGGACTGGGACATCTGGGTGCCTATCATGGTCAAGTGGTGCAATTGGGTAGCAGTAGTAAATCTGCCCCCTTGCCTATTTTTATTGTCTTCTTTTTCCCCTTTACCCTTATGTTTGGACCCTAAACATGATTGTCATGTAACCAATACTTAAACTTCAGGAAACCCCAATGTGATTCTAAGGTCTAATGAGACCTGCCATATCTGTCCTTACTTTGTGTGAGCCTTCCTGCGGCCTTATCATGGCATTCGGCCACATTGAACCTACTTCTTTGTAACTTTATAGTCACTGTTGTCTTCTGGCTTCCTCTTCTGCTCCTGGGTCTGTACTAAGTCTGCCTACTGCAGCTTAACTCTCCCCACATTCTTACTATCAGATTTGCACTATGGTGACTGAGAAGACAACCTCCTTAAACTAATCCCCCCCAACAACCAGCCAGAGAAATGCACAGATGCTGCAGTGGGAAGAGAGGTGGAAGAAACAATGAGGCCGCCCAACGAGAGGTGCCCAAGGGAAGGGAGAACACGCAGTGAACAGCAAAGCAAGAGAGTATACCCCCACCAACCGTTCGCCACCTTCCCTCAACAGTACCGGTCTAGGACAAATGGTGTCAGGAAGTAAACCTAGGCGCACTCCTAGTCTCTTCCATATGTTTGAGTGCATAGGTCAGAATCCCTGCACAACGGCACGAGGCATAACAAAAGAAAAAACAATGGGCCTCATTCTCAGTCCGGCGGTAACCCTGCCGGCGCTACTGGCGAGTTGCTGCCGGACTCGGAATTAATTAACGGTGCTTGACTTCCCGGTGCCACCAGGCTATTCCAAGTCCAGCGGCCAGGAAGTCGGGCGCTGGCAGTTTCGTAAATCCCCATTCCCATAGAGTCCCACAGGACTCTATGGGAATAGGGACATGGGAGCACCGCACCGTTAACAACGGTGCCGGTGCTCCTTACGTGACAAGTCTGCCTACCGAGGCCGCTGTACCCAGCAGGGTCAGATCTGTCAGGTACAGTGGCTTCAGCAAGCAAACTTGTAGTTTGCCGGTCCAGAAACAACGGTACCGGCAGGCTTAGCAGTACCGTTGTTTCCGGACCGGCAAACCTATAAGGAGGCCCAATATGTTGTTAGACCTACCATGCTGGTACGCAGAAGCTTCTAAAGGACAGCCAGTAAAAACATATTCCCAAGAAACAGTAAAGTTTCATAGAAGAAGGAGGTGATCCTCACAGGGTGTCTCAGCAGTGTTAATCTAGGAGTGGAGAAAAGGTCAGTTCAAAAAGGTCAAAATCTCAAATACAATCACACACACAGGGTTTCATCAGTTCTGGTTTAGTCGTGGAAGAAACCTGAGTCATTTTAATGCAAATAAAGCTAAAACAAGCTTTAATAACAGTAAAAACCATTAGAAATAAAACGTTGAGCTTTTTTCTCTATAATTTCAGTTTGAACATGTTATGGGCAATAAGGGGCTTCAGTCACAAACCTTGTTAGTGGAAAATCCATGCTCTGATCACTGAGATACTGTTGCTCCGTATTCAGTAAAAAAAACTTTGTTAAAGGGATGATATGGTTAAGTTGCGCTAATAAAAACCTATGACATTTATGATGTCATCTTTGATGTCCTGAGTGTTAGTTTTAGCAATGCACCGTGGTGGCACGAGTTATGGTTGCTTTGCTTACCATAACTAGCGAATTTCAGGGGTTTTCCGGTTTTACTTTGAACCATAACGTCCCTTTAACAACGTTTTTTTACTGAATTTCATAGGTTTTTAGTAGCGCAATTTAACCATAATGTCCCTTTAACAAAGTTTTTTTTGCAGAATTGTATAGGTTTTTAATAGCACAACTTAACCATAACCTCCCTTTATCAAATTTTATTTGACTGAATATACATATTCATAGTGTGAATTTTATAGATGTTTACTAGGATTCCCTTACCTTATATACATGTAACAGAACACACTGAACCCCCAGCTAGTGATTTTGATGTCCGCGGACTGTGCGTATGTTCGCGGACGGACGTGGACAACATGAACACTACCCAAAACCTCAGAGGGTATCTTAAATTGTTCTATCATGTCATATAAACAAGTTCAAAAAGCAGCACATAAACACATTATATGTAATAATAAATAAGAAGTGGAACCTATATATGTAACACATCAACTGTCCATTTAAATAGCATATGTACTAAAATGGAATATACCAAACTAAAAAAGATATGCTTCCAACATAACTACCTCACAGAAACTGCACAGCTAGGAGTAACAACAGACCTACACAACAGTAAGAACACAATTTACCAGAAACTAGTAAGTAAACTTCATTTTTCTTATATATTTCTAAACTTTCTGTATTAGGTACACTAAAAGTAATATATATTTTTTTACACAGAAATGTCCAGTACTTTGGAATGGCTTGAAGAAATTTCCCACGTGAGGAAATGACTGAAGACAGTGATACTAATGGTAGACACTTCTCTATATAAGCAAATTAATAATCATTACTTTATGTGTACTTAACATATATATATATTTTTAACAGACCATACAAACATTGAAAATAATATAGCAAAAGAGACATTAGAAAATACTCTGCAGCGCATCGTACAAAAAATGGATATGCTTATGGAAAATGTCAATCTTTTAAAACATTTTGTGTAGACCACATAAAAAGAAAAAATTAAATATCATTGTCCAACATGTACCTGTTCCCCCTCTCCATGTCCCAATCAACTATCCCCAAACCTTCACCACCAAGAAAAATGTTATGATGAGACTTCCATCCCTTCATTCCCTTCCATCCATCCTCTCCAAACCCCTAATTCCCCTGTATTTGTGTAAGTTTCTGCTTCCCCGTCTCTTTCATAAATTTTATGTCTGTATATAATAAAAAAACTATATTATGTGTGGTTTAATTCAGTCCTTTGTGTCTTTTTTATTTTTTTTAAAAGGCAGTGAAGGTGTCCGCGGACAGCACGGGTGTCCGTAAGTCCGTAATTAAGCAAAATGGGGGTGTCCTAAGGACACTATACCTGTCCATACTGTCCGCAATCAAGACAAAACTGTTCTTAGAACACACTCAGTGTCCGGAATGTCCGCAATTAACCAAAATGGAGGTGTTCTAAGGACACTATGCCTGTCTGTACTGTCCGCAGGCAAGCATGGCTGTCTGCGAACTGCGCACCAGCATCCCTATAAAAGGCCACACCCCAGAGCTGATCCTCATTGTGCTTCTGGCTACCTGACAGAGCATTTTCTTTCCAGCACTGCAGAGTAACCTAACAGGTTGACCTGTTTTTCCTGCTTTTGCTGCTTTTCTTCCTGATTCCTGATGGCATCTCAAATTGCTTCAGCCTTGGCATCAGCACCCCCACCCCCTCCACCACCACCACCACGTCCCCAAGGGCCTGAAGAGGGGAACAGGCGTGAGGATGTAGAGGAGGAGGATGAAGAGGATGAAGAGGGTGCAGTAGTGGAAGTCCCTACTACCAGCACTCCCCGTGAGTCTTGGGTTTGGCGAGTGACGTGCCAAAAGCACATGCGAACAAGGTCAACTGCAACCAGTGCAAAATGGTGCTGAGTCGTGGGAGGCCTGGTTCGTACAGCTTTGGTACGACATCCATGAAGTGACACCTAAGGTTGTTCTATGGTAGGCTGTTCGCAAGGTTGTACCTTGTGATAAACGTAGTAGGTTGAGTTCCTCTACAACATCCTCTGTTTCCGCTCCTGTCACCACAAGAGACACTCCTGTGGCACAGCGCATCCCTCCAGCTGCCTCACAGAGCATCCATGATGCTGTTGACCCTTAACTTTCGAGGGTCACAAAATTGTGTATGTACTGCAACACAGTACTCTGCAGGGGGGAGAGTCTTCGGAGTGCTTTCGAGACTGCTGTCACTGAGCATGAGAAGGTCTGCTACCTACCTAAATAAGGCCCACCCTACATCTTCCTCTCTCCACCTGCCCTTTCTTATCCCCGTGGTTGGTGCCCCTTCCTTACCCTCCTTTCCCCTCCTTTCCTTGTGTTCCGTGTGAAAAATATATATATATAAAACAACAAAAAAAATCAAAAAAGGCTCTTTTCAGAGCCGCCTTTCAGAGTTTAAAAATAGAAGTGACAAATAAATAGTGCAGAGCCCTGTGCATTTTTTGGAAGTCAACGGACAGTTCGCGGACATTTATTTTTTGGGGTTCTGCCCTATCATAACCATTGCACTTTTCTCTGGGAGGAAGTGGTGGCTCTGAAAAGAGCCTTTTGGTGGTGTTTTTTTGTGTTTCAAAACTTCAAATGGTGAACACCTACTGCAAAATGGATTGCTGTAATTCCAAAAAAGGTCGCAATGCATTTTGTACATTTCTCAGAAAATCTGATTGCCAGCATAAGTAAGATGGAATCCATCTCTGCGAAAAATGTATGTGCTACGGAACATAATATTTTCAATGTGAAAAGAGGACATGCCAACATCTCTTAAAAAGGCACAAACAGCCTTATTGACATTGCGCCTCACTTTCTCCATTTTTGGACCAAATAAAGAAGAACGCAGCCACATTTGTCTCTGCGCAATACGAGAAAAAATTACTTGAGAATTTGGAAACAAGTCCATGACCTTCCCAAGTCCTTCTTTCACTGCAAATTGCAAAGACATTCCAGACACATGTCCTGAACTGTTCCCTCCACAATGAATTATACTGATGTCTGGATGATGCTGTGTCTCTAAAGTAGCACAGAGAGGTACCAAGTCCAGCCACTTCATTCCATGCACTCGATGCCAGTGCACTTCCACATGAGGGAATCCAGGATCTGCAGCTACTCCACAGTGTTCTGCATGCACCTCCAACCAATGTATCCATGAGTCTCCCAAAATACAGATAATCTGTTTTCTGAAACACACAGCCATAGCTATCTGTTCTTCTCTGAGAAAAAAGACTTTCTGACAAACTCTCTCCTTACACAACACACCCAGTAAACTTTATTGACCAATCCCTTGCTCTACTCATTCTCATTTGCATGCCTCACCACCCCAAAATCCCTGTATGTAATACGTGATGCGGACTACCGCCATGTCCGCGGACATATTGAAAATTTGAAAATCTGAGCGTGGTGAATTTAAATTTAAATAGTGTGCCCCATTTCCCCTTTGAGGTTGGCTCTGAAAAGAGCAGGTGTTTTTTGTTTTTTTTGCAGATGCTTGACAGGCATTTGTTATTGTGTATTTTGTATTCTTTTGTTTTTCTTTCTTACTTTACTCCTAAAATCTTCACATAAACCTCTCCAAAGCAACTCTTACATTGCAGAACAGCATGGCATTTCCCATAAAAGATAAAGAAATGCTTCTTCTTTAAAATAAACAGCATTACTGGAATCAATATTCTCATTATTACAGTAGAAAATACCAGCTCTAAGCATGAAAGCACACATGCCTCGGTTGTTTGCACACCTAGCAATGTTTTGCTGAGGACAAAAAACAGAACTATTGTCCCATATTGCTCTAGGTACTAATCCATAAAAAATAAGTTTAGCATTTGGAAGGATGTTCATTACTGTTTGAACCAAGTGTTCCAAATCTGCCAACAAAGTAGGGGCACTGACATAGCCCAAATGGAAAGCACCACAGTGCAAAACTACCACATGGGTACTGTTCATCCTGCCCATATCTTCACATACTTGTACAATTCCCTGTACATTGCAATCAGGCACAGTGCTCCATACCACCTCCACTCCATCAACACCAAATTGTTTGCCACATGCCTGCATTGAGCACACTGCTGTAAACCATGCACAAACATATCTCCAAGCACCAACACCCTGACTTTCTCAACCTCTGCCATCTTCACTACACACAGTCTGTTTCAACACAAATCCACAACCTCAACACCTGATTGGGTAATCCCTACAGTCCCCTTTCCATGCTGGATTTGCTGGAAAACCCTGGATGTGGCACTCCCTGTCCGCGGACAGCCGCAGTGTCTGCGGAGTGCATAACTCTTAGACAGCCCTTCTACCCTTTCCACTTTACTCTCTGTGCCATTCCCGCATTGGATCCAGCTAAGCAGTCACACAACCATCCACCAATCACATCCAAGACCTCTATATCTAACTCCGTCATCAGAGTTGTACTGTTGATCACTCTGAGTACAAGTCTCATATCATTGGAAAGCACCTACTACAAAAACTACTGTACAAGTCTCCAGGAATTCTACTTGCAGCTGCATGCATATCCACATGCATGAATACAAACCACAGGTATGCAAATGTTATGCACAGTACATGTACAACTCTTATAAATGCATATAGACAGAGTAACTACACTTTACCTGTATAACCTATAAAAATGAACTCACTATTATTTTCCCATCTGCTATAATCAACGGTCACTTCCAAACCTGTCTGCTATCTAAATTCTTTTTTTACACACACAACTATCTAAAAAATTATAATATTAAAAAATGGGAGAAAACGGGAGAAATAACAGTATAATTGTTGAAAACACTTAGTAGTGTATTATAAAATTACACACAGCCAGGATAAGTTCATGCATCTTTATACACTCACACATACAGACACTATCATTGAAAAGCTCACAGCTGAAATAACACCACTGCCTGTACATCACATCCTTCTGCTTTATTACCCACACCTTCACAAACACATATATTATATGCTTTTCTATGCAGTTTCTGCCATTTACCTTACAAAAATTGCAAAACAAGTACATCATTGTTTCTTCTATCTCCTAACATGCAATAACACAGCCTTAAGAAACTAAGTGAGTTTCAAATGCTTAGTATTCTACTCATTTGCAAAACATGTTGACTAACATATTGTAAGTAAAATATAAAGGCTGCACATGGTCAAAGGAAACAGCATGCACACACTATGTTCAGTTATCAAACAAGAATACTACTACAAAAACATAAAAACAAACGTCTAAATTAACATCAGTGCTATAAACACACAAAATTACTAACTTCTTTCTTTTACAATTGCAGTGAAGACCACCCTCCTGAAAAGCAGCAGCATCTGAAGTACAAACAACAACTCAGAAGAAACCTGCTCATTCCAAACAAAAGAATTAAGTACAATACTACCATGATATTCTTACTGTTACTCAAACACACTGTGTGGTTGGTTCATGGAATTTGTGTGCCAAAAAACGGATATCTGTGCACCATTCTGCCCACAAATCCCCATTTGTTTAACAAGGCTCTGCAGGCAGAATGGCGCACACATCCCCGTTTTTTCGGCACACAAATTACATAACTCAGCCCCTAGAATGTTAGTATTGCAGAACAAAGAACTGTTTTAATTCTATACCATTAGATTTGGTATTAGTGCTTCTCCTCACCACTAGCTTACTTTCTACTGTCATCTGAACCCCAGTATATTAACACACAAATACAAGAATAGCCTTCCCAACTAGTTTTAGCTGCCCAGTGCACATGCACAATCACACACAACCACATACATCCTTACCATCATACTCGGATAACCATGCACACAGCACACAGACATTGCAGAACAGCCCAACCCATACCTTCTTTTTTTTAACAGACCCCAAAGAATGTCTACCAAAAAGGAAGTCCATAAAAAACAATGCAAAAGTAGAGCAAATGAAAATAAAAGTGTCCAAAATAAGCATCCATCTCTAGCAAAATCTGTACAAAAAGTTCAAACAAAAGATCTAATAGAGTCATTAAGCGAAACAAAACAAGTTTCCAGTACAAAACTTTGCCTCCTCTTTCAAAATGCAAAACGAAACAGAAAGTGATTAACAAGAATTCAGCTACCACTACTGCTAACACTGCTCCTATAAATCTTGATGTAGTGGCAGGTAACCATACCAAAACAAGTATTTTACAAAAAATGTTCTGCCACGGAGTCCTTCAGAATCTTATGAAAACAGGAGAGAAATCATGCACAACCCTTAAAACCTACCGTAGAAAATTAATCTTAGAAGCTCTCATAGACAGTGCAATCGTTCTCAAAAGGAGGTTATTTATTTTAGTGTTAAACAGAATGAAACCACTAACAAAACTAACTACTAAATTACAAAAAGACTTCTCAATAAACAGAATGTCAACAAAAATAACTTCTTAAATATCTGTGGAGGTGAATGGAGTCACACCACGAGCACAGAACCATATTTCAATGAAGAAGCATACAAACAAAAGCAAGCAAACACAATTGCCATACATAGCAGTGGATGAGGGTATGAAAAACTTAATAATACCATTAAGGAACAATAAACTCTGCTCACAAAAATATCTCCAGAAAACTCAGTATCACCTCTCCATCAGACTGAACCAAAACGTCCAGTACACAAATGGCCGTGCACGTCAATGTGTAACATTGACAAAAAATCTTTCAAATCTTTACGCCAGTTCCTCAATCAATATGTAAAAGGCAAAGACAAATTCAAAATTAAACTTTTACAAAATATGGATACCTGTCCAGTGTGCAACACACAGGACTACAAGAACATTCATTAGCCTGCATTTCAGGACCTAATTGCAAAAGCACCTTCCATCATATCAAAATTATATCAACACATCATTCAAATATAAGAAATCTAGTCCATAAACTGTACTATGCTAAAAGTCCAGCTTTAGCATTAGACAACTTAAATAACAATCTTCTACATGGTACAGCCAAAGACCTACTCGAAGAAATAGAGCATATCCAGAGAAAATATTTTGGAAGTGAAAGCCACTTACAAAATGTGATAGCTTTACAACAGACTAGGAACAATTCTACAAATGGCAACCTTATACTACAAACATACAAAAAAGAAATACTAAAATTTAAAAGTACATCCGCTGAAGTACCAAACCATGTGTGTGTGTGTTGCTGCAGAAATGTTTATAAAAGTAGCACAAAAACTGTAGACATAACATACAAAATAGATGCCAATGAAGATTGTAAATTGTTTGAATTAGTTCTCTACCTTATGGCAGAAAACAAATAGGAAATAAATGACCCTTTAATACTTTGCAGTTACAGCACTGCAAAACTTGACAACAACCAAACTCCTCCACGTGCTATCACAAATAACTTAGAATTATTCCCACTACCAAAACCCTTGCAACAACTCAATTTATATGAGAGCATCATAATTCAAACAGTGCATTCCTTTCAAGCAATAATACGCCTTCAACCAAAAACAGCAAAATTACCTCCCTCAGAATTAGTGAAAGGCATTTGTGGCAAAGTAGTTTCTTTACCTTCGGCCATGCACCCAAGACTCTGGGCCCTGGCCACAACCACCGCAGCATATCACACCCATAGATCACACACATAGAATCAAACATTTTAACTGGCTATATGGGCTACTGCATTTTTTATGTCCGTGGACAGCAGCGTTGACCGCAGCCATGACGAACACACCAAAGTTGTATTTCTCCCCTGTTCGTTGCCGCGCTGTCCGCGGATGTACGCAGATCCAAGATGGCAGGTGCATCAAAACAATGTGACGCACCTCACGCTTCATTCCAGCCAATCAGTGAACACGTCGCGTGTCCGTGGACATGACGCAAGCCGATTAGCCAGTAGGTGTCCTGTCCGCGGAGCGAACAGGAAAGTGTGTCCGCAGAGCAGACATAGATAGCACTAATTTTTTGTGACCTACTTTTTGGTCATTTAAAAAAAACCTACTGGATGGATTTTCACCAAATTTACTAAACCACGCCTTTGGGACCAAGCCGCTGCTCCTGGCACAAATTTGGTGAAAATCCGTCCAGCGGTTTGGGCTGTAGGCGTGAGCAACTTTTTTTCCCCATTCACACTATGGGAAAAAAAGACATTTTGGGACCCCCCCTATAACTTGGCCCCCCTGGACCAAACCTCACCAAACTTTGCAAAAGAATTCAGAGTGGGCCATATACGTTTTTACAATGTTTGGTGAGGATATGTCCAGGGAGAGTGAAGTTATAAGCCGGCCAAAAAGTGCTCTTCCTATGGGATTAGCAACTTAACCATAACTACACGGCCACTATCGTGGGCCGTGTAATAAAGAGCACAGCTTTGTTCTTTTTAATATGGCTTTCAAAGGTGTGGTACATGACACTGCATGTGGGAGCTAGAAATGCCGGATAGGATAAGCATATCTCTCTTTCTGAGTTATTTATAATTAAAATAATTATAAAACAATGTTTTTGTAACAGAAAAAAATATTCAAATCATAACTTATTTTCTCCCAATACAAATCTCAGCCAAACAGTTTGTGCATTTTCAAGCAAATGTAGGGTTTGATCTTGTAAGTTTACTTTTAGTAAACTGATGCTCTAACCACTGAGATACTAGATCTCTGTTCAGGATGCATAGCTATTTTTCATTATAACATGGTGGGCAATGGTGTAATGGATGAGTATACGGTACGATGCTCATCCATCGCCCTTTTTTCCGCAGCACATTTTGCCAAAAGAATCATTGAAAAATGTGAAGGGGGAGGAAAGGGCATATAAGGGATAGCGTGTGGCGGGGTATAGGGAATAAATAATAGTGGAAGGGGGATTTGGGAGGATTCCCAAATTTAAAAAATTCAATGCATTTTGTCGGCAAAACATTTTGGCAAAAAAAAAAAAAAGAAGCGGAAAAAAACTGGGGATGAATGAACATAGAACCTAAGATACATTCGGGAACTTACAATTCCTTATTTGATAAATGAATCTGCTTCTCTCCCACTGAGTTATTTGTAGTAATCATAATATAGATAGAACAATGTTTTCAAAACAGCAAAAAGCTATAAAAATAAAATGTTGTAAGTGTAGCTTTTTCCTTGCGACATGTCTGTCAAAGGTGTAATGGATGAGGAGGCACCTGGGAACTAGCAATGCCAGCTGGGCTAAATATATCTGCTCTCTCTCTCTCTCTCTCTCTCTTTCTCTCTCTCTCTCTCTCTCTCTCTCTCTCCCTCTTTCAGTTAGTCATTTGTAATGAAAGTAAAGATAAACAATGTTGCTATAACTGTAGAAATAAATGTTGAAATTCAAAAGGTCTATATTACTAACATTTTACAAGCAAAAGGTGACAGCGATCCTTGCATATGGTGCTGAAACTACGATCAACCATGACAGAACCATATGGATGAAACTGGAGGCGATTTATTGGCGGAAAGTACTAAGTCTACCCCAGAACATGCCAATGACACGTATTCGTTATGAACTGGGCCTCCAATCACTAGAATCAATAATAGAATGGAAAATATTAGATCTATTCAGGAAAATGAACAGCGGAGAAAAGATACCAGCATTGGAAATACTAAGAACTTCACAAGAACACGTTAATGATGCTACACTAAACAAATGGAAAGAAGCATCTATGAGTATATGTAACAAAAAAGGAATTACATTGGAGACGTTGACGAAAATGCCTCAAATTGCAAAAAAAAGCTGAGCCGAACTGATTGGATCGAAACTCAAGAGCAGAAAGACCGATATAAAATGACACTGAAATCCGAGGGAGAGGCAAGATCACTCAACCAACTTCCATACTACCTACAATTATACCCGGATCGAAGAATTAGAGACATGTTTTTAAGATTCAGACTGAACCTACTTCCAACAAGAGAAGTTCAGGGGAAATGGAGCCAAAATAAAAGTGCAAATAGCGACTGCAGATTCTGTCAAATAATAGGAAAAACAGAAACTCTCTATCATGTGATTATGGAATGCGAGGCACTAAATCAAAAAAGACTGCTCTTCAGCGACAAATATCTTAGTGCCACAGTAGAAATGGAAAAAGAAGAAAGATGGAGTCAAATCTTGATGGGAAATAATAGAAAGATGGTTGCAACCATAGTTCACTTCTGGGAAACTATTATGCTGGAAAACAGTAACAGTAATGAAGAAGTATAAAAGACAAAGATGTTGCCGTTTTTTATGAGGAAAACAATGTAGATTGAATGTGAATGATAAATGTAAGGTTTAAGATGTAAACCAAATGCATTTTAATAAAAAAAAAGGTCTATATATGTCCTCTAAATGGACAGCATACCCTAACTGTCTGCGTATTCTCAAGGCATTGATGGGTTCTAATCGGCTCGTTATTGGAAGTCCAATGCTTTAACTGCTGAGCTGCTGGATATACCTTTAGAAAGAAAAATCATTTCATTATGATATGGCTGTCAAAGGAGTAATGATGAAGATGCATGTGGGAGCTAGAAATGGCTTATTAGGTACACATATCTGGCTTCTCTCTCTCTCTGGATTATGGGTAATGGAAAAAAAGATAAAACAATGTTTGTATAATAGTAAAAAGCATTAAATACTAACATTTGACTGATTTTGACCCAATATATATATATCTCCCTTTCAGTTTGTATATTTTCAAGCCAATGTGGGGCTTGAACATGCACCCTTGACATTGATAAACACATGTACTAACCACTGAGATAGAAGGGCTCCCTTTAACAGTCATAACATGTTTCATTAGGACATGGTGCCCAAATGTGTAAGGAATGAGGATGCATACGTGAATTAACAATGCCTCTTGGGATAATATACCTGCTGCTCTCTTTGCGATTCATTTGTAATACAAATAAATATAAAACAATGTTTTATAAGAGTAAAAGGCAGTAAAAGCTAGAAATGTGGCCCATTCTTCCAGCTTAAAAATGTTCTAGCCAATGAGGTGCTCGATCTTGCAACCTGAGTATTTGTAACACCATGCTCTAACCAGTAAGCTACTGGGTCACCCTGTTGAAACCAAACCATTGTTCATTCTGATATGACAGTCACAATTGTTATGCATTAACTAGATAGAACTAGCTGGTACCTAGCAATGCCAGCTGGGATACACGTATCTGATAATGTGATTCAGAGTCATTTCTGATTAAGGTAAAAGTACAACCATGCTTTTATAACAGTAAAAATGCATTAAAATGTAAAATCTTCACCAATTTCTTGGCAACAGACCGCTCAACCTTACAGTTGAAGTACTTTAAAGACAGCATGGGACTTGAACCCAAAACCTTTCTACTGTGAAAACAGAATCAAAATATCGAGGCTGAGTACCCCAAAAGGAAATACACCGAACACGGTTTACAAAGGAAAATACAAAGTACTTTATTTTATACTTAATCCAGTTACAAAAACAGAGCAAAATCAGATAGCTATCGGCCCTCAGTACAACACAACAAACTCCAGCTTGGTTCAGAGTGTTCAGTGAGAGACGTTGTACATTAGAATGCATTCGCTTTTTATACACTTGGTGGGTACGATGTCAGCCCCACTTCAGGTTAATATTCCATGTAATACATCACCGATCTAGGGTTCATGCCAAGTCTCGAACAACCGCATATAACTGGTTTGCCTTTAATACATGTATCAACAAGCCTATGCAATAACTGTGTATTCTAAGATTTTCCATGCAGGCCTTCTCAAACCTTAATACAATGTAGTAAAACAAGTGTTCTACGTTCAGTATTTGAATACATTGTTTCAACATATGCTCGTGGATTAGTTTTGTTGCACGAGTAATCCTTTTACACACAGGTCAACGAAGGACAAGGTCTCAGTTCACAACTTCAACAAGTGGCCTGCAGGCAAGTTACATATTAGCTATGTACAGAGGTCAAGACGGCCATGTTGTATTTTGGAATGACATCGTCCACCATTTTAACTCACAGGGTGACTTTTACAAAGCGAATCCTAAAATGGCGGATTGGCCTAAAATTGCGGCTTTCATTGATTTAAGGTCAGGACCTTGCAACACGGTTTCTCTCGCAAGCGACTTTCGAGCAGCTTGGCGTAGGCCAATATACATATATTTATTGTAATAGGAGGCACGATATAATTTCTCTTTTGACAAACCCTCCTTTTGGCCTATGCCAAGTGCTAAAACTACTTTGGATCTCCTTGCAAATAACTCCATGCATCATCATCCATGCATTCTGAATCACTGTCGGAAATATCTATTGCCCTTAGGTCATTTGCTAAAATATCTTTCAACACATATTCTTTGGTAGTTTTATCCAGGGCATACACTTTATGTCCTATCGAACCTATCGCTTGTGCGCAACATCCCCCTAGCATCAAACACATACCAGGTAGACACTGAATAGTGCAACAAAGAAACAACAGGATTCCCAAAATAATTAGCAAGACCGAAAGTACCTTCCAACATCAAGATCGCAAGAAGTCCCAGAACCAAGCGCTTAGATCCCAGTTTCCCTCGGGAACATGCACTTCGGAACTAAGGACGTGCAGATTCTGTATTGCCTTGAAGATAGTTGGGGAGGAATCTGGTACGAAAACACAGCAAGCAGACCCCACTAATTTACACACTCCACCACGCTCAGCCAGAATGAAATCTAATGCCATTCGGTTTTGAAGTGCTACTAATCTTATCGCCTTTTGTTCTAACGCCATATTATAGAATATGTCTGTGGTCCGGTTGATGGTTCTCTCCAGTACTCTCGCTAGTTTTCTGATATCTTCTGAATTCGCTATCTGTCCCCAAAATGGCACAACTGATTTAGCTATATCTCCCAAGATTTTTGCTGGGGTGTCACCATTCTCGTCCCGCCGTGGACGAGCCTTTGAAACTTCTCTTGTATTAGCTGTAAACACCCCAGGTAACAGGATCCCTAAATAACAGGTTAGCTGCCAATCCCTGGGCAACCATGGGAATGATACATTACCGCAGACAAAGTAGACAGGTTCGCCTACATACAAAGGTCTGTTTTCCCCAGTCAAATTTGCAACGTTGGCACAACCTAGAAAATTTCCCATTGACTGAGATCCATTCTTTTGTAAGCAAAAAGAAACTGAATCGGGGCTATGATTAACAGTGTAAGAAGGAGGCGTGGCATCCTTATTGCCTATTGGAGCCATTTTAAAGGAAACCAAAGATTGGAAAGGACGAGACAATTTATCAGAAGGCTTAATAGAAGCAACATTTGGTTTACTCCTGTTTGTGAAAAGCGAGCATCCCAGGGGAGTTAAAACACGTTTCTCAAAACTATTCAAATTGGTGCCATCAAAGTTCCCTGAGATGCTATCATTCCAACGGCCAAAGAACAGTGCTCTAAGGGAAGCATAGCAAGCAGTTGTCAAAGGTAAAGGATGAATATACCAACCTAGCCCCTTATCCCCGTGTTGCGGTAAATGTGAGCAGAACCAACAGTTAGATTTGTTAAAAATGGCATGCGTAGCATTCATGATAAGCAGTAGAGTGTTATTGTGGTACCTTTGTCTGTGCTGAGAATCCCTAGGGGATAGAGTATGCAAATGTGCAAAAAAAGGGAGTAGGAACAATAGATGTACTTTCAGTAGGCAACAAAAGTTTTAAAGAATGAGTTTCCTCGAGGTACCACAATCCTAAGGCAGTGACTATTAAAAAACCAAATATTATTATAAAGATACAGCAATACATTTCGGGGCCCAGGCATTTTGCCCATTGTCCCGGTTGGTCACCCCCTTATTTACAAGTCCCATATGAGCGGTAGCGGTAGCAGGCATTGTAGTCTTCAAACGGATACTCCAAGGTTCGTTGCTGGCGACCTCCTGGTCGAGCGACTTCTTAGTCCTTTCACAACCCTAGCCAACAGAATCCCCTTTCTCAAATTTTTGGGCAAAAACAAGCCCTCGATGATCCTTTTCTTCTTCAAATTGCACAGCCGAACCGTGCCGTAAGTCTATCAGATGCACAGCAAAACCGTGCCGTAAGTCTATTTCCTCGGACGTAGATTGTACCTTACTTTTCCCGGTACTGATTGATCCGTAAACAATATGTCGTCACTTCCTGCTGGAAGCAACGTGTCAGAAGCAAGTGAAGGTGCCGAATTTGAAATGGCAGTTTCCGGATGCAAAACTTTTGGAGAGTGTGGGGACAAAATGACAGCTTCCCCAAGCCTCACGGGCTCAGAGAGATTCTCTGACACACTCTCAGTGCTACTTACTGCTTTGGTATCGTCGGTTGCAGTATCAGCGAGGGGTTCTGTTTCTTCTGTAACGTGTGGCAAAGGGTGAGGATGTTTCTTGATGTGGGATGCGTCGATCCAGTACTTTCTCCCAGCGACCCGCACCGCTGTCTGGGTTACCAACAGGACTTGGAATGGCCCACGCCAACGAGGCGCGAGGCAAGAGGAGTGCTCGAACGATTTGACGAGCACCCAACTTCCAGGCCGTATGCTGTGGCCCGGGCCCTTGTATCGCACAGGTAAAGCTTCTCGTACCTGGTGATAAATCAAATACAGGTTTTTAGTCAATTGACTACAATAATCTGAAAGTAATACATTTTCACCATTTCTCAATGACTTGTGTTTAGGAAGGTTCCAAATGTTGGCAGGTCTCCCCATTACCACCTCCAATGGAGAGAGCCCAGTCTTAGTGTGAAGGGTTGTACGCATGGATAACAACACGATCAGTAAGGCGTCCGGCCATTTTAGTTTGGTGCCGGCACACGTCTTAGCGAGCTTGTTCTTGATGATTCCGTTGTGTCTTTCTACTAGTCCGGCGCTCTGAGCATGTCTGGCCGAATGGAACCGTTTGTCAATTCGTAATGCCGTACATATCTGCAGAATTACAGCAGCGACAAAATGTGGACCATTGTCCGACCAGATAACTCTTGGTAGCCCGAACCGCGGGAAGTATTCCCTTAACATGATTTTTGCAGTCGTCATGGCTGTAGCATCTTTAACAGGGAAAGCCTCAACCCATTTACTAAAGGCGCCGATAACCACCAGCACATATTTCTTATTATCACATTGTTCCATTTCAATAAAGTCAAAGTGGATCACTTTGAAGGGGACAGAGGGTGGCCCAAAACTTCCCCTTGGAGTTACTGTCCCCTTTCCCACATTGTGTTGTAGGCAAATCATGCAATCCTGGACGTAGCATTGGGCAATTTTCGAAATCCTGTCATTTACCCAAACTTTCTCTAACATTTTTGTCATCTTCTGGGCACATACATGCGTAGGACCATGGGACATGATGACCCTCATCACCAAGTTTCCCCAAGCCTTCAGCCCACCTTTTGGATTCTTCTAATGTGGCATTAGCTTGTATATCCCGTACAGACCCAACACCCTCATCCATCGCATAAGCATTTACAGTCTCCCTTAAAACATACATCTCCGTATGGGGATCAGTAGCAGTTTTTCTAGCTATCTGATCAGCGAAAGCATTCCCTTTCCCTATATCATCTGTAATCTTTTGATGTGCTGCACATTTCATAACTGCTAACTGAGTAGGGAGCGCAAGCGCTGAGAGTAGTTGTACTATTAGGGAGCCATGTTGGATTTTGGTGCCATGTGAAGTTAGGAATCCTCTCTCTGACCAAAGTCTCCCAAAGTGTGAACCACCCCAAAGGCATACTGACTATCAGTATATATATTTACTGCAAGCTCTTCGGAGAGTTCACAAGCTCGGGTCAGTGCTATAATGTCTGCGGCCTGCGCAGAATTATGCGTGATTCTCTTAGTTTCCACAACCGTGCTTAATGTAGTGATCGCATAAGCAGCTGTGGATGTACCATTCGGAAGTTTGAAGTAGGAGCCATCACAAAACAGCTCTCCTTGCAGATTATCCAAAGGAGTATCTTTCAAATCAATTCTACCCTTTGTCTCTTGCTCGGTCGTATATAAACAATCATGTGGCACTTCATTGCCGCAAGTAGTATCTTGCGGGAAAGGTAGGAGTTCAGCCAGATTAAGAACACAACACCTCTTAATTTGAATGTGAGGAGCAAACAAGATCAATTCATATCTTGTAAACCGTGCAGAAGTGAGGTGTTGCGTTTGAGTTTGGTTCAGTAGAACATCTACAGAGTGAGGCACCATCAGGGTTAGATCATGGCCTAGGACCATTCCCTCACTCTGTTTTACAGACGCAGCAGCAGCAGCGACAGCTCGCAAACATCTTGGTAAACCGCATGCTACAGGATCAAGGGCGGAAGAAAAGTAACCGCACGGCCTATTCTTCCCTCCATGTTCCTGTGTTAATACAGCCAATGATGCAGTCTTAAACAAGTCAAACGATTGCTGGTGTTCCGCGTTCCATGGTAATGGCGAAGAAATGCCCTTCTTCGTCAAAGCCAACACCGGTTTGATCACTAGTGAAAAATGTGGGATCCACAACCTACAGTAAGAAGCCATACCTATCAAGGCTCTAACTTCCTTCTGTGTATGGTGTTCCGCGTTCCATGGTAATGGCGAAGAAATGCCCTTCTTCGTCAAAGCCAACATCGGTTTGATCACTAGTGAAAAATTTGGGATCCACAACCTACAGTAAGAAGCCATACCTATCATGGCTCTAACTTCCTTCTGTGTATTTGGGACAGACATGCCAGAAATGTGTTTTATTCTTTCAGTTGTCAATCTTCTTCCCTCCTTTGACAGGAGATAGCCTAAATAGGTGACCTCCTGACAACAATTTTGAAATGTTTTAAGCGAAGCTTTGTGACCATGCATGGCTAGATGGATAAGCAATAACATGGTGCCCTCCTTACAGGCACTCTCAGAGTCAGCAGCTAAAAGCAAATCATCAACGCACTGAAGCAAAGTACAGGTAGAGGGCAATTCAAGGGTATCAAGTTGTTCTTTCAAAGCCCTACTATAAATGCTAGGACTCTCTGTGTACCCTTGAGGTGCACGAGTAAATGTGAACGAGCGTCCCCCTAAGGTGAACGCGAACAAGTATCTACTATCCTTGTTTATAGGAATACTAAAGAAAGCATACTTTAGATCCACCACACTAAAGTAAGTAGCTGTAGCTGGAATCATGGTTAGGATTGTCGTTACATCAGGTACAATTGGAAATTGTGGAGCCACGACTTTATTAATAGCACGTAAATCAATTATGAAACGGAATGGAATTGCATTATCGCCTTCCTTGTACACGGGTAAGATCGGACTATTACACAAACTGCCTGACATTTCTTCAATCACCCCACGATGCACAAAATCAGAAACAATGCATTTCAAAGCTCGCTCGCCCTCAACTGAAATCTTATACTGGGGAATGCGTGGCAGCTCAATTCCATGTTTCAAAACTATCTTGACAGGTTCAATCTGTAAAACACTGACATCATTGTCGTCAACAGCCCACAAGCTCTCTGGTACATCAATGAATTCTGGAGGCAAAGGTCTTGTCAAAAATTGCGAGACAGAAAATTGCTGTGGTGAAATCGTCAAGCGCACTCCATCAGAAGAACAATAAATCACAGCATTTAATTCTTTTAACAGATTCAACCCCAGCAAGTTCTCTCCGCAATCCGAAGTCAACAGAAATGGACAATGGTCCGTAAAGGGACCCAAAGAAATAGGTACCGGCATAGAAACCGGACAAACAACTGGTGTACCAGAAAAACCCTACAGAAACATTGGTTTGCCCTGACAGTGGAATGTTTGGAACCCGTGAATGATCAATGGAACTGATGTTTCCTATTTCCCACCACCATTTCAACGTAGGGACCTTTCTGATTGACGGGAATAGGTGTAGGTTCCAAACCCTCCTTCGGGCAATCCTAACGAAACAGAATGTCATCAAAAGGAAGCTCTTCAGATAAATATGCAGCGGAAGGATGATCAAAAATGTTCCTGGTGTCCACACTCGACATCTGGTTGTCCTGCGAGAAAGGTTGCTGAGGGTCCTGTGCAAACTGACCTCTACCAGGGCCCCCTACACGGGTGACCTCTGGATCGCCTACCCATATTTCCAAATGTATTATTTGCCCTTTGTTGAAGGACAGGGCATTGTGCTCGCCAATGACCCTCTTGACGACAATAAGCGCACTGGTTAATGTTCACAGGACCCAAGGGCACATTCCCCTGCGGGACATACTGACCTCTAACCTGAGAACTACCCCCTCTGGGGCCTCTAACAATTTGCTGCAATAGCACTTTAGTTTTCAAATCGCCTTTTCGTTTTTCAACCCTATCTTTTTCATTATTGACACGGTTCTCGTAGTACTGAGCCATGTGCAGTACCTCTGATTGCGATTTCGCCTGCCAAGCGCTCTCAGAAGACGTAATTTGTGACTGGATGTCAGGCAGCAAACCATGCACAAATTTGTCCACAAACAACCTTTTCCCAGACTCTGTGCCTAGGTCTTGTCCACTGAAATCCGAGAATACCTGCTCGAACCGATTAAAGAACTCGGTAGCACCCTCAGACTTTCCTTGGACACAGGCCATATGTTTGTCCCATATAATTCTTTTTTCCGGAATTATAGTTTTTAATTTTGCAATAATTCTATCAGGCAAAGTTAGTATCACCTGAGGCGGTCTTTCACCAGCTGGCCTTTCTCCATGGAGTCTAGTTATATTCACCCATGTATCTCCCAACCCTGGTACGTCGTCTATAGTTCTAATTTGCTTCCACAAATCTACAGGCAGGAGTACAGGGAATAACAGATCAATATCACCTAAGGTGAACACTAAGGATTGCAAGACGAGCTCTATTTCTCAGATTTTTCCTAATATCAGGAATAGATTGCCTAATAGTATTCACTTCCTGTCTTGAGAACTGGACGTGAACGAACTGTGATTCATAATGTGTGGGAATGCTCACAGCAAGTATATTATGTGCAGGATCGGCCGCAACCGCAACCTTTGGGACAAATGTCAGAGGAACCTCTCTCATAGGTAACTGAGAATTAGGTGACTCTGAACGCTTACTAAGCAACAGAGCTAAATCGAGCGCTAAAGCAGTCGAAGAAGTGTCAAGTGAAAAAGCTCTCTTGTAAATTACTCAATAACTCTGTGGGACAACTAATCTTTCTTTTTACACAATCATCCAGTAGGTACTCTATCATTACCTGTATCACCTTCCTCTGCATTTCTGGTGTATACTGACTATATGTGTCAAATACTTCAACTGGAGATATCGACATATCCGAAATCCATCTAAGTGCATCTTTTGTACAAATTTGTGCTTCCTCAGATATCGATTTATGACAAGGAAGGAACTGTTTCTGTACATACATATTTTCCTCCTCGTCATCCTCATTCTGTAACTTTTCTAACTCCTTTCTATACCCAAACAACCTCTCGACATGCTCATTTACCTTCTCCACAGTGTCTCTAGAAAACGCTACAGTATTTAGAACCCTTAACCCCTGCGGAAGATCCGCATTATTTAATTTTCCCCACATTATACATAACTGAATCCCTAAACCTTCAATAAAAACATTTTTCTCAGGAAAATTATCCATATTAAAAAGTGTGGCAAAAACACTAGCTTGATCATCCTTCTCCAGACAACGCTTAGCCCATGCAATTAACTCACGTTTCTTCTCCGGTGGTACAGTATTGCGAGTAACAACCTTAGACCCTGCACCTCGATCGATTACAAGCGGCTGAGGACCACTTGGAAGAGAGGGAGCAGGAAAATTCAATGGAAGTACTGTAACTGGTGCGATAAGAAGAGGTGGAGGAGCTGGAGAAAAGGGAACATTAGGAGGAGCAAGAACAAAAGGAACAACAGCAGGTGGAGCAGGAATAACAGGAGGAAGAGGCAAAGCAGCAGGAAGAGGAACACACGGAGGCGGCGCAGAAGCACCAGGCGTCCGTTCATTTAATAATTTATCTATAAATTCATCGGAAGCATGGAGATCTTTGGACGGACATATTTTTTGAATTCCAAGTGAGAAAGCCCTGTCCATATTTCTAGTCGATTCAGAATGTTTATCTTGGTCATACAATAATGCTTTTTCTGCGTTCGTCTTATGACGGAGCGTATGCTTCTCTCTACTTTTAAGTTGTTGCAACGCTTCTTTTTTCCAATTCTGCAAAACATCAAATGCTGCAGGTCTAGCCTTTTTCTTTAATAGAATTGACTCTAAATACTCAATACGAGGGATTTCTAAACTACCATTGATTGGCCACTGAAGTTCGGAGGCGTGTCTGGTTTGTCTGTGCCAAATGTCATTAAATACTATACTTCCAATGCCATGCTTACAGTACATAGTACACGCCGGTGACCCCTCCTGTGGTGCCGGACGGCTAAATTCCAAAGATTGTCTATCGCTGCGGAACAATGCCCTGAAGCAGGTAGACAATTTCCCAGGCATATCAAAGTATTGGTGTTACCTGGTCAATAATTGTGTCTGCAGATACAATGCGCCAAATTCAAATTTTCAGGGTTGATGTCAGATACCAGATTTGCCCTCGTAGTGTAGCCGATGAATTCTTCTTCCCAATGTACCCCTCTGGTTTTGACTAGAAAGAACCAGAGCGATCTATTGGAGAAAAGAATGGATGCCGATGGAAATCCTGGAGTCTCCGTGGAACAACTCGGGTTGAAATGCGGGATGTCAAGGAGACTTGGATAAGGGTATCATGCAGCAATTCGGAACCAAACCTGCATAGGTGAGATAACAACACACCACAACCACAAGATTTGTAAAATGGGATACCGAAAATATACCATGCAATGCAAAAGGAAGGTTTTGTAATAACAACTGCCAGTAACAATAAGACAAAGACCACCCCCCTCCTTCTATCCAGTCTTATCAGTAAAAGGTTAACTGCTTACCGGTGTTTGTGTCCCAGGAGAAGGATAGTATTCGCAGGCGGAATCCAAGCAATCCACAAGAAGCAGTCCAAGACTATCCCGACGGCACGAGGACGCCTAATAACACCCTGACCCGACGGCACGAGGACGCTAGTACACACAGGAAGTCTCTAGTCCGTGTACCACTACTACAGTTCAAAGTTCCAGAAATCCCAAGAACAAAATACTGAAGAGGAAGAGGTCTGACCTGAAGAAAACGAGGTATCCAAGGAGCAGTCAAGAGAGGTCCAATAGCAATCCGAGATCAAGAAACCAGACGAGGCAATTCCAGGCAATGCGACAAGAAAAGGCAATCCAATAAACAGTCCGCGTCGAGGATCCAAGGTGAACAATCACGGTGGAGGAAAGAACAGGGTAACAAGGACAGGAACGGGGAGAACAAGAACCAGATATGGGTAAACAGAATTCCAAACGCCACTAATCTGTGATCAGAAGCACCGAACCAGTAGGAGGAGATGCTAATAAGGAAGCAATTCACGTGACAGTCCGGCGCACTACTCGACGTGGTCCGAGGGAGGAGTAGATTGGACGCCAGCGTTGCCATGCCAATTTCCAGGTACCAGGTTTCGCCTTCCTTAAAGGGAAACGAGCCCGTGGTTTAGCGAGGAACGAGTGCCCATACATAACAGTTGAATTAAGAGTCGGGTCACGACTCACCTGAACAAACCTAAGGAGGTCCGATCGGATTTCAAAGTATCTTACCTAACTAATCTTACCTCGTGTATGGTGATTTCGGCAAATCTTCCCGTCTCGAAAAGAGGACCCTCGTCAAGATGCCGTCTCAGACCACAAGCTAATCGTCCAGGGATTGGGTCGTGCAGTGCTGCTGAGCTGTCGCGTCTCATTCAGTGGGGCCCCTTTTTGTCACACCGTCCGATCCCGGTCCTATAGCGTGTGTCAACCTTCAACAATCCGGCATCAATCTTGAGGGTCCCTATTTGGGCGCCAACTGTGAAAACAGATTCAAAATGTCGAGGCTGAGTACCCCAAAAGGGAATACACCGAACACGGGTTACAAAGGAACATACAAAGTACTTTATTTTATACTGAATTCAGTTACAAAAACAGAGCAAAATCAGATAGCTATCGGCCCTCAGTACAACACAACGAACTCCAGCGTGGTTCAGAGTGTTCAGTGAGAGACGTTGTACATTAGAATGCATTCGCTTTTTATACACTTGGTGGGCACGATGTCAGCCCCACTTCAGGTTAATATTCCATGTAATACATCACCGATCTAGGGTTTGTGCCAAGTCTCGGACAACCGCATATAACTGGTTTGCTTTTAATACATGTATCAACAAGCCTATGCAATAACTGTGTATTCTAAGATTTTCCATGCAGGCCTTCTCAAACATTAATACAATGTAGTAAAACAAGTGTTCTACATTCAGTATTTGAATACATTGTTTCAACATATGCCAGTGGATTAGTTTTGTTGCACGAGTAATCCTTTTACAAACAGGTCAACGAAGGACAAGGTCTCAGTTCACGACCTCAACAAGTGGCCTGCAGGCAAGTTACATATTAGCTATGTACAGAGGTCAAGACGGCCATGTTGTATTTTGGAATGACATTGTCCACCATTTTAACTCACAAGGTGACTTTTACAAAGCGAATCCTAAAATGGCGGATTGGCCTAAAATGGCGGCTTACATTGATTTAAGGTCAGGACCTTGCAACACGGTTTCTCTCGCAAGCTCGAGCAGCTTGGCGTAGGCCAATATACATATATTTATTGTAATAGGAGGCACGATATAATTTCTCTTTTGACACTTTGGTAACCCCATGCTCTAACTACTGAGATACATAGCATTTGTTCATCATTACACAGCAGTCACAGCTGTAATGGATGAGGTTTCACACAGGAACTAACAACGCCTCTTGAGGTAAACAAATATCTGCTTCTCTCCCTCTGAGTCATTTGCACTGAAAATAAAGATAAAACAATGTTTCTACAAGATTATAAATTAATAATGTTACTAATATCCTCTGAATGAACAGCTGAACATTCCAGTTTGAGGATTTCCAGATCAATGAGGGGCTTGAATCTTCAACCTTTCTATTGGAAAACTTATGAGCTAACCAGTGAGCCAATGGGTCTCCTTTATGAAAACAAAGCTCTTTTTAAAATGTTTTATCATGACATGGCTGATAAGAGTGCAATGAATGCAAATGATTATGGAAACTAACAATGCCTTTCGGGGTATGTATATCTATGGCTTTCTCTCTGAGATTCTTGTAATGAATATATAAATTCAACATTTCTTATAATAAAAAAGCACTGGAAACTAAAAACGTGACATACTTTCTCCAAATGAACATCTTAACCTACCAGTTGGAGTATTTTCAAACCTATGAGGGACTTGACAGAGAAACCCTACTATTGGGAAAGATATGCTCTAACCACTGAGCTACCGTGTCTCCTTTTAGCAAGCATAACTTTTTTTATTATGACATGGGTTTTGAAGATGGAATGGGTTATGATCCATAATGGAAGGATCAATAGCATTTGGCATACACATCTGCTGCTTTCCCTCTTAATCATGTATAATAAAATAAGGTAACATAAAGATGTAATGACAGTAAAAGCATTAAAAACTAAACATGTGAGATATTTTCTCCCAACAAACTGCTCAACCTTTCATTTCGAGTATTTTCAAGCCATGCACTGACCAATCAGCTACTGGTTCCGCTTTAAAAAACCTGCAGAGAGATGAAAGCAGCCTTAAGGCAATCATGGGTGAATCCTTAGTTGAGATTGATGATTTAAGCAAATTGATATTGTAGTTGGACTAAGGCATTAGTTTAGGATCCTTGCCACTGAGGCTGCCTAGTGGCTAGAAACAGAAGTTGTAAAGAAAATTCAGAGTCCTTAAGATGCACCAAAAAAAGTTTTTTGTTTTTAATTGTAGAATCTTAAATTATGTTTGGCTGTTTGCCAGTTGTAACAAATATCAGTTTAACTTCTCCAAAGATACATTTTTTGGCAATATTCTCATTCATATTCAAAATGACATCTTCAAAATATATTCATAGTATCCTTAGTGTCCTCAACACGTGTTTCCCCGCATTCATTTATGCAGTTCATCAGGAGGAGTAAACCTGTAAATAAAAGACAAATGAAAAAATTGTTGATGCGCTCTAACCCAGATCAAAATCACTCAGTTGTCATTAACACATTTCTCTGTAATTGTTACTTGCTACTGTTCACCAAATTTTATTTTTGAATAATTTGCTTCATTTTTTCTTTTTTTCATTTTTCCAGTAGCAAAGTGGTACACCACTTAGTTCAAACTGCTAGAGGTGGAGGTACCTGGGAAATGCAAAGGACACTGTGATAATGAGAGAATTGATTTGGCAATCTTAAGTCATTATTTTACATTCAAATTGTAAAGGCTCTTAGAGTGAACTCTCTATGGAGATCCTAAGGATTTAACCATAGTTTAGCTCTTATGAGAGAGTGGTGGCTTTAAAATCTTTCCCATAGATTTAAAGGGACATTTGCATCGATTTTGCCGCAATCTAAAATGGCTGCCATTTTATACCAGCGTTGAGACGTAATCGCGTCAAACTAGCGCAATGACATCACACGCCGGTTTTACGTCGCAGCCATATTGGTTAAGGCTGGAATTGCCTTAAATTCAAATTATTGTAACTCCAAATTCAAATGTTTTTCTAATTGTTTAGATTCGGTTTGTGAGTGACTTGAAGCTGGGTGGAGCGCATCATTACCCTTGCAATATAGGCATTATGGACAATTTATATTGTGAGCAGGGCATCTCAATTTGTGACAAAATAACAATCCACATTAGCATTATTGACTAAATAAATTTCAGTATCTGAATTTAATCCGGAGTAGCATGTGTCAAGAATATTTATCCAGTATTATTCTCTCTGACATAAAATTATTTCATTGTTGCCTCCTCTTGGCGGAAGCATGATGTGATCTAAACCAAAACATGTAATATTCTGTGTATCCCGTTCAATATCTTCATGAACAAAGTGGTGTGCCAAAGGGTACTTCAGGTCTTTGTTTCTAATTGCCTGGACACGTTACGCAATTCTGACTTTTAATGCACGGATGGTACTACCAATGTATATTTTTGGACATGGACATTGTATCGCATGTACTACAAATTTAGTATTGCAATTGATAAAGGCCTTGATCTTCCACATTTTTCCATTAGGAGATTTGAAGGATTGTTTCCTGTTGTCTGACAGAGGACACATGGTACATTTGCCACATTTGAAATTCCCCTGTAGCGGCTTGGCATTCCAAATCTGTTGAGTCCTGTCTCGTTGATTTCTTTCTTGTAGTGCGATGGGCTAGTAAGACTCTTGATGATTTTTGCCCATTTGTTTGTGATTAATGGTTGGTTTTCAATTTGTGAGGCTAGGTCTGGATCTGACTTTAAGATGGACCAGTTTTTGGTTAGTATTTTCCTTAACAAATTGGTTTGTGAGCTTTAAGTTGTGTTGAAGCTCACTGGGATTTGTTTGGGCTGTTTAGATAATTTTGGTTTTGAAACAAGAAGATATTCTCTAGTACGTTGAAATGTTTTTGCATATGCTTTATCCAAAGTTTTCCTTCATTACCCTCTTGCCTGGAATTTGTGTAGGCTATTTTGAGCATGTTTCTCAAATTCTGATTCTTGAGTTCAGTTCCTCTTGATCCTCAAGAGTTCACCAAAGGGAATATTGTGGATCAGATGAGTAGGATGGTTACTTGCAGCATGTAAAATGCTGTTTCCTGCTGTTGGTTTGATAAACAAAGTGGTCTGAATTTTGTCTTGTTCCACATATAGTTCCGGGTCTAGAAAACGTATTCTGGTAGTGCTATTTTGTGATGTGAATGTTAGACTGTAATCATTGTTGTTGAGATATTGAAAGTAGTTCATGAATGAGGTTTCATCTCCTTTCCAAATGATAATAATATCATCGATGTACCGATCCCAGTAAATAATTTGATTTGTGCTAGTGAAACAGGGATGTTTCCATGCTTGAGTTCAAAATGGCCCTTGTAAAAATTGGCATAGGAACAAATTGGCATAAGCAGGTGCACATTTTGCACCCATGGCAGTCCCTTGCCTCTGCCTGATGATTTGCTGATCAAAACTGAAGATATTATTATTGAGTGTCAAGGCTAAGATCTCAATAAGCATTACATTTGTGAATGATAGGAAACTGAGTGGGATTTCAGAAAATAATGAATAATACTGATGCCTTTATTGTGAAGGATACTTGTGTATAGTGATGAGACATCCAGAGTGACCAGCCTATAATCTGTTTCCCAATTGATATTTTCTAACTGTTGGATTACATGTTTAGTGTCTTTGATGAAAGATGCTAATCCCGAAGCTAGGGGTTGCAAATGGCAGTCTATATATTGTGAGATAGGCTCAGTGAGAGATCCAATGCCATTGATGAAACATAATGTTGATGTATTTTGAGGATGAAGTAAATTGGGGCTAGAATAGGGTACAGAGTATGTATAAAGTTATATTCATCTTCTAATAATAATCCTAAATCTAGCCAATGTTTACTCATTATGTGCCAGTTTTCAGATAGTTTTTTCAGTGGGTTTGTTTTCAGTTTTTCGTAGCATCTTATGTGCCTCATTACGAGTCCGGCAGTAACCGAGGTGGTAAAACCGCCTGGTTACCGCCGGACTCGTATTACCATTCCGCCTCCATGATTCCCGGAATTACCGGGGCATTACAACCCCGGTTTCCTGGGAATCACGGAGGCGGAATGGTGTTAATCCCCATTCCCATTGAGTCCAATGGGACTCAATGGGAATGGGGATCATGGAAACACCGGCAGCATCTCGTAATGCTGCTGGTGTTTCCTCGTCTGCCTGCAGGCGGGCAGTGTTAAACCCACCAGGTCAGACCTGGCGGGAACATCACCGCCTGCAGGAGTTGTGATCGCCCTGCATGGAAACAACGGTGGCGGCGGGTTTACCGCCACCATTGTTTCCATACCGGGTGATTTGTAATGAGGCCCAATGTCATTAAGTTGTCAGCATGCTGCAGCTATGTAATCTTTAGAGTTCATAAGTACTATCCTGCCTCCTTTTTCGGCTGCCTTGGTAATTATTGATGCATTTGATCTTAACTCCACTAGTGCTTGTTTCACCTTGAATGTCAAATTATTTCTCAATTTTGGCACATAGCCTTTCAAATACAACTCTCTTAGATCATGTGTCGTAGTTTTGAAAAAAATATCAATGACAATGGCCCTCATTATGAGTCTGGCAGTAGCCGTGCTGGTAAAACCGACAGGCAGCCGCCGGACACGCAGTGAATTACTGGCGCTGGACTTGCCGGAATTACCGGGGCAATATAGCCCCAGTGGTCCGGTAAATTCGGCACTGGCAATTCTGTAAATGCCCATACCCGTGCAGTCCAATAGGACTCCACGGGAATGGGGAAAGTGGAAACACTGGCACCATGACATGCTGCCAGTGTTTCCGTGCATCTCTGCGGGGGGGTGCCGTTCCGCCCGCCAGGTCAGACCTGGCTGGCTGGACAGCACCTGGTTGCAGGACTCATAGTTTTCTGGTTCGGAAAGCGGTGCCAATATGGTTCTACCGGCACCGTTAATTTCGGGCCGTCAAACCTGTAATGAGGGCCATTGTCTTGCGCAAGATTTGGAATAAAGGATGACTTTGATTTGTATGGAGTTTCTTTCGATTGGCCCATCTCTATATTGAGGTTGTCTGTAAATGTAGTGAGGGTATGTAAATCTTCCTGCTCTTGTAGATTCAAAAGATTGACTGTGTCTTCAGAATGTTGTATCCAATAGTTCTGCTGGGAACTATGTTACGGTGTTCTCTTTAGATTTGGTACGATTCAGAAAGTATTTCTCTAACTTAAGTTTTCTACAAAATGTATATATATCCAAATTTGTATTGAAAAAATCTAATGGGCTTGAAGGACAAAATGACATTCTTTTATTTAATGCTGTTCGTTTATTATCTGATACCAAATGGCTTGAAAGATTGATGACTAGGTTTTCTTGTGTTGTGGATTCTTTGACCTTGTTTGAATTCCTTTGATATTTTGTACGGGATCTGGAGAGGCTGCTCCTGCCCCTCCTGGCCCTCCTATTTGTGGTCCTGTATTGATAGATGGATTTGGAACTGGTGTCTTCTGGAGGTTTAGATGTGAATTTTTGTATTTTCGGTACTCCTCTAAAAAAGTTGAAGTTGTTGCCTGGGTGGGTGGTACTTGCTTTATTGAATCTGCATCTGTGTCGCTTGAGGATTCGATTTCTAAGGATTGGGGAGATAGTGCTGGTTTGGGCATAGGTTGAGATACAGTTCGTCTGGATCTAAGGTTTTTTGACAATGGTTGTCTTTGAAAATGATAGACTCGATGATACTTGTAGTCAAGTTCATCCCTAATGAATTTCTGTTGTTTCTTTGCTTTAAGTTCTTTAGTGTATGCATCTACATAGTTATCTAGAATTTGGTAATTCTTAAACCTTGGTTCTGGTAAGCTTAAGGTCTCTTATGACTTCCTTATAATTTGTATCTCGTCAGTAATTCTTACATATGTATTTTCTTCTGGGTTATTACTTCATCCATCATCTCTTTAGATGTATTAATTAGACGTCTTCCCAATCTTTTAAGGCTTCCACATCCTCTTCCTCAAAAGATGGGAAGATACATACCCGAAGTCCTCTCAGTATTCTTTCTACCTCAATATACATTTGTAGAGTTTTAATTTCCCACCGGCGAGACAATTCTTGTTTTGATAACATCTCTAGCTGTTGAAACTGTTTCCTAAGTGAGCTCGAGTCTGATTGGGGCACACATGTGAAGGATTTTGTATGCCCCAAAAACAAAGGTTCTGCCTCTGCTTCACGACTTTGATAGCTTCCAGACATGACATCCCCTTTAAAAAACATATCTTTTTAATAATGGCACGGCTGTCAAAGGTTTAATGGTTGCTGATGCATATGGAAAGTAGCAATGCCTTTTGGGATAAATATATCTGCTGCTTTATGTTTCTGAGACATTTTAAATTAAAATAAAGAGAAAGCAATGTTTTTATAACAGTAAAAAGCATGAAAAACTAGAATGTTGCCTGCTTTCTCCAAATGCACAGTTCAACCGTCTAGTTTGAGGTTTTTTGAGCCTATGGGGGTTTTGAACCTACCTACTTACCGTTGGTAAAGCCATGCTCTAACCACTGAGCTAATACACCCTTCAGTAAATATACAATGTTTCATTATGGAAAGGCTATCACAGGTGTGACGCAAGAATATGCATATGGGAACTAGCAATGCAATGGGGGATGAACCTATCTGCTACTCTCTCTAAGATATGTGTAATGAAAACAAGGCTAAAACAATGTTTTGGATACCTCAATGCTCCAGCTTAATTATTTTCAAGACAATGTGAGGGCTGCGCCTTCAATCTGTTGTTGGTAAACCCATGCTCTAAGAAACTGAGCCACTGAGCACACATTTAACAATGTTGTTTTTTCATTACGGCATGTCTATCAAAGGTGTAATTGTTGCAGATGCATATGGGAACTAGCAATTCCAGTTGTGCTAAAAAATATCTGGTGCTCTCTTTCTTTGTCATTTGTACTGAAAATAAAGACAAAACAATGTTTCTATAATATTAAAATCTAAAACGTTTAACTATTTACACTCAATATACAGCTCAAACCTCAGCTTCAGAATATTTTAGCTAACAATTGACTTAGATCTGCAACCTTTCGATTGATAATCCCATTCTGAAACCAGTAAGCTACTAGGTCTCCTTTTAAAACGCATAGCATTTTTCTTTTTGCCATGTCTTTCAAATGTGTAATGGATGAAACTGCATATGGGAATGAGGAATGTGATAGATATATCTGCTGCTATCTCTCTGAGTCATTCTCAATAAAAATAAAGATAAAATAGCCTTTGTATAAGAATATAAAGCATCAAAAACTATGTTTTCACAATGAACAGCTCAATATAGCAGCTGGAATATTTTCCAGCCAGTTAGGGGCTTGAACCTGAAACATCGCTGCTGGTAAACTGATGCTATAACCACTGAGCTACTCAATCCCCCTGTTTAACACACATAGCTTTATCATTAAGACATGCCTATCAAAATTGTAATGGATGAAGATGCATATGGGAACTAGCAGTACCAGTTGTGATAGCACATCTTCTGCTCTCTCTTTCTTAACCATTTGTAATGAACATAAAGACATAGCAATGTTTTTACACGAGGAAACGGCATGAAATCCGACATTGCACTTAGTTTATCCAAACAACCAGGTCAATATTCAGTTCAGTTTGAGCATTTTCAAGCAAATGTGAGGCTTTAATCTGAAACCTTACTATTGGTAAACCCATGCTTCATCCACTGGGCTACTCTGTTGTGCTTAAGAAAACATAGCAGGTTTGATTAAGACATGTCTGTCAAAACTGTAATGGATGAAAATACATCTGAGAACTAGCAATGGCAGTTCAGATACAAATGTTTGCTGCCCTCTTTCTTACTCATTTGTAAAGAGAATAAATATACAGCAATGTTTTATAAGACTAAAAACAAAAAATGCAAACTATATCCTCCCAACAGCCAGCTTAGTTTTCTAGTTTGTGTATTTTCAAGCCAACATGGGGCATACAACTATAACCTTGCTTTTGGCCAAATCATGAGCAATCCGCTGAGAAACTCTGTCTCTCTTTGAAAATGATTGCTTTTTCACTAGTGCATGTCTGTCAAAGGTATAATGAACAAAGATGCATCTGGGAATTAACAACACCAGATCTAAGGAAAACCCTTCCACCTGCCTTTTGTAACCTTATTAGAAGATGTCAAATCCTAAATAGGCACTGTTATCATGTTATGTTATGCTAGTTCATTTTTGTATAGCACCTACTGGCATTGGTATGGCTTAAAAGCGCAGTGGTGGGCGAACATCCTTCGGAAGACCGTGGTCTGATCAAACATGCAAATAACAGTTGCTGCACAATTTACGCCCACATTTATCGCCACATTCGTGATAAACAGAGATGACTATGTTAAAGTAATTTTTCATGCAAGGCATAAAAGTATCACGCAATGTGCGCTGGGACTTCTTACGGGCTGATCCTGTTTCTCCTCTGTATTTCTTTATGAGCGGGCAGCGAGGCTCCCACTGTGGAATCTCGCGCTGCTCGTATCTAACTGTATACAAGAACATACTTTTGTGTCTAGAGTTGTATCCATTGTAGAATTAGGGCGAGTTTCCCTCTTACCAATCTCTTTTAGATAGGCAATGCCACAGCGCTACCTACGGTCTGTCCACACTACCCAGGGAGATGGTGTTCTTCTGTTGAGAGCTAGTAATAGTGTCATAAATAACGGCAGAATGATAGCCCCACTTGTTCATTGTTTTGCGTGATACTGTTATTATAAGTTAATAAGGCGGACAATACCCCATATTTTTGAGGTGAAATCTAAAGGAAACTCACTATCCCTGTTTTGTTTGAAACGGCATATTGCAAAGGCAGAGGGACGAGTGATGTGACAGCTGGACCACATTTTTCATGGGACTCGGCTGTATTTTATGGATTGCAGCACAAGCGAGGGCGAAGGTCAACTCAGAAGCTTGTCAAATCCCTAGGGCAACTGTCTACATTTGAGTGATACATGCCCCAATGCTAACATGCAGTTGACATGCAGTTTACACGCAGAGAGGTGAGATAGGACCCATATACCACCCTTATTAAGACTTCTTGTCTGTAACCTCTTTGTAGATGACAGATACTGGGTTGACTTCAGGCATGGTGGAGATCGTGCATAGTCATTGATGAAAATCGAGCTTGTCGTCCGCGTCCAAACCATTCTCCTGCAGTGTCGAATCCTCCAGCAAGACACAGCTTGCTAATCCCTTGATCAGTGGCCTATCGCTTCCATGCAAAAATGTCCCCTATATAATGTCGCCACTACAAAATAACTGCTGTGATTCGGCCATATTAATGTCGTTTGTTTATAAAAAAAAAACTATTATCCTTTTAATTGTTTGTTTTACATCAATCGATGTGATAATTAACTATGTATATGCATTGCAAGTGAAATTGAAATACAGTGACGGAGCAGCTTGTCCATTAGTTGGAAATCCCCAATCGACGCGCATCTCGTGTTCAAGGAAACCTGTCAGAGCACAAACAGCCAAATGTGAAAGAAAACGGCTGCTGCGTCAGTTAATTATATCAACAGGTGTTGAAGGGAAGAAAGTTTTCAAGAGCAAGCTTGGCACAGAACAAGAGACTATTTGCTTTTAAAGGTGTGCTTGGCATGTCAAATTTGTAAAACAAAGGTTGATTTATTAAGCGTCACACACAAAATTGTATTCTCCCCAGAAACATGTTTATTTACTTCATTTACAAACGCGAGCGTTTATTCATTTCATGTGCACACGTCTATGGAAAACAGACTACTCACGTGTGTACATGAAATTAATAAACCCTCGCATGTGTAAATTAAATAAACGTGTTTCTGTGGCGAATAAAAATGTGTGTGTGATGCTTTTTTCGCGGCGACATTTTGTAATACCATTTTTTATAATTGGACATTATCACGTGATGCCAGCCGATCTCAGTTCCCCGGGAGCTCTATTCCCTGCATTGGAGAGTTCTGACTGCCTATTCCATATTTCTAGGCACAGTGAGAGAGCTGAAGGAAGGGTAGTATCAGTTGTGTAAAAGGGACAGAGGAAGTGGCGCTCAGGGCTAGTAGGGTGGGAGTTGCTGACAGTTTTGTTGTATCAGTCAAGTGGCTTTGATTACGTATGCCTTGGTACAGAGAACAACCAGGTTTTGAGTGCTTTCCTGAAGTCGAGGAGGTCCTCAATGAGGCGGATAGAAACAGGGAGAGAGTCCAAATTGTGGGTGCTTGTACTGAGGAAATGCCCCCCTTACATGTTGATTTGGTCACTGGAATTACAAGTAGATGAGCTGTGTCCGATCAGAGGGTTCTGTTCGGTCTGTAGCGAGGACATTTTTGCTGCAGGTATTCGGGTCCTTTGTTGTACAAGGCTTGATGAGTGATACACATCACCTTGAAGGAAGACTGACCACCAACCGGCAGCCAGTGGAGGAATCAGAGGGTGGGCGAGATATGCTTTCTAGGGCCTAATGCTCGGAGGAGTCTTGCGGCAGTATTTTGCACTCATTCAAATTTTCTTCGCTGTGAAGCAGGAGCTTCTAAGTAAAGAGCGTTGGCATTGTCTAGGCATGAAGAGATGATGGCAAAAATAGTAGTGACTGTGTGTGGAAAGGTCAGGAAAGGGAAGATGCGATGAAGGATCCATATGTGGAGGAAAAGGTTTTGAGCCTCTGAGTTGATGTAATGAGACTGAGTCAGGTCTGAGTCCATAATGCAGCCAAGATTTTTTACTGTGTTGGTAATGGGGCGGGGTCTAGGGATGGAGGCCAGGGGTGTGTATGGGGAAGAGGGCAGTTTTCCACATAGCATGATCTCTGGTTTGCCTGGGTTGAGTAGAAGGCGATTGCCCATCATCCAGCATTTGATTTCAGAGAGTCAGGATGCAGGATCAGGGGCAAAAGTGGAAGGCCTATTTGAGAGTTTGAAGATTAGTTGGATGTCGTCAGCATAGTTGTAGCAAGATAAACCATGAGCTCGAATGAGGTCAGGCAGTGGTCTTAGATAGATCTTAAAGTGAAGCAGGGAGATAGAGGCACCCGTGGCGAATTGGCCATGGTATTGAGGATAATGGAGGCAGATGAACGATTTGTGATCTGTTGGAGAGCAAGGAGGATATCCTTTTCAGAGCTTGGTCCATGATGCCTAAAGCGTGTAGTCTCTCAGTGAGGATGGAGTGGTCTATGGTATTGAATGCTGCTGAGTGGTCAAGCAGGATTAGGATAGTGCATCTATCTGAGTCTTTGTGTTTTATAGATCATTCCAGGTGGCAGGATTAAGTTCCTCTTAATGGTCTGAAGTCTGATTGAGCAGTGTCTAGGAGCTTGTTGGATTCTGAGAAGAGGCATAGTTGTGAGTAATCCTCTCTGACCACCAATCTAGCTATAAACTGTTTATTTGAGATGGGTCTGTAGCTGGATGGGTCAAGGGGGTCTAGGGATGCCCTTTTAAGGAGGGGTTTGATGAAGGGGGTATTGAATTCTGCTGGGAAGATGCCGCAAGTCAGTGAAGAGTTGATGATGGATTGTGCGAGATTGCCTGCACAGGTGGATGTTAAGATTTCTTTTAGCACAGAGGGGGGCATGGTCATCTGTGGATCCTGATGGATAGCTGAGTGATAGCAGTTTGAGGAATTCTGGGTGGGAGAGCAGAGAGAAGGAGGAGAAAAGTGGAAAGGCAGATGGAGGTTCTGTTACAAACACTGTAGTTGAGGCAGTAGCTTCGGGTTCTTGCGGTGCTCGTTGACGATCGGTCGACAATGTCCTGCAAGATGAGGCATGCGGTGCACCTCGACGATGATAGTTTGTTGCCACAAGGCGTCAATGAAGAACTTTGTCCCAGCAAGGGCGTCAGGCCGTCGGCGTCTGGCGTCGGTGAACCGAACTCGACCACGGCGAGCTTCAGAAGCTTCGTCAGCATCTCTGAGGTATTCGGGTGGTGGGAAACCCACTGGCGGATTCTCCTCGGTTGTCGATGACCTTGACTTTCTCCTGTAGGACAAAAGCAGTGGACGGTGTTGAGCAACAGAGTCCTTGAATCAAATATCTTAGGCAAAGGAGCACTGCGGCTCCGGTCAGCAACGGCGGTCGCCGACAGGGATAGACTTAAATGTCCGTGCACTTCGCTTCGTGATTCTGCGGCTCCCCTTCTCCGGTCGGCAGCCTTTCAAGGGTCTGACGTCCAGGGAGCTTTGGCAAAGATCAGCTGGTGCATGATGGTAACCCGTAGCTCGGGGAAAGGTTTCCTAGCCAGGTCCTCTCTTAGATCAGTTCCTTGGCAGTCACGCAGCTTTCAGATTAGCGAAGGACAGCAGCAGTAATTCTTCTTCTTCCAGTGTGCTTCAAGGTTAAGCATCACGTATCAACTTCAGCTTCTGAACGATTTCCATCAGTGAGAGGCCCCCAGATATACTGTTTGGCAGTGCTTTAAGTGGGGTAAGAAATTGAGGGGGGGCCCTCGTTTGGGGGCGTGGCATCTGCTGTGTTTGTGGCCTAAAAGTGCACAAATCATACTAGGGTGCGCAAACAAATATATAAATGTAGTAGAGCATTTATATATTTGTATGCGTACTAGTATGGTTTGTGTATTTTTCAAGCCTTCTTTTATAAACATAGAAATGTTACATATTTCTATGTTTATAAAAGGTGGCTTGAAAGTGTACAAACCATAGTAAGTTACGCACACTTGTGTGCTTACCTTACTATGGTTTGTGTACTTTTCAAGCCACCTTTTATAAACATAGACATTTGTAACATATTTCTATGTTCATAAAAGATGGCTTGAAACGTACAAGCCATCTTTTATAAAGCGTTGAGGACGGACAAAACCCAAGGTGGTTTTGTCCGTCGACAAAGCTTTATAAAAGATGCCTTGAACTGTGTACGTTTCAAACCGTCTGTTATAAACGTAGAAATATTTCTACGTTTATAAAAGATGGCTTGAAACGTACACATTTCAAGGCATCTTTTATAAAGCTTTACCGATGGAGAAAGGCGCCTCGGGCTCAGTGATCTCTGCTCTGAGCAGAGATCACTGAACCCGAGGCGTCTTTCACCCTCTGGGAACCCGCGGGCTCCGTGATCTAATCTGCATATTAGATCATGGAGCCCGCAGGTTCACAGAGGGTCAGTGACCTGGCGAGGGCAAACAAAGGAACTGTAACTTCCCTGATGACCCCTCAGATGGGGGGTCATCAGGGAAGTTACAGTGACTGACAGAAGTGCCAGCCAGCCTCAGCGACGCTGCGGCTGGCTGGCACTTCTGTCCACTTGCCGAACGTTACACTGGCGGGCGCATCTCCCGTCGCGGCTGCGGCCGTGGCGGGATAATGCGTCCTGCCATGGCGTGGTGGGACCGGGGGGCCCCGGCAGGGCCCCGGCTCAGCCCCACTTTCTGGAGACTGGCGGGGCCCGGCCCCGGCAGGCCCCGGCCCACTTAAAGCACTGCTGTTTGGTCTCCCATTCACTCTGCTGGGTCACACTCATGCAACCAATCATTCAGAAGAGCATTCATGCAGGCAGGCAGCCAATCAGGCTCACAGTGCATTCAGGACATTCTCCTCCCTCCAGACACTCACAACAAGGAATGTGTATTGGGACAAGTACCCAGTCATTCAGCACTCCACACTGCATTCATACCAGTTTCGTCCAGGGCTGTCTCAGTCTTTGTGTCACATACCAGAAACCAGACACCCATAACAAGAAGTGCATATTGGTCATACACTCCATTCACCCAGGTCCCACCTCAAGGGCGAACCCACAACATACAGTCACAGGGAAGGCTCCAGCCAGTCTGGCCTGGACTTCCCCACGATACCATATATGGAACTTCCACCCAAAAGCCAGTCAGGGGGAAGGGACAGATTCAGGACTTCCCAGGACTTTGGGAAAAACAAGGTAACAGGCAACAGAAAGCAAGAGGCCACATGAGCCATCTTGTCTCCTATCAGGAATCAACTGATTCCAATGGCAGGGCCTGGGTATCCCAAAATGGAGGATACTCAGAGCACCTGTCAACTTCAGCATGGAGCTGCCACCAGCCCATACCCTGCTCTGAGGGCCACACACAGGTGCCCAAAAACATGCACTAGGGGTAGGGGTTGGACCCCACCCGTGGGTGCCATAAGGGAACCCCAAGGGTCTGTACAACAAACCAAAAAAGAGGAAGAGCTACAATGCCAGGAGTCCCACTTGGACTCCTGGGCAGAACACAATACAGAACATACATGAAAAAGGACTAAAGGACAAGGACAGGGAGGGCCTGTCCCTCCAACGCATTTCCAGCATCACCCTCTGCTCATTCGCTGCTAAGGGAGGAGGCTATTCGATCAGATCCCTCCTGAATATGTACTCAATGAAAATTGTTCCATTTATCAGCTACGTAGCTGAGTTATGAGCCTGAAGGTTGCCTGAAACTCTGTCGACCATTGAAAAAAAATCTCAGAAAAGAATTCTAAGACTGCCAAACCATACATCTGCTAAAATTATATATCTGGAATTCGGCCTATCTGCAATCACAAGACAAATAACGCAGACTTGCTTACTGCTATACTGAAAGCTTGCTAATGCTAAGAGTTTCTCTATGATGGGGATGAGCTATAAATCGCTAACTACACCTACCAATGTCATGAAATCTTCGACTCTGGGCATGATTAAAAAGGAAAACACTGTCTGGCATCAAGGAACACTGCACGCTACAACAGCAATGTCTTTTCCCCATTATGAGTGAACAATGAGAGTTATGCTACAAGACTACAGCCAAGAGCAGTTAATTGTAACATTGGCCCCTACATCTACTGCTTCTGGCTTGTTTCCCTATATTTCTGAGAGAGTATGACTTCCACCACCCATTCGGAGATTCATTGGTAACCATCTGGTTTGGGACTTTTTACGAATTAAACTCAATGTGGTCAAGTCGTTTGAAATTACTGGTCAATGGCAGGCCCTTGCGAATATGAACAGATTTTGTTGATTCTGTGGCGAATCAGTATTAGAAACAGCCCGCCATCTCCTCTTTGCGTGCAAAGCAATGACTGGCCTGAGAGTGACAGCGCTCCGTGCAGCAGGTCTGGACCCTGTAATTAGTGCCGACCAGTTATGGGTCACAAATTTTAAATGGTGATCATGAGGGATGCATGATCTTTTTTTAACAATTTATGGAGAGAAATGTATGCCATTATAAAAATCATAGATGTTTGATGTCTAATAGGTTGATGTATATATGGAAGGACTCAACATGATGTATAAGATTTTGCGTGAAGATATTTAAAAAGTCATTAATTTGACTACATGATAAATAAAAAATAATAAAAATAAAAAAAGATTAGGTCATGTAGATTGTGACGATTTTTAGAGACAGATCTGGCCTTAATGAGAGTGCATCTGATGTGGATTATTAATTGTTTGATTGTGGCTTGCGGGTTTAGGTGCTGGGTGGGAGCATGGTGTGGAGTTGGGTGGTACACGGAGGGGAGGGGTTGGTTCTAGCTTGAAGTGAAGGAACTGGAAGGAGGTAGCAGGTGTGGGGATGCAGGATGTGAGGGGAAGGCTAGAGAGGGTGGAGCGGTCGGTGGGTTGACTGGTGGCATGCATTGGATAGTTGGTGGGGTATGGTGATGGGTGGGAGCTTGGCGTGGAGGAGGGTTGTCTGGAGAGGGAAGTGGTTGGCTCGAGGAAGACTAGTTGAGGTTGTCAGGGGCCCTATAGGAAAGGTGGCTGGGACAGTAGACAGTGTATGTGGAGCAAAGGGTAAGTTAGTGTGCAGGGTGACAGGACAGCGTAGGTCTTGAGAGGTAAGGTCTGTGCTGAAGGTGGGAGTGTTGAAGGTATTCTGTCTGTGTTTTGGAGCAGAAGCTCCCATTGGGTATGGCAAGTCTGGGGAAGATCTTCTCTTTGGGTGTGATGAGATATGCTCCACTTGTAAGTTGTGGGGGCTGTTTGGCAGGTTGAGGAGGGATTGTACTGGGCTTAGGGGGTTAGTGAGAAGGAGAGGTCATAGATGCACAGGATATATTGTTGTCTTGTATGAAGGTGGGGGAGTTGGCTCTCTAGGAATTCTAGGACCAGCAAGACGTTTATTCCTTCTGTTTATTGAGGATGCTGGGGGTCTGTGAGTAAGAGTGAATGGGTCGACCGAGAAGGGAGTGGAGGCAAGAATTGCTTGCAAGGTGGTTAGTGGTGCCTGGCCGGAGCCTGATTGGGGTAGCTGCAGTGTAGAAGGCTGGGTAGTGTTAGAGGTGGTTGGCGTGAGGGGGATGATTGGGAGAGGGGTGATATGGGAGCTTCCACGCATGTGCAGGTGGTGATCTATGTGATGCTGGGGTCAGTTCTTGGCGGGTATTGAGTGAGAGAAGAAAGTCTCACGTGTTAAATGGGAGGAAGTGGTCTAGGGGTTTCAGAGAATTCTGGAGAGGTGGTATAAGTTGTATTGAGAGGATTCCCCATGGATGGTGAACTGGGGTTATCAATCCAGCCCTTTAAGATGAGGTAGCAATACTTTGAGATGGATGGGGATGCAGAAGATACTCAAACATCAGTAATCAAACTAACTCAGGAAGTTGGCAAATCACATCTGTTTTATTTGCAATTGTCTAAAACAGGGAGTTACAACGAGCATCGACAATTCTCTCGATCTTCTTGCTCAGCAAGTTTCATAAAAAAGCAGGTTACATAGTAATAACTTGTCAATACTAACGTCATCCAACATAGTAAACTACAAAAACCTATTTGAGAAAGTGATAGGATTAGAGGGAACGTATAGGTATACGTTCCATACGTGCTGGAAAAGTGATTGGGTCTCTAATATTAGGTGGGGCAACTAAGCCACCCTCTAGTGCCGGTCACTGCGAACGTCATCAAATACACGACGTCCCATTGGTTAAACAAACTATAGGACTCTTTACTACGTGGCCTTCTATAATAGGTTGGTACCCTTGTATCCATCAGTACTTTTCCACCTATGCCAGCAGCATGCAGGCTGGCAGCCAGGTGCTAGTGGGTTGGTCTTGACCATAGCTTCCCACCAATTAGCCTACTATTTATCATCACTCTGCTGTCTGCCAGTGAATTAGCCCTTTGAAGATTGACCTTGAGTTTGTTCTTCGTGCCTGGGCATAAGACGGAGTATAGCATACTCTGTCTCCTGGAGTTGGTGTAGCATGTCATGATTATCTATTTTCACTCATCCACGTGACTGAAGACCATGTTTTAGAGTTCTGCTCCATTTAAAATACTCTTATGTAATGAACCTCTGGCATCTTTATTGTTCTCGTGCCTGTCTTCTGAACAGGAGTTTGTTGTTTTCACACACTTGTAACCACTGTCTGATCATTCAGGCCCAGAGCAGCCTTGTTTTCTTGGTGCTGGTCCTGCCTCGCCCTTCATTGATTCACCTCTGTAATTCAGTTGCTTTTCAACTGCAACACACTGGAAAAGCCTTACTTTCTCTGGGTCCAGCTATGCTAAAATGCGTAGTGGAATCGTCCATAGTTAATTCACTCCGATACATATATGTTTTTGGCACATGCCGCAATCTATTCACTACATATCTAGCCTTAAAAGTACTTTGTCTGCTTGAGTTTCTTGCATCTGTAGACGTGTAAAAAGACTTGATATCTTCATCGCGATCTCAAAATGTTGCTTATCTTCAACACTTTCTTAACACCTATCGAATGTTTATGTTCTTTTGCCTCTTCATCTCTTCTAGGTGTGTCAGCACTGCTTCGTGTGACGTCACCAATCTTCCCTTTTGCTCATTTTCCCCATTTCTTCTGGGATTTTATTCAAATGGCCATCATATTGTCGTGTATGCAGGTATGGTTTTCTCAATGGGAACCTTGCTTCCAGGATTCTCCTTGGTATTGGTATCTTCACTGGCACTAAACGTATTTTACATTCTGGTTCCCAACATATAGGCAACATGGGAGCGGTGCTTGAGGTGGGGGTACTTAGCTCCTTCTCTACAATGGGAAGAGGGGTATGCTGTAGAAGGAGGTGGTGCATTCAGGGTGGAGGTTGGGAATGGTATTATACAGAGTGGAGATTGGAGGGTTGAGAGTGGGAGGAGAAGCGGTAGCAGCGAAGCAGGCTAAGATCAAAGGGGGATGGGCAGCTGGAGTAAAGAGTGGGGAAGTCTGTTATGGTTGGAGGTGGAGAGGTGGGTGTGCTCAGTGGGCAGTGGATTAAAGTTAAGGGGGAAGGAGGGGATTGGTTAGAAGGAGGTTGAGTTCTGGAAAGACAGTGATTGCCAGTGGGAAGCTTGGAGCTTTAAGGTGCAAGGTGAGGGGAACATAGTCTTTGCAAGAGGTTCTGAGGGGGTGAAAGGTTGTTGCTCCAGTAGCCTGAGTATCAAAGGTGGGTAAGTGGTAGAGGGTGTAGGAGGTGTTTGAATTTTGTGGAGGCTTTTATTCTGGAGGCAGGCGAGAGTATGAGTGTTGAAGCAGGGTTGCGTGTCAGGTGCCCATTGAGGAGTGGGGTGGTGAGTAGACGGAGGATGAGAGTTTGTCAGGGAAAGGGGATGGGGTCAAGGCAGCTATAATGGGGTAGGGTCAGGGTTGCCTGCATGGAGAGGTGATAAGTCTGTGGATGAAAGCAGGGGGCATATGTAAGTGGTAGGAGGGTGGTGCTACTTAGTGCATCTCTTGAATGCTAGGATGGACAGAATGGGGAGTAAGGATGGCAACTGATGCAGTGATCAATGAAACCTCTGGTGAGCCATTTATAGCCTCTTATATTGAAGCTATTGGCCACAGTTGGGGCTGTGTGAATGTAGGAAACCAGACTTGTGGAAAGGATTTTGGATATTATTCAAAGTTACAAGAGTTACTGATTGGGATCATGCTGCTCTTGTGATGCCCTATTAAGCTACCGCAGAGATTCAGTCAGCACAGATCTAGGTTGAATCTAATCATATCGAGATTCATAGTGAGATGGGACCTAACAGCGACTAGTCTATGACTGAGGTCAATCTCTCATCTACAAAACCCAAATGTGGTAAAACCTTACAGCAGCATACTTCACGTGTGGTGAACCTTCCAGTAGCACAGTTCCGATGCAGTGAAACCTAACAGCAGCAGTGTTCAGATGTGGCGAAACCCTATGGCCTTACAAGTGTGGTGTAACCCGGCAGCAGTAGGACACAAATGTTGCAAGACCTTTTGGCAGTGCACTGAATGTGATGAAACCTTATATCAGCACTGGCAACTGTGGTGGAACCTTATAGTAGCACAACTTAAGTGTGGTGAAACTCCACCGTGGCACAAATCAAATGTGCTGAAACCTTAGAGCAGCCCAAACCAAGTGTGATAAAACCCAAGAGCAGTACTGCTCAGATGTAGTGAACCCCAACCGCAGCACATCTCAAATGTGGTGAAACCCAACAACAGGACAACTGAAATGTGATGAAACCGCTATGGGCTAAGATGAATGGGATATTGGCTTTTATCTTGCTTTTGAAAAACAGAAATGGAAGGATATGCCTGATCCTTTCAAATGATAGAGAGATTTCTTCACTGTGGCAGCTACATGTTGAGCCATCGAGAGCCTGCGGTTGATAAACAGTTTATGTGCATCCCCTCACTCAGAGAAGACATCTCATATGCATTTATGGCATGCAATGTTCTCACTAGGATGCAAGAGCTGTAGTCACAAAGATATGGCTTATCATATTTCAATGTACTACCTCTCCTTCAACTCCATAAGATTCAGTTTCTACCTCTCATCTAAAGCCTATTCTGTCAACTGCTCTGACAATCTCCTTCCTCTACCTCTGCTTAACAAGGCTTATTCCAAATGTGAACCATGTCTGCCCTATTTATACTTTTTTAGCCTGAACCAGCCAAAATATTTTTCTGAACCAATGAAAATGTGCAAAAAAGAGTGATTCAACAGAACTGTCTGATATTTATTTTTTTCGGAATATTATTAAACAAGTTCGCCCAGACAACATCAGGACCCACATCTTGGCATACCCAAGTGAATACAGATCCGATAGCTGTTTCTCATGATTCAAGGGGGGATGTTTCACAGCATTGGAGGTTGTCTGAAGCGAATCAAAGCTTGAACAGGGACATCGATTCACCAAAATGCCTGGGGTGCTGGAAGTGACATCCCATGCCTGATGATGTCACAGGAAGTGATGTCACACGACCTTTGTACCGGATGTCATCAGTTCCTCTTTAACCCTGGTGACATGTGGCTTGCGGGCATATTAAAGTACACAAATGTACCATTTTAAAAATCGCAAATAGGTACTAAAAGCAGACAAGAATATTTTAGATACCAACCACATTATAACAAGGGTGCTGCCTTCATATGCCATGGATGGAGTCATGATATGATAGGGTTAGACCCAATAGAATGAACATAGGGCGAGGCACTGCCTTTAATAAGCCTCTTCAGCATTGTATGGCCAGTTACTTCCACATTATAGCAATTATAGATGCATGTCAGGTATTGTAATTATATGATACGTAGAGCCCTTACATTGCCAGTTGTTATGATATAACAGCATTCAAAAATCCAAGTCACCAACAGTGCACAGGAGCATTAATGCTTTGATTTGTTATTTACATAGTGCTATGCATAGCATATATTCACATAAAATTATCATCCCAACCGAGGTTGGTACTCATTTATCAACCTAAGAAGAATGAAAGGCTGAGTTGGCCTTGCCAGGATTTGAACCTGAAACCTGCAGATCACACATAGATCACAGCAGTGGGTGCTCAACCTGCGGAGCTATCTTACAGCTTTGCTATTAAAATTTCAATGCCACACTATGAAAACATGTCAAAACTGGCTGCACAATGCAGGCCAGACACATAATAATACTTATCATGGTTGCTGTAGCCTTGAGGATGCACAGTAAAAAATGCCATGCCACAGTAAGAAATACCTAAATGTGCTGCACGCAAATGCCAATTTAACCATGTAATAACACTTACCATGCTTACTTTATCACAGATGCTCTAAAATCCATACCATGCCACAGTAAGGAAAGGCTATACCGGCTGCACACAAATGCCCATCTAGCCAGGTAATTACACTCACCATGACTGCTTTATTAGAGAGGCCCAGTACAAAATATCAGGCCACAGTAAGGCATGGCTAGACTGGCTGCACCAAAATGCCAGTCTAGCCATATAATAAAACGTATTTCATTATGTATGTCCAGAAAATATTCCATGACACATTAAGAAATGGCTAGACAGGTAATAACACGTATCATGCTTACTTTATTATAGATGACCAGTAAAAATGTCATGGCACAGTAAGAAATTACTATACTGGCTGTACCAAAGTGTGAGTCTAGCCACAAATACATATCATGCCTGCTTTTCATTGATGGACATTTGTATTAGTGCACCCCTCTACTGCCCCAACCTTCCCACATGTCCTCTCTCTCTCCCACTCTCCTCCTCCAACCCCCAAAATCAGCTCCACCGCCCAGCATTACCTCCATGTCCCTCTTTCTCGTCCCAGTACTTATGTATGAGGCAAGGTGCTTCATAGGCAAGTACTGCAACAAGGAAGAGTGGGACTAGGAGTAATGAAATTTAATGTAAGTAATCCAGGCATTTAATACAAGCACACACATTCACTTGCTCATTTAGACGTGCGCCCATTCACCTTTCACTCACACATGCACCCCTAGCCACCCATACATCATGCACTCATTCACATCCATTACATGAAGTATACACACATGTACATTACATAATATATACACACATCCACACTTTACACTTAAAAAAATACATACACTTAGGACCCAGTTCCTGTCATGCAGAGCAGCGGAGCTGAGGCCTCCATGTCCTGTAGAGGGAGTGGGGGGGCTCGAATTTCAAAATAAAATAACTTCTTTTTGAAGTCACTCTGACTGACTTTTAAAAAATTGCTTCTTTTACTGAAAAAACAAAATGAAAATAATTTATTTTTGAAGTCAGAGTGACTTCAAAATGAAATTATTTCTTTTTGAAATCCGAGCCCTCCATGAACCAGGGGTCACAGAGGCTGGGACGTCATTTGAGTGTTGCCAGGGGTAGCATCTGCTCCCCCTCTGCTACCCCTAGACCAGTCCTTGCTACCCCGGGGCCACTGGACAAAGAGGCAGTGCCAAGAGCAGATATCTGTGTTGCACCTGAAAAAGGCAGTTGTAAATGCAGATAAATGTGGCACGGCCACAGCTTTTTTAACCTGGAATCTCTATCTCGATAGCTGCCGAAATAACAGGGATGCAGGAAAAACCATGAAGCCGCCATTATTTACAGGTTGGTAGTCTATTCATGGAGAATGCCTGAATGGTTGGGTTCAGAGGCGGGGCTGTCTGTGCAGTTCATACCCAGTACTGGAGCAACAGGAAGGGTATGGGGGCTAGGTCTAGCTAGCGGGTAATGAGTAAGAGCAGCCTGCAGTACTCAGTGACAGCAGAGCATGAACGCAAATCTCATCAGTGTTTCTGGTTGTCTGTTTTGCATATCCAGTGAGACACTGGGCCTTTAATGAGAGGGGGTGTGCCCCAGTGGCTTCTGCCACCAATCCTGCCTGGGCACTGTGTGACCTGACCCATATCTGCCAGACCTGCATCACATCCACACTGTAGATAGACGCATCGTGAGATAATTAATTTACATGAAGTTGCCCTCTGCCTCAAGCAAAACAAATATATTTTCGAAGGATATCTCTGGAGCAACACACTTGCTTTGGGAACAAGAGGATGCAGTGCAACATGGGTTCAGTTCCTGTTTCAGTGCTTAGAAGCTGGAGATGACTGGCATTAAGCAAGATATAAAGGACCAAAGAAAATAATAAAATGGGCCTTTTATAGGGGCGATGTCATGGCCCTGCTGCAGCTGTTTACATTTTAAAATTTTTAAAACCTACAATTACTGTGAACTGCAACACATCCTTCCCCTCTATTTCCCATCTAACAATAAAAACTGCGGGTTACTTAATAAAATAAGCAAAACAGAAAGGTGATGGCTGGAAGGTTTCAAATCATTCATAAACACTGGCACAGCTCTGGGCAACCCTCCAGACCATTGTTTTCCACCTTATCAAGCTACTACAGGGGCGGAAAGACATATTCAAATTAAGCGTGGTCCCACCCAAAAGGGGCAGTCCTGTCCAAACTGCTAGGTAACATCCCTTCTGCACAAGACCATAAGCATCCCTAGACATGTTTCAGCCTCATTGGGCATCATTAGTGAGGAGTAGCCTAGGTCTGTAGGCCCAGCAGGCTTTTCTAGGGGTGATGTCATGGAGCTGCTGCTGCTGCTTACGTTTTAAAATAGAAAACTCTGCAATTACTGTAACCTGCAACACATCCTTCCCCTCTATCTCCCATCTAACAAAATTAAGCTGTGGGTTACTTACCAAATACCCAAACAGAAAAGTGATGGCTGGAAGGTTTGAAATCATTCATAACCACTGGCATAGCACTGGGCAACCCCCCAGATCATTGTTGTTCACCCTATCAAGCCACTACAGGAGGAGAAAGACCATATGCAAATCAGGCTTGGTCCCAACCTAAAAGGGGCAGCCCCGTCCAAACTGCTAGGTCACATCCCTTCTGCACGAGACCAAAGCATCCCCAGACATGTTTCAGCCTCATTCGGCGTCATCAGTGAGGAGTAGCCTGGGTTTGTAGGCCCAGCAAGCTTTTCTAGGGGTGATTTCATGGATCTGCTGCTCCTGCTGTTTACGTTTTAACATAGAACACTCTGCAATTACTGTGACCTGCAACACACCCTTCCCCTCTGTCTCCAATCTAACAAAATCTAACTATGGGTTACTTACCAAATAAGCAAAACAGAAAAGTGATGGCTGGAAGGTTTCAAATAATTCATATCCACTGGCACAGCTCTGTGCAAACCTCCAGACTATCATTTTTCTGGTTGGACTTGTGTTGGTCAGTTGCTGTTTCCAGTATATGGTCAGACACTTGGCAGGCACTGGAAGTCTGCGGTTTGGAGTTTAGGCCTCTTTGAGATGCTCTGTTTACAGTTTAGCCCGAGTGATGTACAATAGTCCAGGTTGTTGTGTTGGAAGGCTGCTTACCTTCACAGTAATTTGGTAGTATGTGTCAATACCCAGATATCACTGCTACATTTGGTGATCCATTCTTGTACGAAATGTAAATCATATTACAGTGATATTGTAACCATGTTTTTCTTAGTGTACCGAGGAACAATGCTATGTGATGCCCCTTCCTGTTTTGTCAAGGGGTGAAAGGTCATGTGCCATCACTTCCCGTGGGGTTGGGGTCAAATGGCATCACTTCCTGTGATGTCAACAGAGATTAAGGGTTGTGTGATGTCACTTTCACTACCTGTGGAATTTTGGTGAAATGACGACCCTGCACAGAAGCAGTGCCAGGGGTCGCACAGAGGTTGCAAGTGGTTGCAGTTGCGACCCCTGATGACCCCCAATTGACATCCTTGAGCTTGGGCGCTTCTCAATTACTATAACCGGATTCCAAGTTTCTTTTCTAAGTAATGAAAACAGTGGCATACTGTTTATTGTTGTGCCCGGGTAGGTTTTGGAGCCATTTCCCTTTTTTCGCCTGACTATATATCTAGCTGGCGGGAAGGAAGGGCGCATGTGTTTGCTTCTGCCTGTGAGCCTGGGAAGCCTGTATTCTGCTGGTGCTGAAGCCCCACCCCCAACTCATCAAAATGCAGTGGGCTTCACCCTTATATTAGAGACTTGGTTTGGTCCGTGCATTGCTGCAGAAATAGCTGGAGCTGCAAACGTGAAGGAACTCTCCCTCCAGTGACTGTTGACACTATTAATGATCCGGGGGCATAGAGGGGTGGCCAGCACCCACAGCCACAGCTCCAATTTGGAGTTTCTTCCATGACATGCGTCCACCCAAGGCCCTGCCTTGAATCCTTTGCCTGTCCTCACCCCAGATGAACATGTGCCCAATGCCAACCTGTTAACCCCTGGAGGAAGTCTCGAGTGTATTGACACTGCTGATCTTCTCGATGTTCTGGGCAATGGCTGCGAAAGGATCGCCCTGGGCATAGTCAAGTTCATTGAGGGTTGTGAACCATCGGCCCCATTACTGGTGCCGGTTGCGCCCCATACTTCTCCTAGGCTGTCCCTAAATCCTGTTCCTGCTACTACTTGTTTGGCCCCTGAACCTTGGATGGCATTGGCCACTGAGGCTGCTCATCCCCTGGTTTTTCCTGCCCACACAGCAGTCGACCCAATGGACCTGGATTTGGAAGGATCTTGTGAGGAAAAGCATCCTTTGTGCTCCCCCTGCAGCCCTTGGAGTGTGTCCACGTCAGCTGCACTTTGCGGGGTTAGCTCCTTCCTATGCTTAACCTCACGTAGGGTCCCAAAGCCCACTACCCAAGGGAATCGGTCCCCGCCAGCCTCATCACCCAAAGAACCAAACACTACCCGGCTGCTCCTGGCTGACATCAAAAAACGACTATCGTCTTTGCTTATGGGTGTGACAGAGGCCAGGGGGTAGGAGGGGCGTGGAGGGCTGGAGAGAGTCTATTGGGCATGGGCATAGGAGCTTGGGTCTTAATGCTGATGCAGGATAATATTCCCATGTGCCCTTGTCCTCCCTTTTATGCTGATGCCCCGAACACTCCAACCTCGAAGAGGCATTCAGAGGCTATCCAATCTCCAAAGCTAAATGGTCCATGCGGATGGGAGTACTGATTCCCGGTTAGAGATTTGCTTTGTGGTATTTAAGGAGGGTGCTGGTTCTTCCTTTGTTGCTTCTCTTTTTTCTTACTTTGATGGCCTATGGCCGAATAAATTATATTGATTGATTGATTGATTGATTGATTGATTGATTGGTATCTAGCTGTGCACATGGTGACCTCACATTCGACAGGGATGTTACAGGGCTTGTTGAGACTGAGGGCAAAACATGTCATGAGGCCCCATTGCTATTTTCTGCACTGTGCCAGTGACACATAGAATGGGAGGCCTGGAAACTCTCCTTTTGAGCTTCTGTGTGGAAGTGATAGATATGATGATGTCGTCTGGATACAGCTGCTCTAGGCGTAATCTTGCTGTGGGTCCATTGCACTTACCATCAAAAAGGTTTGCATGGTAAATATGGAGATGGAACACACTGAAAGATTATGGCATGGTCCCCCAACATACTTAATCTCCCACCAGTAGCTAGGTCATGCATCATGAGTCTTTCTTGTACCCTTTAGTCAGATTAAATCTGTGCACAGCGTTGCCAATGTGAGCTGCAGTATGCCATTTTCATCACAATATCCCTGCCAGAAGCCTCCCTGATTGCACATATGTTTTGGCTTTCTCTAGTGTACTATATGCACAAAGATACAGCTGAAGCGTAGTGTCTGTCTATGTAGGCCAGGCAGACTAGATGCCCTGGACCCACAGATTCTTAATAGGAGTCAAGTTGGTTGTTTTAATTTTCTGAGGCCTATCATTTTGCTAAAATATTATCCACGTTTGGATGTTACTGTGGCCCACATTTTCCCAGATCCAGGTAGCACAGCTGGTATTAGATCATACCTTTATGTATAGCACTTCATCTCTGACTCCTCCTGCTTCTAAATGCTGAGGAAATTATACTATGAAATGTAATGGTACAACATTTTAAAACCTCACAAGGATGAAGGACTAAATTAGCTCTGCTCAAATTGTACTTGAAAATTTCAGGCTGGCACATCTCACTGAGCTATCTGTTTGCAACACAGCATGCTGTTTGATCAACTGGCAGATAACGAGAAGAATTTAGCTAAGTATCTACCCACCCCCCTCTACTGTCCTCTCCAGTGCCTTTTGAAAAAAAATATAACACTACTATTGTATTACTGGGCAACGGCATATTTCTTCTGCTTGTAAACACTCTCACAATAAGTGTTATATTATTAAGACATGTAACCCCCGGAGTCAATGCATTACCAAATACTGTGCTATGCACATTTAAGGATAAATAGATGGTGAGATAGCTCAGCGCATAGTGTTCAATTCTGGGATCCATGTGTGATCTGCGGGTCATAGTTATGGCTCCTAGCAAGATCTATTCTACCTTTCATTCTTCTAAGGTCGACAAATAAGTATTAATTTTGGTTGCTGGGTAATAATCATTTTATATAAGAGTGTTTTAAGTAAAGTGCCATGGCGAAAGCACTGTATAGATAATGGATCATTATAAATGCCTAAAATCAACAAATCCAGGTATTGGCTTAGAACAATGTCATAGCCTTAAATTAGTTTTCTTTAAGGGAGACTTCTATAACTCTTGTGCATCTTCGAGCGTGCCTGTATACATAGCAGGGCTAACCCTTACTCGGCCCTCCTCCCCACATACACAAAAACCAGATTCATCTTCCCTTTATCACAATGATTACACAAACTCTCATTGTGTATTGGGCAACATACAAATCACTTTATTAGAGTTATCTCATGGACGGTCCTAGCCTTGCCAAGGACCCGAGTTGACCTGGCGTAAAACAACTCTACGGATGGCCGAACGCTTTTCGCAGGCTTCAAACAAATCGGTGACCCATCACTTTGGTTTTAATATTCTTTTGTGTGTACCCGTCACTTTGAGTTTTAGTTCTTAGCGAGTAGTCAAGTCGGCAACTGGTTTTATTTTTCTGCCAGGACAGTAACTCCCACACACCTGTATGGAGCGTAACCCCCAGACCATTGCAAATGTAGAGGAGTCCCAACTGACCGTAAGGGTGTCAGTGTCCATAGAACCCCAACCTGGCTCCTGCAGCCAGCGGGCAAAGCTTGCAGCAGCATCTGCAGCGTGACTCCTCCCTGGCTAGGGCCCCCCTGTAACTCCGCCTGTGAAAAAGAAACAACAGCATTAGCGATATCATAACAACCCGTATCCAAAGGCAATTTTTTTTAGCACTAAACAGAAACCAACCATCAGAAATTCACTTCCTTTGGAGAAAAATAACAGAACTAATTTAACATGAATGCAAAGGAAAAGGTCACCCCCCCTAAATTATCCTGCCCACTTCATTTAAGACGAGTGGGTGGGTGTCACGCCTGGCGTTGCAAAAAGGAAATGGCTCTCGCCAGCGCCAGGTTTTTTAAGTGCCCCGCACCCAGGGCTGCCAACCAGTTTCCGCTGACCCGGGGCACAGGGCACGCCCCCTTCGCCTCCTTCAGGAGAGTGGAGGTGGCGCGGACCCAGGGGGGGCCAGAGGGACAGCCAGCTAAGTCAGCATTCCGTCTAGCGCCACCTGCATGGGCAGTTCCTGTTAGAGGGGAAGAGGACACTGCCCTTTTAACGTCCCATGTTCTACATGGGAATAGACCACGTGATGGGAGGGCCACGTGGGAGGAAGGGGAGGAGGACAGAACAATGGCGCCAGTATGTGATGGCGAGAAGAAGAGGAGTGGAGAATAAAGCATGAGTTGCATCCGGGCCCAGTGTGTGGTTATCCTTTATTCCACAGTCCCGCACGGGGTTACCAGTGCCACCTGTTAATCTTATCCAAGTGCTTCTTTGCATCCTTTAGATATGTGTGAATCTTATTTTGAACTGACAAGTCTGGAGCTGAATAAGATTGGGTTATGCATGCATTGGCAGTGAGGTGATAGCACCTTGCACAGATACAGAACTCATGATTGTACAAATCTATACATTGTTATATGTATATACATTCAAAGGGTAGTTAATATACACTCTCCTTTCAAGGGGGCGGCAACAGGCTTACATGGAAAGGCAGGAGACGAGTCCCGATTTTTCTTACAAAAAAGTTGCATATTTGTACTATCTCCATCCTAAAATAATTCGAATACCAAAGCACCCGAGTGGGAAAATGCAGTTTTCCAGATTTCTGTGACAACGTCTCCCACGGAGGTGCTGCAAAATGTTGGCATGTTGTATGGCAACAGGGCCCCTGCAAGGCCCCTGCGACCGTGAGGACTGGGACCGATTGCCACTTGCCCTCCCCCATTCCACCATTTCCTCTTGAAGACCCTGGGACTCGATGTCTGCAAGGTGTCCGGAGAGACATAAATGCAGTGAAAAGGCGATTTATGGATCAAGCTTCAAGATCTGAGCAAGCGAAGATTCCCCGACATAAAACTGCACCTCCCGAAAAGAGGAAAGCTTTTTGTTTTTCTGTCATAAACCAGACGAAGCTCCCTATACCGTTCTCATCGTGGTGCCCACCCAGGTTTTATGACAGAATGGAGACAAACGCAGACCTCGGTGCACATCAGAAGGCTGTGATATACATCTGAATAGCGCTAATGGGAACCCGGCGACCTCTGCAGACTTCACTGTCTGGTGCACATTCTTTGGGCGGGCGACGCAAAGCAGCGTGTTGTGTCCGTTGTCTAAACACCAGCATTCTGTGCCGCTTCCCCCCATCCCAGGGCGTGGCGACGCCCACCAACAGCTACACCGAACGTTACACTTGGAACTTATTAAGGAGGCCACACAAGACCAGAAAACGTCTTTAAGCCCATTTGTTTATCAGCGACACCTGCTGCCATTTCGGACCTTCTCCGTGAGCTTCCTGCTGGAAATGCCAGCGGCCTAGTTAGAAATGGCGTCTATTGGATCCAGACACAGCATATGTGTTTTTTTTTTTAAAATGTGATTGTGTAGGTGCAGCAGGAGACGCATGGGAAGTTCTTCTGATGAAATTTTATAAACGGAAACCAATATCAACATTATAAAACAATAACCAGATAAAACTGGAATCAACTGATATGCTCCCCATAACGTTTCAATAAATGGCCAAAAATCCATGCAACAAAATCTGCAACGAGAGCAACTATTTGTCAACAAACAACTGGAATTTTCTGCAGAGTTTGTACTGTTTTCTCTGCAGTTTTATAAAGTGTGCAAGCAGCTATTTGCTTCTAACTAAGCTACTGATGCTTCTATGTGCATCGCTGTAGTGCAGTATTACAATCGCCTTATTGTTGCCCTATCTAAAATCCCATCATTGGGTTGTGTTGCATTAACAGTTTTTTATGTTGCTCCAGCACCGCCCTAGTGGTCTGAAAGTAGAAAAACACCAAAGCTTGAGCAGAGAGTGGCATATTGTGTCCTAGCTAGCTGTGTCCAAAACTTGCTTTGTAAGAGAATAAATACCCTATCGGAAATCTGAACAGGACAAACAGGGCCTATGAGGCTTTCTGGCTGCTTTGAATACAATAAAAGTGCATTATGGGAATTTAGGAATAACCACAGATTTTCATATTTGGCAAATATGCCTCTGAAAAACTTTGTATACTTAAATTTCTAAGTACTTTATGCACAGTGGGCTGGGGGCTTATTCATTTCTTCACAATACACTAAGAAGCTACAGAAAAGCTTAGCTGTTGTAGGCTATGGATAATGTATCAGAGCGAGAAGGAAGGCCTGCCTGAAAAGGTGTGGCTGCATAATCAGCATAAAGGAGAGGATGTAACACCTTTGGCTGCTCTTTCTCCTTCTGAAGACAAGAGTACAGATGCTTAGAAACAGGGATTCTATCCTTTAAAGGAGTGTAAGGCAGTGGCAGTATGTTAATCCGACATATGAGCCCCTGCTTATAACAGCGAGGACAACATAGAAGAAAGTAAGATTAAAAAATGCAAATATATGGCAGCATGCAATAAATATAAGGAACGTGAGGAAAGAAGGGAAAGACAGATAGAAATAGAGGAAGATGCCAAGAGACAGAAAGAAGGGAAGGGTAAAGCTAAGGAGATGACAATAGTACAGAACAAATGCATGGGAGGACAGATATTACTTAAATTAGATGAAAAGGGCATCAATGGAGTTAGAGAAAGGGAGGAACGAGAAAAGAAGGGAAAGGAACAAGAGAGAGAGTATACAATGAGGAGAAGAAAAATTAGAGAAAATGAAAGGAAGAATGAAGAAGTTATAAGGAACAAAGGAAAGAGAAAGAGAGACTAGAAGAGAAGAAACAAGATGAGATAGAACCACAAAGATTGAAAGAACGTAGGTTGCAAAGAAGGTGAGTAAAAAGAGAAAAGGGAGATGAGACAAAGGGAAGAAGAAATGATATGGAGTAGGGACAAAGGGTTGACGAAATAGATCATTTATTTAATAGATGCATAATGGCAATCGAAGCACGACAACAATAGGAAGAAGAGAGAGATTGTCACAGCAGTCCCCGTAGGGAGCTGCAAGCGATACCAAGAATGCAGACATGGACTGATGAGCATGAGGCAGAAGGCACAGGGAAAAGGATTGGGGATTTATTTAGACCATGAGGGTCAAAGAATGCTACATAAGCAAAGGGAGTATTGAAGGATCTCCACCAAAGAAAGCAAGAGGTAGATTAGATGACACAATAATGCATGAGCATAGAACACTGTCCCTAAGTAGACTAGATATTGATGACGAGGAAAGAGATGAAAGTCATTCAATCTGGGGTATAATGATATCAAACAAAGAAAGAGAGGAAAATGAAAGAGCGTGAAGGGAAGTTGCATGTGGTTTTTCAACAGACCCAATCGTAGAAAAAGGGGTAAAATAGTCAGATTTAGAAGACAGAAAAGAATAAACACCAGAACCAACACCATATACTGAATGACCATAAGTATGATTGTGCAGTGCAGGGGATCTATCCCTGCCTTATGTAAGCAGATTAAGGTCACTGCCAGGACGAAGGTGAACCAGCCCCACCTGGAAGACAAGAAGTATAGGTGGGTATGATTGTGGACCAGAGTTTCCATAATTCCCATTACTAAAGAAAGAGGGAGGACGACCACAATATATACCACGGCCACAAATGGATAAAGATAATTAAAAAACATGTAAATTACCCAGCTTTACTGCAGGGGTAGGAAAGTGAATAAATGAACTAGAAAGGATGACAGCGGGAATGGCGTTAGCAGTGGGCGACATAAAAGGCTTACTAGCAGTCATTCTACGAGAGAGAGCTGACGACATATGGAGACAAGCATGGTATGCCAGTGTAACAGCACAAAACACGACACACGATGGAGCGATCCATTTAATAATTGCTGAGCAGATATATGGGGGGTGCTCAGAATACAATATCCCGACACATCAGACATTGATGCAATCATGACAAGGAAAATGGGTGAGATGAAGATCCTGTTCCTTTTATTCAAGAAATTCAAGAACGTTGGTGTCTCGAGACAAGAGAACCTTTTGATAAAACAGTGGCATTATTTTATCATATTTTTTGTCAGAGACTGCCCGAGCCATTGCAGTGACATATGTAAAAACAGGTAGGGATCGAAGCAAAACCACGGCCAGACATACAGTTGACTATTGTACACCATTGTCGATTGTTACAAGAGAAGAACAAAAAGAAAGCTGAAGGCAGAATGCAGGAGGAAGCACAGTTAGTTCAGAAATAATTGTCAAACTTTGCCATAGAAGGAGCGGTATTGACAAATTGTGAAGGTGTGATGACACAAGATGCACAGCCAGCACAGTCAAGCAATGTACAGTATCCTATAGATCTAAGTGGGTAAAATTTTTGGCCAGGAGGTAGAGGGAGTGGACCCAGACGAGGTGGATTTCAAAACCCTCAGGGAGGAGGATTTATTGGAGGGCAGATGCAGAAATGTTGGAATTGTGGAAGGATAGGACACATGGCCCGAACATGCAGAAGCAGAGGGGGCATGCAGCAGAACTGGCATGCTCCAAGAGGGGAGATAGGCTATTCTCGACAGTATAACACAGAACCACAAGAATATGATGGCCATGATCACACACAGAATCCGACATGTGTGCTGCAAAAACAGCAAGCGCAGCAAGTCCCAATTTATGTTTTACTTATTGTTATTTATTCTATTATCCCATGCACTGCACTGTCCCCTCCCCTTCCCCGCACACTCTCCCTCTTCCCGCTTCCCATGCACTTGCACAATCTGAATGACACCTGGCCTAGTAGGATCGTTTTCTGTCTCCCTCTGTCTCCCCCCCGTGCCTTGTCGCACCTTGAAACACTTTTGTAAAGGCGCGTTATAAATGCCATATCGTATCATAAGGACAACCGCAAGAAGGGCAACCACAGAAATTGCCTATGCAAGCACAAAAAGTACAGACCCAGCAGGCACAGACCCAACACACAATGGTGCCACAATAGAATACAAACACAGGAGTCCCACAAGCACCCACACCTAGAATAGGGAGTGTGACCCTGGAAGGAGGAAATCCTTTCACGGGTACAAGGATGAGTTTATATCCTGAATAGAAAAGCCAACAGAGCGACCTGATGTGTTCAGTACTATCAGTGACACCAGACCCCCAAGAGGAACCAAGAGTCTGGGTGAGGATAGGAGGCTAGACATTGTCAATTCTTGTAGACACTGGAGCGACTCATTCCTGTTTATCAAGAGGGAAAATACCCAATGTCTGGCATTGCCATGAATGTACAAGGATTCTCTGGGGCTAGCCATTTAGTTCCTTTCACTGATGAGTTACCAAGTTCTATAGGCGAACATGGCGTGTCTATGCCACTATTGTATTCTCAGCAGACTCCTGTTAACATATTATGACATGAGTTGATGATGAAATTAAACATGACGATATCTTTTACTGACAAAGGAATAGGGTGTTCCACTCCAGGGATACATTATGTGAATGTAAGAGAGTTTATATTAGCATGTGCAGGCCAACAGGCATTGCAAGCAGTTACATAAACCCAGAAGTATTTTTGTATGGAGTAACTGTTTTGTTAACGTGGTTACCCACATTGATAGGTAAAATACTGAGGATACCTGAAGAATTTGTATTCAGGCCAGACATACCTATGGATGATGAAGAAGGACAGGTTATCCCATTAGAATTAGAAGCAGCAGTGGTCAGAGAAGAAAGGGTGGTTGTCCATGTAACAGATTATGATGAAAGGGGATGGAGAGCAGTAATAGCTCTCGGTGAAGGATATCAATTAACAGGTTTGACAGATGAAGAATTGTTTATAGATGATTATTCAGATGACGAATTAGTATATTTCATAAGTCTCACTTTATTGGATCAAAGTAGAGAACAGAGAAATACCACAGAGAATGGCATTGGTAAAAAAGAAACCGTCCTTTTTTCAGGAAGATTTAGAGAAGGTGCCAAGCATCTTATGGACCAGAAGTCCATATAATGTGGGCCTATTGAGAGGAGTAGAAGCTGTTAAAATCAAGCTCAAATCTGGAGCAATTTTACCATGAGCAAAGCAGTATCCTATGTCCAGAGACGCAGATGAAGGTATATTTAAAATAATTTCTGCTCTAGGGCAGCAGGGATTATTGGTGCCATCAGAATCCCTATGTAACACAGCTGTGTACCCAGTGAAGAATTCAACAGGAGGGTCGTGGAGATTTATTCAGGATCTCTGTCCCTTAAATAATATAGTCGAAGCAAAGTTTCCTCTGGTTCTAAATCCAGCTACGATATTATGCAATATTCCAGCCACAGCCGAGTGTTTTACTGTAATAGACCTACAAAACACCCTTTTCTCAACACCACCTCATGAAAACTCACAAGATTTACACCGTGTTTGTATAAAAATCTATGCTGGAAACACACAAGACTTCCTCAGGGGTACTGTGAGTCCCCCTCAATCTTTAATAGGGTCCACCAGATGGTCCTGGGTAATGTACAACTTGAGAGTGCAATAATTCAGTATGTAGATGATATATTAGTTGTGTACAGTGAGACAGAAGTAAAATGTAGAAAAGACTCAGTTCAATTAATGACCATACTAGCAGCGGAAGGATACAAAGTAGACAAAGAGAAGTTACAATATTGTCATGAAGATATTCTGAACATAGCACAGTTCATCTCTCAAGAAGTGAGAAATTATATCATTAGTTGAGAATTCCTTATTTGCCATTCTAGAGAAACCCAATAATACATTGACTAAACAAAAAGCATCAGGATATGAGGTAAATATTTCAAACGCAGCGATCAAAATTGTTAGATGTAGAGTAGTGAAGTCAGTGACATTTATAGCCGAACCAGTAGGGAAGGAAGACTATGTACATGATTGCACAACGGATTCTGAATTTTATGAACTTATTCCCCATGTTCGAGAAAATGCTCTAGAAGGGGTGAAATTCTTTTTATTGATGGTTCTTCGAAAATTGACCAAACGATGGTAGAAAGACACACAGGAACAGCAGTTGTGACGTTAAATAGGAGTGGTGAATTTGAAGTAGTGACAAGTGTAAGACAACCTTCACATTGTTCAGCACAGGCTGCAGAATTAGTAGTGCCTATCGCCGCACTCCAGGGATATGAGGATGAGGAAGTGACAGTGTACCCTGACTCTGCCTATCTTACATAAACCGTACACACAGGATTGTCACGTTGGAAAAGGAGGGGCTTCCTCTGTGCAGATGGCACACCAATGCAACATGCATCTCTTTTGGATAAACTCATTAAGTCACTAAAGCTCCCATTGGCTATCGCTGTGGTGAAGTGCGCAGCCCATACTAAGTGGGCAGGCATAATCTCTGCTGTAGCAAAGCCACAGATGTTTGAGCCAAAAGGGCAGCATATTTCCCAAACATTTCCAATTTTGAAGTAGAAAGTGTTAAGGAAATATCGGGGCGATGTATGATGGTAAAAGAATGTTTTAATATGATATCTATTGTACAGTTAATTGAATTACAAGGTTGAGTCTCACAAGAAGATCAAGATTCATGGAAAAGACATGGGTGTTCTTTATCCCCCACCGGGGCTTTATGGAGACAAGATAGCATTGGAAAGCCAGTCATGTCTATAGCATTATTGAAGGTGCCGCTGGAGCCGCTTCACTATCCCGTGCACATGACCAGAGAGAATCATGTTGCCATGATCACAGAAGATTGTTTTTCCCAAAATCTATTAGAACATGTGGCACAATATATTGTGAATTGCATTATATGCCAGAAATTCACAGCAGGACACATTTTAAGAACAGTGAGACGAACAATCCCAAGACCTAATGGTCCTTTTCAGCATCTACATATAGATTATGTGGATGTGTTGTAAACATGTAATGGATTTAGGTATATACTAGTTGTAGTATGTCCCTTTTCCAGATGGATTGTGGCAGGTCCATGTACACACCCCAATGCCACATGTGCTGCCAAGTTTCTTGTGTGTGAGGTATTTCCTAGTTGGGGTGTGTACGAAGTCCTGCAGCCTGATAATGGGCCGCATTATGTAAAAGAGCTATTTGAACAGGTCACCCTTTTATTAGGTATAATGCACATGTTCTCATCTGCCTATCACCCACATGCGAATTGTATTTGTGAAAGGTTAAATTGACTCCTCAAAGAAAGGATAGCAAAGATTACGATCATTTTAAGGAAGGGATGGCTACATTACCTATCCCTTCCCTTATTTGCACTCAAAAATCAACCGGCCTCCCATCACCACCCGATGACTCATGAGTTGGTGACTTGACGCTATATAAGAGACCCTCTTGCTTCTCCCACTCCAATAGGAACTGATGCCCACAGTGTAGTGAAAACATTAGGTGATGAGATGCATGATTATTTGACAAATATGACAGCTAGTATTTCTTTTATTTCTCAACAGATCTAAAACCAGAGGGAGGGGTCAAAGAAGATTGAAGACAGCCAAACAGTTTATCCCAGTGATTTTCTAAACCAGCCTAGTTTTATACCCGGAGGACCAGGTGCTGGTAAGGTGCTTCATCCGCACTCGGAATAAGCCCCGCTATAAAGGACCGTACCTAGTAGAGGGGATCACTCCTACTGCTGTAAAACTACAAGGAAGAAGAGCCTGGCTACATCTGCATGATGTAAAGGCGTACAAAGCAGAAACCCTGACCCCTCCTGCACCTGCTGACAGTGAAACAAGAGAAGAAGCTCCACAAATGATGGCGAGATCGGCTACTAAGATCCAAAACAAAGACTTATCGAAATAAGGACACTTTGAATTTCTAAAGAGTGCTCAAAGAAAAGGAGAAGAAGGACGAAGAAGGATGAATAACTTTTGAAACATTTCCAGAACTATTTTAGGTAGGCAAAAGGAACAATGTATTGAAGAACCTGATTTAAAGAAGAAGAGCACACTGCACTTTTATGTTACCCATAACAATAACATTACACACATTCTTGTATGCTGTTTTTACTTACATATTGCAGTGTTACCCAGCCTCAGTAAGATGGCACCTAGACATTGTAAAATTTTTCGGAAATCCTAGAAACAGTCCTATTATTCTCAGGATCATCATTGTGATCAGTTTGCAGTACACATAAAAAGTGTGATTAATAAAAGTAACACAAATTACATGTTGAATTAAAAGAAGGGGAAAAACTAATTGTAACCTCTTTTTGCACAATGATTTGTCTTTTCTTCCTTATTATTATGGCAATTCGACAGATAATGATTAAAAATACAGATACAGTGGTTGACAATAAAACATCCCTTCTTATCCCTAACAAAAGCACGAGTAGTATTTTCCCTGATTTTTCAGAACAAATTATTTTACTTAGGAGAGATGCTGGAGAAGATCATGAAGATATAAATGCATATCTTGATAATTCAGCCCATTTGAAGAATAGCATGTGGTATCCGCTAATGAAGGAGGTAGGGAGGAGAATGTCAGATGGAAGCTGCTACTTGTGGTCTCTCATCCCTTATGCCATGAGCACAGGCAGAACATTTATTGCAAGAGAAATACCTGTACAAGATGCGAGATGTCTCAACCATTTAGCAGCGTGCACAACACAAGGACAATTTGAAGGAAAATGGGCAACCCTAAAATGGAGATCGAGAAAGACATTGTCATATTAAGAAGTATACATAAAAATGCAGCAAATGGAAAAGAACCCAGCCTGATTCGGTAGGATGCTCATGTATTCCCTTAGTGGTATGACTGGAGACCAGATAAGGATTGTCGAGCAAAAGAGACTAGGTGTACGGGAAATGCAAGGATTGCCAGGATGCTGGGAAAGACCTCAGCTATTAGTATATGGATGAGTAGAAACCAGCACAGGATGGGAAGACGGAATGCTGGCCTGTAGTGCACACCAGTTGATGACGGCACCAGTACAGATAGCACAAGTAGTGAATGACGAATGTCTGAAATCATGGGCCAAGTATGCAAAACTACTAACATGGGTCAAGAATGAAACCGGACCTGTGTCCATACTGCCAATGAAGAATGAAACATTTTGCTTCAGAAACAAAGGATCGACTAAAGTGGGAGAAAACAAGGAATGTAAGCAGATCATTGCTGTCCCAGGAATGCGTGGAGGGACTGCTGTGCTGATGGACCACTATTGGGCCAGTGGATCCAGAGTTTACATGCAGCTGTCTTAGAATAGGGGAGGAATATGCTCCATCATGGTCATACATGTTCCTGCATTGGTGATCCCCCAAAGGATCTCCATATTGAAGATTTTCAAAAAATAGATGCACACCAGAGAAAGAAGAGGCTGCTCAACCTCCTTCTGCTGGAGAGAGAGAACTATTTCTCAGCAAAATCAATAAAAGCCTATGATGATATTCCAGCTGAGCATAAACTATTTAGCAAGACGGTAGTCCTATTTACAGCCGTATTCATGCCAGGAATACAGACTGCAGTGAACACTAAGTGGTTGCAGATAACCAGGTGGGAGCTGTCACAAACAATAAACACGACAATTAACGGGTTCAATGCGATTCAAGAAGAATTGAGGGCTATCAGACTCATGACCCTCCAGAACAGGTATGTGCTGGACTTGATTACAGTACTGGAAGGTGGTGTGTGCACCAAGATTGGGCCTTCCTGTTGCACATTCAAACCTGCCCATGATGGAGAAAATGGAACCCTGATAGAGGCAATGAGGCTGGTGGATACCATCACGGACTATCTCATTCTGGGTGGTAGGGCCTTTCTGGGTTCTGGCCTATGCCGATGATAAGGTTCTTATGGCCGTGACTGAAACCTATGCAACTTTCATGAACTGTCTGGGGCTAACCAACCATCAATTCCTCTGAGTCAGCAGTGATGGGGTGGGTAGGAGGGGAGAGGCCTGCTAAGATGCACCCCATGGTTTGCAATGGAGAAATCATCATGAGTCAAAGAATTTGGCTGTTACGGGCAACGTTCACCAGAAAACAGTCTAGGAAAATGAGTCAGCACACACCAGGAATTTCCCATCTTCTAAGTGGGTGCAAGGGCCAGCCCTTGAAACCAGTCTTGAAGGTCTATGCTGCCCAAACAAAGGCGACTACTCTATATGGAGCTCCACTGTGAGGCCACATGAAGGCTGAATAACTACAGGTAAAAGAAAACAAGTTATTCCTTAAACAGCTTCTGGGACTTCCAGGCGCAACCCCTTGTTCCTCTGTCCACATAGAATTGGGGATGGAGTTTTGGGAGGATCAATGGACACTCAACCCAAGTATTTTTTGTCTAAGCCTATGGGCAAACAAACACACAACCTTATGCCACTTCATCATCAGGAGTGTTATGAGTAAGGAAAGCTAGTGTAAAATCCCATGGCTGGTATATGCAAAGAAGTCCTTGTGCTCCAGCAATATCCAGGTCCGGTTCCCCCAGATGCAGTGTTGTCACCCATGCAACAAGTCAACAAGCAGGCACTTTATCGGGGGTCATGTAAAAGGTGGGGGGACATGGGATGGGCAATTTATTCTGAAAGTCAACATGTGCTAATAAGTAGGGTGTCTGAGATTCAGCCTTAACTTCTGTGGGGCTTATAAAAGAAGGATAGATGGCTCATAACACAGGCAAGGTTTGATTACAGTTAAGGAGTAACACAGAAAAGTAGCCCGGCTTCCCTAATGATCCAAGCTGCCCAGTGTGTGAGGCAGCGAGGGAAGACCGGAAGCATTTCTTACTGTTCTGTCTGGTGTATGGGGATATCAGAAGATGTGCGATTTTGCAGGTTGTCAAGTTCAACAACATCTGCCTTCATAGGCCGGCATTACTCTTCCTTCTAACGGCATAATCTGAGCTGACTGCTTGGGCTCTTTTGTCCTAATTGAAAAGAGCTATTGTAGAGGAGCAGCTGAATGCCTCTGCAGGAAGTCCCGCCCCCTCCCACCTATATGTTGGAGGACTGAGATTGTGGCATGCTTGAAACCAGCAGTTGGGACCATTGCGCTGCAAATCTTTGAGAACAGGCATCCATTGGGAAAACCTTATCAGATGTTCTCCCGAAGAGATGACAATCTAATGGAGGAAATCCCAGATGGTATATGAAAAAGAGTAAGAAAAGGAGCTGGTGACGTCACAAGAAGTGAAGTGTGACACACAGGGAAGACTGGCTGAAGAAGATATATGACCCTTATTGAAACTAATGTCGAAATAAAGAATCGAGTAAACGTTCATATGTGAAAATAAGATTTCACATATGAAGAGCACTGCAGAAAAGGCAAGCCGTTCATTAATTGTACATATGCAGCAACGCAAGTAGATCAAGTAATCTTAAGGGCCTGGCTATGAGTGGTGAATAGACTGCAGGCGAAGCCGCCATTGTATAGAAATAGTAAGCTCAGACTCACAGAGAAAGAAGGATCGAGAGCTGTGTCGCAACAAAGAATTAGCTGGGATTGTGAAAATAAATGGTGAAGCTGCCTGGCCTGGTGTCAAAGCTGAAGCAGCCTAGACTGGTTATCTATTATTGAAGGCAGCAAACATGTAAAGATGAATCATTCCTTGTTAAGGTACAAAGAAAGAAAACTATTTGTGCCACATTTTGTTCATTTAAGACAATTAAATGCACCTGAATAGTCCAAATCGTGGTCTCTTGTCACGTGAGACAAGGATGGAAATAGAGTTGGGCGAGGAGTTCTAGAAAAAGCAATAGTGCATTCTTGCACTTCCTTAGAGACAAGAATACACTGCAAGGGCAGGTTCAAAGGCAATCTTCATGGCAGAAGGCATGGGTGATGAGAGACGTTGCGCTAATTGGGTCGGGAGGTACAGTCAAGTCCACCTTCTAGCACCTGGGGTATGAGTTTACGTGCTGCTAGTGAGTCGAATGTTCCAGATTACCACAAGCGTGCCAACAAATTGTAGAGGGCCATATAATGAAGGGCATTATAGTTTGAGAGCTAATGATATACCATGTACTTAATAAAGTTGAGGATGACTTGCACTAGAGGTGGGCACAAGATGTCCACCTGACAGTAGAGACCCAATCACAACCCAACCCTTTATAGAAAGTATACTTAGATGTTCCCCTTGAACCTATCACAACTTGCCGTAGGTTTCTCGTATTTGCCATGTAATATGACGTCACGTATGACGAATGTTTGCTATATAAATGTAATTTTTTATGAAATCCATTGAGAGACTCGAGCGAATGACCGTTGATGTCTGTTGCAACTCCCTGTTTTAGACAACTGATATTAAAACTGAAACACTTTGCCATCTTCCTGAGTTGAATTGATTATTTGGTGTCAGAGTTATCCTGCATCCCATCCCTTGCATGCATGTTACCCAAAGGGCTCTAAAAGTTCACGATGAATCTGAGAAAGGGTTTTTTAAGGGTATAGAAAATGTTTTAACTGTCTTGAGAAACTTGGTCTTAACATATATATGGAATGTCTTGATAATGTTAATGCTGCTTTTTAACATTTAATGTAACGGCCATTGTTAACCCATTTGTTTAACTTGATTTAATGGCTATTGTTAATCCCTCTTTTATGTGTATTTAATGTTTGATGGATGTTTAATCCGAATAAACTTGGAATGATGATGATGAATAACTATGCTGTCAACCCTGCATACGAAAGATGGAGGTAGAAGTGGACGAGACTAAGGAGGATGACTAGTTCTTGTCCCTGTTTTCATGGATTCCAACCTGGCAGGCAAATGCCTTCAAGCTAGTTGGAGAAATACTAGTGTTTGTATTGCTAGGATTCTGTCTTGTAAGAATAATTAGAGGGCAATGCAAGAAGACAGCGAAGAAAGCTATTGTGATGAAGACAATGATTAATGTGAAAAATGAGACTGGCGGACATATACAACAGACTGAGGATACTACCCGTGATCACCTAAAGAAAAGCCCCCTTGCACCTCCAGGAACAAAGTTTTATTAGCCAAAAGATCATAGGAACTATTTACGATGTTGGGTATTCTGTCAACCAACTGGAGTGTGCTGCCATATGACCTGGAGTGTGGATGAATACATAAGGAATGCAGGTGGCCTGAGGAGGGTGACAAAGGCATGGATTTCAAAGAAAATAAAAGTGCAGAGGTGAAGAAGATTGAGGAAGAGGAGATAGTCGAGGACTTGACCAGAGGGGGGAATGTAAAGAGGCAGCTGTACATGTCGTCTTTAGTGCCACGCCCTCATCTCTATCATATTGGAATAGCATCAAGAGAGCACTATGTGTGACACCAGGTATAGTTCCAATACTTCATCGAAGAAACGCGAGATGTTATGCACTCATCCAACCATGTTGAATGTATCCTCGCACTGAAGTAGTGGAAGGATGCCTGCATACACCACTGGATATAGAAGAGCTATAAGAGAAATCAGACCGGAGTACAGTGACGTCATGATGAGAAGACATAAGGACACACTGAAATTATGTGCAAATATTTGACGAATGAAGATGTAACTGAAGTAATTAATAAGAGAAACATGTATGCAGAGATGAAGAAATCATATTAATTGAGAAGATAAGTAAGAAAAGGATCAATACATGTACATATGCAGAAACGCAAGGTAGTTAAGACAAATAAAAGCTTGCAGCAGAAGAAAACATAATGCAATTAGAGCAGCCATAATGAAAAGATGGACGTCGGTCTTGTGTTAAAACCAACCACATGACCTCAGAGACAGACCAGGGCTGCAGAGCTGAAAGGTGCTGGAAAACCGCTTTGTGCGAGGAACAAAGAATGTTTATAGGCCTGGGATAAAGGATGCCACATCAAGAAATAATTGCAAGGCACAAGGGGAGTCAAAGAGGATAAGCTTCATGCACATATTTCTCTTAGATTAAGTAAAGGAGAAAACATTTGCAAGTGCCAAATAGTGAACAATTAAAGATGCAAAAAGCATACAATAGATCAGCGGTATTCAAACTGTGGGGCGCGCCCCTCTGGTGGGCTGTAGCCTCATGCCCAGGAGGGCACACATCCACATCCTGAAAAGCTGCCGGACAACAGATTAAGCAGCCTGCTGCTCTGAGATGTGCGGCTGGCTGCTCTCTGCCGACTTGTGAATGACTGTGATGCGTTCAGAATATGCAAACAAAGGAATGCATATTCTAAACGCAGCATGTAAGATGCTCCGGAGTCACACACCCTATGTCCCTCATTGTTTGTGTTGAGAGCCGTTCAAGTGGGCCAATTTATAAGTGATGGCTCACTTAACAAGCCATTGTTTTTACAAGGTATCTGCTTAACATTTCAGAACTGAACCTGGGGCATTTTTGTTCACCAGGCCAGCACAAGTATCAGTTAGCTGACCAAACCTTGGCAAAAGAAAATTAACGTGTCACACAGAAAAGTTTGAAACTATTTTCTTTATTTTTGTGTCTCTTTATTTGACACACCAAAACCTTTTTTTTAAATATATTACTTTTTAGTTACAAATGGTGCATCCCTGGAAAGGTTAACGGTCATTTTCTTGCTTTAAGTATTCTAGTGGCTTCTTTGGGACATGGACTAAATGTGTTATCTGAGCATCAAAGGTCTTTTAATTGTCTAAACAAGCCAGCCACTGCCTAGCGAGCACACCAGATGGCAACTCAGTGTCACTTGGCACTTTGAATAGGAAAGTGGAGTTTGTTGTGTGTCATCATGCAGACAGTAGTCTATGGCAAATCAATGCAGTGATGTGTGCAGCAATGATTTGGGCATTTAACAATTTGCCACCCTGTTGGTTAATGGTGTCTATGTTGTGCTCCCATTATGTAACAACACATATACCTGTTTTTGTCTGATGTGCCCAATGTCCATACAAGAGCACACTGGACTGTTTTGTGTATGTGTCTCTGACGAGCATGCCATACTGTGTCCGCACTTCAACACATAAAGCAATCAAAGATGTTGCCTCAAATTGCAAATCCACGAGGTCAAACACCCTTTCTACACTGCCACACCATGATTTTCACTAGCTGCAGGTCAGCACTAATAAGAGATGCTAATGCCAGCTCTGTTAGCTAAAGCATGGGCCTGCTCTTTTTGCCGAAATAACCCCTGAGGCCTGTGCAATGGTGAGGAGGTAGTGTCAGAGGAACTGTGGACCCTTTACCATGCACCAGAAGCCAGTTTTGTTTAAAACGCTTCATCAGCTTATTCAGGCTAAAGTTTGAAAGAGTTTCAATCCTTTCTGTGTAGCCTTTCTGTGCATTGTTTATTGGGTCTCTCTTCTGCGGTATCCTGCTCTGTCTGTATCTAATTCCATAAATATGTTTCTGTATTGGGGTTGGGCATGCCCACACTGAGACCCAGCCCTTCCTCCTCTAAAATTCTTCAGAAACGAGAAGCAAAAGAGCCCTTGTACCCCATTTGAGTGGCCGATGTTGCAGTCATTTCATACTCGAATCCAAAAACGTAAGCTGTCCAAATGAGCATGGTTCATGGTTACAAACACTTTAATATTAAGGTGAGTATTGTGAAGCGTTATGTGAGCACCAAGCCATGCATCAGTTATGCATTTAGAGATTCACATATACAACCTTTTATCACAGACTTGTTTATCAAATGTATAGATCTCTGATCACTGTTATAGTCCTGAAATGCTCTGTGATTTAATGCAAAGCATACAGGAATCCTCATTGGTGCTATGTGTCCCTATCCCACTTTCAGAGAGGTATTTTGAAAACGTACAATAAGAGTGTACCAGACTGTCCATCTTGGAATAGTAACCTTCTATAAGAAAATAATTCATATGGTTAGTCTAGTATTTCCCTTTGTGAAATACAAGTGAGGTGGCACGAACAGAACACCTGCAACACAAAGCCAGGTCAGTGGGCCCTCAGACCCCGATAGGCAGTTCATACCGCAGTGTGCCAGTACAGACAGTTTGAAACTGCATTCAGACAAGGCCTTCCCTAAGAGCAGGTGACAGAAAAACCATTTACTTGGCAGCAACAACTTTGTTTTCACATTACAATTCTTCTGTAAAGTACTTGAATTACAATTTAATGAAACCAGCTTCATATATATATAGCAATTATTTATTCATATTGAGGAGGGGTTTTGTCGCACGACAGAGGTGTAGTTTGGGAGTCATGTGTGCCATTCAGTGGGGGTGGGTGGGGGCGCATTCTGATTTTCCTGATGTTTTGCCCTGGGCACCAAGTTGGCTAGAAACTTCCCTGATTGCAGCATACACCTTCTTTTGCAGGGATGACCAGCCCCTCCCATATGAATGCAGAGCAGGAAATCACTAATGATGGCTCATTAGTGACATACTGCCCTACTTTCAGATGGGACAGGGTGGTGGGGGGAGCAACTGCCCCCATGTTGTCAGTCAAAATTCATTTAGCTCAGCAATTTATTCAGTTCTCTGTTTTTTGACCTGGTGCTTAAAATGTGCGCTTTGCATTACAAGTTGTGTGCCACAGACTGGTTCCACTCTAAACGGGGGAGAAATGAGGACTGTGGGGTCTCTGTACAAGTGAATAGAACAAAGACCCCACGGTCCTCATTTCTCCTGCAGCAGCAGTGGCCATGGAAGGCGCCAGGGCATTTCAACTTGTTCATATTAGGGGCATTCACTGTGCCTGATAATCCCAAAATTCTCTTTAATTTTAAGAAAAGCTGCATTTTATTTTTACAAGGTTATTTTACTCACTGAATGCTGATCAAGTCACCTAAAAACATTAAGGTTCAGCTTTGATTAATACCTCCTTGAAGAAAATTCTGGCATTAATGACTGGGTGATGCAACCTTTTCTGGCGGAGGAGGTGGTGCATCTTCCATTTGATGTCCAGGAGGCGCTAATTGAGGTTCAGTCAGACACTACTCTGCAATCTGAATTTCGGAACATTGCAGTGGGTGACTTTTGGCTGAAGGTAATCCTGGAGTATCCTACATTGGCAAGGTCTGCTATGCAGTCTCTCTTACCCTTTGTGGTCTTCCTACTTGTGCGAAATAGGCTTTTCAGCATTGGCTGCACTGAAAACGAAATGCTGCACAAGGCTGGAAGTGAAGGACAACCTCAGAGTGGCAGTCTCAAAATAAATTTGTAGCATAGGAGAACATTGAAGGTAATTACCGAATCTCTCAAACTCAAATTCTAAAGGGTAGTCTCCCCAACAGAGGCTTGCCTAAAACATCCATTTTCAATGGATGAGAAGGAAACAAAAATCTTGGAAAAAGCTTGCCCAACACATATAGAAATATAGAACTCAAAATATTTAATGTATTACAGGCTTGATAAACATAGTTTAAAAACCAAGGAATGGTTACTCCAAAAATATAAATAAAAATAACATTAAAAAAGTACATAAAACATGAGTGGGGTTAGTACGTGTATAAGTGCAGTTTTTATTGCACAATCACAGTCTGGGGAATAGCAGAGAAAGATGTTAAACCACAACTCTGTCTGGCTGGCTTATAGATGTCTAAAGCCACTTGTGATAGTCGACATATGTTTCGGTGTGTGCCACAAGATCAGGCAATATCATTATTGTCTGTTTTAGCTAGTATCGCCATCTCCAGGACATGGAGCAGTATAGTGATGATGTTGTTGACATGAATACTCTTTATTTTCATGAGAATTTAAATTTTCGAACCCAGTTTAGAAAGAACAAACAGATAAATGCTAATCAGAATCGTAATTCATTTAAAATGGACAGCAAACTCAAAGCAATGGCCACTTTGGGACACTAACCTTAATGATTTTTCGAAAATGAGTCGGAGACAAAGGAAGGCTTTGCTTTTGTAAGTCACGGGAGTCTGATAGAAGAGTGTTAATATCTCTAGTCATCAGTTTTCAAGTTGTTTGGCTGGCATTTGTTTTGGCCCGAAAATGTTGACATGATATCATTATCATTAGTGTGTGGCTAATAGTATAATGAGTAATATCTATTATACCATGGTGTTTGTCACTCACCTCATAAATTGTAGAGATGGGAATTGTATCTTTTATTGATACTAAATTTCAAATGCAACTTGATTTTTTTTAATCCCTCCCTCTGATGTTTCTCTGTCAAAAAGTAACAGAAGAAGAAACTGGGAGAGGTAAGCTTATTTGGAGCATTTGTAATCATCAGATATATAACTGCGGTGATGGTAGTTTGAATATGATTAGAGATAGCTTACTGTTTCACGCCGCAGCAGTGGATGTTTTCCAGCTCATTTAGAAAAATATTTATTCTTGAAAAGAAGGTGCACAGGGCAATGTTGTTCCTGCAATTTGGAGCCTCACTGTGCGTGATGTGAAAGGAGAGTTGGAAAATCTAAGGTAGAAAACACACAGACCCCAAAGTGGTATATATGTTGTTTGCACTCAGATCACAATTTGGCAAAGAAGGTGGGTGAAGGAGCAAAAAAACGCTTCTGATTTACCTTAGTCCGTGCTAGCGCAGAGGAAAAACCTTTTCTCATTAATTGGCAGATGCTCAATTTAACCCTTGAACGCCGTATAGAAAACGCGTAAGTAAATTGTTCGTGTGATCACGTAATCCGAACGAGAGGGATCGGATGTTGGTATCGAAACTACTAAAAAAGGACTTAATATTTACAAAAACACCATCTTGTGCATGAGGGCGCTTCTTGGTGTCTCAAATGTATAGATTGTAGGTAAAAGATGGGCCATCAATTTCGGTGTACTGTATGTTATGAAGGATGTATACCAGCACAAAGATGATGCATGCCAGTTCATATTTGAACAGAATAGAGAGGTGTCATTATCTAATGAGCCACATAAGTTTTGGCTAAAATTCTCATGAAATCCTTTTAGAAATAAGCTAGGTAAGCGCCTGTGACGTCAAAGTCGGGCAGAAGGTACATATCAGCCCCTGAGGGCGAAGAAGGACACATGGTAGAGTCTTTTTTAAAAAAATTTATTTTAACGGAACTTGAACATAGTCTTATTTAAGACAAGGTTTTGTTAGGCCCTGAAGAAAAGCCATATTGGTGATCGGAACCTATGTCAGAAGTATCTCCATTTTGATGTGTATCAGAGGTTTGTTTGTTATTACAAAAACAGACCCCATTCGATTGCAGTTTAGTCTTGTTTAGGAGGAGGTCCCTATCTCCTCCTCTTGGTGGTTGTGGTATGATCTGGATGACAAACCAAAACAGATCGGAAGGTGCATGTTGTTTTTTAATAAAGTGGGCAACCAGGGGTTTGTTGTCCACTTTATTTTTTATACAAGATCTGTGTTCACAGATTCTTTGTTTAACGGGGCGTTTCGTCTTGCCTATTTATAGCAATTTACAAGGGCATTGGATGCCATATATTGCCCATTGTGTGCTACAATTGGAAAAAGATGATAGTTTCCAGATTAAGCAGGCACAGCCATTATAAGCCCATGCTGAGTAATTGGCGCTATAAAAATGCCCTTGCTAAAGTGCCTACCTAAATAAACTGTAATCAGTTTACCAAATTTACAAACAAAGTCATTCAATCATCAGACATATCTGTATCTAAATCGATAAAATATTGTCTACAGCATGAGGTGACTCATGCCCTGTGTGGTCCAGACCACACAGGACCTGCCTCTCAGTAAATGGTAAATCAAAATATAGCACAAAAATCCTGAAGTGAGGACAGCACACTACCATTTGATTAGAGATGTATATAATGCACATTATGTCTCTAGAGTATTAGCCGCCAATAGCCCATACTGTTGCATCTTCTTTTAACAGTTGAATGGTCTAGCAGCTGACTTTGCGTGTTGATTAAAAATGGCATGAAAGAAGTGTAGATAGGGTCAGCCTCTCTCCTATCCCCTGTTAGATAGGGGTTACAACACTCGTAGCCTAGGGATAGAGGGCACCACTTAGGCAGGGACAGGGTGTTTTTCCGACAGGGAGAGCAGTCCAGTGTGAATGTAATAGTGGTACGGTGATACCACATGGATGAAACCTCCTTCTTCTAAAGTAATCCTTCTCCAGTAACCATTCTTTTGTGATACTAAGTACTAGCATTAACGGTTGGATAATGTTTTTGGGACCGTGAGTCCCCCTCATCTATGAGCTCTTGGTGTTTTGAGTTTCCAGATTAAACCATATAGATCAATTGTTTTGACATTCTTGGTCAGAGGGTAAACTGAAAATGTCCCGCATGTATAATGGCCTTCATCAGGTGGGAGGGACCACAAAGTGTTTTGGCTAGTTGGCTTTTCCATTTTTACCAGATAAGTGTGAACTAATTTGTCTCTCAAATTAGATTGCCTTTTGAAGACAAATCTAGGTGTAGGAGGTTTGAAGACTGGAGTCTTAACAAAATGTCAATTGCGTAAGATGCTTTTCCTTAAGCTATGACTTATGGGGGTGAAAGTAGAGACACAAGTGTTGTTTAAGTTTGTCTTTTTAGAAGGATTTAAGCAGGTGTTGCGGTCTGTATGTTTTGCTCTTCTGTAGGCTCTTTGGACTATCTTAAAGGATAGCCCCTGTCACATAAACAATCTTTCAAGATTTTTCCATGGTGTTCGAATTCTGATATTAAAGTATAGTTGCGTTTGATTCTCAAGAATTGACCTATGGGGAGGTTTTCTTTGAGACTAGAGGGGTGGAAGCTTTCAAATTGCAAAAGTATGTTTTTATCAGTTTCTTTTCTGAACAAGGTTGTTTCTAGTTTACCTTCTGATTATTTTTTTATTTCTAGGTCCAGGAAAGGAATTTTCACCAGATCATATGTGCTTGTGAATGGTATATGTGCATTTTGTTGGTTAAGCCAGGTTACAAATGAATTGTGTTCAGTTGTGGACCCTTTCCAGACCATGAAGACATAGTCAATATTACGATGCCAGTTTACAATGTTGTTTTTGTAGGGGTTGGTGGAACTGTAAATTGAGCCTGTTTCCAGGTTGTCCATAAAGAGGTTGGCCAGGTCTGGGGCGAAAGTCGGACCCACACTGGTCCCGTGTCTTTGATTGTAAAAAGACCCCTCATAAAGAAAGACATTTTAAGTAAGGGCAATTCTGGTGCATTCTAGAATGAATGCTGTGGGTACTGTATGTAAGGTGGTTGTTTGTTTCTTAAGGTATAGTTCAATTACTTTGATGCAATCCTGCTGGGGACTACTCGTATACAAAGAAGTCACGTCTAGGGTGACTAAAATGTCTTCAGTAGAGATGTTCAGCTCAGCAAGAATATGGATCATGCTTGTAGTATTTTTAATGTATGATCTAATTTCTTTTAGTGGCTTTAGACATCTATAAGCCAGCCAGACAAAGTTGTGGTTTAACATCTTTCTCTGCTATTCCCCAGAATGTGATTGTGCAATAAAAACTGCACTTATACACGTAATAACCCCACTCATGCTTTATGTACTTTTTTTATATGTTATTTTTATTACATTTTTTGTTCTATTGAGTAACCATTCCTTGGTTTTTAAACTATGTTCATCAAGCCTGTAATAAATTAAATATTTTGAGTTATATATTTCTCTCTGTGTTGGGCAAACTTTTTCCAAGATTTTTGTTTCCTTCGAATCCATTGAAAGTGTATGTTTTAGGCAAGCCTCTGTTGGGGAGACTACCCTTTAGAATTTGAGTTTGAGAGATTCATAGGCCGATTCATGGAATAATTAGCGCGGCGCAAGTGGGCAAAAACGTGCGAAAAATCGCAGTGCAAGTGCGAAAATCGCACGAAAAGCAGCGCACGTCGATTCATGGAAGGCCGTGCGCGAGAAAACCAGCGGATGTGCGATAAAAAAGTGCGCGGCGCACGTTGGCGCACGTTGGCGCACAGGCCATCTAACAGCGTGCGCCAGGTCACAGCGAAAATCGCACAGGCCACAGCGAAATTCGCACATAGCGCAGCGCACGCAATAAAAGTAGGCGGAACACGGGCGTAACACTCGGAATGGGGAACAACTTGCCAAAACGTGGGCGTCACGGGGGAAGTACAGGGCACAAGTGCGCGGAACGCCCACACGCTCGCCTACAACACGTATTCATGGAATAGAATAGGGGAAAAAAGCGCACGCTCAAACCAGCGCACAGGCACAAACACGACCGCCACAAGAAAGGAGGCGGTAGCGTCTCTGCGGCTGTAACAAATGTGCGCCAAAAGGTGCTCCAACAAATAGCACCTATATACTGCCATGATGAATGTCCCATACTGTGGCCCTCCAGGAAAAATGACGTGCAAAGGGGTACCCACAAACACGGACACCCGCTGACAAAAAATACGTGTGCATGTATACCGGGGTGCGCGGGAAGTGTCACACGCGATTTGCAGGGTACGTGCATCACAGGGGTTCGCGTGAAGTTATTCACGCGATCGGGCCTGGGGGAGCGGGCTACGTGTATTACAGGGGTTCGCGTGAAGTTCCTCACGCGATCGGGCCTGGGGGAGCGGGCTACGTGTATTACAGGGGTTCGCGTGAAGTTCCTCACGCGATCGGGCCTGGGGGAGCGGGCTACATGTATTTCAGGGGTTCGCGTGAAGTTCCACACGCGATCGGGCCTGGGGGAGCGGGCTACGTGTATTACAGGGGTTCGCGTGAAGTTCCTCACGCGATCGGGCCTGGGGGAGCGTGCTACGTGTATTTCAGGGGTTCGCGTGAAGTTTCACACGCGAATAGCCTGGGGACGTGAATTTGAGGGGTGCGCGGGAAGTTCCACACGCGATCGGGCCTGGGGGAGCGGGCTACGTGTATTACAGGGGTTCGCGTGAAGTTCCTCACGCGATCGGGCCTGGGGGAGCGGGCTACGTGTATTTCAGGGGTTCGCGTGAAGTTCCACACGCGATCGGGCCTGGGGGAGCGGGCTACGTGTATTACAGGGGTTCGCGTGAAGTTCCTCACGCGATCGGGCCTGGGGGAGCGTGCTACGTGTATTTCAGGGGTTCGCGTGAAGTTTCACACGCGAATAGCCTGGGCGCGTGAATTTGAGGGGTGCGCGGGAAGTTCCACACGCGATCGGGCCTGGGGGAGCGGGCTACGTGTATTACAGGGGTTCGCGTGAAGTTCCTCACGCGATCGGGCCTGGGGGAGCGTGCTACGTGTATTTCAGGGGTTCACGTGAAGTTTCACACGCGAATAGCCTGGGCGCGTGAATTTGAGGGGTGCGCGGGAAGTTCCTCACGCGATCGGGCCTGGGGGAGCGGGCTACGTGTATTACAGGGGTTCGCGGGAAGTTCCACACGCGAATAGCCTGGGCGCATGTATTTCAGGGGTTCGCGGGAAGTTCCACACGCGAATAGCCTGGGCGCGTGTATTCCAGGGGTGCGCGGGAAGTTCCACACGCGAATAGCCTGGGCGCGTGTATTTCAGGGGTGCGCGGGAAGTTCCACACGCGAATAGCCTGGGCGCGTGTATTTCAGGGGTTCGCGGGAAGTTCCACACGCGAATAGCCTGGGCGCGTGAATTTGAGGGGTGCGCGGGAAGTTCCACACGCGAATAGCCTGGGCGCGTGTATTTCAGGGGTGCGCGGGAAGTTCCACACGCGAATAGCCTGGGCGCGTGTATTCCAGGGGTGCGCGGGAAGTTCCACACGCGAATAGCCTGGGCGCGTGTATTTCAGGGGTGCGCGGGAAGTTCCACACGCGAATAGCCTGGGCGCGTGTATTTCAGGGGTTCGCGGGAAGTTCCACACGCGAATAGCCTGGGCGCGTGAATTTGAGGGGTGCGCGGGAAGTTCCACACGCGAATAGCCTGGGCGCGTGTATTTCAGGGGTGCGCGGGAAGTTCCACACGCGAATAGCCTGGGCGCGTGTATTTCAGGGGTGCGCGGGAAGTTCCACACGCGAATAGCCTGGGCGCGTGTATTTCAGGGGTGCGCGGGGAGTTCCACACGCGAATAGCCTGGGCCCGTGCATTTCAGGGGTGCGCGGGAAGTTCCACACGCGAATAGCCTGGGCGCGTGCATTTCAGGGGTGCGCGGGAAGTTTTACACGCGAATAGCCTCGGCGCGTGTATTTCAGGGGTGCGCGGGAAGTTTTACACGCGAATAGCCTGGGCGCGTGTATTTCAGGGGTGCGCGGGAAGTTTTACACGCGATTTCTGCACGGTACGTGTATTTCAGGGGTGCCGGGGAGTCCCACATGTGATTTGACAGTGTGGGTCCTCCCAGGTGTACCCTGTACACCCTCCACGGCCCCTGCAGGCAGCCCACACCACAGGGGACTACCCTGCATCCCTGGTCATGTCCCGCAGGCAGCCCACCCAACATGGGCATGCCCCCCAGCAAAGGCACATGTCTCCTTGAACTAATGAACACCAACACATGTCCCCTTGCACCCCCACCCCCCAGCACTGTGGGGCACATGCCAGCAGTCCCCCACCCATGTCCAACTCATGTCCCCCACCACCCCCACCCCCCAGCACTGTGGGGCACTTGCCAGTAGGCCCCCACCCATGTCCAACTCATGTCTCCCACCACCCCCACCCCCCAGCCACCAGGGTCACCCTCCACCAGGGCCCCACTCATGTCTCCCACCACCCCCACCCCCCAGCACTGTGGGGCACCTGCCAGCAGGCCCCCACCCATGTCCAACTCATGTCTCCCACCACCCCCACCCCCCAGCACTGTGGGGCACCTGCCAGTAGGCCCCCACCCATGTCCAACTCATGTCTCCCACCACCCCCACCCCCCAGCACTGTGGGGCACCTGCCAGTAGGCCCCCACCCATGTCCAACTCATGTCTCCCACCACCCCCACCCCCCAGCCACCAGGGTCACCCTCCACCAGGGCCCCACTCATGTCTCCCACCACCCCCACCCCCCAGCACTGTGGGGCACCTGCCAGCAGGCCCCCACCCATGTCCAACTCATGTCTCCCACCACCCCCACCCCCCAGCACTGTGGGGCACCTGCCAGCAGTCCCCCACCCATGTCCAACTCATGTCCCCCACCACCCCCACCCCCCAGCACTGTGGGGCACCTGCCAGTAGGCCCCCACCCATGTCCAACTCATGTCCCCCACCACCCCCACCCCCCAGCACTGTGGGGCACCTGCCAGTAGGCCCCCACCCATGTCCAACTCATGTCTCCCACCACCCCCACCACCCAGCACTGTGGGGCACCTGCCAGCAGGCCCCCACCCATGTCCAACTCATGTCACCCACCACCCCCACACCCCAGCAGTGCAGGGTCACCCTCCAGCAGGCCCCCACTCATGTCTACCACCACCCCCATCCCCCAGCAGTGCAGGGTCACCCTCCACCAGGGCCCCACTCATGTCTCCCACCACCCCCACACCCCAGCAGTGCAGGGTCACCCTCCACCAGGCCCCCACTCATGTCTACCACCACCCCCACCCCCCAGCCACCAGGGTCACCCTCCACCAGGCCCCCACTCATGTCCCCTATCACCCCCAGCCACCAGGGTCACCCTCCACCAGGCCCCCACTCATGTCTCCCATCACCCCCACACCGCAGCAGTGCAGGGTCACCCTCCACCAGGCCCCCACTCATGTCTCCCACCACCCCCACCCCCCAGCCACCAGGGGCACCCTCCACCAGGCCCCCACTCATGTCACCCACCACCCCCACCCCCCAGCCACCAGGGGCAGCCTCCACCAGGCCCCCACTCATGTCTCCCACCACCCCCACCCCCCAGCAGTGCAGGCTCAACCTCCACCAGGCCCCCACTCATGTCACCCACCACCCCCACCCCCCTGCCACCATGTGCAGCCCCCACCAGGTCCTCACAATCCCCAATTATGTGCGTAATGGTCAGCCTCCACAGCCAAAAAGCCCTACCAAGTAACCCATTCACCCACATGGAAATGGAAATCACATGTTACACCCCCAATGTACATGAAGCAAATGAACCCATGTCCGTCACACACATATTTTCAAATTGAATGGGAAAACACACAACATGACATGCATGAAACCAATGAGATGAAACCACACAGTGAACAATGGAAAAAAAAATGTATTGAAAAAAATACAAATGCCAAAGAAAGAAAACTAACTACAATGTAAATGTGAAAAAATAAGCTGCATGTCCGCATAATAACACAAAACTAGAAAATCAAATCAAAAAAATGTATGTCCAAAGTGAAATGTAAAAACTCTCCATGCAACAAAGAACTATGTACAAAAATAACAAGGGTCCATCATCACAACTGAACTAAGGAAACCTCCTAAAAAACCTACCTAAATATCAACTATATACAAAAAGTAGAGCAGTGTCCGTCGACTCCAAATAATAATAAGAACGAAAGGAAACCTAAAACTAAAGAACTATATACAAAGGCGGCGGGCAAGTCCAGCGGCTCACTCTGTGGTGTTCCGGGCCAGGGCATCATCGAACTCCTGTTCGATGTCCCGGAGGCGGTCCAGTTCCATGGCCCCGAGGGTCCGCAGGGACGACGCCGTGTCCTCCTCCAACCCCCTGCGGATTGCCTCGAGGCACTCGGCCCGCCTCAGGGCCCTCCGCATGGAGTTCTCCGCCCTGACCATTGTGAGCCGCGCCTCTTCCGCCCGCCGCCGCTCCGCACCTATGGCGTGGCCCAACCGCTGCCACACGGAAGACACTCTCTGTCCTGGGTCCTCCTGCCCTCCGGCCGATGCCTGCCCCTCCGATGTCGAAGGCCCCGAGCCTTCATGGCTCCCACCATCTTGCTGCTGCTGCTGCTCTGCCTCTGCCCGTGCACTGCCTCCTGCTGCCTGCACATCCTCCGCCGGCTGGGGTGCACCTGTTGATGTGGCCACCCCTGCTGGACGTCCGACTCCCGACTGTGGCAGGGATGCCTCCTCCACCAGCCTGGCCGCACTGTCAGAGGCAGCTCCACAGGGCACCCAGGTGACTGATGGGTGGGAAGATGGCACAGAGGACGACTGGCGCGTAGGGGGTCCAGTTGAGGAGGGGGTCGGAGCAAGCCCCATCAGACAGCGGAAATCCGGCCTGGGTGACCTGTCCCAGCAGGCTGACGTGGTCAACGAGCCATTCGAGATGACGTGCAGTCTCTCCATGAAAAGACTGCAGGTCACCTCGCATGGCCCGTTGACGCAACGCCACACCAGCCAGGACAGGCTCAACCCGGACCTGGATGGCCACGTCCGCAGGCAGAGGAAGGCCAGTTGACGTCAGCTCATCCCCTGCCTGAAAACGGGTCTGGACGTAGGCATCCCTGCTGGTGCAAGATGATGCAGGGACAGGATCGGGGACAGGATTGCACACAGGCACCTCCGCGGCCGCCTGTGCTGCCTCCTGTCCCTGGTCCTGCACTGCACCACTAGCACCAGTGGGATCCCCACCTCCAGACCCTGTCTCTGGTGCTTGCGCGGCCCCCTCCTCCACCAAACCCCCCACCAACCTGGATGACTCCGTGCCATCTTCCCCTGTTGGGCCCTGTGGGGTCCCAGCTGCCCCTTCTGCTGCCGAGGAGTCCAACTGCAACCTCCGCCTCTTGGACCTCCCCCCGGCAGCTGCGGCCTGGGACGCGGCACCGGACTCCTCACTCCCCGACGAGATGACAACACGGGAGGGGAGCCGGGCCTTGCGTCTCCGGCTGGCGGTCGGATCCCCGCCGCTGTGCTCCACAGCACCTTCTCCGCCCTCTTCATCAGTTGACACTGCAGACAGGGAGAAACAAAACACAGGCATCAGGGCACTGTACAATGGACACATACACGCACGACAGTTGCACATGAGTGGCATTGGCAAACCTCAGACATGTCATCACAATCCCCAACACACATGTCATTGCAACTGGCACACATGAGCCATACCACAGCCATATCGCAACTGCCACCACCATCCCTACACATACAACAGCATCAGCAGCCAAAGGGGAGCCATACATCACATGCAACACAGGAAGTGCACCACACATGTACACACACCACCACACTTGCATGCATGTCTACACCTCTGCCAAGTGTCGCACTGTTCAGACGGGCATCCATGTCACATCTGCCAATCAGGCTTCCACATACCGCTGTCACATGCATCCATGTAGCATCACTGTTGCACCTTTGACAAATACACACACATGCACATGTACACAGTGCTCATACATGCAGCCGAAAACAACATACATGCCTGACATCACGGACATGTCTACTTACATACACATTCATCCAAACATGTGTGCACGCACAACTGCATTTGCCATGCAAGCCCACACACACAAGCACCATCCATGTCTCACACATTACAGCCCTCGCATGTGTCAGCCCCACGGCCCTGTACACCCCCACCCATACTCCACCCCATACAAACAGATGTGCAACCGGCACAATGGGGAATGATCACCACACGCCCTGCTCACAACCAGGATGCATGTACACTCACCGCTCGACTCCAGACGGCTCTGCTTCTCTAGGACCTGGACGTGGAGCGCTGGGGATATGCGTTCCAGGACCCCCATCTGTTCTTCCGACAAGTGGCCCCGGCGCCCCTTGGCATCCGCTGCCTTCAAGAGGCGCCGGGCCTTGTTCAGGGTCCTGGACCTGAAGTCCTCCCAGCGCTTCCTGACATGTTGTAAGTCCCGGACTGCCACCCCCTCTGCGTTGATGGCAGTCACGATGTCAGTCCAGATCCGAGTCCGTCCTTCCTTGTCGGCGCGGGAACTTCCAAAGAGGGCATCATACTGCCCCAGGACTTGCTCCACCAGGACACCAACTTCGGTGGCACTGAAGCTGGTGCCCCTCTGCCTCTCTGGCCGGGGGTTGTCAGTGGTCACAGATGGTGTTAGCCCCGACATGACAACCCCAGAGGCAGGAGTGGGTGGGCAACTGGGTCCTGGGGCTGGGCTGTGGAGCGATGGAATTCCAGTCGGGAGTCTTCTGTTCCAGCAGGGGTGGTCACAGCAACAGCACCCCTGGCTGATGTGCAGGCAGCAAATGGCAGTGCACGTGGGCAGCAGGCAGTCAGGCAGCAGCAGATAGCAGGTGGGAGCGTGCTCGGGGCTCTGGGGGGCAGTAATTCGGCCTTCTGGGCAGGAGCGTGGTCTCCCGTGTGCTCACGCGTGGCCAGCTTGGTACGGAGTGAATTGGCACGTGAAAATCCTGCACGTCAGCGTGAAAACCGAGGAAAGGCCCTTAGCGCGTAAGCGCGTCAGCACGCATACGCGATTCCATTGGACCAAAGGCCCTCAGCGCGTAGGCGCGTCTGTGACGTGACCCGCACGGGTGTTTCCCACACAGCACGTGATGACAGAGCACACGTGGAAAGACTGCACGTCAGAGTCTCATCGCGTGTAATTGGACAAAAGTGCGTGTACACGCGATTGGCCTATGTACGTGTATATGAGGTGTGCGCGGACACTTACACACGCAAGTACGTCAGCGCACCTGTATCCCGGTGTACGGCCATTTCCACCAATCACACGCAATGAGACTCTGACGTGCAGTCTTTCCACGTGTGCTGTCATCACGTGCTGTGTGGGAAACACCCGTGCGGGTCACGTCACAGACGCGCCTACGCGCTGAGGGCCTTTGGTCCAATGGAATCGCGTATGCGTGCTGACGCGCTTACGCGCTAAGGGCCTTTCCTCGGTTTTCACGCTGACGTGCAGGATTTTCACGTGCCAATTCACTCCGTACCAAGCTGGCCACGCGTGAGCACACGGGAGACCACGCTCCTGCCCAGAAGGCCGAATTACTGCCCCCCAGAGCCCCGAGCACGCTCCCACCTGCTATCTGCTGCTGCCTGACTGCCTGCTGCCCACGTGCACTGCCATTTGCTGCCTGCACATCAGCCAGGGGTGCTGTTGCTGTGACCACCCCTGCTGGAACAGAAGACTCCCGACTGGAATTCCATCGCTCCACAGCCCAGCCCCAGGACCCAGTTGCCCACCCACTCCTGCCTCTGGGGTTGTCATGTCGGGGCTAACACCATCTGCGACCACTGACAACCCCCGGCCAGAGAGGCAGAGGGGCACCAGCTTCAGTGCCACCGAAGTTGGTGTCCTGGTGGAGCAAGTCCTGGGGCAGTATGATGCCCTCTTTGGAAGTTCCCGCGCCGACAAGGAAGGACGGACTCGGATCTGGACTGACATCGTGACTGCCATCAACGCGGAGGGGGTGGCAGTCCGGGACTTACAACATGTCAGGAAGCGCTGGGAGGACTTCAGGTCCAGGACCCTGAACAAGGCCCGGCGCCTCTTGAAGGCAGCGGATGCCAAGGGGCGCCGGGGCCACTTGTCGGAAGAACAGATGGGGGTCCTGGAACGCATATCCCCAGCGCTCCACGTCCAGGTCCTAGAGAAGCAGAGCCGTCTGGAGTCGAGCGGTGAGTGTACATGCATCCTGGTTGTGAGCAGGGCGTGTGGTGATCATTCCCCATTGTGCCGGTTGCACATCTGTTTGTATGGGGTGGAGTATGGGTGGGGGTGTACAGGGCCGTGGGGCTGACACATGCGAGGGCTGTAATGTGTGAGACATGGATGGTGCTTGTGTGTGTGGGCTTGCATGGCAAATGCAGTTGTGCGTGCACACATGTTTGGATGAATGTGTATGTAAGTAGACATGTCCGTGATGTCAGGCATGTATGTTGTTTTCGGCTGCATGTATGAGCACTGTGTACATGTGCATGTGTGTGTATTTGTCAAAGGTGCAACAGTGATGCTACATGGATGCATGTGACAGCGGTATGTGGAAGCCTGATTGGCAGATGTGACATGGATGCCCGTCTGAACAGTGCGACACTTGGCAGAGGTGTAGACATGCATGCAAGTGTGGTGGTGTGTGTACATGTGTGGTGCACTTCCTGTGTTGCATGTGATGTATGGCTCCCCTTTGGCTGCTGATGCTGTTGTATGTGTAGGGATGGTGGTGGCAGTTGCGATATGGCTGTGGTATGGCTCATGTGTGCCAGTTGCAATGACATGTGTGTTGGGGATTGTGATGACATGTCTGAGGTTTGCCAATGCCACTCATGTGCAACTGTCATGCGTGTATGTGTCCATTGTACAGTGCCCTGATGCCTGTGTTTTGTTTCTCCCTGTCTGCAGCGTCAACTGATGAAGAGGGCGGAGAAGGTGCTGTGGAGCACAGCGGCGGGGATCCGACCGCCAGCCGGAGACGCAAGGCCCGGCTCCCCTCCCGTGTTGTCATCTCGTCGGGGAGTGAGGAGTCCGGTGCCGCGTCCCAGGCCGCAGCTGCCGGGGGGAGGTCCAAGAGGCGGAGGTTGCAGTTGGACTCCTCGGCAGCAGAAGGGGCAGCTGGGACCCCACAGGGCCCAACAGGGGAAGATGGCACGGAGTCATCCAGGTTGGTGGGGGGTCTGGTGGAGGAGGAGGCCGTGCAAGCACCAGAGACGGGGTCTGGAGGTGGGGATCCCACTGGTGCTAGTGGTGCAGTCCAGGACCAGGGACAGGAGGCAGCACAGGCGGCCGCGGAGGTGCCTGTGTGCAATCCTGTCCCCGATCCTGTCCCTGCATCATCTTGCACCAGCAGGGATGCCTACGTCCAGACCCGTTTTCAGGCAGGGGATGAGCTGACGTCAACTGGCCTTCCTCTGCCTGCGGACGTGGCTATCCAGGTCCGGGTTGAGCCTGTCCTGGCTGGTGTGGCGTTGCATCAACGGGCCATGCGAGGTGACCTGCAGTCTTTTCATGGAGAGACTGCACGTCATCTCGAATGGCTCGTTGACCACGTCAGCCTGCTGGGACAGGTCACCCAGACCGGATTCCTCCGTCTGATGGGGCTTGTTCCGACCCCCTCCTCAACTGGACCCCCTACGCGCCAGTCGTCCTCTGTGCCATCTTCCCACCCATCAGTCACCTGGGTGCCCTGTGGAGCTGCCTCTGACAGTGCGGCCAGGCTGGTGGAGGAGGCATCCCTGCCACAGTCGGGAGTCGGACGTCCAGCAGGGGTGGCCACATCAACAGGTGCACCCCAGCCGGCGGAGGATGTGCAGGCAGCAGGAGGCAGTGCACGGGCAGAGGCAGAGCAGCAGCAGCAGCAAGATGGTGGGAGCCATGAAGGCTCGGGGCCTTCGACATCGGAGGGGCAGGCATCGGCCGGAGGGCAGGAGGACCCAGGACAGAGAGTGTCTTCCGTGTGGCAGCGGTTGGGCCACGCCATAGGTGCGGAGCGGCGGCGGGCGGAAGAGGCGCGGCTCACAATGGTCAGGGCGGAGAACTCCATGCGGAGGGCCCTGAGGCGGGCCGAGTGCCTCGAGGCTATCCGCAGGGGGTTGGAGGAGGACACGGCGTCGTCCCTGCGGACCCTCGGGGCCATGGAACTGGACCGCCTCCGGGACATCGAACAGGAGTTCGATGATGCCCTGGCCCGGAACACCACAGAGTGAGCCGCTGGACTTGCCCGCCGCCTTTGTATATAGTTCTTTAGTTTTAGGTTTCCTTTGTTTTTTCTTATGATTTGGAGTCGACGGACACTGCTCCACTTTTTGTATATAGTTGATATTTAGGTAGGTTTTTTAGGAGGTTTCCTTAGTTCTGTTGTGATGATGGACCCTTGTTATTTTTGTACATAGTTCTTTGTTGCACGGAGAGTTTTGACATTTGACTTTGGACAAAATTTTTTGGATTAGATTTTCTAGTTTTGTGTTTTTATGCGGACATGCAGCTTCTTTTTTCACATTTACATTGTAGTTAGTTTTCTTTCTTTAGCATTCGTATTTTTTTCTAATACATTTTTTTTTACATTGTTCACTGTGTGGTTTCATCTCATTGGTTTCATGCATGTCATGTTGTGTGTTTTCCCATTCAATTGGAAAATATGTGTGTGACGGACATGGGTTCATTTGCTTCATGAACATTGGGGGTGTAACATGTGATTTCCATTTCCATGTGGGTGAATGGGTTACTTGGTAGGGCTTTTTGGCTGTGGAGGCTGACCATTACGCACATTGTGAGGACCTGGTGGGGGCTGCACATGGTGGCAGGGGGGTGGGGGTGGTGGGAGACATGAGTGGGGGCCTGGTGGAGGGTGCCCCTGGTGGCTGGGGGGTGGGGGTGGTGGGTGACATGAGTGTGGGCCTGGTGGAGGGTGACCCTGGTGGCTGGGGGGTGGGGGTGGTGGGTGACATGAGTGGGGGCCTGGTGGAGGCTGCCCCTGCACTGCTGGGGGGTGGGGGTGGTGGGAGACATGAGTGGGGGCCTGGTGGAGGGTGACCCTGGTGGCTGGGGGGTGGGGGTGGTGGGTGACATGAGTGGGGGCCTGGTGGAGGGTGACCCTGGTGGCTGGGGGGTGGGGGTGGTGGGAGACATGAGTGGGGGCCTGGTGGAGGCTGCCCCTGCACTGCTGGGGGGTGGGGGTGGTGGGAGACATGAGTGGGGGCCTGGTGGAGGCTGCCCCTGCACTGCTGGGGGGTGGGGGTGGTGGGAGACATGAGTGGGGGCCTGGTGGAGGGTGACCCTGGTGGCTGGGGGGTGGGGGTGGTGGGAGACATGAGTGGGGGCCTGGTGGAGGGTGACCCTGGTGGCTGGGGGGTGGGGGTGGTGGGTGACCTGAGCGGGGGCCTGGTGGAGGGTGACCCTGGTGGCTGGGGGGTGGGGGTGGTGGGAGACATGAGTGGGGGCCTGGTGGAGGGTGCCCCTGGTGGCGGGGGGGTGGGGGTGATAGGGGACATGAGTGGGGGCCTGGTGGAGGCTGCCCCTGCACTGCTGGGGGGTGGGGGTGGTGGGAGACATGAGTGGGGGCCTGGTGGAGGGTGCCCCTGGTGGCGGGGGGGTGGGGGTGATAGGGGACATGAGTGGGGGCCTGGTGGAGGCTGCCCCTGCACTGCTGGGGGGTGGGGGTGGTGGTTGACATGAGTGGGGGCCTGGTGGAGGGTGACCCTGGTGGCTGGGGGGTGGGGGTGGTGGGAGACATGAGTGGGGGCCTGGTGGAGGGTGACCCTGGTGGCTGGGGGGTGGGGGTGGTGGGAGACATGAGTGGGGGCCTGGTGGAGGGTGACCCTGGTGGCTGGGGGGTGGGGGTGGTGGGAGACATGAGTGGGGGCCTGGTGGAGGGTGACCCTGGTGGCTGGGGGGTGGGGGTGGTGGGAGACATGAGTGGGGGCCTGGTGGAGGGTGACCCTGGTGGCTGGGGGGTGGGGGTGGTGGGTGACATGAGAGGGGGCCTGGTGGAGGGTGACCCTGGTGGCTGGGGGGTGGGGGTGGTGGGAGACATGAGTGGGGGCCTGGTGGAGGGTGCCCCTGGTGGCGGGGGGGTGGGGGTGATAGGGGACATGGGTGGGGGCCTGGTGGAGGCTGCCCCTGCACTGCTGGGGGGTGGGGGTGGTGGGAGACATGAGTGGGGGCCTGGTGGAGGGTGCCCCTGGTGGCGGGGGGGTGGGGGTGATAGGGGACATGAGTGGGGGCCTGGTGAAGGCTGCCCCTGCACTGCTGGGGGGTGGGGGTGGTGGGAGACATGAGTGGGGGCCTGGTGGAGGGTGACCCTGGTGGCTGGGGGGTGGGGGTGGTGGGAGACATGAGTGGGGGCCTGGTGGAGGGTGACCCTGGTGGCTGGGGGGTGGGGGTGGTGGGTGACAAGAGTGGGGGCCTGGTGGAGGGTGACCCTGGTGGCTGGGGGGTGGGGGTGCAGGGGTACATGAGCAGGTGTGCAGGGTAGTCCCCTGTTTTGTGGGCTGCCTGCAGGGGCTGTGGAGGGTGTACAGGGAACACCTGTGAGGACCCACCCAGCCTAATTGCGTGTGATAATTCCCGCACACCCCTGTAATACACGTACCTGGCCAAATCGCATGTGAGAATTCCCGCGCACCCCTGTAATACACGTACCCAGCCGAATCGCGTGTAGAACTTCCCGTGTACCCCTGTAATACACGTACCCAGCCAAATCGCGTGTGATCATTCCCACATACCCCTGTAATACACGTACCCTGGCCAATCGCGTGTAGAACTTCCCACGCACCCCTGTAATACACGTACCAAGCCAAATCGCGTGTGATAATTCCCACGCACCCCTGTAATACACGTACCTGGCCAAATCGCATGTGAGAATTCCCGCGCACCCCTGTAATACACGTACCCAGCCGAATCGCGTGTAGAACTTCCCGTGTACCCCTGTAATACACCTACCCAGCCAAATCGCGTGTGATAATTCCCGCGCACCCCTGGAATACACGTACCCAGCCAAATCGCGTGTGATAATTCCCGCGCACCCCTGGAATACACGTACCCAGCCAAATCGCGTGTGATAATTCCCGCGCACCCCTGTAATATACGTACCCAGCCAAATCGCGTGTGATAATTCCTGCGTACCCCTGTGATACACGTGCCCTGGCTAATCGCGTGTAAAACTTCACGCGTACCCCTGATATGCACGTTACCCGCTTTGCGTTCCTTGTTTGGCAGCCCTGTGGACTGGTCCAGGGTTAGCGCTGCCCTTTGCGATGATTTAGCGATTTTGATGGCTTTTCCTTGCGCGAGGGCGTTCTTGGGGGCGTTACTGGCGCTGCTGCAGGGTCGCTGCGATACTCTGCGCCACGGCTGGTTTGGGAGCCTGAAATCCATGAATACGCTGTGCGCGGAAATCGGTTTTAGCGCACGTGCCTGGCGCAGTCAATCGCACGCGGACACTCTGCGCCAGCCGCTTGCGACACTTTTCTGCGAAATTCTATGAATTACCCTGTCAGTAATTTCCTTCAATGTTCTCCTATGCTACAAGTTTACTGACCCCTGAAGGTTCTTCCCCTTAAAAATAGGGTCTACCCTTTCCTACATACTTTTCTCAAAATAAAGCCACACATTGACTCACTTTTTGCATAGCGACAGGCCCACCTTTGCCATTAGTACTTGCTCTGTAAAATCAAATTTCCTTCTGCTGAATATACTAATAGGAATGTATTTTGAGAAAATAAAAGCCCTACTGGAGAATTTTGTGTTTACTTTCACGGTTTCTATGTTTGGATTGGAAGTGATTGTTCTACTGTCTTGCAATGTCTCCCGTACAACAGATCCGTTCACAATTATGGCACCACGCATTCTGCAGCCATCTCTATAAAAAAAAACACCAACAGAGAGGGGCAGGGCAGTGGGGTGCCGAACAATTCATTTTTTGTTGAAGGGGGCCTTGCCATAAAAAGTTTGAAGACCACTGCAATAGATGGAACAACCAAGTCTGCAGAGGCCAAAAGGAGTAATAGCACCGAGTACATTCGAATTAAATAGCATCAAATAAAAGGTCGAAAATGGACAAAATCGTGGTATCCTCACATGTGATTCAAGACTCGAAAACAAGGCATATTCATTAGGCTCTAACTGAAGATAGTGATGTACCTACACTTGCTTAAAAGTCCAGAGAAGAGAACAGTCAGCAAGGTCAACTACAAAGAAGAAGAAGCATTGGCTCTAGGTGTAACTGATGAGACATGGATGGTTAATTGGCCAAGTGGATAGTAGTCTGATGTTTTTCCCTGCACCTGGCTTTCATTTTGTTCAAGTGCTGCTAACGATTCGAAAGTCCAAGGTTGGGAGAGAATGCCAACCAATAATTAGGGCCTATGTAGCAGTGTACTATAAATGTATCAAAAGCCAATCTGCTGCTGTTATTCCACTATTAATCTGTATTATATGTATTTCGAGGTATTTCGAGGCATGCCTACCAGATGAGGGGCAGCCAATTGTATAACTAACACCTAAACATTATATAGGTGTATATGTTCCCTTAACCAATCCCTCTGCCCAATAGGTTTAACTTATTGCCACATAGGATGATGTCATAGTTGACGTGCATCGAAGTATACGTATCCTTTATATAACCGAAATATTGCTGAGAGTGTATGAGCTGCGATCTGTTTGTTCACCAGATTTCCCTACTTTATTTGAGCTGATAATAAAGTAGTACTTTGCCAAACCATGTGCTAGCAGGCTTCCTCGTATTTACATGTTTCAAGAAATCATGCTTTTGGCCCATCCTGCACTATAAGGTTTCCATATTATCTCTTGTCCTGCAGTATGGGGGTATGGGGGAGACCTAGAAGGGGACTTGTGGTAGCCATTGATTGCAATTTGAGGTTTAAATGGCACACTATGTGCAGTAACGAGTGGCTGTTGTCAATTAAGCTGGACCTGGGCCCATGTCTACAGCCTATTTTGCTACTGAACCTCTATTGGAACCCCACAAGGGCCATGTCTGAAATCATCGAAGAGTGCTTGGGTCATATTCTCTGTGCCTGGTATGAGATGGGCTGTGGTGAATGTATAATTCTAGGAGGTGATTTTAACTTGCTTTGTGTAGAGGGAGCTCGGTGGAGTGGCACTGGGGCCACTCCTTCTTATCTGCACCCTAACACCAAACGAGGCATTCCCTGGGATCATTTTCTCGAGGATTGGGATATGTCCTTGCTGGACCATTGTCCATAATCATACTCACCTAGACACACTTGGCATAGAGGGGATTGTAGTTCCAGGATCGACTTCTTTTATATTGCTAATAGCCTTAGGACTAACTGTAGCTACTTGAAACATATCTCAACTGAATTGGGAGACCATATACAGCTAGTCTTCTCCCTGACTATTCCCATCCCGACTTTTCAACTGAGACCGGATTTAGTCAGGCTTTCTACTAGCAAAAAAGGGACTGTTGTCACTTTGAACAGAAAGACTGTCCTTAAATGTACCCATCTTCTGACAGCCTCCTTGATGAACTTGAGCCCTCCCTCTTCTATGCGAAATATGAGAGAGGGTTTTGAGGATATCTACTATAACATAATTTTGGCTTGTATCTACAAAATCAGGCGCCAATGCACTTCGGGTCAAACTAAGCTTGGTAGCTATCTTGGCAATGATAGAGTCTACCAATCTAAACTACTCAAACATCGGGAATTGGCTGCTTTAAATAATTAGTCCTTGATTGCATCGGATTATGTGGCCTTTAAATCAAAAATCTCCCAAAGGAATACAAACTTTGTCAAATCCCTGAACATGAATGCATATCTTAGGATACGTCGGACTATGCTGGAACAGCTTTGTAAGGGGAAGGATAGAACATTCTGGGCATCTATGAATAGGACTCTCTGTGGGGTCGGGGGTATGGAATGTCCTATACAGGCCAATGCATGGGTTGAATACTACACTAACAAATATGCCCTGCCTGCGAACTTTAGCGACACTAGCGGCCTTGAGTTGGGAAATCCTGTTGAAGGCCTGTGTACATGGGAAAGAGATGACATTTCTTGGGCAATAGGTAAACTCAAGTTGTCCCGTGCCCTGGGTCTGGATGGCATTCCTCCATTTGTCCTTAAAGAGGCACCCGAGCTTTGGGCAGAACTTCTGAAGCCCATGTTTGACCATATTTTCCGGTCCCATATTATCCCTGCTTCTTGGGCGCAATCTTTCATCATACCTATCCATAAAAAGGGGGATGTACGCGACCCAAACAACTACAGGCCCATTGTCTTGATAGACGCCACAAGCAAAGTCTTTTCCATCCTCCTTCTGAGGGACCTCAATCGAGCGTTTAAAAGAAACAACCTTCTGAGCCAGTTTCAGGTGGGGTTTAGGGAAGAAATGGGCACCTCACTTAATGCAACCATCAGGGCTCATCTTAGACATTATGTACATTACACACAAGTGGGGGGTATCTTATTAGCATCCCTGGATATGTCTAGCGCTTTTGATGGAATTATGAGGGCTAGTCTGCTCGATATGAATATACCTTGAAAGCTAGTTTCAGCTCCTTGCATTACTTCACACACACACCACCATACGTGTACGACTAACTAAGCAAGGGTCCCTATCGCAGGAGATACAGTCCTTCATTGGGGTAAAACAGGGTTGTACACTTGTTAAACCATATTCGCATAACTACTGCCTGATTATAAACATTGGCCCAAGCTATTTCGCATTTGTATTAAACACCTATGCTTAACTAGGTCTAGACAGAATTGACTTTGCCGCCATTTTGGAAGACATTTGCCATTTTGATTCTGACTCTTGCTTTCTGTTCAGAAATGATTAACCATGTTTTCAGCTGCCAGAGCAGACTGACCTTTGAGCCTATGTCAACAGTAGAGCTGCCAAGAGCAGACTATTTGTTCTGTGCAAAGAGACCTTGTAGTCAGAATGAACTCTCATTCAAAGTGTTATCTATGTCTACAGACTCATCCTCCCTCAAACAGTGACATACAATGCAAAGTAACTAATGCTGTGAGTTTTGGAAGAAATCCTTTGTGCATTTCTTGGAACAGGACTTATCCTAAAGCTCAAGAAACAAGGAAAGATCTACACAGCTGAATACAACAAAGTTTGCCAGTATCCTTAAGTAACCTTGGAGCCACAGTGAACCTCAATTCAAAGTATTGTCTGCATCAATAGCATCAGCCATATACAAATATCAGAACTGAATCGTAGACAAACTAAAACTATGTGCCTTAGCAATAAGCTATTGAATTTGTTTCTTGAAACTAGGATCAACCTAAGCTGGAGAACCAACATCTCCATTGAATCTTCAAGGATAGGATAAAATGTCAAAAGTGTATACTAATATTGTTATATTTGTTATGTGAACTGGGCACAAACCCAAATTTGTAACTTTTTAGTTTGGAGACGGGCTGGACTATGACCAGGTCTGTGTATAAATACTGCATGCTTTGTGATGACCAGTACTCACTCCCCTCACAGTGTCTGCTGGTACACACTGCGAGGCGCTTGGGAGCCAGATAGCTACCTGCTTTGATATTTGAATCTGCACAGAATAAAGTTATATTCATAACTTTGACTTCGTGACTGGCGGATTCAATTTTTGGTGGTACTAAGCCTCCATATTCCTTGCTGATCTATCAGATGGCGCCGTAATAGGCACCCTCAAGATTGATGTCACCTCGCTAATCAAGGATGCGGCGACCGGACCGGATTCGGAACGTGAGAAAGGGGCCCCTTTTTGTGTGAGACGCAACACCTCAACAGTACTGCACGATCTGATCCTGGAATGGTGAGCAAGCGGTTCGAGCGGACATCTTGACGAGGATCCCCATATCGAGGCGTGTATTTTTGCGTGAATCGCTAGCCACCTCGATACTTTGTAATCCGATCGGACCTCCTTTGTTTTGAAATTGTGCCCCGATTCATAAGAATCCTGATATTGGTTGCAGTTTTGCACTTGCAAGTACAAACGATGCCAGGTAACACCAGTGATCTGACATGCCTGGGAAATTGTCTGCCTGTTTCAGGGGTTTATTTCACAGAAACAGACAATCTTTGGAATATGGCTGACCGGCGCCACCGGAGGGATCGCCGGCGTGCACTATGTACTGTAAGTACGGCCTTGGTAGTATAGTATTCAATGATATTTGGCACAGACAAACTAGACATGCTTCCGAATTTCAGTGGCCAGTTCATGGTAGTTTTGAAATTGCCCGTATAGAGTATTTAGAGTCTATATTGTTAAAGAAAAAGGCCTGGCCTGCACCATTTGATGAAATTAGGTATTGGAGAAAGGAAGTTATGCAGCAACTTAAGAGTAAAGAGAAACACGCACGTCGACATATGTCTAACTCAGAGAAAGCATTATTGTATGACCAACAGAAACAGTCAGAATTTATTAGAAGTATGGATAGGCTTTTCAACTTGGGGAATTTCAAAAATAAAGGGGATTGCCCAATAATATGCAGGTTCCTTCGGGCTAAATATATATCAAACAACAAAAGTGGACCCTTGGATAGAGGATGACAACCTATTCATTTATCCTTTTAACAAATATCGACAAATGATTCTCTAGATTCTTTCTGATCTTTTTCATTATCAAATATTCACCAAGTGGGTGTAAAATAATTCAAAGCATTAAACAACAACAATTCATATTTATCTTTTGATCCATAAAGCCATTCATCCCTACATTCAATTCATTCACTTCCTCATCCAAACAAATCACACAAATACACTATAACTAACCTAGATTTTAAGGTCAAAGACCATCAATTTTATACATCAACAAAACAATTCGATCCTTCTAGTTCAAATTTCTGATAACTGCCTGTTTTTAATCAAAAACACTTGGTAATGAAGCAATACTTAACTGCAAAAAATACATAGAGAGACAGCATGCAGGGGGGATAAACCAGAGAGAGTTCTGGCATGGCTATACAAAAGCGAGACTCCCAGACCAACAATCAGGACAATAGTGAAAGAGGATGGAAGTATAGTAGACACCCAGGAGGGAGTGAATCAAGAATTCACAGACTATTACTGCATTCTCCATGGAGATGTGGAGGAAAGTGACAGCAAGGAAATAAGTGAAACTCTGGAGGATATAGGATTGCCGCAGATTAGCACTGAAGAGCGAGAGGAGCTAGATGCACCAATCACTCTAGAGGAATTGGAAGAAGTGGTGAGGCAGCTACCCACTAGTAAGACCCCGGGGTCTGATGGACTCCCCAGAGAATTTTATAAGATGTATAAAAATGAGGTACTCCCCCCGCTCTTAGAGATGCCCAACGAAGCATATGAAGTCGGAAGGCTACCAGAGTCCCTGAGAGAGGCGATCATCATACCGCTCCCCAAATCTAACAAGCCTGGCTGTGAGTGCGGCTCCTACAGACCCCTGTCGATGCTGAACCAGGATAGTAAAATATTGATGGCGGTCCTGGAAAATAGAATGAGGAGAGTCATTAATAAACTAATACACCCCAACCAAACTGGTTATGTTCCCAACAGGAATATAGCCAACAATTTCAGGCGACTCCACCGAGTCATTGAACATGCCAACGGGGAGACGGGCGAAATGGCAATAGTTTTGCTACTCTGACAAATTATGGAATAGGGCCGGGGTATCTTAAATGGGCCAAATTACTATATAGTGCGCCACTGGCCAGGGTGAAGACAGAGGCAGTTATATCAGAGAGGTGGCAACTTAGTAGAGGCACCAGACAGGGATGCCCGTGGTCCCCCATGTTGTACATGTTGGCCTTAGAGCCTTTGGCAATATACCTGAGGCAGCAGTATGATACAATAGGCATCACCATAAAGGGGGAACTGCATTTAATTTCCTTGTAAGCTGATGATATGCTGTTGTATTTGGGCTACCCGGAATAAAACCTCCAGTATGTCCTGGAAGTGATGGAGCGATTTGCAAGGCTTTCTTGCATAGCTGTGAACCCCAAAAAGTCTTGTGTATTTCCACTGGGTAGGTATAAAGGGATCCCGCTAGAGAAATTACTGATCGTCCAGATACCATGGCAGGTCAGCACGTTTCGATATCCTGGGATAGATATATACCATACGGTGGAAGCAGAGCATCAACACAACACTGAGAAAGCTGTCCAGAATATTGAAAATAGTATGAGGTTCTGGGTGAAGCTTCCCTTGGCAATGATGGGATGAGGGGCAATGCTTAAAATGGTGGTCCTGCCAAGACTTTTGCACTACTTTGCGAACATCCCATACTTAATACCTAGGCGATTCTTTGCTAGGTTGAGCAGCATATGCAGGGAATTCCTCTGGCAGGGGACAAGGAACAGGGTGGCCCTTTGGAAGCTGCAAAAGCCACACGAGAAAGCGGGCATAAAATTACCAAACTATGAAATGTATTACATAGCAAGCCAACTTCAGTATGTAGCTAAATGGCTTTCTGTGGAGCCGACCTCTGAATCCAAGTTGTTCCAACAGGACTGCGCCCCATTTGTCTTGAGAGAAATTATGTGTTTGCCTAAATCAGATATGGAAGGGTGCCCAAGAATGATGGCACTTGGGTGGGAGATATGGCGGAGAGCGTGTCAGATAATGGATATCCCGTCCCTGTGTTCCCTGCAGGTACCATTGGTCGTTTTGGCGGGAAGAGAAAGGCAACTAAGACTAATGATTAGGAAGCACTGGGAGCCGGTGGGGATAGTGACGATGGGCGATATATGGCAAGAAGGGAGTATAAGGGATTTTGAGGGGCTAGTGGAGGAAACGGGGTTACATGCAGGACAGCATATCACATATCATAGGGTGGTGCAGCTAATTAAAGAGACATGGCCTGAAGAAATATTAGCAGATGAACCGGATGCCGCCATAGATACAATATATGACATAGCAGAGGGGGGGCACGAAATATCAAGAATTTATGAGCTGATGATGACCAAAGTGGGGAAGGAAGTGGTACAACTTTGACAAGACTGGGAATGAGCAATGGGATGTGGGAGCGTGCCCACTAATATCACAAAAAAGTGTCAAGAAATGCTATATTACAACAGATACAACTATATATCACTCACACAGCGTATATATCACGCCCCAAAGGATAGCCAAATAAAAAATGCAGGACGACAATCATGCCCCAAATGTGACAAAGAAAATGCTGGAATGGTACACATGTTTTGGTCATGCCCAATAATAGGAAGCTTTTGGGGAGAAATAGTGCATAGGATGGAAGAGAAAGGGATCAGAATAGAGGTAGATACAGGGCCTCATTACAACTCAGGCGGTAAGGGGTTTACGGCGCCGTAAACAGCGCCGACCCTTACCGCCTGAGTACGAGGTCCCTTAGTGCCATGGAGATCTTAACGGCTGCTTTTTGCAGCCGTTAAGATCCATGGCGCTAAGGGACCATGGAGTTAATTACGCCACCGTAATTTACGGTGGCGTAATTAACGCCTTCCCTACTCCCATTATGCCCTATGGGGCAAAAATGGGAATGGGGAAGGGTAAATGGGGATTGGGGACTTACCACCCCGCCAAGGTCGGAATGGGGCGGTAAGTCCGCCAACCACCATGGCGTAAACGTAGTTTACGCCATGGTGGTAAAGTCACGGCCCAGGCGGTAACTTACCGCCTGGGTCGTAATGAGGCCAACAGTGTGGGCTTGCCTGCTGGGAGGGTTTCCTAGAACACACAAGCTAAAGCACGTGAGTAAGCTGAAAGATCTGGCGTGTGTACTAGCAAAAAGGAAAATTGCAATGGGTTGGAAAGCATGTCATAGACCAAGAATAGAAGCGTGGTGGAAGGATCTACAGAAATGGGCAGAGGCGGAAACTATAGTATGGCAAGAGGCGAGCAACGTTGGTGGAGAGGAGGAGGCAGGCACCTTGATAGCTTGGAAACAACTAATTGCTGAATTAAAAGGGCCCACACATGATGGGGCAAGTGACCGGGATCTAACGGAAACCATTGATAAGGAATCCCTATCGCAGGACGAAGAAACAGAACAGGGAGGAGAGTAGGCTTGGAAGGGTGGGTGGGAAGGGTTGAGATACAGTCGACATAGATAAAGTGATGTGTATTAACATTATTACATGCACTGTAAGTTTGGTTTGTGTTGGTTGTTGAAATAAAATCAATAAAAATTGTTTAAAAAAAAAACACTTGGTGAATATTTAATTATAAAAAAGATCAGGAAGAATCTAGAGAATCATTTGTCGATATTTGTAAAAAAGATAAATGAATAGATGTCATCCTCTATCCAAGGGTCCACTTTTCAACTTGAGGTACAGAAAATATATCCGTCTCAGGACTTTCATGCCTCAGACAAACTAATCGATAAGCTTTTAAATGAGCGTAGGACTGTTGCTACTGAACCACCTCCCTGTGTGACTCTCCCTGTTGTTTTACCTCTTTCTGCTGATGCACCTCCTCCCGTTGTTATTCCTGTTATTTCTGTTCCTCCTGTTGTTGCTCCTCCTCCAGTCGTTGCTCCTCTTCCTGTTGTTGTCCCCCCTTCTGCACCTCCACCCTTATCGATAGTTAACGTTCCCTTAATTCCATCTCCAACGCCAGCGGTAGTGTCTCCACTACCTATTGAACAAGATTTGCCTGAATTTCCTTTTCCAAGTGGTTCTGCTCCACTTGCAGTGATTGAAGGAGCGGGTGCTGATTCAAGAATAGTGACTCGTAGCACAGTATCCACAGCTAGAAAAAGAGAATTGTATGCTGGGCTAAGAAATATATAGAAGAAGGTGAAGAATCAACTGTTTTAGTTGCGATTTCTGTTTAAGAAAGTATTCACGAACAGGCTATTTTGATAGAGGGGATCAGAATGCATTTAGCTGATATTTGGAGTGATTTGACGGACATGAATGACCCACAGGGGTTGCGGAATTTCAATGTCCTTGCCCACTCAAGAGACACTGCGGAGAAAGTACATGAGCATGTTGAGAATTTATTTGAGTTTAAAAGGGAGCTAGATCGGTTACAGAAAGATGAATTGGATATTAATAGATTGGAACCCTCATATGTGCAGAATCAGTTTCTTCCTTCATTGAAACCAGTGAGTGCAGAAATGCGCATTTGCACAAGAGATGCTCTTAGATGGATTTCGGATGTTTCAATTTCTCCCATTGAAGTGCATGACACGTTTAGTCAGTATGCTTCGGCTATGCATAGGAAAGTGTTACAGGTGATGGGAGAGTATCTACAAGATGAATTTAAGAAGAGAAAGGTTTGTTGTCCCGCAGATTTGATGGTCATTTATAAGAGAGCATTTTTACCCAATACTGCTTTGACTACTTTGTCGCTAGATTTAGCTTTATTGCTTAACAAACGTTCAGAATGGCCTATTTTACAATTGCCGATGAGGGATGTTCCTCCGACATTTGTTTCCAAAGTAGAAATTCCAGCTGATGCCGTGGCAGGCACACCAGCCACTACTATTGAAGCGCACTATGTCTCACAGTTTGTGCATGTACCATTTTCTAGACAGGAAGTGATACCATTAGACAAACAATTCCAGATATTAGGAAGAATCCAACAGGATTTTATAAAGAAATTGAATCTGTCTTGCATTCATCAGTTTTCACTCTGGGTGATATAGATTTGATGTTCCCTGTGATCCTACCTGCTGATTTATGGAAACAGTTTAGAACTGTAGTTGATCAGGCAGGGATGGATGATGCATGGATTAACTTGGTACGGATAGATGGAGAACGGAAGGCTGGTGAGAAACCGCCACATGTGATATTGACAATGCCAGACAGAATAGTAACTAAATTGAAAACATTGGTTCCAGAGAAAAGAATAGTTTGGGACAAGTTTACAGCTTGTATCCAGGGGAAATTTGAGGGTGCTACCGAATTTGTTAATCAATTCGAACAAGTGTTTTCAGATTTTAGCAGTCAGGACTTAAGTACTGAGTCATGAAAAACATTGTTTGTAGACAAATTTGTACGTAGATTGTTGCCTGATATCCAATCACAAATTATGACTTCTGAAAGTACCTGGCAAGCTAAATCCAAGTCTAAAGAATTGCACATGGCTCAGTATTATGAAAATAGAGTCAATACTGAAAAAGAGAGTATAGAAAAGAAGAAGGGAGATTTGAAAACTAAAGTACTACTGCAACAGATTGTTAGAGGGGCCAGAGGAGGGAATGCACAGTTTAGAGGTCAATGTACACCACAGAGTAATGCGCAACTGGGTCCTGTACACATGAACCAATGTGCATATTGTAGAGAGGAAGGTCATTGGCGAGCACAATGCCCGATCCTTCAGCAGAGGTCAAATAGCACATATGGTGCCATGGGTAGACGATCCAGGGGCCATCCTGAGATAGGGGGTCCTGGCAGAAATCAGTTCACTCAGAACCAACAGTCATCTTCACAGGATATCCAGCAACATGGTGTCAATAGTGGGCACATTTTTGATAATCCCTTGACTGTTTATTTCTCTGAGGAGCTTGCATTTGGTGACATACTGTTCCGCTAGGACAGCCCGAAGGAGAGTCTGGAAACAGTACCTATTCCCGTCAATCAGAAAGGGCCCTATGTTAAGATGCAGGTGGGGAAAAGGAAGCATCTATTTTTCATAGATATAGGAGCACAGAAGTGTCCCATAGTTCATTCACGGGTTCCAGATATTCCTCTGTCAGGGCAGAACAAGATTTCTGTGGGGTTTTCTGGTACACAAATGGTTAATCCGGTCTCTCAGCCGGTAACTAATGCAGTGGGGCCATTTACTGATATGTGTCCATTTCTTTTGATGACAGATTGGGGTGAACATTTGTTGGGGTTAAATTTGTTGAAAGAATTGAATGCCGTAATTTACTGTTCTCCGGATTGAGTGCATTTAACGATTTCGCCTACACAAACTTCTGTCTCACAGTTTTTTGTCTAGACCTTTACCATCTGAATTAGATAAGGTTCCGACATGTCTATGGGCAGTTAATGACAATGACGTTGGCATTTTGCAAATTGAACCAGTTAAAATTGTGTTGAAACCAGGTGTTAAACTATCACGTATTCCGCAATATAAGATTTCGGTTGAAGGTGAGCAGGCTTTGAAGAGTATTGTCTCTGATCTTGTACACATTGGTGTGATTGAGGAAATTGCAGGGAGTGTGTGTAATAGTCTGATTTTGCCTGTGTATAAGAAAGGGGATAATGTGATTGCTTTTAGTTTTATTATTGACTTGCACGCCATCAACAAGGTTGCTGCCCCAAAGTTCTGGTTGTACCTGATGTGACTACAATATTGACATTGATTCCGGCTCTAGCTACTCATTTTAGTGTTGTGGATTTAAAGAATGCTTATTTCAGTATTCCTTTACAGGTTGACAGTAGATATTTGTTTGCGTTCACCTTAGGAGGACGCTCGTTTACATTTACTTGTGTACCACAAGGGTACACTGAGAGTCCAAGCATCTACAGTAGAGCATTGAAGGAACAGCTTGATACACTTGAGTTACCTTCTACTTGCACGTTGTTACAGTATGTGGATGATCTACTTTTAACTGCGGATTCTGAAGTTGCTTGCAAGGAGGGCACCGTGTTGTTGGTTACTCATCTAGCAGAACATGGGCATAAGGCTTCACTAAAAAAGTTTCAATATTGTCAACAGGAGCTCGCCTATTTAGGCGACCTCCTGTAGAAGGAGGGAAGAAGACTGACACCTGAACGGATACAAAACATCTCTAGCATGTCTGTCCCAAATACACAGAAGGAAGTCAGAGCTTTGATAGGCATGGCTTTGTACTGTAGACAGTGGATCCCACATTTCTCATTAATGATAAAACCAATGTTGGCATTGACAAAGAAGGGCATTTCTTTGTCTTTACCGTGGAACTTGGATTGCCAGAAAGCATTTGATCTGCTCAAGGCTGCGTTGTTTTCAGCACCGGTTTTGGGCACACCAAATTATGAAAAGGCCTTCGTGTTGTATGTGCATGAATGTGATGGATGTGCTTTGGCTGTGTTGATGCAGGAGCATGGAGGGAAGAATAGACTGTGCGGTTATTTTTCTTCCACTCTTGACCCTATTGAATGCGCTTTGCCGAGATGTTTGAGAGCTGTTGCTGCTGCCGCTGCATCTGTAAAACAAATTGAGAGTATGGTTCTGGGTCACCCCCTAACCGTGATGGTACCTCACTCTGTAGATGTTCTATTAAACAGAATGCAAACGCAACATCTCACATCAGCACAGCACGATTAACAAGATACGACCTGATTCTATTTGCACCGCATATCCAAATTAAGAGATGTTGCGCATTAAATCCAGCTGAACTATTGCCTCTTCCGCAAGAAATTGCTTGCAGTGACCAGATGTCCCATGACTGCCTCTTTACCACATAGCAAGAAACTAAAAGCAGAATTGACTTAAATGATACACCATTAAAAAATCCACAAACAGAGCTGTTTTGCGATGGCTCCACCTTCAAACTTCCGGATGGTACATCAACTGCTACTTATGCCATCACTAGATTAAGCACTATTGTGGAAACTAAGAATTCTGCATAACTCTACGGAGGCCACAGGGATTATTGCATTGACTCGAGCTTGTGAACTTTCCAAAGGGCTTAGTGTGAATATATTTACAGACAGTCAGTATGACTTTGGGTGGTTCACAACTTCGGTAGATTATGGGCATAAAGAGGTTTCTTGACCTCACATGGAACTAAGATACAACATGGCACTTTGATAGTTCGACTACTCTCAGCACTTGCACTTCCTACTCAACTAGCAATAATAAAGTGTGCAGCACACCAAAAAGTAACAGATGATGTGGGGAGAAGAAACGCTTTTGCTGACAGGATAGGCAAACAGACTGCCACTGATTTGTATTCTGAAATGTATGTAACGAGAGAAGTCACTAACACTTGTATAATAGACAAAGGAATTGATTGTATTAAAGACATTCAGGCTGTTGCCACTCCAGAAGAGCTTAATAAATGGGCTGAGGGTTTAGCAAGTGTAGACGATGAAGGTTGTTGGATAGATAATGCACAACAAGATGGATGCTACCCAAAGCTTATGTTATCGCTATGGCGACAATGGTTCATGGTCCAACTCATATATGTGCCAAAAAGATTTGTAAACTATTAGAACCTGTGTGGATTAATGTAAATATTCCAAAGACTGCTGAGCGTTTTGTCCAAAATTACATGGTATGCCTACAGCATAATATTGGGAAAGGAACACCGACACCAAGGGGTAGTTTAGGCCTCCCTTTTATGCCTTTTTAGGATACCAGAGCCCAAGCTACTAAAAGATATTGAGAATGTGCTCCTTTCTGAGTACTGTGACCAGTTAACTAAAAACTTGTATTTGATTTATCAACAGGTGCGAGAAGCCCTCCCAGTAATATACGAGGGGCCAGGTCATCCACTTCAACGCGGCGACTGGGTGCTCACTAAGTCATTTGAAAGAGCATCCTGTCTCGCACCTCGCTGCAAAGGACCCTTCCAAGTCCTATTGGCCACACAGACCACTGTACGAGTAGACGGAAAACGACACTGGATTCACGCAACTCACATCAAGAAGATACCATTTCCTCTGCCTCGCAAAAAGGAGAAGAGAAGGAAATTGTTCACTCTGTTCTGCATCACAAATCTGTTCTAACCGACACCGAGGGTGTCCTGGGAATCCTTCCTCAGCCCGTGGGGACTGGGGAGACTGCTGCTTTGCCTTCAAGTTCCTCTTCGAATCTTTCTTCACCGGTGAGCAATCTTGCTTCTGCTTCATCACTTCCTTCAGGAAGCGACGACACTCTGTTTGCAGATCACGCCGTACCTGGAGTCTTGAGGTACGATCTGCTTCCGAGGTACCAGACTTACAGCACAGCATCGGCTGTGCCCACAAGGAATCATCGTTGAGCCAGTCCCTCGTCACTCTTCCGCTGAAACATAAATAAGAGGCAGGGACCGGCAAAGCTACCTTCAAGCAATATAAGCCATGTGGTTAGGGCCCACTGACGGATGAACTAAAAGAGCCTGACGGAGAGGCTTCAAAAAGGATAAACAATGTCCTTTCCTAAATCTACTTGTGCGGAACAAGCTACCGGTCTTGTGGCTGATAGAGAATCTGTTCATCAGAGATCATAGTCCGTGAGGACCCATTGTTTTTTTATCACAGTACTAGTTCTTTTTATAATTATAATTACGCTTGCGTTATGGTACATTGAAGGGGTGTGTCCACTTGAGACTTTGTTACCTACTGCAATTATCTCCACAGTGTCACCACTTTTCATGCATCTGCACACTCTTCCTCCTAGAGACTCCCAACATAGACAGGGTTCTCATAATAATACTCTCTTATTGATCATGAATGTGACCCATGCGATTCTAAACAGAATGAATTGCTGTGTGTGTTCACATTTGCCACAACATGGGGAAAAGGGGTTGGGCTGGTATATTCATCCTCTTCCTTTAACTACTGCTTGCTACGCCTCACTAAGGGCACTATTCTTTGGTCGTTGGAATGACAGTATTTCTGGGAACTTTGATGGGACTAATCTGAATGAGTTTGGGAAACGAGTCCTAACACCTTTGGGATGTTCCCTCTTTGCAAATAGGAGCAAACTCAATATTGCTTCTATTAGGCCTTCTGATAGACTCTCTAGACCTTTTCAATCGCTGATTTCTTTCAAGATGGCTCCCGTAGGCAACCGGGATGCTATGTCTCCTTCCTATACTATCAATCATAGCCCCAACTCTGTTTCCTTCTGCATATAAAGGGATGGTTCTCAGCCAATGAGTACATTCGAGGGTTGTACCAACATCGCAAATCTAACCAGTGAGGACAGACTTTTGTATGTAGGAGACCCCGTTTACTTTGTCTGTGGCGATGAAGCTTACCCTTGGTTACCTAGAGATTGGCAGGGTACTTGTTATTTGGGTATCTTGTTACCAGGGGTATAGGTGGCTAGCACCTCTGAAGTCTCTAGAACTCGTCCAAGGCAGGATGAGAATGGAGATATCCTTCACAATTCTTGAGTGATGTAGCAAAATCCTTTGTGCCATTTTGGGGACAAATAATGAATTCCGAGGATATTAGAAACTAGCAATGGTACTGGAGAAACCATCAATAGGACCACCGATATTTTGTACAACATGACGCTAGAGCAAAAGGCAATTAGGTTAGTAGCCCTTCAAAATAGAATGGTGTTAGACGTCATTCTAGCTGAGCGTGGTGGGGTATGCAAAATGGTAGGATCCGCATGCTGTGTTTTTGTACCCGACTCCTCCCCTACCATATTCAAGGCAATTCAAAATCTACATACCTTGAGTAGTGAATAATATGTCCTAGAGGGAAACTGGAATCTTAGTACTTGGTTCTGGGACTTGTTATGGTCATGGGGTTGGAAGAGCTTTGCAGTCTTAATGGTGATTCTTGGTAGTCTCCTGTTCTGTTGTTGTTGTGTACAGTGCCTCCCTGTCATATGTTCCATGATAGGAGGATGTTGTGCACAAGCAGTAGGTACACTAGGACCTAAGGTACAAATGCCTGAAAAAGCAACCAATACATTAGTAATGCAGAAAATAACTACTAAAGAGATTATGGCAATTGATGTTTTTGAATCCAGAAACTCAGCGTGTTCTGATTATGATACATGGTCATCGTATGGTCAGAATGTTTGAATTGTGCTCTTGGCTTAGGCCAAAAGGTGGGTTTGTTAAACCATATTTGCATAAATACTGCCTGATTATCAACATTGGCCTAAGCCATTTCGCATTTGTATTAAAAACCTATGCTTAACTAGATCTAGACAGAATTGACTTTGCCGCCATTTTGGAAGACATTTGCCATTTTGATTCTGACTCTTGCTTTCTGTTCAGAAATGATTAACCATGTTTTCAGCTGCCAGAGCAGACTGACCTTTGAGCCTATGTCAACAGTAGAGCTGCCAAGAGCAGACTATTTGTTCTGTGCAAAGAGACCTTGTAGTCAGAATGAACTCTCATTCAAAGTGTTATCTATGTTCACAGACTCATCCTCCCTCAAACAGTGACATACAATGCAAAGTAACTAATGCTGTGAGTTTTGGAAGAAATCCTTTGTGCATTTCTTGGAACAGGACTTATCCTAAAGCTCAAGAAACAAGGAAAGATCTACACAGCTAAATACAACAAAGTTTGCGAGTATCCTTAATGGTAGACAAACTAAAACTATGTGCCTTAGCAATGAGCTATTGAATTAGTTTCTTGAAACTAGGATCAACCTAAGCTAGAGAACCAACATCCCCATTGAATCTTCAAGGACAGGACAACATGTCAAAAGTGTATACTAATATTGTTATATTTGTTATGTGAACTGGGCACAAACCCAAATTTGTAACTTATTAGTTTAGAGAAGGGCTGGACTATGACCAGGAATGTGTATAAATACTGCATGCTTTGTGATGGCCAGTACTCACTCCCCTCACAGTGTCTGCTGGTACACACTGCGAGGTGCTTGGGAGCCAGATAGCTATCCGCTTTGATATTTGAATCTGTACAGAATAAAGTTATATTCATAACTTTGACTCCGTGACTGCCGGATTCAATTTTTGGTGGTACTAAGCCTCGATATTCCTTGCTGATCTATCACACTGGCCCCAATACTCTTCAACTTGTATGTGTGTGACATGGAGAGATTGTGGTAGGGTCCTTCTATTGTGCCTGCTAAATTGGGTAATACTAGGTTGGAAAGGATGGCTTTTGCAGATGATTTCATCCTGCTTGACAGAACTCTGCTAGGCGTGACAAGGAAAATGTAGATACTTTTCAACTACTCCTTGGCTAATAATCTCTTGCCCAACGTGTCTAAATCAAATGTTTTGGTCTTCTCGAGGAGACTCAAGGTGCAGTCTCGAACTTGGGCGATGGCCCCGGAAAGCGTGGACCAGGTGAAGGCCGTCACTTACTTAGGCTATAACCTCACCAACAGGGTTAGCATTGAATTTTGGAGAAGCAGCCTCTTTGATAAGACAATCAAATTGGTATCTCAACTCAAATTTTTGAAGCTCAGAGGATGTAAATTCTCCTTGCTTCCTTTGAGGCGTTACTATCTGGCTAAGTTTGAACCTATGATATTGTATTGTCTTGACCTGTCTACCCATGAGACACGCTTAACATCATATAAGGGAAGCTATGAAAGGAGGTACTGGTTCTTGCTATGGCTATCCCGAACTTGGTTATAAGACACAAGCTCTGCCTGGTGTCTTTGAAGGCCAGATATATCTGGAAACAGCTCACAATCTTCAGGAAATTGATTGATCCCACAAAATATTCTCTATACGAGATTTTTTATTCAGCTATGCATGTGGAATCTGTTCCTTACATTCAAGAGTTCACATTAAGGATGCAGTCTGCATTGGTCTCTATTGGGGTTACAGAGGTCGATCTTGTGCAACACCCGGGGATTGTTAAGAGGAGCTTATTCAGGGCTGACTGGGTGGAGACTGCGGACTGTATTGCTTCTTATTCAACCTATGTGGAGTACTGTCACTTATTCCATTCGAGAGAATGCATACCACTACAACTTCAACGCTTTCCTTGTGCTACTATTCGCATGACGCATATGCGTTTTAGGCTTAATCCATTCCCCACATACGAGAGGATTAAGTTTTGGAAGGACTTCTCATTGCTGTTTACCAGTGATTCCTCTGACAAGATCCATACATTTTGTAGGGTCAAGGACTCCACCAAAACTTTGAGACATTTAGTCACTGCGTGTTCCTACTCTGATAACAAATGCCTAATGTGTTTTAAGGATAACATTGGCAACAACACGTATGTGTCTATCAACCTCTTCTGGTGCAGATCTATGTGAGGTACTAATATCTCTTTGATTTTAGCCTTAAATGTCTGCTTAAAGTCTGTTACAACTGAATTGGACAACAAAAAACAAACAAATGTAGGATGTCATGCATTTGAAATGTGAATTCTGAATTTTTATTTTTATTCTTTTAGTTTTAATAGTGCTATGAATGATAAATATTTTAGTATTATTTTACCTTTTATGTTGTGTAAGGTTTTTTGTAAACCGTGAATGCAACAATAAAAAAATAAAAAGTAGTACTTTGCATTATTCTGTGAGTCTGTGCAGTTATTTGGGTCTGAGATCGTTTATTGGTAATTCTGTCTGGCAATTGGAACGCTGCAGTTGCTACTGCGCAAGGGCGACACACCAAGTTGCATTTCTGGTGGCTGGGGCACGGCATGACATGGTTTGCCCCATGATACAGGGTAAGAGTAATGGCAGGGCTAGTGCTTTTGCACTGGTGAAGAGGTTATGGAAGAAGGAAAGATGGTCAAGTATTTGACTCTTTGCCAGGTACCCAGAAGGAAGGCAGGACAAGTGGCTGTCTGGATACCAGCTGGAATAAATACTGCCAGGGCATCAATGGGTGAATTGCCTTGGGGACCTGGGAGAGAAGCGAGGGGCAGTGGAGAATGGAGACGAGTGAGGACTGTGTTACTGACAGCCTCAGTTTGGAGGGGGTGAGCTAGTAGGGCAGCAATGTAGGGGTAGGTGATCTAGGGAGCGGAGCAGGAGCTCCAGGACTCCAAGTGGGAAACAAGGTACAGCATGGGAAGTGGCATGGCCTCCAGAGATGTCGAGCAAGCCAGACCAAGGAACAAAAGAATGGTGGGAAGCACTCAGTGGAAGGAGGTTAGGTAAAGGGAGACATGAGTTTAGAGGAGAAGCCACATGCCACAGAGGAAAGAGAGGAGTGACAGCTGGCCTGGTCCAAGTGGAAGAACAGCCTGGTTGGTCAGCGAGTGAGCAAGCATTGTAATAGGCCCATATGACAGGGGGGTCAAGAAGACAGGCATGGTGAGAAGGCAGTTGCAGGAGGTTAGGAGGGTTTTCAGGATACATTTGATGTGCAGAGAGACCCACAAGGGGAGGAGAAGATGGTACCAGCACTTGACATCAGCCAATATAGATGGAGGCCGAGGATGGGAATTGGTAACCAGGAATGTCCATGGGCAACGACAATGGTAGGGGACAGCAACTTGTTGGGAGTGGGCAGGTGAAGAGGTTGCCTCAAATGGTGGTCATATGAACTTTGTGTTCTGACCTGATGGGTAACATGAAAGAAAAACTATAGATCAACAATTCTAAGTTCATGTATAGCAAGCTCAGTTGCAGAGAGCGCTAGAAGGAAGACGAGAAAGAGTTAACATCGAGATTCAGGATGCTGACTGGCACAGATAACTGGATATCAGATTCCTCGTAAATTAAACAAAAAAAAGTGCACAAGATTTAGCAGTTCTCAATACATCTCGTTATCTACTGTGTTTCGATTAAAGTGCTGAATGTAATCCCTGGGACATAGCAGGGGTCATCATAAGTTTGCGGTCTTGGAAAATTACAGGTCAAATTGCAGGTAATTCCGTGACCAGCAATTTTCCCGGACTGGCAAACTACAAGGTTTCCGGTGGGGGTTCACTGATTGATCTGCAGCCAAGAGCTGGAGGCAAATAAGGCCCGCTCTGGAAAAAAACAGATGGTATTTCCGGCATCAGTATTAGCGGTGCCGGAAATGCCAGCATCCCCTCCATGGACTCCTATGGGACTGCATGGAATGGGGATTTACCGCCCTTTCCATCACCTGTTATATCCCAAAAATTACAGGATATCAGGTGGCGGAAACAGTAGGTCAGTTTGCCGGTATCCCGCCGGAACTACCGGCAGAATACCGACAAACTTGAAATGAGGGCCAGTGACTTTCTGTGCTGTTTTAAGCCTATCTATGCTAGGAAACACCTCACAAACTGGTGGTGTAGACAATTGATCACTCTACTTTGAAAAAAAGAGCTGTCTTGTGAGCTCACTATGAACTTCTACAGCAGTGCTCCACTTTTTAAAGGTTGTCATTCTTATTGAATCCCAGACTGGATCCCAGATGATATGGAGTCATGTGTTCAACTTGTTCAAAGTGCAGTGCAATTGAATAGTGGTACTCAAATTAAACCCTGCTGGGAATGAAGTTTTGAAGTCGGCCTCTCATGTCATTGATATCATGGGAAACGTCCTGGGTCGAGTGGAGGGGTGGCACAGCTCACCAAAACATCAAACGGGTAGCTGGGAGCAGGTGGCATGCCAAGACACCGACAAATACAATTCTTTTACAGACCTCGCAAACTGTTCTGTCCCTCAGGAGGGTAAATCAGCCATGTTTTTAGGTGGTCCCATTGAATGTAATAACGTTGCCCCCTCTCACACATTCTGAAGCTTGTCTTTCTTCCGTTCTTGTTCTGTTACTTGGCTCTCAACTTGAACAGTCTCTCCTTTTTCGTTCTCTCTAACCTTCTTTGTCCTTTTGTGCTTTATTTGAGTTTCTCTAACTTTCTGTCTGTTCTCTTGCTGTACTTAGTCTTACCCTCATCTGCCCTCCTTTTTCACTACTTTCAATGTTCTCTCACTCCTCTCCTGATCACTTTCATCCCAGATTTCAGTTCTCTCTCTCTCCTGTCTCTATTTGTATCTCTATTTGTATTATGCCACCTTTCCTCTCCTTCTCTGGTGGTCTCTCTGATTCTCTCTCTTGTGCTGTCTCTCCCTCTTCTCACCCCTGTTTTCTCTCTCCCTACTATTCTGAATTCTCACCCTTCTATTCCTTCCTTCTCATTCTGTCTTGGCTTTCTTTGATGTTCTATTTCACCCTATTCTCTCTTTCCATGATCTTGCACCCTATGGCCTTCCTCCTTTTGACTCACTTCTCCCCATTAGTTCTGTACCTCTTTCCCACTCATGTTCAAGGGCGCCCACTTTTTTCTCCTTTTCCCTTTCCTCTCACACCAGTCCTCTGAAGGCTGTCTGCGAAATTGTTAACGAAAAAAAACTCATCACATTTTTTGGCGTGGTTGGAATAATATATATTTGGGGTGTGGGTGTTCGTGATCATATAAAAATAAAAGTGGAACCCCCCTAAAAAAAAAAAAAAATACAATGAATTGTTTCGTTGAAAAATCTGCAGTAAAAAACCCTGCGAAAAAACATCCCGCGATGAAATGACATAGAACCCTATTCCCGGTGTGGGGATGAGGCAGAGACTACATTGCCGGTCTCCCATATAGCGATACACACTCCATAGACAAAGGAATTAAACACAGCATGGATGCTGCTGCATGCTTTGTGTATTTCCTGAAACTCACACCTCTGCCCCTTTCCCCTTTTCCCATGTCCCATAGCACAATTAGGAGGTTTTGGGCCAAAGGCTGCACTTGCAGCTCAGCTGTAGTTGATGAGTGGTTGTTAATTGCTTTCAAGTGGTTAGATTCACTCCCCTCCAGGCATTGTTGTGAGTCCCACCAGTGGGGCGCGCCTAATGTGTTGAAGAACACTGCAATATAATATTTTACAGGAGGGAATTGTACCTTCCAGATTGAACCCCAGACTCCAGGGCTCCATGCGTAATTGAGCATTGATTGATCTGTCCTTAATCACGGCGCCGAACGCTGGGCAGTACCCCTGATATGACAGATGGATTGAGGGGCCTCAAGGTGACTTTTACTGAGGGTGCTTGTGGGTGCTGTTAAGCAAACAGCAACATAGAAAATAGGAGGCAATTGGTGGGTGCAAAAATCAGCTGCGATTTGCAGCAATTATCCAAAATGCCTGTCGACCCTAAACCTGTAGGAAGTAAGTTATTGAAGTCCTTACTGCATGCATAAACCATGGGCTTACTTTTACAAAAGTAACAAGGACATTCAAAAAGAAAATGGGCATTTGTTGTTTGCAGGAACTACGTTTGGAGCTGTCCTAGTGGACCTCCAATAGTCCCACTAGGATACCAAAGTTGCTTCTGAACTACCTCCTCAGCCTTTACACACCTCAGCTTAGTGTGTGGCTCACACATCAACACCTGATTGACTCCAACTCCCACAATGGGATTGATGGACAAATCAAAGGTTAGGACTGTGACATGTGGCCCTAAGCGTCCAAGGCCTCAGACCGCATAGATACCATTCACAATGTAGAGGATAAACTAGCTGCTAGCCCCACTCGAGATGCTGAAGCCTGGGAGATGGTTGTGGAGGATACACTGGGACCTTTAAGGGCAACAGCCCTAAAGGTGAAGGTCCCAGAGGGTTAGGCCAGTGTGAATCAGGTAGGGGGTTAGGGGTCACACAGGGAGGGTATGCAGCCCTCCGCCCCACTTGCCACTAACACCTCAGCACTAGTTGGTTTCGGGTAGTCAGATGGGATATAGAGTGCCGGGCGCCCGAAAGAGGAAGGAGCTGAGGTGCTCATGGTATCAGAGACATGACAAAAGCTTTGGCGGACAAAAGAACAAAGCAAAACCAACAGGAGGCCACCAACTTGGTAGGTTGGGGCCTCTGGTGTGAACAAATGGTCGCCTGAGGTGTGTTTGCCCTCAGGCGTCTTTTTCCCTATAATAAGTACATGCCAAGAGCAAGCCCTTTCATCATTCTTCCCCCTCTGCATGGAGATGGAATCCACTGGGGCTGAGGGAAGTTGGAAAGCAGACGTTTTCCCCGTTCTTTCTCTGCCCCGAGTAATATTAAAAAGCCCTACCTGGGGGAGTCCGGCCGTGAGAAGAGCAAGCAGAGCACACTTACATTCATAATAATACGCAAATCACTTGTTTTTGTGTTGGCAATTAAAATGCTGTGGCTTTTTATTAAACGTAATAACAGGTGTGTAATGTTATCATAGTCTGTATTTTTGGGCACTTAGGACAAGAACTGGAAAGCTGCCAGATCCTTTCAGGCCCGAGTCGCCTTCCTTGTTCTCATTTTCCACGACTTCTTGACAATAGCGTTGTTTTCCGCTTGCCCAACTGTACCTTGTCCCAGGGGTGGGTGGGATCCGGGAAAACTAAAACTGGGTCTGCAAGCGCAGAGTCCAGCTAGCACTCAGGTCAGAGTGTTCTTTCTGCAGATCTGCTCCAGCAGCCCTGCCTATAAACGGCAAAATGTGCCCTGGGGCTACGTCATGCCCCTGACTCTTGTGTACCTCAAAAGGCCAGCCTTTGCTGACAACTACTTTGCACCTAGATACTTTTCTTCTTACTTCTTCCTGCCTCTTTTGTTGTATTGTCTACCCCTCCATTAAAGAAATGGGGGGGCACTGTAGTGGGAAAGGCTGGCACCCCTTGTCACTTAGCACCTTTTGGCTGTCTGATTTCTCCTCCCTCCCCGTCATGCTTCCCTTTCATGCTGTGTGTGAGCAGGAGGACTGACAGGGGACAGGGGAGGGGACACCAGAGAGGAGACATGCCTTAAGGCTGCCCTCTCTCTTGCTCCCCTTTTGGCCAAACCCAAGTTTAAGGGCCTATGCCCCTTAGCTACATGGGTGGTGCCCCCGATTTCGTGGCATTGGTCATAAGCTGTGGAACCGCTAACCTTCTGGGTCATTTTCATAACACACATATACATTCATAATAATAATACGCAAATCACTTGTTTTGGTGTTGGCAATAAAAAAACAGTTACTTTTTATTAAACATAATACGAAAATAAAACACATGGGTATTATGTGTAATACCCAACAAACAGGTGTGTAATGTTATCATAGTCTGGACTTTTGGGTACTTGGGCCAGGAACTGGAACTCAGGTTCCCCCAAAAGACCCTTGCTCTATCTACCTCCCCTTGCTGCTAAAACTGTTCAGGCTCCCTGTGTGTAGTAAAATCTATCCCTTTTACTGCCAGGTGGAGTCCCTCTCTCTGGAGTAGGTCTGGGTCAGAAGAACTATCCTCCCGTGCATGATGAACTTCAGGCCCCTGCTTGTGCAGGATTATTCAACATTTGTGCTCAGCTTTCTCCTAGTAATGTCAATGGTTCTGTTTGATGAGCCCTGTGTCTTAACAGTCTGTCTTAGAACTGACCCCCTAGGTGAGGCAAGTCACAAGGAATCATTTAAATGATGCATAAAGATGGGGGCGCTGTTGCGCTTGGCGGAGCATGGCTGCCTAAAAAAGAGCTCCGTGCTGGGCGAATACATCCGCACAGATATATGCTGCAGTACGTCGGATTTCGGAAAAAGAAGACTGGGAGCCCCTTCCATCAGAGCTCCCCCGACTGCCACCTGAATATCGGCCCAGGATTCTGGCCCGTTTTGAAGATACGCTCGATTTTAGTGGACCAGGGGGCTGCGTTGCCCCGATCTGCTCACTACATTCAGAGAGGTCCGCCTTCCATGGTCAGGGTTGCCGGGGCTGTGAGGCCTTTTGTGGGGGAGGGTTGTGCGACTGCAGCCATATGACCACTAATTCCGCAGAAGGAAGACATCCGGCACCCATTTCAGGGGGCCACTGGCATCCTGCCCCCTGCCCGCCATCACTTCTGGCTGCGGTTCCCCTGCCCCCCGCAACCACCACCAACGTGGCAGCCCCGTGTGCCTAGTCCCGGGTTGGGGTCCGTGCTTCACAGCCGGCCTGCAGCCCGGTGAAGATCGCCCCCCATTTACAGCAGGCAGGTGGGCCTCCAACCACGGCACACACTCCACCACGAGGGACCTAACCCCACAGACGTGTGGAATCCCCAATTGACCTGGGCGCTGGGGGCGACAGCTCCCCGGTCACGCAGTGAGTCTTGTCATCGGTGCTGCTGCTTCGGATGGTGGCAGTGAATCTTCCTCTACTCTCAACTTCTCGCCGGTGAGTGACCAGGGCTTCCTCGCAGCCTACTGCTCCTTGCTCCCCGCGGACCTCATCCCCCCTCCTTCCCTTATCTACTGGCGTGATCACCCAACAGTGACTTTGTGCCTCCACCCTCAGTGCCGCGGCTGCTGGCTTCTCTTTCTCCCCACGCAGCGCAGCTGCTCCACCTATCCTACAGCCACAACGGACATTTGATGTGGCATGTACCCAGTGCCTTACATCCGACCAGCGCCTTGGGGGTGAGAGACCTCGGCTCATCCCCGATTTGTGGGGAGACACAATACACTCGATCCCAGCAGGACCCGACTGAGCTTACTAATAAAGCCAGCTCTGCCACCACTTACCGTGCCCCTTGCTAATTAACCCTGGCTCCTCAGGTGTGAATTCAGGTATACCAAATGCATTGGACTACTTGCTGCTTGGTCTGAATCCTGTGGCCCCTCTCAAGTTCACAATGTTCCTGGCCTGGGCGGGTGGCCTAGGGCTCCACCTGTATGTCTGAAGCCCTACTATCTTCAGCCCCCTGGTTACTGCAGCTGCCACACCACCATCTCTGTTCTGCACCTTTACATAGGCTGCTACCTGCCTGTCTGAATTTTCAAGTGAATTGAACACACTGCCTTCACCCCAGCGTTCTGGTGGTTGCATACAAGCCTGATTGTTTCTACCCCGTCACTTGTGGGGATCACACTTGTTCTTGTAATATCCCTGTGTGCGCCTACACGTGTCAGTCACTGCAGCACCTACTCCCCTGCCGGGGCCCCTGTGTCAGGTCCCTCACTTAGGATCTGCGCCCGAATCTCTCTGACCTCTTATTCTACCTACAAGGTCCAGACCCACTACTCAAGACCATCCTGACGTTCAGCAATACACCTTGACCCTGGAGATCCTTACCTACTGGCCCCAGATTTCGAGACTGTAATTAGTTCTGCAACCTAAGTGTAACTCGCGCTTCGTGGGATCGCCCCAGCTATCCAAGTGCAGATCGTTCATTAACCGTGAACCCAGGTGGAACCATGACCAAGGGGGCTGGCAAAAAACAAAGTTCTATCAATATGTTTGCGAAAGCCCCAGCCAAATTGTCTGAACCCGAGTTAGAACCCAAGCCTACCACATCTACACCTCTCGACCCCACAGAGTCAAAGAAGATGTTTGAATACATGCGGGAGGGGTTCACTGCTCTCCATTCTAAGCTCGACGACATAAATGGCACCATATCATCAATCAAGGCCCACATGGAAAAAACTGATGGCCGGGTCACGGAGGTGGAGTCCAAGGTGGGTACTCTGGAAGATGTCATAGTGGCCCCTTCGCTCTGAGGTTGCCACATTGTCCAGGCAGGTTTCAGAGGTTGGCAAGAAAAACGAGGATCTCGAATCACACTCGAGGCGCTATAACCTCTGCATCATCGGAATCCCCGAAAACAGGATCGAAGGCCCCATGGAGAGCTACATTGAACACACCTTGCTCCAACTGCTGGACTCTCCTAAGCTGTCCCCACAATTTGCTATAGAGCGGGTCCATTGTGCTCTTACGGCAAAACCCAAACCTGGTGCACCTCTGCGCCCCATCATTGCAAGAGTTCAGAACTACTGCGATCGGGACGCACTGCTCAGGGCAGCGAGAGCCAAGGGTGAACTCCTACCGGGATCACCGGAATCCATTTATACCCGGATTTCTCGATCTCTGTCCAACAGGAACGCAAAACCTTTCTGGGAGCCAAGAGGAGATTGCGAGAAATGGGGGTCAAGTACGCTATGCTATACCCAGCCAAGCTCAGGATCAAAACTCGAATCAGGTGTTTTTCTTTACTATTCCAGAAGATGCTTTCAAATTTATAGATGAGCATTTCCCCAGATGAACATATCTATGCCAGTAGCAGCAATGACACTATGCTTCTCACGTTGAAGTGCACGTCCCGATCCGGGGCACCCCTGACCACTCTTCAATGGAGAATTCTTTGCTCTTATTACTACGTTGTACGAGTATCTTTGTTCATTAATAGTTTGATCCTAATGTTGACTTTGAACCACCAGGCTTGATTACTATTTACATTAGTACCACGGCAATCCGTATCATGTCCCCAGCTAGGAAGCGTTGCCGCCCAACCGGCACACAAGACCCTAGGCAATGATGGCAATGTTTTTGGTTTTGTTGGATGGGTGTTGGGTTTCTACCCCTCTGATTGGGAGAGGGCGGTGGGTGGGTGCGGGTAGGTTGGGGTGTTACAACAAAAAATGCTTGACATGTACGATGGAGGAGGAGTGTGAGCTTCAACCATGGAGGATGCAACTCATTAACAGACACATCTACGGGTCTCTGTACTTGGCCCCCCGTATACTGTTGTATCACCTACTAATACCCCAGTTTTTTTACGCATTTCGATGGCCGATCATAGCCTGGTCTGCATGAGTTGGAATGTGAGAGGACTTGGTGATCACAGAAAGATGCGCAATATACAACTTATGTAGAGCGAAATGGGGTTAAAATCCTTTTCCTACGGAAAACACATTCTCGGTCTGAGGTTTGTTTGAGGTTTGCAAAGATATGGGGCCCCCAGAGGTACTACACTGATTATTCCACTCAAAACAGAGGTGTCATGGTTCTGATCCATAAGAGTGTTAAGTTTCAGCACATTGGCCCTCATTACAACACCGGCGGTAACCAATGGCGCTATTACCACCATGGTTGCTGCCGGTATTGTAACGAGTCCGCCAATGGTAAATGGGGAAATACCGCCCCATTCCAAGGTTGGCGGGGTGGTAATTCCCCATTTAGCCCCATTGGCCCTTCCCCATTTTTGCCCCATAGGCTCAATGGGACTGGGGAAGGCGGTAATTACGGTACTGCAAATTGCGGTACCGTAATTACCTCGGAAGTCCCTTTGCGGGTCCCTACTTAAACGGCTGGTCCAGACCAGCCGTTAAGGTCGGGAGCCGCAAAGGGACCTCGTAATCAGGCGTTAAGAGTTTAACGGCGCCGACACCTTTTACGGCGCCTTTAAACCCTTGACGCCAGGGTCGTAATGACCCCCGTTGTGTCCCACATCGACCCCCTGGGGAGATATGTTCTACTTTATGGCAGGCTACACAACAAAGAGATTGTACTCCTTAATGTCTACGGGCCCAACGTTGGAGACTCTGAGTTCTATTCACACCTCACTAATATACTGGCCGGGTTCCCCCTTATACCTATCCTCTGGGTTGGGGATTTCAGTACGATCCTTGACATATATTGGAATAGATCGGGCACCAGACCCCGGCAACTCTCCAGACCTGCTAAAGTAATTCTGGGGCCCCTTTCACAACTGGAGGTCTCGGATGCAACCCGGTTCCCGAATGTACTCTTTCTATTCTTCCATACATGACTCACATTCTAGGATAGACAGATGGCTTACGTCTGAAATACTCATTAGGAACATTACACATATGTCACTCCTCCCTAGGACATACTCAGACCACTCCCCAGTGATTAACTCCCTCAATTGCGGTACTGATCACAATAAAATGTGATCGTCGAAATTGAAACCACAATCGCTATCAGATGTGGCCTTCAATGCTGACCTGGAATCCGCCATTGATGATTATTTTGCACTGAACACCAGGTCGGTCCACACGCAAGCCATTTTGTTGGAGTCGTTTAAGAACTACATTAGGGGCATAGCTATTTCCAAGGAGTCTGGGATCCTCAAGGTTATTCGCAGAGACATATCGAAGAGCGAAGCACCACTTTCCTCCCTTGAGGCCCATTATGCCCAGTCCCATTCTTCAGAAGTCCGCTCCAATATCGGTATTGAATTAAACACATTTTGTGCCCACGCAGAAAGAGAAAGGAAGTTTATTTATAATCCCGGACTGGCTCGGCAGTACGGGGAGGGCGAGCGGCCTGGCCGCATGTTAGCCAGACTTTTTCGCCAGGAAACGGGATCGCCACATATTCCAGCTATAGAAAGGCCTGATGGTTCCTTGGCCCTTCTTCCACAGGAAATCAACGCAGAATTCCAATCGTTCTATGAATCCTTATATACTAACGTTGGCACTTTTCCTGGGTCAGAGGTTGACACATACCTGCATAACCTACCCCTCTCTGTTCTTTCTGACGAAACTAGCACTTGCCTAGACACACTTTTTACAGCCGAAGAAATATCGAAAGCCATTGATACCCTTGCTTCAGGTAAAGCCCCCGGGTCCGTTGGCTTCCCAATTGAATTTTATAAGCAATATAAATCCAGGCTGAACCCCAATTCCTGGCATTATGGGCAGAATCCTGTGTGATGGGCACACTCCCCCCCTCCATCCCTGAAGCCATTAGAACTGTCCTACTCAAACCGGGCAAACCTTCCACTCAGTGCGGATCATATCGTCCCCTTTCCCTCATCAACTGCGATATTGATTTACGCTAAGGTTCTGGCCCTGCGATTGACTCCTTACATGCCCCATATTATTCACCTCGATCAATCAGGGTTTATCCCAGGTAGGTCAACATCCCTCAACCTGCACTGCCTCTTTAATATTATCAGTCGAATTGACCCTAACACCCAGGCAGTGGCAGCCGCCCTCGACATGCTGACGTCTTTTGGCCCCTTCTCATGGAACTACCTTTGGAGAGTTCTCGAAAAATGCAACTTTGGGCCCCGCTTTCTTTCATGGGTCAAATTGTTATATTCGAGTCCAGTGGCCAGGGCCCATACTGAGGACAGATGCTCACCCCCCTTTCATATAGCCAGGGGTAAGAGACAGGGCTGCCCCTTCTCTCCCCTGATTTTCACCATAGCTATTGAACCCTTAGCAGATAGGATTCGGTAGGTACATTCACACCGGGGCCTGAGATTGCCTCGTACACCGGGCATTGTCTCCTTATACGCAGATGATTCCTTACTTTTCATTCGTTCACCAGAACGCAACCTGGCCCCAATCCTAGAGGATGTCATCCACTTTGGGTTGCTATTGGGCCTCAAGGTTCAAAATCAACTCTCTTTCCACTCACCGATGCCACCCCCCAACCTCATGGGGTTCACTTGGTCACAGTCGGAACTCACCTACCTCGGTGCAGTGGTTGCTTGCCAACCCGACATAGTGTATGAGACCAATTACCGGAATTATTTAATCTCGCTGGCAAGATCGGTATCTTAAAAATGGTTGTGCTTCCCCAACTTCTTTACTGTTTCCTTAATCTCCCCCTGTGGCCTGGTAGGGAATTTTTCCAGTCTCTAAACCGCACGCGCAACACATTTTTGTGGCATTCTGGTGCAGTTCATCTCAGATTTAACACACTGGCTGCTCCCATGGATGGCGGCAGCTTCGGAGCACCCAACTTTGAAAAATACTGGCTAGTTGCCCAAACACAATTTGCATCACACTGGTTCACCAACTTGAACCTCCCCGCGCATATAAGACTCGAGTGTAGGGCGGTCAGAGAACGGGATATTTGTTCCTTAGTTCTTTCTCCTCCTACCCTTACTTGTAGCCCTCTGAACCCGGTAGGCACTAAGTTCTTTGCTTTAACTAAAATGTGGACACGTTGTCCGGGGGCGTTCATCCCTTTCACAGCTGTCTAACCCTCTGGAACTTCCTCTCAGGAGCCCCCTCCAGGCCCCTGACCTACTGGGCAGCGGCGGGATTCAAAACCATTCGAGATGTCTTCGATCAAGGCAGCTTTCTAGAATGGTCAGACTTACCAGAGGCCCTACGACGAAGATCACCCATCTGGCTTCAATGCTCCAGCCTCCACCGATTCCTTAAGAGAAGTTATCCGAGTTTCCTCAGTATGCCCGTGTCACGCCCCTTGCTCGTTTGCCGTGCTGGCGCTTGTGGCAACGGTGGCCACTGGTCCGACATTGATTCCTTCCTACCTGTTTCCGGTTTATCGGTCTAGTCGTTCTCTCCCTTTGCTGATTCCTGTCTCTTAACCCCGCCGCTGCCTCTATTCCAGCGCATTGCAACCCATCGCTTTGCTTCGGGTGCTGACGCTGACGGCTGCTGTTCCTTATCACCTGCCTGTATTGCTCCTCTTTCTCCTCCCTTGTTTACTTTCGTTTTCCGGGTCTCGCCCCGCTCACTCTCTTCACGGGTCTCGCCCCGCTCTCTCTCTTCATGGGTCTCACCCCGCTCTCTCTTTTCACGGGTCTCGCCCACTCTCTGTCTTCACGGGTCTCGTCACGCTCCTCCATTTGGATCTCGTCCCGCTCTGGATTCTTTGTTTCCGGCCTGCTCTGTTTTACGGGTCGCTTCCCGCTCCTCCCTTTCCCTGTAATCTCTACCGCTTGTCTGAGTACAGGTCTCTTTCCGCTCCTTTTCATGGGTTCCATACCTCTTTGTTTCTTACGAGACTTATTTCCTCCTCCCTTTTACTATCTCTCTGGCTCCGCTCTGGACCCTTTTGCATTCCCCTTCCTTGCTTCCCTTTTTTCTCATTTGGCACCTTTGTGCCTAGTGCTCCTATCTTCCTACGGAATCCATGTTATGCAAAGACCAGATACTAGCCAAAGTTTCTTTGCTGGATACCAGACCTGCCGGATCATTCCCACAATCCAGTGACCCTTTCATCTTACAATCGCTCATCCATTTCAGTCTGGGCTTTTGTCAAGAGAGTTCTTTTTTAAGCTTTCGCTTTTTTTCCTCTCTCCGGTCTTTCTGGAAGGAGGTCACCTGAATCCCTTTTCCACTAGGGAGACAGAGTGGCTTCTATACGGGATAGACCATTCCTCTTCACAAAAAAAAGACATAGAAGAAGAAGGGACGCAGGAAGAAGTCATCCTCTGAAGAATCAGGTGAGGAGGAGCGGGGTTTGGAAAGGGTTGGTGCGACTAAATCTGACAGCCCGTGGACGACCCTATTTTGGCTGAAATCATGAAAACCACAACCACAGGAGGGAAGGTTTCCAGACTGTACACCTTACTACAGTCCAGGGCTTCCCCATCATTTGATAAGCTTAGATACTCTTGGGCTGGAGATCTGGGGATCGACATAACTGACCAATGCTGGAAGCGTATGTGTGCTCGCACTCAGAATGTATCATTTAACTCCTGTTTCAAACTCACTGAATTTAAAATCTTACACAGATTCCACTACACCCCAATTAGACTACACCATATGTTACCAGACCACTCCCCCGGGTGCCCCAGGTGTAGATCCGAGGATGCTACCTATATTCACATGATCTGGTCATGCCCCTACCTTACCCAATTTTGGGCTGAGACCTGCTCCACGTTTTCAGCTATCCTAGACCACGAGATCACCCCATCCTCCCTGAAATGTCTCTTTCATGATTTTCCCGGTCTTGGCTGAGATTCCCAAAAGTTGGCGGGGCAATGCATGCTGCTCGCAGCATGCTGTATTCTGCTGTGTTGGCTCCGCCCCCGAGTGCCCACACATTCACAGTGGCTGGCCGCCGTGACCTGGGCCTCCAACACGGAGGAGGCATGGGCATTTCAGCAACTACCAACGTCCAAACCCAGAAATATCTGGTCCCCGTTTCGCTCCTACATCTCCTCTATTTCAAATGAAGGCAATGGCAACTCAATGGCGCCTTCTTCCCCTGTCAATGTTTTCACATGAACGATGGCCCTGATGGTTGTGTCACATATATATATATATGTATTGTACGGTTATTGATCCCATGCCCTCTCGATCTGATTGTCGATGCTGCATACCAATTATTCATGCCAGTACTGTAACTGCAGATTATTATCTATGGCTCGTTATGTCAAGCACAATAAATAAAGTAAAAAAAAAAAATAATAATAATAATAATAATAATAATAATAATAATAATAATAAATACAAAATAAATTTAAAAAATGACACATAAAGAGCAAGTATGCCTCTTTCCTCCATGTCGTCTGGGTTGATCAAACTACCTTCTCCTGGTTTTTGTTTTCCTTTTCCCTATCTGTCATGCAGTCATGTCTCTTGTGTGCATCAAATCATCATTGGCCTTTTGTATTAGAGGCTATCCTTCGTCCCACCCCTTGAAAGCATAAACTATTGTGCTGTGGGTTAGGTCTTTCCTTTGGCTGCCTCTTACAAAATATGCTATGGCTGATGGGTGCATTCTAGCCCATGCTTTTTTTTATTCTAGTTGTAAGCCATGCAACAAATTTGATGACCTCTATCTTATTTATGTCTCCTGAGTTTGTGCCATTTGTAAATTCTCTTACCATGGCCAAGCACTTACCGTATCGTTTGCTGCCTCTTCTGCTAATGCCTTGCTGGCCAGCTCCATTGAGACCCCTTGTGGGGGACTCTGGGTGGCTGATGGGGAGTGGGCCTCGGTCTGCACCTTGCTCTGAAGTGCGTTTGTCGCACGCTGATTTCTTCTCATGGCCTCGGCCGTCCAGCATGTGTCATCAGCTGTTTTCATGAGTTCCCTGTCAGCACTTCCCAAAACTATTTTGGCACTTCTGTCCTCATCTGGTCTGTGTCTGGTCAGAGGTGCCGGGATGTCTCCCTCTGTAAGCGAGATACCGCGTCAGCAGCCTCCTCTGCTCCTGTGATGTTGTTCTTTTGTTGCTGCTGCTGCCCACCGCCATATTATCCGACCAGACTACGAGCTCTGAGTTGGTTACCTCTGCGCCACATAGCTTTAAGGCATGCCTTTGGCCAAGGGTCGCTCGACCTTTGCCCAAGGGTCAGCACTTGTTTTAACAGCTCTTTGCTGCTTAACTGTGTGACCCATAGCTTTTAAGGCAATTGATGTGGTGAAGGTTTGTAATCTTGAACTCTTCTGACCCACCCGCCTATACAGTATTTCAATGGCGTGCGCCATATGCCTGGCCCCTGAAATTATTCTTGGCCTCTACTCTTACTCTTATGCATACTTATTATTTTCTACCCTTAGCTTCTAGCTCAAAGATTCTGTAATAAAGCTTTCCCTGCGGTGCCCCCCTTGCTGATAAGTAGGGCCTACCCGCTAGCGACTGTCATCCTCTCCCTGTCTCCTTTTCCTTTCATTTTGGTACCTAATTGCCTCTAGTAGGTATTTGACTTACTCTTTAAGGAAAATGCCTTCTCCTACGTTAGTGTCTAATTCTACTAATTGACTCTATATCAAACGACCAGACTACTAGCTCCTTATTGCTCGACTCTGCGACCCCTAGCATTTAAAATTGATTATGTGGGAAAGATTTCGAGAAGCATTGTGTTCCAGTTAAAGCGTATTTGTGCCAAACATTGCTGTTTAAATGTGTAACCCATAGCTTTAAAGCAATTTGTGTGGGGACAGTTTGCAGCATTGCAATTTTTGGCCCATCCGAATTTACTGTATTTAAATGGCATGCGCCATATGCCTGACTCCTTGAAATTCTTCTTGCCCGTTTTCTTCAATCTTCTGCATAGTTATGCTTTTCTAAACCTTTATACTTTATCTTTAAGTTTCTGGAGAAAAAAAGCTTTCTTTAGGTTATCCCCTTTGTCCTTCGTTGCGAAATAGGGCCAGCATGCTCGAGACAGTAATTCTTCTGACTGTCCCTTCGCTCTCTGTTTTAAAACACCTGCTTGTTTTCTGGTTGTCTTTCTATTTTGGCTTGTGGAATCCTGCATTCTCCTATGCTACCCTTCAAAAGGCACGTCCCACCATGCACTTGTGTTGTTTGGTTATATAATTTCCCCTGCTTGACGGACGCCTGGGACATGGCTTTTGGCCGTCAAATGTGAAAACATAAATTTCTACCTCTACTGTTACTGCTGGTGTCCCTTATTTTACTCCTGTAAACAGGGTTTGGAATTCGAGGGTGCCTGGGTGTATTGCTCGCCCAGAGTGCATGGACAGTCATTAATCACCAGTGCAATTATGGAGCCAATACTTTAAACGCAGGTAGACGCAATAACTTGCAACCACACACACTCTTAGAAAATAATGAGCACTTATACGGCTATTTATTCAAAGCTTGGAAGTAACAAGTGATAACACAGAAATAAATCACAGAAGAAACAGAGAATTCAAAATAGAATACATCACTGTTGGCGTAACTGGATTCCTCATCTCGCCAGAAGCTGATGGAAGACCCCGATAACAGCCAGGCCGAGAGCACAACAGCCCACAAGTATGCCGAACGGAAGCGTCCCCCCTCCCACTGAGGTCCCGTCTGACCGTTAAGGGGTTCCGCATATATGCACTCCTCAAAAAGGGGTGGTAATTTCTCGAACCTTCTGGCAACGCACTTGCGCATTGATAAGCAGCCGTTGGTTGCCAGCTGGTTCAACCAACAGTAACCTCAAGGAGCAAAGTGCTTCCCTCCTCTAAAAACAAGCACCACGGAAAACAGTCCCATAACTCATAACAAGAAATAACAAAGCCAGCTTTCCCAGCAGAATGTCCTTGACTGCATACCAGGTTTGGAAAGCATGTTTTCTTCAGCATAGTAAATCTAACTCTCAGCAAAATGAGTACAGCTTTTCACTGCGGCATGAAGTAAATATCCATTATGGCTCTGAGTGCTCCTAGAATACACTGCGCACCAGCGCCATGTTTTAGCTCAAGCATAACAATTCCACCCTTGGATATTTATCTTCCATAGCCCAGTGGCAGAGGAGCTGGTCTCTGAAACCGACGAAATATTAAATCTAAGTTGGGAATGCATTGAATACAACAACAACAAGCTATTATGATAGGTAATATAATGCAAATACAAGCAAAAGCATAACGCACTGTACCCCCAATATCAGGAATCCATGAAAATAACCAATCCCAATTCCCAGTCTGATCTTGGGACACTTGAGAAATGAGATCCCTCAAACCTCGAATATGACTTTCAATGGATCGTGAATTCCCTCAAACCTCGAATATGACTTTCAATGGATCGTGAATGGTCACTTAGATTGAAACAACACATACCTTCAACTGTGTTACACCGAAATTATGCTTTAGCAATGGGTAATCAACAGCAGCTCTGTTTTGCAAAGTTGCTTTTCTAATACTTTGCTATCAAGGAGTAACTCTTCTAATGCCTGAGAAGTATGATTAAGTCCTTTGACTACTAAACATGCTAATTTGATCAAAGATTTGTAACCCTCAGCAGCTAAACCCCAAACTCCCACTAATGAAAGGGTTAATGCTAGGACCTCAGCTTCTGATAGCAAATGCACATGTGAATCACAATCGGGGGGTAGACCCACAGACTCAAAAGTTGACCTTTTGCCTCGAGATATTGCTGGGTGTAAAGGGAACATCATTAGTCCTAATCGAGTTAAGGCACATGGACCTCCATAAATGTTAGCTGGAATATAAGTGTATGTGATGTTGCCACATGAAAAGAGCCATCCTGTTGGAAGTTTCACATGATTCAGCAGCTATCACTGTATGATTACAAGACATAGGAGGTCATTACGACCCAGGCGGTAAGTATCTGATATTACCGCCATGGCGTAATGAACGTTTATGCTGTGGATCGATGTCGGAAAGAGCGTCACATTCCGACCCATCGCGCACGAGCATTACGCCATGGCGGTAATGTAAATTACGCCATGGTGGAAACGGCCCCTACCGGCATCGTACGCCGCGCAAGGTGCACTACCGTCACCCATCTTAGAGGCGACCGTAGTGAGCGGACACCGTAGTTAGCGGTGACCGTAATTAGCGGTCACCGTAAATAAGCGGAACCGGAAGTAGCATCATCACGGCGGAACGGGAAACAGCACGGCGGCCATCTTGAAAAACACAATCCATTGCCATCCTCCCCAACCATACCAGATCCAACCCTGAGACCTGGCCCAACCCATGACCCACCCAATTACCTACATAAAAATGCCCAAAGTTGTGAAGAAGGCATGCGAACGGCAGCGCCAAGACCGATTTTCTCGGGAGGAACTGACCATGCTTGCTGAGACTCTTCAGGACAATGCTGCCGTAGCATTTTCTACGCAAATGACCAGGCCGGCAATAGCCAAAAAGAAGGCCATATGGTCCCTGGTGGCAGAGCGTGTCAGTGCGGTGGGGACCGTACCCCGCAACCCACAGCAGTGCAGGAAGCGGTGGGATGACCTGAGGCTCCGCGTCAGAAGCATCATCTCCGCTAATCACAACCTGGGCCTGGCTACCGGGGGAGGATCTGACTCCCCTATCAAACTCCAACCATGGGAGGAAATATGTGCCAGCACAATAGGCATGGAAGGCATCGAAGGTGTAGGAGGGATGGAAAGAGGAGCGCCGACATCAGGCGATGAAGGTAGGTGCCTCAAATCAAGACATGCTATAGTCACTGAAGTCCATTCATGTGTAGCACAATGTTGCCCTAGAGTGTAAATGCAACACATCAGCTGGACACTGCCCACAGCCACATGCGAACTCCACCCTGTATACATGTAGCATGCACACCCTAACTGCACGCACCCACATACCTCCATCCTTATTCCACACAAAAAGGAGACAACCTGCATGCCCCTGCCTCAAATGTGCCTCATCTAGTGACCAAAATCATGTCAATCATTGCCATTCCAATGTCTGCAGACCCATCAATAACGCTCTCCCTCCTTTGCTCCACCACAGGCTCAGAATCCAACCCAGAGGATGAGGACACCCCTGCCACAAAAAAAGCAAAGAGGGCCAAGACCACTGTGCACAGACCCTCCACCTCAGCTGCAGTGAGCCAGACACCGCAGCAGGCAAAATCCTCTGCCAGCACACAGGACGGGCCACCGACAGGCACCCCAGCAGGCAGCAGGCCAGCAGCAGCAGCACCACATGTCCCCACATTGTCCACCACAGAAGGCACCGGTTCTGCAGGCAGCAGCACCATAGGGGAAACAGCTGCCATTGCAGCATGCTCTGACTCCGATACAGAGGAGCCCGATGTTGGACGCCCCACTGACCTGCCTCATTCCCCCTGTTTGTCCCATACCAGCCCCCATGAGGATCCCACACAGGGGCACCCAGAGGAAGAGGACTGGCCATCCACCCCATGCCCCGCTGAAAGTCCACAGGAGGGGAGCAGCCCCTCCGTGACACCACCTGCAATGGGCATGGCCCAGCAGAGGCAACAGTCCCTTGAGGATGTCATTGCACGTCAGCAACAGCTGTCCACGCTCCTCAATGAGCATGCTGCGGAATGTGGGGGGGCTAGGGCAGCCATAGAACAATCTACGGAGACCCTAAGGGCCGAAATTGAGCGGAGCACGGAGACCCTGAGGGCTGCAATGCAGTCCACCTCAAGGGATATTTGTGGGGAACTTGCCGCCGTGCGCCGTGTGCTCTCAGAGCTGTCCCACACCCTTCAGGACATGTATGCACGTGAGCAGCCAGGGACATCCTCCGCTGCTAGTTCTGCCCAAAGCAGCCCTGTCCGACGATCAGGACGGAACCTGCGCTCCACAGGCAGGGGTGCCCCGGGGGCCGGGAGAGGGGGCTTGCAATAGCGTGTGCCCACTGTTACAGGCATCTTTAGCCACACACAGGGTGTGTGTTGGGTTGTTCAGGGGGGAGGAGGGGTGTTGGGGTGTTCAGGGGGGAGGGGGTGTGTTGGGGTGTTCAGGGGGAAGGGGGTGTGTCACAACAATTTACAATTGAAATACACATTTTCCTTTTTCCCAAATCAAATGTGTGGACATTTTCATTGCGTATGTGTGCTTTATTGGTGTACAGTCCACAGTGTGCATGACCCAGAGACACACAGTGCCCCAAGTGCCGTCTCCATGTGATAAACCCCAGCCGTGTGTGCTAGAAGCATTGGTTGATGATTGACGCATTTCACGCCCCTCCTGTGCATCGCCTCCTCCATGAGGTGCGGTCCCATCTGCACCCTCCTCATCCTCATCGTCAGGGGGCAGGGGCACATTTCGTCTGACGCGCATATTGTGTAGCATGACACATGCCATGACCATCTTTGCCACCTTCTCATGGCGGTACAGGAGTGCCCCACCAGACCTGCTGAGGCAGCGAAACCGTGCCTTCAATAGGCCGAATGCCTGCTCAATGACCACACGGTTACGTGTATGTGCACGGTTGAAGTCCTCCTCGTGCTGGTTCTGTGGGTTCCAGACTGGTGTAAGGAGCCACCTCTTCAGGGTATAGCCTGCATCACCTGTATGTGGGCGAGAATGTATGTGTCAGTCATGACGTCTAATTCAGAACATGATGTGCCACCGTGGCTTGCATCCAACTGTTACTTTGGACCACTTCTAAATGCACTAATTGATTCACACTATGCGACCGGTATATGCTCATGGCTCTCATGGCCTGTTTTGCATGCCATCAACCAATGTATGCAGAGGGGTCGAGGGCCTTGTGAGTGCCCATCCACTGTGTTCGTTCATGCCGTTTGTTTTGGTGGCCTGGCACTTGTCCTGTGATGTCAATGCTCACATCATTGCAACATTGCTGTCGGCCTCATCATGACCCCAGTGAGCAATACTGATGTTGATAGGGACATTTTGTGGGCCCTGCTGTCTGTGTAATGGTGTGTTGATGTTTCTGTCCATCATGTGCCTCTTTCGTGCGCAGTAATGGGGGACAGGCCTTTCGGTTGATGGTGTTTGGTGACGTGCATGTAGGTGCATTTCGTTGTAGTCAATGTGGTCTGAATTGGTACAATGCACTTGCAGATGGTTGTGTCATGGTTGGGACACGACTTCATTCACATGGTAGGGCTGCATACATCATGTATTGGGTTTACTGGTGTTGGGTGAAGTTTGGGTTGCATTAGGGTATGATCTGGCTCCGTTGTCTCTGCTACTCACAGCCAGGTGCAGTATGCATCATTCCCCCCCCTTTCAGTCAGGTGGAGTATGCATCATTCCCCCCCCCCCTTTCAGCCAGGTGGAGTATGCATCATTCCACCCCCCTTTCAGCCAGGTGGAGTATGCATCATTCCCCCCCCCTTTCAGCCAGATGGAGTATGCATCATTCCCCCCCTTTCAGCCAGGTGGAGTATGCATCACCCCCCCCCCTTTCAGCCAGGTGGAGTATGCATCATTCCACCCCCCCTTTCAGCCAGGTGGAGTATGCATCATTCCCCCCCTTTCAGCCAGGTGGAGTATGCATCATCCCCCCCTTTCAGCCAGGTGGAGTATGCATCACCCCACCCCTTTCAGCCAGGTGGAGTATGCATTGGTACGTCGTTCACCTACCCACTTCACATTTCCATGGTCATGACATTAGACTCACCGAGTAGCCAGGAACTTGGGCCTGCATGTCGCTCCATGTAGCGTGGTATTGTGGAGTTCCTCAGGACCATTGAATCATGGGTTGCTCCGGGGAATCGGGCACAACAATGTGTGATGATCCTGTTGGAGTCACAGACCATTTGCACGTTGATTGAGTGGAATTGTTTCCGGTTGCGGTACGGTACCTCCATGGCATGTGGAACCACCAATTCCACATGGGTGCAGTCGATGGCACCAATGCAACCAGGTATGCCGGCTAGTGCATGGAAACCCACTTTGGTGTTTGCAATCTCCTAGGCAGTCCGTGGTAATGAGATGTGGTCGTCTGTGTGCTTGAGGAGGGCATTGAGCACTTGGATAAGTGTACATGAGAATAATGGTTGTGAAATGCCATGCAAGTGCCCCACTGTGTGCTGGTAGGTGCCTGTGGCCAGGAAGTGGAGTACAGACACTACCTTCAGTAGGGGTGGGATGGCGGTTGGTGCTTCTATCATGCTGACGATGTCGTTGTGTGTCATGTCTACGATGGCGGTGATGGTGTCCCGGTCCAAACGGTACAGGGTGTGGATCTGCTCAGCAGTGAGGTTGAAAGGACTGGCTCTGATGCGTGGGATTGGGGGCTGCCTGCGTGGTGCCACTGGCTGTGCTTGTGGGGCTTGCTGGCCCTGCCTTGCCCTCCTTCTCCTCCTGCATCTCCTCTGTGCTGCCTGTTGTTGTTGTTGTTGTTGTAGCACTTGCATTGCTATCAGGTCCTCCAGCCACAACATTGCTAGTCCTATTGGTATCAGTGTGGAGTGTGACTGGGTGTGGGAAGGGGTGGGGTGTGCTCTTTTTGTACTTCCTGAGTCTGTATTGCCTCCACCTGTGCTGTTTCTGTGCACCTGTGGCAGCTGGATTCACTTTACATGGCCATTTACGGTTGGTTCGCGATGGCGTAATTAGCACCATGGCGGTAAGGTACTTAACGGGCTGGGTGATGGCGTTAGGTGCATGTCCGCTTGGGTCGGCATTCGCGTACCTTTCCGCTATGCCGGTAATTATGGTGTGGGAGGTCGCGTGCACGCATTCTTGGAGCAGTTAGCGGCAGCGTTAACTACTATGCCGCTAATGGAATCGTAGTTAACGGTCACGGGTCATAATCGGACCTAGCGGAAAACGATGGCGGTAATCATTTGCCGCCATCGTTTTTCACTTAGCGCCAGGGTCGTAATGAGGGCCGTAGTGTGATTCACACTGGTACATGTGCGTGGAACTCGCAAACACAATTGTTGCTCTAACACAGTTTGATTTTGCTGTTTGGTTAAATTGAGCTGTTGGCATTTGCCAATTAATTTTGCATTGCATGTCATAAGGTAACACACATCACCTTGAGTTATATTATAGGTTATAATACGTGTCAAATTTCTCCATTTGCGCATTTCATGAATCCATGTCTTCGGTCTGGCTGGCTTTTCGGCATCGGCATAGGGTTGCTTTTGGACATCATTACTCATCATTATCAGCTTCTCCTTGATCGCTGGCACAGATGTGACATTTTTCATTGGTAGCAGCATGCCGTTTAACTCTCCCGAACGGAGTCCATTTAGTCCCACAATTACACCAGCCAGACACAGGATCTACAAGGCAAACCCAGAAAAGAGATATCAGTGTTGTACATTACTCTCTCAGGTAAGATTTGTCTGCGGGCACATATTGCCATTTCTTTCTACCGGGCTCCATTACTAAAACTACTTTGCCTGATGCAATGGCATCTGCGGGCGCTGGTGGGCCACTTGGCCTTTCCACCCACACCTTCACACCCGGTACCATACTGTCTGAAGAGCCAAAACCACGATCCCGACGGGTAGTTAACACTGTAGGAGGCTCCTCCTTTTTAATCATGGACAACTTAACGGGATAATAATCAGTTGGGCCACCCGATCGCCCTTGTGGATCGGTAACAATTGGTCCCCACTATTCAACAGGATGACTTTGATCTCGCCTTGGTAATCGGCATCAATTACCCCTCCCAACACTTGAACTCCCTTCAATGCTAGGCCAGATCTAGGGGCAATCCATCCCATATGCTATGGGGGAATTTGTACTCCAATCCCTGTTTCAATTACAACAATTCTTTTTGGGTCTAATCTGATTTCCTCATGGGAATGCAAGTCTACCCCTGCTGACTCTGGAGTTGCCCGATAGGGAGCTAAAGAACCCGGGGTAATTTCCCAGTGGAATAGGGTTTCTCTGACTGAATTGGGTTGAATCTGTAAAGCAGGAGTCATTGACCGCATCAAAGGAGTTTCATGCTCATTCACAGGCCTATTGTTTAGCACTTGCACCACATCAAACACACGATCACGCCAGCCTGCCAAATTGCTATTTCCAGATTTGCGCAGCTGTTCTTTCAACAACCCATTCATTTGTTCAATCAGCCCTGAAGCGGCAGGGTAATAAGGCACATGGTAGAGCCACTCACTGCTCTTTTCCTGACACAATTCCTATATCAATTTGCCTTTGAAGTGTGACCCATTGTCACTTTGAATCTGCAAAGGCACTCCGTAATGCAATATGATCTGATCTGACAACCTAATGGTGTTCAGTTGTGTGGCACGCTTGCACGGCAAAACCATCATGTATCTTGAGTATGTATCCACAATAGTGCATGCATACTGATAACCTTTACTGATTGGCAGGGGACCGATATAATCAATCTGCCAAATTTGACCTGGTAGTTTTCCTCTTCGCAATGTACCCCAAACAATCTGAGGGATAGGCCTATGCTGTTGATGTTGGCACACTGGACATTGCAAAATGATCGTTTTCACTACCTCTAAAGGAATACTGATTCCGCGAGCTTGTGCCCACCTGATAGTAGCCTTTTCTCCAAGGTGCCCACATTTCTGGTGAGCCCACTTGGCCAAACCCTCCAAATCGTCTTCCTGAGCTTCCGCATCCACAGATGAAATCTTGGTGTGTTCATCTGCAACAGAATTAAACCAACGTTCGAATGAGTCTGTAGCACAATGCACGTCCACATGATACAGAGTGACTTCACTTTGTGATAACATTTCTGCAATATCTGGCCACAGTTCTTTTCCCCACAACTCCTTTGAATGAATCTTCCACCCATTCTAAGGCCAAGTTGGCAACCACACCGTCAACCCATTCACCACTGACCATGAATCCGTGTACAAATAACATCGACCAGGGGTCTCTTGTTTCAATGCCTGGTAAACTGCATAAAGCTCTGCAAACTGACTGCTCTTCCCTTTCCCTGACGTTGTCAAAGTCTTTTTTGTCTTGGGATTGTACAACACTGCTTTCCAGTATCGCTCAGTTCCCACATATCGGCCTGAGCCATCCATGAACCAGGCATGCTCTGTCTGCTCCACGGTCAAATCGCCATCAGGTACTCCCCATTTCATGGGAGACTCGGTTTTTCAGGCACTTCCAGTGGTATGTAATCTGAGGGGGTATGTTGGCTACTTGCTCATGTAATTTCTCAACTCCACCCTTCCCTGATTTGGCTCTGTCTTGAATGTACCATTTCCATTTAATTATGCTGGCTTCTTGAGCATGTCCTATTGTATGTGTTTTAGGAGAGCTCAGTACCCATTGCATAATCAGTATTTCTGGCCTCATCAATACATCATGGCCCACCGTCATTTGCTCGGTATCAACAAGGGCCCAATAACATGCCAGCAACTGCTTCTCAAACGGAGTGTATGAGTTACCAGCATCGGGTAACTTACGACTCCAGAACCACAATGGCACACATTTCCTGTCCTGTTTCTGCCACACACTCCAATTAGCATAATTGTCTTGTACAGACACATTCAATTCCACGTCGCCTTCCTTCAATGGCCATAAATCAAGCACCTGCTGCACGGTGTCTTTCGCCAAATCAAATGCTTTCTGCTGCTCTTCCCCCCACTGAAACTCATATTTCTTTTGTGTCACTTTGTAGAGGGGGGCCAGTATCTGCCCTAAATGGGGAATGTGCTGTCTCCAGAACCTAAACAGCCCTATAAACTGCTGAGCTTGCTTTTTGTTCATTGGAGTGGTGAACTCAAGTATTTTCTGTCTGGCCTTCGGCACCATTTCCCGATGCCCATTATGCCACTGAATCCCTAGGAATATCACTGTTTCAGCTGGGCCTTGAATTTTATTTGGGTTAATCTCCCACCCTTCCTTCTTCAATCCTTCCATAATGACTTCTAACTGGTTTTGCACACTGCGCTCATCCTTGCCCTGAATCAAAATATCAACAATGTAGTGAGAGATTTGTATGTCAGGTTTACACAGTATCTTGTCTAAGTGCTCTGCCACCAGCCGGTGACAGATAGTCGGGCTATGTATGTACCCCATAGGTAACCTTGTAAAGGTGTACTGACGCCCGCTCCACAAAAATGCAAACTTCTCTTGGCACTCTTCAGCAATTGGCACAGAGAAAAATGCATTGGCTAAATCTACCACTGCATACCAAGTCCCCCCAAACTTTTGGACATTCTCAATCAAGGTAATGGCATCTGGGACCGCGGGCACTAAGGGAGGAGTGTGTTTATTCAACTCACGGTAATCCACCGTCATCCTCCAAGACCCATCCCCCTTTTTAATAGGCCAGAGAGGATTGTTCCATGCGGTGGTGATAGGGTGTAACACATCCGCCTCAACATACCCTTTGATGGTGTCTGAAATTTCCTTGTGCCCCCTAGGAATGCGGTATTGCTTCATTGCTACCTGCTTGGTTGCCACAGGCACTTGCATTGGGGGCATCTTCAATTTGCCTACGATAATGGGTGTGCAGATCAATGCACTCACCCCAAACTGGTACGTTTTACCTCCAAGTCCCAAAGTCAACCCTTCCAGAATGTGAAAGCCAATTATATACTCAGGTATCGGGACAATAAACACTTGGTATTTCTGCCTATTCAAATTGCCTATTTTCATCTCCACTTCCGTTTGTACTGCGGGGGTCTCCTTTCCCCCGAGACCTGTAATAGTAAATTGTCTGCCTTTGAATCGTGCTGGATTGCCATGAATCAGAGAGGCCTCCGCCCCGGTGTCTATGAATGCTCGCACCCCTTACGTATTTCCTGGCCCCCAAATAATCTTAACATTAACATGGGGCCGCCTATCAACTTTTATGCGAGCAGACGCTGCCGGAGCTTGGCCGTAGCCCTAGTCAAATTTCGAATGAGTGTGACTTGACTCTGTGTCTAGCATTGCACTCACCACCTTCTTCAAATCAGCGTATGTTGGCTGGTACGGCGAAGGTGTCCCCATAGACCCTTCTTCTTGTTCTTCCTCAGGAGGAGCGGAAGGTGAGGTGTCTCCCTGTGGCTTGGTTACTACCTGTTTCTTAATCTGTTTATAGCACTCTTTGGCGGCAAGCCCTCTTTTTTTGTATAATTCATACATTACCCTAGTTTCAATGCCATTAATTTCTTCTTGTGGTACACATCTTTTAACAAAGCCAGAAACATGTCCTTTCTGGACACTCGGGAGTCTCTACTATCTTGCCTCCTGCCTTAAGTTCTTCTCTCACTACGTCCCTCTCTCTCCCGTGGCTTGTCACCACTCTTGTCCCACTCCCCTAAATCTGCTAGTTGCCGAATGGCATCCACAACCTCATCAGTGGGTTTGCCCGTCATACCTATGAGCAAAGTCATAATGACACTTTTGTATGCGGGTGGTGCAGTTCTGATCACCATGTTTCTAGTTGAAACTGAGAGCGGCACGGCCCCCATGTGTCCTGGAGCATCTACATGAATTGCTTCTTTCACAGCATGCTCTCTGACCTTTTGAATTGCCTCTTTCAAAGTATACCACTTTGTTTCCTCGCTAGGCCAATCTGTGGTAATGGGGTATTTACGGTTACATGCTTGGGCGGCTAGGTGCAACAAAGACACCTGTGAATCGTGACCATTCTCATCAGGGGGTGGCCCTGCCCTTAAGACCTCCTGTACATTGGTGTCATTTGACAAGGGTAGAAAACGCAGTGAGTCCGTGGAATCTACCAACTACCCCGCAGCGCCCCATCTAACAATCTCACCATCCATGTCAATAAAGGTTCCCCTGATTTTTGCCTCAAACGTGTAATAATTTCCCCAACCTCCTGCTGGGTGTAATCCTCCAGCGTGGTTAAATCCACAACCCCGCCTGCAGGATTCTGCGGGTGGGACCCGGCTCGCCGTCTTCTAACTGGCTTAGCAACCACTGTCTTCTGCTTAATTTCCATTTTGGGGTCTGACTCATTTGCTGAACTACTCTCTGGACTGGTTGAGTCAAAAATATCACCATCCCAATTATCCGGATCCCAGTCCACACCGGCGGTAGCGATTACAGCTGCCACCTTTCTTTGGTTGACCCCTCCCCGTCTTTTCCTATACTTATAGCGGGATACTCTGACTGCTGCCCTCTCGGCCACAGCCTGGTATGTGTCAGCCTTATCTTTAAAAAGTTTCATTTGAATCTGCTGCATTAACGCAGTCTGCCTTTCTGCAGCAAACTCTCTTTCCAATCGCAAAATCTCATTTTTCATTTCCAAATTCCTTTGATGTATTTTCCTATAAGCATGCAGGAGGACCCAACCCCGCCTACCCAGCGCAGCGCATTCCCTGCCCCGTTCCACTGAAACTTGTTGTAAGCACAACATTAAATCAGACGGATCAGCATCTCCCAATCCCTGATCCCATGTTTCACTTAGCCCCGCGCCGCATGCCCACACCTGGGCCAATTTATCATATGGGCTCTTAGTCCAGCCTGGAATGATAACATCAGAACATTCACCGCCAGCGGGAACGCTCTTTTTCCTGAACAAACTATTCATTATTGAAAAACTGTACAAAACCTCTTTATATCTATATTTTATTTTTCTTTCCACACTGCAATCACTCACGCAAGCACGAACACACCAGCAAAGAAGAAAAAAAACAGCTCAACACAGTTCAACACTCACTGCCAAATTACTTTCACTTGCAAGGTAAACAAAGCCTATCTACATTCAAACAGATTCTTTAATATTTGGAACAATTCATCACAAATATCCTGTTCGTGACGCCAAAATGTATTGCTCACCCAGAGTGCATGGACAGTCATTAATCACCAGTGCAATTACGGAGCCAATACTTTAAACGCAGGTAGACGCAATAACTTGCAACCACACACACACTTAGAAAATAATGAGCACTTATACGGCTATTTATTCAAAGCTTGGAAGTAACAAGTGATAACACAGAAATAAATCACAGAAGAAACAGAGAATTCAAAAGAGAATACATCACCGTGGGCGTAACTGGATTCCACATCTCGCCAGAAGTGGCTGGAAGACCCCGATAACAGCCAGGCCGTGAGCACAATAGCCCACAGGTATGCCGGACGGAAGCGTCCCCCCTCCGACTGAGGTCCCGTCTGACCGTTAAGGGGTTCCGCATATATGCACTCCTCAAAAAGGGGTGGTAATTTCTCGAACCTTCTGGCAACGCACTTGCGCATTGATAGGCAGCCGTTGGTTGCCAGCTGGGTCAACCGACAGTAACCTCAAGGAGCAATGTGCTTCCTTCCTCTAAAAACAAGCACCACGGAAAACAGTCCCATAACTCATAACAAGACATAACAAAGCCAGCTTTCCCAGCAGAATGTCCTTGACTGCATACCAGGTTTGGAATGCATGTTTTCTTCAGCATAGTAAATCTAACTCTCAGCAAAATGAGTACAGCTTATCACTGCGGCATGAAGTAAATATCCATTATGGCTCTGAGTGCTCCCAGAATACACTGCGCACCATTGCCATGTTTTAGCTCAAGCATAACACTCGGGGGCGTGCATCGGAAGCTATGTAGGGTGGGGGCTCATGCTTCTTTGCACCTGGGGAAGCAAGGGCTGCTGGCACTGTGTGGCCGAGTGCTAGTAGACAAAGTACTGCATGTCCAAATTCTCCCAGGCGCCTGGAAGGGCATGGTTAACCTTGGCAGTATCACGGGCATAACCACCGAATTATATCACTTACTTTATGATACTTTTACCCTTCTGCATAAAACTGCCAGTGGATGGTCTCAAGCCCTCTTTATGGGTTTACAGCAACGTGCCATAACAAAGTCGTGCCACTGACTACTTATGCCTGTCCATGGGTGGTAGCTGCGAGTGGTGTAATTCAATCATCGCATGCCATGACCTAAAATGAATCTTCTTTACTCCTAAATTGGTATGTTTGTTCCGCCACCAGCTGGCCTGTGGGGCCAAGCATAGCGCCTGGTAGATGCTGGTTCTAGGCTAACCAGGCAGCCCAAGGCTAAAACATTGTTTTCTGGCGTGGGTTCACTGTCCCTTCATCTGTTCCTCCGTCTTGCCACTTTAGGTTCAAATAGTGTGATTTTAAGGTTTTTCAGTACTAATATCTTTTAGAGTTTAGTTACAAAATACCAATTGCATAATAGATTTACCTGGCCACATGTAAGTCCTTTCAGCAACCTGTTACGCTAAAAGGATATCATTGTGGTTTCCATGTTCACGTTCTAAATGTTCAACTATACGCCCCATAAAGCATGAAAATGCCATCCTGTCCAAACTGGTTAAAACCATCCTCTTCAGTGCTTTAATATGTGTAATAAAAAGGGGGTTGCGTAATAAACAAAACTAGGTATGCAACTTCCCTGTCATACACTTCCGACTCGTTGGTATTCCTGATGTTGAAAACCTTTGCTTACGTGACTTAGCGCAACTTACTTTGTATGTCAATATTATAGACTTTTTTGCTACTAACAAATCTTTTTCATGAGCGTTTTGAGTTGCTTACTTTAAGTTTCACAGCCTTGCCAGTGTTATGTCTTGTGCTGTCGTGAGGAGAATGGGGCCTAGGCGTTCCGTGACGCACGTAGGAATGCAGGCAGTAATAAAAGACACAACAGGCAGTACTGGAGTCAGAGCTGCAACTGCCGTTGGCAGATTCCACGCTCGTCTTTATTCCCAGATGCCCACGTGACCGCGGTCACATGGACATCACATTCCTCCCCAACTTTTGGAATTATTAATCAAACATAAAAGATACTCATATTTAACACAACAGTGCTCAACATTGGGAAAACTTTTTGAACCTCTTGTTTCAGACAATAAAGAAGACATCAGTGTCGATGAGGAACGTATTATAACCATTAACATTAGTCATTTAATCTCTACTGGCTCCCATGTGTTCTCCTCCAATCATACGTGCGACTTCTTGTAGATACTGTGAAGGACATAGTCTTTCAGCCTCGTCGACGGTAGTGGTTGTCGTCTCAGCATATACCTCTCGCTCCTCCCTTGCATAGGAGTGTGAAGCATTTCCTCATTTTCTTCTTCTTTTCTCAGACAACATGGAGACCTGTAGCTTGTCTCTTCGCTTGGTCCTTCATGAGAGTGACTGTTTTGAAGTGGTTGACTATCATCAACACTGTTTTCTTCTTTGCTTTCCTCCCACAAAACTGACAGTATTTTCTGGAAATGGCAGGCATTTCTTGACACAGACTCTCCCCCTTGCGTGGCTGACACGAGGCCATGTTTTCGTTGGGTCACTGTCCAAGGTTCTGACTCATATGGTAACGACATCTTCCCTTTTCGATTTCTGTTTTTCACTAGTACAGTGTAGCCAATTTGTATTTTACTTGTCACTGCTTTTCTTTTTTTATCCTCCTTTGCGTTATGTACCTGCCTCTGTAGCTCACTGTTATACCAATCAACCTGAGCTGGTTTCCACGAAGGATGTAGAGGCAAACCACCCTGGATGGGCACTTGGAACATCAAGTCTGCTGGACTCAAATGAGTAGAAGAATGTGGCGTCAGACGATATATACGTAGAAATCTGTAAAGTTCAGGAAGCCACTTGCGGCTTTTGTTTTTGGCAATTTGAATAACTTTATTGATAGACGCCATAAATCGTTCCACATCTCCATTTGCTTGAGGCCAGTATGGCGTAATGTGATGATGACGTACTCCTACTTCTTTTATAAATAAGTGGAATTCTTTACTTGTAAATGGCGGGCCATTGTCACTGCGAATCATCGACGGAATGGCATGTGTAGCAAACATTTTTTCCAGAGCTGTGGTAACTTCTTCTGTTTCTGTTGAGTATACCAGTTCTATTTCAGGATACCTAGTGTGTTCATCAATTGCTACTAATAAATAAGCTTGATTAGCGATAGTACAAAAGTCAATGCTGATAGAATCCCACCGGCGAGTACTTCTTGACAAGTTTTCCATGGGTTCTGGCGGCCCAAAACGACGAGAAGATCCGCAAGCACTGAAAGTCTCTATGAGTGCTAACACTTTTTGTTGCATATGAGGCAGCCAAACCCGTGACTTTAGGTATGCTAATGTTTTGACAACACCTTGGTGTCCTTCATGTGCTAGCTGAACTCTTCTCTCATGTAGTGATAGCGGCAACACAATTCTATGCCCTTTTAGGATCAGTCCTTCTTCTGAAACGGATAGTTCATGGCGTATTCCAAATAATGTCTGTAAGAAATCTTGCGCTGACTGTGTTCTTCCAGCAACAGCTGATAAGAAGGTCTTCCATTCGCCTGTAACAGCAGCAGCTTTCACAAGTTGGAAACATGGATCAATATCTGTTTCAGATTGAATTTCTCGTAACGTCATAGTTTTTGGTCTAGCTAGCCCAACAATTTGGCATACATGTTCTTCAGTAATCTTTGCAGCTTCTTCTTCAGATGCAGTAGGCGCTCGTGGGTGGCGTGATAAATAATCTGCTGGATTGTCAACTCCTGCACGATATTGCACATTTAAATTAAATTGTTGCACCTGCAGTAGCCATCGTTCAATTCTTGCAGGTGGGTGTGGAGCTGTGCCTCCAAAAATTGGGATAAGTGGTTTGTGATCACTGAGCACAATTACTGGTTGTCCTAGAATATATACTTGGAAATGCTTGCTTCCCCATACAATGGCTAACGCTTCTTTTTCTATTTGAGCATAGTTCTTTTCTGCTCGAGTGAGGGCTCTACTGGCGTATGCAATAACATAAATTAGTCCATTCTTGTCTTTTTGTGTTAGTACTGCTCCCAAACCAACTGGACTAGCATCCACAAGTAATTCTGTTTTTCAAGTGATATCAAAAAATGCCATGGTGGTATCACTGGAGAGCGATTCTTTTATTTTCTGAAATGCTTGTACTTCCTTGACGCCCCATTGCCACGCAGTTTTCGCCTTTGTAAGTTCTCGTAATGGGGCAGCAACTGTGGCCAGATCTGGGATAAAACGACCACAATATGTGGCCATACCCAAGAATCTTCTTACTTCCGATGCAGTTACAGGTGCTTTTGTATTCTTGATATCGTTTAATTTTCCGGGATCTGGCGAGACACCATTTTTATTGAATACATATCCAAAAAAACTCAATGACTTCTTTGTAAATTCAAATTTTTCAGCATGGAGTGTGAGTCCTGATTCTTCCAGTCATTGCAAAGTTGCTGCTAATCGAGTTATGTGTTCTTTTACAGTTCTTCCATAAACTAAAATATCATCACTAATGTTAGTGACACCTGGCAGATCCTGCAGTACTCGTCCAATTTCATTCTGGAAAATCTCCGCTGCAGAGGAAATTCCAAAATTGAGCCGACGATATCGTCGGAGCCCTAAGTGTGATGAGAAAGTGGTAATGTAGCGCGATCCTTTTGCCAGCCGAATCTGATGATAGCCAGATCGAAGATCAAGTTGGCTAAACACAGTTGCACTACTAAGGTCTACAATCAGTTCATCAATTGTTAGCGTAATGTGTCGTTCTCTGCCAATAGCTGCATTAGGAAGACGTATATCAATACAGATATGCACTGCATTCGGTTGCTTGGGTTTTGCCGTAACTACCATAAGAGAGACCCAAGGGGTAGCTCCTGTTGTTTTCTCGATAATTCCTTGTTCTTCTAGTTTATTTAATTCAGCTTCTACAGCAGCTCTCATGTGAAATGGGACCCTCTTGTGTCTCACAGCTTTCGGCTCAATGGTCGGGTCAATATGTAATTTCACGGAACGGCCTTTGAGGCACCCAATACCACTGAATAGTTTTTCATGTTTATTTAAAAGAGTCTCAATGTCCTCAGGTTGAACTGCTAGATTGAACTGTATTACTTCTAGGCGTTTCGCCATGGTGCAACTGAGCAACATTTCAATGCCAGCATCTACAACATGAATCCGAGTTTTGCAACTTTTGCCACGATGTGACAGTGTGGTTTTAAAATATCCTGTTACTGGAAGAGGCTTCTTACAACCATATGCATACAAAAGGACTGAGCGCCTTCTGAGCATCGGCTGTGGTTTCAGTTTGTCAAATCTAGATACAGGCATGACATTTACAGTAACTCCAGTGTCTATCATCATGGTAACTGGAATGTCCTCCACTAATACTGTGCACCGTCGTGATTTAGTACTATCATGGTGATTATTGTTTCCTGGTTTCACAGCTGATATCATATGCACTTTCTCCTTTTTCTGATTATAATTCCATCTGGAGCTGCTTGGGGATGTTTCCCTGCTTGATGGACTTTCTTCACTGCTGCTAATACTGTCAGAGTCTTCACCTCCAATGGCACGTGCACGCCCTCTTTTGCTTTGCCGGGGTTTGTCTCTTGTGCGTTCCCAACACTGCTGTTGCTTATGCATGGTAGGTCCTCTATTTCCTACACCATTTCTATGTTGTGGTGTTTTCCCCTTGCCAATAGTGATTTTATTTGGCTTAGAACTTAAGCATACTGATGCGTAATGGTTCTCCTTCCCACACTTATGGCAAGTGGTACCATATGCAGGGCATGGTTCATTTTTGCTGTGTTGTCCTCGACACTTTTTGCTGGCTGATTTTCCTGGTGGCCTCTGGTGTCTTAAAGCATTTATAGTTGGAGGATTGCTCTTTGACAGATCAGCGTCTAGAGGTAAACGGCTTATAATTTGCTCCATCTCTGCTGCATTTTCCTCTGTCCTTTCACGTAATCGTCCCATTGTCAGAATGGTGTCAAGCGGGAGGTCTTCTTCAGCTAAAACGGCACGCCTCAATTTCTCCGAAGACAGCCCGTGTATAACTTGTTGTCGAACTGCAAATTCTTCATCTGGAAACTCACATGACAATGCCATCTCTCTCAGCCGACTATGAAAATCATCTATGTTTTCTTGTGGGCGTTGTCTAGCTTGACTCATCTTGAATCTTTCAAAATCATGGCTGGCTTTTGGTTTAAATTTCTTCGTGAGTACATCTCTAGCGCCTCGATTTGGCAGAGCATTGAAAATGCGAAGAGCCATGGTGCCTAGGTTAAGCATGAGAAAAGCTCTCTTCATCTCCTCATCTTCAATTTTTCTTGTATGGAGAGAAAGTTCAAACTGTTGTAACCATAATTCCCACCTAAAACCAGTGCGGCTCCCAAAAGGTTGAAAAGGTTGCATAAAAGTACCCTGTGCAGTATCTAACCATGTGCTGGTATCTGGGTTCTGGCTTTGTCTCTGCAACCTCTGTGGCGTTGTAATGTCATCTGCCGTGTTTGCACTCTTTTGATAACACTTGTGGCTTGGCTGTGGAGGATTCGATACGGTCACCACATATATATGGCTCTTAACTTGTTTTCCACATCAAATAAGACAGTTAAGGCACTATGTTTGAGTTCCAGGTTTATGATACTGCCAACATTAGCTTATAAACCACTAACTGCTTAGTATTTGCATGTTTTGTTTTGTCACTTTCAATTATGGAAAAATGTGTGTCTTTATTGGGTTGCTGTCTCTTTCTGTAAATGTCCAGTGCATAATATGCGTTATGTGTTTATTTCCACTGAAGCAACATTCCTTTTGAGTCTGTAGTTAAGTTATTTGTTGTGCTCTCTCTTCTGGACAATTTTCATGAGAGAGAAAAACTTTTCCTCACAGATAGCCTTTCTCTCTTCAAAAATATTCTTCTTGGGTGTGAGAAGAGAGGACATTTTATTTTTTTTTTTAATTTAAATGTAGCCCCTCTCACACGCGTTGTGCGAGCGTGCGGTAGCGCCACTAGTTGTGACAGATTGATTATCTGTTGTACAAAGTATAGGAAGCACTTACTATTTAAGTCCTCGACAGCGGGTTTATGCCTTTTTTTTTCTTTTCTTCACGCTCCCCGACTTTCTTTTGCCCGGCGCGAGTAACTCAGCGAGCCTGAGCTGTCGGGGGAGCGTGAGTACCTTTTAATCTTTTGACAGGTCTGCTGATAATCCCCCTCCCTCGTCGCCAATGTGATGTCTTGTGCTGTCGTGAGGAGAATGGGGCCTAGGCGTTCCGTGACGCACGTAGGAATGCAGGCAGTAATAAAAGACACAACAGACAGTACTGGAGTCAGAGCTGCAACTGCCGTTGGCAGATTCCACGCTCATCTTTATTTCCAGATGCCCACGTGACTGCGGTCACGTGGACATCACAGCCAGGTAACTGGTGCTTTGTGGGTTCCTTGTTTGTTTGTTTGTTTATTTATTTATATAGCGCTCCAAACCGAAAGGTATCTAGGAGTGTTACAGGTTATTTGCAGTTACATGTTACAAAGTCATTACAATTAGATACATAATAGGGCAATTATATGAGATACTGTACATAGGGTTTTTACATGCTGAGATACACAATCACCTTTACAAAGAAATGTACAGACCCACAGGAAAATATAGCTTTGAATATAAACAAAGTATCCTTCAATGACCAATTATAGATCACGAGAGAAGAGACAACTTTTAGTTTGTTTTCTGAAGCTGTGGAAAGAGGGATCTGCTCTTAGGGCAGTCGATAGGGAGTTCCAAATCTGTGCTGCGATAACAGTAAAGCTGCTGCCCCCTGCTTTCTTGAGCTTGTATCTGGGGACCTTGAGGCAGTGTAGTTGCGCCATTCTAGTGGGGCGATCAGATAGGTTTTTTGTAAACTTGTCTATTAAGTATTTGGGGGCCGAGTTAGATAAACATTTGTGTGTGAGGGTTAAAGTTTTTAACTCTATTCTGTCCTTGATTGAAAGCCATTTAGTGTTACGTCTAACCTCTGATATAGGTACAGATTTAGGGATACTTAGCACTGTTCTAGGAGCATTATTTTGTAATATTTGTAATTTCTTGATATTATGTTTACTAGTTTAGGAGTTGAGATGTCCCTTCCTGCATACTGAAAGGCTCTGCCCCAGACAAAAAACTGTGTTCACAGCCTGAGTGTTTTGATGACTGTCTGCACCCTGGGCGCTGTGTGTCTGCCTAGATGAAACTTGGGAATTGACAGTGCTCAAACTGACCGACCTGATTCGAAACCATATTTGTCAGGTCTCTAAAAATTCCCTGTGCTCAGTCTACGTGGTATTGTGCTCGTGCGATGCACTCATGATGCTTCATTTTTGCCTATGTTTATGGCACCAAAACAGGCGTTGTTCCAAATGGTCCGTAATCCATGGGCCTAACTTTAAAGCCATGCTGCATCTGACCACCCATAAACAACAAAATGTGTTACCATTTGAAATCTATCTTCTGGCTTGTTAACTGGGCTACTCCCCACCTTTCTCTAGCCACTTACAATTAAACAAGTTTGTCCCTTAGAGAGTATGTTTTTCAAAGCTTGCTGTCCGAATAATGTTTACCCGCAACCAGAAGGCATGTGTATTATCTGTAACACGTCAACCAAACGCATTGCTGCTAACCACTAAACTACTCCTTAAACAACCCCTTTTCAGACGCTGCCTTTTACATAGAAAAACATGCTCGTTCACTGTAACATAAACGTAAACTTCTGCTTGCCGCTACACAAACTCTTTTACGTCGTCCCATTGCCTGACAAGCTTTCTTAATTAATGTCCCTATGGATGCCCACAGTGTCGTGCTGTGCCTCCTTCTTAAAACTACTGAGACACTTATTACTAAAAGGCACCACCAGGGCCACTAAACGCGTGACGGGTATCCAACCCATGGTGCTCAGCATCTATTTTCCTACTAGCAAATGTTTTGCCCACCAAGCTATTTTCCTAGCCCGTTCCTGGCAAATAACATCCTCTTTACTGATCCTTATACTAGCGTTACTTCATTACTAAGGCATGTGTGCTCCTAATAACTGGACTCATATGCCCCTTCTACTTTTGCAACAACCTGTTCTTTGATCTTGTTGTCGCTGTAAACACGCGACCACCGGATCATGCGCCTTTGCTGTCCGCAAGGGCACTGTGCAATGCTTCCTGCCAACAGCGTGCATGAACAGACATTGCTGTATGGCTTCTTAACTCTGCTGCCTATACCACTGGAGATTTCCTAGGATGCATTTGCTCTCTGCAAGTGCACCATGTGATTCTTCTTGCCAACAGCGTGCCCGAACAGACATTGCTTCTTAACTCTGCCTCCTATACCGCTGGATTTCCTAGGCTGCTACATATCACACTTCTCGTTTCCTGCTCGTGTCCCGCAGTTGTCTGCACGTTATCTCCCGATTTGTTTCCAACTTTGTGTAGCCAATCGGCTTTTCTGCTTGCTTGCAAAGTCTTCCTTGTTTAGTTTTTATAAATGTGTTGTGTTGATTGTCTGATTTTTCCTAGTCAGAGTTTTTCTCCCTTACTGCTGTCCTCTTGACTTGTGTACCGATTTTGCTGTGGGTCAAAAATGTCCGTGGCACTCTTTCTCTTGCTTGGCCACACCGCGAGCTTGTTATTCTTCCCCATGCTGTGCCGCTCCTTTTCGTTGTTCTGAGACCTTTGCTATGATTCAGACTACCTTCGTGCTTGGCTGTCACAGCAACAGCCCTTGTTTCAGCAACTATGTAGCAGGTTTTCCCTGGGACTTCTCCACGCTATTCTGCCCCTCCTTTCGCCGACTGCTGTTGCCATTTGGATTTTGTCATCCTGCTGCTTCTCCCCTTCTTAGGCTGCTTGTGAGTGAAAAAGCAATTTCGGGAAATCGCCTCTTCTACTACGGGCGATAGCGGGAATTATTGCAGGTGCCGTCCATTTGCTCCCGGGCACTGCTGCTTCCCGCCGCTGTGCTTCCTCTGTATTTGTTTTTTACTCGCAGCACTTGCTCAATGACCAGGCTCTTTGGAGGGCTGGAAGATGTCTCCCGCCTAAAACAGCATGGTAATTTTCAATCCCAACTTCACCTTGCACTTGTGTAGGGAAACATGGTGAGCTTGTCTTGCATTGCAGAAAGTATTCAATCAGATGCAGCAACCTGTTCTGTGTGGGTTTATTGCGGTGACATGCTACCCGCAGCATTCCTGACCCCTGGCAGGGTGCCAACCGTTACAGGTGCCAGCCATCGTCACAAACCACTCCAAAGATTACCAAAATGTGGAATTAAAACTGCCTCAACTTGCCAAGAGTGAACTCTAGCCCCGAACAGAGCTTAAAGCACCTCAAAGAGAAGTTGGGTGGAAACCACAAAAAGAGAAACTGGGTCTGTGTAGTAGTCTGCCTCAAGTTACACACAGAGCCAGTGGTAAGATTTATGGTCCTTTAATTTTTGAGCCAACGACCCTGCGCTCCCTCTGCCATCCACCATCAACCATCTTGCCTCAAGCCCCTCTACAGTTATTCCATCACGTCACACACCAACATTCCATATCACACACTCCACATTCTAACAGGGCACTCACACCAGAGCAAAGCGCAAGTAATGAACAAGGATACTACAGCCCCCCATCCCACCCTAACAATAACAAACAACAACACTTTTAGAACAAAGTCATCAACATATCAATAAAACTTGTAAATAATTCTCAAACCTATTGAGAGTCAATTCTTCACCATTACTTCATGAAATAGTCTCTTAACCACACTGGGGGTCTCCTGATTCTTCCTCTTGAGACACTTATCTCATCGGTTGTGTTATTATCTTCTTGTTCACTAGAACTATTACAATTCTCTCCTCTCCAACAGCACTCTTCAATCACATCCCCATCAAACAATGAATTCCCATTGCGCTAAACTTCCTCACAACCCTTAACAGCCATACTCACTCCTTGCCATCTCCATCTACTCACTCGATCCAAATTCCATATGGATCCATCTTGAATCCAAACAGCATTTTTGAAAACCTCTTTAACTCTAAAAGGCTTGGTGTACTTCGATTCCTCCTTTCTCACCATTCTTCCCTTCTTTATTCGACAAAATCATCAGGTGCCACTCATACTTGCAACGGATGGAAAGACCTCATATACTCCAACTCTCTACCACACTCAACCCTTAGTTTCCTCCGATTCACCCATACAGGATTTAACACTGTGTTGGGCTCTCTGCCTCTCATCAACTCAAACAGACACGTCCCCAGATCAGCTCTAACAGATGGCCCACAACTCCACAACTTTTCCTCTAAAGCTTTTCCAACAGACATATTGTTTCTAATGGCTTGTTCAACAGCTTCTACAATCACCACCCTATTGCAGCTTTCCACTAACCCATTGGTTTGTGGATGATAATTAGCTGAAAATCTCCACTCAATACCAGCCCACCTGGCATACTTCATCATCTCATTACTCCTGAACTGCACACCATTGTCACTTATGATCACCTAGGGATAACCTTCCCTTCTAAAAACATGTTGCATGAACCTGATAACTTCCCCAGTCCCACATTATGCACCATTGATATAACTATCAAAAATCAATTTCCCTTGCCCAAATTACCATACAGACCCACATTGTCAATTGCAATTTGTTCCCATGGTTTTTCTGGCTTACGCATGAGAATGGGTTCAGATCTCTCCACCTTACAACATTTGTCTGAATTCTGACAAGGCCAACAACATCTCAAAAACCTCTCCACTTTAAAACCCACACTAGGCCACCTATATTAGGACCGAGCATTTCATTTGGTGCCAGTGGAACCTGGATGCCCCTGATGCGCCCTCTCAAATTAACCCTTCCCTAAGACTCTCCAGCGGTATCAACTTGTCTCCCCTCAGCAACCACTCTTTCTCAATAGAACACTCATCCTTAACCTCCCAAAATGGAAGACATCTCTCGTCTACCAATCTCTTATTAGGCCAATCTTTCACTGTATACTCTATGACCTTGCACAAACCCTCATCATCCTGCATCACCTGAATCCACTTTTTCTGTAGGAATCACCTCCAAAACTACTGCAACAGCCTCCACTTCTTCAACCTGCCCAACTTCCTCAACACTAAGAGGCAATCTAGAAAGAAAATTGGCAACCAGATTCTTGTTCCCAGACACATACTTAACTTCAAAATGATAGGGCCTCATTACAACTCAGGCGTTAAGGGTCAACGCCGTGGTTAACCCTTAACGCCTGATTCCGATTTTAACCGCTGCTTCTAGCAGCCGTTAAAATCCATGGCGCTAAACCGCCTTGGTGCTAATTACGCCACCGTAATTTACGGTGGCGTAATTAGCGCCTTCCCCACTCCCATTATGCCCTATGGGGCAAAAATGGGAATGGGGAAGGGTAAAATAGGAAATGGGGATTTACCGCCCCACTCACCTTGGAATGGGGCGGTAAATCCGCCATCCACCATGGTGTAAACATAGTTTACACCATGGTGGTAAAGTTGGCGTACTTACCGCCTGGGTCGTAATGACCCCCATAATCTTGTAAACTCAAACTCAACCTAGCAAGTCTCTGTGTTGCTCTGCACATACCTCGCACAGGAAAAACCTCTACCAAAGATAAATGATTGGTAAAGACCATAAATGTATTCCCCCACACATATTTCGTGAAGTAGTTTATTGCCAACAATTCCCTCTCAGTTACAGAGTATCTACTCACTACTTCAGTCACTGCCCTAGACGCATGGCAGATGATTCTTCCACTCCCATTCTCCTTCACTTGGGATAAGACCGCTCCTAATCCAACCCCACTTGTATCAACAGTGAGTTTGGTTTGGTTTCCAATCACAAATCCTCCCAGATTCATTGACTCACACAAACTATTCCTGATGCATTCCGCTGACTTCATGCACTCTGCATCCCACTCAAATGTAACCTACTTTTTTAGTAACTTCCTCATAGGTTCTTTTAAACTTTCAAAATTCCACACAAACTTGTTATGAAATTCACAAAGTCCCAAAAATGATCTAATCTCCTCTTTACTCGTGGGATCCGGTGCCTTTTTGATGGATCTCACGGCATCGACCTTGGGCCTACAACCCCTCCCACTGACCACATGGCCCAAGTACTCCCCTCATGCTCCTTAAACTTACACTTACTCTTTTCCACCTTCAAACCCTTCTCATTCAATCTCAACAACACTTTCTGCAATCTTTCGTCATGCTCACATTCCCCCTTTGCAAAAACTATAATAATAATGTCCCCTTTAGTCCTTTCAGCACTTGAGTCATGACCCTTTGGAATACCACAGCAGCAGAAGTTAAACTGAATGGCATTCTCTTATAGCGGTACAAGCCGAAAAGCATAATGAAGGCAGTTAAATCTCTGCAATCTTCTGTGAGACTGATCTGATGGTATGCATTGGACAAATCTAGCCTTCGTAAATACATCCGCTCCTTCAATGCAGTTCAACATCTCCGATATTATAGGCAACGGATATTTGTCCACCAATATATTCTTATTTAAATCCCTGAGATCTACACAAATTCTCAGCTTCCTGTTCTTCTTTACAGCAACAACAATGGGGCTCACCCATTGAGACGTTTCAATCCTTTCTATGACTTCTTCCTTCTCAGTCTATTCAGTTCATGTTCTATCCTTTCCACCAAGGCAAACGGAATCGGTCTGGCTTTAGTATGCGCAACTGAATTTTCCCCAGGTTTTAAAACTATCTTATGAGCATAATTCTTTAACAACCCTAACTCCTGCTGAAACACATCACCAGGTTCCTTTTTCCAACTCTTTTCCATGCATGGACTGTTGGTCTTCACCAACAGCACCGGCTCTTCTTCGCACAGATCCAATCTTGTCTTTACCGCAGCTTGATCTCTCCAGTCAAGAACATTCACACCCTTCCCCGCGATGTAAACTTTAATTTCTGCTTGACAACCTTTGAACTGCACAATACTTTTGAACCCACTTGTGATGTGAATCCTGGAACACTTGAATCCTCCAGGATTCTTAATGCCCGATGGATGAACCTTTGCTTTCAAACCATTGTATCTTAAATTCTCCCATGTTTTGTCTGTAATTATGGTGTGCGGGGAACAACTATCCACCATGAATGATAGCTTCCAATTCTCTATTAAAATTTCACATCTGGGGCATTTCAATTCTCCACCAGCTGGAACACGAACCACTACCACAAGTCCTTGCTATGAATCTGTATTTTCTTGTACAACCAACACCTTTTTCTTATTCCTATAGACCACTGCAAAATGCCCTCTCATTCTACAAATGGCACATGTCTGATTAATGGCCAGACAGTGGGCCTCATTATAACTCACCCGGTATGGAAACAACGGTGGCGGTGAACCCGCTGCCACCGTTGTTTCCATGCCGGGCCATCACAACTCCTGCAGGCGGAGGCGTCAAACCCGCCAGGTCTGACCTGGCGGGTTTAACACCGCCCGCCTGCAGGCGGACGAGGAAACACCTCCACCATCATGAGATGGTGCTGGTGTTTCCATGATCCCCATCCCCATTGAGTCCGCTGGGACTCAATGAGAATGGGGTTTAACACCATTCCGCCTCCGGAATTCCCGGGACACCGGGGTTGTAATGCCCCGGTAATTCCAGGAGTCACGGAGGTGGAATGGTAATACGAGTCCGGCAGTAACCAGGCGGTTTTACCGCCTCAGTTACCGCCAGACTCATAATGAGGCCCAGTTTCTTGAATTGGCATAATGTCCTGCTTTGCCACACTTAAAGCACTTATCTTTATCTCTGCCCTCACTCTTGAACCAAGTGTTGTTCATGCCCCTCTTGTTTTCTCTACAATCCTGATTTTTCAGTTTATAAAGTGATCCACTTGCTTCATCAGTCTCTTCTTTATGCCTTTTATTCCTCACGACACTCACAGTGGAATGTTCTCCAGACTCTTAAGCTGGGTAGGTTTGACTCTGACTAACAGTTTGGGCTTGTATAACTTCCATCTTCATATTCTTAATTTCCTTCGAAAAGAGTTGCTTGTGCTCAACCTCTTCGCAATTGCCACAGCCTCTGACAATGAGGGGGCACAGCCTGTCCTAAATCAAGGGATCTTTGGTGTGGAAGATAACATGATCTCTAATCAGTTCATCCAGCATGATGCCTGCATCAAAACGGCAAATGTGAGCTAGCTTCTTTAGGGTCGATGCGTACTCCTCTACCGTTTCATCCTCTTTCTCCGACCTAGTATAGAAGTTGTATCTATTACACCTCTGCTGCATAATATTTATCCAATTGCCTTAAAGCCTGTTCATATTCATCTATGTCACCAGCTTCATCCCCTGTCAATTCCGACAATTCCCTATATTTGCGCTGGCCTTTGAGCCCTAACGCATGCAATAACAGCTTCTTCTTCTGTGGAGACAATCAATCCTGTTCAACAGTGTTTATATAGTTTTTCCAATATTCCCTCTATTCTGCTGACCAGGATTTGGCAAAACACTTTCTGGAGGGTGCACTGTTATTCCTTGCATTCCTTACGACAATTTCCTCACGAAGTTGAGAAGAAAAAAGAAATGTCTTGACACTTCCCTCTAGCACTGTGTTGCTTGTGGTAAAACATTCATGTCTTATTTTTTTTGTGTTTTTTATTAACATTTTTATTTTCATGTACTGTGAAGAAGACGAATTTCAAGATGAATGCCTGGCCTCTGCTTTTAATATATTCAAAATGACGGCATGTTTTCTGACATTTTAGGTCCTTTCTTCTAATCTTTCCCTGAATGTCGTATCTGTACTTCAGTAGAGGGATACTTTGCTTGCACCCCCAGCAAACACTTAAAAACTCCTAATTGCCGCTTTTGCTTTAATGCACATAACACTACGCCTTACTTGGACTCCACTTGTTTCAGGATCAGCAGGAGGGAGCTTCCAACAACACCAGCCTGGTGAGCCTGTTGCGCGGGTCCAGTAATGGTCATTGTCCTCGTCAGCAAATGTAGTATTCTGCCTCAAGTTACACACGGAGCCAGTGGTAAGATTTATGCTCCTTTAATTTTTGAGCCAACGATCCTGCGCTCCCTCCGCCATCCACCATCAACCGTCTCTCCTCGAGCCCCTCTACACTCATTCCATCACGTCACACATTCCATATCACACGCACTCCACATTCTAACATAACACTCACACCGGAGCAGAGTGCAGGTAATGAACAAGGACACTAAAGTCTGCAAGCGCAGAGTCCAGCTAACACTCAGGTCAGAGTGTTCTTTCTGCAGAGCTTCTCTAGCAGCGCTGCCTATATAGAGCAAAATGTGCCCTGGGGCTATGTCCCTGGCTTTTGTGTCCATCAAAAGGCCAGCCTTTACTGACAACTACTTAGAAACTAGGTGCTTTGCTTCCTGCTTCTTCCTGCTTCTTTTGTTGTATTGTTTTCCCCTCCTTTGAAGAAAGGCGGGAACACACTGTAGTGGGAAAGGCTGACACCCCTTGTCATTTAGCAATTTTTGGCTGTCTGGTTCCCCTCCCTCCCCCTGTCATGCTTTCTTTTTATGATGCTTGTGAGCAGGAGGACTGACAGGGGGAGGGGGGCAAAACCAGAGAGGAGGCACGGCTTATGGCTGCCCTGTCTCCTGGTCCCTTTTTGGCCGCTCCCAAGCTTACAGTCCTATGCACCTTAGATACATGGGGGTGCCCCCTCATTCTGCAGCATTCGTCAGCTTCTCTGTTCAGCCCAGAGCCATAATCGTGTTCTGCAGACAAGCAGCACTCACCAGAGTGGCCGGGAGAATAAAGGGTGTCTTTCCAGCTCATCAGGGCCTAGCAGTGTTCAATGCAACCTCTCTGTAAGAAGCAGAGCCTTCTGGGTGCTGCTTCGTGGAGCAGCTTGTTTTTATCTGCTGGAAAGGCAGCACGTTCGTGGTCAGCACTTCAACGGCAGTAGGGGGAAGGCAGCCACATAGGCAGAGATTTCCCAGTTTAACACAGGTCCTCTGTTGCCTAAGCCACTGCAGGAAAAGGCCATACGCTCATCGCAGGGAGCGGATCAACACAGCCTCTGCTGTGAAAAGGGAGCTGAGCTCTGAGGAAGTAGGAGCAAAAGCGCAGGCTTCGCAGAGTGGGTTCACAGGCACGGCCTCAGCAGACCACGGGGAGCAGAGCATCTCTGAAGTAGGAGCAAAAAGCAGGGAGAAAGTCTGACACAATGCTGAAAGAACTTTGATTCTAAAAACAGCAAGTTCAGTACCACAAGCAGGCTAACATTTTGGGTTGGTGGAGAAGCAAGCCAACCCACATGCTTGTCGGGAACGGAGGAAGGAGAGGAATTAGAAGTGTCAGACGAAGGGGAAACATTGCAGCCCAAAACAAGAGACGCACAGAAGACAGTAGCACACCATCAACTGGTTCTGGAGGAGGAAACAGAAGAAAGGAAAATAAGGTACTGATCAAGGGGAATTGGAACGCGGTTTGGAAGAGCTTCTATGCTCGCACAGAAGGGGGCTAGGGAAAGGAGCAAGCACTAACAACGGGTTTTGAACAAAAACACCTGTCTGTGAAATAAGAGTAGGAAAGCAAAATGGCCCAGTGAAGGGTGTCACTGTGATACCAGCATGGCTAAGGTTTGAAATTCCTGGTAAGGGAGAAGTTAAATTAAAGATGTGTAGGTACTTTGCTGTCGCCCTGAAACAAATGTCACACCAAAGCAATACCACCTAGCTGCAAAAAAAAGCTCGTTCAAACAGACCTGATAGGAGCAGACTGTGGGCCTCATTACACGGATGGCGGTGGACCAAGGTGCTAAGAGCACCTTGGTCCATGCCGGTAGCACCTTGGTCCATGCCGGTAAAATACTGGCACCGCCTTGGTGGAAAGGGGAATTACCGCCCTATTCCAAGGTTGGCAGGGCGGTAATTCCCCATTCCCATTTTTCCCCCATAGGGCTCTATGGGAATGGGGAAGGCGCTAATTACGGTGACGCAAATTGCGGTACCGTAATTAGCTCCCTGGTCCCTTTGCGGGTTGGTTTTTAACGCCTGCAAAAAGCAGGCGTTAAATTCTCCAACCCGCAAAGGGACCTCGTAGTAAGGCGGTAAGGGTTTACCGGTACCGGTAAAATACCGGCACCGGTAAACCCTTACCCCCTACCGTGTAATGAGGCCCTGTGTCTTTGGTCAGCTGTGTCGCATAGATTAGAGGATTAGAGGAGGACCTGGCTCATCAACTCCATATAATTGTTAACACTTGTGGTCAACACAAGTGGAAGTGATATAATGTGCAACGTTACCACTAATTATAGAAACTTGAGTAATGGGGAAAGCAGATTCTATTGTGGTGAGGCGGAAGCTTTCCCCACAATCTTGGAATTTGGGGTACCCCAGGGGGAATGTATTTCACCGTGCCTATATGACATCTTTACGGCTCCCTTCTTTGCGCTTCTAGTGCAAAATGGGATAGCATTTATGAACTACGCTGATGACACTCAGTGTGTCATCCCACTCACAGGTACTCATGATAAAGATGAATTCCATCTTAATAAAGTATACAAACTCATTGAAAACTGGATGGTACAGAATGCCCTTGCTCTGAATAGAGATAAAACTGAGCTCTTGGTCGTGGGCAGCCTAATATGGTCAGGAAACTGGGACCTGTGTATGAGAGCTTTTCTATGAAGAACACCAGAATTGCTGTTCAAAAGAAGTTTGAAATGCTGGACGTCTTCGTGACCAACATTTTAACATGAAATCTCATGTCAGCTCTCTTGTCTCGTCCTCTGCTTATTATAGCAAGCTCCTGACCCATCAACAACCTTTTATTACACAATCTAATGCTGAGACCATTGCAAGGGATATAGTGGGTGCCAAAATTGACTACTGCTGAAGTCTACTTTGTGGTATTAACAAAGGGAACTGTAATCGATTACATGTCATAGAGAATAGCGCAGTACGAGTGGTTACTGGTATTGCTTTGAAAGACCATGGGCCTCATTACGAATCCAGCGGTAGCCGTGACGGAAAAACCGGCAGGCTGCCGGCGGACCTGTAATACCATTCCGTCCCCGGGATTGCTGGAATCACTGGGGCATTACAATCCCGGTGACCCCGGAGGTGGAATTTTGTAAATCCCCATTCCCATGGAGTCCTATAGGACCATGGAAACACCGGTTCCGTCCATGACAGAGCTGGTGTTTCCATGTCCACCTGCAGGCGGGTGGTGTTAAACCCGCCAGGTCAGACCTGGCGGGAGTGACATCTCCTGCCTGCAGGACTCTGAATCATCTGATCCGGAAAGAACGGTGGCAGCGGTTTTACCGCTACTGTTCTTTCCAGACCGGCAGGGTCGTAATGAGGCCCCATGTCTCTGAGGCAAGATGAGGTTTGCACTGGCTCCCAGTTGAGTCAAGGTTATTATGTCGTCTGTTGCTAATTATACATAAATATCGACTGGGCAAGATGCTCTCCCACTTACAGGACGTGCTCAAAGAAAAAAAACGTGAAATCCCTCAAGTCCAGTTGTAACATCACCAAAGCCAAAAATGGAATGCGGCTCCAAGAGCTTAGAATGGGCTTCCCCTTGTTCTCAGGGACTTAAAGTCTACTGAACTTTTTAGGAAGAAATTAAAAACTTTGTTATTCAATTGAATCTGCTCTTTCTTCTGAATCCCTGGGTCTAGTGTGTACTATATTCACCTTATTTGTTGTCACTCTTCTTGTTGTTCTGGTGCCCTTAAGCCTACGGGTCCATGGTTTGTGAGGTATAAATTATTTAAGTAAAGTAAACTAAAGGTTGCCGTCCTCAGACCATGAAATTGCATCTATTTCTCCCCTCCTATTTCAACGTTCCGCTTCCAAGAAGTTGTATTTATTTGTTTTTTGGGTATTTATAATGCGCACATACAGCAAATGGTGTTGATTGATTATTTATAATCTGCCTGTACACAATTTGTTTTGAGGCGCAACAAGACAAAAGGGTAGTGGGAGGGAGGAAACAAAAACAAAAAAAGATCCTACTAGGCCTTGTGACATTCGGAACGTGCAAATGCAATAAGAGAAGTGCACAGAAGAAGGGAAGGGGGAAGTGCCAGTCGGGGCGGAAGGGCCAGTGAGGAAGCAGGTGCAGGGGAGGCCAGGTGGACAGGGCCGGGGGAAACCAGAGAGTGCAGGGGAAGGAAGGTCCACAAGCTAAGTGCAAGGAAAGGGGCTGGAAGGCTACATGGATGCAGGCCCAGCCAGGTAAGTGCAGGGGAGGGGCCCGCAAGGGCAGTACAAGTTGTGGGGGTGGGGTAGAGATCCGGGGGGAACAAGTGCAGGGGTAGACTGGAATGGGGGGACTTGGTGCCCAGAAGACTGAAGGAACCAGGGAACCATTCACATAGCAGACATCAGCAGGGCAGGGGGAGAGGGAAGGAAGAAGAGAAAAGGAAGGTCTTGAGAAGCTTGAGAAGCTTCCGGAACTTAAGGAGATCCGGCTCAAGTCTGAGAGGGGTAGGCGGGCCGTTCCAGAGGGAGACACCTGCAGAGGAGAAAGATCTACCCCCCACTCTCTGCTCAGAAAAACATCTGCTCTAGCAGGGCTGTATTTAGGCAGAGAGAGTTAGATGTAGAGGGTTACTAGGCCCCAGAAAGCCTTCTGGATGATGCAGAGGGTCTTGAATTTGACCCTTGCAGCAACCGGGAGTCAGTGGAGAGATTTTAGGGCTGGAGAGATGCAGTCCCTGGGCTGGAGGCCAGCCTGGAGAGGACCAGAGATCTGGAGACAATGGACCTCATTACGCGTTTGACCCAAAATCGGCGGTAAATCTGCTGTGCCAGAATTAGTGTTACCGCTGTGTGGAACAGAGGAATTACTGCCATATTACAACCTGGTGGGTGCACACACACACCATTGGCAGTAACTGTAATTCTGCCCAGCAGAGTAACCACTGATCAACCCGTGTGACGACGAAGATCAACCAATTTATTACCGTTACCGGCCAAACTTTCAGTGGAAAACTGCCAGAAGAAATCCATCATCGCAGGGAAAGGAAGCAATGCAGCAGCCATTTTGAGAAAAGCAATCCACTCAAAATCACCATAAGGGATTGCCATCCAAGCCTATAACATACTCAGAAAATGTCCTCAGGCAAAGTTAAAGGGAAGGTGAAAGAAATGCAGAAATAAGGGTTAAAATTCAGTGAGCAGTAGCTCACTGTGCTGACTGAGGAGGTGGTGGCCAAGGCTGATGAGCTGTATGGGCCAGCCCACAAACAGATTTCCCCCCAGCGCAAGATGGCCACATGGACCAGGGTAAGGGACAAGGTGGCTGCTGTCGAATACAACCCATGGGACATGGATGAGATACATAAGCGGTGGAACGGCTGCAGGGATACAGCTGCCAAAGTCGGAGGCAATGTGACCGCAGTAAAGCTCATGCCGTGGGAAGAGAGGGTCAAAAGCATCCTCCACATGGAGGGCCAGGAGGCTGTGGGCACTGCAGATCCAGAAGTCAGCTGCCACGAAGATCCTGGTGAGTACATGAGTAAGTGGATCATGTCCCACATGCACAATAACCCCAATGAAATGGGAGCAGGCACACCTGCAGTCACCTTGCCAATGCCAGAACAAGTGAAACACCTATGTACAGTGCAATGATTGGCACGTCATGTGTGAACCCCATCCAAGACTCACCATTAGCAAGGATGTGGGCCACATGAAGGACAGACACAACCACCATGGCACCGTAAGCCCCATGGACAATCACCCATGTACAAGGTATACAGCAGTCATCTCATTGAAACATGTCCGACACCATCGTAACATGACATCTGCCAATGACCCGCCACACACTACACAAATGGTATACATGCAACAGCTGCAGATGTCGGGTGACACACCCATGAAACACTACAAAGCACTGGCGGGAAGGCCTCAGCAAAGAGTGCCTCCCAATCAAAGTCACACTAGCACTACCATGGCGAGCAGGGCATGTGACAGGAGAAGACATCAAGCTCGCAACAATGCACCAGCCCTCCATTGGCACACATTCCCTTGCACAGTCAGTAAGTACATGCCAACCTGGTCCAAGCAAGGCCCACATACACAACACGTGACATACATACAGCAACATTACATCACTTATGTCACTTGTGTGTCACTTGGAACACACTGCACAATGCGTACACTAAATCTGAGCACACCCTACAACCAACCAACAAGTCACATTGATGCACTGTTTACTTTCTCCTGACAGTCATGCAAGCCACACATGACCCCATGGAGGACACCTGTGGAACTGGCACACATGGAGAACCAAGTGCAGGGAATGTTGCAAGGCTTGCCACACCCATTGAGGAGATACCCCAGAAGGATACCACCAGGAAGCCCTATTCCAAGGCCGATGCAGCTCTCAGCTCTGGGGATACTGGTACTCCAGCCTTCAGTCGTGTCAGTGGAAGGGGAATCCTGGCTCCACCTCCCCAACCGCCTCTGTGAGTGAGATGTCCCAGAGGTCATCCCCCTGTATGGTAACTCGCCCATGCAGTCCTCTCCCTCCCACCTTGCCTTCCTGCAGTGCCCTCAATTGGCCCAACACTGAGGGCAATGTTCCACAGGCAGACGGCGGTGACATACGGGGTGAGCAGACGTCGAGCCATCAGGAAAGGCACCACCATCCATCACCAAGGCCAATGCAACAACCAGCCAGGGATGAAATTTGGGAGGGGCTCGGGCAGACGGTTGGTGTGGAACACAATTGAGCGACTGGTGGTGCGCCAAAAAATATATGCACGTGCACTGCATGAGGTGGTGCTCAATGCCTCCAGCAGGATGTCCAGTGCCCTGGACGGACTGTTGGCGTGCTGCCTCAGGGACTGCAACCACCACCCTCATTAACAGAAGGGTACGTGAGTTGTGTGCCCAAATGTCAGCCACCAACAAAAACATCTCTCGGGCCATCACCCTCACCCTGCAGCATGGCCGGGCAGTGAACCGGGCAGTTCCATGTCAGAAACCCCTACAGAGAGATGTGTGGCGAGCCCGCCACCATGGCGGTCTTGCCGCCACACCTTACGTGATGGTACTCCCACATCAATGGGATGCAAGAGAAGGTGGTAATCGACGCGTGTCACACTGAATGCAGGTGCATCGCTAGTTCCCGGGGATCTGTGATCCAGGTGGCCAGGACACGGCTATCGCTTTTGGATCCAGTTCCCGGGGGTGGACCAGTGTGGGAGGATCACCTGGGTGAGGGGTCTTTAGGGAGTGGAAGTGCGACACCGGAGGGCAAAGCGCGATATCCCCTTGCCTGTAACACCTTTACCCCATCCTATTAGGTAGGATACTTAGGAACTCAAACCCCCGCCCTTTTCTGACATTAACACTTTCTTGCGGACAGCTCACTGTGAGAGAAAATGGACTAACATGCGAGCCATATACCTAACTTGTCCCAATACAATGGTCAGGCAGGGTCTGGCAATTACTGATCATTACACATACCTGACTTCCATCACACTTCCCCACATGGATAAAAGGTGGAGCACAAAAGTACACCCTCAGTGAGGCAAAGCACACAAGGAAGCAGTAGTTCCAAGATAGCAGTTTAATACAAGGTGAAAGATGGCAAGAACGAAGAGGATTGCAAGGGGGGAGTGGCCTTGACCTTTTCAATGAAAGACTGTTACTTTCAAGAACCTTCCAGAATAGGAACCGTAAGACCAGGAATAAAGGCTGAAGAATACTGCATTGTGTGTCAGAGGTATCCGGGGCTCTCCCGCGTCATTACTCAAGGCGGGGAGAATCGTGTGCTCCCGTGATATGTCCTTAGTTCCTACAACAAAGCAGTGCCATTGAAGTCAGCACAACCGTTGAGTTGGGGAGACTGATACCAAGAAAGTCAGTGTTGATGCCAAGTTTGGAAGCAGCAACATTTTATAGTGAAAACTGAAGAGAACAGTGTATGAAGAGTTATGTGGCAAGTGACGCGAAGATCATTAAATAGCAGATGAGCAATTGAACTTTGAAGCCAAGATACGATACCATAGACAGAGTGGTCCGGTACCACGTGGGTGCTCTTTCGAAAGTCTCTGTTAGGTATCCAGCTGAAAAGTGGCAACCTAATAGAGTTCTTCAGAAGCAGCATTCTTCAGAAGCAGCAGCCAGGTGGCGAGGGCAGGAGCCCCCACCTACCTCCAAGCACCGAAGGACCCAAGCAGCCTCAGGCCTCTGCTGCAACTTGATGACCCTTCGCAGCTGATCTCCCGATGCCTGCGATGAGAAGCACTCACATACAGTGAGATCCGCATTTAATCGATACCCCTGGTGAGATCTACATTCCATCTACGAGTTCACCCATATCCACGGCCATGTTTCACCTAGGCAGCCCAGTTTCCGCGCCTGCACGCGCTCTGACACTGTTTTTCAAAAACAAAATGTCAGGTGCAACGCGACCCCATAGCAAGGCTTAGCGTCTCCCTGGTTGCTAAGCAACCATTTACAAATTGCCCCGTATCCGCCTGCAGGCGGAAGAGCCGGCCTTACCAAAGGCCACCTAAGGCCTTGTTTGACCTGTTCGCCGGTGGGCGCCGAAGAGCCTATCCAGGTCCCTACACAATTATATGCATTGTACTACGGCAAGACGTCTCCAGTGTCTCCAGTTTCGAGCAACCGTAAGTGTTGCAATCTCTCCTTTACCTCCAAACACAGCATACACACAAGTGTGGGCCAAGGAGCACGCCTGCACACCTCTACTGCCACGAGCTTGCTAGCTCAACTTCCTCTCACATACCAGGGACGACCCAGGATTACTGGCACCCCCCAGACAACCCTATAACCCATGACTATATATATATTACACGTGCCTGCACCAAATGGAATTCGCATGGAGCAACCCAACCTTATGCCAAACGAACTAGACTTGCATTAGCCCTATGTTATTTGAATTGTGTTAGCCTGTACCACTCGAACTAGCCACTGTGTCATTCGAACTGTGCAGTTTGAACGAACATGATCTTGCCGCCTTGTGCACCCGCCTATTCTCTGAGAACTTGCATTAGCCTATTCTATGACTACTTGCATTAGCCCATTCTATGACTACTTGCATTAGCCTATTCTGTAACAACTTGCATTAGCCTATTTTGTGACAACTTGCTTTAGCCTATCCTGTGACAACTTGCATTAGCCTATTTTGTGATAATTTGCATTAGCCTATTTTGTAATAATTTGCATTAGCCTATTCTGTGACTACTTGAACCAGCCTATTCTGTGACAACTTGCATTAGCCTATCCCGTGACAACTTGCATTAGCCTATTTTGTGATCATTTGCATTAGCCTATTCTGTGACTACTTGAACCAGCCAATTCCGTGACAACTTGCATTAGCCTATTTTGTGATAACTTGTATTAGCCTATTCTGTGACAAAATAATTTATCGTGTCCTTTGGATTACGACCTTACAGATCCAATACCTAAAATGTGCATATTAAGGAGCCCTTTGCTCTCCTCTACTATATTAATAGCCTTAGCTTGTATATATACTACTCCCTCAGCTCTCCACCTCCATATTACTCTTAACCCCACAATGGCTCAGTCCATGACCCATACAAATAGCCTGACCCATATTCAATGGTCAGTTAAACCTAACACTGTACCCCAGCGGTCCCCCTTGTACGAATCCCAACCTTGCAACACTACTGCTAGAAATGAAAGACTCTGTGCAAGACTAGCCAAATTATATGAACCTCTAGCAAGAACTCTCGCCAGTCCTAATAGTAGGACAACTAACTTAGATACTAAAATCCTCAATATCAGTAAAAAATTCCACCACAGCCCTCGGCCAGCTTACGAGTCATTCAATCATTCCACTTCCAAGACCCAAAACATAGAAGTCTCACCCTCTCTAGTACCCACCAACCCAGACATCAAGGGTGCTTTAATAAATGCCAGATCGCTGGTCGCACATGCAACTGAGATATCTGACATTATCCAGTCAGAATACCTCAACTTCCTAGCAATCACTGAATCATAGCTACATGCCACCACAGGCCCAACCCTCTCTCTGGCCATCCCTAATGGCTACACCATTTTAAGAGCTGACAGAAACGAAGCACGAGGAGGTGGTATTGCCTTTATCGTTCAATCTAATCTACCTATCAGACTAGTACCCCCCCTACTCGACATCAAATCATGTGAAAATCTCACAGCTAAACTCACTATCAACAATTCCCAGACTCTTACGATCCACCTGATTTACAGACTTCCAGGCCACATTGGAAGCTTTGAGGAAGATATCTCCAACATCTTATCTAATAACTTAAATTCCTCTCAAGTCCTCCTATTAGGGGACATGAACCTAGGCTATAATGACCCTAAAGACACACACGCATCTAGCGTGGCTAATATCTTAACTGAATTAGGCCTTACTCAGAAAGTGATTCACCCTACTCACAACAAAGGAAGAACACTCGACTGGGTGGCAAATAACAATTGCAACGCCTCAATATCCTCCATATCCCCCCATATCTGAACAGACCACCACCTTGTATACTTTTCCTCAGCAACTGTAAAACCCATTACTACTACTTTATCACTAGCTCCACCCATACCTACAAGGAATAAAAAGAATATTACCTTTGACAACTAACTCCCACTCATTCTCCCTACGCTTAATGCGCTCTCTGAATTTTTGGGGCCTGATGCACTGGTTAAGGAATACAATCAAGTTATGGCCATGTCACTCGACTCAATAGCGCCACTTACAATGAGACAAAGTAAACCTAAAGCCCACCGCAACTCATGGTACACACCATACCTGTAAAGACTACGAATAAAAAAAAAGTCAATATGAGGCATCCTGGAGATCACTACCATCTAAGGAAAACAAGACTAACCTCAGCAATATTACTGGTCTCTTTTAAAGGTAAATACTTTTAGCTAAAAGTGAAACTTATCATTCAAGAATATCACAAGCCAAATCAAGCATGAAGGACCTCTTTGTTATCCTAAAAGAGCTAGAAGCCCCTATTCCTGTGCCAGATGACTGCATAAAAGATAAACCATGGTGCTCCAATATAGAGCAAGCACTAGCCAATAAAGGTACTACCCTACAAATAAAAATTGCCAAGAAAAAAGCTTCTCTAACCAGTACCACTCCCCCTAAAACTTCCAAGGCACAACCCAACAACACTGCTGACCCCCTCCGCTTTAGGTTTTCTAAAGTCCCCATAACTGAAACTGAAAAAAATTATCTTATCACTCAAACCCTCTAACTGTCAGCGTGATCAATGCCCTGCCCAACTCATAAAGGATGCAGCCAGAGATCTGGCCCCTTATATCACGAAACGTATTAATACCTCATTCTCTTCATGCACAATCCCATCCAACCTTAAAGAATCTTGGGTGCTCCCACTACTTACAAACCAGACCCTGGACCCATCTGTACCCACCAACTACTGACCGATTACAACAGTGTCTTCTAAAAATGATAGACAAGATGGCCTATTCACAAATACAAAAACACCTGGAATCCAACCTCTTACTTGGATCACGCCAATCTGGTTTTCAGCATCAGCATGGGACTGAAATAGCCCTAATAGATTTGAAGGCACAGATGGACGAACTCAGGGATAAAGGGAACTCAGCACTTCTTCTTCTCCTGGACCTATAGGCTGCATTCAACCTTGTGGACCACGGGGTCCTATGCAGTCATCTGGACTCTGCCGCTAATTTTTCAGCAGAAGCCATAGCATGGAGACAATCCTTTCTAAGTAATCGGACTATGAGAGTCTTTTCTCCCATTGCTGCTGCATACCCCATCCCCAACACTTGCGGAGTGCCTCAGGGATCCTGCGTCTCACCTACTCTATATAACATCTTCACAAAGCCCCTTTTCGATGATCTGGATCATCTTGGTATCACCTACACTAACTATGCAGATGATACTCAGATCCTCCTACCACTTACTGGTGATTTTGACAAGGATTTGGCCTTGGTGAATAGGGTATATATCATCATCCAGGCATGGATGGCCACCCACGGACTATGCCTGAATGATGACAAGACTGAGATCATTATCCTGGGCACAACCTCAACACTTAAAAAATTGAGCCCCAAATACTCTGCCTTTAATATTGACAACAACATTATCACTGTAGCTAAGGAGGTGAAAACCTTGGGTTTCTACCTGGACTCTACCCTATCTTTCAACAAGCAGGTCAATGCCATGGCCTCGGCCACGGCATACACTTGTAAACTGATCAGAGCAGGTAAACCTTTCTTGTGTAACAAAAGTTGTATTACCCTGGTTAGAGCGCTCATTTTGTCAAAGTTAGCCTATTGCAACGCGCTGTACATGGGGGCTAACAAACAAACTATTAAGAAAATTAAATTCCTCCAGAATAATGCCCTTACAGCAGCACTTGAAATTGCTAGGAGAGAACATACCTCCAAGATTAGAAGATCTAATAATTGGCTATCAACACTTGACAAAATGAAACTAAAAGTCGCGTCACTCACAAATAAATGCCTGAACAACGTGGCACCTTGCTATCAGACAGAAAGACTCACCAGGAAATTGTCTACAAGAACTACCAGATCACCCTACATTAACTGCCTCCTAGACCCAAGATTTAAGCTGTCTAGAGTGGGGGGTTGTAGCTTCCCAGTCAAGGCAGCCCAATTCTGGAACTCTTTACCCCCTCTAATAAGAGCAGATCAATCTTACCAAATTTCTGCCAGAACCCTATAAGATGGTTCAAAGACCTAGATACGCAAGGCCTACCCCTGATACCTAGAACTGACCCTCCATGTTCCCATGTAAAATAACTTAGTTAGAGTGTCTACCTGCCTAGATTTCAAATTTTCATTAGTCATATTCCTGACAGTCCATTGTATTTATCCCTATCTTTGACTATGCCATGCCTATGCTTCCACCTGATCTTTCTGCTTGTACACAGCCTCCATTTTGTATTACTCTCATGTATTGTATTACCTTGATGTGTAGCTAAGATGCAAGTTATCTTATGCTATGCGCCCTGATACCCGTGGGTCCGGTGCTCAATACAAATAATAAAACAAACAAACAAACAAATATGAAAAGTGATAAAGAATTGTCACATTGAAGTGGTCCTGCAAAGGGTCAGGCAAAACCCTGTGCACATTTGAAATTCTTTGATAATTGAGAAAAAGTTATATGCAGTTGATCTGAGCCCGACTGAGGGGGAGCCGAGATCTGAGCCCGGTTGAGGGGGATCCGAATCTGAGCCTGGCTGAGGGGCATCGGGGGTGAACAAAGACACACGAAATTGAAAGCATTGTGATAAGAGAAGGATTTTAGCCCGGATGAGGGAGATCCAAGGTGAAGAACATTGGGCCTCATTAGGACCCAGGCGGTAAGGGGTTTACGGCGGCGTAAACAGCGCCGACCCTTACCGCCTGATTCCGAGGCCCCTTAGCGCCATGGAGGTTTTAACACCTGCTTTTAGCAGGTGTTAAAATCCATGGCGCTAAGGGACCTTGTTGTTAATTACGCCACCGTAATTTACGGTGGCGTAATTAACGCCTTCCCCACTCCCATTATGCCCTATGGGGCAAAAATGGGAATGGGGAAGGGTAAATGGGTCAATGGGGACTTACCGCCCCACTCACCTCGGAATGGGGCGGTAAGTCCGCCAACCACCATGGCGTAAACATAGTGATGGCCCATTGTGTTGAAAGGATCTGAGCCGGCTGAGGGGGATCCGAGGTGAATAGTGGATTGCCTAAGAAATTGAGCATTTGTGAAGATCTGAAACAGGAAAAGAACTTATTGTTTATTTTGTTGTATCAGGCCCTCTGAATGAAGAGCATTTGAAAGACAAAGAGACTTGGACACTGAAGAACCTGTTGCTAATGATTGAACTGTATCCTCGTGCTACAGAAGCCAGAGACTGTGCTAAGCTTGAAGATCACTAGGACTGCGCTATTATTATTTGATGGTCTTAGTTTGCTCTCATCTGTAGAGTTAGGCTTAGATATGTATTTTTCAAATCCTTTTTAATTCAATAAACACCCTTGAACTGTGGTCACTTGTGTCTCTATTATTGTTGATACCATGCCTTCCTTACATGGTGGGTATCATGTTAGGCATGAGGGTGGCTGTGGGGGTCATGTTGGGATGTTTTGCACTTGTGCAATAAAAGGCAGTTAGCATGGAGCTATGCTTGTAACTCCCTGCAATTCCTAGTATACCTGCAAATACACAATGGTGAGCAGCATGTGTACATCGATGTGACCATCAATGGTTGCATTACAGATTTTGTCACACAAGCCATCCATACCTTCCTTACTCCTGCTCGCTGTCTGTCAGCCCTGCACCTGGGGGCATTGGGTATTTTTTGTCTCCTGGTGGTGGCATGTCCTCATCATAGGGCAGGGTGTCCTTTCACCTGAGCAAGATGTTGTGCAACATGCATCACCGACATACTATTGAATTGCCTGACATGTACTGGTCCAGTGTGTCAGGGGCTGATATATACAGGTTGGGAGGGCAGGTCCTGCATGTACAGTGCCTTGACTGGTCATGCGTTGTATGGTTGTTGTATTGTCCCTGCCTTCACATTGCATTCCGCTGGTGCTGCAGTATAATTTAGTGTGATGGCACTTGTACTCACCCAGTACCCAGGTCTGTTGCCCTCTGTGACTCGCCATGTGTGCGGGCAGTGCAGTGTGTTCAGCTGCTTGTCAGTTGGGGTACAGGGTGGGGCATTACCCAGGGAATGGGTGCTCGCATTGCGTGGTGTCTCCTGCTCCTACTACTGCTGCTCCTCCTCCTCCTCCTCTATGTATTGACCACAAGGTTGTCTGGGGCCAGAGCCTGCACTACATCCAACTCTCTCTTTCAAAATACCTTCGTTCTCGAGCCCTTCGCTCAGCTACCTCCAACTCTCTAAGGGCTAGACGCTTCTCCAGGCAGAGAGTTGGCGGGACATCTCTCTCCTCTGCAGGTGCTTCCCTCTGGAATGGCCTCCCTGGCCCTCTCAAACTTGAGCCGGACCACCTGAAGTTCCAGAAGCAGCTCAAAATGTTCTTCTCCTCTGCTTTCTCTCACTCCCTCCCCTGCTGACCTACCTGTCTGCTGTACTGAATGGTTGCTTGGCTACCCACAGAGTCTCACTGGGTACCAGGCTCTTTCTTGACACTCATCCTTGCACTGTCTCCGGGACTACCACACACTTAGGGGCTGTAACTGTAACGCTACAGTCCCTTGTTCTCCTTGCTCTACCCAGTGCTGCGCTGCCCTGGCTGCACTTACTCAGAGAATTGCTGCCCTGTTTTCCCCTCCCCTCTCCCTTGCACTTCCCCCTTCCACTTCTCATTCTCGCACTTTCACGATCTGAATGACACAAGGCCTAGTAAGATCATTTGTCTTGTCATCCCTCTGTCTTCCCTCCCTTTTCTTGTTGCGCCTAGAAACACTTGTGTAGAGGAGCGTTATAAATGGCTTATCAGATAATATCATGTATGGGACATATAGGCCGGGATTGAAATTAAAAGTCCAAAAGCAGTTCCTGGTATCCAGCAATAGCCAGTGATCAGGAACCAAGGCTGGGGTACGGGAGCTAGTATGTAGGGTCTCATTACGAGTTTGGCGGTAAGTGGTAAAGTTCAAATTAATTCTGTTACCACCAACTTTACCACTACGCCAAATTCTGAGTCACAGAAAATTGGCATTCATTCCACTGGTGGTATTACCTCTGGTGGAATTAGCTCCAGTGGAAAATCCGCCAACAGTTGGTGGATTTAGCACAGGGGCCAGTCCCTTCGGCGGAATTACCTCCCAAAGAAATCCACCCATTTCCGCTGAATTGCAAGTTGGGAATCGGCAGAATTACCTCCAAATATTTCAGGAAATACAGCCAAAAACACAGCGCACATACTTCCACCAAAAAAGGCAGAGGTAATAGGAGACAGGTGATTGAAATCAAGCCACAGGTGCACCAGATCACCTGAGGAGGAGTATTTAAGGGCCACACCTTCTCCAACACAGATCCAGACAACATTCAGCCACAGGCAGACGTCGATCACGGGCTCCACAATCCCCTACTCTACATCCAGCTACAGCAGTAAGCAAGACGCCCGCAGGGAAGGAGACATGCACCATAAAGGTGCAGGAGACACATGCTCCCGTGGTCACCCATAACACGAGTCGACCCCATCCCCATGGACACCGACGATCAGCCAATTACTGACTCCCTAAAGTTAGGACCGCCCGACCATCACAGGCCCTGATCCAGGCCGATTTCCAGAGTGCCATTGGAATCAGAACTGCCACCCCGACACCTGCTGAAGTTGGCATCGGTCCTACATTTCTGTGCCACGGGTGAATCCCAGCATATAGTTTGTACACTGTATGGGTTGTGACAGCTGCATTCGCTAAGGTGCTGGACCCAGTCATGGATGCGCTCATGAGGCATGTCCATCACCTAGGCGCAGATGCATCCAGCAAAGGCACGTTTCAACAACATTGCCCATTTCCCCAACACCATAGCAGCATTGGACTGCACACATGTGGCTTTGGTACCCCCCAAGGCAACTGAGTAGGCATACAGGGACAGGAAACAGTACCAATCAATGAATGTGCAAATGACATGTGACACAGACCTCACAAATCAGCCACAATACCCTGGGGCCACACATGATGCCATGATACTGAGGATCAGCACCTTGCCAGGGTTGATGTAGAGACACAGAGGACAGCTCACCTGGCTTGTGGGTAAGTAATAGGTAGACCTGATGCACAGGATCACTGTCACAGTCCTGGGGTACATAATGTGCAGAAAAGTGTAACAACTACAAGTCCAATGATGCAAAAACACAAGTGCACAGAACATACCTAGTACACTGACTGACCCACTCCGGTGGGCAGACATATCTCAAGTTACGACACAAGGGTATCCAACCATGCAAGGCAGCATAATGCATTCAGGCCATCCACCACACCCATGAAATAAATGTAATGGCCTGCACATGTTGTACTACAACACCATAACTGACAAGTGCTTTGCTGATGACATTACATTGATAAATACTTGATTACTGCTGAATCTTGCAATGTGACTGACTGCAAGTGTACCATGTTTGAAAAGTCACATCGGCCTCACACAGTCCATTCATGTCTTGCAGGTGATGCTGGCTCGCCGCAATTATCATGGCTGAGGACACCTGTGAGGGACCCTGGCACACTACAGGAGATAGCCTACAGTGAGGCACAGAGGAGGACAAGGTCATGCATTGAGCGCACATTTGGATTGCTGAAAGCCAAATTCAGGTGCCCTCACCACACAAGTGGTGCCCTCATGTACCAACCAGAGAAAGTAGGCAAAATAGTTTTTATTAGTGCAATGCTGCACAACGTATGCATACGAAGGCACATTGAAATGCCTCTAGATGAGGACCATTCACCCCCTCGCTCGGATGAGGATGATTTGGAAGGTGTAAACAGGTCAGCACAGGACATATGTTGGGATGTAATGGAAGGACAAATGGCTTTGACCATGCACTTATGCACCTCCGAGGACAATGATGAGTCAATGAATACATGACTTACCCGACCATAGCATAAACACCTTACAAGAAAAAAAGTTCGAACAGTGATTTATTCAGAACATGACATACCTTGATCCCCACCTCCACCACCAACCCCACACCCTGATCCCCAACTTCCCCACCCACCCCACACCCTGATCCCTAACTCGTCCACCCACCCCACATCCTGATCTCCAACTCCACAACCCACCCCACACCCTGATCCCCAACTCCGCCACCCACCTCATCTCAGCCTGCCTCTGCTCCATCCTGTTGAGATGGTCCCAGATGGCCTGCATTGTGGAGCCGAGCACTGGCTGGGGTGAATGGCCGCTGCCATGGTCGGCCTGGTGCAGTGGACGGGGTGAACTGTGACCTGGGTGAACTGTGACCTGCCTCAGCCTGCCCATTGAAGGAGGACTCATGTCAACCATGTGGATGATGCCGGTGACCATTTACTCCCAGGATGTGAACTGGAGTTGTTCAACTGTGCTGCCTCCAGTGGCAGCTGTCTCTCTGCATTGGATTACAATCAGGCTCAGTACCCTGGCCTTGAGGCCGTTCTAGTGCTTTATTTCATGCCCAGCTCACTGCGATGGACATTTCCTACTGCCACCACCTCGTCGCTGAGGCCAGACCCATGTGGTGTTTTTCCGCTTCTGGGAAATCTGGCGGTGTTGCTCTCCATACAACTCCTCCAAGTGAGCCACGGCCTGTTCAGCCAAGACGGTGAGCTCTTGCTCTGTGAATTTTGGTTTCTGCATTCTGCATTCTCATGTCCGACACTCTTGATTTCCCCTTTCCCCCTGACAGGATTTTACTTCTCTTGGATGGCACTCCTGTTGGCAGTTGTTTGATGGATTGTGATTACCAAATTGGCCACCGCAGTGCTTCCTTTATAGGTTGTGACGGACCTCCGACCGCGGAAATTCCATCAGCGGAAATTCAGCCACTAGGCAAGATGGTAACAGTAATTTCGCTGATTTTTTTGCAGAAATACTGCTGCAGGGTCAGGTTTCAGGGGTAAATCCGCTGGGCAGAATTATTGTTATCGCCAGTGGGGTGTACGCATGTCCGCCAGGTTGTAACACGGCAATAATTCCACTGATCAACATTAGGTAGTGCTAATTCCGCCAAGTTACGGCCGATTTTGCACTTAACTCGTAATGAGGGCCATCATGTTTGTCGCAAATCTAATTTCCACATAAAATGCAAACATATCAGTCTGTCCATTATTTACAGCCCCTTATGCTTTAGATGTCAGTCTTAATTAGGATTTATAGACTGTCCCAAAGGCACAGAGTTAAATTATCATAAGTGTCTTTCTGTGGTAGGTGTTGGTGTCAAGCAAACCAGGCTCTTCTAGTTTCCAAGCAGAAGCTAAACAGCCCCCAGCTCCTCTCAATTTCCAACTCTGCATATAGGTGACATATAGGGGACGCCAGGGGTAATAGAAGTAGGTATTGTCAAGCAGGGTTGGTCCCCCAGCCAGGTACGAGGATATACTTTGTACAGGAGGGAGAACGTTTGAAAGGGAGCAGGCTAATGTTAAGTAAAGAAGGTAGGGAAAGAGGGTAAAATAAACATAAATAGGATTCCTGATCGGGGACGCCGATGGGCCTGGGGTGGCGCCCCTCTCCCAAAGTTTCACATTTGTGGTCCAATGGCTCTGTCCCAGGCATTTTTTAAGTAGAAGACGGTCCAAGAACCAAACAACACAATTGACTGGTTGAACATACCCCTTTGGGGTTCGCTTTGGACTAAGGAAGGATTTAAAGAACACCAGAGAAATTGGCTTAACGTTGGAAGTCTGTTTGATAAAAATGGAAACAAGAGCTGAAGAAGGTATGAGATATGATAGGTTATTTATAACGCGCTTAATACCATGAGGTTTCAAAGTGCAGACCCGGGAATCAAACCTGTGTTGTTTCTTGTCGTTGTGCTTCCAAGGCGAGCACGTTGCCCCTGAGCTATCCTCCTGAGACAAGGTGCTGAGTTAAGCATACCGGATGGTGTAGCAGGACGGATTCGAACTACAATGGAATAAATAAAGGATAAATATGAATAAAGGAACATAAAATAGTGCTCAGTTATGCACACCGGACGGTGAGCAAGGTAAAATTGTGTGGCACTCCAGATGGGTGGCAAGAGAAATCATGCTCTTGGAGTGAAATAAGCACACCAGACAGTGTGGCATGATGGGTATTATATGAAAACCAGGCACATCGCCGGTAAAATGAATGATGCTGGTGATGCATTATCTCGTTTTCAGTTAACAACATTGAGGGCTCTGGGAACACAGACTGAGCTAGTGATTGCGGGAGTGGCAGAGGAAGTCTCGAGTTTGTTGGAAGAGAGAGATGATTTCCCGCACACCGGACGGCGTGCAGAGTAAAAGCGACGGCAGTACTGGAAGTAACTGCCCCCATTTCACAGGAGCTGCAAGGAATGGCCAGCAACGCACAGCGGCAGAAGAGTCCACAAGTATAATAATGGACCTGGCAAAAAAAGCGTTGGCCAGGAAGATGGCTAAGCTTTACAGTAAGTGCCTACTAAATTTTGGTAGAATTTAATTTCACAGCAGCACAAGAGCCCACAAGTTTAATAATGAACCTGGCAAAAACGGCGTAGATTTACAGTAAGTGCCTACTACATTTTGGTAGGATTTATTTGCAGTAGTATTAAGGACCTCAAGGAGGGGCTTGTAAACGAATTTCTGGAATGGGTTTTAAATAAATACATAAAAAATAATAATAATAATAATTGGGCAGTACCTCATTTTGTCAGCAATTGCTTACCATACCAAGTTAGCAGGGGGTGTTGACCCCACCCACAGCACACTAACAAAGTGTGAGCCTCATTACGAGTTTAGCAGTAATTCCGTGATAAATCTGCCGAAAACGAATTACTGTTAACGCCACTTGGACAGGCGGAATTGCTGCCTGATTACAACTGGTGGTGGTGTAAATCCCCTTTATTTTGGGTCCATTGGACCCAATGGGGCTTTCTTTTGTGGAATTACCACAGCAGAATTATTGTTGCAGTAATCCTGCCAAATCTGCCAATTTTTTGCCATTGATTGGGAAGATTTACCTCAAGGGTTTTGCTGGAGGAAAATCCTCCACTCAAAATCAAAAGTCATAAGTTGGCATAGTGGTAAAATTGGCAGTAACTCAGTTACCGCCAGTTTTACCACTTACCGCCCAACTTGTAATGAGGTCCATGCTCAAGGGATGGACCAGACTAGAGGTAACTAGAAAAGATTTGAGGAGCCCACTGAACTTTGAGATCATTGAAAAATTACTGATATATTACACCAGGAGTGCAGCAGTGCTTATGAAACATTACTGTTCAGGGCGGCCTTCATTTGGCTTACTTTGGAGTTTTTAGGATAAGAGCAATAATAGCCAAAAACACAGGGTCAGATGAGAGTTCAACTAAAAATCACGCCATGGCCAAAGGGAAAAGCATGTCTATGTTATTAAGGCGATCCAAGACGGATCAAATAGGTAAAGGCAGGGTGATTAACTTATGCTGCATGGATGACCACAGGCACTGCCTGATAAGTACAAGTAGGTTATTTCTACTCCTCCGCCCTCAAGCAGGCAGAAAGCTACTGATTGACAAGGATGGCAAGTCGTTAAGCAGAGTCCAATTTCAAGCTGTTTTTAAGAAAGCGATTGGAACAGTTAGATAGGACCCATCGGGATTTGGGACACACCCATGGAAGTGGGGCTCGAGTGCTAGTACAGGAGATTGGGGGTTGGAAATCTGTAAGCTACAAAAGATATATAATGGAGGAATTGATCGTTTGACAGTATTTCTCCCTGCAGGCGTTGGGCCCTCCAAGTAGTCTTGGATCGTGGTTCACTCTTTTGTGGCAGAGCAGGCAGTTGGCTAGAAGACACCCCTGAAGGCTGGCAGTGGGGGATACCTGGTATGCTGGAGGTTGAGCCGCATGTCAAATTCGCAGATTTGATTGGTTTCAGGGACCCTCCCTCCCCCAATGAAACTAAGGAGAAAATGCCACAGTAAGAAATAGCAAGACTGGCTGCAGCAAGTCTACTCCCATAATAACACATAAAAGGCTCACTTAGTTACTTTATCATAGATGCCCAGAAAGAAATCTCATGCCACAGTAAGAAATGGTTAGACTGCCTGCTCCAATATGCCAGTCCAGCCACATAATAACACTTAACATGCTTGATTGATCAAGGATGTCCAGAAAGAAATGTCATGTCACAGTAAGAAATGACTAGACTGGCAGCCCCAAAAGGCCTGTCTATCTACGTAATAACACTTACCACATTTACTTTATCATAGATGGTCAGTAAAAAACTATCATTTCACAGTTATAAATGGCTAGATTGAATGTCTCAAAATGACTGCCACGTAATAGCATATATCATTGTAAATAAAATACATTTTTTACTGGGCATCTATCATAGATAACCAGTACAAAATGTTGTTGCCACATACCCCCTGCAATCCCAGGCCCCCACTTGCAAAATCAGATCCCAGGCCCAGCACAAACACATGTGCACACACATTTCTTCACACAATGTTCACTAGCTCATTCACACACAGACTTCACTCGCTCTTTCACTCGTACACCCATACATCATACACTCACTCATGCACACACATTACGTAATTGTAATTCTTAAAAAGAAAATGTGTTTATCTGCATGCAGTTTGGTCTTGACTCTTCTCCAAATCCTCTATGAAAGCTCTCTGGTTCCCAAGCAACACAAACAGCTACCAGGAAGCAAAGAATGTTTCCTGGTTCCTGCACATGCACGCAGGAACCTGAGAGCTTCTGGTGCACTGCCCCGGTCTGTTTGTATGTGCAGAGAGGCGCAGGAGAACCCCACTGCACATACAAACATGCAGTTCCCTAGACCGGAATCCCCAATGGGCCATGCAAGGTTAGGGAAGCAAAACAACCCCAGTCTTGTGTTGTGAGGGTCCAGATTCAACGCTGTGAATGGGCGTATGTACCAGATGTGGTCACATAAAAGTGATGAGGTGGGGGAGAGACCACCAGGGGGCGTCGGTCTAACTCTCCGTCGCTCCGCCTGGGCCGCCCGAATCCTGTGAAATCCTGACTAAATCCGGGTGCGGAAATATATTAAAAGATAAAAATTGAGTAGGGAACTGTGCCCGCGCCCACCTCCACGAAAGTCCGATGCAAATCGTGCAAATTGAGCCCCCCTGCTCCCTCGGCGAAATCCACCGTGGCCGACTGTGAAGCCTGCCTGGAGAAGAGGGACGCCGTGCCCCGGAGGCCAACTGACGGTGCCCAGTAGTCGGGGATCTGCGGAGCTGGTGGACTGCAGCCCGCGACGCAGAGGGCCGCAACACACTGCCATTGTAAGAGGGCCCCCTCTCCCCGGCGCCCGCCGTGTGCGCTGTGTGCGAGCAGCTGGGTGCTCGGGTCAAGGGGTGCCCCCCTGCGACTCTCAATAATGGCAGAGACAGGACCCGGGGCCAGGTAAGCAGTGTGGGCCCCCTCTCCTACCCTCCTCCTACTCCTCAGTGAACCCGAACACACCACAACTGCAAGGGGGCCCGCCCTCCCTGGCGCCCGCGGTGTGCGCTGTGTGTGGGCGGCTGGGTGCTTGAGTCGAGGGGTGCCCCGCAGACGCGCCCAGCGGCAGTGGAGAGAGGACCGGGGGCCCCCAACACCAGCTACAACTGCAGGGGGCTTTCCCCCCCACTCTCCGCCCCCTTCCACAAGACGCTGCGGGGCACACCGACCCATTGGGCCACACTGCCCGTTGCTGACCCCCACTGAGTAACAGGGGTCCCACCCAGCAACCGACACTGCAGGGGCGACAAAAGCCAGCAAACCCGAACAACAACTGGGCAGCCACTGGACAGCCTGAACATCCGCACGCGGCTGCCACGCGGGGCTCCCCCCGCCCCGGCGCCTCCCATGTGCGCTGTGAGCGAGCGGGTGGGCGCCCGGGTTGAGAGAGGCCCCGCCAACTGATATTGGGGGAACAAGCCTGGGGACCAGGCACACCCGCGGGCAACAAAGAAAGGGGACGACAGCACACTAAGACAGCGGCCACCCTAGTGAAACACGTGGCTTTCACCCTGGACAGGCATAGAACTTGAGGCTTACATTACGCGGACCTGGGGTCTAAAAGAAACCGGCCCGGAACCATTGAGAACACTCAGGGGATATACCAACACATCAAACCAGCGGAAAGGGCGCATACCCTACACAGAAAACCCTTCGGACACGGGTGAGAAGCAGAGACCACACTGCAGAGAAGACCTGAGACATAACGGCTCACGACCCAGGGGACAACCCGGAGTGAGAAACAACAAAGGTACCAAACATGGGGAAAGACCTACCCTGCAGAGGGGCAACGCAGAACAAAATAGACAAGTACACAACTTGCACCCCAACAAGGCTCCCCCGGACCGACAAACGAGGGGGAGGAAGAGGACAGGGGTGGAGACACGGGCCGAGCACTGTCTCTTACGGACATTATGACAGCGATCAACAACTCCAGGACCTCGGTGGAGGCAAAAATTGACTGCCTGGCCACTCAGGTGTCATTCCTGAGACAGGACCTGAGGAACCTAACCTCCAAGGTAGGAGAGACAGAACAAAGAATATCTGAATCGGAGGACACAGTTAAAAATCTAGGGCACTGACTGGAACAAGTGGAACGGAAAATCGCCCTCCTGGAACACAGAGCGGAGGACAGCAAGGGAAGATCCCACTGCAACAACCTTCTCATTCTCGGCCTGCCTGAGAAAGAAGAGAGTCCCTCCATGGAACTCTTCCTGGAAGACTGGTTAGCAGACCTGATGGCCCCTAAAAAAACTCTCAAAATTATTTTCTATTGAAAGAGCACACAGGATCCCGACAGGCAGACTCGTTCCCGGGCCCCCACCCCGCACAGTGATTGCCAAGCTCATGAACTATAGAGACTGAGACACGCTTCTCCAGATGGTGAGGGCAAGGGGCCCAATCACCTACAATGGCAACCGGATCGGCTTCTTCCTCGACTACACAAGGGAAGTCCAGAGGTCACGGCAATCGTATGACTCCGTTAAAAAGGAGCTGACGTTGGGCGGTTGGCCACCAGGGGGCGCCGAATGAAGACCTAACTTCACGTCGCTCTGCCGGGGCTGCCTAAATCCTGCATAATCCTACTGTTTCCTCAGATCTCACATTGACCTGAAACACATACGATTGTAGGGGAACATACCCGCACCGTCTCCCCGAAATGCCGGCGAAAATCGGACCTGTCTAAGTTCTCCCAGACCGTTGGAAAGATCTGCCGGAGACCACGTGGCAAGGCCGGCGTGAGGTAAGCGCCGGACGCCGTCACCAACTGTGCCTGCCAGAGACACATCCTTCACAGCGATCCCTGCAACGTGGTGCCCGCCTTTTGAAGCCCCCGGGACAGCTGCCTTGGGACCAGAGACGCCGACCATCTAAGGAAGAGGTGAGGACGGCCCCCCTGCCTCCCTCCGCAGCCGCAGAATCCATCGGATCTGCTGAACCCTAACACCGAGGGGCACCCAACCAGATCCGGGGCCCTGTCCCTCCCCCCCACAACACCCCACGCAGGTTCTTCCTCCCTGGCACCCGCCGCGTGCGCTGTGTGCGAGCGGCTGGGTGGCCTGGGTTGAGGGGTGCCCGCGGGAGACAACAAGTGTGGGGGAGGTGCGCCCGGAGGGAAGCGCACACAGCGACTGGTGGGGCAGAAACCTGCGGGATAAGCTCCAGCCCAACGAGCCACACCGGCATCCAGAGTCACTCCACAGGGCCAGAATGGGAAAGGATCTGTCCCGCAGGGGAACAACTCAGAACAAAATAGACAAGTATACAATGAGCACCCCAGCAAATCTCCCGGGACCAACTAACGGGGTGGAAGTAGAGGCATCAAATGGGGGTGCGGTCCAAATATTGTCACTCACCGACATCATGGCAGCAATCAACGACACTAGAACCTCGGTTGAGACAAAAATAGATGGCCTGGCCTCTGAGGTGTCCTTTGTGAGGCAAGACTTAAGGAACCTAACTACCAGTGTCGGTGAAGCAGAACAATGAATATCTGACACCAAAGACACCATTAAAAACCTGGGCAGCCGCCTCGAACAAATGGAACGGAAAATCACTACGCTGGAAAACAGAGCCAAAGACAGCGAGGGTAGGTCCCACCAAAACAACCTCCGCTTACTCGGCCTCCCCGAAAAAGAGGAGGGACGCTCCATGGAACTCTTCCTGGAAGACTGGCTAACAGACTTGATGGCTCCCAAACAACTCTCCAAATTTTTCTCAATAGAAAGAGCACACAGGGTCCCGACGGGGATCGCAAAGCTTCTGAATTATAGGGATCGAGACACACTACTGCATATGGCGAGGGCGACTGGCCCCATCACTTACAATGGCAACCGGATTAGGTACTTCCCCGATTACACGAGGGAGGTCCAGAAGTCGCGACAATCCTATGACTCTATCAAAAAGAAACTGACACCCTTGCACTCTTCTTCTCGGCAACCTTCAAAGTGTACCACAAAGGCAAGGTTCATGTGTTCTATAATCCCTGCGATGCCTGGGAATGGTTGGAAACACAGGTCCTCTCTACCCCACGCCCGGACCGATCGAGCGGAAACACGCCCCACAAGGACGATGGAGGCAACAACCACCCCCCTGGGCAGATCACCCCAGCACACAGGGAAGCAGGGAAACCCGGACCTCCGGTCGACATGGGACCTACCTGAAATCGGGCAAATACTGGGAGACAGGACACAAGAAACAGTATGAGACCTTCGAAGCCGGCGGCCCCGTAGGGGATGTGGAGAAAGTGAACAACCACCACCCCCGCACCCTTGTGGGGTAGTTTTTACCATTAGTTCCATATACGTTCTGTGGTGATTTCCAGCCACATGAGTTGGGGGAAGGGGTCCTCCTGACCCTTCCCGAGTTGGGGTTTTGCCCCTCTAATAGTTTGAATGGTTAGGGGACCAGGTACTTCTAGTAGGGGAGAAGCGCAGGGTGGGGGGAGTTTGGGGATATCAGGGGGGGAGAGGATAGGCCTAATGTCACAAGTATCAGTGTAACAGCCAGACTGCATCAGAGGCCATAGGATGCCATGCGAACACTAAATACCCGGAAACAACGGAGGGGCCCGAGGGAAACAGTAAGGTGGCCACTGGAAAAGCAAAACTCGAACCTGAACGTACAAGCCGAAAGGAGGAGGAGGAAGACACTGAAGGAAGCAGTCATTTGTGGTCCGGGGCAGACCTGGGTGCCATCCGCGAATTGTGTTGCCTGAATGCGGATAGTGAAAACCCTAACGCACGGCCGGTAGCGGGGTTGAGAAATGGCATGGATCCTACGGACAAGGAACACGGAAACCACGCCACAGGCGACCAGACGGAACAAGGGTCTGCTGGCGTGTGCCGAGTGTACCGCTGTAACAGACGAGACAAACGGGGAACGGAACAAAGAGAAGCAAAAGAACCGTATAACCTCACACTCGTAAAACAGAGAAAAGAGACCAAAAAGAAGGATATTAGAAGGTCTTTATCCTTACCAAAGCTAGGGACCTCTGACTGTATAAACCCCAATCTTCAGCTCGTGGCACATGGCGGAGAGACATCATGGCGACTGGGAGCACGGAAGGAAGGGGGCGGGGCTTGGGAGGGTTTTTATATCCTCGGTCATAAGGAGAGTCCTGATTGGGTCAAGAGTGGCCGGCCCCTATATAAAGCAAAGAGAGACGAAGGACTGATGGGGAGTTTCTTGTTTCAAAATCGGTTTGGAAGCGAGGAGACCACAAGTCCATACTAGTGGGTTTACGAAGACTAAACAGAGATTTCGGCCTTACACTTACATCAGAGTCTTCTCGGCTGGAAAGAGAACTGATACTTGAATTAATATTTTCCTTTTCATTTCTTAAAATTAGTCAATAAAGACTGACTTTTGTTCAACTTATCTACCTAGTCAGAGTAGTCTGTCACAATTAGCAATAAAGGTCAGTGAAACAAACGACCAGAGACACCCTTGCACAAGATATGGGAGGGACAGAAACATCCCCCCACTGGCCCGCACGCACACATCCATACAGACACGGCCTACGGTTTATGGGTTGGGGTTCTAGAGTTTGCACAAGGAGTACACATCATTGATCACACAGCGAGAGCAGCAGACATGCTCAGGCGTCCACCACACCTCAAGACAGCTGACAAGATGGGAACATGGGAATCACATCACATCCTCCCACACAACCTCAAATCAAGAGTCACACGGAGGTAACACAAAGGAGATAAATATCCCTGTTGACCTGGAACATGAACGGCTTGGGGTCAGGTATAAAGCGTAAACTGGTACTCCAATACCTCAACCGCCACTCCCCAGACATTGCATTCATAACAGAAACCCACCTGATCGGTACCAATAGCGGGCTCTTAAGAAAATCTAATTACCCACACACATACCTTGCAGGGTTTTCCAGAGGCTCTAGGGAAGTCATGTTCCTCTTACACAAAAGAATTCCATTTAATGCAAAAAAAGTCAAAGCGGATCCCCGGGGCAGGTTTGTGATGGTACTGGGGGAATTGCGGGGAGAGACCTGTGGCCTCATTGCAGTGTATGCACCTCCCATGCTCACAGTGGTACTCCTTGCCGAGCTCCAGGATATAATGCTGGGAGAACGAGCGGACTCATGGGCAATAGGGGGGGATTTTAATGAAGTCATGGAGATAGCCAGGGAGAGAACACACGACCAAGCTCCGCACTTTTACCAAAGCAATGGGGCTATCCGATACGTGGAGGGCAACCCACCCAACGGACCGAGGCTATTCGTTCTATTCCAATGCACACCGGTCCCTATCCAGACTTGATTATATCATCACCCCCAAAAACATGACCCACCGGCTATTATCCGCAGAATTCCTCGCGAGAGGGATATCTGATCACTCCCCCCTGTTGGTTAAACTCAAGGGCCTAACACCAAAACAGGAACCCACCTGGTGCCTGAATGCCTATTTTTTAGGGATACCCGAAATACTGGAGGGGCTCGCGAACAAAACATCAGAATACTTTGACCTAAATGAGGAAGCAGTGGATTGCCCAATAACAAGGTGGGAGGCATACAAGACAGTTATAAGGGGGAAAGCAATATCCTTGTTGGCAGCTCACTGCAAACAGCACAACGAGGCAATCTTCGAAGCAGAGGCCCAAGTAACCAGGTGGGAGGAACAATTGCTCGAGGAGGGAACCCCGGAGGCCCATGATACCTTAGTAACAGCCCAAGCAATCTTGAAAGACAGGGCCTTAGATAATGCCCGAACCGCCCAGTGGCTGGTCCGGAGCCAGATATATGAGAGGGCGGACAAAGCCACTAAAACACTAGCTTGGCTAGAGCGAAGGGAGTAGAGCAAAGGACAAGTACGTCCATCCGAACCCAGGAAGGGGATATGCTAACGGTGGACGCTGAGATAGCGGGGGCCTTTGCAAAATACTACAGCAAACTATATTCTCCACCGATACAAGAACCCCCAACAAACACCCCAGACTTCCTCGACTCGATCACGATTCCCCGACTTTCTGAACCGCAGATAGAGCAGCTAGACACAATCATCATCGAAGATGAGGTAGGGGAAGCCCTTTCGCAACTACAGACGGGGAAGACCGGTGGAATTGTGGAAAAGACTGAGCGGAACGACAACAAACCATATGCACAGCATGTTCCTCCGCAGCAGGGAACAGGGCATCCTCCCCTCGGACCTTCGTAAAATGACAATAGTGGTGATCCCCAAAGCAGGGAAACCCCCAGAGCAATGCGTCTCTTACAGGCCCATTTCTCTAATTAATGGAGAGGCCAAAATACTAGCTAGAGTCCTCGCAAATAGACTGCTGGCGGTGATAAAATCTTTAATCCACCCAGATCAGTGTGGATTCATGCCTGGTAAGTCCACACGAATGAACCTTCGCAGAGTCCAGATCGCCCTTGGCCGGGCAGACGAGATCCCATCCCTGCTGGCCCTCCTCGCGGTGGATTTTCGGACAACATTTCATGTCATGGGTCAAGCTCCTTTACTCCCTCCCCGAGGCTTCCATAAGAGTCAACGGGAAAGCATCTGTCACATTCCCGCTGAGTAGGGGGACTAGGCAGGGATGCCCCTTTTCCCCCCTATTGTTTCTCCTCACCATCGAGCCTCTGGCAATCCGACTAAGAACTGATACACAATGGGCAGGATTTGCCTGGCCGGGGGCGGGGAGACACGTGTATCGCTGTATGCGCATGACCTCCTGTTATATCTGAGCAACCCAATAACCTCCTGCCCGATTGTGACCAGAACCCTGGAGGAATACCAACACTTCATGGGACTCCGGGTCAACACACAGTAAAAAAAAATTTACTTCCCGGTACAAGGGGAGAGGAGGCAATCCCAGATCCCTGCCCATACTCTGTTTCGATACTGGGGTTCACCTATTTGGGCATACAAATTAACAAGACACAGGAGGACTTCCCCAAACTGAACCTACACCCGATAATGAGAAAATTCGAGAACGACGTCTCCCACTGGCATTCCCTCCCACTCTCACTACTCGGGAGGGTGGCACTATTTAAGATGCTGGCACTCCCGAGATTCCTGTACGTCCTCCAAAATGCCCCGCTCCCCATCCCGGCCGCAACATTCGCAGACATCAACTAGACCCTTCGTACACTACTCTGGGGAGGGAAACAGCTGCGCATTGCTTTAAAAACGCTTTACCGCTCGGTGTGGGAAGGGGGTATCGGACTGCCCAACATTCGCACTTACTACTGGGCTGCACAGGTGGGGGTGGCAAATGAATGGCTACATGGGGACCCTCTGCTCCCACATATCCGGGTGGAGCCCGGGGACACCGGCTCCCTATCCCCCCTGCACATACTATACGATAGCCCAAAGAACCTAAGGGCAGCACCGAGTGGGTCTCGCCACATCCATCGAGTCTGGAGGGAATTACATAAATACATTGGCTGGGAAGGCAGATCAACCTTGATCCAACCCCTCTGGCGCAATGCACACCTCCCCGAAATCCAAAAAATGAGCCACTTTGAAACCTGGAAAAGGAAAGGGATATCCACACTGGGAGACATCGTCCATTAGGGGCGACTGATAGACTTTGAAACCGTACGAACCCATGGACCGCTTCAGATACCTCCAACTCATGCACGCTATTAATACCCAATTCCCGAACCAGGCCGATATTCCCACCTGCTCTCCCTTGGAAACAAACATACTCCCACAACACATCCCTCACAAGGTAACCTCCACCCTCTATAAGGCAATTAACTCCTTCGGATCGGGGGACCTCATCAACCTCAGGGGTGAATGGGAACAAGACCTGGGGCCACTGGAGGCGGAAGTATGGGTGGAAGCCCTGATGTCCCGAAGGGAAATAGGTATTGACCCCAAACTCAGGCTCATACAGCTTCGAATCCTACACAGGTCCTAATACTCCAGACCGCACATGACCAGCTGGGGGGAAGAGGGCGATGCAGAATGCCACCGATGCAAAGGGCGGAGGGTACCTTCTACCACATGGTATGGGAAATTGGGGTGCAGCAGGAGTTTTGGATAGCATGTTTACTCCGCCTCGCCAGAATAATTGGTACTACAATCCCGCGGGACCTCAAACTTATCCTGCTGGGTATAGAAGGCGAAACTGACCTCAACAAACACGAAAGAACATTTCTGGGGGTGGCATTTGGAGCAGGAAAGAGACTAACGGCAGCCACCTGGGGCTCGGGAGACACAATAAACATCGACAGATGGTCCAATGAAATGGACAGATGCGCCTCCCTGGAAAAACAAATTTATAATGCAAGGGGGTCCCCCCGTAAATTCCAGAAAATATGGAGGAAATGGGAAGTATAAAACATCAAACCCAAGAACAGGGGTGGCTGGGTGGGCAATGCGAACTCTCCACCCCCATTGTTTCACTTAACCGTCAAAGGCTATGTTGTGTTCTGCTATTTATCGCGACCTCTTTGACAGGTCTCCGAATGTCACCGTGTACTCATGTTGTTGTGTTTTTTCTTGTTTGTTTGACAAAACCTAATAAAAAAAATTATTTAAAAAAAAAAAGAAGAAGCTGACGTCCCTGTACATTAAATATGCACTATTCTTCCCCGCAACCTTCAAAGTGTACCACAAAGGTGTGGTCCAGGTGTTCCACAACCCCCGGGAAACCTGGGAATGGCTCGAAACGCAGGTTCTCTCGGATCCACATCCCGCCAGCCCGAGAAGAGACACACCCCGCGGGAACGACAGAGGCACCCGCCAACCCCACGAGCAGTCAACATCACCAAGGGGGACGGACGAGATGCACGGGACAATGGCTGAAAATGGGCCCACATGAGAACCCAGCTTTACAAAACAAGGCCCACAGGAATCAAGGAGAAACTTTGAAGCCGGGCGGCCCGGGCGGAGAGGAGCCGAAAAGAGCGCACCTCCCTACCTAAGCGCAGAGTAGCTACAAGTTGTACGAGTTGGGGCATTTGGTCCCTCTGACCACGCACACATTTGGTTTGGGCGACAGGTACTTCTGGTTGGGGGAAGTGCAGGGAGGCGGGAGTTTAGGAGTTCTAGTTACTAAAGGAAATGGCTCAAAGACAATAAAGGCACCACAGACCAGTGATATGTCAAACCGGAACTACCCCCGCTGCAGAAGTAAAGGGAATAGGTATGCACTCCTGGGGACCCATGCAGGTCTGCTTTTACTCAAACTGAGCCAACCTTAAGTTCATTGTTAAAAGTTTCAAAGTTTGCATGTGAAGTACACCATAATAAAAATACAGCGAAAGTGCACATGAAGGGGCACCAGAGCCCGGAACAGAACAAAACACTGCAGGTGACAGAGACATGGAAGTTGCATCACATCCTTCAGTACCATCACACAGGAGGACACACGCCGATGTAGCACAAACAAGGCAGATCTCCCTACTGACCTGGAATCTGGTGGTGGATTCGTGTTATGGTACTTATTCTTTGAAATCGTGTTTAAAATTCTATGAAGGGAAATTGTTCCCAAGATTTTGTACGGGATGCATGTATATCCCTTATTATTAGAGGTGCTGCCATCTCTTGAAGCTTTGGTCTGGTGAAGGGACCTGCATGTCCCCAATTCAGTTCCCATACATGCAATCTGTTACAAGTTGGGGATTATCTCCTTGCGAGCACAAGCACAGTTGAAAATATTGTCACTGGTAAAAAAGGTCTTATGCACAGAGCCTGCTCCCTGTTTTGGCACTTGAACATTATTCTCGAGGTAGGGAGCACCAGATCGTTGAAAGAAGTGTTTATTCATTGTAAAATCATTTTACTAGAAGCGACTAGTTCTGTTGTAGAGCTTAGAAGAATCCCTGCAGAGTGAATAAACTGTTATTTGAACACGATTGGATTAATGCAATCGAGAAAATACATGGATATCCCCCGCTGTGTCATTTGAAGTGGGATTATAAGAAACAAGTCAGGCTAGCCCATTTCCTAGCAATATATCAGGCTAAGTCAGTTAGGCCTGCCTTTTTACGCTTTTATTGGAACTTGCATCCAACAAAACAGATCATGATCAGACATGGCCATATGGAAACTAATCAGATGGGTTGTTGTTTTTGTAATGTAGAGGCCGAGTGTAAAACCCTTGAGCATTTAATGTTAAGGTTGTCCAGCCATTCAGGGGCAGAAATTGAACTATCTAAAAAGAATTCCATCAGCTCTCGAAGGGGGGCATAGTGAGCAAGTTTGGTCTGCATGTCTGTCAGGCCATACAACTTCTACTGTGCTTGCAGTAATTACTTTCTTGAAATCTCTTAAACTTGAAGAATATTGTAAACCGGGTGTAATTAGAATATAGTTTGTACATGTTATGTTTTATATTTGGAGAGTCTTTTTTTTCTTTGTTTTAACTTGAGTGAAGTTTTAAAATTGATGAATATTTGTGAATTTCTTTTTTTAATAACTTGATTGAAGTTTTAAAATTGATAAATATTTGTGATTTGTTTTCCTTTTAAACATATTGGCAGTACTTTTTCTTCTTCAGTACAATATTTGATGACATTGATTTTATTCCTTCCTTGTACTGTATTTGTTCAAGTTTAACTTTGTTTAACCATAAAAAAACAATAAAAAAAAGAAAAAGCTATTTGTTTTAGTATCCTGAGCAAAGTATTGGGTGAAAGAGAAATGTTTGCCATACTTGAATCACTGTTATGGAAAAGAGACATTTTTAATGCCTTTGAGAGACTTGTCTTGATACAAGAACATTGTGAATAATTTACCTAAAGTAATCCAGGGGAAGGGAAACAACCCTGGATGCAAGAAGTGTTTTTGTTGAAGTTATATGTTTGAGTTGTTGCACTTTTCTATAAAGCTTAACTTTGAAACATTTACCTTGCATTTTTTGCTTGTATATGTTAGTGTGAGGGTCAGATTGAGTTTGGACACAAGGTCATCCTGCTTTAGTTTAAGTTTCACAAGAACGGACATTCATGTTAGGATAGGGAAAGTTAGGCCTTCATCCAAACCCCTTTATGTTATTAAAATGGCTAATGTTGAGATTGTCAGCTCTTTGTGTCTGTCTCTCATTTCTGACCGCTCACAGTACAAATGACCCGCTCTGAAGTACTACAGTTGGCAAATTTGATGGAGAAGGGTCTGAATTCAGCGAGGAAGGATGGCGAGGTTTGCAAGAAGATCGGCAGCAGCTGCTGTACCTTCACGCCAGCAAATGATGCATCTAATGGAACTTTAGCCAAAGCTATTGAAGAACTGCATGCACTCCATGAGACTATGATAACTGAGATGAGCCCAGCAACACCTGACAAGTGACTCAACAACTTTTTTTCCTGGGTCCCCACGTGGTTGTCTGATATGTTTAAGATAACTGTTCCAATCCTCATTTTGGTACTCATCACCATTTGTGAATGTCAAATAGGGTTAAAACTTTGTGAGGGAAGGGGGGACATACAGGTTGTCCCTGAATGTTGTTGGGGCAAGGGAATTTACAAACCACATACAACATCTACAGACACAAACAGAAATGCCTGAATGTGCCCCCCGGGACTGTTCACAATGTCACCCCTAGATATAGACAGCTAAAAGCCTTCTGTGTAGATTGTTCAGTGGAGGAGGAGGCTAGTTTGATATTGGATTGCTCCCCAGAAGAGAATGAGGCACAAGGGAGGAGCCTACGCAGGGTAACAAGGAAATGGATACCAAAGGAAAAAAGTAAGGAGCTGACAGCAAAAGATGTGTTGATCAATAGATTGATCAAAGGGGGGAATGTTGTGAGGGTGCAGATTCAGTGCTGTCAAGGGGGATGCAGGTACCAGTTACGCAAGTGATGTGTGACATAAAAGTGATGTGGTGGGTGACATCAGGAGTGCGGACGTCATTGAATGTAGCACAGGTAGCATAGGTATAGGTTGTTAAGGAGCAGGCACAGCGCAAGAAGTCAAACGGGTAGACGCAATGGAGGGTGTGTAATTTCCTTTAGTGATGGGGTAGTTGGTGCAACATGGGTATTGAGGTGTTGGTCTAAGGTGTCCTATGGGATATTGGGATAGAGGCCTTTTTTGAACGATATGTGAACATTAAAGGTGACATGTTTGTAGGCCCAGGTTAGGAAAGCATTTTTGTAGACAGCTAATAATAAAAGGCTGCAGACTTGTGCAACATCAATGTCTACTTTTGGGATACTAAACAGATACAATGCACAGTCATTTTGCATTACTGAGGTTTTCCAGGAGAACGAAGTCCTAGCGAACTCTCTTCATGAGATACTTTCAAGGTCACAGAGCTAGGCAACTGGGTGTCCAAGAAGAATTGGCAGGGAAAAATAAATCAAATACAGTTAATTAAAATATATTCACAGTGTTGGATATGTTTCAATAAGAAAACTGGGGGGCTAGAGGGATGGGACAGGGGCTGAGGGGCGTGCGATAAGGAGCCAATCAGCAGAGAGAGGTGTTGGTGTTCCGAAGATGCAACATTGTTAGTGTCTTTGCTGAAGTTCATGGGGCACATCCTTGGTCAGACTCGGTGAGGAAGTCTTGCACCGTGCCATCTCAAGGTGCCATGTCCAATCAGCACACAGCTGGGTATCCACTTGTATATTTAATAATGGCAACCAATGGGCAGTAATTGTTTTTGACCAATCAGCACAATAACATAATTGCATGGCAGTGTGGGAAGGTTTGTGACGTCACGAGGGGTGTCACTGTGATTTTGGTTAAAGAAATGGCTTGTCCAATTCGGGTCATCGGTGGTAAACATTTCTATAAGGGTGTTACGCTCACCTGGTATCCACGGGGACACTACCCAGCCCTAGTTGGATGATTTGCACCCTCTCCCGGTCCCTTTATGTTTTCCCACCTCCTTGGCCTCAACTCCTTCCTCCCCCTTGGGCCTTCTCCTTACCTTAATATTGTAAAAGGTGGATTCTCTGTCCTGCTCCTTGTGGCAGGGGCGCATAGATGTGGGGGGCGAACAGCGACCAAGTTACTTCACTGGTGCAAGCCCCCCTGTGGGAATCCAGGCCCGCTGCAACTCCGTAGGTTTGCTGCTTTACAGTCTTTATATGCAGTTCTTATGTTCCTCTTAGTTCAAATAATAATGTCTTGCTTCTTTCCTTTTAGGTATGGAAAGGTATTTTGGTGTTGTCGTGCATTTTGAAGATGAGCATGGGCCGGTATGCGAAAGCGCGGTGTGCGCGATGCTGTCTGGTGAATGATGCGTGGTGACCTGCGCTGTTTCGCCTTTTATATTGCTAACCTGTGTCTTTTCTCTCCTTGCAGGTTGCGATGTTCCTCGCCGAGCGCCGTAATGTTCCAGCAATGATAATGACCGGGAGATGACTACCCAGGTAAGAATTGTGTGGCTTTCTTCATTCGGGAGGAAACGTGAGTAAACGCTTACTAATGCTGTCTTTCTTTCTCCTCTTTTCAGGTTATGGTATTCCAGGATGCATGCAGTGCCGGATGATGGAGTTTGTACCTTCAGGTGAGTGGAACGGAAGTCAGCGATGGATTGAAGACAGGATACTGTTCCAGGTAAGTTTTGTAGTGTTCTTTCTCTCTCTGCAGGTCCTTGGTTTCAGGTAAAATGGCATCAAAGAACTGGACACGGTGAGCGCTACGCTGCCCACAGCAGAATAACGCAAAGCATGTTATGCTGTTTGGGTGCGGTTTAAATAGTCTCAGGTAAAGTAGTCCAGGTAAAATAGTCCCAGGCCTGCCAGCCCCAGAAGACTAGACCGCATAGCTCAGTTCCATGTAACTGAGCTATGTGTGTGCCTCCATGTTGGCTGAACCCCCATGTTAAATAGTCTGAAGTAAATAGTCCCATTCTAATGTTGGTCTTCATGATGGTTATGAGCCTGGTGCCAAGGGCACAAGGATTGACTCCAAGAGAGTCTTGGATGAGGTTTTAAGGCCTTTGACCTTGCCCTAACTGGAAGGCTGGCTTGCCAGTGAGGGCAAGGGTCATGAAAGCACTCCCCCCCCAAGGCCCCTCTCACGGTGGCACCTCTGCCTGGTCCTGGTTTGGCTGGGTAATTCTGATGGAACGTTTGTCCAGTGCTGGTGTGTAATGAATTTTTATAGGCATATTCAGCTATCCATAACAAGGCCTTCCAATTTCTTTACACTTGATGTAACATGCAACGTAAGTATTGCTCGAGGATTTGGTTTGTTCTTTCTGTTTGGCCATCTGTTTGAGGATGATGACTTGTGGATAGTCGAATGTCAATTTGGACCATTGAACAGCATTTCCTCCAGAATTTGGATACGAACTGACTTTCTCGATCTGAGATCAAGACCGGTGGAAAGCCATGTAGCCGTACGATTTCCTCCAGGAATACTTTTGCTAAATTGGATATATTTGGAAGACCCTTAACAGGAATAAAGTGTGACATTTTAGAGAAGAAGTCTACAACTACTAAGATGGTGTTGAATCCTTCACTGGGAGGTAGATCTGTAATGAAATCAAGGGACAGTGTGTGCCATGGTGCGGGAGGAATTTCCAATGGTTGGAGAAGACCAGCTGGTTTCTGCTTTTAGGACTTGTTTTGTGCACACACACCACAAGATTGGATAAATTGTACGATGTCTTTGCGCCATGTGGGCCACCAATAGTTTCGCTTTACTTTAGCTAGAGTTTTGGCAATTCCAGGATGACCCTCAATCAGGGAGTCGTGATAACCCGAAATAACCTGCTCTTCTAAATCTTTACTTGGCAAGTATAGACGGTTCCTAAAATATGGTAACTGGTCTTTAATGGTGTAATGTTCTCCTTGAGTACACCACTCTTGTGAGAAAGTGGGATCCATTAAGAGTTGGATCATGTTTTGGAGTTCACCCTGTGTCAATGTTGTCGTAAGACCCAGGAGTTTGTCTTCTGGAATGATGGCTACTGGATCTAGATTTATGTATACCTTTTCATCAACACCCATGCGTGACAAGGCGTCAGCTTTTCCGTTTCGGACTCCTGGCCGGTAGGTGATCACATAGTCATATTCAGCGAAAAAAAGAGCCCACCTCAGTTGACGGGATGATTGAGCCTTTGCTGTTTTTAGGTACTGCAGGTTTCGATGATCAGTTATGACCTTGACAGTATGTCTAGCACCAAGGAGATAGTGTTGCCATGCCTTGAAAGCTGATTTTATAGCCAAGAGTTCTTTGTCTGTGATAGCATAGTTGAGTTCGTGAGGTGAGAATTTTCATGACCAGAAGGCCACAGGGTGTAACTGGCCAGTTCCTGGGTCCCTTTGTGAGAGAACAGCTCCCATAGCCATGCTAGAGGCATCTGTTTCAACTATATAAGGGAGGTCTGGGCGAAGATGCCGTAGAACTGGAGCAGAAGTGAATTTTTCCTTAAGTTCTTGAAAGGCCTTCTCTGCTTCTTCGGTCCAATGGAACTTTTTATTGTTTTTTTCTCAATAGTGATGTAATGGTGACGGTCAGTTAAGAATGGCATCTACCTTGTGCCTATCCATTCTGATACCTTTTGGTGTGAGGATAAAACCGAGGAACTCCATTTCGGTGACATGAAAAGAGCATTTTTCAAGTTTAGCCTACACTTTATGGTGGCGGAGTTTAGTAAGGACGGAGCGGACATGCCTGACATGATCTTCTTTTGTAGCAGAATACACTAAGATGTCATCAATGTAAACCAGGGCAGGGGTGTTGCAAAGTCCAAAAGGCATTACCTGGTATTCATACAAGCCGTATTTTGTACGAAAGGCGGTTTTCCGTTCGTCTCCTTTCTTCACTCGAACAAGATGGTACGCTCCCCTAAGGTCCAGTTTGGTATAGATTTCTGTGTCTTTGACTTGATCCAATAATTCGGGAATAAGGGGTAGTGGATAACTGTTTTTTACGGTGATCTGGTTTAATGTGCGATCGTCGATGCAAGTCCTCAAATCTCCTTCCTTCTTTGGTACGAAGAATAAGGGACTGGCTGCCGGTGATTTAGATGGGTGGATACATCCATTTGCCAGATACTGACCGAGATAAGATTTCAAATGGAGGTTTTCTGGTTCAGTAAGTACATAGATTCGACCACAAGGAATTTGTGCACCAGGTATGAGGTTGATCTGACAATCATAGGGCCTGTGCGGTGGTCGAGTATTGGCTTGTTCTTTCTGGAACACCTCTTGAAAATCTTGGTATTCATTTGGTAGAGTACTAGTCACACCTAGTACAATTGCCGCCATACTGGGAGTAGCAGATGTACTTAAGTCTGTCTTCCCCTTTTCTTGGTAATAACAGGTGTGAGCACAATCATCGGAAAAGGCCAACTTCTTGGCACGCCAATCTATTAGAGGGTTGTGAGCTACCAACCATGGCATCCCTAAGATTAGTCGAAACTGAGGAGCTTTGATGAGATCGAATGCAATAGAATATCGGTGTCCATCCTGGCACAGTAGGGTTAGTGCTGCTGTACATTGGGTTACTGGTCCGGAAGCTATTTATGTCCCATCAACAGTAGTAACTTTTTCAGTAGTCGTCTTAGAGCATAAGGAAAGCCCCATCTCTGCTGCCAGATCTTGGTCAACATAATTCCCAACTGCTCCGCTGTCTATGTATGCTTCGACAGCATGCATCCAAGACGGTTGTTGGTGATTGATCAAAATTACTGGTAATACAAAGTGTGAGGTCTGTGGCTCATCCTTCTCGCTCGACAAGCGGACCTCTATGCTTGCCGGGCTTGGTAGTTTTCCGACTCCTTGTTATTATCTTCCTTTTCTGTGGCTCCAACAGTTCTCCTTGGTGGTTTCACTGGAAATTCTTTGAGGAAGTGGCCTGATTTTCCGCAATATAAGTATAATTGCTGTTGCCTTCTCTTGTCGCTTTCAGTTTTAGTTAAAGGGGGCCGTACACCTCCGATTTACATAGGTTCTACTGTATTTTCCAATGTACGTGGAACATTATCCTTTGACCGGACATACACAGCTCGAGTGTCTAACCTTATCCAGTCCGCTTTTCGGTCTTGTAATCTGTGATCTAATTGCACCACAAGGTTGATGAATTTTCCACAGTCTTTAGGTGGGTTAATCACTTGAGCAAGGAGATCCTTTAGTTCCCCTTGTAGACCCCGATGAAATAGTGTGGTCCTTTTTTCCTCAGGCCACCCAGCTTCAACTACTAGTCTGCTAACTGTTGCTATATATGTAAGCAAGTCTTGACTTCCTTGACGGAGTGAAAAAAGTTTGTTAGCCAATGCTTGGCCTTGGGTATGACGAGCAAAGAGTTTTTCCATTTCCATCTGGAAACCCCCAAAGTCATGAAACAAAGGGTTATCCTGACTTACCAATGGTACCGACCAATCCGCAGCACTGCCACTCAGATATGACAAAACAAAAACAACCCACGCTTGGTCGTTAGGAAAAGCCCCAGGTCTGCAAAGGAAATTAAGATGACACTGGTTCATGAACATTGCGTACTTCTTGGGGTCCCTTGTAAATCGTTCAGGTGGAGCTAAAGGAACTGCTCCAGGAAGGGTTATTTTTACTGGTTTGGTGGAAGAAGTTGGTACAGGTGCTGGCGGAATGTTACCAGGCAATGGGGTCTGTCCTGCCTGTGATTGGAGCAATTGTCTACTTATTTTGTCAGTACGATCCTTAGTAACAATCAATCCCCCCTAAGAGCGTTGGTTTCTTGCCTGGCTGAATGTTCTTCAGCGCATAATTGTCCCAACAACTGATCTAACTGGTCAGTCTCTGAAGTCTCCATAACGCCCAGGTGGATAATATTAATGAGGCTTTGCATTCTGTTACGCTCAACTGGTATCCACTTGTTAAACGGGAAATCATATTGTTCCTCCTTTCTTATATATATTGGCCTAAGCCCAGTCGCTCTGCGAAGGAAAAACTGCGTTGCAAAGTTCCAGTTTTGGATCGACTTCGCCGCCATTTTGGGATCATCCACCATTTTGATTTCTGTTCAAATGTAACTCTGTATTCTAAAATGGTGGACTGTGTTTCCAACTTGTAACCAAGCCTTCCTGAACCTTGCACCTTAGTTAATGTTTAGTCTGCCTGCGGGCCGAATGTTTAGACTGGGTAAAGAGACCTTGTCCCATGCCTGACTTGTGGTCATAGGATTGTCTGCACCAATAAGCCTCATCCGCGAACATACATCGAAACAATGTAAAGTAAATGTCGATTGTGGACACTGGCTGAACTGCATTGTGAAGGGACTTGTGCTAAAGCTTACTGCTAAACCTGGGAATACACTGTTGCCATTGTAACTTGTTTGTATGTAAACCGAATGTAATCCGTGTGCATATTGTCGTATAAGCCATAAGTGAACACGCCATGAACACTAGACCATGGATTATTAACTTGCAGTGGGCTGGACATTATTACTGAAATTGTATAAATGTATGAATGTCCAGATGTCCAGTACCTCTCACTTCTCACACCGAAGGGCTGGTATTTGCTGTGATGTACTGAGGGCCAGATAGCTATCTGAATTTGTTTTGTTTTGTTTTTAGTAAACAGCATAAAAAAGTTTAATTGTAAACTATAAAATATGCTAATAAAAAAAAAATGTTTCTTTGTAAACTGTGCAGTATTAAAGATCTGTGAATCTTTATAAGCCCGTGTTTGGTGTATTTCCTTTTGTGATACTCAGCCTTGATATTTCCTCTTGCTTTTACACACGGGGATGCCACCAAGCCCTGGTTGGATGATTTGCACTCTCAAACCTTCTCCCGGTCCCTTAGTAAGGCCTCTGGTTAAAGATGGGTCTGCAATATAGGAGTGATGGATTCAATACCAGATTGTCTTTATGTTTTCCCACCTCCTTTGGCCTCAACTCCTTCCTCCCCCTTAGGCCTTCTCCTTACCTTAATATTGTAAAAGGTGGATTCTCCGTCCTGCTCCTCGTGGCAGGGGCGCATAGATGAGGGTGGAGAGCAGCGACCAGGTTACTTCACTGGTGCAAGCCCCCCTGTGGGAATCCAGGCCTGCTGCGACTCCGTAGGTTTGCTGCTTTACAGTCTTTATATGCAGTTCTAATGTTCCTCTTAGCTCGAATAATAATGTCTTGCTTCTTTCCTTTTAGGTATGGAAAGGTATTTTGGTGTTGTCATGCAGTTTGAAGATGAGCATGGGCCGGTAGGCAAAAGCACGGTGTGCGCGATGCTGTCCGGTTAGTAATGCGCAATGCGCGGAGCTGTTTCGCCTTTTATATTGTTAACCTGTGTCTTTTTTCTCCTTGCAGGTTGCGATGTTCCTCGCCGGGTGCCGTAATGTTCCAGCAATGATAATGACCAGGAGATGACTACCCAGGTAAGAATTGTGTGGCTTTCTTCACTCGGGAGGAAACGTGAGTAAACGCTTACTAAAGCTATCTTTCTTTCTTCTCTTTTCAGGTTATGGTATTCCAGGATGCATGCAGTGCCGGATGATGGAGTTTGTACCTTCAGGTGAGTGGAACTGAAGTCAGCGATGGATTGAAGACAGGATACTGTTCCAAGTTTCGTAGTGTTCTTTCTCTCTCTGCGGGTCCTTGGTTTCAGGTAAGCTGGCATCAAAGAACTGGACACAGTGAGTGTTACGCTGCCCACAGCAGAATAACGCAAAGCATGTTCTGCTGTTTGGGTGCAGTTTAAATCGTCTCAGGTAAAGTAGTCCAGGTAAAATAGTCCCAGGCCTGCCACACCCAAAGGACTAGACCGCATAGCTCAGTTCCTTGTAACTGAGCTATGTGTGTGCCTCCATGTTGGCTGAACCCCCCCAAGTTAAATAGTCCCAAGTAAATAGTCCCATTCTAATGTTGGTCTTCATGATGGTTATGAGTCTGGTGCCAAAGGCGCCAGGACTGACTGCAAGAGAGTCTTGGATGAGGGTTTAAGGCCTTTGACCTGGCCCAACTGGAAGGCTGACTTGCCAGTGAGGGCCAGGGGCAAGGGTCATGACAAAGTGTCTGATGTTCTTCCACGAATCAGCTCCTGTGACCTCCAAAAATGTTACAAAAATGTATGTTCATTTTGTAATTTGTGGTTAAAAGTACTGCTGCAGTGGGCCGCGTTGAGGGCTCATTCAGTTTCACTGGGCTGTCTGAACCATGTCTCCCAGCTGCTTGGGTCCAATAAACCTGCGTTACTTCTTGTATGGTGTACGCTCCTTTTTTTAGATTACAATTCTTTATTGGAAATACTTTTTACGGGGTCCCCTGGTACATTTGCATGGTCCATTGGACATGCGCGCTGGGGAAATAAACTGTCAAAGGGAAACATAGTTTCCCTTTGACAGTTTAAGCCAGCCCAGTGGCGCTCACGCAGCTGAAACATGCAGCATCTGAGGGAGCGCTCAGTGTTTCCACTTGGCTGGCATGCCTCTTCCATGATGGCTGAGGATTCTACCAGGTCATCGCCCCGTTGCCCATTATTGACAAACTACCCCTGAATAATATCTATTTCAGCTCTAGTCCTGTTTGCTCCAAGAGTAAAGAAAAGAGTATTGGTACTTTGGGGAGGTGACATTTGACATGTGGAGACATCATAGTGCCTGCATTCTCCATTTCCCCTGCAAGCATTGGTCACTTAGAAGGACCAAACTGGGTACATACTTGAGCGTAGTGTGATGACATTCTACTGTCTTAAAAATTGCCCATAGAACACCAGGGCCCTTTCTGAACCTGTGCATTAGGATTTGAGCACCTACTGTATATAGGTAAACATGACATTTAACATGCACTGTGACATTTCTCTGTAAAGGAGTGTGCATTTTGTATCTCATTAAGGGGCTGAACTTTACAAAAATGTTCTATCATTTAAATTCCTTCTTTTCGTGGTGATGACATGATAAGGGAGCTGTCAGAATATCGGGTTGACATTGACAGCATGAATTAAGATCTTGAAGGAAGCCATTCCTTCCTACATGGGATGCAAAAGCACAAAGAAGCATTGACTGTTTCTGTGGGAGAAGGCGATGGCATTCGAGCAGCATTTGGCCAAGCTGCTGTCGGGCGGAATTGGAGAGGAGGGTGATGGGTAACGAAAGAAACACAATCAAAAGATTTGCAGAGTTACTGTACTGAAGACAGTAGAAACAACCTCCCATTGTTTGAGGTTGTGCAGCATTTCTTTTAAAAAGTGATTATGTTTCATTTGTTACAAGGAATGACGGGAAAGTTGGGGTGCATGTGTTTCTGGCAGTTTGAAGATTATAAGGGTCTTGAAAGTGAAAAAAATGGATTTAATGCAGCTGTCAGACATTTAAGAAAAGTGAGGAGAGCTCAAGAGTATTGTTGCAGTCATCCAATATGGATAAAAAAAGGGAGGAGCAGATGGTGAGAATGAAAATAGGCATGGTGAAAATAGTGAAAGCAATGACTATTTACCATTAAGGGGTTCATAGGGCTGTCTTCTGTTGTTGGATAAGAACAATGGAGCGTTTAAGAACAACTGGGTACTGTTGGTCTTGGGAAGTGTGTGGCGCTCTTGTCTTTCAGGGTAAAGATTTTCACAAACATTTGTTTTTAGTTTTGGCTGAAAGTTTGCAAAGCTAAATTCGCCTGAGTATATACTCTTTTGCATTGGGGTAAGGGTACATTTTATTTTGGCATTCATTTTGCTTGCTGGTGTACACGCATCCAAGTTTGGTGCATGCATCCCTTCTTGCTGTTTTTGGGTTTTGCATATGTGGTGGTGATTTAGCATCACCATGTGGCTAAAACAATGCTACAGTGAGGAGAGGAGAGGAAAAGCAGCATATTTGAATGGCATGTCGACTGGCAATAAGGTTTGCATGCACTGGTTGCTTAATCATTTATTTTTGGGTTCTTCTGCTCACCATTCTTTCTTCTAGTCCATTGTCGTAGTCCTTCTGTTTCATGATAGATCATCTTTTCCTCTTAGTTCCACATCATAGTTCTTCTACTTTGTCCTAGTACTTCCTGCTAGTGCTTCTCCTTTGTCCTAGTCCTGTGTCCCAGACCTCCTTCTTAAGCCAAGTGCTTTTCCTGCCTTATAGTCCTTCATAAAGGTCCTGCACCTAAGTTGTAGTTCTTCCTCCTTATCTTTTTCCTTCATCATAATCCTTAGCCCCAGTCCTTCTCCATAATCAAAGTCCTTTGTCACAGTCCTCCCCTTTGACATAGTCCTTCTTCTTCTTCTTACTCCTTTGTTACAGTCATTCACCTTTGTCTTGCTCCTTAAACTCCATCGTAGTCTTTCTACTTTGTCATAATCCTTCATCCTAGTCATTCTCCTTCATCCTAGACCTTTGTCCTAGTGCTTCTCCTTCATCATAGCCCTTGGTCCCCATCCTTCTCCTTTGTCATAATTCTTGCTCACAGTCCTTCCCTTTCATCACAGTTCTTTATCACAGTTCTTCTCCTTTGTCATAATCTTTTTTATCGTAGTCCTTCTCCTTCATCATAATCCTTCTTAGTCACAGTCCTACTCCTTCTGAAGTTCTTCATCACCAGTCCTTCACTTTTGTCAAAGTTCAACTTCCTCCTTACAATCCTTGCACTTTGTCGCAGTCCTTCTCCTTCCTCACATTCCTTTATCACAGTCCTTCTACTTTGTCACAGTCCTTCATCACTTGGCCTCTCTGTCATCTACATTCTTATTTCTTATCCTAGTTCATCTTCATCAGTCCTTCACCTTTATTAAAGTTCATCTTCTTCATTACAGTCCTTCCATGTTGTCATAGTCCTCTTTCCAACCTGTCCTTCTTATTCATTACAGTCCTTTATCACAGTCCTTCTACTTTGTCACAGTCCTTCATCACAATCCTTCTCTTTCATCACAGTCATTTTTTGTTATCATTTGCCTTCTTCTTCGTCTCTGTCTGTTGTCATGGTCATTCTCCTTTACTCTGGTCCTTCTTCACCGTAGCCCTTCTCCTTCATCATAGTCCTTCATCCTAGACCTTCACTCATTCATGCATTTTTCATTTAGCACCTTTCAGCACAATTATGGTCCCAACGCGCTGTTAGTTGAACGTTCTCGGAAAGACCCGAATCCAAACATTTGGGAGGATTGGGAGGTGCTATTATGCATTTGTGCATTTCTGCCATTAAAGTTATGAGAGGGTGGCTAAGACCCTCCTAGTTACCCATATCGAAATGGATTGTGTATGGGCGCCGCAGAGGTATACTCTGAACTCAAAGGGAAGGATTGTGTTTTAGGAGATAGGGAGTTATGTGGGAAGCTACAGTTCGAATTTTTGCCATTAAAAGTAGCTTCATTCTTATGGCAGAGGTGTTATGCAATAGTATTTGTATTATATGTGAGTGCAGGGTGTGTGGAGTGAGCACAGGCCTTACTCTATGTTGCAACGGTGCGGTGTGCAAGAGGAGAACTGGGTTAGCTGTACAACCAACAATGTCTACATCCTGGGTTCCATCTATGTAAAAGGAGCAGTGCCTGGTATCACAGACAATCTAAATGTTAGATTTTAGAGTGAGAAATGAGCATGAGATTGACATTCCTAGTTCCTCCCAGTGCGAAACAAGGTCCCTGGTACAGGATTACATCCGGCTGCATTGCCCACCCTCCTGTGCTTTAGAGTTACATGCAGTACAAACCACCGGGAGGGATCCGAAGTGCCTGATTGTCCTCCTCCCGGATGATAAGTGTGATTTCCGCATGGTGCATTTTAAGTGTGATGCAATTGCCCACCCTCCAAGCCCATAAGAGTGCAATACCCAGCCCAATGTCAGGATTCGTTCCTAGTGCAAGTTTCTAGAATACCTTCATGAGTCCTCCATGTGTTCTTGGTGGCCCCCAAGGAGGGGTTGGAGGTGGCAGAGCAGAGTGTTTAAAAGGAAAGAAGAGGCTAGTAGCTGACAGAGCGACAGGTTGGGGAGTGTGTCGGGGGGCTGCTGGATGAAACTTGTCTGAGAGTGGTGGCGGGTGGTTGCAGGGAAACGGGAGAATCAGGAAGTCGGGGGAAACAGCCAGGTTTTGAGGGCTTTCCTAAAGGCCGGATGATACTCTAGAAGGAGGTGAGCGAGGGGCAGTGATTTCCAGAAAGTGAGTGGGAGGATGGAGAAACCGGCACCTCCTTATCTGGAGAACTTTAAGAGGGAACTACTAGGAGGTGTGTTATCTGAGAATTCTGGAGGGGCGGTAGCATGTGAGCTTGTTTTGGAGGAAATCTCTTTGTTGTGAATGGCGCTGTGGGTAATGCACATGGCTTTGAAGGAGGCCCATCAGCAGCCAATGAAGTGTCCTGCGTGTGGGGGAGTAGTGTTCTCTGGAGGAGAGTGTGAGCAGGAGCCTTGCTGCAGAGTTTTGGATCTGTTGGAGCTTACTGACTTGGTATATAGGCACAACTATTTAGAGGGAGTTGGAATATTCTAGACATGAGAGGATGGTGTGCATGATTGAGGAAACTATATGGGGGTAGGAGAGATAAGCACAAATCTGCTTGAAGATGCAGAGGTGGAAGGTGCATGATCTGGAGACTGCATCAATGTGACAGAAGAGGGTCAGGTCTGAGCTAAAAGTGCACTCAAGGTTTTGACTGAGGGGGTGCAGTGGGCATGGGTCCTAATTAATGTGGTCATGGGATAGGTTGTGGAGAACAGCTATTTGCTGCAGATTAGGATTTCGTTTTTTCCGGGGTTGAGGAGCAGGAGATTGTTCGTCATCCGTGTTCGTCATCCGGAGGTCAATGTCTGAGAGGCAAGATGCCAGGTCTGGGTGGAGTGAGGAGGGGGAGGTGTGAATCTTGAGAATGATCTGAGTGTTTTCAACATAGTTATAACAGGTGAGATTGTAGAAATGGATGAGTGTGGGGAGGGGCGAAAGGTAGATGTTGAAGTGGAGGGGGAGAGGGAGGCAGAGTGGAAAGGATGAAGAGTGACAATTTGTGAGCAGTCAGAGAGGAAAGGGGGGATCCATCATAGGGTGGAGTCCCTTATGCCTAGGTCAAATAATCTGTTTGTAAGGATGGCGTGGTTTAACGTGTCGAAGGCTGCTGAGAGGTCAAGGAGGATGAGAACAGTGCAGCCCTCAAAGTCTGCTGTTCTTTTCAGGTAATTCCAGATAGATACCAGGAAGGATTCAATTCCATGGAGGGGTCTGAAGGCAGACTGGGCAGGGTCAAGAAGGCCGTGGGATTAGGTGAAGAGCCTGAGCTGGGAGTGTGCCAGGCAATCTAGTAATTTGGCTATAAAGCGATTGCTGTAAATGGGCCGGTAATTGGAAGTGAGGAGGGGGTCAACAGAAGGATTTGTTAGTAATGGTTTGACATGTGGGCTTTGTATGCTGGTGGGAAGATCCCAGCTATTAGGGAGAGGTTGATTATACATCTGTTGAGGGTGCCTGCACAGGTGGAGGACAGGATGTTTTTTAGGCATGCCGTGGGGAGGGGGTCTCCGGGGAAGCCTAAGGGGCAGCTGTTGGAGAGAAGCCTTGAGAACTTGGGATGGGAAATTTCAGAGAAGGAACTGAAGAGGGTGTGTGTCAAGGGCAGCGGAAGGGGAACCGCCGGTAATGAGGCGGAAGAGGGTGGTAGTTTAGCATGGATGGTGAGTTTCCTTTCAATGGCTATTTTGAAGTAATGGTCTGAAAGAGTGTCGAACAGTGCATTTAAAATGAGGGACAGAGTGGAAAAGCAGAAGGGGGTCTTGAACTCAGAGATAAACTTGTGCAGTTCTTCACATGGGTTGTTTGCATTGGCAATGCGGGAAGTGTGGAAGACATGTTTGGCTTTTCTAATTTCGAATCTGCAGGCTCTCATCTAACTAGCCAGAGTGGCTTTGTTTAGGGTGGACAGTTTGGTCCACCAGTGTTGTTTCAAGTGATGGTTGAAGGTTTTAAGGGATTTGAGGTGAGGGCTGAACCACCTGGGGGAAAGACGTGCAGTGGGATGGGGGTTTTGTGGGGCAAAGGGGGACAGAGCATCTGAGATCCATTGGTCAAAAAGGTCTGAGGAGGGTATTCCTCCTTGGTGGTGGAGATTGGGAAGAGAGGAGAGTAGGGAGTATGAGACACCTGAGGGTATTCCCACTCGTAGACCCCTTGGCTCCTCTAGTCAGGTGGCCAAGGACAGGCCATAGCTCTTGCATCCTGGCCCTGGGGTTGGAGAAGAGAGGGAGGATCACCTAGGTGGAGGGTCCTTGGGGACTGGGAGTGGGAAGCCCTTCGGCGAGACATGGTATCCCCCTTTTCCTAGTGGTGACCAACCCAACCCTAACCTCACCTTCATGGGCTGTGATAAGCCTGTTGCCCTCATTCCTCCCTTTTTGACACTTGAGAGTACTGGGACGAAGAAGAGGCAACTAAGAGCAATAAAGGCCATGCTCTTTTACCACTCTGGTACTCGGACAAAGAAGAGGCCGGCTGAGAGTTCTAAGGGTCGTGCATGTCCCATTAATTCTGGTCAGGCAGAGTCAATTAAACACTCACACCTGCAGCCTGTCAAGGGGATGCAGGTGTATAAATAGTGTGAATGGAATGGACAAAGAGGACAGGAAAAACAGCACTGAGGCCAGGGCAAGTCGCAGAGAACCTTCCTGGAGCAAGGTGCTCAGGCACTGGGGACCGCATAGAAAGGCGGTCCAAGGAAGCATGGGTGGGGAGCTGGGACTCACTGGAGCCGAGGGAATTAAGTGAGGGAAGCTGTATGTGAAAGCTGTCCCTTTCCCTTAAGCTTGCGGTGCTAGTTCCCCTATATGGAGAAGCCTGAGGGGCAGAAGGTAGGAGCATGGCCTTGGACGTGTGCTTCAAGCTGCAGCGAGAACTATCAGAGAGACCAGTAAGTTTTTGGTGGGAAACCCGTGGAACGAGTGTGTGAACTTAGTAACAAGGAATACATTGTAGCAGAGTGGTTGCATGTCTCAAACAAGCACATTTTCGAAGGTCTCCGGTCTTTCACTTTTTCAATTACTGAATCACCAGGAATACATTTTATCGGAGTGGTTGCGTGTCGCATGAAACACATTTTTGAAGGTCTCTCAACAATAGGCTATATATTTAAAGTGAACTGAACAGATATTGCATATGTAAACCAAAACAAACAAACATTAAACATTTAAAGTGGAACAAACAAGTATTGTACATTTAAAGTGGAATGAACAAAAATTGAACATACAAAGCAAAATGAACAAATACTTAATAGCAGAATATTTCCTGATCAATAAACAGTGTGAAAATAAATTATGTGTGAAATCCACAATTGTTGAATACTGAACTGAATTAAAACTTTGTGAACTAACAGAATCATGACCTTTTTGTAGTTAAAGAGGGAGCGGGATCCTATTTGAAGTAAACCATTATATGCTGAGTTCCAAATATACCTTTAAAGAACAAGCAAACTACAATGAGTTAGGCGCCAAATAAGGATACGCAAATAAAACCTGAAGTCTGATTTACAAACGACAGAAAGAAATATAATTTCCAACGTGTGTGAAAGCTACAAGCTACTACACCAAACATTTGGAAGTGAAAATCAAGGAACTGTAAAGATTTTTAAAAAGGCAAGGATATTTTCTTTGGAACTGTGTTGTTTAACCACATTACACCTTGGGGAAGGGAATCCTTGAGATATGAGACATTTGCCAAAGTGAGGATAGAGTCTCAAGGTTCCCTTGTGTTTTGTGAGTTGGAACTTGGAGAAGGCAAACCCTAGTATTGGTTAACACCATATCCTTTTGAATTCAAAGAAGGTAACTGTAAGACATTTTATGGAACTGCTTTAAACTTGGGGAAGGGAGCTGAAAAGAATCTGCGAGCTGGAAGAAGCTCAGAGATTTATATTGGACAGTGTTTTCTTTTGGTTACTGACATCCCTATACATTGCATAGATTTAGTTGTGAGGGCAAGCATATGTTTTGGACACAGACAGATTTCTAAATTGAACTCTTTATCTGAGAATTTCCTTAGTTTTATTTAGGTAGGGAAATCCCACCTTAGCATAGGGCAGGTTAGTCGTTCAACCATCCTAATAATTAAGTTACATAAAGGTGTTTGTTTGAACATGAAGTCTGTTGTCTGTGTTGTAGTTCATGATGCATTCACAGGAGGAGGATAGATGAAACTAGATGTTTAGATTACCAAGAACAGTGAGAGTCAGATGAGAGATCAAGATGGCCGATACAAAGTCACTTGAGGAAGTCTGTGAAGGTTCTTTTATAGCCCGGGGGTCTGAAAAGATGGAAGAAGCTTAGGGAGAAGGAATGCGAGGATTGGAATTTGACAAGCTGGTATTTGCATTCATCATTGCAGGCTTGTCTTCCAACGTGTAAGGGAGTGAGGTGAAATTTGTGGAGGATGGTTATTCCACCTGTTCTGCTGGCTCTGGTGTAGGTTTCAGTGATGAAAATGATGTCTGGGTTTTCTTCGCAGATAATGTCAAAGATCATGTGTTCGTTTCTGGTGACTGATCTGGTGTTGATGAGGATGCAAGAGAGGGATTGAGGGGGGCAATGTCTTGATAGGAGGCCAGGAGAGGTTATGGAGTTAGATGCTGTGGGTAGGGATGGGGGCATGGTTTGGGTATGAAGAAGTAATGGGTGAAAGAGGGGAGAGAATGAGAGGATGGACATGGTTGGGCATGGGGTGTAGGGGGTCGGGTATAGCAGAGTAAGGGAAAGGGGTCACAGGGGCAGAGAAGGTGAGGAGTGCAGGTGGTGGTGGTGGTTGTGAGCAGGAGGTCTTCTGTGCCTCAGCCAAAGTAAGGGTGCCAAAGTTGTGTGGGTGTGGGTGGGTGGGTCTGCACAGTCCGGGGTTTTGGTCAAGGCTGTGCGGTCTGCGCTTAATGAAGTGAAGGTTCAGTCCCTAGGAGGAGGAGATTGGGCCAGGTGAATGGGGCAGGGGGAGGAGACAGGAGCAGACAGTGGGGAGTGAAAAGGGGGCAAGATGGGATAATCACCATCCTTTGGCCCACTCCTTCTTGAACATCATTGCTCTTTATCACAATTATCCTCCCTAATCACAGGTCTTCACCCCAGTAGTTTTATTTCACCATTGTCCTTCTACTTAGTCCTGGCCTTTCTCCCTTATCCCTGTCCTTCTTTGTAATATTCCTTCACCACAGTCATCGTGCTTCCTCTCCATCACACTCTTTCTGCATCTTAGTCCTTCTCCTTCATCATAGTCCTTTTTTGTCATGGTACTAATCTTTTATCACACTTCTGTGTCCTAGTTCTTCTCCTATGTCATAGTCCATCTTCATCATACTTTTTCTTGATGGAAGTCCTTCTCATTCATCACAATAATTCTACTATATCATAGTCATTCTCCTTCATTAATAGTTATTCTTCATAATAGTTCCTCTACTTCAAAAGTCTTTTAACAAAGTGCTTCTCCTTCATCACAGTCCTTTATCATTCTTTCTTCCTCATCACAGTACTTGTCTTTCTCCTTCAACACAGTACTTCTTCATCACAGTACTCTGCTTTGTGACAGTCCTTTGTCTTAGTCCTTCTTCTTCAATAGTTCTTCATCTGTCCTACCCCTTCATTAGTCATTCTCCTTCATCATAGTCCTTTCACAGTCATAGACACAGTTTTTCTCTTTTGTTACATCCCTTCGCTTTTATCACAATAGTTCTACTTCTTCACAGTCATTTGTTGCAGTCCTTTGAAAATCGTTCTCAGTCGTCACAGTCATTCCTCAAAGTCTGTCTTCTTCATTGGCACAGTCCCCACCCATCATTGCAGGCCTTATCCTTCATCACTGTCCTATTTCTTCACAGTTATTCTCCTCCATCACTATCATTCTTCTTCAGCACAGACATTCTACTTCATTATGATCCTTCATCACAGTCCTTTATCACATGATTCATCTTGTTCACAGTGCTTGATTGCAATTCTTTTTGATCATCACAGTCCTTCTCCTTTACTACACTCCTTCATCAGAGTCCTTCTCTTTCATCACAGTGTATCCGCTTCATCACAGTCCTTTCTCAAAGTTATTCTCCTTCATTGGTCCTTCATTACAGTCATTTCATCATCAAAGTCCTTCCCCTTTGTTATTCCCTCATCTTCATCATTGTCATTAATTACATTGTCATTAATTACAGTCCTTCTCCTTCATCAATTTCCTTTCCCTTTGTTACAGTCCTTCACCTTCATCACAGTCCTTATTCTTCATAATAGTCCTTCATCCTAATCATACTGTCTAAGGTACAGTCTCTCAATCAATAACAGTTCGCTCTCTCTGAAGCTCTCTCTATCGCTTCATATATTCTTTCTTCTATTCCCCTCTCTTTATGTCCCTTGTTGTCAGTCTCTCTTGCTTGCTTTCTCTTTCTCTCATTTTGCCTTCCTCTTACATTCAAGGGTAACAGAGAAGACTAAGAAAAAATTAAAGGCTGCATGGATAGTTTGTATGGGGCTGAATGGTGAAAGCAAAACATGTGATGTAATGTAAAAACGTTGCTGTCATGCTGAGTCAATCCCCCCAAGCCTGCATATGGATCTGCCTGTGGTAGTTCTACATTTTGCCACTACAGCCTTGCTTGGTGGCAGAGATAGAGGTATGCATGGAACTTAAGGCCTGTTACTGAGCGAGAAACTTGCAGGCAAGAACCTAGTGGAGCCACAGCGTCTGGTGTCCTGGAGGTAAATGGTAAGTTATGAACGCTGCTCCAATAATTCAAAGCCAGGAATGGAAATATGGTCTTCATGATATCGGATTGTCCTTGCATCAGTTACAACTAGCATTATTACATGAATGTTGGTACCCTCTTTAGATGGACATAGCTGGAAAAACTGGCACTTGGGGCCTCATTGCAAGTTTGGTGGTATCTCTGCACTAAATCTGTTGAGATACCACCGATCACATTTACTGTTACTGCCACTTGGTCTGGCAGAGTTACCGCCAGATTACAAGTGGTGGTTTAGCAGTATTAGTCCCCATTTATTGAGTCCATTGGACTACATGGGGATTTCGGCGGCATTTCCACAAGCGATAATTCCACCAAAATTGGTGTTTTTGTGGTAAGGTGGCGTTATTACCGCCAGCATTTTGCTGGATGTTTTTCCTCCACCTTACCTCCAAACCCATAATTCGGCAGTGTGGTAATGTAATGGTAATGCAGTGGTAACTCTGTTACCACTGCATTACCACTGTTTATGGCCACACAGCAAACAGTCATAATGAGACCCTTGGTCTTGGTATAGCACAATAGTTTAATCTCTCTAGAAACCATGGACCATGTGACCACCACACATGCGCAATTTGCATGATGATCATGCTGCTGTGGGGGCACACCACACACTGCACTTGGATAGAAAGATATAAATATTTGTTACAATCAAACCTTAAATCTATCACATAGCATAGAAACAAGGGGTCGTGCCTGGCTCCCGGCATCAAAGTATGCCAGCCAACTCTGTGCATGGTCATTGATGTTACACACCGTAGTGATACCAAACGAAAACATGTTCAAGCTGGCTCTGTCAGTATATGCCAGTATCCCCATCTATGAACATTCTCTTTTTAGCTTTGCCCTTAATTCCAGTAAAAATCTCCTGCAACAGGAAGACATTTTATTGCTAGCTGCGCAAATGCTTGCCGAACTCCCACACCACCGTGCTTTGCTCTCAAGACCAGTAAAACAAACATTACTACATTAAGGAAATATTTCCTTCTTTGGCTGCACAAATGCCTCTAACCACCATGTACGAATACCCATCATAGGTGTATTGCCACTTGTGTGAGTACAAAATGCCACAGCACAGGAAATGTCCAGTCTGCCTGCCCAATTGCGCGATAAACACGCCACCCCAAACACCCCTCCATGTAATAACATTAATAAAATTGACTTTGCCCAAAAATGCCAGCAACACTTGGGAGAAAATGTCCATATTCCAACCCTTGCATGCACACATCCATACCCATCCACCCACTCGTCACTCATCCAGTGGCAGCTGGTGAATTATTTAATTGAAGGGGCACAACATTTCTCACAAATATGCCAGAATGACCGAGTGAAGCGAGGGAGCACCAACCATCCAAGGTATATTGGGTTTTTTCCCCCAAGATAAATGTTTGAATTATGGGTTAAAATGGTGCATTACACAGCACACATTCTGTGAAAAATCTGGTTAAAAAGCCAGAGGTTTGTAGAGTAACTCCAATCCAAACATCCAAAAGATGCAGGTCGCCAACAGTTCAAAGGAGAATTAATGCTTTAATTAATTTGATTCTTTACCATTATGCAATAATACAATAAGAAAACATGTCCAAACTGGCTGCACAATGTAGGCCAGTCTAGACACATTATACCACTTATTATGTTTGCTTTAGCCTTGATGATACCCAGTAAAAAATGCCATGGCACAGTAGGACTACCTACACTGGCTACACTAAAATGCCAGTCTATGTAATAAAATTTACCATGCTTACTTTATCATAGATGCCCAAAGAATATGTAATGCCACAGTAAGAAAATGCTAGACTGGCTACACCTAAATGCCAGTTTAGCCAGGTAATTACACTTATCATGATTGCTTTATCAGAGATGCCCAGTAAAAAAGTCAAGCCGCAGTAAGAAATGGATTAAGTAGCTGCACCAAAATGCTAGCCTAGCAACGCAATTACACTTAGGATGTTTGCTTCATTATAGATGCCCAGAAAAATATGCCATGTCACAGTACGAAACTGCTAGACTGGCTGCACCAAAATGCCAGTCCAGCCACTAACAACACTAAAATTAAGTTATAGTGCACCCCTCGCCCCACCATCCCAACATGTCCCCTCTGCCTCCCATTGCCTCGTCAACCCACAAAATCAGCTTCTCTGCCCAGTATTAAACAAAAGCACACACACATGCACACACCAATTACTCGCTCTTTTACACTTGCACCCATGCATTATGCACTCACAGAAATGCACATCACACTCACCCATACATCATACAATCACTCATTCACACACATTACATAATATACAGACAACCTTGCATGCACGGATGCACACACACTTACAAAAAATATATTTTTGTACCTTTTTACTGAATCTATTGCTACGAGGAACTCCTCTGCAGGCAGGCTTCAACACACGCAGCAGGAAGCAGCACTGTTTCCTGCCATGCACAGAGCAGAGAAGCCAGGGTCCTCCATGTCCTATGGATCGTGGGGCCTCTGACTTCTAAAACATACATTTCTTTTTGAAGTTATTCTGACTTCAGAAAGAAATGATTTCCGTTACTGTGACAGAAATAATTTCTTTTTGAAGTCAGTGTGACTTCAAGAAGAAATGATTCCTTTTTGAAGTCCAGTTATTCTGACTTCAGAAAGAAATGATTTCCGTTACTGTGACAGAAATAATTTCTTTTTGAAGTCAGTGTGACTTCAAGAAGAAATGATTCCTTTTTGAAGTCCAAGTCCCACCCCGGACATGTATCATCTGGGGCTTCAAGGGCCCCTGGTACGCCAATCGCCTTCATAACCATGGTCTCTTCATGTAAGTCTATAACGTATTTCTTAGTGGTACAATACTACTTTATTCCCCTGTAGTACATCGATTGTTAGTGGTTACAGCCCTTGTAAATAGGACTTTAATGTGTGTTTTAACATTATTCATGGTGCCCTTCTAGATGGAGCAATGATTAAAAGCATATTATGGGTTGTCATAACAGGCTGGGAAAGCTACAGTCTTTGTATCACAGTTGCAAATTTAGAATGTTAAAAATATGTAATCAGCCAGCAGAAACTAACAGGTCACCTAATAGTAGTAATGATGACTGGCCCTTCAGCCTGCATATTTTTTGAGCTGGGCCCATTCTTTATGCGGCCATCACAAATTCATAATTATGCACTTAAAATGCAATGAACAACATAACTATTGACTTTGCCAATGCTCTGCTGCAATGGAGGGGCTTAAGTCTGGTATGTCTGGAGCAAATATAATGATTCTATGAGAGAGGTGTAGGTCTGGTAGATACAGAGGCTATATCAGGCCATACAAAGAATCATACAATGTGGGAAAGGAGATGGAGTACCATATGATTGGTTGGAATTGAGTGATTTTTCTCTTCACAGACACATGGTTTTGAGCAAAGGGAATAAGGAATGCATTCTGCATCTGTGTACATTCAATTGCCAAGTGTGATGTCCCATGAAGAGGTGAGATCACATAGCAAACAATTTGGATAGAGCTTGTAAAATTAGTGGTGCCCTATTCGGCTGGAATGTAAGGAAGGAAACTGATGCCGATAATTATCGCGCCTCAGGGGAGAAAAGGGAAGCCAGCCATGCAATAATTAATTTGGCAAAAAATTGTCTGATGCAGACGATGAGGTTTGAGATGAAAAGGAGTTAAAAAAGGGACTTGAAGGCTCTGTATGACAGATGATGGCCAGGTGTGGCAGTGTGTCATTAACTAAAATGTAGGAAGTGCACAAGCCGTATGCTTGTAACAGAGTATGATGGGGAAGAAAACAGGGAGATTCAGTACTGCAGTGGGAATTTTGGGTTTCTTCAGTGCATGAAGACAAACAGGGAAACATACCAGCAGGACAGTGCGCAACTGTCTAAGAGAGGGACAGAGATGTATGTGTACAAGATGATTGATTTGGCAGATGCATTTAACAAGGACGAATTACTGCTGGAGAGTGTGGGCAGGACCTTAAATAATTCCATCTCAGCAGGGAGCTTTTTAGGTGTCGGTAAAATTGTGGAAGTGGGAGGCAGGACGAAATGGGGGAGGCCATGGCGGAGACCCCAGGCAGGGCCACAATTTTGGGTCAAGTAGTTAACAGACTCCAGTGAGGGTGCGTTGTGTATGTGGACTGGGTCCCCCTTTGGCAATAACAGGCAGGCAACACAGAAAAGTGGCAACACAAAAGAAGGCACCATGGTCTTCGCAGAAATCAGGATCAGATGTATTACAGCCAGAGAAGTAGATGCATTGCCAGCAGAGTGAGTTAGACCCAATGGACACAGGTGGTTGTCTGCACTGGGCTGCGGGCTCATGGTGGGACATTGCTGGCAGGCATGCTAGCTAGGCAGACCCACTAGCATGAAACCCGGGGGCCTGGGGAGTACCCTTGAATGCAGGGTGGAGAAGGGATGCCAAGGGAAGAAGGGAAGTGTTGGAGAGGGAGTGGGAGGATGGGCTGATAGAGACAGTGAGGGCTGAGAGAGGGGACAGAAAGAGACAGGAAGTGAGAGGCACACAGTGAGAGAGGGGCACCCAGTAAGAGACGGGCACTCAGTGAGAGAGGTAGAGAGAGTGAGAGAGCGCACATGGGCACAAGAGAAAGAGAGCACAGGGGCACAAGAGAGAAAGCGAGCACAGGGACACAAGAGAGAGAGAGCACACAAAGAGGCACAAGCGAGAGAGAGAGAGCGAGAGGGTGGAGCACACAAGAGCAAAAGAGAGATAGCACAGAGGCACATGAGAGAGAGCATAGGGGCACAAGAGTGAGAGAGCACAGCAGCACAAGAGAGAGCATGTGCACAGGGGCACAAGAGAGAGAGGGTGCACTGGGGGCACAAGAGAGAGAAAGAGACACCAGGGAAAAGCAGGGCAGAGAATAGAACTAGAGCAGTTTGGGGAAAAGTAGAAAATGAAGGGTAGACTGGGAACACAGGTACCTGCTATAGGGGACTTTCTTCCCTCAACCCCTGTGGTTAGCACACAACACCGCCGGTAGTCAAAAGGAACAGCCCCCCTGTCCTTTCTGCACAGGCTTATATAAGATTGTCACCCTCACCCACTCCAGAGCCAGACCCCATTCAGAAACACAAGTAAAACTGTATTTTGTTGTTGCCAGGTCTAAGTGGCCAATAGGGTCACAGGAGGGTCACAGGGGGTATGATAAGTGAGCAAACACGTTTCTGTGTGGTTCTCAGGGGAGGGCAGATGGGATCGCAGAGCAGGTGGGCACACATTCTCAGGTAATTACAGGGCGTAGGACAAGTGTCCTTCTAGAGCCTCCCTCACTCACCCATTCCCACAATAGTGGAAACTATATTCTGTGTGATTCCCCGGTCAGGGGTGATGACGAGTATAGGGTGCTGGGCAAGTATGCAAACAGGCATGCACAGAAGATGACTGTGGATGAAGGAGGTTCTCAGAAAGGGGTGCAAGAGGTCAGAGGACCAGCTTGGGGACCTGGCAGATGGCAGGATAATTGCAGGGTGTGGAACAAGTGGCTTTCCAGAGTAGGTACTGTGGTTTGGGTTTTCAGATATTACCATTTGCAACTGGATGTATTATACACAAAAGGGCCTGAAGTGACTGTTAATCCAAGTGTCCGTCCTATCCAACATTTGGAGTCTACTGGATCAATAAGACTATGTAGACTGTCGGTAAGCCATTCAATGTGCATTTGTATGTATACTACCTACAGTGAAGACATGGAGTTGTGATAGTTTGTCCCCCGTATATCTTTTCCCTTAGGTGGTTTCATTCACAAGAGGTTTAGTCATCAGCAAAAGACTGATAGACAAGAATAAAATGCTCATATTGTAACTACAATAGGTATGCTTCATTCTTTTTGAATTCATTGATTTCCAAATTATGTGTGATGGTTCATTCTATGGTAATTGATGAGTATAGACAGAACACACATTCTAATTTTAGAAATATGTTTTTATTGTAGACACCAAGGAATACAAGATGATGTTAGGAGTGGTATATCCTGTGCAATCCATTCCCACCCTGATGAAGGCTGCAGCATTATAGAGCCCCAGTTAAAGGCTCAGGAAAATCTGGCTGAAACACGTGTAGACTACACATTTGTTAAGAAATAGAAACACTGTGAAAATAGATAAAGGTGTATGAAAATTAGCAAAGATATGCTGTTAGTCTGTAGCCCTGGTACATAGAAATGGCCTTTGTATTAGATGTGATTGGATTCTGTTGTGTGGTGATGAATGGGTGTGTGTGATTAGGATGGTATGCAAATATTCTATCGAGTGAAGTGAGGTGTCATCATTTGCGTATGTATTTTTATATTGTAAATCATTTGAAAAAAACAAAAACAAATAAATAATGTATTTCCATTACTGGAGGTGTATGACTGTAATTAGAATATGGTTAGCTCTGTTATTTTAGGAATTGAACTTTGTTTATTTGGACGTATTGTTATAACCTGGGTGATCAAGATCATACCACGTACCCTAGTATATTGTGTATTGCTTGTACAGCCTGTGGCTGTAGGTGTTTTTCAGTGAAATAGGGGGAACTTTCCTCTAGAGAGAAAGACAATAATGGAAAAATGGAGAAAAAAATTATTAATTTTCTGATTACCTTTACTAGAGGCTGATAAATGTCCCACCTATTTTTAAAACCAATCATGGTACGGATTCCACGATTGACATCCATGATGAACTTGAGAAGATTAACCAAAAAAGAAAAAACAAATCAGAACTGATATGGATGTAAAGTTCGAGTTAGAATATTTAGAATATTTAAACGTGGGGGTTATCCCAGAGGGCATTCATGTCAGGAACAGTCCACGAATATTCATAGATAATCCATGTTTCAAAAAGAACTTTAGTGGGGTGGGTAACAAATGCTCAAGTGACTGGATAATATTGATTATGGAAACAGCCGAACAAGAGTGCAAGATACAGGGGGAAGAATTAGCAGCACTCGAAGAACCGTTTCTGGATAACCAGACAGTGCAGGATGTTAAGAAAAAGCTAGAAAAACTGGATGAGGAGATTGTAAAGTTTAAGCAATTGAACCTAGATCGGAAAATCCAGAAACTTAAAGAAACATAGCCAATTACAAGGAAGAAAACACATACCCTTTTTTACAAGAGGGATTCTATGCAGAACAAAATGCAAACATCAGTAATAGACATCGGAATAGGTATGTTACCTTTTCAGATACATCAGCTTCATCAAGCAATTCAGATCATAGTACAGCAAGGGGAGACCCGGTGGAAGGGCCCTCGACCCGTATAGGTCAACAGCAGGTTTTTTTTCAGGGTATGACAGAGAGACCAATACAGACAAAGACTGCCACAATTCGATCAAAGTTTGCGCATAAAATAGTGGTATTCAAACCAGTAAATGAAGATAACATACCAATTATAAAACTTTCTAAAAATACACTTAATGAGTTGGAAACAAATTTGTTAGTAAAAAGAGTCTCTTTTGTCCCCGTGACCGAAGCAGATCCTTTTGACTGTGAAACTGAACTACGGAAATTCTTTGGTAACATCAGGCGTAAACATTTTTATTTTAGGTGTATTTACCAAAACATCAAAACGAGTCAATAGAATCCGAAGCTAGTATATCCAAGTCAGTAAATATTACAGACCTCACGACGCAACCGAGGTTCATTCCCCTAGTCATGTATGCCCCCCTGAACTGGTGGCTTTCGAAACCATTGTCATTAGACAAACTTTGGATTCCATCAAGAGACATACTTTTCAACAGGACAATCGAGAATGCTAATGAAAGTGCTTGTCTTAAAAGCCTTTGCATCAAACAAGATATAACCTTAAAACCTGCTGATAAGGTGGTGGTATAGTCATCCTATATACTGATGACTATGATACAGAATGCGAACGCCTACTAGCTGATCACACTGTGTATACAAAATGAGGCAGGGAGTCTACGGGACAATTACAGGAGGAAATTTAAAGTTTTACTAATCATGTAGAAAAGGAGGGGTGGATTAGTAGGGAAGATTTTCAATTTTTTCATAAATCTCATCCTAAAATTGCAGTGTTACACCATCCCCAAAATTCATAAGAACAGCAGAAATCCCCCAGGTAGGCCGATAGTTTTGGCTAGCTACACCCTGCTAGAACCCTTGTCTGTATATACAGAATATTTCCTTAAAAACTTTGTAGTCAAGACTCCTTCTTATGTAAAAGATTCCACAGAGATGACGAATATCATTCAGGATACCGTTATTGAGCCTTCAGGCGTTCTCATCACCATGAATGTAGACACATTATATACTTCTATTCCCCAAATGGAGAGCTTTGCGGTTTTGAAAATCATGCAGGATAGACGTGACCTCCCTCTCAAACCACCCTCTGGTTTCATCCTGGGGTGTACCACAAAACAAACATCAGGCGTTTCCGGCCGGTAACCCAGTATTGCACTCCGAATGGGAAAAATCCCAGATATTATTTCACAGCCTCTTGGAGTTCAAAAAAACTCCAACCAGGAGTCATACAGCCCAAAGAGGATGGCACTATTTAATTACTTCTACAGAAGAGTGTTCAAGGTTTGCCTTTTTCCTTTTGTCTTCATCAAACTATAATTCAAAAACAATTGAAAAAAACATTTCTACATTTGCATTTTCCTGCCTCCCTGCAAGAATTTGGCTAAAAAATACCAAACAGACACGAGGCAGGTAAACAATTATAGTCTTGTATTGTTATAATGCAAAAATCAATTTTCAACACACTGTTGGATACCCAGTGTGAGATACAAATTCAACCAACAAAATGTACAGTGAGATATTTACAGGGAAAAAAACAACGCGGTTGAGCTGAGAAAAGCGCTCAAATAGACCTTAAACAATATACAATAGAAATTATATTGATATTCCGTCATATTACATAACATTTCATTTTGCTCTGAGCAATAGAATGTATGTTGCTCAAATAGACATTAACATTGAGAAACATCCCTAGGTGGTGGTGAGTGCCAATGCGTTTCGGATTAATTTATTCCATCTTCAGGGCAAGGCGTGTTTAACTTTCACTTTTTGTTCTAGGTGATATCTCTGGTTGGGGCCTACAAATAACAAGAAGGTCCTTATTAGTTCACTAGGAATCAGGGGAAATTAAGATGGAGTAAGGCATTGTAGTACACACTGACTTTTAAGGTAGAGTGAAGGACTCATTCGCTCTGGAGAACATCTCCTGGTCCCCAAACAGCGAAAAGGTTATGGCGGGTAAATATTGATGAAAGACTTCCAAAAGGATATCTTTAATTCAAGGGAACATGGGTCATGACCAGATCCTTAAATAAACTCGCCAATGTAGTGGCAGTAAACGCGTACACTAAAGCAAGAGATTATAATTAGATGTGGAAAATAATTGTTTCTAGAGGATCAGTAGTTGTGAGTAACATGGAAATAGTGCATATAAGGCTGTACTCAGCAAAACTTGCAGAAGTGGTGTCAAAAGAGTCGTACACTCCTGCAAGCGTCTATACTAAGATGCAAAAGAGGATAATTTATAAATCATCGGTAGTTGCAGGTAACGTGGAACTCATGCATAATAGGCAAGAGCCAGTGCTTAAAAACAGAAATATGTTGTGCCTGAATCATAGCAGTATCTAGCAAAAAGCTACTCAGGGTAATGGGGAACTTGTATGTTCATGGGGAAAAGGGCAAGAGAATGCCCATACGTAACACGCGGTAATTCGAGGTGACAATGACGATACAACAACATGTGCGCCTATAATCCGAGAGAGGGCAGGCCAACCTGGACCCCCCTGCTTACCTTGTGCTTCAGAGCCGGAGCAGGAGCCAAGCAGCCCATCACCAAGACGAGATGCTTGCTCCTGTGCCATGTAAATGGTTGTTAGCGACGCCATGCATGCTTTCGAAACTGGTGGCTTTCGAAACCATTGTCATTAGACAAACTTTGGATTCCATCAAGAGACATACTTTTTAACAGGACAATCTGAATGCTAATGAAAGTGCTTGTCTTAAAAGCCTTTGCATCAAACAAGATATAACCATAAAACCTGCTGATAAGGTGGTGGTACAGTCATCCTATATACTGATGACTATGATACGAAATGCAAGCGCTGACTAGCTGATCACACTGTATATAAAAAATTAGGCAGGGATTCTACGGGACGATTACAGGAGGAAATTGAAAGTTTTACTAATCACGTAGAAAAGGAGGGGTGGATTAGTAGGGAATATTTTCAATTTTTTCGTAAATCTCATCCTAAAATTGCACTGTTACACCATCCACAAAATTCATAAGAACAGCAGCAATCCCCCAGGTACGCCGATAGTTTTGGCTATCTACACCCTGCTAGAACCCTTGTCTGTATATACAGAATATTTCCTTAAAACCTTTGTAGTCAAGACTCCTTATGTAAAAGATTCCACAGAGATGACGAATATCATTCAGGATACCGTCATTGAGCCTTCAGGCATTCTCGTCACCATGGATGTGGACGCATTATATACTTCTATTCCCAAAATGGAGAGCCTTGCGGTTTTGAAAATCATCCAGGATAGACATGACATCCCTCTGAAACCACCCTCTGGTTTCATCCTGGAGTGTGCAAGGTTGGCCATGATATGATATGATATGAAATTGTATTTATATAGCGCCTATACACAATGTGTTTCAAAGCGCTTCAAGGCAAGGGAGGGAACAAGGGAAAATACAACGACATTCTTACAGGCCATGAACATTAAGAATATGAAATTAACTATCGTACTCGGCCTGGCGACATTTCAGATAGTGAGAGCTACTTTCTTTTTGTTCAAAAAACAAATCTATAAGCAACAGAAGGGGGTCAGTATGTACGCAATGTTTGCCCCAGATATAGCCAATTTATATATGGAGAACTTTGAACAGGAGTTTGCATCATCAGCGACTAAGCATTTCCTCAACCGGATTTCGTTGTGTGGAAAAGATATATAGATGACGTTTTTCTGATATGAAAAGGATCGGCAGACCAACTGAGTGATTTCTATAGATGGCTGAATAAGTGCGGCATCAATATCAAGTTCACTATGGAATGGAGTGATTGTTATGTTAACTTCTTGGATCTAAAGATCTTTAAAGATATAGCAGAGCTTTGTACCACTCCATTTAGAAAGCCCACTGATTGTAACAGCCTCCTCCACTACACCGGTTTTCACCCGGCTGGGTTGAAAAAGAATCTTCCATATGGCCAATTCTTCCATATTCGTAGGAACTGTTCTGATAAGAAAGACTTTGATCTTCATGCTGACCAACTAAAGACAAGATTACAGGACAGAGGGTATCCCCACAGAATGGTTAAAAATAACTATAAAAGGGCCACAAACACAAATAGAAAGATCTGTTTAACATCACAACCTAAAGCCAAAATGGAGACACTCATTTATGTTACAATGCCATGTAGTAATGCCATGAAGAAAATTGTTCATAGAAATCGCCACCTTGTGAAGCACCAAGGCACCTTAGACAAAAAAACAATGTTTTCATTCAAGAACAATTTCAACCTAAGGCAAAAATTGGTGCGTACATATTGAGACACCAGGCAAAAATATGTGGCCTTCCAATTAATTGACACAAAACACAGGTTCGAACATGGTCGTAAAAAGTGGGAGTTTAGAACTCACACTAATTGCCAAACTAAAAATGCAGTGCACATTATAAAGTGCCTGGGCAAGCTATTGTATGTGGGGAAGACCACATGTCCCATAAAGCAACACATCTCTGAGCACAGATCTTGTATCAGGAACAAAGTTGGTGACAAACCTGCGGTGGAACACTACACCAAAATGGGCCACACTGACCAAGATTTATTTGGGTTTATTCTACAGACCTTAAAAACATACCTGCGAGGTGGGAACTTAGTGGCTCAGCTGCACAAACGAGACCAGAGTGGATTTACCACCTCAATACAATGAACCAAGGACTCAACATCTTGATGGAGTGGAACAGTGTGATTTTTACATAGCTCCAATAGTCCTCTACTGTGCATATGTTGCTCCTATCCCTCCAGTGGCAGCATTCCCATGGGGATTAAGATTGAATTGATATGGGCTGCGTAGCACTGTGAGGAACTCTCTTGAACAAAAACAGTCTGGCTATACATGGAGGCGCTGCTCTCACATTGCTTTTTTATTGTAGCGGATCTTAGTTAATAGGGTTTTTGTGACATTGTAATAGGGGATCATCTACCATACACAATTTCTGTAGTGCGCTGAGCGAATGAAAACAATTGCCTAAAATGAAACATTTTTCAACAAAAAAAAAAAGTGCTTTCAATTGTGCAAAATGGTGATTCCTGTCATTGTAATGGGGTAATGATTGCCGCAGACATGATTATGGCCTAGCTAGTGTTCCACTTGAGAGTAGACTGATGGCTTTGTCCATCTATACTTCTGTTCACGTGAAGCAGTATTTTTTTAGCTTCATTATGAATAGCAGAGAAGTAGCCCTTTGTTTATGTCCATGATTCAAGAGAGTGTGGATGGGTGGTTTCACTCAGCGCCCATCTTTAGAACAATGCCACGCTTGATGCAACATTTACATCTTTAAATAATGGTAAGCGGCAGTGGCATTTATTGTCTGTTTAGATGTGGTATTGGCTTTTGCGTATACAAAGTTGTGTAGCAGGGTGCACCAACATTAGATGAGTGTTGGTCACTCGTGCTAGACAAGAGGCGGGTGTCCTCCCTATCCTTCCCGTTTGTTGCCTGAAGTCAAACACAGTATTAATACTCCCGAGCAGAAGTTTGTATGGTCAGTCGCAGGCAGACGATCACCCGCGTTAAATGTTAAACTGGGGGCCTTTGTGTTATTTCTTAGTGTCTTCCAACGGGCTATTTATAGCTAGGTCGTATGCCAGTGGGTGCGGATCATGTGGCGAGTGAGTCTCTGTTTGCACGTGATCGCGCAACACTTAACGAGGATGGACAAGCATGTGTCTGATATAGATAGAGGTAGACATATTGTGTTCTTGGGTCAGCTGTATTTAGGGTGCGGCTGGCTGTGTGTACCTGTAGTGCAGAGTGTATCCTCCATGATGCAAGCTTCTAGAGATACCAGGAAAACAACTATATTCACTGCATGTGTGCTGTGTTTATTGTAGATGTTTCAGGGAAAGGTGACCCTGCATGCAATTGCAACACTGGAGGAAGTGGTGATGTTGTGTGCCACACTTATATGCTTTACTTGTGGAAGCTTGCTACATTAGAACACGCCTGCTGATAGGTAAGTTAGACAAGCGTTTATTAGCAAATGCAGAGAGTGGATCACTGAACATAGTAACTGAGTAGGCACTGTGGTTTGGGTTTTCAGATATTTCCATTTGTAACTGGATGTATTAAACACAATAAGGCTGAAATGACTGTTAATACAAGGGTCTGTCCTATCAAACTTTAAGAGTCTACCGGATCAATTATACTATGTAGACCGCAGTTAAGCCAGTCAATATACATTCTTATGTTGACTATCTACAGCGTAGACATAGAGGTGTTATAGTTCTTCCCTTCGTATCTTTTTCCAGTAGGTGGTCTCATTCACCAGCGGTTTAGTCATCAGCAAAAGACTGAGACAGGAGATGAATGCTCATAGCGTAACAACGATAGTTATGCTTTATTATTTTTTAATTAACTGAGTTCCAAATTATGTAATTGATGGCTCTAGACAGAGCACAAATTGTAGTGTTACAAATAGGTTTTTATTGTAGACCACCCAAGAATACAAGATGATTTTAGGAGTGGTGTATACTGTGCAATACATTTGCATCCTGATGAAGGCCGGTAAACCCTAGAGCCCTATTTAAAGGCTCACAAACTTCTGTCTGAAACACTTGTCGACTACATATTTGTTAAGAAATAGACACACTGTGAAAATAGACAAAGGTCTATTAAAATTAGCAAAGATATGCTGTTAGTCCATAGCCCTGGTACATAGAAAGGGCCTTTGTATTAGATGTGATTGGATTTTGTTGTGTGGTAATGAATAGGTGCATATGATTAGTATGGTATGCATGTATTCTATCGAGTGACGTGAGGTGTCATCATTTGTGTACATATTTTTATATCGTAAATCATTTGAAAAAATACTACTGGAGGTGTATGACTATAATTAGATTACGGTCAGCTCTGTTTGTTACTTTAGGTCTTGATCTTTGTTTATTTGAAACTTTGAAAAAGATGCCAAAAATGGTAACTTGGAACCCTGCCTGTCAAATCTCTGTTCAGGATTTGAAGGATGGATTGTGCAGGGCCCCAGTTCTGAAAGTCCCAGACTATGTTCAGGAGTTCATTATCCAGACAGACGCCTGTGATTTTGGTATTGTAGAAGGGTTAGTGCAGCTTAGCTTGCAAGGGGTAGACCAACCTGTCGCCTACATTAGCAGGTGATTAACAAAAAGGGAAAGAAACTGGGCCATCATTGAAAAGCTTACACGGTCATTTGGGTAGTAAAGAAGCTGAAATCCTACATCTTTGGGTCTCACTTTTCAATCCAAGATCATTAATAACCATGCAAGGGGAGAACCCTAACCTTTTGCGCTGTGCCATATCCCTACAGGGATTACATATGGACGTCCAGTACAAGCCAGGCTCCCAGCATGAAAATGCAAATGGTCTATGCCGATACTTTCGCCTAGATGACTAACCAGACCCTTAGTAGGGTAGTGGTTCACATGTCGAGGCCTGGGGGCATGTGAGGAGCTCACCCATCCGCATGGTGGGAGTGCGCTCGCCTGGGCTTTATTGAAATGTTCAAATAAATGGAATGATGGTAGACCGACCTCAGGAAAATGTGTGGGGCAAATCCACACACATTTTGCTGTGCTCACACCACAACAAAGCTTAGACCTGTGTACTCCAGGCTGGACAAAGCCTACAGGCACAGTCTGCCCCTGTCATACATAGGAGCGCACAGTGTCATCCTTGGAATGGGGAGGCGAAAATTCCCTCCCCATGGTCAGCCTGATTAACTGACAAAGGCTCCATGGAACTGCCCCTGCCCTTTTGTTAGGCCCTGCATCTGGTCGCAGCGATTGTCATACCAGTAGAGGGTACTTCAACGGGTCCGCAGGGATCCTGAATGCAGAGGATAACATAGGAGACAGGAAACCCAACAACCTTTCATATGTAACTGTGTCACCCTGAAGCCAGCTCCTCCTCTCAGTATCTCTGACAGTGAACTTACATGCCTGGGTATATTGTTGCAGAAGGCCACCCCACTAGGGGGACCCCATTCATGAGGTACGAGAATGTGGTTTGCGAAAGCCAGAAAGTTTGGTCTCTCTGCAGCTACAAGGGAGACCTGACACTTTAACAGAAATCACACAGGGAGGACATTACCCAGAGAAACTCTTTGATCACAACAGACAGGAAGAGGGGTGGGACTTAGTACCACAAAGGCGTTAGCCCAGAGTTTTTTCTATTAGGAGGAGGTTTCCACCATATTGGTCCTGGGGCAACCCTTGGTCATGTTTCACACCTTCACCTTTTCCTATTGCAAATCACTCTGGTTATGACCTCACATACATAGGAAATTGGCAGTAGGGACCCCAGGATTGGTTCACTAAGGTAGGCCTAGCCAACACCAATCACTGTGTCCCAACTGGCTTTAAAAGAGGGATGAGGCCCTCATTAGGCAGATCATCTAAAGACATCACAAGAAGTACAAAAGAAGAACTCATCCTTGGACCCTGGCCTAAGGTACAGTTTGCTTACAGCTTCCGCCAGTGAAGGAAGGCCAGGACATCCAAAGAGGGAAGCAAGATCCCTCCCCTTAAATTCTCCCAGGGTACAGAGGGAGAAAAGAACTCAGAGGACCTTCCAGCCACTAGAGAAGTGGTGCCCAGACAGCACATAGTGTGCTGTGCCAGGCTCTGCAGCAAACCTCCTGGATAGGAAATCCCAGAAGGTTTCTGAACCCAAAACCAAGGACAAGGCAGATGCCAACAATACACTCCCGAGCTTTGGCCCGTCTGCCTTAAAGAACGACACAAGCCCAGTAAAGATGCTGAGAGAAGTGCATTGATAAGCATCTACTGCCATCCACCTTAAATGACATTTTCGAGCCAGTCGAGTTCCTCGATCGGCAACAGACTGCAACACTGACTAACATCAGGCTGCAGTCACTGAAAGAAACCCGAGACATCTCGACCAGGCTTCAGAACCGCCAATCAGAGACAACAATTCCTGACACTGAGTCACCATGAGGGCCAGCCTGTAGCAACTCGCTAAGCTTCGCTCGCTGAACCGTCTTGCCGCCTGATACCCGCCGCGGAATCCTGTTTCAACCTCCGTCGCAGAAGCCTACACAGCACCCTGAAGCTGATTCAACACTGTTAAGCACCAAGGACAACTACACCAAATGGTACATTGTGGTTCTGTCCCCCTGATCCTTCCCAGAAGGTCTTTAGAGACATTTTAAGACCATTTCTCCCTTTCTGCTGAAGCCAAGAAGCATTTTAAAAACCATTGTGGTTTTTAACCATACCGACAACCCTCCTGCCAGTATGCAGAGTGCATCCCTTTTCTGAAACTGTCTGTACCTGCTGCACTCTTTTATAGGGATGGTTGTATTTAGTAGTGTTATTAGACTGTTGTGATAAAAATAAACATACAACCTTTACTGGGCACTTCTTTTATCATTGGGTGATAATTGTATGTTCGCTGTGTTGCAAATAACCAACGATCCACGACCTTTAGAGGACAAGGAGGTTTATAATTGTAATTGTATGCTTGCTTAATCTGATCTGTTTGCATCGATTCTGGTGTACTAGGGGTGTGGGGCTGATTAATGGGTTATAAACTGATATCCACCTCTGAACCACTATTACCCCAGAATTTGATTAGTGACGCCATTATTTGAATACATTTCTCAGGGTGTCATCCCCTATCCCCAGATGCCCCATTGGTTGTGTGGCACTCACTCGCTATGCTTGGTTGTAATTGTAACTGTACTATACCTGTATAGCACGCCACATGCAGAATAAACTGAACCAAGAAGCGAACAATCGGAGCTAGAAAATGGATCCAGTGCTGAAGCTGAACAAAGGTTCCCTGCAAAAAAAAATACCTGAAAAGAACTTACAAAATAAATAACCAGGTTTTAATTGCCTTACGAAATTGCAGAAAGTTATCCCTCGCCCATAGCTTTTGCGGCAGGGCATTCCAAACTTTCGGAGTTACTACTGAAAATCTACGATTGCCTCTCTGAGATAGATGGCGGGCTGATACGCAACAGCTTGTCTTGGGAACGTACCGCCCGTGAAGGAATACATCTGTGGGTTTGGTTCTGCTAAAGGAGCTAGATTGCTAAAGGAGCTAGATTGGGCAGACATTCGAAGGTCAGGCATAATATTTTACCTCAATTCTTCTTCCCACTGGGCACCAGTGAAGAGACCGTCTACAGGTAGAGATCTGATCACGCCCTGACAGATAGACAATCAGACGCGGGGCTGCATTTTGAGCCTGGGAAAGCTGCTGAGGTGAAATACCAGTGTGTAGCGAGTTAGAGTGATCCATTTTCGAAATAATCAGCCAACCAACCACACTTGGAAATGGATGCATCTCAATGAAAGGAATGGCTCCTCTGACCAGCCGTTACTTAAAGAGAGCAGTTTTTACCATTTGACTTATTTGAGCATGTATTATCAAATCACCTTGTCTCCAAAAGACAAGATTTTGAACTTTCATAGCAAAATGTATCAGGAGCTCAAACTAAACGATATGATAGTTATTGCCACTGAGCCATCCTCCCGACCCAAATAAAAATCAGGGTTTACTATTCTAAGTGCAAAATGTATTTTGTGTCCTCATAAAATGACCTCTGCCTTGCTAGGATTATGTCAATCGCTCACAGGGAATGCTGCTCCCCCAAATCTCTCGGAGAAAATCGGGGAAGCACAATGCTCCAGGCCAACTAGATCTGCCTATGTACACCGACTCACCCAACCGAAATTCAAAAAGACAAAAGCCAGCAGCTCAAGTTTCCCCACGATTGGTGCAGAACACTGGAACTTGCTCCCACCGGCAGGGGCGTTGCTAGGGGGGGGGGGCCTCAGGGGGCTATAGCCCCTGATCTTTTGGTTGTAGCCCCGGATAGAATCTCAGGAGCTACAGCCAAAAGATTAGCTAGCCCCCAGTCCCAACAGTTCCGACATCAGCTTAGCCCCGGGTCTTTTCCAGACCTAGCAACTCCCCAGCCCACCGGCCCTGTGATCTGAACAATCATACTGGGTTTTCAAGAGAGCCTTAAAACTTGGCTCTTTTGGCAAACATTTTCGGAGAAATCCTGGTCTAGAACGGTCTCTTGGGCCTTAACTTACGTGTAACATGTCGTGCAACAGCGCCCCGATGCCTCTGGGTTTGGTGCTCTCTACAAATGCAAAAATAAATAAATAAATATGTAACATTCACGTTTCCACGTCATCAAGACACTGCACCAATATTTCATATCCAGAATTACGATATGCTAGTTTAATGAAGATTTGGGTATCATCTGCATAGGCGTTGTGGTCAAGATTAGATTTTTCAAAAACGCTGCAAAGTGATCCAATGTATATGTTAAATAGTACTGGACAGAGGCGATCCCTGTGGGTACACGAGAGACCAATTTTACATGCTGTGTCCTATTTGGAAGAAACAAAGTCAACCAGTGGGATGCTGGTTTTAAAATCCTTAACAGACCCCAGCGGATGGATTAAGGTGGCGTGATCCAGTGTATCAATAGCAGTGGTCAAATGAAGCATAACCAGTAAGGTGTAGCAAGCATCGTATGCACATTTTAGAATGTCTTCCCAGACGGATAGGTTGCTCGTGCACATTCGTGACAAACATTGTGCACCCCTCTAGTGAACAAATTCACCAGGCAGCACTGCCAGTGCGTGTGAATTTAATACAGATTAAACACATGTCTACATAAAAAAGTACCATTAACTGCCTTAAAAAATCAAAAGACCTATGCCTTTGTCCTTAAACTGTTAGCAGTTCTACAGCCTTATCGCAGACTATGGGCCTTTATTCAGACTTGCCAGAGTCAAATAAATAAGATGCAAGTAAAAATCACCAGGCTGTCGTGTGACACTGCCTGGTCATGGTGAAAGAGCATGGAAAAATGCCAAATTGCCAAATTGCGCACGTTAAAATAATACATGGCTTTCTATTAACTCGATATCCTGTCAAAAGTTGCCACCACACGCGGCCCTAATTTTACGTCTTAATGTGTCTTTTTCCCCCTAAATGTGCAGTTTTTCGAACGGCTACTTCAACATTGCCCAGTAGATGGCAGCACAACATTTTCCTAAAATTGACTGCATAGTTCTGGGCATGGAAATAACGAGCTGTTTTCCGAGACATGAAATATGGCGTCACAAGTGGCATTGTGTATTCGCCACATGGGGGATGGCTAGAGGTATGCCCATTTACAAGACACGCCACGCGTGAACGGCTAGTGATGGTCAACATGTGGCCACCTTCTGGCGAAGAAGTCTGGAGGCTCCTCATTTGGAGTAAGTTAGTGGGGGCAGAGACGTCTTCATGGGAGAGTAAGGGGGCAGACGCCTTGGGCCCCACCCAGTATGGGGTCCCTACATGTCTGCCCGGTGGAGAGCAGCCAGTGCTCATTTTTTTTACAAAACATAAATAACACGTCATTATATTGTCCAGAATATGGTGCGGCTCTGAGCAGGCTGCCTGGCTGCTGTTCACAACTATTGCCCTATCTGATCGAATCATCCTGTAATGCATTCTGCGTTCACCATAGTGCACACAGTTTGTACGTTTGCTATAGTACTATAGCACGATTTCCTTTACCTTTCTTTGGCAAATAAATGGCCCATGTGCTGATGTGCAATAAAACAATGTTGAAATGTATATTGATAAGTTTGAGTGCCACAAATGTTTAGAAGACAGTTCAGTGTTTTAAGCACTTGTTGGGGGGATCTGAGTACACATCCCAGGGAGACAGGCTCAGCCTCTCCTCTCTTTGTGGTTGATAAACTTGAATATATAAGCATGGGCGAAAGTAGCCCTACTGTGCAACGAAGCAATACACCAGCACAAGAAGCAGTGGAGTAACTTTGCTTAAAATGTTGGGGGGGGGGGTGGGGGACATGACATCTGAAGGAAAGGTGCCCCAGCCAAATGAATGGGCACAAAATGGTGTGCCATGAAATTTGGGGGGACAAACACCCCAGTGCCCCCCTAAAATTACGCCCATGACAAGAAGCACTGTTTATGACTGGCCTCAGTCACTGCCTCAGTCTGGTGCACGCATACAGCTCAGTTCCTCCAAACTACTGTTATAAATACTGGGCAACCGCCCCAACTGGGGAGCATAAAGCCTTAGTCCGGAGAGGTGATTAGGCAGCCAAGAAACTGGACAACTTCTCCCAGTGAAGGGCATGAAGCCTTAGTCCGGAGAGGTGATTAGGCAGCCAAGAAAGAGGGAAACCACCCCCAGTGAAGAGCATAAAGTCTTAGTCGGGAGAGTTGATTAGACAGCCAACAAACCAGCCAAGAAACTGGGTAACCGATCTCACTGAAGACTATAAAGCTTTAGTCCGAAGAGGTGATTAGGCAGCCAAGAAACTGAGCAACTGCTCTCACTGAAGAGCATAAAGCCTTAGTCACAGAGGTGATTAGGCAGCCAAGAAACTAGGCAACCACCCCCAATGATGAACATAAAGCCTTAGTTGGGAGAGGTAATTAGGCAGCCAAGAAACAACTGGGCAACCAGCCCCAATGAAGAGTAAAAAGCCTGAGTCGGCAGAGGTAGCCAAGTTCGGAACCAAAACCATATCCCTGGTTTGCGGCCAGACGATACTGTGAGGCTGGACACATCATTTTATCTACTGTGAAGTACTGTGCCGTTTTCTGTCAAAAGGTTTGTGTTGCATAGTCATACTTATATGCAAGGTTAGGAAGGATACCAACCGTGACAAACAAACATGTTTTGCCAACTGTAATAAATAAACAAGCAGGTGAACTGTAGTAATAAAAACATGTAATTAGGCAGTTTGATCAACAACCATAAACATGCTGTACATGTTGCCAAGGTCCTGCCTTTATGGTTTATCCTGTTGCCAATATTTTGTTAATGCAATGTCAACTTGTGGAGGAGTTTCCAGGGTTACTTAGAATGTGACAAGATTCCAAAGTTTTGTGTATATAGCTGTTTACATGTTCAGAGTGCTATCCACCCGGGCACGGACGGCCTTCATATATGGAAATAAACTATTATGGAAAACCTACGTGGATTCCTGGAAGTTCGTCACTTCAGAATGGTGATGAACTGAACCCCTGAAGGCCCTCCTGCTCCCTTCTTTCTGCATGCTTGCTGCCTCCTCCTTCATCGTCGGTCTCTGCCTGCTGCTTCTGATCTGTGCTGAAAAGGAAACTGGGCCCTGTTCCTGCACCTTGCCCGTTTACTTTCTCCTGAGGGACTGTCCATTGATCCAGCATGTCTCTGAGGAGAGGACCCATTGCCTTTTCCTCCTTCCATCACGTGACTTTCCACCGCGCCAGTATTTACACCGTCCGGCTCAACGTATTCTCGCTTGACAGACATTGGCCAACCACCCTCCCGGCAAGCTCTGGTGCCTCTCACTGCCCCACCTCTCTTTGCTGAACTGTATGGGCAATCTGTGTTACCTGCCTGGTGTTCCTCCAGTGGATCAGTTTTTGTTCAGGCAGCCTTGCAAGCGTGGCTGCTTTCTTCGTTCCAGGTAGTGCAAGCACACCTTCCCCAGTCCCTCTTGAGGCTGCCAGACTTCATCAAGACCTGCCGGTAAGATCTTTGGTGCTCTCTGAAACCCTGACGCACCTGCTCCCAGCGGGTGCCCCTATTCTTCGCAACCACACTGATACTGCACTCAATTGACTTTTCCTTCACTACAGCCTGAAAGAACAATATCTGCATTTTCCTCTGACTATCTTTGCTCTCCCGGCTGTTCATTTGCTTACCGGGTCATGCAACATTTTCTCTTGTCTGCCGTCATCAATTCAATATTTCACCAATAACCTGCCAGCCTTCTTCGGACCGGAATATCAGTTGTCATTGGTCCACTGTTTGCAATGTACCCAGTTCTTGCATATTGCTTCCTGTTCTGCTGCTTATTAGTTACTGTGCTTCACTGCTTACTCCTCACTCATTTCCTGCACTTCAGCTGCTTATTTATATGCCTAACAGCTCAGCCCTATTCTGTGTGATCTACATTATTCAGTAACGTCTGAGTATCATTTGCACATTATTTAGGCAATTTGACCTGAGGAGGGGGGCCATTATCGGTCGTGTAATGCCCCGGACCCCGGGCTTCGACCGTTTCTTGAAATTGAGAAAAAAAGCAAAATGGCGGCCAGGTATCGGGGTGACTCCCTTTCCATGGCGGCCATTAAAATCCATGTGAAAAAAGTAAACAAAAGAAATGGCCGCCATGGAAAGGGGCGAAGGGATTACATGTAGCCCCTTCTCCCTTTCCATGGCGGCCAGTCAGGGAAAAAACTCTGGACGCCGCGTAGGTCTGAGTCTCAACACCCGCTGAACCGCTTGCTCCATGGGAGACATGGAGGGTCGATTTTATTAATTATTTAATGGTCATACATTGGCCAAACTTCAATTTAGAGAGGTGCAGAGCTATCTTAATGAATCATTGGGGGTACAAAGGCCGACGCATACTAAAAAGTCTTCCTGACCTTCCTATAACCTCACAGGGTTCTGGTGAAGGGCTAGACGCTCCATCTTCCTATGATATTATCATTAAAAATTTAGACAAACATTACGAAAAGAAATTTAGCATCATTCTGCAATGCTATCATTTCTCCAACAGGGAGCACGCTAAAGATGAATCTGATGATTGTTTTATTACCGCATTATGTGAGCTTGCCAACAAATGTAATTTTGGTCCCTCGTATGATGAGCATCTTCGTGACCAATTTATGCTGAAGGTAAGGGAAGCTAGAACCAGAGAAGAGATCTGGACAAAAGGTGACCCTAGTTTGGAAGAGGTATTAGCCATAGCGAAAAGGGTGGACCACATGTTGGCATGCGTAAAAGAGTTGAATGCCAAAGAGGGTAAGGAATCAGTCAGTATTAACACTGTCACAACACAAAATCTTAAGAAACCATCAAAAAAGAAAAATGTTCATACATTTGCAAAAAAACACCTCAAATGGGATAAGGGATTAGTTAAAACAGATCAGAAGAGGTCTGCTGGTAAACCCACCCCATCTGCAGTCCATAGGGAATGCTTCAGATGTGGGACCTTGTCCCACCTTGCTAACAACCCCACGTGTCCTGTTCATAAAGCGAAATGTGAAAACTGTGGTCGAAAGGGACATTTTACTAAATGCTGTCATAGTTCCACTCCAAAAGTTGTTAGAGAAATTCATGATGACTCTGATTATGACTGCTCCCAGGAGAGTGTATCTGATAATGAGGCCCCAGTGGCAGCCTGGTCTGTGTGTGAGGTGGGGCCCTATAAAAGAATGGGTGAAAATCCACACTCTGTGATGCATATTGATGGCATAGGTGTCAAAATGCTCATAGACTCAGGTTCTGATTACACTATTATTAACCGGGACATCTGGCAACGCAAGTTAAAAAGATATGTTTCAGGCCCTCACATATTAATGGCAGTGCATATGGGGGTTCCAATATCACATTGATAGGTTGTTTCATAGCTACAATAGTGCGTCAGGGCAAAACCATAAAAGCCAGAGTGTATGTGGCTGAAAAAAGAGGATGTCTTCTTGGGTGGTACTAACAGAGAGACATGGGGTTAACAATTAATCCCAGAATCCCATGAAATGCCTCCATTACATCTGGCCCCGAGATTAAGACCTATGATGTTTTTCATGAGAAACTAGGATGCTTCAAAGGGAGGTGTCACAAAATCAAACTTCAAAAAAATGCATACCAGGTAATGCCAAATTAAGTGTCCGACTTGCCTTGAGAGCTCAGGTATCCAAAGAAATTAAGAGGTTGAATGAAGAGGATATTATTGAGAGTGTTGAGGCTGCTGAAAGGTGCTTACCCATGGTGGTGGTCTGAAAACCAAATGGAAGTACTTGTTTGTGCGTGGACCTCAGAGTATTAAACAGGTGTGTGGTGGTTGATCGTTTTCCCTTACCCAACATAGGAAAATTGATTAGCCTCACACCTGGTGCTAAAGTCTTCTCTACACTAGATTTAGCATCTGCATAGCACCGGATAGAGCTGCACCCTGATTCTGGAGGTCTCACCATGTTTCTCACACATGAAGGCACTTTCAGATTCAAGAGGATGCCCTTTGGCCTCATATCAGCAGCCGCCTTCTTCCAGAGAGTGATGACTGATATACTTAGTGACATCCTAGGGTCCAGGCTGATATATTGCTCATGGAATCCTCCATGGAGGAAAAGGACTCCAAATTGAGAAAAGTATTGGACAGGATAAACGAAGCATGGTTAACCTTACAAAAAACGCAAATGCTGCTTCGGAAACTCTGAGAATAATTACCTGGGACGTTGCTTGTCAGCCGAAGGCATATTACCCAGAGAAGGCTTGGTTAAAGCAATAATACAAGACATACCTCCCAAAGACAAACATGACATGATGGAGTATTTAGGAGTGGCAGAATACTACTCCAAGTTTATAAACAAAACATTCTGATCAGTGTGTCAACATTAGATCACTCTACAAGAAGAGAACTACAATTGTTTGGGTGGATGAACGTAAACATGAATTTCAAGACATCAAGCAGGCATTTTGCAATGCTCCCATACCAGAGCCTTTTGACACTTCCAAAGAAACTATGGTAATGACAGATGCAATTGGCACTGATCTGGGTGCAGTTCTTATGCAAAAAGATAAGAATGGTAACCAAATATTGGTGTTTGTCTCAGGATCCCTCAAATTGCTGAGTGCAGACACTCATAGTCATTGAAAAGAAGCGTTGTCAGTAGTTTGGGCAATCCAAAAATGTAAAACATTCCTGTGTGGCAGAAAATTCTCTGTCTTGACAGTCCACAAGCCTCTAGTTGCAGTCTTCACCTCCAAAGGTCTAGAAGGGGTGTCCAGAAAAATTAACAATTGGGTAACATTGGTACAGGGTCACAACCATGAAATTAAACATGTAGCTAGAAAAAAATGTTATAGCAGACTATTTATCTAGATATTCTGTTGGTGCAAATGAGGAAAACAATGATTTACACATTCAAGAAGTATTTTTTGTTGGTGAAGATAGCATTGCGCAAGGTGATTGGAACATAGCTCTGGATGAAGACCAAGAATGGTCCAATGTTAAAGAATCCATATTGAACAATCAGGCAGTGTGGACCCCCGAGATGGGCCTAAATTCATTTTTTAAGGAAAGGGATGATCTTGGCATAGAGGGTCATCATGTGGTAAGAGCTGGTCTTATTGTAACACCAAGTGGTGCAAGGAAGAGACTATTAGAACTTGCAGACGCTAGTCACTTGGGAGTTTCTAAAATCAATGGTTGCCTACATTCTGATTATTGGTGGCCAAGACTAGACCCAGAGGTAGAAGAAATGATCAAAGAGTGCACTATATGTACAGCGTCTGATAAGGTACTCAAAACACATGTTCAACTACTCAGTACAATATAACCTCTGCAGTTCCCTTGGTAATATCTAGCTCTTGACATATTAGGACCATTGACAAGCAAGGGAATACAAAAATATATAATAGTTGTGGTAGATCTGTTTTTCAAGTGGGTTGAAGTAAAATGTGTGAATGAAGCAGATTACAGGGCGGTGGTGCAATTTATGGATGATCTGTTCCAGAGGGAAGATACTCCAAAAAGATTTTAACGGACAATGGAGTCAAAATTACTTCAAGATTAATACATTTTTTGGGGGGGTGAATTTATGTGTGGAACATCACAAAACTTTGCTTTTCCATCCTTCCACCAATGGCATTGGGGAGAGATTCAATTGCACCCTTATGCAATGGGTGCGCTTATCTATAAGCAGTGAGATTATCACATTGAGAAAATGGTATTGGCTTATAGGCTAACTGCACATCAACCACAGGTCTCATACCATTTGAGGTTCTCGGGAGAAGGAAGGCTTCCGCCTCAATATACCCCCATTGGCTAGGGAGAATGAGGCATGTTGAAGGGGTGAGACAGAGTTAAAAGAAAGGGTAAAGGCTAAGAATGAGGTGGTCAAAAGGTTGCATGATGGTAAATTCAAAGCTAAACTCAACAGGGTTGATTTAGGTGATACGGTCTGGGTACGCAGACCAACAGGAGTCTTGAAAGGGTAGAGAACATTCCTATGCCCTCTAAGGTTCAATAAAGTATGAGATAACGCTGTGATCCTGAGTGATGGTCACACTTGCAACACAAAAATAATTGCTTTGAGGACTGCAGTGAAATAATGTTGAACACACTTTACCCACATAATAAAGCTAAATTATACAGTGTGGACAATTAGGATTAGTGGCTATATCACTATTAGCAAAAAATGTGAACACATGAAATTCAAAGAATAGGAACAGAAGACTTATCTGCAGATTTTAGCTTCTGTTGATGAATTGTTTTAGAATGATGGAAATTAATGGTATGTATGGAATATGAATGAATGAAAGAGAAACAGCAGGAATGGTTTAATGAATTATATTTTGTACTGTCTTTTACACATTAAATAATTATGAATATAAAATAAAATAATGTTGAATTAGTTGTAGCTCCTGTCTCTTTTCCCTTGTCCCCCTTGATTCCATGGGGCACTAGTTCCATTTAATATCACCTTAAAACTCTGCCATTTCCCACATTCTATCATAATATTTAACACTTCTATGCACTTTTTGCAACTTTTTCCACTGTTTTTGTCTCCGTCGACATTCTAGAACGTCTGACATCATTGCAGAACTTCCGTACAGTGTCATCTGATCACACGCTCGCACGCGGCATAATGACGTGTCCGCAAACACGTCAGCACTTCGGAACTGCACTTTCTTTGATCTAGGAACTTTCAAGCTAAAATGTACCCCTTGCACAGCTCCTACACTTATTCTTACTCATTATCCATTAACAATCTAGTACAGAGCACATACTTGGACGAATATTAGCGAAACTGCTATTTATCTTTAAAAAGACATCAGCTATTGCCATTCCTCCTCCCTAAGAGCCACCACCACCACCAGCTCGAAGACCTACACAACGAAAAAAGTGCAGTACTTCCAAAGACAATGAAGAGGAGCAAGAAGATGAGGCAGAGAAAGTGCCTACCTCTAGCACCAAGAGAGAATCAAGGGTGTGGCAGTTCTTTACCACTGTTGGGAATGTACCAAAGGCTAAAGCTACCAAAGTGAAATGCACTGAGTAGTCGTGGGCTATCTGGACAGTACTCCTACGGTACTTCTTCCATGCGCTAGCACACCGAACCCAACCGCTGCAATGCTCTCAGAAAGGCTTTTCCTTTCTTAGCAAGTAGTAGGCTGTCTTCCTCCACCTCCTCTTCCTCAACCAGTATTGTAACCACACACTTCTGCGGGACACAAAATCCGGACACAAAATCCCACCAGCTACCTTAAAGAGGCTGTTGATCCATATCTTTTGAAGACAACAGTCCTCTGTATATACTGCAACATACTGCAACACACCACTCTGCAGGGGGGAGTAATTTTGAAGTGCTTTCGTAGCTATAATCAAGGAGCATGAGAAACACACGCCACATCTTCCCTTGTCCACCTGCCCCTCCATATTAGTGATTGGTGCCTCTTCCCACATTTACCTCCTCACCTTACGTCTAACGTCTCTTGCAAAGAATAAAAAAATAAAAAGGTTCCTTTAGGAACCACGTTTCACAGTTGAAAAATAGAGCAAAAAAAATCTTATAGACTCCTTCTACTGTACATTTCTCAGTAATGTAGAGGGACTCAATAAGATTTTCCAACATTTTCATTAGCATTTTGTGTTATGCTAATGGGGATATTGTGGTGTTCATCCCCCGTTCCAGGGACTGGAAAGGGGGATAAGGGCATGCCAGCCAAAGTTATTGACCCAAGCGAAGCAAAAGCGGTAACCCTGGGTGCTAAAAGAAAAGGATTTTTCACAAATGGCGTCCCACTGTAGGAAGGAAAATCCTTTTCTCAGATGGCCACCATGGAAAGGGAAAGCAAGGCTCTGTACAGAGCCCCTCTTCCTTTTCCACAGTGGCCTGCAGACAGTGAAGAGCGAACCCTATGACCATATTAGCATGAGCAAATTGTTTTTCCCTTTCAAACCTATCCCAATTTTAAAAAGCTTTACCACATAGCCGGACCCGGATGGAAATGGCCACTTTATCCCCATTGGTCGTCCCTCGTGGTCATGGCCAGTAGCCAGATTGTCTGGGTCATGACCTTATGCCAGGACTCGGACAATCTGCCACTGCTCATGGCCACAGGCTATACCTTAGCCACCAAAGGTATATCACTATTGTTTGTACCTACATTATGACACTTGTCAAAAAATAAAACACGGACACATTTGCAAAACCATGCTTTAAGGTCCTTTCCAATGCTCCTTACACAAGTTTGCTGGAAATCCGCCCATGTTATTATTATTTTAAAATCCATTCAGACTTTGCACATAGAGCGTCAGGGGACAACTCCGGTGGTAATAGTGTGCGATACAAATTTACTTTAACCTTAACATTTAACATTAACATACATTCAGGGTTGGGTCGTTAATCTTTCTGAAAACCTGTGTCCACATTCGTTCATTGGCAACAAAGTTATAAGGCATATAAAAAATGTTAGAGCCCCCTCTAATGTAGCCCCCTCTGGACAGAATCCCACCAAACGTTACAAAAATGTTTATATCTAGATCTAAAATGAATTTGCAAATTTTTGTGCAGATTAGTCAAATGGTACCACATTTTTAAGCCTTTATAATATTTTAGACCCCGCCTCTAATTTTGCCTCCTCTTGACAAAATCCCACCAAACTTTGCAAAAACATGTATATCTACATTGAACATCGTTTTGCAAACGTTTGTGCAGATTTGTCAAATGGCACCACATTTATAAGCCTTTACAATATTTGGGACCCCCTCTCATTTTGTTCTCTCTTGACAAAACAGCACTACACTTTTCGAAACCATTCAGAATCAGGTCTAGAATAAAATTCTAAAGTTTCATGCAGTTTCAATGAGTGACGCCAAAGTTATAAGCCATCCATAAACTGCTTTTCACCAACCCTGTAATGCACAAATAAGTATAGATGCCCCCAAACATTTAATATGTTTGCGAACATCACAGGAGTGCCCGGACTGTTTAAGGACATGGGAGAAGAAAAACGCCTGTTTTTTGGCTTTTTAAGGCCATATCCCATCCCATCCTCATCACCCCTCACCTCCCCAGGGATTGTTTAATTAGTTTAACAAGTGCAATGTTGTGTTTTTGAATAGGTTTTTATCACAATGTTCGCGGACAATGGCGGCTGTCTGCAAATCCACCATGGTGGGCATTTCCAAATATCGGACGCACGTCACATTTTTTATTGACCAATCAGCGGGTGTGTCAGATGTCCGTGGACATCACGTCACCTTCTAGACCAATCAGAGGCCCGTCCGCGGACCAAACAGGGAAGTGAGTCTGCAGACCGAACCCAGATGTCACTAATTTGTTTTTACCTATTTTTTGGTAATTTTACAAACAACTACTGGACTTTCGGGACCAAGCTGCCACTCATGCCGCAAATTTGGTGAAAATCCGTCCAGCGGTTTGGGCTGTAGGCATGACCAAAGATTATTTTCCATTGGCTCTCTGGGGAAAATCCACACATTTTGGGACCCCCGCTATAACTGCCCCTCCTTGACGAAACCTCACCAAACTTTGCAGGATCGATCTGATGGGGCCATTTCCTTTTTTTGCAAGATTTCTTGAGAATTCGTCCGGGGGGGGGGGTGAAGTTATAAGCCACCCAAAAAGTGCTCTTCCTATGGAATGAGCACCTAACCATAACTACAGGGCCACTACCGCAGGCCCTGTAATATATAGCTGTTCCCTTGTTCAGAGAGACATCCACCTGAGTAAGGAGGGCCTTCATATAAGAAATAAACTTTAATGGAAAACTTACCTGGATTCCTGGAAGTTCTTCACTTCAGTTTGCCCTTTCACTTTCTAGTGGCATTGCTATCCTATTGCCTACTCTTTCATTTTATGTGGGTCATTTGAGAAGCAGTTAGTGACAAATTGAATTTTGCCCTGCAGGAGTACAAGGAGGAGTAGAGGTTAAAATACTCAAACAGCCCTCACACTTCTACAAACCAGAGCCAACACAATCATAAACGAACAATCAAGAGCTATACCTCATTCGCCTTTTGTGGTAACATGTGTCGTGGGAAATATATACTCTTAAGAGGGGTGTGAATGTAGTTCAGTCTCAACCCAAACAGTGAAGTATAACAGTCAAAAATAAAGTAGTGTCTAATCAAGGTTCTATAGCTATATATACTTTATTTAGACACACCTTGTAAAATACCAACTAACTGAAAAACATTGTAAACTCCTGCCCCTTGTAGAGGAAACACAGAATATGCACAGATAGAATAGATGCGGCACTCTGGGTGATGAAGGGGGAGAGGTGTTCAAAAGACCAAAATGTCCAAAAGCATATTTTGTTAAGTTTCAAAAAGGGATAGAATGACCTAGCCATTCTCTAGGGCCAAAAGATGGGTCAGATATCAGTCAAATACCATCTGCAAATGTCTTGGGGATTCGATAGGGTCGAACCTTATCTTCTCGGCATCGACCACAATGTCAGCTCGAGTCCCAGATGCGGCCGTCGCGATAGTCCAGCGGTATGCTGGTGTTGAGGCAGGGACGAATGGAAGAGGAGCTGCTGTCTCAAAGCATTTACTTCGAGCTGTGCGGATCGGGTGGTTTCCAGGTCTGGTTCATCAGTCGATGATCGACGGTGGTCAAGCTTGTACCAAGATGCACAGGCAAGTCAGTTTGATGCAAAGGCTTGGACTTCACAGAGTGGGTAACAACAAGTCGGGTTGGTCGACTCACAGGTGTGATAGTGAAGAAGCTGGCATTTTGGACTGCAACTTGAGCAGGGCCAGGCAGCAGTACTTCATAGTTCAAGTCAAGGCAACAACGTGCTTTTGCTGTTGCGGTGTGGTGGTGAACGAGGTCGAACAACAGACACCAGTTCAGAGACAAATGGATGCCAGCCTTGACAGGTCCTGCTGGATCGCTCACTGCTGAGGTGTGCTGGAATTACAGTTTAGAGAGATTCATCGTCGACAAAAGTCATCTCGGCTGTTCTGGCTTCCATGTGCTGTGACTCCCACTCCAGGGTCTTGAGGGCCAATGTCAGACCATTTCTCAGGCTCTCAAACATAGAAGAGGCTGGCACACACCTTCATGGGACCTCTAGGCATGCTGAGGTCCTAGGCACAAGGTGGCAGGCTGAGAGGCATTCTTATGGTCCAGCAGCAGTGTTACCCCCCAATGGTCCCTAGGGATGATTAGGGGACAGATGTTGCTTCTGCCTTTGGTACCTCTGCCTTCACCCCACAACGGGAATAATTTAGAAAGGACTACTCTCCCAGCAGGGTTCAACAAACTCTTCAGGATGGTTCAAGATGAGTCCGGATAATTCAAAGAAAGAGTGGGAGACCGCTTCTTTTATAGGCAAAGCTCCCAGTTGACTGGACTAAAGCTAGCCTGCTTTAGGGGTCCAATCCCTGCTCTGGAAAGGTGTGAACCGTTCCCTTATGATGTCACACCCAAAGTGCTTTGCTCCAGAGGAAGTGGAAGGGACAGGAAAGAGAAAGAGAGGCAGAGAGAATCAAGATCGCAGTACCCTCCCAAAACTCTACAGATATCTCTCTGGCAACTAACCCCAACCTCTTTCCTTCTCAATAGGATCAAAGGTCTTTAGAAATGCAGACCTCTTGTGCGAGGGCTGGCTCTCTGTGAATGGGTGTACCTCTTGGGGAACAGTGTTACCTTCCCTTAGAAAGGAGCAAACAGAGGCACCCCAACAGGCTACCTTCCTTCCAATAGGGCAGGTGAAGGCACACCCCTGCACACTGACACCAAACAAATACAGCCCGCTAGGGAAGAAGGCCCAAGACACGCTTGCAAAGATAACACGTATTTATTTCTACAAAATGGAAGTACATCAGGAAAGAACTCTGCTGTCACTGAACATTCTGAGCTTCGTAGGCACGTGCAGCAAATTACAAGCACAAACAACAACACTGTTGATGTAATTATATATAGTACAATTCTACAATCCTAACTGGATAAGCTCTATATATGTAGGGCATGCTCCATATGGAATGCCAGGCCATTGGTCCATCTTCATCTGTCCATCTCCGTCCATGTGGGCGTTGCTGAGCTTGCTATCCAAGGTGAAGTTGGCCTAACAATGGATTGGCTACTAACACAATGTTATTTTATTGTTGTAAGAAGCACCTAGCAGATACAGGGATGAGCTTGGGTTGAGAGCTGAAGTCACACTAATTTACATGATTCACTCGCTCCCAGACAGATCAGCAAATCCCAAGGTCCTCCACCTTAGATTTAGGCTATTATTTTGATGCTACCCTGCACCTTTCTGCACAAATCACGTGACCCATTTCTGAAGGCACGATAGCCTTGCCTTCTGATCTTAGTGATCGATCGAGGGGTGTAAACATTTTAAGGTCAGTGGTCTGGGTTTGGACAGTGCCATGGCATGCGGGGGTCATGGGATGAAAGCATGACAACGCTACATTTCTTGCGTGGGGTTCGTTGGGGGCAGGAGGGCCTTGATATCTGTCCTTTGAGATGGTACTGCCAAGAGGCGCTTTGCTCCCTTCTCATGACCTTGCAGGGCACATTCTATCCAGGGTGCGAGGGCCTGTAACTTTCTTAGAACAATAGAGGATTTCATGGACTCTGTGAGACCTGGCCGGGGTGGAGGTGGTGTTTACGCTCATGCAATGGTTCTAATACCAACACACAAAATGTTGTTTGCCATGCTTGGGCATACATTTTAAAATGGCTGCTGCTCGCCAAGATGACCTACACACTTGCATCTACCATATAACTTGTATTGCATGCACTGAGGTGTTCGCGCACCATCCCGTATGTGCAGCCCTCCCCCTTCTGCTCCCTAGATGTGCACTCTTAGCATTTCTTTCTCATTTGGTATCCGCTAGGGGGATGGCAAGACCTTCTCTCCTTCCCAGCAGAGGGTCCAGCCTGTCTGGGAGAATACACATAACCATTCCACAGCTGAATCGGGCCCACAGGGCTGACACATGTGCATTATCAATTTCATGTTGCTGGGATAACTCTGAGAGATGCTGGCCACTATACCTTAACCTAACTCAGGTATGGCTTATATTTACAGTTTTATGTGCCACCAGGACAACATCTTCAGGGTTATGTCGTTTTCTGGAACAGGACTACATATTTGAAATGCAGCTCACACGCACCCCCGAAATACACGTACCCCGCTCGCCCAAGGCCTATCGCATGTGAAACTTCCCACGCACCCCCGAAATACACGTACCACGCTCGCCCAAGGCCAATAGGGTGTGAAACTTCCCGCTGAAGTGGGAGAATAGGAGAAAAAGCTCCCCCCAATCTCCTCGCAACCATGGCCTAGAGGATCACGGCCCAGACACCCGCCATGAGATGAATTCGTCTATCTACCAGACGACCAAATACCCTGGTTCAAGAACTTAAGGATATGCCCACCAGCCTGCCCTACTCAAGCCGACACCTGCGGCATGGATGAACTCGACTAAGACCTCAACAACAAGCACCCACATCGATAGAGATGCCATGACGACCTAGCCAACTGCAAGAACACACGTGCCACCATGCACACTGGACACTCACGCACCAACCCACACAAAGAATATATTCAGTGCTATGACGTAGGTGACGGATACACCCACTGACGCGCATCTTTATTATTTTTCACATAGGTTTTTCCGTAATGCAGAAACGCAAGACGCATAAAGCACTCGCGTATACGCTTGCTGACGCTTCTCCCACTCCTCGCATCGTGGTGAGAATATAACGAAGACGTAATACTGCCTATGAAGCCATGTCACACCGCAACACAGGTGCCGTGCATTACACAACCCCACCACTGAACCAGGCCCAAGTAGGCCGCAAGCAAGCACCGCCATGAACGCTGAACGAGCGAGAGTACAAGTGCTGATCATGCAGAACGAGCCCAGCGAGAGCTCACAACCAAGGGGGCGATGTTGCAACTCGTATGCTACCAGCCAGCGCCAAGGTCACACCTGTAAGCAAAGCCAAGCACACAGAAGCAAAATACAACTTTAAATGTGCAGAATTCTGCCTCAGCCACGGTCTCTCCACACATGACCAAGCCAACCTGACAAGGTGCCAGACCAACAAGGGAGAAGTCACCTGGGTCCCACGTCTGGGACACAGGTTGCAACAATGAAATGACCCAATGGACACCTACAGCGATGGGAATGGTCTGCTCTCAAGCCTATGAGCAAATCCGCACATTGTCTGTACGAACACATAGTTACACATTGTTGCTAGTGACAGGTACACCGCGAGCTGGGAACAACGATGGTCCCAGACTGGGGGGCTCGCGGGTGGACCAATCAGAACATGGGGGCACTCATCACTGTCACCACTAACATTAGCCAATCATTAGGGGTCTTCGTGTAACAATTTTCAAGTATTTAAAAGAAGGGACAACCCAAGTATACCACCTGACTCATCCTCAACCACTAATATTGCTCTCTATATGTATGCTATACTAACCCTACCACTCGAGGAACCAATCCGGAGTGGCAATAGGTTTTTCGCTAACTTTCCCAGGTGACGCAAGTAGCACGTCATACTGAGGCAAAAAGGGCCTGCGAGCCCCACGAATTTCGAGAGTCTGGACGGCGCGTACGATCCTAGACCCATCCCTGCCGTTGTTTCAATAAACAGCAGAACCACCTTGCTTCTTGTGTGTGTCTCATACTCATTTTTGGGGAACACGGGAGGCGTTGGGGCCTCCCAGCCCGGAGGTCCGCGGACGGCCCAGCCGACCCCGGGATAATCACCCCGACAAGTTGGAGGCACTGCTGAGATCTGTTTACGATCTACCTTTTTATTTTTCCAAGGCCTCTCGTTGTGAGGAGGCCCGGCGGCGCGGCCCCCTCTGCCGCTGCCCCCTTTTTGAGGAATACAGGACCATCGCGGAACTGCGAGAAGACCGGACAGCGCAATCCGGATATTCGCCCGCGGGAGCTGGTTGAGAAGTATCCCGCCCGCGGTTGGCGAGTGTCCAGACGTGGTCCAGACGAGGGGAGGTGGCGAGCCGCTTGGAGGGGTGCATGCAGTCGAGCGGCCCCGCATCAAGAGAACTTGGTGAGTATGTTGCACCCAACAAGCAATGTGAGATATTGAGGGAGGGGGAGGAGTGCAATAAGGGCGGTGAGAGGTGTTACTAAGGTGTGCGGCGAAGATTTGATCAATTAGTGTTAACGGTGAAGTGAATGGTAGCAGGACAGGAGCAAGGGCCGTCTGCTACCACGTCACGGAAAAGGGTGGGCGGAGCAAGAAAACATCACGTGCGGTTGCTCGTAGACACTGATTGGCCTAGGTCGTGGCCACCTGTAAGAGGGGGTGTTTGTATGGCTTCCTACGAATTGGCGGTTATTGATCAATGAGTAGATGAGGATCCCTATTGATCGAGCAGTGAAACTCGATAGATAGATGACATTTTCCTGTAGGTGGTAGCTAACTGGTTGCCTAGTACGGAAGATAATTGGCTGGTTAAGCCCTCCCGTTGAGGGGCGTATCACACGCGAGGCGACGCAGTGGGCGCAGTCCGATTATATTGTTGGTTACCTTGTTCCAGGCGTAACAAGAGGACAGCTGTGGGGTTAATGGGGACAAACAGCAAAAACTTATTGCGAGCTTTCTGAAGTGTAAAATATCTTACCGGTAGTTTTGGAAGAGGTCGGTGATGTCATGTCATGATACCTACCCCCGGAGCACCAGGCCAGGCCCAGCACCCCTGGGAGCAGGCATCATGCCCCCGGGTAAAAGCCCAGCGGCCCCTTATAGGGGCTCTTTGGACTCTGTCCTGGCGCCATAGGCACCAGGCTCATAAAGGAAGGTGTTTTGTGCACATACCTGATGCAGACCATTCTGCAAGATTCAGGCCTCCCTGAGACCTGAAAGGGACTATTTTTTCATTGGGACTGTTTTGCCACTCGGGCGTGGCCAGGGAAGGATACTTGCCTGGAACTACTTTGGGGGCTATTTAAGCCACGCCCAGACAGTAGCTCACGCGTCGCGTTGTTCTGCATCCAAGCAGCTGAACGCTCACCGTGTCTGCTCCTGCATCTGGTCTCCAGCCACGCCCGCCTCGATCCTGGAACACCTGTAAGGAAAGAAGAGAAGAGAAAGGTGAAAACCAAGAATTTTATCAAACTTCTTACCTGCATCCGGAACCTTCACACCAGCATTCCTGTTCCTGAGAAAAGACTTTCATTTAAAAGCACAGCGTTGCTTGCTGCAGCGCCGCGCTTCACTCACCTGTCCTCGAGAGTTCTTCTGGCTCCACCGCGACTGTCTGCACTGGTCGCCACATCTCTGCGCCTAGGGGAGAGAAGAAGAGACAAAAGGTGAGCAGAAGGAACATATGAGGAAAGCCTCATTTTCCGCCATAACACTTACCGGTCTTCTGTTGGTGGACCATTCCTCATTACTGGAGGAATATAAAGACATTAAGAGGGATCCCCTCCATCGCTAACTCACCTGAGTTTACCATCGGCAATTCAATTCCTCAACGCATCACCTTCATTCTGCACCTGAAATAAAGGACAGATCACAGGTTAGGAAGGCAACAGAAAAGGAGGCTCAACACTGGAACTTTTGTAATCTTCATACTTACGGCGTTCCGCTCGGGAAAGTCAAGTGGATTTTGCCAGCGCCATTCTGAAAACCAGTGAAGTAACTGGACTAACACGCACCCCTGCACCAGAAGCAGGATGGATAGTTCATCCTTTCAAACCATAAGAAGGATATTCCTACGGGCCAGACAAGCAAGATTTGAGAGTCCTGTTCAGTCGGTGTTCCGAGTTCTGCGCATCACGCTCGAAGAGGCCACAGCAACCCAGACTAGACCAGCGCCTCCGTGGGAGTCAGGTGAGCGTTACATGTCACCCGTAGGGCTTTCATAGGATACCTTGACCACACAGCATTGTTGAGGGGTGGTGGGGAAGTGAATAGAGGACAGGGGGTGCGCACGGAGGTTGTCGGCCACCCCAAATACGGGACAGGTGGAGAGGGGGAAGTGACTGTGCACGGAGAACGCCGGCCATGCAGAGTGAGGTAGGAGGAGGAGGGGAGGAGAAAAGTGGGATGGCTGTATAAGCACGTCACACAGGGCACGCAGCCGCAGGGGGCTTCGTGCGCCGTGGCCGCAGGGGGCTTCGTGCACCGTGGCCGCAGGGGGCCGTAACGGTATTAAGGAAGAAAAACAAATACAGGATATTTGCAATTGTTATATTTGACTGTTTTCCCTATTAGCGGACAGTCGCAAGTCCCCAAACTACGGGGCCAGGTAACATATCTGCAATTGTCATATTTGACTGGTTTTCTTTTAGCGGACGGTCGCAAGTCCCCAAACTACGGGGCCAGGTAACGACAACTATACTGAAGGGAGCTAACAACACAGTGTAACCATGTCATACGGGTCAGGATCGGGAGGGTGGGGGAATACCCTCACTATCCCGCTGCAGCATATGTGTAAAACACTATCGCCCCATAGGGAAAAACTGATCAAATACAGCATAGAGTGGACACAAGGAACAGACAACAAAATGACGACACCCTGGCCGCCTAACGGCAGTTTTGACCCGTACGTCCAACACTCACTACTGACACATATACATAACACATACAAGGGGAAGAAGTTGGCGCATCACGTGGAGTTGTTTAACTTATGGAGGATGTTCCAGGAGTCCCGATGTAACGCTCACCTGGCTCCCACGGAGGCGCTGGTCTGGTCTAGGTTGCTGTGGCCTCTCCAAGCGTGATGCGCAGAATTCGGACCACCGATTGAACAGGACCCCCAAATCTTGCTTGTCTGGCCCGTAGGAATATCCTTCTGCAGATGAGAAAGGGGATTAACTGTCTGCTGAATAGTGTGCTTGCTCCCCCCTTTCCCCCTTCGTTCTTCTCTGACTTCCTCCAAAACCCCCGGTTTAAGCTCACCTTATGGTTTGGAAGGATGAACTCTCCATCCTGCTTCTGGTGCCGGGGCGCGCGTTCGTCCAGTTATTTCACTGGTTTTCAGAATGGCGCTGGCAAATCCACTTGACTTTTCTGAGCGATACACCGTAAGTATGAAGATGCAAAAGTTCAAGTGTGAGCCTCCTTTTATGTTGTTTTTCCTAACCTGTGATCTGTCCTTTATTTCAGGTGCAGAACAAAGGCGATGCGTTGAGGGGTTAAATTGCTGGTGGTAAAATCAGGTGAGTTAGTGATGAGGGCGACCCCTCTAAATGTCTTTATAAATCCCCAGTAATGTCTTTTGTCCTTTCCCCATAGGGGGCGGGGTGCGGTACCTGCCAAAGATGCGGCGCCGACCCGAGATGTGGAATGGTTCACCAAGAAAAGCCGGTAAGTAATATGGCTGAAAATTTAGGCTTTTCTCTTGTGTTCCCTTGCTCACCTTTTGTCTCTTCTTCTCTCGCCTAGGTGCAGAGATGTGGCGACCGGTGCTGAGAGCCGCGATGGAGCCGGGCGGCGTCTCGGGAACAGGTGAGTGAAGCGCGGCGTTGCAGCGAGCAACGTGGTGCTTTTAAATGGAAGTCTTCCTTCAGGGATGCTGACGTGAAGATTCCGGATGCAGGTAAGAAGGTTGAATAAGTTCTTGGTTTTCACCTTTCTCTTCTCTTCTTTCCTTACAGGTGTTCCAGGTTCGAGGCGGGCGTGGCTGGAGTCCAGGTGCAGGAGCAGACACGGTGAGCGTTCAGCTGCTGGGATGCAGAACAACGCGAAGCACGTGTGGCTGTCCGGGCGTGGCTTAAATAGCCTTGGAAGAAGTTCCAGGTGAGTGTTCTTCCACAGCCCCACGCAAGTAACAAAATAGTTCCTTCAGAAAAATAGTCCCTCCTAAGCCTCATTTGGCTTGGTTCTTCATGCAGCATGGTCTGCATCAGGTGAGTGTGCAGCATGGTCTGCTTCAGGTAAGTGCACCAAACACTTCCCCTTATGAGCCTGGCGCCTATGGCGCCAGGACTGATGTCCAACATGAGCCTGGCGCCAACGGCGCCAGGACAGAGTCCAAAGAGCCCCTATAAAGGGCCGCTGGGCTTTTATCCGGGGGCGTGATGCCTGCTCCCGGGGGTGCTGGGCCTGGTCTGGTGCTCCGGGGGTAGGCATCATGACACCCGACCAGGACCAACCGGGATGTTCACTGTGGAGGAAACGAAGGAGGGGAAGAAGATTAAGGAGGAAGAGGGAAATGGGGAAAAGGAGGTTGACAGCGCACAGTGCATGGGAAGAGACCGAGGGGGGGGAGGAAAAGCCTAGCATCGCAAAGGAAATAGAAATAAAAAAGGAGAGGACCGACGACATGCCCTTAGCGAAAGTAGTGAAGAAGGAAGAAGGGGAGTTATATCCTGTGACGGAACTACGAGAAGCGGTAAGGCAACAACTAACGGCAGCTGAGGGGTATTCGAACCCCGCGTACAGCCCACCACCATACACAGCTACAGGTAGCTACACAGGGGGGAGGTGACAGGTACGGTAGGCCCAACTTATACGAAGATGCACGCAAATGAAGGGAAGAATAGTGAAGAACCAATCCCAACCATAGGACACGACGAGTGGGTAGCCGCGCAGGTGCTGTTAAAATTGCGAGGGACACTAACGGGAGAAGAAAAGGAGGTAGTACGGAAAATGACGAGGACGATGAGGGTAGCAGTGAAATAAGAAGGGAGGAAGATAAAAGGAAAGAAGGGGAGCTGTTACTAGCAGAGGAGGAGATGTTGGAGGAACGATTGGCAGAATTAAGGAATGAGCAAAACGCCCTGATCAAACAGCTTGAGAAAGAGGAACGAGAGAGAAGGAGGGAAAGGAAGGAAAGCAAAGATGAGTTAGAAAAAATGAGGGAACGAACTGAAGAACGGAAGCGGGAAGCTGAAAGGATGAAGGCGATAGCAGAAAGGGTATCTCGAGCAGCACAGCGTGACAGGAAAAGAGAGGAAGAAGAGAAAGAAAAGGAAATGGAAATATGGAAGAAGAAAATACTATCAGAAACCACCAAGAAATACGAGGAAGGTAAAGTAATAGAAAGCATATTAGAAAGGGAGAGAGAGAGATGGGAGAGGAGGAGAGAGGAAGAAAGGATATTAGAGAAGGTGAGTAGTGAGGTGTTGGAGGAATTGAAAAAGAAAAGAGGAAATAGGTGGTGAAATAGTGGAGAAGAGGGAAGGGGAAGAAGAGATAGGAAAAGGGAGAGTGGGGTAAGGACATATGTACGCCGGGATGCAGAAATAGCCACAACATCAGCGCAAAGGGGAGCAATTGGTAAAGAAGAAGAGGAAGGAACGGATTTAATAGACTTAAAAACAGTGACGATTAGGGGGAAAAAGACAGATTGGGGGTTGTCGCTCATGGATGAATTTTGCAGCGAAGAAGAAGAAGGAATGGGGGGAGAAGGAAGAAGCGGCAATAGGGAAAGCTTAGACAAATTGTACATCACCCGCACCAACCGGGAATCACCATGGGCATGCAGAAGGAAGGAAGAACTGAGGGGAAGTGAGGAGAAAGAACGAGAAGTGGCGGGGAGACAAACACGTGCAGCTACACCCGCATCATCCCGTCCAACATGTCCGCCCACACCCGCTCCTGAACACACCCCCTAGACCGGCAGGCTTGGAAATCTCCCTGGACGTAGGCAGGAAGAACGGACACACACACACACACATTAAATAAAGAAAATAATAAGAGAAGGGGAAGAGATGAAGGGGAAGCTACAACGAGCAGCGGTAATATGGACACGACAGATGATCTAGACGACACAGAAGAAGAGGAGGGGTATGGCGACTCCACACCGCGACAACTGGGGGGACAGATGGGACACAATCTAATGCTGCTATTGGAGAGGGGGGGTTAGACCACAATACGTCCCTTGGAAGCATGCCGATAAGGAAAATATAAAGTGTAGGCTCCCATCACTAAGTGGAGGAGCGGGAAAATGGATATACGAGATGGAAAAGCACACTGCAGGACAGAAACTAGCAGTAGGAGACGTGAAGGGCCTATTAATATCAATATTAGGGGATGCGGCAGATGACATCTGGAAGAGAGCGGGTTTCCCCGGGGTCACAATAACGAACACATCACATGACGGGGCGCCATTTGCGAATTGCAGGCATGCATTATGGTAAGCTCTGAGGGTACAATACCCAGACACCTCAGACATAGGAGCAATTACGTCACGCAAGATGCGTGAGAACGAAGATCCTGTTGATTATATGCAGGAGATTCAGGAGAAGTGGCTTATGGAAACTAGAGAGCAATGGGACAAGACACCGGCAATATTTTACCACATACTAATACAAGGGCTTCCGGAGGCAATACAAAAACAATTGAAGAAAGTAGTGGGGATGGAAGCCAAGGCTTGGCCGGAAATACAATTGACAATAGTACACCATTGTAGGACGTGGCAAGAAAAGATGAAACAAAAGGAAGAAGATAGAAAAGCGGAAGAGGCTAAATTAGTGCAGAAAAAACTGACTAAATACACCATGGAAGGTGCACTAATAACTACACCAACAACAATGACACCAAACCCCACGCAAGTAGTGGCCGCACAGGATCCCTCACAACTACAAATACCACCACTTCCACAATCACCACGACTTATAACACAACAGCTGCCACCACCCCCACCATACACGGCTAACATGGGAGGAGGGTACACGGCACAAGGAAATGGATATTATAATAACATAAGGGGAAGGGGAGGAATGATGAGGGAGAGGGGATATGGCCAACCTGCACAACAGCAAGGGGGAGGATTCCGGAGCTTCTACCCCACTGGGGAACCAGTGTACCAAGATAATGCAGGAAGTATCCCATGGCAGACCAGGGAACCACCTGTATGTTGGGTTTGTGGGATGTTAGGACACATGTCACGTACATGTAGAATGAGACCCTCCACACCAACATGGGGGGAACAAGGACAACAAGGGCCTATGAGGGAGCAGCAGGGTTACCAACAACCACAGGGGCTACCACGGAGCAGCACACAGCAACAATTAGCAACGCAACAACAGCTGCTACCATTTTCACTACCGCAACAACAGGTAGCAATAACACAACAACACCAAGTGCAGCCAGTGCAGCAGCCAACTCAAATACAGGACCATAAGGTAACCTCCACCGATACACAGCTACAACAAACACAATTGGGAAGGGTGACTATCCTGGGACACAACCCTTACACAGGAAGTGGTCAGTCATTATACCCACAATAGGACAGCCCACAGATGTCCTTGGTGTTTCCCATCCTGTCGATAACACCTAATAGTGTGGAGGAACCACGCATTGAGGTAACGATAGGTGACAAAAAATTATCATTCCTTGTTGACACTGTGGCAACCCGTTCTTGCATAAGGGAGGGTAAATTTAAAATGTCAGGTGAGGCCATGAACACCCAAGGATTCTCTGGGGCTAGGGGGTTGGTTCCCTTTACTGATAACATCTCCTTATCTATTGGAGATTATGACATGTCTGTCCCGCTCCTGTATTCAAGGGAGTCGCCAGTGAACATACTTGGGAGGGACATAATGAGCAGGCTAAATATGACAATCTCCTTCACGGAGGATGGCATAATTTGCTCCACTCCAGGAATAAACATGCTTACTGCACGACAAATACTGCAAGCGTACTGTGGCCAGACAGTAGCTCGGGCTGAGCCAGTGGATGGCGAACTGTTCCAGTACGGAACAGACATGGCATTCGCCTGGATGCCAGGAATAGAAGGAAAGATCTGGAGGAGGCCAGCAGCATATTTGTTCAGGCCTGAGACACCAGCCAATGAACCAGAAGGGAAGGTGATTTCGGTGAGCATCGAGAGTATTATAGCAACTGCTGATTATATCGCAGTACATGCCCAAGACCGGGAAGGGAGAGCATGGAGGACAGTGATAGCCCTAGCTGAGGGGTGCAGGCTCACCCAGGTGTCCGATGAAGAGCTCTTTTCAGAAGACAAGGAAGAAGGTGAGATGGTATTTATGATGGGTGTAGATATATGGCTAAGAGTGACATTTAAGCAAGTGGCACAGAAAATGGCCATGGCACTTGAAGCACCCGCATCTACCCCAGTTCCCTTCTACGAGGAAGATATGGCAAAAGTTCCGACATCACTGTGGACCACCAATCCCTATGACGTGGGCTGCATAAAGAGTATCGGCGGAGTAAGAATAAAGCTGAAGAAGGGTGCAATACTACCTAGAGTGAAACAATACCCACTATCAAAAGAGGCAGATGAGGGCATATACGAAACCATAACGGACCTAATAAATAATGGCATATTGGTACCGTCAGAATCACCATGTAACACGGCCGTGTACCCAGTGCGCAAAGCTAAAGGAGGGTCTTGGCGTTTTATCCAGGACCTCAGACCCTTGAACAACATTGTAGAAGCAGAATACCCCATAGCAGCAAAACCAGCCACAATATTATGTGGAATTCCGGCAGAGGCCTCACGGTTTACCGTGATTGACCTCATAAATGCCTTTTTCTATATACCCCTGCACCCAGATTCACAAGACTTGACAAGCTTCACGTACAGGAACACAAAATGGAAACACACCAGGTTACCACAAGGGTACTGCGAGTCACCCTCAATTTTCTACAGAGTAATACAGATGGACTTGGGAAACATTGAATTGGAAAGTACAGTACTGCAATATGTTGACGATATAATAATTTGCAGTACGAGCGAGAAAAGGTGCAGGGAGGACTCATTGAAAATGCTGACAGTGTTGGCTGAAAAGGGTTACAAGGTAGACAAAGAAAAGTTACAGTACTGTCAGGAACAGGTACTATACATTGGTCAACTAATATCCCAACATGGAAGAAAGATTGCACCACAAAGAGCACAAGCTATATCCAACACGCCACTACCACAAACGGTGAGAGAGCTGCAGCAGTTCCTGGGATTATGCAACTAAAGTAGAGCATGGGTTTTTGACTACAGTTCATACATAGGACCCCTACTTGAGGCATTAAGAAGCACACAAAGGGGACAAGACATTGGGATGGACAAGGGAAATGAAGGAGGCATTTGATGAGTTGAAGCATGCCATATCCACTGCTCCGGTACTAGCCACCCCAGATTATGAACGACAGTTCTTTATCTTTTCGCATTGCGACTCAGCAGTAATGAAAGCAGTATTGACTCAGAAAACTAGCATGGGACACAAGCCAATAGCGTTCTACAGCGGTCACTTGGACCCTGTCATGCTAGGACATTTCCCTTGCGAACAGAGTCTCGCAGCGGCTGCATTTGCGGTAGAGAAATCATCATCGATTACAATGGGGTGCCCAACCACACTATTTGTGGAGCATGCGCTATTTGCAATATTGAATAAGCCTAAGTCCACACTAACCACACAGAGGGCGTCAGGTTATGAGATCATCTTGTCTAGACCCGAACTGTCAATTGTCAGATGCAGTACAGTTAACCCAGCCAGATTTATAGCGGAAGTTATTGAGGAAGGTGATTATGCTCACGATTGTACACAGACTATCGAAACGTACTCATGCACTAGAAAAGTTGAAGAGGACGCACTTAAGGGCGGGGAGATTTTGTACATTGATGGGTCATCAACAATAGATCAAAGTGATGGGATAAGGAGAACTGGTGCAGCAGTTGTAAAAATGACAGAATATTTGATGTATGTCCCGGTGAAATGCGTGCAGTTACCACAGCATTATTCGGCTCAAGCAGCAGAATTGGTTGCACTGATCTTGGCGTTGAAGGAAAGAGTTGACAAAAGAGTTACTATATATTCTGATAGCGCATATGTCACGTCAACTGTCCACTCGGGGCTGATAAAATGGCAGAGAAGAGGGTTTAGGAGAGCTGATGGGACCCCAGTGCAACATGCTCTCTTGTTAGCAGAATTAATTGAAGTAATTAATGATCCCCAAGAGATAGCTTTGGTTAAATGCCCGGCACACACTAATGGAGACGACCATATCTGGAAAGGGAATGAAACAGCAGACGCACATGCCAAGCATGCTGCATACTTTGGTGAAATATGGAACCCCCCCAGAGTCAGAGAGAGGGAGAGGGAGGGGGATGGCAAAACAGATGTTGATGAAAGAAGGGTACACCCATCTCCCCGCCACACAGATAATGGAATTACAGGCAGCCGCACCAATGGCAGAAAAGGAACTATGGGTAAAAAGAGGATGTACGATGTCCCCAACTGACGCATTGTGGTGTCAAAATAACACTGGAAAGGTGGTCATGCCGTTGGCACTGTTGAACACCGCCCTGGCCCAGCTCCATCACCCAGCACATACAGGAAAGGAAGTAATTGCAGCACGAATTAGGGAAGATTGGTTCTGCCCCGAGTTAAATTCTCATGTAACAAATTTCATCAGCAATTGCCTCACATGCCAACCGTTTATGGACGGTCACACGCTGCAAGTGATAAAAGCTACTATACCCCGGCCAGAGGGACCCTTCCTGCACATTCATATTGACTACGTTGATATGATCAATGTATGTCAAGGAAATAGGTATATGATTGTAGTGGTGTGCCCATTCTCCATGTGGATCGAGGCCGGACCCTGCTCACACGCGGATGCGTTCAGAGCAGCTACATTTTTAGTGAGAGAGGTTTTCCCCAGGTGGGGTGTGTGCGAAGTGCTGCGGTCAGATAACAGCCCACACTTTACTAATGAAATGTTTCAGCACATCACGTCCTTGCTGGGTATTAAGCATAAATTTGCATGTGCATATCACCCGCAGGCCAACGGTCTATGTGAACGCCTGAATGGCCTATTGAAAGAAGAAATAGCAAAAATCCAGCAAACAACCAAGAAGAGCTGGTTGTACTGTCTCCCGCTAGCTCTATTTGAGCTAAGGAATAGGCCAGGGTCTGATCACCACCTCACTCCTCACGAGGTGGTGACAGGACGTCAAATGCGCCTTCCTCTAATGCCTACATCAAGAGCATTCACAGACCATGAAAACACTGCAACTGTTCTTGGTGACGAAATGTATCAATATGTGTCTTCTTTGATTACTAGTGTAGCGTTTGTATCTCAACAGCTCGAGCGCACGCGGGGCGGGTCGAAGCGTTCTCAACAAGAAGACACCAACAAGGAACTGGAAAAGGAAGGACTATGCAAAATTGCTAAAGGTGACCATGTGCTGCTCCGCAACTTCAATAGAAAGTGGAACGGCCCATGCTTTAGTGGTCCTCATTTGGTAGAGGAGGTAGCTACCAGGGCGGTGAAATTGCAGGATAAGCGTGCCTGGAATCACCTACACGACGTGAAGATCTACAAACTCCAGACCCGCCGTAGCGTTAACGACAGGGCCATTGGAAGAGCAACGACAGCAACAGCATCGGCTACAGAGAAGGAGACGTCGACTACAGCTGATGACAGTAGTGTCACTACACCTGATCACCCCCAGATTCCCCAGAGGCAACTACTGAAATAGACATTGGACGCTTGCCCACAGCCCATCCCATGGTCACGAGATCACAAAGAAAACATTTAAGCCAATTGAGCCCCAACCCCCTCCCCTCTAAGGTCACCCCCGATTGAAGGACATTGTATAACAAACTTGGGTATTGCGCACACACACATGTAAACCACTTGTATGTTTTCTCTTTTTCTTCTCTCGCACATGCAGGTACCATGTGTAATTGTATTGTTAAGAAATTAAGTAACTAACGGTGTACTCTGCCCAGGAGTAGATGCTGCCCACAGATGATAACACCCCTGAAGCCCTATCACACCAATTTGTATATCACATAAGAAGGCCAAGGTACCTAAAAAGAAGGAGGGTACGCGTATATTACACCGCATTTGTTTTGGCCATAGAACAATCATTTCCCCATCTTCACCAGCACTTACCTGCTCTAAGAGATAGATCACTAAGATTAGCGTGGGAACAGCTCTTCGCCTGGGCACTGAACGATTACTTGATAGGGAGAGCTTAATAACAACGACTAACAATAATAACAAGCGTATTGAGGATTTTCAGTAGGACACCTTTAACGTCGCAAGAATAAGCTGCTGGACTGCAGCAAGGTAAGAGCAAAATGGCGGTGAGACTATCTTTTGTAATAAAAATGATAGGAGTATTGGTCATCACTGGTCTGTTGGCTGCCTCTGTATGGCAGAAAAGTTATGATATCAATATTATGGCTGCACCCAAAACTAACATGCCCCCTCCCACGGCTGCAACAGGTATGACGTCAGGTGGTACTAGCAACCCTACGCATAAGGGAAGTAGAGTTAAACACAGCACATATACAGATAACAAGGGTATTGATAATTACATAACAGATTCAGCACATGTCTCAAACAACATGTGGTACCAGCACATGACCCAAATTGGTAAGCAGACAACAGAAGATAGATGTTATGTGTGCTCATTGATCCCATACGCCATGAGCGCTTCACGAACATTCGTTGCCACAGAAATACAAGAAAAGACGGCGCGATGTATAGTATATCTGGCACTATTTCAAACGAGAGGATGATTTCAAGGAACGGTGGTAAGAATGCAGTGGGAAACAAGAGACACATACCCATACGAAAACAATTTCCTCAAGTCATATTTGAGTTACCATAAGAGCAGTTTATACGCAGAAGCGTTCAGATACATGACGAGTGGCCCTGAAAAGGGAGAAACGAAGAAAGTAACACTACAATACCTACCATATGATTGGTACGCCACTGAAGTTCCTGGTATACAAGGATGTTGGGAAAGGACACTGATAACAATAACAGGGAAGGTATACATGAACAATGAATGGGAAATAGGAGTGGTCGGTAGCAACATGATAACAAAAGAGAATATTACCACCATACAGGAACACAACGACAGATGTTGGACAACATGGGGCAAATACATACCCATGCTGACATGGATGGAGAAGGATGAAGACCCAATAAGCATACTACCGCTGACCGCGCCCAAGTTATGCTACCAACACAGAGGAGATGTGGAGGTGGGATACAACACCAACTGTGGAAGTGTGCTAGAATTACCAGCGGGGGGTGCTGGAACGGCAGTGATAATGGATCACTATTGGGCCTGCGGAAATAAGGCATATCACACCCTGCCCCCATTGTGGAATGGTATATGCACAATGGTACACATGAACGTACCATCACTAGTGGTGCCCCAAAAACATGTCAACATGGCCAACTTCACCAAAATGGATGAAGGGAACAAGAGGAAGAGGAGATCCGTACAATCACAGGAGGGAGACAACAACAACAACAGTAATGTCCTAACAAGGATAAAGAGACAAGGAGAACCCCTGACAGGAAACTACCTGTGGGGAAGGTCGGAAACAGCACTCACTTCTATCCCACCAGAACATAGATTATTCAGCAGGGCTGCTATGTTCTTCTCGTCAATCATACACCCTGGACTGCAAGCTTATGCAAACGCTAAATGGCTCCAGATCACCCGATGGGAACTAATGATGACGATTAATTCAACAGTAAACGTATTCAATGCCATAAAAGAGGAACTGCGGGCGGTAAGAATGGTAGCACTATAGAACAGATATGTACTGGATCTTCTCACAGCGATGGAAGGAGGAGTTTGTACAAAAATAGGACAATCATGCTGCACATTTATCCCTGCTAATGATGCAGTTAATGGTACACTTACCGAAGCAGTATCACAACTGGCCCAGATGCACTGCAAGATGATGGAAGAAAGTAAAGGAGTAAAGAAGGATGATAGCTGGTTTTCATTGTAATGGTCATGGATGCCATCATGGCTGTCGGACGGGCTGAAGATAATAGTTGGATGCATAATACTGGCTGCAGCTGTATTGATTGTAATAAGGTTTTGGAAGGCCAGGAAGGCACGCACTACAGACGAAATGATCGAAATGGTCGGCATGCACCCTTTGATGCCAACTGACAATTACCAGAACACCGACGTGATAATAAAGGAAAGAGAGAAACTGCACAAACAGATCATCACCAATCACTTAGACCCACCATCCGTAAAGCTTGAGAACCCAAGAAACCCGAGGAGCTATATTGGAAGATGGGTATACTGCAAACCGGGAGGGAGCTGTGTATATATGTACTGGTCATTTGAAGACCATGTCAACCACTATGGACACCTGGGAGGAGTGACCAAAATATGGAGAGTAAGAGGAGATAAAGAAAAAGATATGTTTGTGGTCGACAAGTCAACCAGAGGGGGGACTGAAGTGGGAGAATGGGAGAAAAAGCTCCCCCCAATCTCCTCGCGACCATGGCCTAGAGGATCGCGGCCCAGACACCTGCCACAAGATGAATTTGTCTATCTACCAGACGACCAAATACTGTTGTTCAAGAACATAAGGATATGCCCACCAGCCTGCCCTACTTAAGCCGACACCTGAGGCATGGATGAACTTGACTAAGACCTCAACAACAAGCACCCACATCGTTAGAGATGCCATGACGACCTAGCCAACTGCAAGAACACATGTGCCACCATGCACACTGGACACTCACGCACCAACCCACACAAAGAATATATTCAGTGCTATGACGTAGGTGACGGATACACCCACTGACGCGCATCTTTATTATTTTTCACATAGGTTTTTCCGTAATGCAGAAACGCAAGACGCATAAAGCACTCGCGTATACGCTTGCTGACGCTTCTCCCACTCCTCGCATCGTGGTGAGAATATAACGAAGACGTAATACTGCCTATGAAGCCATGTCACACCGCAACACAGGTGCCGTGCATTACACAACCCCACCACTGAACCAGGCCCAAGTAGGCTGCAAGCAAGCACCGCCATGAACGCTGAACGAGCGAGAGTACAAGTGCTGATCATGCAGAACGAGCCCAGCGAGAGCTCACAGCCAAGGGGGCGATGTTGCAACTCGTATGCTACCAGCCAGCGCCAAGGTCACACCTGTAAGCAAAGCCAAGCACACACAAGCAAAATACAACTTTAAATGTGCAGAATTCTGCCTCAGCCACGGTCTCTCCACACGTGACCAAGCCAACCTGACAAGGTGCCAGACCAACGAGGGAGAAGTCGCCTGGGTCCCACGTCTGAGACACAGGTTGCAACAATGAAATGACCCAATGGACACCTACAGCAATGGGAATGGTCTGCTCTGAAGCCGATGAGCAAATCCGCACATTGTCTGCACAAACACATAGTTACACATTGTTGCTAGTGACAGGTACACCGCGAGCTGGGAACAACGATGGTCCCAGACTGGGGGGCTCGCAGGTGGACCAATCAGAACATGGGGGCACTCATCACTGACGCAACTAACATTATCCAATCATTAGGGGTCTTTGTGTAACAATTTTCAAGTATCTAATAGAAGGGACAACCCAAGTATACTACCTGACTCATCCTCAACCACTAATATTGCTCTCTATATGTATGCTATACTAACCCTACCACTCGAGGAACCAATCCGGAGTGGCAATAGGTTTTTCGCTAACTTTCCCAGGTGATGCAAGTAGCGCGTCATACTGAGGCAAAAAGGGCCTGCGAGCCCCACGAATTTCGAGAGTCTGGACGGACGCGTACGATCCTAGACCCATCCCTGCCATTGTTTTAATAAACAGCAGAACCACCTTGCTTCTTGTGTGTGTCTCATACTCATTTTTGGGGAACACAGGAGGAGTTGGGGCCTCCCAGCCCGGAGGTCCGCGGACGGCCCAGCCGACCCCGGGATAATCACCCATACACCGCGCACCCCCGAAATACACGTACCCTGCTCGCCCAAGGCCTATCGAGTGTGAAACTTCCCGCGAACCCCCGAAATACATGTACCACGCTCGCCCAAGGCCAATAGCATGTAAAACCTCACACGCACCCCCGAAATACACGTACCACGCTCGCCCAAGGCCTATCGCGTGTGAAACTTCCCATGCATCCCTGAAATACACGTACCAGGCTCGCCCGAGGCCTATTGCGTGTGAAACGTCCCGCGCACCCCCGAAATACACATACCACGCTCGCCCAAGGCCTATTACGTGTGAAACTTCTCGTGAACCCTCAAAATACACGTACCACGCTCGCCCAAGGCCAATAGCGTGTAAAACTTCACACGCACCCCCGAAATACACGTACCCCGCACGCCCAAGGCCTATCGCATGTGAAACTTCCCGCGCACCCCCGAAATGCACGTACCACACTCGCCCAAGACCAATAGCATGTAAAACTTCACACGCAACCGAAATGCACGTACCCCGCTCGCCCAAGGCCTATCACATGTGAAACTTCCTGTGCACCCCATGAAATACTCGTACATGCTCGCCCAAGGCCAATCGCGTGTGAAACTTCCTGCGCATCCCTGAAATACATGTACCGCGCTCGCCCAAGGCCAATAGCGTGTAAAACTTCACACGCACCCCGAAATACACGTACCCAGCTCGCCCAAGGCCTATCGTGTGTGAAACTTCACGCGCACCCCCGAAATACACGTACCCCGCTCGCCCAAGGCCTATCGCGTGTGAAACTTCCCGCGCACCCCTGAAATATATGTACCACGCTCTCCCAAGGCCAATAGCATGTAAAACTTCACACGCACCCCCGAAATACACGTACCCCGCTCGCCCAAGGCCTATCGTGTGTGAAACTTCACGCGCACCCCCGAAATACACGTACCCCGCTCGCCCAAGGCCTATCGCGTGTGAAACTTCCCGCGCACCCCTGAAATATATGTACCACGCTCTCCCAAGGCCAATAGCATGTAAAACTTCACACGCACCCCCGAAATACACGTACCCCGCTCGCCCAAGGCCTATCGTGTGTGAAACTTCCCGCGCATCCCCGAAATACACATACCAGGCTCGCCCAAAGCCTATCACATGTGAAACTCCCTGCGTACCCCACAAATACATGTACCCTGCTCGCGCAGGGCCTATCGCGTGTGAAACTTCCCGCACACCCCCGAAATTCCTGCAGGCTACCCATCCACCCTCCCCATGCCCCACAGGCAGCCCATCCACCATGGCCATTCCCCACAGGCAGACCACACCACGAGGGACTTTTTCCACGCAATTTACCTGGCGCGAGCGGGGTACGTGCATTCTGAGGGGTGCGCAGGGAGTCTTACACGCGATTTAGCTAGCACGAGAGGGGTACGTGTATTCCGAGGGGCTATCGCGATGGGGTACGTGTATTCTGAGGGGTGCACGGGGAGTTTTACATGCGTTTTCGTGGTTGGGGGGCTATATGCTGGTCCACTGGCCTTTGCGCCATGTACTGGATTTGTGCGCTGTTCATGGTGCAGCGGGCAGGGTTGGGGGCATAACTGGCACTGCTGCAGGGTCGCTGTGCCACTCTGTCACGGCTGGCTATGGATGTTAAAATCCATGAATACGCTGTGCGCTGAAATGGGTTTTGGCGCAAACGGCTGGCGCAGACTGCCGCACGCGCACACTGTGCGCCATCCCCGTGCGCCACTTGTGCGCCACTTGTGCGCTGATTTCTATGAATTACCCCCTTAATTTCCATACCAATTTGCATCACACCTTACGTTTATTGGCCAATATCAGTATTTTGGTTTTGGTTTCATTAACAGACAGATGTTTCAGACTAGAATAAGAAGAAAGAGCAGTAACAGACTGCTGTAAGCCAATGGTAGTGCGGTCGATTAAAATGGCATTGTCTGGGTATAGAATCCAAGGTACTGCTTCTTTTCTTATGCGTGGGTGGAAATTACATACTGCCCCAAATGCACTACCCATATCAGATATATACAGATTGAAAAGCAGGGGTGCCAATACGCACCCCTGCTTCAATCCCAGGTTGGTATCAATCTGCTTATTAAGGACACCCATTTGGTTGAATCTAACTGTGACCTTGGTGTCGCTATACAGGGCCTGAATAAAATATAAAACTGAGGGGTCCAAACCCGAGGATCTGTGTTTATGCCACAACGGTGGTTGTGAGACTGAATCGAATGCTTTAGAGAAGTCCATTAAACATATGCATAGCTTCCCATTTGGTTGTATAAGAGTTCCATTAAACAAGTAATGTAATGCAAAAAGATTATTAATTTTGTAATGACCCTTCCTGAGGTCTATCTGGAACTTGCTGAGAAGATGTTTCTCTTGAGCTCATTGTGACAGTTGTTTCATTAATAAAGATGCAAAACAATTTGGAGCTAGAGTCTAGCATCGCAAGCAATCTGTAGTCGGACGGGTCCTTCTTATCGCCTCTCTTATAGACTGGGATAAGGATGGATTCCCTGCAGCTATTTGGTAAAAGGCTGCTTGACATAATTCGCTGAAATAGCTTTCAAAATTGGCTTGCCCAGAATTTGAGGTTGACTTTTAGAAAACATGTGCAATGGTATCGCGGCCTATGGCCCTAGATGGCTTCAGTTTATGTATTAGGCCCAAAGTGTCATCAAAATCCCAACTAGGAAGAGTCGTCAAAAGAAATGTTATTTTGTTGCAAGGAATTGTCCCAATATAGGGGGGATAGATGGTTCAAACTGGCTTCTTCAGAGACCACATTTAGTTCCAAGGTAAATGCTGGTGGTAATAAGCCCAAAATCTCTTGCTGTCGTTGGTTTTTAAAAGACCATGAATAAACTTCCAGTTGGTGTTATATTTATCATGTCTATGCTATCTGTAGGGAACTCATGGTGACAACAAGTAGGACCGACACAAGTGATCAAAGTTCAAGGATGTTTATTGAACAATGAATTTTGTATGCAGGTTAGAAAAATGACTTTCTAAACCTAAATCTAAGATGGGAGCAAGCGTCGACCATCACCTGAAAATAAGGCAGTCCTAGTGGCATTGGGCCTCATTACGACCCAGGCGGTAAGTTACCGCCTGGGCCGTGACTTTACCACCATGGCGTAAACTACGTTTACGCCATGGTGGTTGGCGGACTTACCGCCCCATTCCGACCTAGGCGGGGCGGTAAGTCCCCAATCCCCATTTACCCTTCCCCATTCCCATTTTTGCCCCATAGGGCATAATGGGAGTGGGGAAGGCGTTAATTACGCCACCGTAAATTACGGTGGCGTAATTAACTCCATGGTCCCTTAGCGCCATGGATTTTAACACCTGCTAAAAGCAGGTGTTAAAAGCACCATGGCGCTAGGGGACCTCGTAATTGGCGGTAAGGGGTCGGCGCAGCTAACGCTGGCGTTAACCCCTTACCGCCAGGGTCGTAATGAGGCCCATTGTGTCGAATAAAAAGGGCCTCTACTAAGAAACCTATAGCCAAACCTTACAACTAATACACAAAGGGTGTGGGATAGTTCTCAAGAAAAGAAAGAAGTGTTCTTAAATAATATTTCAGGATGCAGTAGCCTGGGTCTCCCTTCCACAAGTTTTGTCCATGGGGTAGGATGGGAACTTGGAGCACAGTACAGTCTCGGGCTTCTCCAACACGAGATGACAGTTCCAATGGCAGCTTGCAGGACCGTGGATGGCTAAGCCTCATTTCCCTTGGAAGTCTCTTGCCTTCGAGGACCTGCCGTGTTCAGCTAACAAAAATAAAAGTTCCTTTAACAAATGAAAGTTTGTTTCCAACATTCATTGGGTGATGTGTTTACACCTGGGTCCTCCCCTCTTCTGGGCGCTGACCCTTCTTTACTTCACATTCACTTTACTCTCAAGTGTTATGGGATTCGCTTCCCTTGTTTTCTCTCAATGTGGGATTCACTTCCCTTTTTTTATCTAATATGAGATTCATGTCCCTTGTTTCCTCTTAATGCAGCATTCAATTGCCTTGCTTTCAAAGTGCTTACAGATCAAAGTCTTTCGATTATATAGGGATTTTGATCGACCCCCCTGTATGACCACTTTGACCTATTTCAATGACCTTTTTATGGCCTTCTTATACTTGTAGTTTCTCTCATATGGGGCTTGACCAGGGTCTCTTGAGTTAGAGGTGTCGGTTTCCCTCTGCTGGTGGTCTCCCCCTCACACTTTTTACAGTTCATTCAAAGTTCATCAGCTTTGGTTGAAAATGTGCCACTTTGTGATTCCTATTCAACACAGCCCAGTTCTTACTGATTCTCCCCTCGACTTACTGACTGTGATGAACCGCTTGGCTTTTGTCTCTTTGGAGTCAAGGCTGTTTTCACGGGCACAGGAGCTTCCCTTGCTCGTGCTTATCGGCATAGCTATTATTCAAGGTCTTAGGCTCTCTTCCACGAAGGCTCTGCGGGTCTGGGACGAAAAGGGTGAGGTCACTTCTCTCCTTGCCACTCTCTCGATTGCTGCCGCCTTTCTCCTTCTCATGAACTGCCACGTGGTATCCGTCTCATTGTGTTTTCTGTTTACTCGCCTTGCTCAAACTGTGTTCTCTGGCTCCACCTTTCATCCCTGTGGGGAAGGGAAAAGGCCGTCAGGTGTGTGTGATTCTGATGAATTGCCTGAATTTGCCTGACCCTTGTATTGGCACATGTCAGGTAAACGGCTCTGGTGTTAGTCTGTTGTCCTTTGTGTTGTACAAAAGTGTTAATGTTGGAAAGGGGGACAGTGCTTTGGAACGTCCTATCAAAAAGGATGGGGAAAAGGTGTTAAAGGAAGGGGGATACCAAGTCTCACCCATCAGTGTCCCACTCCCACTCCTCGAGGGCCCCCCATAGAGGGGAACCTTCCTCACTGGTCCACCCCCAGGAACTGGATCCAATAGTGATGGGCATTTCCTGGCCTCCTGGATGACAGATCCCCGGGAACTAGCTAGGGAGACACCTTCAGGTTTCTCACATATCTCAGACAGTTTGTATACTTTGTATCAAGGACAACAAGGGATTTAGCCTTCTCACACCCGGTTTTAGTGGCGCCTTTCCTGATCCTCGCTCTTTCCTTACTATGAAGCATTTTGCATTGGTACATGGCTATATCATAAACTCCTTCTCGACAGCACTGTGGATTATCTCTTATAGGGTTTAGTTTAAAACAGCGACCCACACCAGTCATGAACACACTCAGGACTCATTCATTTTCTTTGAGTCAAATTTCCAAAGTGGAAGATTCAAGGCCAATCAATACAGACATCCTTCCAACATTGGTTTATGACAATATTATGCTGTTCCCCTTGTAAATTCACCCTACAGTAGGGATCAACCTGCTTGAATGTGCAAATATTACAAAGGGTTTGCGACCATGTGATTGGAAAATGGTCACTAATTTGCAATTCAGTCACTACCGTAGGGCTGAATTGTGCACATACTGATCGATCCAAAAAAATATAGTAAATGACCGATGAATAAATGCCATTGGTCCACGTCCACTTCCATTTTTTTCCCTTCAATTATTTCCCATTATGACATGCAAAGTCAGTTGGATTACACCACTTCCCCAACCGTGGTCGTGCTTGTTTCCCCTAGGTGTTATGACCGCTAGAGATGCTTCCTCGTAAGCGGCATCAATGCGGATCGTAGATTCGAAAGAGAGGTGGGCATTGAAATTACCAGCGATGACTACATTACTGGCAGGGAACTGATCAAACCATGCAACCATCAAGGTATCCAGATTTTCCTGGACGGTTTTGGTGGCATGTGCATCCGGAGGATCGTATATGTTAACAATCAATAAACCATTGTAAAATAGACTATTGTTAGTGGTATATACTGCTAGCATAAACAGCGAGGAAAAGTCACACGTATATATTTTGGTACTGAAGTAAGTTTTTGCTCCAACTGCCAAGCCACCGGATGGGCGACTTCTGCCACTAGAAGTGGCGCAGCCACAGTGAACATTGTACCCATTGACGTTGATGGATTCTGTCAGCCAAGTCACTTGAAGGAGAAAAATGGAACTCTTCGGTAAGATACCTAATGGATTGATTAAAAGACTTATGCCCCCACATATCCCAAGTTAACCAATTACATACTATAGGCTTGTGACAGCTTCAATATTGTTCACACTCAAAAGTATGGGGGATCCAACTGGCCACTTCCTTGGTGCTCTTACTGGTGGATGAGGTGTGTTCAGTGGATGCCCTCAGGATGTTCCTTTCGAGCTGGTCAGCCAGATTGCGTTTGGTGGACGCCTCATTTTCTTTGGCCATGGTTTGCTCTTTCAAGTATGGTACTAATGATATACATTTATGGCAGACAGTTCACTGAAAGCCTAAGTTACTAAGGTCAGAATGATGAGCACTCAAAAGGGCCACTACCGTGGCAGATAAAAATTCAATTATGATCCAATTGGTAGGGCTATCTGTCTTAGGTAATTCTATATGTTTTATGTTATAAGAACAAATATTTTTCAAGGCCTCAACTTCTCCAAACATCTCCAAAAGGACACTTAGATTTTTTTTTAAAAGGCTGCAATTGGTGGCATAAAGCTCTTCCAGTTTAACCGATTTTCCAAGTGGTTGCAAACTCCCACTTTTACTGGAATCAAATGATGTTTCAACGACGTTCCATTGTGTCAAAGGCAAAGAAGCAGGCATTTCATGAGACTTGCTAAAGCCCACTAATGGAGTGGTGGGCGAATCCCTACTAGCGATGGTAATGCACTCTGCAGTGTTTACAAGAAATTGACTCAGTGCAGTTTATGCGAACAGCTGCACCCACTTGTCCATCGGCCGCCATAGGACAGCCTTTCTCGGGTTAACTTCTTCTGTAAAACCAGGTACTGTTTCCACCTCAAGAGCTGTGCACTGAATGTTAATGGACTCCGAAGTGGGGCTAATGAAGGTTCAAAACACACCACAATGGCACAGAGGAGGCGGTTTTAGCACAGTTTATCTTTTGACTCGTCTGTGGTTTTTGCTTGGTAAGATTGCACTTATTGGTAAGTTGTAACCATCTTCTCCACGCCGGCCTGCATCTCAATCAATTCCTCCACTTGCATTGGGGTACTTTCCTGATTGCGTGGTTCTTGGACAGATATAAATTCATCTTGATGCATAATATCCAATAAGTCAGAGACCGATGGGTCTGCATGGAAGATCAAAGGACCATTGCAATTTGCAAGTACGATGTCAACAATCCGCAAGCCACTCTTTGACAAACTTGACAGACTGGGGGTAACCTATACTAATTACGCGGACGACACACAAATCCTCATACCACTCTCTGGCAACTTTGTCGCAGATACAGTCCTAGTAAACAAGATTTACCTCATCATTCAGGCATGGATGGCCTCCCACGGCCTCTGCCTGAATGATGACAAAACAGAGATACTGATCCTGGGTTCCGACTCTAACCTCAAAGAACTTAGCCCCAGCTATACGGCCTTTAATATAGATGGCAACATAATCAAGGTGGTAACCGAGGTAAAAACACTAGGCTTCTATCTTGATTCCACACTATCGCTCAAAAAACAAGTAAACTCCCTGGCCTCATCTACAACCTACACCTGCAAATTAATCAGAGCCTGCAGACCCTACCTATCCAAAACTAACTGCATCACACTAGCTAACGCCTTAATAATGTCTAAACTAGATTATTGTAACGCCCTATACGCAGGTGCCAATAAAACTATCATAAATAAAATGCAAATACTGCAGAACAAGGCTCTTAGAGCAGGCTTGGACTTATCCCGCAAAGAGAGCATATCACCAATAGCAGAAAAGACCACCACTGGTTAAAAATGAGTGACAGAATTCTCCTCAAGACGCTATCTATCACTTACAAAGGTCTCAACAATACAGCGCCACCATACATAGTGGCTAGACTGACCAGAAAACCCTCCAGCCACCACACCAAAGCCTCCAGCCACCTCCTGCTAGAAACCCCTAGATTCAGGCTAAAAAAATCGGGTGGTGCGAGTTTCCCCGTTAGAGCTGCCCAGGCCTGGAACGCACTTCCGTCTGCTCTAAGAGATGATCACCCATACTCTAGATTCAGATGTAAAGTGAAAAGTTGGCTCCAGACTAATGACACCCGCTAAACTGGTCCCCGGCCTTGCCTGGGATTTATGCATGTAAATACTCTGAAACTTGTACTCTACTGAAACTTGTAACATAGACTACCCTTTTCCCCCCTGTGTGATTTGATGTATATCTGCACTGTAAATACTGTTATATCATGTATGCATTTACTGTATGTAACCAAGCTTAAGCATTCTTTTACTGCTGCGCCCACTACCCCAGGGTTTTGGTGCGCATTATCAAATAATAAACTAAACTAAACTAAACTAAGCATGTACTTAAGTCATTTTGTTCATTAGCTATTTTTGAACATAGAGAAAATAAAGCATCTAATGTTGATGTGACCGCGTTTAAGGATGAAATTGAACAGGTAAGGTACAAGGTGAACCTGTTTGCACAGAATACACTGTAGCACAGTCACTACTGCTTGAAAAAGAACACGCAGTGCTTGATAATAGACGTTCCAGCTCAGGCATCACTTATAATTGTGTGCTGATCATGTTGTTATACTTGGATAAAGAGCTCATTGTTTGCCTCATCTTGCCTGCTGATTCTTAGAGGCCCTTGCAAAGCTTCAGGAGGGAATTGTTGTTATGAATAGGGGGAGAACCCACAGTACTCTCAATAAGGTCACTCCCCCTCTCAGGCAGAGAAACGAAGTTGACTGCCATTACATTTCTGTTACAACCCGGTGTGCTGCCATCAGTGGCCAATTTAAAATAGTAATGTTCGTACTTTTCCCCAGTGCTGTTGCTTGTGGTGGAGTTACTGTTTGGCAAAATGATCCGTACAGGTTAAATCACACTACTGGGTGAAACCTCATTGCTAGGTATAGCATTGCTGTTTTTTTAAATTGAGGGTCGAGGCGCCAAGCTAGGTGATTTTTCTTTGCCCTAGATATCGCGCTGCGCAAACCATATTTTGACACCTTCAATTTCTTCATTTCAATTAAATAAAATTGGCACAGGTTCAAGGCAAATGTAATAACTTAAAGACTTTATGTAGACTGTAAGTCCTTTTAATCACTGCACCGTTGGTTGCCACGCGCAGGGCTTGAAGGGGGCACAAAAGAGGGGGAGGAGACAGCTCTACACTGGAGGATGAGCAGGGTGCAGTCTGAACTTGCTGCCTTACTATCCCGGCTCACCAAACTCTCCCTCAGACCTCAAGCTTTCCCCCCTTGTGCTCACCTCGTGCTCACCTTAAATTTGTCAGGAACTCCCCCGGGCTCTCTAGGACTTCAAAAAGATGGTTGGGTTGCGGTGCAGCTCACTGCAACAAACTTCACCGCATCAGTCCACAGACCTCGCTTGGATCTCGCTCTGCCCTGCCTTGCATGGCTCTTCTCTCTGATGGTAGCAACAAGCAGCAGTCAAAGAAGTTTGAGAAAAGGACCCACAAACGTATCAGGCCGCACTGCATTCGTGACAGTGAGACAGTCAATCATCAGCTTCTTCCAACACACAGCCTTTGGTTTTCTTGCTCAGTGTATTTTATCAAAATAAAAAAGCCAGGGCTTTCACACCCTTTCCAGATGGCAATTCATCACACAGTTCAATACAGAAGTACCACTATATATCACTGCCTACTGTTGATACTATGTTCAGGTCTACTAAATTGACACAAAGTCTGATTTGGCTTTTTGTACAATTTCCAATGTTCTTCACATCACGAATAAACAAGTCAGTGTCATATAATGACTATAGACTACTGACTTTATCACATCGTCAGGTGTATTTACAGCTTGAAAATACAGTGGTAAAATAAAGATAATTGTCAGAATATAAAACTAGAGGAATTATGACATCCTACCAGATGTCCCATTTCACAGAATCTTCCAGGCTTTTTATGGGGAACACACCCCACCATCTTTCCCCCACTCTTCTCCCATAGTCTCAACATCCACCCCATCTGTTTTACCCTCTAACCACACCCCTTTTACTGCATTTTGCCGCAGTGAAACGCCCTGAGACAAAATACACTGAAAGGGCTGTGGCAGGGGAAATGGAAGTATACCAAACAAGAATCATTCTACTATTGTATAACATGTTTCTATATGTTTTATAAAAAATATAAGTATTGTCATGTTGAATTCTTTTGTGATTTGTGTACTTTCCAAGTCAGGTCAACAAAACAGAGTATTATTTTAGTTTGTAAAAATTAAACATTCATAAATAATTGCACCTTGCTATATTTGTACATTTACTTTACTAAATGTATATAGCACCTTCACCAGAGCACTGTACAAACTGATAAACAGTACTATATAACCATTAGACAAAAATTACAATAAAAAGAAGCACATCTAAGAGGATGAGTGTTAGGGAGAATTCTCTCTTTAGGCTGAATTTCCTAACCTAGTGAGTCCCCCAGCGGCTTTGCTGGATTTCTGGAGTTTGTATTTTCCTCCTGCCAAGAGTGAGACTCTTTTTCTCCCGCTCTTGGACATGATTAATGGTATTCCTTTGACTGGTAATGTGTTTTATGGGCTATGGGGTCCTTTAATCCATTGGGTCTCATGTGTTTTTCCTATGTGTGTTACACAGCACCCTCCGTGCAGTAACACAGGGGTGTCATAGTGACACCCCACCATAGACTCCATACCCTGGGACTGACTACTGTCTCCCAGGGCATGTAAAGTCACAATTGGCTTTACTAGTCCGAAATTATCAACAGAAACCAGTACAAACCATCATATTGTGGACGTACTGGTCGGGGCAAATCCGATTGCCCCGGGGTCTGTTAGTCGAGGGGGCACGTCCCCGTCTCCCCCTGATCGAGTTTTGGCTGGTGGCAGTGGAAACTACTTTTTATATTCGGCCGCGAATATTTTCCTATGGGATTTTCCCATTGTTCGAGGCTACCAACTTTAATTATTTAATTCTCATAGCCTCGAACATACCGCCGGTTTATTTAATTAATATTAATTCTCCGGTTGGTATTTTTTGCCAAGACTCGATTCTAAAATGGCGTTTGTGTTCTCTTCTGTGACTCCAACCCAAGTCGAGCCCTTTGTTCCACTTTTTGGCGTGCTTCCCCACAGAAGCCTCCAAAAGTGGTGCCACTCTGTCTAGGTACCACAGGAGGTGTGGGAGGGGGTTTAGGCACCCTGGACCGAGTTACCTTGGTAACTCAGGTCGCACTCTTGTTTGATTGGCCCAAATGGTGAGCCGGCCGGCTCACTACTTAGCATGTTTGAGTGACAGCTAGGCTGAGTGAATGGGGGTTTTCTGCATAAAAGCAAGGCTTTGGGGACTGGAACTTCAGAAGTCGCCACAGGACCTGAGAATCCAACGAGGGAGAAGCTGAGCCGACCTACCACGACGACACCACCGGTGGAGCCCTGCAGAACCGACTCACCACTTCCCGACGACAGAGAAGATCTCCCGGCTGGAGAGGCTTCTTCCCCTGACTGGTGGGCACAACCAGTTTACCTTTCTTTCTTCGCACCCCAGCCCGGTTTGTGGTCGAACTGCCCGTGCCAAGCACCCCGGCAGCCGGATAGCCACTTACCACTGAACCGCGAATCACCGGACCGCTCCTTGTACCTGAGAAACTCCGCGGCTGGTTTCTTCCCTGGCAGTGCAACGGACTCCTATCTTCCTCCACGACGAGATCCTCTCTTCCCCCGGATGAAGCACCGACTTGCACCCGCTGCCAGGAACAACTGCCCCCGCTGGAGCGTTCTCACCACTTTAAGGTACCGTGTCCGCCAGGCCTCCCTTTCTAAAGATTGCTACAAGGTAATAATAATCCCTTAACCTTCTGGACTGAGCTGGCCGCCTTGACTGACCCTCTAACTGGTCCCTTTCTTTGGTCCAACTCCTTTTTGAACCTTTACAATACGTTTTGTGCACTACAACCGTGTGACCCTGGACACATTTCGTTTGGATCCTCTGAAAGTGGATCCGGCCTCTTGAACTCTAACTTCACGGTTTTACTTTGCCTTCCTCTCTTGTTATGTTCTGAGAAAAGTGTTGGGATCTGTTTCAACTTGTTCTCTGCTCTTCTCTCCCTTTTTAAAACGAACTATTAGAGTGCCATCTACGTTAAGTGCTCACCGCTGTCTGAAAATAAGTGGGGCTTTACTTAAGACTTGTCTAATTATTCTTTTAAGGGAGTGTATATCTTTTGGTGACCGTGTTTTTGAATTGCTTACTATTAGTGCCTGCGTGTTTTTCTAGATGTGGTTTTAAAATAAATAATTATATCTCTTTTACACCAAGCTCTGGTCAGTGTTTACTTGTTCTACTGTGTTCTCTTGACCTATTGTGAATACTCTGTATACTGCCTAACTCTTCTTGAGGGAAGTCTGACTGCTCAGCCACAGCTACCAAGTGAATCTGTGTGGTACAGACTGCTACCAAGTGGGTTTACTGCCAAAAACCTGTAGTCGTAAATCTTTTGCAGTGGTCCCAGAGGGAACTGCACAGGTTTCTGCCTAACAATGAGGCAGCTGGTTCCAGAGCATAGGAGCCAGAAGGGAAAAATAACAGAGACTGGCCACAAAGAGGATTACGAACTATTAGAGGGAAATGGGATTTAGAGTGCAGTGTATGTGATGGTGAAACAAGAGAAACAAAAAAATAAACAGAGATGGGGCCAGTCATGAATAAACTTATAAACAATACAAACACTAGAAAAAGGAAAACAAGAATCAAAGCATAGGGGAGGGACAGAAGAGTACACGAAAAGAAGGATTATTAAATAAAAGTGAAGGGGAGCAACACTATGGTCAGGTAGGCCCATCAAGAGAGTTCTGATGTGCCGGGTCAACCACTCTGAACACTTGTGAAAAGACAAACTCTTGTAGATCATAGGCTCCGAAAAATGTGTGGTATGTTTGACTTTGTGCATTTGCTTAATTCTTCCTGTTTTGTTAATTTGCTCTTTTGTGAAACTTTGTGTAATAAAAAACAATTAAAGACGAGAAAAGATCAAAGAGGATATGGGACGTTTTGCTGCATGAAATGAGAGAAAGGGGTAAGCTTTATAAATATTACAGAGGCAGAAGCGACTGGACCGGGCAGTATGAGAGAAAGGAATGGAAAAAGAAAGTGCAGAATTAAAAGTAAGCCAAGATCGCCTGCAGAGTTAGAGTGAGAAAATTGAGAATGAGAAAAGGAAAGGAAAGACTGGTGGGCAGGAGAAGAAATATTAGAACCAGGGAAGAAAAGTACAACCTTTAAGATGAATTAAGCTGAAGGGAACGGGTGATGATCCAAAACTGGAGAGCAAGAAGACTAGCAGAAATTAGTAGAATGAATTGCGTCATAAAAAAGAAAGAGATTCCTTAATTTATTTTGGTTTGGTGGGGCGAGCGTGGGAGCAAATGTGTCTGTGGCCATGGTCCCGAAATCCCATAAAACGGCCCTGAGTGGATGTGAGCAATCTAGGGATTACCTATTAGGAGAGCATTCTAAAGAACATTTTCGGACAAAGACACTTTTTAAACCCTTCTCCTAAAATATATTGGCGGGAAACATGGCTAATTGTAGAGCACATGTTCTCCTTCAAAATTACTTCTTTGTGCTAAGGAAAATCCACAAACAAAAACTGGGCAGCAAAGTGAGGGGATTTCATTGGGGAGAACCAGATCCTAATTGTTTTTTAAAAGATTTCTATAGACATCCTAAAATAGTGGTCACGTTTTACTCTTAGCAGTGCATATTACAGGGCCTGCGCTCGCAGCCCTGTAGTTATGGTTAAGTTGCTCAACCCATAGGAAGAGCACTTTTTGGGTGCCTTATGAATCCTCACGAACTTTGCACAAAACGTATATGGCCCCGTCAGATTGATTCTGTGAAGTTCGGTGAGGTTTCGTGAGGAGGGTGAGGGAGGTTAAAAGTGGGATTCAGAAAGGTGTGTTTTTTTCCCATAGACGCAATGGAAAAATATTTTGCTCACGCCTACAGCCCAAACCACTGGATGGATGTTTATCAAATTTGCAGCAGGTGTGGCGGCTTGGTCCCGAAAGCATGCTTTTATAAATTCGGTGGAAATCAGCCCACTGGTTCTTTTTAAAAAGACCAAAAAGTAGAATAAATAAATGTGTGATATCAGGGTTTGGTCCGCAGACTCACTTCGGCGGAGAGGGCAGCGTGAGGTCCACGGACATCGGACACGCCCGCTGATTGGATGGTGAAAAGCATGAGGCGCGCCAGATTTTTGGAAAAGCCAGCCATTTTGGATTTGTGGACCGCGCCGTAATCCTCCAACATCACGGTAAAACCATATTAAAAACACAACATTGCACTTAAATTAATGAAACAATCTCTGGAGGGTGAGGAGTGATGACGATGGGATGGGATATGGCCTTAAAAAGCCCCAAAAATGGGTGGCTGTTCAACTCTGACATCCGCGAACAGTCCAGATGCCCGAGGTTGTCCTGTCATGTTCGTGAACATCTCAGATGTTCAGGAACATATATGCCTATTTCTGAATTACGGGGTTGTTGAAAAGCAGTTTTTGGATGACTTATAACTTTAGCACAACTCAATGAATCTGCCCGAAATGACTCTGAATGTTTCTGCAAATGAGGTGCTATTCTGTCAAGAGGGAACACAATTTGAAGGGGCGTGCCAAAATATCTTAAAGCATTATACATGTGGTGCCATTGACAAATCTGCACAAAGATTTGCAAAAATATTGTAGACCTAGAAATGAGTAATTCTGCTGATTTTTGGTGGGATTTTGGAGAGGGTGCAAAATTTGAGGGGGGTCTCAACATTTTTAAATAGCTTATAACTTTGTTGCAGTTTAACAAAATGAGGACAAAAGTTTCCAGAAAGATTAAAGACCTAACCTTGAATGGATTTTGTGAAGTGGGGGCTAAGCTACATCACTATTGTATGTACATTTTGACATTTTTGAAAAAATAAAACATGGGTGGATTTGCAGCAAACTCATGTAAGGAAAAGTGGTAAGGACCTGAAAGCAGGGTTTTGCAAATGTGTCCGTGTTTTATTTTTTTTAAAGTGTCATAATGTAGGTACAAATAATAGTGATATACCTTTGGTAACTGAAGCATAGCCTGTGGCCATGGGCAGTGGACAGATTGTCCGGGTCATGGACTAGCAATGGGGCTAAAGTGGGCATGGCCACCAAGGACCGGATATGTGGTAATGATTTTCGAAATTGGGATAGGTTTGAAAGGGAAAGAAATCTGCTTGTGGGTCCAGGTTGAAGTCCTGGATGGGGTTGCAGCAAATATGCACGAGTAGGGTCAGCAAGAACTTGAAAGCATGGTTTTGAAAATATGTCCTGTGTTTTATTTTTTCAAAAGTATAAAATGTAAGTACACAACAGAGTTATATAACATTGGTGTCTGGGCAATGGGCCTGGCTGTCAGCAAGGACATGGTTGCTTAGCTTACCATAACTGGCGAATTTCAAGGGTTTTTCGGTTTTACTTGGAACCATAACGTCCCGTTAATAAAGTTTTTTTAGTGAATTTCATAGGTTTTTACTTGTGCAACTTAACCATAACATCCCTTTAACAACGTTTTTTTTACTGAATTTGATAGGTTTTAAGTAGCGCAACTTAACCATGACATCCCTTTAACAAAGTTTTTTTCCTTTACCTCTGTTCCAGGGACTGGAGCGGTGAATAAAGGGCCAGCAGGCCAAGTTATCAGCCCAATCGAAGCGAGAGTGCATAACGCGATCTCTAGATCATTACCCCCCTTCTACCGCTAAAATGGGGGATGAATGCCATTAACAATCTAGATTTCCAAAGCAGTAACCTGTGCTACTAAAAAAGAGGATTTTGCATCCTAATCCAGGGCGCCACAGCGCCCCGATTAGAAAACAAAATCCTTTTCCAAGATGGCCACCATAGAAAGGGAAGGTGGTTGTTCCATACAGGGCCCCTCTTCATTTTCCATGGCAGCCTGCAAAAAACAAAAAGGAATCTCTGTTAACAGATTACCACAAGCACTTTTTTCTTCCCTTTCAAATGTATCCTAAGATCGAACATCTTTACCACAAAGCCAGTCCCAGGTGGACATACCCACTGTAATCCTATCTTTTCTCCCTTCTCATCATGGCCAGTAGCCACATTGTGCGGATAATGACCTTATACCATGACCCCGACATTCTGCCCACTCCCCATGGCTATAGCCTACCCCTCAGTCAGTAAACGTATACCGCTATGTTTTTTAACTACATTACGACACTTGTCTAATTCGAAAACACTCCCACATCTCGTCACATAACGAACCCTAATGATATTCTACACCTTTCTGGATGACGTTCCTCTCCAGCATAGCCAAATGCACCCATAAGCACCTATGTGCCGTGACGCAGAACCTGAAAATAAACACACAACGACGTACAAAATAGCACGACACATTTTGAAATAATAAACTGTTTTTTAAAAGAAAACATTAACATTTCAGAATTTGTAAAGTACTTTTATTTCACAATAAACTGTCCGAGACCATCGGACTATCCCCATTTTCATTCAAATAGTAACGTTGTTTGTTCTTTTCCCATACACAAAGTATTTGTTTCGATAAAGCAACCACCTCGGTCGCACAGTGATTTCCAAGACGTCGCCGTGAACTTCCACCTACACCACCATAAAAGATGTTATGTTACTCTGAAAGGCCACTACAGCATACGGACAAATGGGCCCTGCACGATCGTCCCACAAAACAGTGAAGGTTAGGCATCCGGTCACGAGTACATGCATCTGGCGTGCAAAAAAACCATCACTTGGCAACTGGAACCCCTGGCAATCACAGTAAGGCACAATGTAGCTGTTCGAAAAACATGACAGAAAATACATATCAATACCCAACCTTTAGCAAACTATTTAAAAAAAGACAAAAAGAAGGTGGAAACTGATACACAAATCGATGTGGTCATACATGACATTTTAAAGAAATATTAGCGTTGAACATGGGTGAATCTAGTGATAGCCTACAAACACCGATAATCTGCACTCTCCATAACAAAAAAAAAAAAATGACAACTACACAGAAAGATAGTACTTCAGTCACATTGCCAAAATGAATGTTCAGGTAATAAAAAATTCAATTTAGTAAAAAGAAAAATGACAACTACACAGAAAGATAGTATGTCAGTTACATTGCCAAAAACAATGTTCTGGTAATAAAACATTAAATGTTGTTCTGGTGTAGAGTCGTCAAAAGTAAACTTACACGATATTCACTGTCTCCATTGTCTTTGTGAAACTCAGACAGTGATGTAGTTGCACCAAAGAATCTTCATGAACTGATATTATATGTGCCTTACAAACGTTTTGAATACATAACCTTATCAAATGGTATTTTTTTGCAAACTTTCACTCCCTGCATTCTTACTGAATTTTCCCTTTCGCTCAAGGTCAAAACACAATTGACCCTTATGGGTTCAGTCGGATGCGTGGGCCTGCTGAGCTCGCAACCAAAAAACCAAAGCATGTGACCTTCACTCAGAATGCAAATACATTCTGACTTTTCAACATGTCTCAACACATTCATGAGAAGTGGTACTCCCATACACTTCCAGACTCGCTGTTTCCATCAAACACTGCAGGTGGCTGCCTCAGATTTCAAACTCTAGGACGCCAGTCTGACTGCAATATTATTTTAAATACATTGTAACACGGACACAGTAATTCTTCGCCTGTACTTGCCTTCCTGCTGCAACATCCCATCCCAGCCTCATTAACCATCACCTTCCGAGACAGTATTTCATATGTTTAAAAAGTGCAATCTTGTGTTGTTTTATATGTGTTAGCGGCAATGTCCGCGTACACCAAAACACGAATGAAAGATGGCGGGCGCAGCAAAACAATCTGATTAGCCAATCGGTATCTTGTACACAGAGCTAACAGGGAAGTGTGACCGCGGAGCGAACATAGATATCACTAATTTTTTCAGACATACTTTTTGGTCGTTTTAAAGAAAACTACTCGATGGATTGGCACCAAAATTACAAAAGCACGCTTTCGGGACGAAGCTCCTGCCACAGTTTGGTGAAAATCCATCCAGCGGTTTGGGCTGTAGGCGTGCGCAAAGTTTTTCCCCCACTCATTCAGTCTATGGGAAAAAAAGACATTTTGGGACCCCCCCTATAACCTTTCCCCCACTGGACCAAACATCACCAAACTTTGCAAAATAATTCAAAGTGGCCCATATACTTTTTTTGCAAAGTTTGGTGAGGATTCGTTCAGGGGGAGCAGAGTTATAAGCCACCCAAAAAGTGCTCTTCCTATGGAAACAGCAACTTAACCATAACTACACGGCCACTCCCGTGGCCGTGTAATATATATATATATATATATATATATATATATATATATATATATATATATATATATATATATATATATATATATATATATATATATATATATATATATATATATATATATATATATATAATACAATCATCATTTTAGGGGTACCACAAGTTCTGTGGCTGTATGCCCCCACTCCCAACTCCTAAAAAGCATTTTTTTAGGGCCAGCAATATTGCTGGCCCTGGGTAGGAGGGGAATCAAAGGGTTACAGGTACTGCTGATCGGTAGCTCAGCCACTTATTTAGGGCTTCAACATTTTTCATGAATCATGAAGCCTCAGTCACATTATCCGTACTCTAAAAGTGTGGCACAAAGGGCAACAGACACGGTTATTGGGTGAGTCTAAGTACCATTACACTATTCTTGCAGCACAATTGACATGCTATGTGAGGGGGGGTTACCACAAATGTCGATTGCATGCCCTGTCAAGGCCTTTACATGCAGGATCTGCCGGCACACCCCGCACTTGACAGACTACAACCCACAGGACTAGAACATGAGTGATAATGCTGCAGTAAATGACCAGTGCATATTTGTCCAACAGGCTAGCTATACACACATTGGACTACAGGAACCACAATGCAACATCACACATCCCTTTACATCTGTGGTCTTCAAACTGAGGAGCTGGCACCCCTACGGATGTCCAAAGTATGTCCAAGGTGGCCAACACAGTCTGCTTAAAAGGATTAAGATGATTGTTGTCGATATAAAAAATTATCAAGGTGACTGTTCTTAATAGGAAAAAGGGATTAAGGTGACTTATTTATATAGATTATAGAAGCAGTACAACATATTTGCATTTTATGAAGAGTCTGCCCCCTCACCCCGTGGGACATCCTTTGGTCCTCCTAAATGGGGCTAACCCTTAGGTGGGGGCCCACAAACACTATTTGAACTCTACGGGGGCTTCTTATGAAAAAGTTGAAAGACCACTGCTATACATGGACAACATGCTTCTAATCTGCAAATAAGAAATTTGACACCAGCAGATTTCATGCCATGTACTCAGGTCACCATGGATGTTAATCCATGATGGACTAGACGCAGACAACCTGCACAAGTAAAACCAAGCACCCATCAGGGCACATGCATGGGAGCAATGCCCAGGCCCCACACGCCCGGACATGCTGCCCTGTCAATCACAGACCCTGTAAGCGATGAGGGCTGGCTGTGAGCTGTGTACATGATGTACAATGACAGAGCAAATATATCCTCTGAGTGAATTACTCCATATGCAGGGACTGGAATAGGAAATCATGTTGTGCAACAATACTTTCACCATTCACATCGACCCTCGTACGGAGCAGGAGCTCCCATCCTCACTGCTGGAGCAGTGCTCCGCCTTGTGAAGGTGAAGCAGGAGCTTCCCTTCAGCAAGGTAAGCCTTGGGCTTATTTCCGCCCAAGACCGCCGACCGCATCATCATATGCGCTACTATTCCCTACAAGCGTGGGTTTAGCACACCGACGCCGTTCTTACCCCCATCCAGCCGTGTAAAGCTGCAGAAATTGGCAATCAAGCCAATTCTATCTCGTGCACCCTGACGACTGCACACGGTGACCACTCCAAGATGGCCACCTAGCCCCCTGGTCCCCACTTCCTGATCCCCACTACCAGCCTGTCTGGCCACAAACCCCTGATTGGCCCATACTAATCATAAGTATCCAATCCAGAGCCGGGAGGCGTGAGCTGGCATTCGGAACTAAGGCAAGGAGGAAAAAAGGCTACTTCCTGTCCTTGCCTGATCTTGCCTCTTGCCAGAAACCCTGCATGCCGGATCTGAATCCAGGGCACAGACCCAAGGTACTGTCTTATTACGCGCCATATCACTACCTCTTAATACAGCCACTCTCAGTGACCTTATTTCCCGGCTGCTATTCTTGCTTATGTATCGCAGCTGACACAAACATATGGACTATCACTAATGTGATACGCCACATGACACTATGCCTCCGATTGCTAGCTTGTATACTGCACCTACCGCTCTGCCTGCTCACTCAATGAGCGATCTGCACAAATGTTTGTTCTACGCTTAATTCCTCCCACCTGCTCTATGCCAACCAGCCTCTGACAGCCTGCCTACTAACACACTGCCCTTCCGCAGTAACTCAGGTGCCTATGGCCGCAAATGTTTGGATGTATTCAGCAAAATGCACATGTCTAACTCATACCTTACATTGTCTGATTGTTGAATATTGTACTATGGTCACTCCTAAGAGAGAAGAGGTCTTAATCCTAACTCCTGCTTATGCGAGCCTGCTAATTGAAACTGCTAACTGTATCTAGCCTGTCTGTACCATGACATCTGAAACTGCTTATAGCCAGATAGCTGCACCTAGTTTTGCTACATTCTACCAGATGTTACTGCTTTCAGCCCGCTAATAGCATAATTACAGCCTATCTGCACTCTGACGTACGAAATTGCACTTAGCCCATTAACTGGACCTAACCTATCTATGTCTTGCTATCTGAAACTTCTCCTAGCCTGATAGTTGCATCTAGCCTGCCTGTACTTAGCCATTTTAAATTGTATTCCGACAACTGAAATTGCACCCAGCCTGATAGTCGCATTTAGCCTGCCTGTACTTAGCTATTTTAAATTGTATTCCGTCAACTGAAATTGCACCTAGTCTGACAGTCACACTTAGCCTGCCTGTACTTAGCCATTTTAAATTGTATTCCGACAACTGAAATTCCACCCAGCCTGATAGTCGCATTTAGCCTGCTCGTACTTAGCTATTTTAAATTGTATTCCGTCAACTGAAATTGCACCTAGCCTGACAGTCACACTTAGCCTGCCTCTACTCAGTCACTTAGCATGTACACCTGGGTCTAGGTAAACGTACTACAGCCACCCTTTACAGGTCACCTTGGCTACCACTATACATAACCTTCTCCATCATACTAGTAGTACAAACACTTAGCTTGGCCGCCAAAGCTAACACTTTGAGCCTCTGCGCCACGTCCTCTCCCACCCATCTCACCTACCCCATCATGCTCGACACACAATAACCCAATCCAGGACTTAAAATGAACCAATATCAAGATAGTACTACCATACAAAGGCCATGTAATACTGTAGACAGAAACCTAAGATTACGCGTTCGCCTGTCCAAACTGCATGAGCAACCAGCTAAGAAAATTGAACACTAAATCTCCAAAAAAAACAGTTACCCTTGAAGGTAACTGTAGAACCCACCAGGAAATACTCCAATCCCAAAAGACCCATACTAAATGGCACCAAACAGACCGCTAAAGATAGACATAATACTACCTGCCCTAACTCAGAAAGCCACAAACCTTATCTCAAAGGAGCGTTTATAAACACTAGGTCTCTAGTCGCACACGCAACAGAGATATCAGATATCATTCTTACAGACAACCTAGACTTCCTGGCCATCTCAGAATCCTGGCTACATGACGCGGCAGGCCCTGCCGTATCATTAGCAGTCCCGGACAACTACACAATTCTACGAGCTGACAGACACACCTCTCAAGGTGGAGGCCTAGCAATCATAGCTAAGATCAGCCTAGACATGAGAATTATCACAACCACCACTATGAAATCCTGTGAATGCCTCACGGTCAAAATAGCCATCGCTAACTCCCAAACACTAAACATCATCCTTATCTACAGACCATCAGGTCCTTTTGGAACCTTCGCTGAGGACATTTCTACATCCCTGTCCAATAACCTAAAAAATACATCCCAAACAATAGTGCTAGGTGACTTTAATTTAGGCTACAATGACACCAAGAATATCCAATCTACAGCGATTGCCCTGACTCTGAAAGAGCTGGGATTCTCCCAGAAAGTTAACTTACCCACCCACAATAAAGGTTGTATCCTTGATTGGATAGCAGAACACAACTGCGAAGTAAATATCACGGATTCTGTACCTCAGATTTTGACAGACCACCACCTGCTATTATTCACAGTGACGACTAACCCTGCTACTGCCCAGTCCTCACTTGCCCCACCCTTGCCCACGAGGAACAAAAAACTCATGACAGCGGGAAATTTGATGCCCGTCATAATACCTAAACTGAACTCATTCCCAGACATTATGGGTCCTAATGTGTTAGTTGAACAGTATAATGAAACTATGAACTCAGCCCTCGACCACATAGCTGCGCTCAAATTAAGGAACAGCAAACCCAAAAAGCATCTCAACTCCTGGTTCACTCCTCATCTAAAAAATCTTAGGCTAACTAAAAGAAAACTTGAAACCATTTGGAGACTCTCCCCATCAGTCGAAAATAAACTTAACCTTTCCAAAGCCTCCTACCAATACAAGAAAGAAATACTATTAGCCAAACAGGAAACTTATAATACCAGAATATCTCAATCGAAATCTAGTGTCAGAGAATTGTTCAGCATTCTGAAAGAATTGGAAACTCCTATTGTGCCTCAAGAAAACTGCACCAAGGACAAAAAATGGTGCTCTCGTATACAACTTGCCTTAACAAATAAAGTAGCTAATTTACAAACTAAAATTGCTCTCAAGAAGGCATCTCTAACGCCTCACATCCCTCAGAGCTTTGCGCCACCACCACAGCCTAATCAAGAAGTCTGATTCTGCTTCTCTAATGTATTGACCATTGAGGTAGGAAAGATCATTCTGGGACTTAAACCGTCCAACTGTAAAGGCGATCAATGCCTAGCACAACTTATCAAGGATGCTGCGAGAGAACTATCCCCATTTATAACCAAACTCATCAACTCCTCCTTTACCACAGGCACGGTACCGAATAACTTAAGAGTCTTGGGTACTGCCACTATTAAAGAAACAAACCCTCGATCCTGCCATTCCCACAAACTTCAGGCCCATGACGACTGTGCCCTTTCTTCTAAAAATTCTAGACAAAGTGGCTTACAAGCAAATACAAAACTTCCTAGAATCCAACCACCTACTCGGAACCCGCCAATCAGGATTCCGCCCGCAACATGGGACTGAGACAGCTTTAATAGATCTTAAGGCCCAAATAGACGAATGCAGAGACAATGGCCAAGCAGCCCTACTCCTCCTTCTGGACCTATCAGCTGCATTCGACTTAGTTGAACATAAAGTCTTATGTAGCCACCTAGCCTCTGCAGACCATTTCTCAAAAGAGGCTATAACATGGATCAAGTCATTTCTGAGTAACCGGACTATGAGAGTCTTCTCTCCATCAGCCTCAGCAGATCTGATCCCTATAACCTGCGGTGTACCACAAGGATCTTGTGAGTCACCAACACTGTACAATGTTTTCACGAAGCCCCTCTTTGACGAAATTGATCATCTGGGTATCGCCTACACTAAAAACGCAGACGATACCCAGATCATCCTCCCACTTTCAGGAGTTTACGCCAAGGATCTGGCTCTAGTGAACAGAATCTATAGCATCGTTCAGGCATGGATGGCCACCCACGGCCTATGCCTGAACGATGATAAAACTGAGCTTATCATCCTAGGCACCCCAACCTATATATCCAAACTCAGCCCTGACTATGCCAACTTCATTATTGATGGGAACAACATAAAAGTAGCTAACGAAGTGAAAACCCTAGGATTTTACCTAGACACCACCATGAACTTTGCTAAACAAGTTAACTCTCTAGCCTCTGCTACGGCATACACATGCAAACTTATCAGAGCTAGTAAACAATTCCTCTCCACAGACAGCTGCATTACACTTGCCAGAGCCCTTATACTATCCAAATTGGATTATTGAAACAGACTCTACATTGGGGCAAATAAACAGACCATTCACAAAATTAAAGTCCTCCAGAACAATGCCTTGAGAGCAGCACTCAAGATTAATAGAAAGGAGCATATAACCTCTGTAAGAAGAGAATACAAATGGCTATCCACTTTTGATCAAATTCAACTTAAGATCGCCTCCCTCACCCACAAGTGCATCAACAATAAAGCACCACCCTACCTCATGGACAGGTTATGTAAAAGAACCTCATCCAGACCAACAAGAACAGCTAACGCGAACTGCCTCCAAGTTCCACGCTTCAAACTCTCCACTATAGGAGGACATAGCTTCCCAGTCAAGGCTGCGCAGTTGTGGAACTCCCTCCCCCATGGCATCAGAGAACCTCAGCCCTTCGCCAAGTTCAGACAGAGCCTGACCAGGTGGCTGAGAGCTAATGACATCTAACTACTCTAACCTGCATGACCCTTTAGATGCACCTCCCTTGACACCCACTCTCTGTTCCTGGAGCTTACTTACTATGTGATTGAAGTTCCGTACGCATCACATCACTATGACACTGGTGCCACTTGACCTGATATGTCACACTGTACATAACTGTATATTATAACTCTATGACTATGCAGGAAACATGCACCCTGTTCCTTGACCCTGGCCCTTCCTTGTACATACCTGCCTATTGTAACATTGTTGATGCCTGTATTTTCCTACTTATCATGTACTTGTAACTAAGTTGAGCATATTCTTGTCTGTTTGCGCCCTGATGCCCTAGGGTATGGTGCGCTATATAAATAATAAACTAAACTAAACTAAACTAAATACTTGTGAAATGCATGCAGAGACTGACTGTCTATCAGTATGCAGTAATAACAGTCAACACATCCACAATGCACTGTGGCTGGCACCTATGACATTTGCCCTTGCATGTGACTCTGGATACCCCCAGCTTCCATGGCTCATGACACCAGTGCGGAATCCACAGACGCCACAGGAGGTTGCCTGCAATGTAGCACATGGCCAGACTACGCTCTGTATTGAGCGGACTTTTGGCCGGTTGAACCCTTCTGTCCAGTGCATACACCAGTCTGGAGGGGCCCAGATCTGCAGGCCAGATAAGGTTGTACGAATTGTTCTTGCCTGCACAACATTTGCATCATGTGGAATGTGCCCCTGGCCCCTGATGAGGACATGCCACCTCCAGATGAGGAGGGCTCAGTACCTGCAGGTGCTGTGATGCCAAACAGTGAGTGGGAAGAAGGTAGGGATGGACACCTGCTTTGGCACAAACTGATTGACAATTTCATTTGATCACCATTGATATTCACTTGCCACGCTTCTATGTACATAGGGCCATCATTAATTAAACACTTACGCACAATAAGGAGTGTCCTAACATTCCTTCAAGTGAAAAACGATTTAATGTGGAAATGTGGAACGGCCTTCACCAAAACACCCTCTCCCCGAAACACCCTCTCAAAACCACCTTCCCAAAAACCCTCCCCAAACACTCTCCCCAAAACACCCTCCTCCAAAATCCTCCCCAAACACCCTCCCCAAAAATCCTCCCCTAAACACTCTCCCAAAACACCCTTGCAGTGTCCAACAGTTACTTTCTGAGCCTCTTGGGCATGGGGGCCTGCTCCTGCTCCTTGCCAGTGAGGTGGTGCTTTGAGCAATGCATTGGGGTGCTGGGTTGGGAGCCCTCTGTGAGGATCGCAGAGGTGGGGGGCTCTGATCCCAGGGCCCAGATAAACTGCAGGGTGAGCTGCATGCACTGGTTAAGTGTCTCAGCAGAGGCTGAGGATGCCTCTGTGTGCTCCCGCACACTCTGTCCCTCTGAGGCCATGGCGGCGGTGAGTTGGACGAGTGAACGGGACATCCAGCAGCTACACCCCTGCAGGCAGTCATGCATGGCCTGCATTTCTTAGAGCTGCTGGCCAGCCAGTGCCTCAATGGATGCCTGCCGTTGCTCTATGTAATCTAGACTCACCCATGCAGTCGACATAGTGGCACAGGCAGAGGTGGTGGGCTGTGTGGAGTGTTTGGGCTGAAGCATGGTGAAATAAAGGCCATATTATGCTCCTCCTCATCCCCCTCACTATCCTCATCGGTAGTATGGACATAGGCCGTTTCATAATGGACTGGTGGCTGTACTGCCCGTGATGGATAGGAGGGCGTGCTGAAACCCAGATGACTTCCAGGCAGAGCAGGGATGGCAGCAGTGTGTCCCACGACAGGTGCTGGCTGTGGCATGGCAGTGGCGGCTTCAGTGACAGCCGTGCCACCTGCCTGGCCACTGGAGGGGACACGGAGTGCCCCAGTGGGGATGGTGACTTTCTCCAGACTTGCTGGAGTGTCCAATTCAGTGGAAAGTGGTGATTGCGGAGGATGTAGAGGTGGTGGTGGTGGCCTTGCCACCCTGCTCTGCTGCTTGTTCCCACTGGCAAGGGTCTAGCTTGTCAGGGGTGGAGGCGGACGATGTGCCAGCAGTGGAGGGTCCTGCCTCATCACTGTCCGTGGACTGTGTACCTGTTGGGAATAGAATGACATGCTGTCAGTCATCTTGCAGACATGTCTGTGGGCTTGCAAGACTCTCATGTGACATTGTGTGTGTTCCAGAGATGCACATTCTGTATGATTGACATGGGTCGTATCGGTTCAATGAGTGCTGCTACTACTAGGTGGTGGCAGTGCCTGCTGAGGGTGTACGTGGTGAATGCATGTGCAAATTGCCTGTTGGCCTGCCAAGGTGGCTTGTTATTGTGGCTGCGGTGGGGCATCACTTGCTGACATGGACTATCATGGCACACATGGGTGCTTCTCATGTGTCCATATGTAGGCATGCATGTTTTGTCTACAGTGCATGTGCATTGCTACATTTCCCTGCCTCCCCTGGCACATGTGTGTACTCACTATGCCTTTGATACCATTGCCATGTGCTGACCCATTTTCTTGCCCATTTCATGCATCTCTGCTGGATGAGGCATGCTTTTGGAACTGCATTCACATATACATGGGGTCAGATAGACCTACTGCTATCGCCCTGGGACCCTACTCCAGTCTCTGCGCTACCATTCCCCTCTATGTCCTCCATGTGGAGGGTGGAGTTGGCCGTCTCCTCCCAAGGTGTGCTCTAGCACCCTAAAGCATCTCTTGTGCTAGATGAAATTACCAATAAAGATATCAGACCAAATAACTGGACAGACTCAAAGAATCTGGCAAAGTACTACTTTATTCTCAATTTAATAAAGCAGGGTCAACTGGCAGACAGCGGACTGATGCTTGCACACTCACAAACAAACTTGATCACACAGAGGTCTTATACCCCAATGTGCATAATTTATTACATCATCCTACGTGGCTTCGGGGAACATATCTACTTATAGAATACATAGTGGGTAGTACACAATTGGCTGTCTCTTATCTGTAAGGCATGCCTCAAACTACCTCTAAATATGTATAATACTGAATATAGCAAACAAAATGGCAGCAGCTTGGTCTAAGCAATATTGTATAGCAGGTTTCCCCATGGATCCACTGATTGGTTGGCATTCTCACCCAACCTTGGATTTTCAGCTCGGCTAGCAGCATGTAAGCAAAACGAAACCCAGGCACTTGAGTCACGTCAGATTAATCCCCACTTTCCTAGTCCATCATCTCTCATTAGTCCGGCCATGAGCCAGAGATTCCCATCTGTAGTTGACCTTGTAGCCTGCTCTCTGTTTTGGAACATTTAAGGGAGTGTGAGTACATCACTATCTTCATTCAAGGCTTAATTAATAGCCCTTGTATTTGACTTCTGAGTCACATATGAAGAGACCACGAATTTGTCCATATCAACCTCCTATTTACTGCTATTTGATTTAATTATGCTGGGTGTCATTGCTCCTCTTGGCCTCTAGAAACTTGCTCACTCTACCTTTTATTAGACTTTATACACTTTTAATTTTCCAATACTTGGCTCCTGCTGATGTTTTTTTCTTCTTTTATCTAATAGAAATATGTCTCACGTCCATGACTTATCCGTTTGCAGCCCTTTGTACTTTGCAGCGGTATTATGATTGTAAAAAGAACAGACCTTTTAAATTTGCCCGAATTTGTTTGATTGTTTATTTGGGGAATTTCAGTCAAAATAAATTAAATATATATATGGGGTGGTGTAAAGGAAAATAGATTAGGGTGGGGGAAGTGGAAGCGGTGCAGGGGGTCTCCTCCCTCATTTTAGAACAACGAAACAACCAAATAAATTCAGTCAAATCAGAATTTATGAGGTTTCGATTAAACCTACTCGCCACAGAAGAAATCTTGATGAACAGGAAGATTTGTCAAGATCCAGATGTGAACTGTAGGTTCTGTAATAGACCGGGGAGTGAAGAGTCATTGTACCATCCAACTCTGGACTGTCAGCGACTGACGGAGAAGAGAACGCTATTCCTTGGGAAAAATCCCAAATATTCTGCCCTTGTTAACTCCTGATCAATGGTGGAATAAGTTCATGGTTGGAGATAGCGTAAGCCGGATCATCTCATTGATTACATTTCTGGATCAACCTTTCCGAGGACTGACCAATGATACTGTTTGAACCTCCATTTGGTGTGCAAGAAGTGACGTTCATTTCAACAATGGCAAATTATGTGGGTTTGCTTCTCTTTGTTGGATGTTTTAATGTGATGTTTTATTTGAATGTTGGATGTTTTTAATGAGTGAAAGTTTTCATGTAAGCCAAACACTTTAATAAATAAATAAAAAGAAATATTAGATTTCTGACATCACTCTGTCCTCATCAGATTCCACTCAGCGCTCCATGATATCCAATGCTGCGTGCTGACATCCTTCCACATGGCATCCTTCCACACTTTCAATGCGAGGGTACATTTGGTATGGCTGTCTGAGTGCATATCGTCTCTCGTACACTTGATGCAGTATAGGAACAACACATGGCTTCGCTCCTACTGTTCGAGTATGACAGTGCTGAGAGGGTGAGAGTTAGGGATAATGCTTCCAACTGCTCCTCTACAAAGGCTTCAGGTTGAGGTTCCACCGCGGCACCTCCTGTGGCAGCACTCTCCCTCCTGTGTCTGGCAATGGGACTGCAAACCCTTGCCTTCAGATCATCCCACCACTTGTGGCAGTCCTTAGCGTCACAGAGAACAGTGCCCATTGCTGTCACCCTTGCCATGATGTTGGCCCATATGGCTGTCTTCCTCTGTGCAGTGGTGTTTCTCTGCCTGCTCCCATACAGCTCCTCTGCATACTCCACGACTGCCTCTGTAAACTTGGGCTTCGGCAGCCGGAGTTCTGGGAGGCGTGCCTTTTTCGCCTGTGACATGATACTACCACAAGTATAGGGACTGGATGGCAACAGGAAATGGGAGATTCGCAGTGGATAGAGTTTTTAAAGATGGCCGCCACCATGCTTCCCGTTCCAGCAGTGACGTTATTTTCGACGGCGGTAATACCGGTGGCGGTAATAACAGCCTGTGTGCCTGCAGTAACAGTAATACTGCTGTGATATTGGTGGTATTAAGACCCAATGGCAGTTGCAGGCGGTAATACTGCCAGAAGGTATTACTGTTTCCGCTAGGGGCTGCATGCGCGCCCACCTGGTCATGATTCAGCAGTAGTTCCACCAGCCATCCTGGTGGCAACAGTAACACTCCTGGGGTGGAATTACTGCCATTTTAACGGCAAACTTGTAATGAGCCCCTTTGAATGTGTGTCCTGTTCTAAAAAGTCAATAAAAAGTTATTTGTCTTCTTTCATCCAGTGTCTCCACTTGAAGTGCTGAGTGTTCACTCACCGTTTTTGTGGTTTAAACTGCTAACTGTTTCAAAAGCCGGCAATGTCACCTGCACATCTATAACCTTCACGGCATGTTGTCCACCAGAAGTGTTTACAATACTCCAAATTGTGCTGCATGTGGTTTTAGAACAATAAAACAATCCCTCTTTCCATGCGGTTATACTTTAACCTTTGAACTCGAACCCATTCTTGAGAAATTGCTTAGACACTTGGAGATCATCAGATATTAGAACCCTGAAACCTTCCTTCCTTTTGGTGGCCTATAACAATTCCCTGCAATATGGAAATGTGCGTACCTTACCAAACGTTACATGTACATGATCATGCATGAATGCCCAGAAGAGCAGCTTGTGCTCCCTGCAGCACCCCACTGCTCCCCTCCTCTTGATATGCATTGCTCCGTTTAACAGAACTGGTGGCTATTTATATCCCAGGCAGCCTCAAAATCAGCTCTGCAGCCTGGATGAAAGCCCAAGAATCGTTCATCTCTTTAAACATTTTATGTGAAATATGGCATAGAGGAGATCACAAGGTCTTGCATTTAAAGTTTTATTGACATTTTAGAACAAGTTACACAATCAAAGGCATGTAATAAAAGTAAAGTGCAGTGTGTGAAAAGACAATCCAGCAAAACCAGCTGGAGAGTAAAATAAAGTTTCGTGCACACTCCTTCCATAACCTCACATTGGGTATAGTCGGTTAAGACAAAGGTGACCCAGAGTTTAATTAGCAACCCATTAAATACTATCAGTAGAATTGAATAAAGGGTACTAAATACCTGTATACGCCCCCACAACAAAGACTCTGTTGAGTCAGCCATGGAGAGACTGGAATTTCTCACATATGCCCTAACTGTCATGTTTCTGTATCTTTTCCCCTCAGTGGCCCTGTCTGCGGACCTGCTGGATGTTCTCTACCACCTTCAGAGAACTCTCTAAATCATTATTTAACATGTCCTTTCACACATCGTTATATTTGAAAACATAGACTTCAATTCCCATAATGCCCCTTGTGGCAGTTCTCATTCCCTGGTTATTCCTATGCATCAGACTTGGACAAACAATCCCCAAAAGCCCTAGAGATCAGAGCCGCTTTCACTTTCCCAGGACCAGAGAGGGCAGAGGCAGATTACCTTCAGGTGTGCTAATGAGCCTGCTTCAGCTCAGGGCAGGTCAGTATTTAAGCAGCTGCATGCAGGAGCACAGGGCTCTTGCATTGAGTTCGCTCCCAGCCCTTTGTGCCTTGAACTTCAGAATGTTGCTGATTCCTGTTCCAGTGCCCTGTGCTCCCTGCCTGGCAGCCCAGCTACTCTACCTACTCTCTTTCTGGCTTTAGCTTCCTAGATTCCAGTCCTGAGTTTCCTTGTTCTCTGACTGCAGTTCCGTCCTTGTTATTCTAGATCAGAGTTACATTCCCTTGTATTCCTGTTACATGATAAAGTCCAGTCCTTGTTATCCTAGTCCAGAGTTTCAGTCCTGAGTTTTCCTTGTTCCTGGTCTACAGTTCAATCCGCTCTTCCTAGATTCCGGTCCATAGTTCCTAATTTGCTGTTCCAGTCTCCTGTACCATTGCATTTAGATGCTTCTCTACTTGCTTTTCCTCTTTCATTCCTGGTTTCTGCCCTGAACCATGCTTACTTTGACTACCTATTCTTCCCTTGATATTTCTGTTACTGTTGTTGTCCTCACTCGTGCTGCAGTTATTTCTTTGTCCAGACTTCGGCTGCTGGGTTTCCCAGAAGGCAATATCTGCCCCTTCATTTGTTTCATTTTACTTGTAGTCTATAGTGGATTTAATGTGTGTGTTGCGTTCTCTTCCCTCCGAGGGCCTCTGTTGTAGGTCACGGCTGCACTCATACTGGCTTGTCTTGTGTGCATACACTCCTTGTTTGTGTCCTAGGGTCCAGACACAGAAGCCACTCTTGCTGCCCCCTTCCACAGTTTTGCAGGGTGTGGTGCGTAAAAGTAACTTCCACAGAGACATTGAGCTTCCCTTATATCTGTGGGTAGTCTCTAGTCCAACCTGTGTATTCACCCCTAGTGGTATTCCTCATTGTTTGTCCAGTACATGGTTCCCATCCCTTCTTGATCACCATTGAGGTCTGCCTTTTTTTGCTGTTCTATTGTTCAGAATTACCTTGTCTATTCTTCCTTCTTCTTTACCCACCTGCTGTATGCATTTGCCTGCCCCCTTACATGAGCACAGCCACTCCAAACCTTCCTGGGTGCTCTGTGCAACTCCTGACACTAACACAGATTATCCTTCCCTTTTCTCCTAAGGACCCCCTCTCACAATGTTCGAGGTTGACAGTAGTCGTCATGGACTGGTGGCATCAAAGATTTCCATTGCCTTAGCATGATCCTCTTGCCACTCATAACCTTATAAAAAGTCATAGCCTGTCCCCTACAGACAGGTTTGGTAGTTCAGATCACGTATCATCAAAACTCAGAAGGATTTCCACATGTGGCACCTCCCTCTGACTTTCACCCTTCACTAAAAAAGCCTTATTCTTATATATTCCCAGAGCATAAAGTCCAATTACCCTATATCCTGTGTACACACCCTAGAATATTCAGAGTCAGCATACCCCTCTTTTGACAGAGTTCTGCTGTCCAGTAAATGCTATTTAATATCTTAATCTAACAGAACCTGATGCCCCAGTTCATTTAAATGGATCTAACATTACAATTTATTTCGTATTTATTTCTTATTTATATAGCGCCTTACACCAAGGCGCTGTACAGAGCCAATTAACAATATAATTAAAGTGAAAAGGGTAGTACAATACAAAATTACTTATAATGAGACTTAAGATACAATTAAGATTGCAGTAACAACGTGTTTAAGGCAACACGGAAGGTAGAATAGGAATGAAGAGACCGCAAAGAGAGAGGGAGAGCATTCCAGTGCAGAGGAGCCAATGAAGAAAAAGAACGGAAATGAGAAGAAGCACATGGAGGGTGAGATACAGTTAAAAGAAAGAGCGAAGAGTACGAGAAGGGACATAAAAGGAAACAAGAGAAGTAAGATAAATAGGAGCAGGTCCATAAAGAGATTTAAATACTATGCAGAGAAAGTTGAATTTAAATTGAGAGAGGAAGGCTAGCCATCGAAGAGAGGCCAAAGAGGCAGAGATAGAGTTGCAAATAGGTAAGAAGTTTAGGAGACGGATAGAGGCATTCGAGAGGAGCTAGACGAAAGACAGGAAGACCAAATAGGAGTACAGAACCATGGAATAATCGGGAAAAGATTAAAGAAGAGATTAGAAGCTTAGTAGCACTGAAAGTGAGAAGAGGTCTAACTTTATGAATATTGAAAAGATGGAAATGACAGGAACGGGATGTGATTGAAATGTGATGAGCAAAAGATTGGTGTCAATATGAAGGCCAGGTTGCGGACACTAAGAGAAAAAGGGGGATGACAAGGGGAAAACAGGATAAAAGGGGGCAAAATGGGCAGAGGAATAGTATTAGCAGGAAAAAAGAGGACTTCAGTCTTAGATGGATTAAGCACAAGAAAGTGATCCCACATCCAGATTTTGATAGCAGAGAGACAGGCCGAAAGGTTTGTGTGTATAGTAGGTGTAAAAGAAGAGGAAGATAGAGATAGTTGGGTATCATCGGCATTAAAAGTGATGAGACAGTCCAAAAGAAGAGATAATATTACCCAAGGGAGCGGTAGGGAATCAGAGCAAAGACCAGCCCAGGATACTGAATAAGTGCGGTTAAATAGATGAGACTGAAACCATGAGATAACAGAGCCAGGAAAACCAAAAGAGGAAAGAGATTGAAGAAGTAGTGATCCACTGTATCAAAAGCAGCGGATACGTCCAAGAGTATAATAGAAGAGTGTTTAGCATAGTGGCCAGAAAGAAGAGAGTCACAGATGGAAAGAAGAGCAGTTTCCATGGAATGAAGGGGCTGCAAACCAGACTGGAAGCGAGGTAAAATAGAATTAAGAGTGACAAAGGAAGAAACCTGAGAGTAGACGAGACATTCCAACAGTTTCAAAAGGTAAGGAAAAAGAGAAATAGGACGAAAGTTAGAGGAAATGGCAGGATCCAAGGAGGGTTTTTTTCAGAACAGGAAGAATAACAGCATGTTTGAATAGAAGAGGCAAAGTAGAAGTAGTAAGAGAAATATTAAGAATACTGGTAATGTAGGTTTTGTAAGAAGGATAGATTTTAGAAATAAGAGTAGAAGGAACAGGATATTTGGGAGAAGCAGTAGGATAAGCCAGAGTGATGAGTAAGGATTTATCAGAATTAGAGATCGGCACAAATGAAGAACGTTCTGCAGTAGAAGGGGAAGGGGACAAAGGGCAAGAGGAAGGCAGAGGACTAGGAGAGATAGCAGAACGAAGAGAATTCCCTTTAGAAGTGAATAAATTAGCAAAGTCAGATGCAGTAATTGTGGAGGGAAGGGAGTGATCAGGCAGAGGGGGAGACAATAGACGAAAAAGGGATTGGAAAAGACGCAGGGGTGGGATGATTGAGAGTGCAAAAGATCAAAGTAATATAGACATTTAAAAGAAAGGAGTGCATCATCATATAGACTGTGATAAGAGGAGAAGGACATACCATCAGACATAGACCAAGATTTATGCCAATTACACTCCAGGCGACAGAGAACCCATAGCACCTCTCCCATGGGTTTGGGTCCAGTTGATGACCCAGGACCTCAGACCAGGTCATGAGTAATCGTGGCTGCTGCTCGGGGTGACCCCCAAGGATTTTGTACACAGAGGGTGCCTGATGTGGTAACTTGTCGCACTGCCACAGGGACACCAGAAAGTGACACTTGTATTCCTGCATACGTTCCCTAACCAGGAACATATCCAGTTTGCCTCTCAGCCTCCTAAACTCTCTAAGTACAGCTATCAAGACCGGGTGAGGATGTCACAACCGCTGGGTTCTGGCGGTTATGGAAGAGGTGGAAACATGGCGGTCGTCAGACCGTGCCGCCATGTTGTGCTCACTAGCGCTGTTTACGTTCTAGTCCTTTCCAACATGGCCGCCGCTGTGTGTACTTCTCTGTTCACGCTCGGCATTTCGGCGCGTTGCAACTTCTGAATTCCTCTTCGTTGCGTGCGCTCCACAGTTCTCTCGCTTAGCGGAGTTCCGCTCCTATCCTATTTTCCTCCCGTTGTCCTCTCTCTCTCATACCGGTGCTCCTACTTACTCGGGCACGGTTGCTCTCCTCCCTTCTTTTCCTCTTACCTTACTTGTTATAGTTCCTCCCTTTGGCCTACCCCCCCCCCTGCTCTACCTTCATTGCCTCTCCCTTCCGTCAGTCTTGCCGGTATCCTGCATTCCAGCTGACTTTGGAAATTCCTCTCGTTCCGCACCATCGGATACCAACACTCAAAAGGGGTTTTTGTGCCGTTAGGCTTTTCCCCTTGCCGCACTAGTCTATCGCGGGAATTCATTCCCAAAGGGTCGCGGTGGCTTCCTCCCGAGGCAGACCCTATCTACACAAGGAGAGGAGGACTTTTACTCGTCGACCTCGTGGAAGGAAGTTGGACTTCTCGTCTTCATCAGGTGAGGAGGAAGGGGAATTAAAAGACTCTCAGGGTTTGAGTGGGGTGGACCACATCACGGACAACCCTGCTGATACACCCACAACGTCAGACGTTGTTGATAGCGGATCAGAATTCTTCAAACATCTTCCATCTGCTGCTGACCAGATGTATCTGTGTGCGCCAGGTACAAGTTACCCTATTCATTTATTAAGGTGTTAAACCAAATGAAGGCTTCACTAAAGAACTGAGCCTGCAGCCCAGCCTTGGAAACCATTTGCTTAAAGCAGTCACACAAATCTGAGCTAATGCCATACATTGCTTCCCTTGATTGATTTCCTGTTATTTCTTAGGGCTAAATGGACTATTCAAGACTCAAGAAATATGGTTTAAAAATATTTATTTTACAGCATAAACAAGCCCAGGCTCTGTGGTCGACTGGGAAAATTGATGAGGGCTTGGAAAGGACATATAAAGGAAACTAAAAGGAACAATTCCAGCTTGCTTGAGGACCACAGTCCATCAGCCAGTTTTTCACTTCCCTGAGGCCCTGCTGCCTAGCGATCCCACAAAGTAATTCACAGTCAATGGGGTTATAAGTATCACCTGCAATTCTTTCATGGATTCGTTGGTTGCTTCAGGCATCATCGCTAAAGTTAGGATGTTGAGTTCTTGCTAGTCTACCACGCCTGCCTGACTTGTGGGTCAGGGCCTACCTCAGGTCTTGCCACACCTTGGTTACATTTCACCAAATCTCACTGGATCAATGGAGCTTTGGGTATGTGCCCAAGAAGCATGGTAGCCCTCTTTGCCAGAGTTGCTACCAGTATAGAATAGACAGGTGCTACTTCCTCAAGAGCTCCCTATACCCTTCCTCAACCTTCTAGTCTAACATTGTGGTGTTTGCAGACTTGTCCAAACAGTATGGCTTTGGGCAGGCAAGGACTGAGAGTTAACTGGTGGATGACAGATTTTCAGGAAAGATCTGAGTGTTAAATCCCTGTTGGTTCTGGGACCGTTTTATATGAACAGGCAGATTGGTTCTGGACAGAGGGACCATGAGCCTTAAGAAGACTGTAGAATGTGTTAATTGTGGGGCTGTTTTGAATTACTCCTTCCCAGAAGACTATTCCATTGTCTCTGGGCCAACTTTGGGATTGTTTTTTACTCTGGCCTGAAATCCCTGACCTTTTTCTATCTTCCTATCAGCGGCTTAGCAGGGGCCCCTGCAGCCCCCTGCGGTCTGGACAGTCCCACTGCTCCAAGCCAAGGGGGAACCTTTGGCCACGCCCTCACCCTGACTAAGGTCTGTTCCTCGCTGGTGGCACAGGAAGGGGATGCTCCATCTAAAGCTCCCCGGCCACTTCAGATAGGAAACAGGATGTTCTCCCTGCTTCCTGGTTTCTGTTTGAAAGGAGCACATGAATGACCCGGAAGCCTAAAGCCGGAGCATCCAGTCCAGTGGACCGAAGTTGCTATGGGAAATAGGTAAGACTTTTTGTTGTACATGTGTGTAATGTGTATGCATGGTATTTATTATGATATAATGTTAGAACTCTCCTTCGTACAAATGCGCCAGATTTGGTCAAATGGTATCTCCAAAATCAAGGTTTATTAACAAAGTTAGTGTTAGCCCTTCATGGTAACACGTGTTTCGGCAACGCAACAGTGCCTTTTTCAAACCTGGACTGTTAGGTAAGTAACCAATTACACATAATACATTGTACAATAACTTCATACATGATCAGTGTGAAAGTAATATCAATGACCATTGCATTAAGCATTATGCCAACATAAATATTGTTAATATCACAAACTTGTTGAAGGACAGAGATGACAAGGGATGGGTGAAGGGGAGGATAAATGTGGTAAGAGATAAGCACAGAAAAAACGAAAAAATAATGATACATGAGGAATGTTATATTTAACTGCTCATTGTTTCAAATACTTTTTGCATGTCATATTTCTCTACTATTAATAAGTGTTCAGACTTTTATCACAGATAGCTGAATTCCATAAAATCTCAACTCATTTTTAGTTGTACTCAGCACTGTTTGTGCGGTTTGTCAACTAAATAGCAAGTCATAGTTCAAATCTACTTGACTATGAATTGTGTGTGTATACCGACACAGGGTACCAATGACTAAACCCAAAGATGCAAAAAACACTAAGAAAACAACACCATTTGCTCTTTGAATATCAAGGTGTTACCTGTTTGCTTGATAAAGTGTGCTGGATATATTGCCGTCTGTTTTAAATGTAGTAATCGGGTTAAATCCCTGCAGAAAGAAATAGTTCTGTTTACCCATTGCTTTACATGATTTGTGACTAGTAAGGTAGGATTGATTGGCGGCATTTTAAACATGCTCATTTCCCTTATGGAAATTGCATGAACTTTTACAGTCTCTTATGAATAGTTAAACATGCGTGCTCCTCTTTACGGGGCTAGCGCTCTTGCTGCATTAATGTAAATGCATCTAGTCATATTACCGTCATGGTGCCGGATGTTTGTTTGTCTTAGTATCTAAACATTTCCGTGCGTTGTTTATATCCAGCGCGCGTGTTCTCTTATACGTTGTAAAGAATGCGCGATCCTCTTCAAGGGCCTGGCGCTGTTGAAGCATTGTTAGTTGTTTGCCCCCAGTTTTTTTACGGAATATTGTATGGTAGCTGGGATAAGATATATATAACACAGGTGCCAGCGATCATTGCACTTTCTACTTCCTCATGTATTCAAATGGTGTACATTTTAAATGGTGCCTTTTTTCAGCCTTTTGCGCATGGTCATAATATAGAATAAATGTGCATTGATGCATAATTTTTTGTGTGGCTGATGTGATGTCCTATCTCATGTCCTGTATGTGGATAAGTGTCTCCATAACCCATGTGCTGTTTATACGAAGCAATATTGCAAAATTGTAATTAATTCCCCATTGTACATTGAATATGCTCAAAGAAAACAGTACATTTCACTATCGGTGTTCAAACCAAATTTCAGGGCTTGAAAATGACAGATAAGTCTGGCTTCTGATTGTCGTAGTGCCATCTCAAGATTTCCACCTCTCCTACCAAGCTTTTCTTGTTTCAAACCAATGAATCTGAAATCTTTTTATCTGCCATTTGGTGTTCTTGTTGCCAGTGTATGGCTAATGGTAAATTCTGGTTTTGGCTGCCAATACTGGCTAAATGTTCACGTATTCGTGTCCGGAGTTGGCGAATGGTACTTCCGATGTATATTTTGTGGCAAACACATATTATAGCATACACTACATGCTTCGACCTGCAGTTAATATTCTGTTTAATGTTCGAATGGTTTCCACAGGCATCTTGAAACATAGTTTCTGGTGCATGGGCATATGGACACATGGAACATGTCCCACATTTTCTGAATCCAAAAATGTCTGGCGTTAGCCTGTTTGATGATTGTCTCTCGCTGAGGCTTGGAAGCAATGAGGGACTAACAAGATTCCTTAATGTTTTTGCTCTCGTGAACACGATTTGTGGCCTCTTTTGAGTAAAAGACGTTAGATGTCGGTCTAATTGTAGTAAGTGCCAGTTTCTGTTTAGTATTTGCCTGATCTTGGAGTGATCATTTGAATATGATGTAATGAATCTGACATTTTCAGGTTGTAGCTTAATGACTTGTTTCTTGGGTCGGGTCTCTGACTGTTTCATTGCTAAAGCTTTGTCCGCTGCTTTGTTGATGTGTTTAAGCTTGTAGCCTCTTTGTTTGAATCTTGATGATAGTAGTTCACATTCCTTTTCATACTGCGATTGTACTTCACAGTTGCGTCTTGCACTTATAAATTATCCTACTGGAATGTTATCCTTAACCCTTTGTAGATGGCAACTTGTTGCAAACAATATGGAATTCACTTCCGTTGGTTTCCGGAACGTTTTGGTGTATATCTGTTTATTTTTTGTGTAGATTGTGAGATCCAAGAAATTGATCGTTATGCTATTGATTTCTGAGGTAAACTGTATTCCATATTTGTTCCATATAACGGTTATTGATCCGTTCTATGAACTGTTCTAGTAGTTCTTTTTCTCCTCTCTCCAGATCAGGAGGATATCATCAATATAGCGGGCCCACATAACCACATGCTCGCTATATTGGCTATCAGTGTAGACTACATCGTCTTTTAGCATCCCCATGAATAAGTTGGCTAATGCGGGCCGTATTTTGTTCCCATTGCCACTCCCTGGCATTGGTGGTAGTAATTACCATCGAACATGGTCCTTGTCTCAACGGGGCTTACATTCCATACTACTTCCAACATGGCCGTCCAGAGCTGAAGCCCTTGCTCGCTCCATGCGCTGAACGCGGTGTGATCTATTTATAGACCACACCTTCCGCGGCTCCGCACGTCTCAATGCTATTGCAGAGTAGCCTCAGACGTGTGTTCGTAGCTTGCGGTATTGTTTCCTTTGTCCCAGTGCTATTACCCGCTCCTGACCCTTTCCCCCTTGCTGATCCCGAGCATTACTAGCTTTTCCCAGACTCCCGGATTCCTGGACTCCTCGCACCCGGAACTAAACGCAACCTGGAACCAGACGAGACTCGAGCAGCGCTGTTCAAGACCAGGAGCGTTCGCAAGAAGGCAGCGACCGAAGACACCGGCAAACACCGGACCCAGGTGAGAAGGGGGGAACTCCTTGACAGTTTGAGACGCCACCCGATCGAACCTAAAAACAAGATGGAAGCCACCGAGCAGGACTTAATGCGACGCATGCAAGAATTATCAACCGAGGTCCAAAATCTTAAGGCGGAAAACGCTGTGCTCAAACAATTGGTCTTATCCCGGAATTCTGCTACAAAGGAGGGTGCCCTGTTGGGCGGTATTTTTGACAAGTATGATGGTTCAGCAAAAACACTGCGGATTCCTGGATTCATGCCTGGTTCACTTTACCTTTAAGCCCTAATATTTCTCGACTCCTAGGGCTAAGGTGGGTTTCATCATATCCCACCTTTCCGGCAACACCTTAACTTGGGCAACACCCCTTGTTAACTCCGGCGATGCCCTCCTAGACGACTATGATGGGTTCATACAGGCCCTTAAAGGTATGGTTGACCGTCCAGAGCAGGTCTATACTGCCCAAGAACGCTTGCTGGACTTTCAACAGGGCTCCCAAGATATGCTCGCTTATGTGACCAGATTTAAACAATTTGCTAAGGAAGCAGATTGGTCCTCTGAGGCTAGTTTTACCCTGTTCAGTAGAGGCCTGAACGATGAGATCAAGGATGAACTGCCCAGGGTGGCCCGACCAAATTCATTCCAAGCACTAATGGACCTCGCCTTGCAAATAGGCTTTCACATCCAGGAAAGGAAGGCTGAAAGGAAGAAATCCAAGGGAAACCCACCGAAGACGTCCTTTGAGAGCACAGCCAGAACAGACGCAAACCCAAGTCCAGCCCCTGAACCTGAACCCATGCAAACTGGAGCCTTTCGTGGACCCATATCACCTCAAGAAAGGTTGAGAAGGATCCATACGGGTTTGTGTATGTATTGTGCTTCAGACAAACATTTGGTCAGGGAATGTCCTCTGGCAAATCCTCGGCGTTCGGGAAACGCCAGCTCCCGGTCTTAAATGGAGCAGAGATTCGGGAGCCAGATGTTTGCTCCACATCAATTCCATCCTTGAACTCTCCTGGATAAAACAGACTGGTCGTTCTCCAGGCATTTCTTTCACCCTCAAAGAGTAAAATCTGCCCCATTCTGGCCTTGGTTGACTGTGGAGCTATGGGAACCTTCATAGATCAGGAATAGGTTGTCAGTCATCAAATCCCATATGAGGCACAAAGCACCATGCAGCCTGTGGAAGCCATTGATGGAAGACCCCCTCAGTTCAGGGCCCATAAGCCTACAGACCAAGGAAATCCGGCTCTCAATAAACCACCATCAAGAGCTAATCAGATTCGATATCATTAAGTCTGCCCACGACCCCATGGTATTGGGTATGCCCTGGTTACAAAAACACAATCCGTATATAAACTGGACAGCAGGATCATTATTCCTAGACTCGGAGTTTTGTATGTCTCATTGTCTATCCCTGGAACTTCCTTTAACACCCCCTGAGGAACCAGCTAAGGAGCAACAAACCCCACTCATGGTTTCCAATATAGTACAGGTCCCGGAGGCCTACCAAGGATTTGCTGATGTCTTTTCCACTGCCATAGTCCAGGCTTTACCTCCACACAGACCCAAAGACTGCGCAATTGAAACGGAACCCTCGACAGTGGTCCCTTTCGGTAGGATGTTTGTCCTTTCCGAACCTGAGAAAAAGGCCCTCAAAGAATATCTGGATACAAACCTTGAAAACGGTACCATAAGACCTTCAAAGTCACCAGCAGGCGCATGTTTGTTCTTTGTTCCTAAGAAAGACACCCAAGAACTTAGACCTTGCCTCGATTATCGTGGCCTAAATCAATGCACTCTTAAGGACCGATACCCACTACCCTTGATATCGGATATCCTGGAGGCAGTGAAGGGTGCAGTAATATTCACCAAATTGGATCTCAGGGGTGCCTACCATTTGATCCGTATCCAGGAAGGAGACGAGTGGAAGACCGCCTTTAGAACACCATTTGGCCACTACGAGTACCTGGTCATGCCCTTTGGACTAGCCAATGCCCCAGCAGTATTCCAACGTTTTATGGATAGGGTGTTCTCTGATATGTTGTTTCTCTTCATCATTATCTATCTGGACGACATATTGATTTTTTCCAAGGACCCTCTGAAGCATGAAGGACATGTTAAGGCAATTCTACGAAGACTACGGGAACATCACCTCTTAGCCAAGCCTGAAAAATGTTTGTTTCACATTACCTCTGTGCACTATCTGGGATTTATCCTTAGTCCAGAGGGGATTGGCATGGACCCTTCAAAAGTAAAGTCCATTCTCGCCTGGTCTACTCCCACGTCCATGAAACAAATCCAATCCTTCCTAGGACTAGCCAATTTCTACTGAAAGTTCATAGCCACCTTTTCCGAGATTGTACAACCTATAGTGGCTCTGCTAAAGAAGGATACCCCATTTGTCTGGTCAACATTACAAGAAACTGCATTCCAGCGTGTGAAGACCGAGTTCACACAAGCTCCCATTTTGGCTCAACCCGATACAAGTCGACCTTTTTTAGTGGAAACGGATGCCTCTAATTACGCTATAGGAGCAGTGTTGATGCAGAAAATGGAGGACGATTTGGAACACCCCGTTGCTTATCTTTCAAGAACCTTAACTCCGAGTGAAACACACTACTCCATCCTGGAAAAGGAACTCTTAGCCATTCGCCAAGCCTTCACTGAATGGCGACACCTACTTCTGGGAGCCAGACATCCTGTCCAAGTCCGTACTGATAATCGAAACCTTCAGATTCTACAGTCACTGGAGTGCAGGAACAGTCGTCAGGCACGTTGGGCCTACTTTTTTGCCCAGTATCAGTTCCACATTACTCATGTCCCTGGATCACAGAACCTGATTGCTGATGCCTTGTCTCACCGTCCTGACTATGTGACCACTGAAGATAGGCATTTCCTAAAATGTTTTCTCCCACGATCTTCGTAGCCCAAGCAGTTGATCTCCTGGAAGAAGTCCGATCGCAAACCCAATCCTCGGAAATATGGAAGGACATTTCAACAAGAAATCACTGGAAATTAAGAGCCAAGGAAGGCTACTTGTTCAAGGACAATGCACCACTCATTCCTACACGGACGTTACAGCAAAAAATAATAAACCTTTGTAATGACACACTCCATTCCGGGCACCGAGGTATCACCAACACCCTCCGTCTTATACAGAGACAGTTCTGGTGGCCTAAAATGAAGTCTGACGTACAGTAATACATCCAGGCTTGTATAACCTGTGCCCAAAATAAACATGATAACAAAAGACCGGCGGGTCTTCTTCTGCAGCCCACTCGACCCTCTAAACCATGGGAAATCATTGCTACAGACTTCATAGTGGAGTTACCACCTTCCCGAGGATATACTACCATCATGGTCACTATAGATTTGTTTACCCATATGGCCCGTTTAACGCCACTGATGAAACTACCCTCCTCTTCAGAGCTAGCTGGAATATTTCTGGAACACATATTCCGACTACATGGGCTTCCTTCCAAGATCATATCTGACAATACATTTCACAATTCTGGAAACACCTCTGTCGGGTACTAGGAATCCAACGTGCCCTCTCTTCAGGATATCACCCCCAAACCAACAGAGCCACAGAACGTGCAAATAAGACCCTGGAACAATATCTCCAATGTTTCGCCACCAAGGTCCATGATGACTGGTCTCTCCTGATACCCGTTGCGGAATTCGCTTACAACAACTCCGAACACTCAGCGCTACAGACCTGCCCTTTTTATTGTAGTCAGGGGTTCCATCCATCGGTTTTACCCTCGGTTCTTCCTTACCCTACACCAGTACCTACTGTTGACTCCTGGATCGAAACTCTTACCAACATTCACTGGGAGGCTAAAGAACACTTAGAGAAAGCCAGATTACAGACCAAGAGGTATGCGGATTCCAAGAGAAGACCAGGTCCTTCCTATACGGTCGGTGACCGAGTGTGGTTGTCATCAAAGCTACTCCCTTCACACTTGCAACCAAACAAGCTGGCTCCCCACTACTACGGTCCATTTCCCATCAAGGAGATTATCAATCCTGTCTCATAGCGAATCAAGCTACCTGACTCCTGGAAAATAATTAATCCAGTTTTTCACACATCCTTATTGAAGCCCTACATCCAATATTCTCGAAAATCCAGTAGACCTCCTCCTCTACTGGTTGACAACCAACTGGAATATGAGGTGTCCCGGATTTGTGACTCTAGGTATAAGCGGGGCCATCTTCAATACCTAGTGGAGTGGAAAGGATATCCTCCTACCAAAAGGACCTGGGAACCTGTTTCAAATATCAAGGCTCCTCGGTTGCTCAGAAGATTTCACCTAATACACCCGGGCAAACCTGGAGGAAAAGGCCTTCGGAGGAGGCAGGCTGTCATGAACTTCAGATCACGCCCCTTTTGGACCTCCTGGTCCTTGTCTCAACGGGGCTTACATTCCGTACTACTTCCAACATGGCCGTCCAGAGCTGAAGCCCTTGCTCGCTCCATGCGCTGAACACGGTGTGATCTATTTATAGACCACGCCTTCCGCGGCTCCGCACGTCTCAATGCTATTGCAGAGTACCCTCAGACGTGTGTTCGTAACTCGCGGTATTGTTTCCTTTGTCCCAGTGCTATTACCCACTCCTGACCCTTTCCCCCTTGCTGATCCCGAGCATTACTAGCTTTTCCCAGACTCCCGGATTCCTGGACTCCGCGCACGAAGAACTAAACGCAACCTGGAACCAGAAGAGACTCGAGCAGCGCTGTTCAAGACCAGGAGCGTTCGCAAGAAGGCAGCGATCGAAGACACCGGCAAACACCGGACCCAGGTGAGAAGGGGGGAACTCCTTGACAGTTTGAGACGCCACCCGATCAAACCTAAAAACAAGATGGAAGCCACCGTGCAGGACTTAATGCGACGCATGCAAGAATTATCAACCGAGGTCCCAAATCTTAAGGCGGAAAACGCTGTGCTCAAACAATTGGTCTTCTCCCGGGATTCTGCTACAAAGGAGGGTGCCCTGTTGGGCGGTATTTTTGACAAGTAGGATGGTTCGGTAAAAACACTTTGCAGATTCCTGGATTCATGCTTGGTCCACTTTACCTTTAAGCCCTATTATTTCTCGACTCCTAGGGCTACGGTGGGTTTCATCATATCCCACCTTTCCGGCAACGCCTTAACTTGGGCAACACCCCTTGTTAACTCCGGCGATGCCCTCCTAGATGACTATGATGGGTTCATACAGGCCCTTAAAGGCATGGTTGACCGTCCAGAGCAGGTCTATACTGCCCAAGAACGCTTGCTGGACTTTCAACAGGGCTCCCAAGATATGCTCACTTATGTGACCAGATTTAAACAATTGGCTAAGGAAGCAGACTGGTCCTCTGAGGCTAGTTTTACCCTGTTCAGTAGAGGCCTGAACGATGAGATCAAGGATGAACTGGCCAGGGTGGCCCGACCAAATTCATTCCAAGCACTAATGGACCTCGCCTTGTAAATAGACTTTAACATCCAGAAAAGGAAGGCTGAAAGGAAGAAATCCAAGGGAAACCCACCCAAGACGTCCTTTGAGAGCACAGCCAGAACGGACGCAAACCCAAGTCCAGCCCCTGAACCTGAACCCATGCAAATTGGAGCCTTTCGTGGACCCATATCACCTCAAGAAAGGTTGAGAAGGATCCATACGGGTTTGGTATTGTATTGGGCTTCAGACAAACATTTGGTCAGGGAATGTCCTCTGGCAAATCCTCGGTATTCCGGAAACGCCAGCTCCCGATCTTAAATGGAGCAGAGATTCGGGAGAGAGATGTTTGCTCCACATCAATTCCATCCTTGAACTCTACTGGGCAAAACAGACTGGTCGTTCTCCAGGCATTTCTTTCACCCTCGAAGAGTAAGATCTGCCCCATTCTGGCCTTGATTGACTGTGGAGCTATGGGAACCATCATAGATCAGGAATGGGTTGTCAGTCATCAAATCCCATATGAGGCCCAAAGCACCATGCAGCCTGTGGAAGCCATCGATGGAAGACCCCTCAGTTCAGGGCCCATAAGCCTACAGACCAAGGATATCCAGCTCTCAATAAACCACCATCAAGAGCTAATCAGATTCAATATCATTAAGTCCGCCCACTACCCCATGGTATTGGGTATGCCCTGGTTACAAAAACACAATCCGTATATAAACTGGACAGCAGGATCATTATTCCTAGGCTCGGAGTTTTGTATGTTTCATTGTCTATCCCTGGAACTTCCTTTAACACCCCCTGAGGAACCACCTAAGGAGCAACAAACCCCACTCATGGTTTCCAATATAGTACAGGTCCCGGAGGCCTACCAAGGATTTGCTGATGTCTTTTCCACTGCCATAGTCCAGGCTTTACCTCCACACAGACCCAAAGACTGCGCAATTGAAACGGAACCCTCGGCAGTGGTCCCTTTCGGTAGGATGTTTGTCCTTTCCGAACCTGAGAAAAAGGCCCTCAAAGAATATCTGGATACAAACCTTGAAAACGGTACCATAAGACTTTCAAAGTCACCAGCAGGTGCATCTTTGTTCTTTGTTCCTAAGAAAGACACCCAAGAACTTAGACCTTGCCTCGATTATCGTGGCCTAAATCAATGCACTCTTAAGGACCGATACCCACTACCCTTGATATCGGATATCCTGGAGGCAGTGAGGGGTGCAGTAATATTCACCAAATTGGATCTCAGGGGTGCCTACCATTTGATCCGTATCCGGGAAGGAGACGAGTGGAAGACCGCTTTTAGAACACCCTTTGGCCACTACGAGTACCTAGTCTTGCCCTTTGGACTAGCCAATGCCCCAGCAGTACTCCAACGTTTTATGGATAGGGTGTTCTCTGATATGTTGTTTCTCTTCGTCATTGTCTATCTGGACGACATATTGATTTTTTCCAAGGACCCTCTGAAGCATGAAGGTCATGTTAAGGCAGTTCTGCAAAGACTACGGGAACATCACCTCTTAGCCAAGCCTGAAAAATGTTTGTTTCACATTACCTCTGTGCACTATCTGGGATTTATCCTTAGTCCAGAGGGGATTGGCATGGACTCTTCAAAAGTAAAGGCCATTCTCGCCTGGCCTACTCCCACGTCCGTGAAACAAATCCAATCCTTCCTAGGACTAGCCAATTTCTACTGAAAGTTCATAGCCACCTTTTCCCAGATTGTACAACCTATAGTGGCTCTGCTAAAGAAGGATACCCCATTTGTCTGGTCAAAATTACAAGAAACTGCATTCCAGTGTTTGAAGACTGAGTTCACACAAGGTCCCATTTTGGCTCAACCCGATACAAGTCGACCTTTTTTAGTGGAAACGAATGCCTCTAATTACGCTATAGGAGCAGTGTTGAAGCAGAAAATGGAGGACGATTTGGAGCACCCCGTTGCTTATCTTTCAAGAACCTTAACTCCGAGTGAAACACACTACTCCATCCTGGAAAAGGAACTCTTAGCCATTCGCCAAGCCTTCACTGAATGGCGACACCTACTTCTGGGGGCCAGACATCCTGTCCAAGTCCGTACTGATCATCGAAACCTTCAGATTCTACAGTCACTGGAGTGCAGGAACAGTCGTCAGGCACGTTGGGCCTACTTTTTTGCCCAGTATCAGTTCCACATTACTCATGTCCCTGGATCACAGAACCTGATCGCTGACGCCTTGTCTCGCCGTCCTGACTACGTGACCACTGAAGATAAGGCATTTCCTAAAATGTTTTCTCCCACGATCTTCGTAGCCCAAGCAGTTGATCTCCTGGTAGAAGTCCGATCGCAAACCCAATCCTCGGAAATATGGAAGGACATTTCAACAAGAAATCACTGGAAATTAAGAGCCAAGGAAGGCTACTTGTTCAAAGACAATGCACCACTCATTCCTACACGGACATTACAGCAAAAAATAATAAACCTTTGTAATGACACACTCCATTCCGGGCACCGAGGTATCACCAACACCCTCCGTCTTATACAGAGACAGTTCTGGTGTCCTAAAATGAAGTCTGACGTACAGCAATACATCCAGGATTGTATAACCTGTGCCCAAAATAAACATGATAACAAAAGACCGGCGGGTCTTCTTCTACAGCCCACTCGACCCTCTAAACCATGGGAAATCATCGCTACAGACTTCATAGTGGAGTTACCACCTTCCCGAGGATATACTACCATCATGGTCACTATAGAGTTGTTTACCCATATGGCCCATTTAACGCCACTGGTGAAACTACCCTCCTCTTCAGAGCTAGCTGGAATATTTCTGGAACACATATTCCGACTACATGGGCTTCCTTCCAAGATCATATCTGACCGGGGTCCCCAATACATTTCACAATTCTGGAAACACCTCTGTCGGGTACTAGGAATCCAATGTGCCCTATCTTCAGGATATTACCCCCAAACCAACAGAGCCACAGAACATGCAAATCAGACCCTGGAACAATATCTCCGATGTTTCGCCACCAAGGTCCATGATGACTGGTCTCTCCTGATACCCGTTGCGGAATTCGCTTACAACAACTCCGAACACTCAGCGCTACAGACAAGCCCTTTTTATTGTAGTCAGGGGTTCCATCCATCGGTTTTACCCTCGGTTCTTCCTTACCCTACACCTGTACCTACTGTTGACTCCTGGATCGTAACTCTTATCAACATTCACTGGGAGGCTAAAGAACACTTAGAGAAAGCCAGATTACAGACCAAGAGGTATGCGCATTCCAAGAGAAGACCATGTCCTTCCTATACGGTCGGTGACCGAGTGTGGTTGTCATCAAAGCTACTCCCCGACACTTGCGACCAAACAAGCTGGCTCCCCGCTACTATGGTCCATTTCCCATCAAGGAGATTATCAATCCTGTCTCATATCGAATCAAGCTACCTGACTCCTGGAAAAGAATTCATCCAGTTTTTCACACATCCTTATTGAAGCCCTACATCCAATCCTCTCGAAAATCCAGTAGACCTCCTCCTCTTCTACTGGTTGACAACCAACTGGAATATGAGGTGTCCCGGATTTGTGACTCTAGGTATAAGCGGGGCCATCTTCAATACCTAGTGGAGTGGAAAGGATATCCTCCTAGCGAAAGGACCTGGGAACCTGTTTCAAATATCAAGGCTCCTCGGTTGCTCAGAAGATTTCACCTAATACACCCGGGCAAACCTGGAGGAAAAGGCCTTCGGAGGAGGCATGCTGTCATGAACTTCAGATCACGTCCCTTTTGGACCTCACGGTCCTTGTCTCAACGGGGCTTACATTCCGTAGTACTTCCAACATGGCCGTCCAGAGCTGAAGCCCTTGCTCGCTCCATGCGCTGAACACAGTGTGATCTATTTATAGACGACGCCTTTCGCGGCTCCGCACGTCTCAATGCTATTGCAGAGTAGCCTCAGACGTGTGTTCATAACTCGTGGTATTGTTTCCTTTGTCCCAGTGCTATTACCCGCTCCTGACCTTTTTACCCCTTCCTGATCCCGAGCATTACTAGCTTTTCCCAGACTCCCGGATTCCTGGACTCCGCGCTCCCGGAACTAAACGCAACCTGGAACCAGACGAGACTCGAGCAACGCTGTTCAAGACCAGGAGCGTTCGCAAGAAGGAAGCGATCGAAGACACCGGCAAACACCAGACCCAGGTGAGAAGGGGGGGAACTCCTTGACAATCCCACTCTCTGGAACGGGAATTACCACATATGTTTGCACTGAAGGAGAGATCCAGAGGAAAGGATTTTATAAGAAAGTATCAAAAACAGTTTATTTGAGATAATACAAAATTGTTTATGAAATAAATCATGAATAAATCAAAAAGGAACAACAATTAAATGCAGGTAAAATCACAATAATAAAATACAAAGAAGGTGACAAGAACTCGTGCACGTCGATCAATAAGGTATCTATCCTAATTCAATCATGCGATAGCAGCTCACCTTTCATATTTATACAAAACACTGAACAACATTTCATATCAACACCAATTAATTATAATATTCAAAAACATGTGTTGTTTTTTTCTTTTTTCTCAGAGTGGATCATAGTAACTGTTGAATGAAACACAATCACATATCCAAGGCTGTTACAAGACCGACCGGATTCGACATGTAGGTGTAGTTTCACCACAACTTCATCAGGGGACAAAGGACATTCTACAATAAATATATATCTAAATATAAATCATGAGTGACCCCATGACTATTCAACAAATGTACACATCCAATCACTTGATCTTTGCTCAAGACTGCAATGCGGCCATCACTTCGCTTCAAGTAGTCAAAATCCCTGACACAATTCCCAATCCCAGGCAAAGCGGTACCCCTGATGGAAGCAGGCTCTCCTTTTTAAAAGGTGAAAATACATACATTTTCCTGTCCCCTTTTCTTATTTACAACACACAGGGCCTCATTTCGACATTGGTGGTAGTCATGGTGCTATTTGCGCCATGACTGCCTCCAATAACGGGTCCGACACCAGTGTTGTTCAATGGGGATTTACCAGTGTAGTCCGACCATGGCGGGACCTGTAAGTCCCCATTGAACAAACCATTCCCTATTCCCATTTGAGCCCCATAGAGCTCAATGGGAATGGGAGGGTGCTAATAACAGGCTCGCGATTTGCAAGCCCGTTATTAGCGCCCTGGTCCCTTCGCGGGACTCGTAAGGGAAGTGTGGTCAGACCACACGTTCCTTACGGTCCCCGCCAAGGGACCTTGGAATAGGGTGGTAAGGGATTACCGGCACCGGTCTCCTTACCGGTGCCCGGTATCCCTTACCGCCCAGGTCGTAATGACCCCCACAGAATTCTATTTCTTGCTTACTTTGCAGAAATGGGGTTTAAACTAGGGGTGTACTGAAATTCGGCTTTGAGTAATAATTCGGCTGAATTCCAGCCGAAATTAGCTATTCGGCATTCGGACGAATACTTAATTAATAATTACTCGAAACCGAATAAGTTCCCCTTTGTCTGCATGCCTGATGGCACTCCCTCCTCCCTCTGGGGCCTGTCACATATTCAAATCCTTTGCCAACAGCATGACAATGTGTGCCTGCTGGGGGCTCTGCTTCTCCATTACCACCCGCTTAGAACGGGATGACTCCCCTGGGGTGTGAGACTGTCGAAGGGGAGGGGGCCATTAATGAGGTACCCCCGTTTCACACACACAGCCTGCACGCACAGACATTTTTTATCTCTTTCGGGGGCAGCAGCAGCGGCACAATGGGTTTCTGGCAGGGGTGTCATTTGAATCTCAAAGGGATTACAAATGACTCCAGGTGTGCAGGGGCTGAGGAGGCACACTGCTGAGACCTTGTTTACAACCCGGATCAGGTTTGTAAGCAGCCTGGCTGAATAGTCCCCTGCTCCCTCTCCTTGCCCCCCCCGAATTCCTGAGTAATTGTATTACTCGGAATCATACCTCCAGATGCATGGAATGGGATACAAGAATCTAGGAAAATGTTAAGTGCCTAAGGATTTATAAGCAAACGAACTATACCCCCTTACACCAGAAAAGCTGTTTATTTGGGGCCTGAGGCACTCCTGAGAATTTTACATAGTGCTGGAGACATTTCTAAAAACTTTTAATCACAGCATTAAATACTTTATGAAGCACTGAGACAACGCCAAATGACTTTTCTTAACACCCGCTTCACTTCTAATTTATTTAAGCATGTTATGAAGTGTTCTCTCTCTCCCAACGGGGAGGCGTCAAACAAAGAAGATTTACTTGTGGGGGCGGGGAAGGGCGATACTTTCCGATTTCCAGTCCTCCCAACCCCTGCCGGATTTCGTGGTCTGTGGGCGTCCTTCTGTCACGAACACTGCAATCCCAATCACCTCAGGTGCGCAGATTTGGTTCGGGTCAGAACTCAGCGGACAGGTGCTTGAAGTCCTCCATGGCACCGCCAGCCTCTCACACTGCCAGCTCCAGCCACGGCTCACTGCCATTAATCTGAGCTCTGCCGCAGGGCCACATTCGCACACTGCTCCCTACAAGTGTACGTTTCTTACGCCCCTCGTCACTATATGGTTTCTCACTGCTCAACTTTGCCCTCTGCCCATCAGTGTCAGCGTCTCTTGGGCGGGCGTGGGTCAGAAACACTTATACCACAAATGAAAAGGACAGCAGCCGTGGCATGCAGTGTTCATCTTTACGACACAGCACAATAGGGCATTCGTGGAGCAACCACCACTAGGGCGACCTGTGCAGGGCACCCAGTAAAGACCCGTATTCAGTGCAAATGTGGGAGGTGGCTTGAATATTTAGTGCATACATGTGGGGGAAGTCGTGCCTCACTGAAGGGCCATTCAATTCCAGAATTTCTTTTGCAAGGTACTGAACCGATCCGTCCAAGATCACCAACCTCTAGCTGCAATGGAGGAGCCGGGATTCAGTCTGCTGTAATGGTGGGGTTATTAACATTCACAGATATTTTGGGGAAACAAGTCTTTCCAAATAACTGAAGTGTATCAAGGTTAGATTGTGAACTTGATTATTTCTCGTAATATTTAGCGAACTGTCATAACAAATCACGATGTAATAAGATTGGTTGTTTAGCAAACTGTAAACGTGTACTCATACACTCATATTGTTCAAAAGCACGAGAGGAAACCGTCTTGCATATTTATTTCAGGATGAGTGACCTTCGTATATAAATGTAATGCTATTTGAGTAGCAAGGTATGTTGTTTATTATGTTCTAAAACATATTTGTTTTTAAAAAATAACTATTCGGCTCACTATTCGGTTACGGCCGGATAGCTGGACCAACTATTCGGTATTCGGCCGAATAGTCATTTCACTATTCGGTACACCCCTAGTTTAAACAAATCTAATTTTAGCTGTTTCCTTGGTCCAGCACCACTATGCATTATCAAAAAAAGTACAGCATTTTATTTTGTGCATACTCTGCAAAAATTAGAGAATGGCACCGTAGATTATGAATAGCTAGCTTCCCTGTAACTTTATAGCAACAATTATAATTCATTTCAGCCTGCAGATATTTCCTGTGCCATCATTCCATCATAAGTTAAAAATAGCCTTGCTGACTACCGTTGAGTTCAGTTGAGTAAAGAAATCTGTGTGTATTTTTCAGGGGTGTATTTACACATCTGTCGCAGAACATCCTGTATTCTGGCAAGCTAAATATAAAGATCTGTCTGTATTTTTTACTGCCCTTGGCAAAAACGCACAAACCTTGGTGTGGGTCATCAGAATTGCTGGCATTCTTGAAATTCCATTGTGTATTAGTCATCTGTGGTGAGCAGAACAGCTGTTTCACAGCTGCTCAGCTCTGTCATTCCCCTGTCAAATGCTGTATGCTGGACTACAGAGCAGCAAAAGGACACATTCAATCTGCACGACAGGTGCTCTAGACTCAATAGAGACAATAGTTTGTCTTTTGCATGGGCTCTGGGAAACACACTTTACTTATAAAGTGAACTGTTTTTCATTATTTAAAAGAAACATGCATTGTCAAAGGCAATAACTTGAACTTTTGTACAGGCTCTGGGAAGCACATTTTGCTTAAAAGGCGAATTCACGTAGGGCTACCAGGCCAATCTCTATTTACACTCTACATCAAAGCTAAATCCAAGTATATAGTTACTAGCCATTAAAGCTAACCCTCGAGCCTGTGTCCTTGAGATTATAAAATCATGACATCATTTAAACTATATAGACTTTTTGTCCAGTTCGTATAACATTGATATACATTTTTACATCATAATTGAGATTAACCATTTTTTATATCAATTTTTGTTAGGGGCCAACGTTATATACACATTTTATATTAATGTTATTTACAAAATATACATTTGATATACATTTCTATAGCAAAAATATTGTTATATATATTTTTACATACATTTTATATTAAAATTATATCAACAACGTTTGATATCGTTAACCCCTTCCTATCACATCAGGGCGGAACCCCTCTGCAATGTCATCACTGTGTCACTCTGCAAAACCCTAGATTCACTGTACCTGTCTTCAGAGCTCACTTTGCCCTCTATGCTTGGCCAGGCAACACCGTCATGGCTGCTCCAATCTTTATATAGATGTTTATATAAAATGTTTATTCACTTATATCAGATCATCACAAATAGTATCAAAAACATCCCACTTTATATAAAATATACATTTTATATTAAAAAAAATCGATATGATTTGTTATGTTATTTTCATATCAAACTATATTAAGTTTATAATAAAACCATATCGAAAGGGGGAGGGAGTAAAACTGGAAACAGGGGGTGTGACCACCTGTCAACATTTTGACTTGCAAAAGAGGGGGCGGAGCGCCTTCTACTACTTAGGGCAAGGTGAAAGACATAGATGAAAGTGGATGATCGAAATGTGTGTGAGAAATGGGGGCTACAGAGAGGTTGGTGAACGATGGAAGTAGGGGCTCTAAAATAAAGGAGAATCTCTGCATACGTGAAAAAGGGTGTAGAGTGTGAGAGATGAGGGTATGTGATAAAGGAAGATGAGGAAGTTCTTGGGAGAGAAGAGGGATGGTAAAAGAGAAGGCGTGCGAGAAGAGAGCATGATGCAAGAGTGAAAATTAAGGAGAGGAAGAGAAGAGAATGAGATCAGGAGAAGAATCAGCAACTAGGTAGAGGAAGTATATGCTGGGAACATTAGGGTTTGAGGGGGTAAAGACTGTGCGCAGATGACAAAATCAGATGATAGAAAGATATTGAGATGATAGAAAGATATTAGCATGATAGACCATAGAGAAAGATAGAGGGGGCACACCAACAGAGTTAAAATGGGAGAAATTGGAGGCTGAGAAAATTGAGTGAGAGAGAGAGATAGAGTGAGAGAGAAGCAGTCAAAAATGATCAGTGAAGGAGAGAGGGGCGCAATGTTCATCCCTCCCTGGGAGCCATTTTATCTTGAAACAACCATGCATCTCGATTTTCTAGGGCAGATAGAGGAGTTCCAGATATTGTTCTACACTTTCTATCTGATTCTCCATTTTAAGATGTGACCCAGTTTAAAATGCATACAAGTTTTGTGTTTTCTTGCGCTTCGAAAACAAATTGTGTATAGGCGCATTATACATACCCAATAAATAAAATATATAAATAAATATCTGGTATTTCCAAATACCTGATGTTTTACCACTCCCCAAATTACGAGTTTCATGACTGAAACTTTTAAAAACCACCAGCCTTTGTGTGGAAGAAATTACCTCCAAACAAATCTGCTACCAGATGTGGTACAACCAATGCAGCATTACAGCATGTGGTAATACCGCAAATCCCCTATGGCATCCTCCTGGGACACCAAAATGTGGAAACACTGAAGGGTCTGAATGACTCAAAATCATGCTGCCCTTCCTGTTACCTCATCACTACCGTACGCGGTCATGGTAAACAAATTAGTACCGCCAAGCTTGAATTGAGGCACTTAGCATGTATTTTCTTAAATGAACACCTTGAGAATCATAGAGTCATCTTCAGCAGGGAATTAAAGTCATCACTGCTGCAGCCTGGCCATGGAGACATAGAGATCTGGTATATTGGGAGATATTATATGATTAGGCAGTCTTCTGGCAAACAGTGTGAAAGGCTACCATTCAGGTCTATGTGGAAGCTCATCTTGTGTAATAACTGCATGCTATTGGGATTCTCTACCGACGCTGATGGATCCACCCTTCCTATTGCCACAAAATCCCTTAAATCTGAACGCTGCACCTGGCCTTGCAGACATGTTATGCTGCTCCAGCCTTTAATGCACATCCATCCAGTCAGATGCCTAATTAAATTCTATGGCAATGGCAGGTGCTGACAACAAGCCCTTCTCAAACCTATTATATTTGAGAAGAAGCGCTGCTTAAAAGAAATAGGTCAACTCGCTCTATTTGAATTGCTGAATACCATAACTACAACCACTCACGGACCTTGGGCCCCTTCGCCTCATGATTAACACCCAATCCTCCAAGAGCCCTCTGAAGCAACTGAGATGAAGAACGAAGTGCTTTACAACACCTATAAATACTTCAATGAATGAATCAATAAATACGTTTCTACTGTCGATTCTCTGGACTTTCTCTACCAAGTCTCACTCTCAGCTCGGCACACTGAAGCGGCCTGCGAGCGGCCACTAAGAAATCACCAATAAGTCAATAACTCCTGATGCGCTTCTGATTTCTTTTTCAGGAAGGAGTTTGCTGCATCATAGGTACTGAAGCTAAAAGGACTGTCACGCTCTATCCTGCCCGATTCTGGGGACTTTAAGGGGGAGAACAAAGTGGGCTGGGTTCTCCTCAAGCTGGCAGGCGATAGGTTTGGTGGTGGTATACGAGGATCCCCTAGGCACTCCCACTTATCCCCTGTCATAGGGCAGGGGACAGACACAAGGAAAACTATGACACTGGCCTTTTAGGACACATTATTAGACAAAGCGCAGTAATCCACTCCTAACCTGTGGCCCGGCTACACTAGTGCCAATCGCCCCATCCTTTTTATGCAGCACCATATCAGCGACACTGTCCCTTTAAGAGAGTGCTCATCTGAGCTGTCCATGGGAAACATATAGTAGTTTGCAAGAGAAATTAGCATCTCACACTGGAACCCACTCATAAACATCAGGGACCCTTCCGGAATTCTGTTATAGGCTCACGCAAGCACACATGGTGAGTGTATATGCAACCTTAGACTGCTTAGACAATGGCGACGGCTCTCGTTCCCCGAGCGGATCAAACACAAGGGAAACATCATGCCATACTAACAAGCATTTTCCAGTGTTTGCCTTGGTAAAGCTGAATACTGCAGCTCTCACGCTTTCTGTTAGACCCTAACAATGACATATACAAGACCCAAGATGGCACACAAGCCATGTAATGGCTCGGTTTGCACCCCTCCCCCTGCCATCACTTAGTGAGCCCAGGTGTACCTACTGGCCACACACAATCCCAGTCCTTCACCAATTTGACATCACAGGTGCAGACCCTCACAGAGAGTCTGGCCTATGGGGAGCGGCCCCAGGGCTTTATAAAATAGAAGACCCAACTCTCAGTTACACAGTGTGGATGCTTGGAGATGAGGATGGCAGTTAGGTGGTGCGAAATGGTGAATGGAAAGGAAGCATAGACAGGATTTAGGAGAGGAGCTGAGGTACCAGAGGTGGAAAAGGATGTGGGAGATGATAAAGAGGAGGTTGTAGAGGAAAGTAAAGAGGAGATTGGGGGAGAAGGAGCGAGACAGTAGAGCTGGGAAAGCTAGGGATGTCTTGGCTAGGGCTGAGTCTGGGGCTCTGGCCGGGCTCATAGGACCAAGCGGAAGCCGAGCCAGGGAAATGGACACGCAAAATAGGAGAGGTCTTGTCAAGGACTGGTGGGCATTGAAAGGAAGCTGGGGGTGCAGAAAAGGGGCGTGAGGGGGCTGTGAAAAAGGATGTGAGGGGATTAGGGTCTGAGCAAATGGGTGCGAGGGGATTAGGGTCTGAGCAAATGGGTGCAAGGGGCCTGGGGGACTGAAAAGGGCACTAAGGCGAGGGGCTGTGAAAACGATGCAATGGGGGTGAGAGTTGTGAAAAGCGATGCAAAGGGGCTGTGTACCATGAATAGGGATGCAAGGAGGATGGGGGCCATGAAAAGGGATGCTAGGGGGGCGTGGCCGAGAAAAGTGGGCTGGTGGCCAAAAAGACTTTACCTATCTTTAAATTCATCTGCACCGCTGTATCACAGGAGCATGCTCACCTGACTTCCTGTCCTGTGTCACCTGACTTCCTGTTGTCTCATCCCAGCCATTCAATGAGTGGCTGGGGTAGGACAGGAAGTCAGGCAAACCGGGACAGGCAGGAAGTCAGGCAAACAGGCTCCTGTTGTGCGGCCGTCACTTCAGGAGCATGGTTTTTATTTTAACATTTATTTTTGTTACATTTTCTTTTTGCTAGTGTTGCATGTGATTGGAAGGGCTCATAGCCGTCACCTGCTTTGCGCAGGTACTCTCCTGAGATGAGGGTCAGGCCAGAGTCCAAGTTCAGAGGGTAAGGGAAATACCTTAATATGAAGAGTTTGACCCCATGGTGGATGGAGGAAAAAGCCTGGGCTGGGTGGGACAGGAGCATAACATGAGTAAGGAGGTGCTGAGAAGGTTAAAGATTAGGCCGCTAGGAAACTGAGATGACAAAGTGCTGCTCAATCTCCCAAAGCAGTGGAAGATGGGCTTCTCCTTTGGGTCTACCAGAGTCCTACCAAGAACTTTGCCCTACAGGAGCAACTGTTAGGAGAAACCCAGCAGAGCCAACAGGAGCAGCACGAGGGATAGACAAACCAGAGAGAAGAAGGGTGCAGGAAACCCTGTATCCCAATAATGAAAGAAGAGATCAGATTGACTGAGAGCAAAAGGGTATGGGAGCTGAAGCACACAGAGAAGCAGGATAAAGCCTTTGACTGATCAGATGCTGCAATTCAAGGGGAGACTAGTTGTGGTGGTATGAATAGACTTGTTGGAAATACAAATCTGCTCAAACCATTCTGGTTTACTTGTACCATGTATTGCCCACTTTATGGCAGGTCATTTGTCAATCCTAAAGCTTTGTTCTTTCGGTCCTAATGCAAAATGACAAAATGGTCTTTCTAGCTAAAGTTCTTGACATGTAAATGTGTAGTACTGGCTGACGCATGATGTGCTCTTTGGTCAGTAGCATAACACAAAATGTGGTGGCCCCCCTGCGAGCAATGCTAATGACCCCCCCAACTCGGGAACAAATTACGGGTTGCGCCACTCTCTGGGACGCTCTAGATTACCATGCTTGCGCAATAGGCCGAAACGTGCTGCTGCAGGGGTACGCTGCACACTGCACTAGGAGAAAGATATAAATATGTGTTTTAATGCATAATACAACACATATTCTGAGACAAATTGGCTAAATGGCCAGAGCATTTGCAATTGTCTTGTAGGGTAACACCAATCCAAAAGTCCAATACATGCAAGTCACAGGAACATTAATGCTTTAATATAATACTTTGCTATTAAAAATGCCATGCACAATGAAAACATGTCCAACTGGCTGCACAATGTACACCAGTCTAGACACGTAATAACATATTACAGTAAAGCATTCCAGGCCACATTTAGACATACCTAGACTGGTTTCACCAAAATGCCAGTCGAAGCAATAACACTTATCATGGTTGTTTTATCACAGATGCCCAGAAAAATATACAATGCTGCAGTAAGAAACGGCTAGACTGGCAGCAGCCAAATGTCAGTCGCGCCAGGTAATTACACTTAGCAGGACTGCTTTATCAGAGACGCCCAGTTCAAAAAAAGTGAAGCCAAGCTAAGAAATGACTAGACTGGCTGTACCAAAATGCCTCTCTAGCCACCAATACCACATATCATGCCTGCTTAGCTTGGACATGGATGACCATTATGATTTATTGCACAATCCCTGTCCCACCCCACACATCCTCTCTTCCTCCCACACCCTGCCCCAACCCCCAAAATCAGCTTCTCTGCCCAGAATTACCCCCATGTCCAGTTTCCTTGTCCCAGTGTTTATATATGAGGCTCCTTACCTCATAGGTAAGTACTGGGATGATGAAGAGTGGGACTAGAGTAATGAAGATTACAGGTAACTAAGCCAGGCATTACCTCCATGTCCCTCTATCTCATCCCCATTGAGCTCACTGGGATTTAGCCCTCCCCTCACCCCTTGAAATTTGTGGGCTACGTTGACTCGACATGGCTGACCTACACAGTCTTTGCCGGACAGAACAGGACAAAGATGTTAAACGGCACCTGGGATTCGCTGTTGACAGAGGCCCAGCAATTACAAACATAAAGCATTTCGCTGTTAGTACCTGCATTCAAATGCATAATTCTTTAGGCAATTGAAATCTTGATAGGGGTTTAGTACTTGCATGCCAGGGAAGTGATTGGAAGGGTAGAGAGGGGACAGGAGATTGCGTATTCTCACAGCAGTCCATGAGTGAGTGCTTTCAGACTCTAAGGAGAGAGTTAACTGCTTGTAACACTGAAGCTGCACTTGAATAGTCTCATTAGAATGCATAAAGAAGTTAGATGCCCCACAAAAATAAGTGTGCCCCTCCCCCACCGTGAAGTTAGCACCTCTCTCAACATTTGAAGGGTTAGTGGCCCCCCAGAATGTAGGTTTCATTGTGCCCCTGAATACAAGCATGCACACCATTCACCATACACACACACGGAAACACCCAGCCACCCATACGTTTAAGGGTGTACCCTTTCAACATACAGGCACACCTAGGCAGCCACCGATACATTGAAGTGTGCACCCTTTCAGCATACACTCGCAGGCAGCCACCTATATATTTAAGTGTGCACCCTTTCACCATACAGGCACACACACCCAGGCAGCCACCCATACATTTCAGTGTGCATCCTTTCACCATACACTCACACAGGCAGCCACCTATACATTTAAGTGTGCACCCTTTCACCATACACTCACACAGGCAGCCACCTATACATTTAAGTGTGCACCCTTTCACCATACAGGCACACACACCCAGGCAGCCACCCATACATTTCAGTGTGCATCCTTTCACCATACACACACCCAGGCAGCCACCCATACATTTCAGTGTGCATCCTTTCACCATACACACACCCAGGCAGCCACCCATACATTTCAGTGTGCATCCTTTCACCATACACACACCCAGGCAGCCACCCATACATTTCAGTGTGCATCCTTTCACCATACACACACCCAGGCAGCCACCCATACATTTCAGTGTGCATCCTTTCACCATACACACACCCAGGCAGCCACCCATACATTTCAGTGTGCATCCTTTCATCATTCAGGCACACCTAGGCAGTCACCCGTACATTTAAGTGTGCACCCTTTCACCATACACTCACACACGCACACGTCATGGGGTTGATGGGAGCCCTATTACTTCAAAAAGAAATGGTTTCCTTTTTAAGTCACTCCGACTTCATAAAGAAATTATTTCCATTAAGGCCCAAACCATAATTGAAATAATTTCTTTATGAAGGCAGAGTGACTTCAAAAAGAAAATATTTCTTTTTGAAGTCATAGAGCTCCCCCACCCCATGACATGGAGGCCTCCAGCCTAGGGTCTTCCATGTCACGGGGTAAAGGGAGCCCTCGGGCTTCAAAACGAAATTGTTTCTTTTTTAGGAAATCTGCCTTCATTAAGAAATTATTTCTGTTATTTCGTAACAGAAATAATTTCTTTATGAAGGCAGACCGACTAAAAGCTTTTCTTTTTTTTTGTCCAACTGGGCTCCCCTCCCAATACGCCACTCCTTTCTGTGTGCAATCACAGCTTGAAGAATGAAATTAATTTCACATATTGGACCTGAGTGGCTGAAAGAGCAGGGACTATGGTGACCAGTCAGACTGATGAAAACCTTATAGTCCATGCGGAGGAGAATCACCCTTGGTGATCTTGGGTAAACTCTACAGAGCATTTACATGCCTGCAGTTCTCTATATTAATACTTTTCACAGCATATTTAACACACCTTTAGCCAATTTGAAGCAGTGAAAAAACGTTTTTTCTGCATGGTCGGTCGTTCGCCCCAGGACCTCCTTTCGGTTTTACCAATATTTTCAAAACTAGGAATTTGATGTGTCTGTCTTCCTTGTGCTCACCCATGCCTTTTACAGAACAAACACGCCTGGAATCTGGGTGCAAGGCTGAGGGCTCGTTATAGCCGAACCCACCGTCACGGTACCGCCAGACGACTGCAGATGTGTGACATGTTCTACTTCTCTCTGAAACTAAACAAGGTATTCGCGTTTTCCAGCAGACGTGCACTCTGTGGTAGCAGCAAATCCCCACGGTGCCGAAAGTAACCGCTATCAGTGGAGTCAAAACAACAGGTGCGGGCGCCAGGCAATGTCCCCTTCCTAATAGGCCTGACTCCTGCAACAGCTGACGGCCGAGTTCAAAGGCTGCGCTTTATTACAGCGATTCACATAATGGCATTACTCCTAGTCCCGCAGCTATGCACACCACCGCTCCAAACTAATCTTCCTGTTATTTCAACGTTGTGGACAGCAGCACCCCCTTTGCACGTTCGACTCTGAAGAAGAGGCGCCCGATGAACCGACCCATGGTTACACGGAAAGGCAATGTGCAGAAACAGTTTCCAGAGGTCTGATAATTTAGCAACGTACAAAATGAAATCAACGTTTTTTTCTCATAGCACTTTGAGAGGCGCAGTCACCAATGAAAATGGCCTGCGTTCTGAGCACTTTCATCAGTGCCATGCTCTTCACTTCCTGGTTCCCCGGCCGCCTTCCCATTAGCGCCCGTGTAGATCCCTACACAGGCACTAATGTTTTTTTAAATTTTATTTACCTTTCTCTCGCCGCCCGTCTCCGCACATTGCCTTCAGCCAGGCAGTTCACTCTTCAATGTTGATGTCATTGAAAACGGACTTCCTGTTTGAAGGCACCGTGCAGTGTCGGGCGGCGAGAGAAAGGTACGTTTTTCTTTCTTTGTACAACAGTAAAAAAAAAAAAGGCATTAGCCCCCCGTGTAGGGATTACACGTGTGCTAATGGTGATGTCAACCTGTAGTTAACAGCCTGCCATGCTCATCAAGGGACCCTGGCTTCTCCTGGGCCCTTAGCGGGGGCAGCCTACCACCCTTCGCCTCCACCCCACAGCACTCACCACTCCTCCCTCCCGTCGGCCCGGTGTGGGGTTAGGCCGGCACCGCAGCTCCCCCCCCTCAGTCCTTCCCCCCCCCCCCATTACCCTCATGCCGGCCTTCCCACTTCCATCTTCCTTCCAAGCGCAAGCAATCATAGGCGGAGACAATTGTACGGTTGGAAAAGTTAATGCCACAGCAGCTTTATTTTGCATAAAGTCTTGGAGTTATCTTACATACGATCCGTAATTCGCCACACCACAGGTTCTTCTACTCTGTGTGAGGTTACCTAGGGTTACCCCCCCCCCCCTCCCCGTCGTTGTCCAGAGGATGCCTCCGGGGTACCCCGTCCCTGTCTATCTTCTCTCTACCCCGTGCTCCGTTGTCGCTGATGCCCCTTGCCCCCATCTATATCGTGTCGTACACCTCTTAACTTTGTTCCGTAGGCCCCAACTTGCCTCTCCTCCCGCCCCCTCCCCTCTTTGCGTCCCCCCCAGTTCCCCTTCTATATCTACCGCAGGCCGCCCCTTGGCGCCTGGCAAGTTCCTATACAGACACCACCGACAGTGCCCAATACATCACATACATACACAGGGCCGGCCCCGCCCTCCGGTGCCGACCCACCACCACTTTCTCCCTGCCTAAACGGTCATCATCCTGCGATGTCCTTCTGCCTATTGTCCCCTGCTAATGAGACTCCCCGTCCCTCCTTCTCTAGCCCCGCCTCCACTGGAAGGCCCTCTTTCTCCAATTCCTTCCCCCCCCTGGAGGGCTTCCCCTTGTATACCTTAGTTGTGTTTTGACTTCGTTCTTTTTGCCCCCCCCCCGACCCTCTCTTTTGGGTTTGGAATGGTTTCCAAGACCCCTATCTCCCTCCCCTTTTACCTAGGGCCTCCCCCGAGTCTAGTACTCCGGGGGCACCGTATGATCTAATCTGTTGGCTGTGCCTTCCCCTATGGGCCGGACAGCGCTTTGCTACAGGGATCGCATTGTAACTCCGCCGGGCGACCTGAAAAGGAAATCAAATTAGATACAACACATTTCTTCCTAACGGGAGGGCGGGTGGGAAAAACTTCTTATCGTCCTTGGTCGTGGTGAGGGGGGGGAACAGGAACCCAGGAGAAGAGATCGCTCTGGAGACGATCCTTGCCCTTTTGTAGGGGACTACCCTTCTCCGGCTTCCTGTTCCCCCCCCCGCGGCAACCCCCTCCCCCTATGGCGCTCCCCGGGTGCCCCCCCCAGCCACTTCCGGGCGTCCGCTTCCCCTCCGTCCCGCCCACCCCCTCCCCCCTCGTGAGTGATAGTTTAACCCCCCCCCCCCGCACACCGCCCTTGGGGGGGGTGCCGCATGGGGGGGGGGGGGAGGGGGGTGGAAGGTCTCTGGCCCGGCAACCCCCACTAAGGGGCGGCGCCTGCCATGCTGCGTCCCGCGCGCATTCGCCCGCCGTAGCGGGGGCAGCCTACCACCCTTCGCCTCCACCCCACAGCACTCACCACTCCTCCCTCCCGTCGGCCCGGTGTGGGGTTAGGCCGGCACCGCAGCTCCCCCCCCTCAGTCCTTCCCCCCCCCCCATTACCCTCATGCCGGCCTTCCCACTTCCATCTTCCTTCCAAGCGCAAGCAATCATAGGCGGAGACAATTGTACGGTTGGAAAAGTTAATGCCACAGCAGCTTTATTTTGCATAAAGTCTTGGAGTTATCTTACATACGATCCGTAATTCGCCACACCACAGGTTCTTCTACTCTGTGTGAGGTTACCTAGGGTTACCCCCCCCCCCCTCCCCGTCGTTGTCCAGAGGATGCCTCCGGGGTACCCCGTCCCTGTCTATCTTCTCTCTACCCCGTGCTCCGTTGTCGCTGATGCCCCTTGCCCCCATCTATATCGTGTCGTACACCTCTTAACTTTGTTCCGTAGGCCCCAACTTGCCTCTCCTCCCGCCCCCTCCCCTCTTTGCGTCCCCCCCAGTTCCCCTTCTATATCTACCGCAGGCCGCCCCTTGGCGCCTGGCAAGTTCCTATACAGACACCACCGACAGTGCCCAATACATCACATACATACACAGGGCCGGCCCCGCCCTCCGGTGCCGACCCACCACCACTTTCTCCCTGCCTAAACGGTCATCATCCTGCGATGTCCTTCTGCCTATTGTCCCCTGCTAATGAGACTCCCCGTCCCTCCTTCTCTAGCCCCGCCTCCACTGGAAGGCCCTCTTTCTCCAATTCCTTCCCCCCCCTGGAGGGCTTCCCCTTGTATACCTTAGTTGTGTTTTGACTTCGTTCTTTTTGCCCCCCCCCCGACCCTCTCTTTTGGGTTTGGAATGGTTTCCAAGACCCCTATCTCCCTCCCCTTTTACCCAGGGCCTCCCCCGAGTCTAGTACTCCGGGGGCACCGTATGATCTAATCTGTTGGCTGTGCCTTCCCCTATGGGCCGGACAGCGCTTTGCTACAGGGATCGCATTGTAACTCCTCCAAGACTCTCTGCGGGCAGCCGGCGGCAGAGAGTTCCCCCCCTTCCCCCTCTCGGCTTTGCCTCCGCCCCTGCCGATTTCCTGCCCCACCCCCTTCCCTCCTCCCCGCTTCCCATGCCCTTATGCACAACCCACCTTCCGTAGCCCTTCTATCCATTCCAGGCACATTAGTGCTGTTCCCACGTCAGAGGGGTGGGTTCCGTCAGAGTCAAAATACCCAGGTACTTTTAGTGTTAACAGGGGATGTCTTACCCAGCCCATACCTCTGTTTTTAAAATTCCCCCCATCCTTTCGTTGGTCTTTCTTCTCGATTCCTCGATCGCCCCGTGTCGCCGCCCCCCTCCATACCTTTCTGGGGATGATTTCTGACCACATTATTTCAGCCCCCCTAAATTCCCTGCCAATTCTGGTGAACAGGGCCCTTAACCGTGCGGATAAGTCTTTGCCGTCCCTTTGTAACCAGATCGTTCCCCCCCGTGTGGATCAGTACCACGTCGGCTAAGTATCCCTAAGTATGTTAGTTTGGTGCCCGGCCCTTGGGTTTTGTCGTCCGCCAGGGGTACCCCCAGCTGGTGTGCCAGGGTAATGAATGTATCCAGTAGCGAGGCGCAAATGTTTGTGCCCCGACTTCCTATAAACAAAAAATTATCAAGGTAATGTGTTTTCCCGCCCCTTCCCTCCATTTTTCCCAGGACCCACTCCAAGAATGAGCTGAATGACTCAAAGTATGCACACGAAATGCTGCCCCCCATTGGCATGCATAGATCCACAAAGACTTGATTTTCGAACTGGACGCCTAGTAAATGGAAACTGTCTGGATGCACCGGCAGTAAGCGGAATGCGGCCTCTATGTCTACCTTAGCCAGTAAAGCGCCCTTGCCTGCCATCCGTGCAAGGCTGACGGCTTGGTTGAAGGATGCATAGGAAACCGAACAGTCTGACACGTCCAGACCATCGTTCACCGATCCCCCTATTGGGTATGATAGATTGTGTATGAGGCGAAACTTGCCCTTGTCCTTTTTTGGCATGATCCCCAGCGGAGATATGATGAGGTTTTCTAGAGGGGGGCTTGTGTAAGGTCCTGCCACCCTCCCTAGTTCTATTTCTTTGAATATTTTGTCCCTCACAACAGAAGGCCAATCTTTTATGGATTTGGCGTACGCCGCATACCTTGACCCAATGGCCCCCTTGTAAGGAATGCGAAAACCCATCGTGAAACCCTCCGCCCATCGATTCCTTTCTTGTGAGTGGGGGTATTGCGACGACCATGCCAACAACTTCTCTACCTTGATCGGTGAGAACCCTTTGTGGTTTAATACATTCCTTGAACCCCTCCCTTCCTTGGCCCCATTGGTTCCATCCCGTATTTCTTTACCGTGGCCGCCTTGAATGAGCGGTCCCTTGGGAGTCCATGTCCCTGCCATCTGAGACGTACCATCCACACAGTCACCTTCGAAAACAAAATTTAATGGATAACATATCGTTAGGTTACAAGATCTTCTAACTGCCAGTTCGCACGTATCATAGGTTACAGGATATTATTGGCTGCAAAGTTCGTACTTGTATACACCCCTCTTCACCTTCGTGACACCCCTCCCCTCCTGTCTGCCTTATCGCATTTGTTTTGTTGGGTCAGTCGCTAATCGACCTCGGCAGCTCCGCGCTGCGTGTCCCTGTACCCCGCACAGTGAACAAGCGTGTCGGAATTTGCAACTCGGGCCCCAATTGCAGGGACCCCCCTCATTGAAAAATCGGCAATATGGCTGTGTCCTCCCTATTGTCAGGGCCGGTGTCCCGCTGCCCCCCGTTCTAGCCGTCCCTTGTGTCAATGCTGATGGTAATAACGCCGCCCCTGGCCGGCCGGCCTGTGTTGCCCCCCCGTTATTAGCCCAAATGGGTGCCTCGACCCTACTTCCCCCCCCAGGCCCTGTTTTGTTAAGTGCCAGTCCCATGGTTGTTCCCGACCCGGGCAGCATCAATCCTTCGTGTGTTATCTCCAACTGGTTCCCCCGGCCTCCTGTGAATACTATGGACCCATCTGCCTGTTCAATGGTGCCCCTGGTAGAACCCAACCAATCCTCCACTGATTTGTGGACCCATTTTAAGTCTGGGTCATGTGCCATCCTGAGGCGGAATCGTTGGTCCCTTAAGAACCATTCGTTACCGCCCAGTATGTTGTGTTCTTGTATCACGCAGGCCCTGTAGCCCATCAGTGCCGGGCTCAAAGAAGGATCTTTTAAGTGTATGGTCTGGGCCAAGATTTTAAACGCTGCCAGCCAGTTGGCTAATGTTTTTGCCGGCCTCACCCTCTTTCTGGCTTTGACCGTCTCCCTCCCCCCAATGTCATGCAGTGTGTCCTCCCCCTCCATTTCGTGCTCCAATAGGGACAATAAATCTATAAATTTCCCATCCCAAATCTGCTGCTTTACCCTTCCTGGCAGTAACCAAGATGAATAGTCGTCGCCTGTTGCGGCCGGTAGCTTAGCCGGTGGCCCTACGCCTGCCTCTCCCTGTCCTGGCGTTGCCGGTGTGCCTATTGCCCTCTCTCTAGTCAGACCACCTGTCGCCCCCGTGCCTCTCCAAACATTGCTCGCCCCTGATGCGGTTGTGCCAATGTCGTTTGCCGCGGGGGGGCTCCTGCCTGCTTTTTCAAGTAAGCCGGTTACCACCCGAGTACTGGTGCGCACTAATTCCGACTCACCATTTGCTTCCGTGTTGCGGGAAGCCGGTGTTTCTGGAGCCGGTATTTCCGTTGGGCGTTGCCCTAAGTCCTTTGCGACTGTCGCCTTGATGGGCTGAAGGATTTCCGGCGTGGTCGGGTGCGGTGCCTGCGGCATGGTCTTAGGGGGGACGGTGGGGGCCGGGGGGGTGGCCCCCAGTAGCGCTTTCAATGCCGCCAATTCTTCCTCCAAGTCTCTCTTAGTCTTTTTGTGGTGTGGTCCCCCGCTGGTTTTTACCGTTCTTTTCCGTGGCGCTCCCGGCTCCTGTCCGTTGTTTGGCATTGATTGTTCCCCCCCAATCGGGTTCTCACCACTCGAGCTAGCGTGTGCATTGCCTATGTTAATATTGTCTGTCGCGTGCACGGCATTCTCGTCTCGGCGGGACATGACCGGGCCGCCCATCCTAGCCATGGCTGCCTGCCATCCCATAACTTCTGTAAGGGCCATGAATTCGGCCCACGATTGTGCGTCCATGCCCCTCCCGGTGGCTGATGGTTCCGGGATCTCTCGCCCTTGGAGTCCCTCATCTACTAGCACTACCTCGATAACGTCGTGCGCCGGAATGGCCGTGCTAGCCTGGTACGACATGCCGATCTGCGAGACAAATTTGGTACGTGTCACATATCACCTTGAGAAACAAATGTGACACCCTAATATTATACAGTGCCCTCATGCCTTCCCCCCCCCTCCCTAGCCACTCCCGTTTGGAATGCAAGCCACGTGTATTTGGTGGTGGTCCCCCAAACCTCCTTTATTCCCTGCACCCCTTTCTGTGCACCAATCCCTAACCACTGGCGTTTGAAATACACCCGAAGGGTGTAGGTCCCCAGGCTCAACGTACCTCAGCGGTAATTCGTTTTTTTTTTTTTTTTTTTTTTTTTTTTTTCCTTCTTCTTCCCCTCCCCCCGCCCCCCCATTGTCCTGGTCCGCCGCTGGAGGCATGTAGCTGGGGCCATGGCCACCGGTTTTTGTCGGGCGCAGCGTGCCATTGGTACTCCCATCGTATGCAGAACCAAGATGCTCCCTAAGGTGTGTCTCGCCTCCCCCAGCCACCCGCCCGCCCTCATTGCCGGTCAACCGTGCTGCTCTTGAGTGAATACAACTAAAGAGATAGGCCACAATGTACCTCGATGCACCGCCACTATCTGACCCCCCAGGGTAGCCTATGACTGCTGCTGCTTCAATGGCAGGCTAGGTGTGTACATACTAAATGCGATGGTAGGAGACTGGAAACTGTGTTGAGGGTAATACAGAACAAGGCACGATCGACCCCAAGCTGTCGAAGTTGAACTGCCATTCCCATGAATGACACATGTGAGCGCTTAAGAATGCCCTTGGACCACTTACTCCGCCCCACCTCAGTGTAACGTATGGATGGCGAGAAGAAGAACGAAAACGTGCTTTTTTTTTTTTTTTTTTTTTTTTTTTTTTTTTTTTTCCTTTTCCCACGAGGGTTCCCTGAAAGGAAGTGTTCTCTTTCCCCCATGCGGGCGAGAGGGGCAGGGACCGCTGGTCACCCCTTGCCCCAAGTAACAGAGCACAGTACGGGCAGCCGTGTGTCCACGCAGGGCCGCCAGCCCCACGAGGGAGGGGCAGGTTTACCCCTAGGTGGGTGCCCATTCACACGGCACCCCTTGCTATCACCCACCATAGCAGCTCAGCATGCTGGCAGTCCGTGTAATCACTATACACGATGCTGCGTCCCCAACACCATAAGCCCGGCCTAACGATCTTTGTAACCAGTTTCACAGTGCTACCCCCCCCCCCCCCCACATGAGTTGAGCATAACCATTTCCCCCCCTTACACTAAACACAGTTCTACCTCCTCCCCCCCCCATGTGATCGCGTATCCACCTGGCGTCTATACCTATTTTCAAAGCGCCTCGTGGCGAGGGAGGGCGCCCGGGAAACAATGGCGTCTGTGACTCGACCCAAAACACAAGGATTTCGAGCCGCCCGTCCTGCCTCCTCGTGGCGTGCCTGATGCGCCGCCACGAGCAACGGAGCTGATCCCGGGGGGACCGTGACAAGGAGAGGGGGACAGAGCACACTAGGCTGTGTCACGGTGGCTAATTGCAAGAGAAACAAAAGACATGCAGGGCAATCTAAACACGCAACGGCGTCTACGGCCGCATAACTAGTTAATGCGTACACGATCACACCCCTTATTTTCGATCTTGCAGGGATAAATGCTGCCCCTCGCTAAACATGTGAACGTGTTCGCCCCCGCCTTGCGAAGCGGCGGCCAGGTTCCCTCCTCCAAACGCCCTATGCTGCGCACTCTCTTGCTATGTTGCATTACCTCCACCCGACCGTATGCCGTGCACTGCCATCGTGGACACGAACCCTAAATATCCCCTCGCTTAAATCGATTTTACCGTCTCCAGGCGCTGGGGCCCCTGTACACAGCCACTCGCTCCCAAATTGCAAGCCCCAAACGCATTCGTTCCCGCCTGCGTTGTGGCAGGCGCTGGGTGCCCACGGACGGTGCCCTTGCTCGCCACCCGGCAGTGCCCTGCGCCCTACATCGAGGCCGCCGCACAATCCCTCCCGAACCTGTGTATTAAGAGGGCCTGCGTCACGGCCACGCCACCCCGCCAACTCCTCCCCCCCACGATCGCCCCCCATGAGCCCGTCCGCACGGGACCCATACGCAACCCACAAAACCTGTGTTGATACACAGAGCTATCCCCCTATCCAACTACCACTGCCCCCGTCCACGAAACATAGTTCTACCCCCCACCACATGCGATTGTGTATGCACATAGCGCCTCGTTGCAAGGTAGAGCGTACGGGAGACAATGGCGTCTCCCGACCCGCCATGCCTCCTCGTTGAGTGCCTAATGCGCCGCACGGTGACAGAGGTCCCACACGGCCCCTGCACCGCCACCCCTTTGTCCCTGTCTCTCGCGCCGAGTGCACCCCCCGCACCCCCCCCCCTGACCAAGGTTTTGGCGGGGTGCCCCCGTACCCAAAACGCAGTGGGGCTGCACCGCACCCGGTGCTACGCGGCTGTAAGCGGCAGGGCGCCCATCCTAGCGGGTGATCCATGGGCGGAGCGCGAGCAGGACGCGCAGAGCAATCCAGGAACACACAACACCAGGTATCTTGCTCGCACTCGCCTTCTGAAGCGGGTGCCGAGCACCCTCCCCCCCACGCCCATGCACCGACTGCACTGCGCACTCCCATGGGGGCCAGCCGCTCAACCCACACCCGAACCACACCGTGGAATCTTTCCCCCCATGGTCACCCCCCATGAACCCGTCTGCAAGAAACCCACAACGAAACCCACAACACCGGGCCCAGCGTTCCGGCGCTTACCTGTAATCCACTACGTGACAACAAACGATCTCCGGGGCAGCAACTTTCGCCGGCGACGCCTGCACTCCTCGCTCCTCCACCGGAACCCCGAACTCCTCGCTCCTCCAATCGAACCGCGGGAAACCAGGACGCCAAACAGCCACTGGAACCAAAACTTCTTATCGTCCTTGGTCGTGGTGAGGGGGGGGAACAGGAACCCAGGAGAAGAGATCGCTCTGGAGACGATCCTTGCCCTTTTGTAGGGGACTACCCTTCTCCGGCTTCCTGTTCCCCCCCCCGCGGCAACCCCCTCCCCCTATGGCGCTCCCCGGGTGCCCCCCCCAGCCACTTCCGGGCGTCCGCTTCCCCTCCGTCCCGCCCACCCCCTCCCCCCTCGTGAGTGATAGTTTAACCCCCCCCCCCCCCGCACACCGCCCTTGGGGGGGGTGCCGCATGGGGGGGGGGGGGAGGGGGGTGGAAGGTCTCTGGCCCGGCAACCCCCACTAAGGGGCGGCGCCTGCCATGCTGCGTCCCGCGCGCATTCGCCCGCCGTAACTTAGGCAGCGGCCCGTTGCGTAGAGGCTGTGCCCGCCACCTTGGGGCACATCACCGCATTGTTGTATGGATGGATGTAATCTGCCTTACTCTGTCAAATGAGTTGACCAGTTATAAATAAAGTTTTTTAAAAATAGCTTAAGTAGTTGGTCACATGTTTAAGCCTTTGTTGTGTTTGTAAAACAATGTGCTCTGCTCAGAACTCTGGGATACGGGATGCTTTGCATGGCCATGTTCTGCACATAAATCCCTGGTCACATAAAAGCCATCATTACACACTGAGTAAAGCATATTGGTAAAGGTTAGTATAAATATAACTCTTCTTTTATGATGCGTTTAAGACCACGATTCGAACGTGTGTTGCTATTTGTTGTCCTACGTCCAAGGCAAACGCGTTGCCCCTGAGTTATCCTCCTGACGTTAAGAATACGTTGTTTTCACAAGCCCTGGGGAAGTTTAAAATACGTGTACCCCAAGTTCCCTGTGCTGTATACACAGAAAAAGATGCGATGTGGCAGCTCCGTGGGATTGAGCGACTTCTTTGCGGTGACTTGGAAAACCTCCAACACTTGATTTTCTCCAGGATGATCAGAAACCTTTTGCAGAAGGAATCCGACCGTTCTGCCTCCTCTCCTGCCCAGAATGAGGCATTAGAAAGAAACGCATTGGATTTCAGCCTCTAACTTAAATAGAGGATCACGATGCTATTGTAATCCTTGATGATTGCTGCCGGGTCTGTAGCCCGGCAGCAGGTGTCTGGCCTTTCAGCTGTTGGCACCACTCATTTTTTTCCTGCCTGACACTACATTTTCCGGAACCCAGTGTTTCGACTCGGTCAAATCTGTTTCATTGCTTTGTGTCAAGAGGGTTTCCACGGGTGTGTTGAGGCTGACCGGCCTGTGCCACGTGACTAATTTGAATCCCTCATCATGTACAAAGCGTGCAATTATGAGGTCTTGACCCAGTAGGAAACACTGCTTACCCTGACATAAAGTTGGGAGTCGTATGCTTAGCAATTGAACAATGGCTTCCACTGCAACAAGAAGATTTCCTGCGCCCATGTGGTGTCAGAGCAGATCAAATACCACTGTGTAGAGGTTCATAGGTTCTATTGGAAGATCACTGACGTAGTGCCTATTTTTAGGCTTCCTGACATTGTTTTGTAAAACACGAGCCTGTTGAGGCGTTGATATGCGTTTGAGCATAGTATTTTGGCACATGTGTCAACATTTTGAAGGTGGAAGAGGAACCTGGCACCAGTGAACTTGCTGATCACATTGTCTTAGGCCTTTGCTGGCATTGGAAGGAAAGAGGATGGTTGGCCTTGCTCAATGACTCCTTGCTGGATCAAAGTAATGGTTGGCTTGCCCTTGCCATTCATTGACATTCCTGACTAGGTTATTTAAGGAACAACTTAGCTCTGAGCTGCTTGCTCCTATTGTCTATATTAGTATACATTCTTGGGTTGTTTGGCTGTGATTATCGTTCTCCTGCGATTTGGGATTTTCACCAAAAGGCTTCAAGACTGCGTCAGGATTCGTTTAGGAGCTGAAGGTCACCAGTAACCCATCACCCCTGCCTTTTGTGTGTTGCTTGAAGGAGACACAATCATCAAAGCTGCTTTTAAAAGAGGCCTGGAATTGGACAAGACTGCATTGCAGTATGAGGGATGGGGGGTGGGGGTAGGGGGAATTTTGACAAAGCCACGCTAATGGTGGTGTCAGCCAGCTTGCTTAGTTTACTTTTGGGGTTAGGGAAAGAGCAACTGCGGGTTTCCGTTTGTGCAGTTCGCAGGAGAGTAGGACTTCTGTCCTGCCCCAGATATGCAGCTGTATGGAGGCCCTTGTCAAGAGAACCTTTGAAGGAGAACAGTATTGAAACCCATATAGAGACATTGGAGTTCTTACTTAGATCTGAGTACATGGAGGGATGACACACACTGGGCACATTTGAAGAGGAAGAGTTAAAGCTAAGAGAGTTTGGGAACATTTCCACTTACTGTCTATAGTCGGGATACGCAATTTTTCATTTGAACAGCTGCCTGCAGGGGCCAGGCCTCAGATTAAGAATCCACATTAGAGGGGCAGGTGCAGCAAAGCTACCAATGCATCTGCCTTTCACACTGACTTCTCACCCCACCTTTGTAAGAGGTCTCTGGGAGAGTAGGAGGCACCGCTAGCATTCATTTTGCTGCACCCACCTCTCCTTTTGTTTCTAACTTTGGGGCGCTCACCCCTGCAGGCAGCCCCTTCACCACGTGCATCTCGTGTCTTGTGAAAGGGCATCCTGCATGGGTCAGCGCTAGTGGGGGTAGCCCCGGCTCAGGAGCACTTTTTGGACACTGCCAGAGCTGCGCCCTGGCTAGACCCAGCCCACTTAAAGCCCTGCATATAAGAAGGATAGTCCGTTCCTGTGTCACATCTCTTGATGAGGGGTATGTCGTGCATGAGAAATCTGAGCGCAGGGTCTTATTAAGGAAGACTAGGCCTTTGGAATAAAATGGTACAGGGGCAATGCCTTAGCGCAGAGGATCGAGTCTTGCGCTCGATGGACTCAACGGGCTGTATGTTACAAATCAAACCTCCCACCTGTCAGAATTGTCGCACTTATGTTATTATAAACAAAAACTCAGAACATAGTGGTGACACGTTAAACTTAAACTTTTAGGAGCACGAGACTTAACTTCCACGAGTAAGAAATGGAAAGGCGTGAAATGCTCATAGATTTTGATTTCTTAAATGATGGCATTTTCATTCACACACGTGCAAAGAAAAACGTCTTAAAGAAAAAATAAATAAAAGTGATGTGGTTACAATGTCTTTGCGGTGGGCTCTTGCCACACGTGCATCCAAGCGCAATTGCCAAAGTAAAGTGTTTTGCCCCCCCCCCAATTGCAGAGGGCAATGGGGTGGGTAAGGGCGAAGAGGTACCAGAAGGATGCTCATGCGTACTCCTTCAGATAAGGGTGGAAACATCTTTGGCTTTCTAGAATATTTTTTAGCAGTATCTGATATGAAAAGGACTTCTTGGTGAAAGGATATTTCCAAATGATCTGTTGGGACGCATTTAGCAGTCCTTTCTGGTGGGGTTGGAATTGGGGGAAGGTGTGTGTGCACTGAATGAGTTGGAACGTTTTCCAGCCCTGCATAGGAGGTTCTGCAGCTGCTGCACCTGCGCCATTTGCTGCACCTTGTCAGTGCTGCATCCAGGAGGGTGTCAGAGGAGCCCCGGTCGTGCTCATACGAAGTGACCTTCCCTGGTCTGCTTGCCCTTCTCCGGGAAGCCTCTCCCAGTGTCAGGGCAACTTCTAGGGCACAGTTAGCAGGTGCTGGGACCTGATGAAGAAGAGGTGCTGGACTAACAGGCGTTGTGTAGAAGTCTGCTGTGCGAACGTCCCTGCTTCATGTGTCATAAATACCGCGGGTGGCACGGTGACATGAACCCACGCCTTTTCATCCTTTCACTTCAGTGTTGCAGAGATGCTGGCCTGGCCAGAACTGATGACTGGAAGCGGTGGAGGAGCACGGAAGCCGGCAGGAATCTGCCATAGCGGGGAGATCCCCATTGTTCGCCCCCACCTCCTGTGGCCAGTATATCACACACAACTCATGAAATAACAACAGACAACTTTTTGTAAGGTTATTTGGAATATACAAGGTCACAGTTTATTTGGAGCAACATTAAATTGGGACGTCCCAGCCACACATTACATTACACTCAGGTGAGGGTGAACCGTGTCACCCTACCTGCTAAAGGCAAAAGCTGAACACGCTTCTGGTTACTACCAGGCAAACACTGGTTACTACCAGTGGGACACTTTGGAGCACTGACATGGAGGTTGTTGGCATAAAGCCCTAAAAGGGGAGTCAGTGCCCGTCGATGGATTTGGCTCAAGCCCGGCCAATCCTGAGCCACAGCCGCTGAACTGCAGTGTGAAAATCCCTCATTGGCTAGGACCGCCCCGATACTCCGCCACGCCTTGGGTGTGGCTTACGCTGCCACCAATGCCCCCATACCCTAGGACAATACTCACCATAGCAATTATCTGCAGCCAGCCCTTCTCAGTGCAACCTGTATTGCCGTCAAGAACACATTGTTGCCCTTGTCTGATAGGTGAACACCGTTAGCATGGAAATGGGAAGGTAGGGAGTTCAAGCAGCAATGCCTAACGTAACCCAAGCCTTCTGTCATTGTGAATTTCTCCACACTTCTATTGAGACGCTGCCTGGACTTTTCCATGCCTGTCAAGGAAATGGCATCCCTCCAGACCTGTCTTTGCACCACCTCAGACCAAAAAATGTCAGTGCCTGGTAACTCCTGGGCTGCTATGCGCAGGGCCACCTGAACCTGGGCCAGCAAGCGCCCCCGACCCAACTTGGCCAGATCAATGCCAGCCAAATGAATTACCATCATCCTTGGTGCCCACCTCCACCGAAGTTGCCAATGAATGGCGGGCAGCAGAGAGTGCCACCTCATTCCAGGTGTGCCCAACCATACCAACTTGGTCCCCTTAAATCCTAGGTTGGGGCCAACCGTCCATTGAAAGGCCCTCTTTTCCGCCAGTGTTATGAATGAGTGGCCGATCACCCATACTGCATCATCTGTAAAGGAAAAATTGAATGTCAAACGTCGGTAATACTATCTCTCCAATCCCCTTTGACCCAAAACCTTAGAACCTGGCCATGTGGGAGTGGGGGGGTTCACTGACAGTTTTCAGGGGATGTGCCCGACTGAGGGCGTACATAAAGCCGATAGCGGCCAGATTCCCAGCTGCCAACTTCATAATGGCCCGGGGAGACATGCCTTGCTGGAAAGCCGTGGTAGCCACAGCTATCCTAAAACTGTGGGTGGACCACCCCTCACCTTGAATGCCCAGCACCTCGAGGGACATTGCCAGCACCTTCCGGAATTGAAACACTGAAAGGGGGAACCGTCGGCATGAATTAACAGAGGGCCCGCCACCGAGGACCTGATCCCCCGGAAGAGCTTGAGGAGGCGAACGGGGCAGCTATCCTTGAGAGGAGACTTGTGGAATTCTATACTAAAACCTCTGCCTTGCTGGTCTATTTTGCTTTTCCTCAACTGGATCCTGAGCCCCTCGCCCATGCCCACACTGAACAGAAAGACATCACCCAATGCAATAGCCCTCCCTGACATGTCATTCTTGGATGCTGAAACCAGCTCACTGATCCTGAAAGCCCCGAAAAAAGCCCATGTGAATGCCAGCCTGAATAGGGATATTTCATGATCATTAAAACATACGCCTGACAAGGCAGAAAGTAACTTTAAGGGTAAGACAAAATCGATGGGCTTGCGCACGTCCTTTCTAATAGGCTCCGATCATGCTCAGCCCTTCAGCGTGGTGCGCACCAGGAACCCTTTTGTGGGATCCTTCTTACCTTCCAGTTTAAAATGAAAAGCTACTGCCGCCAGGTGAGATGCCACCCAGCTTTTTGATTTCCCTTCCCTGTGTGCCCAAAACACAAACGCCCGTACCTGTTCCTCAGCATCGCACTCCTTGCACATTAAAGCCACAGTTACACTCCTGAACTTACCATAATTCTGCTGGTACATACAACGGACGCCAGGTGTGAGCGAACACTCACTTAACTCACAGAGTGCCCTGTCCATGCTACCAGCTGCCACCACTCCTTCCGGAACTGCGCTCCCTCCAGCCTGGCCTCCGGGTGGGCCGTCCGAAACTTGGTCCACTGAAATTGAGAGAGCGTCAGCAGCCATATTTACAGCACCCGGCACATGCCGAGCCCTAAATTCAACATTACTGTAAAGGCAAATCTCTACCAATTTCCGGAACAGGCTCAGTATCGCCGGGCAAGATGCTGACTGTAAATTAATTGCCTGGACCACAGCCTTGTTGTCGTACCAAAAGTGCACTCTTTTGTTGGCAAACTTATTGGGCCACAACAACAGTGCGACCACAATGGGAAACATTTCCAAGACCATGATGTTTTTTGTCCTGCCTTTTTTGTGGCACTGTTGAGGCCATTGCTGGGCGCACCACTCAGGTCCTAGAATCATGCCAAAGCCCTCGCTACCTGCTGCATCAGAATACAGCTGTAATTCCTCGCTTGTCTCCCAAGGGGTCTGCCAAATCTGCACCCCATTGAAACTTTGCAGAAATTTGAGCCACATCCTTAAGTCTGCCTTTAGGGCCGCACTTCATCTGATATGATGTTGTTTTTGGACTACACCTGCAGTTGCCTTGGCTAGCCTGCGCGCAAAGACCCTGCGCACTGGGATCACTTTGGCTGCAAAATTAAGTTTCCCAAGGAGTTGCTGCATTTTTTCCAATGTGGTTCTGTCTTTTGCCAGATTATTCTCAATCTCTGCCACAATCCTTTGACATTATCGTCTGGCAACCTGCAAGTCCCTTCCACAGTATTGATCTCAATGCCTAGGAAAGTCAAGACCCTACATGGCCCCTCTGTCTTCTCTGGAGCCAAAGGAACCCCCATCTTCTTCATTAAAAACTGGAAGGAAGACATAGCATGCACGCAGTCACTGGAGCCATCCCTGCCTGATAACAGAAAGTCATCTAAATAATGTACAATGGCGCCTCATTGCTCTAACCTGCGCGCTGCCCACTCCAAAAAGGTGCTAAATGTCTCAAAATGGAACATGACACTGAGCAACCCATGGGGATACATTTTTTTTTTTATTTGCATTTGGTTCAAAATACATAACAATTCATGTAGAACCTTTACAAAATTTAAAATCTTACAGATAATCATTTAATCAATCATTGCAATTACAAAAATAGCTCTAATTCATTCTCAATGTGCTTACAAAAACTTGCCAATTCATATATTAAGGGTTTATGTAATCCCTGCATCATTCTGGACCACAAAACTTCAAGGCAGTCCTCAAATTCAATTTCCACAAATTTCCTCAATTTAAGTGTCCTTATGTTCTTAAAATGCGGACAATACAATATAAGGTGTTTCAACGTTTCGTAAGATTCATTACATTCAACAAATCGACATCCCACACAATTATTTGATTTATTCATTTCCCAGTTCTTAGTTCTTTCTCTTGTATGGTATAGATTTAGTCTAAAGCGAATATATACCTTTCGGATATTTTCACAGGGGAATAACAAGACATGATCATAACGTGGAATGCGCTGTTTAACATGTATACCGTATTCTTTATATAGCCCATAAGTCTTAATTAAATCAATTGTTATACACCAATCAATTTCAAAGAGTTTTTTCTTAGCAAAACCAGGACGATATTGTATATCCTCAACAGTTATATTTACATTGTCCAAGATTTGTTGCATTTTCAATTGATAATTAGAAAAGGATTTTGGAGTTTGAAAACCCAACATTTTGTTTAAGTCGATATACAATGAATTTATTGGAGGATAATGAATCTTAACGTAATTGGACAGCTGTCTCCATTTCCAACGAGATGATAGTGAAACCAGCCCCAATTCGTGTCGAATAATGGCATTTGGAATTGACATAGGGAGAAACATTGCAGATTTCAAAAGAGAGCCCTGTAAGCTATCAAGCGCGCTTGTCATGTTACATAGACAAATATCTAATGTATACAGGATGACACTTTCAATTTTTAATGTCATAAAATCTATTAGCGGGATTAAAGAGAATTTGCAATATTGGCTATAGATCCTTTTCATTTGAGATAATAGTGGTCGAGTTTTATTTCTAATGATAGTTGACCAAGCATTGATGGAGTTGAGGGCTGATATGTAATACCCCAGATAGATAGCATTATTCACACGACAAATTTGTGTATTCAATATTTGCCATCTAAAATTCGCTCTTTTTGATTTAACTCCAAAGGTCATAATGGCAGTTTTCGCTGGGTTAGGTGTCAAGTTATGAGCTTTTGCAAAAGTCTCAAATAATGAGAGTTTAGTTTGAAGTCCTACCGGGGTAGGGTCAAACAAGATGATATCGTCAGCGAAAGCAATCCATTTCAAATGAATACTCCCCACTTTGACAGAGAACAAATTCCCTTTTTCCCAGTTTTCACCCAGGTCAGATAGGTATAAATTAAATAAGGTAGCCGCCAGGTTACAACCCTGTTTCACACCAATTGTTGTGCATATGGGGCAGTGGTTCCACCTTCTCGCGAGATTCTTATTCTATACGAAGTATTTGTGTGCAACTTAATGATCCAATACATCAACACAGTTGGAATCCCTATCTTCATCATTTTCTTCCACAATAAATTGCGGACCACCGTGTCGAAAGCTGAACTCATATCGATCATTGCTATATAAACAGGATTAGAATTCCCTTACTTTTGCTCCAGCAATAACATGCAACATGATAAAAGCAAATAAGGTTGTACTCATGCACTTCCTAAATCCAGTTTGGTATTTCGAGTACATGTCATTCGCCCCAATTACTTTCTCCAATTCGTTTAAGAGAAGGATAGAAAAAATCTTAGCCCCAGTATCAATTAAAGATATTGGACGATAATTTTCTGGGAGAGATGGATCACCCTTTTTAAATATGGGTACTATATTAGCGGTTAGCCATGAGGGTGGAACCTCCCCGGACCTAATGATAGAGTCGACCTTACAGTTTATAATGCCAGCCCACAACACGGGATCCGCCTTATAAAGACATGGGGGAAGGCCATCAGGTCCTGCAGCTTTTGAATATGTCAACCTGGAAATTGCCCACATAATGTCAATACAATCCCACTTCAGCCTTGGGACATTAGAATATTCAAGAGAAACATCTGGGACAAAACGAAATTTGCAAGGCAGTTGGTATTTAACCTTTATAAATGTTTGCCATGTCTGCTCAGGAATACAGTTTAACGAGAACAATGCCACACATTTATTATCAGCTTTCAAGGTGCGCCAGATTACTCGTGTGTCATGAGCCAAAATGGCACGAATGAATGTGCAATTCGCATCGTTATATCTTGAAATACGAGCAGATCTCAGATTGTGTTTATAGGCTGATAATATTCTATTCCTCCTTGCCTTGCTATCTTCGATGCCCAAGTTGCTTTTCTTTAAATATCTCAGCGCCCTATTCTTCTCCCTTTTTAATAGTTTACATGTATGATCATATAAATGTGTATGTTGCACGTTACTTTGTATTTTGCCAAACCGCTCAAGTGCTGTGGCAACTATATCAGAATAATGCATACGCAATGTATATTCATAATTTCCCCCTGCTCGTCTAATCCTCTCAATCTCTGAGGAAATGTGTTTAACAACAAAGTTGCAGGTCCCTCGATTCCATCTGATGGAATGCAGAGGACGATCAATTTCAACCACTGTCAAGGTTATATTTGGCATAAGCGAATGACATTTTAGTTGAAAAAAAGTAGCAAGTTGTGCATGATCTCCTATCTCAATCTGTCCTATTACTAGGGGTGCCATATACATGATAAGATTATGAGATACAAATATATAATCTATCATTGAATGCATCGTTCCTCTTGCCCATGTCTTTCCTAGATTCATGTCATTTCTGACCATTAAATCCATATCCCACTCTGTGAGGAGTTCTCTAAATTTAACTCCTCTACTATGAGAAAGAGTGGACGATTTAAGTTTATGGGTTTCAGTCAAATCTCTACAGTCACAATTAAAGTCACCGCCTATAATGATTTCACAAGTCTGGTATCTACCAGATATATATAATAAGCATGCATCTAATTCGTCCAACATCTCGTCGACTGACAAGGCAGCTGGATTCCAGTATAGGGAAATTATCATGAGTGAGGAATATCTAAATGAGGGTATTGTAAGATGGATCCCCAGTATACTAGCAGATTCCCAAGCTAATTCCGCTTGAGCCTGCAAGGATATCTTAACTCCAACCAACAGACCCCCAGATGGACGTCCTAGCAGAGATCTCCTTGCAGGTGAAGTAAAAGTTAAGTACCCAGGAATCACGAATGGCTCAGTTTTCATTGTTTCTTGTACCATTATTATTGTTGGTTGGTCTACATAGGTTAAAGCAGAGTGCCACTTCATTAAGTTTACATGTCCGCAAGAATTCCAAGATATAATTTGCATACTCATATCATTGTATGGCTATTTAGCAGGCATAGATAATTTTGGACATAGGATTGCCGAAAGCATAGGTTCCAACCATGGTAGTCCTTTTGTGTTGGCTACAAATTTCAATATTTCCAACATTCCTCCATCCAGCCCTGCTTCAGATTGCGTACAAGGCCTACCTGCTCCTTCAATCTTTTCAATACCCTTGCCCGGTGTTTCTAGAAATATTAAAGCCTCCGACTCACAGTCAAACGTAAACAGCGTCAAACCCTCCTTTTTTATTTCCTTGCGATTAAACCAGATAAATTTCATTATAGCCTCAGAGGTAAGATAACAAATAGCCCTGTAATTATTTACACTTGCCAAAGAAACCCTTGTAATATCTTCAGATTTGATTATTCTCAATTGAGGTATTTTTGAGAATACAGAGAATGTATAGGATCGATTAATGCGATTATCCGCCAATATCCTTTCATCCCCCTCAAATCCAATAATGTACTGTGTTTCCAATTCACTTTGTTGTGGCCTAGTGGGAGGTGTGTTTTTTCCTGTATTTATTAATGTTACAGCCAATGGGGATGCCTTAGTAACCACACGGGGATTTGACTCAAGTGAAAATGTGCTCTTGCTATCAGATAAATCGTATTCCTTATTTGAGTTATTCATGTTAATTTGATTCTCAGATAAGGACCTTCTTAATGGAGGACCATGGATAGATATATGGCTCGGGGCAAAAAGGGTACCCACATTATTTACTTCATTTATTGATAAATTCCCAGGCTGGGTCATCAAAAGTACCTCAGCCATTTCCGCTTTTTTGCCTTGGCCATTTACCATCACTACATTTTTCTTTTTGTCCAATAAACAATTTTCAAGCCTTATTGAATCATCACATGTTACATTCATTTTATTACTATTTCTATTTCCTACTTCTAATTGTATTTCATTACTCAGTATGCATACATTATTTACATGTGTTCGATTGTTTGGAACATTAGTACATATCTCACTGTAGGATTTCCTCATAGGTATTTCTCGGGGGACTCTGATTCCTCCGTCCTGATGTTTTATTTGACTTTTCGACGTACAGCATCTGCCTACTATAGGGAAATATTCACTTAAGGTGGCTTTTGCCGAGTTTTGAATAATGAGATCTGTGTTAGACTTTTCTTTTTCCTTTTCCTGGGTTAAGTGGTCTTTTGGAATAATCGTGGCTATTTTTTGATGTAACACAGTTTTGGAAGTTAAGGTTCTCTGAGAGTTTAATTTTGCCAATTGTGTGGTACTAGTTTTTATCCTTCCCGTATTGGTGTGCACGTCTTCCTTCAATAGCGAAGAGGTGCCAAGGCCTCCACCTCCTTTTTCCACTCTTACTTCAGTTGCAGGTGTGAGGGCACCATTACTCTCTTTGGACAACTGGTCCAAGTCAATGTGCTCCTCATCTGCAATTTCTAGGATAGAAGTTGATTTTATGACCTTCGCCTCCCTCCTTCTTTTCGCAAGTCTTTTCACAGCACGCATATGTATCCTTTTAGCCCAGCGAGACATAAAGGTTGGGGTTACTTTGGTGTGAATATTTTCAATCTCTGCCTTTTTTTGTTTTTCAATTTCATCCAACAAGACAGAAGGGCTATCTGGCAGATCTAAAATCGGAACTTTGGCAATAGGACTATGCAGCATATCAAAAGGCTGTGCTTTATTAAATAGTTGTGAAACTATTGTATCATTTAATGCGATTAACGATGCTTTAATCACACTCAGATCATTCTCACAATTGCACTTCAGCGGCTCGGATGATACCCCATGTGATTGTCCAGAATTATTACATTCCAGGTGCACAGGTAGCGAACATTGCGTACTTTTCTCATGACACTCATTTGTAGCCTCTCTTGATCTTTGGCCACCTATTTCATTTTGCAAAGATCTCAGGGTATCAATTGCGGTTATAAAGCCCTCAATTGTATCCATCTTGGAACAGAGATAATGCATAATTGCCTTTAATTCCTTTAATTCCAAGCGGGTAAGTTCGTGGCCCTTGTCGAGAAGATCTAATATTTTTGTGATCACTGGAAGGGGGCTAGGAGATTGATATTCAACACTACCCCTATCAGATATGTTACCCTCAGGATCATCATTTATGGACCTTCTTTGATCTTTGATTTGCTCAGGAAAGTACAATAAAGCATGCGAAACCCCTTCAGAGCCTCCTTTGCCTATTATTTCATTGTGAGTTTTCATGATGTCCTTTCTGCAAGTTGGTTTAAAAATCCCCTTGTTAGTTGATCTATGAACCAGTGGGGTCATCATATCAATGGATTGATTAACCTGTTCATCTAATTCAGCCATTTTCCTCATAGTTATCCTAAACGGGTCTTCATTAAAAGTGCAAGGTAGCAGTGGGGTTATGCAACTCCCCAAACTCACCCTGGCATCATTATTTACTTCCTCTTTTATGGAATTGTGCAAAGAGGCAGTTGGGTCGGCATGAACCTGAGCCAAATAAGTAGTTTGTGTTGGAGTATCAGTACGATTCAAATTATCGTCTTTAGCTACCTCAGCTAAAGTGTTATTATCAAATAGCTCATTATCAAGAATACTCCTTTTGTGACCTAGGAGTCATTATTAGTTTCAGTACAAGCTTTCAATATTGCCTCAGTGCACCGCCCGCTACGCAATCCATTAGCCATAGTTAAAATGCAAGATATAGCTTGTGTGCAATGTATTAATGAAGAGACAGAGTTCTCAGCCTGCTAGATAAATGTCAGGATAAAACAATGGTGGATCGAGACTAATCTAGCTTTACACCCAAAATCTAATAAAATTCGAATTAGCACAATATGAGGTGACAAGCACCTAGCACTTTATGATAAAATGTCAGCAATTAGAATAGAGCCTCGCCCTCACTCACCAGCGCATATAATAAAATCATAGGATCTTCGTGTTCTAGCATTATATAATTGGGTTCACTACTTTCAGCACGAACCTGAGCGTGAACACTGTTAGAAATAGAGCCTCAGGGATCAAAGTGACTAATCACAGCAGTCTCCCTTCTGAATGTGCCGCTAAACAGCCGCACAACAGCCAGCAGGCTTGTCCCCGTCGGGCTTTACGCCGCAAGGGTGAACGGCGGAGCGTTTTCAGCTGGAAAAAAGTCACGTGATAAGTCACGTCAAGGGCACAAGCCCCGCCTCCTCAGCGCTGCAGTCGATCTCCTGCAAGAGCCTCTGCCTTGGCTCGCAGTGCAGGTTTGAGCAGCACAAAAGCACTCGTTCAGTGCAAGCAATTAGTTCTGGATCCAGACAGTAATGCGCCGCTCGGACGAACGGCGGAGCGTTTTCAGCTGGAAAAAAGTCACGTGATAAGTCACGTCAAGGGCACAAGCCCCGCCTCCTCAGCGCTGCAGTCGATCTCCTGCAAGAGTCTCTGCCTTGGCTCGCAGTGCAGGTTTGAGCAGCACAAAAGCACTCGTTCAGTGCAAGCAATTAGTTCTGGATCCAGACAGTAATGCACCGCCGATACATTTATCAACATAAAAACGACCTTTCCATTGAAAACCGAGTAAGTGGAAGCTGACCGGGTTCACCGGCAATAAGCGGAATGCAGACTCAATATCTACCTTTGCCAGCAAAGCCCTACTTCCCATGCCCGCTACTACAACCATGGCCTGATCAAAAGAGGCATAATGTACAGAACATTTTTCTGGGTTCAACCAATCATTCACCGACTCTCCCTTTGGGTAGGATAAATGGTGAATAAGCCTGAACTTACCGGGCTCTTTCTTTGGAACTATGCCTAGTGGAGACATGATAAAGTTGGAGAGGGTGGGTTTGGAAAGGGGCTGGAGATTCTGCCTAATTCCAGTTCCTTATTTATCTTTTCCCGAACCTCGGCAGGCTGATTCATTGCCGAGGGTAGATTCTTTGCTAATCGGCAGGTCAGTGGGTCCTCATAAGGAATGCAGAGCCCTTCCGTAAAACCCTGGAAAAGCAAATCTCTTTCATGTCGCTTGTGATCATTATTCAGATGCTCCACTAAACTAGGCAGATTAACCGGAGAGGGTCCCTTGGTCTGTAAATCATTGCTGTGCCTCCTTGGATTGGTGACCAGTGGAGGTAATTCAGCATGTGGCCAATTAGTGTACTTTCCGCTGGCCCCTGCCCCCAGAAGCACCTTCTCGCTTAATGCTCTTGACCAGTGGATGCCCTCCCCCACACTTTTCGCATTCATGGCTGTACTTGCACTTGGCGCCCCAAGTGCAGTTCCTTTTGTTGAAGTACCGGCATGTGTTGCTGCCTGCCTTCCGGCCCTCATGCGCTCCGGTCGTGTTGGAGCTGGCAACTCTGAAATCATGAACCCCCCGTTATGAAAGGGGCGACCCTTACCTACCTGGTCTTTTTTACCGTACCAATTTTTCTTGCCTCCTTTGTACAAATCGGCACAAACCACACTGGTCCTCTGCTTTCCTCCCATATAAGTGACCCACCCCTCCATCTCTTTTTGGTCCCAGGTCATTTCCGGGCAATCCGCGATCATTTTTCTGAAATGCCTATCATAATCAAGCCAACCTATCGACCCAAATTGTTTGTCCTCTGCCACAATTGTCTCCCTATAGTTTACCAAACCTGGCCCGTGTTCAGGGTTCTTCTCCATCAATATCACGGTCATTATAGCAAACGCTTTTTCCCAATTAGCAATGTTCTCTTCTGGGTGATATTTTTTCTGCCTCTTATTGTTTTCCTCTGCGCTTAGTGTTAAGTTAGGGCCGGCATCCTCTACAGCCAACAGGATAAATATGTCAAATTACTCTCTTGACCATACCCGCTCTTTCATGTCCCGGGGGATGTGCCAAGCTAATGAGGACCTGCCAGACATCAGGGAGGCGACTGTTACTGCAGGCTGATTTGTTTCTGAAGCGGGCGGGGGCAGGATGGGGGCAGCTCCCAAGGCACTGCTGCTCTGAACAACCGTGGCCGCAGTGGGGGTAGGTGCAGGAGAAGGGGAACCACTGATTACACTGCTTGGTGCTGGACCCTCCCAAATGCTCCTTGCCACAGTCTGGTTATCCAACCTTATGGGTAAGCCCCCACCCCCCGACCATCAACAACATTTCCTCCAAAATCAGACCAAATCTTTCATTGCCCAGTATGCCCCCTCCTGGAGGTACCACAGATTGGCTAGCAATTGGAACTTGCACCAGTGTTGGTGCCGGAGCCACCGTTGGCACGCCATTCCCTACTAGAGAACCCGGCATTGCATTGGTCTGTGCAGCTAATGCCAGCACCCCATCTTGGGCCAGCTCGCCCGCCACTGGTGGCCACCACAGAGGATGAGCAAATCTGCGCATTTACTACCAAGGGCTGGGTGAGCGGGTGCTGTTTGCCCTTTAAAAGCTTCTTAGCCCAGCCTTTCCCTTCACTGAACATGTATTCCTGGAACAAGGCCCAAAGTGTTCCTTCATCCTCATCCTCGCTTGAACCTCGTCAATGGTGTGGAACAGGTCCTGTGATCCCTCCACAGACATATTGTCCTAAAGATGGGGCGAAAAACTGAAAATTAATACCAAGCGGGTTTTCCGGTTAACAAATGGGGCTATTGGTCCTCTAAACCCTGACCAGTTGTCAGGTAAACTATCTAAACATTTATTGGGACAAACATTGGCCTGTACGCCTTACCAACTTTCTTCGTTTTGCGGGAAGGATTACACTCCGTGCTTATGGCTTTGCTCACTATGAGGCCTGTATTTAAGTACAGAAAAAATGTGTATTAAATCAATTTGTATTTAGTACCTTGCATTGCCCAATGCCTGTGACAAACAGATAAGTCCCTTTTGCTTGGATCTCACCACTTTGGGGCCAAAAAGCGCCCTACGATCCATTGAACTGTGGCCCACCCGCATATTTTTTACAACGCCTACAGAATTTTGAAGTCGGAGTTTTGGCTCCCACCCCCAGCCTTTCAGATACAAGCCAGCACCCTACTGACTGTGCCACAGAGACTGACATTCAAAATGGACATAAGGGTGAGTCATTGCTTTCCCCAAGAGCGCTGTTTGCATGTTACCCCTGGCCTGCAAGCTGATCTGTGTCAAGTTCCTAATCTGCTGCCAATAGCTCGTATTCTCAAAATATGCATCCCCATTTGCTGGAAGGATGTAGTTGCTGGGTAAATTGTTGCATAATCGGTTGACATAGCAAGCATCCCTCCTTGTGAGCAAGACAAGACAAATCAAGACGGGCGAAGAGCATGGCCCTCAATTCTCCCCTGGCTGCACTAAACCTCGGTAACGGAACGGTTTACATATCACAAACACGCTACCAGTGGGACAACAGAGTAACCCTTTCTCGCCTAACCACTTGATCACCCCGACAGTCACACCATCATTCCACCTGCCTGTGTCAAATACCGACCTGCTTTGCAAAGAAAGCATTGTTCGTCCGAGAAAAAATGCCACCAACAAACGTTACACCAGACCAATACAAAAATTCATGTACTGTGTGGCAACAAACAGCTGCCAATGCGCCGACCTGAGGCACCTGCAGGATCCATTGTGATGCGTCCCCCGAAGGAAACGCACACCTAGAAAAATGCGAGTTTGCAACCTAAAATTGGCCTAAATCCGAACAATACTCTGCAAACATGACCGTTGTTAGTAACGGTGGCGACGGCAGAAAACAGAACATAAAACATTATGTTCTTTTGGGGTGCGGCGGCCCTGGAAGCACGTGGAACGCAATCCCCAAAAAACAGACACTGCAATGGCCTATTTTACCAATCCACCGTATGGCGCGGAGTCCATGCAAGCGGTTAAGGCCTTTACCAGATGAGGTCAACAACATTGGAGCTTTTCAAATTTCGTATGTAAGCATTTTTCTGCTGGTACGGTGGCCAGCAGGCAACAAAAGCATTGCTCCATGCAGTCACATAAGATAAACCCCCAGAAAAAGCGGCCGCTACAGAGATTGAACCCACAACCTTGCAGTTATTAGCATCACCGCCTAGCCCGTTGCACCACCCTAAAGGCACGATCATAAAACTTGGCGCGGCGCCAAGGCAACGTTCATAAACATGCACACGATTTAATGGAAACGCATGTAAAAACCTCTGACACTTTTACCCCGTGATCAAATAAGTAGCACGGCGGCCAGCATAGCTCTCAACTCACACGCTTTTGGCGGGTGTCACCCGCCTTGTAAAGGGCTGACTCACCCGCCAAGCCTCCTGCACGCCCATACATTCCAATGGGCGTCTCACCCGCCAAAAACAAAATCGGGTGATTTCACCCGCCTTTGCAACACAAATGGTTGAGAGCTATGGCGGCCAGGCAACAATGCTAACATATGCAAACTAACTTACACCGCTGCAGTTGTCACGTGGCGCGGCAGCCAGGCGACGGTCATAAATAAAGCAAACTCAACGCGGCCATCCGTTGTAAGTGGCGCGGTGGCCACGAAAACTGTTCAAAATGTACCAAACCATCCGACAAGATGACAATGTTACCGTGGCACGAGGCCATGCAAAATATTTGAATGAAAACATGTAAGAACCTCGTACCCGACAAGAATGTGCCGTGGCAGGCGACAACAGCAAGCATAGATTATATAATCCCCAATCATGGGTAACATTTTTGGGCCACTTCAGCTAGCACGGCGGCCAGCGAGCGGCAACCCCTGCATCCCCCCGATAGCCAGGCGCTGGTGTGCGCCCAATACTTACCTATCCAAGCCGACGGCTGAAGAAAGAGACCGATGAGATAAACTGGAACACTGAAGCGATGGGGATCAAAAAGGGCGGGTGCTGCTGGACAAAGAGACTGATTGCCCGAAGCTCCTGTCTTATATGCGTCCCCGAGAACTCAGCCGGAAGTCAGGCCCTGGGGAACACCTCTTCCGCCACCACTGGGGAGGAAGAGTAGAGGCTGGCCACACCCCCGGAAGGGGGTCGCCAGAGGGGACAGCCCGCTCTGTGGGCTGTCCCTCTAGCGCCCCCTGTGGGGGCTGGTCCGCCTCTGAACGAGGAACAGAGATAGAAGAGAAAGCCAGAGAAAGAAATAGAGTGGGGCACAGGAAAGACAGACACACAAGAAGTGAATGCGTAGTAGGATGGAACAAAGAGATTAAGATGCTGACGGAATAATGTGAGGGAAAAGGAGAAAGAGAAAAAGAAATGGGGTGAGTGGAGAGAAGAAAGACACAGAAAGAAATCGAGCAAGGAAAGGGGTGAGGCGAAGAATAAAGGAGAAAAAAGGAAGACAGAAAATGAACAGAGGTGAGGGAAAGGAAATAAAAACAAAAATAAAGACACTGAGAAAGAAAAGGGGTGAGGGGAAGGAAAACATTGAAAAATAAAGAAATCCAGAAAGAAAAGGGGTCAGGGGAAGGAAAGGAAGCCATAAAGAAAGAAATCGATGATGAAAAGGGGTGAGAGGAAGGAACGAAAGAAAGAAATAAAAGGGGTGGGGGAAGGAAAACCTCAAAAAAGAAAGAAATCGAGAAAGAAAAGGGGTCAGGGGAAGGAAAGGAAGCCATAAAGAAAGAAATCGATGATGAAAAGGGGTGAGAGGAAGGAACGAAAGAAAGAAATAAAAGGGGCGAGGGGAAGGAAGAAAGGAGAATATTTAAGTGGTAAAGAAAAGGGATGAGGGGGGTGGAAAAAAGCCAAAAAGAAAGAAATCGAGAAAGAAAAGGAGTGAGGGGAAGTAACAAAAGCCAAAAAGAAAGAAATCAAACAAGAAAAAGGGTGAGGGGAAGGATCAAAAGATAAAATGAAAGAAATCGAAAAAGAAAAGGGTTGAGGGGAATGAAAAAAGACTAAAAAGAAATCGAGAAAGAAAAGGGGTAAGGCGACGGAACAAAAGACAAAAAGAAAACATTGAGAACGAAAGGGGCGAGGGGAAGGAAAAATACAAAAACCGTTAAAGAGATCAATAAAAGGTGAGGGGAAGGAAGAAGAGAAAAAAGAAAGAAATCGATAAAGAAAAGGGCTGAGGGGAAGGAACAAAAGATCAAAAGAAAACATTGAGAACGAAAAGGGGGGAGGAAGAAAAGAGAAAAAGAAAGTGAGAAAGAAAAAGGATGAGGGGAAGTAAAAAAGACAGAAATAAATACACCGGGAAAGAAAAGGGGTAAGGAGAAGGGGAACAAATACCAAAAGAAAATCGAGAAAGACAAGGGGTGAGGGGAAGAATGAAAGAGATAGTAGGAAGGCATCCACAAAGAAAAGGGGTGGGGGCAGGAAGACCGAGATAGCAAAAAGCTGGGTAAGAAAAGAGACCCTAGACAGAGAAAAAAAAATGTTTGTTAAAAGACGAAGGACAAAGGTCACATGTGTAACATTTCACTGCCCAGTCTCCTGCCTACAACTGCTCATGGTGTACTTCTGAGAAGAGGAACGCTACGGCTGCCTGTGCTCCACTTGCTATGTGTAACTACTTGTTCTGTTTGTGTGTGAGGGCCGCTTGCCCTACTGCCGCCCCTGCATTACCTGTTCAGAATGTTGCTTCACTTCTGGCAGACCTGTGCAAACGTCCCAGCACTGCACTGGTATTAGCGGCCTCCTGGGGGGGCTATGCACTGAAACAGCGGAGGAGTCCGCAGGTCCGTTTTGAGGTGCATTGGTAAGGATGCTCTCTTTATCAATTCTTTGACATCGTCAGATGGACCTCCACGAAAGCGCAGGGTTCATTCTCGATGGTTCTGTTGACGCAGGCACTAGTCAGTCTATGGCAGGGGACGTCTATAGCAATTATGGACACGAGGTCTGTCTGTGCTAAGGCTCACGGCCTGGAACATTGCAAGGTTATCCCAGACTCCCCCTGTACTCTCTCTCCCCTTCCAGCCGCAGGGGAAGGAAGAAAGAGCGCCATCTAGCGTTAAATGGGCAGTGGTCATCTTGCTCCCATGGGCATACCCCCCCTGTAAGGTCATCATGCGATTTTCGGACAGACCCCAGTGGTAGCCAGTGCATTTTTTTAATTGGAGGGGCGTACATGTTGTCCATGAATATACAGCAGCGTGACCATGCGTAGCGGGGGAGCTCGGACCAATCAAGGACTGTTGACGAGAGATTTCCGTAAAAAAGGAAAGGGGAACTTTACCCCACATTTCACCTTCTGTGAAAAATGGGGTTATAAGCCACACAGTTTACAATCGACTTTGTAGGGAACATCATAAAAATACAATCCATGCAAGTTACCAGCAGTGCACATGAGTATTTCCCAACCCCATTTTCATGTGCCAGAATAACAAAAAAAAAACATGTGTATGCTGACTGTGCCTGTTGTATCGTGCTTGCTGTGTATGCATGAGCTGGGAGAATGTTGATGTGTCACAGTGGAATGATTGGGAGGTAGTGTTTGTTAAGGTTCCAGCTTTAGTCAGTTGGGACAAGTCAGCCTGGGTGATAGGACCCAGTGGTTCGCTCTGTACCATCTTAAAAAGACTAACAATAAAGCTTATGTGAAGGAGTGTTCCAGAAGCAGCTTTATTACAGTGCCCATACATTTGCCTTCATAACGGACAAGTGGCAAACAAATCGGGTTGGCACAGTGAAACGAGCAGCAACATTTTTTTTTCCACATGTGCATGCACAAGTCAAACAAACGAAATGAACAGCCGGGTTTTATCACCGCCTTAGCTTTTGTCCAATATGTGATAACTTGGTTGCAAACTATCTCTGAAACCGTGTGTGATACATGAGTGTGGAAAATGGTTCTCATGATTTAGTTGCACTTTGGAGCTGCTGGCCTCAAGGACTGAAATACAACCCACTGTTTTCCGCCGCCCTGTATTTAAGCAACAGGTGTTAAAAATTAATAATTAATTCCTATCTTTGAGAAGAAAGAAAACCTCATAATTGTCTATAAAAGTTCAAACTGAATTTGCGGCAGAGAGTTTGCTAAAACTTGATTTTGACTTAACACACCCTGCATTTATTTAATATATACACAGTGGTGGAAATGGAAAACATTGAAAGGGGGGTCCCCGCAAAGGCCGCGATGGGGGTGGAGTTTGGAGGTAGGAGCGAAGTGCCAAGGGGGCGGAGTTCCGAGGAGGTGGGGCTGGCAGTTGGATTCCACTCAAAGGAAATGTTCAAAATAATATTTTTAAAAAATGGTGCAATTTCGTTCATGCTGCTTCTTTCCAAACTCCACAATGTACATCAGTTCCACTTTAAAGCACTTCCATGCCAGTGGTGCACTCTAAACACTGGCGGTAATGCAGTGCTTTTTAGTACATTAAGGGGTCCATAGATAAGCTCTACAGTAGAAGGCTACCAGGGTAGCTCAGCAGGTTGAGAGACCGTTGCTGAGATGTTATGTATTCAAAACTGGTTGTTAATCGTATGACTTTTTACAATTCCTTATAAAAAAAACAAGTGCTATGAAATGTGTTTGTCCAGGGGATGGGTTGGCCTTGTCGCTTGCTTATATTCAAGGCGCAGGTGGGGGTATTTCTGCCCCTGTAGTGAAAAGTTGACACCCATGAACTCGCAGTTCAATTTCCTAAAAACTCCTGTCAGCACAACAGAAGCATTTATTTGTGATTAACCAGTTTGACAAGCATATAACATCTTTATAAATAAAACGTGTGATAAAACACTAAAGGGCACACAAATTACAGAATATGTGTGGTAGTCCAACAAAAAAAACATTTCAAAGAAAACTAGAGAATGCAAGCAGCATTTTTTCAGTTTGGAGATTACTTTTGTTTTTCTATGGAAGTGTGACATGCACATTTGGAAAACAATGGTGTGCCCTGCATGTAGAAAGCCTGCTTTCAACAGTGATGCCCCTCCTAGTTATATTCATAGCCCATTGCTTCCTGTGGTGTCCCTTTCAGGCCAGAAGAAAGAAAACGGGCTGGGCCTACAGGCGCTGCAGATGGGCGAATGACCGCTCGGAAAAGGAGGACAGAGCAGATTAGATCACCGAGCCCCTGGCTTCCCTCAGCAAACTGCGGGCTCGGTATAGCCCCATCAGGGCTGAGGCAGGCCCGGTCCCAAGATCCAACTGCGGGCTCGGTATAGCCCCATCAGGGCTGAGGCATGCCAGGTCCCGAGATCCAGCTGGTGGCTCGGTATAGCCCCGTCAGGGCTGAGGCAGGCCCGGTCCCGAGATCCAACTGGGGGCTTGGTATAGACCCGTCAGGGCTGAGGCAGGCCCGGTCCCGAGATCCAACTGGGGGCTCGGTATAGCCCCGTCAGGGCTGAGGCAGGCCCGGTCCCGAGATCCAGCTGGGGGCTCGGTATAGCCCCGTCAGGGCTGAGGCAGGCCCGGTCCCAAGATCCAGCTGGGGGCTCGGTATAGCCACGTCAGGGCTGAGGCAGGCCCGGTCCCAAGATCCAACTGGGGGCTCGGTATATCCCTGTCAGGGCTGAGGCAGGCCCGGTCCCAAGATCCAACTGGGGACTCGGTATATCCCCGTCAGGGCTGAGGCAGGCCCGGTCCCAAGATCCGGTCAGACATGTGATGCCGGATCTCAGAGCCGGCCCATTGGTCAGTGCTGTATATACAGTGTTCTGAGGTGCACGGCGCTACCTACTTTCTCTCCAGAAGACTCTTACAGAGAGAGCTATGCCCTGCCAAGTTTTTCAGGTGCCCAATGCCCTTAACATACCAATTACAATGCCGTCAGCTCCCAGCCTTTATCCATGAGGGGTGTGGAGGTGCTGTGGACTGGCAACAGTGACCTGTTAGCTAAAAGGAGGGTGTGATAAGAATGTGCAGGTCATGGGCGTAATTTTAGGGGGACGAGGGTGTTTGTCCCCCCCAACTTTCATTGCACACTATTTTGTCCCCATTCATTTGAATGGGACACCTTTTCTTCAGAGGCCATGTCCCCCCAACATTTTCAGCAAAGTTTCTCCACTGGTGCAGGTCCCTACCCTCTGCTTGGATACGAGGGCATGGTCCCAGCAAAAGGCTACATCATCGCTTTGGGTGCCTCTTTTGACGCATCATACCATAGGCATGTAAATACGTGGCTCATGCTTCCGCTTCCAGCACCAGCATGGAGCCTGTACGAGAGTCTGGCATAACAGGAAACAGAGCAGTCCACGTCGAAGCTTGGGATCAAGCCCCACGCTCCTGCAGTCTAAAGGAAATGGGGAGCAGTTTTGATAGCTCTGACACAAAGCTCTCATACTGCAGAGCAGAGCTCCATGGGGGCTAGAGAAAGAGCGGGAGGTCCATCTGAATTCAAAATGGCTTACAGACACCCCAGGAGCGATAGGGAACCAACAGCTCCAGGTAATCCCAGTTAACAAAAGCACATAGAATATTAGGCATTGGGGAGGTCTGGAGCAAAGAGGGAGCTGCATGCTGAGTCACTGGAGGAATAGCATGTGCTAAATTACGTGTTGGCAGAGTGAGCTGGGTGCTATATCCTCGAAAACATACAAAGCGGTGTGCTCCAGGCACTGACGGCACAGTGTAATCTGCAAAGCAAGCTGGTCGCTATATCCCTGAGGACACTGTGCAAGCTGCATAGCACACTGGACTTGATTTCTGGAGGCACATTTATTTATTATTTATTTACTTATTTATAATGCGCCGAAAGCCCACAGGCATCGGGGGGGTATGGGGGGCAACACATACGCAAGAGACGAAACCATCGAAGACCGGATAGCGAGCAATAGGAATTAGCCGAGGAAAAGTGTGATTTCTTCAAAAGCAAAGTTTTTAGGGCTTTCCTGAAAGTTATTGGATTGTTATCCCTTGTGGCTGTGGAAGGACGGGAGTTGCGAAATGTAGCTGTTTTTTCTGGGAAGCATCTTCCCATGCCGTTTTCCCATTTGTATTCTGGGCATCTGATCTGCCATTTGTCTGCCGACAGTAATGCTCTGGTGGGACAGTACTGTGGTATCATGTTTTTCAGCTAAGGTGGCGCGGCTCCACTCCATGTACACATTTGTGGACGATGGACCCCACTTTGAAAGCACTGCGTTCTTGTATGGGTAGCCAGTGTAGGTTCATTCTGTGTGATGAAATGTGCTCTTGTCTTGTGAATTTATTGACAATGCGTACTGCATTGTTTTGGAGTACCTGACATTTCCTTACATTGTTGGTTGAGGCACCTATCAGCAAAGAGTTGCAATAATCCAACCTAGATAAGACAGTGGCTTGGGCAATAGATGGAGAGAGTAGTTGCAGCTTTTTATCATCTGATTGGCATATGCATCAGAGTTAAGGGAGGCCTCCAAATGAACACCCAGAGTCTTCTCCTTACTAAGATCCGGGATGCAGCTTGTGCCTATACTTTGGCCAGTGCAGCAGTTGAGCCAAAGATCATCAACTCTGTCTTATTGCCTTTAATGCATAAAAAGTTGGATGACATCCAATCTTCAATTATGTGATATATGGTTTAGAGGGCTGCGGAGTCGGTAGCATAAACTCCTGTAGTTTCTATGACTAGCTGGGTGTCGTCAGCATAGTTGGTAAAAAAACACCCAAGCTGTCTAGGAGGGAGCAGAGGGGCCTGATATACAGATTAAAAAGTAGAGGAGACAAGCTTACCCCCTGCGGGACGCCGCACCAGATCGGCGCTGTAGGTGAGTGGGCCTGCCCCCATTGTGTTCTTGACTCACGACTGGATAGAAATGAGAGGAACCCATCCACTTCTTTGTCTGAGCAGTGGCCCAGATGGCCTAGTATTTGTTTACGAATGCCATGGTCCACCAGATCAAAAGCCGCGGATAAATCCAGCAGGGCCATGATACCCACTTTTCCCTCTTCTGTAATTTGTAGCATGTGTCCACTAAGGCAGTTTCATTGCAATAGTTGGGTCGAAAACCTGATATGTTGAGATGTAGAATGCTATTAGCTTCAACGAAGCACTGGAACTGCATGTATGCTTCTTAATACAAGACATTAAGAAGGAAGTTGCAGTTGGTGATTGGCCTGAGGTTATTGGGGTCTTTAGGGTCTAAATTGTGTTTTTTCGGCAGTGGTGTGACTGCAACTGTTTTAATAGACTTGGGTACCCTTCCTTCCCTGAAGGAAGCATTTACGAACCTAGTAAGAAAAGGAGCAGTGACTTCCTTATGTTTCAGAAAGATTTCTGATGGAATAATGTTTTCTGAATATGCTGTGGGTCTCACGGACTTAGGGATATTTTCCATATTGCATGTATCATTTTCACAAAGTGAGAAGGAGGGCTGGCTTGGCAGTTTGTTATCTTTATATAAGGAGGTGTTAAGAATATTGGCCCTGGACTGTATTTTGTCCACAATTTAATTTTCTTTCTTGCCTTGATGATTTTCTCCGCAAAGGCAGCCTGCACTGTCGGTGTATCTCAGGGAGTGGGCAGAAAAGGAATTTGGAGGGCGTTTCATTTCTCCAGTAGTTTTAGAGTTTCGAAAAGTTTTCTGGAGCTATTGGCGCCCTGTTCGATTTCTAAATTCTAGAAATTCCTCTTACTCTCCACCACTTTGTTTTTATAGGTTTTGTTGGCCTGTTTCCAGGCATCTTTATTTTCTTTTGATTGGTGTTTTAACCAGATGGATTGTAGACTACACTTCTCTTTCTTTAGTGCACCCAGTTCAAGACTGAACCATTTTTGGTGACCAGGATTGTTTCCGACAAGTCTGCCTTCAAGAGGTGCAACCTTATCAAGCAAAATGCTTAACCTTTTTTGATATTGGTTCGCAAGGTGTTCAGCTGAGTCGGTGTTAGAGGTTTCGTTCATAAATAGATTGAGGCAAGACGAGAGATCAATATGGTCTAACTTCTTAAGGTTCCTACTGATAACCCATTTGTCTGAGTTTATTTAGTATGCACAATCGGAAGCTGAATATTTAGATCGATAGTATGATGATCGGACCAAATGCATGGCGGTGTTGGATCGATCTGGGCAGTTAGGTTTCTGGTACACACCCAATCTAAGATGTGGTTTTTGTCAGTGGTGGGTGCATCATTGAGAACTTTGAGGTTTGTGTTATTTAAAGCTCTCTCAAGTTGCCTCTTTATCGGACTTGCCCCCCTTCCAACGATTGAAATCCACAAGGAAAAGAGTGGCACGGTTGGTGCCTTCTAGGGAATTCAGGATGTGTATTATTTCCTGATTGCAATTAAGGATTGTAGTTGATGGCCTATAGATAATGATAATGTTTATACAACTATTAGGATTAGTGGTAATTTTAGCAAGCAGAATGTCACAATCCTGACAAGCAACAGGGGACGCAAACAAGCCTAACTTGGTTTATGCTATTATTACCACCCCACCTCCTACTCTAGATTCCCTATTTTTACAGAGCATAGAGTACCCTATGGGTACCGCTAGACTGATGGCAGGTCCACTGTTGTCTTTCATCCAAGTTTCGGTTAAACACAGAATGTCTAGGTTTCAGTCAACAATCATTTCATGTATATTGGTTGTGTGGATGTCTAGGGATCTGGTATTAAGGAGAGCTATTTTGAAGGAAACTCCTGACATATTTTTGTGTGGGAGTGGCCCCTGATAGCTGCTTTATGTAGCTGAGGATTATCTATCATTGTTTTGGTACATCCTGGTGACACATTTGATTCATGCGCAGGGAACAAGATACCAGGATTGCTTCTCTAAATTGAGTACTTTCCTTTTGTCCAAACGCAGTGGGGCGGGAATTTCAACTACGTCACAGGATGCACCATTTGTGTATGCCAATGTAGGGGACATTGATCACTGGAGATGACAACATGAGTATTCCCAGGATCTATGGCAGGGTCAGTGTGAGTGTTAACATTTATGTTAGCAATTGCATTCTGTGGATTATCCTTGACGTCCATTCTAGTAAGTTTCAGTCTTTTAATAAGTGCGATACGACTAGCTCGGATAGTAGCCAGTGATAGTGATTCACCCGCAATATAAGCCATTTTACAACTAAAAGTTGTAAGCTGCTACACGCGCTTCATGGGGTTTAGTAAAAAGTTAGGTTTTACTGGGATTGGTGATAGTAGCGAGGCACAGAGACGCCGAGAGTGTCGATGACTGGCAAAGAGCAGCTGGTCACTGAAGCGCTGGCTCTGAAGCACCTGATGTTTCTTCACAGGGGATTATGGGGATTGTAGTTCCCACACGGAGCTCAGCTCCGTTAATTCTAATGAGAGTGCTTTTCTCTCGGCACATGCAAATACCAATGCTAAATATATGTTGCAACATTATACAATGTTCGAACACACAGTAAGCAAGCTACAAAGAAAGACAAAAGAGTAGTACGAAGGAAGCGTAACAGACAGAGTAAGCAGTGTGCCTGGTAAGGTCCTTGAAGCTACAAGAGAAATACCTCTAATGTTCTTGAAAAAGGATATGTAATTATGAGGAACAAGGGTTCAAAGTGACCTAACCCATCTCTAGGGCCCAAATAATGATGGAACAAAGGGGCAATAAACAGTCAATAGTACCTACTTAGCTGTTATCGGTGGTTCGGCAGCGCCGAGCCAGACTTCCTGGCGCAGTGCAAAGATTGGGAAAGAGCAATAGGCAGAAATGGAAGGTCCTGCTGGTTCAAATGTGTTGAACAGTTCTTGAAATATGCTCCAAGCAGTTCGATGGTGAAAAACACTAGGATCCGCGTGTCTTGGCTCTCAGGGGGCTGTGAGTCCCAATCCAGGAGCTCAGGGCCAAGATTAGTCATTTTCTCATGCTCCCAAACATGGGGAAGCATGTCACATCTTAGGAGGATAGTTAGGGGACAGAGCGTGCCTCTGCTTTTGGAACACCTGCCTTCCCCACACAGCTAGAGGACTTTATAAATAATTGGTCTCTCAGCAGGGTCCAACTAAATCATCTCATGTAGTGATCAAAAGATGCTTTAAGATGATTCAAACAAGTGGTGGGAGGCCCCTTCATTTATAAGCAAAATTCCCAGGTGATTGGACCAAAGCTAGCCTGCTTCAGGAGTCTGATCCCTGCTCTGGAAATGTTTGAATTAGCCCTTATGATGTCACACCCAAAGTGCTTTGCTCCAGAGGAAGTGGAGGGTCAGGAAAGAGCAGGAGAGACAGAGAGATTCAAGATGGCAGAACCATCCCAAAACTGTACAGATCCCTCTCTGGCTACACTAACTCAAAAGGGTCAAAGGCCTTTAGAAATACAGCTGCCTGGTGTGAGGCCTGGCTCTCTGTGAATGGGTTTGCCTCTTGTTTTCTGTTCCCAGGCCATCATCCTATGCAGTGTCTGTCCTGGGTGCAAGGGTGTTACCTTCCCTTACAAAGGTGCAAAGAAAAGCAACCCCGCAAGGCTACAGTACTGTCAGTGGACAGGGGGGGCTTGTCTGGGAGGAATACACATACTCGTTCCACTGCTGATTTGGGCCCACAGGCTGACACATGTGAAAAACAAATTACATGTGGCTGGGATAACTCTGAGAGATGCTTGCCACCATATCCTATCTCAGGTATGGCTTATATTTACAATTTAGTGTCCCCCCCACGACAGGATCTCCAGAGGTATGCAGTTCTTGGAACAGGGAGGCATACTGTAAATGCAGCCCCTGTACTGCAGATTCTTGGATATCACTGCAGCTGTCAAGAGGACACCTGTGACCTCGGAACCTGCTCTGTGTCACTGGTAGAGCTGGTGCTGTGAAACAGGATACTGATGCAGCAGGGCACAAGTACACACTATGCTTTTGGAGCTTATGAAAGGGTAATCTGACCAGCTCTACACCCTTGCTAGATGGCAATTCATCACAGCTGCTTAGTGATCTGGATACTAAATCCCTGAGGACACTCTGCAAGCTGTTTAGCAGGCTAGCTGCTATATCCCTGAAAGCACAGTGCAAGGAAGCAGCTGAAAGCTCAGGGCAAGCTGCATGACAAGGTAGCCAAGTTAGCGCATGATGGAGGAGCAAGCTGGGTACCATATCCCAGTAGTTACAATGCGAAAACTGCAGAACAAGTTGGGTGCTATAGACTCAAAGGCACACAGCGAGAGCTGCAGAGCGAGATGGGTGCTAAATCCCTGCACAAAGAGCTTGCCGGCTGCCATATTCCTGAAGGCATTGGGTGAACCCTAAAGGTGCAGAAGAAGCTGTGCACTGTATCCCTGTATGTAGAGTTTGAAGCAAGCTAGGTCCCTTGTCGCCATCGCTGAAGGCATAGCATTTTGGGCACTATGTCCCTGGATGCAGAGCATGCTGGGCGCTATCACCCTGAAACTAAGAAGCAAGAAGGGTGAAGGGCGCTACAACCATGAGAGTGGCAAGTAAATCAAGAAGTGCGTTGGGCGCTATCAGTCTGAGAGTGAGAAGTAAAGCAAGAAGCGTGCTGGGTGCTATTACCCTCAGAAGCGTGGCATTGCCAGCCAGAGACTGAGAGGTGAAGTAAGAAGAGCACTGGGTGGTATAACCATGGGATGGTTAGAAAAACTAGCCAGTCCCTCGGCACCTGGGAGGAGGAGGAGTAGCTGCCTGGAACTATTACTTGTTTCTGACTCTTTCAGCTTATAGCAGTGAGAGAAGTGGGTCACAGGACCTCCCGTTTATTGTTTTACAGGATATCCCAAGTTCCGGTCAGACATTCCCACTGTCTCTATTGTCATGTGTGTTTGTTGATCGCCACACCCGCCAGTGCTGAAGTCCGGTGTTTTATGGTGCCTAATTTGTGATGATGATGTAAAGCGCCTTGATCTGTTACATGGGGTGGAACAGGGACCCTCAAGCAAGGATATTAGAAGCGGTGTTTCCAGCACTACACATGTACATATATATACACGATACACACACTCTGGAAATAAACTCTAGAGTCCACTAAATAAAGAACACATCAATCAACATAAGTCACTTCTCAGGTTAGGCTTTCTTGTCTTTCAGATAGACATCATCAAATACATATAGCGCTAAAGTGTCAATTTGACGATTCAAGTTGTATGAACAATACATTATTACTCATCTTTGTGGAAGATCATTTTTTTCCATATGAGAATACACCTATAAAAGGCATAGATTGCGAAGGTCTAGAGGCTTCAGAAGGTGGTTTGAGACTTTGCTTTGCAGAAAGCTCAGCCAGAAAAGCCGGCTTCTGTGGAAGACCTCACTAACTCCCACTGCCGCTCTGTGACCTTCCCCAGGGATCCTCCTCTTGGCTACGGCACTACGCCCAACTCCTTAACTCACCTGGCCCATCACCTTCCATGTGCTGGCTGTTGGTCTGGGAATCTACCAAGTCCTGAAACTGAAGGCAGGTCTCACAGGCTGCATTACTCACCTGCATGTTGCACTGACCCTCATTCCTTTTCCTGGGCCCTGCAAGAAAGCTGAGTGCCATCCTGATTTGCTACCTTCCACTTCACGTACCAGTAACTTTCTAAGGGGGGGTTACACCCCAACAGCAGAAGTCCGAACTTAGTTCTCAATCATTTTCATATATTTATATATTTATGTTGATGTGTTCGACGCAGCAAGCAGCATGGAACACTTTCAGAGAGGTAGGACCAATGAATGGGTGGAGGATGGAGCTGTCAGGAGGGGAGCAGAGAAATAGGGTTGGGAACACATCAAATAAGAGTGTGGGAGACCCTCTACTGTGAACGAATATGGGTCAAATACCCTGCTCTACGGAATTTCTTCCTCTCAGAAAGGCCTACAACCACGTTTTACCTCACTGCACCCTTCACAGAGAAGACATATCCATTTGCATTTCAGTCTGGTCTCACCCGCAAGGGCAGACCAGCCTTGAAATGCTAGGCAATTCTCTTCTGAACACATCATTCACAGCAGGCCAGTGCCCGCATTCCTGAGGGTTCAATGTGCAATTGAGACCATAGCCAAAGCAAGCGGGAGTTTTTGAAAGCACATAGGAGTATGTAAATAATAATGGGCCTCATTCCGAGTGTGGCAGAGCAATAAAAAAGTGGTGGTAACTGAATTACCACCACTTTTCCCGCTCTGGCAAACTCTGAGTTTGGCCTCGGAGTGGAGGATTTACCTCTAGCAAAATGTCAGGAAAGCCTCCACCCTAACACTGAAAAATCGGCAAAATCGGCTGAATTACCTTGGCAGAATTACCCTCAACGGTAATACTGCTGACATCCCCATGGAGTCCTCTGGACTCCAAAAAATAGGGATACACATCAACTAGCACCACTTGTAATCCCACGGTGTAACCGCTGGACCAGGTGGCAGTCACAGTAATTCCGTTTGGCAGTAGTTTGTCAGTCATTTCGCTAACCTGCCACCAAACTTGGAATGATGGACAATATCTTTTATGTCCAAGACATCCAAAGAAGTCTCCACTGAATTGTCCTAAATATCTGAGCATCTGGTTTGACCATTGTCTTTTACCTTTTCCATTCCATCTTGTGTTGGTCGACTCATCCCCGAGCAAGATTCTCAAAATAATGTCATTAATAAACACCCGATCATACCAGTGTTCTATGGTCTTCCCAAAGTCCATATAAATCTCACTAACCCTCCATTCAGGCCCATTGTAGCAACAACAGAAATTGTATTCGATCCATTTTCAAAATATTTGGACAAATTGTTACAACCGCTAATTCAATCGACTTCAACTTACCTAAGAGACACCAGACATTCTTCTATACCCAATAGAAGGGATGGAAAACGATTGGACACTTTTTACATTGGACGTACAATCACTATATACCTCAATACCACATGAAGGAGGACTGGAAGCCCTGTAATGGTTGTTACTAAAAAAAGAATACTTTCCATCAAACAAAATATTTGTGATCGAATTGGCCAAGATGATACTCTACAACAATTTATTCCACTTTCAAGAGCAGTATCACCTTCAAATATCTGGCACTTCAATGGACTCAGCAATGGTTCCTGCCTATGCTAACACATTCCTGTTCCATTTCGAAACTATTCACATTTCAGAAAATCCCACATGGTCGGACAAACTGGAAAGGCCCACGACAGGAATTGGAAACATTCTTGCAGTATTTGAACGGGTGTAATCAGAAGATTAAATTTACCCTAGAGATTGGAACGCCAGAGGTCAATTTTCTTGATGTGAAGATTTGCCCCAAAAACAATAAACTACATACCACCATTTTTAGAAAACCTACGGATGTCAACAACAGTTTATTCTATACTAGCCATCATCCGCGATACCTGAAAAACAATTTACCACAGAGTGGACAACGAAAATCCCCCATTGATCTACTTATCACAATACTCAACACAAAGTTCACAAATTAAAATAATTCTGTATAAAATCTGGAAAATAACAAGATTTGACCCACAATTATGTATGCTTTTCCCAAAACCGCCCCTAATGGCATACAATAGGGGTAACATTTTGAGAGACTCATTGGTAAAAGCAGAAAGAAGTAATACATCTAAACAACTATTCTTTTCAAAACCAAAGAAAGGCACATTACCCTGTTTGAAGTGTTGCCACTTTAATAATGTACAGAAAGGGACACATATAAGACACCCCTACACAGGCCAAAAAATCCAACTGCAAGATTATGCCACATGTGAAAGTAAATTTGCAATTTACGGTTTGATTTGCCCCTGTGGCAAATATTATGTTGGCCAAACCACGAGGAGGGAGAAAGACAGAATTTCAGAATATAAATCAAACATAAGGACCAAGAATTTGAAATCGCCAGTATCTAGACATTTTCTGGACAAATGTCATACAATTTCACAGTTGAGATTTGTGATCCTAGAAATAGTAGCTCAACCACACAAAGGAGGTAATCTACAACGAATACTCTCACGTAGAGAGATGGTTTGGATTCACAAGTTAGAATCATTGGAACCCAGAGGATTGAATGAAGAATTCTCACTAAGTGTATTTCTGTAATGTATGTAATTGATGAAGTTAACTGAATATCAGGAGATACAAATGAAGTTTTAATAACTGATCATGCCACTGAAAATCTAAGTATTGGCATGACCATGAATACCGAATGTTTATTATTAAAATAATGATGTTGTGGAATAATGGAATAACTATCTACAGATTTATATCAAGTACCACATAGTGTTGCTGAGTAAACCATTCCATTACAATAATGTGCAGAGGCATTGTGCCATGATCAGTACGTCATGCATATCAGACACATTTAAGATCTCACGGCACCTAACAATTGCTGCAGAGTACCACATGACAACCATATTTTAATAATGTGCTAAAGCATCGCTCTGGGACCAGTGACATGATGTCATACTCAAGGTACTTGCGGCGTATAGTAATTATGTGACAACTTTTCCATACATAGACAACTCGAATGGGTTATCTTATGGTGGTACTTGGATTCTAAATGAAATTACATATTACTTCTATTTAGAATGGAACTACTGTTCCCATAACTATTTACATGAAGGTCACGTGACTCTCTCACATGGAGCACGCCACCTTACGAATCGCTACATATTACATCTATTTATAATGGAACTACAGTTCCCAGAACTATTTATATGAAGGTTACGTAACTCTTCCATGTGGAGCACGGTATCCTATGAATGATTACATACTACATCTGTTTAGAATGGAACTACAGTTCCCAGACCACTTACATGAAGGTCACATGACTCTCTCACAAGGAGCATGCCACCTTACGAATCAGGCGTTGCATAGCTATGGGTTCTAACCACAGTGGACTGAGTCATGCACACACATGCACTGCCCAGGACATTTGCGCTTACTGAAACGATTGGGTAAGTGGCATTATTCCGAATGAAGCAGGCCGGTTTAATCGACTAGATTTCAGAATGGTTCATTACTCTAATACGCATTTGATTTTTTCAAATATTGCATGATGAAACAGCGATTGGGAATCTTGACCGCAGTCTCCTCCCACTGGGGATGAAATGGTGAGTACTCTCAACCATCTGAGAGTGACAAACAGTAAGATTATGTAGGGTTGGATAGAGTTTCGAAACACGTACGTTATTGGTATAACAGGTGAAGTCCAACACGAGAAGGAAGTCTCGAGTACACAGATTATTTGCAACAACACGCCAGAAGCTCAATCCAGAGATTAGTAACCGACAGAGATATCATCTCTGGGTATATACGGAGAGAGGAAGATATATTCCGTCAAGAGGTAATAGGATGCATTGACTATTTAGTTAGTAAAGTTAATGGTTGACTTAAATGACGAGTAGTAACATTGGTTTGTTATTATTTACAGGTGAACAGCACCAGTTTCTAATTGAATAATTGAATATTGGCACTGATTTGGACAACACTAGATGACTTTTCCATCATTGCACAATGGAATTAAGGAACATTGAAAGATACATTTCTTTGTGATTATATTGACAAAGTTGTTGAATTTGTACTACATATACTACATGTGAAATACTGCTGAAAAAAGTTACTTGTGTTATTTTTGCTCCTCAAGAAGAGAGATTGACTTTCGAAACGCGTAGAGCTCTGTACTATATTTGATTGTTACTTTTTTTATTATTTTTATTTTGAATATCATTAGACAAATGTGCAAAGGAATACATTTCTCATGATGACCACTTATATGGTTTCATTTCGAAGTACATTAATGATACATATGTGAACTAACATCAGAAATAATTTTCCTGAATATATAAGTATCTTCATCTTTGAATATTGTACCTCATTTTGATTGGAAATCTGTTCCAATAAACATAGGTGTGCAGGGGACGTGAGTTCCCATTAATTATGGGTACTCTATTGTTCTCATCATTCTCAAAGTGTAGTCTTAATATTGTTATCCCAGTAACATAACATAATGTATCATAACGGTGGTCCTTGTGATTCTAGGTGTTATTGGCACTGGATAAAACGTAGTTGTTGAAAACCTTGTGGGTTTAACTTTCTTTTGTTGACTTTTGTGTGTTTTCCCTTATTTGTGAGACCCTCCCTTCCCGAGCTCACTCTGACCGTCCCATGCGCTTTGTGTTGTTTTCGCTCGCACTCTTATTCATTTTAAAGTTTGTTCACGTAGCTCACATTTGAATTCTTTGCTGTCCTAGCACTATTTTAAAGCACCCACCCCACTTCCCTCTGATATGTCGGTGGGAAAGAAACATCCAGGTTTATAGTTTATGCCTAAAATTCTTCCCTGTGACACAGGGCAATCCCTTACCGGGCAAGAGTGAATCCTGGCAAAGCCGACATAGCTAAATTGTCTACCATTAAATTAGATAATAATGTTATGGCCCTTAGAAGTAGGACAACTTTGGAAATAAGCATTATATAAGAATTAGATAGTATCAATTGCAGTGGTTTTAAATTAAAAAGACATGATCTTGTACAAATCTTGCATAATACTTTTGCAAGAATGTTTTTTGCATGCTGATTATTTTCCAGTAGAAATATCACTAGTAACCGTCTTCAGTGATTTGAGAAGATGTAATACTTAGAGCTCCAATAAAGCGCTACCATCATCACAAGCAATGAAACAATATCCCCCACGTTCTGATTTCTGTGACTAAGCCAGATTTTAGCAACTGGGAGAAGGGGTCAAGGGACTCAGTGGTCCGAGGAACGCCACCCAATGCTGTCTCAGGAGTTGCTAGACAGAGGATCCATCAGAACCTCTCTCCCAACCCATCCTGCTCATCAAACCCCACCACACACACACACACACACACACAAATGTAGAGAAGGAAAACTCGACTATGAAAACCATAAATTCTGAGACCAGTCTACGAAGTTGGACCGCTTGTTTAGCAGGCACCACTGTCAGAGACTAGAACCAGAATAGACAATCCGCGAAAAGGACTGTGGTAGTGATCCTGAATTTAACAATAATTCTCCACCAACTAATCAAGAGAGCAAGTGGCTCACAAGTGGCAAGACCAGCAGAGGAAGAATGAGAGCACTCCGGGATAATCAGGCAAGCCCAGTGAAGCCATTGTGGAATCAGGTGACTGCTAAGATGGGGTTGCTGATTCCAACATGGCAGCTCTCCTCTTTATCATATAAGCCCGGGGAGCCATAGGTCCATGATGAATAAAAACATTCATCATATGGGGTTAGGTGGAGGGTATAATCACTGCACACCGAATCAATACTCCCCAACCCCAATGAGATCCAATTGTTTCCAGTGAACTGTCATTTGGACATCAAGCGACTGAGCCCAGAAGCAGCACTGTGTTGCCACAATCCACTCCATGGGTTGCGGGCCCACTGAGGTGGTCCCAAGACCAATGGAGCTCTCAAAAAACGGTTAATAGCTTTGCTTAAACCATTCGGGACAAGACAAACCTAACCACAAAGTGTTGCAGTTTACGGAACTGGGAGTCAGGACCACAACACTACTTTAGATCAGGTTTTGTTTTGGGCCACTTCCCCTCAATGGCCTGCGTTTAGTTGTTTCCTCTGCACTGTTAAAAAAACATGTCCTTGTTTTAATCTCACCTTTGTGGATAAACCTATCACTTCACTCCCACCAGAGTCTGTTGTAAGTTCTTTGGGTCCGAGTCATCTTTGTGGTCTTCAGCCTGTGACATTTCCTTGACTAGCCTTCGAACATTATCAATTTGATCTGCATTGCCGAGTTTGCACCAACCATTATAGTGTTGTTGCCACAAATATATGCAGGGTTCCTTTGAACCAGGGTAATGAAAGATGGTTCACAGAGTGACTGAGGCCTGTATGGGGAAAAAAATGCAGATGTGGAATTTTCAAGATGCAAATTGAACCGCATACCAACCATGAATGCAAATGACCACTAGAAACCTAATAAGGTTGGTTGGCCTGCTTTTACACGGGGCGACAGACAATAATGCTCTGCTTGAGTCCTTCAGAGTAACTTATTGGTGGCATTTGGAGCTTTTAAAAGAATGTACAGGTCTTTCAGACTTCTGTCAACCTCTTTAAACCCCAAGCTCGCTGTCATCTGAACAAGTGTGTAAATAATTGCATATAATGTGTGCACTCAGTTTGTGATCTCCCCAGCCCATCTGCTCACGTGAATCTCTCCTCTCCACCAATACGACCATATCCCTCACACGTATCCCTGTGGAATTGCTGTGCTTGCCAATGTTTTGCTAATTTGGAATGTTTCTGGGAGCAGTCCCCGCCTTTCTCTTCAAAAAGTGCAGTCAAATAAACACAATGCCTGGCTGAATGCCTTCACTAACACATTCAGAGACAGGTCGTAATTGGGATTTGAAGGGGCTTAACCGAAGATGGTTCATTTTCAAAAGACATTGTTGGCGTTAAGAATAGACCGGGGTTCATTAGATTGTTGCCAGTGTCACTTTCACATACCGTCCAGAGTATTAGTGTGGCATCCACTCTGTCTAGCACCTCAAAATGTGGGGGTGGGGAGAGTCAATGCGGGACGTGGAAGGGAGAATAGGGAGGGGCTACTCGTGCATTTTGAGAAAAAAACGTGCAGTGAAAATGATCTGCAGTGAATAAATGTTCGGTAAAAACGCATCGAACAATTAGTACAATGCTTTTACAGCGATCCACGATTCTAGCCGCAATTTAGGATATAAGTGATCAGCGTGAGTTCCAAAAGTAAATTGGCCCCAAGCGAAATTGGAAGCATCACTGTAACTTCTCCCCATTACATAACAGTGCTTGCACTTTAGAGACCCATCAAACAATTGCTAATGTAACGCATCCCTCAATATCGGTGTAATATGACATTGCTCCAGTTTCAGCTGTATAAATCATTCTTACCTACAAGCTGATATGATGTCAAACATCCCCCCAACCCCTCTTCAGTTGAAAGAATTGAATGACCCATTGTATTTAGTGGGCCTCCCGTCCTAATCTCAAAAGGGCAAGAGTACTTGACTACTAGACTAGGAGTCTACCCTTCTCTTCTGGAAACCTGGAAGTGCACCCTCCTTCCGCGTTCATGCTCAAACAAGTGTGTATTCGCTGCTCTTGCATCCACACTCTGATCCCACCTTCCCTCCTAGAAACAGAACTTCCCTCCTTATATCCCTTAACAAAGATCCATGAAAATGGGGACCGGCCCGAAAATCCTATTTCCAATGGTTTACCACTCCTCACTTGGGCATACTGCCAAGAGATCCCCTGGGGGGTGCATGTCAGGCTCATAAAGTACTGAGATTAATACCAATAATTGCATTATACTGCTGTACAGCCACAAGGTATCCGTGGCATATAGTAGAGAGTTTATAGAATCGGTGTGCTCTTGATCTCACACATTTCGTTCCTGGAAACGAGGTACAATAGAAGGTTTTGCTCATGCATATTCTCACAAGCCACCTTGATTCCGAGGGGAGGTGGAATTGGTGGGAGATGCTCAAGACATCTCTTCCCCGCAATTGTCGTTTGTGCGTGTCTTCTAGAAAAAGCACCACCGGTGGGGACGTAATGCACTACCCAGAGCACAGGTTTTTACCAGTGCTTCTCCAACCCCACTCATACTACACTGAACACCAGTGACATTTCTGAGCCGACCCTGGCAGTCCCAAAAAAGTCAGGAGGTTGTTGGAATATGCCCTCCAGATGCTTTATCACCTATAGACTGTATTTTAAAGACCAGTGATTTCCCACAAAGGTCTTACTGGGGAGATATACTACGCTTCAGAGTCAGTGTTTGTGTTAAAATCATGGGAGGCTTCAAACAGAGGTGCTAAATAAGCAGGTAGAGTTGAAGGGATGACCAGGAGGCTATGGCATTGGAGGCACTAACTGTGTGCTCTTATTCTGGACTTTGTCATCACTTCAATGCATTGCATTTCTTATTCTGTTACCTGGTTACCTAATCCTGGTCAGCCTAAGTTACTTAAACCGGCTACTATGACAGACACTGTAGACAGTGTTGCTTGCTTACATTTCCATAGGGGTGCCGCTGCAAAATACAAATAGTGATAATTTGGAAAATCTGGTGCAGTTAAGGTAAACATCACCATTCTTCTATGTTATTTGTAACATCAAAGTAATTTAAATTAGAAGGAGATGGTAATTGTACTCCTTTGTAAATCCCAACAGCATTTCAAGGGTTTCTATTGTGGTACTACAGATGCTTTACATATACATTCAAACACTACCCATAGAAAATTAAATATGATGGTGTTATTGTTTAAAAGTCTCCTGATGAAAGTTCTGAGTAAGATATATATATAAGGAACTGAAACATGTTGAGTGAGAAATGGTGTACATAAGTTACACATCATACCAATAGGGAGCAAATATTGTTCTAAATAATAAAATAGGAGTATATTGATACAAGATTAAGTTTAACAATGATTAAGAGAACATTAGCTGAGTTGATGTTATGTATTTAACAGGCTCATTAAGACAATATGCTACCCCTGTTTGTAAGAGTAAAGCATGACTAATACAATGTCATTTTTTAATGTGCTTTGTTTTGTAATTTAAGGTAATTGATTTTTGTTAAATATAATAAAATGATTTTGATATGTATACATTGTATTGCATTGTATTGTTTATTTGTAGAGCACTTATACACAAGTGAAGTGCTTCAAAGTGCTTCAAGGTGGGAAGGGAACAAGAGAATACAGTAGTCTTTGTTAGGCCTTGAAGTTTCCGAATGATCTAACAAAATTAACTAGCATACTAGGCCTGAGGCATTTCTACTAGTGCAAGTACAAGACAAGGGGTGTTGAGAAAGGGGGGGAGGGGAAAAAGGACATACAAAACAATTGAATAACGTACTAGGCTTGGCGACATTCTGATTGCTTGATGATAGGTCATCATCAATAATGCAACTATGCCGAAGTGTTTCAGGCTAGGGAGGGGAGACAAGGGAGGACAGGACAACAATCTTGCTAGGCCTCGTGCATTCAAGGTCATGCAAGTGTGCCGACAGGAAGTGCGATGGAGGGGGAGGGGGAACAAGTGCTGAGAGGTTGCCCCTTCATGGAACGTATTACGAGTGCAGTAGTGCAAGGGCAGAGTGCAGAGGCCCAAAGGCAGGTGTAAGACTAGCGGGGAGCCTAGGACCTGTGAGGCTTGTGAGGTACACCAGGCGGCAAGTCAGCGAGACTGAGCAGAGTTGCGGATGATGAAGGAGGAGGGAAGCCAGAGAGAGGAGGAAGGAGGTTAGCAGGGCAGAGGGAGAGAGAAAGAGGTGTAGAAGAGGAAGGTCTTGAGGAGTTTCCGGAACTTGAGTAGGTCCGGCTAAAGACGGAGAGAGGCAGGGAGGCTGTTCCAGAGTGAGGCATGAACAGAGTTACTGTGGTATCTGCAATGACCTAATTGTATAGGTGTGTCATTATCAGTTTAGTTGTGACATCACATCTGCCATGTAATCAGTCATTACACTTTGGTTGCAACGTCACAATGCACGCTGCTCGAGCCAGCAGAGAGAATTCCAGCTCTCAATGCAGCAGTTAATTAAAGCCATGAAAAGCATTTTAAAATTTGGCTTGCGGAATAGTTTTCTGTGTCACTTTACAGCCATTAATTGACACAGAACTGTTTATGGTAGAATGTTTAATTTGTGGACTGCTGGAGTTTAACAAATGTGAGCAAGAATCTGCATGCTAATAGTTATTTTACAGCACAAAATAAAAACTTTTTTCGATACATATTGTTAAACTGCTTGAAATATTTTTCTGCAACACATTAGGAACTGCCCTATTGCTTTTTTAAATTCAAACATATTCTATATTGATTATATGGATCAGCAAATGGAAGATCGCTTACATTACATTATGCAATAGACAAGGGCATCATTACAGGTTTGGTGGTATCCCCCCAGTTAATACAGTGGGATACCACCAAACGGAATTACCGTTACCGGCACCAGGTCTTCCGGAATTGCAGGCAGATTGTAAGTGCCAGTAAGGCAGTTATTCGCCATTCCACGTAGTCCCATAGGACTCCAAGAGGGAAGTTGCCAGTATTACCGGTAGCAGTAAAGCTGGTGCCGGTAATACCGGCAGTTTTTGATGGTGGGGTGCTGGAATTAATTCCAGCCACCCCACCACCAAACTCAAAGTTGGCTGGTGCGGTAACATGCTGGTAAATGGAATTACCAGCACGTTAACACTGCACTGGCCAACTCATAATGAGGACCAAGATCTTAAATGGAATTAAAGTTTGTCCATGTATTAGAACAAAGAAAATACCCCCTACCAAACATAAAAAGGATATTGCAAGTCACCTTGGACTTCCGTGACCTTATGAAGGAACTAGGCCATTGGCCTTGCTACTCTATTTGGTCATGAAACTCCTTGTTGGCTTGCAATATCCTTATAAAGTATGGTAGGTGGTACTTTATCCAAAATAGTATTATAATACATGTCTAAATTGAACCTTAAAGATATTTTTTCAAGAACAAGTGAGTCAAAAGAAAAATGTCAATGTTTAAACTAGAAAATGGATGTACAAAATAATAAAATAGTTACTTAAGAAATAATAAAATCAGCTTCCAGTTTGAAAATTTATATTTGGTAATGCTATTATTACAAAAACCTAGTCCTACGTGTGTTTCACACCATGGTCAGCTACTTCAGGGCCTTTGAATGTCATTACATATTACCTTTCTGATTAGATTATTGTGTTTAATAATGATTTTTGATATAATCTTTTGATGGATGTGAGATGTTCTTCCAAAGTGTACCTGTCATCCCTTATAGAACAAAGAATATACAAGTGGAGGGTGCCATGGAAACCCTTCTTCTCCACCAGTGGTGATAGGCTCCTAGGGTCACCACGTGACCAGATCATCCAGCAGCCTCAGAGTTACTCTCTGTACCGTCCCGGCCTACAAATCCTTTCTAGGTGTATAGCCTGTGCTGTACAGAGCCTCCAGTGTGTGCCTGACCTCAGTCCTTCCTACATTGGCTTTCTTTCTTTTTACTTTTTTGGCCTTTCGCCGCCCCCTCTGCTACTATTTGTGTTAATTTTTTCCATCCCACCTCCCTCCACCGCCCTCTTCCAACCCAGTGCAGTGGCGATAAACTCCTAGGGTCACCACATGACTGGATCAGATCTACTTCTGGAACTTCCCCAGGGCAGCCGTGCCCAGGCAGTCGGCTAAGGGCCAGAGGCAAAGGGCAGCTCCACTCTAGGCAGCTCCCACTCCCTGTTTGTCCCTGTTCGCCCATGGATGCCGGACTGAAAACCTTACAGCTACACCCCCGGTAAGGTTGTACTCGTGGGGAGCACAGCCATTACTGTGCTATGGTAAAAACCTGTCACTCCTCATTACCATTACCTGCACCTAACCTGATGTTGACCCACACTGTGCACTCTCTTGTTAGCCAATGTGTTGAGCTCAGAATGATCCCAAGGGTAGGCTGTGTATGGCACTTGGAACTTCTGTTACAGTTTAGCAATGATGTGACAGCAGAACAACAGGGAAAGTGGCCAGGGTATCGAGCCTAGAGGAGTCGTGGGGGTGGCCAGTATCTAGCATTGGGAGGAACATTGAGGGAAGGCATTGTTTCATGGATTATGTGGGTGGGCAATGCGTTGCACTTAAATGGATTTTGGGGGTGGGTAGTGTGTTGCACTTATTTGGATTTGTGGGTGGGCAATGTGTTGCACTTATAGCAATAGCCTGTCTATGGACTTGTAGATGAACTAGGATAGCTTGTCTTTTGCGCTTAGTAGATGTATAAAGATGGCGTGTCTATTGCACTTAGCCTGGTATCTCACCTAGAATATTCATGATGTTAGCCTGTCTATTGAGCTTAGAAGATTTATGAGGATAGTCAATGAATTTCACATAAAGATATATGTGGGTAGCCTTGATATTGCACTTAGAATATTTCTGAGGGTAACTTGTGTATTGTTATCTCTACCAATACTGCATCATGATGCGATGCCAGCCCTTTCACAATGCCATGTTTTACATTATTGCCACATCACTTGCACACCCTATTTGCCTTTACAGTAATTGAAATCCTATAGTCGCTGTGCTTTTACCGTACTCCAATATTAGTACACTGTTGCTGTCTACATGCATTCTCTACCGTCATATTGGTCTTACATTCTTAGTTTCCACCTTCCAACATATGCCTCAACCACCTCTAACGTTATATCCTGCCTACTTGTAAGTTCCTCTTATGTTCTCTTACTTAGTTACCTGTAATAAGATGTGAGCTTGTTTAAGTATGAGGCACATGCTTTGCATCTACCATGGCTACCATTTGTACTCTGCTGCTCTCCCATAATGTGAAAGGCGACCTATCCCAAGCTTCTATTGTACACACCCACCCCATCCCCCATGCATTCTGATGTAGTTACCCACAACAAAAGATGAGCCTCCAAAGTATGTATATTATGCACCTATTATGTCCTTCTTATGTACTCTGATGTAGCTCCCTGCAACAAGAGGGGAGCTCTCCCAAGTATGTATTTTATGCACCTATTATATCCTTCTTATGTACTCTGATGTAGTTCCCCGCAACAAGAGGGGAGCTCTCCCAAGTATGTATATTATGCACCTATTCTGTCCTTCTTATGTACTCTGATTTAGCTCCCGCAACAAGAGGGGGGCTTTCCCAAGTATGTATATTATGCACCTTTTATGTCCTTCTTATGTACTCTGTTGCAGCTCCCCGCTACAAGAGGTGAGCTTTCCTAAGTAGTATCCTTTGCACCTACCTTGTACCTATATGTACTCTGATGTAGTTCCCCACAACAAGAGGTGAGCTTTCCTAAGTATGTATCCTTTGCACCTACCTTGTACCTATATGTATTCTGATGTAGTTCCCTGCAACAAGTGGCAAGCTTTCCTAAGTATGTATTACCTCTGTACTATCCAGGCCTAATGTACGCCTGAACTGTATTTATTGTAAGTTGTCCAGCACTTACTGTAACCATATTCTGAAGTTAAGTACCTAGATTCCCCAGGGCTTTGCGCGCTATATAAATAAAAATACAAATACAAATATTGTGCTTAGAAGACTTTATGAGAGAAGCCTGTCTATTAAACAGACGATCTGATCACACAGCTACATTAAAGACAAAGCTCCATCTGAGTCTCAAGGTACGTATTCACGCACCACTTTGGTGGATGTCTGACGCAGGCACGGCTACCCATCCATATGCATTCGAATGCAGCGACGACCTACAACAAGAAATTCAGTCTAGCTGGACAGATAACGAGTCTCCTGCACTCGCGCACTCTCTTGATCACCTCATCACCCAGCCACATGCCTTGCCTTCATGGGTAGGTTACTGGAGCTCAGCCGGCCCACCTAAATCCCTATCTTGCATTCTAATCCTTCTGACAATTGTCCCATACCTGAAATTTCGGTACGCGAGGGCGTTCCCACAACAAGTTCGATGAGGTCATACTAATGAGTAAAGGCGCTATATTGTACTGTAGTCATTATTTATATAGCGCCATTTCCCCATTTAAATGGCCTCAATGAGCTTTGTGTTTGGAACGCCCTCGGGGACCAAAATCCTGGTATGGGAAGATTCTAAGCGTTTACTTTAAGATGTGTGTGTGCAATCTGCCAGGATTAGGATTTAGGAGGGCTGGCTAAGAACCAGTAAGCAGCCCAGAGGTCAGGTACGTGGGTGGGTGCTGTCAGTGGTTAAGATAAAGTGCTAATGCAGGAGACTCGAAGTGTGCCTCGCTACACTGAACTTGTCATAGGTTGTCGCCATATACAAAGATGTTCAGGCACGTCAGGGGTTTGAGTGCAGATGGTTATATGAGCAGCTTGACCGAATTTGACATAGCCGTAGCTGCATTCTAGAGTGCATGGATGGGGAGCCATGCCTGTGGCATGTGTCCAGAGACATGGTTTGATTTATACATACCTTAGACTCAAACAGGGTTTCTCTTCAGTGTCGCTTTCCTAGGTCTTCCAAGGAGATAGGCTGGTTGTTCGAGTGCATCGTCTGGTGAGGTTAGCATACTACCATTGGAAAGGACCTTGTTGGTGGCAATAGGCAAGTAAATTAAGTAGACATTGCCACCTATGGCCTAAGAACATTGGTATTGTTTCCCGGCCCCAAAAGAAAGACCCATCTACATGCGTCATGTTTTTACACCCTCCACGGTGTGTCTTAATGAATCGCCATTCCTACCCCCCAAAAGCCATTTAAATGCATACTGCGCCCTATAGCCCAAGCATTGTCTCTCTATCTCCAGTGAAACCTATGGGTTGAGCATTCTGACTGCTTGGGTAATCCCCTTTATAATTAGGGCGGGTGGCCCAACTGAGGGCGTGACATACCCTGTGCCCAGTTCAAACTGGGCGAGCTACAGTTGCTACCTCAAATGGCCTGTCTAATCGAGCTTTCTGTCCAGACACTTTTAAGTGGCCACGTTCAAGGTAGAATCAGATTTTCTGGTGTTGTTCGGTAACCAGTTTGCACCAGTTTTAGAGTTACTGTACGAGGCCGGGGGCGTAGAAGGGGATTGATGTATGATCGTCTGTGGGAGTGAAACGGGGTGAATTTATTACGGGGTGCTGCTGCGAATGCTACCGGCATCTGCTGTGGTTTGAAATTGTTGTTTTGTTGGGTTTGGGCGAGTACTTGTGTGCAAGGAGAAATCAAAGGATGGTGTGGAAGAGGGATTTGAAGAAGAGGAAGGAAAAAGCCAGGTTTTGAGGGCCTTTCTAAATGAAAGGTGATTGTCAATGCTGCAGATGTGGAGAGGGAGTGAGTTCCAAATGGTGGGAGCTTGGATAGAGAAGGAGGATCCGCCCAGTCTGGTGCAGTTATATAGGGGGATAGCTAGGAGAAGTGCTGTGCCGGATCTGAGGGTCCTGGAGGGTTGGTAGTTTGTGAGTTTATCTTGGAGGAATTTGGGGCCGGTGTTATGGATGTCACAGTGAGTAATGCACATGGCTTTAATGGTAGTCCTTCAACCAATAGGGAGCGAGTGTCGGACTCTCACTGCGGGCTGATGTGTTCTCTGGGTGGGTGGCCAATGAGCAGGCCGGCCACAATGTTTTGGATTCTTTAGAATTTCCTAGGTAGGAATGTTATTGCTCCTAGATAAAGGCAGTTTTCATAGTCTAAGCGAGAGAGGATGATAGTCAGGATGGCAGAGAATCACTGTGGATAGGTGAGGTATGGGATGATTCGCCTGAGGATGCGTAGGTGGAAGTAGCAGGTTCTGGATACAGAGTTGATGTGTTGGGAGAGGGATAGATTCGAGTCCAGCGTGTATCTGAGGTTTTACACCGAAGTAGAGTTTGCTGGGTGGAAGCCTAGAGAGTGAGGCCAGGGGATAGGTTGAGTAAGGAAAGTGTTTTTTCCGCAAACTAGGATTTCTGTTTTTCCAGGGTTGAGGATGAGGAGGTTGGTCATCATTCAGTGGCCAATATCCAAGAGGCATGATGAAAGATCTGGGAGGGTGGTGCCTGCCATTTTTGGGATGGTCTTGATATCATATGTGTAGTTGTAACAGGTGAGATTGTGGGAGCGGATGAGTGTGGGAAGTGGGCTGAGATAGATATTGAAGAGGAGGGGGTTAGGGATGCTCCTTGCAGAACCCCTTTCAGCACTGGGCGAGATGCGAGGTGAAAGGGTGGAGGAGCATGATTTGTGAATGATTAGAGATGAAGGAGGAGATCAATGTGAGAGCAGATTCCTAAAGAGTGTAGCCTGTTTAGGAGTATGGTGTGGTCAATAGTATCGAAGGTGGCAGAGAGGTCAATAAGAATGAGTATGGAACATCCTTCTGCACCCGCTGTTCTTTTTGGGTCATCCCAAAAGGACACTAGGGAGAACCCAGTCCCTCTGAGCTCTACCCACAGATATCCTCAATCGAAGACATCTACAGGTTCAAGGACTGCCTCATTGGGCCAGTCCTAGATTTACAGTGCTTACCTGAAGCTCCACCCCTCAAAGACTGAATTTCTTCTGCTGACAAACAACACTGAACACCCTGACCTCCAGACCTGCCTCTCTTCTACATTGAGGGCTTCACAACCCAGCTGGCCACCTCTGCCAAGTCCCTTGGATTTGACAAAAACCGACACTTCTACCTCAAACAGCACATAGCAAGGACAAATAAAACAGCTTGGTACCAACTTTCTCTCCTGTGGAAGATCAAGCCCTTCAGCCCAGATAACAACTTTAGATCTACTGTCCAAGCCTTGGTCTTCACCCACGTGGATGGTGGCAATGCCCTTTTGGAATGCCTTCCTGCAACTACACTGGCATACCTGAGATGTGTTCTGCATGCTGCAGCATGTTGTATCCAAAGACCCTGCAAATTCGACCACATCACCCTAGCCTTCATCAAACTGCACAGGCTTGAAATGCAAGCATGTATCATCTTCAAATCCTGCTGCATCATCTACAATGCCGTCGCCCGGAAGTCTCCAGACTACCTCACTGAGAAACTCAATATCTATGGAAGCCCAATATCTATGGAAGCCTACGATTCACCAGAAGTAACGACATGTGCAGACTTGAACTCTGCTGGTGTAGGAAGTAAAGAACCAGAAGACATTCTTTCTCTGTTTATGCCCCAAGACTCTGAAACCTCCACGCTGTCAACAAAAAAAAAACCTCCACTTCTACATTTCAGGAATCAGCTCATGACCTTCCTCTTCAAGGAATGGCTTCTCCCTAACACCTTGATCTGCACCCTCCACTCCTCACCCTACCTGAGACTGGGTCATTCTTCTCCCCACTGTTTCCTCCCCTGGTTGCTTGTAAATCCCTTGTTGCCAAATTACACCCCCACCCCTCCGTGATGCTTTGTATCTCCGCCTTCCTCACTATGTCCTTTCCCTAATGATTTGTAAAGTGCTCAATTTCTCCCAGAAGCTAGGCCTGTGCCCAATCAATACAATAATAATAATAATAATAATAGGATTCATAATGATAATAATAAGGGGAATACTAGGACTACTCAGGATCTAGTGGCTGTGCTCGTATCACTGTAATTCTAGATCAGAATCATATCAGGTTTTTATTTAGCACTTCAAGCCGGACTCTTCCTACTTCTATGTGCTGTACTGGTAGCATTTGTTATTACTAGTTTAACGACACTCAATTTATCAAGCTCGGATAGATAAAGGGGTGAGTCAGACTGCCAGGATCCATACTTGTAGGGTGCTGGCTTGCCCAATTTCAGAGGTGAGTGGTTTTGCATTGCTCATAGCTCTTCCTCGAAAATTGATTCCAAAATGATGCTGCCTAAGGGACACTTTCTGTTGATTGGTCGGTTGCACAATGAGAGGAAAGGTGACAAGAACATCCTAACTTTTATTGTTATCAATCATTATATGACAGTGGACACAATGGATATTAAGAGCATAACCCAAAGATCTTAATCTCCTACTTGTGGTGAAGATACATGTGGGCTGAATTATACTCCTGTAAACAGAGCGATGAGTGCAAGGATGCAGGGCTATCCCCACAAATCCCCAAAATATCAAAGTTGTAAAGAGTTGGGGGACATTCCCACAGCAATTGTTTAGTAGCTTACAGGTTACATGAGCTATTTGACTATTTTTGGGATGCACAACTCCTGGTATCTTAGGTTGTCATGTAAGGGGCGACATCCCGGGCCATATGTCAAAATAAGTAGATCTCTAATTGCCTATATATTAGCTTTCATACAATTACTTTAATTTACTTATTAATATGTAGTCAAATAAAGCACTGTGAATGATCAAATGCCACAATCTGCGACATTAAAGGTTAGTATGATGTGGCTCAAGAGGGGTTTCCTGTGTACATTATTCTATTCTGCATTATAGTGGTGCAGAATAGATAATATGGCTAGAATAATTTACAAATCATTATCACCTATTGGTGAGAATGAGATTATGAAAGAGAGGGAGCATTGATATTGGTTTATGTGCAGGTATGTCAGCTAACATGTGTGTATGAACACTTCATTGGGGTTATTACAAAAAACTGAGTATGAAGAGAGGGCAAATACACATCTGAACTTGAACAATCAAAATGGTCTAATTTATTTTTCATTAGAAAAATGTGTGCAAAATATATGTGGAATCTGAGGGAAATTGAACTCATTGCTGTGGGATTTGAGTTGAATTAATTAAGAAACATGAAGCAGCTTATGTTAACTTTTTTACTGTCCAAAACAGAATGACGCAAACACCAATTGACACTTAATTTATAAATTAGTCATTTAAGCATCCCATGACAAAAGGTATGGTATCGGATAAAGTTCACCTGGGACATGGAATGCAGGGAAACTCAATAGGCAACTATTCCTTTTTTTCAAATTTGTATTATTTTCAACACAAGAAGATCAACTGTTCTGTGGGTCAAATCCACACAACCAAACAGCTGCACCAAAAGCTCTCAAATGTTTCACAGTGGTCTAAACGTTGTACATATCAATCTTGACCCAAACATTATATCCCATTGTGACGTCTAACATAGAAAGAGAGGGAGCACAACAGACAAAGACAACACAAAAACCAACATCAAGATGACAAAGGGTGAACCAAGGGCCAGGAACAGACATCAGGAAGGGATTGGGGATTGATCACCTGATCCTTCACTAGCCTAACATTCAACACAATTATACATTGAATCATCATAGAACTCAAGAAAGTTCCTCCAGGTCTATTCATTCCTGTCCAGCATGTTTTTCCTTGGTGTGGAGCGACGTTCCAATGAAAATGTACGTATTCTTATTCACTCAAAATTTGTCCTAGTAGATATAGTTACATGCAACATTAAATTGAATGGAGCTCCTAACCCAAATGGGGTAGGTAAATAAACATTGAATCACATATAATGGGTGGGTCTTCTTGGTCCAATCTTTGAGATGATTTAGCATTTAGTTGTGGTTCCTGTCTCATCGAAGGCAGCTATTTTGGTTCCCATCATTAAGGAAGTAGAGTTACGCAAACCATGTAACGATAAACATTTTTCTCTCATAAGTGCAAACAGTAGAGATTTTGCTAACAAACATTTCAATTAACATTTTGGGCTGAACAGATGAGATTACTGAAAGCCCTTAAACAGAATTTAAGACAAGCACCTTCACCTTTCATAATTCCCTACCATTGTCTTTATTGGCATCAGGGACTGCCATTTTCTATTGATCCTTTATATCATAGTATTCGATAAATGCTTTTCTAGAGACAATTGTGCAAATGATGCATACCTGATAGCAATGAGTATGTTTGTAAGTTAAGGAATGGGAGTAGATTTGATTGGCAGTAAATGATAAAAATGACTTTTGAAGTTGACAAAGTCAACAGTGCGAGGGAGGGATGTGTCCTTGTTTTGTTTTCTTTTACATCACTGACTTGCTTTCTACCCTGATGTCAGCTATTACTTACCTCTGTGGATGGAAGAAAGGCCTATCTCTGCGTGGTAAAAGAAGGTACAAGAGGCAGGAAGATGCAGGACGATCACGTTGGAAGGGTGGCTGTTTATGGAAGTCCCCTTGAGGTACGTCTGGTACAGGTCTTCTGGTAAATGTCTTGGGGTTCAGGCAGTAGCTACAGGTAGGTATGGGAAAACATCCTCAAGCACATCCACTCCTTCGCTGCGCCAGGTCTTACTGATTCTGGTGGAACATTCACCCAATGTTCATGCATAATAGTCCACTTGACACCACTAACAATCACAATTATTCTGCATCACGTAAACACTCCCACAAAGCACAGATCAAACTCTGTTTTGGCATCAATCAAACATGTACTACTATCTGACCACATTACAGTACAACTCGAACAGTGTGACAAAATGACTGTTGCTCTGCAGGTGTACAGGGATGAGTGCTAGCTAAAACACCCACTCAGCCTCACACTACTACTATCCAACAGCGATCCCAATCATAAAAGTGAAACAGACACAGTTTGCCTTTTTTGGTAATGTGGGTGAGAGCAGGTATGTGCTCTTACGAGGGATGTGAATGTGATAAAAGTAAGAAACCCAAACAAAAACATTACAAATACTCCAAAATAAAAGAATGTCTAATCAAGAATCTATACAAATATGTATATGCTTTAATTAAACAAACCAATGTGCAAATAACTATCTAAAAACACTGACAAACACCCACCTGTGTGGAAACAACACAGAAAAGGCAAAATGTTTATGTAGTAGCACTCTGAATATTAGAGCATGGGTGAATATGCAAGAATTGGGCATCAAACTGGTTTGAACGATGCAAGCAGCAGTTCAAAGTTCGATAAGAGTGTCAAAGACAGTATTGTTCCCTAGGTGTGGTTAGTGGACACAGCTCTCCTCTGTCTCAGATGCACCTGTCTTCACCTATGGCAGAGGACTTTGGAATGGACTGCACATTCAACAAGGTCCAACAACTTCTTATTGTCTTGTAGGAAGTCTAAAATGAAATAAAGGAGTAGGAGACCCCTTCCATACAAAGGTAAAATGCCTGTCACGATCCCAGTAAGGGCACAAGGCATGTGAGTTAGGGCCAGGGGCACATTGCCCCATGTCAATGTAGGGAGATGGTGGACATACAAGGTGGCTGGCTGGCGCAATTGATAGAACCTGCATTGACCCACACCAACATGGCTGCCAAGAAAGAACCCATTATGGAACTTAAGCTGGCCCCCGGCAGACCCAAAGATCTGACATCCCTAGTGGTCTAGTGTTAACAGGGCGTGGCCCGAGGCTATAAAACCACACTCCAGGCCACACCCTGTGCTTAGCGTTTCGTCTGCTACCTACCAGAGCAGAGTAATGCTTACCGGTCCTGTTCTTCTGTGTGCTGTGTACATCCGGACTTATTTGCAGCCAATACTCACCCGAAGACATTGTAGGAGTTCCGCTTCAAGTCCTGATACTCACTTGGATCTTAGTCCGTACCCACCTGCAGCCTCACAGACCCGAGAACTTCATTGTAAGAGTTCCGCTCCAAGCTTCTGTCCCGATATTTACTTGGAACCGCATCCGATCAAGGTCCACAGCAACCGCAGCTCCTGAAAACGAGAAAGCAGAAAAAGACAATAGTAAGAGACTGAATTTAACAGCTAATTCCCACGCGAGTTCCCAATTTAGCACACACTTACCCGAACAAGCAAGCAGCCGCCTCGCTCCTTTTCGCGCAGCAGCAATTCCAGAAAAGACATTCCGCAAGGTCCGCACCTGAGGAAGAGAAATAAAGAGACTAATTAAATCGCATTGTGCCTCTCGATGAGAGCGAACAGCACAAAACAAGCGGTGCTCCACGCTGAAAGCTGCAAAAGCCTCCAGAGCAGCATTGTATAAAGACTTACCTTCAGCATCCAGTGCATCGTAGCCGGCCTGCGCCACTACCCTCAGTGAAGCAACTGGAGTTGGATGCTTACCTGATATCTCCAGACCGCCTCCTTCATCCAAATACGACGAGCATCAGCGCACCAGCCAGACTACCTAGATGGACACAAGGGGGGGAGGGGAGAAAGCTGGGGAACATGTACTGAATATCTGTATTTACTTACCCATAAGTCTCCATCCAGACCCCCTAGCACACCTTACCAGAGACTCCATGTTCTACCGGGTCCCTCCCAACCTCACTGTACCCTGGCCTTTGGTTCATCAGCGGACCAGTGGGGAAAGGAGTGGCTTGGGCATTCACCATAGCAGAATTATCCAGTGGGGGCAAGGCTTCGGAACAGTCCGGACCAGGCGCTGCTGCTGGGCGCCAGAGGTAAGCATTACAATGCCAGAGGGGATTGGACAAAGACAAGCCTGCTGTAAGAGGCCCAGTCCCTGTTGCAGTGACAAGTGACCTTTGCATTCTTGTATCATACCCAGAGTGCTTTGTTCCAAAGGAATTGGAGGGGGCAGGAAGGCAAGAGAACCACACAGAAAAACAAGAAGGTGTCACCCTCCTCAATTACCCTCTGTTCCTACTGGCTATACGTACGCTGCCCCTGTCTCCAACCCTGCAGCTTCAAAGACTCTTTGGTATACCAAACAATGGTGTGTGGTAGGCCTTTGCTGTGCGCCTCTTTGAAGTGTGGTTCACAGGTGATGTCCTGGTGAGAGCTCCTGGGCTTGAGGGGCAATGATACCCTTTCTATCAGAGGATCAAAGGAGGATGAAATCCTTATTGAAGTGGAGACAAGCAGGCATCCGGATAGGCTTTCCATAGCTGACCTCTTAAATGCAGCCTCTGTCTTCAGTGACTTTGGGTCACAGCAGATTTCAAAAAGGCACCTGTGGCCTTTGAACCTGCCCTTTGCCACCCGAGAGCAGGTGTTGCAGCTGTCAGGGGACAGATGCAACAAGGCAAATGCATGTATTATGCTTTTGGTATGGAGCTTTATGAAAGGGAGGTATGGTTGGTAGACCACCCTTTCTGAGATGGTCATGCATCATTTCATTACTTAAAAATCAAAAAGCTGAGGACCTCTCACCCTCACCAGATGGCAATCGCTCACAAACATTCTCTCCAGTCACTGTGGAATTATTTAGAAACTCCTACTCTCCCCGTTAATTCTTAAAATCCAAAGTAAGCATTTTTGGGGCAAACAATATTGAGTTTCTGCGGTACCATTAATGTTGCATGTTGGCAGTCTTGTGCCAATTTGCAGTCTCTTTAAGTCACTGGTTTGAGTGAAAAGGCAATACGTGTGCCCAAAGAAGGCTTTAGTGAGGAAGGTGAAGATTGCTTAATCCCTTTGTTAGAAGTGTATACAAACACATTCCTGCCCTTCTTTCGGTGTGCATAAATAGGCCCACAACGGGAGACATGGTATAAATATGGTCAAAAGAATTGTGCAGTTATATGGCAGAAGTGACTTAGGTTAAGGAACCCAATCCGTGTACATATCAACAGACTGACTGATAATCGGGTTTAGTTTCCAGGAGTTTCTCACAGAGAAGGCTTCTCTAATGCTCTATCATACGGTAACGTAAGCTATTATTGAAGATGCTCTGGAAGCTTTCATTTCTTATGGTTTATCTCACATTGTGTGGAATGTATCCATTCGTCTTCTTTCACTGCAGATATTTCCGCTGCATGCTGCCTTCGCTGAACGGTAGGCCTGTACAAGAAAAGCGCACGTGCTTACCACGCATGCGCGATTAGGGGCCAGAGAGGACTGGCGAGCTGAGCGTGAGGTAAAGAGGAAGACTGCGGTTAGGTACACCTGTGTGTGTGCATGTGATGCAGGGTGCAGGAGGGGGCATGAAATGGGAAGTGGAGCAGGCCAGAAGACAGCAGGTTGCAGAGGGGTCCCCCACAAAACAAAGAGTAAGGGGTGGGGGGGGGAGTAGGTCAGGGGAGAGAATGGGGGTTGCAAGAGTGTCATCCACATAGAAGGAGAGCAGGTGGAAGGTGTGCAGAGAAAATGATGGTTCCACGCACTGCCGGAACCGGACTCAGTGAAAAACGTCATAGACCCGTCCGAATGTATTTATTTAGATACTGCTTAAAATGCTAGATTGCAATGAGACGTTTCAAAGTACAGGAAAAGCAACAATGTAGACCTGTCAAACTCAACAACCAAAGAGCCAGGGCTCACCTGAGGAGACTTGGATGAGGACTTCTTCAAGAACGGTGACTTGGTCTTCTTTCTTGTAGTGCGGGTTTCGTGTAGAAAGGGGCGAGCTTCCCCTGACGCCACCATGCTAGTACAAACAGACCCAGCAGGCTGACAGCAGGGAGACTGCCCAAAGACAGGGAAAAAAAAAGGAATGGGGAAAAACCTGCAGATGATGTGTAGGCAAGCTGCTAAAAAAGTGGATGAAAGAAGGCTGTCTGGTTCCAGTAGTTAGCGTAGAATGCAGCAGTCCATGCGGTGCAAAATGCTAATACAATAATGCCGGCGATGAGGAAGCAGCACCATGTGAAAGCAGAAGGCAGGAGGAGCTGAGGAAGGCGAAGCAGCGCCTCGCAAGAAGGCAAGGTAAGAGGAAGGGAAGGGGGCAGAGCGAAGGCTCCAGAGTAGAAGCGGGAGGAGAAAAACAAGAGGAATGGGAAGGAACAGAGTGCTGAGCACGGAAGCAAGGCTAGGCAACCGAGCGTTGCGACGCGAGATCGCATAGCCGCCCGGCGCTTATATTATGACAGCTGGAGGGAACTGAAACAATTAGACCGCGGACTGGGGGACAGCAAGAACTATCAGCAGCCATCTTGGAAGGAAAAATGGTCGTTGCGATGACTACCATCAGTTTGCAGTGCTGATACAAAGTCATGGATGTGATGGATGAGAAAAGAACAGACAACACAACAGATGTATATTGTCAATGAACAATATAGACTAGTTTACAATTTAAAGTTGCAAGGAGAAGAAGCATGAAGAAGGCTCCTGGCAGAAGACAAAGAAAGGCAAGGTGGAGCGGAGGGAATGAGCAGCATTCGTGAGCCCCTAAATGAGATTAGTTTAGGCAGTCAGTAAAATTGTTGAGGGGTTCAAGAAGCACTTTGCAGATGTGTTTAAGGAAGAAGAGCAGAGAACGAACATGGAAATACGAGGAGGTAGTACGCAAGGATTACATGACGTTCCAGGTCAGATGATGAAGGCAAGGAAGCAAGCATTGTGCGGAGAGCGTAACGTGCAAGGCTTAGATTATCTTGCAAGGAATATGCTGTGCCATGTCATGTCATGTCATGTTAGTGGGATTTAAACTGACCACTGCTGCTGCTTGTATGGTCTCCAGGTTCTCTGGCAGAACTGAAAAAGTGGGGAGTGGTCCATGTTAGCGTGGAGGGGAACATTCAAGATAGCTTTGCTGTTGTGTTGATATGTGCAGATCGGAAATACCCTGAGCTCTGTTGTATATGCAACTGCAAAAGGCTATACCATGAAATATTACTACATTAATAATATATACACCCTTTACGAAGACAGTTGCCAATTGAATTGTGATGACAAACCTAGAGGACGAGATATGGATTAACAAAGGGTGGAGGTGAGTCTTTAATTTATGGCAGAAGTGAAGGTAAGTGGTTTCATTTTCGATTTCTGCTCGGAGATGGATCCATAGCTTAAAGCCAAGCACAACAAAGGGTCAACCTCCATTTCTGTCTGCAGAACTTGGGCGTACAAAGCAGGTTCTACCATGCAGATCTTAAGCTCCTGCTAGTTGTATGACTCTTGATGACTGAAGTGAAATAGTGTGCTTTTCTGGATTATGCAGAAGGATTTGTATGTGATCACGTGATTCACAGGGAGCCATTTCAGTGATTTCAGGTGGGTGGGGGGAATAGGATCCCAAGGTGTGATAGGATAATGAGCTTTTCAGGAGCATTCTGGAGGCGATGCAGCTGCCGGCTGAATTTCTTAGTTAACCCCAGGTAACGGCGATGCAATCGTCTAGAATACCATGGCTAGGGCAGCACTAGTTATTTCTGGAGTGGTCCAGTAGATTAAGATTTCCTTCATCATATGAAGCTGAAGTGTGTTTTTTGAGCTGCCAGGATGATTTGATGGGTGAAGGACTAATTGCAGTTCAGGAGTATCCAAAACATTGTGGCTGCACACCAAAATAGAGGAGTTCCCCCCTGGAAGAGAGCTAATTCGAAAGCGAAAGGGGGGGTGGGTTAGTATAGGGGGACCAAAGAACATATTTTTTTTTTCTGAGGGTTTGAGGCAAAGATTATTCTCCATAGTCCAGTCTTGGATTTTATGGAGGAAAGAGGGGTTCAGTTCATTGTTGGTGGCTCTTGGAGGGAGGCTCAGTAAAATTACAGGATAAATGTTATAAATCAGGAAATGAGCAGTGAAAGTGTTTATCACGTTAGGCAAAGGGCACGCATAAATGATAAACAGCCAAGGAGAGATTATTCAAAACCATGGAACAAAGGGAGAAATTGGAAAGGTGCTGACAGGAACTTGCCCAGTTTTACGTTGCTGGAGTGAGTCGACCAGATGTGAAGGTGAACCCACCTCTCACGCGCCAGACTTGCTCTTTCATCACTAAGATACGCTTCCACATTTAGATTGTAGTAAATTCAAGTTCGGGCCTAGGCCAAATGAAATCTCCCAGGAATTGTCCCTGAAACTTTATGAAAGAGTGTCCCTGACAAATTTGGAGTGACCCTCAAATTTACGCTAGTCGAATGAGGCTTCTAAATCTTACCAACAATTCTGAATCAAATGCGCTCTGCACTCGCCAAACATTTGTGACTGTAGAACTTCTTTTAAATGCAGAAAGGGACCAAAAATCCACAATAGGGAAAGCTCATCTTATCTAGAACACTATAGGGCGTAGCAGGGTACAATGCTTCTATTTTCACCCCCTTCTGCCTTTTTTTTTGGTCTCCCGCTCTGCTCTGAATACTATTCAAAGTGCAAGTCAGATATCTCTGTGTAAACATATATACAAAGAACTGCTATTTGTGATGCCTGTGGCGTAGATAGCAGAGGATAGGCTTTCTTCTAAATCAACATTGAAAAATAATCCCTCAAGCAATCTCAGATCTCTAAACTCATGCGGTTTTGGCAGGTGCCGCCCGCCTTGGAATTGCGTCAAGTGCATTTCAATGGGCTCTCACACGCCAAAAACAAAATCCTCTCTTTCGGCCCACCCTGAGGACTCCAAGGTTTAAGAAGAATGCAATGTATGGTATACACATTGCATCTGGCACGCCTTCGTCTGCCTTTACAGTGTCAGTAGGGGCTGGTGCTATGTAAGGTGTGTGCTTTAAGCCTTTAAGCGCTTACTCTGTCCTCTTCCTCACTTAAGAGGTTAAAGTGCGGCACAAGTTTGATTCAAGCTATGCAACAACATCGTAGAAAGACTACGTGACGCTGGTCCTAGAGCATAAGAGAAATCAGAAGATAGAAAAGTGCTTACAAAGATAAAAGACCTCTTCTGATAGCTACAGGAAGTTCATAAGATAATGTATTTGTTTATTTATTTATTTATTTGCATTTGTATAGTGCACTTACAGCCCAGAGGCATTGAGGTGCTGTTACATGAAGTTTGTAAGAAATTTTGATTAAGTGGATTCAGGTGACCGAAGAGGTCTCTTGGGTACAGGTGCAATAAGGTAGGTGACTTCATACATGACAGGTAGGTGACTTCATACAAGACAGGTGAGCCAACAATCAATATTACAGCAGATATGTAGGAGCATATAGGAGTATAATGTGTTTACTATGGTTATGGCGTTAGCCAAGCAGGAGTTGGGGACTTCCAAAATACAGTTTTCACTGTCCTGTGTTGAACTGTCCTCCTGCACAAGGCCCTAAATATTTCAAAAGGAATGCTCACTGCTCTTTGGGGAAACACACACTAGGAAGCATAGGTGCCAGGTTACATGGGCCTGTAGGACGCGAGCCTCATCCATAGTTATTGCTCTGGGGGTCAAGGGGCTGGAGCAGCCGACCTTGAAGCCTCTGTGGAATTGTCCCTGACAACACGGGAAAGGGTGCGTCTTTAATGCATAAACCACAGAGTTCCAGAGGATCTGTCCTAATTTGTGGTTGCTTTTCAGGTGCATCCTGAGGAGACCTAGGCAAGGGCTTTGATAGAATGTGAGGGCACTGTGCCAGGGCAGCTTCACAGGCTTCAGGGTATTCGCACATACACCCCTTGGTTCTTTTATACAGCTAATTTGGCATGTATTTTATTGTAGACTTCAGTACAAAAACGTTTGGTATAGTTTAGACGTGGCAAAGCCAAAGATTATGGCTTGTTAAAGGTGAACATGTTTTCTTTGTATTTGTGAGCTGCCTCTATCTGCATATAGTCGATGCGGGAGTAGGTCTAATTCGGTGGGGAGTAGTTGCCTGCCGTGTGTCTGATCAGAGTGCATGGGGCGGACTGGAGTGTGTGGGGCAGACTGGAGTGCATAGAATTGCGTGACGTACATGGAATGGTTTGGAGGGCATGGAATGTTTGAAAGAGCATGTAACCCATCATATCACATCACCACACTTACCCTCTTCTTTACAACACAATTCGACTAGAACACAGAGATACTATGACACCATTCGGTATAACTGTTCTCATACCAACATCTGCCTTATACTCCCCATCACTCTAAGTAGACACTGCTGGTTACACCCCCCAGCCAGGCGTTCTCCTCAGGCCTAACGCAGCCACATTTGGACTGGAAAAGTCCTGCCAGAACGAACACATACTCCTGATCTCTCAACCACCACACCTACCGCTAAGAAGCAGCTATTACACGAATGCCACACCAGCTGCACACATATCCGGTGCTCACACGCACCTTTGACTCTCTCTACTCTCTCTACTGACTTGAACTCCGGTTCCCAAGGGCGTTGAACCTACCAGCGCCTTCAGACCATACCAATGGTTCATAAGGCGCTATATAAATGCAAAGTAACATAACATACATTTGGTCCCAAATGTATGGGTCGCCCTGAGGATCTTTGTCATAGTGTCTATTACTAAGGGTTAAGCAGACTTTCCCTACAATTATCTTGGGCAATTGCCTCTAGCTAGTCGTTCAATTGAGTGCAAAAAAGATTGAAAAAAAAGTGAGTGTGTGATTTAGCCAGTGAACACTTACATATGAAAGGGTATTTATAATGCGCTTAATACCCAGAGGTTTCTAAGCCCGGACCCGGGGATCGAACCTATCGTCTTGCTTCCAAGGCGAACACGTTGCCCCTGAGCTATCCGCCCGAGACATATGAAATCATGAAAGACAGTTCTTTTTTTGCAATGTTGTCTACTTTACTTCTAAGTACTCTAATTAAACGTTAATCAAAACCATCTTTTGTTTACATTGCAACCCAACGTATTCTAAACGGGTATACTTGTATACACAAGCACCAGTCCTAAAGCATGTTGGGATAGTGCTGAATAGTGGCGGAAAGATGATCAAATAGGTGGAACGTTTCCATATCTCGCAGACACTGATTTCATCATGTTGGCGTGGGGTGTGTGATATGGAGTGCATGCTCGCGTTTCAGTCTGTGTGCTATTTTGTCTAGAAACTGCCCTGGAAAGAGGATAAGCAATGAGCGAGGGAGAGGTGAATGCACTTTATCTAACCCATAATGCAGCATTCAGAGCGGAGTCCCACTTCCTGTTCCGTGGCATGGGCCTTGAGGTGCCAGTGAGAGGAAGGGGGCATTTAATCCAGACCAGCCTGTACAGTGCTGCGCTGGGACTAGGTGCGCGGTAAAACGGTGAGCAGCGGGAAGGAGCAGGGAAGCCCTGGCGAGGTTCAAGGGTATGCCACCAATAGGGCACCAGGGTTTGGGCACCATCAATAGCTTTGAACAGGGGCTTTCATTTGTTAATAAAGCCTGCGATCATGCGAAGCTGAGGGCTTGAGGGCTCATTATATATGAGATCTCCCTGCTACCCCTTATCTTTTCATCATTTTACATCACCACTTGGGCCCCACCAATACAATTGTGGATTTGATACCCGTGCGGAGAAGTGCATATTTTTAGAAAAAACTTCAGCGAACTTTAAAGTAGAATGACCTGGGTGTTCATAGGATTGAAGCAAATCGAACCATCCGAAATTTCGTGTTTTTAGGGGTTGACATGCAGCAGTTCACCCAGGCCTGTCTCGAAGCTTATGGGGGCTGCGTAGGTTTTTTGTGTGCTGCGTGAATATGTACACTTTCTGAAAAAGGAGAGAGTAGTTTAAAATTGACAATGGACTGATGCTCGGTATTTGTTGTGAAAATCTCAAAGTAACTCTATTTTCATCGCGGTCAATGAACTTTGGACAGGGTTTACACGGGAAATGTCGACGACCTTTTTATTACCGTCCTTTATTGTTTGTATTATTTCGGTTGAATGGGAAACAATTTATTTTTAAAAAAAATACAAGGAACATATTAAAGGCCCTTAACCCTATCCCCGGCGTGCTCATTGCAGTCTGGGTTTGAACAAACTGCGTGCAGCTGTATGCTGTAACTGCAAACGTCATGTTCTTGTAGATGTTACAGCCTAAATCTTCGTGTGCTGGCCAGAGGCCACCCAGACAAAGGTCATCCTAAAAGGAAGAATTCACCAGAGCTCAATCATTACCACCTGTGCAACTGAAACATGGCCGCCGTTGCAGACTCCCAGCGTTAAAACTGAGGAAAGAGCCTGAATGAACTCTTAACGTTTACACTGCCCATGAAACACCCCACCTCTCCACTCGCATTTCCCTGAATGTGTGCTAGGTATAAGCTGTTCTTGGATGGCTCTCCAAATTCTAATTGAAAGAGTTTTTTGTTATCCTCTTTCCTTTTCTTTGTTTCCTTGCACTTGACTTTGTGCCAGGGGTCCCAGATGGTCAGCCGCTGGGAAGCAGTCATGGCTTCATTTTCAAAGAGACAATGTTGATTCCCTTCAGACCCACAGTGATGTGTGTGGCTCTGCTTCTGGATGAAGTCCCGATTTGTAATCCTACTTTCAGAATAAAAAAAAAAGAAATGGGCCGATGGCCTGCAACACAAAACATGAAATCCTCTCAACTCTTTCTTATGAGGGGAGGTTTGGAAGCACGTGTGCATCGCCAGTGCCCAGAGGAGGGCAGCAGTGCTATCTGGAGTCTTGCATCTAGCTCTCCTGGGCTGCATACGCTTTAATAACACTGACGAGCAGCGAGGCGGCAAACACAAAGGGGGTGATGTCATAATGAACAAAAACAATAGACATTAAATAATTATGAGGGAAAAGACAGGAAAGAAAAAGAGTAATTATAGACAGGGGTTTGACAGTCTGACCAAAACAAAAAATAACATTTTAAAAAATAAAAATAAGAAAAGTAGCTACATTGATTGTAATACACGTTAATGAATGTGAACTGCTTTAAAAGTAAAAAAAAAAGAAACATCTAAATAGAAACGTGTTTTTGATTTTTAACAAATTGGTCAGTGCCTGCATTTCCTGTCAGCACTGTTGAAGGAAAGGTGGAGAGGTAGAGGGCTACTAAAATGAAGCTCATCGCTTGCTGGTTGGTCACAGCTTTGTAAAGCAGAGGTCTTCAAATTGCGAGGCTGTCTATTCGAGAGCAGCCCAGAGGAATGTCAAACTGGCGCAAGACTGTTTCAAAAGGAAGGGTGCGGTGGGAACTACTTATAGTAGAAAATGGGCCTCATTACAAGTTTGGAGGTAGCCATGTCGTTTTTAGCGGCATGGCTACCCCAAACTCGGGTCTGGGTCCGGCTTCCGAAAAATGGGAATTACCGGGCCATTCCGACCTTTGCAGGCCCGGTAATTCCCATTCCCATTGAGCCCCTATAGGGCTCAATGGGAATGGGGAGGATGCTAACAACGGTCCCGTTAATGACGGGACCGTTGTTAGCATCCTGTTCTGCTAGCGGGTGCTGCTCTGCACGTCTGGTCTGACCAGGCGTACAGGGCGGCGCCGAGCAGAACTCGTAATGAGGCAGTGAGGCAACAACGGCGCTGGTAGCAATGAGGCCCAATGTAATCAGTCCTGGCCTATGGGAAGTCCCTGGCAACATTCATTGCACTTTAAGATTTGGAGACGACTGCTAAACGGTGCAAACGGCAGAGGAAGGAGACTGCAGGGCAGGGCAGTTGGGTGCTGCAGTATAAGTACTGCACATCACAGACTTTACAAAAAGGGTTTCAGCATATTTTCCTCACTATGGAAGTAGCTTTTCATTTTGCAGAGCCATCTATAAGCCGAAACTATTGCACTAGTGTACAGATAGGGAGAAATGGGAAATGCAGAGGGACACAACGCCTGTAGGTGTTGTTTGGTTATTTGCACTCCCACTCACTGCCCATGGCCATGCTAATCCCTATTGCCATTCCCACTCAGTTCCGGCCCCTCCCTTCCCAAAACACCTCCTTATGGGAACTCATTGAGCTCACTTTGATGAAGCCTTACCATCAAACTTTGTACTAAGTGCCTGCCAGAGTTTTTCAAAGCACTGTTCTGATAGCCAATGGTTTAATTGGTGCTATAAACCCGCAACAGGTGTAATAGAAATGTCTTAAACAGGTCTGCCTTCAGCCACTCGATTTATAAGCACTATGCATGTGCCTCACTGAAGCCCTCTTAAAAACAAAGCATTGGCGAATCCAACAGTTTTGTCTTGTTTATAAGTATTAGGTATTTGCCAGGCACTGTTATTAGATGTCCAGGTACCTGCACCATGTTGCGCCTGTTACCATCAATGGCCAGTTAATACCACTACGGCAGTGCCTGCCAAATGCCTTTCCCATGCCTACACAAAAGCACAAACTTTTAGCATTGCCAATGCTTGTTGCTAACTGTTAAGATATTTTCCCAAGTCTGGCCTTTTGGAAAGGAGCTCCAGGATGCAGCCTAGCTAGGCGCACTTCCATCGCCATAGGAGTCAGGCCTCATTGTGTGTTGGGCAGTAGAAGACCTGATTTTAGAGCATGTAATAATACCATGTGGCAGCCATTACGGCAAAACAATCCATCCCGAGCACAGGAAAAGAAGGTGGTGATCGCCAGTAGTCATGTAAATGTACAAAGCAGGAATTTACAGTACACTCAGTAGAGGTGAAAAAGGACATTCTCAGCCTGGTTAGCCATCTCCCCAGACATGGGCCCTGTGCCTGCTGAGCCTAGAGACCTAAGCTACTCCTCACTGTTGAGGCCCAATGAGGCAGAAACACACCTGGCGATACTTGTGGTCTCGTGCAGAAGGGATGTGACCAACACAAAAAACGAGGTAAACCCACAACCGGATTCAAGGTATGGACTCAGTGGGAATCAAGGAAGAGAACCAATACACAAGTCCAAACCATACATTACATTCACAAACTACATAGTTATACAAAACCTGCACGGAACAACACATAATTTATGAACAAATTTAACAAACTTGATGAAAAACAAACACAAAATTAGTTAATTATACATACATATTCAAGAGGCAAAAGAAAATGAATTGCCTACATAACATGCTGTCCTGACTCAACCAAATCCAAACGCATCCATCCGCAATCGAACCTGATTGGATTAATAATAGCTATCTCATGATATAGAAATCTTATCTCCACAAGTATACAGAAATGTACAAACAAGGGTGTTAGATAACCAAAGCTACCACCCGACATCAACCTCTTAAATACTGCATGCCACTACTCTGTACCGCGTGGTACACGATATTCTAACACCTACGTGGACACATATGGTTATTTATTTGAGGTGTCACCAGCAGGGCAGTAGATAAGTCTGTCATATGGGTTTTGAGCAAGGACGGTGCCAGTATGGATAGTGATGAAGGTTTCTACTATGATGCTGCGCTTAGTACTGGTAGTTCAATGCATTGGAGTAAGGCTCAAAAAGGTATAATGCAAATGGCAGATGTCAAATTATTTAGCAAAGTGATGTGATGTGTGGCCAGTATGGGTGGTTTAGGTTTTTGATGTTGATGGTCGTGGCCTCCGATGAGAGTTAGAAGATGCTGCAGGGTGATTTGGACATTGGGGATAAGATACTGCACCAATTTTTATAAGATGTGTTGTGTGTAACAATGTTTTTTTCCCCACAGGAACAACCAATTTTGCAAACATTAGGCTTTGACTACAGACTTGTTAAACTAATTTAGCTAATGAGGTTGAAACATGTCTGGGGATGCTTGTGGTCTCGTGCAAAAGGGATGTGACCAAGCAGTTCGGGCTGTACTGCCCCTTTTGGGGTGCGACCAAGCCTGTTTTGCATATGGTTTTTCCCATTTTGGAATGTCCTGGCAGACAAAGAACAATGGTCTGGAGGATTGCCCAGAGCAATGCCAGAGGTTAAAGGCATAGTCCAGTAAAAAATGTTATTGTCCCTACGGGTCGGCCATGTTTTTTTAAGCCTAAGTGGCTCGATTTTAGAAAACTTTCCTATGGACCTTACCCGAGTTTTCGTCCATTAAACGCACGCGAAAACAGGCACCAGGGAGCCGCCATTTTGTGATAATCCTATCACTTGCCGCATCGCCCTGGCTGACCTGCTTCTGCGGCACTAAATCAATTCCCCCGCCCCTGAGCCTGACATTATCAAAACATTCATATTCCCCGCCTTTCTCCGTGACGTTACTGTGCTGCGTAGGCAAACGCACCCAGTCGTCTTCTACGCGACTCCACACAGAACCCGGAAACCAACACAGACCATCTCACAACACAGCGCGCCACAATTCCGAATATGAAACTGTACTTTAAAATCAAACAGCAACACGGTACATTTGGTAAAGTACATTTATTTGACATTAAATGTTTAGAGAATATTCAGCAATTGCCATATGAACTCCGAAAGCCATTTATTTTCTTTTATCTGTATCCGCAATGGTACACAGGGTGTTGATTTTCGTTAAAAGAAGCACTTTGGAAGCACGGTGAACCGCAAGGCTGTTCCATCAACTAGGCACTAGTCCATCGTTCAGGTTGATATGTTGCTTCTAGCCACTAGTACAGCGTAAGGGCATGTGGGCCCTTGGCGATCGTCCCATAAAATTGTCAGTGTGCTCCAGTTGTTCACACGAAGCTGCAGGTGTCTGACGAAAAAACCGTCTGCCGGTATCTCAAACCGATGACAGTAGCAGAAGGGGAGCAAATACCTGTTATGAAAACAAAAAAATTATAATTAGTCGATCTTCATTAATCTTACTCATTTTATATTTTTACGGCCGATCAGAAACTATTTGCTTGCAAGGATAGTTCAATGGAGTATGTTCGGCTCTAAAATCAATGCGAAACTAACGAAATAAATCGAGGCCAACACACAATGAGAAACGACAGTTAGTCTACATGCGTGTGGAAGGATATGATATATGATATGGCATTTGTAACGCGCCTATACACAAGTGTTTCATGGCGCGACGAGGCAGGGGGGGAACAAGGGCAGACAGACAACTATCCTACTAGGCCAAGTGTCTTTCAGATTGCGCATGGGGAAAGGGAGAGGGGGGTAAAAGTGCTGTACATGGTTAGTAGAATACAAGATAAATAATAGGGCCAGCTGGTGGCAAGTGCAGGGTAAATGCCGGGAGAAAGGGCCTAAAGGATACAGAGACAGTCCCGTAGTGCAGGTAGGCAGTGCAGGGAAAAGTGGCTAGGCCAAGGACCGAGATCGGTGAGACCAGTGGACCTGCATGCCCATGTGCCCACTACGAACACGTTTTCCTAGCTCTTCATTCATTCATTTATTCATGCACCCATTCATCAATTCTTCATTCCGGTATAAAAGCGTCTTAAGATTTACTCACATTATATTTGAAATTTCCATTGTGTCTCTTCGTAACGCAGTCTGTAAAACGGACCGTGCTCTTGACAACGATTTTTCGTATACTGAACTAAAATGAAACTCGGTCTAGTTTCTGAATTTTCTGCCTTATCGTCTCTTACGTTATTGCGCACCCCCTTCAAATGAAGTTCTTTCGGCATGGTCCCTGTCTCAAGGTCAAAAAACAATAGACCCTTATACTTCCAGTGCGACTTGTGGGCCTCTTCTGGGCGCAAGCTGAAAATCAAAGCCGCTGTCCTTCGCATTCTTTATTTGCAACATCACGTAGTAAAGGCATCTGTGAGAACTTGAAGTTTAGAATCCCTCTATGTAGTGCGCCTCAATGTGCAAATGCGAACTGGCTTCTCTCCCAAATGCCACGGCCCGCTTGGCGCATTCTAAGGCCCCCAATTTTGTCCCCAGTGTCTGCGAGCTTTGCAGCCCCAAAAAATCATAACTATGGAGACATTTAATTTTTGGCGGAAGGTCAGGGAAAGTATAAAGTACCACAGGAGTTGAGTTAAAAGTGAGATTTATTGTTTGTTTGTTTGTTTTATTATTTGCAATACGCAAGCCTCCCCTCCGTTAACAGTGCGCAACAGTGCGCAGCATTTACATTTACATGAGATGAGACATGAGAAAAATATATACATACACATATATGAGGTGAATAGAGAGAATTCAAAGATGACACCAAGCTTGTTCGCCACCCATGATGGTGAAGGTAGGGGTTAGGGTTACAGGTACACTGTACAATAACATTTATTTACAAAAAGACAATCGTATTGCAATTATTTAAACCTGGATTTGTACTTCACAACCAGCTGTGCTTCTGGTGGACATGGCACAGTTGCAATGTTCGGTGGCAATGGATCACTGCTCTGCACAGAAACGTCCAAAATTCCATATCTGTGCTTCTCTAACACAGCAACAATAAGGCCTTTCACAAAGTCGAACTGCATTTCATCATAGACTGGTTTGATCACCCATTGCTTGCTTCGTTTTGAAAACACCTTAGTGTAGCGAGGCATCCTTACTTTACCCCTAGTCCTAGATTGTTCACGTCCGACATTGCTGTTACGGGCCAAGACCGCTAGTAGAGTGCGATGTTTCATGCCCCGAAAGCTAAAATGCAAGCGCTTTGGCCTGTACTTTAGGCACATATTGTGGAACACCTCCAAATCTCCTGTGTGACAGAATTCCGTCAGTCCTCTCAAATCTCTTGATAGAGTTTTGTCGAAAACAATCTTCTCAATGGCTTTGTGTGTCGGTGAAGATGGAATCAACCACTTCTTCTTCCGTGCCTCCTCTGGGGACAAAGGGCCATGTTCACATTGGTGGAAATGTAGGTTTTCTGACCAGCGGTGAACGTTGGTACAGTGGTGCATCAGTGTAACGCTCACCTGGTTCCCACGGAGGCGCAGGTCTAGTCTGGATTGCTGTGGCCTCTTCAAGCGTGATGCGCAGAGCCCGGAACACCGATTGAACTGGTTCCCCAAATCTTGCTTGACTGGCCCGTAGGAATATCCTTCTGCAGATGAGAAAGGGAATTAACCGTCTGCAGAATAGTGTGCTTGATTCCCCCCTTGTTCCCCTTCGTTCTCCTCTAACTTCCTCCTCCAAACCCCCGGTTTAAGCTCACCTTATGGTTTGGAAGGATGAACTCTCCATCCTGCGTCTGGTGCAGGGGCGCACGTTAGTCCAGTTACTTCACTGGTTTTCAGAATGGCGCTGGCAAAATCCTCTTGACTTTTCTGAGCGAAACGCCGTAAGTATGAAGATTAAAAAGTTCAAGAGTGAGCCCCCTTTTATGTTGTCTTCCTAACTTGTGATCTGTCCTTTATTTCAGATGCAGAATGAAGACGATGCGTTGAAGGGGTTCATTGCCGATGGTAAACTCAGGTGAGTTAGTGAGGGCGATTCCTCTAAATGTTTTTATCATTTCCCAATAATGTCTTTTGTCCTTTCCCCATAGGGGCCGGGGTGCGGTACCTGCCAACGGAGCGGCGCCGACCCCAAATATGGGATGACACCAAGAAAAGCTGGTAAGTATTATGGCTGTAAATTAGGCTTTCCTCCGGTGTTCCCTTTGCTCACCTTTTGTCTCTTCTTCTCTCCCGTAGGCGCAGAGATGTGGCGACATGTGCTGACAGCCGCGATGGAGCCGGGAGATGTCTCGAGGACAGGTGAGTGAAGAGCGCGCTGCAGCAAGCAACGCAATGCTTTTAAATGGAAGTCCTTCTTCAGGGATGCTGGAGTGAAGATTCCGGATGCAGGTAAGAAGTTTGAAATAGTTCGTGGTTTTCACCTTTCTCTTCTCTTCTTTCCTAACAGGAGTTCCAGGTTCGAGGCGGGCGTGACTGGAGTCCAGGAGCAGGAGCAGACACAGTGAGCGTTCAGCTGCTGGAATGCAGAACAACGCGAAGCATGAGCTGCTGTCTGGGCGTGGCTTAAATAACCTCCAAAGAAGTCCCAGGTATGTATCCTTCCCCAACTAGGTATGTATCCTTCCCTGGCCACGCCCGAGTGAAAAAATAGTCCCTATGAAAAAATAGTCCCTTTCAGGTCTCAGGGAGGCCTGAAGCGTGCAGCATGGTCTGCATCAGGTAAGTGCACCAAACACCTCCCTTTATGAGCCTGGCGCCTGTGGCGCCAGGACTGATGTCCAACATGAGCCTGGCGCCAAAGGCGCCAGGACTGAGTCCAAAGAGCCCCTATAAGGGGCCACTGGGCTTTTACCCGAGGGCATGATGCCTGCTTCCGGGGGTGCTGGGCCTGGCCTGGTGCTCCGGGGGCAGGCATCATGACAATCAGTGACCGCCATTTTTCAAGTATTATTTCCACTGACCCTTCACAAGTTTTTGAGCTCCACCAAAGATGGTTGGTGATAGACTGGGACCACTGCAAAATACTTTCAAAACCTTTTTTTTTCCTGCAGCCAAGATTTTCTTACTGATTGATTTAGCAAGATGCCATACGTCAAATTGATGTTTAATATGTGGGAACTGCTCTCTCATTGTCTTGGCAATTGAAACGTGTCTGTCCGTGGCTATGAGGTCGATGTGCATTCCCCTCGATTGTAGATATTCTACTGATTTTATAAATCCTAGTTTCTCCATGGCCACTGAGGATGTACATTGTGCTACCTGCATGACCACCAAACTCACAATTTTCTTACTAGCCATGTCCTGAAAGTGGTAGGTGCAGTACTTGGCAGAAAATCCAGGGCTGTCGCACTGTCCATCGCCAGCTAGCCTGAATCGTCTGCCTTCGAATGTACTTGCTAGAGACAATTGTTCAATTTTCCAAGCATCACTAATGGCCGGAAACAGATAATCACGTTGGTATATGCAGTACAGCGATTTAGAAATGAAATGGAGTCCCACAAACTGAAAGAAAGCCTCTAACTTTCTAAAACTGGAGCCACTAAAAAGTGATGCAGCTGCACACAGTAGATTGCCTGCGGGCATTTTCCCCAGCATCGATTGTGCAGACCATGAGAACCTATGATTTAATCTACAGGCGGCATTTATTTTGATGTTACTGCCTTTTATTTGACGAGTCACATTAATCAATGGCTTCCCACATACTTTCCCTCTAACGGAATGCACACATTTCAGCATACTTATAATTTCCATCAAACAACTGTTGAATACAATGTATTTGCTCTCTTTCATTAGACTGTCATCCTGCGACAACGTTGTTTCGGCCTGTGACGTTGTGGAGATTTCAACACATTGGAAAGTAATATCGCTGATATCAAGTTCTGATGCGTCTATGGATGCTGCAGCTGGTTCATTCTCTGTCATTTCAACATCTGTTACTTCAACATTGATGGGAGAACACAACAATGTCGACAGGTTTTTGGGTGGCAATTTTATGGCGGGTGTAGATTGTGTGAATTGATCTGCAACTACTTCAGAGCTATCTTCAATACATTCAATATCATCTTCTTGTGGTGGTGCGGTCGCACTGTAGCAATGGTCCAATGCAACTTTGCTGTATTCTCCAAACACAGTTAATTCATGTTCTGGCCATTGGACATGAGCATCTCGAGCCTGAACACGCCTCGCCTCAATTAATAGTTCCTCCATAGTGTACATGGTCTGGCAAGCAACATCTCTCATTCGCTTCACTGTCTGTGTATGTATAGTTCTGACACCCACGGGTAACTAGAGGAGAGATTGGAAAAGGGATGTTCAGTTTAAACACAAGATAAAGTGTAGTCCAATTGACTGGAAAAAAACATAAAATAGTCCCCAGCACAAACATTTTTTTAAAGTTATGAACTGTTTGTAACTAACCTTTTTTTGTTTTTTTTTCTTTGCAACTTTTTTGACTCGACCATCAACATCTGCACGCTGTAGCTCCGATTCGTTTCCGCATGTCCTCCCTTCCTCTTGCGCTGCAACGCCTATATTTTCTGTATCCGCATAGACAGCACGGAATGAGGCTCCATCGTCTCCCTGAAACATAGTACTTTCATTACTATGTATCAAAATATTGTTAGCATAAAACACACCTGAGGACGAACAGTCAGGTACATCTCAATAGCCAATCACGATTTAAACATTGTGTGCAACAATCAAACGACAAGTATTCGACCAGTGATGATCTATTTCGATGGAGCTGTCAGTATCCATACCTCTGGCTCTGCATGGACTGCCATGAATGGTTGTATTGGAGAGGAGGTATCAGCATCTCCCTGAAACACAGTACTTGCATTAGTATGGTTTTCAATATTGGAAACATAACTCACACTTGGGGTCGAACGCACAGGTACATATAAAGAGATAACCACAAATGATGCATTGTCTAAAAGAATCAAGGAAAATCTAAATATGATCACATTTCATCGACATATTTCTCCGATTTATTTACATCTGCATCATCTAAATGGGATGTTGTGATTGTAGTGGAAGCTCCGTCGTCTCCCTGAAACACAGCACTTGCGTTAATAGGGAAGAAAGTATAGCAAATGGAATCACGTTATATGATCACGCATGATGGAGCTGTCAGTATCCATACCTCGTGCTGCTGAAGAATATCTATGGATGTTGCAAATGTAGTGCGCACTTCCGAAAGCTGTTGCGCCGATTCGTATACGCATGGTCCCGCTTCCACTTACCCTGGAATTACTTGAATGTCAGGCTCTGCATCAAGTGCAGGGGTTGACGCTCCATCAACTGCCTGAAACATAGTACTTGCATTAGTGAGGATTACAATAGTGAAAACATAACACACACCTGGGGTCGACAGCACAGGTACATATCAACGGCTAACCACGAATGAAACATTGTGTAGAACAATCAAACGACAAGAATTCCAGCTCTGATGATGACGCTCGATGGAGCTGTCAGTATCTATACCTCCTGCTGGTGAAGAACATCTAGAAACGTTGTAGATGTGTCGGACGCTTCTGCATCTCCCTGAAAGACAGTACTTGCATTAGTATGGATAACACTAATTATAACTGAAAACAAACACCACTGGATGATAACTGAGGTGTATATCAATTGGAAAGCACTAACCAAACATTCGGTAAAATAATTACACGATAGAATAAAACTATTACTTGACATGCATAAAACAAGTCTGTAGCGGATTAGCCTAGTAAGATTACCTGATACGTGCTAGAAGTGGTTGATAACTGCGACCACATCAAGGATGTAGAATGTTCTTGCTTCAGATTCAAGGGATAGTCAAGAAGTTGTAAAGGTAAATTAATGATTGATAATGAAATGCCAATATTAAAATTAGCCATGTAAGGCGACAGAATACTTGAAAAATGCTCAATACAGCACAGTTCCCTGTTCCCATATATATACATTGCGTTTGTGGGTTATGAAATCGAAAAAGAATATATTGATAAATGTCATTATTCAAAAAACTATACACTCATATCAATATCGAAATTATTACAAGGGATAGAACACCTACAATATCAATTAATCCATTCGGCTACCTACACACTACCGCAAGGCCTAGAGCTAAATCCGGACACTTGACTCACCGGTGGCGGAATGTGGACGAATAGAGTGGGAATAGCGTTTTCGAGCAATTTCCGTGTCGCTCACCGTTTATTCTTCTTTGTTACCCAAGATGTTGTGTACATGTCCAAGGAAAAGTGCCGGCTGCAGATGCGGTATCGATCTCCCCTCTTGTCCTGTAAGACTTGTTGGACTCTACTTTCCAGCTCATCCAGTGTATATCTGCAATGTCTAACCCATTCTCTTATTCGATCAACAGTTTTCGGGAATACATGCATTGTAGTGCCTTCAGATTTCGCATGGGTCTTCGAAGGGCAACTGCTAATCGAACAGGCAGGCATTGTTGATAAATCTGAAAAGTAAATATCAACATTATTATACAATCTTCAAGAATAAAGATTTGATACAAATGTAAATGAATCATGCAATGATCAATGCAAGGTTTGTTTTGGTCGCAGGAACTATACCAGTTCATTATGTGCGGCTTAGTATTTGCATAAGTTGCAGAAATGTATAAATGATGTGACTAAAATCTGAACATGTGACTCGTCCCTTGGATGTTCTGTCTTGCACGAGAAGGAAACATGCTTACATTATAGACTGGACCCCTGAAGGATGCAATTCGATGACAATAGACACAGATGAAAATAAATAGATCTATTGATAGGATAGCAATGGAAACTCAAGTCAATAGCAATGAGACCAATGAACTAGCACTATTGTGTACTCCACTCGCAAATAGATAGAAATTTAAAAATCTGCGAAATATGACTAGGATACATGGCCTTACCTTTACCAACAAACAGTTGGATTCAGCAAGCAGAGCAGTATGTTGCAGGAGAATAGGTTGGTGGCCACAGGTAGCACACTGAAGGGTTTGCTCTAAGCGGTCACAGAAGTTCATGGATAGCACGACGACGAGCAGATTAGCGTAGATCTCAGTGGTTGCCAGGTAGCACGTTCAGGAGTTGACTTGCAAAGCACAAAGATGTTCTCATGAGACATATCAAGTGGTTTATAAAGTATTAGAAACAGGGGTGTGTTTGTGAATGAATGACGTATGTATGTCGTGGTATTAGGGGGGCGACCTGCTTCAAGGGGAGGCCTGGCTGGAGACACGGGGTCTGAGCAGGCCATGTGGCCGATGGCCCCTTGGCGTGGGATACCTTTTGAAGTGGACATGTAGTTTGGCACCTTGGCCTTTCACGCCCCTGACAGTGCGCATCCACTGGCGCGAACCGCCTTTGATAGAGGGTGGGTGGGATGGAGGGGCCTGGGGCGTGCAGATAAGGCACAGGAAGACTGCTGAATGGAGACACACTTATGTGGATTGCAGGGGGCGGCCTGCTTCAAGGGGAGGCCTGGCTGGAGACACGGGGTCTGAGGAGACAATGTGACCGATGGCCCCTTGGCGTGGGATACCTTTTGAAGTGTACATGCAGTTTGGCACCTTGGCCTTTCGCGCCCGTGACAGCCCCCCATGCCAGCGCTCATCCACTGGCGCGAACCGCCTTTGATAGTATATCGTTGCTTGTCATAAACAAATGCCACATACCGGAGACTCTTGTGAGCACAGACCAACACTTCAACCGGTGTATTATAGTGGTCAAGACCCTAAGGCCTGTATAATCCAATGGTAATTGTTAGTATAGATATATGTGTGACTTTTATAGAGACATAACCTACTGAAAGACTTTGAACAAGTGTTATTTAGTGCATGCATTATCAAGAATATGTTATGTTAGCTTAGATAGATAGTGACCACCCTGCTTCACAGCGACCAGACCATCACCCATTCGGAGCACAGATGTCTGACGTCCATCCTTGAATGGAGACACACTTGATTCATTTAAAAAATCGAAACAACCGTTGTTAAAATATATGTGGTGTTTTATTTTGTATCTTATTTTCATGACACAAAAATACAAGACTTTAAAGATTATACAGGTCAGGTTGCAGCACAGCGAGAGAAAATCCCCTGTACTGACCGCTGTCACTCGGGAACATTTCTCTTATGGCACGAACGGCACAGGCGGGTATCACTCTTCGAACGCGGTGTCCAAGCCTCCCGTGGAGCCACCATGCAAAGGAACGATAGGCCACCAGCCTGTACCACCTGTGAAAAGGAATGAAACAAACTGTTTTTAAATGACCAAGATAAGTTTAATAAACGTTTGTTGTCAATGACAATTCTTGTAACTAATGGCATTCTGCACGGACAAATGCTATCTAGACAATGCACACTATTGAACGACTTTCATGCGTTACTATGATCTGAATATATAATTTTGGATATAGTAGAAGACCATGAAATAGGAGTGGCATGACAAGCAGAGTATACTTACTCGTTACTCGGATTACGCGGACGAACAGTTGTGCGAAGTTCGTGCATAAGCACCATCATTATTCTCAACACGGCCCGTGTGAGGCAGGATGCCCTGAAGTCTGGCAGCTCGGTGATGCATTGCGTCGTGGCTCGCCTTCCGAAATGTAGGCCAGGCATCCCGAGTTTTCTCGGCAGCAGCAGTTCTCCTCCTCGGTTGGCATTAGCTCGCACCGATTGCATGTGCACCAGGTGGAGACGCCGTCCATGCGACTAGGCCCAGGCTCTTCATCTGTTGTTTCGTCCTGCCAACTGCCGTCCGAATCCCCATCGTTTTCGTGTGCTTCCCTTTCCAGTAGTTCCTCCTTGGTATACTCGGGCTCGTACATGTAGGGCATTATTGTAGCCATTGTGTGGTAAACAAAGTAAAATAATTTACCGAGATGGTACAGGTGTTCACACGGGCTACAAGCGGCGAAGGTAGCTGACCAGAGCACAGAAACGAGTCACAAAATACTCTAAGTAACACAGAGAGAGGAATGGAATCGAAAATCTGCTGCTGTGTGTTGTGAAACAGTCTGTTTATACTTATTGAGGAAAGAGGCGTCCTGCCATTTCCATGGCGACACGTCATTAGCTGAAGCGCAGCGAATGTTGACACAAGACGTGCTTTGGCGTTGGGAAAAGGGCGGTACGAGTCTGCTGATGACAGGCTCAGGGGCGGGGGAATTGTTTTAGTGCCACAGAAGTAGGTCAGCCAGGGCGATGCGGCAAGTGATAGGATTATCACAAAATGGCGGCTCCCTGGTGCCTGTTTTCGCGTGCGTATAATGGACGAAAACTCGGGTAAGGTCCATAGGAAAGTTTTCTAAAATTGAGCCATTTAGGCTTAAAAAAACATGGCCGACCCGTAGGGACAATAACATTTTTTACTGGACTATGCCTTTAAGATAATTTCTAAATTTCCAGCCATCACCCGTTTTGTTTTCCTTAGTCACCCCGAGTGGGACAGTATATGCCCAGATGTGGGTCCTTTGCCTGCTAAGCCTAGAGACCCAAGCTACTCCTCCCTGATGAGGCCCAGCGAGGTTGAAACATGCATGGGGATGCTTGTGGTCTCATGTAGAAGGGCTGTTACCAAGCAGTTCGGGCTTGACTGCCCATTTGGGGTGGGACCAAGCCTGATTTGCATATGGTATTTCCCCTTTTGTAATGGCTTGGCAGGCGAAGAACGATGGTCTGGAGAGTTGCCCAGAGCATTGTCAGAGGTTAAGATTAATTCTAAACCCTCCAGCTATCAACCCTTTTGTTTTGCTTGGCCAAAAAGTCTACCCAGACATGGAAACATCTCTGGGACAGGGTCTGAGAGAGGTGGTAGCTATCTCTACCAATCTCAGAACCACACAAAGGTGGCATGGTCCCAAGAGTCAGGTGCGTAACACCTTCTCACAACATAGGCAGGAAGGCAGAGCCACAGTAGTGGCACAGTTTATGACCTAGTGATGCACCCTGGGAAGGAGAAGGCTGCCCAGGTCATCAACCTCACTGGCTTGATAGTCATCAGAGCTGCTGAGGTCGAAGTAGGGCTGGTAGTGAGTACAAAATTAAGCAACCACTCCATATTGTAATGAAAGAGGTAAGGGCTTGGAGTTAGATGATCGACATTTGTTTGGCAGGGAACAAATCAGTGGTATATCTGCAGCTAAAAAAGGATTGGGGTGCGAAGCTTATTTAGATTTTCAGCTTACCCCAAACTCAAAAGCCGGTATGCTAGGTTTCGGCTGGGTATTCTACCACTGGCGGATTTTACTGCTAAATGGAGCAAATAGTACTTCAACTGTTTGCCCGCTGTGTCTGGATGAAACCGAAGATGAAGTGTATCTTTTCATTTTTGCCCATTTTATTTTGTGGCTTAGGCCATTTTGGATACGTCACAAAGTATTATCTACTCAGTTGGCCCTTGTAGTACTTAAAGGTTACCCACTTGGGTTGCCCGTTTCTGTCTTCTTGTCTTCTGCTTTACAAAAAACAAGATTATTGATAAGCAATGTTTAATCCATTGTAATATCTGAAGGTGGGAGGTGATTGCTGTATCTGAGATTCCATGGCGATGCAATTGTTTTTTTAATCTCTTTTAACTTGTTGGCATTCATTTTAACTTGTGTAGCTAATCTGCTGTGGCGTTTTTGCCGAAATAAAGATAAAGAAAGAAAGAGTAACCGGTACATAGTGGAAACCAGGTGACACCATGTTTTTGGTTAAGGGACATGTTGTAGTCCTAATTTTCTAATCTGCATATGTGTAACAAAAGCTACAACCATGGAATTGTTGTCAAGTATGAGTAAAAAACAGAGCTCACAGGACTACTACATGTTTACCTGGCCGCATGCCCATATCTCACCAAAGAAGCCATGCAAATCAAATGCCATGATGAATTACACCATTTCCATCACTACCAAGACGCTAATGTGAGAGACATGCCTGGTAGGAGGCTGTACACTTCCCCAGGTGATAAAGAACAGGAGCAAAAACCCTACAATACAATAATAAAAGACAAGCATATAATAATAATAATAATAATAATAATAATAATAATAATAATAATAATAATAATAAAACCCAAGCATATAACTTCATGAAATGGCTACCATTTGGCAAGAAACACAATTGGTAAAAAGATAGGACATGCAAGGTTAGAACTACCCATTAAAGGGTGTGTGGCCTGCATGTTGTGCCATTTCATGCATCGGGCATATGCACAGAGACTCCGAGGCAAGTAGTGTCTATACACCATTTGGTCTAGGCATTGGGTGTATGTTGAAGACAGAGGATTTACAAATGGTCATGGCTACTGATTAATGCACCATCTCCTGAGACAGATGTTTACAGGCACGGTGTAGGGCAGACTGTACAGTAAGTCATGGCAACAGACAGAAGGAATGTGGAGGTGTAATACCCACAAGAAGTATGCAACCGTGAATAGGCATGGTAGGATGAACATCCAAGCAGCTGACTTTGGAGCGTCGTGAAGCAAATATGAATTTGTACATTTGTTTAACCAATTGCTGTGCAGTGACTGACAGACCATGCCGCCTCTATGTCCAACAGATGAGACCTCCAATGACGACTGGTTCCCCTGCTACCACTGTGCCGTCAGCCGCCACTAGGACCAGCACGGCTAGTAGCACCGAGTTATTTCAGCCTCCACTAGAACCACCACCCATGCTGCCACTGGGCTGTCAACACTGGGCAAAGAGTGGGAAAAGCGAGAAGGGCAGAAGGAGGATCCATCCCCTCCCTGCTTACACCGCCCTTCCACAATCTAGGTGCACATGCCCTGCCCCACTGGTCATCAGTGATGACTTTATTGAGAACATTACTGCTGGAGGGTTGCTGGCACTTGGTATTGGTGTACCTATTTTTGGACATAACATGGGCTCCAATCATTTCTTATCAGAGGATCTGCAGGGTGATACTCGTCGTCAAGAGGATGGAACTGACACTGATGACAAATAGCATCCAGTGGGTGCCTATGGAAGGGCTGACTCCTTCCAGACACCCTAACTGTAGCATCTCCCTGCATCTTGTTTAACTAATAACAATGAATTACAGAGGGAACCCTAGCTAAAGAAGAAGACTCTCAAGCTGTTGTACCTCTGAGCATTGATGCTATTAACCCGAAAGGCATACATTATATGATTCACTTCAAGAGGGCTCTATAGGAAACCTCAGTATGTCTCTTGATGAATTTTGCCTAGGCTGTGATGAGGAAGGGTGGGCAAAACTATAGGCTGTATTATGTGCCCTGTCATTTTACTTCCTTTGTCAGGGTGACAAGCAGGGCTCTGATAGGAATTTGTGTCCTATACTTAGAGGGAAATGATTTTTCAGGGATTAAAAAAGTAATTAGCTTTGCCAACAGGGATATTTTATGCTTATTAAAAGATGTTCTTTGCCCTTAAAATTCGTCTTGAGATTGGTCAGAAATATTATTAGAGTTCTTTCTCAGCTGGTCACTGATTTGAAAAAATATCAGTGGAGCTTTTGGGGCAGATCCCAGGGGTTGGTTCCTATGTGTTCATTGTTTCCCATTTTTATTGGGCAAATGTTTCTGTTTTTAGGAATTAAAAATGGTTGGTGTATATGGATGGTCTCTTAGCTGCAAGGCTGGTTTTGAGTAACTCACAGGATAACATAATGTGGATAGTAAGCAGAACCCAGGGAATGTTAATCATCATATACTGTGGTGCAGTTATTTTGATGCAATTATCATCCTTACAAAAATTATGAGAGGCATTTTCTCATGGCCCTTGAATTACTTCATTAAAGTGGCACATGAACTCTTATTGGCATGTTTTCTGACGCATTACTTTTAATTGCCTTTATTCCATCTGCAAATATTGTATCCGGTCTGATTTTTGATAGCCACATAAATTATGAAAAGCAATATTTGTTTTTTTGTAATACACATGAGTGTTTTTCCAGTGGCATAAAGAACACATTTTTCTCTGCACAGGAGCACGTTTGCTAGCTACTGTGGCATATCTTGAGGTCTTGAACTAGTTGATGCTTTCTCTTTATAATCACATATAAAATATACATTTCTTTAACCTATGTGTTTGGAAAAAGTGTTGTAAAATGCACCTTTTATGCAGATTAGTAAAGAATTGCAGTGGTTTGGAAGGGGCATTTGCTTTCCAAACTCTCTTCGGAGATGGGAGATCTTTAACTATGCATGCTCACAAAGTTGCTTACCTCGTGAGTCAGTGGCACACATGGAAAATAAAATGCACACAAAAGGCAACCAGTTCCGCTCTTAAATTAATTAGAGGGAACATTGATGGGCACCGAGAGAGCAGTAATAGGCAGGCCGAAGGAGAGATAGCCCAGATATTGGTGTTGTTTGTGATTAGATCCAGTGGGTCTGGTATCCCCATAGCAAGCCAAAGGGCACAGATCATACTCCATTGCTGTGGACTGTTGTGTGATCAAACGGACAGTTTCAATTGTCCTCAGAATCGCAAGACAAACTGAATTTCTCAAGAAATTATAAAAACGTTGATAGAGTTATGAGAACCTAGAGGATCCGCAGGAACTTTGCAGACTCTACATTTGCACTCTTGTGCCCAAAGGCATCAAGGCGCTGTGTTAAGACCAGTTACACACAGTGCATCAAGGCGCTGTGTTAAGACCAGTTACACACAGTGTGGCATCTTAGAATAACACTTTATATAAGGCTAGACAAAAAAGACCCCTTTTCGAATACTCCCTCTCTCTCACGGTCAGGGGATGACCAAAAGTGTTAATATGTCAAGGAGATAGTTACACCATTCATAAAATGTACTGATGTTTTGCAGATGTATTAATGCACACCCCACCCTCCTGGTACATTTAGTCTTGAAAAAATAGACCCAGTACGTGTTACTTCAATTATGAAAAAAGTTTTTTTGTTTTAATCAAGTATTCACAACGATAAAAACACTCGTAAAAGTGTTTGGTATGAGTATGACCCAACCTCACACAGCATGGTATAAAAACAATACAAATCACAAGGTTGACATACATATAACCACATCCAATAGTAAAAAACAGTACACAACACACATAAATGGATTTAACAATTTTCCAAACAAACTGAGTACACTGACTCAGATACACAATAATCCTGACATGTTTCAGTTCTTCCTTGCACTAAATGCACAAACTTTCTTCAGGGGAATAGTTCCATTTCATAGTTTCCACCATGCAATCCACAGCCACACCCGGAAGTTCCCAAATTGTTCCTATGTTCCTAAACCAGGAAACACAAACAAGGGGGGGCAGTCACCAGGCATTGTTCATCATACACCTACACAAGTCAGTATAGACTGGAAATCAAATTCCACATCCCAGTACCAAATGCTTTTTAATCACAATGCACTGGGTTGACAGGACAGGTTTGTTGTCAACCTGTCCCCATTATCAAACTACATACCTCTTTAATTGGTATTGGTAGTGCTGGTGTTTTAAAACACCAAAGGTTAGCCGTAGACTCCACAACTCAAGTCTCTATTACTCAAGTGGAGTCTACGGCTAACCTGTGGTGTTTTGAAACACCAGCACTACCAATACCAATTAAAGAGGTATGTAGTTTGATAATGGGGACAGGTTGACAACAAACCTGTCCTGTCAACCCAGTGCATTGTGATTAAAAAGCATTTGGTACTGGGATGTAGAATTTGATTTCCAGTCTATACTGACTTGTGTAGGTGTATGATGAACAATGCCTGGTGACTGCCCCCCCTTGTTTGTGTTTCCTGGTTTAGGAACAATTTGGGAACTTCCGGGTGTGGGTGTGGCTCTGGATTGCATGGTGGAAACTATGAAATGGAACTATTCCCCTGAAGAAAGTTTGTGCATTTATTGCAAGGAAGAACTGAAACAGGTCGGGATTATTGTGTATCTGAGTCAGTGTACTCAGTTTGTTTGGAAAATTGTTAAATCCATTTATGTGTGTTGTGTACTGTTTTTTACTATTGGATGTGGTTATATGTATGTCAAACTTGTGAGTTGTATTGTTTTTTATACCATGCTGTGTGAGGTTGGGTCATACTCACACCAAACACTTTTATGAGTGTTTTTATCATTGTGAATACTTGATTAAAACAAAAAAACTTTTTTCATAATTTAAGTAACACGTACTGGGTCTATTTTATCAAGACTAAATGTACCAGGAGGGTGGGGTGTGCATTAATACATCTGCAAAAGATCAGTAAATATTATGAATGGTGTAACTGTCTCCTTGACATATTAACACAGAATCTTAGAATAAAACATTACAGACAGCTTCAAGTGTATTTACATTTTTACTTGCTCAGACATGCAGGGAGCATGCCTTGTCAAGTCCAGAGTTTAGGTGAACAGCAGAGTTTTGAGAGCTTTTCGGAAGGCCCAATTTGATTCCTCAGCTCGTAGGGCCGGTGGGAGGGAGTTCCAATGCTTAGCTGCTATTGTTGGAAAACGTAAGCCTCCTCCCTTGACTCGATTAAATGTAGGTATCGGAAGACGGTGTGCATGCACCGACCTAGCTGGTCTGTTGGATTTCGCTCTCACAATTTGTTGTGCCAGGCACATTGGAGCTGTGTCAGAGAGGCATTTGTGAGTGATGGGAAGCGTTTTGAATATGATCCTTTTGTGAATGGGGAACCAGCAGGCCTCCCTTCTAGCTGCAGAGATATGTTCTCTTTTGGAGATGTTGAGTGTAGAGCGTAGGGCATTGTCTTGGATTATCTGCATTTTGTTGGTGCTTGTTTGTATGTACCTGCAAAGAGGACATTGCAATAGTCCAGCCAAGCACCTATGACCGCTTGAGCAATGGTGAGGAAGCTAGAGGTTGTCAGGAATTGTCTTGCGGCATTAATCAGTTTGATCGTGTAGGCGGATGATTAGGCGATAAGAGTTCACATGAGGGAGAGAGTGGCGTCGAGATGGACCCGAGCGTTTTCACTGAGGAGGAGCCTGGGATCAGAAATCCATCAGCAGTGAAGGATGTGAATTGAGAGTTGAGCTTCTTCAGCATTTCTGGTGATCCTACCAGTAGGATCTCAGTCTTGTCGTCATTGAGGCATAAATGGTTTGTAGCCATTCTCTTACAATTTTGTTAAACAGGGCATTAGATGAGACTGCTGCAGCCTTTTTCCAGGTGGCTTCTGCTAGGCGTTTTTTAGTATGTAAGGCTTGGAGGTCAGGGGTGAACCAGAGGTTGATATGTCCTGTGGGTTTGGCCTTACGGGGAGCCAGTGGGACTATGGTGTTGACAGCTCTTGTCAGGGTGTTTGTGTAAAGGTCACCCAGAACGCTAGGGTTATCAGAGAGGAGGTGTTCAGGATGGAGTTGTGTGAGGTGGGGATAGATTGAGTTTTTGGTCATCGTCTGGGCACTGCAGGACCAGGTTGGTGCAGGACAGGTAGTGAAGGGATGTGCAGTTTGGTAGGGGGGAAGGTAAAGGTCAGGATGTGGTGATCCGACCACAGGCATGGGGAGTTAGAGGATATGGTGCTCTGGCTATTGAGGTCCGCCACCCAATCTAGTGTCCAACCTTTAATATTGGTGGGGGCCAATATGCAGTGTCTAAAGCTGATGGCTGAGAGTGTGTTAGCCACTGACAAGGCATCGGGGTATGAGGAGTCATTGACGCCTAGATTGAAATCCCTTAGTAGGATGCTTCTGGTTGTGGGTGCAATGCTGTCTCCCACGATGTAGGTGAGGTTCTCTTCGAAAGTTGAAGGAGGACCAGGCGGGCGGTAAATACCATGGATGGCTAGGGAGTCATTGGGGCTGGAGGAATATTTGACAAGAGAGGAGCGCGCAATTGCCCTGCATAGCGATGTTGGTGAGTCTTATATGCAAGGCTTCCTTAAAGATGAGTGTGAAGCCTCCTCCTCTGGATTCAGGTCTGTCGCTTCTGAGGATCGTGAAACCCTCAAGGTAATGCTAGAGACAGGGCGGGCCCTGAGGCTTGGTGCAGCCAACTTTCCGTAATGGCCAGCAAGTCCAGGTTCTGGAAGGTGATGAGGTAATTTACATCTAGAGCATGGGCTGGGATGGCCCTAGCATTTATGAGGTCACCTTTTAAGAGTGGTGGGGTTGCCAGAGCATTGATTTTAGGAGAGTAGGAAGTGCAGGCCGGGTGCTCTGTGGAGTTGGAGATGGCAGAGTTCCTACTGCTACTGTCAAAGGAGACTCGACTATTATTCTTGGTGGGCCTCTTGCTCCCACTGGTATTCCTGAATAGGATGCCACTGGGGATGCCTTTCTCTGGGTGAAGATTCGAGTGAAAGCTCCTTGGGTCACTGACAAGCTGCATAGTGGACTGCTTTGTGTTGAAAGGCCTGTGGCATAATGTGGGCTTGATTCTTGAAAGATGTGCATTGGTGGCACAGCACGTCCATGCCCCTAGCTTGAAGTTCTTGACTAGGATGTTTTCAGGTAGGCAATGCTGGATCACATTTTTTGTTTTGATGTTTTGAGGCAGAGCTTACTATTTCTTGTTTGGGTGGAGGGCTGGGGGTGTAGTGTAGAGCGCTTTCTGTGAGGGTAGCACTGGCATGGTGGTTGGGTTCTCTGCTGTAGGTGCCATGGGGTGGCGGGTGTGCTGGCTGGCTGTACAGGGTGAGGGGAAGCCTTTGTGCTGGCGCAGCGAGCAGCTTGGCTAGAATGGGAGCGCATCAATTGTGTTTCTTTTATGTGTTGTGCCAGGCTGGCAGCGGCTTCATAGTGTTCAGGCATATTAGAGATTGCCTGGGTTCGTGGGTGAGTAGTTGGGTCGGGCGAGGGCCACAATGGTATATTTGCACCAAAAGGGGTCGGGGCTGTAGTTTGGGAGGCGTGGCTAGGTGTGCAACTGTAACGTCAGGCACATGCGTCAGACACATGCTCGACCGGAGCATTAGAGGGCGGGCAGTCCAGCACGGTAATGTACTCCATGGACTTATTTGAATTAAGTCATAATTCGACTTGGAAGGCTTGAGTCACATGGGTGGTGTTGCTGATTCCTTGGAATTCGAGGGATATCCTTCAATAAAATGTTATGTTTTTTCCAGCAAATTGGTTGTCTTTAGTTTCTCTTCTGGGGCCAGATTACAGAAACTTTGCACCGGTGCAAGTGCAAAGTTGCACGGGATTAGCACCAGGGCAAAGTTTGTCATTTTTTTCAAAACTCAGGGACATATCAGAAAACTATTGCACCATGTCAAGTGCAGTGTGGCATTATACAAGCCTCTGGGCAAAAATTGCCCTAGGACAAAAAAAAACATTTTCACTGCATTATTGCAGCAAGCCAAAGTGTGCCCTAGTGCTAATACGGAATGGCATTTGCTGTAGGGCAAGCTTTGCCCTGGTGAAAACACACATTGAAAATGTATCTTTTTTGCACAATGGCAATTTCTGCCCTGGTGCTTATACCATGTCAAACTGCACTTGTCATGGTTAAATAGTTTCTTTTTACATGCCACAGTGTTTATAAAAATAGGGCAAACTTTGCCCTAGTGCTAATACCGTGCACCTTTGCACTTGCACTGGTGCAAAGCTTCTGTAATCTGGCCCCTGGTGTGCTTTGCGAGCCCTCATCTATTTCCACAAACCTTCCAGAGAGCAAAACATTCAGTGATAGGCGCAGCAATACATTCCCACATCTACTGCAGAGTAGATACAGCGTTCAGATCGTCTGGGCTCAATGCCAATGATTCCCCCAACCCCAAAGCACACAACAGTAATGTGCTGCCACTCACACCTCGGCGATAGTGCTACAAACGGCAAAAGCCAAAGAGTGGTATTTAAGAGCTAAAGGCACTTAGTACACCCTTAGACTTCTCCCAATTATTATAACATAACTCATGTTTTGTAATGTATATACTTGCTACACAGGCTATATTGATTTTTCACTTTCCATTTCAAGGTACACCTCGTTATTGGGGAATACGCGGGCTCCTCTAATGTTTCTGTCCACCCACACACTGATATTGCCCGAACGTTTTTGCATTTCATCTTCAAATTTCCCGGAACTGTGTGACTGCCCTGAAAACCCTTGCCAGCTGGGTTCAGTCCCATTTCTTTGTAATTTAATCATCTGGATGCTGGTCAATTTCATGTGCCCCTTGTCGTCTGGGTCCTTTGTCCTATACTATTGGCAATGTCATAGTCCCTGACCATCTAGACACTTTGTAGTATTAGCTCTTGCCCTTTTTTCTTAGACTAAGGGAGTCATTTTCAAAGCCCCAAGAGACACATTTTTCAAAATTGCACAGAGGCGACCCATTACCTTTACACTTGTGCAAACAGGTCCCTTCTTACGTGCAATTTTCATCATTTGCGCTTGAAAGTTCACAAGGGAGGTGTAAAATGCAAAATCACCTTTACTCCTCCATTTTGAACTTTGGACTGCAAACTGAGTAAAGAGTGCCTGCCATTTCCATGTGGCAGGCAGAGTTTACAATTGGTGCCTATGGAATCCACCTGCTTTTTGTTTAAGGCTGGCAGATTCCGTAGGAACTCATTGGTTTTACACCAGCATTAAAATGTCCTGCTGCAGTAAAACTAAGTGGTTCTTTGAAGCGGTTCATTGTTCCGCCCCCGCCTCCCTTCAAACCACACAAATGCCCTGGTACATAAGGTGCTAAGGCAGGTGTAACACTTTTACACCTGTCTCTAGCACTTTATTTACACTCCAGGAACTGGGAGAATTAGCCCCCGGAGCACAAGAGTAAGGTGTAGTAGCAAGATGTTAGCATTTCACAACTTTCTTTCACACCCCAGTGCATATTATTGCTGTTATAATTAATATTATTATTAATAATTATCATCATTTATACTGCAGTTCATGTCAGACAATTTTTTGTTGTTGTTTTGTTTTGTTTAGTTTTTCTTTAATTATAACGCGCTGGAACAGAGTTTCATGGGCATAGAAACGCAAACAAACATACAACCTAAAACATACGAGGGAGGCAGGGTCATAAATCATAAATCATCAAATCAGAAAAATCAATAATAAAAAAAAGAGGGATTCATATCAAATCAACTCCCAAACTCAACTTTGAGGAGCCCTTTGGCATAGATTGACCTTTGCTGAAAAAAGTGGCAGATTACTCGATCCACACCCCACTGCACTACTGTCCATGTTCTTCTCGGTACACCAGTCATCTACCCCCAGCCTGCGTAGGACCTTCAAATCCGAGGTTCTAACCACCCTAGGCTCAGTTCTTTAGTGAAGCCATGCCAGAACTTTATTCCGTAGGTCCTCTTTGGGTTCTTTCCCTCGTGGTTTGGCTATGTTTGTGAGGATGACGTTTCTACGGTCCATAATAAGTCTTATCTATAATCACCGGCGTTTGGGATTTTCCCACTCGCAAGCTTCTCGAAATGGTGGGATTATTTTTATTTTTAGCAGTCTCAGATGGAATAGAGCTAGGAGATCCTGATACGGATTTACTAACAAGAACCGAAAACAAATCATGCACAGCCTGTAGCTGCTCACTGATTACCAGTGACAATGACAATGTCACAATGGGCAAATTAAATTCTACCTCAGGGCCTAGAAAATCAGTTTTTCTCTGCATAGTTTATGATGACTGATCCGAACGCTCAGGTTGAAAATCAAACTGACAGCCATTTATCTATGTTATCCAAATACTGTCGTGCCACTTGTGAAATCTGTAGGTCTGTTTGTCAGGATGTTTCTTTTATTATAAGCTGAAATTTGACAGCACATTTGTCCAGTGGATCTACCCAAATACCAAAATATGCAAAGCTATTGCACATATTAAGCTCATTAACTATACATGCCTTGACTTAAGTCCATTGTGCAGAGATGATATGTTTTTGTGCAGTACACTCAGTGTCCAGCAGAGGACGAACAATAGAATGTATCGGTAACTCATAATTACCCTTCATCTCCACTACTCTAGTGGGATGGATTACAATCGAGGGCAAGATACTGAGTCATTATTGCTGTCTTCTTGAAATTCAGAGTTAACAGTCCCAGCAATGTTCATGTCATTTGCCTCGCAGGCCAATTCCTTACATGGTTTAAATGTGTCCGTAGACAAACCCAGCACATTATTGGTGTCAGGGGACGTATCTGTTCCACTAACCCGAAGTCTCTGTCTCATTTGTAAGCTTAATGCCAAAACCTCTGTCAAGTGATCTCTTTTGGGTGTAGAGGGTATGGCCATGATACCATTCTTTACAGGGGTCATGATGGACATATCCTTAGTCAAGTGGAAAAAGGGCCTTTTCAGGGCTTGATTTCTCGTTACGGGCATACTACTCTAAATCAAAGCGTTACATTTTTTTTACCAGCCTCATTCTCACACACCAGCCTCAGTGCTTATTCATGAAAAGCCGGGTAGAAGAACAGGACTGACAATGCACAGAAATGTCCTTAATACCGGCGCAACCGCCGTTCAATCGCGTGGCTCACCAGACTCAATAGTGTAACTCAGCGGGATAGAAACACCCGATGTACACAGGACCGTGCAGCAGAAGGACATGAAAACACCAGGACACTGCAACACCTACCGCCAAAACCAACGGCAGACAGAGCAGCGTGAGAACGGGATCAGAGGAAAGGACCCAACAGCAGTCTGCAAGATGTCAAGCAGCACTTCAACGGAGGGCTACAGCCGCTTCCAACGCTAGTCCCATGGACTTTACTGCAACGTTGGATAGAGGAGCATAGATTCCAGCTTCTATGCGCAGGACCAGGTATCAAACCCATCTGGCATGGTATCATCTTGCTTCCAAGGCGAGCACGTTTCCCATGAGCTATCCTCCTGCCTCTGCGTCCATTTGGAGACAGAGAAGGAGCGCAACGAGGAGTTTACATTCTGCCATGCATTCCTCCTCTGCTTTGCAATGGCACATGCTTTTACGCTTTTGTGAGATTGTCACACCGGCATGAAGGGAATTGAATTCCGCAGAACCTGTCTGCTTTTAGCCCTGACTAGATACAGTCAGGTTCCATGCAACTTCACTGTAAATGTCGTCTGTAAAGCACAATTCACAAAAGGCATTAACCTTTTTTGCTTAACGGAGGCTATAACCAAAGAATACATTTGATTTTGCTGATTTTGTAAAAGTCGAAACTTGCGTGCAAGGGACAGAACAGCATGTACGTGCTAACGGTGGAAGTCCCCTGCATGCGGGGACCCCATGTTCATCCTTCGTGTGTGTTTTTCATACCTTTCGCTTCCTCTCAGGGTCAGTTTCCAAGTCCCCGGATCAAAAAACAAGGAGCTAATGAGAGTTGTTACACATTAATGCCGGTCTAAACGCCCTTTTCTCCTATCCAGGGATTTCTCTGTTTGTCAAGTGGAGCTGGGGCACAGAACTGAACTTTCATTACCTCCCACCCAATTGGTTCTGCCTGAGGAAGAACATGGATTCACCCAAGCAGGATAAGCAAGTTGGATGTTGGTCCTTTTCCAAACCCTTTGATCAGTAAATGAGGCAGTAAAAGTGGCAGTTATGATTACTGGCATCCTTATTTTAAAAGAGGTGGAGCAGCATATGGACACGAAGAAGTGAGGCATAATGCTTTGAAGCCTGCATTTTGCTTCAGTGACAAGGCAGAGGAGCGGCACAGAGCCAAGGTAAGGTGTCCACTGCACTGTCCTCCTTCGTCTTCTCAGTGCATTTCATTTTACTCCCACATGAGATTTTCACAAAGGCGCCGAATGAATGGATGCTATGGAATCCCCCTCGGTTTTGCACCTACTAAAGACCAGGGAGATTACAAAGGAATCCAATAGTAAAACTCTGTAAATCTTACATTTTGTAAACAAATGTTCAGGAGACTCAGCAACATTCGCGTCTTTACAGAAACGACAGCACATCATAGGTAGAGAGGAATTCTTTCTTATAGCATTGATTTAATTTGTGGGAAATAGGTTAAATCTAAGACACAGAAAATCATTACACCAGCAATAACCAGGAGACTTTATTCAATATTTTATAATTAGAAATGCTGTCTCTTGTTAAACACGAATCAAAGTCCCACAGTAACTTCTTTTTATTAAAGTAGGATTATTAAACTTCTGACGGTGAATTAATACTAATTATAATGTCCTTGCATTCTCTTTTATATCTCGTATAATGTCCTTACATTCCAGAACCCACTCATTAACCTCCCTTGGAGTCCCTTTGTTTAAGTATTGAGAAGCCAGAATTCACCAGTGGAATAAGAACTTTACAAAAGACAACTAACATTTTTCATTTGATCTGTACCTCAAGAGAGGATAGGCCAAGCTCATATCGATTGATATAGCACTCCCTTAGACACAGCCAAAACACTGCGCCAAATTCGACCTTTGAAAAAGGTTATCCTGCTTAAAGTTCTGTGGGGAAAAAATTCAGCTCCATAACCAAGACACAGAACAGTTTTCCTCTGAAACAAATTCCAAAGAGGAACCAAAGAAAATTTACCAAATTTAAAATGTATCAGTTTCATCTGCATTGTATTAGTCATCTGAGCAGTCAATGCTGTTGCCTTTAATCTCAGCATTTTTTCAAATCTCATACTAGAGGATTTCTTTAAAATATTCTAACCCAGATATGTAAAACAGTTGACTACCACACATTTGGACGAAAATAATATCCTTAAGAAGGATTGATCAGAGAAATTACCATAGCCTTAGTTTTATGTGTTTATTTGAAGGCCATTTATAACCATATATATTCATTCAGAGCTTTCAGAAGCCTTTGGAGGCAAGTAGGAGTCTAACCAAATAAAATACAATTATCAGTATTGTCCAGCCATGCCATGAGTACGGACCCCAGTTTAGGAGGGAAAGCATGAACTCTAAATATATATATTGAACTAACACTTATATGACCACTTTTGCTGCCACTTTAACCGAACTGGGGAATTTTTAAGAATTTCGAAAGGGGCGCTGAGGCAGGGAGCACACTTTACATGTTCGCCCCTTAGCACAAACAAATCTCTCTGCATTGCTGCCAGTATGAAATTCACAAGCTGGTGGTAGACCAATGTATTTCTATGGAATCCACCTGGTAAAAGTATTCAGATTCAAGAGGAAACAAGTCTAAATAAATCCTGCACTTGTTAATTTCAGGATGCACTTACATTTTTCTCCCGCAAGTAGCGGAAAACAAAGGGGGAAAGGTGATTTAGTCCATTTTAATCTTTTCTTTTCCAATGCATGTTGGAAATGTTTAAAATAGCGTTTTCCACTTAAGTGCAAACCGAAGTGGTCCTCTCTGTGCAATTTACTCTTTATATCAAAATGACCCCCCAACCCCATACAAAGCAAACCTTAGACAAATATTAAGAAGCTGCAGTAGTCACATGATGGAGAGGAGAAGGGACAAGCTTTCTTAAGGTTTGTACCATGAAGTTATGAGTGGCATTCTGGGCGTGGGCAAAGAGGCCACCTTATGGCATGAAAGATTTGATCTCACAGATCGCCACCCAGATCCACTCAGCTGTAGAATAAAGCTGGACGATACTCTCAACACGTATTACAGAGGTATTCTCTGTCAATGGAAAACAAGAAAGGGGCACAACATGAAAATAGCTGCAAGTGGGAAAAGTCCAACACACCTGATGTTTAAGACACAGGACACCTGATAAGCGAATTCCTAAACAATCTGCCAGCTTTTATATTTTCGGAAAGCCTGCAGTTCCCCAGGAATCCAGTGCATTTACTCAAGCATAAACATCACGCAAAGGCATAAATGCTCTCTGTTGTAGAAGGCGGGAAGGAAAGGATGCCTGAAATGGTCATTTCATTCCATGTCCCACTCCCCCTGCAAAAAATGTCAAAATTCCCCCACTCTTCTATTACACATTTCTTACCCTTCATTGATTTCCTGCTATCGAATGCCAAGCTTTGCCAATTATCGAAAACCAAAACAGTGTCCTCAAGTGACAGGGCCCTCCCATCCCCTGCACACCATAATTACTGATAAACAATGAGTCAAAGTTTTTCTGATTTAAGGGATTATTTCATCATCAAGATAAACTGATACACAATATGATAGTGTTTTTAATTTATCAAGGTCAGTAAAACAAAATAAATTTAAAAAGCTCAACCTGTTTTGGGATTTCTCTTTATCAGGAGCAAATTTCAACATATCAAATATTCTGTGTGCTGCAATCATCTAGAGAATACATCAAAAGGAATCCTGAGTATTTTCTAAGCAGTAGTTTTCCACTTATATTATTACTATTGTTCCTACATGGGTTCCTATACCCCTTTACTTGGCTGATTCTTGAGCGGAGTGTGTTCGTGTGGTGATTTATCTCAGCTTCACTGTGTAATTCACTCATCCCAGTTCTCATTCAATGCCTGAATCTGTTTGACAAATTAAAAAGAGGATTACTAAATTGTATCATCTGACTCTGTATTGCTACTCAGATCAGATGATTCACATAGCAGTAACTCATTCTTACCTCTAGTGAGTGGATTGCTACCGGGCAGTTCAATCTTAAGTCTGTCTGTACTTAATACGATCTGACTTCATCAAATGGGAACAGTTATGTGTCCAAAGGTGTAGAAACATCTGTAAAATATATACATCATAAGGAATCAGATGTAATGTTGAAGCAATTTCTTAAAAAAGTATTAGGTCAGCTTAAAGTAAGGAGGTGCACCCTCCAAATTTGCGATATGGTAAGTCCGCGGGTTTATGTAAATAATTTGGTGGCAACACATGCTGTAATGGCAAATTAGCAATGTTCCCATCAGTGTAATAAAATGTAAGGATAACCTTAAGAACATCTTAGATAAACTAGTCTATTGGCTAGTTTTTCTTGTAATCTTACCCGTGGTTGGGCCCCAATCCTAGTTTTACTGTGCACTCAACTCAATAGGACATACTCATGTCCAAGGACAAAATGGCCACTTATTAGTGCAAAATGTCAACGGAACGTGTTTGTGTCATAACGTGATGACGTAATACTGTCATTTCATGGTTTTTCGTAGCACCACAATCTAAAAAGCGGATGACGCTTTTTCTTTACATACTTTCAACCAATAGTTGTGAGGGGTACAGTCTGACAGTAACCCTCAATGGAATCTAGATTTTAATATCAAAACCTGCAAAATGAGGGTGGCATTTAGCCAGTACTGGAAATATAAAAAAATAACTATTGAAATCTCGCTCTTTTGTTGTGGGGGTTGAGATGAGTGGCTGGGGTGATATATGCTAGGTTTGAAGGGCAAGGTACAAGGGTGGAACCGTGGCAGGAAAGTGATAAGCTTGTAAACGCTGTAAAGAAACAATAAAACACTGATGGAGTCAAATGGTCATACATCTTTATAATAAAGCAACCTGAGAATATTTAACTTATTATTATAACAGTTTGAACAAAACAGTATGATTATAGCTTTACTTTCCCTATCTGAATGGAAGCTTACAAGTACCAGCATGCAAAGTAATATGAGCCTACATATCTCTGGGTTATACAACTGCATTATCAAACTTAAAGTAATCCAGTAAAAGAATAGTATAATAAAGACACGAGCTTATACTTACTGTTTCACACAGAATTCAGCTCTGTGCAACCCTCCTGTTGCTAATTACCTATCATTTACACCTTTAAAGGGAAATCACCAGACTACAACTATTTCCCGTGGTGAACACACTGATGCATCTGCAGCCATCTTACATTAATTGCTTCCTGTTTTAAATTCTCTACTTAAACACAGAGAAGTGGTCAAAGGAGCCCATGTGTTGCACTTTTTCTTTAATGTGCTTAAATGCAAACAATAAAAAAGGCAAACCATAGCAGAACTATTGTGAGATTGAAAGTTAGTCTATGAGAGCTGAGTCTAAACACAATACAGCTGCAGGCTTCGCACATGCCTCAATTTATCACTGGCTGCAGTTTTATACGGTGACTTGGGCATGGATTTTCAATTTCGCTGAAACCAAGACAAAGGGAGACCATTTTTGCCAGATCATGGATCAGGGTAAATCCAGTCTTATTCGTGGAGTGCATTTAAAGTACATACATCTCTCAGCATTCCCTGGGACAGCTTTGACTTTACTACAGCTATGCTGTTGCTAAGGGAGGTTAGAACGTCTGACGGCCATCCATAACAGAACAGCAAGTGAATACAAGCGGAGGCAAAAAGGATCTTCCATTTTTGTGCCCAACGTAATCCTGGGTGTGGGTGTGTCTTCAATACATGTACTCAAGGCGTCCTAATGTTCTACAAGCTACAGAGGACAATAATAATGCATGTCATCTTTCTGATGATCTACTCAGGCTGGAAATATATCCTGATCGACACACCCTTACTTTTGCATAGGTTACATTTTATAAAATAGGGAAAAGACGACTAAAGAGGCTAGAGCCCAGTGTTCACTATCTAGAATTCTATTAATATCACAGAGATTGCAAAATAGGACTACAGTGTAACTGTTCATACATATTGTATTATATTGGAAGGAGAGGCGCAAGCAATCAAGGGAATATCAGCACTGGAGCCACCAAAGACTAGAGTGTTATTTAGTGAAGCAGATATGTTCTGCTCGAGGATTCCAAGGTTGGGTGGAGATAACTGTACAGCATTTACCAAATGCTCTGGTCCTCTTAAAATGATTAACAGTAATAGTGTATCTGGTTGTCAATCATTGTGGTCGAGAGTAAGAGTGCATTTTGAATCATTGTCTAAGATATTCAGAAGCCGAGCCATAAATAACACTGTGTACAATGGTTAAAAGTTTAAATGGGATTCTAGACTTTATTGGAAGCCAATGTAGTTTTCGGAGTATGGTGTAATGTGAGCATCTCCAGGGATGTCTGAAACTATGCAGGCATCAGTATTCTGACGGATTTGTAAACATTGCATCATGTATTCTGTGGTGCCCGCATAAAGGGCATTACAGTGACCCAATGTGGACCCTGTTACAGAATGTGCAATCAGAGGATAGGGTTGGTTTAGATTGCCTTAGAAACATCAGATAGTAATCACAGGTGCCAATATTCTGATTGATATGGGAGTTCTGGATAGTGTGGAAATAATGAATATTCCAAGAGCTTTACCTTAAATTGTGCACTAATATTGGCTCCGTCATGGAGGGTGTTGTTATAAAGATTTTGCATTTTGTGAAGTTGCGTTTTGGATGGTAACTAAAGAAATCTCAGTCTTATCTTGATTTAGACTAACCCAATCGTTAGCCATCCATGTTTCAATGTGACTGAAAGAAATTGAATGCAGGAGATGTTTGGATGAAAATCCCTATTTAATCTTAACGTTATCTGTGTGTCATCTGAATAACTTTGAAGAGTAGCACCCATATCTATCAATACATTGTGAAAAAGCTTTTATATACATTTTGAAGAGTTGTGGTGACAAACAAGATCCCTGTGGGGCAGTACCTGTCACCATAGTAGAGGAGGGAGAAACACAGTCTCCTAATTCGAATCTTAAGATTCATTTTGTTTGGAATTTGGTAATCCAGTTAATTCTGGAGTTGGAAATTCCAATTGCTTCTTTGACACGTTAAAGGAGAATAGAGTGATCCTGCATGTCAAAAGCGGGGAAAAGGTCCTACAGAATTAACAGAGCAGTATTCCCTTGGTCTGCGATTTGTAGAAGAGATTATTTTATGTGAATGAACAAAGTTTCAGTGCTTCTGTGAGGGCAAAATCCTGTTTGATGATCCCCAAGCAGCTGATGTTCCTTAATATATGATTAACTTTGCAACATGTCCATCTTGTTTAAGATTTTTAATAAAGAATGACAATTCTTAATAGGCCAGTAGCTAGGGCAGATATATGGGTCCAAAGTGGGTTTCCTCAGCAGGGGGTAATCCAGGCTTGTTTGAGCACCATGGGGATCAACATTTCCTGAAATGAGTCATTCATGAATCTGGTGATGATGGGGCTTAAAGAATCTATGCAGTATTTTATCATAACTGATGGACATGGGCTCCTGGACAGGAGGTTGGTCAAAGGGAGGGAAATATTGTAATAGTTTCTGAATATAAACAGTACTAAAAAGGGATGTGTCAATGGTAATAGTAGGTTGTGGGTTCAGTCTGGGGCACGATGCTGTAAAATGAATTTTGCATGTCATGGTTAACGGACAAGTGGTGTTTGAAATGGAAGAGCAATGTATAAGCTACCTGAATAGCATTCCACTATTCTCATGCTTTGGCATTTTAACAATGCTTGTTAAGCTCTTGAGAAGGGAATTTCTCATCTGAATTGCAAACAATTCTCACTTGGGTTTCAATAGCGTTGTATTCCAAGTTTGGATTTCTTTGCCATTTCTGCTCCAGTTTTCAAGGTTCTTTTTTGTGTTTCAAATACTGAAAAAAACAAATATTCCCAATAGATTTAGTGTTAATTGTTTTAGTTTTGATGGGTGCAATTTTGTCATTTATCTTTGTCAAACGAGAGTTATATGTATTTGCTTTGTATGTAGTTGACAGTTGATTAAATATATCAGTTATCATGTTTGATAAATGCAGTATTACAAATTCTGGTTTTAATTTATGCTTGTTGCCAAGGGGCATGTTGGTTTTATCAGAGATAACTTGTGCAGACCTACAATGAAAAGGTAGGTGGAATAGTTTAGCTGAATGGTCTGGCCAATCTAAAGGAATAGTCTGTTGGCCAATGGGACTGATATTGCACAAGATAGCTGAGTCCAAAGTCATTCCTCAATTGTGGGTTGGGTCAGAGGATAAAAGCTAGAATCAAGGTTAGGAAGTGTTTCTTTCAGCTGCAGAGTGGATCAGTAAAACCCAAATTAAAATCACCTAAAATAATGTAAGCATCTTTATGTCTCCTTGTGGATAAAATAGTTTCGATAAATGTGTGATTGAAAGTATAATCACATTGGGGAGGTCACCAGACAATAAAATATTTGTGTAAATGATCTGCTTGGTTGAAATAGAACTCTAGTGCCGAATAGCCCACAATATTAAGAATGAAAAAAGATTGAATCTTGCATTCTTGGCTAGTGCACTACTCAGCAGCGCTGTCAAAGAATACATCCAAAAGCTCCAACTGATACAAAATGAGGCAATCAGGATTGTCAGTAACACCCCAAGAAGAGAGCATATAACCAGCACAAGGAAAGAACTCCACTGGCTGGCAGTGGCTGCGAGGGTGAATTTCAAGGTAACCACACTGGCCCACAAGTGCCTTTATGGGAAAGCACCTCTGTTCCTGAAATAGAACTTGGTACAACATGAACCAAGCAGACCCTTATGCTCTAGTACCATTCAAAGCCTAGTCAACCCCAGAGTTAAAAGAACAAAGGGTAACGGCCGCTCCTTCCCTGTTCAAGCGGCTCAGGTTTGGAACACTCTGCCTATAGACATAGGCCAGGAAAAAAAGCTATTGATTTTCAGAAATTGCCTAAAAACCTTACTATTTGAATAATGAGTTAGAATTGGAGTTGACTTCTGCGGGCATTGGCGTGTAATAAATAAATAAATAACTAAATAAATAAAAAATGCCTCTTCCACAGCATGTATTCTATTGGCAGTATAAATCATATAGTCATCAGGTAAGAGATTCGCAAGAGCAGGTGCAGAATAATCTTTAAGCCAAGTTTCAGAGGTCGCTAAAAAGTCTAATTTATATTGAATGATAAAATCATGGATTTCCACAGCATGGCAGCGGATTGAGTAGGCATTTATCAAAGCCTAGCGAAAGACATTTGAATGAGGGTTAGCATCCTTATCAATCGGAAGAACCATCCAAAGAGAGTTAAAAGAAAGATCAGGGTTCAAAATTGTTCTGTCGGCATATGTGTGCCAAGTGGCTATACGTTGTGGTATAGTAGCTTTAAGATAACATGTCTAGATTGCAGTATTTCATGGTAAGTCTTTTTATTGTGGTCAATTCTGTTGTTGTTCAGAGATGAGAAATACTTAAACAGGTTAATTGTGGAGGGTTTGCTCCGATCATATCTGATTTAGCTAAATATGGATATTTGGCTAAAACACAATATGTACGGGATAGGCTAGTTATAGCATTGGTGGGTATGACTGGGTAAGAAAGAGAATGAAGCAAAGGGAAATATAATAAGGACTCTAAACAGACTAACCAAGTATGCCAATATTTCTATGGGCAGCGGGGCGTGCCTCTCGCAGTCCCGGCATGAACAGGCAATAACAGGTTTCATGCCAGGGCTTCGCACTGACCCAGCTGCCGTCTGGGGCATTGGAGACGTAACAATGACAGGGCAACTGCTGCGTGGTTGGGGTACCTGGGAAATAAAGGACCAGATTAACCATGCCGGCTGGCTCATGAGGGGTGCCAGTAAGTATGCATAGGGGTTGCAAAGACCTAGAAAGATTGAAAGGGGATTGGGGGAATGGTGGCTGTGATTAAAATGCCTGACCGTCATGAAACATATGCAAGTACTCTAAAATGAGACAGATTCCAAAAAATACTAAAAGCTATAAAAAAAAATAACTTTCTAAAGCAGGCTTGTCCAACCTTTTTGAATGTGGGGCCGAAGCATTCACCTTTTGTCAACCAGTGGCCCGGCAAGCCAAAAGTCAACAACCTCACCCAAAGCAGTATATCAGAAATTAATATTGTATGACCTTTGACATAGCATCGCAGGCAGTGATGCACTGTGCAGTCTCAAAGATAGCTTTTGTTGTCGGGGGGCCCCTCTATCAAATGGTTAAAGGTCAGTTGCTTGTGATTTCTTTCAGTTTGTATGTGTTAATATTTTCCTGAAATAGCGGGGGGGACCGAGCGTATCGAGGGAGCTATAAGAATCTTGGGAGGGTTTGGGGGACCCCCCCCAAGAGATTTATTCAAATATGGGGTTGAAATGGTGCATTTTACAGCAGCAAAACTGACCAAAAAGCCATAAGTTTACAATCAGTTCTAAAGGGGAACATGAAAATTCCATGTCACCAACAGCAGACAAGAACATGTTACAACACAACACATTTTAATGATCTATGTGTCCACAGTGGAAGACAGCACTGTCACTGATGTAACACATTGGCATGCTGGTTGAGCCCAAAAAACGCCTCTGTAGCAACATGTCTATGCTGGATGTTCCCAATTTAGGCCAGCATTGTCCTCTACAAAGCTTGATTGATGCTGCCTGAGCATGTGCAGTGTGCCCAATACATATGCCAGCTTATCTCTGTAATACACTGTACTCTAGGACCCCAACCGGCCCATAGAGCTGGAGGTTGCCCAATAACACTTTAAGATGAGGCAGCAGCACCTGTGAGATGGATGGGGATGCAGATTAATACACTAGCATCAAGTCAATAATGACAACTCAACGGTTTGGCAAAGGGAGTCCCTTTCATGACAAGTACAAAAAACAGGGAGTTCATGAATATCAGCAATCGCCCGATCTTCCTTCTCGCTTCAACAACTCCAACGAACTTCATAAAAAACACACCATTTATACTAAAAACTCGTCATCACTGACGTGTAACGCTTAAAATGTTGCATGCAATTCTACTGGTTCTAGGAAGATAACTTTAATATAGGTACTATATCTGTATATGGTAACGGAGTGAAGGGATTGGACAAACACTGTAAGGTGGGGCATCTAAGCCCTACCTTCAAAATGGCTACTGTAAACATCACTAAAAGTACAATGTCTCATTGGTTTTACTAACTATAGGACCCTTGATTACTTGGTCCACTATGATTGGGTTGGCAACAACCCCACTCATAATTTTCCACTTGCTTAGCAGCGTGCAGAATAGCCGGCCAGGTGCAGGGAGCCTGTCTGCACCCCCAGCTCTCCCTCCATTTATTGCTACAATCAGTCATCACCTCAGTTGTCATGTGTCAATTATTTCTTTGTGGTTAGCCTCGAGACTGCTTCTTGGTCTGGAAATATTAAGATATCTGTGCATGGCACGAGGTCATGCGTGGGTGTGAAGGTTTCATCCCGTCTCGCTTGGATGGTCACGTGAATCTGACACTGTAAAATCATCTTATTCTTCATGCAATTTGAGTATTTGATTTAATTCTGGCAGCCATCTTCCTCCTGTGGCTTATCTTGACCTTTTTTGAACAAATGCCCTGTTCTTCTTTCATAAATTGTATCCACTGTTGGTCTATTTCAGCCGATAAGACCTTGACTTCTTGCCATGATTTGCCCTCGTCTGAGTTACTTTCTGTCTTTAATTCTTGGTTTGGGTTGCGGCAGAGCTCTCCTCTTGAGACCTTTAGTAACCTTTGTTTATTCTGCTCTTGTGCATAGTGGAAGTATACTTATATACAGTCCTCTTTTTGAGGTAGATATGTATAGGTGGTGCTTGCCGCGATCTATTTTACTACTAAGCATAAGCAAGCCTCATGATTCTGTGCTTCTTGCAGTTCCATGCATATGTACACGTTTAAACTAACTGAATATCTTCATCATGCTCATGTCATAAGATTCTGGCATTTGACATTGTTATTTCACCTTAAACTCATGATGTCACTTATCCATGGTGTTTTGTTTCTTTTCATCATTCGCAGGTCGTCATTACTTCTGTACGTGAGTCAGTCTGGGTTCTTGTGACGTCACCATTCATCATCCTTCAGTATCTTTTTAGCCTCTTCAGGGACTGCGTTCTGACAAACTTCATTCTGTTTCATTTGCCGATATGGCTTTCTCAATGGGTACCTTACTGTCCAGGTTTTCTTGGGTGGTGGTACTTCAACAGGTGCTGTTCTTCTGATAGGTACTGGACAGAGCCCAACTGCGGCTCTCGGCTGGTTTATTTGCTCATCATACGTCACATATTTCGCCGTGAACGTTCCTGATACTTCAAAATGGATGGTTGGAGTGCGGGTCATGTTCGGGACCTCCTCTACAACACATGAATTACTTCTGTGTTAATGATTGATGCTGCCTGTGCAGTGTGCCCAATACATATGGCAGCTTATCTCTGTAATACACATTCATTACTTCTGTGTTAACGAAAGAAGCATAATCCAATTCAACAGATAAAATGGGGAAGTAGAAGTGTTTTCTGTGTAAGCTGGGTATTTCGCAGAGGGCTGCACCACTTTTCTGATTTACTCAATGCTCAAAGACCCTTTCATAAATCAAAAAAGTGGCAAACCTTTTAGAAATGCTTGCACATACACTAGTGCAGATGATGCTGCACGACTATTGGTTTTATGAACTTTTGCAGCTTGAAAGCATGACACCTCCCCTCCAAAACCTTCACCTACATCAGAATGGTGGTGCTGGAAACTGGAAAGGAGAACTTCAGGTTCCTACAATGCTTTTAAGCAGCGCTCAGAATCAGGCCTTGAGTAGTTAAGTAGATGAAGAGGAAGCTGGTGTGAAGTGTTTATGAGCACAGTTCTCCAATTGTACAAGTCATTTATTTTTGCTGCATGCAAATCTTGTAATCACTGCAATTAGGGTGGAATGTGGGGAAGCCATTTGCAGCTTATGTGCAGGCTTTAGTTACCGAAATCTGCAGATGCATTTTCGTCACTCTGGTCCTGATTCTGATTGCCAGCAGATTGGGTGTAGTAAAAGGGCATTCCCAGTGGTGATAATGGAAATGGAAAACAATTGGGGGGGGATCCCACAAGGGCTGGGGTGGGGACGGAGTTTGGGGGGTGCTGCCCGAGGAGGTGGGGTTAAGAGTGGCAGAGCTGGCAGCTGATCTCCGATCAAAGTAAATGTCCAAAATAATAGTTTAAAACAGCGCAATTTCTTTCATGCTGCTTCTTTTCCAAACTATATATCTATTCCACTTTAAACCACTTCCATGGCAGTGGTGATGAGTTACTTCACTGTGCGGATAATAGTTTTGACCAATGCTGCAGAGTAAATATTCTTTAAAATGCACAATTTGGATCCCATTTTATTTTTTAAAAAAATCCCCCTTGGATACTTTTCAAACAGGGTGATTTCTGTTCGCCATAAGCAATGTTTTCTTTTACTTGAACCACACCCAGCACAGCTCCTGCAGCTCTCCTCTGGAAGCAGTTGGGTGGCTGCCTGTGTGATGTTAATAGGGTTATTTATTTATTCATGCAATGTTTATCTGATACCTGTATATTTATTTATTTATGCAACGTTTGTCGGACGCAGGTATCTGACAAACCTTGCATAAATAAATAAATAAGCCGGGTCCGTGTACCCAGCAAACCTTGCATAATTAAATAAATAACCTGGGTCGTGACTGAGGACCGGGTCGTGGCTGAGGACTGTAACTTCCTCTTGTAACCCCTTGCATAGGGTCACCAGAGGAAGATACAGTTTGTTCGCAGGCACATCTTTTTTTCTTCTTTTTTTTTCTTTTCTCCAGGGCACAGCAGGGGTTTGGGGAAGCTGACTCTGGCCTTTTCCCGAGATCCAGCTACACATCTGGTGCCGGATCTCGGATTAAACGAGAGCCAGCCCCATCGCCAACGCTGGGCATTCCCACTCCAAATCCTTCCCCCACCAATCTGGTCGTGGAGGGAGCAGCGTCTGGACGTGTTATGTACGCTATCAGCGGTGTAAAGCATCCTAAAGTTGGTGCAGAAGGAGCACTGCAGGTTTTGCGTGAATAGAGCATGTTCAGCAACAAAAACACACTTTTTTAAAATGACCAGTAACATACCCATAGCTCATAAATGTACTCAGACGGGCACTATATGCAAACACACCATGTGTGCTTGTGCGCAGGGAACCGTGCAAAACATATGGAATGGGATTTGGAAGCTTGGATGGCAAGGAATGAATTCCCACATGCAGTAAAATCATGTGGGAATTAATTCCTTTTGTGAAACAGTTTGAACAGTACCCAAGGGGGAGGTTTTTGTCAAAATGTGAAAATGCGATGCAAATTGTACCCCCCTCCCCAGACGGAATGTTCAAACATTCAGGCAGCACGCGCTGCTTTTGAGCCTCAGAGATACTGCTGGCCAGATACACCACAAGTATCCGACGAGCAGTATCTCGGAGGCTCAAAAGCAATGCTTGCTGCAAACATACGTCAGGAAATATAGCAGGCAGTACTTACTACTGCTGGAGGCAAGGAGAACTAGGCCTCGGTGTGCACCCCACATGGCACTGTGAGGCTGGGCTGGGCTGCTGGCTCACACAGGCTCTGCACTGGGATGGCAACTCAGAAGTATGAAGGTAGCGCTGTGTGACCATCACTCCACCCACACACATTACGTGATTACAATTTCTGTTGGCTGAGAAACAGCCAATGGAAATACCTTTACCATGCAAGGCATTTATTTCTTTAATTTATTTCCACTACTACGACGTGCCTTGCATGGTAACAGTATTTCCATTGGCTGTTTCTCAGCCAATGGAAATCGTAATGTGTATGGACTATGATGACTTGATTCCTACTCTGAAACTGCATCCACAACGCTCGCTGCGTATAAAATAAATACAAAACGTACAAAAGTAACCCTAATGCTTTGTCTGTGTTCTTGGGCTTTGTGGGCCACATAAAATGGCTTGGAGGTTGCTTTGCAGCCACCAGGCCGTATGTTGGACAACCCTGTTCTAAAGCAATGTATCCTAGAGCAAAAACAGAGCCTAAAACAACCTGGAACATACAAATGGTAAAAATGGTCAAACAAATTAAAGTTACTTTCAGGTTTTTATGAATTTCTGGGGAACATGTTGCTATCAGCTTAACAGATCCTGGCATTGCTTTTAGGAATATAAAAAGGTTTTGTTTTTGACTAGGCATGGGGGAACCTCCCAAAATGGGTTTATTTAAGTCTCAGTATAATTTCCCTTCACCAGTCTCTCTTCAACAGTCAAACAGGCACTCCAGCATTCTCATTCTATCATCCACTCAAACCCATACATTCCCCTCATCCATACATGGCAGTGCATGCAGCCTCATACATCATCAAGCACACTACATACCTCCGTTTCGTAAACAACCAAAAACCCACACCGTCAGAGGAGATAGTAAAATCAACCAAACAACAAACAAAAGAAAAGGTACAAGAGTGTTCACATGTTTCTTTCACTCATTTTTGTCACACAATCCAACCACATAGTCTGTGAATTTCTCAGGAATTCTCATTCACTGTTCTGATCTCCTTCCCACTTCATCCATTTCTTTGTCTTCTTCCCCAGTAGCGACCGCAGGAACATCCTGATCCCCTGGTTTCACCCCTCTACTAACATTCCAGGTTCTTTCATCTTCAGTCATAACAGTGTTATGGAAAACGGTTTTAATTTTACAAGGCTTTTACCATTTCAATGGCCCCTGTCTTAAAGATACCAAATCACCAGTTCACAGGCAACAATCCTTGACTGCCTTCCTCCTTTCATAATTATTTGTGTAAGTTATTTGCCTCTCTCTGACACGCAATCTAGCTCGCTGCACACTCTCCCAAGCCCACCTTGCTCTCTTCATCCATGGAGGATACATTATGCAATTCGTTTTCCTCCCCCTACTCATCTCACAGGGGGACACACTGGTCGCCCCATGTGGATAAAATTGGTGTGCCTCAACATTGCTTTCCACCACACTTTCCCAGTCCTCACCATTTGCCCGTGCACATCTTATGAAATCCGTTATCACTTTGTTGAACCTTTCAGCCACACCATTGGCCTGTGAATGATATATGGCCATGAATTTATGTTCAACTCCATTCTCTGCCAAACACTGACACATCTCTTTAGATTTGAATTGAATGCCATACTCTGTAATTACAGTACACAGGTATCCTTCCGGTTTAAACACCTGTTGCATAAACCATATGACATCCTTAGTGGTAATGCTCATTGTGATTTTCACCTCCACACACTTTGACAATACATCAACCAGAACTATGCGGTACTTCTGCACACCCTTACTACAGATGCACTATCCATTCCAACCTTATCCCATGTTTTTGGGGATCGGAAACCAAGGTCATGGGACTGTCTCTGGTCACCACATTTCGTTCATACAATGAACAAGATACACATTTCCTTACAGCTTGCACATTCTCTAAGTCACACCCAGGCCACTAATACTCCACGTAAACTGTTTGTTTCATCTTAGAAACCCCTTGATACCCTTCATGAGCAATTTCGGCAATCTTCGTCCTCACACCACAAGGAGGAATAACTCTGTCTCCTCTCATAGCATATTCTCCATTCACATGCAGATCATCCTTCACCATCCACAAACCTTCCAGCTCCGATCCCAACACACACCCTTTCATGATCATCCCTTTCTCCACAAGTTCACCCTTCACCTTTCCTAATATCACATCATTGACCATGCTCTCTTCCCATTACGCCTTTGCAACCATTTTCTCTTCCACAAGCAGCACACTGTCTTCCTCTTCATCAACTTTAATAGTGGTTAAGTGGGACAGACAGTCGGCAGGAATGTTCCTTTTTCCTCGAAAATATTCAACATCAAACGATACTCTTGAAGTGCCACAACCCATCTAATCCTTTCTTCTGTAACGTCTCTTTTAACGGCTTGTGATCTGTCCTTATTGTGAAACATGAACCCCATAGGAATGGTCTAAACCTTTCGACAGCCCACTTTATGGGCAGTAGCTCCTTCTCAATGGTAGAATAATTGAGTTCTGCTCCCTTCAACAAATATGTTGCAAAGAAAATAACATGTTCTTCACTCCCTTCCATCTGTGTTAAAACTGCTCCAATCCAGTGTCAATTGCGTCAGTTGAGATGATGGTTTTCCTGTCTATTTCAAAGTTCTGCAGAGAAGAGGTGTTCTCCAAGGCCAATTTGATACCTTCAAATTCCGCTGCACATTGCATAGACCATTCAAAAGGGGGTTTGTTCTTTAATAGAGATCTCACATTAACAGTCTTGTCTGCAAAATGTTGTAGAAACTTGGAGTAGAATTCAGCCATGCCAAGAAATTATTATAGTTGTTCCATATTACTTGGTTCCGCCACACTTCTCATATTGTCCACCAGTTTTCTCTATACATTTACTCCCTTAGCTGAGACTGTGAGGCCAAGATACTCAATTTCTTCCTGGTTAAATTTGCATTTCTCTTCGATCAAAGTGAGACCCCTTTCGATCAACATGGCCATGACTTTTTTTCAATCTCCTATTGTATGTTGACTGATCAGGACCAAATACTAACACATCGTCCTGGAAGCATATCTCCCCTTGCTCATCCTCAAATATTTCATGCATAGTCCTTTGAAAGACGGATGCCCCTGACACTAGACCAAACGGCATCCTCAAAAACTTGAAAAGGCCCTCTGATAAATAAAAGCAGGTAGCTGTATGGATTCATGGTGTAGTTTTATATGGAGCATACCGATGTGAGGTCTAACGAGGAAAAAACATGTGCCTCTCCTAAAGTGTTTCCGGTATATTTGGAAGAGGATGGCGATATGGAATAACACATCTATTCAATGAGCTAAGATCAACACAGAGTCTCAACTTTCTGTTGGACTTTGCAACTGCCACCAACAGAGATACCCATGCTAATGATTCAATTCTCTCAATTATTCCATCTTGCTCCAGTTTCAACAGATCATCTTTAACTTGTTCTCTAAGAGTCATAGGAATGGCCCTTACCTTATGCACATTGGGCCTTGATCCTAGTACCAGCCGTTTTCTAGGTGCAATACCATTCAGACATCCTATTTTGTCAAAGAATCGACGTGGGTGAAAGTTACAGCATCGGACAGAAGAACTCATATGATGACATCATTAGGGTTCAGTCGGATGCTCAATCATTTTTGTTGTAGCCAACTCAGTAACGGGACACTCCCTCCCGTTGATGTTCCCACCACCATATGCCTGCGGCTTTATGTCAACATCTCTCAAAGCCATATTCGGAAACACTTTATCAAAGACACTTTTAGGCACTAGGGTCTATTTTGCACAGGAGTCTATCATTATGTCCACTTGTCGACCATTAATACATACTAGATCCTTAAGACCATCTATATCCTCATCATCTTCACCATCCATTGCAAATACTTATTCTGTGTGATCATACCACTCATCAATCATATTTATAGTATGAGACCTACAGTACTTTGCACAATGACCTTTTCACTTACACTTGGTGCATTTCACTTCTCTTGCTGGACAGGAAATGTTGTTGCCAGCTCGCACCTTCCCTCCCTCTCTCCTCCCTCTATGGGTCCCCTCCCTCTCACCCTCTTGTGAGGCAAAAAAACTTGCTGTCATCTTTGACTCCTCTCTCTCCTTCTCTCCTCATATCACAGATCTTGCCAAGAAGGCCCACTATCAGCTGCACCTCCTCAGAGGTGTTCTCCCTTTTCGCACCTTTCCCCAGAAACTCAATGGGCCTCATTATGACCCTGGCAGTAGCCGTGCCCTTATTAAGGGCACGGCTGCAGCCGATAATGATTTTTTACCGGAGCCCAGAAAAGGACAATAACCGGGTCATGTCGACCTTGGCGGACCCGGTAATTGCCCTTTTCTGGTCTCCGGTAAAAATTAATCCCCATTCCCATTTGAGCCCCATAGGGCTCATTGGGAATGGGGAGGATGCTAACAATGGGCCCGTTAATGATGGGCCCGTTGTTAGCATCTTGGTCTGCTAGCGGGTCCTGTTAAGACGAATTTCTGAACTCTGTCCTGGTGGCGCAGAAGTTCAGAAGGCCAACCTAATTACTTGGAACAGGGTAACCTCTGGACGAGCCAGACCAATCAAGGTAGCGATCGCGGAGGTCAAGACTAGGTCTCAAGAGGGGTGAGGGTGACTGAAAGCCCGCAATGAGCACACAAAGCAAGAACACTTACAAACTACTCCAGACAGTTGTTATATTAAAAATATATACACATTTATTCCAAGGCCTTTAAAACAATGACCGTAGCGAGAAAATCACAATATAACGATAGTAAACCAACACATACCATATCAACACAATATATATACAAATACGACAGTCTCAAGCGTTAGATGCACGAAATGGGTAGTCCACCTAAAAGGGAAGGAAGACAGGCAGTGCGAAATAATGCTTCAACCCAGTTCGCCTTCAGAGGCACCTAACTAGATGGAAGTCCGAGCCCTGCGAAGAGTGGAGCCTTGTGCTCAAAAGTACCAGCACGCGCTGGTGCCAACGGGCAAAAGGAGAAGCTCTTCAAGGGAAATCAGGCAGTTCAGTTTAGTGCACAAAAGAAGAAGAACAGAACACGTTCCGCGACTCAAGCGCAGCCTCCACAGTGGGCAGAAGCAGAGCGCGAGTACGGAAAAGGGTGCTGTTTGACACAGCGGGAAAAAGCAATGGGCTCCTGCAGGAGGGCGACCAGATCCTAGCTATGCTACTCACCGGTCCCCGATGCAAGCAGACCCAGGCTTCTCCGCGTCCGTTTCAGTAGCTGGCAGGTTCAGAAGAGCAGGGAACGCCTCGTCGTCGTGTTGAGTAAAAAGACGTCCCAATCGAAGAAACCCGCACAGTTTGTTACCACAGCAGGGCAACGGAGCGGCCGTGTGTATCTGAGCCAAATGTACACTACTCACTTCAGACCTGGGAACGCCAAGTGTACGAAGCGTGTGAGAGTGACAAGGACTCGAAATACTACACAACCTGGCGGCGGTTACAGAGCAAGACTCCCGTGTAAGCTGGTCAGTCAGCTGGATGGCCCAGAGACGCTTCCGAAGGCTTACTGGCAGGAGATGGTGAAGATGCCGAGAATAGCTGTTCCCGCTATTCCAAGGGTCGAAGTACCAGTACAGGCCTTCTGATTCGATCAAAGGTGAAAAGGGTTTCACAAGGCAACAGCAGTGCAGAGGAGAAGTCCTTCAGCGGGTCACCAGCGATTCCTCGGTCCAGCCTCTTGGTTGCAGGATACTTGGCTCCTGTATTCCTTCGTTCGTGAGAACTCAGGAGATCGACATGGTAGTGGTGTTTCCAGCCCCCTCTTATCCACGGTTCCCTTCGCGCCAAAACGGAGGGGACCCAATGGGAGATCCGCTCATCAACACTCACACCATTCGTGGACCAATCACGGACCACGGTGGTCCCAGGCATTCACACCACCCTAGACTCTCTGGCACCCAGGATGTGTATTGGGACCAGACATCCCAGCCCACATCCTGGAGGCACACACAAGACATGTAGAAGCCCGCGAAAGCATCCGTGTTTCGCGGGAAAGTACATGCCCAAATAAGGAAGGCCCCGGGTCGGCTCGACCTGGGGAAGGTGAAGGGAGCAAGACGGTCAGCGGACAGGACAAAGGAGCCTCGTGGTCTGGCCATTTTGGGAGCCAGGCCACCATTTTGGGTTAAGCGCGAGAAACGTGCTTAGAACGCCAAAAGGAGCTCAAAACACAAGAAACGATTGCTGCCACCATTCCCGTCCCTGAATCACTTGCACCGATCAGATACAATCCTAAACGAGTATCTAGGGCCTGTAGAAGGCTAGAGACCCAAGAGAGCTGTAACTTAGCTTACAGTGCCCTCTTGTGTCATGTTGCACGAAAGCCGCAACATGATAAAAGAAACTACGGGAAACAGCGTTCCCCGGTACTGACTGTCTTAAGGGCATGTCAGTTTCCCCGTAAGAAAGGAGCGAAAGCCCAGAGGAGTGCGGCAGAAGGCTGCACTTCTTTGGCAAAGTCAAGAACAAGGTGAAAAACAACAGCAAAAAGTTTAGGGGTTGCCACATGGAAGGAAAATTACCTACAATTAAGAAATCTTTCCTAACAGGTCCCGCTAAGGACACCTGGTCTGACTAGGCGTTCCTTAGCGGGACCCGCTGCAGACCTCGTAATAGGACCCTTACCAGCACCGTTCATTCTGTGGCCGCCTGGGTCGTAATGAGGCCCAATGTCTCCAGAGCGCTGGTCCTCTATAGGCTTGACTACTGTAACAGCCTCTTCCTCAATCTTCCTTCTTACTCCCTTCTTCCCCTTCAACTAATCCAGAATAGGACTGCAAGACTTATTCCTGGCCTCAAACCCAGGGACCGCATCTCTCCAGCCCTCATTTCTCTCCACTGGCTCCCGGTTACTGCTAGGATCAAATTCAAGATCCTCTGCATCATCCACAAAGCTTTTTGGGCCCTGGGACCCTCTACATTCGGCTCTCTCTCCCTAAATACGTCCCTGCTTGATCCCTTCAGTCTGCTAGCTCCAACTCTCTGTGAATCATAGGCTTCTCTAAGCAAATAGTATGAGGTAGATGTCTCTGCTCTGTAGGAGCACCCCTCTAGAATGGTCTCCCTGCCCCTCTCAGGCTTGAGCCGGCTCTCCTTAAGTTCCAAAAGCTCCTCAAGACCCTCCTTTTCTTCTCCTCTTTCGCTCTCCCTCTCCCATGCTAACACCTTCTTCTATCTCACTGACAGGCTGCCTGGTTTCCTCTGAGTACTGCAGGGCTCGAGACACCGCCCCCCGCACAGTTCCCCCTTCCCTGCACTTGCCTGCATTCCATGGCACTTGGCCGCTGGCCTCCCCTTAGCACTTACACTTCGCCTCTTCACCCTTTTCCCTTCCCACCTTAGCACTTTTTATGCAGACTGCCCACAGCTCCTTCGCACCTCTTTTTTCTGCAATGCCACGCCCCGTTAACCCCCTACCGCCTCATTACGAGGTCCGCTCGTGGGACCTGCTTAGGACTCCTGATAAAACCAGGCGTCCTTAGCGGGTCCCGCAAGCGGTCCAGCATGCTAACAACGGGCCCGTCATTAACGCGCCCGTTGTTAGCATGCTCCCCATTCCCATTGAGCCCTATGGGGGCTTAAATGGGAATGGGGATGCACAGGGGATGCACAGGGTCAGGGTTCCCTGGATGGGGAAATACCGGGCCCTCCAAGGTCGGAATGGCCCGGTATTTCCCCATTCAGGGAACCCAGACCCGGTACCCGGTATGGGGATAGCCATGCCCCTATATGTACGCAGAGTATCATAGGCCGATCTAGCACTCTAGCTCTGTCTCTCTGTCTCTCTGCCTCACTCTATGTGTCTGTCTTTTTCTATGTGGGTGAGGGCCGAGTTGTCAGGTGCATGCTTGCTGGAGCCATCGTGACTGTTGTCAGCAGCTGCTCAACCAGAGGAACACACTGAAATCATGGGTGGGGGAAGTGTTTTTTTTGTTGTTGTAAAAGCAGCTAATTAAAAAAAGAAATTATTTAATTGGACTATCATTTTAAATGGACTCTTTTTAAAATAGTAATTATTCATGTCTAATAATCACTTCCAAAATATATTCCGATGTATATTTTAGTCATAATACAAAGCTAAGCTTGCAGTTCTCTTAGCAAAGCACATTATCAAAAGCTAGAAATGTCATATCAAGTATTTTCTGATAAACGGTGATCATTCCAAGATGGAAAGTCTGGTATGCTCCTATTGTACTCTCATGAAATGCACTACGGGCAATGGTGAGGGTGTAAATAGCACCACGTAAGGTTCCAACCTGCTTTGTATGAAATCAAAAAGCAGCTAGGAAAAAAAGAAAGACACAAATATGTACATTTGACAAACACGCCTCTGATAAATGGTTGCAATACCTGATTCACTAAATACATAATGCACACAGGGTGTGGTGCACTTTTCTTCAATAAAAGTCTTCAAATTGTGTTAACATTGACAGATAAATACAGATGTGGAGAGCTGCAGATTATGGATGTGAGGATAACATTTGTGCAACATAAGTCACTCCATTGGGTTTGAGGGCTGTCTGGGGATAATGTTTCCTTTCCCCGCACAGAACTTTATTCAGGGCTCATGGAAAGGATGGCTGTGTACATGGCCAGTTCCCAAATGCACAGACTTCCCAAGGGAATTATGTACATAAAGGATACAATAAATGAATCCTTCAAGAATAGGGTGTGACCATCTATTTAAGTTCCAACTCTGTTGAAATATAGTTGATATGACATGATAGGTTATTTATAACGCGCTTAATACCAAGAGGTTTCTAATCGCGCACCGGGGATTGAACCTGTGTTGCTTCATGTCCTCTTGCTTCCAAGGCCAGCACTTAGCCCCAGAGCTATCCTCCTTTTTCTCATCTTTTGCCTGAGTCCAAAGTCCAGAATGATGGGCTCGGCTAAAACAAATGGGACTCTCTTAGGTTTCTCCTCTTCTGTTCCCTGTTCAGCCCACACCTTAGGGAACTGGACATTCCACGTTAGGTTTGGAGTGCGTGTTCCTCACTTCTACCTTCGTGACATTCCTCTTTTTAAATTCGGGGAGCCTCACTGTACATCCCCTGGAAGTGTGTTGGAGTGTGCAACTTCAGCTCCGATGCAATTGGGATAAAGGGAGGTTCTTCACCACACTCGGCGGGAATGTGAGTGTGGAGGGTGGGGCTAGAAACCGAGGAGACCTCGAGAATAAAGAGGGTCCATTCTGCCAGCCAGTGTTGCTCGCTGGGGATGAAGTCCGGGGCAGCATGAAGCATTCGAGGAGCCAGTGTGTTGGGCGAGAGTACCTTTCTTGGTTCAGTGGGACCGCCCAGTGGTGTGAGCTCCAGGTCATGTTTCACAATGTGATCCTAGAACTACGCTTCTTTGGCGACACTATCTGTTGAAGTGAGGAGGCATCCACACAATCCAAAGGCTGCGGGGATGCCCGTGGTAAGCCTGCTCGCTAAAACGAGGTGCTGTTTCCACAAAGATCTCAAAATCCTGCACGGGATGTCTTGGCATCCTGCCTGCTCACCAGCATGCACGAGACCTACATTCGGATCCCAGTGGCATGGAAGAGGCTTTTAAAACACTGAAGCACAGCTGGTGCGCTGAAGATAATCGCGTATAACTCCTGTACAACATAGGCAGTCGTCCATTCTGGGGACCAACGTAGACATACCTTCTATTTCCAATAGTGTTCCCACTCAACCCCTCCTATGTGAAAAAAGAGGGTTACACTTAAACAGGTGGACATTTCTTGGCCGCAATTTATTGACCCATGTGCATCACATATCAGCCCAATGCTGTCAGCAGACACGGGTGTGTTCTAGATACCCAGAAGCGTACAGACAAGTTCAGATACAGACAATGCCCCCTTTACCCTGTCTAGAATTCCAGAGACACCTGGTCGCCCTCCCCATCCTTCCCTGGGCCTTCTCTATGCCCCAGGAACACTGGTTGGCTGATCCAGCCGGTTTGCTGCAGGTGTGAGCTGTAGGGGGTGCCATTCTCTTATGCATAACAATGAGCGGAAGCTGTAGGGCTGCAACCTTGGTGCGTCTCGCTGCTGCCTTACAAGGCCCCCAAATGGGGCAAGGAGGCGTAAATCCCCCTTTTTTCAGTTTTTTTCCAGTCCTGCCTTGGTTGCATGATAGATTTGGCGGCTGCCATCTTGCGACACTAAAAGCGAAACAATATTAGTAATACCTGCAATGAACAAGTCTGGTGTGGAGGATGGGCTTTTCAAGACATCAAACACTTACAAGAAGCCCCTTCCATGTGTTGCCCTCACTTACCCTGCCTTTCCTGCCTCAGGATAGGTCTGGGGTGTGAGCAGCTTTGGGAGCATGTGTACCCCTTTCGGTGCCACAGCGGCCGCCCAGGCTCAACCAAAACTGCCTGGCTGGTACCGAGGCATCAAGTTCAGCTCCTGCCCTCTTGTTTCCCCTTCCTCTGCTATGCTACTGCTGCCCACCACTGCCGCCCATGGCGTCTGGGCCATCCTTCCTTCTACTGTCGATTCCCTAAAGTCTTCCTTTTCATAATAACGTGATATTAAAGAAAAACACGTAGTACTTGATGTTTTTATTTTTGAAGTGCTGTATATAACAGAAGTGACTGATGGTCCTGCCCCGGGCGGGGTTTAAAAACGGTGACTTGCGCAATATCACAGATCAGGCCAGCAAGCTTTTAAGTCATGGTGCTGCTTGGCCGCCTTATGTGGTAGGAATTGTTTGGAGAGTACCCTTTATTTTGAAAGTGAGCTGAACGGTTTGTTTATTCACTGTTTCACCTCCTTAACTTTAGGAGGCTCATCAGGAGAGTATCTCAGGGTACTCCAGAATTATGTTTGCAAGGATTTTCAAGGTGCATCGGATCGGCTGTACCTCACTGAGGGCTATTGAATCCTCTACATCTAAGCCATCTCTTACTATAAACTAAAGTCTGGAGCATAACGATCCTTAACAAGAAATGTTCAACAAGAAAAAAAGGCAAATGCAACTACTTACTTTGAGAAATCCTTGCAAACATAATTCTGGAGTACCCTTAGATACGCTCCGGATGAGCCTCGTAAAATTAAGGAGGTGAAACACGTGTTGAGGGTCAAAAAATTGAAACTTTGAAATAAACCACATTTGCAAACTATTAAGTGTGTAAACCAATTATTTAGATCTCACATTGGAGGCACCCTACTGTAAAATTGGAATAACATAACGGGAGAAAAATGGAAGCAATTGAATAGAAAATCTGAATCCGTTGGCGCAACAAGGACAATAGCATCGACAAGAAAATATTCTCTACTATTTCTACAGTCGAAATAGAGGCTCAAACAAATCTTATAAGAAGTTAGTTTCGCCAAAAGGTCGTTTTTTCACTGTACTTTGTGGAAGAAATGTTTATTCACCGTGTCCGCCTGTTATTCCCACAGGGAATACCTATTGTAAAGCCAGTTACACAAAATGCCGCCGGGGGTGACACCACGGCCATTGTTCCCGCCGTTGTGCAGTACTTTTAGAGCCTCTCACTATGGTGGCCGTGAAATAAACACGAATTGCCTTACCAGCAACTATCAATTACCCTTCAAACTGATATATTTAGAACGCAAATCAATTCACGAATTTAATTTAACAATAAAAAAAATCCAAATAAATGAAAACCGGATAAAAATACAATTATTGAAGTACAACAACAAGTGTTATGTATACAAAGAAAATACGCAATCTGAAATAAGAGAGCATTAATATAAAAAAGTGTCTGTATAAATTTGCAGCGACAATGTTTTAGTCTCTGAACCTCTGACCTAGGAAGGAGAACGTCATTTAGGGGTCGACAGAGGTCACAACTGCGACCTCTGAGGTCTCCCTTGCGACCTCTAAAAAAGTAAAAATAAAACAAGTGTTTTTTTTTTTTTAATGCAATCTCCTGGGCTGTGGCCAGCACCATGTGGCTCTTTATCTCTGGAGTGGCCGGTTTTCTTGTTCAGGCCCCTTAATAAAAAGAAGAAAAATAAGAACATGAGGGCCACAAGTCTAACACTTTCAGCACTGACCCTAAATCAGAAAGAATAGGAATGCCAAAAAATGTGTCTTTCTGGAATTCTATACAATAATTGCTAGACTCATTAAAGGTTTATTTCAGGCACACTTCAGGGAGTGAGTCACTGATTTAGTCTGTTCTTAAACGCCTCAACTCAGCCTTTCATCCTTCTGAGGTCGATAAATGAGTACCAACACAGGTTGGGTGATATTGGGTGTATTTTTCTATATAAAGCGCTTAAGCGTAAGTGCTATATAATAACACATCATTATCATTTGGTCTTGGACGTCTGCTTGCATTCACAGTAATTTGGTAATATGGGCCTATACACACTGATCCTAACAATACATATGGCGATCCATTCTTGTATGTAATGTACATCACATTATAGTGATATCGCAACCATATTTTTCGTAGAGTACAATGCTATGAGATGCCACTTCCTGTTTTGTGAACGGGTGAAAGGTTGTGTTCCATCGCTTCCCGCGATATCACTTTGGGGTGGAGTCAAATGACATCACTTCCTGTGATGTCACCAGGGGTCAAGGGTCATGTGATGTTACTTCCGCTACCCCTGTCATTTTGGTGGAATGACGTTCCTGGAAGAGGATGCAGAAGACGAGGGAGGGGGGAGAGGGGAGGCGGAGGTGTGCACAGGAGTCAATTTTACAGACAGACTATACAAACATGCTCCTCTAGAAAACCTGAGTAGCGTAGATTGCAGCTTTAGTAAAAGCGTGTGGCGGCGCTCCTCACGCAGAAGTCATACTAGACGGCGAGAAGGTTCTAGAATAAGAATGACTTATTCAGAAGAAGATCTATTTGCTGCAGGCCATGGTATTTCTTGTATTTATCTTAAACTGCGTCATGCGAAGTCGTGTAGTGTACGGTTCAGAGGTATAGAGGTGCTGTACAGGCATGTGACCAGTAAGCGCTTGAGGCAGACTGTACAGCCAGGACCTTTGTAGAGCGCAGTCTTCAGTCGCTTCCTGTAGCAGAGATGGCAGCTTTCAGAGAGGGAGCTCTTCACAAAACACCTGGAATACGTACATAGAAAACGCATTAAACTATGAAATAATTAATAAGAGACGATTCCACACTCGTAGTTTTTTGATGGGGGACCCAGAGAAGACAAGGACAGCTAGGCGCGTACGGAGGGCGTCCTGCAAGGTAATGGCTGCCACCGCCCCTGATTCGGTTACTCCGCCCATTCTTACAAGGACCTTCTTGGATTCCATGGGCCTCCTCTACTCTCCTTAAAGACACCACAACTCTCTGTTTGGCATTAATGCTACGTTCTGTTTTCAAGCAATGATGCACTGCGGGCAGCCAGTGGGAGCCAGTAGGAGCTGTGATAACCAAATAACTTTGGCATCCATTGTCCAAACATTAGATAAGATTAATATGAGAATCTCCTCGGGCATTAATTCGGGTTTCTTTGATAGAGATAAAGCACAGATAGCGGGTGAAGGAGCCAAGCCTGCCTCACCAACCGGCAACTCCCAAGCAGTTCCTTGGAACCCTCCCATCACACTGGAGAAGCACACTTATTCCCCAGCACCAATGCAATTTGGTAGAGTTTCAAGGCTGAAGAACGACCCCCACAGGCAGCGCTCCTTATATCTCTGAATGAAGATAGCAAGGTATACTCGCCCTACTGTTCCCTTTCATTTGTGATGGGACTATTTTGACTTTATCAGCCTGTAAAGTCCTTTCGTTTTCAAGTTCTCATCAGAGCAAATTCCCAGATAATTAACAGGAGTGAGTGCACGAGGGCTGGAAAAATCATGGGCAAGGGACTGGAGTTTCTCTTTAGACTCTAAAATAAGCTTTATTTTAATATTTTTCCATAGCAGCACCTTCCGCTTAAGTATTTTTTGGAAACCCCCCGGTTAGGCAGGATCTTGAAACCTTCTTCTGCACCCTCATGACTTCTCTGCGCTGCTCTTCTTTTCAGGACTCTATGTACATACTGGAAATTAGGTGCGCGCGCGCGCGTGTGTTTGTGTGTGCGCGCTCACTACTGTAAACTACTTTATATGAAAACATTCCATCTTTCAATAAAGCAACACTAATCTGTGCATTATAGTTCCTGATTGGTAATTACCAGGGTTGGATTGTTTCCTTTTCAAGTCGCCAAAGTGTCGCACCCGGGGCTCCCTCCCCCACACCCTCTTATTCCTGGCCCCCGGGAACCTGCCAGGCACCACCACTCCCCAGTCTCCCACCACTCACTGCCTTGTCTTTGTACCCCATGAATGGACACCCGCTGCCAGACATAGCAAAGCCACCCAGTCCGGTGAACCCTGTTCCAGCTGGTCCATAGCGCCTTGGCTGGACGTATGGCGGCAGAACAGGAGAAATCCCTCATTGATATGATATGACAGGTTATTTATAGCGCGCTTAATACCCAGAGGTTTCTAAGCGCGGACCCGAGGATCGAACCTCTGTTGCTCGTGTCATCTTGCTTCCAGGCAAGCACGTTGTCGCTGAGCTATCCTCCCGAGACCCATTGTCAAATAATTCCATTTGAGATCAGTGAGCATTGGCTTTGCTACCTGATCTCATCTGTCTTTCACACAAGACTGGAGCTGAAGGTTTTGAGCGACCCAAAAATGTGGACAACCGTGCCACCGCTTCCCCCACAGCCACCAAGGATCTTCACCGTTCCACGCAGTGCCTTCACCAGCATCCTTTTGGTGGTCTTGCAAATGTAGGAGGCCCCATGACTCTGGGGCATGATGTCACCCTAGAGCCCACAAAAATACTCCGCAAAAGATTCTACTGCAAGCACAGTGTAATATAACTCACATTTCAACATTTCCAATCAGCAATGATGACATCCCACTTGCCTTATTCCCATGTGTGCAGGAGAAGGGTTTGTGCCATTCCAGCCATCTCTGCATTTCCAGTGGCTGTTTCGCAGTGGTAAAAGTACCAAAAAAGTAGTGGAACTGTGACCTCGGCCCGGGATGAGGTAGGTGGGAGTGCAGTGCAACAGGTGGCAAAACATTGCAGCTGGGGCAGCTTGACAGCCAAGTGGGGGGAGCGGGGAGAAGAAAGTGGTGCCTCTGTATCAGAGGCGTTGCTAGGGGGGGGGGCTGAAGGGGCTATAGCCCTGGGTCTTTTGGTTGTAGCCCTGGATAGAAGATCAGGTGCTACAACCAAAATGCTAGCTAGACCCGAATCCCACCAGTCCCGACATTAGCTTAGCCCCTGATCTTTTCCAGACTTAGCAACACCCCTGCCCTGTATTGTCTTTATTTTGTTTTTCTTAGTCACTCAGTGGGAGCATTTCATATACTGCCTAGATTAGCTGATCGTGGATCCACTAGGACTTATTCCTAACATCTGCCTGAGCAGATGCCATTGTAACAGGGGCCCGGAACTAGAAAAAGCTTGTGATATCATAAACAGAATTTGGTCATTTATTGCAGATCGTGGATCCCAAGCTTGAAAGTCTTATCTCCTCTGGTCTGACATAATGGTTTAGGGGTGAATAGTCTGCGATCCTCTGCAGACCAAAGGTCCCATCCTGGGATACACTGTGTGATGCCCATGCCCAGGCAGGCCCATGCATGCACTTGGAAAGGATGCAAAGGATTTTAAGCTGAACTCTCTTCTCTACTGGAAACCACAGCCTGTTCCTGTGAACAGAATGGACAGAATGGACTTGATTACTTTTCCTACATCCAGAAACCAATCCATGTTGAGCCACCTGCAGTCTGCTCATAGGTTTCATTGACGTACCCCAAAGAGTCCAGGTGACTAGTCACTAAGACGACTACTAGAGCTTTTCACTTCTCCAAGGGCGTGAATGGACAAGTCTTTTACAGCCACCTGGTATTAAAATAGTATCCCCTTGCAAAAGGCAAGGACCTTTAGAAGCTATATTCTCTTAGCATTTAACCTGAGATAACAACTTGACAAGATTGGGGTAGATGGAGTGTGAGGAGAGATTCCTTCTTAGTGTTAGCAGGATCTCCTCCATCTTCCTCTGGCTAAGATGAGTCCAGCTGGAATCCATTCAGGCTATGTCATTTAGGCTTCATCAATGCACAGTCAGATTTCAGTTAAGCTGCAACTGCCATACGATGTTAAAGTAAAGAGGCATGCTTAAGCTTCAAAAAGTACAGTTCTGGAATAGTGAAAATGATTGTGAAAGGTAGTGGAACTGTTAATAGTAAAACATTTAAGTTGTGAAACTCGGCTCGCGGATGTTCCCGCTCACTTCTATCTGTGCTCTTTAGTTGCATTTACAGCAGGGGCATAATTTCACCATAATGCCTGGGGTAGCAGACGTGACATCACACAACCCTTGACCTCCGATGACATCACAGGAATTGATGTAATTTGACCCCACCCCAAAGTGACATCACGGGAAGCAATGGAACCTTCACCCCTTGACAAAACGAAGTGTCATCACATAGCATTGTTCCTAAGTACACTACGAAAAAATATGGTTACGGTAACACTGTAATGTGATATACATTTCATACAAGAATGGATCAACATATGTATCGTTAATATCAGTGTGTATAGGCCCATATTACCAAATTACTGTGAATGCACCCTGACTTCTAAGGCCAAATGATAATGAAGTGTTATTACATGGCACTTACGCTTAAGCGCTTTAAATAGAACAAATATGCATAAAATAACATCCAACCCGTGTTGGTACTCATTTATCAACCTCAAATGGATGAAAGGCTGAGTTGGCTTTGCTGGGATTCAAACCTGTAACCTGCTAATCAGACACACATCGCATCAGCGAGGACTCAACCCACTAAGCTATCTTACCAGCTGTAGCTATCTTAACGACTATAGTAAAATGAGCAATTATATGTTTGAATGTTCTCAAAGTCAGAAAGCAAACTACACTCTGTAGTGGATATCATTAAACTGGTAACTAAGATTTAACAGCAAGCCAGTTCATCTGCAGGTCTGGTGCAAAGTTGGCCACATGTCAAGCCTGCGTGGATCTACTTTTCAGGCTTCAGGGGTTGGTAAAATACATACCATTGCGAGGGCTCATAACTGTGTATTAAAGAATATAGAGCAGCGCAGGGAAAGCAGCACACTCGCATGGCATCCCGTACTCTGAGCACTCGTTACCTCACACATGCAAACAAACATCCTGAACAGCATGGCATGGAGACAGGAAAGATAGACACATTGCAAAAAAACTTTACTTGTGGCACAATGAAATCAATGGCCACTTAATGGGCTAGGGTCAAACATTTTAACACTGCACACAAGGAGGATTTTGTGAAGTGAAAATTGGACACCGAGGTGGAATGTCTTGTATTGATCGTAACAGAGAGAACGGCAGAAAAAACATGCTATTACGGCAACTTGCGAAAAGCAAAATACATAGTCCAAAATGGATGCTTATTCTACTCTAAATGCTTTTTGTACCTTTTTGTCTGCATTGTGAATCTGATGTGCTTAAGAACAGACTAAATCAAGTGACTCACCCCCTGAAGTGTGCATGAAATAACCTTTAATAAGTCTAGAAATTATTGTATAGAATTTCAGAAAGACAAATGATTTGTTATTTCTATTCTTTCTTATTTAGGATCACAGCTCAGTGTTACACTTGTGGAGCCCCCTGTTTTTTTAAGAGGCCTAAACAAGAAAGCCAGCCACTCCAGAAACAAAGAGAGACATGGCGCTAGCCACAGCACAGGAGCTTACATTACAAAAATAGAATAAATCTTTTATTTTTATGGGCTAGCAAGAGAGACCTCAGTTGTCCGGCTACCCATGGTGATCCCCAAATGACGTCCCTGATTTACAGAGTGCAGCTTACATCAGAAATGGTTCTTGGTACTCATGAGAAGTCAGAAATAGCAAAGAAGACAATTTAGAGAAAAAAGATCACTAGGGGTACAGCACATTTTCTTTCTTTAACAAATGGGGTTCAGGTGTAACTCAAACCTTCAAATGAAAGCAGGTCCACACATGAACCACATGGATCAAAAAATTCAGGCACCAAAAAAGCATATTTAAGCACGTATCAAGAAGCATACGTTTGAAATTTGGACACAGGAAAAGCTGGACTCTGGATGGTTTCGGGTACAAAATGATTAGCTTCAAACTTGATGTGTTCATGAACTGATAACCAATAAAGACAAGGACTAGTTGAAGACACAAGGCTAGATCATCTATGTTTTATAAGAAGACATGCAGCCACATTCACTTACATCTGCAAGCTCAGGATTGAGGGTTTTGAAAGATCCAAATAGAGTTGTGTTCTGGTGTGTCCCTTCACAAGATGACCAGGAACCACGGGTAGAAAAGGAATGCCTCTTCATTGATAAGTAATGGCAGCAGGTTTGTACAGGCCCCAGCAGCAACACAGGACATTCACAGGTAAGGGACATCCACCGGCATACCCTCTCACTCCAGCAGCCTCTCTCCAACTGTCATTCCAGCCACACTCAGCATGTAACTCCACACTTGGGCAGATGGTAATGGGGGAAACTGCCTCATATTGCAATTTTTCTGTAGTCCACCTGGAGGAAGATCTGGGTGTTATCAGCATATGTGCAAAAAGGCAGGTCAAAGAGGGCCACATGATGTGCCAATGGGGAAACATACATATTTAACCGACCTGAGACCTTTGGAAGCCTACAGACCAGCATGCAAGAAGAGGTTCCACAAACGGAGACTTGGGCAAATGATATATTAGAATCCCGCCAACAGGAAGGAACCCTCTGCAAAGCCGAGACACTAATAGCTAATGACTGAAGGCAGTTGCACTTGATGGTGGTGTCAAAGGCCACAGAGAGGCCTATCATTAATAAGGCTCCCAGTTTTATGGTATTTATTTGTATATCATCTCCAAATGTATTTGTCCATATTTATCTTTTGCCCAATTTGTCTGTAGTTATGCTAATTTATTGTTGGAAATACAAAACAATCATTTGCAACCGTTATGTTCCTTGCTTTATTCAAATGGAAAATGAGCATTTATTAAAACCCACACGAAAACAATGTGACTTGTCAATGCCAGCTCCATTTCTACCATGACAACAAATGGTTGCTCCTGTGATTGCTTTTGACCTAAGATACATGTTAGCAATTTAATTGGCCTGCGATACATGATTGACAGCCTAGGGAGCCAAGCAGAAATACCTGCTTTTCCATTTTTATAAATAAATACAAACTACTTTCAGTTTGTATTTCTGTGTAAAAATCAGTAACATTGGAAACAGGGATCCTTAATCACAATTAAGGCCCCACTAACAGCCAAACAAGGAGGAATAAGTCACAATAACCAGCCAAGACCACCTCTTTAAAAATCCTCAATTGAAAGCCATCTTGGAAATCCTATAGCAGTCCCGATTTCTCGCCAAAATATTGAAGTTAAGATTTTACTTGAAAAGGGCAGCTGTGAAATGAGAATTCAATTAGTTGGAATGGAAGGGTCGAGAGGCGGTTCCCTTAGTAACCGGGCAAATACAGCAGCTTATTGAAGGCCTGGTGAAACAAAGTCTGAAGACAAAGAGGATGTTTCCATTTGTCTTAGACCATGACTGATCGCTGAAAAAACATCCTTCCATAATTTGACAGGGCAGCCACCCCTAGGTAATTCCAAGAACTTGCTACGTAGTAAAACCTTTATTAAAGGATTATTCAGATAATTGAGAGAACAAAATATGTTTTTCTGAGGTCTCCAAAGGTGGAATGAACAGTGAACTGTCTGGCAAGTTTCCATGCTCCTCTAAATGGGTAACATTGGAGATGGCAGCTTTTACAGGGCACATCTTTCCCATTGATGTCCTTTAGGTTTCAGGTACTGTTTCAGCTTAACCTGGCTTTTTTCCCTTCTTTTACCTCACTGCTATCTATCCGCCATACACTTAAGTGGTAGCTAAGACTACTCCTCCGAACTGTCGTAGGGCTGCATCTATATTTCCAGAATACTCAGTCTCTAGCCAAGTCCCCCCAGGGGTAGAAGGGTACATTCAAAAAGTAGTGTAACTGTGGCTTGGGCTGGAGTCGAGGTACGCATGAGCAAGGATGTCCTACTTTATTGCTTTTCATTGTTTTCTCTGTTGGTCAGTCAGTTATATATCGCCTTTATGAAATCCGTTGCCTCTACTTGCTAATCCTAACTCCACTTGAATCCATATCGAACACCTACCTGAACAGCTGATGCATCAACTGAGGCCTGAAAACCTGATACACTTGGCTACCATTAATAGAATTTGGTAACTTATCCAAATCCTGGTTCTCAACACTGGCATTTATCGTCTCTGGTCTAAAAGAGAATTCTAGAGTTGAACAGTCTGGGACAATCCATAGACCAAAGGTCGCATCCTAGAAAATATAAGATCATGCGTGATCTGTCTTACACACGCTGCCTTTGCAATGCGGGCCTTTACCTTAACACCTTTGTGTCGTGGGCCATTACCACAATGCAAAAGAGTTGCGGTAACTCAACCTTCCGGATCCGTGGCATGGAGGAGGGCAGGGAGTGGCAGGAATGAGGTGGGCGGGAGGGATGCTGGGCGGTGAAGATGAGGTGGAATCAGAGTAACGCAGTACGCTAGGATGGCGGCTGCAGGCCCAAGTAAGTCTCGGGGTGCGAGTAGGATGAGCGATTGAAGGGGGAGACCTCATCTTCATGGAAGAAGGAGGCGGGGATGAAGGTGACGGGAAAGCCCTCGTTTGAAGAAGCAGATCGCGGTGGGGCAAAAGACGGGCAGCGAGGAAAGTGCCCCATGGCATTTGCTTTGTGGGAAAGGCCTGCACAGTAAATGTCACCGGAGCAAACTATATGAGGTTTTTCTTAAGGTAGACAGGAGCAGGCCCATTGGATGCATTTGAAGATGATGCAGAGTATTTCAAGCTGAATTGTCTATTCTGGAGTTTGCTGGTATATTGAATTGAAGTCCCCTCCAGGAGTGCATTACAATATTTTAAGCTACTAGTCACTAAGGCTCCTATTAGAAACGGCGCAATCGTTCACTGGCATGAACGTAAACGGCCCACGTAGCAACTTGATATTAAAATAGCATCCATCGTGAATGGTCTGGACCTTTATCAAATATGATGTCTAACAATTTAACCTAAAATGACAGCTTGACATATTTTCCTAAAATAAAATAAAGATGCGTGTGAGGATGAATTCCATAAATCTATAAGGAGGACCCCCTGCTGTTAGAGTCTATCCAGGCTGAGATGTCATCAAAGCTCCATGAACACATGGTCAAATGGATTTCAGTTTAGCTGTAGTTGCTACAGAGTGGTAACATGAAGCGGCATGCGTTAACTTCATGAAGAACCATTTTGGAATGGTGAAAATGGTTCTAAAAATGTGTTAATAGTAAAACATAAAGGTAGTAGACATCAGTTCGTGATAGTTCCACACACTTTGGCCTCAGAGTCCCCATTCCAGAAATTTAAAAAACCCTTGGGCCCTCTAGTATTGTCACGGGTTGCATTTGAACATTCCTGTTTTTGTTTTGCTAGACTATGTACCAGAGATAGCAATTATTTACCAAACTCCTTTAAGGCAAATGTGGAAGTGGGAGGCAGGCCAAAATGGGGGAGGCCGTGAGGGAGACCCCGAGACAGGGCCACCGTTTTGGACCAGGGAGTCAACAGACCCAGTGGGTGTGTGTTGTGTATGCAATGCAAACGGACTGGGTCCCCCCTCTGGTAATAACAGGCAGGATAAACTGAAAGGTGGGAACACACTGAAGGCACCAAAGTCTTTGTAGACACTAGGAACAGATTTATTGCAGGAAGAGGGGTAAACTCATTGCCAACAGGGTAAATTAGACACACTGGACTAGTTATGCACACACACTGGCATGAAACCCAGGGCCGGGTAGTACCTTGGATTCAAGGTGGTGGGGGGGGACACCAAGGGAGAAAGGGAAGGGTTGGAGAGGGAGTTGGAGTAGGGGGCTGGTAAAGATGGTGTGGGGGAGAAGAGAGAAAGAGGCAGGCGCAGAGAGGCACAGAGAGAGAGAGAGAGAGAGAGACAGGGGCCCAGGGAGACAGATACCAAGACACAGGGAGAGGGGGACAGGCACAGAGACACAAGGGGACCGAGAAGCAGAGAGGCACAGAGAGGCAAGTGGGAGGCTGAGAGGCCAGGGGAGAGAAGCAGGGGAGGCAGAGAGGCCAGGAAACCCACTTGTGGACAAATAGAGCAGGCTGGGGAGGAAGGGAACCAGAGGAAAAGGATAGGGCCAAACAAGGGTAAGGGTACCTTCTAGAAGGGCAAGGACCTCAATAACCTTGCGCGCAAACCACACAGTCAGCACACCACACCGCCAGCAGCCAAAAAGAAGAGTGCCCTGTTCTCTCTCCACAGGTCTTATAGAAGGCTGTCGCTCCCACCTGGAACACAACATGTGGTTGCCAGGGATATGTTCTTATGTGGTCTCCAGGGTAGGGGAGACCAGGCAACTGATGTGTTTGGTTGTTGCCAGTGACAAGGTTTTGGCTTCCAAAGGAGGGGCGATGGGCACACATTTTCAGGTAATTACAAGGTGGAGGACAAGAGTACTTCTAGAGCCCACTCCCACCTATTCCCACAATGGGGAAACTAGATTCTGTGTGATTAAAATTATAGAGTGCAGGGCAGTTGGGATTAATTGCAGGAATTTGGAATGGAGGAGGTTCCCAGAAAAGGTCAGGGTCTACCTTGGTTACTTGGGATAATTACATGGTGTGGGACGAGTGTCTTTCCAGAGCCTGCCCCCCATGATGGACACTACAAGTAGAACTTGTTTTGCAGAGATCGGAGAGGCTTTATGCCAAGACAAAGGGTAGATAGAAATTATAGGGTGGGGTGAGTGGAAGGAAGAGTTGAAAGGGGTTCAAGGCTGCAGCTGAGCAACAGCTAGAACTTTTTCTTGGAGGGATTATGGTTCTGGTCCACAAACCCCCCTCCACACACGCAGTCCAGGGGACACAAAGGAAAACACAGTTGGAAGAAAAAGTCACCCAATACTTTGGAATATGAAGTTGTGCAATACATTGAATACAGTGGGGCAATGAAAAGTCATGTACTACATTGCAAATGAAAAGGGAAAACGAAACTGCCATTTGCACACAAACACCATGAACCCACATTGTATTCTATAAATGTGACATGTCCCAATCGTTAATCAATATGGCAATGTGAGTCAAGCCTTTTTTGGGCTGGGTCCATCCACAACAGGTTCACAGTTAGAGACTCAAATGCTCCCTGAGGATGCTGTCCCACTCCCAGTGCGGTAGTTAAGGAAACGCAAAGCCATGTATGGCGTCGGCAGTGCATGCATCTGAAGATGTGGCAAACCCTAAGTACAAATACTTGCTCTGAGTTTCCAAGGTCACAAGAGAAGCTTCGTAAGTACTGACTACAGGCACCTCTCGACACACTCCTGAATTCTGTGCCCAAATGGTGTACCTGCTTTAATTTTACTTAATGATGTCTATCCTTTCTTGCACTAGGCACTGCCTGGAGGCAACACTCCACCATCACTGTTGTTAGTCGTGTGTGCTGTTGTGTCATCTGCCCCCACTGGAGCCTGTTAACTGCTGTACAGTTTGTTCCTCACAGATCCCCCTGTGCATGCCATGATGCCTTCCTAATATGTAGAGCCATGCAGAGCACGTGCCAGATTGTGATTGACTTCCAGAAGCTTCCACTCAGTCTCACTCTTAATGTGCCCTTCCAGTTCTGGTCAATGGAATCTTAACCCACACTAATCGAGGGCCGTTGATATACCTTCAAAAACGCCAGTCTCTGCACCCGCCAATCCCAAAAATATGTTGCCAAGCCTAGCCTATCATTTAATTAGGGGAACAGGCAAAGAAAAGAGCACATTTTTGAGCCACCTCCCCCAACCAATCTGTGCAATAAATTTAAATTAATAAGCATCACATTGACATGCCATGCCTTTGTACATGCAAATACCATTTTTCCTGGTCAAACAAGCATTTCTTCCCAGCTTAAGCGAAATGTGGCCATTCCAACAGTGGGCATGGCCATCGGTTCATCCTTTCGGTCATCCTCTCCATACACTGAGCCAGAGGGTTCAGGTCCTGAGGAAGGGCCGCGGGGTCTGATACACTCTGAACTGCAGCACAGAGCTTTTCACAGTGGCTTTTCATCGGGAGCAGCATGGATTCTGTCTAGCTGTCTGGCTGCATGTCCAGGACCAGGTGCACTTTTTCTCATGATATAAATTGTTCATGAATTCCTGAACAGGCCGTAATACATAACATGCACTTACACTTGGAAAATTGCTGTGTGCATTCTCTCCTCGGAGCACCATGATATGGACTGCAGAGGGAGGAGTCTGGCTGCTTCTAAAAAAAGGCATACCTCCGTCGACTGTCTATTTAGCACACAGTGTGTGCCAGTGTGCCACCTGAAACACATGAACACATTGCACCTATCTAGCAACACCCATGAGAAAGGTGCTTTTCTCAACCACTATCCAGGACATTCCTTAACCACATATTGAAGGACTCAAATGTGTTTATATAATTGGACCAGTCTTAGAATATGTTGGGCAGGCGGTATAGTAACAATGGGCCTCATTATAAGTTTAGTGGTAATTTGGTGGTGAATCTGCTGAATTACTGCCAAACTCTACTAGCGTTACTGCCACATGGTCCCGTGGAGTTACCAAGGGATTGCAGGTGGAGATAGGGTGGTGGTAATCCCAGTCTTTGACATCAATACAACTCCATGGGGATTTTAGTAGAATTACCACCACCAGAAAATTCCACTGTGGTAATTCTGCCGACATTTGGCCTTAAAGAAGCACATTTTTTTCCAGCATGACGCTAGAGGAAACTCCTCCACTTCAAGGCCAAATCTATAGTTCGGTTACCACCAAAAATAGTGGTGGTAATGGAATTACCACCCATTTTTTTCCCACACCGCTAAACTTGCAACGAGGTCCAATGTTGGGTGAATTACCTTCCTGCCAAAATCCGGGTCTTCGTGAGCCATTATGAGTTTCCGGGTCTTCGTGAGCCATTATGAGTTTCCGGGTCTTCGTGTGCCATTATGAGTTTCTGGGTCTTCGTGTGCCATTATGAGTTTCCGGGTCTTCGTGAGCCATTATGAGTTTCCGGGTCTTCATGAGCCATTGTGAGTTGGCTATTGGAAAGAAGGGCGGGGTCTCAGGAGGCTTAGAACCTCATCCACTGCGTCATTGGATCCGGGCGACCGAGTCCTATGCCTTTCTCCAGACAAGATTGCAGATTAGGGTTGACCCATAAAGTAGAAACCCCGCCCCGACACAAAAGCGACGCACGCTTTGCACGTGCACGTACACACTGTAATTGGCTTCCAGACGCGCTACCCGAAGGCATGCCAAGGGAGTCGGCCATGAAAGCAGGCCGAGTCCGCTGCCCAGACCGCTTCTGCACAGAAATCCGACCATGCACTCAATGCTTCTGCTGTAAAAGCTTTTTAAATTGAAGTCATCCGTCAAGAGTTGTTTTCCTTGCTGTGCTTCATAAACCCGCTGCAGCTCGTTCTGTGAATGCCACACACTTCTGCGGGTGCATTCATCTCTGGAAAAGAAACGGAATGTGTTCAAGTGCTGGAGCAATTCCTGAGTGGGTGTGCATTTGCCGAAATGAATGGCCACCAGGGACGGCGCACGCGCTGCGCTTATGACAACCGTGGGCCCATTATTATGAATACGTTTGCATGCTAAGCATCTGTTCAGAGCACGCTTCTGAGGTGTACAACCAGGCTGAGCTACCTTTAAAACCTTTTGTTGTACATTGTTGCTAAAATGCAGTGCATAGATTGCAGCACTCTGGTCCTTCCGCTCACACCCCCGCGCAACCCATTCAAACCTCACCTCCCGCACTCGTCTCACTGAAAAGACTGCCCGTCCTCTCTCTCCACCCTCCCGATTTCGAACAGCGGTCACTCTGGGCCTCTGAGAGTGACATTTTTATGTTAAGATTTTCTATTGTGACCATCGCCACCTTAGTGGTCAACAGTAACGAGGCTTGTCCGGAGAGTGGCTATCATGCCCAGGGCCAGCCTTAGGGTAGGGCCACACAGGTGAACGCCCAGGGTGACGTTAGGCCCCTACTACGCCACTGGGGTGAGTATTTCAAGGTCTCCCCCAATCTTGCATGGTGGGTGCAGGCACGACATGCATCCTATTGACATTAAATGTGCCCAGCTCTTTGGAGCAGGGCGCATTTAATAACAATAGAGCGCTAATGCTTTCACATCCCTGCCTATTGAAAAATGTGGCACCACTCCCGCATTGCCTGCGGCGCGCGCGCGGCACAACATTTTTGTTTTGCTGCCCTGGGCGCTGCCGCCACTATGGCCGTCCCTGATCATGCCCCTGCTGGTGGTATTCAGAAAGTGGTCTGGGAGAATAGGGCAGCAGGGAAGAGTAAAGGGGGAGATGCTTAAACATGCGTGATAGATTTGCACAACTAAGGAAGGACCTGAGGGGTAGAAATGAAGAGTCAGGCACAATGAGCAAAGCATTGCGCTCATCAGAAACGAGCCAGCGCTTGATGCTCCTGGCAGTTACCGTCTACCTCTGTACTTAAAACAAAGTGAGTGGCTGCATGATGGGCATGAGAAGGGCTTGAGCGTACCCTCGAAGCGTGGAGGCTTGTTTGCTCGTTAGGTGTTACTGCAACATGACGAACCTCAGAGAGATTCACCTGGGACTACCTAGAGGACTGCCAGAAGTGACAGAGCCCAGAGAGGTGGGCGCACAGGCGAGGAGATATCAGGTGGGTGGGCTGTCCTTCAGCTTATCATGCTTGAGGGCCACCTACTGAGCAGGAAGTAGTAGTGCAATAATCTGCTTGTTGCCTGCAAAGTCCCTGCACAGCTCAGGGTTGATGTACAGAGGGGGTGCCTTGAAACACTTGTGTATAGGCGTGTTATAAACGCCATATCATATCATATCATATAACATGACTGTCAACACATAAGGGTATGACAAGCTTGTTGGTTATACAGAACTTTATGTCATAGTGAGACCACCGCGCAGATCTAATGGCAGGGAGAAGGGATACTGTCTTTGATGCTGCAGGTCAACAAAGTAAGCGGGAGCGCACGCACCCAAGGATCTGCACTGGGACCCCCTTCAACCACGACCAGCCGGACCTAAATAAAAGTGGGCGATCATAAAGAAACACCCATGTTAGGCTATGCTATGCAAGTTCCACGTGAGAATACAACCCTTCAATGCTGCCCAAGCAGTCATTAGACCCTACCAGCAAACCGCTAGGGATTCTGAGGGCCTTGTGGAGACTGGTAATGCATATACCGGTTAAATGTGACATTATCGACTATTAATTACCATTTTGTGTTACATCAGTGTTAAAACATCTTTCACTCCAATGTCGCTTTCCCACCAAAACATTATATTTTAATGTTCACAGTTCCCAAACACCACAGCAATCTTGCTGTCACGGTCGCTTATCTTCTTCTCATTATTATTATTTTTTTTTTAAAACAATTTTATTGGTTTTCTTCAAACAAACAACATACAACCAAACTTGCAGTACATGTCACCATTTTCCAATTTTACACAGATCAATCAGTCTCTACTGCATCCCCATTCCCTCCCCCATTTGAGCCTACTCTACTTCGCGATCTGCTTCTCCATCATGCAAGGGTGTTTCCTCGTCTATGCTCTCAACTGAGTCCTGGTCACTTTGCCAGTCCTGAGTGGGGCCATACAATGTAGCCACTACATGTTTCCAGGCTGCCAGGGTCTCTGCTTCCTCATCCCCTCTTGTATTACCAGCTTCTTGCCACACTCCACCTCTATCCTTGGTCTGTTGCATGCCTTCCACCCCATGGCAATTCTGCGCTTTGCTAGCATATATGCCAAATCCTTTAATTTACTTACATGTTTCAATTTGCGTGGTCTAGAGAACCCTCCTATCAAACATGCCCACGCTGTTTCAACATTTATCTTAAATCCTTTCTCATATAATCTGTGGGCTACTTCTTCCCAGAATTTACCAATCTCTGGACACGCCCAAAACATGTGCGTCATCCCAGCATTTTCTTCACCGCATTTGGGGCAGGTTTGCCGCCCACATTTTTAAATTTAGCTATCCTCTGGGGTGTCATATATGCCCTGTGGGTTATGTATAGCTGTATTTGCTGTAACCTCGCATTCCTTGACACTTTCTTGTGGTATCCTTGGGCTCGTTCCCACATCCCGTCGCTCATTGGAGCACCCACCTCTTCCTCCCAGTCCTGTCTTAGTTGTATCACTTCCCCGCTTTGGACATCATCAGCTCATATACTCTAGATACCTCATGCCCCGCTTCTGCTATGTCGTATATCATTTCTATAGGTTCATCCGGTTGCTCCTCTAGAACTATTTCCGACCATGTCTCTTTAATCCGCCTCACCATCCTGATATATGCAATATATTGACTTTTATGCAACCCTGTTTCCTCCACCAACATCCCAAATTCCTTGATCCCCCTCTCTTGTCTTACAACTCCCACTGTTGCTATCCCTACTGGTTCCCAATGCTTCCTAATCATCTTCATTAGCTGGCCATCTTTTCCCATTAGCGCGACTAAAGGCACCTGCGGGGAGCACAGGGTTGGATTCTCCATAACCTGGCAGGCTTTACGCCATATTTTCCATCCCAGTATCATCATCTCAGGGCGTTCTTCTATCTCTAATTTGGGCAGCCATATTACCTCTCTCAGGAAGAATGACGCACACTCCAGTCCCAGCAATCTAGATTCTGAGGTTGTATCTTCCGATAGCCATTTGGCCACATATTGTAGTTGGCTAGCTAGATAATAGATCTCATAGTTTGGCAATTTTATGCCCCCTTTTTCATACGTGTTTTGCAACTTCCAGAGGGCAATTCTGTTCCTCGTCCCGTGCCAGAGAAAGTCCCTGCATATGCTATGTAGTTAGATAAAAAATTGTCTTGGTATCAGATATGGTATATTCCCAAAGTAATGTAATAATCTCAGCAGAACTGCCATCTTCAGCATTGCTCCCGTTCCCATCATTGCCAAGTGGAGTTTCTCCCAGAACCTCATGCTACTTTCAATGTTTCATATCGCTTTCTCGGTGTTGTGTTGGTGTTCTGCCTTAACCGTGTGATAAATGTCTATCCCAAGGTATCTAAACGTATCTATCTCCCATGGTATTTGTAATATTGGTAGCTGATCCCGCGGGATCCCCACATATCTACCCAGAGGGAATGTACATGATTTTAGGGGGTTCACCGCTATGCCAGATAACGCCGCAAATCGCTCCATCACTTCCAGGACGTACTGGAGATTCTCTTCAGGGTATCTCAAGTAGAGCAGCATGTCGTCAGCTTACAGTGAGACTAAATGTGACTCCCCTTTGATGTCAATCCCTATTATGTTGTATTGCTGCCTCAGGTATGTCGCCAGAGGTTCTAGTGCTAAGATGTACAACATCGGGGACCACGGGCATCCTTGTCTAGGACCTCTGCTGAGTTGCCACCTCTCCGATATTATCGCTCTTCTCATTATTATTATGGTATTTGTTGAGCACTGACCTAGCATTGAGAAACCACAGTGGGCTTTACAGATGTATACAACAATACAGATGCATCACAGAGCACGTTACAGAGGTAACAACAGAACAGATATACAGTGGGAGTTAGGATACAAAGTGACACAGAGGAGGGGTACAGCTGTACCGGGTGGCATGGTGTTGATGATGAGAGACTCCTTGAAGAGGTACATCTTGAGTGCTTTTGTGCATTGTGAATACTGCCTCCATTAACCCATGCTCACTGAATGCACCGACTCATTCCTGGAGAGTGAATACAGTGCAGTAACTGTCTTCCTGCCTCTCTGCCTCTCTATAACTTGTTCCGCCTCTTTCAAGCCTGCAAATTTAGTATTAGGTACGCCTGCCAGAAGACAGAGTGCATTCGCATCCACCGGGCCCATAGTGAAATGTTTTTGCATTGGCAGTTTCTTTACCATGTGAGATTGAATGCTCTTGGATGCCTGCAGGCTTTGGGCGCTCTACAAATGCAAAAATAAATAAATACATACATTTTCACCATCTACTTATGGCTTAAACCGATAAATGGCAAAGAAATATCTGCCTTTTGGGGTTTAAAGAATTAAAGGAACATGTAAACACACAGAAAAGCAGGTAGAACGTTGGTAAGGTCAGCAGGACAAGGCAGAAATCAGAAATGGCCCATGGCCATGCTGCTCCAACAGATCGTCTTGTCTCTGCCATTAAGACTCTTCCACAATTTACCAAAGGTTCTAAAGTGAGGGGCAGTATCCTGGACAAGTCATCTTTGACTCCTCTTTTATTTCCTCACTCACATTCAGGATCTTGTCAAGAGGCCCACTTTCAACTCCACCTCCTCAAAGGAATCCTTCCTTTCCTCACTTTCGCCTAGAAGTTCAATGTCTCTGGAGCTCCGGTTCTTTCTTGGCTTGACTACTGCAATAGCCTCTTCCTTAATCTACCCTCTTCTTCTCTACAACCCTTCCAGCTAATCCAGAATAGGGCTGCAAGACTTATCTTTGGCCTCAATCCCAGGGACCGCACCTATCCAGTTCTAAAAACTCTCCACTGGCTCCCGATTGCTGCAAGGATCAAATTCATATCCCTCTGCATCATCCACAAGGCTGTCTGGGGCCAGGGACCATGCTACCTACAACTTGCTCTCACTAAGTACTCTCCCTCCAGCTCTTGAAGCTCCTGCGGCACCAACTCTCTGCGTGTTAGCGCTTCACTAAACAGTGAGCTGCTGGCTGATCTCTTTCCTCGTCTTCCTGTTCATCTTGAGCCGGATCTCCTCAAATTCCGGAAGCTCCTCAAGACCTTCCTTTTCACCAGCTCCTTGTCTCCTCTGCTAAACGCCACAGTTGCTGAGATTTGTGGTCAGGATGTGTCCACCCGGGTTCTGACCTCCCACACCCAATCACCTCAGCCTCTGCCTGATCCCAGCACTTGCCTAGGCACCCACTTGCCTGACCTATCACAGGCTTGAACTTACATATTTATTGGCGGTTGACCACTCTCACAAAGTCACTTTTAACAGCTGCGTACTCCCTAGCACATCCCTCCTTGGTACTCCTAGCACTTAACCCCCCCTCCCTCATCCCTTCCTTCTCTCTCTGAACTTGCACGTTCTGAATGCTCACAAGGCTTAGTAGGTCTGCCTCTATCTTTCATTTTTATATTTGCATTTAATTCCCATGTTCTCTCCCTTTGCCATGTGGGCGCTTCGAAACACAATTTAATTGATGTATAAGTGCCTTACAAATGCACAATAAATAAAAAGATAAAATAAATAAATGCCTGCAAACTCTTCAAAGGGACACATCTCCTGGAGTGGCGTGAGTGTCGGTGGTTGCTATAAAAATCTGCACTAAGGCTGGGTACCTCAGCATACCCATCACCAGTACTATGGATACCCTGGGTCTGGAACTGAGCACATTAATGATGACCCGACAGTAGCACACTTCTGTTCACCCATACACAGGATTCAGAAGAGCTGAACCCTTTGTGCTTCAGTCCCCTGAGTTATTCACCTGTCCAGTGCGTGTCATCTTTTTTTAATTGGTTCGGCCGGCAATAGGCATCCTGCTCATTTTGATTGTGGAAAACAGGGCCAGCCCTTCTTGTGATGCTCAAACAATGGTAAGCACGGTTCAAGCTTCGGATTTGGGAGTTGCCATCTTGCCCTTTGATTAGCAGCCCACCTGATCCTTGTAACCTCTAGAAAAGCCTCAAGCAGCTTCATCCTGGCATACTACACCAATGAAGGGATGTATTGCCACAAAAGCACACACTCTCAGAAGGGAATTCAGTGGAACACAACCGGATCAGGTCTTCAGGACAAAGAATAGCACCTCACAAAACAGCACTCGGGGATCCCTGAAGGAGAATCCATACATTCGAAGTCATGGCCATGACATTATGAACACTTAGAATCCCAGTGGCACCATGGCACGGCATGCCACAGACCCCTGCCCAATGTCTCTCTCATCACTGTACATTACCTCCAACACCCGTTAATGTCTTACTGAGGTTGTGGCACAACCCCTCCTTCTCTCACAATGATGCCGCCAGCGTGGTAGTGGCATCTTGCTCAAGCTCACTACCAGGAGTCAAGTGAGACCAAAATGGCTTCAACATGCAATGATGTATACACTCTACCCCACCACTGGTCACTCTGGGTTACTGTGGGCTTCATTTCCCAAAATGCAGTCACCCCACACACTGCAGGTGTCATGTGATCTGCCCTGGACCTTGGTAGGTGCAAGCACACACTCCAAATTGATCCCCATTGTTTCACTTCGTAGGGTCTGATTCAGAGGGGATGCTACAAAACAATGACATAGTTGCTTATCTAATCAACATAATCAAGAGATTGATGGAGAGCTGAGCGTGTCCTCCTACCTGAACTCCACCCTCAAACTGTTTTCTTGCACAAGTATGTGAAAGGCAGGGGGATGCAGCTTTCAATGTGGCCTCCTGCTCAAGAGGAGGTTGTGTCCCCCTGCTCAAGAGGATACCCAACCCCTTGAGCCCCTGCTGCTGAGTGGAGGTTTCTGTCTTGTCTGTGTCAGTGATAGTGTTCCTACACAAATGCATCCTCATGGAACCCTCGAAGTGTGCTGTTTGTCAACTACGCATTTCATCTCCACACACAATGCAATGTTCACAGTGGTCTGTCACTCTGCCCTGACTCCTAGGGACTTGGGATTTGGACAGATGGAGAGGGAGCAGGGGTGCAGGCTAGAAGTGTGCCTCCACTGAGCAGGACAAACCCAGAGGGGCAGTAGGCAGGTGGCTGGGGCTACACAGGAGATAAAATAAGGATACTGAGCGTCTCTCCGCCTGTGACCTCAGAGTAGCGGGGAGCGGAAGAGCTGTACCCCATTCCAGTTCCTCCCCTGATTTAGGTGCTTCCAAAAACCAATGGTTTGGGAAAGATTAAGAAAGCTGCACACCTACATAGAAAGGTTTATACTGTAACTTGGCATATGGTGCGAACATCTGGGGTTCTGAAGGCAGTACATAGCCTTTGCTGTGATACCGCGGCATATGGTGGCTATAACAGGAACATAGTGTGAAGACCTTGGCGAATTGTGTGAGTACCTGGGAGTTAAATGACAGTACCAGGAAATTGGTGCTAGTAGCTGTGGCCATGTTATGTTACCACCATAGCAGTTTCAAAGCACTTGCTTGTGACATACTGTGCCCCTGCATGGAGTGAACCAGACCCTAGTCTGCCTAAAGAAGACCATGAGCCAGGGAGAAGAAAGAGGTAAGTGAAAAGCGGGAAAGAGGTTTTCGAAAGAACAAATGGAGGATGGTAGGGTAGGCTGCTTGTATTTGTGTGCGCGCATGTTCTACCATAAAGCAACATCTTCGTGAGAAAGGCTACACAGAATTTCCTGGATTGAAATAATAAGCCCATGAGGGTTCAAAGGAAGTATTGGAATGTCTGTAGAGAAGACCTGAGGTGCTGTGAGGATCTAGGACAATGACACCAACACCTTGCAAATGGTGTGAGGGCCTGGGCACATGATGGAAATAACCGCCAGCCTGAGCACCAGGGCATACAATGCCAATCCCTCGCAAATGGTGGCAGTACCTGGCCTTATGATCAGCATAACATTTGAAAACTTGATATGTACTGTGAGTATCTGCGCATTGGGATGGAATTAGCTGCATGTATGATCACAATACCTGGCATATGATGGGGATAAGTGCAGTTTGCCAATGTTACTTATTCTTACCTTGCCCCCTCCCCTCTGCCTGCACTCTACTTCCCAGCCACCACTACACCATTAGTGTATGTGTGTGTATGTGGTGGCAGGGGGAGTTTCCTCCTGTATATGCTGTGTGTGGGGTGGGGGGTCTTGCTCTTTCATTTGACTCTTGAGTATGGGGGTGGGGGTTGTCTGCTCTTTCATGTGTGTGTCTAAAGGGCGTTCCTGCTCTTTCACGCGTTGTGTGTGTGTGGGGGGTCGTTCCTCCTTTTTTGTGTGTTGTGTGTGTTTGGGGGGCTGCCTGCCCTTTTGGTTTTGTGAGTCACTCTCTAGGATATCCATGTCGGGGACGCGGCAAGGAGAAGACCTTGACATGAGTCATAGCCTCAAGCCAGAGATAATAAGGAGGGAGGCATACTTGCCAACCCTACTGATTTAGGCAGTAGGCTACTGCTTTTTAAGCATTCCTACTGCCTACAGATTTGGGTGTCAGATCCTACTGCTTTTTACAGTGGCAGGTAATTTATGTGACTCGCAAGTCAATTAATCTTTCAGTGCCATGGGCGGGAAAGTGATCAATTTGAGTGATGGGCTCAGATCAATCCACTGGCCTGACAACTACATGACTCTGGAAAAACTATAACAAATAAGGGTGCTGCTACCAAAGGGTAACTCTGCCCTGCACTCTGGCCGGGAAATGTCTTCTTAGGTGAACCACCAGTGAAGGCAAGTGGCAGAGCGTAACGCCATCACACAGCATCTGCCTATCAGACTGGGGAGGGTATCAGCCTCCATGTTGTTCAGTGTTCAACCTGCACTGCAGGAATATGCCCAGGCTGCACACGTTGCCTACCAGCTCTGTGTGATTATTTTCTGTGAAGTTAGGTAATTAAATTTGGTGTTAATTTACCATTCACAAAATTATACATTTTAAATATTTGAGCGTCTTTGCATGTTGTCCTGTTTGAGAGGCTGTGCATTTTAGAATACTCCAGCGGTGCCAACAATGAGTGTTTGTAATTTCCTGTGATGTCATTGATACATTGATATGCTAAGTATCATTTTTGAAATTTGAAAAATCCTACATCTTTTTGGTCACAGAAGGTTGGCAAGTATGGGGAGGTATCCAATGACTGCTATGAACCTATCACCTGGACAGCAGTTTCCGTCCCATTTCTGTCATTGCGCCAGATGAGACTCAACGCCTGGGCTTGGGAATGCACAGAGAGGCGCGCAGGTGCAATAGGTTCTTATTTACTTTCTGATTTATTCAAAATGGCGGGGCCTCTTGTGGGCATCGATACACAGAACGACATGTGGCTTTTGTATCCCTAAGATCACATTGGGCGGCCCCTGACACCTCCTTCTTCACATGCATGTATCAACCCTAGAAAAAAACATTCAACATGGAAAATGAGAGCAACCATAAGGATGATGTGTTGCACCAAATTCTGCCATGACCATTTAGACTGCTTGAGTTTTTTTGTGGGTTTGAAATAAAGCATGCTTTTAATGTAAGCCACCATAAGACACTATAGGGCACTGCTCATCATCAGGTGCTCCAAAGTGATAACGCCGATGTTTGGCAAATTAGAGATGCACTTAAAAATTATCCTGAACTAAAAAATAAACAGTTAAAATTTGTTGAGCTGTTTTGTATTAAAAAAAAAAATACAAAATAAGCTGAGGCTTCCATTACACCTGCACCCACTCGTGCAAGTCATTCGTTTTTTTTCTAATTAACATTTTCACTGAGAAGACTACCTTACAAATCAGAGATTAATCTACATCACACACATTGCAGGGGTCTCAATTTTATTACAGAAACAGATGGCATTATTAAGCATACCTACACCCAGGAAGCACCAAAGAAAACATATATTTCATTGACCAAATTCAAAACATCAGTGATAGCGGACCCCTTCTGAGAACATAACCTATGACGTAACGCACCGTGATCAAAGTATAGTGCCCACAGTCTGTGGTGTGACTTTCCTCCTCCTCGTCTGAACAGATTCAGAAATGTGAGATAGAGGATCCACAGCTTCTAACTTGCAAACAGAAAAACTGAAAAGTGGCAATTCAAGAGGATAATAAAAGTGACATGCTTTCAGTATTAATACAAAAAAGGTAGCATGCGCCCCTCTCTAGAAAGAACATGGCATGATAACCTGTTCTGTGGTTTCTACCCACTTTGAGAGCACCGAAATGGCTGGCAAAACTCCTTTGAACAAGAGTGCCAACAGCAACCCCAGATGCGTGTTTGGGCTTAGTCGAGTCTCATCAGTGAGGTGGAGCTGTGCCTCTCTGAGCACAGTGAGCAAGGGGGCAACGTCTGGGTTCCCCCAGGTAACTTAGGGTGACCAACCTCAAGTTCCTTGCAAAAATACAAAAAAGGTAGCAGGCGCCCCTCTCTAGAAAGAACATGGCATGCTAACCTGATATGCTGATATGCAAATGGATATTCCTCCTTTGTGAAAAGTACAGTGAGCAAAAAGCGATGGCTGTGGACTCTCACAGTGGGTAAAAACCACAGAACAGGTTATCATGCCAAGTTCTATCTAGAGAGGGGCACCTGCTACATTTTTTGTGCTTTCAGTATTACACTAAAAGAAAGGAAATAGAGAGGATCATACAAGGTTGCGTGGGAGGGATAATACTCATGTATGTGTCATCAGTAGACGCAAAATCTCCACTCATAAAACTAGTGAGTGAGATTAGACATTCTATGTCGAAGGATTGGGATCTCCCTGTTGAAAGAATATCAATGACATGTTGTACAGGACGAAGGATAGATTTGTGGTAGAACTTCTTAAAGGTATACTCAGGTAATTAAAGTCATCTTTGCATTTCTAGCTGAATTAGCGACAAATGCAGTAATGTCAAAAGCCAGCTTCCTTAAGAGCTCTTTCGCCCTTCTGGTTCTGAAGGGTATGGCGATTTCGTACAAGTCTGAGCATGGAGAATGGAATAGAGTTCTCATTTTTTAATTAGACTTACAAGGTTTTGTCGGGTGGTCTGGAAACCCTATTCTTGGCTCAGGCTCTAACAGTTTCTCATTCTTACAGACTTTGGGAACTTTATATTCAAGCTCCCACAAGTAACCTTTCTACTTTTAGGCAGTCTATTATTGGGTTCTATGAACTTTGCCTTCAAGTGCCAGCCTACAATTTCTCTCTGCGCTCCCAGTTTCTCAATGTCTCTAAGAACCTGGCCTTCAAGTATCTCAATGCAATGTGTGTTTCTCAGTGCAATTGGCTACTAAATGTCTCTAGGACCTGTTCCTTCAATGACCATCATGCACTGTTTCGTGTATCATTTTCTCGATGTCTCCAGGAACCTGGCCTTTAGGTTCCAGCATTCAATATGTGTGTGCGCAATCTGTTTCTCAGTCGCTGTGGGACCTAGGTCTTCCACATCCACATGCAGCATCTCCTCTCCTTACACACTACAGGCCTCTTTGCACCTTATTTCTGAAAGGCTGTTGGAACTTTCTCTCCCGCAGCCTATCTTTTCATTGTCAATTTCTCCGGCAGCTCGAGGAACGTCCCCTCCATGTTCCTGGCCATGTCCTCACTTCTCACAATAACCTGTTTCACATCAGCTCACCAGAGTTTGCCTTAGGTGTATCCTCACTGGGCTGAGGTCTCCCCCTTGGTTCTTCTTCACTTCAGCCTTGGGCAGTCACAAGCCTATCTCTGATCTCGGTACTCCTTTCCTCTGCATTGTCTTCTTTTGTCCTCCTCACTCACGCCAACATCTTGTCAGTGGTCTTCCAGTGGTTCCGCGTGGGTGCAGCCTCTGGTCTTCCACCTGTGCCTCTCACTCTTGACCCTCTCCTGTGATGTCCTCCTTTCCTGCTTTATGGGACCTGCTTTGTGTCTTGTTCTCATTACTGCCTACAGGATCAGTGTCTGACGTGCTCAGTCCCACTTCACCTTGGTCACACTAGCAACATTGTTGGCTCTTGCACCACTTTGTTCAGATATCTCCTGATAGCTTAGTCAGAAATCCCTTTGGATTTTCTTCTCCTCTCTCCTCTCTTTTGCCCCTCTCCTAGACTGTTGGGCCGCAGGCAACGTCAAATGACCATGGACATGAAAGAAAACCCCTAGTGGCACGCAGGCCTCATTGTCTTAAGAGTACATCACAACAGCAGGTGGACACCAGTGTAACTGGTTTCTTATATGAGATGAAGAATTGGAAGTCTTAAGACGGTTTCGATTCAGTTGTTATTGGCCCTTAGCATTTCATGCAATGATCAATAATTACATTATTGTTATAAACAAAAGGTAAAAAAGAAAGAGACATTGGTGTTGTTTTTGTGCATCTGTTGCTAATAACTGTTACTGCTTGTGGGGTATGTACTCTAGTGTCCTTGTCAAAAACCTTAATCTCAAAGACTCTTTTGAATGAAATTAGGCAAAGAAGGATAGGTGAATTGGCTGCAAGGGATTTGTATGGGCAACTCCTCAGGTGTGGAATGGGCGGTAAAGGTTAAGACAACATTGGTGTCTTATGGGGATGCTTGGGTTTAGGAACAAGTTCAGTAGAACAGATGTCAGAGTTTTCCTCATCAGTACGTTTTTCCCAAAGGGTTCCAGTAGAACCAAGTCCTCACCCCGATAACCCTCTTCCTTACTTTCCACAGACGAAGGTCTGACACCATACCGGTGGGGCTACAATACAGCATCTTTCCGACAAGCAGAGGCGCCGTAAGACCACTCCAGTGGTGTGCAGTAGAAATATTGGATAACATAACATAGTCTGGCTTGTAAGGCTTCTGTCTCAGGGACTTAATGCCAGAGGGAAAGTCGTGGAAGCTGACACTTCAGTCAAGAAGTGAATAGTTCAACATCAGAGGGGCCGAGAGTTGAAGGAGTGATGCGCATATTCTGATGAAGGATCCATTTATTATGGTGTTCTGAGTTCCAGTCTGTCACCGCCATGCATAGGCCTTCAAGGCATTCTGCTTAAATGGAAATGTTTCTGTCAATACAAAAATGGCACATGTCTTTCAAGATAAGCTAGTTCTTTCAGTGTGTTCCTTGTAGGTGAGTTATGTAGCATACTGATTAAATGGCCTCCATTCTCAATAGTACATAGCAGTTCACTCGTTCCTTGGCAAAGCTTTTCAGGGTTTCAAGAAACTGAGCACAAGTGGCCCATGCAATTGCCCCCAAAGACATGTTTTTAACTATTTCCTGTACTGTAAAAATCAGGAATCTGGCAAAGGTGGTTAAAACACTAATCCAACCAGGAGAGAATGAGTATCTCAACATGCAAGATCTGTGGGATTTGGAAACTTCAAAGTTTATCACAGGGCCTAACCCACAAGACCCATCGAGACCTAGATTGCTGATGCCAAGTGAATGGAAGAACCTAGGATAGATAGCCTGACGGGTAAGTCAGGAGGTTAAAAAGAATAATAAATCTGGTGTCGAGTTAATTCAGTGACTTAGGGCCTGATTCACAGAGCAATTTCCAATGGGGTTTCACCATTATAAAACGCTTCTGTGAATCAAGCCCTTAGTCTCAAAACAGTGGAAATGTGTGTAAATTCCATGGCGGGCCAAGCCAGCCTGGCTTCTGAGTGAGGGAGAGGATGGGGGCTTCTTTCTGTCAGTGTGTCAGAGCAATCAGCAGGACCTGCGCTTCTCCCTGCAAGCGCTGTGGTTGTATGGGAAAGAGCTATATTTCTCAACTAAATGGTTATCCACTAGCAGGGAAGTGGTTTCCAGGTTTGGTCTACTCTCCTCTTGTTACTTTGCTTTCCTGCACCTTGGCCCATCCAGGATAGTGATGCATTATGGGAAATGGTGTCCTGTTTGATTTTGATTTTGTTGTTTCATTTTGACATTTTTTATACCACAAAAACTGACAGACGGATCTGCAGCAGGAGTGTAGCAAACCATGGCAGCAATGAAAATGACAGACTTCAGAAGTTAACAGAAAGGTTATTAAGGCTGTATGAAATGTCAGCAACGAAGGAGGAATAGCTCCGAGGCAACACGTTTTTGTCTTGGAAACAAGACCACACATTGTGACACAGGTTCGAATCCCATTCCCCTGCTTAGACACTGGTCTCCTGTGTTAAGAGCGTTTTTATATCAGAGACAAAGCCTATAAGCGTGGGACAGGACGGGTATTGAACCCATGATGCTCTGTCTTGTCGTGTGCCAAAGAGAAGTGACTTGCCCTGAGCTATCCTCGAAGCTCAATATATACTGTAAAGTATTCTAGAGCTGGCTCAGCACTTGAAAACGTCACCTCAGGTTCTGAATTTGGTTTTAGGAACCCGAAGAAGAGATGGGTTTTGAGAGCAGGGGTCAAGTCCAGCTTGTTAAATGGAAGTCTGTTCAGCTGGGTAAATTGGAGCCAGACCATGGAGGTGTAAAGAGCACCGCAGTAGTGCAATTTAGTTTTTATTAGACAAACATTCAATATGGAGAAGTCAGATTTAGTGAGAAAAGGTAAAATCCTATGGAGTTGTCGTACTCATTGAAAAGGTGTTTTTTTAAATTTTTTATTATTATTTATTTATTTACAAGTATATACAGAAACAGTATTATAGTACAGAAGGAAAAGTAAAAACACCAAAATTAAAAGAAATAATTAAACACATTCCAGATCTTCTCATATAAAGACAATTTACATTTCAATTTGTAAATCAACTTTTCTGTTCTTGACAGACAGTGCATTTCCTGGACCCATTCCTCAAATGAAGGAGGGATCCGATCTTTCCATCCTCGAATCTCAAGTTATGCTTAAACAAAAAAAAACATGTTTATTTTACAGATTTTGCAAAGGTGGTCTCATACCCACTGGGTGGATGTCTGGCTGGATCATGAAGTAGGTGTTTATGGTTTGACAAAATAATCGGCTTCTGAAGTATTAAGATGTCAATCATTGTTCAACATCAAACCCTGAATGTGGTGCAGGTCACTAACCAGGTAGGAAAGGTCTTCGGAAGGGGTGCAGATTGTTATATAAATCTGGGTATCAGTGCCATTCGAATGGTATTGCATTTCACAGTTTTTGAGGATAAGGAAGAGTGGGCAAAAGTAAATATTGATTAATACCACACAGAGGGTGGACAACACCAAAGCACCTTAGTTTGGAGCCCAATCTTTTGGTCTTCCGCAAAAAACTCAAGACAGAGCTCTTCAAGTAACCCCCGTCTTGGGCCCTCTGAATCAGTTATCTGGTATATATATGTCTCCGTCCCATCGCCTCACTCTGGCTCCTTCTTGAGCTATGTATATGTCTAATTGTAAGTGCCCAGAAGCCTGCGGGCTATATAAATAAATAAATAAATAAATAAATAACAGAGAACCACTGTTGAGTCTAAGGGAAAATGACCCTTTTTTTATCCACTAGGATCTGTTACATAAAACCTGAACTAGCAGATGATCCATGCAACTTCTGTGAGTCGGGAGAGTAAAATACCATGGTCTACAATATCAAACGCCACAGATAAGTTAAGTGTCACCAAATGGATTAGACATCCTTCCTCAGCATTAGAGAGGATGCCGTCCCAAGCAGAAACATGGACAAACTCAGTGCCATACGCATAATGCAAGCCAGTTTATATCATCTCTAGACTCTGGTAGATGAAATATTTCTACATTTGATGGAAGCTGGGAGGCCACAATTGTTTTTTCTGGGATATTGGAAAGCCTGGGCAGGCCAGACATTTTTTAGGAGTGCTGGGTTTAGTTAAGTTTTTTTTTTTTTTTTTTGTTAACAGGGAAGCAATACTTCCTTTATGGCCAAAGGAACTTCAACTTCATGGAAGCACAGGTGAACAACCTGAACCACAAAAGGGGCAACTACTTCTGCATAATGAGAATCCACTAAAGCAGGCAGGCCATCCTCAGACCGGCATGTTGGTTCTAAGGTGTTTCCCATCCCTCTGGTAGGTATTGCTGGGCTCTGGGGCCATAAGGCAAATCCCATTTGGTGCCATTGAGCAGAGGGTCCTTACTATGGTTCTACACATCCCCTGCAGATTTCCACAATTTCAACCCGATCCGAACCTTTACAGATCCACTGCAGGTTTTCAGCATGAGAGTTTGATTCATTATGGGAGGTGTAGTCCTGGATTCTCTCGCTCGGCCGTAATGTCTCCACTCACTAGCAAAAGGTCAGGACGGATGTTTGATTACATGGAGAGGGTACCAAAAGCTCCCAGTATAATCCCCAGGTACCAGGCACAACTCCAGCCTCACATTCCAGGACTGTGGGACACGGGACATGTTCTAAAAACATAAAAAGTAAGGTTTCCTTATTGCAAAACGAATTATAAAAAAAGCCTTCCCTACCAACAAGAAAAGGATTCTTTGCCGCACTCAGAAGGCAAAACAAATAATGGTGGCCAAACTAGTCAAACAAAATAGATGTCAAGCTAATTCTTGCTCTGAATGAATCCTCACACTCAACCATTAGTTTGTTGATCAGTCTCGCTGGGCTACATACATCGATGCCCAAAACTCAGTTCCACATCAGACTCACCTGGATATCATCCGATCACCTGATCTTTATGCAAGTGGTTCACACATTCCTAATTAACCAGCAAGCTCTTCTATATCAAATGGGTGAGCCCACAGAGAAGTGAGATTCGCTCAAACTGGCAAGCGGCCCATACCAGTTAGTGTCACTCGCTGGAAGCATGCCTGCTAGCCCTAGTTTATATTGCTCTAAAAGGCTTTTTGTCTTTACTGCTTAGACTATAAATATTCCGAGAACGATATATTGTTGGTAAATGGCAATGGATTCAACAGGGACGTTATTTCACCAAAATGCCTGGGGTGGTGGAAGAGAACTCACATGACATTTGACCTCTGATGACATCACGTAAAGTGACCCCACCCCGAAGTGACATCACAGGAAACGATGGAACACAACCTTTTACCCCTTGACAAAACAGGAAGTGTCATCACATAGCATTGTTCCTAAGTACACTACGAAAAATATAGTTACAATATCATTGTAACGTGATAGACATGTCATACAAGAATGGATCACCATATGTATCGGCAGAAAAGAACATGCTATAACTGCAACTTGTGAAAAGCAAAATACATAGTCCGAAATGAATGCTTATTCTACTCTAAATGCTTTTTGGAGTTTTTTGTCTGCATTGTAAATTTGAGGTGTTTAAGAACAGACCAAATCAGTGACTCACCCCCTGAAGTGTGACTGAAATAAACCTTTAATGAGTCTAACAAATCCAGAAAGACACATTATTTGTTATTCCTATTCCTTCTTATTTAGGGTCACTGCTCAAAGTGTTAAACTTGTGGAACCCCGTGTTTTTTATTTAAAGAATCCTGAACAACAAAGTCAGACACTCTAGAAACAAAGAGCCACATGACATTGGTCACAGCCCAGGAGCTTCAATTTGTAAAGAAAAAAGAAAAAAAGAAAGGTTTTCTTTTTTAGGGGTAGCAAGGGAGACCACTGGGGTAGCAAGGGAGACCTCAGGGGTCGCAAGTGCGAGCCCTGGCAACCCCTAAATGACGTTCCTGGGATTCAATCTGTTTTGTTTGCAGGGAAATGGAGGAGCGGGGTTTCGGGATCCATGCCAATGGTGTGCTAGAGAGCATGCGGATGGACCCACCACAGGGGCTTGACAGCTAGTGGACTGGAATTAGAAGGTGAATCAGAACAGCTCTGTAACCATGCACACGAATCAAGATAGAAACGACTCTGTTAAACCCTAGAAGTCTGAAATAACCTAAGAAGTGTTCAACTACCCTAAGGGGATGCAGATGGGGAAAGCATTGTTACCAGAGACCTTTCTCCAAACTAGACTTCACAAAATACTCACTAGGGAACCACATTATCACAGCTTCTTCTCTGCATTGAAAAAAAGAGATACCAGGGCTTTGGTTTGAAAACAAGTTACCTTCAAAACAATTGCCAAACTTGAGAGGTGCCTACTACTTGAGAAGCACAGAAGGGACAGATCAGGCCCATCTTGATCAGCACATAATGATCTAATACAAAGAGCAGACATTTTAAATTAAACCTTTAACTGTGAGTAGTCAGCTCAGAGAAGGAGAGATAATAACTAAACTGCAGTCTCCACTAGTCTTAAATAAAGCTTCATTGAAGCAGGGTTATCTCAGTAAATTGCACCTGTGCTGAGCCTGCAGTCACATGTTTGAAACCCGGCAGGGGTAACATAACTTCATAACTTTTCATCATTCTATGGTCCAGCTCCTGTGCATTTGACCAAACGTGGTGTCAACTTTGGTGCTATCTTTGTGTCCAGGTCCACAAAACCACTGTCGGTTCGGATAAAATAACCCAGGTATTTCAACCTGTCGACTTTGGCTGTCTTAGCTCCATTTTAGCTCCATCAATTCACCAGCTGACATTTCTGGGTTTAGCCCTGCGGTCAGAGATTGTCATAATCGCAGACTTTACAATTCCAAATTGTTATTCCTTAAGTATAAGTCCAGACTTTCGAGAAAGGCTAAGGAGCCCTATCTGGGTCTCATTGACTAGGATAATATCATCCACAAATAACAGTGCCAGGATGTGAAGGTATCCCAAATTGGGTGTGAATGTGTTGCATCAGGATAAATCATCAATAAGATCAGATATGTATATGTTTAAAACTGATGGGGCAAGGACGCAACCCTGTCTGAGTACAACAAAGGTCTCTAAATAGGTACCCATAATGCCTCTGTTGGTCAGTTTCACCTGTAGTATTGTTTTATGTTATGTCATGTCGTGTCATGTCATGTTATGTTAAAGGTCTTTTTATATCACGCACTATCACCACCTGCATGGCCCCTTGGTGCTCTGGTGGTCTGTAGCACCAAGCAAGAGGGTAAAGTAGGAGGGTAAGTTAGTAGGATGGAGCGGGAGAAAAGAGCAAGATAGCTGTGATGTGCTGTTGGCAGCTTCAGTTCCGTTTACACCGTTCGCTGAGCGCAGGTGTGAATTTCCGGTTGGTAGCTGTCATGTGCTGTTGTGCTAGGCTATGTATGGTTTGTTTCATTGTTACGGTGTAGTGAAGTGTGTCCGGTTTGTTGTGCTGTACAGGTATGGTTGTGTTTAGTTGAGAGTTTGAGAGGTGTCTGCAGAAGGATGAGTTTTTTATGTATAGTTGTATAGTGGCTATACATTCATGTACCTCCTCAGTTTTGGCTGCCTGTGGCACATATCCCTTCCCCTGTCATACATTGTGGTGTGCTACAATTCCCACTCCTATTTTCTGTGCAGAGGTGTGGGTCATTAGCAGGGCTATTTAGTAGTGGACCCTTCGTGTTCAGACTAATGGATGTCCTGATCACTTTACCTCCTGGCACATCCCGGTGTGTGCAGCAACTGTCGCCCCCGCGGGCCTTATACTCCCTGTGTCCTTGAGCTTCCTGTGCCCTCTGGTCCATTTGGGCTGAGTGTGGGTCACCTCTCTCTCCTCTTTAATTCTAATGCCCTCTATCTCTGGTTCACTTAGGTCAGTCCCATCTCTCACCTTTGTTTCCAGTAGCACCCTCTATGGGAACGGGTACACCTGGGTCTCTCTCTCTCTACTTCCCTGCACTTGGCTGTGGTCCAGCCTAGTCCCCCGTCTTTCCAGTTGTGTGTTCATTCCATGGGGCATAGGCGTTGCTCATTCCTTTTTGACCCATTCAGAGTTGAAGAGCCAGGTTTTTAGAAGTTTTCAGAATTTTAGATGGTCCTTCATGGTTCATATTTGTCTGGGGGTCGGGGGGTTCCAGTGTTTAACGGCTAGACAAGAGACAGCTGATCCACCAAGTTTTTTCCTTGTGTACGGTTTAGGTTCTAGGCGGATGTCGTTGCTGGATCTGAGTGTTCTGGTCGGCTGGTAAATAGTGATTTTCTTTTGTATGAATTTGTCTCCTAGACCATGGATTACTCTGTGTGTTATGCAAAGTGTTTTGAAGGTAATTCGTTTTCTGACTGGCAGCCAATGTAGCATCCTTAGTGCTGGAGTGATGTGGCCCCTTCGTGAGAGTTTCAGAAGAAGTCTGGCAGCTGCCTTCTGTATACAATGCAGTTTCTTCAGTGAATAATTCAGCAGATAGAGTGGAGATGCATAATCAGACAAACCTCCTGGTATTTCCCAGTCATATAGCTTGTTCCATAAAAAGCACATGAGAGGTCCACTGGTGCCATGTACAAATTCTGAACTGTGATTTATTCCCGTGCTTGACCGACCGAGGAGCAAGCTTACCAGCAGGCCATTTAGAGATTACTATAATATCCCTGAATGCCAGTTTGGAACTTTGATGGGCGATTTATTGTTGATGCCCAAACGGAGAGGACAACCAGGAGTAATGACACAAAGACCTTTGAAGAGGCATTTGATAATGTAATGGGATGGTAATTACCTGGTTTTGGGTGGCGCCCCTTCTTATATATTGGCACAATAGTGTGCCAAGTTGATGGTAATGGTAGTATTATTGTTTGTAATAGGCAACATGACTGTGCTTATGCAAAGGCAATATTGGCATATACTGGTATATATTGGCATAGTCAGCATTAACATGTCTTCTTACAGATTAATACTGGCACTATTGGGCATTTCCACCATGAGTGTGTTCTTGCAGTGGACATGCTGGTATATATTGACAAGCCAGCATAAACATGTCTTCTTACAGTAGCAATTCTGACGCGATTGGGTGCAGCTAATATGAGTATGTCCTTACAGTTCCAATACCAACAGATATTGGTAAAGCCAATATGACAGTGCTGTTGCCTTCCTACAGTGGCAATACTAGCATATATTGGCCAAAGCAACATAAAAATGCCTTGTCTGGAAAGTGGAACATTGCTGACACATATTGTGGGAACACACACCATGAAGATTGTTTTCCGATTGGAATTCTATCAAATGCTGTGGGCACAGGAAATGCATTGGAAAATGCTCATGTACACTGTTGGTGACCTGGCATCTAGTAGATTTTACAATGGTTTAGCAATTGTAAGTTATATGGCTTTCTGCCCACATTTACATAAAAAGTGGGTTGTAAAATGTGCCAATGTAATCCATTATTTTACCAATGTTTTCATGGGGAGGACACCACACAGCCTCTCTTGGTTGGTTTGGGGACCCTTGCTATGCTTCGTTTCTCATACTCATTGGCACAATATAGTTGCCCCCTACATTAAAACAACTACCTCGCTGTCACGGAAGGGTCCTCATTGACAATAAGTGTGGGTCATACCACCTTCCCATCTCTATAAATACTAAACCCTGGTAACAGCAACTTCATACCATGCGTTGGAGGGAATGAGCTTTGATTCCTTTGTTGCCAAGACATTTCTGCAACATTCAAATCTTGTAGCCAATGTAAGCAAGTATTTTAATGTGGAGAAGACAAAAGAATGTACTTTGTCCAATAGAGGCACAGGTACCTGCAGATGGCAGTGTATGGCAAGTTACTAAACCATTACCAAAATTAAACATCTTAGACAAGGCTTGCAGAAGATACTTAATGTTTCTCGACCAGTGAGGCACTATATGATTAAATGAAATGAAGACCTGTGTAGCAAAGCTGATTAGGAGAAATGGAAGCATAGTCGATCCAGGGCTGAATAGACACCAGTGTTCACACAGGACTGTGCAACGAAAGGGCATTAAAACTGATCCATTGCAGTTACTGCACATCGGCAAAAATATTAAAAATAATGTTTCTTCATCCAAGAGGATATTTCTTACAAATATGTGGTCTGGATGTTAAGATGCAAGGGTACTGGATTTCCAACTGGTTGTGACGTTGACCATAACAAATAAATAAGAGTGTATGCTTTTAAGAGTCATCGTTTGATGCTCCATTGGGTGCATCTACTGTGTTTGTTGAGTCGGAATGATCCTAAGAGTATTGAAGACACCGCTTTTTAGGGCTTCCAAACCGGAGATCTTTGAGGGGTAAAACAGTTCACTAAGCAAATTAAGAGGACCTATGGGGTAAATTCACAAAAAATATTACGGGTAACTGTGACATACCATTGACTGGAGGGGGCTATGCTGTACATAAAAGAAGTTACTGTGAGTAACTTTGACGTGCACCTGACTTGCTTAGTGTAGGTCAGGTGTAAATCAGTGTTACTAGGTGTGTTCCATTCCGAAATGCATGTTGGCTGAAAATGTGTCACCGGTATTGGTTGTTTTCATGGGCGTAATTTTAGGGGGGGCAGGGGTGTTTGTCCCCCCCCCCCCAACTTTCATGGCACACCATTTTGTCCCCATTCATTTAGCTGGGGCACCTTTTCATCAGATGTCATGTCCCCGCCAACATTTTCAGCAAAGTGACTCCACTGGTTGTTTTAAATGTACATTTTCTCTTTGCTTGTGTGCAGTGTCCTCTACGATTCCCCTAGGACCTCCACTTTCTGGCCACCTCTTCCCACCTTGACCACACCTTGTTGCCACAATATATAATTTCTAATTTGTTTTTATCAAAATGCATTTTTGGGTTGTAACCCCTTAACTGCCAGGCTATTATGCACGTCTGTGCAAAAAGGACGAGCATACTCGTTCTTGGCACTAGGAGTGTTGGTCAGTTTTAGTTATCTGTTTTCTGTGTTTGAACATAAACATAAATTAATGTGGTGTATTAGGACATGGTGCATTTTAGAAAATGATCAAATGAACTGCTCCAATCTGAACAATTGATTTACAAATATGTCTGCCTTCTGTTTCCCCTTTATCCCATTTAAGGCTCCCCAACATTTGTAAATAGCCTTTCCTCGGAGGTTGAGATACTTGCAAAACTGTGAGCAAGGAGGCTGCCGATGAAAATACTGGTGCTCGCTCATGATGCATACATTTGGGGATTGGGTAAATCCTTGGGTAAATCAGGCAGTCAGGTCAGATAGGGATATGACGTCTCTGGGTAGTCCAGCTTGGCTGCAGGTGGTAATCGTGTACTTCATAAATGTGCAAAGTTCAAATATGTGACTGGAGAACATTTTACAGGAAGTCCATATAACGTGCTGGCAATTGCGGTAGATTAGAGGCTGCTATAATTGTCACGTGCCTGTGCTTTCATGTAATGAGACTGAACAATTCAAATATGTTCGCACATAACATATCTGCGTCGAACACAGCCAAGCAATTGTTTTGAGTACCCTTTGATAGTTGTTTAGATTATATAGGATTATTTGTCAAGATAGGCATATGAGGACTGAGTGGACCTTGAGCTACGTATTTGTTCTTAAATTGTGTGCTTCTACGGAAAAGGTATAATTGAAGTGTGTATACTATGTTGAAGTTCATATTTTGTCGTTTTACGGAAATAGTGATGAGAGAGTGAATATAGCTACATAGGATTGACGAGGGTTACTAGAAAGCCAAAAATGTACATTTGAAAGCATCTGGGTATAATATAAAGAATGCTTTGTTTTGTATGAACAGTCCCGCACCAAGCCTACATGCAAGGTGAGCCGTCTATGAAAAAAAATAAAAACACACACTTTCAGGGGAAGGGGGATAAATGCTCCCCGTTTTAAACTTTCCTCAGCCCTGAGGACATCCTTGGCCTGACCTATGAATTAATCCAACCATGAATACGATTTACAGGCCACCTGTTGCCACCTATTACTTTGCATTTTAGGCACCACCCACTGTACCCCTGAACTCCCAGGAACCTCTTCTAATGAAAGAGGAACAGAAAACTGTGAAGACGACATTGGGAACCTCACAGTGGACCCCATGTTAATTGTACCTTCGTTTCAGAAAAGACCTGCCCTCCATGATGGAACAATGGAGAGCAGCAGGGGCCTCATCTAATGTTTACCTCTGACCAAGCAGCATGCACTGTGTAGAGTCAAAATCCCTACTACCAACGCAGCTAAGGATAAGGCTCCTCTGCCACATCCTCAGTAGTAGGGGCGATGGGAGCAGGATCAGGATAAATCTCTGAAGGAACATTTGTAGGTTGGGGATCAGGGTCCCTAGGAGTGGTGTCTTGACCCATGGGTGGAGGAACCAGCACTAGTCATTGATCAACAAAAGGGTTGCTGCAGACACCAAAATTGATCGCCATTGGCATCTTCACTGGCTTTCAGCTGGCCTTTCAATGGTCTCGCTCTCTGTATCTTGAGGAGCTTATAGGGATTGGGGCATCAAAGGGTGTACCTCTGCTGGCCTGGAAGCATGGAGTCAATGCTGTCAGGTCATCAGCACCTTGGGTGATACCTCTTCATAATCTGCCAGTACCAACTCAACCTCATCACCCACTGGGAGTAGGTGGAACTAGGGCATTGTCTTGATGTTCCTTAGTTGTCCTTCCTCTTGTAGTCGGTAGACAGGGTGCTCTTAGTTGTCCTTCCTCTTGTAGTCAGTAGACAGGGTGCTCTCCTTACTAATGCAGTATGAGGACCGGTTGTGACACCCACTTATCACCCAGCTTGTTCCATGCTCTCTTTCCCAGCAAGCAGAATAACAAACGATTGCCAGACTAAAGAGCATGAAACCTGACCTTGGCATCCTAGCGTTTCTTACTCTCTGCAGTCTTCTCTACAGCAGCCTTGGCAAGTGAATGGGATTGCTCTAGTTCACATTTGAGATGCTTCACATAGCTGACGTAGATCATGCTGCCTGTTCCATCTGTGGACACTCCAACCCAAAGCTATACAGGCAGCCAGGGCATCCCTTTCGAACATCAAGTAATACAGCATAATCCCGGTGGCATCTTTCATCGTACAATTGTAGGCATGGAATAAGCAAGCCATATGCTGACTCCAACTGGTCTTCTCCTCTGGCCTCAGAGTGCTCAGCATCACTTAGAGAGTGCGATTGAATCTCTCCACTTGGACATCCTCTGAGGGCGGGGCAGAGTTGTATGGCTCTTCTTGATGCAAACCAGCTACAACATCTGCTTAATGAGAGCTGATTCAAAATTTGGTCCTTGGTCGGAATGAATTCTGTCTGGCCAACTGTAGTGTACAAAGGACTTTTCCCATAGCATGAGAGCAACTGTGGTGGCCCGCTCATATTTGGGAAAAACACATACATGTACTGAGTAAGTAAAGTAATCTGTCAGCCCCCAAGATGTTCTGTACACCTTATTGGTCCATCTCCAAAATCAGGAAATCAATGCAGGCAAGGTCCATGATCCCAAAGCCCTGCAGGTGATGCAGATAGGCTGCAGGACGAGCCACTGTCTTCCTGGTGACTCTTGGTACAGTACTGGAAATAATACTCTATGCCAGTGGATAGTCTGGGCCACAAAAACCTTGAACGGACCAACTCAAAGGTTCTTTCACCCCTGAGATGTCCATGTTGGTCATGGAATGTTTACAATACAGCTTGTGGAAGCGCTACAGTAGCTCCAGGCAATTTGAAACCCTTTCTCTGATGTTGCTTTCCTTGTACAGGACTCCACCCTTCTGCACGTTTGTCTTCCACTTCCTCAGAATAGAAGCCTGCTCTGTATCTCAAGAGAATCGCTGGGAAAATCTTCTCCCCTAGTCTTGGCTTTCAGGAATAGAGCAATGCCAGGACTCACAAGTTGGGACAAACGAATCTCCTCTCAGGTCAGAATCGGTATCTCAGATACCTCCATGCTAGTAATATTGCAGGAAATGGCTGGGACAGCCTCTGGTGGTGATCCCAAGCTGTCAATGCCACTGGCTCTATCTGGCTACTGCTGACTCGTAGCCTGTCAGATAGCTCAAACACGGTTCTATGTCATTTCATCGTCAGTCATTTTTACGACTGGTATTTTTACGAATACATTTTGCCAAAATAAGTCCCCCCCAAACCCCTCTCTTCCACCTATTTTCATCTAATCCCAACATCTCCAACCCAATTATCGACACTGAAAAAGTAATTCTCTCCCTCAAACCCTCTAATTGCAAAGGCGACAGCTGCCCAGCGCAAATAATAAAGGATGTGGCTAGGGACCTAGCCCCCTTCATCTCGAAGCTCATAAATGCCTCCTTCAAATCAAATACAGTACCTACCAATCTCAAAGAATCCTGGGTCCTTCCCCTACTTAAAAAACAAACCCTTGACCCATCCATCCCTACCAATTACAGACCTACCACCACCGTGCCCTTCCTACTCAAAATCATCGACAGAGTTGTCTACTTACAAATTCAGGACTACCTGGAAGTCAACCACCTGTTAGGCTCTCGGCAATCAGACTTCCGCCCCCTCCATGGCACTGAAACACCCCTGCTTGACCTAAAGACACAAATTGAGGAGCTTAAGGATAGTGGGAAAACAGCTTTGCTACTCCTGTTAGACTTGTCGGCAGCCTTCGACTTGGTGGATCATGCAGTTCTATGCAGTCATTTCAGGCTCGCGGCCAACTTCACAGGGGAAGCCATAGCCTGGGTCCAATCCTTTCTAGCTAACCGGACCATTCGAGTCTTCTCCACATCAACCGCCGCTGATCCTATCCAAATAACCTGCGGAGTCTCTCAGGGGTCATGTGTATCAACCACCATGTATAACATTTTCACCAAGCCGTTGTTCGACAAGTTGGACAATCTGGGTGTCACCTACATTAATTACGCAGATGACACCCAGATCCTCATACCCCTCTCGGGCAACTTCGAAGCGGATTCGGCCTTGGTGAATAGGATATACATCCTCATTCAGGCATGGATGGCGACCCATGGCCTCTGCCTGAATGACGATAAAACCGAAATACTGATCCTCGGCTCTGACACTAATTTAAAAAAAACGAACCCCAAACTACACATCCTTCAACATAGGTAATATCATCAAGGTGATGCCAGTGGTAAAAACTCTAGGTTTCTACCTTGTCTCATCTCTCACCCTAAAAAAACAAGTCAACTCCCTTGCCTCCACAACAGCCTACACATGCAAATTAATCCGAGCCTCCAGACCATTCCTCTCCAGTGCCAGCTGCATCACCCTGGCTAATGCTCTCATTATGGCCAGACTAGGCTACTGCAACGCCCTGTACTCAGGAGCCAACAAGTATGTCACCGACAAACTTCAAAGGTTGCAAAATAATGCCAGAAGAGTAGCATTAAACATCCCTTACAGAGAGCCCATCACTTAATTCAGAAAAGAGACTCACTGGTTAAACATTAAGGATAGAATCTTCCTTAAAACAGTCTCTCTCACCTCTAAATGTCTAAACAATCTAGCTCCGTCCTACTTGTCAGAAAGAATCTCAAGGAGAATAACTACCCGACCCATGAGAACTGCCAACGCATCCATGCTTGAGATCCCTAAATTCAAACTGACCACGGCCGGAGGAACCAGCTTCCCAGTTAAAGCTACGCAGTCGTGAAATACACTCCCTATTGACCTTAGACAACCACAACCCTATGCCACATTCAGACACAATGCTCTCAAATGGCTTCGTACTAACGACTCATAACTGTCTCTACTCTCACCAACTATCCCTGGACCTACTTGACTATTGTGACATACCATGCACCCAACACTACTTTTGCTACCAATGCACCATACCTTGGCCATAGGTGTTTCTTAAGTATACGTAATGGTAAGCACTGTCTTGTCATAAGTACATCTTTATCTTCCATGCTCCTTGACCTGCAACTGTCTGCACTGTATCCTATGTATGTATGACCATGTATGTACCTGCCTGTGCACTGTAACTAAGCACTGTAACTAAGCTTCAAGACTTCTTGTACTGCTGCGCCCAGCACCCAAGGGTTAGGTGCGCATTACCAAATAAATAAACAAACAAACCCCTTATCGGCCCTTTCCCAACCCCCCACCCAAAAATGTCAATGAATTATTTTGGCAAAGTGTACTTGTTTAAAAAACAGTCATAAAAACGACTGTCGATGAAACGTTATACCCTTAAACACCTTCTGAAGAAAACTTTTCCACAAGATCGATCCATTCTGTATCATCCAGCAGAGCATGAGGCCTCCGAAAGAGGACATCAGTGTTAGTACGCCAGGTCAGTATTGTAAGTTTAAGTTGTATGTGCACAATGCGGCAAGCCACGATGTCTGGGAGCATCCAGTATTGCCAAATTTGACACATTTTCAGAGAGTTATTGTCCGTCCTCACTGTGAAAGTGTCACCATAGAGGTAATTCTGTAACTTCTCTGTAATGGCCCACTTTAATACCATAAATTCCAACTTGGTGACTGGGAAGTCCTTCTCCCCAACATGCAGACCTCAGCCAGCGAAAGCGACCAAACCCATCTGACTGTTGCTCTCCTGGTAAAGGACAGCTCCCAATCCCTCCAGATTCGCACTGACATGCAAGATGTACAGCAACCCTGGATCCTGGTAGGCCAGGACTGGTGCTGTGGTGAGGGCCTGCATGCATCAGTCAGTCCATGTCTCACCAAAGAGCTTCTAAGGATGGTAAATATGATCTGCAGAGCTAGCGGTAGTCTACTGGGCTTGCTTGGTAGACGGTTATCCTTTGGTGAGGTCCTCAAGTGTCAGGCTATGTTGGCATTATCTCCAATAGTAGTTGCAGAATTCTAGGAAATTCTGCAGTCCCTTCGGGTCTGAAGTAATGGCCATTTGAGGAGGGTGTGCCTCTTTGCCAGATCTACTGTGGGCCAGGCGGATAGCTGAGGGGCAATGTGCTTGTTTTGGAAGTAAGACGATGCAGAGCAACACAGGTTTGAATCCCTAGTCCATGTATAGAAAAATCTTTGTTATTAAGCGCATTATAAAAAAACTATTATTCTGTTCACGTAGATGATGTGTCCAATGTACTAGACACTCGCCCAGCAAAACTGCCACCTGTCCACACTAACCTTCAGCCTTGACTGCATTAGGTGATCCAAAACCTTCATTGTTATTTAAAATTATTTTTAAATATGTTAATTACTTTTCATTTTCCAGGCATTATCTCATTGAACAGCATGTTATGTGAATGACACACCATATGTTCCAAGTTTCCCCCGCTCCACCTCCCGCTTACCCAACATCCCTCCCTAACCCAACAAAACAGTAACATAAATCACGGCTTATCATCTGCTTAGATCCACGGGGATGTTATTCACAGCTAATGTCTATGATTGCTCCGTGCTTTTATCAAGCATTTTTGGAGGTTCAGGGGGTCTGTCATCAGCTGAGCCAAATAGTGCTTGTACCAAAGTGTTCCAGGGCATTATGTCCTCTGAGGCTTCTCCCCTCTCTAATTGGATAGCCTTATACCTCACAGCTGCCATGGCAATCCTTCTTTTTGCCAGCACGTAGGCCAGGTCTTCCAGCTTGTTCTCTGGCCTGAATGATTTTGGACGTGCAAATATGGCAAGAAGGCAAGCTTCTAGAGTACATGTATATCTGGTTATACCCCCTTTCCGTATTCTAAGTTCCATTTCCTGCCAAAATAACTGCACGAGTGGGCACTCCCAAAATATGTGTCCCATTCCCACCCTGGAGCTGAGATGTCATGTATGCTCTATGTATTACATAGAATTGGGTTAGTTTCAGTCTAGCGTTTATTGAGATTATTTTCGGGTACAATATTGCTCTGGGCCAATCACTGCTTGTCAGTGTTCTACCCAAATCCGATTTTCATGCGCTCTTCCCTTTGGTCACGTCTTTCGGAATGGCCTTGAGTAATCCCTGATACAGTCGGCACACTCCATGACCACCCTTTGACACATTGTATAGGAGCCCCAATACGTCGTCCTCTTCTGGGGGGGTTTGGAAAGGTTGCCCATTTCATGCGCATTGAGTGAGTTATTCTGGAAAAAGTCAGTGGCTTATCCGAGGAGACTAGATCTCTGACCATTATTATCCCATTACTTTCTGAATGTGACCTAATCTGCACTAGATACTTGGTGTTTTCTCCGTAGATGGCTGCCAACGGTATCTGATGTGAAAAGGGTTCTCCCATCTTCGGTATAGACCAGGTTCTAGCCAAGACCTTCCTATCCAGTTGCAATTGTAATGTTGGGTTGGGGATCTTTTCCTTCTCCAGCCACAGTGCTTCCTTCAGTACATAGGGGGCCATCCCCGCACCGGACAGGGTGTGTTGTATATTTCTGTGGTCTACTAGCCACCCTGTCCCATGCTGTAGCTGGCCCACCAGGTAATAAAGCTCAAAGTTAGGTAACCTCATTCCCTCATTCGCATATTCTCTCTGCAAGGTATTCAGTGCTACTCTCTGTCTACCCTGTACCCTAATGAGTCTACTTATCACAGCGTTGAGCTCCCTAAAAAAGGACTGCGGTATGAGATATGCGACATTCACAAAGTGGCATAACAAATGGGGGATGGCCATCATTTATAGAAGCACGACTCTGCCTGTTACAGAGAGGGGCAGTTCCCCCAGAATTTGATCAAGACTTCTAAGCCGGATCTGGTCCTTAGCGTGTTCCTCTGGTGGGTCTCTTTTACGTTGTGATGGACATCTATACCCAGGTATCTAAATGTTTTGGCTTTCCACTTTAGACTCAGGCACAGTAGTCTCGACTCTTCAACTCCAACCCAGCCCGCAAGGGAAATACACAAGACTTTTCTTTACTACCTGATATACCCAAAAGCTCAGCGAAGTTAGCCAGTAGTGCTAAGTATGACTCTAGAGTATCTTCTGGGTTCCGCATATACAATAGCATGTCATCAGCGTAAAATTATAGCACATGATGCTCTCCGCCCACCAGCAGCCCTCTGTCTCTGAATTCCCTCCTGAGAAAAACTGCAAGTGCTTCCAAGGCTACGATGCACAACATAGGGGAGAGCGGGCATCTTTGTTTCATGCCCCTCTGTATAGGGAACTGCTCTGATATGAATTTACCGGTTCTCACTCTAGTTACAGGCCTGTAGTAGCATATCTGGACCCATCTTAAGAACTGTTCGCCGAATCCGAAGCTCCTCAGGGAGGCAAATAGCCGCTCCCACCTGACCAAATCGGAGGCTTTAACAGCATCCCGTGCTATCACTGCACAGCCCTTTGTCCAGTCTCGTGTTTTGTCGATAATTACATGGAATCATCTCAGGTTTTCTGTCACCACCCTCCCCGGGACATAACCCATCTGATCCGGGTGTATGAGTGATTCTATCACCCTTTTAAGCCTCTCTGCTGGGACCACCGTAAGGATCTTAGTGTCCTGGTTCATCATATCACAATCATAGATAGTATCTGAAGTTTTACTCACATGGCTTCTTACGAATTGGAGGTTGTTGAGTTTTGTTCAAAGAATTGGGTATGTCTCCCTCAAGTCACTAAAGAGACCAATGATTGGGCTCTCAGAGACTGGAGGGCGGCATCCACGGGAAACCCTCAGGGGAAGAAAACCCGCCGTTGAGATGCCTGAGCGGTGTCCGATGTTTTTCTGTGAAGCTGAAGGTAAGATGAATCCTTCCATGATTATAATCCACAGCGGCTGCAGACAGCAACAAAATAGGAGGAGATGGAATCCTTCCGTGAGAAAATCCTGCAGCGACTGCAAGCAGCAACAAGGAAGAGGGAGCCGAAAAAGAACGGCACGGCACCGGCAGCGCCGTGGAAGGAAGGAATGCAGGAAGCACAGTGAGGAGCAACTGAAGGAGGATGATAACGGAGAAGGCAAGGTAAGAAGGGAAAGGAAGTAATAACAAGAGCGTAGCGATAAAGCACACAAGGTAGCCAAGTAGTGACGCACCTACCCGATGTCCTGAATGCACTAAATAAATTTGGGTAGATGGCGGTCGCCATCTTGGAAAGAACTAGACCGCTGCATTGGAGTTGGAAGAACGGAACAAAAAAAAGGCGCCATCTTGAATTCTCCAGAGTGTAACTGGGATGATGCTTTTTCCATTGCATCCATAAGGATCTCCGTGTGGTTCTGACACATCAGCGATATCAGACAATACAACTCCCAGTGCTTCACGTCTTTCCCAGGCTTCAGAATCGGTATTATGATCGCTTCCTCCATGCTTTGGTGCCACCTCCACCATGAATTCTCTATTAAATGCTGCTGGAAGGCCATCTCCCCTCAGAGTTTTGCTTATGGGCAGCGAGGTGATGTCCTCTTGCACCTCCTCTAGTGAAAGGGGTGCTTCCAACATTTCTCTCTGTTCCGCACTCAGAGTGGGTATTGATATTTATATTAGGTCTATCTCAGTCAATGTCTCCTCAATCTCCTGTAATTTGGCTTCCCCTGAATCTTCGTACAGATGTCAGTAGAACGTCCGAAAGGTCTCGTTAATTTCTTTCTGCGACATCCATAATTCCCCACATTCGTCTTCTATTTCTAAAATGTTCTCTCAGTCCGCTCCCCTCTTGCACAGCCAGGCTAATCATTTTCCAGGTTTGTCCCCTTGCTCATGTAACCTTTCTGTGTAGATTGCAAAACTGTATTTCCCAAGCATGTAGCATTGCGCTCTGCACTTTAGTCTGGGTCCAATGAGCACCTCCTACGTCTCCTTGCTTCCCTCCCCTGTGCCCTCAGACTGCTTAATTTGTGTTTTCGTTCATGTTAGTTCCCGTTCCAGCTGTTTCCCTATCCCGCCCGCCTTGACCATACTGGCTACCCCTTTCATCACCACATTAAACGCATCCCAGAGGGTTTGTTCACTACCCACACTGCCTTCATTTAGATAGAAATAATCACTTATTTGCTGCCCCATTTCCTCCCTAAATAGTCCATCTCACAGGGTTTCGGCACAGAGCCGTCACGTGGGTGTCAGGGTGGTAGATGGCTAATGGTCCAGTCTACAAGTAAGGGTGAGTGGTCTGAGAGAGTCCGCCCCTCGTATGAAGCCCCCACGAATTCTCCCAGGTGATTTGTTCCTGTAAGGAAGTAATCTATGCGTGTATGGATTTTATGTACCCCTGAAAAGTATGAGATACCACCTTAGTCACCTCCAGATCTCTTGCAGCTCTAGGTCTTTCATAGGTTTCAGCAGGACCTTTGCGGAAGGGGACAGCGAGGTGCATATACGGTCAGATCTGTCTAACTGTGGGTTAATTGTACAAGTCTTCTCCCCAAATCCAGGTCAAAGCTCTAAAATGGGCTAGTCGCCCATAAAGGGACATGAAGAAGGTGCCAGCATTGTGGTTGGGTGCGTACGTGTTTATTATGTAGATTGCCTTTTTTTCTAGGTATCCATGAACTAGTACCATTCTACACTCATTGTCCATGTGAGTACCCATTGCCCTGAAGGGTACTGTTGGGTCCACCCAAATAAGCACTCCTCTTGCAGAGTTGGAAAATGTCAACCCTAATCCCCTTGCCCCCATTTTTTCACCACCTGTGCCTGCCTTTTGTTAGTGAAGTGTGTTTCCTGGAGTAGTGCTATTTTGATCCCCTTCCAGCGCAGATATGCAGCCACTCCTAACTGCTTCACATAGTTGTTTACATTCCAGAAGGCCTCACCCATGCATTTGGTACCACCCCTCCCTCTTATCTTCACTGTGTTGGCGTGCCCCAGCTGCCTTGTTCCCTTCATCACATGCCTTAGGGTCTTCCTCCATTGACCCCTCTCTCCCAGATCTAAGCCATGTTGTGATTGAGACCAACTTACCCCAACAGTAACATAAACAATAACTAACTGCCTGTCATAAAAGTCCTGCAGAGGCGTAACCACCATTTTTCCCCTCTGTTCTTCAGGTCCTGGTGGCTGGGTACCTGCAGGTACCCGAACTACCCCTTAAATAAGGAGATGATAAAACCAATAAACCAACTTGGGGGGGGTCAGATCTGGGGGTTGTGATTGGTAATGGTTTTCTGACCTCGTCGTTTTTCTCCTTGCCTCCCTGTAGAACTGGCGTCTGTGAAAGGTCCATGCACCCGAGTCTTTGATCATACTTTGCATTCAATTTTCACCCTACAGCTCGTCTGGTGTCCTCACCTTTGTCCAACATCTGTTTCATTTGATTAGCATCCATCCATATATTCACATCCTCTGGAGCATTGAAGAAGAGTCTTTCTTTGTATAGTACTTTTAGCTTTGCAGGGTACAGGAGAATGTATATTAAGCCCTGTCATTGCAGTCTCTCTTTTGTGGGGACAAATAGACGCCTCCTTCTCTTGAGTTGTATAGTTTAGTCTGGTAGATAGCTAGGGAGGTTGAACCCTAGCAGATTACCCCTCCTGTTCTAGAGAAGGGTAGGATTTTTTATTTGTTTTTGTAGTTTAGAATTTTAGCAATGACAGGTATAGGTGAGGCTCCTGGGAGGGGAGGTGGTGCTTTCTCATTAGTGCCCTATGGGCCCTTTCCACAGTAAACCCCTGCAACAGCTCACCCGGGCACATTTTCTTAAGGAGCATGTTTTGCACATACTCAGTGGGGTCTGTTCCTTCCACCCCTTCCGGTAGCCCCACAATTCGGATGTTACTCCTTCTTGTCCTTCCTTCTGCATCTTCTGCATGGTCTTATATCAGCCTCACCTTCAATTACAGCACCCGAATTGCCTCTTGCAGTTTCGTCATGTTTGTTGACACCTCTTCTACTTTCTTTTCATTCTCGCTCACTCTGCCCACCAGGTTTATGAGATCTTGTCGCAGAAGCCCTACATCACTTTTAACCTCCCCAATTCGGGTCTCCAAAGACGTTCTCAGATCTGTGATTGCCTCCAGCAGTCTGTCATTGGAGCAATCAGAATGAGGGTCCTGGGTATCCCAGGTCTTCTCCGTTGGCTGCGCGCCAGTATCATTGAGTGGCTGCTTGGGCTCCCCTTTCTTGGCAAACACCTCCATCTTTTTTTGTCTAGAGTGTGCTGAGCCCTTCTGCCTTCCCCCCTCTGACATCAGTGCACCTTGCATTCCCCTAACACCGTCCGGCTACTAGTAGGTCTGGGCTTTCGGCAGTCCTTTTATTTTAGATATTTCACTTCAGGCCGTAATGGTACCACTCCTAACTACGTCGCTCAATTTCAATTTCCACTTTTCTCACTCAAAAACGGGCTCCATGATATTAGGCCCCTCACCCATTCAGGACGCCTCTGAGGGTGTATTACACAGAGGGCAGGCGGGGGTAGTCCTACTTGATATCACCTCATGTGATAGGGGGAACAGCCTTAGTTGTCAGATATCAGTCATATGGAGTATATTTGCCTTTGACTTTATGTGGCTGCATTCACTTATTCCTGCCGTACCTTTGAGGTCTGTGTCTCACTGTGTTTTGCTGTTCAGTGCGGTGCTTCCCCCATTGACCTGGCTGTATCTGCATGCGGTGTGTCTAATCCCTTGCGCCTGCTCACCTTCCTCACCTGGGTGTCCTTTGTCTGCTCTCTGCACCGTCCTCTTCCAGTTGCAGATGGGTCATTCGAGCTGGCAAGAAGGATTCTAAGACTCTGCAGAGCCTCTGGTTTGGTCCGCCCTGGCGCTTTCTGCTCCTCCTCTTTCCTGCTTGCGTCGCGTGGATCGTAGGCTACCGGGTACAGAGTACTGCAGTCGCACCGCTATGCGTCATCAGATGTGTCCTCACCCGCGATCCTTCTGTGGTGCCACCAGGCATCACACGCTTCCCTCTCCATGCAGGCCGCCCACTCCTTGAGATCCTACGCTCCCCCACCTCAGGTATCCAGGCAAAGCTCTGGGGCAGCGCAGGTCTCGCCAGCAGTCCGCAGCCCCTTCTCAGGCCCCACAGATCAGTGTCCTCACACACGGAGAGTCGCGCCCAACATTTTGAATACGACGGGTGGTGGTGACTTCCCACTTTTTCTCCAGCTTTGAGGCTATTTGGGCTTTCTGAGCTCACTTCGGAGGACCAGAGAGCTCCTCTACAAATCCCTCTCTCTTTGGGCCGAGCTCCTGGTCCTTATCATACGCCCAGGTGCATGAAAAATATCACTTTAGAGGATCTTTTCAGGGAGCAAGGTAGGAAATGTGACTTCTCTACATTGCTGTTGGCAACGTCCCCCTCCAACACCTTCATAAGCCTCCTATTGTGTTCCTCCATGGTCTTGCCAAACATAATGATGAATTCAAAGTAGAACAGCACGTCCAAGAGGTTCATGTCTACGGCTCTGGAATGTCACTGGAGCACTGAAAATCCCCTGTGGCATCCTAATGAAATAATAAAATCCTTTCTGTCCACCGCTGGTGCATTGTGATCTGATAATAGACACTCTGCAAGTTGAGAACTGAAAACCACTTACTCTTTGCCATGCAGCACAATGTCTCATCTACCCGGGTCACGGTGTATTGGTCCAGAATAGTGCTGTGTTAAGCCGATGATACGCGATGAACTCCAGACACCCTATTCTTCTTCATGATGATGATGATGGGGGATGCGTAGGAACTTATGGATGCTCCCTGTCTGCAGAAAATCATCCAGGTTGCAGCGGGGTAAGTATCATGTGATCCTCCTTGAAAGTCATCCCACCCCTCACATGGATCAGCTGTTACACTCCCTGGACCTTGCTGATGCCATAGGGGTGGGAAAATTCTCGGCTGTTCCCTCAGATTGTCCTTGTCTCTTTCTGAGATTGGTGAGTCTAGTCTTTGGATCCAACACTGTCCTGTGGCAAAGCTTGCTGGGGATACAGAAGTGGTCAGATGGAACTGTGTTATAATGGTGCATCCTGGTAATCATATGGTTTAATTGGTCACATTTATGACCAGTAACTTGAAGGTTTCAAATTCATGCCATCCGTGGTTATCAAGATTCACTGTACGAATAAACCCTCTGAGCTCCCCACACTCTGGCGCCTCCATCACTAGAGTTCGTGGGTGTTGCTCCCTGCTGAGTGGAACCATCACAGTGGTGTGTGCCAGGACAGTGATCTGTAAACCTCTCCAACAGGTCTTTCAGGTGGAGCTCTGGACCAGATATCTCTCTGCTATACACCTGCTGACACATGGGCTACATGGACAACATGGTGACATATCATGGTCCAGCCATCTTCTCACCTAGTGCAGCCAGTGCGATGAAGATCGAGGAATTGGTTATTCTCACCAACAGTGTTTTGTGGTTCTACACCCCGATTGCTGCAGACCAGGGCCAGGATGTCAATGGTGGTGCTGACTCCAGATACATTGCATGGAATCTGCAGTCTGATCCAGATGTATTCCAGATAGTTTCTGGGGTTGTCCCCCACACTGGCAAGATTGAATTTAGCCAAGGGTTCCAATGGGATATGCACCAGGTGTTTCCTGTAGAAGGGCTCGTATATGATGGTCACCCGCTACCCGCGATTCAGTAGCCCTTTCACTTGCTGTCCAGGGACAGCAATTGCCTCATTGTCTGGTGGTGCTATTAGCCCTTCATGTACTCCCCAAGATGTTCAGATGCTGCGCTTGCTGGTACTGATACTACAGGCAATATTCCTCTCAGGTGGACTGGTAGTCCTGGGAGGATGCTGGTTCCCAGATGACTTACATACCAGTGGTGTAACTGCAGTCATGGGCCTGTCTGGTGGAGCAGACTTGGTTTTCTTTCTATTTAGTCAAAGCGCAGCGCATCTAGAGAATTCAAGTGTTCCATTTCCTGGTCCACTCTGGCATTTGCCACCTTTGATCGTGCTGGGTTGTTCCAGGCCTGGAACCTTTCTGTTTGATGAAATCTGGTGGGTTCATGGAAATATGGAAGGTGTGGTCATCCTGCCAACACATGTGCCAGTACTGCCAGAGCTGGAGTGGTGCAGGTTGTTGTAGCTCTTGAGCACATGCAGGAAAACTTAATGTTCCATCTCCCAGGATGGCAGTGCAGACCCTCTTCCATGCCAGCACCCTCCTCACATGCATAGCCTGGATGGTGTGGCACAGAATCCCTCCACTTAATGTCTAAGGTCATACTCTGGGGCTGTTGGCTGGGCAGATTATACACAGTGCCCGCCATCTCTCCTTCCAACCTACTCACCCCAAGACCAGTTCCTGAAAGGATGGGGGTTTCTGGGTCCATTCCCAGAGTCACAGCTGCATCAGCATCAGCAGCAGGGCTTTTGCTCTGTGAATGACTTGTTGCAGTCTTACCAGGTTTAGGCTGTTTGACTCAACACCCTGATGCTGGAAAGCCACCCAAAGAATCAGTTCCACCCTGGCCAGATATTCTGAGAGCCTCTCACCCAGTTGGAGGTGAGTGATGAAATATTTAACCCTTAGCTCTGAGCCTGATTCCGTGCCTCCAAAGACTCCAGCCAGCATGTACATTATATCCTCGGTGGTGGGGTGTGGGAGCACGGCACAGAGCACCTGGATGACTCTCAGCGCAAGACTTGTAGACTCCTGATGATGGATCACTGTTTCTCCTGATTGATCAAGAGCTCTAGAGTGGGGAATCATCTGATTGGTTTGGTCGGCTCAGATCTGACACTCATCTTCACCTCTAGGGGTAGACCTCTGCCCTGAGAAGGTTCTCAGGTGGACAGAGGATCCATGCTCAGGTGGTGTAGGAAAGGTCTCAGTTATAATGACCTTGAAAGCGTCTGCCATGGAGAAAGTGATCAGTCTGGCGCCTCTATCCTTGGGTGTAGTACTGGCACGTGTGCCTGGCACAGTGGAAATATGGGTGCTTGCTTGCACAGCTATGATGGTACCTATACTGGGCATTACTGGGAGACTGAGCACAGCACTGAACAAGGTAGGGCTTGGCCTAGGTACAGATGACGGCCTACTCTTCAAACATGGCAAGGTGGTTAAGGCCCAAAGAGGATGGAACACTATGGTAAGGGGCAATAGCTCAGGGTATACTTCTCATGGGGCATAGCAGACCAGGATACTGGTGCCAGTTAGACCTGGGGCTTTACCCAGGCACTTGACCTGGCCAGTGAGGGATTCTCGGTACTCAACTTGTGCACCTGATGGTGGGGTTTAATCCATGGAACGTCGCCTATAATGAAGTCATGTTCTGGCTTGATACCTCCATCCTTAGCCGATCTAACTACCTGAAGCCGATCCCTGAGGATGGTGCCTGACTGTCCCCTGGGGGACAAATCTGATAATATCACAACACAGTGTTTAGACTGCAAATCAACTCTATTCAAAATATTGCACAAAATAACTCATCAAAAAAATGAATACTTGCACTAGCAATATGTACACTTACCCCAGGATAGGGGGCAGGAAGAGATTAGGAATGACCAGGTAAGTAGGTAGGGTAGGTACAGACACACCAAAGAGTGTGCCCTTAAAAGATGTAGAGGGGGAATGTTTCTACTCGTACTTGGCGGGAGACAGGTGTATACGGGCACGGTAAAACACTTTTCTTCCATCTAATTACTAAGTCCCACCTCTAATCTGTTTCCAGCATCCCCCATGTACTTGCGGTCCTGAATTCACTCTGGGTGTGCCTCATTGGGATGAGGACTAGGTCGGTACAGGCAATAGGTATAGAACTACACCAACCCCTATAAAGAAGCACTAGATTAGGATAAATCCACAACACAGGGAAAGGCATTTAAAGGAATGCTGCTGTACGGTCGTTTAGAAATCATATGTTGTATATATGACTTTAATCAGGCCCAGTACACCAGCAGTTTTATATTTTTAGAAAAAGGGGTAAACACACTACATATTATAAAAAGCTATTATGCATAAACAACTACATTTAAAAAAAAGTTTAAAAAAGAGTAATTGAAAAATGCATATATAGTCCTTCTAAAGTGCCCTTTATAATTTCAAACTATTTACTAGAGTCCTTATTTAGAAGGCACGCTGACAAGGGCTGCCTTAAGGTTCACTTGGCTGCAGATGTCCTCTTAAAGCTCTGAGGCCCACCGGCGTGTGGCGCTTTATAAAAATTTAAATGAATAAATAAATACATACATACATAAATAAAAAGTACTCCTGGAGTGAAAGGTGTCACTTCAGAGCAGCAGCAGCATTGAAAGGGCCCCAAAGTCCATCCTGCTGAGCCATATTGCCCAGATACGGGGTGTGGCCTGACAAGTTCAGCAGCAGTATGAGGGCCCCTGACACGAGCCCTTTCAGACTGCACATGCCAGCAGTAGCCTGACACTAATTACATTAATGGGGACCCTCAGACAAGTCTCTTATCCCGGGACGCACATGCCAGATGTGGCCCAGGGATGTAGTATGGTCCCACTGTGGCAGGGGCGCCACCCAGCAGCAATCACTTGGCTCTCCCTTCTTCCCTGGCTAGCGCCATGCACCAATGTTATGCTGCCTGGGTGGTGGCGGCGGTGAACAGGCGGCTCTCCCTTCCCTCATGGGAAGCGCATATCCATACAGCCTGTGCCGCAGACGTGACAATGAGTGCGGCGCCCCTCCAGGCAACAGGGAATGGCTTCGTCAAAGGCAGAATCACTCACGTAATGGTTTTTATATTACAAGACCCTGACAGAGCGTGGCGAGGTGTCGCACTATATTCAACTGACCCAACAGCATGTCACACGCGGCGCATGCGCCATCTAGAATGTTCAATTTGTGCTTGTTTGAAGGGTCCCTCGCATGGCAAACGTGCAGGGGGATGCTTCTGGACACTTCTTTAAAAAAAAACACATCTGACTAAGCAAAGGAACCCTTCTATAAAAAAAACGCATGCATGCCTTATACACCTTTGGGGGCGGAGGGATACATACACACTTAAAGTCCCATTTAATCTCTCCAAAGATTGAGTTGAGAAATGTAGTTCTATACCCCATGCAGTGGTTGACAGAGTTTCTCCCTTTTACAGGGCTCCTGCTGGCATGGTTTTCACTTAACCGTGGTATTTTAGGGAGCTAGGGACATTGAGGAACAGTGGACCTTTGGGAGAAGGAGCATTGCTGGGTGAGAACTTTGACAGGTATTGACTACACTGTCCTTATAATCTGCCAGTGGCTTTATTTACACACGTTCTTCAGTGGAAAGACACTTTATATTGTCCTGACAACTACATGCCACAGGACTATGCTGTTACCATGGGGATCTTCAAGTGGGTCACTGTTAGGCTAGGCAGCCGTAGAGCCAGGATGTATTCAACAGCATCGATGCAGTAGATTCAATTCTGCCTTCTTAAATAGGATCACCACTTCTTTGCTGTTGCCAAAGCTATAATTATACCTGTACCTGGAAGAATAAAGCTTACTCTCTACTCCCTTTTGCTCACTTGTGGGTGAATTGGACCACTCGCAATAGCATTTCTGTCTTTTAGTGCTTCCTAGAGAGTGTTTACAAATAGTTACCCTAAGAAAGCAGCTAATATCGAGACCATGAATTTGAAGGTCAATTTCTAAATTATCATGCAGAGGTCACAGCATTCTCAATGTGCCTGCATGTCACTTGACACTCTCACAATTTATCTTTCCAAATGATCCACTCGCCAAACATATGTTCTAAATGATTTCAAACTACCAGGCATTCTACTTGTATATATCCATAATCCTTGAAAATAGGTAGTACAGTTCTCAGCAAAGCATGTTACTTGCCCGCTTGTCCATCTAATATATAAACACTACGTACATATCCTTACATTCCCAATGACCATGTTACCCGCAAGGTTGTCCTATGTGTAATTGCTTTACTCTTCCAATGGCCTTCCGGCCAACAAGGTTGTACAATGCATGAACTCTTTGCAGCCTTTGACCACTAGCGCTGTCGCCAATGTCCATGCCCAGGTTTTGCGTCTTTTGTTGCGTGCAGCAGTCACACAATCTATCTTGTGCATGCAGCATATTATTACCGGGGCCTGCTTAACTCATAAGCAGTGGTCCCATCAACATGGCATCAGTGTTCAGGAACTGGAATACTCTGTGTCTCTGCACCTTCGCTCAAGCTGGGAAGTCCTCAGAATCATGTGCAAGGACATAGGGTGATTACATAGCCTGCAATCCAAGATGGACACCCTCTGAGGAGGCTGGGACATATAGTCCTGTCACTGAGGATACTTGGAATGAGCACACTGGAGCATGAAGAAGGGCAGTAGTAGCCAGCAATTCAGCCAGTTTACCTACTCTGGTGCTCCTCTAAATATGTACCTAATATGTCCTCACCACCCCATGTCCAGCAGGTTTACCTCTGTCCTCATTTCCAGGCACATCCATAAGTGAGTGGGTCCGACTCTGGGTGGGCGGGTGTCGGCTAAGCTCATCTGAGCTCCGGAAGCAGCAACTGGTTTACTGCTCCCGGAGGTTCCCTTCACTGAGCCTCGTGGTCTGGCTTTGACCACTCCCCTTTTTTTCGTAATTGGTCCGGGGCGCATGAGAACAGCAGGCGTGGCTCCTATTGGCATCAACATCAACGTATTCGCAGCTTTTTCTCGTTGCCAATTGAAGGCATTTTTGCATGTCTATCTGCCCTTTTATCCAGGAGCAGCAATCGGTTTGCTGGTCTTGGAGATTGATTTGGTTGACCCATTTGTGATGGAACATGACCGGTCTTTCGGGTCAGGCATAACACGTTATTCATGGAGCATGTTTGGACTGGCTCACTAATTTATTTAGTTAATCGACAGTACAAGGTTTTGGGGTATGAATGGTGGCCATAAATGGGCCCACCTGATATAAATTCAAATGCCCTAGACTCACCACCATTACTGAGCAAACAACATGACGAGGATGCCTATTAGGGTTGCAATTATTTTTGTAAATGGACCAACTGTTAAGTACATTCAAACCCATTGTCAATCTTCCAAGAGATTTCATTGGGGCAATTTCTTATTGGCCAATTTGCCAACAGCATAGGAGCCAAGAATAAAGTGCTCATTTGCTGCGACACCAGTGGAATATGGCGTTGCCTCGTGGCCTTTGGTCTAGATATCTATTGATAAGGTAACCAAATTAGTGGTATTCCTTTGAACACATTCAACGGCTAATTTAATAAGCACTTCTCAGCATTTTTTATTATTTGTTCCACATTCAACAGAGATATACATGTGAGCAATTAGTGCCGGGTCCCATTGCTGCAGAGAAACTGTGACAGTCTATGTCCCGCTCCAGTTGATGAACATTTTCAAATTGAACATGGATGTGTCTAAAGCATAGGTAGGGTTGTTCTCTTCTTCCCTTGCATTTCAATGTCAAACCCTTAGGAATAACAGCATGCTTTGGTTAGACACATCAAGTGAGTTCTCAGGATGGGTCTCAGGCTGTGGTTCACACAGTTAAACACTGCTCTCTATGCTAATGGCCTCTCATTCTAGGTCTCTCTTTAGTCCTTCCTTTCACCCTCTGACTGTAGTGTTGTCCCTTGGGAGGGTGGGGGCTTACCCAGTGAAGGTGGTGGGTTCTATAACCCTCTAGAAAGATAAAGTCTGTTTTTATTTAATTTTTGAGTGACATATGAAATAAGCCACAACAGAGACAGACAGATTCATCGACAGGTGTACTTCAATTTAAGGACAGCTTAAGAGGATTTTTCTTTAACTCTTGAAATTTATTCCATAGATGTATAGAGTTAATGATGTTTAAATAACTTTGTTGTTTGAGAGACTGATTTAGACATATGTTTTTTCTTTTTCTATGGTCTCTCTATAGACAATTCATTGGCTCAAGCAAATTGATCAAAAATAAAGACTGTTTTAATGTCCTGATGAGGGTGTTGGTTGGAATACTTCATTATCAACCAGCCCCAGTCGACATGAACATAATTCTAGCTCCTGTTTAGGATTTTGACTCGTTTTTGGTCTATATAAATGTATATGGTGAATTGTACATATTGGAATCATTTGAGAATATGTGCCAATATGATATTAAGCCACTGATGCATTGTTAGATGATGAATACGAATTTGAATCACAGGTCTAATAGATAGTCCTTATGTGTTTGGAAACAAAGGTTTACAGTAGCATTTTTTGAACAGTATGATTGGTTTGTTTTGAATGAGGATGGGTGTGATTGAGGTGGATGAATAGGTATGTGTGATTACAGTACGGTGTGTTATGATAACATTGGAATTGCAATAGTTGATTAGTTGTACTTGGTAGTAATGAATTTTAAAGACTGTTGACCAATGATTGTCAACCTTGTGTACCCTGTTTCTATATATATGAATAAGATGATGTTCAGAAGAGAAAAAAGAAAATATGAATAAAATAAGAATACATTGAATTAAAAATAGTTTTTTTTAACTTTAATCTCTCTAGAAGGGATTAGTGTTGAACAGTTGAGAAGTAATAGGAATGCAAAGAAAGTCTGTACATGTCTTTTGACATTTGTACTTTTTGTGAAACATCTGTAAGCCAGACCAGCCTTCTGTTGTCCTTTCCATACCTGCCATAACTCTCCAGCCCCAAGACCATCTGTGTGATGTTCCCATTAGTATTCTATCCCCAGATGAATGAGCTGTGAATGTTCAGGAGACTTTCACGGGTGGTGACAGTTATTCAGTTTCTAGCCATTTTCAATAATGGCTGCAAATACTGTCATGAACCATCGAACTCGCCCCTTCTGGGCCTCCTGGTCCCTGACACGTCGGCCTTAAACTCTATAATGCTACCAACATGGCGGCAAGCTCAGAACGCTGCTCGCCAGTCTTCACGTTCTACGCAGCATCCTCTATAAAGAAGCCACACCCCCGCGGCCCTGCGTGTCTCAACGCTGCTACTAGCTGTGATCGGACATGTGCTCCGAACCTTCTCTAGTGCTACTTGCTATCCCCTGACCCCTGGATTCCCTTCTCCCGACTTCTTCCCTCTTTCCTAACTTCCCGGTAACCCTGCATCGCTTCCACGTGCCCCCCTACTCCTTCTTGAATACTCCCGGAGTTTCCCGTGATCCTGGACATCGAAGCTGAACGTAATCTGGAAGCCGAGGACGGCCGAGCGGGCTTATTTAAGTCCCGAACCATACGAAAGAAGACTCCACCTAAAGAGGACATCAGGCAACATAGACAGGTGAGAAGGGGGGAAACCTGTGACAAATACTAAGAAAAGGTTCCCAAAGACAATACATGTATTTGAAATGTCATGCCCAATTTACAAGACATTTCACCACAGAGTGGATATTTGTTTCACTTTTAGCACAATTCATACAATACTTGAACAATGTAATAGTCAATCTGCTTGTCCAGTGACAGCCACAAGTGGGTTTGTACTAATGTCTTAATGCCCCTTATTACACTAACTTTGTTAAATCCACTCTGGGACAGCAACTTTCCTTTAATGCACAACACCGTTTTCAGAATCAAATGTGTTAGTATATAGTATATACTCAAAAATACTGGGTTACTCCCCTGCCCAAGAAGACCTCATAGGAAGTAGCTGACTGTTCTGATTGCAGACATATTTCAAATTGCTCATTCCCTTTAAAATTCCTTGACAAAGTTGGATCTCTACAATTGAGAGACTTCCGAGAGGATGGGAAAACTAGCTATCCGGCATTCGTGCAAAACGGAGCATCAAATTGGCTTCTTAAGAAGTTAAAGAAAACCTCCTTAAGCTCTTAGATTCTGATGGATCATACATGCTCATGCTGACAGACTTATCAGCAGCATCTGAGACAATTGACCATTGCATATTGCTGCATAGACGTGACCAGACACTAAAGCTTCATGCTATTACCCATCATTGGTTTCAATCATTTCTTCAGAGACGTACCTCTACAGTCAGAATGGCCAACTTTGAATCCTTTCCATCCACACTGGACTATGGTTTTCCTCAAAGTTCATGTCTTTCGCCAGTTTTGTTTGATATGTTTCTGATGTGCCTGCATGATCTGCTGATGAGCTTTGATTTGAAATTTCGAAAGTACGCTCATGACACACAAGTCATATTACAATTCATAGGCACTCTGGAAGAATATCTGTCCCCAGTAAGGGATATCGTTGACAACATCAACAAATGGATGACAACAAATGTCCATAATCTAAATCAATCCAAAACGGAATTTCTTTGATTACACACTGATCGCTTAAGGACAGACATACCTTCTACTAACCCAGTCATTCCCCAATCCTATGAACATATCCGAACTACAGATAAGGTTAGGTCTCTTGGTATGCTGCTCGATTCCACCTTGTTTATGACACTTGATGTTAATGCAATTGTGAAATCTTCCTCATATTACTTGATGTTGCTCAGGCAGGTGCAGTATTTGCTATGTGAAACCAAGTGTGCCACTGCAGCGCACGCGCAATTATTGGCACATAATTAGATTGTTGCAACATCTTATACTTGGGGATTAACAAAACAAATATTCAGAGACTGCAGATCAACCCCAACACCACAGCATGCACTGTTACAATTACCTCAAGACAATCTCACATTACTCAGGTCCTTGAAAACGTACATTGGTTCCATGTGAGGGTCAGAGTTATATTCAAGGCCATGACCCTTGTCTGTAAAATTTTACATTACCAAGCACCCAGCCTACCTAAAGGATAGGATCGCCAGGTACACCCAGCTTAGACCGCTCAGATCTTCTCATAAATTACCTGGCAAGTTTCCACAATACAACAGTAGAGGGCCTTTAATTGCTCTTCATGTTTTAGCAGCATCCCTATGGAATTCCTTGTCCCTAGAGATTCAAACAACTAATACATTATTCTGTTTCAGAAGGAAACTCAAAACGTTTCTCTTCAAGAACTGTACATGAATCTATTTTATCCCTCTCGATTGTGAGACTGTAAAACCCACCTTTGACACTTTCTTGAGCCTTTCCCTTCTATTTTTCTGCTGCATCTGCATTCCTAAGGATCTTTTGGTACTGTGCTTAGATATCTCACCCGGTCATTACCACAATATAAATACACTTTCATTTCATTTCATGTCAAAAGTGACAGGCGCTCCCCTGGGAATGGACCATATCTCAAAAGTGCCCCCCCCCTTTTGAATTTACTTTTGGATCAACTTTTTTCATGTACATTTTTTAAATGTTTTTATCATGTTATTCTTTGTACTTCTTTGTATATTAAACACATGAAATGTTTATTTTGTTTTGATTTCTTTATTCTAATGTTTTTAAATCTTTTTTTATATTACATTTTAAACTTTATTTATTTGATGTTGCAATCATTTTTATTTTAAAAAAATCGTTTTTTCACCCTAAGACGTTTCCCACAGCATCACTGCCTTCGTTGCCTCGGGTTTCCACTGCTGAAGTGGCATCATCCAAATATTGTTCTGTGAATCTTCTATCATTCTGATCCTGTTTCACAACATCCATGTTCAACTGGGCTTCACGGATCCCCAGTGAATGTCTCACCCCACAGTGTTGATAGCTTTCTCCGTTTCCCAGACAAAGACATCCTCACCCCAATAGCAGTTTCTGCAGGAATTATGAGCAATCAATGGTTAGTATTGTTTACAACATTCATTGCCCCGTTGCAAGCATCCTCATGCATCACTATTGGGCTTTGCGTTGAAAGCAAACACACCCTTTTTGTTCTCTTGCACTGTGTTTGGCTTGCTCTGCAGATATCCCATCAGTTTGTAGATAAATGCACATGTTGAAAGACAGTCTCTCTTTATTTCTTTTATATACTTCACATACCCCTCAGACATACCACACATCAGCATGTGCTGCCATGCCCACCAGTGTGACAGCTTTTCGGAGGGGCAGGGACCACCCCCTCACCTTTGACGTACATACTGTGCCCTGTGGGGTTGGGTTACAGATATTTTAGCAGTAATATAACAAATATAAAAACGTTAATGAAAAGAAAATGTACAAATTCATATTAAAAATGCATACATTTAGTATAAAAAATAAATAGAAATCAAAAAGAATTTTTTAAAACAAAATGATATTCAAAAAGTATCACAGAGGAAATCAAAAAGATGTGGGGCCTCATCACCTAGAGTAAGCTCACAGAGTACTTGAGGAAAGGTATCGCTGTATACTAATTACGTTACGTCCCTTCTTCCTAAATTGAGTTTCATATAGCAATTCACCATACAAGTCGTATAAGCCAACTCTTTTCCCTTTCTGTTTCCTTCTTTTCACATCTAGAAATAGTGTTGGAAGTAGTCAAATAGATCTGTTTCACCGTTGTTCTCCACTACGCCTCCATTTTACTCCACCTGCAAGTAATTATGTCTTCAAAAAGTGCATTCTGTCTCTCTCGAATCCAATCCTCCCCAGATGTATACTTAAATGATCCTGTTATCCATCACAAAATGTATCCCTTTATGTAGTATTGGCAATCTCTTTAAGGGTTGTGATCTGCTTTCACATTAAATATTGTTCCACAGGAAAATCAGCCACATTTCTCCACAGTCCAAACAATAGCAATGTGTTTTTGCAAATCACATTGTATTTAAATTCTGCCCCTTTTAGTATGTTGGGAGAATAGACCTCTTCCTTTTCTTCCCCAGTATTGCATCCTTTCACACAGACCCGCCTCTATAAGATCAGCAGTTGCAGCACTTCTTTCTCAGCCACAAGACAAGATAGCGAATGAGCATTACCAATTGCCTCAGATCTTCGTGAATGGCTATTCACATTTCCCATCACTCACCAGACAGATATTGAGGGTAATTATCGTTGAGACGCAGATCGTACAAAATAGCGGTAAAAATGTTGGAGAGGGAATGGGTCGAACCTTTCATGTCCGCCTCCATTTTCTGTTGTGCTAGGCAAACAAGGCCGCCTTACATTTTGCTAGTGGCAATGCTATGGATTCCATGTGGTAATAGGAGGTAGATTCCATGAGAATCCATTGTAAATGCTTGCCGCAATTATTAATTGCAGGAGGCATTTCCTCTTACCCACCAATACTGGAATGATGAAGATGAAAGTGGAACTTGCTTATATTTTATTTTTCTCTTTTCCTCTATGTGCTGGAGAAGTTGAAAATTGATTAGAGGGGATCTCATTTGCACTTAAATTCAAACGTACATGGTCGATTCAGTGCAGTTAACGTTTACAATGAAAAAGTCCTCCTGGGACCGATTCTCTCCTGGTAAATCAATCAAAATAATCAAGAAGCTTACAGTCTTTGGTGTTTGAATAGCCTGAGCTCTTCTTTCAGTCCATGTCATTTCCGGTTACTTAGGGGTTCCCAAACTATTTTCCCACAAAATGCTCCGGGGATCTGCTCCTCAGTTCTGGGACTCGGGAGTTAAGGGTACCTGCACGTTGTTTCCTACAATTAGTTCTTCCGTTTTTGATGCAGCATCTACACCCTGGGATCAGCTCCAGACCTGCCTTGCAGACTCTGACAGTGGGGTTGTGAATGGTGGGGTTTCCAGTGGGATGGGATTTAGAGGATGATAGGGGGCTGCCCCAAAGCTGGGACGGTGTTCTCACTATGTCCCACACTGCCTCCCTATTAGGGTAATGCTTCTCCAACTACCTGCCCAATCTCTCTCTCTCTCTCTCTCTCTCTCTCTCTCTCTCTTTCTCTCTCTTTCTGTCTCTCTCTCTCTCTCTCTCTCTCTCCTGCCAAGCATCTCACCCCAAATCTCGCTCCCACAATTTGCACTGGGATTTCCATCTTCTTAGGTGTACTCCTTTTGGTCTTAGGGTCAGCCATCTCCTCTTTAACAATTTTTCAATTGACACATTTTTCTACCACCTCATCTCTTAGTCCTTTAATGGGTCTCCACTTCAGATCTTCAGTTCTTCCACTACCCTCCGAAACCCACCGCCATAATGTGACCCTGTTTCCCAATTACTTATTACTTACCTCCTATTACATCCCTCCACCTCCTTCAGCAACTCTTCTGTGAAGCCTGCTTATCTTCGCTCTATCTCCTGTTCTTTTATTATCCACCTCTCATCAGTATTTCCTATCAGACTACTCTCCTCCCCACCTTCTTCAGTCCTTTGTGTCCCTTATTCACTCCTTTGGGCACTCGTCATGTAACAGTCTGTATCCCCTACCTCTATCTCACTTCCTGGGCCATCCTTTCCCCACCCTCCTGTGTATTTCTTCCCCCAGCCATCTTGGTTTCTAAACTCATTACCTTTTTGTCTGTCTTTTTTCTGCAGCCTCCTGTCTCCTGCTCTCCCGGATTTGAGTGATCCTCAAGGGAGCATCACCTCAGTGGAGGGTCAGGGGGGATTGGGAGGAAGATACTCAAGGACGAGACATGGTATGTTCCCAATCCTAAAAACACCTTACCCTACTCTCCCTCAGCCTTTGTGGGGTGTTTACAATCTCACTCCATCTCCCCCTCTCCATATCCAATAAATACTGAGATGAGGAGGTCACTGGCATCAGTAAAGATTACCCATAGGAATAACATGGGGAAAGTAAGGGAAATCTACTTTAGAAAAAACTACTGTCCCACTAATAGAGGGAGGCAGAGTCAGGCATTGGTAGGTAACCATTCACACCAGACTCCACTTGACAGTGTGTTCAATAAATGGTGTGGTCAGTAATGGAGACATGAACGAGCTGAGGATGCAGTCTGGACTGGTCAAGCCCCGGACCAGAGAGAAGCAGGAGCTGCAGGCAGGAGGAGCACGGTGCATGGAAATGCCGGCCCGGCTTGTGTGGGCTGCAGTGTGGCGAGGGAGCTGTGCCTCCAGGAAGCCAGAGAAGCGCTGCCTGCACTCTGCAAGCTTAGTCCAGTGAAGTGCTTGTTCCGTTGGGGCCTGTGCCGACCCCAAGGGTGCCTGAGGGGCAGGTGGCTGGACACTGACCTGAACCCCACATTGCCTGGAGGAACCGCCTCTCAATGCGACGCTGCCCAGTGAGTTTAATAAAGAATGTAAGAGAAACTCGGGAACCTGCGTTTAAATGAGAGCGGGAGAAAGGCATGAACAAGAAAAGCAGCACAGCAGCTCGGAGGGAAAGGCAATTAAAAGCCTGATCGAAGCTGAAAGCGAGAGAAAGTGGAAAGGAGCAGCGAGTGGACCGTAGAGAGAGAGAGTGGCATGAGAACGGCAATGAAAAGTGCCTGGGCCATGCAAAAGAGGGTGCAAGTGTGCACAGAACAAAAGAGGGTGCAGGTGTGGAAAGGCAAGCAGATCAGCAAAGTGCCAGGGGTACATTAAAGAAGGTGCAAGTGTGCATGGAAAAGAAATCAGAGAGTGCAGGTGTGCACGGAAAGGAAAGCTGAGAGTGCAGGTGTGCATGGAAAGGAAAGCAGAAGAAAAGGGGTGCAGAAAGCACCAGAAGCAAACAAAAAGGTAACAGAAGAACATGTGAGCAAAGAGAGGGGCATGAGGGTCAGAGCGTTTGCGCCTAGGAAAAGCAAAAGTCTCCTGGTCTCCCCCAGCTCGGAGGAGCTTGGGAGACTAAAAACGAAAGCTGCTGCAGTCATAAATGCAATGCGGTTGTATTTATAATTGCTGCGGTTTTCTTTCTAAGCTTCCTGGGGAAACTTGGAAAGAAAACCACGGCAATCATAAATACAACGCTATATATGATTGCTGTGGTTTGCTTAGAAAAGGTAAAAAAAATAAGCACTTACTGGCAGCAGCCTTCCTGCCTGCATTCTCTGCTCTCCGCGTCTCGGGCACTAATGAAGCAAAACCTGCTGTAATAAAAGCTACCAGCAGGTGGATTTTGTTTCATTAGTGTTAATGTTAATGTTAAAGGATATTTGTACCGTGCACTATCACCACCGGAGTGGTTCCCTGGCCCTCTGGCGGATCTGAAAAAGGGAGAAGGAGGGTGAGTTAGTGGGAATAAGCTGGAAAAGTGCAAGAGAGCAGTGATGTGCTGTTGGCAGCCTCAGCCCGGTGGGTTCGTTGGCTGGGCTGGGGGTGTTTTACGGTCTGTAGTTGTCGTGTGCTGTTGTGCAAGTCTATGTGTAATTTGTTTTGTTGTTGCAGTGTAGTGAAGTTTGTGCAGATTGCTGTGTTTTAGGTTTGTGGCTGTGTTTGGTTAGAGTTTGAGAGGTGTATGCAGAGGCATGAAATTGTTAGTGGATTGGTTAGTTGGTATTGCTGTCTTTGCAATTGTGTCTAGGAGTGATGCTTGCTGTCATTCACTGTTCCATCTGAGTGTGGCACTTGCTAATCTTCAATATTCAATATTCCGTGAGGGCAGAGATTAACTCAAGCACAGGCGGCTCGTCCATTTTTCACAAAATGAACGCCTCCTAGTGCTTGATATTAAAAGGGCTTAAACATTTTTTTTTGTAACATTTTACATAGGAACTTTCATTAAAAAGATGTTTATTGTATATTTTTTATTAGTGCCCATCTTTTAAGACCATAACATTTTTTAGTGCACTATTCCTTTAAGTGGCATTCAGAATTAGGTTCCATCATTCTGTCCAAGACATAGAACTAGTGGAAAGGATACAGCCAAGTTGGTCGAGAAGGACTAAGGGAAACATTCCTATACTCAAAGAATGTAAGACATTTATCATTTCTTTTATTGTGCATTTGTAAGGCGCTTATACATCAAGAAATTGTGTTTCAGAGGGTCCACATGGGCAGAGGGGCGGGAACATGGGAACAAATGCAAATAGAATAGGAAAGGGGCGGTCCTACTAGGCTTTGTGAGCATTCAGAACGTGAAAGTGCAGGGAGAGAGAGAAGGGACAGGGAAAGGGATAAGTGCTGCGAGATCCACAGAAGGAAGTGAAAGGGAGTCAGTTGTGGGCCACAGAGGGAAGTATAAAGACGTATAACTTTTTTTGAGGAGCCTTAAGTGAGATACAAAACTTTTCTTTGGTGAAGTGTCAAGAAAATGTTTTTGAACACTGACCAATACCCCTAGAGAGATCCAAGTAACATTGGCCGGACAAAGCCTGATCTGGGAGGCTAGTGTTCTGGCTAAATGATATGTTTTGTTTTTTTTCTCAGGTGGTATGGCCAGATAGTTAATAGGTTTCTGGACTGAGGGCTCATGTTGTTTTGACGTATGACAAGCACTTTTGGTTTAGCTTATAGGCAGGCAAATAAATCCCTGTTTGCAATAGTGACAGATAGACATGTTCATTTACTTTAAACAGAAACCCTCGAAATGAAATCCTCGAGTCTGACTCCTTCTTTCTGGTTCGCCACAGCTCTTTTTTGGCAATTTTATGACAGAAATGTTTGCCTCCACAATTCACAACTGTCTTTTAAAGACAGCCCATATATACATCTACCTAGTATCATTGCATTTGAACAGTGGCGAAGCGTTACACGCCGGTAAAACAGCTCAGCAGCGTGTGTGCTTGCTGCCGGGAAGTGTGTGTGGTCTGCAGGATGCAGGTCTGAATCCCGACAAGGTCAACTCTGCCTTACATCTTTTCGAGATCAAAATATAAGTACCAACTTTGGTAGTGTGGTAATTGTGTGCAAAAATGTTCTATGTGCTCGATGTACAGCGCTTTGGCAAAGCACTATATTAGTACCAAATCATATGAAACTAAAGTTTCCTTTGTTCATTATGAGGAAAGAGAATATATTGTGGGACGAACCATGCCTAATCCTGAGGCAAGAATCTCACTTCGAACCCAAAATCCCAATGATCTGTGATCTTCCAAGTCAAATTCATGCCCAACAGAGAGGCTATGACAGCTCTGCCACTTTCTGGATTTATATATTGTTAAGCGCAATCCTTGATCCAAGGTCATACAGCGCGCCGAACGATATAGATTGTCGATCAAAAGCGACAATATATCCTCAACAGTCAGTATAAAACATTCTCCAAATAGAAGGAAAAGCAAGACAAATTACAACATTTAGAGCCGTAGCAAGTACTCGGTCGCAGGATTGGGACCAAGATATTAGCAGATATGTTTGGTGCGCCCGGGGGCAAGTGGACACATGGCGTGCCCATGAACACCTATAGGATGCTTCCCTCTACACTGACGGGGCACACATTATCAAGTCAAGTCATGGTGCAGTTGAACACGGTGCCACCTGACCTGCAACGTGATTTTTTCAACTGGCGGCACAATTTACCTTTTGTTGCCCTTTTTATGTTGGTATCCCTGGTAAAGGATGCTGACAGCACCTTGAGCGAAACCTAGTGTGCCGCCAAATATATGAAAGCATGCTGATGATGGTGTATTCTGGTTCCATTTTGACGTAAACAGATACTATCCAAACGAGCTGGGAAATCCCTCTTGCAATATTTCACAAATTCATATGTAATGACAGTGTTCCATCTGAGGTTGACTCTGGATTCAGATCATAAAGAAAACATTTAATTACAATCTAATTTATGTTGAAACGTACAAAATTGTACAGGTATTGCGATGCGTGTGGGTTTCCCGGCCCTCCACCCTGTAACATTAAATGCGTTATTTATTTATTTATTTTGCATTTGTAAAGCGCACTGCAGCCCACGGGCATAGAGGCGCTGTCAAGGATACTTAAGAAGGCTTGCTTGACGGTTACAATAAGCGGCCCAGGAAGTATATAACGCATGCTTTGGTTGGTACAGTTACAGCGAAACATTATTATACATTGTTAGGTGTGAAACATTCAGTGATGGAGCATATGTTATGGGAAACTCCTCCTCTCTGTAGGACTAAACACACATTTATTACAGCAGAATTGTGTTGGTTGGCCCAATACTTTTCAGTGCATGCAACATCATGGGACTTGCATACTTTATGTATTAACGACCATGGCTCTGTTTTTACTGGAGCCGTTTTGGGATGCCTCATAAAATTATGAACATATTTTACCCAATTATGCTTAGTGCTAGGGGCCCTGTGGTTATGGCTTGCATCCAACGCTTACCACTGAAGGTGATTCAGCCTTTTCTGTAACCTAAAGCATTAAATACCGAAGCAGATATCACTGGGTTCAAAACTCTTAAGCTTTCTGTCATTTTGGGAAAGAACGCAACCTTTCACCGTTTTACAGGTGCGCTCTGGCTTGTAGCGACTAGCTTTTAGGACACCGCTGTCATAGAACTAGACGAGAAACAAGTAATGCTTTGAAGAGTTTTATTGCAGCATTTAAGTTGGCTCCTGCGTTTGTTTTTTTAGACACCAAAAGTGATGTGGGAGGATGCTGAACAAAGAAACAAAAGGGAACCAATGTTAGGTTTAACCTCTCCAGGCTTCACACAGGAATTGATGGGGAATGGTCAGGTCCTGGAGTATTCAGATGAAATGAACCCTCAGTGAACAGGGGAAGTGCTGAGGACCAGTGAGAACCCCCAATATCAGGATGGGTGCTGGTTGAAGGATAGATCTCGACGGGATGGGTTCCAAACAGGTCATGAGGTTTCTGAACTGGTGAGAAGCGCGCTGGTGATGTCGTAATGGAGAAAGAGGAGAGTTAGAACTCAACTACCACCTTCTTAAACCAAACTTCTCTCTATTTGCTTGTGGAAAATCACAAATGTACCATTAGGGCCTGATGGGGAGGTTTGGTGGGTGATACCACAGCACAGGGGACATCTGGGTGTCTTTCAGACCAAAGACTGGTAAGGTAAAGACTGAGAAAGTCTACTGTTGAAGGCAGTGTAGGGGAAGAACACGCAGGGTTGCTTACAGGGAGGAACAGCACAGCATGTCTGAGTAGGAGAGCGGACCACCAGGGCAGGTGGACACAGAAGGTAGCCTACAGCTATCGGGCAGCTTTGCACGCTCTGGGATGATATGATAGGTTCGAGAGCAGGTCCTCACGGATGTTCAGGAGAGCAGTTTCCATGCTCTGGCAGCTCTGAAGCCAGACTGATGGTCATTAAGACTACCAACAGATTCAGCATGGAGATTAAGCTGGGAGATGGCCAGTTTCTCCAGGAGCTTGCCCAGGAAGGGAGTGATAGAGATTGGGCGATAGTTAGCCGGGCAGGAGGGGTCAGAAGAGGGTTTCTTAACATGGGTAGAGTGAGGAGGGCAGGATGCTTTGAGACTGGCAGAGCAAGAGGGGAGAGAAGTCAGAGAGAGAGAAGGGAGACGGGAAGAGGGAGAGAGATAAGGAGAGGGAGAGAGAAAGAGAGAGAAGACGAGGGAAAGAGGGACGGAGAGAGAAAGGTAGAGGGAGAGAAAGAGCGAGAGCACACAATGCGCCCTCTTATTTGCATAAATAGTGACAATGATATAGCAGACAATGATATCACAGAATGAATCTTTAATACGTAAAGGTATCATGGGAAGTTAGATTATAAACATGTTGCCACAAGGAAGGCAGGAGACAAATACACTGTAACGTCCAGTATATGAATTGCCACTGCTAATCTTTGGATGTACGTTAAAAGAACGTAGACAAAAATACGGAAGCCGAACACAGTGAGGCTGAAATGCTAGAATTATTTAAACGGCTCTTATTTAAAATTAATATATATGTCCCTCACTTTTGATGTTATGTAAGCAGGGGCCACCCCCTCGCCCTCCGAAGCCATTAATGCCGAACTGGGTGTTGGGGAACACCCCCGCAACTCCTGCTGCCGACGTTCGGCATTATTGGATTCAGCATTTTCTACTAGCCAGAATGCGGCAACCAACGTTCATGCATTTTTATTCCTGTTCATTTCGTCTGAAACATTAATATTTACCTATGTGGCAACATCTACAATGGGCTACTTGTGAAGTAGCAGACAGTGTGAGCTGAATACCTTGTAGAGACTTCTAATTTTTGCAGGAAAGGCTTAGTGAGAAAGTGTTGAAGCCGGGATTTGACACCAGTCTGCAATTCAGGCACTTGAACACATCTATTCAGAGATAAAATTCTGTTTCACATTTTTTTGAACATATGGGAATCACTGCCGGCTGGGCTAGGAGCTACTGCCCTGATCACTGCTCTCGTGGCACTACTTGTGTAGTCGTAAGGTTTTTATCACATGCTGCCCTTTGCTTTAAGGGCGCACGCGATGTGTGATGTAATGACACAGGGCGCCTTGGAAAATGCAGTTCGGTGCAGTGGAGAGTACGAGCCGACGCCCGGCAACGAGCCAGTCTGCGCACGGGCCCCGCTCCCTCCCCGCTACTGTAACCATGGCAAGGGATCCCTAGGTAACCCCACTTGGCATAGAAGAACCTGTGGTGAATTACGGATCACCTGTAAGATAACTCCAAGACTTTATGCAAATAAAGCTGCTGTGGCATTTAACTCTTCCAACTTTACAAAGTGTCTGGTGTGTTATTTCTGGCTGACAAATCTCTACCGGTTTGGAGTAGCGCGCGGGGTGGGGTGGGAGGGCGGTGGCCTGAGGGAACAAGTCAATGGAGGGGGGGTGCGGCACTGGGATGCCCCGCTAAGGAAAGGCTGCCGCCTACGGCAGCTCAAAGAGGGCGACCGAATCCCGGCGTGCAATAGAATGGTCCTCTACTGAGCGCACAAACATGCGTCGCACAATACAATCTGCCTAATCTGGATCTTCGGCACACGCGCAGGATCCGCCCTGTGACTGGCACTAAAATCAGCCTGAGGCGATAAATGTTTAATTCTACACACCTTCAAACATAGAACAAAACCAAGCAAAGGCCATAATTCCAATACACATACAACCTCTAATCAAGAAAACGGTTAAAATTCAATATACAGTCAATAATGATTAGAGAAGCATTCTGAGGTACTTATCTGCTAGAGAGCACCATAAAGAAGAGGAAGGGGCCCAGACATGGCAGGACACATGGTGGAGGACTGCACCCTGATTGGACGAGAGCAGGGCATTCAGGACTACCAGAAAGAAAGGAACTATGGGAGATAGTAGTTCTTGTTTCATTTTGGGCTTTTTCTGCAGTTTATTGCTAATGTTAAATAAAAAATAAAAAGAACATTTTAAAGTTTCTAAGAGCTGCTGGAGAGTAGCTAATAAAAGAAATGACGCATAATGCTTGCCTTGGTGTCTTCAATAGATTCAAGACTCCCTGTGCGGTAAGCTTGGGTAATCTTCATTGGTAGAACTATAGTTTGCAAAAGGTCTTTTTGAAAGTTTGGCTTGAAAACACCACGTGACAGTGGAAGGCATTGAGCAAATATGGTGATTTTGTTTTGTTAACTGAAGCTAACTGCTGCTTTTCCAGAAGTTTCACAATTCTTTTGATTTTTATTGCATATACACTGTCCAAACTAGCAATATGCTTTCAATTCAGAAGCTACAGGTAAGAATTATTTTGAATGCTAAAAGAAATAAACTGGAAACAGGCTCCAAGGATGGCATGTTAGGGCAGGGCTTGGGCCTGTGGCAGACAGGGAAGGTTGAGTCAACTGCAGCATTGCCTAATAGTGCGATAGAGACTATTTACCTGGGAGATCATGAGGCAGTGAGAGTAAGCAATTTTGCAGGTCTACAAATAATACGAAGATTAACAGGGCTCAAGTACTAAAAAAAGTGGGGGGCTCAATAATATATGCATAGTAGCAGAGTACAAAGGGGCAGAGGGTGATGTTGCGGCAGCCTTTCTCCTTTAACCAATGAGGGCAAGAGTGTCATTTTGCTCCTGTGGACATTCTGCAAAGTTTTTGCATGGGACAACCAAAAAAGAAACAAAAAGCTGTATAGAGTGCCCTGCTCCTCTAAATCACTGGGAGAGGCAGGGCTTCTTTCTCCCCTCCTGCTGGGTGCAGGCCTGGTGACGTGTTAGCATGCATCTTGCAAAATTAGAAAGTGCTGCTCACTACAAAGTGGAAAGGCTGCCTCATCAATGAACCCTATGAGCCTTGATTGGAAGGGGTAAGCATTCCAGAACTATTTGGGGAGCTGGAATAACAGGGGATCGCATAGCAGAATGTTGCAACACAAACCAGCAGGTTAGGAGACTGTTGCTGAGATGTTCTATGTTTTTACCTTCCTGTAAATCACATGGCTGTTTTCCTATTCCTGCTCCAAAGTATGCTCTAAAATTTGTTGTTTCCACCTGGGAACAGGAAGGGCTCCTTCACTTCACTCAGTGTGGGAACTTCTGCCCCATCACAAAAATCAAAAGCTGGACCCATGAATGTACGCACAGTAAGTGAACATATCTTAAAGTGAAAGATAGACCTTTAATTAATGTGATCTTTCCCCTTAGATAGAAGTGCACAAGACAAAAGAGCAATGGCCTTTCAAAAAAAAGGTATAAACAGCTGAGAAAAATAACACGAGAGAGATTTTCCAATAAAAGTTGCCCACCTTTTAAACCCAGTACTCTATAGTGAAATATTCTCTGGAACAAAATCCCAATACAAGACGTGCTTTAATGACACCTTTATGTGGTCTTGTGGGTAAGTGTCTGCACTGGGAACATGGCAACCTGGGTGAAATCCTGGTAGCCAAACACTTGAGCAAGCTTGCAGGCCTCAAAAACATCAAAGGGAGGCTTGTGTCTGCCCTCTGAAAAAAATGGGTAGGCGCTGTCCATCCACATGAATCCTCTACTTGTGCCCTGAAAAGCAGCACATGGCCACAAGCAGGGAAAATGACCGCTCCAGTCTCTTTTGCCATATCATTGGCAAGTATTCATGACTCACTTACCATCTTATTTCCTTTCCTCACCCAATGTTTAGGTTTCAACAATACTCTGTTTCATAAAGATGACCTGATAAATTCACACAAATATATAAACCCATATAGATATATGTTGGCAAAAGGTGTACAATTGTGGCATTATTCTCCCCACCTTGAATGTGAGACTACAAATACCAGAATACAATTTAGCAGAAGGCAAAACATGGCCTTTGGATTATGAAAATGGATTTTCAAGACTTAAAGGCGCATAACTAAAGGTAATGTGTGAAAAGGTTACACGTGTGTTTCAATCTTTCACAAATGCAAGCTTCATATATGATATCAAAATATTATATTCTACCTATAAAAAGGTAAAAAAGGTATAAAGGTAAGGCTACCTATCATATTCTACCTATAAAGGCTTATTGGTGTGTTACATATGAACATCTGAACATAATGTGGTTACTTTAAAACTATTTTGTGTGATATATTTTAATTGGCCTTGAGGAGGTGTGAGGATCCTGAGGGCGTCCTCACTTCTTTTCTCCCATTATCCTCTTCTCAGGTGGCCAGGGAAGGGCCATCGCTTTTGGATCCTGATCATGGGGGTGGATATGCGAGGGAGGATCACCTGGGTGGAGGTGACTTGGGGAGTGGGGAGAGGACATCCTTAGGTGAGACATGGTATCCCCCATTTCCCTTTCACCACAAACCCTCCATCCCTCAAGGCGTTTGTCTGCCCTTTTATTGTGACCCCCCCAAAAGTATCCCAAAAATGTCCTCAAACTGGTACTAGGACGAAGAAGAGGACACCTAGACGCGCAGATCCTCATTTTATAAAAACGAACAAACATCAGCTCCAACCAGGTACTGTTCGAGGAGGAGGACAACAAGAGCAACTCTGGACTGCCGCTTAGCTGGTCTAGTCTTTTTCATAATAGAAATGGAGGCCCGAGCTTTAAAAACTGGAAGCCTGACACTAATAGAGTCAGCTGTGGCACGGTCAGCTATGGAAGCCCGGTTAGCTACGGGCAGGGAAACATCTCTGGTGTGGCGACTTGTCAGGAAGAGTGCTGGAGGCCTGTGAAGCAGTGCAGAGTGTATGCAGCAGGAAGCAGTAGCAAAAGAAGCTGGAGGCCAATGGCAAGCCGTGAGAAGGAGGCCGACCAGACAGAGGGAAGCAGTCCTAAGTATCCTGCTTCACTGAGGAAGCATTGCTGATTGTGCACAAGCCACAAGGAGACCACCGGTAGAAGATGCAAGCAACCGCACTGAGAAACTGGAACCCATGGCGCCCGGAAGGACTCACGAGGAGCTGTAAGACCAACAGGTGAGTGAAACCAGAGAGATGGGGAACACTGGGCTGGCATGTGGTGATGATGACTGACGTTAAAGTGTACTTTGAATACCGAATGAATCGAAAACAAGTTGAAAATACTTGGGCACATTGAAAGGAGTGAAAGAAAGATTTTGAACTTTACTGAAAGGAACGTTTTGCATCACATGGATATAATGATATAATATATGATATGATAGTTTATTTATATAGCGCCTCTACACAATGTGTTTCAAAGCGCTTTAAGGCATGGGAGGGAACAAGGGAAAATACAATTACATTCTTACAGGCCATGAACAGTAAGGATGTGAAATTAACTATGGTACTCGGCCTGATGACATTTCAGATAGTGCAAGAGCTAAGACATAGATAAGGAAGGAGAGAGTGGGAAGGAAATGGAAACAGACAGGCGACTACCATACTAGGCCTGACAACATTTCTGTTACAGCCGGAGAAAAACAAAAGGTGAGGGAGAGAGGTGCAGAAAGGGAGGGGAGGAACAAAACAAGAGACTATCGTAGTAGGCCTGACAACATTTCAGGTAGTGCTAGTGGGGGAGAGGACAAGTAAGGGGAGAGGAGCGGTGACAGACGAGGTTGCTATCATACTAGGTCCAGGGACAATTCTGATAGAGTAAGTGCATAGAAGAAGGTACGGGGAGGAGGGAAGGAGATAGGAAAAGGGAGAAAGGGAGAGAAGGAGAGAACATAGAGTAAGCAGTCAAAAAGAGTGGAGAAGCAAGAGGGGAGAGTGAATACAATTTCAGAAGTCAGTAGTAACACATAATGTTGCAAGTCAGGATACAAGATGAAGATGGGAACAGCATGATTCAGGGCCACCATGAACTGCATTAACTGAAACAAGTGCTAGAAAATTCAAGAGAGCACTAGGAGTTGAATGCAGGATATGGAAATCCAACACTGGTGCAAAGACCTGTGTAAACATGCATTGGCAAGAGCCAAGGAAATATAAGGAGGGGTAACAAGTGAAAGGTGGTGAAACAAGCCACAATACTGTGTCAGGAGAATGTGACTGAGGCAACCCTCACTGCAGAGGAAAAGCAGTGTACTGATGTCAAAGGAAAAGCAGTCAATGAAGGGTATTGGTTGTGAGACCTGTTATGGGTGGACCGTGTGGTCCGACAACTGCACCTAAACCGAGTCCACCTGATTGGAAAGCCACTGAAAGCACCCACAAAGAGGATTGTGTTGATCAAAGACTTTGTTGTGATATTTACGTCAAGTGTTGTTTTGAAAGCTGGAAGATTTGAACTTTAGGGAAAGAAACCCCCTGTGTTGTTTCTGTTTTGAAAGCTGGGAGATTTGACTTTGGGGAAGGTTACCCCTGTATTTAATAAACTACCTTGAACTTGGGGAAGGGGAGCTGATTACAAGACAGAGAACTAGAAGAAGCTCTGAACTTTATACTGAATACTATTCCTTTTTGTTGCTGACATCCCTACACATTGTATACAGTTAGTTGTGAGGGCAAGTATAGGTTTTGGATACAGACAGATGTTTTACTTTGGACTTCCTGATTTAGGCTATCCTTCGTTTTCTTTAGGAAGGGAAATCCCACCTTAAAATAAGGCAATTTAGGAATTCATCAACGCTGCCTTTTAAGTTGAATAAAGGTTTTGTTAAGAAAACTTAAACCTGTTGTCTGTGTCTGACTCATGATGTCTTCATAGAGGGCATATATGTAGGTAGCTAACTGATGCTTTGTGTGTGCTTTCAGAATAGAAATTCCCCTTTGCGTCTCTTAACACGGAAACGTCAAGAACGTCTTGTCCAAAACAATGATCTCTCATATGAGCCATGACTTATAAATCTCTCCGACTTTAAAAGCTCTGCTAGAAAAAGAACGGGATTAGACTTAATCATCAGACTGCATCATCAGACTGCAGCATCTGCTTGGCCTTTGGTAAGTGGTATTTGCATCTAGAGCCTCACGTGTATGGAAGCAGCACAACCCTATTTTAAACCAATATCACTTGGTGGGTTGGAGCAGGCACAGGGTCCTTGACAAAAGAGGTAGGACACAGCTCTGCGCCATGTGCATGTAGAATAACCTGATCCAGGGCAAGTGGCTAGAGACCAAGATCACAGGAAAAGAAAGGTGGGAGAGTAAGAGGAAAACAGAGATGGATTGCGGACCAGGTAACAAAGAAGTCAGCATCGGCATGAGGTTGCAATACGTTCACTCCTGGGGCCAAGATAATGCCTCATCTCTGGGTGAGAATGATCAGCCTGATTGCAGCCATCCCTCCTGCAGGCAGAAGTGCCACACTATGTTTAGCCCTGCCTACCAGCTTATGCCACACTGATTTCTACTCGCTAACAGAAGCACAGACAGCAGGTAGGTCTACTATTGCATTGTTCCTGAAACTCCTGAGGTGGTACAAACACAACTCACCTGGACTGTAGAAAAATGTGATTAATGGAGAATATATTGACATATGGATAGGCCTATCATTTTTAGGCGAGGTGTAATGGTAATAAGGTGTACACAAAGAGATAGAATAGAGGAATGCATTTCCAAACATCTCTGCACTACAGAACACTTTCTGGCATATATTACATTTTTACAAATCTCCATCTTCAAAATAGCTTTGAGCCCTACAACAATTTATGGCAATGAATAATCCCCCATGAGAGAGGGGTTTAGATTCCATTAAAGACATGGAGGCGAGTATTATGCTTTAACTTCTTTACTACTAACAAACATCACACAAAAAAGGTTTCAACTTTTAAAACAAGTTTTTTTCTTATTGTTAACACAACATTAATATTTTGTTCCAAGGGCTGACCTGAAACCAAGAATGAGAAAGGTCATGCCCTGAAATCCTCCAATAGGCTAACACTGCAATGTATATGTTCCTTCTTTCTGTAAAGCATCATCCTCTGCAGCTGTGAAACGACGTCTGGCAGCCAAAGGGAAAAAAACACTATTCCATCCAAAACCTGAATCCAGGAATCTCACTTTGGTGATACCGTCTTCTGAGCTTTTGGCCTGCATCTGCATCAACACCTCCTCACACCGTAACCGTAAGAAGTGAAAAACAAGCTAAGGTGGGTAGGAGGCATTACTCGCCTCTTTGTCTTTACTGTGTCTTTAATAGAATCTAAACCCCCTCTCATGGTAGCAAGAGAGATTATTAATTCTATGCCAAGACCGAAGGCTTCTTATTATGCAAGTTTAAAGCTCTTGCAAAACATTTATTACTACATTTTGAATGCATTTATAATGACACGTTTTGAACGGTGATTCTATAGACCAATCAGCTGCTTTTAAGCTATGTTCAAGTCTCCCTCCCAGATATGCCGATTTTGAAGCCATGTCTCCCCTTACTGAATGTGCCCCATAGACTGAAATGTCAATACCTGCTTCCTTCATCACTCTTCTGATCCATCTAGCTAGAGTGGCTGCAGACACTGGACCATGAGGTTTACAATATAAAATAAGTAACTGAGAGGTAGCCGGTGGTCTAATAGTAGCTGTTCTATGTTCAAAGCATTTCAAATATTGTACCACACACAGGTCATGATTCTCCTGAAAGGAAGGATAAGAAACTGAAAAGGACATACATTTTTTATTACCCGAAGAACTAAATCTAACTCCCACTGGTGATGAATGCACCTTATTATCAATGGTTAATGGTCTTTCAACAGATATCCTTTTAATAGAAATCGAACACAATAACAATGAGTTGGGCAAACAGTTGATGAAATGTTAATACCTCATTATCTGTCCAAGACTTGAATAAACTGAAATCCAAATTTGCAGCCCACAAAACAGAATACTTAGGTGGTGCGTCAATGCATATAGACCAAAGAGCCTTCCTTACTAGGAAATGTTTGCCTATGGTTCCCCTTTGACTGAGATATGACCTACAGCTATCGCTGAACTGAACCCATTGATTGTGCTGTAAGCTTTCCCTTCTTTGAACAATGAAACCAAAACATGTGTAACTACTACTGGAGAGGCAAACATGGAATAGATGTGATCCTCCACACAACAGCCCACCCACAGGGCCCGTGAGGAAGAATACCCTGACTTTGTTAAGTTTGCCCAAGAATCCTTAACTTGCAAAGACTCCTGCAAATCCCTGGTAGAGGTGGAATCGTCCAAGCCATGAAGCATAGGTGTTGCAGATGGACCAGGTCATGATGGAGGCCTGCATCATCTGTCAGCAGATGAGGGTATTTGTATTTTTGTATTTGTGTTTTATTTATAGAGCGCACCGAACCCTTAGGTATCTGGGTGCTTTTCTTACTGTTGCATAGAATAAACTATTGCAGGTGGGGAAGAATAATACAGTTACATAGAATAGGTATTTACATGATGATGGTACATTTTACAGAGTATTTACAGAAGATATACAACAAGTTTGGTACATATTTTTACAGGTAGTAGGACAGTGCATAAGTGGGATACAAGAGCAGTAGATGCAGTGATGGGTACAAGTGTATAGGCTATGAGGAGGTTAAGGCTCATTTGAGATTAGTCATAATTTTGCATTTTTCCTAAAGTTACAGTAGGTGGGTTCAGCTCTAAGGGATGCAGGTAGAGAGTTCCTAATTTCGGCTGCTAGGACTGGGAAACTGCTGCCCCCTGCCTTTTGGAGCTTGATCCTGGGGATCATAAAGCAGTGAGACTGTGCAGATCCGGAGGGTCGGTCCGATGAGTTCCATGTGAATTTGTCACTTAGGTACTTAGGTGAAAGGTTATTTAGGTATTTGAAGGTGAGTGTGAGTGTTTTGAATCTTATTCTTTGATTGATAGATAGCCAGTGTATACTGCTTCTCAACTCAGAGATATGATGTGATCTAGGGATATTCACTGCTGATCTCAACGCATTGTTCTGTAGGATTTGTAGCTTTTTTAGATTATGCTGACTGGCACCTAGATGGAGGGCATTGCAGTAATCTCATTTCGATAAAGCTAGAGCCCTAGCTAGGATGATGCAGTTACTTGTGGACAGAAAACCTCTGCAGGCGTTAATTAACTTGCAGGTGTATACAGTCGTGGAAGCAGTTCCATTAATTTATCATGTCAGTGAAAGAGAGGAATCTATGTAGATGCCTAAGGTTTTGACGTCTTTGGAAACTTTTATGTTATTGCCGTTGATGTTAAACGCATGAACATGTCTAGTTTGTTGAGTTTGAGTTGGGATCCTACAAGAAGCAACTCTGTCTTATCGTCACTAAGACAGAATCCATGCTTGGCCATCCAGGCTTGAATAAATCTTGTAGTCACCAATGATAGGGATAAGGATTTGGGTGTCATCCACATAGTTTGTATATGAGACACCCAAATGGTCTAGGTCATCGAAGAGGGGCTTTCTGAAGATATTGTAAAGCGTTGGTGAAACACATGAGCCCTGAGGGATGCCACATGAGACTGGTATTGGTATCGCTGATGCATTAGGTGCAAATACTGTTGTGGTTCTATTGTTGAGGAACTACTGGATCCAAGAGGTTGCTTCATCAGAGAAGTGGGCTGCGGTCAGAATGTGGTTACATAGGATTTTGTGGTCCAGTAGGTCAAAGGCAGCTGATAGATCTAGTAGCAGAAGGAGTGCTAGATTGCCCTTATCTTTTATAGCATCGATTTGTGTTAATAGGTCTATCAGCGCAGTTTCAGTGCTGTGTCTAGGTCAGAAGCCTGATTGACGTAGCCCTGGTAGGTTGTTGCTTTCCAGTTGATGTTGGATCTGTAAGTAGGCTGCCCTGTCCAGAATTTTCAGGAGGAACGGCACTGTAGTAATTGGTCTGTAGTTTGCTGGGGTGTTGGGGTGAAGGGATGGTTTCTTTAGTAGGGGTAGTACCCAGGCATCTTTCAAATTGGTAGGTACAGTGCTGGCTGGAATGAGGCATTGATTAACGATCAATGTAACAAAGGGTGCAATATCCTTAGCTATCTCTTTGATAATTGTGGCTGGGCACAGGTCGCCCTGGCATCTAGATGGTTTCAAGCTCAGGATTATGTCCTCAATCTCCTTAGTAGAAAGCGGAGAGAAATTAAACTGGCTATGTTTATCTAGTATGGGAGTTTCAGTCATAGGTTGGGATGAGTTAAGAGTGAGGCTAGTTTTTCTAACTCAATTTTAGCTTGAAGGAGCTTCATTTTGTCCGAGAGGGCTTTCTGAATATTGGTACATCATGCAAAGTCTTTGGTGCAGGTCACAGGTGGTGCTGTAGGGGATTCGAGCTCTCTGAGGATGCTGAATAATTATTTTGTATTAGACTTGGCTTTTGTGATCCAGTCATTGTAGGAGTCAGTTTTGGATTGGAGGATTGCAGTTTTATAGGTAGATGAGGCAATTAGGAAAATATCTTTATTTAAGGTTTATGGAAGGATTTTTCAAAGGGTTTCGGGAGCTCTTTTATTTTTCCACAAGGTTCTGAGGTGCGGGTTAAACCAAGTGTTTAAGTGTGAACAGGGTTTTGCTTTTCACATTTTTAAAGGTGCAATCTTATTCATGGCATTCAGTATGGTGACGTTATAGAGGTTAACTAATGTGGTTGGGTCCTTATTTAGGCGAGAATGGTTAATGATAGGTTGAAGTAGTGGGAGTAGGTTTTGGGAAGTTATATTGTGCATGAGTCTAGGAGGTGCCAGAGGACTGCTGGAGTTGGGATGAATGTAAGATGAATAGGATAATATGGTGGTCGGACCAGGCACAAGGATCATTAGAGAGTATGTTGATGTCACTGTTGATGTCTGTAATTCAGTCTAATAACCTCCCTTTGTTGTGGGTAGGTTGGGAGATATTTTATCTAAAGCCAAGTTCTGATATACTATTGGCTATGGCTAGTGCATTAGCATCTTTGGGATTGTGTAGTCCAAGGTTAAAGTCTCCTAGGAGCATGATTTGTGACCCTAGTTTAGTGTTAGCTGTGAGGAGCATTGTTCGGTCTTCCTCGAAGGCTGATAGTGGTTCTGGAGGTCTGCACATGAGGTGTATGGTTATGGTCCGCGTAGGTGATATCGGTACCTTGATGGATAAGAGTTCCCCAGAGGGGAATGTTTGGTTACAGATTGGTCTAAGGCCTAATAATATTTTAGCAATAAAGGCGATACCACCACCTTTGGTGGATGTTCTATCCTGCCTGATGATCGTATATTTATCTGGGATAGCAAGTGAGAGTAGAGGGCGTGAGGTAGTATGGAGCCAGGTCTCTGTTATGGTTAAAAGGTCCAAGTCGTTGTTGATTATGAGGTCATTAATGTCTAGATCATGAGCAGTTATTGATCTAGCATTAATGAGCCCCCCCTTTGATAGCAGAGTTTTTACCTTTAGCGTTGCTTATGGTGGTAGGGCTAATTTTCTATGAGGCAGGCACCTAATTAGGTGGCTTGCTCATTGTACTAATTTTTTTCGGGCTGGTAGGTGAAAGTTTGGTGCTAGCTTTATTCCAGATCTTAGTTGGTGTGGGGTGAGTTGTAGCGAATCTGTAGCCTAACCTAGAGTTTCTAGTTAGAGTCAGACAGGGTTGATTGGCATAGGTCTAGAGGCATATAACTTAATCCATTGTGAAGGAGGCAGCAGATGGGCGTTATTCGTTATAGTTGATGTCAAATTGTCAAAATTGGTAGTGTCTCAGTCTAGTGGGGGTAACAATAGGGTGGGCTTGACACTATCCGATGAGGGCAGTTTAGCGGCCATGGTACGGATGACAGTGTGTCTTCTAGGTGTAGTTGAATCATCAAGTAGAGGGAGATTACAGTTACCAGTGCTGGAGGTGCCTAGGGCTGGGGCTGCCATAGTGCGATGTGTTCGTACGGTAAGACTATGTAGTATACTTGTGATAGTAAATATAAATTGGAACATGGCTGGAATTCAGGCTAGTGGGATAAATTGTGGGCCGTGAAGTTTTAGCTAGGGTGTTAGTCTAAGATTCTAACATTGGGCAGACTGAGGAAGAGGACTGCAGCAGTCTGACCTATCAGGCGATTGAGAAGTAAGGTAGAAAATACAATTGCGTGACAAAGTTCTACAAGGAGGCAGACATATTATACCTTTCATTCAATTACATTGAGTGCACCAGTTAAGATTCTGGGCCATATAAGCGTAATCAGGCAATACGACTTGTTCTAGTATAAGGTAAGAGGCAACCAGAGGGTGTGCTAGTTGGGCGCTGGATATGTTGCCAGAGAACATGCAGCACAGCCAATTGTTAAGTGGTTTAGAAGTTAATGTGACATGGTATGGTACCATTAACTGCAGGCGATCAGAGGTAGTAACATAGGAAAAACTGTAATGGCACTCAAGAAATGAGATGTATAGTAGTCGGTGGCAAATTGGCAAGATTAGGATAGCTATAAGCCATGCATTTATGCAAGTTAGGTATTTGATGGCAGTATGAGACAACATGTTGGCTTGGTCTAAAGGGAATAACGTTTGACATAGATGGCAAAACCATCAGTTTGACAAACATACCATGCAGTTAGCATAGTGGTGACCGACAGTTCTGGTAGCTCAAGTTTGCATTCAGGAATTAAATAGTCAGAACAGCAGTGTAAGTATAAGCAGCTGACGGTGTAGATTAGGTCTGGCGGTCAAGGAATGAAGCCGTTTTGGTGCCCGGCGTCCACAGTCTCAGACAGGCTCAGACAGGTGCCTTTTTCGTGGTGCCTTCGTCGGGGGCCCAGCTTCGGCCTGCCGGTCCTCCGAATTGGCTTAAGGCAGGAAAGAAGCCAATCAGATCGAGGGGCACGGTCGAGTCGGATGGCTGGTGTCAGCAGTATGAATCAGACGGCCATCTTGGATTGGCTGTTTTCGACTTGTTGCTGGGTGACCAGAGACACGAAATAAAAACACTCCGCTTTCAGTCGTATGTTGCAGAGGGTGCATCCAACACAATGCTGGTAATTGCAAAGTGAGAAGGTGCTCAATGAGGAATATTTCAGCTGAGGTGCTCGTCGGTGAGCTGGAAGGAGCCTGGGAATGTCTACTACCAGTTCTAGAAGGGTGGGAAACCATACTTTAGATGGCCAAAGGGAGTTACTATCACCATCGAAGAGTGATCCCTGTGTACCCGAATCAGAACTCTCGCCATCATAGAGAAAGGGGAAAAAAATGTACTGTCTTCCCTGGCAAATCCTGCAGGAATTCATCCATTGCTAATGCCCCCAGGTCTGATTTCCAACTTAAGAAACTGGGGAACTTTACAGTTAAGTCTGTAGGAAAAAAGGTCCATCTCTATTGGACCACAGAACTTCTGAATGCTTAAAAAACGTGTTGCTATCCAGCATCCAATTGCTCTGTTCTAGGGGATGCCTAGAGTTCCAATCCGCCACAGTATTGTTCCATCCGTAAGAGCCGCAACCAAAAAGCCACACCGGTGGCTCCAACAAACCGATGACTTAGTAGCCCATTTTCCCCTTCCTGCTCCAACAACATAACTTACGCCACTACACCAGACCTTGAGCTAGCCACACTGCACATAAACAAACCAAGAATCAATACTATGTTCAAACCCAGCATCTCTAGATGCTGAAGCACATCTAGAGTGAACCACCCACAGAGTCCATAAAACCATCAACTACGCAATTACACACCAAGACACCGGATTATCTTACAACTAGAGCCACTCATGACTCTGAATACCTTATGGATACTATCTAACCAGTGTGCACTACCAAACCCACCACATCACACTTAACACCAACACAAAACACTACAACACACCGAGGCATACGGTTACAATGCATAAGGCCCTCGCACGGAATTCCAACATGCAAAACAACACTCATAGACGCCAGTTGCTCCTGGTTCTGAACCTATCCTCTCACCCTATCCCCACTAACCTCCCAGTCCCCTCTCTTGCAGAGCTAGGCGAGTATCTGGAGATTGCCCCTGGATGGTAGCGGTGCGCAGTATAAAACAACATAACATAACGTCCCGGAAGGTATTCTGCCAGAAGATTTATGTTTCTGTCCAGACAAAACTGCCAGAACTCTTTTCATAAATTTGCTAGGCCCTGGGACCGAGTGCCCCCAAATGGTTGATGTAATAAACTGTCAAAATATTGTCCCTCCACAAAATGACACAATAATTCCCCTGATCTTTCACTAGACTTTTTACCGCAAAGGAGACTGCTAAGAGTTCAACACAGTTGATATGGAGGGTCTTGGCCTGTTGAGACAAGTTTACCCGATTAGACGTCTGTCCTATTTTGGATGCCGAGCCCTATTGCTCCCCAGCCCAAGATTATGTCTGGAGATGGATCAAAAATTGCTTTCCGATTCCAAACTTCAATGTGGTTTAGTCACCAATGAAACTCTTCATTGGCATCTAAAGAGAGAGCTACTGGTTGGGCATAAGAGATGTTCTTGCAAAGGTGTCTGGTCTTTAGATGCTGCAAAACTCTGTAATGATGTGGGGCTGGGAATATGGCTTGAATGGATGTTGATAACTTACCTAACACTCTTGCTAACTGCCGGAAGTGAAAACCTCTCCTTTGTGAAAAGAAGCTGAATCACCTTTCTTATTTTGGGCATTCTGTTTTCTGGGAGCATTGGGATACACTGCCACAAATCTATATTGAAGCCCAGGAATTGGATACATTGTCTTGGTTACAAGATTGATGTTTTTACATTCATGACAAATCTCAAACTCTGGAGTTTGGAAACCATCATTGCTAGATGTGTCTGGAGAGTGCCGTAATTCTGGCATGTCTGTTTTCCAGATATACTATGATCTTCACATGCCTGACCGGAGATGTGCGATTACCGGTTTCAACAGCTTGGTGAAACACTGTGGGGCTGAGGAGAGGCCGAATGGGAAGAGGAAAACTGCAAACTGCGACTCTTCCAAAGGATTTGCAGATACTATTGATGAGGAGGAAAATAGGGAGGGGCTACTAGATAAGTGACCTTGAAGTCTATCTTGACCATCCAATCCACAAGCAGCAGAGTGTCCTTTAGAGTGTTCAGGATGGATGCCGTCCATCTTGAAATTTTATAAATCACAAATGAATTTAATTACTTCAGAATTATGAATGGACAATAGCCCTCATCTGTTTTCGGGACCCGGCATATCGAGCTGAGGAACTAGGAGGCTTTGAATCTGGCTGGGTCTGCAGGCCCTTTTTGGATGAGGTCTTGGATTTCTAAATCTATTAGTCTTTATTTGAATTTGTCGAAACTGAGTGAAACAAGGAGAATTAACTGATAAGGGAGAGAGTAAAGATCTATATGGAATCCTACCACTGTTTGGAGAACCCAAGGGTCTGACGTGAGAATATTCCATACCAGTAAGAACTTGGCTTACATCCCTCCCAAATCTCTGAGGGAAGAAACTTTTGAAAGGAGTGTTTTACCTGTTGCTGATCTTGATCTACCAGATCTCTGTTGACACGTCCTCTCCATTGGTTCCCTCTCTGGGGAAAGAATCCTGCTTTGCCTCCTCTAGCAGAGGCGGAATTGTGTGCATCTCTGGATGCATGTTGGACTGGGTGGGAAGAAACCTCGGGAAAATGACCAGAGGAGAAGGCTCTACCTTTTCTAGCCCTCTTGAAAACCCTAGGGGGTGAATATATTTGTTTTTGGCTTGTCTAGGGCAATGAAAGTATTCATGAGGGTCCCAACACCCCCATATGCTGGGTCTTGGCATCTCTTGGAGTCAAAAAAGGAGACTCTGGAACAAGCAGGAGACTCAGGCAGTTTTCAAGAAGACATCAGTTTATTTTCTTCCAGCAGGTAATACACTTCATACTTCAGGGACATCTCTGCAGCTCTGCTCTAAAACACTGGGTTTACTCACCCTTATATACAGTCCCAAGGAGGTGAGCTAATGGTTTGGTCACAAAGACAACCCCTTCCTATTTCTGATTCGTTAACTGATATGGCATGATCAATGAGCTGTTCCTCTTTCTACTTTGTGATTGGCTGACCTCTCTGCCACTCGACTGGCCCATCTGCCACTCGAGCCTACTCTAAATTGGTTCTGCTCACTCCTAGCCCCCTCCTTCGACCTTTACTTGAACTCTTATAAAAAAGATCCCCATTGGTGTCATCATGACTCACAGCAATGCACCATTTTAGGAATTGCTTAACTCTGCCTGACCTGTCACAAAATGGTGGATTACCCTATTTCTGGTCATATCTTGACACCTGGTCCATTTCAAGTCTAGTTTTTTAGTACAATATACCGATCATGTACTACTTAACAAGCCTTTTATTATTTAAAACATTCTGAACTTATAAACATAACTCGGTTTTTAAAGTGCTTTTGCTGCAAAGCACAACAATTCTAGTTTTCTGGACATTTGAAGACATAGATCACCCACCAAGTTGTCTACGTGCGGTTTAAGGGGCGGGAGGTCTATCCCCATTACATTCAGTATAAGGGAGGGGGGAATAGTCATTCCTTTACAAAGGTATGAACATAATAGGACAAATCCTTAATAAATGGATCCTCAAATGGATTTCCCTGTGCCTTGGTGTCTGCCTCCCCTTCTGCATATTAGCCAGTTTTGGATCCAGTCGCATAAGCAAGGCTGTATGCCTCTCCTTGAATATGGCTGCATTAGTATTGCAGAGCAAGCAAACAGCTCTTTGAACCCATCCCCTGAGGACTTGGACATCTAAAGGTGTGTCATGCAGAGCACAGTCTTCTGCCATTTTGAATATGTGTAACTGTTTATCCTGACACATTGTCAGAGCTTTACCAATTCCCTTCTTTGGGTCATTGTCCTTCAGTACCAGGAACGACACCATTGGTTGATCTATTTCTGGTGTCAGTGATACTTTGTCAGTCACAATGGGTCTAAGGCACTCCGAACAGAGTTTATTTCTATCGTCCTTAGACAAAAGCGTTTGAACCCAATGGTGTTAAAAGGAGGATAATGCCCCTGAAGGATGCTACTCTGCTGACCTTGGGTGTTGTATAAAGGCAGGGTCAAAGAAATGTACTCCATCATCTAGGATGGAAACTTTAAAGTTACAGGTTCAGAAGACACAACATTCCTTTTCCGACATTTATGAGGCGAATTTGAGTCCTCAGATTCCAGAGAGGAATTAGTGATTGAAAACATATGAGGGGTATAATTCCCTTGGGACACCTTGGACACTGTGACCTCTGGTGTGAGCAGCCCTGTTCCCTCCTTTTTCCTTTTTAAAGACTTCTTTGGGGAAATTGGGTACAAAGAGGGATTGGAATCCTCCTCCGAATCCACATTAATGTGTTTAGCCTTGCAAGTGCTCTTGCACTGACCCGAGGAAGTAGGCATTTGGGCAGGAGGTAAGGACATAGGAATTACACTTGGATGGAAATCTGAAATCCTATCTATTAACCTGTCAAAAGCGCAGGCTAATGTGTTATTACGCTCATATGAATCATTTTCTTTTATGTCTTGAATTACTCTTGTGACCGAAACTACAACTCCCACGTTGGCCTTATCCCATTTATTTCCAATTTTGCCATGGGATAACATTATTTCAGCAGGGAGATTATTGGAATGTCCCTCCAAACCTCTAGAGGCCGTCATTGAGCCAATACAGTACTGCCCCTTTAAGGAAACATTCTAACAACTCGAAATAGCGTTAAGGCTGCTTCATCAGAATGAACACTACCCTTGCTGAGCAGGCACTCTGCCAGAGGACCGGCTGAAAATGCACCGAACAGGCACCGGAGCTGCTGCTCTCACTGAGTCCCTCACCAGGAGCAGAGGGTGGAGGGAAATCTTTGTTCGTCCTCTGCCTGAACTGCGCCGAGTAGGTGCCAGAGTCACCACTCTCACTGGCCTCCCCAGGGGGGAGCAACACCTGGGAAAGTTTGAGTTGGAGACAGGAAATACCCTTGTTTACCTGCTATGTTCCCGAAAAGACCACATAGGACTTAATATGCCACTTCATGCCACGTGTGGTCCACTGGCAATTTCTCATCTTAGGAGAAAGGCACACGTGCAATGTTGTTTATTTATTTTATTTATTTATAAAGCAAATAAAAACGCAAGTAAACAAGACCCATTACCCTGTAAATTGAGGGTCTCGTGCTCCGACACCACCCCAGGTGTCTTCCCTACAAAGAAAAATAATCAACCTGTCATAAAAGCACACATCACTTGTATAAGTCAATTAATTGCAAAAAAACGAATGCAGGAGGAGGATACTTACCTTCTGGCGTCAGGAGCAAAGAAGAGGATGCTATAAAGAAATTAGGGGCTTATAGAGACTGCAGTGTTAGCCTATTGGAGGATTTCGGGGCATGACCTTCCTCCATCTTGGTTTGGGGTCAGCCACTGGAACAAAATGTTAATTTTATGTTACAAATAAGAAAACATGTGTTTTAAAAGTTGAAAAGTGTGTTTTTCTTTGCTGCTGTTTATTGGTAGTAAAGAAGTTAATGCATAATAAGAAGCCTCCCGTCTTGACGTAGAATAGAGGCTTCCGAAGAGCTGCCAACTAGAGTGTTGCATGTGAAAGGTGAATGGGCAAATGAGCCCTCCCCATCAGTCATTTTGCCTGACAAGAGGAACTGGGATTGTTGCTGCTGGAGCTTGGACTGGGTGAAATAGTAGGGGTTCTGCCACAACGGAGGGGGGTGGGGGGATTGGGGTCTGCTGTAACTAATCAGGACACACAGAGCATTCCTGAAAGTCAGAGAAAAGGAACATTATGCACACTTTGATTGGTCAGGAAAGCTGTACGCTCCAGCCAATAAAGTGGGTAGAACACTTATGCCACTATTTGTTAGTTGGAAGTATTCATCACACCTGCCTACTCCACAGCACCTACCAGACAGTAGCAAGTAGAATCCTCAATGAAGGGTAATCCAGAGAAAGTTCATATAATTCCACCTCTGGTAGAAACGTTATACCTACTCCACATCAGACTGCATCTGAGTCCAAGAAACAAAACCTTTGTAGTCTACTCACAATAGCTACATAGCAAATTATTAAGATGATAGTTTGTGCTATCTTTGTAACTGCTGCAAAGAATAGTCTGTTGTTGTTGAGCCCTTTCCTAATATGTAGCACAGTGACATCTGTTTTGTGCAGTAGTGCTTGAACCTCCCAAAATGTGCCCCCTGGGAAGGTCAACCTTTTCTAGGCAGGTGCGACCAGCCCTGTAGGATTCCCTGCGGAGTTCCCAAGGATCGAACCCCACGGTGGGTCTCAAGGAAGGTTTGAGGCCCACCGTCCAATTGCAAGGCCCAAGACTTGAGAGGGGACTTCAACCAGCCAATCAGAGGCCTTGAGCCATTCCAAAATAGGGTTCGGGGGCTTGCTTTCGGCTTCTGTTGTGTTTTTTTTTTTAGCTGTTGACTTAGGAGTATACAAGACACGCTCACAAATTGGTGGTTTTGGGGGAGTTTTTGAGTGCTTTTGGTGCCCCTAGGAGATTTTAGGGGTGTTTTGAAGGAGTTTACTAGTGGTGTTTGGGGTGTCTCTTGATCTGTTTTATCCTCTATGTGTATTCTTTAGGCTCCCTCTCTAATATTTCCTTTTAACCCCAACTTCCTTTTAATTAAAAAAAATGTAAATGGCCTCTTGCACTTTCCTTTCTTCCTTTTGCGTCACCCCACAAATTAGAAAAACAAAAGAGGTTTCCTAGCCATTTTCCTTACCTGTGTTTGTGGTGTGAATCCAAGTAGTGTTCCTCTGCTGTACACAGTGACCTTCCGTACTTTTTGTGTATTTTGAGAACCCTGTCCCATCTCTTTAGACTTGTGAGAATCCCTTTGTTTGTCGTTGTCAATTGTTTTACACATTGACATCTTAGGCGCATTAGGCACCTTAGCCACATTGGTGTTTTGCCCCTTGGGACCTTCAGCAACATGTCCTTTCATTTGGAGCGAGTGCCGGGGATAGAAGATGTGTCAGGGGTTGAGTTAGTCAGCCAGAAGGAGAAGAAGGTGTCTGGGGAAGGGCAGAAAGTGGGCGAGGAGGGCAGTGGGTGAGGGGGTGATGGTGGCTGGGGAGGGGACGATGGTGGATGGAGAACAGCAGGCATAGCATGAGGAGGAGGATGTGGCTACCAATCTAGCATTAGCATAGGCGAAAAGACACTCAAGGAGTACCCGCAGAAGTTGGGCAAATACACAGAAGTTGAAGTTGGCTGGGATAAGGTGGTACTTCAAGAGCAGCAGAGAGAGGCAGCTGCAGACGTGCAAGAGTATGAAGGGAAGGGGGACGAGGAGTAAGAAGCGTGTTTGCTACAGGAGAGCACCAGGCAGAGGAGCCTGAGATGGTCCCTCACAGGATTGCTCGGAGGCGGGGAACTGTGACCACTGCAGCATGGCCTTTCCCTGAGGAGGGGGCATGGTGGCCTCATGCTTCCCTTAAGAGGGTGAAGTCCTGTCAGTAGACGCTCCCATCCAAGACATCACTGCCCATTTGGTCTTGGTTGTGGGCCTACTTCACCTTGCCAGAGGGTATGACTGTCAATGGGAGTAGGCCATGTAATATGCAACCTATGCCTGAAGACAGTTCATTGGGGTTACTCAGGTAAGAGTGCCTTGGCACCCCCTCAATGCACTCAATGCACAGGCACTGTAGTCTGTTGCACAATTATGTCTTTAAGGGCTTCACATCACATGTCACTGATCCAGATAGTGCAGCATCAGTCACAGTAACTGCAAAGAACTGTCGGGTGACACTCCAGCTCATCGCCAATGAGGCTCTATCAAGCGACCCCACCCCTCCGGTTCAGGGCCAGCTGAACCGTCTCCTGGGCCCCACATGTCTTTCCTAGCACAGACTGACTCTCTGGCACCATCGACTAACCATAGCCCAATCGCCTGCCTATCTTGGAGACCAACGTAACACCTCGGGTGATACATAGTCCTCTAAACCCAGACCATTGCATAGCTGCAAACTAAACTAGTCTACAGGGAAAAGACAATAAAGCGGCCCTACTGCTGCTGTGCCCAGGCATACTGGAACATCATCCCAGTAGCAATAAGGAACTCTCCAGCTCAGGTAAGTACTGTAAACCCTTCTCTTCAAGGAATTTCTAGTTTTGACTTAAGTAAATCTGTCCTCAGAAATAAAACAAGTCCACAAGCACTGTAAACTGCACACCTCTTCCTTGAACTCTTTGTTGTTGTACAGATCACACATCCAAATACAAAATCCAGATAGAAAGCTAGATTGGTGGTGGAGTCTATCCCACTGCCTCTTCCATTTTTCCACTCTGCAAAAGCTGGCCTTGGTGTTCCCTGAACTAGTGTCAGGATCTGTGGAGAATGTGTCCACGGTCAGATTAACGTATTTGTGGTGGTGAAAGCCAATATTGGGTTGTTGATCTCTGATCATTGGCTCTCTCTTCTTGTCGACCCTGTCTTTTAAATGGCTCTTTAGTGCATCTTCTCACACGACTACAACTCCTCTTGCAATTGACAACCCACTGTGTTTTCTTCATCCTCGCGCACATGTTGTTTAAAGGTCGCCATCTTGACTTCAAACCGTGGGTCAAGGAAAGATGCCAGGAGTGACTCCATGATCCTCTTCCTCTCAACATTATGTGGATGAAGGTTGAGAGCGGATTCGTAGCTTGTTGCACTGCTCAATCTCCAGACCGGTTATGTATTATGCTGGATAGTTCTAACGCCAACAGATACACCAGCAGCAGAACCTTGATGAGGTATGTTGCATGCAGGTTAACCCGCTAGCTGGCCTCTTCAAATGGCTGCCGCATAGAACGAACTATGCCCAACATTAGACAATGTTTAGGTGATAAATTGGTATCATCCCGTTGCTGGCATTGGCTATTGCAATTGTCAGTTACTGGGTTTCACTGTTCTCACAGATGCACCAGCATATGGATGGTTGGATTCCATTGAGTTTGGATTGCAGACGTCAGCTTATTCTAAGGGAGCTGTTAGCGTATCTGCAGATGTTCCAATATATGCTGTGCACTGTATGAGAGGTTGAAGTGGGTGCAAATCTTCTGGGCCACACTTAAAATATTGTCTATTGGCAGGTGCTGGTTTATGAAACAGGTCGCCACTAGGTGGATGACATGGGCAAAGCAGGGCATGTGCATGGTTTGGCGTATCACGAGGGCAACTGCAACATGAAATCTATTGACAGCTGCCACAAAGACCACTTGTAAACCACGCAGAGGGAGCCAATGTTCCACAACCTCATTTACTTTCTCTCAGAAATCAACTCCCCTGTCAGACCTGGTGTCATACCCTTCCATACACAAGTTGGCCCACTGATGAATGAAATTTGGTGAATGCTGTCCTGGGCTTTGGTGATGAGAGGTATGGGGAAGGTGACCCAGTGGCCAATGATGGTCACAAAATCTGTTCCTTGAACACTAGTCTACAAGTCCATTTTTGTGTGGACTTTCTCACCTTCTGAGTAGTCTGGTGCCATTCCTACTGCTAATATGGTCGTAGAAGTGTGGTACCAAAGTTTGCATGTTGATCTTCTCCTATGCGTAGTAATTGCATTTTGGATTTCTGATGCATTGGCCTTCTCCTCCACCTAGTAAATGCTTGTGGGATTTTCAGGGCTTTGACCTTCTCCGCTAACTTGTAAATGCATATGGTGTTCTCTGTGCTTTGGCATGGTCCTCTGCCTAGTAAGTGCAATTCAGGTTCTCAGTTCTTTGCCTTTTCTTATCGGCTGCTGAACGCACATATGATTCCCAGTGGTTTTGCCTTCTCCTTAGCACAATAAATGCATGTGGATTGTGCTTGCTTTGCCCTTCTCCTCTGCCTAGTAAATACACAGGTTTCTCAATGCTTTCCTCTTCTCCTCTGTCTAGTTCATGCATGTGGGACTTTAAGAGCTGTTGCCATTCTTCTATATTTACTAAATACACATGGGTTCTCAGTGCTTTTGCCCTGTCTTCTTTCTAGTAAAGGCCTGCGTGGTTCTCAGTACTTTGGCTTTCTCCATTGCCTGGTAAATGTGCATGGGGTTCTTATTTCTTTGGCCTTCTCCTATGTCTACAAAATGCATGATGGGTTCTCAGTCCTGTGCCATTCTCCTCTTATCATGTTAATGCACATGGGATATTGCTGTGCTTTGGGCATCTCAGTGCTTTTGCCTTCTCCTTAGTCTACAAATTCACATGGATTGCATTGCCCTGCCATCCATAATGTATGCCCCCCCACCAACAAATCAAATGCTCCCAACCACCTCCCCAAAAAATATTCCAGTCTAATTCCCGAACTCTAACTATGGCTTATCATCGAATTAAGTTTACGCTTGACTATCCTAGCTGCAACGCCTTTCCCAATCCCTTGTAAACCCGAGACTGTCATGAAACCGCTCGGATGGCGGCTGTTACCACGGGTACGGCTTCGCCGTCATTGACTGCTTGCAGCCATTGATCGGTTCCATTACGTCTTTTTCGCGCCATCTGCAACGCTCTAGTTGTTTTCTGGTTTCACTTTGGCCGGAAGTATTTCTTCCGGCTTTCCCTGTGCTCTGCGCGTTGCAACCGTCTAGCTTTCCTCCACGGTAAGACGCTAGTTTTTCCTTTCGCTTCGCACTGAAGCCTGCCTTTCTCTGTCTTTTCTGCAATCCTCATTACTGCCTTTGTTCCGTTTGCTTTGGTCCACTCGCCTCGCGAGTTGCCGCCTTTCCCCTAGCTGCCTTCTCTTCCTGACACTTACCTTTCTCTCTTTCCTCCTGAGGTCGTCTTCGCTTGCCAGTATTTTCCCTCAGTCTGGTTATTCCCTCTGCCTTTGTTGGGTACCTCTTCCTCCTCTCTTGTGCGGCTACCTTACGGCCACTTACTTGGGCTGTTGCGATCTTGATACTGGGTTCCGATCGCCTAGTTCCTGTTGGCCAGCAACGAGGGACATACCGGGGGTTTTTTGAGCCATTGGCTTTTTCCCCCATACTTTCCTGTTTCCGGGACTGTAGTCGCGGAGTGGTCCAGTTCGGGATCCACCACGGCTACTTCTCGTGACAGGACCCAAGCATCTAAACGGAAGAAGGCCTATCTGGCCCATCGTCAAGGTATCAAGGAGACGGACTCCGAACACACAGGTGAGGAGAGTGGTGATTCGGAGGACGAAATTGACAGTATTGACAGAGACGCTCCTGCCATTTGAGCCATTGACTGCCCTTAGTTTCTTGTTGCCTGTATTTATACAGAGGCAGGCTTTAACCGAGTAGAACTTCACATCCAGAACCTGACAGCATATACGTAAAGTTTGGCCTGGTGGAAATTCTGCGTGTTTGAGTTTTGCTCAAACCACCTCTCCCGGGCTTTCTATTGTGTTAACAATGCTAAGCATGATGTAATTAACAATATATACCAAATAAGTAAAAATGTACAAAAAGCTACTCTTGTGGTTGAAGACAGGGACAATATTATGGTTGTTTTGGCCAGGCCTTTAGCACGTGTGAAAGATCTCCTGCCACCATGTCATTTTAAGTTGCCTTGCATGCTTGATGTCGACTGCGGTGCAGTTTTGCGCATGCGCGGCGAACGTCTTGCGCCTTTTGTGTCTGATAGAGTGCTAAATGCAGCTTTGCGGCCGTAACTTCGCTATGCCTTGAACAATGAAAACTCGACAGCATAGTCTTGTGCGGGAGAATTAACAGTAACAGGGGAGCAAAATAAGAAAGGTAGCTGCACAGCAACGTCTGATTTTGCAGAGCCATCTTTCTGTCGCGTGCGTCGTTTCTACGCTGCTCGCTGAACACGGCAAGGGCCCAGCAGTTAATCCAGAGCTCGGATCATCTTTGACCCGCTTCGCTGGCACATCTGTGCGCGTCATATTAAAGTCTCCGGCAGATATAAATCCCGAGCACAGGAAGCAGGCCATTATAGCATCAGCAATCACCTCCAGGTTTGCCAAAGAGTGCCATTGTTCCACCCCTGTCAAAGAGGAAAGATGGATGGAAAGTGCAATAATGGAAATTCCTCCAGGGGTATAGAGTTCATTACTTTGACAAACCAGATTTTAAAAGAGTACTTTAAAAAGCCCTGACATGTAATCAGGAGACCTTTACACAATGGCAGATTGCGCCTGCCTTTGAGCTGTCTTTTGTTTGCACCCGATTGTAGGCAAATGTAAGAGGGGAGAAGCCGCCAGATTGGCTGCCTCTAAGTCGCCTGCAGGAAAATAATTTCATAAAAATGAACTTGTCCCCTTGGACGCATTCATTTTATTCATGTAGCCCTTATTCACACACAGTGTTTCCCAGTGGGGTTTTACCATTATAAAACGCTTCTGTGAATTGGGCCATTAGTGTCTTAGACGAGGGTGGCCAGACGTCCAGGTATTTCCGGAACTGTCCCAGAATTGAGTGATCTGTCGCCCTTCTCATGAGTGTATTTGATTTGAAACCGCTGTCGTCCCAGTTTTTGGTAGAGGGTTTTCAATAGCTGCGACCAGAAGGTAGGAATGCACAAGGAATGCACAATCTCGCACAGAAGGAATGCTGCATTTAACAAATCAAGATGGAGGTATTTTGTGATAGAATTAATAAATATTGTAATTAATTTAACAGTAACACTTAAAGGTAAGCCATCTCTTGTGCTCCCATTCATGTGTTTCTCATAGATGCCTACATTATCCATTCCATTCATGAGACTTTAGCCCAGTCCTGGTTTTCACTTTCCATTCTGGGACTTGTAGTCCTGGATTTGTAATGGGGTAATCCCAGTGGCAGATTTAAAGTAAAGGGCCCCGTGGCCAAAAATGACAGAGGGCCCCAAGTGGGCGGGTCATGGAGGCGGAGCCTAGAGCATTCAAAGTTTGCAAAGGTTAACTTTTAGCGCAAACACATCACAATTCTAAGCATAGTGCCTCCTGCTGTTTACCATTTCACTTCAAAATGCACTTCACGTCTTTGTTCAGCGCCAAGTGGAGGTCTGGCATGTAGGAATCCTCAAATTTATTGGTGCCTCGTGAAAAATAAGTTTGTATTTTACGGCTCAAATGTATATATCAGGGAAAAACGCTGTGGCAAACCTGAATAGGTGTGACTTTACACTTTACTGCACATCGTACCAATTATTTATATTACACTTCCAGCTCTGAATGTGGCGTCTGTGACGTGTCAGTCAGAGAGACTGGGAAGGGAAGGTCCAGGGCACAGGGGCCTGATCGCCATTTGTCTGCCTGGTGACTGTTAAATCCGCCTCTGGGTAATCCAGAACTATAAATCCCAGAATGCAAAGTTAAAACCAGGACGGGCTTAGCCTCTAACAAAATAGAATGCATGATGTTGGCATGTATGGATCCTATGGGTGGCGCAGTGCTGCAGATTAAGCGATCGCTGTGCGAGTCCGGGCCAAGAACAATACCTTATATTACATAACAGGCGTATTTGTAAAGCGCACGTTCACCCCCAAAGGGGCATCTTGGCGCTAATAACAGATGTTTATTGTTACCCAACTTAATGGTACTCATTTTATCAACCTCGGAAGGATGAAGGGCTGAGTGGACCTTCCGGGATTCGAACCTGTGAACCTTCATTTAGTGGTCTAATCCGTTTGAACTTTGGATCCACCAGCGCAGCTGTTGGATAGCCCGTAGCAGTATAAGACTAGAACGAATGCATTCGAGATCCAGAGTTGGTGAAAGTAGGTGTCAAGCACAACTGATGTGCAGTTGATTCCACACCATCCCCCACCATAACCTCTGGGATACCAGCCCTCAATAAAAAATCTCCCCGTTCAATATTACCTACCTCCAGTGTACCCATACAATCGCCCTCGGGAGGGTGAAAGGCTGAGCCAGGCTTAACAGTTCAGAAGGGCTGTCCATTACATGGAAAGATTCGGGCAAGGGCCAGATCACCCAGCAGGTGAACTGTTGGCCTCAAGTAGAGTTACACTTTAAAGAAATCAGCATGTTAACCTCGCATATTATCATCCAACTCAATGTTACTCCTTTTTATTGCCTTTTGAAAGTCGAGATGCTCAAGCATTTCGGAAAGATCAGACCCTCATGAAATCTCCATATTTGAGGCAATCCCCCTCAATGCTGCACGCGTAATTACCCTCAAATGGACAAAGGACTTGGTGAGATCCTGGCTGCCCCATCCCCAACAGCCTGTCATTAGTACTTATCTGTAAAGACATTTATCCTTTCATGGCACACATTTCATCACTCTCAGAGTAATTCAATATTGAGTGAGGCCCACATGACACGCGACAGACTGTGCTCCCCAGGTCCGCTTTTTAATGTACCAGCCTGCTGCAAAATCCACACATACCAATATCATTCAGAATTGCCCCTTCGCCTGGGTTCAGCCCTATTTCTCACCTCTCCACCTTTTTTACCCATGTGCTTCGGTACCATTATTATAATTGGTTGTTTATAACGCACTTACTACTCAGAGGTTTCTAATCGCGGACTGGGGGATTTAACCTGTGTTGCTCTGCGTCATCTTGCTTCCAAGGAGAGCACGTTGCCCCTGAGCTATCCTCTCCTGCTGCCCCTTTGCTTTCGATCTGACCTTTCTCTAAATGTACCCCTCCTCTGACTTCAGCTGCCTCTCTGTGTTGACAGAGAAAATGTTATTTAATGTACAAAAGCCTAAGTTGTTGCCTTGGCCTATGCTTGTTACACACAGAAATAGTCTTGTGTATTGGTATCACACATAGGTTTAAAAAAATCTATGTGCATGTGGGTAGTTTTAAATGTAGATTTAATTGGTGTGAATGTGCAAATCCCCAAAAATAAAAGCGATAATGAGAACAAGTCCTTTTAAACCAAAAATGCATTTTTTTAAAAAAACAATATAGCGCAAGAACAAGTGTGAGGATTAAAGGAGTCATCATAGATAATGTTTTGTTATTTATATAGCGCTTTCGCCAAAGCGCTGTCCAGAGCACATATAATCATCACCCAAAGTTGGTAATCATTTATCGACCTCGGAAAGATGAAAGGAAGAGTTGATCTTGTCAGGATTCCAACCAATGACCTGCAGATCATGCTCAGATCGCAGCAGCGAGCGCTCAACCCGCTAAGCTATCTAGATTGTTTAGAAACTTGGGGCAACCAGGGGGCACAGAGGCTGAACCCCATTAAAATACCAGAACAGTTTTTTTCTCGGACCAAGGATTGACTTAACCTTCCACAAGTGGTGTGCTCAGCAGGCGCAGGAGACTTGCAGAGAGTTTGCTCTCTTCCCCGGGGTGGACCTACACCCATGAGTTGGTCATCCTCGCTTCAAAAATAGCAATACGAAGCAGGACCCCAGTAATCCCAGGAGACTACACCCGCTTCAGCGACACCAGTCATGGAGGACACCCAATCTATGAGAAGGGATATGTCAGCACAGCTAGAAGAAATAAAGGGCTTCAGAGCAGCAAAAAGCTTGATGGGCTTGATGAGTAAGCAGACAATATGGACGACAGAATCCAGGGACTTGAGGCAAACTAATCCTCGATCGACATATTGGAGACTGAAAGGGATATGAGAATCTCAGAATTGGAAGGGAGGGAAGAGCAGTGTGCCTTGAAAATGGATGACTTTGAAAACCGAGAACACCGAAATAACCTGAGGTTTTTTTGGTTTTCCAGAAAGAGATGGAGAAACGCAAGGCAATATAATTAAATCCATAAACAACATAATTAGAAAGGTCTTCAATGATGATAATACCACAGAGCCTACCATCAATAGAGTGCACAGAGCAGGAGGGGGAGCCCGTGGACAGTGGTATCAGCTTCCCCCCTCAATCTTGAGTGGACGAGGCGATCGTTGGCTGCTCTTGGAAGGGAACCAGTGAACATTCCAAACATTAGGAGATGAGCAAGTATTCACCAGTCTTTGAAGTGCTGTAGAGCTTCTTAAGCCTCACATGAAAGATCTGTTCTACTGTCTGTACTGTTTCTCCTATGTGCATAGAGATTGGGTACTGTGTTAATTGTATAGGAGGGGGGCTTATTGAAGGGGGCTCAGAGGTGACAGAGTGAGAATAGAAAGCCCATGGGTGGGGTAAGGAGTCCACATGCCAGGGGGGGCGTGGTAGGAGAGTTGGGGGTTGGGTTGGTAACATGCAGGATCACACATTAAATATTTCAGTCAAGGCCTTTCTACAGAGGGTTGGGATACTAAAAGACAGAAATGTTAGGTTTAAGACATCAGTTCACATACTAGACAGCACTAAGAAGAGGAGGAACAATGACTTGATCACAGCCCTAAATGGCTAATGTGGTTTATACAATGGCACTGGGTTCACTGAATGTTAGAGGATTAAACTCCCTGAATAGGAGAACTTTAACAATACATGAATGTACCTAAATGAAGTTAGACATCATGTGTCTGCAGGAGGCCCACTGGCAGAGGGGAAAAGAACCAGCCTTGAGAGCCAGGTCGATAGATAAGGGTTTTCATGCTTACAATCTATCCAAAAAGAAAGGGATAGATTGGGACGGAAACAGCTCTCCTAGATCTAAAAAACCAAATGGATGAAGCTAAAGACAAGGGCAAGTTGGCCATCCTGCTCTTGTTGGATCTGTCCGCAGCCTTCGACTTAGTCGACCACAAAATCCTCACCGAACACCTCTCCTCGGCTGCTGCATTCTTCACCAATTGGATTCGGTCCTTCCTATCGGACAGAACAACCAGGGTCTTCTTCCCGACTGGTGGTGCTGCCGCTGACACTATCCCAATCCAATGCAGAGTCCCCCAAGGCTCATGTATCTCCCCCGCACTTTACAACATCTTCACCAAGCTCCTCTTCGACCGTCTTGACAACCAGGGTGTCACCTACACTAATTATGCAGATGATACCCAGGTCCTCATTGACATCACAGGGAGGTATGACGAGGATGCTGCTAAACTAAACAAGATCTACTAGAGATCCAAGCATGGATGGCCACCGATAGCCTCTGTTTAAACGATGATAAGACGGAACTGCTTATTGTCGGATCACAGAATCGCCTCAACAAACTGGACTCAAGATACCAGTCCTTCTCCATTGATGGCAACATCATAAAAGTGTTGGCAGAAGTCAAAACATTGGGGGTATACCTTGACTCTACACTTTCTCTAGAAAAGCAAATTAACGCCACCATCTCAGCTACAGCCTATACCAACAAACTCATAAATGCTTCAAAACCATTCCTATCCACCAACAGCCGCCTTACACTGGCAAGAGCCCTCATACTGTCCAAATTGGACTATTGCAACAACCTATTCCTGGGCTCCACTAATAACAACCTGAACAGACTACAAATAATCTAAAATAATGCTCTCTGTTGCGTTCTCAATCTTCCACGCAAGGCACACATCACCACACTCAGAAAGGAATCCCACTGGCTCCCCATCTGTGATAAAATTAAATTGCGGACGTTGGTCATTACTCACAAATGCCTATACCAGACTGCCCCACGCTACCTCTCAGCCAAATTCACGCGACAGAATTCCACCAGACCTACCAGATCACCTTACCTTCACCAACTCAATATACCAAAGTTTAACCTGAAAACAGCTGGGGGAACTAGCTTCCCTGTACAGGCAGCCAAACAGTGGAATGCACTGCCCACGGCTATAAGAGCTGACACCTCATTCTGGTCATTTAGAGCCAAAGTCAAGGATCTGCTTAGCTCCCAACAATAATTAGACTAAGGCTCTTAGACTTTCCAAACGGATCCAATATCGCACTTATGCTTCTGAAACTATTCTATTTTCCGCTTGATCAATTGAATGTATGTTATGCGTACTGCAAACCTAATTGTAACCGCCCTATCATAATATACTATGCTTCTCCCAGGACCACTCTGTAATCAGGTCCTTCGAACCACACTGGAATGTACCATTCTCACCTACTTGGATGTGCAACATTCTGTGACACTGCTGTACTTAAGAAGTAGCACCCAGCTACCTGAGGGTTCGGCAGCGCTTTACAAATAAACAAACTAAACTAAACTGAAGGGGTGACAGTATTGGTGGCTAGCAAACTAAGTTTTGTCCTGAAGGCGCAATCAAAAGATCCCGGTGGTCGATTCGTGATGGTGAAGGGTGCAGTGAGAGGCAATATGGTTACCTTGGTCTCATTGTACTGTCTGAATGAAGGGCAAGATCAATTTTGGGATTCAATGAAGCGTAAGATTCAATCGTTTTTAGAAGGTTCTTTGATTATAGGAGGTGATTTTAATATGGTCCTGGACCCTGACTTAGACAGAAAAAGAGCAGATCCACATGGAACGTCCTGTACGCAGTACAAGAAAGCTCTCTGTTTTCAACAGACCAATGCAGAGTTGGGGGTGGTGGACTCATTTACCCAGGTGCGTTGTTGGGACCCCCCATTTACCTACTACTCGAAAGTGCACAATACATTCTGGAGAATAGACTACCTCCTGATTGAAAGCCCATTAAAAAACAGAGTGCTGGAATCAACCACGGTGTTCACACCGTGGTCAGACCACAACATGGGGAAAATCAGAATAGGGCAATAGTCATCAGGTAAACACAATACTAGATGATCCGGTAACTACCTGTTGTTAAAAGATAAGGAGCTAGCACAAACACTGTTGAAGTCAATTAGAGAATTCTTTCATTTTAATGACAATGGTGAAGTGGGAATTCCGGGAATATGGGAGGCATTTAAGGCGAGGCAATAGGAATGGGAGCAAAAAAAAAGAGAGAATGGGCATCGCAAGATTTGACCCATAGGGGAAAAATAGAAAAACTGCAACCAGGGGGGAAATTTAAGTCCCAAATGCTGCCAGGTGATTGGGAAAAACCCCAGAAATACAGAGACAAATTGAAAGCCCTTTTGATGTATCAAACGGAACGTAAATTGGCATTCCTCAAACAGAAATACATGGAGAAGGGGGAATGAGATGATAAAATCCTAGCCTGGAGGTTAAGGGAGCAAAGAAATGCCAGAAAGGTAGCCACAATACAACCAGCAAGAAGAGACAAACTCCTTGATGATGCTCAGATAGCAGAGTCATTTCGCAAATATTTATGAAACCCTTTATAGGGCCGACCACAATGAGTAGGGATTCCTTATTGACCAGTTCCTGAATGCTCTCCCCATCCTGTGTCTGACACCAGATAAAGTGACTGCATTAGAAGCCCCTATTACCGAGGAGGAAATAATTGATACCATTAGTAGTATGAAGGGGGGCATAGCGCCAGGGGAAGATGGCTTCATGGTCCAATTCTTTAAAATGTTCCGCTCCACTTTACCCCCTTTCATTACTAAATTGTTTAATAATGCGCTGGAAATTGTCATGCTCTCGAGATCCATGCTCTCAGCCCTAATAGTAGTCATCCCGAAGGAAGAAAAAGACCCATTCGAATGCCAATCATATTGCCCCATCTCCTTACTGTACACGGACATGAAGATCATGGCAAAAGAGTTAGCCAATAGTCTCCATCGCTTAATGTCCTCTTTATCCATGGGGACCAGATAGGGTTTATATAATAAAAATTATCAACTTAATACATGAGGCACAAAATAAGGGAATGAGGGTTTACTTGGTTTCAATAGACCAGCCTTTGACTGAGTAGAGTGGTGCTACATGGGAAAGGTCCTGCAAAAGATGGGGTTTAGTAGTAACTTTAGGCAATGGATCTTAGCCCTCTATAATGATCCGGTGGCTAGGGGGCAGTGAACTGCACTATATAAGCCCCTTTCGACTTGTCGAGAGGAACTAGGCAAGGTTGTCCCAGTTCTCCCTTGATATATGCCCTTACGATGGAGCAGGAATTGAGTGTGGGGTCCTTGATTTTAAACTTTCTCTGTTTGCAGACACCCTATGTTACTTAACAAAGATAGAAAAATCCCTGCCTGAACTTCTCACTGAAATAAGAACGTTTGGTCGTTTCTCAGGCTTGAAAATAAACTTCCCCAAATCAAACATAATGCCCATTGGAGCCAATGACTCATCAACTAGAGGTAAGAGAACTATCTGTTTGATGAGAATCGAGAACACAGCTACTCCGTACTTGGGAATACAAATTCCCAGGAACCTCTCAATGCTGGTAGAGTGTCATTCTACTCCCATGTTGGAGAGGATTAGAATAGACCTAATATGCTGGGCCCCTTAATACTTTCATGGTTTGGGCGACTGACTGGTGACAGTTAAGATTAATTTTCTTCCACGGTTGTTATATTTGTTTACTGCTCTTCCAACTCCTCTCCGGAATCCTTCTTTGCCAAATTAAAGGTGATGGTAAATAAATGTATTTGGAAAAAGAAGAGGCTTAGAATTAAACTGGCTACTGCCTAGAGATTCTGGTGGCTTTGGCCTGTCTTACTTCTGGTTGTATTATAAAGCGGCCCAACTACGAGTCATGTTAGAGCACCTAAGGGATGAGTTAGGCACATACTAGACTTACATTGAAGAACTATATGCCCATCCAAACAAAGACAGAGACTTGTTGTGGTGCCCAACAAAAGCTTTCCCCGATAATATTAGGAGACACCCAACTCTTGCAGTTATGTGGAGTCATTGGAAAAAGGATAAATTCAATAAGCGCCTCTTATCCTGGCGATCTCTGCTAGTTTCTTGTGGGGGTCCCCGCTGGAGGTTGGTGGGCTGGGCTTTTGCCACTAACAAAAATGGTCCAACAAAGGGTTAGAAAGAGCTGGATATATGTTCATCGAGGACGATTTCATTGAATTCAATTCCCTGACTGAGTTTCTGGGAGCTGAATTGTTGAGTGTATTCGAGTACATGCGCCTCAAATGTATTATGTCTGACCCAAGATGGTACTCCAAGATTTCACGACCCCTTACACCCTTTGAGAAAGTCATTAACGAAGCCACCTCAAGAAAGGGAATACTTTCAAAACTATACAAAGTGATGGTCACGACGGAGCTAGAAGGGATTCAGAACTTTAAGCAATATTGGGCTGAACAAACAGTTTAGTTTAGTTTAGTTTAGTTTATTTATTTGTAGAGTGCGCTTAACCCTAAAGGTATCTAGGTGCTTTATGCTTGAATACATAGTTACAGAGTTACAATACAGACAGTTACAGATACGCAGTTGCATAGTAATTGACAAATCAAGTCTGAAGAAAAGTTACATGATAGTCTTTGAACGATTAGTACAGAGTGGACTGGAGAGTAGGTTCGTTTTGCTAAGCTAAGAGCCAGGTTTTAACACTGTTTCTGAAAGACCAGAAGGATGGTTCTGCTCTGAGAGTGTTAGGCAGGGTGTTCCATAGCTTGGCAGCTAGGACAGGGAAGCTAGATCCACCTGCTTTTTGTAATTTGTATATTGGAATGTTAAGGCGATATAAATAATTGGATCTGTTGGGTCTGGTGGATTGGCTCCTGGTAAATTTAGCAGAAAGGTATTTTGGGGCTGTGTTGGACAAGCATTTATGAGTGATTACTATAGTTCGCAGGGAGATTCTGTCTCGCAATGGAAGCCTTTATGTGTCTTGCCTAATTACTGAGACATAACTGGATCTGGGATACTTAAGGCAGATCAGAGCATGTTATTCCGCAGCACTTGAAGTTTGTTTAGATTACGTTCATTGGTGCCTAGATATAGAGTATTGCAATAATCAAGCTTGAATAAGATCAGAGCTATAGCAAGCATGATGCAGCTATTGGTGGAAAGGTACAGTTTGCATGCATGATTCAACTTTGTAGTGTACGCTGTTGATGAGGAGGTTGTGTTAATTTGCCTAGAGCAAGAGAGGGTGGAGTCTACGTAATAAAGTAGTGTTTTCACCTCGCCAGAGACCTTGATGCAGTTCCCATCGATGTTGAATGATTTGTAGAGCGCGTCTAACTTGTTTAGACGTGATTGAGAGCCTATGATGAGAAGCTGTGTCTTGTCATTGTTAAAGCACAGGCCGTGTGTTGCCATCCGAGCCTGGATCTGGAGATAGATATTGTTTCATATTTTTGCGTCCTTGTCATAGCAACCTGTCAAAGTGATGAGGACTTGGGTGTCATACGCATAGTTAGTGTAGGTGACACCCAGGCCATCGAGGTGGGACATTTCAGAAGTCACCTGGCGTAAGATATGTATACTAATGTTGTCTGGTAATCTTTATACCTCTGCGATGGAGCACAATTTCAAATTATTGCACTGCTGGCATCTACCTCCCCTGAAACTTTCCAAGGTGTTCTTGGGATCTTTCCCACTCTGCTCCAGACACCGTGGTCAGACTGGTTCATGGTACCACACATGGTGGTCGTGCTCAAAGGTAAAAGTTTACTGGTCTGAAGTCCTCAGCTGGATCAAAGACACAGTGGGAATATCCCCCGACCTGGAAGCTTTACAAGTACTCTTGGGCATCCCGGATGAGGATAGTAATGATCTAAGATTCCCAAAAATTAGTGAAGCGATGCTGAAAGCGGGGAGGGTGGACTTAGCCCAGAAATTGAAAGGCAATTCCATACCTTCATAAAATGACTGGATGGACAAACTCTGGGACATATTCACGTATGAAAAATTGTCAGCTGTGGTTAATGATTGTGTGGAATCATTTCATGTTGATTGGGGAATTTTTATTTTAAAATGGGGAAGTGACAGACTGAAACACTGACCTCTGACACAATCCCCTCTATGATGTGTAAGGCTTGACCCTAGACCAGGCCATCCTTTGCAGGGAGAGTATAGAGGTATCCAGTGAACTGGTGTCGCCATTAATTTTCATTCTTCTGTCTAATGTAACTAATACACTGTCCTGACTGGTAGAATGGTCATTGTGTATAACTCACTGGGTGTGGGGAGGGATGTGGGGTTTGTTCAAGGAAGTTTGGCAATGTTTGTGCTTTAATTCAGTAAGATGTTTTTTCCTAAAGTAAATGTCAATAAACATCTATGTTAAAAATAAACGTGTTTTTGGTGGTTTTAATGTAATAGGTTTGTTCCCTACTAGTCACTTAGCAATGTTTTGTCACTTTCACTGCCGGGATTTCAATGCCTCCCCACGGAAATTAGGAAACATACACATATATAGCTGACCTTTCCCCCAAGTCTATAATTGTTGGCACAGTCTCAATATCATGAAACGCTTTTCCATCTCTTACAACCCACTTCTCCATGAACTCAAATCCTTTTCACCCCCACAGTCTGGCTACCACCCCGGGCAGGATCCCAATTTGCTCTGAGACTACTACAGCTGTGATTGGGTGCATTAAAATAGCCTTTTAACATAACATAGCATATGCAGTGAACCTTTTCTCAACCTTTACCATCACCTCTGTTGCGCTTCTCTCACAGAGCAAGGTCTGGCTACCTCTGGAGGCGGCACAGTACGCCACTCTCTGGACAAGTCTCGGTGCTGTTAGACTACTACGGTTGAGACTGGCACAGTATAAAATATATGTTAAAGGATTGCATACCGTGGACTGTTGCCACCTAGGCAGTCTCTTGGTGCTCTGGCGGATCTGTAATACACGGTGAGAGGTGGGTATGTACGTAACACCTCTTTAAATATAAGAAGTGAATTTATATGAATGTCTTCCCACTGCCATTAACTTTGTCTGTCCTCCCCTTCCCTCTGTTTCAGTGCTTTGAGAGAGCTTAAGATCCTTTAGAGGACATGCAAGTAAACAGCATAACAGTATGAGCTTCCGTTCCCTGTTTATATGAATGTCTTCCCACTGCACCCCTCAGCTTGTCGAACCTGCCGAACTCTGCAATTTGACCGTTAGACAGCCCCACCTTAGTAGTGGTAATTAACAGAAATACATAGTCATCAGGATCCCTAACAATCGCTTGAGAGGACTCACAATGAAGAATATTTGGGGAGGCTCTCATACTATGACAAAATATAAGTAAACCTGGGTACGACAATAGTGACCCCTATTAATGTTTCATAATTTTTCCAACTCCTTTCTTTTCCAAGTGCTTCTCCATTGACTATCCTTCCCTTCTCACTAAGTCGGGCAGGAAGAAGTTCAAAAAGGATATCCTGGTCTTCCTATCGACGACACTCAATGCTTCGTCCAGACAGACCCTCACCAACATCCTCTTTGTCGTTCCTTCACAAGATCTATGGACTCTTCATATGATTTCTGTGCTCTGTCCTATCTCCTCCTCTCCCATTAATGGTGGCACTCACTGGAAAGTTCTCATGGCTTCCTTCGACTCCTCTAAAGTCATAATTAATGTCTACCTCAATGGCACTGTCATGGTCCAGGGCCCTCAGGCCAATCTCCTCCTCTTTCATAGGCGCTTCCCTCACCTCATCAATTTCCTCTCGTCTCCTGCTGTCCCCTTCTCTCCCCCCTCGGCTACCTTGCCCTCTCTCTCCCCCTCCTCCTCTGCCCCATCTCAGGCTCCTTCTTCCCCTCCGCAGGGCGTTCCTCTGATCTGTACCCCCCCAGAAGGTCTTTAAGGCTGGTAACCTTCTTCATCGTGCCACTCTCAACTCTTGCTCTGCTGTCAAACACACCTCTGACATCTGCCACCTCCTTGAAGAATTAGACCTTGATGTCCTGGAGACATGGTTCACGGCCAGCTCTGTCACAAGCATTGACACTCTCCTTCCCGATGGCTACAGATCCTCTCCACACCCAGATCCTCCCAGTCAAGTGGGGGAGGAGGGAGTAGCCCTGTTCATCCCTGAATGGATTCCTGCCTCTATCATTCCCACTCAGACCTACTCCTCTTTTGAATGCCTCGTCTGTAGGCCCTAACTCTCTCCTAGCCATTCTCTTAAAGTGGCTACGATCTACCGGCCTCCTGGTCAAATCACCTAATTTCTTTCTGAGTGGGCGGACCACTCCTCTTCCCTCCTGGTCTCTACGACTCAACTTCTCCTCAGTGACCTCAATATCCATCTAGACTCCTTGTTCCTCCTCCTTACTCTTCCATGATCTCTGCGACTCCCTTTCCCTGTCCATTCTCCCCTCAGGCCCGACTCACTCTGCAGGGCACACACTCGAAGTCTTGATCTCCTCTGACTTCCTCCTCTTCATCCCCCTGCCCACTCCTCTCTCCTGGAATGATCATTCCCACCTCTCCTCTCATCTCTCTGTCTCCCCGAGGCCAAGCCTACCCCAACATTGGCACCTACCTTCTCCGACATCCGGCCCATTAAGCATGTGTCAGTTGAGGCTTTTGCTGCCACCTTCTCTCCCCCACCAACACCTCTGGCTGACTCACATCCTGACACAGCCCTGTCTCTGCTCTACTCTTCTATTTCTGATACTCTTGATGCTCTTGGCCCTGTCATGAGGCTCCGTTTGAAGTCCAAAGCCAAGTGCAATTCCTGGTATGTCTCTGACCTAGCTACACTTGAACGTAAGTGTAAGGCGGCTGAGAGGAAATGGAGGGCTTCTTGTTCATCCTCTGCCAAACTGGCCTGTCGCCTGCTCCAAAGGCAATACCGACTCTCTGTCATCACCAAGAAGAGAGGTCACATTCAAGCCTGTGTCTCTGCGGCATCTAACAACTCAGTCGAACTCTTCTAAATCTTCAAGGAGCTGTCCAACCCTGCTGCAGTCTCTATCCCTCCTGTTGCCTCCCAGGCTCTTTGCAATGCCCTTGCCTCTCACTTTATCTCTAAAAACCAGGATATCCTGTCCACCATCTCCTCCTCTACCCTTCCTCACCCCTCTCCATCTGTGCATACTGACCCTCCTTCAGCCACCCCACCTGCTTTCTCATCCTTTCCTCTTTTCTCTCCTGATGGGGTCACTAGACAAGTCCAATCTTTGAAAGCCTTCTCAAAACAGGTTAATTCCTGTTCCTATAAAACCATTAAGGACCATGTTGATACCCTCGCTACGACCCTTGCCGATTTCTGCAACCACTCCTTTGCCTCAGAATCCTTCCCCTCCCCTCTGAAGCACTCCCTTATTCATCCTCTTCTCAAAAAACCCACAGCTGATCCTTCTTGTCCGGCTAATTATCGCCTAATTTCCATTACTTCCTTTCTGGGCAAACACCTGGAAAAGCTGGCCATCTCTCAGCTTAACCTTCATTCCGATTCTGTTGGCGGTCTCCACAACCACCAGTCTGGCTTCTGAGCTGCCAGAAGCACAGAAACTGCTCTCCTGAACATCCGTGAAGATCTGCTCTCCAACCTTGACTCCAACATTCCCTCTGTCCTCATCCTACTCAATCTCTCTTCTGCCTTCAACACGGTCAACCACACCATCCTGCTCAACCGTCTCCGTGATAACCTGGGTATGACCGATCAGGCTCTGACCTGGCTCACCTCTTTCCTCTCGGATTGACCCTCCCAGGTCTGACTTGGGTCCTTCCTATCATCTATCTCCCTTCATACCTGTGGTGTTCCCCAGGGGTCTAACCTCTTGCCCTGGCTTTTCAACCAATACCTGCCAACTCTCGCCCACTGCATTGCCATTTTCTGCCCCAAATTCCAGTGCTATGCTGATGACACTCAACTCATTTTCAGGCTGCCCTCGGCCATGTCCTCTCTTTCTCTCATTTCTGATGACCTAACTGCCATTCAGGATTGGTGTGCCACCAACGATCTTTCTCTGACTGCCAGTAAGACAGAGATTCTACTCATTGCACACCTTCACACTCCTTGCCCCCCTGTTACACCGTGGCGACACTGGTCTCTTTGGCAGCGCCGCCGTGTGTACGGAGCAATACGATCCAATACGTCCAAGATTGCCGCGGATGTCCGTGCTGTTGTTACAGACAACGGTATAGACGTTGCACGCTCCCCAGAGACACGGATGGCTGTTCACGTGATCACATATAGGGAAGGAAGTACTGCTACCTGCCGCGTCGCTACTGCTGATTTCGGTGCTCCGTAAATTCGCTGCTAGGTTATTCCTCGCTTACCTTGTGAATTTCTTGCTCTCCCTAACTGCTACCTATTGACTCTCTTCCATTCAGACTCTCCTCTCCTTTCTCATCTCGGCCCCATTCCGGGTCTGGTTTTTCACCGGCAAGTTATCGCTCCCAACATCCATTCAGGCTGTCTTCACTTTCTGCTTTCCCATCCAAAGTAAGTTAGCGTGTTTTCCCAAACACCCGTTTTCCGCGTTACTTGTTCCCATTGGCTGAAGTTTAACCTCTTTTTCTATAAGGGAGGGCTTATGTTACTGTTCTCGGACTACAATATTGGAAACTGGTATCCCCGGTCACCTTACTGTTCTTTGTAACCTCAGCATAATCCTACAGTAAGTTCCAGCCTGTTACCTCTCCTGAGTCTTTCAGCCTGTCCTTCACAATTGAATACTTATCTGTCTGTTCTGCTCCTGTAGAGAGTCCATTTCCATTGCGAGTTGTCAGCTACACCGAAGACCTCTACTACCTCAAGACCTCTTCAGCTGTGAGCGACATCGTCCAGGGTTTTCTTCCCCAGAGGGTTTCCCTGAGGGTTTTGCTCCTTCCCACACTGGTTCTATAGTGTTCCCGGTGTGGGGGGAGTAGGGCTGTCTGGGGGTACTTTCATTTCAGCATTTGTATCCTCCAAGGGAAGTCGCTGTTAAATCAGGTTAGTGATACTTTCAAGATTGAATGTTGTCAAAGAAGTTACCATCTAACAGATAGCGACGCCATAGAATTAGGAACTATACTTGAGCTTTCAGCCTTCCCATGGAGCAACAAATGCAGCAGCTTATGGCTGCGATGCAAGCCATGTCCCTCGAGGTACAGTCTCTTAAGCAAGATAATGCCCAACTTAAGCAACAGGTTGCTAGAGCTTTCTCTGAGTCACCTCCAGCCACTTTACAAATGGGCAAATTTGATGGGGATCCTCACAAGTTGAAGGAATTTCTGGATAGCTGTACCGTCCAGTTTACCTTCAAGTCTCTGTTTTTTCCCACTGATAAGGACAAGGTGGGGTTCTTAATATCCCATTTAGCCGGGCCTGCATTAGCCTGGGCTACCCCGTTGGTCACTTCCGGTAATGCCATTCTTGATTCTTATCTAGCCTTTACTAATAGTCTAAAGTCCATGTTTAGTCGACAAGAGGTCGCTGTTACCACTCAGGAAAAACTACTTGATTTGAGACAGGGCTCTAAAGACCTTATGTCCTACATCACTCAGTTTAAACAATTATCCGCCGAGACGGGTTGGTCTGATGATGGTCTTCTCACACTTTTCCGACGAGGACTGTCTGAAGATCTTAAAGATGAGATTGCCAAAGTTCCTCGCCCAGCCAACCTGGCAGATATGATTACTCTCACAATGCAGATAGACTACCGTCTGCACGAACGCTCCCATGAGAAAAGGAAGGGAAAGAGTGTTCGGTCAATACAAGAATACCATCCTCCCGCTAACAAGCCCTCATCAGGGGATGAACCGATGCAAATCGGATCGGTTCGAGCCCCCTCTCTAGTATTGAGAGAGAAAGACAAAAGACCCTTGGCCTATGTATGTATTGTGGATCGTCTTCACACATTTTACGCGATTGTCCCATAGTTCCACCTCGCCGGGCACCAGTCTCGGTGCCGGGAAACACCAGGGTCCTGCCATAGGGGGGAAAATGGCAGGATTACAGACACAGAGTTCCCCACACAGGTTCGGATTATCTTTAGAACCACCTTCCGATAACCAGACAATGGTAGTTCTCTCCCTAACCATAGTGTTACCAGATGTAACATTAAGGGGCATACCGGCATTAGTTGATTGCGGGGCAGCTGGGAACTTTTTGGATGATCGATGGGCTGCAGATAGAGGGATCGCTAGAGAGACCAAATCTTTGGCCACATCTATTCAAGGGGTAGATGGTAATCCCTTAAGCTCTGGACCCATACGAGAACAGACTAGACCAGTCACCTGCATGATCGCTTCCCACAGAGAATCTATGGTGTTCGATCTGATCAAGATCGCCCATTTCCCGGTCATATTAGGTCTTCCTGGGCTGCGGGTCCATAACCCATACATTAATTGGACAGCTGGTACATTATTTTTAGGCTCGGAACATTGTGTGAATAATTGCCTTTCTCATGATACTGTTGGAGTTCAGGTCCCTTTGGAGATAGTTAGCCCTCTCTCGGCACCGCTGGTCAGTCAGCTCGGACTTATCCCAGAATGCCATCAATCTTACCACACAGTGTTTGCAGCACCCGAATATCCAACGCTACCACCCCATCGGAGAGACGACTGCCATATAGACCTATTACCTGACACTCCTCTCCCTTTCGGACGCATGTATGTACTATCTCAGCGAGAAAAGAAGGCCCTCAAAGAATATCTACATGCAAACATTCAGAATGGACTCATAACAGAATCCAAATCCCCGGCAGGAGCCTCATTATTTTTTATTCCAAAGAAGGAATCTGAAGAACTCAGGCCCTGCATCGATTATCGGGGCCTTAATAAGATCACTGTGCCCGATAAATATCCGATGCCGTTAATAACTGATATACTAGAAGCAGTTCAGGGGGCTTCTGTCTACACAAAACTGGATCTCAGAGGTGCGTACCATTTGATACGGATAGCTCCGGGAGACGAGTGGAAAACGGCCTTTCGGACACCGTTTGGCCATTATGAATATCGAGTGATGCCATTCGGTCTTGTCAACGCTCCCGCTGTATTCCAGCGTTTCATGGATCATTTGTTTGCTGACATCCTCCTCCATTTTGTTGTCATATATCTGGACGATATTCTGGTCTTTTCATCAAATAAGGAAGAACATATTCGACATGTCAACATAGTCTTAGAACGCTTACAATCCAACTTCTTATATTGCAAAGCCGAGAAGTGTGCCTTCCACCAAGATAGCGTTACCTATTTGGGATTTGTACTGTCTGCACAAGGAATCTCCATGGATCCTAAGAAGGTCTCTGCGGTATTGGAGTGGCCTTCTCCGATGAGTATAAAGGACATACAACGTTTTCTTGGTTTCGCGAACTTCTATCGGAAATGTATTCCCAATTTCTCAGAGATCATTCTTCCCATCACCAGACTACTAAAGAAGGGAGTTGTTTTTACATGGGACAAGCAAGCCCAAGAAGCCTTTGAAACCCTGAAAGGATTATTCACATCGGCTCCCGTATTGTCAACTCCAGATCAGTCTCGGCAATTCATAGTAGAAACGGACGCCTCTCATCACCCATTAGGGGCCGTTCTATTACAAAGTTCAGAAGAAAGGGAGGAAAGACCAGTGGCCTATTTATCCAAGACCTTTAATCCTTCGGAAATAAACTACTCAGTTCTGGAGAAGGAGCTTTTAGCTATAAAGAGAGCTTTTGAAGAATGGAGACACCGTCTCCTAGGCTCTCCCTTTCCGGTTCAGGTACGCACTGATCATCATAACCTCAAAGTTCTTCAGCAAGCCCAGACTACCAATAGCAGACAAGTAAGGTGGGCCCATTTCTTCCTACCATTCCGGATTGAATTCACGTTCTTACCGGGATGTCAAAATCTACGAGCAGACGCCTTGTCTCGAAAAGACACACCCATTCACAACTTTCGTTCGGAAAGGCTATTTCCAAAAGCTCAGTTCATCGCGGTACTTACAGAATTTCTTCTAAAGCTACCTCAAGACACAACTCAACACAGGCAATTATGTGAGTCTCGAAGCAACTCACCATCTCACAAAGGATCGAGGGTATTTCTTCTATGGGGAACAGGTCCTGGTTCCTACACCTTCCCTGCAAAAGGAAGTCCTACAGATGTGCCACGACTCCCGGGCAGCCGGGCATCGCGGCTATCAAACTACTCTTAATTTGACTAAGCGACATTTCTGGTGGCCCACCTTATGCTCTGATGTCAGGGACTACGTAGCAGCATGCACCGTATGTATACAATCCAAAACTCCTCGATCTCCACCATTCGGTTTACTGGCTCGCATGCCTATCCCGGAGAAACCCTGGCAGGTGATTTCCACAGATTTTATTGTGGATCTCCCCTCTTCTTCTAAATACACTACCATTATGGTCACTATTGACTATTTTACCAAACTGGCACATTTTACACCGTTAATCAAGATCCCAGGAGCTTCTCACATGGCCAAGCTGTTTATTACAGAGGTATTTTCTCGACATGGTCTACCAGACACCATAGTATCGGATCGAGGCCCTCAATATACCTCTCGTTTTTGGAAAGAAGTCTGTCACGCATTGGGAATCAAGAGGGCTCTTAGCTCGGGATACCACCCCCAGACCAACGGACAGACTGAATGCCTCAACCAAACTTTAGAGGGTTACTTGCGATGTTTTGTTTCAGCGGCTCAGGACAATTGGGTCGATCTACTTCCATTAGCGGAATTCCCTTACAACAACTCTATCCATTCTGCGTTGAGGACTAGCCCTTTCCACTGTTCATATGGATATCACCCTTCCTTTGTTCCTACGGTATCCCCTTCCTCCACCAGTTGCCCAGGGGTCGATGATCTTATATCAAACATACAGAAGGGCCATCAGATCGCTCGTTTATCCCTCCAAGCTGCACAAGACAGAGCCAAACGGTTTGCTGATCGTCATCGCCGTGTGATGCCGGAACTAAAGGTGGGAGATTCAGTTTGGCTAGCCTCACGGTTCCTCCCAAGGCACTTAACTCCATCTAAACTATCTCCGAAATTCTTTGGCCCTTTCAAGGTGAGAGAATTAATAGGAAATACAACGGTTCGTCTGACTTTGCCCCTATCATGGTTTCGTATACATCCAGTCTTTCATGTCTCTCAAATCAAGATGTCTGTAAAGGATCGTTTTCTACGTTCTAATAAGGCACATCCTCCCCCGGTGATGACAAACACCGGTCCAGAATATGAGGTGTTCAGTATCGTTGATTCCCGTTATTATAGGGGCCGCCTTCAATTTCTGATAGACTGGAAAGGCTACTCTCCTGCTGAGAGAACATGGGAACCTGCTTCGGGGGTTCACGCCCCTAGACTCATACAGCGATTTTTCCGGTTCCATCCTGGGAAGCCGGGTTCACCCCCTTTGAGGAGGGGGGCATACTGTTACACCGTGGCGACACTGGTCTCTTTGGCAGCGCCGCCGTGTGTACGGAGCGATAGGATCCAATACGTCCAAGATGGCCGCGGATGTCCGTGCCGTTGTTACAGACAACGGTATAGACGTTGCACGCTCCCCAGAGACACGGATGGCTGTTCACGTGATCACATATAGGGAAGGAAGTACTGCTACCCGCCGCGTCGCTACTGCTGATTTCGGCGCTCCGTAAGTTCGCTGCTAGGTTATTCCTCGCTTACCTTGTGAATTTCTTGCTCTCCCTAACTGCTACCTATTGACTCTCTTCCATTTAGACTCTCCTCTCCTTTCTCATCTCGGCCCCATTCCGGGTCTGGTTTTTCACCGGCAAGTTATCGCTCCCAACATCCATTCAGGCTGTCTTCACTTTCTGCTTTCTCATCCAAAGTAAGTTAGCGTGTTTTCCCAAACACCCGTTCCCCGCGTTACTTGTTCCCATTGGCTGAAGTTTACCCTCTTTTTCTATAAGGGAGGGCTTATGTTAATGTTCTCGGACTACAATATTGGAAACTGGTATCCCCGGTCACCTTACTGTTCTTTGTAACCTCAGCATAATCCTACAGTAAGTTCCAGCCTGTTACCTCTCCTGACTCTTTCAGCCTGTCCTTCACTATTGAATACTTATCTGTCTGTTCTGTTCCTGTAGAGAGTCCATCTCCATTACGAGTTGTCAGCTACACCGAAGACCTCTACTACCTCAAGACCTCTTCACCTGTGAGCAACATCGTCCAGGGTTTTCTTCCCCAGAGGGTTTCCCTGAGGGTTTTGCTCCTTCCCACACTGGTTCTGTAGTGTTCCCGGTGTGGGGGGAGTAGAGCTGTCTGGGGGTACTTTCATTTCAGCATTTGTATCCTCCAAGGGAAGTCGCTGTTAAATCAGGTTAGTGATACTTTCAAGATTGAATGTTGTCAAAGAAGTTACCATCTAAAACCCTCAATCTCTGGCCGGCCTCCCTTGGCCCTCCTCCTACCCCCACTTGCGAGGCTAAAAACCATGGGTCATCTTTGACTCTACACTTTCCTTCTCCGCCCACATCTCTGATGTCTCTCAAAGTCAAATTTCCTACTGCACCTCCTCAGAGGTACTCTGCCTTTCCTCTCCTTCCCCCGGAAACTTGTCTCTCAAGCTCTCGTTCTCTCTAGGTTGGACTATTGTAACAGCCTCTTTCTAAATCTACCTCCCTCTACTCTCTGCCCTCTACAATTAATCCATAACATGACTGTTGGCCTCAAGCCCTGGGAACGTATCTATCCAGCACTGAAATCTCTCCATTGGCTCCCAGTGGATGCAAGGATTCAATTCAAAACCCTCTGCATTGTCCACAAGGCTTTCTGCCACCTGGGTCCAAAATACCATCAGCTATCCCTCTGCAAATACCTCCCCTCTCGAGCTCTTTGCTCCTCTACCTCTAACTCCCTCAGGATCAGTCATTTCTCAAAGAAACGCGCTGGTGGAAGATCTCTGTCTTCGGTTGGGGCCTCCCCCTGGAATAGCCTCCCTACCACTCTGAAACTTGAGGAGAACCATCTCCGGAAGCACAACAAGACCTTCCCCTTGCTTCTGCCTTCGCCCCCCTCCCCCTGATAATCTGTTCTCACTCGGCACCATGCACCTGGCCTACCCTCTGTCTTCTGTGCCCACGTACCTTCTCACCCTGCCACCCTCCTGCACTGCCTCCGGGCCATCCCTTGCACTGGGGGCCTGTATCTGCACCCATACAGCCCCCCCCCTTTTTCTCATCAGACATACCCTGCTGCTGCCTTAAAGCCAGCACTTGCCACTTGCTGGCTGCACTACCACTGTTTGTTGCCTTATTAATTATTTATTTAGTATTATTTATCTGTTTTTTTCTCCTTTGATCTGCACTTTCCACGTCTCCTCCTCCCATGCACTTTTCCCCTCCCCAAACCCCATGCACTTGTGCGTTCTCAATGTCACTGGGCCTAGTAAGATCGTTGTTTTGTTCTCCTTTGTTCCCCTCCTCTCCCTTGTCACACTCTGAAACACTTGTCTACGAGCGCGATGTAAATAAAAGATCAATATCAATTAGGGATGTAACGGTATTACGGTATATCGTTAAAGATACCGTGAACCACTTAATTGAACAATAATAACCGTTGCATTGTTTATACCGGTATACCGTTCATACCGTTAAGTGTGCTTTTCAATCTGATTTGGAAAGGCTGCAGTAAGCAAGTTCTGTGCAGTCTTGGTCTTGCACTGTTGGATGTGCCGTCTGCCAAGTAGTTTCAGTTTGAGCAGTTTTTAATGCCATTCCATAAACCACACGTGCCTGACACAAAATCAACATGTTAGCAATAGGAAGAATAAATACAGTGCCAAGAAGGAAAGGGGTTTACTTTTTTTTATTTACAGCGCTCACACAGCCCCAGGCGGTGTTAAAGAAATTGGTTTTGTTTATTTTGTTGCGTAATTTTTTATGTCTTAATTGCATATTTATAACGTGCTTAAACACCCAGAGGTTTCTAAGCGCGGACCCAGGGATCGAACCTGTGTTGCTTCGTGTCGTCTTGCAAGTTGCCACTGAGCTATCCTCCCGGGACTTTGGGTTGGCGGCTTTGGGGTTTATATATTTATAATGGATAATGTTTTCTAAACATATGACAATGGCGGATTTCCCTGATTCTATCATTGAATTTACATATAATAAGTCACACTGCGAAATTTAATCATCTCTGTGGGTATTCCCTGCTGCCATACCAAAGGGTAACATGTCCGTGATTACTGAACACTTTTGGCCCAGAAGTAAACTAAAGGCTGTAACGTAAAGAGAGAGTGTGTGTGCGTGTGTGTTTGTATGCGCACAAGCGTATACTACCATCAGACTCCATTGATCTGTGGCATGCAGATTATCAATATGGCAACATGTTCATCTTCACCAGTAGCCAGTGGGGGAGCTAAAAGCCTAAATGACCACTTAAGAAAAGCTATTCAGTTTGCTTTGCCAGTCGCAGCAGGGCCCACCTCCCCCTCCTCTCCACACGTGCGTTTGTGTTTGGTGCAAGCAAGGGGTGGCATTTCAGTGGAAAGTATGTTGAAAAGCCCAATTCTGGCCCTGGGTTCCTGGTTTTGTTTGTGATGATAAATCTGACAATTTATGACCTTTTAGAAAATATTTGTTAAGATTAGTTAACTCCACCTGCTATACCGCGATAACCATGATATACCGTCATTTGGCAAGAAGGTTATTGTACCGTCAAAAAACTAATACCGTGACACCCCTAATATCAATAACTTCTGATTTTTCACAATAAACGCACTACATCGGGCTCTTTTTTTGCTAAAATATGTGTCAAATGTTGCATTTTAAAACGCGTTAGGTCTGTGACGTAGTTCAAAATAACTCGTGGTGAATCTTAGCCACACAACTGGCCCACAGAACCGGCCCACGCTGTTGAGCTGCCCTTTGCGTCTCTTTCGCCACATGAAGGCAGAGACAGACACCTGTAATGTAGATTACAGTAGCTTCCCACAGATTTTATTTCCACTTTGGCTAAAACTCACTTGATTTCACTCCTAAGCAAACACACACGGACACCTTCTGCATCCTGTTGGAAGTGTGAACGTGTCCCATTTTCTGCGACAGGTGCTGCCAACACATGGCACTGCCAGGCTTCTCGGCAGCCCGTCTGCTGCGCGCATCACCCTCCTCCTTAGATTAAACGGTGTCACACAGAGGGCCAGCCACAGAAAACACACCCCAGCAGGCGAACCCGGAACAAACGCCGCAGTGTAAACACAGACAGCGCGCCCTCAAAGAAGAGACGAGCGCGCGCCAAGTGATTAAGTGCCCAGAGCATGGTTTATTTTCAGTTCAGGAAAAGGGAAGAGGTCGTAAAACAGTGGAAAGTTATGAAACGAACACACTGCAGCGCATTTGCTCAAAAAGGTTTATTTAAAGCAAGATATGGGCCCGGGCCGTGGTTCAGCTGTAAAAAGACAAATAACAGAACGTTTATATTATGTTAGAGTAAACAGTTTTCAAGTGTGTTGTCACACAAAATCATGGGTTTCTGTACTATGTAATTAGAAGCCCTCCTCCGTGCCATATACAATGGAAGGGCTCAGAATCAAGTGCATGGACTGGCTTTGGTTCTTTAATTAGATTTCTTTCATTTTGACCAAGGTTTAATTTTCAATGTTCAAAACGCGCCAATGCGTTGATTGGTGCAAACGACCATCTACTGACACTAGAAAAAGTCAAACACATTCGAATCTAACGGATCGTAAAGACTTCATAAAGCTTAGCCTGAAAAAAACATACACATCCTCCACTTGGAAAAGTGCAAAATACTTGGCACACCCGACGACGCCATGACTCAGTATACAAACCCTTCACAATAGGAGCAAGCGCTGCCCCTTCTCTGCAGGCAAATATTTATTTGTTTGCATTTGTATAGCGCACTTGCAGCCCACAGGCATCGAGGCGCTGTTACATGAATATTTAGCAGAGTTTTTAATAGTGGCTCGGTAATATATGAGGGAAATCCTGTCAAAGCTTGTCCATTTGGGCATGCCAGTAAAGGCTGCCTGTATTGAATGGTATGTTATTGTATTGATCCAACTTGCCTTAGGAATGGAAATGCATACAGAATGTCATTCGCTTTCCTTGCCCACACCATGGTCAGCGGGGATACTTGGGTATCAGCATACAGTTGCTATAGTTTGTTTGTTTGTTTTATTATTTATAAATATAGTTGCTATAGTTGCAGTTGATTGGGTCACCATCAGTAAAGACATTTATCCTCAACCCTGGCAGACACCAGGAACACAAGGCATAGAATCTCCCATGGTTGTCCAAAAACAAGATTCGAGGGCCAGAAACATGTTGGATTTTCAGAAAACTCTTATTAATATTCATTAGGAACATTTGCATACAATGATTTTAGATGTATGCAAATTTGTTCTCAATGAACATTAATCCTGAAAACCTGACAGGGTTCCGTCCCTCGAGCATGAGTTGGACAACCCTCGTCTAGCCACATGAGGAAACTACCACCAAATGTGGGATGGTATAATATTACCTTTACTAAAAGGGAAGCCATACAGACGACTAGCTCCACTCACTGAGCAGAAAAATAGACACATTTGAGGGTATTTTAATGGCTGCATATCAGTCGTTGAGCAAAGACCAATTAGGTAGGAGGTCGGGGAAGGAACTTTGAAAAGTCACAAAGAGACCAAGAAACATATGCCACGTCTCCCTACAATAGAGGATACAAAGATGAAGAACCAAAATCAGAGAGACTCAGGAGAAAGATACGCTCCCCTGGCATAATAGAAACAGACGAAGAAGGCAATGGGGTGTGTAGGGTCACACAGGATCTCCAGAGGGAACCAAAAGTCAGGTGATCAATGTTAATGTGGGCGCGCGAAAGGCGCGAATAAAGTTAGTTACTGTGTAACCGGTATCCGGTGTGGTTGTGCCTCATTGTGCTGTGTGGTACACCTACTGCCACCACTAACACCTCACGCTGGTGCGGCAGCCTGCACCTGGCCGCGGGCATACATCAGTGTCACAGATTAGTCCCGGCATACTAAAAGAGATGGCAGAGGGTGCAGCCACGCCCACAAAGCTGATCCACTTGCCGGGGAGAACGGGCTGCTCCTGGATAAACCCTGCGACAGCCAGCTCACGAGCTGTAGACCCAGGAGGTGAGAAGCCCAGTGTGCCCAGACAGCAGGGGGAGCCCAGGAGTGTGCCAAACTCGGCCCACTGAAACCTCAAAATTCCTCGCTCATCAGAGGAGACGAAATCCTGAGGCCCCACCGCCCTGCTAAGTCAAACCACATTGCCCAAGAGGCAGCCATAGGATAGTGAACCCACTCACAATCGGCAGCATGAGTACCCCAGTGCAGGACCAAAACCCTGCCGCCCCGGCACTCCAAGGGAGAGACGCATTCCTGTTGCCATCCCTGCTTCCATTTGACACCACAGACTCAACCAGCTTGGGACCACAATGGACCAAGTGGATGAAGGAATTTGACGCATATCTAGACGTTCTTGGCCCTCAAGAGAACAAGCGTATCAAAGGGCTCCTTACCCTCACCGCTGCCCAGAGGTGTGAGACATTATCTTTGAAATCCCAGAAGATGTCGACTACAAATATGATGACCTCAAATGCATACTGAACGATCATTTTGCGGTACAAAAGAACGTGGATTATGAAAAGCATGTGTTCCACACCACTAGCCAACTCCCAGGAGAGAAAATGGACACATTCGGAACACGCCTTCACCCCAACGTAAAACACTATGAATTTCATTGCTACATGAACGATGAGGCCATCAAGTCACAAATCATTTCAGGGTGCAAGTTAATTCCCCTAAAAAAGAAACTAGTACAGGTGCCACACACACTAGCAGAAATTCCCATCCTAGCAAGGACAATCTCGGCGCTGGACCTCCAAATATCCATATTTGTAAAGTCCAAATTTCACTGACAGCGACAATAATATAGGAAACCATAGATAAGCTCATGGTTAAAATGCAATAAATAAAATATATCATATCATGGCACAGCCACAAAGCATACCAGAGCAGAGAAACAACTGTGCTTCCGATGTGGCTACGACCTCCCACACAATGGATTGTACCCAGCCATTAGTCAGATATGCTCAGCATGCAGAGGCGAGGACCATTTTCGCATCATGTGCCGAAATCCCGAGGCATCCAGGGAAAAACGAGCAAAGCAAAGAATGCACCAACATAAAACTCCCCCCTAGGACTACCAGGAGGAAAGACACAAATATGCAGAAAGAAGACACAATAAGGAAAGACGCCATGCGCAGTCAAAGCACTCCCCTTCTCCGTATGCTCGCCGGAAAGGAAGGGGACAAATCCACCACTTACACACAAACACGCCATCCACTAACGGTTCTGAATCCCAGTCAAACACAGAACGGAGCAAGAGAGGGGATCTGTATGCCCTAGGAAACCCAGCAGACTCGGAACATAGCCTGACCCAGCACCATTCAAGGGAGAGGATTTGAATTCCTCATTGACGTGGGTGCCACGATCAACGCAATGCCGGAGTGCAAATACAGCAGGCTCGCACAAGCTCAGAGATGACAGAAAGCTTGCGTGGAATTGTATGCATACAGAGCGAAACAACCACTCCCATTTCTAGGAGCCTTCATGACCACATGCCGCCACAAGGACAAACAGGACTGCATACTCATTCATGTCCTTGCCACTGAAGTATCCGGAGGGTCTGTGTTAAGTTTCAAGTCAGCCATACAGATGGGACACATCCACATATTATACCAAATAATGGCAGACAAGTACATCACGCCTGTGGCAAAAGTAGCAGCAAACTTTCCACGCCTTTTCAAGGGTATTGGGGAAGTGAAAGGTAAAAAAATCCACCTACACATGGACACAACTGTGAAGCCAGTAGCACAACACTACTGCAGGATCCCATTCAATATTCAACACCTAGTTGAGAAGGAACTACTCACTCTCGTTGAGGCCGACATAATGGAACCGGCATCCAGTCCCACTCCGTGGGTCTCCCCAGTGGTGCTGGTACCGAAAAGGGGACCAGTGGGACACATAAGGTTATGTGTAGACATACGTGCACCAAAACAAGCCATACTGAGGGAACATCACCAATTCCCACACATCACAGATGATTCACCTACTCAATGGAGTCAAAGTCTTCTCTCGCCTAGAAATGAACAAAGGGTACCATCCAATAGAACTAAGCGAAGCGTCGCTTTACATCACTACCTTCACGACCCATCTAGGACATTTTCTAATAAGTGTTTGAACTTTGGAATATCATCAGCTGCAGAGCTATTCCAGGAAGAAATCCACAATATAATATGTCACATACCACACTGTATCAATTACAGTAACAACATCCTCATCTTTGGTCAATCTTGATTCTTCTACCCTGCTCCCTCCCATCCCTCTCCAGCTTACTTCTGCAGGAGTCTGTTCTGATACATTCTGGTTTCACCATCACTGTCTTGTGGTGACTGCTTACTCTCTGTTCTCTCCTCCTCTCCATTTCCCTCTTTTCGTATCTCCTCCCCTCATCTCCTTACTTTCTTCTATGCACTTACTCAGAATTGCCCCTGGACCTAGTATGATAGCAACCTCATCTGTCTCCTGCCTCCGCCTCTTACTTGTCCCACCCCTTCTGCATCTGAAATGTCTTCAGACCTAGTACGATAGTCGCTTGTTTTGTTCCTCCCCTTCCTTTCTGCACCCCTTTCCCTCGCCTTTTGTTTTTCTCCGTCTCTACCAGAAATGTTGTCAGGCCTATTACGGTAGTCGCCTGTCTGTTTCCATTTCCTTTCCACTCTCCCCCTCCCTTACTTATCTATGTCTTAGCTCTTGCACTATCTGAAATGTCGTCAGGCCGAGTACGATAGTTAATTTCACATCCTTACTGTTCATGGCCTGTAAGAATGTAATTGTATTTTCCCTTGTTTCCTGCTTTGCCTTGAAGTGCTTTGAAACACATTGTGTATAGGTGCTATATAAATAAACTATGATATCATATATCATATCAATCACAGGACACCCACGATGCAACACTGATGAAACTATGCTCCATCCTCAACGATGCGCATCTAACACACTGTAAGGAGAAATGTTAATTCAACAAGACGACAATCAAGTTTTTCAGGCACATTTTCTCCGAAAAGGGCATCCAAGAAGACCCTGACAAAATCAGGGCACTAACAGAAACTCCTCGCTCGACGGACATTGCACAAGTGAGATCCTTTCTAGGACTGGTGAGTTACTGCACTTGCTATCTGCCTGACTTTCCCTCGACGAGCGCCCCACTCGGGCCCTACCAGGCCCTAACCAAAAAGGACCATGCTTTTAAATAGGATACGGCACAACAGAAGACGTTTGACAAAACTCACCCCACTGAGGATAGGAGCACAACATCGCAATATAGTTGCAGGAGCAGTCTGCCGCCGAAGCACCATCCCTGACACTGCTGCATGAGCAGCACGACCAGAACCAGGCACCCGCGACTACGAGCAACTTCCAGCTGTTTCCTGCCTAAATATAGCACCAGCCACCCTGCCTGACCGCCCCTTCATTGCCGCCGCACCCACCTTGCAAGCGGCGCCACATGGAGTCTGCACTCCGTGGTTCCAACGTGCTTGCTACGGGCCGAATTAAGATGGCCGTGCACCCATAACTTCCACAAGCAGCCGTATTATGTTTATTATTGTTGCCTAGCAACCTGCTCACCCGAGCCCTTTTATCCCATAGGGCTCCACCGGAGGCAGAAGCCAGTGCCCTCAAACAAAGGCCCTGCTAACTAAGGCCCCTCCGTCTGCCCCTGTCCGCGGCTGAACGCGGCCAACGTGGACATTGTACTTGAACTATTGGACCCTTTTGAACTGTTCCTGCATATGTACAAGTGAGTACAACCAAGTATACGATCCATCGTGAATGTCATGCTCATTCCCATGTATTATGCTATATATGTCACCCGGTCCACATATTACTGACCCACACTTTATTGGTCATATGATTGCTGTATGTAACAAGTGATACCATACTTTATATCCAGAAATGTATGAGTGCGCTCATGATGCATAATTGTTGCTTTGTTACGCTTATGCCCCATATATGCTAACCCGAATTGATGCTATGCACGTATATGATGCTTTAGGAAACAACCACAATCCTTCAATGCGAGGCCCCATGCCCAGGTTGCACATTAGTTGTTACGGTCTACACCTATCGCATCAGCTTAATATAGTAGTATGCTGCATGCTCTCTAATTGCTCGAGTAAACACAGTACTGATATTGTTGCATGCCACCTGATGAATTTCGACTGTCAAAACTGATTTAGGCCTGTGCACTAGCTCTCTTGGTCTGACACTCTAATACTCTATTATATATGATCTATTGGTTATGCTTGCACAGCTTATCCACATGCGTAGAAAGTTATCAGATATACGGCCCTTGTTGGAACCTCAGAAGGGCATCTATAACAAATAAGCTTGACTATTCAATTGTATTGGTGGCTAGCATACAACACATGCTTATTAAGTGCATTATACTGCCTGATCCTATCTCTTCAGACCAATATATATTACAGTAATTGGTTACTTTACTCCACTACCACACTGTGTTGCAAATCCTAGTCAATATGTACTTCATCTGTCCTAACATGCTTTTAGTAGGCACCATACTGATCGTAGTGTTACTAACGCTGCACCCTACCTATGCTACCGTTACATCAACTCCCTCCTGCATTTTGACCACTATATCCATAACCATGACGACCTTACCTATTACACCCACTCCTTTCATCATGTCACCTAAATCATCACATAAGTATAGCCCACCCCAGGGACCATCCAACTTACAGATCCCATGTAATACTGCTGACAGAAATGCTAGACTGCATGCACGTCTACCTAAATTGTTTGAAATACCAGCTAAACTAGCAGTTAGACTGAACCACCTAATTCAAAAAGACCTAAACTTAACTCTGCCATTCATGCAAATAAAGACACTTTAGAGCTAACTTACCATATGCGCTAGAAACCCCTATACCCGACCTTAAAGGGGCACTAATAAATGCAAGATCTCTAGTCACACGTTCAACTGAGATATCCAACATCATCCTAGCAGAAAACCTCAACTTCTTGGCCATTACGGAATCTTGGCTGCATGATGCCACAGGCCCTGCCCTCTCTCTTGCAGTCCCTGATGACTACACTATCCTGAGAGCAGACAGACGTGTCTCACGAGGAGGAGGCATAGCAATAATTGCTAAAACTAACCTCTCCACGAGATTAACTTCCTCACCTATTCTGAAATCCAGCGAATGCCTATCAGTTAAAATACCCACTGCCAAATCCCAAACCTTGAATATTCATCTCATCTACAGACCACCGGGCACGATTGGAACCTTCAATGAAGATATTTCCACCATTTTGTCAGACAACCTAAAAAATACTTCTCAAACTCTATTTTTAGGAGATTTCAATTTGGGATTTAACGATATTAAGAATCTTCAATCCACTGCTATAGCTAATATTCTGGCAGAACTCAGCTTCACCCAGAAAGTTAACTTACGCACACATGACAAAGGTCGAATCCTTGATTGGATTGCAGATTACAACTGTAACGCATCTATCACTACTATATCCCCTCAAATTTGAACCGACTATTATATTCTGACATTCACATTGGCAACAAAAATAGCCATCTTTCAGTCAACATCTCTTGCCCCCCCCTACACTAACAAGGAACAAAAAAAATATTACGGTAGATAAACTACTTCCTCGCATTTTACCTAATCTTAACTCCCTTCCTGACAATATGGACTCAAACCTACTAGTTGAGGAATATAATAAAACCATGACCACTGCTCTTGACGATATCACCCCACTTAAATTAAGGAAGAGTAAACCCAAAAGACATCTCAACACATGGTTCACCCTACACCTAAACAACTTAAGACTAGACAAAAGAAAATGTGAAACTGCTTGGACACTCCTACCATCAGCAGAAAATAAAACAACACTTATTATTATCTCAACCCAATACAAGAAAGACATCCTCCTGGCTAAACAGGAGACATATAACAACAGAATCTCACAGGCTAAGTCTAGCATGAAATAACTTTTCACAATACTAAAAGAATTAGAAACACCTATCATAGCACAAGAAAACTGCACACTCTTCGACCCACACTCTCCCCCTCTCCTCACATCTCCGACGTCTCTAAGAAGTCACACTACCAGCTGCACCTTCTCAGAGGTATTCTTCCTCTCCTCTCCTTCCCCCAGAAGCTCACCGTCTCCAGAGTCCTGGTTCTCTCTAAGCTGGACTATTGCAACAGCCTCTATCTAAATCTGCCTGCCTCTACTCTCCGCCCTCTGCAAATTATCCAAAACAGGACTGCGAGACTTGTCCTTGGCCTCAAGCCCAGGGATCGTATCTCTCCAGGACTGAAATCTCTGCACTGACTCCCAGTGGCTGCAAGGATTAAGTTCAAAACCCTCTGCATTATCCACAAGGCCTTCGGGGGCCTGGGCCGCATTACCTTCAAATCTCTCTTCCTAAATACCTTCCTTCTCGGTCTCTTCGCTCATCTGCCTCCAACTCCCTCAGGGTTAGCCGCTTCTCCAAGCAACAAGTTGGTGGTCGATCTTTCTCTTCGGCAGGGGCCTCCCTCTGGAACAGCCTTCCTGCCTCCCTGAAACTTGAGGAGAACCATCTCCGGTTCCGGAAACACCTCAAAACCTTCCTCTTTGCTTCTGCTTTCTCTGCCTCTCTCCCCTGCTGAAATTCCCTGCCGAATCTGCACTGATTACCTGGCCACCCTTTCTGATCTTGGGGCCAGGTCCCGCCTTGCACACCTGCCCTGCCTCCCTGGCAACCCCCTGCACTTAAGGACTGGTTCTGTATCCCTACAGTCCCCCTACCAGCACTTATGTCTGCTCCTAACTTGCACTTGCCCCCCTCAGGACATTTATATTTATCGTATTTATTCTTCTTTCCCATGTACTGCACTTTCCCTTCCCCCTGGCACTCTTCCCTTTCTCCCTACCCTCGCACTGCGCGATCTGAATGACACCTGGCCTAGTAGGATCGTTGTCTGTCTTCCACTGTTTTCCCCTCCCTTGCCTCGTCACGCCTTAAAACACTTGTGTATAGGCGCATTATAAATGCCATATCATATCATATCACAAAAGACAAAACTTGGTGCACTGATATTCAGCATGCACTAACCAATAAAGTCTCTAACCTTCAAACTAAGATTGCTCAAAAGAAAGCTTCACTAACACCTTTGATTACGCCCAATAAAGGGCCGCTGTCACATTGCAAACAAGAAACTAATTTCAGCTTTTCTAAAGTCTCTATCATCGAGGTAGAGAAGGTCATAATTGCACTCAAACCCTCCAATTGTAAGGGCGAGCAATGCCCAGCACAATTTACCAAGGACACTGCCAGAGAGCTAGCACCTTTTATCTTTAAACTTATTAATGCATTATTTACATCAGGTATTGTCCCCAGAAACCTGAAAGAATCATGGGTACTACCCCTCCTTAAGAAGCAAACCCTAGACCCGACCATACCTACAAATTACAGGCCTATAACTACTGTGCCCTTCCTGTTAAAAATCTTAGATAAAGTGGCATGCATCCAAAATCAGAACTTCTTGGAATCTAACCTTCTACTAAGATCTCCCCAATCCGGTTTCTGTCCTCAACATGGCAGGGAAACAGCACTAATTGACCTTAAGGCCCAAATAGATGAATTCAGAGATAATGGACAACTAGCACTACTCCTCCTCCTGGACCTCTCGGCTGCATTCGACCTGGTAGACCACAAGGTCCTATGCAGCCACTTGGATTCGGCAGCCCATTTTTCCAAGGAGGCTATAGTATGGATACAGTCATTCCTGAGCACTAGGCCTATGAGAGTCTTCTCACCTTCGGCAGCAGCGGCCCCCATCCCCATCACCTGCATTGTGCCCCAGGGATCATGTGTCTCGCCGACCCTCTATAATGTATTCACCAAGCCCATCTTTGACGATCTGGACTATTTGTGTATCGCCTACACGAATTATGCAGACAATACTCAGATCCTCCTACCTCTTACCGGAGATTATGCAAGGGACCTGGCCTTGTTGAATAGCATTTATAGTATCATTCAGGCATGGATGGCCACTCATGGACTCTGCCTGAATGATGATAAAACAGAGCTTATCATCCTTGGTACTACTGCCCATTTGACCAAATTAAGTCTGAACTACGCATACTTTACTATTGATGGTAACGCTATCAAAGTGTCCAAAGAGGTGAAAACCCTAGGTTTTTACTTAGATGCCACTCTAACATTCACCAAACAAGTAAATTCCCTGGCATCCTCTTCTGCATACACGTGCAAATTAATCAGAGCCGGCAAACAATGTATTTCCACCAATAGCTGCCTAATTCTCTCCAGAGCTCTCATACTCTCCAAACTGGACTATTGTAACACCCTGTACATTGGTGCGAGCAAACACACCATCAAAAAAAATACAGGTACTCCAGAACAACGCCCTGAGAGCCGCTCTAAACTTAATAAGGAAAGAACACATTTCCACTACCAGGAGACAACACAAATGGTTATCCACATTTGATAAAATTCGCCTAAAAACGGCCACCCTTTTTCATAAATGTCAATAACAAAGCACCTCGTTACTTAACTGAAAGGATTACGAGAAAAATATCCAATAGACCCACAAGATTAGCCAACTCCAACTGTCTCCTTGTACCACGATTTAAACTTTCCACCATTGGGAGATCCAGTTTCCTAGTCAAGGCAGCACAACTGTGGAACTCCTTGCCACCTCCATTGAGAGTGGACCAAACCTTTACCAAATTCAGACAGAACGTGACTAACTGGTTGAAAGAGAACAACAAGTAACTGTTTGTTGCCCCCTATGCCTTTAACATGCTCTACATCAGTCCGAGTTTCCTGCCTCTTGCCGTAGTGTCCTCCCATTGCATAGTTGCAATTTTAGACACCTTTTACTCTACTTTGTACCTGCTTGATGTGATGTACCTAGCGGCTTTTGTCCATTCTGTATATTTGACTCTTATTAGTTATGTAAATAGTCTGCCGCACTTTGAACCTGCTCCTACCTCTAGCACCCTGACTCCGTAGGCCGCCTGTGTATCTTTGCTTATGTATTTTCTAAACATCTGTCTGTACTTGCTCCCATATGAAACCTGTGTACCTATGTATATGTATTATCGGGCATCTGTTAAGTACTGCTTTTTCTTATATGTAACCAAGCTGAACGTATTCTTTTGCTTTGCGCCCTGATACTCTCGGGTCTGGTGCGCACTACAAATAATAAAACAAACAAACAAACAAACAATATTCGGAAAGGACACCGCAACGCCCGTCTGCATGTCATATTTTGATCCCAACAAACACCGAAATTACGGTTGATGCCAGCCCCATGGGCCTCGGTGCCATCGTTGCCCGGCATTCAGGCAGCAAACATTCACAGAGGAAGATTGTGTCATACGCCAGTAAAAGCCTCACAGAGGCACAGCAGCGATACTTGCAGGCTGAGAAGGAGGCACTTGAGGTGGTCTGGGCATGTGAACATTTCCACCTCTTCCTATATGGCAAACCATTCACCATCATCACGGACCATCAAGCCCTTGTCACCATATATGGAAAACCACTGCCCAGATGCCCCATCAGATAGCTAGATGGAGTCTTCGCCTGCAGGAATACAGGTACAACATCATATATAAGCCTTGCAAAGACAGAAACCCGGCAGATTTCCTGTCCCATCATCCGCTGCCAGTACCGCACACCCCAAACCACTGGGCTGATCGGTTTGTTAACTACATCATGCACCACGCAGTGCCACATGCCAAACTCATGGCAGAACTGGCAAAGTCCACCATGGAAAATGCAACCCTGGCCCTTGCAACCAACTGTATTCTCAACGACAAATGGAAGTCAGCGGAAGCTTCGATACAGAACAATCAAGCACTCAATATACAGCTGTTCAAGACCTTGGCAAGATCCAAAGATGAACTTTGCATTTCCCCATCATCCCTAGTGTACAAAGGAGACCGAATCCTGCTGCCAGTCTCCCTACACCAGAGGGCGGTCGACATTGCACGCGAAAACCACAGGGGGACAGTGTCAACGAAACGCATGCTCCGGAGGAAAGTTTGATGCCCCGCATGGACAAGCACATCGAAAGCACATTGAAATCATGCCACATATGTCTCAGCCTACAATCCCAGTTTTGTCCAGAAGCCCTACGCATGACGCCCCTCCTGGAAGGAGTCTGGAAAGAAGTTCCAATTGATTTCTATGGCACATTATGATTAGGAGAGGATGTATTGGTGGTCCTTGATGAGCACTCCAAGTATCCTGAGATGGCAACACTTCCATCCACTGCTGCCACGGCCATGATCCTGAGGTTGGACTTCATATTCTCAGCCTATAGCGTCTCCAAGGTAGTGAAATCGGAAAATGGCCCTCCGTTCATGGGGAATGATTTCAGTAACTTTGCCAAATACATGGGATTCCACCACAGAAATGTTATACCACTCTGGCACCAGACCACGGGACCGTAGAGTGGTTTTGGCAAACATAAAAAGAGCTGTCCGAATAGCAACCATCACTCACATGCCCATTGAACAGTCCCTATGCCAACTCCTGAGGGACTACCGGAATACACTCCATGACTCCACAGGAGTCTGTCCGACAGAGCTAATGTTTAGTCGCCCTCTGCGCTCCCGGATACCCTAAGAGTAACCGCATCGAGAGGAAGGCACACAAGATCAGGAAATGAGTAACAGGGACGACCAAGCGAAAGACAAGATGAAGGACTATGCAGAGCGGAGACGACAAGCACGAGAGATGGGCCACAGATCCGGCAAATGTCATGGTACGGCAAACTCAATCTCATAAGGACATACCACATTTCGATCTGCAGCCTTTGAATATCGTTGACATGAAGGGGTCCATGGTCACGGCAGAGAGAGACGGCTAGCAAGTGACCAGGAACAGCTTGTTCTTCAAAAAGACATAAGGCGATCCACCACAGATGGACCAAGAATGGAGTGAGGACAAAACCTGTGTCAGGGAAGAATCAGGATACTCGGGGGACAAAGATGAGTCTGGTGCAGAGAAGCCACGTAGTTTTAAGATTAAACAGAGTGACAAGCCAACTCATCCCAGAGACAGAAGCAGACCCTGTCGCACCAGCCGGAAGCCAAGGCAATGGATCGAGGAGATGGGGTAGGACAATACTATTTTGCAGGTAGGTGTAGCGTCGCATAGGATCACTTTGTCGGGTGACGCGACCATGGGAAACCAAAGGTCAGGTGACCGATGTAAATGAGGGCACGTGAGATGCGCAAATAAAGTTAGTTACTGTTCAACTTGTATCCAGGTGTGTTTGAGCCTCATTGAGATGCACGCAGAGACCTGTGCGCGCCCACGGCCTGAGAGGCGACAGGGTGGACTGGGGGAGAGAACAGGGGTTAATCTGGCTTTAGCCTTACTGATTATGACTTTAGAGACAGAAAGAAAAGGCTGCCTCCACCCAAGTATGGAACTGATAACAGCTAGGTTCTGTCATTCATCATTCTATAGCATTAGCAAATTAAGCTCTACCTGGTAAATACTTAACCTGAATAATAAACAATTTCATACATCCAACTGCACTGCTGGAGATGTCTTTTTACATTTTTTTAATTTAAATTTGCTCAGAGTGAATACATCAGTCAAACATTTCTACAAATGGTAGTGTACATATCTAGCATTACTATCGAACATAATCAAATCCTACATGTTCAAATTTTCTATCACAGTGCTTCATTCACATCGTGTCTATAGGCCTCTTTGTCGGCTAAGTATTGCCGGAAGCCCCACCAGATGTCTTTCGGTCGGTTCACAATGGGCAACAAACTAGAGTATAACTCTTCCTTATCTTATTGTAACACTGTTACAAGTTCAAGATGACATGTTCAAGAAGTGTTGTTCTGCATCCTCATAACATTAGTATTCAAAACCTAATGGAATAAGTGGCCAACCTTCACGTGCATTGTGACAAGTCAAGTAAATGCAAAACATATATAGATACATATCTATATATAGGTAGGTGTCCCAGAGCAAGTGTGCGCTATTCTTGCAGAAGAGTTGGGAATGCTGAATTCCACCCAAAACAGAACCAGTGTTCTAACTGGCTATGTCACAAGGGCTCGCCTTCCGTCATCCACCCTATTCATTAGCTTTAGCACTGGCATGTGTTTCATGATACTAAAAACGTCATCACCACCCAATAATAATTATTATCTGGTCCTGTAACTTCCGATATCTAAAGAAAGAAAGAGAGATAGAGTCCCAAGCCTGGGTAAACAATCTTCAGATTATGTCCAGAACATTGCAGGCTGAATACTGTGGTTTTAACTAAGTAAATTACTCTGTGGCAATTTACTGAATCAGAATTACTTTATGGGTAAGTAAAAGTATATGTCTTTAACGCTTAAGCGTATGGGGGTTTGAGTGGAGGAGGGTAGGTGTGGGGAAGGGATTATGGGGGGCCGCCTTTAAAAAACAATACAAAAATGAAGTAAATCTGACGAAGTATTTGTATTTGTATTTATTACATTTTATATTGCGCTTTAAGTCAAAGCACTTTACCTGAGACAACAGTGAATGCATAACAAGCATTACATAACAAAACATGAATCAAGTAACTGAGAACAGTATATGGAACAATTTACATGAGAAATATGGGTTGACGTGTGTAGTATAGGACAGTAGTGAGAGAAAACAGTAAAGAGGTGTTAGGATGGTGATTGGAGGAAGTAAGATTTTAAAGAAGTGCGGAAGGAGGAGTAGGAGGTGATGGAGCGAATAGGGAGAGGGAGACGATTCCAGTGGAAAGGAGTAAGAAGTGAATTACTACCAAATAATTTACTTTGTTAAAACCATGTAGAACTTTGCATGATCTAGGGATTTTTATTCCGACATCCCCTTGACTTGCCATGCTCTCTCCTCCTCCACAGAAGCAACTTGCACCTTTATACTGTTCCAGTCTTGGCCTAGGCCTCTGAATTAAGTTTGAATTGGCAGTCCCAGAAGTACCATCCAGGAAATGTGTGCAGTAATTTAAATGCATGCAGCAGACATATTAAGTCGACACCTCTGCCAGGATTGCCCAAGCGCATTCTCAATCCCCTCGATACTTAATTGAGTGCTCTTCAAAACATCCTTGCAACCAAATTACTTAAACTATCTCAACACATATTTCTGTTATCTAACTTTCTCCAGAAGACAACCTATACAATATGGAGTGACAGACTTCCATCCCTACACAAAGTAATTTCCCAAATGCCCTTCTCCTCGTCCCACTCTCTCCTCTTGTATTCCATAGTTTTGCTTGTTAAGACGGATTTCTGAACTCTGTCCTGGTGGCGCAGAAGTTCAGAAGGCCAACCTAATTACTTGGAACAGGGTAACCTCTGGACAAGCCAGACCAATCAAGGTAGCGATCGCGGCGGTCAAGACTAGGTCTCAAGAGGGGTGAGGGTGACTGAAAGCCCGCAGTGAGCACACAAAGCAAGAGCGCTTACAAACTACTCCAAACAGTTGTTATATCAAAAATAGATACACATTTATTTTAAGGCCTTTAAAACAACGACCGTAGCGAGAAAATCACAATAACACAGTATTAAGCCAACACATACCAAATCAACACAATATATATACAAATACACAGTCGCAAGCGTTTAAAGCACGAAATATGTAGTCCACCTGCCAGGGAAGGAAAACAGGCAGTGCGATAACGCTTTTGACTCAGTTCGCCTTTAGAGGCACCTAACTAGATGGAAGTCCGAGCCCTGCGAAGAGTGGAGCCTTGTGCTCAAAGTACCTGCCACGCCGGTGCCAACGGGCAAAAGGGGAAGCTCTTCGGAGGAAGTCAGGCAGTTCGGGTTAGTGCACAGCAGAAGGAGAACAGATTCCGCAACTCAAGCGCAGCCTCCACAGCGGGCAGAAGCAGAGCGCGAGTACGGCCAAAAGGGTGCTGTTTTTACACAGCAGGGAAAAGCAATGGGATACTGCAGGAGGGCGACCAGATCCTAGCTAAACTACTCACCGGTCCCCGAAGCAAGCAGACCCCGGCTTCTCCACGTTTGTTTCAGCAGCTGGCAGGTTCGGAAGAGCAGGGAACGCCTCGTAGTCGTGTAGAGCAAAAAGACGTCCCAATCGACGAAACCAGCACAGTTTTGTTGCCGCAGCAGGACAACGGAGCGGCCGTGTGTATTCAAGCCAAATGTACACTCCTCCCTTCAGACTTGGGAACGCCAAGTGTACGAAGCGTGGGAGAGTGACAAGGACTCGAAATACAACACAACCTGGCGGCAGTTACAGAGCAGGACTCCCTTGTAAGCTGGTCAGTCAACTGGATGGCCCAGAGACACTTCCGAAGGCTTACTTGGCAGGAGATGATGAAGTCGCCGGGAATAGCTGTTCCTGCTATTCCAAAGGTCGAAGCACCAGTACAGGCCTTCTGGTTCGATCCAAGGAGGAAAGGGTTTCACAGGACGACAGCAGTGCAAAAGGAGGATTCCTTCAGCGGGTCACCAGCGATTCCTCGGTCCAGCCTCTGGGTTGCAGGATACTTGGCTCCTGTATTCCTTCGTTCGTGAGAACTCAGGAGATCGACCTGGCAGTGGTGTTTCCAGCTCCCTCTTATCCACGGTTCCCTTCGCGCCAAAACGGAGGGGAGCCAATGGGAGATCCGCACATCAACACACATACCATACGTGGACCAATCACGGACCACGGTGGTCCCAGGCATTCACACCACCCCAGACTCTCTGGCACCCAGGATGTGTATTGGGACCAGACATCCCAGCCCACACCCTGGAGGCACGCAAACGACATGTAGAAGCCCGCGAAAGCAACCACGTTTCGCGGGAAAGTACATGCCCAAATAAGGAAGGCCCCGGGTCGTCTGACCTGGGGAAGGTGAAGGGAGCAAGCCGGTCAGTGGACAAGACAAAGGAGCCTCGCGGCCTGGCCATTTTGGGAGCCAGGCCACCATTTTGGGTTCAGGGCAAAAACGTGCTCAGAACGCCAAAAGGAGCTCAAAATAAACAAAGCGATCGCTGCCACCATTCGAGTCCCTGAATGACTTGCACCGATCAAATACCATCCTAAAAGAGTATCTAGGGCCTGTAGAAGGCTAGAGACCCAAGAGAGCTGTAACTTAGCTTACAGTGCCCTCTTGTGTCGTGTTGCACTAAAGCTGCGACACGATAAAAGAAACTACGGGAAACCACGTTCCCCGGTACTGACTGTCTTAAGGGCATGTCAGTTTCCCCGTAAGAAAGGAGCGAAAGCCCAGAGAAGTGCGGCAGAAGGCTGTACTTCTCTGGCAAAGTCAACAACAAGGTTAAAAACAATAGCAAAAAGTTTAGGGGTTGCCACATGGAAGGAAAATTCCCTACAATTACGAAATCTTTCCTAACATTGCTCGCTATTCCCCAAGCAGACCAAGGTCTGGAGCTCCCTGGGCTGGGCCCTATATGACACAGAGGATTAGGTGCTCTGAAACATCTACAGTGTGGATTTGGCGGCGCAGTAGAACAACAGAAAAAATACATAACACAGTATACCATGATGTTGGTATCTATGGGTAAGGACTACTGGAGCCAGTAGGCAGTAGATTAGTTTGTAAGGTTTATTTAAAAAGAAGGCAAAAACGCAATGTATGAGCTGGTGTGGTAAGCGTTTGTTCTGGGACGGGCATCTCTCAAAAGTGAGCCTCTCGTTGCACGCATGCACTTTTTCTCTCCCGCCTCATAACTCTCACTCTGCATCACATTCGGTGCCGCCAGGATCCAGGACATCACCAATGACCTCTAACCTTTTATATGATTAGAGTAAAAGGCTTGTGGGTCGAGAATTTGCAGGGATCATCTAGCGAATGTCACAATGGATCTAAAATCCCAACCAGGAAGGACCTGCTACAAACCGTGGGTGATGTTACAGTCAGTGGTGGAAATGGAAAAAAATTGGCGGGGGATCCCACAAGGGCGGCGGTGGGGACAGAGTTTGGGGGGCTGTGCCCAACGAGGTGGGGTTAAGGCAGGAGCAGCTGGCCGTTGACCTCCGATCAAAGAAAATATTCAAAATAATAGTTTAAAACGGCACTATTTCTTTCATGCTGCTTCTTTTCCAAACTATATATCTATTCCAGTTTAAACCACTTCCATGGCACTGGTGATGAGTTACTTCACTATGCGGATAATAGTTTTGACCAGTATTCCTAAGTAAATATTCTTTAAAATACACAATTTGCATGACATTTTATTAAAAAACAAAAAAATAATAATCTCCTTGGGTACTATTCATACAGGGTGATTTCTGTTCGCAATAAGCAACGCTTTCTTTTACTTGAACCACACCCAGCACAGCTCCTGCAGCTCCCCTCTGAAAGCAGTTGGGTCACTGCATCATGTGTGTGATGTTAATTGGGGTATTTATTCATGCAATGTTTGTCGAATTGCTGTATGTTTATTTATTTATGCAATGTTTGTCGGATACAGGTATCCAACAAACATTGCATAAATAAATAAATAAATAAATAAATAAATAAATAATCTGGGTCCATGTGTCCGACAAACACTTCTTAAATAAATAAATCGTATCGTGGCTAAGGACTATATCTTCCTCTTGTGACCTCTTGCATGGGGTCACCAGAGGATGTTACACTTTCCTCACGGGTGCTTTTCTCCCCAGCGCAGAGCAGGGGTTTGGGACGGCTGTCTCTGGCCGGATCCCGCGATCCAACTACACATCTGGTGCCGGATATGGGATCTGGCGAGAGCCGGACCTTTTTTTTTTAATTTAAAAGTTGTTTATAGTTTTTACATTAAAACATCAAACTTTTACAACATAGTTCTTCCAAAACAAAACATAAGAAAAATCATAACATTCCAGATATATATTTGTTTCCGTACAAAATTATAAAAAACGCTCATCATTTTACAAGATCATTTTAGATTGCAAGTACAGGGATCCTCATCCTTATTCAGGGCACTCACATTTGTACCCGAGATTTTATTTACTGGACTCCTTAATCCAGTAACATCACCATACAATACACAAATAGATCAGAAAAAGGTTCAAACTACAATATCTTCATACATGTTCTCATTTCATACGGTTACATTTCATTTAATGAGTTACATCAGAACTCTCAGTTCAGAAGCTTGTAATTTTCCGTATGGTAATAAATCTTTAACTGCACTACTTTTGGCAATTTGTGCCCACTTGTTGATTTACTCTTGATAGTGCTTCTTCAATTTTAAAGAGGACACGTGTCAATGCCAAAATCAAACGCATACTATTACCATATAAGCATCTTTCCCAAAATGTAACTCTTGCTATATCAGTTGCCTGAGAGTAATAGATTCCCAATAATGTGTGTCTATCCTCTTCAAAATGCGCACAGTAAACCACTAGATGTTTTAGGCTTTCACCCTGAGTGGCACTTATACAAAATCGGCAGCTCACATTCCCACTGGCCAATACACCCTGCTGCCAACTATGAATGCGTTCTAGTGTATGGAACTGATTGAGCTTGAATCTCAAGTAGATAGGTCTTATTCTATTACAAGGGCATTTAGTTAAATAAAGCGAGCACAACTCTCTCTTCCTTGATATCAATGCCTACTCAGCATAGGTTTTATAAGTTTTGTTTAAGTCTAACCTTATAGAGCAATCGAGATCATATAATGTACCCTTAACGTTCAGTAGACCTGACGTCAGATTTTCAGTCGACGAATCAATGCTATATAAAGTTTTATTCATTTGTTCATTAAACTTTTCCATAGATGGAAGAGATCCAGCCATCAAGATCACATTGAGATTGTAAAAAAGTGAGTTGCGAGGCGGTTGCAATATTTTGGTGTATCTTGACAATTTTCGCCATGTCCACCTGGCTTCCAGTGAGGAGAGCCCCATTTCGTGCCGCACTATAGAGTTTGGGACTGATAGAGCCAGGCCCAATGTACTTTTCCGTAGATTACCCTGAATCCTATTTAATAAAGAGTCCACCTCCAATAAGCAAATATCTAAACCAAATAGTATTATCCGTTCAACCTTTAGTAAATAGAATTCAATAAGCTGAAGCAAAGAAAATGTGCAATATTTCCTAAATATGACTTTCATCCTCGATGCCAATGGTCGTGCTTTCATTTTTAAGCCTGACTCCCAAGATTTGTTCGTATTTACGTCAGCTAAAGAATAGCCAAGATACCGAATTGCGTTTGACTGCTCTATTCTTACTCCTGCCATGTGCCAAAAATAAGATTTGATTCGTTTGTTATTATGAAATATGATGATTTGAGATTTCGCTGAGTTTGCCACAAGATTGTGTTCTGATGCATATTCATAGAATCTATTTAGTTTATTTTGAAGGCCATGCAGGGTTCTATTAGCACCTTGGTCCATGCCGGTAAAATACCGGCACCACCTTGGTGGAAAGGGGAATTACCGCCCTATTCCAAGGTTGGCGGGGCGGTAATTCCCCCTTCCACCACTGCCCTTCCCCATTCCCATTTTTGCCCCATAGGGCATAATGGGAATGGGGAAGGTGCTAATTGCGGTACCGCAAATTTGCGGTGCCGTAATTAGCACCAAGGTCCCTTAGCGGGTTGGTTTTTAACGCCTGCTAAAAGCAGGCGTTAAAGTACCAACCCACTAACGGACCTCGTAGTAAGGCGGTAAGGGTTAACGGTCACCGGTACCATTACCGGTGGCCGTTAACCCTTACCGCCTACCGTGTAATGAGACCCAATATCATCGGCAAAACATAGCCTATGGGCCTCATTACACGGTAGGCGGTGAGCCATGGCGCTATTAGCGCCATGGCTCATGCCGGTAAAATACCGGCACCGCCTTGGCGGAAAGGGGATTTACCGCCCCATTCCAAGGTTGGAGGGGCGGTAAATCCCCCTTCCACCATTGCCCCTCCCCATTCCCATTTCTGCCCCATAGGGCTCTATGGGAATGGGGAAGGCGCTAATTACGGCACCGCAATTTTGCGGTGCCGTAATTAGCTCCGAGGTCCCTTAGCAGGTTGGATTTTAACGCCTGCAAAAAGCAGGCGTTAAATCCCCCAACCCGCAAAGGGACCTCGTAGAAAGGCGGTAAGGATTTACCGGTACCGGTATTTTACCGGTAAATCCCTACCGCCATCCGTGTAATGAGGCCCTATGTATTTTTAGCCCACCCAGTTTAACCGGATACATTGCAGGCCCATTCCACAGTTCATCCATATCACAAAGATATAAATTAAACGTAGTAGCCACAAGATTGCAGCCTTGTTTGACAGCGGTCATAGTTGGTATCGGTGTGGTAAGTGCCCCAGATTTCGTGAGTCTCACTTGACAGGTTGTGTTTCAGTGCAACAAGGCAATCAACTGCACCAACCTCTTGGAAAAGCCAAGAGCTAGCAATTTCGTCCATAGCACAATAGAGCCGGCCTAATGGCCAGCGCTGGTTACAGTGCTTAATGTGTGCTGGTGTTTGCCAGTGTCCAGTGACTGACTTTGGAGGCGGGGCTTAGAACCGGCTCTTCTTTGGGAAATGTGTGTCATTACGTTATTTCGTGATGCTCTTTCACAGCAGGGAAAAGACAAGTTGCAGCATGCTTTTTCAATGCTGGTCTGCTGCTTAAGCCATTCCGCTGGCCACTTTGTAGAACCACAGGGCACAGACATGCAGGCACTCCTTCTGCCCGGGGGCTTAGAGCGGCACAATAAAGCGGTGAAGAATGTATACATGGCATAGTTCATCGCTTATTTACACAACGGTATCATTTATTGTACAAGGTGGAGTCAGAATGACAACGCATTGTATAGTCGTTCTCCCCACAGTCCTGTGCTACACAAATAATGATGAAAACCCTAGCCCCGTAATGGGAATTTCTGAGCGGTCGTATTCTGCTTCATTATGCGTTTGCATTTATGAAAGGCACCACGTATTAAGAATTGATAGTGGGTGGAGTCTTCCTGGGCTTCCTGGCCAGGGTGACACATGGGCCACACAGGCAGATACACACAGGGTTCAGCCAGTATGGCACTAACTCAGAACCTGCGTATGCGCAGGCAGCAGCAGACCTGCACGTGCGCCAGGTTTCCCCTCGTGCGCATACTGCACTGCAGTCAGTGTTGTTTGCTGCTGCCGCCACGGTGCCGATTCCCCGGCTGCTGAAGGCCAGTGCTTTGTGACTAGGCTTGCACAGGTGGTTTGTAGCCCTCGTTTCCCAAAGTAACATTATTTCCCAGCATCTGTGGAGACACCCCATCAAGAACATCGAGGAGGAGGACAACCTTCTGAAACACCTGGTGTAAGCACCCCAAGAGGATCTGGCCGCAACCTCCAGGGCTGTAAGTATGACCCCTCACTGCCCTGCTAGTTTTTTGTTTCTGCTCTACGTCCCTCTCACCTGTGACCCTGCACAATGTACACAGGTCGCCATACGATTCCAGCGGTTTGAAAACAGACACCTCACCTCGTTATTACCATTTCTTCACCTTTAACTTCCACCATTATTTAAGAGAAATACTTTTTATGTTAAAGAGAAGTGCTGGGTGTGTCTTGCTAAAACAATTGATTGTATGAGTATAATTAGGCAGAATAGTCAAAACATCTGAAAAGATATTCCAACACTAAGGACCCGGTTTATAGAAAATGTGCATAGGCCCTGCAAATTACTCTGCGCGTAACACCATTTTGCATGTACCTGCATGCAAAAGCATGTTATGCGCGATCCGCGTATTCATGGAATTTGAACCGCAAAGTAACCCCGGGCGCAAGTAGAGCCAGAATGCCCATGACACGCCCCCAAGGAAAGCTGATCCAGCCACATATATCAACCTTTGCGCAGTCCACAACCCCGCCATCATGCACCCCGTCAATATTGTGGGCTGTCCCCCCGCAATCAAGGCTTCCCCCCGGTGACACTGTGTACATTCCCCGTTATTCCAAACTGCACAATGATAAAATGCGTTACATGTCACGTAACTCAAGTGGGCCCCTGGAAAATCTGCGTGCAAACCCCTGTAAATGATGGCTGCACCCTGCTTATCTGCATATGCTCACCCCTAACTTCAATCAGCACCTCACCTGCGTGCCGGCACCCCTACATTCCTGACTGTGCCTTACCTTTGCACGTTGTTTACTATGCAATTGGGACCTTGCAGGTCCTTTCATGTGGCGGTAGGAACACAAGCTTTGCGTGCTTCCTCACCCAACGTGACATTATGCAGTCAGGTCCATGAATACACTTGTGTGTGCACATTGGTGGGCATGTGCGATTCCTTTGCGTAGTCCATCCCTCGACACACCCATGTGTGAGATTTTGCACGGACCTCGCAAACCGTCACCAGGACATAGTACGCGGGAGCCAGGGTGCGTTGCAACTTACTTTAATATTAACACGCCAGTAACTGCCGGAAACCCCTCGCCCCCTCCCTAACCCAACGTCACTTCCCTTCCCAGGGAAAAGACTGCAACGGCGGTTTACCCATATAACGATGTGGGCGGGTGATGCTTCGATCGGAGCAAACTGACATCTCCCTCCTTTTTAACATACCAGGTCCTTGCCTCTTCTCACTCCATCTCTTCATTGAGTCTGTGAGGTTTTATGTGACTCCTCTGTGGTCTCTCAGATCTACGAGGAGTCACCTGGGTCTCTGAATAGTGCATCCGACTGTCTTCACCCTCTGATGCCTCGCTATCCCCTAGGTAGGGTTCATCTCGTTGTCTTTCCTCGTTGCTGTACTCCTTTCTGTCCCACGTGCTTTCAGGGTTGGTCGTCCTGCGCTTGAAGTGTGAGACGTTGCAGGTTACTGAGGAGTGGTCACTTCTCTGTGCCATGATCATCGTTCCTTTCTTTTGCGTCACTGTCAATGGTTCCTTTGCAAACGTGGCGTCGTCCTTTCGTTGTTTTGGTTGACGCATCCACACATGGTCTCCTAGTTCCACGGTTGATTCCTGAGCTCGCCTCTTGTATCTGCGTTGTCCGTCATGTTGGCTTTCGCGGCTTCGTCTCTTTCTCTGGCCTCCTGTTCCAGCGGTGTTGCCTTTACCGGGCTGGGGTCTTCAGGTAACCGAGTTTTGACTGGTCTTCTGAACATCAGGTCAGCCGGGCATATCCCCATCGTGCTGTGAGGGGTATGTCGGTAGTCCCTCAAGAATTGGTAGAGGGCCTGTTCAAGAGGATGGTGGCTATTTGTAGTGTTCTTTTGACGTTGGCCATGAATCTCTCGACGATTCCGTTTGCCTGTGGCCATCAAGGTGTTATTTTTCTGTGTTGGAACCCCATGTATTTGGAGAAATTGTCGAAGTCCTGGCTCATGAACGGCAGCCCGTTGTCGGACTTTATCAGTCGTGGAATTCCTTATGTGGACAGCATGCGGTCGAGGGCAGGGATGACGCTTGAGGCGGCTGTGCTCTCCACGATTTGTGCTTCAGGGAATTGTGAGTGTTCGTCTATTAGTACTAGCACATAGGTGCCGTCTCGCAGTGGTCCGAAGAAGTCCACCGCTAGTTCCTCCCATACATGTCCAGGTAGGGGTGACATCTGGAGCGGGTTCGGGTGTGGTGGTGGCGCTATCTGCTCACAGGTCGGGCACTTTCCCACTATTTCTTCCACCATGGCGTCTAGCCTCGGGAACCACACTTTCTGTCTTAGTAGTCGCTTGGTGGCGACCACCCCTCGGTGACTTTCATGTGCCATGTGTATTGTTTTTGCTCGCAGAGTCTCCGGGATGAGTACCTTGCATCCGTTTAATACGATGTGTTCATCTACTATCGAGAGTTCGTCTCGGACGTTGTCTATCCATTTGATGTCCTCTTGAACCGCCTCCGGTTCCTGGTTTGCCTGTTGCCTCATGTGCGCTCTCCTTTCCACCTGTATGCAGTGCCGGACGATCCTGAGGGCCGGGTCTTGTTCCGACTGTGTGATGATGTCTGCCCACCCCACGGGCAGGGGCTGCAGGTGATGGACCATATAGATGAGGTACTCACCCGCTATAGAAGGCTGGGGGCTTGCTGGTCCTGTCTGGTGGCGAGACAGGCAGTCTGTCGGGTTGTCCTCTTTTACCGGGCGGTGTTTGATGACAAAATTGTAGTCTTGCAAGCGCAAACCCCACCTGGCTATCTTCGGGGGCATTCTCGCCTTGGGGTCTCCATATATTGTGGGCAGGGCTTGATGATCCATCGTGATTGTGAATGCTTTCCCATACAGAAACAGGTGAAAATACTCACACGCCCATACCACCACCAAGCTTTCTTTTTCTGCTTGGGAGTAGGCTTGTTCTGTGGAGGTTAGGCTTCTACTGGTGTATGCCACTATGTGGGCGTTTGTAGGTGCCTCAGGGTCCCTCTGTGTCAGTTTGGCTCCCAACCCGACGGTGCTGGCGTCGACTATTACCTCAGTGTCTCGTTTTGTGTCGAAATAGGCCATGTCCTCCGCTTTCGCGATGGTGTTGCGTATTGTTTCAAATGCCTTCTGGCAGTCCTCAGACCAGGTGTACGGTTGATCTTTGCACATTAGCAAGTGCAATGGGTTGCGGACCATGGCATAGTCCTTTAAGTATCTGGAGCAGTAGCTGGCCAAACCAAGGAATGACTTCAGTTCTGTTGCGGTTTTTGGGGGCGAAGCTGAATTAAGGGCAGCCACCTTGTCAGGGTCCGGCCGCATGCCTTTGTTGGAGAAGGTATGTCCAAAGAATCGTAGTGAACCTTTCCCGAATTCGCATTTGGCCTTGTTAAGTGTCAGTCCTGCTGCTTCTAGGGCCGCGCACACCCTGGGAAGTGCCGTGTCATGTTCCTCTTTAGTTTTTCCGAAGACTAAGACATCATCGGAGTAGTTTAAGCAGTTGGGTCGTGCCTGATGACGCAATTAATTTCTTCTTGGAAGATCTCGGCTGCAGATGAGATTCCGAAGCTGAGCCTCTTGTACTGGAACAGCCCCAGATGAGTCACAAAAGTTGTTATGTATCTTGACTCAGGCGCTATTTCTATTTGATGGTACCCTTTTGTGAGGTCCAGCTTTGAGAAGACTTGTGCTCCGTGGAGAAGATGGATCATGTCGCTGAACCTGGGTGCTTGATGCCTCTCTCTTTCAATTGCTGCATTGGCCCTACTCATATCTACTCACAGACGTATTGATCTGTCCGGGGATTTCTTGGGCACCGGGACTATGGGAGATACCCATGGGGTGGTCCGGAGACGGGTTCAATGATGTTGAGTTTGATGAGCTTGTCTAGTTCTTCTTCTACCTGTTGTTGGATGTTCACGGGTATTCCTCGATAGTGTTGAGTGACTGGCGGGACTTCTGGGTTGATATGGAGCTGTACTTTCCTGTGTTTCAGTTTCCCCAAGCCTTTGAAAAGATTTGGAAAAGCCTGTTCTACAGAGTCGGGTCTGGTGAAGTATTTGTGGGCCATTAGTTGGTATAGTATGTGGACCAAACCCATTTCTACTGCAGTCTTGAAGCTTAAAATGCATCCGCTGTTTGCTTCCGTCTTTAATATGTGTAGAGAAATCTTCTCGGTGTACGATTTGTGTACACACCATGCTGAGATCATGTCTTTGCAGGGTAGCGGGGTTGTCGCTCCGTACGGGTAAATGTCTACAGTTGCCTTGCAGATTTTTGGTGGACTGATGAGCGAGTTGTACGCTTGTTCGCTTATGATGTTAACTCTCGCCCCTGTGTCTATGAGGAATTCTATGGGGGTATTGTTGACTTATAGCGTGAGGCTGGGGCTGTGCAGGGTGGTCGTGGTGTCACTGGGAGCCCACACGTAACCTTTTTTTCTCTGGTCATCTTCAGATGACTGGGTTCCACTGCTGGATGGGGAACGCATCTCGATGTATCTGACAAATCTCCTCCTCTGAGACCGTCTGGAGCCATCCGATGTCCTCTTGTCTTCACGTGCATATGAGCTCCTTCGGGCTCTGTCCTCCCGCCTTAGTGCCGCCTGTTCTCCATCACCTCTACTGGCCGGTGGGCTGAGTTGTGAGCTTCTCCGTCTCTCCTGGTGTCTCTGCCTGCTGGGTGCTGGTCCTGGCGCGTTCTAGCAGACAGCCCTGTAGTGATCCATTCTGCTGCAGGCAGCGCATTGTTGTCCCACTGCGGGGTACTCACCCGTGTGTGGATACTCATACCCACAGCGATAGCATGTGGCGCCCGCACGTTTTACGACTTGCGTGGGAGCTGTATATAGCTTGTTGATCATGTCCGTGTTAGAGGTTGGCTGTTGTATGGTGACTTTTCCCAGACTGTCTAACTGCGATTCTACTGCTGCCTCCATCCTGGCTAATGCAAGTATTTCCTCTAGCGACCTTTGTTTTTGGAGCAACTGTTTTCTGAAAGGTTGAGATATGCAGCCGGCAATTACTTGGTACCTTAGCGCCTCTTCGTTAGAGTATTTGTGAAATTCGCAATATTTCAACTTAGGCGTAGGCGCAACACGAAGTTGTCCATCGACTCCCCTTTTTCTTGTCTCTTGTCTCGTGGTGTGGAATATGTGACGCTCGTAGTCAATGTTGTTGTGGGGAGCAAAGTATTCTGACAGTTTACCATGAAGTTCCCCGTAAGTTACCGTGTCCACGTTTAACAGTTCACCTGCGATGTCCCTGACGGCCGGGCCTACTGTCATGAACAATGTGTTTTTGAGCCTTGCGTCGTCTATTAGGCCAATTGCCCCTGCGTAAAACTTAAAATCGCGTAGCCATATGACCCACCTGGGTCCTAGGTTGGGGGTGTCTCTGAGATCAAACGGGCCTGGCATGGGCATATTCTGCCAGGAGCTTCCTGCCCCTTGAGCCTGTTGTGAAGACGGTGGAGGGGGGTGTCTGTACTTCTGCTCTCTATATGGTAGAGGAGAGGCACAGAGGACCCCAGCCAAGATTCTCTATTATTGGTACGTGGTCGGGCAATCAAGGCCTAGCTTCTCAGGAGGTGATGCAGACTGGTTCTTAAGTACAGTGTAGTCCCCAAGCCCCCACAAAGGAATGTCCACACACTGTATTGGTTAAAACACAGTCTTTATATAATTAATATTTAAGGTTATGTACACTATCACAATAACTCACTTTGTGCTCCGAAAATCAACAATGGTAAATATATACAGTTCTAAGTGGTACCACAAGTATTAGCAGATCTCATTAAAGTGCATCAACTGTACTCAGGTTAAATGTCACACAGATCAAATTAATAAGGAAACCAACAATAGAAAATAGGAGGAAAGCAAATATGTATCCCAAGCCCAGTCCATATATTGTTCACAATAGACTTCCCAATAGTTCTGCAACCCCAAAGTACCTGGCGTTGTAGCATTCCTCGTCGGGGAATCGACGGCCCTACTTGAGTGCCCTCCCTTTAAGGCAGGAGTCACGGGTCGTAGAACATACGATGGAGAACAGGACGAGCTACGACCGTGAAGTGGCAGCGTCGTTCCTAGCAGTGCTTGTTGACAGGGAAGCGTAAACGTCCTGCAAGGAAGAGGCGTGCGGGGCACCTCAGTGTTGATAGTGCTGGACCGCAGAGTTTGAAGAACTGTGGCCCAGCAAGGGTGTCGAGTTGTCGGCATCTCTGTGATCTTTGGGTGGCGGGAAATCCACCGGCGGATGCTCCTCGGCGCGTCGACGGTCAGGCCTTCTCCAGCAGGATACAGCAGTGACGATGCGGACGAGAGCGTCCTTGGATTCGAAGGTTTTTAGGCAAACGGGAGCACAGTGGCTCAAGTCGGCGACGGCGGTCGTCAACAGTGGCAGACAACAATCCGGGCGCTCCTCCTTGTGATTCCGCAGCGGTCCCCTTCTCAGGTCGGCAGCCTGTCGAAGGTCTGTCTACCAGGGAGCTTTGGCAAAGATCTGCTGGTGCACGATGGTCCCTCATAGCTCGGGAAGAGGGCGCCTTACCAGGTCCTCTCTGGGTCAGTCGTTGGAGGCACAGCAGCTTTCAGATTGTGAAAGAGATCAACAGCAATTCTTCTCTTCCAGAAGGGCTTCAAGGTCAAGCTTCAGTTACTCCAGTTACTCGTCGTAGTGGACTTCAGCTTCTGAACACGATTCCTAGCAGTGAGAGGTCCCCAGATATACTGTTGATCTCCCATTCATTCCGCTGGGTCATACTCAAGCATCCAATCACGACTAAGGGCATTCAGGCAGCCAATCAGGCACATGGTGCATTCAGGCCATTCACTTCTCTCCAGACACTCACAACAAGTTATGTGTATTGGAACAAGTACCCAGCCATTCAACACTCCACACTGCATTCATACCGGTTTCGGGCAGGGCTGTCTCAGTCATTGTGTCAAACACCAGATACTAGACACCCACAACATAGAATGCGTATTCGTCACACACCCCATTCACCCAGGTCCTACCCACAGGCGTACCCACAACATACGGTTGTTGGGAAGGCTCCAGCCAGTCTGGTCAGCACTTCCCCACACTACCATATATGGAACTTCCACCCAACAGCCAGTCAGGGGGAAGGGACAGAGTCAGGGCTTCCCGGGACTTCGGGAAGATCAAGATAACAGGCGATGGAAGGCAAGAGGCCATTGGGGCCATTTTGTCTCCATCAGGAATCTACCGATTCCAATGACAGGGCCTGGGCATCCCAAAATGGAGGACGCTCAGGGCACCAGTCAATTCGGCACAGAGCTGCCACCAGCCTGTACCCTGCTCTGTGGGACACACACAGGTGCCCAAAAACATACACTAGGGGCACAGGGTTGTTCCCCCACCCATGGGTGCCATAAGGGTATCCCATGGGTCTGTTCACCGAAACCAAAGGAGAGAGCTGCACCGCCAGGAGTCCCACATGAACTCCTGCGCGGAAGACACAACAGAACACATGATAAAAAGCAGCAAAGGACAATTATACGGAGGCCCTGTCCCTCCGATGCATTTGCAGCATCACAGTCGCCCCCCCCAGACTGAGGTTAGGGTGCCTAATCTCCCACGAGCTAGACACTCTCCTCCAGATGGTCAACATACCTTCTGGAACGGCCATCTGCATTATCGTGACTCTTCCCTAGTCTATGCTCTACGGTGAAGTCTAGCCCTTGCAGGCTAATGGACCACCTGAGCAGTTTCGGGTTCTCACCTTCTCACCCTTCATCTGATTAAGGCACTTCAGGGGCTTATGATCGGTTTGGACCTTGAAGGCAGACCCGATAAGGTAGGGTCTAAAACGCCTAAGGCTCCAAACTATACTAAAACATTCCTTTTCAACAGTAGCCCACCTAAGTTCCCTACCCTTAAGTTGTCTACTGATGAATATGATCGGATGTTCTCTTACTTTGTCATCTAACTGGGACAAGACAGCTCCAATTCCGGTGTCGCAGGCGTCAGTTTGAACGATAAAGGGCTTGCTGCAGTCAGGCGCACACAACACCGGTGCCCTACACAGACTTCCTTTCAAGCCATCAAAGGCCGTCTGACAGTCTTCAGTCCAATTAACCTTCCTAGGCTGTTTGGGTGAAGTCAGAGCTGTCAGTGGTGCAGCTATGGTTGCATAGTCCGCCATGAAATTGTGATAATATCCAGTGAGGCCCAAAAAGACTCTCACCTGGGTTTGAGTAGTGGGAGTCTCCCAGTCACGTACATCCTGTACCTTACTGGGGAGAGGTTGGATTTGACCCCCTCCTACCTCATGACCAAGATATGTGACTTTCCCCTGAGCTATCTGGCACTTGGTGGCCTTGATAGTGAGGTTAGCCCTTTTCAAGGCCTGCAACACTTTATCCAGATGCATCAAATGCTCTTCCCAGGTGGAACTGTAGACGGCAATGTCGTCTAAATAAGCCACACAAAAGGCTTCCAGCCCACTGAGCGAATGGTTGAGCAATCTCTGAAAAGTGGCAGGGGTATTCTTCAACCCAAAAGGCATGACCCTAAACTGGACGAGTCCCTCTGGTGTTGAGAACACCGTCTTTTCCTTGGCATGGTCCGTCAGAGCTATTTGCCAATAGCCTGAGGTAAAGTCAAAGGTGCTCACAAATTTGGCAGCACCTATGGTGTTCACGAGCTCATCAGCCCTGGGCAATGGGTGCGCGTCAGTTTTGGTGACGGCATTGACTCCTCTGTAGTCCACACAGAACCTACAATCCTTGGTACCTGCTTGGAAACTTGCCTTGGGGACAAGGACCACTGGACTGGACCAGGGACTGGTGGAGGGTTCAATAACACCCAGATCCACCATCTTGGTGACCTCAGCCTGGATGTAGTTCTTAACAGTATCTGACATACGGTAGCACCTGCTTTTGACAGGCACACTGTCATCAGTGTCAATTTTGTGCCTACACCACGGTGTAAGGCCTGGTGTCAGGGAAAACAGAGAGGCATACTGCTTGAGAAAAGTCCTGCAGGCCTTCTGCTGCTCTGTCGTCAGATTGGGAGAGAGATGTACTCCCTCCACTGAGCCATCCTGAGGGTTGCTATGCAGCAAATCAGGAAGAGGCTCACTCTCATCCTCTTCTTGCTCTGACGCTAGCAAGAGACATGAGACTTCGGCTCCGCTGTGGAAAGGCTTGAGCCTATTAATATGGAATACCTGAGGGGCTACCCCCAAGGCTCCCATGTCAACCAGATAATTGACCTTGCCCATCTTGGAGATTATCCTCAAGGGTCCAGTCCACTTATCTGCCAAAGCCTGAGGCTTGGTAGGCTCCATCACGAGGACCTCCTGTCCCGGAGTCCAATCCACTTGCGATGCTTTAAGGTCATGCCAGTACTTGTTCAATTCCTGGCTGGCCTTGAGATTCACTGTTGCCTGACCCATCATCTGTGTCATCCTCCGTCTGAGGCCTAACACATAGTTCCCCACTTGCTTGGCGGGACCTGGAGGGGTGGCCTCCCAACCTTCTCTGATCAAGGCAAGGGGCCCCCTCACGGGATGTCCAAAGAGTAACTCAAAGGGGCTGAAACCAACAACCCTCTTGAAGTACCTCTCGGTAAGCAAACAGCAGGCATGGCAGGAGAAGATCCCACTCCTTCCTTAGGGGCTCTTCCAAAGCGCCTAGCATGCCCTTTGTTAAATATCTCAACCAGACTGTTGGTCTGGGGGTGGTAAGAGGTGGAGAATTTATAGGTTACCCCGGACTCTTTCCACATGGTTTTCATGTAACTCGACATGAAGTTGCATCCTCTATCAGAGACAACCTCCTTAGGGAATCCAACACGGGTAAAAATGCCCAGGAGAACCCTGGCAACCACCTTGGCAGTAATAGTCCGAAGGAGTATAGCCTCAGAGTACCTGGTGGCATGATCTACCAAGACCAGGATGAACCGATGTCCACCTGAAGTGGGAGGGTCAAGGGGATCGACAATGTCGATGCCCACCCTCTCAAATGGTGTACCAACCACTGGCAATGGCTGCAGTGGAGCAATGACTCTGCCTCCAGTCTTGCCAGACAACTGACAAGTTGGGCAGGTCCTGCAGCCTCCACTTCTACTCCAACCCTAGGCCAGTAGAAATGGGCAGAGAGCCTCTGCTTAGTCTTCTTGGTCCCAAGATGACCAGCCAAGGGTACCTCATGTGCCAACTGCAGCAGGAAGGGCCTGAAAACCTGGGCTACCACCAAGCTCTTGAGGGCACCAGATTCAGGCTTAGTGGGCTCACTAACAAGGAGCTCACCCTCCCAATAAATCTGGAAGGTCCTACGCACTTCTCCTTGTGCCTGGGACAGGGCCTGTTTCCTCAGACCCTCGAAAGAGTGGCACTCTCTCTGTCCCTTACAGAAGTCCGCCCGGGAGGGTCCCCCTTCAGCTAACAAGCATTGAAGGTCGGGATGATCTTCCGGGTTGAGAACCTCTCCCACAGGAAAGTTTTATGGCTCTTCTCCCACAGGAGTTGAGACAGGATTCACCACTGGACCCAGCCCGTCTGGAGCATGGATCCCAATGGGTGCTGTCGGAACAGCAGGAAGAGCAGGTGCCCCCTCCACAGAGGTGGCCTTCTTAATCTTCCGTTTCCTTCGTGCCTTGGGTTTCCCTGTCAGCGAGGGTGCCGGGCTCGCAACCGGACCCTGCGTGACCTGCAATTGGGTGACCGCCACAGCAGCCATGGGTAGACCATCCGTGATCATCACCAACTCGACCAAATCGTTTCCTAACAAAATGTTCGCAGGCATGTTGTCCTGAACCAGGACCGGAAGCTTTGCTGTCTTGTCTCCAATCGTAATGTTGACTAAGGCTACAGGCGATAATTTGGTAGGCCCACCAGCTAACCTGGTGGTTCTCAGAGGAGCACCTACATAGTCCTCTGGCTTGAGCAGGGTCCTGTCCACCACTGGCATGCTTGCCCCAGTGCCTCTTAAACCAGTAGAAGGCTGGCCATTCACGAGGACACTTCTCAAAAACCTATGAGTGTTCTGTGGGATAGTCGCCAGTACTTCTGCGTACTGTTCCCAGGCACCAAGGGACACTAAGGAAATCTCCACGGGAGCACCGAAGCTGATCCCGGTAGAGGAGGGGAGGACAGTGGCCTCCACCTCAGGTACACGGTAGGGATAGGTCAGGCTGACAGCCTGGACTCCAAGTGCCTTACCCTTACACTTGGGGTCACCCCTTCGGTGATCCAGAGCCCCACAATCCCAAGAAGTGCCAGGAGTGTGGGGTACGGAACTGGAACCACTGGGACCCTGCTTTGCAGCAGGCGGACCACTACTGTTACTCCAACCCACAACAGACTTATCCCCACTAGATTTTTGGGTCTTCGGAGAGGAAGGTTTTGGTTTACCCGACTGTGATTGCTTTTGGGACTCCTCAGCTTTCTGAGAGGCCCCCTTTTCTTTGTCTTTGTCCTTCCCACTGGAGACCTTAGGGGACACCCGGTGAGAGACCCACTTGTCAGCCAACCTAGCCAGCTTAAAGGGGTCCAAAATGTTCTGGTCAGCAACATACCGACGCAGCTCTGGTGAACAGGCTTCCAAAAAATTCTCAAAAAACAAGAGGTGGGACAATTCAACAAACGTTTTCACTTTGTAACCATCAATCCACCCCATCATGTTCATGTGCGCAGCACTCACCCAGTCAATCCAAGACACATTCTCTCTTTTCCTAAAATCCCTGAACCGTTTAAGGTATTGGGTCAGCGTCTTGCCAAACTTGGCAATTAAAGCAGACTTCATGCACTCATACTGACCCCTTTCTTCCACACTCAGTTTCAGAATACAGTCATATCCAGTTTGAGGCACTCTGCTGAACAAACACTTAGACCAATCTCTCTTATCAACATCATGAATTGCACAAGCCATTTCAAATGCTTCAATCCATTGGAGGATATCAGAACCCTCCACAAACACACCAACCAAATCTTTCATAAACTTGCTGGCTGGGGACCTGACACTCTCACTGGGTTTAGCTGAAGTCTCCACTCTAGCTTTCTCTAGATGGATTCGCTGACATTCAGTGTCCTTGTCTTTGAGTTCAAGATCCCTATTTTTGAGTTCCACTTGCTGTGCCAACTCCTCTTTCTTAAACTGAGCATCTATTTCCAACTTGCGATATTCAAAGGGCAATTTCATCCATAATAACTGAAGCTCCAAGGAATGGCTGGAGCTTGGAACAGAGGCAGCAGGAATGGTGGCATTCTCAGAATCAGATTCGGTGACAACCCTTGGGGTAGAGTCCTCATTGGTTGCATCCCCCACTTCAAGAGTTTCACAATCATTCTGGTAGTCCTCCAGGGCAGCTATTAGCTCAGCCCTAGACTTATCCACAAGGTCTAACTCCCTGGCTTCACAAGCACTCTGGAGAGCCTCTAAGCTCATCCGAGTCAATTTACCATTTGAAATAGATTCCATTGCTTGTAATGCAGTTATCTTATACACAACTGAACCTTAATTTAACAAAGTGCAGATATCCTTCGTAAGTAGCACGGTTATACACTGATTCTTAAAACCATAAGCATCCCACCGCTGCCACCAGTGTGAAGACGCTGGAAGGGGGTGTCTGTACTTCCGCTCTCTATATGGTAGAGGAGAGGCACAGAGGACCCCAGCCAAGATTCTCTATTATTGGTACGTGGTCGAGCAATCAAGGCCTAGCTTCTCGGGAGGTGATGCAGGCTGGTTCTTAAGTACAGTGTAGTCCCCAAGCCCCCACAAAGGAGTGTCCACACACTGTATTGGTTAAAACAGTCTTTATATAATTAATATTCAAGGTTATGTACACTATCACAATAACTCACTTTGTGCTCCAAAAATCAACAATGGTAAATATATACAGTTCTAAGTGGTACCACAAGTATTAGCAGATCTCATTAAAGTGCATCAACTGTACTCAGGTTAAATGTCACACAGATCAAATTAATAAGGAAACCAACAATAGAAAATAGGAGGAAAGCAGTTGGTTGGGACAATTGGCAGAATACTGGTCCCGCTACCTAGACACAGTTCTGTGTGGCGATCCCCCCACCTGGGCAACCTGTAATGCAAAGATGTATCACAAGCCCAGTCCATATATTGTTCACAATAGACTTCCCAATAGTTCTGCAACCCCAAAGTACCTGGTGTTGTAGCGTTCCTCGTCGGAGAATCGACGGCCCTTCTTGCGTGCCCTCCCTTTAAGGCAGGAGTTACGGGTTGTCGAACGTCTGACAGAGAACAGGTCAAGGTACAACAGTGAAGTGGTAGCGTCGTTCTTAGCGGTGCTCGTTGACGGGGAAGCGTAAACGTCCTGCAAGGAAGAGGCGTGCAGGGCACCTCAGAGTCGATAGTTCTGGACCGCAAAGAGTTTGAAGAACTGTGGCCCAGCAAGGGCGTCGAGTTGTCGGTGTCTCTGTGATCTTTGGGTGGCGGGAAACCCACCGGCGGATGCTCCTCGGCGCGTCGATGGTCAGGCCTTCTCCAGCAGGATACAGCGGCGACGATGCGGAAAGAGAGCGTCCTTGGATTCGAAAGTTCTTAGGCAAACGCGAGCATGGTGGCTCCAGTCGGCGACGTCGGTCGTCGACAGTGGCGGACAACAGTCCGGGCACGTCTCCTTGTGATTCCGCGGCGGTCCCCTTCTCGGGTGGGCAGCCTGTCGAAGGTCTGTATACCAGGGAGCTTTGGCAAAGATCTGCTGGTGCACGGTCGTCCCTCGTAGCTCGGGAAGAGGGCGCCTTACCAGGTCCTCTCTGGGTGAGTCCTTGGATGCACAGCAGCTTTCAGATTATGAAGGAGAGCAACAGCAATTCTTCTCGTCCAGCAGGGCTTCAAGGTCAAGCTTCAGTTACTCCAGTTACTCGTCGTAGTGGACTTCAGCTTCTGAACATGATTCCTAGCAGTGAGAGGTCCCCAGATATACTGTTGATCTCCCATTCATTCCGCTGGGTCATACTCAAGCATCCAATCACGAGTAAGGGCATTCAGGCAGGCAGGCAGCCAATCAGGCACACAGTGCATTCAGGCCATTCACTTCTCTCCAGACACACACAAGTTATGTGTATTGGAACAAGTACCCAGCCATTCAACACTCCACACTGCATTCATACCGGTTTCGGGCAGGGCTGTTTCAGTTATTGTGTCAAACACCAGTTACTAGACACCCACAACATAGAATGCGTATTCGTCGCACACTCCATTCACCCAGGTCCCACCCACAGGCGTACCCACAACATACGGTCGCTGGGAAGGCTCCAGCCAGTCTGGTCAGCACTTCCCCACACTACCATATATGGAACTTCCACCCAACAGCCAGTTAGGGGGAAGGGACGGAGTCAGGGCTTCCCGGGACTTCAGGAAGATCAAGGTAACAGGCGATGGAAGGCAAGAGGCCATGGGGGCCATTTTGTCTCCATCAGTAATCTACCAATTCCAATGACAGGGCCTGGGCATCCCAAAATGGAGGATGCTCAGGACACCAGTCAATTCAGCACGGAACTGCCACCAGCCCGTAGCCTGCCATGTGGGTCACACACAGGTGCCGAAAAACATACACTAGGGGCACAGAGTTGCACCCCCACCCATTGGTGCCATAAGGGTATCCCATGGGTCTGTTCACCAAAACCAAAGGAGAGAGCTGCACCGCCAGGAGTCCCACATGAACTCCTGTGTGGAAGACACAACAGAACACATGATAAAAAGCAGTAAAGGACAAGGATACGGAGGCCCTGTCCCTCCGATGCATTTCCAGCATCACACCTGTTGTGCGTCATCTGCCGCCTTTCCCACTCCACCGGCTGAGAATGCCACTGGGCTTGAAGGGTTCGACAAGATGCCATGCGCGGGGCCTGTGACTCGCGCCTGTGGTGGCTCTGGCGTGTGGTGGTCCTGTGTGCCTTTTTGGTGATGTTGGGTATGGAGTTCCTTATCTCTTCCCTCGTGGCTTGTGTGCCACTCTTGGGCGGCGTGTATCTGCTGGCTTTAGGGAGACTCTTCTCAGTAAGCCGGCTGTACGTGCCTCCTGTGCCTTTGTTTATTATACGTGGCCTGTGGGCCCGCGTGTGCTGTGCCGTGATGCCTCCCCCCAATCCGTCGCCATGTGTGGTGGGACGGATGTTGGCCGCTTCTGCGGGCCAGCGTAGTGCGTGCGCACTTGTCAGGGTCTTCCTGGGCCACTGTGGAGTCTGTTGCCTTTTGGGTTGCAACGTGGGGCCAGGGCTGCTGACTTGTCGCTTGATGCGTGCAGCTGGGGTGCTCCGGGGCCTGGACGGGTCCTCTCACCTTAAGTGTGCTGGGTGGGGGAGCGCTGACGCACCAAGCCGCTCGACCGCGGTCCTCCAACGTGTACAGTGTGCCTCTGGGGTCGAGGTGCGCCGACGCGCCAAGCCGCTCGACCGCGGCCCTCTTACCGGCACGGGTGGGTTTCGAACACCTCTCATCGCCAGCTGTGAGGTTTTGCACAGACCTCGCAAACCGTCACCGGGACATAGTAGACAGGAGCCGGGGTGTGTTGCAACTTACTTTAATATTAACACAGCAATAACAGCCGGAAACCCCTCGCCCCCTCCCTAACCCAACGTCACTTCCCTTCCCAGGGAAAAGACAGCAACGGCGGTCTACCCACATAACGATGTGTGCGGGTGATGCTTCGATCGGAGCAACCTGACACCATGTAAGTCCTTGTTCTTCATCATTATGCGTAGGGGGAATATGTAAGTTCCACCCCCTATTTCTTTCCATGAGTAGGCCTGCCTGACAGGTTGCGTAGTGTCTCATGCAGAGCACCCGACTGCACTCAAACACCTGACGGACCTGCGCGAAGTCCCTGCCAGGTCCGGGAAATGTACACAAAGTCTGTTCCATGAATCAACAAAAGGAGTTTTGCGTGCTGATTAGTGAGTAAATCAGGCCCAAAGTGAGTTAAGTTTGCTTTTACATGTGCATTCCTGGGCTGGCTGTTATAGCACTATGTTCCCCGTTAGGAATGCTATGAATAACAGAATTCAAAGAAAACAGTACTATTTGAATACCTGCACAGAGCACACATGGGACAACTGAACATAGCCTCTGGAGGCACCCCTCAGTAACATGCCAAGAATGGCTGATAACCTTGAAAAGCACTTCCAACTGGAATGCGCCTGTGTTTCGTACTGTCTATTAAAAATACATGGGGCCTCATTACAAGTGAGGCGGAACGGGTTAACGGGACCCGCTAAAGGAGGCAGACCCGTCAAACCCGTTCCGCCTCATTACAAGCTCCGCTCGCGGGACCCGCACATAATTGGCCCGTTGTTTGCTTCCTCCCCCATTGCCATTCAGCCCAATGGGGGCTGAAATGGGAATGGGGAAGGTCCTGGCCTGGGTTCCTGGAGGGAGGAATTACCGGGCCCTCCAAACTCAGAAGGGCCCGGTAATTCCCCATTCTGGGAACCCGGACCTGATTTTGGCGGCAGCCATGCCGCCAATAGCGGCATGGCTGCCGCCAAAATCGTAATGAGGCCCATGGTCTTGAAAGGTGTCCTTTGTTTAAATGTTGTGAAACCCTTCTGTAAGCTGTATGAGGAGGTCCAGGGCCTACCAAGGTGTATATGAAACGGAAGTGCTAATGAAACTAGAATCTGCATAGGGCCCGGGGTGGACTGGGAACCAAAAGAGGCCCTAGAAATAATGTTCAAAGTGGCCTCATATTAAACATTTTCAGTAGGTCCACCCGTTTTCTTATAAGAATAAATAGGTTACCACACAAAAGATGCGCAGGGTGCGACTGTGTAGTGGTGGGCAGTTATGATGGCGTAGCGCAAACGTTTTCAGAAATACATGCACTTAAAATGGCATTTAGAAATTGTCACTGCATGCTATGAAAAAATGATGTTAATATTGACAAAGTAGCTTTGGAGGTGAGTGCATGCATTCAGTTAAGAGGAGATGGGAAGTCTGAGGCTGTGGGACTCTGGAAGACATGTATTCCTATATGTGCCACCTGCTGCTCACTCCATGTATCTGCACGTGTGTGTGGACGTATGTCATTTAGGTGAGTGTAAACGTGTGTGCATATGGAAGGAGAGAGAGCGCAAGTGTTTGGGTTTGTGTGTGCATGTGTTTCAGGAGCGTGTGCTTGTTAATGCAGAGGATGGAAATTTAGTGTGTATGCAGAGCTCATGTGCATATGTGCAAACTGATAGCCTAGTGTGATTGTAGAGTGTATGCTTGCATAAAGGAACAGGCTTGCTTTTAAGATTTCAAGACAGTCACTGTTTGAGATAATGTAAGTTGGCACAATCAATAAGAGAGTGCATACATGTATAGGAAGGGTAATCATGCATGTCAAAGAGTACACGCTTGTGTGTAGCAGAATGCAAGCCTGTGTGTTTGGAAGGAGACTTAAAATGAGTGCATTCCTGTGTAATTGATGGGAGTGTGTGTGGTAGAGGGACTGTGTGCATCTGTGTGTGGAGAGCGTATGCTTTTGTGTCTCTTTTGAAGGTGTGTAACCGTGTATGTATGGACAGTGAATATGAACGTTAAATGTATTCTTGTGTGGTGTTGTAAGCCGAGTGCCTGCTTGAGAATGATAGCCTAGCACTTCATCCTCTTTGCCGAGCAAATAAATACCATACCTGTCTGTGAGTATGTGTGTCTCAAGAGAAAATGCAAGTGAATAAGTGACGCAAAAACATATTTGTGAGATGTAGAAAGGAGGATGCGCCCTCAATGATATGAAGGCATGAAGGGGAGAGGAAGGGATTGAAGAGTGACAAATAAATGTGTCATTCATTTCGCCCCCCTGTCCCCTGTCCCCTGTCCCAATGGCAAAGAAACAGCAGGTGCACCTCAAATGTGGTCTCTGACTAATCCCCACCACCGTATCGCAGATGGGAGAGACGATACTCGCTGAGACAACCATACCAACCCTACTCCTCAGGGATCAAAAAAGCACTTAACCTGCAGGCTATCAAGGCCACAAACGAACTGTGACCAAGATGATGAACACAAATGACATTCATCACGATCATACATGAACAATAGGTCAAACCGCACTTAGACATGAAGATCATGCTTGCATCCAATCGGTTAGAAATCATATACTCTCGCCTTACGCTGAAAGGCAAGATGCACAAGAATACACATATTGCTTGCTAATGCAGAACGTAACTAAAATGAGTGGCCATGTAAACCAAGATGGATGACGCAGCCACATGTGGGTGAATGGGAGACAGTGGAGACGCTTCGAGGTTGCAAGGGGACGTGGCTCACTGAGTTAGCAGAAAACCCAAGCTGAACAGCCCAGACAATAAAGAGCATATATTTGCCAAGGCTACACGGGAACTAAAGGTCTGAATCAGCACCCAAATGTACAAATGAAACCAATTCCCAGACGGGACAGACAGTTCGCTTAGATTAGTAAAGAAACAGGTAATACTGGAAGGTCAGATTCCCATCAACTCACACTTAATGACTAAAATTCTCATACATCTTTAGAAGAATATCCTAAAATGTGGTGTCCACACTTGTGACCCACAGTTGAAGGATAATGTCTATTCATTAGAATCTGACACAGACAGAGAGACTTTCATTCCCATCCAGTTCTTGGGACAAAAGATGTAAGGTAGTGCAACGTTGAAAGCTAAATGTCCTGGCCTGTGGCACAGAGAATCTCAAATCGTAACATTATTGTGACAAGCAACACCTTGGTGCCGTTCTCATCACCCTATTGTGCTCATGTGCTTGTAAACCTCCAGAAGTGCCAAGGCTGAGAAAGCCACCACTGACCAATCTTCACCCTCCGTCCATGTTGCTCTACACATTGTTGCATCGGCCAATAAGGATATTGTAGGAATAGTCCCTGATAAATGAATGCACTAACCCCTATACAATGCATGTGTAGTTGATTCCCTTAACCAGCCACTTCCCATCTTATGATTTTGTGAAATGAAACGTCAATTGTGATGTCATACCCCTTTTGAAAGTATGGTCACGCATGGAGTTCCTTGAGAGACATGGAGATTTGTCTTATGGTCGTGCTATCCCTGTTTTATATGGGTTTTGTTAAATAAAACAGGAGTTTGTCACATTTTTGGTCTCTTCTGTTTTTTGGGCGTGGGATTTCCCCTGGCCTTTCCTCTTACTTATCCACAGGGGTCTTTCACCCCAGTTTGACCGGATTGTTTGTGTGGACAGAGCAATCTGGCTTTATGTTTAATTAGAACGACACATACTTGAGTGTGTAGGAGGAGGAGAAAGGTCCATATCTGTTTGTTGGTGAAGGCACATATTGTATGTGAGGGGGTAGGCATGTGCTTCTATTTCTGAAGAGAGGAAGGTGCCTACTTGTATATGTGAAAGGATAAGGGTCTATGCGTTTATATTTGGAAGCTGGACGAGTAATACTTTTATGTTCGGAGGGAAGAATAAGCATATGTGTATTTAAAAGGCGGACAATATATGCTTTATCGTTCAGTAGAAGGAAGGTGCATACTTGTAGTAGAGCATGCTTGTTGGTGTTAAAGGGTGGTAGCTTGTGCAATTTTTGTGTTTGGTAGTGTAGGCTATTTCCAACATCATCCATATGGTGGCCCAATTTAGTAAAGAGAAAAGTCAACTACCTTGAAATGAAGGCTGCACAAAGCACTCATCCCAAGCAGCAATTTCAAACCCATATCTTTAATTATGAAGTGGTTCAAGTTGTAAAAAAATCAAACTGGCATCTGGAAGCAGGTTCGCATCCTCAAACTATGCTTCACTGCTTTGCAATGAACAGCCTGCTTCTTCCAGAATTTTTCTGCAAAAACAAACATGTATTTGTTTTACTCTGTCCTAGTTTTAAATGGAGTCCAAATGCTAGTGCTGAAGGATTAAAGAGTGGTATAAATGTAGTAATCAATGTAACTTCCCATGAACTTTCTGCATAGTCGCAGGAGACCAACATCAACTTCAGCCTTTTCAATTTTAAGGGGGGGTTTCTTATGGTTTGTGGCCACTGGCTAATGAGGTTCACCAAGAACTGGGGTACATGTACAGGTTAGAAGATTCAATCAAGGCACAGAAAGCTACGCAATCCCGACAATTATACATGTACACACAGCACACCATTTCCTACTCGCCACGAGTCAATTATCGCCCGCCAATGGCTAACGCTGGGTGCACATTTCAAGGCCTAGACAGACCCCAGAAAAGGGATCCTCTCTGTGAGCATCTCCTGTTTGCTCAGCTCCAATATTTTGCTTGAATAAAATAATTACTTCACATAAATATGTGAGGATTTGAATTTCATGTTATGTTGAAGTAAGTGCAAAAACAATGAAGTGATCTCTCTTTCTCGGTCTATACTCTTCGACGGGTTCAGAATATCTGGGAACAAATCCGGATTCAAAAACCCTTTGTGCTGCGAACTATAACCATTGAATCCGAATAGGTGGTGAAATAAGACCATTGTGGATGGTTGTCAAAGGTCAAACAGCACAAAAAAACAAAGAGGAACTCCAAATACAGTGGGAACTAAATGGAGCAATATAGCATAAACAACAAAGAAGTGTTCCCTGTGTAAAGAATATTTACATTGTCAATACAACTTATTTAGTATTTAGTGTTACATTAAATGGTGATTTAATCACATCATTCATAGATCCATGGTACCTGTGTATATAGTGTAAACATAACACTATTTTCATTAAAAGGCAGAATCATAAACAGAAAGATAAAAGGAAATATTCAATACATTCTTTTTTAAAATGTTTGAATAGATAGTAAATGAGCACAGGCTTGGTAATATGCCAATGAATATACAATATTGCTAGAAAAAAGAATAAATGTATATAAAGAAGCAACATTAGAGAAAGAATTATTAGAAAAACACAATGTGCTCAAGAGCAAATTAAGTACAAAAAGCCGGACTTTTACAAACATAAATTAATAAATAAATAAATCCATACACTTTTGTGAAAAAACAACAACAACATTAAAATTGTTGAAAGAGCACAATCAATGTGTTTCTAAACAATAGAAACAATATTTAGCCCGTGGGAAATCTGGTCAAGACATCACATCTGACCGCACTGCATGGGGGGAAACCATGACACTTTTAGGTAGGGCCGCATAAGCCTTGCACTGCCCGCATCATGCCCCGCAAAAGCATCCCACAGCTGGCAGATCATTCTCTAAGAAGTACCCAGCTTGAGTCTGACCTCCTGTGACCACCAGCCTCCACACCTCTCCCCAGCACAGACCCCCTGCAATAGCTCACAGTCTGGTACACTTCTTCAGCCTGTAGATCTGCATTTACAAACTGTGAGAAATATTTCCTGGGTTTGGGACCCGCAGGCACATAACTCACCAAGCCTAACCAGCCCATTAGTCCAGAGCAATGGCTCATTGGAGGCCTGTCTGAGGACGGGGCCTACGCGTTACTCGCAGCTCCATGTTCGTGTAGCTGGAAACATTTCAATAGGTGTAAGTGTCCTGCTGTATCGTTATTTTTGTGAAACATGAAATTAAAAATCCATCCTCTCCCCATATTCATTGTCCCACTCTACCTCTTGCCAGTAGCGATGGCACTAAATGCAGTGGTAGCGTGGCTAGGGCAGTGCTGGCATCATTATTTGACAGTGGCAGTGTGTGGTGATAGCAATGATCATGGGCAGTCCTAGCTGGGGAACTGGGCGGTGTTAGCAATGATAGTGGCTGGCACCCGCTGTAAGATTGGGCGGCAGTCTTGTAAACCAACATTGTGAGCCCAGGCACTTATTTTGTTACAAATGAAGCACTGGTAATGTCTGATTGGATAAAGAAGCCGGCAATCTTTCGTTTTCACTAGGGCCCCTTTAAATGATTCCTTGCTCTATCTTTGACCTTTGGTCTTCGGATGCTTACCTTGGAAAGAAACCTGGATCCAGCACAGGAGGGGAATAATCAGCGAATTTTAGAGACACTGCAGATTTAACAGCAGTGTTTGGAATTCATCCCTTCGGGTTCCCTTTACACCCTATTTAAATCTTCTACCAGGACTGGTTACATACAATGTGGTGCTGTGGTGGCCACATCCTGTAGAAAAATATTCTGCAACATAACAAAGGACTCAGTTGACTTGATTAGAAAAATATTAGCCAGTGGAGAACACAACCTGCCCCTCATGCATGTATATATGGATCTAACATGGACAACAGGTAGGTTGCTCCATGTTCATGCTCCAACAGCCCTAATTGCATGCACTTTATTATACTCTAATATTCCCCCCACCCACATCTTTTGTACTCACCCTCGTGTGCTTTGTGGTCTTCTCTTTTGTCTTTTGCCTTGCTCACTCCTCTGTATCTGATAGGGTACTCATCTGGTAAAATGGTGTACCATTGCCAAAGTATCCATTGCTTGCAGCTGGACTTTTCTGCAGAGTTTGGGTGGCTGGTGTGGCACGACATTCCCCACTCGTCTATGCGGCCCACTCGGTCGGCTTTTTTTCTTCTGGCCATTGTGGGGTTTGGGGGTGTTACTGTGAGTACTCTAATAGTCTTTTCTCCTGGGACATGTTCTTCTCCGGACTCTTGAACTTCCCTGGAACACGGCAGTGTGTGTATGTGTGTGTGAGAGATAGAGAGAGAGAGAGAGAGAGAGAGAGAGAGAGAGAGAGAGAGAGAGAGAGAGAGAGAGAGAGAGTGTGTGTGTGTGTGTGTGTGTGTGTGTGTGTGTGTGTGTTTTTCAGCTACCAATTTGAAGTCCGCTCTGTACCTTTACTGTAGGTGGTCAAGGGATTGGAAAGGTAAAAGGCACACTCCAGAAAAGTGATGAGTCTAAGGATGGGTGCTGTAGGGCAGTCACTGAATGACAGTGACAGAGCCAGAGAGGGCAAATGTTTGTGTCTTGGATGTCAACTGAGGTGGTAAGAACATGGTGGAGCATGGAAGAAATGCACAGCACCATGCAAAGAAGAGTACACGACCTGACACACACCCTTGGGCATGACAGGTCAGGGTATTGTGTGGGCCAGCAGCCAGAGGTCTGATGCTGAGGAGGATCTGGGAGGCCAGTGGTTCTGGGTGGGAACAAAGGGTAGAGGCAAGAATGTTCCCAAGTGTCCCGAGGCCCCACATCAGCGGTAGCCGCACATGGAGATTACAGGTGATCATGCAGAAAGCTGAGCGGTGTGAGCACTCAGTATGGTGGATCTGGACCACAAGGCTGCATGGACAATATGCCTATTCTTGTAAGGGGGCTGAGACTGAAGACCGCCATGGGTTAAAGTAGGTAGAGGAGTACTCTCTGCCCAGCTGATTACCCACACCAATCAGATGGCCATTACCAGTCATTGGTGGACAAGTGAAGTGCGTAACGGAGGAGAAGGAGGAGCATGTAGGAGACAGTGGGGCTGCCTGACCCCGTTCTCTTATAAGCCTGGCTGTTTACATGGCTCTTCAGCAATAGGGGCCTGGCTGGGCGCGAGCCTTTCTCTAAACCTGCACCCACATCAAGCTCCCTTAGCACTGGTACCTGGCTCTGTTCTCATCCGCACACTCTGCTATGGAGGCAGAAAGTCAAACACTGCTGTGTTTGAGGGCTCACAAAGGGATCCTGATTTGTGGACTGTCCCTTTAAAGCAGACGAGGAGAACCTATGTAAAATCTGGTGCTAATGTGGCAAAGTCGACTGAAATATGACGAAGACGTCAGAGTCATCATAAGACGACGCGCCTTGCTGTCCAAGAACCAGCTGGGAACGGTGAACTGGGGTGCCAGCAGTACAGTACCTACAAAAACAGTCCCAGAAGACTCTGGTGGGAACCACTGTAAGCTGCACAAAGACAATGACAGGAAGTGGGAAATGATGAGATGGGCGAATGATTATTTTGTCCAGGATATAATCAGTACAAAATGTTCCTGAAGAAGACCGAGGAAGCACGAATATCAGCTTTCTACCTATCTTTTGAAACATGTCCATGAGATGTATTATTTCTGCACTTGTTTATTTAATATCCTTAAGTGTTTCATGGTTTATAGTAGCAAAGTGTGTGTTTAAGCGTTTCTTAATTGTATTGCTTTTGTTTTCACACATGGGTGTTGTTTCTTTAAGACAGATCATGAAGAACGCATCAACTCATAAGCGCCAATCGTGATATGGAAATGTAATTCTTATATATGATTATATAGTTGTGATATGAATGAAACATATTTGGCAAACAATCAAGGTGTTATGTGAATCAATAGAGTGCACTGTTCATTCTTGAGCAGCCTGACATAGCGAACCTGCTAAATCTTTGGGGAAGTGCTGGTATTATTTGCATTGCTTCCCCTTTTTTAAATCGTACATGTGGTCCCAGCACTGTCAGGTTTCAAAGTTAAAATGAAAGGGTTCCACCCCGTAATTCTTGTGCTGATAATAAGGTACGCAAAGTGTTCAAGTTTTCATGTAAAGGATTTAATCAATGCTTTAGGTAGGTCAGCTGACATGTGTTTCGACCCCTAAGGGTCTTTCTCAAGGCTAAATTAATTCTTGTCTGGTCATGGTTGATGGGTTTATGGCTTGCCGGTTGGACAATCCTGTTAGCAATGCCAGAGCTGGATTCCTTTGCTCTGTTGGGCAATTGAAGATTGACCTCAGGTATTTGTGGTTTAGTAATGCTATGAATGTTGGCCCCGGGGGCTGGCTGTGCCTGTTCTCCTTGGCTGGTCTCGGGATAGTGACTATTTTGCAAAGTGCTGGTATTATTTGCATTGCTTCCCCTTTTTTTAATCACATATGTGGTCCCACCACTGTCAGATTACAAAGTTACCATTCAGACAGTGCACAGAAGTATGGGACAAGCGCCTCACTGACTACACTTAGGTATCGGAATGGAGGCAATTTTGTAGGGTTTGGTCCCCTCTCTTGCGTCCATTGCTGCTCATGCTTACAAATTAACTTCCAGCCAGGCCTTGCGCACCTCCTTCTTTAATGTCTTGCTCTCTTTTCCCCCAAGGGCCGGGCTGATACAGATCTGCAGTTTAGTTTCCCTGCATCTGCCATTTCAGCACCTGCACCCTTTCGGGTTGCTTTCTTGTGGCTTGTTCTCATTACAGCGAAGTGCTTCACTTGCGGCAGTGCTGTCTGGGGCTGGGTCCATGGACATATTCTACAGCACTCGCTGTTAAACGTTATTTCCTAAGCTTACATATTGTTTCCTCTCCTCCACTGGGCAGCACTGACCTGGCAAACACAATATGGAGATTGAGGGACAGAGTTCATAGAGATCATTAGTTTAGTTTAGTTTTGCTCGCGTCTGACAGTGAATTGCTGTCCTCCACACGCTCAGGACTGTAATTCACTGTCGGACGCCAACAAAACACGAATGGAAAGAGATCAATGCACGATTCGAAAAATAACTGGAAGTTAACCTGTTAATGAAACAGATAAAACCAATCATCTCTATGAATTAAGGAATGAATAGAGAATATTCAAGAAAACAGGTTGGGATAATAATAACCCTGTAATCGGAAATAGAAGATCTCTACAAATGAGACAATAACGGCTCTATTTGAAAAATTTAAGTTCCAATCTAACTACTTTCCTTCGAGACTACAGTTGATGTGAGACGACAACTTGAAAATCAAAAACCTTTCTGTCCTGAAGATGGCCAAAAACATCAAATAATGATGCTGGAGATGGCATCTAACTCATTCGTTTTGATAAAAGGCCGAAACAAATGCACATATTTAGACACATCTGATAAGTTTATATTCGAATCATATAAACTAGTGAACATCTGTTGAGAAATAACAACTTGTGTCACGTACTAACCTCACATAAAGCATTGGACGCTTAGCTGAAAGTGTATTAAAGTGCAGAAGTGTGGCACTTCTTATGGTCTTAATGTTTTTTAGCTTTGTAAATGAATAGAAATTGTATTATTGAAAATTGTTGTATCCATGCCCTCTATTTTTCGAACCGATGTAAAATAGAGTAAATACCACACCTGCTACCTTGAATTAAGCGGATTGAGAAAGGGGTAGTTGATATGACCAGTTCTGTTATATGTCATATTGTCCCTATATCAAATCAACCCCCCCATAAACAAAAAAGAGGGGAAAACCCATACAGTATTACCAATACAAAATAGGGCCAGATTTAAATGTCTTCTCCTGGTTCAGAAATCTATCCACGGTAAGGCACCACCATATCTATCCTCCTCCATCCAACTCTACAGCCTTCTGGTAATCTTAGCCCTGCCTCCTCCACTAGTCTTGTGTCACCTGGCCCCCCCTGTGCTTCCTCTCGCTTCCCTTCTTCTCTTTTCTTGCTCCACTTGCATGGAATTCTCTTACCCCAGACATCAAGAAACAGTCCACACTGATTTGTTCAAAGACAAATTGAAAGCCTGGCTCCTCGACTCCGAGTTATCCTATTAACCGACCCCTAATCTGCCTCCAAGGTAACATTTTCCCATCGCCTCTTACCTGCCTGGGTCCCTCACTTTCTCTACCTCCACTCTAACACTTCATCCATCATGGTCACATCCGTAACATAGCTGGCCGTACTGCCTATCTGCGCTTAAAGGTGTCTAATGTTGGTTGTCCTTAATCTATGTAAGTCCCCCATGTATTGTCCCCGCTGACAGTACCATTTACTCCCCTCCACAACATCCTATCTAGCGTACGATCTTTTGCAATCAACAGTGCTTTGTTCTTCCTTGTAAATAAACAAATAAATAAGCAAATAAACAGATATTTCTGTAAACTGGCTAGGGGCATAAAAGGGAATGCTCGCAGTTTGAACCACAGTTGTTTGCCCAAGTTATGGAACCGTGTGCGATTCACAGTAAGGACAACATGAACATTCTGGAGTTTAGAGGGAGAACAGGTGCAGTAAACCTGTATGTTTGTGGAAGACGCAGTTCTTCTCACTGCTGCTGATCCAAATTCCTTGGGATACAAATTCCTTCCCTGCTATCCAAAGTGAACGCCTCTAAAACTGAAATTTAAATATAACCCTTTTAATGCAAGAGGTGGTTCTTAAGGAGTTGGTTCTCTTTGAGTTTGCCCACACATCACTAAAATAATTGAATGGAAATATTATGGGCTTTTAAAAAGCACTATGTAAAGCCAACTGCCCAAAATTATTTGTATAATCCAAAAACAATCTGGAGAGGTTTAGGCACCTACTATTCAATTGGATGGGCAAGATAGCCATTGTTAAAATGGACAGCCCGGCCCTCGCATTACTTTCTTTTTCCAGGCAATACTTCCAGGCAATAGATATCACAAGAGCAGGATTTTCCCAGCTTCGATGATATATTATGCATGGCATCTGGGATTGGAAAAAGATACTCTTAACACCAACGAGTAAGGGGTGTGTGGGATGCCCTGAGTTTTAGTAGTACTTTCAGGGGGTGCGACCAGCCAACCCCTTATGCAACACATTACCGAGACACTGATAAGTGTCCAATTCCTAGAACTCCAATATAAGTAAATGTATAGATAGTATTATACCCAGGACAGACGCTACATCTTCTCACAAGGGCGGACTGCTGTTGGAGGGTTTGTGGTCTGGCAATAATCCCCACATGTAGTGATAATGGTATCACCAGAAAACAACGCACACCATTATGGTGAGGTAGAAAACATTGCAGTTTTAGGAAAGATTTTATGCAAAAATATCGATGGGGGTTGGGTTGGGGTATTAAGCAGAGTATCACCTACATCTATATTTGCATAGAATCGATGTAAAAAAATGCGATGTGTTCACATCCGCAGTCATGGATGCGTTGTTTTAACGTAGATCCATGATAATACCCTAAGCTTAGGAATTACTGGCTGGAAATGAAGTTGTCTATGAAGGGAAATAAGCCTTTCCCATTGCCAACCATCCCCATAACTTTGATATCTAGTAGTGTGAATGTTGTGTGTGTGTTGTGTAAGAGAGGGAGGTGTGTTATATCTAGTAGCATGAATGCTGTCACTGGTCCTGCTACTAGTAGAATGTTGGTGCATGTGGATGAAGGACAGCTCAGAGAATGTTGGGTGAATGTGATGTGTGTGTGGTTCTATGAATGTGGCATTAACACCCCATTCCAAGAGCTGAAACGGGGGTAATGGCCCAGAGCCCAAGTTACCGGCCCGAGCGAAGGCAAGGGCGGTTAACGAGGGCTCTGGGCCACTATCCCCTCACCCCGTTCCAGCCCTTGGAACGGAGTGTTAATGCCATTATCACCCCGGGTTACCTCTTTGGTAACCAGGGGGGCTGAAAAACAATAAGCGTTTTCATTCTTTGAACGGAATGCTGCGTGCCTCTCGTTTAATGAATGAAAATATTTATCCAAAATAGCTGCCATGGTTTTGAAGGCGGGGCTCTGTACGGAGCCCCCCTTCTATTATCATGGCGGTTGGAAAAGGGAGAAGGGAAGCTGCTGTGGCGGCAGCTGCTGCGGCAGCCGGGGGTGCCGCTGCCGCAACAATAAGGTAAGTGCAGCAAGGGAAGGAGGTTGGAAAGTGGAGAAAAAATAAACAGGAGGGTGGGGGGAAGATGGCAGCCCATGGCAGGGAAGGCAGCCTGTGGGTTCTGTACAGCATGGACTGAGATCAGAGATTTCAGCCCGTGATCTGCAGAACCCGATTGGCCGGATTGGCCGTCCCCCCGCCTCGCATGCTAATGTGAGGGCCTGAGGATGGACTGGTGTGTGTCTGTACCTGTAAAGAGTAACTGGAACCTGGAACTACAAGTAAATAAAGGAACTTAAGCGCAACAGTGGACTCAGGAGTCATTAGCTGTGTCTTGAGTAACTGCAGTATGATCTTCTGTATAATAATAACATCCTGCTTGGCTTTGTCACATGAATCCGAGTACCTGGTGGGAATGAAGAGTGGGAAATTGATAACTGAAACCCAGCTAGCAGAAAAATGGTGCAATACCATTCCAATGTGGAAACCTGACGTTTCTGCAAAACTATGTAGCTTGTTCAACGACGGAACTGGAGAAAATGACTCACTTAGCCCATGGCACCACTGGATACTTTCCCTCGGTTCTCACAATGTTCATAAACTGTACTATTAAATCATTGCATGGTCAGAGAACAGCATGCCCATGAAGGGGTTGAACTCAAACTCTTTGATCAAATCAGGTCCTTTAAGGGCAAGGTGCACTGTTGGGAGTGTATTGATTAGGCCGCACTTGAAGGCTGAAAAGTGGGGTCACGTGTGTGCCTTTGCTCTCTGAGTATTCTTAAAATGGATGCAAGGGGGTGACAGCTTCAAGTGAGCATGGAAGGGACAGTAACCACACAAGGAAACTGCTTCATGCACATCAGCTAACAGCAGTATGGAAGGGAAGACACGCCATATACAAGTAGGAATAATGGAAAGACAGTACTGCCATACAGACCTGCCACACAGGGAGAAGGGGAGGTGGTGAAGGGAAGGGCCATACAGGGAAAGAGTCAAAGTAGATGCATGCAGTGCCTTTGGCAATGGGACATGGAAGGGTAACTAGTCATGCTACAGTTTTGGACGCACAACAGTAAAACAAGTGAAGTTGGGAACTATCAGGCAAAGTTGTCAGTCGAATGAGTTCCAGGCACACAGAGGGGAAATATAGGAAGGCAGCCAGTGAAGAAGGAAGGAAGGTGATACGAAGGAGGTCAAGCGCACACAGGGAGGGAAGGAGATGCAGTCACACCACGCCACATGAAGGAAGCAGAAAAAAAGGTAAGTGCAGTCACATAAACATGTGCCAAAATAAGTTGGGAAAATGAAACAGGTGGGCCCGAAAACTGGGCCTAACTATAATTCAGGCAAACGAGACTAGTCTTGTTTTCTCACGACTGGATGATTACTTGACGCGCCACCTGTCTTGCCTGCCTGAATTCTCTCGCTCTTGCAATCTCTTTACAGCTATGCATCTCCTTTTCAAACTTCCCACCCAACCCTTATCTTTCTTCTACGCCATCTTCTGCCCACTGCGTGAGCTGTTCTCTCGCGTTCGCTTTCATTTTGTTGGCATTGTTTTCCTAAGCATACTTGGCCTTGTTAGCTCTTCTCTTGACTCTCACGCCACTCCATGGCTTCCTCTGGGGATGGGCTAGTCAACCATCCCTCAGGCTCTGCTTCATCCTTTTCCTGTCCCCTTTCTCTAATTGCCTCTAAGCTTCAGGTTGTTCTCTCCCCGCCCATATGGATTCCATTGTCATTGTAGTGGTGGGAAGACTGTTGAGAAGGCATCTACATGCCCACCATCTCTTCTTACTACAGTGAGAACTGTTTGAAAATGCTACGAACATGTTTTTGCTCCAGAACATGAAATTTAATTCTACGTGGGAACGTGTTGCTGTTAGTTGCATGTGATTCATGGTTTAAGTGTTTGTCCAAGTGCCCTGCAGGTAGCACCGCACCCCCACATCATAAAGCAGGGTCCCATGAAAAATGTGGTGCATCTGTCACTGAGTCTCTATCATATGAATGTACACTGCGTGTAAAGTATAGCAGAGCCCTCGACTGTAGACAGTTGCCCCAGGGGTTCATACAGTTTTCACTCCTGCTACCTCCCCCTTATAGTGCTGCACCTCACAGCACACAGCTGAATCCCATGAAAAACGTTGGTCCAGTGTCACATAGTCTGTACCATCTAAGTTACACCCCTTGCCTACCCAGTCTGCGGAGACCATTGTCTGTACACTAGAAACGTCTTCGTGTTCATGCCGTGTCGAAAGTAACATGGCTGCTGCACGAAGTGTGATGCTCCTCTCTCTCATCTTTTCTGACCATGGTCTGCTGAAGACCCATGCTTCATACAGCATTTTGGTGCCAGACATATGGCAGGAGGCACTGTACAAATGTAAGATAAATGCACCAGCCCTCAAAATACCTAACCATTCGTCTGCTTTCTTATGATATGATGGGTTATTTATAACACGTTTAATCTTAATACCCAGAGGTTTCTAAGCACGGACCCGTGGATCGAACCTGTGTTGCTGCTGTCGTCTTGCTTCCAAGGCGAGCACCTTGCTGCTGAGCTATCCTCCCGTGACTCTATGGCTTTCTGTGTACTTCTTCTTAGGGCTATTTTGTTTACATTTTCTACAGTTTTTTCACATGTTCTTGTGCACCATTTTTTTAAATGTTGCACAGCACTTTGGCAAAAGCACATTAAAAATTCGATAGAATTAAATTAAACAGCTTTCACCTTTTGTGGTATAAATTGATTGAGGTTTGCGTGATGGGTAATAGGCACTGATTGAACAATCACGCTCTTCTCTATTATGTGTTATATTTGGTCTGATGTGCTTGACTTACTTCACTTTAAAAAGGCACAATGTAGCGTTAAGGGCCTCATGAGTATTGTCGTGTGGGTAAATCATGGGGTATTTTAAATACCTCCTATATTTAAAATGTTTTTTTTCATTATGGGTTGGAATTGCATGTGGTATTTACTCCATTGAAAGTCATTATGGGATAGTGTCTCCATAGGGGACTGTCTATGCAGCTCACATGGTAAATAAACATCCCATGCAATCCCAACTCGTATCTGTGTGTGTTTGCAATGAGGAGCCCCTTGCGCCAGCTGTGCTCGCAGTCTAACACTTCAAAGTGCATTCGTGGTGCATTCGTGGTGTGGATAGGAAACAGACCCATGAGGTGGGACACGCATTCACGCTGCCAGTTCTGTCACCAGCCAGTGTGATCTTTTTTAAGGCAGGCCTTAATGGAGGAAGCAGACTGGGAGGGAAGCATCGGGCACCAAATTATCGCTCCTGACAGCGAGTGGAGACCCACTTTGCAGCAATTCAAAGCAGCGACACTTCTTTTGTGACGTGGGAGACACCCTGCGAGCCAAATATTGTTTGCAGAAATGTATTACATTCTCACGTCCATCCCTCTCTCGTGTACTCGTCTCATCACAAATAAAAGCCAGAACGACAGCAGTCCGAGGTGAAGTACTCCCAGGCAGGGGCAGAGCCTGTCATTTGGGTTTGTAAAAATGAGCATCAAGGTACACCCAAGGTTTGGTTGCCAAGCATCATGCTACAACATCTAATTCCTTCTATTTACATCACCAGTAGAGCACAGTAGGCTCTGACAGAGCATACATGCAGCCTATGCAACATGCCATGTAACATTTCGGCATCCTCGTCGGGTGCGTCAACCAATCACGTTTTTCAAAACCGGGGCTGAATCTAACGATCAAAGCCCGAGTTTTGAGCACCCCCTAGCAGTGAAGACACCCGCTGGCCATCTTGCCTCCCGCTCTCCCTGTCTCCGTCTCTGTCCCCATTCCCCCCCCCAGCCCTCACCCCGATCCCGCCAACCACCACTCACCTGTTGCGTTGCCGCCATACCTCACCCGACTCCAACGATGGACGCCATGGAAATGGTAGAAGGTCTCCGCACCAGAGCCCTGACTTCCGGTGGCCTTGTTAGGTGAGGCTTTTGCAAGCATCAACGGGTAGCGCGCTTGCCATGACCCGTTGATTCACACACATTTATTGCTGATGGCACTGCAAGGGTTAGCCTCGGGGTGCTATTAGAAACAAGCACCCATTCTAGGATCTTCACGGGGCGGTAACGGCACTGGGGCCCAGCGATATGGCCCTCACTTCACTTGGGCCTATAACTTGGGATCCCGACCGTTACCACTGGGTGAAGCCCCCAGAACGGGGGCTTATTGCGTTGGGAATGTTGGTAGGCCTTTCCAAACAATGGTTCAGCAGAGGGCCAAAACCACCAATACAAAGCTTGATGTTTCCCTCTCAACAGTCTGTATGCTCATTGTCCCCCTAGGCCAACATTCCACGAGGTCAATCCTTAATGCAACGCCCCAAGCACCTTCTGCACGTGGTTGCTTTAGTTTCCAACTTATTTTTAACCTGTATTTGTGATTTTAGCATATTGCAATGACATTACAGCCAATGCGGAGAGACCTTCTTCTAGCTTTCCCTCTCTCCTTTCTTTTCATCTTCAGCCCTTTAAAACGTTATGGAGGTGGCGTAAAAGCACTATGCAAGCAACTGGATCTACGTTATAAAACCGAATCGCAAAAACTAGAATTACAAAATTACAAAGCACACTTGCTCGCATTTTGAAATTCGAGTTTTGGGGGTTTTGTTCCCCACCTCCCAGGCCTTTTAATGTATGCAGTGGACAACCCCCGCAACCCCTGCAGCCCATAATACCAAACAAGGGGAGCGGGGGACACCCCTACCCTTGTTAGGTATTATGGGCTTCGATTTTTATACCAGGTCGAATACACAGTAAATGTTGATTCGACCGTTTTTTTCAACATTTTTGGGGTAAACCCAAAGCAACTAACATTAGGGCCCCGCCTTCGTTCCATCGGCATAGATGACAGTCAATGTGCAAACATCATTTTTTGATTTCATGTTGCCTGCTGTGGGTCTGTTGACTTGGGTGAACCAGAATATACAGTAAGCTCGGCCGCCAATATGAAAGTGGCCCAAAATCGTGAATGCGAGATTTTCTGTTACATTGGTCATGACTACAAGCAGTGCAATGCAGAAACTCATCAAACAAACCCTCTTTGGGCCAGCAAACGACCCCACAGTATCATGTTGGTGCCAGCACTTTGGGCGTTGCCTTGCTGCCTTTTAGGCCAATCAGTGCCTGTTGTCAGCCCTGGCTTGGTTATTGTGCTTCGAGTCTGCGGATAGCAGTCTCTTTATGGTTGCGAAGAAAGAGTACTTGCATGCAAAATTCCGAACAAGTCGGAAGGAGGAGTCAATATAAAAAATTATCTGCAAAGCCTGGTAGTCACAGTTGGAGCTGTATGGAGGGCAGTCAGAGTATATGAAGCAAACTGGCAAGTCTGAAACCTGCTGTCTGAAAAGTGACATCACTTTTAGGCAAGCCCCAAGGATGGGTTATCGCCTTCATTTCTCTGTTGCACAAGTGTATTGCATTTCCGGACGCGTTCGTTAGTGCACTTTCTTCCGTGGACGTGTGTGTACTGTTGCACCGCCTTGTATAACTGGATGTCTGTTGTTCTTTGGTGGTTAACAGGAGAATGACGTATCCTCAGCCTGCGTGGTGCTCCTGGTGCTTTCTTTCTATTGCATAACTTCATTTATAGCGAGGGCTCCTTTGGACTGTGTGTATCCTGTGACCGCTGTAGGTATTGCATCATATTTGCTTGTGTTAGTTACCAGTGTGTGTCCACTTGGCTGCCCCTGCGGTATCTACAGTGGACATTCAAATGGTGCATGCTTGGTAGTGCGGCACTAGAAGAATGCCAAAATGTAGTGTTCAGAAAATAATCAAAAGGGGCTTTCTACAGTTAAATCACCTAAAGGAGCCGGCTACACACTAAATGTGTTCCTCACTGTGATGAACTAGAGGATAGTCCCTCCTATGACTCCGAACATATCCTAGACATGGGGTCAAGGTATATTTTCCTACGGCAGATGGGTACGCATTACTACCCCCAATTACTGCCCTGCATCTAACTGAAATGACCCAGCTTTCAATTCTCAGTCTTATGCTGAAGGAAGTGTCCAAGTAGTTAAGGCGCTTGGAGGATCACAATCTTCCTTTCTTTCCCTTACCTTTTATGTTCCTTGCAGTGACTTTTACACAGGCAGAGCTTGATTCAGGCACTTTGGTCAGTCGGCTTGGCACCTCCTAGAAAATCCTTCCTGGTTTACCGGGTGGTCCGATTTCATGAATGTTATGTGGACAAGATGCTACCACGCTTCAAGAGCACACCTAAGCACATCTAGCGCCCATCACACAACCAAAAAGCAGATTCATTCTAATACCATGGAATCAATCCACAAGATATTGCTTGCAAGGAAAATTGCTCGCTTTCACATTGTATTGCCTCTTTTCTCATTCAACATTTGTTGGATCCACTGTGCCTGCACACACACACACACACCCCTACTCTCACAATCACACCCCGCTTTCCTTCTACCCCTTGTGCCAGTCAAATGTTTGTCTGTTTCTTCCTTTCCTACTTCTGCTACTCGTATCCTCTTATTTTTTACCCTCTTTTCATTTCCCCCAACAGACCACGGTCTGGTTACCCAGATGAGGGCACAGTATACCACTATTCGGCCAAGCATCAGCGCTGTAGGAACACAATGGTGGTGATGAGTGCAATGTAAAACCCTGTTAACATAACTTGAAACAGAATGTGAGAAGGTGCATCAAAACGTTTTCACTAGGCCTCAGTATGAGCAACTTGGGGATTGGTCAAGAACAATCTTGATTTTGCACAGTTGATTCTGCTGAGGATGTTCCCTTGGAAGAGCCTGCATGCTTAACCATTGTAGAGAAATCATAATGAAATCAGGTGTTTATTCTTTTTTATTGATGTGGAGATGACTAGATGTGTTGACCAGTAGGAAGAATGAGTAGGAGACCGTTTTACCAAGAGAGAACAAAATTAGAGGGGAAGTCCCAAAATATTTGAAAGTGTGGTCATTTCACGAATCTGCACAAAAGTTTGCAATATGATATAGGACCCAGATCTGAATGTTTCTGCAAAGTTTGGTGGAACTTTGTGAAGAGGGGACAAAATTAGAGTGGGTTTCAACATTTTTATATGGGTTATAACTTTGTTGCCATTTGGCAAATGTGCATAAAATATTTTACAATGATTATAGCCCGAACCTTGAATTTTTCTGCAAAATCTGAATGAATTTTGTCAACAGGGAGATAAGTTATATGACTGTTTTATGCACGTACATGATGACACTTTTCAAAAAACGAAACACGGATGTATTGACACAAATGTTGTGCAAGGAGTATTGGCCGGGACTTATAAGCATGGTTTTGCAAATGTGTCAGTGTTTTATTTTTTGAAAAGTGTCATAATGTAGGTACAAAAAATAGTGATACACCATTGGTGAATGAGGTATAGCCGGTGACCATGGGCAGTGGCCAGATTGTCTGAGTCATGCCCTATGGCCATTGGCAGTGGCCAGATTGTCTAAATCATGGCCAGAAACTACTGGCTATGACCAGGAGGGACTGGCAATGGGGTTAAAGTGGGCATTGCCACCAGGGACTGGCTATGTGGTGAAGTTTTTCAAAATCAGGATAGGTTTGAATGGGAAAATAAATTCTGCCCGTGGGTAAAAATCGGACTGTGGCTACAGCCCGAAGTGCTGCACAGAATTGCACGAACAGATCGCCGTGACTATCGCTGCATACACTCCGAGATAATGCTAATTAGCAGATAATTACTAAGCATGCTGAACCAGGTGTCCACGTGGTCACCAGGCCACCACTTGAAATCATTACCCACCGTTATTTGCGACCCTAGTGGGGCAAGGAATTGGGATTGGATGCTGGACTCATTTCCACAACCTCGCATCAATAACTGGCCCACAATCCACATGCCCTGAGAAAGACTCTAGAGAGTCGGAATATGTGTCCGCTGAGTTCTAACAATAAATATAGCATCAAGAATGGTTTTTAAGACTGCTTCTTTACGTCAGCAATTACTTACTAAATAACCCAGTGTTGAGGTGAACAGGGCTCACTCCCCTGTTCAAAACCTAACACTTGAAGAAGGAAGGGCACCTTCACACAAAAGAACCCCATCACCAGCAGCAGGGTAATCTGTTTAACGTACTTGATGAAGCACATTGCTCTACGCATTCTACCGCCCTGCAATTACTTGATAATCATGTACTCTGATTTGATTATTGAGGCATGCAACATGGCTGAACCATAGGTTTGAATGGGAAGAAATATTTTGTTTTCAGCTACAGCCTGCAGTGGTGTACTGAATGTCAATAAACCTGCGCAAGAAGCATCATCCAGGACCTGAAAGCATGGCTTTGCAAATCTGTTTTTTTTTTTATTTTTCCAAAGTGTTCAAATGTAAGCACACAAAATTGTGATATAAGTTTGGTGCATGGATAATGGGCCTGACAATCGGCAAGGACGAACGCCTACTCTGAGTTATTTATCAGGGCATGTGGCATGGCTGAAGCTCTAGGTTGAAATGGGAAAGAAAATTCTGCTTGCGGCTACAGTTCAGAGTAGTGCTGGACGGTATTGCAGCAAACTTGCGCGAGGAGCATCAGCAAGGACCTGAAAGGATACTTTTGCAAATCTGTCCTGTGTTTTATTTTTTTTAAAGTGTGGAAACACAAGTACACAAAATAGTGATATAACTTTTCTGCCGTGGGCAGTGGCACAAAAAATAGTGATATAAGTTTGGTTCATGGACAATGGGCCTGGCCCTAGGCAAGGATGAGTGCCTACTTTGATTTACTTATTGGGGCATGCAGCATGGCCAATGCTGTAGGTACAAATCGAAAAAGAATCTGCTTACGGCTTCAGCCCGGAGTGTCGAACGGGACTGCAGCTAATTTGTGCAAAAAGCATAAGCAAGGACCTGAATGGATGCTTTTGGAAATCTGCCCCGTGATTTACTTTTTTGAAATTGTCGAAACTTAAGTACAGAAAATAGTGATATAACTTTTCTGCCGTGGGCAGAGGGCCTGGCCTTCGGCAAGGACAAATATCTACTCTGATTTGCCTATTGGGGTATACACTTCTGATAATGACTCACTCACATAAGTATGCATTGCAAAACATGTTTGTTATAGGAGTATTTGTTTCGTATATGTTAAAAGAGGAATTATTAATTAAGCAATATGACCGATGCGACAGGGGCATTACCGACTCATAGTTAACGAAGGCCCCGGGGCATTACCTTAGTTGGTAATGCCGCTGCCGCGAGGGTCATATTGCTTTTAGTACCCCGGCCCACAAGATTTGCCTGACCGGGACACTAAAAGCATTTTTTTCTGTCCCGAAACACTGTGGCATTTCGGGACAGAAAAAAAAACGACCAAGAAAATGGCTGCCGGGAAAGGAAAAAACGGAGTCCATTTTTCCTTTCCATGGTGGCCATCGGGAGCGGACGCGCTGGGAACAGAAGTGTTTCCAGCGCGTCTGCTCCCGAAAAAAAAAAGGAGAAGAAGTTAAGTGGAGTTGGGAGGGCGGAAGGGAGGAAGGGAAAAAAAAGAAGGAAAAAAACCTACCTGCGTCCCCGGCAGGGAACGATGGAAGCCTCCAGCCGCGTGGAGGCACGGAGCGGGGATGGCCCTGCTCTGAGTCTCCACGTGGCTGGAGGCTGCCATCATCCCCCACCGGGGACAAAGGAGCAAGAAGGTAAGTGGGGTGGGGTGGGGAGGGAGGAAGGAGGAAAGGGGAGGGAAAACAAACAAAAAAAACCTAACCTGAGTCCCTGGCAGGGGACGAAGGCAGCCTCTCAGCCGTGGGGATGCTCGGAGCGGGGATGGCCCCGCTTTGAGCCTCCTCACTGGCTGAGGGGCTGCCACACCCCCTGCCGTGGACAAGGAGGATGGACCCGCTGAAAGCCAATCAGAATGCGTGTTGCATTCTGCTTGACTCTCGCCGGGTACTAATAACTTATATACAGTGATGTAACATTCTGAAACATTTTCACTTATGAAAACGTATTCAATTGACATAAAAAAAGTTGTTAAAGGGATGTTACGGTTAAGGTGTACGCCAACCTTGGGACTCCGCCGCCCCAGGAGTTAGCTAGTAGCCTCCCACTTCCCTCCTGGGCTCCCATGAGCACTTGTCCATCCGTACTGCCCCTTTTATGTATGCACTTCTGTCACTGTACAATGCATATGTGCATTTATAAGAGCACTATGTAAAAATGTTTGGTATAAGTATGAGAAATGTAGATGCAAAAAATGTGTAGAACATTGTTAAGTGGCAGTTGGTGGTTGGAAGTTTAATATGTTGATAGGCTATACAGAGAGTTTCTTTTAAGTGATTGGTGGATATATGTGTGAATGGTTTAAAGAAGGCAATGAGGGAGTGTTGCAAAAATAACAGTAAAAAGACTAGATGAGCTGTTTTGTGTGATGGTGTGCATTTGCAATCTGGGTTTTCTAATAAGGCCTGGGCTAGCCAGGGGAATGCGGAGACTGCGGATAGTTATAAACAGCTATGTATTATGGTGTTTATTGTATCCTAGAGAGAAGAATTTGAGACAGAAATGTGTTTCTGTGCTTTTTTCTTCTTCTCTAATATACAATTGTCCATTATTTCCATTAGCAAAGTAGAAAATGCCAATGGGAATGTTGGAGAATATTATTGAATCTAACTCCTGTACTGAAAAATGTAAGGTAGATGGAGTCTATAAGCTTTTTTTAGTTCTATTTTATAACTGTGAAAGGTGGTTCTAAAAGGAATCTTTTTTTTGGCAGGATAGGCCAAAATGTAAGGTGGGGAGGGAAATGAGGGAAGAAGCACCAACCAGACTTATGGAGGGGCAGGTGGACAGGTTAAGATGTTGAGTGTGTGTTAAATCTAAGGTAGAGGGCAGTGTTTATCATGCTCCTTGATCACAGCTCCAAAAAAACGTTGAAATTGCTCCCCCCTGCATAGTGGTATGTTGCAGTATATACAGAGTACTGTTGTCTTCAAAAGATATAGATCAACAGCCTCTTTTATCGCTTGCAAGGTAGCTGGTGGGGTTATGTGTCCCACAGAAGTAGACTGTGTGGTTACAGTATTGTTTGAGGAAGATGAGGTAGAGGAAGACAGCCTACTACTTCCTAAGAAAGGAACAGACTTTCTGAGAGCATTGCAGTGGTTGGATTTGGTGTGGTGGCGCCTGTAGGTGGTCCCGTACGAGTACTGCCCAGTTTGTCCGCAACTGAGTACAACTGAGTACAACTCAGTGCATTTCACTTTAGTAGCTTTAGCCTTAGGTACATTCCCAACAGTTTTAAAGAACTGCCACACCCATGATTCTCTCTGTGTGCTAGAGGTAGGCATTTCTTCTACCTCATCTTCCTGGTTTTCTTGATTGTCTTTTGAAGTATTGGGCTTCTTTCATTGTGAAGGTCCTCCAGCTGGTGGTGGTGGTGGTGGTGGCTCTTGGGGAGGAGGGATGTCAATATCTGATGCCATTTTTAAAATGAATAGCAGTTTTCCTAATTGTCTTCCAAGTATGTGCTGTGTGCTAGATTGTTAATGGATAATGAGGAAGGATAGGTGTAGGAGCTGTTTAAGAGTAATTTTGAGCTTAAAATGTCCTAGTTGAGCTGAAAAACGCAGTTGCCAAAGCATGGACCCGTTTGCGAAGTGCGGGCACATTCGTGGACACGTCATCATGCATTCACGGGAGTGTGTGGTCACGTGACACTGTCTGAAAAGTCTGCGATAGCATTTCTGAGATAATCTTTCATGTACTGGGTGTGTGTCTTAGCAGTGCACGATGGTGGCACGAGTTATGGTTGCTTAGCTTACCATAATTGGTGAATTTCTGGGGGTTTTTGGTTTTACTTGTAAACATAACGTCACTTTAACAAAAAGCTTTCATTGAATTTCATGGGTTTTTATTAGTGCAACTTAATAACGTTCCTTTAACAAAGTTTTTCATTCAATTTCATAGCTTTTAATTCGTGCAACTTTACCATAACGTCCCTTTAACAACGTTTTTTCATTGAATTTCATGGGTTTTTATTAGTGCAACTTAATCATAACATCCCTTTAACAACGTTTTCCATCTCGCTCTGCTCGTTCTCTGTGCGCCTTTCTGCTAGCGCTACTCATATCCACCGCACTCTTGAGTGTTCATGTTTCTCCTATGACTCCAAATACCTTATTTTCTTGAAAAGAAATGCCGGTTTCGTCCCATTCTGAAATTATCATACCTGGCTGGTTTCTTGTTTGTTCTGCATGGACATGTGATATTGACGGCTTCTGATCATGCACTCAACTAAAACTGCTCTTCTCACCTTGTTCTCGTGACAAGTCCATGTGGGCATTTATTTCCATGGAATTATCATTCCATCTTGAAATGTGATCACGATCTTCTGCACTGCTGCTTGGATAGCATTCTTGTTCTGGTCTATGTTCAGCACCCATTCATCTTGCATTGTCTTCAACCTGAATGTCATGCATTTCTTTGGCGAACATCTACATTCTCTGTAGAGTCCATCTCCTTCCACCTTGGGTACCCATATGATTTGTGCCTTTCTTCATTGCCCTCATGGGATGACTGAATCAGGATCATGTTATGCTGCCCTCTTGCGGTCGTTTTATTTTTTTTTATATTTCCGTATACTTCCATCCTTTGCACAGCTCCGCGGCTGTCGTACCACGTTTTCATTTGTCCTTGCTTCTCTTAATTCTCCATATGATGCCTTCCAAACCTATTGCTTTGTATGTCCTATACTAGAGAGCCAAGGTGGCACTAGCATGAATGCTGCTCTTCTGCCTCTCAGCAAGTAGAAAGGCAATAGTTATTTATTTCTTTTGGATTTATTTCAGCGCACAAAACCCTGAGGTATATAGGCGCTAGTTACAGAAGAGCATGGTACATTGGTCAAGTGCAAGACATTGCATATGGTTACATTTGTGTGTTGTCATGGGTATGTAAGCAGGAAAGGCCGCACCTTTTGTTGTGGTGGGCTACATCTGGTAGCATATTAGTCAAAGTGGAGTGGTTACACAGACAGGCAAAGCCTCACCTCTTGTTGTGGGGGCTACATCTGGCAGCATAGTAGTCAAAGTGGAGTGGTTACACAGACAGGCAAAGCCTCACCTCTTGTTGCGGGGGGCTACATCTGGCAGCGTAGTAGTCAATGTGAAGTGGTTACACAGACAAGCAAAGCCTCACCTCTTGTTGCAAGGGGCTACATCTGGCAGCATAGTAGCCAAAGCGGAGTGGTTACGGAGACAGGCAAAGGCTAATCACATGGTACGATGGGCTACATCTGGTAGCAGAGTAGTGGTATCATGGGAGTGGCATTTGGAGTCTGCCTATTATTTGTATAATTAACCTATTTCTCCCCTCAGACTCTGCACCTTTACATCTTAGTGTAAGGCACGACTTCCCTTCATACACCTTGCACACACATATAACACAAACACTCTTGCATATCACCTCTGCCATAAGAATGAAGCTACATTTAACAGCAAAAATTCGAACTAAAGCTTCCCACATAACTCTTTACCGCCTTAAACGAAATCCCTCCTTAGTCTATAGTATTGCTCTGCTATGCCCACACACACTCCATTTAGACTTGGGGTCTTGGCCACCCTCACATAACTATAATTGGCTGAAATGCACACACGCATAATAGCAGCAACCAAACCTTTCCAATTTTTCTGGACACCCGTCCATCTGAGGGCGTTCAACCAAAAGGGCATTGGGACCATAATTATGGTGAAAGGCTCTATAACAAATGACAAAATGAATGAATGAATTAATGATTGAATTCATTTTTAGGTATTCTAAACTTCGTAAATCTTCTACTAATGCTACCAGGCATTCATCACGTAAGAAATGAATTGTGGTTCTGTCCTTCAGCTTCTGGTAATCTAGTCATGAAGCCTGCTTGAAAGTTTTCCATCCAGGAATGTGTAAAATATCGTACATGCATGCAGTCCTGCAATTTGGCTGCAAGGCGCCAACCATGGTGTGGCATGTTTCATGACTCCTGGGCTCAAATGTGTATGAGTAGTTTATTGTCTTTCACAAGGTTGAACATTGTTCCCCATATGTATATCGGAAAGTATTCTACAGCCCAGGAACAGACCACAATGCACTTTTTGAATAGTAATTTTCTGCATCCCATAGTCCTTTGGGCGCAGATGAAACTACATGCTCAACCTCTCCTCTTTTCTGCATTAGAGTTGCCCCAATGCCATAGCCACTTGGATCTGTGCTGATGCATGTCTTTCATAGTGGATTAAATGACTTTAAACAAGGAGCTTTCAAAATCATCCTATTAACTCCTTCACATATTTCCTCTTGTGCAGCTGTCCACACGTAGTCCACTCCTTTTTTCAACAACTCTCTCATTTGTGTTGTAATCTCAGACAACTGTGGTATGAACTTTGCATACGATTCTGCAAGGCATGAAAAGGAACGTAATTCATCTTAGTTGTTTGAAGCCGGGGCATTAACTATAGCCTTTAGAAGATTCATTTGGGTTTTTAAGTCCTCCAGCAACATGTTGTACCCTAAACATGCAATTTATCTCACATTTCTCATACCTCAATTTCATTCCAGAATTCTCCAGCTTTCCTAGGGCTTTCCTGGGTCTTCTCCGAGTATTGTGTCATGTGTTTTCTCATCCTCTGTGTATATATAAGGATATCATCTGAAAAGTATGATACATTTCCAATCTTGTTTAACCCTGAGTCCAACATTCTTTGGAACACGCAAGTGAATGAGTATAGTAGACATGTCATTTGTGTGAATTGGTATGTACAAAATGGTGTGATGAACGACATGAATGGCCTCGACTACTTATGTAGACTCATCTGATGGTACACATCTCCCATGTCTAATTTAGAGAAGTGCTTTGCCTCCTTCATCATCAGGATGAGTTCATTTATGCTATGAAGCGGGTAGCTATGAGTAACAACATCTTGATTTAGGTTGTGCAAATATATACATATCCTCAGGGCCTTTGACTGCGGTTCCTTTATGAGAACCACTAGCTCAGCAATTCTGAGCATTCCACTAGTTCCATTGTGCCTACTTTTATTATTTTCTGTAGTTGTTCTTGTAGTGCAGTCCTGGCGGTGGCAGGAACTGGCCTTCCCTTATGCTTTACGGGAATTATAAGCCCTAGTTTGTGTACATAGTTCTTTTCAAAGCTTAATGTTTCAGAAAACTGATCAGGTGGATTCCTCCTTGGGCATGGATGTTCCTTGCAAGGGTAATATTTGAGCTGACGTATTTGGATCCAACTTAACGTTCAGTTTGGCTTAATCGTCCCAGGACGACAGTTCCTTTCGCTGAGAAATACTCTGGTACTGGCTTTGCGCTCTTTAAACTCCACACACCCCTTTATGTATACTAGCTATTGCATGCTGGCAACGTTTGCTGCTGCCTCATCTTTAAAACTTCGACTTCTTGTTTCCGCAGTATTTCCTCTGGCGTATGGCGGGCAGTATGGTCAGGTCTGATTCAGAGTCGGACATTACTTTGGTTTCTTTGTCATCATCTTTCCTCACCTGCACGCACCTTCCAAGATTTACCATTAAGGCAGTGGGGTTCTCTTCTTCATATGATTTTCCGGTCATTTTATCTCTTCGTTCAACAGTTATCACCTTTCTTCTCCCCCAGGTACACACTGCAGCAAAATGTCTGATCTTTTTGCAGTTGGCACACTGCTTCCCTCTAGCCGAACTTTTCATGCTTTTCATCTGCCAAGTGACTCATGCTGGCAGACATGTGGCATTTTAACAGTTCTCTCCCTTTTTTCTCTCTCTTCTCTGATGTTGTTTGTGGACTGTCACACAGCACTGCCATTTCTCGCAGTCTGGTGACATAGTCATTTACCGGGTCAGCACTTTCTTTCTTCCTCGTATGGAATATTATTCTGGGTGCAAAGTGTTCTCTTTATTTGAAAATCCCCACCCTATTCTTTGAATAGCTTCATCGTCATTCTCTGCATCTTCTGCAGGTTTAGGATTCAACCTTGCACATTTTCTTTGTCCTTCCACACCCATGGCATTCAGTAGCATTGCTTTCCTTCTTCTTGGGGCGTAATCGCCTCCCCCAACGCGTCGACATATGTAACAAATAACGTTTTCCACTGAGGCCAAGGAATCGCTGGCCTGCTGGCGTCAGAAGAAACAGCCTGGGGGTATTGCTCCTTGCATCACGCTTTGCGGGAATTCGCTTTCTTGGTGCTCCCGTCCTGTCCTCATCACCAAATATCTAGTGGTATCATGTGCCAATAAAGGGCTTAACGCCTTGCACCTAATTACTGCGTTTTATTTATTATACTGCCATGTTATCAAACATATACTTGTATATAAATATATATGCCTTTTATAGTCCTTCCTGCAGTCGTAATGTGTGCACAGGTGGGGAGCGAGCAGGCTGAGCGTTCTGCTCCAATAAGCTCTGCCCGCTCCCTGCATGGCTTCCTGCTTGCACCCCTCTAACCCACCGTGCTCTCGTGAGATCTCGTTGCTCCTGTATGCATGCATGTGTATTTTGGATCAGTGTGTGTGTGCATGTGTTTGAATTCTCTCTGCAAGGGATTTACAGTGATACACCAGTATGGTTGGTCACTGTAAATGCCTTGCAGAGACTGCTGGCATAGTGATTTACTGTGACCGTTACTGACATAAATAGGTTGTGACAATCTATCTGTGCCAGTAATGTTCACTGTAAGTAAATCACATGCAGGAAGCTGCTCCCAAAATCAATCTATCTTTAAATCACATGCATGAAGTGATTCAGCCTTCATGCATGTAATTTAAAATAACCATTAGTGGCATAGATAGTTTGTGGCACAAGCTTCATGCATATGATTTAAAGTGCATTCCTGACATAGATAGGTTGTCCTATGTATGTGAGTAATGGCCACGTTAAATCGTATGCATGAAATGCTTCAGTCTTCATGCATTTGATTTAAAATGGCCATTAGTGGCATAGATAGGTTGTGGCCTGGGGCAGCTCGGCCATAATGGGCATGGAGGTGTCGACCCACCAGAACTCTCACCCATTATGGAAGAGCCACTCCAGCCGAGGAGCACTGCCTCAGCTGCTTGTTGCAGCTGAGGGAGTGCTCCTAGTCTGGCTGGAACTGTCAAAGGAAAATCTGGTTTCCCTTTCACAGTTCTTACCCAGCCGCGCATGTCCAATGTGCCATGCAAGGTCAACACATTTTGTTTCTCCAGCCCTGCATGGCCCTTTGGGTATGCAGGTTGAGGTACTGCACATTTGTATGTGCAAGGGGATGCTGTGCACCTGCGCCTCCCCGCACATACAAATGGATGCTACGTCATCATTGCTTCGGCTCCTACCCGCATGTGCCGGAACCAGGAACAGTGCTTCTTGGTTCCTGTTCTTTCTGCGCTGGAGTTGGGGGTGGCAGCGTAGTCAGTGAGGATTGGGGCTATGTGCAGGTAAGATTTTATGTTTTTATGTATTATGTATGTGAATGAGTGAGAGTATGACATATCGGTGTGCATGTGAATTTTGTGTGTGAATGTGTTGTGTGTATGTGTATGTTCATGTGTGTTTATGCTGGGCCAGGGAGCAGGTGTTCAGGGTGGGGCATGTTAACAATACCTTTTTCACTGGGCATCTATTTTAGATGCTCAGTAGAAAATCATCATCCTTTCTAAAGGATATGTTATTATGTGGCTAGGCTGGCGTTTTGGGGCAGGTAGTCTAGCCATTTCTTACTGTGGCATGACATGTTTTGTACTGGGCATCTGATAATACAAGCATGTTAAGTGTTATTACTTGTCATTTTAGGGCAGCCAGTCTGGCCCTTTCTTACCGTGGCATGAATTGTTTTACTGAGCATCTGCTAAAACGAGCATGTTAAGTGTTATTACTTGGATAGAATGGAAATTTGTGGACAGCCAGTCTATCCATTTCTTACTGTGGCATGACAGTTTTTGAACTGGACATCTATGATAATGCATGCATGGTATGTTTTATAACTTGTCAAGACTGGCATTTCAGGACAGGCAGTTTAGCCCTTTCTTACTGTGGCATGCCATTTTTTTTACTGTGCATCAAGAATAAAGCAATCATGATAAGTGTCATCATTATACTGGAATACACTGTACAGCCAGATTGGACATATTTTCCTATTGTGACATTGTATTTTTTTAAAGACAAAGCCAACAGCAGTCTGCTCTTTTGTTAGGATACTGCCATGCATTGGCAGAGCCAGTGTGGACACATTTTCCTATAGTATCAATACTGGTATTTGTGCAAATCAAACATGAGTATGTCTTTAAATAGGAATTCTGGCAAATATTGGTTCATCCAGCATGGAAATCTATTGGCACAGCGAGTGTGAAAATGTTTTTATACTGGCATATATCATGAAATGTTCCTGTGCAATGTTGGTATCTCGCATATGTTGCATGTTGGTATTGGAGATACCCTTCAAAACCAATTGCAAATAGTTGTATTTATTTAATTGTTTTTTTTATTAAAAAAAAGAATAAGCACAGATTTTGGATTCAAACCTCTGTTGTTCTGTGTACATTTGCTTCCAAGATCAGTGCATTACCCCTTTGCCATCCCCCACCAGCAATTTAACCCAGTTTTTCCCCTGAAAGCGTGCTGAATAACCCAATATTATATTGCCCCTCTCCGAACCCCCTTGTTTGGTACAGGTATAGTTACGGCTATAGACTTTGCCAGTAATGGTCACTATAAATCACATACATGAAGCGCTTCATTTATGGGATTTAAAGTGACTGGCATAAATAGGATGTGGCTGAAACCGCCAGTAACATGTAATCCAAGACATTACATTAACAGTGGGGAAAAACACATGCGAACCATTGCAAGCCTTTAATAGTAGCTCCATGTATTCAGGCTGCAACGTCAACAGTAGATCAGGATTCTTTAAACCCGTTTTGCTATAAACCAAAGTAGTATTCAATAGGTTAACGAAACAATGAGCTGCACAAAATGTCACTTCTTTACTGCTGGATGAGTATATAAGGAAGATTATGCATAATATAAAGCCTTCGGTCTTGACATAGAATAGTACAATTAGAGTATAATAACCTCTTTCCCATGAATGTTTCCATAAAACCTGATTTACAAATGGGTGTTGTCTGTCTGGTGCAGAATCAGTGGGTCCATTGGTGGTTGGCTGGAGCGCCAATGTTCTCCCTACCAGTGGGCGGCGATTGAGCCTTTTCGGCTTCCGTTGGTGGGGTACTCTGTGACATTGATTGGTCAACAGCCCCCTTGCATTTGCACCGCTAACTGAACGAGACTTGTGATTAAACTAAAGGTTTGACAAAAAGTAGCGTTAGTGAAGGGGGGTGGGTCAAGTATTGGCCTTGCACCCCGGCTACTCATAAATGAGGCGTAGTCTATAGTCAATGTGTGTTTTTCTTCGGCCCTGCTGCACTTCAGTGTGGAAGATTTCTTCTTACCCTGTACACTTTATGTGCTCTTTGTTGCGTAGTGCCTACGCTGGTGATACGCATGCGCGAGTGGCAACGAGACTCACGCATGCGCTGTGTGTAATAAAGATGGTCACCCGGCAGTTCGAGTCGGGGACCGAGCAGAACACACACGTCCTGCGCGGTTCCTTGCGTGTGTGTGCTGGCGTGCCGTGTGAGTGCCGGTGGGGACCCTGGGCAGCCCTCACCATCTAACACTCTTGACTTCCCCTGATCAGCGCCCTCGCCTTGTCTCCGACTCTGCTTGTGGAGGAGGGTGCCAGAAGTTAAGAAAGAACACCTGCTCGCTCCTTTGCCTCCCTCCGACTAATGGCTTACAGTAACAAAATGAAGGATCGACGGCTGCGAGATAATGGACCAGCAGAGCAAACCACGCTAAGAAAAGCAAATAATGAAAGCTTGTTTAAAGGACACCCATAAGTCTTTTGAAGTATTCCGCTGTGTAAAGAGCTGACAGACATGTTATGGCACTTGACCTTTGCCTTACTCTTGCCTCTTGCCTTCGCCCAACCAATTTTGTGTGCATCCTTTCTAGTGTTGTATATTTTTGTTACTGAGCATGTGGATAAAAAACAGACCGTTTGTTTGCATCCTTGTTTTGCCCGCAGTAATCTCTTCCAGACAGCTGGCAGCCTGCTTTTGAAAAATGGCCGCGAAGAGTGAGAGGCACGGTGTCACGAGGTGAACAAAGATTTTTAAAAAAACAAGTACCCCCTTGTCTTCTCAAAAGCTGACGCAGAAAATATGGCAAAGGCAAATAAATCGAACAACGGCAATGCGAAGGAGGGAAAACCGAGAGCGGAGTGGGAAGTAACGAATTAGTCCATGAGAAAAACAGGAGACAGCGTAGGAGTCATTCCGTTGCTTGTAAAGTTAATACGTCTACCTGGCAGCTCGTATAACAACACCCCTCGGCTATGCGCCTTAGCACCATGATGCCTACTCGGGAGAGGGGGCAGGGGGGCGTATGGAAAAACTACGGGTCCTGTGTGAGCCGGTGATGTAACTTCCTGGCGGTGGATCCCGCTGTGCATGGCCGCCAACTTTTTATTCATACTGTGCGGCAGAAATCCTGCCTCCCTGCCTATATATCAAGAGTCCGGTCAGACTTGCCAATAGGGCAGTAGGGCAATGCCTTAAGGTATAGTTCAGCATGCTAGTGAGGGTCAGATTTTTTGGGGCAGAGTGGGCCAGGTTAATGAGTTACTGATCCGTCCAGCTGGTAATTTCGACCAATATTAACTACAAAACTTTCTTGAAAATGCCAATTTATGGAACACAGTTTTACCAAAAATTTCCCGTTTGGTAGAATTAAATAGTTTGGGAGTCATTAGAAGTTTGCTGGTATCCCGGCGGTAATTCCGGCTGGATACCGGCAAACGGACCTACCGTTTCCGCCTCCTGATATCCCGGTATTAGCGAGATATCGCAGGCGGCGGAAAGGGCGGTAAATCCCCATTCCATGGAGTCCCATGAGACTGCATGGAGAGGATTGCCGATAAGGCATTGTTTTTTCGCTGGGGGCCTGATTTGCCTCTAACTCTTGGCTGCAGGTAAATCGGTGACCTCCACTAGCATACTTGTAGTTTGGCGAGGCAGGAAAAGTGCCGGTAATGGAATTACCAGCACTTTTCCCAGCACTTTTCTCGCACCGCCATACCTATTGAGACCCATATGAAAAGGAATGAATTGCCGTAGGCGATTGTGGGCCTATTTTATGTCCCAGTCCAACCCTGTCCAGAATAAGAGTCAACCAACCCCTTCATGCCACTTCTGAATGTTGGGTGCTTCCTGCTCCAATGTGTTTTGTTTATATATAATTGATTGTAATTGTGCAAAGTGCATACATTTGTCAGAAGTAAATGGAAAGAGTACACGATTTACAGATAGTTCTGTACACATGAGATCTCACTCAGTCTGCTGGTTACCTTTCCAGCTTCCTGCCTCAGGCTAATCACCTGCAGTCCAATTCCTATTAACAGGGTTTCATCTCCAGCATCTTAGACACTGTACACAGTCACGTTTAGGCTATGCAGCCCATTGTGTCTTGAGCCACCCCAAAGAAGCAGGTTCGATTGGAACAGGAGGGCAAGAGGAAAGGGCAGGGGCATACATGGGGTTAATGGTACAAACTTTTCAGCGCCACAATGCCTCTGGGCTGCCCCGCGCTTTATAAATGTTAATACATAAATAAATAACCTGCCACCCATGGCAACACCCTTGGTACCCTTGGCACTGATTTTGCAACCCCTGACTCTGGCATTGCAGGGGCAGGGCCGAACTGAAAGTAAAGTGGGCTGGTGAGAGCGTTCTTTACTTAATGCAATTCCCAAACATTGTCCCTCCTTTACCCCCTTAGCAGGTAAAGGTGTAGTATACATATGAGACCAGGCATGTGGTGTGGGGGGGAGTGCATACAGTGATCAGCAGATGGGTGGCAGTGGTTGGCTTGAGCATATGGTGTTGCCATGTAAAGACAGCAACAGATTTACTGGATCATTTGATGCTGCCCTTGACATGTGATGTCAACAGCGAGCCATGTGTGGCATTAACTGGGCTTAGATGGCATGCCTGGGACATGTGAGGATACACTTGGTGTTCGATGGGTGCTAGTGAACATGTGAGTCTGCATTTTACATGGAGTAACTATACCCTATGTATGATGTATCAGATGCCATTACAGTGGCATTTGAGGTGGCACTTGACATATAATGGCAGCACACACACATGTGAGGCTATACCTTATGTGTGATGAATATATCTTGCATCCAAGTCATTGGGTAGCATTACTGAGGTATTTGAGAGTCTGCTTGACATATGATGACAGCAACTGGACATGCGAGGCTTATGGTGACTGTTACCATGCATAGAAGGCAATACCTGTCATTGGAGGGCATTTCAAAGTAAGGCTGGGCTGCACTCGGCATATGATGGTGGCTCCTAGATTTGTCAGGCTGTATCTTGAACTTTATGACTGTACCAGGCATGTAAGGCTGTAACAGACAAGTCTATGTCATTCTTTCAATTTTTATAGGCCGCCTAACAAAAAGACTGATATTTTTCAGCCAATTTTACGCGGCCTACACAAATCGAAAAAAGGACCATTTTCAAACCACAACCCCCCCCCTCTTGCTAGTTTTCGTCAAAATCAGGGGTTTCACCCCCCAAAACCCTGTCCCTCAGCCCCTGCCGCCTCCCTCCGCACCCAGGACTCCCCCCTAAACTCAAACGCACACAAACACGAACACATAACACACAAAAACGTACCCATTCTCCCCTGCCGGCGCTTCCAGGTCCTGGCCTGCCTGTCAGCCCCAGCACGCACTCGTGTGCGGCAGGGGCGGAATAGTCTGATTTAGAAAGACCGCTCTGTGCACTCAGAGAGGTCTTTCTAAATCAGTCTTTTTGTCAATCGTTTTTAAAAAAATGTTTATTTGTCTTAAGACCATAACAGACATATGGTGGCTGGTGCCTATTTTCTGGCATACTGTAGAAGCACTTAGGAATGTGGGGTTGTAACCGCAATAAAGTAGCTGGCCATCTGTGGCTGTCCTAGCATTTAAAGCAGAGCATGGGCTATGTGGATTCTGGGTCTACCACTGGCATATCATTAACCAATAGGTGACCATAATTTGTTTCTGGCTTGTGTAGTCTATAGTCTTTCTTTGCTTTAGTAACTTTCTTACTTTTACGTCCACAAATTCACTTCCTGTGATGTCATAATAGGCAGAGGGCATGTGACACAACTTCCTGTGATGTCATCAGGGACAAGGGTTACACGATGTCCCTTTCTGTGAATTAATCAGAGTGTTGTGTCACTTCTGCTACCCCTGGAATTTTGGTGAATCGATGTCCCTGGCAAGGAGGAATACATCAGAAAAGAAGCAGCGACCAGCAGAAGTTTAGAGACTGCACAGATCAATAACAAAGAGCGAGCTCCCTCATTCACTCTGGTGTCGGTGTTCTTTACTTGTGAAACTCTACAGTGGAGATGAGCAGCGCCTCTGGCGGATGCACCACTGAGTAGCTGAACATGCACAGGTGCGCCTGGTCCTGCGAAACTGGCGGCGTTCTTCAGGGTTCTGTGGACCACTTGCCAATGATGCTGCTGCTCTGCTCGTCTGTTGTCTGAGGTTTCTGCATTCCTTTCGTCAGCCTAGAGGACTTATCTATGGTACTTGCTTGCGTTCATCAAACTGAAGCTCCCACCTGCTTCATTCTGGGGCACTGGCACAGTGCTCCAGGGGCTTTTGTTCTCCTGGTGGTTTCCTGTGTTGTCTATCCGCTTCCTTTCCAGCACGCTGCCATTTGCTGAGGACAGGGGATTGCTGCGTCCTCACACACATAACTCTGCGTAGCCCTCAGGAATATGTCCACTGTTCTTACCTATTGCCAGAATTCAGTTGCCACTGGACTTTCTCTGCCCTCTCATGAGTGTTGTTTGAGAAGCGTGGTCAGGGAAAAACAACTAGTGCCTGCTCATGAGCGCTGCTCTTTACTGACTATATTGACCCTCCTTATGGAGGTGTATACTGGCCCATGTTCTGTCCTTTTCCGATCTCACCTTCGCCATGTCTTCAGAAGACGTTTAGCCCTTAATGAGATTCAGGCCATCCTCTTCTCATGCTGAAGGCTCAGCCATGGATGCTTTGCCCTACAGATTCCTCTTCACATTGACCTTGACGACTCCAGCAACCTGCATCCCTGAAAGGTCAAATGGATGCAGAGTTCTATATAAGTGTGACTGCCATGGGTCTGCAAGATGGCCAGTGCACGAGAGGTCTACTGATACTCTCCCTGGGTCCAGTTGAGTGGTTCGTGACATCAAATATGAGATGCTAGAAGACAAGGCTGACATGTTTGATGGTCTGAATGCAGGTCTAAATATGTTGTGCCACACAAAAATGTGAATTATGAGCCTCACATTTTCCACACCATGACTCAAGCAAAGGGCCTAACAATGAAGATGTCACCAAGCACCTCAGAGCACTCATTAAACATTGTGATTTTCATTGATATTCGAGTGAAGATGCACTCAATCACAAGTCATTGGTGGATGTGAGTCCCCATATTTGTGGTAAAAACTCTTACAAAAAAAGGATACTCTTGAGGAGATTCTGGCCATGGCCAGGATTGCCCTGGCAGTTGATCTTAAAGCAGAAACGATCAACAGGTGAAAACCATCATAGCCAGTGCAGTTGCCAATCTGCCAAGTGAGTGACACTCTCAAATATACTAAAGAAACTGGGAGGACATGCTTCTGATGTGGTTATGAGTACCCTCATGAGGGTGACTGTCCGGCTGTAGGTCAATAATGCAATGCCTGTGGTCAGGAAAATAATTTCCGAGTGGTCTGCCATGCCTCCGGAAGCATTTGCACACTTGCAGTAGTAAAGCCTCACGTGCACGACCCACAACATCCTCACAGATGTGGAACCCAGCATTCACCATTGTGCCCAAAATGCTTGACGGACCATGCAGTGGCATGGATGCCAGGTCACAGAGTGCGCTGTCGAGATTTCAGATCTTCCGGTAACAGTGATTCAAGGTCCTCATCCAATGATGAGAGGTGACAGGGATATGTTTTCACTTTCCGAAACTTCACAGCAACAGAGTGCAGCCTGATCAGCCCCTAGGTGCCTAGACCAGAAAAAATGCAACCCACTAGGGAAAAAGGCCAAATACACCGTTTGCAAAGATAATAAGTTTATTTCCACACAAAAATGGAAGTCCCAACAAAGAACTCTGCTGCCGTGGAACAGTCTGCCAAAATCTGCAGGAGCAGCACATAATGAAGGTTCACAGCGTCATCAGTGACATCATTACATACAGTAGGAACCCAGGCGGCTGGTTGGTGAAACCATACACATAGGTTACCTTCTCCATAAGGGATGCCATGCCATTGGTCCCAACTCTGTCCGTCCATCTTCTTCCTCGTGGGCGATGCTGTAGTCATCATCTGTCAGAAGATGGCCAAGTGGCAATCATATTGCAAAAAAAACAAAAATTATCTATGTAACAATGCACCGGGTACAAGAAGACAGGGTCCCAGGGGAAAAGTCGAGGTCATGTTAACTCACACACTTCACTCACTCCCAGACAGGCCATCATCTCTCTGAGGTCTTCCACTCTCGTTCCGGGCTATAATTTCACCCTCCCTGCACCTTGCAGCACAAATCATGTGACCTGGGAGTGAAGGCAGGAAATCCCTGCTTTCTGATCTTTTTGATCGATCGGGGGCCAAACCGGTTTATGATCAGTGGTCTGGGGCTGGCTGGTACCTTGGAATTCAGGAGTCCTAAAGGTAGGGAATTTAGGTGCTATAATGTACAATTGGGACTGGTGGGGGTCAGAGGCCCGTGCCCTCCTTCTCATGGGATCGTATTGTACACAGACACTCAGCCCTCTTCCTATTGCCTTGCAAGGCACATTGTTCCCAGGGCACGAAGGTTGCCAACATTTTAGGACAGGGAAATATATGGATCTGTGAAGCTCTGGCCTTTCTCATCAGTGCCTAGGATACAACTTATTCCTTTAGTCATGTTCACAGCCTAGGGTTGAGGTTCTGACTGCCACACTACATTTAAGGTTAGTGCTACAGTATGGCTGCTAATATCTAAGATGGCTGCTATTCCCACATGTGCACTGCATCTATGAAACATGCAATAACATAATCGTGTAGAAGCCTTCAAGTACATCCCCCTCCCCCTGGTCTCTCACAGTACATGTTATTGTTATTTTTGTTATTGTTATTTTGCATTTATATAGCACCTTATATACCATTGGTATGGTCTGAAGGCGCTGGTAGGTGGAACGCCCTTGGGAACCGAAGTTCAGATCAGTAGAGAGAGTACAGAGAGTCAAAAGGTGCGTGTGAGCACCGGGTATGTGTGCAGCTCGTGCAGTATCCGTGTAATAGCTGCTTCTTAGCGGTAGGTGTGGTGGTTGAGAGATCAGGAGTATGTGTTCGTTCTGGCAGGATTTATCCAGACCGGATGTGGCTGTCTTAGGCCTCAGGAGAACGACTGGCTGGGGGGTATGTAACCAGCACTGTTTACTTAGAGTGATGTGGAGGGAGCGGCGAATGTTGGTATGAGAACAGTTATACCGAATGATGTCATAGTATCTCTGTGTTCTAGTTGAGTGGTGATGTAAAGGAGAGAGTAAGCGTGGTGGTGTGATATGATGGGTTATATGCTCTTTCCAATGTTCTCTGCATTCGAAACCATACTATACACGTCACGCAATTCTATGCGCTCTAGTCCGTTCCATGCACTCCTATTCAGCCCATGTATCCCAGTCTGCTCCATACACTCCGTGCCATGTACTCATGCATTCTGGCTCGCCCTCGCGCTCGGGTCTGCTCCGCGTGCTCCAGTTCGCATGCGTACTCGAGTCGGCCCCACGCATGTACTTTTATCTGCCCCACGGATGTACTCTTGTCTGCCCCAAGCATGCACTTTTGTCTGTCCCACGCGTGCACTCCTGACTGCTCCACGCATGCACTCCTGTCTGCCCCAAGCATGCATGTACTATGCATTCACCTGTTTTACGCACTCATCCCCTCTACGTACTCGCCCCCTCTACACACTCGCGCCCTCTACGCTCTTGCCCCATCTACACACTCGCCCCATCTACGCACTCGCCCCATCTACGCACTCGCCCCATCTACGCACTCGCCCCATCTACGCACTCCTCCCCTCTACGCACTCCTCCCCTCTACGCACTCCTCCCCTCTGCGCACTCATCCCCTCTACGCACTCATCCCCTCTACGCACTCATCCCCTCTACACACTCGTCCGCTTTAAGCACTCGTGCTCTACACGCATTCAACAGCAATATCCTGTTCCATATATCCCTCTCTACACTCATCTGATCTATACCTTCATCCGTTCTGTACACTCATCCTCACTGTACACTTACCCACTCATCCGCTCTATCCATTCATCCACTCTACCCCCTCATCCGCTCTATCCCTCATCCACTCTATCCCCTCATCCACTCTATCCCCTCATCCACTCTATCCACTCATCCACTCTATCCACTCAATCTACTTATCCGCTCTATACACACATCCGCTCTATCCACTCATCCGCTCTATCCACTCGTCCGCTCTATCCACTCGTCCGCTCTATCCACTCGTCCGCTCTATCCACACGTCCGCTCTATCCACACGTCCGCTCTATACACTCGTCCGCTCTATACACTCATCCGTTCTGTACATTCATCTGCTCCAGCGATCTACACGCTCTTCGCACTTCCATATTCATCCGTTTTCCACACTCATGCGCTCTACATACTCATCCGCTCCACATACTCATCTGTTCTACACACTTATCTGGTTTACGCTCATCCGTTCTGGACATTCGTCTGTTTTACGCTGTTCTTCCACTCATGCATTCTTCCACTCTGTGCATTCCTTTGTTCCACCTGTTTCATCCCTTCTAAATAATTCATCCAAGCCATTCAATTTGTTTACTCCGCATGCATTCTGTTCATTTCAGGAATTTAAATCTCTTTACTGTTTCCCTACGATTTACTCTTATTAACCATTTCACTGCTTTGATCCACTTTATTTGTTTAATTCTGTTTGCCCTTCTAGTTTATATTAGGGGTTATTGGCTGTTAGTTTTGCGCATAAGGTGGTTTGATGGATTGGTGTCCTTGAGTTGCTGTTGGTCTGTTTGGGTTAGTTTGGTACAGGTTGGTTTTAGGGGAAGAGCCAGGTTTTCAGCAGTTTGCGGAAAGACAGTAGATCCTCAGTTAGGCGGATGTGGGGTGGGAGTGAGTTCCATAGCGTGGGGGCCAAGGCTGAGAATGATGATCCGCCTAACCTGATTGAGTTTGTCTTCGGTATGACTAGGAGACCGGCTGAGCTTGATCTTAGGGTGCGTGGGGAGTGGTAGGGTTTTAGCTTGTCTTGGAGATATTGAGGTCCGGTTTTATGCAGTGCTCGATGGGAGATGCACAAGGTTTTGAAAGTCACCCTTCGGGCTACTGGAAGCCAGTGCAGCGTTTTAAGGGCTGGGGAGATGTGGTCTCTTGGGCCGAGCGCAAGTAGCAATTTGGCTGCCGCGTTTTGTGCCCTTTGGAGTTTATTCAGTTGGTACGCGTGGACTCCGAGGTATAGGGGGTTTGCGTAGTCCAGTCTTGATATAACGATTGATTGGACCGCAGAGAGTCTGTTGGGAAAGGAGAGATATGGAAAGATGCGCCTAAGGGTTTTAAAGTGGTAGTGCCAGGACTTTGAGACAGTGTTGACTTGGCGCGAGAGTATTTGGTCAGAGTCAAGGATGCATCCAAGATTTTTCACTGAGTTGGAGGGGGTCGGTGAGTTGCCCATGGCGGATGGCCAGGGTAGTGGGTGCGGAAGGAGTTCGGAGTTGCCACATACCATGATTTCCGTTTTGGCAGGGTTTAACAAGAGGTGGCTTTGGGTCATCCAGAGTTCTATGTCGAGGAGGCAGGAGGCTAGGTCAGGTCAGGAGTTGGTTTTGAGTTCAGGAGTTTTAGAATTAGTTGCGTTTCATCAGCGTAGTTGTAGCACAGGATGTTGTGCGAGCGAATTATTGGTGGGAGGATGATCAAGTAGAGATTGAACAGGAGGGCGGATAGGCATGCTCCTTGTGGGACTCCCGTGTCGACTGGTCGGGCTTGGGAGGTATAGGTGGAGAGTATCATTATTTGGTACCGATCTTTGAGGAATGAAGCTATCCATTTAAGAGCGGTCCCACGAATTCCTAGGGAGTGGAGGCGGTCTAGGAGGATTGAGTGATTGATTGTGTCAAAGGCGGCGGATAGGTCCAGAAGGATTAGTGCTGCGCATCCTGCGGAGTCTGCTGTCATTTTGAGGTCATCCCAAATTGAGCTTAGGGTGGTTTCAGTTATGTGAGGGGCTCTGAAACCTGATTGAGCGGGGCCTAGGAGATTGTTGGCTTCGACAAAGGCATTTAGTTGGGAGTAGGCAGTTCGGTCAATGAGCCAGATTTGGCATGGAATCTGGTGTTTGAGATGGGGCGGTAGTTTTTGGGCTTGAGAGGGTTGAGCGAAGGTTTTTTAATTAGAGGTTTGACATGAACCGTTTTGAATGCGTCGGGAAAGATACCAGAGGAAAGGGAGGCATTTATTATGGATCTTGCATGGTCTCCTGCGCAGGTGGAGGCGAAAATTTCTCTGAGGGTTGTGGCTGGGCAAGGGTCCAGCGGCGAACCAGATGGTTTGCGGGCAGATAGAAGTTTGAGAAATTGTTCTGGTGATATTGGACTAAAGGATTCGAATGTTGGTTGCGCAGTGGTCGCAGCCGGTGGGCCGGCTGGTATGGGGGGAGAATTGCTCGGTGGATGTAAGAGAGCCAGTTTGGTGACTAGAGTATTTGTTCTTTCGAGAGCTGTGGTGTAAAAGTGGAGGGAGAGTGAGTCACACAGTGATTGTGAGGGAGTCGGGACGGTCGTGTTGCAAGCCGGATTGGTGAATTCGGAGATGATTTTGTGGAGTTCTTTGCTTGGGTTTTTGCAGTTTAGGATTCGGGAGTTGTAGTGGGCTTTTTTTGCTTTCCGGATTTCGGCCTTGTACTGATAAAGGTGTCGGGCCAAGGTGGCCCTGTTCTCCTGGGTTTTGTCTTTCTGCCATTTGCGTTCTAGGTATTTATATAGATGTTTGGTGATCTTTAACTCAGGAGTGAACCATCTGGGGAAGAGGCCACGGTGGGTTGATAGTTTGCAGGAGGGGGTGAGCCGCATCAGAGATGCGTTGAGCCATGAGTTAAAGGCGTCGGGGGTTAGTTGTTTGTTGAGTTGGCAGGTAGGTGGTGGAGACTGGAGGAGTGCTGGATTTGGAGGTTCAGATTTGAGTATGGGAAGGGGGTTGGGTGAGTGAATGGCGAACGAGAGAATGAAGTGATCGGACCAGAGGATAGGGGTGGGAGGCTTTAAATGAATCAGGGTGTTGGAGCTAAAGATGGCATCAAGAGTGTGTCCTTTATAGTGAGTCGGGCCGTTTATGTGGGGTTGGAGGTTAATTGCGTCCAAACCGTCAACCAGAGAGTGTGTCATAGGGCTGGAGGGGATGTCGAGCTATATGTTGAAGTCTCCAAGAAGGGTGAGGTTGGGATGGTTTAGTTGAAGGGTGGCAATAGAGTCACAGAGGTTGTTTGCAAATTGTCTATCATAGCCAGGGGCCCTGTAGATTATTAGGAAGCTGTGTGAGAGCGACGGGGAGAGGGATAGTCTCACGAGATTCGCAGGAAGGAATGTAAGGTTGGTTGTCGATGATTGAGGTGTGGAAGAGAGACTTGAAGGCGAATGCTACTCCCCCCTCCTCTGGAGGGATGGTTCAGTGGGATGAGGGAGTAGTCAGGGGGGGAGGCTTCATTAGCGATTGGGGCGAAGTCGTCAGAGAACCAAGTTTCGGCGATAAAAACCAGGTGTGGTTTGTCAGAGGCGAGGAGGTCAAAGATGCAGTATCTGTTTTTCGCTATGGATCGGGCATTCAATAGGATGCAGTTTACATCGGCAGGCGAGGTTGGTCTTGGAGCTGGAGCGGAAGGTGGTGGCGGAGAGAGTGGTGACTGGTGAGGCGGGGTGATGCTCGATGGGAATAGAGTGCGAGCAGAAGAATTGGCGGGTTTTGGGCGGGATTGGGTAGCTGCGTGTGTTAGGATGATCGGGTTTGGTTCGGGGGATCTGAAGGTTGGGTGTGGGCAGTTAGGAGTTTCAGTTGCAGTTGATGAGAAATCGAGGGAGAGGGGTTTTAGGAAGGGTGAAGCCACGGGGGAAAGAGGTGAATGCGGGAATGAGGTGGTGGGTCGAGACAGGGGAGGTGGGGAGTGCTGAGAGATTGAGGGGGACCAGGTACATTTTCTCTTTAGTTTCTTTGTAGCAATTGGAGTGTGAGAGAGGGTAGGGGGATCGGAGGGAGAGAGGGATGCAGCTTCGGTTCTTGCTAGGGCTAGGCGTGCAGTTTTTAGGGAGGGGAAAGGGTGCGGTCGGGGGAAGGTGGCGGGGGTTTGTGGGCAAGGTGGGGTTTGATGATTGCAGGGCGGGGTGCGCCTGTTGTGATAGTGAGGGGAGCGGGCATGGTTAACATTGGCTGGTCGGTGGTGGGGTTCGGGGGAGGAGTGGTCTTAGGGTGGTTGGCACGCCATCGTGCCCCTCTGGCTTGGTGTTTGGAGAGGGGAATGGTAGGGAATGCGCAGGGGGGTGGGATGAATTGGGCAGGGGGGCGGGAGGGACGGCAGATGGGGGAGTGGGGGCGGTCTACGGTGGACGTTTCCGACACACTCTGGTGGAGTGGGTGTACTCATGCTTGGTACAAGCTTTTAGATGGATTTTAGGAAGGCTTTCTAATTGTAGTTCTAAATTCAGTGAGGGCACGCTTTTAGGCACAGTTCTAAGTTCAAATTGCTCCGGGATGATATTAGACTATTAGGTGCACTTCTCGGTTCGACAGTACACAGAGGTGTTATTGGGCTATTAGGTGCTTATTAGGTACACTTCTAGGTTCAACTGTGCACAGAGATGATATTAGGCTATAAGGTACTAGTAAGTACACTTCTAAAATCAATTGCACACAGAGATAGTATTAGGTCTATCTCTAGATTCAATTTTGCGTAGAGGGGATATTGGACTATTAGGCACACTTCACTCAATTCGACTTATACAGGGAGGGTGTTAGGCATGATTCTAAAATCAACTTTGTACAGAGAGGTTATTAGGGAGATTAGTCGATTCAACCAGGCACAGTATTAGACTAAAAGGATATTGGGCCCACTTCCAATTCAACTTTCACAGAGGGGCAATTGGGACACTTCTAGATTCACAGAGGTTATTGGGCACACTTCTAAGTTCGAGTTCTAATGCACTTCTAAATTCAACTTTCACAGAGAGTCTATTGGGTGCACTTTTAAATTCAACTTTCACAGAGAGGCTATTGGGCGCACTTCTAAATTCAGCTTCTAAATGCACTTCTGATTTCGACTTTCACACAGAGTCTATTAAGCACACTTCTAAATTCAACTTTCGACACAGAGGCTATTGGTCACACTTCTAAATTCAGCTTACACAGAGAAGCTATTGGGCACACTTCTGGATTCAACGTTCACAGGGATGCTATTGGGAACACTTCTAAATTCAGCTTTGCATAGAGGGGTTAATGGGAACACTTCTAAATTCAGCTTTGCACAGTGGTGTTACTGGGCACATTTCTAAGTTCAACTTTGCATAGAGGTGTTACAGGGCATACATTCTAACTTCACAAAGGGGTTATTGGGCACGCTTCTAAATACAGCTTTCAATGAGTGGCTATTGGGCACACTTCTAAGATCAACTTTCCCAGAGGAGATGCTGGGGCACTTCTAAATACAACTTTCAATGAGCGGCTATTGGGCACACTTCTAAGTTCAACTTTCACAGAGGAGTAATTGGGACACTTCTAAATTCATAGAGAGGTTATCGGGCACACTTCTAAATTCAACTTCTAATGCACTTCAGATTCGACTTTCGCGGAGAGTCTATTGGGTACACTTTTAAAATTCAACTTCTAAATCCAACTTTTACATAGAGTCTATTGAGCACACTTCTACATTCACCTTTCACGGAGAGGCTATTGGGCACACTTCTAAATTCGACTTCTAAATGCGCTTCTAAATTCATCGTTCACGTAGAGTCTATTGAGCACACTTCTAAATTCAACTTTCTCAGAGAGTCAATTGAGCACACTTCTAGATTCAGCTTTGCACAAAGCTGTTATAGGGCACACTTCTAAATTCACAGAGGGACTATTGGGCACACTTCTAATACGACTTTCAATGTGCGGGAATTGGACACACTTCTAAAATTTGCAGGGGGGCTATTGGGCCCACTTCTAAGTTCAACTTTCACATAGGGGCAATTGGGACACTTCTAAATTCAACTTCTAAATGCACTTCTAAATCCAACTTTCACCTAAAAGCTATTGGGGACACTTTTAAATTCAGCGTCTAATTCACTTCTAAATTCAACTTTCACATAGAGTCTATTGAGCACACTTCTAAATTCAACTTTCTCAGATAGTCAATTGAGCACACTTCTAAATTCAGCTTTGCACAGGGGTGTTATAGGGCACACTTCAAAATTTACAGAGGGGCTATTGAGCACACTTCTAATATGACTTCCAATGAGCGGAAATCGGCCACACTTCTAATATTCACAGAGGGGTTATTGGGCCCACTTCTAAGTTCAACTTTCACAGAGGGGCAATTGGGACACTTTTAAATCCAACTTCTAAATGCACTTTTAAATCCAACTTTCACCTAAAAGCTATTGGGGACACTTTTAAATTCAGCTTCTAATGCACTTCTAAATTCAACTTTCACAGAGAGTCTATTCGGCATACTTTAAATCAATTTTCACTGAGAGTCTATTGAGCACACTTCTAAATTCAACTTTGCACAGAGGTGTTACTGGGCACACTTTTAAATTCAGCTTCAGCTTTCACAGAGGGGCTATTGGGCACACTTCTAAATTCAACCTTCACAGAGAGTCTATTGGGCACCTGTTTAAATCAACTTTCACAGAGGGGCTATTGGGCACACTATTAAATCAACTTTCACAGAGGGGCTATTGGGCACACTTCTAAATTCAATTTTCACAGAGGGGCTATTGGGCCCACTTGTAAATTCAACTTTCACAGAGGGGCAATTGGGACACTTCTAAATTCAACTTCTAAATGCACTTCTAAATCCAACTTTCACCTAAAAGCTATTGGGGACACTTACATTCAGCTTCTAATGCACTTCTAAATTCAACTTTCACAGAGGGTCTATTGGGCACACTTTTAAATCAATTTTCACAGAGAGGGTATTGGGCACACTTCTAAAATCAACTTCTAAGTGCACTTCTAATTCCAACTTTCGCTATTGGGCACACTTTAAATTCAACTTCTAATGCACTTTTAAATTCAACTTTCACAGAGAGTCTATTGGGCACACTTTAAATCAACTTTCACTGAGAGTCTATTGAGCGCACTTCTTTTTTTAAAAACTTTTCTTTATTGGCAAGAAGTAGCAGCCGGTACAGTGCAAATTAAAACAGTGACACACATTTCATGTTGAAGCGTGAATGATGAAGTATAAGTTCTACAGAAGGTCGGATACAGTCCCAACAGAGGTTAATCACAATAGAGGCATGCATCATGTAGAGTGATCCGCCCCCTGATCAGGAGAAGGAGGGGATGATAAGAGCTCCAAGTCCACCTTACTGTTCAAGTAACTACAAAACTCTGTCCATATGTATTTAGGGCGACCATTACTAGGCAGCATGTTAATATAGTCTTGTTCACAGGATTGTGTCCAGGTGAGGGCCTTCAACCACATTTCCAGGGAAGGGGGGGATCTGCGCTTCCAGCATTGCAGAATGCATTTCTTGGCCACAATCGCCGCCACATTCAAAAACTTAGCTTCCCGTTTCGCTTCAGCCCCCTCCCAGAGCCCAAACAGAAGAGACATGGGTTCAGGATCTACACAGAACCCTACTATTTCAGAGAGGGTCTCAAGCACCGCATTCCAGAACAGGGCAATGCCCCACAGGACCAGAACATGTGTGCATGGTCCGCTTCGTTAGATCTACATCTTTGACAGGGGTGGGATTGATCCCGGGCAAATTTTCCAATCGCATAAGGGGTGTAGTACAGGCGATTGAGTAGCTTGTATTGAATACATCTAACTCTAGAATTAAAAGAAACCTTGCGAGTGTGCATGCACATTTTGGACCATATATCATCTGTGATGTCTAATCCCAGATCCCGACTCCAGGCATCATGAACAGTGTGGGGGGGTTCAACAGCACGCGCCATCACATTTTATACAAGGAGGATACGATACCCCTACCACCAGCGGAACTGGCTATATAGCAGACCTTGGGGGACTCAGGGGGTTCGTTCAGGTATGAAGGCCACATGTCCTGGACTGCCGCCCTAATACGGAAGTATTGCAGCAGCTCAAGTGGGGACCTGGAATGCCCTGGCCTCCACGTATCTGAGGTGACGAATTTCCCATCAGGGAACAGGTCGGAGAATGATCTGTATCCCAGGTCTGACCAGTGGCGTATGAGGAGCTGATCCTGTGTGGGGGTGAGGCCGGGGAAAGACCAGAGGGGAAGCCATTTGTAGTACAGGGGGAGCCAGAACCAGGCGTCAGAATCTGCCACCACGCCCTAATAGTGGAGGCCACTGGGTGAGCAGGGGCCCGCATACGATATGAGTGAAACAGGATCAAGGACATGACATTCACCTCCTCGGTCGCTAGGATTTCAAGTTTAACAGGCGGGGGCGGTTTCCTGGTGGTGGTACCAATATGTAGCATGCTGGGCCTGGGCGGCTATCCAATACTGGGTGAGGTCAGGTGCATTGAAGCTCCCCCTCTCGTAAGGTAGGGTCATATGCTGCCACTTTCTGCACACGGCCCCTGAATGCCAAAGAAAACAGGCGCACTCCGAGTGCAAATCCGCAAAGTATTGTTTCCCCGGCCAAAGTGGAACGTTACCGAATACGTACAGCAGTTTGGGAACGATAATCATTTTTATTAGGGACAGTCTCCCTGATAGTGAGAGGGGGAGGTTTCGCCATCTTTCCATCCTGGTATGAACGTATTGTGAGGCAGCCCCATAGTTATCAGACAATAGAGAGGATTTTGAGAGGGACACCTGGACCCCTAAGTATTTGATGCCCTTGGGAGCCCATTTGAGAGGGAATTCCCATGCAGGTTGGGAGGTAGCAGGAATAAGGGGAAAGATTTCTGATTTAGAGTAATTTATGGTGAAGCCCGAGAATGTGCCAGTTTTGATAATTTCACGCATGATCGGGTCGAGGTGGACTGAGGGTCTCTGATATATAAAAGCACATCGTCGGCGTATAGTGATATAATTTCGGGAGTATCCCACAGGCGAATCCCTTTGCGCACATGGTTGTTACGTACACTATCAGCCATGGGCTCGATGGCCATCGTGAATAACAAGGGAGAGAAAGGGCACCCCTGTCGTGTCCCCCTGTGGAGGGAGAAGGGAGCCGATAGGTGAGAGTTAACCAGGACTCTGGCCACAGGGTTAGTGTATAGCGGTTTAATGCAGGACATCATGTATTGGCCAATCCCCATCTTCTCCAGCACCGCCCACAGATATTGCCACGAGACCATGTCGAACGCTTTTTGGGCGTCTAATGTCACGGCCACCGCGTTGGCTTGGGGGTCAATTCTAGAGATGACGTTAAATAGCCGCCGAATGTTTAAGGCAGTGGAACAAGCAGGAACAAATCCGCTCTGGTTTGGGTGAATCAGGTATTTCATGATGGGGAGGAACCTATTTGCTATGATTTTGGTGAAGATCTTGGTATCGGTATTGATAAGGGATAGAGGTCTATAAGAGCCGCACTCATCCGGAGGCTTATCCGGTTTAGGAAGCACGGTAATGACAGCCTCACGCAGGGACCGGGGGAGGGTGGTAAGGTGCAGCGACTCCTCCCAAACCTTGTGAAGGCGCAGAGCAAGAAGAGCAACATGTTCCTGATAGAGCTCGGCGGTCAGGCCATCTGGACCGGGGGCTTTCCCCTTAGGGAGGGCTGAAATGACAGCAGTGATCTCGTCAAGGGTGAAGGGAGAATCTAGTTGTTCTTTGGTGGCTAGGGATACAAGGGACATTGGAATGCGGTCTAGGAGGTCGTCCAGATCCTGCGGGCTGTGCTCTGGTTGCTGGGCATAAAGGGTTGCATAGAAATCTGCGAAGGTCTCAAGAATGGGCCGATCAGACCAATGTCGCACCCCGTCGTTGTCAATGATACTATCAATTCGAGCTCTACCTCCCTCGGCCCAGACGAGGCAGGCAAGAGTACGGCCTGGTCTCTCTCCACCATATTTTCGGGCCGCAATGGGGCGGGCAAGGTATCTTATCTCGCTGTGGGCGAAGGACTCAAACGTGTCTAGTTCAGTTCTAATCTGTGCCAGTTTGGGCGGAGAGAGGGTGGCCGCATACTCGCGCTCTAGCTCCCCAAGTCTGGACTCAGAACGGCGCAGAGAGTTTCTAATATCTTTCAGGACCCCAGCCTCCCTGGAGATGCACATGCCCCTGATGAAAACCTTAAAGGCCTCCCATCTCACCCTGTCCGTTGTGTCATGGCGTTTGTTGCTATCAAAAAACAAGGTGATATCTGCAAGGATGTCAGCCTTGAAGACTATATCGTGTAGTGTGTCAGACTTAAACCTCCAGTTAGAATGCTGAGGGAGGGTTGGGTGCAAGGCAATGTCCAACGTGATCGGGAAGTGATCGGAGAGTGTGCGAGGGAGAATCTGTGTGGTGAGTGTTTTGCCCATGAGCCCCGCAGAGAGAAAGAAAAGATCAATCCTGGAATGACTGTCGTGGACGGAGGAGTAAAATGTAAACTCTTTCGACATTGGGTGGAGTACCCTCCAGGCATCCACCAGACCGGCAGCAAGCATGTGTGCATGGAGGCAGCAAGTGACCCTGGACAATGTTGTAGGTGCAACACCGGATCTGTCCAAGTCGGAGTCCAGGATGAGATTCATGTCCTCCCCATATGATGAGAACCCCAACATAGCCAAGGAGGATGTCAAGGATGTGGTCGACAAAATCGGGTGCATCAATGCATGGGGCGTATGTGTTGGCCAGCAGGCACTCCCCATTAGCGAGGAAACAGTGTAGGATCACATATCTAACCTGGACATCTATATGGCTGGTGCGAAGGGAGAACTCCAAGGACCTGTGAATCAAGGTGAGGACACCTCTGGATTGTGAGGAGAACACAGTGTAATATTTATTGGGACCCCATGACGGGGCAAGGGAGGACGATAATTGTGCGAGGGCATGAGTTTCCTGTAAGAAAAGTATTTTGACCCCGTGCCTCTGGACGTAGGCCGTGACCCTGCGTGCCTTCGTGTAGTTGCTGAGCCCTCTGATATTCCAAGACATTAGCCTAATAGCCATTCAGTAGCAATTTAGGGGGGATCCGAGTAATGTGTGTCATATATTGTCGAACAAGTGCTGGCCACTTGTACAGTGACCAGATGTGTTATACCCAAAGCTACCACTGTCTCACCATTTATGTTATTATAACATCCCCCAATAACACCTCCCCCCTCCCTCACTGCCACCCCCAACATAGCAGTGCCCAAGAACCCACCCAAAGTCTCATGGCTTTTGTGTCAAGCCCAACGGGGCTGGACCAACCCCCAAACCAAACAGGGGAACAGCCAATGAACTAAACAAGCCAAACTCGGCGTTGCAACTGCAGCGGGGGTAGCTGCTGCCATGAGCCCGATTAAGATAGTTGAACGGTGGAGTACATCAAATAGCGTACAGCAGTGGTTAAGTTACGTTTTTTAGAGGAGACAACATAGTAGGGTACAGTGAGTAGGGGCTGTAGGAATAAAGGATCCAAGTATAGGTACGATATACCGTGAACCATACAGCTGTGACCCATGTTGCATTTCATGAAATTTCACAATGAGTTACGACAATAGGAGAATTCACAAAGGAAAAGATACATGAGATTACAAGTAAATTGCAAATAACAGGCGTGGTAATAGTACCACAATGATTCGAGTAACAGGTGCATGACAGGCCGGCTCAACCCTCATCAACGGGATCACCCTCAGGGCCCGGGACAGGAATATGGGACTCAATAAATTTCACCGCCTCCTCGGGGACAGTGAAAAAGTACAGTTTATTACGGCGGGTGAGCTTCAGCCTAGCAGGGAACAACATGGCATATTCCACCTTCCTCTCTCTGAGCATTTATTTCACACCATTGAATTGCCTGCGCTCCAATTGAACATTAACAGAGAAGTCAGGAAAAATGCGGATAATCTGGGACTCAAGTCTCAGTTCCCCTTTTTCACGGGCCAGCCGTAGGATGTGGTCTCTATCTCTGAAGCTGAGAAACTTGGCTATAATTGGTCTGGGGAAGTCGCCCGGCTTGGGGCGAGGGGCCAATGAGCGATGGGCGCGCTCGATAGTAAAGAACGGGGAAAGTTGAGGATCCCCTAGGAGGTCTCTCAGAAGGGCCTCGACTGCAAGTTCCATTTTACCCTTGAGGGCCGTCTCGGGAACCCCTACAATGCAGATATTATTCCTGCAGGATCTGGACTCCAAATCATCGCACTTCGCCCTGACCTGCTTCATATCTCGCACCAAGTCAGAGACCGTATTCTGGAGCACGTGTACCTCGTCCTCAGTGGCCCCAATCCTGGTCTTGGCCTCAACCAGCCTAGTGCCATGCTGATCCAATTTGGTGCGTAGGGAGGCTACATTGGCATTTATGTCGTCTAATTTTTCGTGAAATGACGCAAAGTTTTTGGCCATTGACTCCATGAGTGACATAAGGTCAGGCTGAGGAGAGCATGAGGATGCATCCGAGTCGTCTTGAAGAAGGGCAGCCCCAGCTTGGTCTTGCTTGGCTAAGGCTTTGGCAAACTTGTCCATTGCTCCAGCCTTGTTGGCCCCACGTGCCTTGCCGGACATCTTCGGGGGCACCTTGATAAGAGCAGTGAATGTTTCGTAGAAAGGCAGCAATGGGGCCCAGGGGGTTTAGAGAGGGACTAGGCCCATAATCAGCGATGGGTCGGCGACTGCCTAGGAGGCAGAAGCAAGGAGCACCCCCAACTAGCGTGTTCTGGGGCGATGAGCCAGCTCCAAGGGGCAAGCAAGGTGTCAGGGTGGCAGTATGGTCCGGGGTGGACAGTATCCTGCGGCGCCCGCCTCTGAGCCAGGAGGGCCCAGGCAGAGGGGGCCAGTAGTGGAGGGCAGCGTAGTCAGGGGCGCAAGGTGCACCCGGGGCGTGGCGAGTAGGTGCGCAGACTGGGGAGATGAGACCAGTGGACGCCCAAGGTGGCACTAGCAACAGGAGAGTGGTCGCAGGGGAGCCTAGTATGCTTGGGGGTAGATTTCTTTCTTTGAGTGGAACAGGCGTAGCCCAGGAATGAGGTAGAGCAGATGGGCACAGTGCGCAGTGATCAGTTCACTCCCCCTCCTCACCTTAGGGCCCTGCAGGCCGAAGAGTGGGTGTCCATCCTGGTACAAGCAGGCCTCCAACCCGCAGCAGTGGGTATAGGTGGGAACGGGCCCCCAAACCACAGCTGGAGCCTGTAACGGGGAGGCCTCGGCACAGCCACCCGTCGCAGCCGTCACAGGGGACCAGTGAAGTAGGCGGTAGAGCCGCGAATCAGGAGTGATCAGGTGGCGTTAGTGCGGGGGCCGCTCCAGCAGCCCCCGCCGTATCCCGGAGTGTCTTTGCCCGCAGGGGGCCGGCGCCGTCACCGCCGCCCAAAGGCAGGAGTGATCGGCGACGAGAGCGGGGCGCGGATGACTGCGCCGCCGCAACGGGTAGGCCTCGGCACAGCCACCTGTCCAAGCTGTCACAGGGGACCAGTGAAGTAGGCGGCGGAGCCGAAAAGCAGGAGTGATCAGGTGGCGTTAGTGCGGGGGCCGCTCCAGCTGCTCCCGCTGTATCCCGGAGTGTCTTTGCCCGCCAGGGGCCGGCGCCGTCACCACCGCCCACAGGCAGGAGTGGTCGGCGAGAAAGCCGCGCCGGCAGACCACGGGCCCCAGCGCCCCCCCACGGGGGGAGCGGGCTGCAGATGTCAGCGCCGCTCAGGAGCAGCCGGCCATGCAGTCCAGGGAGGGAGGGCGGAGAGGGGGTGATGTCTGTGCCCCAGGCGGCCGCGCACCAAGCCGCAGCAAAGCAAACCCTCGCAGGGCGATGGGGGGGGTGAGCTGCAAATGGAGTCACGCGGCCCGGAGGCCTCCACCGGCGGCAAAGTGGCTCCAAAGGTCCGTTTTCGCCCAAAAATAGGGCAGGATGAAGCAGAGGCGGTGGGCAGCAGAATGCCTGGGGTCCCAGCTCCCGTATATACCAAGAACCGCTGATTGTGGCGGATGTGTAGCTCACGGGCCACGGAGCTTGAAAGCTAAGCGGCCATCTTGCTGGCTGCTCAACAGCGCCTCCCTATTGAGCACACTTCTAAATTCAACTTTCACAGAGGGGCTATTGGACACACTTCTAAAATCAACTTTCACAACTTTCTAAATTCAACTTCTAAATGCACTTCTAAATTCAACTTTCACAGAGGGGCTATTGAGCACACTTCTAAATTCAACTTTCACAGAGGTGTTACAGGGCACACTTTTAAATTCAGCTTCAGCTTTCACAGATGGGCTATTGGGCACACTTCTAAATTCAACTTTCAAAGAGAGTCTATTGGGCACACTTTTAAATCAACTTTCACAGAGGGACTATTGGGCACACTTTTAAATCAACTTTCACAGAGGTGCTATTGGGCACACTTCTAAATTCAATTTTCACAGAGGGACTATTGGGCCCACTTCTAAATTCAACTTTCAGAGAGGGGCAATTGGGACACTTCTAAATTCAACTTCTAAATGCACTTCTAAATTCAACTTTCATAGAGGGTCTATTGGGCACACTTTTAAATCAACTTTCACAAAGGGGCTATTGAGCACACTTCTAAATTCAACTTTCACTGAGGGGCTATTGGACACACTTCTAAAATCAACTTTCACAACTTTCTAAATTCAACTTCTAAATGCACTTCTAAATTCAACTTTCACAAAGGGGCTATTGAGCACACTTCTAAATTCAACTTTCACAGAGGGGCTATTGGACACACTTCTAAAATCAACTTTCACAGAGGGGCTATTGAGCACACTTCTAAATTCAACTTTTACAGAGGGGCTGCAAGACTCAAAGTAGTCTATATGGAATTGTAAGAGGCAAATCTACAAGTAAGGCAAGGCCAAATGCATCACACCAAAATCACAGATAGATTTGTACAAGCGTATTTACAAATTACAATTGCAGAGACATTTCTCCAACAGTGCACAATGCCTATGACCAAGGCTAACAGCACTGCTGGCAATCATTGAATATCTGAAGGTATACATTTTCAGAAGTGGAAGCTTTGTCACGAAAGTTAGTGTGGACTCAGGTTTGAAAACAAAGGTCATATTCAAAATGATGAATCTTAATTTTACCACTATTGTCACATTTTGGAAATGTGTAACACATGACATGATGTACAAAGACCATCAATGTATATGCACTAAAACAAAATGAAAGCATAACAGCAAACAGCCCTTCACACCTTAAATAAAGGACCACCCTCAGATGAGGAGTTGATCAGAAAGCCAGCAATATGGGTGGGGATTTTCTGGATCATATTAGTGATTAAGGGTCTGATTCATGGAATCTTTTTCATGGTTCAAAGTGACTTTGCACTGCTGAATAATAGTGCCTTTGCACGGCACATTTGGAATGTTAAATGTCCTGACAAACCATCAAATTGTGAGTTTACTAATAAAAAAATGAAAAACACTGTTACAAGATTGTCTGTGCCAGATTCATTTGTATATGAATATACAAGATTCACCAGGATTATCACACTCCGATCTAGCTCACTCTGTCTCTCGTTGTCACTCTCTATCTCATTCCATCTCATCATCTCTTCTTATACGTCTGTGCTTTAATGTGAGAGCCTCACTGAGTCCCACTCATTCTCTCCCTGAAGGCCTCCCAGGATGTGGGGCAACAAGGGCTGAGTTATAGGGCAGGACTGAAGCTGTCCACCGAGGTTCAACATGTTTGAGTAGTTATTTATGGAGTGGAATGCGAGCTAAGGTGGCAGGGGCGGACTGGCAACAATTGACCCTGGGGGCAAGTTTAATTTGTATGGCCCACAGTGCAATGGCCCAAGCTCACAGTGCTCAAAAGTGGTTATATAGTCCACGCTGCAACTAGAATGATTCCACATTAAGTTAATTGTTCTTTTCATGTGGTATGTGTATCAGTCTTGATATCACATTATGGTATCCCATGACCAAACTGAACACAGTCACGTCATTTCTCAGAATGGAATGTTTTATTCAAAATAAGAAAGACAAATACTGAAAAAAGTGTAAAAGGGTAATAATGATGATACATCAAGGCCTTTGATAAGACAAAACACAAAGGCCGCTCTCTCAAAAGCATAACATTTTTTTCAAAAAGGTATAGTTGATGAAATAGGGGCGGTCAGGAAACAGATCCTAAACAAAAGTTGATTTCGGAAAAAGAAAGGAAACAAATCCCAAATTTCATGAAGAGAGAAAGCAAAAGTCGATTTCAGAAATAGAAAGGAAACAAATCCCATTCTTTATGGAGAGGGTAGACAAATCCCAATTCAAATCCACAATGCTTTTTGAATGATGGAGGTACCACTATTCGAAGTGCCTCTAAAGACAAACATGGTAAGCAGATATCCATGTGTAGGTCTGCCAAGCTCACAGTGCAGCAGCCGTCAACTTCCAGAACAAGTAAACTCAATAACAGACAAATTCTCCATATGTATAGTAGACATTATTGACATTACTTTCCTTTTATGCAACATGTTTTTCAGTTGTGTTTTTTTAGGTTTCTTATATAATTGGTCAAATGGAAAAACTAGGATTTGAGCCCAGTTTTCATTGTATTACAGTCTGTAATTTGACAGCAGGATAAATCTCCTCCCATCCTAACCCATCTTTAGTTTTAGAACAATGTAAAGAGGTGGCGAAGCCAGAGAATTCATTGGTAGAGCAGAGCCATTTCTGAACCAGTGGATCTGTGTTTGCTCTCAGAGCCAACCATGAGCTGGCATGGCATAAGCTCATACCTGGCTTCCTACCCTCCACCCCCCCCAGCCCATAACACAAAACTCATTCCTGAACTCTGTGTACCCATCCCCCACAACAATACGACCCTAACGTTTCATTGTACCTCCTCACCAGTATGCTTAATATAAATTGTTAACATTATTTATAGAATAGCACTATAGAGTATAAGCCCTTACGAGTGAGGCTTTCTCTACAGACAGTTAAGGAAAATAAGGTTCAGTGATGAAAGGTGATTTGATCAGGATTACATAATGCATGAATTGTGGAATGTGGGGATTTGAGTCATGTCTTCCTGGTTGTACAACTTCCAAACCAGAAAGCAGGGGAGACTTCATCTTCTCCTATTCAATCTTCAATATTGGAAGGAACCCTATTTGTGTTTTCATTTAAGGGCTATGCTAGTAAACTGTTCAATAAATCTGGTTTCCAACGCACTAATGTAACCACAAGGGGAACACCTATTCATTGTCTGTATCCTGAAGCAAATACATCTGAGAAACAGACTAAGATTATAATTATAATGAACATTTACTATAATTACAATCTTAATCTATACAATGTTGTGTACTTTCAAAGCACCAAGACACATGATAAAGCAACCTGAAAAAAAAATAAAAGAAGTAGTCATTGAAATCCATGCTCATAAAACAGGTATGCATCACTTAGTCAGAAAAAAGAACAGAGGTCAAGCCAGTCTCACAATCGGGTGCCAGTGCATCTAGGTCAGACATAGATCACAATAAGCAGCAATTTGCTGACCCTTCCATTCCAGATGTGTACCTCTGACTCATTTACCCTATTTTCTATACCCATCATCCTCTGGTACCCTTCCTTTGCCCCTCATTCTCAATGTTCCCCTGTTTCTTACAAATAATCTTCAGAACTCTGTTTGCTCCGTTCTTCACCTATTAGCCCAATCCCTTCCCTTACGTTGCACACACAAGGGACTCAAGGAGACCTAACTATATCAGGAGCGAACACAGAATGTTGATGAACCATAGGAATACCAAAAGAGCAGGAAATTAACCAATGAACACACTGTTGCATAATCACTGATATAATATGATACAATGGTTTGAATAGATGGCATGTACTTGAGCAACTTGAGCATCTATACTCTGAAAAGAGTAATTATCTTTATATAATAATCATAGAGTTATTCATCTGTGGACAACTATATATTGTGATGAAACCAAAAATTCAGATGTATTTGTGAATACTATGGGCATAATTACGAGTTTGGAGGTAGCCATGGTGCTATTAGCGCCATAGCTGCCTCCAAAATCGTGTCCGGGTCCGGGGTCTGTGAATGAGGAATTACCAGGTCATTCCAACCTTGGAGGACCCGGTAATTCCTCATTCACAAAACCATTCCCCATTCCCATTCGAGCCCCCATAGGGCTCGAATGGGAATGGGGATGGGGCTAATAACGGGCCCGTTAATAACAGGCCCGTTATTAGCCTCTTGGTCCCCTCACGGGACCTGGAAAGGACGTCTGGTTTTACCAGACGTCTGTTCCGGGTCCCATGAGGGAACCTCATAATAGGACGGAATGGGTTTACTGGCACCATTACCGGTGCCGGTAAACCCATTCCGCCAACCTTGTAATGAGGCCCTATGTTATTGTGAAGAAAAAATAACAGGAGATTATGACAATGGGGATGAACATGAACTCACTTGTGAAGGATCAATCCAATATCATTTATGATGAACATGTGTTTGTAAGACGAATGTGTCAGATACATTATTTGTAGATGAATCAAATTCAGTTTGTGACATGTGGGTAATTCACTGTGCCTTGAGAAAGCCCAGGTACGGGAAAAACATATGCGCCGTCCTCCAATTGGAGAATGTGGGCACCAACACACAACAAACAAAGCGATTTGGAAATAAACCAAAAGTGAACTAAGATGAATGGGATGATTTATTTTTATAGAAACAGAGCACAGGCGCAGCACGTACACCTACCTACCCACTCACACTGTTACTTTATACTTTTGACTGACTACTGAATATCAGTCCAGGTCAGGTGTCTGCAGCCAGGCATTACTAACTACTTATTAGAAATCTTAAATAAATGAGGTAGGCGCACTGCACAATGTTCGCTTCTCTCCTTACATCACTGTATAAGTAACATCCATGGGTGCTATTCAGGATGCTATTAAAACTCTTTTGGTATGAACACAATGGTGATAAGAAATTCACCAGAACATAGGGGAAGCATTCATACAGACTCAAACCGAGGGCAAACTCTAATATGGTATGGACACTTACTTCCTTGACAAGTAGCCATTGTGATAGGCTGCTATGGATTATAACAGAACAGTGGTGTGTGGTGAGCAGTGGTGGCAACATCACCATCCAAGATCACAGAATCTGTTATTTAAATCCATACATTGTGGCTGCGCACATCAACATAGTCTGCTCTCCTTCTCACACACTGTGGACTCTCATGCATTGGGGCCATCCAGGCACATCCACAACATCGCTGAAATCAAGACAAATGCCTCACCCCATTCACACAGAATGTGAGCAGACTCGGTTCCTTTGTGGAAGGCTAAATTCTGAATGATTTAGTCTTTTTCAATAATTATTTTTACATTGTGGAGCTCTGGCCCATTGGGCAGCAGAGCAGCCAACCTGTCCCTTGCCCCTTTGCCCCACTTTCCACTGACGCTCACCCTAACAACAAAGTGTTTGTAACCATAAACCACATATAGACATTCGGGTACTCTCTAGGTTTGGATGTGATTAAAGCCGGTCAGATAGCACAGCAAGCTCTATTCTCTCCCCTGATATCTCTGCCCTGCCTGCTGTGGCAGGTTTGAATTCAGGCAAGGTCAGCTTAGCCTTCCATCCTGCCGAGGTCGCTAAATTGAGTACCACTCTGTGGAATAATAATGTAATCTGTTATTTCAGCCCGCTGAGACCCATGGGTGTGTAGCGCTATGTAAAAAATGTATATTATTATAAAATGGCTGTGACACGTGTCTGTCCTAGGGCCACTAACCTCTTTGTCCAGGTCCAGACCAATAAGAGGAAGAGCTGAGAGGGGAAGTCGGGTCGTTGGGATAAAGTCGTCTGTCCGTATGCACATTCCCCAATGCACAGACACCCTTAGAAGAATATATATTTGTAGGATTTCTCCTCCTTACACAACAGCTGCATGCATATGCAGTCTTCTGAATATCTCAAATCCAGGCATGCCACTCCCTAGTTATAATAACAAGAATTTAGCATTTATGTAGCGCTACGAACCCTCAGGAATCTGAGCGCTGCTTATTATTAGCCACAGTGTGTGGTGCTCATTTGTTGACCTCGGAAGGATGAAAGGCTGAGTTTTGCCCTTGGAAGGGAATCAAACCTGCATCCGCAGGCTCTGCACAGAAGTCAAAGCGAGCGCTCTACTCGCTGTACTATCGGACCAGCTATCAGACTGTCTGGTAGTTAGGCAGACGTGGCAATGCTCTCTTGGGAAGACTGTAGGAAATTCAAACCCAGAAGGAACTGTCTCTCCATTGGCACTGGAACCTAAGGGATATCATTACAGTCGGGATTCCGCAAAGGGCACGGAACCAAAACCGCCTTGCTAGATCTAAAAAACCAAATCACCAAAATCCTCGACATTGGCAAGCCTGCCCTCCTCCTCCTCCTTGACCTCTCGGCGGCCTTCGATCTTGTGGATCATAAAACTCTCACCACACACCTCATGCATGCAGCACACGTCTCCGACCAAGCAGCTTCCTGGATCACCTCCGTCTTAGAAGGAAGAGCAATGAAAGTCTTCTCGAACACAGCTAATGCAGCTCCCACCATCATTCACTGTGGTGTCCCACAGGGATCCTGTACGGCTCCTACACTATACAATCTATTCACAAAGTCGCTTTTTGATAAACTTGATACACTTGGGATCGTTTACACTAATTATGCTGATGATACCCAAGCGCTCCTCCCATTAACAGGCTCATATCTCCAAGACGTTACAGCTCTCAGGCAAATCTACTCCACCATCCAAGCGTGGATGGCCACTAATGGCCTATGCCTTAACGTGGACAAGATGGAGAGTCTCATTCTTGGTCAAAAGACCACCCTAGCCAAGCTAGACAGTCTTTACTCCAATTTCAGCATCGACAACTGCATTATCCCAATCTTATCCTCAGTTAAAACTTTAGGGGTCCACATTGATGCTACCTTGTCTATGAACAAGCAAGTCAGGGCTATCGTCTCTACAACTAAGTACTAAACTCATAAACGTCATAAAACCCTTCCTAACTAAAGAAAACTGTCTCTCAATAGCCAGCGCCACCATAGCAGCCAAGCTCGAGTATTGTAACGCGCTCCTAGCCGGCACCTCCACAAAAAATCTAAACAGACTCCAAATCACCCAAAACAACTCATTAGGAGCTGCCTTAAGCATGCCAAGAAGAGACCACATACCACAAGCAAGAAAGTCTGTTCACTGGCTCCCAGTCAAAGACCGCATCACATTCAAAATTCTCACAACTACACATAAATGCATTAACCTCACAACTCTGACCTACCTTTCAGACACCCTATCCAGATCCACATCAAACAGGCCTACCCGAACAAACTACACCAACCAACTCATTGGGCCTCATTACGCGGAAGGCGGTGAGCCATGGCGCTATTAGCGCCATGGCTCATGCCGGTAAAATATCGGCACCGCCTTGGCGGAAAGGGGATTTACCGCCCCATTCCAAGGTTGGAGGGGCGGTAAATCCCCCTTCCGCCATTGCCCTTCCCAATTCCCATTTCTGCCCCATAAAGCTCTATGGGAATGGGGAAGGCGCTAATTACGGCACCGCAATTTTGCGGTGCCGTATATAGCTCCGAGGTCCCTTAGCGGGTTGGATTTTAACGCCTGCAAAAAGCAGGCGTTAAATCCCCCAACCCGCAAAGGGACCTCGTAGTAAGGCGGTAGGGATTTACCGGTACCGGTATTTCCCTAACGCCATCCGTGTAATGAGGCCCATTGTATCGCACATCAGCAGGGCCAAAGCTGGAGGGATAGGCTTCCCATACCTATCCCCGAAGCTCTGGAATTTGTTCCCCACAGTCCTCAGAGAAAAATCCTCTCTCCCCTTCTTTCGAAAAAACTTGAAAACTGCTCTCTTTCACTAACCAACCACGCTATTGTCCCACTCCTCACACCTCCACCCTGTCTACATGTGTCATGAACTGTTTTTATGCAAAGTTGTACAGTTACCATGCTTGCATGTTTTTGCCATATGTAACTAAGTTGTGCTCATTTTCTGTAACAAACGCCACGATGCCCTTGAGCTGTTGTGCGCTATACAGATATGAATAAATAAATAAATAAATCATTCCCCTACAGAGGAGCGGCAAAACATAGTTGTAACAGAGGCTTACCCGAAATGTAATACAATGATTAATATATAGAACTAGGTATCTGTAGTCGCCAGGATTAAAGGTTGAAGGCAAATATGATTTTCCCACGGTGAAGCAAAGTTCTTCTTGTCGGGCTGATGGCATCTCCAGCAGTTAAATCCCTGCTGAACCCCCTGGGAAACAAAACACAGTTCCATTCACTGTAGCATGCCAAACATAACAAACACAGTACTAGCTTAACACCTAATAAGAAGTATGTTGAACACTGGAGAAGGTCCATGGAATGTTGAGCAGGAATGCAACACTCAGAAGGATGAATGTTGCGAATCTACCAAGGCCGGCTTCTTGCATTCTCTTATGCTTGGGCATTCTGGTTTGCATCTGATGTCAGCAGGTTACGGGATGTGTGCAGATGTCTTCCATTTGAGTAAAGGACCTCTCCCCCTGCTTCAAGCCGCTCTAGTCAAGATGTTTCTATGTTCCCAGGCACCAGTGTACGTAACGAGGGAACCTTGTAAACATGGGCCTCTTGGAAGGGCAGGAGACTGCATCCTAGCACTAGTTGTCTCAATACAGGAAATCATCGACCAGCAGTTTGACAGAACACATTGTGGATTCATTTTTGTATCCTTTAGTACATAAATTGTCGTAATGTTGTAGATGATACAAAACATATATTGCTCCAAATCGAATAGATTACCCAGTTACTTTCCTATTGGGCTGTTCCCCTGCATGGTGTTTCTCACTATACTTCAATTAGTGATGCAACAAGGATACAATGTTGGAGATACTTGATTCACAATTGTTGAAGCTCTATATTGGAATATGCAGGCATGTTGATAGAAGCAGCCGAGTTATTGTTTTTTAAGTACACCTGCTCTAGAGTTGATGGGGATTCTACTTACAGTTTCATGGTGTGGAGGTGGGCAATAAATGTGCCCATCATATGCCAACTTTAAATTGGCATGATTTGATAAATATGCATAGAGACCTTTATCATCTTTGAATGTTATAAATATGACAAAATGGTGTGATGATGCGCAATAAATAGAACACTTGTGGCACAGAAAATGTAAACATCTTTACCACAGGTGGGTTAGGGGAACACCTAGAAAGAAAGGGGGTGGTATAGGAAACAAAACAGAGTGACCAACCTGGCTGCAGCTGAGCAACAAAAGAATGTGATGGGACCCAACAAAATGCAAAGGTTTTATTATATCTTCTGTATTTCCACTGTTGCCCCTGGACAAAGGTACAGTTTACTTTCATGAGCAAGTCTTAGTCTCTCAATTGGTCTCTCATTTAGTCTTAACCTCTTATAGGTACATGAGAGGGTCACAACTAGGCATGCTTAAACTTCTGAAAATGTGCCCTACAGAAAGCCCCATCTTGTCCAGGCATGTTCAAACCACCTGTGAGATGCCTTCTGATTTTCCGTATTGTCAAAACCCACCTCAGGACTCAAGGCAGGATTTCAGTCCTGCTGTCCAATTGGGATGCCCGAGGCTCGAGAGAGGAATTTTTTCAGCCAATCAGAGTTCTTGTTTGTTTGTTTGTTTGTTTATTTATTTGTATAGCGCTCTTGACCCAGGGGTATATGAGCGCTTTGAACATCAGGTTACAAGTAACAGAAGGGGACAATAGTACAGTAATAATAAGGCATAGGAAGGTTGACAGGAAGGCAGTTAGTGCATAGATAATAATAGGCAAGCAACATAGGAAAACATTTGAGCATTAGGTATACATACATACATGGTTGGTCGGTTATTTGTTGAGTAACCAGGAGATGACCTTAGTTCTGAAGGGTTGGAAAGTGGGTGTGGATTTGATATCCAGTGGGATAGTGTTCCAGAGTTGTGATGCCAGAACTGGGAAGCTGGATCCACCGGCTCTTTTGAAGGAGTATTTGGGTACTGTTAGTTGTAGTGTGTTAGACGATCTGGTGGTTCTAGTATTCTGTCTTAATGTAAATTTGTTAGAGAGATAGGGCGGGGCAAGATGGTTAAGAGCTTTGTATGTGAGGCATATAGTTTTCAGGTCTATTTTTTGTTGGATGGACAGCCATTTGCAAGCAGTTCTGGTGGCGGAGATGTGTTCTCTTCTGGGAAGATTTAGGGCGGCACGGAGTGCATTGTTTTGTAGGACTTGCAATTTATTGATTAATGTTTTGTTGGCACCTAAATAGAGGCTATTACAGTAGTCCAGTTTGGATTGAATGAGTGCTCTGGCTAGAATGAGGCAGTTGTTAGGGGAGATCAATGGTCTGCAGGCCCTAATTAATTTACCAGTGTAGGCAGTGGCTGAGGCAGTCATATTAATTTGTTTAGCTAGATTGGTATTCATGTCTAGGTAGAAACCGAGGGTTTTTACGCTCTTGGCGATGGGTATGGTGTTACCGTCAATAGTAAAGCTAGTGTAGGCGGGACAGAGTTTTCGGATGGTGTTAGGTGAGCCAACAAGGAGCAGTTCAGTCTTATCATCATTCAGGCACAGGCCATGTGTGGCCATCCATGCCTGAATGATGGAAAAGACTTCATTAATCCATTTGGCGTCCACGTTGTAATTACCTGATAGAGTGAGGAGTATCTGGGTGTCATCTGCATAGTTCGTGTAGGTGACACCCAGATTGTCCAGCTTATCGAATAGGGGCTTTGTGAATATATTGTATAGGGTGGGTGAGACACAGGATCCTTGTGGGACACCACAGGTGATGGGGATGGGGTCAGCCGCTGCAAGGGGAGAGAAGACCCGCATGGTCCTATTGTCCAGGAAAGATTGGATCCATGTGATCGCAGAGTGGGAGAAGTGAGCTGCCAAAGACAAATGGTTGCACAGGATTTTATGGTCAACCAGGTCAAAGGCAGCGGAAAGGTCGAGGAGAAGAAGGATGGCAGCCTTACCTTTGTCTTTGAGTTCATCTATCTGGCACTTGAGATCAACAAGGGCCGTTTCTGTCCCGTGTTGTGGTCGAAAGCCAGATTGGCGAGTTCCTAGTAAATGATTTGCCTCGAGGTAGTCCTGGATTTGTAAATAGGCCACTCTATCCAAAATTTTTAGTAAGAATGGGACGGTGGTAATGGGTCTATAATTCGTGGGAATGTCAGGGTCGAGAGTAGTTTTTTTTAGTAGAGGTAGGACCCAGGATTGTTTCAGATTGCTGGGGACCAGGTTATTGGCGAAAGACAGGTTTATTAGTTTAGTGATGAATGGGGAGAGATCCCTAGCTGCATCTTTTATGATCTGTGCGGGGCAGCTGTCCCCCTTGCAGTTCGACGGTTTCAAGGATGCTATAATTTTCTGAACCTCCAATATGGATACCTTTTTGAAGGTGAAACCTGAGCTAGTGGCAGTAAGCGGAGGGGGAATGGGACTGGAGGTGGGATCAAGAGTGAGTTGTTGTCGTTTGATGTTAATTTTGGTTTGGAGCCCTGAGATTTTGTTAGCAAGGGCATTCTGGATCCCTGTGCACCACGGTTTATCCTTAGTGCAAGAGTCAGTGGGAGTAATAGGGTTTTCTAATTCCTTTAGTATGTTAAAAAGCTCCTTTGTACTGGAGCTTGCCTGGGAGATCCTAGTGTTGAGAGATTCTTTCTTGGCACGTGTAATCTCATTTTTGTAGAGAGTGGAAATGTTGGTGAGTTTGGTTCTGTTATTTACAGATGGCACTGATTTCCATAGTGCTTCGAGTTTATTTTTTTGTTGACGGAGAGTTTTGAGCTCCGGGGTGTACCATGTGTTCAGGTGCGCTTTAGGTTTCCCTTTGCGCAATTTCAGTGGGGCGATAATGTCGATGGCTTTGGCCATGGAATCGTTGTAGACGTTGACCAATTGGTTCAAGTCCGTAGTAGCCGGTAGTGCGTTCAAAGTAGGGATCACCAAAGGTATTAAGGCTTCCGCTGTGATGTTGCTCTTTTTTCTGGTTGGGCAGGCAGGTGCAATAATGGGCCTTTTATGCACTAAATTGCTGGTATGAATGTCAAATGGGAGGAGATAATGGTCAGTCCAGATAAGTTGTGTGGGATCTTTCACACTGATGTTGCAGTTAAGGGCAGTTATCCAGTCAAGGATTCTGCCCTTCGAGTGGGTGGGTTTGGAGCAGAGTTGTTGGAGGCCATGCTCCTCTAATGCCAAGGCCAGGGCGATGGCTGGGGTGTCGAGAGGGTCGTTAAACCCAAGATTAAAGTCTCCAAGTATAATCATTTGTGCTGATGGTTTGGAGCTTTCAGCAACTAGTGAGGTGATGTCTTCCTCAAATGAGCCAGGTGGGCCCGGGGGTCGGTAAATTAAATGCAGCGTGATAGTACTTTTAGGGGAGGTTTGTAATTTGACTGTGAGATGCTCACAGGATTTAAGTGGAGGAGAGGAGGCTAGTCTGAAGTCAAGCGTGGACTTAAAAATAATGGCTACACCGCCTCCTCGAGCGTTCGGTCTATCTGCTCTAAGGATGGTGTAGTTATCAGGTAAGGCTAGAGTAAGAGATGGTCCTGCAGCATCGTGCAGCCAGGTTTCGGTTACAGCAAGGAAGTCCAGGTTGTTTGTTAGAATAATGTCTGCGACTTCTATGGAATGGGCGACTAATGATCTGACATTTAGGAGAGCTCCTTTGGGAATGGGAGGGATAGTGTTGATAGGTGCTACAGTGTGAGGGTTGGTCTTATTTGGTGATTTGGCTGGGCTTTTGCTAAATCTGTAGTTGGTCTTGTTAGATGGTTTAGCTGGGCCTTTGCTAGATCTGTGGTGGGTTCTGGCGCCAAGTCTAATGTTCCGATCGGAAGGGATGAAGGTAGTGGTTCGAGAGATAGTTGGGTTGGCCATTGTGGAGGTGTTGTAGTCGAGAGTGGGGCATGATGCTCTCGTGTTGATGGGGATCCGCTTGTAGACAGCTGAGTGCGTATTAGCTGGGACATCCGGAGAGTGAGCATAGCTATGGGTAGGATGGGCGGATTTAGGTTCCGGGAGGAAGGCTGGTGTGGTGGGCAGGAATGGTGTGGGGCAGGTGATCGGGTGATGTCTTGGGCAGGCAGGTCTGACTAGACCATTGTTATAGGCTAAGTAACTATTGCTAGTGCATGGTATGTTATTTTGCATGACACAGAAGGGGAACATGATCGCAGTCAGGCAAAGTAGCATGCTAGGGCTAGGGTGATGTACAGAGGAGTGGCGGGTAGGGGACATTGGTGATATGGGTGGGGCACAACACAATGCAAATGAGGTCAGGAGGCGCACAACACAATGCAAATGAGGTCTGGGGCGACCATAGGGCACAACACAATGCAAATGAGGTCTGGGGCGACCATGGGGCACAACATAATGCACATGAGGTCAGGGGCGACCATACGGCACAACACAATGCAAATGAGGTCTGGGGCGACCATAGGGCACAACACAATGCAGATGAGGTCAGGAGGCGCACAACACAATGTGGATGAGGTCTGGGGGGACCATAGGGCACAACACAATGCAAATGAGATCTGGGGCGACCATAGGGCACAACACAATGCAAATGAGGTCTGGGGCGACCATGGGGCACAACACAATGCAAATGAGGTCTGGGGCGACCATGGGGCACAACACAATGCAAATGAGGTCTGGGGCGACCATAGGGCACAACACAATGCAAATGAGGTCTGGGGCGACCATGGGGCACAACACAATGCAAATGAGGTCTGGGGCGACCATGGGGCACAACACAATGCAAATGAGGTCTGGGGCGACCATAGGGCACAACACAATGCAAATGAGGTCTGGGGCGACCATGGGGCACAACACAATGCAAATGAGGTCTGGGGCGACCATGGGGCACAACACAATGCAAATGAGGTCTGGGGCGACCATAGGGCACAACACAATGCAATGCAAGTGAAATTGCAGGTAGGTTGTGGGCTCGGCGGAGCGTTGATATAGCAGGCACAGTGTTACCTTGGCCGGTGAATGCGGTGGACCAGGGGGTCTGGCAGACGGCAGAGTCGGCAGTTAACAGGCAGAGAACAGGCTCCAGCCTTGTTCCCGTGGGCCTTGGAAGGAGGGGGCCGGCTTCGCCTGCCGGCGCCCAATGGCAGGGGTTGTGGACGCTGTAGCCAATCAGGCAGGGCAAGGCTACTGATGTGTGCCTTGTAAGGCACAGAGTGAAGCAGGCCTGAATGCGGCGGCCATCTTGGAAAGGGGTACCTCGTGTGCCTCGGTGCAGGATACGGGGCAAAATGAGCTTTGGCAGGTGCGGGGCAGGTGCAGGTTGCCTGGGGCCTTAATGGGGCAACTCAGAGCACTTGCGAGCATTTATGTCGTAATTTAGCAAAATCGAACTTGGATGGATGAAAAATGAGCGCAATTGTGGCAGCGCTTACCGGATAGCAGCAGCTAATCCTGGATGGCTTCCTGGCCCGGCCCGCTGCTCCTGCCATTTTAAAAAGAAGTTTGAGGGACTGTACAAGGCCCAGCTTGCTTACTTCTATCTTTGTAGGTTTTGTTTGGCTGTCGATGTAGGAGTGGACATGACAGGCTCCCCAAAGGGAGGAGTTTTGTGGGGGTTTGATGTGTTTTGAGTTCTGGAGAGTCTTGCAGGAGTTTAGTTTAGTTATTTGTGTGTTTGTTGGGCCACATCCTACTCCATTTGTGTGTGTATGTTTAGCCCCCTTCCCCAATTTTCTATTTTTTTGTAAATTTGTAAAACGTTTTTTTATTTTTATACAGTTGTACAACTTTTAGAACAGTGCATCCCTTCATATCTAAAACCAATACATCTGATAATAAGTCAGACTTTTCCCAAAAAATAATTAATTAATTAAAACAATACATCAAAAAGGTCATCAATCTTTTTCCAAAGCAGCGAACAATGGTAGTTGCAACCTCCAGAGTTCCCATCCATGAATATTTTCCATACCTCAGCAGACGAAAGTGATAATTGTAGGCTTGCCCCTCTCATCGCAATTAACCATAATTAAGCAAGAGACCTCACAGTGCAGATAGCAGCACCAAGGGCGTTTATTAAGCAATCAGTGTTCCCTGCGCAAAGGAAAGCACCAAGGCAGCTTGTGCCTTAATGGAGGCCTTTCTAAGATTATCATCGTGTCCAGAAATACGATTTAAAGCAGTATTCCCCATTAATTGGCCAAGGTCCACAAAAGTCGGAATAGCCTGAGTGGTATTCAACTTTACTAACAATGGAAAATGGTCACACTCACTCCAATTCCCAATACATATATCCAGGATCACATCAATAGGGTTCAATATGAATACATAATCAATTATACTGCTCGTAATCTTCCCGACCCTTGTGTTTCCCAGGGGGATCTCAGAGGGAAGCTACCATACGCCATTCCAAAATCATAAGAGTATAAAAGGTAGGCCCAACTTATTCATTTCATGACTACATCGTTTTGCTTGTCTAACAGACTGGTCTTCAATAGTACGGACCAGGGAGTTACTTGTAGTTGTGTGGGACATGTTGGGTATCCTTGCGCTAAAGTCTCCACACATCAAAGTCTGCTGGTTAATATGAAGCTTAGTAAGAATAGCACTAACAGATCTCAGGAGCAGGGCGTGATCAGATCTGTAATATGCATTGTAGATATTAATTACATACAGAGGCTAATTAACAGTTTCGTTGGAGCATGCCTGAAATTGGATTTCCCAACCAGCACATCCTCGAATTCCAAAAACACCCGCTCATTCCCCATCACCTTCCTGACTCCAAGGGTCAGGCTCCCTTTAGGCCGACCCCACAGGCCCTCGGATGCCAGCAGAGAGAGAACATTCCAACCATCAACCACCAATTGGTTAGTGAGCCATATCTCTTTAAGGGCAACTATAGCAAATTTGTCAATATGTGAGAAAAGTCCACTGTGCTCATTTAAATGCAAGTTACCCAAGTGTTCCAACTGAGTAGGTACGAGCAACCATGTGAGGCAGGGTTAGGAGCTACGCCTACCATGTTGGTCCACCATGTGAGGCAACCAAGCCCAGTGCCCCTCATCGCTAGATGTGCTAAAAGTTACGTTGTTTCTAAGTTGGCTAGCATCAACTTGTGATTTACAGTCTCGTTCTCTAGTTTGCTGACCCGCAGACTCCTTGCAACTGCCAGATCCCACCGAGAATGTTTTACCAACAATTGCCACTGCAGAGCAGTCGTTACCCAATTTAAGCAAGGCTGGGTGTTGTTCTAAAACATAGGATAGTGTTCCCTCAGCATTAAAGAAGATATTGGAAATTGCTGGACCATCCCTAGTTAAAGGGTCACACATATCTACAATAGGTATATCATTAGTGTGCATGAATCGGAGTGGAATCACAGAATGGAATAGCTCTGGAACTCTACATCCATTAACATAAGCACACTTATCTTGACCAAATATGCTACGTATTTGTAATGCAAATACACAAACAACGTATAGACCAAAGGGTGTATACGAACTCTCATAGTATTTAACACATATTCTGACTTTAGCAATCTCTTTGCAATAGAACAAACCTTCAATTGTTATCACAACATTCTTTATTGTATTTATAAATAGAAAAAAGCACAGTGAATACAAAATTATTTATTTAAAATACATTGATACATCCGTAGTTCTACAGTTATTACAACCATCTGTAACCAATATTCAAAACATTCAATTCAAACCACACTCAGTCCCATACATTATTCATTCAGACAGTGCAAAAACGCTAAAAGACAATTTGTAAAGACGGTAGGTCATAGAAGTTGACCTAAAGTGCAATGTGCTGTATTAACAATTAATGCACTGTGGTAATCAAATGCTGGCATGCGTCAAATGTATATTCTGCCCACTGTGCCTGCTTGCTGCTTGTTGTTTTTAGTGGGGAGTGTGTTTGTTAAGGCACGTTAGGGGTTGCCTGGTGCTGTCTGTCCACTGCGCTCTCAGTGGGTTTATGTGGGTTCACGGCCTTCCCTGCTGATGACTCCGGGTCTTAGAGGCAAGGCGAGGAGATTGCTGCTATGTGCATACCCACGGTACATTGTACCTTATTCGTGCTGTGCGCGCATCATGGTAAACTGGGGGAGAGAGCGATCCAGCTGCCTCTGTGTGTGTATTGACTCTGCACGCTGTGTGGGGGCGGGTGCACTCTAATTCGGCTTCTCGCTGGTCTTTTGTTCCTGAGCCCCGTGAGCTCGCTGTAGTGCAGGGACCCTGTCTCTGCTGTGCGCTGTCGGAGCTGACTTTTTGTTCTTACTGTCTAGTTTCCTGCGTTGTACTTGAGCTCCTGTCTTGATCCTCCATGGCTTCGGTGGGGTTCTTTAGAGCTGCCTAGCGTCGCTGGGATGTTCCCAAGTCGGCTCTCTCATCCACAAGTCGCGGCCGCCATTTTGTAGGCACGTCCCCTCAAGTTGTCTCCACCGATTTCTCCTCGGGTACGCTCTCAAGGCTTCCACTGTGCTGATCAGTGTGAACCGCCAGAGTTCCCTCATTCGACTTTTATTTCCTGGGATATTTAGTCATTTTTCACGCCCTCAGGATCGAGTCTGCCAGGATCAAGTGGGGAGCTGGCTTAGTCGTGTTGTCCTCACATCACGGCTGGCCACGCAATCCCTGATGCCAAACACACTTGTCTGAATTTACCTATGAGCATTTGGAACAAAATGCCCTTTAATGCATAAGGGGTCATACATTGTGGACGAACTTGTATGTTTTCATCTGATGGTTCAATTTGTAGAGGACTGCATTGGCCCTTGTTCCCTGTGGTTAGTGCTGGATACCCAGGAGCTCAATTAGCTCCTGTTTAGCCAATCTTAATTTCATTCCCTGATTTAGAATCCCCATTTCATCGCTGAAGGTTGCCAAATTGGGGTTGGGCAGAAGAAGTAAGGCCAGGATAAATGCTGCAATCTTATCTCTGAGATAACTTGGCTGTCCAATGCAAAACAAAAAAAATGCCCACACTCCTTGCATTCAATCCATTATCCCACCCAGTAGGAAAAGATTGGCGATACTTAACTCTCATTCTTTTAAAGATCATGTTGCATATCCCTACCCACCTCCTCTGCCCTCCAGGCTTTCCAAAAAATGATTAGATGCCCCCTCAACTCTGTAAATAAAGGTCTAACATTGTTTTCACCACTATTCCTTGCTGGATCTAGTACTGATGCCATAATAGACTTGCTGAAATATTTTCTGACAGTAATCCAGTTTCTTTGTTTACATTTGGCAACCGCAAGACCCTCCAGTAAATGATATTTGTATGGCCACAATGCACAGTATACCCCCACTTGAGTCCAAGTTTAAGATCGCCATGATATGTTCCTCCATTCTCCGAAAACCTCCATGTTTTCCCCCCACAAGTGTATTGGTATGTAAAGCCTCTGTTGAGGGCTGGGAGTGTCTGGGGGCATTTCTTGCTTTAAAATCTTTCATGCAGGCCTTGAGATCATCTTCCACCTAGGCCAGAAAGCCTAGCACCTTGGTCCCTTCTGAGTTCTATTCAAAGTGTTCTAACCTAAGTAGCCTCTCATATTTTGCCCAACACTACTTTGTTTTTTTCTTTTGTAGAAACGGCCTCTTGATTCCTCACCTCAGACAATGTACATTTAGCTTTTTCCTACCTGCTCTTGATGTTCACCATTGCAACTGTGCTCTGAGCCATGTGACCTATGAGGTTCCCCTAGCTCCACCTCCACAGTGGTCAATTTGCATTCAAGAATATGCAGTTTTTTTACAAGTCATTTATAGAATAGTAGTTTTGGCTATTAAGTTGCTCTGTAAGTGTTGCCTATATAAGCAGAATTTCTTAACTTTATTTTTTACTGTATATGATTGCATTCTATTCAACCTTTTCTAAAATACTTACAAAGCGGAAAAATAACAAGGAAGAAAAGTAAGGGAAGAAAAAAAATCTTGGCAAATCTTAAACACTTATCGACAATTCATCGAAATCTAAAAGCTTCAGTTGTTTCAGAAAATCCAGAGCAGCCAATGCAACAGAAGTAGCACCCCCCGGCCCCAATAAGTGGGGATGGAAAGACTGTATAAGCGGGAGCTCAGGGCAGCTCCTGGGTATCCGGCATTAACCACTGACCAGGAGCTACTATTGGGGGACGGGGGGCGGGGTGTGTGGTTTTCTGCAAATCGAACTTCCACATAAGCTGCAAGTTTATCATTTTGTCCATAATTTATGGCCCCTTATGGTTTAAGTGTTACAAAGATGTGTACTAATATTGTTTTTAGGTGGTTCCCAATGTACAGAGTAATATTCAGATAGCGGCCTTTGTTTGGCATCATTTGGCCTGGGGTGCCAAGGGTAGCTCCTGGTAGCTGTTGTCAAGCTGATAGGGCTCTTCCGGGCCACGGGCAGGAGCTGGATAGCTCCCAGCACCCATCTCTACCTCCTGTTCTAACTTCAGTGTTATGCAGATGACTCTTTGCTCTCCTTCAGTCTCCCCTCAGCCTCTTCTGCTCCTCCACTCATACCTGACTGGCCGCAATTCAGGAATGGTGTGCCTCCAACGATGTCTGCCTTAATGCCAGTAAGACTGAGATCCTCCTCATTGGGACAACTGCTCCTGCCTTCCCCCTCTTTCTGGCTGCCCACATTGGGCCCTCTACCTGCGCCTTCCTGTGAGGCTAAGAACCTTGGTGTCATCTTCAACTCCACCCTCTCCTTCTCTCCTCACATCTCTGACGCCTCTACGAAGTCACACTATCGCCTGCACCCCTTCAGAGGTATTCTTACTTTTCTCACTCCCCTCAGAAACTCACTTTCTCCAGAGCCCAGATTCTCTCCAGGCTGGACTACTGACACAGCCTCTTTCTAAATCTGCCTGCCTCTACTCTTTGACCCTTAAAACTAATCTAGAACAGGACTGTGAGACTTGTCCTTGGCCTCAAACCCAGGGATCATATCTATCTAGCCCTGTAATCTCTCCACTGGCTCCCTGTGGCTGCAAGGATCAAGTTCAAGGCTTTCTGGGGGGTATTACCCGAATTGTTCGTTTACAATTGTTCGAATGACACAATTGTTCGAATAATAGGAGTCCTAATTGACCTTCTACACAATTGACCGTATGGTCATTTTAATATATATTATGGGTTGGGTTGGTGTAATAATAATATAAGGGGATTGGGAGGGGGGTTGGGGCGGGGGTTGGATTGGGTGGGGGGCTGCAGGGGGTTTCCTCCTGCAAATATATCCTAATTGACCGTTTAAATTCAGTCAATTGTGCAGAAGGTCAATTGTTATTCGAACAATTGACATTCAAACAATTCGTATACAACCTTCTGGGCCAGGGACCACACTACATCCAACTTTCTCTTCCTAAGCATCTACCTTCTTGGGCCCTCCGTTCATCCAACTCTCTGGGGGTCAGGCGTTTCTGCTAGTAGAGAGTGGGGCCTAGATCTCTCCTCGGCTGGGGCCTGCCTCTGGAACAGCCTCTCTCAAACTTGAGCAGGATCACCTAAGGTTCCGGAAGCAACTCAAGACCATCCTTTTCACTTCCGCTTTCTCTCTCCCTTGTTGATTCCCATGTCTGCTGCGCAAACTGGTTACCTGGCCACCGACTGAATCTACGGGACCAGGCTCATGCATGACCAGTTGCCCTTGCACTGCCTCAGGGCCTCCCAAGCACTTGGAGACTGAATCTGCATCCCTACAGCCCCCTGACTCCCTGCACTTATGAGCCACCTCCCTGGCAGAATGTACGCGTTTTATTGCACTCTGCCCTCCCCTCTTGCAATTGGTTGGAAAAGTCAGGTGTATCTGTGCCGTGCTTCCAGCAGCCATTTTCCACTTGCTTTGTGGACTGCAATCTGGAAGGATTCGGTAGGGAAACCACTTTGGAAGCAGCTTTAGGGGCTGGTTGTTGCTCAGTGAGTAGTTGCACATTGATTGTAATCAATTTTTGGCCTGTTTCATGTACTCTAGTGGAGGGGTTTGAGTGTTTTTTCAATTGTTGTTGACCAGATTGTGCTATTCTGGTGGGCTTCTCTTGTGTTTTAATAGCTCTATAATTTCTGTGCTGGCCTGCATGTAGAGTGTGCAGTCCTTTGTATCTGGCTTTCTCCCATTCCCGCCTTTCCACCTCCCAGCCCGCCTACCTCGCCTGATTGGTACATCCACCTGGCCATAACTGTCCTTCCAAGGCCAGCCCTCTGCCTGTGCTTCCCCTGCGGCTAACGGCCCCAGGGCAAAGGGCGTCTCCCACAGAGGCGACTCCAGATTGTGTCTGCATGTGTCAGCAGAGGAGGCCAGCCATCAACCAGCAGCAACCATCAAGGTAGGTGTGGCCTGGGTGGGGAGTAGAGCTCTACTCCAGAAGCCCTGTCACTCTACCTGCCTTCAGACCATTCTAGACCAGGATATTAACACTAACCTGCTTAACAACTAGAATGAACATTAGCCTGCGTCGCATCTAAATAGCATTGTGAATGTAAGCACCTGCCACACTTAGAATTGTGAACATTATCCAGCATCACATCTGGAAATGATTGTGAATGTCGGCCAGTGCCACATCTAGATAGAATAGCGAATATTAGCCATTGCCTCCTCTAGACTGCATTGAGAATATTACCAATGCCACATGTAGATGAATTGTGAATGTTAGCTTGCTTCGTATCTATACAGGATTTCGAAGGTGAGCCAGTGCCACATTTGCATATAATTGTGAATATTGGCATGCGTCATATATAGACAGGATTGTGAATATTAGCCAGTGCAGGATACAGATAGAAATGATATTCACGTGCCACATCTAGAAAGAACGTGAACATTTAACGCAACACTTCTAGATGGCGAGGCCAATAACCAACCCACTAACAATTTCACCCCTCTGCGTACACCTCTCAAACTCTAACCCAACACAAGCACAACCCTAAAGCACTACAAACTGCACAAACTTCACTACACCACAACAACAAAACAAACCACACATAGCTTCGCACAGCAGCACATGACAGCTACCGACCAGAAAGCGCCCCCAAGCTCAGCGAACTGTGTTAACCAAACTGAAGCTGCCAACAGCACCACACTGCTCTCTTGCACTTATCCCGCTCGTTTCCACTAACTAAACCCCCACCCCCTTTCCTTTTCAGATCCGCCAGAGCGCCAGGGAACCACTCCGGTGGTGATAGTGCATGGTACAAATATCCTTTTACAATAACACTAACAATAATTCACCACACAATTCATATGGGCTATCCAGCTGTTGTTGCCCGATGGAGCGTGTGAAAAAGGTGTCTACTCGAGTTTCGGCTGGGTAATCTTACTGCGTTTCATACCCCAGCCATCTTCAGGACACATGAAATCATTCCTGATCACAATGGTATGTGTTACCGACTGGTGACTAGTAGCAGTATGGGTGAAAAATCGTCCAACCCTGACGTTTGAAAACATAACAAGGCCTGGAAGGGGCCAGATCATTCAATTCCCAGAGGAGCGTGCTGGCGTCTGAATCTCGGGGCTCAGAAGATTGAATTGTTTTTTCCTCAACACATCCCAGAGTGTAAATAAATCCAACCAGGATTTCGTTTGCATGTTCAATGGCCGCAAATGTGTTTCGCTTGATGTCGCTTGTGTTTTGCTATTTGTAATGCAGCAATCCTGGTCTCTATTGACAAAGCAAAAGCTATAGTAGTAGTCTTGACTCAAACAAGAGTTAAGATGACCCAGGTCAGTTTGTATAGAAGCATTAATGACTGATGTTACAGCCGCCACTCCCATGCTTGCTCTCCAGTTGCGGTTGATGAGTTTGGAACAGGTATTCAAGATTGAATGTAGTCTCTCTTGTGTTTTTAAGAGCATTTTTCTTCCTTGACTTCTTATTGGGTTTTTCTAGTTTAGAGTCGTGCTGGCCCTTACCAGTTGCGGGGGCTGACTCTATTTGTTGCTGTGTATTAACTGCACAATTAGAGAGACCACCTTGCGTAGCTGGCGGCACATAAGGACTAATCGGGATAGCTTTAGAGTGGGCTTTCACTAGTTCATTGCTTCTACCCGCCGGCACTACAGGCACAGCGGCAGCTATCTTTTTCCTTACTCTAGCTGAATCTTCATACATGATGGCTTGTTTCAAATGTGTTTTTTTTCCTTGAATGCCATTCAGTGGTATTCATCTTTGAATTAGCCGCCACACTCAAGCCACTTTCCAGTGGTTCCTTTTCTCTGGGTAGTTCTCTGTGCTGGCTATTATGCTTTTTCACAAGCTCTGTTAACAAAACAGAAGAGTTATTTTGTGCTCTAGCCAGACCACAGATGCCCTTGGATAGTTTTTCGCTGCAGGGAATAGATTGGGATAAGGTAGCCTGAATCTTCAGCAATGAGTTCGCCATGTTATTACATTTGGAGCTGAGACGCTCCAATATACTTTCTCGATTGCTAAACATGACAGCCAATGATTCACTGGTAGTACTTGCAAAACTTGAATTCAATTCCTCTTGTGGGTCTACAGCATCACTTATGCATTGTCGAGAAGTATTCATGGCAGTAATGGCCGATAGAACAGATAGTTCCACCCGATCGAGCGCATCGGTAGATGAGCTTCTAGCAGGTAATAGAGCCTGCCTGAGGGCATCAGTACTGGCGTCAGCCATCTCACCGTCGTAAGCAAACACTACTTTTTGAGGTCGAGCTATCAAGCAATTTTCAAGCTCCTTTTCTGGCAAGTCCAGCAGTGGCAAAGCCCTATTATCCAAGGCAGAGTTTATCGACGGAGCAATGGGGTGTGGAAAATCATGAATGGGAGAGATGGCCATAATTGATGGCGACTCACAAGTACCAAAAGTCACATCTTGACCAAGGCTACGAGTGATTAACGCCTGTACAACATGTTCAATGGCCTTAGTACCCAGACAAGGCAGAGCTATCAACATTTCATTCAGCAGCTCATTTCCAAATTCCATCTCTGTGCTACCAGGCACATTGTGAGCAACAGCCATGGGTATAGATTCTCCCCGTTTTCCATCACAGGAAAATAGTCAGTCAATTAGAAGTGCCTTGCGATTTAAGTTGTACAACGGCCGCAATAGTCACTTTAGCCGATGGTTTGTGTCCGGATTTCCTACAAGAGTTCAAAGCGATAACTGCTGGGGGCACCCTTTCAGACATCGAGGAGTGCTAGAGTTTTGTATTATTGTTGATTTGCCAGCTGTTTCCGCTATTTCAGCTGTCTCAGCTGTCTCAGCACCCACTTTAACAGCCACTTCAGCCACATCAGCCGCTACCATAACTCTATCAGAATTACTGGGTTCACAGTATCCCTCATCTCCCTCTCCCTCTCCCCTGTTAAGGTTCTCCAAGTCAATAATTGAGAGGGAGTGCTGAACATTGATCAAGGTAGATGCCCCCTTGGTGCTGGTTCCAGGGGAATGTGTTAAACAGCATTAGGTAGTTGGAGAGGAAGGGCAGAAGGGAAGGGAAGTCCTTAGCTCACCAGATTTCCGTTTGGTGGCACACGTTTTGATTGCAAATAACGTGCCGTGTTTTGGCATAGTCAATAGGGCTGGCTCAATCACAGAAAAGATAGAACAAACAGTTCTTCCCAAGAGTAAAGTAAAGACCAGTAGGCAGTGTGACATATCTGCAACCCCCCATCAGACCACCGCAAGAACACTTTCATCACTTTTCCACTCCGCGTTCCGTGGGTAAATAATGTTTTAACGGTGAAGCATGGACACTCCAGCTAATCCGCCGCGCATTCAGGAAATAAGCACAGTGAAAAGCCACCATAGGACCACTTTCACCACTATTTCTGCTCCAATTTTTAATATGACTTCCTCATCAAAAATGTAAAAATAAAAAAAACATGAAACGTTTCTTTGATACTCTCCCCTCTTCATTCTCCCTCTATGTGTGATACAAACAATTAAAAACAACAAATCCTCTTGTACCTTCCACTGCTCTTTTGTCTCTTTGTGCCACCCACATTTAAAAAAAAATTACTAACACCATGCCTTTACTGTATTTGTAAAAATCTTTGTGTAAACCTGATAAGTCTCCCCTTGCTGTGTATTAGTCACTTTCCAACCTTACCCTGCTTCTCAAAATGACAAATGTGAATACAAAAGAAAAATAGTGTCTCCAAAAAGAAATATCAGAATGGCTTCAGCAATAACTCCCTTCCCCAGGTTCAACCCCATTGGGCTTAGAAAGCCCTTAAAAAACAAAGGATACGTGGATGGCACAATTCTATCAGTCTCACACAATTTGGCTTACTGGTACAATTCAACAGTTCAATCATCTATCTTCTGGTAGTTCAATCAATTCCTTAAGGCTTTGCCTGCCTTGCCATCAATATTCAGTTAGCATTTGCTTTCTCAGTTTCTCACAGTTCTGCACAGGCTTCCCTTTGCTGAGCTCGAGCAGGTCTCATTTTCACTTTATCACATAGTTCTGCAAAGGTTTCCCTCTGACAGTCTCAAGCCTGTCTCTCCTTCGTGGAAGTTTCCTTTGCCACGTTTTATCTAAAGCATCCTTTCACTCTCTAAGACTTTCGAAACTGCAAGGAATTCACATAAAACTCTGCATGACCACTTTGACGCCTCTTACAACAATCCTTCAATTCACAATCTTCTCTTGCAGCACCAATGCCTCTTGGTAGTTGTAGTTCGTATTTTCTTCAACTTGCCTTCTTGGCCTTTTCCAAAGTTCTTATATTTTGCCCTCTTGACATATTCACAGTTCATATATTTCACTTTCCTCTTATTCAACATTCTTTCTTTATCGAGGTTAGTTTCTTTCCTTTGATCTCTGCTGTAATATCTTTCAAAACTCATAACATTTCAAGAGACTTTCGAATATGCGACTTCGCCTCGCAGGACCACTCTGTTACTTTGTATCATTTCTTTTCATCAATTGTTCTCTTCATTCGTGTTTTTTTGGTACACGCGCAACCTTCAACTTTCATATTACAATCACTTTCCCTTTAACATCAACCAGACCTTTGTTCCCTTCGGTAACTCACTGGTCGTGTTAATGAGATTACTTTCATCTTTTACCTGCAGCTCAAGGCCGTTACCAACGCCTCCTCTGGCTCCTCCCCAACTCTGTTGTTCACCCTGGAGTGTCGGAAGCCGCTTTCTCAGCTTTGCTCTTCGAATGCTTACGGCTTCCTGAAAGCTTAGAAATCTTGCCTGGCTTTCTCTTTATCCTCTCAACTGCTGATCAGCCCATTGGTATTCCAACTATCACAACCTGGTTCGCATCAGCCTCTGTAGAGCTATTATTTTTTGTACCCAGCTTCGCTCAAAGTGTGATTGTGTGCGCCACTTTTTATCTTCACATGGCGTTTAATAAGTGGCAGGTGTACCTTGTAAAAGCTACTTGCCTGACTCTGCCTGGCCTCATTACAGGGACAGGACCAATGCAAATCAGAGGAGGTAATCTTTCTGGCCTCATTCCCCATCTTCCTCAGTGCAGTACTGTTGTAGTTTCCCATATAATAAGCATGGATAGGGGTTAGATTGGTTGTGGAAAAAGGGGGATACCCTGTCTCACCACTGGGTGCTTCTCCCCCACTCCCTGAGGACCCCCTAACCAGGTGATCCTTCCTCGTTTGTCCACCCACAGGTTCGAGACCCAAAAGCGATGGCCTTTCCCTGGCCATTTGAGCACGGGATCCTCGGGACTAGGTCATGAAACACCCTCTGGTTTTTCACAACATTGACAACCTTAACAACATATCCTTTTATTTGGATGGAATGTCGTGGGGGAGAAGTTGAAGAGCTGGGCAACGCCTCAACCTCAGTGTCAGAGCATGCAGTAGTCAGCCAGGGATCTATGTGATTATTTTGAAAATAAAATGTAGAATCCCAAAATACTGATTATTTTACTGCACATGTATTTATTTATTTTGTCATTTGTAAAGCGCACCAAACCTGAGGGCATCAAGATCAAGGCGCTGGTTACAGAAAGCACATCTTAGTATAACATGAAGCGAAAAAGAGGCAATAGTCATAGTTACATAGAAGGCATCTTAGTATAGCAACAAGGGAGTATGAACACTAGGCGCTGGTTACAGAAGGCGCATCTAATGCACACATCTTTACTTTACTCTTGGGAACGCATGTTATGGCCCAAGGAGACAGAAACTCTATAGGATGGTGGTCACTGAACTTGGACATACATGGGGCACAAGTGTAATGTGGGCAAAAAACCACTTTGTCCTGGTGAATGGTTACCAATAGATCTTGTTTAAGTAGCCCACCAACCAGACACCCTTAGTGTTCAACCCACAAGGTGCCGACGGCATATTTGGGTGGCATGATCTGGCCACCATGAGAAGGGGCCGACCATGCGCTCAGATTGAAATGGGTCTGCGTGCACTGGCAAGATTTGCATGGTACCGACATCATCTGGTCGGGGGTGGTGCCCAGATTGCAATGGCGCAGGACGGCGTCACACAGGGCATGGGGAAGTCCAGTGGCAGGCTCAACAGAGGGATCAGAAAATGTACACAGCTGAGGGCTTTGGTTTTGTAGGACACACCTGCCCGAGGAAGAAGTACTGCATGCAAGACAATCTGGAGCGTGTGCCCGCTGCCTTGCTAAAGCTGTGTGCGGCAAGGGGACAGCGTGACCATTCAGAACTTTGCATTGCCCTCCTTATGGGCCCCCTTAGAAGTCTAAGGGAGGATTATGACATGCAATACAACCCGAAGCATATGCCCGCTGCCTTGTCCAAGCCGTGGCAGGCTAGCGGCCAGGGGAACATTCAGAACTCGGGCAGGGCCCTGCTTTGTCCCTTCGGACCATATAACAGACGGTGTGCATCTGTTGGATGGGGGAATGGCCTGTTCACCACGGCCATCCTGGGGGCCCTCTGGAAGGTCTTACAGCTAGAACGATGGGAAGTTTTAGTGGAGCATGGGGGCATTAGGGGTGGTGGGGCGGGCCACCCCCAAAGCGTGGCGGAGTTCGGGGCAGTCCTAGCCGGGGAGAGGAGTACACCACGGCTTCAACCGTGGGCAGGTTGCCCAAGGGCCGCACTCGAGCCAAACTCGGACGATGGGCACTGAGTTCCTTAGGGACACTTGAGATTCCTCACCTGCAAGTTTCAGTGGCCCGAGGAGGAAGTACTGCGTGCAGTACATGCTGGAGTGTATGTCTGGTGCATTGCAAAAGCCGTGGGCGGCAAGGGGACACCATGGACATCCAGAACTTTGAAATTGCCCTGCTGTCGGGCCACTTTTGATAAAGTATGGTCGTGAACCATGATGTGTTTAGGGCTGGGACTGCCCCTCTTGTTATGCCCCAATAAATTGTGACCTGTTGTTTCCAAAATGTAGAACTATTGTCTGTCTATTATTTGGTTAGTAATAGTATGGTCCAGTATCTGGTATCCCCCTCACGGAAAAGGGGCTGGGGGGCCAACGGCGGCTGACACCGCTAAGAGGATGTCCAAGCTCCTGTAGGGGGCACTCAAGGGACATCCCACATAGCGGGACGCCCCTCTGGCCGCCTCATCCCCTCGTTAGGTTCTGTTGCCCCTCCCTCTTGTAGGAAGGGGCGTCTCCAGGGCAAGAGCATCCAGCGTGCCCTGGGGACAGTATATAAGGCAGGGGGGGTCTGGAGCTCCGCCTCTTTCCAGTCCCCCCGCCTGAATACCCACCCACCCTCACCCTTCTTGGCTAAGTCAGAGCAGATAGGACCCCGCAGGTCCGCAGGTAATTGCTGATCAGGATAGCGTACAGAAGGAAATATGAAGTTGTGGCAATATGTCAATTTTGTTACAGCAGATTTTGATTGGTAAATTGGTAAATACGGTTGGATGTTTTTCTCACTAAATAAATATGTTGAATATATGTGCAATTGTTTAATTTGCTTTCAGCGGATTTCGAGGTGTAAGTGGTAAAATCTTGGTGTTTCTTGTTCCTTAATTATGTATTAATTGTTCCTTTTCTGTCACAGGCGGAGTTCGGGGCAGTCCTAGCTGGGGAGAGGAGTACGCTGCGGCTTCAACCGTGGGCAGGTTGCCCGAGGGCCGCACTCGAGCCAAACTCGGACGATGGGCACTGAGTCCCTTAGGGACACTTGAGATTACTGACCTGCAGGTTTCAGTGGCCCGAGGAGGAAGTACTGCGTGCAGTACATGCGGGAGTGTATGTCTGGTGCCTTGCAAAAGCCGTGGGCGGCAAGGGGACAACATGAATATCCAGAACTTTGACATTGCCCTGCTGTCGGGCCACTTTTGATAAAGTATGGTCGTGAACCATGATGTGTTTAGGGCTGGGACTGCCCCTCTTGTTATGCCCCAATAAATTGTGACCTGTTGTTTCCAAAATGTAGAACTATTGTCTGTCTATTATTTGGTTAGTAATAGTATGGTCCAGTATCTGGTATACCCCTCACGGAAGAGGGGCTGGGGGGCCAATGGGGGCTGACACCGCTAAGAGGATGTCCAAGCTCCCGTAGAGGGCACTCAAGGGACATCCCACATAGCGGGACGCCCCTCTGGCCACCTCATCCCCTTGTTAGGTTCTGTTGCCCCTCCCTCCTGTAGGAAGGGGCGTCTCCAGGGCAAGAGCATCCAGCGTGCCCTGGGGACAGTATATAAGGCAGGGGGGGCCTGGAGCTCTGCCTCTTTCCAGTCCCCCCACCTGAATACCCACCCACCCTCATCCTTCGTGGCTAAGTCAGAGCAGATAGGACCCCGCAGGTCCGCAGGTAATTGCTGATCAGGATAGCGTACAGAAGGAAATATGAAGTTGTGGCAATGCGTGCAGTACATGCGGGAGTGTATGTCTGGTGCCTTGCAAAAGCCGTGGGCGGCAAGGGGACAACATGAATATCCAGAACTTTGACATTGCCCTGCTGTCGGGCCACTTTTGATAAAGTATGGTCGTGAACCATGATGTGTTTAGGGCTGGGACTGCCCCTCTTGTTATGCTCCAATAAATTGTGACCTGTTGTTTCCAAAATGTAGAACTATTTTCTGTCTATTATTTGGTTAGTAATGGTATGGTCCAGTATCTGGTATCCCCCTCACGGAAGAGGGGCTGGGGGGCCAATGGGGGCTGACACCGCTATGACTTCTTTGGAGACTGGGATGGTAATGCCATCGATGTTGAAGGATTTGCATTTATCATCAGGTCTATTTAGAAGTGATAATACAGAGGTCAGGGGTCGCCTGGGTTGCAGGTGCACTCAGCTCCGTGATGTCCTTCGTTCCTACTTTTAATAGTTGGGTAGCTGCAAAACTTAGTGAAACAGAGACTCACCCCCTTGTCTCTAAGCTTTCAAATACATTAAATGGTTGTCTACTGGGCTTTTGCATTTATCTTACAATAGGTTTAGAACAGAAAAATATGTCACAGTGAGCCTTATATTAAATACTTTACTAATTGTGCAACTAAAACAATAATATACGACTCACTGTGACATATCCTTCTGTTCAAAACCTATTGTAAAACAAGTGCAAAAGCTTAGTAGACAGCTATTTCATCTATTTAGAAGTGTTTGAGATCCAGTCAAGAGTAACTCGGTCTTGTTGTTGTTGTTTAGGCATAAGGGGTGTTAGGCCATCCAGGCTTGGATGATTGGGTAGATTTTGTTGAGACCCTTGGAGTTGGTGTCAGAGGAACAAGAAATCCCCTGCAGCCCGCTGATACCCCTCCACCTTTTTTATTAACTTATCTCATCTCCCCTCACATATATATATAGGGTAAGATGGGATATCAAAATTCGGTAGTTTGGGCTTTGACATTTTTTCATCCTTTATTTGGGTATGATCTCGTCAGCCAGGAGGGGGATATGGAAGTTGAGGAGATGCAGTCAGAGGTTGGTAGGGCATGTGAGGAAGGTGATTTGATGCTTGAGGAGGGGAAGACAGAGACTGAGGAGGGGGCAGGAATAGCTTGAGGAAGAAGAGAAGAAAGACACTGGCACTTTGAAAGGAACCATATTCAGGCAAGGAGACCTCTGGCCAGAGTCAGTGGCTGGAGGCGCTGGTGGGTTCAGTGCAGGGGTGGGGGGCAGAAGATGAGGAGCTAGGCAATTCCTCAAATTCAGCATCAGAGGAGAAGGTAGTCAGCCAGGAGTGGGAGATGGAAGTTGAGGAGGTGCAATCAGAGGTTGACAGGGAGTGAGAAAGATGGTGCTTGAGGCGGGGAAGACAGAGACTGAGGAGTAGAACATGGGCTAGTACATTCATCTTGCACTTGGTGTAAAAGAGGTGACAAACAGCAGCAGCATGGGTTAGCCACAGAGGTGCAGGGGAACGATGGGCAGAGGGGAGAGCAGGGGTTGGTGGTTCAGGAAACTAACGAGGACCAGGTGGCAGAGGCAAAAAGGGTACCCAAACTGATGGCTCAAGAGGAGGAAACTGGGAACTGTGCCATTGCTTGCTGGTGCACAAAAGGTATGTCAGACGTCATCTCAAAAACAAATCAATGTCCTTAAGTGAGGGGCACCCCCCTCCCATGTACACCTTTATCACTGATATAAAGTCAGTCAATAGTTAGTCTTGTTCATATAAGTCAAAATCAATAGCTTTAGAGTTGTGTAATCAATGCAGATTTCACGTATATATTCTGATATGTTTTAATTTAGCATAATCCATAAAAACATGAATACATTAATCAACAAAGAGTGCTCAACGTGTTTTGGGGTATCCCTTCATCCGGAGCATAATTCTCTTATAAACGTTTAACTCTTCAATGTGCTTCATTAATTTTGAGAATAATCAGAAAAATAATAGTAATGTCCATCAATATTGCTTAAATAGCCACATTTGTATAGAACACTATCAACAATCCTTAATCGGAATCTGTTCCCATTTACCTGGCTGACTCTTGATAAATGTAAAGTTTTCAGATGAATAGCCTATTAAGTGGTCTTCCCATACTCAGCATTCGTCTTGATCTGTATAGTGATAGAGTAGGGCACAGGCTTACTAACAAATTAAATCATTTAATGTCTGAAATTACCCTAGTTGTCTGCTTCTTACCTCCTTAGAGATAAAGATGTGGTTCCAGAAGGAATCTTCAAAACTCTATAGTCAATATTCTTGCATCAGCATTCAAAGTTATTGTCAATCCTCAGCCATATATAGAAATATATAAAAATCTATTCAGTAGGAATATGTTCAGGTGTTGATAAAGAATGGATCCTGTTCACATAGGCTGATGCCAATAATGCAAGTACCTTTAAATGAATACAATCGTATTGTCACAATCACTCCATCTGGTGTTACGAGTAAGTAGAATTGTGAACAATAGGGGTTTATAACTCCATACCTCTGCTGCAATTAATCTTACCTTTAAGATTCAAAAGACTCTCCCTGAGAGTATCACGGTAAAAACCTTGAGATCACGGTCAAAATGGCTGCTTTTTGTTTAACACATTTAGGCCGTCTGCTAGGGATAGGGACGGTGTAGGTAATTATGTGGTGGTCTGACCATGGGCAGGGAACATTTGAAAGGACGGATGTGTTGCACCCATGATCCAGTAGCCAGTCAAGAATATGTCCTTGGGCATGAATGGGGTTGAGGATGCGTTGGGTGCAGCCTAGGGCTGAAGTAGATCTGATCAGGGCTAAGGCTTCTGCGTTGGACAAATAGTTAAAGCTGAGGTTAAGGTCCCCCAGGTTGATGAGCTGGGCAGTGGGCTTGAGGTTTGTGGATATAAGTTGGGTGAGGTCATCTCCAGAGTTTAGAATTGGGCTGGAGGGCGGTAGATAAGATGAAAGTTGATAGGTGCATTGGGCGAACCGTTAAGTTTTGCAAAGATAGATTCACAATTTGGGAGCTGGTTGGTGCTAACGTGGCATAGTGGGAGACTATCCTTGTAGATGAAGGCTACACCTCCACCTTTTCTGCTTGTTCTATTGCAGTGTAAGATGGCATAACCTATAGGGACCGCAATCAAGGGTGCTGGGCCGGCTGCTGGGGTCAACCACGTTTCTGTAATGGCTGGGATATCAGGCTTGTTCAAGGTAATGAGGTCCAAGATATCAGAAGCATGGGCCACTATGGATTTACCATTGAGCAGGATACAACAGAGGGCTGGTGTCTGTGTGCCATTAGCTTCGGCATGAGTTGTGTTGTCTGGGTTAGTTGGGCTGGCTGTGGAGATAGGTGAATTATAAGGAATGGGGTGTAGCCTGAGATTTGCATTCTGTGTCCCAGTTGTGGGGGGAGCAATTCCGGTGTGGCCGGAGGGGGGGTGCGAGCTGTCAGGTTGTCAAGGCGTTCATGTAGTGAATGTGGAGCAATGATAGAGGTGGCAGTGCTACTGGCAGACCAAGCTGAATCAGGTGCGCTTAGGGTGGAGCCTGATTTTGGGGGAGTCGAGAGGTGTTGGTTATGCACTGTGACACCCGTGAATGTAATTCTGATGGCGTGGTAAGGTGTAGTGAGTTGCTTGCAGGTGATTGCACCACGAAAGGCACATGTGTGGTTGTCAGTGTTTGTTGGTTGAATTGGGAGGATAGGTGGGCTCTGGCATCAGGTGTGACCATGGGTGAGATGGCATTATAATTCTCAGTCCTGTGCAGCACAGTATTTGTACAGAGAGGGGATACTGCCTGGGCAGTAGGCACGCGTGGAATGGTTGCGATTGTGTGCATTGGGCGGAGTGGAGTGAGGAAAAGGGTTGGCTTTGGTAGAGGGATTTGATTTGCACAGACAAAGCAAACATAGCGGTGGCCGGTTTCTGGGACGGCACAGGGCATTATTGATGTACAGGCTAGGCACGAGTGTGTAGGCTTAATTTGACCATTTGTGCGGGAAGCAGGGAGGCAGCCTGCAGGTATAGCTGCCCCTGCCGGCTTCCTGCTTCCTTTTTCTATAAGCAAATAAAAAACCTAATATAAAGTACCACCCTAAAACATGGTTTCATTGGATTGTTCTGCATCATACCCTATGCATGTAGAGCTAACGCTGTGTATCTGGCTTTTGAATATTATATAAACCTGGTAATTCACAAATATGGGTTGATAAGTAGGCATGCATGGGATGTATACTCAACATATATGACAAATGTGCATGTAATTTGTATGTGATTATGTTATTCATTGTACATGTGTTCTACATGTAAAGTATAGCAGAGCCCTCAACTGTAGACAGTTCTCCTTTGGGTTGATAGACTGATTTGCGCTTGCTCCTGTCCCACCTTTAGTGCTTTACCCCATAGAATACAGCAGTGGAGTAACTTTGCTCAAAATGTTGGGGGGGACATGACATCTGAAGAAAAGTTTCCCCAGCCAAATGAATGGGGACAAAATGGTGTGCCATGAAAGTTGGGGGGGACAAATACACCCGTCCCCCACTAAAATTACGCCCATGGAATACACGATCCCATGAAAAAGTCAGTCCAGCAATCCCGTAGTCACTGACATTACAATATACACCACACCTGAACAATCTTCATACTACAGCTAATATAATGTAAGAAAACGCGCCATCTCCGCTAATAAATAAACCATTGTTTGAAAATATAAATACTATTTGCGTGCAATGTAATGCTCCTCCTATTTCACATCTGTTCACTCTATGGCTGCCAAAGAGCCTTTCAACTCACAGTGCCTCAAAGCCAAAACAATGGTAGTAAGGCGCAATACAAATATCAAGTAACATAAAATAACATAACCAGGGCTCAAGTCGAGGTTACGTGCGGGTAGACGCCGTCCCCACACTATTTTCAGAGGGCAGACGCCAACACTGTGTATTTTAGAGGTTGTGTGTAAAACAAGAAGCTTTAAGCCTCATTATAACCCTGCCGGTATCCTTTAAATCTGCCAACATACCAGCAAAGGCTATTACCGTTTCCTGCACTCGGTCCGGCATTGCCACCGGATTACATGTACCAGAGTGACGGTGTAAATCCCTTAGGACTCCATGAGGTGATTCGCCCGTCATTACCAGCACCGGAAATACCGGTGTCGGTAATGACAGTGTTTTTTGCCAGTAGGGAACCTGCCTCACCTCCAGTCTTTAGCTGGAGGTAACTCAGATGCCCCACCGGCAAATCCATAGTCGGTCAGTCCTGTAAAGTGCGGGTTTTCGTGTATATCAGCACTTTAATACCAGACCGGCCGACACAGAATGAGGTTCTTTGACTTTTTAGAAATTATGATTTTAAGCGTGACCAGAGACTGCAGTTGACAAGACACTTCACCACTACACCATAGGACTACACTTTCCAGGAAAAACATTGGCAGTGATCTTGGGGTTTAAAACGTTCACACTTTTTTACATTTTCAAACCCTATTAGAAAAAAATATCCTCTCTTGGTTTTTTGTCTATGTTAATTTTATGAAAGGCAAATGGCAATTTTTCCTGCCCAATTTGTATGGTTATGCAAAGACAACTGAATTAAATGTGCATATTTCACCTTGATATGCTAATTTCTGGTGATGTAATATCCCATCGCATATGTTGATGAGCCCCCCCACTTGTTTTTGGGCTTGACTCCTGAACATAACATAGCATAACACCTTTCGAAATAGAAGTTGGATCCACTTTATGCGTTGCAGTTCCCTTCCTTGACCCAGGGTGGCCATATTGCTGTGCCCTAGCACATATGCATGCAATGTTTAAATAAAGGTGACTTTTAATTTACCTGGCCACTATTACTAATTCCGGGGATGCTCTACTCATTCCAGCGACTGTGAGGATGTCTGCCAGTATTTTGTGATTCTTGGAAACCATCATAACATGTCTGCCTATCTTTCACTCCAGATCCAGGATGCTATTACCAACAGCAGGGACGCTTGCAGCAGACACGCTGGCATGGCACTCTACGAGTAGTAATTGCTCCTTCTGGTGCTATTAGCCTTCTAGTCTTATATAGTTGGCTATAACATATATTAAAGGCACAAGAGACAGTATTAAAGGCTTTAACTTCACTGAGGCCTTTGTCTTAGTCCATGTGCCCTGATGGCCACTATGTTGGTGTAGTAGTACAGGTGCAGAACACAGTGAAACCAGGGCAGAGAGGAGTAATTGCTTGGAGTAAACACAAAACTGAGAGAAGTATTTCCTTACAGCACTTGATTCAACAGACGCGAGAAGCACCATTCAATACCGGCACTGGCAGGGTGTAGAGTGATGATGTTATAGACCTGTCAGTCCTTCAGAAGGACCGTGTGGACTCACTCTCTCTTCTAAATGTGAGAACATCTAGATGCCACAATGTACAGGGTGCAGAGAACAGCTGCAAGAAGGTGCTCAGGGAAGATGCTACATCACCTTCTTTCCTTGGGTAATTGAGGTTAGTAGAATTCCTATTGTTGAACTTGGCAGGTGATCTCTGTTTAGTCACAGAACAATGTTGCTCTTCCGATCTGTCACATGGGGAACCCTCATCTCTTTGACAGAAATTGGTGTTCTCAGCGAGAGCTTTACCATCAAGTGACTAATGTGTGCTGTCAGTCATAATGGTATGTTCTTCTCATTTGTGAGTTGAGTTCTGGACACTGTTTTTGGTCTCTTGACATCCAATGATCCTTGAACTATGGGATTGAGATAAATCTCTTGAACTGGTGGGTTCCGTAGTGCTGGGTTCCAGGAGAACGTTGCTGCATTAGGAATTTTGGTCTATGCTCTGAATTTTTAGTGCATGTGGGAGTGCTGTCTGCTTCATCACTTGTCCATATAATGCTACTCTACATAAGTTCAGGAACTTTTCCACTTTCTGCAATGAATGAGTTACGAAACGTGGCAATGACTTTCGCGAATGTGAGGGTGTCTTTCTGGGTATGTTTTCTTTTAATATGCTCACAAACTTCAATGCGTTGGTGGGCAATGATAATTTATTTGTTGAAAGTATCTGCTTGGTTGGATTGTACTTGTCTCGGCGTGCAACAAGCAGAGTACCATAGAGTACTGTCTGCTTTACTGCTGGGTCCCGCTGCCTCTGCTCTGCTGCGACATTAATTCCTCATTTACCTTCAGAGGCTTACAAGCACTTTAATTTGGACTTTCAACCAGTTGCTGGGCCACGCCCCCTCTGTCACCTGACTGGAAATAAATTCGGCACCTGCGCGCACCAGCGCACGCGCACCTAGCAGAGTACCAGAAAGTACTTTGTGCTTTACTGCTGGGTCCCGCTGCCTCTGCTCTGCTGCAATGTGAATTCCTCATTTACCTTCAGAGGCTTACAAGGACTTTAATTTGGACTTTCAACCAGTTGATGGGGTAAACTAACCCTACCCTACACTTTCTAAATATATTAGGCTATTTACTACCTCAAACTATGCATTTACAATTCTTTTTTCTTTATATTTTTATAGCCACGCCCCCTCTGTCACCTGACTGGAAATAAATTTGCAACTGCATGCACCAGCGCGTGCGCACCAAGCAGAGTACCATAGAGTACTGTCTGCTGTCCGCTGGCCCGCTGGTTGCTGAGGTGCACGTCCTTGTTCCAATTCCTTACAAGTATGCTCCTTTCTAAGCTTGTGTATTCATATTGACAAATTACCCTGCCTATGTGTCTAGTTTTATTTGTGCACATATATGTTTAATAACCGACTGCATGTTATCTACGGTAATGCTCATTCAATATCCAGTTTTAAGTTGATAATCTTATTTTTACTAATCCTCAACCTCGGTGCTTACTGGATACGTATATGCACTCTCACTCATCTTTTACTTACTTGATCTTCGATCCTCTGCTCAAGCTGCTGATTGAGTTTATGCCTTGTTTCACTGCCTAACTTGCTTTTCCCCTTCCCCCCGCCCATTCTGTGTGGCGGTTCCCGGCTGCCTTATCCGGGCGCTTGCTTGCTGCGACCATCCTCTTGTGTGTTCGGGCTCTGCCTTGGTGGCTGACCCACGTCTCCATCTTGGGTGGGTCTCGGCTGCTGTCATCTGGCGGATTCTTGTCCTCACTCAGTGTGGTGATTAGCGGCCGATTCCATCTGGTCTGTTTTTGGCGGCCTGTTGTGCCCTTGTGGGGTTCCTGGTGCCTCTCCGGCTCAAACTTGGGTACTTCCTCTTAATCACCTTACTAAGTGGGTGATCAAACCACAAATTTGTTAACGTTCTCGCACCAAAAATGAAAAGATTAACCGCTGGCATGTCATACCCGTCTCCTTATTTTGCTCCACGGCTGCCTGTTCATATCTGTCCAGGCTTTCATGTTTCTCCGCTTCTGGGCACTTTTACGTCGCATACATCTGCACCTAATGCTATTCCCAAAACTGCCCAAAACCTACCACCAATTGGTTCTGGTATCAATCCTCCTGCTACAGTCTCTGACCCCTGTAAACCACATCTTCTCTCAAACAAAACCATGCATGACTGCATTCCGGAACAAGTTCCTTCTCCTGCTGAGGAAAGTTTCTTTACACTGATTTACCAATCTAAAATTGCACCTTCTTCTCCAACTCTTTATTCCCAAATTCTAAATTGTCTGCACTACACTCCGATGGACTTGGAAGCCCTACCACTAAACATTCAACCCATCCCTCTCACTCCAATAGCCCACTCCACCCAAACAATTCCTATGACGATTGATTCCCTGAATAATCAAAAAGACGTGACTGGATCATTACCTAAGCCTAATGCTTCCAGACTCTCAAACTCTCCGGACCTGTTTCCCACCGATTGTCCAGCAGACATAATTTCTTCACCTGAATCCCCTTCTTCTTTACCTTCATGTTTTGCAAGACATATGCCTCGTCCGTCCTTCGGATTTCCTGTGATAAACAACCATGCTCTTGAGTCTGATTTAACTGCTATTAACACAACCATATTTATGCTGACTAAACTCTTTGAACTGTTAGACTCGAGAGCTTCATTTCAGGAATCTTTGGTTCTATGTCTAATCAAAAAACCTGACTGGATTGTTTCCAATTTACCAGTAATGATGAAAACAACTGTTGAAACGGCAACCATTTCAACTCACACCTGCCTCGCTGTTATACCTTCCATGAATGACATTCTACCAGTCGAGACGGAGACTAGGATAAATGGGTGCAAACAAGCACAGAGAATTGATTACCCCTCTCTACACGGACCTGAAAGTTAAGAGATTGGAGTGTTTGTCACACAGAATTTGACATTCACATAACATGATAACGTGTTTTTTCAGTAGCCAAGACCAGCTACAATGACAGAAAGACATATGCAATGATTATTAGCAAAAAATACGTTTTTTTAATAATACAAAAAGGTTTATAAAAAGATTGCATAAATACAAATACAATAAGGACTAAAAAATAGAATCAATGGGGTGTACATCACTCAGTGAACAATACTTTTAACAAAAATTAATTAATCAAACAGCTATCTTTAGTAGTCTTTTGAGAGATAGTGTGTCAACATGTTTCGGCCATATAACGAATTAGACATTCTCTCGAGTGTCTATTCAGAGATTGATGTTACGGCCATCTGAAGGGCAGAGGATTTCTTCCAAAAAGTCTTCACATACATGGTTTACCCCAATTTTTGATGTAAATATAACATCATTGATCTAAAAAGATATTTAACAATTGATTAGCTGGAGGTCTTTTCTGTATAAAACATTATCTAACAAAAATATCTAGTACAGTGGTCTTCAAGTAAAACATTTTGTCAATCAGACAAATTCAAAAGACATGACACTACACATGAGACAAATCTACCACGGTACTTCTAATTTTCTAGGGAAAAATATTGCTGTAAAATTAGGGGACTGGCAGATTGTCAAAACAAAGTGCAATTTTGTACTGAACCCTCATCTAATTTGGGATCTTCATTACAACAAACGACAAAGAATGATACATAGTATTTTGTGACAAAAACTCTGATACAATCTCTTACTTCTCCAGGTTAGGTGAGAAATAGTCAGTGAAAGGTACGTCAGACTAGAGGATATTTCTTTTAAAATTGCCACGGGTTGCTAGCGTTGGTCGTAGTTCCTATGGCAAAAGCCACCTTGTCCTACTTGGTAATTGTAGATGGGTGTGATTAAATCAAAGGTTGAGGCTAGCTAGTATATAGTGTTTACATATTTACACTTTAGTATTGTATATTAATGGTTCATCTGAGTGCAAGTTATTTTTAGCTGAGCTCTATCTGTACATTTAGTGGGTTAGCATCAATAAAAGACAAGAGAAAGCCTAAGTTGGTGCTTTTACCCTGTAAGGTTCTTTGATAACACCCGTGTAAAGTTGGGCTATAGTTGCCAACAAAACGATACAGGTTTAGAAAACGTGCATTAAAGTTGCATTTATGGGTGAGGTAAACAATGACCCAGTAAAAAAAACAACAGAAAAACATAGAGCAAATGCATAGTGTGTGCCTTTTTTTATTTATTTTTTTCCTAATACGAAAAAAACAATCCAGTTCTTATTTGGGTGTAAACACTCTCTCAGCAGCATTTGTATTTGATGTTTTCTGACTATTAAAATGTCAGGCACAACGAGGATGATTAATTAGCAGATGGTCCGATCAATGGGCGAGATGCAAGTGCTGTTGCAGAGAGAAGAGAAGAAGAGCTTATGGATACTGGTTAATGCAAGTTCAGCAGCATATGTTAGTGTCTATAATCGACAAAAAAGTGCTTAAGTCTGTAATTTTACCTTGTCAGGTTCCTTGCGAAAAAACTGTGAGAAATTAGGCTGTGGTTGTCAACGGAACGGCACAGGTTTAAGGATCGTCCATCAGAGTTGCAGCTTTGGGTGAGAATTCGAAATGACCCAAACAAAAACAAAAGCAACATACACGAAAAACATAGTATATGTCTTGTATTCGAATTGCTTATATCCGAAAAAGATTACGATTCTTTCTTGGATATAATCACTGACGTAGCAGCATGCTCTCTGTAATGTGTCCCGACTAATAACTCGTCTGGAGAAAACCAAACGATGCTTGCTCAGCGGGTGGCCCGATCAATGGGCGGAATTACAGTTACTGCCGCAGAGAGAAGGAACACTTGTAAAGACTAGTTGGTACAAAATCAGCAGCAGTAAAAATGCTGGCCAGATTTACTTAAAATAATAAATGCCAGTTAGGTAACAGCGAGTTAGTTAACATGGGTGGAGCCATAGACAACCAAGAGTTACTTGGACGCCTGGTGATGAATCAGGTTGCGAGCGAGTGGAGATAGCCGCTTAGTGCAAAATTTGTGACTGCAAGAAGGAAACGCCACGCTCAAAGTTGGTGTTAGGAGTACTTACTTGGTAAAACCCTGATGCAGACGTCGTCATCCGTGGACGATGGAAGAGAGTATGCTCACCTGGGGGCGGATCTATTTAAGCGTAACGGCATATGTAGAAACAACGTCGTTATCGCACACGAGGTCACATAACCTCTGTTGTAGTTGAAAAGAGAATGTGATTTTTTAAAAAAGGGGCATAGGCTCTTCTTGTCAGTTTGTGTCTGACAAAAGTAAAACAAAAGCTGCACAACGTATTTCGGAAAGTGTTCTGGGTGTAAATGTATGTACTAGCCTAGATAGAGGTTTGTGAGAGAGAGATAGTTATTATAGAAAAGAGATATAACTTAACCTGTCTCCAGGGTAACCTGGTCTCTTGATCTGTGATGACACCATCTCTCCCATGTGTCTAAGTCAACAGAGTGTGATGGATGTCACTATCGAGAGGAGCAGATGCACACCACGCTCAATTGGGGAAAATGTACCCAGTGGAAAAAAGGGGGATGCAAAACATCACGTGTATCAAAGTGGTAAAAAGGAAGTCAGAATTGGGCAAAAGCTCACACAGGAACACCAGGAACTGCTTGGTGTTCGCGTTAATGTAAAACTGGGTATTTAGATTCAGGGAAGTAGGGGACAGAAGAACTGAACCACGTATGGAGATACTGATATCATAATGTGCAAGCACAGTGACACATACTATGGGCAGATTGAGTTACCCTAGAAGGCTATTCCATTCCACTGATGAATTCAGACCTTGGTTAACCGTGTTTAGAGTGTAAATCCACTGTTGTTCTGAACGACTAAGTGACTTTGCCCTATTGCCGCCTCTTGCCAATCACAAACCACTGCATATCAATATATTTCTGTTTGGCTGTTATATACTGGGCAACTAGTGGTTTCTTTTCTGTTCTGTTATTTAGACATGATTTATGTTCGCATATCTGTTGTCTTATGGATCGGCCAGTTTTCCCTATGTATAGGAGGTTACAAGGGCATTTAATGCCGTAAATCACCCAATCTGAGGCACAGTTAGAAAACTGTCGAAGTATCCACGTAGTGCCATTTAACTCTAGAGATTTAAGATTGTTTGATGGTCCCCGTTCTTTTGGGTACGTGTGTACTAGGATGTCTCTGAACATTTTTTGCGTTTAAAAGCAAATCTAGATTGCACAGGGCAAAAGTCTGCAGTAGATAGAATGTGCCAATCTTTTTTTTTATGGTTTTACGTAATCCATTGCTGATAGGACTGAACGTGCTGACGCAGGTTATTCTTTCTTCTTGGGTTTTGGCTTCGGGATGAAGGCATCTGTCTCTGCTATCTCCACTCGCTCGCAACCTGCTACATTACCGGGCATCCAAGTAACCCTTGGTTGTCTATAGCTCCACCTATGTTAACTAACTCGCTGTTACCTAACAGGCATTCATTATTTTAAGTAAATCTGGCCGGCATTTTTACTGCTGCTGATTTTGTACCAACTAGTCTTTACAAGTGTTCCTTCTCTCTGCGGCAGTAACTGTAATTCCGCCCATTGATCGGGCCACCCGCTGAGCAAGCATCGTTTGGTTTTCTCCTGACGAGTTATTAGTCAGGACACATTACAGAGAGCATGCTGCTACGACAGTGATTATATCCAAGTAACAATCGTAATCTTTTTCAGATATAAGCTATTTGAATACAAGACATACATTTATTTATGTTTTTCGTGTGTGTTGCTTTTGTTTTTGTTTGGGTCATTTCGAATTCTCACTCAAAGCTGCAACTCTGATGTACGGTCACTAAAACTGTGCCGTTCTGTTGACAACCACAGCCTAATTTCTCACGGTTTTTTCGCAAAGAGCCTGACAAGGTAAAATTTACGACTTAAGCACTTTTTTGTCGATTATAGACACTAACACATGTTGCTGAACTTGCCTTAACCAGTATCCATAAGCTCTTCTTCTCTTCTCTCTGTGACAGCACTTGCATCTCGCCCATTGATCTGGCCATCTGCTAATTAAGCATCCCCTTTGTGCCTGACATTTTACTAGTCGGACAACATCATATACAATATGCTGCTGAGAGAGTGTTTACACCCAAGTAAGAACTGGATTATTTTTTTTCGTATTAGACAAAAAAGGCACACACTTATTCATTTATTTTACTCTGTGTTTTTCTGTTTTTTTTTGACTGGGTCATTGTTTACCCTCACCCATAAATGCAACTTTAATGCACGTTTTCTAAACATGTATCATTTTGGTGGCAACTATAGCCCAACTTTATACGGGTTTTGTAAAAGCACCAACTTAGGCTTTCTCTTGTCTTTTATAGATACTAACACACTAACAGGCCGATTCATGGAATAATTAGCGCGGCGCAAATGGCCAAAAACGTGCAATTCGCAGTGGAATAGCGAAAATCGCAGTGCAAGTGCGAAATTCGCACGAAAAGCAGCGCACATCGATTCATGGAAGGCTGTGCGCGAGAAAACCATCGGATGTGCGCTAAAAAAGTGCGCGGCGCACGTTGGCGCACAGGCCATCTAACGGCGTGCGCCAGGTCACAGCGAAAATCGCACAGGCCACAGCGAAAATCGCACATAGCGCGGCGCACACAACAAAAGTAGGCGGAACACGGGGCGGAACACTCGGAATGGGGAACAACTTGCCAAAATGTGGGCGTCACGGGGGAAGTACAGGGTGCACGTGCGCGGAACGCCCACACGCTTGCCTACAACACGTATTCATGGAATCGAATAGAGTAAAAAAGCGCACGGTCAAACCAGCGCACAGGCACAAACACGACCGCCACAAGAAAGCAGGCGGTAGCGTCTCTGCGCCTGTAATAAATGTGCGCCAAAAGGTGCGCCAACAAATAGCACCTATATACAGCTATGATGAATGTCCTATACTGTGGCCCTCCAGGACAAATGACGTGCAAAGGGGTACCCACAAACACGGACACCCGCTGACTGAAAAATAACGTGTGCGTGTATTTCGGGGTGCGCGGGAAGTTTCACACGTGATTTGGCAGGGTACGTGGATTTCAGGGGTGCGCGGGAAGTTCCACACGCGATTTGGCTGGGTACGTGCACGGGAATTTCCACACGCGATTTGGCTGGGTGCGTGGATCTCAGGGGTGCGCGGGAAGTTTCACACGCGATTTGGCAGGGTACGTGGATTTCAGGGGTGCGCGGGAAGTTCCACACGCGATTTGGCCGGGTACGTGCGCGGGAATTTCCACACGCGATGTGGCTGGGTACGTGTATTTCAGGGGTACGCGGGAAATTCTACATGCGATTTGGCTGGGTGCTCCCAGGTATTCCCTGTACACCCTCCACGGCCCCTGCAGGCAGCCGACACCACAGGGACTACCCTGCACACCTGCTCATGTCACCCAGCACCCCCACCCCCCAGCACTGTGGGGCACCCTCCACCAGGCCCCCACTCATGTCTCCCTGCACCCCTACCCCCCAGCAGTGCAGGGGCAGCCTCCACCAGGCCCCCACTCATGTCCCCTATCACCCCCACCCCCCAGCAGTGCAGGGGCAGCCTCCACCAGGCCCCACTCATGTCTCCCACCACCCCCACCCCCTAGCAGTGCAGGGGCAGCACCACCAGGCCCCCACTCATGTCCCCTATCACCCCCACCCCCCAGCAGTGCAGGGGCAGCCTCCACCAGGCCCCCACTCATGTCTCCCACCACCCCCACCCCCCAGCCACCATGGGCAGCCTCCACCAGGCCCCCACTCATGTCTCCCACCACCCCCACCCCCCAACCACCAGGGGCAGCCTCCACCAGGCCCCCACTCATGTCCCCTATCACCCCCACCCCCAGCAGTGCAGGGGCAGCCTCCACCAGGCCCCCACTCATGTCTCCCACCACCCCCACCCCCTAGCAGTGCAGGGGCAGCACCACCAGGCCCCCACTCATGTCGCCTATGACCCCCACCCCCCAGCAGTGCAGGGGCAGGCTCCACCAGGCCCCCACTCATGTCTCCCACCACCCCCACCCCTCAGCCACCATGGGCAGCCTCCACCAGGCCCCCACTCATGTCTCCCACCGCCCCCACCCCCCAGCCACCAGGGGCAGCCTCCACCAGGCCCCTACTCATGTCCCCTATCACCCCCACCCCCAGCAGTGCAGGGGCAGCCTCCACCAGGCCCCCACTCATGTCTCCCACCACCCCCACCCCCTAGCAGTGCAGGGGCAGCACCACCAGGCCCCCACTCATGTCCCCTATCACCCCCACCCCCCAGCAGTGCAGGGGCAGCCTCCACCAGGCCCCCACTCATGTCCCCTATCACCCCCACCCCCCAGCAGTGCAGGGGCAGCTTCCACCAGGCCCGCACTCATGTCTCCCACCACCCCCACCGCCTAGCAGTGCAGGGGCAGCACCACCAGGCCCCCACTCATGTCCCCTATCACCCCCACACCCCAGCCACCATGGGCAGCCTCCACCAGGCCCCCACTCATGTCTCCCACCACCCCCACCCCCCAGCCACCAGGGGCAGCCTCCACAAGGCCCCCACTCATGTCCCCTATCACCCCCACCCCCCAGCAGTGCAGGGGCAGCCTCCACCAGGCCCCCACTCATGTCTACCACCGCCCCCACCCCCTAGCAGTGCAGGGGCAGCACCACCAGGCCCCCACTCATGTCCCCTATCACCCCCACCCCCCAGCAGTTCAGGGGCAGCCTCCACCAGGCCCCCACTCATGTCTCCCACCACCCCCACCCCCTAGCAGTGCAGGGGCAGCACCACCAGGCCCCCACTCATGTCCCCTATCACCCCCACCCCCTAGCAGTGCAGGGGCAGCCTCCACCAGGCCCCCACTCATGTCTCCCACCACCCCCACCCCCTAGCAGTGCAGGGGCAGCACGACCAGGCCCCCACTCCATGTCTCCCACCACCCCCACCCGCCAGCAGTGCAGGGGCAGCACCACCAGGCCCCCACTCATGTCCCCTATCACCCCCACCCCCCAGCAGTGCAGGGGCAGCCTCCACCAGGCCCCCACTCATGTCTCCCACCACCCCCACCCCCCAGCCACCATGGGCAGCCTCCACCAGGCCCCCACTCATGTCTCCCACCACCCCCACCCCCCAGCCACCAGGGGCAGCCTCCACCAGGCCCCCACTCATGTCCCCTATCATCCCCACCCCCCAGCAGTGCAGGGGCAGCCTCCACCAGGCCCCCACTCATGTCTCCCACCACCCCACCCCCTAGCAGTGCAGGGGCAGCACCACCAGGCCCCCACTCATGTCCCCTATCACCCCCACCCCCCAGCCACCATGGGCAGCCTCCACCAGGCCCCCACTCATGTCCCCTATCACCCCCAACCCCCAGCAGTGCAGGGGCAGCCTCCACCAGGCCCCCACTCATGTCTCCCACCACCCCACCCCCCAGCCACCAGGGGCAGCCTCCACCAGGCCCCCACTCATGTCCCCTATCACCCCCTCCCCCCAGCAGTGCAGGGGCAGCACCACCAGGCCCCCACTCATGTCCCATATCACCCCCACCCCCCAGCAGTGCAGGGGCAGCCTCTACCAGGCCCCCACTCATGTCTCCCAACACCCCCACCCCCTAGCCATGCAGAGGCAGCACCACCAGGCCCCCACTCATGTGTCCTATCACCCCCACCCCCCAGCCACCATGGGCAGCCTCCACCAGGTCCCCACTCATGTGTCCCACCACCCCCACCCCCCAGCCACCAGGGGCAGCCTCCACCAGGCCCCCACTCATGTCCCCTATCACCCCCACCCCCCAGCAGTGCAGGGACAGCCTCCACCAGGCCCCTACTCATGTCTCCCACCACCCCCACCCCCTAGCAGTGCAGGGGCAGCACCACCAGGCCCCCACTCATGTCCCCTATCACCCCCACCCCCCAGCAGTGCAGGGGCAGCCTCCACCAGGCCCCCACTCATGTCTCCCACCACCCCACCCCCTAGCAGTGCAGGGGCAGCATCACCAGGCCCCCACTCATGTGCCCTATCACCCCACCCCCCAGCAGTGCAGGGGCAGCCTCCACCAGGCCCCCACTCATGTCTCCCACCACCCCCACCCCCTAGCAGTTCAGGGGAAGCACCACCAGGCCCCCACTCATGTCTCCCACCACCCCCACCCCCTAGCAGTGCAGGGGCAGCACCACCAGGCCCCCACTCATGCCCCTATCACCCCCACCCCCAGCAGTGCAGGGGCAGCCTCCACCAGGCCCCCACTCATGTCTCCCACCACCCCCACCCCCTAGCAGTGCAGGGGCAGCACCACCAGGCCCCCACCCATGTCTCCCACCACCCCACCCCCTAGCAGTGCAGGGGCAGCACCACCAGGCCCCCACTCATGTCCCCTATCACCCCCACCCCCCAGCAGTGCAGGGGCAGCCTCCACCAGGCCCCCACTCATGTCTCCCACCACCCCCACCCCCCAGCCACCAGGGGCAGCCTCCACCAGGCCCCCACTCATGTCCCCTATCACCCCCACCCCCAGCAGTGCAGGGGCAGCCTCCACCAGGCCCCCACTCATGTCTCCCACCACCCCCACCCCCTAGCAGTGCAGGGGCAGCACCACCAGGCCCCCACTCATGTCCGCTATCACCCCCACCCCCCAGCCACCATGGGCAGCCTCCACCAGGCCCCCACGCATGTCTCCCACCACCCCCACCCTCAGCCACCAGGGGCAGCCTCCACCAGGCCCCCACTCATGTCCCCTATCACCCCCACCCCCCAGCCACCATGGGCAGCCTCCACCAGGCCCCCACTCATGTCTCAACCCAGCCACCAGGGGCAGCCTCCACCAGGCCCCCACTCATGTTCCCTATCACCCCCACCCCCCAGCAGTGCAAGGGCAGCCTCCACCAGGCCCGCACTCATGTCTCCCACCACCCCCACCCCCTAGCAGTGCATAGGCAGCACCACCGGGCCCCCACTCATGTCCCCTATCACCCCCACCCCCCAGCAGTGCAGCGGCAGCCTCCACCAGGCCCCCACTCATGTCTCCCACCACCCCCACCCCCCAGCCACCATGGGAAGCCTCCACCAGGCCCCACTCATGTCTCCCACCACCCCCACCCCCCAGCCACCAGATGCAGCCTCCACCAGGCCCCCACTCATGTCCCCTATCACCCCCACCCCCAGCAGTGCAGGGGCAGCCTCCACCAGGCCCCCACTCATGTCTCCCGCCACCCCCACCCCCTACCAGTGCAGGGGCCTCACCACCAGGCCCCCACTCATGTCCCCTATCACCCCCATCCCCCAGCAGTGCAGGGGCAGCCTCCACCAGGCCCCCACTCATGTCCCCTATCACCCCCACCCCCCAGCAGTGCAGGGGCAGCCTCCACCAGGCCCCCACTCATGTCTCCCACCACCCCCACCCCCTAGCAGTGCAGGGGCAGCACCACCAGGCCCCCACTCATGTCCCCTATCACCCCCACCCCCCAGCCACCATGGGCAGCCTCCACCAGGCCCCCACTCATGTCTCCCACCACCCCCACCCCCCAGACACCAGGGGCAGCCTCCACAAGGCCCCCACTCATGTCCCCTATCACCCCCACCCCCCAGCAGTGCAGGGGTAGCCTCCACCAGGCCCCCACTCATGTCTCCCACCACCCCCACCCCCTAGAAGTGCAGGGGCAGCACCACCAGGCCCCCACTCATGTCCCCTATCACCCCCACCCCCCAGCAGTTCAGGGGCAGCCTCCACCAGGCCCCCACTCATGTCTCCCACCACCCCCACCCCCTAGCAGTGCAGGGGCAGCACCACCAGGCCCCCACTCATGTCCCCTATCACCCCCACCCCCCAGCAGTGCAGGGGCAGCCTCCACCAGGCACCCACTCATGTCTCCCACCACCCCCACCCCCTAGCAGTGCAGGGGCAGCACGACCAGGCCCCCACTCATGCCTCCCACCACCCCCACCCCTAGCAGTGCAGGGGCAGCACCACCAGGCCCCACTCATGTCCCCTATCACCCCCACCCCCCAGCAGTCCAGGGGCAGCCTCCACCAGGCCCCCACTCATGTCTCCAACCACCCCCACCCCCAGCCACCATGGGCAGCCTCCACCAGGCCTCCACTCATGTCTCCCACCACCCCCAGCCACCAGGGGCAGCCTCCACCAGGCCCCCACTCATGTCCCCTATCACCCCCACCCCCCAGCAGTGCAGGGGCAGCCTCCACCAGGCCCCCACTCATGTCTCCCACCACCCCCTAGCAGTGCAGGGGCAGCACCACCAGGCCCCCACTCATGTCCCCTATTACCCCCACCCCCCAGCCACCATGGGCAGCCTCCACCAGGCCCCCACTCATGTCCCCTATCACCCCCACCCCCCAGCAGTGCAGGGGCAGCCTCCACCAGGCCCCCACTCATGTCCCCTATCACCCCCACTCCCCAGCAGTGCAGGGGCAGCCTCCACCAACCCCCCACTCATGTCTCCCACCACCCCCACCCCCCAGCCACCAGGGGCAGCCTCCACCAGGCCCCCACTCATGTCCCCTATCACCCCCACCCCCCAGCAGTGCAGGGGCAGCACCACCAGGCCCCCACTCATGTCCCCTATCACCCCCACCCCCCAGCAGTGCAGGGGCAGCCTCCACCAGGCCCCCACTCATGTCTCCCACCACCCCCACCCCCTAGCAGTGCAGGGGCAGCACGACCAGGCCCCCACTCATGCCTCCCACCACCCCCACCCCTAGCAGTGCAGGGGCAGCACCACCAGGCCCCACTCATGTCCCCTATCACCGCCACCCCCCAGCAGTGCAGGGGCAGCCTCCACCAGGCCCCCACTCATGTCTCCAACCACCCCCACCCCCAGCCACCATGGGCAGCCTCCACCAGGCCTCCACTCATGTCTCCCACCACCCCCAGCCACCAGGGGCAGCCTCCACCAGGCCCCCACTCATGTCCCCTATCACCCCCACCCCCCAGCAGTGCAGGGGCAGCCTCCACCAGGCCCCCACTCATGTCTCCCACCACCCCCACCCCCTAGCAGTGCAGGGGCAGCACCACCAGGCCCCCACTCATGTCCCCTATCACCCCCACCCCCCAGCAGTGCAGGGGCAGCCTCCACTAGGCCCCCACTCATGTCCCCTATCACCCCCACCCCCCAGCAGTGCAGGGGCAGCCTCCACCAGGCCCGCACTCATGTCTCCCACCACCCCCACCCCCTAGCAGTGCAGGGGCAGCACCACCAGGCCCCCACTCATGTCCCCTATCACCCCCACACCCCAGCCACCATGGGCAGCCTCCACCAGGCCCCCACTCATGTCTCCCACCACCCCCACCCCCCAGCCACCAGGGGCAGCCTCCACAAGGCCCCCACTCATGTCCCCTATCACCCCCACCCCCCAGCAGTGCAGGGGCAGCCTTCACCAGGCCCCCACTCATGTCTACCACCGCCCCCACCCCCTAGCAGTGCAGGGGCAGCACCACCAGGCCCCCACTCATGTCCCCTATCACCCCCACCCCCCAGCAGTTCAGGGGCAGCCTCCACCAGGCCCCCATTCATGTCTCCCACCACCCCCACCCCCAAGCAGTGCAGGGGCAGCACCACCAGGCCCCCACTCATGTCCCCTATCACCCCCACCCCCTAGCAGTGCAGGGGCAGCCTCCACCAGGCCCCCACTCATGTCTCCCACCACCCCCACCCCCTAGCAGTGCAGGGGCAGCATGACCAGGCCCCCACTCATGTCTCCCACCACCCCCACCCGCCAGCAGTGCAGGGGCAGCACCACCAGGCCCCCACTCATGTCCCCTATCACCCCCACCCCCCAGCAGTGCAGGGGCAGCCTCCACCAGGCCCCCACTCATGTCTCCCACCACCCCCACCCCCCAGCCACCATGGGCAGCCTCCACCAGGCCCCCACTCATGTCTCCCACCACCCCCACCCCCCAGCCACCAGGGGCAGCCTCCACCAGGCCCCCACTCATGTCCCCTATCATCCCCACCCCCCAGCAGTGCAGGGGCAGCCTCCACCAGGCCCCCACTCATGTCTCCCACCACCCCACCCCCTAGCAGTGCAGGGGCAGCACCACCAGGCCCCCACTCATGTCCCCTATCACCCCCACCCCCCAGCCACCATGGGCAGCCTCCACCAGGCCCCCACTCATGTCCCCTATCACCCCCACCCCCCAGCAGTGCAGGGGCAGCCTCCACCAGGCCCCACTCATGTCTCCCACCACCCCACCCCCCAGCCACCAGGGGCAGCCTCCACCAGGCCCCCACTCATGTCCCCTATCACCCCCTCCCCCCAGCAGTGCAGGGGCAGCACCACCAGGCCCCCACTCATGTCCCCTATCACCCCCACCCCCCAGCAGTGCAGGGGCAGCCTCCACCAGGCCCCCACTCATGTCTCCCAACACCCCCACCCCCTAGCCGTGGAGAGGCAGCACCACCAGGCCCCCACTCATGTCCCCTATCACCCCCACCCCCCAGCCACCATGGGCAGCCTCCACCAGGTCCCCACTCATGTGTCCCACCACCCCCACCCCCCAGCCACCAGGGCAGCCTCCACCAGGCCCCCACTCATGTCCCCTATCACCCCCACCCCCCAGCAGTGCAGGGGCAGCCTCCACCAGGCCCCTACTCATGTCTCCCACCACCCCCACCCCCTAGCAGTGCAGGGGCAGCACCACCAGGCCCCCACTCATGTCCCCTATCACCCCCACCCCCCAGCAGTGCAGGGGCAGCCTCCACCAGGCCCCCACTAATGTCTCCCACCACCCCCACCCCCTAGCAGTGCAGGGGCAGCATCACCAGGCCCCCACTCATGTGCCCTATCACCCCACCCCCCAGCAGTGCAGGGGCAGCCTCCACCAGGCCCCCACTCATGTCTCCCACCACCCCCACCCCCTAGCAGTTCAGGGGAAGCACCACCAGGCCCCCACTCATGTCTCCCACCACCCCCACCCCCTAGCAGTGCAGGGGCAGCACCACCAGGCCCCCACTCATGCCCCTATCACCCCCACCCCCAGCAGTGCAGGGGCAGCCTCCACCAGGCCCCCACTCATGTCTCCCACCACCCCCACCCCCTAGCAGTGCAGGGGCAGCACCACCAGGCCCCCACCCATGTCTCCCACCACCCCACCCCCTAGCAGTGCAGGGGCAGCACCACCAGGCCCCCACTCATGTCCCCTATCACCCCCACCCCCCAGCAGTGCAGGGGCAGCCTCCACCAGGCCCCCACTCATGTCTCCCACCACCCCCACCCCCCAGCCACCAGGGGCAGCCTCCACCAGGCCCCCACGCATGTCCCCTATCACCCCCACCCCCAGCAGTGCAGGGGCAGCCTCCACCAGGCCCCCACTCATGTCTCCCACCACCCCCACCCCCTAGCAGTGCAGGGGCAGCACCACCAGGCCCCCACTCATGTCCGCTATCACCCCCACCCCCCAGCCACCATGGGCAGCCTCCACCAGGCCCCCACTCATGTCTCCCACCACCCCCACCCCCAGCCACCAGGGGCAGCCTCCACCAGGCCCCCACTCATGTCCCCTATCACCCCCACCCCCCATCCACCATGGGCAGCCTCCACCAGGCCCCCACTCATGTCTCCCACCACCCCTACCCCCCAGCCACCAGGGGCAGCCTCCACCAGGCCCCCACTCATGTTCCCTATCACCCCCACCCCCCAGCAGTGCAAGGGCAGCCTCCACCAGGCCCACACTCATGTCTCCCACCACCCCCACCCCCTAGCAGTGCATAGGCAGCACCACCGGGCCCCCACTCATGTCCCCTATCACCCCCACCCCCCAGCAGTGCAGGGGCAGCCTCCACCAGGCCCCCACTCATGTCTCCCACCACCCCCACCCCCCAGCCACCATGGGCAGCCTCCACCAGGCCCCACTCATGTCTCCCACCACCCCCACCCCCCAGCCACCAGGGGCAGCCTCCACCAGGCCCCCACTCATGTCCCCTATCACCCCCACCCCCAGCAGTGCAGGGGCAGCCTCCACCAGGCCCCCACTCATGTCTCCCGCCACCCCCACCCCCTACCAGTGCAGGGGCCTCACCACCAGGCCCCCACTCATGTCCCCTATCACCCCCATCCCCCAGCAGTGCAGGGGCAGCCTCCACCAGGCCCCCACTCATGTCCCCTATCACCCCCACCCCCCAGCAGTGCAGGGGCAGCCTCCACCAGGCCCCCACTCATGTCTCCCACCACCCCCACCCCCTAGCAGTGCAGGGGCAGCACCGCCAGGCCCCCACTCATGTCCCCTATCACCCCCACCCCCCAGCCACCATGGGCAGCCTCCACCAGGCCCCCACTCATGTCTCCCACCACCCCCACCCCCCAGACACCAGGGGCAGCCTCCACAAGGCCCCCACTCATGTCCCCTATCACCCCCACCCCCCAGCAGTGCAGGGGTAGCCTCCACCAGGCCCCCACTCATGTCTCCCACCACCACCACCCCCTAGAAGTGCAGGGGCAGCACCACCAGGCCCCCACTCATGTCCCCTATCACCCCCACCCCCCAGCAGTTCAGGGGCAGCCTCCACCAGGCCCCCACTCATGTCTCCCACCACCCCCACCCCCTAGCAGTGCAGGGGCAGCACCACCAGGCCCCCACTCATGTCCCCTATCACCCCCACCCCCCAGCAGTGCAGGGGCAGCCTCCACCAGGCCCCCACTCATGTCTCCCACCACCCCCACCCCCTAGCAGTGCAGGGGCAGCACCACCAGGCCCCACTCATGTCCCCTATCACCCCCACCCCCCAGCAGTGCAGGGGCAGCCTCCACCAGGCCCCCACTCATGTCTCCAACCACCCCCACCCCCAGCCACCATGGGCAGCCTCCACCAGGCCTCCACTCATGTCTCCCACCACCCCCAGCCACCAGGGGCAGCCTCCACCAGGCCCCCACTCATGTCCCCTATCACCCCCACCCCCCAGCAGTGCAGGGGCAGCCTCCACCTGGCCCCCAACCATGTCTCCCACCACCCCCTAGCAGTGCAGGGGCAGCACCACCAGGCCCCCACTCATGTCCCCTATTACCCCCACCCCCCAGCCACCATGGGCAGCCTCCACCAGGCCCCCACTCATGTCCCCTATCACCCCCACCCCCCAGCAGTGCAGGGGCAGCCTCCACCAGGCCCCCACTCATGTCCCCTATCACCCCCACCCCCAGCAGTGCAGGGGCAGCCTCCACCAGGCCCCCACTCATGTCTCCCACCACCCCCACCCCCCAGCCACCAGGGGCAGCCTCCACCAGGCCCCCACTCATGTCCCCTATCACCCCCACCCCCCAGCAGTGCAGGGGCAGCACCACCAGGCCCCCACTCATGTCCCCTATAACCCCCACCCCCCAGCAGTGCAGGGGCAGCCTCCACCAGGCCCCCACTCATGTCTCCCACCACCCCCACCCCCTAGCATTGCAGGTGCAGCACCACCAGGCCCCCACTCATGTCCCCTATCATCCCCACCCCCCAGTCACCATGGGCAGCCTCCACAAGGCCCCCACTCATGTCTCCCACCAACCCCACCCCCCAGCCACCAGGGGCAGCCTCCACCAGGCCCCCACTCATGTCCCCTATCACCCCCACCCCCCAGCAGTGCAGGGGCAGCCTCCACCAGGCCCCCACTCATGTCTCCCACAACCCCCACCCCCTGGCAGTGCAGGGGCAGCACCACCAGGCCCCCACTCATGTCCCCTATCACCCCCACCCCCCAGCAGTGCAGGGGCAGCCTCCACCAGGCCCCCACTCATGTCTCCCACCACCCCCACCCCACAGCAGCAGTGCAGGGGCAGCCTCCACCAGGCCCCCACTCATGTCTCCCACCATCCCCACTCCCTAGCAGTGCAGGGGCAGCACCACCAGGCCCCCACTCATGTCTCCCACCACCCCCACCCCCTAGCAGTGCAGGGGCAGCACCACCAGGCCCCCACTCATGTCTCCCACCACCCCCACCCCCCAGCCACCAGGGGCAGCACCACCAGGCCCCCACTCATGTCCCCTATCACCCCCACCCCCCAGCAGGGCAGGGGCAGCCTCCACCAGGCCCACACTCATGTCTCCCACCACCCCCACCCCACAGCAGCAGTGCAGGGACAGCCTCCACCAGGCCCCCACTCATGTCTCCCACCATCCCCACTCCCTAGCAGTGCAGGGGCAGCACCACCAGGCCCCCACTCATGCCTCCCACCATCCCCACTCCCTAGCAGTGCAGGGGCAGCACCACCAGGCCCCCACTCATGTCCCCTATCACCCCCACCCCCCAGCAGTGCAGGGGCAGCCTCCACCAGGCCCCCACTCATGTCTCCCACCACCCCCACCCCCTAGCATTGCAGGGGCAGACTCTACCAGGCCCCCACTCATGTCTCCCACCACCCCCACCCCCTAGCAGTGCAGGGGCAGCACCACCAGGCCCCCACTCATGTCCCCTATCACCCCCACCCCCCAGCAGTTCAGGGGCAGCCTCCACCAGGCCCCCACTCATGTCTCCCACCACCCCCACCCCCATTCAGTGCAGGGGCAGCACCACCAGGCCCCCACTCATGTCCCCTATCACCCCCACCCCCAGCAGTGCAGGGGCAGCCTCCACCAGGCCCCCACTCATGTCTCCCACCACCCCCACCCCCTAGCAGTGCAGGGGCAGCACGACCAGGCCCCCACTCATGTCTCCCACCACCCCCACCCCTAGCAGTGCAGGGGCAGCACCACCAGGCCCCACTCATGTCCCCTATCACCCCCACCCCCCAGCAGTGCAGGGGCAGCCTCCACCAGGCCCCCACTCATGTCTCCCACCACCCCCACCCCCAGCCACCATGGGCAGCCTCCACCAGGCCCCCACTCATGTCTCCCACCACCCCCACCCCCCAGCCACCAGGGGCAGCCTCCACCAGGCCCCCACTCATGTCCCCTATCACCCCCACCCCCCAGCAGTGCAGGGGCAGCCTCCACCAGGCCCCCACTCATGTCTCCCACCACCCCCACCCCCTAGCAGTGCAGGGGCAGCACCACCAGGCCCCCACTCATGTCCCCTATTACCCCCACCCCCCAGCCACCATGGGCAGCCTCCACCAGGCCCCCACTCATGTCCCCTATCACCCCCACCCCCCAGCAGTGCAGGGGCAGCTTCCACCAGGCCCCCACTCATGTCCCCTATCACCCCCACCCCCCAGCAGTGCAGGGGCAGCCTCCACCAGGCCCCCACTCATGTCTCCCACCACCCCCCAGCCACCAGGAGCAGCCTCCACCAGGCCCCCACTCATGTCCCCTATCACCCCCACCCCCCAGCAGTGCAGGGGCAGCACCACCAGGCCCCCACTCATGTCCCCTATCACCCCCACCCCCCAACAGTGCAGGGGCAGCCTCCACCAGGCCCCCACTCATGTCTCCCACCACCCCCACCCCCTAGCATTGCAGGGGCAGCACCACCAGGCCCCCACTCATGTCCCCTATCACCCCCACCCCCCAGCCACCATGGGCAGCCTCCACCAGGCCCCCACTCATGTCTCCCACCACCCCCACCCCCCAGCCACCAGGGGCAGCCTCCACCAGGCCCCCACTCATGTCCCCTATCACCCCCACCCCCCAGCAGTGCAGGGGCAGCCTCCACCAGCCCCCCACTCATGTCTCCCACCACCCCCACCCCCTGGCAGTGCAGGGGCAGCACCACCAGGCCCCCACTAATGTCCCCTATCACCCCCACCCCCCAGCAGTGCAGGGGCAGCCTCCACCAGGCCCCCACTCATGTCTCCCACCACCCCCACCCCCTAGCAGTGCAGGGGCAGGAGCACCAGGCCCTCACTGATGTCCCCTATCACCCCCACCCCACAGCAGCAGTGCAGGGGCAGCCTCCACCAGGCCCCCACTCATGTCTCCCACCATCCCCACTCCCTAGCAGTGCAGGGGCAGCACCACCAGGCCCCCACTCATGTCTCCCACCACCCCCACCCCCTAGCAGTGCAGGGGCAGCACCACCAGGCCCCCACTCATGTCCCCTATCACCCCCACCCCCCAGCAGTGCAGGGGCAGCCTCCACCAGGCCCCCACTCATGTCTCCCACCACCCCACCCCCTAGCAGTGCAGGGGCAGCACCACCAGGCCCCCACTCATGTCCTCTATCACCCCCACCCCCCAGCAGTGCAGGGGCAGCCTCCACCAGGCCCCCACTCATGTCTCCCACCACCCCCACCCCCCAACCACCATGGGCAGCCTCCACCAGGCCCCCACTCATGTCTCCCACCACCCCCACCCCCAGCCACCAGGGGCAGCCTCCACCAGGCCCCCACTCATGTCTCCTATCACCCCCACCCCCCAGCAGTGCAGGGGCAGCCTCCACCAGGCCCCTACTCATGTCTCCCAACACCCCCACCCCATAGCAGTGCAGGGGCAGCACCACCAGGCCCCCACTCATGTCCCCTACCACCCCCACCCCCCAGCCACCATGGGCAGCCTCCACCAGGCCCCCACTCAAGTCTCCCACCACCCCCACCCCCCAGCCACCAGGGGCAGCCTCCACCAGGCCCCCACTCATGTCCCCTATCACCCCCACCCCCCAGCAGTGCAGGGGCAGCCTCCACCAGGCCCCCACTCATGTCTCCCACCACCCCCACCCCCTAGCAGTGCAGGGGCAGCACCGCCAGGCCCCCACTCATGTCCCCTATTACCCCCACCCCCCAGCAGTGCAGGGGCAGCCTCCACCAGGCCCCCACTCATGTCTTGCACCACCCCCACCCGCTAGCAGTGCAGGGGCAGCACCACCAGGCCCCCACTCATGCCCCTATCACCCCCACCCCTCAGCAGTGCAGGGGCAGCCTCCACCAGGCCCCCACCCATGTCTCCCACCACCCCCACCCCCTAGCAGTACAGGGGCAGCACCACCAGGCCCCCACTCATGTCTCCCACCACCCCACCCCCTAGCAGTGCAGGGGCAGCACCACCAGGCCCCCACTCATGTCCCCTATCACCCCAACCCCCCAGCAGTGCAGGGGCAGCCTCCACCAGGCCCCCACTCATGTCTCCCACCACCCCCACCCCCTAGCAGTGCAGGGGCAGCACGACCAGGCCCCCACTCATGTCTCCCACCACCCCCACCCCTAGCAGTGCAGGGGCAGCACCACCAGGCCCCACTCATGTCCCCTATCACCCCCACCCCCCAGCAGTGCAGGGGCAGCCTCCACCAGGCCCCCACTCATGTCTCCCACCACCCCCACCCCCAGCCACCATGGGCAGCCTCCACCAGGCCCCCACTCATGTCTCCCACCACCCCCACCCCCAGCCACCAGGGGCAGCCTCCACCAGGCCCCCACTCATGTCCCCTATCACCCCCACCCCCCAGCAGTGCAGGGGCAGCCTCCACCAGGCCCCCACTCATGTCTCCCACCACCCCCACCCCCTAGCAGTGCAGGGGCAGCACCACCAGGCCCCCACTCATGTCCCCTATCACCCCCACCCCCCAGCCACCATGGGCAGCCTCCACCAGGCCCCCACTCATGTCTCCCACCATCCCCACCCCCCAGCAGTGCAGGGGCAGCCTCCACCAGGCCCCTACTCATGTCTCCCAACACCCCCACCCCATAGCAGTGCAGGGGCAGCACCACCAGGCCCCCACTCATGTCCCCTACCACCCCCACCCCCCAGCCACCATGGGCAGCCTCCACCAGGCCCCCACTCAAGTCTCCCACCACCCCCACCCCCCAGCCACCAGGGGCAGCCTCCACCAGGCCCCCACTCATGTCCCCTATCACCCCCACCCCCCAGCAGTGCAGGGGCAGCCTCCACCAGGCCCCCACTCATGTCTCCCACCACCCCCACCCCCTGGCAGTGCAGGGGCAGCACCACCAGGCCCCCACTAATGTCCCCTATCACCCCCACCCCCCAGCAGTGCAGGGGCAGCCTCCACCAGGCCCCCACTCATGTCTCCCACCACCCCCACCCCCTAGCAGTGCAGGGGCAGGAGCACCAGGCCCTCACTGATGTCCCCTATCACCCCCACCCCACAGCAGCAGTGCAGGGGCAGCCTCCACCAGGCCCCCACTCATGTCTCCCACCATCCCCACTCCCTAGCAGTGCAGGGGCAGCACCACCAGGCCCCCACTCATGTCTCCCACCACCCCCACCCCCTAGCAGTGCAGGGGCAGCACCACCAGGCCCCCACTCATGTCCCCTATCACCCCCACCCCCCAGCAGTGCAGGGGCAGCCTCCACCAGGCCCCCACTCATGTCTCCCACCACCCCACCCCCTAGCAGTGCAGGGGCAGCACCACCAGGCCCCCACTCATGTCCTCTATCACCCCCACCCCCCAGCAGTGCAGGGGCAGCCTCCACCAGGCCCCCACTCATGTCTCCCACCACCCCCACCCCCCAACCACCATGGGCAGCCTCCACCAGGCCCCCACTCATGTCTCCCACCACCCCCACCCCCAGCCACCAGGGGCAGCCTCCACCAGGCCCCCACTCATGTCTCCTATCACCCCCACCCCCCAGCAGTGCAGGGGCAGCCTCCACCAGGCCCCTACTCATGTCTCCCAACACCCCCACCCCATAGCAGTGCAGGGGCAGCACCACCAGGCCCCCACTCATGTCCCCTACCACCCCCACCCCCCAGCCACCATGGGCAGCCTCCACCAGGCCCCCACTCAAGTCTCCCACCACCCCCACCCCCCAGCCACCAGGGGCAGCCTCCACCAGGCCCCCACTCATGTCCCCTATCACCCCCACCCCCCAGCAGTGCAGGGGCAGCCTCCACCAGGCCCCCACTCATGTCTCCCACCACCCCCACCCCCTAGCAGTGCAGGGGCAGCACCGCCAGGCCCCCACTCATGTCCCCTATTACCCCCACCCCCCAGCAGTGCAGGGGCAGCCTCCACCAGGCCCCCACTCATGTCTTGCACCACCCCCACCCGCTAGCAGTGCAGGGGCAGCACCACCAGGCCCCCACTCATGCCCCTATCACCCCCACCCCTCAGCAGTGCAGGGGCAGCCTCCACCAGGCCCCCACCCATGTCTCCCACCACCCCCACCCCCTAGCAGTACAGGGGCAGCACCACCAGGCCCCCACTCATGTCTCCCACCACCCCACCCCCTAGCAGTGCAGGGGCAGCACCACCAGGCCCCCACTCATGTCCCCTATCACCCCAACCCCCCAGCAGTGCAGGGGCAGCCTCCACCAGGCCCCCACTCATGTCTCCCACCACCCCCACCCCCTAGCAGTGCAGGGGCAGCACGACCAGGCCCCCACTCATGTCTCCCACCACCCCCACCCCTAGCAGTGCAGGGGCAGCACCACCAGGCCCCACTCATGTCCCCTATCACCCCCACCCCCCAGCAGTGCAGGGGCAGCCTCCACCAGGCCCCCACTCATGTCTCCCACCACCCCCACCCCCAGCCACCATGGGCAGCCTCCACCAGGCCCCCACTCATGTCTCCCACCACCCCCACCCCCAGCCACCAGGGGCAGCCTCCACCAGGCCCCCACTCATGTCCCCTATCACCCCCACCCCCCAGCAGTGCAGGGGCAGCCTCCACCAGGCCCCCACTCATGTCTCCCACCACCCCCACCCCCTAGCAGTGCAGGGGCAGCACCACCAGGCCCCCACTCATGTCCCCTATCACCCCCACCCCCCAGCCACCATGGGCAGCCTCCACCAGGCCCCCACTCATGTCTCCCACCATCCCCACCCCCCAGCAGTGCAGGGGCAGCCTCCACCAGGCCCCTACTCATGTCTCCCAACACCCCCACCCCATAGCAGTGCAGGGGCAGCACCACCAGGCCCCCACTCATGTCCCCTACCACCCCCACCCCCCAGCCACCATGGGCAGCCTCCACCAGGCCCCCACTCAAGTCTCCCACCACCCCCACCCCCCAGCCACCAGGGGCAGCCTCCACCAGGCCCCCACTCATGTCCCCTATCACCCCCACCCCCCAGCAGTGCAGGGGCAGCCTCCACCAGGCCCCCACTCATGTCTCCCACCACCCCCACCCCCTAGCAGTGCAGGGGCAGCACCGCCAGGCCCCCACTCATGTCCCCTATTACCCCCACCCCCCAACAGTGCAGGGGCAGCCTCCACCAGGCCCCCACTCATGTCTTGCACCACCCCCACCCGCTAGCAGTGCAGGGCAGCACCACCAGGCCCCCACTCATGCCCCTATCACCCCCACCCCTCAGCAGTGCAGGGGCAGCCTCCACCAGGCCCCCACCCATGTCTCCCACCACCCCCACCCCCTAGCAGTGCAGGGGCAGCACCACCAGGCCCCCACTCATGTCTCCCACCACCCCACCCCCTAGCAGTGCAGGGGCAGCACCACCAGGCCCCCACTCATGTCCCCTATCACCCCAACCCCCCAGCAGTGCAGGGGCAGCCTCCACCAGGCCCCCACTCATGTCTCCCACCACCCCCACCCCCTAGCAGTGCAGGGGCAGCACGACCAGGCCCCCACTCATGTCTCCCACCACCCCCACCCCTAGCAGTGCAGGGGCAGCACCACCAGGCCCCACTCATGTCCCCTATCACCCCCACCCCCCAGCAGTGCAGGGGCAGCCTCCACCAGGCCCCCACTCATGTCTCCCACCACCCCCACCCCCAGCCACCATGGGCAGCCTCCACCAGGCCCCCACTCATGTCTCCCACCACCCCCACCCCCAGCCACCAGGGGCAGCCTCCACCAGGCCCCCACTCATGTCCCCTATCACCCCCACCCCCCAGCAGTGCAGGGGCAGCCTCCACCAGGCCCCCACTCATGTCTCCCACCACCCCCACCCCCTAGCAGTGCAGGGGCAGCACCACCAGGCCCCCACTCATGTCCCCTATCACCCCCACCCCCCAGCCACCATGGGCAGCCTCCACCAGGCCCCCACTCATGTCTCCCACCACCCCCACCTCCCAGCCACCAGGGGCAGCCTCCACCAGGCCCCCACTCATGTCCCCTATCACCCCCACCCCCCAGCAGTGCAGGGGCAGCCTCCACCAGGCCCCCACTCATGTCCCCTATCACCCCCACCCCCCAGCAGTGCAGGGGCAGACTCCACCAGGCCCCCACTCATGTCTCCCACCACCCCCACCCCCTAGCAGTGCAGGGGCAGCACCACCAGGCCCCCACTCATGTCCCCTATCACCCCCACCCCCCAGCAGTTCAGGGGCAGCCTCCACCAGGCCCTCACTCATGTCTCCCACCACCCCCACCCCCTAGCAGTGCAGGGGCAGCACCACCAGGCCCCCACTCATGTCCCCTATCACCCCCACCCCCCAGCAGTGCAGGGGCAGCCTCCACCAGGCCCCCACTCATGTCTCCCACCACCCCCACCCCCTAGCAGTGCAGGGGCAGCACGACCAGGCCCCCACTCATGTCTCCCACCACCCCCACCCCTAGCAGTGCAGGGGCAGCACCACCAGGCCCCACTCATGTCCCCTATCACCCCCACCCCCCAGCAGTGCAGGGGCAGCCTCCACCAGGCCCCCACTCATGTCTCCCACCACCCCCACCCCCAGCCACCATGGGCAGCCTCCACCAGGCCCCCACTCATGTCTCCCACCACCCCCACCCCCAGCCACCAGGGGCAGCCTCCACCAGGCCCCCACTCATGTCCCCTATCACCCCCACCCCCCAGCAGTGCAGGGGCAGCTTCCACCAGGCCCCCACTCATGTCCCCTATCACCCCCACCCCCCAGCAGTGCAGGGGGAGCCTCCACCAGGCCCCCACTCATGTCTCTCACCACCCCCACCCCCCAGCCACCAGGAGCAGCCTCCACCAGGCCCCCACTCATGTCCCCTATCACCCCCACCCCCAAGCAGTGCAGGGGCAGCACCACCAGGCCCCCACTCATGTCCCCTATCACCCCCACCCCCCAGCAGTGCAGGGGCAGCCTCCACCAGGCCCCCACTCATGTCTCCCACCACCCCCACCCCCTAGCATTGCAGGGGCAGCACCACCAGGCCCCCACTCATGTCCCCTATCACCCCCACCCCCCAGCCACCATGGGCAGCCTCCACCAGGCCCCCACTCATGTCTCCCACCACCCCCACCCCCCAGCCACCAGGGGCAGCCTCCACCAGGCCCCCACTCATGTCCCCTATCACCCCCACCCCCCAGCAGTGCAGGGGCAGCCTCCACCAGCCCCCCACTCATGTCTCCCACCACCCCCACACCCTGGCAGTGCAGGGGCAGCACCACCAGGCCCCCACTAATGTCCCCTATCACCCCCACCCCCCAGCAGTGCAGGGGCAGCCTCCACCAGGCCCCCACTCATGTCTCCCACCACCCCCACCCCCTAGCAGTGCAGGGGCAGGAGCACCAGGCCCCCACTGATGTCCCCTATCACCCCCACCCCACAGCAGCAGTGCAGGGGCAGCCTCCACCAGGCCCCCACTCATGTCTCCCACAATCCCCACTCCCTAGCAGTGCAGGGGCAGCACCACCAGGCCCCCACTCATGTCTCCCACCACCCCCACCCCCTAGCAGTGCAGGGGCAGCACCACCAGGCCCCCACTCATGGCCCCTATCACCCCCACCCCCCAGCAGTGCAGGGGCAGCCTTCACCAGGCCCCCACTCATGTCTTCCACCACCCCCACCCACTAGCAGTGCAGGGGCAGCATCACCAGGCCCCCACTCATGTCTCCCACCACCCCACCCCCTAGCAGTGCAGGGGCAGCACCACCAGGCCCCCACTCATGTCCTCTATCACCCCCACCCCCCAGCAGTGCAGGGGCAGCCTCCACCAGGCCCCCACTCATGTCTCCCAATACCCCCACCCCCCAACCACCATGGGAAGCCTCCAACAGGCCCCCACTCATGTCTCCCACCACCCCCACCCCCAGCCACCAGGGCAGCCTCCACCAGGCCCCCACTCATGTCCCCTATCACCCCCACCCCCCAGCAGTGCAGGGGCAGCCTCCACCAGGCCCCTACTCATGTCTCCCAACACCCCCACCCCATAGAAGTGCAGGGGCAGCACCACCAGGCCCCCACTCATGTCCCCTACCACCCCCACCCCCCAGCCACCATGGGCAGCCTCCACCAGGCCCCCACTCAAGTCTCCCACCACCCCCACCCCCCAGCCACCAGGGGCAGTCTCAACCAGGCCCCCACTCATGTCCCCTATCACCCCCACCCCCCAGCAGTGCAGGGGCAGCCTCCACCAGGCCCCCACTCCTGTCTCCCACCACCCCCACCCCCTAGCAGTGCAGGGGCAGCACCACCAGGCCCCCACTCATGCCCCTATCACCCCCACCCCTCAGCAGTGCAGGGGCAGCCTCCACCAGGCCCCCACCCATGTCTCCCACCACCCCCACCCCCTAGCAGTGCAGGGGCAGCACCACCAGGCCCCCACTCATGTCTCCCACCACCCCACCCCCTAGCAGTGCAGGGGCAGCACCACCAGGCCCCCACTCATCTCCCCTATCACCCCCAGCCACCAGGGGCAGCCTCCACCAGGCCCCCACTCATGTCCCCTATCACCCCCACCCCCAGCAGTGCAGGGGCAGCCTCCACCAGACCCCCACTCATGTCTCCCACCACCCCCACCCCCTAGCAGTGCAGGGGCAGCACCACCAGGCCCCCACTCATGTCCGCTATCACCCCCACCCCCCAGCCACCATGGGCAGCCTCCACCAGGCCCCCACTCATGTCTCCCACCACCCCCACCCCCAGCCACCAGGGGCAGCCTCCACCAGGCCCCCACTCATGTCCCCTATCACCCCCACCCCCCAGCAGTGCAGGGGCAGCCTCCACCAGGCCCCCACTCATGTCTCCCACCACCCCCACCCCCTAGCAGTGCAGGGGCAGCACCACCAGGCCCCCACTCATGTCCCCTATCACCCCCACCCCCAGCCACCATGGGCAGCCTCCACCAGGCCCCCACTCATGTCTCCCACCACCCCCACCTCCCAGCCACCAGGGGCAGCCTCCACCAGGCCCCCACTCATGTCCCCTATCACCCCCACCCCCCAGCAGTGCAGGGGCAGCCTCCACCAGGCCCCCACTCATACCTCCCACCACCCCCACCCCCTAGCAGTCAGGGGCAGCACCACCAGGCCCCCACTCATGTCCCCTATTACCGCCACCCCCCAGCAGTGCAGGGGCAGCCTCCACCAGGTCCCCACTCATGTCTCCCACCACCCCCACCCCCTAGCAGTGCAGGGGCAGCACCACCAGGCCCCCACTCATGTCCCCTATCACCCCCACCCCCCAGCAGTGCAGGGGCAGCCTCCACCAGGCCCCCACTCATGTCTCCCACCACCCCCACCCCCCAGCCACCATGGGCAGCCTCCACCAGGCCCCCACTCATGTCTCCCACCACCCCCACCCCCTAGCAGTGCAGGGGCAGCACCACCAGGCCCCCACTCATGTCCCCTATCACCCCCACCCCCCAGCAGTGCAGGGGCAGCCTCCACCAGGCCCCCACTCATGTCTCCCACCACCCCCACCCCCTAGCAGTGCAGGGGCAGCACCACCAGGCCCCCACTCATGTCTCCCACCACCCCCAGCCACCAGGGGCAGCCTCCACCAGGCCCCCACTCATGTCCCCTATCACCCCCACCCCCAGCAGTGCAGGGGCAGCCTCCACCAGGCCCCCACTCATGTCTCCCACCACCCCCACCCCCTAGCAGTGCAGGGGCAGCACCACCAGGCCCCCACTCATGTCCCCTATCACCCCTACCCCCCAGCAGTGCAGGGGCAGCCTCCACCATGCCCCCACTCATGTCTCCCACCACCCCCACCCCCTAGCAGTGCAGGGGCAGCACCACCAGGCCCCCACTCATGTCCCCTATCACCCCCACCCCCCCCAGCAGGGCAGGGGCAGCACCACCAGGCCCCCACTCATGTCCCCTGTCACCCCCACCCCCCAGCAGTGCAGGGGCAGCCTCCACCAGGCCCCCACTCATGTCTCCCACCACCCCCACCCCCTAGCAGTGCAGGGGCAGCACCACCAGGCCCCCACTCATGTCTCCCACCACCCCCACCCCCCAGCCACCAGGGGCAGCCTCCACCAGGCCCCCACTCATGTCTCCTATAACCCCCACCCACCAGCAGTGCAGGGGCAGCCTCCACCAGGCCCCCACTCATGTCTCCCACCACCCCCACCCCCTAGCAGTGCAGGGGCAGCACCACCAGGCCCCCACTCATGTCCCCTATCACCCCCACCCCCCAGCAGTGCAGGGGCAGCCTCCACCAGGCCCCCACTCATGTCCCCTATCACCCCCACCCCCCAGCAGTGCAGGGGCAGCCTCCACCAGGCCCCCACTCATGTCTCCCACCACCCCCACCCCCCAGCACTGTGGGGCACCTGCCAGCAGGCCCCCACTCATGTCCCCCTGCACCCAGGTCCTCACAATCCCCAATCATGTGCGTTATGGTTAGCCTCCACAGCCAAAAGGCCCTACCAAGTAACCCATTCACCCACATGGAAATGGAAATTACATGTTACACCCCCAATGTTCATAAAGCAAATGAACCCATGTCCGTCACACACAATGGTTGCAATTGAATGGGAAAACACCCAACATGACATGCATGAAACCAATGAGATGATACCACACAGTGAAGTATGAAAACAAAATTGTATTAAAAAAATTGAATGCAAATGAAATGAAACAAACTACAATGGCAATAAAAAAAGATAAGCTGCATGTCCGTCAAAAAAAATTAAAACTACAAATCCAAATTCAAAAAAATGTTGTCCAAAGTCACATTAAAAATAAAATCAATCCGAGAGAGAAAAATAAATGCAAAGACCATTGCTCCATGGTGAATAAATAAAAACAAAAAAAATAAAACAATCCAATGAAGAACTATGTACAAAACATCCAAGGGTCCATGAGCCCAACTGAACAAAGGAAACCTACAAAAAACCCTAACTAAAATGCAACTATATACAAAAAGTGGAGCAGTGTCCGTCGACTCCAAATCGTAAGAAGAAACAAAGGAAACCTAAAACTAAATAACTATATACAAAGGCGGCGGGCAAGTCCAGCGGCTCACTCTGTGGTGTTCCGGGCCATGGCATCATCAAACTCCTCTTCGATGTCCCGGAGGCGGTCCTGTTCCATGGCCCCGAGGGTCCGCAGGGACGACGCCATCTGCTCCTCCAACCCCCTGCAGATTGCCTCGAGGCACTCGGCCTGCCTCAGGGTCCTCCGCATGGAGTTCTCCGCCCTGACCATCGTGAGCCGCGCCTCTTCCACCCGCCGCCGCTCCGCACCTATCTGCTGGCCCAACCGCAGCCACACAGAAGACACTTCCCGTCCTGGGTCCTCCTGCCCTCCGGCCGATGCCTGCCCCTCCGATGTTGATGGCCCCGAGCCATGATGCCTCCCACGTTGACTCTGCTGCTGCCTCCGACGCAACCGCCTCTGCCAGCACGACGGCATCCAGGCTGATGGAATCCACCGACGCCGTCGTGCACGTGCCATGCCTGATGATGCCGGCACATCCTCTGCTGGGGTACAGTTGCTGTGGTGTCCACCCCTGCTGGACCTCCGTCTCCCGACTGTGGCAGGGATGGGATCCCCACCGAGCTGGCTGCATTGGTCAGGACAGGTCCACAGGGGGCCCTGGTGGCATCTGGGCCGGAAGACGGCAAGGAGAACGACCGGCGTATAGCCTCCACAGAGGAGGAGAGGGCCGCCAGATTGGCCGACACATGCAGGAAACCCCCGAACATGGAAGATCCCAATTGGGCCACATCGGCACGGTGCTCTTCGTGATGACGTGCGTGCTCCTCCCGGGAAGCACGCACGTCATCACGAATTGCACCCGCGCGCATCGCAACCCCAATCAGGACCTTCTCCATACGGCCATGGGTCCCCTCGTCCACGGATGGAGCGGAGTCAGGTGACATGGACATCCCCTCTACCTGCGGACGGGCCTGGGACGGGGCATCCCTGCTGGTGCATGGTGGTGCACTCACAGGGTCAGGGACAGCGACATGCACAGGCCCCTCCACCGTGACCTGTGCTGCCTCCTGCCCCTGCCCCTGGACTGCACCACTTGCACCAGCAGGGATGACCCCACCAGGCCCCATGTGCGCCTCAGTGGCGGCCTCCTCCTCCTCTGTGGAAACCACCAACCTGGATGGCTCCTCACCGTCTTCTGCCGTAGCAGGCCCCTGTGGGGGCTCACCCACCCCTTCCGCTGCAGCCGTGGGGGCATCCCCGCCGCCTTGCTCCACAGCGCCGTCTCCGCCCTCTTCTTCACTAGCCGCTGCGTAGAGGGAGACATAGAACACAAGCATCAGGGTACTGTACAATGGTCCCCTAGACAGGAAGCAATAGCAGATGAGTACCACTGTCAAAGTACACTTCCATCATGTCCCTCCACAACAGATGGGTCAGTCCAGGCAAAACACACACAGCAACAGGCATGGTGCATGCCATGGACATTTCCATACATGTCCAATGGACTCTTGAAACATACAATGATATGGAACTCACATGCATCATGGGTCATGCCTATCACATGCACACACTTCACCTCAGTCACATCCATCTGGCCTCATACACCCCAAACACAGCGGATACAAGGATAACTAAGCTGCATCAGTGAATCTGTGCATTGTCACAGACATGTGTCATGCATCCATGGCATTCACAAGTCACAGACACGCAGGTCAGGCACACAGACATGGCTACCATATATGTACCTGGCATCAGCACCCATCCCTCACCCCCACCCATGTCCAGGAACAGAGACTGGCATGCTCTCATGTGTAAAATCTGCATAGGGCTCCCCATGTCGCATTTAAACACATGCAACGACCATGTGGTTCACACATCACTGGTCGCACATGCATTACCATGATGTCCCTGCACACATACATGCGTACATGGCCTATGTCACACATACAGGCAAGTATCAGACAACCAGCAGACCGCAACATGCCCTGTCTCACACAGCAATGCTTGGCCACTTACCGCTCAACTCCAGACGGGTCTCCCTCTCAAGGATCTGGGCGTGGAGCGCTGGGCGTACGCGTTCCAGGACCCTCATCTGGATGGAACTCATGCGGCCCCGGCCCCTCTCCACGAGGCGCCGGGCCTTCACGAGGGTCCTGGACCTCAAGTCCTCCCAGCACTTCTTGATCTTCTGGACGTTGCGGGTTGCCACCCCCTCCGCGTTGATGGCAACCACACAGTCGGCCCAGATCCTCTTCCGTCCTTCCTTGCTGGCGCGGGACGATCCAAAGAGGGCATCATACTGCCCCAGTACATGCTCCACCAGGACACCAACTTCGGTGGCAGTGAAGCTGGTGCCCCTCTGCCCCTCTGGCCTGGGGTTGCCACTGGTGCCAGATGTCGAAGTGCCCGACATGGCAACCCCAGAGGCAGGAGTGGGTGGGCAACTGGGTCCTGGGGCTGGGCTGTGGAGCGATGTTATCCCAGTCGGGAGTCTTCTGTTCCAGCAGGGGTGGAGACAGCAACTGGACCCCTGCAGATGGCTGATGTGCAGGCACCAAATGGCAGGGCACGGTGGCAGCAGGCAGGCAGGCAGGCAGGCAGGCAGCAGCAGATGGCACGTGGGAGGCTGCTCGGGGCACTGGGGGGCAGTAATTCTGCCTTCTGGGCAGGAGCGTGGTCTTCCATGTGTTTTCGCGTGGCCAGCTTGATACGGAGTGATTTGGCATGTGAAAATCCTGCACGTCAGCGTGAAATTCGAGGAAAGGCCCTTAGCGCGTAAGCGCGTCAGCACGCATACGCGATTCTATTGGACCAAAGGCCCTCAGCGCGTAAGCGCGTCTGTGACGTTACCCGCACGGGTGTTCCCCTCATAGCACGTGATGACGGAGCACACGTGGAAAGACTGCACGTCAGAGTGTCATCGCATGTAATTGGACAAAAGTGCGCGTACACGCGATTGGCCTATGTACGTGTATTTCAGGGGTGCGCGGGCACTTACACACGCGAGTACATCAGCGCACGTGTATTCCGGGGTGCGCGGGAATTTCCACACGCTATTGGCCTGGGTACGTGGATTTCAGGGGTGCGTGGGCACTTACACACGCGAGTACATCAGCGCACGTGTATTCCGGGGTGCGAGGGAATTTCCACACGCTATTGGCCTGGGTATGTGGATTTCAGGGGTGCGCGGGAAGTTTCAAACGCTCGCCTACAACACGCGCAAAGAAACACGTACGCCAGTAGGAAGCAGGCATACGTCGACCCGCGACGCATAAATTTGCGCGCAAAAAACTAACAAGCTCAGACGCCAGGATGAATATACCGTTCCTAGCAGCAGTGGCCGTGGGCTACCAAAGGAGGAGGAGGAGGATAGTCAGGGCCAGAATTTTCACACCCAGAACCAGCCTTTTTGGGATGCCTGATGACCAGGTGTATGGGAGGTACAGGTTTCCACCACACATAATACTGGACCTGGTGAGTGAGTGGGAGGATGACCTCACATCACCCACCCTGTGCTCCCAAGCACTCAGCCCCCTAGAGAAGGTCCTCAATGTACTGCACTTCTTAGCCACTGGATCATTTCAGCGGACAAGTGCCATAGTGGGTGTCACAGGCCACGCAGTCACGCTGCCTACACCAGGTCTTGAACATCATCACTGCACGCCCATCAGTCCGCAGGCATATATACCTGCCCAGAACACCTGCAGAAAGGCATGCTGCCGCCATGGATTTTTACGGTGTGGCACGATTCCCCAAAGTGCTAGGTGCCATCGACTGCACCCATGTGGCTCTACGTCCCCCCAGGGCATCTGAGCACATCTATAGGAACCGCAAGCACTGGCATTCCATCAACGTGCAGGTAGTATGTAATGCCAAGGGAATCATCAGCTCAGTATATGCCAACTATCCCCGGTCTACCCACGACAGCTTCATTTACCGAATGTCCACCCTAAGCCGGGACCTAGAAGCTGGGCGGCATGGCGATACATGGCTGCTTGGTGAGTATGAATGCCACTGCACATGCATGCATGTCAGATACTGAGCAAGGTCACAACCCCACCAATGATACCCATCACCACCTCCACAGGGGACAGTGCCTACCCTCTCAGCCCCCACATGATGACGCCAATTTGGAACCCCACCACGCCACCCGAGGTAAGATATAACACAGCCCACATTGCAACCTGGAGCGCACATTCGGAGTGCTTAAGTCACGCTTTCGCTCCCTTGACCGTTCTGGTGGGCAGCTGTTATACGCTCCCCCAGTAGTGTGCAGGATCATAGTGGCAGCATGTGTCCTGCACAACGATGCAACACGCTGGGGCCTGGCCGTGGACATGGTGGTGCCCCCACATCCCCAACAACATGCACGCCCACTGCGCATGGGAGGGGAAAGGGCACGGGGGGAGGCAGCCCGTACACAGCTAGTGGCTAATTACTTCACATAGAAATCACACCCCTGTGGAGTGCACACTGCCCTGGCACATACCATCTGACAATCAATGATGACTCAACCTGACAATGATCCTGAATGTCTGGAGAATCAACCGTCAAAACCATATCAGCCTGAGATTGTTCACCTGGAAGTGTTACAATGTGTGCATCCCTACCTACACAGACACCACCAATGCAGTTTCGTGAAAAAACACATTCATGCAGCTAAAATGAATACCCACTTGCAAAATGCAACATGAGGACAGTGCCATGTCACCCAACCCATCCCCAGCACCGCCACACGACACACCATGCCATGTCATGCTATGTGCGGGTAAACAAAGTAATCCCCACAACATGACACAAGTGTCACAAAGTACAGTGTCCCTAATTGAAACTCGCGACACCTGAAATGCTCACAGTAATGCAGGACCAACAACACACTTGAGCAGGTATTTAGCAATAACACTTATCAGCTACTGACCCTCAAAACTACCATTAACATGACATTACGAATGTAAGAAATCAGTAGTCTCACCACCTGGAAATGCATGCACTCCCACCACTTCCAACTGTACAGTGTTGCCGTCATGTAGAGTTGTAGGTGCACTGCTGCCAACATGGACTCCATCTCCAAAGTAGAGGGCCTTGTGTAGACATCAGGAAAGGACCTGCAAATTAGGAGGTAGACATGGATGATGAGTTACACATCTATGCAACATGCAGTGTACAACACAACAGCAATATGCACTAGGAATGTATACACAGTATTGACTAGACTACCCACACATGTAGTGGGAGTCCAATGTCACCATGTACGTCAATGTCACTTGGGCACACCCTTTACAAGCCCATGGAAACGGGAAGCAGGAGGGGTGTGTGTGACAAAAACCCAAGCATCTGAACCAAATACATGACAAGCCTGCATGTGCCCAGCCACAATGCAGCGTATGCCCACGGGAGCCACACAAGGCAACACACTGTCCCAAAAAAAAAAAAAAATGGCCATTAATGGGCCTAGGGGGGTTGGGGAGGCCACCCAGGAGGTCCGAGGACAGGGTGCACACCAAAACCCACCTGTGTGGATCTTGCGAAAAAAAACACCTCCATGGGCTCATGGCCCACACGGCTACCCTATTGTGGGAGTATCACTGCTGTCGCTATTCTCACCCTGTGCAGCTGCATCCGGAGGTGGTGGCACTATGGGAGGCAGCCCACGCAAGGCCCTAGTCTGTTCCTCCATGGCTGCAAGCATGCGGGTGTGGTAGGTCTCGTTCTGGAGGATGAGGGTGCGGAGGTCCCCATGCAACAACTCACGGGATGCCCGGACCTCTGCCCTAGTTACCTGCATCTCAGCTGAGAGCGTACGGGTGAGACGCTCCAGCTGCTGTTCTGTCCTTTAGTTTGTTGAAGCCTCAAGCTCAACAAGAGTCTTCCTGAGGTGAAGGAGTTCCAGCCTCAGGGCTTCCCTGTGGCCCTGGGACTCTATGGAGATGGCTTCCTGCAGAGTCGCCAGTGCCGCCCGCCTGTCCCTGTTGGATGCCAACATGTCCTCCCTGTGTGACTGGCAGATGGAGTCGGTTGCCTGCTGTAGTCGCTCCATCAGCCTTTCGGAGGGGACAATGGAAGTGGCCACCCTATCCATGGCCTGAGCCATCATCTCTGATGATGCTGCCTGTTGGGTTGCCATACCGTAAATGGATTGCTCCCATGCGGTATTGCCAGGTGGCGTACGGCCACCACGTCGGCGGGCACCACACCTGTCTGGGGCAAGGCAAACTGCGCCTTGCTGTGCCGGCACTGCCTGAGGCTGCAGGACTGCATTCCCCCTCTGATCTGCTGGCCCAGGAACAGGATCAGATGTCGCGGAGTGTGACCCTGCATCCGTAACCACCAAAGGCGTACCTGCCAACACTGACATCCCCATTGAGGGTTCTAACCCTGGTGCAGGTGGGTCGGACAGAACAGAATCCCTCCCAGGAACACTCACCTGCGACGGCACGTAGGTCTCATCATCCGAATCAACACCTGAGTACAGCTCGGGGGAGGTGCAGCCAGAGACACCCCTTGAGACCACGACCTGCAGCAGTTGTGGGTTCTCACCCACCACCAGACCACGTCCCTCACTGGTGGTCGGTCGGCCCTCAGACCCCTCCTGGGTCTGCACCATCTCCACAACCCCAGCAGTATCAGGTGCGTCTTCTACTGCAAAGACATAAAAGAAAACAAATGGAAACAGGCATTAGCACCATGGCACACAATGAGGGCTGAGAAGCAACAGAACCAGTACTTGATTGACACATGTCCCACATGACTAAAACCCTCCCATGCATGCACCCTCACTGCGTATGAAGGGGAGGCAAATGGCACACATTGATGACACCAAGATGGAAGATGAACACATTTGCTGCATGCTGCCTAGCAGTGGCATCACACAATGGCCTGTGATTGCCAGGTGAAATACACATGCCATCACACAGATGGCATGTACCATTGCTATTGAGTGAAGATGGAGAGGAGGGCAGCATTTATTCATTCAGTCCAGTTCCCTCATGTAATAGCTTTTCTAATTCAAACAGGTCTGATTTTTCACCTGGAGCTGCCAGTCCAAAATGGTCCGATTGCACAGGGACATGTCTAAACAAATGATATCCAGGTAACAAAGTCACTCCACTTTACCATAGCCATGTCAGACATGTGACTAGAGGACTGAGAAATGCCTAGTAAAAGTGGTGGAATGCAAACAATCTGCCTGAATTAACAGAGAAAAATAAGCAACCATGTTGTGGCAAGGTGACACTTCAAGGGCAACTGGCGTGCTGTTGGGCTAGATGTCTACTGCTGGCAGAAGGGATACTGCTATGGCCAAATGCTGCTGCGCAGAATGTATTGCATGAAGCACATGGGTGACCCAAACAACTCAGGCGCACACACCCTCACCTGGCACACAAACAGAAGCCCTCACACACACACCATGCACATGGATGACACACACATGCATGTGCACTCACCGGACAATGCCTCATAATCTGGCAGATCTCCCACGCCTTGGATCTGTTCCTCCGTGACGTAGGTCCCAGCGACTGACTCATGTGGAGTGAGTTCCATGTCTTCTACTGGAGACCCACCTCCAGTCACTAGAGTTGCGGCATGACTTGAGGCCAGCTTATTCTTTGCCCTGCGCTTTAGGTCATTCCAGCGCTTATAGCAATCATTGGCTGTGCGCCTCACGATTCCAAGGGCACTTACGATGTCCGCAATGGTCTGCCAGTGTGCCTGGCATTGTGCAGGTGTGGTCTTGGATCCTGCAACAATGACCATTTCGTTATCATGTGCGGACACATACTCGACAAGTGCATTCAGTTCGGCATCCGTGAAGCTGGGCTTCCTCGACGGGCCGGACTGTGTAGCCGTGTCTGGGGCATCAGCCTGTGCCGGACAAGCACTCTTCCTCTTCCGCTTGGAAGGTGGTGGTGATCCTGAGTGTCCTACGCCGCTCTGGACACTAGGGGCAGGAGCCCTGGTGGACTCTGTATCAGGAGTGTGGGATTGCACACCCAGCATGGGAGTTGGTGCAGGCATTGGCTCAAGTGTAATGGTGTCAGGGGGAATGTCAGCAGGATGGACTAGGACCGACACTGTCCTGGCTGGGTGTGTGAGAGCTTGGGTGGATGGAGCCGCAGCTGCCCCTGCAGCCTCTCCACCCTGCTGACTTGGGGCAGCAGATGACCTTGCTGCCCCTGATCCACATGGCCTGATGACATCAACGTGCACCAGCGCACGTGTCATAGGCCTGCTGACCTGGAAGTCAGCCATGGAGTCAGCCAGGTCTGGTGCCACAATGGGCTGGTCCAACAAGGGCTGAACATGGATGGTGTCAGCCACCATGGGGGGGTGGTGGGGGATTATGGGTGCCCTTGACTGGTCCTCCACACATGGGGGGACACGGTCAACCTGCAAGTAACGACCACGTCCCCTACCGGATCCACCACGGCCACCACTTGTGGCTCGTCCACCTTTGCCACCCTTACGGATTCCTCACCTCCCAACCATGGCACTGATGTTAATGTGCGTATGGGAGTGGCTGTAAACTATTGTCCTGGGCAATTGGGGGTCAAAGGGGTTGGGTACCAGATGGTAATCGTACCCTAGTGCTCTAGCAAGGCTGAATGTGACCCCTGGGGAAAGATGACAGGTCACGCAACGCACAGGAAGCCCAAAAAAGGGAGATAACGTGCACGCAACCCCTCCTAGACCACGTGTGCGGAAAAATAAACCTGCACTACGCTGTGGCACCCAGTAACACAAGAATGAACGTATGCGTGTCACACGCAGCCAAGAATGACCTCTGAAGGGGTAGGCTACACACGGGGCAAGCACAGATGTTAGATACGTGCGTGACTCACCGTCTGCCAGGAAAAAGAGCATGAAAAAGAAACGCGTGTGCGCGTTGGCAACACCCCCGCCAAAAGAAGAATTGTACGCTGTCTGAGGAGACAGGACAACAGTAGAAGGGAACGCTGTTTGAGGGAACAGGCCCAGGAAAACCAGAAAAAGAGAAAAAAGAGAAAAAGCTGTCAGACGTAACAGGGAGTACGAACTTGAAACGCTGTGAAGTAAATCGTGTGTGAAACGACAAGAAGTACAGATTTCACCCACTCGCTCTCCACGAAAAGCACGTACAAGGAAATGGTGTTCTACACGTACCTTTTATGCAGGCCCACACGTCCAGCGTCACTTCCGCGTGTACGCGCTAGGGCCATTTCCACCAATTACACGCTTTGTCACTTCCGCGTGTATGCGCTAGGGCCATTTCCACCAATTACACGCTTTGTCACTCGGACGTGTCTTTCATTTTTTTAACACGCAACATTTCAAACGTGTGCCATATTCAACGTGCACGTGACTTCATAGACGCGCATACGCTGGTGGCCTTTGGGCCAATGAATGTACAGACGTGTGCTGACGCGCTTACGCGCTAAGGGCCTTTTCTCGAATTACACGCAGACGTGCTGGATTTTTCACGTGCAAAATCACTCCGTATCAAGCTGGCCACGCGTTCACACACGGAAGACCACGCTCCTGCCCAGAAGGCCGAATTACTGCCCCCCAGAGCCCTGAGCACGCTCCCACCTGCCATCTGCTGCTGCCTGACTGCCTGCTGCCCATGTGCCCTGACATTTGCTGCCTGCACATCAGCCAGGGGTGCTGTTGCTGTGACCACCCCTGCTGGAACCGAAGGCTTCCGACTGCTTTTCCATCGCCCCACAGCCCAGCCCCAGGACCCAGTTGCCCACCCACTCCTGCCTCTGGGGTTGCCATGTCGGGCACTGCAACATCTGGCACCAGTGGCAACCCCCGGCCAAGGAGGCAGAGGGGCACCAGCTTCACTGCCACCGAAGTTGGTGTCCTGGTGGAGCATATCCTGGGGCAGTATGATGCCCTCTTCGAAAGGTTGCGCGCCGACAAGGAAGGACGGACTCGGATCTGGATGGACATCGTGACTGCCATCAACGCGGAGGAGGTGGCAGTCCGCGACTACGAACGTGTCAGGAAGCGCTGGGAGGACTTCAGGTCCAGTACCCTCAACAAGGCCAGGCGCCTCCTGAAGGCAGCGGATGCTAAGGGGCGCCGGGGCCACTTGTCGGAAGATCAGATGAGGGTCCTGGAACGCATATCCCCAGCGCTCCACGTCCAGGTCCTTGAGAGGCAGACCCGTCTGGAGTCGAGCGGTAAGTGTACATGCATACTGATTGTAAGCTGTGCGTGTGGTGTGCCAGGAGTGTGCAGGTTGAACATGTATTTTTATGTGGGCAAGTAGGGGGGGTGTACAGGGCCGTGAGGGTGACACATGCGAGGGGTCTCATGTGTGACACATGGATGGTGCTTGTGTGTGTGGGCTTGCATGGCACAGGATGTGGAGGAATGATTGTCAGGTGTGACATGGATGTCGATCGGAACACTGCGACAGTTGGCAGAGGTGTACACATGCATGCAAGTTTGGTGGTGTGTGTGCATGTGTAGTGTACTCCCTATGTTGCATGTGATGTGTGGATGACCTTTGGCTGCTCATGCTGTTGTATGTGAATGGATGGTGCTGGCTGTTGCAATATGGCTGTGGTATGGCTCATGTGTGCAAGTTGAAATGACATGTGTGTTGGGGATTGTGATGCCATGTCTGAGGTTTACCAATGCCACTCATGTATAACTGTCATGTGTGTATGAGTCCATTGTACAGTGCCCTGATGCCTGTGTTTTCTTTCTCCCTGTCTGCAGCGTCAACTGATGAAGAGGGCGGAGAAGGTGCTGTGGAGCACAGCGGCAGGGGTCGCACCACTAGCCGGAGAGGCAAGGCCCAGATCCCCTCCCAGGTTCTGATCTCGTCGGGGAGTGAGGAGTCCAGTGCCGTGTCCCAGGCCGCAGCTGCCGAGGGGAGGTCCAAGAGGCGGAGGTTGAAGTTGGACTCCTCGGCAGCAGAAGGGGCAGCTGGGACCCCACAGGGCCCAACGGAAGAAGATGGCACAGAGTCATCCAGGTTGGTGGGGGGTTTGGAGGAGGAGGAGGCCGTGCAAGCAACAGAGGCGGGGTCTGGAGGTGGGGATTCCACTGGTGCGGTGCAGTGCAGGATCAGGGACAGGAGGCAGCACAGGCCGCCGCGGAGGTGCCTGTGTGCAATCCTGTCCCCGCTCCTGTCACTGCATCATCTTGCACCAGCGGGGATGCCTACCTCCAGACCCGTTCTCAGGGAGGGGATTGGCTTACAACACCTGGCCTTCCTCTCCCTGCGGATGTGGCTATCCTGCACCAGGTTGAGCCTGTCCAGGGTGGGGTGGCGTTGCGTCAACGGGCAATGCGAGCTGACCTGCAGTCTTTTCATGATGAGTCTGCACGTCTTCTCGCATGGCTCGTTGACCGCGTTGACCCACTGGGACAGCTCACCAGGGCTGGATTCCTCCGTTTCCTGGACCTTGTTCCTACCCCCTCCTCCACAGAACCCCCTATGCCCCAGTCGTCCTCCATGCCATCGTCCCACCCATGTGTCACCTGGGTGCCCTGTGGAGCTGCCTCCGACCGTGCGGCCAGGCTGGTGGACAACAGATCCCTGCCACAGTCGGGAGTCGGACGCCCAGCAGGGGTGGCCACATCAACGACTGCAGCCCAGCTGGAGGAGGATGTGCAGGCACCATCGGACAGGGCACATGGACAGCAGCAGCTGCAGCAGCAGGAGGCTGTAGGTGGGAGCCACGATAGCTCGGGGCCTTGAACATCGGAGGGGCAAGCATCGGCCAGAGGGCAGGAGGACCCTGGACGGGAAGTGTCTTCCGTGTGGCAGCGGTTGGGCCACGCCATAGATGCGGTGCGGTGGCGGGCGGAAGAGGCGCGGCTCACGATGGTCAGGGCGGAGAACTCCATGCGGAGGGCCCTGAGGCGGGCCGAGTGCCTCGAGGCAATCCGCAGGGAGTTGGAGGTGAACATGTCGGCGTCCCTGCGGACCCTCGGGCCATGGAACAGGACCGCCTCCGGGACATAGACGAGGAGTTCGATGATGCCCTGGCCCGGTACACCACTGAGTGAGCCGCTGGACTGGCCCGCCGCCATTGTATATAGTTATTTAGTGATAGGTTTCCTTTATAGTTTATTTTTATTTGGAGTCGACGGATACTGCTCCACCTTTTGTATATAGTTCCATTTTAGGTTTTTTGGTAGGTTTCATTTCTTCTGTTGGGATGATGGACCCTGAATACTTTGTACATAGTTGGACTTTGCATTTGGATATTTTTTTTACTATGAATATTTTTTTCCATGGAGCTATGGTTTTCTATTTCTTTTTTCCCTTCATTTCCTTTTTATGGACTTGAACTTTGGAAGACATTTTTTTGGATTATCATTTATTGATTTTAATTTGAAAAGGGACAGTCAGCTTAATTTTTTTTATTTTTTACTTGTGTATTTTGTTTATTTTGTTTAATTTTGATTGCCATTACTGTTGTTTTTAATACATTATTTTGTTTTTTTCATTCTTCAATGTGTGGTTTCATCTCATTGTTTTCATGCATGTCATGATATGGGTTTTCAGGTTCACTTGCAACCATTGTGTGTGTGTGAGACACATGTGTTCATTTACATTGTTTCCATTGGAGTAGTATCATGGGCGCATGTAATACTTGGTTGTGTCTTTGGGCTGTGGTGGCTGGCCATGAGGCCCATGCTTGAGGATTGTCAGGGCCTGTGGGCAGGGGGACATGAGTGGGGGCCTGGTGGAGGCTGCCCCTGCACTGCTGGGGGGTGGGGGTGGTGGTAGACATGGGTGGGAGCCTGGTGGAGGCTGCCCCTGCACTGCTGGGGGATGGGGGTGGCGGTAGACATGGGTGGGAGCCTGGTGGGGGCTGCCCATGGTGGCTGGGGGGTGGGGGTGGTGGGAGACATGAGTGGGGGCCTGGTGGAGGCTGCCCCACAGTGCTGGGGGGTGGGGGTGGTGGTAGACATGGGTGGGAGCCTGGTGGGTGCTGCCCATGGTGGCTGGGGGGTGGGGCGGGTGGGAGACATGAGTGGGGGCCTGGTGGAGGCTGCCCCTGCACTGCTGGGGGGTGGGGGTGGGTGGGAGACATGAGTGGGGTCCTGGTTGAGGCTGCCCCTGCACTGCTGGGGGGTGGGGGTGGTGGTAGACATGGGTGGGGCCCTGGTGGAGGCTGCCCATGGTGGCTGGGGGTGGGGGTGGTGGGAGACATGAGTGGGGGCCTGGTGGAGGCTGCCCCTGCACTGCTGGGGGGTGGGGGTGGGTGGGAGACATGAGTGGGGGCCTGGTGGATGCTGCCCCTGCACTGCTGGGGGGTGGGGGTGGGTGGGAGACATGAGTGGTGGCCTGGTGGAGGCTGCCCCTGCACTGCTGGGGGGTGGGGTGGGTGGGAGACATGAGTGGGGGCCTGGTGGAGGCTGCCCCTGCACTGCTGGGGGATGGGCGTGGTGGTAGACATGGGTGGGAGCCTGGTGGAGGGTGCCCCACAGTGCTGGGGGGTGGGGTGGGTGGGAGACATGAGTGGGGGCCTGGTGGAGGCTGCCCCTGCACTGCTGGGGGGTGGGGGTGGTGGTAGACATGGGTGGGAGCCTGGTGGAGGCTGCCCATACACTGCTGGGGGGTGGGGGTGGTGGTAGACATGGGTGGGGCCCTGGTGGAGGCTGCCCATGGTGGCTGGGGGGTGGGGGTGGTGGGAGACATGAGTGGGGGCCTGGTGGAGGCTGCCCCACAGTGCTGGGGGGTGGGGTGGGTGGGAGACATGAGTGGGGGCCTGGTGGAGGCTGCCCCTGCACTGCTGGGGGTGGGGGTGATAGGGGACATGAGTGGGGGCCTGGTGGAGGGTGCCCCACACTGCTGGGGGGGCGGGTGGGGGGTGGGAGACATGAATGGGGGCCTGGTGGAGGCTGCCCCTGCACTGCTGGGGGGTGGGGGTGGTGGTAGACATGGGTGGGAGCCTGGTGGGGGCTGCCCATGGTGGCTGGGGGGTGGGGGTGGTGGGAGACATGAGTGGGGGCCTGGTGGAGGCTGCCCCTGCACTGCTGGGGAGTGGGGGTGGTGGTAGACATGGGTGGGAGCCTGGTGGAGGGTGCCCCACAGTGCTGGGGGGTGGGGTGGGTGGGAGACATGAGTGGGGGCCTGGTGGAGGCTGCCCCTGCAGTGTTGGGGGGTGGGGGTGGTGGTAGACATGGGTGGGAGCCTGGTGGAGGCTGCCCCTGCACTGCTGAGGGGTGTGGGTGGTGGTAGACATGGTGGGGCCCTGGTGGAGGCTGCCCATGGTGGCTGGGGGGTGGGGGTGGTGGAGACATGAGTGGGGGCCTGGTGGAGGCTGCCCCACAGTGCTGGGGGGTGGGGTGGGTGGGAGACATGAGTGGGGGCCTGGTGGAGGCTGCCCCTGCACTGCTGGGGGTGGGGTGTTGGTAGACATGGGTGGGAGCCTGGTGGGGGCTGCCCATGGTGGCTGTGGGGTGGGGGTGGTGGGAGACATGAGTGGGGGCCTGGTGGAGGCTGCCCCACAGTGCTGGGGGGTGTGGGGTGTGGGAGACATGAGTGGGGGCCTGGTGGAGGCTGCCCCTGCACTGCTAGGGGGTGGGGGTGGTGGTAGACATGGGTGGGAGCCTGGTGGGGCTGCCCATGGTGGCTGGGGGTGGGGGTGGTGGGAGACATGAGTGGGGGCCTGGTGGAGGCTGCCCCACAGTGCTGGGGGGTGGGGGTGGTGGTAGACATGGGTGGGAGCCTGGTGGGGGCTGCCTATGGTGGCTGGGGGGTGGGGTGGGTAGGAGACATGAGTGGGGCCTGGTGGAGGCTGCCCCTGCACTGCTGGGGGTGGGGTGGGTGGGAGACATGAGTGGGGGCCTGGTGGAGGCTGCCCCTGCACTGCTGGGGGGTGGGGGGGTGGGAGACATGAGTGGGGGCCTGGTGGAGGCTGCCTCCGCACTGCTGGGGGTGGGGGTGATAGGGGACATGAGTGGGGGCCTGGTGGAGGGTGCCCCACACTGCTGGGGGGGGTGGGAGACATGAGTGGGGGCCTGGTGGAGGTTGCCCCTGCACTGCTGGGGGGTGCGGGGGTGGTAGACATGGGTGGGAGCCTGGTGGGGGCTGCCCATGGTGGCTGGGGGGTGGGGGTGGTGGGAGACATGAGTGGGGGCCTGGTGGAGGCTGCCCCACAGTGCTGGGGGGTGGGGGTGGTGGTAGACATGGGTGGGAGCCTGGTGGGGGCTGCCCATGGTGGCTGGGGGGTGGGGGTGTTGGGAGACATGAGTGGGGGCCTGGTGGAGGCTGCCCCTGCACTGCTGGGGGTGGGGGTGATAGGGGACATGAGTGGGGGCCTGGTGGAGGTTGACCCACACTGCTGGGGGGCGGTGGGGGGTGGGAGACATGAGTGGGGTCCTTGTGGAGGCTGCCCCTGCACTGCTGGGGGGTGGGGGTGGTGGTAGACATGGGTGGGAGCCTGGTGGGGGCTACCCATGGTGGCTGGGGGGTGGGGGTGGTGGGAGACATGAGTGGGGGCCTGGTGGAGGCTGCCCCACAGTGCTGGGGGGTGGGGGTGGTGGTAGACATGGGTGGCGGCCTGGTGGAGGCTGCCCCTGCACTGCTGGGGGGTGGCGGTGGTGGTAGACATGGGTGGGAGCCTGGTGGAGGCTGCCCCTGCACTGCTGGGGGGTGGGGGTGATGGTAGACATGGGTGGGAGCCTGGTGGAGGGTTCCCCACAGTGCTGGGGGGTGGGGTGGGTGGGAGACATGAGTGGGGGCCTGGTGGAGGCTGCCCCTGCGCTGCTGGGGGTGGGGGTGATAGGGGACATGAGTGGGGGCCTGGTGGAGGGTGCCCCACACTGCTGGGGGGGTGGGGGGTGGGAGACATGAGCAGGTGTGCAGGGTAGTCCCCTGTTTTGTGGGCTGCCTGCAGGGGCCGTGGAGGGTGTACAGGGAACACCTGTGAGGACCCACCCAGCCTAATCGCGTGTGTAACTTCCCGCGCACCCCTGTAATACACGTACCCAGCCAAATCGCGTGTGATAATTCCCGCGCACCCCTGTAATACACGTACCCAGCCAAATCGCGTGTGATAATTCCCGCGCACCCCTGTAATACACGTACCCAGCCAAATCGCGTGTGATGATTCCCGCGTACCCCTGTAATACACGTACCCTGGCTAATCGCGTGTAAAACTTCATGCGTACCTCTGTAATACACGTACCCTGGCTAATCGCGTTTAAAACTTCACGCGTACCCCTGTAATACACGTACCCTGCCAAATCGCGTGTGATAATTCCCGCGCACCCCTGTAATACACGTACCCTGGCTAATCGCGTGTAAACCTTCACGCGTACCCCTGTAATACACGTACCCTGGCTAATCGCGTGTAAAACTTCACGCGTACCCCTGTAATACACGTACCCTGGCTAATCGCGTGTAAAACTTCCCGCCTACCCCTGTAATACACTTACCCTGGCTAATCGCATGTAAAACTTCCCACGTACCCCTGATATAAACGTTACCCGCTTTGCGTTCCTTGTTTGGCAGCCCTGTAAACTGGTCCAGGGTTAGCACAGCCCTTTGCGATGATTTAGCGATTTTGATGGCTTTTCCTTGCGCGAGGGCGTTCTTGGGGGCGTTACTGGCGCTGCTGCAGGGTCGCTGCGATACTCTGTGCCACGGCTGGTTTGGGAGCCTGAAATCCATGAATACGCTGTGCGCGGAAATCGGTTTTAGCGCACGCGCCTGGCGCAGACAATCGCACGCAGACACACTGCGCCAGCCGCTTGCGAAAACTTTTCTGCGAAATTCTATGAATTACCCTGTAAATGTACAGATAGAGCTCAGCTAAAAATAATTTGCACTCGGATGAATCATTAATATACTATATTAAAGTGTAAATATGTAAACACTATATACTAGCAAGCCTCAACCTTTGATTTAATCACATGCATCTACAATTACCAGTTAGGACAAGGTGGCTTTTGCCATAGGAACTATGACTAACGTTAGTAACCCGTGGCAATTCTAAAATAAATATCCTCTAGTGAGACGTACCTTTCACTGACTATTTCTCACCTGACCTGGAGAAGTATTTAAGAGATTGTATCAGAGTTTTTGTCACAAAGTACTATGTATCATTCTTTGTTGTGTGTTGTAATAAAGATCCCAAATTAATGTGGGTTCAATACAAAATTACACTTTGTTTTGAAGATCTGCCAGTCCCCTAATTTTACACCAATATTTTTCCCTAGAAAATTAGAAGTACAGTGAGTGGTATTTTTGTCTCATGTGTAGTGTCATGTCTTATAAATTTGTTTGATTGTCAAAATGTTTTACTTGAAGACCACTGTACTAGATATTTTTCTTAGATAATTTTTCATACAGAGAATACCTCCAGCTAATCAATTGTTATATGTCTTTTTAGATCAATGATGTTATATCTACATCAAAAATTGGGTTAACCATGTATGTGAAGATTTTTTGGAAGAAATCCTCTGTCCTGAAGATGGCCGTAACATTTATCTCTGAATAGACACTCGAGAGAATGTCTAATTTGTTATATGACCGAAACATGTCGACACACTATCTCTCAAAAGACTACTAAAGATAGCTGTCTGATTAATTCATTTTTGTTAAAAGTATTATTCACTGAGTGACGTACACCCCTTTGATTCTATTATTTTGTACTTAATGTATTTGTATTTATGCAATCTTTTTAATCTGCCTGCCTCCACTCTCCGCCCTCTGCAACTCATCCAGAACAGAACTGCAAGACTTGTCCTTGGCCTTAAGCCCAGGGACCGTATCTCTCCAGGACTGAAGTCTCTACACTGGCTCCCAGTGGCTGCGAGGATAAAGTTCAAAACCCTCTGCATTGTCCACAAGGCCTTCTGGGGCCTGGGGCCTAAATACCTTCAACTCTCTCTTCCTAAATATCTTCCTTCCCGAGCCCTTCGCTCATCCGTCTCCAACTCCCTCAGGGTCAGCCGCTTCTCGAAGCAACGAGCTGGGGGTAGATCTCTCTCCGCGGCAGGGGCCTCCCTCTGGAACAGCCTTCCTGCCTCCCTGAAACTTGAGGAGAACCATCTACGGTTCCAGAAGCACCTCAAAACCTTCCTCTTTGCTTCTGCTTTCTCTCTCCCTCTCCCCTGCTAATTCTTCGCTGAATCTGCACCGAATCTGCAACTGGGCCACTCTTGCCGACCTCGGTCCTGGGCCCAGCCACTCTCCACTTGCACTGCCTCCCTGGCAACTCCTGCACTGCGGGACTGTCTCTGGATCCCTACAGCCCCCGTTCCAAGCACTTGTCTGCACTTACCTTGCACTTGCCACCAGCTGACCCTATTCATTTTATTTATATATACTTACCTTGTACTGCACTTCCCCCCTCCTCTCCCCTCCCCTTGCACTTTCTCCCTTCCCCCTACCCCTGCACTTGCGCGATCTGAATGACACCTGGCCTAGTAGGATCGTTGTCTGTCTTCCCCCGTTTCCCCCTCCCTGCCTCGTCGCGCCTTGAAACACTTGAAACCCTTGTGTATAGGCGCGTTACAAATGCCATATCATATCATATCATATCATAAACCTTTTTGTATTATTAAAAAACTTATATTTTGCTAAAAATCATTGCATATATGTCTTTCTGTGATTCTAGATGGTCTTGGCTACTGAAAAAACACGTTATTATGTTATGTAAATGTTAAATTTTGTGTGGCAAACACTCCAATCTCTTAACTCTCAGGTCTGTGTAGAGAGGGGTAATCAATTCTCTGTGCTTGTTTGCACTCATTTCTCCTTATACACTCCCATTTGAGAATTTTTCCCCGGTAACAAAAAATGTGAGAGATTACCCCATTGTTTTATACCTGAGACAGAGACTATACATGAGGATCATGGCTCTAGCTCAAATCCCCAGGGCCAAATTTCTCCCCTTATGGTAACTAATAACCTTCCTTCAATTCCTCAATCCCCCATTGCTGAGCAAACTGATCGAATTGATCCGCCCTGATATGATATTTTCTATCGCCCTTCCCAAAACAAGCGAAGAAAGCGAAAAAGGAATAGAAAAAGAACTTCTGACTATAACTTCGATCAAAATATATCGCAAATCAACCTAAAAACACAAAAACAAAAAATCAACCAATATCTAAGAAAAAAGAAAAAAATCAAAAACTTAAATATTTGTGGCTAACATCTCGGTGGACGAAGACCGACAAATTATCTCCCCAGTTACAAACAATGTGGTGAGCCATGAAACTCCATGTATTGAAGTTCTCCCTCCAACCATATGAAACTCCATGTATTGAAGTTCTCCCTCCAACCATAAGTGTCGAGTCATTTAAAGGTAAGGCTGTTATTGTTAATCCGCCACTCTCAAATGCTGATAACTTGATCAATAGTATTCCAATGGTAAATAACACTAATACTGATGAACAACTTATGAATATGTCAGTTTACTCAAACAATGATATATCAATGGCTGAAACCATACACCTTAGCTTGCACCATCAAAAAGCTAAGCAGCCGATGCCTACATCCACCTTTTGTGTTAATTTAGATCACGACACCAAGTCATTTATGACTCTTGAGGAAAAACAGAAAGAACTGGTTAAAAGAGTTACCTTCTCAAAAGGCTCGCCACCTAAAACCTCAAATATGTTATCTGTGCCCCGCATCTCATCTGACAAACCTGAGGATGTCGTTGTGATAAATAACCCCACTATACATTTGCCCATCTTGGCACATTCAAACCCCATCGAACAAAGCGGTTATATGAATAATCAAAACGAAATGTTATCCGATGATCTTAAAGATGAATCCCTAAGATTTACAATGATGGATAGAGTTTACTCTGATCCCTTCCCAAACAAAAATACCCTCTTGGCAATATTTGAAGCGATCCCTCAATTAAAACACAACAACTCTGCAGATATAACACGAGTAAGTTATCCTATTCCGGCCCATCAAGATATTGTTGATGTGACTATTGCCTCTCACATAATTAAAAACTATGTCTGGCAAGAGACACCTGCTCTTTGACAGAGGTCTTTTAACAGAAGCTCTTGTTCCAAAACCTCCAAAAAGAATCCCTAATCAAGACAATCAGGTGCTAAAACAACAAATTAATCAGAATACAGCTGTCCAACCTGCTTGCAATTGCAATAGCTCTGTCAGACCTCCTCCTCAAGCACTGCAATCGAAATGGAGTTGGATATCATCTGCAACCCAAAAGGCCACTCAAAATCATTACCAATCCCCCCAAAACAACATGCTTGCTCTATAATCTCATGGAATACGCGCGGTTTTCCGCATCTTATCTCCTCTAAACCCTTATTATTAAATAAATATTATCTTGTTGCCTTGCAGGAAACATGGATGATGATCTGTCCCATCTGGCCTGATCATCAAGTATCTATAGTACCAGCTTCTAAAGCCTCCAAAGGCGGACCTGTTGCTGGCCTTCTGCTAGCTGCAATACATGATTCATGGCTGATCATAGATCCTTGGCCAAGCCCTGATTCAGGAATACAACCGGCGATTATTTGTACTAATAATCCAAATCACCCTTTCTTTCCGGCAAATATGATCATAAATATTTACTGGAACCCAGTGCCTCCGACTGCAAAGCAATTTAGTGATAAGATAGAAAATATTCTAGATCAAATTCCATTAGACCCTAACATCATTAACACCATTATTTTAGGTGATTTTAATATGAATTTACATCAGGTCTCCCCTACTTCCATCAACTCTAGAGCTGATAAGTGGTTAACTCTAATGAAAACAAGAGAATTTTCAATGCTTAATGGTACTTTTTCTAATGATATTCCGCCCAATCCAACATGGTGGAGAGGCGCCTCTTCTTCAATTTTGGATTATGTTTTTATATCTAGCAATGCTGATAGGTTCATTGAAGCATTTCAAGTCGTCGTAACGTGCAAAAGTGATCACAACATGTGAGAGACCCGATGTCTCCCGCATCTGGTAGAACCTCTACTATACTATAAGTCAAATGTTGATCTAAATAATACAGGTAATCGCCTCAAATGGACATCGCGTCATGTAGCTATTTTACACCAGAGGATGGCCTCCATTCAATTAGGAGACCAGTTATATTATAACGATTTGATCCAAATAATAGCACAGACTAGTTTGACTCATGGAAAAACAACTTTCCACCGTAAACACTGTTGGAATTTTGAAGTCCATACTTTAAAACTGGAACTACGTAAAGCTATAAGATTATTAAATCCCAACTCAAATCCTACCGATAAAAGAGATTTAAAAAACAAGTATAGGAATAAAATTAAGCAAGTTTTTGCAGCTCAAAAACAAAATGATGCAGAAATAATGATTAGAGCCCTACTTACCAAATCAACTGGCGAAATTTGGAAAATATTACATTATGCTCTGTCTAATGCTCATAAGTCTACTCAATTAAATTGTATTAATGAATATTCATGGACTATTCATTTTCAAAATTTACTGATTAAGCCGGAAACAGTTATCTTTAGTTTAAATACTGAATCTGCAGATTTATCGGAATTTAAATTTGATTCTTTGGACATTTTACTGATAATCAAAGACTGAATAGTTCTAGAGCTTCCGGTCCAGACAAGCTAACAAATGCGATAATAAAAAATAACCTTGAGGCCTGGGCTGAAGTTTTATTTTTAATATTTTCTGAAGTAATTAAGTCCAAGAAAATTTTGCTGTCATGGCAAAAGGCTATTGTAATCCCTATTTTTAAAAAGGATGATCGCCTAAATCTGGCCAAATATTGCCCCATTGCACTTTTAGACATGCCTGGAAAAACCTTTGCAAGGCTCATCATTCGTGATTTTATGAAATGGCTAACTGACAACACTTTAACAGATATCCATCAATCAGGATTTGTTCCTGGGATTGGCACTGCTCTAAATTTAATTATAATCTTGGCTATCAAAACTCAGGCCATACAAAATAAACAACCAATCTATGTCATGCTGATTGATTTTAAACAAGCGTTTGATTCTATATCTGGACAAGTTTTATGGAATAAACTACTGAATTTTAAATGCCCTTATTATATCTATTATCTAATTTTTCAATTTTATTCTAACACTAGTATTAAGATTAAACTCAGCACTGATGGCCTAATTTCAAACTCAATTCCTACTAATGCGGGCCTAAAACAGGGCTGCCTTTTTGCGTCTATACTTTTTAACTTTTATGTTAGTGATTTCTTTAGTGCTCTGAATAAGATCCATTCCTTTTGACCTCGACTAGGTACTTTTTATATCCCGTACTTACTATACGCCAATGACTTGGTCCTCCTTGATAGGACTCCAGACGGCCCACAGAGAAAGCTATCGGCTTTAATGTTATATGCAACTGAGAATAAATTAGAAATGAACACAAAAAAATTAAATATTCTCATTTTTCATCATCTCCGAGAAAAATCTGGCCGAACCTTCAACTGGATTTTAGCCGGAAACACATTGATCAAAACAAAGGTATATAAATAATTAGGTGTTAATATTAACTCGGATCCGTTAGACAAACCCTATAAAGAGAAACTCATTCCAAAAATGAGACTCTTAACCACTCAAGCTAAGTCCATACAAAGAAAATATGGAGCCTTCTCCTGGTTACCTGTGAGGATGTTTTACTTGCAGAAAGTAATGCCAATAATTACTTACGGTAGTCAGTCCCAAATTATGAAAAAAACACCTAATTGGGACTTCCTTGAAAGTATTTATTGGAAAACTATTCTATCGGTCCCGCAATCTACCCCAATTGCCCTTATTAGGCACAAATTCGGCCTGATCTCTTTAGAGGTGGTTGTATCCTGGGCAATGATTTCATTGTATAGAAAAATCCTACTCTCAACCTCTACCACGAGAAATCTTTTTCCTGTTTTAAAAAACATCATAGAAAAGAAAAATCCAACACCTTCCTCGAAATGGAAGATGAGTGCCTTGATATTTTAAATGAGGCAAATATTTCCTCTGGCTTACTTATGGACTTCCCTCATAAAGCTAAACTTAAACTGTATAATTATGATTGGATCTTAACATGTGAAAAATCACAAACCTATGCAGCATTTAAATATGGTGCATTTATACCAAAACCGCTCAATCACATACCTGATTATCTTAAAATATTTCCTGATAAGCAGTATGCGAACACTTTCTTGCACCTGAGACTAAATCTTCTATCTACTAAAATAAAAATTGCCTTGTATGCTAAGGCTAAGCAAATCAGTACGAATTGTAGATTCTGTAATATGGAGGATAAACCTGAAAGTATATATCATCTGATTACCGAATGCCCTAATCTCTCTGAAACAAGGAAATCTCACTTTTCTAAACATTTTAATGATAGACTACTTTTAACTAAAGAACAAATGTGGATCGAAATGTTTAAGAAATCTAAAACTTTGTTGATTATTGATTGCATCAAATTCATTTTATGTTTGAATTTAAATACCTAAAATCTATGTTGTCTTTTGATTACTCAAAAATCAAAACCAAATTGTTACCATTGCAATATTTCTATTTGTCTGACTCTAACGACAAGTTTATTCTTTTATCGATTATTGTATGTTTTCTATATATATTGTCAAATTCATTTTATGCTTGTTTTTTAAATACCTAAAATGTACGTTGTCAGCTGATCACTCAAAAAGAAAATTGAAACCAAATTGTTGCTATTGGACTAACCATATCTGTTGAATCTAACGACTTGTTTTAGCCTTTTATCGTTTTATGGTACGCTTTGTCTTTATAATGTAATTGATGATGTAATATGTTATTATTGAAAAAGTTGATTTATCAACTAAAACAATTTCATCAATAAAAAAAAAACAAAACTTGTCAGAATCATTGCTGTACTGCGGTTATGTCCTCAGATCATGTGCAAAGGCTTGAGTTCGTCCATGTATAGTTAATCTTTGGGGTGAGACTTGCTGCCTCTCATTATTCAGAAGGGTGTGAAACCAGTGGAAAAGTTGGTAAACTCCATGTAAGCGGCTAGGACTCATTGGGCTGCTTCAGGGCAGTCGGCATTGACTGTTCTCACTTGTTGCAAAGTGTCCTTTAACAATCTATTGGCCCTTTCTACCTGGCCATTTCCACGAGGGTGGTACAATGATACTCTACTGTGTATAATCCCATTTTTCTTAACAAACACGACAATGTGCCATAAAGTGACTACATGCCAGAGATAGTTGCTAGTTAATCAACATTGTCAAATAGGTTACCATGAACTGTTTTGGGAACTTACAACGCACTACCCAAAAAGTTGTTGATTTTATGTTTGCAGAAAGCGTGTTCTTGTTTTTTTGCTGTGTCATTTGTTTTACACCTGATGCGTAGTTTGTGAAGAAGTATCAATATAGTTATGGGTGTTAGCACAGCGGTGCACTTTTGCAAACATTGATGTCATTTGTTTTTTATTGTGTGTTGATCGTGAAAAATAATGTGCATTGTGAAAAATCTATAAAAAGGTAGGAAGCCGTATCTCAATATACATGAATAAATTATCTATCTGAAACTAACCCTGAACATATAGTTTTGCTTGACCGCAAAGTGAATTGGACACCGTTGTCTGAGACAATGATGCTTGGGAGCCTTCTCTTCAAAAGATGTCAGTTTCATTATGGTTGTTGTAGTGGTGATGGCATGGAGAAAAAGAGCTTTCATCCAATTGGATCTGTAAGCAATTAGCACCAGTGCAAACCGTTGTTAAGGAGGTGTGTAAATGAGAAGGCATAAGAAATCAAGGCATTTGTTTTCCCATGCAGAGCTGGTACATTCCATGGCTTTCATGGGTGGGTGTGCGTAATGAGAATTGTGTTCCCTTCCTGGTAGGCAGAACATCCTTTGAAGTGTTGTTACATATTGCTGCCCATGCCTGGCACCAGTATTTCTGACGTGGACACTGCTTGGACAGTGTGATGCCCAAGTGGTCTTCATGAGCCAAGTTTTTATTAGCGATTAAGGATCCATCAGATTATTAGCGATGCTATCTGCTTTTTGTGGTGTTTGAGTCTACTTTACAATAGGGCTGAATGCCTTGCGAAAGGTTTTTTTCTGAGTGCCATTCCCGTCTTGTGTAGAACTTGATTAGTTCAAGTTCGTCACAGTTGTTCATGTTTTCTTCCCAGTCGTGTCTGTTTTAGAGAAAAAGCTGTCTATGAACTTGTTTTGATATACCCTGACACCATAACAGAGCAGAGATGTTCCTTGCTGAGTGGTGAGGGTGCTTTAGTAATGGCATCAACCAGAGTGATTTTTGGTCAAATGTCTGCTGTGTAGATGGTATACGTCAGATATTGAACTTAGAGTTGTTCAAATGTGTTCTGGTTCCTTTCTAGTAATACCTCAACAAGTGGCTGAATGCATGTGTTTTTGTAGTTGCTGTTAACCAAGATTTTGGGCCTCATTACAGGGTTGCCGGAAAAACCACCAGTAGGCGGCAGGTTACCGGCAACCCATTAACACTGTTTCACCAACTGACTCCCCAGTGGCACCGGGACATTACGGCAGGTGGCGGAAACTGTAAATCCCCATTTCCATAGAGTCCTAAAGGACTCTATGGAAATGGGGTCACTGAAGCACTGGCCCCGCTGCAAACAGTGTCAGTGCTTCAGCGAGAGACTGTTAGGCAGAGTTTGTATGCAGTACCCTTTGGGACCACTACACACAACTAAGACTACAGGTGTAAGCAAAACCAACCTTTGGTATAAGTCTGTACTACACAGTTTTGTGGTAGTGCTGCTGAGCAGTCAGGCTTATCTCAAGAGGGAATGTGAGCTGTAAGGATGTTACACAGAGGTCTTTAATTACAAGTATTCAAATAGAATCTTATACTCAAGGTTTCTTGGTGAAACGCTTATTAATTTAGTTCACAGTCAGTTATAAAACATTCACTGGAAGGAGGCAATCTATATCACACAAAAACATACTTCAGTACTTCACAATATCAGGTTCTGAAGCATTTAAGCTACTTTTAAGGAGGAGCAAAATGGCATTCAGAGCATTTGAATTCGGAGCAAAAAGGCATAAGTGAATAAAACAGATATTACAGTTACTCTTAAACAGTGCAAATAGTTTGAGTTTGCCAAAGGAGCTGATTCAATACAATAGGTTAGGCCAAGATCAATGTGCTAAAGTCTTGTGTAGGGTAAAGCAGTTCTGGAAGTTAAACAGAAAAGTCTTTGCCAAAGTTCTCAGAAGTAGTTCGTAAAAGAAAGATTTATATGTTGGGTCACAAGCTGACTAGGCCTGCAAGTTGCCAAAGTTTCAAGCACTTTCGCAGTGAGACGTAAGTTCTCTCGGTCAGGTTTTCACAGTACCTTACAATGAAGAAAAAGATGCAGCTGAAGAAGTCTGCTTCTGGCATTTCCTGCAGATTTCGCTGTTCCTGAGCCTCAGTCATGCGGACAAGAAGGAGGACATCGGGGGACTCCTGCACTGCACTGGGACTGGTCAAAAAGCTGGCAAAGGCAAATCTTCGATTACGGTAGCTGTAGTCAAGCACAAAAACGGGTGTCCCTCTCCCTGGCTATTCGGTTTCCTGCAGCACTCTGAGGAAAATCCAACCAGCTCCGAGAATGGTATTCAGGCGGCTTGTGAGTTGATTGGTCCCACCAACTCAAAGGGAGAAGCCGTCCTTGAAGGGCTTCTCTGTCGAGATGAACTTGGCGATTCAGACCTGCATCAGAGCTTCACCGGGCAAACCAACGGTCCATGAGTTGCAGCAGCTATCCACTTCCAGCTCGTCTTCGGTTCTTTTGTTCCAGTGGTCGACTCTGCCTTCCAAGCCAAGAGACTCACCTTTTATCCAGTTTCCTCCCATTCATTCCAGCCTAGCTGCCACTCACCCAGCAGTGTAGCTGTCCTTGCCGGACAGTCAGCCAGCCAATCACACCAGAGTGCATTTGGGTCTCCTACGAGACCAAGCGGAGGGAGATTCGGGCACCTCCCTCACTCCCTGTCCACCCCAGACACTTGGGCGCCAGAGGCAGTCTTCAGTCCTGAAGCCCGCCAAAAGCGTAGGAGCAAAGGGACCAAACCTGGTTTGGCGCACAGAGACAAACTCTAGATGGACCTTTCCAATAAGAAATGGCAAAAAAAGAAGACCGGGACCTGTTTAAACAAAGGGGCCTCAGACGCCATCTTGAAAAACATGGCTCCCGTGATTTAACGATACCGGTGTTCACGGTCGTGAAAAATCATGGTAGTTCATAGTAAAACCCTGCCACTAGCCATTTCGAGAGGAAAGGGTAGCATTTGACTGCTAAATGAGTATCTAGACATAGGGGATACTAGGCAACCCCTCCAGCACTTATTGTAAAACAGGGTGTGCTAGGTCTAGGAATTTGAAAAGACCAGTAAAGTCAATTTCACTTTACTTTCTCTGGGAAACAGTAGTTTATCCCAGAGAAGGGATTCCCTGTGCCACTGCACTGAGGGTGCTGTTTTACACAAATAAAAAGATAATGCCTATGGAGTTTTTTAAACTCCATAATTAAAAAAGAAACAAACAGAAAACACATTGATTTGAAAAGTTCAAAGTCCCAAAGTTTAGCAAAAGAGCTGGAATTGGCACATTTTGAGAATTCTCCCTAACAGAGACATGCCGGTAGGGTCGGGTAGGGGTCTGAAAACCCAGCAAGTCAGGCCTGCCAGGGGATATGTGGCCCCTACCGGCATTCTCATAGTATGGCAGTCCGGAATGGGTGCTGGTACGTTGCTACCGGCACCCTTGTTTCCAGACCGCCATACTTGGAATGAGGGCCATTGTCTTGAAGGAAGATGTTGTTGGGGATGTCACAGAGAAAGTTTATAAGTCTCTGAAAGGACATTCACCTGTATTGACAATCTCCTTCTGCTGTGACAAACACACTGCAGCCTTTAGAATTCGGCTGTAGGTGGATCTGGTAGTATACACTTTAAAAATCGAGCTTCAAAAATATCTTGCCCCGCTCCACTCCGAAGGAGCAGCAGACCTGTATTGTTGAATCTCCAACACTCTCGGATTGTGTACAGCAGAGGTCTGCAGCCTGTGGCTCTCCAGGGCGCTCATTTTCGTTGAGCCATAGTGTAAATGCCTTGTATAAAGCTTTTATTCCTTCCATTAACATCACTCCTATTTTCATTAATTTGTATGCAAGAGAGGAGGTGCAGAATGCAACTTGTGTTTTTGCCACCTCCCTTCCTCTGTGCCGTACAAATGTCCCAGCATTTGCGCAAGCATGCCTTTTCATGCCAGCGCAACTGCTGGGGATCCCGTACGGAGTCTTCCGGCTTTATTCGCCACAGGCGCCCTCCATAGGAATCCATTGTAAACGCTTGCAATTCAATGTTGCCTACCATGCTTGCATAGCAGGCAGCATTTCCTCATTTGCTTGGCGGAGTGCAAATGTACAGGGCAAAAGGCGGTGTGCACGGACGTACATCGCCTTTTGCCCTACACATTTGCAATCTGCCAAGCAAATTAGCAAAATGTTGTGGCGGGAGCCACTTACATGTATGTCTACACATAATGGCTCCCCATCGCTAAATTGTGCCCTGGAGTAAATGAGCTTGCGGATGTTTTAGACTACAGCTCCCATTATCCCACACGATTAACTATGTTGGCTTGGGCTAATGGGAATTGAGAGCCAAAGGTTGCAGTCCCCTTATGTACAGTAATAATCTAACTGGGAAAAGTATTGGTACTGCGTCCAAGAGCGAAGTTTAACAGCTGGAGCTCTGAAATGACATGGCTGACCCTCTCCTTCACGTGCTTTCACTTGCACCAAAAGTGGCCTGCTGGGATGTGCATGGAGTATACCGGCAGCTTACGGTCTGGTGCATCAGAGATGGGCTGCCGTTATGCTAGGCCATGCACAATAAATGGTGTCTATGCGAGCAAAGGCCCCCAGGGCACATTCGTAGGTGAGCACAGGCTCAGACTGGCCCAGGGGGCAGTAGGGCAATGCCCGAACCAAAAACACAAAAAGCTAGTGTGGGCACTTTTTTTTTTCTCAAATTGGGCCACTTTTTTTGCTCATGTGTGCCAGTTTGATAAGTTACTACACCATGGGCATAGTAGTTTTGATCAGTGTTACTGAAAAAATATTATTTAAAATGCGCAATTTACATCACATTTCAAAAACCTCCCGCTTGGGTACTACTCAAACAGTTAGCCACAAAAGGAATAAATTGCCATTTGCAACTGTGGGACACTTTTTCTTTGGTGCCCGAGACAATTGCATGCCCCTGGGTGAGCAGCAGATTGGACATCTGAGTTGTGTGTGAGCTCAGTTTACACCCAGTGTACGTCTATTGTGACTCTGTCCAGCGGTGCTCCTCTCTGATTCAAAGCTTCAATGTTTTAGAAATAGCCATTAAACAAAATAAAATGTGGGGACAGAATCTGATCCTCTTGAACTTAAAACCTGGGCTCAGTCAGGGCGGGATGTGGAATTCTGCCCACAAGCCTAAAACAAAGGATATTTCCTGCGTGTGCTGGTTTGATCCCACAATTAAAAGCACATTGGCGGTTTTTCATTTTCATTCATTTAGCCGCTTGAGTTAAAAGGAACCCAAAGCTCCCTCTTGGTAATGGCTTTCCCTCCAGGGCATGTCATATTTTTAGGTCCTTGGAAAAGCAGGCGTGTTGGACTTGCTCCAGTTGTTAAGTTACGGTGGGGATATCTGTTTCAAGGACAGCTTGCATGGTTATTACTTGTAAATTGACATAAATCAAAAACAGATTGGGCTTCAAGCCACCCCCTGAAAACAAAACCCTGGATGTGTGTTTCCTTTCTGCCCCCACTCACTGCTTCAGATCCTCCTAATGCCGCAATAACTCAGGCGAGTCAAGATTACCACCGACAAAGAAGGATCTGGGGTGGTGTTACCTACGAGTTGCGGTCGCCCCCAAACCCCTGAAAAAACTGGGCATACTTGGCTGTAAACGTCCTTCGTGCACACGTACACGAATGCAACGGTAATGTCATGCAGCACATTGGGGTGCTGCCACGCATCTACATTTCTAATTGTTGTGGGTTGTTTGTTGCACACCAATCGACATTATGAATCTGCAGACATGCGCAAGTGCTTTCTGTGTTCACTTCATTTGACAGTAAATATCTGTTTGGATGGACAATGGTGGGAGGCAGATGTATATGTCACATAAAGCTTCTACCCCTCCCCGATCAAGAATCGCACAGGAGAGAAATGTTACTCATTAAGACATCCATACCGCCCTTATCGCAGGCAGGTACAACAAGACATAGAGACAATCTAAACTGAAGATGGCAAATACAACCTAGTTAACATTGCAGCAAGTAAGGGGCATGCATTAGACACGATGCAAATGTGCACTCCACACGAAGAACATGCAAACTAGGTGAAATATGCATTTGTGCATGGCAAATGTTAACATAGCAACCACAAGACATGAAGAAAATTAACATAATCAATGTATAAGCTGAATGCAAACAACATAGAAACCAGGGTGTAATGAGGCAGCCATCTTCTTTTAAATGGATGCTGCAGCATGCTTTTAAATAGGCCCAGGCCTCAAGACTTCAAAAGACCTCGAAACACTTAATCCACAGAAATACAGAGCTGTGCAGAGCTCAGGCGGCAGGTAGCAAATAAATCCAAGGTTATAGAGAGATAACGATGATGAAAATAGCAGAGCGAAGGCACGGGATAGGAGTTCCCCAGTAGCAAGCAGGATACTAACAACGTCATTAGAAAGATTATATGTAGTCAATGATCCTTTGTTTGCCAGGTGCACTAGAATCAAAAGCCAACAATCTTCATGAAGAATAACTCAAGCGTGTCCCTGTTGGAAGTAGAAAGCACGACACGCACGTTAGAATTAGCTAAAATCCCCAAAAGAGGATTAATTCCACTTCATACGTGGTCCCCAACACGTGATTTATAATTGAGAACACTGTCTATTCATTAGGAGCCAAGAGATAAGTACACCTGTGGTACTCCCTAAAAGCACACATGCAACACTAACTGCCATACAAAGAGATCGCCTGGGCCCTGGCCTAGGAATAAGGGATGGTAAATAACTTAATGAATATAAGACAGTCCATGGACCTCTCTCCCCCCACTACCAGTCTGGCACATATCTTGACGACCTGTCAAATGTCCAAGGTTGGTTAGCAAGAAGACAACCAATCAAATCCCTTAGTGTCATACCCCCAGCATATAGTATGCCAACCAATTGTTTTTCTTAGAAGTGATGCATTTTTATTTTTATCAATATCAGGGTGGTCTCAGGAGAAGCCATCAGATTTAGTTAACGCAATCAAATATCAAACTCATACACAAACTATATGTAGCCATGTCTCATAACCAATCCCCATTCCCCTTAGGTTTTGTAAAATTGTGATGATGTATGACGCCATATATGACGCGTCCAAGGTACTTAGGTTTTTGTTTTACATGTACTCGATGAGAGCCTCAAGATTCATATGCTTGCATGCTGTCCATGCTTTATTTGGATGATAATAAAAGCTGACCTTTGCTTTGCACTTTGTCTACTTACTCCTTGAGTTTCGTCTGGATTGATTTCAGTACCTCTGGCATACCACAGACTTTTAGGCCTACTGAACACATCGTAGCAGAGGATAGGGTTGGCTAAGTGGCTTCGGAGTTTCAGGAAAGTCCCTGCTGTGCCCTACGAGGACTGTGGAGGCGACCTGTGAAGAGCGAGCACAAATGCAGCAGAGAACGGTCGACAGGAGCCCCCATGAAGAGAGTCCTGTCCACTCCCCGTAGTCCGCTCCGTAGGGCATGGAGAGTAGCAGACTGATAAGGGAGAGCCAACGCCAAAGACCTTCACTAGACCTGTAAGTATGACATTGGCACAGAAAAATGGGGGGAGGGGATATTTTGCATATTGGGGAATTGTGACCAGATAAAGAGACTAAGAAATAAAAGATAACTTCTGGCAAGGGCCAGAAAAGACTACGTAGCAAACCTTGTTACGGGGTAATAATGAAGAGAGATGGATAACCTCCCCAGGAGATGGGAAGATAGCTGTAGCGTATTTGATTTTGTAGTGATTGCTGGTGCCAGCCTCATGTTGTACGATAGCTATGGCTTTGTAGAAGTGGATGTTCTGCTCTTTTGTGGAAGACGTAAAGTGGAGGTGTGGACTGAAGGGTGTGGTCCAGTGTGGTAGCAGCGAGGTGCAGCTGCTCAGAGTGTGAGTGGTGTTGTGGTGCCACTTAGAAGGCTAGAAGGGCAGAGAGGTGGGGCTGCTTGAGGGGAGAGTGGCATTTTGCGGTGCAGCTTGGAAGGATTGGATGACACAGGAGACGTCGTTTCAGACAGAGACGCAGAAAGTATTAAATTGATGAAAAAGTATTGTGGGGAAGGGATTTGAAAATGAGGAAAAAAGCGTGAACAACAAATAAAGTAAGGTTTGGTGAGTATTGGTAAGTTGTGTGTCTAAAAGCTTTAAAATGGGGGATATCCCAATAATCACTTTATGTAAAACATTACCCTGTTACAAGGACAAAATCCTTTGGTACCCCACAGAATGGGTTCAAGATATGGTGGGCAAAATGTTTATTCCCTGGACGCAAGAGGGTACTCACTTGAAGAGAGCACTGCAACACATGTGCACTTATTTACCTGCCACGTATAAGAACAGATTAAGTATATTAGAATTATGGAAAATGTATTCAGAGGGCATAGTAGAACAAGATGAAAGAATGGATGCTTAATCAGCATGACAAAGGGTGTATAACACCCACAGCTCCTCCTTCTCAGGCTGAAAAAGAAGAACAGTCTTTGACCACAGAGGGATTATACCCATTGCACGTATTAAAAGTAGCAGTGGGATATACTAACCCCCACAAATGTGCCTCCTGCTGATAGCAGCAAAGACACTGTAAGTGGAGAGAAAGTAAATAAACAAAGGCCAGTGTCTGCACATGTAGGATATGACATGTGCCACGAGTTACAAGCCAGGCTAACAGAAGCAGAGGAAGAGATTTAGAAAGAGAGAGGCAAGCAAAAAGATCATACAGAGACATCAATTGAACCAAATGAATGGGTCGGAGGAGAGATCATATTTAAGTTAGATGGAAAGGGCATCAATGACTCTAAGGAGAAAGCAAAGTAGGTTAGAGACAGGCAGGAGAAAGAAGAAGAGCAAAGAGTGGAAGAGGAGAGAGTGAGAATGCAGAAGGCAAGAGCGGAAGAAAGAGAAAAGGGGTGATGAAGAGAGAGAGAAGGAGAGAATACTAGAGAGGGAACGCAGACGAGAAAGAGAAAAGCAGGAAGAAAGGAAGAGAATGCAGGATGCGGGAAAGAAGTAGGGAGAGGCGTTGAAAGGAAGTTGATAAGATTATTATGGAGCAGACCATTTCAGACAGAGAAAGGAGGCGGGAAAGGAAGTTGATGCCATTATGCGCAGGCATACAGGGTTGGACAAGGAGGAAAAAGGCATTACACAAAGGAGAAGTTACAGTTTAGACAGGAACAAAAAGGAGGGTATAGGCGCAATAGAAAGGTGGCAAATGGGATGAGTGGAACGTTCTGTACCGATCCCCTTAGGAGATTAGATTTTGAGGAAAGGGAAGACGCAGAAAGTGATGACACGATGTTTGAGGACAAAGAAGACGAGAGAAGTGAAGGGGAAGCCGACGAAGCCATATCCACATGTACTCAGATAGGGAGAGTGGTAGCGTGGGCAGAAATGCAGGAACCAGCAATAAGGCCAGAACCCGTTGATTATCCACAGCGTCCGAAGGCACGCTCAGACAGCTTAGAAGAAAGGACACCGTATGTGGCTAGATTGAGAAGTCTACCCAGAGAGAAGAGAGTTAGCATGATGGAGGTGGTGACAAAGCCAAGAGGCGCAGCTGCTCTGTGACTGGGCACAAGGCCGGGCACAATTACCCCTGTTAGAGAAGGGGAGAGGATTAGCACAGTACATATCAGAGCCACAGACAGACAAAAATAACCTGATTAATAAACTAGCATCACTCACCGCGGGGGCGAGGAAGTGGATTTATGAATTGGTGAGAATGACAGCAGGGATAACTCTAGCAGGAGGTGACATACATAGCTTGTTCTCTGCTATAGTGGGCAAGCTGTCATGGCCACAGGCCCCAGAACACAAAAACCACACCATCTAGTGATGGGGGCAGTGGGTCACTTGACTCACTTATGTCCCTTTGGGACCTATAAACACAGGGGCCCTGGCTGGACTCAGTCCTGTCGCCTTTGGCGCCAGGCTCATATAGAGATGTGAGCAGGAACACTTTATTTCAGTGCAGAAGTGATTTTACTTTATTTAATTGCAGGAGTGCTTTTATTTTACAAGAACTTTCCAAGAGCTGAAAGGCTTTATTCCAGAGAACATCCTCATGTGCTGACTCATCGGGTGTGGCAGGGTGTGGCAGGCAGGCTGAACCTGGCGGGCGTGGCTTCAGAAGCTCAGCTATATTAGCTGCTCCATCCTTAAAGCCGGTGCTTCGCGTTACTGTGCACTCACGTTCAACGTGACGCTCATCGCCGCTTGGACCAGTTTACTTACCTTTGGAAACCAGGCATTCTCCTGCATACTCACCTCCAGGAAACCGGTGCTTCATCTCTTCATGTGCAGACTCATCTCCTGACATCCAGTGATCTTGATCCCAACACCGCTTACTTAATGTCTTATTCTCGTCCTTCTTCCCAGGGATGTTGCTGGAGAAAGGTAGCGAAGGTCCAGGAAGACTTCGGATGGATGGTGGAGCTGGAAGCTAGCAGGTAAGGATGTTCTTCTTCTTCTCTCGCCCGTGCAGGCCAAGATGCTGAGCAGGACCCGGTGAACGTCAAGCTGCAAGAGCAGAATAATGTGAAGCGCGTGCCTCGGGTCGGACGTGGTTTAAATACCCAGCAGTTATCCCAGATACCTTCGGGGTGTGCCCCGTCCTAGATGCTAGACTGCTTGTTGCAGTTCCCCATTGATCCTAGTGGGGGCAGCCATGTTAGTCCATTGCCCATTGGAATCCACACCTGCCATGTGAGTCTGATGCCAACAGCGCCAGGACGGACTCCAGGGCACCCGAGAGGGGACGAATTGGGCCCTTCAGGCCTTGTTAAAATACTTTGGCGCGGGCCAGGAAGCCCGAGTTCCTTGGCCTTGGGCTAAGGTCGTGACAGTATTTATAACAACCAACTTGCTCAATTGGCTTAGAATGAAGCATCCAAACAAATTTTGAGGCAGAACTCTGTGCCAGTGTGAATACCATAATTTAAATTTTTTCAATGTTAATACGCAGGCCATTTATGACAGCATATTTGCCAGGAGCATCTATAAACAGTTGGAGCCCTTTCGGGTATGGTCCAGGAGTAGCAGATCATCTGTGTATCCCAGCCATCCCATTTTTAGAGACCCAACTTTAACTGGAAAGACTGCCTGTATGTTGTCAACTAGATCAGCAAGGTATACGTTAAAGAAAACTGGGGTCAATATACAACCCTGCTTAACCCCCCTATTTGTAGGTATCCATTCTGACACTCTACCCTGCAAGTCTACTCAGACTCTCACACCACGGTCGGACTGGGACAAGAAATAGGCCCGGCCACCCAAAAAAAAGTGGCCCACCCCTTGCCTCACGACCCTTGACCTCTGATGACATCACCGAAAGTGATGTCATTTGACCCCACCCCAAAGTGACATCCCGGGAAGCGATGAAACACAACCTTTCACCCTTTGACAAAACAGGACGTGGCATCAAATAGCATTGTCCCTAAGTACACTAAATTACTGTGAATCCAAGCAGACGTCTAAGGCCAAAATGATCATATGTTATTGTTTGTTTGTTTATTATTTATAGGGTGCCCTAGAACCTTAGGTAGCTCAGGCGCACAACATGACAAGATTACTTATAGCTTAGTTACATTTGCATCGATAAGTATATACAGGTGCATGTAAACTTACAGTTTACATAGTTAAAGGTATATACATGTGCATGGGTAGTTACAGTAGTGATTATACTTTACATAGTTACAGATAGGTACATGTACATGGGTAGTATGCATTAGTGCATACTTGCTGTCTGAAAAGAAGAGGAGTGCGCGAGCATATGTGGCTATGGTTTATTGGTCATTGTGCCGTAGATTATTGTATAGCACTTACGCTTAAGCTCATTTTTATGGAACGAATATGCATACAATATCACCCAACCTGTTTTGGTACTCATTTATCGACCTAAGATGAAAGGCTTTTTCAGACCTTCCAGGATTTTGCGGCATGAAATGGCAAATTTTGCAGCATGAAAAGGCAAATTCTGCGGCACAAACCTTTATTTATTGCAGCATTTCTGCGGGGCATTTTGTATTAACTGGAGGGTGTAAGATTGCCACAATGCAGGAAATAGGCAGAGTGCAAGGCTACAAGAGAGCCAAGGTATCATTATTATGTATCTTTTGTATTAATTTAATAGGAAGAGTCCCAGATGTCTCTGGCCTGGCAGACAGTGTTTGATTTGGCTCGATTTCTGGTTTAATGTTAATGCCTATTTAATAGTATTAACTAAATTGATCGTTATCAATTGTAATCCTGAAAATATTCCCCTTCTAAGTTCTCCAATCCCCCAAACACCCACACACCTCTCTCACCAACACACATCTCACCAACTCTCCATCACAACTTACATTCCTTAACCTCTCAATCTGTCATACAAATACTCACGTGCTATGTCACACTGTCAAGTCACAATTTGCACTGCCCAGCCCCTGCCACACTCCAAATCATACTCCCAACTCACACCTTACACTCTAGAATTCCTCCCGCAATATACAGTTCTTCATTCTTTTGTGCTGCTTCTGCATCTTGCATCCTTTCTCCCATTCTATCGCACTCTTCCCTCATCCTTTTCCCCAATCTGCAGCTCACTGCCTCTTTCTGGCCAATCACTTCCTCTCTGCTTTCTGGCTCAATGACCACACACTCCGTCTACTTTCTGTACCTCTGCTCGCTCTCAGATTTCTGGCCCACCGCATCACTGCTTCCTCTGCTCTCTTGTGCAGCGCTTCCTCCTCTGACCCACTGCTCTCCCTCGGCTTTCTTGCCTATCACTTCACATCTCACCCACCACTCTCCCTCTCTCTCATAGTATAATCATTTTTTATTTTTTTTAATGTAGATTTTGACCCAGTTCCTCAAATAATGGGGCATTTAAAAAAGGAACGGAGGATATGCTATTTTTAGACAACCCATTTTTGGAAATGAGCAGGTCACCTTATTCTCAAAAATTTAAATGACATTGCCTGTCATAATTGTTAATAAGGAATTGACATATCTAATTTTTAAATCCAAAGGCCTTATATTCAACGCTTCCATTAAATATTGGGATCACATTGGGCAATACCAGGAAGAAATAATGCCCTTTCAATGTAAGGGCTCTTAGGATAAAATTTCTCTATTGCCTTTTGGCCATTTAATGTATACATATGATATTTGCAGTGCTAAGGTAGCCTTAATGCATGATGATGGATTATGGTACATCCTGTCAATATAGGTGATGGAAGAGTGGGTACAAGTATCAGATATGAAATTCAGTGTCTCCAATTTAAAATTATTTCAGTTTTGTGAGGTATACTCTCATCTAATTCCTTTAAGCACATAAATAAATCTGGGATTTAGTTTAAGCAGATTGAAGAATCTTCCTCCCACTCTGATAGGTAGCACACATTTCATTATGTTGGGCCCATTGCCACACTGACAGATTTCATAGTTCAGCCACTTCTTCAGGTATTTAGACTGATGCAAATATAGATGTCAGTGGCAGCCATGGCACTGCTATTGCATCGTAAATCCTGGTTGGATAACATTTGGCAGTGAGGATTTTAATTGTAGTTCAACTATCGAGGATAGTAAAATGATTGTTTTGATCTCAACCTTTTTACTTTACTTTACTTTACTTTAATGAATTTATTATGCGCAGCCATGGACCATGGGGCTTGAGGGCACAATCAGACAAAACAACGAGCAACAATTAGGAGCTGTAGAAATATACGGATAAAACATTCTGTGCCTCCTTAACCACCTCTTGCTTTCTGAGTTGTTGAGAGGCATGGCAACCAAGCAGACTGTTGTCACGGGTAATATATAGCCCAAGTCATATGGGTTCATCTCTGATGATTTGTGGTAGTGGTTGATATCACTTTTAATAAGAGCATTATAAAAGTAGAGTAAAACATGTACAATGGGAAGTGACTAAGCCGACACATTAAAGGGAACCATCAGTAGCAAAACCAAACCCGCCTTGGGTGATTGCATTTAGGTTGCCCGCGGGAGCCTGCATTTGCAAGAAAGGCAACAGCGTTTTCATGACAGCGAGGAACAGCCTAATCCATGCTTGAAATATACCCCTGCTTCGAGAAGATGGTGGTGATCATGTGAATGGAGGATAGCACAGGTGCAACGTGCCAGAGAGCAACAGAGGTTCGAATCCCCGATCCTTGCTTAGAAACCAAATTCAGGTATAGTATTAGGCGCCTTTAAAAAAACAATTAAATAAACACAAAATACAATTCTACACATTGACGAACTGAGCAAAGTGAATTGGTGCTGTGGTGAGCTGAACATACACCCTTTGAGTGCTTTCCCTATAGTGCAATCGTTTGTGAACCTATTGTTGTGATGTCATTAGCAACGGCTCTTATTCATACAGGGTATTATCGTCTGTTCATGTAAAATTCGAACATGAGATATTAGCCCATCACAGCCACACCTAGACGCAATTCAGATTGTTGTGTTGTGTTGCTATATACAAATGTTCAAACTCGCACCCACACACGTTAGTGTATGAATGTGGTATGTCACCCTTTGTTTTCGTAGATCTGGGGACAGTGTTTGCAAGCCATTGTCATATTCGTGCTGCTTCACGATATTGCAGCATCAGCGCGAGCCGTATCATGTTGATTTGTTTTAAAAAAATCTCCCTGGCAATCTGACCCTGTCCCACCCGCTAGAAGGTAGACCCACTGGCGTAACAGAGGCGCCCGCAGCCCCCGTTTTGCCGGGGCCCAGCCAGCACTTGTTCCGGGAGGGGGCCCCACTTAAAGAAAACAAATTAAGATTTTTTTTTCTCAAAACAAAAAAAAAGCTTCTTTTTGAATTCACACTGCATTCATAAAGAAATTATTTCTGCAACAGATATCACTTCTTTATGAAGGCAGAGTCACTACAAAAAGAAACTTTCTTTTTGAAGTCAGAGGCTCCTCCCACCCCATGACATGGAAGACCCTAGCCTGGAGGCCTCCATGTCATGGGGTGGCTCGCCCAGCCCTATGACTTCAAAAATAAATAGTTTATTTTTGAAGTCTCTCTGCCTTCATAAAGAAATTATTTCCGTTATGGTTCCGTCCTTAACTGAATAATTTCTTAATGAAGTTAGAGTGACTTCAAAAAGAAACAATGAGGCTCATTCTGACCATGCCAGTCCGGAAACAACAGTGCCGGTAAGCTTACCGTCACCGTTATTTCCGGAACTGCATATTAAAGGTCTACCTGCTGGGCGCCACCGTACCCGACAGGTACGGGCACAGTGGCCACGGTCAGCAGCCCCGTTAACAACAGTGCCGGTGCTTCCGTGTCCGCAATGAGGATTATCGAAATTACCGGCCCGTGACTTTCCGGCCAACGGACTTGGAATAGCCCGGTGGCACTGGGAAGTCAGGCGCCAGTCATTTTTTTACGGGTCCAGCGGCAACCCACCGGTAGCACCGGCACAGTTACCGCCAGACCCGTAATGAGCCCCAATTTCTTTTTTAAGTAATAGGGCTCCCCCAACCCCATGATGTGTGCGTTTGTGAGTGTATGTTGAAAGGGTGCACACAAATGTATGGGTCGCAAGGTGTGCATGTGTGCCTGTACGGTGAAAGGGTTCACACTTTAATCTATGGGTGGCTGCCTGGGTGTGCCTATATAGCGAAAGGGTGCACACTTAAATGTATAGGTGGCTGCCTGTGTGAGTGTATGGTGAAAGGGTGCACATTTAAATGTATGGGTGGGTGCCTGGGTGGGTGCCTATATGGTGAAAGGGTGCACACTTAAATGTATGGGTGGCTGCCGGGGTGTGCTTGTATGGTGAAAGAGTGCACACTTAAATGTATGGATGGCTGGGTGTGTATATGGTGAATGGTGTGTGTGTGCTTGTGTACAGGGGCACAACAAAACCTACATTTTGGGTGGCTAACCCTTCAAATGTTGGTAGAGGCGCTAACTTCATGGGCGTTGGGGAGGGGCAAACTTATTTGTGTGGGGGCATCTAACTTCTTTACGCATTTTAATGAGATTATTCTAGTGCAGCTTCAATGTTACAAACAGTTAACTCTCTCCTTTAAGTCTCCTACTCCCTCTCTACCCTTCCAATCACTCCACTGGCATGCAAATACTAGACCCACATCGCAATTTCAATTGCCTAAAAAATGTGGCATTTGAATGCAGGTACTAACGGTGAAATGCTCACTGTACTCAGAGAGGCTCAGCTCCACCTCACTGATGAGGCCCAACAAGGCTGAAACACGTGTATGGGGTTGCTGTTGGTACTCTTGTTCAGAGAGGAATTTCCATAGCATTTCGGTGCTGGACTGCCCATGTGGGCGGGACAAAGACTGATATGGAAATGGATATTTCCCATCTGTGAAAGGTAGAGTGAGCAAAAAGGGTGTGCTGCAAACTCTCATCTCTGAACAGGTTATCATGCCATGTTCTTTCTGGAGAGGAGCGCCTGCTACCTTTTTTGAAATATTTGCAAGTAACTTGGGGTTGGTCACCCTAAGTTGCCTGAGGGCAACCAGACGTGGACTCCCTGCTCACTGTGCTCAGAGAGGCTCAGCTACATCTCACTGATGAGGCCCAACAAGGCTGAAACACGTGTATGGGGTTGCTGTTGGTACTCTTGTTCAGAGAGGAATTGCCATAACATTTTGGTGCTGGACTGCCCATGTGGGCGGGACAAAGACTGATATACAAATGGGTATTTCCCATCTGTGAAAGGTACAGTGAGCAAAAAGTGTGTGCTGCAAACTCTCATCTCAGAACAGGTTATCATGCCATGTTCTTTCTGGAGAGGAGCGCCTGCTACCTTTTTTGAAATATTTGCAAGTAACCGGTCGGTCACCCTAAGTTGCCTGGAGGCAACCAGACGTGGACTCCCTGCTCACTGTGCTCAGAGAGGCTCAGCTCCACCTCACTGATGAGGCCCAACAAGGCTGAAACACGTGTATGAGGTTGCTACTGGTACTCTTGTTCAGAGAGGAATTGCCATAGCATTTCGGTGCTGGACTGCCCATGTGGGCGGGACAAAGACTGATATGCAAATGTATATTTCCCATCTGTGAAAGGTACAGTGAGCAAAAAACGTGTGCTGCAAACTCTCATCTCAGAACAGGTTATCATGCCATGTTCTTTCTGGAGAGAAGCGTCTGCTACCTTTTTTGAACTAACAGTGAAATGCTTTACGTTGGTAATTTCTGGGCCCTTATTAACAGCAAAACCCAGGTGCCGTTTAACATCTGTGTCCTGTTCTGTCCGGCAACTGCTCTAAAGGTCAGTCAGGTCGAGTCAACATAGCTAAAAAATTTCAGAGTGGGGAGTGCTGAAGCCCAGTCAACTCATTGGTGTTGCGCGACATCTTGTGTTTAATTCCTTGATTACCCCTAGACCTATTCTTCCTCGTCCCAGTACTTATGTATGAGGCAGTACTTGTGTATGAGGCACTGTGCCTCATACACAAGTACTGGGATGAGGTAGAGGTACATGGAGGAAATGCCTGACTTAGCTACCTGTAATCTTCAATTCTCCTAGTCCCACTCTTCCTCATCCAAGTATTTACTTATGAAGCAAGGAGCCTCATACTTAAGCTCTGGGACAAGGAAGAGGGACATGGAGGTAATTCTTGGCCAAATCTTGGCTGATTTTGGAGGTTGGGGTAGGGGGTGGGTGGGAGAGGAGATGTTTGTTGGGGGCAGGATTGTGCGATAAATCATAATGGTTGTCCATGCCCAGGCTAAGCAGGCATGATATGTGGTATTAGTGGCTAAAGAAGCATTATGGTGCAGCCAGTATAGTCATTCCTCAGTCTAGTCATTCTTTTAACTGGGAATTTCTAATAAAGCAGTCCTGCTAAATGCAATTACCTGGCTAGATTGTCATTTGGGTGCTGCCAGTCTAGCCATTTCTTACTGCGGCATTGTATATTTTTCTGGGCATATGTGATAAAATGATATGATATAAGTCATTTGTAATGCGCCTGTACACAAGTGTTTCTCTGTGCGACAAGACAAGGGAGGGAAGATAGAGGGAGGACAAAACAAACAATCTCACTAGGCCTTGTGTCATTGCGAGAACAAGAAGTTCAATGGGAAAGAGAGGGGGGAAGTGCAAGGGAGACAGGAGGGGAAAACAGGGCTGTAATGCTCAGCCAGGGCAGCACCGAAATAGGTAGTGCAAGTAGAACAAGGGGCTGCCGGATTACAGTTACAGCCCCTAATTGCATGGTAGGCACAAGACAGTGCAAGGGTGACTGATAAAGAAAGAGCCTGGACTCAGAGAGACGCTGAGGGCATCCAAGCAACCGGTCGGCACAGCAGACAGGTAGATCTGCAGGGGAGGGAGAAAGAAAAAGCAGAGGAGAAAAGGTTTTGAGCTGCTTTCGAAACTTCAGATGGTCTGGCTCAAGTTTGAAGGGGCAGGGTGGCCATTCCAGAGGGAGGCACCAGCAGAGGAGAGAGATCTACCCCTCACTCTCTGCCTGTAGAAGCGTCTAACCCTTAAAGAGTTGGAGATCGCTTAGCGAAGGGCTCGAGAATGAAGGTATTATTGAAGAGAGCGTTAGATGTAATGCGGGCCCCGACCCCAGAAACCCTTGTGGACAATGCAAAGGGTCTTCAACTTGATCCTTACAGCCACTGGGAGCCAGAGAAGAGATTTCAGGACTGGAGAGATACGATCCCTGGGCTTGAGGCCAAGGATAAGTCTTGCAGTCCTGTTCTGGATTAGTTGCAGATGACGGAGAGTAGATGAAGGCAGATTGAGAAAGAGGCTGTTGCAGTGGTGCAGCCTACAGAGGACCAGGGCTCTGGAGACAGTGAGCTTCTGGTGGAAAGTGAGAAAGGGAAGAGTCGCTTTGAGGAGGAGCAGCTGGTAGTGGAACTTCGCGACATCCGAGATGTGAGGAGAGAGAGTGGCATTGAAGATGACACCAAGGTTTTTTGCCTTGCAGGAAAGGGAAGGAAGAGGGCCCAAGGCGGACGGCCAGAGTGAGGGAGGGAAAGCAGGTGCCGGGGTCCCAATGAGAAGGATCTCTGTCTTACTGGTATTAAGGCAAAGATCGTTGGAGGCGCACCAATCCTGAATCACGGAGAGACAGTCAGGAATGAGGAGAGAGGCGAGGAGGCTCAGGGGAGCCTGACGGAAAGTTGAGTCATAAATATAACACTGAAAGTTAGAGAAGAAGGTAGAGATCGGGTGGGCCAAAGGGGCCAAGAAGAGGTTGAAAAACCAGGGTGAGAATATAGAACCCTGGGGAACGCCACAGGTAGAGAGAGGTGGCAGAGAGAATGGGCCGAGGTTGGACCTGGCAGGGCGGGGTGGTCAAAGAAGAAGGAGGTCAGTCACTCCAGGGCCTGATCCATGATGTCCAGGTTCTCACAGAGTCGATTGATCAGGATGGCGTGGGTGACCGTGTCAAAAGCAGAGGAAAGAAGGAGGGTGAGGACAGAAGTAATGCTGGAATCAAGGTTAGAGAGCAGATCTTCACAGGTGTTCAGGAGAGCAGTTTCCATGCCTCTGGCAGCTCTGAAGCCAGACTGATGGTCATGGAGACAACCAACATATTCAGTGTGGAGAGTAAGCTTGGAGATGGCAAGCTTTTCCAAGAGTTTGCCCAAGAAAGGGGTGATTGAGATTGGGCAATAGTGTGCCGGGCAGGTAGGATCAGCAGGCGGCTTTGTGAGGAGTGGGTGCACAAGGGAGTGCTCAAGGGGAGAGGGGAACATTCCAGCGGCTAAAGAGTGATTACAGAAATTGGCCAAGGCTGGAGTGAGGGTGTCCATATGGTCCTTGATGGTTCTGGAGGAGCAGGGGAGCACCTGTTTGGACAACACTTTTATAGATCAGACTTGTCTAGAAACCTTGTCATGTGTTGTCTGAGAGAAAAAGGAAAAAGGAGGAGGAGAGGTAGAGATGGCCAAAGGGGGCCGAGAGAGGAAGAAGGAGAGGAGGAGGAGCTAAAGGACAGGATGTCCTGAGATTAAGCAGAGAAGTGAGAGGCTGGAGCCGTACAGAGGGCCTTGGAGGGAACAGGAGAGGTAGAGACTGCAACAGGATTGACCAGTTCCTTGCAGATTTTAAAGAGTTTGGCCGTGTTGTTAGAGGCTGCAGAGACGCAGGTTTTAATGTGTGCTCTCTTCTTGATGAGTGTTATTGCGTTGACTGGCATTTTGGTGCAACCAGTCTAGGTATGTCTAAATTTGGTCTATCATGCTTTACTGTAATGTTATTACGTGTCTACACTGGTCTACATTGTGCAGCCAGTTGGACATGTTTTCATTGTGGCATGGCATTTTTAATAGCAAAGCATTAATGTTCCTGTGCACTGTTGGTGACTTGCATGTATTGGATTGGTGTTACCCTACAAAACAATTGCAAATATTGTGGCTTTATAGCCAATTTTTCCCAGAAAGTGTGCTCTATATTGCATCAAAACACATATCTATATCTTTCTCCTAGTGCAGTGTGAGGCATACCCTTTCAGCAGCACATTCGTGTATATTGCGCTAGTGTGACAATCTAGGCCGGCCCACAGTGTGTCACGACACGTGATTTGTTGCCGAGTTGGGGGGCCCCCTCAGCATGGCTCGCAGGGGGGCCCCCACATTTTGTGTTACGCCACTGGGTATACCCATTCTAGTGCTGGGGTAATCTGGCTTTGTAAGGGCAAACATTTTTATCCAACACTTGCTGGCTCAGATGTTGACTGGGTAACGGTCTAGATGTTCTAAAACTACAATGTCAAAACCATGTAGAATTAGTCATGTCAGAAAAAAAGGAATTTGAAGGGATCCTTCTATTCAAATAAAATTCCAGGGTATGCATTTTCTCATGGAGTGAGATATTTAAGACATATACATATATTTCAGTATGCAATTACACTCTAACCATCACATGACTCCTTTTCATTAGCACTGGCATAATACACAAAAAGCCCAATGTAATCATCTGCTTCATCTTACCTACCCAGACCTATTCCTTTTTTGAAAGCCTGGCTTGCAAGTTGGTCACCTCTCCCACCTCTACCCTGACCATTGCTGTCCTCTACTGGTCTCCAGGCGCTGCCTCTCTATTCCTCGCTGAATGGGCTGACTTCTGCTCTTCTTTACTTTCTTCCACTTCAAACCTTCTCCTCCTGGATGATTTCCACATTCAACTGGACTCCACTGGCTCTGCAACCACTCTATTCAATGACCTCTGCTGCTCGCTTTCCCTCTCCATTTTCCCTTCTGGGCCAACCCACAGAGCTGGACATACTCTGGATTGCCTCATACACTCGGACCTCACTCTCTCCCCCCCGTTAGTCACCCATCCCTCCTGGTCTGACTACTCTCTGCTCACATCTGGCTCCCATTGGCCCTCTGACTGATCTCCCCCCCGCAAAAGTCGCAACAACTCGTTCACCAACACCCACCCGATGAAGCGAGTGGCTGCGGCTGCCTTCACCACCACCTTCACCCCCCCATCAGCCCCCACCTCTGACTCTACCTCCGACTCTGCCCTCAGCAACCTCCAGCTTTCCATCACCAACACCCTTGACATTCTTTCCCCAGTCATGAGGATCCGTCTAAAACCTACCTCAAAGCGTAACACTTGGTATGACACCGAACTTGCAGCCCTGAAAAGAAAGCTAACCTCAAGCTCATCCTCTGTCAAACTGGCCTGCCGCCTACTCCTAAGGTAATTCAGACTTGCCATCTATGCAAAGAAAAGAGCCCACATTCAGGTACGGGTCTCCGGCGCATCCAATAACTTGGCTGAACTTTTCAAAATCTGCAGGGAACTAGCCAACTCCTCTGCAGTCTCCTACTCTCCTTCTCCTTCTCCTTCCCAGGCCCTCTTCAATGCACTGGCCTCACACTTTGCCAACAAAACTCAGGACATTCTGAACTCCCCTTCTACACTCCCCCACAACCCATCCCACAAACCCTCAACACCTCTACCCCTCCCCCGCCTTCCACCTTTTCCTCCTTCTCTCTTGTCACACCTGAGGAAGTTACTAGAGGTGTCCGCTCCATGAAGGTCTCTTCTAAACAGGTCTTCACTTGCTCATCCAGGACCACCAAGGATAGCATTGGCTTTCTTGCCCCCTGCTCTCGCTGATTTCTGCAATCACTCTTTTATCGCTGGATCTTCCTCTTAACCACTCACTTTGCGCCCACTCATGAAAAAACCTTCCTCTGACCCTACCTGCCATGCTAGCTATCACCCTATCTCCACCCCCCCTTCCTGGGGAAGCTTCTTGAGAAGCTGGACTTGCCCCAACTTAACTCTCACACTGAACTTGTTGGTAGCCTCCAAAACCATCAATCTGGATTCCTAGCATCCAGAGGCAATGAAATTGCTCTTCTGAACACCCATGAAGCTCTGCTCTCATCTCTGGACTCCACCTCCCCAGCTGTCCTTATCCTTCTTGATCCCTCCTCTGCATTTGACACAGTTAACAATTCCATCCTCATACAAAGGCTCCACGATACTCTTGGTATCTCAGAACGGGTACTGGATTGGCATCCTCTTTCCTCACTAACCGCTCTTCCCAAGTAATCCTGGGCCCCTTCTCCTCTCCTACTTCCATCTCTACCTGTGGCGTCCCCCAGGGCTCTATTCTCTCCCTCTGGCTCTTTAACATCTACCTTGGTCTCCTTGCACACCTCATCTCCTCCTTCTCCTCCAACTTCCAGTGTTACGCAAATGACACATAGCTCTTCTTCAGACTCCCTGCTGACCCACTTGCACCCTCCATCATCCCTAACTGCCTATCTGCCATCCAGTCCTGGTGCGCCTCCAATGATCTCTGCCTCAACGCTTGTAAAACTGATATCCTTCCCATCAGGACCACTGCTCCCTCCTTCTTCCCCTCACTCTGGCATTCCTCCTTGGGCTCTCCCCCTGCTCCTTCAACTGAAGCCAGAAACGTTGGAGTGATCTTCAACTCCTCTCTCTCCTTCCTCCCTCACACTCAGAACATTGCCAAGAAGTCCAACTATCAGCTCTTCCTTCTCAAGGGAATTCTACCTTTTCTCACTTTCCCTCAGAGGCTTGATGTGACTCAAGCCCTAGTTCTCTCTAGACTTGACTACTGTAATAGCCTCCTCCTGAATCTTCCTTCTTCCACTCTGAAACCCCTTCAGCTTATCCAGAATAGGGCAGCGAGACATATCCTTGGCCTTAAGCCCAGGGACCCCATCTCCCCTGCACTAAAAAGTCTCCACTGGCTCCCGGTTGCTGAACGGTTTAAATTCAAACCCCTCTGCATCATCCACAAGGCTTTCTGTGCCTGGGGATCACGCTATCTTCAACTTTATCTCACTAAATATTCTCCCTCTAGACCACTTGACTCCTCTGGCACCAACTCTTTGTGTGTAATTCATTTTGCTAAAAAAAAGAGGGGAGGGGGTTGCTTACTTTCCTCTAAGGGCTCCCTCCTTTGGAATAGCCTCCTCCTCCCCTGTACCTTGAGTAAGATCTTCTCAAATTCTGGAAGCTCCTAAAGACTTTCCTCTTTTCCTCCTCCTTCCCTCCTTCTCTCCTCTGCTAATCCCACAGTTGCTGTATCAGTGTCCTTTGCCTTTATGCATCTTCACGGCCTTGACCTCCCACACCAATTCGTCCCAGCTCCTGTCTATCCACAGCACTTTGCATCTGCACACCCTCCGCTCTGGAGATTCGCACTTCCACCTCCCGCGGACCAGGCCGTGTAGCACTCAACATTCCTAGCACTTCGTCCATGGCTCACCCATGAGCGTGGTCTCCCCAGCACTTACTCTTAATTTTGTGTTGTAATGTATTTTCCACCCTCCCTCCCTGCCCTGTGGGCGCTTTGAAACAGTATATTTTTATTGTATAAGCGCCTAACAAGCAAACAATAAATACATGAATAAATAGCATTTCCAACATATGATATAAACCCTTGGTTTATGTTTTATGTACTTTATTTTAAAATAGGAACTCCTACTGCAGTAAACAACTCCCAGAATTATTTCTTGAAACACTTCTCTCCAAGGCCTGTTACTACTAATTACCTCAGAGAGTTCAAATGAGATGCGCAATCTATTTGCTTATTACAATTTATGTGAAATGGAAAAACGCATGAAAATAGGCACAGCTATAATTGCATTGAAAAATACCTTTGGCGGTTTGTTGGAAAATGAACATAAATGTGTGTAAAAGTTTAATAAAACTGAAAACACAAACAAATATAAATTGGACAGCTATAATTCTGGCTATGGCAGTTTGCCTCAGAAAATGACACGTTCTAGTCAAATGCCAAACAGACAAACTATAAATGTGAAATTGAAGCCAGGCTTCTAGCAACTTATTAGCTCACTCTAACTACATGCAAAGCAGCACTTTAGCTCCTTATTTTGCATAATCATGTCTGCATTGACACTTTCGAGAGATTATTGTTGCAAATGGGGCATAGGCATAGATTTTTTTTTAAAGAATACTTACTGTTTTAGTCATATTTTATTTTATGTTTACAATCGGGGTATTGTATAATATGCATTGCGTAATGAACCTTTTATTTTATAGTGAGAACAGAAAATGAAATTGCTTTGATTCGACCCAGAAGCAGATGTAAGCATTTTATACATTCTAACATTGCACCGAGAGCGGCTTCCTAAGCCGCTTCATTTTACTTCGCCCATTCACACAGGTCTGGTGCATCTGTTCTAGTCTTGAAATATCGCACACGCGCACTTCCTACTGTGTGTGTTGCCTTGAAAGCTCGTGGAGTGGTTTGTGGAAGCTGGTGGTTTCCCTTGATTTGCCTCTTTGGTACATGTGTAGCATGTTGCCCCTCACTTGATACTAATAAAATACTGTGCTTTTAAAATTTGCCACCAAGGCACTGTCTGTGATATGTACCTGGAACTTTAATGCTAGCAGCTCGTGTACATTTCATGAACCTTTCTCCACATATATGTGTGCATTCGCTGTTGATCGCTTCTAATTGCAATTTGTTATTGCAGCTTCTACTGCTGCTCTGTTATTTTTAAACCCCCGAGTGCGTCCCCTATATACAGAATTCTGTTGCGTCCCAGGTAGGTTCATGCTTTGTAAATTCCAAACATTCCTGCATACATGTGAACAAGACATATACTACAGTAAGAGTACACAGTCCAGTAAAGTTAAGATTCTTCCTCTATCAGGAACTGACTGCTCTAACCTGACCCGTCCCCCAGACCCATTACCTTATAGGTCACTGGTCACCTGACCAATTCGAAGCCTAAGAACATTCTGGGAAGTATCATTGGACCTTGCGTCAGGTGCAACCCCGCCTCCCACCAACGCAATACATCCTTTTATTCATACAGATGTAGTCCTTTCTTGATGTCCATGACGTTTATCACGTCATATGATGGCTTTCTGCCCAGCACTTCCCACTGAAGGGTTAGGTACCCCTCCCACTGTGACAACATCCTTGCTCTCTGAGCAGTCCATTGTTCTCACCAGAGGTATCCAGTTCATACGGTCACATGCGCCCCAAAGGTTGTTAGGCTGAATTTCTGCTCAACAGCACTTTTCCAGCCCCACCCTTGCGCATGCTCAGAGCCTGCTAGGAGCAAGCAATAGCAAAGACAAATATTTGACACAATAGAAATGCACAGAATCTGCTATAAGGAAAGGAATTATCTAAGGGCTTCACTAGCGTGGAGTAGCTAGGGGCGTGACCTAGATTTCATTTTCATTTGAGATATGAATGTATTGTTCATTTATTCCTTTTCTTTATTCACTTTATTTCTCCCTACTCCCACAGTATCATACCACAAGCTATATGTAAACTCCATTAGTTTAAATTTGCAAACTCCACTAGTTTAAATTTAAAGCCCTTTCATCAAAAACTTATAGATGCCAAAATTGGGCAAGAACCTCTTGAAGCGGGTCAAGTATCTGCTACAGAAACCTAAGAGCCCCTCATAGAAAAACTCATTCAGAATGAAGCGGAGGTAACAATGAATGAAGTTGAAAATGCCATGCTACAGGCCAAATAGGCAGAGCAGGATTTAGCTGCATCTGCTCCTGAATTCAATAGGCAAAACATGAGTATTGAAAGAATAAGAGAATAGACGAGTCTATGGCTCAACAAAATGCATCTCCCCAGAATACCAACCTCGTTTAGTGCATGTTAGTGGTGAGGCTGATTCTGCAAAGAATTTTCTGATTGAAGACATTGATACACACCTAAAGCACAGTCCCTTCATAATTGCCAGCATAAAACATATGTGACAACTTTACATCAGCTCCTGATGCTAGCGGGTAAACACCAGAGCAAATTACAATATGGAACATTGTCTGCAGAAGCAGCATTTGAAGATGGCAAAGGTTCTGCCTGAAATTGAGGACTTCCTTACAAACGAGGTTAGCATGGTTTCCAAACAAATTCCCCAAAGAATGCAGGAGATACCAAAGATTGGAAACTGGGAACTGTTTGGAAGAAAATATGTCATTGGCCCTCATTATGGTTTTGCTGTTATCCCGCTGTTAATTCCGGTGGGTTACCGTAAAAATTGCCTTTCCCTTTCTGCTACCCGATATCCTGGTATTACCGGGATATTACACACGGCAGAGACACCAGTAAGTTCTCATAGGACTCCATGGTATGGGCTTGCCGGAATCACCAGCACCGACAGTACCGGTGCCAGTAATTCCAACATTCATTTTCCGGTAAGTGCCTAAACACCCGGCAGGCCAAGCCTGCCCGGACATCACTGCCCCCACCAGCAAACTTTTGTTTCCCTAGTCCGGGAAAAATGCTGGTGCCGGAATTACTGGCATTTTTCCCAGCATTTATTCTGGACTGGGGAACTTATAATGAGCTCCATTGTTTCTGGCAACCTCTTTTATCGATACCAGTTGAAAGTCATTCATTTTTCAACATATGAACACACAAAGAATGTTGCAGCTCTTTTTAAAAGCGAGACTGAGTAACTATGGGTGCCTCGGGGTCTTAGAGCTCCTCGAGCCCTCCCAAGATTGGCACCTGAAAACAAAGGAAGAGGTGTCTCCAGTCGAAAGTCACAGGAACCCCATAGCTGAATTCACTTGCATATATATCAGCAGATGGGCACAACAGGATACTCACAAACTTTCCAGATTAACAGGAAGATAACTAGGTCAGGTACTATGCAAGATGTTTCTGGCTGGCCCTAACATGGTGGGCAAATGACCTAAAAGAGTAGAACATTTCCTCCACACAGAGTTAAGGAAGGGGAAGGTTTACACACAATTTTAGAAGGCGGGCACAAGGGGACAAGGCCAATCAGGGTCAAGGAACGCCAGGAAGGAACAGGCCAATTGACCAGTGCCTTTGTTGCCCCCAATGACCCTACTATTATAAGGAACTCATGGTCGAAACAGTAAAGACAGACACAAGTGATCACAGTTCAAGGGTGTTTATTAAACTGTATAGGTAGGTTGGAAAAACGATTAATCTAAACCTAAATCTAAGATGGGAGCAAGCTACAACTTTTTACTTTCCTACCATGCTGGATTCACTTCCCTTAGCTTTCCAATTACGTGCTGGTGAAAGACTTTCGGCTGTACAGGGGGGTTTGCTAGACCCCTGTATGACCACTTTGACTTCTTCCTTGTGGCTCTCCTAATGCCTTCTGGTATCAGTAGTTTTAACAATAGGGGAATTAACCAGAGTCTCCTGAGTGAGCACCCGCCTGGTGCCAGACCCCTCTCCAGCTGGTTTTCCCCTGAGAAGTTAACATTTCTTTGATTTTCCCTTAATTTGTCATTTGTAACTTTTGTTCAACACAGTTTGGTTTCTTATCAGTTCTCCCCCCGACACACCGGCTGTGATGAACCACTTGGCTTTTCTTGTCTGTGGAGTAAAGGCCGGTACTACCGTAGTAAGCGTCACTCCCTGTCCTGATCATCAGTGCCGGAGGGATTTGTGTACAATTGACATCTGCTGCAACACACGTTGGCTATTGTTTGTGGTCTTATGATTCCTTTCACGGAGTCTTTGTGGGTCACCTCTTCGGTTCTTGCTACCTTTCTCCTCATCTTTAACTGCCGTCCTGGGATAGCTGTCTTGTCGTGCTGTTTGCCTTGCTCGTAGTGTGCTCTCGTGCTCCACCTTTTATGCCTTTGGGGAAGGGAAAGGTCAGGTGTGTGTGGTTCTGGTTGATTGCCTGACTTTTCCTGACTCTTGTGTTGGGACATGTCAGGTAAATAGCTCTGGTGTTAGCCCGTTGTCTTTCGTGTCATGAGAAGTGTTTGTGTTGCGAAAGGAGGGGTAGAGTTTTGGGGTATCCTACATGGTAGGATGGGGAAAAGGTGTTATAAGAAGGGGAATACAGTTTTTCACCCGTCCGTGTCCCACTTCCACTCCTCGAGGACCCCCCATCCAGGTGATGCTCCTGCACTGGTCCACCCTGAGAAAGTGGATCCAATAGTGATGGCCATGTCCTGGCCCCCTGGATGACAGATCCCCGGGGACTAGCAAGTTAGACACCTCTAGGTTTCTCGCATTATCCACAGTTTAAAAGGCAGCTAATTTTCACAAGCTCCGTGAGGGAGAGGACAGTGCTCCAGGGAATTGGTGTTACAGAGACGAGCAGGAGAGAGGAGGAGGAGGATTGTATGGGAAGTAAAAAGAGGGAGAGGTTGAAACTGGAGGAGGAAAATCTAGATAAGGAGGAAGTGGTGATAACGAGGAGGAGGAGAGAGAAAGAGAGAGAGGTAGAGAGAGAGAGCGCGAGAGAGAGGTTGGAGTTGGAAAAGGGAAAACAATATTGTGAGGAAGTAGAGAAAGGTAGATAGAGAGAAATGTAGTTAGAGGTAGAGGAGGGAATGCAGGAACATGAGGAGGAGGACAGAGAGTTCCAAAGCAGAGAACCATCACTTGCCAATTCAACATGGCCCAAGTGCTGCAGATAGAGTGACAGGTGGCAGATGGTGCAACCAGGGGGGACCGTGGCTGGTGAGAAGACAGGTCACAGGGGCATAACAAAGCAACATCTGTGGACCTGCACCAAAAATACTGATAGGGCGCACACTCTAGGTACCCATAGATTCACCTGGGTTCAGGGTCAGGGACCTTGAGTGGTTTAGCACCAGATGATTCAAGTAGTCCAGTAACCAGGGGAGAATCCAGGTCAACACAGAGGTCCTTTTGCAGAGCAGGGGACAGGAGGAGCCAAACAGATTATGAATAAGATTCCTGAAGCAAGTCAGTTACTCTAGACCCCCTTTATAAACATTACCAGAAAGACAGGGTGGGGTTCAGAGTATCATAACGGTGAGTAGGCCAACAACAGGCCCCTGGTATCCTAGAGATAGCACCCAGGAGGGGAGGGAGAACATCCTGCCCAGACCCTCTCAGGTAAAGCGAATGCCTATTCACATTACCTCATGCAGGGACAGACAAATTATGGAGAATCCTTAGGGCTGTCGGAATAACTAAACACCTGCCCCTTCCACAAGTTGTCTGTGGTGGGACTACAGCTTGCGGATGCTATGGCATGCTCTTCCCTTCATACCTCAGAAGGACCATGTGGCAGTGTTAGGAGCCCTGGTAAATTCACAATTGGATTACTGTAATAGTCTTTTATCCTGTGCTTCTGCCAAACAAATACATTGGTTGCAGAAGGCGCAAAATGCGGGAGTTAGACTGGTGTTTGGAGTGAGGAAGTTCTTTCCTATTTCAGGGCTGCATCAATCCATCCACTGACTAGCCGTGTAGAACAGGATCAAGATTGAGGTTAGGTGAATGCTACTGAAATGTTTGAATAATATAGCCCCCTCATATTTAGTAGATAAGTTAAGCCTCTACCAAACAACACAGGCCGTTAGATCAGGGGATAGGCTATTGCTGACCATCCCTCTCTCTTCCTATGTGTCCAGAGATCGCAGACTTTCTGTATTTGGACCTACACTTTGGAACAGCATCCCATTGCCGCTGAGGAAAGTAGAGCCCTTATCCCAGTTCCGAAAAAAGTATAAAACCTACCTGTTTAAATAGTGAATATGGACTCTTGCCTTTGACTATTTAGCAAAGTTCCCACATCTGGTAACACTTTGTTGATTAATTTTATTAATATCCGTGCCTAGATATAATAACAATAATTTCACATTTGTATAGTGCTACAAACCCTCAGGCATCTGAGCGCTGCTTATTATTACCCACAGTGTGTGGTGCTCATTTATTGACCTCGGAAGGACGAAAGGCTGAGTTTGGCCCTGCCGGCATTCGAACCTGCAGTAGCAGGATCTGCATTTATGACAAAGCGAGTGCTCTACTCGCTGTGCCACTTGTCCAGCAATATGATTTTGTTTGTCCCAGTAGCGCAATATAAAACTCTCAATTTATCAATCAATCAACCAATCAGCAGCAAATCCTAAGCAAAACCCCTACGACGAGAGGAGTAACTATACACCTGCCCATGTCAGACCTCTGAAGACAAGAAGAGTTTAATGACCAGTGGTGGCTGACAGTCCCAGGAGGTGACGCAGCCAAGAGACAAATAGCAAACAATGAACAGGATCTAAGATGAGGAGAATCCAGCTTGAAAAAAAAAGAAATGTCTAGGGATACTTTATTTCCCTGAGAATATGAGTGACAAATGCAGACACTGTCCTGGAGCGATCACACAGGAAACCTTGCTTGCTAGGCTAGAACTTGCATTTGTTGGACTCAGGGCACTCGATCTGACTAGCACAGTGAATACAGTGTTTTCTGTTATCCACACTGTGGCAGTTTGCTGGTTGGAAGCACCTATCCTATGCTGTACAGAAAGCCTTGAGTAGCACCTACACTTTGAGTGGCCTCATATAATGTCTAATCCCAAACACGCCTTGTGTGTTTCAGATGATTTCAATATACAGCTACGAACCTGCACCACACATGCTAGATTTCTCCCTGCACAATAAGTTCCCCTTGGGGGACATTCTGAAGTAATGGCAGAGCCGAGAGGCTTTTTCATGTTACCTTTCTGGATAAGGACCCCAACTTAGTGTATGTTATTTGTTTCTCCAGATCACAGGACACCTCATACTTGAGTAGGTTTCACAATTCCCCGTCCTCATGAAGGCCGCTATAGTTACTACATCTTACTCGTGGTACGAGGCCGCAACCCAGACGTGTCGACAATTCCATCACCAGACAGTGCTCATCATGCAACACTGTTGAGCAAACCAATTGATTCGGCATCCAAAAGAAATACTGCGCCTCAGACAACGTGTGACTTTTTTAGTCAAGATTGGATTTACTTTGAATGTATTAGTTTGTCTTAATGTTTTGGGGTTGTTTTACTATATAGGGAATGTATGCTTTTGTTCTACCTGTCGCAACTTGTCTTTGATTCAATATGTTTCATTTGTTGTTGGTCAAGATAACAATTACAATAAAATAGGAGGCCACTATATATCCAGACTCGTTCTGATCAGTTCTTTGATTTATATATGACACATCGAGTCGATAGAACGGATGGAGTGGATGGAGTGGATGGAACGGATGGTGCGGATAAAACAGATGGTGCCGATGGAACGGAAGGACTGGATGGAAGGGATAGTGCAGAGCGAACGGATTGGGTGGATGGAACCAAAGGAATGAGTGCAACACACGGAACTAATCGAATGAATAAGAAAGATGAAGCGGATAGAACACATTAAATGGATGAGAAGGATTAAATGGGTCTACAGAATGGATGGAGTGAGCTATGTGGTCGATGGGCGGAGTGGATGAAATGATCAAAGGACTAATAGATTAAATGGATAACACAGATGAAATGGATGAGCGGACGAAGTGGAATGAACGAATAGAGAAAAATAAAACGGATAGAATAAATGGTACTGATGGAGTGCTCGATCTCAAGCACCTAACTGATAACCACCATATCACACTACCATGCTTACTCTCTTCTATACACCAACACTCAACTAGAACACAGAGATTCTATGACACATTTGGTATAGCTGTTCTCATACTAACACGCGTCACATACTCCTCATCATCCTAAATTAAACACAGCAAGCTTGCACACACCGCTAGCTTAAGCATCTCCTCAGGCATAACGCAGCCACAAATCAGTCTGGGCGTCGTTCCTCCAGAATGAACACACATACCTGACCTCCCAACCACCACACCTACCGCTAATAAGCAGCTATCATGCAACTCCCACACCGGCTGCACACATATCCGGTGAACACACGCACCTTATGACTCTTTCTCACTCTACTGACTTGAACTATGGTTCCCGAGGGCGTTCAGCCTACCAGCGCTTTGAGATCATAGAAATGATATATATGGCGCTATATAAATGCCAAGTAACATAACATAACATATATGCAGAAAGCCTTCAGTGCCATTGCATTTCTTCCAACCCATCCATATAATTGTTGAAGTTTGGGGGTGTTCCGGTATGCCGGCTGGTGGCAGATGGAACCTTAGAAGGGAGACTGTGGGCAGATGGGAGTGTTTTCTCAAAAAACGTATAACAATATACATGATGTCCTAACTAATATCATATTTTTCTGTGTTTTCTAAATTAGGTAACCTAAGAAGGGATTGGACACAAAAAGTTATAAAAACAAGATTCAAAGCCACCAAATATAGGACAGTATGGGGAAATACAGGTATTTCTAAATATAGGAAAATTTAGGAATACCAAAACAGCCACTAATAAGTGAGTGGAGTATGATATGATATGATATTTCTTTTATAATGCGCCTGTACGCAAGTGTTTCTATGCATGACAAGACAAGGGAGGGAAGACGGAAGGAGGACGAGACAAACGATCTTACTAGGCCTTGTGTCATTCATATTGTGCAAGTGCGACAATGCAAAATGCAGAGGGAGGTAGAGGGGGAAGTGCCAGGGCGAGGTAGGAGAAAGTGCAATCAGTGCAGAATTGCTCTGAGTGAGTGCAGCCAAGGCAGCACGGCTGTGGGTAAGTGAAGGGAGGCATGGGACTGTAGAGGTTACAGTTACACAGTTAAGAGTAGCAACGTGGTGCAGGTTGCCACATTTCGAGGGTGGGGTACAGGCTTGAGGTACACCCAGCAGAGGTGGTAGAGGGGCCCGGGAGCAGATGTGTAGACAGGGTAGGGCCTGAGTGGGCAAGGCCCACCCAAAATCTGTAAATTCCCACTCAGCAGCGATGTGTGGACATTTACAGTTGTTAATGTCACTGCAATGGGCCCAACTACATTAGCTACAGACCCCACTTGAGGTGGCAGCAGGAGGTGGCATAGTAACCAGAGAGAAGGTGGAAGGTGCCAGAGAGGCGGTAGAAGAAGGAGGAGGCAGAGAAGCCAAGGAGGTGCTAGTAGGAGTAGCGGGAGAAGGAGGGAAGCTTATAAGATGTGGGAGATGCCTCTCGAAAAGGAGGAGATTGGGCTGAGGGTCATGGACCAAGACAGTGCCACTCAGATAGATATTAATGATGGTTTTGGAAGAGTGGAAGGAGGCTTAGAGGACCTACCACCGAGTGCCACCATTAATGGGTGAGGAAGAGATAGGAGAGAGAGCCGAGACCATATAGAGGGTCCATTGGTTTGGCGGGGGGACAACAAAGAGGATGTCGGTTTGGGTCTGTCTGAAGGAGGCGCTGATGTGGGTTTCAGCGATAGGGAGGCCATGGTTGGAGGTCAGGATAGCCCTCTTGAACATTTTCCTACCAGACTTAGTGAGAAGGATAGGATAGGAGATACAGTAGCAGTTAGAGAAGAGGGGCGAGATTGAGAGCACCATAGAGGGTGCGAGGGGGCAGGAAGGGAACATGAGAGAGGGAAGATGCACAGCCCAAAGCCGAGCACCTGAGCACCCCAGGAGGCAGCATAGGGGAGGGTTCACACAGAGGGAGGCAAATCTGAGGTACCAAGCAGGCAACCACAGGAGCAGTGTGGACTGAAGACAGGGGGTGAGAGGGGCACTGAAAAACACCCAGATTCGAATTTCATAAAAAGAGGGGGAAAAGGCCTAGTTGCAACGCATACAGCAATGCAAAACCACCCAGATACGACTTTCCTAAAAAAGAGGGGAAAAAAAGGCCTAGTTGCAACACATATAAAAATGCAAAAAGCAAAAGCAAACTATCGCAGAGAGATGGCCAGGCAATACAGTTCAAGATGTTGCAGTTTGAACAATGGAGTGATTAGAGGGGTGGGTCAGATTAGTGGCGTGCAGTGATTGCTGCCCTCCCCCCAACCGCACAGCACCTACCTGGTCATTCGTGGCAGGTTGATGGCTTCAGGCTTCTTGCTTCCCCGGCAGACACCATCTCGAGGTGCTACAGTTGAGCTGCCCTTTGCCTTGGGTCCTTAGCCGCAGGTGGCTTTACTTTACTTTAAAACATTTATTACACGTATTCATGGACCCTGGGGCTTTAGGGCGCGACAAGACACACTCAACATAAATACAAGTAGGCCCTATGGGGATCCTATTTCCAACTGTCAGTGTATAAGTTACCTATGAGAACAGGAGGGTTTTCAATTTTTTTAAAAATATTTCCGTAGACTCCAGACTTCTTAGCTCCGGGGGGAGATTATTCCATATTTTAGGAGCAATTACAGAGAAGGCTGTGTTGGCCATTTTTGCCGTGCGACATTTTGGGATGGTGAAACATTTCTGATTGTTAGATCTTAGTGATCTGTCACAAGATCCTGTCACCAATAGCTGCTGTAAATATTCCGGCATCATGCCCAGCCTACATTTCTGGATGATCGTTAATATTCGGAATCGAATTCTCGCTTCAATCGGGAGCCAATGTAGGGACCGTCTGGCTGATGTAACATGGTCTCTACGTTTGAGCCCCATTATTACTCTAACGGCTCCATTCTGGCAGACCTGGAGTTTATTCCGACTTGTCTTATCAATGCCTAGTAGTAGGCTGGAGCAGTAATCGATTTTTGCTCCGATAATAGCTCTGGCAATCGTTTCCGCATTCTCTTGGGAAATCAGAGGTCTTAAGTGAGCCAGTAGTTTAATATAATATGCGCATGATGATACCAAATTGCTTATATGAGGTCTCATAGTGAGATTCTGGTCAAATATTACTCCAAGAGTTTTTACTTTCTGCAGCAGAGTAATAACTTCTGCTCCTATATGAAAGCTTTCATATTCCATGCCCAGTTTCTGTATCATACGAGTAGATCCAATTACCATCGGCTCGGTTTTGTCCTTATTGAGGGCTAGTTTATTATGAATCATCCATGACTAAATAAGGTTAAATGTTTTGTTAATTTTCATTTCATCCTGTTCATGGTTCCCAGTTAATGGAATGACACATTACGTGTCGTCGGCGTAGTTCATAAAAACTACACCCTTATTAGCCAGCCCAGTGGGGCAGTAAAGATATGATAAAAACATGGTGAGGTACATGCACCCTGGGGGACTCCACAGCTAACTTCAGTTGAAATCGATTTGGCTTCTCCAAGGTGGACCTTACTTTCACGATTACAGAGAGAGGAAGACACCCATTGAGTAGCAAGTGGTGAAAAGTTTGCAAAATCCCTTAACCTGGTGGACATGATTGAATGGTCCACCAGGTCAAAAGCAGCCGATAAATCCAATAGCATTAATGAGTGGGCTGCCCTGCAGAAATCACCTAAGTAGAGCAAGGGCACCAATGGGTTGGAGGGGGTGGGACAAGGGTAGGAAGCACAAACCAAGATGGAAGAGGCTGGGAAGCAAACAGGGCGCACAGTGCTCAACAAGATAACGGGGAATCAACACAAAAAGAACACAATTAGAGGGAAGATGATAGTGGATGCCTCACCTCGTGCTTGAGATCGGAAAGTGGCGAAGCGAGCATTGAGCGCAAGACTAGGTCATGGCTCAGGCTGAGGGATAACGGTTAGCCAATGGAATGGACAAGGGAGGGAGCACAAAACAAGAGGGAGGTGGCTGGGAAGCAAACAGGGAGCACAGCGCCCAGCAAGGCAATAGAGAGCCAACACAAAAGAAACCAATTAGAGGGAAGATGGCAGTGAATCCTCAGTCTCGGGAGGATAGCTCAGCGGTAACATGCTCGCCTTGGACGCAAGATGACACGAGCAAAACAGGTTCATTTCCCGGGTCCGCACTTAGAAACCTCTGGGTATTCATTGCGTTATAAATAACCTATCATATCATATCATACCTGGCACCTGAGATCAGAAAGTGACCATTTGGATGCTACTTACACTATAAATGCATTTGCATCAAGTACAATAGAACAGAATGACCAATAACATGTCCAGCAAATTTCACTAAGCAATAAAAAGATGTTTGTAATGTAACACACACTGATATAGACTTGGGTTATGGTTCAATATCTGATTGCCTCTCAAGAAAGCGAACAAAAAAGTGCATTTAGGTATGTGGAAACCTATTTCTCTTTGTAAGCATCACAGTGGGCCTCATTACAAGTGAGGCGGAACGGGTTAACGGGACCCGCTAAAGGAGGCGGACCCGTTAAACCCGTTCCGCCTCATTACAAGCTCCCCTCGCGGGACCTGGTAAGTAACGCCTGGTCAAACCAGGCGTACCTACCGGGTCTCGCGAGGGGAAGAGGGAGCAAACAACAGGCCACTCGTAATCGGCCCGTTGTTTGCTCCCTCCCCCATTCCCATTCAGCCCTCTGGGGGCTGAAATGGGAATGGGGAAGATCTGGGCCCGGGTTCCTGGAGGGAGGAATTACCTGGCCCTCTGAACTCGGAATGGCCCTTTCATTCCCCATTCTGGGAACCCGGACCTGATTTTGCCGGCAGCAATGCCGCCAATAGGTGTATGACTACCACCAAAATCGCAATGAGGCCCATTGTGTTCATAAGTGGTGGACTGCAATGCATCATAGAGAGAATGGTTTCTGTGATGTTATGCCCATTCCCCATTATTAATTAGCAAGTGTCTTGTTTCTCAAACAATGATTTCCAATAGAAAATGGATCTCTGTCTAATGAATTTGATTAACCTCTTATGAGAAATAGCCTGGGGCCAGGGATGGAGACAGTGTTCTACAGAGGATGTTCCTTTTTATTTAATTTCTTTTTCATTACTTTCCAAAACTCTGACACGCTCGCTGTACATGATCTACAGCTGCAGTGCCTACTGTAACTCCACAAGGCTTTTAGCCTGGCCAAGAAACTCTGCAGTCGCCTTGGCAGGGAAAAGGCCACATTGTTTCCGAAACCCCTAATAGTCTCACTGCGTATGGCCTGTGTCCACACCCACTGCCCACTTACACTGCCCACTTACACTGTGACAAGTGCAGTACCCTGCCCAAAAGCCGCACCATAGCAGGGAAGGGCCAGCCCTGCCTAGCCCACTCGCTGTATTCATCCACAAACGCCTCCAATAGTGTCACTAGTCATGTCTTACAGTCATGCCCATTGCTTCATTCCAATGGAATAGAGCCTTCAACACTAACACAGAAAGCCATGCCACGATCCATTGGGCACATAAAATCACAACCCCCATCAGCACAATCTTCTCACTGGGCTTCATGATACGGTCAGTGCCTACTGTCACTACGGACAGGTTTGTATCCCTGCCAAGAAGCTCCAATGAAGCCAAGACAATGGGCCTCATTACAACCGAGGCGGCCGTGGAATGAACAGTGCCGGTGAGGCATATTTCTATGTATTTTCTAAATGTGGGGACATATTTTACTGTTCTGATTCCACTATCCTTCCCTTTATATTCTCTACAGCTTCCTTCGGGGCCTCCAACCAAGTGAACTTTGCCTCTTTTTTTTAGTAGACTTCTCAGTGGCATCCTGATTTCTGAAAATTGGGCATGAAATTGGTGTAATATTCTGCAAGTCCTAGAAACAACTTCACTTCCTCCTTGCTGATTGGCCCAGGAACCTCAACAATGACTTGCACCAGGTTTTGCTTGAGGCTTATACCCCGGGAGGAAATCTTGTAACCCAGATATTCGACCTCTTTTGCCCTCCGAAAAGGCTTTTTGTATCTCAACTTGACTCTGAGAACTTGTAGTTTGGTGAGGACTTTTTTGAGAGTGACATCATGGGTGTGTTCATCAGCGGCATAGACCAATATATCGTCCTGGAAGTAGGACACGTTTTCTATGTCACGTAGTAGTAGGTCCATCACACGATGGAATGCTGAGGCTGCGGACGACAAGCCGAAGGGCATCTTTGTGAACTGGTACGTGGCAAACGTGCTGATGAACGATGTGAGTGGTTTGGATTCTCTGTGAAGATGAATGTAATGATATACATCCCTCATATCCAGCTTTGGAAACACCCTGGCTTCCTTCATCATGAGGATAAGTTCATTTATGCTGGGTAAGGGATAGCTATCTGAAATGACCTCCAAGGTGAGGCTGCGCAGGTCTATGCAAACCCTCAAATCTTGTATACTTTGCTTCTTGATGAGAACGAAGGTGCTCAGCTACTCTGAGACTTCCACCTCCTCAATGGTGCCCTCTTTCACCATTTTGTTGAGCTTGGTTCTAAGTATGTCCCTTGCAGTCGATGGCGCAGGTCATACTTTATGTTTAACAGGGACTGCATTTGCTTTGCGCATTATCTTGTGTACAAAGTTCTTGATTTTCCATGGCCCTTCTGAAAACAGTTTCGAAAAGTCTTCTTTCACTACCAGCACTCCTCCTGTGTTGTCTGTTAAAACTTGATCTTCCGTGCTGGGATATAACTTGATCTTGAGCTTGGCTTGGTTGTCCCACTTTAGGAGTGCTGGGCCTTCATGTGTGAAGTAGACTCTTGTGGTGGTCTCTCTTCCCTTGAACTCCACTGTTCCATTGATATACCTTATTAGGTCTACTGACGCACCTCCGAATATGGTGGGTTTGTGGCATGTGCTGCGGACTTCAACCGTTTCAGTACCCATCATTTCTTTGTAGGTGTATAGAAGCAGTATGGTCTGGTCGGAGCTTGAGTCGACCAGGACTCTTGTCTCCATGAAATTCACCCTAATTGCATAGTGGGGCTTTTCCCTCCTGGCTCGTGATCTGTTAACCATTAACACTGTCGGTCTCCCTTCTTCTTTGGAAGAGAATTTCCCTTCTACGTTGTGTTCAGCATTAATGTTCGTAACTTTCTTATTTCGCCACCTGCATACCAGTGAAAAGTGTCAGATATTCTTGCACACAGAGCATTCCTTGTCTCTCGCTGGACATTCTCTGTCATTGGCTAAGTGTTTAGTGCTGGTGCATTTGTGACACTTTAGTCGTTCTTTCCGTCCCCACTTCCCTTCTCTTGCGTCAGTTGCCTGTTTCTCCTTCTTGTTCTTAAAGGCGATCGCCTGGACCTCTGCTGGGTCAGAACTGCCTGCATACTCTTTCCGTCACCCTGCAGTTCCTTCCAAAGCCCTCGCAATCTCAATGGCCTTTTCCAGATGTAGTTCCTGCTCCATAATAAATTTGTCCTGCACTTTTCTGCTGTTGGTGTGGACTGCTAACACGTCGCAGATCAATCCCTCTGCATTATTGCCAAAGTTGCACAGTGCGGCTAGTTCACACAGCTTGGTAATGTAGTCATGTACGGGTTCTGATGCTTCTTGCTTGCGACTATACAAACGTATCCTGTGCAACACAATATTTTCTTTGCTTGCAAAGCGCTTTATAATTCTTCTGACAGCCTCATTGGTAAACGTTGTCGTTCTCATCCACCCCTGCTTCGGGCATAAGGCCTGCAAACACTCTTTGACCTTCTACACCCAGTGCGTTTAATAACACAGCTCTGCACCTTGCCGCTGTGTACCCCTTATAACCCACACCTCCTAGTGCTTCCAGGTAAGTAGTGAACTGGGGATTCCATTGTGGCCATCAAATTGCTGGCCTACCTCGTGTTTGCAGAAACATCAGGGGTGGAGTCGCTCCTTGCATGATGATGCGCAGGTTCTAGTCTTGATCCTCGTCTTGATCCTCGTCACCAAATATGTGTTAAAATGAATGAGAAATCAACTTGCTGTGGTTGACAATTTTATTTGTCACGGTGATAACTTGCAATTAAGTGAGAATGGGGTTCCTTAAATGTCTATAAGCAAATGAGTCAATATGGTGTTGGACAACAGTTTCCAGGCTGCCCATAGGCACAGGTGCAGTCTTGTGTCTCTGATGAGGAGGAGCGCCGGGAACACGACCTGCTCCCGATCTCTGGCACCCTTGTAATGCTGGTTCGCGCCTTTCGTGGCTCTCTGTGGCTCGTGGTCGAAATCTCGCGAGATTACGCAACTGTGTAATCTCTCAAGGTCCCTACATAGTTGTCGTTGATTTCACCTAAGTGCCAATACTGTTTCTCCCACATAGATTGTGCTTTCCTACAGCCGACATCAGGTATTTTTTCGAGTATTGCTCTGTCCTGGGCATCTCTTATCCTCTTGGGATTTGGCCCTACAAAAACCCTTGATTCGTGTTCTGGAATGAGGGATTGCACATTGGAAGCTTCTGTGGGTGCCACGCCATTGGACAAGTGTAGTTTCATCTGGTACCCTATAAGAAATTACATCAATGCCTGTTCTAGGGGCTGTTCCTTGTCAAGGGCAATTCGGAACACTTTGTTCAGCATCTGCATAAATCTCTTGACATCCCCATTTACCTGCTACCGGCAAGGCGATATGAGCTAAAGCGAGACCCCGTAGAATTGCATGAACCTTGCAAACTCCTCCCTTTGAAATGTTCTTGGGAAGTCCATGAGCCAGGAAAAGCTCCTCTAGTATCGTCACTACCACACCGGCCACTGTGGACTCAAAGAACCTCATCAATGGGTACCATGAAAAATTAATCCAGAACGACAAAGAAATGCCTTGATTGAAACACTGTGCCGTAGGCCACATTAAGCACCCTCCAAAGCACCGTCACCCTCTTCAGGGAGGCAATGACTGTCTCCTTCACCTGCAGCTACGCCGCCTGGCACACACGCCAACAATTCCTCCTCCTTAACCTCCAACTCGCGAAACCACACCTTCCTGCGGAGACGGACCTTCGTTTTGCTGGTGTCTGACATGGGTGAGGTCAAAAACCTGCCCCTGCAGTTCGAGCAGAATTACCAACTGTGTGAAGCACTCCCTTGTGATCAACACAGCTCTCCCTTGACCCTCCACACCCCTTGGATGAATGCCTGGGCTTTAGGAGTCCTGTGATGTGTTGCAGACAAGAACAACTTTCCACTAGCCGGAGTGCAACTGTGTCACCGCTTCTTGGAGCCCCACAACCCTGAGCGTAGCCTTAGCAATATCCTCTAGAGACATGGACCTAGGGACGACTGCCTGGGTGAAAATGTCAATGAACCCCTCTGCCTCTTCATCTGCATCATCAGCTACAGCCTCCTGCTCAACCGGATGTCTTTACAGGTAGTCAGCAGGGTTATCGTCTCTGGCTCTGAACAGCAGCATGACGCTGTATTCTTGGATCTGCAACAGCCAGCACTGGAGCCTGATGGTGGCTGTGGAGTCGATCCCACCATGATGGCGAGGAACGGTTTGTGGTCAGTGAAGACAGTCATCGAGTGACCATAGATGTAAAAATGAAAATGTTTGCAGGCCCAGAGCACTACCAGTGCATCCCTCACAATCTGTGAGTAATGGCGCTCCATGCACATCAGAGCATTGATGGCATAGGCCACTGGTCTCCTGTCCCCGTGGCTGTCAACCTGAAGGAGTATGGCACCTAACCGGATCTACATCAAAATACTGAATTCCGAAAAGCTTGAGTTTTGAAATGGCAAAGCCGACTTGCTGACATTTTGAAATTCAAGCTTTTCGGATTCTGTTCTTTTGTCTCCCGCTTTGCATTTCATTTATACACAGGACCCCCGTGCCCGCAACCCCTGAAGCCCATAATGTCTACATTTGTGTCTTTAAAAGGTCGACAACCTACCACTAAACTCTGCCCGGGATAGTTGGCGATGGCAAGTTGTGTGGTAGTGGATCGTCAAGAAGTAATGAGGTTGATATTGGAGGGACAAAATGAGTACAAACAGATGTTTGATGATGTCTCTAAGGTTAGGAAGGTGGATTATGAGGTGGGTGACTTCGTTTTGATAAAGATTACTTGTATTGGATCCAAATGTGTGGAGAGTAAATATTTAGGACCCAAAAGGATTGCAGCTGTGCGTGACAGTGTTGTGATATTGGAAGGTGGTGAATGTTGGTCTAAGGCAAGGTTGGTCAAAAGTTCATCCACTGTCAGTGAGGGAGATGTAGTGGTCAATGGTGAAGGCGGCAAGGATGAGGAGGCTATGGGAGGAGATGTAAATGGGAATTAAAGTGTAACAAATTCGAATGAAGGTGGTGAGGATGGTCAAACCACAGACTTAGAAACACCTAAGGGTAGAGCAAGAAAAATGCCAATTTGTTTTAAAGATTTTTGTTGCGAGTGATATGCTTAATGTGTTGTCAATGTAAGGGGGAGATGTGTAAGGTTTAGAAGTATTTATGTTACTGTTTGCTCATGCTTTAGTGGAGGATGTAGTAGGTCATGATATTGTGATGTCAGAGTGTTCCTATGTGTATGTGTTGTTTATTCCTGATTGATGTTCTAGAATTGACAGGGGTTCTAATGCAGTTGGAGTTGGCTTTATCTGAGAAGCAGTGCCTGCTGCTCTTTGTGATCTTACTTAATAAAACCTCTTTTACTTTTTTCCTTGACTCCGCCTCAATTCAACACTATCCTGGGTAGTACTGCCGAAAGCCTGGGCATGTGCACCTTTGGGGTAGCTGAAAAATGAGCACCTCGTCGCTCACATTGAGAATCCCTGGGAGCCCCACCAACACTCCCCTGATGGCGTGTTGAAAAACCTTGGCTGCTTCAGACACCCTGAAGCTCATCCTTTTGCAGTGCAATAGCCACACATTTATTTATTTATTTTAATTTTATTTTAATGGGCATTTGTAAGGCGCTTATATATCAAGAACATTGTGTTTCAAAGCACCCACATGGCAAAGGAAGGGAACAAGGGAAACAGCAAGCCAATGGAATATGCAAAATACAAAAAGCGGTCCTACTAGGCCTAGTGAACATTTGGATCATGCAAGTGGAGAGAGAGAGAAGGGACAGGGGAAGGGGGTAAGTGCTAGAGGATTCACAGAGGGGGTGAAGTTTCAGGGAGACTGCTGCAAGGCAACAGGTAAGTGGCAAGCAGTGACCACTAGATGGAAGAGGGGTGCACAGGCCAAGTGGTGACCAAAGGCAAGTGCAGGGGGAGTTTGGATGCTCCGGGCAATCGGACAGAAGGCAGGACCCAGAAGGACACATAAGGGCCCAGGCCACCAATCACAGTGACTATGGGGGTTAGCACGGGAGGTAGAGATGGAAGGAGGAGGAGAAGATGAAAGTCTTGAGGTGTTTGCAGAACTTGAGGAGATCCGGCTCAAGGTGGAGGGAAAGGTGGAGGCTGTTCCAGAGGAGGGAGCAGCTGAGGAAAGGGAATGGCCACCTGCTCTCTGCTTAGAGAAGCGATTGACAAGCAGAGAGTTGGAGCCGGAGGATCGGAGGATTCTAGAAGGAGAGTATTTGGTGAGAACAAGTTGCAGGTAGTGTGGTCCCCGGCCCCAGACAGCCTTATGGATGAAGCAGAGGAATTTAAATGTGATCCTTGTGGCAACCAGCAGCCAGTGGAGAGGTTTTAGGGCTGGAGAGATTACAGTACCTGGGCTTAAGGCCAAGTATATGTCTCGCAGCTCTATTATGGATTAGCTGGAGGGGGCGGATAGAAGAAGGTAGATTAATGAAGCGGTTGTTGCAGTAATCCAGCCTGGCGAGTACCAGAACCCTGGAGACATTGAGCTTCTGGGGAAAGTGAGGAAAGGGAGGATGCTCCTCAGAAGGTAGAGTTGGAATTGGGCCTTCTTGGCAAGTTCCAAGATGTGAGGAAGGAAAGAGTTGAAGATAACTCCCAGGTTTATGGTCTCAGAGGAAGGAGAGAGGGGTGAGCGCATCGAGGATGTCCAGAGTAAAGGGAGAAAAGAGGGAACAGGAGTCCCGATAGGAAGAATCTCATTCTTGGTGGTATTGAGACAGAGGTCATTGGAGGTACATCAAGACTGGATAGCGGACAGGCAATCGGGAATGTCAGAGGAGGTCAGAAAAGATGCAGAGGGTAGTCTGAAGAAGAGTTAGGTTTCATCTGCATAACACTGGAAGTGTGGTGAAAAAGTGGAGGTAAGGTGTGCAAGAGGAGCGAGATAGATGTTAAAGAGCTAAGGTGAAAGGATAGAGCCCTGGGGAACACCACAGGTGGAAATAGAGGTGGGTGAGGAGAAAGAACCCAGGATAACCTGGGAGGGACGGTCAGTGGGGAAGGAGGTCGGCCAGTCCATTGCCTGCTCTGAGATACCAAAGGTATCATTGAGCTGTTTTGTGAGGATGGGGTGGTTAACTGTGTCAAAAGCAGAGGACAGATCAAGTAGAATGAGAACAGCAGGTGAGTTAGAGTCAAGTGATGCAAGCAATTCTTCACAGGTGTTCAGGAGAGCAGTTTCCATGCCTCTGGATGCGCGGAGTCCAGATTTATGGTCATGCAGGCAACCAACAAGCTCAGTATGCTGGGTCACATGTGAGCAGAAGGTTGTAATCGGCTAAGAGTTTGCATGCATCTGGGTCTGGTGATAACCAGCAGTGAGGTTGAGCATCAAGAACATCTTGGCACCCTGAAGATCTGGCAGTATATCATCTTGCGTGGGCTAGGGATGTAACGGTATAATGGTATACTGTTAAAGATACCTTGAACAACTTAATTGAACAATAATAACCGTCACATTGTTTATACCGGTATACCGTTTATACCGTTAAGGGTGCTTTTCAATCTGATTAGGAAAGGTTGCAGTAAGCAAGTGCTTCTCAGTCTTGGTCTTACATTGTTGGATGTGCCGTCTGCCAAGACAAGAGCATAGGAAAAGTGAGGCCACATAAGTAAATGCAGCTTTGCTGCTGTGACCGCTCTTTCTCTGTGATCAGTGGAGTCGGGTCAAAGATCAGACGACTTTGCGCAAATTGTATTGAAAGCTGTCCAGTGCCTGAACCTTTTTGTTTCCCATGCAAAGCTGATAACGATGAGCTGACTAACTGGCTCTATACGCATACCAGAGACTCCAGTTCATAGACTCTGCCAGACCTGGATTTCATGGGCAAATTAAAACAAAGTTATTTTGTTTCAGGCATTATTTATTTGAAAGGCAGCATACAGATTTTAAACATTTTCATGCAGTCATGCTGCTCCACGCCACAGGTCAGATCTTCTATGGTGATTGTCCCGATTTTCAATTTGCAATTAGCAAGACCACAGGGACATCACGAGTGTGAGCTGAGGGCCTGAACTGAAAGTGAGCATTTTATTTTTCCTTTTTTTGCTATGTAAACAAATGTAATAAAACGTTCAGTAACTTGCAAAATAGTGGAGCCAGGAGCACTGTGCTTAGCAACCACTGAGCCAGCAGCAGCAATATGTATGGATTCAGCTTGGCCCGGCATCATGTGCCATTATTTCAGTGAGTTAAGGTCGTACTGCACTGAGCAAACACACATTGGAACAGCTCTTGCTCTGGCTGTGCAAATTGTAAAAAAAAAAGGACAGCCACTGAAGTCATGCACATCAAATTACTCTCCCCAAGGTTTAGATTCAAGGAACTTAAGCTTCTCATGATCATGGATCGGATAGCCATCCATTTCTGTTTTAGCTTAGAATTGTGGGATTTGTAGTTTTCCCACCAATTTAAAAGATGGGGAACTACACATCCCAGAATACAAAGGGGTGAATTAACTGGATGCCCTTCTGGTGCATGTCCACAAACAACTTTAGTCTGCAGACCATGCATGGACTGGCCTTTGGGGCAATAGGCCTATGGCTGAACCAAAAACAATGCTTGTGTGGGCCAGTTTTTTGGGTCAAAGTGGGGCACCTATTGGCCAAAGTGGGCCAGTTTGATGAGTGCCTTCCCTATGAGGCTATTAGTTTTGACCACTGTTGCTGAATACATATTCTTTTAAATGTAAAATTTGCATCACATTTTATCAAAAATCTCCCCCTTGGGTACTATTCAAACAGTGTTCCAAAAGGAATCAATTCCCATTTGCAACTGTGGGCCACTTTTATGTTGGTGCCCGAGACAATTTTATGTCCCAGTCCGACCCTGCTGTAGACTGTGTGAACACTGGGCCTATCAGTGCTTTCTACTAGTAAATAAGCTGCCCCCGACTGTTCTCTGTGTAGATTTGCACATTGGCACTAGAGTTGTTGCTTCACTTGATCCTTCCCCTACCTGCCTTCTGCATATGGCACTGGACTCAAGCAGGCAGGACAGATTCTACATTAAATCTGAAGTATCCAGAGCAGTTTCGGGTGAAATATTTCTTAGGTCTATTCTCAATTTGTGACACCACCCATGAAAGCATTCCTCCCTCTGAACTCGCATCACACGGGTCCCAATGCACTCAGACCTGGGAAAAGCGGTAATGATGGGGCTGTGGTGAGGTGGTGGTCTAGGCCATATTTGTGCTGATATTGTAACGCTCACCTGATTCTCGCAGAGGCGCCGGTCTTGACTGGGCGACTACCGTATCTTCAAAGGTGATGTGTAGCACCCGGTTGGCTCTTTGGGCTGGACCTCTGTGCACTGTATGCCTGACTTCAAGAGTAAGATGTCTTAGGTAAGTGAATGCCGAGCTCTCCATCTGCCTCGGGGCAGGGTGCTGTAACCAGTTTCTTCACTGGATCGGTAGCGCAGGCCTCTTGACTTCAGAGGACTGCTGTCCGTCGTTTACTGCACGAACGGTAAGTTTCGAGTAATTCTATTGTCTTTAAAGTCTTTAGCAATGATGTCTCTTATTTTGCAGGTTCCGGCGATGGGGGATGACGGGCTGAAGTGAGTTGAAGATGGAGTCCGTATGATGAATAGAAGCGCCTGGAAGCACGTAAGTAAGCGCTTGTTGCCTGCTTCACGATGCGCTCTAACTGTCTTTTATTTTGCAGGTACGAGTTCGGAGCGGCTGCAGGGTGCCGGAATACCCACTGGGGTTGATGTGGAAAGGAGTAATGGCACGTGAGTATTAAAGTTCCCCAATGTCTTTAAACGCACCTTGTTTTGTCTTTCAGATGCAGGATGCAGCGCCGAAGGCCTCCGGAGAGTGCGAAGAGTCGGTAAGCTTTTGTCTTTCAGATGCCGGAATGCAGTGTGAAGACCTCCGGAGCGCACGAAGAGTAGGTAAGCCTTTGTCTTTCAGATGCCGGAATGCTAACCTGTTCTTTCTTGTCTTTATAGGTGTTGCTGAAGACTGGATTCAGGATGGTAAGCCTTTTTCCTTAGGCCCAGGATCCGATGCAGAAGACACGATGAGCGTTCTGCTGCAGAGGATGCAGAATAACGCAAAGCAAGATTCATCCACCGGGTGTGGTTTAAATAGCCTCCTGTAGTGCTTAGGTGTCTCCTTCCACAGCCACGTCTAGGTAAGAAAAGAGTTCCTGCTTTCCAGAAGAGTTCCAGTGTTCTGAATCTAGGGAGTGGCTCCTGCCCCACCCAACAGGAAAAGTAGTTCCAAACAGAAGAGGATCAGAGGCTCAGCTGGCAGGCAAGTAAGCAGCATGGTCTGCTGCAGGTAAATCCACCCAAGCATTATGAGCCCGGCGCTTCCAGCGCTGGGACTGGACACATTTATGAGCCTGGTGCCACTGGCGCCAGGACTGGGTCCAAAAGGTCCCAATTGGGACTGGTTGGCCCTCTGAACCTGGGTTATGGATCTGCTTCCAAGGGAGTTGGGAAAACCCGGACCTTTTGGAAGCAGAGATCATGACAGATATGTATTTTAACTGTCATTTTCAAAGGTTTTTTTTTTGGCCACTATCTTTAAGAAGGCAAATGAACATGTATTGCAAGAATCAAGAAAGAAATCAACAGTGCCCACTGAACGCTGTCCCCTTAGGATTACATGGTCAGTGGTGAATCCGACATCAGACCTTCATGATACACCAGGCAGATGGTAAACACGCTATAGTGATTAGATCACTATACAACCTTTCATTGTGTCGTGTTGGCTATGACATTTTGACATAAGAAACACAATGACATGCGCTTTCAGACCACACATGAGTGACTTTTCTCCCTTTAATGGTATAAAGAGCTGTCAAAACAAGCTTTTTGTCACAGCGAGGTGTCATGATGCCCATGCAATGTGGTTCCAAAAAAATGCAAGTCGAGGCCAATTTTTCAAAAAGATGACTTGTCACTGAGCTGCAAGCTCATTGCTCAAAATGTGCATTATAACACTTCCACTAGTCACTCTTTCATTCAAGGCGATCAACGAGTGAGCGCCAAGAAATACCAAATCTGCAGCCGCCTTAGATTCCTGGGGGATAAGATGAATATGTGCAGAGACAAGTTTTGAAATGCTAAGTTGCTACAGCTAGAAAATCCTTCCTGCATATTCGTAAGTTAACTAAAAAACATTCGGCCTCATTACGAGGTAGGAGGTAGCCATGGTGCTACCAGCACCATGGCTACCCCCTTACCGCATTCTGGGTCTGGGTTCCCAAAATAGGGACTTACCGGGTCATTCCAACCTTGGAGGACATGGTAAATCCCCATTCCGGGAACCATTCCACATTTGAGCCCCCATAGGGCTCAATTGGAATGGGAATGGAGCTAATAACAGTACCGCAATTTGCGGTACTGTTATTAGCCCTGAAGTCCCTTAATGGGTCCCTTCCATAACGCCAGGTAAAACCAAGCGTTAAGAAAGGGACCCGCTAAGGGACCCCGGAATAGGGAGGTAAGGGATTACCGGAAGTGGTGTCCTTACCGGTGCTGGTAATCCCTTACCACCTACCTCGTAATGAGGCCCAACTTAATGGTAGGTTAAAGAACTACAAATGCAAAAAAGCAATGTAAAAAAAAGGTTTTCTTTGTACAAGTAGTTTCAGTTGGAGCAGTTTTTAATGCCATTGCGTAAACCAAACGTGCATGACACAAAATCAATATGTTAGCAATAGGAAGAATAAATACAGTGCCAAGAAGGAAAAGGATTTACTTTGGTTTGGAGGCTTTGGGGTTTATATATTTATAAATGATAATGGTTTCGAAACATATGACAATGGGGGATTTCCCTGGTTCTATCATTGAGCGAAATTCACGTGTGTGTGTGTGTGTGTGTGTGTGTGTGTGTGTGTGTGTGTGTGTGTGTGTGTGTGTGTGTGTGTGTGTGTGTGTGTGTGTGTGTGTGTGTGTGTGTGTGTGTGTGTGTGTGTGTGTGTGTGTGTGTGTGTGTGTGTGTGTGTGTGTGTGTGTGTGTGTGTGTGTGTGTGTGTGTGTGTGTGTGTGTGTGTGTGTGTGTGTGTGTGTGTGTGTGTGTGTGTGTGTGTGTGTGTGTGTGTGTGTGTGTGTGTGTGTGTGTGTGTGTGTGTGTGTGTGTGTGTGTGTGTGTGTGTGTGTGTGTGTGTGTGTGTGTACGCACAAGCGCATACTACCATCAGCCTCCATTGATCTGTGGCATGCAGATTATCAAGATGGTAACATGTTCATCTTCACCATTAGCCAGTGGGGGAGCTAAAAGCCTAAATGACAACTTAAGAAAAGCTATTAAGTTTGCTTTGCCAGTCGCAGAAGGCCTCCCCCCTCCTCTCCACACATGTGTTTGTGTTGTTTGGTGGAAGCAAGGGGTGGCATTTCAGTGGAAAGTATGTTGAAAAGCCCAACTCTGGCCCTGGCTGCCTGGTTTTGTTTTTGATGATAAATCTCACAATGTATGACCTTTTAAGAAAATAATTGTTAAGATTAGTTAACTCCACCTGCTATACCGCGATAACCATGATATACCATCATTTGGCAAGAAGGTTATCGTACCGCCATAAAACTAATACCATGACACCCCTACATGACATTGACCGATGCCCCCTTGTCAGTAAAAATTGACATCACCACCCTTATGATGAGTACTGCACACCTGGGCTTTTGATGTTGCTCTGGGGCAGCAAGACAGATGGCAGGCACAAAAAAGGCCTCTTCAATAAAAGTATCTAACATCCCTTCGAGCCTTGACAGCACTGAGTGTTGGTCATCATCCAGGGCCGCAGCTCTCCTTTGGTGCGGCCTCTGCTGCTTTGGTGGGGGTCAGCTGGAATGCACGGTTGTCCATGGCACTCAACATACTATGGCAAAGTGGTTGGGCTTACCACAACGGCCACAGGTGAGACCAGGGGCTCGACATGCCTGGTTATGTATATCGCAGGATTTCTGCTGTCCATCGCCTTGTTGGGCTGCATTTGGTTTTTGTTTCTGGGCGAACCATCCTTAGCATATAGAAGCTCCTTTTGCCATGACTTCTCGTACCATCTCCATGCGTCCTGCCTTGGAAGCCAGCCCCATATGTGCTTCCATGGGGTTGCAAGCTCCTGTGTGTGACCAAGTTCTCGAATTCGCTGCAGCGAATTGTCAGGTTCTTTCAGGATCTGGTGCCGCAATGCCACCAAAGTGCAGTGATGAATTATTTTCACCCTTATTTCATCCGTTTTATAATAGAGTTGGCAGGACATGGCCGGGCGGTGAAGTTGAGTATGTAGAAATCTGAAAAAGAAAATCTAGAACAATTAATGAATACGTTAAATGGAACTACTTCAAAAGAGTAGAAAATTGTATTTGTTTAAATTCATGACCACCGGCAATACATTGTCAATTTATACAAAGTAAAGAAAACACACATGTAGACACTTAGAAAACTAATGACATATCCAACAGAGTAAAACTATCTACCTATAACATCCACAACATATACATGGAAGGCAAAACCAATTGGCCTAACACAACAATGGACAAGAGAAAGTGGACGATTGCATAAACACAAAAGTGCCAAGTTCAATTTTTTACAAAAAAGTATCAAAGTAGTTTGATTGTCTTCCAGCTAATTCTATAGACACCGACCGGTTTTGAAGTTAGAAAATGTCAACGTCTTCATCAGGGAAAGGAGGTTTGTAAAAGCAGATATGGGCCACACATAATTACAGGGCCTTTACAATGGCTCAGGGTGCCAAACAAAAATTATGGAACCATCGTCCAAAAGCATGAAAAAACATGGAGGAACGGGCAACATCTGTGCTCGCTTGGCTTAGTTGCTGGGCTCAGCAAGCAATGAATGGCAGGGATTAGAAGAAAAACGTGTGTGGACAGAGGGATGCACTCAATTGATGAACAGCCTCACGTGAAATCTGTTCTACGGGGACCCGTCATGGTCGAATTGACGGCATGCACCTGCAAAAAGAATGTAGGTCGCCTGGGCACCGGGCGGCAAGGTCGCTTGGTGTGTGAGTGGAAACTGTGGCAGTCTCTGCCTTGTCCTCTGTAGTAGCGTAACTTACAAAATGCACAATCCAACAGGCGGTGAAGTTATCTATGAAACAAGTCCTGAGATTCAGTTGAGTCCTGGAGGGCCTGTCGTAGACAAAATGCTGATAGTCCCTGTTGACCAAGGGACAGTCGTACGATTGAAGTACCTCTTTGGTTTCTTCACATGAATTGTCTCTAGATTGCAGGGTCTTGAATATTGGATAAACTTCACTTCCCTCATAGAATAGTTTCATGGCCATCACTCTGTCGTCCAATGATAACTTCCTTGCTGGGTTTCTGCTCTGCCATTAGATCAGCGAGAGCTTGATGGCGGAGTGTGTAGTGTGAACGGCACTGTCACGTCATCTGAAGCTTCGTCCATCTTGGCATGCGCCTCTCAAGGCCAAAGGGGTCAGGATATACAGCCACACGAGCACCCTCCTGTGCCACGGGCCTGTGCGGTAGACCCCTCTGGGATGGGTAACTCCACCTGCCATATGTACCAGCGGTGTGGGTGCCCTTGGTGGGTCGTTAGCTGGTTGGACTTCCCCTTACTCTTATTATCATGCCCTCCTATGGTGCTGGGGACCCAGGCCTTCAACCTCCACTTCAAGAGTGCAACCCCCTCACTAGTTCTCAGCTGTGGGCTGCCTTACTAGTGGGGCTGCAGACCTGTCTTGTGCTTCCTAGCGTTGTGCCTTGTTGTAAATGGGCAGGTGCATGCCCTTGCCCGGCTCAGTCGAAGAGCATCCTTTTCCAATGCAGAGAGGGCTGACTGATCATCACAGAGAGCTCTGCGCCGGTCGGGCACCCCTCCATGATGCAGGGATGACTGGTCCTGGTAGGGCGAGCTTGCTTTTGCCACCGACATAGCTCTGAGCTCTGATCCCACCTCTTCCCCAGTTGTTAGGGTGTCTCTGAATTATTCTCCTAGTGATGCAGGACGTCACCTGACATGGGAGACGTCCCACCTCATAACAGTGTGTATAAAGTAATAGAATGTTTTACGTCCACTGGTGTTTTTCTGAAATTAACCAATTTTGTCTTTGCCTCTATTTAACAAATTTTTCCTAAATGTACGGGGATCAAATATTCTTTCCTTTCCAGCTGTACTAGTTTGCTCTATTGTGTTTAGGAACCTAGTGATAGAATTGCTTTGGTTCTTTCCTCTGAAATCACCCTTTGTCACATTGCACTGTGGAGATCAATGACCTGGACTCAAATCTGTCCCAGATCTTTCTCTTCTACATTGTCCCTATCAAGCTTGACCATAGTTATTTGAATCCCGATAGAAAAATAACCAATGCTATCACTTATACTAGACATCACAGACGGTTTGTACGGAATCTTATTGAGGATTTGGTTCAGGAAACCTTGCCCTGTGTGAATGTAGAATACATTTTTAAAAATCTAGAATCTTCTCTGAGAATTATTTCAATGAGGCCCACGTTTGTGTGCTGCATGCAATAATGTGTTGTTGAGCAAGCACAGTGTGTGAAAGGCCGCTCGCAGCAGAAATCCAGCTGCCACTAAAACACTTTATTAAAGCCATGACTGGCTTTCCAGATTCCTTTCTTTTTTCTTTGTCAAGTCACAGTCATTTGGCTAGTGTTACCGACGCATTTAAGGGCTAAAGACCAACTCATGATGAGGCCCTCTGTATTTTGAATGTATCTCTAGTCTCTCCTGTATTTTGCAGTTAAAAACCACAGAGCATGAAGTTGGCACTGAAAATTGTATTTTCGTGAGGTGCTTATTGATTTGCTGATAATCTGTGTTAGGAATCTGAAGGTTACAGGTTCCATGCCCACCAATTTCCAATCCAAATAATATAATTTTGTGGATTAATATAGCTGTTGCAGAGATCTCAGCAAGTTCCAAACCCGGAGTAAAATAGCTCAGGAAATAGTATGCCTGCAGCAAAGAACTGTTTTCAGCCTGCAGACCAAGTTTGAAAATCATGTAAGACAGCTCAGTGGGAAGTGTACCTGCGGCAGAGATATGCTTATTATATCGAAACATAATTCCTGCACTCCAACTTTCTCATATTGCCAAAATGGGTCCCTTTGAATTGAGTCAACCTGACAGATGTTATTGAAGAACGTGACTGTCATTTTCTGCCCAAGTCTGTGGCAGCATAAAATTCCTCCCAACATTCGAGAATTAAAAAAGAGGGATATTTGTGTAAAAAAGAAAAGGAGATACAAGTTTACAAGTTTGCAATTTAGAAACATTGGACCAAATAGATGTACAAATGAAACAAATAAGTAAAATAAACATGCACATTCCAATGAAAGATCTGAAAATCAGCACTGCCCCTTACCTAAAAGGTCAGCTCACAACCATGAAGGACTCAGCATTTACTTTCTATTTTTGTCCGGTATCTTTTACCGTGCCCCAAAACACCACAAACATACCTCATCCGCAAAAAGAAAGAAAAATATCATCTATTAATGAAAATACATTTTTTACATGCCTTGTCCCCAATCAGTACCACAAGTAGAAAGCATGGCTTTAGCATCCCTAAGGTTTGTATACAGTAGCACTTCAGCAGTCAGCAGGTTGCTAATTCATGTAATCAATCCTTTTGTGTTTCAGTCCCTTGCTTGAGCCAGAAGGCTGAAGATGGGCAGGCCCAAAAAGAACATTTGAAAGTACAAGTAGACGCATGCCAGTCTCTCATCACTGTGATTGCATACATGCATACTATAGCTTTGGGCTAGTCATACTTACTTGGGCCCTGCCCAACAGGCAACACCTAGGAATTCACAAAAAATCAAACTGTGCCATTATTAAGGAGTTTATTTGCTGACAATGTATTCCTTTCAGTGTTTATATGAAGAGCTTCTGTAGAAAACGAAGAAAAGAAATGCAATAAAGAATGGATAGACGTATTTTAAAGTGTGTTTTTAATTTACAAAAGTGGTTATCTTGTCCGCGTGACTTTATTTATTAAAAAGGCAACTATTAAGCTTTGTATTCCTTTCCGGCCGAATGCTTGTCCAACTATTCGGTTAAATGTATTATTCGGTACAGCCATACTTATAATAATATGACTACTTAGTATATTGCTGGGATTTAGCATAGTAAAGCAGGAATATGTCTTCATTTTTGCCCTCCTTCCAAGTTTGGCTGTGCCGACAAAAAGTGGCAGTAAATCCGTTACCGCCATTTTTTGTGGTAACTGAATTACTGCGATGTTTACTGCACTGCCAAACTCTTAGTTTGGAGGAAAAGTGGAGGATTCACCTCCAGCAAAAAGCTTGAGGTGAATCTTCCACTCTTCCTAAAAACATTTGGCAGAATTACCGCCTACGGTAATTCCACCAAAATCCCCATGGAATCCTATGGACACCAAAAATTGTGATTTCCAAGATCCTTCCACCATTCATAATCCTGTGGTAAGCCCACAGGACCGAGTGCCGCTAATGGTAATCGATTTACTGGTAATTCTGTGGATTTACTGCCGAATTGCTGCCAAACCTGTAATGAGGCTCCACTTATTCTAAATTCTAAACCACAAAGACAACTTTTGCAAGCATTTTTTCTAATATTTATGTGCAACACATTTCAAGCTTATTTTGTGTGTTTTTCTCTAAAAAATTCTACATTTATTCCACATTATAAATAAAAGATCTCTTGCACTAAAATGAGCATTAAAGGGGATGATGATGATGTGACCGTGTATGATAAAGGATAAAACACTTGCTACCACAAGTCAAAATAATATGCAAATTACTCTTGGGTTCTGAGACCTTATAGGAAATTGCCCTTAGAACGTGCTACTTTATTTGGCTGTCAAAGGACTCAGTGGGCCTTATTTTAAAAAAACACTTTTGAATGGGAAAACCGTAAATCATGCCCAGTGAGTTTCAATATCCTTATAAAGTACAGTGGGTGCTACTTTATCCCATATATAATCGAGCAGGAGATGTGTTACAGCGCCCACACGCATGGGCTGCACAGCTTTCCTGCACCTGACAGCCCAACTTAATGATGATGCCTGTACAACAGTGTTTTTCAGTACATGATTGACAGATAGTACCAATTAACTGATACCATTGTGTTCCTGTCTCTGGATACAAAGTCATACACACATGCACACTTTCTGTTACCATGGTTACCACCGCTGCTCTATACAAATTCAAAAATAACTCTCAGGGAAGCGAGCCCACTACACATTCCTCTCAAACGAAATGTGTAAATCTTTGCAAAGGTGAATAGATTTTTTTAAACGCATGTAGGTCTCCAAACAATGTTCCTCGTTGCGAAATTGCCTGTAAAATCGGATGCAATTCTGAGTCACGGATTACATGTTGTCACTGTAATCATTGGTGGAAATACCTCATTATTACTAGCTCATGGTTGTACGTGACCAGCCTTGTGATGTGGGATTACCTCCAAAAAGCTGTACCACATGATACAATCATCAATTTTTGCTGGATTTACCAATACTGATGTAAATTGTGGCGGAATTACAGTCACGGTAATTCTTCAAAATACACAAATACCGCCGTACCGTAATAACGTCATTGCAGAAACAGGAAGGAGCGTGGTGGCCATTTAAAAAAAAGGAAATCTACTTCCAATTGCCATCTGAGCCTCACACTCACATGAAAGATGTCAAGTGACAAGGGCAAGAGGAAGGTGCCTGAGTTACGGGTGTCGATATATGCCACAATTCGGGGAAGGGGGGGCAGATCCTGGCCTATGTGGTGGTGGGCAATGTTGAATGCTGTTAAGTGCCCTGCTGCATAAAACAACCATCCAGCGCAAGACCACAATATGGACAAAAATTTGTGAAAAGGCCAGGGACGTCATTTCACCAAAATGCCAGGGGTAGCGGAAGTGACATCACACGACCCTTGACCCCTGGTGACATCATAGCAAGTGATGTCATTTAACCCCACCCCGAATTGATATCGCAGGATGCGATGGAACGCAACCTTTCACCTGTTGACAAAACAGGAAGTGCTATCACATAGCATTGTGCACTACAAAAAATATGGTTACGATATCACTATAATATGATGTACATTTCATACAAGAATGGATCGCCATATGTATCGTTAAGATCAGTGTGTATAGGCCCATATTACCAAATTACTGTGAATGCAGGCAGACGTCCATAACCAAATGATAATGATGTGTTATTATATAGCACTTACGCTTAAGCGCTTTATATAGAAAAATATGCACCCAATATCACCCAACCTGTGTTGGTACTCATTTATCAACCTCAGAAGGATGAAAGGCTGAGTTGAGGCGTTTGAGAACAGACCAAATCAGTGGCCCTCATTACAACACCGGCGCTAAACCATGGTGCTATTAGCACCATGGTTGGTTCCGGTGTTGTAACAAGTCCACCATGGTGGAATGGAGAAATACCGCCCCATTCCAAGGTTGACGGGGCGGTATTTCCCCATTTCACCATGGCCCTTTCCCATTCCCATTTTCACCCCATAGGGCTCAATGGGACTGGGGAAGGCGCTAAGTACGGTACCGCAAATTGCGGTACCGTAATTAGCACCGAGGTCCCTTTGCGGCACCCTACTTTAACGGCTGGTAAAACCAGCCGTTAAGGTCGGGTCCCGCAAAGGGACCTCGTAATCAGGCGTTAAGGGTTTAACGACGCCGACACCTTTTACGACGCCGTTAAACCCTTAACGCCAGGATCGTAATGACCCCCAGTGACTCACCCCCTGAAGTGTGCCTTAAATAAACCTTTAATGAGTCTAGCAATTATTGTATAGAATTCCAGAAAGACACATTATTTGGTATTCCTATTGTTTCTTATTTAGGGTCAGTGCTGAAAGTGTTAGACTTGTGTCACTCCTTTTCTTTTTGAACTTCTTTTTTTAAGGGACTTTAACAAGAAAGCCAGCCACTCCACAAGTAAAGAGCCACATGGTGCTGGCCACAGCCCATGAGCTTGCATTACAAAAAAAAAATAAAACACTTTTTTTTCTTCTTTTTCTAGAGGTCGCAGTTGCGACCTCTGGCGACCCCTAAATGACGTCCCTGGAAAAGGCAGTAGCAGTGGGCAAGCTGCAGTATCACATTGACGGCAGCAAGAAGCCGTGAAACCACCTATAGGACAATATCAGCCCTCTCCTCTCCACCCACTGCCGCCTGAGAAGGCCCTCTAGTGCCAGTGCACCTCAGATCTTGGGAGGAAGAATTGTCCAGCATACTCCACATTGCAGGCATTGAGATTCAGAGGTAGGAGGAGGCAGCTATGCTGACTCTTCAGAGCCGGTGCAAGGATTTGCAAATCAACATGAGAATTATCAGGTGCAATGCCATGGGAACAGTGAAGAGGATGCAGTGTAGGCGGCAAGGAGGCCACGTTGAGAAGGTCTTGATCCATGCAATGGGGCTCATTACAAGTTTGCGGGTATCCAGGTGGTAAATCCGCCAGGATACTGGCAAACTGAAATAATGATACGGGCACTCGGTCTGCCGGTATTACCCCCAGATTACGAGTGCCAGTGTTGGGTGTAAATCCTTATTTCATGGACTCCATGGGGGATTTTGCCGGTATAACCAGTAATACCGGTGCCAGTAATACCAGCGATTTTTGCAAGTAAGATGCCAGAATTGCCTGCAGCTCTTAGCTGGAGGTTATTCAGGTACCTCACTGTCAAACTTGTAGTTGGCCGGTGCGGAAACAAGTCAGTAAACGTCAATATCGGCATGTTAATTATGCACCAGCCAACTTGTAATGAGGCCCATTATGCCTCAATGGCACAATCTACATGTGACCCCATGCAGCCATGAGAGTCAGTATACCTCCTCCCCCATGCCCTTACACCTTAATATACTCCACAGCATGCACAAAGAACCACATCTTCTAAATCCAGTAGTTTATATAGGCCATATGCATGTACTAACATTGTCACCATCCAAATGTTAGGGACCAATCATGACCACAACAGAAATAACAATGTACACCCATGCAGTCTAATAAACATAACAAACATGTCTGAACTGATTTTCCAGTGGTGCAATCCAGAACAAGCTATGCATTCATGGGGAGCATGTGCCAATCCAGAACAAGCTATGCATTCATGGGGAGCATGTGCCAATCCAGAACAAGTTATGCATTCATGGGGCGCATGTGCATGTACAACATACTAGCAATGTAAAAGAAAATACTGTGTCCCAACTAAATTGCTGGTAATCCTATAACCCCTAAACAACCATGTGTCTGACACAATGCATGTTATTTAATTTAAGTCATCATGTAAATTCATTTCCTGACATGTGGCACATGCCTAGGCCATACCAGTCGAGACATGCAGAGTAACCTCCAGACTGCATGGGTTTATAGGCCATAACCAACATGTCAACATGGTAACTGGGTACAAGTCCTTTATCTGACAGAAGGCTCTCAAAGGATGACAGCAGCAGCAGCATGGATGGACCTTCACAGGCTATTCCCACCTTCCTCGATCTGCAAACCATTACCCCACACACACCAATATCCACCCACAGTGCTGCTCCGAAGCCTACAGCTGCCACTATCTCCACCTTGTTCCCATGATCACAACAGCATGGGACCAAACCACCACCACCACCATGCCCAGCTCTCAAATGGATTGATTCATTCGAAACAGATCGCTCACAACTGGTACACCTGGATCATTTCTCTTGACAGCCCATACCTACACCATGTGACGGTCCCCCAGGGCGTTGCCTTATCTCCAGTCCTGTTTAACCTCTACCTTTGCTGACTAATGAATCTAATCCATCGATCCGGGTTTGCTTTCTTTTATTAGGCTAACAACACTCAAACCCTGGTTGATATAAGTGATGGAGGCGGAAACTTGGCATCTAGTGTAAGGGATTACATGTTGTCCATCCAAGAATGGATGGACCATAACAACTTGAACATAAATCTGATAAGACAGAGATTCCAGCTGTCAACGAAAAACTAAATCACTGGAATCCATTTTTTCGCCTGAACACATTTGGCCCATGTCCGAAGCCAAAATCAGAGGTTAAAAATGTGGGAATTATCCTGTATAATAAATAAATCGTATAGACCCAGATTGCTACCGTCTCAAAACATTGCTTCTTTTCATGAGGAGAATAAAACACCTACTCCCATTACCACATCAGGTCATGGTCTTTAATGCTTTTGTCTCCTCCTGTCTAGACATCAACAACAGTATTAACATAGTCCTGCCGACCAACCTAATCTCCAGATTGCAGTGGATCCAGAATGCTACTGTCAGGACCATGCCAAAATTAAGTATTTGTTTGGTCTTCAAAGGTTAACAGCAGTCAAACACTACCCTTCTTTCCCATAAACTGCAAATGTATACTCTGATTCGATAATTGCGATCCAACTTGAATAGACTGTTTACAATCCCAGCCTATACAAGAGAGATACTGAGAGGTCGTTCTTTCACAGTGCTGACCGCCAAACAGTGGAACTCTCTTCCACCCCACTGAGCAAAGAATCCCATTTAATAACCTTCAGGAAACATCTCAAGAGCTTCACATTCAATCTCTCCTGATTACCCTGGAAATCCCTCAGGCTTGCTTTGAGTTATCATATCTTAAACCACCATGATGCCTTTGGGTGACTGGTGGACTCTATAAAACCTTGATAACATAAGATAACGTAATTGTTGGTCACCCTGCACCCTCAACTTCAGTGGAGGCTATCAATTCCACGACTGGGAGTGAGCCTGCACCAGTCACTTGTGTCATAACCATCACACTGGTAAATGCATCCTAAGAGATCACCTTGCGAGAACCTTCCTCCACTCCCAGATGTTGGCCCCTATTTCCCCTCTACAGTTGTTCAAGCTCTGCCATTGCACCAACATCAGGACACCAATTTTGCCAATGATGAGGATGGCACTGCACATCCTGGGGACAGTGTAGGGGGTATGAGATTCCTAGGTGACACACCCTCCTCTCGTAACCCTTCAGAGGACATGCTACTAGACACCTTGTCAGCCATGTAGGAAAGGCACCCCAGGATAGAGCACTGACAAGAAAGGATGGAACACTTGACAGATCTTCAGCAACAGCACACTCAAGCAATGCACAATGCCATGCAGGGGGCATTGTGTTGGATGGCGAGGGAACTTGGTCAACTCTGTAGGTACCTTATGGATGTGTGACAAAACTCCCTGCCTAACCCTGGGGACCAACACTGGGGTGATCAGAGGGCCCGGAGCCACTCTGCCTTCTTGAATGCTGAACCCAGAGGAAGTATACTAAGGATTCTCAGACTACACCCACTGGGTCCCCACAGCAAGGCAGGGGACAGTCTCAGGACAACCAACACACCCAGGCATGTGATTGGCCTCTATGGTAAGTCAAGTGATTATATTGGGCGGACACAAAGGCACTTACAAATCCACTATCTCCAGTGAAGAGGGGCCATCACCAACACCCTTTTGAGCACCCTGACCAGTAGGCAGAGTTATCTGATGACCTAGTTCCTTCCCTTGGGAAAACCCAAACACCTTATATAGAAATTGGCTGCTCTCCTTTGAGGGAATACAGTTACGGTCTCCTGGATCCACTGGTGAAGGCTTGTTACGTTCTTTCACTTGGCGGCATTTCTGAACAATTCATGTATTTTTTGTGAGCAGTTGCCGAAGTAGTTCTCCGTTGCTCTGAAAGCCTGCGCAGACTGTCGGTTTGCAAAAATGCACTCGCTATAAGCAAAGTCAATGGGAGAAAACCTATGCAAAGCCAGCAGAAAAACAAGCATTCTTCTCCCAACCCCACAGGAGACACAGTGAATACAAAGCTATTAAATATATTTTGCAAACAGTTTCAGAGTAGAACACACAACTTCCCTATCTTACAGTATATTCCCTTGGTCTCCGATCCACATGCAGGGGGAGCAGAGGGACCCAATGCCACCTGGGCAGTGCCAAGGGAACTCAGGTGGAGGGGGGGGGGAGATCAGCCAAGCATCTCCGACCTCTCTAGAAAGCAGGCCTTCAAGTAACCCTTGGCTAGGCCCAAGTCAGCCCACCTGACCACAAATGTATGCACTCATCCTAGGCAGTGTCAGCCCACACTACCCAGATGCAAGCTATCTCCTGAAGGAGGGGAACCAGACTATAAAAGCAATCTGGCCCAGTCATTGAGTGCAGGTGCTTGAGAAGGAGCTGGAGAAGGCACTTGGAGAAGAAAGTGAAGCATGAGTGACTCTTTCTCATACATGCACTTCGTGTACCACTTCATTTCTAACCAAGCAAAGAATGCGTTTCTCTTACTTGCCCATGCACTTCGCGTCAGCCTGTGCCTGAGACTAAGCATAGCATGAATGGCGCATACTCACACATGTGCTTCCTTCATGTCACTCTTTCCAACAGGTAAAGTGTGTATTTCTCTTTCTCAAGAATGCACTTCATGTCACGCTTTGCCTCGGACAGAGCAAAGCATGCGCATCTCTTACTCATGCATGAACATCCCGGCATGCTTCACTTTAATGTGTATTGCTTTTGTGAGCAGTGTGGGTTGCAGAACACGTTCTTCTGCCCAATCGCTTTGGGTGAATCGAAGCATGAAGTGAGTGATTGGCTGCCTTGTGTGGGCCAGCCCATGTAACAGAGCATTAGCTCCGGATCACCATCACACCGGTTCCTGTTGGTCCGGAGCCATATGTTGGGCTTCAGCAGCTGTAGAGGAAGCACTAGCAGACAGCAGCAGAATCACTGCAACCACATTACTTTCACTTTTAACTTTTGTTTACCTTTTTTATCTTGTACCTTTTATTTTACCATGGTCACGCTTTTGACTCCCTTTTCTCTATTGTTTCCCTCCATTTCTAGTTCTATTCCCCTCCCTTTCTCACCCTTCCCTTTCCCTCCGTTCCATTGTTCCATTCCTCCTGCCTTGTCGCTTCCGCCTTTTCACCACATTTCGGGTTTCTCATTTTTTATTGAATTAATTCCTTCTAGGATAGAGATTGGAGGCGATTCCCGTTCCACAAGAAGCCGTGGGAGCAGATGGCCGCCACCTGAGCAGGAGCAAGGCTTGACGCTATCTCAAAGAAGCGAGGCAGTAGCAGATGAAAGCCTCGGGTTCCATCTGCCAGATGTTGACTTCAGTGAAAGCATTCTCGGACCAGCAGCTGGATCACTAGCCACCATCACCAGATCAGCAGCCACAACCGTCAAACCAGCAGTTACCACTGCCAGACCAGCAGCCACCATGGCTGGACTAGCAGCCACCACAGCCGACCAGCAGCCACTACCACCAAACCGTGAGCCACCACTACCAACCAACAGGCACAATCATCAGCCCCACAGTTGCCATGCCTGCAACAAGGCCAGCAGCCACCAAGTCATTGTGCCTCATTTCGAGGTTGGTGGTAACGGTTTCTGCCGACTTTGTAACACTGTTTCTGCCGCCTGATATCCCGGTGCCAATGGGATATTACATGTCCCAGCTGCCCAGGATGTCAGGCGGCTGGAGTCGGGAATGGGCGACACGGAAGCACCGGCACTGTTGCTAACAATGCCAGTGCTTCCATGAAAGCCATGCCTTTAGGGGCTGGTGCTCCTGGCGGGTCAGACCTGCCGGGAGCACCAGCCATGCAGGCATTCTCATAGTCTGGCGATCCGGAAAGGGTGCCAGTACATTGCTACCGGCACCCTTATTTCCAGACTGGCAGATTTGTAATGAGGCCCATTGTCATGTACTATTTTGCAAACAAATATTTAACCCATCCCCAGGGGATGACTGGCAAAGGGGGCAAAGGGGAAATTGTTGGCTGGCTGGGCTGTTGCCCCATGGGCTAGAGCTCCAAAATGTGAAACAAATAACTGAAAAATACTAAATCCTTTATATTCTAGCCTTCCACAAAGAAACCGACTGCAGCAAACCCTGCTCAGATTCTCTGTAAAAATGGGGCGAGGCATTTTCTCAATTTCAGCAGTGTTGTAGATGTGCCTTGATAGCTCCCACACATGGCCCTCCACAATGAATTAGAGACAGAGTAGTCTAGGCTGCAGTGGCATGTTCATGCCGCCTAGTGGCAATCTATGCATTTAATTAACCGATTCTGTGACCCTGGATGGTAATGTTGGTACCACTGCTCCACATACACCATTAATGATTTACAATCGACAATAGCTGATCACAACTCCTACTTGTCAAAGAAGTAAGGGTGCATATCTTATCAGGACATGTCCTTAGTTTGATTCATTATGAATGGTTCCCCTATGATATGATATGTCATTTATAACGCACCTGTACGCAAGTGTTTCTAGGCGTGACAAGACAAGAGAGGGAAGACAGAGGGAGGACAAGACAAACCATCTTACTAGCCCTTGTGTCATTCAGATCGTGCAAATGCGAGAACGAGAAGTTCAAGGGGAAAGAAAGGGCGAGAAGTGCCAGGGAGATGGGAGGGGAAAACAAGACAGCAATGCTCTGAGTAAGTGCAGCCAGGGCAGCGCGGCTCTGGGTAGTACAAGGAGCACAAGGGACTGTAGGGTTACAGTTACAGCTCCTAAGTGCATTGAAGGGGTATCCAGTCATAATGTCGAATACAATAATGTCGAAAGTCAAAATGTCGAAAAAATTTAGTCGAAAATAAAAATGTCGAATTACAAAAATGTCGAATTTTTTTCGATTTTTTTTCGAATTAATGTTTAAATAAATAAATAATTAATTATAGTTTATAAAACATATTTTTTTTAAATGGTTAAAGGTATATCCATGGTGGGTGGGGGGGATGGGGAGGAGGGGGGGGTTGGGGTAGGGGTTTGGGATGGTTTTTTTTAATAATTAATTATTTAATTGTTTTATTTAATACTTTTTTTAAAAAAATTAAAGGTATATCCATGGGGGTTGTTGGGGGGGATGGGGAGGAGTGGAGGGTTGGGGTAGGGTTTTGGGATGGGGGGGTTTGGGGGGGGACCCCCCCCAATAAAAAACGTTAGTATGTGTGACATTTTACATAGTTATTTTAACATTGGTTTTTCGATTTTTTTTTCGACATTTTATTTTCGAAATAATGACTTTTTCTATTATATGTATGTGTTTTCGACATTTTTGAATTCGACATTTTTTTTTCGACATTTTTGGAATTCGACATTATTTTTTTTCGATATTATGACTATAAACCCATTGAAGGCCCAGAGGCAGTGCAAGGGGGACTGATCAAGGGAGAGCCTGGTACCCAGTGAGACACTGAGGGTAGCCAAGCAACCAGTCGGTACAGCAGACAGGTAGGTCAGATAGGTCAGCAAGGGAGGGAGAGAGAAAAAGTAGAGGAGAAGATGAACGTTTTGAGCTGCTTACGGATCTTCAGGTGGTCTGTCTCAAGTTTGAGAGGGGCAGCGAGTGGGAGACACCTGCAGAGGAGAGCAATCAACCCCCACTCTCTGCCTGGAGAAACGTCTAACCCTTAGAGAGTGGGAGGTGCTGAGCAAAGGGCCTGAAAAGGAAGGAATTTTGGAAGAGAGTGTTGAATGTATTGCTGGACCCAGCCCCAGAAAGCCTTGTGGACAATGCAAAGGGTCTTGAACTTGATCCTTGCAGCCCCTGGGAGCAAGAGGAGAGATTTCAGGGCTAGAGAGATACGGTTCCTGGGCTTGAGGCCAAGGATAAGTCTTGTAGTCCTGTTCTGGATTAGTTGCAGAGGGCGGAGAGTAGAGGAAGGCAGATTTAGAATGAGGCAGTTGCAGTAGTCCAGCCTAGAGAGAACCAGGGCTCTGGAGACAGTGAGCTTCTGGGGGAAAGTGAGAAAGGGAAGAGTCCCTATTTTCCGGTGAATTTCCAAAAAGAGTTTAACAGCACCCAGGATTGTTACTTGTATAGAGGTTATAGAAATGTCTGTTGGACTGTTGGTGGTACTTACTTTTGGACACAGGTGAAAAACACACATAGAAAGACATAATAAGAGTGCAAACTAAGAGGGTCATTCAGAGTTGGGTGGAATTTTTAATACTTCTGAAGAAAGTTACAAGCAGCGACCGTGGTATTTTGGAAAATCTGACCTCCATAAAGCTTATCACCAGCAGAGGTGGTATTTCAGAAATACCTCCAGTGCTATTTCAGAAATACCACCTTCAATGGCACTAATGTAAAAAAGGATTGTTTAACATTTATTTTCAGCCATCATCAGCATCAATGTGAAGGGAGAAATGGATTATGTACAGCAGAGGCTCACATCTCTACTGTTGATTTTATTATGTATAAAAGTGTCCATTCTGGGTAAGGTGATGAGAGGAGGCAATCAGAGATGCCCACCTTTTTACCCACTCAACATGGTCATTTGTAAAAACGTTTTTCACTCTATTGAAGAGAAGCACCCACGCTCCTTTTCTGTACAGTAAAAAGAGAGATTTCCAAAAATGTGCGGCCAGTTTGGAATTTTTATCTCCACCTTCATGATGGAGGTGAAGATAGTTGGATTTTCTGCAAACTGTCACCTAAAATACCGCCGCTGGTATTCCTATGGAATATTACTGATGGTATCTGATCAAACCATGAATTGGGTGGATGATAAAATCAACGGTATTTGCAAAATACCGATAATTTTAATATTACCACCCAACTCTGAATGACCTCCTAAATCTGTGATTGTTTTTCATTGCCTTGTCCTGAACCCTCTTCTTTTATGTGTTCAACAATAGACACACATGCAAATCAACACCAGATTCAGATATATAGATACAAAGTCACATGAACACAGATACATCCTTCCACTTATACTGTACACTGTCACACATACGCTCAAACACATTAACCAAGTCACAGAAACTGAAACACACACACACTGACTCCACCTGATTTGAAAACACACATAAATATAAGAGGCCGCTCTTGCTCCCTCTCCGTCCATATGTTCAAGGTGTATTTCCCTTGCATTTCTCTCTGCTTCCGTGAGCTGAAATATGCAGCCGACTTTTCAAGAAAGTGCAACTTGGCATCCCCTGCCGTCTTTCGCTCTGCATTATCCAAGTGCAGATGCCATAGCCACAATTACCAGCAAGACCGCCGACCTGGGCTTCTTGTCGTGTCTGGCAGAGGATGACTGGCAAATTTACTAAGTGTAATCCAGAGCAACAGAAGGTGGTGAGGGGCAAGGAATGGGCTTTGTCTGATGGGCAATTAAAGGGCATGAATGGCAAGGAATTAGTGATTGAACAATGAGGGCAGGGGAATGAGGGGCGAGCAAATTCAGGGAAGGGGATTGAATGAATAGTTAAAGGTTGGAGAAAAAGGGGGACAGAGGTCTGAAAGTTAGTTGTAAGAAACAGGGCTGCACTGGGAATGTGGTGCAATGGAAGGACACCAGACGATGATGGGTTCGAAAAATAGGGTAAATGAGACGGACATACATATCAGGAATGGCAGGTCAGCAGGCTGAGTGTTGCTGAGATATTTGTCTGGCCTGCATACCACGACACCCGATTGTGGGACTGGATTGACCCCCTCTCTTTTTTCTAAGTGATGCATACTTGCTGTATAAACATATGCTTCAATTACTATTGCATATCTTATATTGTTTTCAAGTTGTTTTATCATGTGTTTTGGTGATTTGAGGTTTTACACACACTTGTACAAACTATGATTATATTTATAGTACGTTTTCATTATAATTATTATCTTAGAATGTATCATAGATGTATTTGCGTCAGGATATAGACAATTAATATGCTTCCCCGTTGTAGATATGTTGGTGCTTTGAAAACTTGCCTTATTGAACAGCATACTAGGTTACTCCTTGAATAACAACTTTTCAAAAGCATTTTTTTTGTTTTTAATATTGAAGATGGAATAGGAGAAGATGGAGACTCGCCTGCTTTCTGAATCAGAAGCTGTGGAACCAGGAAGACAGGATCAAATCCCCACCTTCCACACTTCATACATTATATGATCCTCAGAACATCACTTTTCAGCACTGTGCCTTATTCTCCTTAATTATCTGTAGAGAACACCTCACTGATATGGGTTTATACCATATAGTGTTACTCTATACATCATATAAACAATTTATGTTAAGCATACTGGTGATTAGGCAGGATGACAATGTTGTGGGGGGGTGGGTACATAGGGTGCTGGTATGGGTTTTGTGTTGTGGGCTGGGGAGGTAGAAAGCCAGGTATGGATCTTTTGCCATGCCAGCTCATGTTTGGCTCTGAGAGTGAAGTCAGACCCCCTGGTTTAGCAATGACTCGACTCTACCAATGAATTCTCTAAAAATAAAAAAAAAGTAACAATAAAAAAGTAACAATAAGATGGGATGGGAGTAGATGTGGCCTGGTTTCACATTGTAAACTGTAAGACTTTGAAAACTGGGCTCAAATTCCAGCTTTTCCATTTCACCAATTATATTATGCTGGTGAAACAATGTTACTATGTTTGGTAAGCGGAAGACTTTCCAGGGGTCTGGCTCTATAAGAAACCACAAACATAACTGAAACATATGCTGCAAAAAAGGAAAGCAATGTCAATAATGTCTTCTATATATACTTGGAATGTGTGGGAGGAGGAGAGGTTGGTATTGAGATTCCTTGTTCTGGAAGTTGGGACCACGGCACTGTGGGTTTGGACCATTGCACTATGGGCTAGAAAAGTAAACCTGCCCCCCACGCCAAATGTTGCCAGTCCTGCTGTCTATCCCCTCCCTGTACTGTCTAATCAAAGGTCTAGGTGAGGTGACCCATATACAAGACCCCCCAAACATTTACAAATGACAGGTATGAACACAAACCCGTTGCATGAACAAACATGAGATACAACAGTACAAAACAGCCCCATGTCATCCATATATTTCAATGTACTTCTCAGGGAAGGCTTCCTATCTCTGAGACTTTCATGTTTCGACTTTTATGTCAGAATTGACCTAATTACCGATTGGTTCTACTGCCTCTCTCTTTTTTTCATCTATTTCTAAGACTCTATACTCTCTTCATCCTGCTTCCTCTTTCACCCCGAAACGTAAGTCTCCTCAACCACTTCACTCATTGCGTCACACTCTCCATAACGCTGAATGTTGTTGGCGAAAGTCTCATTCCCCCTCTTGTCGGAATTGAAACAATGTTATGCCTCCTATTGCAACAATTGTATGTGTATTGGCCTACGCCAAGTTTTCTAAACATCATATGTGAACAAACTCCACGGCAAGGTCTTGACCTTAGAGAAAGTAATGTAAGTCGCCATCTTGGATTAAGCCGCCATTTTAGGTTCTCTTGTTATATGGAAGTTACCCTGAACATCAAAATGGAGGCCGAATGACATTCTGAGTAAGATTCTGGCCGTTGTGACCTCCGTACACATGAATAATTAATATGCCTGCAGGCCACTTGACGGGGTCGCGAACTGAGAACTTGTCCTACTGTTGACCTATGTGTAAATGTACAACTATATCAGTGAAACTAATCGGAAATGCATATATTAAAGGATTGACCTGGCAAAGAACCCATAGGCCCGGCTCAGGGAATGGTTAACCCGCGAGAGGGTTGGCCAAGGGCTGGACAAACAGTATAAAAGACCCAACTATTCCAATGTGCGGTCTCTCTGACTAACGCATTGAACTCTCGTTGAAGTTCGTTATGTTACTCTGAGAGCCGAATAGCTATCCGTTTGTCAATTGACTTTGGTAACTGTTGTAGCTTTTAAATAAAGCACTTGTATGTTCTTTGTAACCTGTGTTGGTGTGTTTCTTTCTTGGCTTCCCGGCCTCATATTATTTTTCTGTTTTCACAGTTGGCGCCTGAATAGGGACCCTCAAGATTGATGCCGGATCATTGAAGGTTGACGCAGACTATCGAACCGGGATCGGACGGTGTGATACTGCGGGCCCGACCAAACGAGACGCGATACCTCGGCAGCGCTGCACGATCCAATCCTTAGACGATAGTCGTGTGGTCTGACACAGCATCTTGACGAGGGTCCATTTTTGAGGCGGGCAGATTTGTCGAAACCACCGAACACAAGGTAAAATTCATTAGGTAAGTTCTTTGGTAAACCGTATGGTCCTCCTTAGGTTTGGTCAGGTGCAGTCGTGACCCAGCTCTTAATTTAACCCGGACAATTTGAATTTGGCGTATTGTATCTGCAGACACAATTATTGACCAGGTAACACCAATTTTTTGTGAAGTGCCTGGGAAATTGTCTAGCTGCTTTAGGGCTCTGTTCCGCAGCGATCGACAATCTTTGGAATTTAGCCGCTCGGCACCACAGGAGGGGTCGCCGGCATGTACTATGTACTGTAAGTATGGCATTGGAAGTATAGTATTTAATGATATTTGGCACAGACAAACCAGGCATGCCTCCGAATTTCAGTGGCCAATCAATGGTAGTTTCGAGATCCCCCGTATTGAATACCTAGAATCAGTCTTGCTAAAAAAGAAGGCCAGACCTCCAGCATTTGATGTTTTGCAGAATTGGAAAAAAGAAGCGTTGCAGCAGCTTAAAAGTAGGGATAAACATGCACGCCGTCATAAAACAAATGCCAAAAAGGCGTTGTTATATGATAAGGAAAAACGTTCGGAGTCAGTTAAAAATATGGATAGGGCTTTCTCACTCGGTATCCAGAAAATGTATCCCTCTAAAGATTTCCATGTTTCTGAAGAATTTATTGAAAAATTGTTAAACGAACGCAGGCCTGGTGCCTCTGCGCCACCTCCGTATGATCCTCTCCCAAGTGCTCTGCCCATTCCTGCTGTTATTCCTGCTGTTATTCCTGTTCCCCCTGTGCAACCTATTGTTCCTATTCCTCTAGTTGTTGTTCCTCCACCTATCCCGCCACCCCTTCCTCTTGTGCCAATAGTTGCATCCTCATTGAATTTGCCCACACCTCCGCTCCCGAGTGGTTCTGTATTGACTGAAGTTGATCAGGGTGCGGGGTCAAAGATTGTCACTCGAAATACTGTTTCTGCAGACAAGAAACGGGAATTATTTGCATGGGCTAAGCACTGTATGGAGAAAGGTGATCAAGTTAACGTTTTTTCCACATTATCAAATATGGACAATTTTCCAGAGAAAAATGTTTTTGTCGAAGGTTTGGGGACTCATTTATGTGTAATGTGGGGTAGATTACATAATACGGATCTCCCACAAGGGGTGAGGGATCTAAATACTTTAGCACTTTCGCGGGACACAGAGGAGAAAGTACATGGTCATGTTGAGAGATTGTTTGAGTATAGGAGGGACTTTGAGAAATTACGAGATGAGGATGGTGAAGACGACAGTATGTATGTACAGAAACGGTTCCTTCCGTGTCGTAGATCGGCACCTGAGGAAGTACGAATTTTTACCAAAGATGCGATTCGATGGATCTCGGATTCATCGATGCCGCCAGATGAAGTATATGACACGTATAGTCAGTATACAGTAGAAATGCAGAGGAAGGTGATTCAGGTAATGGTACAGTACCTGAAGGAAGAATGTGTAAGGAAGAAGGTTAGTTGTCCTATAGAGTTATTGGGTATTTGTAAAAAGGCTTTTTCGCCCGACACTTCTTCGACTGCCTTAGTGCTCGACCTGGCTCTGTTGCTTAGTAAGCGGTCGGAGTTACCTATATCTCAGTTATCTATGAGAGAGGTTCCTCTGACATTTGTCCCAAAGGTTGAGATTCCTGCTAACGCTGGTGCGCCCGCTGTGGACATTCCAGCAAATTATGTATCGCAATTTGTTCACGTCTCGTTTTCACGACAGGAAGTGAACACTATTAGACACTCAATTCCCGATATTAGGAAAAACCCGACAGGATTCTACAAAGAGCTAGAGTCCGTTTTGCAGTCCTCTGTGTTCACCTTAAGTGATATTGACTTGCTATTTCCTGTACTCCTGCCCGTAGATTTATGGAAGCAGGTTCGAACAATAGACGATGTGCCAGGGTTAGGCGGTACCTGGGCTAACATGATTAGGTTTGATGGGGAAAGACCAGCTGGTGAGAAACTTCCTCAGGTAATACTTACTTTACCTGATAGAATTGTCGCAAAATTGAAAACCATAATTCCTGAGAAAAGAATTATTTGGGACAAGCTTACGGCCTGTGTTCAAGGAAAAACTAAAGGTGCCACCGAATTCTTTAATAGATTCGAACAGGTATTCTCTGACTTCAGTGGACAGGACTTGGGCACAGAGTCTGGAAAAAGGTTGTTTGTGGACAGATTTGTACGTGGATTGTTGCCCGACATCCAGTCACAGATTATGTCCTCTGAGAGCGCTTGGCAGGCGAAATCCCAATCTGAAGTTTTGCACATGGCTCAGTATTACGAGAACCGTGTTAATCATGAAAAAGAGAAAATAGAGAAGAGAAAAGGAGATTTGAAGACTAAAGTATTGTTACAACAAATTATTAGAAATCCCAGAGGGGGTACTTCACAGACCAGAGGTCAGTATGTCCCGAAAGGAAGTGCTCCTTTGGGTCCTGTGAATGTTAATCAATGTGCCTATTGCCGCCAGGAAGGTCATTGGCGAGCACAGTGCCCCGTCCTTCGCCAAAGGTCAAACAATGCATTTGGGAGTATGGGTAGACGACCTAGAGGTCGCCCCGGAGCGGGGGGCCCTGATAGAGGTCAGTTTTCGCAAGATCCTCAGCAACCTTTTTCACGGGAAAATCAGATTTCGAATGTGGACACGAGAAACATATTTGATCACCATTCTGCTGCCTACCTTTCTGAAGAGCTTCCTTCTGATGACATTTTATTTCATTAGGACTGCCCGAAGCAGGGTTTGGAACCTTCACCTATTCCCGTTAATCAGAAAGGTCCCTACGTTGAATTATTAGTGGGGAATAGGAAACATCAGTTTTTGATAGACACTGGAGCACAGAAGTGCTCCATTGATCATTCCCGGGTTCCAAACATTCCACTGTCAGGGCAAACAAATATTTTTGTAGGGTTTTCTGGTATACCAATTGCTTGTCCGGTTTCTTCGCCGGTGTCTGTTTCTTTGGGTCCCTTTACGGACCATTGTCCCTTCCTTCTGACTTCGAACTGTGGAGAGAATTTGCTGGGGTTAAATTTGTTGAAGAAACTGAATGCAGTAATTCATTGTTCCTCTGACGGAGTGCGACTGACGGTTTCACCACAGCAACTTCCCAATTCTCAGTTTCTGATTCGACCATTGCCTCATGAGTTTAGTGTTGTTCCGGAATGTTTATGGGCGGTTGACGACAATGATGTCGGGGTACTACAGATTGAGCCCGTTAAAATAGTTTTGAAGCATGGAGTTAAACTACCACGCATTCCGCAATATAAAATATCAGTTGAGGGCGAGCGTGCTTTGAAGTGCATTGTCTCCGATTTTGTGCATCGAGGAGTGATTGAAGAGATTGCAGGTAGTTTGTGTAACAGCCCAATTTTGCCTGTATACAAGAAAGGTGACAATGCAATCCCATACCGTTTTATAATTGATCTACGTGCTATCAACAAAGTTGTCGCCCCACAATTTCCAATTGTGCCTGATGTAACAATGATACTAACAATGATCCCTGCTACAGCTACGCACTTTAGTGTTGTGGATCTAAAGAATGTTTTCTTTAGTATTCCCATACACAAGGAGAGTAGATATTTGTTCGCGTTCACCTTGGGGGGACGTTCATTCACATTTACTCGTGCACCTCAAGGGTATACTGAAAGTCCAAGCATTTATAGTAGAGCTTTGAAAGAACAGCTTGATACCCTTGAATTGCCACCTACTTGTACACTGCTTCAGTATGTCGATGATTTGCTTTTGGCTGCAGATTCTGAAAGTGCTTGTAAAGAAGGCACTGTATTGTTGCTTATTCATCTGGCTGAAAACGGTCATAAAGCTTTGCTCAAAAAATGTCAATATTGTTGTCAGGAGGTCGCCTATTTAGGCTACCTCCTGTCAAAGGAGGGGAGAAGACTGACACCTGAAAGAATAAAACACATTTCTGGCATGTCTGTTCTAAATACACAGAAGGAAGTCAGAGCCTTAATAGGTATGGCTTCTTACTGTAGGTTGTGGATCCCGAACTTTTCACTAGTGATAAAACCGATGTTGGCTTTGACAAAGAAGGGCATTTCTTTGCCGCTGCCATGGAAATCGGAACATCAACGATCATTTGAGCTTCTCAAAACCGCGTTATGCTCTGCACCGGTTCTGGGTACTCCAAATTATGACAAGGCCTTTGTGTTGTTTGTGCATGAATGTGATGGATGTGCTTTGGCTGTGTTAACACAGGAACACGGAGGGAAGAATAGGCTGTGCGGCTACTACTCTTCCGCCCTTGATCCTGTCGCATGCGCTTTGCCGAGATGTTTGCGAGCTGTCGCTGCTGCTGCCGCGTCTGTAAAACAGAGTGAGAGGATGGTCCTAGGCTATGATTTAATTTTGATGGTACCTCACTCTGTAGATGTCCTACTGAATAAGACCCAAACACAACACCTCACCTCTGCACGGCTGACAAGGTATGAATTAATTCTGTTCGCCCCTCACATTCAAATTAAGAGGTATTGTGTTCTTAATCCGGCTGAACTCCTACCTTTCCCGCAAAATACTGTTTGCGGTGACGAAGAATTACATGACTGCCTGTATGCTACTGAACAGGAAACGAAGGGCAGGATAGACCTTATAGATACTCCTTTGGATAATGCGGAAGGGGAGCTGTTTTGTGATGGCGCCTGCTTCAAACTCCCCGATGGTACATCTACAGCTGCCTACGCAGTTACTACGTTGAGTACGGTTGTTGAAACTAAGAGAATTCTGCATAACTCTGCGCAGGCCGCAGAGATTATAGCGTTGACCCGAGCTTGTGAACTCTCCGAAGGGCATATAGTAAACATATATACTGATAGCCAGTACACCTTTGGGATGGCTCACAACTTCGGGAGGCTCTGGTCGGAAAGAGGTTTCCTAACCTCACATGGGACCAAGATTCAGCATGGTCCCTTGATAGTGCAATTGCTCTCGGCACTTTCACTCCCTAGGCAGTTAGCGATCATAAAATGTGCAGCACATCGTAAGGTCATAGATGATGTGGGAAAAGGGAACGCTTTTGCTGACCAGATAGCCAGGCAAACGGCTACAAACCTTAGCGCAGGCATGTATGCTCTAAGAGAAACAAAAGATGCCTATGTAATGGATGAGGGTATCGGGTCTGTGCGAGATATCCAAACTGACGCCACAATAGAAGAGTCTAAAAAGTGGGCCGAAGGAATGGGGAAACTAGATGACGATGAGTGTTGGGTGGATACATCTGAAGGGAAATGGTTGCTCCCTGATTCATATGTGCTGGCAATGGTTACCATGGCACACAGTCCTACGCATGTGTGTGCTCAGCAGATCACGAAAATGTTAGATCAAGTGTGGGCGAATGATAAAATTTTGAAGATTGCACAGCGACATGTTCAGAATTGTATGATTTGCTTACAGCACAATGTGGGGAAGGGGACAGTAACTCCAAGGGGTAGTTTTGGGCCCCCTTCTGTCCCCTTCGGGGTCATTCACTTTGATTTTATTGAGATGGAACGGTGTAACAATCTAAAATATGTTCTTGTGATTATTTGTGCTTTTAGTAAATGGGTCGAGGCTTTCCCCGTTAAGGATGCTACTGCCATGACCACTTCAAAGACTATGGTAAAAGAATTCTTTCCACGATTTGGGCTTCCAAGGGTAATTTGGTCAGACAACGGTCCGCATTTTGTTGCAGCGGTAATTTTGCAGATATGCACAGCGTTACACATTGAAAAACTATTTCACTCGGCTAGACATCCTCAAAGTGCTGGGTTGGTAGAGAGACATAACGGTATCCTAAAGAATAAGCTTGCAAAAACATGTGCCGACACCAAATTGAAATAGCCAGATGCCTTACCTATTGTATTGTTAGCCATGCGTACCACACCTCAAACTGAGACTGGGCTCTCTCCATTTGAGGTAGTGATGGGGAGACCTGCTAACATTTGGGGCCTTCCGAAGCCCAAAACCTTGAGGGAGGTAGAAAATGTATTGCTTGTAGACTACTGTAACCAGTTGACTAAAAATCTGTATCTCATTTATCATCAGGTCCACTCAGCTTTACCTGTACGGTTTACGGGCCCAGGACACGATATTCAGCCTGGGAGTTGGGTCCTGGTGAAGGCCTGCGAAAGGTCTTCCTGTCTCGCGCCTCGCTGGCGGGGACCCTACCAGGTACTGTTGGTCACCCAAACAGCAGTGCGGGTGGCTGGAAAGAAGCATTGGATCCACGCGACGCATGTCAAGAAACTTCCTCACCCGACGCCACACGTTACAGAAGAAGCAGAACCCCTCGCTGGTGCTACAATCTCTGATCCCGGAGTAGCAAACAGCGCTGTGAGTGCGTCAGAGAATTTCTCTGAGCCCGTGGAGCTTGGGGAACAGTCCATTTCATCTCCGCACTCTTTGAAAAAGTCACTTCCGGAAAACACTGTTTCAAGTTCTGCGACTTCCGTCGCCTCCGATACGTTGCTTCCCTCAGGAAGTGACGTTACCTTATTTCCGGATCAAACAGTACCGGGTACCACCAGGTACGACCTTCGACGAAGAAAATAGCACTACGGCACGGGTCTTTTCTGTGCATCTGAAAAGAAGAAGTGATTGAAAGTTTTCTCTTGTAAAAGAAAGTTCTTTTTTGAACAAAAGGAAAAAAAGGGATTCTGCTGGCTAGGGTTGGGGAAGGACTAAGAAGTCACGCGACTGTAGTGTCGCCAGCAACGAACACTGGGGTCGTCGATTAAGAAACTACGATGCCTGCCACCTCCACCGCTGCTGCTAGCATTGGACTTGTAAATAAGGGGGTGACCAACTCGGACAACGAACAATGTGCCTGGGCCCCGAAAACGTATTGCTGTGCTGTGTTAATAATAATTGGAATTTGTATAGTTACTGCTGTGGGACTTTGGTACTTCGAAGAAATGTACCCTCTAAAACCTCTACTGCCAATTGAGATTGTACCTACTGCTTTGACTCCCTCTGTACACCTTCACACTTTGTCACCTAGAGACTCCCAGCATAGACGAAAGTATCATAATCACACATTTACCGCAACATGGGAACAAGGGGCTAGGATGGTATATTCACCCTTTACCTTTAACGACTGCTTGCTATGCCTCTCTTAGAGCACTATTCTTTGGCCGTTGGAATGATAGCATCTCAGGGAACTTTGATGGAACTAATTTAAATGATTTTGAAAAACGTGAATTGACTCCCCTGGGATGCTCGCTTTTTGCAAATAGAAGTAAACCTAATGTTGCTTCTATTAGGCCATCTGATAAACTATCTCTTCCTTTTCAAGCTCTAATTTCCTTTAAAATGGCTCCGATAGGCAATAAGGACGCCGTGCCTCCTTCCTACGCTATTAATCATAGCCCCGATTCAGTCCCCTTTTGTGTACAAAGAAATGGCACTCGGTCAATGGGAGATTTTGAAGGTTGTGTGAACATTGTAAATTTAACCGGGGAGAACAGGCCTCTGTATGTAGGGGGGCCTGTCTATTTCGTTTGTGGTAGTTCAGCATTTCCCTGGTTGCCCAAGGATTGGCAGGGAACCTGTTATTTAGGAATCCTGTTACCTGGGGTATTCATAGCTAGTACATTGAAGGTTTCTAAGGCTCGCCCACGTCGGGACGAGAACGGAGATACCCCTGGGCAAGTATTGGGAGATATAGCAAAATCAGTTGTGCCATTTTGGGGACAAATAGCAAATTCTGAAAATTTTAGGGGACTAGCAAGGGTACTAGAGAGAACCATCAACCGGACCACGGATATACTCTACAATATGACACTAGAACAAAAAGCAATAAGATTGGTAGCACTCCAAAATCGGATGGCATTAGATGTCATCCTGGCAGAACGTGGTGGAGTATGCAAATTAGTGGGGTCCGCTTGCTGTGTTTTTGTACCAGACTCCTCACCGACAATTTTTAAAGCAATACAGAACTTGCACATCCTTAGTTCTGAAGTGCATGTTCCTGTGGGAGATTGGAATATTAGCGCCTGGTTCTGGGATTCTTTACGATCTTGGGGTTGGAAGGTGCTTTCTGTTATACTGGTTATTTTGGGAATCCTGCTATTGCTTTGTTGCTGTTTCCAATGTTTACCTAGTGTATGTGCAATGCTAGGGGGATGTTGTGCTCAAGCAGTGAGCACAGTAGGGCACAAAATGTATGCCCCAGACACAGCATCTAAAGAGTTTGTGTTACAAGAGGTTCTGATGAACGACCTAATGGCTATAGACATTACTGATAATGATGCAGGATGTATGGACGACAATGCATGGAGTTATCTACAGAAGTATTAGAAATGATATTAGCACTTGGCATAGGCCAAAAGGAGGGTTTGTCGGAATTGAAACAATGTTATGCCTCCTATCGCAACAATTGTATGTGTATTGGCCTACGCCAAGTTGTCTAAACATCATATGTGAACAAACTCCACGGCAAGGTCTTGACCTTAGAGAAAGTAATGTAAGTCGCCATCTTGGATTAAGCCGCCATTTTAGGTTCTCTTGTTATATGGAAGTTACCCTGAACATCAAAATGGAGGCCGAATGACATTCTGAGTAAGATTCTGGCCGTTGTGACCTCCGTACACATGAATAATTAATATGCCTGCAGGCCACTTGTCGGGATCGCGAACTGAGACCTTGTCCTACTGTTGACCTATGTGTAAATGTACAACTATATCAGTGAAACTAATCGGAAATGCATATATTGAAGGATTGACCTGGCAAAGAACCCATAGGTCCGGCTCAGGGAATGGTTAACCCGCGAGAGGGTTGGCCAAGGGCTGGACAAACAGTATAAAAGACCCAAGTATTCCAATGTGCGGTCTCTCTCACTAACGCATTGAACTCTCGTTGAAGTTCGTTATGTTACTCTGAGAGCCGAATAGCTATCCGTTTGTCAATTGACTTTGGTAACTGTTGTAGCTTTTAAATAAAGCACTTGTATGTTCTTTGTAACCTGTGTTGGTGTGTTTCTTTCTGGGCTTCCCGGCCTCATATTATTTTTCTGTTTTCACACTCTGATCTCAATCTTCTCTTCACTCCACATGTGATGCTGCCTTACTTTGTGCTACACAACAAGAGAGAGGGGAGCCTGCTACTTTTTTTGCATTTTTGTAAGGAACTTGGGGTTGGTCACCCTAAGTTACCTGGGGCAACCCAGACGTGGACCCCTTGCTCACTGTGCTCAGAGAGGCACAGCTCCACCTCACTGACGAGGCCCAACAAGGCTGAAACATGTTTATGGGGTTGCTGTTGGTACTCTTGTTCAAATAAGGTTTGCCTGGCATTTCAGTGCAGGACTGCCCTTGTGGGACAAGGACTGATATGCAAATGGGTATTCCTCCTTTGTGAAAAGTACAGTGAGCTAAAGGTGATGGTTGTGGACTCTCACAGTGGGTAAAAACCACGGAACAAGTTATCATGCCATGTACTTTCGAGACAGCGGCGCCTGCTACCTTTTTTGTCAACAATACTACAAACCTTCTTGATTCCCATTCTTTTCATCCCAGATGTCTTTTCAGATTTTGCCTCATATTCTTTCTTCTTCATCTTCTTGCTCTGCTCTTACCTCCTCACTATCTGCTTCTGATTTGGCTTCTTATTTTTCTACTAATATTGCTCTCTTACACTCCTCTATTTCATCTAACCCCTCTGCTCCTATTCTTTCTTCCTCTGATCCTCCTTCTTCTTCTCTATTTTCTATTCCCCTCTGTGATACGGATACTCCTTTATCCTTACTAAAGCCCACCCTGCATCTGCCCCTTCTGATCCTCTACCCTCGTCTCTAATCCCTAAGGTCTACCCTCTTCTCCTCTCCTATCTCACTTCTCTCTTTAACACTTATCTTCAATCTTCTATTTTTCTATCTTCATTTAAGCATCCCACCATCTTCCCTATTCTTAAAAAGCCCTCTCTTGATCCTCCTCTTCTGTTTAATTTCCGAACTATCTCCCTTCTTCCCGAGACTTCCCTTTAGTCTCGGGAGGATAGCTCAGAGGCAATTTGCTCGCCTTGGAAGCAAGACGACACAGAACAACACAGGTTCGATCCCCGGGTCTGTGCGTAGAAAACTCTGGGCATTAAGTGTGTTATAAATAACCAATCATATCATATCTTTCTAAGCTCCTGGAATGTATTGTGGCAATAAGCCCCGAGACGGCGGGCCAATACCGCCCCAGGTAATGCCCCCGGGGCCCATAGCTACAGGCCCAAGCGTTACAGTCGCTCACAAACTGTAACAATGCCAATGTCATGGAAAGCCTCCCTCCCCATCTAAAAGTACCCCACCAGTCCTCCTGCGCTTTTGTGTTAGATTGCCCAAAGAATCTTCCCAAGAGCCTATCTCTTGTAGATGTTAAAGGCTCGCACAGCAGTACTAGGCGCTTCAAAGTTTCAATGCTGTTGCCACAGATCCGACAAATCAAAATTCTCTGTTCCCGGGCCTTATTCTCCATTCTGTGACCTCCCTTGTGGGGTAGAGGTTCAGACGAAGTCTTAGAAAACTTTTCCTCTCCAACTGCGAAGGAAACCTCTCAAGGTACGGCAGAACTGTTCCTCTTTTGTAGTGTTTGTTTGGTTCTTCTGCAAACGATTTGTAGGAACTCAGTTTTTGCTTAGTCAAAATACAGTCCAGGTCCAATAGTTTTGACTTTACCCCAATCGGATTTTCAATTAATGATTTTTCTGAGTGAGCAATATTAGACAGTATGGAAGTACACGTCTCTTGACAAATATTTAGGACTGGAACCTGTTTCCCTAAAATGGCCTCCTTGATGATCGTACACCCACTAACACCTGGTGTTTGGAGGCATTTCCTAATGAGGGAGATTGATTTCCATTCCATTTGAGTGTACAAGGACGTTAGGTCCAGTTCTCTCCGTACCCATTCTATTGGCATCGAGTTTGGGAGCGACAAGACCCTCTTCCAAAAGAGGCCTTCCAGGCTATGACAAAGTGTTGGGCTGATGAAAAAGTTGGCTTCTGCAGCATATGTCAGTATTGGTGAGACTTTCATCTTGTAGAAGTCTAGTAGTGGCAACATGGAAAATTTACAGTAGCGTCGTTTGATCAGCAGAGCTAGGGACGGTACATTTTTTGCTTTGCATCTCAGATGGTCAATACCTGGAGCATCGTTCATAATGTCGTTTAAAGTTATCCCCAGGTACACCATCGATGTAACAACTGTTATTTGTTCCCCGTTCAGGAACCAATAAAACATTTTCAGCTTCCTTGCCCTGCCTCCTAAGATCAGAATTTTGGATTTCTTTGCATTGATCTTTAGGGCATTGTTGTAAATGTAGGATTACAGATCCATCAGCTCTCTCTGCAGCCCAATTTCAGTTTGGTCTAGCAGGAGCAGGTTGTCTACAAATAGTAGACGGCCCACTGAGTTACCCGCGATCTTGGACGGGAAGCATCTTGTTGTTACGAATGCCTCTGCCATGTCTGATATGAATAGACAAAAGACAGCTGGTGCCAAAAGACAGCCATGCTTCAGTCCATTTCCTGAGGCCATTTCGTTAGACAGTGTGCCCCTTCTGTCCAATCAAATGTTGAATGTGGTTCCACTGTGCAGGGCTTCCCTGGGTTCTCTCAGGGCCTGTGGGCACTCCCCCTTCTTCAGTTTGTCCCACTAGGTTCTCCGGTCCACTGAATCAAAAGCCTGTTCCAGGTCGATCGAGGCGATGTAGATGGCCCTCATCTGTTTCTGTTTGACCATACACTTGAGCACGTTGATAATGAAGATGTTTAGAGCGGTGCCGATCCCCCTTCGGAAACCCGCCTGCCACTGGTCCTGGTGGTGAGACGCCAAACTCCATGCGTTCAAATGCTTCAAGATTATTGCTGCAAATATCTTGCCCACCACTTCAAGAAGGGCGATTGGCCTGTAATTACAAGGATTAGACCTATCGCCCCTCTTGAATATGGGAACCACAATGGACTTAGTCCAGGAGGCTGGCCTCTTTTTCACCCTCTTGATAGTCTCAAATAATTTCAACATAAATGTCGCCCATTTGACAGGATCTTTTTTTCAAAATTTCATTTGTCAGGTCATCAGGCCCCGTCACCCTCGGGCATTTCATTTTTTTATGAGTTCAATTATGAAGACACTGTCGAATTGAAGGTCCCAAGGAACTTATGAAGAAATGTGTGGCCCAATTTACCCCTTCCCCTTTGAATTCGTATAGACTTTTAAAGTGGGCCTCCCACACCTGCGAGGACACTGAGTTAATTATTTTCGAATCCTTTGGGGTGTTTAGGTCATTTATTCGTTTCCACACACCCGCTGTGTTTTTCTTTTTTTTTTGAACATTTATTTTATTGAGAGAGCAGGTTAACAGCAAGACATCAGCATAAGTAGCATGACACATATTAGATATGATTGCATTATTGGTACATATACATTCTGCATGAGGCACAGCATATCAGGGCAAGGAAATAGGTGTTACATCCACATCGGGCATCAGATTCAACAAGTACAGGCACAGCAGTGACCAAATGTCTTTAGGTCGACAAGGTGTCGGGACCGATAGCACAAAAAGTTCCTCATCGTCGTTTAGCATACATAGGTCTTTTAGGAAACTGGCTCTGGTTGGCACATTTGCGGACTTCCATGATTTAAGGATACAGCGCTTTGCGACAACGCAAGAGATGCTGAACAGACGTCTCGTGGTTTCCCTTACTTTACCAATGTCGCCAAGCAAGTACTTCAGGGGGGACAAAGTCGCCGGGATCGACGTTATGTCCTCAAGCAGTTGCGCCACTTCCCGCCAAAATTCGGCGATCAAAGGACATGACCAGTACATGTGGTATGGTCCGGCATTAGGCGCATTGCATTTGGGGCAGGCTCCTGTGCAATTTTTCACGAATTTGGCCAGCTTGGCGGGGGCACAGTGCAGTTGGTTCAAGACTTTAAATTGAATCAATCGGAGCCCTGCGTTCATAGAAAGAGAACTAGTGAGCCGGCAGTAGCGGGCCCACCTAATATCATCTATCTGTGTGCCCATGTCCCTTTCCCAGGTTTCTTTTATCGTGTTACGTGACGGGGAGTGGGTCTGTACTAATGAGTATACCATCGAGACTCCTTTGTTATGGCTATTCACGGACACTATTGCCCTAATGCATTCGTGTACCTGGGGCTCTATCGGGAAAGTTGGCCATCTAGCAGCAAAGGCGGATCTCATGCGATGGTACTGAAAACACGTAAGCTGCCCTCCTCCCACCACTTCAATGAAGTCTGTGAGTTCGCAATACGTGCCGTCTGGGAACATATCCCGCAACGTAAAGAGCTTATTGGGATCCCAGGATTGTTGTAGGGCTTTATCAAAAGTTGGGGAGATGCCCGAGAAGTTCCTTAAAGGGACCTCTGGGTTGTAGGGGGTCTCTCGGCATCTAGGGCCACAACGGCCTCCTTCGCGTCCGGGTCTATCTGTGCCATTACATTGAATAGGCGTCTCAGGTTGAGCACCGTAGATCTGCCTGGTATAAAGCCAGCCTGATCTGGGTGGACCAGGGTTGACATATAAGGAAGGAGTCTGGTGGCCAGTACCTTAGCGAAAATCTTCTCATCAGTATTTATCAGCGAAAGGGGTCTGTAAGACGCCATGTCCTGTGCCGGTCTACGGGGCTTCAGGAGGACAGTAATGATGGCTTCAAGCATTAACTCCGGAAGGACACCCCGGTCCATCGCTTCTTCCCACACCTTCAATAGCAGCGGGGCTAACTCATTCTGGAACTCTTTATATAATTCTGCACTAAGGCCATTCGAGCCAGGGGCACGGCCACCTGAGAGGGATTTAATGGCTTCTATAATTTCTTCAACTGTGATGGGTTGATCTAGTATGTTGCAGGTCTCAGTGGTCAGTGTAGGGAGGTCTAGGTTATCTAGGTACCGGATTGTGTCTTCCCTAGTCCTTGTATCATGGTTAGAGTATAGGGAGGAGTGGAACCCAGCAAAAGCAAAGTTAATGTCTTGCTCCCTGTTGACTTTTACCCCCGCCGGAGTTAGGATGCTAGGAATCGGGCTATGGTGACTGTCGGTCTTAAGCATATTGGCGAGGAATTTCCCGGCCTTGTTGCTCTCCCCATATCTGCGGGCTTTGGTTGGCGCAGCCATGTATAAGACTTCCCTGCTGGCTAGCTCATTGAATTCATTTAGCGTGACATGAATTTTTGATAACGTTTCCTTATCCTGCATGATACCATATTCAGTTTGTAGCAGGTCTATTTTGGCTTCGGCTATACCCAGTTCCCTACGCACGGCCTTCAACATACCTGTGGATTTGCCCAGGATAGCGCCCCGTACCCAGACCTTGAATGCCTCCCACAGGGTAGCGTAGGTGGACACTGAGCCCTCATTTATTTCCATAAATTCCGCGATCTCTGTGTGTAAGGCTTTGCAGATATTGGAGTCCCTCAGAATGGCAGGGGGCATTCTCCATCTTCTAGCTGGAGGTGGGGTGTCACCTAGTTTAATATCTAATGTTACTGGTGAGTGATCTGAAAGGGTGCAGGGGTGAATTGCACAGTCGGAGACTGTGCCGGGCAGGGACGAGCTAATAAGCCAGTAGTCTATGCGCGAGTGGGAGTCGTGGACTGACGAGTAAAAGGTGAATTTCTTCTTGTGCGGGTGCAGTGTGCGCCATACATCTATCATGTTCACCTGTTCCATAGTCTGCATCACCACCAATGCAGCTGTGGTCGGGGCCCTAGGGGTGGCTGAGGAGCGGTCCAGGGACTGATCTAATATCGTATTGAAATCCCCGCCCCAGATTATTTGTGCCTCCCCGGATGTGTGCAACATATCAAGTAGTGTACAGTAGAATTGTGGGTTGTCCAGGTTAGGTCCATATGTATTGACAAGAATTATTTGGTGCCCCACCAGCTCGCCCCATACTAGTGTATATCTACTGTGCATGTCTATTTTACTAGAGTGGTATTTAAAGCACAGTTTGGGATGTATGAAAGTCAACACTCCCCTGGATTGCGTTGAGTATTCCGTGTAGTACCTGTGGGGGCCCCATCGTGGTAGGAATTTGGCAATGACATCCGCTGTGTTTTTCTTAATGGCAAGCTTCAGCATTCTTTTGCCTTCTTGCTGGATAACTTAGTGCTTGTGCTGAGATAGCCAGTTCTTAAAGTTATTATTATTTTTTTTTTGTTGGGCTAGGTTTTGGGGTGTTTTATGTTTTTTCACCAGTCTCCCCAACCTGTTTAGCGCTCTATTTTCCCAGAAATGTGCTCGTCATATGTGTGCCTTGGTGTGAAAACAGCCCTCTTAAAGCTCAGAATCTACTCACTGAAGCCCAGTAGAAACTCTGGATAAGTCAATATGCCCCATCTGGAGCAAGGTAATTCTGAGCTTAAGGCCGTCAAAGAAGATGTTATAGACGACATATCTCTACTACTAATACGTAAGCGGTTTCCTGCCGGAGTCACCTCGTAGTGATGGTCCTGTTGGTGTTAACCCATTGGTGGATTTTTTGACGCCCGATCTAGGCATTCAAGCTCCAGGAGGTTATGGTCGCTGAGGTCCGTGAATATCAGTTGTAGAGAGCTGCATTTTTCTAACAGCACTTCAGTAGCAAAGATGTAATCAATTATACTTGATTGTCCCACCCGTTTCCAAGTTGCGGCCGGGGGTTGATAACCATGCAAGTAGCCATTTGCCATATGAATGTTCCTCTCTAGTAACTCTCTTTCAAAGTCAAATCCCCTTCTGGGGTTCTCTGTGGCTGTTACTGGTAAGACTTCTATTTTGGAACCTTTTTTATCAAAGCATTCCACATTTAAGTCTCCACAGAGTAGAACAGCCAAAGTTGGCCAAGTTGTCCTCGCGTCATCGATAGCCCTTCGTAGGGTGTTTTTGGTGTTTAGCTCACACCCCAAGCTTCTTCTCCAGTAGATGTTACAAATTAGCCGCGTCCTATTCTCTGCTTCCCTTTGGGGCGTGGTCATGGATACTGATGTAAGTTGAATCCAGGAATTTATATTGTAGAAGAAATTACAGTTAGACCACTCGAACGTTTGATGGCCATTAGGAGACCTGCCAGTGGTCGACCTTTGACCCCCTTTAATGCTGGGTTTATATAGAGTTCGAAGCCCTCCAGGACCGGTGTTTCCCTTATCCAATTCTCCTGGAGGCAAATAAGGTCATATTCTGTCAGGTTTATCTTACTTTTGCCAAATAAGTGCAAAAATCCCCTTGTGTTCCAACTTGCAATTAACCTGACCCTAGGTCAGTCTGATTGATTCCTTTGCTGGTGTTATGATCTTCCTGCCAGCATTCCCACTAACCAACTACAGTCTTCACAGTGACCAACCCCCTGGTCTTCACTTTTCTTCAGGACAACCAATCTACTGCCCCTATGGATGCCAATTGTGAAGTCTTCTATACCCTCTTTATGACGGCTACCATGGGTACTGAGGTCACCAAGCCTATCTTGGGAAGACCCCCTTTCACCTTTGCCCTCTCCCCAATGTGGGGTTTTGCCCAAGCTCTTTGAATGACTGTCCATGTCCTTTAAAGTAAACCCATGTGCATTCAGCTTGGTCCCTTCTTTCATAAGGAGGTTCTTGATGTTCCAGGATTCTATGTTTAGAATCACACTGTCGGAACTTCACTAGGGAAATCAATTAAATCAATGTCCCTGGAGCTGACTTGATCCAGAGTTCGGACACAACGCAGCAGCCTCATTACATTTGTTCTATTCATGACGAGATTGTCTGCAAATCCCAAAGTTCTTTCTAGGGATAATTTGAACTCCTCGTTTGGTGACACAGTATTGGGTTTCTGCGAGTTGACTCGTTTATCTCCCAAGTCTACGACAGCCACTGTACTGTTTTCTGCCCATGTGACTGATCTTCTAGAGTCCCGTGCTGGTACACCTCTTGGCATCTTGTCTGGGCGTTGCCCCTCGACCCCTACTGCTTTCCTCTGTTCTGTGACTTTTCTTCTTTGTTCCATTGTCATAAAGTCTTGCTCCCAATGGAGTGAAGAATTTTGCTAATTTGACTCAGGTGATTCGTCCGAACTTTCCACATTTTTGTGTACTCTCGACCTCCATTTCGGACCTCTGGTGTCTTCTTTTCGAGGTGGACCAGTGCCCATTGGTATGGTGATCCTGTTCGGGTCAGCCTCCACGTTTAACTCCGATACTCTATTGACTTCCTTTGGTGGGCTAGGTAGAACATTATGGGCCTCGGGGGCTGATCTGCTTGACTCTTCTTGATAGTGTTTAGCTCCCTCAGTCTCCTTTAAGTCTGTGTCGTCCAAATAAATGGACAAATTCATCAAGTCATTTTCTGTTTCGTCGTAGGACATGACAGGTCAGTATTTCTAAGTCGATCCCTGTGGGGGTTAGAGATCCCCTATGGTTGGGCGTTTGACTTGTAAAGACTGCATGCTTTCCCGGTCTTTGTATGTTTCTTGGTAGGACAAAATTGCTTTCTTTACACTTAAGGCTCACAGCCTTTTGGACAGTGTCTTGCCTCGGTCCGCCTTCTGAGTTATTGTTTCCCGAAGGAGGCGTTTGTTTCTTCGAGTAGGTACTGCACCCCTTTTTGTTAAGCACCAACTGTGCACTTGGGATCACCTTGGATACTTTTTGGAGAGCCCTAAACATTTTGTAAGTTTTAATTTGAGGATTTGAGAGACCAGTCCCCATTGTACTTGAGATTTCTAGCTGTTTCCTCGCTGGCGGGGTGACCCTTCCTCCATTACTTTACTGAAGTCCAAATACACTGTCACCGCCTTTGATGTGTCCTCAACATGTTTCTTGGTGGATGTTGGTACGTCTTTTGTTGCGGGGACTGTGGGTTTCTCCACTGTTGATACAGTAAGAGGAGATGATGCCAGTGTAACAGATGGAGCTAGATCCTCGATTCGCGTGAGGTCTATTTGAGCTCCTAATGTCAGCGAGTTGCAGCTTAACCTGTCAGCTCTCCATTTTTCTTTTTGCAGAATGATTGGGTCAAGTATACTCTTTAGAACAGGGGTCTCCAACCTTTACATTAGCAAGAGCTACTTGTAGTCAATGGGCAATACACGGGAGCTACTGGCGAGAGGTATTGGGGTGGTGGCGTCCATGGAGTATGAGAATTTGTACCAATATTTTTGGGGTGGTTTATTTGCTCTTTATATAAAAAAGAATAATATATGCATTTAAGATATTTATAACTTCAAAAACATCTTTATTTCGGTATTTTTTATTAGTAGCTGTTTCCTGTGCGCATTTCAGAATGTAGGAAACCAATCGGAAAAATTCACTGTGAAGCAGCCACTGCATGCTATTCTCCCGTGCTCAGTAATCTGATGTATAGCATGAAACAGCAACAGCACCAGATGCTGTCAGGCAGGATCAAAGTTTTGATTTCAGATAGTTCATGTCTGAAAAAGGCAGATTTGCAGAGATAGGCAATCACATTGGCTGATCGTGCAGATACTCTCCTTGACATAGGGTTTTCAGCTAATTGCACACCTGACATGGCAGGCATACATTCAGGACAGTTTTTAAAATCTCCTACAACAGACTCAGACATGGGAGTCATTGCACACTTCACAATTGCAATTTTCATGAAATAATGAGCAACTTTGAAGGATGCCTCGTTAGCAGCATTTACATTGCATAGTTTAGTTTATCTATTTTTTAGGTTCGCAGACAGCTTCCTTTGGGAAATATTTTCATAATGTGTGTGTATCACTGCAAAATGTCTATCAACGTTTCTCTCCCTCCACTCCCCCCACTGTAACTATGACACCGTGGATTAAAGATGAGGAAAATGTAGTTCCTATTGGTAATAGAAACTCCTGTCCCCTGCACACCATTCGAGGGTGGAAAAGCAATTTTCCAAACAGATCTCAATATTTTCAGTAATTTTCAAATGTTCGATGTATGACTCTTTCAAAAAATTATTTGACCACAATCAACCTCAAAATGCATTGAAATCAAGATTCAGTCAACAACTTTGCACCTTAAGAGTGATCGTTTTTTTACTGGTGATATTTAACAGAATTTTATGAAATAGATTCGTAATTTCTTTTGAGTTCACTTCACTCAAACAGCTTCAATTTGACAAATAACAAATAACCAAAAAAACAGTTGTTTTTCAAAAACTCAACAAAATTATACAATAGCTCAACGCGTTTCGAGAGATTTAACTCTCTTCTTCAGGAGCAATAACTCACTTTTACCTATTCTCGTAGTCACTAATTTTTACAATTGTTCATCATAATATCAAAAAATGATACTTCAATTTGGAATGAGAACACCATTTTAACAAATGAACACTTCTTCAGTATTTTTCAGTGGCAACTATTCCGTTGTGAAATGATGGAAACGCCATCTTTCTGTGATGCCCAGTTCGTTTTTAATTCTCTGTAAATGATATAATATGTATTTATATAGTATCAATTTAGTGAAGTGATAAATGATTGTGTTTAGCACTGCGTAGTATAAAATTGTACCTGTGCATTTCTCTCCTCTCCACTTAAGGATGAATAGAGCCTCTTTCCAGTTTTTCAATTGCCAATCCAATTTCGGTGTTGTGCTCAATGCCGAGTCACCTTCACGGTATTTGGAAGTATACTTTATTCTGTGTCCGTTTCCTCCCTGTGTGTTAACAATAGTTTTAGTAAATGCACTGTCTACTTTTCCCACATTTACGTGTTTTCCCATTTAAAAAGTAACATCCTGTTTTTACCTGAGACGGTGACTGTGTACAGCCACTGACGTTTCCTCGCTCACTGCTATTTTTCCATCGTGTTGCCGTGTCGCCGTGAATGTCTCCGCCTGTTTGGAATGCTCACTGTTAGCATTTTTAAAAAACGCTGTGCTCAGCGTGTGAATTATTCAAGTAAAAATCGTTTCTATTTTACCTGAATTAGCTGTTCCGTCGTTCCTGAACTCGTTTCTCCTCCTTCCAAGACAAACCGTTTCCTAGCAACTAGTTCCTTTGGATTCTTAGGAATTGTGGGAATCGTAGTTTGGGTTCTGCTTTGGCCATACTTCTATTCTCATTATAGTGGAGTGCAGTCTTTTTCTAACAACTGTGCGTTGTGAAAATAGTGATTCTCCCTGCATTTACTGCTTCTGTGCAATTTTACATGAAAAACGAAAATGATCGTGTCTTCGTGAAACAGTTCATTATGAAGATCGACGCCACTATTCATAGTTATCATGATGATTTGTGTAGGGTCATGTTTTCACCTGGGACTAGTAGCTGAATATTAATTGATGCTATAACTTTTCTCCATTATGTCATTTAGATCGTCTTTCCATCAATTCACAATGTAATTTACATTATTGTTGCTCTTCCCTTCAGTCACATTTCTTACTTTTTAAAGGTATCTCTACTGTTGCCCCCATTTTTTGTGGTTATTAATGTTCTCGTGGCTCACTTATGCCACCCCTGTGTAGTGCTTCTAAATCGTAATTAGTAACTCTCTTCATAGAAATGAACGTAAGCTGTATTCTTCGTTCATTCCTCTTGGTTCAAGAGCATATAACTTATGGATCCAGAACATTTCTCTGCGTGTTAATATTTGTTCTAGATTACCTCCTCTAGCTGGTCTCATGATTACCTCCAAGATTACAAATTTCAGTTGTGAGATTGTGTGGTGTTGCTCTTTGAAGTGTCTTGCAACCGGTAATTTTGTGTTTCCAGTTCTGATGTTAGATTTATGTTCTGAAATGCGATCTTTTGCACGTCTAATGGTTTGCCCAACGTAATATTTGCCACAAGGACAAATTAATCCATATATAACGCATTTATTCTCACATGTTGCGTAATGTTGTAGGTTGATTTTTTGTCCTGTGTATGGATGCCTGATTGTCGGACCTTTTTGTACGTTGTTGCATTGACTGCAGTTCAGGCAAGGGAACATTCCCATGGATTAAAGATGCACATTTTCTTTTCACGCTGGAAGAAAGAAAATGGTTTTCCAATCTGGATGGAAATGGTACCTCATTTGCCTTTTGTTGGATGGTGCAAAGAGCCACTGGGAAGCTTCAGGCGAGCTATCAGTAGCTCACGATCTACTGGTTGGAGACCTTGGCTTTAGAATTTGCATGATTTGGTCTGTGTTTTTGTCCAAATTAGTCTGAAGGGCTGTGATGAAGCCTTCCACAAAGATTAACTTTGAGTGCATCATGGCAATCACTGTTGTCTGGTCCCGTAATTGCTCGTTCTGGGTCTCTATTAATTTCATGAACAGTGACATGGTGATTGCGAATGCCGAGATCATTCTTGCATCAATTTCCAGGTTTCTTGGGGACTTTTCTTCGACCTGTGCCGCTGTTAAGTCCATTAGAAGATCTTCATCAGACAAGTGTGCTGGCCCACTTTGTCGTTTACTTGAGAAGGGGGCCTGTTGTTGAATTTCTGCTGTTACAGTCCTACTTGAGATCCCCCCATTCCTGTCTGGTTGGAACTTTTGGTGTGGGTACTTTCCCACACCGTTAAGTAATGAGTCTTGGCCAACCCACACTCCATTGAATATGGGCCGGAACATAGGTGAAGCGGGGTAGCCACCTGTGGTACATTTTTCTTTAGTGACTTCTTTTGCATTTTTCGTACTTGTATTGTAACAAAACATTTCTGAATGACAACCTAGAGTAGATGTAATGCCCGGTGGCTTCCAACCTTTGTCAGTTGTAAAACAGTGGGGGACCTTTTGGTTATGCTGCGGGGCGAGTCCAAATATAAATGGATCCATTGGAGGAGGGTCGTCGTCTTGGCTGCCGCTCTCCACCCCCTTGTGGCAGTTGTGACAGTGGCAGGGATCGCCACCCTCCACGAGTGGCAATTACTTTGTTGTATCAGGAGGGATAGTCTGTTTGCAACGAGGAGAGTTCTGGGTGGAACCACCCTCATTTCCTGGCATCTGATCGTCCTCCAGTACCTTGTCCCCCATGATGGTAACGTTCAGAATCAAGGTACTGCATACCGTAGATTGGGTTTTCTGGACCTTATCGTCCATGTATACCAACATAGTTTTTGACTTTAGCATTTGTGCGGCTGAAACTTCTGGGGGCAGTTGTAGGAGGTTTTCATGTGACGATGTTACATTACAAATTTCAATCACTGGAAATATCGCACACGGGGCCGCCATTTCCAAAGATTCTGCGGCACTCCTCACTTGTGCTTCCCCTTTGGCCCTGAATCAGGCAAATCCAAGGCACCTCCTGATAGGCACTCCACTTAGATTAAACTTAATGAGTTTCCAGTCTAGTTGCCAAACTTACAATGGTTGGTGCCGGTGTTGTAACGGGTCCGCCATGGTTCAATGGGGAATTATCACCCCATTCCAAGGTTGGCGGGGCGGTAATTCCCCATTGAACCATGGCCCTTCCCCATTCCCATTTTCGCCCCATAGGGCTCTATGGGAATGGGGAAGGCGCTAAGTACAGTACCGCAAATTGCGGTACCGTACTTAGCACCAAGGTCCCTTTGAGGGTCCCTACTTTAACGGCTGGTCTAGACCAGCCGTTCAGGTCGGGTCCCGCAAAGGGACCTCATAGTAAGGCGCTAAGTGTTTAACTGCGCCGCAGCCTTTTACGGCACTGTTAAACACTTAGCGCCAGGGTCCTAATGAGGCCCAGACTGCTATTCTGCCACGAGTGGCCGCTTCCACCTCCTCACGCGTTCCGCAGAGTTTTGCCGGATGGAATGGGGAGCCACACACTCAACTCTCGACCCTTCTGACCCACAGGATGCGCTCCACCTTTCGCTACCAATGCCTATGGAGTCTCGCTGCTTTTGCTGGAGTCTCAGTGCAGTTGTCCACCGTCACCTAACATCAGTGTTGCGGTGTCCAGAAGTGGGTTTTTGGAGCGGGGCTCCCAGCACTCGGCAAAGCAGCAAACAGTAAAACAGTCAATGCAGAAGAAAAGCTCCCTTGACTTGCGCAAGCTTTACGCCGCGAAGGCGACGGTCTTGACCTTTTAAGTTCAACTTCCAGGGGGGTGGCGGAGCCTCACGGATCAGGATCCTTAAGGGGACAGTGCAGGGTCGATGGCAAGTCAATGTCCTGTGTCCTGACCCACTCAAAATTGCACCGCTCAGCACACACAGGCTCCTGCCCCTAAGAATCCTCAATCCAAATGCAGTGAATATGCTGCTGATAGTTTGGACACAGCAACATTAAAACAGTGAAAACAGAAGAAAAGCGCCCTTGCTTGTGCGGGCTTTACTCTCCTCTTTCTCTCAAATATCACCGGATGAGGTCTCTAGACAAGTCCTCTCTATGAAAGTCTCCTCCAAACAGGTGCTCTCCTGCTCCTCCAGAACTATCAAGGACAACATTGCCTCCTTTGCACCAGCCTTGGCTAATTTCTGTAACCACTCCTTTGCCTCTCGCTCCTTCCTGCTACCCCTCAAGCACCCCCATGTGCATTCTCTCCTTAAAACACCCTCTGCTGACCCTTCTTGCCTGGCTAACTAGTGCCCTATCTCCATTACCCCCCTTCCTGGGCAAACTCCTGGAGGATCTGTCCATCTCCCAACTAATCCAACACACTGAGAGGGTAATTCATAGAATTTCGCACAAAAGTGGCGCACGCAGCTGGCGCACAGTGTGCGCGTGCGAATGTCTGCGCCAGCCGCGTGCGCTAAAATCAATTTCCGCGCACAGCGTATTCATGGATTTTAGCCTCCAAAACCAGCCGTGGCGCAGAGTAGCGCAGCGACCCTGCAGCAGCGCCAGTTACGCCCCCAAGAACACCCTCGCGCAAGGAAAAGCCATCAAAATTCCCAATTCAGCGCAAAGGGCTGTGCTAACCCTGGACCAGTTTACAGGGCTGCCAAACAGCAAACGCCAAGCGGGGAACGTGTATTACTGGGGTGCGTGTGAAGTTTCACACGCGAAAGGGCCTGTGCGAGTGGGGTACGTGTATTACTGGGGTTCGCAGGAAGTTTCACATGCAATTTCAGCAGGGTACGTGTATTACGGGGTTCGCGGGAACTTTCACACGCAAAAGAGCCTGTGCGAGTGGGGTACGTGTATTACGGGGGTGCGCGGGAAGTTTCACACGCGATTGGCCTGGGTACGTGTATTTCGGGGGTGCGTGGGAAGTTTCACATGCGATTGGGCTTGGCACGTGTATTTCAGGGGTGCGCTGGAAGTTTCACACGCGATTGGCCTGAGTACGTGTATTTCGGGGGTGCGCAGGAAGTTTCACACGTGATTGGGCTTGGTAGTGTATTTCAGGGGTGCGCGGGAAGTTTCACACGCGATTGGGCTGGGTACGTGTATTTCAGTGGTGCGCGGGAAGTTTCACACGCGAATGGCCTGGGTACGTGTATTTCAGGGGTGCCTGGGAAGTTTCACACGCGATTGGCCTGGGTACGTGTATTTCGGGGGTGCGCAGGAAGTTTCACACGTGATTGGGCTTGGTAGTATATTTCAGGGGTGCGCGGGAAGTGTCACACGCGATTGGGCTGGGTACGTGTATTTCAGGGGTGTGCGGGAAGTTTCACATGCGAATGGCCTGGGTACGTGTTTTTCAGGGGTGCGCGGGAAGTTTCACACGCGATTGGCCTGTGTACGTGTATTTCAGGGGTGCGTGGGAAGTTTCACATGCGATTGGCCTGGGTACGCTTATTTCAGGGGTGCGCGGGAAGTTTCACAGGCGATTGGCCTGTGTACGTGTATTTCAGGGGTGCGCGGGAAGTTTCACATGCGATTGGCCTGGGTACGTGTATTTCGGGGGTGCGCGGGAAGTTTCACACGCGATTGAGCATGCTAGTGTATTTCAGGGGTGCGCGGGAAGTTTCACATGCGATTGGGCTGGGTACGTGTATTTCGGGGGTGCGCGGGAAGTTTCACACGCAATTGGGCCTGGGTACGTGTATTTCAGGGGGGCGTGGGAAGTTTCACACGTGATTGGAGTAGGGTACGTGTATTACCGGGCTGCGCATGAAGTTTCGCATGTGATTTTGTTGTCAGAGCGGGGAATGCGTATTTCGGGGGTGCGCGGGGAGTCCTACACGTGAATTGGCAGTGTTGGTCCTCCCAGGTGTACCCTCTACCCCCTCCACGGCCCCTGCAGGAAGCCCACACCACATGGGACTACCCCGCACCCCTGGTCATGTCCCGCAGGCAGCCCATCCACCATGGGCATGCCCCCCAGCCAAGCCACATGTCACGTTGCAATATGATCACCAACTCATGTCTCCCAGCACCCTCACCCCCCAGCAGTGCAGGGCACCTGCCGGCAGGCCCCCACACATGTCCCCCAGCACACCCACCCCCCAGCAGTCAGGGGCACCTGCCAGCAAGCCCCCACACATGTCCCCCTGCACCCCCACCCCCCAGCAGTCAGGGGCACCTGCCAGCAGGCCCCCACCCATGTCCCACACATGTCCCCCTGCACCCCCCCAGCAGTCAGGGGCACCTGCCAGCAGGCCCCCACACATGTCCCCGAGCACCCCCACCCCCCAGCAGTCAGGGGCACCTGCCAGCAGGCCCCCACACATGTCCGCCTGCACCCCCAGCAGTCTGGGGCACCTGCCAGCAGGCCCCCACACATGCCCCCCAGCACCCCCACCACCCAGCAGTGCAGGGCACCTGCCAGCAGGCCCCCACTCATGTCCCCCAGCACCCCCACCCCCAGCAGTCAGGGGCACCTGCCAGCAGGCCCCCATACATGTCCCCCAGCAGCCCCACCCCCCAGCAGTCAGGGGCATCTGCCAGCAGGCACCCACTCATGTCCCACTCATGTCCCCTTGCACCCCCACCCCCCAGCAGTGCAGGGCACCTGCCAGCAGGCCCCCTCACATGTCCCCCAGCACCTCCACCCCCCAGCAGTCAGGGGCACCTGCCAGCAGGCCCCCACACATGTCCCCCTGCACCCCCACCCCCCAGCAGTCAGGGGCACCTGCCAGCAGGCCCCCACCCATGTCCCACACATGTCCCCCTGCACCCTCCCAGCAGTCAGGGGCACCTGCCAGCAGGCCCCCACACATGTCCCCCAGCACCCCCACCCCCCAGCAGTCAGGGGCACCTGCCAGCAGGCCCCCACACATGTCCGCCTGCACCCCCACCCCCCAGCAGTCTGGGGCACCTGCCAGCAGGCCCCCACACATGCCCCCCAGCACCCCCACCACCCAGCAGTGCAGGGCACCTGCCAGCAGGCCCCCACTCATGTCCCGCTCATGTCCACCAGCACCCCCACCCCCAGCATTCAGGGGCACCTGCCAGCAGGCCCCCAAACATGTCCCCCAGCAGCCCCACCCCCCAGCAGTCAGGGGCATCAGCCAGCAGGCACCCACTCACGTCCCACTCATGTCCCCTTGCACCCCCACCCCCCAGCAGTGCAGGGCACCTGCCAGCAGGCCCCCACACATGTCCCACACATGTCCCCCTGCACGCCACCCCCCAGCAGTCAGGGGCACCTGCCAGCAGGCCCCCACACATGTCCCACACATGTCCCCCTGCACCCCCACCCCCCAGCAGTCAGGGGCACCTGCCAGCAGGCCCCCACTCATGTCCCACACATGTCCCCCTGCACCCCACCCCCCAGCAGTCAGGGGCACCTGCCAGCAGGCCCCTACACATGTCCCCCTGCACCCCCACCCCCCAGCAGTCAGGGGCACCTGCCAGCAGGCCCCTACACATGTCCCCCTGCACCCCCACCCCCCAGCAGTCAGGGGCACCTGCTAGCAGGCCCCCACACATGTCCCCCTGCACCGCCACCCCCCAGCAGTCAGGGCCACCTGCCAGAAAGCCCCCACACGTCCCCCAGCACACCCACCCCCCAGCAGTGCAGGGCACCTGCCAGCAGGCCCCCACTCATGTCCCGCTCATGTCCCCCAGCACCCCCACCCCCTAGCAGTCAGGGGCACCTGTCAGCAGGCCCCCACACATGTCCTCCAGCACCCCCACCCCCCAGCAGTCAGGGGCACCTGCCAGCAAGGCCACCACACATGTCCCACACATGTCCCCCTGCACCCCACCCCCCAGCAGTCAGGGGCACCTGCCAGCAGGCCCAAACACATGTCCTCCTGTACCCCCACCCCCCAGCAATCAGGGACACCTGCCAGCAGGCCCCCACACATGTCCCACAGCACCCCCAGCAGTGCAGAGCACCTGCCAGCAGGCCCCCACTCATGTCCCACTCATGTCCCCCAGCACCCCCACCCCCCAGAAGTGCAGGGCACCTGCCAGCAGGCCCCCACTCATGTCCCACTCATGTCCCCCAGCACCCCTACCCCCAGCAGTCAGGGGCACCTGCCAGCAGGCCCCCACACATGTCCCCCAGCAGCCCCACCCCCCAGCAGTCAGGGGCACCTGCCAGCAGGACCCCACACATGTCCCCCTGCACCCCCACCCCCCAGCAGTCAGGGGCACCTGCCAGCAGGCCCCACCCATGTCCCACACATGTCCCCCTGCACCCCCCCAGCAGTCAGGGGCACCTGCCAGCAGGCCCCCACACATGTCCCCCAGCACCCCCACCCCCCAGCAGTCAGGGGCACCTGCCAGCAGGCCCCCACACATGTCCGCCTGCACCCCCACCCCCCAGCAGTCTGGGGCACCTGCCAGCAGGCCCCCACACATGCCCCCCAGCACCCCCACCACCCAGCAGTGCAGGGCACCTGCCAGCAGGCCCCCACTCATGTCCCACTCATGTCCCCCAGCACCCCCACCCCCAGCATTCAGGGGCACCTGCCAGCAGGCCCCCACACATGTCCCCCAGCAGCCCCACCCCCCAGCATCTGCCAGCAGGCACCCACTCATGTCCCACTCATGTCCCCTTGCACCCCCACCCCCCAGCAGTGCAGGGCACATGCCAGCAGGCCCCCACACATGTCCCCCAGCACCTCCACCCCCCAGCAGTCAGGGGCACCTGCCAGCAGGCCCCCACACATGTCCCCCTGCACCCCCACCCCCCAGCAGTCAGGGGCACCTGCCAGCAGGACCCCACCCATGTCCCACACATGTCCCCCTGCACCCCCCCAGCAGTCAGGGGCACCTGCCAGCAGGCCCCCACACATGTCCCCCAGCACCCTCACCCCCCAGCAGTCAGGGGCACCTGCCAGCAGGCCCCCACACATGTCCGCCTGCACCCCCACCCCCCAGCAGTCTGGGGCACCTGCCAGCAGGCCCCCACACATGCCCCCCAGCACCCCCACCACCCAGCAGTGCAGAGCACCTGCCAGCAGGCCCCCACTCATGTCCTACTCATGTCCACCAGCACCCCCACCCCCAGCAGTCAGGGGCACCTGCCAGCAGGCCCCCACACATGTCCCCCAGCAGCCCCACCCCCCAGCAGTCAGGGGCATGTGCCAGCAGGCACCCACTCATGTCCAACCCATGTCCCCCAGCACCCCCACCCCCCAGCAGTCAGGGGCACCTGCCAGCAGGCCCCCACACATGTCCCCCTGCACCCCCACCCCCCAGCAGTCACGGGCACTTGCCAGCAGGCCCCCACACATGTCCCCCAGCACTCCTACCCCCCAGCAGTCAGGGGCACCTGCTAGCAGGCCCCCATACATGTCCCCCTGCACCCCCACCCCCCAGCAGTCAGGGGCACCTGCCAGCAAGCCCCCACACGTCCCCCAGCACCCCCACCCACCAGCAGTGCAGGGCACCTGCCAGCAGGCCCCCACTCATGTCCCGCTCATGTCCCCCAGCACCCCCACCCCCTAGCAGTCAGGGGCACCTGCCAGCAGGCCCCCACACATGTCCCCCAGCACCCCCACCCCCCAGCAGTCAGGGGCACCTGCCAGCAGGCCCCCACACATGTCCCACACATGTCTCCCTGCACCCCACCCCCCAGCAGTCAGGGGCACCGGCCAGCAGGCCCAAACACATGTCCTCCTGTACCCCCACCCCCCAGCAATCAGGGACACCTGCCAGCAGGCCCCCACACATGTCCCACAGCACCCCCACCCCCCAGCAGTGCAGAGCACCTGCCAGCAGGCCCCCACTCATGTCCCACTCATGTCCCCCAGCACCCCCACCTCCCAGCAGTGAGGGCACCTCCCAGCAGGCCCCCACACATGTCCCCCAGCACCCCCACCCCCCAGAAGTGCAGGGCACCTGCCAGCAGGCCCCCACTCATGTCCCACTCATGTCCCCCAGCACCCCTATCCCCCAGCAGTCAGGGGCACCTGCCAGCAGGCCCCCACACATGTCCCCCAGCAGCCCCACCCACCAGCAGTCAGGGGCACCTGCCAGCAGGCCTCCACTCATGTCCCACACATGTCCCCCACCACCCCCACCCCTCAGCAGTCAGGGGCACCTGCCAGTAGGCCCCCAGACATATCCCCACATGTCCCCCTGCACCCCCACCCCCCAGCAGTCAGGGGCACCTGCCAGCAGGCCCCCACACATGTCCCCCTGCACCCCCACCCCCAGGAGTCAGGGGCACCTGCCAGCAGGCCCCCACTCATGTCCCCCAGCACCCCCACCCCCCAGCAGTCGGGGCCACCTGCCAGCAGGCCCCCACACATGTCCCCCAGCACCCCCACCCCCCAGCAGTCAGGGGCACCTGCCAGCAGGCCCCCACACATGTCCCCCAGCTCCCCCACCCCCAGCAGTCAGGGGCACCTGCCAGCAGGCCCCCACACATGTCCCACACATGTCCTCCTGCACCCCAACCCCCCAGCAGTCAGGGGCACCTGCCAGCAGGCCCCCACACATGTCCCCCTGCACCCCCACCCCCTAGCAGTAAGGGGCACCTGCCAGCAAGCCCCCACTCATGTCCCCCAGCATCCCCACCCCCCAGCAGTGCAGGGCACCTGCCAGCAGGCCCCCACTCATGTCCCACTCATGTCCCCCAGCACCCCCACCCCCCAGCAGTCAGGGACACCTGCCAGCAGGCCGCCACACATGTCCCCCAGCACCCCCACCCCCCAGCAGTCAGGGCCACCTGCCAGCAGGCCCCCACACATGTCCCACTCATGTCCCCCTGCATCCCCACCCCCCCCCATCATTGACAGGAACCTGCCCGCCGGCCTTGACACATGTCCCCCAGCCAACACGTCATCACAATCCCTGGCTCTTATGGCCACACAAATCCCACCCCACAGCACCCCAGTCCAAACACCCAACCAAGCTTTACATCCACTCCAAATTCAAATCCCCATTACATGATAGATCACAAATAAGCAGTATGCGCATGAGTACAAGTCTGTCCGACCCACACAATGGCAACACATGACTGAGAAAACCCACATTGTGACATGCATGAAACCAATGAGAGAAGACCACACATTGAAGTACGAAACAAAAATGTAATCAAGTCAAAATGAAGGGAATGAAATAAAAACACACAATAATGCCAATAATAATGAAAATGCAGCATGTCCCAAAAAATAATAAATAAAAAAATGAGAATCCAAATTAATCCAAATGAAAATGTGTCCAAAGTCACCGTCCAACAAAGCAAATCCAAAGGGAAAGAAAAGCGTAATATCCATTGCTCCATGATGAAGAAAAATAAAGATGAAGGAGAAAAATCCACTGTAAAACTATGTACAAATAGCAAATCCAGGGTCCATGAGCCCAACAACATAAATGAAACCTACAATGAAACCTACCTAATTACTAACTATATACAAAAATGTGGGGCATAGTCCATGCGCCCCAAATGAAAGAAAAAAGAAATGAAACTTAACACTAATGAACTATATACAATGGCGGCGGGCAAGTCCAACGGCTCACTTGTTGATGTCATGGGCCAGGGCATCATCGAACACCTGTTCAATGTCTTAGAGGCGGGCCTGTTCTCTGGCCCGAGGTCTCGCAGGGATAACGCCATGTCCACCTCCAACTCCCTGCGATTTCCCTCGAGGCACTTAGTCCGCCTCAGCGCCCTGCGCATGGAGTTCTCTGCCCTGACCATCGTGAGCCGTGCCTCCTCCGCCCGCCGCCGCTCCGCACCTATCTGCTGACCCAACCGCTGCCACACGGAAGACACTCCGATTTCAGGGTCCTCCTGCCCTCCGGACGATGCCTGCCCCTCTGATGTAGATTGCCCCGAGCCATGATGCCTCCCACATTGAGCCTGCCGCTGCCTCCGACGCAACTGCCTCTGCCAGCATGACGGCATCCAGGCTGATGGAATCCACCAACGCCGTCGTGCACGTGCCCTGCTCGATGATGCCGGCACATCTTCCATCTGCTGGGGTCCAGTTGCTGTGGTGTCCACCTCTGCTGGACCTCCGACTCCCGACTGTGGCAGGGATGGGATCCCCACTGAGCTGGCTGAGTTGGTCAGGGCAGGTCCACAGGGGGCCCTGGAGGCATCTGAGCCGGAAGACGGCATGGAGAACGACTGGCGCATAGTCTCCACAGAGGAGGAGAGGGCCGCCAGAGTGGCCGACACATGTACAAACCCCCTGACCATGGACACTCCCAACTGGACCACGTTGGCACGCTGCTCTTCGTGATGACGTGCGTGCTCCCCCCAGGAAGCACGCACGTCATCACAAATGTCACACATGCGCAATGCAACACCAATCAGGACCTTCTCCATACGGCCAGGGGTCCCCTCGTCCGCAGGTAGAGGAGTGTCAGATGACATGGACATCCCCCCTACCTGCGGACGGGCCTGGGATGGGGCATCCCTGCTGGTGCATGGTGGTGCAGTCACAAGGTCAGGGACAGCGACATGCACAGGCCCCTCCGCGATGACCTGTGCTGCCTCCTGCCCCTGGCCCTGGACTGCACCACTTGCGCCAGTGGTACCACCCCCACCAGGCCCCATGTGCGGCTCAGTAACGGCCTCCTCCTCCTCTGTGGAAACCACCAACCTGAATGGCTCCACACTGTCTTCCGCCGTTGCAAGCCCCTGTGGGGGCTCACCCACCCCTTCCGCTGCAGCCGTAGTGGCAGACGCAGCACCAGTCCCCTCACTCCCGGACGATGGTAAATTCTGGGAGGGTGACTGGGCCTTGCGTCGCCGGCCGGTGGGGGCATCCCCGCCGCTTTGCTCCACAGCGCCGACTCCGCCCTCTTCATCAAATGCCAATGTGTAGAGGGAGACATAGAACACAAGCATCAGGGTACTGTACAATGGTCCCCTAGACAGGAAGCAATAGCAGATGAGTGGCTCTGTCAAACATCACTTCCATCATGTCCCTCCACAACACATGGGCCAGTGCAGGCAAAACACATGCAGTAACAGGCATGGCGCATGCTATGAACATTAGAATACATGTCCAAGGGACTCTTCAAACATACAATGCTGGTTTGAAACTCACATGCATCATGGGTCATGCCCATCACATGCACACACTTCACCCTAGTTTCATCCATCTGGCCTCGTACACCCCAGACACAGTGGTTACAAGGATGAGTAGGCTGCATCAGTGAATCTGAACATTGTCACAGACATGTGTCATGAATCCATGGTATTTCCAAGTCACAGACACGCAAGTCAGACACACAGACATGGACACCATACATGTCCATGACAGCAGCACCCATCTCTCACACCCCATCCATGTCCAATAACAGAGACAGGCATGCATTAATGTGTGCATTCCACATGCTGCTCCGCATGTTGCATTGTAAAACATGCATCAACCATGTGGTTCACACATTACTGGTCTCACATGCATGACCATGATGTCCCTGCACACACACATACGTACATGGCCTATGTCACACATACAGGCAAGTATCAGACAACCAGCACCCTGCAACATGCCCTGTCTCACACAGCAATGCTTGGCCACTTACCGCTCAACTCCGGACGGGTCTGCCTCCGAAGGATCTGGGCGTGGAGCACTGGGCCTACGCGTTCCAGGACCCTCATCTGGATGGTACTCATGCTGCCCCGGCCCCCCTCCACGAGGCGCCGGGCCTTGTTGAGGGTCCTGGACCTCAAGTCCTCCCAGCGCTTCTTGACATGTTGGTAGTTGTGGGTTGCCACCCCCTCCGCGTTGATGGCAACCACTGCGTCATCCCAGATCCTCTCCCGTCCTCCCTTGTTGGCGTGTCTTGTTCCGAAGAGGGCATCATAATGCCACAGGCATGCCCCACCAGGACACCAACTTCGGTGGTAGTGAAGCTGGTGGCCCTCTGCCTCTCTGGCTGGGGGTTGCCAGTGGTGCCAGATGGAGCTGTGCCCGACATGGCAACCCCAGAGGCAGGAGTGGGTGGACAACTGGGTCCTGGGGCTGGGCTGTGGAGCGATGGAATCCCAGTCGGGAGTCTTCTGTTACAGCAGGGGTGGACACAGCAACTGGACCCCTGCAGATGGCTGACGTGCAGGCACCAAATAGCAGGGCACGTGGGCAGCAGGTAGGCAGGCAGCAGCAGATGGCTGGTGGGAGCGTGCTCAGGGTTCTTGGGGGCAGGAAAATGGCCTTCAGGGCAGGAGCGTGGTCTTCCGTGTGTGTACGCGTGGCCAGCTTGATACGTAGTGATTTGGTACGTGTGAAACTTCATGTGAACCCCGTAATACACGTACCATGCTGAAATCACGGGTGAAACTTCCCTCGAACCCCAGGAATACACGTACTCCGCTCAACAGGGCCCTTTCGCGTGTAAAACTTGTAACGCTCACCTGAACTCTGCGGGAACCTTCTGGAACTCCAACTGACTTCTACCTTCCTGGAAACTAGACACGAAGTTTCTGTGAAGAAAATAACAATTTTCCCTTCCTTAGTTTTCTTTTAATTAAATAGGAGGAAAGACTGGTAACAATGGGACCCGCAATAGCTCACCTTGGTATTTAATTTGTTGAGCTTTCCATCCTGTTCTATACAAGGGCGCAAGTCCGGAAGATGGGACACAGGAGAATGTTTTCTTTATAAGGGGATAAATGGGCTCTGATGGAGAGCTATTATCACTGGGAATAGGTATGACAGAAACCCTATCCTACTTTCACCCTAAAAGGGGCAATATGCTGTGGTGAGATGCGTGTGTAAAATTTCAGACAAAAGAGCAGTGAAGAACTATTACGACTTGCCAACTTCCTCACAAAAATGCGTGACAGAATAGTCAACCCCTGAAACTAGTAGAAGGGTCAAAGAACTACTCAGTCGGAAACATGGAAGCACCTTTTGACCTTGCGTAATATGAACATGAGTGTGACCAAAAATATCTGACTAGAAACAAACTTCCAAGGCAAACTCCACAGGTAGGCACGAATACGCTAATGACAACGTAATACCCTGGAATGCGTGAGGAATTCTAATAACATTTGTACACTATTCAAGTCTCTGATAAGGCAGCAAAACGAAGCAAATGCATTCGCACATCGCTGGGAGTACTTGCGTGAGAGAAAACTGCAACGTACTGTGAGGTGAGGAGACTGCGATGACAGGATTCCGGACTATGGACTGTGACTGAGCCGGGGCGACTGCAAACTGGAAAAAACAGGAAGGGAACTAATATCTAGTAATAGTTACTCAGGGAATGAACGGTAATTATATGTGGACAAGGAATATTTGAGCTGTGACAGGATACGGAGGTACGCGGCGAGCGTTCCATCTGAACTCAGACGAACGACGCGAAGCGCGAGCCTCCTGATGGGCGGGGCTTAAATAGCCGGCACATGAAAACAACTAGACCCACTAGCTAACTGACTAAGAGGCACCACCTAGCGGCCATTAAAGAAACTCCAACCAACCATTAACATGGGGGAATTAGAATCAATAACCAGCTAAGGCAAATGAATTCCATATGAACCTGCATCTCTTAGGGCTAGTATGAGAAACCTAACCTGTGGTCATGACAGTACCCCTCCTCAAGGACTCTCCTCCCGGTTTATTGGGGTGATTCTGATGAAACCTCTTTAACAATCTAGTGGCATGTATGTTTTCTTTAGGTTCCCAAGATCTATCTAAGGGACCGTAACCTTTCCAGTCAACCAGATAAAAAACGTTGTGACTGACAACCTTGGAGTCTAAAATATCCTTCACTTCATATTCAGATTGATTGTCTTCAAGCTCAACGGGAGCAGGAGCTGGTTCTAAACGAGTATCTGGCGTTACTGGTTTCAGTAAAGACACATGAAAAACTGGATGAATTTGCATCTTCCAAGGAAGGGTCAATTTCATTGCCACTGGGTTGATGATGGCTTCTATGGAGAACGGACCCAAAAATCGGGGAAGAAATTTTTTTGAATCTTTCAACATCAAATTTCTGGAGGATAGCCACACAGAGTCTCCGGCTTGAAACTTAGGAGCTACACTTTGATGGCAGTCAGCAAACTTCTTCTGACTTTCCTTGGCTGCAGATAAGCTAGCTTGAGCCCTATTGTGGGCCGTTGAGATGAATTCATGGAGAGTTTTCACCGCAGGCATCTCTAAAGGTTCTGGAGGGTCAAAGGCAGATGTTCGAGGATGTCTACCATGTAATGTATAGAATGGAGTAAGCCCAGTAGAGGAATGAGTTGAATTGTTGTAAGCATATTCTGCCACCCACAATATATCCAACCAAGAATCTTCTGTTTGGTGAAGCATGCAACGTAAATACTGTTCTAAAGTTTGGTTGGTGCGCTCCGTCTGACCATCGGTTTGGGGATGATGGCTGGTGGATAGTCGAACATCAATCTTGGCCAGAGCACAACATTGCCCCCAAAATTTAGAAACTAATTGACTACCTTGGTCTGAGATTACAATGGAGGGAAAACCATGCGCCTTAACAATGTTCTCCAGAAATATCTTGGCCAATCCAGAAACAGTCGGAAGTCCTTGGACTGCGATAAAATGTGCCATCTTGGAGAATAAGTCAACCACCACTAGAATGGTGTCAAAACCCCTACATGGAGGAAGATCGGTAATAAAATCCATTGACACAGTATGCCAAGGACTCGGTGGTACATCCAAAGGTTGAAGAAGACCGGACGGTCTTTTCTTAATATTCTTATTTTGTGCACAGGTTCCACAGGTTTGAATAAATTGAATGACATCCTTGCGCCACGTAGGCCACCAGTAGTGTCTCTTGATTTTTTCTAAAGACTTTGTGACCCCTGGATGACCCTCAATCAAGGAGCTATGGTAGTTAGCAATTACTTGTCTTCTCAGTTCTTCAGTAGGTAGGTACAAGCGATTTTGATAATGCGGTATATCCTCCTGCAGGGTGAATTGATCGCCTCGATTAGTCCAGGCAAGCAACTCTTCAGGAACCACATTCCTCTTGACTTCCTTCAGTAGTTCTTCATAAAAAGGGTCTGAAGTGTTTAGTAATCCTAAAACCCTTTCTCCAGCAATGATGTTGTTTGGAACTTGGGGAACAAAGGTCTCGTCTTCATTGCCAATCCGGGACAAGGCATCAGCTTTCCCATTTCGAACTCCTGGCCGAAAAGCGATGACAAAGTCGTATTCTGCGAAGAATAAAGCCCATCGCAGTTGTCTAGCCGATTGGGTCTTGACTGAGCGGAGATACTGCAAGTTTCGGTGGTCAGTAAGGATGGTGACTGTGTGTTGAGCACCAAGCAAATAATGTCTCCATTCTTTTAAGGCGCACTTGATTGCCAACAGTTCCCTGTCTGTAATTGTATAATTTCGTTCTGCAGCTGAAGTTTTTTTCGACCAAAACGCCACTGGATGCAAAACTTGAGTCTGTGGATCTCGTTGTGACAAAACAGCCCCCATGGCAGCACTCGAGGCATCTGTCTCTACAATGAAAGGTGAGTCAGGACGAGGATGTCTCAATATAGGAGCCTCAGTAAACTTGGACTTGAGAGTCTGAAACGCAACTGTGGCCTCCGGGGTCCAAGCAAACTTCTGGTTCTTTTTAAGCAATGACATGATGGGATGAACCAACTGTGAGAAATCTTCTATAGAAATTTGCAAAGCCTAAAAAACTTTGGACTCCTTTCACAGAAGTTGGAACCGGCCATGATAGAATTGCCTCCACCTTACGCACATCCATCTTAACTCCTTGAGAGGACAGCACAAACCCTAGAAACTCTACTTCAGAAACATGAAATGAACATTTTTCCATTTTCACAAAAAGGGAGTTCTCTCGCAATTCTTTCAAAACTGCTGAAACGTGATTCACATGCTCCGAGGGGGTTGCTGAAAAAATCAAGATATCGTCAATGTAGACTACTGCGCAGACATCGAGCAAATCTTTTAAAACGTCATTCATAAAGCACTGAAATGCTGCTGGCGCGTTGCATAACCCGAATGGCATGACTTGGTATTCGAAGAGGCCATATTTTGTGCGAAATGCAGTCTTCCATTCGTCACCTTCCTTAACTCGGATCAGGTGATACGCCCCTCTAAGATCCAGTTTGGTGAATATCTGAGCTCCTTTAATTTGGTCCAACAAATTTGAAATGAGAGGAATAGGATATCGATTCTTGACAGTAATCTGGTTGAGTGCACGGTAATCAATACAAGTTCTGAGATCGCCTTCCCTTTTGGCGACAAAAAAAAAGAGGCGAGGCAGCAGGAGACTTAGAGGGTCGAATGAAACCATTGGCTAAGTATTGGTCTAAGTATTTCTTTAGGTGAGAATCTTCTTTCTCCGTTAACGAATAAATCCGACTACACGGAATTTCACTTCCAGGAAGAAGATCAATCTGACAATCATAGGGTCGATGTGGAGGAAGCTCCTCGGCCAATTTCTCTTCAAAGACGTCTCGGAATTCTGCATACTCGGGAGGTAGCAAGCCGATTATTCCTAACGTTGAAACAGAGACCTTCTTCATTAAACGGGAATCATCCTGGGGGTTTGTTTTACAGCAAGATTCTCTACACTCAGCAGCAAAGGTCAGAGACCGAGTTCGCCAATCAATCCTTGGGTTATGTTTCACCAACCAGGCAAGCCAAGTATAGTTTTGAGTTGGGGAGCGCAAATAAGGTCGAACGTGATTCTCTCTTCATGTTTCCCCTGACAACACATAATAAGGTTCGCCGTGCGTTGAGTAACAGGACCTGAAGCCAAAGGCGTACCATCGACTGCTGATACATTTTCAGCTTCGTGCTTGTTCACACGAGGAAAACCCATCCTAGTTGCCAAATTGATATCCATATAATTTCCAACTGCTCCACAATTAATCTAGGCTTGCAAAGTCTGCATTCTGGTGGGCTGTTCTGTACTGGATAAGGTAATGGGAAAAACAAAATGTGAGGTCACCAAACCTTTTTCCATGCTCGACAAGTTGACCTCTACACTTGTCGGGCACTGGAGTTTTCCAAATTCAAGTCCTTTTTGTCTGGGTTAACACCTCCAATAAGCAGGTGCCCCTGACTGCTGGGGGGTGGGGGTGCAAGGGGACATGAGTGGGACATGAGTGGGGGCCTGCTGGCAGGTGCCCTGCACTGCTGGTGGGTGGGGCTGCTGGGGGACATGAGTGGGGGCCTGCTGACAGGTGCCCTGCACTGCTGGGGGGTGGAGGTGCTGGGGGACATGAGTGGGGGCCTGCTGGCAGGTGCCCTTGACTGCTGGGGGGTAGGGGTGCTGGGGGACATGATTGGGGGCCTGCTGGCAGGTGCCCCTCAGTGCTAGGGGGTGGGGGTGCTGGGGGACATGAGTGGGACAAGAGTGGGGGCCTGCTGGCAGGTGCCCTGCACTTCTGGGGGGTGGGGTGCGGGGGGACATGAGTGGGGGCCTGCTGGCAGGTGCCCCTCAGTGCTGGGGGGTGGGGGTGCTGGCAGACATGAGTGAGGGCCTGCTGGCAGGTGCCCTGCACTGCTGGGGGGTGGGGGTGCAAGGGGACATGAGTGGGACATGAGTGGGGGCCTGCTGGCAGGTGCCCTGCACTGCTGGGGGGTGGGGGTGCTGGGGGACATGAGTGGGGGCCTGCTGGCAGGTGCCCCTGACTGCTGGGGGGTGGGGATGCAAGGGGACATGAGTGGGACATATGTGGGGGCCTGCTGGCAGGTGCCCTGCACTGGTGGTGGGTGGGGGTGCTGGGGGACATGAGTGGGGGCCTGCTGGCAGGTGCTCCTCAGTGCTGGGGGTGGTAGTGCTGGGAAACATGAGTGGGGGCCTGCTGGCAGGTGCCCTGCACTGCTGGGGGGTGGGGGTGCAAGGGGACACGAGTGGGACATGAGTGGGGGCCTGCTGGCAGGTGCCCTGCACTGCTGGGGGGTGGGGGTGCAAGGGGACATGAGTGGGACAAGAGTGGGGGCCTGCTGGCAGGTGCCCTGCACTGCTGGGGGTGGGGGTGTTGGGGGACATGAGTGGGGGCCTGCTGGCAGGTGCCCCTGACTGCTGGGGGGTGGGGGTCCTGGGGGACATGAGTGGGGGCCTGCTGGCAGGTGCCCCTGACTGCTGGGGGGTGGGGGTGCAAGGGGACATGAGTGGGACATGTGTGGGGGCCTGCTGGCAGGTGCCCCTCACTGCTGGGGGTGGTAGTGCTGGGGAACATGAGTGGGGGCCTGCTGGCAGGTGCCCTGCACTGCTGGGGGGTGGGGGTGCAAGGGGACAAGAGTGGGACATGAGTGGGGGCCTGCTGGCAGGTGCCCTGCACTGCTGGGGGTGGGGGTGCAAGGGGACATGAGTGGGACATGAGTGGGGGCCTGCTGGCAGGTGCCCTGCACTGCTGGTGGGTGGGGCTGCTGGGGGACATGAGTGGGGGCCTGCTGACAGGTGCCCTGCACTGCTGGGGGGTGGGGGTGCAAGGGGACATGAGTGGGACAAGAGTGGGGGCCTGCTGGCAGGTGCCCTGCACTGCTGGGGGTGGGGGTGCAAGGGGACATGAGTGGGACATGAGTGGGGGCCTGCTGGCAGGTGCCCTGCACTGCTGGTGGGTGGGGCTGCTGGGGGACATGAGTGGGGGCCTGCTGACAGGTGCCCTGCACTGCTGGGGGGTGGAGGTGCTGGGGGACATGAGTGGGGGCCTGCTGGCAGGTGCCCCTGACTGCTGGGGGGTAGGGGTGCTGGGGGACATGATTGGGGGCCTGCTGGCAGTTGCCCCTCAGTGCTAGGGGGTGGGAGTGATGGGGGACATGAGTGGTACAAGAGTGGGGGCCTGCTGGCAGGTGCCCTGCACTGCTGGGGGGTGGGTTGCGGGGGGACATGAGTGGGGGCCTGCTGGCAGTTGCCGCTCAGTGCTGGGGGGTGGGGGTGCTGGCAGACATGAGTGGGGGCCTGCTGGCAGGTGCCCTGCACTGCTGGGGGGTGGGGGTGCAAGGGGACATGAGTGGGACATGAGTGGGGGCCTGCTGGCAGGTGCCCTGCACTGCTGGGGGGTGGGGGTGCTGGGGGACATGAGTGGGGGCCTGCTGGCAGGTGCCCCTGACTGCTGGGGGGCGGGAATGCAAGGGGACATGAGTGGGACATGTGTGGGGGCCTGCTGGCAGGTGCCCTGCACTGCTGGTGGGTGGGGGTGCTGGGGGACATGAGTGGGGGCCTGCTGGCAGGTGCCCCTCAGTGCTGGGGGTGGTAGTGCTGGGAAACATGAGTGGGTGCCTGCTGGCAGGTGCCCTGCACTGCTGGGGGGTGGGGGTGCAAGGGGACATGAGTGGGACATGAGTGGGGGCCTGCTGGCAGGTGCCCTGCACTGCTGGGGTGGGGGTGCTGGGGGACATGAGTGGGGGCCTGCTGGCAGGTGCCCTGCACTGCTGGGGGGTGGGGGTGCAAGGGGACAAGAGTGGGACATGAGTGGGGGCCTGCTGGCAGGTGCCCTGCACTGCTGGGGGGTGGGGGTGCAAGGGGACATGAGTGGGACAAGAGTGGGGGCCTGCTGGCAGGTGCCCTGCACTGCTGGGGGTGGGGGTGCTGGGGGACATGAGTGGGGGCCTGCTGGCAGGTACCCCTGACTGCTGGGGGGTGGAGGTCCTGGGGGACATGAGTGGGGGCTGCTGGCAGGTGCCCCTGACTGCTGGGGGGTGGGGGTGCAAGGGGACATGAGTGGGGCCTGCTGGCAGGTGCCCTGCACTGCTGGTGGGTGGGGGTGCTGGGGGACATGAGTAGGGGCCTGCTGGCAGGTGCCCTCAGTGCTGGGGGGTGGTAGTGCTGGGGAACATGAGTGGGGGCCTGCTGGCAGGTGCCCTGCACTGCTGGGGGCTGGGAGTGCAAGGGGACAAGAGTGGGACATGAGTGGGGGCCTGCTGGCAGGTGCCCTGCACTGCTGGGGGTGGGGGTGCTGGGGGACATGAGTGGGGGCCTGCTGGCAGGTGCCCCTGACTGCTGGGGGGTGGTGGTCCTGGGGGACATGAGTGGGGGCCTGCTGGCAGGTGCCCCTCAATGCTGGGGGGTGGGGGTGCTGGCAGACATGAGTGGGGGCCTGCTGGCAGGTGCCCTGCACTGCTGGGGGTTGGGGGTGCACGGGGACATGAGTGGGACATGAGTGGGGGCCTGCTGGAAGGTGTCCTGCACTGCTGGGGGTGGGGGCACTGGGAGACATGAGTGGGGGCCTGCTGGCAAGTGCCCCTGACTGCTGGGGGGTGGGGGTGCAAGGGGACATGAGTGGGACATGAGTGGGGGCCTGCTGACAGGTGCCCTGCACTGCTGGGGGGTGGAGGTGCTGGGGGACATGAGTGGGGGCCTGCTGGCAGGTGCCCCTGACTGCTGGGGGGTAGGGGTGCTGGGGGACATGATTGGGGGCCTGCTGGCAGTTGCCCCTCAGTGCTAGGGGGTGGGAGTGCTGGGGGACATGAGTGGTACAAGAGTGGGGGCCTGCTGGCAGGTGCCCTGCACTGCTGGGGGGTGGGGTGCGGGGGGACATGAGTGGGGGCCTGCTGGCAGGTGCCGCTCAGTGCTGGGGGGTGGGGGTGCTGGCAGACATGAGTGGGGGCCTGCTGGCAGGTGCCCTGCACTGCTGGGGGGTGGGGGTGCAAGGGGACATGAGTGGGACATGAGTGGGGGCCTGCTGGCAGGTGCCCTGCACTGCTGGGGGGTGGGGGTGCTGGGGGACATGAGTGGGGGCCTGCTGGCAGGTGCCCCTGACTGCTGGGGGGTGGGAATGCAAGGGGACATGAGTGGGACATGTGTGGGGGCCTGCTGGCAGGTGCCCTGCACTGCTGGTGGGTGGGGGTGCTGGGGGACATGAGTGGGGGCCTGCTGGCAGGTGCCCCTCAGTGCTGGGGGTGGTAGTGCTGGGAAACATGAGTGGGGGCCTGCTGGCAGGTGCCCTGCACTGCTGGGGGGTGGGGGTGCAAGGGGACATGAGTGGGACATGAGTGGGGGCCTGCTGGCAGGTGCCCTGCACTGCTGGGGTGGGGGTGCTGGGGGACATGAGTGGGGGCCTGCTGGCAGGTGCCCTGCACTGCTGGGGGGTGGGGGTGCAAGGGGACAAGAGTGGGACATGAGTGGGGGCCTGCTGGCAGGTGCCCTGCACTGCTGAGGGGTGGGGGTGCAAGGGGACATGAGTGGGACAAGAGTGGGGGCCTGCTGGCAGGTGCCCTGCACTGCTGGGGGTGGGGGTGCTGGGGGACATGAGTGGGGGCCTGCTGGCAGGTGCCCCTGACTGCTGGGGGGTGCGGGTCCTGGGGGACATGAGTGGGGGCCTGCTGGCAGGTGCCCCTGACTGCTGGGGGGTGGGGGTGCAAGGGGACATGAGTGGGGGCCTGCTGGCAGGTGCCCTGCACTGCTGGTGGGTGGGGGTGCTGGGGGACATGAGTGGGGGCCTGCTGGCAGGTGCCCTGCACTGCTGGGGGTGGGGGTGCAAGGGGGCATGAGTGGGGGCCTGCTGGCAGGTGCCCTCAGTGCTGGGGGGTGGTAGTGCTGGGGAACATGAGTGGGGGCCTGCTGGCAGGTGCCCTGCACTGCTGGGGGGTGGGAGTGCAAGGGGACAAGAGTGGGACATTAGTGGGGGCCTGCTGGCAGGTGCCCTGCACTGCTGGGGGTGGGGGTGCTGGGGGACATGAGTGGGGGCCTGCTGGCAGGTGCCCCTGACTGCTGGGGGGTGGGGGTCCTGGGGGACATGAGTGGGGGCCTGCTGGCAGGTGCCCCTCAATGCTGGGGGGTGGGGGTGCTGGCAGACATGAGTGGGGGCCTGCTGGCAGGTGCCCTGCACTGCTGGGGGTTGGAGGTGCACGGGGACATGAGTGGGACATGAGTGGGGGCCTGCTGGAAGGTGTCCTGCACTGCTGGGGGGTGGGGGACTGGGGGACATGAGTGGGGGCCTGCTGGCAAGTGCCCCTGACTGCTGGGGGGTGGGGGTGCAAGGGGACATGAGTGGGACATGAGTGGGGGCCTGCTGGCAGGTGCCCTGAACTGCTGGTGGGTGGGGGTGCTGGGGGACATGAGTGGGGGCCTGCTGGCAGGTGCCCCTCAGTGCTGGGGGGTGGTAGTGCTGGGGAACATGAGTGGGGGCCTGCTGGCAGGTGCCCTGCACTGCTGGGGGGTGGGGGTGCAAGGGGACATGAGTGGGGGCCTGCTGGCAGGTGCCCTGCACTGCTGGGGGGTGGGGGTGCTGGGGGACATGAGTGGGGGCCTGCTGGCAGGTGACCTGCACTGCTGGGGGGTGGGGGTGCTGGGGGACATGAGTGGGGGCCTGCTGGCAGGTGCCCCTCAGTGCTGGGGGGTGGGGGTGCTGGGGGACATGAGTGGGGGCCTGCTGGCAGGTGCCCTGCACTGCTGGGGGGTGGGGTGCTGGGGGACATGAGTGGGGGCCTTCTAGCAGGTGCCCTGCACTGCTGGGGGGTGGTGGTGCTGGGGGACATGAGTGGGGGCCTGCTGGCAGGTGCCCTGCACTGCTGCAGGGTGGGGGTGCTGGGGGACATGAGTGGGGGCCTGCTGGCAGGTGCCCCTGACTGCTGGGTGGTGGGGTTGCTGGGGGACATGAGTGGGGGCCTGCTGGCAGGTGCCCCTGCACTGCTGGGGGGTAGGGGTGCAAGGGGACATGAGTGGGACATGAATGGGGGCCTGCTGGCAGGTGCCCTGCATTGCTGGTGGGTGGGGGCGCTGGGGGACATGAGTGGGGGCCTGCTGGCAGGTGCCCTGCACTGCTGGGGGGTGGGGGTGCAAGGGGACATGAGTGGGACATGAGTGGGGCCTGCTGGCAGGTGCCCTGCATTGCTGGGGTGGTGCTGGGGGACATGAGTGGGGGCCTGCTGGCAGGTGCCCCTGACTGCTGGGGGGTGGGGTGCTGGGGGACATGGTGGGGGCCTGCTGGCAGGTACCCCTAACTGCTGGGGGGTGGGGTTGCTGGGGGACATGAGTGGGGGCCTGCTGGCAGGTGCCCTGCACTGCTGGGGGGTGGGGTGCCGGGGGACATGAGTGGGGGCCTGCTGGCAGGTGCTCCTCAGTGCTGGGGGGTGGGGGTGCTGGCAGACATGAGTGGGGGCCTGCTGGCAGGTGCCCTGCACTGCCCTGCACTGCTGGGGGGGCGCAGGGGGACATGAGTGGGGGCCTGCTGGCAGATGCCCCTGACTGCTCTGGGTTGGGGGTGCAAGGGGACATGAGTGGGACATGAGTGGGGGCCTGCTGGCAGGTGCCCTGCACTGCTGGTGGGCGGGGGTGCTGGGGGACATGAGTGGGGGCCTGCTGGCAGGTGCCCCTCAGTGCTGGGGGGTGGTAGTGCTGGGGAAAATGAGTGGGGGCCTGCTGGCAGGTGCCCTGCACTGCTGGGGGTGGGGGTGCTGGGGGACATGAGTGGGGGCCTGCTGGCAGGTGCCCTGCACTGCTGGGGGGTGGGGGTGCAAGGGGACACGCGTGGGACATGAGTGGGGGCCTGCTGGCAGGTGCCCTGCACTGCTGGGGGGTGGGGGTGCAAGGGGACATGAGTGGGACATGAGTGGGGGCCTGCTGGCAGGTGCCCTGCATTGCTGGGGTGGTGCTGGGGGACATGAGTGGGGGCCTGCTGGCAGGTGCCCCTGACTGCTGGGGGGTGGGGTGCTGGGGGACATGGTGGGGGCCTGCTGGCAGGTACCCCTGACTGCTGGGGGGTGGGGTTGCTGGGGGACATGAGTGGGGGCCTGCTGGCAGGTGCCCTGCACTGCTGGGGGGTGGGGTGTCGGGGGACATGAGTGGGGGCCTGCTGGCAGGTGCCCCTCAGTGCTGGGGGGTGGGGGTGCTGGCAGACATGAGTGGGGGCCTGCTGGCAGGTGCCCTGCACTGCTGGGTGGTGGGGGTGCCAGGGGATATGAGTGGGACATGAGTGGGGGCCTGCTGGCAGGTGCCCTGCACTGCTGGGGGGGTGCAGGGGGACATGAGTGGGGGCCTGCTGGCAGATGCCCCTGACTGCTGGGGGGTGGGGTGCAAGGGGACATGAGTGGGGGCCTGCTGGCAGGTGCCCTGCACTGCTGGTGGGTGGGGGTGCTGGGGGACATGAGTGGGGGCCTGCTGGCAGGTGCCCCTCAGTGCTGGGGGGTGGTAGTGCTGGGGAAAATGAGTGGGGGCCTGCTGGCAGGTGCCCTGCACTGCTGGGGTGTGGGGGTGCAAGAGGACATGAGTGGGACATGAGTGGGGGCCTGCTGGCAGGTGCCCTGCACTGCTGGGGGTGGGGGTGCAAGGGGACCTGAGTGGGACAAGAGTGGGGGCCTGCTGGCAGGTGCCCTGCACTGCTGGGGGGTGGGGGTGCTGGGGGACATGAGTGGGGGCCTGCTGGCAGGTGCCCCTGACTGCTGGGGGGTGGGGGTCCTGGGGGACATGAGTGGGGGCCTGCTGGCAGATGCCCCTCAGTGCTGGGGGGTGGGGGTGCTGGCAGACATGAGTGGGGGCCTGCTGGCAGGTGCCCTGCACTGCTGGGGGTTGGGGGTGCACGGGGACATGAGTGGGACATGAGTGGGGGCCTGCTGGCAGGTGTCCTGCACTGCTGGGGGGTGGGGGTGCTGGCGGACATGAGTGGGGGCCTGCTCGCAGGTGCCCCTGACTGCTGGGGGGTGGGGGTGCAAGGGGACATGAGTGGGACATGAGTGGGGGCCTGCTGGCAGGTGCCCTGCACTGCTGGTGGGTGGGGGTGCTGGGGGACATGAGTGGGGGCCTGCTCGCAGGTGCCCCTCAGTGCTGGGGGGGTGGTAGTGCTGGGGAACATGAGTGGGGGCCTGCTGGCAGGTGCCCGGCACTGCTGGGGGGTGGGGGTGCTGGGGGACATGAGTGGGGGCCTACTGGCAGGTGACCTGCACTGCTGGGGGACATGAGTGGGGGCCTGCTGGCAGGTGCCCCTCAGTGCTGGGGGTTGGGGGGTGCTGGGGGACATGAGTGGGGGCCTGCTGGCAGGTGCCCTGCACCGCTGGGGGGTGGGGTGCTGGGGGACATGAGTGGGGGCCTGCTGGCAGGTGCCCTGCACTGCTGGGGGGTGGTGGTGCTGGGGGACATGAGTGGGGGCCTGCTGGCAGGTGCCCTGCACTGCTGCGGGGTGGAGGTGCTGGGGGACATGAGTGGGGGCCTGCTGGCAGGTGCCCCTGACTGCTGGGGGGTGGGGTTGCTGGGGACATGAGTGGGGGCCTGCTGGCAGGTGCCCCTGCACTGCTGGGGGGTGGGGGTGCAAGGGGACATGAGTGGGACATGAATGGGGGCCTGCTGGCAGGTGCCCTGCACTGCTGGTGGGTGGGGGAGCTGGGGGACATGAGTGGGGGCCTGCTGGCAGGTGCCCTGCACTGCTGGGGGGTGGGGGTGCAAGAGGACATGAGTGGGACATGAGTGGGGGCCTGCTGGCAGGTGCCCTGCATTGCTGGGGGGGTGCTGGGGGACATGAGTGGGGGCCTGCTGGCAGGTGCCCCTGACTTCTGGGGGGTGGGGGTGCTGGGGGACATGGTAGGGGCCTGCTGGCAGGTACCCCTGACTGCTGGGGGGTGGGGTTGCTGGAAAACATGAGTGGGGGCCTGCTGGCAGGTGCCCTGTACTGCTGGGGGGTGGGGAGCGGGGGGACTTGAGTGGGGGCCTGCTGGCAGGTGCCCCTCAGTGCTGGGGGGCGGGTTGCTGGGGGACATGAGTGGGGGCCTGCTGGCAGGTGCCCTGCACTGCTGGGGGGTGGGGATGCTGGGGGACATGAGTGGGGGCCTGCTGGCAGGTTCCCTGCACTGCTGGGGGGTGGAGGTGCTGGGGGACATGAGTGGGGGCCTGCTGGCAGGTGCCCTGCACTGCTGGGGGGTGGAGGTGCTGGGGGACATGAGTGGGGACCTGCTGGCAGGTGCCCTGCACTGCTGGGGGTGGGGGTGCTGGGGGACATGAGTGGGGGCCTGCTGGCAGGTACCCCTCAGTGCTGGGGGGTGGGGGTGGAGGGGGTCATGCGTTGGTGATCAGTAGTGCAAGCTGACATGTGGCTTGCCTGGGGGGCATACCCATGGTGGATGGGCTGCCTGCGGGACATGACCAGGGGTGCAGGGTAGTCCCCTGTGGTGTGGGCTGCCTGCAGGGGCTGTGGAGGGTGTAGAGCGAACACCTGGGAGGAGCCAACACTGCCAATTGATGTGTAGGACTCCACGGCACCCCCGAAATACACGTACCCTGCTGAAATCGCGTGTGAGACTTCCCGCGAACCCCAGATTTACACGTACCCAGGCCAATCGCGTGTGAAACTTCACGCGAACCCCAGGAATACACGCACCCCACTCGCACAGGGCCTATCGCGTGTGAAACCTCCCGCGAACCCCAGATTTACACATACCCCGCTCGCCCAAGGCCAATCGCGTGTGAAACTTCCCGCGCACCCCCAAAATACACGCACATGCTATTTTTGACACAGCGGGTGTCCGTGTTTGTCGCGTATCCCTTTGCACATCATTTGTCCTAGAGGGCCACAATATGGGACATTCATCAGAGCTGTATATACGTGCTTTTTGTTAGCGCACATTTTGGCGCACATTTTTTTCATGCGCAGGGACGCTCCCGCATGCCTTCGTGTGGCGGACGTGTTTAGGCCTGTGCACGTCTTTGACCGTGCGCTGGTTTGCCCTATTCGATCCCATGAATACGTGTTGTAGGCGAGCGTGTGGGCGTTCCGCGCACTTGCCTCCTGTACTTCCCCGTGACGCCCACATTTTCACGCGTTGTTCCCCATTCCGCGTGTCAGGCCCCGTGTTACGCCTACTTTTGTTATGTGTGCCGCACTATGTGCGGTTTCGCTGTGGCCATAGCGCACGCCGTTAGATGACCTGTGCGCTGGTGTGCGCCATGCAGATTTTCAGCACACATCCCAGATTTTACTCGTGCACGGACTTCCATGAATCGATGTGCGAGGGTTTTGCTGCGATTTTCGCACTTGCACTGCGATTCGCACGGTTTCGCACGCTTGCGCAGGAATTTTTAGCGCACATTAATTCCATGAATCGGGCTGTGAATCTGTTGGTTGTCTCCACCACCACCAGTCTGGCTTTTGAGCAGCCAGAGGCAGGGAAACTGCTCTACTGAACGCCTGTAAAGACTTGCTCCCAAATCTCGATTCCTACTCTCCATCTGTTCTTATCCTTCTGGATATTTCCTCTGCCTTTGACACAGTCAATTATGCCACCCTGACAAATCAGCTCTGTGACACCCGTGGCATCACCGGCCTGGCACTGGACTGGCTGGCCGCTTCTTCTCCGACCGACCTTCCCAGGTTCAACTGGGCCCATTTCTCTCCCCTATCACACTCTCCACCTGCAGCGTCCCTCAAGGCTCTATCCTCTCGCCGTGGCTCTTCAACATCTACCTTGACCCTCTGGCCCACCTGATCTCTTCCTTCTCTCCTCACTTCCCTTGTTATGTAGATGGCACACAACTCTCCTTAAAGCTTCCTTTTACTTCCTCCTCTTCTTCCAATCTCATCCCTGACTGTCTGACTGCTATTCAGGCATGGTGTGCTGCCAATTATCTCTGCCTTAATGTCAGTAAAACTGAGATCCTTCTTATTGGGACCCTGGGTCCGTCCTTCCCCCCTACCCTCTGACCACCATTTATGGGGCCACACCCCTCACCCTCTTTGAGGCAAAAAAAACTTGGTGTCATCTTTGACTCCTCACTCTCCTTCACTCCTCACATTGCAGACCTTGCCAAGAAGGCCCACTCTCAGCTGCACATCCTCAGAGGCATTCTCCCTTTCCTCACCTTCCCCCTGAAACTCAATGTCTCCAGAGCTCTGGCCCTCTCCAGACTGGACTACTGCAACAGCCTCTTCCTTAATCATTCCTCCCTTTGCCCCCTTCAAAAAATCCATAATAAGACTGCAAGACTTATCCTTGGCCTCAAGCCCAGGGACGCATCTCTCTAGCCCTACAATCTCTCCACTGGCTCCTGGTTGCTACTAGGATCATGTTCAAGACCCTCTGCATCATCCACAAGGCTTCCTGGGGCATGGGACCCCGCTATATCCAACTCTCTCTTCCTAAATGCCTCCCTGCTAGAGCCCTTTGATCTTCTAGCTCCAACTCTCTGCAGATCAAACGCTTCTCTAAGCAGAGAGTGACGGGTAGATCTCTTTCCTCTGCATGAGCCTCTGGAACAGTTTCCTTGCCCATATCAGGTTTGAGCGGGATCTCCTTCAGTACCGGAAACTCCTCAAGACTCTCCTTTTCTCTTCTTCCTTCCCTCTCCCCCTTTTTTGTTATGTTATGCTAATTACACTTGTACCGCACACGTTCACCCAAAGGCATTTTGGCTCTAAACTAGATGAGCATGCTAGGTGATATAGGCACTAGAATAGAAAGGTTTTCAGCAAGCGTAGGAAATTGCAAATGGTTCGCAGTACACCGCAGTGCAACGGGCAGTTCATTCCATAATTTGCCGGCAGCAACAGAGAAGGCTCGACCCCTGACCCTGCATAAGCAAAACTTAGGGATTACCACAAGGCAAGTATCATGAGAATTAAGAGACCACCCTGGTAGATATAGTCGAAACTTATCTTGAAGAAAATGTGCTCCCTGGAGATACTAGGCCTGGCAGACCTAAGAGATTTAAACGTAATCCTTTTTGCTGCAGGAAGCCAATGAAGTGAGCGAAGTACTGAGCTAATATGTGAGCCATAGGGAGTGGAACTGTCCACCCGGGTGGCAAGGTTTTGTAAAAGCCGCAGCCGGTGTATCAGGCCAAGAGACTGGGCCAAAAACCGGGCATTACAACAATCCAGGCGGCTGGTCACCAAAGAGGCAACTACCGCAGGGTACAAACAAGCCGGTACAAAAGGTAGAACCATGCAAAGAGTTTTAAGCAAGAAGTGGCCTGTCTTGCAAACTGCATTCACCTGGGGAGCCATTTTCAGTGTCAAGGAGAGATAGATTCCCAAATTCTTAACAACCGACACAGGAATGGGCAGAGCATCTAGCACAGACGGCCAGAAAGAAGGGACACAAGAAAGAGAATAAAAAGAAGAACCCACCAAAAGGACCTCCATCTTGTCCCATTTAACTTCAGCCAGTTGTTGTTCATCCAACCCCCACGGCCTCCTGACACTCGCATAATCAAGACGACACCTCAGCCTGGTCTACATCTAAAAGGACTAGGATCGGGGTGTCGTCAACATACGAGTAACACCTGAAGCCGTGGGAGCGAATGAGGGCAACTAACAGATGAACTTAGATGTTAAACAACATCAGGGACAATGAAGAGCCCTGAGGAACACCACATGAGAGCAAGTGAGCAGGTGAGAGGGAGATAGAAAAGTTGCTAGAGACAGGACCAGAAATGCCAATCGTGGCCAGGCAGGAAAGCAGGATGGAGTGGTTGACAGTGTCAAAATCCACTGAGAGATCTAATAATATCAGGCTACCCACTCCTCTGCATTCCACCAGCTTTGCCATATTATCCACAATGGTAACCAGGACACTATCAGTACCACTTCCCAGCCGGAATCCATACTGAAAGGGGTCAAGAAAAAAGGAAGATTCCAGGAATGAAGAAACAAGAGGGGACACCAAAACCTCCAGCAATTTCATGAAGAAAGGAAGAAGAGGGATAGGATGGAAATTGGCCAAAACCGAGGCATCCAGTGGAGGTTTTTCAGGAGGGGAACCACAATGGCTTGCTTGAGTTCCATTGGAATGCAGCCAGACTGACAGGAAACATTAATTGCCTGAGTGACCCAGTGAATCATGCCAGGCATGATTTCCTTAAGAACACAGAATGGAACAGGATCAGATGGAGCGCTAGATGTAAGTTGACAGACTGCCTGAAGACTGTCTCAGTAGAAAACTCAGGAAAAAGAGACGATGTCGAAGCTACCGACATAGTGTCAGACGGTATTGAGTTGGGAGGAATTTGGGTGCTCAGTTGAATTGATTTACGTATATCGGTGATTTTTGTAGAGAAAAAATCAGCCAATGAGTCACATAAAAGTTGAGTAGGATTCACCATAGGTGTAAAATGTGCCATGGAAGGGTATGATTTGGAAAGACCCAAACAAACCGAATATAAAAGACTGAATGGAACATTTGGTCGAATATTAGGCAAGGAAAATTTAGAACGGTAGAAAATAATTCGACCAAATGCCCCATTCGGTGTCATTATAGTGAACAAGGGGAGCAGGGGCTGCAAGGATGACACCCGCACCAGTTTGCATAAAGTAAAAAAAAAAAAAAGAATAAAGGACCCAGAAGCGCCAGTGCCCGAGCACGGAAGTTAATGGGAACAGTCGTTGCAGGCACACAGTGGGTAAGTAAGCGGGTGGGGAGATCAGGTTATCCGAAATGGCTACAGGAGGAAATACCGAATGTTATTTTCGTACAAATAACATTCTGTAATTTCTTCCACGGTTATTTCGTATATGACCAAATCACCCAAATTCAATGATTTCACCACAGCAAATGATTCTCTAGATGTATTCAAAGCTGGCTCAATCGTGAAGAAACACTGCTTAGCACAGCGAATCGCGGTATGATAGCTCCTAGATAGCGAGCAGAAAACCAGTTTCTCAGCAGCACCATAGGACAGGCGCTATTTACGTTCAGCTTATTTTAGTTCTAGGCGAGCTCCCTTGAGCTCCTCAGAGAACCAGGGAAGGACTTTTTCGTGGATGAGTAGATTTCAGTGCTGCCACCTGATCAGCCACAACACATAATATTTGAGACAGACAAGATAAGTCCACAGTATTCCTGCATTTGTCATTAGGCAGAGCCAGCATTCGGCCCTTGTCCACTCTACGTCAGCTACGTGGTAAACATCTGCTTGACAAGAATGGACCAGGGGTTCCGTGCTTAGCACTGAAAATGGTATAGGATAGTGATTGGACCCTAATCGTGGGGTTAGAGGCAAGACCACATTAGGATTTGCAGCACCAGTTGACTACAACCAAGGTCCGACAATGCATCAAAGAAATTGCCCAATATCGCGGGTTGGGGGTTATTAAACCTAATGGACGATATACAAACAAAAAATAAATGGAAGAAGACGCTGATATCACAAGGTGCACTAACAATGCTTCCATAGCCAGGCCATGGGATAGTGGAAACAAAGAAAATGTAAAAGATGCTGTGAGAATCATAGCTAAAGCCCCACCAGGGTGCGCAGCCACCCTATCAAGGGGGGTAACATTATAATCGTCAGGAAGTGCCTGCAAGAACGTTGGTGCAGACGAGGCAAACGAGGTTAGGAGAGTGATAGCACAGAAAATCATTTACACAAGCCAGAGGAGCCACCACAGAGCAGGTATTTAGTAGATACGCGCTTAAGATGAGAATATTTGCAGTACTAGAACAACGTTTCGATCGGCAGGGAGTACTGGACCGGCAGGCGCAAGATCAAGTAAGGCTTCACAAGATAACCTAGGTGGGGAAATGATGCCAGGACCAACTGGCCCGACCTTCACACGGACGAGCCCAGACGGGCTTGCCATTTGTGCGCATTAGGCACGCCTGTTGCGCTGTCTAGGTAACCGGCACATAAATGCTGTGCGAAAATTCACATGACCGCAAGAGAGCGGCAATAGAGGACAGACACCTGCCACAAAGCAGGAAGTGTCCCGATATAAAACTAGGCAATAAAAGTGCCGACACACATTTTTTTTTTTAAATACACAGGATGTTTGGGAAAGGGAATATTATTAAAACACAAATCCAACAATGCTAAATGAAAAAAACAGAGCGCAGCACCCACGCTGCTTCTATCCCCTCCCCTGTCTGCTTCAGTGACTGGCTGCCTGGATCCCTCTGAGTTCTACAGGGCATCAGGTTCCCCCTCCCCCACCCCCCCCCCCGCTCCTCGCACTTAGCCCGTGGACCCTCTCCCCTGCACACCATGCAATCCCTTGCATTTGCCCTCCTATCCACCCCTCAGCATTTGCCTAGCCCCTGTAGCCTTCTTCCCCCACCTCCTCCACCACCCCTTTCTCTTGCACCCTTTATCCTGCACTCCCCTTCCCACCCGAGCACTTCGTTCTTCGCACTGACCAGCACTCCCCCCCTCCCTCTCACTTCTTTTTACTGCACTTGCATGATCCTAACGTCACAAGGCCTAGACGGACCTTTTTTATTATCTTTCTCCCTTGTCCCCCCCCCCTTTTTTGTCTAGTTGCGCCTTGAAACACCATTTGTTGCATAGGCATCTTGCAAATATCCAATACATAAATAAATAAAAAGCTGATGATACTCTACTATTCTTATCTTTTTCTTCATTTACTTCTTCTAATCATGCTACTGTAAGGGTGCAGAAGGAGGCAACTGACCAGGAGGTGTCATGGTGGTTGGCAAATACTTTTATTAAATTCAAAAACCTACCTATCCCTAAGTCTAAGAAGGGTTTCCCTGCTTCAAACTAAAAACGAAAGGATCAGTCAGAATCTCCGTAAACTGAAAAGAAAGTACTGTCCTGAGTCAAAACCCTTCTTCTGTCCCTTACACTACAACTAAAGAGTCTTAATTAATCAATAATCACCGAGCAGGGGGGAGGCATTACCACTTCAGGTAATGCCCCGGGCCCATAGTTATAGCCCGAGCTGGTAATGCCCCCGTTCCGCGCCACCTCATTGGCTGAGAGGCTGCCATACCCCCACAGCCTGGTACTAGTCAACAGTAAAGTTCTCTCCTCAGGAGAATGGCTCCCTTCTCCTGTTGATTTAAAAGAAAGTCTCTTCAGTACTCCAATCATTCACCTTGTCTTGGTTTACACATGGTTCCAGATGTGGCCAGGAGGAATGACCACCTTCCCCTGGATAATGGTTTCACAAAAGTTCCAAGTATGTCCAGGGGGAATGAATACCTTTCCCTGGATGCTAGTATCAACAAAGTTTCAAATGTGCCGGGGGGTGGGGAGGACTCCCTTCTCCTGGGAATTGTCCAGGGGAAATGGCTCCCTTCCCCTGGATGTTAGTATGCACAAAGTTGCAAATGTGTCCGGGGGGACTAGCTCCCTTCTCCTGTCTCTTTAGGTAACTTGCATAGCAGTCCTTAGCGCATCAGTGGTCTTCTTTTCACCATGGTTTGGAGGGTTCCTCCCTCCCATGTTCAATTTGTTTTTACTTATTTGGATCCCAGACCCTGTTCACTCCCCGTTCTTCTCAGGCCCACTTGGTTCACTTTCCTGCCAAGTACTGCCACAAGGAGGATAACTTGTATGCTGATAAATGTGACTTTGGTTTGGGTGCCCTGACCCTGGTTTCTATTCTTCTTTTATTAAGCCCACTTGGTTTACTCCCCTGGCAATTACTGCCACAAGGAAGATGACTTTTATTAATATAGGCTTCACCTCGGTTTGGGTCCAGAACCTTGGTTCTCTTTCCTTCTCACTAGGCCAACGTGGTTGACTCCCTTCCCATGAACTGCCACGAGGAAGATGTTTCGTATCAATGTAGATTTCACCTTGGTTCAGGTCCCAGACTGCTGGGTCTCTTCCCTTCTCACTAAGCCCATTTGGTTGACTCTCTTCCCAAGTACTGCCTCAATGAAGGTGCTTTCAATTGATATTCCTGTGCAGTTTATCTCTCTCCTGCACCTCCAAGCCCCTACCGGTCTGTGTGACATGCCCGTTACCTTCGTTGGCTCTGTGACTCTTGGTCGGTTCTTCTTGGGTGCTTGCGTATTCTCGCCAGGCTACCCGGGCGTCTCTGGCCTCTGCCTCTTTTGCTCCATGTACCTTCTTCCTGGTCTATTCACCGATGACATAGCCACTGTTACTGGACCACTCAGCCCACCTACCAGAGGTCGTGTCACCATCCTCCAGGCTCCAGTCACGTCATGGCCTGCTCCACAACACCGGGCAAAGGACTTCCGTTGTTGGCCTCTTGCCTTTGGGAGCAGACTGCTCTCTGATTCTCACCCGCATCCTCTGTGTCTCATTTGAACTTGCAGGGCTGGACTGTCATTCGTGCTGGTATAAGGCTCTCTTTCTCAATGTCCTTTGTCTGTTTATATGTGTTTCTCAGGACAACTCCCCTGCGAAAGTCTATACCATTCCTGTATCTTCTCTATACCCTTTTTCATGTCTCTTAGTGGCCACCTTGTCTCAGTGCTAGCTTTGCTGGTTATCTTCACGCTTTGGGTGATCTTTTTTGTCCCAATACTTGAGTTAGTTAGACTATCTGTATTGTTAGCAATGTTTTTCGTCTCAGTAGAAGTAACTGGTATAATGTTACAATAACAAATAGTCATTCAGTCATAGATGTCTGGTCATTTCCCCTATCTCAATCCCTCCAAGACTGCTGTTCTTTTCTTTCATGCCACTATTATTCCTTCTCCTCTTCCTCCTACCTCTATTTCCTTCCCACCCACATCTCTTCCCATCTCACTATCTGCTCGCAAGCTTTGCGTATATATTCACTCGTTCCTTTTTTTCAATTCTCACAGCTCTGTTATCTCTCCTTCCCGTCAATTTCACCTCTTTAATACTGCAAAGCTACTTGTCTCTTCTCTTATATTTTCCCATCTATTTTAATGTGCTAGTCTTCTCTTTGGTCTTCCTGCTATCCAACTCAGCCCTCTTCGCATTATTCATAATTCCTCTATAAGTCTTCTCTTTTCTTTATCCCCTCGTGATTCTATCACTCCAGCTCCAGCATCCCATTCAATGGCTTCCTTCTCCTTCTTCAAATCTCTTCATAATCTGGCCGCCCATTATCACTCTTTTCGCTTAACACCTCTACATGTTCTTGGCATACTCAATCATTGTTTCTTCTTTCTGTTCCTCACCCTCCCTGTGCTCAATCTCCTTTTATATCTCGCCACTGGAAAGCGCTTTCTCTTTCTCCGCTTTCCTGATACTCTTTGTTCCGTTCTTGCCTTGAAGATTATCTTCATTCCTCGTAAAGTTAACAATTTTTGTTCTACTCACTTTACTGCTACCGCTTTCTTATATTGTGTTCAATGCTTTGGTGTAAAGCGCTGAATAAATAAAATAAAATACAAATACAAAAAAATCCCTGTGCAAGTTTCAGTTCTGTCCCAAAATACTTTGCCACATTTTTTAAACTATAAATCAGCCTGTCCATTCATATTGACTAATAAAATTACAAGAACACACAGAGGTGATCCTATACAGCACTATAACATGCTATATTAAGCAGAATAGCAGAGATAATAAACAAATAACAATAAGCCCTGCCACCATTAGGTCAACACAAGATAATTACCTGGGCTCTGGGATGGGGTGCAGCAGTAGTGTCAGCAATAGCAGCAGAGCAGCAGGAGTAGTAGTACACGTCGTCACGTCGGTCACTGAGGCAGCCAGCTCTGACGGAACACCAGAGCAACCGCACATATTTGTAGTACCGCTCGTGAGTCAAAGCCTCTGTGCACCTCTATGATTGGTCCAAAGTAAGTGAAAACCCCCATGGATTGTCCAATCCCAATAGTTTTTAATCATTCCTAATAGCCTAATGAGCGTACTTTGTCGCATGAAATTGGAGGACACGGCGCTTGAAATTCCACAGTTTCCAGGAAGCCTGCGCAAATGAAATCGGGTGTGAATGTCGCCTATTTTGTTTTGCCTGCGGAAGTTTCGTCCACTACTCCATGGGTGTTTAGGGGTGAGGCTGGTAAGCGGGCGTGGGTGTCGGGGTCTGAGAGTGCATTAGTGTTGGGTTTGAGGGTGATGGGAAGGCACTGCACTTCAGAGTTGGTAAAATGCTAGGAATGGGGTGAATAGTTCCCTGTATGCCTTAGTAACCGGCTATCGTGAGTATAGGCTATAGTCTATTTTTGACCTGCTACCCTAGCCACGATATTCCCTGCAGCAGAGGTTTAGCTCAGAGGGAGGTAGGAGGGGGGGTGGAAGAGGCAGAGCTGCACGACATGAAAAAGGGTGTTCTTATAGGCATGTAGACCATACACTGTATAGGATGTGAGTATACATGCATGCACAGAGTCCAACAAAAATGGCAGAAGGCAGCTATACAATACCGCTTTGCCTTCCCGTGCATGTATCGTGCACTGCTGTTGCCTACGCACGTGCTTCCTTTTTCTACTCACCATGCTTATTTCCTTTCAGTGTGGCTGCATATACAAGATCCAAGTATGGTGTCCTCTGTGAGTGCCTGTGTATGCTGGCAGAGGCGTGGCTAGGGGAGAGCTGGAGCGGGGCGGGCTAAAGCTACGGGTCTTTTGGTTGTAGTCCTGGATAAAAGCTCAGGGGCTACACACAAAAGGCTACCTAGCCCAGAGCCCCAACAGTCCCGATATTAGTGGAGCCCCAAATCTTTTCCAGATCTAGCAACACCCCAGGGTAGAACCATACCATCATGAGTTGACCCACAGAAAGAGGCATACTCATGGATCACAGTGAGGTCTGTGTCACATGTCATACTTCAAAAATGCATTAAATACCGATTCCAACACTTTTGAGATTGTCCGCTGTGACATCCCATGCTTCATGCCAATGGGGTGCTGAATGTGCCTTTGGCACCACTGTGCGATAAACTGAGGCCAAAGTAGCAGCTATCTCAGCCGCGGATGTGGGAAGGGAGATGAGTTTTGTATGCATGTTTCATAAGTGCGTCAAGTACCTGTTCAAGCACTTTTGAGTATGCCAGCAGTGACATACCATGCTGCGTGCCAATCGTGTATGTGTATTTGTTTATTTGTAAAGTGCACCAAGCCCTGGGGCATGTGTAGTGCATTTCTTACATTAAGCACAGTTAAGTTTAGTTTACATACATGTCTTTCAAATTACATAGGTTACTCATTCACATGTGGGTTACATAGTTACATAAAGGTTGCATAATTAACAAACAGATTAAAGGAATGGTTCGGTCAGAAATTTTTATTGTCCCTCCGGGTCGGCCATGTGTTTTTAAGCCTAAGTCGGTCGATATTAGAAAAATTTCCTATGGACCTTACCCGAGTTTTCGTCCATTAAACACATGCGAAAACGGGCAGTAGGGTGCCTTCATTTTGTAATAATCTTATCACTTGCCGCAACGCCCTGTGTGACCTGCTTTTGCTGCACTAAATCATATCCCCCACCCCTGGGCCTGACATTATCAAAACATTCATATTCCCCGCCTCTCTCCGTGACGTTAATGTGCTGCATAGGCAAACGCGTCCAGTCGTCTTCTACGCGACTTCACACAGAACCCGGAAACCAACACTGACCAACTCACAACACAGCGCGCCACTATTCGGAATATGAAACTGTACTTTAAAATCAAACAGCAAGATTGTACATTTGGTAAAGTACATTTATTTGACATTAAATGTTAAGAAGATATTCAGCAATTGGCATATTAAATCGGAATGCAATTTTTTTTCTTTGCTCTCGATCCGCAAATCCGCTAAAGATTATCGTGAGTCACGCGCTGTTCCTTTATGGTACACAGGGTGTTGGTTTTCGTTAAAAGAAGCACTTTGGTCACACGGTGAATCGCAAGGCTGTTCCATCAACTAGGCACTAGGCCACTGTAAAGTTTGATATGTTGCTTCTAGCCGCTAGTACTGCGTAAGGGCATATGGGCCCTTGGCGATCGTCCTATTATATAGTCAAGGTAGTGCAGTTGTTTACAAGAAGCTGCAGCTGGCGATTGAAGAATCCATCGGCCGGGGTCTGGAATAGGTGGCAGTCGCAGTACGGTAGGATGTACGTGTTTTGAAAACATAAAAATTGAAATTAGTCTCGCCAGCCGATCTTTATTACTATTATTCATTTTATTTATTAGGGCCGAGGTGAAACTATTTGCTTGCGAGGATAGTGCAATGGAGTATGTGCGGCTCTAAAAGCAATGCGAAAAGAAAGAAATCGAGGTTAACACACAATGGCCCTCATTACGACCCTGGCGGAAAGTGACTGACCGGACCGCCACAGCGTAAATAGCGTTTCCGCCATTGCACGAAGGAGCAAAGTGCGGCCCATTCCGACCCATCGGGCACGAGCACCACGGCATGGCGGAAGTGCAAAGTCCGCGATGGCGGAAATGACCCCAAAACGGCCCACACCGCCGCCGTACGGCGCCCTAGGTGCAATACCGCCACCCATCACAGCGGACACCGCAGTGTGCGCCTACCGGAAAGTACGGTGACCGGAAATATACGGAAACGGAAGTTAAAACATGGGCCCGGAACGGGAAACATCCCGCCGTACACCTATAAAACCACTAAAACCACACAACCACTAAAAACACTACCCTGAGACACAACCCAACCCGTCATCCACCCTAGCGAAACCAAGAAAAATGGGAAAAGTAGAGAAGAAAGCGTGCGACCGCAAGCGGCAGGTCCACTTCTCCCGTGAGGAACTCACCGTGCTAACAGAGACCCTCCAGGAGAATGCTGCCGTCGTCTTCTGCACGCAAATGACCAGGACGGCACTTGCAAACAAGAAGGCCATATGGGCTCTGGTGGCACAGCGGGTAAGTGCGGTGGGGACCGCACCCCGCACCCCACAGCAATGCCGAAAGCGATGGGACGACCTGCGGATACGCGTCCGCAGCATACTCTCTGCCAACCGCAACATTGCCACAGCCACCGGGGGAGGTCCTGAATCACCCATCAAGTTGACCCCCTGGGAAGAAATCTGTGCCTCCACCATCGGAATGGAGAGCATAGAGGGAGTCGGAGGGAAGGAGAAAGGAGTGCAGACATCCGAAGATTCAGGTAGGTGGGCCAGATAAAACAATGCCAAATCCACAAAGTCCATCCATGTGAAGTACCATGTGTCCACATAGTGCAACAGAAACACATGTCCAGGAGAACGTCCACACACATCGGCCTGATAGCGCACGTTAAAACCCACAATAAATACATAAATAATTAAAAACCCCTAAAACACGCACTACACGTGCAGCAGGCACACCCTAACTGCAGGCTGCCAAACAACTGCACCCTCACTCCACACACAAATGAAAGCACCTCCAAGGCCCCGACCCAAATCACCCTCAGGTACCACCCCAATGCATGTGATACAATGCCATTCCAATTCCCACAGACCCATCAATAACCCTCGCCCTCCTTTACTCCACCACAGGGTCCGATCCAAACGACGAGCATCAGGACACCCCTACCAGCACACCTGCAAAGAGGGCCAAGACCAACGGCCAAAGACCCTCCACCTCAGCTGCACGCATCAAGACACGGCAGCAGCACAAATCAGGTGGCAGCACAGAGGAGGGAACATCAACAGGCACCCCAGCAGCCAGCATGCCCACAACACCACCACCACAGGTCCCCCCAACGGATGCCACAGAAGGCACTGCCTCTGGTGGCAGCAGCACCATAGGTGACACCCCATTGATGGCAGCATGCTCCGACACAGAAGACGGGGATGTCGAAGTCAGATCCATCCATGACCTGTCCCAATCCCCCTGTCTGTCCCATCCCGTACAACATGAGGATACCACGCAGGGGCACCCACAAGACGACGACTGGCCATCCCCCACAAGCCCTGTAGCAAGGCAACATGAGGTCCACAGCCCCTCTGTGACACCCCCGCAAATGGCCATGGCCCAGCAGAGGCAACAGTCCCTCGACCAGTTAATCGTGCAACAGCAGCAACTGGCCACGCTCCTCAAGGACCATGCCGATGAATGTGGGGGCACTAAGGCAGACATAGAAACATCAACTGAGACACTTAGGGCAGAAATGGAGAGAGGTACAGAGACACTAAGGGCACAAATAGAGAGTAGCACCGAGAGCCTGGGAGTCCAAATGGAGAGAAGCACCGAGAGCCTGAGGGGGGAACTGCATGCGACGTCCAAGGACGTATGTGCCGAACTTGCCGCAGTGCGCCGTGTGCTCACTGAGCTCTCGCAAACCCTTAGGGACATGCATGGACGTGAGCAGGCAGAGACATCATCCGTTGCAAGTTCCGTCCAGGGCAGCCCCCAACGTAGATCTGGGAGGAACCTGCGCTCCACAGGCAGGGGTGCCCCTGATACCCGCAGAGGGGGCTTGCAATAGCGACTGCCCACTGATAATGAGCATCTTTGGACACTGGTGTTCGGGGGGGAGGTAGGAGGGTGGAGGGGGTGTGTTGGGCTCACTTGGGTGGCGGGTCGATAGGGTGTACAACATGATATCACATATGCCATAAACAGTGCACGATCAACCAATGAGATGTGTGGACATTGATCTTTGTGTACTAGGCCATCATAGGCGTACAGTCCATATTGTGCATGTCCCAGACACACACAGTGCCACGAGTCCCGTGTCCATGTATCAGCCACCAGGCTTGAGTGCTAGAAGCATACATCAATGAGATGCTGACGAATGTCACGGCCCTCCGGTGCCTCGCAGACTCCTTGAGGTGCTGCCACATCCCCACCCTCATCATGACCATCATCAGGTGCTTGCAGTTCTGCGTCAGGGGGCATGGGCACATTTCTACGTACGCACATGTTGTGGAGCATGACACATGCCATCACCATCTTTGCAACCTTCTCATGGCGGTACAGGAGTGCCCCGCCAGACCTGCTGAGGCAGCGGAAACGACCCTTCAGTAGGCCGAATGCCTGTTCAATGACTACACGGGTACGTGAGTGGGCATGGTTGTAGTCCTCCTCATGCTGGTCCCGTGGGTTCCGGACTGGTGTGAGGAGCCATCTCTTCAGTGGATATCCAGCATCACCTGTATGTGGACGATAAACGTATGATGTGGAATGCCATTGCTACGTACGCACACCCCCCCCCCTTCCTGCCAGGTCATTGCCGAATCACATACCCCACATTATCATGCATGTAATGTGACTCACCGAGTAGCCAGGATCTGTTCCCTGCGTGTCGCTCCATGTAGCGTGGTATTGTAGAGTTCCTCAAGACCATAGAATCATGGGTTGATCCAGGGAATCTGGCACAACAATGTGTAATGATCCTGTTGGAGTCACACACCATTTGTACATTCAGAGAATGAAATTGTTTTCGGTTGCGGTACTGGGCCTCCATGGCATGTGGGACGACCAATTCCACATGGGTGCAGTCGATGGCACCAATGCAACCCGGTATGCCGGCAAGTGCATGGAATCCCACTTTTGTGTTGGTAATTTCCTGCTCCGAGCGTGGTAGGGAGATGTAGTCGTCTGCGTGCTGCAGGAGGGCATCGAGCACTTGCAATAGTGTCCGTGAGAACAGTGGCTGGGAAATGCCATGCAACTGTCCGACTGTGTGCTGGTAGGTGCCTGTGGCCAGGAAGTGTAGTACAGACACCACCTTCAGTAGGGGTGGGATGGCGGTTGGGCTATCTATCATGCTGACAAGGTCAGCCTGTGTCATGTCCACAATGGCGGCTATGGTGTCCCGGTCCAGACGGTAGAGGGTGTGGATCTGCTCATCAGTGAGGTTGAACGGATGTGCTCGGAGGCGTGGGATTGCGGGCTGCCTGCGTGGTGGTAGTGGCTGTGCTGGCGGCCCTTGCTGGCCCTGCCTTGCCCTCCTCCTCCTCCTGCGTCTCCTCCGTGCGGCCGGTTGTAGTTGGTGTTCGTCTTCTTCTTGGAGTTGGAGTACTTGCAGTGCTATCATGTCCCCCAGGGCCAACATCGCGAGTCCTGCCGGTAGCATTTCGGTGTGGTTGTGGGAGGAGACTGGGTGTGCAATTTATGTGTTTTCAGGCTGTATGGCCTCCACCTGTGGTGATTCATTCGACCTGTGCAAACTGCTCTCCCCGCCAGACCTGCTGAGGCAGCGGAAACGACCCTTCAGTAGGCCGAATGCCTGTTCAATGACTACACGGGTACGTGAGTGGGCATGGTTGTAGTCCTCCTCATGCTGGTCCCGTGGGTTCCGGACTGGTGTGAGGAGCCATCTCTTCAGTGGATATCCAGCATCACCTGTATGTGGACGATAAACGTATGATGTGGAATGCCATTGCTACGTACGCACACCCCCCCCCCCTTCCTGCCAGGTCATTGCCGAATCACATACCCCACATTATCATGCATGTAATGAGACTCACCGAGTAGCCAGGATCTGTTCCCTGCGTGTCGCTCCATGTAGCGTGGTATTGTAGAGTTCCTCAAGACCATAGAATCATGGGTTGATCCAGGGAATCTGGCACAACAATGTGTAATGATCCTGTTGGAGTCACACACCATTTGTACATTCAGAGAATGAAATTGTTTTCGGTTGCGGTACTGGGCCTCCATGGCATGTGGGACGACCAATTCCACATGGGTGCAGTCGATGGCACCAATGCAACCCGGTATGCCGGCAAGTGCATGGAATCCCACTTTTGTGTTGGTAATTTCCTGCTCCGAGCGTGGTAGGGAGATGTAGTCGTGTGCGTGCTGCAGGAGGGCATCGAGCACTTGCAATAGTGTCCGTGAGAACAGTGGCTGGGAAATGCCATGCAACTGTCCGACTGTGTGCTGGTAGGTGCCTGTGGCCAGGAAGTGTAGTACAGACACCCCCTTCAGTAGGGGTGGGATGGTGGTTGGGCTATCTATCATGCTGACAAGGTCAGCCTGTGTCATGTCCACAATGGCGGCTATGGTGTCCCGGTCCAGACGGTAGAGGGTGTGGATCTGCTCATCAGTGAGGTTGAATGGATGTGCTCGGAGGCGTGGGATTGTGGGCTGCCTGCGTGGTGGTAGTGGCTGTGCTGGCGGCCCTTGCTGGCCCTGCCTTGCCCTCCTCCTCCTCCTGCGTCTCCTCCGTGCGGCCGGTTGTAGTTGGTGTTCGTCTTCTTCTTGGAGTTGGAGTACTTGCAGTGCTATCATGTCCCCCAGGGCCAACATCGCGAGTCCTGCCGGTAGCATTTCGGTGTGGTTGTGGGAGGAGACTGGGTGTGCAATTTATGTGTTTTCAAGCTGTATGGCCTCCACCTGTGGTGATTCATTCCACCTGTGCAAACTGCTCTCCCCTTTGGCCGAGCACGTCCCGCACACAACGCTGCAATTCGGGGAATGGCATCTTGCTATTGCAATCATGTATTTGTACCCGATGGCCGTGTAACATTGGTTGATATGTTCATTCTGCTGTGGTCCCATTGTTTCACATTCTATCTGTGCAGTCGCGAACAGACTTGTGAAGGGTCAGTGGAACGTAGTACTCGAGTAACGGTGGACCCTCATGCATCACTGTACCGAGTTGCAACGACGGGCGGGGCGTCCCATTTGTGGGTGAAGGCAGTTGCCATTTTCACACACAGCCGCACTCGATGGATTAATTAGTGATTTCAAACGGCCACAGATGCCTCTTCGACGTGATGTTGCAAATGAGGAATTCGAAGGGCGGCGCTTTCGGTTTTCAGCTAGCGGCGAGGAAATGCCCACAGGTCTGACTGCAAATATAACGTACTATTGTTCAATGTCCTTGGGACAGGGGCCATGGCGAGGATGCAATGATTGATATGAATGGTTTGGGATGCGCAATGGCGACGTGGGCGATGAGGCCGGACGTTCCCAAATACATGTTACTTCACTACACTGGAATTACGGGCTGGGGCACTGTGGATTTTGCAGGCTGCATAACGCACAGACTCAATGGATATTTCTAATGTTATGTGAGTAAATATTCAGGCGTTTTAATCCCGGGATGAGGGAATGATGAATGGATGCATGGGCAGGTGATTTGATACAGAGTTTGCCATGTACAGGGCTTCTTGGAATCTATCCGCCTCCCCTACGCTATGTGATGCAGGGCTGCCATAGTGGGACCACCGTCTATCTGGACTTGTTGAGCCCTCCCTGTCTCGACGCGCCCTCAGACACTTGTGTCCATGCACGTTACCAATCCCATCTGATGGATTCTGTTTTCACAGACGCATGCACAGGTACACTCGTTTGTGATGGTGTTTACACCTCGATATAGATAGTTATGAGTCGCAAGTGGTTTTTGGGTGGTGATGAACCTTTGGAGTGGGCTAGCATGCATATGGCTGTGGATTTAGTGTGATCATTGAAGTGAGTTGTTCGAATGTAGTTCTGATGGCCATTCTGTTCTTTTTCTTTTCTTTTGGTTGACAGGTATCTCCTCCCCTTTTGCCACTGCCATCTGTATGCCACTCCTGCAGATGGCTTTTACTCCCGACACCTGCTGCTTCGTGTTAATCAGTGGAGCAGCATTACGATCTTATGGGACGATCGCCAATGGGCCACATGCCCTTACGCAGTACTGGTGGCTCGGAGCAACATTTCGGCCTTTCAGCTGGACTAGTGCCTCCCCATTGGGACGGCCCTGCGGTTCTGTGCGCTTCCATGTTGCCTTTTCGTACGTGAATGTGGCTCTGTGTACCATGATGGAACAGGGCGTCACACAAGTAGTGGCTGGTCATTTCTTGCGGATGCAGCCCACAATGGTGAAATGTGTTTTGGAGTTCATGGCCTGATGGCTGTATGGGCTTGGTGATTTTGTTGTGCATTAAATTTCTATTCTGATTTGCCCCGTGTAGCGTTCTTCTTTGCAAGTGATGTGGCATATTCCTATTTGGGGAGCGATGTATTGTGAGGAGATCTGCATTGGGTTCCAGCTTCGGAGTTTAGTTGCGTGGTACTGTACTCGGCGCGTTTGCCTACGAAGCCCGTGAGGTCAGGGATGGGGGCTGCCAATATGACTGTTTGAATGTTGTCATGCTCAGGGGCGGGGGATTGGGTTTTGTGTAACAGATGCCGGTCAGCCAGGTGGACTGGTGGAATGATGTGATTTTCGGAATATTGCTGGTCACAGGTGCCTGTGTTTGCGTGCGTTTCTTGGTGGGGGACTGTGGTCATGTCCATTGGGATGGCTTCTGTATTCGTGCCATCTGTGCCCTGCAGCTCCCATTGGCCCCTCTTGTGTTTCATTTGTTCGTTGGCATGCATGGGTGACTTGTACATTTCACTGGTTGCATTGTGACTTCATTGCACCTACGGGGAGTTGTACTTTGTGGGCAGGGAGCGGTGTACAGGCCCTCAGTGGGGCCGTTTACGGTTGATTCGCGATGCCGTACTTCTCACCATGGCGGAATGGTACATTCCGCCATGCTTGATGGCGTTAGGTACATGTCCGCTAGGGTCGGAATTGGCGTACCCTTGCGCCATGGTGGTGTTTACGGTTTGGCATGGCGCGCGCGCGCGTGCTTGGTGCAGTTAGCGTTGGCGTTCACTACGGTGTCGCTAATGGCTTCGTACTTTGCGGTGACGGGTCATAGTCGCACCGAGCGCTATTCGATGGCGGTATTGCATTTCCGCCATCGTTTTCCGAATTCCGCCAGGGTCGTAATGAGGGCCAATGTAATGAATTATTATCGTTGAACCACTGAGAAACGACTATTTGTCTACATGCGTGTCGAATGGGCAAATGCATGCCGATTTGCCCGTTAGAAGGACGATCCCACAAATGTTTTACTTGCTCTTCATTGTAATATGCCACACAGAACGAACAAATACAACTTAACCTGTCTTTAACTGAATGCTATTGTTATTATATTGCGGTATAAAATCGTCTAAAGAGTTACTTACATTATATTTGCCATTTCCATTGCCTCTGAGTAATGCAGTCCGTAAATCGCACTCTGTTTGTGGCAACGATTTTCCATATACTGAACTAACATGAAACTCGGTGTAGTTTCAGAATTTTCAGCCTCATCGACTCTTACATTATTGCACCGCTCCTTCAAATGAAGTCCTTTCGCCATGGTCCCTGTCTCTCAAGGTCAAAAAACAATAGAACCTATACTGCCAGTGCGAGTTCCAGCCCGCCAGCAAAAAATCAAAGCTGCTGACCTTCACTCTGCATGAGCATACATTCTTACTTTGCAACATCCCGTGTAAAGCCATCTGTGAGAACTTGTATTTTCGACTCCATCTTTGTATTAGGCCTCACTGTGCTAATGCGAACTGGCTTCTCTCCCATCTGCAACGCCTCGCTTGGCGCGTTCCAAGGCCCCCAAGTTTATCCTCGTTGTCCGCAAGCTTTGCAGCCCTAGAGAACCATAACTATGGAGACATTGGGCCTCTTTACACGTAGTGCAGTAAGGGTTTACCGGTACCGGTAAGGGCACTGGTACCGGTAAACCCTTACCGCCTTACTACGAGGTCCCTTTGCGGGTTGGTACTTTAACGCCTGCTGTTGAGCAGGCGTTAAAAACCAACCCGCAAAGGGACCAGGGTGCTAATTACGGTACAGCAATTTGCGGCACCGTAATTAGCGCCTTCCCCATTCCCATAGAGCCCTATGGAGCAAAAATGGGAATGGGGAAGGGCAATGGGGGAAGGGGAATTACTGCCCCGCCAACCTTGGAATAGGGCGGTAATTCCCCTTACCTCCAAGGCGGTGCCGGTATTTTACCGGCATGGACCAAGGTGCTAATAGCACCTTGTTCCACCGCCTACCGTGTAATGAGGCCCATTGACTTTTTGGGGGAAGGTGAGGAAAAGTATAAAGTACACGAGGAGTTGAGTTGAAAGTGAGATTTATTGTTTGTTTGTTTTATTATTTGTAATGCGCAAGCCTCCCCTCTGGAAACAGTGTGCAGCATTTACATGAGATTGCGAAGTTTAGTTACAACAACAAAAATATATACATACACATATTGACAAGGTCAGCGATATGAGGTGACTAGAGAGAGAAGTCAAAGATGACACCCAGGTTGTTCGCCACACAGGATGGTGAAGGGTAGGGTTAGGGTTAGCATACTTTGTGTGTACAATGTACAATAAAAAATTTTTCAAAAAGACAATCAGATTATAATGATTTAAACCGGGATTTGTACTTCTCAACGAGCTCTTCTTTGGGTGGACATGGCACAGTGGCAATGTTTGGTGGCAATGTATCTGTGCTCTGCACAGAATCGCTCAAAATTCCATGTGTGTGCTTCTCTAGTACATTAACAATAAGGCCTTTAACAAAGTCAAACTCCATTTCCTCATATACTGGTTTGACCACCCATTTCTTACTTCTTTTTGCAAAGGCCGTAGTGTAGCGAAGCATCCCTTCATTTCCCGTAGTCCTAGATTGTTCACGGCACACATTCTCGTTATGGGCCAAGACCGCTAGTAGAGTCCTATGTTTCATGCCCTGTATGCCGAAATGCAATCGCTTTGGCCTGTACTTTAGGCACATATTGTGGAACACCTCCAAGCCTCCTGTGTGACAGAATTCTGTCAGTCCCCTCAAATCTCTTGATAGAGTTTTATCAAAAACAATCTTCTCAATGGCTTTGTGTGTAGGTGAAGATGGAATCAATCACTTCTTCTTCCGTGCCTCCTCTGGGGACAAAGGGCCATGTTAACATTGGTGGAAATGTTGGTTTTCTGTCCAGCGGTGAACGTTGGTACAGTGGTGCATCAGTGACCGCCATTTTTCAAGTAGGATTTCCACGGACCCTTCACAAGTTTTGGAGCTCCACCACAGATGGTTGCTGATAGACTGGGACCACTGTGAAATACTTTCCAAACCTTTTTTTTTGCCCTGCAGCCGAGATTTTCTTATTGATTGATATAGCAAGATGCCATACGTCAAATTGATGTTTAATATGTGGGAACTGCTCTCTCATTGTCTTGGCTATTGAAACGTGTCTGTCCGTGGCTATGAGGTCGATGTGCATTCCCCTCGATTGTAAATATTCCAATGATTTTATAAATCCTAGTTTCTCCATGGCCACTGAGGATTTACATTGGGACACCTGCACGACCACCAAACTCACAATTTTCTTACTATCCATGTCCTGAAAGTGGTAGGTGCAGTACTTGGCAGAAAATCCAGCCAGGGCTGTCGCACTGTCCATCGCCGGCTAGCCTGAATCGTTTGCCTTCGAATGTACTTTCTAGAGACAATTGTTCAATTTTCCAAGCATCACTAATGGCCGGAAATAGATAATCATGTTGGAATTTGTAGTACTGCGTTTTAGAAATGAAATGGAGTCCCACAAACTGAAAGAAAGACTCTAACTTTTTAAAACTGGACCCACTAAAAAGTGAGGCAGCTGCACACAGTAGATTGCCTGCTGGCAGTTTCCCCAGCATCGTTTGTGCAGACCATGAGAACGTATGATGTAATGTACAGGCGGCATGTATTTTGACGTTACTGCCTTGTGTTTGACGAGTCACATGAATCAATGTCTTCCCACACACTTCCCCTCTGACGGAATGCCCACATTTCAGCATACTTATAATATCCATCAAACAACTGTCGAATACTATGTATTTGCCATCTTGCATTTGACTGTCATCCTGCATCACAGTTGTTACAGACTGTATTGTTGTGTACATATCACCAGAATTGAAACTAATATCGCTAATATCATGTTCTGATGCGTCGGTGAATAGTGCTGCTGGTTCATTCTCTGTCATTTCAACATCTGTTACTTGAACATTGATGGGAGAACACAACAATGTCGACATCTTTTTGGGTGGCATTTTTTTTGCTGGCTGGTGTAGATTGTGTGAATTGATCTGCGACTACTTCAGAGCTATCGTGAATACATCCAGTATCATCTTCTTGTGGGCGTGCAGTCGCACTGTAGCAATGGTCCAATAAAACTTTGTTGGATTCTCCGGACACATTCAATTCATGTTCTGGCCATTGGACAATCGCATCTCGAGTCTGAACATGCCGCGCCTGAATTAATAGTTCCTCCATAGTGTAAATGGTCTGGCAGGCAACATCTCTCATTTGCTTCACTGTCTTTGTATGTATAGTTCGTACACCCACGGGTAACTAGAGTACAGATTGGAAAAGGGATGTTCAGTTTAAACACAAGATAAAGTATAGTACAATTGACAGAAAAAAAAACATAATATAGTCCCCAGCACAAAACAATTTCTAAAAATATGAACTGTTTGTAACTAACCTTATTTTTGTTTCTTTTCTTTGCAACTTTCTTGACTCGAACTTCAAAATCTGCACGCTGTTGCTCTGATTAATTTCCACATGTCTTCCCTTCCTCTTGCGCTGCAACGACTATATTTTCTGGATCCGCATAGACAGCACGGAATGACGCTCCATCGACTCCCTGAAACATAGTACTTTGATTACTATGTCTCACAATATTGAAAACATAAAACACACGTGAGGACGACCACACAGGTACATCTCAATAGCTAAACACAAATTAAACATTGTGTAGAACAATCAAACAACAAGTATTCGAGCTCTGATCTAGTTCGATGGAACTGTCAGTATCCATACCTCTGGCTCCACGAAGACTGCCATGAATGATTTTATTGGAGAGGACGCCTCAGCAACTCCCTGAAACACAGTACTTGCATTAGTATGGTTTTCAATATTGTAAACATAACACACACTTGGGGTCGACGGCACAGGTACATATAAAGAGATAACCACAAATGATGCATTGTCTAAAAGACTCACCAGTGGCGGAATGTGGACGAATAGAGTGGGAATAGCGTTTGCGAGCAATTTTCGTGTCGCTCGCCGTTTATTCTTCTTTGTTACCCAAGATGTGGCATACATGTTCGAGGAAAAATGCTGACTGCAGATGCAGTATCGATCACCCCATTTGTCCTCAAAGATTTGTTGGACTCTTCCTTCAATCTCTTCGGGTGGATATCCGCAATGTCTGGCCCATTCTCTTATTCGATCAACAGTTTTAGGGAATACATGCATTGTAGTGCCTTCAGATTTAGCATGGTCTTCGAAGGGCAACCGCTAATCGAAAAGGCAGGCATTGTTGAAAGTTCTGAAAAGTAAATATCAAGATTATTATAAAACCCTGATGAATAAAAATGCCATAAAAAAGTAAATGAACCATACAATGTTCAATGCAAGGTTTGTTTTGGTCGCCAGAACTATACCATTCATCAAGTGCGGATTAGTATTTGCATTACTTTCACAAATTAAAAAATGATGGAACTAAACTCTGAACATGTGACTCGTCCCTTGGATGTACTGTCTTGCACGAGAAGGAAACATGCTTACATTATAGACAGGACCCGCGAAGGATGCAATTCGATGACAATTGACACAGATGAAAATAAATAGATTTATTGATAGCATAACAATTGAAACTCAAGTCAATAGCAATAAGACCAATGAACATAGCACTATTGAGTACTCTACTCGCAAATAGATAGAAATTTAAAAATGACTGGAATATGACTGTGATACATGGCCTTACCTTGACCAACAAACAGTTAGATTCAGCAAGCCCAGTAGTTTGTGGCAGGAGAACAGGTAGATGGCCACAGCTAGCACACTGACGAGTTTGCTCGAAGCAGTCACAGAAGTTCACAGATAGCACGACGACGAGCAGATTAGCATCGATCTCAGTGGTTATCGGGTAGCACGTTCGGGAGTTGACTTGCAAAGCACAAAGATGTTCTCATGAGACAGATCAAGTGGTTTATAAAGTATTAGAAAGAGGGGTGTGTTTGTGAATGAATGACGTGTATATGTCGTAGTATTATGTGGTTTGCAGGGGGCTGGAGTGGATGGGCCGGTGGGCGTGCAGACAAGGCACAGGAAGACTCTTGAATGGAGACACACTTATGTGGATTGCAGGGGGGAGGACTGCTTCAGGGGAGGCCTGCCTGGAGACACGGGGTCTGAGGAGGCCATGTGAGCAATGACCCCTGGGCGTGGGATACCTTTTGAAGTGTACATGGTGTTTGGCACCTTGGCCGTTATCGCCCCTGAAAGTAACACACCATGGCAGCGCTCATCCCCGCGTGAGAACTGCCTTTGATAGAGGGGGGGTGGATGGGCCGGTGGGTGTGCAGACAAGACACAGGAAGACTCTTGAATGGTGACACACTTATGTAGATTGCAGGGGGGCGGCCTGCTTCAGGGGAGGCCTGCCTGGAGACACGTGGTCTGAGGAGGCCATGTGAGCAATGGCCCCTGGGCGTGGGAAACCTTTTGAAGTGTACATGGTGTTTGGCACCTTGGCCGTTATCGCCCCTGACAGCACACCATGGCAGCGCTCATCCCCGGGTGCGAACTGCCTTTGATGGGGGGGTGGAGGGGCCTGTGGGCGTGCAGACAAGGCACAGGAAGACTCTTGAATGGTGACACACTTATGTGGATTGCAGGGGGGTGGCCTGCTTCAGGGGAGGCCTGCCTGGAGACACGGGGTCTGAGGAGGCCATGTGAGCAATGGCCCCTGGGCGTGGGATACCTTTTGAAGTGTACATGGTGTTTGGCACCTTGGCCGTTATCGCCCCTTACAGCACACCATGGCAGCGCTCATCCCCGGGTGCGAACTGCCTTTGATAGGGGGGGGTGGATGGGCCGGTGGGCATGCAGACAAGGCACAGGAAGACTCTTGAATGGAGACACATTTCACTTGATTCATTTAAAAAATCGAAACAACCGTTGTTACAATATATGTGTTGTTTTATTTTGTTTCTTATTTTGTTGGCACAAAAATACAAACCTTTACACGTTGTACAGGTCAGGTTGCAGCACAGCGAGGGAAAATCCCCTGTACTGACCGCTGTCACTGGGGAAAGTTTGTCTTATGGCACCAACGGCACAGGCGGGTATTACTCTTCGAACGCTGTGTCCAAGCCTCCCATGAAGCCACCATGTAAAGGAACGATAGGCCACCAGCCTGTACCACCTGTGAAAAAGAATGATACAAACTGCTTTTAAATGACCAAGATAAGTTTATCAAACCTTTGTTGTCAATGACAATTCTTGTAACTAATGGCATTCTGCTCGGACAAATGCTATCTAGTCACTGCACACTATTGAATGACTTTCATGCGTTACAATGATATGTAGATGTAATTTTGAATATCGGAGACGACTATGAAATAGTAGTGGCATCACAACCAGAGTATACTTACTTGTTACTCAGATTATGAGGACGAACAGTTGTGTGAAGTTCATGCATAAGCACCATCATTATCCTCAACACGGACCGTGTGAGGCAGGCTGTCCTGAAGTCTGGCAGCTCGGTGATGCATTGTGGCCGTGGCTCAACTTCCGAAATGTAGGCCACACATCCAGAGTTTTCACAGCAGCAGCAGTTCTTGCAATAGCTTGCACCGATTGCATGTGCACCAGGTGGAAACACTGTCCATGCGATTAGGTCCAGTGTCTTCATCCGTGGATTCGTCCTGCCAACTGCCGTCCGAAGCCCCATCGGTTTCGCATGTTTCCCTTTCCAGTAGTTCCTCCTCGGTATACTCGGGCTCGTACATGTAGGGCATTATTGAAGCCATTGTGTGGTAAACAAACTAAAATAATTTATAGCGATGGTACTGGTATCTGTTCACACGGGCTACAAGTGGCGAAGGTAGCTGACCAGAGCACAGAAACGAGTCACAGAATACTCAAGTAACACACAGAGAGGAATTGAATCAAAAATCTGCTGCTGTGTGTTGTCAAACCATCTGTTTATACTTATTGAGTAAAGAGGCATCCTGCCATTTCCATGGCGACACGTCATTAGCTGAAGCGCAGTGAATGTTGACACGCGACATGCTTTGACATTGTGAAATGGGCCGTACGCGTCTGCTGATGACAGGCTCAGGGGCGGGGGATATGATTTAGTGCAGCAAAAGCAGGTCACACAGGGCGATGCGGCAGGTGATGAGATTATCACAAAATGGCGGCGCCCTACTGCCTGTTTTCGCGTGTGTTTAATGGATGAAAACTCGGGAAAGGTTCCTAGGAAATTTTTCTAATATCGACCGACTTAGGCTTAAAAACACATGGCCGACCCATAGGGTCAATAAAAATTTCTGACCGAACCATTCCTTTAAGTGGGAAAACAGTGTTTGCAATGTGATCAGGTGCTGGCAGAGAGTAGAAATCTAGAGCCCTTGAGCTGAGAGCCAATTTTTTACTTTATTCCTGAATCAATGGTAGGAAGGATCTATTCTTAAGGATGTAGGTAGGGTGTTCCACAATTTTGTGGCAAGCACGGGAAAGCTGCTACCTCCCGCCTTCCATAGCTTGAACCTGGGCACCTTAAGGCAGTGTGTTTGGGCAGGCCTGGCAGGGCGATCTGAAATGTTACGTGAGAATTTATTGGGCAGGTATCTCAGCGTGAGGTTCGTGAGGCACTTATGTGTGAGTGACAGGGATTTAAAGGCAATCCTTTTTTTTTATTTTATTTTTTATTTGTTTATGGTCATAACAACATATATCATAAAATTACATGTATCAAATACAGTCAATATGCAAAATATAAAATACATAATAAACAAAACATACCAAACAACAATCAATCGCATCTACAACCATAAAAATTAATAAAATGCTGAAATCTCCTTTTCAATTATTCTTAGAAATGCCACTAGTGCAAAGATTAATGCTCTGTCTTGCTCTTGCATTAAGTGGTTCCAAAGTGACTCCATGCAGTCTTCATAATTAACATTTACAAATCTCTTCAGGAGTTTAGTTCTAACATCTCTAAAATGTGAACATTCTAAGATCAGATGTTTTAGAGTTTCATTAGACTCTACACAGTATGGAAATCGACATTTTGGCACAACATTATTGTCTAGAGAATTTCTCCAATACTTAGTTCTTTCCGTGGAATGGAACTGGTTTAATTTAAATCTGAGTTAATACATTGTAGCATTATTACACAGAAATATTGCATTTCCACTATGGTTTTTACACTAATACAATTCAAAGAGTTTACGTTTCACATAACCCGGACGAATATACAGATTGTCTTGATCCACTCCCAAATCACTCAAGATTTTAAGCATTCTCAGATTGTAAAATGTAAAGGAACTAGAGGTACAACCTTTCGTACATTCAAATAAGTCTTGGTATAATGAATTACCAGGTGAATTAACTATTTTGCTGTAGTTTGAGAGTGCACGCCATATCCATCTAGTTGATAAGGAAATCAGACCCATCTCATGCCGAATAATACAATTTGTGATTGCAGAAGATATATGTAAGGCAGCTTTCATCAGACTACCCTGCCTTGAGTCAAGTTGTTTTTGCAAGTCACACACACAAATATCTAAGGCATATAAAAGTTCCGGTTCCACCTTTAAGGTAAGAAATTCCAAAAGTGACATCAAAGAAAATTTACAATGTTTTGCAAAAATGAATTTCATTTGGCTTCTTAAAGGTCTTGCTTTCAGCTGCAAATACGCAACCCACGCTTTTATTGTTGTCACATTACTTAAACGATACCCATGATAAGTAATTACTTGCAATTGATGTACAGTTTCACCATAAATATTCCAGCCAAATTTCTTAAGTTTTTTGCCAGCTTTGAATATCATAATGCTTGTTTTTGAAGGATTCGGTTTGAGATTATGCCGCTTTTAAGATTATGCCGCTAGGCAAATTCAGAAAACAGATTTAGTTTTGATTGCAGGCCAGTTTGTGTCAAGTCAAATAGAATGATATCGTCGGCAAAGGCCAGCCAATGCAACCTTAATGAACATAGCCTTGCCGCGAAAGTTTCAGATGCTTTCCAAATTTCATCCATATCAGATAGATAGATATTAAACAATAATGCTGCAAAGTTGCACCCTTGCTTAAGCCCTGAGAATGATTGAAAAGGCTCTGTGATTTCCCCAACTTTGGTGATCCGAATTTTGTAGGATGTATTTGCGTAAAATGTTATGATCCAATAGATAAGATGTTCCGGGATACGTAGCTTATGCATCTTTGCCCATAAAATGTTACGGACCAGTGTGTTGAAAGCTGAAGACATATCAATCAACACAATATATAATGTACCAAGTTCTTTCTTTATTATGTCATCTAGCAAATGCGCCATAATTGTCACATTTAAAGTAGTACTCATCCTCCATCTAAAGCCAACTTGAGATCTAGAATAGATTGTGTAAGTATCCAGATGATTATCTAGCTCTGCAATAACCAAAATTGAGAAAACTTTGGCTGCGGCATCCGTTAAGGAGATTGGTCTGTAGTTCTCCGGCAAACTAGGATCCCCCTTTTTACAAATTGTGATCAGAATAGAAATGACCCAGGACTCGATTTTTAATATCATGCCCCTAAATATAGGATCGGCTTTATAGACATGATGGAATACCATCTGGTCCTGCTGCACAAGAATTTGATAATTTATTAATAGCCCACATGATATCAGAAGTGGTCAAAACAAATTGCTTTGACGGAGGAAGCTGTACTTCAAAGTCTTGCATTTGAGCAAAACGTATGGGTAGTGCATATTTACTCTTAATATGAGTTATCCATATTTCTGCCGGAATCATAGTCTTAGATTGTTGTTCGAGTGGTTTGCCATTCTTAATCGCAGACCAGATAGCACAAGTATTATAATGGAGATTGATTTGATAATTTTGCAGTTTTGTTTGTTATATTGCTCAATGTGTACTCCTTTTATTTTGTATTTATATGATTGAATAATTCGTTTTTTTAGGTACATATATTGAGCAATATTTAGATGCTCTAAGCCAAGCTTTCTTATGTCTCTATTTTATGTTGTTTAATATGTTTGATTTTAGAATCAAAGACATGCTTATAATTATTAATCAAAGGTTTTTGCTTAGCTCGGAAATAATGAAGAGCATCGATAGTTAGAACAGTAACAATCTGAACAAGCTAGTACACCGGATAAAGTTCTGGGGTACTAAAATCAATACTAATTTTAAGATTTGCAGATACTCGTCCAGCTAGCTGCTTGCAAAGCAGAGTGTTCCATTTTATGGATGTATTACCCCTTGTATTCTCAATTTCATGCAAGCAGCCATGTATCGCCATACCGCCCAGCTTCTAGGTCCCGGTTTAGGGTTGACATTCTGTAAATGAAACTGTCATGGGTGGACCCTGGATAGTTGGCATATACTGAGGTGATGATTCCCTTGGCATCACATACTGCCTGCACGTTGATGGAATGCCAGTGCTTGCGGTTTCTATAGATGTGCTCAGTTGCCCTGGGAGGACGTAGAGCCACATTGGTGCAATCAATGGCACCTAGCACTTTGGGGAAGTGTGCCACCCCGTAAAAATCCTGGATGGCAGCCTGCCTTTCTGCAGGTGTTCTGGACAGGTATATGTGCCTGCGGACTGATGGGTGTGCAGTCATGATGGCCAACACCTTGTGTAGGCAGCGTGACTGCGTGGCCTGTGACACCCCCCCCCCCACTATGGCACTTGTCCGCTGAAATGAACCAGTGGCCAAGAAGTGCAGTACATTGAGCACCTTTTCCAAGGGGCTCAGTGCTTGGGAGCACAGGGTGATGTGAGATCATCCTCCCACTCAACTCACTCACCAGGTCGAGTATTATGTGAGGTGGAAACCTGTACCTCCCATACACCTGGTCATCAGGCATCCCAAAAAGGCTGGTCCTGGGTGTAAAAATTCTGGCCCTGACTATCCTCCTCCTCCTGCGGTGTCCCAGGACCACTGCTGCGAGGAACGTTATATTCATCATAGCGTCTGAGCTTGTATGTTGTTTGCACGCACTTTTATGCTGCGTGGGTCCGCGTACGCCTGCTTCCTGCTGGCGTACGTGTTTCCGGATTAGCGCATCTTTTTTGGCGCACGCGTTTGCCCTGTTCTATTCCATGAATATGTGTTGTAGGCGTGCGTGTGGGCGTTCTGCGCATTTGCCTCCTGTACTTCCCCAGTAACGCCCACATTTTCACACGTTGTTCCCCATTCTGCGTGTTACGCCCCGTGTTCCGCCTACTTTTGTTGTGTGCGCCGTGCTATGTGCGCTTTCGCTGTGCGCGTAGCGCACGCCGTTTGATGACGTGTGCGCCCGCGTGCGCCACACAGAATTTTAGCGCACATCCCAGAATTTACACGCGCACGGACTTCCATAAATTGATGTGCGCGGCTTTCGCACGCTTGCACTGCGTTTTTCGTACTTGCGCTGCAATTCGCATGCTTTCACACGCTTGCGCTGCTATTTTCGGCGCACATTAATTCCATGAATCGGCCTGAAAGGCTTTGTAATAACATACAACTTTCAAATCGGTAAACCACTAAAGAGCCGACCCACTAGATCAACGGCCAGATGGATAGGGTGAATAATAAGCTATGTTAGTACAGGGTTACTGTTCTTACTGTTGTATTATTTACCAGTTTCCCAGCATTCTTACTGTAGAAATAGTAATTTAAGCCAAAGACCTTTGTATATGTTCACCCGCTCTCCCGCCCACCCACCCTAACAGCCAAACAGCCACTTGCTGGCACTTCCTGGTTGCACGCGCGGGTGTTCATACCCCAGGCGTTTTATACAAACACAGCAGTTCGTCACCCGCAAAGAGGGGGCGTGGCTTAGAGATCAAATCTAAGAAGGAGAAGAAAGCAAAACCACAGTATGTAACAGGAGGTGGCTCGGCATCTCAGTGCAAGTCCAACAAGTCTGTCAGCGCAAGTCCAACAAAACCATAAGATTAGAGAGATTGAATATTAACTTGTAGATTACAAAAGTAACTCCCAGCGAGTTACGGTGTATGACGGAAGGCGAGCTCTTCTTCTTGCTGACACAACGTTCTCAGAGTCCATGTATTCACCAGAGCCCACAGCACTATCAGCCAAAAAGCCACTTTCTGGCACTTCCTGGCTGCGCGCACGGGTGCGCGTACCCCAGGTGTTTTATACAAACACAGCAGTTCGTCACTCGCAAGGAGGGGGCGTGGCTTAGAGATCAAATTTGTAGATTACAAAAGTAACTTCCAGCGAGTTACAGTGTATGACGGACGGCGAGCTCTTCTTGCCGACACAACGTTCTCAGAGTCCAGGTATTCACCAGAGCCCACAGCACGATCAGCCAACCAGCCACTTGCTGGCACTTCCTGGGTGTGCAAGTCCTTTGATTGACAGATAACCAATTTAGATTCTGTCTGGATTCCGAGATGTGTTGGGCTCTAGGGAAATTCAACGCTGCCCTTATGGCGTTGTTTTGTAGAACTTGCATCTTTTTTGTATTCTGTTGGCTCATCCCTAAATATAGCGCATTGCAGTAGTCTAGTTTTGATAAAACTAGTGCTCTGGCTATAGATGTGCAATTGCTTGTGGTTAAGAAGGGCCTGCATGCAATGATTCATTTGCATGTGTAGGCCGTCGAGGAAGTTATTGTGTTAATTTGTCTAGATAAGGTTAGGGCGGAATCAATATAGATGCCACGGGGTTTCACGTCCTTAGAGACCCTAATAGAGTTACCATCTATATTGAAGGATTCAAACTTAGCATCTAACCTGTTAAGTTTGAATTGGGATACTAGAAGGAGTAGCTCTGTCTTATCGTCATTAAGACAGAGCCTGTGCTTCGCCATCCAGGCCTGTATGACAAGGTAGAAGTCATTAAGTGCTTTGGAATCTACTTTATGGTCTCTGGTGATAGGGATGGGTATTTGGGTGTCATCTGCATAATTAGTGTAGGTGACACCCAAATGGTGGAGGTCATCGAAGAGAGGCTTCGTGAACACATTGTATAGGGTTGAGACATGCACAAACCTTGGGGGGCTCCACATGTGACTGGTGCAGGCTCGGCAGAGGCTGAGGGAGAAATGACCCTCATTCATCTGTTTTCTAGGAATTACTGGATGCAGGTAGTAGCTTTATCGGAGAAGTGTGTGGCAGAAGTTAAATGGTTACATAGGACTTTGTGATTTACTAAGTTGAATGCCGCAGACAAATCTAGAAGTAAAAGGAGGGCGAGTTTACCGATGTCTTTTAGTTCTTTTATTTGTGTTTTAAGGTCAATCAAAGCCGTTTCCGTACCGTGTCTCAGTCTAAAGCCTGATTGCCTGAGGCCGAGGAGGTTGTTTGTTTCTAAATGCTCCTGAATCTGAAGGTAGGCTGCTCTATCCAGGATTTTCAATAGAAAAGGGACTGTGGTGATTGGTTTATAATTGGTGGGCATATTAGGGTATAGTGACGGTTTCTTGAGTAAAGGGAGGACCCAAGCATCTTTCAGGTTGTTGGGGACTATACTTGGATTGAATGAGGTGTTAATTATGGAGGTGATAAAAAGAGCCATTTCCTTAGCTGCCTTTTTGATGATGGGGGCCGGGCAGATGTCTCCCTGGCATCTTGACGGTTTTAATTTAGAAATTATGTCTTCTACATCTTTGGTAGAAAGTGGAGTTAAGTTGAATAACTTACGGGTATTCAGATGTGGAGGGGTGGGTTGTGATGTGGCAATGAAGAGACTCGTTTTTTTGGATTCTATTTTGTCTTGTAGCATAGGTATTTGATCCAGAAGCACTTTCTGAATGTTGGTGTACCAAGTGGTGTCTTTGGTGCAGGTGTCAAGTGGTGCGGTCGGGGATTCTAACTCTCTGGGTATATTGAAGAGTTATTTGGTGCTCAATTTGGCTTGGATGATGCGGTTGTTGTAAATGTCTTTTCTTCTCTGTAGGTTTGCCTCTTTGGAATTGAGGGATGCTATGAGGAAGTTGTCCCTATTTGTATTTGTTTTATTTGTATAGCGCAGCCAGGCCCGAAGGCAACCGGGCGCATATCTTCAACAGTAATTACAGAAATGAAATATAATCAAAATAGTAATTACAATCGTGGCAGAGTTACAGTTAAAGTTACAAACTTCATATGCATCAGCAAGAGCAGTAGCGTGCGGGAACAGTACAGAGTCCCAGCAGGCATGCAGAGAGTCATGTTGTAGACATATTCAAGAGGATAGTTGTTCGTGTGTGGTGGCTAACCAGAGATTGGCTTTGTGTTTGAATAGGTTAAGTGAGGGTAGATTTCTAATGCTAAGTGGCAAGGTGTTCCAAAGTTTAGCAGCCAGGACTGGGAAGCTAACACCTCCAGCTGTTTGAAGCTTATATCTGGGGATAGTGAGACATTGAGTTTGGGCAGATCTTAGTGACCGCGATGGAATGTACTGAGTGAAGCGCAAAGCTAGATAGATGGGGGCCTGGTTGTTTACGCATTTGTAAGTAAGGGCCAATGCTTTCAGAGAAATCCTTTGGGCGACTGAGAGCCAGTGAATGTTCTTCCTGGTTTCTGAGATGTGAGCTGATCTGGGGATGTCGAGGGCCGCTCTGATGGCACTGTTTGGGGTGATCTGGAGTTTGTTGAGGTTAAGTTGGTTGGTGCCTTGGTAAATTGCATTACAATAGTCCAATTTGGACATAACCAGTGTCCTGGTCAAGATGATGCAATTCTGAGTAGTGAGGAATGGGCGGCAGGCTGTGATCAACTTGCAAGTGTAAGCCGAAGCAGCATTGGTTTGTCGAGAAAGGGAGAGTGTGGAATCTAGGTAGATTCCTAGGGTTTTGGTATCTTTGGATACTTTATTGGGATTGCCATCAATAATGAAAGAGCTGAACGATGGGTTCAGTTTGTTAAGTCTCTGTTGTGTACCCAAGATGAGGAGCTCTGTCTTATCATCATTGAGACACAACTCGTGTTGGGCCATCCAAGCTTGGATGACTTGGTAAATGTCATTCAGAGCTTTGGAGTCAACAATGTAGTCACCCGTGATGGGAATGAGTATCTGGGTGTCATCCGCATAATTAGTGTTGGTGACGCCCAGATAGTCAAGCACAACAAACAGCGGTTTGGTGAATACATTGTAGAGTGTGGGGGATACACAGGACCCTTGTGGGACTCCGCAGGGGACTGATGTAGGATCTGCCGAGGAGGTAGGTGAAAATACTCTCATGTGCCTATTGTCCAGGAATGACCTAATCCAATTAGTGGCATTGTCGGAGAAGTGGACAGCAGATTTCAGGTGCTGACAGAGAATTTGGTGATTGACCAAATCGAAGGCTCCAGATAAGTCCAGTAAGAGTAGAAGGGTCAATTTGCTTTTGTCATTTAGGTCCTCAATTTGAGTTTTGAGGTCTAAAAGAGCTGTTTCTGTCCTGTGCTTTGGTCTAAAACAGATTGTCTTGTGCCGAGGAGGTTGTTTGTTTCCAAATAGTTCTGTATCTGTAAATATGCTGCTCTGTCTAATATTTTTAGAAGGAATGGGACGGTGGTGATAGATGTGTAGTTTGTTGGTATCTCAGGGTCTAAAGTCGTTTTTTTTAGAAGAGGGATGACCCAGGCATCCTTTAAGTTATTGGGTACCATTCCAGATAGGAACGAGGAGTTTATGAAAGTGGTTATACAGGGAGCAAGGTCATGTGCTGATTCCTTGATGATAGGTGCGGGACAGGAGTCACCTTGGCAGTTAGATGGTTTTAGGTTGCAAATAACATTTTCAACCTCAGAGATGGTGAGTGGAGTGAAGCTGAAAGGGGTCTGAGAAAAGGAGGCCGTTATGGGCGTCAAGGGTTTAGTTAAGGGGGAGGAAAGAAGGGTGATTTGTTTGGCATTCATTTTAGATTGCAGGGTGGTTATTTTGTTGAGAAGTGCATTTTGGATGTTGTTGTACCAAGTGCTGTCTTTACTGCAGGTATCGGGTGCAGGAGAATGGGATTCTAGTTGTTTGAGAATTTTAAATAACTCCTTCATGTTGGATTCCGCTTAGGATATCCGCTGGTTGTAGGTCTCTTTTTTGACTTGTAGGATCGCTTCCTTATAGTTAAGGGAAGTGATGAGGAGGCGGTCTTTGTTGGATTCACAAGGAAGACTTTTCCAGAGAGCTTCAGCCTTGCGCTTTTCTTTGCGCAGAACTCTTAGCTGCGGGGTGAACCATGAGTTCAAGTGGGCTCGTTGTTTGGCTTTTCCGTAGTTTGAGCAGTGCTATAGTATCAATGGCTTTAAGCAATGTTTGATTGAAGGTGTCTACTAAGACGGTGGGGTCTTTGTGCTGAGATGCGCAGTTTTTCAGGATGGGAAGGATGAGAGGGAGTAGTTTGTCCCTGGTAATGTCTTTTTTGTTCCTGGTGGGAATAGCCAGGGCTATGGTAGGTTTGATGTGAGGGTTGGTGGCTGGTAAGTGGAAGATAATGATGTGATGGTCTGATTAGATGCTATTGGGCGGCTCTTCCAGAGGGCTTCTGCATTTCTTTTAGTCTTGCGTAAGGCTCCGAGGTGCGGCATAAACCAAGAGTTTAGGTGCGTGCGAGGTTTGGCCTTATGCAGTTTTAGCGGTGCGATTATATTAATGGCCTTGAGAAGGGTCTGGTTGTAAAGGTCCACTAATACAGTGAGGTCTGCATGAGTCTTTGTAGTGACATTAATGATGGATAGTATCAACGGAAGCAATTTCTCCATTGTTATGTCCCCATTGTTCCTCGTGCATAGAGGTGGGGATAGGTTCTGATTAGTGCGCTGGTTATCATTCTTTATAGTGAATGAGATCAGGTGATGACCTGACCAGGCGCAGGGCGTGTTGGAAAGGATGTTGATGTTGCAATTGAGGTCGGCCAGCCAATCTAGCCTCCTACCTTTGTTGTGGGTAGGTTCTGGGATACGATGAAGAAAGCCAAGTTCATTTTAGCAATGTCCAGAGCCTTAGCGTCCTTTGTGTCTTGATAACCAAGGTTTAGGTCACCCAGTAGGATAATTTGAGACCCTGGCTTAGTGTTAGCGGTGAGGAGGATAGTAATATCTTCTTCAAAGGTGAATACAGGCCCAGGTGGCCGGTATATTAGGTGAATGGTGATTGTTCGGGAGGCTGAGACGGGTAGCTTGATGGACAATAATTCTGCTGAGGGGAGGGGTTGGCTCGGTATGAGTCTGAGGCCTAGGGAGGTTTTAGAGATCTGCTGGAGCATGGAGTCAGGTCTCTGTAATTGCTGGGAAGTCGAGGTATTGTGCCATTATGAAGTCAGCGATAACTGAGGCATGGGCTGGTCATGATCTGGCGTTGATCAGTGCACCCTTGATGGGTGAGGTGGCCTTGTCACAAATACATTTAATGTTTGTATAAGTGGTATTTTGCCTGGGCGAGGTGACCTTATTCGCTATATTCTTAGGGAGGTCCATTGTATTGATTATAGTGGTATGGTCTTTGGTAATGGTGGTAGTTTTGGATTTAGGTGTTGAGTGGAATGGCAGGAATCTAGAGCCTAGTCTATCATTTCTGTATTTGAGTGAACAGGGTTGATTAGGTGTAGGTCTTGTGGCAAATTGTTTGATCCATAGGGCCGGTGTGTTTAAGTAGGGATTGTTTAGTGATATTGGTATGGTTGGTGTGGGTTTGGAGGCTAGGTGAAGGCAGGAAGGTAGGAAAACTGAGGGGGTACACTATCCGATGAGCGGAGCCTTCAGGTCATGGATAGAGAAATGCTGGGGGTTCTGGGCGTATTGTTTGAATTACTGATGGGCCGTGATGGATGATTGCTAGTATCATTGGTGGCCATGGTGGGCTGTAGCATAAGGCTAAGCAATATTGGTATGCAATAGATTAGGATGTACAAGTGCATGGTTTAGTGTGTATGCTAGTAAACTAGGGTCAGTAGAGAGGCTTGGTAACTAGAGTGACTTTGCACATATTGGCATTTAAAGAAGGCTACTGTTGTTTGTGCTGAATGTGCCTGTGGCACAACAGTGTAGCACGGGTGTCAGCTTCAGCAGTGGTGGACTGCCACTCTGGATGTCTTCCTGGATGAGGGTATGAAGGTATTCTATGACCCGAGCATCATGCTTTGGCCCGGGGAAATTGACACAGCTGTGGCTCACAGGTTGGTCTGTGTCGCATTGTCACAAGAGTGCAGGCCAAAGCCACTAAAACATATGGAAAGTGGGTTGTGGCATACAATTGTACCTTTGTGTCATATCCTTCAGCAAAAGTTGTATGAAGAGAGATGTGATGGTACACATCTTGCCAAAGCGTATCCAGTACTTGGTGTATCATTTTAGAGCATGTCGGCTGCAACATACGATGCTGCATACCAACTATGTGCTGTATGTGCCTGTTATGTAGCAATGCAGAAAAGGCACAGTGGTGAAATGGCACTCTGGATGTCTGCCTGGATGAGGCTGTAGAAGTATGCGTTGGTCTCTCTAGCATCATAGGCTAGCTATCTGTAAGTGCGGCTGCTTCTGCTGCACAAGCCTCTGCAGGCAGATGAATAGTAGCAGATTCTGGATGTTAAGGCTTGCAACTAGCAAGAGCTGCATGGGGCTTTGAAGTATGTTTGTGGAAGGTGTGGCCCTCACTGACATACATTTAGAAGCTATTGGGTACATGTGAGCAAATTTTCTTCACCTGGATGCATTTAAACGACCGCTTAGGTCTACATAACTACACCAATTTTTGGAGCAATTACAGACTTTTTCACAGTCTTTTGATTTCTAGTAACGAGAAAAAAGGGGCTCATTAAAAGTATGGCTGTGCAGGAACAAATGGGTGGTAACGGAATTACCACCACTTTTCCCACACTGTCATATTACGAGTATGGCCCTGGATTTGGGGTTTACCTCCAGCATCTAGCTGGTGGTAAGTCCAACCACTGTCAGCCAAAAAATCGTCAAAATCAATGAAATCACCACAGCAGTAATTCTGCTGGCAGTAATTCCGCCGAAAAAGCCCCATAGAGTCCAACGGACTCTGAAAAAATTGGGATGTACTCCGGCACCGCCACTGGTAATCTGGCGGTAATTTGACCACTAGGTGGCAGTAACGGTAATTCAATTGGGCAGTATTCCAGCAGATTTACTGCCGGAATACCACCCAATTTGTAACGGGGCCCAAACATTTTTCTTTTCTGAGGTTATTCCTCCTACGGTGGCCAACTGTCCCGTATTTTGCGGGATTGTCCCGTAATTAAGAACTCTGTCCCACAGTTTGCAGAGTGGCTGTTCGGGACGCAGGTTGTCCCAACTTGCTTTGTTCCCTGCAGCTTGACTTTTGGGAGACAGCAAGTCGGGACAACCTGCATCCAGCACAGCCACTCTACAAACTGAAGTGGCCGTCTACACACCAAGGCACTGCAGCCTGCTGCTTTCTTTCTCTGGGCGGTTCCGAGGCAGGTCGAGCTGCTAGCTCTGACACCTGTCTTCATTACAATGTTAATGCTTTGTTCCTGGGGTCGTGATGGTCATGTTTGCAGTTAAAAAACATGACCATCACCTCACAAGGATAAACAGTTTGCATTGCAATTAAGCCAGGTGTTAAGAGCCATTAATACATTTAAATTACAAATGGAACGGGCCAAACGTGAATGACGCTGTGACATCATCGCTGCCTTGTGCGCAAGTGTCCCACAAAAGGATATCAAAAAGTTGGCCACCCTAATCCCTCCATCTTTAATTCCCTCAAAGAAATGACCTCCAAAAGGTTTTACTGGAAGCAGAACAATCAATTGACGGTAATCCCCTTACCGCCACTTTTCAACCATTAAGCGAGCTGACGTTGGTGACTTTAGGGTGGAAAAAGTACATCGGAAAATGAAGTCAGCGCAGGGCTGCATTTCTGAGCCGGGCTCTCTACCTCCCTTAACTCTGTTCTCATGCAGGAGGGGGGTGGCTGGATGCCAGCGGCAGCTGCACACAGGATCGCTTGCTTTGTTTGCAGAGTTTCTGGTTTAAAGGGAATCTCTTCCTTTGGTGAATTCATCTGTCTCTTTCCAGTGTACGGCATTTCTCAACACAGATTGAACCCTGCCTTTAATCTCCCCACCCTCTGCGCACGGGCATTATGACAAGAGAAGAGGCTGGCTTTGGCAGACTGCGCAGGAGAAAGCTAACCTTTTAACAAAGTACCGATTATTTCATAGCCGTGGTTGCGACCACGTATACATGCTGTTGCTGCGACTTTCCGCCTCTGCCTTAGTGTTAACAAGGGCAGTGCCCACCTTAGGCTTTGTATGTGAAAATGCTCCTCACGCTAGTGTTTGCATTATCTCGACACGCAAAGGTCATGAGATCAAAGGTCCCCGGTAGGAATTCGGGCAACAAACGGTCGCACATCATTAGTACAAGACAGAGGTGTTTTTTCTCCTCATGGCCTTAACCCTCTACAGCACTTTTACACCTGGCAAATCGTGTCAAGCTGGGTGTAACATATTTTTTGGCGATTCTCAAGTAGACTGGGAACGCACTGAGATGTTTTTTTCTAGCCCCAGTGAAAATTCCTTTTCCCTTCTTACATGTGGTTTATTCAACGCAGTTCAGTTGTGAGAGTTTTTATGGAAACGTTCTGTGACCAAAAAAGTGAAGGATTTTTCAAATTTTAAAAATATTAGTCCGCATAGTGACTGTTGGAGAGCAAACAAGATTGGTCCTCCTTAAATCAAAGACGACCTTAAGGAGGAGAAGGAGGACGAGGCATGAGGGTGGAGTGAGGTTGAGGAGGGTCTGCAAGAGCCCGGGAAGAAGAGATATAGAGGGAAATAAAGGAGGTTGCACTGTAAGGTGGTTCCTGCGTCTCTTTGCACACCTTCCCCCCACATTCCCCTCTCACTCCCCCGGGCCGGCAGGTGCTGGTATGCCTGCTGACACCCTACTGTGGTCCAGATGAAGGTCACAACTGTGACATTAAAGGAAATTACATCTAAGCATATTTCCTGACTGACCAACAGTATGTGCTGAATTCAGTAATTCTAGTGCAATCCTAATTTTGCAATTTTAGAACTTTACCAATTTCGCAAACCCTCTATGTTCCTTTTTGCAGAATCTAAGCATATCGACGCAACTTGCCAATTCCAAATGTACAACCTCCCAGTCGGGCAATCCCATTATATTCCCAATTTAATAACTGTGCCATACTCAGATATAACCAACTCAAGAATACCAACCTCCCTCTCTCTTACCCCCTACAAGGACTTGTTTATGACCCTGAGCACAGCTCTCGGCGCAGACAAATACTTCTATTGCACGAATCTTAGTTCCTCACTTAGTCATTAATTCACAATTTATCCATGAACCTTTGGGCCACGACTGCCCCCCTAAAAACTGCTCTCACTGATGATTCTACCTACTTTTCCAACAAAATCACCAAAATACGGGACACCATGCCCACCCTTCTATTGCCCCTGCCCGCCTTCATACTCCCTATTATTATTATTATTATTATTATTATTATTATTGTATTTATTGAGCGCGGACCTAGCTTCGAGAAGCAACAGAGTGCTTTACAGCTTTATACACCAATACAGATACATAACAGAATGCTTTTCAGAGGTAACAACAGAACAGATATACAGCGGGTGGTAGGGGACAGAGGAGGGGTACAGCTGTACCGGGTGGTGGGGAGGAGAGGGGCGAGCGGCGTCTGGCGAGTCAGGTGGCGCGAGGGGCGATGTGATGGCCTAGGTGTTGAGGGGGAGAGACTCCTTGAAGAGCTGGGTCTTGAGTTCTTTTCTGAATTGTAGAAGCGTGGGGGCAAGTCTGATGCTGAAGAGAAAGTCACTTCTCTTTAATGCACAAAAGGTTTTACAAGAATACAATGTGAAAAAGTAGGCATCTCTCATTCCACCACTCCACCACCTTAGCCATCTAATGTGAAAAGTGTTAGAACTAAACCTTTGTGCATTTAAACAAGTTTACAGGAGCAACATGAGCTGCTACTGTATATAATCCATGAGCATCCTCAAAATGAGGGTGGAAATGGATTTTTAAAAAGCTGCAACAATAAAGAATATGGATTTTTGGAAAAACCACTTGCAGTATTCCCGAAGCCACCACCTAACTGACTATTTTACCCTAATGTGGAACATTCGAGAGATTACCACATGCATTTATCCCGGGAGAAAATCTTCAAAATATATAATGAGGACTATAGCCCTCATTACAGTTTTGCTAGTGTCCTGCTATTAATTCCACCGGGATACAGGCAAAACTGCCTTACCGTGTCTGCCGCCCGATATTACAGGTGGCAGAGACGCCTATAAGTTCCCATTCCTGATATTGCCAGAATCACTGGCACAGGTAATACCAGTGATAGTGATTCTGGCATTTATTTGCCGAAAGGGGCCTGAACTACCGGAAGGTCAGGCCTGCCGGTAGATCACTGACCCCACCAGCAAACTTTTGTTTCCCCTGGTCCGGATAAAATGCTTCACACAGAATTTCCAGCATTTTTCCCAGCATTTTTTCCAGACTGGGGAACATTTAATGATGGCCCCCTGTGTCTAACCTATTCGGAAACAACAACGGATTGCCAATCAACCAGACAACGTCTTGAAGATGGATGAAAGCAATTACAGTGACAACAAACCTCTAAGTACTAACTATTTAGTCAATTAATCCAGATCAATGTAGCACAGGCCTTGCACTTCCTCCGTTAATAATCAGAAAGTAGTACTTGGCAAGGCCAAGGTATTGGCAGACCAAATAGAGTAGAGAGAGAAGGAGAGGGAGAGAAAAAAAAGAGAGAGGGGAGGGGCAGAGAAGAGAGAGTAAAAGAGAGAGAGACAGAGATAGAGAAAGAAAAAGAGAGATAGACTAGTATGCTGCCTAAACCTACTCCAGTAAAAACAGTGAAGGTCCCAAAGACTGAGTAAAAGGTGAGCCATAAATAACCAGTGTGTTGTGTCCCTCTCCCACATGCGAATTCCAAGAATAGACCCCTGATAAGTAATATGTTGAATAGGACAGGTTTAGACCTGCTGTAAAAGCAGCCACAGGACTATTAGCAGCCTCCCGATGAACAGGCAAGAGGAACTGCCTGGAAATACCCTGCACCAAGAACGGAAGACCCAGCTATAGAGCAAAGTTCAACTGTCTTTATTACGCATCTAAATTACAGGGATTGAAGCATGCACAATAAAACATTCTCCACAATCACTCTCAGTGTCTAGGCAATACTCAACTGTTTTTTTCAACAAATTACATCACAAAATGCAGTTACATTCCAAAAACCTAACGTGCAAAGGGATAGGTTAGTAAGGTGAGCTACATAAACATTTATATAGGGCTTAGTGCACTCATTGGGTAACCATAACTTGTCGTATCCTGAGACCGGATTTGGGTTGATTGACTGTAGTAAAATGATTTGCGGCAGAATTGACCATAGTCAATTTTGCCGCAAGCTGCTTTGCACTTCGGCCTTCCCCCTACACCAACCCCCGACCCCTTCCCCTACTTACCTGTTTGCTCACTGCCGCTTCTTGTGCACCCTTCAGCGTCAGATCTGTGCAATTAATGTGGGTTGGATCCAAACCCAGCAGGGTCCCTTTTTCTTCATTTTTTCTTCTCGGTCCCCCGCCCGCAATGTTGTGGAAGCGGGGGACACCTCTGCAATCCCCTAATCTCAAAAATACCGAACATGAGGAGCGGGGGACACCCTCACAGCCCCCACTCCACATGTTCAGTATTTAAAAAAATCGTTCGAATGGTACTGGCCGAAATCAGTCAAATGTACCATGTGATCGATTTTATTCGGTCAAATTGGGTAATACCCCTGAGACCACCTCCAAAAAGTATCAAATACAAAGTTACCGGTTAGTGAACGGTGGTTGGCCAGTGCAACGTTGTATAAACGCATCTGAGTAGGTGAATAGGGATTGGACAGTAAGGGGCTTCTCAGCCTTGGGGCCTTGGACAGTTACCAGGCCAAGTGCAACACTCAAGGTAGTGGGAACGACTCAGAAGGTGCTGCGTGTTCACCATAAGTTACCTTCCCCGATCTCCTGTGACGTAAAACAGAACATTTGTCTTTCAACCTGTGCTACCTTTGTATCCCTCTGTATTCAGACCGGTGGAAATAGCAATCTCTACCTAGCTCAAATGAATAGGCCTTGTCCACCATGTTCAGGTTACGTGTGTATGGACCACTAAATGGCTCTCTTCTGTCTGTAATGAGGAGGATTTTCTGCTGCATCTTCTTGCAGGTGCCCTAATCTTTCAGCTTATCTGGGAACGTTCCTTCCCCCTGGGTCCTTGGATGTTGGTGCATGGTAACTACGCTGGAAGCCTCCTCTGTCAGCTTCAGCTGGATCAGTCTATCAGTTGTCTCTGTGTCTCAAATTCTCTAAACTTCTCCAATGTACCTTTGTCGTCCATCTTTATATGCATGTCTGTCCCTTTTAGTTGCATCAAGCTTCAGCAAGCTGTCCATATGTATTCTTTTGCATCTTGCGATTTGCTGCTTAGCGAAAGGTATATGTGTGTCTGTACTCTATGTGGGTCATAAGCATGCCTTCGTGTCTATCAGCAATAAACTAAAATGTTTGTGTAGCTTTGTGCAGGAATGCATATGTGCTTCATGTCTAACGCATCTATGTCATGATGACAGTCATGATGTAATCGACACCTTGCGGCTGCAGTCAGTCGACTTGCTCTATAGATTGCAGGTTCATCTCTCTGTGACGTCATCAGGGTATGGTCTGAATGGCTGTCTGAGTAAATAGTGTTTTTCACACCTGTGATACATCATCGATGAAGGGGAGGAGGGGGTCACGAGCGATGTACATCTCACGTTTCTCTGTCGACAGGCTGAGAGCGGGATAGTTCCAACAAGGGCGATGTTCAGGTCCCCCTCTCCAATCCCCCCTTTGGTCGACAAGTCGACCACACTCCCAAAACCTTTCTCTCTGGTCAGGTACGGAGTCAGGATCCATACCTTTGCAACTCCTCCTAGGTGTCCAGCACGTCTTACTTGTTCATCTAAACTCCAGGTCATATAGCTGCAATCTCCATCCAGGTTTGCACCACACCCATTTTCCCCAATAGTTGCATGCATCTGGGGGATAGGAGAACCTTGTACCTGGTGGGAACATAGGACACTTCTTCAGGTGTGATTGCAATATGTCAAGAGTCTGTGTTTCTCTATCTGCTTTTGTCCCCACGTCCAGTAACATTTTCATCCCTATTGTCTTTTCATTGGTCTTATTGCATTAAGCTATTGCTACCCTGATAACGCAGAAGGCAAATACTACTAGCACTAAAGCTGCTATATGCGGTTTCAGTCTGCTAGCCATTCATGATGGTATCCAGGAAAAGATGTATAACAGCCAGTCTCCAGCTTCTTATTTATGTATCTGTTTTATTTATTTATTGTTTGCTTGTTAGGCGCTCATACAGCAAGTAAATTATGTTTCAAAGTGTCCACAGTGAAACAGGGAGGGGACAAGGGGATGAGAAACATTAAAATACATTATACATATTAAATACAGTGGGGGACAGGATGAGCCTACTATGCCTTGAGAGTGTTCAGAACATGCAAGTGCAGAAGGGACGGGGAGTGGGATAGGTGCTGGGGTGCTCATGGGTGAGCAACAGGTGAAGTGCAATGCATGGTAAGTTCGAGGCTCCAGGGTGGAGAGTGTTCTGAGGCAGGTGCTGAGGATAGACAGAAGCTGGGGGCGATTCGGTGTTGGAGTCTCGAGTGCCCAGAGGATCCATAAGGGCCCGCAACACCAAAAAAAGCAACTGTGAGAATTAGCAGAGGAGCGAAGGGGGGAAGGAGGAGGTAAAGAGGAAAGTCTTGAGGAGCTATCGGGATTTAATAAAGTCCTGCTCAAGACGAAGAGGGAGGGGGAGGCTGTTCCAAAGAAGAGAGCCAGCAGAGGAAAGCGATCAACCTCCTGCTCTCTATTTAGCGAAATGCTTTACACACAAAGAGTTAGTGCCAGAGAAGCACATAGGTCGATAGGGGGAACATTTAGTAAGGGTTCGTCACTGCCTCCATTTTAGCATGCAGGTCGGATAGTTGCATGATCGCCTCACTGGGTATTCCATTTTCTCCTTCGTGGGAAGGCACCTACGTGCAACATGAAAGGCTGATCTTGGTGCAAACACCTCCTTCCATAGCTGTGAGTAGGTCCAAGACGTATGTGTTCTGTAGAGTCATCAATCTAACAGCTCTCAGCTCCTCCTTGATTGCATTGAACCCCTTGACGGTCGAGTTTATCATCTGCAACAGCTCCCATCTGGTGATCTGGAGCCATTTGGCATTTGTACTGGCCTGAATTCCTGGGATCACTGATGTAAAGAACATCTCATTCCTACTAAATAGTCTGTGCTCTGCTGGTATCGAGTCTAATGCATCTTCCATCTTGGACGAGATATAGTTAATTCTCTGTGCTCTTGTCAGTTCTGTGGATCTTTCTTTCTCTGGTGTGCTTCCATTTTAGGGAACCAGTCCATTTGTATGTCTTTTGAAGCACTACTAATGCTGGTGTATTCAGTTGGACTAGTGAGCATATTCCTCTCCAGTTAAGTGGTAGTTGTATGATTTGGATCCACCGGCCCAGTAGTGATCCTTTAGTATTTCTGTGCCAACCCCCATGCCTGTTATCTTCGATATTCGCTTGCATCCTTTGCTCTCTCCAACCTTCACTGGACTTTCATTCTGGAAGCATAAGGAAGCATTCTCGAGTGGTATGATTGGCATAGGAGCTGCTTCATTCTCTGGATTTGGGTTGTTTGCCAGTAACGGAAAAGTTTGAGGCCGAAAAGACTGTAGCCAAGGGGTTAAATGGTGATTGCGCAATGTGAGCAAGGCTATGGGCAGGCAATGGAGCCATACTTTCTTCAGTGTTGCTTTTATTCTGGCAATTCTTTCCTTTAGCAAGCCATTGGGGCATTCACAAATCCTGTATGCCCTTGGGTGATAAGCACAGGAAAATGTATGCGTAATCCCCAATAGGGATGTGAATTGCTCAAAGGTTTCATTTACAAAGTGGGGTCCATTGTAAGAACGCAGGACCTCGCACACTCTCCATCATGGGAACACCTCTCTGACAAGGAATATTGCCACACTCTGGGCATCGAGGTGTGAGCATGGACTAGCTTCGATCCCTCGGGAGAAAGGGCATATGAATATTATCATTTAGCAGTATCCTTGGCATACTTGTATCATGTCCAGATAATCTTCATGGAGATGTTGGAACGGCTCATTAGGGCGCTGTATTGCTCCTCGCACTATGCGCAATGTGTGGCCCAATGTTGTATTTCTGACAAACCACATAAGAACTCATAAAAGTGGTGACAAGTTCTGCCAAATTTGGACAGAACCAGTCATCACCAATGTGTGCCGCAAAACATCCTTACTGAGGTGGGTGGGATAGAGCAGCTGCATGAGCGCAATCTGCAGCAATGCCGTAGGAATCACTGGCTTTCCTGTGCTCTCCTGTCTCTACAGTGCATCCGTGGGGGATATCGAGCACCCTCTCCATATTCACAATTCTTTTCCTCTATTGGTGCTCACCCCTGGAACTTTATTATTTGGGCAATGGGCAATGAACTATAGCCTTCCTTCAATATCAAATTGTGCATGCGCATTTGCGTCTTAGGTGAGGTATCAAACTCTGTTATTTCTGTAAAATATGCTGCACGCTTCGCTTCTGTGTCTACGGCTATGTTGCTATGGGAGATCACGTCCTCCCTCCCTCCCTGGTGTGTGCCTGGCACTTCACGACTGCTATGGCTGAATGGGAGTTGCAGTGTGTCTATGGCGGCACTTGCTGCACTGGCGTGCCGTCAGCACATCGATAGTCCCTCCTCTTCCAAAGTGACAGTTATGAATGTACTGTTGATGTTACGTAGGCAGAGTCGAAATACACCGTGATCTCCTCCTCCTTTTGTGCCTCTAATGCCATGATGAGAGCCACTAGTTCTGCTGCTTGCGCTGAATAATGTGAAGGCAATCTCACGCTTCCTACTACTACGACTGCCCGATCAGATTTTATATTTACCACTGCCATCCCAGTATGTCTTTCTCCTGTCGCCCGGTCTATGCTTGATGACCCGTCAATAAAGAGTACTCCCCCCCCTTGGATGCGTTCTCTCCTACCTTAGGGATGTCATCATATGATGCCGTATACATGGCAGAGTAGTGTACATAGTCTCCCTCTTCTATTGGGTCTGCTATAAATGCGTCACCAAGTGAAATAACGTCCTTATCTGAATATCCTTCTGATGAGAACACTACTTCCTCGTCAGACTGCGTAGTAGAGCCTTTCATCTTTGTAGTTTTACATTTTTTCTAGAGAAATGGCAAACACCGGGAGGTAGCGACTAGCCTTCCAGAAGCAGCCGGTAGAGAATGGAAAAAGCCTGCAGATAAAAAAACTTCTTTCCAGAAATGCAGGTTTCAAGGAACCAAGTTTGAACAAGTAGCAGTCCGGAGAATGATGCTGTGATGTCTCCACAACCGCAACACAGAAGGACCCACTGAAGTGTAAGGAAGAGAGGAGGATCGGAATGGAGGAGGAGACAGGAAGAGAAAGAGTGTCATTGAGGCAAGGAGCAGCCTACTGGAGGAGCAGCCATTGGAAAGAGCAAGGGGAGAGCAGTGGCAGCTGAAGAAGCTGCGAGACAGAGGAATGCGAGGAGGGAAAGACAGCAAAAAACTTGCATGCACACCAAAGAAATAGCAAGAAAGCACTGTGGTTGCAAAGCAAAGAGGATTGGGAGGAGCAAACATTAATGCGAGAGCGTAAGCGGGAGACCCTGGAGACTAGAATGCAGAAACGCGCTCAAAGGAAACGAAACAGAACATTAATGGAGGAGCCTCTAACTCCTCCAAAGTCTCCACGAGGGCCACCAAATGACAGTATGCCTTCTGTGCCTGGTGGTTCCTGGCTCTCCCGGATGTATCCGATAAAACTGTTTGAGCAGGAAGGGGGCGTTGATGAAAGATACTGGCTCCCAGTAGTTTTCAGAAAGTGGGTGACCTTTCCATTGTACCAAGTATTGGAGATTCCCTTTACGATACCTGGAATCCCATATACCTGAGACCTCATATTCCTCAGTATCCTGGGCGGTGCAATCTAGAAGACCTTCCTCTTGTGATGGTATGGATCTTGTAAGCACGTGCGTAAAAGGGATTAGTGAAACACTGGATGCAACTTGCTTAAAGAGGGTGGCAACCAAGTGTAAAAGCCACTGGGTTGATCTTAGTAAGAATCTCGAAGTGGCCGATGAACCAGAGAGAGAATTTAGATGGGTGGACCCATCTGGGCAGGTGTTTGTTGGAAAGCCATACTAGAGTACCCACGACCCATTTCATAACCTTTATTCTGTGTAGATAAGCTTGCATCTTGTATTCATGTCTCGCTTTCTTCAGGTTTTCCAACGCCTCTTTGTTTGCTTGAAAAATATCTTTGAGGAGGACATCAATAGATGGGACAGCAGAAGTGGTAAAAGCAGAGCTGGGGAGAAATCGGGGATGGAGACCATAGGTGCAATAAAACGGGCTCATCCCAATGGCAGTATGCACTGTGTTGTTATAGACAAATTCAGCTGTTGGAAGCAATTCCACCCAGTTGTCCTGACGGGTGTCTATGAATCATCTGCGATATTACTCCATAGTGCGGTTGAGCCGTTCAGTCTGCCCATTGGACTGTGGGTGGTATCCAGATGAGAGTGCTCTGTCAATACCTAATAAATTGCACAATGTCTTCCAGAATCTTGAGGTAAACTGAAGCTCACCGTCCGAGGTGATCGAGTCAGGCAACCCATGCCTCCTAAAGAATTCTCTAAAGAAAACCATGGCAGTTTGTGAAGCAGTAGGAAGTCCAGAGAGAGGGACAAAGTGAGACAATTTACTGTATGTATCCACTGTAACCATAATGGCAGAACAACTCCTCGAGAGGCGCAAGCCGACAACAAAATTGGTGGAAATATGACTCCAAGGTCTAATGGGAGTCAGGCTTTGTTCTAGTAGGCCGACGAGTCTGCCAGTGTTGTACTTGCATTGGGCACATGTGTGACAAGAGTAGGACATCAGAATGAACGTTTGATAAGATCCAGGGTGGCATCAACCCCATTTGTGGCCAGCAGTCTTCCCTTCATGGCACCAAGAGAGGACCATTCTTTGTAAGGAAGGTGTGGGTACCACCAATAGATCCTGATGAAAGAGGAGATCCCTGACCTTTGGGTAAGCAGGATATGACTGATTATATGAAAACTTGGCAACAGCTTCCTTAAATTCCTTTACAAAGTTCGAAACTGCTCCTAGAAAAGAACTCCTTCTGAAGAGGGGTTCCAACTCCTGGCCTTTGGCAGTGGGGAGGCCGATTTCCGGGATAGGCCATCAGTTACTAGGTTGTCCAACCCGGAATGTAGGTTACAGTAAAGTCATACTGGGCAAAGAAAAGGCTCATATGGCTTGGGGAATGTTGGTGCAGTCCATCTGTTGGAGTACTTTAAGGATCCGGTGATCGGTCCTTATCTCAAAGGGGTGTGTGGATCCTTGTAATAGGTGTCGCCATTCGGTACAGGCCTGTTTCATGGCCATGAACTCTTTCTCTATTACTGAGTAATTAAGCTTGGATGTTCAAGGACACCAAAGCATTGTTTGAGGATCGCCCGTGTGTACCTGCCGAAGCATCAGTCTCAACAATAAATGGAAGTGACTGATCCGGTTGTCTGAGTACTGGTGCTGAGCGAACGAGTCCTTAGGATACCGGAATGCGTTCCCAAAAAAAGGTACACCCTACCTAAGCAGATTGGTAATAGGTAAAACAATCCGTGAGAAGTGGGGAATAAACTTGTGATAAAAATTGGCTAGCCCCAGAAACGTCTGTATGTCCTTCGCATTGGTAGGAGTTGACCATTGCCGTACCGCTTCTACCTTTCATTGATCCATCTCAATGGCTTTGTCAGATTATACGAAACCCAAGTACGGAACTGAGGACACCTCAAACAGGCATTTTTCCAGTTTTATAAGCAGGTGATTCTTCTTCAGCCTGTCCAGGACCTCCAGAACATGGTCTCAGTGGGATTCCACAGTACTAGAGAAAACCAAGATGTCATCAAGGTACATTATTACAGTCCGATACAAAAGGTCAGAGAACATGCGATCCATGAAATTCTGAAAAATGGTAGGTGCGTTGACTAGTCCGAAGGGCATCACTCGATATTCAGAATGGCCATAAGGTATTGTAAAGGCATTCTTCCGTTCATTGCCTTCTTTGATCCACAGCAAATGATAAGTCCCTTGAAGTTCCAGTTTGGAGAACATTTTTGACCCCTGAACCGATTCCAAGATATCCCTTATGAGGGGCATGGGATATCTGCCTCTTACCGTCACTCGATTGAGTCGGCGGTAGTCAATGCACGGTCAGAGCTCTTTGGTGTCCTTCTTAGGGATGAAAAACAAAGAAGCCCCGGCCGAGGACTTCTAGGGTTGAATGAGTCCATTCTGAAGATTGCTCTCCAAATATTCCACAAGGGATTATTTTTCAGGAACGGTAAGTGAGAACATGCATCCAAAAAGAACTAATGCATCCGGCTTAAGGTCAATTGTGCAGTCTTCAAGGCAATGTGGGGGTAGCACCTTGGGGATTTGATCAAGAAAAACCTCTTTAAAGTGATTAAAACAGCCCGAACACAATGGACTCCTTAGACGGTAGACTCAACCTTGGCACATTCTGCCGAGGTAGCCTGGGACCTGGGTAGATGGAAGCAATGGGAGGAACAATAATCCAATTGGAAGTGTAATGTGTTCTCGCTCCAATCAATGTAGGGATTATGCAATGTCAACCAGGGAATCCCCAAAATGACTGGAAAGTGCGCAGCCCGGATGAGATTAAAACAAATAGTTTCCTGATGATCAAAGATAACAGAAGTCAAGGGTACAGAAGTATGGGCAATGGGACGCGCAATAAGGGTCTTTCATCAACGCCTTCAACTGACTGATTTTCCCTTCCTTCTTGGCCAGGAATACCTTCCTTATTAGCCCAAACATCGTCCAGGAAATAGCCCGCTGTCCTCGATCAATAAATATTAAATGTTAAATGTTAAAGGTATTTGTACCGCGCACCGTCACCAACGGAATTGGTCCCCAGGCGCTCTGGCGGATCTGTAATTGATAAGGGGGATGGGCTAGTAAGGTGAAGAAGGAGTAGGATAGTGAGAGGAGTGGTGTTCTGTTGGCAGCTTCAACTCAGTATACACCGGGTGCTGAGCTTTGGTGCGGGTATTGGATCGGTGTCAGTCCACGTGTGCTGTTGCTCCGGTTTATGTGTTGTTGCAGTGTTGTGAAGTGCGTGCGGCTTGTGGTGCGAGAGATGGTTGTGTGAGTTTTTGAGTGAGATAAGTATGCAGAGTTTGAGGTTATATTGGTTAGTGGGTTACCTGACCTTTTGCATGCTAACATTCACAGTATTGTCTAAGTGCGGCCCTTGCTGGCCTTCACAATCCTATCTAGGCTAATATTCACAGTTCCATCTAGATGCAATGAAGGCTAATGTTCGCAATTCTATCTAAGTATGAACATCCTAATATTCATAATTCTATCTAAGTGTGCACATGCTAATATTTACCAGTTCTATCTAAGTGCGGACATGCAAATATTCCCAATTCTGTCCAGACGCGACGCAGGCTAATGTTCAAAGTCTAAGTGTGGACATGCTAATATTCAAAAATCTATCTAAGTGTGGACATGCTAATATTCACAGTTCTATCTAAGTGTGCACATGCTAATATTTACCAGTTCTATCTAAGTGCGGACATGCTAATATTCACAATTCTGTTCAGACGCGACGCAGGCTAATGTTCACAATTCTATCTAAGTGTGGACATGCTAATATTCAGATTCTATTTAAGTGTGGACATGCTAATATTCAAAATTCTATCTAAGTATGGACATGCTAATATTCACAGTTCCATCTAGATGCAACGCAGGCTAATGTTCGCAATTCTATCTAAGTATAGACATGCTAATATTCACAATTCTATCTAAGTGTGCACATGCTAATATTTACCAGTTCTATCTAAGTGCGGACATGCTAATATTCACAATTCTGTCCAGACGCGACGCAGGCTAATGTTCACAATTCTAAGTGTGGATATGCTGATATTCAAAATTCTATCTAAGTGTGGACATGCTAATATTCACAATTCTATCTAGATGCGACGCAGGCCAATGTTCACAATTCTATCTAAGTGTGGACATGCTAATATTCACAATTCTATCTAAGTGTGCACATGCTAATATTTACCAGTTCTATCTAAGTGCGGACATGCTAATATTCACAATTCTGTCCAGACGCGATGCAGGCTAATGTTCACAATTCTATCTAAGTGTGGATATGATGATATTCAAATTATATCTAAGTGTGGACATGGTAATATTCACAATTCTATCTAGATGCGACGCAGGCCAATGTTCACAATTCTATCTAAGTGTGGACATGCTAATATTATGGCCCTCTATGTTATTTGGAGGTAAGGTAGAGTGGCAGGGGTTTTCTGGAGTAGAGTGATTGCTCTACTCCCCACCCATGCCACACTCACAGTTTTTGTTGGTGTCTGTTGGCTGCTGGCTTCCTTGGCGTCCCCTGCGGACACCTACAGACACATCTTGGAGCTGCCAATGTAGGAGCCGTCCTTTGCCTCGGGGTCCTTAGCCGCGAGGGCTGCTGGGCAGAGGGCTGCCCTGGGGAGATGGCTTTAATAGAGTAGAATTGGCCAATTAGGGTGAGGGGGGCGGTCCAGGAGGCGGAGTGGCTCGCGTCGGGAAGGGGGAGCAGGGTGGGGAGAGCAGGCAAGATGGGGCCTCAGATGCCCACGGGGCACGGGTGTGTGGACCCAAAAGGCCCAAAAGATGTCGATCGGAGCGCTAGGCTCCCGGGGACACTCACCTGGCTGCAGACGAACCACTAATTCAGTAACCAGTAATTCAATCTTCTTGTGGGGAAGAAAGAGGCAGACATGGAACTCCAATGAACTGGAATCAAGACCCTTTTCGCTGGTTTGAGTTACTAACACTTCTGACTGCCAATACTTATTTGACCTCAAATCGGAATTGTTTTGACAAAGTTTAACACATTACCAGTTCATACATTTCTCGACTGCCATCAATGTTCAATTAGCTCTCTCAAAGCCACAAGAAATCTCCACAAAACCTCAAACAGCCTCTCTGGCTCACCACCATCAACAAGACCGTGCTCCATGCACCACCCACACTGTGTTCTCCATCCTTAAATGCCGACCTTAAATGCCGACCTACAATCCTTTCATGCGCTCATCGAGCCTCGCCCAAAAGGCTACAATCCTCTATGACAACTCGAGCATCATCTCACCATATTAAAAACCATCACCTTTTTTTCTTTTCTGTACCCCGGCATTGCCACGTCTATGTCCCACTATGGGTCTTCACTTCCACAACAACTCTCCATGTCCTATTCATGAACCCTATATGTAATGTCACAAATCTAAGGGAAAGGTCTTGATACTTTAAAATACACCCCCCAAAAGTTTCACATACTTCAAAACACAACAATACGAACAACATAACATATTTATGGTCCTCTTCCTGCCTTCAACCAGGGATTTTCAACATATACATGGTTCTTCTTCTATACTGTCACATAGGATAATATCCCAGTGAGATAAACTAAGAAACCTTCCGTGACCTAAGGGAGCTAGGCTAGCACCTAGACACAGGATTTCCACATGTAAGTCTTCCGTAACTAAGCTCTCTGCCTAAAACGAGTAGTCTTTTTTGTCTTTTATTGTTTTTCATCCATAAACCAAGCTAGCGCCTATAATACAGCGCTTCTTTTCTCTTTTCTTAATTTCTGTTTTTTCATCTGTAACCTTAAGCTAAACGCTTGGAAACAGGTTATCTTCACAAAAACACAAGTCACTCAACAAACAACAACTTTCCCTTCCCAATGTTTGCAGTGTGGCTCAGTCTATACTTACACTCTGTTGATTTGCTGAAGTCCTCAGACACTGCCTTTCCCTCTAATCTGCCACTCTGCCGTACGGTCTGTTTGGCATCCCACGGGAAGCAGGCAGGAATTTCTCCATGGTGGCTCCTGACGACCTCTTCAATATCCCACACATGGTATTTTGGTCCAGTCCGTGGGTTGCAATGCAGCCCTTCAGGCACGCAGCGAGACAAGGTGGTCTTATTGCTGAGTGATCTTAGCAACCATCCTCTCGCTAGCACCTGTAAAAGCGGCCAGGGGACTATTAGCAGCCTCGCGGTGTACAGGCAAGAGGACCTGGGCCCTGGAAATCCCCTGCAACAAGAACAAAAGACCCAGCCATGGAACAAATTTCAACTGTCTTTATTACGCATCCAAATGACAGGGATTGTAGCATGAACAACATAACATTCTTCACGCTCACTCTCAGCATCTAGGTGGTTGTCAGCTGGTTTTGTTCACAAATGACATCACAACATGTGCTTACATCCTGAAAACCTAATGTGAAATTGATAGATTAGTAAGGTGAGCTACATAAACTTTTCTATATGTGTTAGTGCACCCATTGGGTAACTATATCTGGTGGCTCCTCCTGAGACCACCTCCATAAATTATCATATACAAAGTTACTGGTTAGTGAAAGGTGGTTGGCCGGTGCAACGACATATGAATGCATAGCAGTAGGTGAATAGGGATTGGACAGACATGGTCTTCTCAGCCTTGGAGAGTTGGACAGTTACCAGGCCAAGTGCAACACTCAAGGTAGTGGGAAGGACTCTGAAGTGTTCCCAATAAGTTACATTCCACAATCTCCTGTGGAGTGAGACAGAACATTTATCTTTGAACCTGTGCTACATTTGTAGCTTTCTGTATTCAGCCCAGTGGGAAAAGCAATCTCTACCTAGCTCAAATGAATAGGCCTTGTCCACCATGTTCAGGTCACGTGTAAGGAACACAAAATGGCTCTCCTCTGTCTGTAATTATGAGGATTTGCTGCAGCAGCTTCTTGCAGGTGCCCTATTGTTTCTGCTTATCTGGGAACATTCCTTCTCCCTGTGTCCTTGGCTTTTGGTGTACGGTAACTGCACTGGAAGCCTGCTATGTCAGCTTCAGCTGGATCGGTCTATCAGCTGTCTCTGTGTCTCGAATTCTCTAAACTTCTCCCATTTATTCCAATGTACCTTTGTCGTCCATCTTTATTTGCATGGCTGTCTCTGTAAGTTACATTACGCTCCAGTAAGCTGTCCATATGTATTTTTATGCGTCTTGCGTTTTTCTCCTTAGCAAAATGTATATGTATGCCTGTCTTCTAAATGCGGGTCATAAGCATGTCCTTCGTGTCTATCAGCAATACACTCAAATGTCGGTGTAGCTTCATGCAGGAATGCATATATGTTTCATGTCTAACGTATCTATATCATGATGTCAGTCGTGACGTGATCAGCCCCTTGTGGCTGTAGTCAGTTGACTTGCTCTATAGATTTCAGGCTCGTCTCTTCTGTGATGTCATCAGGATATGGTCTGAATTGGTCTGAATGGCTGTCAGAGTGAATAGCGTTTCTCACACCTGCACTACATCATCGATGAAGGGGAGGAGGGCGCCACGAGCGATGTACATCTCTCATTTCTCTGTCGGCGCGCTGAGAGCAGGATAGGTGCAACGAGGGTGATGTGCAGAAATACTACAACACATACCCATTCCCTTAAATGATTTAGGCAACACACCACTTGCCTTCATCTGCTCAGTTCCACTGAGTTGTTAAAAAAAAGTTGCCTTTTCTGTGAATGGTGGTAATGACACATCCCACTTGGAAACGTGTATTCTGTGCAAGAGTACTGCATATCCAATCTTCATTCTTTGAAGGGGTGGTGCACATCTGACATACATCATGGTTTCTGGCAGTCCGGGATTTGTAGCAGGATCTCACCAGTGTGTGTGTGGTGAGTGATGAGATACAAGGGAAGGGTCAAGCCAAGGGAGAGTGAGCAACCTCCCAATGGTTCTGGGGATTCCTTGATGGGATGGGGTGTATACAGTGGTACCAATGAGTTTTTGGGATGATGCCCAGGGGCCATTTGTGACCCCGGGATTGTTCCTGCTTCTTTCCCCAAATACCATACATCACCATGCTAGTTGTCTGGGCTTCCTGATCTTGGTTGAGCCCTCCTACCTCCCAGGGTTCTGATACCCCTTTTCCTAGGTTTCTTTGACTTATGGCGGGGGGAGTGTATCTTCCTGGGGTGATGATGCACTGGGAGACCTGGGTGATCCTCCCTGTACTCCCTCGGGGCCTGACATCACGTGCTAGGGGGTGGCACCTTGCCCCCATTGTCACACTAACCACTTCAGACTGCCTAAACCTGGTGACTTTGTTACAATAAGCATAGGTAATACTGGCACCTAATTAGAGTGTGCCGTGTTTCAGCAGCCTACATGCCTGTGAACAGCTATCAGATGCCCCCTGACCATTTTCTTTGTGCATTGGAAGCTGATTCTGTAATTAAGCTTCACAGACCTAGCCTGAGGGCCATACTGGAAGTTATAGGCCCTAAAGGCCAAGTTAAAGGTTCGAATGCAGCAAGGGTGTTTAACGAGGTCTTCAGGCCCATAACTCCTGGTACGGCCTGAGGGCATGGTCTATAAAGCTATTATGTCCCAGGAAGAAAAAAATAAAAGGCAATCTGTCAGGCGTGAATGCTGGAAACTGACTAGTTCCCAGCAACCACATACGAGAAGGGAGAAGCAAGGCTTAGAAAAGACTGGGATGCATCTGCCAGGTGTGGCTGGTGAAGGCTACAGGCAAAAGGGGGGGGGGCGGATGGCCGTCCCCCACCGTTACAAGGTAACGAGTGGGAGAGAGTAGCAGACATTTTCACGTGCAGGGCCGCATCTGTCAGGTGCAGCCTCGTTCGAGGAGAGCGGCGTTGCCATGTGGGCCTCCACCCCCAAACTTTAACCGGTAAGGAGAGGGGTGGGTGATTTAGTTGCCTGGTCCGCATCTGTTAGGTGCAAGGAGGAGAGTCACACTGACAGTGCAGTGCTCCTGTGAAGAGAGGGTGCGCAGTACTGAGAACCATGGCTGCGTGGATGTCCACGCAGCATTGAGAGGGAGTGCCACACTGACAGCTATGCGGCACTTGCAGCATGGCTGGCCTGGAGTCACTCCTGTGGTGAAAGGCAGCGCTGCACCGAGAGGGCACAGAGAACCCCGGGGAATGGCGAGGCTTCCTTCATTGGCCAATTTCCAGGTTATACGGATTTTCCGAGCCATACCGGCTTGTATAAAGCCGAAATTGGCCAATGGGGTGTTCCACGTCACCCCCCTTAGACATAATAGAGATTATATATGCACATCCTCAGTCATCGTCAAGCCGAGGACGATAGTATTTTCACATCCTTACTGTTCGTGGCCTGTAAGAATGTCATTGTATTTTCCCTTGTTCCATCCCTTGCCTTGAAGCGCTTTGAAACACATTATAGGCGCTTTATAAATAAACTATCATATCATAATCCAGCTTCCCAAAGAGCCTGGTGTATCATTTGGGACAAAAAAGGTTTGTGATAATTATATGAAATGTTATGACACAGAATCAATATTTTGCAGGTGGAAGAGTTTGTTCAGAATTCAAAAAGGCTATTGTACGCTCGTTGCTTAGCAAATATATATTTTTTGTAGAGAGCTAGACATTTGTGGGGTCTTACAACATTTTAGATGATTTCCATGCAGGCTTTATTAGTGGTTTTGGGAATGTATGCTGTACTAAAGTTTGCACTGGACAACCTGTGTAGGCAGGCAGGTCTGATTGGTCCAGATACCCTGGCAGATCGGTCTGAACCATCCAACAAGTTGGACTGCCTTATCATATTTACCACTGTTGTAGCAGGGCTCCCCCATGCAGCATGACATGGGGGCGGGGGTGCCTGCACAGTCCATCTTCAGAAAGAAATCATTCACTCCGACTTCTGAAAGCAATGATCTTTCTGAAGTCCAGAGAAAGAAATGAAAGTAGAAATGATGTCTTTCTGAAGTAGAGTGCACAGAATCCGACTTCAAAAAGAAAAGCTCTGGTTCCGGCGCAAGATAGAGGTGAGCCAGCGCCGCCTCCACTGCGTAAATCAGGAGCCAGGAAATGGTCTGTGGTTCCTGGCTCCTATATGCGTGTTAGAACGTGGGAGTTGGAGGCCTGTAGTCCCTCGGAGAAGACGGATTCGGGCAGCAGGTAATGTAAATAATCTATTTTGTAAGTGTGTGTGTGTACGAGCGTGGGTGTTGGATGTTTATGATGTATGTTTGTATGTATGTTTCTCGCGCGTGCATGCAAGGGTGTGTTGTCTATTACGTGATGTGTGTGTGTGTGAATGGGTGAGTATATGATGTATGGCTGACTGAGCCTGGGTGCGTGCATGAATGAGTAAATACATGGTGTGTATGGGTGTGCATGTGAATGATGTGTGAATGTTATGCGAATCAGCTCCCCATGCAAGATAGATGCCCAGTTAAAACTATGCTTTCCACCATAATTCCATTGAGTGTGTGTGTGTGTGTGTGTGTGTGTGTGAGAGAGAGAGGGAGAGAGAGAGGGAGAGGTGCTGGGATGCCACAGGGCAGTCATGGCATTTCTTACGGGGTATGCCGAGTAGAAAATGGCATGCCAGTACCCCTGTGCCCCCAGCACCTCAAATGCAATGCCATGCCTGCCTCCGGGACCTCCAGCGCCCCCACACACGCACACATAATTGATTATCTGTGCATACGAGCGGCTGGAGGGCACAAGGGGCAGGCATGACATTTTGATGGGCATCTATGACAGATGCCCAGTAAAAACTGCCATGTCTACCCCCTGTGCCCACCAGCACCTAAGGAAGGCATGGTATCAACAGTAAGACAGATGCAAGTGACCACAGTTCAAGGGGGTTTGTTGAGCTCCAAAAAAGGTTTGAAAAACGTCTTTCTAATCCTAAATCTAGAGATGGGAGCAAGTTACGACCATCAAATAATAATAACGCAGTCCTCGTAGTGTCTTGTCAAAATAAAAGGGCCTATACTAGTAAACCTATTGCCAAACCTTACACAAAATTATATGTCAGGATGTTCAGGCCGTTGGCCTCCCCCATGTTTTCAGCACGGTACAAGGCGGTACACTCAAGCTTAGCACCGTCTCTGGCTTTTCTAGCACGAGAATGCAGGTCAATCCTAAGCATCAGACCCTTCCGTACCCAAGTCTCTTTGCCTTTCAAAGTCTCTTCATTCATAGGACCTGATGCAACAAACAAACAATAAGTCCTTTTTCTCTTTCAGATTATCACAAGTACTCAAGTTCTTAGGCGATTCACTATTCATCTCGGCCCCCGCTCAGCCGGGCTTAGATCCTTTCACCACAATGTTTGTACTTTATTTATGCATCTAATTCCCTGTAAGGTTTTCTTTCTCTGGTGACTCACGGTTCACCCCGAACCTCCCTCGGTCGGGCTCAGATCTCAGATCCCCCTCTGTCGCACTCAGATTCCTTTTAACACAATGTTCATAACTTTATACAAACTTGCTTTAACCAAAAGCTTTTAGCTGATCTCCATCCGCCGGGCTCGGGACCAACTTCCTGTACAATTTCATCAACTATCGAGGACTTTTGAATGTGCAGAGGGCTTTTGCTTGAACCGTTGCAGGACTACTTCGATTTCACAATTCTTTATCACTCTTCACATTTGCCACCTTTCAGCTGGATACCTAACAGAGACTTTCGAATGAGCACCCACGTGGTCCTGGACCACTATGTCTACGGTATCGTATCTTGGCTTCAAAGTTCAATCACTCATCCGCTGATTAATTTGTTCACGTCGCTTGCCACATATGCTTCATACACTGTTCTCTTCAATTTTCATTATACAATGTTGCCGCTTTCAACCTTGGCTTCAACACAGACTGGTCTGGTATCAGTCTCCCCAACTCAGCGTTGTGCTGACTTCACTGGCGCTGCTTTGTTGTAGGAGTACCACAGCAGCAAATGATTCTTCCCGCCTTGACTATTGACACGGGAAAGCCCCGGGAACCTCTGACACACAATGCAGCATTCTTCAGCCTCAACTCCTGGTTTTACGTTTCCTATTCTCAAAGGCTTCTGAAAGTAATGGTCTTTTGTTGAAAAGGTCAAGGGCACTTCCCTCCTTGCAATCCTCTTCGGTTTTGCCGTCTTTATCCTTGTATTAATCTTGCAACTGCTACTTCCTCGTGTGCTTTGCCTTGCTCAGAGTTTGCTTTCGTACTCCGCCTTTCATCCATGTGGATAAGTGTGATGGAAGTCAGGTGTGTATAATGATCAGTGATTGCCTGACCCTGCCTGATCATTGTATTGGGACATGGCAGGTATACGGCTTGGGTGTTAGTCTATTTTCTCTCACAGTGGGCTGTCTGCGAGAAAGTGTTTGTGTTTGGGAAAGAGGGGGGGGGTTGAATTCCTAAGTATCCTACGTGGTAGGATGGGGTAAAGGTGTTACAGAGAAGGGGATACCGCATCACACCATCCGGTATCCCACTTCCACTCCCAGAGGACCCCTCACCCAGATGATCCTCCTGCACTGGTGCACCCCCAGGGACTGGATCCAAAAGCGATGGCCGTTTTCCTGGCCACCTGGATGACAGATTCTAGGGGACTAGCTGGTGAGAGACCATCAGGCTTCTCACACCTTGCATGCACACATAATCACAATGTGTGTGTGCAAAGTTCTGGGGCCCCCAGGGGACAAGCATGACCATTGCCATGGTTTCCCCCCAGCGCTTGGCACAGATAATCTGCCCGCTGGATGCTCTAGCACCTTGCACGCACACATAATCACATTCATGATAAATGTGATTATGTGTGCATGCAAAACGCTATAGGGCCTGATGGACAGGCATGGCATTTTTTACTAGGAATCTAGGATCAAGCAAGCATAAGTGTTATTATGTGAGTAGACAGGCATTTTGATGCAGCCAGTCCAGCCATGTTCTACTGTGGCATGACATGTGGTGTTCGGCATCTTTGACAAAGCAAGCATGAAAAGTTTTCTTACGTGGCTAGACTGCCATTTTGGTGCAGCAAGTCTAGCCATTTCTTACTCTGGCATGACATTTTGTGTTGGGCATCTTTGATAACACAAGCAAGATAACTGTAATTATGTGGCTAAACTGGCATTTTGGTGCAGTCAGTTGAGCCATTTCTTACTGTGGCATGAAGTTGGGTATTGGGAATCTTTGATAAAGCAAGCATGATATGTGTCATTATGTGGCTAGACTGGCATTTTATTTTACATTTGGGCAGTGGACAGGCTTATTTTTGGACATTCACCCTGACTGACGAGTACCTTAGTTAGCAAAATAGGTAGGGAACACCCCATAGATATGGAGAGAGTTAGGCCTTATTTTAACTTTAGAATACACCTCATGCTTAAAATTTCTTCACAGCCTTCATGTCCCTATTCTGATCAAAATACCCCATACTCTCATTTACGCTTGTGGGTGCCCTGCATTGAATTTTCACATACTGTCATAGGGAACCGGGCAAAGTGTAGATCCTGAAAACCAGCAGAAACAGAAAAATGTACTAGAGTATCAGAAGAAAAGCACTATTCTAAATTGAAAAGAAATTCTCAACTATTGTGTAATGAGAAAACCAGATTGACACAGTTTGTGTTCGTTTTTTAAAACATTTGTATACACTCTCTCTGGTTGTGCAGATCCACATACATTAAAATCCCAATTTCTAATTATAATTTTCAGTTGCACTGGTTAAGTAGAACACAGTTTCAACTGTGATTTCATTGAGACATGAAATTAACCATATTGGTAATAGTACATTGCCAAAGCTCGTAAGCGTGAAGATATTCTGACACATCCATATCTTGAAACAACAAAGTATGACAAAATGATATTGTTATGCAATGCCAGTCATGTTGTTCAGTATCTAGTAATATTCATTTTTATTAAAAGGAATGTAGTTTGTGGTCTGCATTTAATCTAAACTTGGTTGTTCTGAAGAGAAAGATATGTTTCGCCTCTTTTTGCCTTAGTATTTTTTCACGACATACAACGCTTGTATTTAGGTACATTGTTTCAATGCCACAGAATCTCATGTCATCCATAGTCTCATTTCCATGTGCCTTCTTCCAATGTACCACTATGGATTGTTTCTTGTCTTTCATTTTAATTCCTCTTAGAGGTTCATACATTCTTTCTTTGAGTGGTCTGATGGTACTTCCTATGTACACTGTTTTTTTTTTTTAAAGCTGGGGATAACATAAATTGCAAAGTTACTATTGCAATTTATCAGTTGATTGATGGATATGCTTCTGTTAAAAGCATCTGTGAATTATGTTAGATGATTGTGTGCAAATGTACATTGACTGCAATTCATACATTTGAAAACACTGTAATGGTTGTTTTAAGCACCCCTCAGTGTCTTTAGTTTTTGATTCATCTTGTAAGAACAAAGGAGCCAAAATGTTTCTTAATGTGTAAAATTGTAGGCATCTTGGTGCCCCCAGTCTATTTAGAGGCCCGTGCGGCCGTCGCCTCGAGCCCTCCCGCACTTCCGTGATTCCTCCATTGCCCACCTCCCACCGTCCCTGATTGGCTCATCCAGCCCACAACACCGGCCCTGATTGGCGCTTCCCTCCTCACAGCTGGGCCTATCGATCCGAGGGGCTTGCGCCTCCCCCACTTTCCTCCAGCAAGCCTGGTGAGTGTTTGTGACCTCGTGGGACCCTCTGGGCCTCCTATTTCATCTAGATTGTAGGCATCTTGCTTGGTGCCCCAGTCTATTTAGAGGCCCTTGCGGCCGCCGCCTCGAGCCCTCCCGCACTTCCGTGATTCCTCCATTGCCCGCCTCCCACCATCCCTGATTGGCTCATCCATCCCACAACACCGGCCCTGATTGGCGCTTCCCTCCTCACAGCTGGGCCTATCGACCTGAGGGGCTCGCGCTTCCCCCACTTTCCTCCGGCAAAGCCTGGTGAGTGTTGGTGACCTTGTGGGACCCTCTGGGCCTCCTATTTCATCTAAATTGTAGGCATCTTGGTGCCCCCAGTCTATTTAGAGGCCCGTGAGGCCATCGCCTCGAGCCCTCCCGCACTTCCGTGATTCCTCCATTGCCCACCTCCCTCCGTCCCTGATTGGCTCATCCAGCCCACAACACCGGCCCTGATTGGCGCTTCCCTCCTCACAGTTGGGCCTATCAACCCGAGGGGCTTGCGCTTCGCCCACTTTCCTCCGGCAAGCCTGGTGAGTGTTTGTGACCTCGTGGGACCCTCTGGGCCTCCTATTTCATCTAAATTGTAGGCATCTTGGTGCCCCCACTCTCTTTAGAGGCCCGTGCGGCCGCCGCCTTGAGCCCTCCCGCACTTCCGTGATTCCTCCATTGCCCGCCTCCCACCATCCCTGATTGGCTCATCCATCCCACAACACCGGCCCTGATTGGCGCTTCCCTCCTTACAGCTGGGCCTATCGACCCAAGGGGCTCGTGCTTCCCCCACTTTCCTCCGGCAAAGCCTGGTGAGTGTTTGTGACCTCGTGGGACCCTCTGGACCTCCTATTTCTTCTAAATTGTAGGCATCTTGGTGTCCCCAGTCTATTTAGAGGCCCGTGCAGCTGCCGCCTCGAGCCCTCCCACACTTCCGTGATTCCTCCATTGCCCACCTCCCACCGTCCCTGATTGGCTCATCCAGCCCACAACACTGGCCCTGATTGGCGCTTCCTTCCTCACAGCTGGGCCTATCGACCCGAGGGGCTCGCGCTTAGCCCACTTTCCTCCGGCAAAGCCTGGTGAGTGTTTGTGACCTCGTGGGCCCCACTGGGCCTCCTATTTCATCTAAATTGTAGGCATCTTGGTGCCCCCAGTCTATTTAGAGGCCCGTAAGGCCATAGCCTCGAGCCCTCCCGCACTTCCGTGATTCCTCCATTGCCCACCTCCCACCGTCCCTGATTGGCTCATCCAGCCCACAACACCGGCCCTGATTGGCGCTTCCCTCCTCAAAGCTGGGCCTATCGACCCGAGGGGCTCGCGCTTCCCCCACTTTCCTCTGGCAAAGCCTGGTGAGTGTTTGTGACCTCGTGGGACCCTCTGGGCCTCCAAATGTCGGGCTTGGCATCTCCATAGGAGCACGGTGAGTGTTGCCCCTTGTCTGCTGCCCTCTTGAATATAACTTGCAGGCCCCGAGGCCCTTTCCAAGCCCCACTCTGGCCCTCTTCCTGCTTTCCCTTCCCTCCTGCCTCCCATCCCGCCCCCCCTGCTCCCATTGGTCCTCTCAGCCTTCATCACCGGTCCTTCCAGGGCAGCCCTCTGCCCGTGCAGTCCCCACGGCTAAAGGCCCGAGGCAAAGGGCGGCTCCAACAGAGGCGGCACCAGTAGTGTCTGCAGGTGTCCACAGGGGAAGCCAATGAAGCCAGGAGTCAGCAGACACCAACAAAAACTGTGAGTGTGGCATGGGTGGGGTGTAGAGCAATTACTCTATTCCACAAAACCCCTGCCACTCTACCTTGCCTTTCCATAGCATAGACTGCCATAGACTTACATAATGCATACTTAGAAAGACTTGTGACCACTGCAAATGGACTGTAAACGTTGCCCTGCAATACATACCAACTTACCTACCAATGTCTGCTAGTACCACACCTGGACGGAACTGTGTAGATTAGCCTGCATCGCATCTAGATGGGATCAAGATTGTTAGCATGCACCACACTTACAGAGAATTCTTAACATGTGCACACATAGATGGAATACTCAACCTAGCCTGCGTCGCACCCAGATAGAACTGTGAATGTTAGCATGTGCCACACTTAGAGTTGCGAACACCAGCCTGCGCCATATCTAGACAGGATTGTGAATGTTAGCATGTGCCACACTTAAAGTTGAGAACATTAGCCTGCGCCGTATCTGGACAGGACTGAGAATGTTAATATATACCACGCATAGAATTGAGAACACTAGCCTGTGCCGAATCTAGACAGGATTGTGAATGTTAACATATGCCACACTTAGAGTTAAGAACACCAGCCTGCGCCGTATCTAGACAGGATTGTGAACGTTAGCATTTGCCACACTTAAAGTTGAGAACATTAGCCTGTGCTGTATCTGGACAGGATTGTGAATGTTAGCAAGTGCCACACCTAGACGGAATTACGAAGATTGCCAAGCACTACACTTAAAAGGAATTGAGAATGTTGGCATGTCACGCACTTGGATAGAATTATGAACATTGGCCTGTGCGGTATCTGGATGGTATTGTTAGGGTTGGTGAGTGCCACACTCAGACTGAATTGTGTAGGGCAGCAAGTGCCACACTTAGAACTGTGAATGCTTGCATGTTAAATTTCACATAACCCACTAACCAATATAAACTCTAACTCTCTGCATACTTAAAAAAAACTCACACAACCATCTCTCGCACAACCAGCTGCACGCACTTCACCACACTGCAACAACATATAAGACGCACCAACAGCACACGCAGACTGACACTGATCCAATACTCACACCAAAGCTCAGCACCCGGTGTCTACCGAGTTGAAGCTGCCAACAGTACACCACTCCTCCCACTATCCTACGCCCTCTTCACCTTACTAACCCATCCCACCTTCTCATTTACAGATCCTCCAGAGCGCCTGGGGACCAATTCCGTTGGTGACGGTGCGCTATATAAGTACCATTAACATAATATAACATAACATAACATGTGACCCTGAAGTTTATCATTAGAAACAGGGACGCTAAAGTATTCGAAATGGCACACCTGAAGAGTGTATCTTAAAATCTGCATATACTGACGTTGTCCCCTATTGCCCATTATGGACATGCCACCAGTGTCTGGCTTTGGTTTTGCACCCTTCTGAAATCTTTCCTTTTCTATGGTAAAATGTTCCTGCTACTCTCTCTCTGCCACCTACATTCTGTACCACTTGTTTGGTCTCTTCACTTCATGACACTTTATGTACTCCCTTTTTCTGTCTCCACTTGTGTTCTTTAAGCCTTGTCTCTACTTCCCCTTTCCTGGATATTTCCTGCCTTGTTACTCCCTCTTCTCCACTCTAATACTTTCTTACCCATTTTTCTCTCTTCTGCCCCTACAGGGCTACCTTTGCAGTGCCTCCTCCTGTACACTCTAGCAAGCCCCCCTCGCAGCCGATGCAGTACTCTCCTGCTTGCACTGCACGGTATTCCTGCTCTCCCCACCTAAGCTCTTCGTTCGTGTATGCTCCACTCTCCTACTCGCCCCACCTCCACTGTTCTCTACTACTTGCCCCTCTCTCCTGCTGTGTCTCTTTCTTGGCCTCTGCCTGCCACCTCTGACTCCCTCCCAACACTTACCGCCCTCATAAGCTGACATGGAAAGGACCATTTATCTAGCCCCATACCTCTCCCTTGCATCCACAAATGATGAACCAGAATCAGATGTGGTGCGTGTTCGATTACATCCTGAAATTGATTCAAACAATTCAAATGTAAGCTCTCATCTGCACCTTGTTGCACTGCAATCGGTGCCACAGTTACATGGGATGCACCATCAACAAGGGCACCTGTCTTCTTGCCCTTAATAGGACACTGGGAACTGCTGCAGCACACTGAACTGTCCACACACTTGTGACTGCTTGTGCATTTCCGGTTAGACTCTGTGGGCACTTCCTGATGCCTCATTGTGACAGAATGGCCATCCGGTGAAGCGAGATAACCCAAGCTTTTTTGATGTTTATTATTATAAAATGATGCGAGTAGTTATGTTTCTGAAAGATAGGTCTGGTAATAAAATCCTAATTTCATAAAGGCGCAATGACAAGTGCAGTCATGCACCATTGCTGACACAGCGTTTCGGTTCCCTCAGGACTAGCACTGAAGTGGCACAGGGCAGGCTGAAGGTTCACGTGTTTTCATGACAGCTGTTAGAACACAAGTTCCTGCAGGCAGGGGTGTCTTTTCAACTGTCGCCACCTCTGATCTTAATTATAATGCTGATGTAACCTAGTCAGCCTGGTAGCACGTACATCCGTACATATAAACCATTCCTAGTTGTAGCATGTTGGCTGCCATGCGATATAGAAGGCTTTGGTGCGGGTGCACCCGCCCTTGGAGGCCAATCAGAAGGACTTGTGTGCCATCGACCAGCTGAGAGAGGAAGTATTGGAGGTGATACAGAAGGCAGGGGGGGAGGCAGCAGGGAAAACCAAGAGTCATAGGGCCTCATTCCGACTTTGGAGGTAACCACGCCGCTATTTGCGGCATGGCTGCCTCCAAAATCGTTCCGAATCCGCCCTGGTGAATGGAGTAATTACAGGTCCATTCCAAGGTTGGAGGGACCGGTAATTCCCCATTCAGCAGGGCCCTTCCCCATTCTCATTTGAGCCCCCATAGGGCTCAATGGGAAGGGGGAAGGCGCTAATAACGGTACCGGAAATTACGGTACCGTTATTAGCACTAAAGTCCCTTTGCGGGTCCCGTCCTTAACGCCTGCTAAAAGCAGGAGCTAAGGAAGGACCCGCAAAGGGAACTCGTAGTAAGGCGGTAAGTGTTTAACGGCACCGGTCTCGTTACCGGTGACCGTTAACCCTTACCGCCCTACTCGAAATGAGACCCCATACTGTATTTATCAGATAAAATTAGCATTAATCATTTTTATTGCTATTGTTATTATTAATGCTTTTTATGTAGCACACCACACTGGAGCCCTTTAGCTTCTAAGCAATGGGCTGGTGATCGAATTTCATAGGATTGTCCTGGTGCCAAGGCGAGCATGTAGCCAGCAAGCTATCCTGCTGGATAGCTCAAGGGCAACTTGAGGGACTGCATCATACACTTTGCTAATTTCCACCTATTTAGTGACTCAGATTTTACCCCATGTCAACAGGATGATGATTTTAGTGCATGAAAAGATAATAGATCCAGCAGCACCCTGGCACCCATTAAGAAGTTGATAGAAGAATTGAAAAGCTTTAGACACCTGGGGCCTCATTATAAGACTGGCGCTCATTCCGGGAGCGCCGATTATGAGCTTCCCATCGCAGGACCCGGATCGCACGCCTGGTAAAACCAGGTGTGTTTTCTGGGTCCCGCGAGGGGAAGAGGGAGGCAATAATGGGCCAGATGTAATCTGCCCGTTATTACCTCCCTCCCCATTCCCATTGAGCCCTTTGGGGGCTCAAATGGGAATGGGGATGGGCTCCTGCAAGTAGGAATTACCGGGTCCTCCTATGTCGGAGTAACCCAGTAAGTTCCCATTGCAGGAACCCGGTAATAGAGCCTGGAACGGAGGCAGCCATGGAGCTAATAGCTCCATGGCTACCTCCATTCTCGTAATGAGGCCCTATGTGCAGCTTTTGTCATACTTACTTTCATGGTTGTATGGTATGGTAGTATCTAGAAACATGGCAAAATACCTCCAAATCATGTTGGAGAGAAATATTGTCGAAAATTGTGTTTAAGAGCAGACATTTTCTAGTACGGCACTCAGTTGTAACAATGTGTGTCATTTTATATTTACTATGGGGTTTGCATTTTCTTCACATAACATTTTTAAAGTTTTAGGGCCTCATTACAAGTGAGGCGGTAAGGGGTTAACGGTGCAGGTAAAGGTGCCAGCGCCATTAACCCTGTACCGCCTTATTACGAGGTTCCCTCGCGGGACCCGCTCTGGACGTCTGGTCCGACCAGACGTCCTTTGCGGATCCTTCGAGGGGACGAGCATGCTAACAACGGGCCCGTCATTAACGGGCCCGTTGTTAGCATGCTCCCATTCCCATTGAGCCCTATGGAGGCACAAATGGGAATGGGGATGGTCCGAGTCCGGGTTCCCTGAATGGGGAAATACTGGGCCCTCCAAAGTCGGAATGGCCCGCTATTTCCCCATTCAGGGACCACGGACCCGGACCCGAGTTTGGAGGCAGCCATGCCCTTGTTAAGTTAATAATGGCATTGTATATACCACTTGACTCTGGATTTCTGTATGTAAATATCCTGAAACTTGTACTATCTTGAAATCTGCATTTTTTGACTATCTGGATTCGTACTGTAAATATTGCTAAAATATGTAATGCATCCACTGTGTGTAACTAAGCTTAAGTATTCTTGTTACTGCTGCGCCCGGCTACCCCAGGGTTTTGAGCGCATTATCAAATAATAAACTAAACTAAACTAAACTAATATTCTCTAATAAAAACATACAAAACACACAAAAGAGAGCATTGTGCCATAACTCTGCGTCCATGAATGTTTGCAAATATTCTTTGCAAGATAATGGCCTTCTGGTTGTCTCCTGTAAAATAGAAATTGTCATTCAAAATTAAATCAGAATATACATCACTTTCCAAGAATTCTACATTAAAAATAAGCATAAGACCTTCTCAGATAGCACGGGGCATGGAGAATCAAACTGATATTGATAGAAAGATAGAATTGATCAATTGTCTACATATAGACTGATAAACAGCAAAAATATTATGTCATTAGCAAAACACATACTTGACCTCTAAGAGGTTTCAGGTAAACTAGTAGAAGTCACTTATTGGCCCCATTGACAACAAAAATATGTCAATAGACTGATTGAAAGAAATGACAACAGTATAGACAACACAAAGACATTACAAAAAACAATTCTCACTATGCAAAACATATAGGCTTACCGGGAGGTGGAGGGAGGTGTCAATCAAAGTGTCTGTCATTTCATCCACAGTACTTGAGTGCACTTCCATTTGCTCCATCTAGATTATAAAAATGGCCAAGAGAAAACAATCAAAAGGATTCAATATCATACTTTGAAGGATTATCGAGCATCTCTAATAGGGATGCTGACATCTGTCATAACAGATGGGGTAAATCCAACTCAAGGATCAGAAAAGATGCATAGAACATACTGTTTAAAATAATGATTATTACATAACGTTTGGATGTATCACATGTATTCTTCATGAAATATAAAAGGAATTTAGGGAGAGTAGTATTGGAAACATATTGTAGAGTATTATAGTAATGGTGAAATTATAACACATACACAAGGTTATTCTACTTTGTACTCACCTGTGTAGTGACAAGGAATGAAGAGACTGACCAAGCGGTGCCACAGTGGTTGCTATAGACTTTTATTAAATGAAAAACCCAACCTATCTATCCCTAACGCTAAAGGTATTTCCCTACCTAAACTAAAGAAACTTGGGTGCTCATCAAAAAGTCTGTGGGAGTCAAAACAAAAGGCACTTTCCGGTCACAATTTCCCCTACACTATACCTGTCACTACACCAAAACTCCATAAAGTCCGACCACTGTTTGTAGTCCAGGAGAATGACTCCTTTCTCCTGAATGAAAAGCATCCATACACCTTTCGGGTTGTTTAAAGCAAAAATTCAATACAAAAATTGGGTTTTCTGTAACCCATCAGAAAATCAAAAAAGTTACATAAAGTTCTTTTGGGGCAACGAGAATTCCTCTCTTCTCCCAACTAGATCCCCAATGTCCTGCACAGTTCTTAACACTGTTTGTAGTTCCCTTATAGCGGGTATCACAATCTCTGGGTTTTGCACCTTTCTTGCTCCGCCCCCACTGGGACGATGAAACTGTTCCCGGAGTCCCTCTTGAATTTCCAGTAGTAGTACAAAATGGTTTACAGTTTTCTCTATTTCTTTAGGGTTTACAGTCTCAAAGGATTCTTGCTTCTCTGTTTTGTTTCATGCAAAAAGAAAATGACAAAAAAACCACATCTTTTCTTCTTCTCTTGGGCAGGGGCGTTGCTAGGGGGGGCTAAGGGGGCTATAGCCCCTGATCTTTTGGTTGTAGCCCCGGATAGAATCTCAGGAGCTACAGCCAAAAGACTAGGTATACCCAGTCCCAACAGTTCCGACATCAGCTTAGCCCCGGGTCATTTCCAGACCTAGCAACTCCCCTGCTCTTGGGGAAGGCAAAGTTAATGTCATAAACAGTTAATGTCATAAACTAAAAAGACGAGACTTTTGGCAGGATCGGGTGTTGACCAATCAGAGTGGGTAACAGACTGATGACAGAGGATGATTGGGGTTTGGCACGATAGACAAGCCCTAAATGATTTTGAGTGTGGCCAGGAGGACCTCTTCGTCTCGATCAACGTTTGCCCTCCTGAGAACTCTGCCCTCGCCAGTGATGCTCCCGAAGACCCATTGACAGGTTTCGGTTTCTTCAGACTGCACTCAGCTCAGGCTTCTCGAGCCTGCTTTTGCGTGTTCTCTCAGCTTCTATCTTCCTCTGATTCTCGGTTTTCCTCTCTGATACTCTCTTCTGCACTCTTCCTGGTACACTTCCACCTTTGTTTGTTTCAGACACATTGATATAGTAGGGCCCACCCTGGTGTAACTTCCAATGCATTGACTACAGCTGTTCCGGTACTTTTCCCGGTCGCTTGTAGCGTTCTCAAAAGTTTCTTCATCTTAGTACCAAAACATCAGTATGGTTCACAATACAAAAGATTTTGGACCTGAATTTAGACCCATAGGTTTCCGGTATTATCATCAGCCGGGTTTGGGTTTAAAGGGGCTGTGCCTCCTAAGTCTCTCTCAATAAGATCCTCTCGCATGAAACTACACCCTGTGGGGACTATTGGTTAGCAGTCTCACCTCCTTAGCCTCATCGAGAGGTGTTCTCCCCTGGGGAGAGGTGACGCCATCTGAAGGATCGTCACACCTGTCTGTGTGTATGCCGGAAGACAGTGGAAGCAACAATTGGCACACAACTCAGAGAAAAAAATAGATTGTGGAAGCAATTGACCCACAGAGACATCATTGGCCCAGCTATCAATTTGTAATCTGGAAACCCACAGTTGAGCAACCATTATCGTATCAACTACAAGTCTTTAGGGGAAATGTGCAGCACTTTACCTCGCATGACTGAAATTGGGAAATCTGGAAAACATACAGGAAGGCATCTTATTAGACAAGTGACGTTTTGAAAAAAGTGTTGAAACAAAATGTAATGCTTGATAAAAGTAAATGATTGAGCAAACAATTGATTAGAAAGTTGAATCTGAATCTTGAAAATAATCTGCTTGGTACACACCTAAAACAACATTAAACTTTGAGGTATGAAAACATTTGAGATTTTGAGATACCTTAGAGTTGCAATATGAACACAATGTGAACAAAGACTTGAAATACCTGTTTGCAGATGATGAAAGCAGTGAATCGGACCTGAAGACAAAGCCCCGCAGGAGGATATTTACTGTAGCCCAAAGCACAGAAGTGGTCTTCTTTTGGATTATAAGTCAGCTGTATACACTAGGATATGGGCGTGTATGTGAAATAGGGGCTAACACAGAAAGTACTGTCCCTTGAATTGGTTGGATAGTGTTTGTTGGGTGCTAGAAATACATTGAGGTGTTAGTGCAATATGTTTTGTTAAGCAGGGGTGCAGGGGTGATGTCACAATGATGCAAGGAGAAATTTCTCCAGCAACAAGCAAGAAAGAAAGATTACATACATTTATTTTCAGGGGCAGCCTTCAAAGTACTGGCTGTAGACATTTGGCCAATTGCTCTAGATTCCTTTGTTTTGTACATTGTCTGTGGAAGTAGGGCCTCTGTCGCATTTGAATTGGGGGAGAGTGTCAAATGAATGTGAGGAGCAATGTTTCCGGTGGCCGGCAGAACCTATTACATATGTTTATTCCCAGGGACAGCCTTCGAAGTACTAGATATTGACACTGTGTCTCCATTGGCCATTTGGCCAATGGCATATGAAGCTAGATCACTTTGTGCTGTACATTGTCTGCTGAAGAAGGGACTTTGTCGTATCCTCCATGGCCAGTGACCCACACTCATTGTCAGATGTTCACTTAAGTGAGCCTTGCATTTGGTTTGGGGGAGGGTGTCAAAATTGGAGTTAGGAGTAATCTCACCGACGGCCAGTGGGGCTGATGACATATGTGTAGTTGCAGGGACAACCTTCAAATTACTAGATGTAGACACCGGGCCTCATTTTAAGTTTGCCGGTCCGGAAACAAGGGTGCCGGTAAGCTCAGAGGCACCCTTGTTTCCGGACCGGTAAACTATGAGTCTGTCTGCTGGGGCCGCTGCACCTGACAGGTCTGACCCTGAATCCCGAATACCTGTGTGTCTTGATGTTCTGTGATCCAGGTTACCCTCTGCTCCAGCGCTCCATGGTCCTGATGCGGTATGGTCTGGAAGCCCACCCCTGACCCCTGGTCTGAGGATGGAGACTCAGCCAGAAGCCGGGAGTCTTCTCCCAGCACCCCAGAAAGGACCACCCATGATATTAATGTGGTGCCAGATCAGTGCAAGCACTGGCGTGAGTGCCCCAGTAAGTACAGAATAAGGAAGCAGGAAGAGGCCAGAAAGAAGAAGCAATGAGCAGAGCCAGAGAGAGGAGCCAAGAGGCGAAACAGGCAGGCTGGCAAACAGGAAGACAAAGGGCAAGATCCAGATAACAAGAGAACAGGGAACGGATTGTCAGTAATCCACAAGCAGGAAAGTTGGGACGCGTGGTTTGCAGTATCTACTTTCCTAATATTGCTTTTGACTCAAAACGATGCTCTGCAGCTCCCCCCAGGCTGTCATGGCAACTGCAGCAAGTAGCATGAATGGGGCATGCGTGTAAACCAGCTACTGGTAAAGTGCGCAAGATGGCAGCACCCATAAAATGAAGCCAGGGAGGAGACGCGGTTGCCATAGGCCTCATGGGAGATGGTCCAGTATGCGCCAAGGAACTCTCCAAGTTAGGTGAGTACGACACTGTAAGGGGGGGTGGTGCCGTGACATGCCGCCCACCCCAAATACCAGGTGAAGCACCGGGTTTCCAAAGGCAATGCAGGAAGAAGTGACAAATCAACCAAGGGGCGTGGACACCAGAGGCAGGTCCACATGAGTTGTCACAAGCAGTGTATCCCTCCAGGAAATCAGGAAATATAAGCGACCACATTGAATGCAGGAATCACAAATGTCTGCATATTCCAGAGAACCAGCCAACAAAACTGGAGCAGGGTGAGGACAAGGCCGCTGAAAGTGATCCGGATGAACAGCGATACATGAAAGACAGTGTGAATCTTTCAAGAGGTAGGTAATGCAAGAAGAATGGCAACGAGCAGAGATCCTACATGTAATCCGAAACGGACCAACAAAACAGGAAGCCAGTTTCCGTGGAATGTTCCGCAAAGGCAGGTTCTTTGTCAAAAGCCAAACCAAGTCCCCTGGCACATAGGCAGGTTCCACCGAATGTCATTTATCAGAGGCTGTTTTGTATGCAGCTTTCGTGGAAGCCAGATACCCCGACACCGTCCGATGAACGTCTTGCAATTGAAGAAAGAAGTTGTTACTGGACACCACTGGGAAGGGAGTCATCGGAAAAGTAGGCAAGACCTCAGGATGAAATCCCATACAGCAGAAATAGGGGCTAACCCCAGTCGCAGTGGGACAGTGTTGTTATAGGCCAACTCAGCCATTGAAAGAAAAGTACTCCAATTGGTCCGCATACCACATGTGTAGCATGATAGGTACTGTTCCATGGTCTTGTTAGTGCATCCCATCTGACCGTTGGTTTGGGGGTGATAGCCAGAACTGAAGGCCGTAATGATCCCAATGAGTTTGCACAGGGAAGTCCAGAAATGCGACATCAAATTGAGAACCGCGGTCGGAAATGATCTTCTTGGGAAGCCCATGCAAACGAAAAACGTGCTGAAAGAAGACTGCAGCCATGAGTCAGATTCAGATTCAACATAACCAAGAACCCAGACCCTGTATCCACCCCTCCCATGGCTCTTGCTGCATTATCTAGAAACACACATAGCCTGACAGCTAATAAAATCCTCCCCTTGCTCCACCCTATTGCCACGTACCTTAACACTCAAACAAATGACCCATCAGACATGGTGGAACTATACAACTGAACTCTCGTAGCTCTGAGAAAATAGCGCCCCTATCATTGCGCAAAGCCAAACCAATAGCCCATCTTAATTCATGGTACACACCAAACTTGAAATCCTTACGCAACACTAAAAAAATTGCAGAATCCTGCTGGAAAAAATTCCCTTCAGAGAGGAACAAAGCCGCCTCAAAAAACTACAAACAAGCAATCGTTCAGACCAAAAGTGCCACATTTAATAAAAGAATCTCGAATGCCAAATCAGAGTCCAAGGACCTCTTTGCCATCTTGAGAAAACTTGAGTCCCCAACGATACCACCTGAAATCTGCATCAACGATGAGAGCTGGTGCTCTGGCATCCAAAAAGTGCTACTAGACAAAATAGCCCTTCTTCAAACTAAAAACGAAACAGAAAAACACTCTGAAGCCTGCACTATTGCAAATTAAGCCTAGCCCCGTTGCCCCCTAAACAGACGCACCTTTTGAATTCGTACCAGTCTCTAATTCTGAAACTGCCAAAATCATAGCTGGTCTCAAACCCTCCAGATGTCAGGGAGACATCTGTCCAGCCTCACTCATTAAAGACTGCATGACTAAACTGACACGCTACATCACCAAGTTAATTAATGCCTCCTTCGAAAGCGGCATAGTCCCTACCAACCTCAAAGATGCCTGCGTCCTCCCACTCCTAAAGAAATCCACACTAAACCCTAACATGCTGACTAACTACTGACCAATAATGACAGTACCATTCCTACTCAAAATTCTGGACAGAGCAGCCTATCTCCAGATTCAAAACCATTTGAAAATGAATAATCTACTTGGCACCCGGCAATCCGGCTTGCGACCTAGGCATGGTACTGAGACAGCACTGCTAGATCTTAAAACACAAATGATTAAGGTGAAAGATAATGGTAACCTAGCTCTCCTCCTCTAGCTAGACTTATCAGCTGTGTTCGACTTGGTAGACCATAATATACTTTGTAACCACCTAGCCTCAGCTGCCCAATTCTCACCTAAAGCTATCAAATGGACACAGTCCTTACTCTCAGATAAAACCATGAGAGTCTTCACTCCTACCTCGGCTGCAGTGCCAGCCCCGGTCACCTGCGGGGTACCTCAAGGCTCCTGTGTATCTCCTACACTTTACAAAATCTTTACTAAGCCTTTATTTGACAAGCTTGATGATTTGGGTGTCACCTACACTAACTACGCTGATGACACCCAAATCCTCATACCCATCTCTGGCTCCTATGACACTGACACCAACTCACTCAATACCATCTACCAAACCATCCAAGCTTGGATGGCACAAAACAGGTTGTGCCTGAATGATGAGAAAACTGAACTTCTCCTCATTGGCTCCCAACCCCGTCTCAACAAACTCTCCAGATCATTCGAATCCTTTGACATCGATGGTAACCTCATCAAAGTCTCCACCCTTACCCTGATGCAACAAGTTAACGCCATGACCTCGGCTGCAGCTTACACATCCAAGATTCTCAATGCCTGCAGGCCCTTCCTTTCACCTGACAGCTGCATCACCCTTGAGAGAGCACTCATCTTTTCATGACTGTATTACTGCAATGTCCATTACGCGGGCACCAAGCCCCAGAATATAAAAAGATTGTAGTTATCCAAAACAACACCTTGAGAGCAGCTCTAAACATTCCGAAAACGACCCACATCTCAGCGATCACACGGAAAAAACAAATTGGTTACCCATACTGGAGAGAATCCACTTCAAAACACTAAATGTATCACACAAATGCATACACAAGCGAGCCCCTCAATACCTCATTGGCAAAATCACGCCCAAACATTCCATCAGACCTACCCGCTCAGCCTATGAGCACTGTTTCATCACCCCACAATTCAAGCTGCAGAATGTAGGTGGCAGCAGCTTCCATGTGGTAGCAGTCAAACTATGGAACAACTTACCAGTAGTTCTAAGGTCAGAAACCTCTTACTGGACCTTCTGAAAAACACCTTAACACATGGCTATTCACACAGGAGTTACAAAAATAACTGCACAAATCTACTCCCCAACTAAGCCACAATATACCAAGCACCACCTTACCCAAGTAACTAAAGAACTACTGCATTGTCATCCTTCATTTGAAACCCTGTAACCTATTAAGCTTATTTAACCATACAACGCATGTATCTCATGTCACCTGTGTTACCATGTAACCCTTATGATTGGCGTATCTATGTAACCTTACAACCAATGTATCCTATGTCACATGTGTAACCATGTAACCTTTGCAACCTGTGTAGCTATGTAACCTTTTATGCCGACATGGAACCTGTAGCACCACCTTTTATTCACTGTCAAGAACAGCGCCTACATGCTGTAGGATGGTGCGCTACATAAATTGCAAAAATAAAATAAATAAATACTACTGTGGGAAGTCCTGGCTATGGCACAAAGTGGCCCATTTTAGAGTAGCAGTCAACCACGACAAAAACGCAAGTGTACCCAGACGTCAAAGGCAGGTGAACGATGAAGTCCACCAAAACAGTATGCCAAGGTCGAGGAGGGACCTCCAAGGGTTGCATACGTCCTATGGGCCATTTGTGGTTGGATTTCACCTGGGCACAGATGGAACAAGACTGCACGTATTCTTTAACCTGATGCCGTAAGTCTGGCCACCAGAATTAGCGTTGGATCAATTCCACAGTAGCTCTCACACCTCTGTGTCCGGGTGCCTTAGAGTCATGCATCTGGGACTTTACGAGTTGCTACAATTCGTGTGCCGGAATGTACAGGCGTTCATTGTGAAAGAACAGACCATCTCTCATGCAGGCATCAATGGAAAGCAGTAAATCGCGGATCCGTGGATCATGAGCGGTGGCTGTTCGGACTCTGTCCAACAAAGGCTGTACAGCAGCAAGAAAATGCTTCACAGGTTTCAGCACAAATCCTGGGACCTTTTTTTCTTTGACATCAATCAAAGAATGGGACAGAGTATCAGCCTTTTTATTCTGTGTCCCAGGAATATAAGTAACAAAAATGTCATACTGCAGGAAGAAGAATGCCCATCGTGCCTGTCTACTGTTCTTAGACTGCTAAGCGAATTTATACTGAGTTCGGTGGTCAGTTCTGACTTCCACTTTGTGGAGACTCCCTAGTCTCCATTCTTCAAAGGCGGTTTTGATGGCAAGTAGCTCGTTCTCAATTACGGAGTAATTATGTTCGCTGGCTGACAGTTTTTTCGATAGATAGGCTACAGGCATCTCCATATGGATTGACCTGGAGCAGTACGTTTCCCAAGCTTGGTCAGATGCATCAGCTTCCACGATGAACAGCAATTAATTGTCATGGTGCTGTAAGATGGTAAACTGCCTGCAAGTACAGAAAAGCCTGAGTAGCCTTCTCATTCCACTGAAAGGACCGTTTGGCAGACAGGAGACATGTCAAGTCTTTCGACAACCTGGCAAAATTGGCAATAAAGCACCGGTAGTAGTTGACGAAACCCAGGAAACGCTGCAGATACTTGAGGTCATGTGGCATGTTCCAGTTCAGAACGGTTTAGACCTTCCTGGGATCTATATGTATTCCTTCGGGACTAATCACGTACCCCAGGAACTCCATTTGTGTCATACAGAACTGGCTTTTTACAGATTGGCATACAGCTGGTTCTCTTGTAGACGACGAAGCACCTCTTGGACATGGGTGATGTGGGTAGCCAGATCAGTAGAGAAGGTAAGAATATAGTCCAAGTACACCCATTCTAGTGGCCGTACTGAAGTGTGACAGGACATGGAGCAACAACGCGAAATGCAGAAATTGGAGGAGAAGGTCAACACTCTGGCAGCCCAATCGATAGCCAGATTATAAAATGACGTCAAAAGAAAGCCATTCACTGTGTTGTCTGATGGAGTCCTTCATCGGTATAGTGTGAAATTCAATAGGCCCAGAAGACAATGGTGTACCATCAATACTTTGGCCTTGGCACGACAGGGTTTGGTTCTTCTGGGTATGTTGTTACGGTGTACAAATAATGCATTGATGTAGTTTCCTGAAGCCCCACAATCCAGTAGGACTGGAACAACAAATGGTTTCCCTGAACCAGTACCCCAGGATAGACGAATTTCCATCACAAATTACGGAGGAGGTAACATCACACTGTTGGAAGCTTTGAGAGAAAGTTCATATGGCAAGACCGGGCCCACCGTCTGCTCCCCTTCCAAGGGCAGACATGTTAGTTTTCCTTCGGGTGAACCGGGCGGGCTGGGCCGGTATCCAAGAAGTGGCCAGAAGCCCTGCAATACAAGCATAACCGATTGAGTCTCTGCCATCGACGTTCAGCCTTGGATAGGGGTCCATTGGAGGGAGCCAATCTGCGTTGGTTCCCCGGTGTTCTCTCCCGAGGAGGTAGAGAGGTCCGGGGTGGAAGAAGGCAAAGCCATTCGGGAGGAAGTATTCTTGCTCCTTCTACATTCTGACCTACGTTCAGTCAGTTGATTATCAATTTGGATTACCTTATCAAGAAGGCCCTGCAAGGTTGTCTCTTCCGGTGTGTGTACCAGCTCATCTTTATATTCATCTCGGTGTCCCTTCCGGAACAGCGTTAGTTGAGTTATCTCTGGCCACTGAGAGTCTACAGTTAGTTGCTTGAATCGACCGATATAAGCAATCAGATCTTGTGTACCCTTTCTCAATTCCAGCAATTGATTCTGCGCCGTGGCTGCTTGATTTGGGATCTTGAACACATCCAGAAATGCTTTTTCGAATCCTACAAAGTCATCTAATAGCAGACTGTTGGAATAAACATACAGCACGGCCCAAGCCAATGCGTTACCCATCAAATGACTAATGATGGACCCAATGTTTGCCTTGTCGGTGGAGAAATGAGATGAACGGAGCATGAACTGGATGGTACAGTGGTTGCAAAATTCAGTCAATTTTCTCGGATCACCATCAAATTTCATCACACTAGCGTGTCCGACCACCGATTCGGAAAGTGTTGCAGCAGTGGATGTGGATGTGGTAAGTGCTTCCCTGAGTTGAGCATTTTTTGTGCACAAGGTTGCGATTTCAGTGCGCACAGCCTGTAATTCATTCCGGAGTTCCTGCAGTGCCTCCATGTCTGGCTCTTCATTTTCAGCAAGGCATCGCAATCTGTATAAGTGCGCCCCTCGGGAACCCCGAATACCTGTGTGTCTTGATCTTCTGTGACTCAGGTTACCCTTGGCTCCAGCGCTCCACGGTCCTGATGCGGTATGGTCCGGAAGCCCACCTCCCATCCATGGTCTGAGGATGGAGACTCAGCCAGAAGCTGGGAGTCCTCTCCCAACACCACAGGAAGGACCACCCATGATGTGAATGTGGTGCCAGAACAGTGCAAGCACTGGCATGGGTGTCCAGTAAGTACAGAGCAAGGAAGCAGAAAGAGGCCAGAAAGAAGAAGCAAGGAGCAGAGCCAGAGGGAGGAGTCAAGAGGAGAAACAAGCAGGCTGGGAAACAAGAAGACAGAGGGCAATATCCAGATAACAAGTGAACAAGGAACGGAGCGTTGGTAATCCACAAGTTGGGAAAGTTGCGATGCGTGGTTTGCAACATCTACTTTCCTAATATTGCTTTTGGCTCAAAACGAGGCTCGTCAATTTCCCCTTGGCTGCCATGGCAACCACAACAAGCAGGATGAATGGTGCATGCGTGGAAACTGGCTACTTGTCTGCCGGGTATGCATGAAGTGCGCAAGATGGCCACCATGGGCCAAGGAACTCTCCAAGTCGGGTGAGTACGGTGCTGTAAGGGGGGCACTGTGACACAGGCGCATGACTTCCCAGGCCACCGGACTTGGAATCTCCTGGTGGCAAGGGGAAGTCAAGCGCTGGTAAAAACTTTACGAGTCCGGCGGCGACCTGCTGGTAGCACCGGCAGGGTTACCGCCGGACTCGTAATGAGGCCCACTGTGTCTCCTTTGGCCATTTGGCCAATGGCATATGAAGCTACATTCCTTTGTGTTGCGCATTGTCTGCCAAAGTAGGACCTTTGTCGCATCCTCCATGACCAGTGGGCCACACCCATTTTCAGATGATCACTAAAGCGAGTCTTGCCTTTCGTTTGGGGGAGAGTGTCTGAATGATGTGAGGGGTAATATCTCTGGCAGCCTGTAGGACCGATAACATATGTTTGTTAAAAGTGAAAGCCTTCAAAGCACTAGCTGTAGACACTGCGGGTCATTTGGCCAATGGTATATGAAGCTAGATTCCTTTGTGTTGCACGTTGTCTGCAATAGTAGGGCCTTTGTGGCATCCTCCATGACCAGTGGCCTACACCCATTGTCAGATGTTCACTAAAGTGAGCCTTGCCTTGGGTTTGGGGGAGTGTGTCAAAATGATGGTGGAGTAGGAGTAATGTCTGTGGTGGGTGGAAGGACCTATGACATATGTTTATTTTCAGGGACAGCCTTCACAGTACTAGCTGAAGACAGCTGTAGACAGTGCGTCTCCGCTGGCTATTTGGCAAATGGCATATGAAGCTAGATTCCTTGTACATTCTTTGGGGAATTAGGGCCTTTGTAGCATCCTCCATGACCAGTGGCCCACACCCATTGTCAAATGTTTGGTAAAGTGAACCTTGCCTTTGGCTTGGGGCAGGATGTCAAAATGATGTAGGGAGAAATGTCTAAGGCGGCCTGCAGGGACATCCTACAGAGTGTGCAGATGTGCACACCTCTTTGTGGGGGAAATTTGGCCACTGGAATATCATATTTTTATATTTATGCTGTCAATTGATACTGCATACAGTATAAAATTGTAGTTGTTTTCAAAATGAAGTCAGGCGAGCATATTGCCCCCAGCGGACATAACTGTTCACCTAAGTTCAAAACATAGTACTTTGTATTTGATTGTGTATGTATATTTCGATGATAGAAAAAATTACAGTCTGTCTGAAGTTTGACTACTCAACAAAGAATGAACTTTAGAAGATGTTAAAAAGCAACAAGATATTCGGCCTCATTACATGTTTGGTGGTGAGGAACCAGGGGTGCCGGTAGCAACGTGTTTCAGGAGGATAGCTCAGGGGCAACAAGCTCGCCTTGGAAGCAAGACGACACAGAGCAACGCAGGTTCGATCCCTGGGCACTTAGAAACCTCTGGGTATTAAGTGCGTTATAAATAACCAATCATATCATATCATAACATACAGGCACCCTTACCCGACCGCCAAACTGCGAGTTTGCTGGTAGGGGCATGGAACTCCCGGCAGGCCTGACCTGCCAGATATTCTGCCCCCTACCAGCAATGCTTTCACTGTAGCACCAGCACTGTTAGCAATGGTGTTGGTGTTCAGGGACCCCATTCCCATTGGGTACAATGGGAGTCCACAGGAATGGGGATTTTCCATTTCCGCCACCTGCCATAATATCCCGATAGCACTGGGAAGTCAGGCGGTGGAAACATTGTTACAGGGTTGCTGGTAACCCCCTGCCTACTGGCTGGTTTTACCGGCAACCCCCCCTTGAGTGCCTGCACCCATCTACATGACAGCTTTCGCATTGACATCCCCAATATTCACATTAAAGAACACCTCCCTCCTTTTTGACATTAAAAAAACCCATTTGGAGTGATACAGCATGTAGTTGAACAAGCATTGGCAATACCAACATTTTGGGCTTTTGCGTAGGCATGGAAAAGACACTTGCCAGACACTGCTGTAATGGTATTAACTGCCCATTGATGGTAGCAGCTGCAAAATGGTGTGAGCACCTGGGCATCTAATAGCAGTGCCTGGCAAATGCTTAATACTTATGCACAAGCCAAAACTGTTGGCTTTGCCAATTTTTGTTTTTAACAGGACTTCAGTGAAGGACACGTAGTGCTTATAAATCGAGTGGCTGAAAGCAGCCCTCGTTCAGACATTTTTATTACACCGGTTGCACTTTTACTCCTACAATTAAGTCTTTCACTCTCAGAACACTGCTTTGAGAAAACACTGGCGGGCACTTCGAGTGGAAAGTTTAATGGTAAGGATTGAGTAAATTAAGCTCAAAGAGTTCACATGAGGAGGTGTTTTGGGTGGGGAGGGGCAGGAACTGGGTGGGAATGGCCATAGGGATTATGGGTGGGCAAATAACCAAACAACACCTACAAGCTTTGTGTCCTGCCTCATATGCCATTTCTCCCTATTTGTACTCGAATACAATAGTTGCAGCTTATAGCTGGGGTTAAAGCTCCACCTAATAGCCCAAACTAAGAAGGGGGTATACAGTATGACTTCCATCCCATTTGTGAGGTCATGTAATGGCATTTATGTACATGGCATGCATTTAGAGAATAAGCCTAAAAAAACATAATATCTGAACATGAGCATCTCCTAATGAGCTTTTTTGCACCTTCTTTCCTGATTATCATCACTTCCGGATATTTCAATTTCAAAATGAGTATATTTAGAAGCACGAGCCAATGGCCCTCATTAGGACCCTGGCGGAGTGGGTTTCCGCCAGCGTTATTCGCGGCGGACCCGTCCGCCCTACTACGAGTTCCCGTAGCGCCATGGAGCCTTTCTCCGCCTGGTTTTACCGGGCGGAGAAATCCATGGCGCTAAGGGACCTCGTTGTTAATTACGCCACCGTACTTTACGGTGGCGTAATTAACGCCTTCCCCACTCCCATTATACCCTATGGGGCAAGAATGGGAATGGGGAAGGGCAAAATGGGGATTGGGGATTTACCGCTCCGCCAAGGTCGGCATGGGGTGGTAAATCCGCCAACCCCCATGGCGCTATCGGCGGCTTTCCGCCGTGCTCCGCGGTGCATTTAGCACCGCGAATTCCGCCAGGGTCGTAATGAGGGCCAATGTGTCTATGGTTGGATCTTTTACAAATGTGCAATTTATGCTGCATTGTTGCTCTCAGAAAGGTGAGCATTCCACATTGTAAACAAATCAGTGGCCCATAAGAAACAGGACCTCAAATACGATAGTTGTGGTTATTCTTTGTCACGTCACATCTCCTTGTATAGATTGGTGTACAATAGAAAATAGATTTCTATGAAACAGTGTGCAAAGTGACAGGATGGAGTTTAGGCCACTAGTAAGTAGCAACATTAATTTTAAAAATGGATCAAAGCAAATGAAAAATCAAACAATTTGTATAATGGAAACATGTTTTGAATATTGGTATTGAATATTTTTACGGCAAACACATTATTAATTTAATTTAAAAAAACTGGATTTATAGAAAAGAATATGTTTGAACCATGTTGATTAGCCTGTAGTTTGACAAATCCGGTGTATAGATCTGTATTGCTGGGAAAAATCCTCTGTTATGGCTCAAACAATGCATGCATGTCTCCATCTATGGACTCTGACACCCAGTCTTCCTTAATCCACAACATATAGGATCTGTAGGTCACAAGCCTGCACCATCTTTTGAAAAAATTGCATTTGTTGAGTGAAATGGAGGTAAATGTAAAGCTTACTGTTTTTGCTTATCTTTTCCAAATGTATTCTCTGCTAAAACTGAGCATCGATAAGTACTCAACAACATGGTTCAACAAAAGAAGAAATAAGCAGGTCAAATATGAGGCCGTATAAATACTGTGTGGAAAGTGTAAAGGGGAATATATTGACCAGAGAAGACATTTTGGGGGTGGGGGGGCGGGGATTTGTTTTGGAACAAAAATGTGAACGCTCATTAAAAAAAAGTATGCAACATGGAGACAATTATTGGTTGACGGTACCAAAAAAAGTACAAATATTACATCTCAAATATAGGGAACACTTGAGACTGCCTGATATCATGCTTGTACAGTAATCTCAAATACATTTCAAGTAGTTTACTCTATAAAAGGGATACACTCAATGTACACTCATTGCTGCAAACAAGTGAACAAAGGATGCCACGAAGTTCATGCATAAGCATTCTAAGGCTTTCTAAGACCCAAACATGTAAGGCACGCTGCCCTGAAGTCAGTTTGATGAGTTATTCATCGTGGCAGAGGATCATCTTCAAATATATCGGCCATGAATGTAGAGTTTTCACCACAACGGGAATTCTTTTCAAACTTGGCATCATTTGACAACAATGGCAGCTGCAACAAGTGGAGACATCTTCTATTCTACTCGGTTCCAGATCGGATGAATCTTCTTCTCCTCTATCAGTCACATCACCCATTTCTTGCTGGCTTTGCCATGAAAACATTTCCTCATCTGTGTATTCTGGTTCATACATGAACCCCTGAACACCTGCCATGATAGTTGATGATTGAAACCAGAAAAAAAGAACTGTAGAATAAGAATAAGAGGAAAGGGGGTGTGGCTAAGTGCAGAGGCAAGATGGCTGCCTAGAGGCGTGGCTCCGTCTCATTTTATATTTAAAATGCATTAGGGTAATTTATATTTTTTCAAACTTACCTTGAATTCAGCTTATACTGCGGCGCAGACATCCCGGTAAGATTCGCTGTGCTTTCGGCACAGTCTCGACGCGTAGAACCGCTTCCTTGGAGGGGGCTGCTTTCACAGGAAAAGCACCGCGAACACGTCAGAATGCAAGCTGCCCCTCGTGTGAAGAAGTGTGGCGTCGCGCATCAAGTGACGCGCCGGCTGGGGCCTGTAATACGGGCTCCTCCACACGAACTCGCCACCTGCTGGAGATAAAAGAAAAAGTAAGAAGACAACATTATTTAACCTTTCAACTGCTGACATGAATATATTGTAAAAGAAAACAGACCACTAACTATATATAGGAGGTAATAGGAAAAAAAAAAGAGAGGAGGCTGCTAAGAAATCTTTAATTACACTAGCTGAAGGAATAATTGGAAAAGAGGAAATCAGGAAACATTACAAAGACATACGGATTTAATTAAATTACTAGGAAATATATTTTGAATTCCCCCTCTTATTTGAATATTATAACAATTGCCATATCTTCAGGGGGCAATACTTGTATACTGAACATAAAGATTGACTACAAACACCCAACATACACACCTCCACAGCTTTACAGGTGTGCTCCTCTCTTTATCATATATTGATCTGGAAAACCGCAGTAGAACCACTTTAGGATTACGCAAATTCCTACAGGATCTCTTCACTCTTTGAACCTTCCATAGTGTATGCCTTATTATTCTCTGTTTTTCCATTTTTTGGTCTCTTTATTTAAGAGTAAAACATTAAGACTAATATGGATGTAATAATTGTATACTACGAGTCATCATAAATAATATCAACAAAGAGCTACACGCCTCAACAACAAACATCCGTATACAATTGTTTAACTATGGCTACCAGTAAAACTAACCAAAAAAATGTTCCCTCAGCTAAAGACTCTACCTCCACTTCAACAAATCTTAAAAGACCTAAAAGTGACTCTGCACCTCCATTAGGTATCTCAGATCCTTCTATTGAAGCCATTCTTGCGGAAATTAGGGCACTCAAACCCTTTATAGAAACCACAAACATTAAGCTACAGCATTTAGATGAAAGGTGGTTGGGAGTCAACAACAGAGTGGAAGAAGTTGAGAAAAGAGTTGGCGAATTTGAAGACATAACCCCTAGGGTTGCGCAATTAGAGAAATCTATCAAGGAACTCCAAAAGCATAATGAAGATTTGGAAAATCGCAGTAGGCGCAATAACCTACGCATCTCAGGCCTTCCAGAAGGAGCTGAGAGTACCGACCCCATTGTTTTCCTACAAAAATTCTTGCCGGCTATACTACACTTGCCCTTGGAAACTACATTCAACATACAACGGGCCCATAGAATTGGTCAACCCTCAGTCTCTTCCAGAGCACGTACGATGCCACAGACACTTATATTTTACCTTTTGGACTACTCTCAACTACAACTTATTATCTCCACAGCAAAATAACGCAAATCACTCATTTGGCATGGAAGCAAGCTATTTATCTCACAGGATGTCGCCAGAAGCACGGCACAAAGAAGAAAAGTTTTTCTAGCATCCCGTCCTGCTCTAAAACAACTAAATATCCGTTATGGCTTATTCCACCCATGCTCCTTTAAAGTAACATATGAGGGTCGTACAGCTGTATTTGATGATCCAGCTGACTTGAGGCTCTTCATACAATCTATAAAAAGTGACGGCATGGACACCTCCTCTCCTACAGCGGCCTCAACATCACCTACTACTTGAAATCTGGTCTTTATAACTTTTTATTCGAGTTATTATCTACCTAATGCAATGATTATCCAATTAAAGTAATTAAGTGAGGCGGGCGCTCCTTTGGGGTCCTTCTTCCACTGATGGTCACTCTTTTCCTTTTGGTGACCCAGTTGGCATTACCTATCCCCAATATATCTTTCCTCCCTGATCCCTATCCCATGTCATGTTTGATCTCTAAAATCACTTATATGACAATGACTGTCTCCTCTCAATGTTTGATCAGACCCCTTCCTCCCCTCCCTTACCCCCAATGTTCTATCATCCTGTATTTCTATTTAGGTACATATGATTTGAACCAAATTATAATGGATATGTTTCTGTTATCGCTCTACTGCTATAAGTTGCATGTATATCAATATATTTCTGTCTAGATGATCTTTAAATGTATAACTTGGAACATCAAGGGATGTAAGAATCCTATCAAAAGATGCAAAGTCTTATCTCATTTGAACAAATTTAAACCAACGGTTGCTTGCCTTCAAGAAACCCACTTATACCACAAAGAAACAATGAAACTCAAATCTCTTTGGGTTAAGGAGGTTATCTCCAGTCCGGCTATATCCAAGAAAAATGGAGTCGCTATATTAATCAGTAAAAAACAACCCTTCAAAATTCTGGCCCAAGATGCTGACACCAATGGGAGATGGGTTTGGGTAAAACATTTAATTGACTCCACACAAGTATCTATTCTAAATATCTATGGGCCCACATTACCAGATCCCCCCTTTTGGAATACTATTAAACAAATTATACTTAAAAATAACTTTACCAATCTGATAATGTGCGGCGATGACAATCAGGTCCTTGACCCTTTTTTAGACCAAAAATCCAACTGCATGTTTATACCCAATAAAACTCACAAGTCCTTTGCTAACTGCCTTGCGGAAACAGAACTAATTGATTCATGGAGGCTATCTCATCCACCACATCTGGACCACACCTTTCATTCCCCCCCTCACAACACATTGTCACGTCTTGATTATATCTTTACTACTAAGACCCTATCAGGATCCATTATAGATTCTAAAATCTCCAATATTATCATTTCAGACCATGCACCGGTCATCACATCCTTTTGCCTCACAGACACGAATAGAGTTGCCTCCAGATGGAAACTTAATCATTTCCTTTTAAATGATTCACACTCCATTCAATCTATTAAAACTTTCATTCAACAATATTTCAATGTTAACCAAGACTATGACACCTCTGTTGTTAATAATTGGGATGCTTTCAAAGCAGCCTAAGGGGCCACATAATGGCCCTCTCAGGGTTGAACAAAAAACGTAGGAAAAAACACCTAGACGATCTATATTCTAAACTCACCCTTAGAGAGAAACACTACTATGTTGATACTAACTCAACAAACCTACGACAAGTTATTAAAGTACGCTTTGAAATCAATAAAGAAATCACAGAGCTTGCGGCAGGCACCATACTTAAATATAAAACAAAGATATATCAAACATCAAATAAAGCGGGCAAAATGCTTGCTTCCTATCTGAAAACCAAAAAGGAAAGAGTTCATATCTCACACATTAAAGACACCCAAGGCATAATTCTACACCAATCTCTATACTCCAGACTGCTCTATTCCCAAAGAAAATATCGATTCCTTTCTGAACAATATTAGTTGCTCCACATACCCCAGAACTGACCTTTCTCACCTCGAAAATGATATTACCTCCTCTGAGATTAATGAAGCTATTCACAGTCTCCGTAAAGGTAAAGCACCCAGCCCTGATGGATTATCCACCAAATTCTACAGTAAATTATCCAAAGTATTAACCCCAAAACTTAAAACACTTTTTTCATACTTTATATCACAACAATGTTCCTCAGGTTCCTTCTCAGAAGCTTTACTTATTGTTTTCCCTAAACCTGATAAAGACCCTACCCTTCCCAGTAATTATCGACCCATCTCCCTTATCAACATTGAAATAAAAAATTTTGCCAAAATACTAGCCAATAGACTTGAATCCTCAATCCCAAATCTGGTTAAAGCAGATCAAACAGGTTATGTAAAAGGACGAAACATATCCTCTAATGCCAGACTCCTACTTAATGCCATTAACATAACAGCTAAAGATAAAATTGGATGCAGAAAAAGCTTTTGATCGTGTAGATTGGAATTTTATGTTTCAAACCCTACGCTGGCACGGTTGTGGTGAAAAATGTATTTCACTTGTTAAACTTCTTTATTCTGCCCCCAAATCCGCTATCTACTTAAATGGTCAAACAACTTCATTTTTTCCCTTGCTTAGAGGAACGCGGCAGGGATGCCCCTTTTCTCCATTACTATATATCCTCTCTCTTGAACCGTTACTAGAATTAATAAGACCTAACAAGAACATCCCGGGAATTCAAGTCGGTGCCTCAATTACTAAAATAGCCGCATATGCGGACGATATTCTTATTTTAATCAAAAACCCCAAACTTCATATCCCTAGCCTCTTGGATGCACTTTTGCAGTTTGGACTAGTCTCTGGATACAAATTAAATAGACAAAAGTCAGAAGTTATGCCCTTAAATCAATACTGTCTTAAGCATGACATTGACACTTTCGGCCTCAAATGGTGCAGTGGTTCCATTAAATATTTAGGACTTCGCTTTGCCCCCACAATCCAAGAAACTATCAAACTCAACACTATATCGTTACTAAATACTCTCAAGGATCTTACATCCAAATGGTCTCCACTTTACCTCTCCTGGTGGGGGCGTCTAGATAAAATCAAAATGATGCTAACTCCTATAATTCTATATTATCTACAGCTTCTCTCCATTCCACTATCCCTTTCCTTTTTAAAAATCCATCTATTCTATACTACTAAATTTTCTTTGGGGAGTAGGAAAAAGCAAAATAATTGCTCTAACTAAACTTAAAGTACCTTATGAATTGGGAGGCGTCAGATTCCCTGACTTTAAGTTATACCACTCTGCGTTTCTCATAAAACAGTCTTGTCATTGTTTCACGGATCCTGAATTCACCGACACCCCGACTTGGTGTACATTAGAAAAATACATAGTTCAACCATATAACATTACTGACTATATAAAAACATATTTAAACATACCCCAAAAAACATTTCGGAACCTATCAAAGCATCCGTTTTAGCCCTTCAAACTTTTCTTTTTCCCCATGCCAAAACCCCCAATATGTATCTTTCCCCATTACTATGGCATAATAAGAATATTAGAAGAGAAAAGAAAATGGGCGAACCCTCTTTTTTAGGGGGCCTGACTCGAGAGGGTTGAGAAGTATACAGATACGTGGGGGTAGAGTCAAAGGCTTCCCAAGCCAATAGCGTGACAGGAGGTCGCTATAGCCTTGCAAAAGGAGCTAGATAACTGCTAACTCAGAACAAAGAATCACCGTGGATGAATAAAACATTATAAATTTATTAAACAGGAAGACATTTTTGTGCCATAATCTGGCATATATGCATACATTAAATCTGCATTGTGAAGGATTAGTGTACAGTGGTGACAGTCTATTTTATGTGTTGTTTTATATCACAACACATTGACGTTGTCGACACTTAAGTTTGTGTTTCTGGTTCGGTTGATAGCTGACAAGGGCAGAAGCTGATAGAGATGGAAAAGCGCTGCACTGAAAATACCGAACTGTCTTCAGGACTTGGAGGTCGAGTTCAGACCGGATGAATGAGTGAGATGTCGTCCTATGGTAAAAGAGGCTGTGTTAAAAACGGTGAGAATAGAGTATCCACTAATGGTGAGAAGGGCAAGGCAAACGGACCTACCGTGTGGACGTTGATAGGCGCCATGGCTGTTTGAGTGAATAGCGGCTGCTGGAGTTAGCGGCCGGGGGGGGACGATCTGCAAATGTCAGAGGCCCCAGTCTAAGTAAAAGAAGGTCAAAAAATTGATACGAAATAATCATAAGGCAGTGGCTACAACAAGGACTAACTCGTGCTGCTATGTCCAGTGAGCGGCCGTGACTCAGAGTTTGTAGATGAGGAGTGCTCGAGTCAACAAGTGAGTGGGAGTTGCAGTACTGATAATTAGTGGGGAGTCCGTGACTGCGTGGTGCTGGGATATGCAGGTGGTGTACAGAGGTACCTAGCCTAAGTACAGAGGACAAAACCACGAGTGAAACGTTGGGATATGGTTGTGACCAGAGAAGGTGGTACCAGCAGCGCGGGGAATTACGGATCTTACCTGTACGTGAGACTCGAGCACTCCTCATCTACAAACTCTGAGTCACGGCCGCTCACTGGACATAGCAGCACGAGTTAGTCCTTGTTGTAGCCACTGCCTTATGATTATTTCGTATCAATTTTTTGACCTTCTTTTACTTAGACTGGGGCCTCTGACATTTGCAGATCGTCCCCCCCCGGCCGCTAACTCCAGCAGCCGCTATTCACTCAAACAGCCATGGCGCCTATCAACGTCCACACGGTAGGTCCGTTTGCCTTGCCCTTCTCACCATTAGTGGATACTCTATTCTCACCGTTTTTAACACAGCCTCTTTTACCATAGGACGACATCTCACTCATTCATCCGGTCTGAACTCGACCTCCAAGTCCTGAAGACAGTTCGGTATTTTCAGTGCAGCGCTTTTCCATCTCTATCAGCTTCTGCCCTTGTCAGCTATCAACCGAACCAGAAACACAAACTTAAGTGTCGACAACGTCAATGTGTTGTGATATAAAACAACACATAAAATAGACTGTCACCACTGTACACTAATCCTTCACAATGCAGATTTAATGTATGCATATATGCCAGATTATGGCACAAAAATGTCTTCCTGTTTAATAAATTTATAATGTTTTATTCATCCACGGTGATTCTTTGTTCTGAGTTAGCAGTTATCTAGCTCCTTTTGCAAGGCTATAGCGACCTCCTGTCACGCTATTGGCTTGGGAAGCCTTTGACTCTACCCCCACATAATAAGAATATTGTAATAAATAATAAGATCCTCAATCGCAAAGCATGGATCAAAAAAGGAATTAGATTCATTCAACACATTATTGATGGTACTTCAATACTCTCCTTCCAGCAATTCTCTACCATATTTAACATACCTAAGACACATTTTCAATTTTACAATACACTAATCAACTCCTGTCTCGATGCACTTGGCCACTTTTCTTCTGAGATACTTACTCCAGATGCCCCTAGACTACTGCACCTAACAATGATAAACGAACTTAAAGCCTCAAAAATATTTAATGTACTCACCTCAACATTTAAGGTTTGCCCAATTTGTCTGAAATGGGAATTTGACTTAGGGTACATATTTGAAGATCATATTTCCAAAATTAAACAATTATCAGTGTCAGCAAATATAACACAACACTACTACTTCTTCATTCATAGAGCATTCATCACTCCGGCCAAATTGGCTAAGGCTAACCCGAATTATGATGCAAAATGCTGGTCATGTGGCTTATCTCCTGCTACGTATATGCATATGTTCTTTGAATGTTCATATTTTGTTGAATTTTGGCATGAAATATGGACATTTCTCAAATGTATCTTCTGTGTAGATGTTCCATTCTCATCTGTAAAGATACTTTTAGGAAGCTTGGCTATCACAACGTATATTCCATCTGACTCAGGCAGACTATATGATCTATTTATCTCCATAGCCTTAAAATGCATCACTGCTAATTGGAAAAACTCTCGGTTGCTCTCTACCAAAGTCTGGTGGAATGCTATTTGTCATACTCATAAATTGGAAATGTGCATGGCTAACAATCAAAATACAATTCCTAAATACAATGCTAAATGGTACTATTTCACTTGTTATCTTAACTGTTTCAACGCAACAGCTCATGGTACATGAACATATATCCTTATTTATTCGTCATTAACTTAATGACTTTACTCATTTTGAAACGCGTAGTCTTTATTACAATAGAAATGAACAGATTACTTGTATGAAATAATCCATTGTACCCACCCCCCCCTCATCCTGTTTACCATCTGTTTCCTGTTTGTCTTTGGTATGTCGCCCAGTTCGTATCCCCATATTTCTATGCTTCTCCTCATATCAGTTACACTTTGCAGACTGGATCCACAACTACTCACATGTTATTAGTTATATATTTCTACAACTTCAACTCTACTATGGTTTATATTGATACGTTAGAGAAATTAACCAATCGAATATGTTATAAGGAAAGCATATTATAGCAAGCTAAGATCATTCACTCTATTAATCATTTATGGTAACCTGTTTTCTTTCAAAGTCTGTAAATTGTTAACACTTGTATTATTCTCAATATTTTGAACAATAAAAATCATTAAAATAAAAAGAAATAATAGGAAAACGAGATTTAAATGTAAAATAAAAGTTCAATACACAGTGGACTTTTAAAAAATACAGTAAGGTTAGTCAAGTATATCGATTTAGAAAATGGGACATATAAGTCTATAATTTATGGGAAAAATAATGAACATAAGTAATGTTATAAATGTTCAAAGTGTCTACGGCGCAAAAAAGACATCAGTAGACATATTGGGGTAAAACGTGTTTATGCAAGATATAATGGGCCTCATTCACAAAGTGTTTTTCCAATTGAAAAACGTGTTGTGAATCAGGACCAGTATATAAATTGGAAGCCCATAGAGGTGAGCACTTTGCAGTAGCAGAAACACATAAGTAAACATACTTTTGTTTTAGGTGATGGTGGAGTCAGCAGCAGTATACCACAAACTTCACATTGGCCCTCATTAAGAGTCCGGCGGTAGCCGTGCCGGTATAACCGGCAGGCTGCCGCCAGACCCGTGGGGACTTACCGGCAACAGACTTGCCGGAATCACTGGGGCATTACAGCCCCAGTGATCCACTAATTCCGGAGCCGGTATTCTGTAAATCCCATAGGACTCCACGGGAATGGGGAAGTGGAAACACTGGCACCATGTGCTAATGGTGCCAGGGTTTCCACGTCCGTATGCGGCCAGTGGCGTTACGGCTGCCAGGTCAGACCTGGCGGGTGTAACACCACACGGCCACAGAACTTGTAGTTAGCCGGCTAACTTGTAATGAGGGCCATTGTGTAGGACAGAAATAAACATAACGAACATCGAGCAATAAACAACAATAATACTGCAGGGGAGAAAGAGTTTGTTGATATTTATTCAACGCAGAGGCGTCTGGTGCATTTTCATGGAGACGTGAATGATTTGTGTACAAAATACATTTATCTCTGTCGTTCACCAGCATCATGACAAGTGACGTTGCAAAAGCTGATGTAGCTTATGTCAGAAGCAGGGGCATGAGCTAGGTCATCGTGCAGCAGATTACATTATCACATGAAGGAGGATGTGGACCTTTGCAGTTCGCTGATACTAATTTTCAGCCCCTGCTTTCACACAGTTCAGGTAATACTGCCTTAAAACAGGGAGCTCTGTATCTTCGAATAAAACAAATTATTTACAATTTTACCATAAACAGCAACACGTAATGCTAGATGTATCTTTTTTCTTGCAAGCTGGGACTTTTTTCTACACAACCACATGCACACACACACACTGAGCAAAAAACTCTTACAGCTGTAGCTTTATTTTCCACATTCTGATTGAAAGCCTGCAATTACCAGCAGGAAAAGTAATGCTAACCGAAATAAATCTAAAGAAACACAGTGAGGCTGAAACGATCACAGTCGCAGCTTTCATTTATGCACCCCTCCCTTTCTAATTCGCCATCATTTGCACCTCTTGGTGAAAATGGCCACACCTAGACTATTGTAACTTCCTCTAGTCCCAGGGTCTCCAACCAGTAGATCGCACGCCACTGGTAGTTCGCCTGAGGCTTCCCAGCAGCTCTTTCCATCAGACACCAAAAAAGGAGCACTGTGCATTTCTTTGTCTGAAGTCCATGGGCCTCCTATATGCCCCTTCCTCTCCTCTTCCTGCAAAGCAGTCAAAAGCTGTGTGTATGGTGAGAGGAGGGGCTGCAACTGGGCTTGAAGGACTTCGGACAGTGTCCCAACAAGGTGTTAACTATCAATAATAAAAGCCTCAGTCAAGCTACCAGTGGCTGGTGATCTACTGGTTGGAGAACCTTGGACTAAAGGAAGTCACAATAGTCTAGTATGATGGATGTGAAGACCTCCATTATTTTATGAGACGTTTCCAAAAGAGGGTGTATGCTTTTGAGGTTGTGTAGCTTGTAGTGCGAATTCTTTGCAAGGGCCTGAATTTTTCTGTGTAAACATAGGTTATGTTTAAAGATGCCCAACAAATTCTTTTGACTGGCGGATGAGTGAGAAGGCAGGAAGAGACAAAAGAATAAAGAGGATAAAGAAGAGATACAGGATATTAAAATAAAATGTAGTGTAGAAGAAATAGACAGGAGAGAGACAGAGAGAGAGAGAGAGAGAGAGAGAGAGAGAGAGAAAGAGAGAGAGAGAGAAAGAGATGAGAACAAGAAACAAGAAGGTCGAATGGGTGAGGCCAAATAGAGAGAAGCGCTAACAACCAGAGTAAGAGGGAGAAGGGACCAGTCAGGGTGTCAGTGAGTTATGCAAAACTTAAGAAGTTTGGATGGAGGGGATGGTCTCAATAATAACCACTGGGATTCCTTTAGGCAACTCTCGCCAGTGTCATTAACCATTCTGGATTAGCCCACCCAAGCCAGTCCAGTGAAACAATGAGCACTCCCTCAGCTGCAGCAAGAGCGATCCAGGGCTGGCTGTAACTATCAAAGAGGAACATAGTTTCCCTTTGACAATTTTTGTTCCCTATTGTGTATGTCCACTGGACTATGCAGGGCTGGTGGCATTTTACTTCCCCAACCTTGCATGGCTCATTGGGTATGCAGGCTGCGGAACTGCACATCTGAATGTGTGTAGGGGGTGCTTCAGCACCTCCCCGCATATTCAGATAGCCTGGGTCTTGTGGAGAGAGCGATCTGACTCCTCCATGCCTATGCAGGAACCAGCGAGCAATATGTGCTTCCTGGTTTCTGTTCCTGCGTGCAGGAGTCAAAGGGCCCTTATAATGCAAGGCAGTGAAGGCAGAAAATGCCTACCGGGCTGAATGTATGTGTGTGTATGTATGCTTATGTGGGTGAGCAAGGGTATGAGTGGCTGGGTGCATGTGCGAATGAGCAAGTGTTTTGTGTAGGTGTGTGAATGAGCGATTGAATACTGTGTGAATTTGTGTGTGAATGAGCGATTGAATGTGTGTGAGTGTTTGCATGTGTGCTGGGCTCAGGGCTCTTATTTTGGGGGGTGAGATCAATATTAATATGGCTTGACATTTTTCACTGGGCATCTATGATAAAGCAAGCATGATAAGTATTATTATGTGGATAGACTGGCATGTTGGTGCAGCCAGTCTAGCTATAATTACTTAATGTGACATGGCCTTTTTACTGGACATCTATGAGAAAGCAAGCATGATAAGTGTTATCACAGGCATATACTGAAGTATTGTGTTGCAGCCAGTTTAGCTATAATGTCTTGCTGTGGCATGTCATTTATTACTGGACATCCATGATGAAGCATGTATGACACGTGTTATTACGTGTCTAGACTGGGCCATATTGGTGAAGCCAGTTGGGACATGTTTTCTTTTTGTGGAATGGCATTTTTAAAGGCAAAGCTGACAGGACTGTGTTCTTATATGGGGATAATGGTATATACTGGCATAGCCAGCTTGGACATGTTTTCTTATAGAATCATTACTGACATAATGAGCAAAGCAAATATGAGTATGTTCTTATAATGGAAAAGGGACATTTGCATGCCGGCAGCAGCTGGCATGCAAATGTATTTTATACTGGCATATATTGTGGAGAACATGCATCTATTTGCTTTTTTCATGAGTTACCCTACAAAACCGATTGCAAACTGTATGGCTTTTTACCTGATTTTTCATAGAAAGTCTAATGTATAAAACAAACCATTAACCCATTATTTAAAATATTTTCTCAGAGGGTTGGGGGACCCCCCCGTAACCCGCTTGGTTGGTTCGGGCTCCTTCGTTATGCTCAATCACACTTGAATATTTGTGGGGAAATACTTACACCTCTCCAATTAAAAAAACTCACCAGCCGCCCATGCCTCCTTCCCCTTGCCCCCTTCAACACACACCCACAATAAATAGTTTTTCAGCCTGATGTGCTATCTGAAAAGCAGGTAAAACTATATGTAAGAGGATGGAGAGAGGGGTGGAATTACAGAAACTTAGCAACAGTGTTATTAGCACTTGGGCAAACTTGCTTTAATGAAAAACATGAAAGGCATTTTTGCACTTGGCTCTAATGCAAGGACTAGGGCAAACATTGACCTGGTGTAAAAATGCATTGAAACAATATGCTTTTTTCATTTGGGGAATGTTTGCCCAAGTACTTATTGCACTTGCACTAGTGAAAACCTTCTGTAATACCATCCTAAGAGGTTTGGTCATTTTCAGTGTGTGCCATGGGGGCGTGTTTGTCTCGAAACGTCCCAGATTCTAATCACAACTTCCTCACTGGACCAAAGTGGGTGGTCTTTGGCAAATCCCTATATTTGCCTCATTCCTTCATCTGTCAAAAGTGAGAAGTCCTGAAACAGGGCCCACAAGTTCATTAAATGAATTTTACATAGCCTAGGAAACAAAGGCGGGCGTATCTGTCATGAGAAGGGGAAAATGCCCAGGGGGCCCCTTCCCCTGCCACATTCCCCTCAAGGACAAACAGCCAAGTCAGCCCAGGGCCTCCCAGCTAGGTCTTATCTGCAACAGATTAGTTACAACAGGAAGTGATTAGAGATGGGAAAAGGTAACTGGCAGTGACCATTACGGTTTCACTTGTCTTCTTAAAATGTATCTAGGTTTTTAATAAGCGGTTAAAATGTCATTCTTGGGTGATTAGAAATGACGGGGTTGTAGAAACAGCTGCAAGCTGTCTGAAACAATGACCTTGGCATGCACTTCTTTCATTTCACTTTGTGTCTGTAGGAGATTTTTTGCAGGTTCTCATTCTTTGCATGCTCTCTCCCATTCCCCTTCCAAGATCTTCTGCTCTCATCCTCCTCTTCAATCCACTCCTTTGTTTCCTTCCATAAGCCCCAGTCCTACTTTAATCTTCCATTCACTACACTTGCCAGCGTCCATCTGTCTCTCATCCCTCTCACCTTCCATCCACTCCGCCTTCTCCGTAAGGAAAACTGCTGACAGCATGAAAAATAAAAACGGTATCCTGCAGATGCCAAAACATGAACCTAACAGCTCAATCCCGAATAACCATGCCCTAAGAGCAAATCTTATGTACATTTCTTCAACATATATGCAATACGTTGGCTACCAAAAACAGTACAATACCAGAGCCAAAGAGAAGAAAGAAAAATAGTGTGGCAAATTTCATCTAACAACTTTCCCTTCCCTTCTCCTGTTCTCTTTCTATTCCATCCACTCTCCCTTCACCTTTCACCCTCAATCGCATTCCATCAGCTCCGCTTTACAATTATACCAATTTTCCATCACTCCAACCAACCCCCACCATGTCTTCTTGGCCTAACAAGGGAGAATTAAGGATGATGCATCCTCTCCTTTGCAAGGGATAAGCATTGAGGCCCCTAGCCCTTATTCAATCTCATCTTCAGAGCTCCAACAATGGCCGAACACTGACTACTCCCAGCCAGGTGCTGAGGAGAAGCTTGGGGCCCCGCCATCTTGCTGTGAAAAGCAGACCTCCTCTGAGAATTCTGAAGCATGGAATTGGACAGTTTGTGGCTTACTTGAAGGCTTGCTTTCAGGAACTGGAAAAAAAGCTACAATCTTAGGGGGAACATTTTTCAAGTCATGCTGAGTGGGAAAAGTGGCAGGAAAAACATTCCCCACCACTTTTTATGTGCCGCAGTATTTTGTATATGAGTTTGTAGGTGAAGTATGTTTGCCTACTTTTCCAGGTCTCCTGGAAATCTGCTTGCTTTTCCACTAGCATGTATTTTTCAGCTGGTGGAAAGCCAATCCACCTGAGTTTTACACCTGGTAAAAGGCAGATTCTAACGGAATACATTGTAGATGGCTCCCACAATCATTAATTGCATGGGGGATTTACACTTTTCTGCACAAGTAGCCGAAAAGTCAAGAGCAAAGGTGATTATGCCTGTATTTTACTATGTGTTTTTCCAATACATGATGGAAACAATAAAAAATTGTTTTGAGGGGCCCTTTTGCAAAAAAGTGCAATTTCAGGATTCAAAACATTTTGATCAATACCTGGCTACAATGAAGGAGGTTGGTTTGCCACGTGACTTTTGCAATTTTAAAGTAATCTTTATAAAATTGAGTATTATTTTAGGTATTCAAACCCAAACGTTAACACATATTTGTACCAACCAACTTGAGCTGGAGAGATATGTGATCAAGTACCTACATTTCAGACTAGCCTCAAATCCTGGCTTAACCAAATTGTGCGATCTTGGGCCAATCACTTAATCTAACTGTGCCTTACCTTTAGGTGCCTCTAAATGTGATTCAGTTCACAGTGTACGCTATTCCAAAAATGCCTTGACTCATGGTTTATTATACTAGTGTTGGTCAATATATAATAATAGTGACCATTCAAATTCACCAAACAAAGTAGTAAATGCTGTTTCCAAAGATATTGCTGTTGCCTCCTGGCTCTACTGCATGCTAGCACTCCCTCGCACCCTTGCCTCAATTGATAGTGTGCTGCAAAAATGCCACAAGAATAATATTTTGTGCTTCAAAATGTCATTGTGTATGCCACATACCGTCCATTTTCATGCTTGAGTATTCTGGGAATTAGGTCAGTTTTTCGCAACAAGATGGCGGGACCCTAAGGCACTCCTCAGCACCTGGCTGGGAGTAGCCAGAGTGTTCAGGGAGGCATTGTTGGGAGCTGAAGGGCAGATGGAATAAGGGCGAGGTGCCCATGCAGAGAGGAGGAGGCAGCATCCTTACTTTTCTCCCTTGTTAGGCCAAGAAGCCATGGTGGGGGTTGGTTGGAGTGGCAGGAAATAGGTATAATTGTAAAGGGGAGATGATGGAACGTGACTGAGGGTGAAAGGTGAAGGGGAAGTGGATCGAATGGAAAGTGAAGAGGCTTCTCTTTGATTCTGGTTTTGTACTGTTTTTGGTATCCAAAGTATTGAATATATGTTGAAAAAAGGTACATAACGTTTACTCTTAGGGCATGATTATTTGGGATTCACCTCTTTGGTTCATATTCTGGCGTCTGCAGGAAACAGTTTTTATTTTTCATGATGTGGCAGCAGTTTTCCTTATGGAGAAGGCGGAGTGGATGGAAGGTGAGAGGGATGAGGGACTGATGGAAGCTGTCGAGAGCAGTGAGGGGAAGATTAAAGTAGGAATGAGGCTTTTGGAAGGAAACAAAGGAGTATATTGAGGAGGAAGACGAAAGCAGACGATTCTGGAATGGGAGAGAGGATGTGATTTTGGATGGGAAGAGAGCATGGAAGGGGCAAACGGATTTCCGACTTGAACAAATTGAGTGATGTTGGGCAAATCACTTTATTTTAGCAAATCCTGGCGAGGTGGCCAAACTGTGGCCCTCATTACAGGTTTGGTGGTATTTCAGCAGTAAATCCGATAAAATACCACCAAACTCGATTACCATTACAACCACTTGATTCTGTGGAGTTACCACCGGATTAAAACTGGTGGTAACTCCCCATTATTAAAATCCATTCGATCTCAGATTTACTGCTGGCGGAATTACCGCGTGGTAAATCTCCTGATTTTTGGCCATGAGGAGTACGATTTTCTCCAACTGTTTGCTGGAGGTAAATCTTGCTCCCTACCGCCAAACCCGTATGGCAGTACAGTGATATGGCAGTAATATGATTTCTGCCCATTTTAACCCACACCGCCATACTTGTAATGAGGCCCTGTGTCCAGCCAAAGTCATACCCTTAATCACACAACTCCAATAGCAGGAAAGGGTATCACGTGGTTTCAACGACAGAAATTACTTCGGAGTAATTTACTTTGAAGTGATTACTTCGAAATGACTTTGAAATATGTATGTAGTTGTGGGTTAAAGGGTAAAAAGCTGGTGGTGGGAGGGGCTTGGGGTACGGGTAGTAGTGAAGGGGAAGGGAGGGCAGTGGTGAACCCCATCAAAAAAAATATATATAGGTAACATTTCGAAATAATTACTTCGAAATAAACTACCTTTTTTCGGCAAAATGACATGGAACCACAGAAAAGACCACTTAAAAAAAACAGAACATTTGTCATACTCGTTACAGCCATTAACTCTTCCTAGCCTAAGCTCCGCCTACATCCCCCCTAGCCAGGGTCCACTGTCAGTCATACCCACAAGGCCGTTTGCTTTAAGTCCGCCACTGCCCAGAAGCAATGTGCACCCAATTGTCCAACACAAACGATAGGGTTTTCTGACGCCCTGGACCGTGTCATCAGGCTAGTGGTGGAAACCATGGAAAATATGCTTCTAAACTAGGGCCGTAACCGCCGTGCACCCCAGCGGCTGAGAACAAAGGCCGGAAGAATGAGGAAACGGGGAAATGTCTAAGCCCGTCCACACTCACTTTACAGCACACCCATGCGGGCCTGCCTCGAGTAGCTGACCACCCCTATCCCCCCCTCTTCATCTTCCCCCGTCCTTCCTCCCTGCCAGCACCAACCTCCCTTCACTTTTCCTTTTTAGTCTGTAAAGCAGCTCGCCCAGACACGGTGGGCAGGGCAAGCTCACGCTTCAATGCACGGCTGAGAAATACCAATGCTCAAAGGGCCGCTTCCAGATAGTACAAGCTCATGCGCAAATAAAAACAGCCGTTTTAGCATGCTTTGTTCCACCGTGTGTTCCTTTGTATTTTGTGGAGACAGAGGGGGAGCCTGACGACTGCTTGGGTTTGTAACTTATTTTTCTACACCCATGCCAATAAAGAAAATGCCCGAAGGAACTGCAAATTCCGTTTTGGCCTGCCCCTTTGAAGTCACTTTGCTTTTGTTGTGTACCTAACTTGCTGCCATTTCTCCCAGATCCGTTTGTATGCAGCCCTGGACAGAGGCTGCCACCCAGAAGCCTGTGTCTGGACATGTTACAGCGGGGAGGATGACGTGTACAGTACTGTACAGATGATGGGAGGGTGGGCGAAGTGGGATTTTGTTTGATTTAGACGTCTTGGTGTAATGGGGAATTTTGTGTTTATTTGTTCAAATAATTGTTTGGTTTCGACGTCCTGGTGCAGTCAATTGGCAGGCTGGAAACATACACCAAGCCTTGGTAATGCCAACAGTTTGGGCTTTTGTGTAGGCATGGGAAAGGCACTTGTCAGGCATAGCCATAGTTGTATTTACTGGCCACTGATGGTAGCAGGTGCAAAATTGTGCAGGTACCTGGGCATGTAAAAGCAGTGCCTGGCAAATGCCTAATACTTATGCACAAGCCAAATCTGTTGGCTTTGCCCATCCTTGTCTTTGCTAGGACCTCAGTGAAGGACACAGAGTGTTTATAAATGGAGTGGCTGAAGGCAGAACTGATATACATTTTTATTAGAACAGTAGTAGGGGTTACAACTCCAATTAAGCCATTAACTCTCGGAGGACTGCTTTGAAAAAACACTGTCAAACACTTCGAGTGCAAGGTTTTTTGGTAAGGCTTGAATAAAGCAAGATCAACAAGTTCCCATGAGGAGGTGTTTTGGGCAGGAAGGGCCGTACCTTGGTGGGAATGGCTGTACTGATTAGCATGGTCATGGGCTCTCAATAGGTGGGCAAATACCCAAACAATACCTACAGGCTGTGTGGCCCTCCTCATATGCCATTCCTCACTGTCTGTACTCTAACGCAATAGTTTGGCTTCTAGGTGTTACAAGCAAAACCTGATACCCCCAACTAAAAAAGGAAGAAATACACCTTAAATGTGTGTCTGGTGGAATATGTCAGAAGGGTTGCGAAGGATTACGTAATGGAAAGTCATACTTTTAAAAGAGCATTGGCAAACCCAATATGTTTTATGTGTCATGTCAATTGCTGACCCAAATGCCCAATTCGCTTCATGAGTAGAGTGCAGCAATAAAGCAGACACCATTACAATTGATAACGATAATGAAAGAATTTAAAACCCTTAACTGCTAAGGGCGAGTATGTTAACCCTGAATTCCCATAGGAAGTCATTGTAGACTCCACCCACTCCCAGCTAAGATAAACAAGAAAAGTAGAGCAAAGCAAACATTGGTCCTTCAGGCTTTGATGCAGCTGAGGGGAGTGTGGTCTTCCGAGAAGTACACGCAGCTGTCTTTATCCGAAGCATTGCATATGGGGTGACAACCTGGACCCTCCATTGACATGAATGAGCTGTTGTCAAGACATTAATACACATAGCTGCCCCAGCAGAAAGCACAAGCATGATGACCTGATAAAACCTACTGCAAACACAATCAAACGCCCTTGTGGTTGTAAGGACAGTTGTACACACAGCTGTCGCTGCCTGGAAATATGGCGTATGTTGTGAGAACCTGGTACTAGGGTTAGTGCATCCAGACACTCTATAAGGCCTTGCAGCACATGCCTTCTCAACATCTCATTCTCATCTATACCGGGTGTCCTGGTCATCTATTGAGCATGTTGTGAGTGAGTGGTGCGGCCAGTCCACTGTGTTGAGTGCTGAACCTAAGGAGCGCAGGAACGTCCTCTTGATATTTGGGTCCGACAGCCAGGGACTTATAAAGAGCCCTCCTCAAACTAACACAAGGTAAGTGATTGCACATTTTCACTTTCTTCAGATATATCAATGCTTGAGGGCTCAGGACGAACCCTACTCTCTCATTAAGAGGGATAGTTCACTAGGAGTACAGTGAAGTTGAACCGCAGGGTCTATTTGGCAGTTGGTAGCAAAGTTGCAGAGTTCAGTCAGCGTATGAAAGGTTTGGGGTCGATGCTTGTCTACAAAAGAGTCAAACTCAGGGACTTATGATGGAGTCTGTCAGTTCATTGACCCGACGGGAGCGGGAGGCCTTTAAAGTTGTTCAAGACTTGATTTAAAAAGAGGGGGGTAACTGTCACTGTAGGAACATAGACACACCTCCCCAGAATGCAGACACTGTATTAAATGAGTTCATACTTACGGGTACACCAAAGTATTCAAAGAAAGAAAAAGTCTTGCAAGTACTGACTTCCCTCTAGCTATCAGTGGGAAAAAAGAAATTTAGAAGTGATCAAGAAGACAACCATTTTCTTTAAAAAATAAATGCAGTACACAAACGCCTACAGCATATTACACTTCTTACTGACACTATAATGGACCTCCCCATTATGAACCGCTCCTTACACTTTTCATGACCGTGTAGGTCTAAACTCATACTACGGTACATGCATCCCACCTACCTATTCCTCATGTTATCCTCCCTTCCCCCTTTCACCTTTGTCATCTGGTCTATCTCTGGCTTTACCCCACTGTTCCCAATTCCTGCTTACCTTTATCCTTATTTCCTTCTCACCCCGCAGACTACTGTCTGCTTTGCACCCTGGGTGGGGTCACAGTTCTCCCACATGGACAAGGTATTGGTGCTCTAAAACGGTGTCCGGTCAAATGGTCGAAAATAAAAGATCGAATGACCATTTGATCGAAAGTGAAATGGTCGAAAAAAAAATGGTTGAATTTTTTTATTTATTTATTTATGCATTTTTTTCGTTTTGTTTGGTAAAAAAAAAAATTAATATAGAAAAAGGGGGGATGGGGAGAACCCCTCCATAAAAAAAAATTGACAATTTTTTCGACCATTTGACTCTTGATCAAATGGCATTCGATCATTTGGTTTTCGACCAAATGACTGGTAACCCTCTAAGACCACTTCTGTGGTGAAGTGTGCAGTATAAAGCGAATTAACATAACATAACCCAAATGAATAGCAGAAAAACACTGCAAACATGGCCTGCATGCAGAAGCTGCCACAGTGTTATAAAAGCAGGAATAGTGAGGAATGGAGGGGACAGTAGAGGGCCTTCAGGAGGAATTTATTATTCAAATGGCATTCGATCATTTGGTTTTCGACCAAATGACTGGTAACCCTCTAAGACCACTTCTGTGGTGAAGTGTGCAGTATAAAGCGAATTAACATAACATAACCCAAATGAATAGCAGAAAAACACTGCAAACATGGCCTGCATGCAGAAGCTGCCACAGTGTTATAAAAGCAGGAATAGTGAGGAATGGAGGGGACAGTAGAGGGCCTTCAGGAGGAATTTATTTTGTTACAGGTTGAATTCAACAGATGTAAACACAAACACCCGGTGGTAAATCCTGTAAAAAGTCTGTATCCTGACATACCACAGGAATATGAGATGCTCCCTCCCGATGGCCAGAAGTACTAAAAAAAGCCTCAGCCAGGATGGCAAAACCTACAAACCCGATTTTAATACCAGACAAAAATTAGAACTGTAGCTTAATCCTCTATCTCCTTAAACGCAATGCACCCTGGTTTAGTTTATAGCTTACCTTTGCCACGCCCATCCACACGCCATTCAGACATGGGTTACTAGCAGGGTCTTGGCCACCCTCACATAACATTAGTGGCTGAAATGCACACACACATAATAGCTCCTCCGAATTCTCCCATATTTGGACTCTGGTCCCTCCGAGGGCCTTCAGCCAACAGTGCATTAGAACCATAAGTATGATGAAAGGCGCTATGCAAATGACAAAATGAATGAGATGAAGCATTTCAAGAATGCGATGCAGAAAAGCTCACACCCTCTGATATAACAGTAGCGAAGAAGGCAAAAAAGCACTATGAGGAATCGATGGACGATACTATACCACTTGGTACCAGATATACTGCATTGACTACATGGACACTGATAAAACCTGCTTCTCAATGTACAAATGCACTCCGCATGAGTTGTGAGGTTCCAAAGAATATCCTGAACTCTTAGTGAGCCGATTTCACATCCCTGAGGGAAGAGCTGGCAGAGGAGGTAGATAGGAACAGCAGCCTTCCAGGTATCATCCAAGGTAATGTAGATCTACTCATTATCAGGATATAAAAAATTCAAAACATCTTCATGTTCTTCGACTTTGGGATGCATCAATTGAGCTTTGATATCATATAGCATTTATAACGCGCCTATACACAAGTGTTTCAAGGTGCGACGAGGCAAGGGACATGGAACAGAGGGAAGACAGAGACAACGATCTTAATAGGCCAGGTGACATTGAGATCGCGCAAGTGAAGGGGCGGGCGGAGAGGGAACGGTGCGAAGGGGAGGGGGCAGTGCAGTACATATGATAACAATAAAATTATTTTAAAAACTATAAATACAATAAATAAGAAGTGCAGCCAAGTGGTGGCAAGTGCAGGGGTAAGTGTAGGCATCAGGTGCTGGTAGGGGGCTGTACGGATACAGAAAGAGACCCAGCGTGCCGGGGAACCCAGGTGGGCAGTGCAGGTGTGCAACTGGTGGGGAGGGGACCTGGACCCGAGAACAGAGGGTAGCAGGTGACCAGTGCAATTTCAGTTTCAGCCAGGTGTTCAGCAGGGGCGAGGAGGAGAGAAGGAGAAGCAAGGAGGAATGTTTTGAGGTGCTTCCTGAACCGGAGATGGTTCTCTGCAAGTTTCATAGAGGCAGGGAGGCTGTTCTAGAGGGAGGCCCCAGCCGAAGAAAGAGATCTACCACCAACCCGTTGCTTACAGAAACGACTGACCTTGAGGGAGTTGGAGGCGGATGAGCGAAGGGCTCGAGAAGGCAGATATTTAGGAAGAGAAGGTATTGAGGCCCCAGGCCCCAGAAGGCCTGGAAGACAATGCAGAGGGGTTTGAACTGAATCCATCCAGCCACTGGGAGTCAGTGCAGAGATTACAGTCCTGGAGAGATACGATCCCTGGGCTTGAGGCCAAGGACAAGTCTTGCAATCCTGTTTTGGATTAGTTGCAGAGGGTGGAAAGTAGAGGCAGGCAGATTTAGAAAGAGGATGTTGCAGTAGCCCAGCCTAGAGAGAACCAGAGCTCTAGAGACAGTGAGCTTCTCGGGGAAGGAGATGAAAGGAAGAATACCTCTGAGGAGGTGCAGCTGGTAGTGTGACTTCTTAAAGACATCAGAGATGTGAGGAGAGAAGGAGAGTGTGGAGTCGAAGATGACCCCAAGGTTTTTAGCGTCACAGGTGGGAACAGGAAGACGGCCAAGAGAGGCCGGCCAGAGAGTGATAGGAAAGGAGGGAGCAGGTGTGCCGATGAGGAGAATCTCAGTCTTACTGGCATTAAGGCAGAGATCATTGACGGCACACCGCTCCTGGATAGCAGACAGACAGTCAGAGATGAGAGAAGCAGAAGAGGTGGTGCAAGGGAGCCTGAAAATGAGCTGAGTGTCATAGCGGCAATGCAGTGGGCAAGAAGTGCCAGGTATTGGTTGAACCGCCAAGGAGAGAGGTTAGACCCCTAGGGAACCCCACAGGTGGAGAGTGAGATAGAGGAGAGGAAGGACCCAAGTTGGACCTGGGAGGGTCGGTCGGAGAGGAAGGAGGTCAGCCAAGCAAGGGCCTGATCGCTGATACCCAGGTTATCACGGAGACGGTTGAGCAGGATGGCATGGTTGACCATGTCAAAGGCAGAAGAGAGATCAAGTAAGATGAGAACACAGGGGGTGTTGGAATCGAGGTTGGAGACCAGGTCTTCACAGTTGTCCAGGAGAGCAGTTTCCATGCTTCTGGCAGCTCTGAAGCCAGACTGATGATCATGGAGACAACAAACAGATTCAGTGTGACGACTGAGCTGGGAGATGGCGAGCGTTTCCAGGAGTTTGCCCAGGAAGGTAGTGATGGAGATTGTGGGATAGTTAGCCGGGCTAGATGGGTCGGCAGAGGGTTTCTTAAGAAGAGGGTGCACAAGGGAGTGCTTCAGGGGGGAAGGGAAGACTCCAGTGGCAATAATTTTTCATAATCTTATTTACATTTTTCTTTTCCATGGTCTTGAACTGAATAGTATAATATCATTTTATTGTCATGCTTTGCTCTTAATTGTTCACCGAAAGTTTGGCATGTGCTGAGTTAAGGTGTGGCCCACGTTTGGGCACAGGGTCCTTCAAAACATGTGTCTAACCTTGTACTTCTTCCATTTTTATCCATGGCTTTAGTTTACTTTTAGACTATTACATTTATTGTAATCGTTATGACTAATTACAAATTTGGCAGCAATTCCGCCTAAATACCACCAAACTCAATCACTGTTACTGCTACTTGGTCCCGCGGATTTACCATGGGATTTCAGATTGGTGGTAGGGTGGTGTAAATTTCCATATTACTGTCAGCATTAATTCCGACAATGTTGCAGTCTTTTTGGCAGTAACGTGGCGGATTTACCTCTAGAATTTTGCTGGAAGTTTATCCTCCACCTTACCACCAAACCTACAGTACGGTGGTGCAGTAACTCAGCAGTAACATTAAGGCCGTTTTTACCACACCGCTGTACTCGTAATGAGGCCCTTGGATTTGTTCCTGGAATTTAGCCTTTTCTTTTGAGAGGTTTGCAGTGGCTGAAGAAATATCACATGACTACTGGCTGAACTTTCCTGCTGCACTAATGTGAGTATAAATAGATGTTTGCGGATGTCTAGATTGGGAGTGCGCTGGGACTAAACATATATTGGAGTATTCTTAACAAGATAATGTGAATAGGACAGCTGTGATTAAAGTGGAACTCAAAGGCTACCCCAGCCAATGACAATTAGAATAATAGTACACCAGTTCCACAAATACGTGCTGTACACTGTATATATTAGTAGAGACAGTTTCAATCTTCAATATAAAACACATTTAATGTGTACCATTTATTGATGCCAGTACAAAATCAGTGAGTTATCAAATTGGGTGCTCCCCTATTTATGTTAACGGGAGTCAAAACAGTATATTGAGGAGAATTTATAGTAAGTGAACTAGAAAAACAGATTGACTAACCCTCTCCATGCGGTCCCTTCTGCACAATAAGTTAACTGATCTGGATCTACTTTCTCATTACGTAGATCAACTTCCTAGAGCAGCCATGGCTGCTGGGAGTAAACACGGCAAGTCATTGATCAAACATTGACTGTTGAAAATTAGAATGCAGAGGGGTTTCTACCCTAACTGATGACACCTACTGGTGCATTGGGAGATTACAAGCTCAAATGAATGAGAGTTACCCAACAACAACCTGACACGAGACTGGACGCTACTGTTCTAACTAATTAACTAGTATAGATGCTCAGAGGTCCCAAGTAATATTATATGGACAGCAGATTACTGATTCTACCACTGGGGAACGAAATTCGCCTTCTTGAATAAATTATGTATGCCCTGAAGATGGCCCTATTCCTAAATTGAAGTGACAACCCAGGAGAGGGTCTAGTACATGTTGTAAGGGCTGAAACATATGTCAACTGTAAACGGGAACCAAAAATGTTGTTTCCGATCTCTTGTACATAACTCACCAAAGGTTATGTTTGAAGACAATTTAATTCAGTTACCCCATTAATGTACACGTATGTAAGTGGTGTATGATGTTTATCAATAGATGATTTATATATTTTTTTTTATATTGGTTTTATGATGAATAAAGAAAATAAATATTTTTGTTATCAAAGTTGTGTGATACATGGAAATGCTTAAACTGCTCTAGGAAGTTGATCTACATAATGAGAGAGTAGATCCAGATCAGTTAACTTGTTGTGCAATACAAAATCAGACATTTGAAATTCCCATGATACTGGAAATGCCTATTGTGTACAAAATTGTAAAGATGCCAGTACAGAGTTAGACATTTGAAATTACTGTGATACTGAATATGCAGACACGTGTTTTGACCTGTTAGGTCTTCCTCAGGGCACAGTATCTTAATCAAATTCCATTCACAATTGAACCAAAAATGACATTCCATGTATCTTTACAATGAGCCAATGCCATGTGCTTGTGTGATCACACCCCCAAGAAAAATATTCAAAAAGCAGCAAGAGGTGAGAGGAAAGGGGAGACAAAAAGAGAAAAAATATAAACAACGATGAATACCATATGTCTCTTGTTAAGTCCAGAGATCATATAGCAATTCTTAATCATCAAATGAAAAGTCCAACCTCAAACGTTTCAGAGTTCTCATTTTACATTGGTACATTGAGTGCAACCTGCTTCATAAACAAATGCAAACACCTTTGTACTAAATCATTGCTGATAGCCTTTCACCTATGGAGCACTTCTTCAGCAGAGTCTCAGTTTACAGTTGACTATACTGTTAATAATGAACACAAAAGGCACAATTGCAGCAATACGCATAGGATTAGCCAAAGCTGTGAGCAGCTATCCCGTAGTGGAAGAGACAATTTTTTAAAGCAGAACCTTTCATACTAGATGTCTCGAGAAGACTGGCTTTTCAACCTCATTAACAAAAAAGAATAACCCAATATCACCTGATTAGAAGTGAAGGAGAAGGCGATATAAATACAATAAAAATGAATACACAGGATAAAGGGGTAGCATCCTGTGTGAAATGTGATGGAAGCAGAACCACCTTCTCCGCTTAAGGGAAAGGGGAAAGGTGGCTCAATGCCCAATATAGCATAGGAATGCTATGGGACTCATGTCGCTAACCATGACAGACCCTCCTCTGAAAGAGCGCTCTCTAGTCCTAGGTAAGGGGCCAGGTGGAGGAGGGGATCATGGAGCAGAGGTAATAATAGAGTTAAAATTACCTATCGTCTTTTAGAGATAGAAAACAGCTTCAAGAATCACAATGATAAAGGAACAAAGACTGCACATTCTCTCACCAACAGATAGGCATGACAGTTGACTCATCACCCAAAGGGGATCAGAAACCTATGAGGAAGGAAGACAAGGAGAGAGATCAAAAGAAAGAAGACTGCAGCTCTACAAACTACCAATGGGACAGTTCCAGAGCCATAGGATAATACCATTAACTTAAGTAACAAGTGACTTGATTGGCTTCCTTTTTGATTCTAGTTCAGACATTTCTGAGTTTGTAATTATACTAACACTTAAGCAGATAGAAATAATTACTCAATCAGGTCAGTTGGTAGATAACAAAGGAGATCAGTTTGTGACAATTAAACTAAACGGGGTAACCAACAAAAGAAATTGAGGCTACATTTTGAGAACTCATCAAACCAGATGGTCGCTAGACTGGCTCCCACTTTATGTTAGTAAAAGTCCTAGGTGAGAAAATAGCAATAAAACACCCATTTCAAAATCATTTGAGGATCACCTAATAAACACATACAGAATCAAGAGATGTTCTATGACCAGCTGAACTGTTCAAAAACTATGCTGGCCATGGCACAACCTCCACCACATAAAATACAAGTCTACTCAATGCCAAGTTCTCAAAAACACTTTCCACTTAAAGTACAGACTATCACATAAAAGCATTAGTAGGCAAACTGTTGGACCAAGTAGGTATAATTCACAACACAACAGGAGAGTCTGTACAATGCACCCATATTTTCACTGAGTAAGCCACATCAAACATACTGTTTAGTACAATACTATAGAGCACTCAACGTACACACACTGAATATGTTCAAGACCTACACAGTTCAGGCCTTTTAAGTAACATTTAGAGGTGTAAATACAAAATTGGGTTGGAGTTAGAGATTGTTTTACACCACCATTACATCCAGAGGGGTTCTAACATGCATATACCTTTAAATGGAAACACTGTTGCTGCAGGAGAATTTCCCAGGGCTACAAGAAGATACACGAGCATCGCAGGAACCTTCCCAGACAGCCTAGAGACCCTTGTAGGAGGTCTTCCAAATAATTGTTGGAAGTATCGGGACCTCTATTGTACAGATGTTTTAAAAGCACACACATGGATGGTAGATTTAATCATGTAGCCATGAGCTTGAAAGGGATATCTATTTAATTTCAAGAAGTCAAAGATAGCTAAATGGGTTTAAATGTGTATGGTTCACAATATCAGATGAGGGGAGGGTTATCTCCTCACAACTTCTAGAGACATGATATGATATGGCATGATATGATATGATATGGCATTTGTAAACGCGCCTATACACAAGTGTTTCAAGGCGCAACGAGGCAGGGGGGGGGGGACAAGGGGAGACAGACAACGATCCTACCAGGCCAGGTGTCATTCAGATCGCGCAAGTGCAAGGGTAGAGGGGAAGGGAAAAGTGCAAGGGGAAAGGGAGAGGAGAAAGGGCAGTACAGGGTTTGTAGAATACAAGATAATAGGGCCAGCTGGTGGCAACTGCAAGGTAAGTGCCGGGAGGAGGGGCTGTAGGATACAGAGACAGTCCCGTAGTGCAGGGAGGCAGTGCAGGGAAGAGTGGCTGGACCAAGGACCGAGATCGGTGAGTGGCCCAGTTGCAGATTCAGTGCAGGTTCAGTGATTTTAGCAGGGGAGAGAGGGAGAGAAAGCAGAGGCAAAGAGGAAGGTTTTGAGGTGCTTCCGGAATCGGAGATGGTTCTCCTCAAGTTTCAGGGAGGCAAGAAGGCTGTTCCAGAGGGAGGCCCCTGCTGCGGAGAGAGATCTACCCTCAACTCGTTGCTTGGAGAAGTGGCTGACCCTGAGGGAGTTGGAGGTGGATGAGCGAAGAGCTCGAGAAGGAAGATATTTAGGAAGAGAGAGTTGAAGGTATTTTGGCCCAAGGCCCCAGAAGGCCTTGTGGACAATGCAGAGGGTTTTGAACTTAATCCTCGCAGCCACTGGGAGCCAGTGTAGTGATTTCAGTCCTGGAGAGATACAGTCCTTGGGCTTGAGGCCAAGGACAAGTCTCGCAGTCCTGTTCTGGGTGAGTTGCAAAGGGCGGAGAGTAGAGGCAGGCAGATTTAGATAGAGGCTGTTAAAGTAGTCCAGCTTCGAGAGAACCAGGGCTCTAGAGACAGTGAGCTTCTTGGGGAAGGAGAGGAAAGGAAGGATATCTCTGAGGAGGTGCAGCTGGTAGTGTGACTTCTTAGAGACGTCAGATATGTGAGGAGAGAAAGAGAGTGTGGAGTCGAAGATGACCCCAAGGTTTTTTGCTTTGCAGGTAAGAGCAGGAAGAGGGCCAAGGGAGGCCGGCCAGAGAGCTGCAGGGAAGTAGTGAGTGGGTGTGCCGATGAGTAGAATCTCAGTCTTACTGGCATTAAGGCAGAGGTCGTTGGCGGCACACCATTCATGGATAGCAGAGAGACAGTCAGAGATGAGGGAAGGGGAAGAGGAGGCCGAGGGTAGCCTGAAAATGAGCTGGGTATCATCCACGTAGCACTGAAAGTTGGGACAGAGAGCGGCGATGCGGTGGGCAAGAAGTGCCAGGTACTGGTTGAACAGCCAGGGGGAGAGGTTAGATCCCTGGGGGACACCACAGGTAGAGAAAAAGATGTCAGAGAGGAAGGACCCCAGTTGGACCTGGGAGGGTCGATTGGAGAGAAAGGAGGTCAGCCACGCCAGAGCCTGACCAGTGATACCCAGGTTATCACGGAGACGGCTGAGCAGGATGGTGTGGTTGACAGTGTCAAAGGCAGAAGAGAGATCGAGCAAAATGAGAACACAAGGGGTGTTAGAGTCATGGTTTGAGAGCAGGTCCTCACGGATGTTCAGGAGAGCCGTTTCTGTGCTTCTGGCAGCTCTGAAGCCAGACTGATGGTCATGAAGACTACCAACAGATTCAGCATGGAGATTAAGCTGGGAGATGGCCAGTTTCTGCAGGAGCTTGCCCAGGAAGGGAGTGATAGAGATTGGGCGATAGCTGGTTAGGAGGGGTCAGAAGAGGGTTTCTTAAGAAGGGGGTGCACAAGGGAGTGCTTGATGGGGGATGGGAAGACTCCAGAGGTGAAGGAGTGATTCCAGAAGTCAGCCAGGGGAGGAGCCAAGGAGTCGATGTGGTCCTTGATAGTTTTGGAGGAACTGGGGTGGACCTTTTTTGACAAGACTTTCATGGATCAGACTTGTCTCGAAACCTCGTCAGCAGAAAAAAGGGGAAAGGCAGAGAAGGAGGGAGGAGGGGTGGCTGCAGAAGGGCCAGAGGAAGAGCAGGGAATAGAGGGGGGAGGTGATAGGAGGAGAGTGAGGACAGGATGTCCTGAGTTTTTGAAATGAAGTGAGAGGCCAGTGCCGTGCAAAGGGCCTGGGAGGGGACAGGAGAGGTAGAGACTGCAGCAGGGTTGGCCAGCTCCTTGCAGATTTTAAAGAGTTTGGCCGAATTGTTAGATGCCGCAGAGATGCGGGCTTGGATAAGGGCTCTCTTCTTGGTGAGAACGGGGAGCCGGTATTGCCTTTGGATCAGGCGGCAGGCCAGTTTGTCAGAGGATGAACATGAAGCACGCCATTTTCTCTCTGCCACCCTGCTCTTGCGTTTAAGGGTGACGAGATCCGAGTCATACCAGAAGTTACATTTGGCTTTGGGCTTCAGGCGGATTCTTATGACAGGGGCAAGGATATCAAGAGTATCAGATATAGCAGAGTGGAGAGGGCTGTGTCAGGGTGGGAGTCAGCCGAAAGGGGAGGGGGGGCGAGAAGGTGGTAGCGAAAGCCTCAACTGACACACGCTTCATGGGTCGGATGACGCGAAGGTGGGTGGCAGTGATGAGGGTGGCTTTGCCTGTGGGGTAGGGAAGGTGAGGTGGGAGGATAGGAGAAAGTGATTACTCCAGGAGTGAGGAGTGGAGAGGGGGACAGAGAGGGGAAGGTCAGAAGAGATCAGAGCATCAAGAGTGTGCCCTGCAGAATGAGTCGGCCCAGACGGGAGAATAGAGAGTGAGAGAGAGTCGCAGAGGTTGCGAAAGAGTCCAGGGGGAGGACAGGAGGCATCAATGTGGATGTTGAAGTCTCCAAGAAAGAGGAGTTGAGTGGTTGAGTACAGGCGTGAGGAGGAGAGGTCCGCCCACTCGGAGCGGAAGGAGGAAATTTGACCAGGTGGCCGATAGATAGTAGCCACGGTAAGGGAATGGCTAGGAGAGAGAGAGAGTCAGCAGACAAGGCATTCAAAGGAGGAATAGGTCTGCGTAGGAGTGACAGTGGCATGATTCCACTCAGGGAAGATAAGGGCCACACCCCCCAGCACGGTTGGGCCTGGCAAAGAGAGGATCTTGTAACCGTCAGGTAGGAGTGTGTCAAAGTTGGTGACAGAGCTGGCCGTGAGCCATGTCTCAGTGAGACCGAGGATGTCAAGGTCCAGTTCCTCAAGAAGGCGACAGATATCAGAGGAATGTTTGACGGCAGAGCGAGAGTTGAGAGTGGCAATGTGGAGAAGGTTGCCATCCTTGATGGACTCCCGCGAGGGGTAGAGATCAGAGGTACGCGCTGTGGAGGTGAAGAAGGAGCCCGAGAGAGGGCAGGGTGAGAGGGTGGAGGCAAGGTAGCCGAGGACGGAGAAGAGGGGACAGCAGGAGAGGAAAGGAAGTTGATGAGGCGCGGGAAGCGTCTATCAAAGAGGTAGAGGTTGGCCTGAGGACCTTGGACCAAGACGGTCCCATTAGTGTAGACATTAATGATGGCCTTAGAGGAGCGGAAGGGGGACAACAGGACATCCCAATGGGTACCACCATTAATGGGAGAAGAGGAGAAGGGAGAGAGCACAGAGACCATATGAAGGGTCCATAGGTCAGGGGAAGGCACGAAAAAGAGGATGTCAGTAAGAGTTTCCTTGGAGGAGGCACTAGTGTAGGTGTCAGCGATAGGGAGGCCTGGGTTGGAGACCAGGATGTCCTTTTCAAACTTTTTCCTACCAGATTTAGTGAGGAGAGCAGGATAGTCAATGGAGAAGCAGTTAGAGAAGATAGGCGAGATAGAGAGCACCATGGAATAAGGAGGGAGTGGGGGGGGAAACAGACGAGAGCAAGCAGACAGGAATGAGCAGCAAGCCCTAGTTTACCACATTTCAGAGCAACAGTAACACAGTAAATGCGTATTAGGTACCCAGTGTAGAGGCCACCTAAGTTTGAGATGCCCTGCGAGGGGAGGAAAAAGCCCTAGTTTACCACATTTCAGAGCAACAGTAACACAGTAAATGCTTATTAGGTACTCAGTGTAGAGGCCACCTAAGTTTGAGAGTCCTGCGAGAAAAAACAGACCAAGTTTACCACAAATTGCGGAACACGGTGAAGTGTAGAAACCATGCAAATGAAGTGAACAGGTGTAGGTTGGTGTGAACACCTAAAGACCCCTCCGCACTCGGACAACTATAGGCAAAATTGGATTCCCTAAATTTTGGTCATACATATGTAGCAATCAATGTAGCAATGGTGACACCATTTTATGCATTGATGAAAGTGAATGTTCATCGATTAGGCAGATCACCTTAACATTCTGAAACACAATTGCAATCATCTGACAGAGTTGCAGGCTTTGGCACAGAAAGATGGCTACAAGCAAACAATACACCTATCTACCTAAAACAGGGCAAAAATGTGAACTCGCCACTAGCCTCTGGCTAGAGATAATTGACTCTTTGCGAGTAAGAAATTATGGGCTGTGTGTATATGTAGAATTGAGGTGGCGAGTGACTTTTCAAGGTTGGCTTGTAGCTTGTAACTTGAACTGTTTGCGCATGATTTAAATACCCACGAGTTCAGTTGCAATCAACAGCATGCACAAATATTTTTAACTCTAAAGCCCTTCAACCCAGAATGATCCAGTGGTCACACCTGATGAACAGAAGTATTACACACCAGAGTTAAAGCAAATGTGTGATCATGAATAGAACTTGCAATTTGATTTAGATACTGCGGTGCCTGACATACCATTGTGGATGCTTGCATGCTTGTATTAATATAATATAATCATGGTACAACAATTCCAGCCACCGTGATGCACTCTAAATATGCAGTCGCCAATTCCCCTTTGAACTGCCAATCCAACCATAATAATGTCTTTGAATGTCAGGATACAAAAAAAATTGAAAAAACATTAGCACAAACAACAGAGTTATAACCTCTTCCGCACACACTCCGACAAGTTGTTCCATATGAGCTCACACCTATTGTCTCAGATTCACACTATGCAATCACAGGATACAACTTGGACGTGCAATTGTTGGTACAAAATGCTTTAAAACAATCTAAAGAGAAATCAATAGTACCTAAGCAGCTTTGGCAAAAGGTTTCGAATATCAAAGCAGTAAATCCATGTGTTTGGGTTATGTACACTAAGGCACATGGAACTAGAGGTGGGCAAAAACATCTACTTCCAGTTCCTGGAAACAATGGCGGATTCCTGGTGAATTTTGCTCAATCCACCAATATCGTCCACGTAGTAGAATTGGCAGATTGTTGCCTTTTCCTGGCCGAAATTTCATTTTTTGAAATTTCGTTTTTTAAAACACAATTTCCAGCAGAAAACAATGTTTCACCCATTATATTTAGTTTTTTTGATGTACAGAAAGAAATGTTGTGAAAAAACGAATTCTTTACAGCAAAAAATTCTGCCAAAAGTTGCTGTACAAAAGAAGGTAATTTGCCCAACTGATGGAATGGAATTATTGTTGAATTTCGCCAATTCCGTTTTGCCAGTCGGATTCTTGTCCAGCCCTACTCCACAAATTCAATAGCCAGTGCTGGCAGTGCTTGCAGCATGCTGTCCTAATTAGAAATAGACATTAGACATATGCACACAGTCTTCATGGCAAGACAGTAATGAGCTTGAGTTGCTCTCGAAATACATCAATTTCTTCCTGAAAAAGACAATTTCAGAAATTAGGTCTTATATCAAAGAAGCATCGCATGCCATATCCATCATTGAGGGTTTACCTTTTGATCCTGAGAACAATGATTTGATTTGCAAGGACATTGAATCCTCATACACCAATGTATCCCAACAATAGATCATGGAAATTGGGAAGGACCATCTGCAAAGTAATTTCAATGAGTTGTCCACTGAGCACATTGAGTTCATATGTTGGTGTACAGAGATGACTTTGACACAAAATATCTTTAGTTTCCAGGAGACCATTTACCATCAAGCGGAAGGTACCACCATGGGTTCCGCGGTGGCACCAGATCTTGCGTATCTATACATCAATGATTTTGAAGGGTCATTATTTTATGCTATGGACAATGAATTACAAAGACACATAGATTTATAGCGCAGGTACATTGATGGTGTGTTCGTATTTTGGAAAGGTCCTACAGAAAGGATTGAGGCATTTCTGGTGTGGCTGAACAGTTTAGATCCAAAACTACACTTCACTCATATCATCAGCATGTCTGAAAACTCCTTTCTGAACATTTTTATATTTAGTGAGAAAAACATCCTAAAAGTGAAACCCCTTAAAAAACCCACAGACACTAATGTTCTGTTGAATTTTCAAAGTTTCACCCAAAACCTTTATGTGAAAATCTTTCTTTTGGACAGTTTATTTGTCTGACGTAATAGTTCTAAGCGGTCAGACTATGAGGAGGAAGTCAGAGATTTGTCTTTGAGACTAAGGGCTAAAGTGTACCACAGAAAATGCATCAAACAAGCCAGAAAGCGGGCTTCTAACATCCTATTGGAAATTCTTTTGGAAACCCAAATATAGGCAGAATAATGAGGACAGATTAGAATGTGTCTCTACGTTTACCGATCAATCTTGGCAAATTAAAAGATGCTTTAAAACCTTTGGCATCTGTTGGAAAAGGGTCCCGGGACTTTTTCCCATCCCTTATTTGCATTTAAGGAGAGTAAAAGCATTAGGAACATGGTAACTAGAATGGATGTTACAAAACACACTATTTCCAGGACCCCCACACTACGAGATATGTGGGACCTACTCAGACTCACCGGTCAGACCCCATGTGGCAGCTGCAATCTGTGCAATCTAACCAGTAGATCGAATAAGGTTGAGATTGGTCTTGATCGCCCCTGGCAACAACGGACATTCACTAACTGCAATTCCAAAATGGTTATTTATTGCATTAAATGCTCGTGCAATAAAATCTACATAACAATGACTACCCAAAAAATAAAAATAAAGCATTACAGAACACAAGAGTTGTATCTGCACCAAAATATATCAATGCACCCCTGGTATCACATTATCTAACATACCAACAGAATGATCATGATATGTTTAGACCATACTATTGCAATTTCAGGGTTTGAAGGTAGACACCAGATTGAGGTATTGGGAACAAAAATGTATCTTCTTGACCAGTAGCCACATCCAAGGGTTCAATGAAGAAATTGAGTGGCCAGTATAACCCAATAGTAATTTTTCAAATGAGTCTGGTCGATACTTTTATAAGTATACCACTCTGGTCAAAGATGGCTGCTGGGATTACAAGTTTACCATGGGTCCCGTTCAGTAGAGGCATAAACATGTCATTTGATCAGCCCAACACTACCTGTCATAAGGTTTCTAGCTACAGCATAGCAACAATTTGCCACATTCATCAGCGGGCCGTAGAGGACGATGGAAGCAGAAGCAGTGTGAGAATACTAAAGGTAAATGATCTGCTTTTGCATACCGCATCACACTTAGTCATGATACCACACATGGACAGTAGCGCACAGCTAGAGAGTTGACCATCTAGTGCACACATAACAGTTTGTCATGTTAGAGGCATTCTTTCGTGTTTACGTTAGCAAGCATATACCATTATATAAATGGTGAAGGTTTGCACATATATGGCGGATGACACTGTGAGTCTGTTTAACTAATGAGTCTGGGGCTGTTTGGAAGCAGTGTTGGAATACCGACCATTGGTCTAGTGGAGAACTGTAGTGAACTAGCCTCTTGGTTCTCACACAGGGGAAGCAATCTGGATAGTGAAGATTGTTCTAAATAGTGTATTGAAGCACCACTTCAGGAGTCTAGATGAGTAAGTCATTCTTTTGAAAACATTAATATGTTTGGTATGTTATTTTAAGAACATAGTGATGCAGGCAAAATAGTCTTCCATTCATGTAAAAGTCGGAATATCATACATTGTTGCACAGCTCATCAGATGGTACACCACTGGCACATGAGCCAGTATGAAGAACTAAAGTTTTACTTTGGATTGTAACCGATTGTGATTAAAGAATCCCTCTGACGAATGTACCAAACTAATAAGAACAGAAACATGTTGAGGCAAAAAACAGTGTAAAGGCGACAATACAGTGTTGTTCTTTTTTTCAAAAAACAATTTCCTTTCCTTTTGTTTTTCGGCTGCTTGTTTCCAAACAGTATCAATGGGTGGTGGTAGTTTTTGTCATACAAGGAATTTCAAATAAATGTGTAGAGGTTGTTGTACTGCATCGGGAGCAATATACTGTTAAAAAAAGTCCTTTTTATATTGAAAAATAATAAATATTATTTTTTGGGAATAATTGATGGCTTCATATAAATACACTATTATATACAAACTGATTTTTGATGCACACTTAATAAAACATTGTGCCTGTATTCAGATGGGAGCCTCCTCTCTTTTGTGTGTATACTCTGTTGCTGTACCCGACATTGGCAGCTCCCGTTTATCTATATAGGGTCGCCTCTTTAGGTTATTATAAGACAGTAATTGTCACAATCCTCCAAAAGAGTGGAGACCCTATCCAATGTACTGCCTAACAAGCAGGACATATTAAATTTGATATTTGCGGCACATGCAAAGTTGGCTACTTCCCAATTTGGGATATTAGCCATAGCTCAGAAAATGATTGGTGGCCAGAGCTGAGAAAATATGTAAGAAAGTATATATATATTTCAGATTAAAATACAGAATCCATAAAACACCATCCTAAAAACAAGTACATTGCAAAAAGGTCACAGATTTCTACTCAATTTCATAATCGATGTAAAATAATGACAAGAATAAAGACAGAAATATTATACAAATAAAATAAACACAGTAATATAATACAGAGCTATTATTTAGAAGTGCTTCAAAGACTTACTCTCCAAGCAGGATGCAGGTAATTTGTCATAGCATGATATGCGATCGTTTTTTGTCCCGAACAGAACAGAATTGCTTCTTTTACTGTTATAATTTGCAAAGATTTAAAATGAGGCAGTGGCCATGTGTTACTTGTATGTTTAAAGCATGGGCAGAAGAGTAGGAATTGGCCTGCAACATCTGCTTCCAGGTCACTACAATGGCACTTGTCAGAAAGCGCAGGAAGCCTTTTAGATGTGTAAGCAGCAATAAGAAGCACACCTAGCTGATCTCTCAGAGAAAGGTTTGTAGACATATCATACAGTTCTAATTCAAAATATGTCTTTATAACTCTAGCTTTGTATTCACAATGATTTCTTGAACCACTGACTTGTGTAACTCTAAGAGTGTTACATTATGTGAGTCAGTGTTGGACCAAACTCTAGCTCAAAAAATCAAAGACTTAATCATAGCTGTAAAATCCACTTGAGCAAAGTTTTCAGGAAATAGTTCTCAGCTCTCTTCCACTCATTCCATTTTCAGACATTTATCCGGTTCAAACCTTCAAGTCAATCATCCAAAAAATGTGTTTCAGTTAAAAAGCAGTATAAAATGACATTAAAAAATGAGGCACAGTACACTCATTAAAAACAATCACGCCAAAATAATCCACATAAACTACATAAATCCATCATGAAAGCTATAATAAATAAAAGAATGGAGACAAGTAGAGCACCGTTCGGAGCCTTAATAAAAATTCAACAATCATCAGACACATGTCATATTTGTTTCAGGGCCTTAGATCTTTGCAACCATGCCCGTAAAAGCAGGGACTGATTCAGAAACCTCACAGCATAAGTAGAATAATTAATCGCTAACTCTTTCAAAATTGGTCTAAAATATATACGTCTCAACTTTTTACGCTTGTTGCAGATCAAAAGAAAATGCAAAATGGTTTCATCCGATCCCCCACACATCGGACAGAAATGAGTCACTGAGTCCCTCCATGAATAAGTAAAAGAGGTTACTGGGAGCATGCCCAACCTAAAATGCATATACAAAGATTTTTCAAATGAGGGAGTGATTGTGTCCAAATAAGTTTTGAACCCAGACTGCATCCTGAACTCGAGACAATCTGGACCCAAATTAAATTTAGCAGCATCTGCCATAAGAATTTCACAGGCATTGGATTTTGCTACAGTGTTTAATTTCTTTATCTCTGAAAAAGTCAGAGCGATGTGGGTCTTCCCAAAATTCAAGAGTGTCCAGGTAGTGGAGAGTTTCTTTCACATGACTAAACCATTTCAGACTCTCATGATATGAGACAATGCAGCCTGAAAGTTTTCTAAATTGTGTGATTTCCATAATCTAGCCCAGAAAAGAACAGGTTTAAGAGTGACCTGTGAGACCACTGGTAACTTGTCAAGTCACAGGTAAATTAATCCTGACGGGGCACTAGACAGGAGTAATCATTTTTTTTACAAACATTTCCATTCATAACTATTAATCTTAATAACATTTGCATTGTGGCAGATAAAACCTGGTATTTAACGTTGGTATAAATCAATAACTGGAGAAATCGCACCTAAAATAGGAAGACATAATAGCCCCACTCTATTTCTTCTAGCTAATTGTAGATTTGTTGATATGAGCAATCCAACTACCAGACTCATGAAATCTCACTCCCAAATAGTCGTAGTGGCTGACCTGTTCGATCAGGGAGCCCCTTACATTCAGCGATATTGATCTGTGCTTGTGAAATTGAGGTTTTAAACACCATTGTCTTAGATTTGTCCATGTTTAAGCGTAAGTGCCACTCATCACATTTTGCCATAAAGTTAGATAGGGAGTTACTCAGACCTTTTGGAATTGTAGCAATCAAGACTGCATCATCGGCATACAATAAAGCAGGATATTTGTCAGAATCCATCTTTGAACAGTCCGGACACCCTGTCACTGTTGCAACTGTGTTCTAGCACCTTGAAGTGTCTCATGTGCTAAAGGGAATTACCAATAACGATCTTGGGCCCAAATAACAGGACAGACTCAAATAACATGGCAAAGTTTGACTTAATTATCAGCATGAAATAAAGCAGGGCAATCTGGCGAACAATGGGCTGTAGTCAACACACTCACACCCAAAATTGATTATACAAAGTTTTTATACCCCAATGTACATCAGCTATGACATCATCCTGCGTGGCAAACTTAAAAGCTATTGAAGGGAGGGGTTGATTAAGCGGACATATACACCTATGCAATGCATAAGTGTTGGTGGCACCATTGGCTGCCCCTTATCTGTTAGGCACGTCTCAAACCACCTCTAAATATGTATGATACTGATTATGGCATAAAAATGCTAGAGGGTTGGTCTTTGCAACATTGTATAGCATGTAGCTATGTAGACCCTCTGATTGGTTGGCATGCTTTCCTAATCTTGGACCTTCGGCTTGTTAGCAGCACGTAAGCAAAATGGACCCCAGGTGCCGAGAGTAATGTCACACTACTCCTCACTTTCCCAATTAGTCCATCAGCTCTCACCAGTCCGGCCTCAAGCCAAGGCTTCTCGTTTGTAGTTGACCTTGCAGTCTGTTCTTTATTCTGGGACTACTAAGGGATTGTAGGTACACCATTATCTTTGTCTACAGTTTAATGAGTAGCCCTTGTTTTCGACTTGTGAATCCCATGTGAGGAGACCACGAATTTGTCATTTTCTACCTTGTATTCACTGCTATTTAATTCACTTTATGCAGGGCGCCATTACTCCTCTCAGCCTCTGGAGACTTGCTCACTCCACCTTGCATAGGCTTTCTGCACTTTTAATTGTCCAATACTTGGCTCCTGCAGATGTTTTCCTCTTTTCTTAATCTAAGAGAAATATGTCTTACGTACATGGCTTATCCTTTTGACTCCCCTTGTGCCTTGCTATTATTCCTTGAAGGATCTGAGGCCAATAGACTCCTCTTTATTCCTCACACAAAGCTGTTTTTTCTTCGTCTCCCGACTCTGCAGCCCTGGTCTGTTTCCGAGGTACATTGATTGGTTTTAATACAAGTTTGACTTCCATCTTTCCATCATGGTCTCCCTTACCACGTTTTGTTTTCCTCTGCAGCAAGCTTCTATATGTCTCATCTATCTTGCGTTTCTGCATACATACATTTATTAGCATGTTACTTTATCTTCTTTGCATATATGACTTATTTGTATTTGATTGCATGTCTCTCTTGTTACATCAGTTACATCTTTATTCTTAATTATTTACATATTGTTTCAGAGCATCTTTGTGTCTGCCCTTCATGGCGTCACTCTGCCCTCGTCAGATTTCACTTATAGCTCTATGATGTCCAATGGTGTATGCCAACATCCTTCCACCCTTTCAGTGCGAGAGTAAATTCGATATGGTTGTCTGAATGCATATCGCCTCTTACATACTCATTGTGGTATTGGGATGATACCTGATGTTCCACATCGGGCTATTCTCCTGCTCTTCCTGTCTGATGGAGGTGAGGGGGGGTTACTGGGGATGATGTGGCAACCTGCTCCTGTACATTCCCACCTCTGGTCGAGTCCTCAACCACCTCCTCAATCTTCCCATCTTCTCTTTATACTATGGTTTCTTTGGGATCCATATCTTTTTCACCCCCCCTCAGGTGGCCTGCATTCTCTATATGTTCATTCACACTCCAGGTCATATGTCACCAATCCCCAGATGGTGGACAGAAGGTCCAACATCCTACATACTTCTTATGATCCTTAGGATAGTAGAACCTTGTTCCTGCGTGTACCATGGGACTTTTCGTTATTTTCTCATGGGTGCTGTCCTCATTTTGCATTTGTTCACCAGTGTCAGCATTTATGTCAATGATTGTCTTTATCCCAATAGCTTTCTTGGCTGTCTTCTGGCATTGTCTCAAAATAATCATTATAAGACAGAATACCAGCAATACCAACACTAGTATTGCTCCAAGTAGTTCAAAGGCATTTTCCAGTCAGGTTGAAATACACGAAAACAGAGAGGAAAACCAATCATCTCCTGCTGTCTCATTAACTTCATCATCCATCTTTGTATGCAGGTTGTCAGCATAGTTATTGCTTCTGTCAGGGTTCCATGTTTGCCATCATGGGAAGGTGTTACGGCACAGCAAGAGGTCTGGACCTTGGTGCACACGTCTCCTTCCATTGCTGTAATTAAGTCCAGGACATACTTGTTTTGGAGGGTAATAAGCATAATGGCCGTCACTTCTCTGATTGCATTATATCCTTTTATTATTATGTTAATCGTTTGCAGCAGCCCCCATCTGGTAATCTGCAGCCATTTGGCATTCACTGCAGTCTGAAGTCCTAACATAAATATAGATGGCATTATCATTGCTGTCTTGCTGAATAATGTATGCTCATCTGGTATGTCGTTACATGCTTCTATTGACTTTAAGGATAAATAGTTCTCCCTCTTCATTCTGTGGAGGACGCACAACCTCTTCTTCCTCTGGTGTTCATTCATTTTTGCAAATGCGTCAATATGGAGGTCACTTTGTGGAATCACTAATAGCTGAGGTCTCTCCCAGCATCCTGGTACTCCGGATCTTTCCTCTATGTCTGAACATTCCATCCTCCTAATTTCAACAACCTTTATTCGTTCTCCATTCTGGGATGGATAGATATGTTTGTTGCATTGCCAACCCATCCCTTTTTCCATCCTTTGTGTTTTCACATAAGAATCTTCATATGGAAATGTTCTTGATCGCCATCGTCGGGTTGCCCTTTTTTCTATGAATTGCCCTCTGGTTGTGCACGCTGCCAGATGACAGAGGCACTTTGCATCATGTGAAGCCATTTATTTAGCAATAAATGTTCTAACTGCTTTCATGGCCTAGGGGATGAGAGAACATAGATACCAGATTTCATCTGACGTTCTTTCTCCCACCTCCTTCGTATGCTGATACCATAGGTTATTCTTTAAATGAGCCGAATTGTCAAAATATGTATTTATAGCTTCACGATCCTTCCCAGCACCTCCTTTAAGTCGAATAATTTGTTTAGCAAAATCAGGAAAGATGCTGCTCGTGCTTTTGTTAGGGATCATAAAAATGTTTTCATTGTCCCACCCTGTATCTGCATTATTAGTCATTATTTGTCTAAATGCCATAATAATAAGACAAAATATACAAATCATAATACAAAATGACATCACAATCCCTATTCCAGAAAAACTCATTGATTTTCTTGATGGCAATGCATCTCTTATATTCTGGAATCTTCCCATTTGGTTTTTAATTCGGTATGTAATTTTGTTATTTTTTATAAATCACACTTTTATATTAAAAAAAACTGCAAAATAATTGCCACTATGACTCTAAAAATAATATGATTGTTTTTAGGATTTCCAAGAAATAATATAATTTCCACATGTCGTCAGAGCTGGGTAAAACAGTAATACGTAAGTGAAAACAGCATACAGCAATGTGTGCAATGTTATTACGATGGGTAGCATAGGAGATGCAGTGTGCTCCTTTTCTTGCTGCTACGGTGTATCAACATATTGTTTCTTGTACCTATCTAAAAAATTTCCATGTTAGCTGCAAGTTCACTCATTCCTTATTAGATTTAAGAAATGTTGATCTTTATTTCAAAGATGTTTTGTTATTCCATAGACTCGTTTTCTTTGCTCTTGGTTGCTGATCTTGTCTGCATGCGAGGAACTTCACTCTTGCTTCACTGTCAGTAGATGCAAGAGGGGCCGAAGTTTCTACCTTGTATGGTTTGATGCCATGCAAATGCATCCAGGCTCGCCTTCATTGTAGCTTAACAGCTGTGGGCATAACTACTTCCACCTCATAGGGTCCCTAGAACAGGGGTTTTTTCCAGGTGTGGACACATTTATGCAGCAGCACCTGGTACCCTGGATATAAGTTGGTTGTTTTAAGAGGCTACCTGGATCATTTGGCTGGCTTTCCTCTTCAATCCTCTTTGACCCCTCCCTTTCGGTTCTTCATCTGTTGAGAAACAAAAGAAACAATTGCAGCCATAGTTGTCAAATAATCATGTATCTTATCACGTAATGTCTTTGCTACCCTGTGGGAATCAGTTTCTAACCTAGTTGGAGGACCAAGAGGTGTTCTCATTCAGTGGCGAGTCACCATCTGATGAGGAGTTAAATGGTGTTCTGAGCCGGGTTGAATTTGCAGCACCAATAGCACAAGGGGTAGGCAGTGTAGCCACCCCTTCTTTAGAGTGATTATAATCTTAGCTATCCTCTCTTTAAATAGTCTATTTAAACATTCACAAATCCCATTCACTTCTGGGTGATAGGCAGAAGAGAACTTGTGTTTTATCCCTAACAAAACAGTGACCTGCTCAAATAGTTCATTTACAAAATGCGGTCCATTGTCATACCGCAGAATCTCGCAAACACCCCATTTTGGGAACACCTCATGCACAAGGAAATTGGTGGCGCATGTGGCATCGGGGTGTGTACATGCACCTGCCTCGATCCATCTGTAAAAGGGACATACCATGACCAGCATATACCTATAGCCATTGCATGTTTGCAGCATATCTAAATAATCTATATGTATAATATGATATGATAGGTTATTTATAACGCACTTAATACCCAGAGGTTTCTAAGCGCAGACCCAGGGATCAAACCTTTGTTGCTGCAGGTCGTCTTGCTGCCAAGGCAAGCATGTTGCCCCTGAGCTATCCTCCTGAGACTCAGGACATGTAGGTGCTGAAATGGGCAATTGGTTCTAGTGATTGCTACTATTACTGTTTGCTAAGTGTGCCCTGCCATTCAATTCTGGCACACGATGCAATTCACAATAAACTGTGCAATATGTTGTAGCAAATTTGATTAAAAAACAATCTTCTGCAACTGTAGCAGCAAGACTCTCTTGAGTCGTATGGGTGGGGTAGTGAAGCTGCTCCAGCGCTGCCCCCAATATTGCTAGAGGCATAACTGGTTTTCCAGTGCTATCCTGCTTCCAGATTACCTAAGTGGGGGATAAAGAACACCCTGTTTTCTCCATAAATCTTGCTCCTCCTGCAAGACTTGACCTTCTATCTCAATTAACTGAACAATAGACAGCATGTTAAAGTCCTCCTTTACCAACATGCATCGTCCTGTCATGTGTTTAACACTTCTTAGTTCAGAACTATTTGGGAAATATGCTGCCTTTTTGGTTTCTAAACCTGCACCTTCGTTTTTGTGAGACATCATGTCCGTTCTTTTAGTATGTGCTGTGCATTTTACGACTGCGATAGTCAATGGGAGCCTTAATGGCCCAATGAGTTTATCCAATAAGGCTGCATGTTGCACTGGTGTGCTGTCTGCGCAGAGGAAGTCCCTCCTTTGCCAGCGTGACAGAGTACCCCGTCACTTCCTGATCCTCATAATTTTGGAGTGCAGGGATACGTGCCAATAATTCTGCAGCCTGTGCTTAGCAATGCAAAGGCAATCTTGCACTTGTGACTACTTCAAATTCACCATTTCACTTCAGCTTTACTACTTCTGATCCAGTATGCCTTTTGGCAGTTTTTTGATACATTTTTGAAGACCCGCCCAGAGAGCCTTTTTCTGGCATGGGCAATGTCATCATAGAATTCAGGATACATTGTGCAGTCATGTACATTATCATCCTCCGCTACTGGTTCTGCTATGAAAGTTGCTGGATTCACTTTTCTGCATCTAACAATCTTAATGTCAGGGTTCGAGATAATTACCTCCTGCCCTCATGCTCTTTGTGTAGTCAATGTACTTTTGGGGTTTTCTAAAATAGCAAATAATGCATGCTCAACAAATAATGTTACTGAACACCCCATTGTAATACTTTAAGCTTTTTCAATAGCAAATGCAGCAGCAGCTAAAGCTTGTTTGCAAAGGTAATGTCCTTTCATAACTGGATCTAAAATCCTACTCTAATTAGCCAATGGTTTGTGTCCATGTCATAATGTTGTTTTCTGTGTAAGGACTGCTGTCATAACTTCTCCATTTGAATGGGAAAATAGGTAAAATTCTTCATGATAATCTGGAATTCCTAACACATGGGCTATACTGATGGCCTTTTTTAATTCCTCAAATCATGAGTCATTTCATCTATCCATGTTATCTTACTCTTATCCACCTGTGTTTCTTTAAGTCTATTTAAAAGTTTTGAATATATGTGCAGTAATCGAAAACCGAGGGCCTGCAATAGTTACATAGGCCTAAAAACTGTTGCATTTCCCTCACTGTTTTAGGTTATGATGTCTTCATAATTGCTTCTGCTCTTTCGGGTGTCCTTTTTCTCCCTTCTTGAGAGATTAACATCCTATATACAGGACCTCTTCCTGACAATATTGTAGCTTTTCTTTGTCTACCTTATATCCTTGTTCTGCTGGTATGGTCATGAGTTGAACTGAGTCTTCTCTGCATCTTTCTTCTGTCTCACTGCATGCTAAAATGTGATCCACATAGTCAATTATTGCACTTTTGAGCTGAACATTACCCAAATCCATCTGGACCCTGTTAAAGATTGAAGGGGACTCACAGTACCCTTGGGGTCAACAAGTATGTTTCAGGGGATATTTCTATATATTAAAATGAAGTCAAATCTTGTTGGTCGTCATCGAGAGGAATTGAGAAGAAAGTGTTTTTTAGATCTATAACAGTAAAATATGTAGCCTTTGATGAGGTATTACATACTATTGTAGCAGGATTTGGAACTAAAGGAAGCTCTGCTTTGACTGTAATGTTTAGAGGGTGAGGATCCTGAGTAAATCTCCATGCCCCCAGTTGATTTCTTCACTGGTTACACAGCTGTGTTACATGGGGACCCAGATGGCACCAATATTCCTTGCTTCATTAAAGCAGAAATGGTCTTGAATATACCTTCATCCACTTCTCTGGACATCGGATATTGTTTTGCTTGTAGCAAAATTGTTCCTGGTTTAAGTTTGATTTTAACTGCTCCTACTCCTTTCAATAGGCCCACGTCATATGGACTGGAAGTCCATAAAATATTTGGCACTTTCTATAAGTCTTCCTGGAAAAATGAAGGTTTCTTTTTTACCATCGCCATTCTCTGGGATATTTCTATATATTTCTGTGAAATATATAGAATACTTCCTGCATGACTTTGTGGAGGAGGCTCCCTCTTTTTTGAAGGACACTGTGTTTGCCATTAATGCGTTTGAAGGTATTGACTTTGACACCACAAGTGATCTCTTAGTTTCACTAGACATCACAGCTTTATATACTAATATTCCATAATATGAAGTCCTCACCATAATTCAGGGTAAATTGGACTACAGTCCGGCTCCACATACGGTACCATCTGGCTTCTTGCTTGAGTTGCTGTATATAGCTCTCTGCAATAAATTTTTTTAATTCAACAATGAACTTTTCTTACAGAAACATGGAGTAGCCATAGGTTCATCATTTGCACCATCGGTGGGTAATATTTACATGGCGAACTTTGAAGAAAGATTTATTTGGGAAAATAATCCCTTTGCACAACAGGTATTACATTGGAGGCGATCTATAGATGACGTTGTCTTTATTTGGCATGGTCACACGGAAAGCCTGGGTCAGTTCATGGAGTGGCTTAACCAGTGTGATTCCAATTTATTTTTGTCGAGTCATTCTAAAAAAAATGTGCTTCCCTTTTTAGATATGAACATCGGGTACCATGGAGGTAATATCTATAGTAAGTTGTTTCGGAAGGAGACCGATAGAAAAACACTGTTATTGCACACCAGTCAGCACCCATAGTCACTTAAGGAAACTTACCATATGGACAATTCCTAGGGATCTGACAATTGTACCTATGTTAATGACTATACTTACCATTCCCAAATCCTTGCAGGCAAACTAACATCACATGGGTATCCACGCAGGTCAGTCAAACAAGCGGTGAAGATGGTACGTTTTACTGATAGAGGCTCGCTATTGACTCCCCGGGCTAGAACTCCTGAGCAGCAACGGATCAAATGGGTTACAACCTTCTCAAGACATACAGCCAAGATCAAACAGTTGATTATAAAATATTGGAATCTGCTGACAAATACCGGGTGCACCACAGGACCACCTCTGTTCGCTCTTAAACAGGGCTGGAATTTGCATGACAGTTTGGAGCACTCCAGATTTATTCCACAGGCCTTTACCCTGAGAAAAAATATACTTCAAGCAGTTTGGGTACATAATAATGCACCTGTCATGGGCCCTACCTCTTGTGGCAACTGAAGTGTCTGCCAATTTAACTCTAGGGCAACCACTTTCGTACATTATAATTTTGTATAGCATCTACGGAAGTTTACAAACTGCCAAAGCAGTAATGTCATTTATAGCATTAGATGTCCTTGCAATTTGTTACACATCGGGATGACCACCAGAAAAGCAATGACCAGAATCAATGAACACAGATCCTGCATCCGTATAAAAATTCAGACTGCACCTCTCGTCTAGCATTTTATGCAGGCACAACACAATGCCGATGATGTCAAATTGACCATCATTCACCAGGTGAACATTGATCGATTCAACTTTTCAAGTGGTAGTAGGTTAAACAAATTTAAAAAAAATGGTGGATACACCATCTGCATATTCATAGCAATGGTCTTAATGACGAACTACAGTGGCCGATGTTGTTCAGTTAATTTAGCATCAATGATTGGTGCCTGGATCAAGTCATCCAAAATGGCTGCCCTAGTTGCCTCACTTCCCAAGAAATAGCAGGTGCTGACTAGTGTACTGCTCAAGTCAATATCAATAGCTGGGAGTGTCTCACTATTAGTCCTCGGTTTGGCTGCTTTCACTCCAACAGCAGCGAGTTTTGCTTTACCGGGGAAACTGAGGATCCCCATTTTCCATACCACTGTGATGCTAGTCAGGAAACGTCACTTGACTCTCGGACATGCGTAGCATGACATAAGATACACCAGGTCGATAGGGGCTCGGTTGAGTCGGTAGGAGCGGTCAACACTGTGTTAGTGATTACATCCATGTTCTTTACGTTTCCGTGTCTAGGGGCACACTGTTCGGCCATGCTAGTCAAGCTGGTATTGATAGAAAGAAGCATACAGCACGTTACTGATGACTCTCAACACTTAGGATCGACAACACAGGTATGTATCACCGTAGCACACGGATTGGCCCTACACATGAATATTGTATTGCGTTGAGTTTGTAGTAATAAAGTCCCTTGCCTCCACCTTTTGCTTTTGCTTTTGTCTCCTTCCAGCTTGCTCGAACATTACTGGCAAGCTTGGTATGGTCAGACGAACCACGAGGTACACATGTAAACGTTTATCCTGTTTTCCGTTCATTGCATGCACTTTAAATAATGGCGATATTAACTGTGTTTGGGGTCTGCAATCCTTGGCATACTTTGCCGACCACAGACACGGAGGCTGCTGTAAGAGATTTCAATCTGGCACGTCACCTAAGTCAATGCCTAGCGTGGGATGCACAACTGAAACCCTTAATTATTTATTTGTGTCTATAAGTTCTTTTATTCTGAACGATGTACCACTGATATCACGCCCCTCTCTTTTAACCCCCCGGTCACACTGAACCAGGAAGCAGGCTGGTTTGCAAAGTTAAAATATGTATTTATGCATTGTGCAATAAATATCACAGTATTTTAATGGGTATACAATGATCACCAATGGGGTGATGTCACACTAAACAATCTCTTTAATCACAAGGAGCAATGATGGGAAAAATAATGCAGCACAGAAATAATACTCTTGTGTGGGTTCAATCAAATGGCAATGTGATTACTGTTTCCCCTGCACACCCCTCAATCCCCCCAATATGCAATATGAAGAAAGAGAAGGAGAGAAAATAGGTTTCGGGAATGCAGAATTCAAGCAAATGTATCAATACCAATATCCCCCCAGAAAACTCCAGAGAAAAACAGAATTGATTGGCAAATTGTGAAAAATGGTTTTAAAGTTGACTTAGAATGAATGGGTAAAACACTAAAAATGGGCTAAATCACAGAAATTGATGAAATTCTAATGGGAGCCACTTTGAATGGTTTCAGACAAACACTAGCAATGATTAGAGAGTAATAAGCAAGTGGAAAACTTAATTTTGAGGTCGGGTGCAAAGAAAAGCTATTTTACATGTTATAGATTTGGGTTCTTAAGAAATCTTAGGATGACTTAAATTTCGTTTTTAGCATAAAATATGAAGAAGTTATGGACGTTTTTGTGGAGGTCGTTTTTTCAGAAAGAGGCAAAATTGTAAAACAAGGATGCCCTTTTAAAATACAAACAAGATTTCTTTACACTAGGGATGGACTATAAAGAAACAAACTACACGACAGCACAGCCACCAGACCAGGACGTCGCTGAATGGTTTTTGCCCGCCGCAATGCTTGCCTTCTTCAGATAAAATATATCAGCGCAAAAGAGGATTTTAACAATATTATTACAAAAGGACTATAGGATAAGAGAGAGAGTACAGGCAAGACAAAAAGGATTCCTAACAGTACAGTTCTGGATATAAGCTAGATTTGATTTGGATAGGAATGACTATGGACAGTACATAGGCTTTTGACAATCCTATACTATGGATACTCACTACCAATGTTTTGAATGGAACCATCAGGGATACTTTATGGGACAGTCTGCTGGGCGCACCAAACTGGTCTGGTTCAGCGATTAGCAAGGCGCTCTGGACACCGCACGGCAGGACTGGACAGTAAGGCGCTCTGGTCTACACTGCACGCACGACTGGTCTGGATCTGCAATGGCTCTCTGGTCTGCACAGCAGGGGACCAGACTGGCATTTAATCTGCCCTTCTGGTTATGAAGATAATTCTTTGGCAGGCAAGCAGTTACAGCACAGTCTGGCTGCTTCTTTTGGTTGCCCCTTTAAGTTGCGGGATGGGTTCTGGAAGTTAGGCCCAGCTGAAAGTGTTTCAGCTTTGCTCTGAGCCTTTCTGCTTGCAATGTTTTTGGAGTCTGGAACAAGGAGTATGGATGGATCTCCTTCAAAGTGCTTCACCAAATTCGGGATGGTGGGTGGATCAGTGTGTTTTCTAGGTCCTCCGCTGTCTCTATTTATGTGTTTCATAAAAGGGTGGGTATGCTGAATTATCCTAGGTGCACCCCCACGTAGTCTATTGGCTGAAGTCTGCTCTCTCCCTTGATTGGAGGCGAAAACAGAGTGTCATCATGATGATGTGGTTTATGATGCACGGAAACTTGACTTTTTGCACATAAAATCTATTTTTGATATAATGCATCTTTACATATTTTGTGGCGCAAACCCTCTTCCAATCCTCGATGAGGTGGGATCTTGGGTCTGGATTTGACAAATCTTTGCACTTTTTATCCGGGACACAACATTTGATTTGTCCAGAATTTTGTACATATGTGCGCATGATATCTGGGCATAATCGTATGAAGTTTCATGCTTCGGACATAAATACAATTGCTACAAAACCAGAATTTTCACTGTGCCTTCCCTGAACATTGCACGGATTTCTGGCACCTCTTAAAATGTGCACAAAAAATCACATTAACAATGCTATTAATTTTATAATTTTTACAAATTCGCACAGTCCTTTATTAGTCTTTTTCAAAAATATTCTTTCTGTGCTTTGTGAATCAACAAAAATGTCTGTCTCCGTCTTCATCTGGTAGCTCATGAGCACTCCGCCCTCTGTCTCTGGCAGAGGTCACTGTTGACACTTTCCAATCTGCATATCCTTTCAGCCAAGGAAGGTTCATTGTCTCTCCCAGGAGCAGCCCAAGTACTCCTGCCCTCTTAATCAACACCTGAATGTCAGTTCCTGGTCCAGAGAGCAGAAGGAGGTGCCTTGCCCAGCGGGGGAGTTGCTTTGTAGTTTTGGCTTGCATCAGGCTTACTTTAAAAGTCACTTTGTTAAATTTTTCTTTGTTGAAAATAAAACTTGCAATTTTTAAACAAGCAACTAGAACTTTAATTCTAGTCTCTAAACCATGGAGATTAAATAGTTGCAACCTATATTACTTTTGATAACAGGTCACTTAATTTATAGACATTTGATTTCAATAGCACAAGTTTAAGCTTCTGATGCAACTAATGACAGCTGTCATTCAGGCGGCCGCTGGTACTACACCCATATTTTGACAGATTTTCACAGGCAAGCACACTTTTTACTGTGGATATTTTGATGATAGATTCTGCTTTTCCTGACATTGAGTGTTCATAATGATTCCTTAAATGAAGTGGCGGGTAACACCCAGGAAAGTTATTGGCTGTTTTGTGGTGTTTTGGTCCGGTATTTTGTATTTTCAGCAACCAAGAAAAAGGGATTCAAAAGCAATTTCCGGGTTTCTTGCAATAAAGCACTGCCTTTCCTGCAGTGTTCATTTTTATGGTGAGGTCTCCTTTCCACTACTGACAACAGGTAAAGTAGATTTGGCAGCCATCTTTTCCAGTTTCAAAGCGCAATTTTCATAGGTTTGGCGCGCATGGGCTTTTGCGGCCATTTTTGATGATTCTTTCACCATCAGCACACAGGGATGTCGCAGGGCAGAGCCTAGTGGGTTAAAACATCCCACACTGCACTGGCAACAGTCCGTCTTTTTATTAACTGCATAGGAACTCGAATGGTTTTTAAGGTGTTTATAACCACTTGATTTAATACATGCTTGATCATGTTGACAGTTGTTCTTGGTGAATCGGTTTATTCTCTGTTTATTATAGTTACAATGATGCTTCCCTGTCAACACTTAATTCATCTCGTCCTGATGAGACTCGTCCAATTGTCTTCTTGAGGACCACGATAGCCTAAACTAGAGTCAATGACACGACATACAAACATCTTTCCATCTGAGTTTGTTTGGTTAGATGATGACTGATGACATCACGGCCAACCTGAGTATTAGCCAACTTGTTATACTACAGGTTTAATCCAGACTAAGTGGTGTAGTTACGTCCACAAAGCTGTGACACACCAGGTCTTTATTCCGACCTAAATTATAACAGAACTGGCAGTAAGCCACCGTTTGGCATTATTTTTTGTATTTGTTATGTTTGAATGGTATGAAAGTGGTAAATGTGAGTATGATAGGAATGTTTGAGGGTTATGCACTGACACCCTTGAGTGACTGTAGCGCTGTGTGCTCCGGAGTATCAATGTTTTGTTTTGTGATTAGGAAATACTGACATTGAATTTCATGAAAATAATATATGAATAACTATTCAATAAAAAGTACTATCCTTTGTTTAAATGAGCTGTCTCACTTATGATTGCTAGAGGGTTTTATTTTCAGTGTGTTGCTTTTGGTTGTTAAATATTAAACCCTAGCCCCTTTGTTTTTGCAGTTTATCAGGATGTCATTGCATGTATGGTAGTGTTCTTGGTGGCCCCTACCCGTGGTCGTTCCCTACCCCCTCAGCTTGCACCAAAGGTGTCTGTGGTTGTGTAGGCTGTTCAGACTTCCAGAGTGCCGTAGAAACAACTACTCTCAGAGTGTACATTTTGTAATATGTGAATTGACTTTGCATGGACGGTAACCATGATCATTGGGTATGGTACCATCTGTCATCTTCGTACTTCTTCCATGGCTCTTGGGGCACCCCCTGGACATACTTTGGACACATCTAGATGGGCTTGCCCACCACCCTTGCAGACCATTTATGTCGTGGGGATGTGTGAAGTTGCATTCTGGGACCTGCAGCCCAGTGTGTGTGGTTGGCGTGTTGGGGAAGCAGGTCTTGGCCATTCACTGCTGCATCGTGAGTCACGCCCTATTCCGGTGGGTCGCAGCATGTCATTTGTTGGTTGTGCGGGTGGGTCTTGCATGTATGAGGACTTGGGAGGGCATGCAATCTATTTGTGTAGGTAACCCTCCCCAATTGCATGCCACTTGTACAGCAAGATAAGTGTGATGGAATGTGTACTCACGCAATACCGAGGTCCCTTGGCCTCTATGCCCCTCCATGCACTGTGAGAAACCTGAGGGTATCCTCACACCTACTCCCCTTGGATCCTCTTCTCAGGTGGCCAGGTAAAGGCCATTGCTTTTGGATCCTGACCCTGGGGGTGGAGAAGCGAGGGAGGATCAGAGGGTAACCACAGGCGTGACATGATATCCCCCTTTCCCTTGTGAGAACCAACCTAAGCCTCCCCCAGCCTTTATGGGCTTTTGTAAAACATCTCCCTTCATTTGTCCTCATTCAACCCACTATAGTACTGGGACGAGGAAGAGGCGACTAGGAGTAGTGAACACCAGTAAGTCATTTCACCACTCTAGTACTGAGAAGAGGAAGAGGCCTGCAGAGTGTTGTAAAGGTCAGGCATGTACCAAGTGCTCCACTAATTGCGACCAGGCAATTAGAATTTGGAACTCACACCTGCAACCTGTAAAGTGGTTGCTGGTGTATAAAAATGGAGGTGACCAGCAGCAAGTAGAAAAGCAGGGAATCCTGTATGCGAGAATGCAGCCAAGGTGGGTCCTGCAGGAGAGCCAGGATGCTGCCAAAAGACCCCAAGGAACTGTGGAGACCAGGGCCAGGCAGGCTGCGAGAAGGTCATAGGTATGGGAGCCTTAATGGTCGGAAGTTTGCATCTGCAGCTGCGAACGCAGAAAAAAGAAGCAAGGTGACTGACAGCGTCCGCAGAGAGAAAGCAGAGCTGCCACCTGGAGATGGAAAGAAACCAAAGTGCGAGCGGGGCTCACGAAAGAAGGAAAACATGCAGGCAGAGCAGGAATGGAAAGCAAAGCTGCTCAGAGGAGATGCCAGGGACCGGTGAGTGAAGAGGGAAAATCCCTCGAGACGGGGTACCCCTTGGGGCTGTGGGAAAACCAAAATGAATGCTGAATGAATTAAAAATCATACGCACGATGAAACAAACCCAAAGTCACCGGTTGAGAGAAAATTAAGAACAATATAATCTGCAAGTGGCAGAGTAAAATATCACAGATACTGAATATCGAACTAAATGAAATCCTTCGCCAAAGTTATGACCTGATCACAAGTGTATGTGAAACTCAGATACTGCCTATTTGAAAGCAAAGAACGAGTCATTTAAAACGCAAAAGAAAGCAAGTATGTAAGATTGTGATAGAGCATGAAAGCAAGGTGGTGAAGCCAACAAAACCACTACAGAGCAACTTTGCATAAATACAGTGCGGCAAGGTCAGAGACTGCCAATGGATATGTGCCACATTGTGGAAAAGCCAAGAGGCTGACAAGGAGAAGCCAAGTGAGTGTGAACCTTCACACAGGTATAGATACAGAAGAACCTGTCTGGGCTAGAGATCTTAGGGTTCCTGGTTGCATGACCTGTATTAGGTGGACCGTGTGGTCTGACAACTGCACCTAGACCAGGGAACCCCAATTGTGAAAGCCATATATGTTGCTGAAGTGAAATTAGAAAAAGCAATCTGATTGAACTGTTAAACAAAACCCAGGAGGAGTGTAAAGTTGATTTGGAGCTATTTTTGAACATTGCAACATTGAGAATAAATATAAATGGACTATGTTGAACTTAGGGAGGGAACCCCAAGGTTTTGTGAAACTGTCTTGAAATTGTGGAAGGGAACCCTGAGGTTTTGCCTTTCTCGGGATTGCCTTTCCCAAGTTCAGGATAGTTCCACAAAATCTCAGGGTTCCCTTCCCCAAGTTCAGGACAGTTCCCCAAAACCTTGGGGTTCCCTTCCCAAGTTCAAGACAGTTCCCCAAAACCTTGGGGTTCCCTTCCCCAGTTCTTGAACTTGGGCAAGGGAACCCCAAGGTTTTGGGAAACTGTCTTGAACTTGGGGAAAGGAACCCTGAGGTTTTGTGAAAATATCCTGAACTTGGGAAAGGCAATCCCGAGACTTTTGTGGAACTTTCTTGAACTTGGGGAAGGAGAGCTGAAAAGTAAGCTAGTAGCTGAAAGAAGCTCCGAACTTTTTTTCGAACACTATGGGCCTCATTATGTGTCCGGCGGTAACCCTGATGGTGCTACCGGCGGTTGCTGCCGGACTCATAATATTTTACCGGTGCCTGACTTCCCGGTACCACCGGGAGATTACAACTCTGGCGTCCTGGGAACCGGGAAGTCAGGCGCCAGTAAAATGTAAATCCCCATTGCCATAGAGTCACATAGGACTCTATGGGAGTGGGGACACGGAAGCACAGGCACCATTGCTAACAGTGCTGGTGCTTCTATGACTGGTCTGCCCACCATGGCCGCTGCGCCTGGCAGGGTCATACCTTTTCAGGCACAGTGGCTACGGCAGGCAGACTCAGAGTTTGCCGATTTGGAAACAAGAGTGCTCGTGAGCTTACCGGCACCCTTATTTCCAGACAAATAAACTCATAATGCGCTATTACTTTTATATTTGACATCCCTACACATTGTTTTTGCTTTAGTTGTGAGGGCAAGTATAGATTTTGGACACAGACAGACTTTTAAGTTGAACTTTCGGATTCAGACTTTCCTTAGTTTCTTTAGGTAGGGAGATCCCACCGTAGTGTAGGGAAAGTTAGGCCTTCATCCATCCTGACATTTGAGTTAATAAAACAACTCTGTTTGAACTTTAAATGTGTTATCTGGGTCTTGCTTCATGATGCCTTCACAGTATGCTGGCAGCGTGCTGTTCCACCGGTCCATGGTATCATGGGTTGTAGACTTCCTCCGAGGTCTGTTGTGCCACCAGCTCTATATGCATGCAATTCAGCGCTGCCACCACATTGGGCCTGTGTGCAATGGCATAAAATCATGCCTTTGTTGCGTTCACAAGTGCCAGGGTGGTGGGACGTGTAATGTGTGTCCAGCACCAAACCCAGCACTTTAGAGAATACAGGCTGCAAAATGCCATGAGCTGGCTCACAGTGTGCTGGAACGTGCCCATACCAGGGAAGTGGAGGACCGACACCAGATTTACCAGCGGTGGTATGGCTGTCCTGATGCCGATCCTGCTCCCTATGTCATCCTAGAACTCGTTGAGATGATTTGCAATGCTCTCCCTGTTGAGGCAGCACTGGCTGAGGATGTGCCTGTCAGTGAGGGTACATGATGTAGTCCTTTCACAGGGTATGGGTGCATGCCTTCAGTGATGTCTCCTCCTCACAATCCTCCTTCTCTCCCTCCTCTCTACTGCCTCTTGTGCCCTCATGTTGGCCTGGAGCAGCTGCATGTCAATGCTGACTGTGATTAGTGGCAGCATGCTGGTGCAGGATAGTGTGTTTTGGGAAGGTGAAGCCTTTTTGTACTCTTTCTGGGTGCATTGTGCAATGATGGCCAGAGAAAACCCCATAATTACACAAAGGAACAGGAGTCCGAAAGTCCGGACTCAATGACGAAAGCTGACAGAGTGAAAGGCAAATCCCAGATCTATTAAGATCAAAATAAAGAAGGGACAGCATACTACCAAAAAAGTTGTTACTCTCCAAGCTCTTATACCAAAGAACAGTTTATAAGGTGAACAATCATCATAACTGACATCACACTACAATCTTAGTTACCAAAACGTACGAGGTGAGGGAATTGGTTTGTAAGGATTACTATATATGTATTCTACAGGGGTTAAACGATAATCTGATGGCTCATCCTAGACCACCTGTGAATTGATAATAGTAAATACACGTCATCTCTACAATACCCTATTGGTTGGCACAACACATATTGGGCAGCCTAGCATGAGGAGTTTTGTTTAGTTGGCTTTCTACTGACCAACCTTGGACAACTGACAGGTCGTCAAGATATGAGCCAGACAGGAATAGGAGGAGAGAGGTCCATGGACTTCTTTCCTTTCAATTAAAAAATATATTATCCCTTATTCCTGGACCATGAGCCAGGGTGATTCCTCTGTAGTTGGCCCTGTACAACATCTTGTGTCTGGGAATATGCGTAAGGAGGGAGGCAGGTGTTCTATCTGTGTCCATTGCTAATGAATTGACACTGTTCTTCAACTATGGGTCACGTGTGATGAGACCACGTTTGGAATTATTTCACCCGGCATTTATTGGGATTTTAGTTAATATTAGTACAAGTGTTATGTTTTTTTCTACCACTGGGGGCATTGTTGAGCCATTCCCTATGGAGGCTTTGGGCATGTAATTATCCTACACCTAGCTTACAAATGCTGGTTGTTTTCTAATGAATCTTAAGAATATGTGACTTGGGCCTTGGGAATTGTTATCTCGTGTTCCCTCTGAGACGCCCAGACCCTCCTTAATTTCTCAGTAACCTTGGCTTGGTTTGCATAACTATTGTCTGAGCTCTGCATCGGTCTGTATTCCTTTAAATTCAGCATTTTGAGTTCTCATGAAGCCTTGAGGCCTTTCATTAACTTAGAAGCATACTGCGGCTTCCATTTTGGAAAATATGGCTGCCCATTACTGTTTCTAATGTAGTGAGCTATATATGCCTGTCATTTTTCATTTCTCATGGATGCAATTGATATTTTTGGTGTATAAAGGCATATTTGAACTAGTGTTCATGTTTTTCATGTTGAGTGCACATTTGCTATTTGTGTCTAATGCATGTACGTATAATGTAATAACGTTAGTTTGGTTTTTACTCATACCATCTTTTTAGTTCCCATTATGTTCATCTTCTGCTCTTCCGCTTGGGATAAGGGCGGTATGGTTGCCATAGTGAGTAAAGGTTCTCAGCTGTGCAGTATTGGGGAGGGCCAATAGCTATGGATGACATATTTATCTGCCTCTCAACTGCCCCCCTTTGGTCGAGTCCTTGACCACCCCTTCCTTCCTGCCCTGCCCCCAAATTGCTCTTTGGGTATCCATACTTTGGTCACCACCCTCAGTGTGCTTGTATGTCTGACATGTTCGTCCACACTCCAGGTCAAATAGCAACATTCTCTATTGGAGTCACAATATACAGTGCTCGGTGTAGTTGTGAGGGTCCTGAGAAGTAAATATTATCCTGGAGGGGCGACAGTGCGTCCCATTGCCTGGACACTAAACAATTTATATGTTTGGGTATACTCATGCACTTGAGCATTCAGGTTTATTACTATTTACATTTCAACTGCCCCTTTGGCATCCTTTTTGCAACTGTTCCTTGCTATTCTTAAAATTCAGAAAGTCAGTAGTATCAGTACTACTATGGTTAGTATTATTTTGAATGGATTAGCTAGCCACATGAGTATCCAGTAGAAGAAGTGGATAAACCAGTCATCATTTTCAATCTCGTCCACCTCCTCCTCCATTATTGTGTGTAATTCTGTAAAGGTCACTATGGCCTGTGTAAGAGTTTGATTCTCTCCATCGTGGGAGGGTGTAAACATACAGCAAGAAGGCCCAATTTATGTGCACACACCACCCCCTTTGGCTGTTATTAAATTGAGGAAATACCTATTTTGGAGAATCATGTGCCACACTGCCCTCAGCTCTTCCTTTATGGTACTGAAAACTTTCACAGTTGCATTTACTGTTTGGAAGAACTCCCATCTTGTTATTTGCAACCATTTGGTGTTAGTGTTGGCCTGCATCCCGGGCGCAAAGGAAGACATAAAGAACACTGTTGCCCTATTGGACAATTTGTGTTAATCTGGAATGTCATCGAAGACCACTACTGATTTAGCCAAAAAATAGTTTTCTCTTTTACTGTGTTTAAGGGTAAGGGACCTATTGTTTTCTAGGTGTGCATTCATTTGGGGCAAGGGGCCAATTTTTCCTTCACTCTGGGGTACTACTAGAGCTGGTGTACTTATTAGCAAAATGGAACATAGGCCTCCACAATTTGGGGCAATTGCATATAACCTTTTGAACCAACAGCCCAAAAGAGGTCCATCAGTACTGCTGTTCCTGCTTTCATTCCTGGTACATCAAAAATGCGTACGCAACCAGTGGTTTTTCCAACTTGTACTGTACCAATATTTCCGAAGCACAGGGTAGCATTTTTCAGGAGTGTTGTATGCACTGGTACCCCCTCGTCTTTGACCCAAGTGAGTCATTTTGTAATTTTAGACCACTTGTGGAGACACACTTTATTTGCATTTAGCACAACCTCCTCAAACTGCACCAGGCATGCAAGTGCCTTGCACACCACCAACCCTTCGGCCCATCCTTCAGGCATCAGTACAGTTCCTTTTATTTGTAACTGGTCCCTTTCCCAACATCAGGTATTTCTCTCCCTTTCTTATCATTGCACTGCAGTATCTTGTGTCTTCTATTCTAATCCCTGCTCCACTTATGTCAGATGACATATATTGTATCACCTTGTGCTGTGTATCAGACTTTTTCATGGTTTTGAACTCATTCATGTAAGTATTCACCTGTGGGAACCTTGCTTTGTTCACCCACTGTAGTGAAGCCGCCTGACCCTGAAATTGTCCTCTAGTCATTCACATTGCAAGGTACGTTTAGTAATGTGCTCTGTCTGTGGGTACTTCTGTTGCAATAAAGACTCATAGCGTAGGGAATCAGGGGACACCTGTAACAGCTCTCTTCAGACATCTCCCTCCCCACCCTGCTCATGTGCTGTTACCACAAATTATTAGTTACTTGAGCGGAATCGACAATATATTTGTCCTTGTGCCCAAAGTCATCTAGCACACTTCGTTTTAGTCTCTTCATCTGTGTAGCTACTGCAAGAAATTCTTGTGTTACCATTTCATCTGTCATTGTAACAGTGGTTATATTGTTGTATACTGGTCTGATTACATTATAAAGAACCAATTCTCTTAATGCCATAAGAATAATAAAATAAAGGCTACAAAATGAACAAAAATGGGCTATGAGCATAATTGCTAATGTGTCTACCTTTTGCAAATATTTAGAAGTGTTATTCCTTTTGAGTGCCAAAAATGAGTATTTAACAGCATGGAAAAATCCCGTTGTTTTCTCCTCGAGAAGTAAATGTTCACAGGAAAAATTGCATTAGCATGGTAAGAAAACCTCTTTAAAAAATAAAGTAGGCTTTTATGTTTAACAATAGCGCGGCAAGGCAAATATTCCATACTCCCATAAAGGGATAGGCGTTCATCAAATAGGACAAAACCAAGAAAAATATAACTGTTTTATGAAACATTTGTTACTCTTCTTAATTCTGTTTAAGTGTCACGCTTTGTTTTGTGCATGTGTAGTTATAAATATGTTCACTTAATTGTCTGTGTATCTATAGAGGACCCACTGTCTTTTACTCTTGTTGTTGTTTATTTACTTTTGTCATGGACCTCGTCTGGACTCGTTCGCTCTGTGGGATGGCATGCGGGAGGTCTTCCGTTTGTAGATTTTGACATCACAGAGGTATACCCAGGCCCACCTTCCTTGTAATTTAACTGTTTTGGTGGGGACTGCCTCTACTATGTGTGATCCCTCAAACTGTGGCGTGTGCTACTATCAGAAGAAACTCCTACATAGGACCTTATCACTGGGGAACAATTTTAATGGCTTCAGCAGCATTTCCAGATCAACTTGTTCAGTTGCTCCATTAGTCTTCTTCGACTCCCTCTACCGTGCAAGAAACTGTCGAGACAAAAACTTCACACTTTCCATTATAGCCATCAAATAATCATGTATTTCTTGCCCTAAAAAAGTAGCTTATTCCTCTGCATCAGTGTGAGTTCGAGTGGACGGAGCAAGGGGTGTGTGCATTTGGCATCTCATCACCAGCTCATGTCGAGTCAAGTGCAAATAAGGCTAGAGGATGGCAATGGAGCCAACCTTTTTTCAGTGTCACTTTTAATTTGGTGATCTGCTCGTTTAGGAGGCCATGAAGGCACTCACTGTTGCTGCTTGCTTGCGGGTGGTAATCATACAAAAATGTATGCTTAATACTAAACAGAATAGTGATGTGCTCAAGTACTTCATTTACAAAATGTGGTCCATTGTCAGATTGGAGCACTTCACAAACTCCCCACCTAAGGAAGACCTCATTCATGAGGAACTTTGCAGCACATGTGGCATCCGGATGTGAGCATGGACCTGCTTCAATCCATCGGGAAAAGGGACATATGACTACTAGCATGTACCTGTAGCCGTTACAAATTTGAATCATATCTGCATAGTTGATATGCAAATGATGAAATGGTCCAGTAGGATAGGCTATTGCTCCTCTCACTGTTAACAAAGTATGGCCAGCTGTACATTTCGCACATCAGGCAGTTTACAATAAAATCTACCACATGTTCTGCCGAATCTGGGACAAACCAACACTCTGAGATCGTTACTGCAAGACACTCTCTTGATGTATGTGCTGGTTGATGAATTTGTTTTACTGCTACCCTAGAGGCATGACTGGTTTCCCTGTACTGTCCTGCTTCCACAATGCACCTGTGGGGGATGATGCACACCCCCTTCGTTTCCGTAACTCTTGCCTCTGGTGATGCCCTTCCTTGTAATTCGCATATCTGTGCTATGGGCAGTGTATTAAACCCCTCCTTCATCACCATGTTGCATGCATGTGTGCTTTTATTTGGTGCAGTCGCAAAATCAGAAATTTCAGGATAATACGCTGCTCATTTTGCTTCAAGTATGGAGGCCTTGTTGCCACGAGCAAAAATCAAATCTGCACCTGTGGTGTGCGCTGCCCACTTTGCCACAGCAATGGCTGATGGGAGCTGTGAGAAACCAGAAAGTGTCTCACCTGCTAGTCCTAGGGGGATCTGTCATCCAGTTATCCAGGACTTGGCCATTGCTTTTGGATCCAGTTCCTGGGGGTCGACCAGTTTGGGAGGATCACCTGGGTGAAGGGTCTTCTGGGAGTGGGAGTGGGACACCAGATGGCGAGATGCAGTATCCCTCCCCCTGCAACACCTTTACCCCATCCTACCAGTTAGGATACATGGGTACCTTACCCCCCCTTCCCTTTTAAAGGACTTTCATACAAACAACCTGTTCTGGGAGAAAACAGACTCACACCGAGCAGTGTATCTGACATATCCTGTTACTGAGGGCAGGCGAGGTCAGGCAATTACTGCCAATCACTCACACCTGACTTATGTTAGACTTCCCAACACGGATAAAAGGCAGAGCATGAAAGCGCACTCTCAACGAGGCAAAGCACACAAAGGTACAGAGTTTTCAAGTCAGCAGCTGAACAAGGGGAGAAAGACGGCAAACCAAGAACGGTTCGTAAGAAGGGAATTACACTTGACCTTTTTGGCAAGACGCTGTTACTTTCGAGAAATCTTCAAGGAAGAAAGCGTAAGGCCAGGAAACCAGACTGAAGAATCCTGCATTCTGTGTCAGAGACACCAAAGCCCTTCCCGCTGGACTGACCAAAGCAGGGAGGAGCAGCAGCAGCCACTGTCGTATCGTCCTTGGCTCCAAGAACAAAGAAGCGCAACGAAGATCAAAACAGCTGGTGAGTTGGGGAGACCGATGCAAGACCGGTCTGTGTTTAAGTCAGGGTTGCAAGCGGCAACATTGTATAATGAGTGCTAGAACAAACATTGTTAAACGCGTGTGATGAAAGACGCAAGTAAAGCTAAAGTGCTGATGAATGAAAGGAAAGATCCAATACCATTGACAGAGTGGTCCGGCATTGTGGATGTGCTCAATCGAAGGTCTCGGTAAGGTATCCCACCAAGAGAAACGTAGAAGATTGATGTGAATAATTGTATGAAGTAAATCAAAGTGGTCCTGTGACTGTTTAAACAAAAGCCATCGCACATTAGAAAGTCTTTGATTTTGATATCAAGAGGATCTGAGCACGAACAAGGGAAATCCATATGAAGAGGATCCAAGCCCGAATGAGGGAGATCCATATCAAGAGGATCCCATAATTATGCTGCAGATTTCTCAATCACAAAGGCTTATGCCGCAAATGCTTGTTCACATGGGTAATGGCCTCTCATTATGGGATCTAAAATCCCACTGTAGAACGCTAGTGGTTTGTGTCACATGGTAGTTGTCTGTGTGTGGGCAGCTGTCATAACTACTCTGTTTGAATGGGAAAATAAAAATAATTCTACATTGTAGTCAGGGATCCCTAACACAGGAGCACCAATTCATCAAAGGCATCATCTTGCCTGTCCATGCTATATCACAAATTTTCTTTTTGTGCCTTTTTGAGTCCCTTTTAAAGCAGTCTGACATACGTGCTCTAGTCGAAGGCCCATGCTCTGTGGTAATTTCAGAGGCTAGAAATTGCTGTAATCCTTTCACTGTGTCTGGTCTGGAGGTTTTCATTATTGCTTCTGCTCTTTCAGGTGTAACTTTTCTTCCTTCCTTTGATATTGGCAGGGCTATGTATAATACTTCTTCCTGACAATATTGCATTTTTTCTTTGTCAACTTTGTAACTCTTCTCTGCCAGTACTGTCCTCAGTGTTACCAAGTATTTTCTGCACTCTTCTTCTGAGCAGCTGCACACTAAAATTCCATTTACATATTGTATTATTGGGCTGTCAAGCTGCAAATGTCCCAAGTGCACCTGAAGCACCCAGTTGAAGACCGAAGGGGACTCACAGTACCCCTGGGGTAATCAAGTGTGTTTCAGTTTGATTCCGCAATACGTGAACAAGGTCAAGCACTGGGACTCTTCATGCAAGGGGATGGAAAAGAAAGCGTTCTTTAAATCAATTACTGTAAAATATTTTGCCTCAGATGGAATATTGTGGCTGGGTTTGGGACCAATGGAAAAACTACCTTGACAATATTGTCATTGGCCGGCAGGCCAGCAAAGTTAATGACGGTCCTCTCCCTCGCAGCCCTGAGCACCATTTGCCATCCAGCGGGGGTGCTCGGGTGAGTTTGTGCCTTCTAGAGTCATTTTTGCGACACTAAAATTGTAAATCTCATTGGCACAGTAGCATGTGTCTCTCCTCTCCCCCTCCCCTTGTCACCCGCTTTCTGGTTGCTGCCCTTCCCCTACGCCCTTCCACCAACCGCACTCCCATTGGCCAGCGGGCCATCATCATTACTGAGGGTCCTCTCCTTCGCAGCCCCCAGCACCATTTGCCATCCTCCGGTGCTTGGGTGAGTTTGTGCCTTTTAGAGGCATTTTTGCTACCTTAAAATTGTAAGTCTTATTGGTGCTGCAACGCGTGCCTCTCCTCTCCCCCTTCCTCTGGTCCCCACTTCCTGGTTGCTGCCCTTCCTCTCCCCCTTCCACCCACCGCACTCCCATTCGACAGCAGGCCCTTACATACGTTGATGCCAGGCAGCCCCTGCCGAGGCAGCTCCCTGCAGCGAAGGAACCTGAGGCAAAAGACAGCTCCCTTAAACACAGCTCCAGATGGTGTCTGCCAGTGTCAACTGGGGAAGAAAGAAGCCTGCAGCCATCAACCTGCTGTGACTGGCAAGGTAGGTGCTGTGCAGTCAGTGGGGGGGCAGTAATCTCTGCACCCCACTAAACTGATCCACCCCTCACATGATTCCTTGTCGCTTACCGTGCCATACATAAGCATCTCAGTAAATTGTACTGTTTAGCCATCCCTCACATCCCTAGGAAAGTGCATTTTTTAGAACAAAGGCCTTTTCCCCCCTGCTTTTAGGAAAGTCAAATCTTGGTGTTTTGCATTGCTGCTGTGTTTACAAACAAGCCCTTTTCCCTCTTTTTAGGAAAGTCGAATCTGGATGCTTAAAGTGTGCTCTCCCCCCTGTCTTCCGCCCACATGGCTCCTGCATTCCCCTGTGGTTGCCTGCTCATTGCCTCCTGTGTGCCTCCTTCTGTTTGAACACTCCCCTTTGTTGCCTCCTGTGGTGCTCGGCTTTGGGCTGTGCTTTTTTCCTCCCTCACAAGCCCATTTGCATCCTCGCACCCTGCATGGTGCTCTTAATCTCTCCCATCTTCTCAAACTGCTACTCTATCTCCTATCCTATCACACTCACTAAGTCTGGTAGGAAAAGGTTCAAAAGGGATATCCCGGTCTCCAACGCTGTCTTTCCTATTACTGTTACCCACATCAGCGCTTTCTCCAGACCAACCCTAACAGACATCCTCTTTGTCATTCCCTTTCCAGACCCATGGACCCCTCATATGTTCTTGGCTCTCTCTCCTATCTCTTCCTCTCCCATTAATGGTGGCACTCGGGGGGAGGTCCTCTAGGCCTCCTTTCACTCCTCCAAGACCATCATTAATGTCTATCTGAATGGTACTATCTAAGTCGAGGACGCTCCTCCATTTCGATAGGCATCTCCTGCGTCTTATCAGCTTCATTCCTTCTCCCGCTACTCCTACTAGCACCTCTCTTGCTCCTCTGCAACCTCCTTCTTGCTCCTCCTTTCTGGCTACTGTGCCACTTCCTGATACCAGCCCTGCCTACTCTCAGCCACTCTACCACTTCCACTGGGTGTACCTCAAACCTGTGCCCCACCCCGGAAGTCTCTCACATGTGACAACCTGTTCCACGTCGCCACTCTCAACTCTTGCCCTGCTGTCAAATTCTCCTCTGACATCTGCCACCTCCTCGAAGAACTTGACCTGGATGTCCTTGCTCTCACCAAAACATGGTTCATGGCAGGCTCTGTCACAAGTTTTGACACCCTCATCCCTGATGGCTACAAAATCCTCTCCAAGCCCAGAACCGACCCGGCGTTGGAGTAGCTCTGATTTTTCTGGAGTGGGTCCCTGCTTCTGTCATTACATACAGAGGTCTACTCCTCCTTTGAATGCCTGGTCTGCAGGCTCTTTATATCTCCTGGCTTCTCTCTGACTGTGGCCACCATCTACAGGCCACCTGGTCAGGTTGCCCTCTTCCTCTCAGAGTGGGCTGACCTCTCCTGTTCTCTCCTTGCTTCTACCTCTCAACTTCCCCTCCTTTGAGACGTCAACATTGACCTGGATGTTTCTAATCCCTCCTCTGGGTCCTTCCACAACCTCTGCAACACTCTATCCCTCTCCATTCGGGTCCGACACACTCTGCCGGACACACCTTGGATGTTCTCATTTCCTCAGACATCCCCTTCTCTAACCCTCTCACCACTCCTCTCTCTTGGACTGACCACTTTCTGCTCTCCTCTCATTTGAAACTCTCTATCCCTCAGGCAAAGCCCATTTCAGCACTGCCACCTACCTTCTCGGTCATTTGGCCCATGAAGCGTGTGTCAGTGCATGCCTCCTACTCCTGCGGCTGACTTACACTCTGACAGAGCTCTCTCTAACTAGCATCTTTCTATCTCCAACACTCTGTACATCCTTGCCCATGTCATGAGAATCTGTCTGCAACTCTTGGTATGACTCTGACCTTGCTGCTCTGAAATTCAAGTGCCAGGTGGCCGAGAGAAAATGGAGGGCTTTGGCTGCATCCTCTGACAAACTGGCCTGCCACCTGCTCCAAGCACAATACAGTCCTGTCCAAGAATTGAGTCCACATCCAAGCCCATGTCTCTACGGCCTCTAACAACACGGTCAAATCTGCAAGGTGATGGCCAATCCTTCTGCAGTCTCCACCTCTCCTGTTCCCTCTGAGGTCCTCTGTACGGATCTGGCTTCTCATTTTACCACTAAATCTCAGGACATCCTGTCCTCGCGCTCCTCTTCCTCTCCCTCTGTCACCCTCGGCCCTCCTCGGCCCCACTCTGGCCACCTCTCCCTCTCCTCCTCTTTTCTCTTCTTTCTTTCTGACAACACCTGACGATGTTTCTGGACAGATCCGATCTATGAAAGTGTCGTCCAAACAGATGCTCCCCTGATCCTCCAGAACCATCAAAGAGCACATTAACACCCTTGCTCCAGCCTTGGCCAAGTTCTGTAATCACTGTTTGGCCACTGGATCTTTTCCCTCTCTCCCCAAGCACTCCCTTGAGCACCCCTGCCTTAAAAAGCCTTCTGCCGATTCTACCAGTCTGGCAAACTATCACCTGATCTCTATCACTCCTTTCCTGGGAAAACTCCTGGAAAAGCTGCCCATCTCCCACCTTACCCTCCGCACGGAATCTGTGCGTTGACTCCATGACCATCATTATGACTTCAGAGCAGCCAAAGGCATGGAAACTGCTCTCTAGAACAGTGCTCTCCTCTGTTTTTGACACAGTCAATTATGCCATCCTGCAAAAAAGGTAGCAGGCGCCCCTCTCTAGAAAGAACATGGCATGATAACCTGTTCTGTGGTTTTTTCCCCACTTTCTGAGTCTGCAGCCATTGCTTTTAGCTCACTGTACTTTTCACAAAGGAGGAATATCCATTTGCATATCAGTCTTTGTCCCTCCCGCGAGGGCAGTCCAGCACCGAAATGCCATGCAAACCTCATTTGAACAAGAGTACCAACAGCAACCCAAGACACGTGTTTCAGCCTTGTTGGGAATCATCAGTGAGGTAGAGCTGTGCCTCTCTGAGCACAGTGAGCAAGGGCTCCACGTCTGGGTTCCCCCAGATAACTTAGGGTGACCAACCACAAGTTCCTTTCAAAAATGCAAAAAAGGTAGCAGGTACCCCGCTCTAGAAAGAACATGGCATGATAACCTGTTCTGTGGATTTTTCCCACTTTGAGCGTCCGCAGCCATCGCTTTTAGCTAACTGTACTTTTCACAAAGGAGGAATATATATTTGCATACCAGTCTTTGTCTTCGAAATGCCAGGCAAACCTCCTTTGAACAACAGTACCAAAAGCAACCCTAGACATGTGTTTCACGGTTGTTGGGCATCATCAGTGAGGTGGAGCTGTGCCTCTCTGAGCACAGCGAGCAAGGAGTCCACGTCTGGGTTCCCCCAGGTAATTTAGCGTGACCAACCCCACGTTCCTTTAAAAAATGCAAAAAAGGTGGCAGGCGCCCCTCGCTAGGAAGAGAGTCTGCAGCCATCGCTTTTAGCTCACTGTACTTTTCACAAAGGAGGAATATCAACTTCTTTTCTCCATCTTTCTCTGCTTTTTTCTAGTTTCACGCTGTCTTTCTTTGTCCCTCTCTTCCTCCTTTTTGTCTTTCCTTTTCCCTTTCTGCATCCCTTTGTCTTTCACTTTCTCTGCCTTCTTCTCCCTTTCTCTTTCTCCTTCATTCCTTCTTACTTTCTCTCGCTCCTCTCTTTTCCATTCCATTTCCCATTTCCCATTCTTCCTGTTCTTTTTTCTCATCTTCTTTCTCTTGCCTTTCTCTGACTTCCCTTTCTCTTTCTTAGAAATCGTCCATTCCCTGTCAATGGAATTTGGGCATTATCTGTCTTCCTACTCATTCATTTGGCACAATCACTGTCTCATCATTATTACCCTGCCTTCCTCTCTCTCTCTCTGGAGCTCCTCTTCGGCTTCTGTCAATTGTGCCTGTAAATCACAGTGCTCTTCATATTTCATGCGTATGAACACTTGTCTTTGTTTACTTATCTTTCACCACTTATAATGTCTTCACTGCTGTGTGCGAGTGGCGCATGTATGGGATTAGTGTACCATGCCGCTGCTTACAATGCTCGTAATGAATATAATCCCGCTCTTCTAAGGGTGGATCACTGCTCTGGGGAGGAGGGGCCATGGGTGCTGCAACCCCTTTGTCATGCTGGTTAAGCGTCCATTATTTCGCAGTTGGCTCGTCCACCTCTTCCCTATACATTTTCCAGAGTTCAGGAATGGTTAGTAGATTCTGCAACAGTTTTCCTTTATATGGGTCATGTACATGTGTCCAAGTGTTGCAATACCGACTTGGAGTGAGTGCCTTCTTGCGACCTGGGCATACAAATGCTGTTTGCAGTGTCTCTCAAATACTGCGTTAAGATACTTACCATGCTTTTATTCCAATAATCGCTCAACCTCTTTTTACCTCCCTTTTCACACCCTTCCCCAATAATACTTCGCTTTATGCATCTCTCTGCAAAACCACGCCTCCCGTGTCACCCTGTACTCTAAAGGAATACTACAAATGCCACTTGCTCTGTGCAGCCCCACCTTGCTGTTCCCTCCAAATCTTCCAAGTGACACCACAATTGTCACTCACCTCGAGCTACCCTACTTTGCTGCTCCCACACTGCACCACACTCCTCAGTCCACACCACAACCTAACTTCCTCCACAATTTACACCAATATGCACAAGAAAGTTAACTTTTGACAAAACCTAACCTGCCGTACACTATGTCTGTCACCCCAACTCCTGGTGGGGTTATCGTTCTCTCTATTATTACCCAGTAAGGAGGTGTACCACGTGATCTAACCTGGGCCTTCCCTGAAGCTATCTTTTCATCTGCACTATCTTTTCACTTCATCACAATTCCCCAATATACAAAAACGATACCCTTCCTTCATTTTGCCAGGCCTATGTCAATACTTACTTCTGTGGATCCGTTGAGTGTCTTTGGTATCGAGTCTCCCCTAAAAGCCAGCTGTCGTCTGCCCTACGGGGCATCCTGTGGGGACTGGAAAGGAATTTCTCCTAAGGGGCTCCTGTCGACCTCTCTCTGTCACGCGTGATACTCCGCTCTCCACAGCTCACTTCTGAAGTCTTCAGGCAACGCACAGCAGGGAGTCCTCGACAATCCGAGGTCTCTAACGAACCATCACCTCTGCTACCATCTGTAATGATGGCCAGGGAAAACACCAAAATTACACAGAGGATCAGGAGTCAGAAAGTCCAGACTCAGTAACGGAAGTAGATAAAGTGAAAGGCAAAAACAAGCTTTATCAACATCCAAAAAAAGAAGGTACAGCATACAAGCAAAAAAGGTGTTCCTTTCCGAACTCTCATACAAAACAACAGTTTATAAGGTGAACAATCGGCATAACTGATGTCACACTACAATCTTAGTTACCAAAACCTACAAAGTGAGGGGATTAGTAAGGATAACTATATATGTATTCTATAGGGTTAAAATTATAATTGGGCAACGATAATCTGATGGCTCCTTCTGAGACCACCTGGAAATTGATAATAGTGAATACACATCATCTCTACAATACTCTACTGGTTGACGCAACACATACTGGGCGCCCTTACATGGCAGGTTTTGATTGGTTGGTTTTCTACTGACCAACCTTGGACAACTGACAGGTCCTCCAGACAGGAGCCAGACAGGAGTAGTGGGAGAGAGGTCCATGGACTGCATTCCTTTCCATTAAAAAAGATACCATCCCTTATTCCTAGGCCATGAGCCAGGGTGATTCTTCTCTAGATGGCCTTGTACGGTGTCTTGTGCCTGGGAATATGCATAAAGAGTGAGGCAGGTGTCCTATCTGTGTCCATTGCTAATGTATTCACACTATTCTTCAATTATGGGTCACGTGTGATGAGACTATGTTTGGAATTATTTCACCTTGCATTTATTGGGATTTTAGCTAATATTAGTACGAGTGTTATGGTTTTCCCTACCAATGGGGGAATTCCAGATCCACTCCCTATGGGGGCTTTATGGCTTATAATTATCCTGCACCTGGCTTACAAAGGCTGGTTGTTTTCTAATTATTTTTAAGAATATATAGCTTGTGCCTTGGGAATTATATTGTGTTCTCTCTGAGATGTCCGGAATCTCCTTAATTTCTCAGTAGCCTTGGCTTGGTTTGCATAGGTACTGTCTGAGCTCTGCATGGATCTGTATTTCTGTGAATTCAGCATTTTGAGTTCTCATGAAGCCTTGAGACCTTTCATTTACTTAGAAGCGTACTGGGGCTTTCATTTGGGAAAAGATGACTGCCCAGTACTGTTCCATTTCTATGTTAGTGAGCTATATACGTGTGTCGTTCATGTTGCATTCAGCTCATACATTGCTTATGTTAGTGTTATTCATGTTTTATGGTTGCAATTGATATTCTTTGTGTATAAATGCATATTTGACCAAGTGTTTGTGTTCTTCATGTTGAATACGCATTTGCTTTGTGTCTAATGTATGCACGTATTATGTAGTAACGCTAGTTTGGTTTTTACTTGTGCCATCTTTTTAGTTCACATTATGCTCGTCTCTTGCTGTACCTACCTCGGATAAGGGCGGTACGACCACCTTAGTGAGTAATGGTTCTCACATGTGTGGTACTGGGCCAGGGGAGGGGCAGTAGCTAAGGACGACGTATTTATCTGCCTCTCAACAATTGGGTGCATCTGTGGCCTTGTTGCCATCGCATGTATGCATTTACCATCTGCTGTCTGGTGTAGGTTTCTCTGCCTTGATTTTGCCAGTTTTACTGGCAATAAACAGCAGTGTTATCACCATTTCCCAACTCGTAATCAGCTGGTAATACTGTTGTGCCACAGTCGGATATTAACCAGACCAGTATTTCTAGCATTGGAAATACAGGCACCGGTAATTCCGGCAATGGTGTTCCACCAACTCGTACTTTGCTGGAATGCTAAAAGTGCCAGTAACCGGAATTACAACCACTTGTACCATATACTAGCAAACGCGTAATGAGCCCCATTGTCTTTTCTGGTAAAGGGTTGTCAACTCCAAGGAAGACAGGAACTGACCCCAAGGGGCAGAGAGACATCCAGTGATTCTAAGGACAGGCTCTGCCAGCCCAAAGGAAATAAAACCAGGATGTTAATTTACATAGACACTTTGATGTAGGCAGACAGGGGAAGGACGCAAAGTAGAGGAGCTCAGGAGAGCAAATTCCAGAAAGATATAGGTTTCACCATCTTTTGAAGTTCTTGCACTCCCAAACTTCCTGTACACCTGCCACATTTACGTCTGATAAAGCACTCTGGGCGCAAAATCAACATGCAACAGACACTGACCATAGTAGCCTGGATTGGACCCTTAACAACCTGTTAGTAATGGACCAATCCACATTTGGAGGGGGGGGGCCCTCTCCTTAGTTGTATCATCTTTGAACACTTGAATAATTGAACAAGAAGGATTAAATCTAGAAGATTGTTGCGAAGCATGATGGGAGTAAGGTCTGCTCCAAAGTCCTCTTCCGCAGAAGTGAAGACAGAAATTGACAAGGAAAGAGCAGGCCTTTTCCTCAACCAACCCAGAATAATATTTGGGGTGATTACCTGGCTGGACAAGACCTATTGCAGCTGAGCCCATTGATACCCAGTAGCCTACTTACTTCAGGTGGCAGAATCCTTCAAGTGCCCTGTAGAAACCTTTGTGGTTGGGAAATGCCCCTGAAGATCCTGGATGGGATCTCTCAGCATCCGGAAATCAAGAAACACCTCTGGACTCTGTTTCCAGTTTTAACGAATTTTGTCACTGGCTGAACTATATCAAGGTGCTTTTTCAGCACCGGCAAGCATCTGTAGCTGCCTTTGACACTCGCTTTTTGATCTACTGTCAAACTGTCACGCTGCTGACTCGACCCATCCCTTGCCTGCACCCCAAGGTGTCCAAGTCTACTGCCACTGAAGAAATGAATTGGATCGTTTCGAGCATATTTGACCGATTTGATACATGGCCCGACCCATCACCTGCCTGGTTTCTTCATCTGACTCAAGCCTATTCACTAAACCACATTGCTGGACCGTTTTGAGCCAACTCAACTGTCTTTCCTCCTGTGATCCATTTGAAATAACTGTCTCAAAATGTCTCGATCGACCCATTTGGAGCGCCTAAAAGATTGGCTTGGCACTGTTTTTTTTGTATTCACATATCTATTGACTATCAATACAAATTGGCAAACCTAGACAGTATATACATTTTACCCCTGCCCCCCTTTGCCCTTAATCAGTCAGTGGAATGAACAATCATCACAACCCCAAAAACCTCAGCTAAATCTCTTCATAAAGATTGCTTCTCTTATTCCTGTACAAAATCACCTTTTCTAACAAAGACATTCTTTGCAAATCCTCCACTTATTCTGATGCAGTAGGCAATTTCTCACTCCCATAAAACAATTTTCTTTGCACTCCAAGATGCCCTGTAGAACCAACATCTCTGCGGGACAGCTAATTCTTCTATTAGATCATCCTCCCCAAGATGATGGTCGAAAAGTCATCATCAACATCCAGCATTAAAAGTGTGTTCATTGTCTGTGTTATTCCATTCCAGAACACCCTTAAACTGCTACATTCCCAAATCATATGCTCAAAAGAACCAACCCTGTGTTTACCCCTCCAAGTAGTTTCTGGTTCCAGCAAACCCCTTTTGTAGAGCTTCTGCTGAGTCCAGTACACTCTGTTTAATATTTTGATTTGTCGCACCCTTTACCCTGTCAAGCCCTGCCCACATTAAAATAGTAGTGTGGTGATGAGTAGCAATTGTTTCCACTATTCCTCTTTGTTCTCCACCCGAGAAGTAGTGATTTCGTCAAACCCAACGATTAAAATAGGATTGTAACTCAATGCTTTTTTATTTTTTTGATCCCAATGCATTTCCACAACAGCAATATATGTGTGACCTCTCCCCACCCACTTCCTCTTTCTCTTCAAATAGTCTACGGATTTCGTTTAACTGGCGCCAAGAGACAAATCCAGAAGCTCCGCTATACTGGCCCTCTTTGTACTAATTTCACAACTGCTACTATGAAACTATTTAAGCATGCGCACTGCGATGACTGAGAAAAGCCACAGTGAATTGACGAATCACATGCTGTGATCCAGGCGGGACTTTGATTCTGAGAGTTTGGTTTTATAAACCCCAGATACGAGGCACTCTTTCACTTTCAACCCCCCTGACAATATATTCTATTGTCACTGGGCTTCATAAATGCAAGTATGACGACCATGCTCCCTCCCGCTCACTTCCACTGGGTAGAATAGAATAATGGCTTCAAAGGCCCGCCTGCATGTGTGGTCTCATCTTTTTCTGGAGGATGGGATTGTTCTGCGCGTTAGTGTGCTGAATAATGCACGAGACGAAGGGATTATGTGGTTTCACTGAGAGGGGTTTTGGAAGCGTTGGCTTTGTGTTTAGCGTACTAAGTGAGAGCGAGAGGGAGCGAGAGAGGGAGAGATTCTCCACAAAGCAGGGCCGAACATTTCGAGGTTATTTTGGGTTGAGTCAGGGTCGTAAGGCAGAGAAGGTCCCAAAAGCCTCTGGGGATCCAGACAACACGTTCGTGGCCATTCTCTACAACAATATTACAGAGAAAGAGCGCAGGGAACGCACCAATATCGAACGATTTCAATAATGTCCTCAATTAAGTGCATACTCGTATCCATTCTAGTTTTTTATTTTCGTATAATGATGTCATCTGATCTGTGTACGTTGCAGTGACTCTTCATGATGTCGCCCACGGGGATGCTTTAGGGAAGGATAGCAGCCAGAAGGCAGGCGGGTCTTTCCCTGAAGTATGGACAGTTTGCTGCTGCCCTCAGGTGAGGATTGCAGCGTGGGAACGAGCTTCATACAGTGACAGTCAATGGAGTCAGAGAACCACCGAATGCAGAGTAATGTTTGTGCCTCATCACTGGAGAGGTGTCTGATACAGCGAGCCACTAGCATCCTTGGAAAGACGTCAATTGTAAATCACATAATAGTAGAAAACTCCACCCATTTCAAATAGTGCACCAGGAGGTAAAATTGCAGGTTATTGCTCATGGACAAGTTAATAGAATTCATCTAGTTACCCTTTCTCTCTTTCTCTCTCTTTCTCTCTTTCCTGCGTTGTCATCCTTGGGTTCGTGTGACGACTAGCGATCCCTTGTCCTTATTTCTCTGACCAAACTGGGCAAATGTCACACCTTGGAGGACAATATATCGAAAGGAAATGGAGTCAAAAGCTACCCTTATCAATGACGCTCTGGTAGTTTGCCAAAATAGGCACTGGAGCTTCAGATAACGTATATCGGTTGCTCTTCCAGGAAATAAGAAAAAGGGGGATAGTGAAGTGAATTCATTGAATTCTGCAATTTACTATGATTTCATGTATTGCTAGTAATGAGGCAGTACACAAGCATGGTACTGCCTCATTACTAGCAATAGATAAAATCATAGTCACTCTAATTGTACTAGCCCACTGAAAAATGTACAAAGTATTGTGATCTATATGCAATATTGTTCTTTGTTTTTCAATGTGCCCAGGACGGCATATGTCATTGGTTTTTAAAATACTTGTTCGTATGTGAACTAATAAATTGCAGAATTCAATGAATTCACTTCAATATCCCCCTTTTTCTTATTTCCTGGAAGAGCAACCGATATACGTTATCTGAAGCTCCACTGCCTATTTTAGCAAGCTACCAGAGCGTCATTGATAAGGGTAGCTTTTGACTCCATTTCCTTTCGATATATTTGCCTTAACCCTCTGGATTCAGGCCCCCATCAAAAAAGAGGGTTTCCCTGCCCTTACTTCAGACAACACCTTGGAGGCCTCCACCATCCCATTTCCAATGCTTATGGCTTTAGTGACGACCAGGCTCGGACTGGCGTATTGGGCAACACCTGAAGTGCAGGCCCCAAATGTTAGGGTGGGCCTGTTTCTTTGGTCAAAGTGTGCAGCATTTTTAGCCAAAGTGGTCATTTTTGATGAGTTACTTCACTGCGCAGCTGACAGTTTTGATCAGTGTAACTGAACAAATCTATATATATATAAAAGTAAAAATGTGTGGATTTGCTGCAGGATTTGTGGGTTTGTGGCTTGGCAAATCGTTGTTCCTTATACAATTGAAACCTGTGTCACCAATCTGCACCAAAGTTTGCATAGTTACCTGGTCGCACACTCCGGACAATTCTGGTCACATGACATTTGGACACCCTAGCCTTTCCCTGAATTTCACCAAAAGTTAAAATGTGTTTGCGGGTTTGTGGCTTGGCGAAGCGTTGTTCCTTATACAATACCACACTATCATCAATCTGCAACACATTCTGCATAGTTACCTGTGTAGGACCCTTCGAACATTATTGGCTACATGACATTTGGACACCTCACCTCTTTACCCGAATTTCATCAAATGTTTTTTGTAGGGTTGTGACCTGCCGATGAAGCCATAAACAATGTTCACCAGGAAGGGAAAGAAAAAATGTATGGGAGGCAAATGGCAGGTAGCATTCCAGAAGTTTCCACATTTTTCCCGCATCAGGTGAAATTACTTTTCCAGAGGATTTTTGTGAGATGGTGCCAGCTGACGAAGCTGTAAACCGTGTTCACTGGAAAGGGAAACAACATATTTTGTTTCTCAACTGATCCCAACACGAGGAACAAGACACAACGTCCCATATTACGTTTCAAGGCCTTAGGATGCACGGTTTCCAAGATATTTGCACCGCAATGCACTACAGCGAACTGTACCACGCCAGGGTGAGTTGGAACAGCGATCTACAGGATCATTTGTTTTCAACAATTGAAGAGTTTTATCATGTCTGTCTACAGAACACATTTGGAGAATGCTAGTATTCTTTAAAATGCAAAATTGGCAACGCATTTTACCAAAAATCCTTCCCTTGCGCGTTACAAAAGGAATTGTCATTTGACACTTTTTCATTGGTCCCTGGGCCAATTTATGGCCAAGTCCGATCCGGGTGGGGACCATCCTGCTGCAAGTCCTGCCAGGGATTTTCTGTGACTTTGTGGGATGACACCTTTTGCCTCTTCATCTAGGCATACTCTTCCCATAAACCTGCCTTCTCCTCTCCAGCAGGAGCTCTCCTCTCTCAGCCTTCCCATAGCTTTTCTTTTCTTTACTTTTCTTTTCTTTTCTTTTCTTTTCTTGTGAAGCCGCCCAGCTGCACACCTGATGGCCAATCTCCTTGGCAGACGGCACAGGCTTCTGCTATCCAGGCTGCTGTCGGGACACTTCACCACACGACCAATGGAGAGAATGGCCCTAAAAGAAAGGGCATTAATGAGACTGGGTCTCGTTGACGTCACTCTCCAGATGTTTTGGACTACAAATCACATCAGCTTTCGCTAACATAGTCTATGGCAAGGAATCATGCAAAATGTAGTCCAAAACATCTGGAGAGCTGCAGGTTGCAGACCCCTGTCATCTGCGCCCAGATGCAGTTTTTTTTCTTGGTTCCTTCATGGCTATGCGCGCTATAAATATAAAAATCAAATCAAATCAAAATCGTGATGACTGTTGGCTATGGCTGATGGGAGTTGCAGTGCAAATCATCTGGAGGACCAAAGGTTGCAAGCCCCAGAGCTACGGTCATGGATTGCTTGCAACCATGACCCTAGCTCAAATAAAGTCGGACAATCAAGAGTTCTCGTCCCACATTATTTGTTCCTCAGGATCTCACGTATTGCAGACTGATAGCATCCAACAGTATCAGCCCAAATATAGGAAACAAAACACATTTGCAAATTTCATGATAGATCCCGTGCCACACAGTTTGGCATCATGTGAAAACGCCTCCAATTAAAACAGGCTGTCTTAAAAGGCTTCACTGTCACAGTGGAATATCTGGAAGTTATTGGTAAGATGGACTTGGGAAATCCTGCAGGCATCCCACTCTTCCAGGCAGCATTCCTTGTACATTCATCCTCCCTGTTTGCAATAGCACTTATCGCTTCCTTCAGGGTACGGGTTTGCCCTCCTCCCTCTCAACATATTTACTCCTAAATCTGGACTTTATATACCTATATAACCATCTACGTCAGGGCTGCAGCAAAGGTTGCCTGCCAAACTAGAAAAAGATGAATTCTTTTGGAAATAGACATTTTCCAAGGTTAAAGAACCCTCTGTCATCTTAGCACATTGTTGCTCGGACCCCCGTATCTGCCATACTGACATTTGAAGGACCGCCGTTCTGCCATACTGACAGGTGAAGGACCACCGTATCTCCCATACTGACATTTGAAGGACCACCGTTCTGCCATACTGACAGGTGAAGGTAATATTTATTCACAAGCGCTCGTCACCCTGAAGGCGCAAGTAGGCCGGTGTATGTAATTGGGATAAAGGGTTGTTCTCTCATGTCTCTTTCCAAGTTCAAATGAGGGAAAACACACAAAGACACACAGAAACAATAGTCAAAAGCTAGTACATCAAAAAGAATGTCCACTGATACAAAATAGATTCCTTCTAAGAGGATACAAGAAGTGTGGGTTCTATGGGATATTTCTGTATTTTTAAAAACCAAACACAAAAGAGACATATTATTTTCAGCTGTTTTTGTGTCGTTTTAAAATGTGGTAATATCACTTTCTGCACCCCCTGCACCCCTACGCATCTTGCAAGGTGATCCCCACCCCCACCCTCGGTACTAAGTGAAGAAAGCGATTTGTAAACATCAATTTCTTCAAAGACCGATTTGGAAAGACCACTTGGAGACTGCTCCGAACAGTCTTTCTAAATCGAACCGTCAGCCCCTGTGACGCACACGAGTGCATGCCGGGGCTGACAGGCACACCGAAGCCAGAAGAGGGAAGTCGCTGAAGCCCAGGTAAGTGTTTTGCTTTTCAGTGCATCTGGGTGTGCATGTGTGTGTGTCTGTTTGTGAGAGTAATATTTGGGGAGTGGGGCAGGGAGTGGGTAAGTGTGTGCGTGTTTGAATGCATGCGAGCCTGCGATGAGAAAGGCTTTTGGTTAGGAAAGGGTGGAGGAGAGAGAGGTAAGAGGGGGGTGAAACCCCCGATTGATAAAAAACTTGCCAGTGTGGGAGGGGTGGGCGATTGGGTAAGTGGGATGGGGAAGGAAAGGTGGTGGGTTTGGTATCATATAATGTGATATTTCGGCATATTAAGGACTGCACAAAACTAAAAAACTGTCTTTTTTGTGTTCGCTCGTCAATATGCGGTAATATGACATAGAATCCTTCCCTCTCCCCCCGGTTGTATTCTTGATCGGGGGTATATCCCCCCAAGCCTCCATTTCCCCACCAACGCCCCCTTCCCAGCACAGCACACACTCACGCACGCACACACACAGACCAACATATACTTACCTGACACTCCCGCAACGACTCTTCCACGCTGTGCCTGTCAGCCCCTCTGCACACTCGTCTGCGTCGCAGGGGCTGACAGTTCGATTTAGAAAGACCGCACAGTGCAGTCACAGGACGGTCTTTCTAAATCGATCTTTTTTTCGGTTTAGTGAAAACTATGTTTTCACTTAATACTGAAGGATGCCTTTAAGGAAGCAGAGAGGAAAGCACTGAAAATAGATATGAATGACTTACAGGTCCCCAAAAGAAAATACAAAAACGAATTCCCTGATAAGATCAGATTTATAGTACAATACATAAATGAGACTAAAACACTACTAAAGATTCCAAAATAAATTGGTATAGCCTGATCTGAGGCTCTGAGACAGTAGATTTACCCTAGACCATCTATAACTTACAGTAAACCATCTAGAATAAATCGAGTAAAGCACTGACATGGTTGAATCCAAGACAACTGCTCAGTAGTTTTTCAAAATGTGGATCATGTAAAATGTCTCAATTTAACAAATATTAAATTATGTATACCTGCCAAATAGTACAAAGTTCAGGTAAACACATTCCTTAATTGCAGATCTAGATGTGTGGTGTATGCAATAATATGCGTGTGTAAGAAAATCCACATTGAGCTTATTATCTGTGAACAAAGAAGTATGATACAAGATCATATCAGCATAGTTAGGAGTCCAGATCAAAAGTTAGCTCCGGATTAACACTGATAAGATAGAAGACATGAAGTTCATTGAAGTGAAAAGTGTGAGACCGAACAGTTAAAGGGGAAATAGAGAGCTGAAACTCGGGCAAAGGATGGCAAGATACATTTGCCAACTACGAATAGAATATGTGGCATTTAACACAGCACATCAATTCTGTGACAAGCTTTACAAATTCCTTTCTGGTACAATCTCTTTCTGTGACGCAGTCATTAAGTGGAAAGTTACCATGCATGGTAGCATGCTTATTTTGTTCACTTTTGAAGTTTAACATATAAAACAAATAATCTGCAAGTTATTACTTATTTTAAATCACAACATGAAAACCTTTTTTTGCATGCATTTAATTAAGCTGATTAAACTATTTTTCTGCAACACATTAGAAGCTGCATATTATTATTATTTGTTTTAATCCAAACAGATTCCACACTGATTATGTGTATCAGCAACAGGAAGTTCTCTTGCTTTACATTAAGCAAGACGCCGGGTATTAAACGGGATGACAGTGTGTGCACATGCATTATAAAGAATAAAATATCCACTACCATATGAAAAAAGGATTTTGCAAGTCACCTGAGAATTCCATGACCTTATAAAGAAACTCAGCCTTCGGCACTGTTCCTCTATTTGGTCACACAACTGTTTGGTGGTGTGGCATATCATTGTAACATATGGTAGTGGGTATTTTATCTTTATATATAAGGCTGAATGTATGTATGTGTGTGTGTATGTTTGTCCAGCTATACAAATCCACACTGTTGAACCCATGTCTTCCAAATTATGCATGGATTCCTAATTTTTCTGGGGCAGAATTGTAGTCTATGTTTGGATGCCAAAAATGCACTATGTTGTCACCCTCATTTACTGATGCTCATCCTGATTTACTACAGTAGGTACTAGAAGAAGGCAACATTTGGAAAAGTGTCTGAAGCAAAATGTTTGATGTGTTGGTTGTTCCTTTGAAATGTATTACTACTGTATACAGTTTGAAAGTGTTTATTAAAGCATTTTTAAAGGGAATTAAAATAGATGAAATAACATTTAATGCCACTCCAAATATGGGAAATGCGAAGGTTACAGTTTACTTAGTTCATTCACAAGAAGAGAGCACAATCAATCAATCTTTCTTGGACATTTTCTCAAATGTGCTGAAGGCATTGGGTGACTGAAACATGCAGCACAAAAACGAACATCACTTAGAAAAACTCCATCTGATTCAAAGCAAAAATCAATATCAAGAGCTTCTGAAACACAACAACAAGCATCAGCACGACTTGCCGACCAGAGGACAAGAGCAATTCTCTCCAGGGCAAATGAGATGCCAGAGCAGACTGAAGCAAGACTTGCTGACAAGAGGACAAGAGCAACATCCTCCAGGGCACATGAGACAACACTCGATCAGGACACGGGCAATGCCGGGTACCCAAGCTAGTCCTATATGTTATCATCTCAACATATATATTTGAAGGATGAAATTTAGGGAAGTTGTAAGACAAAATGAAGTGTTTTGCTTATTTAGAATTATGGTGTAAATTCACTTATTTATTTATGCTTTTCTGTTAAGATGATGTAGTTTCGGTTGAGCCTGGGCTCATGGACAATTTCTTCTGAGGAAATGTATGCCTGGCATACAAGGTTTCCCTTTGAAAGGGTGAAGCTTGAAGTTTTTAGTTGTGAGAAACATGTCTGGTTGTCCATGTAGGGGTTGGGATGGGGGCTGTGGTGGCCATTATTGTTTTTTTAAAGGAATTGTAGAGAGGTGTACTAGCTTGGCTATGTAATGTGATATGACACACTATCCTGACTATTTAATGTGATATGATGGAATTGATTAGGTATCTCTTTTCGTCTATCTGGTGGAATTATTGTGGCAACACTTTAATGTAAGAGTATGACACTGTGAATGTTTTATATTTATTTTTTCTATACATATATGGCAGTCTCTGAAGAAGAGTTATTTTCACTCAAAAAGCTGCAGACAGCACAACAGATCAACAATGAAATTATAGTAGTGCTCCGTTTCTGTGTAAATTGTAGCATTATGCTAAACCATGAAACCTAAGGTTGGAAAAACACAAATTATAGCGTGACAAATTTGATGATGAGATGTTTCATTAAACAATTGCAATTTTGTAAAAATTTAGAATCATAGATTTACTGCTACTTGCCATCTAGGGACATTTCAGGGCAGTGTTCAGTAATTGTCCAGACTGAGTGTGCAGTGTGCCCACTACCGTATAAACAGAGATACAATCAAGCATGTACTGAGGAGCAAGACCTTTGTTAGCTTTGTAGACTAGGAGAAGGAATTTGAAAAGGGAGCAGCTGTGCATGAAAAGCCAACCAGCATGTTGTCGGTAGTTAGAAGTGGGGGAGACTATAGGTAGGTTGTAGAGAGTGCGAGTAGCAAAGTTGAGGTCTTTGTCTAGAGCGAGGAAGGAGCAGAAAGGAAGCCTAGGAGTAGGCTTGAGGAGTAGGCAGGTTTCCTGAACCTGATGGTGGAGAGTAAAGTTTTTGCAGAGTGTTAGTAAGAAAAGGACGAATTTCCCAAATGTTGAGGAGGTTAGTATGAGCAGCAGAGTCAGTGGAAGTTGTAAAGACTGGGGGGGGGTCTGTACTTCTGCTCTCTATATGGTAGAGGAGAGGTACAGAGGACCCCAGCCAAGATTCTCTATTGTTGGTAGCAATGGACAAGCAATCAGGGCCTCGCTTCTCAGGAGGTGATGCAAGCTGGTTCTTAAGTACAATGTAGTCCCCAAGCCCCCACAAAGGAATGTCCACACACTGTATTAGTTAAAACACAGTTTTTATATAATTAAGGTTCAAGGTTATATACACAATCACAATAACTCACTTTGTGCTCAGTAAATCTACAATGGCAAATATATACAATTCTAAGTGGTACCACAATTATTATTAAATTTCATTAAAGTGCATCAACTGTAATCTGATTAAATGTCACACAAATCACTTAATAAAGGTAACCAACAATAGACATAGGAGGGAAAGCAGTTAGTTTAGAACAATAGGCAGAATACTGGCCCCTACCGATAGACACAGTTCTGTGTGGAGATCCCCCACCTAGCAACCTGTAAAACAGAGATACATCACAAGCCCAGTCCATATATTGTTCTATAAGTCTTAGTTCCTTCTATAATGTTTCTACCACCCCAATGAACCTGGAATAGCAGAGTTTGATGACGAGTCGTCTATGGATCCTTCTTGAGTGGCTCCCTTTAAAACCGGAGCCACGGATAGTCGAGATTCTTCGAAGAAAGTGAACTCAGCGTCGAGGTGGCAGCTTTGGTCCCAGCGGTGCTCATCGACGATGGAGCGAAGACGTCCTGCAAGGAAGAGGCGTGCGGGGCACCTCGATGTCAGTAGTTCAGGACCGCAAACAGTTTGTGAAGAACTGTGGCCCAGCAAGGGTGTCGAGTCGTCCGGCGTCTCTACAGTCTTTTGGTGGCGGGAAACCCCATCGGCGGATGCTCCTCAGCGTGTGGACGGCCTGGCCTTCTCCGGCGGGATAAGGTGGGTGGCAGAACGGACGAGCACGTCCGTGAATCAAAAGTCTTAGGCAAAGGAGCGTGCAAAGGATGGCACGGGATCAAGCAGTCCCCTCTTCTGTGTAACACGACTTTGATGGGCCTCCAGCGGTTACAGCAGCCCAGCAAACCCTATTCGACGATGGTGGACAGAATGTCCGGTGCTCATCTTCGTTCTCCTCAGAGGTCCCAGTCTCTGGTCGGCAGCCTGTCGAGGGTCTGACTTCCAGGGCACTTCGACAAAGGTTACCGGTGCTCGATGGTCCCTCAGAGCACGGGAAGAGGGCGTCTAACCAGGTCCTCTCTTGGATCAGTCTTGACGCTTTTGGCTTTCTGCGAAGGGAGACAGCAGTCAACCTTCTTCTTCAGGCTCAGCTTCGAGATTAAGCGTCAGTTTCAACTTAAGCTTCTGAACGATTTCTAGCAGTGAGAGGCCCCCTGATATATTAGTTGATCTCTCATTCATTCTGCTGGGTCACACTCAGGCAACCAGTCACTCAAAAGGGCATTCAGCAGTCAGTCAGCCAATCAGGCATACAGTGCATTCAGGCCATTCTCCTCTCTCTCAGACACTCACAACAAGGAATGTGTATTGGGACAAGTACCCAGCCATTCAACACTACACGCTCCATTTATACCAGTTTCGGGCAGGGCTGTCTCAGTCATTGTGTCAAACACCAGATACCAGACATCCACAACAATAAGTGCATATTGGTCACACACTCCATTCACCCAGGTCCCACTCAGAGGGTCTACCCACAACATACAGTCACTGGGAAGGCTCCAGCCAGTGTGGCCTGGACTTCACAACAACACCATATATGGAAATTCCACCCAACAGCCAGTCAGGGGGAAGCGACAGAGTCAGGGCTTCCCAGGACTTTGGGAAAACAAGGTAACAGGTAATAGAAAGAAGAGGCCACCGGAGGCCATCTTGTTTCCTATCAGGAATCAACTGATTCCAATGGCAGGGCCTGGGTATCCCAAAACGGAGGATACTCAGAGCACCTGTCAAATTCAGCATGGAGCTGCCACCAGCCCATACCCTGCTCTGTGGACCACACACAGGTGCCCCAAAACATACCCTAGGGGCACGGGGTTGCACCCCACCCATGAGTGCCATAAGGGTATCCCATGGGGCTGTACACCAAACCAAAAACAGGAAGAGCTGCACTGCCAGGAGTCCCACATGGACTCCTGGGCAGAAAACATTGCAGAACACAAATGAAAAAGGACTACAGGACAAGGACAGGGAGGCCCTGTCCCTCCAATGCATTTCCACCATCACAGGGGTCGCTATCAAATAGGACCCCACGATTATGAGCCTTAGACGAGGGAACCAGAATGTCAGGCAGAAAGGAGAAAGGGTATGTATCTTTTGCCACACACCAAAGGCCACAGAAGCATGCAGACTGCTGAGTGCACGCAGGGGTGACAGGCTTATGCCGAGAGTGGCACAGAGAGGGAAGACAACTGCACAAAGAGAAGGTAAGTGTGAATGTGTGTTTATGTGTGTGTGCTGTGAGGGGTAAGTGGGGGGCAGTGCAATGTTTGTTACAGGAAAGGGATGGGAAACAAAAGGGGGTGTTAGAGAGTCAAACCACCTGATGAAATGAAAATCCTGCCAGTGTGGGAGAAGGTGGGGAAGGGAAAAATACCGACACCAAATCAGCCTACCAAAAGCAGTCTATCTGGGATGCAGACGTGAACCTGCAGGTTTTTGACATAGCAACAGGGATAGGAGAGGGGAAGGGAGGGGATGGGTGGCATTGGAAACTGGGAGAAAGATGACTTTTGTTTTTGATGAGTTCAGCATGAAACAGTGGGGGACCACCAAGTGACAAATTGCAGTGAGACGATTCATAATCTGTTCGGAGATGGCTGGGGTGAAGGGGGAAAAGGAGAAAAAGATGTTAGTGTCGGAAGTAATAACCTCTGGGTATTAAGGGAGTTATAAATAACCTATCATATCATATCAAATGAGCAAAAAGGTGATAGTGAAGGCCCAAGGATTGCATAGGTGTTCCTTTAATGAGAATTATACTATGTTATGGTTGAAATTTTAAGGAACAATTGAGAATAATGTAGATTACAAATACTTTAAATTCTAATTTAGTGCATGACAACATTAATTCAAAATATTAATCCAATAAGCATTTAACAGTTCATTAGAATATAACATACACATGTAATGACTGTTTAAAGATTATCTTGGATAAGCTCTTAGTTATATAGTTATATTATTATATATTTTTTCAAATTTATTCTGAATTTTCTTTTTTTCCTGTCTAATATATTTTTACCTTCTGTGATATGAAATATTATACTATTTCATGCATTGTATTTGATAAGAAAACCAAATGTAAAAAGCAAACAAAATTCAATAAGTAAAGCCATCAAAAAATCCCAAAGGTTCAAAATACTTCTAGACAAGAGTTGCTTCGTAGCATTGCATTTATAGAAAACTAAAACTGTTTTGGTTAGGGCATTTATCGGATATGGAGCAATATTGTTTGTTTTCTATTGAATAAAAAAATCTGGTATTATGAAAGACACTTTATCGTGAGAAATTGAGCGACAGTTCATTTGGAAAGAAATTATTTATGGATTTGATGAGAGATAGGTTGTTCTCTCATGTCTCTCTCCAAGTTCAAATCAAGTGAAACACACAAGAACTTTGTGTGGCATCAGGACAAAACACAGATACCAAACTCGAAATTGTCAGAATCTACTAAATACGGACAGTGTCTACTAAGATCGAAAAACTCCACCATCTTGAAAGGTAACTTCTGTACTGTACACTGTGCCTACAGCTCTTGGCATTTTATTGTCCTGAATATCTGACATATTGGAAGGTAAAGGATGAATTCATTCACACAGATGGAATCCCCAAAATGATCAGCATGTCGGTGCATGCAGTTTGAATAGACAGTGGATTTAATGACTCCCTTGTGGACACATATACATATGTTAGGTGATATGACTGCCTTCATTAATAGGAAAGTTGACCTGGGGGGTTAATATTGTCAAGCAGAATTCCACTTTCTTGCTGGGTTGATGCATCCACTACCAGTCTGTTAACTTCCAAAGCTTATCTGAGTGCTGTGAAAATAATCAAAGATGCTTTCAGTAATATCAAATGGCTGCTCAAATATCCCCGTGTGCAGCCAATAACTGAATGCTTTAGCTCAGTGTGCCAGTTTGTCAGTTTAAATATTGACAAGCTAGTTTAAAGAGGGCCGGCTTAATCACACATTGGCATGAAGTGTTGAAATATGCCATGCCAGTTTTTCTTTGGTTAAGTACATTGGTATTCTAATTCCTAGATCATTCCCATTGAAATACTGTCCAGTTCATAATGTCCATAGTCAATTGTTCCATCAATTTCAACATTTTCATACCAATTTTGCCCAATCTAAGCACATTGTGAGGTCAGTTGAGTGCCAAAGGGATCAGTGTTGCCACCCATTGTATTGAACATTTAAATTCCCCCACTTATGACGTTGATGAGAGGATATGGAATAGAATTTAACGACGACGCACGGACAAACTATTGATTGTGTGTAGACTTTCTCAGCCACAAGCTAGCACTCATTATTTACATGCACGTCTTAAGGCATTAGTCCTTCCAACCTACTCAACCTAATCCCTCAAAATCTGAGCTTTTGATAGCAAGTCGTCACCCAAAACTCTAGCAAGCAAATGTTTGACCGTATACAAATGTGCTTAACCAGTACCCTAGGCATGCAATCTTCACGCACCAATTTATAGTAAACTATCCCTCTCTTCTCAGAATTCCTCAGCCTTCCAAACAGGGTTTATTCATCTAAGTACGTTTAGCTGTAATTTCCGTTTCTTGGGCAAATCAAATCATTGAATATGGGTAATTGTGGCACTGGTCCTGTCAAGTATGCATTACACCAAAATATCTATATCTGCTTTTATTGAAACTGTTCTTAAACTCACCTGTTTCAGCTGGACTTCAACTACCAGGTTTAATGGCATGACTGCAATGTGGTAGTCCTCTAAACTAGCTTCACCCGAGGAGCATAAACGGCACCTGCAGCGTTGAAATGTGCAAAGTGCGTTGCCGTCTTCAGGAGACTCAGAGGGCGGGGATATTGAGGAATCCAATGCTGGTACGGCACCTGGAGAGTCCGATCATCTTCGACAAAACTAGGAACAACATAGAAGAGTCTGCAATACAGTTCAGTGAATACAGCCCCTGCATGATTTATGTCAAAAACAGCATTGTCCCTACATATGATCTAAGGAACAACAAAATGAAAATGAACAAAGCTATTAAGTTGGGAGGGGTTCGAGTAGAAGATAATAAATCCAACAGCAAGATTACCAACTATTTTTCTATTAATTTAAAGGAAACCACAAACTTCCTGACAAAGGAACAACTTGTGGCTTCAATTGCTTGTCTTGGCCCAAAACTGACAGATTTCATTGTCCAATCAATAAGAACTGACAGATGCGAGTTGCTTCCCAACAGCGCCCCGACGGCCCCAAAAGGGCGAGCAGAACGAAGAGGTCAAAAATAACTTGACTACTATCAATACACACTCGCATCCTAAAAGAGGCAACCTGGTAGAATGTGCAGAATTCAATGTTCACATGGATATGTTTGAATTGGTGGATAAAAGCTGATTGTGCACACTGGCCCTTCCCTTAATGAACTCTACGATAGCGGTGTCTGACACGGCTGATGGAACTGAAGCGGTGCTCGAACCACCCAATAACAACAACTTGGAAGAGATCCTCAATCCAGTCGTGTTAAGTGTGGTGGCGGGAACATTCTCTGCTAAAGAAACAAGACAGGGCTCTATTTCCCTAACTTTGGAAACTTCCTCTACAGAGAACTCTACACAGAACTCTTTGTCATGAACACTCAAATTTCAAGCTCTTGATTTTCCTTAAAATTCCCTTTTTAAACTCTGTGAGAGCACTCACTAAGAGCTCATCCACCATACAAAAGTGCTAAATGCCATCACTAAAAACCTAGGGATAAATCCAATGTTAAACAATGCAGCTTGTTATCTGTCTGAGCAAATTATGGCAGAGGAGGGCCTTTCTACAGATCACAGGACGGCCATTGCTAACAACTACTAACGCCTCCCGGAGCAGCTGATCATAGAGCAAAGATAGCCTTCCATGAGTGAGCAGGCGTCAGGCACAGTAACCCGAGTATCTGGAGAGTCAATCCAGTCAGTCATTTTAAATTCCAAGTACGAAAGGACAAAAGCAGCAAGATCAGAAAAAAAGAACAGCCAAAATAAAGAGAAAGAAAGGCTCCCCTGAGCACAGAGACTAAAGCCAGAAAGGCTACCGCGATGACTCTCAAGACGACCAAAAATAACAGGGCAGTTACTTCAAAACAAATTAATTCTAGCTCATGTAATGTGAGTCTGGAAATAACTATCGATGGCCGAGATTCCCTTAACGAATGTAGGAAAACACTGGAAAGGGAAAAAATAAGGTGTATCCTAAGGAAAGCAATCAAAATAATAGCTCTCCCTTAGCAGAGCCTCTCAGGATTAGTTTGAGTAAGTGTTAACCGCTTGCTGCACCCACAAATTATTGTTGCACTGATCACAGAGAGGGATAAAATCCAGAACAAAATCGGATTTACGAGGCTATTTCACCACCAAATCCCTACCATCTAAAGACAAGCCCAAGAGGCAGTTGCTTGATTGTCCTGATGAGTCCTCCTTTCTGGAGGAGCTAAGCTTGCACTCCAGGAATCAGGAAGCTCACAGGATAAATGTTTAGGAAGCAGATGAATGTTCTCCTCTTTTTTCATATCGTCCTCTGAACAAGATGCACGCTAGGAGTAAGCCGCTTGCACAGATTACCACAGGCATTCCTCACACTGTCAAGGCCTTGGAGGCTCCCCTCATGTGTGAGAATGCAGCATGTAACTGTAGGAGGGCCTTCAAAACTCAAAGTCTGTTCTGCACTCTGAAAAAGTGTTTTTTTTATTTAACTGCAGGGCTAAATTGAACCTGTTTCAATTTATCTTCCCCTTACATTCGATCGATTCATCATTATTGTGTGCCAATGGAATAGGAGTATTTTGCAACAGTGGTTGTACACTTGAACTAAGAATCAGTACCATCAACTGTGTTGCTATACCATCCCAAGTTTCTGAAACTAGGATAAGAATGCTGGGAAGTTAACTTACACCTTAGGAGAGGTTCTATTGGTTCCGTCTTGCCTCCATGTGGAAAGATGCCTTTGCCGTTAACCACAAGACAATTACTGTCACTGTAGCACAGAATGGCATCAGGAAAGCTTTCCTTAACCTTCCAAAATCTTTACTCACAACCACTGCAGATAAGGAAGAATGGTCCTGGCTGGCGGGCGCTTTATATACCAAAGCCACCAACAGACCCTAGCACAAAGTCCCAATTAAATGGCTTGGAACACAAGGGACCACTTCCATTACCTGGTAAATGGAGGCATATGGGCTACCTTTGAGGACTTTGCAAGAAACCTGGGCAGTGGGACAGTTAGGGCCACATTACGAGTTTGGAGGCAGCCATGCCCTTAATAAGGGCATGGCTGCCTCCAAACTCGGGTCCGGGTTCCTTGAATGAGGAATTACCGGGCAATTCCAACCTTGGAGGACCAGGTAATTTCTCATTCAACGTACCCATCCCCATTCCCATTCGAGCCCCCATAGGGCTCAATGGGAATGCGGAGGGAGCTAACAACAGGCCAGTTAAGCACCCAGACGTCCAGAGCAGGTCCCGCAAGCGGACCTCGTAATACGGCGGAATGGGTTTAACGGCGCCGGCAGCTTTAACAGCGCCATTAAACCCATTCCGCTAGGGTCGTAATGATGCCCTTAGTCACTAATGGCAGGAACAACATCTAAAAACCAGCCAAGCAAGGGAAAAAGGGCAGACCTAAAGGGGGCTTCTAATCCGTGTTACTATTCATCGAGACAAATTATTGTGGATACTGACCATATTTTAGTGATAATGATTTATGTAGCACCTTAATTCAAAGCGCTCTACAGAGCACATATTTACATACAATATCACCCAACCGAAATTGGTACTCATTTATCGACCTCGGAATGATGAAAGACTGAGTTGGCCTTGCCGGGATTCTAACATGCGACCTGCAGATCACGCTCAAGTCGCAGCGAGCGCTCAACCTGCTGAGCTATCTTACCGGTTTAGTGGGACATATTGTTGGAAACTGGCTGGGATCACATAGTGAAACTATTGTTATTAATATATATGATCCCCCAGGACTCGAACAAACAAAAGAAATCATGGAACCCATAGAACAGTTGTTTTAGGGACATAATCATATTAGTTCTATCCAATTATTATCGTGGGTGATTGATTATAATGTGAACATTCCTTCCCAAAATCCTAGCCCAGAACATGGGGAGTTTGAATTGGCTTTAAATATCCCACCATCTCATCTTAAAGAAAATTCCAGTAATAAAAAGGAAAGAAATGGCTCAATTTTCTCAGTAGCTTTGCTTTCACCGTGTTAAATGGCAGGTGTCCAGGAGATATATATACCTGGTGGTTACACCAGGCTTACTGACATGAACACATCCACTTTGGATCACTACTCAATTCAGACATGTTTCTTTCCCTTGATTTTGGGCTTAGGAATAGACTGTCAGGATGAGAGTGACTATATTCCATTGATCTTGACCTGTGCTTCAAGCACCCAAAGCTTAACACATGATTGAATTGTCAATATTAATACTAACGTGAGCGTGAATCACATTTCTTGAAAGGCTGGTAACTTAGAAAGAGCTAATGCATACATTACATCTATGGGCTCTGAGTTTTTACATTCAGTGATCTTAAACGGAACAGCGAGGAAGAACGAAATATTGATGCTAGCTTTAGAGGTGACATTTGGGCGATCCTCTAAGTTTTTGGTGGAATTTGAATCACTTATTAAGAAACATGTCACCATGACTTTTCCTAATAATGAAATAACTCATGGAAGTGCTCTTGATGTTAAACTCAATGACAATAGAACCCTTGTAAATTGGTTCGACCATAACAATCGTGATAAAAAAAAGAGAATTGAGGAGAAATCTTCAGCATATACCGATCCCACCATTCTAGTTCCCATTTGCAAGCAACTTATAGATCAGCGTATGGACACTGCTTATGTGGGTACATAGGTATCCCGAAGCTTTACTCTGGAAACAGTTTACACGCATATGTAAGTGCAATGATGCACATGCATTTTGGAACATAGTAAATGGTAAGACCATGACTTTAAAATTGACACGGGCAGCATCAAAAGATTCTTGTGAACTGTTCATAAGTAACACCCTGGGTAGTACTCAGGAAGAATAAATAGATCCAGTTGCGCAGACATGGGAGAGTGGAAGATGGGTTTTAAAATATAATGTTGATGAAATAATTGCCTTTATCGAAAAAAGTAAAGACTCCAGAGCCCCCTGGCCCAGACAGAATTTGTAGTGTGTTGATGAAAATGAACCCGCCGGTGTGGGCGAGGGTCTTACATCAACTGTTTCAAATGATCAGTCTGACCAGAAATGTAAACGGGCCCCCCCCCCATGACCCGAAGAGTTGCTGCATACTGGCTACGCTGGATGCGCCTGCAAAAATGTTTGCAAGAAAACTGTTTGCTGGCCGTAATAAGTGGGCCAATTGGAAACAGATATTACCTTTTAATCAAAATGGATTTCGGAAATTCGGAAATCCTTTTCAACCTTGGATAACATCTTGACACTTACTACTCTGGTGGAGAGTGCCTGCAGCCTACCTAACCAGCCGATATACGTGGCTTACGTAGACTTCAGCCGGCTTTCGACACTGTAAATAGAAACAAATGATGGGGTAAGTTGAATGACTGGGGTATCCCGAGTGGCTTACTGAAGGTGTTTAGTTCTCTATACCAAAATACCTCAGTTAAGGTTAGGCTTGATAGCAAGGGTTCCTTGAAGGACCCACAACTCATGTTCAGCCGGTTGAAACAAGGGTGCATTCTGGCCCCGCTCTTGTTTAATCTGTACATGGCTGACTTGTCTCTGCATCTTACCAGAGAACAATCTCACCCGCCCAGACTTGGCACTACATAGATAACATGGCTCGGCTATGCTGACAATTTATTGCTGCTAAATCTAACTCCTAGTGGACTGCATGTATTTCTAAATCAGTTATCAAAGTATACCAAAGCACACATTCGTCCCAGGAAGTGGGAGATCTATGGCGAATTGAGTGTTGAGCGTGTTTCTAAATATAATTATTTTGGAGTCACCTTTGATCAACATCTTAAGTGGGACTTACATTGGAAAAAAATTGAAGTGGAGACACGTCAACAGGTAGGAGCAATGACACGATGCTACTCAGCCCACCAGCTTTTCTCTGTCAGCCTTAATCATCATTTTCAAGTCTAAAATTGTACTAAAACTTATGTATGGGTCAAATTCCGGGGTGGGAAAGAGAGAGGAAAAAAATATGAAAATTGGAGACCTTCGATGGACTTTCCATCCAGATTCCCTGAAGAGTTTCTCTTGGGCAAACAGAATGTTTGCTCATTGATGTCTCTTAAACTACTTGTGATTTATGTATAACTGAAATTTAGTAAAAGCAGATAACAATACACTATTAATATCCTTGTATGCAGAAGCTATCAAGATGTTAAGGAGTGCTAAAATAGCCATGTATAAGGATATTCTGAAAGAAGGCTGTACTTAGCGACAATGTCTAAAGCTTAATCTGACCAGCATGCTAGGTCCCAATATAAAAGGAAATTGAAGAAGGTAATAAATTAAATTGATAAAGAACAAAACAAAACAGCACAAAACTGGTCCAACGTAGCCACCAGGTCCAGCACTAGAGTTTATATCAACCACTGTGTGGCGCCAACCAAACCAGCTTGTACCTAAGCAAATTTCCTAACTCATTTATTTGTGGAGCATAAATGAATTACGTTGACACGTTAGATGTAATTGGAGCCAGATCCAACATAATTAGGGAATAACGGACTTGCAGGCTGTGTAGGACGGGTGCAGTGAGACCGTTAAATATCTACTTTGTTCCTGTGGTGCTACAACTGAACTGGAATGCAAAGCGAGCCTAGTGACTTGGGGTGATGCCTTTTCTCCCTTAGATGCCAATACTGTGTGGGGTCTGTATCTTAAAGGCAACCAGATTCCGCTCATTTAACATTTTACTAGCCTATTAAATGTTCATTTAAAGGGGAAGAGGGACAGCCATCTAACTTGTGAAGCCAAAAATTCAATAAACGATATCTAGATATGTTGTGTTCCATTTGAAGGGATCGTATTTTGTCCTTCAAAGGGTATTTTAATATGGATTTTGAATTTTGATGTACATTGTATAAAACGCCAATGACTTGGCTGTATTTCATTTTTTTAAAAAAAGAATATCTGCTAAACAGACTGCAAGGCTCCCCGAAATGCCACCGCCAGACACATGTTGAGGCTAAATTGGAGGGATCATTTGACTTGGGCCTTACATGTTAGTGGGCTTGGAGGAAAGGCCGTAGTTACCTTTCCTCCAGCTCAACCACATGCCTGATTAAGGAACTCTCTCACACTATGAGCATCAAAGAAATACCCTCGGCCTATGGAACTGCTCAGGCCTGTGGGCTTTCATTGCTGGCAGGTGCATTAAGGTGCAGGAACCCAATACACCAATCCCAAGGCAGTCACAATAACACTACGCAGTAGCAAGCACTCTAAGGGAGCACAGCCCAAGAGGAGGTGCTAGAGAAGAATAGGAAGAGCTAAGGTACACATTAGGAGTAGGCAAGAGGAAATCGATAATATGGGAGATGGAGAGCAGAGGAGGAAGTGAGTTGAATAGAGGTGGTTGTGGCAGAGGGAGGAGTTGGAAGGATTGTGGACAAAGGAGGCTGAAGAGAGAAAGAGGGAGGAAGGAGGAGAGAATATTGTGAGGAACACAAAAGAGGAAGTTAGAACGCAGTTTCAGAAGAATGCTGAAAGGATATGTGAGGAAGGAGGTGGGAGATCATCAAAAAGGATAGTGTAAGGGTTTGGAAGAAGGTGAAGAACACACTAACAGGGTTTTGTCAAAGGAGGTGGGGAATGTATCAGAAAGGATGTTGGAAAGAGTTATAAGGAAGGAGGCAGAGCCAACATCAGGGTGGAGGTTGGAGAAAACATCAGGAGGGAGGCCGTACACAGTGCTAAATTGGGGGCTGGAGGACAAAGGCTAGAAGAAGGAGGAGAGATCATTACAAGGGAGGCTTGGAGGAAGAGCCAAGAAGAAGTTGAAAGGAAACTCTGCGAAAAGGAAAACAGAGTATGGTGAAAGGTGATTGAGATAGATAGAAAGGACATCACAGATAAAGGAGGGTGGAAAGTTAGAGAAAATGGTGATGAAACTCTTATGGACCGAAAGTAAGAGACCACCAAGGGAGAGGCTGGAAGAAAGATCAAAGGGGTGTGTGGAAGTGGTACTAAAGAGGCATGAAGAAAGAGAAGTTGGAAAGAGAATGGAGGTAAAAGATCAGGGGAGTGACAGAGATCAGAGAAAGGCAGAATCAGAAGGGGGCCAACACAAAACCTGACTGCAGTGGGTGTAAGTGGGCTTAAATGGATAATTCTGTGGTGTGGTACTACGAACGTGTAAGAGGAGAAGCAGGAGAGTAGAGAGGAGGAACGAGGAGGAATAGGAACGGTGGCATCCCCTTATGAACAAGACCATTACAAATTGTTGAGGAGGAAGACATGGTCTGGGTTGAGGGAGTCAGAGTCAGGACCCTGTGACACCAAGTTGTCCTGTGAGCTAGAGAAGAGAATGCCAGTTTACCAATTCCCTTGCAAAAGCTCTGGAGCTTTGCAAGCCCTTATCAAGCCCTCATTTCTGAATCTTCTAGGGCCTACTGTGGGGCCAAATTTGAGTTCGAAGAACCATTACAGGGGTCTCCCACTGTACTGAGGATAAAAGCCAGACAATCAGAGCCTGCCAATTTAGGACACCAGAATGAAGTGTTGAGACGCTTAAAAATCTCAGCAATGTGAGCGACTGCTAACAGATCACCTACTCTAGGTAGCGAATACAGATAAAAACTTGGAAAACTAGGAGCAGGTGAACTCAAGGAGAAAGAGCAGCACAAAAATAGCTCCTTCCTAAAACAATATTAAAGAAAAATGTCACCTTAAAATAATGTAAGGCCTATCTAGAGATTATGCTATCCCTGATTTCAAATCCACATATGTTTATGTATTGTTGACATCCATTTATTGAAGTAGACCGATTATTAAGCTCATAGATTTTTGAAAGTTTTAATTACAACAATCCATCACATTCCATAACAATAATACAGATACTCAATTAGATATATAATGGACCTATAAAAATCATCCTGACCCAAAGAAGAGTTGTGCAAAGAGAGAAAGGAAAACAGAAAAATGTGCATCCCGTTTAAATATCAAAAATGAGTTACAAAGCAGACCTATAGGATGCCCCACTAAAATTGATGTAAAATAGGAATTTAAGTCCCAAACAAATCAAATGATCAAACAAACAAATAAGACATATATTTAAACGCAATCATTAAAAGGACAGTTATGTTCTAAGTGCAATGCAATGAAATAAATAATAAAGGAGCTAGTCACATGTTTTGTCAACACGCCAAACAAATAATCAGGATTAAATCATACAAACTATTCTCTTTGTAAGTAATAGTGACCTAACAATGACCAGACAAAGATACTAGTGGCCAGACAATGCAAATAGTTTGCTCGATTTAATCAATTCCATAAGGCCAACTTGAAGACGGCCCATTTTGGATTCATTGAAGTATTCATATTAGACTAGGCTGGGAAACACCCAGGTGTAGACTATTAGTATAGTGCAGTCTTGAAGGAACAATCGCAATAATTGCTGCATATATTGGAGGGAAAGCATAGAAAGTAAGGATGGAAAGTTTGAAGATCACAGGGAGAGGATAAATCCTTGTGGGAACTGTGAAGACACAGCAACAGATTCACTTTCCTAAAATAAAATGGTTAATTTCTCAAATGTCCATTGTCACAACTTTGCTTGTACACTATTTTATAGTGAATATCACTTGCTTTTCACTTGCTTCACAAGCTCTCATTACTGGCTTTCACTTGGATCATACTTTCACATTGTCCATCAATTTGTTTTACTTTCATTTCACTGTGTTCATAAATGCCCATCACTTTATTGTCACTTGGGCAGTATTTTGCATATACTCTGCATATCTTTTCCTTAGTTCGGTATTCAATAACTCATAAAGTACTTAGCAGCTTGTTCAGTATTCAATAATATTCTGTTTGGTCTACAGACCCATTCATTACAAGTTTTAATTTGAACGGCATCTTCGTCTGCCCAAATCCAGCCCCTGGAGCGCCCCAGCATGAGTGTTCCCTCTCTGTCACTCACCGGTCTGTGGCTGCTCCCCCGGGTGCCTTCGGTTCCTTCTCTGACTTTCACTTGGATCATATTTTCACATTGTCCATCAATGCTTTTTACTTTCTTTTCACTGTGTTCATAAATACACATCACTTTATTGTCACTTGTGCAGTATTTTGTATATACTCTGCATATCTTTTCCTTAGTTTGGTATTCAATAACTCATAAAGTACTTGGCAGCTTGTTGGGTATTCAATAATATTCTATTTGGTCTCTAGACCCATTCATTACAAGTTTTAATTCGAACGGCATCTTCGTCTGCCCAATCTCTTGCTCCTCTGCAGTGCTCAGCGTCCTTTTCACCGGCCCCTCTCCAGCCTGCTACGTGTTGGATTGCTGTGTCCTCGTTGCCAGGAGGGTGTTTCCTTTCCTCCCATCTGCCTTTCCATTTATGCACCTGTAGCCACGCAATTGGCTACAGTTGCAAGTCCTTTGACTGACTACAACTAGCCTCATTAGTGGGACTTGCCGTACCATTGTAGTGGTGCTTCACAGTCCTCTTACTCATCTCAGAACCATAGTGGTGTGCACCAATGGAAGAGTGCATTACTCCCAGTTGCCTCTTCCTCATCCCCGTCTTAAAGGAACATGAATGCGGGACAGTTGGTGTGTGTGAAAGAGGGGCATACTGATAATAATTTAGAATGATAGGGGGATGGTAAGATTCATTCTGACATTTTCCTGTATTAATAATAGAAGGTGAATGTGGTTCCAACCTGCTCATATAAGGTATCCTCCTTATTGATCTCTTTCTTGGCCCTCTGTACTGATGGTATGAGGGACCCTTTTAATGGAAGAAAAGGATGGGGTTTGACAATACCATATAAAGGCTTCTGGGATGGAAGGTTCATCGGCAAAACGGGAATGGAAACTACTGTGGTTCATTTAAGGACATCCTCCTTCCATCCCTCAAATCTCCTCCACCGACGTGCTCCTCCCTCACATACCCGCCACAGGGTTGGGATCCAAAAGCAATGGCCTTTCCCTGGTCACCTGAGCAGAGGATATCGGGGAGAAGAAAGTGAGGATTCTCTTAGGTTTCTCATAGAACCTACAGGGGATAAGTAGAGTTGGTGATCTAGAGGAATCCATTTGAACAAATTGGTGGTGGTTAGCAAATAGGATTTGAACCAGCTGAGGCCGATCTTGTTAATCCCCATGATGCGATGTAGAGTGTTGGTGGGTGTCTATTGGTGTACTTTGTTGAATGATGCTGATAGGTGCAGGAGAACATGGAGGCAAGGATAGTCATCATCAAGGATGTTAAGGACATTGTCGATCACCCTAATGGTAGCTGTTTTGGTTCAGCATCTGGGTCTGAAGCCAGATTGGAAAGATTGATGCAGGTTGTTGGCTTCAATGTGATACAGGAGTTGCGTGGCTTCTGATTTCTCAAGGATCTTACCTAGTATGGGAAGATGGATGATGTGGTGGTAATTGCTCAGGTCCTCAGGTCCAGTGTTGATTTCTTGAGAAGTGGATATATTTGTCTGTTCTTGAGAGTCAAGGGGAAGATGCCTTGAGTAAGGAAGGAGATGATGATGGTCAGGTAAGAGGGGAGTGCTTCAGTTGGAAAGCTCTTGAGTATGGAGGCAGGGAGGATCTGGTCTTGAGGGATCCCACGTTGGCAGTAAGATGAACTACTAGATAAAGGGCAGATAAAAAGGGCAGTTATGACAGAGCCCAATACCAGCTGTGCCTGTAATCCACTTCCTGGATAGTAACCATGGAGGTTGAGAGCAATGTTGAAGCATGGCATGACGTGCGTCACAAAGCTTAGTCTGCAATGGCTGTCAGCGGCAGAGAGGCCATTGGTGAGTTTGCTGTACAATCTGTGCAGTCCTGGACCCCCAAGGCCATATCCCCTGATAATTGTGAGCATGTTTGTGATTTCTCACTATACTGTAATACTGTAGCGGATTGGAGCGGCAGATTACTACCTCATATACATCAGGGAAGGTCACTGGCGTGGTTGCTGTACAATCTCTGCTGTCTTGGATCCCAAGACTGTATCGCCTGATAATTATATTGTTGTTATTGCTCACTATACTGCCTGTATGTTGCTGTAACAGAGTGGAGAGGAGAATTAGCTCTGCCAATACGGCCTTATATAAGCCCCTAAGGACATGTGTGGGCAGCGATTAACTATTATTTGTGAGAATCTCTTTGCTGGCCCGTTACAATCTGCTATGTACTGTTTGTCAATGGATTCCCCGTTTTTCCATCTGGAGTATGGGTAAGGGGGGAGTCAGACTATGCCACTCCTTAAACCAGTCAGGTGTTCACTGCCCCAACAACAACAGCTGGTTAAATGGTTCTTTGACCACTATGTGGTCGTATGATTGCACATTATTGAGCAGCCCACCTATGCTTTATATCCCGAGGAATGAGCAAAAGAAAAGCAGATGGTGCCCTCCCACCACCTGGCCAACCAAAGAAAGCAGCCCTTATCTCTGATCCCATTAAGGAGACTAATGCCCTTATTAGCGAATAATACTATTCGGTACTAAATGTTAGTCCACTGTACCTCCCAGACATTAACGACTCAGGCATATCACTGAAGTACCTACGTTCAAACTTAATATCTAGACGCCAGCTCACAGTATGCTTCTGGAATAGTTAAGAAAATGTTCCCCACCTGCCTCCGAAAGTCACCTTGACCCTAATACTATTCACCGCTTTACCCAGTATAATGGCCTTTACTCTCAAAACAAGCCCTCCCAAGGATAGAAACCTGAGACTCAGGTCCAGACTACCTAGCATCTATGAACCGGTAGGAAACCACCAGAATAACGCCAACAGACGTACTACTACCCAACCAAAAAAGCTGCACCGCTCACCAAAACAATCCAATCACACCGGTGACCAAACTCCTACTAAAACTTACACAACTTTGGACACCCCACCACTTAAAACTTGTCAAACCAGCAAACCTAATAGTTCTCTAACAATACTAGGATCTCTCATTAATGCGAGATCAGTGGTGGCCCATGCCACAGAAATTGCGTACATCCTAAACAAGGACAACTTGGACCTGTTGGCCATAACTGAGACCTGGCTTCACGAGGCTGCAGGACCAACACTAATGCTAGCAGTGCCTGATAAATACCAAATTCTCAGAGCCGACAGGCCTAATGCCAGAGGCGGTGGACTAGCCATCATCTGCAAATCTACCCATCCCATCAGACTTGCCACATCAGTCTCCTACTCATCCTGTGAAGTACTTACAGCCAAAATGCCCTTCTCTAACAACCGCACGCTCTCAATCCATTTAATATATAGACCCCCAGGGCCTTTAGGCACCTTTGAAGACGACTTAACTAGTCTTATAGCCAATAACACTAAAGACCACTCCCAAACCCTACTACTGGGAGACTTTAACCTCAGCTTTAATGAAACTGACAATAAACACGCAGAGTCAATTGCAGCCCTGCTCAAGGACCACGGCCTTGATCAAAAAGTCCTCTCCCCACCCACATCAAAGGAAGGACCCTCGATTGGGTATCAGAACTGAACTGTAACATCAGTATCACCGATATTGTTCCACAAACATGGACGGATCACTATCTAATAACCTTCTCCGCCACTATGGATCTCCTTAGCCCCAAAATCAACAACATGGTTCCCCCTCTCCTGACCAGAAGTAAGAAGGACATGACTGTTGAAAACATTATCCCTCTCCTCCTTCCAGCCATATCTGGATTGGAAAGTAACAACCCGAACACCCTGGTAAATACTTTCAATGATGCTATGACCAAAGCATTAGACGCAGTTGCCCCAGCCAAACTATGTAAAGCTAAACAGGAAGCCCATTTAAATGCCTGGTTTACGCCCCACCTCAAATCGCTAAGACTACAAAAAAGAAAGCTCCAATCCATCTGGCGCAACTCTCCCACTGAATACAACAAAAACAACCTAACCGAATTTGCCAAATCCTACAAAAAAGAAATTATCAAAACCAAGAAGAACACCTTTAATGACAGGATCGCAAAAGCCAACTCTAATACTAAAGAGCTCTTCACCATCCTCCGCGAACTGGAATCCCCTATTCAACCAATAGACAATGCCCCTAGAAATAAAGCTTGGTGCACAAATATACATAACGCCCTTGCTAACAAAATTTCCTTGCTTCAAAGTAAAATTGACAAAAAAAAAGCCACACTTCCACCTCTGGACCAACAAATACCCCAATCCCATGAGAATAAGACCACTGCTCCATTTAGATTCAAATCTATATCCATAATTGACACAGAAAAAATAATACTCTCCCTCAAACCCTCAAACTGTAAGGGTGACTCCTGCCCAGCACAATTAATAAAGGACGCAGCTAGGGATCTAGCTCCCTTCATTTCCAAGCTAATAAACTCTTCCTTTAAATCCAACACGGTACCCACCAACCTCAAAGAATCTTGGGTCCTCCCATTATTGAAAAAAAAACTCTGGATCCCACTATCCCCACCAACTACAGACCAATCACCTCAGTGCCTTTTCTACTAAAAATCCTAGACAGAGTTGCCTACATACAAATCCAGGATTACCTGGAGGCTAACCACCTACTTGGCTCACGGCAATCTGGCTTCCGCCCACTCCATAGCACGGAAACAGCTCTGCTAGACCTCAAGACACAAATTGAGGAACTTAAGGATAACGGGAAAACAGCCTTGCTCCTCCTACTGGACTTGTCAGCTGCGTTTGACCTGTTGGACCATGCAGTCTTATGCAACCACCTCGAATCTGCCGCCAACTTCACCGGTGATGCTATAGCCTGGGTCCAATCCTTCTTAGCAAATCGCACCATGCGAGTCTTCTCCACCACCAACTCAGCTGATCCTATCAAAATAACCTGCGGTGTCCCACAAGGATCATGTGTCTCCCCCACCATGTAGAATATCTTCACCAAGCCTTTGTTTGACAAGTTGGACAGATTGGGTGTCATCTACACGAACTACACAGATGACACCCAGACCCTCATACCCCTTTCGGGCGACTACGAGACATACTCAGCCCTGGTGAACAAGATATACACTTTCATTCAGGCATGGATGGCCGCACACGGCCTCTGCCTGAATGACGATAAAACAGAACTACTAATCTTAGGCTCTGAAGCCAACATCCAAAAACTATGTCCAAACTACACATCCTTTAGCATTGATAACAACCCCATCAAGGTGATGTCTGTGGTTAAAACCCTTGGATTCTATCTGGACTCCTCCCTTACTCTCAAGAAGCAGGTCAACTCCCTCGCCTCCTCCACTACCTACACCTGCAAACTCATCCGTGCAGCTAGACCTTACCTCTCCAGTGCCAGCTGCATTACATTAGCTAACGCCCTTATTATGTCTAGGTTAGATTACTGCAATGCCCTGTACTCTGGAACCAATAAATATATCACTGTTAAACGTCAAAGACTACAGAACAATGCCCTAAGAGCAGCACTAAATATCCCCTACAGAGAGCACATCACTAATTTCAGGAAAGAGGTTAACTGGTTAAAAATAACGGATAGAACCCTACTTAAAACAGCATCCCTCACATCTAAATGTCTAAACAACCTAGCCCCCCGTATCTTATGGAGAAAATCAACAGGAAAATCTCTGTGCGACCCACGAGATCTGCTAACACCTCCAAACTAGAGATTCCAAGGTTCAAACGTTCCACCGCGGGAGGATCCAGCTTTCCTGTCAAAGCTGCTCACTGCTGGAACAAATTACCACTTGACCTCAGAACAGAACAACCGTACCCGAAATTCAGGCACAAGATAATCAATTGGCTGCGCGCCAATGACACATAACTTACACCTAGCTTCCTACCTAGCTACGACCTACCCTTTGCCTGGACGCCCCAAGACATGCCCTGCTTCTGGGTATATGTTTGTATATATTCTTGTATATATTTGCTTTTTGCCGTTGTGTTTTATATGCATATGCTTGTATACAGTCTCACATATATTTGCTAGTTTTTGCCATTGTGCTGTATATACTCATGCCAAATACTGTAACAAGCTTATGTCTTCTTGTAAACTGTTGCGCCCGGCTACCCATGGGTTTGGCGCGCATTAACAAATAAATAAACAAACAAACTATAAATGGAGCTCCCAAGAGAAAATAAAAAATAAAGAAACAATCCCAAAGGGAGAACAATCTGTTTATTGTGCAGCAGTCTGTGGCTTGTTCATCTTCAATTTTACATGCTGGCTCACACCAGAGGCCACCTTTTATAACTGATTTTCAAGTAAATGCGGACAGGAGAGCAAATATTGGCCTAATTGCTCATCTTGGAGTTACTCGAGTCCAAAACCAGGAAGCTGGACAAAACTTTCTCATCCCAATGCAGGTCCACCACTATTTAGCTGTTGAAAACTTAATTCCCTCTGTAATTACCACTTGTGATTTTGGGACAAATGAGAATGAGGACAAGGATAGGAGTGTGGAAAAGGCTAATGACAGTGAATCTTTGAATAGGTTTTCCCCACTCACCACTCCAGATGTAATAGATGTCAGCGAGAAAGATTGATTGTGTGGCAAAATTCCCTTTACCGCAAGCCATGCTGCTCCAGCCTTTTGACTTTAGGGCAGATGGCATGAATGTGCTGAGTAACGCACTCCTAATTCAATCTAGTGTGGAGCCAACAGTCACTTAATATCATGCTACTAAGAGCAGTAGCTTACTACAGCCATTATAGGAGAACACACTAGCACCTGTGATGCATGGGAAAGGGGAGGAATATTGCATGCCCTGATCAACCTCTACACTGATGCTTTAGAGCTTGAGTTGAAGGCTGGACTTGCCGATATCCATGTGATTCGTGTGATCCATATTCCGGTACTGAGTTCTGCGGATGATGCTGTTTTACTTGCTAGAGCCTCTGGAGCTTTGCAGGCTCTGATTCATAGATCTACCAATATTATGACATCTAGAGACTTGAAGGTGAATGCTGCACAACCAAAGGGAATGCTTATGGGGAGGTAAAAATAGGATCTTCCCCCTTCTGTACTCAGAATCACTTCAAGCTTGAACACATGGCCATTTTTCTTACCTGGGTGTGGCATTATCACATGAAACTGGCGTGGGAGGGATCATGTGCACAAACAAACACAGTCCATGGCCCAAGCCTGTGGAGCCATCAACAGCACAGTGAAGTCTCGAGGGTATCAGTGTATCTCAACCTCTATGAAAATTCATCAGGCAAAACCGTGGAGCGATGGCCCTTTATGGTGCAGAACATTTGGGAATTGAGGATGTCCACACTATTCAATTAAAGGAGGATGCCTTTCTTGGGTGTCCCCTTATCCTCCCGCGCTCAGCTTTCCTTTCTCCTATTCACTCTGAAGTAAATCATCCCTTTTTAGTGAGCACAGCAGATTAAGGCCGATTTGCATGTGGCTAACCTTATGGATAGCACAGGGACAATGTGCTGGTCTTGGAAGCAAGGCCAAACAGAGCAACAGAGGTTCTAGTCCCGCATCCAAGCTTAGAAACCAAACTCAGGAATCGTATTAGGTGCGTTATAAAAAAAACAATGAAATAAATAAATCCAGCTGCTGTTCTATCTCATAACATTTTCAAGGTTATTCTCCCTAGAGAAAATATCTTAAAAAATCCTTGGCTAAAGTTGTCTATAACTCCTAATTGAAAGCAGATGCAGAGAATATTTTTTGAAATCCAGGCATTAATACAAAAAAAGATGTTGGGTTGGTCAGTGGGAAAATAAAATATTTATGGCATGCAGAGAGGCGGCAAATGGAACTATTAAAACGGTCTAATAGGAACCATGCTTGTTTCTACAATCCAGGTAAAAGGATGGAGTACCTGGATTTGATTGTATCACACAGGGGCAGGTCCCTAATAATGCGCTTCACCTTTAATTTAATTTCTTGCCTATGGCGGTGTTTAGTCCTGGTGGTTCCATCCTTCCTCACAGGGGTTTACCTACCCACATTACCGCCATGTAGAAGAACACACAATGCACGGTATGCTTTTATGCAGGCTACATGTGAAGTTCAGGCTGAAGAGCATCATTCCACTTTTCAGGTTTGGGGCTATTATGGCACTCAAGTCTGCCCTGCACTTGCTGCTATTGGTCCCTGCTATGGCTGCCTCTCCAGCACTACTAAGGAATTGCCCTGAGGTTGAGAAATCCTCATATACAAAGGATATCCACTTTGTCATGATCACTGTTAAAGTTCTCCTTAACTGTGTTATGATGTGCCTTATTTGTGTCTATTTTTTATCTTTTTTCTTTTGCCTGCTTTTATGTAATTTAAAGGTTTGTGCCGAATAAAGTTGTATTACTGTGACCTCCCCTTGAATCGATTCCAACTTGGGACAAAAGTGTAGTTGAAAATGTTATAAGGACAAAGTAAACGTGTAAGTGATAAGGTTGCAGGGGAAAGCAAGTTATACAGAGGATATTTACCATATAAATCATTGAACGATGCAATGAGTTATATAAAAGATGGTCAGCTGGAGATAATAGTTTCGTCCTGCGTACATGTGTTGATCCGAACATGAAACTAGCAAGCATTTTGTTAGTATTTTGTCTACATTATTCATATTTAAGAAGAAAATGTCCTCTCTGCTTGTTTTCTTTATCAGGGGAACCAGACAATGAAGGGTAGCACATTGTCACCTGATGGTGGGAAATAACGTAAAAGCTATTTGGGCTCACGGGAAATACATTGGGGCTCATTCAACATCGGATGGTATTTCTGCATTTTTCTCTTGAATTACCACCAAACTCAATTACTGGTCCCATCACACGGTTTAACGACTGGATTACGAATGGTGGTATGGCCGTGTTACTCCACATGTTTGGATTTGATGGGGATACAGGCGGAAGAACAGGTGGAATTTCATGGGTGGTAATTCCACCCTTGGTTATTCTACAGTTTTCTAGCATTAAAGTGTAGGATTTCCCCTTCTGGAGGTCCATCCTCCACTCCAAGCTTAAACGCGGAATGTGGCAGTGAAGTGTGGGATGTTTTTACCCATGCATCCAAGCCCAACCATAAAACTGTGCAGTACTGACATGGAAAACATCATGATGGCCAGAACTCCCCAGAGAGTGCACAGGGAAAACATGAAGAATAGGCTGCCACCCATTTTTGCCTATGTTGTGAGAACAGGAGGGCACTGCCTAAAATCACCATTGGGCTACACACACAGTAGCCTGAAACCATTGGGAATGGCAATGCTGATTGCCAAAAAGCAACTCAGAACTGTGGGGAATTCATTTTCTTAATCCCAAAAATGGTTGCAATCCCGGGTCTCACCACTATCAGAAAGCCGGCGTTTTAAAACCACCAGACTTTTGTGTAAAACTGAACAGAGGAACCCAAACCAGACCAAGGAAAGACTTGCTAAGAGGTGGATACAATGTAAAACTATATTCTGAAATGACTTGAGGGAAGTAATTATTTAATGTATATATAAAAAATAGCTGCATGTAAGTTGGATTTGAATGTAGAAAACTGGGAACTAAAGTGACATTTAGCTGAATTCTGCCTGACAACTACCCCCGACAGGAGAAACCTGCTCAGCCACTCTTCCCAGGCCTAGCTGCATCCTGCTTCCCCACCAAAAGGAGTTGACACCTCTCTGATTTGATTAGGGGAGGGGCATCGGCAGGAGGTTGCACAAAGCCTTGTCCTGGACTCAGGCAAATGTTATATTGGGGGGGCCGTAAAGTGGCTTCCTCTTGGGAGAAGTGGGAGGAGAAGTGCCTCTGGGAGCCACCCGAGCTGGAGGCGGGGGCAGACAGAAGCTTCCCCCATGTGCTTTGGAACCTAAACCACACACATCTGGGCCAGAGCATAATTTTTAAAAAGATGGATAATTCATAGTACGGACTTGTCAGAATTATATAAGTAATATCATTATTCTTGTGATTTTTCTGTGCACGTTTTAAGATGTGTTAGGACCCTGTGGTGTATGCTGGGGGGTTGCTAGCGGAAAATAGGGTCTTACTCCAAATGTCTGCATGTTAAAAATCTGACACTTCATGAATTAATGTCCATACTCCTTGCGCACATGTGTGTAATTTTTGGTAAATGTCCGATATTGGTAAACCATTCAAAAAGCGCAAAATGTTGTCATTTTTGAATGCAAGCCCCCAGGAAGATCAGAGGCGGACAAGTATGGACCATAAGGAATATATAATGTGTACATGTAATTTCAACAAATTGTGTATCTGGGAAATATGTATTTGAATCAAATATAGATTTGTGGGCAAATTGACCAGGGGAGGTTCCTCTAAACATAAAACCTACAGCATCACTCTGACTCACATTTCCTTCCCCCAGTCAAGGGAGAGATGAGGAATTGGCCAATGATAAGTGAGAGGGGCAGGTTTAGTTATGACCAGCGCACACACCCACTTTCCAAAACACATAAAAAGAGACTGCTGGGACAGGTAGAGAGATTCAATTCCATTTTCTGTGGGACGCTTTGCCGGGAGACTCCAGACTTCACACCCATCAATCTTCAGAGACCAGCAATTTACTTCAGAACTTAAAGCAAGGGCCTAAACCCACAAACTGAGAACTCTTCTCAGCAGGCCTCAGCATCCTTAAAATCATTTGCAAACTATTCCACAGCCGGGCGAGCTGTCTGAATTCTTTTGCCAAGAACGTTTGCCAGTACCCAGAAAGCAGTGTTACATCCAGAATCCACTTGATCCGGACCGGAAAGCAGAGCAGTATCCAGAACCAGAGGCTGCTGTATCCAGAGAGGCTAGAACAGCAGAGCAGAGCTGACCCAGACTGCTGTGAGCAGAACCAGAGATCCGAATCGCTGTGAGCAGAACCGGTGCCTGATTGACCCGCCGAGCAGACAGAACCGCCGCCGGACGTGTTGACCAGATCCGTGACGAGGCCTAGTTCAAATTTATATTGTGAGTACCTAACAGAACTGTGCAGAAGCAATCTCTTAGTTAAAATAATCTAATTCAAGCTATTTTAACCTTAGTAGAACTGCCTCCTAGAAATCGTGTCATCTGTCATTTTTAAAGCTGCGCAACTGTCACCTGTCAATTCTGCAGCTGCAAGCTGCCACCTGTCATTTTGAGTTTTACTTTAAATCCGAAAATCTACCTTTATTAAATCGTCCGTATCTCTGGAACCGTTTGGGCTAGGAACTATACTATACTAGGAACTATACTTTTTCCGCAATGGCGATTTACGCACTCGCGAAATTTACCGCGATTTGCGATTTTGGCTCAATTTCTCCATTTGTCAAAATAGCAGCTCCATTCTTTCCTTTGTTAAAAATCTGTTTGCAACCTGGTAATAACTCATAGAGCATTGCTAAAGTGAGCCTGAACTAATACCAACAAGCATCTCTCACTCACCCTGAATCTCTAGAGGGAATTCAAATCAGTTAGCACATTTTCCCATCCATTGCCATCACATTTAAAAGCATTTTGGGCCTGTTTTTCAAACTTCTACCTGTTTCCTCTAAGCTTGTTGGGGGGGGGGAACTGAATTTCGTATTGTATTTCATTGCATTCCTGAGAACTGTGTGCTCCTCTTTCCATCTCCTTCCATTTCTTACATTGCATAGGGGGTGGGGGGTGAATTGCCAGAGAAAAAGTGATTACATTGTTGTTGGTTGAAATCATATCAAGTTTATTTGCTGTACTGCATTTTATTCCACCTTGCATTTCCTTGAAACCATAAAGCATTTTCAGCTACCTCATCCTCTATACTACTCCTAAGTAATCAAGTGTACCACTGTAACATTACCCATTGTGGATCCACATCATATGTCTCAGTGTACTATCGGATATTAATTTATTATAAAAGTGATATATATATATATATATATTGTTTAATTTTTCAAATAAACCTTTTAATTTGCAAAACAGACCTACTTCTTGGCTCAGTGGGGTCAGGGGGATTCTAAGAGAGGGGTGTTATATAAGGGTTGTCATCCAGAGTACATGAACTGGACCTAAAAATATATCAATAAGGGTTTCCCTCAGCATCCCAGACTAGGCATTGACTTTGCTGTAGTGTTGAAGTGAAGCCGCTTAACAAAGTGGGGGCTCATAGCCGGAGATTCTGGGTTAGATCTATCACTTGTGCAGATTAATACAGTGTGCTAACTGACAGGAGACATACATCCGGTCGGATCACCATGCTGTGTTACGCTGTAAAGCACTCCTCAAAGGAACGCTCTAAGGAAACGGTCTGTTTTGCAAAAATAAAATACAAACTTCTGTAAGTCAGGAAGGAACTCAAATTCCAGAATGACGACACTGGTAGAAATCAAAATAGCCAGAGAGCACTTCTTACATAAGCTATTTGTGAGAGGTGAGTGGACTCATCAGGACCAAACGGTCTGGTCGCAGGCAATCACGCAACAGGTCACTGAAACAGGGTCAGATATATGGAGAGATCAGGATCCCCTACATGTGGCCCTGAGCGAACTCTATATGGCCCCTAAAGCCAAAGATGAACATAATACGATTGCCAGGATAGCGGCATATTTGTACCTATATATGGGAGCCATGCAGGACAAATGTGCTGAAGGCAAAGATCTGGCATATAGGCAACAGATGGCGTTAGAGAAGGCCCAATCTGATCTGGACTCTTCTGAGCAGAGGCTGCTCAGGAGTCAGCAAAGGACAGCAGACAGTACACCACTAAAATAAAGGAGGATATGGATGTGCTGCAACAGGAAAAGGCTGACTAGGATACCAGATTTCTGGCCTGGACTCCCTACTGCAGAGCCAGAAAAAGCTGGAGCAACAGTTAGACTTCAATAGGGCATGTGCTGAGCAGGTAGTCACCCTGCAAAGCCACCTAGATAGGGAGAAGGCAGAGAGCAATAAACTGATTTTGAAAGACCTGGATACCCAGGCAGAGTTTGATCAGGAGCTCCAGAAAGCTGGTGCCTTCCAAAGGCAAAGGCAAAGGGACGACCTGGCGGCACAGATGCAGGCTCTTAGTCAGGAAAGGGATACCTTAGGCCAGGAAGTCTGCCACTTAAAAAGGAAAATGGAAGAAAATCACCTGGCCCTCCAGGGACTGGGTGACCTCCAAAAAGAACACCAGAACTTGTTAGAGCACACCAGGAGGGTGGAGGATGCTCTGGCAAGAAAGGAGCAGGCCAATAGGGACACAGCTCAGGAGGTAACCATCCTACAGCAAAGACTTGCCCAGTACTCCAGGACCAATCAGGAGGCACAGAGAGAGAATGAGGCTCTCTGCCAGCACAATGATAGGCTCCAGCAACAGGTAGCGATGCAGGAGAGACTGATAGAGTCTAGTAAGGCCTTAACTGAGGAACTGAAAGCGGAGGCTCTTGCATTGCAACAGGGAACAGGGGCGGATAGAGATGAGGTTCGCTGGGAAAGAGAAACTCCTGAGCATAACCTCAGGAGCCCTAGTACCAGAGGCCTTCATCTCTCCCATTCCCTGGACTCTGCCACCCTCATGTCCCCTCGCGCACATGAGCCCAGGGCCACAGGGATGGCAGATTACTATCCAGCTAGAAGTATGGGGCTCATAGGCCAGTACCTCCCAGGAATGGAGGGGTGGGGATCCGGGTATGGGCACCCAAGCACAGTGCAATTTAGTGGGGAACCCCAGGAGAGTAGGCCCACTAAGGGCATCCTGAAAACCTGTGCCCAGTTAGGTCAGTGGGGGGGTACCCATCAAATCCTGGTAGCAAGGAGGGATCTGAAGACTCCTCTGAGCGTCACAGGACACAGGAGACCAGGTCCCCACATTCTGCCAGCTATTCCCAGGCTCACAGAATCAGGGAAAACCTGGAAGATCAGACGGGTACCTCTGGGAGCAGTGCTTCGGAGTCAGAAGATGAATGGACCAGGGTGACCCGAACCAAAGAGGCCAATAAGGCAAAAAGGGCCTTGCTTAAGGACCCATTGAAACAAATAAAGGCAATAAGGAGTGTCATCACGCCTTATCATAAGAACGCCAAGTATTCTGTTTGGGAACACTTGGAGCTCTATGAGCAAATGATGGAGACTTTCCATTTGAAGGATAGCAGTAGCTGCATCCAGTACGTCAAATGGACCTTCTCACCAGAATACTCTAGTTTCTTTGCAGGGCTGGAGGATCAAAACCATTCAAGGTGGTCCACATACAGGGCGACCATCTTGAAACATTTTTCTGTGCACAGAAATCCTCAAGAGGCTCGAAAGGCAGCCTACAATCTGCAATGTTGGGAGGATCAGGCCCCACAAGAGTTTTGCAAGAATTAAAGCGTGCTTTTGCGCAGACCACCAGAAGGGTGCGCACGGATAGCAGAGAATTTATCAATACGTTTTTCCATGCCTTACCCAAATACAGAATGACCCAGCTCGTGAGAGATTTTCATGAGAAAAGATCTTTAGACTGGTCATTGAACAGGCTACCCGGATCTATGAGGTGCAGAAGCCCATCGAAAATAGAAATAATGCGCAGGAAAACCCCAAAACCAACAGCACCCCTGCTGCTGCCAAGGTGGCAGAGGTAAAGGTCACCCCCGTTTTGGATTTGGAGATGGGGGGGCCTAAAAACCTACCTGCACCTAATAATGCCCAGCCCAGAAGGCCCTCGGGCCAGTCACAGACAGGGAGCCAAGGAGGTAGTCCCACAAATGGGGTCACTCACTCCCCTGATTATGTCAGTCCCCGCTACAAGGGAAACCGACCCATCCTGGGTTATGTGTGGACTCCTCCAGCCCAAGGGGGGGGATCCAACCAAGCACCTAACCCAGGGAACTTCCCTCCCAACTTCCCACAGGAGGGCAGAAATTCTCCAAATCCTGGGCAGAACTTTTTCCCCAGGTATTCATCCAATTTCCAGCCCCAAAATCATCCATCCTTCTTTCCCTAATTCCCTGAGCCCAGACAACCTAATCCGGGAGAGGGGAGGCCAAGGGTGAAGGGGTACCAAAATCTTTCCAACCAGGGGTACTACCAGAGAAGGGATATCTACCCTTCCCGGGATCAGCCCAAGGGAGAAAACAGAACCCCGTATCAACCTGAGCCGTTTCCCAACTTGAGCGCCAGGTTCAAAATATGGCACGGGATCTGGATCACATACTGAGGGCTCAACAGAACCCTCAGATGAGCATGCCACCGCAGAATGCACCAAACTCTGGACCTGGTGCTCCAGAACAATGACGGGAGCAGCACCCCGATAACCCACCGGTTCCCAGGGAGGAGGCACAAAGGGAAGGAGGGTGTAAAGCCTTGGAGGAAGCTTCCTTCCCAACTTGTAAACAGCCCCTGGAAAACCAGGAACCGGAAACAAAATCTCCTGCCCCTGAAAGCCTGCCTCCCAAGGAGCAGAGGGGGGGTAGGAGAAACAAAGGACCCAAACAGACCCACTTTGTGGAGGAGGTACAGGTCTTCCAATTTGAGGGAGAGGGATCCTCAGAAGATCCTGGGAAAAGGATCTTCTCCTTCAGAGATGGGGGAACTCCTCCCAAGGAAAAATGGGTCCCAAGGGATGCCAATCCAGACTGGGGAGATATGGAGACTGAGCTACCGCCGCCCATCATCTCATCCCAGAACCCACAATACCAAAATCCCCTGGTTCAAACCCATCCTGGTGACTGCCTCCAAAAAGGGGGGGGAGGCCCAGAACCGGAACCAGGGGAACCCACAATGGCTCTGATCTCCAGTTGCCAACTTTTTCTTTCAGATTCCCCAGGCTCTTCACATAATTATGCCCAAATCTCTTCGCTAGCAATGTCCAAAACCAGAAAGTTAGCCCACCAGTTGTCCAAAAATGTGCATTATCTGTGCCCCCTTGAGGAGAAGGAGGGAAGATATTATGTCCCGGTACAAGTACAGGGGCAGGGTACAATTTTGGCACTGGTGGACACTGGATCCCAAGCTACCCTTCTGTCCAAAAGGGCCTTTGATGAACTAAATGCAGGAAGGGGGGAGAATTACCGTATTCCTCTCACCTCTCTTCCTGGACAACTGCAGAACTTTGACGGGAAGGAAATTCCCGTCGAAGGGACTGCAGACTTGGACATTAAAATTGGGCGACACAAGGTGAAACACCCGGTCATACTAGTGACTCCAGAGGGCATCCCTTGTTTACTAGGGAATGACCTCCTGAGAAGGTTGTCACCCCTAATAGATTGCGTAAACAAGGTCCTCTGGACCCAGACTAGCCGACCAATAAAATTAAAACAGAGTGTCAACCATGTTAGTTTAAACAGCACCTGCCACATGGTTGAGCAAAAATCTGACCAAGTAGAATTTCACTTCCAGAACAACCAAATTCCAGAAGTGACAGTAATAGCAGTAGGACAACAGACTGGTGATGGGGGGTCCTCTCTATTTCTGAAAATCAACCTTGCTTCCAGTTTAAGGTGGTATTCCACACTGGAAGGAAATACCCTGAAATTCTTTACCAATCCACAATCAGACACTCCCACTCCTATAGTCCAGAAAGATGTGAAATCTGCTCAGAGCCTGGCTGATATTCAGCAAATTGGAGAGCAGTTGTTCATCCCTGTTCAGTTAAATGATAGGAAGGACTCTGTTCTCGTCCGAGTGTGTGTGAACAACGGTAAGAGCTTCATCAGCGAAGCCATGTTCCGCCAACTCCCAAAAGATCCAGCCATTCCCACATTCAAACTGATAGACAAATGGGAAATGGACCTGGAAGCACCCAATTCGAAACATCTCCTGCCAAGCAGGTGTATGCTCAAAATCTCCATTGGCAACAAGAGCATAGTCCATAATTGTTGGGTCGTGCGAGACGTCACTGCCGCCTTTTACTTAGGCAGTGACATTCTCAATCGCTTTGCCATTAGTTTGGACCTAATAAACTTCAAAGCTTGGTCCCGATTAGCGGATAATCCCATGGGCTTTGATGATCCAGAAAAAGCATTTCGGTCAGCTCAATTGCTACCTTATGCAGTTGAAATTCAGATCAAAGAGGAAGTCACCATCCTAGAAAGGACCCGACAATTCTCCCTGGAAGTGAAAGTTAAAAGAGGACAAAAATTGAAAAACCCTGATGCTTATATACATCTAAATGCTTCTCTCCAACAGCAAGGGTTGGGGGTAAACCCAACACCATTAGTCAACATAGAACATGACACCATTCCAATAGAGGTGGATAACAGCGACTTAAAGAGTATTACTCTAGCCGCAGGCACCATTATTGGAATGGCGGTTGATGACCGACATTTCTCCATTGATTCAGGAAATGAACTGTTACGACCAATCCCCAAGGACTGTTTTGACAGTGACAGTGAGGACAATACAACACCAGACAGGATTTTCACCCGGCATGGGGGGAACTTCCTGGTGTACACTTCTTGCCCTTATGGTAAGGAAGATGTGACTTGTGACTTCAGGAGGGATGAGGTGATTTTCCAGGTCCATGAGGGCTGCCTTTCCCACCTGTAGCCTCCAGTCCAAATCAGCACTCTGACCAGGGACTTCTCCACCCAGCTGGAGGAGGCCGCTGAGATAGCCAAACCAGAAGTCTTTCCAGGCTTCAGGCTGATGGTGGAAGAGAGAGTCAGAGCTGATGCCTGTGTGACTCTGGAACAGAAGCAAAAGTTGAAACAAGTTTTCTTGGATTTCCAAGATCTCTTTGCGGTAGACTCATATGACTGTGGTCACACCGACATCCACACCACAACAATTCCCACGGACCCTGGAATGACTCCAGTGTTTGTGAAGCAATATTGTTTGCCTCTCGCATCCATGCAGTCCCTTACTGAAATAATTAAGAACCTTGAGTCCCGGGGAATAATCCGTCCAGTACACAGCACCTTCAATCATCCGGTGCTGGGAATATTGAAGCCAAACGGCCAGTGGAGACTCTGCGCCGACCTTAGGGAGCTCAACAAACGGGTCCATACTTCCCGATGGACTCTGCCCTACATTGACCAAGGGCTGGCCCAGATTCAAGGGTCACAAGTATTCACTGCAATAGACCTGACCAATGGATACTGGACCATGCCTGTCAGTAGGAAGGACCAATACAAACTGGCTTTTACCTTTGGGGGCCAGCAGTACACCTGGACCCGGACTCCCTTCGGATACCTCAACTCCGGCAATGAATTCAACATTTTCTTACATAAGGCCATGCCCGACCTGGGTGCAAGGGGTAACCTGGCTTATGTAGATGATGTCCTCATCAAAAGTTCATCTGTGGAGGAACACATAGCGGAGATCCGTTATGTTCTGACACAGTTGAGGGCTGCCGGAGCAAAACTTTCCTTTCCGAAAGCACAGTGGTGTAGAACCTGTGTTAATTTCTTGGGGCATGAGATTACTCCTCAGGGTCTCTGTCCCCAAGAAAAGAAAGTGGAAGCACTTCAGAAGCTGAAAGACCCCACGACTCTGCGGGAACTAAGGAGCCTCCTTGGACTGACTAAATACAGCAGAAAGTTCATTGAAGGCTACGCAGAGATCACTAGACCCCTGATTCATCTCCTGAAGGGGGGGTCAAGTGGGAATGGGGTCCAGAACAAGCCGAGGCAGTAAGACAACTCAAAAGAAGCCTCTCACAAGTGCCTTGCCTAGCTTACCCTGTCAGAAACAAGGAGTTCTTCCTGGAGACAGGGTTCTCTAATACGTGCTTGACGGCAGTATTATACCAAAAGCATGACAAGGTCAATAAAGTAATCTCCTATGCGAGCAAAACTTATCCTCTGTGGAGGAAAAATTCAACGATTCCGAGAAGGCACTCCTGGCAACGGTGTGGGCATTGAAGAATTACCGCCCGTTTATCCAGGGGGAACACATCATAGTGGAGACTCCACACCAGCCTCTGCAATATCTCCAAAGTGAAAGAATCCGGGCCGGAAATGTGAGTAATTCCCAAATTACTTCCTGGATTCTGTCAATGCAGGGCTTTCCTGTGGAGGTCAGATATGGCCAAAACAAGAAGAGTCCCCTCGCGCAAGGTCTTGCTGACTTGCATGATTGTGCCAGAGAAAACTGTCTCGAGGACGAAAGTCTAAAAATCAAGGACAACATGGAGGCATACCTTAATTCCCCACACAAAGTCTTTGAAGAAGACAAGTGTGAGGGAATGCCCACTGTCTATGTGGATGGATGCTCGTACCATGTTGACAACAATGGGGAGAAAGAACTGGTGGCCGGCGTAGGAAATGCATGGGTGAGTGAGTCCCCAGAACCCTCCGCTGGATACAAAATTGGTCCCCGAAGTAGTCAGGTGGCAGAATTGATGGCTGTGCATCAGGCCATCCTCACTGCTGTCCAACATCAACTCCACAAACTGGTCATAATCACCGATTCGGATTATGTACGGAACGGGTTCGTGGAGCACCTGGTTAATTGGAAAACCAGAGGCATGTTATGTGCTAATAACAAATCCTTGAAACATGGGAAGTTAATCCAAAATATTGATGATCTGGTCACATCGAATGGGATGACCATCTACTGGAAAAAGATCAAGGGTCATTCCAAAGTAGAGGGACCAGACAAAACTGGAAATGATTTAGCTGATCAGCTGGCCAAAACCGGGGCCATCCAAGGGGATCTAATCGAAATAGAGTCCCTGTTGGGGGAAATCCAGGTCACTGCTATCACTAGGTCCCAGACAAATGCTCACAATGATCTTTCAACTGCACAATGGAGTAAGGAGACCCCTGATGCTGATTTAATCACAGCTCAGAATGGGGATCCAATAATTGGTAAGTTTTACCAACACATTGAGGACCCTGAGAACTTTCCCTTGACGGATACCGATTACATCGGGAAAGAGGACCTAAGAGTGCTGATGAAATGTCCAAAAATGTTCCGAATCCAAGACGGTTTGTTGGTAAGGAAATCCCAAGCCGGCCATGATCAGTGGGTGGTTCTTACCTCATTCCGAAGCCTGATGTTAAGTCACGCCCATGATGCGGCCACCGCCGGTCATAGGGGGTTTCACACAACACTGGAAATCTTAAGAGAGGTTGCACACTGGCCACACATGGGGCAGGACCTCGGCCAATACTTGAAGGGGTGTCTTGTGTGTTCACAGTTTCAGCCATCATCCCTCACACACCGGGCGCCTCTCCAAAAGAGAGGAATGACACTGCCATGGTCAGATTTACAAATCGACTTTGTAGGCCGCGTGATTCGCTCAGCTAGAGGGAATAAGTACATGTTGACGGTGACATGCTTGTTTACCAAGTGGGTGGAATGTCTCCCAGCCCGAAATTGCAAGGCAGAAACAGCAGCTGCCCTGATGATTAACCACATCTTTTCCCGTTTTGGTCTACCTCAAAGGATTGAGTCAGACAGGGGTAGCCACTTCACCAGTGAAGTAATGACAAAGATGTGGGAGATACTGGGGGTGAAAAGGAAGCTACACATTGCTTACAGGCCAGCTTCTTCTGGTGCAGTGGAACGCTACAACCGGACAATTGTGTGCATATTAAAAAAGTTTGTGGCAGATTCTGGGCCAAGTTGGGATATCCGACTACCTCTGGTCCTAATGGCCATCAGATCTACCCCTTCATCTGCAACCAAAATGTCACCATTTGAGTTGATGAAGGGGCGCAAGATGGTGCTTCCCCAGCATTTGCTCTACAGGACCCAAGAGCAGACACTGATAAACGCCTCCACAACTCATGAGTATGTGGAGAATTTAAGGAAACACCTTCAACATGCTTTTGCCTATGCTCAGTGGAATCTCGAAAGATCAGCCAAGCGCATGAAGACCCACTATGATTTAAAAACTACCTGAAAGGAATATAAGGTGGGTGATCGGGTTTATCTATACAATTTCCAAAGGAACCAGGCCAAACAGCGAAAATTCTTGCCTACATGGAAGGGACCATTTGAAATTATAGACAAGATCTCCCCTGTAGCGTACAAGATCCACATCCCCAAAGGCAGTTCGGCAGAGGGGGAAGACAAGTGGGTACATATAAATCAGTTAAAGTGTTGCCATCCCAGGCACACGCTGCAACAACTGGAGGAGTCCTCTGCAATACCAGAGGGGGCCGCTCCAGAGTAATTCAGTTCCGACCTTAAAATATCCCACATATAGTCTCTAAATATATTATGACGCTTGTAAGCCACTGTCTCTGAATTATATCTTGTTTTTAAAAATTGGAATGCTATGTCTATTAAAGTATAAAATGTATATGTCGCCCCACTATATCAATAGTGGGGGAGAAATGTCTATGAATAGGTATTGCCGCTTTCCTTTGTCATCCTAGGAGAAAGAAAACATGGAGACCGACCACGGAAGGTGACCTGGGGACCGGGAGCGAAGATCCGAGGGGCCCGGGGTACCGCCCAATCCTCCCATCAGGACCAGCAAGGAGAACTGATTGATCGACTGGAGGGAGGAAAAGATGCTGAACTGTCCCATCTATGGAATTGGAAGAAGAGGAGGCGAACATCCCAGATCTTGCGAGTTCCATCAGTGAAAGGACAGAATGGCCATCGCAAGAGGGGGGGCTTGTGGGATGTTTTTACACATTCATCCAAGCCCTACCATAAAACTGTGCACTACTGGCATGGAAAACATCATGATGGCCAGAACTCCCCAGAGAGTGCACAGGGAAAACATGCAGAATAGTCTGCCACCTATTTTTGCCTATGTTGTGAGCACAGGAGGGCACTGCCTAAAATCACCATTGGGCTACACACACAGTAGCCTGAAACCATTGGGAATGGCAATGCTGATTGCCAAAAAGCAACTCAGAACTGTGGGGAATTCTTTTTCTTAATCCCAAAAATGGTTGCAATACCAGTACTCACCACTATCAGAAAGTCGGCGTTTTAAAACCACCAGACTTTTGTGTAAAACTGAACAGAGGAACCCAAACCAGACCAAGGAAAGACTTGCTAAGAGGTGGATACAATGTAAAACTATATTCTGAAATGACTTGAAGGAAGTAATTATTTAATGTATATATAAAAAATAGCTGCATGTAAGTTGGATTTGAATGTAGAAAACTGGGAACTAAAGTGACATTTAGCTGAATTCTGCCTGACAACTACCCCCGACAGGAGAACCCTGCTCAGCCACTCTTCCCAGGCCTAGCTGCATCCTGCTTCCCCACCAAAAGGAGTTGACACCTCTCTGATTAGATTAGGGGAGGGGTACCGGCAGGAGGTTGCACAAAGCCTTGTCCTGGACTCAGGCAAATGTTATATTGGTGGGGCATAAAGTGGCTTCCTCTTGGGAGAAGTGGGAGGAGAAGTGCCTCTGGGAGCCACCCGAGCTGGAGGCGGGGGCAGGCAGAAGCTTCCCCCATGTGCTTTGGAACCTAAACCACACCCATCTGGGTCAGAGCATAATTTTAAAAAAGATGGATAATTCATAGTACGGACTTGTCAGAATTATATAACTAATATCATTATTCTTGTGATTTTTCTGTGCATGTTTTAAGAGGTGTTAGGACCCTGTGGTGTATGCTGGGGGGTGTCTAGCGGAAAATAGGGTCTTACTCCAAATGTCTGCATGTTAAAAATCTGACACTTCATCAATTAATGTCCATACTCCTTGCGCACATGTGTGTAATTTTTGGTAAATGTCCGATATTGGTAAACCAGCCAAAAAGAGCAAAATGTTGTCATTTTTGAATGCAAGCCCCCAGGAAGATCTGAGGCGGACAAGCATGGACCATAAGGAATATATAATGTGTACATATAATTTCAACAAATTGTGTATCTGGGAAATATGTAATTTAATCAAATATAGATTTGTGGGCAAATTGACCAGGGGAGGTTCCTCTGACCATAAAACCTACAGCATCACTCTGACTCACATTTCCTTCCCCCAATCAAGGGACAGAGGAGGAATTGGCCAATGATAAGTGAGAGGGGCAGGTTTAGTTATGACCAACGCACACACCCACTTTCCAAAACACATAAAAAGAGACTGCTGGGACAGGTAGAGAGATTCAATTCCATTTTCTGCGGGACGCTCTGCCGGGAGACTCCAGACTTCACATCCATCAATCTTCAGAGACCAGAAATTTACTTCAGAACTTAAAGCAAGGGCCTAAACCCACAAATTGAGAACTCTTCTCAGCAGGCCTCAGCATCCTTAAAATCATTTGCAAACTATTCCACAGCCGGGCGAGCTGTCTGAATTCTTTTGGCAAGAACTTTTGCCAGTACCCAGAAAGCAGTGTTACATCCAGAATCCACTTGATCCGGACCGGAAAGCAGAGCAGTATCCAGAACCAGAGGCCGCTGTATCCAGAGAGGCTAGACCAGCAGAGCAGAGCTAACACAGACCGCTGTGAGCAGAACCAGAGATCCAGATCGCTGTGAGCAGAACCGGTGCCTGATTGACCCGCTGAGCAGACAGAACCGCCGCCGGACGTGTTGACCAGATCCGTGACGAGGCCTAGTTCAAATTTATATTGTGAGTACCTAGCAGAACTGTGCAGAACCAATCTCTTAGTTAAAATAAGCTAATTCAAGCTATTTTAACCTAAGTAGAACTGCCTCCTAGAAATCGTGTCATCTGTCATTTTTAAAGCTGCGCAACTGTCACCTGTCAATTCTGCAGCTGCAAGCTGTCACCTGTCATTTTGAGTTTTACTTTAAATCCGAAAATCTACCTTTATTAAATCGTCTGTATCTCTGGAACCTTCTGGGCTAGGAACAACATTTTTATTAAATTGTCTGTATCTCTGGAACCGTCTGGGCTAGGAACGAAATTTTTCCGCAATGGCGATTTACGCACTCGCGGAATTTACCGCGATTTGCGATTTTGGCTCAATTTCTCCACTTGTCAAAATAGCAGCTCCATTCTTTCCTTTGTTAAAAATCCGTTTGCAACCTGGTAATAACTCATAGAGCATTGCTAAAGTGAGCCTGAACTAATACCAACAAGCATCTCTCACTCACCCTGAATCTCTAGAGGGAATTAAAATCAGTTAGCACATTTTCCCATCCATTGCCATCACATTTAAAAGCATTTTGGGCCTGTGTTTCAAACTTCTACCTGTTTCCTCTAAGCTTGTTGGGGGGGAACTGAATTTCGTATTGTATTTGATTGCATTCCTGAGAACTGTGTGCTCCTCTTTCCATCTCCTTCCATTTCTTACATTGCATAGGGGGGGAGGGGGTGAATTGCCAGAGAAAAAGTGATTACATTGTTGTTGGTTGAAATCATATCAAGTTTATTTGCTGTACTGCATTTTATTCCACCTTGCATTTCCTTGAAACCATAAAGCATTTTCAGCTACTTCATCCTCTATACTACTCCTAAGTAATCAAGTGTACCACTGTAACATTACCCATTGTGGATCCACATCATATGTCTCAGTGTACTATCAGATATTAATTTATTATAAAAGTGTGATATATATATATATTGTTTAATTTTTCAAATAAACCTTTTAATTTGCAAAACAGACCTACTTCTTGGCTCAGTGGGGTCAGGGGGATTCTAAGAGAGGGGTGTTATATAAGGGTTGCCATCCAGAGTACATGAACTGGACCTAAAAATATATCAATAAGGGTTTCCCTCAGCATCCCAGACTAGGCATTGACTTAGCTGTAGTGTTGAAGTGAAGCCGCTTAACAGAGGTAAACATGCATGACAGAAATTCCATTACCTCCAAATAAAGGCAGTGAGGGGACAGCCATAATGTATTTCCTGCTTCCCCACGCTCTGAATTAGCCCCATAGTTCCATGGCTCCAAGGTATCTCTGATATGGTAAGAGTTGTTTTTATCTGTTATTATAAATTATTAATTTTAAATGGCCACATGTCTTTGTGCTGGTAATAGGGTAGTAACTGAGACTTTTGACACCAATTAGAGGCGATTATGGTTTTGCTAATCTACAAGTGTATAGTACCTTGCATGCCTTTATTTTTTTTACTGACAATCTCATTGGGCTGCAAACAGGTTTTATGGTGTCCAGTCATAATATCGAATGCAATATTTTCGAAAGTCAAAATGTCGAAAAAAAAATGTCGAAAATAAAAATGTCGAATTACAAAAATGTCGAATTTTTTTCGATATTTTTTCGAATTAATGTTTAAATAAATAATTAATTAATTATAGTTTATAAAACATAATGTTTTTAAATGGTTAAAGGTATATCCATGGTGGGTGGGGGGAATGGGGAGGAGGGGGGGGGTTGGGGTAGGGGTTTGGGATGGGTTTTTTTAATAATTAATTATTTAATTAATGTTTTATTAAATACTTTTTTAAAGAAATCAAAGGTATATCCATGGGGGGTGTTGGGGGGGATGGGGAGGAGTGGAGGGTTGGGGTAGGGGTTTGGGATGGGGGTTTGGGGGGGACCCCCCCAATAAAAAACATTAGTATGTGTGACATTTTACATAGTTATTTTAACATTGGTTTTTCGATTTTTTTTTCGACATTTTATTTTCGAATTAATGACTTTTTCTATTATATGTATGTGTTTTCAATTTGTTTTTTTAATTAAAAAACTTGATAAGCCAAATTAGCTATTGATGTTGTATTACTATTTATTTACCGTTTCATGAAAAGGATGTATTCCAAAATAAACTATTTCGATTGATGCGGATACAAATGCCAACAATTGAAATAATAATAAAATGACATAAAAGTACTAACACGGATGAAAAGTTGATGAAGCTTCAAATCAAAGATGAGTCAGGTGCTGAATTCGTGTTTCGCATTCCTTGCTTGTCCCTTTTTTTTGCACCCAGCATTCTTACATGCTGAGATTTGGAAGGAAGGTGATATCGTTTTCACCCAAGCTAAGCTGTAGCTTAGCTCTGCTAAACTGTAACTAAGCTCTGCTAAGCTGGTCATTGACCACCTGTTACATGTGGTATGTGCAAGTGGCCACTGGGAGAAGGCCGTGCAATGTGGAAAATGAGTAACTCACACTTTATTATATTGCGATGAGTGAACTATTTGATTAAAGAACATAAATAATCAAATATTCAATTTTCATGGCACGCACCACAGGCTGAAAAATAAAAGGTGTTATCAACCCCGCCAAGAGGCCAAACCAACGAGTGCAGGCTGCACAGAGATGTTAGCATCGGGCGCATAGCTCTTTGGGTTATTTTACTACCTGCAGGTAGTCCAAACCAAGATATTATAATAATTATAGTGCCCAATGGCTTCACTATTCATTTTCGTGCAGGGTGGACATCCATACTTGCAGGCCATGATGTTTTGAATTTGCAGTGTCTTACATCAGCGGATGGCAAAGTTAGTCGAATGAAATATTAAAATGAAGATGAGAAGGGGCACCGATTTGGCTCAACAATCTTTGTCTTCAAAAGGTGAAGGTGTTCAGCAAAGTGGTGCATAGATTTTTACTTTTTTATTTATTTTATTTATTTGCATTTGTATAGCGCGCATCGGCCCTAGGGCATCGTGGCACTGTTAAGGATACTTGCTTAGACACAGCATAATTTTTCTAAATTACATAAGCATACAGCATTTTAGACATTCATTTCAGTTACGGGTTGGGCATTTAACATAGATGAACCGACTGGTCAGGCAGAAGGGAGAGGTGGTGATTATTTGTAAGGTGTGTCTGAAGTGTGTGAGGTAGCTGGTTTAGTGGAATAGTTGAGTTTTCAGAATCTTGCAGAAGGCTGAGCGTGAGGTCTCTTTCCTGAGTGTTGGTGGTAGTGCATTCCAATGTTTTGGTGCTAGGACTGCAAAGTTGGGGCCTCCAGCTTTGGCTCTTTTAAAGGTTGGGATGGCGAGCAGGTTGCAGTGTTGGGTGCGTTTAGGGCTTTCTGATGAAGCGCGGTGAATGGTTTCTAAGAGGTATGAAGGTGCTGTGTTTGCTAGGCAGGCGTGTGTAATGGAAGAGCTTTGAATAGGATGCGCTCTCTGACTGGGAGCCAATGGGCGTCTTTCCGGGCTTGGGAGATGTGCTCCCTCTTGGGTATGCTGAGGGCTGCCCTGAGAGCGTTGTTTTGAGTGGTTTGGAGTTTCTTTAAGTTCTTGGCTGAGGTGCCAAAGAAGAGGACATTGCAGTAGTCCAATCTAGCCCCTACTTTGGCTCCAGCTATGGACAGGCAGTTTTGAGGTGAGAGATAAGGTTTGACAGCATTTATGATTTTGGTGGTAAGAGCTGCCGAGGATGTGATGGTGCTAACTTGTCGTGACATGGATAGGGTGGAGTCTGTGTACTCCCAGTGTTTCGGCTGTTTTTGATGTAGTGATGGGATTGTTGTCTATGATGAAGGTGGAGTATTTGCTGTCCAATTGATTGAGTGTTTGTTTGGTACCTACTATGAGAATTTCAGTCTTGTCTCCATTGAGACAAAGGCCGGCAGCCGCCATCCAGGCCTGGATGATGGCATAGATCTCACTTAGCTTGGCAGTGTCCTGTTCGTAGGAGCCGGTGAGTGGGAGTAGTACTGGCGTATCATCGGCATAATTGGTGTAAGTTATGCTGTGATCGTCGAGGTCGTTGAAGAGAGGGAGGGTAAAAATGTGGTATAGAGTCGCTGACGTGCAGGAACCCTGCGGAACTCCACAATGTATGGGTGTGGGGGTGGTCTGAGAATGCCCTCATTTGCCTTCCCTCAAAGAAGGAGGTGATCCAAGTGGTAGCTTGCTGTGAGAAGTGAGCTGCCTTTTTAAGGTGTCTGCATAGGGTCATGTCATCTACCAGATCGAAGGCTGCAGACAGGTCAAGCAGCAAGAGTAGCACTGGTTTGCCTTTGTCTGTGGTTTGTTCAATTTGCATTTTTAAGTTGAGTAGGGCGGTTTCGGTTCCATGCTGTGGCCGGACGCCTGATTGTCTCTTGCCCAGGATGTTGTTTCTTCCAGAAATTGTTGTATCTGAAGGTATGCTGCTTTGTCCAGTATCTTAAGCAGGAATGGGACGGTTGTTATGGGTCTATAGTTATTGGGCATGTCTGGGTCGAGTGAAGGTTTTTTGAGTAATGGGCGAACCCAGGCTTCTTTGAGAACAGGGGGGACTATGCCGGTGGAGAGAGAAGCATTGATGATGGCTGTAATCAGCGGTGCTAGTGGCTCCATGCACTCTTTGATGAGTGCTGCGGTGCAAATGTCACCCTTGCATGAGGAGGGCTTGATGCGTTCCATGATGGCTGTACCTTCTGAGTCCGTGACTGGTCTGAAGGAGAAGGCTTTAGAATCTTTGCTGTCATGAGCGAGAGCTGGGCTTTGGGGGAGCTTGGTCTTAGGCAGGGCACTGAGGTGGTTTTTTATTTTCTCTTTAAGTGTGTCTATTTTGTGCAACATGGCTGTTTGTATATTATTACACCATGTTTCGTCTTTGACTGTTTCCTGGGTATTGGTGGGTGGGCAGCCGAGCTCTTTGTATATAGCTTATAGTTCCTTCGCCTCAGAATGAGCGTTAGCAATTCTGGAGTTGTATGATGCTGCTTTGGCTAATGTGATTTCTTTTTTGTAGCGGGCGGCAAGGGATTTGTATGCCTCTAGACTGTGTTGGGTCGGGAATGCTTTCCTTGTGGTGAGTGCCGTTCGTTTTAAGGATCTCAGGTCTAGTAGCTCTTGGGTGAATCATGAGTTGGAGTGCTTCCGCATTTTGTTTTTTTTCTTGGTTAGAGGTGCAATGGCGTCTATGGCTGTCTTGATAACTATCTTGTATGTGTCAACTAGTGCTACCGGGTCTGAAGAAAAGGGAGGCCTCAGGGCTGATGCAGCCTCTAGGAGGGGGAGTATTCTTTCTTTAGTGAGGAGTCTGGCTGATCTGGTAGTAGCTGAGGGTATGGGTGCCATGGGTTTGGGTAGCGGTTTGGTTGGGATAAAGAAGTGTATGAGGAAGTGGTCAGTCCAAGGGCATGGCGTGATGGAGCTGATGTCTATGTCACAGTTGTGGTCTGATATCCAGTCCAGCATTGCCCTTTGGTGTGTGTAGGGTCAGTGACTCTTTGGATGAAGTGTAGGTCCTGAAGGGCTTTGTCAAGGGCTTTGCTTTGTTTGTCCTTGGGGTCTCGGAGGCCAAGATTAAGGTCGCCTAGAATGATAGTTTTGCTTTTGTTTTTCAAGTTTGTCCTATCTGGTGGAGCAGGTTAGCTTGGAATTCTAGTAGTGGGCCTGGCGGGCGGTATATGGCAAATATGGTGATTGTATCGTTAGAAGAGACTGCAAGCTTGATAGATAGTGCATCTGTGTGTTCTTCGAAAGTATTGCTGATTTGTCTTATGGTCAATGAGTCTTTGGCGATGATCACCACCCCCCCTCCTTTGTTGGTAGTTCTATCCTTGTGGAACATAGTGTAGCCTAGTGGGAGTGGGAGGCATATGGAAGGGCCAGAGGCTTCATGAAGCCAGGTTTCAGTAAGGGTAAGGATGTCTAGGTCAAGGTCGGTGATCAGGTCATGAATCTCTGTGGTGAGTGACCTGACGTTGATTAGGGCGCACTTGAGGGTGTGTGTGTAGAGGCTATAGGTGCATTTATATTTTGCTGGGCTTGGCTGCAATAGCTGTAGTGTTGGGGGAGGGTGTGGATGTAGAACTGGTTGAGGTGGTTGAGGTGGGCGCCTTGAGCTTGTGTGTGGCAGGTATGGTGGCGTGTGGTTTATGCTTGGGTGATATGGGTCTGTGGTAGGAGCGGATTCCTAGGTGTTGGTTTCTCATGGATGTGGATCTGGGGTGGGAGCTGGGAGTCTGGATAGAGTTAGAGCCGCAGCTGGTCTTGGTTTGTGGACTAATATGTGAGTTGGTAGGCAGCGCATGTACTGCGGGTGTTTGTGTGAGCAAGTCAGTAGGGTATCTGCTAAAGGGGGTAGAAAGGGTGTCGGGGGTATGTGCTCTGAGTGTGGTGGGGCCTGTGGCACCATATGGGCAGTGGGGATTCAAACAGGTCTGTGTGGCAGGTGGGCAGGCGTAGGACCTAATAGAGCCTAATCACATTAGCATGTTCTGGCTTAGAAACACAGGGTGCAGACAGGGCAGAATCATAATGGCACGTTCTGAGTTCGAGGCGCAGGGTGCAAACCAGGAAAAATCACACAGTAGTACATTCTGAATTTGAGGCACAAGGTGCACACGGGGCAAAATCCTACTGGCCCGTTCTGAATTTGAGGCACAGGGTACACACAGGGCAAAATCACAATAGCATGTTTTGAATTTGAGGCACAGAGTGCACACAGGGCAAAATCACAATAGCATGTTTTGAATTTGAGGCACAGGGTGCACACAGGGCAAAATCCTACTGGCACGTTCTGAATTTGAGGCACAGGGAGCAAACAAGGCAAAATCACAATAGCATGTTCTGAATTTGAGGCACAGGGTGCAAACAGGGCCTAATAGGGCCTAATCACATCAGCATGTTCTATCTTAGAAGAACAGGGTCCAAACAGGAAGAATCATAATGGCACGTTCTGAATTTGAGGCGCAGGGTGCAAACAAGGCAAACAAAATCACACAATAGTACGTTCTGAATTTGAGGTACATGGTGCACACAGGGCAAAATCACAATAGCATGTTTTGAATTTGAAGCACAGGGTGCACACAGGGCAAAATCTGAGACACAGGGAGCAAACACGACAAAATCACAATAGCACGTTTTGAATTTGAGGCACAGGGTGCGCACAGGGCAAAGTTACAATAGCATGTTTTGAATTTGAGGCACAGGGTACACACAGGGCAAAATCCTACTGGCACGTTCTGAATTTGAGGCCCAGAGTGTAAACAGGGCAGAATCACAGTAGGTCAATATGGTAGCTCGTGCTGGGTGGGTACACATGGAGGGGTAAAAAAGGCATGTTGCATTGGCTAATTGTGGGGACAGATCTACTGTGCATGCTGGGAAGGCTAGCAGAGTGCTGTGAGGACGGGACGTGGCTGGTGCCGCGATTGAGAGGGTATGGCCAGTAGTTAGTGCTCAGTGCGGTCTGGGGAGGGGTGTGGGCAGTTCCGGTCCGTGTGTGCCGTAGCTTATTTAACGGGCAGTATTGGGGATGTAAGCTGTATGGTTACTGGCGCTGGGCATTTTTAGGGGCAGAGAGGTTGTTTGAAGTTGTGGCGAGGGTTGAGACGTATTGATAACGTGTGGAGGGAGGTGTGGGAAGAGGGAGCAGCTATGGAGGGTGTGAGTGGCTGGGGTTTGCTAGCCAGTGGAGAACTGGGTGGGATCACGTACTAACGTGCGTTTTTAGTTCAGTGAGTTGAAGGGTTTGGATGGATCTCACCATAGGAGCGCGTGGTGCAGGTGCTCGCAGATAATGACCAGATCGATCGGCGGCTTTCAATGGGAGTCCCAGTGATGTTAGCGAATTTGCAGGGGTGTTATGAGTAGAGGTCGGTGCTCGCAGCTTGGTCAGACTGCGGTATGTCTCCAAACTAAAGTGAATTAACGTGTTTGCGGTGCTCTCCATTAGAAAAACCAAGCAGTTTATATGCATAATACATAATTACCTGCATGTGTTCTGTTCTAAGCGGCTGTGGGTGGAATGATGTGGATGGAGAGCGTGTCTTTTCACTGTTTAGTGATTTTGATTCTCCTCAGTTCTTACACAGCTAACATTTTTGCCAAGAAATTGCTCAGTGCCAGAGGCATGCGCTTCAGTGACCCCCCCTTTCCTTCATAATACTTTCAAAAGGTGTGTGGATGCCTACTGATGATGTGTGTCATGCAGCAACACACACGCACAACCACGCGCCCACCCTCCCTCATATCTTCCCAGGTAAATCCCTTGTGAAACTGGTACCCTTATGGCTCCCTGCAAAAGGGGTGCCAAAGAACACACAAGATGAAGCACATGGGTAGCCACTGCTCCCTCTCTCATGACCCCTAATCGACTCTCCTGCTCACAACAACTAGCGTTTCATCGTCTTGTGAGGCTGGATCCCAGAGGGGCAGTCATATTTGTACAAGGATACAAAAGCAGCATGAAGCCTGTACTCTCAAGCAAGCTGCTACGTCACCATGAACCTTGAGCGATGATCATGCTGGACATTCATTCCACCTTCATTTGCATTAAATAGAGGTCAAAATATGATTGTCCATCCGCTCCACTCATTGAGATTAAGAGATGGATGCTCTGAAACCATTGAGGAGTTATGGGAAGAAGCACTACCGCTTGGGCATTACATATGTTTGGGTTTTTTCTAGTGTTCCCATTTACTGCCATAATTAAGGAATTTATCTACTGCATTTCAGAGCAGCCGGAAATGTAAGGGGGACAACCTGGTAAAGGTTTTTCACAGGATGCCATTTTATTAACTCAAAAAGCATTGAAAAACGCCTCACTATCCCTACCCTAAAAAGGATTTCCCTGCCTACCAAAATAAACTAAAGGAAACACTCTAACAAAAGGAATCTGCCCCTCACACTTGTACATACATCAGACTCATAAAGGTAATAAATGGCAATTCAAATATAACAGAAGTAGCAGTTATGTCCAACATAAACCTAATTTCGGTATTTCCTTGTAATCTGGGTTGGATCCCCTTCTCCAGATTCAAAGCAGGATTTTCAATCAAACGTTCAGAATAGAAAAGTTCTATTTTGTAACCAAGTTCCGATTATAAGGTTCTTACTGCACCAAAAGTCTTTCACTTGGACTTTGACTAACAGACCAACTAGACGACAAGTCTTTATCTGGCCACGTGTAGCAAACAGTGCAACACAACTTCTTCTTCTTATTAAACAAAACACTTCCACAATTTGTTTGTATCAAGAACATGTTTTGTCAGTATGATTCCACAACAGTTCATGAATACACTTTAGTGGTCTTGCCACTTCTTCTTCACAACCTTTAACCACAACACAGTACTTTAATGACTTCTGCCTGGTCCACTAACCTGCCAGGCCTGCCACTAAAAAGTCCCTATCCTGGTGTATTCGTCTGCCTGGCAATAATGGTCTCACTCTGGCAATAATGGTTATAATTAGCTTGCTTCAGTATTGACCTCTCTTGGCTTTGGCAATAACGTTGGGCTTTATAGAAACAATTACAACCTTTCCTTTCTTGTCTGTTCACAAAGTTATCAGGTCACTTCAAATTCTTTATATTAGTTCAGTATTCAACATCGTTATCAGTTGGAAATTACAGAGCATACCAGGGCTACCCAACAGTGGTGAACTCACTGGATGCTGCATACACTTCCGCTCGCTCCACTGTAACAGTGCCTTCTTCTTACTCTGCTGCCTCCTGCACGACAAACTGCTTTGCTTTGCTTCCCGCGTCCTGCACCGGTCAGAAAAAGAGCGCTTCTTGCTCCCAAAGCACTCAGGGGCTGGACTGCCAATGGAGCACAACTTACAATAAGGAGAGCCTATCTCTCCAGGGGGGAAGCTTTTCACGACAAAGCTTCTCACTATGCAACCTCTGCCTACAAGGCCATCAAAGTTGGAGACCCTCTCAGGACTGTCACCCATTCAGAAAATAGTGGCGGCTCTGGGAGAGACCTTTTTCTCTTCTTCTGGTGCCACTGCAATGTGGCGTTTCTACAATCACTCCACGTCCTACTTCTAATAGCCTGCAGCTCAGGGGCCTTATATACTCAAAAGTCCCACTTAGGTGTGGGTCATGAGAACCACCAGACTGCACGTTGCAGTCTAGTGACTCTGAGTCCCCCATCCTCATCCCAGTACTTGAGCATTCTGGGACTTAAAGTCCCCAATGTTCAAATTACCTTTTCCTTTAAAAGTATCAATTCTACAGTAGGCCATTAAGATTGTAGGGTCTCCTGCGAAGTTAGTGAAGGGGTTCTCCCAATCCTCCTGACCTGATTCCCCCTTCATGTGCCGTAGAGCAGACCTAGCCCTGTCCAATCTATCTAAGCTAGAGAGAACATGTGTAAGGCAAAATCTTATCCATGCCCCTCTGCTTAACCGTTAGCTTGCAATGAAGCATACCAATATGGACCTATGGTGGTGGATTCCTCGGAGTCTGAAACCCTCTGAATGTGCTGAAAGTATACAAGTGCTGGACTACCTGGAGCCTCAGACATTTGTGGGGACGTGACTGAAATTGTGGCAAGACTTTGCATGAGATCACAGTTTTGCTAAAATCGAAAAGAGAAATATAATCATGTGAATTTAGCAAAACAATAACTGGTCTCACTTCCCTGATGGTGTATACGTTTGACTGACAACTTCCATCCTGGATAGGCATATAATAGAGATAAAATATAGGTCTAGTGGTTGGAAGGAAATGTGGCATCAGCGTTGTGTTGATATTTCTGAGCGAAGCACCTCGATACGTAATGACATGACATAGGCGTAGCTGTCTTGTTTCAAAAATAAACCAGTGAAAATGAGAATTTAAATTTGAGTTTAGTTGCTGGGCAATATTTTCGAGTGGCGACACGCAGAAACTGCGTGATTTGATACGAGGTAAGTGAAAGTTATTTTTGGGGCAGAAAGGAATGTTTGATTTAATGGACTTTAGACTTACATTACTGATGCCTCTCTTTATTTGCACACAGTCGAATTTGATGCAGGAGGAGGAATATTAAATTGAAATGGACGCAGAGCCACGGCCTATTGAATATAATAGGTTCAATTTGGATGCCATTTGGTAACATGGATTTAAGAACAGTACGAAAGACAACCGCCAAATGAATACAAATGTTTCTCCTCTGCTCCAAAATGACAATTTTGGAGAGAGGAGTTATCCGTGGAGCAATAATCTGGATTTCGAATTACATACAGAAGTGTTCACCCCTGGCGAGGACATTCTGTAAAATATTATGAAAACGATGGTGTATCCTTGCAGATGTAAATCTTTAGCAAGGATGGTATATGTGCCTATGGCTATGCATTAACAAGTAGGAACATAAATAGAATACATTTACAGGCATGTTAAATTAGCCTCGACCATGTACAAAGGAAAATGAGTATGATGCACATACATTTTACTTTTTATTTCATTAAATATAAAGAATATGATTAAGATATGAGAGAACGTGTTGTTTTCTATGATTGACTCTTAACACCTTCAGGAACACCTTAGAACATTAAAAGAAAATAAGGACCTCTGACATTTTTTTTTAAACAATGTCTAAAAACAACATGTGGGATTAAACCGCTGCGCATATAGAGATACACGTAGTGTGGTCGTTCTTTTGCACGGCCGCATTAGCTTTTGGCGTCCCTTCACATTTCTTTCACATCATATATGCAGTTAGCCTGATTCAATCTTTAACTGTGGCATGTTGGTCCCATCGTACATGTCTGCGTTTTAAGTCTTGAAGGTGCTTTTAGAGATTACACAGGCCACTACTGGCCTAAATCCGAATTGCATTCTGGCATGGGAGGCCTTCCCTTCCGGATGGGCGTTATAGCCCGCAATGATACTCTTTTGCTTGGCACGTTGCTATGAGGATTTAACGATTTGCCAGGTGTTTTGTGATGTCTGTGCTTTTCACATTATTTCAATGACATACAGTTTGCGTGAAAGACAGTGACATGTCACTCCCAACGGCAGCACAGATATATGTTAAAAGGCCTAATTTGCTGTCTGATATTGGGTCCTGGCTATGTCACTTATCTAGGGTGGGTGATTGTTGTTCTACTGTGCCCTGTCAGCCAGAGCGGGGCTCTCTAAAAGTAATGTAGTTCACACCATCACAAGAAAACGATGAATACTACAACAATCAATTTGACAAAAACTCACATACCCCACTGCTCCATTCTGCCTCACTCACGGTATTGATTATCAAATTGGTTCATTTAGATTAGGTTATATTTCAAGTCAAATACATCTTTCCTGAAAGCCAATCACATATCTCTTCCAACTACTTCCGGGAAGATGTGTGCTCAGTGTCAAAATTTCAATCTAGACCCAGCCCAAGCTTCACCACCTATCTCCGGTGTGCAATCCCGACAAATCATTTTATCTTACTGGGTCTTCACTACCAATTTGAGGGGTTTCTAGTGGCGATTCGGCTCACTCTGTCCACTACGCTAATGACCGTGACCATTCATTTATATGCAGATGCGGTCATCTCTTGTGATGTAACTTTCCATATTCTTTCAAGAACCGTAGCCTCATGTCGATCCCCCGGACATCTTTATCTAGGCCACTGTGATTTCAATAAAAATGCAACTTAGGGCACCAAAACATCTTTCACTGCACAAGGTTGACAAGAACTTGCTCCAAACCTTTACCCGAACTCTGATTGGAGTTTGTGTGCAAGCAGGTAGAGTTCAGAGGGTTGGACCACTTAAGCATCCTCCTGTGCTTCATGGGTAGTGGGGCAGTCTTTCCCAGACATTCGGTCCCCTTGAACCTGGAGACCTGCCTTTGGACATCCTTCCTTGCTTAAACTTGTGTTACGACGCCAGACTGTCTGACTCCAAAGACACACAGCTGAAGTGGTGGAGCAGTAGTGCAAGATTCTTCTTCGTGACCCTGGGCTGCCCCACCACATGTAAGACAACAAAAATGTGACCATCGTTTGTCATACAATGTTTCCTTCAGAAGAGTTGGTAGATTTGCTCTTCCATGATTGTTTACTGTATTATAATATAAGAACTGCTTATTTATACCTAGTTTAATCTACTGTTTATACTTTCATGGGAACTCACACATGTTTCAGGGATGGATTAAGAGACTGCCAGGAGTCTGACCTTCCTGGGTATCTGAGGAAGTGGAAAGGCTTTGTAGTCACGATGGGGCGCTATTAAATAGTGGTTTGTAATCTTGTGAGTGAGAGCTCATCATTGTTTTGCATAAAACTAGAGTTTGAAGAACACCCATCTGGGCAGCCAGTGTGTGCCGCAATGAGGCATTACGGGCAACTCATACTTAAAATTGACATTGTAACTCAGGTATGCATGCAAAGATGCAATGTAAGTTATTTCCTGCAATGACATTCCCGTCTGCCAAGTATACATACAATGTAATGAACTATTTTGCATGTGGTGGTCACCGTAGGTTTGTGTGTAATTGTGCATGTAATATATGCAGAGTGTAGTGGGGATGCTCGCCCTCCATAACAAGAATAAGGGTGCAAGCAGATAAATTATGATGCGTTATTTACGCCTATGTAAAGGAGCGTGCGGGTGTGGATGTCACTCCATCTTTATCACTCTCCCATCAACCGTTAACCCCTACATTGCAGATTATTCCACATGAAACCTTACTTATGTCTAAGACACTCTCCCCTCCCTCTAAAATGCAAACAAAACAAAAAGAAAACACATAATAAGTCCAATAACTTGAAATTAGTGATGAAGTGAGAATTAACTGGAAACTAAAACAGATTGAAACCACCGTTCTCACTTTCCTACTCCCACTTCACCCTACTAACACCCCCAGCCCCTCCTTTTTTGCTTGTAGATCCGCCAGAGCACCTGGGGACCAATTCTGTTGGTGGCGGTGCATGGTACAAATACCTTTAACATTACCATTTAACATTTACATTTATATATCATTTCAGTGAGTCTCAGTATCTTTCCTCTATGAGGTCACTCTGCTCTCGTCAGATTTCACTTATAGCTCTATGATGTCCAATGGTGTGTGCAGACATCCTTCCACCCTCACAGTGCAAGGTACATTTGATATGGTTGTCTGAGTGTATATCTTCTCTCATACACTCAGTGCGGTATTGGAATGATAACTGGTGTTTCACATAGGGCTCTTCTCCTATTGTTCCAGGATGACAGGGATAGCATGTCTGCCTGCTCCTCTACAATGCTTACTTGTGTCCACCTCAGGCGATTCTCTGTGCGTGCAGTCGATGCATACATGTTTTACTACTAAAATCCTTGGCCGTGACGAATCCCAGGGTATTGTCACTGCTCCCATAGTGGGAGCTTCTTCCCATGAGGCCAGGGTGGTGAAGCCACTATCCGATAGTCCCCTTGGAGGTGGTACTCAGTGGGTGTATCTCATGGGCAGGGAAGCCCTCTCTGGGACTGGTGACGACTTTCTTGGGAGAACGCTGTATGCACGCCTACCATTTCCATCCTTTCTTTCCCTTTACCCCACTCAGTCCTCTGTGGTACCCCACACGCCTATATATCTGTGTAGCGTAGAAGACCCCATCCACACAGACCATACTGAGAGGAGGAAGAATGAGGGTTACCCAGATGGAGTTCATACAACCACTGACGTGAAGAACAACAGGCAAGGATGAAAAGCCTGCCGCCGAACCAACATATGTGGTACAGTCAACAAGAGCAAGAGCCAAAGACAAAAAGGGAAGAAGGACTCTGTATTTTTTCTGATCCTCCCTGGAGGAACCGAGAGCCGGCTGGAGGCTCGCCACAGAGAACATGAAAGGCTGAAAGAGCCTTGCCGAACACACACAGTGTTCATTGTCATTCAGGCTGGAGAATCAGAGGCCTGGAAGAGACCGGGAGTCGGACCATGCGGTCAGACTGAGAAGCCCACACTGAGAGCGACCAAACCTGGGAAGGCTGCAAGGGTACGCGGAGACCACTGGAAAGTGTGCCGAAGTCTGTTGCAGGAGGAAGCAGCTCTGCTAAGCCACCCGAACAAGCCACTAATGCCATAAAAGGTTCATGGGTAAAAGGAGTGGGTGGTAGAGGTAAAAAAAAATAAGGAGGCGGTTGGGGATAGCTGAAGTACCCCATTTCCCATGTACCAGTACTTGGAAAGAGCCAAGAAAGAAACATATGAGAAACAGTGCCTGGCAGGTTAGTAAAGCGGGCTGAATTACTACTTACTATAAACCTGAGAGAAGGGCCTGGGACCCATACAAAGTCGGGAAGCCCCCCAAGAGCAGCATACCAGGGTCTAGGACCCATACAAAGTCAGTGAAGCCCCGCAGAAACAGCACACAAGGATCAGGGACTTGTATCAGTTTGGAGAAGCACACAACCAAGGGGCTGGGGCCCATAGCAACTTGGGGAGATCCCGAAAAACATATAGCGGTCTGGGACCAAGGAGAGAGAGAGAGAGACAGAGAGAGAGAGAGACAGAGAGAGAGAAAGAGAGAGAGAGAGAGAGAAACATTAAGTGATAATAAGAGCTTGAGGACCCATTGCTAAAAGAAGAGACATTCTCTTGAGAACAACGATCTACAGTCAAGTCTGGCGAGATAGTGAACCAGACTTGGTGTTACACTTGTGAACTGGCAAAAGAACAGGGGAGGGGATAGACTCCCCCTGATACTTGAAAACTGTGTTTTTGTGAACTAAGAAAGACTGTCAAAGAAAAAAGGAAAGAAGACAATTCCCCTGTCTCCCTGAAACTTGAGGAGAACCATCTCCGTTTCTGGAAGCACCTCAAGACCTGTCTCTTTGCTTCTGCTTTCTCTCCTCCTCTCCCCTGCTGAACTCCTGACTGAAACTACAATGGTCACCTGGCTACCCTCTGAACTCGGGCCCAGGTCCCCTTCCCGCCAGCTGCACATCTGCACTGCCTCCCAATCAACCCCTGCACTTGGGGGCTGTTTCTGTATCCCTACAGTCCCCACCAGCTCTTGACACATGATAGCTGCACTTACCCCTGCACTTGCCAAAAGCTGTCCACACTTTTACCTATTCTTTTTATTTATTCTATTTATGTATTACTGTTGATCCTATGTACTGCACTGCCCCCTCCCGCTTGCCCCCCGCACTTTCCCTTTCCCCCTTCGCCTGCACTTGCGCGATCTCAATGCTACCTGGCCTAGTAAGATCGTTGTCTCTGTCTTCCCTCTGTGCCCCTCACTTGCCTCCTTACGTCTTGAAGCACTTGTGTGTAGGTGTGTTATAAATGCCATAGCATATCATATCATATCCATCCTGTTTTTGTTTGTATACATTTGGGTAGTATCCATCTTCAAGGACATTTAAGTTAAATAAGAGAACAACTCTTTGTGTTTCTCATCAAAACTGAAAATTGAATTGACATTCAGAATGAAAGAAGTCTCCTTCTGGATCTTGAAGACACCCAGTTTGTGCTTAGTTAATCTAGAGTCTAAGGGACTGAAATTGGTTTGGACATAGGACGGGGGACATTTTGATTTATTGGACATCAAATTCCTTAGTCTTTTTGTTGACATAGGGCAACCCCTCTTAGAAATAGGTAAAGATAGTTTTTCTTTTCCTTTACTTTTATATATAAATAAAAGTCTTTGCCAACAAACAGGCCACCACGGTGTCAGACATGTACTTCTGCACTCTTATAGTACCCATTTTAAGATTTAGAAGATAGGCAATAAACATTTAATAAAATGAGGGTGCTAAGGCATGCATTTCATACAAAAGGACAGACTCTCTTACTACCCTGTCTTTCCACCATGTTCCTGTTCACATTCCCCTATAAAACAGTCTATAACAGACTTGACTGCTCATTGCCTCTTGGCTTGGCAGTATTGTTATTCTGGTGTTAACTTAGCCAAAGAAATTAAATGCATCCTCTGACAGCAAAAAGCCTCCACAATTCCAGGGGTTATTTGAGCACATCTCTAATTATTCATGCAATGTGACAGGGTCAGGGACTTGATCCTGTCAGGGCTCCTGACAGGACCCCTCCCAACCTCAGACGGGAGCATACCAGGCTATTTGCCTGAGTCACCCACATCCCAAAGGCAGGGTGTGGGAGTTGGGGCGCCCAGTCCCCGCCCCTTCTATGTGCCTTGAATGTTGCTGATGGTACCATCTTCTCTCCACTACTGTTTCTGGCCCATGTGCTCTGTTTTCCTTTGTAGGAACACAACGCCCAGAATACACATGGAAGCAAATAAGAAAACCTGGAATGAAACAAACAAATGAGATGAAATGCTACGACTCAAATGCCCCTAGACCAAATATTTTGCACAGACACCACATGATGCGTCAAAAAGCAAAATATTTACCGTGGCGACCTGGAACCCGTTACCAGGACCCACAGCACACAAAGGAAAGTACAGAGCAGCCATTACATGCTGTTACCAAAATCGTGCTGGAGAAGGGCGTGGGGCTTAAGAGCTTTTTTGAAGCTTTTTCCACGCGTAAGTCAGCCCCTTGGGAAAAGACCGACACTGATTGGCCCACATAGTCAGGAGAGCACTGGAAGTGATGAAAGGAGAGGGGGAGTTAGAATCAGAAAGAGAACAGTATGAAGGGGGAATTAATGGAAGGTAGAGTGTGGGTTGCATGTGTGAGGTCAGGAGGCCTGAAGGTGAACCACAAGACCAGCAGGAGGACAGATGGCAGAGCAGATTGCTGAGGAGGTGGTGGCAGAATTGGTGCAGAATGCATGTGAAGTATTGGTAGTGAGAAAGAGTGGTGCCAGTTTGTGAGAATTAAACAGTGAACGAAGGAGTGTTTGTGGAAGTGAAGGCAGTAGTGAGAAAAGAGGGTAGATATGAGTAGGGGAGTGGGGGCAGTAGGTAGAGTAAGGAAGGGGGTACTGAGTGCAGAAGAGGGCATGAGGAGAAGGGTACAGGAGAGAAGAGATGGTGGTGAGAATAATTACATTGAGTGTATTAGGAAAGGTGAGCAGGGCACCATATCCCTGGAGTGAGGAGAAGAGGTGGGGTGAGAGTAGTAGAAAGGGTTGAGAAGAGAAGAGTGTGACGAGGGGAGAGGAGAAGGGCGCAACGAATAGCCAAGTGAGGAGCGGGTAAAGGAGCTAGTGAGAGATAGAGTCAGAGTGTCGAACATTGGAGAGACTGGAGAGAGGGACGGATGGTGAGAAGGAATGAGGGAGAGGGAGGAGAGGAGATGTTCAAAAAGTGCAGTAGAGGGAAGGAAAAGGAGAAAGAGAGGGGCATGTGAGTGTGAGAAAGGATCAGGGCGTCTATAATTGACACAAAGGAACCATCATTTCTGTTTAACAGACTGTGGCTAGGAACACTTGGAAAAATTCAGACAGATTAGGTGTTTGCCATTAGTATCTCACCACTGGCCTATAAGATACTAGATAGTAGGGGTGACCGATCTTTAGTGGCTATCATTTAGGGACTTAGGGAAGTCTGGACTACGTTGAAGAAGGACGCCCATGGGAAGACGAGAGAGAGGGATGGCCACTTGTGGGACCCCCTTACAAATTATAATAAAAACCTTTGAACCGTCTCTGAGACTTGTTGTGTTCTTGAAGCCATCTGCGATGGCAGCCATACATTCCAAGTTATAATATCTATGTGTTTGGCCAAATTTTCCCTCATGTAAATACTTGACACCTTTGGAAAGCACCCTGGTAACTGTATGCACACTTGATTCACGTTCCACGTTTAACCGACGTATAATGCAGCCGAGCTAGCACAAGCCTCCCCCTTTGCCTTTCACATGACTAGATTACGTCTTCCATCCCTGCTCATCTTACTACCCTCTTTTCTTTCCAGCTGCACCATTTTTCTTGCAGGGGGCCCAACAGCACGTATGTGCTAAAGTGGGTGGCCCCTGCATGCAATTTAGATTTTCTTTATACAATCTCTTTCCCACCCTTCTCTGAGCACAAAAATGGGAGGGAGTGGAAAATGGAGATATAAAAGAAATATACCTTGCTTTTATCCTCCTATTTCCTGCAAAGCCCAATAGAAAATAGCCCTCTATGTGTGATTGTAACGTCCACCCGGAATACCCAATATTTTTTGTAGTTTTATGTAAGTCCTTCGTGTTGCATATTACATGTCTTGCCAGAATTGAAGGAACTCCAATGTAGGTTATAATGCGGCGGTATCACAAGGTACCTTTAAGTGTGGAGACATTCCTTCCTGTCCCTGTTAAGAAGCATTAAGAAGCACGAGAAACAACCATGCTCTTCATCACACAAGCACCAGATAGCCGGTCCCTGCACTCTTCCAGAGCCTAATTTAAGCTGCATCAAAGGCTATCAGCGCTACACGACAACCACACCTCCTTTGAACAGGACAGGTGAAAATTGCTCCTACTTCAAACATATAAACTGAGGCTCCCTGATGAGGCGACTGGCCTGGGCCACCCTGATGAAAGGCGATCACACTCTAAACCCTCCCGTAGTTGCAGACATGGGTGTGTTTGTGCTGTGCCCCGTGGTGCCATCTCTTTAGAAGCACCTCTGCTTAGCAAGAATCACCTTATGATTAAGGCTCCCGGTTTTATGTTATTTATTTTTCTGCCATTTCCATCTGTATTTATCCATATTTATTTTTTGGCTTTTTTTCTGTATTTATTCACATCATTTTATTGTCATATACAAAGATAATTAGCAACCAGTATTTTTCTGCATTTGGTCTAACAAAAAAAAATATTCAATAAAGCACACATGCAGCCATATAGAAAAGAAATGCTGGCTCAATTTGTTGCATAACAACGAATGGTTGCTCATGTGACTGCTGCTGCCTTAAGATATATGCTGTCAGCAATTTGAAGAACTTTAATGCTATTTGTACACAACTTGTACACTCTCCAAGCTGCCAATCTGCAACGAAATTGGCCTGTGATGTATGAGTTACATCATAGAGCACCAGACAGAAAGACCTGGTTTTCCATTTTTCCATTTTTATAAATAAATACAGACAGAAAGCAAATTGATTTCCGTCTGTATTTATGTGTACAAATCAGTAAAAACAGAAAACTGGAACACTTACTTATGATTAAAACATAATTGAGAAGACCGATCAGGCGCAAACAGCGCACACCTTTTTATGCCAACTAATTAATATTGCTTCACTGCGTCCTAGATGTGACCCCACCCAATTACAGTCTCTGGAATGCGGCGATCACCCTGGTATCTGTCCTCTGCAACCTGCAATCACTCTGAGTTTGAACACTGAAGCAGGTCACAAAACCACATACGTTTTAACTGATAGGGGAGCGAAGCAAGGGTGCTATTAATTCTTTGTATGTCAGATTTGGACCCCAGCAAAGCTGTGTAAATGTATTTCTACCTTCCATGAAGAACTTGAGTAGAGTGCCCTTTTATATGTGGGCGACCGGGTCATTCTCTCTAACACTGAGTGGCCTGGACCAAGGGCTGAGATATGCAACAACATACATGGATAGCCACAGGCTCAAATGAAATACACCTAAGACCAAGATAATCAATTGGAAAGGGCAGCACTCAGACTGAAAAGTTTAGCTGGATTTTATTTTTTGTACGGGGCAGAGAGACTAGATGAGTGCTTGGAGGTTTTTAAAATGAAGGTCTGAGCGCTAGTCATGTATGGAGCTGTAATGTGGGGTTTTCAGTGATTGCAAGTGCCTAGAGACAATCCAGAATACATTTCTGCGTCAACTGCTGGGGCTTCTGCCTGGCACCCCAAGCAGTGTCATGAGAACAGAGATGGGTCTACAGAGTATAGGTTCCCTAGCTTCAGTGCTTAATGTGTAAAACAATAAGTGCCGGAACTCAAATATGTTCTAAAACATCCATGGCAGCTCAGGCTGGGCAGCTCCCCGCCTACTGCCGCAACACCCGCAGTTGCTCCCCACGCTGTCAACAGATATGGGGTTAAAGCTGCAACTCCCAAGGCGTATTGTGGTTGACAGATGTACTCAACATACAGGTCAAATAACATACTCTTCGTGTCTTCACATGACACATGTTGAAGGGTGTATTTCAACACAATCATCATTTACATTTTGCTCTGATGCTATAGGTGTTTATCAGTTAAAATAAGAAAGTTGACAAAACACCACATTAAACAGTGTCTGAGACAATAAGTGCCAGGGATCAGAAATAAGTGCCAGGGCAGAGCCCTGGCACTCCCCCACCCCCCACAAATTAATCACTGCCTAGCTTACTGTAGATTTTTAATATATTTCTTAAAAATTAAACTGCGCCTCTCAACAAATCCTAATATCCATTGCTGCCTTCTCCAAAATGGAGACGTCTGAGAGGATTAGTAAATATCTTTGGCTCATTGAAGGTGCAAGGTTAAAGGTAATCCATTGGGACCCCTAGGCATGCTCTCGAAGCCACACAGTATGAACCAGATCAAATCAGCAGTGAAAGTGTGTGTTCAAAAAGAAGGCAAAAGATATGGATATACTGAAAATTCAGTCCCTAGCATCAATGCGCTTTTACATGACTTCAAAACTGTATTACCAGGAGACAGGGCAATTACTAAGATAAAGCGTCTCATTACAAGTCCCCCGGCACCTGCCGTTAATTCCGGCGGGATACCAGGTGACTACCATACCGTCTCCGCCACCCGATATCCCGGTATTACCGGGAGAGAATGGGCTGTGGAGACACCGGTAAATCCCCATTTCCATTGAGCCCCATAGAGTCCGATAGGACTCTGTGGGATGGGAATGCCGCAACCACAGACACTGGTAATGCCAGTGCTGGTGATTGGGGCACTTGTTTGCTGGTAGCGGCATGAGCTACTGGCAGGCCAGGCATGCCAATAGATCACAGCCTGTACTGGCAGACTAGTAGTTTACCGGTCCAGAAAGATGCTGGTATATGTTATTACTGCCACCTTATTTCCAGGCCGACAAACAGGTAATAACCCTCAAGGTCTTCAAATCCTAGGCAGCTACTGATAATGATGCAAACCACTACCACTAAGAAAACTGAAGAAACTGGGTCAAGGACCCAAACAAGTGCTTGTGCGATCTTGAACATGAAGAGGATGTTTTTCATTTCCTCTTACTCTGCCCCTACTATAGGCCAGAGGGACGGAAATGGTTAAAACATCTCTTCCTGGAAAATAATATTAGATCTTGGGCCGAAGCTATGTCTCTGTTAATTAATATTGATGAGACATCGTCCCTATATAATATAACAGAATACATTAAAACAGCTCTTAAGATGAGGTCAGATCTATAGCAATGCTACAGGAAAGTCACACATGCATTTGTTCTACCACTAATGCTTTAAGATCAAACTAATAACCGTGTTTTAAAGTGGTTGTGATACTGGCTGCTAATGTGTAAATTCACAATCAATCATTTTAATAGTAGTTGCAATATTTTAGTTCTCTATGAATTGTAATGTTAATCAATGTAAGTATGTTTGTAGTAATCAGGGGTGGACTGGGAACTAAAAGAGGCCCTGGAAAAAATTACTGGGGACCAAAACAGGCCCTGGAAATAAAGTTCAAAGTGGCCCCATATGACACATTTTCAGCAAGTCCAATGCTTTTCCTATGAGACCATTTGGAAATGCCACACAGAAGAGGCCCAGGGTGCAGAGGCCCACCGGGAAATCTCCAGAGTTCCCTATAGCCCAGTCCACCCCTGGTAGTAATATGTTAATCGAGAAATTCCAAATACATTTGTAGAACGAAACAGTTTGAAGTGTAAACCAAGCTCTGAATGGCCTTTGCAAGGCTGCATGCCAACTTCTTCATTGAAGAGCTCTGTATCCCCACTGAGTACAGAGCACTTTTCTCTTGCAGTCCCAGATAAGATTCATGTTGTATGCGTGCCATGCACATTCTGTCTGAATATTAGTGTCATAGACTGTAGGAGTGGTCATTATCGAAGGATAATCAGCTGCTGTTTGGTCCTGAGCAGATGACACGGGCCAAATGTCAGCACTAGACACAGTTCTGGACTTTGCAAGGCTAGTCCTTGCTTAGGTTCCTTTTGTTGGGGGAGAACATAACCAGTCAATAATTGACAGCGCTTATTTTTGAGGGAATAAAACACAGGCCACATTTATTTCAATGTCAATTTACAGGCAATCCCAGCAATTGCCTGGTTACAAAAGAACCAGGTTACTGAACATTGCTTCCGGGTGGCCATTCACCATTCCCAGGCATCATACCTGGGAACAAAGGTCCTCCCGTGACACTTACTTCCAGTGCTGGTCTTCAGTCCTTAGAAGTTAAACCCTGCCTCTCGTAGTCTCTCCTACCAGGAACCATCTGCTCACTCCCATATTCTGTATGGAGCGTAGCCCAGGCCTCTCTGCAGTTGGTGCGGGTCCAACTGCCCTTAAGGATGAGAGCACCAGTCACTCTCGCCCTGGTCTCGCTGGCCAGTGGGTAATTCTCACTAACTACCCAGAATAGTTGGGCCAACCTCCCTGACCCTGGACTTCCCTTTGCAGCTTCCACTACAGGAGGAGTGGAGCTCGACCGTGGCCAGAAGGACAGCCCACTATGCTGGCTTCAGCTCTATCGCCACCTACAAGCGCAGGTGCACATTTGAGCTTCCAACATTTGTATTGTGTGTTGAAAACACTTGCTGAACATACAAAGCATTTCATTGCCCATCTCTCAAGTGTTCATCGCTGCAAGAATTGGAAACCTGCCAACAGCAAGAATCGGCCCTACCAACAGTTTTTTTTGGCTGTTGGTAGGGCCGATTCTTGTTGTTGGCAGGTTTCCAATTCTTGCAGCGATTGTGGTATGCGATAGGCATTTGCTATGCAGTGCCTTGACACTAACTGCCCATTAATGGTAGCAGTTGCAAAATGGTTCGAGCTGCTAGGCATATAATTGTTGTGCCTGACAAATAGCTAATGCATATATATATAAGCCAAAACTTAAGCAATATTACCCGAGCGGAGGGGGCATTACTGGGCCAAGTAATACCCCGGGCCAGTTAAAACTCTGATTGAAGCAAGGGCGTTAATGATAGCCTGGGCATTATCTGCCCCGGTAATGCCCCCCCCCCCGCCAGGGTAATATTGCTATTATTACCCCGGCATGTTGTAACAGTGGACTAAAAGTGGTTTTTTTTAAAATTGAGAGACAACGTGCTTGCCATTTCTCAACTTTTAAAAAAAAACTAAATAAAATGCCTGCCATGGATTGGGGAGAAGGGAACTACTCTCAGTCCCTTCTCCCTTCCCATGGGGGCCAATAATGCGCCAGGAACACTAGTTTTCCTGGTGAGGGAAATAGCAGGGCCAGATAAATGGGGCGGGGCAGGAGGGGAGAGGAGGTGGTGCAAAAAGGGGGGTCGGGTGGGGGGAAGGGGACACAGGGGAGCGCACACTTACTTTTATCCCCGATGAGGCTGGGAGCGGGGGCTTTACCATGTGGTAAAGCCCCTGTTCTGAACCTCCTCATTGGCTGGGAGGTTGAAGCCACTGCCACGCCGGGCACTAATTGTTTTTAACAGGTCTTCAATACAGGGCATACATTATGTTTACAAATGAAGTGGCAGGCGGCAAACTTGGTTTAAGCATTTTTATTCCACCGGTAGCAATTTTACAGCTCCAGTTTAGATTTTAACTCTCTGAAGACTGCTCTGAAATTGCGCTGGCAGGCACTTCGAGCTTAAAGTTGGATGTTATTGCTTGATATTCTAGCTCGAAGAGATCCCAGAAGGATGTGTTGTGGGCAGGAAATGGGTGGGAATGGCCATAGGGATTAGCACAGCCATGGCCAGTTAATGGGTGGTTAAATAACCAAACATGACCCACAATCTTTGTGCTCCTCCTCATACCCCATACCCTCCTAGCTGTATTCTTGTGCAATCGCTTTGGCTTATTAGCCCCGCATAAAAGCCAAACCTAAGAAGGAGCTGAACATGAAAACCCAGGTCTCAAATCTGAAGCCAGTCTTGCTCGGTCACCCCCAAGAATTTGGAAGTCTACTGTGCCTGGTCTTTGCTGTTCTAATTCTCTCGTCTGAGACATGGAACTTTGTCACATCCAGCATGAATTAATTGGCCTTATCAGGACCATGTCTATATCTATGTTTACATTTATCCATCATGTCTCTTCTTGAGCTCCTCTGACATCCTCTGGGGCTGGTCCACTCTATGTAAGAACTCCAGTATAGTGATATCGACTGATCCAACATTCAATAATACATTTAACAAATTGTTAAAACCTGCCGATCTGGTAACAATATGCTAGACAGTAAAACGGAGGCGCCATGTCTCTTCTTGAGCTCCTCTGACATCCTCTGGGGCTGGTCCACTCTATGTAAGAACTCCAAAATAGTGATATCGACTGATCCAACATTCAATAATACATTTAACAAATTGTTACCACCTGCCGATCTGGTAACAATATGCTAGACAGTAAAACGGAGGCGCCACTGTGGACAGTCTCACAAGCAGTGCTGGAAATGGAAATAATGAACTGTGGGATTCCACCAGCAACGGGCGAGCAGGGTGGAAGACGAGTGGGTGGGGGAAGGAGGGCTTGGGTGGGGTGGGGCAGTTAGGAGCATGGGCAGGGGTTGTAAGTTAAGGGGGAATTCACAAGATTGGGCTCAGCACCCCCATAAATAAACATTTACATAATATAGGAGATGAAAACATTATTAAAGAAAGGATGAGCTTCCTGTACTGTTGCAAGCACATTGGACAGGGTGCACATCTTTTAAATGTACAAAGCTGTTCTTTAATATTTTCTGCGCTGTACAATCCTTAATGGAATATTCACAAATCTTCTAACCAGCAGTTCCTGTATTCTAGTGGTTGAGTTACCCAACTTTGGTCCGACTGATAAGTTAATGGGCACAAATAGTTTTCCTGGATCCAAGACACAGGGAGGCATTTTTTGACGGATCTTGGGTCAGGGAAAGGCCGGCCCATTGACCAGGGCTGTTCACAAGGAGGCACTCACAAGGAGGCACTCACTTCTTTAACCTGAACAGGAGCCGGTTAGAGGTCGATGTGATAGGAATGCAGGTCTCTGCGGGAGGGCAGGGTGCATGCAAAAAGTGTCTGTGTGTGACATCAGGAGCCCTGGGGTCTTTGAGAGTGACACAACCGGGGACAGAGTGCTCTGCAGGAGACAATAAGTAAACAGGGCAGCTAGTCTGCAAACACCCACACACTCTGTGTCTGCTCCCCACCTCCTGTTGTTCGAGCTGTACAACTTTGGGACTGCTCTGCTGACACCCCCCACTGAATTGCCCCTCCATGTAAGTGCTAGAGGAGAGGGGAAGCACAGAAGAGTTGGGAAGCGAAGCGGCTGCTTGCGATTGGTAGTGCAAGCATTGCGATTGGCTGACAGTCGATCAGCAACAAGAACAATAACCATGTTGGTGCTTCATACATTTTCTACAGAATGTACCAGATTTACCAAACTTCTCAAAAACATAAGATACTGCAATCTAGGAAGCAGCTTCGTCAGATGTTGATTCTCTCTTGAGTCTCTGCTCAACCCGTAGAGTGGCTGCCTGAAAAGGTGACGAGCAGGACATCTGCATTAGCCATCAGGATATTATATCTTGCAAATGAGATATGTCCCCATTTGCCCAGACGACAAAAGGGAATGTTGACCCGCAGTCACTATCAGTTGTGCAACAATGGCGACCTTTGGTATCGCTGCCGATCACAAGGTCTGGGTCACAATCCGATGACTCCTGGAGTTAGCCGGTAGGGTGTGTTTGCTGTGGTATCCCTTGCCTCTGGCCCTTCTCGGCACCCAGAGTCCTACCCCTTCTTTCCTGTGCGAGAGATAAAGGTGGTGTTGGGGAGCAAACAAGACATGTTGCGGCAGTGAGGTAACAACCCGAGCCATAGTACGCCATGTCGGGGTTTTCAGATTGAAGAAGAAAAAGAATGTAAATAATCTACATTGAAATTCCTAGAAAGCACATTTTTTCTCATACATATTCATTGTGGTAACCCTAAAACATGACTGGATCTTACCACGCAGTGGGATCATTTTCCAAACCCTTGTGTCAGTAATCATTACCGGCACTTTTACCGCTACCTTCACCAATTCAGAGGATTTCGTTGGATTTGTCAGGCAGAGTTTCGCACTGGGGTGTACTGTACATGTCCGTCCCCTTTCCAGCTGCGCATGGCAAATCTGCCTACTTTGCCGCCAGTGTACTATTTTCACGCTGTTGGTAAACCAAGAGATCCCTTTGGAATCCATCTAACGTTAGCACCTGGTAAAAGCATGTGGATTCCATATGAATTCTTTGTAAATACCTACTGCACCATTAATTGCGGGAGGCATTTACACTATTCAACACACCTAGTGGAAAAGTGAAGCATAAAGGCAATATCCCGTGCCTTTTACTCTTTACTGTTCAACTGCGTGGTGGGAGCATTGAAATTGCAAGGAGGGGAGCTTACAAATGAAACCAGTCCCTTGCGTGAAATGTCCACTTTGGAGAACATTCACCTCCCTCCCCCTCCTCCCCTCCAGTGAGTCAATGTGCTCAGCCTATTGGATAATTACTGTAGTAAATGGGTATTTTATGATGGTCGATGGTCTCACCCCGCCACGTTTCCAGTATAACCAATGAAAGACAGTTATCCCTGGGGTAGCACACAGGCCTTGGTGGAATTCAGGTACCTCAAAGTTAGGATGTGCAGTGATAGGTTGAGAGACTGCAAGCAACAGTACTCACATTGAACTAGATCATTAACCTTGCAGGCCACTGTGTAGGCTAAATGTAGAGTGTGCGGCGGGAAGAGAGACAAGCAAGGTTGGGGACCTGTTGGGTCGGAAGTATGAGAAATAGGGATTTGGGGAATATGTCAAATACATGCATACAATCTTTGTTTGTAACCCAAAGATTCACAAATATATTTTCTTTGGACTTCTGGAATTTGCATAATGTCATGTTATCTTATATTGTCTCATGTCAGTTATGTTATAAAGCTGTTATGCTGCACCAAATGCCCACCTGGTATATCTGGAAGTTGGCGTATGGTGCCCTCACATGGGGTAGCCTGACCTTTGTCTGCAGAAGAAATGGAGTTGGGGAAAGATAGGATGAAGGTAACGAAAGTGCAGAAGACAGGCATAGGGAGGGGGTGGGTGATAGTTTGGGTGCATATCATCAGGGGCGTTGCTAGGGGGGGGCTAAGGGGGCTATAGCCCCTGATCTTTTGGTTGTAGCCCCGGATAGAATCTCAGGAGCTACAGCCAAAAGTCTAGCTAGCCCCCAGTCCCAACAGTTGCGACATCAGCGTAGCCCCGGGTCTTTTCCAGACCTAGCAACTCCCCTGTGCATATGGATCCATGAAGAGGCCCATGGGCCCAGATTGCAGAAAGGAAGGTCTATTCAAACATGTACGAGGTCAAACTATATTGTCTAAAAGGGCAATAGTGTTTGGCTGCATGATTGGCTCGAGATGTGCTCCAGCCACCTTGTTAAATAGTGATAGCTTTTTGGGCTGGAATTACGTTTAGTGTGTCCCGCCGAGCAGCGTAGTATTTCAGCGGCTCCTAAGGCAGAACCCCAGGTAAAGAATAGACTGTGTCCAGGATGAATGCAGTTGGAAAACAGGAGGGAAGGGCGGGCTGCAGTGGATTTGTTTTGACATTCCCGAATATCTTGCAAGCCTGGCACTCAAAGGTGTGGGAAGCTCTCATGAGAGGAATTACCTGTTACTCCTGCCCCGAGAATTGGCCCACACTGGTGCAGCGGCAGCAAAGAACAATATCAGACCCGGAACCACGTTAAATGTGCTCTCTTTGCTAGAACGCCCACCTTGAGAATTTATGGAAGGTGTTAGCACTTGCCCAACAAATGTTGAGGCGGAATAGCTCCAAAAGGTTCATAACTATGTTGAGCAGCATAAATTAAGTTACAAGGCCATCACACTATGCCAAACCACCACTGCAGCAGACCTAGCGTGCCCAGGTTTGCCTAAAAATGGCGTCCTCCAGTGACAGTCTCTGAGGAAAAAGAAAGGAGGGGAGGGAGAGGAGAAGGAAACAGGAACAAATTCCGGACGAACAGGGAAAGACAGACTAGAAGGAGGAAGGTGGTGGTAATTCTTGCGAAAGCTTCACTGAATGATATGTCCTTAAGCATGGAGTGTGGTGTAAGGGATATCCTTAGAAGAGGCATAGACCCCGCACTAAAACACAGAGGCGGCGAGCAACTGACGGCTGGCCTGCCTTACAAGAGGGCCATGAAGTAAGAATTATATAGGGCCTCATTACGACCCTGGCGGAGGACCATGGTGCAATTTGCACCATGGTCCATGACGCTAAGCTGCCAACTCCGCCAAGGTGGTTGGCGGACTTACCGCCCCATGCCGACCTTGGCGGGGCGGTAAGTCCCCAATCCCCATTTTACCCTTCCCCATTCCCATTCTTGCCCCATAGGGTATAATGGGAGTGGGGAAGGCGTTAATTACGCCACCGTAAATTACGGTGGCGTAATTAACAACAAGTCCCGTAGCGCCATGGATTTCTCCGCCTGCAAAAAGCAGGCGTAAAAATCATCCATGGCGCTACGGGAACTCGTAGTCTGGCGGAGAGGTACGCCATGCACTACGCCGGCGTAAAACCCTCTCCGCCAGGGTCCTAATGAGGGCCATAGTCAGGAGGGGACTGTGAGATGTGACATTAAGGCATCACAAAGGAGCAGGGGTATGCTCCCCAGACTAAGGTGCCAGCTTTGAGGAATAAAGCATTGCGGACATGGATTGGAAGGTATAACTGCTCCTGCCTTGACATTTTAGGCCTCATTGCGAGGTTGGCGGTAACCTGACAGTGCGACCGGCGGGTTGCCGGCAACCCCGTAACAAGGTATCCAGCGCATGACTTTCCAATGCCACCGGGACATTGTAAGTCCCAGCGGGAAGTCAGGCGCCGGATTTTATAAATTCCCGTTCCCATAGAGTCCAGTTTGGCGAAATGAAATAAAATACAAAAATATAAAGTACATAACAGCTTCCTGTGGCAACTACTCAAACTTGATATTATTTCTAAAGGCTCTGGAAATAGCAATGCTGCTTCCACATTGAATCTTCCCGATGTCCGACCAACTGTAAATGACTTTATCTCGCCCAGAGAGACCACAGACAGTGCCAAGACGCCACTTAAATAACACACATTCTGCTACATAAAACCCACCAAGTATAGCATAACATACCAGTGTTACTTGCCTGCTACACGAGTGTAGGAGCCCCGTCCACTCCCTGGAAAAATATTCCAAACAGTAAATGAAGAGAACAAACCATGCATGCAAGTTAACTAGATCATACATGTATTTAGCAGACTGAGATCGAGGATCCCATTGCCCCCAGACTACCGTGTTAATACCCTGTGGTGAAGACATGTCAAATCCAAAATGGCGCCTGTTTTCGTTGGAACCCGAACGGAGCCGCCGATGAGGATCCCAGTGCAGGAACTGGGACAGTGCTGGCCCAGAACGGCCATCTTGACCCCCCTCCATGAGCTTACCTCACTAGACTGCTTGCTACCTGGCCTTGGACTCCTTCCGCTCGCTGATCCATTACCAGGTGATTCTTCAGGCATGGTGGAGCAGCGTCCTGCATTCCAGAGGGATTTGTTCTTTGTTAGGGACAGGATCATTTAGTCTGCTGCTTTCCGGTGTCTGAGAGACGGCATACTCACAGGAGAACTCTGGCGTTCCCCCGGAAGCAATGTTTTGACCCCATGTGGTGCACCTCAATGTAATGCTGGCCCTGCTACAAGAGTGCTTCTTGCAAATGCATTGGGATTTCTCCACAGACTCTGCATCTCCTGGTTCCTCTGGGGACTGGTGTTCCCGGGATCATCTTCCTCTTTCCTTGATCTAGCTGTGGAGGTGCTGGATATTGGGCTTGCAAAGCAGGGGAAAACCCGTAGATGCAGTGATATTGAGTCTCTGCTGCGCTCGGGGCGGGCCCAAGAGGATCGAGACTGCAGTGATCTTGGTGCAATATCCTCAGAAGATGATGCAAGATATTGCCCTACGAGCTACCAAACTGGGCCTGGCTAACCTGTTGGGGGATATAAGTGCATGGTTGAAGCAGAGCTAACGATTGAGATCTGCTCGAGATGGAACACCGTTAGATTGCATGGCATTCCTGGTTCTGTGAGCGAGCGATGCCGGTCTCTTCTGGGCTTGCCTGACGATGCAGTGGTGGATTTGGATCGGACTCATGGTCTTCGTGGATCCCCGCAGGCGGTTCAAGTCAACAACCTGATATTCTCAGCAGGGTACACTTCTTCTCTTTTAAGCAACAAATCAAGGATGCAGTATCTACTAGACCTGTTATGACTTTTCGATGTGTGGATCCTCAGATATTCCAGAACTTGGCTGCTACCACGATTCAAAAATGCAGGGCACTACGCTTGCTAACCGCATTACTCACGAAAGAGAGCATTCGCTACTGGTGGGGCTTCCATACCACTTTGTTCTTCACGATTGAGGGGAAGCATTGATCAACAAGATCACCTCAGGACGCCAAGGACTTGCTGTCATTGTGGGCTGACGATTCTCATACTGTTCGGCCATCCACCACGTCTCCCCCAACTAAATGGAGTGGCCCTAAGCCACAGAGGAGATTGTGGTCGAGGGCTGGCAAGGTGAGGAAGACCGGTGGCCCTTCGGTGGTCAAGTGAAGAAACCTTGTTTGCAATGCCTGGTGTCTCATGGTTTTTCTTCTGGCCTGTCATTACAAGGCCTGATCCCCACTGTCTATGTTCCTATGCTTTAGTAAACAGGCGGACTAAGCAGCAGCATGGACTACTATATTATTGATATGTGACTATGTACTGGCGGCCGGCATTAGTCCCAAACTATGACAATAATAGCTAAATAAATTTGTCCGTTTTTGTTCATTTTCTTTTTTCTTTTTTCATGTTATTTGGGGAGAAGGGGGAATGGGGCTTGTTATAAGTTGGGTTGGAACTGGATGCGGGGCTGTAAGAGCTGTATTATGCATAGTGATCGTAGGGCACTGGCAGCTGGACAGGTTAGGCTTCATTTAATGGCCCTCTGGCCCTGAGACTACAGTAGCTACTCCCCCGTCTAGGGTCAAGGTGCTCACTCTTAATGTGCAAGGGCTGAACTCACCTAGAAAACACACGTCAGTCCTGCAGAGACTCCAGGACAAAGTCTGCTCCATTGCCTGGCTAGAGAAGACACACCTATGTCTCTCCGATTTCCATAGACTGGGCAGTAGACATTTTCCCAGGTAATATCTAGCCTCTAGCTGCACCAAGAGGGGAGGTACTGAGATTTTGTTCGCTCGGGATATCCCATTCATTGAGTTAGAGGTAAAAGCGACCCTGGGGGCAGGTTTATAGAAGTTAAAGGCTTGTTATTCGGCCATAATCATATCCCTTTATGCTCCTAATGATAAACAGGGTGAGTTTTTGGCTGAATTCTTGATGGAGATTATCCCTTTTGCTGAAGAAGAGCCGATAGTGGGGGTGATTTTCAGCTCATACCTGACCCTAGAGTGGACGAATCGCACCCACTGTCCGATAGGGATTTCAAATTGGACCTATCCTTATTGAAATTATTAAGGCAAATGAAGCTGGTCGATTTGTGGAGGCCATTACACAATGGGGCGTGGAATTATACACATTCCTCACATGTGCACAGCAAGCATGACATTTGGGGGTTGCCAGCAGTAGCAGCTGCTAGCCAAGGCTCCCCCTCTGCTATCCCTAGACCTGTCCTTACTACCCCAGGGCCACTGTACAAAGAGGCAGTGTGCCAAGAGCAGATATCTGAGTTTCACATGAAAAGTCAGCTGAATGCACCACAGTTTTTTTCAACTGGAATCTAGATCGCGTTAGCTGGAGAAATAACAGGGATGCAGGTAAAACCATGAAGCCACCATCACTGTCATCACTAACAGGTTGGCAGTCCATTATTGAAGAATCGAACGCTCGCATTAACAGCAGGATCAGCCACTCGAGTCTCCTCTGACCTGTAGGTCATATTCTTTCCCTCTCCTGTTCCACATTCTACTAACCCTAACGAAACATAGTCTTATACTTACACCTTACTTTGCCGTCTAATTCAGGGATCAGCTGATTTCCGGACTACAATCCCCATCGTGCATTTCCGGAATTCCTCCTTTCTTTCAACCCGCACCTTTACCCGGTCGGTTAGAATCCTAACCACTCTCTTCTCATCCTAAAGCTCCTGTTAGCTGCTGAAACAGACCCGCTCCCATTTCCGGACCTCGAAGGTATTTACTTCTGCGTCTAGAAGGAACACCTCCAGGGAAAACGACCGGAATCCAGTCCGCTTCCTGCTCACCTCCGCTCTTCTGCGACTCAGGGTTTTCTCCCTTCCGAGGATTTCCCTGCCGCATCCTCTGTCTGCCGTGTTGGAGGCGGGCAGAGGGCGAGGCAGGTGAAGTCTCCTTAGCTTCATTTCGATTAAGAAGACAAGGTAGGAACCATTTTTGTCTTATTGTTTTGGGTAACACTGAGTGAAAACCTTGCTTTCACAGAAAAGTATTGGCAAGTCATAACAGCGTGAGATTAGAGAAAAGGATCTAGCAAAAGTATAGAGTCAAGCCGCACGGATAGCCTAGAGCTGCCGCCGCTTCTGACTCCTAATTCAAAGTTATCTATCTCTTTGGGGACCAGACAGCCTAGTACTTTGGCATGGGTGGCTGATGGGTTCACTTTCCACTCTTTCAAGAGGATTACATGACATAACTGGATTTTATGTTTTATGTCTAGTCGGGCTACTTTGTAAGTACAGGTTCCCATTCGCTCTACAATTTCATAAGGTCTGTGCCACTTGGAGACAAGTTTGTTTTCTGGCGTGGGCTAGAGGACTAGTACTTTCTGTCCTATGGAGAATGATCTTAAGTTCACCTTTTTGTCATAAGTGGATTTTTTTTGGCTCTGGGCCTTTTCCATATGTGTACAAACCAGGACTGGGACCAGTTTCATGTGTTCTTGCATTCCGGTGGTGGTTTGCAAGATGGGAATGGGAGCCTCCTCCCATTCTTCTGAGGTCTCCCGGAGCATGTCCAGGAAATCTCTGGGCTCTCTACCATAGAGCTGTTTGAAGGGAGAAAACCCGGTGGAAGCTTTGGGAGTTTTCCTCACGGCAAATAGTGCCCATGAGATCATTTGATCCGAGTCTTTCCTGTCCTTGTCTACTAATTTCTGTATAATCAGTTTTAGAGTCTTATTGAATCTTTCTACCAGACCATCAGTTTGGGGATGGTACACCGAAGCTCTTAGAGTGGTAATGTGGAGTAGCTTTTTGACTTCGGCCATAAACTTACTCATAAAGTTTGAACCCTGATCTGTTAGTATTTCCTTGGGAAGACCGACTGGAGAAATACAGTAGAGGATGTTTGAGGATCTGCTGCGTGGTATTATTTCTCATTGGGAAGGCCCTCGGGATATCCATTTGCATAATCCACAATCACAAGCACATATTTATTGCCTAATCGGGATTCTTGGTCAGGCATACGGCTCACTCGATCATTCGCACTAAACAGTCATATTATGCTAAAAGCAACAAGGCAAATACATTTCTTTTTCGCCAATTGAAGGCCATACATACCAGGAATACCATTACTGGGCTGGTGGATGTGGATGCCACTATTCATAACACAAAACTGGGGAAGGTGGAGATTAATGAGGGATATGAAGAAGTTGCTGCCGCAATCGCATCTCTCAAACATATAACCCACGGCCCTGACAGATTCTCAGTCTCTTTTTATAAGAATTTTCAACTGCAGTTGCTCAGACCCTTAACTAACTTACACAACAAATTTCTGGCATAGAGTAAGATTACTCCCTCTATGGATTCGATTGCTGTTTTACTGCTCAAGCAGGGGAAATCCCTGCAGGATTTGAGGAGGTCTCTGGATTCTCTGTTAACTATGAAAAGTCCACGATCCCTGTATGCCCAAGAAGATTATAGCCACCTCGAGAATCATTGGCACAGTTGTCTGGGAGACCGGCTCTATAAAGTACTGGGGTGTGCGGATTCCTGCATCCCCCTAGGAGACTTTACGGGCCAATATTCGGGGTTTATTCAGGGATCTGGCCGATGACTTTCGATGGTGGAGTAAACAGGAAATATCATTGATGGGGCATATTTCTGCCTAGATTCTTATATCTCTGCCAAGCTCTCCCAGTCAAAATGCCTACCGCTGCATTGGCGCCACTACAATGCAGGGTTCAACACTTTATATGGGTGGGGAAACAACATAGGATTCCTAAAGTCATTGGCCCTCATTAGGACCCTGGCGGAGAGGGTTTTACGCCGGCGTAGTGCATGGCGTACCTCTCCGCCAGACTACGAGTTCCCGTAGCGCCATGGATGATTTTTACGCCTGCTTTTTGCAGGCGGAGAAATCCATGGCGCTACGGGATCTTGATGTTAATTACGCCACCGTAATTTACAGTGGCGTAATTAACGCCTTCCCCACTCCCATTATACCCTATGGGGCAAGAATGGGAATGGGGAAGGGTAAAATGGGGATTGGGGACTTACCGCCCCGCCAAGGTTGGCATGGGGCGGTAAGTCCGCCAACCACCTTGGCGGAGTTGGCAGCTTTGCGCCATGGACCATGGTGCAAATTGCACCATGGTCCTCCGCCAAGGTCGTAATGAGGGCCATTGTGTTGAGTGATGTTAGGGGGGGGGATTGGGACCCCCGGATCTCCTTAGGCATAATTTGGCTGCCCAGATAGCACGCATTCTGTCCTGGAGCATCCGCCCATATGCAAATGGGTTGCCCTTGAGCAAGCCAATTCACCAATCAATCTTAGCCCTTCATAGAGCACACTAAACTCCCCTTCACAACTACTCCTGTGAGCTCCACAAACACGTTGTTATTTTATTTACACAAAGTACTTACGAAGCTGAGGGTTGGATCCTGGTCTGGTCCCGTGCTCGCCAGTTTTTGGTAATCCAGATTTCTCCCTGGGATTCATGGGGAATAGTTTCTAACATTGGAGTAGCAGGGGCCTTCATAGCTTGTCTCGTTGTATCAAGATGGTTCTCCCCTTTCGTTTGCTGACTTTAAGACCCAATTATCTCTGGGTGAGATTGAGTGATTTATATATGCCCAGATCCGACACTGGATCACCCAGCATGCAGTGAAGAGTAGAATGGTTAGTGAATTTGGAACTTACCGTATTTGATGGGGTAGAAGGTGGTAAGGTCTCATGTTTTTATAAATTACGGGTGGGCAATTTATTGTCAGCTAAACCCTGTTATGTCACCAACTGGGAAAATGATGTGGGGCATCCCATAGATGATGACACCTGGGAGGAAATCTGGGGCAGAAACCATGCATCTTCCAAATGTGTTACAAATAGAGAATGCATGTATAAATTATGATATAGATGGTATCTTCCGCTGCTGACTCTACATAATATGAATCTGGACCAGGATCCGGCGTGTTGGAGGGGGTGTGGTCTTCAATGAAGTTACTTCCATATGTGGTGGTCCTGCCCTGTGATTCCTGCTTTTTGGGTAGCCATCTTGGCCCTTATTGGGGAGATCTCTAGAGTGGAGTTGCCGGTAGATCCTTTAGTTATTTTATTGGGACGCTCAATAGAAGATGTGTATCCTAAATCGGGTTACAGGGCACAACAGGTGACACAACTATTATTAGCTGCTAGAATTACTATTGTACAATGCTAGAAATGCCCCTCTAGGCCTGATGCAATAGTGGATCAAGGTGTGGGACATTTTGGTTGATGAGAAAGTTACTGCTAGTATAAACAATCGATTGACTAAGTATCTGAATGTCTGCCTTCCATTTATCGGTTATTGTCAGAACGTTCTGTAACTAAACTTTAAAACACTCCTATTGTTGATCTATTCTCTGTTCTGATGCTGTTGGAGGGCATGTGTTAATATTGTTATTGTTGCACTGCCAGGTATTGCCGGGAGGGACTCTAGGTTGTGGGATGTGCCGAACATGTGCCTCTGAATCTTTGGGGGCTTAACTGACGGCTGTATATCGAAGTCTCTGTTTCTCTTGCATCCATGTTTTAATAAGTTTAAAGAAAAGACAATACAGAGAAAGTGAAAGAGTAAACGAGAATCTAATGACAGATAAGAGAGAGAACGCAAAGAGGGTGAGACTGAGGCTCGTTGTGGCAGTATGAAGAGACTATGGTAGTGGAGTTGAAGATCGAGAGCACAGGGGAGAATTGATAGGCAAGCAAGACAAAAAGAAGAGCAGTAGTCCAGCCGGAAGAAGAAAGAGTGGATATAAGTAGTTTGGTGGCATGAAGAGTTAACTATAATAGATTTGGAAATGACAGGAACGAGCAATGTTAGCAATATGATGAGAAAAAAAGAAGCCAGGGTCAAAGAATGCACCTAAACTAGGGGTTTTAGTGGAAAAGGGGGGGTGGTTGGATGGGGGAAAGGAAATAAAAGAGCGAGGAAGAGGAGAGGGTATAGCAGTGAGGGAAAAATAATCTCGTTTTTGAGGCATTTGAATGTAGGAAATGAGAGTGCATCAAATTGTGTATGGAGATGGGGCAGTAGGAGATGGTAGAGTGCAAAGAATCGAAAAGGTTAGAGGAAGAAACACAAATCTGGGAATTGTCAGCATAGAGATGGGATGAAAGGCTGAAGGAAGAAACAGTGGCAAAGTCAGGAGAGGTAGAAAGAGAAAGAAAGTCAGAGGACCCAGAACGGTACACTGGTGGACACAATATAACAAAGGAAAGGTAGGGGAATGCTGCCCAGCCCAGGAGATTGAAAAAGGAGTGACTGTGAAGATATGAGTGGAACCACTGTAATACAGTGCCAGAGAAACCAAGTGAGGAGAGGGTGGAAACAGGTGATCCACAGTGTCAAAAGCAGCAGAAAGACCAAGAAGGATAAGAACAGAAGAGAGTTCAGAGAGCCGAGACACTGAGAAGGGCAGTTTCTGTGTAGTGTAGAGGGCAGAAACCAGATTGAGGAAGAAAATAATTGACGCAAGGATGATGATAGGCGACCCGTTCAAGATTTTCAGATAAGATGGGCAACAGGGAGAGAGATGGAGCAGTAGTTATCAGGCAGAGAGGAATCAAGCAAGGAATTTTTGAGAATGGCTAAAATAACAGCTTTGTTGAAATCAGAAAGAAAGGTGGCTAAAGAGAGAGAAGAGTTGATGAGGGAGGTAAGAAATGGAAGAAGAAAGAAATAGATTTTTGAGTTATGGGGAGATGGTCGGGGATAAAGAGGAGAAGCCAAAAGATTGGCCATAGTATGAAAATTAGCTGTGTCAGAATCATTGAGAAGAGAGAGAAAGAGGAGAGAAAGGGGAGCAGTGGGGTAGTAGAGTGTAGGGTTTGAGAGGAAGAAAGTAAGGAAGAGCGGAGCATAGTGACTATTTGGAAAGTTGTTGGGATAGTCAGTGGGCAGTAGGGAGAGGCAAGAGAAGGGACAGGTGGTGGTGGAGATAGTATGTGATTAAGAAAGTGAAATAAACAGTGAGGATGGGGAGAATAAGACAAATGTTTGCCTACTGATAATGATTATTGGAGAAGATGTACCAGATTAAAAGAATACTGAAATATGTGATCCATCAGGAGTCATTTGTTTTTGATGGAATTGAGTATCGTTGACTCCGAAGGTGCAATCCGTACTGAGGATAATTGCCTCAGTTCTTGTAAGCTTCTATAACCAGTCTTTTTTTTTAATTTTTTTATTATTGTTTAATCAAAATAAGATTTTTACATTATATTTGTCACGTTGCATTTAATGTCCTTATCTTAACATCTGAATATTCGTTCATATCATCTGGGCTTGTCGTTTTGCTTCGGCCATAGTCAGCTTGTTGCATCGTTATTGACTTTGAATAGATCATTCACAATGAACTCTAATATTTTTGCTGTGATTATTTGCCAGCTCGTTCTGTCACCCCCAATAAGCCTACACCACCAGGTTTGCTCTTCCATCAGTAAGTCATCATGTACTTCGAGCGCGAAATAACTTTTTCTTATAGTGCATGTCGCCGGGCAGCTCGTCAGGAGATGACGAATGGTTTCTTGCGTTGGAGGCATGGTGTTTTGGCAAAATCGACAATTTGCTGTTGCAGATAAACCTCTTATATGCAGGATTTCATTAGTTGGCAAGAGATTTAACCGCGCTCTTAGGATTAGATTTCATGCCTGTTTGCTCGGAAATCTCTTTAAGAAGCTTTGTAGGTCTTTTGATTTCCTTGTGTTACCTGGCAGATGGGAAGTGAGTCTTAAAGTGGCGGCTGTTTCGGTCGTCTTCGCCCACTCTGCTTCCTTCAGTTTGCGGACAATTCTGCAAGGATTGAAGATGAGATCATCTTCATTGGTAGCAATGGTGTCTAGGAGCTGGATGTTTTATTTTTGCCATGTTGCGAGCAATTCAGAGTTGCCTGTGTCCATCTCACGTTTTATCATGTTGTACAGCTCATTACCGTCTACCATTCTACATTTTCTGTAGAGCAGTAAGGCGTTGCAGTTGACCGTGCATTGCATAGACTGTAGGCTCAACTCGCGTCTTATCGCTACACCTGAAGTTGAACTCGGCAGATTTCGCGCTGCTTTCCAAAAGGACGCTTCCAGTTTGGGCCAGATGTTTTTAGGGATGGTCGGCATGGCCTCAGCGCCGTATGTCATCGCAGGCACCACCTTCATTTTGTAAAAATTAATGGTTGGTTGTAAGGAGAATTTTCCAAACTTGCGATCAATTGTTTTGGCTTGTGCAGCTAGTTTCTTGATCTTAGTGAACAACGTGGCTTGCATGCATAGTTCGCCTTTTGTGCTGTCAAGATGTACTCCCAGGTATTTGAAGGACTGCACCGTCTCAATTTTTGAGTCTCCAAGGGACCATTTAAGTTTTTGAGTTTTCTTTTTCTTGCTCTGTATTATCAGTACCTTTGTTTTGCTCTTTTTCATTTCCAGGAAGTTTTTTCTTGCGTACTCTTGTAGACTATTGAGTTGACGTTGGAGGCCTATTGGTGTTTGGTTGAATAGGGTGAGATCATCCGCGTATAGAAGTCGTTCTGTTATCGTTTTTCCGATTTTTGGAGGAAACGCGTGCGTAGTAGTTGTATGCACTTGTAAGTCAACTATGTAAGCTAGGAACAAGGCTGATGCTAAAGGGCATCCCTGCTTGACTCCTCGGGTAGTTGGAATTTTGTTGGACAGCTCACCATCGCGGCTTAGACGAACTCTCATTGAGGTGTTATGATGCAAAGCTTGGATAGGTGCTAGTATGTCTTCAGGACAATTCCACCCTCTTAATTTCTTCCAGAGGTGGGATCTTTCAATGCGGTCAAAGGCTTGCGTAAAGTCAATAAATACGACAAATAGCCGTTGGTTGAGTTGCAATGCTCTGCTTTTTAAAATGCTGAACGCTAAGATGTTGCCCGCTGTTCCAGCGTTTTTTTTAAAGCCTGATTGTAGCTGATCATTGCATTTGGCTGATGCCGCCCAGGATTGAAATTTCTTTAACAGAAGTGATCCTAAGACTTTGCCAATGCAGTCGAGCAAAGCTATAGGACGAAGGTTCGCAGGGTCCTTTATGTCTCCTTTTTAATAGATGGGAATTATGGTCGCTGTGGTCCATGATTGAGGCACCAAACTTGACCCTACACAGCCCTATAACCATGAATTCATGCAGGTGGTTTATTGACGTGCCCAAATACTGTTGTGATATCAAATGAATTGAATTGAAATGTTACAAAGGCGGGGCCCACTCCATTTCCATATAGATCTGTCTGCAAGCGGCCATTGGAAGGAACATAGTGAGGACATCAGGCTGTGAGGCCTTTGCATGTGTTTCTGCCATGCCTTGTGATGACTTTTATGTCTGTTTTACACCTTGCCATGTCATGTTATGAACTCAGATTTAAATAAACTCCAAACAGATATTAAACACCAGAACACTGCATAACTACAACCAACTTCCAAACCTCACCTTGGACCAATGCATCCTATCACCACGGGCACACAAGGCTCACCTTAGGCCACAAATGCTTCTATCCTTGCGACACAAAGCACCTAGACACTGACCCACATACAGAGCTCAGAGTACTTCCTGTGTGCATGCGTCAAAACAACAGCAAAGCTGTCAGGCAAAGATTGGGGCAACTTTTGCAACTGAGAATAATAAACCATAACTGTGACCCACGTATTGACTGAATACTCGGAAGCTTATAGTTGTTTCACATACTAAACAATTTGGGCAGCGCATCTCCTGCGAATAAGTTTGTTTTCTACCTTGCATGTACCATCTCTCCCCAAAAACCTCACCCATTCCCTCTCTTTCAGATCCACCAGTGCAGCTTGCGACCATGCAAATGGCAGTGGAACGCAAAATAAATCCCAAGAATTTAACACGTTAATCTGGATGTGTCAAGATGTTTGGCCTTAATGTTGGAATAGGATCAGAAACACCAAAGAAAGCAAAATGTAAGAATCCAAGAGGGGACTCCACGGTGGATTATTTTATGATTGGGTGAAAAATTAGGCTTTTCACCATCTAAGAAGAGAGGGGAAAAAGAAGCATTACAAGACCAATAGAAATTACATAATATAGCGATTACTCCTGCGTTCGGGGATGTACAGGGCCACTAATGTACCACCAGCACAAGCCTAGGTAAACCAGAGTGAAGGGAGAGCCTCAGCAAGGGGCCAGGGCCGTTACTGGCCCTTTATGGCCCTGAACAATGGGTTGATGGCTATTAGCACCCCGTGCCTTTTTCTGGGGTACAAATGGTAAAACTGATTTTTAAGGTAAAAGGTCTCTGCACATATTGTGCAAGCCCAATTACCTGTCAAAAAACAAGATGGCCACCGGCATAGTAAGTATTAATATTGCAGATGGCGCAAACAAGAAAAGAGCACACTGGACAGAGCATGAAGCAGGTAATTCTGTGGGGTGGAGTGCTAAGGAAGGGGGAGTGTGGGATCTCATAGGGGGTTTGAGGGGAGGGAGGGTAAAGGAAGGGGCCAGGGGCAAAGGTCAAAATAAAAAATGGTGACACCCGGGGATGGGGCATAGGTGGTTGTGAGAACAGGGTGGACACACGCAGTTTTGTATTTTCCTCTCGTGTTTCCAGCTACCTGAGTGCACATTCTGGGGCCGGGGTGGGTATAAAAAGATCAGCCACACACTCCACTGCAATGAGGTGGTGGTAACATAGGGATTCATGCAGAAATATATGACAACACTTTGGTATTTTAAGCACAAAACCATTATTGGAAAAATTTATTTTAACAAAAATCTTATTGTGATTTTGATTGAACAAGAAGATTTGAGAAATAAAAGAGCTTCTTTTTTAAAGTATTTTTTAACTTATTTAAGAAGGAACTACATTACTGTATAGCTACTACAATGCAGCAGCGCAAGAGCCTAGTTTTCGTATTTGTATTTATTAAATTTTGTATAGCGCTTTAATCCAAGGTCGCTTTACATGAGCAACAGAGAGTATATTATAAGCATTAAATAACAAAACATGAATCAGATAACCGATAACAATATAGAGAACATGTTCCGCGGTGCATCTCGCGCAGTCTTGGGAAGCATTCCGAGGCCCCAGATACCTTCTTGCTATTTCAGACATCACCGAAAATTAAAGAGCAAGTAAGATGTCAATAATACACATAGAAAGCACTCACGTTTATTACACCAACAGGGAGAGGTAAAGCATGGATCAATACTAAATGATGGTACCCCGAAACCTAGAGGGGCTCTTTTTTAAAAACATAATTTATTCAAATAAGTCAACAAATCCAGGGCTGCTTGGTAAGAAATCCACTGCCAGCAAACAGAGGAGGGAATAACCAGGTAACTAGAAATGACCAGCTCTAATAACAAGGGGTTCAGCAAATGAATAAGCAAGTGCGTGTCAAGCGAGACCAGGCATCAAGGCATGTGGAATGTGTTTCCGATAGCACCCCTTCACCCATCAACCTCCCCTCTTCACAAAGGAAAAGGCGGGCTCAAAATCAGAACTGAGTAGAGCCGAGCAAGGTAAACACCTTGACAATAAGGAGGGGCAGAACAGAAGTGGAGAGATGCCTGTGGGAGAGCGCTTTACCAACAGAGACTGTGGAGATACCATTGGTATATTGACAAAAAACGTTACTCTTTTTTACACAAAGCAGATGAAAAATGTCCTTTCATGTCACCAGGATTGGTGTGAGTCTCAGTGTAAATACTAAAAATTAAAATGATTAAGGCAACCAAAAAAAAGTACTCAGAAAACACCTTCTCTAGAAAAGGAAAGGGTATAAGGACCAGAAAGAGGGCAGAGGCAGCGGCTTTGGCATGGGATGAGTTGTTGATGGTTCCATGTGTTAATATCCCCGCAAAAATATCGCCATACAAAAATGCTGCCATATTTTTGTGGCGATATTAAGGCATGGAACCTGCGGGGGACACCCCCGCAACCCTTGCATTATTTTTAAAGGAGCAGGGGACACCCCCGCAACTCCCGCTCCTAAAAACTCCAAAAATCCCCCCCTCCAAAAAATATTGCCTATGGCCGTTCCAGACGACCATATATACGGCGATATTTTTGGTGGGGATAATATGTAGTGATACCTTGATGATAAGGAACTGAGAACATTCTCGGGGTTGGCTACCAAGGCGGGCAGGATAAAGCGGGGTGTACACAGAGAATAGGTCGCCTGCCTTCACTGGAGTTTACAAAGGTAGAATTACAAATCAATGGTTATTTAGGAGCTAGATAGTACTCACGCTGTTTGCTTATAAATAAACAGTGCTGTAACCAATATGTAACTTGCCCTTTCGACCTCAGCTGAAATTCATGTATTAACCCCTTTCCATGTGATACTTCGAGGAACACGTACATGTGATTTCAACTCAGTCAAATGCCCACTTTAGAATGTCTGGGGCCAGGACTGGGGCTTTAAAAAGGAGAGAGAGCCTGTAGGTCGTGCAGTGCAGCTGACGCATATGAAACAATATAATGACGCACTTTGTGATTGGCACTTTGTAATTGATTGTCCCCGAATCATGAATCCAAGGTTGATATGCTTTGAAAGATTTAGTGGTTTTAAATATAGTCATGCAGGAGAACGACCGTGGATTAGTTTGATGGAAATAAACTATATCTCTTTGATACTTGCACTGACAGGTTTTTTTAAAAACTGTATTCACTTTTGAAAATGCGCATTTGCTATCTTTTTGTCCATGTGTGCAGTTTGTGGTCTCAATAGTTCGTTATTCTGTGATTAATGTTATACATTTTTTTTTAATGTTGTGATTTGCTACTATGTGATCATTCTGAATGTATGTATTATTATGTGTTTGTATAAGGTTTTACTTGAAAGCATATCACAATAAAAAATAAAAAATGTAGTTTAAAAACACGGGCCTCCAACAAGAGCCCTGTACCGTACTGCAAGGCATTGGGTATTAATATCGACTTTTGGGCTCCTGATTTTCTAAAGTGGATGAATTTGGAGTTGGAAACAGGATTGAAACTGCAAAATTCAAAATGTTTATCACTGTACCGTTTTATGGATTATGCTTCACCAACTTCATATAGACCAATACAATTACGTGATTCATCTGCTAAACTACATGTGACATTGATGTACAATGGAATGCTAAAATAGGGAACTAACAGTAATATTCGAGCTGTACCCCAATATGGCTTTGGAGGGGGATAAGCACCACAATTCACGCCTTAAATCTTTACTTGATCTCTAGCACATACATACAGGGGAAGAGATCGATATTCCATCCAGAATGTATACACCTCTTTGTATGTGTGTGTGTGTGTGTGTATCAGGGATAATTGTGCAAGATATTGGAACACATGGGACCGTATATAATACTATCATCAGTGGTGGAAATGGAAAATAATTGGTGGGGAGTTCCATAAGGGCCGGGGTGGGGGCGGGGTTTGGGAGGGGCAGTGCCCGAGGAGGCAGGGTTTAGGTTTAGGGGGGCGGGGCTGGCAGTTGACCTCTGATCCAAGGAAATGTCCAAAATAATAGTTTGAACCAGCGCAATTTCTTTCATGCTGCTTCTTTTCCAAACTATATATCAATTCCAAGTTAAACCACTTCCATGCCACTGGTGATGAGTTACATCACTATGCAGATAATAGTTTTGACCAGTGTTGCTGAGTAAATATTCTTTAAAATGCACAATTTGCATCCCATTTTTTTTTAACCTCCCCCTTGGGTACTATTCAAACAGGGTCAGAAAAGTAATGAATTGCCATTTACAACTATGGGCCACTTTTTTATTGGTGACTGAGACAATTTTATGGCCCAGTCCGAGCCTGCTCAGTACATGTATACACAGGATGATCGACACATGTACACGGGAACAAACGGTACCAGCCATCTGTGCACATAAACTACCAACAGCATTGTTAGTCTGCACTGTGATCTGAGCTCATGCAGAAGAGAAGTTTAAGCAGACTGTCAAAGAATCATTAAGAAGAGCAATTACTCTACCTAATGGTGAAAGAGCAGATAATCTGTGGGGAAATCTTGGTTTAAACGGAGGGACTGTCCTGCAACCTCATTCTTAAAACCTGCTGATTTCTCTTTTACTTGAACCATAAACGCCTGCAGCTCCCCTCTGGAAGCATTTGGGTGTTTGCATAGTGTGGGATAGTTTCAATGTTAATAGGGGTATGTATTTATTCAGATACCTTTATATTTATTTATTCATGCAAAGTTTGTCGGATACAAGCATCCGACAAACATTGCATAAATAAATAAATAATCTGGGTCCATGTATCCGACAAACATTGCATAAATAAATAAATAAACCGGGTCGTGGCTGAGGACTGTAACTTCTTCCGGTGACCCCTTGCACGGGGTCACCGGAGGAAGTTACAGTTTGTTTTCCTGCAGCTCTCACCTGTATCAAAGTGAGTCAGAGAGTGTTAAGTCTTATGTCAAAGGTGACACAATGACACTTACAGACAGGCAAAGCTGCCTATAATTCACGCCAACTACCCACTCCCCACTGCACGTCCTCTCCCATCAGAATGCAGGCACGAAAGCATTCAGTGACTAATAGCCCATCATTTGCAGTTTTGAGCTCTACATTCGGATTGGAGAGGCTGGGCATGGCGGCACTGTGCTGCTCCCTCCCCCTACTTGCTTTCTTTTTTTTCCCCAGCACAGAGCATGGTTTTGGGGCGCTGACTCTGGCCGGATTCCGAGATCCGGCTCCACATCTGGTGCCAGATCTCGGATCCGGTGAGAGCCAGCCCAATCACCAGCGCTATCATTAGTCTACATTGCGAAAAGTGGCATCTGTAAGGTTGTGTCCGGGAGGGGAATGTACAGAATTGTCTACATTTACAAAAGGACTGAAATAAAGTTGTGTTTCTAGCACCCATCTTGTTTAACTTTTGTGTTAACTCACTGGGGAATGCTATGTTAGCAACCACTTCGGATACGCCAAACATAGTTATGCATCACATTTCACTCTTGTCTTATGCTAATGATCCAGTACTTAGACCCATAGTGCTCCTTTATGGATGAAAAGGTCTGTGAATAAGGCCAAGACACTTGCTATGGCAGGGGTCTGCAACTGCGGCTCTCCAGATAATTTTGACTACAACTCCCATGATCCCTCATCAATGGATATCATGGCTAGGGCTGATGGGAGTTTTAGTCCAATTCATCTGGCGAGCCAACGGTTGCAGACCGCCTGCGTTATGGTAACAGGGCATGAAAGACGTGCATATTCCTTCGATTCGAAGGGTTGTAACATGCTAGGAGTTATAGAGTTTCATTTGCTAAGAATAAGGGTGCATTTTTTCCAATAACATGAAACGGTTTGCACCATCGATAAACAAAATAGCATTCTTGAAGCCTGCTAATAGAAAGGTTTTCACATTTGCAGAAGAGTTTGGGGGAGATTCATGTTCATCCATGTCAGATATATATCCACCTGTATCAATGACGTAGCTTTCATGCGCCCTATAGCCACATTTAGCTCAGGCTTTTGACGTGGTGTAGCGAGGGTTCCTCGAAGTGGCAGAGCTGTACAGTGGATACCTGGGCCTTGGTCTAAAGGAGATCTATTTATTTCATTGGGAAGTTTCCTTCGCAACCCAAGGCGCCATTCTGTTACAGGCTGTTGATTGCTTTCGCCTACAGGGTTAGGACACACAATACAACCCGAAGACCGCTTCTACTGCACCAGAACACAAAGTGATAGGAGCCCAAACACATCTCTGAGTTTGAAAATTATAATAGTTTGAAGACATGCAACAAAAGAAAGTCTGTGATAAGGGCACCTGCTACAGTCATTGTTTGACCAGGGCATGCGGCCTAGTGATGTGCCTGATGTGACAAAAGACTTGAAGTGCTAGGGGAAAAAGTAAAGCTTTCTTGCATCTCTAAGAAGCAGGCATTATGGAAATAATCTGAGCAGTTTAAAAAGAAAAGTGGGTTACTTTGTGATTCCATTTCTTGCCTTAGAGATTAGCGTGCTAGTCGGGTGTCTATGGGCTTTGAGGCCACAGCCACTCGTGGCAGCGTGAATCACGCAATTGACGTAAAACGTGCCACGCACAAAGAAGTCGACTGCACTGCATCACGTTCAGTACCAGAAGCTTCAGAACATTTTGAATGATACATGTTATTGTTGACCAACGACATGGTAGTTATTTTATTGAGTGCGTGAAGATGAAAGTCTGCCCTGATTCTGAAAGCAGAGTCTTTCTGCTGAGCCGCCCAGTGCTCTCCTAGCAGAGTGCCCCACCCGTGGAAGAGCTGCTAGTGTGCATGTGTCGCTCTGGGGCAAATGTGTACATTGTAGAGTGAAATTCTAACATCCTGCAGCAGGAGAAGGGAAATACTGACCAATATGATGTCCATTTAATTATGCGTCCAGGCTCCATGAAGCATATAAATAAGTGAAATATTTGTATCCACTGGAAACCTACCTACAAAATAACAGCAGCGGGTGGCATTCTGGGCGTTTATTTCCCATCTCTACTTTGTCATCCTCCCTCTGCGATTGCCTGACCCCTTCAGGTGTGTTCATGTGTCAGCACATGGGGAGCAGAATTCCTCAACACAACCAGCTGCCCCCACCCAACTCATCCCCTACCCTGCCTTTGTGATATGACAGAGTGGGCCTTTGGGTGAACAGGGCAGGCATTGCTCTTAGGCCACAGCCTGGCCATGCCCCTGGTTATTGGGCTACCCTAGCGCAGCCTGGATATATACACTGCATGTGGTATGACAAGATGGGACTTTGGGTAAACAGGTTGGCAAATGTTTCTCGGGGCAGAGCCTAAAGCCTGGATGCAGGATGACGGGCAGCAAACGCCAAAATGGCGGGTCCGTGAAAACCTCTGTCACGGTAGCCATTGTTGTGACAGGACCTGTGGTCACACAGTCCAATCTGATCAGTGCTGGGGGTACCCAGCAGACACCAGGAGTGCCGTGGTCACACAGCAGGGACCATTGCTAGGATCACCCTGATAACCGTAGTCACAAGGCAAGACATCAGCTGCAGGGAGCTCCCGGACTAGCAACTGTGCTGTTGTCACAGAGCGGGAGAGTGGCCTTGGAGCTCCCAGGTCAGCAGGGTGGCAGGACCATGGTCACACGGAGTCAGCCTGCAGGCCCAATCAAATGAGACACAGAGACAGAAGAGCCATGACAGGAAATCTGCCGCTGTTCTGAGGCACGTGATAGCTGAGGCTCCTTTTATTAGCAGTCAGTCATGAAGTTGTCATGACATATCCTTAAAGGGGCAACACCACAACTAGTTATTGGGTTTCCCCTAGTGCCCTACATGTGTTTTCCAAAGGCAGAAGCAGCGCTGATCCTTTTCTGGTCCTTTTTTCAATTCTGGGTTGTAAACCGCTTCTGTCGCAAATGAATTCATTTATGATGTGCTGAGATGTGACAGGGCCCATGCCTGGTTTAGGGAAGTAGGCAGGGCCCATGCCTGGTTTAGGGAAGTAGGCAGGGCTTGGTTGAGGGAAGTAGAAGATGAATTGGCCAGTGGGTTGCGCTTCCATAAATGATTCCACAGAAAGCTGCCAAACATGTCAGGGTTGGGCTCTGTAGCAAATACACCAGGGGTCTGCAACCTTTGGCTTTCCAGATGTGTTGGACGGTGTCCGGTCAAAGATTCGACACCAAAAGGATCGAATGACCAAAGGGCCGAGGTAATAGGACCGAAAACCAAAGGGTCGAATTTTTTAAAAAAAATATATATTATTTTTTGGTTTTCGAATAGTTAAAAAAATGTGGTTAGGGGTTTCGGGGCAGGACCCACCCCTCAACAAAAACAAAAAAAATAATAATAATTCGACCCTTTGGTCATTCGATCCTTTGCATTCGAACATTTGACCTAGAACCGTACAACTCCCATCAGACCTAGCCAGCATGGTCAATGCGAAAGGATCAACAGAGTTGTAGTTCAATACATCTGGAGAGCCACATGTTGCAGATCCCTTGAATACACATTTGCCCCAGAATTGAGAGACTATGCTAACCCCATCCTTAGGCCATTTAATACATATTTTGGCCCGGGCAAGAGCGAGGCTGAATATTTAGTGTAGACTAGTTAATTAACACAAAGTCATTTAATAAGTAGTTGTCTTTGAAGGTGATGCTTTAGGCCCCACAACAGTCACAAGGGCTGGACAATCTAGTTATGATTATTTTATATCCTTTTTATGCTAGACCATTGAGACAATGCTGTATTTTGTTGATATTTTGCCGAGCATATACAACTACGCATAAACCCCTGTTAATTCCAACACTGAAATCAAGAGGTTTTACACATCAAAGCATTAGAAATGAGTCCCAAAATCACTCATTCCGGTGGATTACAACTTCCGTAAAGGAATGTATATGAAATGCACACTTTTAAACTCTATACAGAATTAAGAGTACACTGTCAATTGTAGTGGGCTTTGCACACATTTGATAATCTGCCGTGGTGATTAGTTGCAACTTTGATATTCTCCACTGTAATATTTGGCTGCTCTGGGCTATTCTGCCATTTTGATATCTTGCCACTGACATTTTGCCATTTTGATAATTTGTATAACCTGCCACTGTGATACTTAACCATTTTGATATTGTGCCACTGCAATATTTTGCTATTTTGATTACTTTGTACTGGAGGGCGGAGCAACCTCTGAACGGGCCCATGAGATTCAGAGATCACCCTCCGGCACCTTAAAATGAGATAGCTGCACCTTAAGGAGGATGGGGTGCAGGATTCTCTTACTCCAACACCAATCAATGAGGACAAGTCAATGGTTTGGCAAAGGGAAGTCTGTTTAATGACAAGTACAAAAAACGGGGAAACAAATGGAAATCAACAGTGATGCAATCGCCTGTCTCGCTTCAACTTCCAAATTCTTCATGCAAACAATAATTTTTATAGCAAATTCTCGTCATCATTGACGTGTAGAACTCATAGGTTTGACATGCAGTTCTATTGGTCGGGAAAGGTAACTTAAGTATAGGTGCTATATCTGTATATGGTAACAGAGCGTGAGGATTGGATAACTCTTATCGGGTGGGCGTCTACGCCCATCCCTCTACATCACTCGTGATAGAAGTCACTACAAGTATGACGTCTCATTGGTTTTACTAGCTATAGGACCCTAGATTATTTGGTCCATTGTGATTGGGTGGGTTACACTCTTAGGCATAAATCTCCACTTTAATTAGCAGCATGCAGAACGGCCACCCAGATGCGTAGTGCCCCAAGATTCACCCTGCCTCCCTTCCATCAATCAGCGCTTTAGAGCTATGTGTCAATTAGTTGGCTGAGGTTGGCCTCAAAACTGTAGCTTCTTATCAGGAAAAGTTATGGCCCCCTCTGGTTTGGGTGACATCAGACGTTGGTACCTCTTTGCACTTGGCTGATCACGTGTCCGTTCACTGTGAATCTGCTTCATTCTCCCTCAATTAGTGTATTTGATTATTTTGTTCAGCCTCGCCACCTGCCGGGCTTCCTTATCTCGACCTCCACGGAGCAGGCTTCTATGCTGTTAAGTTTCGTTTCTTCGGAGTTGCTGCTCCCCTCCCTTCCTGGAGTTGACCTCGAATTCCTAGGCATGAGCCGCTTCTTGCTAAGTTTCGATTCTGCTCTTTGTCTGGCTTTGAGCTAGTATCTGAACCCTGGCCTGTTTATCCTTCACCGTCCAGTGCTTAATTCTGCGGTTATAAAATGGAGTCACACTTGTATAATGTGCTTCTTGAGGTAGATATATAGTTGCCGCTTGACGCTCTATCCTTCTACTAAGCATTGCAAGCAGTATCGTTTCCTTAGCTTCTTGTGTTCCAAGCCTATTTACAGACATTTGGCCAATTGCATTATTCAATCCTGGTTACGTCTCCTTTTGATTTCAATGTCGTCTCTTCTTCAATGTTCATTACGTCATTATTCGTAACATATCATCTTTGTGAGACTTCTTTTGATCTGCGTTTTGTTCAACTGTGCGTCTGTCCGGGCCCTTGTGTTGTTCACCATTTGCCTTCGAATAAGGCCCTTTGGGTCTCTTCAGGGACAGTTTGTAAGTAGTCTTCATTTTGTGTCAACTGCTGGTATGGTTGTCTCAATGTATACCGTGCAGCCCATGGTTGTCTGGTTATTGGCGCTTCAATAGGTATACAAGTCCTTCTGATGGGCACTGGACAGAACCCTACTGTGGCTCTCTGTCGGTTTATTTGCTCCTTATACGTCACATATCTTGGCGAGTATGCTTCTGACATCTCGAAATGGGTGGCTGGAGTGCAAGCCATATATGGGACCTCCTCTACACACACCCCTCTGGTCGGTTTATCCACCACTTCTTCTTCCTCCTTTGGGTTACCCTTACTTGAATCTTCTGCATCCAATTCTTCGTCTTTTGGGGTTGTACATGATGGTGTAAACGTGTGTTTCTTTGGAGTCCATATTATTATCACTCCTTTCAGGTTTCCTGCTTTTTTTACATGTTCGTCTTTGTTCCAGGTCATAAGCTGACACTGACCATTTGGGCTACAATAGATCAATTTTCCTTCATAAAGTCTATGTCTTCTGGGATACACACATGTTGTTCCTTCTTGGGCAAATTCGCTGGCCTTCACAAAGTCTCTTATTTCTTAATCTGTTAGGTCTCTCGGCTTCCATCCTGGTTTGACGTCAATCATGATCTTCATCCCAATGGCTTTCTTCGCACTTTTCTGGCATTGTGTGAGGATTATCTTGATAACACAAAATCTAGTAGTATCATGAATAGCAGGGCTCCCAGAAACTTGAATAGGTCTGCCATCCATTGTGGGACCCATGAGACTAGTGTTCCAAACCAGCTGTCATCATCAACTTCATCAGTTTAATTGGCCATCTGGTTCTGTAGGTTTGTCAGCATACTTATGGCTTCTGTTAAGGTTCCATTTTCTTCGTCATGCAAAGGTATAAATGTGCAACACGATTCTCCGATTTTTGTGCAAACACCTCATCCATCGCCGTGATCATGTCAAGTACATATGTGTTCTGGAGGGTCATCAGTCGGATTGCTCTTAGTTCTTCCTTAATAGCATTGAATCCTTTTATGGTAGTGTTGATGGTCTGCAATAACTCCCATCTGGTTATCTGCAACCATTTAGTATTTACTTCAACTTGGATCCATGGTATGAGGATCGTTGTGAATACTGATGAGGTGAGGCTGAAGAGCCTGTGTTCATACGGGATTGCATGGAATGCCTCTTCCGATTTGGCCGAAAAGTAGTTTTCTCTCTTCATTCGGGATACCAGTTCTGCGGATCTCCTTTTCCTCAGGTGGGCATCTGCTTTTGGAAAGCTGTCAATGTTCAGGTCACTCTTCGGGATCACTAGTGCAGGAACGTGGACGTTCACTATTGTGCATATGCCTCCCCAATTTCTCGGCAGCCTTATGTATGCTTTGGATCCACACGCCCAGTAATGATCCATAATTACTGCAGTTCCGTGAGTCATTCCTGGAGCTTCGTAGATGTGTCCGCAGTTCTGATTCTCTCCCATCTTCCTCGTGCCATTGTTCCTGAAGCACAATTTTGGGCTTTCCAGTGGCACTATCTGCAATGGTCCCACTCTATCTTCGACCCAGGTTAGTAACTTTTTCCAACTTTGGCCATAGAGATTTGCACAGTTTTTGTGAGTTTTCTACTGCTTCTTTGCAGTTTCCAAGGACCATTCACGCTCGGCATATCAATACTCCTTCTTCCCATCCGTTTGGTGAAAGCACTGTTCCCCAAATCTGCATTTGGCCTCTATTCTTCCAAATTTGGGCTTCTTCTGGAGTTTTTCTTTGGACGTTCAGTCTCGGGTTAATTTCCCATCTTGTTCCTGCTCCTTTCACTTCTGGCTTTTCATACCTGATCACGTGAATCCTGGTATGAGCTCTGTTACTTGTCTTAATGTCCTGGACATAATCATCTTTATCGGGATATGCTGTTTCAGTTGCCCATATCAGTGAGGCATCTTTTCCCATAAACTGTCCTCTGGTGTTGCACATTGCTACGTGTGACAAACAGTGTGCTGTCGGGACATCAATTTCTACAGCCACAAAGATCTTGGATTTTCCCATGCTGTATGGTAGAAGTGCACACACAAAGCATTCTCCTTCTGAATTTCGTCTTCCAACTTCTTTCATGTGCTGGTACCAAATGTTCCCCAGATGTGCTGTGCTGTCCAGGTAATCGTTCAATTCATTGTTGTCTTCATTTGGGCTTCTCTTGATTCTTAGTGTTTTCCTGTAGTTCGCTATAACTACATCTCTAAACGCGTCTGTGTGACTTTTCCTTCCTGGGGGATTCTCAGGCATTCTGGTCGATGCAGCATGTTTCCTTCTCTGCATCGATGTGGTAGGTGGAGGTTTTGCAATTCCCTCCTTCTCTTCTTTCATCCTTTTCCTGCCCTCTACAAGTGTCTTTATTAGCCACGAGCCTGTCACCTGCCCCGTGTATGGCAGCATCATGGGCCTGGTACTTGTTCCTTGTGTTGGAACTTGTGTGATTGTCAGTATAGTCTCTGCGGGTTTGGTTTCCAGTTCCTCATGTAGCTTCTTAGCTTTAGCTATGAACAGGAATAAATGATCTATCAGCATTTGTGTCCTTGCAGTGAATTCTCCTACAGCTGCGTCTGTCTTTTTAAGGGCTCTTGTTACGTCTTCTTAAGGTTGCCGTTCCTCTTGATTCTTCTCGGTTTCTCTCATTGTTTTCTGAGGCTGATTGTTCAGCAGGTAGTCTTGTGCTCTCTGCTGCCTTTGCTTGAGGTTCCGTAGCCATTGACACTTGCCCTAGTTCATGTGCATTTAGTGTGTGGGTGCTTGTAGTGGTCAGTGCTATGTTTTCATTCCATACTGACCCTGTCTCCAGCTCTTCTCTTCATTCGTTAACTCAAATGTGTGTGTGTCACTGCTGATTACATTCAATTTCAGATCATTTACCTTACCATTTTTTCGGGACTGGAATAACTATACAGGGTCTAGGCGCTTGTGTGGGACTCGTGCGTACATTATCATGTGTACTGCAATTGGACCGCTTCGTGCACCAATAAAGAATGCAGTGCTGATTGTTAATGACAAAAAGACAATGATAATCACCATGCATATACATATGATTGTGCGGTAAAACAGGTGGCAGCATTTCCTTCCAGGGTAGCGGGAGCGCCCCTCTTCTGGTGGGATGACCAGGTTACTGTTCTGGGCCCCCATTTTGATTATAGGAAAATGTTAATGTTCTACTCTTTTCATTCACTCCATTGTTGGTTCTTGAAAGTTAGTGTCTTAAAGTGTCTGGTGCTTCATAAGTATCCCCCCTCTTGTGGGTGCTGATTGTCTCTGGATATGGGATACAGTTCCCCTGCTAGACTATGGAAAAAGATCAGACTAACACCTTTGGCGAGTCACATTCATTGTGCATATTCAAAATAGGTGAGATCCCAGTCCACCCCCCACGAATCTGCTTCACTCCTGAGGACATGCTGGAATCTGTTCAATGCAAAAAATAGAAAACTAGAAATCACTCAAAATTAAAGTAAAAAAAAAGAAGAAAAAATAAAACTGGGAAGTTCTCGTCTCTGCTTCCACGATCTGTCCCACGGCGGAAAGATGAAGTGCTTTCACACTGTCTCCTGGATCTGTCCCTCGTCGGACGGTTTCACTGGAATCTCCTCATGTAGTCTCTCTGAAAGTTGGGCAGCTCCACTTGCAGCATGATACCGTGGAGGAGTGTTCCCATCTGTGCGACGTTAGCTGGATCTCTGATGAAGGTAATGAAATCAACCTCGGCAGCTCTCCCCACCATTTCCGGAAAGTCAGTTACTAGGCAAAACAGGACGTTGTGTGCCAGCCGGCTATCCTCGGGTGACAGGGACATTTGTCCTGCTTGATGGGTTCTGGATCACTGGCCCTTCCCTTGACGTGAACAGTCCCTGCACTTTCCTGCAGCGTGGATTGCTACTAGGTAGTTCAGTTTGACCCACAGCTGGTTCAAATGTTCAGTATTCGTTGGATCTCTGATAAATGTAAGTGTGTCAGTGGTTCTTCCGACAATAGCTGGGCACTCTTCTATGATGCGGAAGAAGAGTGTATTGACGAGTTCATCTATAATTGCCTATGGTGGAAGCATTTGTGTCCTTATCACTGTATTCAGGCAACTGAATGTAGGCTTCTGCAATGACAGTTAACAGTTGCCAGATTACTTTCTTGTTGACAGGATCTTGAATAAAGTCTGAGATACTGGTGACTCTTCCTACAAGCAACGGATATGTCTCTAGCACTAATTGAAAACAGGACAACACACCCCTTGTGATATTTCTGCTTGGTGACACCATTGATACTGCGAGGTGATGTCCTGCTCTTTGAGGAGTTGGGATGCTGTGTTTAGCTTTTAGGCGAAAGTCTTTAATCACAATATATTTGGGTCTTGTTTTCTTCAACGCTTCAGTATGATTGCTTTACAAGCCTGAGTCATCAAACGTGTTGTGGCTTAGATGCGCAATTGTCTTCATCACCCTACAACTGAGATGTATAGAGTGTCCGTTATATCCTTATCCCCTTTTTGCTTAGAGGAACTGTCCAGTTTAAACCACAACTTGCAAACAGGTTCTTTGTCTTGGCTTTTCTGCTCATGCATCCTTCTGCCTCGTCAATGATCTCGTCTGCACGTGCTGAGGTTCTTCCCTGTTGTCTGGAGTTTCTTCGCGGTGGGGTGCATCTTGGGGGCTTTCTCCGATATAGGGCTTAATGTCATTCAGAAAAATCCATGCTCTCCTGCCCTGCAGTTTAACAGCTGAGGGAGTGCAGTCCTCTACGATAAAAGGGCTGTTGAATCTTGGCTCGTCCTACCTTTTCCTCTTATGGTTTTTTACCAACACAGCATCTCCAGGGAAGATGAGAGGTACATGTAGACTTTGAGCTGCGTCTGCCTCAATGCCCCCTGCTGTGTCTTGTGCTGTGCTGCACCCTTTTCGTCATCGCTGTAGTTGGTCTGAAATGACAGTAAGGCTGGATGTCATACAGTGCAAGTATTGTGACAATTCGGTTCCCAGGACCTCTTTGGTTGGCTGGGCATCACATCTAGCTCTATCTCTTGGGGTGAGAGGGGTATTCATTCTCTTTCTCGTTACTCTCTCGTGCGGCGTAAGATGATGGTCGGAGAGCCTGGTTGGTTCTGAAGAGCATACAAGGCCAGTGGAAGGCAGTGCAACCATCCCCTCTTTAGAGTAAGCTTCAACTTGGCTATCCTTTCTTTTAACAAGCCGTTGAGCCTCTCACAAATAGCATTACCTTCCGGAGGTTACGCCGACGAGAACTTGTGCTTTATACCAAGCAGCAAGCTGATCTGTTCAAAGACTGAGTTAACAAAATGAGCCCTGTTGTCTGATCTCATCACCTCGCACACCCCCCATCTAGGCAACACTTCCCTCACCAGGAATTTGGCTGCACAGGTTGAGTCTGGGTGTGTACAGGGACCTGCTTCTATCCATCTAGAGAATGGACACACCACTACAATTAAGTACCTGTACCCGTTACACAATTGGACCATGTCGACGTAGTCGATATGTAAGTGCTGAAAAGGGCTATTTGGTCGGGGGAGGACTCCTCTCACTACTTTTAATGTGTGCCCAGCGGTGAATTTGCTGGCAGATTATGCAGTTCACCATAAAGAATGCAACATGCTCTGCTAAATTCGGTATGAACCAGTCTTCCGCGAGCATTGCAGCTAGATTCTCTTTTGACATATGTAATGGGTAGTGTAATTGCTCCAATGCTATTTTCAGTAGGGCTACAGGCATGACTCGTTTACCAATGCTGTTTTGCCACCACAATCCGTCAGAGGGGTTTAAAGAACACCCTCGACGTTTCCAAAGGTTCTTTTCATCTTGCAGTGCCTCCCCTTGAAGCTCCATCAATTGTGTCTGCCCCATGTTTCTATAGGCTTCGGTGTGGTTCGTGCTACCATCATTCGTTCATGGGTGCATGCCACTTCTACTTCCATGATCGTCTCACTTTTGGAGGCCATACGCTTGGCTTCCGTATCTGCTGCGTGATTTCCGCGTGACACAAAATCTGTCCTGTGAGTATGGGCGGCTCATTTCACGACCGCTATGCCCACTGGGAGCTGTAGTGCCTTAATCAGCAAGTCCAATAAGGCTGCGTGCTGCACTGGCGTGCTGTCCGCTCGGAGGTAGCCCCTCCTTTTCCAGCACGCTAGGCCTGCGTGCACTGTGGATGTCACATAGGCGGAGTCACTGTACACTGTTATTTCCTGGTCTGCATGATTTTCTATGGCGAATATCAATGCCAATAACTCTGCAGCCTGTGCTGAAAAATGAGATGGTATTCGTGCACTGACGAGTACTCGAAATTCTCTGTTTGCTATGTGTTTCATCACGGCAACACCTGAATATCTTTGTCAGCCTTCTTGGTCAATTCTTGAAGAGCCGTCAATGAAAACGATCTCTCCTCCTGCTAGGGTGTTTTCTTTTACCCTTGGGATTTCATCATAGAATTCCTCATAGTTTGCACAGTCATGTTTCGGTTCTCCTTCAGTGACTGGCTCGGCTATGAATGTAACTGGACTTACTGTTTTACATCAAACAATTTTGATCGATGGGTTAGATAAAATCACCTCATAGGCAGAAGCTCTTTGAGCTGTCAACGTACCCTTCGGTTTCTCTAAGATGGCAAATAATGAGTGTTCGACGTATAACGTCATGGCGCATCCCATTACAATGGTTGTCGCTTTCTCTATGGCGAATGCTGCGGCAGCTAAGCTTTGTTCGCATGGGAATTGGCCTCTCATTACTGGGTCCGGATTCCCACTGTAATAAGCCAGGGGCTTGTACCCCAACAAGGTTTTTTGGTCGAGCACTGCCGTCATAACGCTGCCATTCATGTGCGAGAACAGGTAGAATTCTTCTGTATAATTAGGAATCCCAAGGACTTGAGCGTAAACAAATCACTCTCTTGAGTTCTGTAAACCCTTTTTCCATTGTCTCAGTCCATTCAATATTTTCCTTTGTCGCCTGGGCCTTCTTTAGGGCCTGCAGCAAGGGCTTGGTATACGAGCTGTAATCGAAGACCCATGCTCTAACATAATTGCACAGACCTAAAAAGCTCTGCATTTGCTTTACCATGAGTGGCTTTGCCGTGTTCATGATAGCTTCAGCTCTTTCTGGGGTTACCTTTTTCCTCACATGCAAAATCAACTGGCCTATGTACAGCACCTCCTGTTGATAATATTGCAGCTTTTCCTTGTCAACTTTATAACCCTTCTCAGCCAGTATAGTCAGTAGCTGCACTGAATGGCGCGTGCATTGTTCTTCTGTCATGCTGCAGATCAGAATGTCATCCACATACTGCAAGACAACGCTTTCTACTGCAATATTGCTCAGGTCCATCTGGAGGACTCTGTTAAAGATGGACAGGGACTCACAGTACCCCTGTGGCAACCTTGTGCTTTTCAGACGCATTTGTCTGAATGTGAACGATATCCAATCTTGTGAATCACGGTGCAACAGGATTGAGAAAAAAGCATTTTTTAAGTCAATCACTGTGAAATATTTTGCCTCGACGGGTATATTTCATAAAATCGTGAAAGGATTTGGGACTAGAGGGAACACGGCTTCAATAATATTGTTTAACTCTCTTAAATCTTGAATTAAACACCAAGACCCTCCTTTTGATTTCTTGACAGGATAAATCACTGTGTTACAGGGTGACACTGACGTCACAAGGATGCCCTGTTCCATCATGGCGGAAATAGTCTTTGCGATCCCTTCACCCGCCTCTCTGGACATGGGATATTGTCGCGCTTTTGGGAAAATTGCTCCTGGCTTCAGTTTAATTTTCACTTCTCCCACCCCCTTCAGGAGGCCTACGTCATAAGGCCCTGTGGTCCATACTGAGACAGGCACCTGGGCCATGACGTCATCAAAGTATTCTGAACGTATCAGTGCCAACATCATTCGCTGGGGCACTTCTCTTTTGATCATTTTCACCCAAAATATGAGACTCAGTTCTACCCTTGTCTTTTCTGAGTCAGGCTGTTCTTCAAACAGATCGTCATCGGTGACGTCAGTCAGTCAATACCCTTCTTCAATGGCGATAATTGCACCCCATTGTCTGCCTTCATCATCGTAGCCTTCAACTAATGCTATCCTACTTTGCACTGTTGCAGCATATATCATCAAGGGAAATATTTGTCCCTTCTCTTTATGCATTGGTATTCTCGGCCTGAATATAAATTTGTCTGGGGTTCTCCTGACCTTGTCTGCGAGGCCTGATAATCCTGCCATAAGTACACATATGCCATATGCGAAAACCTCAGGTTCCAGTGGTATAGCTCTCATGGCTTTGTGTCCTGAATAGGCTTTGATCATATCGCACACGTTCAAATAATGCATTCCCGGGGTAGAGCATACTATGCCCTCCTCTGTAAAGGAGATGGTCATATTCAATGTTGTCATTAGATCTCGACCCAGAATGTTTACTGGGGTCTGACGCGAACACAACAAAGGTACATTCATTTCACATTCCCCTATGGAGACTGGGAGTGCGTCTGTAAAGTGAACTTGACTGTGAGCTCCTGTAAAACTCTGAGTATCTATAGCCTCGCCGGACAAGGAAAATTTTCCTTCTCGTATGCACAAGTATTTTGCCCCTGTGTCAACTAAGAAGGAATATTCTTTTCCCCCTATGGCAACATTCACCCTAGGTTCCCTATTAGGGTCTGGTGTTAGTGATAGGATAGAGCACATCAGGGTTCTCAGTGAGCTGTCCTAGTTCATATATAAGTTAGGTCCACTGTACACTTGTGGATTTTCTCCATTCCCGGGGTTGCCTCCCCTCGCGGAATTCGTACCCTGAGACATTTGCGGTGGTGCCTGTTGGAATTGCCCTTGTGGCAAGTTCCCCATGCTCGGGGGTTGAACCCCTTGTTGCGCACCCTGCTGCATGCCTGGTGGTTGCTGCTGTACTGTGTGTTTCTGTGCACCGCCCTGTTGTGGGATTGCAGGTGCATTCTCTGTGCCTGCTCCCAATCTTTGGCTATTTTGCCACGCGCCTTGGATTCTGCACATGCATGCCAGGTGCCCAGTCATTCCACACAGCCAACAAACCGGCAGTGGTCGGACTGTTTGTCCATATGATATATCTGGACTGCCCATCTGCACGTTTTGAAAGCCTCCTTGATTACTCTGGAACCCTCCCTGATTACTCTGCCATCCTTTTCCTCTCAATCCCCTTCCCCTTGGATATTGTCCTATGAAACCCTGGTTATTCTGCTGGGGGATAGTCACCTGTTGTGCGTTCTGTTCAGCTGGGCTAGTCAGCATGGCTCCTTCGAGAGCATACTTGGATCATTTCTTTTGCACCAGCTTCGCTTCCTCACCTTTACGAGTTGCCTCCTTTGTCCGATTCTTTTCTTGCAACAGTCTGCAATAATGTGCAATCGTCAACTGTATTTCGGCCCAAGGTTTAGCCTCAACTGCTACCAATTTCTTAAGCTGTTTTTGTACAGGCTCTGGTAACCCTTGGCATAAAATGTGGTAAAACACAGGTATGGATTTTGTCCAAGATTCATGCGTTTCGAGCACCCACGCGTCTTGGAAATTCTGGATATAAATTAACGGATCTTCTGACTCCTTCATTTTGCGAGTCATTATAGCTCCCATATCGGAAGTATCTGGGTAAAGCACTCATAGCGCTTTCCATACTGCTGCTCTGCAATTATTAAATGGTGCTCCGTCGTGGGCAGTGTTAATTATGGTAACACCAGGGTACCCAGCCCGTGCCCATACATCGTCTGCTCTCTTACCGAGTATGGCAATCAGGAGACTTTTAATGTCCCCTGTAGCTAACGTGACACCCTCTGTCATTTTTTCTAACTCGTGTATCCACTTCCCAGCTCCCGATGTCAACATTAGAAGCTTGTTTTTCAAGTTCTCTCGATCCATGTATGGCCACGGAATATATTGCGGTCTCGCTCCCCCTTTTTCTAGAAGCGGAAATTGGAACGCGCAGACTCCCTTCTCTTTCCCCATAGCTCTCCTGTCCACCGCTGGGGTAACATTACCGCATCGCCGTCTACCTGGCAATGTCCTCAACCTGTCCGCATAGGCGGGCGCCGGCACCCCCCTCTGACCATGGGGTGTTCCTTCGTGTCGGTCAGACTGTGGGGTAGACTCTGATGGCCTTGGTGCGGACTCGCTAACGTCTCACCATCGTACCCCTTTTTTCCCTTGGGAGCCGCTTTTCGCGCTGTCTCCCTTCTTCATTTGCCTCGCACTCCGTCTCCTCTCCGGAGTCGGACATTGATTATTCCCAATTCACGCAGCTCCTTGCGTCATCTTCGTTCTTACTGATTTCCAGCCTATCCAGGGACAGTCTCCTGCTCCCAATACTTCGGGTGACGTCCTCCGTGTCATACAGCTGAGTGCTTTCTAAACGTTCGTCTTCCCTTTCCCCTTGGGATACTCGTTCCAACCCCCTATATTTCGTCGATCGTCTGCCCGATGCTTCTGGTGTCGAAGTCATCCTCAATATTCGCCCCACTGGTGCCTGGTACTGAATCGTACTCAGGGAAAAATTCTTCAATGTCTTCCCATTCTACAACAGGATTGGGTTTTTTAACTTCCCGCTCCAGATAGTCGATATCGTGTGCCCTCTGTCTACGCTTACGTTCAGTATCATCATCAAATTCTTTCCGCTTCCTTGCCTCTTCTCTGCCCTTATCTTCTTCCCTTCTTCTTTCATTTCTTTCTGCCCTTCTAACTTCCTCATCTTCTCGTCTCTTTATTTTTCTTTCATGTTCTCTTTGCTCTTCTTCCAACCTTTGCAGGTTCTGCCTGTACTTGTCATAGGCTGCGCACTGCTTGCGACTGAGCGGCTTTCCTTGCTCTTCGCGATATAGCTGTTCTCGCCTCAGCCTATCTTTCCTCTTTATTCTTTTGTCCCTTACTTCCTTTTCCTTCTCTTTCTCCCTTCTCTGTGCCTCATCAGACCCCTCTCTCTGTCTCACATCATCACTTCCCTTACCATCGAGTTTCAACAATAGCTGTACTCCCATCCATTCGTCTTTTGCGAATGCTATCTCATCAGTTCTGTCTTCCCTTCCTTTCCCTTTCGTTCCCTCTCTCCCCTTATCGAGAGGTGCACTTGTCTGTGCCTGATCCTCCTTTTTATCATAGCGTCTCTCCTTGTCCCTCGGGACTGCGGAGGTAAGATTCTTATCCTGATCCTTCTCTTTATTTTCGTCACTACTGTACGTAGGTGACTCATATGCAGGGTTGTTGTACCCTGTAGCTGCTGTAGAGGAGGTCCCAGACATGGCCTGCACCCCTGCCCCTCATTTCGAGGTACCAGGAGAGTACTCACAAAGGTATGTGACGTATGAGGAGCAAATGAACCAACGAAGAGCTGCACTGGGGCTCTGCCCAGTGTACATCAGAAGATCCATACCTGTTGAAGCGCCCATAACCAGACAACCCTGGGCAGCACGGTACCTATCAGACAGCCGTACCAGCCGCTGATACGAAACAAAGAGTACATACTGACGGCCCACGAAGAGACCCAAAGAGCCTTAATGGAAGGCCAGTGGAAATGACACAAGGGCATGGACAGACTCGGGAATGAACGAAAACAGCCATCGAAGACAAGCACGCCAGTGCGAGTAGCTACAAAAATAAATGCAATGGACACAGAGAAGAGACGATGTTAAAACGTGAGGAAACGTTGCTACGAGACAAGATGGAAGCAACCGACCAGTTAAACGTGTGTAAATAGGCTTGGAATGCAAGAAGCTAAAGAAAACAATACTGCTTGCAATGCTTAGTAGAAGATTAGAGCAGCAAGCACCAACCATATTTCTACCTCAATAAGACACATTATACAAGTGCAAATCCATTTTGTAAAAGCAGAAATGTACCCAGGCTGCCAGAGGCCTGACAGGCCAGGTTTCGTAACCCAGCCAGAGGCAAGAGAAGGAGCGGAATCAAAACTCAACAAAGAGCGGCTCATGCCTAGGAAATCGAGGTCATCCAGAGAAGGGGAGGAGAGCGTCAGCTAACAAGACTCAGGCTTCAGAGCGTACCAGCCTGCCCCATGAAGGTCAAGATAAGGGGGGCCCATGCAGGTGGCGAGGCCGAAACAGAATTAAATACACTAAAAGCTGGAAACTGAAGCAGATTCATGGTGAACTAGCACGTGATCAGCCAGGCGCGAAGATGTCACCCAGAACCCGAGGATGCCATAACTTTTCCTGATAAGAGGCTACAGTTTCGAGGCCATACCCAGCCAACTAATTGACACATAGCCCAAGATACTGATTGATGGAAGGGAGGCAGAGTGAAACCTGGGACACCAGGCACCTGGGTGTCCATTCTGCATGCTGCTAATTAAAAGCGGAAATTTATGTCTAGGGGTCTAACCTGCCCAATCACAATGGACCAAGTTATCTGGGGTCCTATATATCGTAGAACCAATGAGACGTCATACTTGCAGTGACGTCTATCACGTGTGATGTAGAGGGAGGGGCGTAGACGCCCACCCGATAAGAATTATCCAATCCGCATGCTCTATTATCATATACAGATATAGCACCTATACTTAAGTTACCTTTCCTAACCAATTATATTGCATGACGAGTTTTGTAGAATTAGACGTCAATGATGATGAATATTGCCTATAAGAATTGCTGTTCAACTGAAGTTCGAGGAAGTTAGAGCGAGACAGGTGATCGCAACGATGCTGATTCCCATTTGTTTCCCTGTTTGATGTACTTGTCATTAAACAGACTTCCCTTTGCTAAACTACTGAGTCCTCATTATTGAGTCATGTTGGAGTTAGTGAATCCTGCACCCCCATCCCTCACATGGTGCAGCTATCCTGTCTTACAAGTACTAGAGGGTGAGCACTGACCTATGGGCCTGTCGGTGAATTTCCCGCCCTCCTGTACACTGCCTTGAGCTCTCTTAGTGGGTAGAGTCCTTCTGACTTACTTCCCTCGCTTTCTGTTTCAGGCAGGGCTGGTAGCGCGGTAGGCATCTCACCCCCCTCCGTGCATACATTTAATATCCAATCTGCAGGTGGCTCTTCCTCTTTCGCCTGTTCGAACATTTTCCAAAGTTCTAGAACAGCAAAGCGTTTCTCTAGTTTCTTGCCTGTATATGTGGCATGCAAATAAGTCGTCATATGTTGTAAGACGGCTTTAGATAAGGACCCATTCTGTGGCCACGGCATAAACATCTTGTGGGCGGTGCCCTTAACCCACTCTGAACTGTATTTCTTAAGCTTGGGTGCATGTTTAGGCAATTGTTTACACAAGTGAGCTAGCAGAGTAATATCCTCCATGCTCAATCTGTTTTAGCAATACTTTCATGCAATTTCACCACTCCCAACAGTATGAGCGAGCACCAAATGTCGCAAGCTCCAAACCACTCTTCTCCCGCAAAATTTTTATATCACCAATTCATTCAAGAACATCGATTCATGTGCGATTCCCTCTTAATTATAGAATCGCGAAAAACCCTTAATATATTTCAAACAACATGGAACCAAATTTTCTTACATGTGACACATCAACAGAACATGTATGACAAACGTTAAACAAACTAGACAGACACCAGCTGGACACAGATATCTCTGCCTTCTAATCAATACCCTGACATGGAGTTTAAACAAACTCCTTTTATGACGTCTTTAATCGTCATAGTAGCCTAGTCTTTCCCTATTATGTGGGACTATGACTTCACGTTTCTTCTGACTGCTATATTGAAGCGCAGGAACAAGGCGAATCCTTTACCTCAGGTGTCCTCCCCGGTATCCTCTCTCTTCTCAGGTGTCTGCTTTGGTATCCTCTGTTTTCTCTCGGGTGTCTATCCCGGTATTCTCTGTTTTCTCTCGGGTGTCTATCCCGGTAACCTCTGTTTTCTCTCGGGTGTCCTATCCCGGTAACCTCTGTTTTATCTCGGGTGTCCTATACCGATAACCTCTGTTTTATCTCGGGTGTCCTATCCCGGTAACCTCTGTTTTATTTCGGGTGTCCTATCCCGGTATACTCTCTTTTTTTATCTCGGGTGTCCTATGCCGGTATACTCTCCATTGATCTCGGGTGTCCTATCCCGGCATACTCTCTTTTTATTCAATTATCCTAGAGTCATTATTCCCATGTATATATATATATATATATACATATATATGTATATATATATGTATATATATATATATATAGTCTTCTCTACTTCTGACTATTTTGTTTTCTCCGCCTCCCTCCGTTACCTTTCCCTTACTTGTTCTAATGCCTAAGGACATTTGCCAAAGCATCAATTATTGTTTCACTCTCTGAATCTTCGGGATCACCGCCTCCTTTACCGCCTCCTTCGGTCTTTTCGTCCGATCGGCTGCCCGTAGGAATGAGAGGGGTTTTGCTCTGTAAGGCAGGTTCCTTCAGACCCACTGCAGTTTTTGATGGACTTACACTAACATTGTCCACGGGAAGCTTCTCAGTCTACTCAGCCGAATGGCGATGGTCTCGTGATATTGCCAAAGACCTAGAGTTACTTCATGTCGACGGTCAATAGGTGTCTTATCAATAATCGATATTCACTCGTTGATGGTCAAAACCATCCTCGTCGCTACCAAGTGTACTGGAGGGTGGAGCGACCTCTGAATGGGCCCATCAGAGTCAGAGCTCGCCCTCCGGCACCTTAAAACGAGATAGCTGTACCTTAAGGAGGATGGGGTGCAGGATTCTCTTACTCCAACACCAATCAATAAGGGCAAGTCAATGGTTTGGCAAAGGAAAGTCTGTTTAATGACAAGTACAAAAAACGTGGAAACAAATGGAAATCAACAGTGATGCGATCGCCTGTCTCACTTCAACTTCCAAATTCTTCATGCAAACAGTAATTTTTTTAGCAAATTCTCGTCATCATTGACGTGTAGAACTCATAAGTTTGACGTGCAATTCTATTGGTCGGGAAAGGTAACTTAAGTATAGGTGCTATATCTGTATATGGTAACAGAGCATGAGGATTGGATAACTCTTATCGGGTGGGCGTCTACACCCATCCCTCTACATCACTCGTGATAGACGTCACTACAAGTACGACGTCTAATTGGTTTTACTAGCTATAGGACCCTAGATTATTTGGTCCATTGTGATTGGGTGGGTTACACCCCTAGGCATAAATCTCCACTTTAATTAGCAGCATGCAGAACGGACACCCAGATGCAGAGTGCCCCAAGATTCACCCTGCCTCCCTTCCATCAATCAGCGCTTTAGAGCTATGTGTCAATTAGTTGGCTGAGGTTGGCCTCGAAACATTAGCTTCTTATCAGGAAAAGTTATGGCACCCTCTGGTTTAGGTGACATCAGACGATGGTACCTCTTTGCACTTGGCTGATCACGTGTCCGTTCACCGTGAAACTGCTTCATTCTCCCTCAATTAGTGTATTTGATTCTTTTGTTCGGCCTCGCCACCTGCCGGGCCTCCTTATCTCGACCTTCACAGGGCAGGCTTCTATGCTCTTAAGTTTCGTTTCTTCAGAGTTGCCGCTCTCCTCCTTTCCTGGAGTTGACCTCGAATTCCTAGGCATGAGCCGCTTCTTGCTGAGTTTCGATTCTGCTCTTTGTCTGGCTTTGAGCTAGTATCTGAATCCTGGCCTGTTTGTCCTTCACCGTCCAGGGCTTAATTTTGCGTTTATAAAATGGAGTCACACTTCTATAATGTGCTTCTTGAGGTAGATATATAGTTGGCGCTTGCCGCTCTATCCTTCTACTAAGCATTGCAAGCAGTATCGTTTCCTTAGCTTCTTGCGTTCCAAGCCTATTTACAGGCATTTGGCAAGTTGCATTATTCAATCCTGGTTACGTCTCCTTTTGATTTCAATGTCGTCTCTTCTTCAATGTTCATTACGTCATTATTCGTAACATATTATCTTTGTGAGACTTCTTTTGATCTGCATTTTGTTTGTCTGTGTGTCTGTCCAAGCCCTTGTGTTGTTCACCATTTGCCTTCGAATAAGGCCCTTTGGGTCTCTTCGGGGACAGTTTGTAAGTAGTCTTCATTTCGTGTCAACTGCTAGTATGGTTGTCTCAATGGATACCGTGCAGCCCATGGTTGTCTGGTTATTGGCGCTTCAATAGGTATACAAGTCCTTCCGATGGGCACTGGACAGAGCCCTACTGTGGCTCTCTGTTGGTTTATTTGCTCCTTATATGTCACATATCTTGGGAGAGTATGCTTCTGGCATCTCGAAATGGGTGGCTGGAGTGCAGGCCATATCTGGGACCTCCTCTACAACTTGCCACTGTGATACTTAGCCATTTTGATAGCATGCCACTGCTATATTTTGCCATTTTGATAACTTACCACTGTGGTGCATTACCATTTTGATAACTTGCCCCTGTGATATTTAGAAGTTTTGATAACTAGCCACTATGATATTGATATTTTGCAATTTTTATAACTTGACACTGTTATATTTTGCAATTTTTATAACTTGCCACTATGATAGTTTGATATTTTCCCATGTGGTACTAAGCCCTTTTGAAAACTTGCCACTGCAATAGTGATAACTTGCTGGTGTGATACTTTGCCATTTAGGTAACTCGCCACTGTCACTGTGATATTTTGTCATTTTTATAATTTTTCACTGCAATACTTTACCACTGGAATGTTTTGCCACTGTAATATTTTCCGATTGTGATACCTTGTCACTGATTACAGTGACAGGTTATCACAATCGGAAAATCTATCTTACCACTTTGATAATGTGCCCCAGTGATAGTTTACCACTGCTGCATTTTGCCATAGTGCTAATTTTCCACTGAGGTTCTTGGCCTTTGGGATACTTTAACACTATGATAATTCCCATTTTCATAACTTGTCACTCTGATATCTTGCCATTTTGATAATCTGCCATAGGGATATTTTGCCACTGACACATTTTGCCATTGTGCACATTTTCCACTTGGTTCTTTGCCTTTGGGATACTTTACCACTGTGATAATTTCCCATTTTGTTAACTTCCCACAGGGGTATCTGGCCCCTTTGATAATCTGCCACTATGGTAGTTGCCACTATGATAATTTCACATTTCGATAACTTGCCACAGGGATAACTTGCCATTCTGATAGTCTGCCACTCGGATATTTTCCCATTTTGATAATTTAGTAGTATCTTGTCACTTTTATAATCTGCCACTTGGATCCTTTTGTCCTTTGATCCATTGATTGACTTTGGTGTGGTGGTTTAGAAGGGCCCCTTTGTTCCTTCAGGTTCTTCTTTGAGGAGATTGAGTAGGTATGATTGATGTCATTTTCAGGGGTGCTTGCGAATGTATGAATTAGTATTCTGGTGTCACGCCAGTCCTTGGTGTTAAAAGGTGTGATCATGTGGGTTGCTTCTATTCTTTCTCTTTGATCATTAGTTAGTCCATTGATGGTGGTTGCTTCTTCCCTTCCAGTGTGGGTGAACGTTTTTCAGACGGTTGGTTTTGAGGGTTTGAAGGTTGATAGGTATTGGAAGACATATAGAGTTATTTTGGTGTAAATGTCGAAAAAGGGCTCTCTTCCTTAAGGAGGTTTTGCCCAAGGTTCGCCAGAATATTGAGGTTCCATGAAATAGTTGGCTGCGTTGTTTGGCTTTCTTTGCTGATGATTGTGCCTTTATGGATAATTCTTACCCGGTGGTCTTTCAGTGAGCAAAGCATTTCAGTGTGCTTCCTGGGGATGGTTTATGGGAAGATGGGGTGCAGGCTGTCTACCTGTATCTTGTAAGGCATTGTTTGCCTGTCCTTTTTCTTTCGACTGCCTTGAAGTTAAGTTGATTGGTAGGAACTGGTTATACCACAATATTGCATTGAGATTGCCTGGGAGCCGGTGTCAAAGAGATGTTCGAGGATAATGAGGGAATGCCGGGAGCAAGTATTGCAGGTAGTGGTTTATCTTACCTGAAGAACAAGGCAGCTAGTATTCCTGTGGTGTTTTGATAGGCAGACAGTATGTTTCTGTGCTGGAATTCTGTCAATACAGGTTCATGGTGTGGAAATTATGCTGCCTGTATCACATTACATCTTTTTTACAGAGCTGTTTTGCTTCATGGTTGCTTCACAGTGATAAGGCTCCTGGGTAACACTTTCTGGCTTCCAAACGGCAACCTTAAACACCATTTCCTAAAGTAATAGCACAACTAGAAATCTCTGGATTACCTATTTTTCATAATACACCACAGGAATAGTCAAATATGTTTAGAGAACATGAATTTGCATGCACTATTCCCAAATGAAGGAATGTCATGTATATGCTTTTCACCAATTCTTTAATTTAGATAAATCCAAATAATAAAAATCATTCCTTTTAGTTTTTCTACCCCAACACGCGTTTCTCCACTTACTGAGGTTTCTTCAAGGGCATTTTAGTGGATCACCATTCTAGGTTTATCTTGTTTATAGTATGATTTGTGGTTTGACTTGTATCCACTTGCGCCAATAGATACGAGTCAAAATATGATGCCACCAAGTAAGAACGGAAAAAGAAACATTCCTGTCTTCGTACGCATGCCACAAAGAAAATACTCTGATACTAAAAGCGATAACCGCTAGAAGACATGCACCAAACTGAGGTATTAAAAAATTAGAAGCTGACGGAATTGTAGAACACTTTACAAATCAAATTCCTTCAATTATTTTGGGAAAAGTGCATGCAAAATAATGTTCTCTAGGCATATCTGATTATTCCTGTGGTGTGTTATAAGAAATAGGCAATCCAGAGAGCAAGTGTTGTGGTGCGAACCACTACTTTGGGTAATGTGGTTTACTGTCATCGTGGGGAAGCCACATGGCAAGTGTCACCCTGGAGTCTTATCACTGTGAGGGAAACATGAAGCAAAAAGACGCAGATTGTCCTGCAAGATGTTCGTGTCAGGTTCTAAATATCACTGTTGTGTAATAGTCTCAATGGTAAGTATCCTAGTGGCCCAGTACCCAAGTAGCAGAAAATCCTGATGGCAGATCATCAAAGTAGCAAGATATCTCAGTGGCAAATTATTAAAATATAGCCATGCCGACACAACCCCTAATGGACAAACAAAGCCCAGAAAATAAGATTGACTGCAATCTGATCAATGCCAAATCAATGTCGAAGCATAGCAAAGAGATGCATAAGCTCCTCAGCGAAGGGGAACTGACATGCTTTTCTTCACAGGCACCTGGCTAATGTATTACTTTAAGGTAGTTGCACACAAATTCCTGCAGAACAACATCCAATTTAGGCAGGTCAACTGCAAAGGAAAAATACAAGGATGCCTAGCTTTACCTTACAAAGCTCACTTAAGAATCTCAGCAGTGCCAGCATTAAACATACCAAACCGTGAATCACTCTTCCTCTACCTAGGCCTGGACCATCAATACAACTTATCCTTTCTACTAATTTACAGGCCACCCACACACACACAACCCGACCTTCACAGAAAAATGTGAAGACGCCATAACCAGCATTACAATAGAACACGAGTACCTGATCATACCAGCAGACTTTACCATCTGGTTTGAAGAGGAGAATACCAACTCTGCCAAATTGCTGACCTCCTACCTAGCCAGTATGCACCTACAACAAATGGTGAAGGGAGCAACCCAGGCTGCCATACACACTATGATGCAATTTTCTGAGAAAAAATCCGAACTACAACTGCACCCTCTTGCATACATTCTCTGGAGTGCCCCTTTTATGACTCACGCTCCAATGCAAGTATGCGCCGCCCCCAGAAACCTAGTTCCAATTGAGAAAAGAAATTGAAAATCACTTAACACTGTGGATCTCAACACTATATTGGAATCCACTAAACCACCCAACTCTCTCCTGGCCACTCTTCAATCAGAAGAAAGAATTGGGGCACTCACAAAAATGGATCCCACAATCTCTAGAGTTCTTATCATCAAAGAAACAGTTTGCCCCCTTTCAGAAGAAAATAGCTGCAAGATGGTTTACCCCTCACACCCGAGCCTTGAAGAAAAAAGGAAAATTGAACAAGCTTTGAGGAGACATTGTAACCAAAAGGACGAAATATCATACAAAAACAGATATCCTAAAAGCAAAGAAACTGCACTATGTGGAACGTTTCACGATAGTGAACAAAGCACACAAAGAGATGTTCAACATCATCAATGAGATAAGAACCCCGAAATAACGTCACCGCTCACTTGCAGAAACTCTGGGATGACCTAGTAGACCACTTTAAAAACAAAGTCATAAACATCCACCAAGACATTAGCACGATGCCCAGGGACATAAGCAACGATATCAAGAGGCAGGCCAAAAAGGCAACCATAACACTGAACTACTTCACAGCAACCTCCTCGGAAGACTTTACTAATTTTGTGAAGGAAAGCAACAAAGCTGGCTCCCAAGCAGGCCCGTGCCCACCAAGGTTAAGATTAATTTTAAACCTTCCAGCCATGCCTCTTTTGTTTGACTTCTTTTTGTTGAGCTAATTTAGCAGGCCTACATTTACCTATGTCAAAGAAAATGTCTATGTGTTGCATTTTGGGTTGGAGGGATTGCAAGTTCATGTGGTATGTTGTACTTGTACATTTGTATGGGACCATGATCTGACCACTGCAAACTGGGGTCGTGACCTAGAAAACCAGGGGCATAGGAGGGGCGGTAGTAGTGTGAGTATTGTAGGTTGATGCTTGCCAACTCTTTAGAGTGTATTATTTGTGGGGCTACGCACTGCCCATGTATCGCTCTCGGGTGTTGGACACATATGGTTATTTATTTGAGGTGTCACAAGTAGGGCAGTAGATAGTCTGTCATATGTGTTTTGAGCAAGGACGGTGCTAGTATGGATAGTGATGAAGGTTTCTACTATGATGCTGCGCTTAGTACTGGTAGTTCAATGCATTGGAGTTAGGCTCAAAAAGTTATAATGCACATGGCAGATGTCAAATTATTTAGGAAACGGATGTGTGGCCAGTACGGGTGGTTTAGGTGTTTGGTGTTGATGGTCGTGGCCTCCAATGAAAGTTAGAAGATAGTGCAGGGTGATTTGGATGTTAGGGATAAGATACTGCACCCATTTTTACAAGATGTGTTATGTGTGTAACAATGTTTTTCCCCACAGGAACAATCAATTTTGCAAACGTTAGGCTGGGACTACGGACCTGTTGAGCTAATGAGGCCGAACCATGTCTGGGGATGCGTGTGGTCTTGTGCAAATGGGATGTGGCCAAGCAGTTCGGGCTAGACTGCCCCTTTTGGGGTGGGATCAAGCCTGATTTGCATTTGGTATTTCCCCTTTTGTAATGGCTTAGCAGGCAAAGGATGATGGTCTGGAGGGTTGCCCAGAGCAAAGCCAGAGGTTAAGTTCAACTCTAAAACATCCAGCCATCACCTCTTTGTTTTGCTATTGTCAACCCCCGAGTGAGAGGGTTATGCAGAGACGTGGGTCCTATGCCTGCTGGGCCTATAGGCCCAAGCTACTCCTCACTGATTTGTATTTGTATTTATTGAGTTATATATATTGCTTTTAACCAAAGCTCTTTACAGAGAACAACATGCAATACATAAAATAAGCAATGTAAATCGATGTTCAGAATCAGTCAGTAACAAGGAACAATTTGCAGAGAACAATTTACGAAGAACAGTTTGGGGATGCGTGTGCTGTCGTGCAACAAAGATTTGACCAAGCAGTTCGAGCTGCACTGCCCCTTTTGGGGTTGGATCAAGCCTGATTTGCATATGGTCTTTCTCCTTTTGTAATGGTTTAACAGGCAAGGAATGACGGTTTGGAGGGTTGCCCAGAGCAATGCTAGTGGTTAATATCAATTCTAAACCTTCCAACCATCACCTCTTTTGTTTTGCTTTTTTGTTGAGCTAATTTAGCATGCTTACATTTACCTATGTCAAAGAAAATGTCTACCTGTTGTGTCTTGGGTTGGAGGGATTGCATGTTTATGTGGTATGTTGTACTTGTACATGTGTACGGGACCACGATCTGACGACTGCAAACTGGGGTCATGGACTAGCAAACCATGGGCCTTCGAGGGGGCGGTAGTAGTGTGATTGTTGTAGGTTGATGCTTGCCGAATCTTTAGTATGTATTATTTGCAGAGCTATGCACTGCCCATGCACCGCTCTCGGGTGTTGGACACATACGCAGTTTTGTGTGTGTGCAGTGTTGGACACCATTGTATGGCATGCATGTGGTATTGGACACTATTAGTTATTTATGTGAGGTGTTGGAAGCCATTTTTGAGATGCTGCAATTGATCCAGTGCACCACTTGACTGGGTAACGTGGAGAATGAAGTGGCCACAAAATGGATGTGTCAGATTTGTGGTATACCTTGGAGGTGTAGGGTGGCTTCCCCACTGCCGGTGCTTAATAGGAAGTGCAGGGTCAGTGCTATTAGTTTGGTTCCCAATCCATGTGAGGAGGTGTTTGCTGTCTGAAGGGTTGTTACTGGACAGTAGGCTTGTTGTTTTGGGGAAAGTAGTTACCCTCCCGTCTGACTTTGTTTGTTGGATGTGAGGGGTGTTGGGGTTTGGAGTTGTTTGTCCTGCTGTCATGTGGGCATGTGCTTTGGATGGAATGCAAGGCCGTTCCAAGGGGGCTAGTGTCTGTGTGCAGCTATGCTAATGATGTGAAGCGCATCACCCAGCGATGGTGAGGTTTAGTGATACCCCTGGTGTGAGTGGTGGTGCTCATTATTGTGCTCTAGCACCTTCAAGCGTCTCTTGTGCTAGATGGAATTACCAATAAGATCTCAGACCAGATGACCAGATGGACTCAAAGAATATGGCAAATCTCTACTTTATTGTCAATTTAATAAAGCAGGGTACACCGGCAGACCTCAAACTGATGCTTGCACACACACAAACTTGATTACACAGAGGTATTATACCCCAATATGTGTCATCTATGACATCATCCTACATGTCTACTTATAGAATGTATATGGGTAAGTACTTCATTGGCTGTCTCTTATCTGTAACACACACCTCAAACTACCTCTAAATACGTATAACACTGATTATAGCGAACAAAATGGCAGCGGATTGGTTCATGCAACATTGCCCCATAGACCCACTGATTGCCTGGCATTCTCACCCAACCTTGTATTTTCGGCTCGGCTACCAGCACGTAAGCGAAACGAAATCCAGGTGCTTATATCAGATCAGATTACGCCCCACTTTTCCAATTAGTCCATCATCTCCCTTCAATCTGGCTATGAGGCAATATTCCCCATCTGTAGTTGACCTTGTAGCCTGCTCTCTGTTCTAGGACATTCAAGGGAGTGTAAGCACATCACTATCTTCATCTGAGGCTTAATGAATAGCCCTTGTTTTCGATTTATGAGTCACATGTGAAGAGACCACGAATGTGTCCATTTAGACCTCTTATTTACTGCTATTTGATTTAATTATACAGAGTGTCATTGCTGTTCTTGGCCTCTAGAGACTTGCTCACTGTACCTTGTATAGACTTTATACACTTTTAATTATCCAATACCTGCCTCTTGCAGATGTTTTTATCTTCTTTAAGCTAAAGGAAATATGTCACATCCATGGCTGCCTCCCTTTATGCTTTGCAGCTATTCCTTAAAAATAGCATCCTTGATCCCAAGCCAACATAGACTCCTCTTTGTTTTTCACACAAAGCTGTTCTTCCAGAGTCTCCTGACTCTGCAACCCTGATCTGTTTCTGAGGTAGCTAAATTGAATCTTAACACGAGTCAGCATCCATTTTCCAATTATGTCCGTTCTAGCCACGTTATATATTCCATAGAGCACGCTTCTATATGTCATTTCAACCATGCGTTACTGTGTATTTACAATTATTGGTCAGCAAGTTACTTTGTCTTCTTTTGCATTCATGATTACGTTATCATTTCGTACATGTTTCTCTTGTCACTTCAGTTACATTGTCTCTCTTGAGCATTTTCATATTGTTTCAGTATGTCCTCGTATATTTTCTTTATGACATCACTCTGCCCACGTCAGATTTCACTCAGCACTCCATGGTGTCTAATGGTGCGTGCTGACATCCTTCCACACAGCATCCTTCCACACTTTCAGTGCAAGGGTACATTTGGTACAGCTGTCTGAGTGCATATCGTCCCTCGTACACTCCATGCAGTAATTGTAATTGTAATGGGTTATTTATAACACGCGTAATACCCAGAGGTTTCTAAGCACGGACCAGGGGAATCGAACCTGTGTTGCTCAGCCTCGTCTTGCTTCCAAGACAAGAGCGAATTGCCCCTGAGCTATCCACCCAGTACAGGAAAAACACATTCTGTTCCAGTATGACGGCAGTGAGGGGGCAGGAGATAGGGATAATGCCTCCATCTGCTCCTCTACATTATGCCCTGTGGAGGTAAGATGGGGACCTTGGTTCCATGTAGAGGTGTTGGATTTTTAGTGTTATGTTCTTGCAGTGTATATAGTGAGTATAGTTCTACCTTTTGATTCATAGGTCTCTTTGGAATGTGTTTCATATTTCTGTTTCTGATGAGGGGGAAGATGTGGTGTATTGTGCTTTCTTCCTGACTTGTCTTCTATGTATGCATGGCATGGGGTTCTGAGAGCGGAATGTGGAGTCAGTGCTAACCTCGGAGTGTTCTATGAGTGACAGTTGGACAGAGGTTGGTTGTGAGAGAGTGTGTGCTGGTGGATGTTCCCTGTTGCATCTCAGTCTTGTGTCCTGGAACCTTTTGGAGCCGATCTATCATGAACTGTAACAACAAATACGCTTTTCTTTTATACATGAGGTTCCTGGTCATCTATAGGAAAGGACAACTCACTAAAATAGTCTATCAGGAGACTTTTATCAAGCAGTTGAGTAAGAGATGAGCCCATGCCTTGTTGAAATCTTTAAAGAAGGCATTGATGCAAAGAGCTTAAATGATCATCTGTATGCTGTGTAAGAACTAAAAACGGATCTTGTTGATCAATGCTGACATCAAAATCCTAATCCAAAATTCTTGCCTGCCTAGCTACAAGAGCTGGTTGAAAAGGTGATCAGCAATGAACTGTTTGTTTTCATTAAACGCAACTGCGAACATGACAATTTCTGTCTGCTGCAGGACTTGATTCACATACGAGGGAAAGGTTAAGATGTGAGTGGTGGTGAGTCTTGACGTAGAGAAAGCATTTGATAACGTATTCCTGGAGTTGTTATTCAAGAATATGGAGAGATTGGCCTTCAGCATAACCTTTGCAGGCTCTGTTCATTTAACATGATCCAAATACTGTAATCTTTAAGGTATGAAACAGGGCTACCCTCACCCACCTCTCTTGTTTAAAACTTCAGTCAAATCATTATTAACTTTGCTAAATAGGGCAACAAAATATGAATGCTTGAAGATAGGAAATATTGAGTACACACTTCTCCAGTTTATCGCCAATATGATCCCATTACTAATTCCAGTGAGAGCTTCCAAGTGATCTTTGAAACACTAAAACAGTTTGGCCAGGCTTCTGGTTTTAAGGTATTCAGTGTCATATTGGATGTTTTACTGATTTCTGAGGAATGAAAAGGAGGATATGGATGCCTGGTCTGTGCGTTAGATGGAAGAGAAAGCAACAAACCCGGGCATTCAGTTCCCTAGGGAGATCCGGAAAATAATAGTGACCAAATTCAACGATCTCCAGGACAGCACAATGACCGACTACAACCACTAGTGCATAAAACAGCTAGGGTTGTGGGGCAAAATCAACACAGTAAAAAACTTTATCATTATACCCAAGCTGCTCTGTCATATCTCTAATGTGTATGAAAACACACTGTCGAGGACAAGGGCCTAGAAGCAGCAACTTCTGCCTAATGCTCACAATTCTTTTATCACAAAAATAGGTAGAAGTTATTTGAGGTTTCTAATAATTACTTCTATATCTACAGTAGCTATCACTCACTTAATTTCCCTCACGGAAAGTGTAAATATCCCTCGTTGTTGATAAGTGTCCTTAGTTAGTAGTGATGTGCCACCTATCTAGGAAAGGGGATAGAGAAGAGAATGTCCCCCGCCTAGCTCACTGCTTTGCTACATCTAAAAAACACACTTCCCGGAATTACATATTTTTATTACTTCCTTCTTGTGCAACATAGGGATAAAATATCCAACTAATAAGGTTAATAAGGTAAAACTTGTCAAGCAGAGCCAAACTGCTGCTTAAAAGAATTTGCATCATCCAGACTCTCAATTTGTCTGAGAGTCTTGGGGGTTCAGGGCTTAACCCAGAACCTTTTCTCTAGTCAACCGGTTTCAGTAAGAATTGCTTCTGTCTAACCACTTTCTTCTGGACTGTGGCCCAACCCTTTGGTCGGGTTCACTTCTTAAAAATATGCCATCATTATTTTTGTGACCTGGGACTCCCACATTTTCTTTAGGGATACTTTTTGTCTCTTTTCTTTTCTTTTTTCTTTTTCGTGTTGCAATCCCTCTTTTTTATAATCTTTTGGGTTCTTTTTCTGACATTTCGTTATTCCTGATGTGTCAATATGTATCCAAATGTACTGCCACTTCTCTGTTGTGGTTTGCTTAGTTCTATTTCTTTTAGTTTAAGACCGTTCGTTCATGGGTTTCAATGCATTCCCCTTTGCCAAGTGGTTCTATTCAACTTGCCATCCCAGTTTTGGCGGTCAGACGGAAGTAATTCCTGCTGAAACCGGTTGACTAGAGAAAAGGCTCCGGTATAAGCCCTGAAACCCCTCAGACAAATTGAGAGCCTGGGTGAAGCAAATTCTTTTAAGCAGCAGTTTGGCTCTGCTTCATAAGTTTTACCTTATTAGTTGGATATGTTATCCCTATGTTGCATAAGAAGGAAGTAATAAAAATATCTAATTCTGGAAGTGTGTTGAAGTGGGAGAATGGGAGAAAAGACTCCCACCAATCCCCTCACGCCCCTGGCCTAGAGGATCGCGGCCCAGACACCCGCCACGAGAGGAGTTTGCCTATCTACCAGACGACCAAATACCCTGGTACAGGAACATACGGATGTGCCCACCAGCCTGCCCACCAGCCTGCCCTGCCCAAGCCGACACCTGCGGCATGGATGAACTCGACTGAACCATTCAACAGTAAATAAACACATCGTTAGAGATGCCATGACGACCTAGCCAACGGTCAGAACACCCGTGCAAACAGGCACACTGGACACTCCCACACCAATCCACACGAAGAACATATTCAGTGCTATGACGTAGGTGACGGACACACCCACTGACGCGCATCTTTATTATTTTTCACATAGGTTTTTCAAAATGCAGAAACGCAAGACGCACAACGAACTCATCTAAAATGCTTGCTGACGCTTCCCCTAACCCATGCATTGCGATGAGAAATATAACAAAGACATGATACTGGGGATAAAGCAATATGTTACCGTAACTTAAAGTGCCGTGCATCAAACATCCCCACCTATTCACCAGGCCCAAGTAGGCCGCAAGCAAGAGCCTCCACGAACATTGAACGAGCAAGAGTACAATTGCTGACCCTGCAGAATGAGCCCGGCGAGAACAGACAGCCAAGGGAGCAATGTTGCAAACTCGCATACCACAAGCCGAAGCCAAGATCACACCTGCAAACTAAGCCAGACACACAGTGGAAAATGCAACATTAAATGTGCAGGATTCTGCCTTAACCACGGTCTCTCCTCACGTGACCAAGCCGAACCTGACAGGGTGCCAGACCCAGGAGGGAGGAGGCGCCTGGGTCCCACGTTTTGAGACACAGGCAGCAATAATGAAGCGACTCAATGGACACCTGCGGCGGTGGGAGTAGTCTGCTCTCAAGCATATGAACAAATCCACGCATTGTCTGCACAAACACATAGTTACACATTGTTGCAAATGACAGGTGCACCGCAAGCTGGGAACAACGATGGTCCCAGGCTGGGGGACTCGCGAGTGGACCAATCAGAACATGGGGCACTCATCACTGACGCCATTAACATTAGCCAATCATCAGGGGTCTTCGTGTAACAATTTTCATGTTTCTAATAGAAGGGACAACCCAAGTATACCACCTGACTGACCCTTAACCACTAAGAGCATTCTCTATACGTATGCTATACTAACCCTACCACTCGAGGAACCAATCCAGAGTGACGATAGGTTTTTTGCTAACTTTCCCAGGTGACGCGAGTAGCGCGTCATACTGAGGCAAAAAGGGCCTGCGAGCCCCACGAATTTCGAGAGTCAGGACGGACGCGTACGATCCTTGACCCATCCCTGCCGTTGTTTAATAAACAGCAGAACCACCTTGCTTCTTGCGTGTGCCTCATACTCATTTTTGGGATACACGGGAGGAGTTGGGGCCTCCCTGCCCGGGGGTCCGCGGACGGCCCAGCAGACCCCGGGAGAATTTCCCCCCGACAGTGTTTTTTGGATGTAGGAAAGCAGTGAGCTAGGCGAGGGAAATTCTCTTCCTTATCTCTAATGTGACCAAACAGATCAGATAAATTGACAACATCTTTACCAGCTTCATTTGGGAAGGGGAGAAAAGCTGTCAATACAGAAATTAGGCCTTCTGACTAAAGACAGGGGCTTTGGACGTCCCAAATTGAGGGAATACTAAAAACGACTTGTATTATTACAGTAGACCTCTAGAGCAGTAAGTGCAAAAAGAACATTGGTTCCTCTATGAGCTCAGGTCAAATAAGAGATTTGCGGGGCCAGCGATTGAACTTTGGTCAAAGCCCATAGAAAGCTGCATCAAACGCAAAACACACGTGGGGCCTCTACGCCAGTTTGGCGGTATTATCTTTTGGTAATAAGGCCACACTCAATTACTGTTAATGCATGCAGTACAGTAATTTAGCAGGTCACTTAGAGCCCCGCGGCTCTCTTGTTATTCCCATTTTCTGCAGTCACCTTGGACTCCATTAAAGGCATGTGGTACTATTGTATGTGGTAATATTACATAGAGCAAAACCACCATTGTAGGTGGAGGTAATAACACCACTTACAAGTTGGTGTTTTTTTTGTGCATATTGGTTTTGTGTGGAGGGGTAAAACAGGCAACATTACGTAATATCTCCTGTTGCACCGTTACTCATAATGATGTCCCGAGTGTAACAATAACGAGGCAAGCTCTGCATAAGCTTGGTGTGCAAATACCGCCCAATTCTAGGCAACAGAATGAGCCCTGCATGGCCTTCACCCATGGCTGGAGAGAAATAGCATGCATAGGTTTTAGCCAGAATGGACAGCTAACGGCATCATTCATATAAGTGATAACACTCAAGGTCAGAAAATGCTGCATTCTCTGTTCTATTGGAGCACTTAGGCCGAGCGACCTGTGGAAATATGCGAGTCTTATTAGAGATATTCCTGGCAAGTCAAGTGAAGGCCCGATGATTTCACTCCATCTTTATGCCAAGTATTTCCAGGTGAAAAAGCTCAGCAAAGAGTTCCAAGATTCGGAAAATAGAGAATATTGCAGAGGAGAACTGTTTGTGGGGTCGGGGGAGGTATGGGGGCGGCAGGAGAGGGTTGGTGGTTTGGAAACAGACAGAGGAGGAGATGGCCGTTGGAATCACATCACTGAAGAACGTCATAAGCAAAGTTAATGTCGACTCTTGGTGCTTTAGATTTCATTGGGGCTGCGTGACAGTGTAGCATTTCTGGGAGGACATTCACGCGGGAATGAGTCGTGTGGAAAGCATGAATCTACAGCCTGCTCTCCTCCACGTCGTTCTCAACATGGCACTTGCTCTCAGCAGGCAGCATGCCTGGAATAAGCTTTGCATTCAGAAGGCACAAGGGTCCTCTTGAGATCGTGGAAATCTAACAGCACACTTTGTGAAACATTGGGTACAGATTCAGGTGGTAGTTTGCAGTCTGTTTTATAGGGTAACTCATGAAACAAATCCAGTAGATGCAAGTCGTCAACAGTGCACATCAGCATTTTCCAAAGCATTTTCATGATGAATTTGCCCACAATATATACTGGTTAGAAAACATGTTCATGCTGGCTGTGCCCATACATTTCCATGCTGCCTGCACCGATATAAGCCAGTTTTTCCATTTAAGAACATACTCATGTTTTGCTTTGCACAGAATAGGATTAATGATACTATAAGAAAACATGTACAAGCTGGTTCTGCCAATATATGTCAGTGTCCCCACTTAGGAACATAATAGTCCTGTTGGCTTTGCCATTACAAAATGCCATGCTACAATAGGAAAATTCAAACTGGCTGCAGCTATGTAGGGCAGTCTAGATATATAACAACACTTACCATGTTTGCTTTATCATAGCGTTACTTACCGCTCCATATGCTGATTGGAGCCTGGGTAAGACGACCTCGCGGAGCGAGGTAGGATTTAACAGGTTTGGGTTCAGTCTCCAGGATTCCAGCTCCCCTGATTCTGTGATTCAGGCTTCCTCTAAGAGGGGCTCTTTTCTACGATGTACCTCTCTGCCGTTTGAGTAAAAACCAGCAGAGATGTCTATCGCCTAAAAGAGCGGGGAGAACACACACCGCCAATAACCAATACTGCAAAGAAAGCACAGTATGATTAGAAGCAATCAGGCAATATGGAATCAATCAGACAATCAGATATTTCTCTAAGTACCTAGACAATGGTTGAGGTGGTGTTGGACCTTAAATGATGAACCTACAAGAGAACCCAGGACTATGAGTATGCACAAGTGATAACCACAAACTCACTATGACTGATACAACACCCAGCAGACCTGATAAGTGGGATTCCTATGGGTACCAGTTGAAAGGAATACAACTGCAAGTACAAAACAACAAATGGGAAGGTTAGTTAGGAAGAGTATACCTGGGCGGCATGAGGGTCGCACTAGTGACGGGTTTGTGCATACACTGGAAAGCGTCACTTCTATGCACTCGGTTATGGTAGAAAAGGCAGGAAAAAAATGATATTGTTCCAGGAATCCGCACGTATGAGAAGGACTGATGATTTTCAGGAGAATTGGATGAGCTTTACCTTAATTGCACAAGCACAGGCCAAGTTGGCGGGGCACTCTTGTAATGTGCAGCGTGGTAATCCGCGTAGGAAGATTGCTCAAATTGCGTAGAGCGGCAAGAAGAAGTAACCTCACCAGACAGGGCGAAGGCACAGTGGAAAATCCAGGGACAGTCCGAGGTCGGCAGCAGGGTTCACGGATCAGGCTGGAGGAAAAAGCAAATGCAATCCAAGGACAGTCCAAAGTCGGCAGCAGAGTTCAAATTCAGGCTGGAGGAAAAGGCAATGACAATCCAAGTAGACAAAGGTGGGTCGAAGTTCCAGGAAGTCAAGTAATCAAGAGGAAAAAGGGAAGAAGCACCGAAACGGGATGGAACCGAAGGAACGTAATGTCACAATTATCAGCAGCAAGCCGCTGAGTCGCTTTGGCTTGTACGGTGCAGGGGGGCGGGGCCTCCTTACGCGTTCTCTGCGCACGGGACGTCTCAGCTGATGCGATGTTCTCTGCTGCACAGCCAGGCGCCATGGCAACCGATAACGAAGCTACAACGAAGTTCTGGAACGCACTTGCCCCCGTTTGTAGCCGCCAGAAACGGGAGGTACTGCAGGACAGGGCCGATATGTAACACATAGATGCCCAGTAAAAAAAATCATACTCCAGTAAGAAATGGCTAGAGTGGCTGCAAGAAAATGACAGTCTAGCCATGTAACATCACTTATCATACTTGCTTTATCATAGTTGCCCAGTACATAAATTGCTGCACACACTCTCCCTGCTTCCCACCTCCCCCACCAAAATCAGTGCCCTAGCCCAACAAATCCAAGCACATGTACACACATTCACCTTTATTCTAATACCCATTATTCACACAAGCAGCCGGGTACCCATACAGCCCTTGCATGCACACATTCAAGCATTCATTTGATTAAAAAAATAAGAAAAAGAAAATTCACTTGCTTACATTCCTTATGCATACACTCACACAATCAGCAGCATTCATTCACTGTCCTATTTATCAGCATTCACTCTTACATTCCTCATTGATACACTCACGCAATCAGCAGCATTCATTCACTTACTCGCACATTCACTCATCATCTGCATTCATTCACGCGTACATTCAAAAGCATTGCACCCTCACTCCAACATATACACTATCACTGACAAACATGAAGACTTAGTTTATTTATTTTTTAAAAATAAAGTGTTTACCTGTTTGTCGTATCTCCATGCTCCACACCACTCCACAGCTGCTCTAGAAGGCCTGTCCTGCAAACCCTCCAGGCAGAAAGCAGGGAGAGGTATCAATCAAACACCTCTCTCTGCTTCCTCAGGCCTGGAGAGCATAGCCTAGTGGCAGGAACTCCCCCACCCCCGGAACCACATGTCCTCCTAATTCACCGGGTGGTGCAGGAGCACCCCTTAGACATTTGGAGGGTGTACCACCCCACACAGCATGGTCACTGGGCCATGCAGGGTTGGGGAAGCAAAATGCCCTGGCCTTGCATGGCTCATTGCCCATACGTAGCTGGGTTACTGCACCCAAGGGCAAACCTTGTTTCCCGACAACAAAGCCAACCCAGAAGCTCCCTCAGCTGCACGCTGTAACTGAGGGAGCACTCAGGTTTTTACTGGGCTCTAGTTTCAGCTCCTCCATGATGAGGGTGGGGTGGTGCCCCGTCGCCCCTTATGGAGGAGCAGCCTCTGGCTATTTCTATTTTCCCACACCTCTCCACCTGTTCTTTGTAATAACGAGACACATGGTGGAGTGAGATCAGACCTTGTTTATTTCAATCGACCTGTACCAGCGGTGATCCATCTTCCGCACAGCCTCCCATCAACTGGCCACCTCGAATCTCCCCACCCCCGTAAGTAAACAACACCAGAACGGCCAGGTGTGGAATCCTACGCATGTAGAATTCCACACCAGGGCTAAGCATAAACTATATTACTACACTTCTCCCCCCTTTACACATTAACGACACACACCGCACTCACCAACACAACAGGACCGGAACACAAGGGATAAGCCAACAGAAGGGAGGGAAACTAGAACAAGGATGAAAGAGAGAACGGAAACGGGAAAAGAAATTAGCGTGCAATAGCACCCAAAGGAAATTAGCGTGCAATAGCACCCAAAACATATTCATTGTACTTAGAAGGAAGTCTCCTCTCACGGGCCGGATACATCCTGCACTTGCATGAGACAGATTCACCCTCGCCAGGGGTTAACACAGTTGATCCTGTGTCACCTTGATCGTTGCTAACCAATTCAGAACGTGGCTACCAATCCTCCACCACTTATATTCACTCCTCTGGCACCCGCCGTCTCAATGGAAATTGGAAATTGGCATCGGAACAGTGTCAGGGTCATAACGACTTAATGGCTCTCCATGACTTAATGGCTCTCCAACACCAACCTTACCCAAACTATTAGGGTCAATTATCTCGGGAGGTACCACCTCAGGCAGACCACCTCCAGAACTCGCCTCAGTACCATCACCACGTCAAACAACACAATCACTTGTGGAATTCCCATCTCCACGAAATACGCCACCCCTTTCCACAACAACTACCCGTCTAAGGCTCCATCTGGAACCGTCATCCAGTTTCACATATCCACGCCCCGTTTTGATCACACTACGTGGTTGCATGTATTTACTTAAACCTTTAGCCACAAACCTCGGGTTTCTGATCACAACCCGATCCCCTACTTCTATGTGTAGAGGTTTCTTACCCCTCAACTGCTTTTGCCAAAAAAATGCTTGCTTCTGTCGAACCCTATCCAAAACTTGACACATATCCACCTGCGACCTGGTACCTCCACCTAACGCCGGAACCCTCAATTTAGACCCCGGCTTCCTTCTCCGCATCAGCTCGAACGGAGAAAACCTGTGAGAGTAGAAGGAGTCACACTATAGGCCTTGAAGGCTTCCAAGACCACACTGCTCCACGGAAGACCATTAGCAAGAGCCAACTGTATGGGCCCCTTCACGAACGGTTCATGCGCTCAACTAGGCGGTTTGCCTCTGGATTATACAAAGACACCCTATGAAGGCGGATCCCCAACTTGTTGAAAAATTCCTGCATCGCACCCGACACAATTGTCTGTAACTACACCGGCAGGAATGCCCTCTCTGTCAAACACAGCAGAAAGAAATTCCACCACCTTCTCCGACGTGGCAGATGACAAAGCAGTAGCCTCCACCCACCTAGAGGTATAGTCCACCATCACAACAATGAATCTCAAACCACCACCCAAGGAGTCTATGGGGCCCATTATATCAACCGCTACTTTGGACCACACGTCCTCAGGAACTTCCATGGGGTAAACGGGCTGGGAAGTTGGCACCTTGCTCTTATCACTAGCAGCACACGCTGCACAATCCTTGACCACAACCTCGACATCATCATCCATCCTGGGCCACCAGTATACCTCCCTGAGCCTTCTTTTGGTCATGGACCTGGCCAGATGCCCTTCATGGGCCAGAGCCACAAGTCTACACTTGAGCTATTCAGGAGGAATTAATCTTAAACCCCTGGCCATGCCCCAAGGACCCTCGGATAATTCTGGCCCCACATGCCCGTAAAGCCTGCATAACTCCTCGCTGCGAGTGCCGCTCCTGAGCGAGGTCCTGATGTTAGTCAACACCGTGTCCCGGCAACACTCTTCGCTCCACACTTGTTCACTAACTGCAGGGGCAACTCTAGCAATCAAGGTACAATCATCACCCGCCACTTCATGAGCCTGATCAACACAACCTGAACGCGGAAATCGCACCAGACAGTCAGCGACCGCGTTCTTTTCTCCGGGAACATATTCCACTCTAAAATTAAATTCCCCCATGTCAGCCATTCATCTCATGAATCTAGAAGAGGCCTGGGACAGCCCCTTGGTTGTTAATGCATGTACCAAGGGCTTGTGATCCGTGCGCAGCGTATACTCGACACCCCACAGAAATGTCATAAAATGTTTTGAGGCCCAGACGGCTGCCAGAGCCTCCCTCTCTATCACCGCCTACTTTTTCTCAGCTTCCTTGAGTACTCTGGACGCAAACGCGATGGGACAAAATACACCACCTTCCCACTGTTCCAAGGCTGACCCAATACCATACTCGCTAGCATCGACCGTCAAAACAGTTTTCCTCGAAGGACAAAAAGAAGACAAGGAGGGAGCCTGATCAACTTCCACCTTGAGATTCTCAAACTCGCTTTGGCATTGGTCCGACCATTCAAAGTGAACCCCCTTCCTGAGTAAAGCCCTCATACCAATAGTTTTATCGGCGTAGGTGGACACAAACCTGCTATAATACTCAGCCAGCCCGATGAAGGATCTAAGCTGTTCCTTATTGGCTGGGGGGGGCGCATCCCGTAACACCCTTACCAAATCCTTTTAGGATGAATACCATCGACATCCAATGTGTGTCCGAGATATGTTACGCTCTCCACGCCTACCTTACACTTACTTAGTTTCATGGTAAGACCACTCCTTCTAAGCACCTCCATGACCTTCATGACCCTACTGTCGTGCTCACTGCAAGACCCACCCCAGACTAAAATGTCATCTTGGAAGCATTCTACACCTTGGATACCAGCAAATAGCTTCTGCCTCACCCTTTGAAAAATGGCAGAAGTGGATACCAGCCGAAGGGCATCCTGCAAAAACGAAACGCCCCAAAAGGAGTGACAAAAGAGGTCAGGAGGCGGGATTCAACATGTAGGTCAATTTGATGATAGGCGGATGAGAGATCAAAAGTAGAGAAACAGGAGGCTTCACCCACCAAGGAAAGCGTTTCATTGATGTTAGGCAGAGGATGCCTGTCGATCCAGATGTTGGAGTTAAGATCTCTGAGATCGACACACATCCTCATGCTTCCTTCCGACTTTCTTGCCAACACTACAGGAGCCAGCTATTTCGAACACTTCACCTCTTCAATCAATCCAGCCTCCACAAGTTTAGTAAGTTCTTCCTTTAAGGCATCCCGAGCCATCACAGGAACCCATCTGACCTTGTGCACAACAGGGGTAGCACCTCTCTTCAGGACTATTTTGTGGGCGAAACCCTTCAACTTGCCCAATTTGGAAGTAAAAACTGTGGGAAACTTACGCTCCAGGGTTTCTGCAGATAAGGGTACGGCCAAGACTGTGGTATTCCTTTCACCATCACTCACACTCAAAACTGGAACAGATTTTCCCAGACGTATTTCTATTTCTGGAGCAGCCTGCTCGTCCCATCCCACCACAGGATCACCCTTATGGACCACATATAGTTTACCCCGGGTTTTACGTCTCTGAAATTCTATGTCAACCCACTCGAAACCCAGAACCTTGATGGGAACGCGCCCGTAGGCACAAGGGTTAATATCTGGAGGAGACAGATCTGACATCCTCTTCTGGAATTTGGAACAATAGAGTTCGGGAGAGACCATAGTGTAGGGGGATCTGTGTTCACCATCAAATCAACAGGCACATCATTAACTCTGAGAGTGGCCCACGCACTCTTTCTTCCAGGACCTACACTCAACAACACACCCTCTTTGGTACTCCCGCAGTTAGCTTGAGAAGATTCAACGTAACCCACCACAGTCACACTTTCCTCCTCATCATTTGCATCTACCATTCTCACAGTTTCTCTGGTGGACACTGTACTCCTGCACATACGGGCATAATGTCCTCTGCCTTTACACTTCCTACACACTACGGTGGAGGCAGGACACTCCTTCGACCCAGGCGCATGTCCATGCCAACCACACCTCCGGCACACATCCTTCGAAATAAACGTCCCTTTGGTGTCCTTGTCTCTGCCTCTGGAGTCCTCACTCCTGCGGGGTAATACGGCATGTATGACCTCTGCCTTGTCTGTCATTTCCTTCACGCTCTTCCTAGATTCCTAATTGGTCCGAGCAATTTCTATCACTTTCTCCAGGGGTGGATCCTTCTCAGTCCACAGCCTCTCCCTGACCCTAGAGTCACTTGTCCGCATCATAATCTGATCCCGGATGTATTCTTCTGTCACACCCGTGAACTAGCACGTAGCTATTAGAGTACGAAGAGCCGTTACATAGGAGTCGATGCTCTCACTCGATCCTTGTGCCCTTGAAAAGAAATGGCACCTTTCTAGTACCACATTAGCCCTCTTTCCGAACCGTCCTTCCAACTTGCTGAGGGCAGTTTCATATGCAAGCACAACATTTTGGGAAGCATCACCCCCCTCACCATCCTCGGGGGAAGGAGCAAGTACACATGGTCCAGGTAAGTGTCTGAAGATTCTGAGGCCCTCCGTACCGAGGCAATTAAGTAGGGCCGCTTCCTTGTCATCATCCGAGGGTCTTGCCCCACCTGACGCCCTCAGATACACCTTGAAGGTGTCAACCCATAGCTCCCAAGCAATGGGAGGATCCCCGGGATTGGGTAGGAAGGCAGGAGGAGGACGCTCATTGCTGTGTTGCATTGTAGAAGGATAATGAGTCTGCAAGATCAGGTGGGGTTCCTCTGTCTAATACAGACCGTGTATAAATGTCACGTACTTGAAGTGATACGAAGCAGCAAAATGGATAAGCTGTGGGCCAATAAGAGCTCTAGGGTGTGGGCACTCTGGGCTCCAGTGGAAATAGTCAGGGCAGTTATACGAAAACAGAAGCAAGGTTATTCTTCCTTCCTTTTATCTGACTTTTCTGAATAGGGAGACTAATTGCTGGTTCCACACTATTTCACCAGTCCATGAAGGTTAAGGGCTCTTCATCCGAACATGGAAAGAAAAAAAAAAGATATATACTTGCAGTTCAGAAAGGGTTAACGCTTCACGAGCGTGCTGAAAAATACTCAAGAGTCCGCCCCTTCCTGAAGCCTGATTTCGGGTTGTGACTCAATTGGAGAACGGTTTCTAGTCGGTACAGGCTCCCCTCCCCTTCTGTTTGCGACGTGAGAGAGTTCGTAGGGGCGAAGAGGAGCTGCGTGAACCAAATGCTACTGGCTGCCTCACCTGTGGATCCAGATATTTCCCCCGACTCCCGGGGTACGCTCTACCCCGGCCGGGGAGCGCAGCCTTGCCAGCAGTCTCAATGCTGGGCTCCGTGATGTGTTGTTCACTTGGCGCTGTGTTGTGCCTGGGTTTAGGGACACAGGCCTGCACGCCGGAGAGGGAGCTGAGTCGCACGTTGGCGGGTAAAGGAGGGTGCCTCCGAGCGCCGCTCCCACTTGCTACTCCACAGGAACGGCGCCGACCGAAGAAGACTGCCAGCAACCACTGGACGTGTAGCAAAGGCGCGTGGGTCGGGCAGGTCGATCACTTGTCACCAGTGTAATAACGAGACACATGGCGGAGTGAGATCAGACCTTGTTTATTTCAATCGACCTGCACCAGCGGTGATCCATCTTCTGCACAGCCTCCCTTCAACTGACCACCTCGAATCTCCCCATCCCCGTAAGTAAACAACACCAGAACGGCCGGGTGTGGAATCCTACGCTTGTAGAATTCCACACCAGGGCTAAGCATAAACTATATTACTACATTCTTCTCCCCCAAACATCCCCATTTAGCCTGCTATACACCCTGCCAGTACATTTGTGGCAATACTAGGACCTGGGTCTTCACTTGGAGGGCATTCACCTATCAATCACCCCAACATACTGAACAGTCAGACAGAACCCCATGATTATCCAACCCCTTTCTTGACCCCTCCTCCTCTCTTGCACTCCTTCCTCCCCTAAACACTTGCTCCCGACCTAACCTCTCGGCTGGTGTAAACATTGGCTGTGTTGCCCCCTTCCTCCACAATTCCTTGTCCAATAACTGATCCCGGAGCCTGAATATGTGGTGTGATCTATTGTATCTAATTCATTATAAAGATGTTACTAAGCGTGATTGTAATTGAGGTCATGTAATATAATTATAAAAAATATTATTTAAAGAAATATTACAGATGACTTTTGATGTCTCAAGTAAACTTCTATGATGACATCATGTCAAGGAAAATATGGAGAGATTAAGTCATCTCAGAGTTTTATTCCTTATAGTACATGAGTGACAACCGTCCCACCATGGAATGTTTGATGTCCTTGTTGGCGGTCCAGTTTTGGCGTTTTGTGCAATTCTTTTAATCCTTGCATTCGGTTTTTGTCATCATTTCTCTCGCTGTATTTCTTGCACTGGTTGTCCCTCAATGCCATTTCCTTTAATCTCTTTTTGCTAATTGCTTCCCATAATTTCTTCGTTCTCCAGAGTTTTCTTTCTCAATTTATTGTTTCTACTTTGCTCTCCTTTGTCTCCCCTCTCCTGTGACTCTTCCCCGGCACATACATTTTTTCCAGCAGTATGTCCTCCTTTTTTTATTTACAATTGTCTGTACAACACCAACAGATTGTAATAACTCATTGTAGCTAGAATCACTTGTATACAGGCGCGTTATATATGACATATTATATCTCTCTAGTAGACTGCAATAACTCATTATAGTCATAACACTAGCTGACTGAAATTACTCATTCCATCCAACTAGATGTATGTTTTTCTAATTACGAGAGAGATGCAACGTCACAAATCATGGAAGCATTTACCCCCCGCCCTCCACCTTTATACTATGTATATAATAAGGTACCCACAATTGTAAATATATGGATATTTAAAGTCACCAATGAGTTTGCCATATAAAGCATACTGCCCAAGGTTTAGTGCTTTATACAGACACTTGGTTTAGAGGAGAAATATGAAGTAACCTAAGTGGGGTCCTTCCACCACAAAGCACGCAGGAACCAGGTAAGTAATAAAAGTTTGATGTGAATGAGTATTTCACACCATTCACTAGTTCTGACCCTAGTGAGGTGCAGGGATGGTCCACAGGGCGCGAATGACACTCAGGTAGCATTGAGCCTTAGGTGGGGATGGGCCTCAGAACGGGAATGAGTCTCTGGGCAGGGGTGGATCTCTGGCAGTGATGGGCCTAGTAATAAGTCTGATACCCTCTGCAGGGATGTGCCTTTGGTCTCTGGACAGGGGATAGACCTCAGAGCACATTTAAACCTTGGGGCTCTGATGGCCTCCATGGCCTCAAAGTGGTGAAAGACCTTGAGACAGGTAATGCGCCTGAGGGCAGAGATGGGTCTCAGACCAAACATGGGCCACGGGTGGGGATGACCCGCGACTGGCAATTGCACAGATGGGTCTTGACCCATGGATTGACCTCGGGAGGTGATGTTCCTCAGGCTAGGAAAAGGAATGGTCCTTGGTAGAAACCGTGGAACATGCCTAAAAACACTGCTTGGTAAGGTTAACCTTTGCTGTGAATAACAGTGATACGTGCCTCATTTAGAGTGTGGCGATGTCAGAACTATCCGAATATGTCATAATCGGCTAGTTGTCACGTCTTTACTAGCAGATTACAAAACTATTCTGAATTGCAATGTATATGTCTATTATCTTGTACGTGGTATTATATGCAAACCTCTGGGGGCTGGAACACTGAGAATTTGCTCTGCGCAATTGCATTAGCTCTATGGCACTTGTGCTAATGCACTTGCGCAAAATGTATTTGCAATCCGTGACTTTTTTGGTAACACGGCCACAGGCATTTAAAGGAGGATAGTCGTTTTCCATGTATTAGGAGGATATATCCGGGCAACAAGCATTAAACATTTGTGGATTCAAATTTAAGTGTAATTAAGGGGAACAGTCTTTTGAAGCAACAACAGTAGCATAGATCTGGCCCACTGGATCACATTGTCTCAAAGAATCAAAATTGTACGCGTGGCACAGGACGTGAAGTGCTCCCCACGCATGTGTAAGATAACAGATCAGACTAGCAGCAACCAGAAAAGCTATACCAGAAAAGCTATATGATTGCTGAGGTCCTATCTCCTGGGCACCACTGGAAACCAGGTGATATAACGTGCCACAGTTTTGCCTGACAGGTATTCAATGCGTGCTTATTTCTGCATTTTATACATAGGGAAATGTGGAAACAAAGGAATAGCAGTGAGCTATTTTGCAACATTATCTTACATTCTTATGAACCCAGTTCATGCTTTGCTTTTCTACCACCAGCCATTCAGCGGAAGCAAGAACAAATTACTTTCCGCTGGCAAAGTTCTTTTGATTGGCTGTTCCTCCCAGGTATTCCTCATCTTAGATATTCCATCCAGCACCAGCTGCTTCGGAAACTTATTTCTCAGCAAAGGGCGTTTTGCATCATCGACACCATGCCCCTCAACGGCCTCCGTCCGCTCTCGAGCATGACGTCACTGACTATATATATAGCACGCACTGCACCCCGTTGGTTTGGTTGCTAGTTGTTCCTCCCTTCTCATAAGCACAGATATTTATCGGGCCATTTGAAGATCAGACATTGGGCCTCATTACACGGATGGCGGTGGACCAAGGTGCTACTAGCACCTTGGTCCATGCCGGTAAAATACTGGCACCGCCTTGGTGGAAAGGGGAATTACCGACCTATTCCAAGGTTGGTGGGGCGGTAATTCCCCCTTCCCCCATTGCCCTTCCTCATTCCCATTTTTGCCCCATAGGGCATAATGGGAATGGGGAAGGTGCTAATTACGCCACCGCAAATTGCGGTACCGTAATTAGCTCCCTGGTCCCTTTGCGGGTTGGTTTTTAACGCCTGCAAAAAGCAGGCGTTAAATTCCCCAACCCGCAAAGGGACCTCGTAGTAAGGCGGTAAGGGTTTACCGGTACCAGTAAAATACTGGTACCGGTAAACCCTTACCGCCTACCGTGTAATGAGGCCCATTGAAAGAGAGGAAGGTGTAATCCATGGAAATTCTCCCAAAGGAAGAGGGGCAGGACGGGAGGGGCGATGAGGAATACATGGGAGGAACATCCAATCGAAAGAACATAACATGGGGTAAGTAATTTGTTCATTCAAATGGATTGTCTCCTCCGACATATTCCTCATTTTAGATAAACTCCCATAGCAGTATGATGCAGGAGGTGGGAACACAGAATTCATTTATCATTGATGCTGTGCAAGACAGCTTTCCCAAACCTTTCCTCAAGGCCCGATGCAGAATCCAGGGAGTATTGTTTTGTGAAGGTATGAAGACAGGACCAAGTAGCAGCACTATAAATATCTTGCACTGAAACCCCTCTTTGCAAAGTCAATGAAGTAGCTACACCTCTAGTCAAGTGTGCTCGTAAACCCACAGGGACATCCTTACCCACTAAATTGTAGCATTCAGATATGCAAGGATAATTGAGTGGGATAAAGTTTGCTTGGTTACCACTAAACCTAGCTTGTGACCAGCATGTGCCTCAAAAACAGTCGGTTGCTCTGTCCAAATTTCACCATTCTGTTGATGAAGAAGCAAAGGGCCTCTTAGGATCAAGATGATGAAGCCTCTCCTCCTCCTTGGAGGGGTGCGATGGCAGGTAATTAGGTAGGAAGCACAATCTTTTGCGCCAGATGAAATTCTGAAGCTTCTTTCAGAAGAAATGAAGGGCGGACCCTCAACACAACCTTCTCCTTGTAAAAGGTGGTGAATGTAGGATTACAAGACAGAGCTTGTAACTCACTAACTCCAAGGGCCGAGGTAATGGCTGATAAGAAGATAGTCTTGAGGGTTTGCATCCTTGAAAGACATGAATGAAGAGGCTTGAATGAAGCCCCATGAGGTACTTTAGTATAAGGTTCCGATCCCAGATGGTAACAAAGAACATAACAGGAGGGAAAACATTAGGGAATCCCTTCAAAAATTGGATCACAATAGGAATCCTAAAATAAAATCCCACCTCTGGCAAGAGCTTAAAAATAGACAGCCCTGCCAGGTAACCCTCCGCAGTCACAACTTGCAACCCAGGTGGGCTAAATGAAGCAAAAAAGACAGCAACACTGGTGTGTCACAGGAACAAGGCTCACCATTCTTAGCTCTGCACTAGCTGCAAAACTTGTTCCATAGGCAGAGGTACAGAGACGTTGTTTCTGGTCTTCTAGCTGAAAGCACCACCTCCATTATGTCATCCGGGAGATCCCAATCTTTGTATCTCAACCTCTCAGAAACCAGGCATGGAGGTTCAGAGTCCTGATCTCTGGGTGAAGAATGCAACCCCCCTCTTGCGAGAGCATATCCTCTGCTTGGGAAAGATGAATTGGAGAGCTGATGGACATTTCCAGAAGGTCCGGGTACAACATTCTCCTGGCCCAAGCCAGAGCAATGAGGATCATGGTCTTCTCAAACGTCCTCAGCCTTCTGATGATGTGAGAAATTACGGGGACTGGAGGAAACGTGTATGGGAGTGGAAAGTCCCAGTTCACGACAAACGCATCTCCCAGAGCTCCTCTCGGAGGAAATTCCCAGAAGCAAAACAGGCCTCACTTCCTGGTGACACTGGACATAAACAGATTCACTTCAGGGGTTCCCCAAAGGGCAAAGATCTGTAGAAGGATTTCCTGAGCTAGCTCCCACTCATGAGAGACTGTGCTCTGCCTGCTCAGAACGTTCCCCACTGTGTTCTCCTCTCTGGCTAGGTGAACGGCCGAGAGAGAGAGTCTTTCCTGCAGTTCCCAAATCCAAACCTGCATTGCCTCACTGCACAGTGTTAGTGACCCTACACCTCCTCTTTGGTTGAGGTAATGCAGGACCGATGTGTTGTCCATCATTATCAGGACATTTTCCCCCTGTACTCAAGGCAGAAAAGCCACCAGCACTAGTTTGATTGCCCTCAGCTCCAAAAGGTTAATGTATAGTTTTGACTCTGGTGGAGACTTACGACCACTGATTGTCAGATTGTTGGTATGGGCTCCCCAACCTGTGAGGCGGGTATCCATAACTACCGTTATCTCCGGCCATGGTTGCCAAAAACGTTCTTCTGTCAATGCAATCTCCTCACAGGCCCAGCACACGAGATCCTGTGTGAGCCTATTCGGGACTGAAGAAGGTCTGTCATTCTGCCGGAGAACTGAGGCCACTGGGACCTGAGAGCCCAACGAAGAGACCTCATTCTCAACCGGGCCTCTTGCACCAGAAAAAATGTAGGATTCCATAAGACCGGGCAACATCAGAAAATTGAGGGTATGTAGGCATTGGGCATTTTGAAACTTCATGACCATCTACCGAATGTGTGGAGCCCTCACCTCGGGTGGCAAGGCTTTTCCAGAGGAAGCATCCAGAACAGCTCCAATGAACTAAACCTTCTGAGAAGGTTTGTGGGAATGGGGCCAGATCAGCCAATCATCCAGGTATGGGTAGATGTGAATCCCCCCCACTCATGAGACTTGCTGCCACTACCGCCATTAACTTGGTACAAACCCTCGAGCGAAGGTGAGCCCGAATGGCAGAACCCGAAACTGGAAATGAGAAGTGTGAATGGCAAACCTTAGGTACTTCTTGTGGTTGTGATAGATAGGCACATCAAAGTCTGCATCCTGAAGGTCCAATGATACCATCCAATCCTGTAGTTGGATGGCCTGGAGGATTTGAGAGAGAGTGACCATCTTGAACTTGTCCTACCTGAGAAACTTGTTCAAACGTCTCAAGTCCAAGATGGATCACAGACATCCATCCTTCTTGGGGAAAGAAATATAAGGGGAGTATCACTCATTGTTGCTCTCCGGCACAGGTAATGGCTCTATAGCACCTTTCTCGAGCAGGATGGAGATCGCCTGCAGAAGTAGCAGATCCGGAACCTTGAGGGAGTGACTCCCTGGTTGCCAATCAGGAGGCCTGTTTAAGAAAGGGAGGCGGTAACCCTGGGTTACCGTTTGCAAGGCCCAAGCATCGTAAGTAATGCCTCAACATTCTTCCAAATGCTGACTCAGCCTGCCCCTACCACGGTCCTGTGGACCAAGGCCTCAGAGAGGTTTTGGTTTAGCTGTGGCAGCAGCTGATGGCAAAAAGGTTGCAACAGATTGGGGTGACTGTACCACCTCAACCTCGTCCACCACAAGGAAATTGCCTCTGGCCCCTTTATGAGACCTGACCCCTTGTCCTTCCGACTGATTAATGATATTGAAAGGACCAACCCGTCCAACCTTGAAGAGCCGAGTGGGTCTGCTGCACCCGACAAATTGCTGCACCCAGTGATTTCGCGTCTGCCTTTGATGACTGCAACTTTTGCAAGCACTCATAATCTTGGGTGCCAAACAAATGGGCACCATCAAAAGGCATATTTAACAAGCTTGCCTCAGGTGCAAAGCCAGAATTTCACAACCGCGCAAATCTGCACTAGACATTACTGGCTGCCATCGCCCAGCTGACTCTGTCAGTTGAGTCCAGCCCTGTCTGAAGTGACTGGCACATTGCCCCCTCGCCGTCCTTAATGATATCCATAAAGCCATCCCTTTCTTACCCCTCCGGAATATGGTCTTTACTATGACATCCAATAGTGTAAAAAAAAAGCTTGGCCAAAGCATAAGTAGCGTTAATAGATTTTAAAACCATGCTGCTGGCAGAGAAAACTCTCTTGGCCAGAGAGTCAAACCTTTTATTATCCTGTCAGGGGGAATGGTGGGGCAGGCAGCAGCCCTCGAAGATGACGTGGCAGCCTGTACTACAAGGCTTTCAGGAGTCGGATGTTTGTACAAAAACTCTGGATCTGCACAAGACGGTTTATTTTTCCTTGTGAGGTCCTCACTAACTGCAGGATTTGTATCCCGAGTCTCCCAGTTAGCCATCCCCCTACGCTTTAGAGCAGTATGAAAAGGAAGAATAGGGTCTTTAGGACGGCCCTTGTCCAGAATATCAGAGAGGTTATCCTGCTCAACAACTGGAGCAGGCCTTCCCCAACCCAAATATTCAGTAAAGGTACTCGTAAGTGCTCTGTAAGAAGCATCTGCATGAGCTAAAGGCTACCTCAGGAGAGGTATCAAGGCCACTTTTATCCCTCAATGAGTCTACTAGATGTTGCATCTTAGATTCTTCGGAAATAAAAGGCTCTGGAACATTTGGTGCCCCATACTCCAGGCCACATGGAGGGGTGTTGCATTCTGAAACCACTTCTGGCTCAAAAATGGAGGACATAGTCTTACTAAAGTTATTTTTTTTTTGGTTGAGGCTATTAAGCCTTTAAAGGTTCTGTTGATTACATTGACTTTTCAACATTGAAGACCTTGACGTCAAAGTACCTGACTCAAACCCCTTCAAAAGAGCCGAAGGTTGAGGCCTAGGCTTCACCTTATCTTGCGCCATCTCAAGGGATCGACCCTTCTCGAGGGATCGAAGTTTTGGAACCCAGCCTCAAGGGTGCATGATTAGTAACATTGACTGACACCTTCTCGGCCTTGCGAGACTCTGCAGGGTCACAAGCTATCTTCAGCTCTTTCGGAGGGTCGGGCGCAGCTACCTTCTCAAATATTTGGAGGCGAAAAGCCTCCCATTCAGCTTTGGAAGCCAGCTTACCTGGGCAAGTGACTCTACGATCAGGAGTCGGAGGACGAAGAACTCGATCAATGATGTCTCTCCTTGGCCTTTTTCCAAGAGGCCAAGGACGGAAGACGGTGAGACCCACTCCTGGATCAAGACCGGTTTTACAGCGCTTCTGAGGTGAAGACTCAACCCTTGAACCTTTCTTGTCCAAAGATCTCCTTTTGGAAGGAGTGGTCGATGGGGATATTGCCTCGGGCCTACCCATGGTGAGTTTCCCCTTCCTCTCCCTCAAGGCCTTTCCTGTCATGAGCTGACAGGAACCACAGTCGTCAATCTTGTGCTTGATTTCAAGGCACTAGAGGCAGATACGGTATGGGTCTGTGATTGACATCTTCGACCCACAATTTGCACACCTTTTGAAGCCAATTTTTTGAGTCAACATCATAAGCAAAACCGTTGACACACAGTCAAAGAACAGCCCGAAGTGTACTGAGCAGCGGAACAACTGAACTGAACCAATGGGCACACTGCATGCTATATATACAGTCTCCGCCCAAGCTCCATGCCTTCATAGAATTGGGTGGCATCTCCCTCCTAGAAAAACATTCCACAGCCACAAAAGATATTTGTATTTCCATTGACTAAAATGGAATCCTCCTTCTAAGACAATCTGACTTTGCTCTCTTTGGAGACACACAAGTAGAAGGGGGGTACCCCAATGGCTGCTGACATCTTTGAAGCGGGAATTCCATAACCCTTCTGTTGAACCTGAATGCTGCCACTGGGACTCCTGCCTCTTTTTCACATATCATGTGCCTCTTACACTCTTTGACAGTGGCAGAGAGGAGAGAAGGGGAAAAGAATACATTGCAAAAAAGTTACTGTATTTAAGTGAAAACTGTGGCAAATCCATATCCTGGCTACCTCTCCTAATTTCCATGGACAGAAAGAAGAAAACCTGCACTGTCCAAGCAAAACCTGGCTATGTGCCTAAACTACCCCATTCAAATGGGGTTGGCTGGGTGGGCAACTGTCTTTGTTGGAAGGAGGGCAGATAACCACCAGTCACTACAAAAGCTAAGGCAGTGCCACAACAAATGACAGCAGCTGGCTACACCAATTCATCAAGAGGCCACCATTAAAACTCTGTGATCTCCTGAAGATTGAAGGAAACAGATCTGAGAATGCCTTTTTACCCGTGGCGGAGCCATGGGGTCACCCCGAGTGGGACGGGTATGCCCAGACGTGGGTCCCGAGTCTGCTGGGCCTAGAGACCCAAGCTATTCCTCACTGATGACGCCCAACAAGGCTGAAACATGTCTGGGGATGCTTGTGGTCTCGTGCAGAAGGGATGTGCCCTAGCAGTTCGGGCTGGACTGCCCCTTTTGGGGTACGACCAAGCCTGATTTGCATCTGGTTTTTCCCCTTCTGTAATGGCTTGGCAGGCTGAAAAACGATGGTCTGGAGGGTTGCCCAGAGCTTTGCCGTGGTTATGATTAATTAAAACCTTCCAGCCATCACCTTTCTGTTTTGCCAAAGTCACCCCGAGTGGGACAGGTATGCCCAGACGTGGGTCCCGAGTCTGCCGGGCCTAGAGACCCAAGCTACTCCTCACTGATGACGCCCAACAAGGCTGAAACATGTCTGGGGATGCTTGTGGTCTCGTGCAGAAGGGATGTGACCTAGCAGTTTGGGCTGGACTGCCCCTTTTGGGGTAGGACCAAGCCTGATTTGCATATGGTTTTTCCCCTTCTGTAATGGCTTGGCGGGCTGAAAAACGATGGTCTGGAGGGTTGCCCAGAGCTTTGCCCGTGGTTATGATTAATTAAAACCTACCAGCCATCACCTTTCTGTTTTGCTAATAATTAGCGACATATTCTTTGTGAATAGGAAAGTAACTTCATCTAACGTATCTATCTGTCATCAGCAAACACACTTAGCTCCCAGGCCATTAATTTTGCAAATTGCACCTTTATTGCCGCTGATGCGTTGCTGTCAATTTTGCAAATCATTTGAAAGACGGGTGTGGCGAACAGATTTTGTTGCCATCTTGAAGTCGTGCCTCATAAAAGTCGTTCTAATCGTTGCCCGTGCACAGCTCGTCCTAGTTCACAGCCCAGTACTCCGTGGCTGTATTTTTTTTATTGAAGGATGTAAAAGGGGAGATCGGCGCTCTAATAGACTTGCCTGTTTATGTTGGTCTAGAAAAATGGCGGGGCGGGCTCCAATGTTACACAGACCAGATAGAGCCAAGATCAGTTCACAGAGAAAATGCATTAAAATCTACGCCAGAGCCAGACATCAAAACACTTCAGTATACGATAGCGCGGCATCAGGAGCGCCGAGGAATGCAGCAGCGGGGAGGGCGGGGCCTTGGCAGCAGATGTGAAAAGGGTATGGAGACGGTGATAACAGAGTCATGCAAAATAGAGTGTCCAACTACAGTCCATCAAGCACCTTTCAAACAGAATCATAAACATGCTTTAAAGTCATTCTACGTCAGGTGCTGTCGAGGAGAAAGGCTACTGCTTCCTGTCATGAGAAGAACAACAATGAGTTGGAACCCGTGGAAGTGTGCTGAGGTCACCATACTTTCAATACATTTTATACTTCACAGGGGAGAGCGCTTACATTATTAAAGAACCATAGATATAAATGGCCGGAAATCTGACTCCAAGAGCGGCTCCAAAAATTACAATGATCATTTATCGTTGGGGAAGAGTTAAACGCGTGCACTGCCCACCCGGAGCCAAAGCCATGATCACATCATTAGAATATTCACACAAAGGGCTGGCAGACTGTCACCGCCTATAGAAGGCTCGGCATCTGACAAACCACACACCTCTTCCTTCCTAGTCTTTTAGTCGCACATCTACATTCTCCCTGCACAGCCTATTGAACACAGCCACGATCGGGTGCACAAGGTATATTTTCTCACTTCAGTTACTTCCATCATTACCATTCCTTATTTGGCACTTTGAGCCACATAACGAATAAAAACAATCTGTGAAAAACATTTTAAAAAAACATGTTCATATTAACAATAAAATACACATGTAAAACAGCAGGAAATTATCTCTACTCTTCTTTAGCTTCAAACACTGCCTCCGATCCCTGGGCCTAGTCAAATATTGCGATATGGGCTATAGTGCTGCATATTGCTTTACTTTTATTTATTTATTTTATTTATTCGCATTTTTAAAGCGTGCAGCAGTCCTTGGGCATTGTGGCGCTGTTACAGAGAAACTAGCTGGTTACAGAGGAAAAAGAATGCTTGGTTGTTAGTTAGCAGTAAGTGGTTGCATTACAAGCTTAGAGGTTACATAGCTTGGTGGTTACATAGCGATCAGTGGTTACATTACATGCTTGGAGGTTACATGGTTGCATTACAAGCTTAGCAGTTACATAGCTTAGTAGTTACATAGCAATCAGTGGTTACATTACAGGCTTGGAAGTCACATAGGATGCAGACAACTTAGTTACTCGAAATGCTGAGAGGGAGAGAGGAGGAGCTAGTTGAACATAGTGGTTTTGAGGGATTTGCGAAAGGCGGATACGAAGGGTTCAGCTCTGAGTGCATTGGGTAGTGCATTCCACAGTTTGGGAGCTCTGTGTGAAAAACCAACGCCTCCAGCGTTAGCTCTTTTGATAGAGGGAACGCAGAGTTGGTTGGCGCTGTGACTTCTTTTTGGGCGTATCGAAGTGTCTCTGGATATGGTTTCTGATAGATAGGAAGGACTTGAAAGGGTACCCACGAGTAAGGCAGCAGACATTCTCCTATCACCTAGCATCAATCAGAGAATGTCACTGCTCATCACGCTGCCGCGCAATCATAGGTTGCTTGCCCACACAGGTTTCTCCGATTCCCGTAACCTCACTCGTTCTCCCAGCCTCGATGCAAGGTTTTAATATCAATATCAAGCAGATTCACGTAGGGTGCTTGTCCCTTCAGGTTTCTCAGGGTCCCGTAACCTTGTTGGCTTTCCCAACCTTAAATTGTTTATCTTTTTTGTTCTGATTCACAAGGGCACTTGCCCATTTGTTTTTCTCAGGCTCCTAACGCCTAGTAGGCTCTCCTAGACTTGGTTCAAAGTGTGCGTACTTCTTTCGATCAGCTTCACAAGGCCGCTTGCCTGTGTGAGTTTCTCAGGCTCCTGTAGCCTTGTAGGCTTTTCCAGTTTAGACTCAAAATATTTGTATCTCTTTCCATCAGATTCACTGGGGCACTGGCCTGTTGGGGAGGCTTCTCAGGCTCCCGTAACCTCATAGGTTCTCTCAACATTGGTACAAAGCATTCGTACTTCTCTTGCTCTGATGCACACATGGCACTTAGCCTCTTGGGTTTCTCACGTTCCTGCAACCTCGTAGGCTTCCCCAGCCTTGCTTCACAGTATCTGTACCTGTACCTCCCAGTAGCAGTCTCTCTGTGGGAGCATTTGCTTCTGTGGTGCTGCTTCTCTTGGCAGCTAACGTCCTTCGGGCATGGAGCTCGAGGATACGTGCTCTCCCCGGTGATCTGGTCTATGCATCTGATGCTGACTACAGGCCCACCGTGGCTTTCCATTGGCTGCACTACCAGAGGAAAGGGGTACTTCCCCACCTCCACCTCTCCCTTCGACCTCGGCTTCTTAGTTGGATGTGATGCTAGCTTTCCTGCATCAGGCACACTCTCAACGGTACTACCATTGCCGTGGTTAAGCGTGGCTCTGCCCCTCCAGTACATCTCTTCCACAGAGGTTAACCTTGGCATAGGATTCACTCTCCTCCCTGGGTAGGAGATTCCCTTCCATTCACAGTTCTTCCTGGGTTTATATATGGCATCACGATCAAAAGGGTTGTGTCCTTTTTCCTTGACTGTGGTTCTCAGGCGACATCCAGCATTATACAAAGCCAAAGAGTTTGATGAAACGTCACTATCCGGTCAATCCAAAGTGACATTACAAATACGAAGGTTCTGTTGATGCTCGTTGGCGTTCAGATGAGATCCAGTATTACTATAAACAAAGGAGATAGAGGAACTATCACTGTTTGGTGATTTCAAAAGAGAAGTATTCAAAACAGAACAGAAGTAGCAGCAGTCATTCCAATTCCCATCTAAGCAAATAATATTCTCTGGACCGAGAGTTTCTTATCGGAATGGGAGTCATTGTCCACAAAAGGAAGTCACTCCCAGTGAGGTCCCACTTGCCCAGACCCCTAGGGAGAATCTTGCTTAACGGGCTCACCTCCATAGCCACAAAGAGGGTGGCTCCCCTCTGAAGGGACAAATAATCCAGATTTGTCACAATACTCAGTGGGCAGAAGAGTACTTTCTGACCAAATGCATTTTCATCACTTGCACACGGTTGAAATTAATTGTACATTTTTTGCAAGCCACTACATGGGGTACAAAGAAACATTGCATGCAGTAATGTATGTTAGCACATGCAATATAATGCATGTCAGCATGATTGTACCGCTAGCGGCAGTAAACCCACAATGGGTGTAAACACCTTAGCTTACCGAACGAGGTAACAGTAATTGCTACATGTGGTATTTCTGAGTGCTGCTGCAAACGCCATAATGAAAGCCATAGACCACAGGGCATTTAGAAGCAAGGTGGCTGCCCATTCTGGCCTGCTTGTGGTTGGTCCTTTCAGAGACCAATTTCAACGTCTGCAAAGATGCAGCGGCGCTGTACTGCACAATGCACATTCACTCATGAGGGCTTTGTGACCATCCATCCTGTTAACAGTGCAATGCTGCCTCACCACCTCTAAAACAAAATGCATGACAAAGTCAGCTGAAGCAAGACGCTCTCACATCTTTTGCGGTCTAGTAGGCAGCGCCGCCATTTTATCATCCGCCTGGAGGATAGATTCCCAGGCCCCAGGTAATGTATTTAAAAGACATGAAAGCTTGAACAAATGAGCCTTTTTTTGTTATTTTGGTTTAATGGCTCCGCTTTTAGGTGCCTACTTAACAGCCTTCCAGTGGCTCCCGGGGCCCATTTTTCCTCCTCGTTATTTGGCAGGTTCGCCTTGGCCTCGTGCCATTCTGACAATCAAGGCCCGAGCTGGCTCCTCTGTCTGAGATTATTTCTCGGGTTTCTTTGTTTTATTGGTGAGTGGAGGGGGCAAGAGAGGGGCTATTTCTAAACTGAAACAGGATGTCCTGCTGGTGTCGCAGGCTGTGAAAGGCCCTGTTTCATTGCCCTTGCAGGCAACGCAAAGTGGCTTAAGTTAATCCAGTGAGACTGGGATGCAGGTTTTCTCTTTTTATTTAATTTTTTTATGTGGGACTTGGGAGCCTCTGAGGAATGCCGCGGGCAATCTTTTGTCATACTCTTAGATAGAGCGGTGTCTGTATGTATACTGTATACAAAACTCCCCCCTTGAAGCCGCTTGAATATACAAGAAGAGCCCCTGAATTCTGCCCATGCTCACTCCGAGCTCGGGGAGATGGGGTTTCGCATGAAGGAGTGTATTCTTCTAATCCACAAGCTGTAATACTTTGCCTGGAATGGTAAATGCTTACGTCATTTCCTGCACGGCTGGAACTGGACTCCTTTAAAGGCACCTAAATGACTGAACTTGCACTTGTTTATAAGATACGTTAATGTTGTCTCTTTGCATAAATCCAGCAATTAGAGGACTGAATGCTCTATGGGCCAAAATGTCCAAGATAGACACTCTCCATTTTCAGCCATGCTGTTGCAGCAAACGTAAAAAAAAAACAAATGAATATGGGTTAGTGGCTTCTTACTGTAGCCTTAGTGCTAATCGCTAAAGGTCTGGTCATAAGAATTGATTTGACCAACCCCAACCGGGTATGACTCGCCACATGTCTAGGAAGGCTGTTAACGGCAGTCTGCACCGCGCATCTACAGGAGGAACTCTTAAGGAAAATACAACAGTCGCTGCTTCAGTCAAGCTCTTTTTGGATGTTTTTCAGTCCAGGAAAAAAGACCAGAACAGGTTCCCTTAAGTCAAATTCGCCCATAGATTGCAGAGTGTTCAAAGCATGACTTTAGTCGTGGAGACTCAGAATAATTCTTAAACCTGGCGATGGTGTTGTTATTTTCCTGGCATGTCTCCTTGAGTCCTTCCCCCACCCCTTGTGACTAAATTGGGATTTTTACAACTTGATTTTCGACTTTGTCCCCATTTTTCTTGTCAGTTTTGAAAAATAGAAGGCAAAAGTCTCCCTGTGTCCTTATCCAGCGATGACACCAGTTTTTTTTATTGGAAGTCATTCACTCCCAAAGTTTTAAGCATGGAAGTGTTTTAACTTGCTGAAAAATTATCGAATGACTTCCACATTTATATGCTGATTGGATGGCTTCCAATCCAACACTTTTAACTAAACCACTGCCAGTAGATCTCCAGAAATCATGGCTAAAATTCCATATTATGCCAACCGATTGGATTCTATTCTGTCCCACAGGAAGTGCCTCTATAACATGCCCTAGGAAATACAGTCTCTGATTCCCGTGTCTGCATGCCCCTATCAATTCTGGCAAATCATTATTACAAACTTTGATTTTGTGCAGTTTTTCCAGGATTTTCACAATGGATCTTTGTAAAATAAAAACGAGAAGATAATAACTGTTACTTTTGAGGGTGATACAAGGCAAGAACAGCTGTTCATAGTAAAGAGAGTAGGTAAGAATCACACTACCAAATCCTTTTCTTTCTAGACGCATGCACTTATTGAATCCGTATAGTTAAAAACAAGCGCATGTACTTGGCAAGTGTGTTTTAGACCTCTGCTGATTGGCAGCTTAATGAGACAAAATCAATTGCCTTATTCAGAGCTGGTTGTCCAACCCGATATAAATATATCAATATGAGGTCAAAGGATACAACAAAATGAATAAATGACAACGGGTCGCTTGTCAATGACATGTACTTCCCCAATAGTTTAAAATATATATGGAATGTCAGCAGTAAGAGACATTGGCCCTCATTAGGACCCTGGCGGAGTGGGTTTCCGCCAGCGCTAATCGCGGCGGACCCGTCCGCCGTACTACGAGTTCCCTTAGCGCCATGGAGGTTTTCTCCGCCTGGTTTTGCCGGGCGGAGAAAACCATGGCGCTAAGGGACCTCGTTGTTAATTACGCCGCCGTACTTTACGGCGGCGTAATTAACTCCTTCCCCACTCCCATTATACCCTATGGGGCAAGAATGGGAATGGGGAAGGGTAAAATGGGGATTGGGGATTTACCGCTCCGCCAAGGTCGGCATGGGGTGGTAAATCCGCCAACCCCCATGGCGCTATCGACGGCTTTCCGCCGTGCTTCGCGGTGCATTTAGCACCGCGTGAGGGCCATTCTGTCTGAAAACACAGGGCCTCATTACGACCCAGGCGTTAAGGGTTAACGCCGTCGTTAACCCTTAACGCCTATTCTGATTTTAACGGCTGCTTTTAGCACCTGCCATGATGCTAATTACGCCACCGTAATTTACGGTGGCGTAATTAGCGCCTTCCCCACTCCCATTATGCCCTATGGGGCAAAAATGGGAATGGGGAAGGGAAAATGGGAAATGGGGATTTACCGCCCCACTCACCTTGGAATGGGGCGGTAAATCCGCCATCCACCATGGTGTAAACATAGTTTACACCATGGTGGTAAAGTTGGCGCAATTAGCGCCTGGGTTGTAATGACCCCCACAGCCTCTTAAACTCTGACAAATATAGAAGAAGGGTCTTATTCCCATTAAGGATCATTCAGAACAGCTCCTTGAAATGATGAAAACTATGTGTAATCTTATATTTTAGGTGGTAAAGCAGTTACATTTAATGTTATTGTAAACAAAATAAATCAATTCACAATTCCATATGGGGGTATACTACCTATCTGGTTTATTAATTATGGATCATATATGTTTGGAAACAAGTTTTGCCTTGCCCTTACCGCTAATATATATATTTTTTAATTCAAGACCATTGTACTAAAGTCTGCAACTATCATCACATTCAGTGTGATAGCCACTATGTGCCAGCTGACCGAGATATTCCTTAAGGTGAAGCAAGCAAACTGAGCTGAATGTGACTATCTTTCCCGAAGCCACTGACTGCAGTTGAGGGCTCTGCAATTACATGAGAAGCTTTAATTATATGTAAGACAAATAATATGATAAACTGTGCAGTGCATTATGCTGCAGGAAAACTATAACTGTGATGGCACAGATGCATAGCATTTTAATTATCTACACTAAAGGTTGAGATTCTGATATCTACCTAGAAGCATTTGATTGTAGTTGTGGGCTATGATTACACAAGAAACTGTATATAAAATTGGAGGCAAAAATGTATTAAACTCCACATTACAAGAAGAGACCAATTGCTTTGGCAGAGATGGCTGTGGAAATGGCAGCCTCCACATGTCACTTGTTTACTGTGGGTTTTCATTTTACCAATGTATTGCATGACTTTCATCTTTCCCAAATTAATTTTTCATCTTGACTGTATATTCGCTCCTGACTACAATTGCTGTGCTGTCTATGATCATGGTTTATTTCTGTCAAGTGCTTGCATGTTCCCCTGTATGTGTATTTTGTCCTGTATTTAACACGCTATAGTTGCTTATGTTCTGGCACACTGGACAATGTCCACCATTGTCATTGTGCCTTTAGTGTGTGTGAAACTCTGTCTTCCTATGTGGACCTGCATTGAGTTCCTGCCATTGGGTTTAGTCCACTCTGTGTCCCTTTGCACCTGTGCAATGTGTGGGGGGTTTGTGGAATTCCTCCAGCCTTTGAAAGGACTCCACGCCATTTAAAAAAAATAGTTTCCCCTGTCCTCAGCCTAGTCAAACAGCTTACAGCCAGTGACAAAGGGATCACATTCCTCCCAGAGGCCTGGCCAACTTCCCTTGTCGGAAAACCTGTTCAGCCTCTTGGAGCCAGAAACCAGCTCCAGTGTAACCTACAGCCTAGGGCTGGCCTGTTACATCTCTTCTTGAGCTAAGAAACTGGCCCGCCCTCTTCATCTATTTGTCCCTGACTGTTTGTCTGCACCCTGTAATTACCTGAGAGTGTCTGCCCACCACCTGCCCCTGCAATTCCACCTCCCTCTTGTCCTGTCCTCCCTGTGCCCTGCAAAACGAGTTCCACTTGGTGTGTCCATCATGGGTGGGGAGGCGGGCTCTGGAAGGCCACTGGCCACTTGTCCCACACCCAGTAAGTACCTGGAATGTGTGCCTACATCCCCTGCAATCCCATCTCCCCTCCCCTGGGAACCACACCGAAACTAGTTATCTACACCCTATAATTCCCCTTGCATGGGGGTGGATAATGTGGCTGGCTCTTCAGTAGGGGAGCAAAAGCATTATAAGTGGACAGACAATCTAGGCTGGGTTCTCTTTTTGGCTGCTGATGGTGCTGTTTGCTGACCGTGGGGATTGAGGGCAGAGAGACCCCTTATAGCAGGTACCCTTGTTTCCTGTCTACCCTATTTTCTCTGGCCTCTCTGCCCTGCCCCCATTGTCTCTCTCTCTCTTGTGCCCCTGTACGATCTCTCTCTTGTGCCCCTTCGCTTTCTCTCTCTGTTGTACCCATGTGCACTCTCTCTGTCTCTAATGCCCCTGTGCTCTCTTGTGCCCCCTGCCTCTCTCTCTGTGTCTCTGTGCCTGCTCCCCCTTCTCTCTCTCTCTCTCTTTCTCTCTCTCTCTCTCTCTCTCTCTCTCTTTCTCTCTCTGTCTCTTTGTCTGCCCCTCCTGCATCCCTCACTGTGTGCCTCCTACTCACTGTGCACCTCTCACTCAATGTGCGCCTCAACATGTGCGCCTCTTGCCTCTCTCACTGTGTGCCTCTCACTTCGGTCACTGGGCACCTCGCTCACTGGGCGCCTCCCTCACTGGGCGCCTCCCTCACTGTGCACCTCTCTCACTGTCCCCCCCTTTCTCTCTCCCTTTCTCTCCCTCTTCCTTTCTCTTTCCCCACCCTCTCTCTCAGCCCTCACGTCTCTACCAGCCCCCTTCTCCCACTACCTCTCCATGTCCCCGGGTTCCACGCCAGTGGGTGTGCCTAGCTAGTATGCCTGCCATCAATTCCCTGCTTTGTGCCTGCTGCCCAGTGCAGACAATCACCTGTGCACAGTGTGTCTAATTTACACTGCTGGCAATGAGTATACTTCTCCACATGAAATAAATATGTTCCTGGATTCATTTATGTTCCCATGTTTCCATGCAGCCTGCCTGTTATTACCAGAGGGGGGACCCGGTCTGTATACTCAACGCACCCGCACAGGAGTCTGTTAACTCCCTGTCCCAAAACTGCGGCCCTGCCTGGGGCCTCTCACACAGCCTTCCCCATTTTGGCCTGCTTCCCACTTCCACATGACAAGTGATCTGCCCATTATCTTTAATACGTTGTATGGGTTGGGTGTGGAGTACTGTGTGCTGGACTATGTCAGCAATTTTGTGAGTGCTGGCATGGGAACCAAATTCAGATTGGAAGACTCTGTGCTACAAGGTGCAGCAAGCAAAGTGAGTTGAGACATCACCATCTCTCATAAAGCACCTAATTTCTGTTTTGAGATATGGGATTAACAGGATTATGTTTCATGCAGTAAACATATAACATTAGGATGCAGTCATGGTTGTAATTGACAGAACTGCATCTAGGTAAGAGCAATGTGTGATTCGCAAATATCACAATCTTTATACCTAGAAATGGATTGTTGATGTGTATAGCACCTACAATCACTCCCCCTTAAGCAACGGTTAGATTATCTGAATTCTCGCATTTTCTGGTGTAGAGGGCTATTTGCCTCCAGAGCTAATGAAGGGGAGATAGAGCAATGGGGAGATAATGTTTGGCTGGCTGAGTAGCAAATACTAAAAAGCATACGCCAGGCTTGAAAGTCAGCTCTGAAATAGGGATTACATGAAGAGGCCCAACTACTGTGTATAAAGTGATTGTGTCTTGGGCCCTTGATCGTGAAGGAGGCATACTGGAATGCTTGTTGAAGAGGCACACGTGAACTATTACACCAAAATGCCAGGGACAACAAAAGAGACATCACACACTTGATGACATCCCTGGAAGTGTCATCACATAACATTTTACCCATCAGAGGAAATTACATCACAGATGTATGTAAAAAAAATTAAGATTAACACAATTAAAAATATCTATTTAAGTAAACAAAATATTATTTTAGTAACAAACATATTTTAACTAGGGTATGGACTTGATGTGCCATCAACCACAACCAACACAGGCCAGAAACAATGCATTGATATACATATACAGGCTGAAAAACAATGGTCTGGAGGGTTGCCAACAGCTGTGTCCATGGTTATGATTAATTCAAAACCTTCCAGTCATCACCTTTTTGTTTAGCTAAAGTCACCCAGGGTGGAACAGGTATGCCCAGATATGGGGCCCGAGTCTGCCGGGCCTAGCGACTCAAGCTACACCTCACTGATGACGTCCCAACAATGCTGAAACTAGTCAGGGGATGCTTCTGGTCTCGTGCAGAAGGGATGTGACTTAGCGGTTCGGGCTGGACTGCCCCCTTTGAGGTAGCACCAAGCCTGATTTGCATATTGTTTTTCCCCTTCTGTAATGGCTTAGCAGATGGAAAAACAATGGTCTGGAGGGTTGCCCAGAGCTATGCCCATGGTTATGATTAATTCAAAACCTTCCAGCCATCACCTTTTTGTAATGGTATTAATATACATATGGCTACTGTAAGGAACACATGGTGGCAACAGTAAAGACAGACACAAGTGATCACAGTTCAAGGGTGTTTATTAAACTGTATATGCGGGTTGGAAAAACGCCTAATGTAAACCTAAATCTAAGATGGGAACAAGCTACAAACATCTAAATAATAATAAGGCAGTCCTAGTGGTGTTTTGTCAAATAAAAGATTCTATACTAAGAAAAACCACCAATCCTTTCGCTAAATACAAACAAAGAGTGTGGGATAGGATTCAAAGGAAAGAAAGAAATGTTCACAAATGATAAGTCAGGATGCGGTAGTCGGGGTCTCCCTTCCCCACGTTTTGAGCATGGGACAAGGCGGGGCTCCTGAGAACAGCACACGCTCGAGCTGTCCCAGCACGAGACTACAGTTCCGCTCTCAGCAATCAGGGCCTCTTCCGGGCTCAGACCCTGGACTGTTTGCCTCCCTCCGTCGGGTTCACTACAGGTTTTCACAAATACTCTCACTTCTTATGTTCAGAGGTTTTAATGTCTTTTTAAACAGTTTATTGTGGACATCCCTCTGCTGGGCACACTCTTGTCAACACACTGTACATTGGGACTTTAGAATTCGCCCCTGGTGTCTCGTGCCACGTACATATCTCTCTCCACCAAATTCTCCGGAAAGTACTGTAACATATAGTGCCTAAAAATAGCTACACACATAACATATAATTACACTCAGTTAAAAATCCAAGCACTAGCTGGGACTCTAAAGTGTCAAGTGCAAAAATAAAGTTTTCCTGTACTTCTATATACCTTAGTTGATAAACCTATTCTTTCTAATTGTGCAAAACAGCAAGCATGAGATCTCAGCAAGATCTGACGCTAATTCATGGGTTCATAGAGTCCCAGCTAGTGCTTGGATTTTTAACTGAGTGTAATTATATGTTATGTGGGTAGTTGTTTTTAGGCACTGTATGTTACAGTACTTTCAATAGAATGTGGTGGAGATATATATATATATATTTATAATGTATCTATAAATAGAGAGTTAAAAGAGTTTCTGTTTGATCACAGCATCTTTTGATCTAATTGCCTGCCCAAGCAGTCCAGGAAAGTGTGTCTTTACAAGTTATCATCACCAAGTATACTTTCCTGCTGCGTTACCAAACACCCTGGTGTGTATTATTGTATGTTTGAAACAGTCCGTTTTCTACTGGCATTCCTAGCTACTATTTTGTTTTTTGTTCTAAAATTTAAAGGGTTTTGCATTCATGTTTGCATGTAATATTGACATGCTGGGCTACATTTCACAGAATCATTTGTACTACTCTGTGGATCGAGGTCAGCAGTGCCACGACTCTTCCTCTGGGTCATCCAGTTCATCCTGCATCCACAGGCCTCCCACCACTGATATTAGCAAACACTACCCGCCCCGGTCCTTGTAGTTGCTGCACATTTTGTAACTGGAGTATCGTCAATTTACATTTCATTGTCTCCTTCTTTTCCACAATGATTTGCCACAGAACCAAGTATCAAGAGGGAATGTATTTGCCATCCTGCTCAAATAGTTATATGATATGCTGGAACAACCCCTGAACAAATGCACCCGCTATGGCTTTTTGGACCATCTCTGTGGGCTTGTTTATACCAGAATGTTGGATAAACATAATCTTCACTCAATCTAAATAATCTGTGGTGCTCTCATCTTTCTTCTTCTTAAAATCGTGCCCTAATCGGTTATCTGTCTGCAAACTATAGCAATTGTCTGCATCAATACATCTGTAACTTGAACCAACTCAGCACGATGCCCCCATTTCTTCATGCGCCCATCCAACCTCTCAAGAGTCACATGATGGCGTACCTCTGCACGCATAATCACTCTCATGAGCTGAGTCATGTCAGCCCATGAAGGATTATAGCACTTCATGGCAGTCCTTAATTCCTCAGTAAACTTCTCTGGTTAATCTCTGGCATTAGGAAATTCCTTAAACACATTTCTCAAATCCTCAAGTGTCCATGCAGCATGATTCGTTACCAGTCTACTAGCACCATCAGCACCCTCTCCGGGTAACACTCTGAGTGGGGTTTGGATCAGTTCAGTTCCTGGACATGCACCTGCATGGGTAGGGGATGGGTTTACGGTAGATGCGCTCGCTGCATGCCTAGCCAGGGCTTGAGTTTGGGATTGAGTGCTTTCACCTGCTGCATTCCTGGTTGGCATTTACTAGGACACACACACACACATATATATATATATATATATATATATATATATATATATATATATATATATATATATATATATATGTATTTTTTTTTTACTCATTCCAACACCCATCAATTTCCTCTTTTAATTCTTTCAACCACACCACGTCTCACGGTGCTACCTTAACTTCAATTATGGAGGCATTCCCACAGCCCAAGAAGAACCACCAATCTTTACGGGCAGCCCTCCTCCAAAGCCCCTTTGTAGTTTTGCATTAGGCCTCTTACCTATCCTTTGTGTGGACCCCAGGGTTTGCCAGGGGGGTAAAGCGGTCCACCAATCCTGTAACCTTCTTAGCTTGGCAAGGTAAATCTGAGGCATGATGGCACTAGTAGATGAAAGAAGCAGCCCATGAACAAATAATCCAATAGTGAATCCAGTCAGCAATTGTAGAGACAAGGTGTATTTCAATACAATTGTGGCCCAGAAACACAGAAACATCTGTTTTTAATGTTTTACAGAGTGAGCCTCATACAGTAAATTCAGTATGATAGCGTTAGTTGGTTAAATTACCAATGACCCTCTCAAGTCCCGTTCTCAAGCCTTGGGGAGCCTAACAGCACCATTAGAGCCCTGTACAGTTCTGCTCAGACTAGTGACATGGTACAGACCACTACCTTTTGTGAATCTTTCAATTCTATGTAACATGGCCTGATCCGGCACATTTTGCCCACGTGACTCTCGTTCCAGTTCTCAGACAATGCTGCCCGCCTTCAGTGATGATGTAGAGCTGGGAATCTGGGTGTACCTGAGTCCTGGAGAGATCCTGGTGTAACCTACGCACAGCCTTACAAACTTTGTTTCTGCCAACTAATCGGCTTTCCCTCTGTCACACCTTGCCTACCAAGGCTGCGGCTGCGGCTGCCGCGTCATCTGCTATCATGGCTGTGGCTATGCTAGGCCCAGGGTTCATGTACGTTCATAGCTCAGGTAAGAATAAGTGCTACCAGCTTCGACAGCACCAACCACAATAGCTTCCAGATAAGGTCATTGCTTTTACAATCACAAGCCCTCTGTTCCCAAACAAGTCTTTGGAGGAGCATATTTCACCTCCTCTAGAAATCCCCCACCAGGACTGGCTGAAACAAATTCATGGTGTGCCCTTGCAGTCCTCCCATGGTGCCAAATGCTGCATGCTTCACACATTTTTCGCAAAGATGATGCCAAATTAATTTGATCATCATTTTTTTTCCCACCACTTCGAACTTTCGTAGACTAGGAACCACTTGTCATATCACAGTTCCCAGTGTGGGGCACAATTATAGGTGGCACAGCCTGTCAATGTTGTTCCTTTTGGAGAGAAGTGTTCAGGTTGCATCCTGGAGGCCGTGTGCCAAACATTGTTCTAATTGAGGCCTTCTACAATCTGAGTCACACCACTGCTATCCACAGCAGGGTTTCTCGAGTGGAACCGCGCACTCCTAAGCACAGTCCTTTTCCAGGTGGTACGCCCATGGTGCGTAGCACTATGTGCACCCACCCTTGGCCATGCTCTTGTTCTTGGGCACAGGGCGCAGAGATACAAGTGCTCCCACCCTAAGTCCCGCCAGCTTTTCTCCATGTCTACAGGTTTCCTGGCTCACTGGACTCTTGCACACCCACATATTGTGGTTAGTGCCAATCCGCGTTACCTAGACAGAGCACCCAGCAATATCTGGATGGCCTGCACTGCCACATCAGTTCTTCACACCGCAGTATGCTAGTATGCTTCTAGTGCCCGGCTCACAGGACTGACCACTTGTCATTCCCTGGATACTTTTCCCACATTCTATATTCTACCCATGACGTCATATGCATTGACATCATTGGCAGTCCATAGGCCGGCTACCATCTGTTCCATGACTCATAACACCTACCCCATGGGCTGTAGACATTACAAGAGCTCTTAGAAAGGCATTCTATTCAAGCGCTTCCCCAGCCACTCAGCTGGAGGGAAAGTGCATCCAAGGTAAAGAACAGCACGCAGTGGTAGCTACGATAGCAGTGTTTGGGATCACAGGACAATAATGATCTGACCTTTTGACCTGCATGTACAAGACGTAATAACGCCGTGCTAATTCACTCGCCCGTTCATCCCACACCCTGCCAGGAATAGTAGTATTGTTTTTGTCCTGGGGTATTATTTCTTTTACCAACTCATTTGCAAATGTGTCAGGGTTTCATTCATATGAAAATGTAATTACGTCTGCACGTTGTGCAGAGCATTGCCATTGTAGAGCAAACAATGCACGCCATTTTCCGAGCCTGCTGTCGCATGGCCAATCCTGATAAGCAAGATCCATGTTAGCACTGTGTTGGGTCAGGTCTTCTACCCCTTAGTGGGGCCTCTCCATCGATGGTGTGCTTTCTTTACCTGACAAGCCATTGCCCTCGCCAGCGGTTACAGGGGTAACAGAATACCTGTCCTGATTCCCAGACAGGCCAATATTAGAAGATTACTTCACGTGAAGGTTCGCCTATGTAATTTGAGGCACACATGTTTTCAGTTGCCTCTTGAGTGTGGGGTGAGTACAAGAGTGATATATGCGACTACTAAAGTGGCCTAATAACCGGCTTGCTTAATGCGTCAAGGCGGGCATTCTACGCGTTGGAACTTGGCAGGCTGCTCTTCTGGCTTGATGGTGTACGGTTCATTGTGGACAATTCTTCAGACAGTACTGGGCTCTGTTGAACCTTGTTATTTCCTGGACGAAAGAATGGAATTGAGGCAGACATTTGACCACCCGCAGGAATACACTTTAAGCGCGCGATAATTAGTAAGGAGATAACCAAAGTGAGTTGCCAGGTGCAATGGCGAAGGCTTTACACGAAGCTCAGGTTACAGCAAGGCCGTGGGATACACTGCCGGGAATCTGCTCTCGAAAGGGATAATGCAGTCGCAAGATACCCCACGGTAGCGTCCTGAGTTTACCGAAAGATCAGTGGTGCGTTCAAAGGCAGAAAGCTAGTGTGTCCCTTGACCTGACCGTTCAAGCCTCGCGCATGCAACAACCCGGAAACATTTTCTGATCGAATTTCCCCAAGAATGCCTGTGGCGGACTTTGGCGATGTTGGACGGCCAAACAAGACTCGAGATTGTTGGAGGAAGAGAAAGGAGGAAGTGGATAACAGTTTGGTTTCGGCATTGCTCAATGTTGTTCCAGAGGCGGCTCATATTAAACGTGGGCGTGATTGCTACTTCTAGAAAAACTGGCATAATGCCATTTGTTCCAGCTTGAGAGTTATGATATGATATTATATGGCATTTGTAACGCGCCTATACACATGTGTTTCAAGGCGCGACGAGGCAGGGAGGGGGGAACAAGGGGAAGAGAGACAACGATCCTACTAGGCCAGGTATCATTCAGACCGCGCAAGTGCAGGGGTAGAGGAAGGGAAAAGTGCAAGGGGAAGGGGAGGGGGAAGTGCAGTACAAGTAAGTAGAATAAAAAATAAATAAATAAATAGGGCCAGCTGGTGGCAAGTGCAAGGTAAGTGCAGACAAGTGCTGGGAAGGGGGGGCTGTAGGGATACAGAGACAGTCCCGCAGTGCAGAGGTTGCCAGGGAGGCAGTGCAAGTGGAGAGTGGCTGGGCCCAGGACCGGGGTCGGTGAGAGTGGCCCAGTTGCAGATTCAGTGCAATTTCAGTGTAGAATTTAGCAGGGGAGAGGGACAGAGAAAGCAGAAGCAAAGAGGAAGGTTTTGAGGTGCTTCCGGAACCAGAGATGGTTCTCCTCAAGTTTCAGGGAGGCAGGAAGGCTGTTCCAGAGGGAGGCCCCTGCCGCGGAGAGAGATCTACCCCCAGCTCGTTGCTTTGAGAAGCGGCTGACCCTGAGGGAGTTGGAGACGGATGAGCGAAGGGCTCGGGAAGGAAGATATTTAGGAAGAGAGAGTTGAAGGTATTTTGGCCCCTGGCCCCAGAAAGCCTTATGGATAATGCAGAGGGTTTTGAACTTAATCCTCGCAGCCACAGGGAGCCAGTGTAGAGATTTCAGTCCTGGAGAGATACGGTCCCTGGGCTTGAGGCCAAGGACAAGTCTCGCAGATCTGTTCTGGATGAGTTGCAGAGGGCAGAGCGTGGAGGCAGGCAGATTAAGATAGAGGCTGTTACAGTAGTCCAGCTTCGAGAGAACCAGGGCTCGGGAGACAGTGAGCTTCTGGGGGAAGGAGAGGAAGGGAAGAATACCTCTGAGGAGGTGCAGCTGGTAGTGTGACTTCTTAGAGACGTCAGATATGTGAGGAGAGAAGGAGAGTGTAGAGTCGAAGATGACCCCGAGGTTTTTAGCCTTGTAGGTAGGAGCAGGAAGAGGGCCAAGAGAGGCCGGCCAGAGAGCTGCAGGGAAGGAGGGAGTGGGTGTGCCGATGAGTAGAATCTCAGTCTTACTGGCATTAAGGCAGAGGTCATTGGCAGCACACCATTCCTGGATAGCAGACAGACAGTCAGAGATGAGGGAAGGAGAGGAGGAGGCCGAGGGTAGCCTGAAAATGAGCTGGGTATCATCCGCATAGCACTGAAAGTTGGGGCAGAGGGCGGCGATGCAGTGGGCAAGGAGTGACAGATACTGGTTGAAAAGCCAGGGAGGGAGATTAGATCCCTGGGGAACACCACAGGTGGAGAAGAAGACATCAGAGAGGAAGGACCTAAGTTGGACCTGGGAGGGTCGATTGGAAAGGAAAGAAGTCAGCCACGCCAGAGCCTGACCAGTGATACCCAGGTTATCACGGAGACGGTTGAGCAGGATGGCATGGTTGACAGTATCAAAGGCAGAAGAGAGATCGAGCAAAATGAGAACACAAGGAGTGTTAGAGTCAAGGTTGGAGAGCAAGTCTTCACGGATGTTCAGGAGAGCAGTTTCCGTGCTTCTGGCAGCTCTGAAGCCAGATTGATGGTCATGAAGGCTACCAACAGATTCAGCATGGAGGTTAAGCTGGGAGATGGCCAGTTTCTCCAGAAGCTTGCCCAGGAAGGGAGTGATGGAGATTGGGCGATAGTTAGCCGGGCAGGAGGAGTCGGAAGAGGGTTTCTTAAGAAGAGGGTGCACAAGGGAGTGCTTGAGGGGGGATGGGAAGACTCCAGAGGCGAAGGAGTGGTTGCAAAAGTCAGCCAGGGCGGGAGCCAGGGAGTCGATGTGGTCCTTGATAGTTTTGGAGGAACAGGGGTGAACCTGTTTAGACGAGACTTTCATAGATCGGACTTGTCTGGAGACCTCGTCAGCAGAAAAAAGGGGAAAGGCAGAGAAGGAGGGAGGAGGGGTGGCTGCAGAAGGGCCAGAGGAAGAGCCGGGAAGAGAGGGAGGGAGGTGATAGGAGGAGAGTGAGGACAGAATGTCCTGAGTTTTAGAGATAAAGTGAGAGGCCAGTGCCGTGCAGAGGGCCTGGGAGGGGACAGGAGAGGTAGAGACTGCAGCAGGGTTGGCAAGCTCCTTGCAGATTTTAAAGAGTTCAGCCGAGTTGTTAGATGCCGCAGAGATGCGGGCTTGGATAAGGGCTCTCTTCTTGATGAGAACGGAGAGACGGTATTGCCTTTGGAGCAGGCGGCAGGCCAGTTTGTCAGAGGATGAACACGAAGCACGCCATTTCTTCTCTGCCACCCTGCACTTGCGTTTAAGGGTGACGAGATCCGAGTCATACCGGGAATTACATTTGGCTTTGGGCTTCAGGCGGATTCTCATGACAGGGGCAAGGATATCAAGAGTATCAGATATAGCAGAGTGGAGCATGGAGAGGGCTGTGTCAGGGTGGGAGTCACTCCAAAGGAGTGGAATTCCCATTTCAGGGACATTTATGCAAGAATATTCTGATATCGAATGAATTATGCGTCCCGCTACTGCATCCCTGGATTGGTTCCGGACTGGTCTCCACCACCCCAGAGCTTATTATTAATACATGTAACTTGCGGTCTGGCCCAAGTGAGTTTTGGATTGAGTGGCAAAGCAGTTATTTATGGATTTGCAATCCATAAAGGTGGCAGTGCAAGGGGTTGGCGGCATGTTCCACCCTAATGTTACTTTATAACATTGTGCATTAACTGTGACGATTCTGTCAGATATGTAAAATGGCTGACAGCGGGTCAATGATTGTTAAAAGGAACTGTATGTATTCATTTGTGGATTGCTGTACAGCAAGTACGTTGCTTTTTAGCTGCTTCTCAAAGCACCGAGGGCATTGCCTTTTCTGCCGCAAGGCCTTCTCCCCACTAATGCTCCTAATTTTTCACTCTCTTACCCCTGCACCCAACTATGACATGGTCCATTGCATGGAAGAGAGAGAGCGAGAGAACCATCTCGCACTGCATGGTACGGGGGCCACGGGCCAGGGGCCATATAGGGACCATCAACTGGTCCCCTGAACACTGGCAACTGACAGAAGCCCCACATAGAGTCGACGTTCGCTACTGGCCCTTTCAATTATGTAATACTGGAGGCAGCCATCTGCTGCGGCACGTGTCTATGCAGGTCGATGGGAATAACATGTGTAAATTGATTTTTTCCAAATTGAGTTCCCAGCCTGACTTCTCTTCTGTTGGTAGAGCCCACGGTAAGCACGATACAGAACAGTTGCCGGCACCGCCGCCCCCCTCCCAACACTGCACGGGTGCACTTCATTGCGCATGCGTAGGACAGAGAGTTTTACTATGGCAGACTAGCCTATTAAATGCTCCGTCCACAAAGCAGGGCAGCTGTGGGGAAACCACTGCACACACATAAAGGCTTACTGTGAGCAGTCCCAAACTAGATACCAGTCACACATGCAAAGTATAGACTAAAGCAAGACTCATGGGGCCCGAACGAGGCCACATAAAAGCCCATGCAGACATGCAGGAGCTGTGTGTGTTTGAAGTAGCAAAGGAGTGGAGGAGGAGAAATGCACACAGAGCTGCTGGGGCAGGAGGAGGAGGAGGTGCCGGAGGAAGTGAAGGTGCACCAGTGCTGGCAGAGCAGGATGAGGAAGAAGGGCAGAGAGAGTTCAAGGTTCAGGTGTAGGTGGTGGTGAAGAGAGCGAGTGGAACGCACACACATAGGTGGAGGTACAGAGGGAGTTGAAGGTACGAGCATGAGAGAGAGTTGTAGATGCAAGAGGGAGAGTATAGAATAGGCTGAAGGAGAGCATCAAGGAGGAGGATAGAGGAAGGAGGAGGTTGGTACAGGAGAATATCAAGGAGGAGGGAGAGTCAGAGGAGGTGAAGAAGAAGAGCATGGAGGAGAGTGAACCACAGAGGGTGGAGGAGACAAAGAGAGAGCATCAAAACATCTGAAGGGTGCAGAGGCGTAGACAGGACAGGGCCTGAGCGAGTAAGGCACACCCACAATCTGTAAATGCCTACTCAGCAGCGCTGTGTGGACATTTACTGATGTTAATGACACTGTTGTGGGCTCAACTACATTATCTTAAGGCCCCACTTGTTAGACAATCCTGGCTATGCCTCTGGAAGGGAGGAGGAAAAAGAACTGGCAAGGAGAACATACTAACGGTTGGAGGAAGGCTGCAGGAGCTGGAAGTATGATGGGACAGTGGGAATTTCTTTGGAGGTGCCAGTCCACAGTGAAATAGCCAGTAAGACAACGACAATCTACCCATTGTCAGGGATAAGCGGTAAGAGGAACAACAATGTGGCAGAGTAGAGAAGAGGTTAACCAAAAGCGAGGCAAAGGATCTGAAGTTAGCCTCAGAGACATGCCCAGATGGTATTGGATGATAGGATCAGGGCCTGGAGACAGAAAAGTGAAGAAGCACCGAACCAGGTGCTTAGAGACCTGTCTGGCCTACCTCACCCCTGGGAGACGCTGTGGACCTTGTTGTGACAAAGCTTGAAAGTTCAAAAGGAGTGTTTGAATTTCCTGAGAGGATCTGCCCATTCTGAGGCTGGCAGGGAGAGGCCCACACAGGACCATTGCAACAAACCAGAGCTGTGCCTAAAGGCAGTGAATGAAACCAGGGAGAGACCCCTAGAGACTTTGCTGGAAAACTTTCTGTAGCAAGAAAGCCTTGTGTTTGCTCTCCTGGTCCCTTCTTTCAGTTGCCAATTGTCACACATCCAAACCCTTTGAACTAGATCAATGAGTTGCATGCTTTGCAGCGTTCACCTGGCTTTGTGACACTACACACACAAATCCCTTTAAACACTGCAGCCTACCTCCTACCAGCAAACCACCCCCCACCAGAATAACCACTGCAGAGTAGAAACGACACTCTCCTTCCCATTCTGTGACAATTTCAACACCCACCACACAGAAACACGTATTTTCCAGACCAGCAGCTCCCCCGGTTTAACAGCGCATGTAGCTGGCTGGATCTGGAAAGACAGTGTCATTTCCACAAACTGTTAGGGTGAGGATCATGGAACAGAGGAAAAGAGCAAAACAATGGAAAAGGTAGCAGTGGAATCCGTGGAGGGTATATGAGAAATCCAAAGGGAAATTCATGAGTATGACCAATTTCCCTGCCTGATCTTTCTGGTGGGTGGTGGGTTTGTCAAGGGGGACATGTGTCCCCTCAACCCAGGCAATGCTGGGCCCAGGGAAGGTGTGAGGAGGATCCTCTGACTACCCCACCATACCACACAAAGGAGTCAGGGGTTCACCACATTGCTGCCATAGATGCTTCTGCCCCTTTAAGGGAACCAGTAAGCAGAGATCCCATGGAGCTGGCCATGCTTGCATGCTCGGCTCACCTCGCATGGTTAAATAAATCTGATATAAAACCACAGGTGTAGCAGGCGATAGAAGGCACGCAATCCACCAGTCATCTCTGAAAGTCTCCACACTCATACAGCTAATACTGTTTAAGCTAAGGAAGTCCACCTGTCAAAAGAGAAATTATAGCGTGCCTCCTAATGTAATAAATATATGTATATTGGCCTACGCCAAGCTGCTCGAAAGTCACTTGCAAAAGAATCCGTGTTGCAAGGTCCTGACCTTTAGATCAATGTAAGCCGCCATTGTAGGTCAATCCACCATTTTAGGATTCGGTTTGTAAAGTCACCCTGTGAGTTAAAATGGTGGATGATGTCATTCCAAAATACAACATGGCCGTCTTGACCTCTGTATATAGCTAATATGTAACTTGCCTGCAGGCCACTTGTTGAGGTTGTGAACTGAGACCCTGGGCCTCATTAGGACCCAGGCGGAGTGGGTTTCCGCCAGCGCTAATCGCGGCGGACCCGTCCGCCGTACTACGAGTTCCCTTAGCGCCATGGAGGTTTTCTCCGCCTGGTTTTACCAGGCGGAGAAAACCATGGCGCTACGGGACCTCGTTGTTAATTACGCCACCGTATTTTACGCTGGCGTAATTAACTCCTTCCCCACTCCCATTATACCCTATGGGGCAAGAATGGGAATGGGGAAGGGCAGAATGGGGATTGGGGATTTACCGCTCCGCCGAGGTCGGAATGGGGCGGTAAATCCGCCAACCCCCATGGCGCTATCGACGGCTTTCCGCCGTGCTTCGCGGTGCATTTAGCACCGCGAAATCCGCCTGGGTCCTAATGAGGCCCCCTGTCTCTCTTTGACCTGTGTGTAAGGGATTACTTGTGCAATGAAACTAATCCACAAGTATACTATAAAGACAATGGGCCTCATTACACGGACGGCGGTAAGGGTTAACGGTCACCGTTAATGGTACTGGTGACCGTTAACCCTTACCACCTTACTACGAGGTCCCTTTGCGGGTTGGAGACTTTAACGCCTGCTTTTTGCAGGCGTTAAAAACCAACCCGCAAAGGGACCAGGGAGCTAATTATGGTACCGCAATTTGCATTGCCGTAATTAGCACCTTCCCCATTCCCATTATGCCCTATGGGGCAAAAATGGGAATGGGGAAGGGCAATGGGGGAAGGGGGAAATACCGCCCCACCAACCTTGGAATAGGGCAGTAATTCCCTTTTCCCCCAAGGCGGTGCCGGTATTTTACCTAACAGCACCTTGGTCCACCGCCGTCCGTGTAATGAGGCCCAATGTATTCAAATACTGAACGTAGAACTCTTGTTTAACTACATTGGGCCTCATTACGACCCAGGCGCTAAGTGTTTAACGGCGCCGTAAAAGGCTGCGGCGCCGTTAAACACTTAGCGCCTAATTACGAGGTCCCTTTGCGGGACCCGACCTTAACGGGCGGTTTTTCCAGCCGTTAAAGTACGGACTCGCAAAGGGACTTTGGTGCTAATAATGGTACCACAATTTGCAGTACCGTTATTAGCGCCTTCCCCATTCCCATTGAGCCCTATGGGGAAAAAATGGGAATGGGGAAGGGCCATGGCGGCATGGGGAATTACCGCCCCACCAACCTCGGAATGGGGTGGTAATCCCCCATTCCGCCATGGCGGACTCCGGCATGGAACATGGTGCTAATAGCATCATGGTCCTCCGCCTGGGTCGTAATGAGGCCCATTGTATTAATGTTTAAGAAGACCTACATGGGAAATCCCAGAATACACAGTTGCCGTATAGGCTTGTTGATATATGTATTAAAAGTAAACCAGTTATATGCGGATGTGCGAGACTTGGCATGAACCCTAGATCGGTGACGTATTAATGGAATATTAACCCGAAGTGGGGCTGGACATCGTGCTCACAAAATGTATAAAAAGCCAATGCATTCTAATGTACAGCGTCTCTCACTGAACACATTGAACCACGTTGGAATTTGTTGTGTTGTACTGAGGGCCGATAGCTATCTGATTTTGCTCTGTTTTTGTAACTGGATTCAGTATAAAATAAAGTACTTTGTATGTTCCTTTGTAACCCGTGTTCGGTGCATTTCCTTTTGGGGTACTCAGCCCCGATATTTTTGATTTTGTTTTCACAGTTGGCGCCCGAATAGGGACCCTCAAGATTGATGCCGGATTGTCGAAGGTTGACACACGCTATCGGACCGGGATCGGACGGTGTGACAAAAAGGGGCCCCACTGAACGAGACGCAACATCTCAGCAGCGCTGCATGACCCGATCCCTGGACGATTAGCTTGTCGTCCGAGACGGCATCTTGACGAGGGTCCACTTATCGAGGCGGCCAGATTTGCCGAAATCCACATACACGAGGTAAGATTAGTTAGGTAAGATTCTTTGAAATCCGATCGGACCTCCTTAGGTTTGTTCAGGTGAGTTGTGACCTGACTCTTAATTCAACCCTGAAAATTTGAATTTGGTGCATTATATCTGCAGACACAATTATTGACCAGGTAACACCAATAATTTGATATGCCTGGGAAATTGTCTACCTGCTTCAGGGCGTTGTTCCGCAGCGATAGACAATCTTTGGAATTTAGCCGTTCCGCACCACAGGAGGGGTCGCCGGCATGTACTATGTACTGTAAGCATGGCATTGGAAGTATAGTATTTAATGACAATTGGCACAGACAAACCAGACATGCCTCCGAACTTCAGTGGCCAATTAATGGTAGTTTTGAAATCCCTCGTATTGAGTATTTAGAGTCAATTCTATTAAAGAAAAAGGCTAGACCTGCAGCATTTGATGTTTTGCAGAATTGGAAAAAAGAAGCGTTGCAACAACTTAAAAGGAGAGAAAAACATGCGCGCCGTCATAAGACGAACGCCGAAAAAGCATTATTGTATGACCAAGATAAACATTCTGAATCGACTAGGAATATGGATAGGGCTTTCTCACTTGGAATTCAAAAAATATATCCTTCCAAAGACCTCCATGCTTCCGATGAATTTATAGATAAATTGCTAAATGAACGAAGGCCTGGTGCCTCTGCGCCACCTCCATATGTTCCTCTTCCTGCTGCTTTGTCTCTTCCTCCTGTTATTCCTGCTCTACCTCCTGTTGTTCCCGTTGTTCCTGCTCCTCCTAATGTTCCCCTTCCTCCAGCTCCTCCACCTCTTCTTATCGCACCAGTGACAGTACCTCCATTGAATTTGCCTGCTCCGTCTCTTCTAAGTGGTTGTCATGATCTCTGCTTCCAAAAGGTCAGGACTTACCCAACCCCCTTGGAAGCAGACCCATAACCCAGGTTCCGATTGCCAATCAGTCCCAATTGGGACCTTTTGGACCCTGTCCTGGCGCCAGTGGCACCAGGCTCATAAATATGCCCAGTCCCAGCGCTGGAAGCGCCGGGCTCATAATGCTTGGGTGGACTTACCTGCAGCAGACCATGCTGCTTACTTACCTGCCAGTTGAGCCTCTGATCCTCTTCTGTTTGGGACTACTTTTCCTGTTGGGTGGGGCAGGAGCCACTCCCTAGGTTCAGAACACTGGAACTCTTCTGGAAAGCAGGAACTCTTTTTCTTCTAGGCGAGGCTGTGGAAGGAGACACCTAAGCACTACAGGAGGCTATTTAAACCACACCCGATGGATGAATCTTGCTTTGCGTTATTCTGCATCCTCTGCAGCAGAACGCTCATCGTGTCTTCTGCATCTGATCCTGGGCCTAAGGGAAAAAGGCTTACCATCCTGAATCCAGTCTTCAGCAACACCTATAAAGACAAGAAAGAACAGGTTAGCACTACGGTCTTCAGTGACAGTGCATCTCTTACCTGGTTCATTGGCTGTCACCAACGCCTCGCGCTGCATTCCGGCATCTGAAAGACAAAGGCTTACCTACTCTTCGCGTGCTCCGGAGGTCTTCGCACTGCATTCCGGCATCTGAAAGACAAAAGCTTACCAACTCTGCGCACGCTCCGGAGGCCTTGGGCGCTGCATCCCGCATATGAAAGACAAAAGAAGGTGCGTTTAAAGACATTGGGTAACTTCAATACTCACGTGCCATTACTCCTTCCCACGCCGAACCCAGTGGGTTTTCCGGCACCCTTCAGCAGCTCCGAACTTGTACCTGCAAGATAAAAGGACAGTTAGTGCGCATCGTGAAGCAGGCAACAAGCGCTTACTTACGTGCTTCCAGGCGCTTCTATTCCTCACACGGGTTCCATCCTCAACTCACTTCGGCCCGTCATCCGCCATCGCCGGAACCCTGCAAAACAAGAGACATCATTACAAAAGACTTTTAAAGACATTTGAAATGCTCGGAACTTACCGTTCGTGCAGTAAACGACAGACAGCAGTCCTCTGAAGTCAAGAGGCCTGCACCCTTATCCAGTGAAGAAACTGGTTACGGCACCCTGCCCCGAGGCAGATGGAGAGCACAGCGTTCACTTACCTAAGGTGAGAGCGTTAACCTTTGGGGTTCTACAGGAGAAGAGAAAGGGAAGAAGAGAGAGACACCCAATAACCCAGTTCATTAATCCCATATTTTCTATCTGCAGACATCTTACTCTTCGAGTCAGACATACAGTGCACAGAGGTCCAGCCCAAAGAGCCAACCGTGTGTTACACATCACCTTTGAAGATACGGTATTCGCCCAGTCAAGACCGGCGCCTCTGCGGGAATCAGGTGAGCGTTACAGAACGCAAAGCCTACCGCAAAACTCCCGCCCAGGCGCTATGGAAACCTCGGATACCGACCAGCTAGCCCAGTTACTTGGGGAACTAAGAGCAGAAGTGCATGCAGCCCGTCAGGAAACGAACGCTCTAAGAAGGGAACTGATTATTTCCAAGGAGCGAGCAGACGATCTCGCTAGACAATTGCTACAGTCACAAGCCGGACAGACCCCGTTACCCGCATCAGGGGCAAATCTTCCTTCAACATCCTCTATGAATCCAGTGCAGATCAACCTACCTGGGAATGTACCTCTGGCTCCGCCCGAAAGATTTTCTGGTGACCCAAAGAGGTTTGCAGTATTTATTAATCAGTGCCGGTTGCATTTCTTATGCCGGCCAGCAGCCTTTCCAACTGATCAAGCTAAAGTAGCTTTCGTGCTTTCGTACCTTAGTGGCAATGCGGCAGACTGGTCGATCCCTCTAGTTAATCAAGATGATCCGGTTCTCCATGATTTTCAAGCTTTTCAGCTCAGTATGGAAAAACTGTTCGCAAGACATTCACAGGGGCAGGCCTTGGACAATGAGCTTCTTTCGTTGCGACAGGGTAATCAAGACCTTTTGGCTTATATTGCGTCTTTCAACAGACTGATAGTGGAAACTCAATGGCCTGAGGACAAAAGGATTACGCTGTTTTATAGAGGTCTACGTGGAGAGCTCAAAGATGTGTTAGCCCAAGTAGTGAATCCCCCGCAAGACTGTTCGGACTATATAGACTTAGTCGTTCAAATAGATCACAGACTGCAGAACAGGAAGGCCGATCGTTCCAAGTTTGATGCTCGAGTATTTTCCAAACCACCAACTCCTTCCAAAGGAGTAGACTCCGGGGATCCCATGCAAATAGGGGGCCTGAAAGGACCACTAACACAAAAGGAGCGGGAAAGGAGAAAACAGTTGCAATTATGCCTCTATTGCGGAAACTCAGGGCACTTTCTTCGAGACTGTCCGGTGAAACCAGCCAAGAAGGCAGTAGGAGCTGCAGTTACCAGGGTCACAAACTCTGAGCAGGGAAACGACCTCGCCCGACAAGAATAGAGGTCCTCTTGCCGAGCGTTAAAACCAGTTCCGTGACCTCGCATTTCGTGATACCTATGGTCCTCATTAGCCCTGATCATCCGGATCGATTACATGCGATTGAAGCTTACGTCGACAGCGGTGCCATCGGCAATTATGTGGATCATGAAATGGTTTTGAGGATGAATCTAACTCTTTGTCCCAAGGCTGTAAAGGACGTCATTACTACGGTGGATGGTACGGAGATAGCCTCCAGACCAGTAACGCATACCACTCAAGAAGTGACGCTAGTAAGTCAAGATGGACACCATGAGAAGATCGTGTTCGATGTGATCAAGGCCCCTCAGTTCCAGATTATTCTAGGAATACCTTGGTTAGAGAAACACAATCCTCAGATCAATTGGCGAGCAAGAACGGTTCAGTTTCCAGAATGTGTCTCTACTTGTCACCCTCCACCTGATGTTGCACTGGCAGCAATTTCTTCGGAGACTCCCCAGTTACCTCCCGAATACCTAGAATTCCAAGATGTTTTCCGGAAGGATCAGGCTAACTCTCTACCTCCTCATAGGTCTTATGACTGCCAGATAGACCTGATACCTGGATCTACCCCTCCTTGTAGTAGAATTTATGCCCTCACCGAGCCTGAGAACCTTCACCTCCGACAATACCTGGATCAATACCTAGCGAATGGGTTTATTCGTCCTTCCAAGTCCCCTGCTTCTTCAGCTTTGTTCTTCGTTCCAAAAAAAGAAGGAGACCTTAGAACTTGTATAGAGTATCGCGCCCTGAACCAGATCACCGTTAAGAATAGATATCCGTTACCTTTGATCCCTGAACTCCTGGACCAAGTCAGAAAAGCATGCATATATACAAAGCTGGATCTTAGAGGAGCCTACCACTTGGTACGAGTAAAAGAGAGCGATGAATGGAAGACGGCCTTCCGCACCAAGTATGGGCTATTTGAATATCAGGTCATGCCCTTCGGACTTTGCAATGCCCCGGCCGCCTTTCAATATTTTATGAACGATGTCCTCAAAGAGCTCATAGATGTGTGTGTTGTTGTTTACATTGACGACATCCTCGTTTATTCTTCATCGGAATTTGAACATCGGAAACACGTGAAAATGGTCCTCGAGAGATTGCGTCAACACAAACTTTTCGCTAAGTTGGAAAAATGTGTTTTCAACGTAACTGAAGTTGAATTCTTGGGATTCATATTATCACCTAGCGGAGTGCGTATGGATTCAAAGAAGGTCGATGCAATTCTCAAATGGCCATCACCATCCTCCGTGAAAGGTGTTCAAAGCATGTTAGGCTTCGCTAACTTTTACCGCAGGTTTATCCCCGAATTCTCCCGAATAGTCCAGCCCATCACCGCCTTGTTAAAGAAAAACAAACGTTTTGAATGGTCTACCGAGGCGAAACAAGCTTTCCAGAATTTGAAGACTAAATTTATCTCTGCACCAATTTTAAAACACCCTCGCCCCGAACTCCCCTACATCGTTGAAACTGATGCTTCGAGCCTTGCCATGGGGGCAGTTCTATCACAAAAGGACCCAGTAACCAATCAGTTGCATCCCGTGGCATTTTGGTCCCGCAAATTCTCGCCTCCTGAAATCAATTACACGATTACTGATAAGGAACTTCTGGCTATCAAGTCTGCCTTTAAGGCTTGGCGGCATTATCTTCTGAGGGCCCGACACACCGTTACTGTGATTACGGATCACCGAAACCTGCAATATTTGAAAACCGCAAAAGCCCAATCCTCTAGACAACTCTGTTGGGCACTATTCTTTGCCGAGTTTGACTTCATAATTACCTATCGACCTGGTACAAAAAACGGTAAAGCTGATGCCCTTTCTCGGATGGGAGTGGAAGAACACTTGATCAACCCTAAACCTGTACCTATCATTCCCGAACAAAGAATTCTGGGTGTAATCGCCACACAATCCATAGAGGAAGTTAAGGATAAAGCCAGGCAACTTGTAACTCCAGCAGACATACAGAATTGGCATCTGCAGGGAAAGGACTTTGCAGTGAAGGACAACTTATTGTATTTCCAAGAACGATTATACCTGCCCAGCACAGATTTACAGAAAAAGGTAATCTCTTGTTATCACGATTCTTTAATGGAAGGACATCCCGGTATGGCCAAAACCTCAGAAAAGATCAAGCGCTACTTCTGGTGGCCGTCTTGGAAAAAAGATATCAGAGACTTTATAATGTCCTGTGGAGTATGCGCCCAAAACAAGAGTCAAAAGGAAAAACCAGCCGGCCTCTTACGCCCTATTGACATCCCACCTCGCCCTTGGCATACGCTTTCTATGGACTTCATCACCGATCTACCTCCATGCTCCGGATACAATATGATCCTAGTAATCGTGGACTTATTCTCCAAGATGGCGCTTTTCATTCCACTCAAAGGCTTGCCAACAGCAGCAACTCTGGCCTGAGAATTTCTCGAAAACATCGTCCGACTGCACGGTTTTCCTTCAGTTCTAATTTCGGATCGAGGTAGTCAATTTATTTCTCATTTTTGGCGAAGTTGCTGTCGGTCGGCTCAAATTGATGTGAGACTATCGACCAGTCACCACCCTCAAACCGACGGACAAACCGAGAGGACCAATCAAACTCTGGAACAGTATTTACGCTGCATGCTGCAACAAACTGAAAAAACTTGGAAAGATATCCTTTGGATAGCCGAATATGCCTACAATAACTCTGTCCACTCAGGAACTGGGAAAACCCTGTTTTTTCTTTTATACGGCAGTCACCCTCGAACCTCGGAGTTGGATCCACTCCAAGATCTTGGAACACCAGCAGTAGACTACCTGCATTCTACAATCACCCAAGCCTTTAAGGAAGCCGTTTCTCACCTTCAAAGGGCTAAGGAACAATACAAGAAAGGAGCAGATCAACATCGGAAGGAAGCCCCCCAATATCAAGTAGGAGATCAAGTCTGGTTATCCACCAAATATCTACCTCTAAAAGGACCACGCACATTCAACCCAAGGTACCTTGGTCCCTATTCCATCACTACCATAGTAAACCCAGTAGCGGTCAAGTTGGACTTGCCCCCTCACATGAAGATACATACGGTCTTCCACGTCTCTCTATTAAAACCCGTGCAACCTCAAACCCCACTAACTAAATCTCCAAAACCTATCCTAGTCGATGGAGAACTCGAGTTTGAAGTCAAAAGCATTCTGGACTCCAAGATCTCCAAATCTAAACTATTTTACCTAATTGACTGGAAAGGCTACGGCCCCCAAGAAAGATCCTGGGAACCTGCAGAATATGTCCACGCTCCTCGTCTAATCAAAAGATTTCACTGAACATTTCCTGACAAGCCCAAACCCCCGGAGAAGCCCGGTTTGGGAGGGGCCTTGAGGGGGGGTGCTGTCATGATCTCTGCTTCCAAAAGGTCAGGACTTACCCAACTCCCTTGGAAGCAGACCCATAACCCAGGTTCCGAGTGCCAATCAGTCCCAATTGGGACCTTTTGGACCCTGTCCTGGCGCCAGTGGCACCAGGCTCATAAATATGCCCAGTCCCAGCGCTGGAAGCGCCGGGCTCATAATGCTTGGGTGGATTTACCTGCAGCAGACCATGCTGCTTACTTACCTGCCAGTTGAGCCTCTGATCCTCTTCTGTTTGGGACTACTTTTCCTGTTGGGTGGGGCAGGAGCCACTCCCTAGGTTCAGAACACTGGAACTCTTCTGGAAAGCAGGAACTCTTTTTCTTCTAGGCGAGGCTGTGGAAGGAGACACCTAAGCACTACAGGAGGCTATTTAAACCACACCCGATGGATGAATCTTGCTTTGCGTTATTCTGCATCCTCTGCAGCAGAACGCTCATCGTGTCTTCTGCATCTGATCCTGGGCCTAAGGGAAAAAGGCTTACCATCCTGAATCCAGTCTTCAGCAACACCTATAAAGACAAGAAAGAACAGGTTAGCACTACGGTCTTCAGTGACAGCGCATCTCTTACCTGGTCCATTGGCTGTCACCAACGCCTCGCGCTGCATTTTACCTACTCTTCGCGTGCTCCGGAGGTCTTCGCACTGCATTCCGGCATCTGAAAGACAAAGGCTTACCAACTCTGCGCACGCTCCGGAGGCCTTGGGCGCTGCATCCCGCATCTGAAAGACAAAAGAAGGTGCGTTTAAAGACATTGGGTAACTTTAATACTCACGTGCCATTACTCCTTCCCACGCCGAACCCAGTGGGTTTTCCGGCACCCTTCAGCAGCTCCGAACTTGTACCTGCAAGATAAAAGGGCAGTTAGTGCGCATCTTGAAGCAGGCAACAAGCGCTTACTTACGTGCTTCCAGGCGCTTCTATTCCTCACACGGGTTCCATCCTCAACTCACTTCGGCCCGTCATCCGCCATCGCCGGAACCCTGCAAAACAAGAGACATCATTACAAAAGACTTTTAAAGACATTTGAAATGCTCGGAACTTACCGTTCGTGCAGCAAACGACGGACAGCAGTCCTCTGAAGTCAAGAGGCCTGCACCCTTATCCAGTGAAGAAACTGGTTACGGCACCCTGCCCCGAGGCAGATGGAGAGCACGGCGTTCACTTACCTAAGGTGAGAGCGTTAACCTTTGGGGTTCTACAGGAGAAGAGAAAGGGAAGAAGAGAGAGACACCCAATAACCCAGTTCATTAATCCCATATTTTCTATCTGCAGACATCTTAGTCTTCGAGTCAGACATACAGTGCACAGAGGTCCAGCCCAAAGAGCCAACCGTGTGTTACACATCACCTTTGAAGATACGGTATTCGCCCAGTCAAGACCGGCGCCTCTGCGGGAATCAGGTGAGCGTTACAGTGGTCCTGAGCCGCTTGTAATCGATCGAGGTCCAGGGTCATAGGTTGTTACTCGCAATACTGTACCACCGGAGAAGATACGTGAGTTAATTGCATGGGCTAAGTATTGTATGGAGAAGGATGATCAAGCTAATGTTTTTGCCACACTTTGTAATATGGATAATTCTCCTGAGAAAAATGTTTTTATTGAAGGTTTAGGGATTCAGTTATGTGTAATGTGGGGAAAGTTAAATAATGCAGATCTCCCGCAAGGGTTAAGGGATCTAAATACTTTAGCGTTTTTTAGAGACACTGTGGAGAAAGTAAATGAGCATGTCGAGAGGTTATTTGGGTATAGATAGGAGTTAGAAAAGTTGCAGAATGAGGATGACGAGGAGGAAAGTATGTATGTACAGAAACGGTTCCTTCCTTGTCGTAAATCGATATCTGAGGAAGCACAAATTTGTACGAAGGACGCACTTAGATGGATTTCGGACATGTCGATAACTCCAGTTGAAGTATATGACACATATAGTCAGTATACGCCAGAAATGCAGAGGAAAGTGATACAGGTAATGATAGAGTACCTACAGGATGATTGTGTAAAAAGAAAGATAAGTTGTCCCACAGAGTTATTGAGTATTTACAAGAGAGCTTTTTCACTTGACACTTCTTCGACTGCTTTAGCACTTGATTTAGCTCTGTTGCTTAGTAAGCGTTCAGAGTCACCTACTTCTCAGTTGCCTATGAGAGAGGTTCCTCCGACATTTGTCCCAAAGGTTGAGGTTGCGGCCGATGCTGCACAGGGTATATTTGCTGTGAACATTCCTGCACATTATGTATCGCAGTTCGTTCACGTCCCGTTTTCAAGACAGGAAGTGAATACTATTAGGCAATCTATTCCTGATATTAGGAAAAATCCGACAGGATTCTATAAAGAAATAGAGTCCATTTTACAATCCTCAGTGTTCACCTTAGGTGATATTGATTTGTTATTCCCTGTACTCCTGCCCGTAGATTTGTGGAAGCAAGTTAGAACTACAGACGACGTGCCAGGGTTGGGAGATACATGGGTAAATATAACTAGACTCGATGGAGAAAGGCCAGCTGGTGAAAGACCGCCTCAGGTGATATTAACTTTGCCTGATAGAATCATTGCAAAATTGAAACCCATAATTCCAGAGAAAAGAATTATATGGGACAAACTTACGGCCTGTGTCCAAGGAAAGTCTGAGGGTGCTACCGAGTTCTTTAATCGGTTCGAAAAGGTATTCTCGGATTTCAGTGGACAAGACCTAGGCACAGAGTCTGGAAAAAAGGTTATTTGTGGAAAAATTTGTGCGTGAATTGCTGCCTGACATCCAGTCACAAATTATGTCTTCTGAGAGCGCTTGGCAGGCGAAATCGCAATCAGAAGTACTGCACATGGCTCAGTACTACGAGAACCGTCTCAATAATGAAAAAGATAGAGTTGAAAAACGAAAAGGTGATTTGAAAACTAAAGTGCTATTGCAGCAAATTGTTAGAGGCCCCAGAGGGTTTAGTTCTCAGATTAGAGGTCAGTATGTCCCGCAAGGGAATGTGCCCTTGGGTCCTGTGAACATTAACCAGTACGCCTATTGTCGCCAAGAGGGTCATTGACTTGCACAATGCCCCGTCCTTCGACAAAGGTCGAATAACACATTTGGGAATATGGGTAGACGATCCAGAGGTCGCCGGGGTGTAGGGGGCCCTGGTAGAGGTCAGTTTACACAGGATCCTCAGCAACCTTTCTCGCAGGATAATCAGATTTCGAGTGTGGACACCAGGAACATATTTGATCATCCTTCCGCTGCATATTTATCTGAAGAGCTTCCTTTTGATAACATTCTGTTTCATTAGGATTGCCCGAAGCAGGGTTTGGAACCTACACCTATTCCCGTCAATCAGAAAGGTGCGTACATTGAAATCATGGTGGGAAATAGGAAACATCCGTTTTTAATAGACACTGGAGCACAGAAGTGTTCCATTGATCATTCACGGGTTCCAAATATTCCACTGTCAGGGCAAATCAATGTTTCTGTAGGGTCTTCTGGCACATCAGTTGTTTGTCCGGTTTCTTCGCCGGTACCCATTTCTTTGGGTCCCTTTACGGACCACTGTCCATTTCTGTTGACTTCGAATTGTGGAGAGAACTTGCTGGGGTTGAATCTGTTAAAAGAATTAAACGCAGTGATTTATTGTTCTTCTGATGGAGTGCGCTTGACGATTTCACCATAGCAATTTTCTGTCTCGCAATTCTTGACTAGCCCTTTGCCACCAGAATTCATTAATGTACCAGAGAGCTTATGGGCTGTTGACTACAATGATGTCTGTGTTTTACAGATTGAACCTGTTAAGATAGTTTTGAAACACGGAATTGAGCTGCCACGCATTACCCAGTATAAGATTTCAGTTGAGGGCGAGCGAGCTTTGAAATGCATTGTTTCCGATTTTGTGCATCGCAGGGTGATTGAAGAAATTTCAGGAAGTTTGTGTAATAGTCCAATTTTACCCGTGTACAAGAAAGGCGATAATGCAATTCCATTCCGTTTCATAATTGATTTACGTGCCATTAATAAAGTCGTGGCTCCACAATTTCCAATTGTGAATGATGTAATGACAATCCTAACTATGATTCCAGCTACAGCTACTTATTTCAGTGTGGTGGATCTAAAGAATGCTTTCTTTAGTATTCCTATACACAAGGATAGTAGATACTTGTTCGCGTTTACCTTAGGGGGAGGCTCATTCACATTTACTCGTGCACCTCAAGGGTACACAGAGAGTCCTAGCATTTATAGTAGGGCTTTGAAAGAACAACTTGATACCCTTGAATTGCCCTCTACTTGTACATTTCTTCAGTATGTTGATGACTTGCTCTTAGCTGCTGACTCTGAGAGTGTCTGTAAGGAGGGCACTGTGTTATTGCTTATCCATCTAGCCAAGCATGTCACAAAGCTTTGCTTAAAACATTTCAATATTGTTGCCAGGAGGTCGCCTATTTAGGCTATGTCCTGTCAAAGGAGGGAAGAAGATTGACACCTGAAAGAATAAAACACATTTCTGGCATGTCTGTCCCAAATACACAGAAGGAAGTTAGAGCCTTGATAGGTATGGCTTCTTACTGTAGGTTGTGGATCCCAAATTTTTCACTAGTGATCAAACCGATGTTGGCTTTGACAAAGAAGGGCATTTCTTCGCCATTGCCATGGAACGCGGAACACCAGCAATCATTTGACTTGCTTAAGACTGCATTATGCTCTGCACCAGTTTTGGGCACACCAAACTATGAAAAGGCCTTTGTGTTGTTTGTGCATGAATGTGATGGATGTGCTTTGGCTGTATTAACACAGGAACATGGAGGGAAGAATAGGCCGTGCGGTTACTTTTCTTCCGCCCTTGATCTTGTAGCATGCGCTTTGCCAAGATGTTTGCGAGCTGTCGCTGCTGCTGCTGCGTCTGTAAAACAGAGTGAGGCAATGGTCCTAGGCCATGATCTAACCCTGATGGTGCCTCACTCTGTAGATGTTCTACTGAACCGAACTCAAACGCAACACCTCACTTCTGCACGGTTGACAAGATATGAATTGATCTTGTTGCTCCTCACATTCAAATTAAGAGGTGTTCTGTTCTTAATCCGGCTGAACTCCTACTTTTCCCGCAAGATACTACTTGCGGCGATGAAGAGTCACATGATTGTCTGTATACGACCGAACAAGAGACAAAGGGTAGAATTTATTTGAAAGACACTTCTTTGGATAATCCGCAAGGAGAACTGTTCTGTGATGGCTCCTGCTTCAAACTTCCGGATGGTACATCCACAGCTGCTTATGCAATCACCACATTAAGCACGGTTGTGGAAACTAAGAGAATCACGCATAAATCACGCAAAGATTATAGCATTGACCCGAGCTTGTGAACTTTCTGAAGGGCTTGCAGTAAATATATATACTGATAGTTAGTATGCCTTTGTGGTGTTTCACAACTTTGGGAGACTTTGGCCAGAGAGAGGGTTCCTAAATTCACATGGCACCAAAATTCAACATGGCTCCCTAATAGTACTACTACTCTCAGCGCTTGCGCTCCCTACTCAGTTAGCAGTTATGAAATATGCAGCACATCGAAAGATTATAGATGACATAGGGAAAGGGAATGCTTTTGCTGATCAGATAGTTAGACAAACTGCTACCGATCCCCTTACGGAGATGTATGTTTCAAGGGAGACTGTAAATGCTTATGCAATGGATGAGGGTGTTGGGTCTGTACGGGATATCCAAGCTGATGCCACGTTAGAAGAATCTAAAAGGTGGGGTGAAGGCTTGGGGAAACTTGATGATGACGGGTGTTGGGTGGATATAACGGAAGGGAAATGGCTACTCCCTGACACGTATGTAATGATGATGGTCATCATGGCCCATGGTCCTACACATGTATGTGCCCAGAAGATGACAAAAACGTTAGAGAAATTTTGGGTAAATGACAAGATTTCGAAAATTGCCCAACGCTACGTCCAGAATTGCATGATTTGCCTACAACACAATGTGGGAAAGGGGACAGTAACTCCAAGGGGAAGTTTTGGGCCACCCTCTGTCCCCTTCGAAGTTATTCACTTTGACTTTATTGAAATGGAACGATGTGATAATAAAAAATATGTGCTGGTGGTTATCTGCGCTTTTAGTAAATGGGTTGAGGCTTTCCCTGTTAAAGATGCTACAGCCATGACGACTGCAAAAACCATGTTAAGGCAATAATTCCCGCGGTTCTGGCTACCAAGAGTTATCTGGTCGGACAATGGTCCACATTTTGTCGCTGCTGTAATTCTGCAGATATGTGCGGCATTACAAATTGACAAACGGTTCGATTCGGCCAGACATGCTCAGAGCGCCGGACTAGTAGAAAGACACAACGGTATTATCAAGAACAAGCTCGCTAAGACGTGTGCCGGCACCAAACTAAAATGGCCGGACGCCTTAACGATCGTGTTATTATTCAATGCGTACAACCCCTCAAACTAAGACTGGGTTCTCTCCATTTGAGGTGGTAATGAGGAGACCCGCCAATATTTGGATCCTTCCTAAATGCAATTCATTGAGAAATGTTGAAAATGTATTACTTTAAGATTATTGCAGCCAGTTGTCTAAAAACCTGTATTTTATTTATCACCAGGTACGAGAAGCTTTACCTGTGCGATACGAGGGCCCGGGCCACAGTATACAGCCTGGAAGCTGGGTGCTCGTCAAAGCATTTGAGCGCTCTTCCTGCCTTGCGCCTCGCTGGCGTGGGCCGTTCCAAGTCCTGTTGGTCACCCAAACAGTGGTGCGGGTCTCTGGGAGAAAGAACTGGATCCACGCATCCCACGTCAACAAACTTCCCACCCTGTGCCACACGTTACAGAAGAAACAGAACCCCTCGCTAATACTGCAGCCAACGATCCCAAAGCAGTAAGTAGCACTGAGAGTGTGTCGGAGAATCTCTCTGAGCCTGTGAGGCTTGGGGAAGCGGCCATTTTGTCTCCACACTCTCCAAAAGTTTTGCATCCGGAAACTGCTATTTCAAATTCGGCATCTTCACCTGTCTCTGATACGTTGCTTCCAACAGCAAGTGACGACATATTGTTTCCAGATCAATCAGTACCGGGAAAAGTTAGGTACAATCTGCGTCAAAGAAAATAGACTTACGGCACAGTTTTGCTGTGCATCTGATACACTTATGGCACGGTTCGGCTGTGCATTTGAAGAAGAAAAGGGTCATCAAGGGCTTGTTTTTGACCAAATTTGAGAAAGGGGATTCTGTTGGCTATAGTTGTGGAAGGGCTAAGAAGTCACTCAACCGGGAGGTCACCAGCAACAAACATTGGGGTATCCGTTTGAAGACTACAATGCCTGCTACCGCTACCGCTCGTATGGGACTTGTAAATAAGGGAGTGACCAACCGGGACAATGGACAAAATGCCTAGGCCCCGAAAATGTATTGCTGTGTTTTTGTAATTATATTTGGGTTTATAATAGTCACTGTCCTAGGATTGTGGTACCTTGAGGAAATGCATCGTTGTTGCCCACTGAAAGTATACCTGCTGTTCCTACTCCCTTTGTACATTTGCATACTCTGTCTCCTAGGGACTCTCAGCATAGACAAAGGTACCACAATAATACTCTACTACTTATTATGAATGCTACGCAAGCCATTTTTAATAAGTCTAACGGTTGGGTTTGCTCACATTTACAGCAACACGGGGATAAGGGGGTAGGTTGGTATATTCATCCTTTACCTTTGAAAACTGCTTGCTATGCCTCTCATAGATCACTGTTCTTTGGCCGTTGGAATGATAGCATCTCAGGCAACTTTGATGGCACCAATATGAATAGTTTCGAGAAACGTGTTTTGACTCCCCTGGGATGCTCGCTTTTCGCAAACAGAAGTAAACCTAACGTTGCTTCTATTAGGCCTTCTGATAAACTGTCTCGTCCTTTCCAATCTTTGATTTCCTTTAAAATGGCTCCAATAGGCAATAGGGATGCCATGCCCCCCTCTTATACTGTTAATCATAGCCCCGATTCAGTTTCTTTTTGCATACAGAGGAATGGAACTCAGTCAATGGGAGATTTTCTAGGTTGTGCCAACATTGCAAATTTGACTGGGGAAAACAGACCTTTGTATGTAGGCGAACCTGTCTACTTTGTCTGCGGTAATGTAGCATTCCCATGGTTGCCCAGGGATTGGCAGGGAACCTGTTATTTAGGGATCCTGTTACCTGGGGTGTTTATAGCTAGTACAAAAGAAGTTTCAAAGGCTCGTCCACGGCGGGACGAGAATGGTGACACCCCAGCACAAAGAGGGAGATATAGCAAAATCAGTTGTGCCATTTTGGGGGCAGATAGCGAATTCAGAAGATATCAGAAAACTAGTGAGAGTACTGGAGAGAACCATCAACCGGACTTACGGACATACTCTATAATATGACGTTAGAACAGAAGGCAATAAGACTAGTAGCACTTCAAAACCGGATGACATTAGATGTCATTCTGGTTGAACATGGTGGAGTGTGTAAATTAGTGGGGTCCGCTTGCTGTGTTTTCATTCCAGATTCCTGCCCAACCATCTTTAAGGCAATACAGAATCTGCATGTCCTTAGTTCAGAAGTGCATGTTCCCGAGGAAAACTTGGATCTTAGCGCTTGGTTCTGGGACTTCTTGCGATCTTGGGGTTGGAAGGTACTTTCGGTCTTGCTGATTATTTTGGGAATCCTGTTGTTTCTTTGTTGCTGTATTCAGTGTCTACCTGGTATATGTTCAATGCTAGGGGGATGTTGCGCAAAAGCAATAGGTTCGATAGGACATAAAGTGTATGTCCCAGATAAAACTTCCAAAGAATATGTGTTGAAAGAAATTTTAGCAAATGACCTAATGGCAATATATATTTCCGACAGTGATTCAGGGTGCATGGACGATGATGCATGGAGTTATTTGCTAGGAGATCCAAAGTAGTTTTAGCACTTGGCATAGGCCAAAAGGAGGGTTTGTCAAAAGAGAAATTATATCGTGTCTCTTAATGTAATAAATATATGTATATTGGCCTACGCCACCCTGCTCGAAAGTCGCTTGCAAAAGAATCCGTGTTGCAAGGTCCTGACCTTTAGATCAATGTAAGCCGCCATTTTAGGTCAATCCGCCATTTTAGGATTCGCTTTGTAAAGTCACCCTGTGAGTTAAAATGGTGGATGATGTCATTCCAAAATACAATGGCCGTCTTGACCTCTGTACATAGCTAATATGTAACTTGCCTGCAGGCCACTTGTTGAGGTCATGAACTGAGACCTTGTCTCTCGTTGACCTGTGTGTAAGGGATTACTCGTGCAATGAAACTAATCCACGAGTATACTATAAAGACAATGTATTCAAATACTGAACGTAGAACTCTTGTTTAACTACATTGTATTAATGTTTAAGAAGACCTACATCGGAAATCCCAGAATACACAGTTGCCGTATAGGCTTGTTGATATATGTATTAAAAGTAAACCAGTTATATGCGGATGTGCAAGGCTTGGCATGAACCCTAGATCGGTGATGTATTAATGGAATATTAACCCGAAGTGGGGCTGGACATCGTGCTCACAAAATGTATAAAAAGCCAATGCATTATAATGTACAGCTTCACTCACTGAACACATTGAACCACGTTGGAGTTTGTTGTGTTGTACTGAGGGCCGATAGCTATCTGATTTTGCTCTGTTTTTGTAACTGGATTCAGTATAAAATAAAGTACTTTGTATGTTCCTTTGTAACCCGTGTTCGGTGCATTTCCTTTTGGGGTACTCAGCCTCGATATTTTTGATTTTGTTTTCACACACCCAGAGGGCCACATAGTGGACTGCCCCGGGGGGGGTAAGTCAACCCCAAGTCCAACATCACATCAGGGCTTTAAGTCATCTAAAGGGGTGGGCGCGGCAGCCAATCTCCATACCGAATATCTTGGTAAACACACCACAGTCCATTAAAACTGGACAGAGGCTGGAAGGTGGAATCAAAGCACCATAAATAAAGCGGGACTGTGTCAGCAGGATATGATATGATAGGTTATGTGGAAGTTATCCATGAGCCTTGTACTTACTTCATAACAAGGTGTCCATTTGAAGCTGACTCGAAAGGTAAATAGAAAGAGCTAGAATAAAATGAGCCACAGAGGAGACTGGAAGAGATTCCCAAGCGACTGAGAAGCACAGGAGAGGGGATGCTGGAGGCGAGGTTCAGTAGGTTGAAAGAGATTACCAAGAGCTTGTGGAAGAGAAAAACCCGGATGATTGGGAGAAGAAAGACCCAGAGGGATGGAAAAAAAGACCCAGAAAGCTTGTATTTTGTATTTGTATTTTATTGAATTTATATAGCCCTTTACTGCAAAGTGCTTTAAATGAGAACAAATAAACATACAGCACGCATGAGATGACAATTGAACCACAACTTGAAAACAGTATAAAGAACAACTTACAATATTGCAGCATTGAGGAGGGTGTGGGAGGAGAGAGGTGTGCAAGGGAGTAGTAGGTGTTAGAGGAGGTAAGAACGGGGGGAAAGAGGGAATGCAGGAATGTGAGGGAAGAAGAGAGGAAAAGGTGAGACTAGAATCAAGCTGGAGGAAGGGAGGAAGGAGGTAGGAGGGATGGAGAGGGTAAGGAAGAGGAGGAGTAAGAGGTGAGGGTAAAGGGGAAGAGAGGAGGAAAGGAATGTGGGGTGTTAGGGAGGTGAGTGGAAGAGGTAAGATTTTAGAGAAAAGTGAAAGGAAGGGTAGGAGAGAGAAGAGCAGATGTGAAGGGGGATGCAGTTCCAGTGGAAGGGAGCAAGGAGAAAGATCCAGTGGGCAGGCAGATGAAAGACCCAGATTATTGGGAGGAGAAAAAGCCAACGGGATAGGGAAGGAGAAAAAGCCAGAGGATTGGGAGGATAAAGACCCAGAGAAATGGGAGGGGAAAGACCCTGGAGGGATGGAAAGAGAAATATCTAGAGGGCTGGCAAGAGTTAGCAGATTAAGAGAGGTTACATTAGAGCAGCGAATAAGGATGTAGGAACCCTTTAAATCCGAGGTAAGCATACAGGTTATTGTGTTAATCTGCCAGGAAAGACACAGCCCTGGCATTCCAGAAGTGGGGTTATGTTTTATTTGGACACCCTTTTACTTCCCTGAAAGCCATTTTCTCTTTAAATTGTTCAGAATATCCACATCCTGGAGAATCACCATCCTGACAATTTTGCCTTAGTTAAAAGTCTCCCCATATATTACTTTGGCCCTCAATTGTACACAACTCCTAATAAAGCTTTGATTAATCTCCTCCTTGTGTCAGGCCATTTGTGACAGGAGTAGAGACAGGGAATAAACACCACTTAGAAATGGCGACCGGTCTAACAAGATTGAATATGGGGGATATAGAGAGCTTCCGGATCATAAGGAGCACAGCCATTAATAGGCGTATCACAGACCAAGCTAGTTGGTTGCCATTGTCTCCAGTGCCACTGGGTTCCAGCTTCATTCTTCTTTCCAGTGTTTCCATAGGTTGTTTGCTCTGCTTTCATTTCCACAGACCATTACTGCTTATGCCTTTCTCCAGGATCCATTCCTCTGCTCTGGGTAGGACATTTTCCTGTCTTGCATTCCTAGCCTCTCTCCTTTCGGCTGAACCTTCCCAGGGCCTGCCTTTCAGCAACATGTGCTTCTCCTCTTCTGCAGCTTGACAGCTTTATCGGATTTGGTTCCATGTCATGTGTCCTTTGTTAGTGTTTTCTCCCCTGCTACCTATCCTCAGACTAACATTTGCGCTTACTTCTGCAGGCTTTCTGACCAGACAATAAAAGACTGGCTTTTCCCCCTTTTCTGAATGGATTTTAATTTTTGTTTTCTCCATGCTGAACAAGTCACTGCCAGGGGCGAACGGAAACGGGAGCAGGGTCGCAATTGCAACTCTGGCTGGTTGGATTGTTGCTCCCTTGGCCAGCGCTGCAAAATGTAAAAACAGTCATTGAAAAAGACAAAATCCTTCAGAATCCAGCCTCGCTCAAAGCAACCTAGTGATGCAAAGGCTGCTTGGCTTCTGTGTAGATGGGGTTGGGTCACTCCTCCTGATTTCAGCAATGTTGAAGATGTGCTTGGGTGTCCCCCATACAGGTGCCTCCACATTGAGTAGGAGGGAGAAGAGTCTAGACTGCAGGGGTATGTTCATATCATCCAGCGGCAATGCGCTGACTTAAATGACTGGTTCTGCAACCCTGGATAATCGATATTAGCACCCCGGCAGGGGGGTCAGGTGACCTCCAAGCCGATCAGGATGATCAGAACGTGATCAGAATGGTAAAGTCCCTGAGTGAGATTCCTCTGAAGCTTGAGGCAGCCATCTATCTCGCTGGTAAGTGCTCCCCTGCACCTCCAATCCCAATTTCCACCTCCCTTGACCCCTTCCACCAACCCCATTCCAGCCCACTTACCTGCAACTTCTTCATCCCTCACCGGTTTCCCCGGCCACTGCAATGGGCATCCTAGAAAGGGAGAAAAGACAATGTGTAGTTTCCTTCTCCATGGTGGCCATCCTGTTTTGTAGTTGTTTAAAGTTGAGAAATAACTGCTACACTGTTTCTCAACTTAAAGAAAACAACTATTAGCATTCCAGAAAAGCATTTGGGATACTAATAGCAATAAGTCACTCCGGGCTGGGGCTTTACTACTTCTGGGAATGCCCAGGGCCTAAGTTAGGGTCTGCTAATGCCCCCACCCATCAGTGTTCATTGCTTAAATAATATTGGCACCACTGCGACCTATACACCATTGATCTATTACATGGGTGTCCAACATACGGCCCTTGGGCAGTTGCGGCCCGCCATGCCGTTTTGTCCAGCCCGCGAGGCACGAAGACTTTCCTAATGGAGGGCGGCCCGCAAGCAGCATCGGCCGCCCTCCATTAGGAAAGTCTTTGTTGTCTTTCGGGCCGGACAAAACACTGGCCCTCATTGGTTCAGTCCACACGAACCACGCAGCTCCTACGAGCCACGTAGTGCGTGTGTGCTGCACCAATGGAGTACCAGCACTACGGCTGGCGTGGCCAGTAAGGCTTGATGCCAGAAGGCATTTCAGCCTTGCTTGCCACGCCAGCCGTAGTGCCAGAAGCCTCGCCAGCGTTCCAGCACATGTTGAGATGCGGGGGGGGGGGTGTGTGTGTCGGGTCTGTCTGAATGTGTTTGTGTGCAAGTGCAGTGTGTATTGAGATGCGGGGGTGGGGTGTGTGTCGGGTCTGCCTGAATGTGTTTGTGTGCAAGTGAAGTGTATGTTGAGATGCGGGGGGGAGGTTGGAGGAGTCGGGTCTGCCTGAATGTTTGTTGTTGTTGTGTGCACGTTCAGTGTATGTTGAGAAGTGGGGGGTCCAGGTCTGTATGCGTGCATGCTTGTGAGTTTGTTTGGTGAGTTGGGGGGTGGGTGATTCAGATCTGTATGGATGCATGGTGTATGCATGTGAGTTTGTATGGTGAGTTGGGGGTGGGGCCTGTATGGGTGCATGGTGTATGCTTGTGAGTTTGTGTGCTGAGTTGGGGGTGGGGGGTTCGGGTCTGTATGGGTGCATGGTGTATGCTTGTGGGTTTGTGTGCTGAGTTGGGGGTGGGGGGTTCGTGTCTGTATGGGTGCATGGTGTATGCTTGTGGGTTTGTGTGCTGAGTTGGGGGTGGGGGGTTCGGGTCTGTATGGGTGCATGGTGTATGCTTGTTAGTTTGTATGCAGGGGTGGGGGGATTGGGGTCTGTATGAGTATGTATGCATGGTGCATGCTTGGTTGCATGGGGTATAGTGTTTGCATGAGGGGTGGGTGTCTTGGGGCATAGTGTTTGCATGAGGGGTGGGTGTCTTGGGGCATAGTGTTTGCATGAGGGGTGGGTGTCATGGGGCATAGTGTTTGGTCGGGGAGTGGGTGCTATGGGGCATAGTGTTTGCTTGAGGGGTGGGTGTCTTGGGGCATAGTGTTTGCATGAGGGGTGGGTGTCATGGGGCATAGTGTTTGGTTGGGGAGTGGGGGCCATGGGACATAGTGTTTGCATGAGGGGTGGGTATCTTGGGGCCTAGTGTTTGAATGAGGGGTGGGGGCCATGGGGCATAGTGTTTGGTTGGGGAGTGGGGGCCATGGGACATAGTGTTTGCATGAGGGGTGGGTGTCTTGGGGCATAGTGTTTGCATGAGGGGTGGGTGTCATGGGGCATAGTGTTTGGTCGGGGAGTGGGGGCTGTGGGGCATAGTGTTTGCTTGAGGGGTGGGTGTCTTGGGGCATAGTGTTTGCATGAGGGGTGGGTGTCATGGGGCATAGTGTTTGGTCGGGGAGTGGGGGCCATGGGACATAGTGTTTGCATGATGGGTGGGTGTCTTGGGGCCTAGTGTTTGCATTAGGGGTGGGGGCCATGGGGCATAGTGTTTGGTTGGGGAGTGGGGGGCCATGGGACATAGTGTTTGCATGAGGGGTGAATGTCTTGGGGCCTAGTGTTTGCATGAGGGGTGGTGGCCATGGGGCATAGTGTTTGGTTGGGGAGTGGGGGCCATGGGGCATAGTGTTTGCATGAGGGGTGGGTGTCATTGGGGATAGTGTTTGCTTGAGGAGGGTTGTCATGGGGCATAGTGTTTGCTTGAGGGGGGTGTCTTGGGGCATAGTGTTTGCATGAGGGGTGGGGGCCATGGGGAATAGTGTTTGGTTGGGGAGTGGGGGCCATGGGGCATAGTGTTTGCTTGAGTGGTGGGGGCCTTGGGGCATAGTGTTTGCATGAGGGGTGGGAGCCATGGGGCATAGTGTTTGCTTGAGGGGTGGGGGCTATGGGGCATAGTGTTTAATAAAAATTAGGGGGTGAAAAAGCCTCCTGCCATGCCACGCCACGCCTACCGCCCCACCCACATTTACTTTTCGGCCCACTATAGCCATCATGTAGGGTACTTTCGGCCCTCTGTCAAACTCAGTTGTGCACCCCTGATCTATTACAATACAACACAGCATATCACGAATCATGATTGCCAAGGGTGAAAAGACCATGGGCCTCATTACGACCTAGGCGGTAAGTTACCGCCTGGGCCGTGACTTTACCACCATGGCGTAAACTACGTTTACGCCATGGTGGTAGGCGGACTTACCGCCCCATTCCGAGGTCGGCGGGGCGGTAAGTCCCCAATCCCCATTTACCCTTCCCCATTCCCATTTTTGCCCCATAGGGCATAATGGGGGTGGGGAAGGCGTTAATTACGCCACCGTAAATTACGGTGGCGTAATTAACTCCATGGTCCCTTAGCGCCATGGATTTTAACACCTGCTAAAAGCAGGTGTTAAATCCGCCATGGCGCTAAGGGACCTCGTACTCAGGCGGTAAGGGTCGGCGCTGTTTACGCCGCCGTAAACCCCTTACCGCCTGAGTCGTAATGAGGCCCCATATATTATTAGAGTTTGTCCAAATTTCATTCTGTAACAGTGCTTTCCCTATGTTCTGCTGAATTTCCTGTTCACTAAGGAGTTCAAAACAAAATTAGTTTAATAATATTATCTGGTGGTTATAGAAATGGTTGTTGAATTGTTTGTGATACTTTTGAGCACAGTTGAAAAACACACAAGATATAACATTCATGTATTAATTACTAGTAGAATAATCAAAGGTGTTCATTCAGAGTTGAGTGGATTTTTAATGAAATACAGCTGGAGAAAGTGTCCACCTCCGCCATCAGCATTTCTGGAAATCCACCCAACTCTGAATGAATCCCTTACATTTTATGTTTATTGCCATCAATTTCAGAAATACCACCCCTGTACGTGGTAAGCAAAGAAAAATGTTAAACATTTTCTTTTAGACATGTTCACCTTCATTGTGGAGTTAGACATGGATTGAGCCACTACTTTACATTGTGTATTCTCAAAAGGATACATTCTCACCCTTTTATGTATCACATGGACAGAGAGGTGAGAGGGGGGCACTGAGAAATGGCCACCTTTTCATCCTCTTAACATAACCCTTTGTAAAACATTGTTCACTCTATCGAAGAGAAGCACTTGTCCTTCCCTTCTGTATAGTGAAAAGACATTTAAACAGATATGGGGTCAGTTTAGATCTTTTACCTCCACCTCTTAGGTGCAGTTAAATATAGGCATGTTTTCTGCCCAAAGTACAGCTACCGAGATTCCCATTGGATACCGTCGATGGTATTCAATCAAAACTTAAATTGAGTGTATGGTGAAATCTGTGGTATTTGGCAAATACTGCAGATATCAAAGTTACGACCCATCTCTGAATCACCCCCCAAGTCTGTGCTTGTTTTTCATTGTCTTGATCTGAACCCTCTTATGTGACCAACAAATAACACACATGAAATCAGCAACATATTCAGATATATAGATACAAAGTCACATGGACACAGATACATCCTTTCACCCATACTTTACACAGTCGCAAATACACTCAAACATATCACCACCGAAACATAAACACAAACTCAAACACACACACACACACATACATTCATTCGCTCCACATTCCTTGAAAACACAAAGAATTATAATAGGCTTCCTCTACATCACCAGATCTTATGCGTACTCCCTTTGCAGTTCCCTCTGCGTCCATGAAATGTAAAATGCAACCCACCTTCAAATAAGTACAACTTGGGAGCACAATAATAGCCAAGTACCTTAGGTGTCTTCTGCTCTGTATTATCCAAGTGCCGGCCCATGTTACTCCATAAATAATTATAACTTTAGCCATTTATATTATGCATATACATGGGAAGTGAGGGCCTTATGTTGTGGGCGTGGGTAGAAAGGTTGCCAGGTATGGTTTTTTGTTGTGGGCTGTCTAGGCAGGAAGTCAGGTATTGGCCTTTTGCTGTGGCAGCCAATGTTTGACTCAGAGTGAAGCCAGACCGCCAAGCTCAGCAATGGCTTGGCTCTACCAGAGAATTCCCTAGCTTTGCCACCTCTTTCCATTGGTTTAAAACTAAAGATGGGATTGGATGGGGTGGGAGAAGGTGTAGCCTGCGGTCAAATTGCAAACTGGAGCATGTGGAAACCTGGGCTCAAATCCCATTTAGCCAATTATAGTATTCTGATGAAATCGTTTTACTATGTCTGGTCTGTGGGGGAGTTTCCTGGGGTCCAGTTCTCTAAAAAACCACAAACATAAATGTAAGATATGTTGTATAAAAGGAAAGTAATGTCAATAATGTTTACTATACATACTTGTGAATGTGCGGGTGGGGAGAGGCTGCTATTGAGCTTATTTGTTCTGAAAGTTGGTGCCGCTGCATTGTGGGTATGGGCCACTGCACCATGGGCTAGAAAATGCATGCCCCCCAGTCCAATACAGGCAAATAGTTGCCAGTCCTCCCCTCGTCACTGCATTAGAGGTGATTGTGGGACCCACTAAGACAAATTGCCACGTAGTCCTAGCTCTGGTCAGACATGTGTATCTCATTCTACTGTTGTTTCTATTATTTGTAAATGATTACAGTATGGATACAGGAGAATACTGAGATGCGTGGTCCAGTGTTTTGTCTTTCCGCTTTTTCCCGTGTCAGTCACCCACCAGAGGGATGGCTAGACTTGTGGTTGGTGATTATTAAGGTGCAGGAAAGGGATCGGTATCTAAAATCCAGCATTGTATCTAGAGAACGGACATAAACCACTTAAGGGCATGCAGTCCATTGGACCAATTCACACACGCTCTGGCACTAAACAAATAGCACAAAGTTAGAGTACATTTGATTTGTGAATTCCCAATATAACTTGCATGCTGCCTGAGCGTGGTGTATAAATCAATGACATCACCAGTTGGTATAGGGATCCATCCTGATACCTGTTTATTTAAAGTAAGTTAGACTTATGAATATCAACCTCCTGGCTGTGCAAGAACATGTTCGTAAAATATTTTAAGATCCATTTGTTTGGTTTTCTCGTGCTGTCAGTTTATAGTAGATTGTATGTGTAAAGTAACATGTTGTCCTGATTCCAGATTTCAAAATGTCTGAATATTTATTTGCCGCTATTTCATGGAATATTCATTTGCTTTTTAAATTGTTTTGTTTTTTCCTTCAGTTCATTTAACACAAATTGAAAGAACCATTGTGGTGTCCAATATCATTCAACTGAGGAAGATAAGCAATTGGGCACAGTGTAAGTCTCTCAGTTCGCTCTTGGGCTTAACCAGTTTCCCACCATGCAACGTTAACAGACAGTGAATGTCTCTCAGTCCTATTTTCCGGATTGCTTTCAGTCTTCTTAATTAAATCCATGCTTTCACCATTACTTCTTGGACTCTGTTTTACAGTTTCGACTTTGTTGGCTTCTGTTCACCAGGGAGCTGGAGTGCATCTAAAAGTCCTCCCTGTTGACCCTAAATTGGATCATGACTAGTTGCTTCTTTCTGGTTTCGTTCTTCCCTCTGGCTGTGAGCGGCATAGTTTGCCCATTGTGTAGTCTTTCCTTTTCTTAAAAGAATACATAAAGTTCACTGTGCTGACTCAGTCCAGAACAGCATGCCTCCATTTGATGTATCCACTTTTCATCCATTTGTCTAAGTAGCTGTTCCCTGTTGCCTCTTCTGAAAGGCAGATTGCCTTGTTACAGTCCTATATGTTTGACTTTCATGACATTCTCATAACTATTCAGCCAGTATGTGACCATAGAATATTTTGTGTCATTATTTGTAATAGCTCTATTATGTTCTTGGATGCATGTCTTCATCATGCTCATGTTATCATATGAATGTATATATACGGGGTAATCCTGTCCTCACAGATTAAAGACTGCAATCACATTTTGCAGTTAGGATTTTACCTTCCTGGAAGACCAAACCTTGGTAACCAATACTCATAGTAAGGAGAAGAAACAACCACCATCTGAGGTACACAGTGCTGATACATGCAGCTGAAAACAACATACATGCGTGACATCACGAACATGCCTACTTACATACACATTCATCCAAACATGTGTGCCCACACAACTGCATTTGGCATGCAAGCCTACACACACAAGCACCATCCATGCCTCACACATGACAGCCCTCACATGTGTTAGCCTCATGGCCCTGTACACCCCCACTCATACTCGGCCCCATACAAACAGATGTGCAACCTGCACACTACTGGCACATCACCACACGCACAGCTTCCAATCATGATGCATGTACACTCACCGCTCGACTCCAGACGGGTCTGCCTCTCAAGGACCTGGACGTGGTGCACTGGGGATATGCGTTCCAGGACCCTCATCTGATCTTCCGACAAGTGGCCCCGGCGCCCCTTAGCATCTGCTGCCTTCAAGAGGCGCCGGGCCTTGTTGAGGGTCCTGGACCTGAAGTCCTCCCAGCACTTCTTGACATGTTGGAAGTCGCGGACTGCCACCCTCTCCGTGTTGATGGCAGTCACGATGTCCGTCCAGGTCCGAGTCCGTCCTTCCACAGGGCCCAACGGGGGAAGATGGCACGGAGTCATCCAGGTTGGTGGGGGGTTTGGTGGAGGAGGAGGCCGTGCAAGCAACAGAGACGGGGTCTGGAGGTGGGATTCCACTGGTGCTAGTGGTGCAGTGCAGGACCAGGGACAGGAGGCAGCACAGGCCGCCGCGGAGGTGCCTGTGTGCAATCCTGTCCCTGATCCTGTCACTGCATCATCTTGCACCAGCAGGCATGCCTACGTCCAGACCCGTTTTCAGGCAGGGGTTGAGCTCACGACAACTGGCCTTCCTCTGCCTGCGGACGTGGCTATCCGGGTCCGGGTTGAGCCTGTCCTGGCTGGTGTGGCGTTGTGTTAATGGACATGCGAGGTGACCTGCAGTCTTTTCATGAGGAGACTGCACGTCATCTCGAATGGCTCGTTGACCGCGTCGGCCTACTGGGACAGGTCACCCAGGCCGGATTCCTCCGTTTGATGGGGCTTGCTCAGACCCCCTCCTCAACTGAACCCCCTATGCGCCAGTCGTCCTGCGTGCCATCTTCCCACCCATTAGTCACCTGGGTGCCCTGTGGAGCTGCCTCTGACGGTGCGGCCAGGCTGGTGGAGGAGGCATCCCTGCCACAGTCGGGAGTCGGACGTCCAGCAGGGGTGGCCACATCAACGACTGCACCCCAGCCAGCGGAGGATGTGCAGGCAGCAGGAGGCAGTGCACAGGCAGAGGCACAGCAGCAGCAGCAACGTGGTGGGAGCCATGATGGCTCGGGGCCTTCGACATCGGAGGGGCAGGGATCGGCCGGAGGGCAGGAGGACCCAGGACGGGAAGTGTCTTCTGTGTGGCAGCGGTTGGGCCACGCCATAGATGCGGATCGGCAGCGGGCGGAAGAGGCACGGCTCACGATGGTCAGGGCGGAGAACTCCATGCGGAGGGCCCTGAGGCGGGCCGAGTGCCTCAAGGCAATCACCAGGGAGTTGGAGGTGAACATGTCGACGGCCCTGCGGACCCTCGGGGCCATGGAGGAGGACCGCCTCCGGGACATTGAGCAGGAGTTCGATGATGCCCTGGCCCGGAACATCCCGAAGTGAGCCGTCGGACTAGCCCGCTGCCCTTGTAAATAGTTCTGTAGTTAGTGTTAGGTTTCCTTTGGTTTTGCGTTTTTTTTGGACCTTTTGGACAATGGGCCACATTTTTGTATATAGTTTTTTTTATTAGGTAGTATTATTAGATAGGTTTCATTTCTTCTGTTGGGATCATGGACCCTGGATTGTTTATCTGTATATAGTTGACTGTTTGATTTTCATTTTTTTTAATGATTTACCCATGGAGCAATGGTTTTCGATTTTAATTTTCCATTGTATTTACTTTTGTGGACTGTGACTTTGGACACCTTTCCTTTGGATTATGATTTGTGGTTTTGCATTATTTCACAGACATGCTGTTTTTTTAATTCCCATTTTTGTTTGTTTATTTTTGATTCAATTTATGTTGCTTTTAATACATATTGTTTCTTCAAACTTCAATGTGTAGTATCATCTCATTGGTTTCATGCATATCATGATATGGGTTTTGACATTCACTGACACCCATTGGATGTATGTGAGGGACATGTGTTCATTTCCAAACTTGCAATTGGGGTTCTATCATGTTATTGCCATTTGTAAGTGGGTGGATGCAATACTCGGGTGGGTGTTTGGCATTTGGAGGCTGACCATAAGGGCCAGGGATCTAGATTGTGATGACATGTTGGCTGGGGGACATGTGTGGGGGCCTGGTGGAGGGTGCACCACAGTGCTGGGGTGTGGGGGCGCTGGGAGGCAGGAGTGGGGGCCTGGTGGAGGGTGCCCTGAACTGCTGGGGGGTGGGGGTGCAGGGGTACATGAGTGGGGCCTGGTGGAGGGTGCCCTGCACTGCTGGGGGGTGGGAGTGATGGGAGACATGAGTGGGGGCCTGGTGGAGGGTGCCCCTGGATGCTGGGGGGTGGGGGTGCAGGGAGACATGAGTGGGGGCCTGGTGGAGGGTGCCCCTGGATGCTAGGGTTAGGGGGGCAGGGGGACATGAGTGGGGGCCTGATGGAGGGTGCCCTGCACTGCTGGGGGGTGGGGGTGATGGGAGACATGAGTTGGACATGTGTGGGGGCCTGGTGGAGGGTGCCCCTGGATGCTGGGGGGTGGGGGTGCAGGGGGGCATGAGTGGGGGCCTGGTGGAGGGTTCCCTGCACTGCTGGGGGGTGGGGGTGCTGGGAGACATGAGTGGGGGCCTGGTGGAGGGTGCCCTGCACTGCTGGGGGGTGGGGGTGATGGGAGACATGAGTTGGACATGAGTGGGGGCCTGGTGGAGGGTGCCCCTGGATGCTGGGGGGTGGGGGTGCAGGGAGACATGAGTGGGGGCCTGGTGGAGGGTGCCCCACAGTGCTGGGGGGTGGGGGTGCTGGGAGACATGAGTGGGGGCCTGGTGTAGGGTGCCCCACAGTGCTGGGGGGTGGGGGTGCTGAGAGACATGAGTTGGACATGAGTGGGGGCCTGGTGGAGGGTGCCCCTGGATGCTGGGGGGTGGGGGTGATGGGAGACATGAGTGGGGGCCTGCTGGAGGGTGCCTCACAGTGCTGGGGGTTGGGGGTGCTGGGAGACATGAGTGTGGGCATGGTGGAGGGTGCCCCTGGATGCTGGAGGGTGGGGGTGCAGGGGGACATGAGTGGGAGCCTGGTGGAGCGTGCACCACAGTGCTGGGGGGTGGGGGTGCTGGGAGACATGAGTTGGACATGAGTGGGGGCCTGGTGGAGGGTGCCCTGCACTGCTGGGGGGTGATGGGAGACATGAGTTGGACATGAGTGGGGGCCTGGTGGAGGGTGCCCCTGGATGCTGGGGGGGTGCAGGGGGACATGAGTGGGGGCTTGGTGGAGGGTGCCCTGCACTGCTGGGGGGTGGGGGTGCTGGGAGACATGAGTGGGGGCCTGGTGGAGGGTGCCCTGCACGGCTGGGGGGTGGGGGTGATGGGAGACATGAGTTGGACGTGAGTGGGGGCCTGGTGGAGGGTGCCCCTGGATGCTGGGGGGTGGGGGTGCAGGGGGACATGAGTGGGGGCCTGGTGGAGGGTGCCCTGCACTGCAGGGTGGTGGGGGTGATGGGAGACATGAGTGGGGGCCTGGTGGAGGGTGCCTCTGGATGCTGGGGGGTGGGGGTGCAGGGAAACATGAGTGGGGGCCTGGTGGAGGGTGCCCCACGGTGCAGGGAGTCGGGGGTGCTGGGAGACATGAGTGGGGGCCTTGTGGAGGGTGCCCCTGGATGCTGGGGGGTGGGGGTGCAGGGAGACATGAGTGGGGGCCTGGTGGAGGGTGCCCCTGGATGCTGGGGGTGGGGGTGCAGGGGGACATGAGTGGGAGCCTGGTGGAGGGTGCACCACAGTGCTGGGGGGTGGGGGTGCTGGGAGACATGAGTTGGACATGAGTGGGGGCCTGGTGGAGGGTGCCCTGCACTGCTGGGGGCTGGGGGTGATGGGAGACATGAGTTGGACATGAGTGGGGGCCTGGTGGAGGGTGCCCTGCACTGCTGGGGGTGGGGGCGATGGGAGAAATGAGTTGGACATGGGTGGGGGCCTGGTGGAGGGTGCCCCTGGATGCTGGGGGGTGGGGGTGCAGGGGGACATGAGTGGGGGCCTGGTGGAGGGTGCCCTGCACTGCTGGGGGGTGGGGGTGATGGGAGACATGAGTGGGGGCCTGGTGGAGGGTGCCCCTGGACGCTGGGGGGTGGGGGTGCAGGGAGACATGAGTGGGGGCCTGGTGGAGGGTCCCCCACAGTGCTGGGGGGTGGGGGTGATGGGAGACATGAGTGGGGGCCTGGTGGAGGGTGCCCCACAGTGCTGGGGGGTGGGAGGGCTGGGAGACATGAGTGGGGGCCTGGTGGAGTGTCCCCCTGTATGCTGGGGGGTGGGGGTGCAGGGAGACATGAGTGGGGGCCTGGTGGAGGGTGCCCCACAGTGCTGGGGGGTGGGAGTGCTGGGAGACATGAGTGGGGGCCTGGTGGAGGGTGCCCCTGGATGCTGGGGGGTGGGGGTGCAGGGGGACATGAGTGGGGGCCTGTGGAGGGTGCCCTGCACTGCTGGGGGGTGGGGGTGCTGGGAGACATGAGTTGGACATGAGTGGGGGCCTGGTGGAGGGTGCCCCACAGTGCTGGGGGGTGGGGGTGCTGGGAGACATGAGTTGGACATGAGTGGGGGCCTGGTGGAGGGTGCCCCTGGATGCTGGGGGGTGGGGGTGATGGGAGACATGAGTGGGGGCCTGGTGGAGGGTGCCCCACAGTGCTGGGGGGTGGGGGTGCTGGGAGACATGAGTTTGGGCCTGGTGGAGGGTGCCCCTGGATGCTGGGGGGTGGGGGTGCAGGGGGACATGAGTGGGAGCCTGATGGAGGGTGCACCACAGTGCTGGGGGGTGGGGGTGCAGGGGGACATGAGTGGGGGCCTGGTGGAGGGTGCCCCACAGTGCTGGGGGGTGGGGGTGCTGGGAGACATGAGTGTGGGCCTGGTGGAGAGTGCCCCTGGATGCTGGGCGGTGGGGGTGCAGGGGGACATGAGTGGGAGCCTGGTGGAGGGTGCACCACAGTGCTGGGGGTGGGGGTGCTGGGAGACATGAGTTGGACATGAGTGGGGGCCTGGTGGAGGGTGCCCTGCACTGCTGGGGGGTGGGGGTGATGGGAGACATGAGTTGGACATGAGCGGGGGCCTCGTGGAGGGTGCCCCTGGATGCTGGGGGGTGGGGGTGCAGGGGGACATGGGTGGGGGCCTGGTGGAGGGTGCCCTGCACTGCTGGGGGGGTGGGGGTGCTGGGAGACATGAGTGGGGGCCTGGTGGAGGGTGCCCCACAGTGCTGGGGGGTGGGGGTGCTGGGAGACATGAGTGTGGGCCTGGTGGAGGGTGCCCCTGGATGCTGGAGGGTGGGGGTGCAGGGGGACATGAGTGGGGGCCTGGTGGAGGGTGCCCCTGCACTGCTGGGGGGTGGGGGTGATGGGATACATGAGTTGGACATGAGTGGGGGCCTGGTGGAGGGTGCCCCTGGATGCTGGGGGGTGGGGGCGCAGGGGGACATGAGTGGGGGCTTGGTGGAGGGTGCCCTGCACTGCTGGGGGGTGGGGGTGCTGGGAGACATGAGTGGGGGCCTGGTGGAGGGTGCCCTGCACGGCTGGGGGGTGGGGGTGATGGGAGACATGAGTTGGACATGAGTGGGGGCCTGGTGGAGGGTGCCCCTGGATGCTGGGGGGTAGGGGTGCATGGGGACATGAGTGGGGGCCTGGTGGAGGGTGCCCTGCACTGCTGGGTGGTGGGGGTGATGGGAGACATGAGTGGGGGCCTGGTGGAGGGTGCCCCTGGATGCTGGGGGGTGGGGGTGCAGGGAGACATGAGTGGGGGCCTGGTGGAGGGTGCCCCACAGTGCAGGGAGGTGGGGGTGCTGGGAGACATGAGTGGGGGCCTGGTGGAGGGTGCCCCTGGATGCTGGGGGGTGGGGGTGCAGGGAGACATGAGTGGGGGCCTGGTGGAGGGTGCCCCTGGATGCTGGGGGTCGGGGTGCAGGGGGACATGAGTGGGAGCCTGGTGGAGGGTGCACCACAGTGCTGGGGGGTGGGGGTGCTGGGAGACATGAGTTGGACATGAGTGGGGGCCTGGTGGAGGGTGCCCTGCACTGCTGGGGGCTGGGGGTGATGGAAGACATGAGTTGGACATGAGTGGGGGCCTGGTGGAGGGTGCCCTGCACTGCTGGGGGGTGGGGGTGATGGGAGACATGAGTGGGGGCCTGGTGGAGGGTGCCCCACAGTGCTGGGGGGTGGGAGGGTTGGGCGACTTGAGTGGGGGCCTGGTGGAGTGTCCCCCTGTATGCTGGGGGGTGGGGGTGCAGGGAGACATGCGTGGGGGCCTGGTGGAGGGTGCCCCACAGTGCTGGGGGGTGGGAGTGCTGGGAGACATGAGTGGGGGCCTGGTGGAGGGTGCCCCTGGATGCTGGGGGGTGGGGGTGCAGGGGGACATGAGTGGGGGCCTGGTGGAGGGTGCCCTGCACTGCTGGGGGGTGGGGGTGCTGGGAGACATGAGTTGGACATGAGTGGGGGCCTGGTGGAGGGTGCCCCACACTGCTGGGGGGTGGGGGTGCTGGGAGACATGAGTTGGACATGAGTGGGGGCCTGGTGGAGGGTGCCCCTGGATGCTGGGGGGTGGGGGTGATGGGAGACATGAGTGGGGGCCTGGTGGAGGGTGCCCCACAGTGCTGGGGGGTGGGGGTGCTGGGAGACATGAGTTTGGTCCTGGTGGAGGGTGCCCCTGGATGCTGGGGGGTGGGGGTGCAGGGGGACATGAGTGGGAGCCTGGTGGAGGGTGCACCACAGTGCTGGGTGGTGGGGGTGCAGGGGGACATGAGTGGGAGTCTGGTGGAGGGTGCACCACAGTGCTGAGGGGTGGGGGTGCTGGGAGACATGAGTGGGGGCCTGGTGGAGGGTGCCCTTGGATGCTGGGGGGTGGGGGTGCAGGGAGACATGAGTGGGGGCCTGGTGGAGGGTGCCCCTGGATGCTGGGGGTGGGGGTGCAGGGGGACATGAGTGGGAGCCTGGTGGAGGGTGCACCACAGTGCTGGGGGGTGGGGGTGCTGGGAGACATGAGTTGGACATGAGTGGGGGCCTGGTGGAGGGTGCCCTGCACTGCTGGGGGCTGGGGGTGATGGAAGACATGAGTTGGACATGAGTGGGGGCCTGGTGGAGGGTGCCCTGCACTGCTGGGCGGTGGGGGTGATGGGAGACATGAGTGGGGGCCTGGTGGAGGGTGCCCCACAGTGCTTGGGGGTGGGAGGGTTGGGCGACTTGAGTGGGGGCCTGGTGGAGTGTCCCCCTGTATGCTGGGGGGTGGGGGTGCAGGGAGACATGCGTGGGGGCCTGGTGGAGGGTGCCCCACAGTGCTGGGGGGTGGGAGTGCTGGGAGACATGAGTGGGGGCCTGGTGGAGGGTGCCCCTGGATGCTGGGGGGTGGGGGTGCAGGGGGACATGAGTGGGGGCCTGGTGGAGGGTGCCCTGCACTGCTGGGGGGTGGGGGTGCTGGGAGACATGAGTTGGACATGAGTGGGGGCCTGGTGGAGGGTGCCCCACAGTGCTGGGGGGTGGGGGTGCTGGGAGACATGAGTTGGACATGAGTGGGGGCCTGGTGGAGGGTGCCCCTGGATGCTGGGGGGTGGGGGTGATGGGAGACATGAGTGGGGGCCTGGTGGAGGGTGCCCCACAGTGCTGGGGGGTGGGGGTGCTGGGAGACATGAGTTTGGTCCTGGTGGAGGGTGCCCCTGGATGCTGGGGGGTGGGGGTGCAGGGGGACATGAGTGGGAGCCTGGTGGAGGGTGCACCACAGTGCTGGGTGGTGGGGGTGCAGGGGGACATGAGTGGGAGTCTGGTGGAGGGTGCACCACAGTGCTGAGGGGTGGGGGTGCTGGGAGACATGAGTGGGGGCCTGGTGGAGGGTGCCCCACAGTGCTGGGGGGTGGGGGTGCTGGGAGACATGAGTGTGGGCCTGGTGGAGAGTGCCCCTGGATGCTGGGCGGTGGGGGTGCAGGGGGACATGAGTGGGAGCCTGGTGGAGGGTGCACCACAGTGCTGGGGGTGGGGGTGCTGGGAGACATGAGTTGGACATGAGTGGGGGCCTGGTGGAGGGTGCCCTGCACTGCTGGGGGTGGGGGTGATGGGAGACATGAGTTGGACTTGAGCGGGGGCCTCGTGGAGGGTGCCCCTGGATGCCGGGGGTTGGGGGTGCAGGGAGACATGAGTGGGGGCCTGGTGGAGGGTGCCCCTGGATGCTGGGGGGTGGGGGTGCAGGGAGACATGAGTGGGGCCTGGTGGAGGGTGCCCCTGGATGCTGGGGGTGGGGGTGCAGGGGGACATGAGTGGGAGCCTGGTGGAGGGTGCACCACAGTGCTGGGGGGTGGGGGTGCTGGGAGACATGAGTTGGACATGAGTGGGGGCCTGGTGGAGGGTGCCCTGCACTGCTGGGGGCTGGGGGTGATGGGAGACATGAGTTGGACATGAGTGGGGGCCTGGTGGAGGGTGCCCTGCACTGCTGGGGGTGGGGGTGATGGGAGACATGAGTTGGACATGGGTGGGGGCCTGGTGGAGGGTGCCCCTGAATGCTGGGGGGTGGGGGTGCAGGGGGACATGAGTGGGGGCCTGGTGGAGGGTGCCCTGCACTGCTGGGGGGTGGGGGTGATGGGAGACATGAGTGGTGGCCTGGTGGAGGGTGCCCCTGGACGCTGGGGGGTGGGGGTGCAGGGAGACATGAGTGGGGGCCTGGTGGAGGGTGCCACACAGTGCTTGGGGGTGGGGGTGATGGGAGACATGAGTGGGGGCCTGGTGGAGTGTCCCCCTGTATGCTGGGGGGTGGGGGTGCAGGGAGACATGAGTGGGGGCCTGGTGGAGGGTGCCCCACAGTGCTGGGGGGTGGGAGTGCTGGGAGACATGAGTGGGGGCCTGGTGGAGGGTGCCCCTGGATGCTGGGGGGTGGGGGTGCAGGGGGACATGAGATGGGGCCTGGTGGAGGGTGCCCTGCACTGCTGGGGGGTGGGGGTGCTGGGAGACATGAGTTGGACATGAGTGGGGGCCTGTTGGAGGGTGCCCCACAGTGCTGGGGGGTGGGGGTGCTGGGAGACATGAGTTGGACATGAGTGGGGGCCTGGTGGAGGGTGCCCCCGGATGCTGGGGGGTGGGGGTGATGGGGGACATGAGTGGGGGCCTGGTGGAGGGTGCCCCACAGTGCTGGGAGGGGTGGGGGTGCTGGGAGACATGAGTTTGGGCCTGGTGGAGGGTGCCCCTGGATGCTGGGGGGTGGGGGTGCAGGGGGACATGAGTGGGAGCCTGGTGGAGGGTGCCCCTGGATGCTGGGGGGTGGGGGTGCAGGGAGGCATGAGTGGGGCCTGGTGGAGGGTGCCCCACAGTGCTGGGGGGTGGGGGTGCTGGGAGACATGAGTGTGGGCCTGGTGGAGAGTGCCCCTGGATGCTGGGCGGTGGGGGTGCAGGGGGACATGAGTGGGAGCCTGGTGGAGGGTGCACCACAGTGCTGGGGGTGGGGGTGCTGGGAGACATGAGTTGGACATGAGTGGGGGCCTGGTGGAGGGTGCCCTTCACTGCTGGGGGGTGGGGGTGATGGGAGACATGGGTTGGACATGAGCGGGGGCCTCGTGGAGGGTGCCCCTGGATGCTGGGGGGTGGGGGTGCAGGGGGACATGAGTGGGGGCCTGTTGGAGGGTGCCCTGCACTGCTGGGGGGGTGGGGGTGCTGGGAGACTTGAGTGGGGGCCTGGTGGAGAGTGCCCTGCACTGCTGGGGGGTGGGGGTGATGGGAGACATGAGTTGGACATGAGTGGGGGCCTGGTGGAGGGTGCCCCTGTATTCTGGGGGGTGGGGGTGCAGGGGGACATGAGTGGGGGCCTGGTGGAGGGTGCCCTGCACTGCTGGGGGGTGGGGGTAATGGGAGACATGAGTGGGGGCCTGGTGGAGGGTGCCCCTGGATGCTGGGGGGTGGGGGTGCAGGGTGACATGAGTGGGGGCCTGGTGGAGGGTGCCCCACAGTGCTGGGGGGTGGGGGTGCTGGGAGACATGAGTGGGGGCCTGGTGGAGGGTGCCCCTGGATGCTGGGGGCTGGGGGTGCAGGGGGACATGAGTGGGGGCCTGGTGGAGGGTGCACCACAGTGCTGGGGGTGGGGGTGCTGGGAGACATGAGTTGGACATGAGTGGGGGCATGGCTGAGGGTGCCCTGCACTGCTGGGGGTGGGGGTGATGGGAGACATGAGTTGGACATGAGTGGGGGCCTGGTGGAGGGTGCCCCTGGATGCTGGGGGGTGGGGGTGCAGGGGGACATGAGTGGGGGCCTGATGGAGGGTGCCCTGCACTGCTGGGGGGTGGGGGTGCTGGGAGACATGAGTGGGGGCCTGGTGGAGGGTGCCCTGCACTGCTGGGGGGTGGGGGTGATGGGAGACATGAGTTGGACATGAGTGGGGGCCTGGTGGAGGGTGCCCCTGGATGCTGGGGGGTGGGGGTGCAGGGGGACATGAGTGGGGGCCTGGTGGAAGATGCCCTGCACTGTTGGGGGGTGGGGGTGATGGGAGACATGAGTGGGGCCTGGTGGAGGGTGCCCCACAGTGCTGGGGGGTGGGGGTGCTGGGAGACATGAGTGGGGGCCTGGTGGAGGGTGCCCCTGGATGCTGGGGGGTGGGGGCGCAGGGGGACATGAGTGGGGGCCTGGTGGAGGGTGCCCTGCACTGCAGGGGGTGGGGGTGATGGGAGACATGAGTGGGGACCTGGTGGAGGGTTCCCTGCACTGCTGGGGGGTGGGGGTTATGGGAGACATGAGTTGGACATGAGTGGGGGCCTGGTGGAGGGTGCCCCTGGATGCTGGGGGGTGGGGTTGCAGGGGGACATGAGTGGGGGCCTGGTGGAGGGTGCCCTGCACTGCTGGGGGGTGGGGGTGATGGGAGAAATGAGTGGGGGCCTGGTGGAGGGTGCCCCTGGATGCTGGGGGGTGGGGGTGCAGGGGGACATGAGTGGGGGCCTGGTGGAGGGTGCCCTGCACTGCTGGGGGGTGGGGGTGCTGGGAGACATGGGTGGGGGCCTGGTGGAGGGTGCCCTGCACTGCTGGGGGGTGGGGGTGATGGGAGACATGAGTTGGACATGAGTGGGGGCCTGGTGGAGGGTGCCCTGCACTGCTGGGGGGTGGGGGTGATGGGAGACATGAGTTGGACATGAGTGGGGGCCTGGTGGAGGGTGCCCCTGGATGCTGGGGGGTGGGGGTGCAGGGGGACATGAGTGGGGGCCTGGTGGAAGATGCCCTGCACTGCTGGGGGGTGGGGTGATGGGAGACATGATTGGGGGCCTGGTGGAGGGTGCCCCTGGATGCTGGGGGGTGGGGGTGCAGGGAGACATGAGTGGGGGCCTGGTGGAGGGTGCCCCACAGTGCTGGGGGGTGGGGGTGCTGGGAGACATGAGTGGGGGCCTGGTGGAGGGTGCCCCTGGATGCTGGGGGGTGGGGGTGCAGGGGGACATGAGTGGGGGCCTGGTGGAGGGTGCCCCACAGTGCTGGGGAGTGGGGGTGCTGGGAGACATGAGTGGGAGCCTGGTGGAGGGTGCACCACAGTGCTGGGGGGTGGGGGTGCTGGGAGACATGAGTTGGACATGAGTGGGGGCCTGGCTGAGGGTGCCCTGCACTGCTGGGGGTGGGGGTGATGGGAGACATGAGTTGGACATGAGTGGGGGCCTGGTGGAGGGTACCCCTGGATGCTGGGGGTGGGGATGCAGGGGGACATGAGTGGGGGCCTGATGGAGGGTGCCCTGCACTGCTGGGGGGTGGGGGTGCTGGGAGACATGAGTGGGGGCCTGGTGGAGGGTGCCCTGCACTGCTGGGGGGTGGGGGTGATGGAAGACATGAGTTGGACATGAGTGGGGGCCTGGTGGAGGGTGCCCCTGGATGCTGGGGGTGGGGGTGCAGGGGGACATGTGTGGGGGCCTGGTGGAGGGTGCCCTGCACTGCTGGGGGGTGGGGGTGATGGGAGACATGAGTGGGGGCCTGGTGGAGGGTGCCCCTGGATGCTGGGGGGTGGGGGTGCAGGGAGGCATGAGTGGGGCCTGGTGGAGGGTGCCCCACAGTGCTGGGGGGTGGGGGTGCTGGGAGACATGAGTGGGGGCCTGGTGGAGGGTGCCCCTGGATGCTGGGGGGTGGGGGCGCAGGGGGACATGAGTGGGGGCCTGGTGGAGGGTGCCCTGCACTGCAGGGGGGTGGGGGTGATGGGAGACATGAGTGGGGACCTGGTGGAGGGTTCCCTGCACTGCTGGGGGGTGGGGGTGATGGGAGACATGAGTTGGACATGAGTGGGGGCCTGGTGGAGGGTGCCCCTGGATGCTGGGGGGTGGGGTTGCAGGGGGACATGAGTGGGGGCCTGGTGGAGGGTGCCCTGCACTGCTGGGGGGTGGGGGTGATGGGAGAAATGAGTGGGGGCCTGGTGGAGGGTGCCCCTGGATGCTGGGGGGTGGGGGTGCAGGGGGACATGAGTGGGGGCCTGGTGGAGGGTGCCCTGCACTGCTGGGGGGTGGGGGTGCTGGGAGACATGGGTGGGGGCCTGGTGGAGGGTGCCCTGCACTGCTGGGGGGTGGGGGTGATGGGAGACATGAGTTGGACATGAGTGGGGGCCTGGTGGAGGGTGCCCCTGTATTCTGGGGGGTGGGGGTGCAGGGGGACATGGTGGGGGCCTGGTGGAGGGTGCCCTGCACTGCTGGGGGGTGGGGGTGATGGGAGACATGAGTGGGGGCCTGGTGGAGGGTGCCCCTGGATGCTGGGGGGTGGGGGTGCAGGGAGACATGAGTGGGGGCCTGGTGGAGGGTGCCCCATAGTGCTCGGGGGTGGGGGTGCTGGGAGACATGAGTGGGGGCCTGGTGGAGGGTGCCCCTGGATGCTGGGGGGTGGGGGTGCAGGGGGACATGAGTGGGGGCCTGGTGGAGGGTGCCCCACAGTGCTGGGGGGTGGGGGTGCTGGGAGACATGAGTGGGAGCCTGGTGGAGGGTGCACCACAGTGCTGGGGGGTGGGGTGCTGGGAGACATGAGTTGGACATGAGTGGGGGCCTGGCTGAGGGTGCCCTGCACTGCTGGGGGTGGGGGTGATGGGAGACATGAGTTGGACATGAGTGGGGGCCTGGTGGAGGGTACCCCAGGATGCTGGGGGGTGGGGATGCAGGGGGACATGAATGGGGACCTGATGGAGGGTGCCCTTCACTGCTGGGGGGTGGGGGTGCTGGGAGACATGAGTGGGGGCCTGGTGGAGGGTGCCCTGCACTGCTGGGGGGTGGGGGTGATGAGAGACATGAGTTGGACATGAGTGGGGGCCTGGTGGAGGGTGCCCCTGGATGCTGGGGGGTGGGGGTGCAGGGGGACATGAGTGGGGGCCTGGTGGAGGGTGCCCTGCACTGCTGGGGGTTGGGGGTGATGGGAGACATGAGTGGGGGCCTGGTGGAGGGTGCCCCTGGATGCTGGGGGGTGGGGGTGCAGGGAGGCATGAGTGGGGGCCTGGTGGAGGGTGCCCCACAGTGCTGGGGGGTGGGGGTGCTGGGAGACATGAGTGGGGGCCTGGTGGAGGGTGCGCCTGGATGCTGGGGGGTGGGGGTGCAGGGGGACATGAGTGGGGGCCTGGTGGAGGGTGCCCTGCACTGGTGGGAGGCGGGGGTGATGGGAGACATGAGTGGGGGCCTGGTGGAGGGTTCCCTGCACTGCTGGGGGTGGGGGCGATGGGAGACATGAGTTGGACATGAGTGGGGGCCTGGTGGAGGGTACCCCTGGATGCTGGGGGGTGGGGATGCAGGGGGACATAAGTGGGGGCCTGATGGAGGGTGCCCTGCACTGCTGGGGGGTGGGGGTGCTGGGAGACATGAGTGGGGGCCTGGTGGAGGGTGCCCTGCACTGCTGGGGGGTGGGGGTGATGGGAGACATGAGTGGGGGCCTGGTGGAGGGTGCCCCTGGATGCTGGGGGGTGGGGGTGCTGGGAGACATGGGTGGGGGCTGGTGGATAGTGCCCCACAGTGCTGGTGGGTGGGAGTGCTGGGAGACATGAGTGGGGGCCTGGTGGAGGGTGCCCTGCACTGCTGGGGGTGCTGGGAGACATGAGTTGGACATGAGGGGGGGCCTGGTGGAGGGTGCCCCTGGATGCTGGGGGTGCAGGTGGACATGCGTTGGTGGGCAGTAGTGCAAGGTGACATGTGGGTTGGCTGGGGGGCGTGGGCATGGTGGATGGGCTGCCTGCGGGACAGGTGCAGGGTAGGCCCCCGTGGTGTGGGCCGCCTGCAGGGGCCGTGGAGGGTGTAGAGGGAACACCTGGGAGGACCCACACGTGCAATTCACGTGTAGTGCTCCCCGCGCACCCCTGGAATACACGTACCCTGATGGAATCGCGTGTGATACTTCCTGCGCACCCCTGAAATACACGTACCCTGCTGCTTTTGCGTGTGATACTTCCCGCGCACCCCTGGAATACACGTACCCTGCTGCTTTTGCATGTGATACTTCCCGCGCACCCCTGGAATACACGTACCCTCATGGAATCGCGTGTGATACTTCCCGCGCACACCTGAAATGCACGTACCATGCTGTTTTTGCGTGTGATACTTCCCGCGCACCCCTGGAATACACGTGCCCTGATGGAATTGCGTGTGTTACTTCCCACGCACCCCTGATGTACACGTACCCAGGACAATCGCGTGTGAAACTTCCCGAGAACTACTGAAATACACGTTCCCCGCTTGGCGTTTGATGTTTGGCAGCCCTGTGAACTGGTCCAGGGTTAGCGCAGCCCTTTGCGATGATTTGGGAATTTTGAAGGCTATTCCTTGCGCGAGGGCATTCTTGGGGGCGTAACTGGCGCTGGCGTAGGGTCGCTGCGCCACGGCTGGTTTCAGAGGCTAAAATCCATGAATACGCTGTGCGATGAAAAGGTTTTTTTCGCACGCGGCTGGCGCAGTGTATCGCACGGGGACACTGTGCGCCAGCCGCGTGCGCCACTTTTGTGTGAATTTCTATGAATTAAGTCTAAAGTCTATTGGCACTTAGCGCTAGTAGTGTGCCCAGGAGGGGCTAAGACTGATTTTGGACAGTTATGTCTGTCTGTGTTTGGCGCTTTGTGGAGTGGCCAGCAAGAACTGGTCCAAGACCAAGAGAAACTGGTTGACGTCTGTAGAAAAATAAAGAGAGTTTGATGTGGTCCTAAATCGTGGTCCTAAGAATTTTGCCACGAGGATCACTGACGTTTCGGTTATTATAAGTCACAACCTTCTTCTGGGGCCTTGGTGTGCAGGTCTCCCTAAAGATAAACAAAGGACAAATGTGTGCTCAGTGATAGGTACATAGGTGTTTCTAGGTTTAGTATACAAATAGAAGGCTTAAAAGCACCTAGGCGTTGCAGAGATAAAAAATCAAGTGACGGGCTGGAGGCCCTTGGGACCTTTTTCACTGACCTTTCCTGGAAGCAGTGTGGGGGTTCCTCTGCTCCAGGTGATTCCACGAGTTCTCAAACCAGCAGACTCCCATTGGTGTAGGATTAATCTGTTTGTGGTACAATGTGCAGCATCTGCAACAATGACAGACTGCTGGAGGGTCTATCTTCAATCAGTGCCCTGTAGTGAAAAGGACACAGAGAGAGGGGCAGGTCAGGGAGGGATCTGACCCTTGTAACGGAGTACAAAATCTTAGTAAGTACGGGAGGTCCTGTAGCTCTCCGTGTGGTAGGGGCCTTTTGGAAAGGCTTCTGGTATTTGGCCTTAAGTTACAGGGAATGCGCGCTCACCTTGTGGAAATATACGGATGGGCGCTCCAGGGTTCGCCGCGATGTCTGGATCCCCCGCGTTCCTAGCTGGAATGGAGCTGTTCAGGAGACGTCCCTAGTGCGCATGTGTACACACCAAGTGTCTCCGGGGCACGCATGCGCGAGTGGCGGCATGTCCGTGTTGAGGACATTGCCATGGAGACGGGTAATGCTGCGCAGGTCTGGTTGTGAAGGTAATGTGTGGAAGTAAAAGTGCAACCGCCGGCTGGGCGTAGTAGTAATGATGAGACGAGCGTCTGGCTTGTGCTCTGTTTAGCCTCAAAGCCTGCCTATGCAGGGGGGGGGACATAAAAATAGAAATGAGCAGGAACTGTACTCTATTGAACCTTGGTCCCTGAAGGCGGGGTACATGGAGTGTGGGCGCCCTGCTGGAAGGCGCAAAGGCGGTCCCAGTACCGAGACGTCTGTGGTTGGCAGTGGGAGCCTGTAGGCTGGGCTAGGGTGTATTACTGATTGGTGGTGTTACTGGGCATGACTATGCCTTGCGATATGTCTGCAATGTGTAGTCCTTGCCTCAGTGTGGGCCTATGAATGTGGCAGATGCTATATGGAGAGCCATCAAGTCACAGCAGGGATGTGACACCTTGTGGTATCTGGAGGGCAAAGGGCACTGCAGGAACGTCAGCGATCCTCGTGGCAAAATTCTTAGGACCACGATTTAGGACCACATCAAACTCTCTTTATTTTTCTACAGACGTCAACCAGTCTCTCTTGGTCTTGGGCCAGTTCTTGCTGGGCACTCCACAAAGATCCAAACACATACATACGTAACTGTCCAAAATCTGTCTTAGCCCCTCCTGGGCACACTACTAGCGCTAAGCGCCAATAGACTTCATCTCTTCAAGCCTCATTGGCCCATACTGCTTGTGTTAAAGAAAGCAGTAACTGGATGCAGCACCCTACAGAATAAGAACTATGAGATTGAGACCCATATGAAGTAATATTGTGTTCATCTCTAGTTTCCTCCTTGCAGTTATAAGGATATGTTATTTGCCTACTTTCTATGTCTGTAATTGACTGCATTCTGCACTGTTCACTATTTTGCACATTGTCACTACATTTACTTGTTGTTGTTATGTTTAAAAAAATCATGTTGTTTCTTAACAATTTTTGAAAAAAACCTACAAAAAACTACAAGAATAGCCAAAATAATAAAAAAGGCTGATGTAGACCTACCTCAGATGGTGGTTGTTTCTTCCCCTTACTATGAGTATTGGTTACCAAGGTTTGGGACTTCCAGGAAGGTAAAATTATAACTTCAAAAAGTGATTGCAGTCTTTAATCTGTGAGGACAGGATTACCCCATTTATATACATTCACTCTTCAGCCATTACATCCTGTCCAGTTTAGGGCTGTCTCTTCTGTTACAAGCATGTTATCATATGAACAATATAATGAGTGTTTCACTTAATGCATTTTTTATTCTATATCTTTGGTTTTCATGCAATTGCATTTCATTTTTTTTTTCCATCATGAGTTATTTATTTCAAAATATTTTTATTGGCATTTTGAAATTGGCATTACACCAGTGTCAATCTCCCCCCCTCACTGATTTCTTGCGCCATTTTACAATTTCAAAACGTATTCGATTGGTTCCTGAAAAGAAACAACAAACTAAACAAAACAACAACATTTAACAAACTTGAACTGTCTTCATGTTGAACGATTGTAGTGGCTACATTGTTTTGAGTCCACTTGGTGGCCTGTCCATGTCTTTTTTGGAGGGGGCGGGTGGGGTTGACTTTCTTCCCCTTCGTGTCGCGTCTCCCTCTTTTCTTCATTATGAGCCCCGCGCTTCCTGTGGCTGTGCGCTACCTGTCCCGACATGCCCCCAATTAGTTCACGGGGGCATGTCATCGGAGGGTAGGAACATGTCTCTCACCACAGCCTTCCATGCATCAAATTTAGCGTTAGTATCGCCCTCATCCCCGGCGATCCCTATACCCCATGCTTCTGTTTCTGCGGCCGTCCATCGTTCCATTTCCCTTTTCCATCTCATGTATTGTGGGCCTTTTTTTGACTTCCACGACATTGCTATCTCCCTTTTTGCCAGTATGCATGCCATGTCCATCACCCGTACAATGTGTTTTATTTTGCTTAACCTGGGATACATGCCCAGCAGACATTCCTTCATTGTCCACTCATATCTGCTTACTCCGCCCTTCATGCATGCCTGTTTGATGTTGGCCCAAAGGGTGCCCACTTTTGCACACCCCCAGAACATGTGTATTAGGCCTGCTTCGTCATTAGTGCACCATGGGCAGTGCGCCTCTGCTTGCCGTTTGAAGCTTGCTACCCTTTTTGGGGTCATATACGTTCTATATATGACGTTTATTTGGATTAGCCTGAGCCTGGCATTTCTTGACACTGCCTTTGGGTATTGCAGTGCTCTCCCCCAATCAGTGTCTGAGATCTCCTCGCCAGTGTCCGTTTCCCATTTGGCCCTTAGTGTGGCACCACGGGGGTTGGGCCTATCGTTTGGCTGCACGTAGATTCTCGACAATGGCCTCCAGCCGTCGCTCAGGTTATACATCTCTGTCACTAGGGGGGTCATTGTTGGTTCCTCTGGCCAGTCATTCCATCTCACCCTAGCCTCATGTTTAAGTTTCTGGTACCATAAAAATTGCCTCGTAGGTAGGCCCTCTATCTCATGCAGTGATTCCAGCTCTCTAAATTCCCCATCCTCGTACATGTCCCCCCAGGCGTATATACCCAGTCCCTCCCATTGCCTAAGTATATTAACATCAGCTGGTGTCGTTCTCATGTCTGCCATCAATGGAATTTCCGGGGAGTAAGGGTTCCTCGAGTGTGTGATGGTTTTAACTCTTTCCCATACTTGTCTGCCCAGTTTGGCTAGTGTAGGGGCTCTGTCGGCTCGATCCCGAGGCGCCCATATTATTTCTTTGAGGTATATGGGTTTGACGCGATCACTCAGTAGGCCGGTTTCATTGGTGACCTCATCCGACAGGCATTTGGTAACGTGACTAAGTTGGGCTGCCAGATAGTACCTTTCAAAGTCCGGGAGCTGTATGCCCCCTGCATCATACGGAAGGGTCAGAATATTCAGTGCCAGTCTGTGACGTGCCTTTCCCCATATGAAGTCTCTAATCTGGGCTTCTAATTTTCGGAAAAAAGGTGGCCTGATGTAGTGACAAATGGTCTGGAAGAAGTATAGGTATCGTGGCAGTATGATCATTTTTGTTATTGATGCCCTGCCCATCATTGAGAGTGGTAGCCTAGACCAAAATTTCATTGAATTGTGGAGCCACTGAGTTACCAACCGTGTGTTCTGTTTGTGCGTGAGTTCAGGTGTATGTCTGATCCTGACCCCCAGGTATTTGAACATATCCGGCTGCCACTTCACCCCAACCTGCGGTAGGTCGTCTACCCCCACCCCCCTCAAGCCCGCCAGTGGAAACATGCAAGATTTTTGTCTGCTGAAGTGTATCCCCGAGTAACGAGCAAAGTTGTTTAGCACTTCCAAGATTGTAGGGGCATTGTTTTTTGGGTCTGTCAGATAGATCAGGACATCATCTGCATATAGCGAGATAACGTGGTGCCCCCTACCCACTCGTATTCCAGTGCCCCAGAATTGCTTCCTTATATAAATTGCGATTGGCTCCAGCCCCAAAATATAGAGCATGGGCGAAAGGGGACAGCCCTGTCTAGTGCCTCTTTGTATGTTCCAGTCGCTTGATACCCATTTGCCCGTCTTTACTCTGGCTGTTGGATCATTGTACAGTATCTTGATCCAGCGCACAAATCCTTCCCCGAATTCGAACTCCCTTAGCACCTCTATCAGCCACTCCCAGTAGATGGAGTCGAATGCCTTTATGGCGTCCAATGACAGTACTGCCATATGCTCCTGGCCCCCCTCTGTGTGTGTTATAATGTGCTGTAGTCTCCTCAGATTGGCAGTTGTGTTGCGCCAAGGGACAAAACCATTCTGATCCTCATGGACCAGACTTCCTATCACTTTGGACAATTTCTTGGCCAGGATAGTGGTCAGTATCTTACTGTCATAATTTAGCATAGCTATCGGTCGGTAAGAGTCGCATTCATCAGTTGGTTTGTGTGGTTTGGGTATCGGGACTATTAGCGTCTCTCTCATGGTCTTGGGTAGGGTTCCCGTCTCGTAGGCTTCCTGAAATACCTTGTGTAGTAGTGGGGTTAGTGTCGTCTCGTATGCTTTGTAGAACTCCGGGGAGAGCCCGTCCGTTCCTGGGGTCTTGCATGTGGACAGGGATCTAATAGCGTCTGTAATGTCCTCAGGCGTAAGAGCCTCTTCTAATGAGTCTCGTTGTTGGTCATTCAGCCTGGGGAGTCCTATCTCTTCTAGGGTGTCTTGTATGTCTGTCTGCGGTACTTGGGTGTCATGTGCGTACAGTGTGGAGTAGAAGTCAGCAAATGTGGTGTTTATTGAGTGTTGGGTTGTTCATATTTCTCCCTTCTGATCTCTTATTGCGGTCACTGGGTGTCTTGGGTGCTCTCGCCTACATACCCAGGCCAGTAGCCTACCTGGTTTGTCCCTGTTTATGTGTGCTCTGGTGGTGCGTGTTACGTAATCAAATTTTGCTAGCCGTCCCCACGCCTGGTGACAATTTGTCCGTGCCTGCTGCAAAAGCTCCTCCTCCTCTCTAGTTCCGGAGCTATTAGCTTCTCCCAGCCTTATTTCCTCCTCCCTCTCCTCCAATTCCCTCCTCAGCATTTTCCTGACTCCCGCTGTCCCGGCAATAACTTCTCCCCTCGTTACCACCTTCAGGGCCTCCCATACCGTGCTCCAGCGCTCCACACTGCCACTGTTATTGGTGACATACTCTACCAGTTTTTCTCCCAGCTCCTCTTTAAATATTGGGTCCTTCAGAGCCTCCGTGGGCATTCGCCATAGCGGGATAGGGGGTCTAGGGCCCTTCAGAGCCCAGTGCATTAACAGGGGAGAGTGGTCTGAGATCGATCTGCCCATGTATTGTACAGATTCTACCTGAGCTAGGTGCGTTTTGTCTATAAACATGTAGTCAATTCTCGTATGGAGGTTGTGTGGGGAGGAGTAATATGAGTATCCCCTGTCAGTGGGGTGGTGTTCCCTCCAGACATCTGCAAGGTCTAGTTGTTCCAGCAGGTTGTTCAGCACCTTTGAGGTCCTATCCGTTGGCACCAGCGGGGGTTCAGACCTATCTAGGTTCCCATTCCTCACACAGTTGAGATCCCCACCCCATATGTAAAGGCTGTCTCTGTGTCGCGCCAGTTTCATCTGCAGCCTAGCAAGGTAGGACGGAATACCGTGGTTTGGGAAGTATGTGTTGACTAGGCAGATTTCTACTTGCTCAAGCACTCCCCACAGTATCAAATATCTCCCCTCTGTGTCTGCCTCAGTCCCTAACACCTGAAAGGGCACCTCAGGGTTAATCCAAGTATACACTCCCCTAGCAAATTTGGAATACGAGGCCCCCTGTCCTTGACCTCCCCAGTGCTCCTGTAGCCTTGACTGGTCCTCCACTGTGATGTGAGTCTCTTGGAGCAGTGCAATGTCTACTTTCTTCCTGCGAAGATAGGACCTGATCCTGTTCCGGCGCAAATAGAACCCCAACCCTCTCACATTCCAAGTTAGTATTCTAAGTTGCATTGCCATGCATAGGGCGCCCACCCCGGGGGCTCCGTTTGACTCTCGCCCTCTCACCTCGTTTCTTGCGTCTTCGATTTATTGGCCACCGTTCCTTGTTCCTCGTTCTGTATGAAGACTGTAGTGTCAAACCGAAACTGCTGCGGCAACAAACGCAGCTTAAACAGTCAACTTTGTTAACTAACAGTCCAACAAACAAGTAGTTCGGACTGTGTAACTGCAAACTGCCCCCAGCAGTTGTAATGAACTTGCAGCGCTCAGGGGCTCCCAAGCTTTCTGAGCCTCTCCAGGCTTTCCGGCCTGGGCATTGTGCGGGAATATGACCTGCACATGTCTCGTAGGGGTGGGCCATTAACATGTTCGCTTGTGGTGTCCGGTGCTCCTGTCCGATACAGCTATCTGTGTGTTGTGATCCCAAATGCAAATTAGAAGTCTGCATTGTGCTTTAATGTGGGGTCTGACGCCAGTATTTGTGAGTCCGGTTCCTTGATCATCTTTTATCCGTTTTAGGAGGTTCCTCGTCATCATCTGCCAGATTATTGTGCTCGAGCCACATGTTTGCTGCCGCTTGGGATTCTAAAAAAATTGCTTTTCCTTTATAAAGGACTTTGAGGCGAGATGGGTAGAGCAACATATATTTAAGATTAAGTGTCCGCAGTCTGGCTTTCACTGGAATAAAGGAGTTCCTGGCGCGTTGCACTGCAGGGGTATAGTCAGGATACATGACTATTGTGGAGCCTTGCTTTCTAATCACTCCGCCTTCCCGGGAATACCTCAATATTATTTCCCTGTCCCGGAAGTTGAGGATCTTGGCTATAATCGGTCACGGGTGCGAGCCTGGTGGTGGGCGCTTTTGAAGAGATCTGTGGGCCCGCTCCACTGAGAAACCTTGTGAGAGTTTACCCGCACCAATTTCCTGCTGCAGCATTGTCTCTATGAAGTTTGTCGGGTCCGGGCCCTCCATGTCTTCGGGAACACCTAGGATCCTGATATTGTTGCGTCAAGCGTGTCCTTCTGCATCCTCGGAGCGCGATTCCAGCCTCGCTACTTTTTGTTCTAGGTCGCAGACTTGCGCTTTCAGTTCTGTAGTGTTTTCTACATTTTCTTGCAGGACGGCTTCATTAGTGTTCACTCTCTCCATTAGGTTGCGTGCGTCCTGGCGCATAAGCTGCATATCCGATTTTACTTCATCGATCCTGTTTTCGATGGAGGTGCGGACCTCCGCTATGGCCCGGAGGACCTGTGTGTTGTCGGGCGTTGCTTCTGGGTTCGAAGGTCTGCTATCAGCCGCGGAGTCAGACTGCGGCAGCTGCTTGGGCCTTACCATCGTGAAAGAGTCCATTGTTGTTGTTTTGGATTTGGGCTTGGGCGGCGACATCACTTTCCTTAGGGGCAGCGTGCGGCTTTCACTGTCCGATGGGAACCTGTGTGGTTGCTGCGGCTCTGTGTTGCACTCCCTGGACTGGCCTCTTATCCGGTAAACATTAGGTTGTGTCTAGCCAGGCTTCCCTAGACGTTAGTATCAGGTTATCTCAGGTAGTGGTGAGCTGTGTGTCCCGCAGCGGTTCGGGGAAGTGCGCAGGATGGGGGCGCAAGTGTAGCTTTCACCCCCCTTCAGCGATTCTGTCAATCAGTGTGGGTGATGAAGATGATCGGATCTGTTGTGCCACTCGCCGTTTTGTGTGTGAGGAGCTGAGGACCCGTCCCAGCTGCCGCTCCCTACCTGCCCGTTGTGTGGTCCAGCCAATTTAACCCAGTTGTGGGCCTTGCGGAGGAGCACCGCGATGGAGTACCGTCTCCTGCGCCCAGTGTTTCGTATGCGGCCGGTGCTTATGTCACAGTGTTCCGGGTTCCCCGCTCACTCCCAGGACCAGGGGAGCAACCGGCTTAGTGGGTTCGGGAGGCAGAGGGATGCTTTACCTTTAGCCTCTCCAGTCCCGTCTCCCGTTCGATTGTCGGTGTCCGCAGTGCCGATCCTAGTATGGCCGGGATCCGGGTTAGTAGCGGTGACCGGGACTTGCAGGAAGAGCAAGCGGAGACAGTTTCCATTCAACTGCGCCGTAGTCTCGTCATTCTCATAGTGGGGCCGTAGGTCGCGTTAGAGTCCGCCATCTTGGGTGTGCAGGGGCGCTTCCTTATCTCACTTGCTTCCGATGTTGCGGACCCCGATTTCCCTCCGAGGTCGGGTCTCAGCCGCAGGAAAAAAAGGTTCTCCTCCAGCGGGTGTGGTAGCACAATTACTGCTTGGTTTGGGAGCCGAGTTCACGCCTCTCACTTGAAGGCGCGGGGAGCCCCACAGGCCACCGCCATCTTGGTGGGTAGGGGCGCTTCTTCATTTCGCTCGTTTCCAGTGTTGCGGACCCCGTTTTCTTTCGGAGGTCGGGCCGCAGCTGCAGGAACAGGGCCCTCTCCCAGCAGGTGATAACTGCACGGTTATTGCTCGGTGTGGGAGCTGAGTTCGCGTTGCTCACTTGAAGGCGCGGGCCGCCACACGGGACTCCGCCATCTTGGGAGCATAGGGGCGCTTCTTCTCCTTGCTCGTTTCTGGCTCTGCCCGCTCCGTTTTTAACCGGGAGTTGAAAAGTTTCAGTGAACAGAGGTTCCTCTTTCAGCAGATGTTGTTTCCGTGATGATTGCTTAGCGTTAACAGCTTAATTCAGGCGGCGATAAGGATCGTGGACAGGAGCTTCACTGAGGTGCGACTTCACAGCATGCGTGCTGGCCACGCCCCCGTCCATCATGAGTTATATATGTTGCATGATCCACATTTACAGTTGCCTTTCACCGTAGATGAAAGCCATTCTTCTTGTAAATTGTCTTTATTTGAGCAGTTGCCATACAGTAACTTGGAATCACTTTGTTTCTTTTAGTTGTTGTTTTCTGGTATGTTGTACTCGGGTTGTCCTTCATGTATTTTCTTAAATCCTACACAAAGGTGTAACAGAGTATAATATATTAGAAATCCACAACTTTAAAAAACAAATTTAAGTCCACTTATGTTAGAACAAATGCAACACCAAATATGTGGTATATATAACAGAATGCATATGTCAACAGAAATACACCGAAGTGGCATAAGAACACTGAAGACATGCAACCAAGAACATATTAGCACTATTAAAAATGAGGACTCACAATATCCCTTGGACTCTCACTCGGGAGGGGTACAAAGGCCCATAAAATCTCACAATGCACAGATGATATACATATGTACAAGAAACGTACAGCACTATATTAATGGTCTTAATGCATGCACTAGTTGATTTTAAAAAGGCCTCGGGGTTCTCTGAATGTTGATCAATGTTCAATATAAAGGACTTAATATTACCGAGCACCCATCCACATTGGCAGCCCTGCAGGAGGCATACCCTTCCCAGTCAGAGGAAAAGTCTTTAGAATATTGAGTGGTTAACTTTAAATAGATATTTTCTGACCTTCACCAGCATAATATCCGCCCCTTTCCCTAGGTCTAGATAGATGGTGAACCCAGGAGATTTCCTGGATAGTGTGAGGGTGTAGAAGAAGGAAAGTGACAAGGAGGGGTCATGGGGTAGGCTACAACATTTAACATATCAACAAAGAAACCTATCTTTCCCTATGTCTAAGGGGCTTTCCCTGCCTCAACCTAAGAAAAAGTATGGATCTGTCAAAATGTCCATCAAATTAAATGTTGTACCCAGTCAGAAAAACCCTCTAATCTAACCCTAACACCAGGCACATAAGCTTTTAACTAAAGTAAAGCTTGTGTTTCCTTCAACAGGAAAATGGCTCCCTTCTCCTTTTTAACACTTCAGTCTTATATCAATGTAGGAGGAATTCCTTTATTGTTCAACTACAATGGACCAGGGGAATGTCTCCCTACTCCCGGTCTTTCTGTCAAAGCCCTACACAGTGTTCTTTAAGTACTTGAGTAGAAAACTTGAATGAGTTTCTTTAATTCCTTCCAGGTTCCTCCAAAAGTAGTATCTTGATGAGGGCTATGTCTCCTGAAGCGCTCTGGGTTTCGAGCTGTATGCGATCTACCAGTACCACAAGGGAGAGGGCTCCCATTAAACTCAGTCTTCTTAGTGGTATTAGATGGATGACTGCGACGAGGGCGATGACTCCCGATGCATTCTTTTTCATCACTGGTATTTGTTGGGCCACTGCATCGAGGGAGATGAAACCCGATGCACTTTGCTCTATCCTGGCCACTTCCCGGTCCCAACCCCATCTTCCTGCCATTCTCATTACCTGAGGTATCTTTGGGACAAGACTCCGGTTCTTTGTAGGGTTGCGAGTGCCTCTCTTCCTGTTACCTGCGCTGCTCCGCTGCAGGCTGGTGGTCTCAGAGTCGTTTCCAGACCCGACGGGATCTCTCTCTGGTCAAACCACCACCAGGTGAGTCGGATCCCAAGTCGATTTAACAGCATCCTGTCATTCTGGTGAGCTGCTTGCTTCACCTTCGGTTTTCCCAGTTTCAACTTCCTGGGTTTGGTTCGCGTACTGCAGGCATTGCGATGAGACTCTTGGTCCTTTCTTGCTTTCTGCTTTATATTGTTCACTCGCCCCTTGCATAACCTCAACACCATTCACCAAAGTCTCTTTAGTATTCTTTATGCCTCCTGTAGGTCTCCTCATTACAGTACTGGTCTGGTTTTCCTAATGATTACCCCATATGCCTTTCATGTTCTTCTTCGTCCCAGTATGTCTCACACTTGTCACTGACATGTATGTAGAATAACAGATGGTTCCACTATCAAGGGTGGGTAGAAAGGGTGACCTTGAGGGTAGGGGGTTGTGTGACAGAGTTTTATGGATGCTTTTCCCCAGGTTGATGTGATTATCCCCAGGAGGGGAGTCCCTCCCTATGAGGTGCTCCTGCATGTTACCACCCCAAGTGGGACTATCGGTCATATCGGCCAGCAGCCTCATCTCCCTACCCTCATAGGGAAGGGCTCAGCTCTGGGGAGAAGTGAAGAGAACCTGTGAATCATCACATACCCTTCCCAAGATTGAGGACTGGGTTTCTCGAGTTCTCATGGAAGATTTTCTATCGGTCGAGTTTAGATTACCACCCTCTAGGGATTTTACCTTCAACTCTATTCGGCCCATTTGGGACACCCACTGATTAAACTGTGGCTGGTAGGTTAGGACCTATTGCCGCTATAATCCACAGCTCCTTCCTCAAGATCGTTACAGTTATTTCAATTTCTGGATAGGTGTCTGTGTGCCCATGTATGCACCAAATCCCCTTTCCTTGGGTTCTCTTCCACCCTATGGGTAGGAACTGTGGATGGATAGCACAACCTTTACTCCCACTATCTAGTGTGTCCTAAACCTTTTTGCTGTTGAATGGTGGAGGATATTCCATAATTATTTTAATTTTCCGTAAAGAATTAATTACATTTTCCCTTTATAATTATTTTCTTTCCTTTAGGGAAAGATTTACCAGAATACACTTCCAAATGAGTTGACATTAGGGTGGAGGCCTGGACATAGGGAAACTCCCTCCTTGACCATCCTGATCCTTCGAGGGTCCTGTATAGGCAGTGAAAAGGAAGTAACTTTAAAGTTTAATGGGCAATGCCTCATGGGGTGGCCGAATTCTCAACATGAATAACCTGCCGAGCCCTCGGAGGAAGTGGTGTTAAATAGGATATCGTACTGCCCTCCTCACTTCCTACAGGGAGTGTGTCAACAAAGTTGGGCATTAGCAATTTTTGGGCATTTCTATGTGCATAATGGAATTACCATAACAAATAATCTTGGACCCAAATAACGGGACAGACTCAAAGAATATGGCAAATTACTACTTTATTATTATTTCGATAAAGTAGGGAAACCTTGCATACAAGAAGTTGCAGTCCACACACTCTCAGTTACATTTTGGGTACAAGAAGGCTTGATACCTCAATGTGCGTCAGCTATGATGTTATCCTACGTGGCAAATAATAAAACCTATCTGGTGGAGGGATTGGTTAGGATTGGAACATATCTACTTATAGGTTCTATAAGTGTTAGTAACACTATTGGCTGCGCCTTGTCTGGTAGGCATGCCTTGAACTTCCCTCTAACTAAGTATAATAAAGATTATAGAAGCGCAACAGCAGTGGATTGGCTTCTGCATGTGGATGGTCCACTATCACATAGGCCCTCTGACTGTTTGGTATTCTCTCCCAACCTTGGGCACTCGGTTCATTAGCAGCATGTAAGCTAAACAAAACCCAGCTGCAGAGAAAAACATCAGACTACTGCCCACTCGCCCAATTAGTCTACCATTTCTCATCCGCCAAGCCTTCAGCCAAGGCTTCTCCTTTGTTCTTGACCTTGCATGATATTCCCTTCTCTGGAACTTTTCAGGGAGTTAAGGTACATCGTTATCTTTGCTTGAAGCTTATGAATAAGCAATTCTTTCTGGTCATACAGCATGTGTGAAGAGACCACGATATTGTCAATTTCATCTATTATTTAGTGCTATTTGATTCAATTATCCTGGGTGCCATGACTCTCTTCGGCCTCTGGAGACTTGGTTGTTCCGTCTCACATATACTTTTCCGCATCTTTATTCATCAATACTTGGCATTCACAAATGTTCGCTCATTTACCTAATCTAAGATAAATATGTCCTTTGTACATTGCTTATCCGGGTTGACTCCCCTTAAACCAGTGGTATTCAAACTGTGGGTCGCGACCCCCTAGGGGTCCGCGGGTGCATCCCAGGGGGGCCCTGAGAGCTCAGCATGAAAAAAGATTTTTTATTTTTTTTTTTAGATTGGAAGAAATGGGCAGGGGTGGCCCACATGGGCGGGCTGAAGCATGAAACTGTCTCAGGCAACAATGAAAAAGTGGCCCACAGTTGTAAATGGATATTCATTCCTTTAGTCACAGACTGGGCCTCATTACTACTATGGCGGACCAGTAACAACGGTGCTGGTAAGCTACCGGCACCGTTGCTACCGTTCCGCCATAGTAAGAGTTGTGCTCGTGGGTGCTTGACAGCCCCCGCCAGGTCTGACCTCAGCTCGTCGGATGCACCAGCACCGTTATTAACGGTGCCGGTGCATCCGAGCTCCCCATTCCCATTTGAGCCATATGGGGCTCAAATGGGAATGGGGATCTACCGGCACCTTCGAAAGGGCAATTATCATGTCCGCCTAACTCGGCATGACCTAGTAATTGCCCATTCGCGGGTGCCAGACCTGGATGCAACTCCAGTGGCAGCCGTGCCGGTTTTACCGGCACAGCTACCGCCAGAGTAGTTATGAAGCCCACTGTTTCAATAGTACCCAAAGGGGTGCTTTGTGTTAAAATGTAAGTAAATTGTGATATATTCAGCAACAATGGTCAACATTACTAACTGCATAGTTAAGTAACTCATCAAAATGGTCCACATTGGCCAAAATGGTGGCCCATTTTGATTGGCCCAAACTAGCATTTTACATTTTTGGTACAGGCATTGCCCTATAGGCCTGTCCGAGCCTGGCGGCTCATCCATAATGGCAAGAGGCGCCCACCCAGTGGCCCCTCACCCATTATGGAGGAGCTAATGAGCCAGCCCAGTGAAACAGTGAGCACTCCCTCAGCTGCTTTATCCAGCTAATGGAGTGCTCCTGGGCTGGCTGAACTGTCAAAGGGAAACAATGTTTCCCTTTGACAGTTCAGTTTAGTTCCCCAGCCACACATGCTCACTGAGCCATGCAAGTGCTGGGGCGTTTTGCTTCGCCAGCATTGCATAGCTCATTGGAAATGCTGGCTGGGGCACTGCATGTCTGTATGTCCGAGGGGGAGCTCCAGCGCCTCCTCGCACATACGGACAGAGCAGCTGGAGCAGGCCGTTTCAGCACCCACACACAGGCCAATGCAGAAGGTACGTTTATGTTCATTGTTTTTATTTAAACATGTGTATGGATGCGTTATGAGTGAGTGTATGGTGATGGATGCTCATGTGAATGATAGAGTGATTGCTGTATGAATGTGCAGCGCCTTGCATATACACATAATCATGTCCATTGTGTTAGGACCAGTGGGGCCCAGGGGACAGGGATGGTATCTTTTTACCGGACATCTATCATTCAAAACCCTCTGCCTTGTCCACAAGGCTTTCTGGGGCCTGGGTCCAAAATACCTTCAGCTATTCCTCCGCAAATACCTCCCCTCTCGAGCTCTTCACTCCTCTACCTCCAACTCCCTCAGGGTCAGTCGTTTATCAAAGAAACGAGCTGGGGGTAGATCTCCGTCTTCGGCTGGGGCCTCCCTCTGGAACAGCGCCCTGCCACTCTAAAACTTGAGGAGAACCATCTTTCCTCCTGCACTTATCAGACCTACCCTGTCTGCTGCCTTAAACGTAGCACTTGCAAATTGCTGGCTGCACTACCACTGTTTGTTGCCTTTATTATTTATTTATTGTTATTTATCTGTTTCTCCTCTGCTTCGCACTTTCCACTTCTCCCCCCTTCCATGCACTTTTCCCCTCACACTTGCGCGTTCTCAATGTCACTGGGCCTAGTAAGATCGCTGTTTTATTCTCCTCTGTTCCCCTCCCTTGCCTTGTCACGCTCTGAAACACTTGTGTACGAGCGCGATAGAAATAAAATATCAATGCCTGCCCCCTGGACTCCCAGCAACAATTGCAAACTGTTTGGCTATTTACCCATTTTTTGTTAAAAGTATGCTCTACAATGCAACATTTTAACCTATTATTTAAAAAAAAATTCACAGGGGGAAACCCCCCCGAACCTCCCCTTAATGCCCCTCCACTTAAAAAAGATTCACCAGCCGCCACTGGCCCTCAGACTGTGTTGGGAACGGGATGGGGGAACCGAGGGACTATGGTGGGAGCACAATGGGCGGGAACCATGGGATAGTGATGGGAGCAGAGTGGGGAGAGCCCTGGGTGTGTGATGGGGTGGGGAGAGACCAGCGACTGGGTAGGAGTGGGATGAGGGAGCCCAGCGACTTTGATGGGAGCAGGTGACGGCGCGCAATATATACTGTCCATTTGGCATTTCTGGGGGGTCCCGACCTGCCCAAATTTTGCTCAGGGGGGCCCTGGCCAAAAAAGTTTGAAGACCACTGCCTTAAACCCTTCAGTAGCTTCTTGCTGCGGCATCCTTGATCTCTGAGCAACAGCTATTCTTTGTTCATGCACGATTTTGTATATCCAGCCTCTGTCAGCTCTGCAATCCTGGTCTCTTTCCTTCGAGCCTTCCATTGACTATTATTCAAAGACGACGTCCCTCTTTCCAACGTGGCCACTTTACCCAAGTTATGTTTTATACTGCAGCAAGCTACTATGTGACTCTTTTACCTTGTGTTTCTGCATATATAAATTCACTACTTATCTGTTTACCTATCTTCTTTGTATATAGGGTTTCTTCTTACTCGTATACATGTTTTCTTTGTTTCTTCAGTTATATCTTCATTAAGTATTCTTATATCGTTTTGGTGCACTATCATCTCTTCTCTTCATGACATCACTTTGCACCTGCTAGGTTTTCCTTACAGCTCCTCTATATTCAGCAGTGTCTGCAAATTTCCTGCTACCTCTTCAGTTCGAGGATACATTTGGTACGGCTGTCTGAGTGCATAACATCTCTGATACACTCGATGCAGTATTGGAATTATACCAGGTATCATGCACAGTATCTTCTTATTATTCATCCAATAGGTCAGAGGTGAGGGGGTGGGATCTATCAGTGATGTACATGTCTGCCTCTCTACATTCCCCCCTCTGGTCGAGTGCTCGACCACCTCCTCTTCCTCAATTTTCTTCATTTTTCTAAAGAATGATTTCTTCCGGATCCATATCTTAGTCACCCCCCCTCTGGTCTCCTACATTCTTGATGTGTTCATCCACACTCTAGGTCATATGGCAACACTCCCCAGTGGGTTGACAGAACACAACGCCTTACATAGTTCTTATGATCTATAGGGTGATACAACTTTGTTCCTTACGGTGCCAAAGGACTTTCTTTCAGGTGCTCATGGGTGATGTTTTCAGTCTGTGTGTGCTCGTCGGTCACAGCATTTACATCAAGTATTATCTTCATCCCAATTTCTCTCTTTGCTGTCTTCTTGCACTGTCCTATGAATGTTCTTATAAGACATAATCCCAGAAATACTAACACTTGTATTGCTCCAAGTAGTTTGAAGGCATTTGCCAACCAGGTTGGAATCAATGAAAACATCCTCGGTCTCATCTACTTCATCCACCATCTTTGTATGCAAGGTATGGAGGGTCATGAGACTGATGGCCTTCAGTTCTTCTCTGGTGGCATTAAATCCTGTTATCCTTGTGTTGGTTGTTTGTAGCAACTCCCACCGAGTGATCTATAACCACTTGGCATTTACTGCAGTCTGATTTCCTAGCATGAATATAGCTGTAAATATCACTGCCGATCTGCTGAATAATGTATGCTCATCTGGAACATCATGATAAGCTTTCATTGATTTTGCTGAAAAATGTTTCTCCCTCTTTTGTCGTGTGAGGTTAAGTGATCTCATTTTCCTCAGGTGTCCATCCATCTTCAGGAAACTGTCATTATGGAGGTCTTTTGGGGAATCACCAATGCAGGAACATGTATGATCACCAAAGAACACATTCCTCCCCAATTCTTAGACAATTGCATGTAGGTCTTGGATCCACAAGCCCAATCATTATCCGTCAGTACAGTCGTTCCTCCATTAATTCAACCCATGTCAAAAATGTGGGATACTTTGCCCATGACTTTAGGCATTCATTATTCACTATTTGCAGCATTTATACTGGTGCTGTCATCCATACATGTGCACTGCATGCTAGCATTCCTTCTCCCCATCCTTTACTGGTGGCAACTCATCCATACACCAATAGATGGGGTCTCTCCCAGCATCCTGGTAATCCTGGTGTTTCCCATCCATCTGCACAACTCAACCTTTTTTGTTCTGCAATCCTTATTTGTTCTCCAGCCATGGATGAATATATGAGCACTCTGCTCATCCAACCTATGTCTTTTTCCATTTTCTGCATTTTTATGTAAGCATCTTCATACGGAAATGATTTCTTTGATCGCCATTGTAGGGTTGTCCATCTTCCTTTGAATTGCTCTCTTGCTGTGCATGCTGCTATATGGCTGAGACAATTTACATCATGTATGGATGTTTCTCTTGCAATGAATGTTCTGCCTGTGCTCATGGCACAAGGGATGAGGGAGCATACATAGCAGCTCTCATTTGACTTTCTACTCCCCACTTCCTTCATGTGTTGATACCACATGTTATTCTTCAAATTAGTTAGATCATCGAGAGAAGAATTTATACCTTCATTCTCTTCCCCAACATCTCTTTTAGATTGAGCAATTTGGTTGGAAATATCAGAAAAAAGATCACTTGTAGCTTTATCAGGGATAGAAAGAGATGTTTCTTTGTCAAGTGTTTCACTTGAATTGTAAAAAAATATCTCACGAAATGTGACCAGCATAAGAAAATAAGACTACACATAAGGCTAAATATAGTTGTGAGAAGTATTGCCATAGTATTCAAATGCCACATTATCTCTTTTAGAGTAGCTGTTTAACAGTGTGGGCCTCATTACGACCCAGGCGGTAAGTTACCGCCTGGGCCGTGACTTTACCACCATGGCGTAAACTACGTTTACGCCATGGTGGTAGGCGGACTTACCGCCCCATTCCAACCTTGGCGGGGCGGTAAATCCCCCTTTTCCCATTTTCCCTTCCCCATTCCCATTTTGCCCCATAGGGCATAATGGGAGTGGAGAAGGCGTTAATTACGCCACCGTAAATTACGGTGGCGTAATTAACTCCATGGTCCCTTAGCGCCATGGATTTTAACACCTGCTAAAAGCAGGTGTTAAGTCCGCCATGGCGCTAAGGGACCTCGTACTCAGGCGGTAAGGGTCGGCGCTGTTTACCTGCACCGTAAAACCCTTACCGCCTGAGTTGTAATGAGGCCCAGTGTGTTTTATATAATGAAAAAAATCTCATTTTTAATTGTACTTTCAATCTGACTTTCAAAATGTTCACTTGTTATAACAGAAACTGAATTATAATGGCTATAATAACTCTGTGGATGATAGGACTGTTTTTAGGATTTCCCAAAAATGCAACAACGTCCACGTTTCGTCGCACTAGAGCTGGATATGTTCGTCGGAGTATGTATGTTAAAACAGCATGAAAAAATGCGTGCAACGTATCAGGTATGTTATTTTCAATGTGTCCTGTTGTAGATCAACTGAAGAATTTCTGGAACCTCAGCAAGTTCATTCATTCCCTTTTAGATTTAGAAAATGTCAATTTGTTCCAGAGTGTTTTTAAATCCATTGATTCTTTGTCCTTGTCCTTTGTCCTTGCCCTTGGTAGCCAATCTGGTCTGCATGTGCAGGACTTCTTCTCTTGCTTCATTGTCAATGGGTGTCGGAGGGGTTGAGGTCTCTCCTTTGTAGAGCTTCACGTCATTCAGGTGCAGGCAGGCTCTTCTTCTTTGGATTTTGACTGCGGTGGGAGTGGCCCCCTCTACTAGATACAGTCCCTCAAAACTGGGCTTATTTGGCTTACTCCAGATTCAAACAAAGCACTCATCCGCTGGATACACACAAGGCTGTTTGAGTGAGTCAATAACATTCGTTGGTTGGTTGTCTTCATCAATCTTCTTTGAGCTTTCCTTCTGATTGTGGATCTGTTGAGAAATAAAAGAGACACCAGCTGTCATACTTGTTAAATAATCATGCATTTCATCACCTAATGTTTTTGCTACACTATGTGCATCAGTTTTTACTCGAGTGGGAGGAACAAGGGGTACTCTCATGCAACATCCAGTCACCAACTCGTGAGGAGTTAGGTGGTGATCTGAACCAGACTGATTTCCTAGAGCAAATAAAGCAAGGGGTAGGCAATGTAGCCATCCCTTCTTCTTTTATTTGTGCTATCCTTTCCTTGAGAAGTCTGTTTAGCCTCTCGTAGGCACCATTCACTTGTGGGTGATAGGCTGAGGAAAATGTAGGTTGTATGCCTAATAGAAGAACTATCCAGTCGAACAACTCATTTACAAAATGCGGGCCCTTATCAGATCGCAGGACTCCACACACACCCCATCTAGGAAACACCTCATGCACTAGACACTATCAGTGCATCTAGCATCAGGGTGCGTGCATGGACCTGCCTCGATCCATCTGGAAAAGGAACATACTACTACCAGTATGTATATATAACCGTTACATACTTGTAGCATAGCCACCTCATCTATATGTAGATGCTGAAATGGACCATTGGGCCTAGGGATTGCTCCTCTCACTGTTTGAAAGGTGTGCCCTGCTGTACATTTCTGGCACACAATGCAATTTACAATAAACTGTGCCACATGTTCTAATAAATTTGATGTGAACCAGTCTTCTGCGATCATTGCAGCAAGACTCTCTCTGGTGGTGTGAGCGGGGTAGTGAAGCTGCTCCACCGCCTCCTTCAATAATGCTAGAGGCATAACTGGCATCCCAGTGCTGTCCTGTCTCCATAAAGCATCAGTGGGGGATAAAGAACACCCCTGTTTCCTGCACGAATCCTGCTCTTCCTGTGGAGCTCGACCTTGTAGCTCAATTTACTGTACAATGGATAACATATTAAATCCTTCCTGCATCAGAATGCTACATTCTGATCCTTGCTTAACATCCTCTAATAGAGGTATTTGGAAAGTATGCTGCTCTTTTGGCTTCTACATCTGCGGCTTTGTTACAGCAAGGAATTAAGCCTGCCCCTTTAGTATGGGCTGCGCATTTCACTACGGCGATAACCGATGGGTACTTTAGTACTTTAATAAGCTTGCCCAATAGGAACACATGTTACAATGGAGTGCCATCTGCATTGATGAAACCCCTCCTTTTCTAACGTGACAACCCTGCGTGCATGGTTATCATCAAGTAGGCAGAGCAGGAATACACTGTCACTTCCTCATCTACAAAATCTTTGAAGTGCTGTGTTTATTTATTTCTTTTTACATTTGTATGGCACACTAAGCCCTTGGGCATCAAGGCGCTGCTTATTGTGAAGTAGCCAGTTACATAAAGCAAAACATGAATATATACAGAGGTGATTCATTGACATTAAACAGAGCAAGTTTAATCAGTAATCGATACATGCAAATAGTAGCAAGAAATTGGTTGCTCTTCATTGCTTATTGTTTGACTTTAGAGGGACAGTGGGAGTGGGGGGTTAGGTGAACAGTATGGTGTTTAATGATTTCCTAAAGGTCCAATAGGACTGTTCTGCCCTGATGCTGAGAGGGGGATGGTTCCTTTGCTTGGCTGCAAATGTAGGGAAGCTGGATCCTCTGGCTTTTTTCTGTTTGAATTTAGGTTGAGTAATGTGGTGGGGTTAGGCTGCTCTAGTTGGTCTCGAGGAGTTTGATTTGGCGATTGTTTGGAATAGGTAAGGGGCAGTTTTAGATAGACATCTGTGAGTGATAGAGAGGGTTTTGAAGATGATTCGTTCATGAATCGGGAGCCAATGGGCAAATCTCCTTGCTGCAGTGATGTGGTCGACTCTATGGATGTTAAGCACAGCTCTGAGAGCATTATTTTGGATAACTTGCATTTTTTGAATGTTGGAGTCTGAGGTGCCAGAATAAAGGGCATTACAATAGTCCAGTCTGGACCTTATGGTGGCACAGGCTATTGTCATGCAGCTGTCTATGAAAAGGAAGGGTCTGGCTGTGTTCAGTAGTTTGGTCGTGTAGGCAGCACTGTCGTGTAAGTGATAGTGACGCATCCATATATACACCAAGTGTTTTCACTACCAAGGAGACCGGGATGGTTACTTTGTCAATGTTAAATGAAGAGTATTGGGAGCTTCATTGTTTTATTACTGAGGGGGGACAACAATGAGAAACTTGGTTTTCTCATCAATAAGGCAAAGACGGTGTGTGACCATCCAGGATTGTATTGTCAGGTATACCAAGTTAAGAGAGGCAGAATCTTCTTGGTAGTTTTCAGAGAGGGGGAGTAAGATTTGCGCGTCATTCGAGTAGTTTGTATAGGTTATGCCAATGGTGCCCAGGAGGGTGAATAGTGGTTTTGTAAATATGTTGTATAAGGTGGGTGACACACAGGATCCCTGCAAGACGCCGCAGGAGATGGGAGATGGTGGAGCACTAGCATCCTCTGCAAATACCCTCTTGGATCTGTTTCCTAAGGATGAGGATATCCAGGCTGAGGCTTCTGGAGAGAAGTTGGCTGATGTTGTTAAGTGTTGACCTAGGATTGAGTGATTGACTAGGTCAAACACAGCTGAGAGGTCTAGGAGTAGTAGCAGGGCGGGCTTGCCTTTGTCCATTATTTCATTGATTTGGATTTTTAGGTCGATAAGGGCAGGTTCAGTCCCAGGGCCTGGGTGAAAGCCTGATTGGTGTATACCCAGGATTTGGTTGTCCTCGAGGTGTCTTGGAATTTGTAAGCAGGCTGCTCTGCCAAGGATTCGAAGTAGAAAGGGGACATTTGAGATTTAGGCGGTAATTTGTAGGGATAGCTGGGTCCAGTATAGGCTTTTTGATGAGTGGGAGGACCGGGGCTTCTTTAAGGCTGGTAGGAACTAATCCTGTGGAAGTGTTAATGAAAGCAGTAATGAGAGGAGTTAGGCGGTCTGAGCAGTCTTTTATGAGACTTGCAGGACAGATGTCCCCTTTGCAGTGGGATGGCTTGAGGCCAATGAGGCTGGCTTTGTCTTCGTCCTCAGAGATATTGGTGAAGTGGAACAGAGGCAGGGTGTGGTAGCTGACAATGGGTGTCGTCTGGGCAACGGGAGACTTAGAAATGGTTGGATCATATTTTGTTAGGAGTGCATTTTTTTGACAAGGTTTCAATTTTATTAAGCATGGTGTTTTGTATATCAGTGCACCATGCACCGTCTTTGGTTATGGTGGTGGGTGGGGTGGTTGGTGTCTCTAGTCCTCTGAGAATTGTGAACATCTCACACGTAGGTGGAGGATTTGGCAGCAATTATTTTTTTTGTAAAGGTTTGCTGCTGTTGTGTACTGGAGCTTACTGGCCTCAGTTGGAGATTTCCTCCAGCTAGCTTCAGCTAATCGCTTGTTGGTGCTAATTATTAGGAGTTCCGGGGTAAACCATGAGTTTCTGTGTGCTGAAGGTTTAAGCTTAAGGGGCTTTAAAGGTGCTATGGAGTTGCTGACAATTGTAAGTGTTTCTGAGTAGATGTTTGCAAGTGTTGTCTGGTCATTGGGGAAAGGAGGATTGGGTAGTAAAGTACTTAGCAGTGGGGCTAGGCGTTCTGTTGAGAGGTTTTTGGAACTGCAGGCTAAGGTAGCAGGCAGGTGGTGAGAGTAGGTGGTGTTTGGGTGACAGGTAAGATGCAGAATTGCACGATGTGATCTGACCAAGGGCAAGGATTATTAGAGAGGAGCGATACCTGTGCGTTGAGGTCTGCGATCCAGTCAAGTGTCATGCCTTTGTTGTGAGTGGGGGTGTTAACACAGTGATTTAAGCCAAGGGCGCTGAGAGAGGTGGCAAGCGATATGACTGCTGGGTCTTCCGGGTCATGAAGGCCAAGGTTGAAGTCTCCCATAAGGATAGTTTTGGAGGACAATGTGATTTGAGCAGTCAGACAGTGAAGGAGATTCTCTTCAAAGGTCAGGGATGGGTCTGGGGGATGGTAGACGGTGTGCAAGGTGATGCAGCTGAAGTCAGTAAGTTTTAGTTTCATGGAGAGCATGTCAATGTTGTTTGGGAGGGAAGTGTTCAGTTGTCTAATGGATAGGGTGTACTTGGCGATCAGTGTTGCTCCCCCTCCTTTGGCGTTCATTCTATCTGCACGGTATATGGTATAACCGGGTGGGAGGGCGATGGACAGGCTGGGCCAGAGGCTGCATGGAGCCATGTCTCTGTAATAGCCAGGAATTCTAGGTTGCTGGTAGTGATGGGGTTGTAGAAATTTGTCGCATGAGCTGGAATAGATCTTGCATTGATTAGGGAACATTGGAGGGGCAGGGAGTCAGTGGGTTTGCTCCAAAATTTGGGCGCAGTTTTCTTTATGTCATTTTCTATGTTGCTGGTGGTAGTGGTGCAATATCTGAGGCACACCTTTCTTTGTGCGATAATGTATGGTGTGGTAGTATGGCTAAGGCTAGGGGGGGTTGAGAGGGCAGGGCAGCATTCTCCTAGACAAGTGTTTCTTGTAATGGTTGTTTGTGGACATGTTTTTCTGGCAGTAGGGTCTAGGCCTTGAGTAGTAATTGGGAGATGCAGGAACCTGATTGTAGGACCGAGGGGCATAGCAGTGACTGAGGTGGAAGCTGTGAAGGTGCTATTGTGCTTGCAGATTTAATCTGATTGGTGTAGAAACCAAGTGGGTTTTGGTAGCAATGAGGCTGCCTGAAGGTATGTCGAGTTGGAGGGCTTAGATGGTTGTTTGTGGATGGGACGTTTCTTGGATGGGCGTATGGATGATGCAACGAGAACCAGGGACGAGCTTGCTGTAATGTGTGGTGTGTGTGTGTTGCTGGGACAGTCATTCTTACCATTGGCAGTGAGACACTTTTGGTTGTGAGTAGGTATGGGTGTAGCCACTGCAGGGTTTAGGGCATAGGGGTCTTCTGATGGAGGTGATGCTAAGGGGGTGAACCACGTTGGGGGGCAGGGGTGATTTCAACAGCATGATTGGGGTGTGCTCAGTGATCTCAGGGCAGGGAGTGAAGCAGTGCACATAGCAGCAAACAGAGCAATGAGGTGCATTACCTTGCACAGGCATGTTACAGTCTCTGGAGTTTTGAGAGCTGATATGTCCAAGGAGACAGCGTCCTGCATTTGAGCTGACCCGGACAGGTCAAGATAGTCATCAGGGCCCTTAAGCGCGGCCTTTCGGTGCGGACTGGCTGCACCTGCCGGCCTGTTGCTGGACTATCCTTTACCTCCAGGGGCAGTCAATCATGCTGCAGGAGGGTGGAGTGTAGAGGAAGGTGCTTCTGGGGGCACAATGGGGCTTCAGAGAAGCCGTCAGCCATTTTTAAATGGCTTTCCCTTTCGGTGCAATGCAATGCCTGCATTGTAGGTGCTGGGGGTGTCTGGGGTCCATCCAACATTGCAGCTCGCCTAAGCTGATGATTGAGGGACAGGCCAAGACAGTCATCAGGGCCCTTAAGCGCAGCCCTCCGGTGTGGACCGTCTGCGCCTGCCGGCTTGTTGCTGGACTATGCTTTACCTCCAGAGGCAGCCGATCATGCTACAGGAGGGTGGAGTGTAGAGAAAGGTGCTTCCGGGGTACAACAGGGCTTCGAAGAAGCCGTTCACCATTTTTAAAGGGCTTTTCCTGTCAGTGCAATGCCTGCATTGTAGGTGGTGGGGGTGTCGGGGGTCCATCCAATGTTTCAGCTCACCTGAGCTGATGATTGCGGGACAGGCCAAGATAGGCATCAGAGCCCTTAAGCATGGTCCTTTGCTGCAGACCGGCTGCGCCTGCCGGCTTGTTGCGGGACTATCCTTGGGGGAATTGAGCCCCACTAATTCTGCACCCTGCAATTTCACTACTACCATCCCAGTATGCCTTTCACCAGTCGTTTGGTCAATTTTTGAAGAACCATGAATAAAGAGAACTTCCCCCCACCCACCATTTTCTCTACCATGAGTACATGTACATCAGTATACGTTGTGCAATCATGTACATATTTTTCCTTTCCTACTGGTTCTGCTATAAATGTTGCTGGATTCACTATTCTACATCTAACAATTTTGATTGCTGGATTAAAAATAATCACTTCATATCCAGACGCTCTTTGTGTAGTGAATGTACTTTTAGGTTTATCCAAAATGGCAAATAGGGAGTGCTCGACAAATAATGTTTTTGAGCATCCCATTGTAATACTGGTGGCTTTCTCAATTGCAAAATCAGCAGCTGCTAGCGCTTGTTCACAAGGATAATTTTCATTATTGGGTATAAAATCTCACCATAATAGGCTAATGGTTTTGTCCAAGTACTGTTGTCATTATTCTCCATTTGAATGTGAGAATAAGTATATTTTTCTCTATAATCTGGTATTCCTAACACAGGGGTTGTGCAAATCGCCATTTTAAGTTCTTCAAATCCTCTGTCCATGTTATCTTATTTGTACTTATCTGTGCTTCCTTGAGTTCTTTTAAAAGAGGTTGAATATAGGTACTGTAGTCAAAAACCTAGTCCCTACAATAATTACATAGGCCTACATATTGTTGAATTTCCCTCACTGTCTCAGGTTTTGGAGTTCTCATGATTGCTTCTGTTCTCTAAGATGTCACTTTCCTCCCCTGTTGAGTGAAAAGTTTTTCTATGTACAGGACCTCTTCCTGACAATATTGGAGCTTTTCTTTGTCTACTTTATATCCTTTCTCTGATAGTATTGTCATTATTTCAACAGAGTTTTCACTGCATCTTTCTTCTGTCTCACTGCACACTAATATGTCATCCACACACTGAATTATTGTGCTCTCAAGTTGTACATTACCTAAGTCTAACTAAAGATTGATGGGGACTCACAGTACCCTTGAGGCAGTCTCATGTGTTTTAGTCGCTGATTTCTATGCAGAAAGGAAGTCAAATCCTGTGAGTCTTCAAGAAGGGGAAATATTGTTTAAGGGGTGGAGATCCTGAATAAATCTCCATGACCCCCCGTTGATTTCTTCACTGGGTACACAGTCGTGTCACATTGGTATTCTGAGGGCACTAATATTGCCTGCTTTATTAAAGTGGAAATGGTCTCAAATATGCCTTCATCTGCTTCTCGGGACAAAGGATACTGTTTTGCATGTTGCAAAATTGCTCCTGGCTTAACCTTAGTCTTAACTGTTCCTGCTCCACTCAATAGACCCACTTCATATGGACTGTGATGTTTGGCACCTTTTCTAAGTCTTCCTGGAAACATGATGGTTTCTTTTTTACCAATGCCATTTTCTGTGGTATCTCTCTGTTCTCAATTTTCATCCAAAAAGTGAGACTTATGGAAAACAATAATTAGTCGTCAGACTATCCGTCTCTGAGGAAGTCTTCGTCTGTCAAATCTGTCAGTCTATATCCTTCTTTAAGGGCTATTACTGTTTTCCATGCTCTTCTGTCATCATCTGTCCCATAAACAACTACCCTTTCTTGATTTACCACTGCTGCCTCTAGTTGTATCAGAATGGCCTGTGCCTCTTCATTATCCATAGATATTTCTGGTCTAAACAAATATTCATCAGGTATTCTCAATATTTTCCCTGTCAGTCAAGGAAGCCATGTCAACAAAATATTGACTTTGTACAAAAATATGTTCAGGTCTGAAGGGACCCTTCATAGTGCTTTTTGACATGTACAAGCTAATATAAACTCTCTGACATTTATATAATGTATCCCTGGAGTCAAACACACTATCCTTTTGTCAGTAAAAGATATTGTCGTGTTTAACTTTGTCATCAAGTCACGCCCTAATATGTTAACTAGTGTCTGCCAAGAATATAATAGTGGCATTGACAAGTCATGTTCACCTAAAGAAAGTGGTAATTCGTCAGTAAAGGGAAACACATGTGTGGCCCCAGAGAATCCCTGCACATTCATGGTGATCCCATACGTTGGGTACTTTCCGTCTCGAACATAGGAACAAGACAAGTTGCTCACGTATCCACGAGGAACAAAAATGTCTTGCCTCTATCGTTACCCTGACCCTTGGTTCCTTTGTGGGTCTGGTGCCAAGAGCTGCTCCTTTTTTTGTTTTGTTGTGATTCATTGCATTTGAAACAACAAAGCTAACAGGAGTCAGGACTCCACTCTCAGCTCGTAGCCTGAGGCGTGGATGGGGAGCAGGAGAGGCTGAGGAGGACACAACTGTCCCTTATACCCGGATCAGCAACGGCACTCAGGTCAGAGTCCTAGCCCCCTCTACCTGGTCCAGAGTGTGTTTTAGGAGTAAGCAGTCTTTCTTTATGTGGGGTGAAAGGAAGGTATGATTGAGGGATTTCAAGGGTTTGCTAGGCACTATGCAATGATATGGGCAACAGTTCAGATGTGGAGTGAGGCAGCTTCATTTTGTTATGTTGGGTTTCGAAAGTGTACACTACACACAGACTCCTCCAGGCATCAGCAGCAGTTGAGTGCAAGTGGGGATATGGGAGTGTTTCTTAGGTCTGGGTGAGGGGTCTCTCTCTGGGCTGAGGGTCAGCTGTGACCGTATGCTGGTCTCTTCGAACAACGCAAGTGACTAAAGTGGTCAGAGTGTGTTGTTGGAGCTAGATTATATTCTGTGAGTTGCCTTTATAGAACCATTGCTACCATGGTCATTTCAAAGCACTGAGAAAGAAAGGAGAACAGGCAGAGCTCTGCGGTGGCAGGAAGGGAATCAAAATCCTGGGTTTTGTTGGTTGCTTCTATGGTGTTTGTACCAACCCAGAACCTGCTTCAAAGTGCAGTGAAGGAGTCATAGGAAAGGGGGAGCAGGAGAGAGAGGGGATCTGCTAGCCATCCCATTTTCACAGAATAATTATTATGACAGCGTGGCACAGACCAACAGTACAAATCACACCAGCCAAGAGAAACATGTTTTGGAATTCCTTTTTAAAAACTGTTTGATACACCCAAATCTTCAAAGCATGTGCTCTTAGATGTGTTTATATGAATGGGGTGGGGGGCGTTTGCTTAGTTTACTTTATTTTTAAGTGGCGCGCCACGTGAGTTTGATGGACCCACCGTTGGCAGAGGGGTGCGTTATGTTTAGGGGAACCAATCAGTGTTACATTCGGTTTCTGTTTGGTGCAGAGGTTGCGCGGCTTCCTCTCTTCTGTGCAGTCTTTACCCTTTCCAATTGTTTTGCTGAGACCAGGTCCTCCTGCGGTCAATCGTCCTCTTAGTATTTGTTTGTTTGTTTGTTTGTTTATTATTTATAATGCGCATCATACCCAGGGGTAACAGGGCGCAGCAGTTACACGTATATGCAAAGCTTAGTTACTACACAGGAGCTATAAAATTTACATACAAGTCATACTTAAAAGAGGTATATACAGGTGGTGTCTATTTACAGGAATAGGGTATAGTCATATACAAATGTATATACAAGTAATTATATATAGGATAGGATAATGCAGACATCTTGCAAGCGTAGTATAGTATAGTCATATACAAATGTATATACAAGTAATTATATATAGGATACAATAATACAGACATCTTTCAGGGGCAGTATATACAAGACAAAGGGTATTGATAGTCGTGTGAGGGCGGGGGTGAGTCTAGATGTGCAGACCATGGGTAGGGCAGTTATGTTAGCCGCAGAGTAGTAGATCGGGAGAGGCAGGGGAGGTTACTCCATAGAGCTTGAGTGATCGTGGTATGGAGTCCTGGATGAAAAGTTACTCAGAGTTGTCTTTACTGGTTATTAGATTTCAGCCACAGGATGATGTTAGATCTAAAGTTTTGGTAGGATTGGTCAACTCTCAGAGTAGGGGGCAACGTGTAATTTCCTCTCAAAATTACATGTTCTAAACATTTGGTTACCACTCCCACGGGTGTCCCCTGTCTTCGAGGCATTTTCCGGGACACCTGAATAGGTATCCATTTCGGACTATGAATTTGCTTTTCGCAAGTTGCAGTAATAGCATGTATTTTCTGCCGTTGTCTCTGCTACGATCATCACAAGACATTCCATCTTGGTGTCCTTGTTCCCTTGACAAAATCCTTGTGCCTAAAAGCTTGTGTACAGTGAAGAAATATTTGACATAGCACATCAAGTGGCCATTGACTTCATTGTGCCACAGTGAATGCTTTGTTGTAATGTCTCTATCTTTCCCATCTCCCTGGCATGCTTTTAAGGATGTTTGCTTGCATGTATGAGGTAACGAGTGCTCAGAGTATGGGATGTCCTGTGAGTGCCCTGCTTTCCCTATTTGCCAACCTCTGAAGCCTGAAAGGTAGATGCACGCAGGCTTGACATGCGGCCAAATTTGCACCAGACCTGAAGATGAATTTAACTGGTCTGCTGTTAAATCTCAGTTACATGTTTAATGGTATCCAGTGGATAATAATTGCTCATTTTACTATAGCAGATATGATAGCTCAGTGGGTTGAGCGCTTGCTGCTGCGATGTATGTGTGATCTGCAGGTTGCAGGTTCAAATCCCAGCAAGGCCATCTCAGCCTTTCATCCTTCTGAGGTCGATAAATGAGTACTAACACAGGTTGGGTGATATTGTATGCATATTTGTTCTATAAAAAAGAGGTTAAGCATAAGGGCTATACAATAACATATTATCATTTGGCTTTGAACGTCTGCTTGCATTCACAGTAATTTGACAATATGGATCTATGCACACAGAAATTAATGATACATATGGTGATCCATTCTTGTATGCAAAGTTATGGTATTTTATGAGTTGTGTTGTAATGTAACAGACACATGAATCCTCCATAAGTACCATTTTCAGTAAAGTCGTGAATTGACGCAAATCAAGGATGATGGTTTGGGCCACTTCTTTTGAGGCGAGGAGTGGGACACTTTTTTGAGGTGAGGGGTGGCCACTTTTTTGAGGCAAGGGATGCGCCACTTTCTTTTGGGTGTCCGGGCCTATTTCTTGTCCCAGTCTGACCCTGTTCCCTAGTTATAATCACACCCATACCTGATGTGTCTGATATACTGTACTCTAAGCGCCCCCCATATGTCTGCCCTGCAGTTATTAAATGGTGCTCCGTCATGTGTCATGTTTTGTGCTGAGTTGCATATCCTGCTTGTTTAAAAATGTCATCAGCATTCTCCCCTATAATAGCTGCCATTAGGCCTTTTACATTACCCACTGCTAACGTTATTAATTGATTGATTGTTTATTTGTATAGCGCCTATGCACAATGTGTTTCAAAGCGCTTCAAGGAGGGAGGGAACATCGGAGAAACAAATTACATTCTTACAAGTCCTTGAAACAATTCAGAATGTGAAAATAACTATCGTACTAGGCCTGGCGACATTTCGGAATAGTGCAAGTGCTGAAACATTTATGGAGGAGAGGGAGAGGGAAAGAGCATGAGAACAAACAAGCAGTAACATGAATGCATGATGACAATTGATGTAGTGCAAGTGTTAAAGTGAAAAACAAGAGGAAGGGGAGGATGGACAGACAGGCTGCTATCAAAGGTCAAGGGACACATGATAGGAGTAAGTGCCAATGGCATGAGGGACAGAAAGAGGGGGGAAGAGGGGAGAGGGGTGATAGAGGGAGGGACAAGACATGCAGCCATCAAGCATGTCTAAGCAAGGATATGAGGTAGCAGAGTGCAGAGAGGGAGAGACACCACACCAAAGGGGAAACAGGGGAGAGAGGGCAAGAGGGTTGTAAAGACAAATAACAGGGGAGGGGCATGGGATATGGAGGGGTAGGAGAAGAAAAGGGAGAGAGGAGGAGAGGGGGCAAGGGGACAATTCAGGTGGGGAGGGGGGATGAGGGGAGCAACACGGAGCATGGAGGGGTGGGGGGACAGGGGAGCAACACGGAGCATGGAGGGGGTGTGGGGGGACAGGGTCACAACACGGAGCAGGGAGGGGGCGTAGGGGGACAGGGGAGCAACACGGAGCATGGAGGGGGTGACGCAGGGGAACATCGGAGACACAACAGGGAAACAACGGAGCATAGAGGGGGTTGGGGGGACAGGGGAGCAACACAGGAGCATGGAGGGGGGTGGGACAGGGGAACATCGGAGACACAACGGGGAAACAACGGAGCATAGAGGGGGTGTGGGGGGGATAGGGGAGCAACACAGGAGCATGGAGGGGGGGTGGGGGGACAGGGGACCATCAGAGACACAAAGGGGAAACAACAGATCATGGAAGGGGGATGGGGGAACAGGGGCACAACACAGAGAAACGAAGGAGCAAAGAGGGGGGACAAGGGGAGGAAATATGGAGCAGGAAAAATGAAAAGGGAGGGACTCACCAGGCAAAACGAACAGGGAAACAAACAGGGCCTTAGAAGGTGGGCCTTGAGGAGGCGGGCTGGCGTCCACCTGCCGGTGTCGGGATTGGCCCTTAAGTGGAACACAAAGGCCAATCACAGTGCAGCAGGAGCTGTGGTCGGTAGGGACAGCAGACAAAGAAGAAAGTAGCCACCATCTTGGAAGGTGGATTCAAGCACATGGCTCCAATGAAGCTGATCAATACAAACACTGAAAACAAAGCAAATAATGTGGCGCGCACTCACCAGGCTGGGTGAAAAGAGCCAGGAAGAGCGCGGAATGCGCACAATCATATTTAAAAGGTTTGTGAGTCTCGTGTGCATGCGACTCCATGTGGAGCATGCCAGGGTCCATTAGGCAGCATTTCTCTTCCAAGTCAGGTGCAGCCTCATGCTGGAGGTGAAGTCTCCATGGGAAGGGGAGAAGCAGGTCCGTAGGTGGTAGAAGAATTCTCTCTAACTCATAAATCCATTTTCCTGCACCTGCAGTCAAACTAGGTAATTTACATTTCTGATTTTCCTTATCCATTTTGTGGCCACAGAATATATTGTGGTCACCCTCCCCCTTTCTCTAACAATGGGAATTGTGTAAATCCTGGTCCAAAATCATATCCCCCTACACTTTGTGTCTTTCATGTCGGGATAGTCTCGCCCATTCATCTTCTTCCTGGCAGTGACCATAACTTGCTTACATATGGCAGGGATACATCCCCTACACTATGCAATCGTGCTGGTGGTCACTGAGAATATGGTGTTGGTTCTGGTGTTTTTTCTTTTGGGTCTTCCAAATCTGACCATTTTACCCTTCACTCTATGTTCGGGTCTATCGAAAAGCTACATGTGTCTTCTCTTCATGCTATTTTTCGTTGTCCTCCCTTTCTTCGTCTGACATCATTATACCCCAACTGGTATGGCTATTATCCCTTTCCTCATCATCAAGATCTAGTCTATTTAGGGACAGCATCCTATGTTCATCCATCAATGTATTATCCACTCTATTTCCTGTTTCCTTTGGTGGAGATCCTGTGATGCTGCCCATAGCCTCATGGCCACCCTTCTTTCTCAGATTTCTATATAAATCCCCAATACCTTTCCCTATTCCTTCTGCCTCATGTTCATCAGGCCATGTCTGTACTTTCAGTGTCCTCTCTCTTCTTCCCATTGCTCTCGTGCTTCAATGGGCATCATGCTTTTATTAATAATAACATCTATTTTGTCATCTTTTTGTCTCCTACGCATACTCCTTCTCATTTCTTCTTCTTATCTCTCTGTTCTCGTTCTCCTCTCACCTTCTTTGTAACCTATGTTCTTTCAAGCTTTGGGCTCCTATTTCTTCTTGTTTCTTCTCTTCTATTCTCCCTCTTTCTCTTTTTTTCTGTTCTATGTACCTTCTCCATTCTTCCTTTCCTTCCTTTCTTTTTTCTCTTCCTTGCATGCCCTTTCTTGTTCCTTTTCCCTCTTTTCTCTTTCTTTAACATTGTTAATGCCTTTTCTGTCTTATTTCAATAGTATCTGTCCACCCACACACTCGTTTTGAATTATTGTCATTCCACTTGCTTTATCTTTCTCTCTTTTTTGTCTTCGGACTTCCTCCTCTATGTCTGTCTTTCTTTTCTCTCATTACACTCTTTATGTTCGTCGCATGTGGACATAAATGTACGTTCTTTATTTTTACTTTCTTCCATGCTGTCTTCGCTATTGTAAGGGGGAGTTGTGTATGTTGGATTATCATACCCGCCGCTGATTTTAATTCCTTTAGAAGATCGATTCCCTGTTTGTCTTCTGTTGTGCTATCATTTTTAGGAGGAGAAAAGAGAGCTGAGGACGTTTCGTCCTCCTCATTATTTTGATTGAGCATCCACCCCTTCTCAGTCTGATCTTCTCTCTCACTCTAATACATCTTTCATAATTCTAAAACAGCAAACTTTTTCTGCAGCTTCTTCACTGTATATGTAGCATGTAAGTATGTTGTCATGTTTCACAACACTATTTTTGATAGTGAACCTTCCTGAGGCCATGGCATAAGTGTTTTATTAGTCATGCCCTTCACCCAACCAGCGTGTTACTTTCTTATTTTAGGTGTGTATCTTGCTAATGTCCTGTATAGATGTAAAAGATAAATGTCCCCCATAATGACAAGTCATTTTTGACTGTGAATACTTACCAGATCTTTTGTTTATTATTTATTTGATTAATCAATCACACTTCAATGATCACTTTGGCCAGCACCATCAATCGTCACCCATATATCAAATAACCCAATTTCTCCAAACAATGTCAACATTTTTACAACTATTTAACCAAAAGAAGGGACACATACATGATCACTAACACAACATGTTACCCTCAGAAATACGAAACACTGTCACAGCCCCTTAGCAAATATGGGCTGTGTACAATATGATTAATAAGATGTGTAAGCCATTTACTAAAAATATCATTTTTTAATTCATTTACTTATTCATAGCACAAGTATCAAAATACATTAAAAAACACATATACACCACATAAAAGTATACAATGTTAAAAGTAGTTTTCCCACCACACAGAGTCAAGTTTACAAATGCTTGATACACTACACAGTAGCAACTTAATTACTCTTGCTTCCTACTGTGTACAAAAAAGCCCAACTTATATAAGTTTCTGTCCTTGATGTTGTTAATAACTGGACATTCTTCAGGGGCAAAAGTTTGTCTTGTGCTTTCTGTAGATTTCTCTATTCTTTCCTCTATGGTTCCGGTTCCGATAACTCGGTCACATAGGTTGATCATCTCACTCTTGAGGAAAATTGTAGTTTCTTGTTTGAAACCAACCATGTATCATAGCCAATGCGGGTTACTTGTTAGATTACGCCCCCTCCATTGTTCTTGATACACTCTGTCTGCATATTTCTAGCAAGACCTAGGATCTCAACTCTTCAGATCCCTTTCCAAGTAACAGGGTCACTTTCCACTCTACTGGGTAAGTAAGGCTCCAACACCTAACCTCTCAAAGCAACAGAGACAACGTGTCTGCAATTTTCTTCCAGTCAGCGGGTCTGCCTAGTGACCCTGTTACTTGGAAAGGGATCTGAAGAGTTGAGATCCTAGGTCTTGCTAGAAATATGCATATGTGGGTAATGGACAGGAATTTCTTCAAAGGGGCATCTGCCAACCGCCTAGGGTCACACATATTGTACCACCGGAAACTCCATGATCTTTCGGCTAATGGTGGAAGATTTCAAGAATTCGAGGACCTGAGCCAACTGCACCGCTACCAACATGTGCATAAGCACTTTTTGGGAGTTTCTATGCGCAGAATGAATTACCATGACAAATAATCCTGGACCTAAATAACCTTTTCAATAAAGTAGGGAAACCTGGGGAACAACAAGTTGTAGTCCACACACTCTCAGTTACATTTCAGTTACAAGAAGGCTTTGTACCTCGATGTGTGCCGGCTATGAAATCATCCTGCGTGGCAAATAATAAAACCTATTGGGTGGAGGAATTGGTTAGGGGAACATATCTACTTATAAGCTAAGTGTTAACAACATTATTGGCTGCCGCTTGTCTGATAGGCAGGCCTTGAACTTCCATCTAACTACGTATAATACAGCCTAAAGCAGCATCACAGCAGGGATTGGCTTATGTAACAGTGTATGGTCCACCATCACATAGGCCCTCTGATTGGTTTGCATTCTCTACCAACCTTGGACATTCAGCTCTTTAGCTGCACGTAAGCAAAATGAAACCCAGGTGCCCACTTGCCAAATTAGTCTACCATCTCTCATCAGCCAAGCCTTCAGCCAAGGCTTCTCCTTTGTACTTGACCTTGCATGATATTCTCTTCTCTGGAACTTTTAAGGGAGTTAAGGTACATCATTATCTTCACTTCAAGCTTATGAATAGGCCTTGTTTTTCTGGTCTTACACCACTTGTAAAGAGACCATGATTTTGTCAATTTCGCCTTTTATTTAGTGGTATTTGATTCAATTATTCTGGGTGTCATGACTCTCATCGGCCTCTGGAGATTTGATGTTCCACGTATGCTTTTCCACATCTTTATTCGTCAATACTTGGCATTCACAAATGTTCGCTCATTTACCTAATCTAAGAAAAATAGGTCCTGCGTACAAGGCTTATCGTCGTTGACTCCCCTTGTACGCTTCAGTAGCTTCTGGCTGCGGCATACTTAATCTCTGTCCAACAGCTATTCTTTGTTCATGCACGATTTTGTATTTCCAGCCTCTGTCAGCTCTGCAATCCTGGTTTCCTTTCACCAAGCCTTTCACTTACTATTATTCAAAGACGACGTCCATCTTTCCAACATGTCTACTTTACCCATGTTATGTTTTCTACTGCAGCAAGCTTCTATGTAAATAATTTATCTTGCGTTTCTGCATGTATACATTCACTACTCATCTGGTTACTTATCTTCTTTGTATATAGAGTTTCTTCTCACTCCTATATACGTTCACTTTGTTTCTTCAGTTGTATCTTCATTCTACAAGTATTCTTATATTGTTTTGGTGCGTCATTGTCTCCTCTCTTCATGACCATCCTGTAAGTAATTGTTTTATTCGATTGTGCACAGAGCTCTTACTAACAACTTCTTCCAGTTTATGGGCCCGCTGTACAAACAAATAGAGGGGACTGCAACGGGAGCAGCTATGGCTCCTAACCTTGCCAATCTATATGTAAATATGTTCGAGGAAACAGTGATATACTCCGAGCTCAGTCCATTCAGACACCAGTCGACTCAGTGATATAGATTCATAGATGACATTTTTATGTTATGGGCTGGCACACAAGAAGAAGTCAATGGTTTTGTGCAGTGGCTGAATATCCAAAACAGGCATCTCAAATGTACCGCTACTATGAGTAACGTGGAGTTCAATTATCTAGAGATCTTTATATATCATGAACAGTGAAGTCTATTGGTCAAACCATTCACCAAAGACACAGATAAGAATGTATTACTGCACTATGGGAGTCATCATGCCTAACATGTAAGGGACAAACTGCCATTTGGGCAGTTTCTGTGCTTTTAAGCACAACAGTAGCACCAAAGAATCCTATGAAATGGGAGCAAATAAATGGATTGATAAATTGGTAAATCGAGGGCATCAATATAAACTGGTGAAAAGATCAGCCAAAAGGGCATACAATAGCCATCGAGAGGCTCGGCTTGAACAGAAATCTGGAGAGAGAAAGGACAACAGTGACAATGAGCTGGTGTGTGTTAGTACATTCAGCAATTTGTCTTATAAGATTAAAGGGATCATTAATAAGAACTGGAAAAAAGTGGTGAATAAATCCCTTGCAGCACAGTTGGTTGCTTTTAAAAAAAAGTGCCAATGTTAGGAATTTGATCATGAAAATTGACATTGGGACATGTAAGAGCATATAACCTTAGCAAAGGACTTTGTGGGGCTTGCCACGCATGATAGGACATCATGCATGCTGAAATTGTGTTATGTGTCCATTTACAAAGAAAACGCTATCTGTGACTTTTGGGTTAACACATGAGTGTAACTCAGATAATGTGACATATCTCATCACGTGTCCTTACCAGCATCATTATATTGGCAAAACCAACAGAAAATGTAAAACGAGAATGATAGAACAAAGGAACTTTATTAAAAATAAGATTGAACAAGTGCCCATGGTGAAACATTACATCGAACAAAATCATACTCCCACGGATCTTCAGTGGGTGATCCTCAAAAGGGTTAAAGGAAGATCAAAAGAAGAGATCAATAAAAAATGGCTAAATTTAGAGCAAAAAGACTAAAAGTAATGCTGTACGACTAAATGAGAACATCGAGTGGTCTAATGTGTCCTTATGAGTTCCAGTATTGGATGTAACGATATCTGTGAGGCTAATTATTGCCATGTATAGCATCCATACAGCTTTCTGACAGCACATATGTAAACAACAGTGATTGCCATGCAGAAAGGAGGTACTGTGTGATTGGACAATTAGGATGTCCTTTTGTTAACTAAGTCACTTTGCCTTTGGAGTCAGGCCCATTTCGGTATCAGTGAGGCAGATGATTGATTGTGAGATGAGACATAGGGCCTCATTACACATTGTGCAGTAAAAATCAACATTTACCGGCATGGCGCTATTAACGTGTCCGCCTTGGCAAGAGGGTGCTAATAGCGTACCATTACGCGGACATGAGCATAGCGCCATGCCGGTAATGACCCTACCGCCATGCCGCTAAAGACCCCAAAAAGTCCCTTACCGGCTTTGACGAAAGTGCAGATAGCACCTCCGCCCTCACTCTACATGCAAATAGCGGTCACCACTATTAGCGATCACCGCTAATAGCGGTGACCGTTAAAATGCGGAACCGGAAATAGCATCATCGCACAGGAACGGGAAGGAGCACAGCGGCCATCTTTAAAAACACAATCCATTGCCATCCTCTGCATCCAGGACCTCTTTCGACAAGACTCCAACACAAAATCATCCAGGATAGCGCGAAGATGCCCAAGGCCGTCAAGAAAGGTGCTGATCGCCAGCGAAAAGAAAAATTCAGCGACGAGAAGCTGATCATGCTTACTCAGACACTTGCGGCAAATGCCAATGTAGTTTGTACAAATGACATGCGGCGGGAGACCCTCCTCAAGAAAAAGGCCATCTGGGCAAAGGTTGCCCACAAAGTCAGTGCTTTGGGTACCGCCACCCGCACTGTGAAGGACTGCCGAAAGCGGTGGGACGACCTACGGGTCCGTGTACGAAACATCCTGTCCATGAATCGCAAGCTGGCAATGGCCACAGGAGGTGGCGCAGATTCCCCTATAAAACTCCGGGAGTGGGAGGAGACCTGCGCCGCCACAATTGGTGTGGAATCGATCGAGGGTGTCGGAGACATGGAGCATGGTGCACCCACTTCATCAGATGGAGGTGAGTGTATACATCAAACAATGCACAGTGAAGGGTGATGGGCCCCCCAAATATTAGTCCATAATCAGGTCATCGATCCAGCCACAAACCTACATGCACGGATCACCACATACACGTGCAACACAGACCAATTCATGCATGACCCACCCGACATCCCCATTACCGGAATCAAAAATATAGAGGCACCAATGCATAGAGCGGCATGACGTAAACTTTCTGCATAAGGCACGTAGAACCATAAACGATGATATTCCCTATTTTTGTCCCCTACAGGGTCACAAACACACACTGATGAACCGGGCACTGTGACACCTGCTCCACCAGCTAAGAAAAAGCCCAGGACACATGACAGAGGGGACACCGCCACCACCTCAAGGGGAACCGGGAGGAGTGATCAGCAGCAGAGGGGCAAAGGCAGCAAGAGCACCAGTTCTACACAGCCTGAGGCCACGGCTGCTGCAATTGTTCCACCCACAGCAGTGTACCCCATGACATTGGAAACCAGCACGGAGGGCCCGCACTCTGCTGCCACCAGTTCCACTGGTGAGGCAGCAGCCACCGCCCCGCTTTCGGACGTTCAGAATCAAAGCCAGACCCCCAGCCCACCACGGTCCATTGAGCCAAGCCCAAGGCCATTATCACGATCAGGTAGCCATGTAGAATCAGGCGACGATACTGTGCCAGAGGTGTCCTCACCTGATGCCAGAGGCATGGACCAGGGCGCAGCAGCCACCCCAACAGCTGGATCCAGTCAACACGACCTTGCAACCATCAGCAGAGGCAGGTTGAAATCACTGCGCTGGTTGGCCAGCATGTGGCAGAGGCAGCCCGTCTGAGGGATGACCTTAGTTCATATGCAAGCCAGACAAGGGAGGCCATGGAGGCCTGCACAGACAGGATTTGTGAGGAAATGGCCCAATTTAGGCAGGCCGTCACACGTATTGCGGACGCCATGGAGCGACAATACCCCCCCCACCACAGGATCAACCGGGCACCTCCTCCGCTGCGAGTTCCCGAAAAACAAGCCCCCGGTGCCGCTCTCTGCGCACCATGAGGCGCACGCCATCCCAACCACCCAATGGCGGACGAGGCCATGAGAATTAGGGGCAGCAAGAACTTGCTGGGACATGTCGAGCAGGACACCTACACACTATAAGCCTCACATGGGGGTGTTGTGGGGGGAAAGGGGAAATTGTGTTTTTGGGAGAGTTGTGGGGGGAGAGGGGAAAGAGTCTTTTTGGGAGTGTTGTGGGGGCAGGGGGAAAGGGTGTTTTTGGGAGTGTTGTGGGGGGAGGGGAGAAAGGGTGTTTGTACAGTTAGGGCCATGCACTTTTTGTTCACATTTTGATCACAATACACTGTTGAAAATTTGAAACATAGGCTTGGTCTTCATCATTGTGTATGTGTACTTCATTGGGGACAGCGTCCTTTGTGGCACTCACCACATACATCAGGGCAACAATACCCATCTCCATCCATAATAGTTCTCCCTTGTATCTCATGACATTTGATACATCAGATGCTGACGCACATCGTGTCCCTCCTGGCCATCGCCTCTTGCATGTTCTGGCGGACCATTTCACCCATCCTCATCCCCATCAACATCATCCTCATCTGGTGGTTGCATGTCAATGTCAGGTGGCATAGGCACATTCCGTCTGATGCACATTTTGTGCTGCATTACACATGCCATGGTTATCTTCTGCACTTTGTCATGGCCGTACAGGAGAGCCTCACCCGGCCCACTTAGGCACCAGAGCTGTGTCTTCGAAAGGCCAAATGCCTGCTCTATCATGACGCGGGTACGGGTATGTGCACAATTGTAGTCCTCTTCCTGCCGGTTCTGTGGGTTCCGTACAGGGGTTAGGAGCCACCTCTTCAGGGGATAGCCCGCGTCACCTGTATGGGGTGAAGAATGGGTACCTGTTACCGTTCGCCTCAGGTGCGGCCTGTACGTGTCACACAAATCGACTTTGCATTGTGAATCAAAATCACGACTACCAGCATGCATGCAGACGATCTGCGTGACTGCAATGTGCGAAGGTGAGCTTGACCCTGAAAGTGAACATGCCCGATTCATGCCTCCGACAGCAAATGACATGTCCTGTTTGAGGCCAGGTCTTAGGTGTCCCTGGGCCCAGGCAAATTTGGTACCACACTGCTAGTGTATTGCCATTCAGACATCGATGTTGCCATGCGGTGTGGCATCACTTCAGTGGTGCTATAGGTGTGTGGTTCAATGGTATGTCTAGTGGTGTTACCTTTGCATGCATTCAAGTGCACATTGCTGTCTTGATGTTGTGCAGTGCTGGTTCTCTAGTACCATCTTGACGTCATGTTGCTGATTTGTGTGGTATGTGGTGTGGCATGATGTGCAATGTGGATGGATGTGCAATATTCGGGAACCTGGATTGTACTCTATGTTGTGCAGCTCATAATTGCATGTGGTTCTCCTCAAGGACATTGCGGCCTTCCCTGATGGACATTGGCCTACATCTGTATGTCCATTTGTCCTACAGACGACAGTCAACACCCAGTAGGAGTATGTATCTCTCCCTACCACATCACACTGCCATGTGCTTGCCCTGCTACTCACCAAGTAGCCAGGAACGTTGCCCGGCTTGTCGCTCCATGTAGCGTGGCATGTTTGAGTTACGCAGGGCCATGGAATCATGGGTTGATCCGGGAAATCGGGCACAAAAATGTGTGATTATCTTCTTAGCGTCAGATACCATTTGCACTTTGATGGAGTGGTATTGTTTTGGGTTTTGCTAGACTACTTCATTGTGATGTGGGACCACCAATTCCACATGGGTAGAGTCGATGGCCCCGATGCAACTTGGGATGCCTGCCAGTGAATAGAAGCCAACTTTGGTGTTTGCGATCTCCTGGGCAGTCCGTGGCAGGAATATGTGTTCCCAAGCATGCTTCAGTACGGCATCGAGTACCTGGTTCAGCGTGCGTGAGGATACTGGTTGTGAGATGCCCTGCATCTGCCCCACTGTATGCTGGTAGGTGCCTGTGGCCAGGAAGTGGAGCACAGACACCACCTTCAGTAGAGGGGGGAATGGCAGTTCTGATGTCTATGAGGCTAACAATGTCGTCATGTGTCATGTACACGATGCTGGTGATGGTATCCGGTCCAGACGGCACAGGGTGTGTATCTGCTCAGGGGTTAGGTTTAATGGACTGGCTCGGATCCTGGGGATTGATGGCTGCCTCTGTGGTATGACTAGGTGCCCTGGTGGTGCTTGCTGTGCCTGTCTTGCCATCCTCCTCCTTCTCCTCCTGCGTCTCCTTTGTGCTGCCTGTTGTTGTTGCTGCTGCACTGCAATCATGTCCTCCAGCCCATGTAATGCTGCCAGTATTGGAACCATCTTGGTGTGGGAATGGGTGTGTGAAGGGGAGTGTGTGCTCCTTTTGTGCTGCCACAGTCTCCATTGCCTCCACCTGTGCTGATTTTTCCCCCCTGTGGCAGGTGGGAACACTGCTAGGTTCTGATAACGGGTGGTTTGAGATGCCGGTATTTGCGCCATGCCGGTAAGGGGTTTTGGGGGCTTTTCCATGCCGCTATTGGCAGGTCCGCCTGGCTTGTGATGATGTGCTATTAGCGGCATGGCGTTATTTAAGGAATCGAGGGTCGCGCGCCCGCGGACTGGCCGCTATTAGTGGCAACGTACTTAGCGGTGCCGCAAATAGCGGTGCACCAGGTCATAATTGGGATGGGGATTTAACGATACCGGTATTCCCTTACCGGTAACGTTAAATCCCTACCGCACAACGTGTAATGAGGTCCACAATCATACATGGTCTATATTGGTGCTCCACTATAGAGTATTTAGAAAGGACACAATATACAGCTCGTAGGGTTACGAATGTATCTTTAAATGTTCAGTATATATTTTTCCAGAGAATTGCCCGCCATCACTTTGACCCCCCTTTTTTTAACAATACCAAATGACTACGGTATGGAGACTTTAGCACGAAAGAGGCAATACTACTTAATTGCTCAGGATGAGCAATTTGCTTTCAATTAAGAAAGACACAATCATGTAGTCATTGCGTACGAGTACCCAATGACATAATCACGTGGAGCATTGTTTGAATACAAACGGCAGCCATTTTGTGCTTGCCACAAGACGATATACCAGGAATCAATTGTGCTGTCATCTGAGAGAATTGAAGTAAGTCCTGAGGTCAGGCTTTCAGCTAATACATTTGCCCTGCACTCAATAAATTCCCTTTACATACATTTGTGCGCTCTTATGGCTCCTATATTGTAAATATAACCGTAATGGTCTGTGCTGTTTTGCCACCAGAGATATTGGAATACAACTGGATGTAGTCACGTATATTGGATGGGCAAGGACATTTAGAATGAGAGTAGGAAGTTGCCCAATTTGCTGAAGGTAAGCGCAGGCCAAATAATGCGTTCTGTAGCTACTATACTAACTATACTATACTACTATATTAACTTCAGCTTTTAGTGAACATATGAATCCACAACTAGTGAAGTTGTTTTGTATTTCAGACTAACAAGAGTGTGAGAAGTGGAAGCTGATCAAATTAGCGTCAGCAGCATTCAGAGTCGAAGGAGTTCTCTAAGAGTTACCACAGGCACACCGTCAGGTATATTATATTCATACGTATACTAAATCCCTTGGGCAAGGGATGATGCAAGGCTGAGTAAGAAAGCTAGTAGTTGTTTTCTTTATTGAAAAATAAAGGTGTGTCTCTATTTGTTTAAGGGGCATTGGGAAGAACCGGGTCGTGTTTGCTTGGAATACATCACCTTTTAAGACATAACACACTTATAGAAATTGTACAGCCCCTGATGAATGTCCAGCGGAGTTAAACCCACTCAGGACAGAAACTTGTACAAGTAGGGCAGAGATAAGAGCGTTGGAAAAATTGATAAGTGGATCTACGCTTTGTGTCCAGGAGGATTTAAAAAATTGTATAAAATCAGTTTCCTGGTTGATGTGTGATATATAAGTTTGTACGGTTGGATTTGCATAAAATGCATTGAGCATCATTGGTTTTATTGAATATATCATGATTTTTAATGAATATTGATATGTGTTATAAATTATGTAAGAAAATTGAGAATTAATTTTTTACAATCCAATTTGGGTATAGGATTACATTTATTTCAAAGACCCAACCCAGGTCTCTTCCCAAGTGCTGAAGTAATTGACACAATTATTAGAGCCTTCCTTTTGTATAGTAACATTGTATACCCCACAGGGTAGGAAGGCTGGTTGTGCCCAATTGTGGGATTGGCCGTTTGAGAACAATGTCACTTTGCACATGCCAGATGTTCCGTACAGCTCCTCAATATTCAGCGGTGTCTGCAAATCTCCTACCACCTCTTCAGTTCGAGGATACATTTGGTACGGCTGTCGGAGTGCATAACGTCTCTCATACACTCGATGCTGTACTAGAATTATACCAGGTGTCATGCACAGTGTCTTCTTGTTATTCATCCAATAGGTCCGAGGTGAGGGGGTGGGATCTATCAGTGACGTACACATCTGCTTCTCTAACAAAAATGTTCCCTATTCCTGGGAAGCACTGATATTTCTATTGCCTCAGGCTGTTTGGCAGCCCCAGACTCCTCTGAGTAATGTAGGGTGTTCACCAAGTCAGTGGATTCTTCGTTCCCTTCTTGTTCTTTCAGGAAACCATTTTGGCAGAAGGCCAGAGAAAGGGAATATTCAAGATTCTCTATGTTATCTATTGGATAACGTGGATCTGGAAAATGTTCCTTCACAACCTGGGATATAATTTAAACACATTGAGTAAGGGAAATGGATAGCTATTTCCTTTGTGATTCCGCTGACGCGTCATCCCCGACACAGCATTTATGTGCCGGGGGGCCGCCTGTGGGTGAAACAGTGGTGAGGGAGTTATTTTAGACTCTGCCATTTCTTTAGTAACATTTACTGTGTTTGAACATTTTAAAATGGAAACTAAGTTTTTTTAGGAGTGCTTTTAGTTATATGCTGGGATATTTGTATTTTATTGCCAACACATTGGAGGTTGCGAGTGTTTGACACTCTCCTTCATTTGGAATTGGGATGTTCTTGCAGAAACAGTCTTCTCTCTATTTCCTTTGTGAGTCCCCTGACGCGTCATCCCCGGCACAGCATTTCTGTGCCGTGAAACTGCCCACACAGCAGAAGGGCTCAGCGGGCATGCCTGCAGTGCACCAAAGGTGCGCTTAAGGCAAGCCACTCTGTGCCGTGACTGGGCCATGGGTGCTGTCTTCTATAGAAAGGAATCAGGACAGCAGCCCTCCTAGTAAGGACTGTCAGAACAGGATACAATTGTGTTACAACCTGTCTGCTCTGTTGAGTTTAACTCCTAGGGACACTAAGCTACCGACTGGATTTGCATGCTCAGCCGCTACAGTACCAGAAGATAGGGAAATTGAGGTTATTTCAGAAGGGCACATTTCGGCCCATATTAGTGGCATTGGAACTAAGAACATGAAAACCACACCTGCTCTTAGGGTCTTTTTAATTAATGCTCACAGGGATGATGTACATACACTCTTAGAGGAGTTTTCCCCTGACTTATTCTGTATCACAGGGACTTGGTTCTCGCCTTCATCTGAGCCTGACATTGTACAACTGCTTTGTTCGGGGTACGATATTCTCTGTTTTGCCAGGACTCTCGCGGGTAGAGGTAGCAGTTTGGCCTTGATTCATCTAGCCACTCTGACCTGTTCAACTATCCCCCTAATCCATACTCTCCCATGTGAATTGTTGTTGACTCACATCCACTGGTCAGCTAATACTTCTATGTGCCTACTGTTACTCTATAGGCCCCCTTCTCTCCCCTTAGTTAATTTATGCACTAATTTTGCACAATTGGTTGCTAATTTAGTTCTTGAATAGCCTAAACTGATATTGACCCTTCTGCAAAAAATCGTATTATTACACTGGCTCATACAGGCCTTTCCCTATGTAATCATCTGTCAAACGCATTGCAAGGGAAATGTACTTGATTTAATATTGTCTTCTGAGAAGGATTATGTATTAGTTTCTCCTCCATTCCCGGTTCTTTGGTCTGACCATTTCGCTCTTCCATACACAATCTTTCATGACACCTCTAGCAGCTGTAGTGTCAATATTCCCTGTCAGCGACGACATTGGGGAAGGCATTCCCTTCAGTCATCGCTAAACTTCTCGTACAAATAACGAGTGATTTTACTGTCAGTTAGAAGCAGGATCCTTGTACAGCCCTGCTGAATGCTATGACAGAGGTTGCTGATGTTGTTGCACCGATTAGGGACAGTAGAATCCATCCCAAGCCATCAGCCCCCCTGGTGTAATGCAGAATTGAGAGAATGAAGCAAGTATTTCACCAACTGGAGCATAGATGGAGATTGGAATATGACCTTGTCTCCAAATGTAACTATAAACAGTCAGTGTTTCGCTACCAGAAAGCTATTCAAGCAGCTAAATCTCACCACTTTGCTGATTGGATTCTAGCAGCTTCTTGCTCTGCAAATAAACCTTTTAAATTGGCAAAAGAGCTTTCATTTGCAGGTCCTCCTACTAACTCTCTGCAATCTCAAATACAAGTTGATCTCATTAGTTCCTTTTTAGATGAAAAGATCCCACAAATTTGTAACTCTATTACTGATTATGAGACTGATGAATCCAAGGACATGAACTCGAAGCACCCTGGAAATGGAAAAATGACACCAAGGTGGGAACAGTTTGAGCCGGTGACTGACATGATGGTCAAGGCAACCCTCCTGAAAATGAAATTATCTTCTCCGGCGGATTCAATTCCTTTATGGGTGCTTCAGTCACTGCCGTCGGAGGCTATTCTTCTTTTTTTGGCAGCACTGTAGTCTTCTTTCTCTCTGGGCTTGGTTCCTAGGGCTTTGAAGCACGCCTTGGTTTTCAATTTACTTAAAAAGCCTCTGCTTGATCCGGCGCTGACCTCTAACTATCAGCCAGTTTCACTCCTACCCAGTGTTATGAAGGTTATGGAGGCTATCGTGACTCCTCAACTTTCACAATATCTAGAATCCAGTGATTTGTTACACCAATTTCAATCGGGCTTCCGTTCTATTCGTAGTAGGAAGTCGGTCATGATTTTGGTCTGGATGATTTGGCTTCCCTTCAAGACTGCAGGGAGGTTGGGTGCTGATTTTGCTCGACCTCTCTTCGGCCTTTGATACTATTCACCATGGTATGGAAGTGCAGGAATCTCAGAAGCACTTTTGACCTGGTTTACATCCTTTCTTTCATAGCACACGCAGACAGTGTCATTATTTTCTTTTCAATCTTCGGCTAGGGTCTTGTCGTGTATGGACCCGCAGGGTTTGTCCCTGTCCCCACTGCTTTTTAATTTGCATCTGTGCTCCCTGGCAGATTACATTCAGGAATTTGGGTTAAGATTTTATACCTATGCCATTGACACACAGCTTCTTTTTCAGCTGGACTCCCAAGAAAGTGATCCCCCATCTCAATTGAGGAACTCTTTTATAGCAGTTGGGGAGTGGATAGCCAAATATTGGCTTCAATTAAATGGCCCAAAGTTGGAGATCATGATGACAGGTGCAGCTGAATCACAAGCATCCTGGACTGCCGACTTCTGGCCAGTTTCACTGGGCCCCCGCCCGGTCCCTACTAATTTAATTCCTGAGAGCTGCAAATTGCATCAGTATGCAATTTAGGGTTTTTTAAGTAAAAAATCCTGAGGAAGACGCTGCCATCCCCCCCCCCCCCCCCCCCGAATCTCATGCTAAGGTGGTTGCAGCCTCGATTCATGGGGCTATTCATTATTGCAAAAGAATCTATCTAGGCCAACCTGCTTTTTTGGACCTCAGATTGCAGCTTCTACAGAATGCTGCTGCCCGCTTGGCTTTGAGAGTGGGTCAAATGTCAAATGTCTCATTCCATTGATCTTCGCCATCAACTTCACTGGCTCCCGGTGCACAGCCGTATCTAGTCTAAGTCTCTGTGTATTATTCATTGGGCTGTTCACCAACGGGGTGCTGAACATCTGCAGACAAAATTGATTCTCTACATTCCCTCTACATGTCTGAGCTCAGAGTCTCAGAAACTCTTGACACTTCATTGGTTTCGAAGACTGATGGGAGGCCAGGCTTTCTCAACCAGCCTTAAAAACATATATTTTTCAGTATTTGTATTAGTTAAAGTCTTGGGGTGGACTCATTTCTTCCACCCTGCTGTTTCTCAGCCCCTTTGTTTGCGCTCTATACATGTTATTACATTACATCACATTGCATTACATATTTGGGGAGGTGCTACTGGGTCTGGCCGAAACTTTATACTGTGGCGTGACAGGGAAGTGAGAGGAACCCTCAAGTTTAGAGGGCAGGATTTTGTGAAATGTCCCAATTCCCTACATGAATAGCAAGCAGGTTCTTTGATGGGCGACAATGATGGAGTGGTACCATGGGTTTACCATGGACTTCTTCCTCGAGAATAGGGGACGAGTACCATGTGCCATTTCTTGTGACTCTACTTCGGCTAGTGGTTTGGTTATCTCACAGCCCTCTGGGTAACACAGGCTATTATTGGGGCAGGATTGTTCTCCTCCCTCTTTATGGTTTAGATGTAACCCTGTTTGGAGGGACAACTAAGCAGGTTTTACCTATGGATTTTCCGATGTTTCCTTTGTGTTGGTTGCTTTTTGGGACCCTGGAGAATTCCTGGAGTCTTTATCACCTAAGGAGGTTGTGGGGTTCGTCTGAATTTGTTGCTCCTCACCCTCTTCTTTATCTTTCAAGAGAAAGCTAGTTTGAGGGGATGCCAGAAGGGGTGTCACCCCACCATCCTCCAATTAGCCTGGTTCCCCACTACGTTCTAGCTGGTGGAGTTACATAAACTGTGAAATTGGGGCAATATATATCTGGAACACTAGAGTTAGAACCACCTTATCCTTTCCTGATATCTATTGTGCCCTTGGACTGAAGATGTTATGGTTATTCCCCTCCACATTCTTCCAACTGGGCACAATGGTCCTGTGATCCAATATATGAAAATAAAGCCCCAAACGATTTATGCTGAACCTGGGGTCTGTAGAAGTTACATTACGGGCCAACTTTGTATCAAGTTGTCTGGATGCCACGTCTGACACCATATGTGAGGGTGTAGAAGAAGAAAACTATCTTTCCCTATGTCTAAGGGGCTTGCCCTGCTTCAACCTAAGGAAGCTCTGGGATCCATTAGAATGTCCATCAAAAGAAATGTTCTACTTGTCCTCAGTCAGAAAAACCCTCTAATCTAACTCTAACACTAGAAACATAAGCTTTTAACTGAAGTAATTATCTCCTGTTTAACACTTCAGTCTTATATCAATGTGGGACTAATTCCTTCAATGTTCTACTACTATGGACCAGGGCAATGTCTCCCTTCTTCTGGTCCTTCTGTCAAAGCTCCACACAGTGTTCATTAAGTACTTGAGTAGAACACTTGAATTAGTTTCTTTACTTCGTTCCAAGTTTCTCCAAAATGAGTATCTTAATGAGGGTGCTGTCTCCCAAAGCACTCTGGTTTTGGAGCTGTATCTGATGTACCAGTACCACGAGGGAGAGGGCTTCCATTACACTCAGTCTTCTTAGTGGTATTAGATGAACCACTGCGATGAGGGAGATGACTCCTGAGGCACTCTGTTAGAAAAGTGTTATTTGTTAGAAAAGTGGTATTGGGTAGACCACTGTGCTGAGGGAGATGACTCCCGATGCACTCTGTTTTGTCAGTGGTATTTGGTGGGCCACTGCGCCGAGGGAGAGGACTCCTGATGTACTTTGTTTTATCAGTGGTATTTGCTGGGCCACTGCGCTGAGGGAGATGACTCCCGATGCACTCTGTTCTATTCTGGCCACTTCCCAGACCCATCTGATCTTCCCATTGTTTCCTTTACCTGTAATATCCTTGGGACACAACTCTGTTTCTTCATGGGGTTGCAGGCGCCTCTCTTCCTTCTTCCTGCTTCATGGATGACCACACTGCAGACTGGTGGTTTCGAAATTGTTTCCGGACGTGACGGTCCTCCTCTCTGCAGTCACTCCACCACCAAGTGAGTCGGCTCCCTGCCAGCTCCCTGGACGATTCGACAACATCCTGTCATTATGGCAAGTTGCTCCTGCTTCACCTTTGGTTTTCCCAATTTGGACACCCGTGTTTGATTCGCATATTTACAAATACAGACTTCCGCGATGAGACTCTCTTGGTCCTTTCTTGATTTCTGTTTTATATTGTTGGTGCCGCCCTTGCGTAACATCAACACCATTCACCAAAGTCTCTTTAGTATTCTTCATGCCTCCTGTGGGTCACCTTGTTACAGTACCTGTCTGGTTTTGCATATGATCACTCCATATGCCTCTCATGTTCTTCTACATCCGAGTATGTTTTACACTTGTCACGGTCATGGATGTACAATAACACATGGTTCCACTATCAATGGTCAGAGGAAATGGTGACCATCAGGGTAGGGGGTTGTGTGACAGGGTTTTATCAATGCTTTTCCCCAGGTGGATGTCCTTATCCCATGAGGGAAGTTCCTCCCTGTGGGGACTATCGGGTTGCATCCTCATCTCCCTAGCCTCATAGGGAAGGGCTCCCAACAGGGGAGAAGTGGGGAGAGCCTGTGAGTCGTCACAATAGGTAGGATTAACACTGTGAAAATTATCCTGAATCCAAGACTCCTTTATGTGATCCTGGGACTTCTGATTGATGTCAAGGTACTCGAAAGTCCTCTGCATGCTCCATAACAAAAATCCCAGAGAGTCTCTGGACAGGATGGACGAAACGTGGCCAGGTGGGTACAGTGGGCCATCTATGGTGGTCATGCTGTAAGGCACAATTATATTGGATAGGTTTCACAGGAGTGTGGCAGGAATAGAGAGTGCCGTGATGCGGTGTAAAAGCCCTTCATGAAATAGATCAGGTGCCTTTTTTATTGATTGTTGTTTATTGCGCGACATTCCAAGGCATGCCTCGTTTTGAAAGCATTCATCTGTCACAATTATAATAAAGTTTGTCCAAAAAAAAGGTTGAGGGAATGATCAAGCAATGCAGAGCTGTAACCTGATTCCCTGTGCATGCTTTACAGGACTGCTGAATCACGCATGTTATGTGGGCCTAATAGGAGGATCTGGTGCTCAAAAGGAGTTCAGGAAGGGCCGCTGGAATTGGCGAGTGGAGCCGTTCATTGGTACACATGCTGTGTACCCCTCCTCGTTTGCAGTTGGACCTGTTCTTAGCTCAAATGTTATCATGTGTGTGTAGCAGTTCATGCAGAATTGTGTAAGAGTTATTGCTAAAGCTGGTTTACTTAATGCCAAACACTGTGGAATGTATGGGATTTCCAGAGTATGTTTCCTTACAGAGATCTTTGCTGGAAACGTTGCAGGCTCATCTCGGTGGGGTACATTTTGTGGAGTTGTCATCTTCTGCAGGAGGACCTAGTGATGGAAGTAAGAGCCAGAGCCAGGCCAGGCTGTAGGAACACCAATTACTTAAATCGACACATAGGCCCGCATTTAAGCAGCATGTGACATTGTTTTTACTCAATGACTACCTTCGCTAGTTGATTTGACAGGTGACAAATTGTGGTAGTCATGTGCTTAATAAAGAAGGTTATAAAACAAGTGTGGTGAATCCAAGAGCTGACTGTATGTGCCTGAACTGCACCAGCACCCACCTTGCAGTGAAAGGTGCTGCACCACTAGCCCCTGCCATTCTCCCATGTGCTGTTCTGCAAGACCATATATACGCGCTTTTCCTGCACCACCTGCCAACTCATCGACAACAGTTTTACGACGGGTTTTTGCCGAAAAAACGTTTCGACATTTTTTGGGGGGTGGGGAAGGGGCATATAAATGGTTGATGAATTTTTCGTCATAAAAACGGGTGTCGATGAAATGACACAAAACCCACCAGACACCTCAGTACTCAAGTTTGTTGCACTACCAGATGCCTCATGCTCAAGTGACCTGTGCAATCAGCCTCAGACATATGCGCCATCCTCAGCCCCCTCTACTTACTGGGATGCTGCACCAACCACTCTGCACTCACATGTGTGGTACCCACTCCACACCGCCATATGTCATACAGCATCCTACTGCATATATGAGCTTGTATTGCAACGCCGGCTCCCATTGCACTCATATGTGCTGTACCACTCTCTCTGTCCGCACCATTCAAACACTCAAGTGATGCAGCAACACTCTCTCTGTATTCATGTGTGCAATGCCAGGACACCCTATGTACTCACATATAGTACACCACTCCCTTTGTAGTCATTTTTTTAGTTGTTTTCTACTTGTCATGTGTGGCAACTTCGATGCACTAATGCTCCATTTGGGCAGTGTAAAGGTGGAAGGTAGGACCTCATATCGATTAATTACCTATCAATCGATTTCTTATTTCATCTGGAGTCTGCAACCTTTCACACACCACCTAAATAGAATGTCCCCGATCCACAAAGATTTGCACCGGGGCAAATCAGAGGATGCCCTGAGCATCTCAGATTTGCTGCTGCTGCCTTATACCTTTACACACAAAACCTAAAACTGGGGCAAATCCGGAACTGGCTGTAGCACCTTTCAGGTGCTTCTAGGCACATGTGATTCACAGAGGTGCTGGAGTTAGTTCCATGCCTGGTGTAGCTTCTGGCTCTGTGAATTAGGAATGCTGTAGCAGCACCCAGTCTGAGAATGCCCTTTGTGTCCATTGCATTACCAGCAGATGCAACATTAAGAGATAGATATTGTAAGGAGTCAGCAGAAAAAGTGAGAATGTTGAAAAGTGCTAACCATGAGAGCAAGATGGCGGCTCTAATTATCGAGCATTGCAAAGGTCTGGCATCCAAACGTTGTGCCTTCCCATTGGTGTTATGGAGCGGCTGGTCATATGCGTGGTGCGGAGAAGGATTCAAAGGGAAGGCTTCATTGTGTCTTCCAAAGGCCTGTGTTGTGTTGTCATCTCATGTTGAATGGTTGCTGCTGCACGCGTCATCGCCTGAGAAAGGAAAGGAATGGCCTTTCTGGAGTGTTGTCGTCAAGGATATTGAATGCAGCTGTCTCTGGACAAAGTTACCAATGCAGATAAGCATGCGCCCCTCCATCTTATGCTTCAGGAAAGACCTGAAGACCCTGGCCTTCAAAGAACATCTCACCAATCGCTGATCACTACACTTGCCCCTAATCTAATTCTCCCTTCTGGAACACTCCACACACCTGCTCGCCCTATCTATCCCAGCTCCTCTACTACCCATACATACTTGCCACTCCTGAGTGTGTCCCTTATGTACAGTGCTCGGTTGCGCCTCAGCTGGGTCCATGCTTTATAAATCCCATTCATACATATACACAGCCACCATTATGGCTGGTTCTCCTTTCTAACTATTTATTTATTTTAGATACAGGAGGAAAAAAGCTCTTTTCATCACAAAAGAACGTACAATGTGGGGTGAGTTTGAGGGACATTCTGACCAGGTTGTGGAGGGGAGTAAATGGAACAGTCGCCGGGGCCTATACATAAGTGAACATATATAGATTAAGGGCAATGAACATTGGACATTTTTAAGTACCGGTAGGATATACAGCCAGCTCTGCTCGGGATATGACCATGACGGGTCAAGTGCTAGAATGGAGCCAGAGGAAGTGAGGGACAGAGGCGGATTAGATATTTCATGTGCATTCAACAAATGTTTGTGTTGCTCCCACAGGCCCTATTTTCATTCCAATGCGGGTTTACAACAATTACAATTGTTGTTGTTTACAGTTAAAACAATTTCAGAAAGTAAATTGATTTTCCAAATTCCTATATCATTTTGCATTTTTTGCCCTAAAAGTGTCAGTTCACAAGGCTCATAAGTGAATGACAATTTTCCTGCTTGAGGTGAGGGTCATTATGGAATCGAATACTGCTTGTTATGTGGTATTTCAGCTGTGCCTAGTAGGACACATCAGGGAAAGAGATGCATATAAAGCACAGTTGGTCTGCAGGGGTGCAAAGAATAGACACGGTACATGTTAATGTCTAGGGGAAAGGAAAACCTGACTTTATCCACAGGCTTACAATATAATCAACCTGCTTAAAGAACACTTATAGGAATGTGCAAACAGCTGCAAACTACTGCAGCCTAACCACAGCAACACAGTGTAAAAGGTCATATTGAGAATTGAGACTCTCAACCTTCATCACCTCAACCCCCTCCTTGGTCCATTACCAACTGTAAACATGCTGGCATGCACGCATGTATGTTTGGGATTTATAAAGCACAAACCTAGATTGGAAGCAATACAGTGCTGAACAAAGGGGACACACCCACGGGTTACAAGTAGGTAGGGCGACCAGATTTGCTAAATATAAAACCGGAGCCAGCCATAAACATAAAAGTAGGACAAGCAGCCACCCCAGCAACCCCAGCTGCACCCGCCCACCGTCACCCACTCCTCTCCTGATTCTGCTAGTGGGATACTACTGTAAATAATTTAATTTTCCAGCACTGCTCCTGAATATAGACTGTGCAGGTTTGGCTGTGTATAAGTGAGACAGCACAAGCCACATCATGTGCTACTATCTCAACCAGTCTCTGTGGCACAATCAGCCTAAAGATATGACTGTTGACTTAAAGGTTGGGTGTTCAAACCCACCCTGGGATGGCAGAGATTGGGCTACCTTAATAATGAAACTTTGGGAAGCTTCTATAATGTTTACTTGGTTTATAAATATGAATTGAATTATTGCAGATTATAAAAAGTTAATCTCTCCCTGCATTCCAGCAGGATTGTTCCAGTGATCAGCCTCCCTTTCCCCAATACCGGGATAGGTTTTTAAATAAAATATTTGGGACTGGGGAGACAGAGGTCCCAAGTCTGCAACCGTCCTGGCAAAACCGAGACATCTGGTCACCCTACAACTAGGGTGCAGGGGTAGAAGAGGTGCTCGGATGCGAAGGGGGAGCAGCGAAGGGGGAGAATTCTAGTGGGGGAGCATAAGGTTGAGTGGAGAAATCAGTGATTGGAGAGATGTTTTTTGAGGACTAGGGTCTTCACAACTTTCATGATGTTTTGGATGAAGGGGGCCAATCTTATCTGCACTGGTAACTTGTTCCAGGGACAGGGTCCATAGCAGGAAAAGGGCTCTTTCCTGGTTCATTCCCGTTGAAGTTCTATGTTTCCAGCATTGTAATGTTGGAGCTTCTGGTGGTGATCTGGCCCCCGGAGATGTTGAGTTTCTCTGCCAAGTAGAGTCATGCTTTGTTTTGACTGCTTTGTAGGTGATGGAGGCAACATCTATACAATTTGCAGTAACATCAACTCAACCTCCACGAAATAAAACCCTCATCAGTGGTCTAGAACTCAGCCATTTCAATAACCAACTACATAGTCTCCCCTTCTACTCCTTCGATCTGCTTGAAAAAGTTCTCACCTTTGCTGGATGCAAACCTTTTCACCTGTGACACATACAGGGATAAGCAAAGATGAAACCAAAATGCTTTAGAAATAAACAAGTGTTTATCATAGATCTACGAACACACAAATATCTTTACAAGCTAGAAAAATAGCAATTCTTGCCCTCCAACCACCATTAGATGTCCCCCATAGGGTTGCTAGCCCTAGTAAGAACTGGTGCACCGCTTATCTAGGGTTAGAAGATAGAGAAAGAGACTAGTCCTAAGTATATGCGGCCCAATGTCTCAAGAAAGTTCATTGGCTGTACATCTAATAGATACCACACAACACTAAAATCCGGAAAAGCCGGAAAAGGAGCGCTGAAGGGAGTCAAACCCAATGTATTTCTCCCCAATTATCGGCTCACATATAAAGACTAAAAAATAAAGATCATTTCACCAAATGTCTAATTACTGGTTAGACATTCAATTTTTCTGTGGGTGACTGGTTTCAGTGGGTTGTTAATGCCTTCTCGCCCCCTTTTTCCTCAGGACCTGAAAAACGTGTTTAATTCCTATGCCAGGACTCACATCAGAGGTTCACAGGGTCAACCTTCTGCACCTCCACCCTCATCATGTACCCCTTGAACGGTAATGTCTCCTTAAGGGTTGGTTGCTAGATGCCTCATTTACAGTTACCAATGATTACATTTCATCCTGTTCATGGAAGGAGAAAGGAGAAGAGGCTGTCTCTATGGCGGCTACTGTTAAGATGAATTTCTAAACTCTGACCTGGTGGGCAGAGGTTTAGGAGGCCACGCTAGTTTAGTGGAACAGGGGAAGACAAGTTAGACCAATCACGGTAGCTTGGCAGGCAGTCAAGACTACGCCTCAGGAGGGGTGAGAGTGATCAGAGGCCCACAATGACCTCAGAATATGCTTAGACATGTGTATATAAAAAATGCATATACATTTATTGTAGGCCTTAATAATTAAACACAAAAACACCACAGTAATCAGGTGACGCTAACCAAATCTTCCTTACTAGCGGACAACTATGAGGCTATGGCACAGCTTGTGGTGTCCAAGTTCTCCAAATGGTGCAATCTACCGCTATCCTTGGCGGGCAGGCTCTCCCTAATAAAGATGATAGTGGTCCCCAAGCTCCTCTACATCTTCACCAATGTACCAGTCTAGCCCGGGAAGCAATACTTTAAGAGGCTCCATGCCGAGTGTGCCCAATTTCTCTGGCACTCTGGTTCGGTCCGCAAGAAATGGCAACACATGACTTTACTCTATGAAAAAGGGGGACTCACAGCCCCAGACCTCTATCTGTACTGGAACGCGGCACAGGCCCAACATGCCACCCATTGGTACACGTTCCAGAATCCGCCCCCACATGTTAAACTTGAGAAACTGGCTGGGGGAAGGACCAATATTATGACACTGTTACTGCTCTGCACATACCAAACAGACGCCCAGGCCGACCCGCTAGCCACCACGATCAGGACTTGGAATAGTATCCTATGCCCCGACCAAGAGCAGCATCCATACTATAAATGGCTTCCCATATGGCAATTTCCCGGACTTCCCCCCACATTCGACCAACACCTCCTGCGACACTGGGAAAATCTGGGCAATCGAGCCCTAACTGACCTTTTCCCCGACGGCACATTTGTTACCCCTCAGACGTGGCGACCGGGACACTCCAACTCTTTGCTCGAGGTGCTACAATACTACAGACTTAGGGCAGCGGTGCAAGCTATGTGGCCCTCATACCCAGACAAACCTTCAGACTCACCTGAACTCCAATATATAGCAAACTCCGCTGGCGGCAAGGGCATAGTCTCCACTTTATACAAAATGCAGCTTGAGAAAACAGTAGACACGTCTCTCAAAACACGAGAGGCATGGGCTAGGGAGCTCGAAACGGAAATAACTGAAGATATGTGGAGTAAAATGTGTGCACACACAAGCAAAGTCTCCCTTAGCGCCAGATTCCGCTGCATACAATTCAAACTCCTCAACAGGCTCTATTACACACCGTACAGAGTAGCAGAATTCACACGCACCCCGACTCACACATGCCCAAAATGCAAATACAGCGAAGCTCATCACATACACATGTTCTGGTCCTGCGCAGCGCTAAACACTTTTTGGGTGGCCGTGGCGGAGGCGCTCTCCGAAATAATTGGTTGCCCGGTGGATCTGGACCCACTAGCCCTGCTGTTTGGTATCTGGCTTGGGGAAAATGCAAGGAAAATGCAAGGAAAATGTCTAATGCCATCGTTGCCAAAAGGTGTATATTGCAATGTTGGAAGCGCCATAACCCCCCCACCCTCATGATGTGGCTGAAAGCCCTTACCTCGGTACAAATGTGTGAAGAGGAATACATCGGCTCACTACCAATGTCATCACGCCCCAAAACCTGTGGTCAGAATTCTGCAGCTACCTGAACAATCGAGACGTTGTGGAATGGAGATCTACCCTCCCCTCCCCACCAGCACGGCCTAATATTCCATGAGAAATGTGATTCTCCTTCCCTCTCCTTTTTATTTATTTTTTTCCCCTCTCCTGGCCGTCAACCCCCCCTGTGATGTCTGCAATGGTTGCGATTTACTGCCTTGAGTGATGTTATGTTGCTTGCTTATGGATGTGTACTCTGTGCTGTGCCTGTCTTAACTTTCTGCCAATAAACAAAAGTTTAAAAAAAAAAACACCACAGTAATATAAAACTGTTACCACACATGCCTTTCACTATTTAACAATATACAGTAACGCTTCGCCTAATGCAGTAAAGGGGAAAACACAGCTACAACCTGCAACAGAAGGGTAGGTTGCTTGTAGGTTCAACCACTGCAGTTGTACGTCTCTCCGGGTCTCAGCGGCTGCAGGACGGGACCATCATCCTTGGAGGGACAGTAGCCTTTTCTCAACTCTCGAAGAAAAGAGGACAGTTCCAGTGCAGCACGTCTCAGGGAACAAGGGGGCAGGAAGGCAAGGCTCCTAGAATGACCGTCACTACAGCAGTGCGACACAGGGACCGAAAATGCTTGTAGCATGACACACTCTCTTAAATCGCGACCCAGAGGAGCTAGAACTACAAAATCTGGCAGGAGAGGGCCCAGAACCAGAAGCTGGCGATTCCATAAGTCTTGAGTGTCAACTCGGGACAGCAGCACTCCTATACAATACCCCGGGATTGAGCTGGTCAGTTCGCTGACTGGCCCAGGAACACTTCTGATGAGGCTATTGGGGAGGATAGATTACAGACACACTCACTTGGTTTGAATGTTTTTTCATTATCAATTGTTCACCATGATGTATATACATTGAGTTTACAATTTTATGTCTGTTCATTTGTATCATCACAATGACTATGCTGGTATTAATGATGTTAAGCACCTTCATTGAGTTCCATGATGTTTGTCTTACAAAATAAAAACTTCTGATACTGAATGCGTTGGTACCCAGCACAATTACTAGTAATAGGCTTACCTACAACAAACTCATTCTCAGGGTCTGACCCAGCATGCACAAAAATTGGTGGTCCTATATGCTGGCCCTCGCACCTGCTGCATCATTACAGGTACCCATAGTCCAGCAACAGACTATATACCACATACCCTTATAGACCTTGCACCCCTTCCTTTATAACTGATGGGTCCAGTCTACCAGGGTACAAGGAATTCACTCCTGCATAGTCTCTATGCCAGTACAATCCGCCTAGATGTTTCAACATGTCCCTAACCATTTTGTGCCATACATGCATTACGGACACTCAGCTCAAATATGGCCGACACAAATGCTTTTCAGGCAATTGTAATGCGCATGCGCGCAGGACTAGTCACTCCCCATTACCGAGGCAACCAGCCGCGTCCCGCTGCAAACGCTGGACAAGGCACAGACCTTGCACCCAGCCTCTCTGGAACTACTATAACAAGAATCGTGCCCCTGTTAGGGTCACCCTAAAAACTGATGGTGCCCTATTCTCATTTAGATCTCTCTACAGACTTGACCCGACACAGCGCCGTCTATCCTCAACATGCGCTGATGGCTTAAACACGCTGCGCTGCATGGGAGCATACTGAACTACGGATACACAAACTCTCCGACTCCCAGTTGTAGAACTGCATACAATGGTTCTGGTATGAGCCCTGTTGTCCATTCTGGTGAATTTAGGAAACTTAGCCAACTCTCTAGCGGCATCTATCCATGTGTGTTTTCATATACAGTGTTTGCTGCCATACTTAGTTCCAGGCAGGCCAACATATTGGATACCTTAGCAGTCAGCACCTTGATCCGGCTCATGTACATACCTTAGCCGGATACCACAGCCGCAGTCTGGCCGCCCACTTGCACCTCCATACCCGCTAACCCTGTAGCTGGGTGGTCCGATCAAGGTTAGTGTCTGAATGGCCCTTGGCATCCTTCCATTTCCCTTTCATTCTAAAGTTTGAATGTGCATTTTAGCTAGTGCGCAGCGCATACATACAAGGCCTGAATAATCCAGTGCCCGTTCCCCCTCTGTTTGTTTCTCTCCCACCCATCTTTCTCTCCCTCTCCCTCCCCCAAATGTATTTCTCACACCGATGTAAAAATGAAAATTGGACATTTCTAGCCTTAAAGAGCACTAAATGAATTGCTATTAGCCTTTGAAAAAGAGAAAAAAAGAAAAATATATAATTAATAGAATGGTCAATGAAAAAAGGCCTTCAGGAAAAATTATATTTCACAGAAAAGAGTCAGTTATTGAATTACTGACTAACTAAAAATGAAAGGAAATACATATTGAATTCCATGTTTAGGGTTTCTGAATGACACATGACTTTAAGATTGATTGAATTTGACTCTTAGGACGCACTGTGTTATATGGGTATGACCCCAAGCTACAACCTAACTGCATCAGTGGCTCTTCCGGGCATCCAGCCACTGCTAGATTGGCCACCCCCGCCATGTTGCTAGGTCTAGGAGAAGGCCCTGTTCTGGTCCCAAGCATCAACCCAGAAATCCACCTCAAATTTACCCTCATGGTACTGGACCACAGGTGGGTCTTCCATCTCTGTCCAGGGACGTCATTTAAAGGGCGCCTGGGGTTGCAACTGTGACCCCTGTGGTCTCCCCTGCAAAACCCTGTGGTCTCCCTTTCTACCCCTAAAAAGAAAATGTCAACAAAAAAACTATTTTTTTAATGCAAGTTCCTGGGCTGTGGCGGGAGCCTGAGTTGCTGGCTTTCTTGTTCAGGTCCACAAGTCTAACACTTTCAGCCGGGACCCTAAATAAGAAAGAATAGGAATAACAAATAATTTGTGTTTGTGGAATTCTATACAATAATTGCTAGACTCATTTAAAGTTTATTTCAGGCACACTTCAGTGGGTGAGTCACTGATTTAGTCTGTTCCTTAAAAACCTCAACTCAGCCTTTCATCCTTCTGACATTGATAAATGAGTACCAACAATGGTTGGGTGATATTGTATGTATATTTGTTCTATATAAAACGCTTAAGCGTAAGTGCTATATAATAACACATTTGGCCATGGACTTCTGCTTGCATTCACAGTAATTTGGTAATATGGGTGTGTACACACTGATCTTAACGATATATATGGCGATCCATTCTTGTATGAAATGTATATCACATTATATATTTTTCGTAGTGTACTCAGTGCTGGTCATTGGGCCGGCTCTCGGCGGATCCGAGATCCGGCACCAGATATGGAGCCGGATCTCGGGATCCGGCCAGTCAGCCGCCCAAGCCCATGACTGGCCGGCTGAATACTAAAAAAAAAAAGAAAACGAAAAAAAATAACGCCTGCGACGACAGCATTTCCTTTTACCACGGCTTTGGCACTGGTGTGTAATGCTCAATGCTCGCTACATGTCCAACTGATTCCTTTCAGTTGTACATGTAGCGAGCATTGTGCATTACACACATCGAGCATTGAGCATTACACACCAGTGCCAAAGGCAATGGTAAAAGGCAATGCTGCCGTCGCAGGAGCTTTTTTTTTTTTTTAAAGTATTCCAGCATTGCTGGATGTCCACTACGAGCCCCGCCCCTCTAGACCACGCGCCCTATGGCACCACCGCCCCCCCAAACTCCTCCCCCACCCCGGCCCTTGTGTTGTGGGATCCCCCACCAAGTTTTTTCCATTTCCACCACTGAGTGTACTTAGGAACGATGCTATGTGATGCCACTTCCTGTTTTGTCAAGGGTTGAAAGGTCGTGTTCCATCGCTTCCTGTGATATCACCTTGCGGTGGGGTCAAATGACACAACTTCCTGTGATGTCATCAGATATCAAGGGTCGTGTGATGTCACTTCCACTACCCCTGGTATTTTGGTGAAATGACGTCCCTGTCTCTGTCCTCCCAAGTAAGTCAGGTGACATGTCAGTAGGGAATCTTTTTCTACATCTTGAGGCCTGAGACAACTTTACGGTCCTTAAGTTAACCTCCTTTGCTTCCAGTATGCTCCTTTTAGGTGTCATCATAACCTCCATGGGCTCCACCTACTTCCAGAGCTCACGCCCTTAGCCTTCGTCACAATTTGGAAACCCGAGACTGGTAGGTTAGCAGAATCAAGCATGTTACAAAATTGTAAACATACTTCTAAACTGTTGTTTTTGTGGTTTTAACGTTAGTGGTGATTTGAAACGGAGGCAGGACATGTTACCATGCAGCACTGGACTTTGCAGGTGAAATTGCAGTGTGGCACATAGCAGGTAATCCACTGCAGCTTTTCTTTACTGCGATCCACGAGTAATGCTCTTTTCTTTCTGACACGTAGAGGAGACCCTATTTTGGCGTTGGCTTTTCACTCGTGCACCGGTCGCTCTAGCGGCTCCGTGCAGGTGTGCATAAAGCAGCATCCGTCTGGGAGCGTCCATTTTACAGACGGAGCAGCGGGTCCTCCGCTGATGGGATCAGGTAACCATTGCGCACTTGCAGTTACTCAGCTCGGCCACAGCTGAAACTCCATCTCATTGAGTTAGAATCGTTCTTAAAAACCCAAATCTGTAAACCCGTATGTGCCTAGTCTGATATACATTCTCTGAGATACATTCTTCAACTTCTGAGCTTATTTCTCGGTCACAGATTGGTAGGTTGGGTTTAATGAAGGAGTTATATTAGATGGCAAAAGTGGGCAGATGTTCGTTAACATTATTAACTTTACTGACCATAACAAATGTTAAATGTTCTTACTGAGCAGTTACTTGCCATGCAGATTATTATTCTGTGGCCAAACAATCCAAGGGGTTTCACTGTCTCGCTCGGCTGGTTGGGACATATCAAATGTACACCCTTGCCTAAGAGATGCTGCTCACAGCAGGTCATTGGGTTCATTGCCTAGTCCACCATTTCTTATGGGCACGAAGCAATGGATCAAGAAGATGTTGGTTTATGGAAAGCAAACCTTTTGCAGGTATTCAGTGCACAATGTTTTGTCCCTTATAAAAAATGCCCCAAGAGTCTTTTCCTACACACATGTGAATAATCAGAGTTATTATTACTTGACCTAATGCTAATACTTGTATTGACGTTGGATGATGAAACACCATGTCGGCCATTTGAATATTCAAACGTGTGACAGCGATTACCCACATCTCTGCAGTGGGCGTTCAAACCACTCGGCTATGTTACTAACATTGGCCCTCATTACGACCCTGGCGGAATCCGCGGTGCTAAATGCACCGCGGAGCATGGCGGAAAGCCGCCGATAGCGCCATGGGGGTTGGCGGATTTACCACCCCATGCCGACCTTGGCGGAGCGGTAAATCCCCAATCCCCATTTTACCCTTCCCCATTCCCATTCTTGCCCCATAGGGTATAATGGGAGTGGGGAAGGAGTTAATTACGCCGCCGTAAAGTACGGCGGCGTAATTAACAACGAGGTCCCTTAGCGCCATGGTTTTCTCCGCCCGGTAAAACCAGGCGGAGAAAACCTCCATGGCGCTAAGGGAACTCGTAGTACGGCGGACGGGTCCGCCGCGATTAGCGCTGGCGGAAACCCACTCCGCCAGGGTCCTAATGAGGCCCATTGTCTTTTATGTTAGCGCTTACCCTTATATAGGTATACACCTGAACACCATTCCAATCAATCCCTAATTCATATTTAGAAGGATATTTTTTCTCTAACGTTGTCAGTTTCGCAAACAGTAATTGACTGTAAATTAGAAGAGCCCACTGATTTTAGCATACACACAGTTGTTTCCCTTTCTTGTATTTCAAATTGTATTGTGGAGAATGACAAACTTTTATTTCTAAATTGCATACTTTATTGTACTACACTTTTTTTGCAAACACACACTGCTGTATTCTTTTTCTCCTTCAGAGTGTGTGATATTTGATTTGCCTAACACAGTTTGATTAAGGATTCTTATATGTTGTTAGGTTAATTTGCCATGTGGTTTAATGTGTTTACTCTGGCTAAACACAGGATAAATGTTCAAAGACAACTTTTTAGCATTATAGTTTGGTGATCATCTAAAGAAGGGATGGGATGCGATATAGCATGCTACTTAAATTGCAAAACATGAAACCAAGAAACATGGCTCAAAATATAGTTTATCCAAAGTGTGTGATTGCGGGCAGATCATTTTACACAGCTCTGGCTTATTTCTTTTAGTTGCCATAATAAGTCACATCGAAATAATTTCCTTAAATGTACATTATAGAAAAATACTCACTCATGCATAACTTAATAAGCTACAGAGTTGCTCCAAATATATTAATATTGACTATTTATATAGCGCATACAACAGGCTAAATGGTCTCTTAGCTCACTCATGGGACATACTAGCCGTGGCTCGCTCTCTGCACAGATAAGTGAAGTACATTATAATCCATTTTGTGGGTTGCAGGGGCTTAAATAATCCCATTCTGAATTATGTATTGGAGCACAAAACAATGTGACTATGATTAGAGGTGTCAGAGCCTCCCCACAAGCAGTGGCCTGTGACTGTTCACAATTCACCCCTTTAAAAATGCACTAGCCCACGAAAAGTTGTAAGTCATTCAGAGGGTGCAAGCCATCCCGAAATTCCCTTCGAACCACCCTTATCTTCCCAAGCCTTACCTTGGAAGCCCTGCAGGGTGGTGTACGTTCTAATGCCATGCCAACATTCCCCTCAAACCACCCTTATCTTCCCCAGCCTTACCTTGGAAGCACTGCAGGGTGGTGTAAGTTCTGATTGCCATGCCAAAATTCCCTTCTAACCACCCTTATCTTACTTAGGCTTACCTTGGAAGCCCTGCAGGGTGGTGTACATTCTAATGCCATCCCAAAATTCCCCTTAAACCACCCTTATCTTCCCAGACTTACCTTGGAAGCCGTGCAGGGTGGTGTACGTTCTACTGCCATCCCAAAGTACCCCTCAAACCACCCTTATCTTCCCCAGACTTACATTGGCAGCCCTGCAGGGTGGTGTAAGTGCTGATTTCATCCCAAAATTCCCTTTTGACCACCCTTATCTTCCCCCGCCTTACTTTGGCAGCCCTGCAGGGTGGTGGAAGTGCTGAATCCATCCCAAAATTCCCTTCTAAGTTAACCACCCTTATCTTCCTCAGCCTTACTTTGGAAGCCCTGCAGAGTGGTGTAAGTTCTGATTGCCAGTCAGAAATAGAACAATGAAACTTTATTTTTATTGTAAATTAAATAACTACCTCATCATCTAGGCATCATCATACCTCATTCTTTTTATTGTAAATTATATAACTACCTCATCATCCAGGCATGGATGGCCTCCCATGGACTATGCCTGAATGATGACAAAACAGAACTCCTTATCCCGGGCTCACCCTCTAATATTAAAAAACTTGGTCCCAATTATGCCTCCTTCATAATTGACACCAATAACATAACTGTGGCCAAAGTAGTCAAAACCCTTGGCTTTTACTTGGATTCCACGCTTACATTTGGTAAACAAGTAAACGCGATGGCCTCAGCCACCTCCTATACCTGCAAGTTAATCAGAGCAGCCAAACCCTTCCTTTCCCCTAATAATTGAGTCACCCACGCTAGAGCACTAGTTTTGTCTAAATTAGACTACTGTAATGCTCTATATATAGGCAGCAACAACTACATTACCTCCAAAATTCAGACCCTTCAAAACACTACACTAAGAGCTGCCCTTAGTCTTCCTAAAAATGCCCATATATCAGACCTTAGGAGATCCGTCAACTGGATTTCCACTAAAGACAAAATACTCCTCAAAACGGCATCTCTGACATACAAATGCCTTAACCACGCAGCCCCCAATACCTAATAGACAGATTCACCAGACAAACAGCCGCACGCCCCCTAAGAAAAGCCAACTCCAACCTCTTGCTAGTACCCAGATTTAGGTAAATCACTAAATCTGGTGGGAGTAGCTTCCCTGTCAAAGCAGCTCAACACTGGAACTCCCTTCCCCCTGCCTTAAGGGAAGATCTCCCCTACTTACAATTCAGATCCAACCTCATTCATTGGTTAAAGGAACATGATGTCTAACCACACCGCACCAGCCTCTCAGGGAACCACTGTATATATGCTCTGCCTTTTTAGGCATTCCTCACATTAATTGTATATACCTTGTTTTTGTTAACTTTTTTCCACGTTTGTGCCTGCATACAGCATTGTAACCGTGGCTGTACTGTATATATTATGTTGATTCTGTAACTCAAGCTGAACAACCCTCTTCATGCCTTCGCGCCCGAATACCCCTGGGTCTGGTGAGCTATATAAATAATAAAACAAACAAACAAACAAACAAATTGGTTTTAAATCAAACCGTACACAAATGTAATATTATATCACTGAAAAAAAGAAAATACAGAAAAATACATCATCATTATTTAAGAAGATAATTCAGTATGAGCAAATACATCGAATAAAATTCGAATAGCTGCCCTATTCAAGGGCCTACTGAAATGCTCACACAGAAGTCTTCACCTAAAAAAAAATGTATGAAATGTTTGAAACAGCGCATTCTGAAGACAAACACATTGAATAAAAAAGTTCTGTAATTTTTCAGCTGCAAGGTTACATAATCTACAGAACCTTTTAGGTCGAGGAATCAGTTTACATGGCCCTATAATTTCAACAGTCGGGAACATATTTAACATAATTTTAATAAAATGCCATCGCCATTTATCAAGATAATCAGTTAAAACAAGGAAAGCCTTCTCCTCTTTCCACAACTGTGTAAACAAGCTATAAGTAGAAACTTTGTAGTTAGAACTACACCAGTCCGCCAGCCAGAATGTTCTCCTGGCCCATTCAGGACTAGCTGAACAATCAGTCGGATTAATAGTGGCATGCAGGGGTCGTCAAGCCCTAAAAATTCAAGTGGGGGGAACTCATCAACAAACGCAATCGGATGTGACATCACCAGAAATGAGCATGTCAATGTGAAACATGCACATTTCATTAAATTGGCTTTGCATAACCACCCAAATTGCACAGGACGAATGGCATTTGCCTTTCATAAAATCAACACACACAAAACCAAGAGAGGATATTTTCTTCTAATAGTGTTTTTGAAAACGTTAAAAGGTGTGCATGTTTTAAACTCAAAGAACCAATCAAATGTTTTCCCTGGAACTTGCAGTACCGAAATGGGACATTTCACCTTTAGTTTGTTAGTGTTCATCAGGTTATATAGTGCAGTGGTGAAGTGTCCAACCTGCAAACCCGAGACTGCGGTTCGATCCCGTGGTAGGCTTTAATTCATAAATTCAAAGAAGCCGTTCAATGTTCGTTCCTCAATTTAGCTGCAGGGGACTGAGTCCACTCTCTGAAAATATTGGGTGGACTTCGTTCACCCACGTGTACCCTGGACTTGAGCCCTGGTGGCATGACTCAGGATTTATTTTGTATTTTTGCAGCCAAGCAGTAACTGGATTAGATGTAGGATTAGTTAAGGCTGATTTAATATCATTAATATCATAAAACACAGAATTCTGCAGAGGAACAATTATTTTAAAGTATACTTGATGAATTTTCCAGAGTACAGTTCTTTGCAAGGAGGCTAGTCCCAGTTCATGCCTAATAATGGATATCTGTAAATAATTAGGAAGTTCCAGAACACGCCTCGATAACATAGCCTCTAATCTGTCCCATGTACACGTATACTCCATGTGCTTTATTTCAGAACCACAAGTTAGAGCAGGGAGCACTTTCTATTTGTGTTACTGAGTCACTGGGAGAAAAGCATTTCTCACATATTGCCTGTTTATTTATTTAATTTATTTATTGGACATTTGTATGGCGCCTATACACAAGTGTTTTCCGGCACCACAAGACAGAAAAGAGGGGGGGCACAGGGAAAATCAACAGTAACGGTCGTACTAGGACTTGTGACATTCTTACTGTGCAAGTGCGGAGAAAAAAAAGTGCTAGGGAGGGTGGGGGAAGGGGGCAGGGCTGTGGAGGGTGCGGGTGGGAGAGGGGCCAAAAAGGCAAGTGCAGGGGAAGTGGGAAAGGGAAAAGTGCGATGGATGAGGTGGACCAGAATCAGACGATATTGCCTTTGGAGCAGGAGGCAGGCCAGTTTGTCAGAAGATGTACCTGAGGCCAGCCACTTCTGCTCAGCAACTTAGCACTTGCGTTTCAGAGATGCAAAGTCGCAGTCATACCAAGAGTTGCATTTGGAGGCAGGCTTCACGAGGATCCTCATGGCAGGGGCAAGGATGTCCAGAGTATTAGAGAAATGAGAGATGTAGGTTAGCCAAAGCAAAGTCAGTAGAAAAGTCAAGGGTAGGGGTGGGAAGGGGGATGAAGGTGGCGGAAAAGGCATCAACTGACACGGCTTCATTAGTCGAATGATGGAGAAGGAGAATGGCAGTGCGGGTAGAGGCACTGTCTGGGGGCCAGGGAGCTCAAGATGGGAGGGGAGGAGAGGAGAGAGTGGCCAGACCAGGAGAGAGGATTTTTAAGAGGGTTGGAGATAAGGATATCTGATGAGATGAGAGCATCCAGTGTGTTTATGGCAAAGCGGGTTGGACCAGAGGGAATAATTGTGTGGGAAAGAGAGTCACAGAGGTCACGAAAGAGTAAATTGGCCAAATCCGGAGACTCAAAATGGATGTTAAAATCCCCAAGGAAGAGAAGTTCAGGGGAGGAGACCCAGAGAGAAGAGGAGAGGTCCGCCCAGAAGAAAAGGGGTGTAGGGCCCGGGGGCCTGTAGATAGTGGCGAGAGTGAGGGAGAGGGTAGGAGAGACAGTCTGCAGACAAGGCATTCAAAGGAGGAGTAAGATTGAGTGGGAATGATGGTGACAGGAACCCACTCAGGGAAAGTCAAGACCACTCCAAATGAATTGTGATGAAATGAATAAAGCTTTTTCTTTCAACCGGAGAACTAGAGGAGAACTCAATAGCCTATTGAGAAGTGGGAAACAAAGATAATTACATTGTTCAACCACTTCCAGGTTTGTATCATTAAGTCGCCAGTTGTAAGAACTCTGTTTACTGCTGAAAGAAAAAATGTACTCTGTAGATTTAGATTCAGTTACTATCACCACGTTTTCTGTCATAAAGGCGGTCATTGCTTCCAAGGAACTTTGCAAACCTATGGGAGTAAGATCTAAGAGAACTAGATCATCGGCGTAAAGCAGACATTGGGCCTCAATACAAGTTTGGCAGTCCGGAAACAACAGTGCCAGAAAGTTTACCGGCATCGTTGTTTCTGCACCGCCAAACTACGAGTCTGCTGGCGGGTGCTGTTTGGCCCGCCAGGTCTGACCCTGGCGTGCGGAACGGCACCCGCCAGCAGACTTTCACCGAAGCACTGTTATTAACGGTGCCTGTGCTTCCGTCATCCCCATTCCTGGGGACTAACAGAATTACCGGTGCCGGATTTACTGTCAACCGAGGCTGTAATGCCCTGATTAATCTGGCAGGTCCGGCATGGTAAACCAGTACAGGTCCGGCGGCAGCCTGCTGGTTTTACCGCCACGGATACTGCCGAACTCGTAATGAGGCCCATTGACTTTTACCCCCGCCTAATGTAGGTGGAAATCTTCTTTCTTGATATAGTGATTCATCTAAATCAGAGATATAGAGGCTAAACAAGACCAGAGCTGAAATGCAAACTCATCTCATGCCATTCAATGTGTGCATTTTACCATATTAAGAGCCCTGTGCATTAAGTTGAATCTGGGTTGATGTGTTTGAATAGAAATCAATCGAGGGAGCTAAAACAGTTGGCCTCATTACCATTTTGGTGGTAGCCTTGCCGGTAAAACCGGCAGGCTGCCGCCAAACTTGTAATTTTTTCCGGCACCGCGAATGGGCAGTTACGAGTCATTACGGCTGTGCCAGACCCGGTAATTGCACATTCACGGGTGCCGGAAAATAATTTCAGACCTGGTGGGCGGGAAGGCACCCCGGAGCAGAACTCGTAGTTTGCCAGTCCGGTAACAACAGTAGCAGCAAGCTTACCGGTACCGTTGTTACCAGACCGGCAAACTTATAATGAGGCCCAGTGTCTGGAATGCCCCAGTTACATAGCTTCCAAACGATACTTCTAGGGCCAGTGGGCACCACTGCTCAAAATAGGAAAAAGTCACAGCTAGAAATTGAAAGAATACCTTCTCTTTTTCTAGCAAGGTTTGCTCCCAAATAGGACAAAATGATCTCTTTCTACAGCCAGTATGTACCCACTCGTGCTACACATTCTAGCACGAGGATATGCTTGTACTGGAAATAGAAAAACCGTTTCTTCTTTTCCCAGGGCAAGAGGGACTTCTCCTGCTATGGATAGAAACATTATGTTTTCTGTGTCTAACTTAGGGCTATATTCGAGGTTTAAATATAGCAAATACAAGGTCCTGTGGGGGATGGCAGCCTACCTTCCTCAGCAGGGCCCTTGACTGTCTTGAGCCCTTGACGTTTTCCGTCCCTACATTGCTGAAGAAGTTTGAAAGTTTTACGAAGCTCACACTATCTGAAATGTGAGTGGTTTGACTTTCGCTCAGACTGGTTCAAGCATGAATAATTATGGCAAAGCTACACCCTGCAAATGAAGAGCAATGCATTGAAGAACTGAAAGCACAGCATTTGTAGCGGGAGGTCGCTATTATTCAGTTTAAAAGTACATAGAAATGTGCTGGTTGCATATTCATGGCGTTAGCCTTTTTAGTCGGGTCTGCCCCATTGCTTGGAAATCTCCCAATTGCACGCATCCAACATTACAGAGTAAGCTACACCCCTGAGCAAAACACTGATAAGGATGGAGCTGTCCACAGAGAAGGCATGTAGTCATCAAGAAAGAAAGCCCTCACCCCCAATGTCCCCCCCACCACAGAAATGCAGAGCCAGTCAAAGGCACAACTCAAGCACTTTGCACCTCTCATCTCCACTTTGTCACTGCATTCCAGGGGCAACTATCCCATTGCAAAGTGTGGCAGCCATCTTGCAGAGCGCCATGTTAATAAGGAAAGTGTTCCATTGGCATAGTGGACAGTTCAGTTCAAAAGTAGTTATCTGGGGAAGATTCATTTCTAGATAGAGCTATGATTAGATAAATACTTCCACTTCCCAAATGCTGAAGCACATTCTGCTTTCAAGTCATCCAAAGAAGGATGACCTGGATGACCAAAGATGATGCAGATTTTATAAAGTGGAGTTGAGAGCCACCACAACACCACAGCCTCCGACTGAGCTGTCATTTCCAAGACCCCGCACACCAAGTTTCAAAATGGCTGTGCTATGTCTCTAGTTTTCTTAGATTAGCGCTGCAGTCATTGCATCGCTGTACATCTGTAATAATAAATATACATTGGGGGTCATCACGACCCCACTGTTAACCCCTTAACGGCGCCGTAAAAGGCTGCGACGCCGTTAACCCCTTAACGCCTTACTAGGAGGTCCCTTTGCGGCTCCCGACCTGAACGGCTGGTCTGGACCAGCCGTTAAAGTACGGACCCGCAAAGGGACCTTGATGGCAATTACGTTACCGCAATTTGCAGTACCGTAATTGCCGCCTTCCCCATTCCCATTGAGCCCTATGGGGAAAAAATGGGAATGGGGAAGGGCCATGGAGAAAGGGGGAATTACCGCGCCGCCAACCTTGGAATGGGGTGGTAATTCCCCCTTTCTCCATGGCGGACTCCAGCATGGACCATGGTGCTAATAGCATCATGGTTTAGCGCCAGAGTCCTAATGAGGACCATTGTGCTTCTATCTGGTCACCAAATGTTTTATCAGGAATGCTCTACAGCCGTGCATTTAAACTTGTTGGAACGTCAAGAGATTTTGCTGTAGGGTAAGACCCTCCGTGCTACCGGTAGGCTATCCTACCACAGAAAAAGGGTTTGGGTTTATGCATGGTGGCAAATTATGAACTGACTCCATCACTGTTGCTTATGTAACTCAAGCAGACCCCCCTAATCCCATTCGAGCAGCAGACTTTGTATTCCATAACAAACAAGCAAAGCGAGGAGCCAATGACTGATTCCTCCTGCCTTCGGGAAGGCTCCTGGGACATGGTGTTGCCGGAGCCAATGTTCTCATGGCAGGCTGCCCAATGGTTCAGATCATTCCTAATGTGTAATGATTTCACAAGCTGTAATGGAGTTGGACAGATTACCAGGCCTGCTTTCTTCAATTACCTGGCTCTAAAAGTGTTCCATGAATGAATTTATAGGTCCCCGGATCTGAGTACTAAATCAGAAACACTAGGATGGAGTCGCTTGGTTTTGCTGCTACGCGCAATCCATCTTATTGTACTTATTACAGCATAACATGATACAATGCATTACAAAACGACTCATCAACTCAGGAGAAAAAAGCAAGCAATCAGCATGGCAGATCATTGAGTTACATATTAATGGGTTTTAATCTGACCATGAACTAATAGTGAGCCGATCAAAGCAAGAAGAGCACAGCGCGTTTGGAAAGCTAGCAGGACAACACAAGCATCCAAATGGGACCATCTGTCGGGCTTAGCAGCCATCAAATGTTGCAACCAGTGTAATTGCAAGAGTTGTTTTGTGGAAGCATTGCAAACAGAAAAGGCCCTGTTCAAAAGGCCCAATGAATAATGTCAGCTGAATGGGGGGGGGGGGGACAATTGCTCTTCATCCCTGTAAATCTGTTACACAATTGCATACCTCTCAACATAATGAATCTCCAAGGTGCTTGAAATCAAGATGGTGTGTGATGGATAATCCCATTGAAATGAATTTGAAATAATGTGTTTTTGAATGTTGGTAAATGTTTTCCTTGGCAGGTGAGTCCATTGAAGTCCATGGAAAACAAATGGTGTATACAAATGTGTCCAAGGCGAGAGATATCCTCCAAATGGAGGCGAGTTGACAGGTCTGTGTAATCCCTGCACGGGGACAAAGAAAAGAAAATAAAGAAAAGGAAAAATAGGATCCCCAGTGCCAGAAGCCGTGCAGGGATCCTTTCAATCGAAAGGAAAACAATTAGAGTAAAGGACCCCCATGTGTGATGTTGCGGAAGGAATCCTTTAGAATAAAAGCAAAGAAAAACGTTGAATTCAGCACAAGCAGAGCACCGTTTTAACAGTAATCCCGACCCTTACGAAGGAGGCTGTTAGCTCGCGCTCCGCTTTGTGGCCTTTCACCACCTGGGCTCAGATGGTGGTGCTCCACTGACAAGGAGGGGAACGCCTAAAATCACCACTGCCTCCCTGGCAACTCTCCTCTCTTATTACCTCTGCAGGCCTGGGCTCTGCTCTATTCGAGGTAGTCCCTCCCTGCTGCATTGCCATAAGTGGCACTCCAAGAGAGACGCAGCTCGGGTTGAGTGAGGACTTTGGCCCCCTCCCCACTGCAATCAAGGCTTGGTTGCAGTATAAAATGATACAATGCATTAGAAAACGACTCAATTCAGGGGGAAAAGCAAGCAATCTGCATGGCACATCATTGAGTACATATTAATGGGTTTTAATCTGACCATAATCTACTAGAGATGCGATCAAAGCGAGAAGAGGGCAATGTGCTTGGAAAGATAGCATGACATCACTTGCATCCAAACGGTACCATCTGTTGGGCCTAAGAGCCATCACACGTTGGAACCAGTTTTAGTGCAAGAGTTGTTGTGTGGAAAAATAGCAAACAGAAAAGGCCCTGTTCAAAAGGCTCAGTGAATAATGTCAGCTGAATGGGGTGGGGAAGGGCAATCATACCGCAGCTCTTCATCCCTGTAAATCTGTGACACAATTGTATATCTCTCAACCTAATAACTCTCAAAGGCACTTGAAATCAAGATGGCGGATGTGTGATGGGTAATTTCATTGAAATCAATTTGAAAATAATGTATTTTTGACTGTTGGTGAATGTTTTCCCTGAGAGGAGAGTCCATTGAAGTCTATGGAAAACAAATGGTTTATACAAATATGTCCAAGGCGAGTGACATCCGCCAAATGCGGGTTTGTTGACAGGTCTGTGTAACCCATTCAGGGGACAAAGAAAGGCAAAATAAAGAAAAGGAAAAACAGGATCCCCAGTGCCAGAGGCTGTGCAGTGATCCTTTAACTCAAAAGGGAAAAAATGAGAGTGAAGAACCCCCATGTGTGATACTGCTGAAGGAATCTTTTCTGAAGGAATCAGAGCCCCGTTTTAATCGTAATTCCGGCACTCACGAAGGATGCAGGGAGCCCAGTGCTCCACTCTGTGAGCTTTCACTGCCTGGGCTAAGATTGTGGTGCTCCACTGACAAGGAGGGGAGCGCTTTATATCACTACCGCCTCCTTGGAGTCTCTTCTCTCTTGAAGTAAGGCGGGGTCTGTTAATTTCCCCAAATATACGCAATTGGAACTGGTCCAGGGCAAATCCCCTGCACTCAAAACCGGAAAAAAGTCAACAAATTTGACAAAACTCATTGTTTATTGAAAGCTTTCGAAACAGGGATCAAGATACGGACATCGCAGGATTTCCAATACTTTCTCACTGGTTACAGGCCTGTGATGGAGTTTTAATGTGAAGTGACGTCACAAAATAAGTGATACATTCCAAAAACCTAAGGTGGGATGGGACTGGGTAGTACGGTAGGCTACATATAGAAGATATATGGGATTAGTACTTTCATTTGCTAAATAGTGTCTAGTGGCTCTTCCTGTGACCATCTACTAAATTATCCTGGCTTCTCCTTTGTTCGGGCCATCCAATATATAGTGTTTCGTTTTATCTGAACTCCAATCCATACTTGCTTGAGTCTTGATGGAGCGGTCCTCATAGGGGAACGTCTTTTGCGACATCCATCACAGTGTGGCACATCTTCCTTGAAATGGATCCCTTGTAGTGCAGACCGCTAGGTGTATAAGGCATTGTGCTCTGGCTGATGGAATCTATGTGGCTATGAATGTTCTGGAGGCACTCATGGCATAGGGAATGAGAGAGCACACATAGCAGCTCTCCTTTTTGGTCTCTCTTCCCACCTTGGGCATGTGCTGGTAGCACATATTATTGGTGACGTGGGTCAAATCTGCTAAATACGCATTTACATGGCAGTGTTCACGCTTCGCTTGAGTCTTTTTACTTCTCGGACAGTGCTGGTGATCAGTTCAGGTATTGCTTCAGTTACAACGGGAATAGGGTTTCTGTTAGCATATGCTTCAGTGTGCGTGTAATACAATGCCGCTCTTTGCAAGGTGAGGAGGCTAAAAAGGTAGAGACAGCTGAATGCAAAAAAATTCAATACAATAGCTCTTGCTGCATCATCCATGTTTTGCATATGTGTAAGCTCTTGGCGTTGTCCAAAAACTCTAAACAAGCGCTTACCAAAACTCACAACCTTCGAAATTACCATTGTTGAGGTGGTCAGTTTCTTCTGCGATAATATTGTGCTAATGCAGCAATAAAGAGTCTCTCGAAAATAAATTGAGCCTTAGGATTACTAAGCAAAGCAATAATAGACACGTTACTTCTTGTCAGAATTGGATAACTGCATGCAACGAAAATAAGACAAGCATAAGCAAAGATTTTTCTGGTATTATTTGGAACTAGTCTCTATGAGTTCATAAAGTGTTTTTTCCTTTATTGTGCAAGTATACAATTACTTGTTGAGACTCAGTCTACATAAACGTGTTGATTACCTATTGTAAGAAAAGACAGTCATTCCGAGATTGCCGGTATCCTGGAAGTAGAGCCGCCAGGATACCGGCAAATGGAGATACCATTTCTGGCACTCGGTCCAGCAGCATTGCCACCGGAATCTGAGTGCCGGAATTACGGTATACATCCCCTGGGGATTTGCCATCATGACCGGCACTGGCATTGCCGGTGCCAGTAATGAGGGCTTTTTTGCCGGTAGGGCGCCTGGCGAGGTGACCAAGGTGACCCACCAGCAAACTCAAAGTCAGACAGTCTGGTCCGGTATCCATGAATAGCAGCACTTTTTTACTGGACCGCCAGACTTGTAATGAGGCCCAGTGTGCCTAATCTAGCCTTCTGTATGCTCCTGTCTAGCTCTGGTCCTTGAACGTGTCTGAATCTGTCGCTGTTCCTCTTCTTCTTCTTCTTCTTCTACTTCTTCTTCTTCTTCTTCTTCATCTTCTTCTTCTTCTTCCGGTACACTATCTACATGTTGGGCCAGGGGGGGGTCTCACCTCGACAGGACTTGACATAGCCCAGATAATTCCAAGCTTTCTTCCCTTTCAATTTAACAGCTTTATCTGTTGCTTGCTCAACTGTAAAGGGCCCCTTGAAAGGTGGCTTGTGCCATGTCCTAGTGAAGCTCCTCAACAAAACATGGTCCCATGGATAAAGAAGAGGGACACTGAGCACTTTGTGCGGTTCTATTGGTGTGTCATCTTCATCACCCTTCTTCGATCTCCCTGCCACGATTTCAGCTTTTGAGAGATAAAAAAAAGCACTAGCCATTATCAAAGCGAAATATTCATAGATTTCATTACCAAGAACAGTTGCAGCATTATGGGTATCAGTCAGCGCTCTAGTGGGAGGAGCAAGTGGGAAGTGCATGTGTAATCCTGTCACCACCTCATGAGGAGTTAAATGGTGGTCAGATGCAGGCTGAGTGCGCAATGGAAACATGCTATGGGTAGGCAATGAAGCCACCGCTTTTTCAGGGTAATTTTTACTTTTGCAATTTTCTCTTTGAGCAGGCCATTGAGGTGTTCACAAATTCCATTTGCTTGCAGGTGATAAGCACAGGAAAACATATGCTTAATCCCCAGCAGGGCTGTGATATGCTCAAACACTTTATTTATGAAGTGAGGTCCGTTATTAGATTGCAGGACCTCGCACACCCGCCACCGTGGGAATACCTCTCTGATGAGGAATTTCGCTGCACAGAGGGCATCAGGGCATGAGCATGGACCAGCTTCGAACCCCCAAGAAAATGGATACATTGCTACGAGCACTATGAGCATGTAATATTACAATTTTGAATCATATCCACATAATTGATATGGAGGTGTTGGAAGGGCCTATTAGGGCAGGGCATTGGTCCTCTCACTACACGCAACATGTGTCCTGCAGTATACTTCTCACAGATAATGCAATTATTCATAAAGGCAGCAATATTTATTTATTTATACATTTATTAAGCGCACATAACCCTTGGGTATCAAGGAGCTTTTACAACCAGGTACACATAACTTGTGGGGAAGACGGGAGAAGAAGAAGCATATGACGGAAGGGGATAATAAGAGGAACAGAGAGAGCATACAGTATCAGAAGACTCTAGATAAAGAGTCAGGTTTTCAGTGCCTTTCTGAAGGTCCAGTAGGATTGTTCCGCTCTTAGGTGTGGTGGGGTGTGGTGGAAGAGCGTTCCATTGAGAGGCAGCCACGGAAGGGAAACTGGCCCCTCAGCTTTTGACTTGCTTAGATTTCAGCTGGGCAAGTCTGTGAATGTAAGCCCTCCTGACAGACCTATTGATAAGGTTTTAAAGATGATTCCTTCCTTGACTGGCAGCCAGTGGGTGTTGCTTCGTGCCTCAGATATGTGCTCTCTTTCAGGGATGTTGCGTGCCACTCTGATAGCAATTTTCTGGATCACTTGTAGTCAGTGGATTTTGTTTAAAGATGTACCGGTAAAGAGGGCATTCCAATAGTCTAGCCTGGCTCTTGCAATGGTGAGGCAATTGACTGGGGTTATAAATGGTCTGGCAGCATTGATGAGCGTAGGTGGCAGAGGTAGTGATGGCGTTGACCTGGTGTGTCAGGGAAAGGGAAGAGTCAAGGAAATGCCTAGGGTCTTCACTCAATGTCGAGACAGGTATCAAGAGCCCATCTATACTGAAGTTTGCATATTAGGGGCTGAGGTTTTTGATGACTGATTGAGGCCAGGCCTTCAGAATCTCTGGCATTTGATCATCCAAGCGGAGGCTGTTGGCTGCCATCCAAGCTTGGATAGATAGGTAGATTGTATTTGGTGTGAGGGAGTCCTCTGTGAAGTTGCCAGTGAGAGGTAACACATTTGCATATCATCAGCATAGTTTGGAGTCCAGAAGGTCGAAGAGGGGTTTAGTAAATTTTGTAAAGGGTGGGGAGACACAGGAGTCTTGGGGCACTCCACATGGGATGGGGAAGAATGGGCACACGCAACTTCAGAGAAGACTTTCATAGATCTGTCAGCCAAGAATGAGGCTACCCAGGCTGTGGCTTCAGGAGAGAAATTGGCCGCTGAGGTAAGGTGGTGGCAGAAGATTTCATGGCTAAGCAAGTCAAAGGCGGCGGAGAGAACTTATAGGAGGAGGAGGGCAGGCTTGCCTTCATCTCTGAATGTGTCAAGTGGTTTTTGAGGTCCAACAGGGCGGGTTCAGTTCCATGGCCTGGTCTGAAGCCAGATTGGCGTAGACCAAGGACCTGGTTGGTTTCCAGATCATGCTGGATTTGAATGTATATGGCCGTGTCTAGGATTTTTAACAAGAATGAGACCATCATAATGGGATGGTAGTTGCTCGGCACATCCGGGTCTAGTGTAGGTTTCTTTAAGAGAGGGAGGACCCACACTTCTCCAGGGATGTGGGAACTATACTTGCTGAAAGGGAGGCATTAATGAAGCTAGTGATGAATGGGATGAGGGCTTCAGTGCAGTCTTGGATTATAGGGGCAGGGCAGGTGTCCCCTTTGCATCTGGATGGCTGAGGCTTTTGAGAATGGCTTTGACTTATGTTTCTGAGACATGGTGGAAGAGGAAGGAGGCTTGTTTGTGGGGCGGAGTGTGGCAGATTAGGCGGTGGAGTTTTAATTAGTGCTTGCTTGTAGATCATTCTCTCCTGTAGGGTGGCTACGTTCTTGAGCAAGGTCTTTAAGATATTCACACACCAGGTTTCATCTTTGGTGATGCCTGACGGTGGCATGGTTGGTGCTTATAATTCCCTAAGGATAGTGAATAGCTCCTTTGTGTTAGAGTTGGCTTTAGCAATTCTATTATTGTAGGAGGATGCTTTGGCCTGCATGATGGCTAGTGTGTAGGAACTGGCAGCGGACATGAACAGGGCTTTGTGGGAATCGGTTTGAGGTTTCTTCCAGGATGCTTCTGCCTGGCATTTCTTTGCTCTCAGGTCTTAAAGATCTTGTGTGAACCATGAATTGAGAGTGCTTTGGCCTTACGAGGTGCCAGTGGGGTGACTGTGTCCACTGCTGTTGCCAGTGTCTTTAGATATATATCTGCCAGTGCCACTGGGTTATCGGCCAGGTGGGAGAGGTGGACTGCTTCGAGACTTGAGAAAAGTGGTGTGATGCTGGCTTGTGTGATTTTACAGGAGCTCCTAGTCCAGGTAGGCGTCATGGGGGCGCTGGCGTGTGTGGTGTCCACACGCCAGCATGCAGCACTAGCTGCAGAATGGTGAAGGTCACAACAAATAGTTCAGACCAGGGGCATGGAGAGACTGCATTGATGTCTACCTTACAGTTGAGATCCTCTACCCAGTTGAGGGTGCGGCCCTTCACATAGGTGGGAGAGTTACCACAGTGCGTGAAGCCAAAGGCCTTCAGTGCATTTGCTAGTGAGGTGACATTGCCATCTGTAGGGTTGTTGAGGCCCAGATTAAGATCCCCAGGAAGGATAACTTTCAACGAAGGTTTGAGGTTAGCATTGAGGAGGTGTAGGAGGTTGTCCTCTAAAGTGCATGGAGGTCCTGGTGGCCTGTAAATTAGGTTAAATAGAATGGAACTAGTATGGGAGGTGGTGAGTTTTATGGAGAGCAGATCAGAGTACAGAAGAGCATTGTCTAATTGTCAAGGTATCTTTGTAAATTAGAGCAACACCGCCTCCTCTGGCCTCCTATCTGTCCACTCTCAAGATAGTGAATCCAGGGCTAGGTCTAGTGACGTGATGAGCTGGTGGATATCCAGGCATGGGCCGGGGCCGCTCTAGTATTGATCAGAACTCCTTTGATATAGGTGTCGATGTGTTGGGTGCCATAATGGACCTTGGTGGTTGCGTTGTTTGATAGGGCTATCATAGGTGGTGCCTTGGGTAGGGGCTGGTGGGTGGTCATAGGAGGCCCACATGGTTTATGGCATGGGGAGATATTTCAGAGTTTTCTCAGTTGTGCCGGCCAAGCTGCGGTTAGTTAGCCTTAGGTTTCTGGTGCAGATTGGTTGTGCACAGGTAGCATGGCTGTAGCTAGGTATTCTGGAGTGGAGTTTGCAGTTTCTTGTATTGATGGGGGGCATTGTAAGGTCCAAGAGTCTGGGGCTTTTTTGCATCCTATGTGATGCCAATGAAGACCCATGCTGGGCATGTGCGGGTGCCTGGGCACTCATAGTGGTTTTGCAGCTGTTGGATGGGGTACAAGAGTCTACAGCGTGCTGCTCCACATGGGGCTGGGCATGGGCATTCACAGCAGCACTGGGAGAGCATGTGGTTATCGCAGATGCACTAAGTAGGTTGGGGAAAGGAGGGACGTGTTTCAGCGGGACGGTATGGGTGATTGCAGGGCTCCAATGCATTGTACCAGGAGGGCCTATTGATGTTGGTGGCAGGGCTCGCACAAAGGATAGGCAGGAAGCACTGCCGTGAGCAGATATATATATATATAGGAGCAGATGGTGAAAATGAAATCTACTCATGAATGTTAGAAATAGAATCAGCTGCATTGGAGTGGCAAACAGATGGATGCTTACGTTCATGTAATGGATGGATGATCTCCTTTGCATTGCTCTCAACGGGGCTGGAGATGGTGTTTTGCATCGTGCTGTGGAGCGCTGCAGAAAGTTCCTTAGGCCTAAGAATCAGCCTTGAGAAACTGCCGGCATTGCCATCTGGCTTGGTGTAGGGCCTGCCATGTGTTCCAAAGTTTGCCAATCAGGATACTTTGTCTTTCTGAGAACAATGTTGGATATTTCATTCGTCTCAGCGACGGCCATCTTCGTAGTTGCCACCTCACATATGTTTCCAATGGCATCAGGACTCTGGTGGGGGTAACTGGGTCCCAGGTAGAGCTGTGACTGGAATGCAGCTGCAGAGAGTTCCTTAGGCCTTAAGAATTGGCCTTGGGAAACGGCGGGCATCGCGATCCAGCTTTGTGTGGGGCTTGCCATTTGTTCCAAAGTTGCCCAATCAGGATGCTTTGTGTTTTTGAGCACAATGCTGGTTATTTTGTTCATCGCAGCGGCGTCCATCTTCTTAGTTGCAGCCTCACATATGTTTTCAATGGCATCAGGACCCTGGTGGGGCAAATGAGTCCAAGGGAGAGCTGCAGCTGGAATGCACCTGCAGAGAGTTCCTTAGGCCTTAAGAATTGGCCTTTCAAAATGGCCAGCATCGCTATCCGGCTTAGTGTGGGGCTTGCCATTTGTTCCAAAGTTTCCCATTCAGGGTGCTTCGTGTTTCTGAGCATAATGTTGGTTATTTTGTTTGTCACAGCGGCGGTCATCTTCATAGTTACAACTTTACCTGTGTTTTCAATGGCATCAAGACCCTTGTGAGGGAAAGGAGGTCCCAGGGAGAACTGTGGCTGGAATGCAGCTGCAGAGAGTTCCTTAGGCCTTACGGGCCAGCCTTGGCTCTGCTAAATTGGGAAAAAACCAACCTTCCACTATATGTCCTGCAAGAACATCTTTACTAAGGTGGATTGGGTAGTGGAGCTGCATAAGAGCTACTTGCAATAGTGTGAGGGGAATAACCGGCTTTCTGGTGCTCTCCTGTCACCATATCGCATCTGTGGGAGATATTGAACACCCTCTCCTCATCAATAATTCCTTCTCTTCTATTGGTGCTCATCCCTGAAGTTCTATTATTTGGGTAATGGTCAATTAGCTATACCCTACTCGCAATATCTTGTTAAGCACAGGCATGAGTCTATTGGGTGGAGTGTCAAACTCATTTATTTCTAGAAAATATGTTGCTGGCTTTGCTTCTGCATTTGTGGCTTGGTTGCCACAGGAAATCACATCTCCTGCGCTCGTTGGGAGCTGTAGTGCATCTGTGAGCCTATCCAATAGAGGCGTGTGCTGCACTTGCGTGCCGTCAACACATCAAAAGCCTGCCTCTTCCAACGTGACAGCCCTGAATGTAGTGCTGATGTCATGTAGGTGGAATCAGAGTACACTGTGATCTCCTTGTCCTCATGTGCCTCTAGCGCTATTATGAGTGCTACCAATTCTGCTGCTTGTGCTGAAAAATGTGAGGATAATCTCACACTCGCCAGTACTTCAAATGTCCACTCTGTCTTGATTTTATGGCTGCCATCCCAGTATGTCGTTCTCCTGTCGTCTGGTCAATTGTTGAGGACCCATCAATAAAGAGTTCTTCCGCAGCCCCAAGGGCATTTTCTCTGGCTCTCGGAATGTCATCATAATATTCTGTGTATTTGGTACTGTCGTGTACACAGTCTTCCTCTTCTACTGGTTCTACTATGAATGTCGATGGGTTTACAACTTTACACCTCACTACCTTTACTGCTGGATTCGAGATAATCACCTCATATCTGGATGCTCTCTGTGTGGTCAATGTGCTCTTAGGATTCTCAAGAATGGCAAAAAGAGCATGCTCAATGTACACAGTGGTACTACAGCCCATTGTGATACTTGCATATTTCTCTACTGCAAAGACAGCAACAGCCAATGCTTGTTCGCAAGGATAATCATCACTGGTTCTAAATGACCACTGTAGTAAGCTATCAGTTTTTGCTCTAAGGTAGTCTTCTGTGTGAGCACTGCCGTCATCACTACTCCATTTGTGTGTGAAAACAAATAACATTGAGCACTGTAGTCGGCGATTCCCAGGACTGGGGCTGTGCATATTGCCCCTTTTAGTTCACCAAATGCTTCTGTCATTTAGTTTGCCATTCCCCCTCTGATCCTCCTTGAGCCTGTTTAAAAGAGGTCTAGTGTATGTACTGTAGTCAAACACCCATGCTCTCCAATAATTACAGAGACCTAAGAACTGCTCCCTCAACATCTTCGGCAGCGGCATTCTGAGAACCGCCACTGCTCTTTCAGAAGTCAGCTTTCTACCCTCTTTGAATATTAACTGTCCAATGTATAAAACCTTCCTCTGGCAATACTGTAATTTTGCCCTGTCCGCCTTGTACCCCTTTTCTGCCAAAACTGTCAACACTTGCACTGAGTCTTTTCAACGCTGTTCTTCTCATCTGCTACATATTAAGAGGTTGTCCATGTACTGAATAAACGTGCTGTCTAAATGTACCTTCCCCAGATCCATTTGAAGGACCCGATTGAATATAGAAGGGGACCCACAGTACCCTTGTGACAGTCTCGTGTGTTTCCACTTTTTACTTCTATATAGAAACAAAGTCAAATGCTGTGATTCTTCATGACGCGAGATAGAGAAGAAAGAATTCTTCAAGTCTATCACTGTGAAATGAGTTGCTTCTGATGGAACACTGCACACTATTGTAGCTGGATTGGGAACTAAAGGAAAATGTGCCTCGACAATATTGTTCAAAGGGCGCAAGTCCTGAATAAAACACCACAATCCCCCTGTCGCCTTCTTCACCGGGTACACAACCATGCAATATTGAGATTCTGATGGTACTAAAATTCCCTGCTGCACTAGTGTGGAGATTGTCTCGAAAATGCCTTTGTCTGCTTCCCTAGAGAAGGTTTTGCTTTGGCCTCTGCAAAATCGCCCATAGCTTCAGCTTGTTTGTTCACAGCTCCTACCACTTTCAGCAGGCCAATGTCATATGGGCTGTTGGTCCACAATATGCTTGGTACTTGTGGTAGGTCTTCCTCAAGAAATGGTGTTGGTGCCTTTTTCATCAAGGCATTCATCTGTGGGACTTCCCTGTAATGGATTCTCACCTAGTAGGTAATGCTCATAAAGAACACTGTCTCAATATCTGAATAGTCGTCCCAAAACAATTCTTCATCAAGTCGGTAAGTCTTTGTACTTCAACTACTGCTATTACTGCTCTCCAAGCTCTTCCTGTATAATCAGTCCCAAATATAACTACTCTTTCATCCCTTACCATACCTGTCTCCAATTCTAGTGGAAACACCTATCCTTCTTTCTCGTCTAGGGGGATTTCTGGTCTCAGCAAAACCTTGTTTGGCAATCGGAGTAGCTTGCCTTGTATCCCTGGAAGCCATGCTAACAGCACTTCCATTCCATACTGAAATAATTCAGGATCTAAGGGTACCCCCCCGGTACAGCCTGACCGCAGAATGCATGAATACATTCTCGCGCATTCATATAGTGAATTCCTGGAGTAGAACACACTATCCCTTGCTCAGTGAATGAAATGGCCATGTTAAGTTTACTCATCATGTCTCTTCCTATTATGTTACCTGATGTCAGGTGGGAATATAACAGTGGCATGGTAAGGTCAGGCTCTGCAATGGAAATTGGCAGTCCAAATCTGTGGCCGCAGAGAAACCGTGAGCATTCATGGCAATGCCTGACATGGGGTATCTCCCATCCGTAATACAAGATCTAGTCGCCCCTGTATATATGAAAAAAGAGAATGTTTTGTCACCTATGGTTACCCCTGCACATGGTTCCTTATTTGGGTCGGTGTAACAGATAGGAGTGAGCACATCAAGTCAGTCTGTGGGCTGCCCTATTGTGGGTATAAAGTTATCTTTGTCACTGTGAAAGGATTCCCTCCCACTAAGGTTGCACCCCCTAGTCTCAGGGCGGGTGTCTGCATTGTGGTATCCATGTGTCTTGTGGCTACAGCGTTCTGCTGTGTCGGTACTTGTGATGCTGTTTACTGTGGTTGTGTGTACACCCCTGCCTGCAGTGTATACGCCATGGGCTGTTGTGACTGGGCAGATGTGTGTTGTGCTAGCACCATTTGCGTGCATATTTCTGCATTGCATGTGATCTTGGGCATAATAGTCGGGTTGTTCAGTATGGCATGTCAGCTGGTATTTCGCACCCCATTCTATTGCATTCCCTCCCTGCTCCTGCGCACTTGTGATATTTGGCCCAGCTTTCTGCATGTCCAACATTGTGGTGGAAGTCCCGTGGGTCTGGGCTATCCCCTGTTAGACCTGTCTCCTCCCTGCTGTGCTGGGTACCCTGCTCCTCTCCAACTCGGCACACCTCCTCTTCCTGCACCCAATAGTTAGTGTCCCCACTTCCTGCAAAACTTCCCCCTGCCATTTGCTGTTGATACTGGGTGTTCTGAGTAACCACTCCCTCTCCGCTTGTCAACATCACCCCTTCCATTGCATATTTTGACAATTTCTTCGGAACTAACTTCGCTTCTTCCTGTTTTCTTTCCTCGCGTTTCATTCTCGCATTCTCCTGCATTAGTCAACAATAATGCACGATAGTTAACTGAATTTCTGTCCCCGGCTTCGCCTCCACCCCCACTAATTTGTTCAATTGCTTCTGCACCTGCTCTAGTAATCCCTGACATACTATGTGGTAAAATAAACCCACAGGTTTGTCCCACGGTTCACGCATCTGGAGACGTCAATGTTCTTGTATCTCCTGAATATGTTGGAGTAAGTGTCCATCCTCACGCATTTTGCGTGCCATAATTGCTCTTATGTCAGATGTGTCTGGGTACTGTACTATCAGGGCCAGCTATACAGCACCCTGAAGTTTTTAAACGGTACTCCATTGTGTGCTGTTCTCTGAGCTGTCAATCGAGGATGTACTGCCCAATTCCAAACATCGTCAGCTACCTCCCCAAGAATGGCAGAGAGTAAGCTCTTCATGTCACCCACTGCTAGTGTCATCCCTGATGTCAATCTTTCTAATTCATAAATACATTTACCCGCTCCTGCTGTCAATTATGTCAACTTACATCTCAAATTATCCTTATCCATATGTTGCCACTGTATACATTGTGGTCATCCGCCACCCTTTTCTAAAAGCAGAAACTGCGTCAGCCCCACACTTTTGTCATAGTTCCCTATGTCTTTCATCACTGTAAATGCTCCCGTAATGCTAGCTTTCTTTCATACTTCAACTGCGCTATGCGATCTGCTTTTGGGGCACTTAATGCAGCCCTCGGGCTCTTGCTTCCCCTTTCTATATGCTCCTCTTTGTCCCACAGTGTCTCCCACTCTTGGTTTACCCCCTCAGAGGGGTGCCGCTGCCTCCTCCCTTCTTTGTCATCGCTCTCTCCTAGTTCCTCATCTGACTCCATTATCCATAAACTATCATCACTGTCTTCATTACGATTGTTCTCCAAATTCAGTAACCTCAACATATTTTTCCCCTGTTGTCTCCTCGCTGCTCTGTCCAGTGAGTCACTCCCCCCCTCGGTGGGGATCCCACTGCAATCCTGCTTGTTTTAGGGACAGCATCACTATGAAAGGCTAGACCCGACATGATATCCTCAACCTCCTTAAGGCGTCTCTCCCTTCTTCTCTCTCTCTCCCACCTTTTGTCCCTCTCTTCCTCCTCTCTGTGCCAACGCTCTTTGACAATTCTCTCAACTTCCATTTTCATGTTCTCCCTCCTCAAATGCACCTGCCTCTCTTGTTCTTACTCAGCCTTTCTCATTGCCTTCTCGTCTATTTCTTTCTGTCTTCTCTTGTTTTCCCTTTCCTCCCTGTCCTTCTCTTCTACTTTCTCTGATTCCTTCCTCAACTGTTCCTGTTCCCTCTTTGCTTCCCTTTCTCTTCATTTCTGCAGCTCTACCCATTATCTGTCCTCTTCCTCCTTCTCCTTTTCCCTTTGTTTCTTAGCATCCTCCTGTAGGTGTCTGGACTCTGTTACATTCCTTCCATCTAGTTTAATCAATGTTTGTCCTCCCACCCACTGATTTGGTAGAACTGTTGCCTCATCGTCCCCTTTATGTCCCTGAGTCATTTAGCCGCCACCCGTCAACTTTGCTTGCAGGGCGCTGCACTCTTTGCATCAATCAGAGCCACTGTTTTCTTTTTCGCCAGTTTAGTGCAACTAAGTGCGTCATTGCGGATGTACGGTATTATTTTGAATACGAACATTTTGAAGACGAAAATGTCAAATTCTAAATGTTCGTATTCAAAATAATAACCTCACAGCTAAATTGCCTTTGTATACCCCGCTCCCCCTAATCCCTTACTAACCTTTTTGCGGCACACTTCGCTGTGTGCTGCTGAGTCCCTGCAGCGCCAGTTCCCTTCACTTCGGTGGATGGGAACCGGCGCTGCAGGGTCCTTTTTTTGTTTTTTGTTTTACTTTGGTTTGGATTTGGGGACACCCCTTCCAGCCTCAATTCCATTATAGCGAACACAGGTGTGGGGGACACCCCCACAACCCCCGCTTCCCTTGTTCGCTATAAAGAAAACCGAATGGTTGAAATGTTTGGCATTTTCGGCTGAATGTGATTTTGGTACAGCCAGAATCCGATCATTTCATACATTCAGGTTTTTTTTAACTGTATTTTCGTGCAATACCCGTCAGCGCTGCTATACACGCGAGGTGCATACACAGGGTTAGTGTACCCTGTCGCTGCTTTTAACTCTTTCAGGGGGTAAAATCCCTGGCCTCCTGTTGATAGGTCAGCTGTTTGAGGAGGAGGAGCTGTGGCCACTTCACCCCCCGCATCATGCTAGCTGAGCATCCATTCCCCCTTGGTTGGGTCCTCTTCCTTGTCCTCAAACATCTTCCATAACTCCAATATTGCTAATCTGTTGCTTAATTTCTGTCCCTTATATGTAGCATGTAAATATGTGGTCATGTGTTGCAGCACATATTTCAAAAGACTAAACTCCCGCAGCAATGGTCTTGCCATTTTGCCCTCTGTATCCCAAGCCCATCCGGAACTATACTTGCACATTTTGTCCTGATATTGCAGAAGGAACTTGCACAAATGTTTAAGGGGTGTATCCCCCATGATGGCACGTCTATCTCTGACCAATACTTTCTTGACCTCAAATTGGGATTTTCTTTACACTTCAAGCAATGTCAATCGTAGTTTAGCAATTCTTGTCCACAATAAACCAACTTCTCCAAAATAAACAACCTCCACTGTTTTCCAGCAGCCTCTCCGGCTCCCCAACACTGACAAGGGAGTGTTCTGCACACTGGCCACGCTATAATCTCTGACCTTAAGACCAAGCCACAACTCTCCAGGTGCTCTTCGAGCCCAACCCAAATGATACAGCAATCTTCTAATTTTTTCAAAGCTTCATCACCACCTTGCTATAAAACAATGCCTTTTCCACTTTTCTTCTCCAACAACTCTGTACTCCACTATGGGCCAACCTTGCACCAATGCGCTATATCCTATGTCCTATTCACAACCTTCTTGTGACGTCACCATCCACTATGCATGTAAAACAATTTGAGTGCACTCGTAAGCCCCACAATACAGAAAAACACCACAGCACAAATACCCCACGGCCGACATCCTGATTTTCCTTCAGTGGGCAATCATCTCCCAAAATGCCCACTCAGGGACATGGTCCTTCTTCTACCCTGTAGCATAGGTTCACCTTTGAAACTGTTTTCTTTTCTTTTTTTCTTTAAAACTCAATAGGGTACCACCTTCCGCAACATAAACTAGCACCTATTAACAGGGATTCATCTCGATATCTATAAAGTAAACTAATCGCCAAAAAACAGAGATTAATCTCGTCATCCAAAACCAAGCTAATGCCTGGAAAAAGAGATTCTCTCAGAACTAACACAAAGACAAATAACAACACTATTCCCTCCCCTAATATTTGTCAGATTTTTGGACTCATACTCACACTTTGTGGATCCACTGAAGCCCTCGGACACCAGGCAGGAATTTCACCAAGGGGGTTCCTGACGACTGTCTCAGTTTCCACGTGTAGTCAAAGATCCGGTCCTCGCAGGTCGCGATGCTTCCCTTCGGGTACGCGATGGGAAAAAGCGGTATTCGCCCAGGAGTTGTAGAGACCATCCTCTGCTACCACCTGAAATAAGGTGCGGTCTGTTCATTTCCCAAAATACACGCAAGAAGAACTGGTCCAGGGGGTATCCCCTGCACTCAAAAATGGAAGTGTCCAAAAATATGACAAAACTCACTGTTTATTGAAAGCTTTCAAAACACGTATCAAGATATTGACATTGCATGCTTTCCAATACTTTCTCACTGGTTTCATGCCTGTCATGGACTTTTAATGTGAAGTGACGGCACAAAATAAATGATACATTGCAAAAACATTAGGTGGGATGGGATGGGATTGGTTAGTACGGTGGGCTACACCTAGAAGATATATGGGATTAGTACTTTCATTAGCTAAACAGTGTCTGTGCCTCTGACCATCTCCTAAATGTTGCTACTACAGGTATGTCAGGTTAGCGCATTACCACTGGGTCTTGCAACAAAGCGTGAGCTAGCATGGAAGGTTGGTAGGGATTGGTCAGAGAGGGTCTTCTCAGCCTTGGCTCTTTGGAAAGTTACCAGCCATTGAGCAACATTTCAAGGTGGTGGGAATAACCTCAAAGGTGCTGTCTGTACCCAATAGAGTTACCATGTCCTATCCTCTAGGCCTTGAGACAGAACATTAAGCTTTCAGCCTGGTATTACTTTTGTGTCATCTGTCTTCAGTTGGATGGGAACAACGGACTTTGTCTGGCTCAAATGAATAGGCTTTGTCTTCCAGGTTCAGATCACGTGTGCAGGGACCACAAGCTTAATTTTCCTGCTAATTGTCCTATCTCTTCTGCGAATGTGAAACTTTCTCTCCCTCAGTGTCCTTGCCCAAAACATGTACGCTGGCTGCAAGGGCAGCCTGGTCTGTGCCTCTCTGCAAAATCAACGTGTCAGGCCTCTCTCTGCATTCACAAGTCCCTTTCAGTGCCTTTCATTCATTTCAATGCAGCTTTGGCATCCATCTTGTTTTGCATGCCCACTCATGTTAGTTGCATTCAGCGTCAGCAAGCAATTCATATGTATTAATGTGTGACTTGCAGTTACTGCATAGCAAAGGTGTATCCGTCCTCTATCTAAGTGGGTCGTAACCATGTTCTTCAATTTCATCTAAGTGTCTGCGTAACTTCACACAGGGATGTATATGTGCTTCATGTCTTCTGCATCCATGTCATAGTCTCAATCTTGATGTAATCAGCTTTCTGACCAGTCACAGTCACTTACTTGCTCCATCGACTGCCAACGAATCTTTTCAACAACGTTATCAGGAGCAGGTCTAAATGGCTGTCTGAGTGAATAATGTTTCTCACATCTGCAGTACATTGGCGATGGGGATTAGTGGGCCAGAAACAACACCTTTCTTTTCTGTGACATTGAGACAAGCGCAGTACTGTTGCAATGAGGGCCACGTTCATGTCTCCCTCTTCACTCTTATCACCTCTGTAAACCTGGGCTCTGCTTAATTAGAGATGCTCCATCCCGGGCTGTATACACCAAGGAAGATGCAGCTCAGGATGAGTGAGGGCTTTGGGACCACCCCTGCTGCAATCAATGCTGGGTTGCACCTGGCATACGCTTAATCACATTCAGGGAGATGATGAATTGTACTTCAACGTTTTCTCCGGAGTGTTACTTAGGACAATGATTTTAACACACATGAACACTTTTAAGGGATCCACTTTTTTTGTGTGGAGACTAATTCTTATTCTAGTACCAATTAATGGGTGACCTCAAAGAGAAGTTTTCACAGAGGATTCCTCATAGTATATGGGGACTCCTGTCCTTAGGCATGGGGTGTTGGACTGCTCATTTTTTGGAGTCAGCAGTTTTGTTTTAAAAGAGCTTGGGGCCACATTTCAAAGAGGAAATATTTTTGATTTTATTGACCTTCATAGGAAGTGTGTGCTTCCCGAGTTATGGATCACTCAGTGATTTTCCGAAGAAATGAACAAAATGTTCGTAGAAAATTAAAAACAAGGAACTTCATCCATAGTACAATGTTGTATGGACTAGTTCACGGGGTATCCCTGGTTAGTTTCTGGGATATCCCTAGTTAAAAGGTGGTCGACCGGTTTCGATGAGTATTGTTTATCATCTTCTTCAGGACCATGATTCTTTAACTTGTCTCAAATGAGATCAAGATTTTAAGAGGAGCACTGGGGCTGGCATCCCATCTGCCTAGGAGAAAGAAAACCAAAGTTGGTTTTAAGTCTTGGGGTCATTATAATTCCTTTTCGTTTGTCTTAATCACAAATAGTTTCTAGTTATTTAGACAGTCAATAAAGATTTGAGAGAATTGGGAAATCTAAAACAGTTATAACAGCTATTTTGGCTGTATTCGACTATTTTAGTAAAAGTTACTGACAGTTACCTTTAGGGAGACTTTGGCAGATGCAGAGCGGTTGGCCGGATGGCTTAATATGCAATGTTTGCAATGCGTCTCATAAGTTCTGTAAGACAGTAAAGAAAGAGGCATTTTTGGGGCTGAGCCCATAAAAGAACCCGCTCAAAATGATTGATTGTGATCTATGTGTACCCAGGTGAACTGGTCTTGCATAAACTTGCATAGTGCTTGAAAGCCGGCAGCACAAACACTAATGTGCGCCCGGTTAGTCATCCCTTAATTGATTGGCAAAGCTCTAGTTTTATCAACATCCTGATCGTGGGCGCAGCTGCATGTATGGCATGCTGCAGCTCGCGATCGAAAGAAGAGCGGCTCTTGAGATGAGCCCTTTCGATACCCTGGTCGCGTACGCGGCACGCGATCGGGAGAAAATGCGGGTCTTGAGATGGGCCCTTTCAAAGCCCCGATCGCGTACATGGCCGCCAGGATGGCATGCCGTAGGACGCGGTCGAGCGCGTAAATGCTTTGCTCGCACCTGGCATATACAGCCCAGACATAATAATAAAAGGGAACCCCCCCCCAATGCTGACAGTGATTGCTGCGCTGCACCTGACATATGCACCCCAGTCAAAAAAAGGACTTTGGGCCCCCACTCATATTGTTGCTGCTGCTGCCCTGTCTAGCAACTCGCCATCTACAAGGAGCAGAATAAAGATCTACAGCACCAAGGACCTTGGGACAGCCCTGTCCAGGCTGTCTCCAAAGTAAAGGTTTTTATTTACATATAGTTAAGGTGCACTGTACAGAGATTCTTGTATATGCTTTAAAGGACCCGTTTATATTTTTTAAGAAATTTTATATTTTTTACTAGCTGTCCCCGGCCAAGCGTTGCTGTGGCTCAGTCTGGTTAAATGGAAAAGAAAGAAAAGAGAAAGCGCACATTTCTAATATGTTTAATTTCAAAATGCTTGCGGGTAGTTTGTAATGGTTCTGGCGGTTCTCCAAGTTGAGGCAGTTTAATTTTCCCGGTGGCACAACACATTCCTTTCGTTTCTCTATTAAATTTCAGAGCCTTGCAATAAGGACACACTTCAGTAATGGTGCCGATGAGAACATGCCGGCTCAAAATATAATCATGAGCTGGGTTGTACCGGAATGCAAGGCGATTGTAGTCGCGTGATTGCTGAGCATGGAGTCATGTTTGATGCTGATCTGCTGTTTCGCATTGACGTCTTTCAGCCACTCTCAGCCTGTCGCGTTTATTCTGTTGAGAACAAAGCAGATCTGAAGCTGCAGAACGCGATCGCCGTGCTAGAAACCGTGCATCCTGAAGTCCGGCTGCACGTCGCTCTGCTGCTTCCTCGGCATGTATATGAGCCATTCTAAATCGGAACCATTGAAATGGAATCGTAAAATATTTAGTATAGCGTGTGTTGCTTTTATGTCCAACAGATGGTGCTGTTTTTCAGAAAAAGCATGGTTTTACCTGTCACAGGTGTGACATCTATGTATAGTAGGCATGTAAAAACACGTGCCTATTCGAATGCAACGTTATGTCCAAATTTCAAAGCAATCGGTGAAGACCTTTCAGAGATTTGAGATTTTGAACAAACTGACATTTACATCTTTATTTATATAGAAGGATTCCTTAGTATTTTGAATTCTTTCTTTTTTAGCAATGCAGCTGCTTTAGGTATAGGAATAGTGTATATCGTGTGCCTTGTGATTTCCCCCTTTTTCTTGTAAAACTTTAAAAACCCTGCTGGTGTGCTAGGTTAGGAGATCAATAAGCAAAAAACCAACCAAAGAAACCATACACCAGCATTCCGTTGTTTGTATTTCCCTTTTGTGTGCCAAGTTATTCTAAATCAGTTCTTTCCCGTAGGGGGTTTGGGGGAATCTCATCCTAACCTTTGCTTTTCCATCCCACACCAAGGTCCCAGAGAGTTGCACCAAGGAGATCTTGGGGTCAGGTAAGCAGGGTTGGAGACGGGTAAGAGGTGGGTTAGTGTTAAAATTAATAAAGTGTCATTAAAAGTATATTGCTGTGCCTGCCACCACCTGTCTACCAGTTAGTGCGGCAAGACCCCCCTCGGCGCTACATATGCATTTTTGTGACAGTGACCTTTTTTTTTTCTTTTTTTTTTCAATAACATTACAAACTCAGTATCATTTTCGAAGTAGTTGCGTATTAGTAATAACTCCCCCTTTCCCTCCCTCCCAATAAGACCAAAACCATAAAGGTATGCAACAGTCTAAGTGCGTCAGGGTTTTAGCTTGGGCTGTCCGGGTCCCCACCGGAGGAGCTGTCCTCCTTTGTGCAGAACAGGGTCACCGTGAGGGCCACCCACTGTAATAGATCATCGGAGATGTCCATGTTTTGCTGTCGTTGTGCCAGCTCCCAAGCCCCTGTTTCGGCTGTAGACCATCTACGTAGGTCCCCCCACCAAGTTGCGATACTGGGGGCCCTGGGGCTTTTCCAGGCCATAGCAATTCGTCTTTTTGCCAGAATGTACATTAGGTCCTTAAGTCTATTTAGAGGCCTGTTCTTCTTACTTTTAGGGTATGAGCCCAAGATGCAAGCTTTGGGCGACTGCACGTCCAATGTAATGTCAGCTTCGGCTGCCTTTGCTTTGATTTGTGTCCAGAAGGCGTGTATTGCCGGGCATCCCCAGAACATGTGCGACATTCCAGCGGAGGGTTCGTGGCATTTGGGGCATGTCGCAGCTCCCGTAATGCTGAATCTGGAGATGATGTCTGGAGTGAGGTATGCCCTATGAATGATGTAGAATTGTATGAGCTGGAAACGGGCATTTCTGGATACCTTTCTGTGGTAGTGTGTTATAACCTCCCACTCTTCGAACAGCGTGCCAAGTTCTAGTTCCCACTTTGCCTTGCTCTTAAGTTCGTGTTATGAGGCACAGCTGAGCAGGGTCTCATAGAGCCTCGAGGTTTCATGTCCACCCTCTGCCGCGCTCAACAAGTTCTCTATGCCCTCATGCCCAGTGTTGAGGGCTTCTGTCTCTGGCCATCGTTTCGTGAGTCTGTTCACTACCGCTCCATGTAGGAGGAATTGACCCCGTGGTCTCCTGCAATTCGGTGAATGTGAGGATGCCCTGGTCGTCCACTAGATCTCCCAGGGTGGCGATGCCGAAGGGTTCCCATATGTTCCTGATCGCCTTCTGGCCCTCTGGTCTGGTTTTGTGACAGTGACCTTAATCATTATTTGCATGCACTACACACTCTAACACTGCCTCTGAGATCCATCCTCCTCGGTCCTAAAAACACTTTCCCAGCTCCTCCTAAATGCAAGGGTGGGGTGTTTAACTCTTTACTTAAAACACATTTCCATCAAGACAACAACAATTTCCAAGCTCTCTAATAAAATCTATTGGATCCCATTGGTCCTGTCACACTTCACTTCATGACCATTGGGTTTAATAGAGCCAGGTAGAGGGAACAGGGTCCTTTGGTTTGAAATGCGTTGTATCATGCTCTTTCTCATTTTCCCAGCAATGTCACAGGAAGACACTGGAGGTCACAGGAGCCTTCAAATTCGCAACCAGAACCTAGCCAGTCACGCTAATTCTTTTAGAACCATCCTCACTTTGATCATTGACCAGGTCCGAAATATTACAGTGCTATGGGAACATAAGTGCAAAATATCTCTAAAATGTCATTGACTGCATGTGAACACATTATTGTAGCCAGTGCTGGTCATGTCTCCTCAGAGCCACTCTTAGGATTGAGCCTGAATTGTATTACACAGAGGAAAAATTAAGCCAGTCGGAGTTATGCTCAAAGACCACAATAATTAGTAAACGAATAGCACTAAATACGTGTTTAACTTCAGTGTTGTTATCATGGCATATGAATTGAACTTTAATACACGTTGAACATTGACAACAAATTGGCTCATTGAATGTAATTGACTCATATTTCAAAACCCTTACGTGATTGAGGAGTATATAATGTACATTCCCAGAATGCATCAGCACCTTGTAAAAGCTGTGATGTGAAACCATTTGATGCTGGAGAGAAGAGATGTGAAATTTGAAGTATGGGTGATCATTATCATTTTTGGGAACACCATTCTGTTGTATAGGTGCCTAACAAATGCACAATAAATAAATAAACGTAGGTCTTGCTCTCCCCTTGACCCAGTCAGAGTGATATAGAAGTGCCCTCCAGTCATTGGCAAGGCTTTGCTTCTGATCCTTAGCTCCTCCTCCTATCTGGTTGAGTTTGTTTTGTCTTTGAAGTCTATCATAATTCCTCTGCTTAAAAGCCCTGTTTGGGCCCTCTAATTCCCTCTTTCACCCTATTTCTCTCAGCCCAGCCAAGATATTCAAGGCAATGGTCAGACATCAGCACCAACATTTTATTGAACAGACTGGCTCACTTGATCATCTCCAGGCTAGGTTTCGTGCTTCTGGCCATCCTCAATGACATTCAAATGAAGATGGGTGGCTGCGGCTTTGTGGGTCTGGTTATGTTTGATATTTCAGAAGCCTTCCATAGCATTGACTATGCCATTCTTCATGATCGTCTTTCTGTTGGCGGCATCTCTACCTTTTTCTTGATTTCCTCCTTTTTAGCCAATCACTAACCTCAACTCCAATGTCCTCTCACATGCAATGTCCCCTAGGGCTCTTCTCACTCCCCTCTTCTCTTTATTATCTATGTACAGCATCATGCTTCTCTTATCTCCACGCGTGGGTTTTCATTTTTTATGTATGCTGATGACACTCAGGTTCTTACCCATAAGGACAGAGAACATGAATCTGCAGCTATGGAATTTCAGCCTTGGATGTCCGCTGTCTTCTGACTGGATAAATACTGACTCACTCCATCTGAACTCAGATAAAATAGTCCTCGCAATTTCCGGTGGCCCCAACTCACTTTGGTGTCCTGGTTTCTGGCCTTCTACTTTGGGTTCCTGTCGTCCTCTGGTTTTCAGTGTTAAAATTCTCAGATTTGTGTTCCTCATATGAATCGGGTTTTCACTTCTTGTTATTTCTATCTCTGGCATCTTTTCCAAATCTTCCCATTCCTATTTCAGTCAATTCGTATTTGCACAGCTTCTGCACTTATTGCCTGGATTACTCTGACTCTTTATTTCAGGATTTTCCCTTCCCACTGCCTGAAATGCCTTCAGGTTATCCAGAACCTAGCGGCTCTCCTCGTCTTTGGTTTACGTTGCCCTTTTCATATAACATAACATATCTTTCCTTTCTTAGCAGCACTTAATTGACTTCCTGTTTGACAATGGGTCCTTCTTAAAACCCTTTGTATTGTTTATCGCTGTTTTTTTTACTGTGGTCCTAATTTTCTTTCTTGAAGACATAAATGTTGCACAGTGTCTCACAGGATCCATTTTGTCAATTTCAATAGTCTTTCTATTCCTAGGTTTCGTTTAGTTTGGAAAGATACTGTTCCTTTACTGTCCTTGCTCCTTCTCTTTGGAATTATCTTCCTCCCTCTTTTAAATCTGCTCTGACCCTGGCTATCTTCCACTGCAAATTAAAGACTTGAGGCCTTATTCACAAAGCATTTTGCAATGGAAAAATGCCATCAGTAGTTAGTGCACTGGTAGCAGCTGGTGTGTTTGATGTTGTTCTTTCCTTCCAAGGTTATCTCCAAGTGCATGTGCAGCGTGTACATTGAGTTAACATAACAACATACACTAGAATATACTAGACTGTGCACAGTGGAGGACATCCCCAAGGAGCAAAATTCATTACTTAGAAAAGGACCGCTGGCACTCGAAGGGTGGGATCAACCGTCCCTTCAAAATAGCCTGAAAATTGGAAGGAAACCTCTTTGGATTGAAGATTTTAAGATGAATGTTTGAGAGCGAGCTGAACATTTGAATTAGTTGTGCAGCAAATTATCAACAAAAAAGGAGCATATGATGAAACTAAAATAAAGATGATGGATTTTAGTAAAGCAAGAAACACGAAGAGATGGCAGGAGAACCCGATGAGAAGCTGCATAAAGTCGAGCTAGTGCTGAGATTAACCAAACAGCATATTCACGTGGGAGGAACGCGACTATGTCCATGTGCATTATTTGGGCCTCACTAGGGGTATCAGCACTTAAAGAAAACATGGCTCTTTATGAAGCATAGACACTTCCTGTGGTTGTGATGCCTCCTGTGTCTCCTCTCCACGATTGCTCACCCACTCAGCCTCCAGCAGCTTTGTTTTACTGTTGAGATGGAGGGACAGGGATAAGGCGTGGGAACATTTCCTCTCTCTGCACAGAGAAGAGGGAGAAAAAGACTGATAAGCTAATGCCGAACAATCCAGCCGCCCCTGCCGCATCGCCATAAAAGAGCCACAGAAGGGCCGGCCTTCCGCATCTTCCACACCAGCCCCTGATGCCACACAGAGCCAGGGGAAAAGGAGCCATAGATGGACTCTGCTCTGCCAGCCCAAAGGCATCCTCCCCAGCCAGTGTATCTATGCGTATGGATGGCACCGAGGCAGCTTTCAGCTTACACTTTGACTTACACACACGAGTGAGCTGCAGAGGAGATGAGGTTACTAGAGAAAAAGGAATTATGTTGTCCCCGACCCTCCCTGCCAAACCCCAACCTGCCACCAGAGCTGCTCATGTTGTCTTGCTACTCACCACTGACCTCCACAATGCAAGGGCAGAAGAGTCCTAATGATAAGAAAGTGAGGGCAGGACATGTCTTTAGGTCAGGATAGCAGGTAAAAGGCTGTACCATGTGTCCAGACCTGACCGCATGAGACAGTAAGACTCTTATATCCAGGTCAAGACTTACATGTCCAGGTACAGCATTTGTTTCCTCTGGAACGACCATGCCCAGGGTGCCAAAAAAGATTGCACAACGATCTCCGATTCTGGCATATGCCTGCACCACCTGGGCATTTGGGGCCTCATCGTGCATACAATTATACCTAGCGTAGGAGGCTTTACCTGCCTTAAAATGTCAATATTTAGGCACTACAATCTGACAGGTTATGGCAGCACCTGGGCCTGTGAGCATGCACCTGAGATATGATACTATGGGTACCAAATGAGACTTAACATGGCATTAAGATAGCAGCACTTGGCATATTTTAAATGCACCTGGGCAATAAGGCAGTTCTTAGGCAGTTAAATCTGAACTTGGCATTATGACAGCACCTTGGCTTGTGAGGCTCCATCTTACATATGATGTCTGCACCCGGCATGTGTGTTTTAGCTGGCTTAAGATGACAGTACTTGGGAATTTGAGGATGTTGCACTTGTCATATGATAGCAGCATCTGAGCAGGTAATGCTGTGCCATGTACATGACACGATACATATAAGTCTTTAACTGACAAAAGGTGACCCTCGTAAGGCATGTGAGGCTTCAATTGGCATATGTTGTCAGCACCTTTGCATGTGAGGTTGTCCCTGACACATATTAACTATACCTGCCTTAAAATGGCAGCACTTGGGAATTTGCGTCTGCACTTGGCATATAATGGCAGCTCATGGACCAGTGAGGATGTACTTTACATAAGACTGATATATCTGATGATTTACATGACATAAAAAGGCACCAGTTGAACCTTTAGTTGTGCATTTTGACTATGATGATGGCAGATTGGCTTGTGGGGCTGCATATTATGTGTGAGGACTATAATTTGGACCTGAGGCTACTGCTGGCCTAAAATGAAATGTAGTTATTTCTGCTGCGCTAAGGACCCAGAAAGGCATCTAAGAGCCAATAACGAAGCCCTTAATTATAAAGGTAAAAAAGAATGTGGAAAGAGGACAAGAGAGTATCATTTTGTGAATATAAGAGACTGCAATGTTCATTGTGTCCCCTATTTTGGCTCCATAACAACATAAGGACGTGTTTAATGCTGGGGGATTAGAAAGTTATTGCTTCCACTATATTAATGCAAGTCTGTTTTCTTCGATGTTATATTAGTTGAAAAAGTGTGATCTCTGTTTCTGCTGCCCAGGATTTGAAGAAGGCAGCATGTTCTACAGTTGAGACCATTGGAGGTACTTGTTGAGGCCAATTGTCTACTTTCAGTTCGGTTTGAAAACAAGCTTTTAGAGGAAGTGGTCAGAACATAAGCTATCTGCCAATTGCACACAAGTGCCCAAAGGTTGGAACGAGGAATTTGATTTCAATGTTAATATGTGGTTTCTCACGTGTTGCCTGATGTCACCCCATGAGAAGCACCTAGACAGGTCTGCAATATGAATGTTTCAGGCAACATTAACTACATTTCTACATGTGGTCTTGTCAAATGGTAAAGTTCACATATGAAATATATGCAAGCGGTACAGGAACATCTTATACAAATGTTGAATACAAATAACTCAACCTCCTTCTCGTGGTTACATCTCTGGTAGTAGCGGGCAAAATGCAAATAAGACAAGTTACCGCATGCTGCAGCCCATATACCTCCAATCCCAGGAACGCCTTTAAAATATGGAAAAATCACACTTGAAATGTGTAAACTCTACCTGGGCATAAACACCTCAGTAGAGTAAAGCGAGTTGGAAAAGGTTATTGGAACCTTGGCTGTGCGTTGTCACGGTGGAGTAATGGATGAGGCTGATCTTGAACATTCATGGGTAGGGAGCAACAGCCTTCCTTGTAGCTGTGCAGTGCAGGCAGACTTTATGACAAATGAAGTTGTACATACTGTTTACATCATCTCTGTTTGTGTCATTGTTCAAAAGACTCATCGCTCCAAGAGTAAAACTGAGTAATGTGTCAGATGTTCCAGCACAATATTACCTTTGTGAGTGTGGTTTAGACTGTGGGCCTTGTCAGCTTGCGTTTATGGTAATTTGACATGTTTGTTAACTCCTTAGAGTTGGTTGGATGGTACAATGCATAGGAACATGTTGGGATGTGTGGGTTGTAGATATATATTTCCTGCTGTCGTTTGGGCTAGTGTTTCACAGCAATTCCTACTTTGTATTCCAAATCTAATTCATGTAAAGGGTATTTATAAACATAACTGTTATTGTGGGGTATTTTCAGCCCAAGACAAAAGGAAATTGCATTTGGCTATGTTTGACCCAAAATGCAGAGCATTGCAAACCCACAGAGATGACTGCCAAACTGAAAAAGGCAGCATTTCATTTTCATTTGCCACATCAAAAATGTGTTTTTTAAAGAAATAGAAATACACTTACTAACGTGTGCTTTGTATTCAATTGTCAAAGTTAAAAAACCAGATGCCTACTTTTCATTAAAGATGACTGCTGCCTAAAGCGATCATTTCCAAACCCAGAAATTGTTATCATGGAAGTGAGTGCATTTTGCAGTCTATAATAATGAGCTTGTGGAGTCAAAACGTTCCTTGCTAGAGTATTGTGAACATATCATGATAAATAAATTGACAATGATGGCAAGACACAATTATATTAAAAATGAAAACAAGGCCTCATCTATAATGTAATTGTGACATTCAAACACCAGTTTTGGTTTCCTGAGAAATGGTTTCCGTTTCTATTCAGAACACTCATAGTGACCAAGAAGGAATTCTCTGGGGGATTGCTCTCGAAGATAAGCATTAAGATGACACCTTAGCACTGGGAGAAGTAAGGCTGATGGGTTAATTGCAAGCCAAAGTTGACAAAGGCATCAGATGCCCATATCTTATGTTCAGAAGGGAAATTAAACTTAAATGTGAAAATGAAGGACTCAGAAGCCTGTAATTATTTTGCCATAGATGTACATTAGGAATCACATGTTGCCCATTAACTTTGTAACTGTGATACTTATAGAAATATGATATGTATCATTGGAAAACGTATCATGAAGACGATCTGTTGATGTAATTCCCATTAAAATTCAACCCTGGGAACCCAGAGTTACAACCTGGAATGTGATTATGGCTCCCAGAAAATGTTAGAGCTGAGATTCGGGGAGGTATTAGCTTAGTGAATGGTGTAACTGTATGTACAATTTGGTGAGCCTAAATTATATCATTTTTTAGTACATTGCGAGAAAAAAAAAACTGTTTGTGCATGCAACCTTGTGGAGAAATGGGAGTCCCTTCATTGAGTCTGCCATGATTAGATCTAAATATATATACCATTTAATGCTTATTTGTAAAATAAAAGGTTTTGTCATGTAGGACATTTTGAGAACAAACCGGACATATGTAAAAATGTAAAGCCCAGTGGGTGGATTGATACTTCCCCTAATCTAAACCTCCTAGGTCCAGGAGTCTATCCATAGAGAGAGGCTTGGCTTTTGGAGAGGAAATTACCATAGGTATCCAATCAAAATAAAGGACCAATAAGCTGGTATATGATAATTTAGACACTTTTGGGGAGTGGAAAAAGAGTCATAAGGAGACACACAATGGAACTCAGCGACAGCTGCCTGGGAAATGAATGAGGAAAGTTGCCTGATAAAATCTGGGTGGAACTGCTAACCAGGAGAAGGGACAATCTTTGACCAAGGAGATGCTGGGCATCTTTGACCAAAGGAGGCAGAAGAAAGAAGGGAGACTATAGAATATCCATGACTGATGTTGGATTTTGATCAGATTCCTGTCCTGTACCTGGAAGATGACCTGGCTTCCCTGTCCTATGCACAAACCCAGCGATTATTATGTAAGGTAACAACCAAAACCTAGTCTTGTGCAGAGCTGTTTGAGTTAATACCTTCCCCTTAACAAGTGGGTGAGGGCAAATTGAGTAGACCCTTAGCATTGTATTGAACAATAATTTTATTAATTCCCATATAGCCAATTTACAAAGAGTAATTCTATTGAAGTTCGAAATCTACAATATTGCTTCCAGTGTTAATTTAAAAAATGATAGCCTATAAAGTAATTGTGTATTTCTATTATTTTGCCAACCCCAAAACTCCCTAAAAGAAGGGGTGCATAAAAACAAAATTCCCAACTACTTCCTGATTACCCTGAATCCTACATTAAGGCAAAGGGGACCCAAATGATTAACTGAATAACTGGGGTTGTGTGCTGTGTGAGAAACAAGAGGGTGTCTCAATCGCTAGTCCCTGGGGATGTCTTTCTCAGGTGGCCAGGGCACGGCCATCGCCTTTGGATCCAGACCCTGGGGGTGGACCAGTGCGGGAGGATCACCTGGGCGAGGAGTCTTCAGGGAGTAGGGATGAGATAACAGATGTGAGATGCAGTATTCCCCCCTTTATTCTTCATCTACCGCATCCTATTTTTCAGAATTTTCCAAAGTCCCAACTCCCCCCTTTTTACACAAACCCTGGGCAGAGGAAGAAGGGGACTGAGAGTAAGCAAACTAACTCTCTCACATCACACTGGACATGTCCTGTTAATCGGGTCAGGCAAAGGCAGGCACTTTACACAAAGTGCATAAACCTAATACCAATTAGCTCTCCTCACACAAATAAATGGCAACACCAAAAGACACACTCTGAGCAAGGCAGAACACGAATATGAGCAGAACTTCCAGAATGAAGTCACACCTACTGGAGCCGAGCAACAGACCAACGGGCGAGAGCAGCGGGCAGAAAACCCCAGTGCTTTCTACTGGAGGTCGTTGCCTCGGACAGGCCGCGAAAGACACATGGAGAAGGCCAGATCCCACAAGTGAAGACTGCATTGTGTTTCAAGGTTGCCAGCGACCCTTACGGATGAACGGCAGAGTTGGGGAGGCGAGGCCAAGCCTTTGGTACTAACTTTCACTCCTGAATTGGAAATAGCAAAAACAAGAAAGAGACGCACACAGCCGGTGAGTTGGCAAGTGACTTGAGAAACCGGTGTGTGTTAAAGCGAATTAAGTAGTAACATCATATCACAAGTGAAGGCTGCACACGTGTGAATGGGATGCAAAGAAAGGCAGACCTGTGAATGAACTTTGAAGTAAAGACAGCTGTGAGATCAGCAATGCTAAGTTCTGCCGAAAGCAACTAGCCCACTGAAAAGTCTCTGTGAAAGGTATATTGTTTGAAGGAATAAAGCGAATGAACAGCAAAAGTGAAGTAAGCAAGAGTAAACATGAAATTTGAGTCCAAGTGGTCTACAAAGAGAGCCATTTGAAAATATTCGACATCCGAAAGTGGTCCGAACCAGATTGAGGAAGACCCGAAGTATAATAAGCTTGGGGAAGGGAGCCCCCTGCAAGTTTGTGTTACATTTTGACATGAGAGGTCTGAGCCCGACAGAGGGGGACCTTTGTGAAGTTTGTGTTGAAGTATTATTTTTGGAAATCGAGAAAATAGACTTTAACATGAAAGGCCCTGGTTCTCTCGAGGCTGGACTACTGTAACAGAGCCCTGGTTCTCTCGAGGATGGACTTCTGTAACAGCCTCTATCTAAATCTTCCTGCCTCTACTCTCTGCCCTTTGCAACTTATCCAGAACAAGACTGCGAGACTTGTCCTCGGCCTCAAGACTAAGGACCGTATCTCTCCATGACTGAAATCACTACACTGGCTCCCAGTGGCTGCGAGGATTAAGTTCAAAACCCTCTGCATTGTCCACAAGGCCTTCTGGGGCCTTGGGCCAAAATACCTTGAACTCTCTCTCTTCCGAAATATCTTGCTTCTCGAGCTCTTCGCTCATCCATCTCCAACTACCTCAGGGTCAGCCGCTTCTCCAAGCAACGAGCTGGGGGTAGATCTCTCTCCGCAGCTGGGGCCTCCCTCTGCAACAGCCTTCCTGCCTCCCTGAAACTTGAGGAGAACCATCTCCGGTTCAGGAAGCACTTCAAAACCTTCCTCTTTGCCTCCGCTCGCTCTCCCTCTCTCCCCTGCTAAAAACACTGAACCTGGACTGAATCTGCTACCGGGCCACTCTCCGATCTCCGTCCTTGGCCCAGCCACTCTTCCCTCAACTGCCTACCTGCACTACGGGACTGTCTCTGTATCCTACAGCCCCTTCTCCCGGCACTTACCTTGCACTTGCCACCAGCTGGCCCTATTATTTATCTTGTATTCTACTAACCATGTCCTGCACTGTTCCTTGCACTTGCCACCAGCTGGCCCTATTATTTATCTTGTATTCTACTAACCATGTACAGCACTTTCCCCCTCTCCCTTCCCCTTGCACTTTTTCCCAGTCCCCTCTACCCTTGCACTTGCGCGATCTGAATGACACCTGGCCTAGTAGGATCGTTGTCTGTCTCCCCTTGTTCCCCCCCCTGCCTCGTCACGCCTTGAAACACTTGTGTATAGGCGCGTTACAAATGCCATATCATATCATCATAAGGCCAGGTGGGACTCAATCCATGGTTTGGAACTGTTAGTAGTGTTGGAAACCAAGCCACAGTGCGTCATCCTGCCTACAAAGACAGCCTTACTCCGTGATGTCTAGTCTAACCTGGGGAGGATAGCTGGTTCAACCGCATCTATTCTTTGAGCACCAACTTTCTTTGCATACATTCCTCCTTTTTACAATTTTTGGACAAGAGATAGGGCAGGCATTAGGTTTTATTAGTATAGGCCATTTTGATTTGAAGGACTCCACTAGGACTGTTTTGTTTATCGTTTGATGGTCAAAACTACTCCCATCTCAGTTAAAGGTTCGGAGTTTCTCCAGCCCCAACATTTTCAATAAAGCTTTTACAAATTGTATCCATTGTATCAGTGTCATACTTGTGATACCATGCCTCCCCTACAGCTGGGACGAAAATGTGTCTTCTCAAAGTTAAACAGAATAAAGTTCCTGATTTGAAAAGCACACTTTCTACAGAAAGTGTGAACGTGTTTCCCGAGGGAAGAGAAATTTTGCAGTGGTGATGAAAAGGGTTTCCAAAATAAAGGAAAAGTGTCTGTTCTGAGAAGTTTATTGCTCAATAAGATGGCCAGATTTGCTAAGGGCTCAGCGCCAGACAAAATTCGGTTTACGTGTGATGCAGTTAAAACATACTGTAATGCCTTGCTAAGCGCACATGGAGATAACCATATAGATTGCTGCATATGTGAAATTGTTTTTGCAAAGTAAAGTGTTGCAACTTATTGAAATTAAAATTCATATAAAGAGAAGCATTAATGCCAAGCTAAGAATCCGGTCAGGTTTCAAGGTGCTAAATGTGATTAAAAGTGAACTTCATGCAAAATCTATGGTGTAGTTAAATCATCTTGTTATGTCTTAAGGTGCTGCATCATTGTGGCATTCCAGGATTTTGTAAGTGGTAAAAGTATAGAAATGTTAATTTGACCTGTATTCAATTTTAATGGAGACTTAAAAACAAAAACGTGCATGTCTTCTTATTTGGATTTTATTTCTTAATGTTCATTCCCAAAAAGTGAGTCTTTGTGTTGAAGTTGTTTTGTGTCACAGAGAAAGTGGCGCATGTAATGATTTCTCCACCTAATAATTGGTCATATTGATTAATAAATACAGATTCTTTCGGTACACCGGCCTGGCTCTTGGCTTATCTGTGGCAAAGGGGGAAGGATCTGCGTGGCTCTATATTAGTCATAGACAGGGTACATTGGTGTGGTGCTTTTTGATTGTTGAGGGAAGGAAATCCCTGCACGGAAACTGCTCTTCTAAACACCCGCAAATACCTGCTCTCAAATCTTGACACTAACACTCCTGCGGTCCTCATTTTTCTTGATCTCTCCTCTGCCTTTGACACTGTAAACCACAACATCCTGATTGCACGTCTCTGTGACACCCTGGGAATCACAGGTCAGGCTCTGGTGTGGTTAGCCTCCTTCCTTTCTGACCGCCCATCCCAGATGGAACTTGGGTCCTTTCTCTCTGCTATCACTCTTTCAACATGTGGTGTTCCCCAGGGTTTGAACCTATCCCACTGGTTCTTCAATGACTAGATGGCTGTCATGGCATATGTGATTGCTTCAGCCACCTCCTCTACCTCACTCATATCTGACTGTCTGTCCGCAATTCAGTCATGGTGTGCTGCAAACGCCCTCTGCCTCAAAGCCAGTAAAACTTAGATTGTTTGCATTGGAACTCCTGCTCCCGCTTTCTCCCTCTCACTCTAGCCGGCCTCTCTTGGCCCTGCGCCCACACCCACCTGCGAGGCAAAAAACCACGACTCCACTCTCTCCTTCTCTACTCACATTTTGGACATTTCTAAAAATTCCAACTACCAGCTGCTCCTCCTCAGAGGTACTCTTCCTTTTCTCACCTTCCCACAGCGGCTCACTGTCTCGCGAGCCCCGGTTCTCTCAAGGCTGGACTACTGCAACAGCCTCTTTCTCAAGTTCCCTGCCTCTACTTTGCGCCCTCTGCAACTTATCCAGAACCGTGAGGCTTATCCTTGGCCTCAAGCCCAGGGACCACATCTCTCTGGTGCTGAAATCCATCCACTGGCTCCCCATGGTTGCAAGGATCAAGTTCAAGACCCTATGCATTGTCCACAAGGCTTTCTGGGGCCTGTGACCCACCTATCTGCAACAATGCCTACCTAAATACTGTCCTTCCCGCAGGGCCATCTTAATCATGTTTCGGGCTCTGGGCACGGACATCTTTGGGGCCCCCCCTCCACGAAACCAAAGGAATTAAGTGATCAAGAATATCTGGTCGCACCCTACGCCACTCGTCATGATCACAACCTATACATTGATATGCTGCCTCACAGCATGCACAAGTAATCATGTTTACTCCCTTTAGGTCCTCTTACCCACTTCATTCTTGCTCTAATCAGAATGATAAACAAGTAGCATTTGGAGGCCAACATTAACAGTCTACGAAGAGGTTACTTCTGTTCCAGTATAGATACGGCAGACCTTTTATCAATAGCATCCAGGAAGTAATTCAGCCTGAAGTATTAATGCAGGACCGTATGTAAAAGGTACATGTAACCCAGAATAGACAGAGACTCACATTAGCTGCCTCACACAATGTAAAAGTGCTCAAGCATGGATACAGGAGACCAATTGGAAGGAAGGAGAAAGCTACACATAGCATAGCATGGATAGTGGATGCAGATTAGAAGCCACCAGGAAGGTGTCTGTATTCAGACAGACTGAGATTAAAAGTGGGACGTGGCTTACAAATAGTGCTTCCATTAGAGATCAAAAGAAAAAGTGCCTCTGGTGTGCAATATATCAATGCTCTCTACAGTAGTGTAAGCAACAATATAGCCAGTAAAACCATTAGTGAGGCTTTTTGAAGATCATACCCTGAGAAGGATATCACTCTGAAGGGTTGAAAATTTTGAAAAGTTTAGGGACTGGCAATTTTCAAAGGTTAGGCAATATAAGATTAAATGAAATGCCCAGGATCACACATTGGTTAAGGGGTGAAACTGGGATTTGTGGCAACTCAGCAATTTCTGCATTTAAGCACTTTCTTTTCCAGTTCTTACCATGTACTAAAATTATCTCATTTTATAAAACTGGCTTGGAAAGTACACAAATCACATTACAAAACATGACAATTATTTTAAAACAAAATGTTATAGAAGGGTGTTATGCAAAATGGGAAGGATTCTAGCTTCGTTCTCTCCATCATCAATTGAAGTATATAAGTACCAGCATACCAATCGACGTGATTTAACAGATTTAATCTGGGTTTTCCTTTTGTATTTTAAAGCTTTAAATACTTCCAAAACATGGCTTGTGAAATGGTCATTTATAAGCGTGCAGAAAAATCTTTGACTTTTATAAATCAAAAAAAGCAAACCGTTTTTTGTGTCAAATGAGCAGACCTTAAAATATGCTTGCTGAGGCCTGTAACATCTGGTCCGCTCTCTTCTGTCTACCACCCCTTCCACTCAAAGGGGCAACATTAGAAGAAAGATAAAGTAATGGGCTAAACGATGCCACCAGCATGCGAGAAGGCAAACCTCACAGAAGACAGCATAGTGATGTAAGACATATTAGATCATTTGACCACGATCACTATATCGTCTGCTGGCAAATCCAGGATACAAGAATGACCGTATTGGTTCCACAGTCTCGAATTTGGATACTTATCCATCTCTTGGACTAACACCTTATGCTCATCATTGGAAGTGATTGCCTAGGTTTTAGAACACCCGCTCTGAACAAACCAATTTCTAGATCGTCATCGTATGATGACATGTTAGTTTGTATAGCAACACCTATGTGGGCAAGAAGTGCCAGGTATTGGTTGAACAGCAAGGGAGAGAGGTTAAGCCCCTGGGGACACCACAAGTAGAGATAGAGAGGAACGGCCTGCTTCTACTCTCCGGCCTCTGCAACTCATCTGGAACAGGACTGCAAGACTTGTCCCTGGTTTCAAGCCCAGGGATTGTATCTCTCCAAGACTGAAATCTCTGAACTGGCTCCCAGTGGCTGCGAGGATTGAGTTCAAACCCCTCTGCATTGACCAAAAGGCCTTCTGGGGCCTGGGGCCTCAATACCTCCAACTCTCTCTTCCTAAATATCTTCCTTCTCGAGCTTTTCGCTCATCCGCCTCCAACTCCATCAGGGTCAGTTGCTTCTACAAGCAACGAGTTGGTGGTAGATCACTTTCTTCAGCTGTGACCTGCCTCTGGAACAGCCTCCCTGCCTCCCTGAAACTTGAGGAGAACCAGCTTCAGTCCTGGAAGCACCTCAAGACCTTCCTCTTTGCTTCTGCTTTCTCTCCTCCTCTCCCCTGCTGAACTCCTGACTGAAACTGCACTGGTCACCTGGCTACCCTCTGATCTCAAGCCCAGGTCCCCTCCCCGCCAGATGCACACCTTCCGGGCATCCCCAGCACTTGTGGTCTGTTTCAATATCTCTACAATCCCCATCAGCTCTTGACACTTGATGTCTACACTTACCCCTGCACTTGCCACTAGCTGGCCAAACTTTTACCTACTGTTTTTATTTATTCGATTTATTTTTTACTGTTGATCCTATGTACTGCACTGCCCCCTTACCACACTTTCTCTTTCCCGCCTCCCCTGCAGTTGCACGATTTCAATGTCACCTGGCCTAGTAAGATCGCTGTCTCTGTCTTCCCTCTGTTCCCCCTCCCTTGCCTCATCGCACTTTGAAACACTTGTGTATAGGCCCATTATAAATGCCATATCATATAATATCATAGATAATCAGCAAGTGGATAGATTAATAGATGGACGGACGGACGGAGAGACAGACAATGGATTGATAGATATTCAAGTGGATAGATTCATAGAAAGATAGACAGACATGCATGGTCGGACTGCCACATAGGTCAATAGGCCCAAGGCCGAACCAAAAACACAAAATGCTCGTATGGGCCAGTTTATTTGGTCAATGTGGGTTCATTTTTGTGATCATTTGGGCCAGTTTGATGAGTTAACTAACTCTGTGGCTAGTAGTTTTGACCAGTGTTTCTGAATAAATATTTTTTTAATGCACAATTTTCATCACACTTCATCAAAAGCCTCCCCCTTGAGTACTACCCAAACAGTCTGTCACAAAAGGAATGAAGAGCCATTTGCAATGGTGTGCCACTCTTTCTTTGGTGTCCGAGACAGTTTCATGCCCCAGTCCGACCTTGCAGATAAGTGGAAAGATAGATAGAGGGGCAGATAGATACAAAGATAGATAGATAGATCTAGATTGATCACGCAAGTTGATAGATAGATAGCCAGATAGATAGATTCCCTTCCCCCCTCCACTGCACTTGCACGATCTCAATGTCACCTGGCCTAGTAAGATCATTGTCTCCGTCTTCCCTCTGTTCCCCCTCCCTTGCCTCGTCGCGCCCTGAAACACTTGTGTATAGGCACATTATAAATGCCATATCATATCATAGATAATCAGCAAGTGGATGGATGGACAGATATCCAAGTGGATAGATAGATAGATAGATAGATAGATAGATAGATAGATAGATAGATAGATAGATAGATAGACAGACAGACAGACAGACAGACAGACAGACAGACAGACAGACAGACAGACAGACAGACAGACAGACATCCAAGTGGGTGGATGGATAGATATCCAAGTGGATAGATTAATAGATAGAGAGACAGACAGACAGGGAGAGATATGGATAGACGGATAGACAGACAGACAGACAGACAGATAGATAGATAGATAGATAGATAGATAGATAGATAGATAGATAGATAGATAGATAGATAGATAGATAGATAGATAGATAGATAGATAGATAGATAGACATCCAAGTGGATGGATGGATAGATATCCAAGTGGATAGATTAATAGATAGATAGAGACAGACAGACAGGGAGATATGTGGATAGACATATAGACAGACAGAGAAATAGATAGATAGATAGATAGATAGATAGATAGATAGATAGATAGATAGATAGATAGATAGATAGATAGAGAGATAGAGATGAGCAAGTGGATGGGCCTTTGCGGCACGCTGATCATGCAGAGACGCGCCTGCAGGAAAGTGACAGATGGTCGATGGATTGCTCGCGGCAGTGCCCATGTGCAACAACTCAAAGCAGGCTCTTGTTCGGTTGGTTATCTTGTTAATTGGGTTACAAATACCAGAGATCTTACATCAGGCAAGATATAAACACTGTCTGGAGGGGCTTTTGAAGCTGGGAAATGTTGAAACTTTGGAGGCCGTGAAAGAGGCTTTTATTTTGTTGAGTCTGAACATGAGATGGCTTTTAAGTTATATAAACACACAGCCTAGATATCCCCCTATCTGATTAGGCACAAGAGCATCAATGGTTCACTCCATGATGCCCAGTGAAGTTAAGAAACCGAGATTCTTAAAATATAATGTAACGTTGTAACCAAAGGGACACATTTTACAATTAATCATAATAATGTATGCATGCACTTTCATTAAAACACTTCAACTTCTAGTGTTGCGGTAACACAATGAAGTTCAATTTACATGGCACTTTACATTGGAAACCATTTCCTCTGTTACCTTTGACATGACCTATAAAAGTGCATCACACTTCACAAACAACTGCCCTGGCAACATCCAGACTCGGATGTTAATGTTAATGTTAAAGGATATTTGTACCGACGCCAAATGAAGATTCATGGACATTTTCATTTAGAAAAACAATGATGAAAAATAGGTGTTTTTTGCATTGCGTTTTCCATAGGTCCCAAACCATAATTTAGATACGCCTTTGTTATGTCACGTGATATTTGTAAAATGCCTGACTGCCATTATAAAGTCATCACAATGCTGTGTGTTGCTAGGGTACCCGTTAGAGTGCAGTAGGTTCATTACAATCAGTATATTACACTGCAGGAAAATAACTCAGAGATGGTGCGTTCTGTAACATTACCTTTAACAGTTATGGTTTGGGTAGTAAGTAGTGTATGTTTGATTATGTCAATGAATTATTCATTTCTGGCAAGAGAAAGGAATTTCGGTCGGCTAAAGAGCGGATCGGGCAAAATGAGTAGAAGAACGACCATCGCTCACAAAGCAACTAATTGGAATTTTGGGTTCCTCAATGACATGAAAAGCTCTTTAGTCAGTAAGGTTATCCGCTGGGTGCGTCACGCTAAGGGGTGCAGGTCATTGGTCAATAATCCGAGAAGATATCCTATGCTGTGAGAGAGGCAGAACGCCCTCAGGGGCCTCTGATTCCATACAGATCTTTTTCACGTTTGCAGCTCTGGCTGAGGGCTTACCGTCCATTGAGTATCGCCCATATCCCTCTGTTTGTACCAAAATGACCACCCGCCCCTGCGCTGCCGGAGGTGCTGTGGCATCAGGCAGTATTGTCCAAAAGACCTGCGAGTCAGTTGGGTGTGCCAGGGAGGGGGAGGGTGGCCTGGGGGGTGTTGACTGAACCACCCAGGCGCGCTTTCCCCACTCTGAATTCTCTATCCGTGACATTACTATATTACCCATTTCAAACATAATGACAGTGTGTAGAGCATGGTCATGGAATGTTGCAGGGCTACAGGGTCTGTTTGGCGGACCCGGACTGGGTAAGGTTTATCCAGGATTATGATCTTGTGTTCATGCAGGAAACGTGGGCTTTTGAAGAGGTTGCCCTACCAGACTTTTATATATTTTTTTCAGGTCAATTGATTCGCTGCGGAATTGACCGTCCAACGTGGATCGGAGCTGACACTGCAGGGTTGCTTTTTCTTTTTGAGTCCCACACTTCCAATGTCCTGGAAGTGGGAGACACCCCCTGCAACCCTTGAAGCCCAAAATACTGAACACAGGGAGCGGGGGACACCCCTGCAACCCCAGCTCCTCATGTTCGGTATAATGGGTTTCGATATTTTTGTAGTGGCCAAATTCAGCCAAATTGTCCATACGGACAATTCTTTCAGGTCAACTTGGGTGCTTGCTTTTTTTTTACCCCTGATAAGAAGGGCCCAAGAGGCAGACCCAAAGGGGGCCTGGTGACCTTGGTGAGCCCTTCATTAAACCAAATGGAAAGCATATTTTGATGTTCAATATATATACAATAGACCCTGTGGCCCTGCTCCTTTAGAAAGCAGTACAAAAAATGTATATTTTAATCCAAGAGTATGAAAAAAGGAACAACACCCTGCCTTTGATTCTGGCAATGGGGGACATTAATGTGCAGTTTAAGATGGTTAGCACATTGTCTGGCCTTTTAGACATTCAGGCTGTGGGCTTTGGGATTCCCCCTTTAATGACAGTCAATCCCGTGAAGTTTCACCACTGTGCGATCAAGGTGGCTAGACTATTCTATGACAACGGACTATGTGCCTGCAATGGTAGAGTACCCCCAGACAAGCCCGCCGAAGTAACTTATGTCGGGCATCAGGGGAGTTCTAGGATTGATTATATTTTGATGAGCTTGAGTGATTACATTTTGATGAGCTTGAGTGACTGGGACTGTGTGGTCAGCACAGAGGTTCTCAATAGGAGTGAAAGTGACCACAACCCAGTCAGTTGTGCTTTGCGAGGCCAATAGGGGAGAATTAGCAGTAACAATGTCTGGAAGGGAGCCAAACAGGCCACGCGAGAAAAACTGGGAAATGGTCCACTCTGGACATACCTATTGTGAATCCAACCCTGCACGCATCCATTGAGCCATATATTGTGCGCATTTGCTCAGTGGATGGAGATTTTGTATGCCCAGTTGCTACTTAGAATGATATGGTGAAGGTACTTGAATCTTATTTCTTGAAACCAGTGTGGAAATTTAGGAACGGTACGCTTGGGAATTGGGGTTGGTATGATGCGGAATGCCAGCTAGCTAAACAAGCCCTCCTGGGCTTGTCTTAACTAACTGTGCCAGTCAGACAGAACACATCTTAGATGGCTTAGGGCCAAATGTAAAGCACTGATGATAGCTAAGAAAAGGGTCTATGTTCTGAATAAATGGAAGGCATTACATTCCTGCTGCGCGAGAGGTGACTTTATTACCTGGAAGATGATAGGTGGCAGCGACCTGGATACTAAAGAACAGGTGCATAGCCAAATATCCCCAGACATCTGGTTTTGCTACTTTAGTGGGTTATACAGGTCTGCACATTGTGGAGAATCTGTGTTGCAGGGGGCTGAAAGTAATCCCTACCCAACTGAAGCATTTCCAAACATAACCATTGAGGAGGTCGAGCTGGCTATTGGTGGTCTGGCCGTGGGGAAAGCCCCCGGACCTGATAAAACCCCCATTGACCTGTTGCAGGACGAGCTTCGCATTTGGGCTCCCCTGTTGTCAAGGGTGTTTAATTCAGTACTTAGGTCTGCAAATGTCCCCGAATCCTGGAGGGAGGCTGTCATCCTACCCATTTTTAAGGTGGACGATAAGAAGCTCCCAGGGAACTTTGGGCCCATCTCCCTGCTGGACTCTGTGGGCAAGGTTTATGCCATGGTACTGTTGGTGCAGTGCCAAAAGTGGGTAAAGGTGAGCATGAGGATTAACAATCTCCAGGCTGTGTTTCAGTGTCGGCTCAGTACGATCAACCAATGTTTTAGGCTTGGCCTAATACTAGCAGAACATGTGTCTATACTCACTGTTAAGCTATATGCTGTTGTTGTATGCCTGTGCACATCTTTTGACCTTGTCTCGAGGAATTTGCTATGGGAATTCTTGGCAAGTAAGGGTGTACCAGGATTCCGTTTGGCTTGAATGTGGTCCCTATAGACTAATAAAAGGGCATCAATGAGATGGGGCCTGGGTGGCGAACAGACAGAGCTCTTAGAAGTCAAGTGGGGTGTCCACTAGGGTTCGGCGTTTGCCCCCATTGTATTTTGTTTGTATATGAATGGAATTACAGAAGACCTGATGGGGCGCTGCCTTGTTCCGCATAAATTGGAGGACGACAGGTTCCCCGCAATGTTCTACAGGGACGATGCTGTGTTTTTATTGACCACCACAATGGGTGGTAAACATGGCCTGGAGGTTTTCATGGGGAATTGTAGGGAGCTTCATATGCATCTAAACATTGGCAAGACAAAGGTCATGGTTTTTGGCCAGAGACCTGGCAAGGCATCCAAACTGCAGATCTCTATTGAAGGCTCTGTGCTTGAGCATGTGAGTTCATTTGATTATCTTGGGGTTAGACTGTCTGAAGATCTATCTTGGTCAGCCCAGCATCACAAGGCAATAGAGACCCTGGAGAAATGTGGTGGGGGAATCCACAATTTCTTCTCTAAACACGGCAGGGGCGGTTTCGCCAGTATTAACACTATATCGATCTCAGGCTTTAGTGGCAACGTTGTATGGGGCTGAGCTGCAGGGACATGGCAGGGTGACTGTGCTGTGTGTAACAGAAAATGGTTTCCTAAGAGCTGTCTTAATGCAATCTAGGGGGGCTCCAATTGCCAGTCTTCACTAGGAGTGCAACCTCTCCCCAATTTCTGGGGTTCTGGGGACTACACCTCTGTTATATTGGGTGAGGATTTGGAGTGCCCCTGAGCTTGGTAGGTAAAAGAAGGGAAGTTTTGGGTAATCTATTGAGCATACCTGGCTCTGGCTCCCTGCCTTTGCTTAAATATGTACATATTGGACTTGCTGGTGTGGGCTTGGAGACCTTTTGGTCAAACCCTGCGGTGTTGATGCCAGGCTCCAAGTTAGTGGTTAAGCAAGCATGAAAGGAGTCTATTTTTGCTGGTGTGAGACGAGCATGCCAGGCTTTGTGAACTGGGGCCAGATAATATAATTTAAACCCTACCCAACGGTTCGGGGAGTATTTGGATTGTGTGGCCCCTGGTTATGCTCGGCGTTAATTTTACAGCTACGCACTAATGCCCTCCAACTAGCTACTTACAAAGCTAAGTGGACACCACACAATGACACACAATGTAAGGTCTGTGGAGTGTATCTGGAAACAGTTACCCATTTGTTGCTATTCTGCCCAGGTTATTTGGATCTGAGGAAGCGGTATCTGTTCCCACTTTTTAGACTCAGTAATATTAGACGGACCACTCTTGCAGTGAATTACTTTAATTGCACTGACAATTTGAATGCAGTGTTTTATTTACCCAAATTTGCTTTAGAGCTTGACAAAGAAGACAGCATATTTTAATTTTGTTGTGAAATTTGTGTATTTCATGTCAGATAGTGCCTTTGCTGCTGTTTTGATAGGTAATATTTAGTGATATTCTTTTTAAGTTTTTTTTAGTCGGTTTTATTTTTGTACTGTTTTTATGGTTTATGCCTAATAAAGTTTTGTACCCAAACACATGAAAAACTGTGGACTGCATTTCTGGCAAATACCATGATAATCTGTGCATTAAACTGCAGGACAATAATACATTTGGCAGAGATAACTAGTACTGTACCATTATCCTTTAGTGCACTAATGGTTTGGACTGTGGAGTACTGTGTGTTTGATTATGTCAATGAATTAGTGATTGCTTGCATTAGTACTACATTTGAGTCATGGGACACTGAGAGCTGTTATGGGGACACTGCACTTTAAGGTATTCGGGGCAAAGTAAATTGAGCGGCAAATATCTATTGCAAAGCAACTGATTGCAGTTGTGGGCTTTAATATATCAGTGAATTACTGATTGCTTGCATGAGAACCAAGTTTGTGTCGTGGGACTCTGCCAGCTTTAATGGAGACAATGCACTAAAAGGTGGAGCAAGCAAAGTGAGTTGAGAAGTGACAATCTACCCAGATGAAACTGACTGCAGTTGTGGGCTATGCAATTAACAGTGTGGAAGAGAAGTGTAGTTGTATCTAATGAGGGTTTACAATAATGAAGACTGAAATGTGATTGTAAGTGAGTTACAAAGAAAGATTTGAAAAATATGTTAATTCAAGAGAACGAGGCATTATATTCAGTGCACCATCCTGGTATAGTTAGACCAACTCCATTTGAATTATATTTGATCTGTTTTAAAGGAGAATCGAACCTTCGAACACAAAAGCAATATTTTACATGCATGCTACCTTTTTGCAGCCTCAGCACGTTTTTTTTAACCTCTATTGCCTTTCCAGGAGGACGTTTGTGCATTAACCAAACCCACTTCAAATGTCTCTTGATAAGATAGTGTGCACCTTAATGGAAGGATGAATGCACATTTGCGTTGATATCTCTAGACAGCAGCAGAATTGCACTTGGGGGACTAAGGATAGCCCGTCTCTTCATAGAGACCTGTTGTACTAATTGGAAGGAGTAAACCCCCCCTAGTAAAATCATAAAACCTTCCTTTATGTACATTAGAGCCAATGGGCCTCATTAGAAGGTTGGAGGTAACCATGCCGCTTTTAGCGGCATGGTCGCCTCCATACCGCAATCCGGGCCCGGGTTCCTCGAATGAGGAATTACCGGGCCATCACAACCTTAGCGGACCCGGTAATTCCCTGTCTGAGGAACCCGGACCCGGTCCATCCCCATTCCCATTCGAGCCCCCATAGGGCTCAATGGGAATTGGGATGCAGCTAACAACAGGCCCGTTAATGACGGGCCCGTTGTAAGCTCCCTGGTCCCCTCACGGGACCCGGTAAGGACGCGTGGTTTTTCCAGGTGCCCATTGCGGGTCCCTCCAGGAGACCTGGTAATAGGCCGGAATGGGTTTACCGGCACCGGCACCTTTACCAGTGCCGGTAAACCCACTCCGCCAACCTTATAGTGAGGGCCAATGTGTTAGAAAGCCTAGAAATGTGATTGTACATTGCGCAAGGCTAACACAGAGTTAGGATCGCATGCTGTCCATCTATGTGTTTGCGCTGCAGTGCTGTTTTTGAAAACGTACCAAGCAAACTTTACTCACGATTTGTGTCCAGAGTTTGATTTTTTTCACAGAATTTGGCGCCTTTCACCTCAGATCTACTGACTGAGAGTGCTCCCCAGAAGACCCCCAGATAAGCCCTTTCAGTGATGCGCAGGCCCACCTAAGACGGGGCTTGTCTTCATTGATTTTTTATAACACTCTTAATACTGAAGAGGTTTTAAGCTGAACCTGGGAATCGAACCTGTGTTGCTCTGCATCTCGTGCTTGCAAGACCAGCGCATTGCCACTGAGCTGTACTACAATGATGGGAACAAGCATGGGTCAGAGAGCCTATTTGCCAACTGGAGAAGGAACTGCTTTTATTCAGAGGATGTTCCAGTTAATATGTTTGAGGTCATTGTGCTTTTATTATTTTGTGTTCATTGGGTTTGTCTCTGGGAACTGTTACACTGGATCTTTTAAATAAAGATGCTTAAAGAAACTTTGGTCAGTGATCAGCCGGCTGTCAGTCGTAAAAGCAGTTTCACCCATGCACGACGTTCTAAAGCTAAGTCGTCATTGTAGGGAGTCCGTATTGTTAACTGAATGATTTGTGAATTCATAAAAAAAAAATCAGATTAGTTCTCAATTCAAAACCGTTGGACAGCCCTTTGCTTACCTTGTGAGTCCCAAAGTCACATTATACATGGGGCTCAGATTGTTATACAGGGCCGTCAGTAGGGAATACTAAATGGGTGGTGAAAAATGACAGTGAACAATAGTTGGTTGTTTGTCACCCGTTCCCAACACGACTCATTTGTGCAGCCACAGACTGCTACTTCGGCAAGTGTAGCTATTGTGAATACTTTTGTTTCTGCTCTTCCTATCTTAGTAACAAAACCTGACTATGCTCATATTTCTTCCTTCATCTTTGTGTAGCCCTCATCCTTTCCATACCACGTGTCTGGATCACTGCTGATATTGGCATACTGGGGAACAAACCATGTTTCAAAGCTACTCAATCGGGCATGGCTAATGGTTATGGAAATTCTGATGCCAATGAGAGATGAATTGCATCGCTACACTGTTGTGTGGAGCCTGGTTACTGGGCGGACAAGCCATGAGCCATGTTGGGTCTAGGAGTGTCTCAGTGCTACAGCGTGAGGCATTGTGAAAAGAGCAGCACATACTTTCTTAGAAATTTAATTTTGTCTAGCCTTGAGAAAATGGGATCAGATCAGTGATAACAAGTGCCACTCCCCGCTATTTGACATGTAGTGATGTCACAATTTTCTCAGGACAGTAGATTTCATCTTGATAGAATTGTTTACTTAAGTGGATCTCTGGAGACCTTAGGAGGGAAGGTTCACCAAAAGCAGTGGGATTCCATCTTTGATTGACATGCAGAGGCCACTTAAAGGTGTTCAGAATCCAAGACCAGAGCTCTGAAGGGTGGGCAGGGGTAGCTCAAAGAGAAGTTAAAAGAATTTAAAGCAGAGTGAGCGAATTTGCCCTCCTCAAGAACAGAAATGATTATAATAGAGTCCAGTCCAACACTCCAATGGTACCCCCGACAAAAGAAACTCTAGAAGATATGTTAAAGCCATGCAATCCTGCTATATTGAACCTTGCAGCAGCTCAGGCATCAGGTCACTCGCAAGCAGCAAGGGCAATAGAGCAGACCCTTCAGCATACCGCCCTATTGCCCTCCTTGGTTGTCCGGGTAAAATTTTCCACCGCCTAGTACTGAAACAATTGAATATATGATTGGATGTGTGCAAATTGCGTGATCCATTTCAAACCAGATTTTTGCCAGGTTTAGGCACATCTGTCAATGTCATCACTCTGAACTCAATCATCTACCAAGCTCGCCAGTGAAAACAGGCATTATATATGGCGTTTATAGATTTTCGTATGGCCTTTGATGCCATACCTCGTGAAATATTATTAAAAAAACTCATGGACAGAGGTTGCCCCTGGCACGTCTTGAAGTGGATCATTCAATTACACAGTGGTACATCCATACAAATTAGATTGAACCACGAAGGCTTACTATCCGAGCCAATAATTACTGCACGTGGTTTAAAGCAAGGCTGTCTATTGGCATCAGCGATATTTAATTTCTTCATCTCGGACATGAGAGGACTTTGAAACTGCCATTTCAGATTCGCCAAAAATCAATAACACCCACGTCAAACATCTACTATATGCAGATGACATGGTGCTTCTCTCAAAGACTGCAAATGGTCTTTGCATCTTATTGCAAATTTTAGATAAATATACAGCAGCAAATTGTCTAACTGTTAATATATCTAAAACTAAAGTCATACAATTCGGAACATCTAGACAACGTTGCACCAAACAACAATGGCCCCTTCAACTAACAACTGTAAGCATAGTGCCATCTTACATCTATTTAGGCACCCTTGTCACGCACAACTGCAGCTCAAATCCTGATGAATTGAGAATTAAGCAAAAAGTACTAACAGCGGTGTCCCAGGCACGTTTAATTAAAATTAAATACTGCAATTTTTCAATAAGTCCCATTATAACTTATTATAAGCAAAAATTAGTTCCAGTCATAATGTATGGTACGGAAGCTGCCCTAAAAATCATAGAATCATTGGTCGTTACTTGAGGGTTGCTTTTGGAAACGAGTGCTAGGTCTCCCGTTATCTAAGCCAATATGTATCGTAAGGCATGAATTGGGTTTGTTGTCCCTATATGCCATGCACAAGTGGAAAATGTGTACTTTCTACAGAAAATGCCTGATGGCTGAGAACAAAAATGGCCTCATTAACATCGTTGCAAGGTATCTTTTAACCTCAAAAGATACATTTCCTCTTACTTGGCGAACGCAGGCACAGGAAATCATTACCAATGCAGGCATTTCTACATCTCTTTTGATAGCTGATAACAGGGTTGAATCCCATGCGTTGCAGTTCCAATTCTTCTGTTGATTTTCTCCTCCTAGTACTTTCCTATCTCAAACATTCTTCAGAGAGTCTGCAACCTTTTCAGGTGCTGCTAATTAGTTTCTGATTTCAGTCTCAAAGGATTTGCATTAAGAATTTTTGACTGGGAACTAGGGTGCACGCCTGACCTACTTTTTTCATTTTATCTAAATGAGTTCCCAGCTCTAGAGGCAGCAGCACCGGGGTTACCATGCCCCACTTTGGAGGACAACAATGCTCGTACTCTCCCCTCCCCCAATTTTGGGTAAGAACTGTATTTTGGAGGGGTGTTGGTTCCTGGCCACCTGAAATGACTGAACTTTGTTATCACTACATGTACCAGAATTCTTTAAGACTAAATTCAAAAACTAATTAGCAGCACCTGAAAAGGTTACAGCCTCCCTGAAGAATGTTTGAGACAGGAAAGTACTAGGATGAGGAAATCAACAGAAGAATTGGAACTGCAACACATGGGATTCAAACTTGTTATTACTGCATCATGGGATTCAACCCTGTTACTACTGCATGTTGTTGGGATTTAACCCAGTTATTATTTGCATTAAGAATTTTTGACTGGGAACTAGGGTGCGCGTCTGACCTACTTTTTTCGTTAATATATTAGACACCAATGTTGAATATTGAATGATCCAAGTGCAGTTTCCCTGTCTACTGCTTGAGTGTATGAAACTCACATCGGCAGTTGTGTGACCACTTATATTTGGTATGTTCTTGAATAACTATTGCATGTTTGATGTTTTCTTTGCCCGGCTTTGCACAAGCTTGACATAATAATCTATTTTGCAAAAAAGGAACGGCACTGATCCTTGTCTTATGGTTTTGGTAGTCTCATTTTGTTCTTATAATGTTTGTTTAAATCTCCTCTCCATCTTGCATTGTGTGCTCTTATGCCTTTCCTAGTCAGAAAGATATTTTCCTAAAAGAAATAAACACTGCCCATGCACCCAAATAGTTGCTACATAAATGAAGGAATACAGCAGGCGCTCATACCAAACCAAATGGAATACGGTGATAATGAAAATCTCCCAATCGGGTGACAGAGGAAGTGAGTTGTCTGGAGTCTCAAGTTGTCTCAATTTGGTGACAAGATGAGAACATATCAAGTGTCAAAAACGTTGTTACTGGTCCCATAGTGGCTTGCTTCTCATTTATGTTCGGTATGGGATGTCTGTTTACCCTTGTACATGTGTTTAACCCCCTGAGATCTACAAACATCCTGATAGCATTATTAGGCTTTCATGCTACAACCAGAGGGGAGAGCCAATCTGACTATTCATGGGGTTCTATTACTGCACTTTTCCAAAGCTACCACAGTTGCATGGTGAAGTCATTTCTGACCCTGTCACTGTTTGTTTTGAGCTTTGTCTATATCCACATGTGCATCTGTCTCAAAGCAAAAACCACACTCATCTAGTTAGAGCCAAAATATTTACCAGCGTTGAAGAAACAAAACTGAATACAAATAATACGCTTTTCAAATAATACGATTTTCCATCCCATGATGAGTGTGTGTTCAGTGGGAAAAACGACTGATTTGATCTCACCACGTAACAGACTTTATGCCACTGTCAAAGAACGAATAAATGTGGGAACTATTTCATAGGTTCTCCAAAATGTGTCTAAAAGTAGGAGAGCTTACAGAGCTCTCACATTGGGGGTCATTATATGTTTGCCGGTATCCCGCCAGTAATTCTGGTGGAATACCAGCAAACTGACCTACCGTTTCTGCTGCCTGATATCCCAGCATTACCAGTATATTCCAGGTGGCAGAAAGGGCAGTGAATCCCCATTCCATGGAGTCCCATTGGACTCCATGGAGGGGAATGGCAGTATTGCCAGCACCGGTAATACTGGTGCCAGTAATACCAGCAGGCTTTTGCAGGTGGCTGCCTGATTTATCTCCAGCTTTTGGATGGAGGTAAACCAGGTAACCCCCACTGGGAAACCTGTAATTTGGCGATGTGGTAAAAGTGGCAGTAATGGCATTACCAACACTTTTATCAGCACTTTTACTACACCGCCAAACTTTTAATGACATCCATTGTCTTTTGTCAGGTGACGGTTGTTTAGCAAGTCATGTTCCTTGAGCTCACATCACTTTGCATGTTGTGTCTGGAATATGGCATTAATAAAGGAAAATAGCACTACAAGCTCATTATAGCATACAAAATAGCATGAGCTAAAATTCAGGATATGGAAAATATCACTTGTGGGTATTGCACATTTTCTGACAGAAGGTGAAAATGATCAAGAGTGACTCCAGGTCAGAAAAGCGGGCACTGGTCTGTTAAATATTAATATGTTTATTGAAATAAAGCAATTCCACCTCTGTATGCACATTCCACATAGACTACTACAGACTACGGCTGTCTGGCAGAAGAGAAGCATGTACTACTGTCAACCAAGTGTGTTTGTCCTATGGGAGCCCTTCCAGAAGGGAATCCATGAACATCCTTGCACCAGGCCAGCCTCAAAACCAGGGCCTGCACCCATACTCCCAAGGGCACCCAAAGCACTCTCCCAAAAGAAAGCCTACATCAGCAATGCATCCCTGGGTGGACCCGCACAGTACACCTTGCCACCTAAATCCGTGCCTGCCCCTCTGGCACTCACCAATTGGGAAGACGCAGCCAGTCCGTGCAGGTACCAACCCAGGCCACATTAGAGGTCTTTAAAGAGGGAGAGCACAAGTATCCCAAGGCCGCATTAAAATAGCAACGAAGCCCCAGGGAGCAGAATGAAAGAGGAGCACAGCAAGAGCCAGAGCAGAATCAGGGTGCAAGTGAGGCAAGAAATAATAATAATAATTATTAGGTTTTCTATACTGCACCAGCTCACTGCCCTAGAAGTCTCAAAGCGTGTAGACCTTGTCTGAGTTAAGGTGTATAATGTCCCACCCAGGAATGGCAGGACCTTACTCTACTTAGGATGCATTGACTGAAAAATTGTGTGATTTAAGAAGACGGATGCAATAAAGTACGATCTGGTGTGGAGCATAAGAAGGTGTGTAAGCAGGTAAAGGTGACAATTGCTTCACTGTAAATGTATGTGTAAAGTCTGGGTACAAGGTGCTTTCCTCAGTAATTTGTGGGAATGGGTGGCCAGGGTCATCCCAATTGATGGCCCGTGTCTGTGACAAGAGCCACATGCTCGCCCAGGAAACCCCATCCAAAAGCATTCTGTATGGGTATTTGACTTCCCCCTATAGATACGGAAGACATCTCCGACGGGGCCTTCACCAAGACCTGTGCCTTTCCACCCAGCTGCACACTCCAATGTCATGGGAGTCCCCCAGATCCTAGGTCCAGCAGCCCCACTCTCTCATCCCACTGTGGCAAGGGCCCCAGTCCCACCACTCCATAATCCTCCATATACAATACAGGCACCCCGCAGTGGCCCCCGACCCCACAGAATGCCCCACATGCACTCCGATCCTGCTCACACTTTTAGCCCACTCACTCCAAAACTGTGTCACGCCAAGAACAATACTTCACATTCGGCAGCAGTAAGCCAGATTACCCATGAAGCAGTTCTCTGCGCTAATGTTATGAGATGAAGGCAGGCGGAGGACAAAGGATGGAGACCAGGCTACCACCCATGGATCAACACTCAAAGAACCCTGGATGCCCCCCACATTCCAGCCACAACCACCATTCTCCTGGATGAGGGAAAAGAGCGAACAAGGGAAGAGAACCAGGAAGGCCAAAGAACACTGAATAAGGTTGAAGGAATGAGCGCAGCGAGGACAATGGCAAATACAATCCCTAGAGCACATTCAGCCATTCACAAGGAGAAGATCTCACACTTCGTATGTCAGAGGCCTTCAAAACCACCATGGGATCTGTGACCTGACGAGACAGTTGACCTAAAACCTATCAAAAAAATCTAGGTGTATCCCACTGCACGCGCATCTCTCAACGTGACCATTACCCCAATGCAGGAACAAAGGCATGAGCCAAGTGAAAAGCAGGAGGGGAGTAAAAAAAGATGTCAGCTGGCCAGCCAGGAAACTCCTTAAATCAATCCATCAGGACAGTCAATCCAGCCCCGTGGTCAAAGGACCTAGAGAATCATTGGCAAATGAGTGAGCAGATCAAGCCTGATTAAAGCTGGGGGCAGGTGGTTATGGATTGTGAGTCAGGCGGTAGATGCTTAGGATTCATGCTTGGGTCTGGATCTGGAGGGTCTGCATGTTGCAGCCTTTCTCCAGCCATCTTTATGCAATATGTCTCGAAATTGCCTGCTTTTATTTTCAGGATTTTCAGCAAACATCTAGCCTTTGCTTGAAACTTCTGCACTCTGAAAAAATTTGAAAAACAGATCAGTGAAACAAGAGCTATTCCTTTTTTTAAATGAACTAAAAAATGTTGCTTTCTGTCAGACCTTCACGGTAAGTCCACAGTATCAACTAACACGTGCGTTTGTGGCATATGCCTGGGCATGCAAACACACACACAAACACTGAAAGCAATGTACATGGAAAAAACATATGAACCCACAATCTATGCAGAATGTGACAGAGCGCATTAAGCCAACAACAACATTCTCTGACTAGGTCAGGGAACCTACAACTCACGCCTCAGTCCATGCAATATGATAGAGCAGAATAGGCCAACAACACCACAGCCTATGCATGACCGCAACATCCATCTGGAATATGATGAAGCACACTAGGCCAACAATAGCACACGCAAAATAAACATGTGATCCCACAATGCATGCAGAAAATGATGGAGCGCAAGAGCTACAAATAAAACGTGCCAAATAAATGGATGTACAATCAAAACCAGTGGGATACAAGGTTGCACCCTCGCTGAAGCTCCCAAGCATCAATCAAATGAGCTCCATCATCTAGGGAGACCAAAGGCGGCAGAACAGACCATTCAACATCCCTGCCTGTGGCCCAAACCCTGCCTCTGCCTGGGGTCCAAGACTATGCAAAGAAATCCTATTATGCAAAAGCATTGCAAACACCTAACTCCACCTTGCAGTCCAAGGAAAATCTTAGAGCCTCCAGAATGGAAGGAGACAGTAGTAATAATAATACTGTGTCATTTATATAGCACTTTTATCTTTATCCAAAAATAACCGTTTCAAACGGATGTCCCCACCCAATGTGCCGTCCAACAGTATGAAAAGGAAATTCAACTCGTCTATCATCAACAAATAGCCATAAACCTTAACTGATGATGGTTTTCTTAATACCACATATGCAAAACCAGTCGTCTGCTCTATACACGTAATTTCCCAACTTGGAGAACGATCTGAGCATCCTTTGTTAGTGACATGGTTTACACTTTTTCAAGAGCATTAAGGCTTCTGCTTCCTGTAATAACCATGTTCACCAGCAAAACTACTATTAAGTTACTTTTAATCTTATGTATATTATTTATCGATATCATGATCATCCCTTCTGCACAAGACCACAAGCAACCCCAGACCTGTTTCATGCTCATTTGCCATCATCAGTGAGATATCAACATGGACATCATGAATGTATTACCACTGTCGTTGTCTGATCACACTTTGAATATATAAGGAATTGCAGACACACTCGTTCAGATCACATCAAAAGGCTACCCGTTCTGTTTTTCACACAAACTGTCCATCAAAATTCAGCACCCCTAAGATGATCACTATCAAACATCTTGATATGATGTTGACCAGGCCGCCGGGGTGGCCTTGCAGGCATTCACATCCTTCCCGGCAGAAGCAGAACTGGGACTATACATGACTTCAATGTCAAGTTTCCGCTTTGGAGTTCCGCAGATTTAGATTCTATCACAAATCCTTTTAATCACATTAATGGCACACTAGCAAATATCATCAGTAACCTCAACCTTGTATTCCACATGTACAGTGATGAGACCCAAATACCTATAAAACAATACCAAAACTCAAATAACCACTAACAACGAGTCTGCCTGCCGGGGCCGCTGCGCCCGAAAGGTCTGACCCTACCGGGCGCATCGGCCCCGGCAGGCTGAATCGCCAGGGAAGCACCAGCACCGTTAGGAACGGTGCATATGCTTCCACCTCGCCATTCCCATAGAGTCCTATTGGACTCTATGGGAATGGAGACATGTAATGTCCCGGTGGCACCGGGAAGTCAGGTGCCAGATTTGGTGTTACGGGGTTGGCTGCAACCTGCCGGTCGCACCGGTGGGTTACTGCCAACCTCGTAATGAGGCCCACTGACTTGTCATTCACACCTTGAAATAAATGTGGCCACAAAAGCAGCATTTAACCATAGAACCACTGACTACTTTCTTTTGATGCCTCAAAGTATTGTGTGGTCATGGCCGTAGCAATGTCTTGACTGGATTATTGCAATAGTATTTATGTTGGTCTACATGCAAAATGTGTGTATAAACTTCAGAAAGGGCCCAGAACTATGGTGCATACCTCATTTTCAGACATAGTAGAAGTGACCCCTTCATCTGGGCTTCAAAATCCTTAACATGGCTACCAAAGACCCAAAGGGCCTCATCACGAGTTGGGCTGTAGCCCTTAAATGCAGCGGTAACTGCATTACTGTCACATTTAAGGGCTGGCCCTATCACAAGTTGGGCACTAAATCGGCTGTTTTACCTCCAGCTTTTTCTGGAGGTGAAAATCCCTGTTTTCGGCTGTATTACAGCCGGCTGTATTAGCCCGCAGTATTAGCACCGAAAAATCCCTCTTGGACCCAATGGACCCAATCAGGAATGGGGATTTACCGTTAAGGCCCAACCCGTGATCCGGTGGTAATACCACCGGACCGGTCGGTGCTAGGGCTATTACAGTCGGTGGTATTACAGCCGGGAATACAGCCCAACTTGTGATGAGGCCCAATGAATTCACATTAAAGTTGTAGGCCTGATTCAGAAAGCTATCTATGGGCCTGAACCCTACTCGAAGGACTACCACTCTACCCGCTGACCACAGATGCCAAAGTTCAGCTTCCCATAACTTTTTGGTATTCCACATTACTCGGATAGATCACTACACCATCAAGGCTCCTCCCCTAGAACCTAGTACAGCTTCGTCTTGGCCTAAATTCTCCCACTGGAACAGCCTCGCAAGGCCTGATTATAAGTCCTTCACACAGTGTTTCTACCTTCAGCACCCCACAGGCCACAGCACTCCCCAGTGTGGTGCCCATACATGCAGTGCACAGCAGCCATGGTTTATGCCCATATTTGGTTGGTAGTATGCCTAGAGCATGGCCGTCAGCAGTTATCTACTGGGACTACCACCTCCCACCTGCAGTCTGCCTGAGATCACGTCCCTACTGGCACTACTCAAAAGGCATGGCTATGCTTTGTGGGTAGTGCTGTTGAGGCATAACATGGATGGATGCTTGAGGAGCACTACTGCCTCCACTACCCACAGTGCATGGCAATATCCTGCGTGTAGTACATCTGGGCCTTGACCTGTGACATGTCTCAGCTCACTGCCTTTGGCTACATACTCATAGCTGATGGCATCCAGCTACCCTTTCTAGCAGCGTAGCCAGCACATGCCCTCTGGCCATGCTCTCCCTGCAGAACCTGTCTGCAAAAGCAGATGGGCCCAGAAGATCGGTGAAGCAAGTGTAGGGTAGAGAACCTGCTACCCTCTCTCACCTTTCACCCCAGCAGGGCAAGGCTAAAAAAGAATGGCCTTTCAGAGGTACCAGCATGTTAGGAAATCAAGGCTGTGCTAACTGCAAGCGACTGCACCTGTGGTTAATTATGAATTTAGGACTGTGATTGATTTAGTATTTCTCCTTATTTCAACCCACCTGATGGCAGTCCGACGGCGCATGCCCATGGTGGAATGCAGTCAGAGCTCCAAAAAAGCTCTTCTGCCTCATTGTATGGGACATGCATGGTCTGCACACTGATGGGTGAGTAGCCTTTGCACAGTGTTCCAACTTGTTGCTGTGTTTGTACTGCACTGTAAGCACAAGTAAGATTGACGCTGTTGCTATGTCCCACGGAATAATTGAGAGAATTAACATTAGCACGGTGTGCTTTAGGACATCAAAAGGGTGTCCCATAAAGGGAATGAAAGGACATATTGCCCATGACAGTCCTCGGGCACAACGCTGGGGCATGGTGTCTCCAACATACTGTATCCAGGCCCAGAATGTTGCGAAGGGGTGGCATTTGGCTGCTGTGGCTACCCCATCCAATACCCCTGGGAAAGGCAGGGCATTTTCTCACATATCTTGTCCTTTTCTTCACAGTCTCCAAAAGAGGGATAAATGGGGTTCCTGCTAATGATGCCCACATTAGGCTGCAGCCAGCCCTCCCTATGAGAAGCCTCAAATGTATAGGGCTAGAGGATAAGGAAGCACCTACCTCATGACCCAGTAATTTGTGTCTTTGTTCCTAGCCACGTTAAGGAGGCATGTGGCAGTGGCGTGTCCAGTCACTGGGGTGGCCCAAGTGGGGCACTGACCTATGCAGGGGTGGCATGAAGTATTGAGCACACACACACACTTAATAATCATAATTTAGGATGATAGGGTGGCACCGGTAGTGGCCAATCAGATTCTAGGGGTAGCACATGCCACCCCAGGCCACTCCCTGGACACGCCATTCATGATTGGTGATTACTTAAATATTTCACTCAGTGGGATTATATTTAATGTTGTAAATGGCTGATTTAATGCCTTGGACTCCAGTACCAAAGCCGCATAATTCCTTTCCCAGGGAAAAGCTTCTTGCTGATGGATAATATGGGATGTTCAAACCGATTGAATTCGTTTGATAGAAATGCATCAAGACCCACCCCAGGAGAATCAGCTTTTTAGACATATGGTTGACTAAAGTGAGGCATTTTTTTTTTTAAAGTTTATTGATTGAAATTTTGTTTTTGATGCATACGCATCTTTACAAAATTATAACATTGTTCGTAAGAATTACATTCTATAAACATCTTTACATCTTTACATTCTTTCCCTTATACTACATTTAAAACAATTCAGCTCTCATACTTTGCATTTACAAAAATTAAAAAATGGGCCAGATAAACCAAGCATCCAACCTAAGTTGTGATGTATAATACATAATTATCACATCAAATAAGAAAAGAAGGAAAGGGAAGAAGAGAGAGAGAAAAAAAAATAACAATTCACTATTTACACTTCACTATTTGTAGCAAAATCAAAAGAAAAAGAAAAAGCAATATATTCTATAAAGCACAAACATGACTTAAACAGTAACAATTGTAACTTCACGATTTTCAGTCTCTGAAATAGATGATAACGCTGCAACAATAATTTTCACTAAGCGTACTGTCGCCATAATTATAGAGTTCGAGGAGCCCCACATACAGCGCAACCAGATGAATTCTCTTCCAAAAATTGAGTACGTCAAGCTAAAAGAGGTGATCGTCTTCACTCTCTCAATTTCAAAGAATGGACATAAAAGAAAAAGATGTTTTAAAGTTTCGGATGATTCGGCCTTATTGCAAAATCTGCAGATGGTATCATGAGTACTATTAACAGTACTGTTCCAATATTTCGTTCTCGATTTAGTATGCAATAGATCTAAACGAAATCGCATATATAAGGCCCTAATTTTAGCACTGGGGCAAAGCATAAATATGGTAGTCTTGGCAATTGCTTGTGTCTGAATTTCGCATATTCAGTAAATGAAGCAAAAGATGCTATTTTAGAACAGGTAGCAGCCCAATCATTCCAAAACAAGCGTTTATGAGCTATGATTAGTTTGGATGGAAAAGCTGCTGAAGAGATGTTAATCCCCTCTAAGATAGCAAATATACGCTTATGGAAGGTTCTAATAGATGTTGGATTGGATTCCTTCAACATGATAAGAAAGTCCTCGTAAATAGAGTTTTCAATCGGAGAGCACATTTTTGTAAAGTTCTTTAGGATGTGCCAATTATGACGCACTGCTAAGGAGTTTAGTCCTAATTCATGAAGTAATATTGCATTAGGAAGATAAGTAGGAAGGCCAAGAGTAGCTTTCCACAGTTTTGCTTGAAGTTTATTTAAAAAGATAGACAGATCTAATAGACATAAGTCTAAACTATACAGAATGATTGCCTCTATCTTTTTAGAATAGAATTCAAACAACGGAAGTAAAGAGAATTTGCAATATTTGCGGAAAATAATTTTCATTTGATTTTGCAGAGGTAAAGTTTTTTCCGCCAGTGTTATTTGCCAAAAAATGGCAGAAGAGTTGTTTGCAAGGTTGTAACCCAGACAGGTGGTCTGTGTGACAATTTGAATATCAACGGAATCCAATTGCCAGCGGAATTTACGTTTTTTTTTTGTTGAGGAGAACACAAGGATGTTAGATTTTGAGAAATGTATGGTCAAATTATTTGCGCTACAAAAGTTCTGAAAGGTTTCCAATTTGTTCTGCAAACCTGATTGGGTACTATCGAATAGAAGCACATCGTCAGCATACGCCAGCCAAGACAGCTGAAGTTTGCCAAGACGGACGGAGTAAGATTTAGCGGAGTCCCATAACCCTTCGATGTCTGATAAGTATAAGTTAAATAGGACTGCCGCAAGATTACATCCTTGCTTAACCCCAATTGCTGTGGGAATTGGGTCAGTCAGACTGCCTTTACTCGAAATGCGTACTCTGAAAGATGTCTTGTGATGTAACAACGCAATAAATGCTACTAGGTATGGTGGAAATTTCACTTTAAGCATTTTGTCCCAGAGTCTACTGCGAATAACGCAATCGAATGCGGAGGATAGATCTAGGGATGCTATAAATATTGGACCATGGTGGGGACGATGCGCCTCAGCTTTTAGATGTGCAAGAATCGTAGTGTTTAGCTGTGTCCCCATATTTATTTGAAAACCAGTCTGGACTTTATTTAAAGTGTGATTCTCAGTGATATGAGTTTCAACCTCCTTCAATAGGAGGAGGGAAAACATTTTGGACGCTACATCCATAAGGGCAACAGGCCTGAAATTGAGGGGATTATTTAAAGGTCCTTTTTTATGTAACGGGATAATGATTGAACTAACCCAAGAGGGCGGAAGATATTTTTGGGTGAAGATGGATTGAAATATTTTCAGGAGTATAGTGGCCCAAAACAAAGGGTCATCCTTGATTATACAGGGCGGTAAGCCATCAGGGCCTGCTCATTTCGAGGATTTGAGTTTGGAAATAGCAAACAGAATATCCTCGATAGACCATGGACATAGCATAGGAATGTGAGTAACTTGGTCCACGATATAAACGGGCAAAAAGCTTGGTGGTAACAGATATTTCTATTCGTAAAAATTGGACCATGCAGTGCCATCCATGGCTAATTCGAACGGAGGCATATTGCTTTTGTTTGCTGTCCTAAGTCATTTCCAAATATCGCGAATATTGTGCTCACAGATTAGGCGTACCATATTTTGCTTACCTATTAAATGGAACGAGGATCTGGTCGCTCTTATGTTATTTTTATATTTACGTAGCAATAGCTTTTTAGCTGTTAGATAACTACTACAAAAGCTAGAGCAAACAGTTCTTTTGAGAGTTCTTAACTCACAATTTCTTTCCGATTTTAATTTAGCAATTCTACAGGTCAAAATGGAGGCCGGGTCTTTAATTTGGGGGGGTGTCTGCGCCAGTTCTGCAAGGGTAATTAAATGATTATTGATCATTTGTAAATTCCATGCAAGAATAACCTGGGCAGATTTCGCCCCATAATCATAGTCAGGCCACCAGTCCTGATTGACTAAAAATGTCAATCGGCGACAAGTAGATGTATGCCAGTGAATAGACACAAATTGTCTATCGCTCTGAACTAAACTCAGAGTCTGTAGCTTGCCAAAGGACTTAGTTTCTGCAGATATGGCACCCAATAAGATGGCATGATCACCATACAATGGAAAAAAGGAAGTAATTGAAGAGATGATACCAGAAAGATATTGGGAAGCCACTATGTAGTCAATGGTAGAGTATGCCTTTCCCCTACGCCAAGTTAGAAAGGACTGTGGGTGAAGGGGTTCTAGCACTACTAAATCCCACAAGAAGAAAAACTGTGTCCATTTTATCCCATTTGCATAAGCTGTTTTGAAATGATACATGTGAAGGAGGCACCTTTACGGATGCAAATAAATAAGCGTTAAAGTCACCGCAAATCAGCACTTCTGCCGCCGGGTATTTGCAGAAGGTTTCTGTTAATACTTCATTTAAAATATAGATGGCTTCTTCAATGTCAAGCGTAGCGGGATTCCAATAAATTGATATCAACACCACTTTTTTTAGCCCAAAAATGTTAATGTCAATGTTTGTCATTAAGAATAATTGAGAGGACAGTTTAAAATTTATTACGAAAGCGAGGTCATTGTTGAATAGAATGGAAATACCTCCAACTGGACGGCCAGACCCGGGATGAGTTGCGGTGTTATGAATGGCTGTGAATCCGTCAAGACAAAATTCTTTACAGCACATGGTTTCTTGCAAAAATACAATGGAAGGAAGATCATTCAAGTTTCTATTTGCAAACCAAAGTCAGGCATTGATAAGCGGGGTGAATGGCAAAGTGACCTTTTCATTCCATTGAATGTCTCTTCCATTCAGCTAGTCCATTTTAGTTTGCTTGGTTTAGAATCTGTTAGTCGGTGAAGGATCCTTAGAGCGTTAAAAAGTGAGAAACACATCATCTACGGTAACCTGCAAGTCCTGAGAAGCTTGGAGTTCTTTCTTTGCTATGGGCAGAGGGATTCTTATACATGTAACACTATGCACGTGTGTTTCAAACAACAGCTTTAACACAGTATTCTTGTAGGGAATGGGTTCGGCAAAACTTCTAAAGGGACTAGTGATATGTTTACAAATAATAAGGGTCTTCCTAAAGCAAAGAGGGTCACGTATTGTACAACACGAAGTGGGATTTTCTCCAGAAGTTCCACACCTCAAAGGGGATTCTCCAAATAATAAAGTTCTTGACCTAATCCTAGGAGTTCTTGTCACTCCAGGGACACCGTAACATATAACAGAATGACTAAAGATGTGGCCCACAATAAGTTCCGAAACCTATTCTTAATGAGTCCTTAGCCTTGTGGCTACAACACAAATGTTCCAAAGAATGGCCAGGAAAAGAGTTCACAAACCTGCAGTGTCTGGCTGAATGTTTTCCTGTCCTGCTAGCCATCAATGCATGCTGACAGAATGTTAATGCAAGAGTGTGACTGACAGCTTCGGAGAATATTCATGAGTGCATGGATTGTGAGCGGTCTGGATGTGCCCAGGAAGGTGTATAGGACTCTGTGAAAATTGTGTTATGGTACAGGCCTCGAGGAAAGCACAAGCTCACTTAGATATAGGATATATTTTGTACGTCAGGACTCTAAAGGCAGCAGTTAGTTAGGTTATCATATGAGCCATTGTGTTGATAAATTACATGTTTGGACATTCAGTTCAAGTATGTACATGCTGGTTGGCATCTCACTGGCTGTATGAGTATCAGACGCACGGGTTCATGCTGTCCTCATGCATGTGGGATTTAGGAGCATCTGGCGATGCTGCATGCAAGGTGATTTGCATAGGGGGCATCGGAGGGAGGGAGTGCCAGTGTCTGTGACATGGGTATCTTTGGTGTGTGTATGGAGACTCTGGTGTGCATGTGCCATGGTTGCATAATTATAATTGTTCTTTTATAACACGCTTAATACCAACGAGTGGTTTCTAACTGTGGGATCGGGATTCGACACTGTGTTGCACTGCATTGTCTGGCTTCAAAGACAAATGTGTTGCCCCTGAGCTACCCTTCCTCCTCACATAGTTCTGTCTGACAGCTGAACTTGCATGTCTTGGTTTGGACACAGTGCTTTGTGTTAGGTTGTCAAGAGAAGTTGGGTAGTTATATTCTGCTGGTTGTCCAGGACAGGTAGTGGCGGTGTGGTGGTTGCACTGGTTTCGTCTCCTAAATGGATAGTGGAAAGCTGTCCTTGCATCACACTGGAGACTGTGTGACACAACTCAGGGACTTGTTAGTGTAGTCTTAACGTGGCCTATCTAAGTCTGCATTCCTGACACGTGCTTCCTAATGTAGTTGTTGTGGTCACCAGTGGTTCCCCGTCTATAATAGACCCACGGCTTGATGCATATTTCTGCAGGCTTTTTTTCTTGTGTGTTGGGATCTGTGTCCTCTATGAAGCTATTGTGACTTATGTGAAGAATCTGATGAGATTCACCCTAGGAATCTGGTCTGGGACCATCCTCATGTGGCCAGGGAAAGGCAGGCGCTTTCTTATCCCAACACTGGGGGTGGTGTACTGCAGGAGGATCACATAGGGAGGGGGTATCAGACCAGGAATACGGGGAGGCACCCCTTTTAACTTTCCCTGCAATCCATCCCTTTTGATGGCTCTGCCAATTTAAAGAAAGGGAAAAAATAACTTGTCTAAAATGAACTACAGGCCCCAGAATCCCATAGTGACTGAGACGAAGAAGAGGGCTGAAGAGGTATGTAGAAGCAAAGGACAGGCACATAGGCCTATTAGCCTTTGGCACGGTCAGGCAATTCATATTAAGGGCCTGCACCTGAAATCAAGAGGCATAAAAGGCTGCAGCAGGAGGTGAAAGGTATATGGAGCTGGAGTAGAAGCTGGAAGGCTGGCAGTAGTAGCATAAGGAGAAGAGCACAAGGCTGGCATTTCATGAGCAAGTGTGATCGCTTAAGGGACGCCGGGAAAAGATAAAAGGAGATTTTACCTGCAAGTTCTGAGAGAGTCCTGTGTTCACAAACTCTGTCTTGCCGTGGCTGCACTGAGAGAGGCGTGCCGAGATTGAAGGTCTTCCCAGGTGCGCCTACTGGCTGTAATTGTAGAGCCGTGATTGTACTGCAGCCTGAGCCCCATGTGCAGAAGCAAGCCGAGGTATAGAGGAGTGAAGGAGACTCCCTGTGGTTAAGGCCGGATCAGAAGCACCCATGCTGCAGAGGGATGTAGGTTCCAAGAGTGCCTAACGAGGTAGCAGAATGAGAAGAAGTCGGAAAACCGAAGCAGCCAGCATCTGCAGTATTCCTGGGGCCGGCGAGTGAAGCTCTGTGTTCAGGTTCACTTTAAAAGCCTTACCGGTAACTGTTACCAACTCTAACCGAACTCGTTTAAGTGTGGGAGCAAGTAGAAGCTGTTTTTCATTTTGATTAACCCAGCTTACAATGCAAATGTATAATATGCACTTCTAACACAAGCCGGAGTGCTTGCGTATAAAGAAAAGCTTTTCCTTTTCCGTTGTAAACTATTTAATTGTACCGGAGTTGTCGGGTGTCTCCAATTAGAAAGGAGAACACCTTGTAAACCACTCAGAAACCCTAAAGATGACTTTCACAACATGTTGCAAGACTTATTATATCAAAGAGAGGTTGCATGTGAACAATTTTAGTTCCCGACCTCAAACAGATTATAACTCTGTTAATAAGGGGTAATACAATTTCTTACAGCTCTTTAAAGTTAAAGATCTTTCTTCAAGAGTGGTCGTGTGTCCCTAAAAATTGAATTTCTTTTGAAGATTGAACCTTGTAACATCCAGAACAAGTATTCTATAAATATAGAAATTGTCGAATTGAAGAGAAGAACATGCATTACCCAAGCCATAAGACAAATCCTTTCTATAGCGATACTAGCCCTGTTAAAATCTTTTCACCTACATTCTGAGGTTGTAAACGTGGTTAAAAGTATCCTATGATACAAATGTTGCATTGTTATCCAAAGCTTGAAGAGTGGCAATATAGCTTCAGGGTAGCTACTGGAACCAAGACGGTGTGAATGAAGCTGGCAAGGGAGCTGGGTGCTTGTAAGAAGATCAAGTCAACAATATGGTATGCTGAGACTGTTGAAGCTGAGAGAAAGGTAGTCTGGAAGCAGAAGCAGGTTATATTGGTGGCAGTAAGACAAACAGAAGAGGCAAAAAGGCTGCTCTTTCTTGCAGTATAGGAAGGAAGAGTGGCTTTCCTACCAGTGAAGGTCGGAGAGTCTTGTCTGTTAAGTACCAAGTTGAAGCACGATTACCAGAACTTTGGCTGTGTATAATACTGTCAGTGAATGTTACAGTAAAGTCGGTTGAACTAGTGGCATACTCTGGACTCTTCTCACTTTATCCATAGTATAAGGGTGTCTGTCAAGAGGAAAGCAACAAACTTGGAAGACGTATCCTGGCATTTATACCAAAGACACTGCAGAGGTCATAAATAAATGGATAGTTGTTGAAGCAGAAGTTGTTCACTTATTCTTTGAACTGTGGCAAAGCAATCTTGGAAAGGGAATATCCAGGATTACCATTGGTGCTGTTTTCTTGTCTGGAAACGGAAACGGAACATTTCAACAGGCAGCTGAATAGCAGTTACCTGTGGATTTTGGATGGGTGAACTTTTATTTCATTTGGAACTTACAAGATCTGGTTCTTACTTTTCTCTTTTCACATTTGGAACAATTGACTTTGAACAATCCTGGGAAAGGGATCTGCCCAGGACAGGTGAAGGCCATCCAAATCACTGGTTATTGGTGATTAATTTTGTTATGTTGTTTTTGTTTTACTTTGAATGTTTTGTTATTTAGTGTGAGGGCCAGTTTTGTTTATGGTAGGAGTAAACCCTTTAGACCTTAAACTGGGTATGGAAGGAACTCCCTAATAAAGTAGGTTTAGAGAGGATTTATTTGCACTTTGTGTTGTTAATAAAATGTCTTACACTGACAAAAACACAAGCATTTGTCTGCCTCACATTACTGACCCCTCACATATGGTGTCAGGGTGGGATCAGGCTCGATTGATCCAAATTGGGGAACCCTTAAATTTGAAAAACTTAGTAAAAGAGCTTCTAATCCAACTATAGCTACTGAACACTCAATTGGATTTGACATTTGTAGTAGTAGGGAAGAATTAATAAAACCAGGGTAAAGAGCCATGATCCTCAAATATTTAATTCTCACTCCCCCCAAGGATATGTATATTCGCCTTGCCTCTAAGTCTGGTCTAGCCTGGCAGTATGGTCTAGACGTATTGGCACGGGTGATTGACCCAGACTATAGAGGTGACATAAAAGTCCTAATGCAAAAGAATGGAAAAAAAGCATACCAAGTCAAGGCTGGGAAAGCAGAGCACAAGGCATTTTAGAATGTGGCCTGTTCCCAAATCTTAAAGAAATCAAGAATTCAGGGACACAAGAAAGAGGAACTTAAGGGCTTGGGGAAGCAGATCAAAACCTAAAACCTTCCCTGAATATATATAAAGAGGAAGAAATGATGCCTGACTTAGCTTTCGCTCAGCATAAGGACCCTCTGTTAGCTGAAGCCTGTAAGCACATTTCCAACAAATAAGAAGGCAGAGCAAAAGGGGGCCCTTTTTTCTCACTAGAATGGGTTTCTGTATTGGGTTGATGTGGATCCCTCTGGTAAACCCTGAACACCGATAAGTCATAAGGACATTGTATTGTAGATGTCTCATGCTCATATGACCGGGAAACATTTACGGATATACAAAACACAAGCACAAATTGTGAACAGATTTTATTGGCCCAGTATCTACGCTGACATTAAGAGGCTTTTAAACACCTGTGAACTTTGTCAAAAGACCAGTACAAAAATACCTCCTCCTGTTCCCTTAAGGCCCTTACCTATTATAGATGTTACTTTTTTTGGGCATAGGAATGGATATAGTAGGACCTTTGGAAACCTCATAATTATGTAATAAATATATTCTAGTGATTTTGGGCTATGACACTAAATATCTTGAGGCTTTTCCTTTAAGAAATAATACATCTCAACAAATCTTGAAGCATTTATTACCTTTTCTTTCTTGAACAGATTTCTCAAAAGAGATTCTAACTGATCAAGGTTCCATCTTCATGAGTAAACTTATGTCTGAGGTAAAAGATATTCTTCAGATTAAAATGCTTAGAACCTCAATTTAACATCCCCAAACAGATGGGTCTGTTGAAAGGTTCAACCAAACTCTATAACATATTCTGAAAAAGTTGGTTGAAGTAGATGGGAAAAGCTGGGAAGTTAGGATACATGGGGCCTTTTTTTCCACATCTGGAAAACTTCTCAGGTCTCTACAGGAGTTTCCCCCATTGATTTGCTATATGGAAGGGAAACCAGAGACATAATAGACATGTTAAGAGAGACAAAGGACAAGAGGGCGAGAGCCACCATTCCTTTACCCCAAACTGCTCAAAAATTGAAACAACAGATGGCAGCAGTTAGAAAAATAGTTCACTTAAAGGGATAGTCCAGTAAAAAATTTTATTTAAAAAATAGATAGGCAACATTAAAAAAAAAAATACTAGCACTTTTTTTTAAAACTGCCTATGTAAAATTTTGAGCTATTCAAGCTCAAAATTCGCAAAAGCAAGCACATGGGCACATCCATTTTGTGAAATGGGTGCCCGCCTGTGCTGGCTTTTGCTTTTGCGGCAATAATGAAGGAAAAGCCAGCCAGCTGTAGTAAACAAAAGCTACCGCTGGGTGGCTTTTCCTTCATTGGTGCCGGGACTCGGAGGACGCGGACCGGAGACCAGAGCAGGAAAGCTGCAGCTTAATCTCGGCAAGTGCTATTTATTTATTTTTTTGAAAATAAGCACTAGCTGCGTTTTTTTTTCTAAGTTTTCCGGGCTGGAGGAGCCGGAAAACTTAGAAATAAAACCGCAGCCTGAAAAACTTTGTTGTGTTTCTGCCTGCTGTGGCTATCACTTTGTGGACCCCTACAAGTCTGGTCCTTACCCCTTTCAACTGCTCCACCGTCAAGGGACCTGGAAACGAATCTAGAGGGAAACGCGATGAAGGTAAATACCTCCTCGTTCCAGTCGCCATTCGACGTAACAGACTCGGAGCTACTGCAGATTCAAGTGCCTGCAAATAATTCAAATGAGGTTAATTTTATATTCGTGCCACCAACAGACTGTGCAGGATGCTAACAAATTGCAATCTTGTGAGCCACAAAGTAGACAACAAACAAATGAAGGTCTTTATGGCATTCACATCAGTCTAGCAACTAGGCGCACGGCATAATACAACGGTGCAACTACAAGGCACCCCAATGACAACTAGCACTTGTCTTGATGTCCGCAGAGAGAGTCTTGTAAAGCTCGATCTGTCATGCCCTCGCTCAAATACAAATGCAAGCAGCTGCGGACGAGTATATGGGTGCGATTGCCGCTTCAATCTACAACTACTGCAGCGCCTCAGTGTCAACAGACAAAAACAGGAAAAAAGTCGCTAACGCCTTTTGGCACCTCCCCAAGAGTTCTTGATCTTGCAGGATGTGAGGCACGTCTGAGAGACTAACTGCCGACTTTCATTCTATTAAAGAAAAGCTTATACAAAGCTTTGGAGAGACATCTAGTAACAAACTCTCAAATACAGCTTTGAATGAATGCATTACAAATGACACTCCCCGCCAGACCAAGTTCGGATTTCCCGCAATAAATTCCTTTCATCACAGTCCAGTTAACCATTGTACTTCTGTTAGCAGTGATAATGCCTCTTATGTCTCTGAAACTGTAAGTACAAATCACACATACAAAGATGCTTTGGAAGATGAGTCCCTGTTGCAACGAGATCTGAGGTTAGAGTCTGCGCAAGAACAACTACACGAAACAGTCCTACCCTCACTATCTACAACGTCTGCACAGGAACAAATAAACAAATCGAACCTGTCAGTTGCGGCAAGCATTCAAATCCACAATAATGTTTTAGCAGCCACCTCTCCAGCCCTCATTCCTTTTGTGAAATTATACGAAAGTTTAAATGAGTCCATAAAAGATCAGGGCATCCAAATTAACAATCTCATCTCTAAAGTGGACACGATGGAACATCTGAATAGTGTTTTGACACAAAGATTGGAAAGAGAGGCGGAGACGACTTCACAATGGCAATATCGCCTTGGCGATCTCTTGACATGCACCCATACGGATAACTCTACTCTAATGGCCACGACGTTAGAATGCATGAAATGGGTAAGGCATAATAGCCAGTCGAATAGAAATCAGAAACATGGGCATTCAAGTGGCACAGCTGCTGGTAGCAAAATTCATATTCCCTTGAAAATCGTTGAATCTGTGCAAGATCCGGCGCAACCTCCCACAAAGTCTGTACAGTCTAAACCTTTCATTGAAAGTGTGGAAAGCATAGTACCCCAAGGAGCTCCAGAACGGTCAAGCGATGCAAGGAGAGCCTTTGCAGTCCTGTTGTCCTGTCCACACAAAACCATTGGTGGGGGTATTACTAATAGCAATATTCCTGCAACTGAATTAACGCAAGTGCCCCAGGCATCTGGCAGAGTCCAAGCTGCACTGGCCTCTACCCAAGCTAACAAATTGGTCCTCGAACCAATATTTGTACCTGAGGTTTCTGGTTCGGAACCAGCTGAAGCATCAGCATCTGCAACTGGGACCAAAATCTCCTTTGACATATTTAAAGGTGCCGCCAAGAACTTCCCTGCTGGTAGCACAAAGTCTACAAAGTTGTCTGCAAAAAAACCTAGATCTGGCCCAAACAAAACAGCGATTAACTCAGTCAAAAAGCGTTCCACTAACGTCAAACAATTTGTCAGGAATCTAACGATTCCTCAAAAGCTTTCTCTCTTTGAACGTTCTACAAATGGACAGCAATCAGATAACTCAGTTATTGCACATTTAAAAGAGCCCCAGAGTCTGTCTAAAGATGCTAAATCCTCTTCAAATCAGAAGCAAAATCCAAACAAGCGGGCCAGAATAGATTCTGATGCCCAACAAACAGAATATGACGAAGACTCAGTGGATCTATGTGATCTCTCGACATATTCCATCAATTCCACTGATTCGATAACCCCACATGAAGAGACTAGGAGCAAAGCAAGGCTACATGGTAAGAAAGAGTCCAAAGCTAGAGAAAGCTCTTGCGAACAAACAAGCAAGCAGCCACAAGACATAAGAAAAGTCACGATGTTCCCCTCAGCGCAGTCAATCAAGTCCCTGTCACCTAAACAGCCTAATGCAAGGCAGAATGTATCTATAAAGAGGGGCACCAAACTGCCTCAAAATCTCAATCCAAGAATGACTGCCGCACAGCGGAATAAACAGCAATCAACAAAAACCAAGATACATGACATACATCAAACTGAGTCAATACAACAAGCTTGGAAAATCAGGGTAGAAAATGTGTTTCCTGACGACAGTGATGTAAATTTAAATAGAAGAAACGTGATGAAACTACTTCACAACATCCCATCATTACGCACCATAACTACAGAAGATATATTAATTGTCGAATATATCTCGGAAAAATCTGCTGACAAGGCCTTTTTACACATTAGATCAACTGCAGTGGAATAAACTCTTCTAGCGGCACGGGATGAGCTATTATTTTATGGCTTTGAAGTTCAATCAGAGAGAAGCGCAAAACACTACGCCATAAGCAATGAGGCAAAAACAACAAGCGATCTCGGACTTGAAGAACTGATGAGTCACTTTTCCATGAGAGCTCCTGAGCCTGGAACAAAATTTACTCAGAAAGACTCTGTTGAAATTACAAGACGAGTGGCATCCCACAAAGTCCAACAAGCATAACCATCAGTTAACGCAGGCATAGAGACCTGTGGGATCCTCTCCTGGAATACCAGAGGTTTCCATCACTTATTCAACGACTTTCTACTTCTCTAGCAAATAAATTCATCATTTGTCTTCAAGAGACGTGGCTCCGAGAGACCCTGACAAAAGATGGTTATACCATTGTTTTAAATAAAGCAGGGAAGAATCAGCGTGGGAGACCTTTTTCCAGCTTGATTACAATGGTAAACAATGCCTATGGTTGGGAGCTAGTACAAACATTTTCGATGAACCTTTTTGTACAAGGCTCTTTACTCCAGTTAAGCTCAACGGTAAATGAACTCTCTCCACAATTATTGATCATTAACCTATATTGGAACCCGGCTATGATTTCATCAGCAAGTTTTATCAAATCAGTGACGGAAATTATTGATCCATGTCTAACATCCTGTCTTGACATAACAATTCTAATATGTGGGGACTTTAACTTCTCATGGTTTGAGGTTCCACTCAGAAACAGAAGTCAATCTAGTGTGGCCCCTACCAGAGGAGACAAATGGATGGAAGCCATGAAATCAAGAAATTGCGAGATGGTCAATGGCTCCATCCAAGGGGATATCCCCCCAAGACCTACGTGGCAAAGAGACAAAAGTCTAAAAACATTAGATTATATCTGGATCTCCTCGTCATGCTGGCCGAAAGTAGAAAGTATGTCCATAATTAAAACACCTGTAAGCGATCACAGCCTAGTGGAATTAATCTGCGTACTGGAACGATGTCCAATATCATACCAGCATATCTGTCCATTGGAGGTGAATGAGTGATTGAACCGTCTTCGTATCAAAGATTACCATATCTGTCAGTTGAGTGCTGGTCTAAAAGATGAAACAACAAATATCACCGAAAAAGTAAATTATGCACCTCTGCTAATACAATTTGGCAATTTGGAACTAAAAAAAAACAATAAACAAGTTTGAGCAACAACAGAAAAAATATGTGTCCAGTGCTCAGGTAAACCAGCAAAAGAAACAAATGCATAAAAATATCAGACAAATTAAAAGGAAACATAGCAGAATTGCTGATAAAAAAGAGGCGATCAAGAACTGCAAAATGAAATATCGAAATTGGTTAAAATCCTTTAAAATAATTAGAGACCAAGAACATGCAGAAACAATGCTCTGTCTAATCATCCAGCGCAAATCAAGAGACATCTGGAAGATCTTAAACAATAATCATACCCAAGACTCAAGTTTGGCAAATGGCATCTCTATGCTAACCTGGGAACAACATTTCAGGAAAGTTTTTGAAGATATTTTAGCACATGGCAACATAGAGCCTACGATGTCATCAGTCCCTTGGGATGTATGTGAATCCAGAGTCAATATCATCGCACTCATAAAACAGCTAAAGAACTCTCGTGCTGCAGGTCCTGATGGGCTAACGAACATCATAATAAAAGAGAAAACGGAGCTCTAGGCCAACGTCATTGTAGACTTATTCAAAGTAATTGCAGCAGCCAAGATGATCCCGTGTTCATGGAGGGCGGCGGTCATAGTGCCAATTTTCAAGAAGGGCAATAGGGACAATCCTGCCAAATATCGCTCTATTGCCCTCTTGGATATAATAGGCAAAATCTTTGCCACCTGCTTACAACAGAAACTTACCATATGGGTGTCCTCTAACAATCTATTAGATAATCGGCAAACAGGTTTCACTAAAGATGTTGGAACAGAAGTTAATCTTCTCATAGTGAATACATGAAAGCTTGAAACAATGAAGAACAAGAAAAAAATCTTTGTAGCCTTCATAGATATGCGTCAAGCGTTTGACCGAATCAGTCATACAACTCTATGGAGAAAATTAACCACATGGTCATGCCCTCCGACTATTCTCCATCCACTTATGGCCCTACACACTGGAACATCAATAAAAGTTTGCATTGATAATAGAGGCACACTGACGAAAGAGATTCCAACATCTCCTGGAGTTAAGCAAGGCTGCCCTCTAGCAGCGCTACTGTTTAAGCTGTATATTGCCGACTTACCTGAGGCGTTTGATAATATACGCTGTTTTCCTCCAAAACTGAACGAACAACCGATTAGCTACGCAATATACGCCGATGACATTGTCTTATTTGACCAAACTGAAATTGGGATACAACGGCTCTTACAGGCCTTGGTCCTATATCTACAAGCTAATGATCTTGAAATCAACGTTGGGAAATCAAAGATAATGTCATTTGGTATAACTCAAAAACTATCGCATTAGAGCTTCAGATGGTCAGCAGCAGACGAAAAGATTGACTCTGTACAAACTATACGATATCTGGGGATCAAAATAAATACTTCAATCAGAGATCAGGCCTGGATTACAGATTTGAAGCATCGTATGACGTCCTTTACTCTACAAGGCAAATGTTTATATAACGAATATGGCAAATTCACTCTGATTCCAATTATGACCTTTTATCGTCAGAAAGTCATCCCTGCTCTGACATATGGGGCGGAAGCAGGTTTGAATATTGACGACCGCATCTGGGCAGTTCTAGAAGGTCAATTTTGGAGAGGAGCATTGGCTCTTCCAACTTATGTTTCCATTATGGCGATAAGGCACAAACTAGTATTGGACCCCTTAGTTGGCCTGATTCAATGGAAATCCATCGCCCTTTTACGTAAAATGAACCTTAACACTGTTACACCGGCCTATGAAATACTGAAAGAATCGGCTGTAACGCCATACTCTGGCATCTTAGGCATCTGGGCCACGAAAATCAGAAAGCTATTAGAAGTCACTGACATCTCTTGGGCCACTGTATGTGATACTCCACAGATCGCTTAAAAGAAACTTAGACGATGGCATTGGATAAAAAATAGCGAACTGCATGAGGCTATGCCATCGTCACTTAATCTAGGCACAACTGGCAATAATCTTGACAAGCTACCCAAATATCTAGCAAGATTTCCGTCAAGATTTCACCGCAAATAATTTTTAAGACTTCGGCTCAATACATATAAAACCAAAGAGATGATGTGGCTGAGACATCATAAAGAGATTACAGACAACAGATGTAGGTTCTGCAAAAATGAATCAGAATCTCTTAAACATTTCATCTCTGAATGTAGCTATGTGGCCACCCAGCGATCATACTTACTTCAGCACTTAACATCGACTTTTCAACAAACTGATCACTTGTGGTTCTCATTAATAGCTGGAAATAATGTTAGATTAACTTGTGCTTTGGTAGACTTTCTCGAAAACATTTTAGAAGTAGGACCTTGTTAAAAGAACCTTAATCTGGAAGAGCATCATAATCCAATGTAATGATGAATTTATATAGATGGGTTTGAAGAAAAAATGATGAAGAGGTCAATATTTTGCAATTAAAGTTGTGTAAATAACTAATTGTTACAATAAAAAATAAATAAAACATTTTTTTGTTTTTTTTTAAAAAGGAGGCAGGAAGAGACTAGATGCTCATCAAACATACAAGCAGTGTTACTCTGCATCACATCACCAATCGACATTACCAATGTGCATCAATGTGTATCTGTATCACAATCCGGGTACTGCCAGGGAACATTCCATCAGACGGCCATGAGAGGGCATGGGTGACAGACGTGATGTAACACAACAGTCCCTACCATAACCCACATTCACTTTTGTGAAACCACGGGAGGATAGGAAATAGGTACTGTACGCCCGGTTAGGGCTGGATGTCTGCCGTGCTCCTCACAGGCCATTGCAACAGATTACATCAATGGAAGGTTGTAGGTAGGTCTTGCACAGTCATCTTCACCAATGAGTCGGCAATGTGTTCAGAAGGTGGCCTGCTCAGAAGATTGTCGGAAAAGGCACCGGGAAAATCGGCCCCACCATTCTCAAACAAAGCTCCCACATCTGGAAGTTGCCTGTCTCCTTCTACAGAGGCAGGCAGAACAGCTGGGGCACACCATGATCTACTGGTGTACCACAAACTCAGCATGTGTCACCCGCACAGGTCCAACTCATGTGGGTGACTCCATTGTGGCCACCCGCTTCAAAAAGGACCGAAAAAGAAGCTTGGTGGGATGCTCGCAGTAAAAGATGTAAGCACCACGCCTTACTGCTATGGTCGAATCCACATATGGCTTGTCAAGCCAATCTTGTGCCAATGGTATTCGTAGCTGAATTATAGTCATGATATGATATGATATGGTATTTGTAACGCGCCTATACACAAGTGTTTCTGTAAAAGGTGTGAAATGGCAGCAGACTCCAATGCATAGCAAATCACCTCTAACACGCGAATTACTTCCTGTGTGTACCTCTGGCTATCCGTAGAAAACACGATTTTCATACAAAATTCCACAATGTATTCATTCTCATAAAAACGTTTTAACAATACTTAATGTTGCATGCGCATTAGCACATTTGTTTCCTAAATGCATCCCAACAGACATTAAAATAACTATTGAATAAGCATACAATGAATACACCATTTTATATATTAGACTTGGTCTGTACCGTGAAATTTTAACATTATACACTTAATTAGTATTCATTGATATGGGGACGTTAAGAGATCAGTGAACATGCGTAGGAACTTAATAAATGGTCATATATGTATGTAGACCTGCACAACAAGCAATGCTTAGACGCTGTTTTAAGAAAACCTCATATGTAAAGATTCAAACTACTGTTAAAGTGCACCTGAGGAAAGTCCAAGAATGAGCCGGTCTGGACCATGTCAGGCAGAAGAACGTGACCAAGTCAATAACAGACTGGTCCTAAAAAATTGAAATTTAAATACAGATTCAATATTACTCTAATCCGGACAAACAACCAATACACAGCGCTCTATCTAAGGTTCAACAACAGCCTCCATCCCCAGCTGTCCCAAGGAAACACAAGGATGAAGTATCTTCCGTCAGCTCACTCTCAAGGGGGGAGAATTTGAAATCCTCATTCTTCCAAGCATCCCACCCTTCTTGTTCCTTCCTTGTCTGGCCCTCTAAGCCCGCCTTTTCCCCTGTCACCCAAATCCATGTGTAACTGAAATGTCGAGGATAAACTCACATTATGCAACAGGATAAATCATCTTGTTGAATCCACAAATCTTCAGATCACTCTTGCTCATAAGATCATGTGTTATTGTTCTACTGGGCACAGAGCATCTTTCCTGAGAGTGATGATTCTATCTAGCATCCAACACACACATTCCCCCTATTCCGTGTTCCCTCCGACTTTGGAAAATAAAGCTGTGAGTCACTAGTGGGGTCGGGTAATCCTTTGGAGTGAAGGGGCAGAAATATTTTCCACAAATTGGTTCTGGGTATCGCAGCAGGAACGCCTAAAACATTAAGAGCATCTAGAGGAATCTTTCCAGTGAGAATTTGTTTTAAATAATGGGTTGAAATATTGCCTCTTAAAGCACACATTTTGGAAAAATTGGGTAAAAAAAGCCCCAAAGATACTTGCGCCCAAAATATGCCCTCGTTGCCACTGTAAAAAATACTGTTTGATTCAAGCTGCCTTCAGAGAAATGCACCTACCCCAGACACATGTGCACACTCATGCAAACAGACACTCACACAGATACACGCCTGCTTTTCTAACACCATTATTTCCGCCCATCGGCTCCACTCAGGATCATCATCTGCCTGTGCACAGGAAGCAGGGGGGGGGATTTCATCGACAAATTATTTCCCTAAGTCGCTCCCTAAATCGCTGCCTCCATCCAGCTCCCAACAATGAGGGTGCTGAAATGCATGCCTTCGTGGACTAGTCGGCCAGCCCCCATTGCACCACCTGCCTTCACGGAAAGAGACCATGCAGTCATCCATGTGGGAGAGCGCCCCACGTGAGGGTGGGCCTACAGGGCCTCAGTCCTTGCAGGCACTAGGGGAGTTCTCTACCATACACAGTGCTGTGTGGGACAGATAATATCAATAGCAGCCTGTGTATAAGGGAAGCAGCTGCGCCCCAACATCTATTATGTAGAAATCCCCACTGAGTGCAACCTAAAACTGCAGGATCACACCTCAACATAACTTGCTAACTTCAGGTGCTAGTGATCTGTCATAGAATCAGTTGAAAGCTCTTTGCCGAGCCGACAGCGCTATCCATGATAGATGTTCTAGATCAAGAACTTACTTCGAACAAAATCCCTATATCATCATACTCTGCCCTGCTCGCTGGTGTTCTTAAAACATCACCTGGGCAGTAGCAGTCCAATCTCCCACCCTATGGAACTTCTTGCCATCACGTTACTGGCATAAAGCAAACTACAACCTCTTCTGATGGACCCTTACGAATCATCTGCACGCTCTAACTTTCAAATCATTTTCAACTTCCCTCCTTCTTGCTATCTCCACCTTACACTGCCCTTCCTAGCCCATTTCTACCCCCCACTCATCTGACTCCCAAACTCTCAAGTGATGACGTTCTTCGGGAAGAAAGTAACCCTGTCACAAACCCAGCGTGTGTGACCAGGATGCACTTTCTTTGCCAGAAGCCAAACACAGCAATCTTTATTTAGGACCCAATGGGTCATCTTTAAGGTACATTATTTTTCTTACATAAGATATTTCGTAAATTGAGTCGCAAATTAGGGTCCATAATTCTGCAAACACAGTCAATCATGATCATGTTCTACATTGGTGAATAAATGTGGACACTGATGTCCTTCTTCTGTGTCTCTCACTCAGCCTGGCCTGCATCATGAAATTGGATTAGTTTATACATCTGTGATAAAGATAAAACAGTGCTGCCGGGTCATCTGAATTGGAAGCATAGCAGGTAAAATAGTAAGATCCAGGTGACTTGTTAAGAAATGATACACTATGGCGAGTGGCGCAACTGAAATGACATCATGTAGCCATGTTCCCACAGAAGCCCCAACTTCACCAGCTCTGCAGATTGCCCTGTTTTCTAATAAGTAGTTTTAATATTAGATCTCAATGGAGGGTTCCTAAAATGTAATGCCGGCTAAACCTCTTTTACCTTGGTTTAATACTCTACTCTGCTACTGCTGGTTGCTATTTCGCTTGGAGTAAAACCATGCTCTCTTTTGGTTGTAGAGAAATCCTCCTTCTGCATCCGCTTTAACAGTCTTGCACTCTGCCCACATCTGCCAGGAAATTAGTGTTTCTCCTTTAAGTACCCTTGGGTATCAGGGAGGTATTTTAGTAAATGTAGACATAAATCGATAAAGATCAACTAAAATGAATACGTTGATTTGTACACCAGTCAGCACACCTTGTCCATTGGAAATAGCGCTTTTTGCAACTTTGAGTACAGTTGAGCTTTAGGCAAAATAGGGAAGGAGTTGTGGGGGGCCCTGTCAGTGTGGCACAGTGCAACACTGTATATATCCTCAGCGATATAGCGGCGATTGCTATATGCCCAGAAGGAGATCTTTCCTATATCCTCCCAGTGGTGAGGAGGTTCCTTGGGTGTCCACAGCTATGTGAGCAGAAAAGTGAGGGTTAGTTGCTTAGTTACTGAAACATAGCAAGCTTGTCTTGTGTGCTTTAGATGTTCTGGAAGATTGTGGCTGGTTTCAGTTTCCCAGAAGGGAGATTTGATTCCAGCAAATTACATGCTGCGATTAGACAGGGACATTCCTTCCCTATAAAAGGGGGGTGCCGTGACACGTGTGGTGTGTCCGGGCAGCATGTGAGTACATCAGTCTCTTTGTGTGACATGGTTTAGAGTGTCCTCCATCCCCTCTCCTGAGTTGACTAGCCGAGATGTTACTGGCACTGGCTCCAGACTGAACTGACTTCAATATAACTTATGAGAGGGAGGTCTTTGACAGTGAGATTTTGGACCGTGATAGCAGAAAATGTATCGAGAGCAGGAATGATAAGCAGCTGTGGCAAAAAGTTATTGTTAACTGGCTTATAGTCGAAGATGCTTGATGTCCTGCCCTTTTGTAAACTGACCAATTCTTGTATTTAAGTACACGGCCATCTTCAAAATATATGCCTCGTGATTGTCATGTATGGCTTTGGGCTTCCAATGGACCCAGCCCAGCTCTAGGGGCGAACATGGGATGTTGGGGGGCAAAGGGAGCAGAAACTAGCAAAAATGTGAGATATCCTCTGCTGAGAACAAACAAAAGCTAAAATAGCTTGTTGGATGGGCTGAAACCAACTCAGGAGGTTCTCCTTCAAGTTTTAGGTCTCTGTGTCATATGAGAGGGGAATATCCTTTCGCACATCTACCTGATCCTGCCCATGAGGGCAATCCAGCCTGAAATGCCAGGCAAATATCACCCCAGCCAGTGCACCAACAGCTTTCTGGGATCAAACTGATACCGGCCACCTTGCACAGCCCATCACCACCAACCAAAATTAAAATTCATCACAAAGAGTTGAAAGGAAGTGTGGGGGTCCTAACTTTTCTGCCCTCAGCACCTTCCCAAAGATTGCATTAACCCAAGATGCACTCAGGAGCCGCGGGTACAAACGGGCGCTGCTCATTCTTCATCACAGACATGTCCAGAACGGGGCACCAGAAGACATCGCGCCAGCACATCAACCCCTCAGCTTGCCACCTGCTAATGGACCATTTCACAGCACTCACGCTCCTCCCTCACTCGGCATCCCACCCACCACCACGCATTACATCACATTAGCATTCTACTGCGGCATCCAGTCCCAATTTAGAGGAATCGTTCCAACACATCTAATTCCTCGACCACAATAAGCCGCACGTTACATTAGCTTCTTGCATCAATATTAACTGAAACATTCTGTTAGGTAATTGACAAGGTTGCATTATTTACCACAGTTCTGGTCAATAACACAAATGTGGCCCTTAAGTAACTTAGGTCCCTGAGCCACAGGCAAGGGTGCATATGGAGCGAATTAGGGAATAATGTGTTTTATTGACCAGCTCAAAGGGCAATAATGCCAGTAGCTCATGATATGATATGATTTGATATGATATGATATGGCATTTATAATGCACCTATACACAAGTGTTACAAGCCGCAACGAGGCAAGGGAGGGGGAACAGAAGGAAGACAGACAACGATCCTACTAGACCAGGTGACATTCAGATCGTGCAAGTGCATGGGAAGGGGACAGAGGGAAGTGCGGTGGGGGCTAGGGGGAGGGGACAGTGCAGTACATGGGATGAAAAATAAATAACAAGAGTAAATGTACGGCCAGCAGGTGGCAAGTGCAAGGGTAAGTGCAGACATCAGGTGTCAAGTGCTGGCGGTGGGACTGTAGGGTACAGAAAACAGTTCCCAACTGCGGGGGTTGCCAGGAAGGCAGTGCAGGAGTGTGTGACTGGCGGGGGAGGGGACCTGGGCCCGAGATCAGAGGGTGGCCAGACAACCAGTGCAATTTCAGTATCAGGTTAACAAGGGGGGGTCTGTTCTGACGTGTAACGTTTTAGGGGCGGGACTACTTCCTGATTCTAGTAGGCCCAAGTAATTTCTATTGTGTCCAAGGAAATACAAAAACACTGTAAATGTGAAGATGTACATGAAGTAGTTCAGACAAAAATAGGTATCATATATACAGCTTATAAGTTTATTTTGCTGTTGGGTGCATTTAGTTAATCATGCATCAGTGTTATTAATAAAAGACTGTTTGTACCGAGAGCAAACAAATATGCAAAACAAATTTTTCATAAAGAGATACTTGGTGTGCCGGAGGTTAGAACACAGTCTTAGCCCTATCCTCACACCATTATAATGGCCAAATTAATTGGCAAAAAGCAATAAAACAAAAAGTAGGGTAACCACCACCATTAGTGACAAGTGATTATCGTGTGTTCAGATGCAAGACAACCCAAGACAAAAACATTAAATGGGAGAATTCTTGGTTGTCTGTAGCCAGGCTGGAGGGTGACCTAACACGTGGTCTAGCCTCCGGCACACCAAGTATCTCTTTATGAAAAATTTGCATAATATTTGCAAAATAAACTTATAAGCTGTATATATGATACCTATTTTTGTCTGAACTACTTCATGTACATCTTCACATTTACAGTGTTTTTGTATTTCCTTGGACACAATAGAAATTACTTGGGCCTACTAGAATCAGGAAGTAGTCCCGCCCCTAAAACGTTACACGTCAGAACAGACCCCCCCCTTGCTAACCAAGTACTACTAGCCCATTGTTCTGTCGTTGGTGGGCTATCCCTCCAGTTACCAATTTCAGTATCAGGCAGGAACTCAGCAGGGGAGAGGAGGAGAGAATGCAGAAGCAAAGAGAAAGGTTTTGAGGTGCTTCCGGAACCGGAATTGTCCAGTGCGGTTACACCTTCCAAGCCTTACTTCTCTGCTAACTATCAATGCTTGAATGAGATATGTTCTGGGAGCGATTCAAGAGCAGGACTATAACAATAGCGAAGAACTGTATTCTGAGGAATCTGATTGGCTATCCCACTATCAAGATTTCAATGAATGGGCTAATGAAGGAATTTCATGTTCCTGCACTTTCTGGGATGTCCTGGGCCTTAACGTGCATATATAATCATCGCCAAGAGGTTATGTAGAAGGCACATCCCGCATGACATAACATGTACTGGCACCCATGGTGGGAGTGGTAGTCTATCATGTCACTAACGATCCTAACCCAGGTTCAGAGAAAGCTGTACTCAGCTCACACGTGCCTGCCATCTTCCCACCGGAGCACATACCATCCCAGGTTCTCTCATCACCTCCCACCTGTTCCCCATCGGCTCCTCACCCGCTAGGCTGTCAGTTTCCTGGTGTCCCTGAGCCACCATGGAAATGGAATAGGGGCTCCACATGCCGCCATGGCCACTGGCCCTTGCTCTAGGGCGTATAACCTGTGCTCCCCCATTAAAGCCCGTGTGGGGAGGGGAAATTGTTTAAGTAACATGGGATCTATAAACCATACTCTCCTGTTTAGTTTAAAGTTTAAACATGGGGTTTTCCAATCTTGCACGTATGATCAGAGCAGGGGAGCCGACTTCTGAATTTCCGGGGATGGGGGGGTGGACGTCCAAATACAGGAAGTGACATCACTGGCAGTTATGTAGTCGCCAACTTGGTGCAACGGCGTGCGGGGGGGTGGAGGCACGCGCAGTGCAGAACAGTGGAAATATTGGCTAGCATGTACTGCATATACTAAAGTCAAGAAAGAAGTAGATTTAAGCCTTCGAGTTGCATTCGAGTAGGCCATCACTGCCTCTACTCCACCCCTCTATAATCATCCAGGTTGTAGTAGCCCTCAAAAGGCAGAGCAACACAACTAGGATGGGAGAACGAAATGCCGTCCCATCCTGTGAGTGTGTCAAACGTCAGTGCAAAGACTGTGCCTGTGACTCTTACCTTGGAGCACAATCTCACTAATTTGGTGCAAATCTCGCAAGTGGGAGCATGGGAATCCCCTGCGTGTTGTGGGCTGCAGACCCCGGATCACATGCTCACTTCTTCAGTGTGAAACTTTGGCCAAGGCTCTTTGGGCAAGCATTCAGGATGGGTCTCACACCTATAAACAGTGTGATATATTGAGTGGGCACCTCACTCCTTGGAGCATAGTATCAACCGTTGCTGGTAATCTCACAACTGAATGTACAGTTTCACTCTTGGTCATCTCAGTGACCCCATGTATATTAATGGAGTCAGTCTCCCATCTGGGAAGACAATTATATTTCTGTTAAAACAGTCTGAATTGTCACTCCAGTTTTCTCGATCTATAGATCCATACCATATTAATTCAATTTCATTGTGTGTGCAGGGGTGATAACGTGTGTCTGAGAGAGCTCATTCTTTCATTCAGGAGCGATAAAGGGGTAACAACACCCTGTATGTGGGACAGGCTAATTTTGCCCCATGGCCCCTCCAGAAGGAGTGAGCAGGTTTTAAAACCCTGCTGATTCTGCTATCAGCCCGGCTCGAGCCTTCTATCCCTTGCCCCATCATGGCTCCCAACATCTGAGCGGCAGCTTATGGACAGCAGGCAGCTCTGGACATGCCTGTTGCCAATTGAATGTAGACAGATCTACTATTTAGACACTGGGAGAGAGCCATGAATCTACATTGGTGGTGAAGAAGCACTCAACATACAGAACACAATGGTATAGTGTTGCAGTCCTGCTGAGAAATGACAATTCTGAGCATGTGAGCAGTAGGCTGGATCAGTGCTGCCCCATAAAAGGGGTAGAAGCCTCTGAAGCCTCTGTGAGAAGTGGCAGTACTGTTCCAATGGTGAGAAGTGTAGTATTTTCACATTAACTATGCTTAACAACTTTGGGTTATTGAATAGTGCTGCTACATTCTGAGTAATTCCGTCCCTTTAAATATGTGAGCTCTTGTATAACCACGACAGTATTGAGTTATTCTGATGATGACAGACTTGCTCAATAGTTCTGGTTCTGTATCATTAAATGTACTTCAGATCTTTAAATTATCGGAAGGATAGCTCAGGGTCAATGTGCTCGCCTTGGAAGCAAGACGACACAGAGCAACAGAGGTTCGATCCCTAGGTCCGCGCAACACAGGTTCGCTCCCTCGGTCCGCACAACACAGGTTCGCTCCCTCGGTCCGCGCAACACAGGTTCGCTCCCTCGGTCCGCGCAACACAGGTTCGCTCCCTCAGTCCGCGCAACACAGGTTCGCTCCCTCAGTCCGCGCTTAGAAACCTCTGGGTAGTACACGCATTATAAATAACCAATTAAAATAAAAAGAAATATATCTGTTGAGAAATGCTGGGGGCTTGTCAATAAGAGTGTAGCAGCTCAACTGAGAAGTGCTGATGTTGTCCCATCAAAAGTATAGCAGCCCCACTAAGATGAACTAGCATTGCCTCAACAAAAGCATAGTATTATCGCGGAGAAGATTCATCAATTATAGAAGCCCTGTTTCAGCAGTACTATCCCATCAAGAGTATAGTGAGATACCTGAGGAGTATCAGCATTGCCCCATTTCAAATATGGCATCTCTACTAGAAAGTGCTGGCTCATACGCCTCCGCTCCCTGCCCATAGCATTCACCCTCACCACGTGCACACTCAGAGACATGCAAACAGTCTCATTTGCCCTCTATCTGCCCCTACTCCCTGCCCCCTCCCTCGCTTTGCATCTGTACCTCCATTTCTAAAAATCCTTCTGGGTTGGGTGTACCTCTACATCTGTTCACCCCTCTTGCCAAGAGGGGTGCATAGATGTACAAATAAACCCAACCCAAAATGATTTTTAGAAATTGCGGGACAGACTTTCTTTACATCTGTGCCTCCATTTCTAAAATTTCTTCTGGGCTGGGTGTGTCTGAGAGAGCTCATTCTTTCATTCAGGAGCGATAAAGGGGTAACAACACCCTGTATGTGGGACAGGCCAATTTTGCCCCATGGCCCCTCCAGAAGGAGTGAGCAGGTTTTAAAACCCTGCTGATTCTGCTATCAGCCCGGCTCGAGCCTTCTATCCCTTGCCCCATCATGGCTCCCAACATCTGAGCGGCAGCTTATGGACAGCAGGCAGCTCTGGACATGCCTGTTGCCAATTGAATGTAGACAGATCTACTATTTAGACACTGGGAGAGAGCCATGAATCTACATTGGTGGTGAAGAAGCACTCAACATACAGAACACAATGGTATAGTGTTGCAGTCCTGCTGAGAAATGACAATTCTGAGCATGTGAGCAGTAGGCTGGATCAGTGCTGCCCCATAAAAGGGGTAGAAGCCTCTGAAGCCTCTGTGAGAAGTGGCAGTACTGTTCCAATGGTGAGAAGTGTAGTATTTTCACATTAACTATGCTTAACAACTTTGGGTTATTGAATAGTGCTGCTACATTCTGAGTAATTCCGTCCCTTTAAATATGTGAGCTCTTGTATAACCACGACAGTATTGAGTTATTCTGATGATGACAGACTTGCTCAATAGTTCTGGTTCTGTATCATTAAATGTACTTCAGATCTTTAAATTATCGGAAGGATAGCTCAGGGTCAATGTGCTCGCCTTGGAAGCAAGACGACACAGAGCAACAGAGGTTCGATCCCTAGGTCCGCGCAACACAGGTTCGCTCCCTCGGTCCGCACAACACAGGTTCGCTCCCTCGGTCCGCGCAACACAGGTTCGCTCCCTCGGTCCGCGCAACACAGGTTTGCTCCCTCAGTCCGCGCAACACAGGTTCGCTCCCTCAGTCCGCGCTTAGAAACCTCTGGGTAGTACACGCATTATAAATAACCAATTAAAATAAAAAGAAATATATCTGTTGATAAATGCTGGGGGCTTGTCAATAAGAGTGTAGCAGCTCAACTGAGAAGTGCTGATGTTGTCCCATCAAAAGTATAGCAGCCCCACTAAGATGAACTAGCATTGCCTCAACAAAAGCATAGTATTATCGCGGAGAAGATTCATCAATTATAGAAGCCCTGTTTCAGCAGTACTATCCCATCAAGAGTATAGTGAGATACCTGAGGAGTATCAGCATTGCCCCATTTCAAATATGGCATCTCTACTAGAAAGTGCTGGCTCATACGCCTCCGCTCCCCGCCCATAGCATTCACCCTCACCACGTGCACACTCAGAGACATGCAAACAGTTGCATTTGCCCTCTATCTGCCCCTACTCCCTGCCCCCTACCTCGCTTTGCATCTGTACCTCCATTTCTAAAAATCCTTCTGGATTGGGTGTACCTCTACATCTGTTCACCCCTCTTGCCAAGAGGGGTGCACAGATGTACAAATACACCCAACCCAAAATGATTTTTAGAAATTGCGGGACAGACTTTCTTTACATCTGTGCCTCCATTTCTAAAATTTCTTCTGGGCTGGGTGTGTTTGAGAGAGCTCATTCTTTCATTCAGGAGCGATAAAGGGGTAACAACACCCTGTATGTGGGACAGGCTAATTTTGCCCCATGGCCCCTCCCGAAGGAGTGACCAGGTTTTAAAACCCTGCTGATTCTGCTATCAGCCCGGCTCGAGCCTTCTATCCCTTGCCCCATCATGGCTCCCAACATCTGAGCGGCAGCTTATGGACAGCAGGCAGCTCTGGACATGCCTGTTGCCAATTGAATGTAGACAGATCTACTATTTAGACACTGGGAGAGAGCCATGAATCTACATTGGTGGTGAAGAAGCACTCAACATACAGAACACAATGGTATAGTGTTGCAGTCCTGCTGAGAAATGACAATTCTGAGCATGTGAGCAGTAGGCTGGATCAGTGCTTCCCCATAAAAGGGGTAGAAGCCTCTGAAGCCTCTGTGAGAAGTGGCAGTACTGTTCCAATGGTGAGAAGTGTAGTATTTTCACATTAACTATGCTTAAGAACTTTGGGTTATTGAATAGTGCTGCTACATTCTGAGTAATTCCGTCCCTTTAAATATGTGAGCTCTTGTATAACCACAACAGTATTGAGTTATTCTGATGATGACAGACTTGCTCAATAGTTCTGGTTCTGTATCATTAAATGTACTTCAGATCTTTAAATTATCGGAAGGATAGCTCAGGGTCAATGTGCTCGCCTTGGAAGCAAGACGACACAGAGCAACAGAGGTTCGATCCCTAGGTCCACGCAACACAGGTTCGCTCCCTTGGTCCGCACAACACAGGTTCGCTCCCTCGGTCCGCGCAACACAGGTTCGCTCCCTCGGTCCACGCAACACAGGTTCGCTCCCTCAGTCCGCGCTTAGAAACCTCTGGGTAGTACACGCATTATAAATAACCAATTAAAATAAAAAGAAATATATCTGTTGAGAAATGCTGGGGGCTTGTCAATAAGAGTGTAGCAGCTCAACTGAGAAGTGCTGATGTTGTCCCATCAAAAGTATAGCAGCCCCACTAAGATGAACTAGCATTGCCTCAACAAAAGCATAGTATTATCGCGGAGAAGATTCATCAATTATAGAAGCCCTGTTTCAGCAGTACTATCCCATCAAGAGTATAGTGAGATACCTGAGGAGTATCAGCATTGCCCCATTTCAAATATGGCATCTCTACTAGAAAGTGCTGGCTCATACGCCTCCGCTCCCCGCCCATAGCATTCACCCTCACCACGTGCACACTCAGAGACATGCAAACAGTCTCATTTGCCCTCTATCTGCCCCTACTCCCTGCCCCCTCCCTCGCTTTGCATCTGTACCTCCATTTCTAAAAATCCTTCTGGGTTGGGTGTACCTCTACATCTGTTCACCCCTCTTGCCAAGAGGGGTGCACAGATGTACAAATACACCCAACCCAAAATGATTTTTAGAAATTGCGGGACAGACTTTCTTTACATCTGTGCCTCCATTTCTAAAATTTCTTCTGGGCTGGGTGTGTCTGAGAGAGCTCATTCTTTCATTCAGGAGCGATAAAGGGGTAACAACACCCTGTATGTGGGACAGGCTAATTTTGCCCCATGGCCCCTCCAGAAGGAGTGAGCAGGTTTTAAAACCCTGCTGATTCTGCTATCAGCCCGGCTCGAGCCTTCTATATCTTGCCCCATCATGGCTCCCAACATCTGAGCGGCAGCTTATGGACAGCAGGCAGCTCTGGACATGCCTGTTGCCAATTGAATGTAGACAGATCTACTATTTAGACACTGGGAGAGAGCCATGAATCTACATTGGTGGTGAAGAAGCACTCAACATACAGAACACAATGGTATAGTGTTGCAGTCCTGCTGAGAAATGACAATTCTGAGCATGTGAGCAGTAGGCTGGATCAGTGCTGCCCCATAAAAGGGGTAGAAGCCTCTGAAGCCTCTGTGAGAAGTGGCAGTACTGTTCCAATGGTGAGAAGTGTAGTATTTTCACATTAACTATGCTTAAGAACTTTGGGTTATTGAATAGTGCTGCTACATTCTGAGTAATTCCGTCCCTTTAAATATGTGAGCTCTTGTATAACCACGACAGTATTGAGTTATTCTGATGATGACAGACTTGCTCAATAGTTCTGGTTCTGTATCATTAAATGTACTTCAGATCTTTAAATTATCGGAAGGATAGCTCAGGGTCAATGTGCTCGCCTTGGAAGCAAGACGACACAGAGCAACAGAGGTTCGATCCCTAGGTCCACGCAACACAGGTTCGCTCCCTTGGTCCGCACAACACAGGTTCGCTCCCTCGGTCCGCGCAACACAGGTTCGCTCCCTCGGTCCGCGCAACACAGGTTCGCTCCCTCAGTCCGCGCTTAGAAACCTCTGGGTAGTACACGCATTATAAATAACCAATTAAAATAAAAAGAAATATATCTGTTGAGAAATGCTGGGGGCTTGTCAATAAGAGTGTAGCAGCTCAACTGAGAAGTGCTGATGTTGTCCCATCAAAAGTATAGCAGCCCCACTAAGATGAACTAGCATTGCCTCAACAAAAGCATAGTATTATCGCGGAGAAGATTCATCAATTATAGAAGCCCTGTTTCAGCAGTACTATCCCATCAAGAGTATAGTGAGATACCTGAGGAGTATCAGCATTGCCCCATTTCAAATATGGCATCTCTACTAGAAAGTGCTGGCTCATACGCCTCCGCTCCCCGCCCATAGCATTCACCCTCACCACGTGCACACTCAGAGACATGCAAACAGTCTCATTTGCCCTCTATCTGCCCCTACTCCCTGCCCCCTCCCTCGCTTTGCATCTGTACCTCCATTTCTAAAAATCCTTCTGGGTTGGGTGTACCTCTACATCTGTTCACCCCTCTTGCCAAGAGGGGTGCACAGATGTACAAATACACCCAACCCAAAATGATTTTTAGAAATTGCGGGACAGACTTTCTATACATCTGTGCCTCCATTTCTAAAATTTCTTCTGGGCTGGGTGTACCTCTACATCTGCGCACCCCTCTTGGAAAGAGGGGTGCGCAGATGTACAAATACACCAAACCCAAAACGATTTTTAGAAATTGAGGGACAGACTTGTTTTGCATCTGTGCCTCCATTTCTAAAAATCGTTTTGGGTTGGGTGTCCCTCTACATCTGTGCACTCCGGTGCACAGATGTAGAAGTATGCCCAACCCAAAACGATTTTTAGAAATTGAGGGACAGATGCAACGCAAGAGCCTCTTGCGTTGCATCTGTCCCACAATTTCTAAACATCGTTTTTCCCTGGCTTTTACCTGGGCCGCCAGTGAGAGACACAGTATGGATGGAACAAAGGGCCATCCATACTGCGCCTCTTCTCTCCGGCCGGCGGGGGGGGGGGGGGGCTCAGCCCGACTTCATTCTGCTGGGGGGGGCCGGGCCCTGCAGCCCCCCCGTACTCGGTGCCCCTGGATCAGAGGACAAAGAATTCCACAAATCTGTGTTATGTTATGTTACATATGATGTGCATAGCTAGGGTGAACAGACATAGCGGATTTGCCAGGACTATCCCTGTATTTGGTGCTCTGCCCCCCCTTTCTCAAGATTATGTTCCCATTGGAAACTGTAGTGGTCCCGTTTTTTTTAGTAGCTCTTCATAGCTGACAGGCAGGAATGCATAGAAAAAATGTTACATTTTACAATATAAGATAGTGGTAGTTTGTGATTAATTCGTTATAATATGTGTTTCTTTGAACAGTAACACTTAAACCCCCTTCTCCAAACGCTACTGAAGTGCAGTGCCTTGGCAGCCACTTTCAAGAGTTAGTCCTACGTTTATGTTAGTTGCCCTGTACCGGTTTTTATGTTCACCCTATGCACGCCGCTGCCATTTACTCGAGCCCACATGAATGCACAATAAAAAGGCAATGTATGTGTCCCAACAGACCGGTACCAAAGTATTGTTAATGCTCTGGTATTAGTGAGCTGGAAAGCAGGTCTCAATCACAGGGCTGCGGGCTTCATTCTGACATTACCCGTAGACAATGCATGTACTATTCTGCTGCAATTGGACCTTTGCTAATTTAGCACAATTATGCAGTTTACTACATGCCTGGGATAGTATGGCGTAACCAATCACTGAGCCAGTCAATTTTCCCCCCACCCCTGACAGCTGCTGAGGTGCAGGATGGGAGGTCGGGGAACGAGTTCACCACAATGGATTTCACCAAAGCATGAAAGTGTTTCCAAACTCTAGTTGCCCTCAAATATCAAAGTGCCTGCCTGTTTCTTAGCCTCTCGTCACTCACGGAGCAAGTTGAGGAGTCATGTTCTGTTTGTGAATACTGTGCTAGGGTTTGAAGAGAGAGATCCGGCGGACAGGGTATGATATGATATGATTTGGTATTTATAATGTGCCTTTACACAAGTCTTTCTAGGCAAAGGTGTGGAGACAGAGGGATGGCAAGTCAAACGATCTTACTAGGCCTTGTGACATTCAGTGCAATGGCAACAAGAAGTGTAGGGGAGAGGGTGAGGGAAGAATTGCAGGGAAGGGTTACGAGGAGAAGTCCAGTCATTGCAGCAGGGCTCTGAGTAGGTGTAAGGACGGCAGTGGACTACATGGGTGCAGTCCCAGACCGGAAGTGCTGGCTAGTCCAGAAGGCAGTGCGGGTGACTGGTCAAGGGGGTTGTGGGCATGGTACCTTGTATGACTATGAGGGCAACCACGCCACCAGTCAGGACAAGCAGACAGGAATATTGCCAGGGCCCAGGGGAGAGGGAGAGAGCAAGAAGAAGAGAAGAGGAAGTCTTCAGCAGCTTTCGGAACTTCAGGTGATCCGGCTCAAGTCTGAGAGGGGCAGGGAGGCCATTCCAGAGGGAGGCACCTGCAGGGGAGAGAGATCTACCCCCACTCTCTGTTTGGAGAAACATCTGACCTGCAGAGAGTTTGAGGTAGCTGAGCGGAGGGCTCTGGAAGGAAGGTATTTAGGAAGAGAGCGTTGGATATAGGAAGGACCAGAGCCTGATTAAGCCTTATGGATGATGCAGAGGGTCTAGAACTTGATCCTCGCGGCCACAGGGAGGCAGTGGAGAAATTTCAGATCTGGAGAGATGTTTTCCCTGCGCTTGAGGCCAAGGAAAAGTCTTGCAGTCCTGTTCTGGATTAGTTGAAGAGGGTGAAGAGTAGAGTTGGGAAGATTGATAAAGAAGCTGTTGCAGTAGTCCGATCTGGAGAGAATCAGGGCTCTGGAGACAGTGCGCTTCTGGGGGAAGTTGAGAAAAGTTAGGATACCTTAGAGGAGATGCAGCTGAAAATGGGCTTCCTTGGCAAGCTTCATGATGTGTGGAGAGAAGGAGAGAGTGGAGTCGAAGATGATGCCAAGGTTTTTTGTCTAACGGAATGGTGAGGGGAAAGGGCCCAAGGAGGGTGGCCAGAGTGAGAGAGGAAAAGCGGGAGCAGTGGTCCCAATGAAAAGAACCTCTGTCTTACTGTTATTAAGGCAGTGGTCGTTAGAGGAGCACCATACCTGAATAACGGATAAGCGAGGAGGGAGAGGAGGCTGAGGGTAGCCTGAAAGAGAGCTGAGTATCATCAGCATAACATTGAAAGTTAGAGGAGAAAGTAGAGATTAGGTAGGCCGGGGGGGCAGATAGACAATGAATAGAGAGAGGGAGAGGAAAGAGCCCTTGGGAACACCACATGTGGAAAGAAAGGTGGTGGAGAGAAAGGACCTGGGAGGGTCGGTCCAAGAGGAAGGGTGTCAGTCACGCCAGAGCCTGTTCAATGATGCCAAGGTATCAAAGGCAGAGGAGAGGTCAAGGAGAATGAGGACAGAGTGAGAGCTTGAGTCAAGGTTGGTGAGCAGATCTTCACAGGAGTTCAGGAGAGCAGTTTCCGTGCCTCTGGCTGATCTGAAGCCAGACTGATGGTCATGGAGATAACTAGCAGATTCAGCATGGAGGTTTAGTTGAGAGATCGAGAGTTTCTCAAGGCGTTTGCCCCGGAAAGGAGTGATAGAGATCGAGCGATAGTTGGCCGGGCAGGAAGGATCAACAGAATGCTTTTTCGGGAGGGGGTGCACAAGGAAGTACTTGAGAAGAGAGGGGAAAGACCCAGTGGCGAAGGAATGATTGCAGAAATCAGCCAAGGCTGGAGCAAAGCAAAGAATGTTGTGTTGAATGGTTCTGGAGGAGCTGGCGAGCACCTGTTTGGATGAAAGTTTTATAGACCAGACTTGTCTAGAAACATCATCAGGTGTTAGAGAGAGAGTGGTAAACGGCAAGCGATTGGCAGAGTGCTTGCGCAGGAGGCCAAACAAGCACATGTACAAGATTATAGTGCCAGTTGTTGTGCTTCATGCTGTTCCCACCAAAGTATCCCTAGAATAAAACCAAGATTTTTCTTACATGCTTACTCACTTTTAAGAAATCATGGTGCAAAGTCCTTAATTTATTTTACATTTGGGGCAGCGTGCAAAACCCATGGGCATCCAGGCGCTAGTTGCAGGAAGGGTAGAGTACATCAGGGATTCCAGGAGGAGACAACGTTAAAGAGTCAGGTCTTTCCTGAATGAGTAGTAGGATGGCTCTGAGCGTAATGAGGAAGAGCGCTCTAGAGTGTGGAGGCCATGACTGGGAAACTGGTGCCCCCGGCTTTGGTACGCTTGAATAGAGGAGGCTTCTCCTGAAGTGCACATTGCGTTGCTGTATATTGTAGATTAGCAAGCTGATTCATGGAATTATTTCTGTGAAAAACGCAGATTTGCGCGCCTTTCTGCCCGTAAATCCCCATACTTCAAACAGGGATTTTCGGGCATAAAGGCGTGCAAATCTGCGTTTTTCACGCGAATAATTCCATGATTCAGGCAGTTTGTGTTTCACATTTTGGGGCCCACGGAATGGAGCTTTGAGATGTATCATTTTGCATATCAGTGTGCTCCAAATCTAGATGCTCCTTTGAAAGAGCGTTGTCGCACTAGATGCTCCATATTGCCTGCACCTATGCACCTCTCACAAAAAAACATGGGTAGTTTTACGTAATGCATCACATCTAATTTTCTCTGCATTGCTTATGCATTGTACTCTGCGGTGTTAACATGAATCTATGTGTTCCCAGCGCTGCCCGTAACTGCGTCGATGAAAATGTCAATGCCAATTATGGCGCAATTATCAGATAAATCACTTTTTCCCACAATCCTCCAACCCCCACCCCATTTACCTTTATTGCAGTGCACTGAAGTGGGCGTCGCCGACTCCCTTGTGCCCCTGCGGTGTCAGTTCCTCCCACTTACGTAGGGCGGTGCTGATGCCACTGGGTCCTTTTTCTTTTCTTTTTCCTGTACCCCGCTTACCGTAATGGTAAGCAGAGGACACCCCTGCAACCTCCGACTCCAGTTACTGCGACCAAGGAGAGCAGGGGACACCCCCGCAGCCCCCGCTCTGCTTAGGTGCAGTAATGGGGGTCGGGATTTTTGAACTGCGCAAAGGTGCAGTTTTCGTACCAGGCGACATTGTAGAGTCACAGCAATGGTATGATTCCGTTCACATAGAGGTCTATCTCCCTGAGGCGGACAGTGCAATATTTTGTTGTGTGTCCTGTGGTCCTCTCACACAGACACCCCTGGCGTTGTGCACTGAATTGTGTCATCTTCTACACTATTAGGTTTAGGGTCTGGGCATTCCAGTTGAGGGACTTTGCCACATATTGTTGCTCACACCTAGGTATCCCTAACTGTTTCTCATACTATCTCACATTTAAAGCATCATTTCTGGATTTTGACTTGTTGCGTTCACAAATAAACACCCGAGGGGTACATTATATTGCAGTATGTTGCATCCTGTTGTATTTCGCTTTTGGGTGTCCCTAACATAGCCCACTGAGTTGCTGCATTTTATTTGGTATTTTGTTGCATCGCTGGCTGTCCCTTTCACAGTGCACTGCCACAGATGGTGGTCAACGTTTTTTAATAATCAGATATCAAAACACCTCTCATTATTTTACAAATATTTTTGCATCTAACTATCTGTATGAGGGCCCCCGATGTTATCACCAGTATGCCTTCAAAAAGCTCGCTGAATGTCATGCTCTAGGTTGTTACCTCCCACCTAGGCATCCATATTTTACCACTATTTTGGATAATTATTATCCACGATCAAGATACCCTTAGAAAAATGCACTAGATTGTACTCACATCTAGATGCCCCTAAGATTGCATTGAGTTGTATAATTTATATGCTACTATGCATCATATCTAGGTGCCCCTGTGAAGGCGCTCTGCCTCATTTTCGTACCCCATTTTGCACACACGTAGCTATTGTGGCAACACTAACAAGGTCATCACTACTTCACTGGGGGAAATCTTCCCTCATGTGGCCAGGGAGAAGCAGAAGCTACCTGACTATGACCCTCAGCGTGGCTATCTGTGGGAGGACCATATGAGGGAAGGCAACCCTCAGGGAAATGGAGTTAACTCGTGGATCAAAAAAGATATGCCCCTGTTTCTTTAGCCTCTGGTAACACCCACTTGACTCTGTCATTTACCTCTGGCATATTGTAGTGTGGGTGTAGAATCTCCAGTCATGACTAATCACTAACCATATTTGCATTCACCTTTGCTTAAAACACTGACACAAGGAGGATAACTGAAGTAATGAAGATCACTAGAAGTGTAAAGCAAACTCTGCGTTCTAGTTGTAAAATGTTACAGGACGTTTAAATGCACCACACTTGGAGATCAGGAGAGACTCACTTATCCAGATGTCAGTCGGGACACCAAAGGAGAGCAGGTTGCAGAGTGGAGCTGAGAAGCTGCTGGAAGCGCGTCCAGGGAAGTCAGGCAGTGGAAGGTTTTCTGTGCTTGTACCACAGACAGCAGTGAAGTGAAGGTGATTGCTGGTGAGAAGTTCGAGGCCGGAACTTGCACGCAAATACAGAGTCAAAAAAGAAAGTCTTGGCAGGAGAGTAATCCATGCATACAGTGAGTCTGGGACCCACACCCAAGTAATGGAATAAGAAAGCTCTGTCAGGAAAGTAAACCAGGCTACAGTGAGTCTGGGACCCACACCCAATCAGATGGGCATCCCTTAAAAAGGATTTTGCATAGCTGTATACTGTGCCCTGTTGTGTTCCACAGCTGGGTGTCCTTGGGATGGCGCATTGATTTGTCCATTTTATACACCATTCTATTCCATATCGGTGTGTCACTTGATGGGCCACCTTGAGTTGTTACACTTTGAATGCCTTTCAGTTTCATATCTAGGTGTCTCGTGAAAGGACACTGGAAGTCATCCTGAGTTTGCCTGCATTCTGCAAGTTAAATCCCCCAGGATACCGGCAAATGGACCTAACGTTACCGGCACATGATATCCAGTATTACCGGGTTATTCCAGGTGCTGGCAACAGCGGCATTTTCCCGTTCCATGCGGTCCCATAAGACACCATGGGGGGCATTGCCGGTATTACCAGTGCCAGTAATACTGGCTGTTTTTGCCAGTGGGGGTCTTATTTATCTCCAGCTCTTGGCTGTAGGTAAATCAGTAAACCCCCAGTTCTCTGCTGGTCCGGAAATGTGCTGGTATATGGAAATACTGCCACTTTTTTTGTACGGACAAGCAGGGTCTGACTGAGCCTCATTGCTTGGTACTCGCATCCATGTAGGCCCAAGATAACACCCTGAATTGCTTCATTTCATACATTATTATGCCTCATACCTAGGTGTCATTGTGAAAGGGAATACAATTGTACTCACATCTAGGTATCCCTAAAACAACAAATTAAACTGCCTGTTTTATAAACTATTGTGTTTCATATCTAGGGGTACCTGTGAACATGTGTTGCATTGTATTCACACCTAGGCATCTCTAAGATAATACATTGATTTATTTTATTTCGGATACTAATGCTTTTCATATCTGGATGTCCCTGTAAAGGTACCTCGCCTCATTTTGAGATCCATTTTGCTCACTCCGAGATATCCTTAAAGCCGTTCATTTTTGAACATACTGGGCCTCATTACGACCTTGGCGGGCCAGAAACAAGGGTGCCGTTATGCTTACCGCCACCGTTGTTTCTGGACTGGCATATTACAGGTCTGCCTGCCAGAGCCGCCCTGCCCGACAGGTCTGACCCTGCCGGGCACACCGGCCACAGTATGCAGACTGATCACAGAAATACTGACACCGTTAGGAATGGTGCTGGTGCTTCTGTGTCCCCACTCCCATAGAGTCCTATGGGTCTCTATGGGAATGGGGACTTACATTTTACCAGCGCCTGACTTTCCGGGCCGCCGCGGTTGTAATCTCCGGTGGCACCGGCAAGTAAGGCGCCGGTAAATATTTACAGGTTCCGGCGGCAACCTGCCAGTAGCACCGGCAGGGTTACTGCCAGACCCGTAATGAGGCCCACTGTCTCACTTACAATTATCCCTAAGAACATGTACTGCTTTTTTCTGAATTGTACTCAGAAATAGGCATCACTAAAAAAGCACTTTGCCTTGCTATGTATTTTGCTGTGTTGCTTCCCACAGTGGCATGTCCTTGAGAAGGTGTATTTAACTGCTCCTTTTATATACTGCTGTATTTGCGATCTGGGTGCTCTTTTTATATACTTTGGTGTTTCATATCTGGGTATCACGGTGACAGTGCATTGCATTGTACTCACTTCTAGGTGCCTTTAAAAGGTGCATTGAGGAGTTCCATTTTGTATAACGTTGTGTTTCATAACCGGGTGCCCCTTTGACAGCACATTGCGACACACTGTGCTCCGTCTTTCCCACACCTACCTATCCCTAAGTGAAGGCCTTGCATTGTTTTACATTCTCATATCTAATTATCTCTGAGAGGACATGCTGCATTTCTTTCTAGGTTACACACTTTTGTGTTCATATTTAGGCATCGTTAAACATCACATTGCATTGCTGTGTATTATGCCCTACAGTGTTTTACATCTCGATATCCCTGAATACCCAGACTGAAACATGCTATCCCATCATTCCACAGCTAGATTTCCCTAGCGTAAAAGTGCCCTGCAGTGTATTATCTCAACCCCTGTACCCAGGCACCCTCAGATAACAGATACTACCAGACTGTAAAATATTGTCACTATCAGCATCTTTAAGTTCCCCAAACCTCAGTGTACCACGCTGCACAGTGAAAATGGGACACCCAAGGAAGGACCGTTCAGTCAGAAGGGAAGCTACCTACAGGCGCACCACCAATACTAAATACACCAGCCAACCATCCAGCGACCGATGCATGTATACAACACTGAGCAATGTGCCCCTGGAGGAGGAAGACTACAAGCCAGGTCCAAAACCTGCTTTGTTTCATGCTACCTCTCCACATACCGACATGGCAGCCACTCTTCACGGAGCATACAAAGAGAACCAACTCAGGAAAATGAATACATGAGGGCAAGAACCAGAACCTTGGAAACTCTCCATAGCCAACTTTTCACACAACCAACTCAAGAATAACATTTTAGAACACCAACTCCAGAACGTTGGAGACTCATCATGCCACAGATGCCCGAAACCACATGTCCCTAACAAGAACCCTCAACCTATACACTCCTTTCATTACCACATACCACTTATGGTGAGGTGGAGTGAGGAGTCAGACAAAGAGGTAGCATGTTTCATGTCGTGCCTTGAAACACTTGTGTATAGGCGCGTTACAAATGGCATATCATATCATATCATATCATAACAACACAGTATTAAGGTTTGAAGTCAAGAACCTACCTCTCCCTGCCTATAAAGGGTTATCCCTACCTAAACCAATAATAACTCGGGTGCTCGTCGTCAGGATGCTTACTCAAATGAAATGTATCCGTCCTCTATCCAAAACCTACTTTTACCCTACCACTAATCTACCAAAAGGGTTCCGCATTCAAGTGTATATAATACCAGGAGAATTACTCCCTTCTCCTGGTAAACTCAGTCATTATCTCTTTTCCAGAAATCCTTTGCTTTAGCTTCTGATTCAACAAAGAAAGCATGGTCAGGAGAATGACTCCCTTCTCCTGACCCACCTTTTACAGCCTTGAGGGCTTTATAGGAATATTTTTTAGCAATAGTTGTCAAAAAGTCTTTACTTCTTCCCAAGGCATTTTGAAATCTTGCTTTACAATTCCACTAATTCTTCCCAGTCTTACGAAGGTCTGAATGTTACCTCCAAATACTTCTTGTTGTCTAATCTCATCTTTAATCCTATTTGGATTATCACTGTGACAAGGAGATTCATCCTGATGCACTCCTGATTCTTGAATCCTGGCATATCACTACTTTGACATGGGAGATTATTCCTGAGGTTCTCTTGGCTCTAGGTTTCCTGGTTATTACCACTGTAATGAGGGAGATTACTCCCAAGCTTCCAGTGACTCTTGGTTCTCTGAGTATCACTACTGTGACGAGGGCGTTTACTCATGTTTTTCTCATGACTCTCTGTGCTTTGGTATCACTACTTTGATGAGGGGGATTACTCCTGAGCTTCTCTTGGTTCTCTGGGCATCACTACTGTGATGAGGGAGATTACTCCTGAGCTTCTCTTGACTCTTGGTTCTCTGGCTATCTTTACTGGACTATGGAGCTGCCCAAACCCCTGCCGGGTCTCCCGCTGTTCCCATTGCGGGTAGTATGTCGGAACTGGGTCGCTGGTTCCTCCTGGGGTGCTAGGCTGACTCAAGTAGCTTCAGTGTCTCCTGCTTTCATCACTCTGCTCCCTGCTTTGTAGAGACTTAGACCACACTGATCTGGTGCAGTTAAACAACAACGCAGTCCACCTCCTCGAGGTGATGCCACTGATTTTTTTTTCTTTTTCTCTCTCTCTTCGGTTGGTAAGGAGCTTGGCTTCCAATGTTGTGCTCCACTGCCCGTTCCTCAATGTCCCCACCAGTGGGGGTCAGTGACCTTGCAGATTCACATTCCCAGGTTTGAACGAACTTTGCGTGCAGGGCTGACTTCACGCCAGCTGCTCTCTCTTCTTCCTAGTCCTTTCTCAGTCTTTATTTCCTGGGCCTGGATCCTCCTCAGCGTAAAGTTCCAGTCCCTTTTTGTTGTTGTTGACGTTATCTTTAGGCCTCCTTGGGGCCAACTCCTCTCAGTACTTGTTACGCTCACCTGACTCCCACGGATGCGCAGGTCTGGTTTGGAGTGTTGTTGCTTCTTCTATGGTGAAGCGCAGGACCTGGAAGATGGACTGGACCGGACCTTCGAATCTGGCTTGTCTGGCTCGCAAGAATATCTTTCTGTATGTGAAAAGGGAGTATTAATAATCTGCGGGAGAAAGCATAAGCCTCCCGCTCCCTTCTCACCCCTCAACGAAACCCTCCTGCGACCCCCACGTGAAGTCTCACCTTAGAGTTTGAAAGGTTGAGCTCTCCATCCTCCTGCTCATGGAGGGGCGCGTTGTATCCAGTTACTTCACTGGGATTTTGATTGTAGAGGGTTCAAGTTTTGTTTTTCCGGTATAGTACTGTAAGAATTCTGTTAATGAGTATGATTCCGCAATAATAATTGTTCGTTGTGTCTTTTTCAGGTGCGGAAACTATTCCAAGAAGAGCTGTGGAACCGAAGAATGAGACTCTGGTGAGCTTGATGAGAGTTCTCTCAGTGTCCTTGTATCAATGCGCTCACTAACGCTGATGTCTTTTTTCCCCATAGGGGCCGGGGTCCGGAAATGCCTGGATGCGGCACCGACCCGAAACGAAGCTCAATCCAGAAGAAATCAGGTAAGTCTTTAATGGGCGTTTGGGTAATGTCTTTTCATGCGCCCACCCATAGGGGCCGGAGTCCGGAAATGCCTGGATGCGGCACGGACCCGAAACAAAGATCAATCCAGAAGAAATCAGGTAAGTCTTTAATGGGCGTTGGGTAACGTCTTTTCATGCGCCCACTAACGCTGATGTCTCTTTTTCCCCTTAGGGGCCGGGGCCCGGAAATGCCAGGATGCGGCACCGACCCAAAATGAAGTTGGAGTAACCCAACAGGTAAGCTTTGTAATGGAAATTAAGGTTTCCTTGTTTTCTTTCCCCTCTCACCTTTATTCTTGTCTTTTTCACCCTAGGCGCGGTGATGTGGCTGCGAGTCCAGATGTCGCCGTAGAACGTGGTGGTACCTTGTACAGGTGAGTGAGATGCGGCGCTGCAGCGATCGATGCGATGTGCTTTTAAATGGATGTCTTCCTTTTCAGGACCGTCGGCGAGATGTCTCCGGAATGCGGATTTTGCAGGTAAGGACTCTTCTTTACCCTTTTCTCTTCTCATCTCTCTTTGCAGGTGTTCCAGGATGCTGGCAGGAGTGGCAGAAGACAGAATGCAGGAGCAAACACGGTGAGCGTCCAGCTGCTAGATGCAGAACAACGCAAAGCGTCAGTTGCTGCTTGGGCGTGGCTTAAATAGCCTTCAAAGTAGTTCCAGGTATGTATCCTTCCTCTCAGGTATGTATTCCTCCCCTGGCCACACCCGGGTGGTTAAGTAGTTCCAAAGATAAAGTAGTCCCATTGAGGCCTCAGAAGGCCTGGATGTTGCAGCATGGTCTGCATCAGGTATGTTAACACTAAGCACCTTTAAAACAAAGTCCCCTTTTATGAGCCTGGCGCCTATGGCGCCAGGACTGTGGCCCGATATGAGCATGGCGCCAAAGGCGCCAGGACTGGGTCCAAAGAGCCCCTACTTGAGGCTGTTGTGACTTCCCTTGAAGACATGATGTCTGCCTCTGGGGTAGCTGTGTCTTGTCTGGCACCATGGAGGTAGGCATCATGACAGTACCCCCTCCCAAGGCCCCTCCCAAGGTCGTCCTTTCCGGGGGTTTCGGCTTGCTTGGGAATTTTCGGTGGAATCTTTGCACTAATCGCGGGGCGTGTACATAGTCACTTGGTTCCCAAGATCTTTCCTGAGGTCCGTACCCCTTCCAATCAACTAGATAGAAGAGTTTTGATTTTAACATTTTGGAATCCAATATGTCCTTAACTTCAAATTCTAATTCCCCATCGATTTGAATTGGTTCAGGTGGTTTGCTTAGTCTGGTTCCAGGCTGCACCGGTTTTAACAGTGATGCATGAAAAACTGGATGAATTCACATGTTGGCTGGTAGATCGAGTTTAAAGGCCACCGGGTTAATTATAGCTTTGATGGGATAGGGTTCAATGTATCTGGGATTAAAAGTCTGCGGTCCTTTGCGAGGCAAATGCTTGGTTGCCAGCCACACCTGGGCTGTCATGATCCCTGCTTCCAAGGGGCCAGGACTTGCCCCACGACCTTGGAAGCAGGCCCATAACTCTGATCCCAGGAACCAGCCAGTCCCTATTGGGACCTTTTGGACCTTGTCCTGGCGCCAGTGGCGCCAGGCTCATGAAGGTGACTGGTCCCGGCACAGGAAGAGCCGGGCTCATATTAGATAAGAGTGCTTGGTGGACCTACCTGTAGCAGACCATGCTGCTTACTTACCAGCTAGCTGGTCTCCTGATCCTTCTCTGCCTGGGACTACTTTTTCTGTCTGGGTGGAGCAGGAGCCACTCCCTGGAAGCAGAACACAGGAACTCTTTTAGAAATCTGGATCTTACCTGGGTGAGGCCGTGGAAGAAGACGCCTAAGCACTACTGAAGGCTATTTAAACCACACCCGATTGGTTTCACATGCTTCGCGTTATTCTGCATCTGCAGCAGGACGCTCACCGTGTCAGCTCCAGGAAACCTCTAGCTCCAGGTCCTGTGAACACGAAATCACCTGCTGGGATCCAACCTTCAGTCTTCAGCAGCTCCTGCAAACAAAGGCACAGGTTAGGCTAAAGCAAAGGCAGCGCATCTACTTACCTAATCCAACGGCAGCATCCAAGGCGCCTTTTTCAGCCTTTCTCTTCCGGCATCCGACATCTGCAAAGAGAAAGAACATCGGTCAGTAATATGTAACTACAAAGTCTGCTTACCTGTGTTACGCCCGTTCCAACTCAGCTCGCGCTGCATTCCGGCACCTGCAAGTCAAGATACATCGGTTAGTAACGCTTAGTTACAAGACTGCTTACCTGTGTTACGTTTGCTTCCAATCTGTTCGCGCTGCACCTCGGCACCTACAAAGACAAAAGAGACATTACGGTGCATTCTACAGCGCTAGTGCAGTCTTTCTACTTACGTGCCATTAGAAGAATAATCTTCACCGCCACAGCATCTGAAAAGGAAAAGACATAGACTTTAAAGACTTAAGACTTTTGAAAGAGAAGAGAACAATCTAAAAGGAACTTAAATACTTACAGGCACGCTTGTGCAATAACGGCGTCTTCGCTCTCAGCTAACCCTCTGCTATCAAGAGGCAGAGCTTGCATCCAGTGAAGCAACTGGACCCAGCGCCCCTGCACAAGACGCAGGATGGAGAGCCCGGCATTTACCTATCTAAGGTAAGCGCAATTATCAACCCAGTTCCACGGGGAAAGAAAGGGTGAGAGGGGCTAGGAACTTTCCCAACCTTCCAATCACTAATACCTTGGTTTACCCTTGCAGACACCTCACTCTTCAGCTTAAACTTTCGGTGAGAAGGGGGCCCTGTCCGGGAGCAAAACAAACCCTGCGCCTAACACTGAAGACGGTATCCCCACCAGATCAAGGCCTGCGCCTCCGAGGGAACCAGGTGAGCGTTACAGGTCTCCAATCTGGTACGAAGGTGCTTCACTCCGATGTAGATCAGCATTTTCTTTGTATTTTTTCTTGGCTTGTTGCAAATGAGTTGTAGCTTCCTTGAAGGCTCGGGTTATAGTAGAATGCAAATGATCAACTGCAGGCATTTCCAGGTTTTGAGGAGGGTCTAGGTCTGAGGTTCTAGGATGATGACCATACAAGGTGTAAAAAGGGGTTTGTCCTGTTCCAGAATGTACAGAATTGTTATATGCATACTCTGCGATCCATAGAATATCTTTCCAGCTGTTTTCAGATTGATGCAACATGCACCGAAGATATTGTTCAAGGGTTTGGTTAGTCCTCTCGGTTTGACCATCGGTCTGGGGGTGGTGACTAGTGGATAAGCGTACATCAATTTGTGCCAGTTGGCAACATTTCCTCCAAAAATGGGAAATAAATTGGCTTCCTCGGTCTGAGATTAATATGGATGGAAACCATGCATACAAACTATGTTTTCCAGAAATTCCTTGGCCAAAATGGAGGCTGAAGGTACCCCTTTTAAAGGGAGAAAGTGGGCCACCTTGGAGAACAGATCCACGATTACCAAGATAGTGTTATATCCATAGCAAGGAGGCAGGTCGGTAATAAAGTCCATTGACAAGGTGTGCCAAGGGGCCGGTGGAATATCCAAGGGTTGTAGGAGACCGGCTGGTCTCTTCTTTTGACCTTTATTTTGGGCGCAAACTCCGCAAGACATCACAAAAGATTTTATGTCTTTTCTCCAGGATGGCCACCAGAATTGTCGTTTGATCTTTTCCTCAGTTTTTGCGATACCAGGATGTCCTTCCATTAATGTATCATGATAGTGAGCAATGACCAATTCTTGCAGTTCTTTGTTGGGCAGAAATAACCGCCCTTGGAAGTACGGTAAATCATTATTAACGGAAAAGTGTGACCCCTTTTGAGTCCATACTTGCAAGGCTGTGGAATTTAAAAGTTCTTTAACTCGAGTTTGAACGTCCTCTATAGTTTGTAAAGAGGTCAAGCCTAAAATTCTTTGTTCGGGTATAATTGGTACTGGTTCTAAGTTTGAATTTGTTTCATCCATTCCAATCCGGGATAAAGCATCCGCTTTGCCATTCTTGCAACCAGGGCGGTAGGTGATTATGAAATTAAATTCTGCAAAGAATAAAGCCCATCGGAGTTGGCGGAATGATTGGGCTTTGGCCGTTTTTAGATATTGCAAATTCCTGTGATCTGTAATCACCGTAATGGTGTGTCTTGCGCCGAGGAGGTAATGACGCCAAGCCTTCAAGGCGGACTTGATAGCTAGTAATTCTTTGTCGGTGATTGCGTAATTGATTTCAGGAGCCGTGAATTTCCTGGACCAAAAGGCTACCGGGTGCATCTGGTTAGTTTCTGGATCCCTTTGAGACAAGACAGCACCCATGGCCAAACTGGAAGCGTCGGTTTCAACAATGTAAGGGAGATCTGGGCGCGGATGCTTCAATACAGGGGCGGAGGTGAATTTGGTCTTTAGGTCTTGAAAGGCCTGTTCTGCCTCAGGAGTCCATTCGAAACGTTTATTCTTCCGTAAGAGGGCTGTTATGGGTTGAACCACTCGAGAAAATTCCGGGATGAATCTTCGATAGAAATTGGCAAAGCCAAGCATACTCTGAACCCCCTTAACAGAGTTAGGAGATGGCCATTTGAGGATAGCGTCCACCTTTCGCGAGTCCATTCGGACTCCTTTAGGTGTCAGGATGAATCTGAGAAACTCGACCTCTGTGGTATGAAAAAAGCATTTTTCGAGTTTCGCAAACAGGTTGTGCTGGCGCAATTTCTCAAGAACTGCCCTGACATGTTTTCTGTGTTCGGATTCCGAGGAGGAGTATACCAGGATGTCATCGATATATACGATGACACAAACATTGATAAGTTCCCGAAGAACATCATTCATAAAGTATTGAAAGGCGGCAGGTGCGTTGCATAATCCGAAGGGCATCACCTGATATTCAAAGAGCCCATATTTGGTGCGGAATGCAGTCTTCCATTCGTCGCCTTCTTTTATACGTACCAGGTGATAAGCTCCTCGGAGACCTAACTTGGTGTATATACAAGCATCTTTTACCTGTCAAGAAGTTCAGGGATCAGAGGCATAGGATAACGATTCTTAATCGTTATTTGATTTAGGGCGCGGTAGTCAATACATGTTCTAAGGTCGCCTTCTTTTTTCGGCACGAAGAACAGAGCTGAGGAAACAGGAGACTTTGACGGGCGAATAAAACTGTTGGCAATATACTGATCTAAATACTGACGCAAATGAACGTTCTCAGGTTCAGTAAGAGCATAAATCCTACTACAGGGCGGTTGAGCATTGGGTACCAGGTCGATTTGACAATCGTACGACCGGTGGGGAGGTAACGTGTTCGCCTGTTCTTTTTGAAAAACGTCTTGGAACTCTTGGTATTCAACCGGTAGTTGTATCGTGGTGGAAGTTACTGTGGCCAGACCCATATCTGGATTTTTTGGATAACAAGTCAGTTCACAATCAGGAAAGGTTATTCTCTTTGCTCGCCAGTCAATTCGAGGATTATGTGTTTCTAACCAAGGGATTCCTAGGATTACTTGAAATTGTGGGGCCTTGATTACATCGAACACAATTGCTTCACGATGTCCATCCTGTCCCACTAGTGTCATTTCTGTGGTGGAATATGTTACCGGTCCTGAGGCTATTTCGGTTCCATCTACTGTAGTAATGACATCCTTGTTAACTTTCGGATGGAGAGAAAGATTAATCCTGGAGGCCAATTCACGATCTACGTAGTTTCCAATAACTCCACTGTCGATGTATGCTTTTATAGCATGCAACCGCTGAGGCTGTTTCCGGTCCATGAGCACCATTGGCATGACAAAATGCGAGGTCAAAGAGTCTGTTTTCAAGCTCGGCAAGCGGACCTCTACGCTTGTCGGGCTTGACCGTTTCCCGAATCAGGTTCTATTAAATTGTTGTCCGTGGCTCCAACCACCTTCTTAGGTGGCTTTACCGGCCAGTCTCGTAGAAAGTGACCAGAAGCCCGGCAATAGAGACATAGTTGCTTTTGCCGTCTTCTCTCTCGTTCCTTCAGCGTCAATGGTCCTTTAACACCGCCGATCTGCATAGGTTCTGAAACGTCAGTACTCTTAGGGTTAGCGTGAGTTTTGATCAGCACTCGAGTTTCGAACTTGGACCGATCTGCTTTTCTAGTTTGCAGTCTGTGGTCAAGTTGGACCACTAAGTCTATGTATTCTGCGCAGGCTTGAGGTGGATTTACTATTTGAGCTAGAACATCCTTAAGTTCTCCACGCAGGCCTCGATGAAATAGTGTGATCCTTTTATTTTCGGGCCACCCCGTTTCTACAACCAGCCTATTAAAGGTGGCAATATAAGATAAGAGATCTTGGTTACCTTGTCGTAAGGATAGTAGTTCGTTGTCAAGGGCCTGTCCCTGAGAGTGTCGAGCGAATAATCTTTCCATGCTCGCCTGGAAGCTTTGAAAATCCTGGAGAATTGGGTCATCCTGACTTACCAACGGAACAGACCAATCGGCAGCACAGCCACTGAGATAAGATAATACAAAGGCTACCTTGGTTTGATCATTAGGGAAGGCCCCAGGTCTGCATAGAAAGTGTAGGCAACATTGGTTCATAAAAACGGCATATTTCTTGGGGTCCCCCACAAAACGTTCAGGCGGGGCCAAAGGCATGTTTCCAGGTAGATTGATTTGTACCGGGTTATTCGAAACCATTGACGAGGCATTACCCCCAGAACTAGGTAAAGGAGTTTGTCCTGCTTGACCCTGCAACAATCGTTTGGCCAGGTCATCAGTTCTTTCCTTGGATAAGATTAATTCTCTTTTGAGAGCATTAGTTTCCTGGCGGGCGCAGTGTACTTCTGCCCTTAATTCCCCAAAAGCTGAGCCAGCTCGTCTGTCTCGGAAGTTTCCATAGCGCCCGGGTGGGAAATTGTAGGTAGGCTTTGCGTTCTGTTATGCTCACCTGGCTCAGGTCTGGTTTGGAGTGTTGTTGCTTCTTCTATGGTGAAGCGCAGGACCCGGTAGATGGACTGGACCGGACCTTCGAATCTGGCTTGTCTGGCTCACAGGAATATCTTTCTGTATGTGAAAAGGGAGTATTAACAATCTGCGGGAGAAAGCATAAGCCTCCCGCTCCCTTCTCACCCCTCTACGAAACCCTCCTGCGACCCCCACGTGAAGTCTCACCTTAGGGTTTGAAAGGTTGAGCTCTCCATCCTGCTTCTCATGCAGGGGCGCGTTGTATCCATTTACTTCACTGGGATTTTGATTGTAGAGGGTTCAAGTTTTGTTTTTCTGGTATAGTACCGTAAGGATTCTGTTAATGAGTATGATTCCGCAATAATAATTGTATGTTGTCTCTTTTTCAGGTGCGGAAACTATTCCGAGAAGAGCTGTGGAACCGAAGAATGAGACTCTGGTGAGCTTGATGAGAGTTCTCTCAGTGTCCTTGTATCAATGCGCTCACTAACGCTGATGTCTTTTTTCCCCATAGGGGCCGGGGTCCGGAAATGCCTGGATGCGGCACTGACCCGAAACGAAGCTCAATCCAGAAGAAATCAGGTAAGTCTTTAATGGGCGTTTGGGTAATGTCTTTTCATGCACCCACTAACGCTGATGTCTTTTTTCCCCATAGGGGCCGGGGTCCAGAAATGCCTGTATGCGGCACTGACCCGAAACAAAGATCAATCCAGAAGAAATCAGGTAAGTCTTTAATGGGCGTTGGGTAACGTCTTTTCATGCGCCCACTAACGCTGATGTCTCTTTTTCCCCTTAGGGGCCGGGGCCCGGAAATGCCAGGATGCGGCACCGACCCGAAATGAAGTTGGAATAACCTAACAGGTAAGCTTTGTAATGGAAATTAAGGTTTCCTTGTTTTCTTTCCCCTCTCACCTTTATTCTTGTCTTTTTCTCCCTAGGCGCGGTGATGTGCTGCGAGTCCAGATGTCGCCGTAGAACGTGGTGGTACCTTGTACAGGTGAGTGAGATGCGGCGCTGCAGCGATCGATGCGATGTGCTTTTAAATGGATGTCTTCCTTTTCAGGACCGTCGGCGAGATGTCTCCGGAATGCGGATTTAGCAGGTAAGGACTCTTCTTTACCCTTTTCTCTTCTCTCTTTGCAGGTGTTCCAGGATGCTGGCAGGAGTGGCAGAAGACAGAATGCAGGAGCAAACACGGTGAGCGTCCAGCTGCTAGATGCAGAACAACGCGAAGCGTCAGTTGCTGCTTGGGCGTGGCTTAAATAGCCTTCAAAGTAGTTCCAGGTATGTATCCTTCCTCTCAGGTATGTATTCCTCCCCTGACCACACCCGTGTGGTTAAGTAGTTCCAAAGATAAAGTAGTCCCACTCAGGCCTCAGAAGGCCTGGATGTTGCAGCATGGTCTGCATCAGGTAAGTTAACACTAAGCACCTTTAACACAAAGTCCCCTTTTATGAGCCTCGCGCCTATGGCACCAGGACTGTGGCCCGATATGAGCCTGGCGCCAAAGGCGCCAGGAATGAGTCCAAAGAGCCCCTACTTGAGGGTGTTGTGACTTCCCTTGAAGACATGATGTCTGCCTCTGGGGTAGCTGGGTCTTGTCTGGCACCTTGGAGGTAGGCATCATGACCGTACTATCATCAGTTGTTGAGATGATCTTTATGCCTCCTTCGGGAAAACTCTTCTCAGTACTATGATCAGTTGTTGAGATGATCTTCATGCATCCTTGGGGACAACTCTTCTCAGTACTATGATCAATTGTTGAGATGACCGTTATTCCTCCTTGGGGCTAACTCTTCTCAGTACTACATCGAGGCAATCTGTTATTACTCTGCAGGTCTCTTTGGTTCTTGTTTGTTTGAGTCATATTGATTCGTAGATCAAAGACAGAAGAAGCCTTGCCATAACAGACAGTAGTGTTTTCTGAATTTTCTGACACTGGCGTGGTCCCAAGGAAAAGGGGTCAGGGAGTTACTTCACTGAACGTGAGTATCATATGATGGGATTCTCTCCCTTTGAAGTCTCGCTTTCTACAACCCTGGGTGTTTGGGGGGACTTTTGGATAGCAGCCTCACCTCCCTAGACTCACTGGGAAGGGTTCCCCCTTGGGGAGAAGTGATGTAATCCCATGAATCGTCACAGACCCAACCGCCACATTTTTGTTAGAACCAGATAAAACCCACTGGACCTGTTGAGCAGCAATAAACATCAACTTGATGCAGCTGCCCAACCCACAACCAATCAAACATCTGACAACTCAGATCCCAGCTCGCACACATAACATGGAACCAACACAGGGCATTGAATGAAACTGGCATGTGATGCAGAAGCAGGAGACATGATTCATTGCAGCCTGATCAATGCCAACTCCATCTCTCGACACAGAACGGATATTCATAAAATTCTTAGAGAAGGAGGAGCTGACATACTCTTTATAACAGAAAACTGGCCGTCAGACAACAATGAGGTAAAAAATACACAAATCGAACCCCACCAACTTCAAAGTCAACCAGATAAGTAAATGAGTAAGGGGTATCATCATGGTACACAAGGAACACCCCCAAATCTCGGCTTCACAACAAATGAACTTCCCAGACTGTGAAGCGCTTCTGTTTAGCTTCACACTCAGCCACTTAACCCACCTTTCCTTCCTACCTGTTTACAGACCACCATCATACAACTCAACCTTCATTGAAAAATTGTCAGATGCAATTGCTCATGAAACAATTCAACACAAACATCAAACGGCCTTCAGAGACTTCAACATTTGGCGCAAGGAGCAAACAAAAGGAGCTACGATTAATCCTTTATAGTCCTTACTAAACCCCAGCCTAAAGTCTCCTCCCATGTGGCCAAGGGAAGGCAGCTGCTACCTGATCCTAGCCCTGGGGTGGTAACATGAGGGAGGATCGCATGGGAGGAGATGGCTGTCGGGGGGGGGAAGAGGTGACTGCTCTAGGAGAGATGCAGTATTCATCTTCTTTTGAGGATGAGATGCCCATAATACCCAAATACCTAATGGCATGCTGTCAGTGTACAATTCCCTCTCATATAACTACCCAAAGTACAGGCTATGAAAATTCTGCTAAACAGAATAAGGTTGGTACATTGGAGTTTCAGGAAGTAAGTATGACCACTTCAAATTGTTATGATTCTACTTGATATAGAGGTCCTAAACCCAAGGGTAAATCACAAACCCTTTTCAATACCTCCCATAAACTTGACAACTCTCAGTTCACAAATCAGTTCCAATTAACATTAAATATAAAAAGACCCAAACCACTATGGACTTTAGAACCCATAATGCCTGTGGTACTGGGACGAGGGAGAGGCATTCAGAGTTCGTGAAGAATAAAGGTATCATTAAACATAATGAGCGGTCTAGTTGTTATAGTGTGAAGCAGGACATTTAAACTCAGGAATGAGTTCCAGCTGCGGGAAGGAGACGCTGACGGAGTAGTAGAGGAAGCAGCAGGTCTGAGTGCAGGACTCGCTGTGGAAGTAGAAGAAACACCAGCTGAGGCCGATGTGGGAGAAGGCGTGTGGCAGTTGAGAGAGCAGAGCTGGGGAAAGCTACACCGAGTGGGAGAAAGGCAGTCAGGATGCAACTCTCCTTACATGGAACACCAATTGGGGAATACCTGTAACCTGCATTGCCAGAAGCCGAGAGGCCACAGAAGAGTAATACAAAGGCAGTAGGGGTGCAGCTCTCCTTATATTGGACACCAGTTGGGGGAACCTGTAACCTGCATTGCCAAGAAGCCACATAAGAGTAATACAAATGCAGCAGGGGTACAATTCTCCATATGGGAAAGCAATTAGGGGAAACCTGTAACCTGCATTGCTCCCTGGCAAAAGGCTAGAGAAGAGTAATACAGAGACAACAAGGACAAGTCAAGAGACTATAAAGAGAAGCTATTTGGGCTTCCCTCTGGAACAGCCTCCCTGCCTCTCTCAAACTTGAGCAGAACCACCTCCGGTTCCGGAAGCAACTCAAGACCTTCCTTTTCGCTTCCGCTTTCTCGCTTCCTCTCCCCTGCTGAGGCACCTAACCACTCCACGCACTGGTCACCTGGTCACCCTCTGAGCTTGGGCCCAGGCTCCTGCATGTCCTGTGCCCTCGCACTGCCTCCAGGCTCCCCAGCACTTTAGTGGCTCTATCTGCAACCCTACAGTCCCTTCTCTCTGCACTTATGAGCCATCCGCTGGCTGCACTTGTGAGTTAACTGCACTTGCCCCTTCCGTTCCCCCCTCGTCCTTCTCCCCTTCCCTCTTCCCAGCAATTGCACAATCTGAATGGCACAAGGCCTAGTAAGATTGTTATTTTGTCCTCCCTTGTTTCCCCCTCCTTGTCTTGTCACGCCTAGAAACACTTCTGTACAGGCGTGTTATAAATACCACATCATATCATATGATATCATTGTTCAAACCTCCTCACATAGGATACTGGTGTGGGGAATCTTGAAACAAGCATTGACACTAAACACAATTATAGTTGTAGGAGTTTTTACCCTGGCAGTTGAGTAAACCAGAAAAGGGACAAGATAATAGTTAATCCTGGCAGGCGAGTATACAGGAAAGAAGATGATGATTTGAAGAACTCTGTTTGTGGTAAAAAGGTGTGTTGGAAAGAACTTTATCACCTTTTGATGAACTAATGCCATACCAAAAGTAGCTGCTGTGCTATTCTGACAAAAGTGTTTCCTTTGAAGAAAAAGTGTGATCTGCTAATTATTACTTGGACATTTGAAGAGAACAATTGCCTTGGTTTTTTAAAATGTTTTGAGGAACAGACAATTATTTTACCAAGCAGAAAACTATGGAGAACAACAGTTGTTTTGATTTGTGACCAAGCATCTGTGAAAGAGACATTTACTTTGCTAAGTGGAAGGGCACAGTGAATGTAAAAGACTTTTTGTGTTACACTGAATAGAACTTTATTGCATCAGAACTTTGCGCAGGGTGTTCCTGAATTGGTCCAGTGGAAGGGAGTCCAACCGTGGTCACAAGAAGTACTTTCTAAAACCTTTGCATTTGAATTGATATGTTTTTTGTTGAAACTGAAGACAGCAAAACATTCCTTGTATAATTGTATTGTGTGTATTGGTGTGAGGATCAGAGACTTTTTGGACACTAGGTCATTTTTCTTTACTTTTAGTTTGCTAGGCAGGGACATCCTTGTTGGGCTAGGGAAAGACATGTGTTTATCGCACCCCTTTTTATTTAATAAAATGGCAACTCTTGAGAAAACTATACCTTTGTGTATGTTTCGCATTTCTGACACCTCACAGAGCACACAAAATCTTGAGCTCCAACCATTTCAGAAGCCAAGCTTTCACCTCAAACAAATGGTCAAAGGAGCGGCGCACCCTGCAATGTACACCCTCAATTCAAACCTTTATAAAAAAAGACCTAATAACCTCCCACCCCGCCATTTCAGGCATTATGGAGACATCATCTAATGATTCTTTTTACTATCAACATGCCAAACCACAATCAACCACTGCCAGGAGAAGCAAGAAAACTCTAAACTTGGAGGTATATGGAAATCTAATGGAAACAATCAAGTTCAACCCCAACAAACTGGAACTCTTACCACCAACAGTAATTTTAGCCACATTAGAAAACTGAATAACCAAAACACTAGACACCATCGTCCCACTAAGAAGATCACTGGCTCATAAAAAAGCCTTAAGCAAGATAGTTCACACCCCACCTGCAAACATTCATAAAAAAATAAATCAAATACTTGAAAAAACATGGAGGAAACACTCAACCCACAAGACATATTTGCCTGCCAAAAACAGATCCACTGTTACATAGCAGAAATCCTTACAGTGAAGGCAATGTTACTTTCCCCACCAAAACAGTAATTCACTTCATCCGGAGAAAGAACTTTACCAAATCATTAATGCGATAAGATGGCTCACTCCTGCAGCAAACTCTCTTCATCTACCCAAAAACGATATGATACCACCAACCATTTCAGAAGCCAAGTACTGAACATACAGCAGGCCATCACCACTGATGTAAGGAACAGAACTGGAAGCAACAATCAAACCCCCAGCAATGACATTCAGCCTACAACCCCACCGATGACCAGTTTTAAACCAATATATAAAACAGACTTCAAATAACATACCATACCCTGCCACATTTCTAGAAAGCTATTCATGTAACCAAATCATGGAGTCTAATATCTTACTAGATCACTCACAAGTATGGTTTATACCTGTGAGAGGCACTGAATCGGCAGGAGTTTCCATTTGGAACGACCTAGCAATTTTAGCAATTGACAGTATCACCATGGCTCCTCATGCTCCTCAACATTTCAGTGTCCTTTGATACTTAAATAATTAGAAAGCTTGAAGAAACTGCACTCCATAACACAATGGATGTGATCATTCCTAACCGACAAATGAAATCATCTGGCTCCCCCTTTCAGTTCGGACCCAGAACTCATTACCTGTGAAGTTTCCCAGGGATCAAGCTTCTCATCACTCCTCTTCAACATACATATAACTACCTCGATGAAGCTTATAACATCTCATGGGCTCACCTGGCACAACTTTGCAGATGACACACAGATCATATTTGAAATAACCAACAACGGCTGTTCCAGCAATTACCTAATGCGAATAAGAGAATGGACAACAACCAACTACCTAAAAGTCGACTCAGGCAAAGTAGAAATAATGATAGTCTCACCTCATGCCACACCTGAAGCACCTTTTCTGTGGCCTTTGGAAATGGGTAACTGTCCCAAACCATCTGAAGTGATCAAGAGTCTAGAGCATCTCGACTCTAACCGTCAAATTGTTCCCTACTTTCAATGGATAGAGCTCTGGCCATTAGCTCCTTGAGTATTTCAAGAATCAACTGTGCAAACAATATTTACTTAGGGATGCCGGACTACCATAAAAACGTCAATGGATCCAAAACACAGTACCTAAACTACTACTCGGACTCTACAAAAGAGAACAAATACCACCAGCTCTCAGAGCACTTCACCTGCTACCAGACTAAAAAGGAATCCAGTTCAAGGCCCCTTTCATTGCCCACAGATCTCTTGAATATCAAGGAGCACTATTCACTCAAAATAGAATGTCACTCTATCAACCAACCAGAGACCTAAGACCCTGAAATGACAAACAATAGTCAACCAGGAGATTTTGCAGAGAAAGATGTGGAGGATATGCCTTAACACTATGGTGGCGTAACACTGGAAAGTGCCACAGAGAGAAATCTGCACAATAAAGGTCCACTTGAAATTCAGAAGAAATCTGAAAACCTTGCTCTTCAATGCTCAACAGACAGAATGTTTAACGTACACCTGTCAAGTAATGGAAACAATACTTGGCGATCGTTCAACTTGCTCCCGCAAAACACAACCTAACGCAGGAGTGCACAACTGATTTTGCCAAAGGGCCAAATGTACGTTGCATGCTGCCTATAGTTGGCCAAAAAGTAAATGTGGGTGGGGTGGTAGGTGGGGCAGGAGGCCTTTTCAAGCTCCAATTTGTATTAAACACATGGAAAAGAATATGTTTTGTAGGGGTACCAGTCTTTATTTGTATTTCATACTTACATTTTGTACTACACATTTTCCATTTTTATAATTTCTTTCTTTCATAAGGACAATTGGCTTCAGGAGAAAAACACAGCATTGCACATTTCACACATTATGTTGCTTTAGATTTGCAAGGATGCAAGCTCTGCCATTTGCACAGCTTCTGGTACGGCTGTAAGTGGGCAAATGACCATGACATAGTTGATCAGTGAGAAACACTGCAGCATTTCTCAGATATCGGTTTCTGGATCTCAGGCTCCAGTTATTTTGTGCATACTCTAATAATAGCATGGTGATGGTAGAAAACGTGTAGAAAACGTGCTCGCAAATGTAGGTACTGACAAAAACGGACACCAGCTTTAATGCTTCCCTGGGACAGATTGGGAAATTGAGTAGTGTTCAGAGACTAGTAAAAGGCTAATAAAGGCATCTCTCTCTGTTTAATTTTGAGGGCACTACAACACTAAAGTTCAATCTCTTCGAGCTGAAGATCAGGTGGCACATTTTCTACATCAATAGAGAAAGAGTCTGCAAACATTTTAAAAGAGGCTCGCTGTGATTTAAATCGTGTGAAACGATTCCCCAAAACAACTTGCAATTCAATCAGGACCTTCACATGCCGATGCAATGCTACATTCTTCTCATGGGGGATAGCCTCCTCACCCGTGTCTTTTCAAGCAGCCAATAAAACCATTTTGCGTGGTCACGCCTACCAGATTATCCCATGGCAAATTTAAAGCATTGATGACTTTAGGAAAGGATTTAAAAATGACAACACCATTGCTTCTGCCATGCAAAGATACCAGGGAAGCAAGTTCCTGAAATGCTTTGAATTTATTATCGACCCCACAAATGAAAATTAAGAGCTGGGCTGTGTGACTAGCAGCTGTGCTCTCATCAAGGGCCGCTGAAAAGAATTTTGCATTTTCATTGCATTTTCTGTTGGCTGTAACAATTGTCAGCCATATCTACACCACACTGCTGGTCATCCTTGAAAGGGGAACATTTGAAAAGCATCTTTTTTTTCCTTATACACTGCCTCGAAAATCTCCATCAGGCAGTCTTTTACAAAAATCCCCATCTGTGAAAGGCTGTGCTGACCTCGCAATAAGCTGCACAACCTTAGAACTAGCTAGGGTGGCATATTCAGATTGTTTTTTTCTGCTCAAAAACACCTTGTTGCTTACTCAGTTGTGTGTTTAGCTTTCTTCACTCTCTCATACCCCTGTAAATCCTCATATGTGAATGTTTTGTTTCACAATGCAGGCAGATATTACATTCCTTGGGGACTGCAATTTGCTTGAGGCAAATAAGTACTAGTACATATATGGAAACTGCCCCCCATGTATCACACACATTAGCAGTTGCACTGCCTTATGCTTGTTATTTAGAATAACATTTGTGGTTTACAACCATTATACAGAACAAATACATTTATCACAACGTCATTCGGATAGACACCAACACTCTAAGAATTTTTTTTATGCATAGGTGTTAGTAAGATGACACTTTAACACATATGACACACCATATCACCAAAGTAGTTTTGACATATTTCATCAAAGTCAGAAACAAAGATAATATTTAAATATATGCTTTTTGTCAAACAGGGGGAAAAACAGCTGGTCACTCCAGCCGTAATCTTGTCTACGTGTGTTTCGGCCCCAATGCTGCAATACGTTTTTCGCAAACGTTCTTGATCGGTTGTTTTATGGGCCTTATTCAGGGTGGGACTCTTATTTGCTGTGTGGATTAATCAGTTGTACCCCCACCTTTGTGGAACATACACTCTAAAATATAAAATATAAAACATAAGAGACCACTTAAGACTCCCAAACTCCTCTGTTTGACAACTGTTTATTCAATTTCTACATGTAGTGCACACTACTAACCTTGTTCTTGATGTTTGTGATACTGGGCAAACATTCAAACAGATTTCTCCTTTTCAAGTGCCGATCACCGACTTTATAACATTATTCCTGAAAATAATAATGAAGACCCCCTCATTATGAGGCACATTTATATAGGTTGCCCAAAAATAACATATGCTTGGGAGTTTAATATGACTAACCTTGCAAGGGAGGAAGCTCAACTATTTGCTCTGAGACCTTTGTTATAGCTGGTTTTTTAAAGAAGTAATTGGTGTCCTTCCTTTATTTTCTGAAATTTAATATACAGGAAGCCTAGATTAGGCTGTGTAATTTTAATTGCAACTTTCTACAATTTGAGTTGCTATATGCCAGAACATTCTTTCCTATCTCACTCCTCGGGTTGTGCACAACAAACACAGCGTGTGTTTAGGTACCAAAAGAGGTAGCCTCAGAGCCCCGTAATTGGACAAAAACAACTAAACTGTTTGCTTTCAAACAACGCTGTTGCCTAAAAACGATTTTGTTTTTGTGTTCTTCCATTTGTTAAAAATATTCTATGAGTGTGCCGTTTCTGCCTGCGGAACATTTTTGTTCTGGCGTTCTTACCTGTCTGGAACGACTGCCTCCTTCACAAAACATGCCTCTCTGTTTGCATTTGTTGTGCAGCGCGACAGAGTCAGCACTATTTGAAGTGCTTGACTGAGGCTAGGACGAGCCTCCATTGGAGACCAGCATTCTATGTCTCACTTTGTCGGCCATCTTGGTGGAAGCGCCACCAGAGTGTCAGTATATTATTCCTATGAGCAAACATCGGGAAGGAAAACCTTTTGCACCGGCTACCATCAGTGGCCAGTTAATACCACTATGGCAGTGCCTGGAAAGTGCCTTTACTATGCCTCCACAAAAGCCCAAACTGTTGGCATTGCATTTATGCATTATGTTTAGCAACTGCTTTGAAGTGAGATTCGCCATTTGCATGTGATGTTACTCTTTCACAATAAATGTTCTGCTTGTAAAAATAAAAAGGACCCACCAAAGAGATACCCACAAATATGCAGATAGCACGTAGCTCTGCCTGAATGTCAAATATGCCAGTTACAGCCATTGATTGAGACACTACCTTGCTCTCATCCAAAGCTGGATGTCTAACACCTGCCTGAGGCTGAACCCAATGAAAACCGATTACATCATCCCAGGAAATGCCAGCAAGCAAGCTGCAGTGCACACCTGGCTGAGGGAAATTAAATTCATCTGATTCTCACCCCAAATAACGCCTTGTTCAAAATCCATCAATTTACTATCAAGTGCGAACCTCTGTCAATGCCCATGTCACCCATTAAATGCATATACAAACAAACAGGGTAAATTTGAAAGAAGGATGGGCAAACCGTTATATTCCTTAATCGTTAACTGGAGGCAATATGGTAACACAAAACAACGGTTCAGCAGGAGAGAAGTTATTCAGAAAGTACAGTGCATTTATTAATCTTACGTAGACACACAGTCTAAAAAAGGAGACAACCCAGCTACAAGCTAGCCCTGGAGAAGAATACCCTATCACTATCGGGGGTGCCTCACCCTAGGTGGCGTGTGGTGCAACGCCTAACTAATAGAGATAGTAAAGGAAGCTGTCGCTAAACTTCTACAATAGTGGCATGTACCTTACAAAACACGTTGACATATATTAAGAACACTTCCAACCTGCTTGTGAAAGGACGGCAGAACTGTACATTAGATTCTGTCGAAACCAGCTCTGAATGGTGGCAACCTGTCAACAAGTTAGCTAGTTGGATTCCAAACCAAATACAATCTTTAATTATGCCCGTAGGTGTCAGCTGTTGGAGTCAACATGTCCAGTTGGAATGTCCGCTAAAGGAGAACAAAATTAAACGGCTCTTACAAAAACGCTCACTCCATCTATGTGAGTGTACAATCTGATTTGTCCAGCTAGTATCGCTCAGTTCTTGTAGGAGATATCAGCAAGGTCAAGAGAGCCCTCATGACCTGAAAGGTCGACCAGTTTCGATGGCGTTAGGAAGATAAGCCATCTTCATCAGGATCATGGTTTAAGAGAAAAACAAATTTACTTATCCAGCATTTCTGTACTGGAGGTGCCAATGATGAGTAAATGCGTCCCCTGTAAGGAGACAAAAAAGAGAGAGAAACAGGGGGATTAGGAACAAAACCACAACCTGAGTCTCCCTAGTAGGTAGGCAGAGAGATCACTCGTGCTAGCAGGATCTGGAGTGGAGAGTCCTCCCTCTCAGCAAGACTGCATCACCCAGGGGTCCAAATTCTAACTGCCTTTCCAAGATGAATACCTTCTCTCTATATGGGGTAGTCCCCGCCCCTCTTGGTTATGACTGCCCTCGGCCGAAGAGCAGACCACAAGCATAAAGGAGTAAAGAGTAGAAAAATCCAGCTAGAAGTGGAAAAACCCAGTTTACAGTCCTTGGCTTCATTCCCAGTACCCCTTATCACTGCACCTGCAGAGCACTCCGACTCCCTTTCTGGCTCGTCCTTCAGCGGACAATACAACAACTATTCCCCACAATTAGTTAAGTTGACATCATTATGTGACCTTGCTTCTGCTGCAGAACTGCACATTTACTTACTGAGCCCATGGAAATGTAGGCTTTCATTGCGGTCTGGAAGTGAATGTCCAAAATGGCCATACACCAGCGCCATGTTGTTTTTAGCTCTTTCTTGCGCATAAGCACTACACTCCACCCCTTGGACCATCAACTACCATAACCAGATGGGTGAAAAGATGGCTCCCAAAACCTCTGACACATTCTCCACAAATTCAGAATACAGGAAACACATCAACAACAAATCAATATACCAAAAGCACCAAAAATCCAAAGTAAACCAGACCGTAATACCTCAGGAGTCCATGCAAACAGCTAGTCCCACCAATCCCGTTCTGATCCTGGCTGACCCGAGCAACAAGATCCTTGAACCTCTTAATATGTTTTTCTATGGAACAGAAATCGTCCCCCAAATTAAAACAACACATCCCATCTACGGCATCACACCCCAAATTGTGTTTTAAAACAAATAATCAATGGCAGCGCTGTTCTGTAGTATGGCTTTTCTAAAATTTCTATTATCTAACAACAACTCTGTTAAAGCCTGTGAAGTCTCATTAAGCCCTTTCACTATCAAGCAAGCAAGTTTAATCACAATTTTATGTCGCCCAGCTGCCAGACCCCAAATTCCTATCAGCAAAATGGCTAACACCACTACTTCAGTTTCAGACAACAAATGCACATCAGAAGTACAATCAGGTGACAGGGCAGTATAATGTATAGATTGAGTAGACCACCGAATAGCAGGTTATAAAGGAAACATCATTAAGTCGCTTTAAAGCACAGGGGCCACCTGAAATATTAGCAGGAATATATGAATAGGTATAGTTCCTACAGGAGAATAACCAGCGTGGGGGAGGTTTCACATGGTTCAGGTTACTGGCAGTTAAAACAGTAAAATTACACAACATGTTATTAGATAATGTTATTAGCTACATCAATACAAAAACGTGTTGGTCGCGCACATAAGCGCTGCTCATAACCCATTCTTACCTCATCCTTGTTGAAACCTGGTTGTTTGCATTTACCAATATAGTTTGAGTCGCAAGTCATTTGATAACAAACATCAGCAGGTTCAATATTGTAAGTGATGATGCGAATCATGTTTTTCCATCTGCTGGCTGTGTCTGCGCAGAACTTACAATACTCGTAAACAGAAAGAGAATTCCTGACATCAGAATCCTCGACCAAAGTATCCTCATGCAAGACGCCAAATAGATTTCTTAATATCGGGGTAGGCGTTGGTATATGCCCAAGGCAGGTGGAAATCAGATTTGTGTAATTGTGCACATTCGCCAAACAGAAATACGAAATGTTCAATAATTGTCGCGCCAGGTAAACCCATATAGGGCCTCATTACACGGTAGGCGGTAAACCATGGTGCTATTAGCACCATGGTTGCCGCCGGTACCATACCGGTACCACCATGGATTAAAGGGGAATTACCACCCCATTCAAAGGTTGGCGGGGCGGTAATTCCCCCGTTCTCCATGGCCCTTCTCCATTCCCATTTTTGCCGCATAGGGCATAATGGGAATGGGGAAGGAGCTAATTACGGTACCGCAAATTGTGGTACCGTAATTAGCACCAAGGTCCCTTTGCGGGTCCCAACTTTAACGGCTGGTCTACACCAGCCGTTAAGGTCGGGTCCCGCAAAGGGACCTCGTAGTAAGGCGGTAAGGGTTAACGGTCACCGGTACCCTTACCGGTGGCCGTTAACCCTTACCGCCTTCCATGTAATGAGGCCCATAGTCGCAGGTTGTATGACAATGGCGGAATAGCCGTATTGCACAAAGGACATAGAAACTGCAGAGGGGGGCAGGAGCAAGGCATTGCTCTTCTGCTCTCACCGTTTTCTCAAAGCACTGCGTTATGCTGTAATGGACGCATCATCTGGTGCAAAGGTGGTAGCAGGCTTGTCAGTCTTCACCCATATCCCTGATTCCATCTGTAGAATGGAGACATTTGCCAATCCCTCCCAGCATGTCCCCAGACCCTCACAAATATACCCCATCGTGCCTCACACAGACAACCAGCATACTCAGGATCTAAAAAAATCAGAATTCAAAAACAAGATATCAGCGGAGTACATCATTCGCACAAATAACATTTGTCAGCGGGCATACGCGTCCATTTTTGTTTCCCCGGTTCCATCACAAAAACAACTTGATCCTCTCCTGATGCTATCACATTCACCGGTACGAGTGGACCATTAGGTTTTTCCAGCCACACCTTAGCACCCAGAACCATTGGATCTGTGGATCCAAACCCTCTGTCCCCACAAGTTGTTACCACTGATGGTGGCTCCCCTTTCTTCACCAGGGACAATTTCACAAGTACCAGTATCAATTGTGCCACCCGATCTCCTTTATGAATAGGTAACATATTCTCTCCACTATTCATGAGAATGACCTTAGTTTCTCCTTGATAATCTGCATCCACAATTCCTCCCAACACCTGAATACCTCTCAAGGCTAGTCCAGATCTAGGGGCAATTAATCCCATATGTTCAGAGTGAATTTGCACCCCAATCCCAGTCTCAATCACAATTATGCTCTGTACTCCAATCGAATTTCTTCCCTCGCAAGCAAATCAACCACAGCAGGCTCAGGAGTGGCACGATAAGGAGCCAATGCCCCAGGAGACATTTCCCAATACAGAAGGGTAGTCAATGCTTTGTTAGGTCTGAATTGCAAGGCTGACATTAACATGCGCATCAATGGTGTCTCACGGTTCGCAATGGAGCGGTTATTAAGGATCTGAACTTCCTCTAGCACACGTTCCCGCCCCCATCTCAAGGTACCCCCACCAGTTTTGCGCAACTGTTCTATCAACAATTCATTCATCTTCTCAACTAACCCCGAAGCCTCAGGGTGGTAAAGGACACGAAAGATCCATTTGATTCCATTTTCTTGACAATAGTCTAAAACCAATGTTCCCTTGAAGTGGAACCCATTGTCGTTCTGAATTTGTAAAGGAACACCATAATACACAGCCACTTGATCCAACAATTTAATTCTGTTCAATTGTGTAGCTCTTTTGCATGGTAACACCATCAGGTAACCTGAATACATGTCCACAATTGTACACGCATATTGACCTCCCCGGTCAATAGGCAAGGGACCGATATAATCGATCTGCCAAATTTATCCAGGCAGTTTACCTCTTTTCAGAGAGCCATGCATTAAATGGGGGATAGATCTCTGCCTCTGATGTTGAGAGATGGGACATTGTAAAATCACTGTCTTCACAATCTCTGATGCAATGCTAATTCCCCTACCTTGCGCCCACCTGATAGTAGCTTTCTCCTGTCTGAGATGTCCACTCTTCTGGTGGTCCCATTTAGCAATCCCTTCCAGATCATCCTCCTCAGCCCTTGTGTCCATGACTGAAATGTTGGCATGTTCATCTGCAACAGAAATGAACTATCGTTCTAATGAATCAATTGCACAATGTGTGTCTACATGATACACAGTTACTGTAGTATGCATTAGCATCTCAGCAATGTCTTGCCATAATTCCTTGCCCCATACTTCTTTAGCATGAATCTTCCATCCATTCTTTTTCCATATAGGCAACCATACTACCAATCCATTTGCCACGGACCACTAGTCAGTATAAATGTGACAACACCCTACCTTCTCTTGTTTCAAAGCCTGATACACGGCATACAGTTCAGTGAATTGGCTACTCTTCCTTTTTCCAGAAGTGGTTAACACCTTTTTTGATTTGGGAGTGTATGCCACTACTTTCCAGTGTCGCTCAATACCCACATATTTGGTTGAACCATAAGTAAGCAAATAACAAGGGGGGTCCTGGGAGACTCTCTGCCAGACATGAGTCCTGGTTACAAGAGCCTTACCCAGAGTCTTTAGCTCACTATCTTTCACAGAGGAGAAATATCCCAAACATATCAGTCTTTGTCCTGCCCTGGGGCAGTCCAGCACCGAAATTCTAGGCAATTCTCCTCTGAACAAGAGTACCAACAGCAACCCCAGACACGTGTTTCGGTCTGGTTGAACCTCATCAGTAGGGTGTAGCTGTGCCTCTCTAAGAATAGCAAGCAAGAGGTCCACGTCTGGATTCCCCTATTAATTTAGGGTGAGACCCAAAGTTACTTGAAATATGCAAATAACAAGGGGGGGGTCCTGGGAGACTCTCTGCCAGACATGAGTCCTGGTTACAAGAGCCTTACCCAGAGTCTTTAGCTCACTATCTTTCACAGAGGAGAAATATCCCAAACATATCAGTCTATGTCCTGCCCTGGGGCAGTCCAGCACGGAAATGCTAGGCAATTCTCCTCTGAACAAGAGTACCAACAGCAACCCCAGACACTTGTTTCAATCTGGTTGAACCTTATCAGTAGGGTGTAGCTGTGCCTCTCTAAGAATAGTGAGCAAGGGGTCCATGTCTGGATTCCCCTAGTAATTTAGGGTGAAACCCAAAGTTACTTGAAATATGCAAATAACAAGGGGGGTCCTGGGACACTCTCTGCCAGACATGAGCCCTGGTTACAAGAGCCTTACCCAGAGTGTTTAGCTCACTATCTTTCACAGAGGAGAAATATCCCAAACATATCAGTCTTTGAACCATAAGTAAACCAGGCATGCTCCACTTGCACATTCGATAATTCTCCATAGGGGATTCCCCATTTGACCGGAGATTCACTAACTGTCATTCCCTCTTCGGGCTTCAAATCTACTAGCGGAACCCCGCCACTTGCTTGTGTAATTTTGCTACTCCACCCTTTCCTGTCTTGGCACGATCTTGGATGTACCATTTCCATTTGATGATACTGGCCTCTTGTGCATGCCCTATTCTATGTGTCTTAGGGGAGCCTGTACCCACTGCATGATCAGTATTTCTGGTCGGATGAATACATCATGACCCACTGTCATTTGTTCCGTATCCACAAGTGCCCAATAACATGCTAACAATTGTTTCTCAAATGGAGTATATCTGTCACCTGCCTCGGTCAACTTCCAACTCCAAAATCCTAAGGGCACTCATTTCCTGTCCTGTTTTTGCCACAAACTCCAATTGGCATAGACATCCTGTACGGATACATTGAGTTCCACCTCTCCACTCAGTCAATGGCCATAAATCAAGTACTTTCTGAATGGTGTCTTTAGCCAATTGGAATGCTCTATATTGCTCCTCGCCCCACTCAAAATTGAATTTCTTGCATGTTACTTTGTAAAGGGGTGCAAGAATCTGCCCCAAATTTGGTATATGTTGTCTCCAGAATCCAAACAGTGCAATAAACTGCTGGGCTTGTTTCTTAGTCCTCGGAGTAGAAAACTCAAGGATCTTTTGCTTAGCTTTTGGCACCATTTCTCGGTGTCCATTGTGCCACTGTATCCCCAGAAAAATTACAGTCTCTGTCGGACCCTGGGTTTTAATGTCATTTATCTCCCACCCCTCCTTCCTTAGTCCTTCCCTGATAAGATCTAGATGCACTCGCACACTATGCTCATCTGGGCCTAGTAAGATCGCTGTTGTTTTGTGTTCTCCCCTGTTCCCCTCCCTTGCCTAGTCACGCTCTGAAACACTTGTGTAAGAGCGCTATACAAATAAAATATCATATCATATCATATCTTTGCCTTGGATTAATATGTTATCATTGTAATGCACAATTTGCACATCCGGTTTGCACGCAATTCTGTCTAAATGTTCTGCCACCAGCCGGTGACAGATTTTCAGGCTATGCATATATCCCATTGGTAGGCATTGAAAAGTATACTGCCTCCCATTCCAGGAAAATGCAAACTGCTCTGGACTTTCATCCGCAATAGGTACAGTGAAGAAGGCATTAGCCAAATCTAACACTGCATATAGGTTCCCTCAAATGTTTGTACATTTTCCATCAAAGTCAATTCGTCAGGTATTGCTGATATTAACAGAGGAGTATGCTTATTCAACCCGCGATATTCAACAGTCATGTGGTAGCTTCTGTCTGTTTTTTTACCAGGCCAGATCAGGTTGTTCCAAGCCATGGTTACGGGGCGCAACACACCAGCTTCTATTTAACTTTTAATGGTTTCTGAAATATCCTTCTGCCCCCTGGGGATTCAATATTGTTTCATGGACACTCTTTTTGTGGCTATTGGCACCTGAACCAGAGGCATTTTTAATAGTCCTACGATCACGTTGGTACAGATGAATGTACTCACCCCAAATTGGTAAAGGTTACCTCCCAATCCAAGGGTTAACCCCTCCAAAATGTAAAATGCAAAAATATATTCGGGAATGGGAATGGGGACAACTAACACCTGAAAGGTGTCTCTTTTTAAACTTTCAATTTTCATTCTATTTTAGTCTGGCCGGCAGAGGTCTCTATCCCACCTAAACCTGTGATTGTAAAATGTCGTCCCTTGAACCTTGAAGGATTTTCATGTATCAATGTGGTCTCTGCCCCGGTATCAATTAAGGCGCGGATCCCCTGTATGTTTCCTGATTGCTAAAATAATTTCACCTTTACATGAGGGCGTCTATCTACCTTAATATGGGGCGTTGTTACCAGAGTTTGACCACTTCCTATTCGTACTTGGAGTGCGTGTTTTTAGTGTTTTTAAACTCCATTTCCACCATTTCACTCACCATTTTTCTCAGGTCTGCATAAATTGGAGTGTTTTGTAGGGACATCTCTAGGGACTCATTGTCTCCCTCCTCGGGAGGTGGTGCAGAAGGACCCACTTCCCTCCTAGACATATGTACCTCCTGTCATTTCACTTGTTTGTAACGCTATTTCCCATCTAATCCTCGCTTTTTATACTATTGATACATTTGCTGCATCTCAATCCCATCAATGTCTTCCCGCAGCACTCCATCTTTTAGCAGTGCTAAACACATATCTTTTCAAGATACGTGAGAATCTCGACTATCAAATCTCCTCGCAGGGGTACGTCTTTCGCTTCGCCCCTCTCTTTCCCTTTCTCAGGGTCGTTCCTCTGCCTTTTCCCATTCTCCTAAATCTGCCAATTGTCTAATCACATCCACCACCTCATCAGCCGTTCTGCCCATCATTCCCACCAATAAAGTCATAATGTCACTCTTATACGTGGGTGAGCAGTTTGAATAATGGTATTCATAGCAGAAACAGATAACGCCACAATTCCCATATGTTGAGGAGTATCTAAATGAATTGCCTCTTTCATGGCGTATTCCCTCACTCGTATGGCCTCTCTTAAAGTGTACCACTTCTTTTCCTCACTAAGCCAATCTGAGGCAAGCCGATACTTACGATTACACTGTTGGGCTGCTAAATGTAACAAAGATGTTTGAATCGGCTAATGATTTCCTCAATCTCCTGCTGAGAATAGTCCTTGAGCACTGTCTTATCCACCATCATTGCTCCGGGATTGTTCTGGTTTGAACCCATTCACCTGCGTATAACTGGTTTAGCAATTACCTCCTTGTGGCCAGATTCCAGCCTGGGCCAAACCTCTGGTTCTGAACCACTGTGCTGTCAAATATATCTCCATCCCACGTGTCGGGGTCCCAATCCCCCCTGCAGAAGCAATCGCTGTTGCCACCTTACGCGAATTCACTCTCCCTCGTCTCTTTCTATATTTGCAATGGGCAACAGTCACAGCAGCTCGCTCAGCTACTGTTTGATATGTGTCTACCTTATCGTGATACAACTTCATTTGGAGCTGCTGCATTAGCGCAATCTGTTTCTCAGAACCCAGCTCCTTTTCCAATTTTAGAACACTCGCCTGCAATTCCACATTGAATCTTGCGAAAAGCATGCAACAAAATCCAGCCCCTCCTATCTAAAGCTGAACACTCTTTTCCTTTTTCCACCGGCATCTGTTGCAGGCAGCCCACCACTTCGGCTGGACTTGCCTCCCCTATACCCGTATCCCAGGTCTCGTTCAGACCTGCACCCTTGTCTGTGCGACGTTGTCATACAGACTCTTAGTCCACTGTGGAATATTCACTTTAGGACAGTCTCCGCCTGCCGAGCTTCCTTTGTTCCTGAATAGGGAAGTAATTTTACCAAATGGATATTTCACATCCTTATCGTCAATACCTTACAACGTACCTTTCTTCTCTCACACTTTCTTCTCTCACACTGTTGCCAATTTGAGACTACATCATTTTGGACTCAGTTCCAAAATGATGTAGTCTCAAATTGGCAGGGCTCTTTGGCATCAATGCCAGCACAAATACCCTGCTCACATCACCAAAATGTTTTGCTTTTGCTTGGCCACGTGGAGGGACTTTGAACCAACGTCCTCCTAGACCCCAACAAAACAAGTTATTGGGCTCATATAGGCAAGAAATCACACTTAGACCAATAGTTATTCAAAAAAGACAATGTCTCGTTATAGGTCTTTTATTCACAACTTATACATACACACATAAACAACACATAACATATAATTATTCATGCATAAACATAAATAAAAAGCATCACCATTATAATGGTTGCAGAAGACACCTTCATCTCGACAAGAGCAGGTAGGCAGAGAGATCACTCGTGCTAACGGGATCTGGAGCAGAGCATCCTACCTCTCAGCAAGACTGCATCCACCAGGAGTCCAAATTCTAACTGCCTTTCCAAGTGGAATACCTCTTCTCTTTATGGGGGAGTGCCTGACCCCCTTGCTTATGACTGCCCTCAGCCAAAGAGCAGACCACAAGCATAAGGAGTAAAGAGTGGAAGAATCCGTCTAGAAGTGGGAAAACCCAGCTTCCCTTCCTTGACTTCATTCCCAGTACCCCTTATCACTGCACCTGCAGAGCGCTCCGACTCCCTTTCTGGCTCGTCCTTCCCTGGACAATACAAATATTCTCCACAATTGATTCAGTTGACATCATTATGTGGCCTTGCTTCTGCTGTAGAAATGCACGTTTACTCACTGAGCCCACAATAATGTAGGCTTTCATCGCGATATAGGAAGTGAATGTCCAACATGGCAGCGCACCGATGCCATGTTGTTTTAGCTCTTTCTTCCGCATAAGTACTACACCATATATGCATACATTCATCAACCCGCTATAATATAGAGCATTGAATACAAACATGATATAGCTGAAACATCTGTAGAAATACACTTTAAAATATCCTAAAAGCGTTGTTTATCATATATATATATATATATATATATATATATATATATGCAACACACTGCTGTTGGGACACAACATTTGGGAAAGTTTCATTCAAAAAATGGATCACACAAAATCTAAACAATGGTGTCAGAGTTATGGGGTTTTGCACACTCCAGTTGCATAAGGGGAAACAGATGAAGATGAAACTGTTATCGTTATCCTGACAATTATATGCATGTTTCTCATAGTCTGTACTGTCAAAGGAATCTTAATGATTTAATAGCAGTTTGCATGGCCAAACATGAGCCAAAAAAGGTGCAACCAATAGGCCTGGACAGCAGCTTCCTTATAATGAGAGTGCATTAATATTTGGGAGTGAGACACCTCTTCCTTTCAGCACCCGAGGGTGCTGAATGGAAGAAGTGCCCTGCGGCCAAATGTCCTGGTCTGGTTACTAGAGCCACTGGAGGGTGGGGAGGGGGGCAAGCTGCCATGCCGCCCGCACGCCCGCCCTCCCGAATGAATGAATGTATCTACTTAACAGAGTAGGCGGGCAAGCTGCAGGGTGGCGTGCTGGAGACGTGGCTGGCAATGTGGCTGGCACACGCCTTCTACTGTGGCTGGCGTGGCAATGCTGAAATGCCTTCCGGCATCAAGTCTTATTGGCCACGCCAGCCACAGTGCTAGCTCTCCATTTGTTCAGCACACACGCACTACGTGACTCATAAGAGCTACGTAGTGCATGTGCAACGAGCCAATGGGGGTCGGTCTTTGTCCTGGCCCAGCCTGGGAAAAAAAGACGCTCCTAATGGAGGGCGACCATTGCTGCTTGAAGGCTGCCTTCGGTTAGGAAAGTATTTAACCCTGCTGGGCCGCGTCCAGCAGCACACCAGGCCGCACTTGGCCCGCATGTTGTGCAACCCCGACCAGAGGGAATGCCATACTACCTTGACCATTCACCTAGAACACAACACACAGCACTCAGCAAACTATAACGACTAGAAGACACCACATCAAGGCACTGCCAAAAATCCAAAGAGAACGCCTTCCCTATTTCCCGAAATGTCTAAGCCTCAACATTGGAAATGTTCACACATCAACCACTAAAGCCAAACATCTGTCACACAACTGACAGGAAGACCATTAATGTGAAAGAGCTACTGAAACCCCCAAAACACTCTCCACCTTTTAACTAACCCTCAATCACGCTCTAATTTGCTGGCCACACACAAACACCAACCAGCCACTAGTACTTGTCTTTTAAAAAAGACCTTCTCCCCAGACTTCAAACACCACAAACTTACACTTCTAACTACAATCAACATACACAGCGCCTGGTCAACACACGTCCACCATATTGGTCCATAGAAATAAATAAATAAATAAAATAAAATAACGAGGCCGTGGCGAGGGTCTGCACCGGCGTCCCCGCCATTTGCAGTGACCCAGGCCAAGGTAAGGAGTCTCCCGACCCCCTCCTCCCCAAACCCTGCAATGTAATATTGCATAGGTGCCTAAAAGCACCATAGCGCACTCGGCGCGTGGTCCCTCTCCCCAGCCCACCCGCTTCCTGGTTCCCCTGTACCCGCCTCCCAACATGCCCACTCCAACCGGATTGGTCCCCATACACCACTTCAAGGACATCCAAGGGCAGCCCTCTGCCCGGCAGCCCTGCGGCGAAGGACCCCGAGGCAAAGGACGGCCCCAAGATGTGTCTGCAGGTGTCCGCAGGGGACGCCAAGGAAGCCAGCAGCCAACAGACACCAACAAAAACCGTGAGTGTGGTATGGGTGGGGAATAGAGCAATCACTCTACTCCAGAAAACCCCCGCCACTCTATCTTACCTACCAAGAACATAGACTGCCATAATACTTACATGTCCACTCTTTATAGAATTGTGATTGTTAACACATCCACTCTTTATAGAACTTTAAATGTTAGCATGTCCACCCTTAAATAGAAGCGCCAAATGTGATTATTAGCATGTGCCACACTTAGATGAAATTTCTCAAGTTTAGTCTGCGCCAAATCTAGACAGAAATGTGATTGTTAACATGTGCCACACTTGCATGGAATTCTCAAGCTTAGCCCGCGTCGCATCTAGATAGAAATACGATGGTTAGCATATGCCACACTTAGATGGAATTTCTCAAGTTTAGTCTGCGCCAAATCTAGACAGAAATATGACTGTTAGCATATGCCACACCTAGATGGAATTTCATAAATGTGATTGTTAGCATATGCCACACTTAGATGGGATTTCATAAATGTGACTTTTAGCATATGCCACACCTAGATGGAATTCTCAAGCTTAGTTTGCGCCAAATCTAGGCAGTAACATGATTGTTGGAATGTGCCACACTTAGACGGAATTCTCAAACTTAGCCCGCGTTGCATCTAAATAGAAATATGATTGTTAGCAAATACCACACCTAGATAGAATTTCAGAAATGTGACTATTAGCATATGTGACTCTTAGCATGCACCACACTTAGAATTATGAACCTAGCTTGCGCGGCATCTAGATAGAAATGTGACTGTTAGCATGTACCGGACCTAGATGGAATCCCACAATTGCAAGGACAGCAATGCCAACTAACCAACCAACTAACAATTCCATCCCTCTGCATACACCTCTCAAACTATAACCAAACACAACCACAAGCCTTAAACGCAGCAATCCGCACTAACTTCACAACAATGCAACAACAAAACAAACCACACATAGACTTGCACAACAGCACACGACGACTACGGACCATAAAACACCCCAAGCCCAGCCGACGGACCCACCGGGCTGAGGCTGCCAACAGCACATCACTGCTCTCTTGCACTTTTCCAGCTTATTCCTACTAACCCACTCCCCCCCTCTTCTCCTTTTCAGAGCCGCCAGAGCGCCAGGGGACCACTTCGGTGGTGATAGTGCGCGGTACAAATGACCTTTAACATTAACATTAACATATGAGCACAAGGCTGGCCCCCTAGACACAAAGACCTTGATACCTCCTACATTTCACACATTCGAAAGCTTAAACACATATGCAGAGTTCAGGGTACTTTCGATCTGCAACCTCAACACAAAGCGCTGCAATCTTGCCTTTCCCTTTTCTCATAACTAGGCAAACCCACCCACTCTCTTACAGATCTGCCAAAGTGTCTGGAGAGCATGCATAATAACATAGTAACATTACCTTCAATCACGTTGCTAGCTGGCATTTAAACTATACAAAAATGTGCAGGCAGGAGCTAAACGTGTTTCTTTCTTTTCTATTCATGCATTTTCTTAGAGTCCTTATAATGTTGCCTTTCAGCCATTTCAAGGTGCTATTTTGCTTAAAAAAGTCATCTGTCATTGAATAGTAACCATAGCTGTGCCTCATGAACCTTTTTGAAAGTAGTTGTGTTCTTAGGTTGAGGTTCTGGTTGTTTGAAGGTGGTGTGCTCTTGGACCTGAGAGTTTGGGCTACGTGTTTAGGAATGGACAACATTGACCACGTTCAAATCATGTAACCCCTTAACGATGAAGGCATATACATTTGTCCTAATGGTCGCACTAGGTCATCTTTTCCCTAATGTTACATGTTTGGAAGAAGTCAAATCAGATCCCTGCTGAAATATTCACACGTATTTGCATTTTTTAAAATGTATTTAGTAGTAAGAATATAACTAGAATTTAACTTCAAAGGGGTCTGCCCGTTATCGGGTCTGGGGTGTTTACTCCCAGCTCCGAGCTGGGGGTCAACATGCCAGAAAAATTGCAATTTCCGGGGCAATTACCGTCTGCTGTATTACTGCACAGTAATTGCCCTGAAAATTTGGAGAAACAGTTGGAGCCCAACCCGTGATCCAGCGGTAATACGCCCGGACGGGTGGGTGCTAACGCAAATAAAGTTGGGCGGTATCCCAACCGGGATACCGCCCCCAACTCGTGATGAGGCCCCTAATGTTTGCGGATCCCACAGAGAGGACCGAGCACACAGGCAAGGCTATTGTAGATGGCCATCTAGGGCCAGAACGGAATTCTGCAGGAATCCTGACCGTGTTTCCTGGAAGGAGGGCTCCAAACTGGCACTCAGCCTGATGCAGTATACATCCGTGCACTGGCCCTGCGGGGACAATTTACCTTCGTCTGTTCGGCTCTGAGGGTTCAGCTTCAGAAAATGACAACAAACTACTAGTTCAACAACTGGGCCACGGAATAAAACATTACTGCTCAGGCAGATACACTTCCCTCTTTTGCTTTTTTCACTGACCACTTACTAAGTAACTAGAGTGATGAATCCAGGATGAGAAACTGTGTCCCTTCTCAAAAACAGAAATGATAATCTTTTCTCCTTTGCTTTGTCGTCCATCCTCCGGCCATCTCTTTTCGGCCTGCTCCATTGTGCGCTTAGTCGTTGTGTCCAGTTAAACTACTCACTCATTCCCGAGGGTGAAAGAGCTCCATTGTTGACTGAAAGAAAGAAAGAAAGAAAGAAAGAAAGAAAGAAAGAAACTAACTTTTGGGCAGCATTTATCCTGATTCATTTAATAGGAGGTCAAGTAATGGCGATTATAAAAAAAAAGGCTGGTCTTGATCGTTTGGATTATTCCAACTGTCAACCAATCACCTCTTTGCCATTATAAGGCAAATTCCTTAAGAGGTGTGCGACAGTCTTTACCATCACATTTCTGAACACATCCGCCCCTGCGAATATGATATGGGCTTCTATCCCGGTGACAGCAATATAATGGCAAAGCTTCAGGTGATGGAGGGTGCCATGAGCACTCTGGATGTCAGGATGCCCTGGTTACTGAGTCGTGACCCTTGATTTCTCACTGCAATTTGATATGGTAAGCCATGAGGTGCGGCTTGGCATCTTATCCACCTGCATGGGTATGGATTACCACCTTATTAAACGATTGCACACAACATGTGCACGTGCATCCATCTAGGCTAAAGCCCTTTCCCGTGCATTGTGGTGTTCCTCCAGGCTCAATCATGTCCCCCAGGACTCAAGACACACCAGTATACAAATGGCACACAATCCTAAGGGACTGTGAAAGCCCCATCAAGGTTTGAATGTTCTCCCTTTAATTAAAACTCAATTCCACAGGGCTGGAGTCAAGTGTATTGGGAGATGGTCAATATTTTCTCTTTTCGACAGGGGAGATGGTGGTTGAAAACACACTGAAACTGGCACAATAGTTGCGTGGAAACCAGAGTGGGAAATTGAGGCAGTCTCGTTGAGCTAACAGAAAGGCAAAAGGAGTCCCTCGCTGGTCCTCATGAACAGAGATTCTTATGAGATCTGTTGCCCCAACAAAGCGGCGAAATATGACAGTGAGGCACCTCCGCTGCTGGCATGAAAGCTGAAGTGGGCTAGATGTAGCCGGTCTCCTGGATAACCACCGAGATGGCAGCAGCTACAAGGGCAGCCCCAAATCACAGATTCACCCAAAGCCTTTCCTTGGATACTGCAGGGGAGAGGACTGGGATGCCCTATTTGCAGAGGCCATAAGTGAGGGGTCTTTCCCAGTGAGGAACCAGGCATGGTGGGGCAAAGCAAGTGGCAGTCAGAGTGCCACACTGCAGTGGTGTCCATTTGAAGAATATGTTCAAGGGAGTCTGCTTCCCCTAGGAGACATTGTAGAAATCTTACAGGGCATGACACGGTAAGCAGACTGTTGTGGGCAAAAAAAGGGCAAGGACTCTATGACAGGGGAATATTTTTTAGTCTTTTCTTCACACCACGAGGAAACCGTAGGCCTAGCTTTATGAGACCAAGAAATACATGACGCATGGCTTGATTAAGCGGGAGAAGGTGCTGATGGCCGCTACAGAGGCAACGCATAGGAAAATAGTCAGCAAAACGCTGATCACCATCGATTTCCCGATGAGGACAATGGAAAAGGGACTGGCACGTGTGGTGAGCAAGATCAACGAGGGCCAGGGCTTCCCTCCATTATCCCGAGAGATCTAGATTGGCGGTAGGAGGTTCAGGCATTCCATACTGACTTCTCGCACTGCGCTGGATCGATGATCACCGCCATTGCCCAGTGACTATCACCTAGGGCTAGACGACATTGACAATCTTCTGGGTGCAGTTTCTGACTTCATGATGGAGGGGGATAACCCAGACCATGAGGGTTCTCCAATGTAACTGCGAAAATATTGTAGACTTCAGGTGAATGGGCCAGTCTTAGGCAACCAGGGTGCGGGCACTGTCATTGCCAGCCTGGCTATACCTGACCTTAGTGAAGGGATACTTATTGCAACTGCAATGTAATAGTTAGTTGAATTTCGAGGTCAACATGCGCTGCTGTTGCTTAATCTGTGAACCAAAACCATTAGTAAAAGGAAGGAGCTACAGGCCTTTACGAATGATTTGAGGGCTCTGTCCACCGTAAGTCAACCAGCGAGTTTGAAGGTATTCTATGAGGGAAAGAGTTTCTCCTACCAGTCGATAAAGCTGCCAAAAACCTTTTGGAGACATTGAGCTTTAAAATGGGACCCCCATGAGGCTTACCCCGATATGATGCTTCAATCTTTTTTTTTATAGTTGCCCTTTGTGCTTATCTCAACAACTGTTATGATGTGTCGGGTGGCTCTGTGCTGTTGTGCATCTTCTCACTATTGGTGCTTCTTTGTCTGCCCTCTTGTTATTTGTTACAGCGATTGTTGACCTTAGGCTCTAGGCCCCAGAGGAACCCGCCTTGATTGGCTGGATTTGAGCAGGTGTTTCCTTTTTGTCTGAGGTCATTCCGTCCCCTTTACAGGGTGACATGTTTGAACCACCTGGGCCTCCCTGACTCCATGGATATGTAATGGGTCTTTTGCCCAGTTGTAATTAGTGGGCACTCTGGGTGGGTAAGCAGCTGTGCATGGAGAAGCACTTCACCTTACCGAAAATAATGGGCTTTCCATAATTATGTTGATTGCCAGGATTCACCACTGTGGTGCATAGGCTGTGTATTCTTACTATAAATTTTAAAAAAAGATGTTTAAAAAAAATGTAAAAAAAGAAATCTTTCGGGTGTGTTCTGACTCATCTTTTTCCTGTGGATGGCTTGCTGTCTTCTCTTTTCCCTTGGCGGTTTACTGCAGCTTTGATGTGCTTAGATGTTTTATTGATTTTTATTATTATTTTATTTTATGTACACTTTTTTTAGTTATAACTTCTTAAAACGTTCAAAAACTTTGCTGTACCATCTGATTGATGTACATACTGCAGTTCAAGGATTAGTGCTATGTAGAGCTGCAAGGCTCAGGGAACTCACGTAGAGGGCTGAGACAGAGGGTCTGGCCTCGCCCTAGGGGCCAAACACGAGCTAAGCCTGTAAAATGGCCGTCTGGAACAGGGACCAGTGCAAGAGTTTTATGCATGGTGGCAGGGGGAGAGAAGAGGGGGTGGAAACACTGCGGGCGGAAGGAGGTAGGAACAGTGGCCCTCATTACAAGTCAAGCGTTAAGGGGTTAACGGCGCCGTAAAGAGCGTCGGCGCCGTTAAACCCATGCCTGATTCACACTTTAACGCCTGCTAAAGTCCAAGGCGTTAAGCGACCTTGGTGCTAATTACGGCACCGTAATTTACGGTGCCGTAATTAGCGCCTTCCCCATCCCCATTATGCCCTATGGGGCAAAAATTGGAATGGGGAAGGGCAAATGGTGAATGGGGAATTACCGCCCCACTCACCTTGGAATGGGGCGGTAATTCCGTCATCCACCATGGCGGAATCCGGCATGGACCATGGTGCTAATAGCACCATGGTCCACCGCCTGACTTGTAATGAGGGCCAGTGTTTGTTGGATGGTGCTGGGGAGTGTGGCTGGGGCCGAGAAAAGGCGATGGTGGAGTGGAGTAGGAAAAGTCCCAGTGTTTTTTCAACAATGGCGGTTCTTGGGGAGAAGATGTGGGTCAGAGGAGTGGAAAGCCATGGTACTTCCCATTTAAAGCAGCGGTTTTGTACGATCGGACCAAAAAAAAAAGGTCCGACCGTACAAAACGACCGAAAAATGCTACCACCAAAGGTTCGAACACCAAAAGTTCGAGCCTTTGGTGGTTGCATTGCAGGTAAGTAAAAAAAAAAAAAAAGACTGCGGGGCTGTGGGGGTGTCCCCACAACACCCCGCTCACTATACTGTGTGGCATAGTGAGCAGGGGGCTGTGGGGGAAACCCCTGTAGCCCCGTAGTATATAAGTGTGTTCGCATGAGAAAGGTGCAAACTTTTGGTAGTTCGCACCTTTCTCATGCGAACATTCCGGCCGTGGCAAAATCAGCCGCTGTCGGATCACTTAGAATCAAAGCAGCAACATGCATCAAATTCACTAGCAGTCTGCTCGTCGCTCTGCACTGACTCCCTCCCCATGCCAGGAAGTGAAGTTCTCCTATCCAGCCCCAGCCAATAATTGACTGGCAGAGAGGCAGGACAGGAAGTCAGGTGGCCTCCCTCCTGCAAGTGTGTTCTTTCCACCAAGAGTGCGTGTATTTTTTAAACATTTTTTGCAATTGCTCAGGGACAGATGGCCAACAGGTGGAGTTTGTGGTCTGTCCCTGCTTTTGGAAGGCGTTGGCCTAAAAGAGGTTCGGCTAAACCATCTCTTTTGATCCTAGCTGGGCCTAGCCCTTATGAGTATGACAGCATGGGCATAGGACATGGGGGGGACAGCAGGGACAAATCCCCCCCACTATTTTAAGTGGTGGGGATGTAATGTCATTTATCCCCCCCAGAATATGTGTTTGGTGTGACGTGCAGGGATCTGTTTTTGAAGTGGGGGGAGGGGCTGCTTACTATGTAAACTGCCCTCTCCCCCCTGGCCTCCCAGAGCATGGGGGCAATACCCTGGGGGAAGATGGGTGATCATCTGCCCCCAGGGAATGGGGGCAAACAAAAAAAAAGATATATTTTTTTAAAACGTACTTTTGGGTGGGTGGGTGCGGGTGGGACCACTAGCCACCAGGGATTTTTGCAAGGGGGGTGGCCCTCTCCCCCCCCACCCTAAATGGATGGGGGCACCTTATGTAGCCCTCCCTGGGGTCAGATTTCGGCCCTTAGGAAGGGATATATGAGATGCCCTCCATCCATTTGGGGTGGGGGGAGAGGCCACTGCAAATATTGGCAGAGCCACCCCTCTCGAGCCTGGGGCAGTACGTTTTGACCCCCCCAGGGGCAGATGGCCACACACATGTGCCCATCTGCCCCTAGGGAAGGGCAAAACACAAATATACGTATTATAACTTGTTTTGAGTGGGGGGGGGCCACTAGACCACCAGGATTTTTTGTGTTTGAAAGGGGGACGCCCCCCCCACCCTAAGTGGATGAGGGGGCACCTTATGTAGACCTCCCTGGCGGCAGATTTCTGCCCCTAGGAAGGGGTACATGAGATACCCCCATCCATTTGGGGTGCGGGGAGAAGCCACTGCAAATATTGGCAGAGCCACCCCTCTCAAGCCTGGGGCAGTACGTTTTGACCCCCCCAGGGGCAGATGGCCACACACATGTGCCCATCTGCCCCTAGGGAAGGGCAAAACACAAATATACGTATTATAACTTGTTTTGAGTGGGGGGGGGCACTAGACCACCAGGATTTTTTGTGTTTGAAAGGGGGACGCCCCCCCCACCCTAAGTGGATGAGGGGGCACCTTATGTAGACCTCCCTGGCGGCAGATTTCTGCCCCTAGGAAGGGGTACATGAGATACCCCCATCCATTTGGGGTGCGGGGAGAAGCCACTGCAAATATTGGCAGAGCCACCCTGCCCCCCCAAGCCTGGGGCAGTACGTTTTGCCACCTCCATGGGGGCAGATGGTCACACACATGTGCCATATGCCCCTAGGGAAGGGCAAAACAAATATATATATATATATATATATATATATATATATATATATATATTATAACTTGTTTTGGGTGGGGTGGGGGGCCCACTAGACCACCAGGATTTCTTTTTTGTTTGAAGGGGGGGTGGCCCTCTACCCCCCACCCTAAGTGGATGGGGGCACCTCATGTAGCCTTCCCTGTGGGCAGATTTCTGCCCCTATGAAGGGGTACATGAGATGCCCCCATCCATTCTGGGTGGAGGGGAGGCCACTGCAAATATTGGCAGAGCCACCCCCCAAGTCTGGGGCAGTATGGTTTGTCCCCCCCGGGGGCAGATGGTCACACACATGTGCCCATCTGCCCCTAGGAAAGAGGCAAAACCAAAACAAAAATAAAAAAAATTATAACTTGTTTTGAGTGGGTGTGGGGGTCACTAAACCACCATGGATGTTTTTAGTGGAAAGGGGGGTGCCCACGGGTGTTATCTTTTTGGAAATGCATGGGGTTCTCTGTTTTCCTTGGTGGCTTCGACACCCTAGGCCCAAATCTGTAGTTTGTCCACATGAGCAAAATCTGCTTTTCCGAAAGGGTTGGGGTTATCAGTGGGTTAGCCTATTCTCTTTGCGCTGAGGTAGGTGCATCCACACATGTGAGGTACCGTTTTTGTCGGGACACCTGTGGGAATGCGGGAAGGTAAGACATCTGTTGTTGGCAGCCTGTTTCGGTGGGTGGGCAGAGGGAAATGTCTCTGAAATTTGGTGGAAAAAAACACAATTTTCAGACATTTCACTCTGGCCACCCGCTGAAACACGCCGCCAACAACACATGTCCTACCATCCTGCGTTCCCACAGGTGTCCCGACAAAAACGGACGCAAAGGGAAAAGGCTAACCCACTGGTATCCCCAAGCCGTTCGGCAGAGCAGATGTTGGTCATGTGGAAAACATACAGATTCGGACATAGGGTATCAAAGCCACTAAAGAAAATAGGGAACCCGATGCATTTCCAAAAAGAGGACACCGTGGGAATCCACAGAGGTCTGACTTGCGTGAATCGCCCCAGAATGTATTACCCACAATCCCTGGCAAAGTCTGAAATTTGGTGAAAAAACTACAATTTTCAGACATTTCCCTCTTGCCACCCACCGAAACACGCCACCAACACCACATGTCCTACCGTCCCGCGCTCCCACAGGTGTCCCAATGTAAACAGTACCTCACATGTGTGGGTGCACCTACCTGGACGCAAAGGGAAAAGGCTAAACCACTGGTAACCCCCAAAGGGTTTGGGGAGACAACTCACAGTTTTGGGCCTAGGGTGTCGAAGCCACGAAGGAAAACAGGGTACCCATGCATTTCCGAAAAGAAGACACCCATGGGAATCCACAGAGGTCTGACTTGATTGAATCGTCCCAGAATGTATTACCCACAATCCCAGACAAAGTGAAAATTGTGTTTTTTCCACAAAATCTCAGACTTTGCCAGGGATTGTGGGTCATAAATTATGGGGCGATTCCCGCAAGTCAGACCTCTGTGGATTTCCACGGGTGTCTTCTTTTCAGAAATGCATGAGGTTCCCTGTTTTCCTTCGTGGCTTCGACACCCTAGGCCCAAATCTGTAGGTTGTCCACATGAGCAAAATTCCTGAAAATCTGCTGTGCGAAAAGACTTGGGGTTACCAGTGTTTTAGGCTTTTCCCTTTACACCCAAGTCGGTGCACCCACACATGTGAGGTACTGTTTTCATCGGAAAACCTTTGGGAACGCGGGAAGGTAGGCCATGTGTTGTTGGCTGCATGTTCTGGTGGGTGACCAGAGTGAAATGTGCAGAAATTGGGTTTCTTTTTCTGTCATTTTCCCGATTTTCCCCCAAACTATGGAATCTTTCCCTACATAGTTGTTGCCTGACCTGTGCAAATCACCCCTTCCTAGACTTGGAGTATTGTCTACTTTTCAGAAATGTATGCCTTTCTGGCTTCCCATTCAGCTTTCGTACCCTTTTCTTCCATTCCGTCCACGCATGTCCTATTGGACAAAAAACGCCAAAATCGCCTACCTCTCACAAAACGGCTGATTAGCATATCAAAATATGGTATTTTGGTTTCCACTCAATCTGTTCTTGAAAGCCTGGAAAATGGCGAATCCAGCACAGCAAACCATTTGTTCCTAGCTCAGACAGGGAAAACACCACAGGCTTCTTTGTACAACATTTTTTTGGCATTTTCTGAAAACCACCAAATGTTCTCCTTTTTGGTTATTTTCTCTCACCCCTCTACAGCAAACTAGGATTCCTGGGTGGCGTTACGACCGCCTACATGTGAGAAAAAAGGGGCCAACTTTGGCCGAGATATCTCATGTAACAAAGAAGTTACAAGGGATTGAATGGCGACATACCGAAATCACCAAAAAAGGCCTTGGCACTGGGGGGAAATACCCATTGCAGTTAAGGGGTTAAGACAGTAAAGCCCCAGAGGAGATATCATTTGTTAGGTAGCTCAGTTAGTTAATTCTCCAAATGCACATTGTGCACAGGAATATGTAACACCTGTGTTCAGCTCCTGGCTTAATCTTCGGGTGAGATAATAGGCAGAGTGAATACATTCAGCTTCCGATGCAACACAGCATTTTCCAGGTCAATTGGTTCAGAAAAAGTGGTGGAAAACACTATTAGTGTCGCTTTTTCTAACTGGCCAGATTTTCATGCATTTTCTGGGTGGAGTTCGGGAGCCGAGTGGACACACTAGGACCCCCTGTATTTCCCGTTCCACCAGACAAATGCGGCCTTACTGCCAGCATGGATTCTCACACAGGAAATAAGGAAAGGGAATCCTCTCGTATCTGCTTGGAAATTAAACCTGGTAAAAGTGGGCAGAGTCCAAAGGAAGCCATTGTCAATTCCGCCAGCAATCGCTAATTGCGTGAGGTATTTACACTCTTCCAAAGTGGAAAAGCAATGTGATTTCACCTGCCTTTTACGCTAAAATCTTCCATTTTGTGGTGGAAAAGTAAAAATGTGCGCCAATGGAAGTGGTTCACTCCATGCAGTTTACTTTGCGCCTTGATGCTTTGGGGTTTTGTGTGATGCTACACATGAAATAAATAAATAAATACATTTAACATGACCCCAGATAAATGCCAATTCGTGATCAGAATGAGTGAGCATGGCATGTCGCTAAGTGGGTGTCCTCTGCTTCTTGAGTGCGTTGGCAAATGCCCTTAATTGCCATCTCACGTTAAGCAGTTGCTAAAACCCATCAGTGTGGATTGCGCAATAATAAGTCAACAGAGGTATTTCAAATGGCCAATTTCGCTCTTTGGGTGACATTGTCATAGTGGGAGAATGTTGCCCAGCATGTGCCACTTTCTCTGCGGAGTGAATTGTGCCCACCCTGAGGAAGAAGTATGAAAAACCCTCAAGGGCACTGTGCCCTGCTCTTTCTGTGTGTGTCTTCCCCACAGTGCGACAGATGCTGACTCAGACATGGGTAAGTCTCAGGTGGCAGCCTGTACCCTAGTTGATGTGGCAAAGGATTCCAGACTTCTGAGGCTGATAACATTAGTAGCATTGAGTTACATGCCACCTGACAGGTGTGTGTGATAAAGTTGCAAAGCAGAGCTGTTAGTGGGCTAAAGCAGGAGGCATTGTCTGCCCACCCTCAAAGGGTACGTACAACCAAAAGTAATAGGCCCCTCCTCCCATCATGGCTGTAGGGGCAAGGCTCCAAAACAGGGCAAGAATGCCCTCCAATCATCCATGCCCACGAGTAGGGTACCCCTCGTGCACCAGGAACCCTGTTGAGCAACCTCTGTGCTTTCCAGGTGATACTAACGTTATTTAAAGGCAGAAGTCTAAAAGGTAATCGCTTAATTGCAGCTGGAAATTAGCTCCTGGCGTGATCAAAATGTCTTAAACCAAGTGTGTCATCATCCCCTTCCCTTATAAGCAATATGTGTGCTCTCGCGTTTCTTCATCCACTGAATTACTGTTAGAAACAAAGGCAAGAGTTGTGTCTCTTGTGTAGGCATTAGGAAGGCAGTTGCCAGCCTCTGGCATAATATGCCCATGTTCTTCCAATATTGGCTACCTGTTGCCCTCTTATGGCCAGGTAGAACCATCATGGCAGTGACTGGCAAATGCCTTTCCTCTGCAGGCAGAAAAGCAGAAATAAGAGTCCAATTCAAGACACGGAACAAATAGAAGTTAAGACAGACTGCAGCTGCCTTTGCTGTGTTAGGGAGAATATGTTGAGTGTTCAAGCAAGGAGGTATGTATTAAGCAAGCAAGCAGTGAGACAAGGGAGAGGCAAAGAAAGGCCAGAGGGGCTCTTTGAATAATGTAACAGGGCAGAGGACCCATGCTCTGCCGTCCCAGTAACACATGAGAGAATCAAATAGATCAGGCTTTGCAGCAAATATTAAATGAGAAAGGAACAGAGTCCAGCTCTGCATTCAGAATAACAAAGGCAAAGAAAGGCTAGGCTCTGAAGCCAGCATGAGATGGAATAAGAGGGACCAGACTCATCATGAGAGGCTGGCCCGGCCCTCGCAGGGGCGCTAGAGGGGCAGCCCACATAGCGCGCTGCCCCTCTGGCCACCTACTGGGTCCACATACACCCCACCTACTAGGCATCCCCCGTGTCCAACACATCCGTCCGCAGAACTGGGGAGTGCTTATAAGGGGGTGGGCTTGCAATCGCTCATCCTCCTTGTTTGCTTTACCCTCCCACCCCCGGAGGACAGTCAATGCAGCAACATCACACACCTGGTCCCTCTACTCCCATAACAGGGCTTACTCAGAGGTACAAACACGTTTTCCTCTTCCTTTGAAACCCCCATCTTTCCATTCCAAGAGACACACACGTCTCCTTGCCCCGCACAAAAAAAGTAGCAACTTGCAGTTGGTAGAAAAGGCTTCAACTCCTTTATTTGGCAGGAGTCCACTTACTGGTGATCTGCCTCTTAACGAGCTGGCTTCCTAGCTGTGGCCCACTGGAAGTAATTAATAGTTCCTCTCTCTTACCATGAGCTCATAGTCAAATGAAAAATCCAGAAATGCAACATACAAAGACATGTTCTTTGCTGCTGCATCCTTTAATTTTCTTCTGTTTTCTTTTCTTCTTTTCTCTTGTTTTATACAGTGATATTTGTAATTTAATACGTACTGGTATTTTAATTCTAATTTTGTGAAAAGTCGAGTTCTTTGACTAAAACACAATAAATAAATAAAGCAAAGTCCCCAAAATGTCCCCTCCCCCCCAGATTTTATGTGTCTCTTACGCCCCTGTATGACAGTGGAAACACCATTGTAATGGGACTTCCCACCCCTCCTTAGCAGTTTTAAAGATGGTTTTTCTCTGCATCCCTACTTTAATTTGTCTTCATATGTTATCTATCCACATTGCATTTCTTATCAAGAATTGCTACATTACCTACAAGGAAGAGGTTTGTGGGGAATCTGCCTGCTTGGCAACAAACTGCAACTATAAAGTGAACTTTGAAATATGAGGCGCCTGGATATCTAGAGACTAACCAATCCCAGGATTCGACAGCCCCGCTTCTCAGCTCACGACTTCTCAGTGGTAGAACCATGGGCTGGTGCTGATTATCTCTCTCCATTTGTTAACTTCGGTGTTGTGTCCTGTAAAGCTTAGGAAACGAATTGATGTACCTTACGCTATCAGACTTTTTTCTTTATTAGATTCATCGGAATTGAAATCTTTAGGGTAACTTTTGTATGTCTGTGCATTTATTTTGTTTTTGCATAAGATTTCAACAGGTGGTACAGCTCCCCACCCCCTACAGTAAGGGCACATTATATAGATTTTAAAGTAATGATAAGGGGTAACAGATTGCCTTTTGGAAAGGCTTCAGGGCCCTCGTACTGCACGGGATACAGTGTAAGTTAAACTCACTAGCTAACCAATGCCACCATTCTTACAAGAAGCCCCCAAGGGCATGGGAGATACTGGAAAGTTCAGACTCAAAAGCCTCACCACATTGAGCTGCGCTTGAACCTAAATTGTAAGGCCCAACTGGTGTCAATATAAATGACTTCCTTTAAGAGCTTGGTTGATCCATTGACATGGGCATCTAAGCTTTGATTTATGATTGTACTTTTCAAAAGTGGGATTTCAAAAGGGCATACAAGCTCTGTTATGCTTAATAAGATATTTTGTGATGTTGGGAACAATCAAAACAATTAAAAACATTTCAAGATATTTTGGATCAATCAAGTTCTTAAAGGAAGTAATTTATATTGGCACCAGTTGGGCCTTACAATTTAGGTTCAAGCGCAACTGAATGTGGTGAGGCTTTTGAGTTTGGATGTTACAATATAGGTTTGTTATTAGGAAATACTGCAAAGGTCTGCTTTCTGGTGTTTGGATAGTGCACAGCAGATCGTCTCTTAATGTTCAGTTACTGAAGGGGAGTTATTAAGTGTTCATGATAATGGAAAGTGGTGGTTCTGCTTACTTTTCAAAAACACATTTCTCCTGTTACATGCGCTTGTGGCATTCAGCAAAACTTTACTAAACAGCATTAAGGAAATCTGTTCTCTTCTAAGCTTCTCTACAAACCTTGACTTTAGGCTGCAGGTCTCTCCTGATTCACCTGCTGCAGATCCCCCTCAACCGTCTTCCAGGCGCAATCCCCGCTTGCGCGCCACTCTGCATCCTGCTCTCTGCAGTCAAAGCATATTCCACTATTTTGCCATTCCTACATCAGCTGTCGCCCCCTGCTCTTTAGATTCTTCTCTTTCCTGACCTTCTTTTTTAATATCATTTCCACTCCCACCCAACCCATCCTTAAGTCTGTACGTTATCTATTTTGCCAACTATATTCTATAAGGCAGCCGCTCGCGATACAGCTCGATTGTTGTAATTTATTTTATGCACAAAACACCATGTTATGTTATTAGTCTTTGATACTGCGCATTTCACTAGAGTAGTGGTCTAAAAGTGCCACGCCTTGTCCGTGTAAAGATGAATTGTGAACCCCCAAACCCTCCCGGCCCCCGCACCCCTGCCCGCCAAGAGTGGCAGCTAGACCGTGGTCTGTGGGGTGAAAAGGAAATGGGGCCAAGGAGAACAGGAAGGTGGAAGAGTGGAAAAGGACAGGGAATCCAAAACATACCTTCTTAACTCACAATATGTAGGGAAATTTAAAAATAAGGGTGAGTGATAGTAGTGATGGCTGGAATGAATATATGGTTTTAAGTGCTTTGACCAGAAAAAAGTGTAATCAAAAGAAAGGAAAAGAAAATCCCATATTGGCACGCAGAATATTTGTGGAAGCAAATAATAGTGTGGTGGTGATATTACGTTGAGTGATGTTGTGGATGCGTGATGGCCTTAAGATGTGCTCAAGATTTCCTGGGAGTTGTGGGGTCAACTAACCAGAAAATCATATTGGATTCACTCCTGTTGATAGCCAGAGGGGGTTATAGAAGAGCTGAGCCTGCTGATGCAGGTGTCTGATTCAGGAAATAGCTGAGTGCAGAATCATTGCTGGATGACACAAAAGGGGAGATTGACGGAGGATCTCTCCCTTCCTGAGCCATACCAGACTAGAATCCGGTACAGCAAAGAGAAGATGTGTTGCCCTTGTATGTTATGAATGAAAAAATAAGGATGTGCTGTATGAGAGGCAAGGCTTTCTAGGTCAAATGAGACATCCACATTAGGGGCAAAGGTCAAATGAGACATCCACATTAAGGACAACACTCTAGGAGGACAAATGTCCCTTATAAGGCTGGTATGCAGAGGCTGTCTGGCACTTTAGACAGATGCTTTCTTGATCTTCCTGGACTGTTTCAGTGTGCTCAAGTGATACCCAGGAGAGCACATACTATTTGATTTACTCCCTGGGTCGAGAACAGCCACAAATGGCAAGATTCTAGAGAGAGGAAAGCTGGGAGGAACTAGGGACACTTAAATGAGGGTGGGTTGCTTTCCGAGGATGGCAATGGTGGAGTGGGAGGTTGGATGCCTCTGAGGCTGGGATCTTCTGGGAGTTAATCTGCGTAATCCAGCTCTGGCAGCATTTCTTATTTCCTTCTCAATCTTGGTTGACTTCGCAATAAATAGAAACCGCTATATTGCCCTTGTGTTTCTAATTCAATTCATGTAGTGTTTTCCAATGTGTTCACTCTCTTGTTCTAGCCTTCCTCACGTCACTAATTTCTATGACCCACTTCCTTCAAAATGCCACCTCACTGGTTTCGGAGCATTCTTTCTGCATATACCCTCTTTTTAATTTTTTAAATTTCCTAAATGGAGCAGAATTCTTCGAGGGCAGCTTTTACTTATTTAGCACACGACCTTACCACGCTTAATGTGTGTTTCAAACAATATTTAGTGTCTTCAGAATTCACCAATTTTACAATTATTTTTACATTTAATTTAACTTCATCATTTTTTTTTTTACCGTTTATGATAGATTTGGAAGTGCTTTGATAAAAACGCTTCCTAAACGAAGCCCATAATGCAAATCAAACAATTTGAAACAGCAAAACTTGCGGAAACAGTATGTTAGCCATTAAAGTGAATGCCCACCATCGACCAAAGCACTCTGAAGGCGCCGAAGTGAGGCATAAAAGCCTTTAAAATAACATGACATTGCACAAAGTGAGGGATAATGGAGCAATGGCAAGTTGCCCTAGTTTTAACTGCCTGTACAAGCTCACATGCCCCACAGACATTTTTGGTAGACATGTGTGAGATGCTTCCTCGGCCCTTCTCTGCTAAGAATGTAAAGGCTGTGCTCTCCGTTTCCCCTCACCTTTGTCCTGCAGCCCATGAAAGTTGTCTGTGTGGCCTGGATCTCACTTTAATGGGTACTTCCGACAAAGAGATGAAAAGCATCATGTGACGCTTATGAGGGCATTGTTCTGCCCTGCTAATTAAAAGCAGTGCTCGGCCAGGCTGCAATTTATTTCGGAGATCATTAATCAGTCTTTCAAGAAACTCAGTGCGCAAAGAGTTTGTAAGGAAGCCTCTTTCTTCCGCCCCTGCCCCCCTCAATACTGCCCATTACTGCCAATGCCTTGTATGTACGGGGAAATGCACTTCTCTTCAATGTTTTCAACCTCTCAGCCGCCATTTTAGAAAAGGGTTGGAACGTTCTTTTCCTTGATGTTCACTGACTCCCTCACCTCTCTGTCTACTCACCCTATTAAACGGTGGTTGGGCCATGGGCGGAGTCCCCAAATTGCATTGCATAGAGGTGAGGTGATGGGCAAATGTATGCATTTAGGCGTTCAATATGCGGTACATTGTCCTTGTGGGTGAATGAGGGGCTGTCTCGTTGGTAGCAGTGGCACGGGTGGCCGTCGGCCTTTCTTCTTACACGCTGGTAATCTCCAGAAAGCCGTGCAGGGAATGTGTCAGAACTGGACGGAGCTGGGCTCCAGCAAAACATGTTTTGCTGCCCTGTCCCCACACTCAGGGGCTTGCCCACAACACTCACGCTTTAACGAGCAGGCTTCGGACTCTGCAGCACTGTCAAGTGTGAAGGTGACTACAGAAAGAGAGTACAAGATGGAGGAGGCACCCCGATAAAAGGGGCAGGGTCTTCCTCCTCCTCCCTCCTCCGCGAAAGGGGACTTCCTTACCACACTTACATGAGCGGAGGACGCAGGGGCGCCGAACCACATAGAGGGTTGTAGACCATTAAGGGCAGTATGCTGACAACTCTCATTCACCAATGTTGCAGGCAAGGTTTGCATAGGTAGTAAAGGGGTAAGAGATTGGGGTATTTATTTAGGATAGCAAAGGCCTATGCCACGGTAAATATAAGTGGGTCTTGGGAATAGTCAGCGGTGGCAAGGGCTGATCAGGAATTAATAGCTGCCTTTGTGCAGCAGTTAACTGGACTTAGTAAACAAGTTGGGTAAGCTATGTTGAGTTGTACGGTTTGTTGCTCTGTTGTTTGCCGTGTGTTCATGGGAAAGGTATTGGTAATAGGGGCAGGAGTTGGTAGTTTGGTTGGACAGTATGACCGCCCAGGATGGGGTTTAGCTGCAGGCTCACTAGGATGGTCCTCAATTCACACAGTGGTGCGCAACTCCAAACATGAGAGGCCATGAAAGGAATGGGTAGCGAAAGCCTCAGGTAGGGTCATTTTGACAGCACCCTTTGCTGCTGGAATGGTAGCTGCAGACATATACCTTTTGTGATTACTGAGAGCAATTTGGGGTTCCACTTTGTTAGTGCGGGCGTATGATGCAGCTTCCATTGCTAGCCGTAGTTGGTGGTAAACAAGGGATGGGCGAACAGCAGGGCTCAGGTTTGGACCCGCAGCAGGGCTTAAAATAGGCATGGCCTGGGATGGTCAGCTGATGGCGAATATGGCGGGTCCATGCATGTTTAAGGAGGCTCGGCTTGGTGATGGGCCTTCGTTGCAAGGAGAATGTCCGGCCTTGAAGGTAAAGGTTTAATTGTGTCACAGGGGTCGTCGAATGATCGAGCAAGGTAGTGGGGGGATGTGTGCACTGATTAAGTCGAAAGGGATTAATAGCCAGCCAGGAGGTTATTTTGTTCACAAGTAAACTGGGTCGTAGGGCACGCATGGTCCTCAGCCACCCCTCCGCCTTTTCACAAATCCCGGACAGAGGCGGGGTGAGCCTTTATGTTTCCTCCTAATGTAACCCTTGGTAAGGCAGGAAACACAGCGGTTTATGCGCAACGGCCCTCGGGCACGAGCATTCAACACACCATTGCGGGGTGCATTAGCGGGGTGCACTACAAGCTCCGCTCTCATATACCCCACTCGTGATCGGAAAATCAGGGCAGCAATACTCGTATAATCTTCCATCAGGAATGGAGGTAGACCTCCCATAGCTTCGCCGCGGAGCCATGGGGCACCATAGGTGTGTGATGGAAAGGATTTGCGAGAGGTACTGTAAGATCAAGCAAATATCGAGGCTTGGTACCACCAAAAATTAGATCCGCCAGTCACGAAGTCAAAGATTTATTCTGTACAGATTCAAATATCAAAGCAGATGGCTATCTGGCTCCCAGCACCTTGCAGTGTGTACCAGAAACACAGTGAGGGGAGTGAGTCGTGGTCATCACAAAACATGCAGTATTTATTCACAGTCCTGGTCATAGCTCAGCCCATCTCCAAACTAATAGGTTACAAATTTGGGTTTGTGCCCATGTCACATGGCAAATACAAAAATATTGTCTTTACATACTTCAAGTGTTTTCCAGTCTTCAAAATACAATGGTTACAACTTTGTTCTGTCTGGTCATGTTGGTTATCCAGCTTAGGCTGATCCTAGTTTCAAGAAACAAATTCAATAGCTTATTGTTAAGGTACGCAGTTCTAGTTTGTCTAACATTTAGTTCTTATGTTTGAATATGGCTGAGCCTATTGATACAGAAAACACTTTAAATTGGAGTTCACTTTAGCTCCAAGGTTCCTTAAACAAACCGACAAACTTTGTTGTCGTCAGCTGTGTGGATCTTTAGCTTTCTAAAGTAAACTCTATTTCCAGAAATGTACACAGGAGTCCTTCAAAAACACGCAGCATTAGTTAACATTCATTGTATAACACTGTTTGTGGGAGGATGAGTTTTGTAGACTTAGATAACACTTTGAATGAGAGTTTGTTCTGACTACAAGGTCTTGTTTGCACAGGACAAATAGTCTGCTCTGCCAGCCCTAGTGTTGACATAGGCTCAAAGGTCGATTCTGCTCTGGCAGCTGAAAACATAGCTAATCATTACTGAAGAGTGAGCAGAAGTTAGAACCAAGATGGAGGACTTTTTCCAAGATGGCGCTTGAAGTCAATTCTAAATCAGAACTTTGCAACACGGTTTTCCCTGTTGAGCGACTAGGTTTAGGCCAATATAAATATAAAGGAGGCACTATACATTTACCGTTTCACAGTACGACACACGGCCGTCAGCATGCGGGTCCGGGCACCTTTCATCTACCATTCTTGGGCGCCCAATTCGCGAGCGGTTCGAGTATATGACACAGGCATGGCACTAGGCAACCTGGGTTTTAGGGCGCACTGCACAAACAGTTTGACCACATTAGTTAGTGCAAACAACTAAAAGGATGTCTCGAATTGGTATGCCCACATTTAAAGGATGCCTTTTATATGGTAAGTGCTGCAGTGAAAAGTGTGCAGATTTCTGGGACTGGTGGATCAATGCCAGCGTGGCAAGCAAGTGGTTTACTGTAAAAATTCACACAGTGATTCACGATCACTAATAGCAAGTGCATTCAGGCGGTGAAGGGGAGGTTGATAATTTTCCATATTTCCCAGGATGGCAGCGACAACGTTCCCGCCTGGAGAGCAAGGCGACGCGGAGCAACACAGGTTCGAGCCCCGGGTCCCCTCAGAGAAACCTCTGGATATTAAGCCGTTATAAATAACCCATTTTAGCATAGACCAATGGAAGTCATTTAGTTATGGAGGTGTGTCATAAGGGCTCGAAGGTGGATGGTTAGCCTTGTAGGCTGCAGTATCAGTGCAGGTAACACATGTTCATGGTATGGGGTATATCAGATTCAGATAGGGGGTGAAGGCTCATGAGGTGCTCAGGTCAGTGCTGAGCAGCCGAGGTGGAGGCACAAGAGGGTATACTGTACGTGGCAGTTGTCCAGGTTTGGGACGTAGGTGGTGTACCATGTCACTGCCTGGTCTTGTAATTGCAATTGCACCGAAGCGGGGGAGAGGCCCCTGGCTACCCATTGAGTGTGCGCTGGGGTATCTTTCGATGGGGGTTAAGCGGGAACTAAGGGATAGGAGTGGAAATGATGACAGCAGGATGTGGTGGTTAGGTGGCGGCATCAATAGAAGATTATGATCATGGGGAGATATTCCGACTTGCTACTAAAGACAAACAGGACTCTTTTAAGGGGTGGCCAGATTTCTGAAGGTATGACCAGGGGACATGTGCCAGGCGCTACCAAGCTACAAGTGGATTTAAGAAAGGTTCATTCTCTAGAATAAGGTGTTGAGCAATACATTGGGGTACAGTGTTGGCATTAGGAATGGGGTTTAGACTAACAGGTCAGCAAGGCCAACTCAGCCTTTCATTCTTTCGGGGTCAACAAACAAGTAACAGTGGTGGTGGTGCATCTGATAGGCAGCAGTATAGGTGTTCGTACGACACTACGTAAAAGCCAGGAAGATGGTCAAGGGTGGCCTAAAGGAAACAAGGACAAGCTTGGATTGTCTGGGTCTTAAACGGCCCTCCCCCAGCCTGGGATTGTCTGCGGGTAGGCAGTCTGCTGGGACTATGGCAGGGGAGCTTTGGCCTACTGAAGGAATAGAGGAGGCGAAGGAGGTCGATTTAAGAAGAGAATGGCTCAGTCCTCCCGGTCAGGAGCAGCACTCCTCCAGCCCGGTAGAACTACGGCAGGGGCAGGCAATCCGCAGAGGTTTGGGGTGGGGGATTGGGCCTACATAACAAGTAAAATGGAAGTGGGGAGCCCCCCCTTTGAAAATTTAATGGCAATGGGGGCTTTACTAAAGGAGTTAGAAGATCAGCTTCCACCGTCAGGAACGGCGCTCTTGCAACATGGTAACTCCTGCAGGGGCCGGCAGAGCAAGGATAAGTTGGTTGGGGAGCTTGAGCATAATAAAATATGGAGATGAACTGACCGCGGGAGACATAGGATGAACAAGTTCACCTGGGGTAAACCAGGAGCCGGTGGTCGGAGCGCAGGCCAAGGCAGGAAAGAAGTGTGGAAGGGGCAGAGATGTCCTTCAGACCAGGCACGGGGGAAACCAGGAACCGGTGGTACAAGACCATTCCAATGCTGGAATGAAAGGTGCCAGGGGCAGAAGGGTTCCCCAGAGCAGGCTCGCCTGGTTGAGGCGGAGTCCGAAGTAGACAGTGCAAAGGAACAGAGTCGGACCAGCACCTTGTGGGAGCCTAAGGGCGTCTGGTGGTGGCAATGAGGGCTCAGCATCCCCTGAACAAATGGCGTTCTCTCAGCTCAGGAAAACATACAGTGGCAGGCGGGTCTCAGGCACAGAGGGTTGGGCGAGTTGTGCTACTAAGGAGGTGGTTGGAAGAAAGGGGAGGCAGTTGGCCTCACAGCTGGGATAAAACCAGGAGCCGGTGGTCTGAGAGCAGGCCAAGGCAGGAAAGAAATGTGGACGGGGACGAAGGGTTCCCCAGAACAGGCACGACCTGGTCAAAGGTGAATTCCCAGGTTGAATATTCAAAAGTCGAAGTGCACTCGCCAGCATGGTGCTTGGAGGTTTCACAAAAAAGAAAAAGTGCACAAAGCTACTGGAATTAGGAGGAAAGGGGGGAGCCGCAGTGGGCGGCAATCTACCTTCGGCGTGGCAGTGTTTTGGCGACCAGTGACAAGAGACAGACTCCGAATGAGCCATTGCACAGCCGGAAGGGTCTTTGCTTTTCTCGGACCAGCACCTCTTGGGAGCCTAAGCAGCAGGGGTGCCTGGTGGTAGCAATGAGGGCTCAGCTTCCCCCAAAGAAACTGTGCTCTCTCAGCCCAGGAACACCTGCAGGAGCAGGCTTGTCTCAGGCACGAAGGGTTGGGAGAGTTGGACCTAGTGTGGACCTTGTTGCGAAAAGGGGGAAGCAGGTTTTGGACACAGAGCAGTGGCCGTGCCTTCGGAACTATTTTCACAACTGTTTGCTGTGTTTTCTACGATTTGTGAAAATAAATCTGCTACCTTTTATGCCAAAAAGAAGAAATGTCTCATTCTGCACCTTACTGGTGGGGAGAAGAAAGGGGCTGAGATGAATGAGCAAAAGTAATGTATATTGGTATAAGAATGGACAAATGCCCAGGTTATTCTGTAAACGGTCTGCTCAATTAAGCAGTGGAGTGTGAAGAGAGTCTGGTGTTTGGAGGGGACACTACTGAATTATTGCCTCACACGTGCTTCCAGTGGCTATTTGGCTGATACATTGTTTCCTTTTATCACGGAGAACAGAAAGTCTTTCATCTGGCTCTATTCCTGAGCCAGACCCCGCCTCCTGCTAACGCTCGCATTCATAAACCTTTGGGCAAGCGAAGCATAGCAGAGTGTGAAGAGTGTCTGGTGTCCGGTGAATGGTGAATGACCACGAGACTTGGCTAAACGGTAAGATGGACTTTATGGTTTGATTTTAAATATCAACCTTTGATAACTGACTCTTATTCTTCACCGTGCAGCTCCTTAGCTGCCTTGAGTGCTTTGCTCATTTGAACTCAGGAGACTTTTTGTCTCGTCATAAAAAGAACTCCCATGAGAGACCCAGAACCGCATACTTTGAGGAGCTGCCGATACAAGGATTGTGTAACGCTCACCTGATTCCCACGGAGGCGCAGGTCTGGCTTCGAGTGCTGATGCTTCTTCAATGGTGAAGCGCAGGACTCTGAAGATGGACACGAAGGGCCCCTCTACTCTGGCTTCTCCGGCTCGCAGGAATATTCCCCTGTGCGTGAAAAGGGAGTATTACCTACTGACTGAGTTATGCTCAAGCCTCCCACTCTCTTCCAACCCTCCACGATACCCTTCCACGATTCCCTGTGAAGTCTCACCTTAGGGTCAGGAAGGATGAGCTCTCCATCCTGCTTCTGATGCAGGGGCACGTTGAAAGTTACTTCACTGGTTTGAGGATTGATGGGAGTTCAGGTAAGCTAGACTATTCAGGTAAGGCTCTGTATCAGGTAAGCTTGACTATTCAGGTAAGGCTCTGTAAAAGTTCTGTTGCAAGTTCAAAAGTCCAAGCTTAATAATAATGTTCATTGTCTTTTTCCCCTTAGGGGCCGGGGTTCGGAATGCCGGAGATATGGCGCCGACCCGAAGTGAAACGTGCAGTTCCAGTAAATGACAGGTAAGTTCTGGATGAGCGCTCGGGTAATGTCTTTGCATTCGCTCATTCAATGTCTTTGTCTTTTTTCCCCATAGGGGCCGGGGTCCGGGAAATGCCTGGAAGCGGCAAGACCCGAAATGAAATGGGAATTACCCAACAGGTAAGACTTAGAAGGAAAACTGAGCTTTTCCTATTCCCTTCCTTCTCTCACGTTGTTCTTGTCTTTTTCTCTCTAGGCTCTGGGAAGTGGCTGTGGATCCGGATGATCACTGCTGAAGATGGTGGCGTCCAGGATAGGTGAGTGAAATGCAGCGCTGCAGCGATCGTAGCGAAATGCTTTTAAAATGATGTCTTCCTTTTCAGGATCGTCGGTGTGATGGCTCCGTGGTGCTGATTTAGCAGGTAAGGTCTTTTGTCTCCCTTTGCAGGTGACCCAGGATACTGACAGGTGTGGCTGAGGTCCAGATGCAGGAGCAGACACGGTGAGCGTCCAGCTGCGAGGAGCAGAACAACGCGAAGCGTGAGTTGCTCATCGGGTGTGGTTTAAATAGCTTTGGAAGAAGTTCCAAGTGTGTATCCTTCCTCCGATCAGGTATGTATCCTTCCCCGACCACACCCGGGTGGAAAGTAGTCCCACAGGTAAAGTAGTTCCATTCAGGCCTCAAGAGGGCCTGGATGTGGCAGCATGGTCTGCATCAGGTAAGTGCACATTAAAACACTTGAACACATGACTAGCTTTATGAGCCTGGCGCCTAAGGCGTCAGGACAGAGGTCCAACATGAGCCTGGCGCCTAAGGCGCCAGGATTGCGTCCAAAGGGCCCCAGCTTGGTCCCGCTGGCACTCCCCTGGGGGAAATGATGCCTGCCTCTGGGGTTGCTGGGTCGGACCTGGCTCCTTGGAGGTAGGCATCATGACAGTACCCCCCCTCAAGGCCCCTCCCAAGGTTCTTCCCTCCGGGGGTTTTGGCTTGTTCAGAAATCTCCGGGGAAACCTTTGTACTAATCGAGGTGCGTGGACATGGTTACTAGGCTCCCACGATCTCTCCTGAGGTCCATATCCCTTCCAGTCAACAAGATAGAAGAGTTTCGACTTTACCACCTTGGAATCTAAAATGTCTTTAACTTCGAATTCTAATTCCCCTTCAATTTGAACTGGATCTGGAGGCTTGGACAATCGGGTTCCTGGTTGTACTGGCTTCAAAAGTGATGCATGAAAAACTGGATGAATACGCATGTTGGACGGTAGATCCAGTTTAAAGGCCACTGGGTTGATTATAGCCTTGATGGGATAAGGTCCTATGAATCTGGGATTGAAGGTTCGCGGGCCCTTGAGGGGTAAATGTTTAGTTGCTAGCCATACCTGGTCTCCTACTTGGTAAGGAGGAGTTTTACTTCGGTGCAAATCAGCGTTTTCTTTATACTTTTTCTTGGCTTGCTGTAAATGAGTTGCAGCTTCTTTGAAGGCTCGGGTTATTGTGGAATGCAGATGATTTACTGCAGGCATTTCCAGGGTCAGAGGTGGATCTAGGTCAGAGGTCCGAGGATGGTGACCATACAAAGTATAAAAGGGGGTTTGTCCGGTTCCAGAATGCACTGAATTGTTGTATGCATATTCTGCGATCCAAAGGATGTCTTTCCAATTTAACTCGGATTGGTGTAACATGCACCGAAGATATTGCTTGAGAGTCTGATTGGTTCTCTCGGTTTGTCCGTCGGTCTGGGGTGGTGGCTTGTGGATAACCGCACATCTATTTGTGCTAGTTGGCAACACTTCTTCCAAAAATGGGAGATAAATTGACTTCCACGATCCGAGACTAATATGGAAGGGAAACCATGAATGCGAACTATATTCTCCCGGAATTCCTTGGCCAAGGTGGAAGCTGAAGGCAAACCCTTTAAAGGGATAAAGTGGGCCATTTTCGAGAATAGGTCTACAATTACAAGGATTGTGTTGTAACCAGCACAAGCAGGCAGGTCGGTTATAAAGTCCATTGACAGGGTGTGCCATGGTGCCGGTGGAATATCCAAGGGTTGAAGTAGGCCGGCTGGCCTTTTCTTTTGAGCCTTGTTTTGGGTCGCAAATTCCGCAAGACAGAACAAAAGACTTTATGTCTTTTCTCCAAGAAGGCCACCAGAAGTGGCGTTTGATTTTTTCCTCCGTTTTAGCGATACCAGGGTGTCCTTCCATTAAAGATTCATGATGATGGGCAATAACAAGTTCTTGCAATTCTTTACTTGGCAGAAACAACCGCTCCTGGAAGTAGGGTAAGGCATCCTTAACGGTGTAATGAGGACCCTTTTGACTCCATTCCAGTAAGGTTGAAGAGTCTAGAAGTTGTTTTACTTGCGTTTGGATGTCCTCAATAGTTTGCAATGAAGTTAAGCCTAAGATTCTTTGCTCAGGTATGATGGGCACAGGTTCTAAGCTCGAATTAGGTTCTTCCATGCCAATCCGGGATAAGGCGTCCGCTTTTTCATTCATGCAGCCAGTGCGATAGGTAATTACAAAATCAAATTCCGCAAAGAATAGAGCCCATCGGAGTTGTCGTGAAGATTGAGCTTTGGCCGTCTTTAAATACTGTAAGTTTCTGTGGTCCGTAATTGCGGTGATGGTGTGTCTTGCCCCGAGAAGGTAGTGACGCCAAGCCTTGAAAGCAGATTTGATGGCCAGTAACTCTTTATCGGTAATTGCGTAGTTGATTTCAGGAGGAGAACATTTTCTGAACCAAAAGGCCACTCGGTGTAATTGGTTAGTTTTTGGGTCTCTTTGCGACAGGACAGCTCCCATGGCCGAACTGGATGCATCGGTTTACACTATGTACGGGAGATCTGGGTGCGGGTGCTTCAATACAGGTGCAGAGGTGAATTTGGTTTTCAGGTCCTGGAAGGCTTGTTCGGCCTCAAGAGTCCATTCGAAGCGTTTGTTTTTCTTTAGGAGAGCGGTGATGGGTTGGACTGTTCGGGAAAATTCCGGGATGAATCTTCGATAGAAATTGACAAAGCCGAGCATGCTCTGAACTCCCTTCACCGAGCTAGGAGATGGCCATTTGAGGATGGCGTCCACCTTTCGCAAGTCCATTCGGACTCCTTGAGGTGTCAGGATGAATCCGAGAAACTCAACTTCTGTGGTATGAAAAATGCATTTTTAGAGTTTTGCAAATAGTCTGTGCTGGCGCAATTTCTCAAGAACTGCCCTAACATGTTTTCTGTGATCAGATTCTGAAGAAGAGTACACCAGGATGTCGTCAATGTAAACAATGACACAGACATCGATAAGTTCCCGAAGAACATCATTCATAAAGTACTGAAAGGCGGCAGGTGCATTGCAGAAACCGAAGGGCATCACCTGATATTCGAAGAGCCCAAATTTGGTGCGGAATGCAGTCTTCCATTTGTCGCCTTCTTTTATGCGCACCAGGTGATAAGCTCCTCAGAGATCTAACTTGGTGTACACACAAGCGTCTTTCACCTGGTCGACAAGCTCAGGGATCAAGGGCAGAGTATAACGATTCTTAATCGTTATTTGATTTAGGGCGCGATAGTCTATACACGTTCTAAGGTCGCCTTCTTTTTTCGGCACGAAGAACAGAGCTGAAGAGACAGGAGACTTGGACGGGCGAATAAAACCATTGGCTAGGTACTGATCTAAATACTGACGCAAATGCAGGTTCTCAGGTTCCGTAAGAGCATAAATCCTACTACAAGGTAGTTGAGCATTGGGTACCAGATTGATTTGGCAATCATAAGACCAATGGGGAGGTAACGTGTTAGCCTGTTCTTTCTGAAAAACGTCTTGGAATTCTTGGTATTCTGACGGTAGCTGTACAGGGGTGGAAGTTGCTGAGGCTAGACCCATAGCTGGATTTCTTGGATAACAAGTTGGCTCACAATCAGGAAAACTTATCTTCTTTGCTCGCCAGTCAATTCTGGGATTATGTGTTTCTAACCAAGGAATTCCAAGAATTACTTGAAATTGTGGGGCCTTGATCACATCAAACACGATTGCTTCCCGATGTCCATCCTGACCCACCAGTGTCACTTCAACAGTGGAATGCGTTACAGGCCCTGAGGCTATTTCGGTTCCATCTACTGTAGTAATGACATCTTGGGTTACTTTCGGGCGGAGAGGAAGCTTAATCCTGGAAGCCAATTCACGGTCTATGTAATTTCCAACAGCTCCACTGTCGATGTATGCTTTTATAGCATGCAACTGCTGAGGCTGTTTTGGGTCCACGAGCACCATTGGCATGACAAAATGCGAGGTCAAAGAGTTAGTTTTCAAGCTCGGCAAGCGGACCCCTACGCTTGTCGGGCTAGGTCGTTTCCCAAATCAGGTTTCAATAATTCGTTATCAGTAGCTCCAACCACCGTCTTAAGTGGTTTAACTGGACAATTTCGAAGAAAGTGACTGGAAGTCCCGCAATACAGACAAAGTTGCATTTGCCGCCTTCTCTCTCGTTCTTTCTGCGTTAATGGTCCTTTAACACCACCGATTTGCATAGGTTCAGATACGTCGGTACTCTTGGAGTTAGCGTGGGTTTTGATCGGTACTCGGTTTTCATACTTGAACCGATCTGCTTTTCTATTTTGAAGTCTGTGATCAAGTTGAACCACCAAGTCTATGTAGTCTGCGCAGACCTGGGGTGGGTTTACTATCTGAGCTAGAACATCCTTAAGCTCTCTGCGCAGGCCTCGATGAAACAATGTGATCCTTTTGTTTTCTGGCCATCCAGTTTCCACAACCAGTCTGTTAAAGGTGGCAATGTAGGACAGAAGATCCTGATTACCTTGTCGCAAGGATAGCAGTTCGTTATCAAGGGCCTGTCCTTGAGAGTGTCGAGCGAACAATCTTTCCATGCTGGCCTGGAAGCCCTGAAAATTCTGGAGAATGGGATCATCCTGATTTACCTATGGAATAGACCAATCGGCAGCACTGCCACTGAGGTAAGATAGTATAAAGGCTACCTTGGTCTGGTCGTAAGGGAAGGCTCCGGGTCTGCATAGAAAGTGTAAACGACATTGGTTCATAAAGACGACATATTTCTTGGGATCCCCCGCAAAACGTTCAGGCGGGGCCAAAGGCATGTGTCCAGGTAGATTAATTTGTACCGGGTTATTCAAACCCATTGATGTGGAAATGTCTCCGGAATTAGGTAAAGGAGTGTGCCCTGCCTGGGCCTGTAATAACCTTTTGGCTAGGTCATCTGTTCTTTCCTTGGATAAGATCAGTTCTCTTTTGAGAGCGTTAGTCTCCTGGCGGGCTGAGTGCACCTCTGCCCGTAATTCCCCCAAAAGCTGGGCCAGCTGGTCAGTCTCTGAAGTCTCCATAGCGCCCGGGTGGGAAATTGTGGGTAGGCTTCGCGTTCTGTAACGCTCACCTGATTCCCACGGAGACGCAGGTCTGGCTTCGAGTGCTGATGCTTCTTCAATGGTGAAGCGCAGGACTCTGAAGATGGACAGGAAGGGCCCCTCTACTCTGGCTTCTCCGGCTCGCAGGAATATTCCCCTGTGCGTGAAAAGGGAGTATTACCTACTGACTGAGTTATGCTCAAGCCTCCCACTCTCTTCCAACCCTTCACGATACCCTTCCACGATTCCCCGTGAAGTCTCACCTTAGGGTCAGGAAGGATGAGCTCTCCATCCTGCTTCTGATGCAGGGGCACGTTGAAACCCAGTTACTTCACTGGTTTGAGGATTGATGGGAGTTCAGGTAAGCTAGACTATTCAGGTAAGGCTCTGTATCAGGTAAGCTTGACTATTCAGGTAAGGCTCTGTAAAAGTTCTGTTGCAAGTTCAAAAGTCCAAGCTTAATAATAATGTTCATTGTCTTTTTCCCCTTAGGGGCCGGGGTTCGGAATGCCGGAGATATGGCGCCGACCCGAAGTGAAACGTCCAGTTCCAGTAAATGACAGGTAAATTCTGGATGAGCGCTCGGGTAATGTCTTTGCATTCGCTCATTCAATGTCTTTGTCTTTTTTCCCCATAGGGGCTGGGGTCCGGAAAATGCCTGGAAGCGGCAAGACCCGAAATGAAATGGGAATGACCCAACAGGTAAGACTTAGAAGGAAAACTGAGCTTTTCCTATTCCCTCCCTTCTCTCACCTTGTTCTTGTCTTTTTCTCTCTAGGCTCTGGGAAGTGGCTGTGGATCCGGATGATCACTGCTGAAGATGGTGGCGTCCAGGATAGGTGAGTGAAATGCAGCGCTGCAGCGATCGTAGCGAAATGCTTTTAAAATGATGTCTTCCTTTTCAGGATCGTCGGTGTGATGGCTCCGTGGTGCTGATTTAGCAGGTAAGGTCTTTTGTCTCCCTTTGCAGGTGACCCAGGATACTGGCAGGCGTGGCTGAGGTCCAGATGCAGGAGCAGACACGGTGAGCGTCCAGCTGCGAGGAGCAGAACAACGCGAAGCGTGAGTTGCTCATCGGGTGTGGTTTAAATAGCTTTGGAAGAAGTTCCAAGTGTGTATCCTTCCTCCGATCAGGTATGTATCCTTCCCCGACCACACCCGGGTGGAAAGTAGTCCCACAGGTAAAGTAGTTCCATTCAGGCCTCAAGAGGGCCTGGATGTGGCAGCATGGTCTGCATCAGGTAAGTGCACATTAAAACACTTGAACACATGACTAGCTTTATGAGCCTGGCGCCTAAGGCACCAGGACAGAGGTCCAACATGAGCCTGGCGCCTAGGGCGCCAGGACTGCGTCCAAAGGTCCCCAGCTTGGGCCCGCTGGCACTCCCCTGGGGGAAATGATGCCTGCCTCTGGGGTTGCTGAGTCGGACCTGGCTCCTTGGAGGTAGGCATCATGACAGATTGGCCCCATTAATTTTGAAAAATAGTGTTTTTGACACCACCATCAAAGGTGTTTGCGAGTCCCGTGTGAGAGTCCCTGTCTGCGATTACAGCAAAGCGCGAAGGAGTAAGGAGCGATTCAATAATGGCGGTGCCTGGTTCGCAGATGTGGCTCAAAACCCTCCCCGTTGACACAAGCACATCTACATCTATTCCGACAGAAAGCATGTCCGAGGTAAGCAACCTTAACAATGTTGTGGAGCGCTCCTCTTATGCTGTACAATTGTTATCCATTCTAGCATTGGAAAAGTTAAACGGCACTGCTCTTATTACTGACTTATCAGTGCCACAAGACATAAAGGCTGACTCCAGCCGCCGAGCAAATGTTGCAACTATAGCTAGTTCAAACTCGGACAACATTGCCAGGATTCTATCTGAGACTATAACATCTTCTGAAACAAACATGCATGCACTACAAATCGGCAGCAGCACTGAAATTGTTGAGATTGAAACAATGCATTTTCAGTCAGCGTTCGAAGTGACTGATATTGAACTTTTGGAAATACAGAACCCACAAGGCCTTTCAGAACGCAGTGTCTTTACATTTGTCCCCCCTCCTGAGAATGAAGGAGAGACAGATTATAAAGCCAATAGCTGGATGTCAGGAAATTGATATAAGTGAACACTGTATGATCGGTGAGGACGCTGCAGGGTTGGTTCTGGTGCCTTTTCGCACGATAGACGGATTTAAACACCACAAACTCTGCAATAGCCACAAACAGCTGATTAAACTGAATACATTGCTGACAATGGTTCCCAGTCAGCCAAGTCAGTCAGCCAACTCTTCAAGTAACTTCTGTATAAACTGTGATCTGGAGGTCCTTTTGCCAAATATACAACAACAGGAAGGGGCTCCTGGAAAACGTACCAGTCAGTGCATACACACTGAAAAAATGGAGAAATGCCAATACACAGTACATCCATGCAGTAAATCAGGCTGCAAAGACTTTTTGGTGGAACAGCAGAACTTCATTACAACGGCCGAAAGCCGCTCTTCCATGGCAAAACAAAAGCTTGCGTGCAGACTAATGCAAAAAGTTCACTGAACACTACTGGTTGTCCTGTGAATGGAATAGATTCTGACCCTGCAGCTCAGGAAGCCCGCCTGACAGCACGTCTGCAAGCGTACTACCAGCTGATGAAAAAAAAGCTCATTAATAGTTTTGTAAATTCGCCAAAGGAAAAAACAATAACAACGAGCAAAAACATTTCCACACGTGAAGATCTGAGTAGTGAGGACCCTTGAATGTACGAACAAGCACTCCCTATGTGAAAGCGTCACTAGCCCACAGGAATATATCTGAGCCACAGAAGAACAAAAAGACTGTAGATCATTCCTTAACCCATCAATCATATCTTGCACCAAACAAAACACTTAATGAAAAACAGCTAACTTTGGACAAAAGTTGCCAAGTTGTTTGGAACCGCCCGCAAGACCACGACACTGGTCCCGAATATATGGAGAAAGCAAACCTATCAGTGGCGGCAGGAATACAAATCCACAATAACGTCCTGGCAGCAACATCTTTAGCGCTCATTCCTTTTGCTAAACTATATGGAACTATGAGCGAATCCATGAAATATCAATCCACACAATTGATCAATTTGAATACAAAATGTCAAATATTGAACATGCAAACGACATGCTCAAACAGCGACTCGAACACAAAGCAGAACTCTCTCTCCAACGGCAACATCTACTAGGAGATCTCGCAATGCGGGATCATGCTGACAAGGCAGTATTAATGGATGCCATACTCAAATGTATGAAGTGGCTACGGAATCAGGATGACCATAGGCCACAGGGGGTGAATATGATCCCATTTAAGTCACCGGCTATGGCAGGTGTGCCGACAATAGTGGGAAATCCATCAAATACCAACAATGTGGTCCGGAAGAAAATAGTGGATGCGGCTTTGACCATTGAAAATTCCAGCATAGCAGCAGATGACCTGCAAGTGGTTGATCTTTCCGAGGCCTTGCTGCCTAAAAAAGTTGAAAGCGAACCAAAAACCCAACAGATGCTGGTAATTCCATCTGAAATACCGCTAAATACATTTGGAATATTCACTGGGTCCGCAAAAAAATTACCAATAAAAAAAACACCATCCAAAATGTTAAACTTCGCAAAAAGAACTGTAACTAAAAGCGACACAACAAAAAATAAGACAAAGACAAATCCAGCAAAAACAAAACAATTTGTAAGGAATTTAACAACTTCACAAAAACCAGGGCTATTTACTCGGCCTGTAGGAAGACAAATAGCTGGTCTGCCGTCAAATAAAACACCAAAAGCAATCAGTTCCAGTATTGCAGAAGCGACTGTGCAGACACACAACAAATCCTAATAAACGAGCAAGGATTGATTCTGAGGACTGCACTGCTAGTGCAACAGACAGCTCAATTGATTTATGCAATCTCTCTACATATTCTATTGAGATCGAAGAGGTCAATGGGGGCTCAACAAATATTGGGGGGTCGGGAAAGAGTCATCCGGGTGCAATGCAGGCATATGTGACACGAAGAAAAGATACCAACTTGAAATGCCGTGCAAACACTCCTCCAAAGCCAAAATCTAGCCCAAGAATGTTCATTGCGTCGAAAGGTGTAACGCCTATGAAAAACAGTAGCCAGCATCATGCTACATCTCAATAAATTGGCTCTCTCAAATAAAATACAAAGGATTTGAATCCAAAAATGACCACAGCTCAATGGAAAAAACAATCACAAATTAAACCAACAAACTTGCCGGTGCTAAAAAATGATTTGAGAGTTAAGACTTGGAAAATTTGCATTGAAAACATCTTCCCAGATGAAAATGAAGTCAATTTAAACAGAAGCAATGTGATGCGCCTCCTACATAATATCTCCTCTCTTTATACAATTAAGTCAGAAGATATTGTGATTGTAGAATACATAACAGAAGATTGTTCCCATCAAATAATTCTACATATTAGGTCCCAGGCCGTAGAAAACACACTCATAGAAGCAAAAGACGACGAGCATCTGTCCTATGGTTTTGATCTTTATGTAGAGATGACACGTGCAAGTTCAGTAGAAAAGAGTGCCTTGTCACTGCAGGCAAACAGCTCAGCGAATGAAAATCAATGAGATGTTCTAAGGAAACGTTTCCAACCAAAGAGAAATGCGCCAGAGGACGTCCATCAACATATAGATCATAAATTGAATACTTACACCATCAACAATGACAGACTGCGACATGTTTAACCACCACAGTTGCCAGATGAGGCTCCCTGCGAGCTGATTTCATGGAACACAAAAGGCTTTAGTCATCTGTTTCAAAATTTTCCATTCTCTCTAAGAAACAACTTTATAGTATGCTTCCAGGAAACCTGGCTATGAGAGGCCCCATTGCGAGACAGATACACAATTCTACCTAATCCAGCAAAGAAGAATAAATTCGGACGTCCATACTCCGGCCTCTTAACAATGGTGAACAACGCGAAGGGCTGGGAAATTGTGCAGTCTCTTAATCCAAATCTTTTTGTCCAAGGAACAGTGCTGCAACTGACAAAAGCTCATACCGTTGAAGCGAAATATTTGCTTGTGACCAACACATATTGGAATCCAAAGATGATCATAACATCTCATTATATTCTCTCAATAACCACCCTGTTTGTTCTCTGTCTACTACAATTCAAAGATATCGCCGTAATACTATGTGGCGATCTAAATACTTCTTGGTTTGACAGAGATACAAATCAAACTCACCTTGACACGGAAGGATCAACTATGAACACTCATAACAGCCAGCGTTTGGGGCCGGCTTTAAATGCGCGCAACTGTGATATGTTAAACGGTCATGTTAAAGGAGACATACCGCAGACCTACACATGGCATTGAAATGCAACCTTTAAAACACTTGACTATATCTGAATCTCAAGATCATTGTGGCCGAAAATGGAGCAGCTAACAATTCAAGAAACAACGTGGAGTGATCGCTCTGCTCTAGTACTCACTTGGCTGCTGTCAAATGTGGCTCCTAGTGCAAAATACACTGTGCCGGTGGAAATAAACCAAGGATCAAATAGATTAAAAATAAAAGACTTCAAATAAATGTTTTAAGGACAAATCTGCTATCTGACTCTCAACCATCAATTAGCAGAATCAACTACGAACCGCTGCTATCACAGTTCAAAATGAAAGTGCCAGATAGAGGGAAAAACTTATATACAAAGAAATATGAATTTAGTATGGCAGTAAATGTACAAAAGAAAGCCTTACATAAGGACATTCCGCAAATAAAAAAGAATCTGGGAACGAACGCTGTAGAAGCCATCAAACAGCGAAAGCAAACCTATCGAAATTGTATGAAATCTTTTTCTCTAATTAGAGATCAAGAGCGAGCTGAATTAATGCTAAAACTGATCATAGCCCACAACTCAAGACAAATATGGGGAATAATAAACACCAGATCAGTGCATCAATCAGCCAAGCTTTTAAATGGAATCTCCGAGTCGATATGGCATCAAAACTTTACCAAGGTGTTTTATGCTGACCTTACAGTGTCGGCCTTCCTGATTCAACTCACACCTGCCAATTGGGATGTCATTGAATCCACAGAAGACATCATAGTAGCTATCAAACAACTAAAAAACTCACGAGCTGCAGGACCCGATGGGTTAACTAATGTAATGCTAAAGGCAAAATATTGACAATGGGTGGAATTTATTAAAGAAATGTTTTGTCAAATAGCATTATTTAGGTTGCTCCCTTGTTTCTGGCGAACAGAGATAATAGTTCCGATATTCAACAAGGGCGGTCAAGAGGATCCTACCAACTACCGTCTGATCGTCCTTATGGATATTAGCGGAAACATTTTTGCAAACTTCCTGCAGCAGAAACTGACATCATGGGCATGAAACGCCGATATTCTAGACTGTAGGCAGACTGGCTTCAACAAAGACGTAGGAACGGAAGTACATTTAATCATTCTGAACCTTCTAAAACTAGAAGCTATAAACAAAAAGAAAAAACTTTTCATGGCCTTTGTTGATATGAAGCAAGCATTTGATACTATAAATCGAGGGAAACTATGGATTAAGTTGATAGCCTAGTCCTGTCCGCCGTCACTACTTCATCAATTGATGGCGTTACATGAGAATACAAGTATCCGGGTGCGGATAAATGAAAGTGGTGACTTAACCAAGGAAATCGCGACAAATAAGGGCGTCAAACAGGGATGCCGTTTGGCGGCACTTCTTTTCAAGCTGTTTATCTCTGATATTCCAGCCGCCCTAAGTGAAGTGCCATGTTTTCCCCCCAAAGTAAATGGACAGTTGATTAGCTGGGCAATTTACGCAGACGATATTGTCTTGATCGACTCCACTCAGATTGGCCTACAAAGGCTACTCTCGAAATTGTATCAATATCTGAGCGAAAATGACCTTGAAGTAAACATAGGCAAGACCAAGATCATGTCAATACGTAGCACAAAGAAAAAACGAGATAAGAGCTATAAGTGGCAGGTTGCTGGAACCAATATTGAACAAGTGACAGAAATTCGATATTTAGGTATACAGTTCAATAGCTCCATCAGAGAATGGGACTGGGCATCGGACCTGAAACATCGCATGTCGGCATTCTCACTACAGGGTGCAATTCCATCAATCACTTTTGGCACAGAAGCAGGGTGGAATCTGATTTATCAACTATGGTCCCTTTTGGAGGGACATTTCAGGAGGCGTGTCCTTAGACTGCCACCAAACGTGTCAATTATTGCCATAAAACATGAACTTGGTTTAGACTCAATGTATGGAACTGTCCCATGGAGATCCACGTATATGGGGATTCTTTATACCTATTTAAACATATTATACCATGGAGATCCACTGCTGCTCTAAGGAAAATACACCTAAGTGAGCCTGCACCTGCATATCGGATTCTTGTATCATCAAAATGAAATCCACACTCTGGAATCTATTAACATGGTCAAAAAATTACACGAAATTCTGAATTGTGCTGGAATAAAATGGGCAACAGTGATGCTGACTCCACAGGTAGAAAAGAAGAAATTAAGAATATGGAACTGGAGACAAAATGACGATATGCGGTCTAATATGGTGACCTCATTATATACAGGCATAGCAGCCAACAGCCTTGACTCTCTACCAAATATCTAACAAAATTTCCCTCAAGAACACATTGAAACCAGTTTTTAAGGTTGTGGTTAAACGCCTATAAAAACAAGGAGCTGCTCTGGATTAAACATAATAGAGACACCAGCAATAACCTATGCAGATTCTGTAGCAGCTCAGTTGAATCACTGAAGCATCTGATCACTGAATGTATTCCACTAATTGCTACAAGAGCACAGTATTTGAAGAAATATGCACCATGAAATGGAAACATAGACGATTGGTGGTACTCGATGCTTTCAAGTAATAATGTCATATAACGTGTGCAGTTGTGGATTTTCTTGATAAGATACTATCGTCAAATGATTCTGTGTCCTTAGAAAATGGTTAAGAGGAGATCAGGTGTTAATCGACTGATTGTATAAGAAACATTGGTTTAAAAAAATCATGACGATCGTAGATGTAAATCGAAGTGATGAAATGATCATATGAAATGAAAAAATATTGTATTAAAAGTTTGTACAAACTGTATGTTACCCTTTTTTTAAAAAAAATTAAGCAGTGGATTGGTGTGCTACTGGGAAAACTCTGCTTCAGAACAGGAATGAGATCTGTCCTGAAGCCGAGTTATCACATGTGCAAGCAACCCATGTTACAACAGACACTTTAGCAGCCAAAGCCTCATATACTTGTTGTAGCTGTGGCTTCCTTCTTGGTTTTACTGACAGATTTGATCCATCAACAGTTATTATTGGATACCTAGTTGTGGGTTGGATTTCTTCATGGTCTGTGTGGACTTTTCAAGGTAAAGCTGGTTTCACAGGGTGTTCTCAGTGATGGGCCAGAGGTAGAAGCAAAAGGGTTTGCAGTGGTGGCAGTGAGTCTTCTGATCAGAAGGTTGTAGCGGTTCGGATTGGAATATATGTCCAGCAATGTAGAGACATTTTTTTCTTAGGGTGAGTAGTGTGACCAATTAAAATAGTAGACCCCCCCCCCACTTCCATTATTCTCTCAAAAGAGTTTGTTACTGAATCACAATAAGACATGTTTCAAAATTAAAATTCTGGACATACTCCCATAATGCTCTTCGTTTTTATGCAAATCGCCAGGATTGGGTTCTATGAAGAGATACTGTATTGCATGATCTGGTCTGGGACCACACCCCTCGGCACCACCCACTCATCCCCCACGGCCCCAACCCTCCAAAAAGGAGAGGGTTCCCCACTACATGTTTCCCATTTCCAGCACCAGAAAGGGATAATGAACAGAGCGTTTGCCTATAATGGTACAGAGGAACTCTGCTATGCTCCTCCTTAGAGATGATCCCTCCAGGCTTGATCAACATCTGCAGGAATACTTTGGTGGCAATGGTTTTCATTTATGTTTATTTTTTATGTACTCACATAAAGAACATTAATTTCAAATATGTAATGATTGTGAGCACAGGGCTGGGAAGCATAATACACATCAATCATACCATCAATAACCTAACTGTAATGCACGAGTTCAACTGTTGTGGGCAAAAAGACGTAAGTACTCTTTAATTGCGTGGAGTCAGAGTGCTTGAGGTTTCACTGTGGATTGAGTGTGTAGAGGAATCAGCGCCTACCGGTGGTTGCCTGCGGGGTGGGCTCCTCTTCACTCGAAGGCAAAGGGCTAAAACCATGCTTCTGAAGAGACGCAGCAGCATCTGGACGTAGGATACCAAGACAGAGGCAAAACGATCCTGCTATCTATGCATAAACCTTGAGGTGTGCCAGCTAAAATATCTCTGGGGGTGATGATGCCACTGCAGAGGTTGTGCAGAGGTCAGCCCTTTGGTTGGTGGAAGCTCATTTGCAGGGTGGGGGGGTATTGCTGGAATGCTCTCGAAGGTCATCATCCAGGCAGTCCAGAACCGTGTAGAGAAAGCCAAAGTGCTGGACATTGGGAAGTTGCGCCTTCTCAGGAACCACTCAAGAACCATTGGCACGTGGGTGCAGGAGATGGCAGGGCTCAAAGTGAGATAAAGCAGTAAGGCAGCACGCTTTGGTAGGCATCACTGCGGAAGCCCTGCTGGAGTGATCTTCCTAACAGACCGTTATCGGGGCAGGGCAGAGATCAAATCAACACCTAGCCAGGAGTGCTTCACTCCCAGCAGTTGGGTATTTGCAACCCTACCCTAAAGTATATGAAGGCTTGGAGTGGAATCACTGAATTTTGCTAGACCTGTCATGCGGGTGGGGAGTCTAGGTGCGGTGATGACAAGTGGGGCCCTTGAATGAAATGTAAAAGCTGATAATCTACACCTTTATTAAGTGTCAACACTTTTTTGTGACATGGCAACATCTAAGGACCATGCAAAGTCCTTGCCACCTTACGTCCTTTGACTGAATTGTAATTGGTTATTTATAACGCGCTAGATGAGCACTTTGCCCCTGAGCTATCCTTCCGAGACACACCCAGAGATTGCACGACTGCTATCTCTGGGTGTGTTTTTACAGATGTAAGCCATATTTTTACTAATACCTTTTATTGAGTTGAATACATTCTGTGCATTTACACTATGTGTGAGGGCACACTGAAAGTGCTCTCCACTCGTACCTCCCTTGCTGGAGAGGCTTTTCTTTTTTTTTCTTTTTTTTTTAGAGGTAGACCAATTGTCCCTTTTTTAGGTCCAGTTTAATATCACATTGGTTCATCAGGACACAATAAAAGACATGCGTATTTCAAATAGAGTAATATCCTAACATATTTGCATCTTGAGGTGGCTGTGTGAAGTGACTTCAGTTTTCAACCTGAAACATCAGACAGAATCCCTAGGGAGTCAAAGAAATGGCATACGCTAGGTACCTACATGGCTGCTCGGTGGGGCGCTACGAGGCACAGGGGTTTGGGAATGTGCAGAGTTCTGTACTTTTTCACTGCCTCAAGCTGGACATTGTCAAAATTGCCCGAAAAAACGGCGTTCGCAGGCACGAATCACTCCAGGGATTTCACAGCTGGCTATAAAGTAGCCTGTTAGGCTCTTCTGACTGTCAGCGGAGCTCACACCCGAGCTCTGCTATGTCCCACGCCAGTACAACAAGAGCTCTGTTAAAGTCATCAAGGCGCTCCAGTACTGGTACCAGGCAGAGTCCACTGATTCTCTTTAAAAAAGAAGCAGAACAGTCAAAATGGACACTGCCAACAAGTAATCACTGGCGCCTAACTGGAAATAATACAATACAGCATTTACTATCTGGAATACCTGTAGGCGCTGGCAAAGCAGGGGCCCATGCAGCCCAGGGGATACGCCCAGGGGACACGTCCAGTGGGGTCTCCTGAGCACACAACCTTTACACTGCCTCTAAAAAATAAAATGTACCTAAGAAAACCACCAATGCTAGTTAGGCCAAGAGAATTGTTCTAGTGGAGCGTGTTTCTTTCATGCCCTGTCCTGCACGAAATGGCCACCGAAGCGGTAGCATGTTAAAACAAAACAAGTGCTTGTGTATGTGCGTGTGCAAGATTTTGTATATGTGCCTAAGTGAATTTGTATGGGTGAGACTATGGGCATCATTACGAGTATGGAGGCAGCCATGCCCTTAATAAAGGCATGGCTGCCTCCATACGTGTTCCAGCTCCGGGTTCCTTCAATGAGGAATAACCGGGTCATTCCAACATTGGAGGGCCCGGTAATTCCTCTTTGAAGGAACCCATCCCCATTCCCATTTGAGCCCCAATAGGGCTCAATGGGAATCGGGATGGAGCTAATAACGGGCCCATTAATAACGGGCCCGTTATTAGCTCCTTGGTCCCCTCGTGGGACCCGGAAAGGACGTCTGGTTTTACCAGATATCTGTTCCGGGTCCCGCTAGGGGACCTCGTAATCAGGCATCCCGTAATGAACAGTGCCGGTCCAGTACTGGCACCCTTCTTTACGGGAGCGCCTGCCTGGTAATGAGGCCCTATGTGTGAGAGAGAGAATTACAATTGAATGCTTGCATTTGTTGTGGATACACGCATCGCATAGTCAAAATACTGTAAAATGCTCCTGTGCACTGTTAGTGGCAAGGCAGCTACTGGATTTCTTCTTGTTAAGGCCGGAAAGATAGCTCAGGTGCTACACGTTTGCCTTGGAAGCAAGACAACGCATAACAACACATGTTGAAATCCCGGGCTCGCGCTTACCGGTGTTATAAAAGATCACTTATAATAAGGTTACCCTACGGAATCAATTGTACATTTTATGGCTTTTTACCCAATGTTTTCTCAGAAACAAGATTTTAAAAATATTCTCGGGGGGGGGCTCTGGTGAGCCTCACTACATTATCTGGCACTTCCTCATTATGCTCAGGTTAATTTATTGGCGATGTTAATAAGCGTCAACTAAAAAATATTCACCTGCTGCCACTACTTTGAATAGTTTACAATGTCGGTGCCCCTTCCAGAGTCTCCCCATGCCCACCAAAAGCTGCCTGCACAGTGATGGCTGGTACTTTTGGGTGCCAGGTGCCAAGCGTCTGTAGAGGAGCAGGCAGACGCCTTTTTTCACTGGTTCCCACGCCCTCACCGCCATCATACTGGAATAGTCGAAGAGCAGTAAATGGTACCCCCTGAGTTGTTCCGATACTGCATTGAGTGTATGAGAGACGTTATGCACTCAGAAAGCCATACAGAATGTACCTTAGCACTGAAAGTGTGGAAGAATGCCACATGGAAGGGTGTCAACACGCACCTAAGTGAAATCTGATGAGGGCAGAGTGATGTCATGAAGAAGATATATGAACCTATGCTGAAACGATATGAAAATATCGGCAGCTTTTACAGACATGAAATCAGCAGTTTAGAGCATCTCAGAAGCTGAATACTTGCCGTTGTGGCCTAACTTAGCTCTATGTGGAACTTCGTTTTGTAGGAACTATGCATTAGTTTCACCCAATCGCTGAATATCTCAGGGCCTCCAAAGGAGAAAGAAGGAGACGGGCTCCACCGACAGTGAACTATCATGCACCCAAAGGGAGTCTTGCATCTTCAATAGTCTATCCCTGATCCATGTACAAAGGATTTGGCTACAGACAAATAAGCCAAGAGAAAGGAAACCACAAACTTCTAAATTCCTGCCTTATACATACAACCCTCCGTTCACTTAAACAAAGCTCTTCCTGGTAATGCGTAGATCATTCAGCCCACAGCCTCTGAAACCTGGGGTCCACTAGAAGAAATAGGAACCGGCAATGCAGCTTGAGAAATAGAGCAGGGGACTTGAGTAAACGTTAAGACACCGCCTGAGACTTACCCCAGGCAAAATCCTTAAGCATATAGGGAAACCGTGAAAACCCTTGGGTAACTATGTGGACATGAATTCTCCATGACATTAAACCTTATTTCACCCTTTTCTATTAGGTAACCACATAGCTCTGCAAATTATAGGAAAGCTGCTGATGGTGTCAGACTATAAATACATCATGGGCAACCCCGTAAAATTGGCGATAACATTGGGGATAGGATGGGGTGCAGCCATTTCAGCTGTGTACAGTTGCTCCGTGTCTGCTGGTGGACACAGCCACTTATGGGATCCATTCTCAGCAACCTGCACACTGGAGGAATGGGAGAGCGTATAGAAAGATTTGTTGGTGGTCACTCTGGTTATGAGTATAAACGCCACACTTGGATTACATTGAGTGTTTTAAGATTTTAATGCATCCTTATTACAGAAATTAACAACCATACTTTTTTTTTACAGCGAGAATATTAACGTCACAAATGCTTCCAACGTCACTTTTCTGAAGTGGCAAAATGCTCATTTCGAACTCAAATGGCCAAGCTTTATTGCAGACCATTTGAATGAGTAGCACAATACCCCAATGCCCTCTCATTCTTGCTCCGAACTTCGAAAGGGGAATTCGATATGGAACGTTTCACCTGCCAAAATTCTCTTCAATGAACCACAAACACATGCGGCCAAAATTCTCTTCACTGAACCACAGGAGGAAGAGTTTGAAGGTGTCCTGGTGGCGTACAGATAAAGGGGTGCTGTAGAGGAGCTCTGTAGGCTGACCAAGTGGCCATATTGGAAAGTAAATGGAGTAGGGAAGGAGGCGGAATTGGCGGAAACGAGGGGTGAAATGGTAACAGACATGGAGAGTGGGGTGGGGTAATGTCCAAGCAGCATGAACAAGAACAAGTAGAGCAAGGGTAAACCAGTGGGAAGCCTGAGTAAGAGTTCAATCTCTGGCTTGTTTGATACCTTTTTGTAACTTTCTAAGAACGAGTAAGGAATACTCTTGATGGAAGTGGATGGGAAGAGTGTTCATAGGGTGATGTCCCTTTATTCGACCTCCGGTACAACTAATGAGGTCGGATGACACTCGCATATTCACTGGCACACACAAACACGGAGCACACAAGAAGACACGTCTGATCTGTTTGGAGGTCTACTCGGCTTAGCCCTTCCGGGGCAGAGGCGTATTCATTTCCTCCCTGTCACGTGGAGGGGGTCTCCCCTTGCTCAAGTGACCACGGGCACATTGTATACACCACCCATAGAATAGGCAGCACCTCTGCTGAGGTACCTAGAGGTACAATCACTTAGGAGTATAAGGTGAACTGAACTCAATCAACTCTTTGGTCAGACGGCAAGGGTGTAACTTTCTGTCAGTTGGGAGGAAGCAGAGAAGTGGCGACCTTTAAAAAGTTACTTTTTTCAAGGAGCGAATGGAGATTTCTCAGGGAAGGTGAACTATGAGCTTTTTTCCCCAAGTGCTAGCAACCAGACAGCCTGCTGCATTTTCTTAGACCTGGAGCCATTTGATTTAGTAGGCACTGAAACAAAAGCAAACCACCTTTTCCCATAAGATTTGTGATTTCATTGTTTTGCAGTTAATATCTTTTTTTATTGGATTTGATTAAAAACCTTTACAAAAACGTAATTATTACAAAGTACATATAAAACCATAAGAAGAAGAAATCAAACATTTCAGCTTTCAACATAAGATAAACATTTTACATCTATTTTATCACATTAAAACCTTTGAAGCAGACCTGAAACGCTGGACAACACAGGAGATATCTCTAATGGGCCGGATTACAGCATGTAAAATGAACCTGCTTCCGAGATTCCTGTACGCATGCTCCGCCCTCCCTGTCGTAATTCCGACCCCGGCGCTCCAAAGACTGCAAAGGAAGGTGTTCCAATTCATTTGGAAGGGAAAGAAGGCCAGGATCCCCAAGAATATGATGCTGGGAAACGCAAGACTTGGAGGCTTGGGGGCTTGGGGGTCCCGGACCTGCAGAATTACCAGATGGCCGCCCAACTATCCTGCGTTCAGGCATGGCAGACACTCACCAACCGCCACAGGTGGGTAGATCTGGAGCAATCACGTCTGACCCTCCCCCTACGCTTCCTCCCCCATATTCCCCCAGCGGCAAGGCGGCAATGGCAGGGACTTCTGTTAGCCACTAGACACACTATTGCCATCTGGGACAGAACTCTGAGGCAAAAGAAGATTCTAAGAGACCTTAACTCTTCATCCCCAGTGTTCCTAAACCCCGCCTTCTCACCTGGAACGGCCCCCCAAAACTTCAAGAACTGGATTGAAGGGGGGTTGGAGACCTTGGGGCAACTCTTTGAGGGAGGATAACCGCATTCCTTTCAACGATGTAAGGAACTGTTTCAACTGCGGGAACGAGATAGGTTCACATATCTTCAACTACGCCACTGGTGCTCCCACCCGCAAACACGTCGGGCAGTAACTCGCCCCCCCACAGCTCTGGAACTAACCCTCAAGGACTTACATCCCGGGGCAGAATCTCTGTGCTGTACAAACGCCTCCAGAGAGACTTTCTTGTCGGCAGGACTCGGGCCATGGCACAATGGGAAGCAGACCTGGGCCACCCGGTGGAGGACCAGGCTTGGGTGGACATCTGGACCCGTGCCCACTCGTCATCGGCATGCGTTACAAACAGAGAATGTGTTTACAAGATATTACTGAGATGGTACTATTCCCCTCTCCGCCTCCACCACATGACCCACACTCTGGGCCCAGCTTGCTGGAGGCGATGCAGCCAGGTAGGATCCTTTTTTCATATGTGGTGGACCTGCCCCAAAGTCCAAAACTTCTGGGAACAATGCTTAAGGGTCATAGCTGACATCACCCAAACTATTCTTCCGTTGGACCCTGAACCCATCCTCCTGGGCCTTCCGATCCCCGGAACCTATCCAAGATCAGGCCCCAGGGCCAAACTCGTGTCCCAATGCTTGCTGGTGGCTAGAATAGTGGTGCCCCGCACATGGAAATCCGCGGAAGGCCCCCACCTTCCCCTTTGGTGGGTAAAATGATGGGATGTACTGATAGCGGAAAAAGTGATGGCAGCTAAAGCAGGCCTCCTCCACCGATTTCGGAACATTTGGAACCCTGTTCTTGACTATGATAGAGACTTCCCGGCCCTAAATTACAAACCCCAACTGGCCAAGAAAGTCCTAGAAAGCAATGATGCCCCGCAAGAGCAAGAATGATGGAGAAGTCCCTTGAAGAATGGAGAAACGTGAGGGAGGTGGGAGGGGTGAAGAGATGGGCTTTACAATAATGCATTTTAATTCTTGATAAATCTCGGTACTGTTATGACCCTGCCGTTTTAAAAAATAAACACCTTTAAAACGTAAAACCTCTTATTCTAACCAATATCATTGTTAGTGATGTGACTTTCACGCTCTATACTCTTTCAGCTCTCACCCTGCGACACTGGATTGTTCTTTAAATCCAAATTGGCTTGAATAACATTCAAGAGTTGAATCCATTTGAGCAATAACGTTTGGTTGAAGCCCCACATGCAACTTTCCCATAAGCTTTCTCTGCTCAACCAAGATGAGAAAGATAGATAAGATCCAAAAATCCTGTATCTAAGAGCTTAAAAATAAAACTCACAATATATGGTCAGGTGCTTTAAGGATTCCAATACAAAAGTGTGTGTACAGAATCAACATCATCCAGGAGTTGGGTTCTTCTCCTTCACATTCCAACATTTAGTCCTTTCATTTGTCAGCAATTGATTCAATTTGAAGCGTATATATGTCTTGTGCGAGCGATTACATGGAAACATCTCCAAATATCTAGATCTCTCACCCCATTTTCGGCGAAATTTTGAGTATTCATAATAAGTCCTACTCTTGCAGATTTGATCTAACATAAGGCACCAATAATACTGCTGAAATTTACGCTTACAAGACGGAAGACCAGCCACCAGATCACGCTTGTTAATTAATGCAGACTGTATGATTGATTCCATTTTCTTTTCAAATTTTACCATAGATGGAACAGAACCCTCCCTTAGCATAAGTGCCAAGTCTTCATATAGAGAATGCTTCGTGGGGGGGCAGGCATTTTTCAATAGCTGGTCAACATGCGCTAATTCCATTTAACTGAAAGTGGTAAAATCCCCAATTCATGGAAAATAAGTACATTCGGAATAGAGAGTGCTAAACCAAGAACTTGCTCCCACATTCTACCCTGTATCAAGTCCAGAAACCCCCATATCCAAGAGGCAGATGTCCAATGCATATATCAATGTAGGTTCTACTTACAAAAGCTAGTATTGTAGACAGGGCAAGACAGAATATTGACAATACTTGTAAATGATTTTCATCTGAGAGGTGACTTCACTTTTACATTAAGCAGATCTTTCCATGCAGATATGGAGTAAGTATTTGCAAGCGTGTACCCGAGATAACAGAGTGAAGACTTCTGCAGAATACACACCCCATTTAGACACCAATTGAATCTAGCGATTTTCTTTTTGCCATCCGCAAATGAAATAATGAATGACTTAGTCATGTTAATTTGAAGGTTGTGCTTTTGGGCAAAGGAGAATAATAGGTTAAATTTTGTTTGAAGCCCAAAAGGAGTACGATCTAAAAACATAAGATCATCAGCAAAACCAATCCAGTTGAGAGCGAGGCAGCCCAATTTCACCGGAAAAAGAACATTCGCACTCCAGTCAGCATCCATACCCACTAGGTAGAGGTTGAACAGGGCTGCAGCAAGATTGCAGCCCTGTTTAAGTCCAATCGCAGTAGGGATAGAATCAGTTAACGCCCCACTCCTTGACAGCCTTATTTGGTAAGAGGTATATAGATGTAAGAGAGCAATAGCCACCACCAGATCCAGAGGAAAGCCCAGGTTTATCATCTTCTCCCAAAGCACCTCTCTGATCACTGTATCGAATGTGGCCGTAAAATCTAGGGCTGCCATGTAGATTGGGCCAGTTCTTGAATATTTAGAGTGATCGTATAAGTGTGCCATAATAGATGCGTTGAGAGGACAGCCCATATGTTTTCTAAAACCCACTTGGAAGCGTGGTAACAAATTCAAGTAGGTTATGTGGGACTGAATTTCTTCCAAAATCAAAAGACTAAAGATCTTGGCTGCAGCATCCATCAAAGCAATGGGTCTTAATTTATGAGGATCATCAATCTTCCTCTTCTTATAAATGGGTACGATAATCGCACTGCCCCAAGAAAGGGGGATTTTTCTAGTCAGGTATATGGAATCAAATTTTATTTTTAAGATATTGGCCCATAACTCTGGATCTGCTTTAATCAAACAAGGCGGAATGCCATCAGGACCTGATGCCATAGATCCTTTAGTCTTAGCAATTACATGGAGAATGTCCTCGGGCCCCCACGGAGAGCATTTCAAAATCAACAGTTCATATCTTCTTTGTACAAACGATTCAAAGCCAATAGGCAGAGCATATTTTGTTTTTATATAATGCACCCATGTAGAAGCTGAGACAGCAGCCTCGTGCAAGGTGGTAGCAGCACCAGTAATCGCTCTCAGCGTCGCCCACACCTGTCTTGTATCATTGGCAAAGAGATGATGCATCATCTTTTGATTATCATTTCTGTGAAGTTCGTGCAAAAGCCCCTTCACCTTAGTGTGAAACCACTGATCAATGTTACTTTTACATAGGTTATATGTAGGCCAATCATAATTGTTTAGAGTCAGATGCCTTAACTGTCTTCTTTTTTCTTTCTTAAGGATAGAGATGCAAACCTAAAAGCAATGACGGTGCTTGGGTACCACCTTACACTGGCGCTGTACAATCCATTTAAGATGTTCCTGAATGCAGACTTCAATCCAGCATTCCGCTATAATAGGGGTACTGCACGAGAGTGCCAACACAGCACAAAGCATGGGATCGTTTCTCAAGCGATTGATTAGTGTCTCACAAGTTAACCACTATATGCGGACGATCTGTGAGCAAAAGAGCTAAAGTAGTCACAGATTTGTGCGTCAGTTTGGAGATATTGTCAGCACAGGCTTGATATTCTTTGCCAAATAAGCGTAGTTCAGTCTTGGCAGTTGAACCTGTCGTTTAGCCGGCAAGTTCTATCTGCCAATACACCCTTCAGAGGGACCCAGAAATACCCCCTGAAGGATCTATTAACCAAAAGATGGATGGACGCTACAGGAACCGCCAGCCTGCAAAGGTAGTCACAATTAATGACAGCCAACTGAAAGAAATCACCGAAGAGAGGAAATCACAACAAGTTAATACCTGAATGACTAGCAGGAAGTCGTAATAAGTAGAACACGAGATGTCTAACCTAGAAGAACACCAAGACTATTAGACAATAATCAAGGATTTAACTAGACTACTGAATGAAGAGTCAACATAGAACACACTTACCATCTGTATGATTCTTGCAGGTTTGTGAAGAAGAGGAATCCGGTAATCCAAGGTAAGTCCGGAAAACACCATATCACCCGCCGGCACGAGGACGCCTAATAGTTCCAAATCCCAGTGTCCGTGTTGAAGAGAGTTTAGTGATCCACCTACCCACCGCTGGCCCGAGGACGCCTAATCAGCAGCACGAAGCGTCTCTAGTTCAATATGCCAGGAGGAATCGGGCGTAGGAGAAATCTGTGGTAAGAAGGGCTTCGATGTTCCGAATAATGAGTCACAGATCCAAGGAGAGTCGAGGAAGCGGTCCGGGTCAGCAACAATGCAGGTAAGGAAGAGACAAAGGGTTAGGCAGCAGCAGGTCCGTGAAGAAGTCTGAGGGTCAGAACCGAGAAAGCAAACAGGAATCAGAATCAGAATCACTAAGCAGAGGAAGGTTAATAAGCGGTCCGGGGTCAATATAAGTCCGAAAGCCAGAAGACAAGAAGGGCAATCCAAAAGAAATCCAAAAAGCAAGCCGAGGTCACGAGAGGATCAAGAAGCACAAAAAGCAATGGCAGTAGAATACAAATTCAAAAGTGAAGCGCCTAATTTGAACGAGCCATTAATACTCATAACGCGGTCATATGATCCGCAAAACTGGGCTCAACGTGAAAAGACACGTGATCCCAGCAACGCAGAGCGTCCGCGTTGCCAGGGCAACCCCCAGTGCTTTCGGAAAGACTGGTAGCGTACCTGATGATTACGGGTACGACCGCTGTAGGGAAATGCTCTGACTCCATGACGTACAAGACGGGTTCGTGTGGAAACAGCGGATGGCACAGGCCTCGCTACTTGGCACCAGGCTCCGGACTTGCCTGGATACCAGGTCCCTTTACGTTTCCTGACAGTATCCTTCCCCAATGAAAGAACCCCCCTCCTGGAAGCCAAGAAACGTGACAAGAGAAGAAGAGCGTGTATATTCTCGGCCGGTTCCCAAGTCCGATAACCTTTCCAGTCTACCAGAAAATACCTCTTACCCCTAACTGTCTTAGCATCAAGAATAGCATTGATCTCATATTCTTCAGAACCCTGGACCATGGGAGGCAGAGGACGGATAGGTATTCTGGTACCTTGAGTACAGGGTTTTAACAATGAAACATGGAATACAGGATGCATTCTCCAAGATAATGGCTACTCTAAATGAACAGCCACCGGATTAACCAGAGCCTGGACCATGAAAGGACCAACAAAACATGGCAGGAGACACCTACGTCCAGGCATGCCCCGATGACAGTCGGCAAACCACTTGGCCTGCTCTTCTGCATCAGTCAAATGGAGCACGACATGCTTGTGAATGGATGAGAGATCACGCAGACAACCCTGCACCGTGGGGTTCATAGTATCCAAAGCGGTGTCCAAGGGCAGGGTATGAGGGTTCTGGCCGTATAAGGTCTAGAACTGGGTGGTACCAGTGGATGCATGGATAGAATTGTTGTAAGCAAATTCTGTGTGTTTGAGAACAGAAAACCAGCACTCTTGATATTGTAGGGTGAGACAACGCAGATATATTTCAAGCGTGGCGTTAAGGCATTCAGTCTGACCGTCTGTCTGCGGATGGTATACGCTGGAATAATGGTCGACAATGCCTATAGAACTCATGAGATGTTTCCAGAATATGGAGGTGAATTGGGCACCACGGTCCGACACAATGATATCGGGAAGACCAAAAAAGCAAAACACATTGTGTAGGAACAACTCTGCAAGAGCAGGTGATGTAGGCAACCCCTGACATGGAATGAACAGGGCTAGTTTAGAAAAGTAGTCCAGAACCACCCTGATGGTGTCGAATTCTTTCACAGGAGGTAGCTCCACAATGAAGTTCATGGAAACCATTGAGAAAAGATGGTCAGGTACTGGTAATGGTTGCAAGAGACCCAGAGGTTTTGAAGTGGAACCTTTACATTGGGCACATATCGAGCATGAATCAACATAAGACGATACATCCTGAGTCATGGAAGGCCACCAACACCAGCGCCTCAACAACTCCAGGGTCTTTTTCCTGCCTTGATCGGCAGCTAGAAGAGAGTCATGACACCACTGCATGGCAGTGCGCCGAGTGGCAAAATCAGGCAGAAACAGGTGACCCTGTACATAAGGCAAAGAACGGATAACATCCATGTTATAATCCAGTATTTCGTTGGGTCCCTTCGCTACCCATTCCTGAATGGAAGACACCAATGAGGGTTGTAATGTACAAGTGCAGACCACTTGATTACCGTGAAGAATGGTACCTCCCCAAGAACGAAACAACACACCGTGTAATCTCGAAAGAGCATCAGCTCTAGAATTCATAGGACCAGGACGATAGGTAAGCTTGAAATTGTACATAGAAAAGAATTCATGCCACCTGGCATGACAAGCAGTAATACATTGTAAAGACTGTGGCGCTAACAAGTTCCTATGATCAGTGTATACCTGCACTGGAGACGCGGTACCCAACAAGTGATGTCTCCACACAGTAAATGCATCTCTGACGGCCAACAACTCCCGCTCCGTAACTGTATAGTTCTGCTCATAGGGAGTACGTTTTAGGTTACAGGATGCAGTAATCCAGTGTCTTTACATAATTGTGACAGAATAGCCCCTACAGCAACCTCTGAGGGGTCAGCCTCTACGAAATATGATTGTCCTGGATCCGGATGTTGTAACAACGGTGCTGTGGTGAAGGCTTGTTTCAAGGGATCAAAAGCCTGTTGGGCCTCCGGACTCCAGTAGAAAAGTCGCTTGTTGCTAATCAGGGCGGTCAGTGGAGCAGCTGTCTCTGAGAAAGAGCGGATAAATTGACAGTAGAAGTTAGCAAAACCAAGGAAGGATTGAAAGGCCTTGACGGTAGTGGGAACGGGCCAATCCAACACAGCATTGACCTTGGCATTGCTCATTTTGATGCCAGCATTGGTTATGTCATACCCAAGGAATTCTACTTCCTGAATGGGAAACAAAGATTTTTCCAGTTTGGCATATAGTCGATTTTCCCTTAAACATTGAAGGACAGCGGAAACATGCTTCACGTGCTCTTCATAAGATGAGGAATACACCAGTCTATCGTCCAAATAAACGACAACATAGCGATCCAACATATCACTCAAAACATCATTGATGAATCGTTGGAATGTAGCAGGAGCGTTACACAACCCGAATGGCATAACGAGGTACACAAAAAGGTCATATTTGGTTTTTGAAAGCTGTTTTCCACTCGTCGCCATTCCTCATCCTCACCAGGTTAACTGATCCAAAAGCACCGATATAAGAGGAATCGGGTATTGATTCCATATGGTGACCGCGTTCAATTTGCGGTAATCGATACAAGGACGCAGGTCCCCCTCCTTCGTAGGCACAAAGAAAAGTGGAGAAGCGGCTGGGGAGTGAGACGGGCGAATAAAGCCATTCTCTAAGGCCTTGTCAATGTAGTCCTTCAAAACAATGTTTTCTCTTTGGGTAAGGGAGTAAACACGTCCCGAGGGTATTCTAGCCCCCTCTACCAAATCGATAGGACAAACGTATGGTCGGTGCGGTGGAAGTGTCTCGGCCCCTACTTTGACGAATACATCTCTGAAAGACTTGTACTCCTTAGGTAAAGACGAAGTGATAGCCCTGATTACTGCAGCTGAGTCCAATAAGGAGGAACCAGGACTGGAGGGCTCTTGTACAGATAGACAATGGTTTTTACAACATTCTGAAGAAAACGTTACCGAACCATTTTGCCAATCCACAAGAGGATTGTGTTTTACCAACTATGGTAAACCCAAAATGAGCTTGAATTGAGGTGCTGCAATAACATCAAAATGTATAACTTCAGTATGTCCAGAACTCATAGGGGGTCATTATGAGGTTGGCGATAAGGGGTTAACGGCGCCGGTAATGGTGCCTGTGCCCTTAACCCCTTACCGCCCTATTACAAGCCTGCTCGCAGGACCCGCAAAGGGCACCTGGTAAAACCAGGCGCCCTTAGCGGGACCCGCTAGCAGACCAGGGAGCTAACAACGGGCACCGTTATTAACGGGTCCATTGTTGGCTCCCTCTCCATTCCCATTGAGCCCTATGGGGCCTCGAATGGGAATGGGGATGTACCGGGTCCGGGTTCCTCAAATGAGGAATTACGGGGTCCTCCAAGGTTGGAATGGCCCAGTAAGTCCTCATTTGAGGAACCTGGACTGGGTACCTGGTAAGGAGGTAACCATGCCGCAAATTGCAGCATGGTTACCTCCAACCTCGTAATGACCCCCATAGTCATGGTAAGATCAATGGTACGTTCGGTGACCAATCCTGACATTAAGGTGGTGCCATCTACCGCATTGACCACCTCAGGGTGTTCCTTTGGAACAACAGAGATTTTCCACTGACGCAGATATTGTACGTCAATATAATTCCCCGTGGCACCTGAGTCTAAGACTGCATGAACAAGCCATGGTTCACTGGACGGGTGAGCCAAAGTGTTTTGTAAAACAAAAGGAACAGGACAACAGGAACCCTGAATTGAACTGCTTGGCAATGGGGCTCCCTCTATTGCCGAGCTCTGGCTTTTTCCGCCTTCTGAGGTTTCTTGGGGCATTTTCTTAAGAAGTGCTCTGAGGACCCGCAATAAAAACACAGATTGCTTTTCCTACAGTGCTCTCTTTCGTCAGAGGACAAAGGACCCCGAACTGCCCCTATTTGCATGGGTTCTGCACTGCTCGGAACCAGAGCATTATTTATGACTGAAACCGGAATAGGGCCTCGTTTCTCCCCTTTTCTTTCAGCTCTCTGTGCATCAATTTGCAAAATCAGGTCCAGATAGTGGATAGTACCACTGGTACGGTAGCCAGCACATCTTTCAGGGTGTCAGACAGGCCCTTATAGAACAGGGCAGCCTTCTTCTCATCAGGCCATCCTCTCTCGGCCACCAACTGGTTAAACTTGGTCAAATAACTCAGCAAAGAGGCATCCCCTTGTTGCAAGGACAAAAGTTCCAAGTCAGTGGCCTGAGTCTTGTACCTGGTATGAAATACTCGTGACATAACCTCAATCAATGCGTCACTATCATGAAGGAGGTTACTTCCTTGTTCTAATAATGGATTAGCCCAAACGGCTGCAGTTCCACCCAAATAGGACAATACAAAAGCCACTTTCGTCGTCAAATACGGAAATGAAGTAGGACGACACAAGAAATACAACCGACATTGGTTGATGAAGGTTCTCTATGCCTTAGGGTCACTATGAAAGTGCTCTGGCGGAGCCAATGGGAACTGAGCTACGAGAACCACAGATGCGTTCTCCTGTCTCGCCGAAGATGCCCCAGACGAGGCCATTGGATCAGGAATACTGCCAGAGGCACTCGCCCCAGCAGACTGCATGCCAGCCCGTATCTCAACGATATTCCGTTGGGTGGCCTCATGGGCTGCCGTTACATAGGCTCGTAAATCAGCCACAAGTTGGCCGAATGCTGTCAAGGGGTCACTAGTAGCGTCCATGAGGCTTCTGAATATGTCAGCACAGGCTTGATATTCTTTGCCAAATAAGCGTAGTTCAGTCTTGGCAGTTGAACCCGTCTTGTAGCCGACGAGTTCTTTCTGGCAATATGTGCATCACCCACGTTATATAATGCCTTTACCAAACTACTCTTCGACAAACTAGACAAATTGGGTGTCACGTATACTAATTACGTGGTTGACACCCAAATACTCCTCTCTATCACAGGCAACTATGACACTGACACAGACAAAATCTACCTCATCATCCAAGCCTGGATGACACAGAATGAACTATGTCTGAATGATGAGAAGACGGGACTATGCCTCAAAGGGAGCAAATCAAAACTAAAAACCTTTCATAACAATATAAATCCTTCATCATTGATGGCAATACTATCAATGTTGCCAAAGAAATTAAGACCCTAGGTGTCTATATTGATTCAGCCCTATCCCTGACAAGACAGATAAATGCCATTGTCTCCTAACGAGCATATATCTCCAAACGTATTAGAGCTAGCAGACCCTTCCTTTCACCTGAAAATTGCATTACCCTGGCCAGAGCTCTCATCCTCTCGATGATCGACTATAGCAACTCACTCTTTGAGGGATCTAATACCAGAAACATCAGAAAACTTCAAGTTGTGCAAAATAATGCAATCAGAGCTATGCTAGACATACCCAGACATAAACACATCTCCTCTACAAGACGCAACATTCATTGGCTTCCAGTAAGAGACAGAATTAAATTCAAAGTCCTATCACTGACCCATAAATGCCTCTCGAATAATGCCCCTGCCTACCTTTTGCAATCAAACTGCAAAACCCAATCCAGCAGACCAACCCGCTCCACCCACACCAGCCTAATAGCCACGCTGGGATTCAAGAAACAGAAGGACTGAATATCTAGCTTCCCGGTGGTTGCTGCCCAAATGTGGAACACCATGCCTCCATCACTTAGAATGGACACATCCCTATGGTCCTTCAGTAAAAAACTAAAAACTAAAATAGATATCATTGCCAATGTAACCTGTGTACATATTCTTTTTGTGTAAATACAGAATAACCTTACCAATAATGTATACTGTATGTCAAACTCTGCTGCAACCTCTTCATTGTGACTAAGATGAAACCCATTCCTGTAACCAATCTCTTAAGATTTAAGCGCCTAGTTACCTCTGGGTTTTGCACGCTCTATAAATGTTCAAATAAAAATAAGTAAATTAAGCGCTAACCAATTTAGCAGCATCCATCTGTATATATGGTTATATGTAGTGTTGATTGTTATACAATCATTTGCATAGTTACTCGTATAGGGGATAAGACGCTGGGTGTGATCTGCATAGTTTGCGTAAATTACTTCCTTTGAATCCAGCATCTCAAACAGAGGCAAAGTGAAGAAGTTGAACAGTGTGGGCGACATACAAGCACAAAGCCTTCTGCAGTCGCCTCCTCACTGAACACTTTGGCCGTACGATCCGACAGGAAGGACAGAACCCAACTGGTGGCTTCATCAGAGAAGGCAGCAGATCCTTGTAACCTGGTTACTAGTGTGACATGATCAACCAGATCAAATGCCACAGTTAGGTCCAGAAGCATCAGAAGGGCGGTCTGACCTTCATCAAGGTGTTGCAGGATGTTTGTTTTCAGGTCCAGCAAAGTGGACTGTGTGCTTTGATGACTTCTGAACCCTTCCTGTTTGGGGCCTAAGATGTTACACTGGTCCCAAAAAAGCCTGGATTTGTTGATGAGCAATTGTACCCAAAATGTTCAAGAGGAAAGGTGTGTTGGTTTGGGGTGGTGGTTGCCAGCCACTGTAAAAGCCAAAGAGAGGAGTTTTTCAACAGAGGGGCAATCCAAGCCTTATTAATGGATGTAGGGACATAGATTTCCTTGAAAGATAGATTGACAAACCTAGTGATCATGGGCACAAGAAGGCTGGTGCAGGATTTGACAGTTGCTGCAGGGCAGATGTCGCCCTTGCACTTAGTTGGCTTTAGTTTTTCTAAATGGGGGTAGAAAAACCCTTTGCTTTTCAGAACTGCATGCAGGCTTATTATCAGGAAGGGAAATCAAATGAACTGCAATGTCGGTCTTGATATTCGCGACTTGAGCCGCGTGGAGTTTTGTATGCTTAGACACCACTGTGCGTCTTTCTTAAGCGAAGAGGAGAGTGGAAATGGGAACTTTAGTATCTTAAAAAGTTCCCGAGAGTTTGAAGAGGCCCCATTGATCTTTTTCTCATGGAACAGTTCTTTGCCTCAAGGATAGCCATTTTATGATGTTTGACTGCTCCCATGTAGCTGTCCTTATTTTCTAAAGTGGGAGATTTTAGCCATCTTTTAAACATTTTGGGCCTCATTCCGAGTATGGCGGTAGGGGGTTAACGGCACCGGTAAGGATGCCGGTGCCATCAACCCCCTACCGCCACATTCCGAGGTCCCTTAGCGGGTCCCACCAGGAACAGCTGGTCTGACCAGCCGTTCTTAGCGGGACCCGTTAAGGGACCAGGGAGCAAATAACGGGCCCTCTATTAGCGACTATGGGGGCTCAATGGGAATGGGGAATGGTTTTCTGAATGGGGATTTACCGGGTCCTCCAAGGGTGGAATGACCCGGTAAGTCCCCATTCAGAGACACCGGACCCGGGTTTAGAGGCAGCCATGGTGCTAATATCACCATGGCTGCCTCCAAACTCTGAATGACCCCCTTTGTCTTTCACAGCTTTTAATGTATGTTTAGATGTCCACAGAATACCATGGTTTCAACGGCTGGGTTTTAACCATCCTTTGTTTCAGAGCTACCAAGCTGTTGACTGCCAGAGACATTATTTTTTCATAGGCTGTCGCAGGTTCAGATGCAGAGTCCAACAGGAGAGATTGCCCACTACGGGAGAGAAGAAAGGGCGCAATGAGCCTGGGGTCAATTTGCGCAAATTGCGACACAGAGGGCCTGATTACGACCCTGGCGCTCCCGTAATGAAGAGTGCCGGTACGGGACCGGCACCCTTCATTATGGGAGCGCCTATTACGAGGTTCCCTTTGCGGGACCCGGAACAGACGTCTGTAAAACCAGACATCCTTTCCGGGTCCCGCAAGGGGAAGACGGAGCTAATAACGGGCCGTTAGTAACGTGTCTGTTATTAGCTCACTCTCCATTCCCATTGAGCCCTATGGGGGCTCAAATGGAAATGGGGAATGGTTTCTTCAAGGAGAAATAACCGGGTCCCCCAAAGTCGGAATGACCTGGTTATTCCTCATTGAAGGAACCCGGTATTGGAGCCCGGTATGGAGGCATGCCCGTAATGAGGCCCAGAGTCTTTCTAGATGCACTTCTCTTTTTTTCAGGGGCATTATCTTGGGCAGCTGAAAGAAAATTAAGGAGTGGTCAGACCACAGACAGGGATTAACTGCAACGTTGTCCACTATTAAACCATGGGATGCCACCCAGTCTAGGATTCCACCACCAATGTGGGATGGTTGCTGGATGTGTTGTACGAAGTTGAGCCCTTCTAGGGTTGCTTGCACAGATCGTGCTGAGGGGTCATCAGGGTCATTAAACCCTGAATACAGGTCTCCAAGTACAATTACCTTTGTTTGAGGTTTCAGTGCTGCTGAGATCCAATCACTGAATTGGATTAAAAGGTCTGGCATGCTGGAGGGGGCTGAGGGGGAGGGTGGTATACCAGGACAATGTTAACTGTAGTATTAGGATCAATCAGCATTTTTGCATGCAAGGTTTCACATTCTACAATACCCAGTGTGTTAATAAGGCGTATGTTAAGAAACTTGCGGAACATGAGCGCCACACCTCCTCCTTTCCCAGATGGTCCGCCTGCTCTTAGAATTGCATAGTCCTGAGGAATGGCCAGCATCATGTAACCATGATTCTGTTATGGCACAGATGTCAGCATCAGGCTCAATCAAGAAGTCAACAGTGATAAAGTTGAAATGACCTGGAAGTGGAGCTGAATACCCTAAGTCTTCAACCTTACTCTCCTTGATCGGTACAAGCTCTGAGCAGGGGGTAAATGCGCTGGGAATTTTCTGATTTTCATAATTACCGCACGGTAATACCACCGACGGTAGTTGGCTGAAAATTCCCCATTGGGCCCAATGGGGAATGGGGAATTCCCGAATGGGCCCAATGGCGAATGGGGAATTACTGTTCCGCCAAACCCGTGATCCGGCGCTAATAGTGCCGGGGGGGTTTGGTGGTAACGCTGTTAGCCCCAGCGGTACCGCCCAACTCGTGATGAGGCCCAATATCTTTTCTGCTGTCATAGCATGCAAATGTACAATTCTTTTCAGAATAGTCCAATGTAAATCATCCTCTGTAAGATGTTTGGCTAAAAAAGTGTTGGTTGTATTATGGTGCAGTGATTATGTTGTTCCGTATGCAACTCCTGTGTTCGCATATATGTGTTTTGATTTTATTTTTGGGGTTTTCCGAATATACAAAGCACCCCTTGTACACCATATCACATACGCAACACATAGCGGTGTTGCAATTCGAGAACTGTTTCTGGATCCATGGGTGTTTGATGCTTATGTCTACCTTTTTGGATTTGTGTGTGCATCTGTAGACTGTGCAACAACCACGCGTAAAGTGTCCTGTTATGGTGTAAGGCCCCAAGCCTGGATAATAGAATTCTCATTGGGTCTCTAGCGTAATGCTTTTCTCGCCTCACTCGTAATGATTCTATCACGGATAGCAGCGCTGTGCTTGAAGGCAAATTTGGGGGGATTGAGATTAGTGCCCCCACTATTCAGGATTATTGATTCAATCTCTACAAATGTAGTGCTATAGTTACTCGCAAAAACCAACTGTCCAGCCTTTGCTTCACTTATCATGCTTTCTAATATTCTCTCACTATTGTTGTTTTGTGCCCTTTTCGTTGGTCTTATAATTCATTTTCCAGGATATCCTCTCTCATTTAATCTCCCTGATAGGGCTGCCGCTTTTACACTGAAGTTTATTTGGTCAGTGCTGTTTCTAAAAAAACTGAAGGAATTGGACCTTTGGCAGATTATCCTCCAAACAGAGAGGATGGGATGAGGTGCTAACGTAAGGCGGCTTCTCCTTTTCATAGTCGGCACCAAGCCTTGCAACAGCGGGCTGTTGATTACCTTGAGCTGTTTGCTCATGGTGGTCCGCCTAGTGCCAATCCTCCTCGTGCCCATTTAGCCACCAGTGCCAATAACAGGTAGCGCCTTGGTAAACAGTGCATTCAGACTTGAGCCTACAGTAATGGCGGCACTTCTATTCCCTCTCTCAGCTTTAAGTGCCACAAGGACTACATGCAATCATGTACATTCGCATTCTTTTCTTTCTGAGGTGCTGCCATGCTGTTTGGTGGGTTACTTTGAGGCCTGCGATTAGCACTCTGCATTGGAGGTAGTCCTGACTTATTGGAATGAAATGCAGGCACAAAGTACCCTTGTGGCCCTTATACTGTAGTTGTGTGAAAGCTCTAGCTGGCGCCTCTGGGGCAAGCGAGTGTAAGGAGAGCACAAGGTGTAGCATTTATGCCGGCCACAAAGCCGGAAGTGCTATGTTACGGGGGAGACAGCTTAAAGGTGGGAATTCCATAGCAACCGTTCCTGTCTATATGGGATGCAATGCATGCAGAAACTATCCTGTATGCAGGCTGTGGTGGAGGGGCAGAAGAGCAGCATCTGGGCACACTACTTCTGGATGGCACTGTAGAGCAGGTGGCGGGCGTAGAGAAAAAGAGGAAATCAAGAATTTGGTGATCTTTCTGTACAGGAGCCAGTAGACCCCCAACCCCCCACACCTCCCATCACCATACACTTAAGTAAAGTCACAAAGAGCAATCAATCTGGTTACTGAGTAATTTATACAAGTTAGGTCTCTGCCAGTTCCCATAGACTACCAGCACTCTGCCCACATCTGCGTGTCAACTTTTAAGTACATGCACTGCTTGGAGTTGCCACTTGCCCAGATTTAGTCAGGACTGACCGCATTGTTGGAGCTTTGTCCGGTTTACACTCAATAAATCTGGATTTACGTCTGCCGTGGGATGGCAGTCAGGGGGTAGCAGCAGGGTCGGCCTGCAGGTTTTAAGGTGTGGCAGCCAGGGCTGAATGGGATTCCTGTAGTTTTACTTGGAGCTGTAATTTACAACTCTTTTGTCAGATAAGGGCTGGCCAGTAGGCAGCAATTAATGGAAAACTGGTCACAGAGCAGGTTCAGCTTCAGTGACCCTTTCATTTAACCTTGGAATGGGGTGGTAATTCCCCCTTTCTCCATGGCGGACTCCGGCATGGACCATGGTGTTAATAGCACCATGGTTTAGCGCCAGAGTCATAATGAGGGCCAATGTATCAAATCTACCAAATGTAAAAACATACATGTACCTTAATATAAATACATGAGAAATTAGTGAATCTCAATCTAAGAGGGTAATTCATAGAATTCAGCGCACAAGTGGCGCACGCGGCTGGCGCACAGTGTGCGCGTGCGAATCCCTGCGCCAGCCGCGTGCGCTAAAATCCATTTCCGCGCACAGCGTATTCATGGATTCCAGCTACCAAAACCAGCCGTGGCGCACAGTGGCGCAGCGACCCTGCAGCAGTGCCAGTTACGACCCCAAGAACGCCTCTCGAGCAGGGAAAAGCCATCAAAATCCCCAATCCAGCGCAAAGGGCTGCGCTAACCCTGTACCAGCACGGCAAGCGGGCTACGTGTATCACTGGGGTGCGCGGGAAGTACCTCACGTCATTTCAGCTGGGTACGTGCATTTCAGGGGTGCGCAGGAAGTTCCACACGCGATTTCAGCAGGGTACGTGTATTTCAGGGGTGCGCGGGAAGTTCCACACGTGATTTCAGCAGGGTACGTGTATTTCAGGGGTGCGCAGGAAGTTCCACACGCGATTGGCCCCATGTGAGCAGGGTATGTGTATTTCAGGGGTGCGGGGGAAGTTCCATACGCGATTCCATCAGGGTACATGTATTTCAGGGGTGCGTGAGAAGTTCCAAATGCGATAGGCCCCCACTCCTGTCTCCCTGCACCCTTACCCCCCAGCACTGTGGGGCACCTGCCAGCAGGCCCCCACTCATGTCCAACTCATGTTCCCCAGATGGAATCGCGTGTGGAACTTCCCGCGCATCCCTGAAATACACAAGTTCCACACGCGATTCCATCAGGGTACGTGTATTTCAGGGGTGCGCGAGAAGTTCCAAACGCGATTGGCCCCGTTCGAGCAGGGTATGTGTATTTCAGGGATGCGCGGGAAGTTCCACACGCGATTCCATCAGGGGAACATGAGTTGGACATGAGTGGGGGCCTGCTGGCAGGTGCCCCACAGTGCTGGGGGTGGGGGTGCAGGGAGACAGGAGTGGGGGTACGTGTATTTCAGGGGTGCGTGGGAAGTTCCACACGCGATTGGCCCAGTGCGAGCAGGGTACGTGTATTTCAGGGGTGCGCGGGAAGTTCCACACGCGATTCCATCAGGGTATGTGTATTTCAGGGGTGCGTGGCAAGTTCCACACGCGATTCCATCAGGGTACGTGTATTTCAGGGGTGGCGGGAAGTTCCACACGCAATTTCAGCAGGGTACGTGTATTTCAGGGGTGCGCGGGAAGTTCCACACGCGATTTCAGCAGGGTACCTGTATTTCAGGGGTGCGCGGGAAGTTGCACACGCGATTCCATCAGGGTACGTGTATTTCAGGGGTGCGCGGGAAGTTCCACATGCGATTTCAGCAGGGTACGTGTATTTCAGGGGTGCGCGGGAAGTTCCACATGCGATTCCATCAGGGTACGTGTATTTCAGGGGTGCACGGGAAGTTCCACACGCGATTGGCCCCGTGCGAGCAGGGTACGTGTATTTCAGGGGTGCGCGGGAAGTTCCACACGCAATTACATCAGGGTACGTGTATTTCAGGGGTGCGCGGGAAGTTCCACACGCGATTCCATCAGGGTACGTGTATTTCAGGGGTGCGCGGGAAGTTCCACACGCGATTTCAGCAGGGTATGTGTATTTCAGGGGTGCGCGGGAAGTTCCACACGCGATTTCTGCAGGCTACGTGTATTTCAGGGGTGCGCGGGAAGTTCCACACGCGATTCCATCAGGGTACATGTATTTCAGGGGTGCGCGGGAAGTTCCACACGCGATTTCAGCAGGGTACGTGTATTTCAGGGGTGCGCGGGAAGTTCCACACGCGATTCCATCAGGGTACGTGTATTTCAGGGGTGCGCGGGAAATTCCACACGCGATTCCATCAGGGTACGTGTATTTCAGGGGTGCGCGGGAAGTTCCACACGCGATTGGCCCCGTGCGAGCAGGGTACGTGTATTTCAGGGGTGCGCGGGAAGTTCCACACGCGATTTCAGCAGGGAACGTGTATTTCAGGGGTTCTGGGGAGTACTACACATGAATTGGCTGTGTGGGTCCTCCCAGGTGTTCGCTCTACAACCTCCACGGCCCCTGCAGGCAGCCCACACCACGGGGGACTACCCTGCACCCCTGCTCATGTCCCGCAGGCAGCCAATCCACCATGGGCATGCCGCCCAGCCAAGCCACATGTCACCTTGCACTACTGATCAACAATGCATGTCTTCCTGCACCCCCACCCCCCAGCAGTCAGGGGCACCCTCCACCAGGCCCCCACTCCTGTCTCCCTGAACCCCCACCCCCTGGCAGTCAGGGGCACCCTCCACCAGGCCCCCACTCCTGTCTCCCTGCACCCCCACCCCCCAGCAGTCAGGGGCACCCTCCACCAGGCCCCCACTCCTGTCTCCTGCACCCCCAGCCCGCAGCAGTCAGGGGCACCCTCCACCAGGCCCCCACTCCTGTCTCCCTGCACCCCCACCCCCCAGCAGTCTGGGGCACCCTCCACCAGGCCCCCACTCCTGTCTCCCTGCACCCCCACTCCCCAGCAGTCGGGGGCACCCTCCACCAGGCCCCCACTCCTGTCTCCCTGCACCCCCACCCCCCAGCAGTCAGGGGAACCCTCCACCAGGCCCCCACTCCTGTCTCCCTGCACCCCCACCCCCCCAGCACTGTGGGGCACCTGCCAGCAGGCCCCCACTCATGTCCAACTCATGTTCCCCAGCCAACATGTCATCACAATCTAGATCCCTGGTCCCTATGGTCAGCCTCCAAATGCAAAACACCCACCCGAGTATTGCATCCACCCACTTAGAAATGGCAATAACATGATAGAACACCAATTGCAAGTTTGGAAACAAACACATGTCCCTCACATACACCCAATGGGTGTCAGTGAATCTCAAAACCCATATCATGATATGCATGAAACCAATGAGATGATACTACACATTGAAGTTTGATCAAAAAATATGTATTAAAGGAAACATGAATTGAATCAAAAACAAACTAACAGAAATGGGAATGTAAAAAAAGTAAAAAGAAGCATGTCCGTGAAAAAATGCAAAACCAAAAATCAGAATCCAAAGGAATGGTGTCCAAAGTCACAGTCCACAAAAGAAAATCCAATGGGAAATTATAATTGAAAGCCATTGCTCCATGGGTAAATTGTAAAAAGAAAAGAAAATCCAACAGTGAACTATGTACAGGTGAACAAGCCAGGGTCCATGATCCCAACAAAAGAAATGAAACCCATCTAACAACACTACCTAATAAAAAATAACTATATACAAAAATGTGGCCCATTGTCCAAAAGGTCTAAAGAAAATGCAAAAACAAAGGAAACCTAACACTAACTACATAACTATTTACATGGGAAGCGGGCTAGTCCAACGGCTCACTGGATGTTGTCATGGGCCAAGGCATCATCGAACTCCTGTTCAAATGCTTGGAGGCGGGCATGTTCCCTGGCCCCGAGGTCTCGCAGGGATAAAGCAGTGTCCAGCTCCAACTCCCTGCGAAGACCCTCGAGGCACTCAGCCCGCCTCAGCACCCTCCGCATGGAGTTCTCCGCCCTGACCATTGTGAGCCGTTCCTCCTCTGCCCGCTGCCGCTCCGCACCTATCTGCTGGCCCAACCGCTCCCACACAGAAGCCACTCCCATTCCAGGGTTCTCCTGCCCTCCGGCCGATGCATGCACCCCTGATGTTGATGGCCCCGAGCCATGATGCCTCCCACGTCGAGCCTGCCTCTGCCTCCGACGCAACTGCCTGTGCCAGCACGACGGCATCCAGGCTGATGGAATCCACTGACGCCGTCGTGCACGTGCCCTGCCCGATGATGCCGTCACATCCTCCATCTGCTGGGGTCCAGTTGCTGGTGTGTCCACCCCTGCTGGACCTCCGACTCCCGACTGTGGCAGGGATGGGATCCCCACCGAGCCGGCTGCATTGGTCAGGGCAGGTCCACAGGGGGCTCTGGTGGCATCTGGCCCGGAAGACAACATGGAGAACGACTGGTGCATAGTCTCCACAGAGGAGGAGAGGGTCGCCAGATTGGCCGACACATGTAGGAAACCCCTGACCATGGCCGATCCCAACTGGGCCACGTCGGCACGGTGCTCTCCGTGATGACGTGCATGCTCCTCCCGGGAAGCACGCACCTCATCACGAATTGCACCTGTGCGCAACGCGACACCAATCAGGACCTTCTCCATACGGCCAGGGGTCCCCTCGTCCGCAGGTGGAGGGGAGTCAGATGACATGGACATCCCCCCTACCGGCGGACGGGCCTGGGATGGGGCATCCCTGCTGGTGCATGGTGGTGCAGTCACAGTGTCAGGGACAGTGACATGCACAGGCCCCTCCACGGCGACTTGTGCTGCCTCCTGCTCCTGCCCCTGGACTGCAACACTTGCACCAGCAGGGATGCCCCCACCAGGCCCCATGTGCGCCTCAGTAGCGGCCTCCTCCTCCTCTGTGGAAACCACCAACCTGGATGGCTCCACCCCGTCTTCCGCCGTTGCAAGCCCCTGTGGGGGCTCACCCACCCCTTCCGCTGCAGCCGTGGGGGCATCCCCGCCGCTTTGCTCCACAGAGCCGTCTCCGCCCTCCTCTTCACGTGGCGCTGTGTAGAGGGAGACATAGAACACAAGCATCAGGGTACTGGACAATGGTCCCCTAGACAGGAAGCAATAGCAGATGAGTGGCACTGTCAAAGATCACTTCCATCATGTCCCTCCACAACACATGGCTCAGTGCAGGTAAAACACATGCGGTAACAGGCATGGTGCATGCTGTGGACATTAGCATACATGTCCAAGGGATTCTTGAAACATACAATGTTGCTTTGGAACGCACATGCATCATGGGCCATGCCTATCACATGCACACACTTCACCCTAGTTTCATCCATCTGGCCTCGTACACCACAGACACAGTGGATACAAGGATGACTTGGCTGCATCAGTGAACCTGAACATTGCGACAGACATGTGTCATGCATCCCTGGCATTCACAAGTCACAGACACACAGGTCAGACACACGGACATGGACAGCATACATGTACATGGCATCAGCACCCATCCCTCACCCCCACCCATGTCCAGGAACAGAGACTGGCATGCTTTCATGTGGCCATTCCGCATAGGGCAACCCATGTTGCATTTGAACACATGCACCAACCGTGTGGTTCACACATTACTGGTCTCACATGTATGACGTCCCTGCACACACACATGCATACATACATGGCCTATGTCACACATACAGGCAAGTATCAGACAACCAGCACACTGCGACATGCCCTGTCTCACAGAGCAATGCTTGGCCACTTACCGCTCAACTCCAGACGGGTCTGCCTCTCAAGGATCTGGGCATGGAGCACTGGGCCTACGCGTTCCAGGACCCTCATCTGGATGGTACTCATGCGGCACCTGCCCCCCTCCCCTCCACGAGGCGCCGGGCCTTCAAGAGGGTCCTGGACCTGCAGTCATCCCAGCGCTTCTTGACATGTTGGTAGTCGCGGACTGCCACCCCCTCCACGTTGATGGCAGTCACGATATCCGTCCAGATCCGAGTCCGTCCTTCCTTGTTGGCGTGCTTACTTCCGAAGAGGGCATCATACTGCCCCAGGACTTGCTCCACCAGGACACCAACTTCGGTGGCAGTGAAGCTGGTGCCCCTCTGCCTCTCTGGCCGGGGGTTGCCAGTGGTGCCAGATGTTTCAGTGCCCGACATGGCAACCCCAGAGGCAGGAGTGGGTGGGCAACTGGGTCCTGGGGCTGGGCTGTGGAGCGATGGTATCCCAGTCGGGAGTCTTCTGTTCCAGCAGGGGTGGACACAGCAAATGGACCCCTGCAGATGGCTGATGTGCAGGCACCAAATGGCAGGGCACGGTGGCAGCAGGCAGGCAGGCAGGCAGCAGCAGATGGCTCGTGGGCGGCTGCTCAGGGCTCTGGGGGGCAGTAATTCGGCCTTTTGGGCAGGAGCGTGGTCTTCCGTGTGCTTACGCGTGGCCAGCTTGATACGGAGTGATTTGGCACGTGAAAATCTTGCACGTCTGCGTGTAAATCAAGGAAAGGCCCTTAGTGCGTAAGCGCGTCTGTGACGTTTCGCGCACGGGCGTTTCCCTGGCAGGGCTTGTAGATCCCACATGCCTTTACATTGCTCTGTATGTGCTTTTTGTGGGGTGTGGTGCGTGTGTTTTCCAGCCGTTGGGGTTCACACGCTATTACTTCACAGCGGGTGTTGGCTACGCGTTCTTCTACACGCAAGGCAGACGGTGAGTGGTTGCCCGCTCCCCCAGGCCCGATCGCGTGAAAAACTTCACGCGAACCCCCGTGATACACATAGCCCGCTCCCCCAGGCCCGATCGCGTGAAAAACTTCACGCGAACCCCCGTGATACACGTAGCCCGCTCCCCCAGGCCAGATCGCCGAACCCCAGGCACAATAGCAGTATGGGACATTCATCATTGCTGTATATTGGCGCTTTTGTGATGCGCAGGGACGCTACCGCCTGCCTTTGTGTGGCGGACGTGTTTAGGCCTGTGCGTGTCTTTGGCCGTGCGCTGCTTTGCCCTATTCGATTCCATGAATACGTGTGGTTCGCGTGCGTGTGGGCGTTCCGTCTGCTTCCCAGCAGTACATCCCAGTTACGCCCTTATTTTCGCACGTTGTTCCCCATTCTGCGCGTTATGCCCCGTGTTCCGCCCCCTTTTTGGTGTGTGCGCCGAGGTTGTGCGCTTTCACTGTGCGCGTCGCGCACGCCGTTCGGGATGTTTCAGTGACGTGTGCGCCATGCACGGGTTTGGCCCATCCCGAAGAAAACACGCGCAGGGACTTCCATGAATCGCACGTGTGCGCGTGCGCCTGTTTTATCGCGCTTGCGCCTGCTTGCGCATAGATTTTCGGTGCACGTTTCTTCCATGAATCGGCCCCTAAATGCGCTTGTTACAAAGAATCAGAACATAGAGGTTATAGCTCTCTTGCAAAATGCACTTTGAATTCTAAACAGGTTCTCAGACGACAAAAGGCAGGTACATGAATAATCTCAACCTTTTGCGGTCAGCATCTGCAGAAGTAGCCTTGAGTTTATGGTCTTATAAGTCTCGTAGATGGTAGATATAATCTCCTGATGTTTGAGAGTGTGACCAAAAGAGTTTTGTTGTTTATTCTGGTCAGTAGTAAAACACGGGATAAGCTGAATGCCTAAAGTGATTTAGGAGCTTCAATTGTGCGATCGAGTGGGAGCCATGTATGTAGCGCATTACTTAGAAGGTCTTTTAAAGGTGCCAGAAGTCTGTGGAATGGAGATGGCTCTCTATAGCTCAAGGGAAATAATGGTTAAGCAGACCTTCCTCTATTTGCTAAAATAAGTCACTGAGACCATGTGCAATCATACATAAAGTTAAAGGCTTTAGGTCAGTTATTGCTAGCAATGAATTATGTTCTCAATACAAATGTTTAAACCATACAACAACCTCAGGACCAAACCTGAAGGTGTCTCACTTACTAGTCCCAGGGAATCTGTCATCCAGGTGGCCAGAACACAGCCATCGCTTTTGGATCCAGTTCCTGGGGGAGAACAGTGCAGGAGGATCACCCCGATAGGGGGTCCTCTGGGAGTGGAAGTGGGGCACCAACGGTTGAGACGCAGTACACCCTTCCCTACACCACCTTTTCACCATCCTACCCTGTAGGATATTAAACATTTCTACCCCCTCCTTTCCCAACACGAACACTTTCCTACACTGTGACAGACAATAGACTAACACCCAAGCCATTTACCTGACATGTCCTAACACAAGGGTCAGGCAGAATCAAGCAATTGACAAAAACTATGCACACCTGACGGCTCTTTCCCATCCCCACAGGGATAAAATGCAGAGCACGAAAGCACACTTTGAGCAAGGCTGAACGCACGAGGAAGCAGCTATTCCAGACCAACAGCTCAAACGGAGGAGAAAATCGACGAGACCTGAAAAGACGACGAGGAAGGAATTGCCCTTTCCCTTTTCAACGCAGACCCGCAAAGGCTCCAAAAGAGAAATTATAAGACCGGGGAGTCAAGCTGGCGTATGGTGTATCAGATGTCAACAGCGCCCCGGTAGCCCTCGCACACTGATAACCAAGGTGGGAGACGCGCTTGCTACCATGGTACCATCCTTGACTCCAGAGGCAGGAAAGGCCAACGGGTTCAGCACACCTGGTGAGTCAAAGAGAGAGCTGATCGAAAACCAGACTGTGTTGAGCCCAAGTTTGCAAACGGCAACATTGTATGAACTTGTGTGTGAAAACTTTCAGCGTTAGAGCCCTTTTTGGAAACATGCATACAGTGGATGGGAGACAGAATAACTCTGATGCCAAATAATCGAACCAACTCAGGAAGATGTCAAAGTATTTCTGTTTTATTATCAATTATCTGAAACAGGGAGTTACAACGCACATCAACGGACGTTCGCTCGAGCTCTCAGCGCAAATCGCATAAAAACACTCTTTTATACTAAAAATGAATCATAACTGACATCATACTACATGGCAAATAAGAAAAACCTATGGGGGATTGTGACAGGACTAAGGGGAACATCTAAGTATACTTTCTGTAAGGGGTCGGGTTGTGATTGGGTCTCTACTATCAGGTGGACAACTTCTGCCCTCCTCTAGTGCAAGTCATCCTCAACACTATTAAGAACGCAACTTATCATTGGCTCTCAAACTATAAGGCTCTTTGTTATGTAGCCCTCTACAATTGGTTGGCATGCTTGTTCCATGTCTGGAACATTCGGTTCATTTAGCAGTATGTAAGCTCACACCCAGGTGCTCGTAGGTGGACTTGACTTTATCTCCCCTTCTCATCACCCATGCCTTCTGCAATGACGATTGTCTTTGAACTTGGTCTTGCAATGTATTTTCATCACTGGGAATATAAGGGAGTATGGGTACGCACTTATCCTAGTTCTGGGACTGCATGCTCATCTCTATTTTCATCCTTGGTTCATGTGAGCGGGGACCACGATCTGGTCCATTTTACAGTAATTAAATGTCTTTTAAACGAATAAACTTGGCACACATGGTGTTCTTTTCTTTTCTCTTAACAAGAGAGGATTCAGCTTCTCACGCTCACTGCCTTTGAGAATAGATAACCGGCTTTGGCTTGCTCCAAATTTGACACCAGGCCAGACAGCTTCACCATCCCGGTCCGCAGTCTCGTCCCTTGTGACGTCACTAACTCCTCTTTCGTTCTTTCTCCTATTTCTTCAGGGAGGGAGTTCCTCCCTTAGATTGTAATCTCTACGGGCATACATTTGGTATGGTTTTCTCAGTGGATATCTTTTCTCAAACACTCGTCGTGGTTTGGTCATAACTACTGGTGTCAAGTATGGTGCAGTCTCAGATTCCCAAAATACCGGTAGGAGGGGGGTGGAACTTCCTGCAGAGGCAAAGTCTTTGGCAAAGTCAAGTGAAGGACCAGCTGCAGAGTGGTCAGCGCCACATGGGCGCTCATTCTAAGGACTCTGGCTGGTCTCCCTTTGTTGAAATTACAAGTACCATCCATCCCTAGGAAGAGATGCTGGCGTGAGGAGTCATAGGGGTTGCACAATGGTTAAACCTCTTGTACAATCAAAAGTCTCTGATGCACTTACAAGAAGGAAAGTAAAGGGAAGCCTGGCTGAGGGCTTAAAGGAAAGCCTGACTGGGGGCTAAGACCTGAATTTAGGTAAGAAGGGAACCTAAGTGGTCTGAAGGGACTGTTTTGTGAACTGTGCCAAGTGTGAACCCGACAGAGGGATGCTAAGAGAAAGCTAGGGGAAGGAACCCCATTTTCTGATGAGATTGTGAACATTTTGAAGTAAGTCAAGTGTGAACCCACAGGAGGGATGCTGAAAGAAAGCTAGGGGAAGGGAATCCCTGCTTTCTGATGAGAATTAACAAATCATGAACTGTGGTAGAATGGCTATGTGAATCCGACAGAGGGATACCAAGGGGGAAGCTAAGGAGAGTGAATCCAGCATATTGATGAAGCAATGTGCACTGTGTATTTGGCAAATGGGAACCCGGCTGAGGGATGCCTGTGAATTGGGGTGAACAGTAATAGACCTGTGAACATTGTGTCCACAAGAGTGAACCTGGCTGAGGATTGTCCACAGTGAATGGTTGTTTAAAAAGACATTGAGACTCTTGAATGTTACGTTGTGAATGAAAGAATGTACTGAACCCGACGGAGGGAGGCTGACATTGTACGAGGGATCGGAGCTCGATTGAGGTGGGGTCCTAAAGTGAAGAGTAATCGCCCCATGAAGATTTATTGATGGAACTTTTGTTTTTGTTGATTGTAACACATCGGGTCCTCTGAAGCAAGAAACTTTGCGTGAAAGAGACTTGGCGAGAGAAGGCCCTAGTATTTTGGAAACAAACTATAACCTCGTGCTAGCGAGGCCCAGTAGTGTGCTGTGCTCAGGAGTCCTGTCTTGCCCCGTGCAAAAAACGTGGGGAAGGGGGACCCAGCCATACCATCCTGACTTATCATTTGGTGAACACTTCTTTCTTTTCTTGAGAATATTATCCCATACTATTTTTGCAACTTAGTTGTAAGGATTGGCAATATGTTTTTTTAGTATAGGCCCTTTTTATTTGACAAGACGCAACCAGGACTGCTTTATTATTATTTGATGGTGGTATCTTGCTCACATCTTAGATTTAGGTTTAGATTAGGCATTTTTCCCACCTATTATACAGTTAAATAAACACCCTTGAACTGTGATCATTTATGTCTGTCTTTACTGTTGCCACCATGAGTTCCTTACATGTGTGTGTTTTAAATTATGATCTGAAGATAATAATGTAGATAAACCAGACCAATGAAAATTGAAGAATTGGGGAAAGATGGAATTTCTTTGAAGAAGTTTTGTCCAATCATATTGGGTGGGTGGAGAGTAATACATGGATCTGGGAGTGTTTTCAATTGTTGCAAAAAAGTATAAACTGGCAGCTGATGTTGTATTGTTGAGAATTGGGTTAGTTTGGTCCTGCAACGCCACCTAACCTCTCTCTGGTGCTTTTGTAAAATAGACTTGCATTATGTTCAACCGTGTACTCGCTTTTTTAAGTGGCATGCTTGGCTTGGGTTAAGGTAATTAAAGGGTCAACCCCACATTTGGTGAGCCAGCCAGAAGCCAAGGCACTTCAAGAAAAGTAAAAGGAAAGTAAAGGGAAGCCTGGCTGAGGGCTTAAAGGAAAGCCTGACTGGGGGCTAAGACCTGAACTTAGGTAAGAAGGGAACCTAAGTGGTCTGAAGGGACTGTTTTGTGAACTGTGCCAAGTGTGAACCCGACAGAGGGATGCTAAGAGAAAGCTAGGGGAAGGAACCCCATTTTCTGATGAGATTGTGAACATTTTGAAGTAAGTCAAGTGTGAACCCACAGGAGGGATGCTGAAAGAAAGCTAGGGGAAGGGAATCCCTGCTTTCTGATGAGAATTAACAAATCATGAACTGTGGTAGAATGGCTATGTGAATCCGACAGAGGGATACCAAGGGGGAAGCTAAGGAGAGTGAATCCAGCATATTGATGAAGCAATGTGCACTGTGTATTTGGCAAATGGGAACCCGTCTGAGGGATGCCTGTGATTTGGGGTGAACAGTAATAGACCCGTGAACATTGTGTCCACAAGAGTGAACCTGGCTGAGGATTGTCCACAGTGAATGGTTGTTTAAAAAGACATTGAGACTCTTGAATGTTACGTTGTGAATGAAAGAATGTACTGAACCCGACGGAGGGAGGCTGACATTGTACGAGGGATCGGAGCTCGATTGAGGTGGGGTCCTAAAGTGAAGAGTAATCGCCCCATGAAGATTTATTGATGGAACTTTTGTTTTTGTTGATTGTAACACATCGGGTCCTCTGAAGCAAGAAACTTTGCGTGAAAGAGACTTGGCCAGAGAAGGCCCTAGTATTTTGGAAACAAACTATAACCTCGTGCTAGCGAGGCCCAGTAGTGTACTGTGCTCAGGAGTCCTGTCTTGCCCCGTGCAAAAAACGTGGGGAAGGGGGACCCAGCCATACCATCCTGACTTATCATTTGGTGAACACTTCTTTCTTTTCTTGAGAATATTATCCCATACTATTTTTGCAACTTAGTTGTAAGGATTGGCAATACGTTTTTTTTAGTATAGGCCCTTTTTATTGGACAAGACGCAACTAGGACTGCTTTATTATTATTTGATGGTGGTATCTTGCTCCCATCTTAGATTTAGGTTTAGATTAGGCATTTTTCCCACCTATTATACAGTTAAATAAACACCCTTGAACTGTGATCATGTATGTCTGTCTTTACTGTTGCCACCATGAGTTCCTTACATGTGTGTGTTTTAAAGTATGATCTGAAGATAATAATGTAGATAAACCTGACCAATGAAAATGGAAGAATTGGGGAAAGATGGAATTTCTTTGAAGAAGTTTTGTCCAATCATATTGGGTGGGTGGAGAGTAATACATGGATCTGGGAGTGTTTTCAATTGTTGCAAAAAAGTATAAACTGGCAGCTGATGTTGTATTGTTGAGAATTGGGTTAGTTTGGTCCTGCAACACCACCTAACCTCTCTCTGCTGCTTTTGTACAATAGACTTGCATTATGTTCAACCGTGTACTCACTTTTTAAGTGGCAGGCCTGGCTTGGGTTAAGGTAATTAAAGGGTCAACCCCACATTTGGTGAGCCAGCCAGGAGCCAAGGCACTTCAAGATGTCACTAGTCTTCTATCCACACCTCACATCGGGGACCAGTCTTCCATACACAGTGAAAAAGAGGTCTGTGAACGTCATATTGGTTAAAGGTCTATCTGCTTCCCGGAGAAGTGGTGCCACGGCCTAGCAGTGCGGAATGATTTGGTAAAGTACCACATTGGAGCACCTCAGGTTCACATGAGTACATAGCTGGGGGTGCAAAGCAAGGAGGAAATAGGGGTAAAAAGGGGTTGTTTCTTTGATTGAAAGGGTCTTGATTTTTGTTCCTTTTTTAGGGGGGTAAGTGTAGATTTGGAGTGCGGGTGTGAAATTGTTTGAGGTTACGGTGTTTGGAAAAGTGGATGTTTTTTGATAGAGTGGTTGAACTGTTCTGTGTTGTAAGTCCTTTGTATACATTTCTACCTATTTTGTTATTTTAGGGGTGTGAGGAGGTATCTCACCCCTCATGCCTAGTGTGAAGCTTGTCCTGATACCTTATAGTTTGCTGGTCTGGTTGGCTGGAGCGCTCACCTGAAGGTGGTAGTGGTATTTTAGGGTAAGTCCAACCGTAGATACCTTTCTGAAGAAGGCCTTGACATTCTTTTGTATTTTCCATGCGGGTAGAACCCCTCACATCGACTTTCTTGGTCAGTCAAAGTAGTGAAGGGAAACTTCATGTAGTCAGGAAAAGTACAATCAGAGAAAACCATTACCGATTTGTCTCCAAATCCTAAGGCCTGTAAAAAGGTCCTATTTGAAATGGATTCGGTACATTCAATCAATGCCGTGGGAAGATTAAAACGCAATGGCAATACTTCAATCCTAGATAGAAATCGGGGAATTCTCCCTCGCTATCTTGTGAAACTTCCTGATAAACGCTGTAGAAATGCGATACTAAGACTACGGCTGAATCTGTTGCCCTCTGGCGAGATTTTGGCTAGTAGACAGTAGATTAGACTGATCAGAAGTGCATGTGAGCTGTGCAATCTCTGTGTTAACCAAACTCTTTACCACATCTTGATAGAGTGTGCTGGAACTAGAGCTCGAAGAACCCAAATATTCTCTAGATTTGTGGAGCGATCGTGCTGGCTTGACTGCAGGGACTTTTGGCATCGCCTATCCTTGGGGCATGAAACCTTTCTATCCTTGAAACTTTATAAATTACTTAAAGTCTTGACTCTATAAGAAGACCGGCCCCGAGGATTGGTGAGATGAAAATGGAAATTTTGTATATTTTGTAAAAACTTAGAAACAATTGCATAATTAGTGAAATATTGTTGTAACTTTAAGAGAAAGGTGAAATTATTTTATTCGTTTTAATTCTTTTATATGCTACATTTTTGTTTTGTTAGAAGTCAGATAACTGACTATAGCACAATATTAATAGAGGGCAACAATAGTTGAATCAACCTAAAAGACACTCGAAGGTATACCGGCAGCCCTTCACCTAGGGGTTCACAATTTGTTTCAGTATGAGGGGGGGTGCAGATGGAGATCTGGAGTTTAAATAATTTTTGTATAAGAAAACGAATGTTTAAGATTGTAAATTGTATAACAATGAATATTTTTTTGTGCTTTTGGTCCTTGGTTCATCATGTCTGAAGATGACAAATGGAAACCAATTACAATTGTCTAATCTTATGAAGTATGAGGAGAAAATGCTAAGAAGAAAATGAAATGTTGACAATGATTTTTTCAATAATGATGATGATAAGTTAAATCTCATAATGGATGCACATGGTTTTGCAGTTGACAACATATGGTACAGCCATATGAGAAAGGTGGGTAGATAGAGATCCATAGGATATTGCTACATCTGCTCTCTCATTCCCCATGCTTCTGGCGTTCCTAGGGTGTTTATTCCAAATGAGATGGAGGTAGTGCACTGAGCCCTGTGCAGGGTTTGAGGGCAGTTTAAAGGGCAGTCAATTACAGCATCAATTATACCCAGTGATGAGGACTGTTCAATGGCCGAGCGGGCCAAGCGCACAAATATAAGTGGTGTACTCAAAGAGTTCAATTGATTCTGAGAGGAGCTATTTTTTAAGAAAAATCGATGGGAGCAAGGGGTGAAGAGTTGCAGAGCTGGAGGAATTAGGGGATTCTCGGAAGAAAGGGTGATACAAAGAGTATGGGACAGTGATCATTTGCAGTATTTGACGTGGCTCAAAGAACCAGAAAACCCTGTCAACATACAGACACTTATCCATTTTTCTCTATGTTTTAAGGGCGATGGTACAGTGCCCACTGGCACAAATTGGAACTGCAGTAACACTCTGCGCATTGTGGATTTGGCTGGAGGTACGGCTGCCCTTCTGGATCTGTGAACAGTGCGTAGGCACGCAGTTGCCTCCAGCCTGGTAAGGTCTATGCAGTCTCTCTACCCATCATGTGCCCATCCTTGTAATCCTGGAAGAGCATTTGATTCTGGCCCATCCAACGCCTGAAATTAAATATCTGTCCCAGTGCCCCTTGGGTTCCCGTTCATCATCACATAAGCAGAAATGGGAGACTATTCTTGATGGAGGAAATCCCAGACAATCATTACCAAGGACAAGGTCTAACTACCGCTACATTCCTGATCAATATTGCCCGTTTAGCCACACTGAAATCTTTCTTTCCTCCCTCCTGGCACCTTGCATTCAAGCTGCAGCAAATGCAAAATGACTACAGGTGACCAGGTATGAACTGTTGCTCTTTGTGAACACGTTTGAGTCAGCGTTTGGTGCCATTAAGGAAGAATTGCAGGCACTGAGGCTCATAACTTTGTAAAACTGGTACATACTCGACCTCTTGACAGCAATGTAGGGCAGTGTATGCCGGAAAATTGGGAGTACCTGCTGTACATTTGTGCCTCCAAATGACACAGAAAGTGGCACGCTCACTAGTACTATCGCTGCCCTGCATCAACTGAAAGAGATCATAGAAACTGAGGCTCAGATCACCGACTACTCATAGATAAGCTCTTTGTTTGATTGGGTCCCTCCATGGTTGAGCCTTGGTGTGAAGATTTTTATACCTATTTTTGTCTTTTTACTTATTCTTTTTTGTTCCTTCCAGTTCGTTTACGTTGTTGCTCTGCCCGGGTACCAACAGGTTCAGCCATGATGACAGTAACCCTGTCCAATACGAGGGCCACCAGTACTTCATCCCATATAAGTAATCAAACTGAAGCTGTTTTGTTTCCTCAACCAAATTGGCATGCTTGTGTGAAGGGGGTAGATTGTGGAAATGGTGGGGGAACGAGTCAGGGGTATGCCCATAGTGAGACCAGGGTGAAAGATGGTTTTAGAGATGTTCCTCAAGAGGATGATTATGATTTGTTAGTTAAGGTATTGACTAAAGGGGAGAATGTCAAGGCGGACAAGGAGGGTCTCTTCTATTATGAGCAATTCATCTTGCAAGCACCATATTGATGACTGGGGGAACGGCAAACTGAGCGTGGTTTACTTTTTGTTTAAAACTGATACAATATTAGCTTGCATGCACGCAGAAAGATAGCGTATCAAATCTACCAAATGCAAAAACATACATGTACCTTAATATAAATACATTACAAATTAGTGAATCTCAATAAAAAGGCCTTTTATACAATGAATAAGAACATAGTGGTTATGGGTTCTCTTCCAAATTGCACTTTGAATTCTAAACAGGTGTTCAGATGACAAAAGGCTTGTAAATGAGTAATCTCAACCTTTTGCGGTCAGAATCTGCAGAAATATCCTTGAGTTTATGGTCTCATAAGTCTCATAGATAGTAGATATAATCTCTTGATATTTGAGAGTGTGGCCAAAGTAGTTTAGTTGTTTATTCTAGTCAGTAGTAAAACACGGGATAAGCAAAATGCCTAAAGCTATTTAGGAGTTTCAACTGTGTAGATTGGAAAAGTTGCAAGGGAACAGATGTTATCTTGCCCTTTGTATTAAAATCTTTAGAGGGGATTAGTCATGTGTTCAGTTAAGTATTTGTCCAGGTCATCAGAGTTTGTATGTAGCCGCATTACTTAGAAGGTCCTTTAAAGGCGCCAGAAGTCTGTGGAATGGAGATGGCTATCAATAGTTCAAGGGAAATAATGGTTAAGCAGACCTTCCTCTATTTGCTAAAATGAGTCAGTAAGACCATTTGCAATCATATTTAAAGTTCAAGGTTTTAGGCCTATTACTGCTAGCAATGAATTATGTTTTCAATGCTAATGTTTAAACCATGCACCAACGTCAGGACCTATTGCAACCAATCCCAAGAAGAGGTGTGTTTTAAAATATGATCTGAAGAGAGGAGAATTGCCTAGCATTTCGGCGCTGGACTGCCCCTGGGCAGGACAAAGGCTGATATGCAGGGACATTTCTTCTCTCTGAAAGGGACAGTGAGCTAAAGACTTGGTAGAGTCTCTCCCAGGGGTTATTCACCCAAGAACAGGTCATTGGGCTGTGTTCGTGCTGGTAGAGAGATTCCCAGACCCCCCTTTGTTTTGCTTAAATTAACTTTGGGTTTCACCCTAAGTTAACAGGGCAATCCAGACGTGGACCCCTTGCTCACTGTTCTTAGAGAGGCAACAGTTTCACCTCACTGATGATGCCCAACAAGGCTGAAACACGTGTATGGGGTTACTGATGGTACTCTTGTTGAGAGGAGAATTGCCTAGCATTTCGGCGCTGGACTGTCCCTGGGCAGGACAAAGGCTGATATGCAGGGACATTTCTTCTCTCTGAAAGGGACAGTGAGCTAAAGACTTGGTAGAGTCTCTCCCAGGGGTTATTCACCCAAGAACAGGTCATTGGGCTGTGTTCATGCTGGTAGAGAGATTCCCAGACCCCCCTTTGTTTTGCTTAAATTAACTTTGGGTTTCACCCTAAGTTAACAGGGCAATCCAGACGTGGACCCCTTGCTCACTGTTCTTAGAGAGGCAACAGTTTCACCTCACTGATGATGCCCAACAAGGCTGAAACACGTGTATGGGGTTACTGATGGTACTCTTGTTGAGAGGAGAATTGCCTAGCATTTCGGCGCTGGACTGCCCCTGGGCAGGACAAAGGCTGATATGCAGGGACATTTCTTCTCTCTGAAAGGGACAGTGAGCTAAAGACTTGGTAGAGTCTCTCCCAGGGGTTATTCACCCAAGAACAGGTCATTGGGCTGTGTTCGTGCTGGTAGAGAGATCCCAGACCCCCCTTTGTTTTAATAATAAAGATAAGCGTGGCCAATGAAAATGGAAGAATTGGTGAAAGATGGGATTCCTTTGAAAAAGTTTTGTCCAATCATATTTGGTGGGTGGAGAGTAATAAATGTATCTGGGAGTGTTTTAAATTGTTGCAAACAGATATATAAACTGCCAACTGGTGTTGTATTTTTGAGACTTGGGTTAGTTTCGTCCTGCAACACCATATAACCACTCCTCAGAGCTTTTGTACAATAAACTTGCTTTACATACATCTGTGTACTCGCTTCGTAAGTGGTGGGCCTGGTTTGGGTTAAGGTGATTAAAGGTCCACCCCCACACCACCGCTCCCTCTCTGCCCCCGCTGCTCTTTCTCTATGGCCCCACAGCTCCCTCTCTGCTTTTTAGCTCACTATCCTGCTCTCCCTTCTGGCCCAGCACTCCCCCTGTGGCCACCACTACCACTTTCTGCTCTACTGTTCCCTCTCTGGCCCACCACTCACTCTCTGCTTTTCTGGTCTGCTGTTCATCCTGTCCATCTCTGCTTTCCTTGCCACAGTTCCCCCTCTGTCCCAGTGCTACCACTCTGCTCTCTTACCCACTGCTCCCCCTCTAGTCCATTACTCACTTTCTGCTTTCTAGCCCACCGCTCCCCCCTCTGGTTCACCGCTGAGCCCTCTAGCCCCCACGCTCCCTCCCTGTTTTCTTGCCTACCACCACCCCTTTGGTCCACCACTATGCCTCTGCTTTCTTGCCCATCACTCCCCATCCAGCCCACTGATCCCCCTTTCTTTCCTTTTCCCCCTCATATGGTGACTACTTTATTTTTTAAATGTAAATGTGTTTTTGATTCACTATTAACTATTGTGTAAGGGAGAAAGTTATCTATAATATTGCTGCATGATATGCTTAACCAGACCCTCCAGTTTATTGTGGCATGAAATGGCAAATTTTGCGCAACAAAAAAGCAAATTTTGCAGCACTAAATTTTACTAATTGCAGCATTTTTGCGGCACATTTTTTATTGACTTGAGGGTGTAAGATTGGCACATTGCAGTAAAGAGGCAGTGTGTGGGGCTACAAGAGATCCAGGTTGTCATTATTTGTACCTTTTGGATGAATTTAATAAATCTAATAGGAACAGTCCTAGATGACCCTGGCTTGACAGAACAGTATCTGTTTTGATCTACATTTTTGGTTTAAGGCGCATGCATATTTAATATTATTAACTTTATTGATCATTATCAGTAGTAATGGTGAAAATATTCCCCTTCTATGTTCTCTAATCCCCTAAACACCCACACAGGTCTCCCACCAACACCCCTCATACTCACCAACTCCCCATCGAAACATACACTCCCAAATCTCTCACTTATGTGCATACTCACATGCTCCATCACATTGCCAAGTCACAACTCACACTCCTCGGTCTCTGCCAGCCTCCCCAATTCCTCCTACAGTCCACAGTCCTTCATTCTTTCTTGATACTGCTGCATCTTGCATTCTTTCTCCCATTCTAAGGCACACCCCCCATTCTTCCAATCTGCACCTAGCTGCGTCTTTCCGGCAAACCGCTCTCTCTGCTTTCAGGCCCACCACTCCACCTCTGGCCCACCACTTCACACTCTGGCCCACTACCCTCCCTCTGCTTTCTTGCCTATAACTCCTCATCTGGCTCATCACTCCATATGCCGCTCCGTACCTCACATATTGTGACTATTTTTACATTTTTCTTAAATGTTGATTTTGGCACACAGCCTCAAAAAATGGGGCATCTAAAAATAGAGCGAGGGATCTGCTGCTTTTAAAATAGGGAGATTTAATTACAGCCACTTTCTGTGAAAGACTTGGAGAAACTGGGAAAAATCAGTTGCAAGCCAGTGTACTCATCTGACAAAATAAATACGATTCTAGTGGAAAATATCTGGATGGATTTTTATGACTTACCTTTACCTCTAAAAAGTTGGAGTGGGAAGAGCCAGCTTAAGGTTAAATGTGCCTAAACCAGCTTTTAAACTTTCAACTATAAAACTAATTTGGATGGGCAATAATAGGAATGTTTCTTAAAAAATTGCAACAAACTATTCTGCTTTTGGTGTGAGCTTTATAAAATGATTAAGTAATCACTCTCACCTTTCATTTAAAATATTTGCTTGGCGAGTTAATGTGCCTGCTGCAGTAATTTATGTAAAACCTGTGAGCCCTGCTGCAGGTTCTTCACCTACTGAGCTACTGAGCTATTGCAAGGATTCACTCATTTTCAAAACTTCAAATAAACCTTATACGAATGTTTTTACAGACCCTTTAAAACTAATAACATTTTCTGAAATTAAATGATCAGTATCATCTATTTATCTGGCAGGATGGGCAAGTGGGTTAATGCACATCTTGTTCAAATCTGAACAGCTTGAAAGTCACTGGATCTAATTTTGTGAAAACCGGATCAGCTTTTCATCTTTACTAAGTGAAACATGTTATGGTAAATCATTTAGTGAAATGTAATTTTCTGCATTTCGTAATTATTTTATTTTAACAAGGCAGATTGCTTAAAAAGAATACATTTAGGTAAATTAAAAAATAACAGCAAGCATGTTTTTTCTCTCCCCTTGCTATTGCGGAGGTGGGGCTTCTAAAAATGTAGGCGGAGCCTCAAGTCCAGTTTTGTGCATCAAACAAAGGTGGCAACTCTAACAGTAGCTTAAACCAGTAGCAGAGGCAGCTTTTGGTGACGGGGAGGCACGGCTAATAGGGAGGCAGTGAGACGCTAGGGGGTGCACTGTGCACCAGGGGTGAATCGGGGGGGGGGGGGGCACCACTGCCTTAAACCAGAGATGGAAGTGTAATATAAACCATTGGTACACCATACCACTAGTTTGTTTGCTTTTTACAAGCATCCCTTTAGTTCAAAGGCTCAAGAAACACGTCCTTGACACTTTTTCTTTCTCCTGAGCCAAATATAGAATCTTCTCAGGACGGTCATTCAAGCACTGCCAGTTTCCAAAGTCACAGTGAGGCAGACACACACAGAGCATCCGTGGCTCTGGAGGTTGTTAAGGGGCTCAGGTTGCAAACACATTTCTTGTATCAGTGACAGAGCCTTTCATATGCATGATGGAACATTTCCAACTCCTTGAGCTCACAAAACACCAGTTACCTTCCAAATCCATGATAGTTAAAGTGAACCACCAGTGCTTTAAGTGGTCTGGGGTTAGCCGGGGCTGAGACCCGGCAGTCTCCTGAAAAGGCTCCCGAGCCGGGGCCCTGCCGGGGTACACGCCCGACTAACCCCAGCCATGTTGAAACCTGAGACAGCCCGTGTAGCGGCTGCATGGTTACATGAGCTGCCTGCAGGTGCAAGGCCTTTTCTTTTTTTCTAAACCGAAGTGCGGACACCTGCAAGCAGCAGGTGCAACCGTGCAGTGTGGGTTGCCTGATGACTCTGTACTGCCTAATCCTCCTTTTGTTTCTGAGTAAATAGCCATCACCCAGCATGAAGCACATTCAAGGAGGCTGTGGTAAAGCATTGCACCACGTGGCTTCTTGAATGAAAAGGCTGCCTGCTGGGTGTGAACTGGGCACACTGGTGCCACACCTTTGGTGCGCCCAGCCCCTTCTTTTGTTTAAAAGGAGGGGCTGGGCACATCAAAGGTAATAATGCCAGTGCGCCCAAGCTCTGCTTCTTTTAGCAGCCCCCACTCCCTAGGCGAGGGTGGGGGCTCTCGATAGGGGGCAGGACCTAAGCATACCCATACTTAGGCCACACCCCCCAACGAGCGCTCCCCTCAATTTCTAATCCCACTTAAAGCACTGTGAACCACACAAAGCGCCCTTTGAAAGTTGTGTTTATATCCATGATGTCTACTATCTTGATATGCAAAACAAAATTGTGTTAAGTGACTTATCAAATGTTTTCAACTTCAGGAATAACATCGTGCTGGAAGTTTCTGACAATTAATCTGCACGTCTATGTCTATGTTTGTTTATTACACAACTTCTTTTATTACATGTCTTAAATCACTGAAAGTACTGTGGGGTTATCTAGATTTTTCAGGTTGCCATTGTCTTGCATTTTGGTTTACCATTCAGGATGTGAAAATTAAAACCACAATGCTACTCTTTTGGCTTAACATGTTGCTATAAGGATGTACATGCTGTCATGTGACATTATTATGCAATTTGTGTTTTTTGTAAGTAAACTATGTAAGACATTATTACTGTAGACCTTGAAATCCAACAATTTGAGCCAAAGCGTGTGATCCTGGCCACCCCCCCTCTACTCGACACCCGTATCCGCCCACCGCCCCCCAGTCCCCTGCACCTGTTCGACCATCCCACGCTCTCCTTTTTGGATACAGTCAGAGTACTACTAGTTCCTTTTTCCCACTCCCACCACCGCCTTAAACGTAAGGTTTTAGGGTTTCTACTTGGCATTCACTGTAGTAGATCCCTTGTTATATGCCTGAAGTGCAGCAGATGACATATTTCTATCATGCAAGGTTTCTGTTACGCTGTGCGTGTTTTCGCGTTTTTCTGGCCAATCACCCACTGAAAGATAATCACTGAAAGAGCAGTCCTTTATATTGCACAAAGAAGTATTATACATATTAATGAACTGAAAAATTAACAATTTGAGTTCATTGGCGTTGACGGCCTTTCCCACAGCTCCGCAAGATGCTCGCTTTTCAGACTAGAGATGTATCCTCTAGTTCTCGCAATCGTGCATCCCTCGGCACACATAAATGACTTTTTAGCCAAGACTTTGAGCAGAGACTGCATGTTAAGGATTCTCTTTGAATGGCAAGGACTAGGCGACGCATTGTGGCGAAGCAGTAGACAGGGCTGTATCAGCGTGGTATCAGAGATTATCAGGAACACGTGTCGATAAAATGAACCTGTCAGTGTTATATATTTATATATTGATGTTTCTATGGTGCATAGTGAGGTAATATGGTTCTAGGGTTCCTGGATTCTAGAACCATATGTAAGCGGAGAGATCGGTTGTGAGAGATGCACCTGGGGACCTTTGATTTGTTACTACGAATAAACAAGTAAATATTACAGATACTTGTGTCTGTGATCAATGTACAACAGTCAGTGATAAAAAATCGACATGTTGAAATGTCACTCTCGGGTGGAATATGAAGGAATGAGACTCTGCCCTAGGAGGGCTGGGCAGCATGACAAAGCCATACAGTAGAGGTGCAGGCTCTAAACCATGCTGTAGAAGTCAGGCTCAAATCAGAGCCACGATTTTGCCAGATAATTGTTGTGGCCTTAAAGGACGACAGGATGCTGCAGTGGGCTTTAACTGTCTTTATTACAAGACAAACAGGTGGGCATAAACTTGGCTGACTGCAACAGGGGAACTACTCACAGTTCAGTTCAGGGCCCTGCCAGTTACATCACTGGGGGCAAGGTGTGCACAAAGATGGCACGCTGCAAGCTTCCAGGGCTCCCATGTGGCCTCCTATGGCTTTGGATTTATGCCCTGGAAGCTGGTGTCATTAGGCTCTTCAGGGCCTCAGTTCCGATGACTCCTCATCAGGAGCAGCGCTCTCTGTAGACCGGGCTGGTCTGGCGCTTCGCCAACACTGGCGGGAACGTTGTCTCGCGGAGCGCGGGCTCACAAGATCTCGTTATGTACAGATCTTGCGAGACCACGCTCCCGCGATCACGTGACGTCCCCACACACCTCCTTTACTGGGAAAAAGGATGGATGGTCATTCCATGACAAAGTCTGCAAACCTGCTGGGTCTCCTTCTCTCTCTCTGTGGTCTACTCCGATCTGGACATGGGGCAAGACTGCGGGAACGCTCTTGAAGGGGTGCAGGTGATTCGGGTTCTCCTTGTCTTGCTCTTCGCTGTGACTCCCTGAGTGGGGTTGAAGAGTTGGGGCTAGAGAACTCATTGCCGTGGTGTGACTCTGAGATATCTCTTTCTGAGAGGTGAGAGTTTTCAGATGTCTCCTGGTGGTCTTGATCTTCTCCGGCTTCCCAGTGTGGCTGTTCAATGGATCCTTTCCTGCGGTACATGGCCACCCTTTCTAGATTCCATTTCCTTCAGTCGCTGGTGCAAATGTGGTTTGACCCTTTCTCCAGGACTTCTATGGGACTGCTATATCTGGAGCCAGTCGAAGTGTCTTTGTGGGGAAGGCGTATCTTTACTAGGTCGTCTTTGTTAACTACTGTGTGGCGAGCGGCTCGACGCAAGTCCCCTTGAGTCTTCATGGCTTCTTTGTTACGCTGCATGCGGAAAACTACGTCTTCCATGTCCACTTCTTCGTCGGCCCTCACTTGGTGGAGCCACGGTGGTACCAGTGTGGATGCTGCCCTTCTCCCCCTTAGCAGATGGAATGGCGAAACACCTGTGACGGCGTTGGGGGTGATGCGGTGGGCTGCTACAGCTTCCTTGACTGTCTTGTACGGGTCTAGGCCCGAGGCATGCGCCAGTTGCAGCGCCCCTTTGATGAAGCGGTTTGCCCGCTTAACCAGGCCATTGGCCTGTGGGTCGTAAAGACTTGCTCTCCGCTGCCGAATGTTGTTGAGTTTGAGGAATTTCTCCATTTCTCGAGAGACCAGCTGGACTCCGTTGTCCGTGACAAGCTCTTCTGGTAGGCCTTCCCGCTGGAATACGGCGGTGAGTGCTACGATGACTGTGCTTGTGGGGATGTCTGCGGTGAAGTCAACTTTGACCCATTTGGAGAAATAGTTGACCATGACTATCCCGTATTTGTGTTCTGTGGGCATGTTGTCCATAGGCCCAATGAAATCCAAACCTAGTTTGCACCACACCCCCTTGGGGACTTCGGTGGGCAGCATGGGAGCTTGCCTCACGGCTAGGCGCTTGTCACTGTTGGTGCACTCATGGCACCTTTCGACCATTTGTCGTATGTCCTGGTCCATGCCCGGCCACCAGTAGGCGTCGCGTATCCTGCGTCTGGTCATGTTGCACCCCAGATGGCCTGAGTGTGCTCTGCACAGTATCACTTTGCGGATTCTGCTGGGCGGGATGACTTGATCGCCTCTGAGAATGAGACCGTTCATGGAGGTGATTTCCACGTTCACCTACCAGTAATGACGAAGACCTTCGGGGATCGCTCTCTCGTCGGGCCACCCTTCGCGAACCCAGACACCTACGCGCCGTAGGCTGTCGTCCTGCTCGAATTCCTCCTGCCAGTGGCGCTCACTCAGGTCCATGTACTCGCTGTTCCCCAAGTCACTGATGGAGGCTACGACACACTCATCTTCCAAGAATGTGGTACCAGGGGCATTTTGATTCAGGTGCCTGGACATGCAGTCCGCCTGTGCATTTTTCCAACCCGCAATGTGCACTATCTCGTATGTATATTCTTGAAGCTTTGCGGCTATCCTGGCCAGCCTCGGGGTGGCGGTCTTGGTGCTGCCCGGGCTCAGCATGTGAATGAGGGGTTTGTGGTCAGTCACCAACCTGAATCTCGTGCCCCAAACATAAGATCTGAAACAGTCGACGGCCCAGGCACATGCCAACATTTCTTTCTCAATGGTGGAGTAATTCTTCTCCGATGATGATAGCGCTTTTGATGCAAACGCCACAATGTTTTCAGTGTCTCCCTTTTTCTGGGTCAAGGTGGCCCCCAGGCCGTATGCGCTGGCGTCTGTAGTGATGCAGGTGTCCCATTCAGGGTTGAACGGTTTCAGGCATGGCGCGTGTAGAATTCTCCTTTTGATTTCACTGAATGCTTCGTTTTGCTCTGGGCCCCAGGAGTAGGCTGTCCCCTTCTCCAGAAGCTCCCTCATGGGGGACGTGGTCTCGGAGAACCTTGGGACGAATTTAGCATAGTACTCGGCTAGGCCCAGGAATGAGCATAGTTCCTCTCTGGACATCGGAGCCGGGGCTTCTGTTATGGCTTCCATGAGGTTCTTCTTGGGGCTGACGCCTTCACTTGAGATGCAGTACCCAAGGTAGTCTACCTTGCTCACTCCAAAGACGCATTTTACGTGGTGTAGATGAACGCCCGCCTCTTGAAGTTTGCTCAGGACTGCCCTGAGAGCTTTGTCATGGGTCTCGTTGTCTTTTGCATACACGAGAATATCGTCTTGAAAGAAAGAAATATTTGTGAGTCCTTTAAGTAGAGAGTTCATCATCCTCTGGAATGCGGACACTGCCGACGACAACCCAAATGGCATGCGGGTATATTGAAAGGTGCCGAATGGAGTGATGAATGCTGTCAGAGGGCGGGAGGATTTGTGTAGGGGAATCTGGTGATAGCCGTCACGCATGTCCAGCTTCGAGAAGATTGCCGCCTCTTTCATCATGAGGACAATCTCGTTGATGCTGGGGAGAGGAAAGCTATCAGTGACTACCTCTAGATTTAGGCTTCTCAGGTCGATGCATATTCTGAGGTCGTTGCTGGATTTCTTTTGACCAACACCACTGGACTCAGCCACTCTGACGACTCCACGGTCTCGATGGTGCCTTCTTCGACCATCTTCCGGAGGTGGGCATCCAATGCGGGTCTCGCCGTGGCAGGTACTGCCCTGACTTTGTGTTTCACCCGGACCGCGTTGGGTTTCAGGCAAATCTTGTGGACAAAGTTTCTCACTTTCCCTGGGTTCTCGGAAAACAGGCTCGGGAACATCTCCTTATAATTTTGAGCTGCTCCTGAGGAGACCATGAGTACCTGTTCCGGAGTGCTGGGATTTAGTTTTATGCTGAGTTTGTGTTGATCGTCCCATCCCAGCACGGCTGGGCCTGTGGGTGAGAAGTACACTTTGGTAGTGGTAGACCTCCCTTTGAAGTCGATCCGGGCTCTGATGTAGCCTAGTAGGTCGACAGTTGCACCTCCGAACACCGTCGGTTTTTGCCTGGTCGTCCTGATCTCTACTTGTGCTTGTCCCATCATCTCCTTATAAGTGTTGATGGGAAGGATAGTGAGGTCAGATCCCGAATCTGCCATGACACGTGTTTCCATTCCGTCCACTTTAATGGTGCAGTGGGGCTTTTCCCTCCTGGCATGGGGGGCATTGACCATGACGACCATGGGTCTGTCCTGTAGTTCGTCATCATTGCTTGAAGCGCGGTCGCCATCGACGCGGGAAACGGTTTTCTCCCGCCATGTACATGCCGGGGCCACGTGACCAATGCGTCCGCACTTGGAGCACTCCTTATTCCTGGCGGGGCAGTCGCGATCATTCGCCATGTGCTTGGTGCTGGCGCATCTATAACATTTCGGCACCTCCTTTTGCCTAGGGCCTTTGTCCCTGGGGCCGTCGCGGGACTTCTTGTCTCTGCGCCCTATCCATTGTAGCGCCGCAAGTTCGGGCACAGGCAGGTGACTTACCGCCTCTTTGCGTCTGCTGGACGTTTCTTCCTCCGCCCTGGCAATTTGGATGGCCTTGTCAAGGGTAACCTCCTTTTCTTGGATGAACTTGTCCTGGACTTTCCTAGAGTTAGTGTGAACGACGAGCATGTCGCAGATAACTTGTTCTGCATTTTCGGCAAAGGCGCAAAGAGAAGCCAGCTCCCTCATCCTGGTGACGTAGTCGTCCACGGGTTCGCTCCCTTCCTGTTTGCGGATGTAGAACCTCAGCCTGTGCAGTACCACGTTCTCCTTATTCGTGAACCTCTTCACAATGCGACGAGTGGCTTCCTTGTCGACATCGTCGTCGGCCGCAGGTATTGCTTTCAAGCTGGCAAAAATGCGCTGACCTTCAACCCCAATGCATTACGTAGCATCGCCCTCTTCCTGACGGGGGCATATCGCGTGCCGCCCACCGCCTCCAGATAGGTGGAGAAAAGGGGCTAACACTGCATCCATGGAATTGCTGGGGTCCCTGGCGAAGGAAGAAACGCAGGGGGCGGTGTGGCGCCTTGCATGGTGGGCCCCTGGGTCTTTTGATATCCTCGTCGCCAATTATGTTGTGGCCTTAAAGGACGACAGGATGCTGCAGTGGGCTTTAACTGTCTTTATTACAAGACAAACAGGTAGGCATAAACTTGGCTGAGTGCAACAGGGGAACTACTCACAGTTCAGTTCAGGGCCCTGCCAGTTACATCACTGGGGGCAAGGCGTGCACAAAGATGGCATGCTGCACGCTTCCAGGGCTCCCATGTGGCCTCCTATGGCTTTGGACTTATGCCCTGGAATCTGGTGTCATTAGGCTCTTCAGGGCCTCAGTTCCGATGACTCCTCATCAAGAGCAGCGCTCTCTGTAGACCGGGCTGGTCTGGCGCTTCGCCAACACTGGCGGGAACGTTGTCTAGCGGAGCGCGGGCTCACGCGATCTCGTTATGTCCAGATCTCGCGAGACCACGCTCCCGCGATCACATGACGTCCCTACAAAAATGTTCTCTAAGACGCATATACGTTGGACGGCGACGTGGGAGTCTCTCGTCGCCAGTTGTTATGATCTGGCGGGGGCCCCGGCACACAAACAAGGAGACAACACAGAGTATGTCTTTACTCCTTTATTCTCCATTCTTAACTGCTTTCTCGAACTTTCCCCCCTCCCTTCCTCCCGCACATCCCCTTCAAGTCTCTGGTTTCGTTTTCCCTTGAAAGGCCACGTTCCTTCACCTGTAACATTCACCTTCTAAAAATGTTTAGTCAGCTATCTTTTGCTGAAGGGAAACACTTAAAACTCCTTCTCCTCCAACAGCTACTGAAGTGTAGTGCCTTGACGGCCACTTTCAAGAGTTAGTCCTACGTTTATGTTAGTTTCCCTGTCCCGGTTTTTTACTTTTTACATCTGGTCAGCCTATTCTCCAGACGTGGACATCATGCCAGTAAACTATGCCCTCCCCCGCATTTCCTCGCCCCCCGCACCTCCCCCACACTCCCCTCCCATCGTTTTTAAAGGGGTTCTTTTCATCTACTGTTTATGCCTTTCTGTGGGAGGTAGTTACCTTGCAGTTCACATGTCTTGTGATGCTGCTAGATTGCACCAGTGCCATCCCTGCTCTCGGGGGACTGGGGAAATTTAGAAAGTGAGGAATTCATGATTTGTGGGAAGGAATACAAAGCATTAGGCAGTTCCGGGAAGCGTGCCCAGTGTTTTGGGGGGCTCGCTATGGACCTCGAGCGGGCCCCCTTGAATGCTACAATCACGGGCACTCTACAGGTCCAGTGTCTGTGGGGGTTGGGGCCGGCCCTGGACATCTGGTGGGCCCCCTTTTGTACTATGGACATCAGCACCAATGGAAGGGTGTGGGGGCACAGTCAGCCTTGCCCCTGACCGTGTGGGCCTCTGCCACCGGACTGGCACGAGGGTCCCACGGCATTGGGCATGCAGACCTCTGCCTGCCCCAAGAAATGAGACACGGACTCAAGTCGCTCCTCTTCTGGAGTCTGCAGCCGTTCTGTTTGGCGTATCTGCAGAAGCTCCTTTTATAAGCTTGGGCCATGTTAAAAGGGAAACACACAGCCATGGGTGACAGTAGCGGTTATCGAACCACCGGTAGAATGTTGGCAGTTCAATCATGTTTTACAGCACCCTTTATTAACCTGGGGCCAGTGGAACTTTCACCAACGAATGACGCCATTGCCAACCGCTGGCGCCATTGAGAGCATACCTCGGAACTTCCGGGAATACAGCCCCACATCCATTTAACTGGGACCACTTTAAGCACACAATTTGAATGCCGGCTCCCAGTATCTAAACACATTGCCACTGAGTCTCCTCCGCGCAATTGCCGGATCGCAAGAGCCCAGTTCACTTGGCTCCAGTGTCCGTTCAGGATGATCATTTCACTGGGTCCCGTTCTATGGATGTTCCAGTTCAGAGGCCGGTAAAGCCACGCCTGGAGGCACCAGGGGCCACATCTGCACAGTTCTTTGATGTCGGAGAAGGCAGCGAGATGCAGATGGCAGGGCATCCACGCTGCACCACCTATTAACAGAGTCCTCTTTTATCAACTGCAGGGCTGTGGGAAACCAGTTAGTGTTGATTCAGGATAGCCATTTGCACGGGTTCAAATCCGCTGACGTCACCTTTCGACAACTGGTAAAACCGCACCTGCTGTCACCAGGGGCCACATCGGCTTAGCCCCTTGACGCTGGGCAGACAGACGCAGGTGGCATGATTTTCGACACGGTCCATGGTGACAGGACATCACTCACCCCTCCTTTCTTTCAACCAGTAGTGACACCAGGTGACTGGAGGCACAGGGGGGCGCACAAGCACTGTGAAGAGTTGCAACCCTCACCTGCACCTAGCTCATCTTCTAGGGGACTGACCTGCCCGACACAGATGCTCGGGTGTCTGGGCCACTCCATCTCCTCCCAGGTAGGGGTCATCTCCGTTGACACTGCACATGTTATCCCCAGTCCGGGGCTAGTGAAGATCACACTAAGGGCCACCTCGGCCTGGTCCATAGATGGTAGGGCTGGCAGGGCGCACACCAGTGGCAGAGTGATGAGGCCCCTCGCTAGGCAGGTTGTGCGACACCAGTGACAGGGGTTTGGGGCTGCCTGCTTTCCAATTCACCCCCCCCCCGCCTTGGCAGGACACAGCCCACAGCAGAGGGCGCACAAGTGCTCACACTGAGCTGCAACCCTCCCGTGTCTGTACCTTGCACATGCCAGTTTAGTCCTCCTACTCGCTTCCCAGCAGTCCATTGCACCATCATGGCTGGCTGAAGACTGAGCACGTCACATGCTCTAGACAGGCACTGCTACAGTCAGAAGTCGTTTGTTTCTTTCCTCCTCTTCACTGCCACAGATCTATGGAATGGCCCTACTCATTGTTGAAGGCACAAAACCCGGGTAAAGGGCTGACCAGGAGTATCAGTCTGCTGGGCCACCTTTCCCTCGTTGTACACTCCATAGACCCTGCGCTTCAGTTGCTTCATAGCCGGGTCCGGGGTCTGCAGGGGACTTCTCCTTGTTCTTTTCCATGATGTGACAATCCTCTCACCCGCTGCCAGCAGTATCAACACACGCGGGCAGCCAAACCGAGCCAAACCCTCATTCGCTGGCAGAGCCCAGGAGCCGTCAGTGGATCATTCGCCAGTGTCTGCACAGGGCTAGCAGCCCTCTTCTCTAAGCAGCCTTGACATGCTACTCCTGTAGGTTCTGCTTTCCTGTCCTTGTTACACCATCTTCTGTGTGAACTTGCAGCACTCTATGATGTTGGCCGGGACCACAAAAGGTGGTGTACCTCTTTCCGCCACGTGACTCTGCTCATGTTCAAAAACCTGAGGACCGGAGCACTTGTCATTCCATCTCCTGGGTGGGAGATCCTTGTCCGTACTGGTTTCTTCCCTCCAGTGGCGGCTACCGGCCCGCCAAGGCTCACCATGTCCGGATCGTCACCTTCCGGCTGCTGCACAGGCAGACACCATTCCTTCGGGCCGGAGATTATCCACCTTCCTGTAGTGGCGGGCACTGCACAGCATTTTTCTCTCTTCACCCTGTTGTCATCACCGCCTGTGTCGACCCGGTGCGCACTGTGGGCTTGGCAAGTCGCCCAGGTGCACACTGTGGGCTTGGGCAGCCAGTGCGACTACAATGCCGCCTCTTGCCGGTTGGAGTGGACCAGCTACTCCCCGTCCCTGTTGGCCCGGGGTTTGTTCGGCTTCTGACTTCGCTGCTCCGACATGGGGCTGTACATCTTGCCGACGGTCCGCCTCGCCTTCCAAATGGGGAATTGGCATTCAACTCAGGATGTTGGTGGTCAGCCCGCATGCCCAGTCACAATGTTCACTTTCCTTGCTCCAGGGCGGGCCCCCCTGCCCCCTCGAGCTCTGACATGGAGCACCACTGACCGTTGGGCTTGCAGTAGGGCCCGGGATCTGACAACCTTACTCAAAGCGACAAGAGCAACTCTCCTTTTTCTTTGGGCAGGTGTGGCGTTTCCCACTGTATTTCTCATATGTCCTGACTTGGGGCACTCTGATCCACTGCCAGCGGTCAGGAATGAATACAGCCAGGCCGCAGATGCAGTAAGGTGCTTCCCACTTCACCTGTTCAGGCAAACACCCACTGTTAACTACAATCACTCCCCGGCCCAGGACCTCCTGTTTCCTTGCTCCGCCCCCGCAGCATCTTTGACTTGTGCTCTGACTTGGAGCTGCTGTTAAGTATCACTGCCGGTGGCCCGGTCTTAGCCAAGCTGCTGGTGCCTCTGAACGCAGCCCTCGTCATTGCTGGACGCGGGCAGCCTCTCGCCTTCACGTCGGTTGCACCAGTGCCCCCCATAGTACACTGGGCAATGGACCGTTGGATTCACCGTCCTATTTTACGTTTCTGTTTCGCAGCCCTGATGTTGTGCTTCACTTCACGGCTGCAAGGCCCGGGACCCCAGCAGGACGCAGCGGCGGTGCAGCACACTGCAGGATTGTGCTACAGCTTGACATGTGGGCCTGGATTGCAAAGTGAGCATGGCGGGGTGTCGCGAGACTCAAATCTCTGTGTTTTCTTTTCTTTTGAAATATATGTAGATATGGCTGCGGGCAAGGTATGGCGGTGGGCTGACCCTCCTGCGCCCACACGAGCACCCTCTTTACAGAGGGCTGTGGCCAGGGAGGGTCCACTAGCCGAGTCCTGTTCTCTTGTTGCGGCTGTGGGCTCCGCATCTGTTCTTGCAGCCGCTCCCTCCTTGCGGCGAGAGGGGCGTGTACTCCCTCCTCTATATAGGGTGGCGGCATCAAGTTGCAGGCAGCCGCACCAGAACTTGCCTCCTTCAGGGCGGGGACCGCTCCACTTTGTTTCTGTCACAGCAGATTCTGCATCCTTATGCGTGGAGAACTTGCTGACACTTTCACAGGGCTGGCCCTCTCAACGGCCGCACGAGCACCCTCTCCGCAGAGGGCCGCGACCGAGGAGGCGTCCGCTGGGCGGCCCACACTTTATTTCCTCTGGGGTAACACTCCTGCCCCACTTCTTTGTTTCGGCAGATGCCACGCATCCAGGCGCGGACACCCTTGCACCCACTGCAGCTCCTTGAGAGGCGGGCACTTCCTCTGCTCCACCGGAGCACTTCTTGTACGGCGGATGCCGCAGTGGGGGTGAGGGGAAAAGCCTGCAGCAACCTCCCACCCGGCCGCACGAGCACCCTACTCTGAGGGTCATGGCCGGGGAAACTCGCCGGCAGGGCCCCCCTCATTGTCCTTTGTCTCCGCTCCTCCTCCCCCATCGCGGCGTCCATCGCCGCATAAAGCTCACGAAACAAAGGGAGACAACCTCTGAACGGGGAACAACATGACCCCCGCAGGGTCCATCCTCGTCGCCAATGTTGTGGGGGGCCCGCTATGGACCTCGTACGGGCCCCCATGAGTGCTACAATCACAGGCACTCTACAGGCCCAGTGCCTGTGGGGGTTGGGGCCGGCCCTGGACATCCGGCGGGCTCTGTTTTGTACTATGGACATCAGCACCAATGGAGGGGGGTTTGGGCACAGCCAGCCATGCCCCTGACCGTGCGGGCCTCTGCCACCAGCTGGCACAAGGGTCCCACGGCATCGGGAATGCAGGCCTGTGCCTCTCCCAAGAAATGAGACACGGACTCAGTCCCTCCTCTTCTGGAGTCTGCAACCGTTCTGTTGGGCGTGTCTGCAGAAGCTACTTTTATTAGCTTGGGCCATGACACAGTCATGGCCCATGTTAAAAGGGCAACACACAGGGGAGGGACCTATTCCCTTAAAAGGGGCGAACCACTGGGGAGGGTCCCACACCACACCCAGCATGGCCTGACAGGGGCGTGTCAGTGCGCATAACCCGGGCCTCCATGCCAGAGAATGTGCTCAGAGCGGTAGGCAGCAGTACCCAGGGGCGTGGTGATCCAGGAGGCAAAAAAGCTGCTGGGTCTCTGTTTCAAAGACTTTTAATCAAGGACGGCTTCTCTGTTTCTACGTTGACGTTTCCAAGCCCAAAGAGTCAAGGTGCGGCTTAGCAGCCTACACTTAAATACACAGGGTGTAAAGAAAATTAACAAGTTGTGTTCCACTACAAACACTTTTATCAATATTTAACTAGTAAACATGAATAATATCACCGTATAAGTAAATCATTGCAAAAAAATAAAAAAAAGCAATAACAAATGATTGATTTTTACCAGCATTGTAAACGGGCTCATACTGTCCCACTGGGCCCATCTCGCAATGAGCGAGTGTGAAAACCCCACCGGGGATTCCAAACAGGCAAGCCCAACTGCCTGCAGGGATCAGCTGTACTCCTGCGCTGTGGCCCTCATTTACTTAAATAAAGAAGTCCCTGACTTCAATCACTCACTGGACTCTATTCTTAACTGTCACAGGGGCGACGAACAGCACCGAATCCAGAGCCCAGATGGGGCAGCCAACAAGGTGTGGGCCCCTGTATCTTCTAGCAGGGAACAGGTGCGTACCTCCTGATCCTGAAGCCCCAAAAATTGCAGCTCACCCCCCCCCAAAGCAGGGGAGACCACGCACCGCTGCCTGGTGCGCCCCAGAACTCTCCACGCCACTGCAAGGCATAATACTAACCCGCAGCAGGCCATTGTAACTGCCTCTGTGGAATCCCCAGTGGGTTCCACACGTGCTCACACTGAGACAGTCCCCATAGTTTCAGGGGGAGCAAACGTTTCTTCTGTTGAACTAGGCCAGTGCCCATGTTCCTATTCTTTCCCGACTCTGCAGGGCTTCTCGAATCTTTGCCCTTGCTCATTTCCATCACCTTTTCCCAGATATGTTTGCTCACGATCTGCTCTCCTTTCATAAAGAACTATGATTCCATTTTTCCAGTCTTTACTGCCATCAGTGAGTAAATAGTTCCTTCCGGCCCCAAGCACTTCCCTTGCAGTGGCTGGCTGTATTAGGATAAGGTCTACTTCTCCTTATGATTCAATCTCCCTCAGGCCAAATCACCTGGGTGCATGTTGGGATCCTTCACTGATGCCTTTCGTCATAGAAGTGCTTTGATTCAATTTGTTTCCTGTTCATGCACCATTATATGTCCTTCACTGACACATAAGTGTCTTCTCTGATGTCAGGAACACACAAGCTAATAAGATTCAAAGGAGCCCTTCTCCCTTTCATCAACTGACATGGTGACACACTGGTGGCCACGTAGAGTGTAACTCTGGGGGCTGCAACTGTATCTCACACCAGGAGTTTGGGTTTGTTGTCGAATGCTGCCAACTGAAGTCGTCCTTTGATATATCCATTAATTCTGTCCAGCTGCCTGCTAGCCTGGAGGTGACAAAGAACTGCCTTCTTTTTTTTGTATTGTGCTCTCCTAGCAAAGCCACCATCTCATTCGATACCAATTTGTTGGTAATTATCTAGTTGTTAATTAGCATCTCGGTAAACCTTCCCCTTATGATTATGTCTCTTAAAACACCAACCGCTGCTCTGGTGGTCATGTCTTGAATTAAGTATTGTTCCATCCATTTCGACTAGTAATTTACTATTACTTACTGTTGCAGCTGTAGGGTTCATATGTTTCAAAGGGCCTATAAAATCGAATCCCTCTTTAGTCCCTCTCTATTCTAATCGCCTACTGCCCAATCAATTGATATATCCTCTTCCCAAGAACTCACCCTCAGGCTATTCTCACAATAAACTCATCATGCTTGATTCCAAAATTCAAGCAAATATCACGTCTGCTCCCTCCACTATTGTCCCCACCACTCCCTCCTACTCCTTACATCCTCGCTCAACAACTTGTTCATCTCCTTCTCCCCTCTCTCAATACCAGAATTTGAGGCTCTCCTCACCAAGAGCTCGACGTCAGGCTGTCCCACAGACCCCTGGCCCCTGCTGTGTATGCTCAAATCACTTCTCAGTGTTCCTCAACTGGCTGAAGTCACCAGAACTCTCGTAAGCCACTCCTTCATGATGGAGGTAGAGCCCCAGATGTCAAATTAGCCTATTGCAAACCTTTACTGAAAAAGTGCTTAAACAGGACAATCCCAATTACTACTGAGCCATCGCTACATGCTGTTACTTAGCTACACTGGCAGATAAGGCTGCGTCCTGGACCCTATACAAGCTGGTTTCAGACCTGGTCAGAGCACAGAATTAGTTCTTCTTTTCATCTGGGACGAGATGAAAGTTAGCGGGGACCAAAATATGGCCTCTGCCAATGCCTATTTGACTGAAGAATTAGAGCTAGAGCCCTCGAATGGTTAATGTCCGTTCTAACCGACTGATCACAATGCATCTACATGTCCCATTTCCACACAGAGTTTTAAAAAAATCCTTTTGGTGTACCCTAAGACATCTCACTTTCCCTCACTATTCTTCAATCTCTACCTCAGCCGCTTTCCCACTTTCCTAAAATCTCTTAATCTCTCTTGTTACAACTATGCAGAGGATATACAACTCATCCTTAAATACTGCTCCGTTGTTTGACATTTTAGAATGCTTTAAAAAAAACTTGACACCTTGAAGGCACAACACCATCTCTTACTGAACACAGAAAAAAAATTAAATTCTTAAGAGCCAGCAAAACATGCCTAAACTCCCTTCTCCTAAAGAAACAGAACTATCCGTTTCAGCCCTAACTAACTCCCAGACTGCCAAATTTCTATGAGTGACCCTGGATGCCAAGGTCTCCCTTGAACCTTAAATCACTACAGTCGCTCGACAAGCTTTCAGTCATCTGAAAGCCCTCAGAAAGATCCTCCTGTTTCTTGCCTTTCCCCAAAAATGCACAGCTATTAGTCAGTCAATCAAATGTTTATTCGGATCCAATGATCCATCAAACACATGCAAACTACAAAAACACACAAAAGTTCATAAAATCCCTTTCCCTCATAAAATCCTGCATAAAATATCAAACAATCAGAACACATTTCGCAGCAATATACAATTGCATAATACAAACAATCCATAAAACCCATAAAAAATCAATAAAATGAAATACATACTAAACAATACCTACAATACGAACACTCATAAAAAGAGAAGTTCACCAGAAAAACAGGAAGCCTAATCCTTAACCCATTGGAGGCAATACTACATCTAAATGTCTAATGCCATATTATACTTTTAAATACAATTAGGTTAACATTCCCTTCCTAAAATACATAGCTCTTTTTAAGAATATTAATAATGCCCATGATGTTAAAACCGAATCAGCAGACAAGAGGAACAAAACTGCCGGCCTATAAGAGCGAATATTAGCATCCCATGAGACCGGCAGTAATGTTGACCATCTGATGCTGTTATATTCAGGATAAAACAATGACAAATGGACCAGATCCTTCTTGACCGCACCACACACTGAGCAGCCTGCCAAATCAGGGTACCCTCTCCATTTACCAGTAGTCCCCCCCAACTGGAGACAATCAAATCTTGCACGGGTGATTAACCAATGATTTTTCTTTGTGGAGCCCCAAATTAAATAAGGCTGTAACTCACTCACCCGGCTAATCCCTGCATGCTCTTTGTCAGAGTTGGTTGCAAACTCCAAAAAAGCCCTTTTAGTTTTCAAAGCCCCCCCCCATTATTCCCTTCTAGCACCTCATCTGAGATTTAGTCAGTAGGGACTCTGGGGGGGGAAGAACATGTATGTTTCCCTGGAACAAAGCTTTATCAATATAATCAAGCCAAGGGATTTTTCTCCAACTATCCGCCGACATTAGTGATCTAATTATAAAATGGCAAGGAGAAGCCTGTTCATTAGCCCATAATCAAATCCAGAAGATTATTAGAGCCAGAGCCCACTGGTCCTCCCAAAATTCCATTCCCAATTCCCTATTAATAGAGATACAGGGACAGAAACCAGGGAGTACCATTAGCCTTCTGAAAAAAAGATTTTCCTTCACCTGGACATCGTGTGCTGACTGAAACCCCCATAATGGCGCACCATAAAGCGTCACTGCTTTCTTCTGGGCAGAATACATTTTTAGAACAACTTCTAACAGTTGGCCCTGACAGCAAGACCTAAAGTGGGAGATCCCCCCCCCCACTTGTTGGGTCAGCTTTACAGACTATTTTCTAAGATGGGCAATGCCCATAAGGGATTCTGAAAATCTAATCATCTAATCCCCAGGTAATCAAACACCTTGACCCAGAGGATAACCTCCCCTTTACAAAGCATTGGCTGTTCGTTCGCCATTCCCTTTCTGCCCACATAGCCCAATATGGACGATTTCTTTGTATTGATTTTAAGTCCCAGCTTTTCCATGAAGTACACATAGGTGGAGGTCAAGATCTGAAGTGCCTTTGGGGTCCTGGCTTTTAACACAGGGTCATCCGCATATGCCAGTACAGGAAATGGCCTGCCCCCCAAAACCGTAAAGCGCGCCCTTGTATTCACCAGAGCCTTAAGGAGCCCATTAATATACATTGTAAAACAAATCGGTGCCAAAACGCACCCCTGCCGAACACCACACCCGACCTTGAAACAGCCAGTGCAATGTCCCCCCGGGCCACTCTGCACACAGGCCTCATTTTCCTTGTGCAGTTCTTCCAGTACCGCCAACATGTCCCCGGACACCCCATGCAAACTATTATATCAATAGTAATCTCCAGATAAGACTATGCAAATAGCATGTACCTAGTTGCCCAAACATACCTTATTGCTCGAATCCAGAAACGTCCAAAAAGTTGCAGCATGGATCTTACTCCACCTGGGCTACAGAGACCACATCTCAGCGGCACTTCAGCCTTTTCATTGGCCTCCGTTACGTAGGAGAATCACTTGTAAAACCTTGTGCATAACTTTGGAGACTTACCGACAATAAACATGTTTGGTTAGGGGATTGGACCGGTGTGGAAATACTTTTAGAGTTTTCTGCATAGGATCACAAGTCATGTGGCAAGCAGATTGTGGGGGTTTGAGGGCTCTTTTGGCGTTTCTGCAGAATGTTGGCCTCCTAGGACAGGTGTGAGGGTGAACTTTCTAGTCCAACGTCTGGGTTACTCTGGAAATGGAAGAGTCAGTGCAGCTGATGAAATCACAGTTGTTTATCAAACTCGCTGGTTTTGACCAGCCTCATGAAACAAACCGTTGTTTCCTCCTCCCTATAACAAAATAGGAGAAACATGTGCATTGTTCTCAGGGGCAATCAGAGTAGAGGTCCCCGTTGCCTGGTTCCATGACTAGACTGATGACCGGCATGTTGGAAAGCAGCAGGGCTGCCTGGTGCAATACTTATCAGACTACAGGACTGGAAAAGCTGGCGACCAGACCAGGTACGCAGTGTCCAAAATGAACACATAACTGGGGCTTGCTGTAGAGTTTCCTGTTCATTGCATAATCGAAGGGCACCCATTGTGGCCTCAGGAAACCAACTAGGTCCTTATACTGGGCAACTTTGCCAGCTTCTTTTCACATTCAATAAAGTAGACTATCTGTCCCTGGACCTCCAGCATATGCCACCAAGAGAGAGGCAGTGCTCTCAGCAAGGCAGGGTGCCGCTGGAGGTGAACTCAGCACAGATGGACCAGTGTGACTAGGCACTGGACTACTGTGACCCGACTAGCTAGAGTGGTCTCTACAGAAAGGGTTGGCCCTCAGCATGGGTTTGAGACACTTTCTTAGAGTTTGAAATGTTGCACTGGACTTGGGACTGGGCTGCACATCGATTGTTTTAAGATCCTGAACTAGGTTCGGGGTGACTCATTCTGGAGCAGGGGATGGGGTTCAGGTCTGATCAGTGGAGCAACCTAAAAGGTAACCAAGGGCGTCAGTGTTTTTGGGGAGTGAGAAGAAAGCTATCTTCTTAGTCAACATGGGTAGTGGAAAATGATGGCCTTCTGCACTTACAGAGACCCATAAGTAGGCTAAGGCTGAGAAATGGCTGGAGTGTGTGACAGAGAAAGCAAAGATGAACATGCTATGACATTATTGCAATGTATATTGTAGGGAACATGGTGGCAACAGTAAAGACAGACACAAGTGATCACAGTTCAAGGGTGTTTATTGAACTATAAATGCGGGGTGGAAAAGCACCTAACCTAAACCTATATCTAAGATGGGAGCAAGCGTCGACCATCAAATGAAAAATAAGCCAATTCCAAGGTGGGACTTTGGGGCACAGCACACGGTCGAGCCTTCCCAGCACGAGCTGACAGTTCTGTTCCAGCTGGCACAGCATACGCACAAGTTTTCTCAGCACGAGCTGATGATTCCATTCCAGCTATCAGGTTCTTCGATGGTGAAGTCTCTTTTCAATAAACTTCTCTTTTCAATAAATGTCTCTTGCCCTTGAGGGGCTGATGCATTCCACAACAAACACAAAGTTCTGCTTCACATATACTTTGGCTTCATACCTGGGCCCTCTGCCGGGGTTCACTCTTGCTGATGGTGATAGACAATTCATCATGGGACTTTAGACTTTGCCCCTTCTCATTAGCATCCCTCTGCCGGGTTCACCCTTGCTAATTTTTACGAAATACAGTTTATATACCATGCAGGATTCACTTCCCTTAACTTTCTCAATCATCTGCTGATCAAAGACTTTCGACGGTACAAAGGATTTTACAAGACCCCTGTGTGACCACTTTTACCTTTCTTCACCTCTTCCAAAGACGTTCTGGTTACGGCAGTCTTTCTACCATCTTGTAATCATCCAGAGTTTCCTGCCTAAGCACCCACGTGGTGCCGGCCTCCTCTTTTACTGGTTTTCCTCCTCTTTAGCTTCTCAAAGTTCAAATTAGCAGTTGACTACATTTCATTCAACACAGTCAATGGTCGAAGTGGGCGGGAGCGGTGCTCCTCTACTTCTTTTAATTAAGTTTTACCGTTCCTATACTTTTATTTTAAAAAGAAACTGTTCCAGAATGGTTTTGTTTTAAAATAAAAGTGTAGGAAAAGTTGAAACTTGCACCTTCAGCGCACTGCACAGGACGTTCCCTTAAACAGCAGGCACATGTGTTTTGGGGGTATTATTGTGAATGGGAGGAGGCTTGGCGATGGGGTCTGTGGGGAGTGGGGGCAGACCAGTAGGGAACATAGTTCCACTACATATTTTCGTACACTTCGACCACTGAACACAGTTCGGTTTCTTATCGATTCTTCCTTCGACTCACCGGCTGTGATGACCCGCTTGCCTTTCTTTATCCTTGGAGTCAAGGGTGGTACCACCAAGATCGACGTCCTTCCCCGGCTGTGTTATCAGCTGAGGAGGGTCTTGTGTACCATAGACATCTGCTGCAACACACACTGCCCTTTATTCGCGGTCTTATGTTTCCGTTTGCAGAGGTTTCATGGTCCTGGCTCAGAAAGGGCAAGGTCACTTTTCTCCTTGTGACCCCCTCGGTCTGTGCTGTCTTTATCCTCCTCTTGAATTGCTGTGCTGAATTAGCTCTTACGTCATGAGTATTGCCTTGCTCGTCCTGTGCTCTCTTGCTCCACCTTTTATCCCCGTGGGGAAGGGGAAGGGGAAGGACCGTCAGGTGTGTGTGGTTCTGGTAAATTGCCTAACTTTGCCTGACCCTTGTATTGGGACACGTCAGGTAAATGGCTCTGGTGTTAGTTGTCTTTTGTGTTGTGCGAAAGTGTTTGTGTCGGAGAAGAAGGGGGGGCAGTATTTTGGAATATCATACAGTAGAATGGGGAAAAGGTGTTGAAAGAAGTGGGATACAGTGTCTCACCCGTCGGTGTCCCACTCGCCAAGAAGCCCCCATCCAGGTGATGCTTTCTCACTGGTTCACCCCCAGGAACTGTATCCAATAGCGATGGCCGTGTCCTTTATCTCGATTCCTTCTCAAGGCAACCCCTTCCTTGACCCTATATGACCCCCCTGGGATGTATGGCAATGGGTGGGTTTATGATCTCTTCGATCTTCCCATCAATGGGCTGGCTCGAAGTATTTAGCTGCATCCGCGTGGTTTCGCACAGTCTCAATGGCCATAGCTAGGGTAGGTCGATTTAATTGAAGGACAGACTTTTCCAAAAACGTGAGTAATGAATTTGTAAACTGTTCTAAGGTAATCATCTCAATCAATTCTTCTAGAGTTTTATTATTTGTCCATAGGGTTACTGTGTTTTTGATCCATTTCTCCCTGGTTCAATGGCTGGTAATTTCTGCCGATATAAATTGCAGTTTTGCCCTAATCTTTTCAACAAGCCTTCCTTGATGAATAGGAAGGAGGCCCCCGTGTGGAAGATTGAGTAGTTGATAAGAAGTTTGGGGTGCCCCTTTTAGCAAGGGTCCCAAATAGCATTTCTTAAGGTTTTCTCCCCGGGCCAAGTTGTTCGGCCAGGCGTTCGAAGTTTAGGAAAACATTTCCCAAATCTTCACCTTCGAGATAGGTTTGAAGTACGCCTTGTGGTAGTAACGGCCTTGCTTGCAATTCAGTTAGTCTAGTTCGATTTTCCTGGAGTCTGTTTTCGGCTTGTATCTGATGAGCTGCTAACTGGGCAATGATATTGGCTAGATCGGCCATTTCTTCTGGAGGTTTAAGGGTTCCCTCTGTGGTATCTGAATCAGAAAAAACAACAACTCTCTGCCCCTTTGGATAAGGTTTCAAAATCTTCTAAGTCGTCTGATTCTGAGTCTGTCAAAGGAGTGGACTGTGATAGATTAGGTTTTAACCCTAATGGTCCTGCCACCTGTGGAGACTGAATACCATGGAGAAAGAAAAGGCTCGGAGGGAGGAGGATTTAAAGCACTAGGCCTGATGAAAGAAAAGACTGGTCGGATTCTTAGAATTATTCGGTCCCACAGTTGTATGCTATAATGAGAAATGGAAGGGTATCTTCCTAAAAGGGTATCTTTTAAGACTTCAGTCTTAAAGAACAGATCCTGTTGACTTGACTAGATTGACTATATAACTAAGAGGACAGCATCTCTTTTAAGGTGGATACACAATCAGAATCAACTATTTTATTTTTCCCTTCCAGTGGTACCACAATTATTAACATGGGTTTCAATTTTGATCAGTTGAATCAAATCCCACTCTGACACCATATGTATGGAACTCATGGTGGCAACAGTAAAGACAGACACAAGTCATCACAGTTCAAGGGTGTTTATTAAACAGTAAGCAGGTTGGAAAAATGGCTAATCTAAACCTGAATAAGATGGGAGAAAGTGTCGACCATAAAATGAAAATAAGGCAGTCCTAGTGGCGTTGTGTCAAATAAAAAGGGCCTACACTAAGAAACCTATTGCCAAACCTTACAACTATTACAAAAAGGGTGTGGGATGGTTTTCAAGAAAAGAAAGAGAATAATCTTTCAGGATGTGTTAGCCTAGGTCTTCCTTCCCCGCGTTTTGAGCATGGGGTAAGATGGCATCTTGGAGCACAGCACACACTCGAGCTTTCCTAGCATCAGACGACAGTTCTGTTTCAAGCGTCTGAAGAGCCTCGACGCCCAAGTCTCTTTTCAGAAAAAAGTCTCTTGACTTCGAGGGTCAATAAAATAACAAACAAACACAAAGTTCTTTTTCAGGTATTCCTTGGGTGATGGATTTACCCATATGTCCCCCTCTTCCAGGCGCTGACCCTTCACCAATCGTATTCAACAAATCAAATAAACAGTCCCATTTCAGTGGGTTTTGGGTGAAGACTTTCACCCCGGGATCCCCCTCTTCTGGGCAGAAATCCCTAGAACATTCTTTACGGATATCAGGACCTCAAATAGCTATGTTCTCCTGCTTTTGAGGCCTGTCAGGTTCCCAAGTCTCAAACAAAAGTTCAATCAAAAGGTTCTTTTACTTTTTCGGGTGTTAGTTCTTCACCCCTGGGACCCGCTCTTCTGGGCGCAGACCCTTCTCGATTCTCAGCCTTCCTCCACTGGGTTCACTATGGCTTTTTAGGGTGGTCTCTCACCCTCGGGTCCCCCTCTTCCGGGCGCAGACCCTACTCTAGTCACAGCCTCCCTCAACCAGGTTCACTACGGCTCGTTCTTTTAGTCAAAAATCTTAATGTCCTTTTAAACAGTTTCAATGGACATCCCTCTGCCTTTGTCAACACACAGTTTCTTGGGACTTTAGACTTTGCCCCCTTCTCGTCAGCATCCCTCTTCCGGGTTCACTCTTGCCAACTTCACCTTCACATATACTTTCAATGTTTATGGGATTCACTTCCCTTGCTTTCTCGTGTGACGGGATTCACTTCCCTTGCTTTCGTTATAGTTCTTAGGTTAAAGGCTTTCGACTGTATGGGAATTTTGCTTGACCTCCTGTATGACCACTTTAACCTATCTTTGTGGTTCTCCTACGGCCTTCTGGTATCTGTAGTTTTACTCAGGCAGGGATCGACCAGAGTTTCTCAGAGCAGCATCCATGTGGTGCCGGTCCCCTTCTGCAGCTCTTCTCCCCCTTACAATTTTACATTTCTTTGAACGTCTCTCACTTTGCCACTTTGCCACTTTAATTCACCACAGCCCGGTTCTTATTGGCTCTCCATTCGACTCACCAGCTGTGATGAACCGCTTGGCTTTCCTTGTAGCTGGAGTCATGGCTGGTACCACGGTAGCAAGAGACTCCCTCGTTCCGGCTTATCAGCTTTGACACGCTGTGTGTACCCACTTGAGCTATTGACTTCGGTCTTACGATTCCTTCTGCGTAGGTTTCGCAGGGTTTTGTCGAAAAAGTCGTGTCTCTCCTCGTCAGCCTCTCAATGTTTGCTGCCTTTCTCCTCCTTTTGAACTGCTGATCTGGATAGCTATCTCGTCGTGAGGTCTTCTTTGCTCGTACTGTTTATTCTTGCTCCACCTTGTATCCCTGTGGGGAAGGGAAAAGGCCGTCAGGTGTGTGTAATTCTGATAAATTGCTTGACTTTGCCTAACCGTTGTATTGGGACATGTCAGGTAAATGGCTCTGGTCTTAGTCCATTCTCTTGTGTGCCATGCAAAAGTGTTTGTGTCAAAAAAGGGGTGGGGTGGGCCAGTGGTTTTGAATGTCCTACGTGGTAGGATGGGGAAAAGGTATTGAAAGCAGGGGGATACAACGTCTCACCCATCGGTGTCCCACTCCCACGCGCCGAGGACCCCCCATCCAGGTGAGGCTCCCTCACTAGTCCCCCCCCCAGGAACTGGATCCAATAGCGATGGACGTGTCCTGGCCACCTGGATTACATATCCCCCTGGGTTTTGCCAGGGAGACACCTTCAGGTTTCTTACAGTGGAAAAACACCTAACCTAAACCTAAATCTAAATCTAAATCTAGGAGCAAGGGTCGACCATCAAATGAAAGATAAGGCAGTCTTAGTGGCGTTGTGTCGAAATAAAAGGGCCTATAATAAGAAAAACCTATTGCCAATTCCTTACAACTAATTGCAGAACAAGTGTAGGATAGGATATCAAAATAAAGGAAACAGTGTTAAAATAATACATCAGGATGTGATTGCCTTGTGGTCTCCCTTCCCCACGTTTTTAGCACGGGGCAAGGTGGGATTTTGGAGCACAGCACACACTCGAGCTTTCTCAGCATGAGGGGACAGTTCTGCTCCAGCTATCAGGTTCTTCGATGGTAAAGTCTCTTTTCAATAAAAGTCTCTTGCCCTGGAGGGCCTGATGCATTCCACAACAAACAAACACAAAGTTCTGCTTCACGTATACTTTGGGTGACGGCTTCACCCCTGTGTCCCCCTCTTCTGAGCGCAAACGCCTCAGTTAATGTATTCAACAAATTCATAAAACAGTTCCCTTTTCAGTGAACTCTGGGTGACAGCTTTTCTCCCCTGGATCTCCCTCGGCCGTGCTCGGATCCCAAATGACATGGGAGGACACTTTCCTTCCCCTTGTCTTGCAATACGTCTTGCTCTCACAAATCTTAATGTCTTTTTAAACGGGTTTTCGGGCTTTGTCCCTCGTTACTGGTTTCCCTCTGCCAGGTACATTCTCGCCACTTTTAGGCTGTCGGTTTCCCTCTGCCGGGTTCATGCTCACAGACCTATGGTTCACTCTCGCCGATGGTTGTAGACAATTCATCACAGGACTTTATACTTCGTCCCTTCTCATTAGCATCCCTCTGCCGGGGTCACTCTTGCTAATCTTTACGAAATACAGTTCATATATTAATCTTCATCATGCAGGATTGACTTCCCTTAGCTCTCTCAATCATCTGCTGGTCAAAGACTTTCAACGGTACAGAGGATTTTACAAGACCCCTGTATGACCACGTTGACCTTTTTTTGCCTCCTCCCAAGGCCTTCTGGTTACAGTAGTCTTTCTACTATCGGGTAATCGCCCAGAGTTTCCTGCCTAGGCACTCACATGGTGCCAGCCTCCTCTGTTACTGGTTTTCCCCCTCTTTACCTTCTCAAAGTTTAAATTTGCGTGTGGCTACTTTTCATTGAACACAATTCGGTTTCTGTCATGATCTCTGCTTCCAAAAGGTCAGGGTTTTCCCAACTCCCTTGGAAGCAGATCCATAACCCAGGTTCCAAGTGCCAACCAGTCCCAATTGGGACCTTTTGGACCCAGTCCTGGCGCCAGTGGCACCAGGCTCATAAATATGCCCAGTCCCAGCGCTGGAAGCGCCGGGCTCATAATGCTCGGGTGGACTTACCTGCAGCAGACCATGCTGCTTACTTGCCTGCCAGTTGAGCCTCTGATCGTCTTCTGTTTGGAACTACTTTTCCTGTTGGGTGGGGCAGGAGCCACTCCCTAGATTTAGAACACTGGAACTCTTCTGGAAAGCAGGAACTCTTTTCTTACCTAGGCGTGGCTGTGGAAGGAGACACCTAAGCACTACAGGAGGCTATTTAAACCACACCCGATGGATGAATCTTGCTTTGCGTTATTCTGCATCCTCTGCAGCAGAACGCTCATCGTGTCTTCTGCATCTGATCCTGGGCCTAAGGAAAAAGGCTTACCATCCTGAATCCAGTCTTCAGCAACACCTATAAAGACAAGAAAGAACAGGTTAGCATTACGGTCTTCAGTGACAGCTCTTCACTTACCTGGTCCATCGGCTGTCACCAACTCCTCGCGCTGCATTCTGGCATCTGAAAGACAAAGGCTTACCTACTCTTCGTGCGCTCCGGAGGTCTTCACACTGCATTCCGGCATCTGAAAGACAAAAGCTTACCAACTCTTCGCACGCTCCGGAGGCCTTCGGCGCTGCATCCCGCATCTGAAAGACAAAACAAGGTGCGTTTAAAGACATTGGGGAACTTTAATACTCACGTGCCATTACTCCTTTCCACATCTAACCCAGTGGGTATTCCGGCACCCTGCAGCCGCTCCGAACTTGTACCTGCAAAATAAAAAGACAGAGCGCATTGTGAAGCAGGCAACAAGCGCTTACTTACGTACTTCCAGGCGCTTCTATTCATCACACGGGCTCGATCTTCAACTCACTTTAGCCCGTCATCCGCCATCGCCGGAACCCTGCAAAACAAGAAACATCATTACTAAAGACTTTAAAGACATTAGAATTACTCGAAACTTACCGTTCGTGCAGTAAACGACGGACAGCAGTCCTCTGAAGTCAAGAGGCCTGCTCCCCTTATCCAGTGAAGAAACTGGTTACAGCACCCTGCCCCGAGGCAGATGGAGAGCACGGCGTTCACTTACCTAAGACATCTTACCCTTCGAGTCAGACATACAGTGCTCAGAGGTCCAGCCCAAAGAGCCAGCCGTGTGTTACACATCACCTTTGAAGATACGGTATACGCCCAGTCAAGACCGGCGCCTCTACGGGAATCAGGTGAGCGTTACAGAACGCAAAGCCTACCACAAAACTCCCGTCCAGGCGCTATGGAAACCTCGGATACCGACCAGCTAGCCCAGTTACTTGGGGAACTAAGGGCAGAAGTGCATGCAGCCTGTCAGGAAACGAACGCTCTAAGAAGGGAACTGATTATTTCCAAGGAGCGAACAGATGATCTCGCTAGACAATTGCTACAGTCACAAGCCGGACAGACCCCGTTACCCGCATCTGGGGGAAATCTTCCTTCTACATCCTCTATGAATCCAGTGCAGATCAACCTACCTGGGAATGTACCTCTGGCTCCGCCCGAACGATTTTCTGGTGACCCAAAGAGGTTTGCAGTATTTATCAATCAGTGCCGGTTGCATTTCTTATGCCGACCAGCAGCCTTTCCAACTGATCAAGCTAAAGTAGCTTTCCTGCTTTCGTACCTTAGTGGCAATGCGGCAGACTGGTCGATCCCTCTAGTAAATCAAGATGATCCGGTCCTCCATGATTTTCAAGCTTTTCAGCTCAGTATGGAAAAACTGTTCGCAAGACATTCACAGGGGCAGGCCTTGGACAATGAGCTTCTTTCGTTGCAACAAGGTAATCAAGACCTTTTGGCTTATATTGCGTCTTTCAACAGACTGATAGTGGAAACTCACTGGCCTGAGGACAAAAGGATTACGCTGTTTTATAGAGGTCTACGTGGAGAGCTCAAAGATGTGTTAGCCCAGGTAGTGAATCCCCCACAAGATTGTTCGGACTATATAGACTTAGTCGTTCAAATAGATCACAGACTGCAGAACAGGAAGGCCGATCGTTCCAAGTTTGATGCTCGAGTATTTTCCAAACCGCCAACTCCTTCCAAAGGAGTAGACTCCGGGGAAACCATGCAAATAGGGTGTCTGAAAGGTCCTCTAACACAAAAGGAGCGGGAAAGGAGAAAACAGTTGCAATTATGCCTCTATTGCGGAAACTCAGGGCACTTTCTTCGAGACTGTCCGGTGAAACCTGCCAAGAAGGCAGTAGGAGCTGCAGTTACCAAAGTTACACACTCTGAGCAGGGAAACGACCTCGCCCGACAAGAATAGAGGTCCTCTTGCCGAGCGTGAAAACCAGTTCCGTGACCTCGCATTTCGTGATACCTATGGTCCTCATTAGCCCTGATAATCCGGATCGATTACATGCAATTGAAGCTTACGTCGACAGCGGTGCCATCGGCAATTATGTGGATCATGAAATGGTTTTGAGGATGAATCTAACTCTTTGTCCCAAGGCTGTAAAGGACGTCATTACTACGGTGGATGGTACGGAGATAGCCTCCGGGCCAGTAACGCATACCACTCAAGAGGTGACGCTAGTAAGTCAAGATGGACACCATGAGAAGATCGTGTTCGATGTGATCAAGGCCCCTCAGTTTCAGATTATTCTAGGAATACCTTGGTTAGAGAAACACAATCCTCTGATCGATTGGCGAGCAAGAACGGTCCAGTTTCCAGAATGTGTCTCTACTTGTCACCCTCCACCTGGTGTTGCACTGGCAGCAATTTCTTCAGAGACTCCCCAGTTATCTCCCGAATACCTAGAATACCAAGATGTTTTCCGGAAGGATCAGGCTAACTCTCTACCTCCTCATAGGTCTTATGACTGCCAGATAGACCTGATACCTGGATCTACTTCTCCTTGTAGTAGAATTTATGCCCTCACCGAGCCTGAGAACCTTCACCTTCGACAATACCTGGATCAATACCTGGCAAATGGGTTTATTCGTCCTTCCAAGTCCCCTGCTTCTGCAGCTTTGTTCTTCGTTCCAAAAAAGGAAGGAGACCTTAGAACTTGTATAGATTATCGCTCCCTGAACCAGATCACCGTTAAGAATAGATATCCGTTACCTTTGATCCCTGAACTCCTGGACCAAGTCAGAAAAGCATGCATATATACAAAGCTGGATCTTAGAGGAGCTTACCACTTGGTACGAGTAAAAGAGGGCGATGAATGGAAGACGGCCTTCCGCACCAAGTATGGGCTATTTGAATATCAGGTCATGCCCTTCGGACTTTGCAATGCCCCGGCCGCCTTTCAATATTTTATGAACGATGTCCTCACAGAGCTCATAGATGTGTGTGTTGTTGTTTACATTGACGACATCCTCGTTTATTCTTCATCGGAATCTGAACATCGGAAACACGTGAAAATGGTCCTCGAAAGATTGCGTCAACACAAACTTTTCGCTAAATTGGAAAAATGTGTTTTCAACGTGACTGAAGTTGAATTCTTGGGATTCATATTATCACCTGGCGGAGGTGGATTCAAAGAAGGTCGATGCAGTTCTCAAATGGCCATCACCATCCTCCGTAAAAGGTGTGCAAAGCATGTTAGGCTTCGCTAACTTTTACCGCAGGTTTATCCCCGAATTCTCTCGAATAGTCCAGCCCATCACTGCCTTGTTAAAGAAAAACAAACGTTTTGAATGGTCTACCGAGGCGGAACAAGCTTTCCAGGATTTGAAGACTAAATTTATCTCTGCACCAATCTTAAAACACCCTCGCCCCGAACTCCCCTACATCGTGGATACTGATGCTTCAAGCCTTGCCATGGGGGCAGTTCTATCACAAAAGGACCCGGTAACCAATCAGTTGCATCCCGTGGCATTTTGGTCCCGCAAATTCTCGCCTCCTGAAATCAATTACACGATTACTGACAAGGAACTTCTGGCTATCAAGTCTGCCTTTAAGGCTTGGCGGCATTATCTGCTGGGGGCCCGACACACCGTTACTGTGATTACGGATCACCGAAACCTGCAATATTTGAAAACCGCAAAAGCCCAATCCTCTAGACAACTCCGTTGGGAATTATTCTTTGCCGAGTTTGACTTCATAATTACCTATCGACCTGGTACAAAGAACGGTAAAGCTGATGCCCTTTCTCGGATGGGAGTGGAAGAACACTTGATCAACCCTAAACCTGTACCAATCATTCCCGAACAAAGAATTCTGGGTGTAATCGCTACAGAATCCATAGAGGAAGTTAAGGATAAAGCCAGGCAACTTGTAACTCCAGCAGACATACAGAATTGGCATCTGCAGGGAAAGCACTTTGCAGTAAAGGACAACTTATTGTATTTCCAAGAACAATTATACCTACCCAGCACAGATTTACAGAAAAAAGTAATCTCTTGTTATCACGATTCTTTAATGGAAGGACATCCCGGTATGGCCAAGACCTCAGAAAAGATCAAGCGCTACTTCTGGTGGCCGTCTTGGAAAAAAGATATCAGAGACTTTATAATGTCCTGTGGAGTATGCGCCCAAAACAAGAGTCAAAAGGAAAGACCAGCAGGCCTCTTACGCCCTATTGACATCCCACCTCGCCCTTGGCATACGCTTTCTATGGACTTCATCACCGATCTACCTCCATGCTCCGGATACAATACGATTCTAGTAATCGTGGACTTATTCTCCAAGATGGCGCATTTCATTCCGCTCAAAGGCTTGCCAACAGCAGCAACTCTGGCCCGAGAATTTCTCGAAAACATCGTCCGACTGCACGGTTTTCCTTTCGGTTCTAATTTCGGATCGAGGTAGTCAATTTATTTCTCATTTTTGGCGAAGTTGCTGTCGGTCGGCTCAAATTGATGTGAGACTATCGACCAGTCACCACCCTCAGACCGACGGACAAACCGAGAGGACCAATCAAACTCTGGAACAGTATTTACGCTGCATGCTGCAACAAACTGAAAAACCTTGGAAAGACATCCTTTGGATAGCCGAATATGCCTACAATAACTCTGTCCATTCGGGAACTGGGAAAACCCCGTTTTTTCTTTTGTACGGCAGTCACCCTCGAACCTCGGAGTTGGATCCCCTCCAAGATCTTGAAACACCAGCAGTAGACTACCTGCATTCTACAATCACCCAAGCCTTTAAGGAAGCTGTTTCTCACCTTCAAAGGGCTAAAGAACAATACAAGAAAGGAGCAGATCAACATCGGAAGGAAGCCCCTCAATATCAAGTAGGGGATCAAGTCTGGTTATCCACCAAATATCTACCTCTAAAAGGGCCACGCACATTCAACCCAAGATACCTTGGTCCCTATTCCATCACTACCATAGTAAACCCAGTAGCGGTCAAGTTGGACTTGCCCCCGCACATGAAGATACATCCGGTCTTCCACGTCTCTCTATTAAAACCCGTGCAACCTCAAACCCGACTAACTAAATCTCCAAAACCTATCCTAGTTGATGGAGAACTCGAGTTTGAAGTCAAAAGCATTCTGGACTCCAAGATCTCCAAATCTAAACTATTTTACCTAATTGACTGGAAAGGCTACGGCCCCCAAGAGAGATCCTGGGAACCTGCTGAATATGTCCACGCTCCTCGCCTAATCAAAAGATTTCACCAAACATTTCCTGACAAGCCAAAACCCCCGGAGAAGCCTGGTTTGGGAGGGGCCTTGAGGGGGGGTACTGTCATGATCTCTGCTTCCAAAAGGTCAGGGTTTTCCCAACTCCCTTGGAAGCAGATCCATAACCCAGGTTCCAAGTGCCAACCAGTCCCAATTGGGACCTTTTGGACCCAGTCCTGGCGCCAGTGGCACCAGGCTCATAAATATGCCCAGTCCCAGCGCTGGAAGCGCCGGGCTCATAATGCTCGGGTGGACTTACCTGCAGCAGACCATGCTGCTTACTTGCCTGCCAGTTGAGCCTCTGATCCTCTTCTGTTTGGAACTACTTTTCCTGTTGGGTGGGGCAGGAGCAACTCCCTAGATTTAGAACACTGGAACTCTTCTGGAAAGCAGGAACTCTTTTCTTACCTAGGCGTGGCTGTGGAAGGAGACACCTAAGCACTACAGGAGGCTATTTAAACCACACCCGATGGATGAATCTTGCTTTGCGTTATTCTGCATCCTCTGCAGCAGAACGCTCATCGTGTCTTCTGCATCTGATCCTGGGCCTAAGGAAAAAGGCTTACCATCCTGAATCCAGTCTTCAGCAACACCTATAAAGACAAGAAAGAACAGGTTAGCATTACGGTCTTCAGTGACAGCTCTTCACTTACCTGGTCCATCGGCTGTCACCAACGCCTCGCGCTGCATTCCGGCATCTGAAAGACAAAGGCTTACCTACTCTTCGTGCGCTCCGGAGGTCTTCACACTGCATTCCGGCATCTGAAAGACAAAAGCTTACCAACTCTTCGCACGCTCCGGAGGCCTTCGGCGCTGCATCCTGCATCTGAAAGACAAAACAAGGTGCGTTTAAAGACATTGGGGAACTTTAATACTCACGTGCCATTACTCCTTTCCACATCTAACCCAGTGGGTATTCCGGCACCCTGCAGCCGCTCCGAACTTGTACCTGCAAAATAAAAAGACAGTTAGAGCGCATCGTGAAGCAGGCAACAAGGGCTTACTTACGTGCTTCCAGGCGCTTCTATTCATCACACGGGCTCCATCTTCAACTCACTTTAGCCCATCATCCGCCATCGCCGGAACCCTGCAAAACAAGAAACATCATTACTAAAGACTTTAAAGACATTAGAATTACTCGAAACTTACCGTTCGTGCAGTAAACGACGGACAGCAGTCCTCTGAAGTCAAGAGGCCTGCTCCCCTTATCCAGTGAAGAAACTGGTTACAGCACCCTGCCCCGAGGCAGATGGAGAGCACGGCGTTCACTTACCTAAGACATCTTACCCTTCGAGTCAGACATACAGTGCTCAGAGGTCCAGCCCAAAGAGCCAGAGGTGTGTTACACATCACCTTTGAAGATACGGTATATGCCCAGTCAAGACCGGCGCCTCTACGGGAATCAGGTGAGCGTTACAGTTTCTTATCGATTCTCCCCTCGATTCACTGGCTATGATGAACCGCTTGCCTTTCTTTATCCTTGGAGTCAAGGTTGGTACCACTGAGATCAACGTCCTTGGTTATCAGCGGAGGGGGGTCTTGCGTACCATAGACATCTGCTGCAACACACACTGGACTTTATTCACGGTTTTATGTTTCCATTTGCAGAGGTTTCACAGGCCTGGCTCGGAAAGGGCAAGGTCAATTCTCTCCTTGTCACCCCCTCGGTCTGTGCTGTCTTACTCCTCCTCTTGAAATTCCATGCTGAGTTACATCTTACATCGTGAGAACTGCCTTGCTCGTCCTGTGCTCTCTTGCTGCACTTTTTATCCCTGTGGAGAAGGCCATCAGGTGTGTGTGGTTCTGGTCTATTGCCTGACTTTGCCTCACCCTTGTATTGGGACATGTCAGGGAAACGGCTCTGGTGTTAGTCTGTTGTCTTTTGTATTGTGCGAAAGTGTTTGTGTCGCAAAATAGGGGGGGGCAGTATTTCAGATGATCCTACGTGGTATCATGTGAAAAAGGTGTTGAAAGAAGGGGGATACCACGTCTCACCCGTCGGTGTCCCACTCCTAATCCCCAAGGACCCCCATCCAGGTGATCCCTACTCACTGGTCCACCCCCAGGAACTGGATTCAATAGCAAAGGCTGTGTCCTGGCCACCTGGATGACAGATCCCCAGGGACTTGCCAGGGAAACACCTTCAGGTTTATCAAAATATTTACAAAGTTAAAGGAGTGGTTCCCTGTGCAACGTAGTAGGTAAGTTAATGTAACCTGGCCACATTTCTAACTGGAGCAAATGGAAAAGGTATTTCTATGAACTTTTTAAAAAAAAATGTATTTCATGTTTCTTCTCCCACGCATGTAGACCTATGTTTAGGACATGTGCAACATCAGTACCTCCGCAGGCCGACATCGATTTCATGTGATGTGGTCGAGTTTTCTTCATCGAATTTGAATACATCTTTTTTCTTTTATTCAATTTGGCCGCAAATGTATGCAGCGTAAATCGGCTCAAATATTTGATGAATTCTACAGCGACTAAATCTCCCTACATCAAGACCAAAACACCCTATGCCTGCCCAGTAGAACAGATTAGATGTGGGTGGAGGCACTAAACCATAATGTTATGGTTCTTCAAATGAGTTTGTATAGTGGGGATTCTAACCCCTGCTGCCGATGTACTCAGAACTAGGAAACCCCAGGGCTTGTGTCAGCAATGTGGATGCCCCGGTTTCCTGTTCTGCGCCATGAGGGGTGCTATGCCTTTTCACATCATTCTAACCCCTGCTATCCCCAGCGTCATGGGGTTTCCAGCTCTAGTGACAGAGTGGGGCAAAGATTAACAAGATTACTGGTGGGCATAGATTCATCGGTGCCTGCAACCATTCAGTGCCCAGAGTGCCACCCTTTGGGGTTAAGTCGAGGGGGTAACTATGCCTACTCACTTAGAGGAATATTAGGGGCAATGGAAGAATAGGAAAAATAGGCTGCACCGTCACCCCATCACTGCAGTTTATGTAGTTACAACCTACCGTGGCAATCATTTGAATACAAGTAAATCCAAAGCGTGTCATGGCCCTTTTGGATTACACATTTTTTTGAAACATTAAAATTTCTCATTTTTTAAATACCATGGCCTTCATCTTGACGTACATATGGTATGTTTAGCTAATGAAGCTAGGTATTCATTGAGTCTGGCAGGCCTGCATGTGACCAGAGCAAAACCTGCTTTTGCAAGACACCAAAATTCAATTTGGCTTGAAATGCCATTGAAGTATCTGGGAACCCCTCGACAGCCAGCCAGCCAGCTCACAGGAACAACAGTGATTCAGGTAAGTACAAATTGGAAATGTACTTTATTTTTATTTTTTTTGAAATTTCTTTATTGGTTTTTTGAACAACAACAAACACATAACATACAAACAACTTTAGCGTAGATGGCTTATTGGCACTTCATGCGGAACTTGTCTTTCCATTGTGGTTTCATAGTTTCCCCAGCGACCATGTCAGTTCGGTCTGGACCTCCCGTGGAGTCGCACAATTTTCTATTCCTGGGCTTGGTGCTGGCCTTACTATTTCACCTACAGGTCCTCTGTTTCCAAGGGGTCTTCAGAGCTTCCCTACTCCGAGTGGCCAAAAAGGTCTTGCATTAGTGTGTTCCATGCAGACAGCTTGTGCGCAGTTTCCCCTTCCCCTCTTATCACTGCTCTTGCCCACACCACTGTCTCTGCCTGTGCCCACTTCTGGAGGTCTGACCACCATGCCTCCACACGCGGGCCCTCCTTTGACTTCCATGTCATCGCTACCAGTCTCTTGGCCAGTATGTTTATCAAATCTTTCATCTTTGCCAAATGTGAATCATGCTTACCCCCTCTCGAGAAGAGGCCCAGCAGGTACTTTTCAGGGTGTTCCGCCTGGATTCGAAGTCCACTTCCTGCTATCTTGAGCCTGATCCCCTCCCAGAACTCCTGTATCACTGGGCAGGACCAGAACATGTGTACCATGTCCGCTTCTTCCGCCGAGCAGCAGGAGCACCCGCTCTGAGCCCCTGTATGGACTTTATTCATCCTCTTGGGTGTGAGATACGCTCTATGCGTGATGTATAGTTGCACCTGCCTAAACCTCGCATTTCTGGATACCTTTTTGGGGTATCGTAAGGCCCTAGTCCATTCTTGATCGCTGAGGGGCTTCCCCAACTCCTCCTCCCAACGCTGCCTCCTGTGTTGTTCCTGTGGGTCCTTGGCCTTCAATAGTTGTTCGTACAGCCGAGAGGTCGTATGTGTTCCCTCTGCAATGTCATACCATACATCTAATGGTGTTTCCTCGTCCTGATCTTCCCAATCTGGCCATCTTCCCGTGATGTTTCTCAGCATGCCGGTATATAGGATGAATTGACCCGTATGTACTTCATATTCATCTACCATTTCGTGGAAGTCCGCCCACCTTCCCTCCCTTCTCAGGTCTCCAATTTGTGCTACCCCTTTAGCTTCCGAGTGTGCTCGGTATGTTGCTAATGTATTCGTGTTCCCCCCCAGGAGACCCGCTAGTGGGATTTGCGTTGACTGCGGATCCTTTACCCCTTGAAGTTTGCACACTCTTTTCCATAAGTCCGCTGCAATGTTAAGCATATTCGGCAGGGTTCTGAGCCGGGGTCTATCGAGCCATAGTATTTCCCTTAGGTAATACTGTTTCAATGCAGGTTGGAAAATGCAAGTGTCTATTGTTTCGTCTTCCCCCAGCCATTTTACTGCAAATTGCAGCTGCCCCGCTAAATAGTACCTCTCAAAGTCCGGTAGTCTGATACCCCCTACTCCATATCCTTCTGCAGGGTCCTTATTGCGATTCTATTTCTCCCTCCTCCCCATAGGAATGAACGCGCTATTGTATTTAGTTTGGTGAAAAAGGCCCTGGGTATGTTGTATGGAATGTTCGTGAGGAAGTATAGTAGGCGGGGCAGCACCACCATTTTCAGGAGGGCTGCTCTTCCCATCATTCCCAGTGGTAGTGTCCCCCAGAAGGTCATTGACCGCTGCATTCTATCTAGAGCGGTGAGCGTGTTGAATGCATGGGTATCAACGGTATTATGATGTATCCCTATACCCAAATATTTAAAGGTGCGGGGGCGCCCACGTCAGACCCAGGTCCGGCAAACAATGGGGGGGACGTGTTACAGTCCTGCCGAAGGGAAGAGGAGAGACTTCTCCTTATTGGTCGCTATGCCCGAGAGCCTAGTGTACGCCCCGATCGCCTCTAGGAGGCAGGGTAGGTTAGTGGTTGGTTCGCGTACGAATAGGAGCATATCGTCCGCGTATAGCGAGATTTGGTGGAGCACCCCATCTATGTCCAGTCCGGTATCTCTATATTCTGCTCTAAGGAATACCGCAAATGGCTCTAGAGCCAGGATATATAACATTGGCGATAGCGGACACCCCTGCTTGGTTCCCCTGTGTATCTTCCACTCCTCGGAGATGAATCGCCCCGTTTTCACCCTTGCTCTGGGTTCCCTGTATAGTAACTTGATCCACCGGAGATACCCCTCCCCGATACCAAAGTGGGCAAGTACACCCATCAGCCATTCCCAGCGCACAGAATCGAAAGCTTTGACAGCGTCCAAGGACACTATTACACTGTGGTCTGGCAGTCGATTCGTCTCATCTATCACATGGTGAAGTCTGCGGAGGTTCCAGAACATGTTCCTTCCCGGAACGTAGCCCGTTTGGTCCGGGTGGATCAGCGTGGATATTACCTGTTTTAAGCGGTTGGCTAGGACCGCCATTAATATTTTGGCATCCTGATTAATAAGGGATATTGGCCTATAAGAGGCGCATTTCCTGGGGGGCTTCCCTGGTTTGAGAATCGGGACAATTATCGATTCCGACAGGCTCGTCGGGAGACGCATGGTCTCATATGCGTCTTGGAATGTCTCAAGCAATTTCGGGGCAATGGCGCTCTTGTACGTCTTGTAGAATTCCCCCGGAAGCCCATCCGGGCCTGGGGTTTCACCGGTGGGAAGCTCTGCGATTACCATCTCTATTTCTACCACCGTGAGGGGTGCGTCCAGCAGCTGAGCCTGTTCCTCCTCCAGCTTCGGCAACCCTATTTCTACCAGTGCATCTGTTATGTCCTCCGGGTCTATTTCCGGATTCGGGGCGTACAGTTGCTCATAAAAACGCGCACACATTGCGTTAATGTGCCCTTGGTCCCTGACCTCTGCCCCAGTGTGATCTTCTAACACCGTTATGGGATCTTTTTTAGGAGCCTGTTAGGTTTGTCCCATTCCGCGTGTAACCGCTGTAGGTACCTCCCATAGTTTAGCCTCCTTAGTTTTTCCCAGAGTAACATACATTTGGTCCGCAGCTCTATCAGCTCTCCAGGTTCCTCCACCTCTAGTCCTGCTCGGTGTTCTCTCAATTCAATCACCCTCTCGAGTTCATTCAATCCCCTCATGGCCACCCCCGTCAATCCTCCTGTCTTGCCTATTGCTGCTCCCCTAATTACCACCTTGAATGCGTTCCATAATACGGCACCACTCTCAACACTGCCCTTGTTTTGCTCAAAATAATCATCGATCACCTCGTGGAGGTGTTCCTCAAACTCGCCCTCCCTCAGGGCCTCCGCTCAAAGTCGCCACGTTTGGGATAGGGGCTTTCCTATTGGTGTGCGCCCATGTTGCCACTATTGGGGCATGATCAGAGAGTGTGCGTGCTTTAATGGTGATTCCCGTGATATCTTGTAGTGATTCCCTGCCCGCGAATATGTAGTCTATACGTGTAAATGTTCCATGTGGTGCGCTGTAGTGTGTATAATCCCTCCCTTCCCCGTGTACCTGCCTCCATACGTCTTCTAGCTGTAGCTGGTCCAGGATCCCACACAGTTCGTTGGCTGGAGGTGCCGGCTTCTTGTGTTTATTATCAGATCTGTCGAGGATGGGATTCAAGGTGCAGTTGAAGTCTCCGGCCCAGATGAACGTCGCCTCCCTATATTGCGCTAACTTGGGTGCTAGTTTCCTGAAGAAGTCCCTTGCATCAGTATTCGGTGCGTAGGTGTTGACCAGGAACACCTCCTTGTTTTCTAGTATGCCATGCACCAATACCAGCCGTCCCTCTGTGTCGGTTTCTTGCTTGAGTGGCTGAAATGATACCCCCGGTGCAATCCATATTAGTACACCTCGTGTGTAGCTTGAATATGTGGCGCTGTAAATCTGTCCTCCCCATTCCTTGTCCACCTTGGCCTGCCTGTCCCTTGTGAGGTGTGTCTCCTGCAACATCGCTATCTTGATTTTCAACCGGTTTAGCCAGGCATAAACCCTAAGTCTCTTGACATACGCATTGAGTCCTCTCACATTCCAGGTAGCTATCGTCAGTTCATCCGGTTCCATGATCTCCTTTGTTTGCTTGGCTTCCGTGTCCCACTGCCATGTCCTTGCACCCTATGCTTTATTCCTCTCGTGCCCATCTCCCTCGGTGTCCTGGTCGCGGATCTATGCCTCTCGATGCAGCGACTGCTGCTGCCACACGGGTCCTGTCCCATGTTGCTCCGGTCGCTAATTGTCTGTATTATATCAGTGTTCTCTACAATGGTTCTTTCGTAGTTTGTGCCTTGTACTCCCCATTCACTCCATCCAACTTCCATAACTTTAACGAAAACTGAAACACGAACGCCCAGCCACCCTCCCCCTGCTCGGGCTCCGCCGCTTCTCTCGCCATGCTCCTGTAATGGGCGCAGACTTCCCGCAGCGTGATGCCTTAAAACTGACATCTAAACTGATAGTTCATTCTTCTCGGGGGCGCCGCCTTTCTCAGCCAATGCAGCTAAAGTGGGGCTGGTTGCTCCTCCATGCTTACTGCTAGCTCCATTTAACTTATATAATGCTTATTTTCTTGTTCCAGATTGCCTTTGTTGCTTCTCATCGGGGTCTATTTCCAGGATTATTAGCGTTTCTCTGCCTCAACTGCGGGAAGCCTTGTAAGTCCATCCAGCTGTGGGCTTCTTCAGTGGAGTCGAAAAAACATGTTTTGCCTTGGTGTATCACCTTGAGTTTAGCGGGGAACAGGAGCATGTATCTCACCCCCGCGGTCCTGAGGTGTTCTTTTGTCGGGCCAAACTGTGCTCGTTGCCTCTGTACCATGGCCGTATAGTCCGGATACATTGTGATCTTGGAAGAGTTCCTGATGATTTCTCCCCCTTTCCTTGAGAACGCTAGTATTTTCTCCCTGTCCTTGTAATTCATGATCCTAGCAATCATCGCTCTCCGGGGGCACCCGGTTGGGGTCTTCCAGTCAGGGCTCTGTGTGCCCTCTCTACCACAAAGCCCTGGGATAGTGCACCTACTCCGACCTCCTGGAGGAGCATGTTCTCGACGTATTCAGTGGGGTCTTTGCCCTCCTCACCTTCTGGAATACCAATTATGCAGATGTTGTTCCTCCGTGCTCTCCCCTCTGCATCTTCTGCTCTCCTTTCTAGAACCTTAATTCTTTGTAGTACCTCCGACATCTGTGTCTGTGTTACCGCTTCCCCGCTGTATTTTGCTGCACCTGCTGTTCCGTCGCCGTCACTCTCTCTGTTAGGTTCCTCGCATCTTGGCGGAGAAGGCCCACATCTACCATTACTGTATCCAGTTTATTTTCTAGAGATGCTTTCAGGGCCCCGATTGCTGTGTCCATTTTGTTTTCAAGCGATTCTTTCATGGAGGCGATTGCTTCCAGTATCGTGCCTTCGTTGGCGGGTTCCACAGGGCGCGACGTGTCATCTGCTGGCGGCGACAGTTTATGTCCGGACGCCGTCGTAAAAGTCTCCATGCTTACTTGCTTGGTTTTCCCCTCCACTTTCTTGTTCGGCATCGCGGGGCAGCCGCCCTCTGCCTGCGTCGCCGGTACCGTCTTGGCTACACTCCACGTGCCATAGCCCCTGCTTGTCCGCCGCCCTGCTCCCGGTGTTTTACGGATCTTTCAGCGGGTGTATTCGTTAGGCTCTCGCGGGTGTCGCTTCGGGTTCGGGCCTTCTCGTGCCTGCTGCGTATGTCGCCACACCGTGTCAGGGGCCTTCCCGCCTTCACGTTTCACTTCCACCGGCTGCGCCAATCTCCGTCACGGGCTCGATTCAGGCTCGGGTCAACCCCCGCACTTTTCTGGTATGCGCATGATGTGTCCCTCTCCTGTGGATCCACCAGTTCATTCTGTATTACGCGGCCGGAGTCCTCCCACAGCTCACGCGCCCGCCATTTTGATTTCGCTGTCGGATTCCCCTCCGGCGGTCTAACTCCTTTTCCACCGCTCGGTTTCCTCCGGGGGCTTCGCCGAGCGGGCAGCAAGTGTTCCTGTCTCTGTGGGGAGACTTTGGCGGTCTTCTGGAATCAGTTTATGCTACATTTTCTCAGATTTTGTCAGGATCGCTCCGGAGCTCCTCGGCAGCACGTCTCACTACATCGGCCGCTAAGCCATGCCCCCGGAAATGTACTTTATTGCTTAGAACTCATGTAGAAGGTTGCAAGGAAGAACAGGGGATAGCCATCCTTCTAGTTCAGGTTCCCATCGCCAAGTCCCCACCAATGGTAATCTCCAGAATCCCCAGCACTCATCATTCTACATTCCCTCTGGCATTCCTAAAATAGCTGACCGACACAAACAGCAAGGAAAGCATTCACTCCGCATACAAACATGCCAGACACCACACACCTACCTCCCTAAAGAAACAGAAGAACAACCCTAACACACAGTACAACCAACCACTCAGGACCAAACACTATAACCAGTCATGCAACACAGGTGATTTACAGACAAAAACTATTCATCCTCCTGCTCTGTGCTGCCACCCCAGGGCCTCAGACCTGCCATGCTTAAGCACAGCTTGCTTCCAACTGAGCAACAACCTGCCCACACAGAAGCAGTAAATGTACCCACACACATGCAACCCTAAAGCGAAACTTCCTAGGGCCAGTACCGGCCACATTCAAGCCTCAGATCTGCCACATCTGAGAGAAACCCTGCTCAACAAACCAGAGCAACAAACAACACAAACCAAAATCTGTCATACCTCTCACACTAAATAAATCCTGAGAATGCCAACCACAAAACCGAACACGACCAACTCAACCACATCCACTTCTACCTAAGAACACAGAAAAGAACAGAAGGAAGAAAAGAGACCTACAAGACAAAGGATACATGAAAAACAAACATTACTGCAAAGAAATAGCACGTTGAAGACCCACGTACATGGTTAACTAGTCCAATATAACGTGGAAAACAGTCTATCTCACCCAGACACAAGTAAGTCACTCCCATGCCCAGGTGCTGCTACATTAAAGACAAAACCTATTTGGGACACACAATTCATTCAAACTTGATCCATTTGGAGGAATCAGAGAGAGCATTAAATAAAGATAATCATCAATATTTGAACTATCTACAACATTGCCAACAGGTAGAAAACCACTGAGAATGAGTAACGATTAAAGAATTACACATTTCAAAGGAAGGCATTGATTGAGATTCATCCATTGTGTTATAAAAATGGTATCAGAGTCACTTTAGAAACATAACACTCAGATCTGCAGTAGGAAAAGCGTGTGGATACAAAAATTGGCATCAAGCCTGTATAGATCTCAACTGTAATTGAAGTGAGATGCGCTTTAGTGGATTCATATGGAACATCAAAGTGTCATTTTTAGACATTAATCAACACAATTTGGAACAAATGATTGAATCCATTTCCTTCAATTTGTTGCTTTTCTATAGATACCAAAATCATCCTGATGGTCCACCGAAATTGGAGGTGAAACACGTGTAGAGGTAAAAGTAACACCTAGGAGTGACAGTTAAAAAGCAAAATAATATGGGCCTAATTCACAGAGCGTTTTCCAATGGGGTTTTGCCATTATAGAAAGCTTCTGTGAATAAGGCCCTATAGCTCAATGAGTTATTTGAGAAACCAGTACTATTGTTTGGAAATTCAATCTGAGTAAAGATCACAAAAAACATTCATTTTGGACTTTGGAAGTTAATTCAACAAACCAATATTACCCTTTAAGAATATATTCTAAAAACAAACGAGAAATTCATAAAGTGAGACATTTTGGAATTTGTATTGGAGAAATCTGACATTAAAAGTCAAAATTGACATCAAATACAATTTTTGAATAATTTATTGATAAATCCTTTCAGTGTCTGGTGCATCCAACTATACAACTGCAAGTCTTTTATTATTATACTTTTGGGCAGACAAAAAGTAGTGGCTGTAAGGAAAGCGACAAGGCACACCCCAATAACAATTAAGGATCATCGCCCTAGGAGAAGACTAGATGCCTGCAAACTCAGATATCCAGTCAATATATCTAAAACATTACAGAGTGGTACATTTCAGAGTGGACCATAATACTGAAAACACAGCAAACATTGATTAAATAAATAAAGGGTAGTGGGGTAAAGGGGTTAACATGGGTCAGGATGGGCTTGTGGTGGCGTTACAAGGGTACTAAAAACGCAAGGATCAAGGATGGAACAACCCCTCAAATAAAAAAAGAAGAAACATGCAGTGTGTTTCTGTATTTTGTCAGCGATAACATTTACCACTCTGTAATTGTCGTCAGTAAGATCACATATAACCGAAACTAACTGTGTATGATAAATAGACAAAACCTTGTTAAACCGTCACCTCCAAATTGCTCTATACCTCCACACTTTTTGCATGACTAGGCACACATTCCTACTCAAGACATCAACCACAACTATACTTCCTGCACAACAGTGCAACCATGTCAACACCCTGACATCCACTTCTATAAAACCTCCAGCATGACAGTGCTGTGAAGCCCACACCCTAGCATTGGCTACTGAAACTTCCTGCACAACCGTGCACCAATACCTACTCCTAGTTAATACCACAACACCACCTACTCATAGTCAGTGCATAAACTCCAAAACAAAGCCAGGGAATGCCTCAACACTGACAAGTGGTTTGCCAGGCCACTAGCCCGGTGAAAGATTCATAGTTCCTACTCTTGTATGGTACAAAACTACACCCCGGGACCACCACACCCTAACCAGTGGTGCGCTGGGACACCGGCTATACAAGAAATTTAAAACACCTACTCCAGCTATAGTCACAGCACCTACTAATAACTGGTGTAACATCACCCTCCACAAACTACTTCCATGCACCTACAAATTACAGATGCACAATGTCCTCCTCTACAACAGGTGCACACACAACTGCACAATTACTACAACTTCACCACAAGTACTACAACAATGCAACACTGGCTATCTACTCTCCAGAGATGTAATGACTAAGAATAATAGTGGGGCACAGAGGGAGTACTGCCACCACTCTCTGACTTCGCTATCGCGTCAGATGGTGAATTCAGAGAATGGCATGTGAAGGGCACTGGATGTCCAGGAATGTGAAATTATGCTTTCCTCTTTTCTGCCACATCCATGCACATCCTTCCTTCCTCACACAGTCTTTTACCTTCCAGGTATTACTGTCTCCTCCCATATTTATCCTATTTTATTCCCTCCGACAAATAGTTTCTTGCTCCTGCCTTCCTCCAATGATGCACTTTCTATCACTTCTACCCCTTTCCGTTATCCGCTCTATGGAGCTAATTGTGCTCCAAATCGTAATTTTGCAGTGGGGAGCTGTTTACGTGTAAACATACATGAGGCAGCTCCCCACCGCCAAATATTGGTCATTTACACGACTGAGTGCAAATGAGTAAACGCTGCACACCCCACTCGCACGGTAGGCAGCTTTTACAGTTGCAATTAAACACTCCCTGCCATGGCAGGCAGTTTGTGTACAATGTATCCCTATAAAGTCCATCTGCTTTATGCAGGTGCATAAAGATGGGAGGCTTCATAGGGATCCCCAGCATTTGCACCGGCATGAAAATGCATTCCAGCACAAATGCTGGGATATTTGTATGGCGAAGAGGAAGTGGGGCTGCAGAAACACCAGTTGCATTCCGCCCCTCCTCTCTGCCATACAAATGAATGAAAATACTGCATTGCATATGCAACATGTGTAAAAGTTGTATGCAGGCTTTTACGCATTTTGCTTACGTTACGCAACATCGAACGTGAGCTCCTATGTGTTTCCATGTGTATTAATTCCTCTCTACATATATTTATTTCCTTTGGTCATCATATCTATCTTTTTATATTGCATGTCACTTCTATTCCCTTCTCTCCCATCACACATTTTCATTTTTAGCCATTCTTTTCCACAAGAACTATGCGATGATCTCGCAGATTTTAAAAGTACAATCACCCACATACACCGGATCATACAAAGTAGACCAATCAACCAAACCGTCCACCATCCCCCACACATCCTGGGACCACAGAACAGGCTGAAAAGCTTTGCCCAAATGTCAAGAGACATTTGTGAAAAAAGCAACAATGCATGCACTCCAATGGAACCCTTCCCGCCTGACATCTATAAATCAATCCTTACACAGGCACACCATCGGAATACTACCTAACCTCTTCAACCTATCACTCTCAACGGGTGGAGTACCGCAATTATTCAAATCTGCATACATCAAACCACTCTTCAAGGATACAATGGGCAATGTGGAAGACCTCTTAAACTACAGACTGATCTCAAACATTCCCTATCCAGCAAAACTATTAGCGACCTATGTCTACGAACAAACACTAGAACACGTTGAAAATCACCAGCTATTGGACCAGGCACAAGTAGGCTTTAGACCGATGAGAGGGACGTAGATGGCACTTCTCTCTATATCGGACAACCTTTGGACCAACGCAGACTCCAACACACACTCACCAGTGATAATACTCAACCTCTCCGCAGCATTCGACACAGTCAGCCACAACACCCTTCTCAAGATACTGGAAGAAATAGGGATCACCGACACTGCGCTGGATTAAGTCTTTCTTGTCTGAAAGAACAGAAACAGTATGGATAAAACCATTCCAATCGGCACCGCAGGACACCACTTGTGGAGTACCACAAAGATCCTTGCTATCCTCACTCTGCTTTAACATCTATATGACGCCATTAATCAACTTCATCAAAAGACATGGCTTCACTCGCTACAACTATGCAGCTGACACCCAAATCATCCTAGGAATAAATTCTGGGACACATAAAATATAGTCAACTATTAGACCAGGCGCAAGTAGGCTTCAGACCCATGAGAGGGACGGAGATGGCCCTTCTCTCTATTTGGGATGACCAAAGACTAACGCGGGCTCCAACACAAACTCAGCACTGATACTATTCGACCTCTCCGCAGCATTCGATACAGTCAACCATAACATCCTCATCAAGACACTGGAAGAAAGAGGGATTGCTGACACGGCGCTGCTCGGGATGACATCTTTCTTGTCTGAAAGAACAGAAGCAGTATAGATAAAACCATGAAAATCTGCACTGCATGCCACCTGTGGAGTACCACAAAGCTCCTCGTTATCCCTGCTACTCTTCAAAATCTATATGACGCTACTAATCAACCTCATCAAAAGACACAGCTTCACTTGCTACAACTGCGCATTTGACACCCAAATCACCCACAAAATTGGCGATGAACAACAAAAGAACACAACGCTAATAGACTGTCTCAAAGAACTCTACCTATGAATAAACACTAATAACATCAACCCAGGCAAACAGAAATCATGATTACATCCAACAACCAAGGAAGCAACCAATGCATCCCATGGCCCACAGAACTGTGAACAGCACCCACACCATCCAAAGTTGTCAAAAAACCTTGTAATCTTAATGGACATCATGGCACAACCCTCGCCCAAAACCCCCTCTGGCAAACCCATTGGCCAGGTGGAGTCAGGACTCAGGCCTCTAGAGCCTGGCATCCTCTTCAAAAGCCCTCATGGGGCCAGTCCTGGCGCCTATGGCGCCAGGCTCATACACCATGAAAAACAATGGGCTTGGGAACTACTTTATTGTATTTTCAGCCAACATGGAGTCATCCACATAGCTTGGTTCATAAGAACCAAGCTATGCAGTCTAGTGTTTTGGATGTGGCAGCCTAGGGACTACTTTACCTGGACTATTTTGTTGGGGCTATTTAAACCACACCCGAGCAAGACAACACGCTTCGCGTTACTTTGCAGCTTGTAATGTGAAGCTCACCGTGTCCAGCTATTCCCTCGAACCTCGGAGAAGCAGAACCTGCAAGGAGACAAAAGGAACATCATTAGCAGCAGAATCGTACCTGCAGTCTTCATCTTTAAAAACTCGCAGATACTGAGAACAGCTTCCTCGAATCTGCACGCCTCCCGGACAGAACGACCTGAAAGAGGTAGAGGCAACATTAAAGAAAGCAGTAGAGACATTTACAAATTACAAACTGCTCAAAAGGCTTACCTGGCTGGTCGCCTCTCGGCTGGCACCACTCCGGACATTCCACTCGCGCTGAAGAACACCGCGACCTACAATGAAGGAAAACACAGGCTAGCAAAGGCAAGTCTTCGCAGCGCTGCGCATAGCGCTTACTTACTGCATCAAAGCGCTCTTAATGCGCCATCATTTACCAGCGGGGCTCAACCAAGCCAGTTCGCCACGCTGAAGCTCTGCATACCTAAGGGAGAAAAAAGAGACATTTTAAACAAAGAAAGGCATGCAGGATAGCAACAAAACTAAAGAACAGCAATAAGACCTACCTGAACAATATCAAATGGGCCGGCGTCAGTGAAGTAACTGGACCGCACTCGCCCATGAAAGACAACGCGCCCCTGCAAAGAAGGAAGGACGGAGAGCACGCCTAATTCTACCACAAGGTGAGGAGAGGGCGCCAGAGGGACTGAAATCATACGGGGGTGGAGGGAGGATACTTACCCCAGTCGGTCAGTCTTGAACACTGTCCTCCTGTATTTTCAGGCAGAACCTTCCCCGCAGACCACATCAGGGCAAAGCTGAGAAGCATACCAGCGAGTAACCCGGCTGGGTGGTGTCCCTGTGGATACCAGGTGAGCGTAACACATCAAGCTAACCCTAGAGCTGTAAGTAAACGCAATAATCAAGAAATGCGTCTTCCATCTACACACAATCTAAAAGATTCTACCATTCCTCTCCTTCACGCACAAAACACTAGCTATCATGTTCCCATCATGTCCAGGATAGACACGTCAACAGCTTATACCTCGGAATGCCAGATCATTTACTGAAGAAACTGCAACATATACAAAATGGAGCTGCCAGACTTCTCCTCAAACTCTCACGAAGGGACCACATCACTCCAGCACTAAAGATGGTACATTGGTTGCCTGTCAAAAAACAAATCACTTTCAAAACAATGTGCATAACACACAGAGCAATCCACGGCTTAGGAGCGGAATTCATACAAAAGAAAATTACCATCTACCAGCCAACTAGAACACTCAGATCCAGCAACGACATCCGCCAAGAACCTAAACCATACATGAGGAAAAAACTTGGTGGATCAGCATTTTCTTACCTAACCATTAAACTTTGGAACTCCCTCCCCAGAAAAATACAAAACATGAAGGATTATCTAAAATTCAGAAAACATCTAAAACCCTGGCTCTTCAACTCAGAACGGGACAAAAACTAATGAACAACACCCACATCCCATGAAAAGAACACACAACTGAAAAAGACGGGGGAGTAGGCAGTACCAGAATGAAGTGCAGGGAAGTAGAGAGGTGCCTGAATGGGAAGGAGACACAGATGCACCCATCCCCATGAAGGTTCAAACCGGAAACAGGGGTGAGAGATGAGACCAACTTAATCTGACCACAGATAAGAGGGCCTTAGAGAAAAAGAGAAGAGATGGGCATAACAAACTCGGAACAGATAGACCATGTGGCACAGGGAGTACAAGGGCACAAGGAGTAGGTCCCTCCCCTGGGGAAGGCCCATAAGGGTAGTGGTTGCTGCAAACCGGGATGTGCTGGGGGCAAGAGGTGTGGTCAGAAACTGGTCTGAACACTGGTGGTGGAGAGGGTTCCACCACTGAATTGCCCTATTGACGACCCACACCTCGGCACACAATATAGGAGTTGTAACTGTAGCACACCAAAATGTGCAACAGTGGAAGGGATATATGCTGCATTGAGTCGAAACGGAGGAGATATGATAGGGTACCGTCACTAACCAACCGTACTAAAAAACTCATCATTCTGCATACACCTCTCAAACGCGGAACTAAACACAACCATACCTCTCCAGCACAACACAACAATGAAACAAACCACACACAGCCTCGCACAGCAGCACATGACGGCTACCGATTGAAAATCACACCTACGCTCAGCTTATGGTGTAAACTGAACCAAAGCTGCCAACAGCCCATCACAGCTCTCTTACTCTTTTCTCCTGCTCAGTCCTACTAACTTACACCTCCCCTTACCCTCTTGCTTTACAGATCTGCTAGAGCACCAAAAGACCACGCAGTTAGTGACAGTGCACAGTACAAAAACCTTTAACATAAAATTCCCTTCTGTTTTTTCCTTTCCCATTCCGCATTTCTCTTTTATATTTCCCTCTCTCTCACCAAACCTTTTCCTTCACTTTCCCTCCCCCATTATATAGCATTGCAGATCAGTAACTATCAACAACATAAACATAATTTACCAAATCATTCAGACTGGCATCTGGTAGACAGTGGGTGTGAAGCTCGAGTTGTTTAATGATGTCACACAGATGGTGGAATATGCCCCGTTGTTGCTAGTTGCCCATCTACAACTTTATAGTGTGTATGCCACACGTATCTGCTTCTTTTACCAACCCCGTCACCATGAACCAGGATTGCAAAGGACAGAGGGGAGCGGTATGAGGGGAGCATATGCAACGAGGATGAACACCTCACCAACAACCTCTTCTCTCCTCAAAACACCAAAATTCCTTTCCCGAAGCAAAACAATACCTGACATTCTGCCACCCTCTCTGACCTTGATCAGGATTTCCCCCCCCAAAAAAAATACATGACATTTTTACACTCTCCCCGAACTTGCTCTGCATTTTCCTCCACAAAACAATCCATGACATTCTGTCAAACTCACCGACCTTGATCGGGATATCCCTCCCCCTAAACAATACATGATATCAAAGCAGAGCAGAGTCTCTCTCTCTCTGCAGTTTCCATTGCCATAAGTGTGTCGCAGCCCGATGATGGGGCGCGCATGCGGCGGCGTGATGTTGCACGCCGCTGCATGCAGCATAAATAAACGGGGTGTTTCCCGGCCCGTCAGAGCGACCGGGAAGCCCGAACCAAGAGGACATGGGAGCGTGATTCCTTGGTGGTCTGGGGCTTACGGGCAGCGCTGGGGGGGCACCAGCAACCCCCAACAGTGGCGACGAGTGGGGGAGACGATGCCTGGGCCCGGCGGTGAACATCTCTGCAATTTCTTCACCGAAACGAGGTTGGATTAAGACTTCGTTTCAAGCCGCAGGCAGTGCGTCACCCACGTGGCTGGCGGCCATTTTGTCTATCAGGCCGTGGAACTTCACGGAGCTCCCGTTTGAGCTCTGAAGTGCATCCAGACCTAATTTTTGGAATTCCTGTCAGCAAGCAGCTATACCTGCATACACATGTGCCCAATTTGTGATTTTTTCATTTTCTTGGGTCTCCTACGTCAAGTGCAAGCAAGGAGGAGGGCTAAAATGACTGGGCCTGCATAGCCCATTATTCTTTCCTGTCTCAATTTTTGGAACAGAGGAGGGCTGGTGACTTCTTCATCCTCACAGAGGTGTGCGGCAGTGATCTTACTGTTCTCCATCAGGCTGGAAAATTCTTCATCCTCTTCATCATCACAGAGGTGTGTTACAGTGATATTCTTCAGTGTGACTGCTGGTGGCCCTACTGTTTTTCATCCTCTTCATCATCACAGAGGTGTGTTGCAGTGACTGTTCACCTGCCTGGAGGTGGTTCTGAGTTTGAGTTGCAGCCCCCATCTTCCACACTGGGGGTGCCTGTGCGCTCGAGCTCATGAGTGATACTGAGGATCAAGACGGTGCACAACCAGCAGCAGCGCAGCAGCCTCCACGTGCTCAAGTGGTGCTTCCAGCCCCGTTGTCTCCAGTGCAGCCGGGGCAGCAGCCTCCAGTGCAGCCGGTGGGAGTACCGGCTGTCCAGCCAATTCATCCTGCTATGGCCCAGGCACGTGCACACGCGGCCCTGCAGCCCATCCCGGAGTTTGATGTCTCGGGCACACCTTCCAGCTTGGGGCCCAGATGGAAGAGGTGGGTCGACCGCCTGGACATGTACTTTTGAGCCGCCCAAGTGGCTGATGATGACTCCAGGCTGGCAACCATGTTATACTCGGCAGGGCCCTCAGTTCAGTAAATTTTTCAATCACTTCCGCCAGGGGATGGATCCTACGGTCAGGCGAAGGCCGCCCTTCAAGCTCACTTTCTGCCTCTGGCCAACGCGGACTATGAACGCTTTGTGATGCTGTCCGCCAAACAGAAAGAGGATGAGACTCTGGACACTTTCTATGGGCGCCTGAGGCACCTGTCGTTGGCCTGCGCATGGGGTGATGCAGAAGATATGATCAGGACTATGCTCATACAGGCGTGTTCTTCAGGAAAGCTTAGGCGACAAGTGTTAAGGGAGCCCGGCATCACACTCCCTCGCATCCTTGAACTGGGGAGGTGCCATGAGGTGTCTGAGGCAAGGGCAGCGAGAATGGAGGCTGGGTCACGCTCCATCAAGACCGAGGAGGTATGTGCGATGTGGCGCGGTGGCAGGGGCACCAGAAGACCTGGCGGCGGTCCCCGGGACAGAGCCGGGAGGGCAGGAGAGTCTTGCCAGAAGTGTGGATATGACCTGCCCCACCCAACGGAATGCCCGACGGCCGGAAAGACTTGTGGACAGTGTGGGCTGCCAGACCACTTCTCAAGAGTGTGCAAGGCGGCAATGCCGATGTTGGTGCCACGAGGCCCGGCCCATCTTCATTCTTCAGGGCCGACCGCCCAACGTCGCTCAAGTGGACCAGGGCGAAGAGGATGCCCAGGCAGAAGAAGCTGACGAAGAGGAGGAAGAGAACATTTTCTTTGTCTCAAGTGTGGAGGTCCTGAAAGGAAAGAACAGGAGACAGCCAAGATGCGTGGTGGAGGTAAACCATTCTCCAGTCCCGGTCCTGGTCGACAAGGGGGCGTCCATCAATGTAATGGCCCGTGGACACTATGACACCATGAACCGCCCTCCCAAGTTGGTTGCACCCAGGGCCCGTATTTTCGCGTTTGGTGGCCTGGACCCTATCCCATTAGACGGTGCTTTTGTGGCAAAGGTGGAGCACGCTGGATCCCAAATCACTGCACGATTCTATGTGACACCGGTGAGCACCAATAACTTGCTGAGCTGTGCAGCGGCGGAGGCCTTTGTCATCATCAGTTTCACATACTCCGTCTACCTTGAAGACATCAACGACTTGCTTGAGAAGTATGCCGCACCATTTAAAGGGATTGCACAGATGGCTGGTGACCCAGTGAGGTTACACATTGATGAATCTGTGCAGCCCATCGCCCTGAAGCATCGCAGGGTACCTTTTCAGCTTTGTGAACATGTCGACAAGGAGCTGGACAACTTGGTCGATCTCGACATCATAGAGAAGGTGGAAAGTCCGACTCCGTGGGTGTCCCCAATTGTGGTGGCACGAAAGCCGAAACAACCGGATGCTGTTAGAATCTGTGTGGACCTGAGGTTGCCGAATAAAGCAATTAAGAGAGAGAGATACCTCACCCCGACGATAGACGACATCATTGCCGAGGTACAAGGCGCTTGCTTCTTTTCAAAGCTGGACCTCCGAGCGGGCTACCACCAGGTTGTCCTCCACCCCGAGTCGAGGTATATCACCACCTTTACTACTCACAGAGGTCTGTACCTTTATAAGAGACTGAGTTTCGGTGTGTCCTCAGCGGTGGAGGTGTTCCAAAACATCATCCGGTGCGCCCTAGCGGATCTGGAGGGCGTCCTGAATATCAGTGATGATATCCTGATGTTTGCCAGAACGGAGGTAGACCACCTGAGACGCCTGGCGAAGACGTTTGAGAGGCTGCAGTCCCTGGGCCTCACCCTCCACAAGGAGAAATGTGAATTTCTGCTACCATCAATAGAGTTCTTTGGCTTCATGTTTAAAGAAGGGGGGGTGTCACCTGATCCGAAGAAGGTCCAGGACATTAGAAGGGTGCAACCTCCTGAATCTGTGTCGGATGTGAGGAGTTTTCTGGGTATGGTTACATACTGTGGATGATTCATCCAGAATCTTGCCTCCAGGTCAGAGCCGTTCAGAGCACTGACAAGAAAGGATACCACCTGGAACTGGGGCCCGCTTGAACAAGCGGCCTTTGATGATATCAGGGGCGCCCTGGCAGCAGAGGACACCGTGGCTTTTTTTGATCCTGAGTTATAATCAGAGATCATTGTTGACACCAGCCCGTTTGGCCTGGGCGCTGTGCTGATGCAGATCGACCATGATGGGGGGGTCTGCCCGGTGGCCTACGCCAGCAAGGCACTATCGGAGGCGGAGCAACGGTACTCGCAGATTGAGCATGAGGCGCTGGCCGTGTTCTGGGGCTGCGGGCACTTCCGGCTCTACGTTCTTGGACGCCCGGTAACGGTGGTGACGGGCCACAAGCCGCTAATCCCCATCCTGGCGGGGTTGTCTTCCAAGCCGCCAGCAAGAATTGAGAGGTGGATGCTCGCCCTCCTGGAATATGGAGTCACCCTGGTGTATCGGCCGGGGGCGAACAACGCGGCAGACTATCTCTCCAGACACCTGGGGGCACCAAGAGTGGAGGACTATGACAACTGTGCGGAGGAGGCCGAAGAGCACGTCCGGGTGGTGGTGGGGGCGGCCACGCCGAATGCCATGTCCTTGGGGGAACTTGAGACAGCTGCAGCAGACGATGAGTGTTTCAAGATCTTAAGGCACTCAATGCAACAGGGATCCTGGAAGTCGGTGCTGGAGGCCCTGGCGGGGCGCACTCAGGAGGCCAGAACTGGACTTGAGCAGTTATGGAAGGTCCGGGAGGAACTATCATTTTGAACGTCCGGCCTTCTACTTCGGGGAGATCGAATTGTTGTGCCACAGTCGAAGGTGGGAGACGTGATCACCCTTGCACCCCGTGGTCACCAGGGCGCTGCCAAGACCAAAGCACACTTAAGGCTGAAGGTGTGGTTCCCGGAACTAGAGTGGAAGGTGGACGACTTCGTGGTGGCCTGTGTTTGGTGTCAGGCGGCGTCTTCCCTGCAGCTTGAACCTGTCATAGAGGCGATGCCTTGGGGGACACGTCTGTGGGAAGTCGTTCATGCAGATTTTGGCTCCACCACGATGGGCACCCACTTCCTCGTGCTGGTTGACGAATACTCAAGGTACCCCGAGGTGGAGTTCGTCGAGTCAGTGGTGTTTGAGCAGGTCGTGGTGGCCGTGGAGAAGGTGTTTGTGTCCCATGGTTTCCCACACATGGTGTGCTCGGATAACGGGGCGCCGTTCCAGAGTGAACGGTTCTCGGAACTGATGGAGAGCTATGGGGTGGTGCACAGGAAGATCATGCCGCTCTGGCCAAGGGCCAATGGTGAAGCTGAACGGTTGATGAGGACTCTAAATAAGACTTTTCCGATCGCCCAGGGCCAAGGGCAGTCCCTCCAGAGAGCCCTCTATCAATTTCTGAGGGTGTACCGTACCACGCCGCATGCGTCCACCGGAGTGTCCCCGGCAGAAGCGTTATTCAAACGGTGCCCTCGAGGTCTGTTACCAGAGGTGGGAGAGAAAGAACCAGGGGTGATCGACAACCAACAGGTCGAGACAGACTGGCAAACAAGGATTGAGCAGAAGAACCTCCGGAGGGGGCTTCGCCCGCAGCGGCTGGAGCGGGGTGACGAGGTCCTCATTCGGAATAGACACCCCCATGGAAAACTCTCCCTACCGTATGAGCCGGAGCCGCTGGATGTCGTTGCAGTCAAGGGATCCATGGTGACTGCATCGGATGGCCGGTCTGAGGTAACTCGCAACGTGAGCTTCTTTAAGAAGTTGCAGGATCCAAGGACTGATCCGCCCCCTGACCTGGACTTAGCGGTCGTCCCTGAGGACGAAGGAGAAACACCATGTCTGCCTGAGTGCCCGGTCCCAGGGAATGCCTATGGACCAATCACCTGTGCCGGAGGTGAGTAGGAGGTACGCCCAGAGGGCTGGGCGAGGGAAACCTGCTCACCTCAGCGACTACATCTTGGGACATCTGTCTGATCATCCTGACAAGGGCACTGGTGGATGTCAATAAAGTTTTTTTTTCAGAACGGGAAATGCAAAGTTTATAGGTGTAGTGTGTTTTGGTTTGCAGTGTATAGTTTGTGAATGTTTGTTGTTTGTCCTCCTGAAAAAGGAGGAGTGTGGCGCTGCCCGATGATGGGGTGCGCACGCGGCGGCGTGACGTTGCACGCCGCCGCGTGCAGCATAAATAAACGGGGGTTTCCCGGCCGCATCAGAGCGACCGAGAAGCCCGAACCGAGAGGACGTGTGAGCATGAGTCCTTGGGGGTCCGGAGCTTGCGGGCAGCGCTGGGGGGGGGCACAAGTAACCCCCAACAATAAGGAGGTGACCGTGTTTAAAACATTTGGGGCTGGCGGAGCACAGCTGTGTGGCGCAGTGTGTTCTGAGGAGCCGATCAACGGAGAGCAGAGCCTGTCTACTGTTTCCATTGCCAAGAGGACGTGACCCTGTTTAAAACATCTGGGGCTGGCGGAGCGCAGAGGTGTGCTGCAGTGTTTTTCGTGTTCCATGAGCCCAGAGACGTAGCGGAAAGTGTCTTGTCCATGCCCTGGTGGTAGCAGTCACATTCATGGAGGTTGCACAAACTTAAGAAGTCGGCAGCCCATCCCCAGAAATTTGTGAATGATACCCTGAAGTAAGTGAACATTCTGACATAAACTGTCCGCGAGTATCCAGGGGGCCCGTAAAGTGTACTGGTTAAGTATACAGGAAATGTTGCAAGATCTATTAATTTCAATCTGATTTCTATTATTGAACACTGGATACGGAACGCCTGCAAATAAAAAATCTTTCACATATGTAGAGGAGACATGGTTGGACTTTACAATCTGAAACTTTTGGATGTCTTAGGCGTACACACTCAAGACAGCTATGCCAGCCCGTAAACAAACTGACGGACACTCACAGTACTGTCCCACTGCTGTTAACAACGTTAACAGGGTTGGTTGTGCCAGGTCCTATTTTATCATCGCAGGTATTGATATCAGCATGAGGCGCTCAAGATATTCGCCCCTTCCTCCAGAAAAAGGTTCTTTTGGAGAACCCACTGAGGAGTAAAAAGTAATGCTCATGGACACAGTTCACCCTCTTCCGGGGCCCTTGATTTGCCCAGTTGAACAATTAATTTCTTTTGAGTATATCTCGGACTCTGCCTTATTACAAAGGGTCAATCAAATTGATCTTCAGGGTGACGCCCCGAAGAGGCAATTTCCAGCCTCAAAATCCGTGGAACTGGGGCAAGGATTGAATACCACCCTTTTGTATACCAAAAACATTAACTTAATGCCTCTGCAGCGGACTTTCACTACCCCCCCGAACTGGATCTGTGCAGATTCATAATGAGAAGAGTAATACAACATTACATTCACAGCCGGAGGCTGATCTGAGTAGTAGGTCAGTTGTAGCTACATCACAAGTGCCTAGGCATAACCATTCTAGGAGGGTCCTCTCGCCTGGCTACATCCCAGAGACTGCCCTTTCCAATATGTCTGAACTAAAGTCCCCCTTGAAGGGTGGACAGGTTGGAGTTAAGGATTCCTGGGGTAGATATTAATGCTCACGGTCAGGGTGCGTTTCATTTCTCAGCATCCCCGATACTCTATGAAGATTCGCCAGACTCATCAAGAACCTCGTCAACCTCCTCAGTCTCCTTTATTGACTAACCCAGTGACAACCCCAATGGAAATGACTTTGGTTGCAATTAATTCTACCTTTAGTGCTTTAGTAAAACTTTATGATGTACTAATCGAAAAGAGTACGGCCCAGTCAGCCTTGCTGGCATTGTTGTTAACAAAGATGGAGAGCCTGGAGGGGAAAACTAGAAAAGGCCACAGAGCTTGCCCCGCCCGCCTCATGGCACCCCAATTAGGAAACCCTGCCAAATACATTCAAGTCAAGATCAAGAATCAGGGGGGATATCCATCTTTGGGAGGATTGAAAAAGGAGCGATCAGCTCGCCTTTATGTGTTTATCAGCTCCCAGCTGAGATCCCCAAGCAAGCGACTGGGACAAATCCTCTGTGCCCACTGGCAGAGCAGAACGACTCATTCTCTACTTTCAAGGTTCCGAAGGCAGCAGAGATGTTTTTATGGGAGGGAAAAAGGGGCACTTGCCCAGGGCCCCCACCTTTGAGGGGGGCCCCACAAGGCTGCCTGATCTCAAAAAGTAAGATTCAGTTGTTCACCAGACTTAAATAGCACACTTCAGGATATTTTATTGCATGCTGCTGTGGCTCTAAACCTATTGCCTCTCTGTTTTGACAAGTACATTCTGCCTTGATGAATTCCTTATGTAATGCTTTCTGTGTTCACTGTGGTATACATAGTATGTGTGTTCCTTATGGCACAACTACTGTAGCATTCTTTACTTCCTGACAGAATTATGCTGATCATGTGCAATAGCCAAAGTTCAAATGCATATTGATAAATTGAGTGCCACAATGGTTCAGAGGTTAGCTCAGTGTGTTAAGCACTCATTGCAGATATGTGTGTTCATATGCAAGATTAGAATAGCACATTCCAGCAAGGCTGGCTGAGCCTTTCCTATGTTTGAAGTTTATAAACCTGCCTGCATATGTACTTGGTTTTGCAACACAACAGGTGCTATTATCAGCAATGTACCTGCACCAGATAGGAGTTGCTACGAAAACTAACATGTCATCTATATGATGATGGTCTAGAAATTGGTTTGGTCAGATGGGGTGTTGTAAAACCTAGGCAAACAACTCCAATGATGAGCATTAACCTTTAGACCAAGTGGTAAAAAAGTATCCAAATTCAAGACTGTGGAACCAAAGCGTTCATGCTTGTATCCTGACTTTGCCAGCAGACGATACAGTTATCTTGGTCAAATCATGTAATATCTCTTACATTACTGTGCTGTCTTCTGCGATGTTTGCCTTCCCACATGCTGGTGGCATCGTTTAACCCATTACGAGTAGTGGAAGCGTATGAAACGAAATAGTGAAACTATGTTCCCTGCTGGCCTGCCCCCATGAACCCCATCACCAAGCTCCATCCCATGCGCAGTATAACCCCCCAAACAAATGCGCCTGCTGTTTAAGGGAACGTTCAGTGCACTGCAGTTTAAGCTTCAACTTCTTCCTACACTTTCATTACGGAATGGTTCCTTTTTAAAATAAAAGTATAGGAAAAGTAAATCTTAATTAAAAAAAAGTAGAGGAACAGCGCTCCCAACCCTCATGCCCATTTCGACCACTTACCATTCATTGATCCTTTTTCTTAGGTAGGCCATTTGAGTGGAAGTGGTGGTAGACAGAAGAGAGCGGACCAGATGTTGAGGCATTGGGCAAGCATATTTTACGGTCAACTTGTTTGACACAAAAAACGGTTTGCTTGTTTGTAAAGGTCAAAGATTTGTCTTCACGTTTATAAATTACAATTTCACAAATCAGTGTTTTTAATGCTTCAAAAAATACAAAAGACAACCCAGATTGTTAAATCACATCAATAGTTATGCTGGTACTTGTGAACTTTCCTTGATGATGGAGACAATGAAGCTAGAATCATTCACATTTTGCGTAACACCCTTCTGCTATATTTAGTTTTTAAAAATTGTCATGTTTGGTAATGTGATTTGTGTACTTTCCAAGTAAGTTTTATAAAATTAGATTGTTTTAGTTCATTGTAAGAACTGGAAAAGAAAGTGTTCAAATGCAGGAATTGCAAAGGTGGCGCACATCACAGCTTTACCCTTTAACCAATGTGTGATCCTGGGCATCTAATTTAATCTTGTATTGCCTAACCTCTCAAAATTGCCTCTCCATAAACCTTTCAAAACTGTGAGCCCTACAGAGTGATTTCCTTTTCAGGATATGATCTTCAAAAAAGCCTCACTCATGGTTTCACTGGCTACATTGTTGCGTACACTATAATAGTGAGTATTGATAAATTGCACACTACAGGCATACGTTCCTTTGATCTCTAATGACAACACTAGTTGAAAACAATGTCCCACTTCTAATTTCAGTCTGTCTGGATAACAGACACCATCCTGGTAGCTTCTAATCTGCATCCACTATCCATGCTATGGTATGTGTAGCTTTCTCCTTCCTTCCAATTGGTCTACTCTATCAATGCTTGAGCACTTCTGTAAGGCAGATAATGCGAGTTCTGTATTCTGGGTTACATGTACCTTTTGCATACAGTCCCGCATTAATACTACAGACTGCATACCTTCCTGGATGTTATTGATAAAAAGTCTCCCGTATCTTTACTAGAACAGAAGTAACCTCTTTGTAGACTGCTAATGTTGGCCTTCAAATGTTACTTGTTTATCATTCTGGTTAGAGCAAGTATGAAGAGTGTAAGGGGACTTAAAGGAAGTAAACATGGTTATTTTGAATGTTGCATATCCTGTCAATTAGCTTTGTATATTTCTGTTTTATAATATTATCCCACTCAGAATACGATGTCTGCATATCCTGTAAATTAGCTTTGTATATTTCTGTTTTATAATATTGTGAAACTCAATGTGTAAATAATATGTTGTAACTAGTGCCTACTTATATGTCTTAAATTACTTGCAACATGTAACCTGAATGAACCTGGAACGTGCCCAGATACCTCCGGGTTTGGAGCGCTATATAAATAAATAAATAAACACACTTCATTTCTTTGGTTTGGTGGAAGGGGGCCCCAAAGATGTCCGTGCCCAGGGCCCCAAAAGTGCTTAAGATGGCCCTGGAAGACAGTGGAGCTGACTCCGCCCCGTCCAGTTTTTTAAATATTTACAAACAAGTAAAAAAACGGAAAAATCCAAAACTGGTCAGTGTTTCGCAAATGCCAAACTCAAAAAAATGTATTAACACCCTGACAGTTAAGTTGAGAACCCAGCAGGCGATACAGATTCAGAAGAAAAGATCAAAAGGTGGAAGAAAAAACAAGAGAAGGCTCCGGCAAGACATCCAAACGGAGAGTTGGCAATGATAGAGGAAATTGACCTAACACAGACCTCGGATACCTCAAGTGCACATTTGGCAAGAGAATTACTGGACCTAACCACTCTTCGCTGAGCAATCACTTAGAGGTCCTGATAAATTGCTCGGCCATTCATTCGTGCAAGCCCTCGAAGGTATCCTCTATAAATTGCATAACTTTACCTGAAGAGGATAAATTGGTACCAGTAGGACTGGCTGAAGGGCATGGCCAAGCCCTGAAGGGTCAATTGACAAAGTGTATAACTCTTGAGCAGAGACGATTACGATTACATAAGGAGCGGATGACCATTTCCCGTGCTCATATGGGGTCCAACAAGAGGAGAGAGCCATTGACCAACCCTCCAATTGCTGCACACTGCAGGAGGACGTGCCTCATAGCCATCAGCCAGACCTCATTGTTATCCAGCATGAATATCTGGACTATACTGAGTTGGCGGCTGGGGCTTGTGGGGGTGGTTCGAATAGGGACTATGTGAGGAGCCTTCTTCTCCTAGAATACTTGGTGGACTCCCCCAATCCTAGGGCATTGAAGAGAGCAAATGTGTTGAGTCTCTTTCATAGGATCCCGCAAATAAGAGCAGTGGGCTAAGGCGATATCGATCAGGTAGAACCTGTGCACGCATCAGACTTACATAGAGTTCTTCTGCACATCTCATTGAGGTTAACAAAGGATATAATCATAGAGGTAGGCTCTTCATTTTGCCCACTAGGTTGTGTTATCTTTGAGGTTAGTGAGTGGGATAAAAACATCACATAAGAGGAGTTTCCTCATCCTGGTGGCAGAAGCAGGTTCAATTGCCACATTTCTCACCACTGAGGATAACATGCACACAGGTTGTTCTTAGCTCCTCCTGCTCTATTGAATATGATTATGTTGTGACAGAGACCCAGGGGGTTCGAGATTGGTCTTGGCTACCAGGGATCTTGGACACTGCTCTTCTGAACACCTGTGAAGAACTGCTCGCATCTGTGGACACCAGCTCCCCAGCTGTCTTTATCCTTCTCGATCTCTCCTCTGCATTTGACACAGTTAGTCATTCCATCCTCAAACAAAGGCTCCACGATACACTTGGTATCTCGGAATAGGCAATGGATTGGCTGTCCTCTTTCCTCACTAACTGCTCTTCCCAAGTCCTCCTGGGCCCCTTCTCCTCTCCTACTTCCATCTCCACCTGTGGTGTACCTCAGGGCTCTATACTCTCCCCCTGGCTCTTTAACATAGATCTTGCTCTCCTTGACCGCCTCATCTCCTCTTTCTCCTCCAACTTCCAGTGTTATGCAGACCCCACACATCTCTTCTTCAGACTCCCTGCTGACCCCCTTTGGCCCTCCATCATTCCTGACTGCCTATCTGCCATCCAGTCCTAGTGTGCCTCCAATGATCTCTGCCTCAACACCTGTAAAACTGAAATCCTTCCCACTGAGCTCTCCCCCTGCGCCTTCAACTGTAGCCAGAAAACTTGGCATCATCTTCGACTCATCTCTCTCCTTCCTCCCTCACACTCAGGACATTGCCAAGAAGTCCAACTATCAGCTCTTCCTTCTCAAATGAATTTTACCTTTTCTCACTTTCTGTCAGAGGCTCAATGTGACTCAAGCCCTGGTTCTCTCTAGACTTGACTACTGTAATAGCCTCCTCCTGAATCTTTTTTCTTCCACTCTGCAACCCCTCCGGCTTATCCAGAATAGGGCAGCGAGTCTTATCCTTGGCCTTAAACCCAGTGACTGCATCTCTCCTGCACTAAAAAGTATTCACTGGCTCCCGGTTGCTGCACAGATTAAATTCAAATGCCTCTGTATCATCCACAAGGCTGTCTGGGCCCGGGGACCACACTTTCTTCAATTTTGTCTCACTAAATACTCTCCCTCTAAACCACTTTGTTCCTCTGGCACCAACTCTTTGTGTGTAAAGCGTTTTGCTAAACAGAGGGCAGGGGGTCGCTCACTTTCCTCTGCTGGTTCCCTCTTTTGGAATATCCCCCTTCTCCCTGCACCTTGAGCAAGATCTTCTCAAATTCCGGAAGCTCCTTAAGACTTTCATCTTTTCCTCCTCCTTCCCTCCTTCTCTCCTCTGCTAATCCCAGAGTTGCTGAATCGGTATCCTTGGCCCTTATGCATCGGGCCTTGATCTCTCACACCAATTCTTCACAGCTCCTGCAGTACTTGCAGTTCACACCCTCCGCTCTGAAGGCTCGCACTTACACCTCCTGCGGCCCAGGCCATACAGCACTCAACATTCTTAGTACTTCGTCTATGGCTCACCCACAAGCCCGGATTCCCCAGTACTTACCCCCTCTTCCATCTTACTTTCTGCACTTGCACGTTCTGAATACTCACAAGGCATAGTAGGTTCTTCCCTTCCTCTCTCTGCTCTTAAATATTTGTGTTGTAATGCATTTCCCACCCTCGCTCCCTCCCTGCCCTGTGGGCGCTTCGAAACGGTATTTTCTGATTGTATAAGCGCCTAGCAAGAAAACTATAAATAAATCAATAAATACATTTGGTCATTTGAGTAAACGATTCCTGGACAGAGAATCCTTATAGGAATGATTTAAAATTGAAAATGGCTACAGCAGCCTTTCAACGCTTCCTATTACACAATATGTTTGGCAGATACTCCTATGACCCATTGTTGATTTTCTATAAACGGAAAGTTTAAGTTTAAAGGTTAAGTGAGTTCGGCCTACTTTCATTATCGGTAATGGTAAAATGGAACTATCTGTCATTCTTCAGGAAAATCATTATGGCAAAAGGCGCTCCCCATTTTGAGATCTTTATTAAAAGATTGTCGGGCGGGGCGGGGTCTGATATCTGTTTGGAAGGAGAATTGCTTGAGCTGGTTAAATGAGGCAAACATATCATTGGAAATGCTCACTAGGAGACCGACGACGGCCAAGCGGAAGTTATGGAAAGCAGACTGGTGTAGGACAATTGAAGAATGCCAGGGATATAAGATCTTCCGGAATCATACCAGAATTATACCTATGAATGTAGAGCGCTCCATTCTTTGCTAAAGTATTTAAAACGCTTCCCATCTCCAAGAAATAGAAAAGCGTTTTTAAAACTGTGTCTGAATTTATGGTTGACAAGGCAATCAAGGTCGTGCCAGTTTTTTACAAAAGAGACAGAGGCATTAAGACATCTGATCACAGCCTGTCCAGATCTGATTCCGTGTAGAAAAGTATTTTTGAAAAAACACTTTGAGAATTTTAAATATTTAACTGAAGGAAGGGTTTGGGCGATGATTTATAATGGGGAAAACATTCCATGATTATAGCAACAATCTGGCTTTTAGAAAGTATAGACATATGAAATAGGCCTCTTATGGAATTAAGGATTCCTAATCAAGGAGGGAGCCTGAAGATACTAAAGTATTAATCATGTGTTATTAATTGTAATGACTGCTCTTTTTTTTCTCTTTTTTTTTTAACTTTGGTTTTTATTGACATTTTGTGAGACAAAGAACAAAAAGGAAAATATTGCATAAACCCCGAACCCCCCCTTAACGTAAACCCCCCTCCTCCTCCCTCCTCCCCCATGTCTGATTCAAACATAACAGCAGTAAAGAGACCAAACTTTCATATCATTTCCTCAGTCTTTGAAGCAATGCGACATGTGACCAACTCTGTAGCTGGCTTGGGGCCGACATCGCCCCGGGTCGTGGGATCCCCCCGCTGGGTGTAGTCCTTCTCAATGATGATCACGCCCCAACCATCCGGGGGCACGATCCTGGAACTAATGGACGTCCCATCCCCATGTCTGCTGGACCCCATACCAGTCAGCGAGGAATGAGCATGAGTCATTGTTCACCAAGGCAGTCAGTTTGTCCATCAAGAACATGTTCTTGAGTTTTTTCAACCAATCCTCCTTAGAAGGTGTTTCCGGGCTCTTCCACCTCTGGGCCAGGGCCACTCTGCCCGCTCTCAACATGGTTTCCAACATCGTTGGGTACTTGTGCAGATCAGCCTCCTCCGGGGGGAGGCCCAGCAGCATGGTCAGCGGGTTGAGGGGTAGGGGGTCCTCCGTTACCTCCGCTATCCAATCTCTAACGGATTCCCAGTAGGTCTGCACTTTTGGGCATAGCCACCACATGTGGCCTCTAGTCCCTACCTGGCCACAGCCCCTCGGGCATTCTGGTGACACCGCTGTGAACATTTTCGAGAGTTTTGCTGGATCTCTGTGCCACCCCTGCAGGATTTTGAAGTTGTGTCGCATGTCCGAGGTGAAGAGATTGCCATGAAATGATATCCTAAAAATGCGAGCCCAGGAATCCTCTGATATCTCCTCCCCCGTCAGACCATTCCAAAACCCACAGAAGCCTCTCCTAGCCTGAAGGTTATGGGTGTTTAGAATTGCGTATATACAGGAAAACGCACCCTTTCTAGAGGTTGCTAAGTCCAGGAGTTTCTCGAATGGAGTTAGTTGTCTCCGCAGGTTTGATCCCCATGCGGGGTCGTTGAGAATGCCCTTAGGACGAAGGTATTCGAAGATGGAGAGGGTCCCGCCTCCCAGCCCATCCCTGAGATCCTCATAACTCAGGAATTCACCCTCCCTGAGTAGCTGGCCCGCCCATTCCAGGCCCTCATCAGACCAACGCTGGGATTGTCTAAACCCTCTGCTGCCCAGATTCAGGGGGTCCCCCACAAGGAGGTCATAGGGGACGGCCAAGAGGAAAGGTGGGCCGTCCGGGGACACTCCTTCCAGATCTCCCAAAGAACACCCAGGGTCGGGTGGGCCAGTACTTGTTTCGGGATTGACTTGCGAGGGGCCCACAGGAGGTCTCGGACTTTGAGGGGGTGGACGTCCATGTCCTCCAAATATGACCAATATGTCCGCAGGCCTTCCTTCATATGTTCTAGGAGGACCCGTAGTTGTGCTGCGTGATAATACAACTGGAAATCTGGGAGACCGAATCCCCCCTCCTCCCTTGGAAGCGTCAGGCTGGCTCTTCCGACCCTTGGGGTTTTTCCCTGCCAAATGAAGTCTCGGACCCCCTTATGCAAGTCTATGAAGGTTTGAGCGGGTACCCGGGTACGGAGGGCTGTAAAGAGGTATAAAAGCCGGGGCAGTATATTCATTTTGACTGCCGTCATCCGGCCATACCATGAGAGGATCATTTTTCCCCATCTCCTCAGGTCAGAAGTGATCGCGGACAGTATGGGCTCGTAGTTGGAGGTTCCCAGTTCTGATAGGTCCCTGCTAAGGAGGACGCCCAGATATTTTATGTTGCTCTTGCCCACAGCTATCCCATGAAACCTGATCAAGGGGTCCAGTACCGGGTCCACCAGGCGCATTGGAAGGAGAATGGACTTAGTTGTGTTGATTTTTAGGCCTGAATTCCACCTCTCCCCTTCTGATACCCCTGATGTCTGGGTGGAATCTAACCGCTATGGCCAAAGCCTCCATTGTGAGGACATATAGCGGGGGGGAGAGAGGGCAGCCCTGTCTAGTCCCTCGGGTGAGAGGAAAGTATTCTGACAGCAATCCGTTCACCTGGACCCTTGCGGTAGGGCTCTATAGAGGGCGGCCACCCAACTCAGGATGAGCGTCCCGAAGCCCATTCGCTGGAGGAGGAGGGTGATATATCTCCACTCTACTCTATCGAAAGCTTTTTCCGAATCCAGGGACAGGATGCATGCATCAAGATTTGAGTTTTGGGCGAAATGTATCAGGTCTATTGTTTTGCGGATATTGTCCAACCCTGGTCTACCCCTAATGAAACCCACCTGGTCCCTGTGGACTAGCTTCTGCATTATCCCCTCCATCCGCCTACCCACCACCTTGGCCAAGATCTTGACATCGATGTTGAGCAATGATATGGGCCGGTAGGACGAACATTCCCTCGGGTCTTTTCCTTCCTTGGGTAGGACCACTATGATGGCTCCCATCATGGAGTTGGGGAGGGTGCCCCCTTCCAAAACCGAGTTGAAAACCTTTGCCAGGTAGGAAGACAGGGAGGAGCGAAACCTCTTATAGAAATAGACCGAAAAGCCGTCCTCCCCCGGGGAGGTCCCCACCTTCATCCCGCTGATCGCCTTCTCCACCTCTTCCTCGGTCACCCGACCCTCCAGCCCCTCTGCCAGCTCCCAGGGAAGGGACGGTATCTGTATGGAGTCGAGAAACTCCTCAATCTGGGCTTCGCCACCGTCATATTCCGAGGCGTATAACGACTCGTAGTACTGGCGGAAAGCTTCACTTATGTGGGGGGTGTCATAGCCTAGTGTTCCCCTGTTGTCTCTCACCTCTTTCACCATCCTGCTTCTCTGAACCTCCCTCAATTTCCAGGTCAGGATCTTATCCGCTTTGTCCCCCTTCTCGTAGTATTTCTGTCTGACCATTTGGAGGCTCCTCTCTGTTTTATGGAGGAGCAGGTCTGTTAATTGGAGTCTGTAGTCCTCCAGGGTGGCCACGCAGTCCTGGTCTAGGGTCTGTACCGGGGAACCCCCCGGTTGAAGGCACGCTATCTTTCCCCTCAAAATCCTCTCCTGGGTCTCCCTTTCCCTCTTCTGACGGGAACCCATTTTAATGAGTACTCCTCTTAGGGTCGCCTTGAAGGCGTCCCAGAGGGTGTGCGTGCCCACCTCCCCGTTATCGTTGAGCTCACAAAACTCTGAAATGGCATCCAGGACGGCCTGGGCGTGTACCTCATATCTCAGAATAGCGTCGTTACATCTCCAGCGTCCCCTCCATTCTCTACACCAGTCCCCTGCCAAGGTGACTCTGACCAAGTCGTGGTCCGTCCAGGGCACGGGGTCTATCCTGTAACCCGCTACGTGTGGGCGGAGCACCTCGTCCGCGAGAATATAGTCTATCCTGGAGAAGGCTTTGTGAGTGGAGGAATAGTATGAGAAAGAGGGAGTCCCCGTTCGGGGGGTGGGCATCGTGTCCACCAGGCCAGGCCCTCATTCACCCTCTGAAAACAGCGTGACATGGCGTCTCCTGCGGGTCTGGGGTTTGAAGCTCCCACCCTCTATCCCTGGATGGGTCGAGGACCATATTAAAATCACCTCCCACCACCAATGGGCCCTGGACAAAAGTTTTCAGCCTTTCCCCCACTCCCTCCCAGAATTGGGTCTGGCCCTCGTTTGGAGCGTATACTACTGTCAAGGTTATGTGCGCGCCCTGTAGGGAGCCCCGCATCAAGAGATAGCGGCCTTCGGGGTCCCTGAGGATGGAGTCTTTCTCGAATCAAAACCCCCTAGCGATCAGAATTGCAACCCCTCTTTTCTTCCCTTTGTGGGATGCACAAAAAATGTCCTTGATACCGCCTCCACTCATCCTGGGCTCCCTCCCCCTCACCCAGTGCGTCTCCTGCACGAAGAGTAGGTCCAGCTTAGCCCTCCTAAACTCTCTGCTGATTAGGGATCTTTTCGTGGGGGTGTTCAGGCCCCGCACATTCAGGGTTCCCACCCCTAGGGCTGGTTGGTCGTCAGCCATAATCGCTGTCACCTTCCCCCTTGGTCACTGATGTCGCATGGTCGCTCCCTCCCTGCATTCTGTGTTTCCTTGTTTGGACATTTTTGAAAACTTTCCCCAACTTACCCCCCAAACCATTCCCCACCCCGAAACCCCCAACTTGTGTACTAACCCCCACCCCCCTTCCCCGTCGTCCAGCCATGTAGTCCCTCCATTCCTGGATTCTTGGCTGGACCACCAGCCGGTTCCCTACGGCTGGGCGTCAATAACAAAGCACGCTAACGTGTCCCCCCCCGAACTCCCCGGCTTGGGCATTGCTTGAGGGGGAACTAGAAATGTCTTCCCCTCCGGATTGTCTGGGCCCGATCTATAAGTGTACCGGGCAGTAACCCCCGCCCCGTTGGCGACCGACCCCTGGGCCCAGGATCGTATTTCTCACAGGGCCCATGGTTGTGACCCCCCCGTTGCCCCCTTATACTTGCAGTTCGAGGGGGTGCAGCGAGCGAAGCGTCCCCGGAGTCTTCCAGTTGTCTGTTCCCGATGATCATTGTGGGGTCGCTGGTGTCACCCCTCCGAATCGGCTTGATCTTCCTCCATCGGAGTTGGTGGTGTGTTCAATTTCTTGAACTTCCTAGTGCCGGTTTTCCTTCTTCTGGAGTTAGACTGGCCGGGGGTGCCCCTGCTGAGCGCTTCCGGGGCCACCGGCCCCCTCCTGGGGGCGGGTTCACCCACGTAGTCCTGGATAGCACCATTGATGTCCTCCTCCATTATCAGAGTTGTGCGTTGGCCTGAGTATTCAAAGGACAGGGACAAAGGATATCCCCTTCTGTAACGAACACCCTTCTCTTGCAGTTGTTGTGTCAGGGGGCGGCACATCCTTCGTTTGGCAAGGGTGTAAGCTGAGAGATCTTGAAAAATAGAGATTTGGGCGCCGTTGTAAGTTATCGTCCCCGCCTTCCTCGCAGCCTCCTGAACTTTGGCTTTTTCGGTGTAATAGTGAAAATGGGCCAGAACCAATCTGGGGCTCCCCGACCTTCCCCCGGCCCTGTGCACCCAGTCAAACGTGAGTTCCGTTGTCATTTCTTCTGCAAACAGGAGAGTGACAATGTCTCTCACCACTCGGGTCAGCTCCCTCTCCGTTTCGCCCTCCGTTTCCAGTATCCCAAAGAACCTAAGATTGTTCCGTCACTCCCTATTTTCATAGTCGTCCATTAATCTGGCTCTCTCTTCATCCCTCTTTTCCAGAGCCGCGAGCCGTGTGCCGAATTGAACTTCCAGAGATGTAGAGGACGATTGATAGTTTTCCACATGTAGGACCCTGTCCTCGATTTTGTCGACTCTTTGGTCCAATTTCACGAACTTCTGGGCGATATCAGATCTCATTTCTCTAATCTCCTGGAGGATGGAGGCAAAGCCTCTTTCCATCGTCATTGCGGGCTGGCCAGCAGGTTCAGGGTGGGCCATGGTTCCGGAGAGAGTAGGGACCTTGGTAGTGATCTCTGTTTCTTGGAAGCGAAATGTTTGTAGGGTCTTCCTCCAGCTCATGGGGTGTCACTGGTCCCCTGTCGCGGGGTCTGCTGCGGTGTGGGGGTCTCTGGGGGGAATGCTGTGCCGCCCCAGGGCCAGACAGGTTCATGTTTCACCAGTGGGGTTTGTAGACAGTGAATTATCCCGTGCTGGGGGTGGAGCAGCCCACCAGGCGGGCCCTCGCCCCGCCAACCGAGGACGGGGGCCTCTCACCTGGGTCGCGGGCCGCCTGCTGGCACAGGGTAGGCTATGGGCCCGATGAAGTTGAGAACGCCAAAGGCGCTCTTCAGTTCGCGAGAGCGGGAGCTTGTGGGGTCTTCCTTCCGTCTGTGAGGGCGTGCTGACCCCCAGCTGCGTGGTCTGTTGCGGCCTAATGGGCCCTTGAGGGTGTGCTGCGCTGTCCCGGGGTCGTATCGTTGCGCGTTTCTCTTGTGGGGGTTGCAGGAGCGAGGTTTGACCCCTTTGGGGGGTGGGATGGCCCCTCAGGCGGGCACACGCCCCGCCGTTGCAGACGGGGGCCTCTCACCTGGGCTGCTGAGTTGCTGTCGTCTCCCGGGGTGGTCCCCCCGGGGTCGTCCATCGTCTGGTGGGTCCTCGCGCCGGGCCCGGCCTGGGGCCTTCCCCCGCCGTGCCCACGGCCGTGGGGGACCTCGCTGTTGGCTCTCCGGCCGGAGGTTGCTGTCGTGGCTCAGGGTGGGACCCGGGCTGGGGCAGCTGCTGGGGGCCTCCTCTCCTGGGCCTCCTCCGGCATTGTCTTCCCGGGCCTGCGCCGCCGCGCTCTGGGACGGGGAGCAGGACCAGAAAGATGTCAGTTTCCTCTGTCCCAGGTTGGGCGGGGGAAAGGGGGCCGCCGCTGGTCCCCGCCCGGGGATCGCCACCCCTCCGACACTGGCCTTCCACCACCGGGCTCCTTCTCATCCAGCGCCGTCATGCGCGGTGCCTGCCTAGTCGCGCACCGTCACTCCCAGATCTCCAGTTCCACTAGGAGTTGGAGGTCCGTTCCTTCGAGCGGGGCGTCACGGGGGGTTCACCAGCTCCTGCCACCCGTTGTGCTCTTTTTTTCTCTTTTAAATTGTTATTGTATGGATTATTATGATGGTTAATATTAATTAATATTGAAATGGAGATGTTTTAAATGTTTTTTTATTATGTTGAAAGGTTGATTAACTTAGCCGAATCAATAAAAATAAAATAAAAATACATGGCATTCTGTCACGCTCCCCAACCTTGCTCGGGATTTCCCTCACCCAAAACTATACCCAACATCTGCCACCCTCCCTGATCTTGCTAGGGATTATCCTCCCCCAAAACAATACCCAACATTCTGGCACCGGCCCCGACCTTGCTAGGTATTTCCCTCCCCCAAAACTATACCCGACATACTGCCACCCTTACCCAACATTCTGCCACCCTATCCCGAACTTGCTCGGGATTTCCCTCCCCCCAAACTATTTCTGACATTCTGCCACCCTCCCCGACCTTGCTCGGGATTTCCCTCCTCCAAAACAATACCTGACATTCTGCCACCCTCCCCGACCTTGCTCGGGATTTCCCTCCTCCAAAACAATACCAGACATTCTGACACCCTCCCCAACCTTGCTAAGGATTTCCCACCCCAAAACTATACCAGACACTCTGCCACCCTTACCCGAAATTCTGCGACCCTCCGCGACCTTGCTTGGGATTTCCCTCCTCCAAAACAATACTCGACATTATGCCACCCTCCCCGACCTTGCTTGGGATTTCCCTCCCCCCAAACTATGCCTGACATTCTGCCACCCTTCCTGACCTTGCTCGGGATTTCCCTCATCCAAAACAATACCTGACATTCTGCCACCCTCCCCAACCTTGCTAGGGATTTCCCTCCCCCAAAACTATACCCGACATTCTGCCACCCTTACCTGACATTCTGCCACCCTCCCCGACCTTGCTCAGGATTTCCCTCCTCCAAAACAATACCCGACATTCTGCCACCCTCCCCGACCTTGCTCGTAATTTCCCTCCCCCAAAACTATACCCAACATTCTGCCACCCTCCCCGGCCTTGCTCGGGATTTCCCTCCTCCAAAAAAATACCAGACATTCTGACATCCTCCCCAACCTTGCTAGGGATTTCCCTCCCCCCAAACTATGCCCGACATTCTGCCACGCTCCCCGACCTTGCTCGGGATTTCCCTCCCCCAAAACTATACCCAACATTCTGCCACCCTCCCCGACCTTGCTCGGGATTTCCCTCCTCCAAAACAATACCCAACATTCTGCCACCCTCCCCGACCTTGCTCGGGATTTTCCTCCTCCAAAACAATACCAGACATTCTGCCACCCTCCCCGACCTTGCTAGGGATTTCCCTCCCCCAAAACCATACCTAGCATCCTGCCACCCTTTTCGACCTAGCGTGAGATTCCCCGCCACCCCTCCCCCCCACTCGCCCACAAAGCACTAGATAGCATCCTGCCAATCTTCCTCACCTCCCTTGCATTTGCATCATGCCACCCTCACCTATCAACAAAAACAATAAGTTACATATAGGAACCCACCCATCACACTCCCCTCGGGTTTGCCCGCCCCCTGGTGCAGCTCCCTGACAGTGAGGAGGCGAGACAGTCAGTTTTACAGAGATGCAGCTGTCACAGGCATAATCCGAGCACCGTGTGGCTTTGGCACTTTCAGGGAGCTGTGCGGTGACGGTGAGGGGAGGGACTGGCCTGGCTGGGAGCCAACCTTTGATTTTCGCTATGGGAGAAGAAACAGTGTTTGATTTTCGCCGCAGGGACAGAAATTCCCACACAGAGCAAAGCAAGGGCGTCGTACCCATCCCGAGCATGAAACAACGCATTTTACAGAAAATTTAGCTGCATGAGTTGGGGAAAAAAGCCATAGGATTTACAGGGAGAGAGAGGTAAACATACCATCTCAGCAACCACAGCCTAACCTACAGAGCTGTCTTTGCAGCATTCTACTTTAGGATTCTACCACTTCTCCCACGGCTGGACGCAAACAGCTGTGGGCTGGCCGCTCCTCAGCACCCAAATTAAGGCTTAGGTGGTTCATTAATGAACATTCCACTTTAAAGTGAGCAGCACTTGCTCATTTTGTAAGATGCGCATTAGCACTTTACTAAAGCAAGCATGAGGCCAGCAGGAGAGGCGTCAGAAGCCCTGCCACACCAGTGATTTAGAAGAGCATGGCACTCAATCCACATTTTTCTCTTTTCGTTTTTGGTTGCAGATTCTCCACGGGGCCAAAATGAAACCTGCCCCTGTTGCTCAAGGAGAATGAGGGCAACTGCACTACTGCCCCATGTGCTTGGTGTCTATTGGCATTGGCCCATTTCTGCTTCCATGGGGTCAACAGAGTCCTTGGGAGGCAGAGAAAATGCTGCATTCTTCTGTCACTTTAACATGGCGTTGGAATAGTACTTCCGTGTTGACATAATAGGAGAATGCATCATTTTGAAAGTACAATATTTGCTAATATTTTCCAGCAGAAGCCATCAACAACACTAGTGGAGCTCATTACGAGTTTAGTGGTATTTTGGCAGTAATACCACTGAGATATCACCAAACGGTATTACCATTACTGCCACTTGGTTTGGCAGCCTTACCACTGGAGGAATTACCTCCAGCGGTTATACAGCCGAATTACAAGTGGCAGTTTGGCAGTGTAAGTCCCCACTTGATTTTTGGCAGTATAAATTGGAGGTAACTGCTCCAATTTCCCTCCGAAAATCGGTGGTATTTCCATCCGGTAATTGCGCCGGAGGTAATACCATTAAACTTGTAGTTTGGCGGTGTGTTAAAAATGGCAGTAAATGGAATAAGCCCCACTTTTTTCATGCACTGCCAAACTCGGAATGAGGCCTATTCCTACACTTCTATTCCTTCCTCTCACTCTCCAGGAACTTGGGAACTAACGGGGGTGAAGGTTGAATGGAGGCAGGGGCATATCCCAATCACATTGATAAGTGGAGGGGAGACCATATCATTGATCCCTCACAAAGTTCTGCGCACAGGGAGTTCTAGTGAGTTGGCAAAGAGGTCCTCACCTGGCAGCCTGATGCAATGAAGTCAATGCACAGCTTAACATGTCATGATATTCTATAATGTACCGATGAGGTGCTGTGCCTACTGTCTGGCTGTTGGCAACTAGATTCTGATCTATTTAATTCATCCTCTAATGAATACTCTGTTCACCGTAGTTTATACAGTGTGAGTGCTTGCAGCAGCACAACTTGTGTTGCATGTTCACCTTTCTTTGGGGGATATACTGCTCAAGTGCAATAACTCTGCATATTGGTATGGTTACGTGCCACAATGGTTAAGAAGCTAGCTCAGTGTGTTAGGCAATTGTTCAATAGATCTGGGTCTGTATCCCAGATCACAGTACCAAATCCTAGCAAGGCAGGCTCAGCTTTTCCCATCTCTTAGGTAATTCACTTGAATGCATGAACTTTGGCAGTAACACCTTTTATGGTACAAAAACAACGTACGCGCTAGTTAAATTGTAATCGGCATTTACTTTTTTTTTTTTTTACAAAACAGACATTAAAATAATAAAGTAAAGATGATTTTGCCTGTTTTTACTCTTTGATTTTACACTCTGTGGAAAAGTCCAAGCAGGTGACCAAACAGCAGGTAAGTGCTAATGTGGTGGTCCACTCCATGCAATTACCACTCTTTGCAAAATGGTCCTGCAGGAGTTTGCACATTCAGCTACCTGGAGACTGTGCTAGTACCTGAATCCGGAGATTTCAGTTGAAGGGTCAGTACTGGTGAGTATGAGGGCAGGGTCATGGAATGTATAAAGAAGACAGCACTTTACCCCAGAAGACTGTCTCTGGGCAGAAGTTGTGGGCACACTTCCTCTTGTATCTGATTCTCAAGAATCCCAACCCAGGGGTTTGTATTAACAATCATGCATAGCACTTGATTGACAAATATGAATCTAACTTTGAAAACCTAGTATTTTCTTAAATTGCCCTAATACTAAAGTAGCTTACTGTCGTAGCACAGTGGAGCGTAGAATGTGGGAATTCCTTGTGAAAAGCCTTGAGGAGTTGTGGTGCATGGATGTTCCTCTCGACCATAACTTTTCCATTCCAATAGAAAGTGGAGTGCTGAATGAGGCCACCTAGATTCCAAAACTCAGGAAACAACGTATTCCTCTTCAGGATCGACCATCACAACTGGTTCCACATTCTTCTTACGAGGTTTGTTTCACAGAGTTACAAGCTTGGAGAAGAGAAATATGAAAAACGGTACGTACATGCATGTTCCGAGGGAGAATCAATTTAATTGCCACAGGATTAATGGCCTTATCGATAGTATAGGGTCCGATGTATTTAGGCATACATTTCCGAATGGTTTCTTGAAGTGTGAGATTTCTTTGTACATAACCAGACTTGATCTCCAGGATTGTACAATGGTTCTTTCTTCCTATGTACATCAGCACATCGTTTGGCGTTCTCTTTACTCATCAACTGATGTTGCATGATAGTTTGTAGCCCTTGCTGGAGTGTTGCAAACCATTTGGGCCTCATTACGAGAATGGAGGTAATGAAATTAGGAAGGCGGAGTGGTATTACTGGCATCGTTAACGGGTCCGGGCCATTACGACCCAACAACCCGCCAATACCGCCACCGCCCGTACCGTGCCCCTTCATACCTGCTCGCACGCGTACACATGCCCCTTCATGGAGTAAATACCGGAATGCCTGTAATAGCAGGACATCACAACTCATGCGGGCATGCAATTACCGGCATCCCGAAGGTGGTAATTAGGGCTTGCACGATGGCGGCCATACAGGCATCGCTGACCACCCCTAAACAGCAACCTGCAGTCAAGGCAACTACCGCAGGTGCACACAATCACCACAGGTGGAGTCAATGGAGCCTGTCCCAGTATAAAAGGAGTACACCCACACACCACACCCCTTCCCACAACAAAATGATACCACTAGCTGTTGCAATCATGGGGCTGGAGGACATGCCTATACTGCTACAACTACAGCAACAACACCAATTACAACAACAACCACAGCCACAGCCAACAGGCAGCACAGAGAAGATGCAGGAGGAGAAGGAGGGTGAGACAGGCCCAGCAATTACCACCAGTGCAGCCAGTAGTACCTCGTAGGCAGCCACCAATCCCTCGCATCAGACCCAGTCCATTCAATCTAACCCCTGAGCAGATCCACACCCTGTAACGATTGGACCGGGACACCATCACCACCATTGTGGACATGATACATGACGACATCGTCAGCCTCATAGAAATACGCACTGCCATCCCCCCGCTACAAAAGGTGGTGTCTGTGCTCCACTTCCTGGCCACAGGCACCTACCAGCACACAGAGGGCCAGCTGCTTGGAATTTCACAACCACTATTTTCACGCATGCAGACCCAAGTGCTGGATGCACTCCTGAAGCATTCTAGCACCCACATATCCCTACCACGGACTGCCCAGGAGATAGCTGACACCAAAGTAGGCTTTCATGCACTTGAAGGCATGCCCAATTGCGTTGGTGCCCTTGACTGCATCCATGTAGAGTTGGTAGTCCCCCATGCCCTAGAGGCGTTGTACCGCAATCGCAAGCAATACCACTCCATCAATGTGCAGATGGTATGTGACTCCAGCAAGATCATCACACATTGTTGCGCCCGATATTCCGGATCTACACATGATGCCATGGTGCTGCGTAACTCCACGCTACCGTGTCACATGGAGCGACATGCTGGATGACGTGCCTGGCTGCTTGGTGAGTTGCCTGACTGGCCCATGGCAGTGCATCTGGGTTGTGAGGTGGGGGGATGAATAATCCACCAGGGTGGAAATGGGCGGTGAGTGGGGAATGCACGCAGAGCTAAACACTCCTGACCTGAACCTCCCAACCCTAACATGACACATCACTGCCACACATTGGACCAATGCCGTATATCAATGACAACATGTAAGATACACAGCCTAGCCACCATGGGTATGTCAAGCAATGCATGACCAAACATGTTTGCAACTGTGCCAATGTGGCTAGTGTGATCATACACAGTGTAGTATACACAGCAATCATGGGGGGCAAAACATCGTCCTGCATCCACAGTACATCCGCATCAGCATGCAAGTAATCGCCCTGCATCTTCTGTACAACGCCATCCAGATTACCACACCATATTGCAGTATACAATGCATCTAAATAATATTTGTTCATACATACAGGGACATGTGCATGCCAACACCAAATTGCTGCGGCCATGGCTGTGAATCCTGACGGGTGGCAGCTCAGTGTGATTCACACAGACCTATTTGTATTCACTTGCAGGTGATGGAGGATATCCCTTGACGCCGTGGCTACTTACCCCTGTGCGGAACCCGCAGAATAGCCATGAAAATGAGTACAATTGGGTTCATACCCGTACCCGTGTTGTGATTGAGCAAACCTTTGGCCTGCGGAAGGCGCGGTTCCGCTGCCTAATCAGGTCTGGTGGGGCACTCCTTTACAGGCCTGAGAAGGTGGCAAAGATCACCATGGCCTGTTTCATGCTGCACAACATGTGCATCCGGAGAAATGTACCACTGCCACCTGACATTGACATGCATGCACCGGGTGTGGATGATGAGGATGAAGATGGAGGAGAAGCAGCACCCCTGCCAGTACGTGTGTCATGATGCCCGCTCCCGGGGAGCCGGTTCAAGCCCTGCGTCCCCGAAAGCAGACATCCAGTCCCCAAGGAAGGACCCAGCAACCCCATATAGGGGCCCTTTGGACAGTGTCCTGGCTCCTATGGTGCCAGGCTCATAAAAGACATCAGTCCTGGCGCCATAGGCGCCAGGCTCATTATGGAAGTGCTTGGGTGCACTTACCTGATTCAGACAATGCTGCAGGATCCCGGTCTCCTTGAGGCCTGAAAGGAACTACTTTACCTGTGGGACTAATTTACCATCCGGGCGTGGTCGGGGAGGAATACATACCTGATTGGAGGAAGGATACATACCTGGAACTTCTTCCAAGGCTATTTAAACCCCACCCGAATAGCCACACGTGCTTTGCGTTGTTCTGCATCTAGCAGCTGGACGCTCACCGTGTCTGCTCCTGCATCCTGACTTCTGCCACGCCTGCCAGCATCCTGGATCACCTGCAAAGAAAGAGAAGAAGAGAACAGAAGAAGGAAAAGTCCTTACCTGCTAAATCCGCATCCCGGAGAAATCTCGCCGACAATCCCGAAAAGGAAGACTTTTATTTAAAAGCTCATCGCGTCGATCGCTGCAGCGCCGCATTCCACTCACCTTTACAGGGCGCCTCCATGTTCAGCAGCGATCATCCGGATTCGCAGTCACGCCCCAGGGCCTAGGGAGAAAAAGACCAGAACAAAAGGCGAGAGAGAGAAGGGAATAAGGAAAGCTAAATCTCCATGTTAAGACTTACCTGTTGATTCATTCCCTCTTCATTTCGGGTCCGTGCCGCATCCTGGCATTTCCGGACCCCGGCCCCTAAGGGGAAAAAGAGACATCAGCGTTAATGAGCGAATGAAAAGACATTACCAAAAAACGCTCATTAAAGACTTACCTGATTTCTACAAGGATTTCACCTCTCATCTCGGGTCGGTGCCTGTTCCCCGGCATTCCGTACCCCGGCCCCTATGGGGAAAAAGACACTAGCATTAGTACATTAATGCATGGACACAAGGGGAACCTCTTATCAAAAAACTTACCTGGAAGTCAAGCAAGTTTGGTTCTCACCAATCCGAAAATCCAGTGATGTAACTGGATACCAACGCGCCCCTGCATCAGAAGCAGGATGGAGAGCTCGTCCTTCCAGACCCTAAGGTGAGACGCTACGAGGAATCACAGGAGGGTTTCTAGGAGGGTAAGAGGGGAAAGTGGGAGGCTGATTGCATTACCCCGCAGACAGTTAATCCCCTATTTTCGCCTACAGAAGGATACTTCTGCGAGCCAGACAAGCCAGATTTGGGGGCCCGGTCCAGTCCGTCTTCCGAACCCTGCGCATCACCTTAGAAGAGGTCACAGCAGCGCGAACCAGGCCAGCGCCTCCGTGGGAGTCAGGTGAGCGTTACAGAACGCGAAGCCTTCCTACAAATTCCCACCCAGGCGCTATGGAAAGTTCTGAGACTGATCAGTTGGCCCAATTACTGGGGGAATTACGGGCCGAAGTACATGCCGCTCGTCAAGAGACTAATGCCCTCAGGAGGGAATTAATAATATCAAAGAAAAGAACTGATGACCTGGCCAGACAGCTTTTGCAAGGTCAAGCTGGGCAAACTCCTCTACCCGGTTCCGGAGGGTACCCCGCTCCTGTGGTTTCCAGTAACACTGTGCAGATTAATCTACCTGGAAACATGCCGCTGGCCCCACCCGAACGCTTTGCTGGGGACCCCAAACGATTCGCCGTATTCATGAATCAGTGTTGTTTGCACTTCCTATGCAGACCTGGGGCCTTCCCTAATGATCAGACCAAGGTAGTCTTTGTATTGTCATATCGCAGCGGCTGCGCTGCCGATTGGTCAGTTCCACTGGTTACTCAAGATGACCCGATTCTCCGTGATTTTCAAAGGTTTCAAGCAAGCATGGAAAGGTTATTTGCTCGACACTCTCAGGGGCAGGCTCTGGATGACGAACTTCTATCCCTGCGACAGGGCAATCAGGACCTCCTATCCTATATTGCAACCTTTAATAGACTAACTGTGGAAACGGGATGGCCAGAGGATAAAAGAGTCACGTTGTTTTATCGAGGCCTACGCGGAGAACTTAAAGATGTCTTGGCCCAAGTTGTAAATCCGCCCCAAGAATGCACAGAGTATATAGACTTAGTGGTCCAATTGGATCACAGACTTCAAAACAGAAAAGCAGATCGGTCCAGGTTTGAGACCCGGGTGTTGGTCAAGACCCATGCTAATCCCAAGGGAGTTGATGTCTCTGAGCCTATGCAAATTGGAGGGGTTAAAGGACCCTTAACTCAAAAGGAACGTGAAAGGAGGCGGCAGTTAAAATGATGTCTTTATTGTGGGAATTCTGGACACTTTCTACGAGATTGCCTGACAAAACCGCCCCGAAGGGCGGTAGGAGCCGCTGATAAAAACCATGAAGACTCTGTTTCGGGAAACGACTCTGCCCGACAAGTGTAGGGGTCCGCTTGCCGAGCTTGAAAACTAACTCTCAGACCTCGCATTTCATTGTGCCAATGGTTCTCGTAGATCCAGAACAGCCTAAGCGGTTGCATGCAATAAAGGTATACATCGATAGTGGGGCTATTGGAAACTATGTGGATCGTGAATTGGTCTCTAGGATTAACCTCCCTCTCCGTCCTAAAACCAGCAAAGATGTCATCACCACAGTCGATGGAACTGAAATTGCCTCTGGACCGGTAACACATTCCACTACTGAGGTGACTCTTATTGGTCCCGACGGCCATCGGGAGGGTGTTGTGTTTGATATATTCAAGGCTCCACAGTTTCAGGTTATACTTGGAATCCCTTGGTTAGAGACACATAATCCTCGAATTGATTGGTGAGCTAAGAGAATCACCTTCCCGGATTGTACACAAACCTGCTACCCAGAAAACCTGAAGATTAATCGAGCATCTGTAACCTCTGCTTCCATGCAACTACCTCCGGAATACTAAGACTTTCAGGACGTCTTCCAAAAGGAACAGGCCAACACGTTACCTCCTCACAGATCGTATGATTGCCAAATCGATCTGGTGCCCGGTGCACAACCCCCTTGTAGCAGGATTTATGCCCTTACCGAACCTGAGAATCTGCATTTGAGACAATATTTGGATCAACACCTAGCTAATGGTTTTATTCGCCCGTCAAAGTCCCCAGCATCCTCGGCTTTGTTCTTCGTGCCCAAAAAAGAAGGCGACCTTAGAACTTGTATCGATTACCGTGCATTGAACCAGATAACGGTTAGAAACCGTTATCCTCTGCCTCTGATCCCTGAACTCCTTGACCAGGTGAAGGACACTTGCATATACACCAAGTTAGATCTCCGGGGGGCTTATCATCTGGTACGAGTTAAAGAAGGCGACGAATGGAAAACTGCCTTCCGTACTAAATACGGATTATTCGAGTACCAGGTGATGCCTTTCGGATTGTCTAACGCGCCGGCTGCCTTCCAATACTTCATGAATGATGTCCTTCGGGAACTCATCAATGTTTGTGTTGTCGTATAAAACGATGACATTCTGGTGTACTCCTCTTCGGAATCTGATCACAGAAAACACATCAGGGCAGTATTCGAAAAACTGCGTCAACACAAACTATTTGCTAAATTGGAGAAATGTGTTTTCCATACCACAGAAGTCGAGTTTCTAGGTTTCATCCTGACACCCATAGGAGTCCGAATGGACTCAAGAAAAGTGGATGCCATCCTCAAATGGCCATCACCTAGCTCTGTAAAAGGGGTTCAAAGCATGCTCGGCTTTGCCAATTTCTATCGCAGGTTTATCCCGGAATTTTCACGCGTGGTAAAACCCATTACTGCACTCTTGAGGAAAAATAAACGTTTTGAATGGTCTGAAGAAGCAGAGCAGGCCTTTCAGGATTTAAAAGCTAAGTTTACCTCCGCACCTATATTGAAACACCCGCGTCCAGATCTCCCTTATGTCGTCGAGACTGACGCATCCAGCCTAGCCATGGGAGCTGTCCTGTCCCAAAGAGATCCCGAAACCAACCAACTGCATCCCGTAGCATTTTGGTCCAGAAAATTCTCAGCACCCGAGGGTAATTATGCAATCACGGACAAAGAACTGTTAGCCATTAAGTCCGCTTTTAAAGCCTGGTGGCATTATCTGCTTGGCGCTCGACATACCATCACAGTGATCACTGATCACCGGAATTTACAGTATTTGAAAACCGCCAAGGCTCAGTCATTACGGCAGCTCCGATGGGCTTTGTTTTTCGCTGAATTTGATTTCGTGATTACCTATCGACCTGGCTGCAAGAATGGCAAAGCAGACGCCTTATCCCGAATTGGAATGGGAGAATCTGATACAAACTCAGAACCAGTACCAATAATTCCCGAACAGAGGATTCTAGGCATGACTTCGTTACAGACGCTTGAAGACATTCAAGCCAGAGTGAAACAACTCCTGGACCTTACAACCTTACAGGATTGGATACAAAAGGGATCAGACTTTACCATAGATAATGGTTTACCTTATTTCCAAGGACGCTTATTCCTGCCACATAAGGAATTACACAAACAGTTATTCCCGGTTATCATGATGCATTAATAGAGGGACACCCTGGTATTGCCAAGACAGAGGAAAAGGTGAAACGACAATTTTGGTGGCCCTCTTGGCGAAAAGATGTTAAATCTTTTGTGATGTCCTGTGGTGTTTGAGCCCAAAATAAAAGTCAAAAGAAAAGACCAGCCGGTCTCCTTCAACCTCTAGACATACCGCCAGCACCCTGGCACACCCTATCAATGGATTTTATTACGGACCTGCCTCCTTGTTCGGGGTACAATACTATTCTGGTAATTGTGGATTTGTTTTCCAAAATGGCCCACTTTATTCCTTTGAAAGGTTTACCTTCAGCTTCTGTCCTAGCCAAAGAATTTCTCAAAAATATTGTTCGGCTACATGGATTCCCATCTATACTAATCTCTGACAGGGGAAGCCAATTCATTTCCCACTTCTGGCGCAAATGTTGTCAAATGGCGCAGATCGACGTAAGATTATCGACCAGTCACCACCCTCAGACCGATGGTCAGACCGAGAGGACAAATCAGACCCTTGAGCAATACTTACGGTGTATGTTACAGCAATCTGAAAGCAACTGGAAAGACATTCTTTGGATAGCCGAATAGGCATATAATAATTCGGTACACTCTGGAACTGGCCACAGTCCTTTTTTTACTTTCTTTGGGCATCACCCTCGAACCTCAAACCTTGACTCACCTCAGAACCTCGGAATGCCTGCAGTAGAACATCTGCATTCTACAATTACCCAAGCCTTCAAAGAGGCAACTACGCATTTACAACAAGCCAAGAGAAAATACAAGGAGAATGCTGATCTACATCGGAGTGAAGCACCTCCGTATCAGATTGGGGATCAAGTGTGGTTAGCTACCAGACATTTACCACTCAAAGGGCCTCGAACTTTTAACCCAAAATATCTGGGACCTTATTCTATTATGGCAATAATTAACCCAGTGGCTGTTAAACTTGATTTACCAGCTAGTATGCAAATTCACCCCGTTTTTCATATGTCACTTCTGAAACCAGTAGTACCCGGAACCCGACTACTCAAACCTCCAGAACCTATTCTAATAGATGGGGAGCCCAACTTCGAAGTGAAGAACATTTTAGACTCAAAAATGTTTAGGTCAAAACTGTTCTACCTAATTGATTGGAAGGGGTACGGACCTCAGGAGAGGTCGTGGGAACCCAGCGACCATGTGCATGCACCTCGATTAGTCAGGAAATTCCACCGACTCTTCCCAGACAAACCAAAACCCCCGGAGGGAACAACCTTGGGAGGGGCCTTGGGGGGGGAGTGCTGTCATGATGCCCGCTCCCGGGGAGCCGGTTCAAGCCCTGCGTCCCCGAAAGCGGACATCCAGTCCCCAAGGAAGGACCCAGTAACCCCATATAGGGGCCCTTTGGACAGTGTCCTGGCGCCTATGGCACCAGGCTCATAAAAGACATCATTCCTGGCGCCATAGGCGCCAGGCTCATTATGGAAGTGCTTGGGTGCACTTACCTGATGCAGACCATGCTGCAGGATCCCGGTCTCCTTGAGGCCTGAAAGGAACTAATTTACCTGTGGGACTAATTTACCATCCGGGCGTGGTCGGGGAAGGATACATACCTGGAACTTCTTCCAAGGCTATTTAAACCCCACCCGAACAGCCACACGTGCTTCGCGTTGTTCTGCATCTAGCAGCTGGATGCTCACCGTGTCTGCTCCTGCATCCTGACTTCTGCCACGCCTGCCAGCATCCTGGATCACCTGCAAAGGAAGAGAAGAAGAGAACAGAAGAAGGAAAAGTCCTTACCTGCTAAATCCGCATCCCGGAGACATCTCGCCGACAATCCTGAAAAGGAAGACTTTTATTTAAAAGCTCATCGCGTCGATCGCTGCAGCGCCGCATTCCACTCACCTTTACAGGGCGCCTCCATGTTCAGCAGCGATCATCCGGATTCGCAGTCACGCCCCAGCGCCTAGGGAGAAAAAGACCAGAACAAAAGGCGAGAGAGAGAAGGGAATAAGGAAAGCTACATCTCCATGTTAAGACTTACCTGTTGATTCATTCCCTCTTCATTTCGGGTCCGCGCCGCATCCTGGCATTTCCAGACCCCGGCCCCTAAGGGGAAAAAGAGACATCAGCGTTAATGAGCGAATGAAAAGACATTACCAAAAAACGCTCATTAAAGACTTACCTGATTTCTACAAGGATTTCACCTCTCATCTCGGGTCGGTGCCTGTTCCCCGGCATTCCGTACCCCGGCCCCTATGGGGAAAAAGACACTAGCATTAGTACATTAATGCATGGACACAAGGGGAACCTCTTATCAAAAAACTTACCTGGAAGCCAAGCAAGTTTGGTTCTCACCAATCCGAAAATCCAGTGAAGTAACTGAATACCAACGCGCCCCTGCATCAGAAGCAGGATGGAGAGCTCATCCTTCCAGACCCTAAGGTGAGACGCTACGAGGAATCACAGAAGGGTTTCTAGGAGGGTGAGAGGGGAAAGTGGGAGGCTGATTGCATTACCCCGCAGACAGTTAATCCCCTATTTTCGCCTACAGAAGGATACTTCTGCGAGCCAGACATGCCAGATTAGGGGGCCCGGTCCAGTACGTCTTCCGAACCCTGCGCATCACCTTAGAAGAGGTCACAGCAGCGCGAACCAGGCCAGCGCCTCCGTGGGAGTCAGGTGAGCGTTACAACGTGATGCACAAGATGGCCGTGCTGTATGCCAATCACTGATTGACGAATACTTCTGACCCACAGGGACCTTGATGGATATGTGTCAGTGCTACACTGAGCACTGGGTCCATGTGGACATGCACACAGGGTATGTGGGGAGTTGGGCACTGTGCACTGTCATGAATAAAATGGATACACACACAATGAACAATGTCCAGGCATGAAATTATTTTTTACACAACGGGTGTATTAATGTAAACTACAGTAAAGTGCTACCCCCTCGCCCCACCAAAACACCAAAACTCCCCATAGCCCCCAAAGAACTCCCCATAGCCCCCAAAGAACTCCCCATAACCCCCAAAGAACACCCGCTTAAACACCTATACACCACTGACAACATCTCCCCCAATCCCATTGTTGTCCCACACTATTTCCATGCTTTCTTGGTGTCCAGGGGCAGCATTTCTGACTGCCTCGCACTGCGCCTTGTCAGACGCACAGGGCTGGAGGGGGCAGAGGAAGCGGGTGTGGAGGATGGGGTGGATGCCGTAGTGATTGGCATAGCTGGCGCGGGTTGTTCCTGCTTCATGTGCTGCAGTATTGAGGTCAGGACCTGAGTGACGGCCCCAAGACTGTCTCGGATCATCACTGCAGAGGCATTTATGGCAGCAGTGTTTGCTGCAATGGCCTGCGCTATCTCCCACCTCGTGTCCTCTCCCTCCGCCACATATTGTCTGACAAGTTCCAGCGTGGAGTCCTGTCTTGCCACCACCCTTGATAGCCGTGCCTCAAGGTCGGTGGGAGCAGCAGATGTTGAGGGTGCTGCGACCCGGCTGCATTTGCAGGGCTGGCCTCTGGGGTGATGCTGAGGTCCGAACTGTGGAGAGCAGGATCTGCAATGGTGCTGGAGGGTGTGGCCTGAGTGTGGGGTTAGGGGGTGGACAGGGTGCTTGGGGTGTGTGGACATGCCACGTGGATTAGCCCTTCCTCGTCCACATACTCCTTGGCTCCAATTTCAATGTTGCTCAGTGGGGCTGTGGCTGCTGCCTTGCCCACAGAACTTGTTTCTGCAGAATGGGTGCCACTGGCCTCCCCGTCTGCTGGTGTTGCCAGCTCTGCGGTTCCGGTCTCAGGCGAACCTTTGGGGCCCTCATGTGGGGGCATGGCCTGGCCACTCGCCCTGGCTTTTGGTGTGGGCTGCGAGGCCGCCCCAGAGGTGGTTTTGCCTGTGGCAGTTGTTCTGGCCCGGGACGTGGATGCCCTTGTGGCTGGTTCTTCGCTGCCATCTTCTCCATCAGTGCCTGGGGGGTAGAAGAGATGCAGGCCATCAGTGATGGTGTTACATGCAAGATGCATTATATGGTGCGGTGGAGATTTTCATTTATCATGCATTCATATTTTACAGGTGTGTCACACAGGGTAGTTTGATGGGGGCATTTTGGCATTTGCCGTGACGTCTCAATTCAGGAATGCTGCATGGCCGGTGGCATGCCATTGTATTGGGGTCTGTGTAATGTATGACATGGGAATGGTCCCTGTGTGTTGGCAGTCTGTTGGTAGTGGGATAGGCACTCAGCATGCATTTCAGTGTGGCAGGGTTTGGGCCTCCTTCTGGACATGGATATGTTGATTTGTGTGTTGGTACATGCATTGCCTTGCCTAGGCTCTATTCCAGATCTCTAGTGCTACATCATGGTTTGCCCTAGTGGGGTCTGCAGGGTCACTCACCTCCATCTCCAGATGTTGCGGCACCCGTCTCCATCTCACCGAAGCCCTCGATGGACTCCATCTGGATGAAGGTACTAAAGGTCTCCTCCCAGCGCATTAGTTTTGTCGGGGAGTGGGCACCCCCGCCTGTGGCCACTGGCTCCCTACGATTGCTGGCTAGTATGTTGCGGACCCTAAGGCTGAGGTCATCCCACCTTTTCTTGCAGTCTTTGACTGTCCGTGGGGTGGTGCCGACTGCAGAGACCTTGCGGGCTACCTCCTCCCATATCTCCTTCTTTCTCTGCTCCGCCTCCCTCTTGAGGTTATGGGTGTTTATGTCCTCTGCATGGGCAGCAAGGGTGTCCGCCAACATGTTGAGTTCTTCATCAGAAAAACGCTTCTTGCGCAGGCGGGGGTTGGATTTACTGATTGCCTTGGACATGGTGATTAAGAAGGCCCTGGTCTCTCCTGTTCAACACTGGTGGTTTGTGAGGATTGCAATGGATTGTGTTTTTAAAGATGGCCGCCGGCGCATTTCCTGTTCTGACGCGATGACGTTGCTTCCGGGTACGGTATTACGAGCCCGGTATTAGCATGATGTTATTACTGGGTCGGTATTAAGGGGTGCCTCCTAGGCAGAGGTGGTCTCGGTGGGTCCCGTGATGGCGCTATCAGGGGGTTGGAGGGCCTTTACCGGCATGGCGGTATGGCCATTACCGGCATGGGGGTTCGCGCATGCTCGCGCACTTGTAATCAGCTGCTATTAGCAGCGTCATACGAGCACAGACCCCCTAGTTCCTCCATGCCGCTAATGACCCCGTTATTTTCGCACTTCTCGTAATGAGGCCCTTTGTCTACAGTGGGAATTAAGATCTGAGATACTGGCGTGATTGGCATCATCTTGGGATGTCTACCAGTGTTTCCAAGACCGGTGAGATTCCTGTGGCTGCGTGCAGTGTGTTGTTAAATGCGAATTCAGCCAAAGGCAAATAAATGCTCCAATCGGTTTCTCGTTGTGTGCAATAACACCAGAAGTGCTGTTCAAAATGTTTATGCACCCTTTTCGTTTTCCCGTCACTTTGAGGGTGATATGCTGTGGATAGATGAGCTTCAATTCCTAGATGTTTTTGTAGTACCTTCCAGAAGCGGCATACAAATTGGGTCTCTGTTCAAGATTATGGGCCTTATTATGACCCAGGCGCTAAGTGTTTAACGGCGCCATAAAAAGCTGCGGCGCCATTAAACACTTAGCGCCTAATTACGAGGTCCCTTTGCGGGACCCGACCTTAACGGCTGGTTTTACCAGCCGTTAAAGTAGGGTGCCGCAAAGGGACCTTGGTGCTAAGTACGGTGCCGCAATTTGCGGCACTGTACCTAGCACCTTCCCCATTCCCATTGAGCCCTATGGGGCAAAAATGGGAATGGGGAAGGGCCTATGGTGAATGGGGAATTACCGCCCCGCCAACCTTGGAATGGGGCGGTAATTCCGCCATTCACCATGGCGGACCCCGGCATGGACCATGGTGCTAATAGCACCATGGTTTAGCGCCGGGGTCGTAATGAGGCTGTATGTGTTCAGGTAATCCATGAAGGTACACCACAGTTGTAAGGAATATTTGGTCATACCCTCTGCTGTGAGTAACTTTTTCAGCGGCTCAAAATGTCCCATTTTGGTAAATGAGTGAACTATGGTGCGAATGGTATGAAAGCCTTCTTTGGTGACCAGTAAATCAGTACCGTAGTCCATACTGATAGTATGCCAACGATAGGACGGGACTGGCAAATGCACTAGAATTCCAATCAGGGCTTGTCAGAGATTTTTGACACAAACACACATATCACATCTTTTGAGATATGTCTTGACATCCTGCACCTCCGTTGTCAACCAAGTATGTCTTCTCACTAGATCAAGGGTTTTTCGTTAACCATAATGTCTGGCGAGTGGATGGTCATGACACCACTCCATTATTTGTTTTTGTTGTTTACTATGTGGAATCCATAGCGCCTTGTCATGGAAAAGTAAACATCGATATCATGTTTTTTGTTGTTTTGTAGAAATGGGAAAATCATCCCAGTAGCGTATGACTCACGAACCTCGTGTATCACTGAACGAAGGCGATAATGCCATCCGTATTTTCTCGGGTAAGACAAATGGCATACCTTCTTCGGGCAATTTCACAGAGTCGTATCTTCTGGACAAGGCATCAGCTGTGGTGTTTTGTGAACCGGGTGTAAAAGTGATCATGAAGTCGAACCTGCTAAAGAAGTGCACCCATCGTGATTGCCTTTCGCCTGTACATTTTACAGTTGTTAGGTATCCTAGGTTCCGATGATCGGTAGGAATGGTAAAGAGAAAGGGGGCTCCTTCAAGATTGTGTCTCCATTTGTTAAAAGCATCTGCAATTGCGAGGAGCTCCTTATCGAAGATGGTGTAATTAATTTCTACAGCGGTATGTTTCCTCGAAAAAAAGCCACCGGGTGCATCGGTTTTTCCGGTGAAGGCCGTTGGGGATAACATATCACCTATTGCTAGATTAGAGGCATCGGTTTCTATTGTAGAAGGAGCACGTAGTCTAGGCAATTGAAGGCTCGGGACTGTGGTGAAAGAGTCCTTTAAGGATTGAAAGGCTGTTTTGGCTGCTGAATTCCATTGGAAAGGAACACTTTTCTTCAATAAAGCTGTCAGGGTATGTGCCATCTGAGAATAATGAGAAATGAAATGTCGATAATAGTTGGCAAAGACAAGAAATCTTTGGAGATCTGTGATGTTCTTTGGTTAAGGCCACTCTTGAACTGCTTGTATTTTCTTGGGATCCATACTGACTCCATCTGGAGACAAAATATAGCCCTTTAGAAACATTTGGCATAGAGGTTATATTGTCATAGCAGTTTCAAGATTTCTTTGACATGCATCACATGGAGAGCCAAGGAATCAGAGAATATCAGAATATCGTCTAGGGAGGCAACTATGTATTGCTCAAGGTAAGGACGGAATATTTCATTGACAAAATATTGGAATGCAGCCGGTCCATTGAAAAACCCTAAAGGCATAACAAGGTATTCTTAATGCCCTTCCCTTGTCTGGAATGCGTTTTCCACTCGTCTCCAGGATGGACTCATATCAGGTTGTACGCACCTCTAAGATCACGCTTGGTATGTATCTTCTCCCCTTGTACTTGATCTAGCAGGTATTCTATTAGAGGAAGAGGTTAATGGTTTTTCACTGTGATGTCATTCATCTGCCTCTAGTCTATACAGGGGTGTATTCTGAACAATCTATTGTAGGGAAAAAAAGATAGGTGCCTTAGCAGGGGGATGAAGAGTGTCGGATAAATCCTTTAGCAAAGTTATCTTTGATGTACTCTGGTCTTTTGGGCTGTTAACACATAAGTCTTGCCATACTGGATGGCAGCACCTGGAATCAATTCTATCCTACAGTCATATGACCAGTTCATCCGCCTCTTTTGGATCGAAAATGTCCTGGAATGCTTGATATTCATTGGGGAGCCCACCTGATGTTGCTGCGATTTCCTTGACTGAGTGCTTTCTGAAGGTTGCATGGGGGGTCCTAATGTACTCATGAATGGCTCAAGGTGACATGATTTAGCACAATAATCAGATTTAAAGTGGACTACCCCTTTTGTCCATTCTATGGAGGGGTTGTGAAGAGCTAACCAAGGCATGCCTAGTACAATTTGGAAGTATGGTGCATCAATGATATCAAACTCGGGAAGGTAGCTCAGGGGCAACGTGCTCGCCTTGCAAGCAAGATGACATGGACCACCACAGGTCCACGCTTAGAAAACCTCTGGGTATTAAGCGCGTTATAAATAACCTATCAGATCATATCAAATGCTATTAGGGTGTATGTTTTCTTCACATTAATTTTCCAAAAGAGTCAAATGATTTTTACAAGCGAACTGGGTATCAACAAAGGAACCAGTAGCTCCGCAATCCATTCAGGCTCTGGTATTCCTTTACATTGAAGGGTGATGCCAAGAAAAATTTGGTTAACTGCAGGCATAGGCGATAATAGGGACAGAGTGTCTATGGGTATTTGGATCTGTCAGCCCACCCCTCTTTACTGAGGACCCAAGGCTTTTCCCGGCCATTTAGGGCATTCGCGCACAAGGTGTCCTGAGAGACCACAATAGAAACACTGATTGTTTATTCACCGGTGCTCTCTTTCTTCCTTATTAACAGGACCCCTCACTCCACCCACTTGCATGGGGTTAGGAAATGGAATTTCAAAAGGAACATCGATTTAAGTACGACTCATGGGTTGACGTAACTCGAAACGTTTCTGTTCCCCGCGTCTTTCTCCCTGCCTTTGTTTGATGCATAGTGTCACATATATTAGTTCTGCTAATGTAGCAGGGACAGGCATTACTTGAGAAACTGCATCTTTAATATATCTTCTTTAAGTCCCCAATAGTATATGGTGGCCAGAATGTCTTCAGCATATGCTGTTTCAGCAAATAGATATTTGGACTGGGCAACATAAGCTATGAGGTCTCTGGAACCTGGTTTAAATTCAATCAGTTCGTTTTGAACAGATCTCTCGCATATTCGTCTCTCAAACATCTGATGAAACGTAACAAAGAACTGTTCATAGTTGTCAAGGATCGGGTCACGGTTTTTGATCCATGGGGGAGCCCAGGTAAGGGCATGACCATCCAGAGTCATGATAATAAAGGCCACCTTAATGGTGCCGGTGTTATACGACTGGGGTCAGTTCATGAAATGTAATATGCATTGCATCATAAATTTAGAAAAACCTTTCCGTGGCCCAGTGAAATGTATAGGCATGGGCGGGGATCTGTGCCCCTAAACCAGGTTCTCTGAATGCCTGATCCCAATCCCCGCTTTCCCTATGGGTCTCACCTGTTCCATAGGAGACCTGAAAGGTAGGAGGTCTAAGGGTTCTGATTCTTCCAGAGCCTGATGGTCCTGCACCCCCGTCTATCCGAGAGGGCAGTACCGGTTAAATTTGGGACTGGAGGTCAAACTTTGTTTGCAATGGTCACATTGTCTGATCTATATGCAGCCATTTCTGTTTGTAGTGTTTTCATGGACGAGGTTGTGTCTATAACTGCCTGTTCCATCCTGACCAGAAGGGACCTAGAAAAGGGTCTTTGCTCTCTGCTAGTACCTGAATCCGGAGATTTCCGTTGAAGGGTCAGTACTGATGAGTATGAGGGCAGGGTCATGGAATGTATAAAGAAGACAGCACTTTACCACTGAACAATGTCTCTGGGCAGAAGTTGGGGGCACTCTTCCTCCTGTATCTGATTCTCAAGAATCCCAACCCAATGGTTTGTATTAACAATCATACATAGCACTTTATTGACAAATAATGAATCTTGCTACGAAAACCTAGTGTTTTCCGGAATTGTCCTAATACCAAAGTACTTACTGTCGTAGCACAGTGGAGCGTAGAATGGAAAGTCAGCCGGTGCAAAGACACCAGATTAATCTCTTTGGTCGTCTTTTGAAGCTGTGAACCGGAAGTTATATCAACACTTCCGGTTTGCATTTCACAAAGTGCCTAACTGGTAACTCGTGGGCCGCCACCTTGAGGGCAGGTGCCACGCCAGATGCAAGTCCCGAAGACTGTGTGCACCTGGGACTGTGGAGAACCTGGGATGGGCATGCGAGGTCCAGCCCTGTATGTACGGTAAGTCAGGGAGGGTCAGGAAGTGTGGATGGTATGGGTGGGAGCGAGGGGACTCTCCCACAGAGACTCTGTAACAGAGTATTTCTAACAGCCTGGGTGAGTGGTCTTGTATATTGTGCACATGCACTGGGCCTCACTACAGGTCCGGCAGTAAGTAAGAGTACCAACACGTGTCTGGGGATGCTGTTGGTACTCTTGTTCAGAGGAGAATTGCCTAGCATTTCGGTGCTGGACTGCCCCAGGGCAGGACAAAGACTGATATGTTTGGGATATTTCTTCTCTGTGAAAGATAGTGAGCTAAAGACTCTTGGTAAGTCTCTAGTAACCAGGACTAATGTCTGGCAGAGAGACTCCCAGGACCCCCCCTTGTCAATTTGTATATTCAAGTAACTTTGGGTCTCACCCTAAGTTACTAGGGGAATCCAGACGTGGACCCCTTGCTCACTATTCTTAGAGAGGCACAGCTCCTCCCTACTGATGAGGTCCAACCAGACCGAAACACGTGTCTGGGGATGCTGTTGGTACTCTTGTTCAGAGGAGAATTGGCTAGCATTTCGGTGCTGGACTGCCCCAGGGCAGGACAAAGACTGGTATGTTTGGGATATTTCTTCTCTGTGAAAGATAGTGAGCTAAAGACTCTGGGTAAGTCTCTCATAACTAGGACTAATGTCTGGCGAGAGACTCCCAGGACCCCCCCCCATGTCAATTTGCATATTCAAGTAACTTTGGGTCTCACCCTAAGTTACTAGGGGAATCCAGACGTGGACCCCTTGCTCACTTTTCTTAGAGAGGCACAGCTCCTCCCTACTGATGAGGTCCAACCAGACCGAAACATGTGTCTGGGGATGCTGTTGGTACTCTTGTTCAGAGGAGAATTGCCTAGCATTTCGGTGCTGGACTGCCCCAGGGCAGGACAAAGACTCATATGTTTGGGATATTTCTTCTCTGTGAAAGATAGTGAGCTAAAGACTCTGGGTAAGTCTCTCGTAACCAGGACTAATGTCTGGCAGAGAGACTCCCAGGACCCCCCCCTCGTCAATCTGGCAGTAAGTGTGCCAGTAAAACCAGCACGTAACCGTCATACCCATAAACAGTGATCAGCATCTGTCTTGCTGGTAACCCCGGGTTATAACAACCCCGGCAATCGGAAAGCCAGGCGCCGGTAATATATTGTTCCCCATTCCCATAGAGTCCAACAGGACTCTATGGAAATGGGGACCACGGAAACACTGGCACCAGTAATAACGGTGTCAGCGCTTCTGTGAAAGTCTGCGGGTGGGTGCTGGTCTGCCACACAAGTCAGACCTGCCGGGCAGGAGGGCTCCCGCCCACCAGACTTGTACTTTGCCGGTCCGGAAACAACGATGCCGGTAAGCTTACCGACACGGTTGTTTCCGGACCGGCAAGGTTATAATGAGGCCCACTGGGAGATGGGGGCACTGAAGTGTGAGCTTCTAAAAGCCATGTTTTTTGGAGATATGATTTTGGTATGGTAAGCCTTTTGATGACTAATATTGCACATAGATTAACAAGCACTCCATTAGGTCCAGAAATAAGAAGGGGAAATAGGAGCCGAGAAGGTGAGAAAGAAATAGGGATATATATATAATGAAGGAAACAAGTACATATGTATAGAATTATCCATACACTAAGGCACAGTGTGTGCCTCACGCTAAGGCACAGTGTGTGCCTCACACCTGCCCCAAGGAATGGGAGGCAAGTTTTGACTTCATGCCCATTGAATTGCTGCTAGGTCTCTCTGCCGAGAATGACAACAAGGGCTCATGTTGTTCCAATCATATTAGTGTTTTGAGGCAGAAGTGGAAGGACAGGACACACCGTGCCACATTCATACTACCCAATGAGGGAGGAGCCAGTTCTTCAGATGAGAAACGTGTGGATAAGCATAGCAACCCGAAAGCACCCATCCACATGGCTTCAAAGTCCAATCAGGATACTTAAAATCCCTGCGCATCATCTGTTTCTCTGTCCCACACTTTCTCTCTCTGTCTCTCCTATCATACACGTTCTTTCACATCCATTCCTTAATCTCCCATTATAGACAGCTCCCCTCTCCTTTAAACAGTTTTTTCCAGTCACATCATATTCACATTGCCTCCACTGCCTGCAATCTCACCTTCCGTTTACTTCTCTTCATTGGCTTTTCCCTTTCTCATCTGACCTTCTGCAAGCAATAAAATATGTTTATTTTTACACCCTCCTCTCCTAAATGAGACAAGTGCCCATGTCTCTAATTGACATTCAGGTGTGAAAATGTGCAGTAGCAAAATGGTAGATAGCAAACAAACAATTTCAAATGCCTACAACTTACAAAGGGCAGCAAAAGCAGAGGCAGAGGAGAGTGGTGCGCCCCAAACACTGAGAGGCCTCTTTCTTGGGGCAAGGCCTTTGGTTATCCATTGGTAGTGGACCTTTAAGGGGGGAGCTGGCCACATTTTACAGTAGGCCCTGCCATACACAAGCATAGAGTAACAGAGTGAACTGTCGTGTCCCGGAGACGACACTGTTAATGGAGTCGCCGAGTTCCATCAGGAACTGCATCCGCCAATGGGTATGCAGGTTGAGCGTGCATGCGCAGGAGGAAAATCCTGCACTGTGCAGTTGCCGGTGCGAAGAATAAAGGACACTTCACCCAGTACCTAGCTCTGTGTGCTTATTAAATACACTGTCTTCTCCTGCATTCGCATCCAGTGTATTTATTGCATTTCTCTGCCCATCCACATAAGGGAAACAGGACAATGGCGACGAGGGTGGGATGTTAATAAGGATAACCCAATTTTCAAGATCCACGCCGTCAGCTAACCCTAAGCCTCAACAGTCAAAAGTGTGTCTTCCACAAGTCTCATTTCAAGTTCTACAGACACATTTTCTCACAAGAAGGCATGAAGCCTGACCCAAGTAAACTTGCTGCAACCTCTGAGATCTTGCCCCCAAAGACGTCAGCGAGATCAGGTCGTTCTTATGAATGGATAGCTACTGCTGCCGATACCTGCAAGATTTTACGACCACCAGCGCCCCCCACAGAGAACTGACCAAGCAAGGCAGAACGTTTCAATGGCGACGACAATGCGAAGTACCATTCGGACAACGAAAAAATGACATTGCCTCAGCCGAACACATGGCCTACTTTGATCAGAACATGTGCACAGAGGTAATCATTGACGCCAGTCCCATCGGCCTAGGGACAATTCTAGCCCAACATCGACCAGGACGAGAGTCCCCCAGAACAGTAATCAAATAATCCAGCAAGAGTCTTTCAGAGGTAGAGATGAGATACTCACAACCCAAAAAAGAAGGTCTCGCCGTCGTCTGGGCATGTGAACTTTTCCAAATGTTTCTCCTGGGTAAGCCATTCACGATTGTGACAGATCACCAGGCCCTGGTGACCATCTATGGAAGTTCTCGGTGCAAGTTGCCCCACGAGTCGAACGTTGGGGCCTGCGACTACAGGACTTTGAATTCACCATTGTTCACAAACCAGGCAAGAAGTATAATTCAGCAGATTTCATATTGCGACACCCGCTGCCAGACAACTCCACTGACAAAGGTATGGCAGAAGAATATGTCAATGTTCTCACATACCATGGACCTACCCGGGCAATCACACCTGAAATAATTCTGGACTACACCAGGAGAGATATCAAACTGCAGAAGGTGCAGGATCTGATTCGATCCAGGAGATGGAGTGACACAGATGTCACAAGTGGGTAAAGTGAAGATCACTTCGCTGCAGAAATACATGCATTGAAGAACGTGCAAGAAGAACTGTCAATTACGGCAGAAGGACATTGAATAGTGATCCCCATGAACCTACGACAACCCATCATAGATCCAGCTCATGAAGGCGACCGAGGCACGGTGGCCACGAAGAGACAAATAAGAGACACCGTGTGGTTCCCAAGTCTAGAACAAATGGTGGAATGCACAATCAATGCATGTCACCTGTGTCAGAGTACCTCAAGACTCAATCATCCAGAACCTCTAAAGATGTCCGACATGCCCAAATGCCCATGGCTCCTCTCATGATTGACTTTTTCGGACCCTTTGGAGAAAACAAATACTGGCTAGTCATCATGGATGAATATTCTCAGTTTCCTCTGGTACACATTATATCTTCTACGGCAGCCAGCACTGTTATACCAGTGTTGAACAACATCTTCTCTGCGTGGGGCATTCCAGAAGTCCTGAAATTGGATCATGGTCCACCATACAGCAGCCTGGAATTTGCAATACATGGGCATTCACCATAGAAAGATGACTCCACTATTGGCCACAAGCAAATGGTATGGTGGAGGGATTTATGGCCAGTCTGAAAAGAGTTCTCCAACCAAATGAACTATGGTCCATGTCACTTAATCAGGCCATATGCAACATGGTTAGGGATTACAGAAACTCGCCACATGGCACGACAGGAAAGTGTCCCTCCGAATTACTGTTTGACAGAAAGTTAAGGACCAGACTGCCTCACCTGGCAGGTGATGGGAAGGATAACAGCAAACGAATTTGAGAAGTGGATGCCTACAAGAAGCGAGAAATGAAGGAGTATGCTGACAACAGAAGACGAGCAATGAATTCTGACCTACAAGTGGGTGACAGGGTACTCATATGCAAATGGCAAGATAAGAAGTTGGACTCAAGATTTGATCCAGACTAACAATATCTCATGTGAATGGAACAATCGTAACTGCTCGCTCCCTCAGGAGGGTGGTCATGCGGAATGTGTCTGATTTCAAGCTATACAAGGAAGAAGGTTAAGAAGACCGTGAGGAAGGAGGCACAGCTGCGTCACATGAGGAGCAGATGAGGGACAACAGGATGAATGTCGGGCCAGCTCACCACGATGCATCAGAAGGACGGTGCGTCTAGTTGAAGAGATGTGAAGACACAGTACTGTAAGGGATTTTTGTTTGCCCAAAGGGGGGAGATGTCCTGTCCCAGAGAGGACACGGTTAATGGAGCCACCGAGCTCCATCAGGAACTGCATCTGCCAATGGGAATGCAGGATGAGCGCACATGCGCATGAGGAAAATCCTGCGCTAGGCAGTTGCTGGTGCAAAGACTAAAAGACTGTTCACTCAGAATCTGGCTCTGTGTGTTTATTAAATACACTGTCTTCTCCTAGATTTGCATCCAGTGTATTTACTACATTTCTCTGCCCATCCACATAGGGGAAACAGGACATGGACCACAGAGGGTTCAGTGTTCACCATTATAACATCTTGATTCTTACAGTTCAATGGTTTCACACTTCCACATACAGCAACTAAGGATGATTTGAAACTAGGACGAGACTCATAACCTATGAACTTAATCATACGGCTTCATCTTAGGCTAAGTCATCTGCCCAAAAAAAGATTGCAAGGCAAGATTATTCTTCTTGGTTTACATAATTTTGTTTTAGGTTCCTGGATGGAAGACAGAATAATACAGCCCGACACTGAGGCCAATACCTTTGTTCCTTGTGCCACATGAGCGAAATGGACAGATGCAATGTGCCTGGTGGTCTTTTATCTAGGATCACTTTCAAAATATCTCGTGATCATTTTTGTGAACACGTCTTTCTTTTTCATAAACACTACCCCACACTATTTGTATTTAGAGGTAGGATTGGCAATACGTTTTATTAGTATAGGCCCTTTAATTTTGAGGAGACTGCACTAGGACTGCATTATTATTAATAATTTGTGGGGTGAAGTGGTGTGCAAGTAGTCCTTTGTGGTTGGACCAAACAAATTTAGCGCTATCCTGTGGAGTCTGTTGGCAGTTTCCATCACTAAAGAGGAGGAGCTGCTGTGCCTGAACTCCAAGAAACAACATAAAAGCCCCATTCGAGCGCGGAGTACATGCGGGGCGAAGTGGTGTGCAAGTGGTCCTTTGTGGTCACTTGTGGGAAGTGTGGGGTGGCTTCCCATCCGTGAACTACCACTGCGAGGGACACGCGAGCGGTGAGCAGCGGTGGAATTGACTTACGATCCTTGGCACAGTAAGCCCGCCCACCTATTAACATTCACTTTCAGCATGTGCACTGCTGCGTGTGGGAGACTACAGGGGAGTAATTCCCCTTTTATCCCACTCAATTTATAACATGCACCGCTGAGGGGGGCCCCTTTGGTGGGCGTACATAAGTGAAACTTGGCAGTGTTTACATTCAGCGGGCGAGCTTAAGCCATCGGAACACTTCGTGTGTGGCGTTGAATCGCTAAACTTCCGAGCCCGCACTCAATAATCAATTTTAAGTGATATGCCACCAAAAACACGCGGCAATAAAATTAATTACAACCTGAGAAAATGAAATGCAAAAAAACCGAATACGAATGCAAACAAAAGGAATGAAGGGGACATTATGAAATCACCCAACATTACCGGCTCAATCTACTAAGCCTACTGAAGAGACAACCTCTTCATTGCATAATGGGAGTCAACCTCTGAATACAACTAACTTTGACGATATTGATAATATTTCATTGTTAGATCTCTGTTTGTCTATACAGAGATCGATGGCGCAGCCCCCCTGCAGTATTATTCCCAGTAATAGCCGGACAGTGAATCCCCAGAAAGCAGGCACTATTACAGTAGAGGTGCAGGTACTTCAGCCGACAACTAGCCCTCCTATTGCCCCAAGTACCGGCCGCTTGTCTGAATCCCCTAACTTGCGGATTAACATGGAGGATGTGAGTCACCGCAGTGTGATCACACTAATGACCTATCTCAGTAGAATACTGTGGCAATTGCAGACCTTCAGGCTTCGATATTCTCTCTACAGTTCGCTTTAAAAATCCTTCTTAAACTGTGTGGGAGAATACATGTGAACACAGTTCTACAGCTCAACTTGCCTGATCCTGGTCTAGTATTTTAAACTGAGTTAGCTGAAGGGAAGGAGCAGGAGGTCGCTGAGGCCCCAGAGAATATTGCGGCAGCTGAACCCCCCCATAGAAGAACAAAGGACTCATCTCACTAAGAAACACTAAGAAACATTTTACTGCAATGAACGGTTCACTACCACTTATCATGAATCATTCATTCTTTATGCTACAAGAAACATGGTTACTCACCCCTATTGTAATGGATGGATATAGGTTATACCATAACCCGGCCAAAAAGGGCCAGTTTGGAAGACCGTATGGTGGACTAATGATTGGGGTGGGAAAGTCAATTGTATCTAGAGAAATACTTACGGAATTTGAGGACAATACCATGCGGTGGAGGTGGTTATATTTGTGAATGACAACTGGGTCAAACTGTTATTGGTTAATCTATATAACCCCCATGATGCGTCGGCAAGAGAACAAATTCAAGATTATTTGCATGATCTGCTGAGTGGTTGGAAGAGTGAAATGAAAAGTAATTTTGTTATTCTTGCCAGTGATTTCAAATGCCAAATTAAAGGGGGAGGTGGAACCACCAACAATAAGTCTATACATGCGCTCCCGCTTATGCAACATAACCATAGTGATGCGGAAGGGGAGAAATGGTTGTGTTTTTTGAATAGCTGGGACCTTGAAATTATTAATGGGCGAACGCTTACTGACCGCCCAGGGAGATATGCTTGGAGAGCTGGGGGTGCATGTCACACTCTTGATTATGTCTTCTCCAGTCCTGAAGTGGCATCTCTGGTTAACAATATGAAGGTCCTAGATAATGACTGGAGTGACCATGAAGTTCTGAGTGTTACTCTTAAAAGCACTATTGGCTCTTCCCAGTATACACTGACGGGCAACACTCTTGTTAATCATGCAGCCACACGTTTAGTGGGGTTGGAAAAAAACATCATAAGAGCAAGCCAGGACAGTGATGAATGGGACGCAAGGTATTATAATCTGTTCAATAGCATGTCACTTGAGGACCTCAAAGGACGGATATATACCTTTACGGGCAAATATGCTACAAAAAGTCATTACTCACCATCAGGGACCCGGGTCTGACTCCGACCTATGACAAAGTGATAAGAGATGCCAAATGCATGCTCAGAGGCAAAATACGTAAAATCAGGACCTCTACAAGATCCCTGATCGCAGCCCATAGCAAGATTAGAGAATTAAAGAACCGATATAGGTCTTGGTCTAAACAATGGTAAAGAACAAAAAAACTTGAATGTTGGCAAAAGACTGTGAAAGTTATTTGCTCTAGAAATATCTGTAACATCTGGACTCTGTTGGGGGAGATGAGGGGGAGCAGGGTCACCCCACAAATTAACCCTATAGATGCGTAGGAATGGGTAGGGTTCCTTGAGAGGTGCAATGGGAAAATTGAGGAAATTACTGAAGTATCTCCTAGAGTTAAGCACCCCCCAACCCCATTTGTAGTAAGTTTGGATGAAATTGTAGTTAAAATCTCCAAACTTAAAGCCTCCCGTGCACCGGGACCCAACAGTCTCTCAAACACAGTTATGAAAAATAGTCCCAGTATTCAAAAAAGGGAATAGATCAGATCTGGGAAACTATAGACTACTGTCTATGCTAGATTGCTCTGGTAAATTATTCTCCTCCCTAATTCTACAGAAATTACAGATCTGGGCCGATGATATCGGCATTCTGGATCATTTCCAAAGTGGACTCAGAGCCGGATACTTGACCTCTCACAATCTTGCTAATCATAAATAATCTGAGAGATAAAGCATTACTACCAAACAACGCACCATTGTATGCACTATATATTGATTTTAAGGCGGCCTTTGATGCTGTCAACAGGGAGAAGCTATGGAGGAAGTTGAAAGGAATGGCATGTCCTGAGGGGCTGCTCCATTACTCACAGCTCCTACATTGCAACACCACAGTGCAGCTCAGGTTGGTAGTGGAACTATCACTAGACCCATAAAACAATTTAGGGGGGTGAAGCAGGGACGTGTGACTGCACCTACATTGTACAATTTGTTTGTATCAGACATCCCTGACTACATCCGTGATGCGTATAATTGTACCCCAAAATTAGGCACCCAGCACTGTTTAGTAATGGCTTACGCGGATGATCTGGTCATTTTTGACCACACATTCAGCGGATTATCACGATCTGCGGAAAAGCTCTGGGAATATGCTGAACGTAACGATCTAGTAATAAACCATACCAAAACTGAACTTATTCTCTATACGCATGGTAAAATTAGCCACCCGAAAATGAATATTAGAGGTGTGGAAATCAAATACACTCACTCATATAAATATCTGGGAGTGGAATTCGACTCTAAAAGAAATTTCAATTCCTGTGTTGAAAACCGCAAAATAAAAGCAGCCCAATTAACTGCTATGATTTACCAATTTTCCCATAATCAGAGCGGATTTTCCATCTGGGCTGCATGCCAATTATATATCCAATGCCTGGTGCCAATGGTGATATATGGGTTGGAGGCCCTGGTTGATACTAATTTAGATTGGCTCCAGACAATAGAGGGCAAGTTCTGGCGGAAGCTCTTGGGTTTACTGCAAGGTATACCGATGGCCATTCTGAGACTTGAACTTGGCTTGTTCTCCCTGAAACTATGGTGCTTAAGAAGAGAGCAGAACTCTTTATTAAAATATCTACGAATGCTACCAATTTGCTGCTGGCGACTGTGAGAGAGGATATCAGTGGGAACAAACAGGCTAAGTTTATGATAGAAATGACCACACTATTCAAGACAATAGGATGGATGCCTAAGTGGTATAGTAATTTTGAATATTTGAAACATCAGCTGGGGGAGATGTTGAAGCTATGGGTTTGGCAAAACAACTTCGAACATCTAGGAAGTTTAAGTAGTTATGGATTTATATCTCATGTACTATATTCATACAAAAGGTCCTAAGGGTATTTAAATTTGTGTCCATCTGATAATCTAAGGCGCTTTATATTGCATCTGCGCATCAATCATCTTCCGGTGTTAGCGGAGATTGGCACTGAACAAGCCATATCTATCACTGACCGTTTCTGCCGGATGTGTAAAAACAATGGGCCTCATTACGAGTCCGGCGGTAACCAAGGCGGTAAAACTGCCTGGTTACCGCCGGACTCGTATTACCATTCCGCCTCCGTGATTCCCGGAATTACCGGAGCATTACAACCCCGGTTTCCCGGAAATCAAGGAGGTGGAATGGTGTTAATCCCCATTCCCATTGAGTCCTATGGGACTCAATGGGAATGGGGATCATGGAAACACCGGTAGCATCTCATAATGCTGCCGGTGTTTCCTCGTCCGCCTGCAGGCGGGCGGTGTTAAACCCGCCAGGTGACCTGGCGGGAACATCACCTCCCGCCTGCAGGAGTTGTGATCGCCCGGCATGGAAACAACGGTGGCGGCGGGTTTACCGCCACCGTTGTTTCCATACCGGGGGATTTGTAATGAGGCACAATGCCTCACCGGAAACAGCCAGACATGTTCTTATGCTATGCCCTAGACTGAGTCTATCTTATATTAAGCATTACAGCAGTTTTGTCCATAATTTGGACTATATTAAGGAAGGCGAGTTTTGGTACATGTGCATAAACACCTTGAATGCTAGTCTTCACTTAGCACTCTATAGAGTATGATGTATGGCCAGCAAAAGACTGAAGGACACTAATCTTTGTATCCAACAAGACCGATGAAATGTTGCCCCTGATTAGTAATGACTTGCGCTCTAGGGGAGGCATCTATTTTCCTAACTATCTATTGTATGAAAGCAGCTAAAGATCTAATAAGATTTGAGAGTTTGGATAGTATCTGTTTCTCTTCTGTATGATCGATCGGTGTATTTGATCCATTCACTTGTCTATTCAGCAGTTCTCTTCATTTTAGAGGTAGTGATTTTATTTATACCAGAATAAGAAATATGTTCTTTTCTTTTTATGAGTTCATTTAGATAATTAAGATGATGAATTTGGTTATTAAGAAATGATTAACTGTGTATTTTTGTTGAATTATGTGTAAAGGTTTTGTTTACAAAACTATATCACATTAAATCAAATAAATAAATTATTATTTAATGGTCGTAGCTTGCTCCCATTTGGAGATTTAGAATTCGATAGGCGTTTATCACATCCTTGTTGAAGGTCAATAAAGAGCCTTGAACTATGGTCACTTTTGTCTGTTTTACTGTTGATACCATGCCTTCCTTACAGTAGGTACATAAGGGATACTACGATTCGGGTTTCAAGTTTAGGGCAATGGCTCCAACTAGTTGGCGGTAGATATCTCCTGTACTGAAGACTATTGAAGGGCCCGTATTGAAGGGGTTTTTCAAACTCAGTGTTTCCACTCTCTTCCAAACCCCACTCCTCCTCACCTGACTCTTCAGTGGACGATTTCTTCTTATGTCCTTTCTTCTTTTGTGGCCTTTTTCTGGAGTAGAGATATGGCCGACCCCAGAAGGAAGCCACCCTGTCTCCCTAGTGGAACAGAGAAGCAGGGGACCCCCCTCCAGAGGGGCCGGATTGAGGGAAAAAAGCGTAAGCTTAAAAAAATCCCTCTCGTCAACGGTGTTGAAATGAGGCGTCGAAAGATCCAGGGAGTAATTATGTAGAATGGAGGTCAATAATCGAATTCGTATTGAAGCAGTAATAGTCTCAGGAAGGTGGTAAGGAAGGTTCTTGAGGAAACCCAATCTGGAACAGAGGCGAGTATCGTGGGAGGAGTAATCCAAGGGCAGGAGAAAGCCAAGGAAAAATAAACAGGAAGAAAGAAGGAAGAAGAAGACTGAATGCAGAAAACAGAAAGGACCAGTAAGGAGGGACAAAAGAAAGGGAAAAAAAATACAAGAGGCTCAATGAGGGGTAAGGCAAAGTAAAGAAGGAGCAAGAGGGAAAGGTGGAGAGAGGAAGGTAAGCAAGGGGAAGCCGGAGAGTGAGAAAGTTGGACCGGGGCACGGTGTCAAATACAGCACTGGCAAAGTAAAGAATGCACAAGGAAGAAAGGGACAAGCAGACGAGCAGAGCAAAGCGGGAAAGAATAGAAGGATCGCGGGACGAGACCCGCGAGAAACAGTAAACAAAGGAACAGCGTAGTCAACCGTAGCAAAGCGATGGGTTGCAACGCACTGGAAAGAAGGAGGGGCAGTGTTATTTCTGTTAGGGAACTCTGTAAATATGAGTAAGCTGCTGTAGTTCTAAATCAAGTGATAGCTCTCAACAGCTCACCTTGGCAATCGATGACTCCAACTGGAAGGATTAAGCAGCTGTGAAGATTTCCCAGAGACAGCCCTGGCCACTCAGCCCAGGGTAAAGTAACCCAGGAGAGCGGGCAGGACTCCCAGGGAAACCCTCTATGGGAAGAAAACCCTGGACGAAATCCCAGCTCGTGCAGATCAGGTTTTACGATGGAAGGTTGGACGTCTCCGACAGGAAACCCCGGGATTCACACAAGACACTTTGTCTGCAGGAATGAAAAGTAAAGAAATAGAGAGCAGGTTTAGAGGAGGGTTAGGTTAGAGAAGGGCCCATAAAGGGAAAGGAAAGAGATATCAATGGGAACACTCTCACCCGAAAAGGACTGAGGGAAAGTTCGGATCTGGAACCTGGCTGCCAAGGACAGTTTCGGGCGAGTCGGGAGAATCTGGAAGGATAACAGGAGATGAGGACCTGGCAAATATTCAAGGGAATCCTAGAGAAAGGGAACTTACTCAGATGTGGATCTGGCCGGAATGGGAGACAAGTAAGATGGATTCGCGAAGCCGGTTGAAAATGAAACCAGCGACGGCTGAGAGGAGGATCTGATGAGAGAAAGTAACACAGGGTAAGTAGGAACCGCAACTGACAGGAAGGAATGAGAGCATGAAGAGAAAGGATTCAGAAGCGAACTCACGGAGCGCCAAAGGCAGAAGCGGCGCGAAGCACTGGTCGCTTCGTTTCCGGATAAAGGATCACGTGACCGGTCGACCGCACGTCAAGGGAGCGTGCAACTACTAGACCGCTGCCTGCGGGTCGGGGAAATTCACCAGCTTCCATCTTAGAAATGTTAGGAATCAGGGCGCCGCACAAGCGGGTCCGTGCCCATGAAGACCACTTGCAGCGATGTGTAACAGTATGCCCTCTCCTCCGGGAGGGCGCCCCTGGTTTACCCGGATGAAGCAGGAAAAAACGCCGCACAAGACGGGGTGCATGAACCCCAGAAGCTGGCTCCCAAGTTCTTTCAGCAGGAGAATAACCTTTCCAGTCAATCAGAAACTGCAATCGACCACGATGGTATCGTGAGTCACAAATAGCGGCTACCTCAAATTCAAGACCACTGTCAGTGAGAATCGGAGGAGGTAGAGAATCACTATTGCGATGAAAACGATCCCGCACCACTGGCTTAATCTGAGACAGGTGGAAAACCGGGTGAATCCGAGACCAGGAAGCAGGTAAGGCAAGTTGAACAGCGGCCGCCCCAATCTTGGAGAGAACAAGAAAGGGACCAAAGTATCTGGGAGATAGCTTAGATGGAACCAAATGACGAGGAAGAAATCTGGAAGCCAACCAGACCGAATCCCCGATGGTCAGTTCCTTAAAGTCTCGACGATGACGATCAGCATACTTCTTTGCTCGATCCTGAGCTTTCTGCAACGACTGCTTAGCCAGTCTCTGTCCCTCATGGATATCTGCAATAAGAGAATCCACACCCAGACAGACAGAATCGGAGGGAGACACATTCGGAGCAAAGGAAGGGTGATACCCATAGGTACAGAAGAAGGGAGTGGACTGGAGAGCAGAATGTAAAGAATTGTTATACGCGAATTCTGCTAGTGGGAGCAGTTCCACCCAATTGTCTTGAGCCGCAGAAATAAAGCACCGTAAATATCCCTCGAGGGTTTGGTTCAATCGCTCAGTTTGACCGTTCGTCTGAGGATGGTATCCAGAAGAGAGGGCACGTTTAATACCCAGAATGCGACAGACCTGTTGCCAAAAGAGAGAGGTGTACTGGGGACCTCTGTCCGACACTATTGTGTCTGGTAGACCATGGCGAGAAAATACCTCAGAGAAAAAAATGTTGGCCATGGAAGGAGCATTTGGTAATCTTCGCATGGGGGTAAAGTGTGCTAACTTGGTGAAGTAATCGATCGTTACCATGATAGTAGTCATATTCGCTGATGGCGGTAGGTCAGATATGAAATCAGTGGAAATGATTTGCCAAGGACGGTCTGGTATGGGCATTCTTGCTAATAACCCTAATGGTGGTGAGCGAGGAGACTTAGCAAGAGCACAGATCTTACAGGCGGCAACATAGTCCCGGACATCGGATCTCATGGAAGGCCACCAAAAATGTTGTTGGATGAGTTCCAATGTGGGAAGTACACCCCTATGTCCTGCAGCTCGTGAGTCATGGCAGATTTTTAACACCTCCAGTTGTAAAGAAGGAATGGGAATCAACACTTGCGTACCATGAAAGTAGTATTCTTTTTCCTTGGAGAGAAGATAAGTTGATGCCAGGTCTTCACAAACAGTTTTGTTAAGAGTGGTGGCTGTTCGTACCTCTTGCAGGAAATCAGTGAGTACTGCAATAAACCGGGCATTGGGAAACATCTTTTCTGGGCAAAACGAGGAAGTGGGAGAATCCTTACTGGATAAAGCATCTGCTCTTAAATTCTGTCTGCCAGGCCAGTAAATAAATTCTATCCGAAAGGGTAAGAAGAAGTAAGCCCAACGTGCTTGTCTGCTGTTAGTGGTATAAGCATCTTGGAGAACCTTGAGATTTTGGTGATCAGTACGCACCAAGACAGGAAAAGGTGAGCCCAAAAGCAAATGTCTCCATTCCTCGAAGGCGCGTTTGATAGCCATCAGTTCCTTCTCAAGTACTGAATAATTTATCTCAGCAGAATTAAATGTCTTGGATAAGTATGCCACCTGTCTTTCTTCACCTTGTTCTGATGACTGTAGCAGCACCGCTCCTAACGCATTCTGAGAAGCGTCTGTCTCGACTATGAATTGTTTGGATTGGTCAGGTTTGATCAAAATTGTTGAGGAAGTAAACATTTCCTTCAAAATATCGAAGGCTTTCTGAGCTGATTCATTCCAGACAAATGATATCCCTTTCTTAAGAAGTCGAGTCAAGGGGAGTATGATTTCTGAGAAGGAAGGAATAAATTTGCGATAAAAATTGGCGAACCCCAAAAACCTCTGTATATCCTTTATTCCTGTTGGAATAGGCCAATCCACAACTGCGGATATCTTCTTGGGGTCCATGGAAATGCCCAGGGAAGATAGGACAAATCCTAGGTAGGTAACTTGTCTCTGATGGAATTCACACTTGGATGCTTTGCAGTAGAGATGGTTGGATTGCAGGCGTTCTAGTACAGTGTTAACATGATGAATATGTTCCTCTTGGTTGTTGGAGTAAACAAGGATATCGTCGAGATATATGATGACGAACCGGAACAATATGTCGGCAAATAAATGGTCCATGAATCTCTGAAATATCGCAGGAGCATTAACTAAGCCAAATGGCATAACGTGATATTCATAATGTCCAAAAGGAGTCCGAAATGCGGTCTTCCATTCGTCTCCGGGTGCAATACGAATAAGATGGTATGCACCACGAAGGTCCAACTTGGTATACCAAGAAGCCCCTCGAACCGCTTCAATAATGTCCGTGATGAGAGGCATGGGATATTTGTCAGTAGTGGTTATCTTGTTGAGACCCCGATAATCAATACAGGGACGGAGCTCATCAGAGTCTTTTTTGGGGATAAAGAATAATGATGCTCCTGCAGGAGACACCGACTCAGAAATGAGACCATTCCGTAAATGGGTTTGAAGGTATTCCTTTAATGCCGCCTTTTCTCTTTGCGACAGAACGTACATGCGGCCAAAGGGAATGGGCTGGTCGGGAAGCAGGTCTATGTGACAGTCATCTCTTCGATGAGGAGGGAGATGAGGAAATTCAGGGTTTTCAAACACTGATCAGTAAGGCTTATGACAGTCAGGAATCTCAAGTTGACTGATGGAAGATACAGTCGGTTTCAGAGTCTCATCTGAAGGTATACGGATCCCCACTGATTCTTGAGAAAGACAATGACGGACACAAAATTCTGACCCTAGAAAAAGGGTTCTAGCAGCCCAGTTTATGAATGGGTTATGTAATCTCAGCCAAGGGAGTCCAAGGATAATTGGGTAATGGGCAGTTCTGATTACATCAAAAACCAGGGTTTCTTTATGGCTAGATATTTTACAAGTGAGAGGAATGGTTTGCTCTTTAATGGGGCCAGAACTCAGAGGTGTACCATCTACTCCCTGAATAGGAGTAACCAAAGTATTTGGTACTTGAGAGATACCGTGCAATTTTGCCCACTCCACATCCACAAAGTTACCAGCCGCTCCGCAGTCTATTAAGGCCGGAATACCTGGGATGACATTTTCTGGTAGCAGGATGGAAAGGGAAACTACCACCATGGCCTGGTTGCTGAGAGAGTTGTCAAGTGACATACTGGTCTGATATGGGGAAGAATGATGCTGGGCACTTACCGGTCTTCCCCCAACGGTAAGGCTTTGAAGTTTCCCGACTTGGGAATCGGAGAGCGACGAGGAGGAACTAGGTGACAGTCTTTCAAAACATGATTAGAGGATCCACAGTACATACATAGTTTTAAAGATCTTCTCCTATCCCTTTCAGTAGCTGAGATCGGTCCTCGAATGGTCCCAACTTGCATGGGTTCTTCAGCAGGAGACAGAGATTTCTGAGGGGTTGAGGAATAATCCCACTGTGGTCGAGTTCCTTTCCCCTTTTTCCTTTCGCATGTCCTTTCATGCATTCGGTAATCAATCTGCATGGTTAATGTGATCATTTCAGCTAGATTAGCGGGACGAGGGACTTTAGAGACCTCGTCTTTTAGTTCATCTGTGAGACCTCTCCGAAAAAGAGTGAGGAGACCTTCATCTGGCCAGCCTAGTTCAGAGGATAGCTGTTTAAACTGAGTGATATACCAAAGTAATTCTTTGTTTCCTTGTTTTAAATCGAGAAGTCTCTCTTGTGTGGCAACCGAAATCTCCTTTCTTCCAAACATGGTTTTGAGGCTGTTAGTGAAAGCGGTGTAAGAATCGAGAGTAACATTGTTGGAGGTTACTAAAGGAGTCGCCCAAGCTAACGCTGGACCAGAAAGGTGGGAAATAACATAGCCTACCTTATCTTTATTGGTAGGGAAGAAGCGAGGTTTGAATGTGAATTGGACGGTACAACTGTCAAGAAATTCTTTTAATCTGTAGGGATCACCATCGTACATAATGGAATGTAAGGACGACGGGGGCGTGTCTGAAAAAGCTCTAGCTACGTAATGTCGTAGTTGAGCATTATCCTGTTTCAAGGATTGTACCTCTAATGACATGGCCTGCATGGCCGTCATTAGCTGCTGCATTTGTTGTTCCATTTGGAATTACGATTGCCAATATTCCTTTGGGGCCGCTTACTGTTATTTCTGTTAGGGAACTCTGTAAATATGAGTAAGCTGCTGTAGTTCTAAATCAAGTGATAGCTCTCAACAGCTCACCTTGGCAATCGATGACTCCAACTGAAGGATTAAGCAGCTGTGAAGATTTCCCAGAGACAGCCCTGGCCACTCAGCCCAGGGTAAAGTAACCCAGGAGAGCGGGCAGGACTCCCAGGGAAACCCTCTATGGGAAGAAAACCCTGGACGAAATCCCAGCTCGTGCAGATCAGGTTTTACGATGGAAGGTTGGACGTCTCCGACAGGAAACCCCGGGATTCACACAAGACACTTTGTCTGCAGGAATGAAAAGTAAAGAAATAGAGAGCAGGTTTAGAGGAGGGTTAGGTTAGAGAAGGGCCCATAAAGGGAAAGGAAAGAGATATCAATGGGAACACTCTCACCCGAAAAGGACTGAGGGAAAGTTCGGATCTGGAACCTGGCTGCCAAGGACAGTTTCGGGCGAGTCGGGAGAATCTGGAAGGATAACAGGAGATGAGGACCTGGCAAATATTCAAGGGAATCCTAGAGAAAGGGAACTTACTCAGATGTGGATCTGGCCGGAATGGGAGACAAGTAAGATGGATTCGCGAAGCCGGTTGAAAATGAAACCAGCGAAGGCTGAGAGGAGGATCTGATGAGAGAAAGTAACACAGGGTAAGTAGGAACCGCAACTGACAGGAAGGAATGAGAGCATGAAGAGAAAGGATTCAGAAGCGAACTCACGGAGCGCCAAAGTCAGAAGCGGCGCGAAGCACTGGTCGCTTCGTTTCCGGATAAAGGATCACGTGACCGGTCAACCGCACATCAAGGGAGCGTGCAACTACTAGACCGCTGCCTGCGGGTCGGGGAAATTCACCAGCTTCCATCTTAGAAATGTTAGGAATCAGGGCGCCGCACAAGCGGGTCCGTGCCCATAAAGACCACTTGCAGCGATGTGTAACAGGCAGGGCTAAATCCGGAAACAAAACAGGAAGCAGAAAAAGACTAGACCGCTGACAAGGAAATATGCAGCCCGAGATGGAACATTCAATGGCGGGTCAAACACCATCTCTCCCACAAGTGCCAGGATGGAAGTCGGTACGGCGCGTGACAGGGTTACCAAGCCATTTCTTAGATGTGGTGGTAAGTCGAGTGGTCAGGGCGGTCCACTATGTGATGTTAAGACAAGAGCCAGGTTTTGAGTGCCTTCTGGAAAGCCATGTAATCTTGGCTGTGTCTAACGTGGATAGGCAGTGAGGTCCACAAAGTTAGCACCAGGGTTGAGTTGGTGGTCCCTCCGATTCTGGCCGAATTATAAGAATTGGAAGCAGGACCACTATGAGGAGGGCTGTTCTTGACTTTAGGGTGCGGGTTGGGTGGTATGGCGTATCAGCATTTTATGGCCAGAAAGTGCAAAGGGACGTGCCATTAGACCCAGAAGTCTTCCTTTATGGAGTACATATACTATTAGCATGACTCAAAAGAATAAGAGGCAGAATGTTGTGACTACCTACAGAGTTTTTGTCCATACCAGAAGTACCTATAAATGAGAAGGATGAGTGATTACAATAGAGCTTGAAACAGCAATAGTGAGAGGGGACAGGGTGATTCTACATGGAATTGATGATGAGGGAATACACTGGAGGACATTTATAGCTCTTGATGAGGGACACAGACTGACCGATTTGACAGATAAAGAATAGTTTACAGATGATGACTCAGATGATGAAGTAGTGTTTAACAAAAGTCTTACCTATCAGCTATAAATTGAAAACAGAGAAGTGCTGCAGAAAGCTATGCAGTGATTATATCAAATATAAAATAACTAATGAAATTACAACAAATATTAAAACAACGATAACGAAAATAACTAATTTTTGGAAAAAAATAGAAATGGGGTTGGGAGTGGGAATAGTGGTTTTGGGGGTGGGGGAAAGTATTAGTAAGAAAAGTGTGCTTTGTGGGGGAACCCCCCAAAAACAACGAAAAAGAAATTGGTTATTTTGGTATTAATTGTTTTGTATTTGTTGAAATTTCATTAGTTGTTTTGGGATTCTATGAAATCACATGTAACCCTGCAGAAAATGCCATTAATAAAAAAAATACCAGGCCTCATTACGAGTCTGGCGGTAACCGTGCCTGAAATTCCGGCAGGTTACCACCGGACTCGTATTACCATTCCGCATCTGTGATTCCCGGAATAACCGGGGCATTACGACCCCGGTGACCCGGGAATTCCAGTGGCAGAATTCGGTAAATCCCCATTCCCATTGAGTCCCCAAAATGCTGGATGCTGTCGCACTATCACCACTTGCTGTGGGACCTCCCTGTTTTCTATTCTAATCCAATATGTAACACTCATCTTGAATATTACTTCATCATCCATTGGATCATCCTTAGACATATCATCGTCAGTGACATCAGTCAGTCTACACCCTTCCTCATTAGCAATCACTGTTCTCCATGGCCTGCCCTCGCCATCTGTTCCTTCGAGCATTACCATTTCCCCTCTCACTATGGCTGCATTCAACTCTAGGGTAATAGTCTGCACCCCCCCCCCCAATCGTCCATGGGTATCTGTGGCCTGAACAAGAATTTATCAGGTATTCTCATAAACTTTCCCATTAAGCCGGGTAGACACGTCAACAAAATGCGTACCCCATAAAGAAAGACTTCTGGTTCCAGTGGAATTCCTCGCAGAGCCAATTGCCCTGTAAATGGCAATATAAATTCACCCACATTCATATAATGTATCCCTGGAGCAGAGCACACTATGCCTTCATCAGTAAAAGGAATCGTCATGTTAAGCTTCGTCATTAAATCTCGTCCTAGAATATTAATTGGTGTCTGTCTTGAATACAATAATGACACAGACATGTCACACTCTCCTATGGAGAATAGCAATTCATTAGTAAAAGGAACTCGACTTGTAGCTCCAGAGAATCCTTGAGCATTCATGGCAATGCCAGACATTGGGTATTTTCCCTCTCGTATACATGAATGAGTAGCCCCAGTGTCTACTAGAAAAGAGAAAGATTTGCCTCCTATCGTCACATCAACCCTTGGTTCCTCTTCGGGGTCAGGTGTCACTGATAGTACTGAACACATCAAGGCACCCTGTGAGCTGTCCTATTGTGGATACATGCATACCACTGTACCTGTTAAAGGACTTCCCCCCCACCACAGTGACACCCCCTATTCTAGGTGTCAATAGTTGTCCCGTGTTTGCGTTCTGCTGTATTTGCATGGGTGCATGCTTTTGACTGTCCTTGCAGTATATTCAATGGTGCTTGCTGTGGCTGCAATGCCTGTTGCAGTTGCTGCGCTTGTGCTTGATACACTGTCTGATCTTGGGCAGTCCCATCCCTAGCTCGTGAGTGATATGCTAGAGGATAAACTGCCCCCTCTGGAGAATTGCCCATTCTGTACATACCCTTGGCTCGCAATGTGCCCTGTCATCTCGGGAGGATAGCTCAGGGGCAACGTGCTTACCTTGGAAATAAGAAGACACGGAGCAACACAGGTTCGATTATCGGGTCCGCACTTAGAAACCTCTTGGTATTAAGCGCGTTATAAATAACCTATCATATCATATCTCACAAGTCCAACATACAAACGCGCTCTTCTGACTAGTCCCCCTTGGTTAAATCCTCCCTGCACATTCTGATTATCATTCTGCATATTCCAGAAACCATTTTGGTCATTCTGAAAACCACCCCTTCTTCTATAGCCCATTCCTCTGCCTTGTGGCACAAACCCATTCCCTTCATGCTACATTCAGTCAGCACTGATTATTCGCCTGGGACGTGCCCACTGTTTGCTATATTCCCAGTCCTTCTCCGCTTGTCAATGCCGCCCCTTCTATGGCATACTTTGACAATTTCTTCTGAACTAATTTGGCTTCCTCAAGTTCTCTAGCATCTTCCTTCTTCCTGTTTTTCTCTTGTAACAGCCCACAGTTATGCACTATGGTCCACTGTATCTCTGCCCATGGCTTCACTTCCATTCCCACTAATTTCTTGAGTTGCCTTTGTACTGGATCAGGCAACCCCTGACATAAAATGTGGTAAATTCCTGCCACAGTTTTCCCCCATGGTTTCAAGAGTCCACCGTTCCTGAATGTCGTGCATGTAAGCAAGTGGATCTTCTTCTTCTTTCATCTTACGTTTCATAATTGCACCGATATCTAATATATCAGGATATTGCACCCTGAGAGCTCTCCAGACATCTGCTCTACAATTATTAAATGGCACTGTATTCTGTGCCGTGAAACTTGAATAGCCTGCTCTGGTCCAAATGTCATAAGCTCTTCCTCCCAGAATGGCTGCTGGGAGACTCTTAATGTCCCCTATTGCCTATGTATGTCCCCCTGTCATTTTCTCTAATACATTGATCCATTTCCCGCACCCGCCGTCAAACTAGAAAGTTGACATTAAATTATCCTTATCCATTTGTGGCCAAGGAATATACTGCGGTCTGGCCCCTCCCTTCTCCAATAAAGGGAACTGCATGAATCACAACCCGCAATTGGCTCCCATCGTCTACCTATCCATAGTGGTAACAATGATCGCCTTCAACCTGTCAATGACCTCAGCCTGTTCACATATGGCAGTGACTCTCCTTTCTCGCTGTACGATCGTCCTCTAGGATGCTCTGGATATGCTACAGAATCTGACATCCTATGCTTAGGTTGCTCTAAATCAGACCATCTCACTTCCTTGTCTGTCTGCAGACATCCCTCAGGACCGCATGCACCTTCTCCCTCTTCCCCACGGAAGGGTTCTCTCTCTTTGTCCGACATATCTAGCCCCCAGCTAGTATGGCTCTCATCCGATTCACCATTATCTAAAGTCAGCCTGTCTTTAACAAGGCTCTAGAACAAGGCTCTATGCTCGAGACTGAATGGGTTTCTTTCTTCGCCTCGTAATTGGAAGACCAGGGACTGATCTCCCTTCCCTCTGCTTCCCAATTTGCTACCTTCTCTCAAGTCTCGATAGGCTCTATCGATTCAATCTCTGATACTCCCTATGTCAAAATTCTCTTCTAGGGCTACTCTAGATGGCCCTGGCATTGCCTCCTTTAATGAAAGAAACTCCTCTATGTTCCCCCATGATATGACTGGACTTGGTTCCATCAACTCCTTTTGAATGAGATCAATGTCGTGCTCCCGCTGCCTCCTTTTTCGTTCCAATTAATTGTCTAATTCTCTTCGCTTACTCTCTTCCCATCTAACCTTTTCCTCTTCTTGTCTTTTCTCTTCTCTTCTTTCATTCACTCTACGATCTTCTTCTTCCCTTCGTCTCTGTATCCTTTTATCCCTTCAATTCTGTGCTTCTTTCTCATCTTTCGTCCCTTCTTGCCTATCTCGTTCTTTGATTGCTCGCTGCCTGTTGTCATACTTCCTTTGCTCCTGCGCCCTTTCTTCTTTCTTTTGCTGCTCTTCTTGATACATCTGTTCTTGCCTCTGCCTGCTCTTTCTCTTATGTTCATCCTCTTTCAGTCTCTTTTCTCGCCCTGTCTTTTCTGTCCAGCTCATCTTGATCTTTCCTTTGCCTAACCTCCTCAATGCTTTTCCTATTAAGCTTGAGCAATATCTGTCCTCCCATCCATTCATTCTGTACGAGCAGTACCTCGTCAGCTTTATCCTTCTCTCCTTTCCATCTCTTAATCTCTCGTTCTATATCTGTTGTCATATTTGGTTGCTCACTTTTCTCCTCTTTATTCTGTATGATCTTAAAGATCTCCTCTTTCCTTCTGGACTATCGTCACTGCTTTAAGCAGGCCATTCATATATCGGATTATTATATCCGGTTGTCGTCTTTAGTTTCTTTGACGGATACAATCCTACGGCTTCTGTACTATCACCATTCACTTCAGACGAGGTAACGGGAGCAGAGGGCTCAACACCTTCCTCCCTACACTGAGTAAGCATCCACTCCTCAGGCGGTGGATCTTCTCTCTCCTCTTGGTACATTTTCCAGAGCTCTAAAATAGCTAACCTCTTTTCCAATGTCTTCCCTGTGTATGCAGTGTGCAGGTATGTGGTCATTTGTTGCAATACTGCCTTTGACAGTAATCCCCTTTGGCCATGGCATGAACATTTTATCTGCTGTGCCTTTACCCTCTCCGCACTATACTATTTGAGCATAGGCATGTGTTTTGGCAGTGTTTTACACAGGTGCATCAGTGGAGTAATATCTCCCATTATGACGAGTCTCAATTGACTGTCAATACTTACCGTCGTTTACATAGATACGTTTGTAAAAACAATAAATATGAGCGCGCTCCAACACTCGCCGCTCAAACCCCCTTTTTCCAATAACCTCAACCCACTTCTTGGTCGGCACTGACAATGACCTAAAATAGACAATTGGCCTCATTACAAGGTTGCCGGTACGGTAACAACGGTCCCGCTAAGCTTGCCAGTACTGTTGTTTCCGGACTGGCAAACTACAAGTTCTGCTTGCAGGAGCCTTTCAGCCCGCCAGGTCTAACCTGGTGGGCGGAATGGCACCCACAAGCAGAACTCAACGGATGCACCGGCACCATTCATGAATGGTGAGTCAAATGGGAATGGGGAGTAAAAATTACCGGCACCTGGCAGTTACTGGGTCCGCCGGGGCTGGAATTCCCCGGTAATTGCCCATTGCCGGATGCCGGTAATTTCATGACTCCGGCGGCAAATACCGGCACGGCTACCGCCAGGCTCATAATAAGGCCCAATAACTTTTTGGGCCTCATCACGAGTTTGGTGGTAACCCTTAAATGTGGCGGTAATGCTATTACCGCCGCATTGAAGGGTTGGCAAATCACAGCCTTGGTGGATTTCCCCCAGCTCTGAGCTGGGGGCAAATCCGCCACAATTTTGCCAATTTTTGGTGCTATTACCGCTGGCGGAAAAACCACCAGCGGTAATAGCGCAAATGTTCCCCATTGGGCCCAATGGAAAATGGGGAATTCCCGAATGGGCCCAATGGGGAATTGGAACTTACCGTTCCGCCAAACCCGTGATCTGGCTTTAATAGCGCCGGGGGTTTGGCGGAAGGGCTTGGCGCCCAACTCGTGATGAGGCCCTTTATCTCTACTTCAACTTCACACAACTTATTCTTATCATTCTTTGACACCCTTTTTAAAACAAACACATAAACAAACGGACAAACTTAGTCGACTTTTACATTTAAACCATGGTACTCCTTTTCTCTGTCTTGCCCCTAAAAAATCACTGGAGTTTAACTCGTCTCCTAACATAAACATGTTTATGCGCCGCCTATTTTTATCCACAATGGGGTGTGAGACGAGTTCTTCTAAAACTCCTTGAGTTAGGAATCCAGGGCCTTATCTCTCAAAATGCTCTTCGTTTGTTCTTTTATAATCACCGCTGTTACTTTTCTAACTATCCCGTCGCTTCTCTAAACTATCACAATCCCATCCCCACAATTTGTCATTTCCCTCAGTCTACTAACCATTCACGCGTTCTACTCGAAACTTTCGGTATCGGCTCACGTCTCCAATCAACCACTTTTGCCTTCTGTCCGCGAGGTGCCTGTGGAAACTAAGATGGATTTAGTCAAAGAGAGGCCCTTCCCACCTATATCAATTTTCTTGCAAGAATTCTATATCGGCCACTCCCCACAGGAGACCCTGCGATCTTCCGGCTAGATGGTGAAGGGTGTTCGATCAGCCGAAGCTCTGGAGTTTTACTTAATCGATGGGTCTAAACCATTCGACATGCAACCACATGAACCGTTAGGTCCTTTTTTAAATGATGAAGCACGTCATTACATGGGTGGGAGTGCAGAATACCTCTCACACCAATAACCAGACCGACGCAATAACTTTTATTTTATATTGTCTAAGACACAGGAGTACAACAGACATCAATGGACGTTTTACAGCATAATCTCGACACATCCAATGAAAAAACATCTTTTTATAGCAAAAACCTATCATAAGTGACATCACTCTATGTGGCAAACTAAGAAAACTTACTTGGGATTGTGATAGGTCAAGAGGGAACATCTAAGTATACTTTCTATATGGGATAGGATTGTGATTGGGTCTCTATGTCAGGTAGACACGTTATGCCCACCACTTGTGCAAGTCATCCTCAATATATGTTAGATAGACGACACATCATTGGCTCTTAAACTATAGGGCTCTTCAATACATGGCCCTCTATAATTGGTTGGCATGCTTGTACCCTTCCGGAACATTCGACTGGCTAGCAACACGCAAGCTGGTAGCCCAAGTGCCTGTGGGTGGACTTGACCATGCCTCCCCACCCAATTAGCCCACCGTCCATCATCACTCATGCCGTCTGCCATTCAAATTGTCTTTGAACTTGGCCTTGAAGAGTATCACTGTGCCTGAGAATAGATGGGAGTGTGAACATGTTCTTATCTTCAGTCTCGATGTAGCTTGCCCATTTTCTATTTCCATCCCCCCCACGTGACAGGAGACCACATTTCAGCTCCTTTCCTTGCATGTAATGATATTAAATTAATAAACCTGGCATTCACAGTGTTTCCATCGCACCTTAACAGGAGCTTCCCTTGCTTCTCATGTTCATTGTATCTCCTTGAATAGATAACCAGTTCTTGGCTGCCCCAACCCTTGACACTGGGGCAGACAGCCTTTGCGGACCATCCTTGATTTCCAGCTGCTGTTGTGCTGCACCACACTTTCAGCCCTTTTCTTTCATGGGTCTTGGCTTACTAAAGGTGCGACATCGACCATTCAGACTCTATACAAATATACATAATGGCGGCACCGCCGGAAGTCTATTCAATACGTATAGCCAGCCTTCATGATTACTAAGTCTACTTGCATTACAACATCTGTACAGTTATGAAACGACTTATATTTTCTTCATTGTTCTTCGCACATGCAATCTTCATTTGGCACATGCTCCCCCAACCCCCCCTTGGCCACCCGTGAGTGTGTGTGCTCCCCCCACATCCCCCTTGGTCGCCTATGAATACGTGTGCTCCCCCCACACTCCCCTTGGCCGCCCATGAGTGTGTGCGCTCCTCCCACCCCCCCCTTGGTCACCTGTGAGTGTGTGTGATCCCCCCCGGTCACCCGTGAGTGCGTGTGCTCCCCCAAAACCCCCTGGGCCGCCCATGAGTGTGTGTGCTCCCCCCACCCCCTTTGGCCACCTGTGAGGGCGTGTGCTCCCCCAACACCCCCCCCCTTGGCCACCCGTGAGTGTGTGTGCTCCCCCACCCCCCCCCCTTGGTCACCTGTGAGTGTGTGTGCTCCCCCTACCCCCCTTGGACGCCTGTGACTGCGTGTGCTCCCCACCCCCCCCCTTGGTCGCCTGTGAGTGCGTGTTCTCCCCCACACCACTTTGGTCACCTGTGAACGCATGTGCTCCCCCCACACCCCTCTTCATCACCTGTGAGTGCATGTGCTCCTCCCCCCTTGGTAGCCTGTGAGTGTGTGTGCTCCCCCCACTCCCCATTGGACACCTGTGAATGCGTGTGCTCCTCCAATACACAATAAAATAAAATGAATCGTAGACATCCGTTGCTGCCGCCCTTATGTCGGGGCTATGCATCACTTCTGTGCCACTCATTTTGACCCTCTACATTGCATGCTGCTGCTGCCGCCCTTTGAGATAGGACTGTACATCATGTCTGTGCCACTTTTTTGACCCTTGCATTGTATGCTGCTGCAGCCCGTTAAGATAGGACTGTACATCATGTCTGTGCCACTCATTTTGGCCCTTGCATTGTATGCTGCTGCAGCCCGTTAAAATAGGACTGTACATCATGTATGTGCCACTTATTCTGACCTTTGCATTGTATGCTGTTGCTGCCCTTTAAGATAGGACTGTACATCATGTCTGTGCCACTCATTTTGACCCTCCTCTTTGTATGCTGATGCTGCCACTCTTAACAGGGGTTTCGGCATACTGTATGTCTCTACTAGCGCTTCTGTCACTATGATTTCTCACAAAGCACTTCTGTAACTAAGTAAGCCTTCTTAACAGCGCCACGATGCCCGAGTTCAGCTGTGCGCTTTACAAATGCAAATAAATAAATAAATAAATGAAATGTTTACTAGATCCTATATTTCATCATCAGTTTTCATAAGGTCTATGCATTGTCTTCTATGATCATCCTTCTTAGTGCGTCACTCATTTCTTGTGAGGTTACCAACCTCTTGTATTCATCGCTTCACACTTCTTCAGGGACCTCCCTTAAGAGACTGTCATCTCTCCTCGGGTACATCATGTAGGGCTTTCTCAATGGATACTGTCACGAACCACCGAATTCGGCCCTTCTGGACTTCGTGGTCCATGATTCACCACAGCATGAGCTCAGTGACTCCTCCAAGATGGCCGATGGCCCAGAAACGCTGTGCTCTATCCTTTGCGCGCAACACTCTGCTTCCTTGGAAACAGGCACACCCCCGCGGCTCTGCGTGTCTCAACGTAACTGCTTGGAGTTGCTAGACGTATGTTTCGAGTCCGTTAACCATGCTATCTCCAGTTCATATCCTTTTTTCTCCCTTCATGGAACCCCCCTCCAGATTCTTACCTTACCCGCTGGCTTTATCCCACATCCTGGACCCCCATCTTGCGCTCGTGCCGAGCATCCTCTGAGCATAGGACACTTGCTCCTCCTCCTTCCTGGATTCATGGCTAACATTCCTGGAAACTGGACGCAATCCGGTTTAGGCAGCCGGCTAACCACGCTGGAACCCGAAGTCTTGCGCTCCAACCTGTACAAGTCTCGGACGGTAAGGAAGAAGGAAGTCGCATCCAAGAAGACCACAAGCAAGGAAAAACAGTTGAGAAAGAGAGAAGCTTGTGACAGATTGAGACGCCAAAAACCTGATACAGAAGCAGACATCGAGGCTGCAGTTCAAGACCTCATGAGAGATATGCAAGAATTAACCACAGAGGTCCAAAACCTCAAGGCTGAAAATGCAGCTTTAAAACAGCTTGTCCTGTCCCGGGATTCCGCAGTCAAAGAAAGCGCCCTGGTAGGGGGTGTAGTGGACAAATATGATGGATCTTCCAAGTCCCTGCGTTCCTTCCTTGATTCCTGCCTAGTGCACTTCACTTTCAAACCCTACTATTTTTCCACGCCACGAGCGAAGGTCGGATTCATGATATCTCACCTCACAGGCAATGCCTTAACATGGGCGACTCCCTTAGTCAATTCGGGAGACCCGCTCTTGGATAATTATGATGGGTTTGTGGAAGCCCTTAAGGCCATGTTTGATCGACCAGAACTTGTCTACAGTGCACAAGGAAGACTTCTTGAATTCCAGCAAGGGAGTCAGGATATGCTCACTTACGTGACTCGCTTCAAGCAGCTAGCTAAAGAAGCCGATTGGTCTCAAGAAGCCAGTTTCACTCTATTCCGAAGGGGTTTGGAATGATGAGGTAAATGACGAGCTAGCCATAGTAGCCCGACCGAGTTCCTTCGAGGCCCTCATGGACCTTTCCCTGCAGATGGACTTCAGGATACAGGAGAGAAAGGCAGAGAAAAGAAAGGCTAAGACAACATCCCCAAGGACAACCGCAGAATACCCTTGTTCCAAGGAAACACCCGCTCCACGTGCCTCAGATCCAGAACCTATGCAATTGGGTGCCTTCCGTGGACCAATTTCTCCGCAAGAAAGGATCCGTAGGATCAATACCAGACTTTGCATGTACTGTGCCTCTGATAAACATCTTGTGAGAGAATGCCCTATAGCACCACCCCGGCGTTTGGGAAATGCCAGCTCCCGATCCTAAGTGGAGCACAGCTTCAGGAGAAAGATGCCTGATCCGCATCCATTCCTTCCTTGAATACTCCAGGACAGAACACCTTAGTGATTCTCCAGACATTCTTGACATCTACTGAGAAAGAATCTTTTCCCATCCTGGCTCTAGTAGACTGCGGTGCCATGGGTATTTTCATAGACCACGACTGGGCTGTCACTCATAACATCCCTCGAGAGCCCAAAGAGGTAATACAACCTGTTGAAGGAATTGACGGCAGACCATTGTCTTCAGGGCCCATTACTCACCAAAACAAAGAATTACTACTCTCAATAAACAACCATCAAGAAAGGCTCTGATTTGACATCATAAAGGCCGCTCATTACCCGATGGTTCTAGGCATGCCCTGGCTTCAGAAGCACAATCCTTACATCAACTGGGCAGCCGGATCCCTATTTCTAGGTTCTGAATTTTGTATGTCCCACTGCTTGTCTCAGGACACATTGCAAAACCTTCCAGTGAACTCCCAGAACCACAAGCAATCATCCTTAAGTGTGTCCAACATTATCCAAGTACCTGAGATCTATCAAACGTACTCATTTTTGTTTTCAACAGCCATTGTTCAAGCTCTTCCACCCCACAGATCTGAGGATTGCGCCATTGACACAGATGCCTCAGCAGTGATTCCATTCGGGAGAATGTGCATATTATCCGAACCCGAAAAAGGGCTCTACGAGAATACCTGGATACCAACCTGGAAAATGGGACCATCCGGCCTTCAAAATCTCCAGCCGGTGCTTCCCTATTCTTCGTTCCAAAGAAAGACACTAAAGAACTTCGGCCCTGTTTGGATTACCGTGGTCTCAACCAATGTACCCTCAAAGGCCGCTATCCGCTACCACTTATTTCTGACATCCTGGAGGCAGTTCGTGGTGCTGTCATCTTCACTAAACTTGCCCTTAGTGGTGCTTACCATCTCATTCGAATAAAGGAAGGTGATGAATGGAAGGCGGCCTTCAGAACTCCTTTTGGCCACTTTGAATATCTCTTAATGTCCTTCGGTCTCGCCAACGCCCCAGCGGTCTTTCAACGATTCATGGATAGAGTTTTCTCTGATATGCTGTTCCTTTTTGTGATCGTGTACCTGGATGATATACTGATTTAATCCAAGGACCCCCAGATTCATCAAGAACATGTAAAAGCAGTCTTACAACGTTTATGTGAACACAAACTCCTGGCCAAACCCAAAAAATGTCTCTTTCATGCCCAAATCGTTAATTATCTTGGATTTGTGCTCAGCCCCAAAGGAATAGGAATGGATCCGGCCAAGATGGACTCCATACTTTCTTGGCCAGCACCCACCACTGTGAAACAGATTGAATCCTTCTTGGAACTTGCAAATTTCTACAGAAAATTAATTCCCACATTTTCTGATATAGTGCATCCCATAGTGGCACTCCTAAAGAAGGATACACCATTTAAATGGTCTACTGCTCAAGAGAAGGCCTTTCAACAACTGAAACAAAAATGTACTGAAGGTCCAATCCTGGCTCAACCCGACATAGATCGGCCCTTTCTGGTGGAAACAGACGCTTCTGACTATGCCATTGGTGCGGTCTTAAAACAAGAATTCGAAGACAAGATGGAACATCCTATTGCCTACTTATCCCGCACATTGACTCTGAGTGAAAGCCGTTATTCCGTCCTGGAGAAGGAGTTATTGGCCATCCGACAAGCCTTCACCAACTAGCGCCATCTACTCTTGGGTGCTAAACATCCAGTGCAAGTACGAACAGATCATCGAAACTTGCAAGTCCTACAGTCCCTGGAATGCAGAAACAGTCACCAAGCCGGTTGGGCCTTTTTTTGCCCAGTATCAATTCCAAATTCATCACTTTCCTGGAACTAATAACATTGTCACAGATGCCTTATCTAGGCGTCCTGACTACAAGTCTGTCGAAGCCTGGGCCTTTCCGAAGATGTTCCCTAATACCGTGTTTGTGGCACAAGCAATTTCCCTCCTGGAAGACATCCGTGCAAGAACACCTTCTTCCGATATCTGGAAGGAATACACCAGGAACAATCAATGGAACTTAATAACAAAAGATGGTTATCTCTTCAAGGACAAACGGCTGGCCATACCCACACAAAGGCTGAGAGACAAAATCATGAATCTCTGCCATGACACCTTCCATTCGGGACATTGAGGCATCACTACCACTCTCATACAGAGACAATTCTGGTGGCCGAAAATGATTGCTGACATAAGAACCTACATCCAATCTTGTGCAGTGTGCAATCAGAACAAACATGACAACAGAAAACCTGCCGGTCTCCTACATCAACCCGCATTACCAACACTCCCTTGGGAAATCATCGCCACAGACTTTATCGTGGAATTACCCCCATCCAGAGGATATACAAGCATAATGGTTACCATCGAATTGTTTACCCATATGGCTCACTTCACACCGTTGTTCAAACTGCCATCCTTGCTTGAATTGGCTGGAATATTTATAAAGCACATATTTAGGCTCCATGGATTACCTTCCAAGATCATCTCCGACAGAGGACCTCAGTATATATCCCAGTACTGGAAACAACTATGCCAAATATTAGGCATCCAGTGTGAATTATCTTCGGATATCATCCTTAGACTAATGGGGTCACAGAACAAGTAAATCAGACCCTAGAACAGTACCTCTGCTGTTTTGCAACCAAGGTCCCGGATAATTGGTCTCTTTTGATTCCCGTAGCTGAATTCGCTTACAACAATTCTGATCATTCGACCATCAAGACAAGTCCATTCTTTTGCAGTCAAGGATTTCATCCTTCGCTTCTACCATGTGTTCTACTACATCCTACCCCAGTCCCTGCAGTTGATTCCTGGATTGAAACACTGGTAAATATACATAGAGACGCTAAGGAACACCTGGAAAAGGCCAGGATCCAAGTCAAACGATATGCAGATACCAAGCGGAGACCTAGCCCTTCTTATGCAGTTGGGGATAAGGTTTGGCTATCCTCAAAACTTCTTCCTCAACATCTGAGGCCTAATAAACTGGCTCCCAAGTATTATGGACCTTTCTCCATTAAGGAAATCATTAACCCAGTGGCCTTTCGGCTCCAGCTTCCAGAATCCTGGAAGAGAATACATCCGGTCTTCCACACTTCCTTATTGAAACCATATGTACAGTCCACCAGAACTACTGCTAGACCTAACCCTGTGCTCATCAATGACCAGATTGAGTTTGAGGTCTCCAGGATATGTGATTCCAGATACAGGCGGGGTCAGCTCCAATATTTGATAGAATGGAAGGGATACCCCCCAGCGAGCGCACTTGGGAACCAGTCTCAAACATGAATGCCCCCCGTCTAATACAAAGGTTTCATCGAGTCCACCCGGGCAAACCCGGTGGTTCTGGGTTCAGGAGGAGGCATACGGTCATGAACCACCAAATTCGGCCCTTCTGGACTTCGTGGTCCATGATGCACCACGACATGAGCTCAGTGACTCCTCCAAGGTGGCCGACGGCCCAGAAACGCTGTGCTCTAGCCTTTGCGCACAACACTCTGCTTCCTAGAAAACAGACACGCCCCCGCAGCTCTGCGCATCTCAACGCAACTGCTTGGAGTTGCTAGACGTATGTTTGGAGTCCGTTAACCGTGCTATCTCCAGTTCATATCCTTTTTTCTCCCTTCCTGGAACCCCCTCCAGATTCTTACCTTACCCGCTAGCCATATACCACATCCCGGACCCCGTCTTGAGCTCGTGCCGAGTTGTCTCAAACATCCTCTGAGCATAGGACACTTGCTCCGCCTCCTTCCTGGGTTCATGGCTAACATTCCTGGAAACTGAACGCAATCCGGCTTAGGCAGCCGGCTACCCACGCTGGAACCCGAAGACTCGCGCTCCAACCTGTACAAGTCTCGGACAGTGAGGAAGAAGGAAGTCGCATCCAAGAAGACCACAAGCAAGAAAAAACAGGTGAGAAAGAGAGAAGCTTGTGACAGGATACCTTGTTTCGAGAATTCTTTGTGGTATAGGTGCCGTTACTGGCGTTGTGCATGTTGCAATTTCCGGCTTCCAACATATAGGCAAAATAGGGGCAGGATTTCTGGTAGAGGCATTTGGCTCCTCCTCTACAGGAAAATTGAACTTTTTTAATTTCGTCCGATATTCGCTTTTGACTTGTAGACAAAATAGTGCATGTGGATGTTTACCGAGAGTGTATATGCTGTCAATAATGTCTTTAGCAAACATGTTTACATTTTGCAGTTTTTATTTAATCATTCCTATTGCATTAAGAGAGTTGGTACTGTATAATGTATGCAAACCCGTATACAGCAATGTGACTCCCATCACCATGTCAAAGGAGGCGACCGCCCAAGAATTTTCTACGGTTACTACACAAATCAAAAGGCTTAAACAATGACTTTGTGGACATGAACCTGTATATTACCAATTCTGCCCAAGTCAATAATAATTAGTGGTATCCGCACATGACCCAAGTGGGGAGAGAGACATCTGATGAGAGCTGTTATGTATGGTCTCTTATCCCTATGCCATGAGTGCGTCCTGAGTTTTAATAGAAACTGAAGTGCCCGCACACACATTGCCTACGCACCTTGCACTTTGTATGACTTAAGGGCAATTCCAGGGCCAGACTTCCTCATTAGTATGGGTAAATAAAGAAAAATCTGCGTGGGAAGACAACTACATACAAGCAATGAAAATTATGAGAAAGGCCGAAACACGGTACAATGTGTTACGATATATACCATCTGAAACAAATGGGGCAGGGATTAAAATAGAAGAAAGTAAGATGCTCCAGTGCAACAATAAGAATGGGAAAGAAATACGCAGATGTTAGGAAAGAGGTCAATTGCAAAAACAGGTCACTGTGCTCACACCTGAGGGGTGGACTGAAGGACTAGTGGTATATAAAGCAAGTAGTGCTAAAGGCAAATAAATGATGCCTCGACCTATGGCCCGAAATCACAAAGTTACTCACATGGGTTAATAAAGAGGGTGGGGGCAGTCCAGATAATACCCCTGAAAAACGTCACCCTATGTTTCCGAAATAATGGTACGATAATGTTGTAAAGAACACCGGGTGCAAATGTATTTTTGACGTACCAGGCATGGAAACAGGAACAGATATACAGGCTTGTGGTACAAAAGCATCCATGCAACTTCCCCCATGAGGCCTATGTTCCATAGTACAATTAAGTAGACCAGCTTTGGTGGTACCCCAGAGAGACTTACAAATTAGTGATTTCCTCAAGATGAATTCTCATTTAAGAAAGAAAAGTTTCCTTACCCTTAAATGCAGTAAAAGGGAAAACGATTTCTCTGCTAAATCAGTAAACGCTTATTATGACGTACCAGATAAGCATACATTTTTCAGTAGAACAGCAGTATACTTCACTTCCCTCCTTACTCCCGTTTTGCAAAACTCCACAAATGGCTGCAAATAACAAGATGGGAGTTGTTTCAAACAATGCAATTGTGAAAGGCTTTAGTGCCATAAAGTAGGGACTAAGAGCCTTTAGGCCTATGACCTTCCAGAACGGGTATGTCCTTGATTTAATAGACAGCCATGGAGGGTGGCGTGTGTGCAACAATTGGGCCTGCTTGCTGCACGTACATACCTGTCCAAGATGGGGGAAATGGGACCCTCACAGAGGCCATAGCCACATTAACCGAATTGCACACAAAGATGGTAGAGGAGGTGGATGAACCTGAAAATGATGACTGGTGGGATTATCTGTTCTCCTGCATACCCTCCTCGCTGTCTAATGTATTCAAGATGCTAATTTCTATAGTAGTATATAGTTATAGTTTAGTTTAGTTTCTTTCTTTATACCGTGCGCCAAACCATGAGGTAACTGGGCGCCGGAGACTTAGAGGAGGTTACAACAGAGTATATACATACAAGTGTGTAGACATAATAACAGTAAGTGCACTTGACCGGGTTACATGATGATCGACGAAGGAAAAGAGTACATTCATAAGTGTGTCAGACAGTGGTGGACTTCTTGTTGGCGAGCAAGAGGTATAGCGTTCCATTGTTTGGCTGCTCGGACCAGGAAGCTGGAACCGCCTGCTTTTTTTAGGGAGAATTTGGGGATGGATAGGCAGTTTGAGTATAACGTTCTGGTTGAAGTGTTTTTGGAGAGCTTGTCTGCCAGGTATTTGGGGGCGTCATTAGAGAGGCATTTGTGGACGATGACGAGGGATCTGAGGGTGATTCTGTCTCGCACAGGGAGCCAATGGATATCTTGTCTGAAGCTGGAGATGTGGGCATTAATCTGAAGCACCTGCAGTTTGTTTAAATTGTGTTCTGAGGAGCTGAGAAAGAGAGTATTGCAATAGTCAATTATACAATGCAGCAACACAATTTTTGAAAGCACTAGCGCTCTGGCTAGTGTAATGCAGCTGGAGAGCGAGAGGAAGCGTTTGCAGGCATTGATGAGCTTATTTGTATAAGCTGTGGCAGAGGCTGTGGCGTTCATCTGTTTTTTAAGCAATAGTGTGGAATCTAGATAGAACCCTAGAGTTTTCATTTCTTTGGCCACAGTGATTAGGTTACCGTCTATGTTGATAGAAGCGTAACGGGGGTCCAGTTTGTTTAGCCGTGGTTGGAAGCTGACAAGAAGGAGCTCAGTTTTCTCGTCATTGAGGCATAAATCGTGTCCTGCCATCCAGGCTTCGATCTCCAGGTAGAGTTTGTTAATCCGTGTGTAATCTCTTCATAGCAGCCTGATAGGGTGATGAGAACCTGGGTATCGTCAGCATAATTTGTGTATGTGACACCCAAGTTATCAAGGCGGTCGAACAATAGCTTAATTAATATATTGTATAAGGTCGGCGAAACGAACGAGCCTTGTGGAATGCCACAGAGGATGGGCATGGGGTGGGCTGAAGCCCCCGGAGAGAAGACCCGGGTGGTTCGGTCGGCTAGGAATGATTGGACCCAGGCGGTTGCCTTGTTAGAGAAAGCAGCTGAGGCCGTCAGATGTTCTGTGAGGATCTGATGGTCGACAAGGTCAAAGGCTGCTGAAAGGTCAAGCAGCAGGAGAATGGCTGAATTGCCCTTATCCTTTGCCTCGTCCAACTGGATTTTTAGGTCCAGGAGGGCTGTCTCTGTTCCATGCCTTGGTCTGAAGCCAAATTGTCTAAGGCCCAGGAGGTTGTTCTCGTCCAGATGCTTCGGGATTTTCAGGTAGGACACTCTGTCTAAGATCTTTAGGATGTAGGGGACGGTGGTGATAGGCCTGTAGTTGGTTGGGATATTGGGGTCTAGGTTAGTTTTTTTAGAAGCGGCATGACCCAGGCCTCCTTGAGGCTGCTAGGAACTGAGCTCGTTTTGAAGGAGGCGTTGATTAGGGCTGTTATGAAAGGGGCCAGGTTGTTGGCACCTTCCTGGATGATGGGAGCTGGGCAGGAGTCCCCTTGGCATCTGGAGGGCTTGAGGCCTTTGATGATGCTTTTCATTTCTTTTGTTGACACCGGGGTAAAGGAGAAGGGGGGGCATGTTGGAGTTTTAGAGGTGGGTGGTGGTGGAGGGTTTGCTTTTTGGCTAGGCCGAGCTTTTTCTGTTTAATCTTGGATTGTAGCATGGCAATTTTGTGTGCCAAGGCTTTTTGGATCCTCTCACACCAGTCTGCATCTAGCGTGAGTAGTGTTTTGTTGGCCTGGTTGGGTGTTTTTCTCCAGGTGGCTTCTGCCACTCATTTGGTGTTCCGGGGGATTTTAAGCTCAGGGGTGAACCATTTGTTCAGGTGGGCTGCTGGTTTAGCTGTAGTGAGTTTGATAGGAGCGATGAGATCTACTGCTGATTCGAGTGTTTTATTATTGAGGTCAGCAAGTTTATCCGCATCTAGGTTGGTGTAGTTTGCGGGAGTAAGGATGTTGTGGATTAGAGGGCGAAGGTTCTGCAGGGTGATGTTGCGGTTGTTCCTGGTGAAGGTTTGTGGTATAGTAGTCGGAGGGGTGTTCGGTTGTGTCTTCCCTTGGATGGAGAAGGAGATGGCATGATGGTCTGACCATACGATTGGTTCATTTTTAAGGATGGCTATGGAACAGGTGTGATCCGCTAACCAGTCCAAGGTTCTGCCTTTGTTGTGTGTTGGGGCTGTGATCCTAAGCTTGAACCGTAGTTGTGAGATGGTATTTTCCAGGGAGAGTGCATTGGCGTCCTTATGATCGCCGAGGCCCAGGTTGAGGTCTCCTAGTAAGATGATTTGTGATCCTATTTTGGTATTAGTGGTCAGGAGGCCGGATATCTCTTCCTCGAATGAGGAGATGGGGCCCGGGGTCGGTATATGAGGTGCATAAGGACGGTTTGTGTGGCAGAAAGTTGGAATTTAGCAGACAGAAGTTCAGCGGACTGGAAGGTGGATGGAGGGGTCATTCTAAGGCCAAGGGATGTTTTGGCAATAAAGGCTACTCCTCATCATTTACCTGAGTCCCTGTCGTTCCTTAGTATTGAGTAGCTCTCTGGGATGGTGAGGGATAGAGCTGGGCCTGCTGTCTGATGCAGCCAGGTTTCAGTGGTAGCCAGGAAATGCAGGTTGTTGGCGGATATGAGGTCTGCGATGTCTACTGGCCTTCCGCGTTCTAAGAATAGCACTAAATGGGTGTAAAAAGGATGCCAAAGGAGCAATAGGAATGTAAATAGTAATAGACCTGAATGCTCCGTCCCATGAATATACCAAAACAGATGAACCACTCCATGCTCAAGTAAAAGAAAGCCTTATTACACCTCCAGGATCAAAATTATTTTATCCCCCAGACCCATGCAACTATGTTGGACACAGGGTATTTTGCAAGTGTGAAGGCATCATGAAGTAGACACAGACAACTGAATTAAAGTTTGGGCTATAAACTTTTATTCAACAGAAAGCAGGTTGGAAAGAGGCCTAATTTGCCATGTGCTAAGGTGGGAATTCCCTACCTAAATTAACTAAGAATAGTCTGTGTCTGGAAGTCCAAAGTAAAAGTCTGTCAGTGTCCAAAACCTAAGCTTGCCCTCATAGCTATTTGCATACAATGGGCCTCATTATAACTATGCCGATCCGGTAACAATGGTGCCGGTAAGCCTACCGGCACTGTTGTTATCGGACCGGCACAATGCGACTCCGTGGGCAGGTCCTGTCCCACCCGTCAGGGTCAGACCTGCCGGGCGGAACGACACTTGCCCACAGAGTTTCACGGAAGCACCGGCACCGTTGTTAACAGTGCCGGTGCTTCCATGGTCCCCATTTCCATGGGGTCCTATTGGACTCTATGGGAATGGAGGCTTACAAAATTACTGGCACCTGACATCCCGGCCACCGGGGTCGTAATACCCCAGTGTTAACGGGAAGTCAGGCACCAGTAATTTTTTACGGGTCTGGCGGCAACCCGTCAGTATACCGGGCAGGGTTACCGCCAGACCCGTAATGAGGCCCAATGTGTAGGGATGTCAGCGTGCTCAAATAAAAGTTCAGCGCTTCCTATTGTTCTTGGTTTGGAAAAGGTTACCCTTCCCCAAGGTTCAAGATAGTTCACAATGCAAAGGGGTTCCCTCCCCTAGGCTTTCAAGTCTTTCAGCTTTTCCAAAACACAGTTCTTTGTGATACTTCCCAGCTCTTCTGGTTTGGTTACTTTTCACCAATTTAAAAAAGTACAGTTCCTTAATTTCAATTCACACCAAACTTCCTTTATATTAAATTACAAGCTTCTTTGTGGGTATTTCAAGTGTCTTTCCCATATGTAGATCTAAGTGCAGCTGTCAGACCACACAGTCCACCCATTACAGGTCACGCAACTGACACACCTGTTTTGCCTCTTCTTCCTTGTATGCATGTTGCCACTGTTTCAGCTCCAGAGTGGTACTTGGTTTATTCCCATTTCACATCCTCATGATGCTTTACCATTGCTGTTTTGCTACTATTCACTTGTTGCACTTTCATATCTTTCTATGGCTCTTGCCAATGCTTGTTCTCTCAATTTACACAGTTCATTTATAATGCAGGATTCCACAAAACTGCCTTCATTCAGATCAGTTTTCAACAGTACTTGCTTTCATTCGAATCAGTATTCAAAAAGTGCTTGTGTTTTTGCTTTCTTCTAAATCGGTATTCAATTCACCCTGGGGTTTTGCTCGGCTCCAAGTTAGCCTTTCTTTCATCTCTTTTACAGTTTGGTATTCACAAAACTTCTCACTCGGTTTTCTTAGCATTTCCATGTTATCATGATTATCAAAAGCATTTAGTGATTTGACTGTGTTCTAACCTGACCAGCATTCATATCGACCAAGCGGTCTCTCGCTCACTCGCGAGTGACCGGACCTGCAGTAACCACGCTGTCTGCACCTCAGCATCCTGGAGTCACTCAGGCTTCTCTGACTCATCGGGTACGCTGTCTGCAGGTGCTGTTCTCTGCAACAGCAGGCTCGCTGTGGCTGTCGCTTCTCCTGGCTTGGCGTGCCTCTCCTCCAGGGTCTCCGCCACCTGTGCTGTACAGAGAGATAGTCTCTATGACTCCAGGAAGTATGTAGGCCAGCTCCTCTCGAATGCTCCCACCATGATCAGCTTTTGCTGCAACGACTCTGCAGCTCCTAGGCACTTTGGGCACAGGTGTCGCTGCCTTCACCTCCAGCAAGTGTTCCACTGATGATTCCCTTGGCCTCACCTGAGCAGGCCATTTATACCGTCCCATTGGCTTCAGGTGTAGGCAATGTTCATTAATTACATAACGATCTTGGTACTCCCTCATCCCATTGGGGTGTCTATTGGGGAAATATTTCTGGGAAAAATAGGGCAGGGATTGACAACAGCCTAGAAAGGCTTGGGGAATGGAGGACTCGTGAAAGGGCAATGGGGGATACCGTGTCTCACCCAAAGATCCTCATCTCCACTTCGCAAGTCTCCTCCACCCAGGTAGTCCTCCCTCCCATATCCACCTGGGTGTTTAGTTTAGTTTAGTTATAAAGCGCTGCCAGGCACGTGGGCAACCGGGCGCATAGCCTTACATGCAAAGATAAAGTACATTACAGTAAAGGTTCATGACAGGAGATTCAAGCTCCACCGGTTTACAAAGAGGATACGAGTGAGCATAAGTCTCGATGATACATCATGAGTCCTGAATACAGTGATATGCAGACATAATCAAAGAATAGGCAGGTAAATATACAGAATATACAGACATAATCAATAAAGTGAGCAGGTACATAACAAGGTAACATAGCGACCCTAGCGTTTAGCGCCTGAACGTATAATAAGTGCATCATGTGTTCTGTGTGAGGAGCCAACGTTTAGTTTTGTTCTTCAAGGTTTGAAAGGAAGACTCAGTTTTGATGGGGACAGGAAGGGAGTTCCAGAGTTTCGAGGCTAGGACAGGGAAGCTCGTGCCGCCTGCTTTTTGGAGTTTGAATCTAGGCAAAATGAGGGTGTGAATATTTTGAGTTCTGGTAAGTCGTGTGGAGGTATGAAGAGTGAGACAGGAGGAGAGGTAGGGAGGGGCCTCGTTGTCCAAGCATTTGTGTGTCAAGGCTAAGGTTTTGAAGGCGATTCTTTGTTTTACTGAGAGCCAGCGAAGATCTGATCTGACGTTAGAAATATGAGAATGCCTAGGAATATTAAGAGCCGACCTGATGGCATTGGTCTGAGTTGTTTGCAGTTATTCGAGGTTGGATTGACTAGTCCCCAAGTAAAGGGCACTGCAGTAGTCGCTTTTTTGGACATAATGAGTGTTCTTGCCAGGGTAATGCAGTTGTGGGGGTCCAGGAACGGTCTGCAGGCAGTGATGAGTTTGCAGGTATGGGCCGCGGCTGACCTTACAGCATTAGTTTGTCTGTTTAGAGTGAGAGCGGAGTTCAGATAGACGCCTAAAGTTTTAGTGTCCTTGGAGACCTTAATGTCATTGCCATCAATAATGAAATACTTGAAGGCCTGGTCTAGTTTGTTAAGGCATTGAGTTGAGCCTAGTAGTAGGAGCTCCGTCTTGTCATCATTGAGGGAAAGTTCATGTTTTGCCATCCAAGCTTGAATAACCAGGTAGACATCATTCACGGCTTTGGTATCGGCTGTGTGATTACCAGTGATGGGGATGAGTATCTGGGTGTCATCCGCATAGTTAGTGTAGGAGACACCCAGATAATCAAGCACATCAAAGAGCGGTTTGGTAAAAACATTGTAAAGAGTCGGCGACACACAAGAACCATGTGGGACACCGCAGTGTATCAGAGAAGGGTCAGCAGAAGCTGTAGGAGAGAAAACCCTCATGGATCTATTGCTTAAGAAAGAGTGGATCCACATTGGCAAAGTCCGAGAAATGCGCCACAGATATAAGATGTTGGCAAAGTATTTGGTGATCGACCAAGTCAAATGCCGCAGAAAGATCAAGAAGTAGGAGTAGCGCTAATTTCCCATAATCTTTTAGGATCTCCATTTGAGTTTTCAGATCGATCAAGGCTGTTTCCGTTCCGTGTTTAGGGCGGAAGCTGGATTGTCTTAGCCCAAGAAGATTGGCAGATGAATATGTAATTCATAGCTTTTGTCCCTCCCCGCCTGAGTATCACATAGGTGAGAAACACTATGCACTTAGGTTACTATAGCAGCCTTATCCCAGACAGATACAGGAAGAAATGGATCTGATGTAACTGAAGATGGCAAGTGTAAACAAACTCACTGCTAAAAGACACACGCGCATATAATGTAGACACTAGGTCAAACGTGCATTTATACACAAAGAATATCGCCTGCAACCATAAAGACACGAAGAACATAGCATAAGCAATGTATAAACTGAAATGCAATACGACCAATAGACGTATATAGCTTGCTAACATAGAAATGCAATGCCAAAAGGTAGCCATCTTTTTCTAAAATGGAAGCTACAGCACGCATTAGAATGCATAAAGGACACGAGGTTTCCTGAAAACCCAAGCTGCTGAATACACTGAAATATAGATCTGCGCATAGCACAGGCGGTAGCTGCCCAAACCTCATCAAGGTTACAGATACATTAGGGAGCACATGGACGGTTCAGTAAAGAAAACGTGATAATAATTCCCAAGGCACAAGACATATGTTTCTTAGATTAATCAAAAAACAAGGAGGGCGTGGCCAGCAGCGCCACCGATGTGGCAGTTCTGCTAATGGCTTCCGTGTGAAGCCTGTTGGATCCACCAAAGAATGGAGTTTCCCGAATGATGCCAGAGTTCTAAGCACAGGCATCGGTTGTCGGAAGGCATGGGCAGGCATTCCCAGCCGTCGGAGACTCCGAGCAACCCGAAGTGTGGATGAAATACCATGCCCCACAAGAGCAGGTCTAGAGGAGACGGAGCGGTGACAAGCAGTGGCCCCCCGAACTAAAGTGGTCAGAGGATAACCCGATCAGCTCCCAGGTGAGTACTCGGCAGCCTAGATGGAGGCATTCCCAAAGGCACCCAGAGCTATTACATGGGCACTCGAGGATCAGAACGGCGTCACAGAGAACACGGGTGGGAGGTGGAGCTGCACTATCCCTCACTGCACTTCCATTCAGGAGCACCCAGTTCCCACAGCAAGCTCCACCACAGACCCTCACATATTCGGCCCGCTACAACAGCCGCAAAGCCTCTTTGCAGCTCCAGCCCGAGCCCCAGGACCCGACACCGGAGGTTGGCTCTGCGCCTCCCCACGGATGCTCAGCCTACTGGATCAGCCGCGACACGTGTCCCAGCAAATTCCCCATCCGAAGTCCATCTCCAGACACAGGCTCAGTTAGGGTCTTGGCGCTCTGCGGGAGGGACAGTTTACACTTCAACAGTAATACAGCCTACCTGGGGAACTCACAGACATGGGTCATCGCCAAACCTTCAACAGTCCCTTTCCTGAAAGTGGGCACCATGGAAACCCCGCTGGGGTGAGGTAGCCACATTCTCTGAGGGTCATCACGAGTTTGGCAGTAACCCTTAAATGCAGCGGTAACGCTATTACCACCACATTTAAGGGTCAGCCAAATCACAGGTTTGGCAGGATTTACCCCCAGCTCTGAGCTGGGGGCAAATCTGCTGCGAATTTGCCAATGATTGGTGCTATTACTGTGCGCTAATACCACCAGCGGTAGTAGCGCCGAAAATTCCCCATTGGGCCCAATGAGGAATGAGGACTTACCGTTCCGCCAAACCCATGATCCGGTGCTAATAGCGCTGGGGGGTTTGGCGGTAATGCTAATAACCCCGGCAGTAATACTGAATGGAATACCACCCAACTCATGGTGAGGCCTCTAACAGGAGAGAAATGCACAAGATGCACTCTCAGAGTCCGAAAGCCGGCTCATACCCACTCAATTTGCCTTCTCGAGATCCCTAGACTGCGGATCACTGCTCAGTCCCCGGCCACCATATCTGACCGGCCTGGACCAGCACCCCTCCTCTCCAGCAGGCAAAAGCATAATCAGTTCCCAGAGTCAGGCCTACCCCAAGCTACACACATTGGACAGGGCCCCTTGAGGACCCACTGGCTGGCCTTGGCTCCCACCTTGACCCAAGAGCACTGGCTGATGAAATATCTGTAAGGGGTTAGAAGTAAGCACGTTCTGACCCCCGACAGCACCCTCCTAGCACCTCTATATGCAGGGGCAGCCATTTATTCGCACAGGGGATCCAGACCCACTGCAAGTTGCCCATCGCCATGTCGAAACATCCCAAAGCCCAGAAGAGAGGGGACATCACGACCATGCTCCTCCCAGCAGAGAAAGGGAAGAAAGCAGAAATAGCAAAATCTCCGCCTCAGGTTTCACCCAGGCTCTCGGCACAGATGGGCACCAAGGAGGACATCCAGTCATTTATGCTCGACATCAAGACAGAGTTCCGAGCTGCATGAGGGAGCTGACCTCCAAAATTCAGCATACCGACCAAAGAGTGATGGAACTGGAACAGCGACTGGTGGAAGTAGAGGAGCAAACTAGAGAGCAGGCAACCACCCTACTTGAAGTACACCAGAGGATTCGAGCCCTAGCGGACACAAATGAGATCCTGGAATATAAGCAGGACCACCTGGAAAACAGGGCCTGTGGAAATAATCTCCAGATCAGGGGTGTGCCCTTATCAGTGCAAGACCAAGATTTATCTGAATACATAGGGGATCTATTTCAATCCCTCCTGCAACATCTGGAGAAATCACAACTGCTAAAATATTGCACTCACAGGTTGTGCACCCGCAAGGGACTGGACTCAGAATATCCACTGGATGTTAGCACCTGGGTTCACTTCTATACAACGGATTAGGAGATCCTGGCGGTGGGCCGCACCCAGGACGAACTGTCATTCCAAGGCTCTCCCCTTCAGATCTTTCAGGACCTGGCAATGGTAACAATTCAGAAACTGAGGTCGCTTTGGCCCTTGACTCTCTTTCTACAGGACCAGATGATCAAATACTGCTTGCTGTTCCCTACAGCTGTGCAATTCTGTCATGATGCCTACCCCCGGAGCACCAGGCCAGGCTCAGCACCCCCGGAAGCAGGCATCATGCCCTCGGGTAAAAGCCCAGCGGCCCCTTATAGGGGCTTTTTGGACTCAGTCCTGGCGCCTTTGGCGCCAGGCTCATGTTGGACATCAGTCCTGGCGCCACAGGCGCCAGGCTCATAAAGGGAGGTGTTTTGTGCACTTACCTGATGCAGACCATGCTGCACGCTTCAGGCCTCCCTGAGACCTGAAAGGGACTATTTTTTCATAGGGACTATTTTTTCACTCGGGCGTGGCCAGGGAAGGATACATACCTAGTTGGGGGAAGGATACATACCTGGGACTTCTTTGGAGGCTATTTAAGCCACGTCCAGACAGCAGCTCATGCTTCGCGTTGTTCTGCTTCCTGCAGCTTAACGCTTACCGTGTCTGCTCCTGGACTCCAGCCACGCCCGCCTCGAACCTGGAAGACCTGCAAGGAAGGAAGAGAAGAGAAAGGTGAAAACCAAGGACTATTTCAAACTTCTTACCTGCACCCGGAATCTTCTCGCCAGCATCCCTGAAGAAAGACTTCCATTTAAAAGCATTGCGTTGCTCGCTGCAGCTTAACACTCACCTGTCCTCGAGACATCTCCCGGCTCCATCGCGGCTCTCAGCATCGGATGCCACATCTCTGCACCTAGGGGAGAGAGGAAGAAACAAAAGGTGAGCAGAAGGAACACAGAAGGAAAGCCTGATTAACAGCCATAATACTTACCGGCTTTTCTTTCACATTTCGGGTTGGCGCCGCCCAGTTGGCAGGTACCGTACCCCGGCCCCTATGGGGAAAGGACAAGAGACATTTCTGGGGAATGATAAGGACATTTAGAGGGATCGCCCTCATCACTAGTCACCTCGGCAGTTTAACCCCTCGACGCATCGCCTTCATTCTGCACCTGAAATAAAGGACAGATCACAGGTTAGAAAGACAACATAAAGGGGGCCTCACTTGAACTTTGAATTTTCATACTTATGGCGCATCGCTCAGGAAAGTCAAGTGGATTTTGCCAGCGCCATTCTGAAAACCAGTGAAGTAACTGGACGAACGCGCGCCCCTGCACCAGAAGCAGGATGGAGAGTTCATCCTTCCAAACCATAAGGTGAGCTTAAACCGGGGTTTGGAGGAAGTTATAGAGGAACGAAGGGGGAAAGGGGGGAGCTAGCACACTATTCTGCAGACTGTTAATCCCCTTTCTCATCTGCAGAAGGATATTCCTTTGCGCCAGGTAAGCACGATTTGGAGGTCCTGTCCAATCAGTGTTCCGGGTCCTGCGCATCACGCTAGAAGAGGCCACAGCAATCCAGACTAGACCAGCGCCCCCGTGGGAACCAGGTGAGCGTTACAAATTCTCCCACAAAAGGGTCTCCCGATCGATTTCATGTCTGGAGGATGCAGAGGGAATCCTGAATACGTCTTCTCCAGACTGGAGTGGCGTTTCCCCCGGGACACTCGCGGGAGCGGTAAGGCATGGACGAAAGTCCAGAGGGGTCGCAATCTGAACAAACTGCCTTCACACACCTGAAACACAGGGTTCTAACAACAACAAAGTCTACCGCAGCAGAACCCGGCACTTGGAAATCTGAAGCAATGGCATCAAGGGAACACTGAATACTAAAGTCAACAGAACAGTAAGACAGGCTTCACACCGCCAAGCCCAACCTCAAGGCGGATGTCACCTAAGAACCTTTGGGGTGTTTTGCTGACAGTTTTTGCCAGTTCAAAAGTTTGGAGTCCATGGTTGGGACTCAGTTTGACATTACTTTTGGGTGATTGGTTGAAAATTTTAGTTGGAGCACGAATGCAGGAATCTTTAAGCTTGGGATGGCAGCTATCAGCTATCACCTGCCTGAGTCCCCCTCATCCGCCTCCCTTCATCGGGAAAGGAAGGAAATCTAGAAACACCTCATCAAAAGCTGAACTCCATCTCACTGAATGTCAAAAGCCTGAATTCTCCGGTAAAAAACGCAAATCCATCCTGAAGCGCCTGAAGGATCTGGAGAGCACAGTGGCATTTCTACAGGAAACCCATCTTCTACCAGAATATTTAATCCGCCTCCGCAGTAGAGACTTCCACAATCAGTTTTTGGCCTCAAGTGGAACCAAAAAAGGGGGAACAGCGATCCAAATGGATGTCCAGGTTTAGGATTTGGACACTATTAGTGACCCAGGAGGCCGGTTCATCGGAGTAAAAGGGATGCTCCTGGGTCAGTTATACTCATTGGCCTCAATCTATGCCCCGAATGAGGGTCAAGAATGTTTCTTTGAGGGTCTAGAAGCCTCTCTCCTTCCCTTTCTGGAAGGTCAAATTGTCATTGCAGGGGACTTCAACGGTGTCCCGAATCCGAACAAAGACAGAACGAACGCCCCTTCCCCTAAGGACTTCAGGACAGCCTTGAGCATCGTTCACTTGTTCAGATAGCTGGGCGTGGTGGATTCCTGGAGAGTCCTGCATCCAGAGGAAAGAGACTTTACCTTTTTTTTTGCAGGTTCACCGCTCCTCATCTCGCATTGACTTAATCTTGGCCTTGACCCAATTTATGTCTTTCACAAATAAGGTGGACATCGCCCCGACGGTTCTCTCAGAACATGCCCCCAGTCCTGTTAAGAATTAGGGCCTCGAATCGTGCCCCGGTGACCAGACACCCATGGCGACTATACGACCCAATCCTGCATGATATAGCCCTAAGGGATGAGGTAGTTAAAGCAATCAAAAACTATTTCCAGGAGAACCCCACGGAACTCACTTCTCCAGCTATCACACGGGATGCCATGAAGGCAGTTATCAGGGGTATTTTGATAGCTCATACGGAAGCATACTATAGACAGAAAAAATAAACTAGGTCACTCCTGGAACAGGAAATCTCAGAAATTGAAGCTAAATACAAGCAGGGATGGTCCCTCAAAGCCCACTCAACCCTTCGTATAGGTCAGAATAAACTAGAGGCCCTATACGATGAGGAGACAGCACGCACCCTAATGTCGGGTTAAACATGGTTACTATGCAAAAAGCAACAAGGCCTACCAACTTCTAGGTAGGAAACTGGCGCAGCCAAAAATGTGAAGTTCATCACGGGGCTCAAAGACAAACAAGGGGTAACCCAATATGGGGAGTGGGATAAACTCCACCTAGAAGAGGCACACTTACTAGAAACTATGTCTAACACTGGGAGGTTGGTCTCAGCTCAGAGAAAGTATATAGCGTAAGTGGCCCTCCCTCATTTAGCTCGGCAAGAGATGGAGGCACTGGAAGCCCCGATCCGGCAGGAGGAAGTGGAGGCGATAATTAAATCTCTAAAACCCAGGGCCCGGGCCCTGATTGGTTCTCACCCAAATTGTATAAACTATTTAGCAGTCAGCTCCTCTCACCCTTAACAGCCCTTTTTAACTCTTTTGGTGAAGCGGGCAGTGTGACCCCCCCGACTCCCCCTCCATGCAAACCTTTGATACGATTCTGTTATTGAAACAGTGTGCCTCCTACAGGCCGATCTCTCTCCTGAATATTGATGCAAATATTTACTCAAAGGTACTAGAAAATCATTTAACCCCCCGGCCCCCACACCAATTAATGCTGATCAGACAGGCTTTATACAGGGGAGAAAGACAGGAGATAACATCAGGCGGGCACTAACCCTAATCGAAACCACCACTTTAAGTAAAGGGCAGCTGACCCTTTTGGCGCTAGACGCAACCAGAGCGCTTGACAAAGTGGACTGGTCCTTTATGCGCCTAACCCTGAAGGCCTTTGATTTCGGCCCCCAATTTAGGAAGATAACTTCCAATTACTTCTCCCCGAATACCCTCCTCCAGGTGAAATAGGAGTGTTCATCCCTGATCCCCCTAACATGTGGTACACAACAGGGATGCCCTCTTTTCCCCATTTTATTCGCCCTCATCATGGAACCAATGGCGCAAAACATATGTAGGAACAGCTTAATCCAGGGAGTGGAGATCCGGGACGCCTCCCACAAGGTATCTCTTTATGCCGATGATGTACTACTTACCATTACTAATATTCATTCTTCTCTCCATGCAGCTTTACAAGAATTTATGGCGTTCGGCCACTTAGCCGGTTTTGAAATTAATTATGGGAAATCTGTGGCTCTGGGGGTGGGGCTGTCACCGCAAGATATCAGTTCCCTCCAAGCTCTATGCCCGCTCCATTGGGACACTAAATCTATCAATACCTGGGGGTCCGGCTTACACCTTCCCCAATAGACCTTTACATGGTCAATTTCCCCCCTCTCATTAAATTGCTGGAAAAGGACCTAGATAGATGGACAGGCCAAGAGATCTCTCTAATGGGCTGTATTACGGCAGTAAAAATGAACTTGCTCCCTCGCCTACTTTACTATTGTACATCCCTCCCTGTGGTAATTCCGAAAGCAGCTTTGGACCAGCTCCAACACAAAGTCCTTAAATTCATTTGGCGGGGGTAAGAAATCTAGAATTCTCAAGAAAGTGATGATGGGGGATCCTGGCTGGGGTGTTTGGGGGTTCCTAATCTATGGAAATATGCAGAGGCAGCCCAGCTCACCCAAATGCTTACTTGGCCAGCCGAGGCTCCCACACCGAAATAGATGGAGATCAAGCAATCCCAAAGCCCTCTCATCCTCCGCTTTTTGCCCTTCGTCCCTCGCACATTACAAAAACAATGGCTGCACCTGCTTTCATCAACAAAGGCCACCCTGAGGTCCTGGGAGGAGACGCTAAAAGTGAAAAAGATCTCTAGGGGCATTGGCCCACTTTTCCCAGTCTTCATCAATCCCGCCTTCGCACCGGGCATGTCCAAGGGGGCATTTAGGAACTGGAAGAAGGGGGGCCTACTTACATTAGCACAACTATTCGATGAGGTGGCCACCCGCGCACATTCGAGGACTGTTAAAGGGAATTCCACCTCTCGGAAACAGATAAATTCCCATACACTCAACTATGCCACTGGATCACACACCCGGAAATAAGACAAAAGGCCACCAAAACTCTGAGCCCGCTCAAACTGGCAATCTGGCAGGGCTTAGGCAAGGGCTGAATCTCTAAATTGTATAAATACTTGAGGGAAGACCTCCTAACCTCCCGCCAGCCAGATTGTATGTCCAGATGGGAGGCAGACCTGAGCCTCCAACTGGACGACACAGAATGGCTAGACATCTGGGTCAGGGTTCACAACGCGTCCAGGTGTGTGACGAATAATGAATGCACCTTAAAACTGTTGTTCAGATGGCACTATCCCCGGCACAGATCCACTACTTCGAGGCATCGATTCCCTCTGCCTGTTGGCGGAACTGCGGGGAGTATGACTCTTACTTCCACATGTGGTGGGACTGGCCCCGGATCCGTTGGTTCTAGAAAACCATTGTGGAAACATAGAAGCTATTACGGGGAGTAAACTACTGGTCTGCCCCAAAACCTTGTTGTTGGGGGGCCCCACTTGAGCACATATACCCAAAATCCAGGGCATGCGCTAAACTGCTGACACAGTTGCTACTGGCGGCACGCATCACTGTTGCCAGACGTTGGAAATCAGTGAAAGGCCTTGACTTGGTTCTTTCGTGGATTAAAGTATGGGATGTACTGGTGACAGAGAAGGTGACCGCAGCAAGGGTTGGGAAACTCCACCAATTCCAACGGATTTGGGCTCCGCTACTGGATTTTGATCTCAAATATCCAGCTTTCACCCATAAACCCCGCCTGGCCAGACTTTACTTAAGCCCGGGAGTGAAGGGGTGACAGGGGCAAAGCAGGGGAAAGTGGAATCCTGGGGTATGGGCGGGAGTGAAGAGGGGTGGAATTGAATTTCTGGGGGGGATTTGTTAGCCAAAGATGAGCTAAAGGGGCTAGGATCGCTCTCAGCATTTGACACAGGTGTAATGATTTCTCTCTCTTTTGTAGAAGATGATGTTGTATACTCCAACCATGTAAAAACTACAATAAAAATATATTTAAAAAAAAAAGAACAACCAGCCTTTGAATGACAGGTTCTAACTAATTATAATTTAAAACTTCATAAGGAATGGCGTGGTTAGAAAAGTATAAAATGTGCGTTCATATTAGTTAAAATTGAAATAAATGCAGGGTGAAATAAGTCAGAACATGGTCCTCTCACACATGACCCATAATTCAAGAACAGTGTCTATTCATTCGAGCCAGAAACAAACCAGCACCTGCCTCGACCCGCCATATATTCTCAGAACTAAGATGCCTAGCAAAGTAGACTACAAAGAAGTTACTCTGGATCGTGGCCTAGGGATGAGTGGCATATGTTATTTAATTGGAAGAAAGCAATTCCTGGGTTTCTCTGCCCCACTCCCATTTTTGTTTCATGTGTCAAGGGCCTGTCAATTGCTCAAGGTTGGTAAATAAGGTGCCAACCAATAGAAACTCCCAATGCTGTGCCGCCCAGTATATGTTGCACTAACCAATTAACTACTTTAAAGATTACATGTATTCTCTATTATAAATTTAGAGGTTGGCCCAGGTGGAGCCATTAGATATACAATAGCCAATTAAAGGACTAACCCATATACAACATATATGTAGTCTATTCTGTGAGACAGGCATGGTATCAAGAGATGACAAATAGATAGATTTGGAAAACCTTCATTTATAGTGGTCAGGATGGGAAAATACCTATCTTGCCCTAACTCTAAGGTGGGAATGTTCCCTAATGAAAGGAAAACTAAGGAAAGTCTAAGTTTGTCAATTAAAGTAAACTACTGTCTGTGTCAAAACCTATGCTTACCCTCACTTCTACAAAGGTACTGTAAATCCTGAGAACTTGTGGAACTTTCTTATCCTGAGAGTCTTGAACTTGGCGAAGGGCGGCGTGGAAGAGCTCCATTTTCTCACTGATCCCACGCACCCTATTAGAAGTGAACCGGTGGGTTACCGCCGACGTCTGAATGAAGCCTAGTGACTTTTCATCTTTCCGTGGTTGAGCGGGTCACTTCTCTGAATGTCATGGTTGCTTGGGGCCCTGTATCTATGAGAGACAGTAAATCACACTATCCCAGAACCCGGACAGGCGCAAATAATCTTTCATCTCAAATTTACAGACAAAGTGTGAGTTAGCAGATAATTGAGATCACATTTGGTGGATGTTTGGGATTTCATAAGCTTGACCGTAGGCACTCCCTTCACAGGCATTCTCCTCAGGGTCAAGTTCACGTCAATTGGTCAAGGAATCTGTAGGATAAAAGTCACATTTTGAGATTGCATAAGGGATGGGGACATCCCCTTTTTCTATAGGTTCCAGGAAACCATTGTTACGCTCACCTGGTATCCACGGGGGCACCACGCGATACTGGGTGGAGGTCTAAGAGCTATCCTGGACCCCTCTCTGCTTGGTTATGTGCCAGAAGTAGGGTAGCGCCTATAACAGGAGAATGGAGGGTTAAGATACTGATTCTGTGATGGGTGAACTCCCACCTCCCTCTGGTCCAAATCCCCTCCCTTGGGGTTATTGCTCACCTTAGGTTTTGGTGCGTTGAACTCTCCGTCCTGCGTCTATGTGCAGGGGCGTGTGGTTGGTGTGGGCGTTCCGTGGACCTAGTTGCTTCACTGGTCCGTGTGCCCTTATGTCGGGTCCAGACCGGCTTTGACTCGGACTTTGCTTGCTGTCTTCCAGGTGAGTTATAATGTCTTTTCTGTCTTTATTCTGTCTCTTTCTTTCCCTACGTTTTCTCTGTCGTCTCGGAGTCTTGCTCCACTACGCTGTTCCCTAACAATGTCTCTTTTTGTTTTCACAGAGATGGTTGCGATCTCGGAGTTGCCGCGCTGATGGTGAAGACCACGGTGAGTTATTGATGTGCAGAGTGCTGCGCTGTTTATTGGTGTTAATTGCTAACCTGTGTTCTCTTCCCTTCTTTGTACAGGTTGCAGTGATGTTCCGGAGTGATGAGCGATCGAAGCGCTGCTTGCCCAGGTAAGTGCTTTGTTAATGCTGACCTTGTACCTTCTCCCTTGCAGGTTGTGGTGAAACCCGGAGATGGGCGAGGTAAGAGAAGCGCAGGGTGCTTTCAAGACTCGCTGCTTGCCCAGGTAAGAATTGTTATTAATTCTATACTTGTTTCTTTACCTTTGCAGGTTGCGGCGAACTCCGGAGATGGGCGAGGTAAGAGAAGTGCAGGATAGATTCAAGACTGGTTACTTCACAGGTAAGTGTTCTTGCTCGCTAATGCTGTTCTTGTTCTTCCAGGTTATTAATGGAATCCAGATCTAGGGCATCAGGATCGGGCCGCCGGAGAAGCAGATGAGCAGGAGCTGGACATTGTGAGTGTTACGCTGCAGGAGTGCAGAATAACGCAACGCGTGTTCTGCTGTTTGGGTGTGGTTTAAATAGCCCAGGTAAAGTAGTTCCAGGCCAAGTAGTTCCAGGCCCAATCACACCCAAAACGCTAGGCCGCATGGCTTGGTTATAAAGAACTGAACTGTGTAATAGGCCTCCATGTTGGATTAAGGTCCAAAACTGCTATTGCCTTATTCCTGATAATGAGCCTGGCGCCAAAGGCGCCAGGACTGACTCCATGTATGTTTCTGATGGAGTTTTAAGGCCCTTGGGGCCAGTGTGAAGGGCTTTAGCCCCACTGCTACCAGGGGCTGTTATATCTGAGGGGGTCAGGGGCATGGATCGTGACAACCATATTTTTTACCGAAGAATGCAGGACTTGTCGCCTATTGGAATCCAAATGGATAACCGAAAAGTTGTTGCAGTTCTAAATTGGCCTTCCTCAACATCAGTGAAAGGAGTCCAAAGTTTTTTAGGATTTGAAAATGTCTACAGACGCTTTGTTGCAGGATTTTCACAACTGGTCCATCCAATAAAGTAGTTGCTGCAAAAGCACAAGACACTCTCCTGGACCAAGGAAGCAGAAGAGGCTTTCCAGACATTAAAGAAAAAATTTACCACCGCTCCCATTTTGAGACACCCACAACCTGAGCTACCATTTGTAGTGGAAACCGATGCATCCAGTGCAGCAAAGGGAGCAGTACTATCCCAGAAAGATACCGAAACCGGACAACTGCATCCAGTGGCCTTCTGGACCAAGAAGTTCTCAACAGCCAAATTAAACTACAGCATCACCGACAAGGGATTACTAGCAATCAAACACCTGTTCTAAGAATGGAGACACCACTTGTTAGGGGCCGGGCATACTGTTACAGTTTTCACAGATCACCGAAACCTGCAATATATTTGCGCAACGCAAAAGCTCAGTCATCCCGACAACTCTGTTGGGCGTTATTTTTGTGGAATACGATTTTGTCATCACTTATTGCCCAGGGGTACGCAATGGCAAAGCGGATGCCTTGTTAAGGATTGGAGAAAGAGACGAGATTCAAAGCACAGCAGGACCTGAACACATAATTCCAGAAGAGAAGGTGCTGGGAGTCACTGGATCCTCAGAAGAAGACTTGAAGGCACACATTCTACTTAACATGACCACTTCAGAATTGGAGGCTTGGGAGTCAAGATGACATAAGTTTTGTCTTCAAGAAGGTCTACCTTATTTCCAGAGTCAGCTTTACCTACACCATCAGGAGCTACAAAGAAAGTTATGGCAGATTACCATGGAGCCACATTGGAAGGTCACCCTGCAATTGCTAAAAACACAGCCAAAATCAAGAGCCATTTCTGATGGCCAACATGGCGCAAGGACATCATAGATTACATTCAAACTTGTGGTTCTCAGAATAAAAGCTTAAAGCAGAAACCAGCAGGACTGCTTCAACCGTTACCCGTCCAACCAGCGCCATGGCATACTATATCCATGGACTTTTATTACAGAGCTGCCTCCTTGCTTGGGGTATAACACAATCCTTGTCATGGTGGACTTATTTTCCAAGATGGTGCATTTCATTGACCTTAAAGGGCTTCCTACTTCCTCAATCTTAGCCAAGGTATTCCTGGAACAAATTGTATGTCTTCATGGATTTCTATCTACAGTGATCTCTGATAGAGGGAGCCAATTTGTATCCCAATTCTGGAGAAAGTGTTATGAGTTGGCTAAAATTGAAGTGCATCTATCAACCAGTCACCAACCACAGACAGACGGTCAAACACAAAAAACAAATTAGACTCTTGAACAATACCTACGATGTCTTCTTCAACAGATAGATTGTTCTTGGGTGGATGTCCTTTGGATCACAGAGTATGCTTATAATAACTCTGAACACACTTCCACGGGCTATACTCCCTTCTACATACAGAACGGTTTACATCCTCGGACCTCCACCTTCGATCCCACTGAATCTTTAGAGATGCCAGCAGTACAGAGTCTTCATGATAACATTACCAGAGTACAAGAAGAGGTTTTACAACATTTGGCTACAGTAAAGGAGAGCCAAAAGAAATTTGCAAATATACTTCGAAATAAATCTCCAGAGTATAAGGTGGGAGACAAGGTATGGTTGTCTTCTAAATGTATTGCATTCAAAGGCCCACATAAATTCCAACCTAGGCTTCTGGGCCCATTTCCGGTGAAGACCATTGTCAATCCAGTAGCAGTAAGAATACAATTGCCATCCCACATGCGAATCCATCGATATTCCATGGGCCTCATTACAAATCGCCCGGTATGGAAACATTGGTGGCGGTAAACCCGCCGCCACCGTTGTTTCCATGCCGGGTGATCACAACTCCTGCAGGTGGGAGGTGATGTTCCCGCCAGGTCTGCCCTGGCGGGTTAACACCGCCCACCTGCAGGTGGACGAGGAAACACCGGCAGCATTACGAGATGCCCAAGGCCTCATTACGAGTCCGGCAGTAACGCAGCGGTAAAACGGCCTGGTTACCGCCGGACTCATATTACCATTCCGCCTCCGTGATTCCCGGAATTACCGGGGCATTACAACCCCGGTTTCCCGGGAATCACCAAGGCGGAATGGTGTTAATCCCCATTCCTATTGAGTCCTATGGGACTCAATAGGAATGGGGATCATGGAAACACCGGCAGCATCTCGTAATGCTGCCGGTGTTTCCTCGTCCGCCTGGAGGCGGGTGGTGTTAAACCCGCCAGGTCAGACCTGGGGGGAACATCACCTCCCGCCTGCAGGAGTTGTGATCGCCCGGCATGGAAACAACGGTGGCGGCGGGTTTACCGCCACCGTTGTTTCCATACCGGGCGATTTGTAATGAGGCCCCATGTTTCTTTGATAAACCACTGAGTCTAGGGACCAGGTAACAGCCACCGCCAAAACCCCTAATCATACAAGGTGAACCAGAATTCATAGTAAAGGACATTTTAGATTCCAAGATTGTAAAAAGGAAATTATTCTACCTGGTAGATTGGAAAGGGTTTGGTCCGCAGGATAGGACTTGGGAACCTAGCTCAAACATTCATGCCCCCAAATTACTTCAGAAGTTTCATCAACAACACCCTACTAAGCCAGGACGGGAGGGTTCATCCCTGGGAGGGGTTTTGGGGGGGAAAACTGTCATGATCCCAGTAAAGGAGCACATTTCCCATTCAGGCATACCAGGGAAGCAAGGAACTTCACATCAGTCAGTGGGTCAACAGTTGCTACAAGCCTGGCACAAATGGCATTCGTCTCATTCATAGCATTGCTCACATAGCACTTACATTGGTTTTCATACACTCAACATGGCCACCGCCAAGTCCATTGTTAACCTACAGCACATACTATACCTATTACAGAGGGAGCTACTTAAGCCCTGCCTCTGCTGGAGCGCTTGCTTCGCGTCTTCTCCGCTGACAGCGTGTAACGCTACCGACGATCTCCTGACAGAACCTGTCAAAGAAAAGAAAGTTCAGAGACATTAGTTTCCACAGAAAATCCACAGAATTCCATTGTTTTTTAAAATACTTACAGAACCGAAGTATTTCCGAAGCGTTTCTTCAGTCAGCTGTTTATTTTGTAGTCCCTGCATCTTCTGTCGGTAGTTCCTTCACAGCCGCAGCATCTTCTCTGCAGCAGTCTTCATTCGCGGTCGCAGTGCCTTCATTCAGAAGTTTCCTCAGCAGACTCTGCATCGTCCAAAGGTATTTTATCTACAGCTTTTCGAAAACCTGCAAATAAAAGGTATTTTCATTAATGAATGAATTTATAGAAATAAGAAAGAAGACGTTTTACCTACTTTGCTTACCTGAAGTTCCAGCAAGTTTTCTTTGCTTAGTTATTACAACGCTTGTCTCTGAAGTCTACAATTATTCAGTTAAGACGAACTTACATTTGTTAAATGTTTCCTCAAACCAAGTATAGCCGCAGCCATTCCGCAGCCATTAACCTTTCCTGAGAACCAAAAACCTGCAAGTTAAAAGAGAAAATATTAGAAAGAGAGATTTCTCCAACGTAGGCACTGCTCACAATCGTACGAACTATAATATCTTTTCACCAAATACTTACCTAAAATAACTCTAGAAAAGCAAGGACATAATTCTGACAAGAATCATTTGAACACTGCAGCCTTTCAAGTTAAAAGTATTCATACAAACGTGCCCCTGTAGAATACAGGATGGAGAGCTCCACAAAACATAAACACAGGTGAAAAGGGAGGGATTATCAAAGGGCACTGCTATACAGTTTTTGGCCAGCAAAATAGAAATTATAGTAGTTCTATTGTTATTATTGTCGTTTTCACAGAAAAACAATTCAAAAAGTGCCCAAATAACAGATCCTCTGGCTGAGAAGGCATTACGGTCCCGTGGAGTCCCAAGTAAGCGTTACAACCTCTTCGACTTGAGATGGCCAGGAACTTCTATTCTGTATTCACAAAGACTCCTTCTCCAGACGGCAGGCACATAGGACTGGCTTCCAGGGAACTTCTGATGAAGAGCAACAGTTTGCACGATGGTCCCTCATAACTCGCGGAGAGGTCTCCTATGCAGGTCCTCTCTTGGATCCGTCCTTGGGAGCAGCAAAGCAGCATTTGGATTTCAAAGAAGAGCAGCAGCCGCAATCATCTTCTTCTAGCTGGACTCCAGGGATCAGCTTCAGTTTCGACTTCAGTTTCTGAACAAATTGGTGAGTGCAGGGATCCTAGTTATACACATTTGTTCCCTATTCACTCAGGCTGAGCCAGGCTCAGTCAACCAATCATGCAGAAGGGCATTCATTCAGGCAGGCAGCCAATCAGGCTCACAGGCATTCAGGCCATTCACTCCACACAGTGTCAAGGGCAAGGTCCCGCCAAAGTTTTGTACTTGATTTGGTGTGGTGATCCGTTGCAACGTATCCAGAGGTGTTGCTTTGGCGATGTGGGAAATCGGCTTGACAAAAACCCCAGGGATCTTGCCAACCCAACTCCCCACACCAAGTAAGAACTCCCCTGTATTTTTGTGGTGTGAGGACAGTGAACACTGACAGGGGGGGCACTGTCAGGAATGCTGATCCGATGGCAGGATGACAAAGGACTCCAGACGATAACAGCAGCCAAGGTGATTCCAGCCGATGCTCAATATCCAAGGAAGGGAGGTCTGTGGCCCAGCAGGAGGAAAGGATAAGGCAGGAAGGCAGGTTAAACAGACAGAGGATGCAGGCTGGCAGAAGGGAGGCAAGTAGGCAGCTAGGCAAGAGGCAAGGAGGCAGCAAGGCACGGCAGGGAAGCTGGCAGAAGAGGGAGGACAAAGGAACCAGGACATGGAAGAGCAGGACTCTAGGTACCTGCATGAACGCAATAAGACATGCTGTGCAGCTATACCCACCGGCTAAAATAAGCCAGCTGTATGAAAGCGAGGCTTTCCTGAGGCTGGTTGATAGATTTTGCCAACCAGCGGCATTGCCGCCATACCGCGCATGTGTGAAACGTGGGAGCTAGGCCCCAACGCATGCACGATAGGACGGCAATGGCGGTGCCCATGGTGATGTGGCCCCCGATGCCGAGACGAGGCATCTGTCACTTGAAGGGCCAGCGCGGCTCCAGGACACTGGATTTTGACAGGTAAGTGGAAGCCTGGGTGAAGGGCGAGGGCACACAAGGAATGGGTGTGTGGCACTATGACCCCTCCCAGGGAGCCCAGAGGCACCAGGCTTCAAAGGGAACCTCTAATGAAAAGACAGCACAAGTCGAGGGTCATGGACGTATGTGGCCATTTCCCAGGAGCGATCGAATGGAGCATAACCTTCCCAGTCCACCAGAAATACAATCGTCACCTCCTGATGCGAGTGTCAAAAATCTCATGAACAACATATTCATGTTCCGAACCATGGACCATCAGTTGAGGCAGAAGAGGAACGCCCCTAAAGGGGTCAGGACGATGTGGTTTCAGTCGGGAGACATGAAAAACAGGGTGCACCCGGCAAGTAGGTGGTAACTGAAGACAGAAAGAGACAGGGCTAATGTAATGAGTGATGAAAAAGGGCCTAAGCAGCGAGGTGCCAGCTTGGTAGGTAGATTAGTGAGAGGCAGATTTTTTGTTGAATGCCAAACCTTAACGCCCACCTGAAAGTCACGCTGGGGTGTCCTGCGCCTGTCCGCCTGCCTTTTGTCGCTCAGCTTGATAAGAGCGAGGGCGGATTCTGCCAACCGGTATTGTTCCTGGATTCTGGTCATCAAGACATCTGCAGAAGGAATTGCCCTTTGTGTAGGGGTCTCCATCGGAACAATCTTTGGATGCTGACCATACATACACAAAAATGGGCTGCCTCCAATGGCTGAATGTACGATGCTGTTATAGGCCACCTCAGCTACGTCGAGTTGTTCCGCCCAGATGTCTTGCGTGGCGTTGGTGTAACAACACAGGTATTGTTCCAGCGTTTGGGTGGTACGTTCAGTTTGACTGTTTGTGTGTGGGTGGTAGCCGGAACTGAGGGCACAATGGATCTGCAGATGCTGGCATAGGGCTTTCCAAAAGAATTAAATATATTGCAAGCCTCTGTCCGAACAGATTTTCCCCAGGTGTCTGTGTAATTGGTAAATTTCATGCAGAAAAACATGCGCCATATAAGTAGCTGTCAGTAGTTTGGGTAGAGGAATGAAGTGGGCCATTTTACTAAAGCAGTGCACCACAACCTTAATGCAGATACACCTGTTAGATACTGGGAATTCCACGATAAAACCAGTGGAAATTGCATGCCAGGGAAAAGGAGGTTGTTCAGGCGATTGTAGCAAACCAACTGGTTTGGTTCTACTGTTCCTCATTTGAGCACCTACTGGGCAGCTCGCGGTGTTTGATTGAACATGTTGCACCATCTTGGATCACCAAAACTGTCTGAACATCCATTCTAACTTGGCTTTCTTTCCCCGGTGACCCCCTAACCGGGAGTTGTGGAAACATGCCATAACAGTAATAGGGAGATCATTGGTAAGAACGTACAAATTGCCGTAACGAAAAACAAGGCCATCTCTGATTTTGATCCCTGGCGTTCCAATTCGCTCTTTTATCTGGGGGTCAAGAGCCAGATCTTGATGTATGCGCTGGAGGAATGGTATTATTGCTCCCACAAAGTGTTTAAACTGATCTAGCAGACTCGATGTGCTTGAAACTCCATCACCGGGCTGGTCGTCCAAAGACCGGCAGAGGGCATCAGCTTTCTTGTTCTGAGTACCAGGAATGTAAGTGATGTGGAAATCGTAATGGGAGAAGAAAAAAACCCATCCAGCCTGCCTACTGTTGCGACATTGCAAAGAACGGAGATACTGCAGGTTTTTGTGATTGGTTCTTATTTCCACCGGAAACGGACATCCTAGTAAATGGTGGCGCCATTCGTCAAAAGCCTCCTTTATTGCTAGCAGTTATTTTTCTATGACTGCGTAGTTCTGTTAACTAAAGGTCAATTTTCTGGAGAAATAGGCCACTGGGTATTGTTCTTCAGTGTCTTGTGCATTTTGAAGAAGCACGGCTCTGAGCGCTTTGTGAGAAGCATCAGAGACCACGATGAATGGACAAGTGTTGTCGGGATGATGCAAGACGGAAGCAGCAGTGAAGGTTTGCTCAAGATGTTGAAAAGCCTGTTGTTCTTGTATGTCCCACAGGAATTTGTTTTTAGGACTCAACAAATAGGTTAGTTGAAGAGTGAACAACAAAAAACAGGAGCAACAGGGGATACCAGCTTTACCTCTGCACTATGATCTAACCTCGGGTGAACCGATTTATCTACTTAAACAAAAAAGACCATAGCACATGTGTTTCTGTCGGTGAGCTCAGAACAAGTACACACATCTATACAGCCATTACCTCATATATACGTACCATGAAGTATCATTAAGTCCAAATGCATGAACCTGTGATGTGAAACAATTCAATTCACTTCACTTCGCTACCAATTTAGAAATGTATGAAAATATTTATTAAATCGTACAAAAATACGCCAAATTATTATTACAAACTCTTTCTTAAAATTATCAAAAGTGCCAAAGCAAATGCACCTCTAAAAAAGTTAGAAAAGACAGTTGACCTATCTAATCGAACACACTACTATCATACTCTCCCTGAAAACATACTCCAGACATACCTCATTCATACTCAAACAGTCAAACAACCTAACATCACTCTAATCTCATCCACTAGTAACATCATAATCTAAAACGTGAAACAGCACTCTAAAATACAATCCATTGACCTTTCACTAGGGAACAGTAGATCTTCACAGGGAAGCAACATACAAATATTAAATTGAGTCAAATCAACGCAATTCACTGTGATACATAATACAACCTACAACAAAATCAAATTCCCCACCCGACATGTTTCTTTGCGTGCTATTTTCGTTTAGCAGAAATTCTTCAGGGGTAGGTAGGTCTGGTGTTTTCAACGGAATACATGTGGAGGCACAGACGTGTGAACAACATCAGGAACTCACCTATATACGAAAACAGAAACACACTCAATCGGGCTGTGTACATCATTATACCGATTGAGACATCACACAACCGCTGAATAAATAGGCGCTGTGTAAAAAAGGGCAATAAACGCCCTTCGTCATCCTAATCAAATAAGGATGTCACATGTACCTAACAAGTACAGTGACACGGAGACCATCTCAATTGGTTCAATCCGTTAAAGCACCACCACCTTCAAACACTGTGTCGGACACCGGGACATCCACAGTTACAATCTTCCACCCATGCTGGACCATGCAATGGAACTGCCAGGGAGCATATCCCAAGTGTGTGAACAAGCATAGCTAAGTGACCACCAGAGACTGTGTAACACAAACAACAGCTCGAAAGACACCAGTGGCCTGAAGACTCACTCGTGATCACCAACAGTGCCCAATTAGTAAATCAACCGGCACTGTACTCAGATCCCTATAGTTCAGTCAGTTCCCATCAACACATTAGTTGCCAACGCGGGGAAGCAATATTGGACCTTTTCTCAAGACCAATCAATGGTCAGACGTTGACACCTCAATAGTAAACAGCCCACTTTATCAGGCTGTGGAAACAAGAGACAAAAGAGAAAGATAGAGAAAAAACACAGGAGACATAATTGACCAACCTCCTCATTACGACAAATATCCAATGTGCATCCAATTGGCTAACACATGCTACATGTAACCTATGTAAAAAGGCTGCTGCGCAGCGAGCCAGAATCCTACTAACCTGCTACTCCAGGCGCATTACATCAAGGCTCACATGGGTGGCCAAACAGTGGCACCAGCTGCTGTTATCTCGATATATTCCACCGTTGTGTATCTGTGTTATAAACAACAAACACAGAGAGGGCGCTAGAGCGTGACCAAGATGGCCGCTCGGTGTGAGCTCCGACAGCACACCTTATAAATCCTGCCAAAATCGTGGATCCGGAGGCCATCCGACCCCCCCAGCGGTGGGACAGACGTCCCAAAACAAGACGCACCAGCCGTCACCCCCCCCCCGACGACGGGAGAAACACCTGTGGCTGCCTGCCCAATGTGGAGGCAGGGAGAGGGGAGGCCCTGACCAGCTGCGGGCCGCGGCGGCATCCGAAACGCAGCGCCGCGGGCGGAAAAGCCAACATCATACGAGGCCTGGAGGCATCACTCTGGAGGGCGGCCATAAGACCCGCGGCCCCCCCCGGAGCCACCCGCGGGAGCCCAGAACTATGGAGCGGTGGCCTGAAGGGACCACGCTCGAGGAACGAATCTGGCGGTCTCTGGCCCATACAGTGACCCGCGGAGGCGGCCTGATCCGGCGGCCCCACCGGCAGTGACACAGCCGGCAACAACAAGGCTGACATCGAGCGCCGAGGCACCGAGGAGGCGGCCCGACCCCCCGTGATTCCAGCTGATCTGGGGGCCATCCAGCCCCCTAGAGGTGAGACGCGGGGTCTGCTGAGGCCGGGGGACGCCTGTGGTGGCTTGGCGGGCCGGTGGCACGGGGAGAGGGAGGCCCGCTCCAACTGTATCCCGCGACCTCCCCGACGTGGGGAGAAACCACCCAAACGCAGAGCGGCGGGGCCAGCGGTCCTCCCAGGAGCCCCCCCTGGAGGAGCCCCCACGGGCCTCCCAGAACCAGACCACATAGGCCAGGCGGCCACCAAAAACATTCAGGTCAGCCGGAGGGACCAGACCCACGCGGATGCCATATTGCACACAGCAGGCCCCAGGGCAGCCAGACTGCGGGTCCACTCTGACGACCACTCAGTGCTCAGGGGCCCCGACCTAGCCACATGAGGACAAGAACAGGCGACGGCGACATCCAACGTCCCAGGTGGGCCCCCCTCACACCCCGGCAGTTCAGGGGACGGGCAGCCCCATTATCACAGGCAGAGCACAGAGCACAACAACAGAGCTGAAGCCGGCCACCGGGGCTAACCCCCCACACTCCCCTCGGACAGCTCCAGACGACGCATAGAACAGGAGGAAACCCCCCGAGGCACCCAATAACCCTAATAAGGGCAGGGCAACAAAGGCGTGCTGACCAAAGCCTAAGGATCGCCGGAGACATTTCCACTCGAGACAGCCCCTGCGGCAGCTGCGGGCCACAGGGACCGCCAAGCACCCCCTCGGGAGGGCAACAAATAAAGTGAGAACACCTGTGATCACCCCAACACACTCAGCCTAAGCACAACGAAACCACCACAATGGAGAAATCAGACAAATCTCAGCGGAAGCTAACATTCGAGGCTGGAGCCATAGTTAAAACCCCAAAAGCAAACGAGAGACAAGAGAACCCGGAAGAGGCCATGCCCCGGGACGACGAGCCCGCTCACAACACAGACATTAAAGAAATCCTTCTCGAATTAAAAGCGGGGATTGGCAACATAGACAGCAAGCTTGACTCCCTGTCCACCAAAGTCAACCAGCTACAACATCGTCTGGATAAACATGGGGACAGGCTTGACACTGCTGAACAACGTATTTCCGACGTAGAAGATACCGTGCCCTCCATGTCCACCAGGGTAACATCATTGGAAACACAAATGAAAGCTGTTATGGCCAAAAACGAGGACCTCGAAGGGCGATCACGCCGGAACAACATCAGGGTACTTGGGGTAAGAGAGCAGCAAACCACGAGGAAAATGGAAGACTTTGTTGAAAACCTATGCAAGGAGCTATTTGGAGGCCCCGCGCTGTCCAACCTATTCGTGGTGGAGTGAGCTCTCAGGGTACCAACCAGCCGACCCGTTGCTGGAGTAGCCCTTCGCCCAATAATAGCAAAACTGCTCAATTACAAAGACAGAGATACAATTCTCTGCCTTGCAAGGGAGAAAGGAAACCTGCAGTATGACGGGGACAACATCCAATTCTTTCCCGACTTCTCCCCCTCAGTCCAGGCACTGCGCAGAACATTCACCGGTGTGAAACACCGGCCACAGGACAACAAACTGATGTATTCCATGCTCTACCCAGCCAAACTACAAATTCAACACGACAGCAAGTCACAATTTTTCAACACTCCCGAGGAGGCAAATCTGTTTCTCGATAAACTGGGATGCAAACAAAACATCGACAATCCAAGACCACAAGGAGAGAATGAGCAAACGGAGACCCACTATGATGCCCATCTACGCCCATGAACAGGCTGCTCTGCGCCGCTCAAATTGATCCCTCGGATTCAGAAAACAGCATTAGAGTCTAAGGTGCGCTGGACCTTGGAGGTTCCCTAGCGCCCCAAGCGCAGCTAAGTTATGTTTGGGGACTTTGGGAGGGGAAAGCTGATGGGTGAGTTGGGGGTTGCCCATGATTGGGAGGGAAACTGTTTAATGTTGTGGAATCGTGCTTGCCAGAGGTCCGCATCCCCCCCCCCCCCGCCACCACCTAGAAACACCCAACGGAGGCACCAATCATCTAAGAATGTGAGAACTCAGAAACAACATAACTGGGACATCACATGACAAAATGGTTCGACATCTCGGCCAATAACCGATCCAAAATTCAACTACCCACAACATTCAAACTAGCCACGTGGAACATTAAAGGGGGCAATAACCCGACCAAAACAACAAAAATGACACAATACCTCCAGAGACACAAAGTGGACATTGCCCCGGTTCAGGAAACTCACCTCCTCCCCGGAACAGAGAATCGATGGGCCCAGGCTGGGGCTGCCACAGGTACTTTGCGACCTACTCCCTCCATGTACGCCAGGGGAGTGGCAATCCTAATAAACAGAACCCTGAAACTGAAACTGCTCGCAGCCAAAAGCGATGAAGAGGGGAGGTCACTTCTGGTACATGGAACTCTGGAAAATACAGAATTTATCATTATAAACTCCTACGGACCGAATACAGATGGATATAATAACTTTGATTGGGTAATGACACACCTGGAAGAAGCAAGATCCGCAACAATCATATGGGCAGGGGACATGAACACCACTCTCGACCCTCAGAAGGATAGATCACACCCAACTTCTACAACTACCTCCAAAGCTGCTCTCCAGGTTCTTGAGATCTGTAAGGCATATGACCTCGTTGACATCTGGAGACGCCAACATGGTGAGTCCCAAGACTACTCATTCCACTCCAGGGACCACCAAACTAACTCCCGCCTGGATTACATGCTTGTGTCCGCACACAGCCAAGTTCAATGGACAAATAGCCAAATACTGCCCATATCCATGTCTGACCACTCGGCCGTCACAGTCGAATATACCTCACCAGACCCATTAGAAGGGAGGAGGCACTGGAGGTTCAAGCCCGGGTCCCTGCAGGATCAGGTTTTTGCTGATGACTCCACACAGAAATCATATCGTTCCTTGAAATCAACCAGGGCTCAGTGACATCCACCGGGACCCTATGGGAATCCCTGAAATGCTACATTAGAGGGATATGTCTAACCAAAGAACAAGGTATCTTGAAGCTCATTAGACGGGAACTGTCATTGAGCGAGATTCGACTGAAAGAGCTCAAACAATTAAAATTAACCTCGCCAGAACCACATGTGCTAGCATCTCTGAAGATGGAACTCGACAAGTTCAGAGCAGCTGCAGACAGAGAACTAAAATTCCTATCACGCGTCTGCCAATACGGAGAGGGACAGAAACCGGGTGCCCTTCTTGCGAGGCTGATAGCAGCAGACCGAAAACCCACACAGATCGAGCAAATCCGAAACCTCCAGAGCACCCTAGTGCATACTGATAAAGAAATAGCAGAAACTTTCCGCATTTTCTACCAAAACCTATATGGAACCAACTTCAATGCCACCCAGGAGGAACTGTCCCGCTATTTAGCAGATATAGAATTATACTGGGTAGACGCAATGCTAAGGGAACCCCTAAACGTACCAATCACAACAGAAGAAATGCTCCAGGCCATTAAAGACCTGCCAGGCACCAAAGCACCAGGCTCAGACGGGCTGATAGGCGAGTTCTACAAAGCGTTCGCACCCATTCTCGCCCCATTATTACAACAGGTCTATGAGGAGGCACTTGAATCCGGATCACTACCCCTGACCCTCCGAGAGGCAAATATGATATTACGACAGAAAGACGATAAACCCCCAGAAGAATGCGGCTCATACAGACCAATATCTCTGATCAACTTAGATAACAAAATATTAGCCAAGATCCTGGCTTCCAGACTCATCCCCCTGATGCCCGCATTGGTACTAGCAGACCAAGCCGGATTTGTGCCAGGCCGCAATACCACGCTCGGCATAAGACGCATGTTCGGGGTCATGGAGGCACTGGATCCCTCGCACCAAGCGGTGGCGGTCCTCTTGGACGCCGAAAAGGCGTTTGACTCCATTGAATGGCCATTTCTCTTTGAAATCCTTCAGAGAATGGGCCAGCCCTACTGTATAATCAACCCCGCTTCCACATCATTCTAGGGAAAACCAGATCGATGGCAATCAATCTCCAGAGAGGAACAAGGCAGGGGTGCCCACTTTCCACCCTGCTCTTCACACTGGTGATGGAGCCCCTTGCTCAGATCTTCGAACTAGACATATACAAAGAGGTCTGTCCTTCGGTCCCCATAAATTAATAACTTCCCTAATTGCAGATGACATCGCCTTTTATATATGCGACCCGACAACAAACCTAAACCCAGTAATTTGCGATATAATAAAATTCGGCAACTTCTCCGGCTTAAAGGTCAATCACAGTAAGTCAGTTATATTCCCACTCACCCCAGAGACCGAAGAATTCCAAGACGATTATGGCTTCAAATGGAAATGAAACAAATGTGCGCTACCTAGGCATTCAATTAGCCAGAGACCACCAGACCCTGTTCCAAGACAACTTTGGTAAAGTAATCCAACCACTACAGGGGAAAGCAGACAGATGGAAATCACTACCACTCACCCTATGGGGCCGAGTATCGCTGGTAAAAATGGTGATACTCCCCCAAACTTCTCTGCCTATTCGTAAATCTCCCTCTACTAGTACCCCAAAAACAGCTCCGACATCTGAGGAGCATAATCCTGGAACTGCACTGTGCGGGCAAACCAGCCAGAATAGCCTACAAGTCACTAATACAGCCAGTAAAAAAAAGGCGGATTGGCACTCCCCGACGTAGAACGCTATTACTGGGCAGCACAAGCCCAATTCCTTGGTCACTGGTACGCCACACATTTCATCTGTCCCCATGTCCAACTAGAACGAGCCTTGGTATCCCCTAATCTGCTCAGAGCCGCCATTTTAGGCACGACACAAACCCTGCAACAAACCCTAAACCCGGTGCTCTCCACCATAGCAATATGGAAAAAAATAGCACTGAAATGTAAGATTCAGACCAGGTTCTCCCCCTTACTTCCGGTAAAATGAATTCCCGGAGTCACACTAACCGCAGAGAAGGTCTACCTAAATTGGGTTGACAAGCTAAAATTTAAAATTATGGGCGACCTCTTCATCAAAGGGCACTTCCTCACCCCCCAACAGGCCAACACCTGCAGAGCCTCCACCGCCCTAGATACGTTTATCTACTTCTGCCTCAGAGGCACCCTACAAACCATACTACCCTTGTTTCCCCAACAACCTGCGACATGGCAACTACTCCACGGGGTCATCCAATTACAAGGAGAGGGTAAACTGGTCTCGATGCTATATAAATCCCTACTTACAGACACAGCCCCGAACCCGACAACATCTAAAGTGAGATGGGAAAGAGCCCGCCAGACCTCAATTCCAGATGAAGATTGGGATTATATTCTAGCACAAACCCAGAATGTATCACTAAACACAAGATACAAACTAATCCACCTAAAATTCATCCGCCAGAATCCACCACTACCACCCCTCGAACCCCCCACAGTGCGGCCGCTGTGGTGCACCATCGGCGGACTTCCTCCATCTCGCATGGGCCTGCCCAGCAATACAACATTTCTGGGTATCGATATTGGAAAAGACAGCTGCAATAGTAGACATACCCATTGAACCCGACCCCAAGATCACCCTATTGGGACTCACCAAACACCTTCGCTCCACAACGCGCAAACTAGGAGGGCTGCTGCTACTATTGGCACGTAGAAGAATTGCAATGTCTTGGGGAAAGGGACCCACACCGACCACACAGCAGTGGCTGAAAGACATATCATACTGTCAAGACACGGAAACAAACTTCATCAAGCTATTACCCCTGCACGCTCGACCGCCCGACATCTGGGGTCCATAGATCGCTTACTTGTTGTCGACCGAAGACAGTGACTCCTCCAGAAGTGCAACCCCAGAACCCCAACGGAATCCCACAGACACATGTCCCAACACGAACAATGCAATCAACCACGGACTACTACTAACTCAGGCTCGGGTGTAATCCAGAGGGAGGTGGAGGGCGGGGGAAGGGGAGGCGGGAATAGAAGCACAGTTACTTCCATGTTTGTTATGTTATAATTTTGTTTTTGCAAATACCAAAAATAAAGTTTAAAAATAAAAATAAATAACAAACAACGCACACCACTGTCAAATTTGTTCCGGCTACATAAAACGTTAAATAAACGCAAGCTGTAATTCCGCCAGATTACAAGAGAAGCATCACATAGTCAAGCTCGCGCCACTACCCAACGTAATAAAATATATACTCTCTGGCAACCTAGTGTGCGGTCAGAACAGTACATATGGCAGGCACACTTACCGCTGTAGTTTCGGGCATCATTCCACATCGCCGAAAATACTTCTGGACCAGCAAGTGTAAGTCTGTTCTGGAGATATACTCCTCATGTGATACTCACGTTACGAGACGTAATGATCACGTGACGTTCGGTGCCGCACCGTTCACGTGATGCTCACAACTGCATGACGTTGTATAGATGTTCCTGGCTTCTCATGCATAGCGGGATAACGTAAAGTACCTCACCGAGCAAGCCGTATCAACACTGTCAGCATATTAACATCACTCGTGATGATCGTGTTATAACCAAAAAGACACTGTGCCTCCCGATCGGCACGGACACACCTGCAGTGGCCCACATCAACCGATAGTAATCCCACTATGGTATCCAGAGGTAAACAGTCTGCGTCCCGTGTACATGTGCCGACACCTCGCGAGAAATACATACTAAGTGTACAACTTGAAAATCTCACACCACCAGCCCTATATTGGTCTATTGCTAATCAGGGAGGATCTAAAGGTTATATATTCCAGTCCACCTGTTCGTTCAGGCCCAGGAGATGACTTTTACTTAAAAAGATAAGTCTCATCTCTTCTCTTGACAAAATGTGTTTATCGGCTAAGATGTTGTTTGTTGTTGGTATCTTTTTTAAAACAGTCCACCTCAGGTCATTACAACTATGGTCATGCATAATAAAGTGTCCCACCATGGGTGCCGTTAGAGTTCTATTCCTAACCCAACTCCTATGTTCATTTACCCAGATCTTGATTTTTCGTTCCGTTTTACCGATATATAATTTGGGGCACAGGCACCATATAGCGTACACCACATTCGAGTTACAATTCAAGAACATTTTCCGTTCCCATGGTCTAGGTAACCCGATGTCTACCTCGGTGGTCCTACTAGTGAACTGACAACAAACACATGTCCCAAAAGGAGCATGTCCTCTCAGTTTAGCCAGACCCCATTGCTCAGTGATGGTGATCTGTGCATCGCGCTTGTCACTCACATCATTCCTACTCACCAGTTCTTTAATATTGTGTCCACGTTTAAAGGCACACCGGGGAGTGTCGATTGGTATTTTCGCCTTAGCTAAAAGGTGCCAGTGCTTCTTCACAATCCTGACCACCTGATTAGACAGGTGATTGAAGGTACCGACAAAAACGAATGTGTCTGACCTAGCAAGTATAGGTTTTGGTCTGTATTCTAGTAAAGCTTCCCGATGGTTGTTGGATGCTCTTTTCAGTGACCGTTTCACTATTTTTTTTGGATAACCGCGCTAGATAAGATTGTGACTCAGTGAGGCTGCCTCCGACAAAAAGACATCCCTACTGCTACTGTTACGCTTGAGCCTCAAAAATTGGCCAAACAGTAAATTATCTCTCAGGGATTTAGGATGAAAACTGTCAAACCTGAGAAGAGAATTGCGATCGGTAGCCTTGTGAAAAGGTTTAAGCTCGAGTTTCTTGGTCGAGTAATTAGAGATGATAGTCAGATCTGAGAAATCTATCTGTTCTCTGTGATAATTCAAAGTGAATTTCAGAAAAGGATTCATCCCATTCAACCAATGGAAAAAGGCCAGTAAGGTAGTTTCATCTCCATGCCAGAGCAGTAGAACGTCATCGATGTATCTCTTCCACACAGTGATATGTGGCTTAAAACTGTTATTATCACTGTAGATGCTCATGTGTTAGAAGAAATCAACATACAAATTATCCAAGGAAGGGGCGACAGCCGACCCCATCGCAGTCCCATGGACCTGTTGGTAAAACTGTCCATTGAACTGGAAGTAATTTTCAGTGAGGGAAAGCATGGTGCACCACAAGATGAAAGAGTTAGGTGTCATTCCTGAGACACGTTTAGTCAGTAATAGTTCTTCTATGACCTCCAGCGTGGCAGTTTGTGGGATCTTCGTGTAAAGAGAGATGATGTCCATGGTCACTAAAATGTCTTCACACGGATCAAAATGAAAGTTCTCAATCAAGTTGATAACTGCCATAGAGTCTTGGATGTACGGGGCATCTTACTCACAAAACCTTTCAAAAAAGAGTTGGCAAATTTGGGTAGTGGTTTCAACAAAGAGTTTGTACCCGACACTATCGGTCTCCCGGGGGGGTTGTTAGTGTCTTATGAGCCTTGGGTAATATGATGAACAGAGGAGTGCTTGGATCCTGTTTCACTAGATAATCAGCTTCTTGCGAGTTATCCAGCGGCTATCTTTAGCCTTCTCAATTTTGTTCAGTATTAGAGCCCTCAACCATAAGGTAGGTTGTTGTTCCACGGGGTTATAAAACGTGGTGTCCGAAAGTTGTCTTTGACATTCATTAATGTAATCGGAGCGGTTCAAAAGAACAATCGCCCCGCCTTTGTCCGCACTGTGGATCACTATAGATTTGTTGTTTTTAAGTGATTCAAAGGCCTTTTACTGTGTTGCAGAACAGTTCTGGAATGCATTAGACACATGGGTTTGTTCCAGTTGTTCCAAGTCGGACAATACCTTCCTTTCGAATACAATGGATTCAGGGCTGTGACTGGTGGCAGGAGGCCAGAAAGTAGATTAATTATGGAGGCAGCTGTTAAATTTGTTCAGTCTCGAACTGGTTATCTTTGAAAAACTGTTTAAAATGGATTTTCCTGAACAGTCCTTCTATTTCTAACCTGGAATTGAACCGATCATAAGAAACAGTCGGGACAAATCCAAACCCTTTTTCCAGTACTGACATTTCAATATCAGATGGCCTGTCGGCTGATAAATTGATCAATAGGCTCTGCAGCTCCTGGTCACTCGGGGTTCGTAGTCCCAATTCTGCATGTCCCGATCTAAAAAACCAACAGAAGGGCCTCTGCCTCGTTGAAACGGACGAGAATTTTGTGACCTACGTCTATTCGGATTGCCATGGCCACGACCAAAGCCCAGTCTCTGTTGTCTTGCATTGGGATCATTAGCCAGCGTGTCATCATCAGAGCTATGCGAACTGTATGATGTGTTGGTAAATCTTAATTTCTTTTTCTGTTGTTGTCTCTGTACCCCATCATACTGTTGGTCAGGTACATATCCTTCCTGGGTATACCGGAAGGCCTTTTCGTGAGAGAAATCAGTGATGTTGTTCTTCAGACATCTAATCTTATCATGTACAGTGGACTCTTTAAAGTCATTCATTTCTCTAATGATTTCATCCAACCTTTTCGTATATGCCTCTAAAGGAACGAGTTTCTTAATTGCCTCTTCCAATTTAGTGAGTTCTTCTAGTCGTTTAACTGACATTTCCTTTGCAGTGTCAATTATAAGGATGAGCCAATCCATTCCGGATTTATTTGCAATATAGCTCCATCTAATAATGAAGTCTTTATTATCAAGAAATAATCTGGGTTCATTCCGAACCACTAACCCTGGGGTAATACCCCATTGCGTAAATACTCTAACATTATCGTACCGTGGAGCTCGGTATGGATTGACCTCTTTCTAAGTTGGAATAACTCGTCCCAATTGCTAATATTGGTCAAAGGAGAACTGTCTCCATCATTAGAAAAAAGAGAGGATTTGGCAAGTAAATCCGCAACATATTTCTCGTCATAGCTAAGAGTTTTATCAGCTGCCATGATCTCAACAGTACTACCCACATTACTGGCACACTGAAGTCCTCTGACACATTCACAAACAAAACATAGGTTGTCTCCAGTGGGTGACACCGTGTCGAAGAGAGTGGTGTCCCTTACTAGATTGGATGTATAATCCCACAGACAAAAACCGTGCAGAAACAACAAAAAACAGGAGCAACAGGGGATACCAGGTTTACCTCTGCACTATGATCTAACCTGGGGTGAACCGATATATCTACTTAAACAAAATATATCATAGCACATGTGTTTCTGTCGGTGAGCTCAGAACAAGTACACACATTTATACAGCCATTACTTCATATATACGTACCATGAGGTATCATTAAGTCCAAATGCATGAACCTTTGAGGTGAAACAATTCAATTCACTTCACTACCAATTTAGAAATGTATGGTGCAATGTAGGTGCAGAGTGAGACAGGCAAATCCTGGTATGAAGCGCCTGTGAACATTTGCAAACCCTAAAAACTGCTGGATAGCTTTAACGTCCTGTGGGCTCCTCCAGTTCTGGATTGCCTGGATTTTCTTTGGGTCCATCTGGATTCCGCTTTGATTGATGCAGTAGCCCAGGAACTCTATCTGTGACTGGTGAAACGGCCATTTTTCTGCTTTGGCATATAAGTGATGGTCGATCAACCGCTGTAAGATGTCACAAACATGTAGTATATGTTGCTCAAGAGTGGTGGAAAAGATGAGAATGTCATCCAAATATTCCCACATAGTGAGTCCGAGCACAGGCCAAAGGGCATTACCCTGTACTCAAAATGCCCCAGAGGTGACTTGAATGCGGTTATAGGTGAAAGTTCCGAATGCATAGGATCGAATGCCAAAAGGGTTGAATCAAAAGGACCTAAAACCAAAGGGTCGAATTCTTTTTTTTAAAAAATATTTTAATTTCTTTTTTTTTGGGTGGTCCCCCCCCCACAAAGCCCCTGCATTTGTGGTAAAACCACTTTTTTTCAAAAACAGAGACCCAAAAAAAAATACATTTCAAAAAATAAATTCGACCCTTTGGTTTTAGATCAAATTGATTCGACCATTTGGCATTCAATCCTTTTGTATTAGGTACTTTAACTGGACACCCTTGAATGCCACCTTCCACTCGTCGCCTTCTTTGATCCGGACAAGATAATACGCACCTCTTAGGTCGAGTTTGGTGAAATGCCTTGCCTTCTGTAGGGATTCCATAATATTGCGAATCAATGGTCCTTCTTGGTTAACTCATTGATGACACGATAGTCCACACATGGTCGTAAGGTTCATTCTTTCATGGAGGCAAAGAAAAGGGGAGCCCCTGCCAGAGATTGGGATGGTTCATTATGTCCTTTATCCAAACTTTCCTGGCTGTACGTTTGTAACACATCTTTTTCATGTGGTGTTAGAGAGTAAATCCGACCATGGGGTATTCGCCTGTCGGGTAGAAACGTGATCTTGCAACCTTATGGTGTGTGAGGCGCAATGGTGTGTCTTCCGGTTCAGAAAAGACAACAGCCCAATCCTGGTAAACAGCAGGAATCAAGGAAAGTGAACAGAAGTGCATGGACCTGATGAACTGGGATTCCCAGGTAAGGGCGTGGACTTGCTCAGTGGCTGGTTTGGAACAGGCTGTGGTACACAGATTGGAGCAGAAAATGATTGCGGTGTTTCCTAATTGATGTAAGGATTGTGTCTGGTTAACCAAGGCAGACCCAGAACCACGGGATAGGACGGGGATTTAATTATGTCCAAAGAACAAAGTTCCTGATTTTCTGCAATATGTAATTGTATCGTATGTTGCTTGATGGGCCCTGTAGCCAGGGGTGTTCTGTCAATGACTTCCACAGGTGTAGCAACGCTTTCATCAATGATCGGTATGCCTACTCCTACAGCAATTTTTTGGTCAGTGTAGTTCCTGGATGTCCCACAGTCCACAAGTGCTTCTGTGGGACAGGATTTAGCATTCCATGTCAGAAGTACCCTCAAGACAAATAGAGGAGCAGCCATCATGGGTCCCTTTTTCTGGAGGGATTGATGGCTAGCAGGGCCTGTTGACATCCTCTCAAGAAACACCTGTGTATAGGCGCGTTATAAATACCATATCATATCATATATCAAGAGACAACAGTCCAGCTAATTTTCCGCCAGTTTAGGAGGTCGCAGAGGGCAAGTCTCAAGGAAATGGCCAGTACCCCCAACAACACATACACAAGTGTTTTTGCCGTCTCTGTTTCCGTTCTGCTTTGGTTAGGGGCCTGCGCATAGGTTCCGGTGTGTTGCCACTTGACGTGGGAGTCACTGGTGTCATCATTGGAGGACGATAAAAAATGTAACCATTCTCATTTCTTGCGCTAATTTCTCTGCTCCATGAGTCGGTGATCAATAGGAGAACCAGTTCTATTTCTCTGCTCCGTGAGTCAGTGATCAATACGTAGAACCAGTTCTATCAAGGCTTGCAAGGTTTCTGGTTCGGAATTCTGTATGAGCTTGTCCTTGATTTCATCTCATAGGCTGCGTTTGAACAATGTTCTCTGAGTCACTTCCGGGCACTGGGCTTCTGCAGCTAACAGACGAAAACGGCCAAGGTAACCGACCAAGTCCATCGACCCTTGGTGTATGTCCATTAACTGGTTCTGTGCGGTGGAAACAAGGTTGGAAGACTTCAAGTCCTTTTCAAAATCAGCAAAACTGTCCAGCACAGGGCTGTTGATGGTCACATAAGGTGGAGCCTAGGAGACGGCGTTTCTTTTCAGATTACTCAGGATATAGCCAATCTTAGCTTTGTCCTGCTCAAAGTGCATACCACAGTAAAGAAAGTGTATCCTGCAGTGGTTGCAAAACTCGGTAAGCTTACGGGAATCCTCATCGTACTTCATAAAGGAACCATGAGCCACTGCTCCTTCCGAGTATGAAGCTGCAGCTCCTTGGGTGACCACTTGTTTGAATGCAGTATTCTCCTGATGCAAGCCAGCCACTTCCAGATGCAGATTCTGTAACTCATCCCTGAGTTCCTGAATGGCCCATATCGGGAGAATGCAGGCATCTTATTCTGTCAAGGGCAGCGTCCTGCCGAAGTTTCGTACCCGATTTGGTGTGGTGATCCGTTGCAATGTAGCCAGACGTGTTGTTTTGGCCATGCAGGAAATCGGCTTGACAAAAACCCCAGGGATCTGGTACCTAGGTTTGCCAACCCAACTCCCCACACCACGTAAGACCTCCCCTGTATTTTCGTGGTGTGAGGACAATGCGAACACTGTGCGAACACTGACAGGGGAGGCACTGACAGGATTGCTGGTCTGATGCAGGATGGCAAGAGACTCCAAACGATAACAGCAGCCAAGGTGATGAAATGGTACTTTCAGATGATGCTCAATACCCAAGGAAGGTAAGTTTGTGGCCCAGCAGGAGGAAAGGATAAGGCAGGAAGGCAGGTAAAACAGGCAGAGGACATAGGCTTGCAGAAGGGGAGGCAAGGAGGCAGAAATGCTAGAAGCAAGGAGGCAGCAAGGCAATGCAGGGACAGCTGGCAGAAGAGGGAGGACCAGGGAACCAGGACATGGGACAGCAGGAACCTAGGTACCTGCAGGAGTGCAATAAGATGTGCTGTGCAGCTGTACCTGCAGGCTTAAATAAGGCCATGGAACGAAAGCAAGGCTTTCCTGAGACTGGTTGGCAGATTCTGGCAACTAGCGCCATTAGCATCATACCATGCATGCGCAAAACACAGGAGCCGGGCCCCAGACGAATGCACAATAGGACCAATGGCTGTGCCCATGATGATGCGGGTGCCGAGACGAGGCATCTGTCACCGGAAGGACCACCTCCAGCGCTGGTACAGGCACCAGGACACTGGATGTTGACAGGTAAGTGGGAGCCTGGGCGAGGGGGCACAAGACATGGGTGTGTGACACCCAGACACCCATAACAAAGAATATGGATTGGGGTAAGCACCCAGAAATTCAGTACACTACAATTCATTCATGTCAGTTTCAGTCAGGGCTGTCTCAGGAATTGTGTCACACACAGAAACCAGACACCCACAACACAGAATGTGAGTTCACCTCATACTCCGTTCACACAGGTCCCAGAGCCATATATGGTATTTCTATCCAACAGCCAGTCAAGAAGAGAGGGGCAGAGGCAGGACTTCCCAGAATTTTGGGAAACAAAGTAAAAGGCAGTACAAACCAATAGGGCACAGTGGCCATCTTGCTTTTCTTCAGGAATCCATTGATTCCTAGGGCAGGGCCTGGTGTCCCAAAAATGGAAGACACTCAGAGCACTGCCAAGTCAGCATGTAGCTGCCACCAGCTCATACCATGCTCTATGGGCAACACACAGGGGCCCCAAAACACACAAAAGGGGTACAAGTCTGTACCCCCACCCACAGGTGCCATAAGGGTATCCCATGGGTCTTGTTCACGAAAAGGAAATCATGAAGAGGTGCACTGCCAGATGTCCAGACTGGACCTCAGTGGCACAAAACATAAGGAAAACACACACATAGAAGTGGTAGGACAAGGACTAGGAGGCCCTGCCCTCCAAAAGGCATGTCCAGCATCACATTCACCTCCCCCGCCCAGACTGAGGTTAGGGTTACTGATCTCCCACAAGACTGTTACCCTCATCCAGACGGTCAACATACCCTCTGGAAAGGCCATCTGCATTGTCAGGACTTTTCCCTGGCCTATGCTCAAGGGTGAAGTCTAGCCTTTGCAGGCTAATGGACTACCTGAACAGTTTGGGGTTTTCCCCCTTCACCTGCATAAGCCATTTTAAGGGCTTATGGTCAGTTTGGACCTTAAAGCAGACCCTGTAAAGTAAGGTCTAAAACACTTAAGTGCCCAAATTATGCTAAAACACTCCTTTTCAACAGTGGCCCACTTGAGTTCCCTACCCTTGAGTTGCCTATTGATGAAATGTATGGGGAGTTCTCTTTGTCATCTGAGACAAGACAGCTCCAATTCCAGTGTCACAGGCATAGGTTTGTACAATAAAATGTTTGCTGTAGCCAGGGTCACACAATACAGGTGCCCTGCACAGACTTTCCTTCAAGCCATCAAAGGTCCTTTGACAGTCTTCACTCCAATGAACCTTCTTAGGCTGTTTGAGTGATGTCAGAGCAGTTAGAGGGGCAGTTAAGATACCATGGTCTGCCATGAAGTTTCTGGTTAGTACTCAATGAGGCACCAAAAAGACCACCTGGGCTTAAGTAGAGAGTGTCTCCCAGTCTTGTACAGCTTGTACTTTACTAGGTATAGATTAGATTTGGCCCTCTCCTACCTCATGACCAAGGTAGGTAACCTTCCCTTGTGCTATCTGTCACTTGGTTGCCTTGATAATGGCCTGGAACACCATATCCAAGTGTGTCAAATGTTCTTCCCATGTAGAACTGTAGACAACAATGTCGTCCGGGTAGCCCACCAAAAGGCCTCAAGTCCACTGAGGGCATGATTGACTAATCTTTGGAAGGTGGCAGGGGCATTCTTCAACCCAAAAGGCATAACCCTAAACTGGTAAAGCCCTTCTGGTGTTGAGAAAGCCGTTTTCTCCTTCGGCTGGTCAGTCAGAGCTATTTGCGAAAAGCCTGATGTGAGGTCAAAGGTGCTAACAAACTTTGCAGCACCTATATTGTCCACAAGCTCATCTGCCCTGGGCAATGGGTGTGCATCAGTCTTGGTGACTTCATCGACTCCTCTGTAGCTCACACAGACACTCCAGTCATTGGTACCTGCCTGGGAACTTGCCACGGGGACAAGGGCCACACGGCTGGACCATGGGCTAGTTGAGGGTCCAACATCTTGACGACTGCTGCCTGGATGTGGTTCTTAACAGTGTCTGACATCCTGAAGCATCTGCCTTTGACAGGTGCACTGTCACCAGTGTCAATATCATGCTTGCACCATGGGATGAGGCCTGGTGCCAGTGTGAACAGAGGGGCATACTGCTGGAGCAAAGCCATGCAGGTCCTCTGCTGCTCTGGTGTCAGATGTGGAGAGAGTTGTACTCCCTCCACTGAGACATCCTAAGGGTTTATATGCAGCAAATCAGAAAGGGGTTCACTTTCATCCTCTTCTTGCTCTGAAGCTAGCAAGAGGCATGCTACTTCTTCTCTCCTGTGGAAAGGCTTGAGCCTGTTGACATGGAATACCTGAGGGGCTACCCCAGGAACACTCATGTCAACCAGATAGTTGACCTCACCCATCTTGGAAATTATCCTGAAGGGCCAGCCAACTTATCTGCCAAAGCTCTAGGCTTGGTAGGCCCCATCACAAGGATCTCCTGACCAGGAGTCCAATCCACTTGTGAGGCCTTAAGGTCATGTCAGTACTTATTAAATTCTTGGCTTGCCTTAAGATTTTCTGTTGCCTGGCCCATCGTTTGCGCCATCCTCCTTCTGAAACCTAACCCATAGTCGCCCACTTGCTTGGCAGGACCTGGAGGGGTGGCTTCCAAACCTTCTCTAATAAGGCACGGGCCCCCCTAACTGGATGGCCAATTACGAGCTAAAGGGGCTAAAACTAACACCCTCTTGAGGCATCTCTCTAGATGCAAACAGCAGGCATGGTAGGAGGAGATCCCATTTCCTCCTTAGGGGCTCTACCAAAGCACCCAACATGCCTTTGAGAGTCTTGTTAAATCTCTCAACCAGACCATTGGTCTGAGGATGGTAGGAGGTGGAGAACCTATATGTTACACCACATTCATTTCACATAGATTGCATGTAGCTAGCCTTGAAGTTGGTTCGTCTGTCAGGAATCACTCCTTTAGGAAAACCAAATCTTGTGAAAATGCCCAGGAGAGCCCTGGCAACCATCATGGCAATTATGGTCCGAAGGGGTGTAGCCTCACGGTACCTGGTGGCATCATCTACCAGTGCCAGAATGAACCTGTGTCCACTTGATGTTGGACGGTCTAAGGGACCAACAATGTTGATGCCCAACCTCTCACATGGTGTGCCAACGACTGGTAAAGGTTGCAGTGGGGCAATGACACTGCCTCCATTCTTGCCAGATAACTGACAAGTGGGATAGGTCTTGCAGTGAGCGTTCACTTCTACTCGCATCCGGGGCCAGTAAAAGTAGGCTGAGAGCTTTTGCTTGGTCTTCTTAGTGCCAAGATGACCAGCTAAGGCTACCTCATGTGCCAAATGCAAAAGGAAGGGCCTGTATAGTTTGGGTACAACCGGACCCTTGACTTTACCTGGATGAGGCTGAGTGGGCTCACTGTAAAGGAGCTCACCTTGCCAACAAATCTTAAAGGAACTACTCACTTCACCTTGTGTCTGTGTCTGTTTCATCAGATCCTCAAGAGAGTGGAACTCTCTCTGACCCTTACAGAAATCCACCCTAGAGGGCCCACCTTCAGCTAACAAGCACTGGAGGTCTGGGTGATCCTCTGGGGTAAGTACATCTCCCCAGGGAGGATCCTCTGGCTCTTCTCCCTCAGGAGTTGAGTCTACAGTGGGTGCTGCTGAAACAGCTGGACGAGAAGGAGCCCCCTTCACAGGAGTGGTCTTCTTACTCTTCCTCTTAGCCTTGGGTTTCCCCTTTGGCTTAGGTAGTGTCAGGCTGAGTATCTTGTTCGTGGTCGTCCGCAGAGGCTGCTGAACCCCCACACTCCCTCAAAAGTGTAAGACATGGAACTAGAGACATAAACAGCTCTGCATGTTTCACTCCCAAGGGAAAGGGGGAATTGGACAAAATAAGAAAACACCAAGTTGCTTCAAACGGTTTCTCCAAGGAACCTGCAGACATAGGACAGAGATAACATTTCACTTTTAAAATAATTAACTAAGGATTACCTGAAAACCCCTTCCAGCTCCTTAACATGTATTACAGAAAACCATACCTGGTGCTCCTCTGCAGAAAGCCTAGAGGAGGTTAAATACTTGCTCAGAGATCTGCAACTGCAATTTCTCCTGGCTCTTCCTGTTAATGCACCAAAGATGCTCTGTGTTTAGAGTTCACTCTTGTTAACTTTTGTCCTCTGTTATGCTATCTTCAGCTGTAGATACTGTTGCCATGATTGGCTCACAACAAAGTCACCCTGTGGACTCACAGTCTCCACGGTGTATGAGTTCTGACCTTATTGGCTGTTTTAAGAAGACACTTGTCGTTAAGAACCTTTAAGATATTGGCAACTGCCTTCCCTATGGAGGTTGTGCGTGTCTCTTTATGCATACGCCTCAAGAAATGTAAGGTTTTTAGAAACGCTGTACTGATGACCGCCCAACTCTCCTTGAATCTGAGAAAAAGAAAAAAACTTCATCCGCACACATGCGCAATTCAAAAATGCGTGTCCTCCCTACAGCACAGGCGTGAAGCTGTCTGCACGTAGGAGATCACGTATACGACGCAGATGCGAATGACAAGTGTATCACAACACACACGCGTGGAAACAAATACTCGACGTCTGACTTGCCTGGCCCACGCACGTGCGCTAAAGTCAGGAAAGCAACTGTCAACACAATGCACACGCGCAATTTCGTATATCCGTCGCCTGACTTTCCTGGCCCCCCGTGCATACATGATTTAGTCAGGGAAGCTAGTAGCAGGGCTCCGCGCACACGCGCCACAATTAAACTACGTCCTTTACACATAAACGCAGCAAACAATCTCTCAGATATTTTCCAGACTGCTGTCTTTACGAAATTAACTATTTATATTACAGAGGTCGTAAGCATGATTGAGCAACAGATTGTGAAATAAATAGCAAAGCCTAACTCACTGTTCTTTTCTTTTTTTTATGTTGACTATTATAGACATGCAGCAGTTGAAGCAAGACGCTCACATAACTGATTATTGGCTTTTACATTAACTCCGATAACATAAAAGTAGGGGATTCCTGATCTGTTCTCCCTTAGTTCAATACTGCCATAGGACTACAGATTAATGTCCAGTTACTTAGCTCAGGCTTCAGAAAAGACTCCTACCGGTGAAAGCTCAACTCCTGCACCTTCTTCCTGAACTCCAAACGACTCCTATTCCAGCAACAAGGATTCCTAAATCTCCTTGGGCCTAAAAACTGAAGAGATCTTGAAACATGTCCTCTTAGCTGGGCTCACTGACAATGAAAGGCAGTTTAGAATGTCCATTATCTTCCCATCTGACTTTTCCAGTGAATCAAGATGCTTATATAGAACCACCATCTTGGTCAGGGACACTTCCCATTCTCTGAAAGGGAAAGTTAAAGGAATGGTTTGTCAAAATTTTTTATTGCCCCTACGCGTCGGCCATGTGTTTTTAAGCCTAAGTCGCTCGATTTTAGAAAAATTTCCTATGGACCTTACCCGAGTTTTCGTCCATTAAACGCACGTGAAAACAGGCACCAGGGAGCTGCTATTTTGTGAAAATCCTATCATTTCCCCCGCCCCTGAGCCTGTCATCAGCAGACGCGTACCGCCCATTTCACAACTTTCAGCTAATGACGTGTCGCCATGGAAATGGGAGGACGCCTCTTTCCTCAATAAGTATAAACAGACCGTTTCACAACACACAGCAGCAGATTTTCGATTCCATTCCTCTCTCTCTGTTACTTTGAGTATTCTGTGACTCGTTTCAATTATTTTAGTTTGTGCAACACACAATGGATACAATAATGCCCTACATGTACGAGCCCGAGTATACCGAGGAGGAACTACTGGACAGGGAAACACGCAAAAACGATGGGGCTTCGGACTGCAGTTGGCAGGACGAATCAAAGGATGAAGACACTGGACCTAGTCGCATTGACGGTGTTTCCACTTGGTGCACGTGAAATCGGTGCGAGCTAATGGCGACCGAGGAGGAGAACTGCTGCTGCTGTGAAAACTCGGGATGCATGGCCTACATTTCGGAAGGCGAGCCACGACCGCAATGCATCACCGAGCTGCCAGACTTCAGGGCAGCCTGCCTCACACGGTCCGTGTTGAGGATAATGATAGTGCTTATGCACAAACGTTGCGCAACTGTTCGTCCTCGTAATCCGAGTAAGGAGTAAGTATACTCTGCTTGTGATGCCACTACTATTTCATGGTCTTCTACTACATCCAAAATTACATATACATATCATTGTAACGCATGAAAGTCATTCAATAGTGTGCAGTGTCTAGATAGCATTTGCCCGAGCAGAATGCCATTAGTTACAAGAATTGTCATTGACAACAAACGTTTATTAAAATTATCTTGGTCATTTAAAAACAGTGTGTTTCATTCCTTTTTACAGGTGGTACAGGCTGGTGGACTATCGTTCCTTTACATGGTGGCTTCACGGGAGGCTTGGACACCGCGTTCGAAGAGTGATACCCGCCTGTACCGTTCGTGCCATAAGAGAAACATTCCCGAGTGACAGCGGTCAGTACAGGGGATTTTCTCTCGCTGTGCTGCAACCTGAACTGTACAATGTGTAAACTTTTGTATTTTTGTGTCATCAAAATAAGCTACAAAATAAAACACCACATATATTTTAACAACGGTTGTTTCGATTTTTTAAATCAATCCAGTGTGTCTCCATGCAAGGATGGACGTCAGACACCTGTGCTCGGAATGGGTGAAGTTCAGGTCGCTGTGAAGCGGGGTGGTCACTATCTAAGCTAACCAAATTTATTATCAATAATGCATGCACTAAATAACACTTGTTCAAAGTCTTTCAGTCGGTTATGTCTCTATAAAAGTCACACATATATCAATACTATCAATGAACATTGGATTATACAGGCCTTAGGTCTAGGGTCTTGACCACTATAATACAGTGTTTGAAGTGTGGGTCTGTGCTCACAAGAATCTCCGATATGTGGCATTTGTTATTGATAGGCAACGATATACTGCAGTAGTGGTCTAATGTTAGTTGGGGATCTGCTAGGTGGCCATCATGGCCACCTAGAGTGATGTGTTACATTTATTAGCTGTTGCAAATACCTCTGGAGTTTTCCAGTCAGAGTGGGAACGAGGCTGTGGGCCATGTGCTCTGCACGCTGTACTATCGCAGTGAGGCCTGGTCACCAAAATGGAGTGGAAAGGGGGTAGAAAAATGGATGCCCCATGTCCTTTAACATCACATAAGGGAAAGGGACGGGCGCAAACGGCCAAGGTGCCAAACAACATGTACACTTCAAAAGGTATCCCACGCCCAGGGGCCATCGCTCACATGGCCTCCTCAGACCCCGTGTCTCCAGGCAGGCCACCCCTGAGGCATGCCGCCCCCCTGCAATCCACATAAGTGTGTCTCCATTCAGCAGTCTTCCTGTGCCTTATCTGCAAGCCCCAGGCCCATCCATCCCACCCCCTCTATCAAAGGCGGTTCGCACCCGGGGATGAGCGCTGGCATGGGGGGCTGGGACAGGCGCAACCGGCTAAGGTGCCAAACAGCATGTACACTTCAAAAGGTATCCCACGCCCAGGGGGCCATCGCTCACATGGCCTCCTCAGACCCTGAGTCTCCAGACAGGCCTCCCCTGAGGCAGGCCGCCCCCCTGCAATCCACATAAGTGTGTCTTCATTCAGCAGTCTTCCTGTGCCTTATCTGCATGCCCCAGGCCCATCCATCCCACCCCCTCTATCAAAGGCGGTTCGCACCCGGGGATGAGCGCTGGCATGGGGGGCTGTGACAGGCGCAAACGGCCAAGGTGCCAAACAGCATGTACACTTCAAAAGGTATCCAAAGCCCAGGGGCCATCGCTCACATGGCCTCCTCAGACCCTGTGTCTCCAGGCAGGCCTCCCCTGAGGCAGGCCGCCCCCCTGCAATCCACATAATTGTGTCTCCATTGAGCAGTCTTCCTGTGCCTTATCTGCACGCCCCAGGCCCATCCATCCCACCCCCTCTATCAAAGGCGGTTTGCACCCGGGGATGAGCGCTGGCATGGGGGGCTATGACAGGCGCAAACGGCCAAGGTGCCAAACAGCATGTACACTTCAAAAGGTATCCCACGCCCAGGGGCCATCGCTCACATGGCCTCCTCAGACCCCGAGTCTCCAGGCAGGCCTCCCCGGAGGCAGGCCGCCCCCCTGCAATCCACATAAGTGTGTCTCCATTTAGCAGTCTTCCTGTGCCTTATCTGCACGCCCCATGCCCATCCATCCCACCCCCTCTATCAAAGGCGGTTTGCACCCGGGGATGAGCGCTGGCATGGGGGGCTGTGACAGGCGCAAACGGCCAAGGTGCCAAACAGCATGTACACTTCAAAAGGTATCCCACGCCCAGGGGCCATCGCTCACATGGCCTCTTCAGACCCCGTGTCTCCAGGCAGGCCTCCCCTGAGGCAGGCCGCCCCCCTGCAATAAACATAATACCACGACATACACACGTCATTCATTCACAAACACACCCCTGTTTCTAATACTTTATAAACCACTTGATATGTCTCATGAGAACATCTTTGTGCTTTGCAAGTCAACTCCTGAACCTTCTACCTGAGAAGCACTGAGATCTATGCTAATCTGCTCATCGCCGTGCTATCTGTGACCGCTTCAAGCAAACTCGTCAGTGTGCTGCCTGTGGCCATCTACCTGTTCTCCTGCAACATACTGCTCGGCCTGCTGAATCCAACTGTTTGTTGGTCAAGGTAAGGCCATGTATCCTAGTCATATTTCGGGCATTTTTACATTTCAATCTCTTTGCTATTACAGTACCCAATTAAGCTATGGTCATTGGTCTCATTGCTATTGACTTGAGTTTCAATTGTTATGCTATCAATAGATCTATTTATTTTCATCTGTGTCAATTGTCATCGAATTGCATCCTTTGGGGGTCCAGTCTGTAATGTAAGATGGTTCCTTTTCGTGCAAGACAAAACAGAAATTTCTGTAAATTATGCAAATACTAAGTCGCACATGATGAACTGGTATAGTTCAGGCGACCAAAACAAACCTTGCATTGAGCATGGTATGGTTCATTTACTTTTTTATGACATTTTTATTCATCAAGGTTTTATAATAATCTTGCTATTTACTTTTCAGAATTTTCAACAATGCCTGCCTGTTCGATTAGCGGTTGCCCTTCGAAGACCCATGCTAAATCTGAAGGCACTACAATGCATGTATTCCCGAAAACTGTTGATCGAATAAGAGAATGGGTCAGACATTGCGGATATCCACTGGATGAGCTGGAAAGTAGAGTCCAACAAGTCTTTGAGGACAAGAGGGGTGATCGATACCGCATCTGCAGCCGGCACTTTCCCTCGAACATGTACACCACATCTTGGGTAACAAAGAAGAACAAACGGCGATCGACACGAAAATTGCTCGCAAACGCTATTCCCACTCTATTCATCCACAATCCGCCACTGGTGAGTCTAGTGTCCGTTTTTAGATTTAGGCCTTGCAGTAGTGTGTAGGTAGCCGAATGGATTCATTGATATTTTAGGTGTTGTTTCCAATTTGTAACACTTTCGACATTGATATGAGTGTATAGCTTTTTGAATAATGACATTTATCAATATATTATTTTTAGATTTCATAACCCACAAACGAAATCTATATATGGGCACATGGAACTGTGCTATATTGCGCATTACTGAAGTATTCTGTCTCATTACATGGCAATTTTAAATATTGGAATTTCATTATCAAACAATAATTTACCTTTACAACTTCTTGACTATCCCTTGAATCTGAAGCAAGAACATTCTACTTCCGTCACGTGCTTGCAGTTATCAACCACCTCTACCGCGTATCAGGTAATCATACTTGGCTATTCCGCTACAGACTTGTTTTATGCATGTCAAGTAATAGTTTGTATGTATCGTGTGATTATTTTACCAATTGTTTGGTTAGTGCTTTCCAATTGATATGCACCTTAGTTGTTGTCCTCTGGTGTTTGTTTTCAGTTATAATTAGTGTTATTCATACTAATGCAAGTACTGTCTTTCAGGGAGATGCTGAAGCGTCCACCACATTGACAACAGCCCTAGATGTTCTTCAGCAGCCCAAGGTATGGATACTGACAGCTCAACTGACCGTGATCATCAGGACTGGAACACTTGTCGTTTGATTGTTCGACACCATGTTTCATTTGTGGTTAGCCGTTGATATGTACCTGTGCGGTCGACCCCAAGCGTGTGTTGTGTTTTCAATATTGTAATCCTTACTAATGCAAATACTATGTTTCAGGCTGTTGTTGAATCGTCAACCCACGCACTTGATGCAGAGCCTGACGTTCAAGTAATTCCGGTGGAAGCGGGACCATGCGGATACGAATCGGCGCAACAGCTTTCGGAAGTGCGCACCACCACCACATTGACAACAGCCCTAGATATTCTTCAGCAGCATGAGGTATGGATACTGACAGCTTCATCGAGCGTGATCATATAACGTGATTTCTTTTCCTATACTTTCTTCCCTATTAACGCATGTACTGTGTTTCAGGGAGATGATGGAGCTTCCACTACAATCACAAGATCACATTTAGATGATGTAGATGTAAAGACATTGGAGAAATAAGTCGATTAAATCTGATAATTTTTAAATATTTCTTGATTATTTTAGATAATGCAACATTTGTGGTTATCTCTTTATATGTACCAGTGCCGTCGACCCCAAGTGTGTGTTATGTTTACGATATTGAAAACCATACTAATGCAAGTGCTGTGTTTTAGGGAGTTGCTGATGCCTCCTCTTCAATACAATCATTCGTGGCAGTCCATGTAGAGCCAGAGGTATGTATACTGACATCTCCATCGAACTAGGTCATCAGAGCTCGAATACTTGTCATTTGATTGTTCCACACAATGTTTAAATCGTGTTTGGCTATTGAGATGTACATGTGTGTTCGTCCTCACGTGCGTTTTACGCTAACAATATTTTGATACGCAGTAATGAAAATACTATGTTTCAGGGAGTCGATGGAGCCTCATTCCGTGCTGTCTATGCGGATACAGAAAGTATAGTCGTTGCAGCGCAAGAGGATGGGGAGACATGCGGTTACGTATCAGAGCAACAACGTGCAGATGTTGAAGGTCGAGTCAAAAAAGTTGTAAAGAAAAGAAACCAAAATAAGGTTAGTTACAAACAGTTCATAACTTTAGACATTTTTATGTGCTGGGGACGATTTTATGTTTTTTTTCCAGTCAATTGTACTATACTTTATCTTGTGTTTAAACTGAACATCCCTTTTCCAATCTGTCCTCTAGTTACCCGTGGGTCTACGAACTATACATACACAGACAGTGAAGCGAATGAGAGATGTTGCTTGCCAGACCATTTACACTATGGAGGAGCTATTAATTCAGACGCGGCGTGTTGAGACTCGGGGTGCTCATGTCCAATGGCCAGAACATGAAATGAATGTGTCCGGAAAATCCAGCAAAGTTTTATTGGACCATTGCTACAGTACGACCGCACCGCCGCAACAACATGATACTGGAAGTATTGATGATAGCTCTGAAGTAGTCGCAGATCAATTCACACAATCTACACCCGCCAAAAAATTGCCACCAAAAAAGCTGTCGACATTGTTGTGGTCTCCCATCAATGTTGAAGTAACAGATGTTGAAATGACAGAGAATGAACCAGCAGCAGCATTCACCAACGCATCAGAACTTGATAGCAGCGATATTTCTTTCAAATGTGGTGATATGTCCTCAACGTCACAGGCCGAATCAACTTTGATGCAGGATGACAGTCTAACGAAAGAGGGCAAATACATAGTATTCAACAGTTGTTTGATGGATATTATAAGTATGCTGAAATGTGCGTATTCCGTCAGAGGGAAAGTATGTGGGAAGCCATTGATTCATGTGACTCGTCAAAAATAAGGCAGTAACATCACAATACATGCCGCCTGTAGATTACATCATACGTTCTCATGGTCTGCACAACCGATGCTGGGGAAACTGCCAGCAGGCAATCTACTGTGTGCAGCTGCATCACTTTTTAGTGGCTCCAGTTTTAGAAAGTTAGAGTCTTTCTTTCAGTTTGTGGGACTCCATTTCATTTCAAAAACTACAATCGAGGGGAATGCACATCGACCTCATGGCCACGGACAGACACGTTTCAATTGCCAAGACAATGAGAGAGCAGTTCCCACATATTAAACATCAATTTGACGTATGGCATCTTGCTAAATCAATCAATAAGAAAATCTCAGCTGCAGGGACAAAAAAAGGTTTGGAAAGTATTTCAGAGTGGTCCCAGTCTATCAGCAACCATCTTTGGTGGAGCTCCAAAACTTGTGAAGGGTCAGTGGAAATACTACTTGAAAAATGGCGGTCACTGATGCACCACTGTACCAACGTGCACCGCTGGTCAGAAAACCTACATTTCCACCAATGTGAACATGGCCCTTTATCCCCAGTGGAGGCACGGAAGAAGAAGTGGTTGAATCCATCTTCACCGACACACAAAGCCATTGAGAAGATTGTTTTCAATAAAACTCTATCAAGAGATTTGAGGGGACTGACAGAATTCTGTCACACAGGAGGTTTGGAGGTGTTCCACAATATGTGCCTAAAGTACAGGCCAAAGCGCTTGCATTTCAGCATACAGGGCATGAGACATAGGACTCTACTTGCCGTCTTGGCCCATAACGAGAATCTCGGCCGTGAACAATCTAGGACTAAGGGTAATGTAAGGATGCCTCGCTACACTAAGGCCTTTTCAAAAAGAAGTAAGCAATGGGTGATCAAACCAGTCTATGAGGAAATGGAGTTCGACTTTGTCAAAAGCCTTATTGTTGCTGTATTAGAGAAGCACAGATATGGAATTTTGAACGTTTCTGTGCAGAGCACTGATCCATTGCCACCCAACATTGCCACTGTGCCATGTCCACCCAAAGGAGAGCTGGTTGTGAAGTACAAATCCCGGTTTAAATAATTGTAATACGATTGTCTTTTTGTAAATACATTTTATTGTACAGTGTGCATACAAAGTACGCTAACCCTAACCACTACCTTCACCATCCTGGGTGCCGAACTACCTGGGTGTCATCTTTGAATTCTCTCTCTATTCACCTCATATTGCTGACCTTGTCTATTTGTGTATGTATATATTTTTGTTGATGTAACTAATTTTCGCAATCTCTTATAAATGCTGGGCACTGTTAACCAAGGGGAGGCTTGCGTATTGCAAATAATAAAACAAACAAACAATAAATCTCACTTTCAAATCAACTGCTCGGGTACTTTATACTTTCACCTGACCTTCCCCAAAACATTAAAAGTCTCAATAGTTATGGTTCTTTGGGGCTTCAAAGCTCGCAGACAAGGAGGACAAAATTGGGGCCTTAGAACGCGCCAAGCAAGCCGTTGCAGATGAGAGAGAAGCCAGTTCGCATTTGCACATTGAGGCGCACTACATAGATGGATTCGAAACTTCAAGTTCTCACAGATGGGTTTACTACGGGATGTTGCAAAGAAAGAATGTATGCTAATTTCTAGTGAAGGTCAGCAGCTTTGATTTTCAGCTCGCGCCCTGAAGAGGCCCACAACTCGCACTGGCAGTATAAGGTTCTATTGTTTTTTGACCTTGAGAGACAGGGACCATGCTGAAATAACTTCATTTGAAGGGGGGGTTGGGAGTGCAATAACGTTTGAGACGATAAGGCAGAAAATTCTTAAACTAGACCGAGTTTCATGTTAGTTCAGTATACGAAAAATCATTGTCAAGAGCACAGTGGGATTTACGGTCTGCATTACGCAGAGACACAATGGAAATTGCAAATATATTGTAAGTAACTCTTTAGACGCTTTTATACCGGAATGAAGAATTAATGAATGGATGCATGAATAAATGAATGAATGAAGAGCTTTGAAAAGGTTTGTGGGATCGTCCTTCTAGCGGGCACATGGGCATGCAGGTGCACATTCCACACGCATGTAGACAAAAAGTCGTTTCTCATTGTGTACCAACCTCGATTTATTTAGTTAGTTTTTGCATTGATTTTAGAGCCGAACATACTCCATTGCACTATACTTGAAAGCAAATAGTTTCGGCTCGGCCGTAATAAATAAAATGAATAATATTAATAAAGATCGGCTGGCGAGACTAATTATAAATTTTATGTTTTCAAAATAGGTACATACTCCCGTTTGGCCCCTGCCACCAGTTTCAGACACCGGCAGACGGTTTCTTCAGACGCCAGCTGCAGCTTAATGTAAACAACTGCACCATTCTGATGATTTTATGGGACGATCGCCAAGGGGCCATATGCCCTTACGCGGTACTAGCGGCTAGAAGCAACATATCAACCTTTACGCTGGCCTAGTGCCTACTTGATGGAACAGCCTTGCGGTTCAACGTGCGACAAAAGTGCCTCTTTGAACGAAAACCAACACCCTGTGTACCATAAAGGAACAGCGTGTGACTCACGATAACATTTTAAGGATTTGCGGATAGAGATAAAAGAAAATAAATGACTTTCGGAGTTCATATGTCAATTGCTGAATATTCTATAAACATTTAATGTCAAATAAATGTACTTTACCAAATTTACTTTGTTGCTGTTTGATTTTAAAGTACAGTTTCATATTCCAAATTGTGGCGCGCTGTGTTGTGAGCAGATCTGTGTTGGTTTCCGGGTTCTGTGTGAAGTCGCGTAGAAGACGTCTGGGCGCGTTTGCCTACGCAGCACAGTAACGTCACGGAGAGAGGCGGGGAATATAAATGTTTTGATAATGTCAGGCTCAGGGGCGGGAGATATGATTTAGTGCCGCAAAAGCAGGTCAGCCAAGGCAATGGGGGAAATGATAGGATTATCACAAAATGGCAGCTCCCTGGTGCCTGTTTTCGAGTGCGTTTAATGGCCGAAAACTCGGGTAAGGGCCATAGGAAATTTTTCTAAAATCCAGCGACTTAGGCTTAAAAACACATGGCCGACCCGTAGGGGCAATAAAAAATGTTGACCGAACCATTCCTTTAAGACCAACCAAGTACTAGATAGAACTACCCACTAAAACCAGGATACCCAGCAGAACCTAACAGGTAGCTGACTGACAGTCAGACCCTGTTTGACATGTGACCTAGTGACTGCAGCAGCAGTCGTCAGGTGTAACCGATCAGAGATCAACCCCCTCTCTACTAATTCATTAGCCAACAAGATGTTGGCAGGCACACTGTCCTGAAGCAGGACAGGAAGCTTTGCTATCTTGTCATCAATCTGAATGCTGACTAGGGCTACAGGAGAAGGTTTGGGAGGCCTACCAGCTACCCTGGTGGTTCTCAGAGGTGCACCTACATAGTCATAGGCAAAGCTGTGAGCAGAGGTGTCCAGTCTTGTGCAGTCTGTTTGCTGTTTCCTTCACTGCTTGGAAGGTGGAGTCATTTCATCAAAAACTCCAGCACAATGCGGACCATTCGCAGAGCTGTGAGCAGAGGTGTCCAGACTCGGGCAGTCTTTTGCAGTCGCAGAATGCGGCCTGGATTCTCTTCCTTTCAGGCAGATGTGTAACTGTCGCTCCCTCATGATGAGCCCCCGTTCAGGACCTAATCAACTGAGCAGGAGTCCGTCGGAGCAAGCGGCTTATTGAGTGACTTAGAGGTCAGTAAGTTAAAATTAGCTAACTTCACCTAAACTTCTCCCCTCCCCCTTCACCCCTCTGATCCTGGCATTTTGGACTGCTCGTTTGCTGTTAACTGAAACAAGTGGGCAAGAGATTGGGGGAAAGGAATAATGTTTGGTTTAAGAAGTCTGTCCAAACATTGCAATAAATCACGACATGATCAGATGTTAGAGATGGCCACTTACAACTTCCATGCCGGCACCCGACGAACTGATATATCCAGCCTTATCTACATCTGAGCCTGAGGTTTTGGGCGCCTGCACCTCGCATGAGGTTATTTCTGAATGAACTTGCAACGCATGCCAAACCTTTGATTTCTTTTGAAAGCTTGTTTCAAGGGAACAAGGAATTAGTTTCCCCCTCTGATGACGAGCGAAGTGCTGCAGTGGAACGGCAAGAACCTGGGAATAAACAACATGGAATCTTTTCACTGGCGTTTTACACCGATTCTGGTGAGGATGAACAAGCGGGTGACTCTAGCACTTCTTACGCCTCAACCCCCCCACCCAGCATCAAGACGTAGTTCTTACTGCCCTTCCATACATCAAACATCAAAAAATGGCTCTCATGCGTTAGCGGCATTGGCCTTGATAAAACATGTAATTTCAACCATGGCTGGCTTTTATGAGGAAATTAAAGTAGAAGTGCGTCGATTTTGAACTTAAATCAAAATAAATTGGATTCTGTGGTTGCGAAGATTACTCCCCCGGTTCCCTTGATTTTGAATCCGTCAGTAATACGTTCAGATCTATCACAAGCTGGTGCATTTATTGAACAAGAAGCAATTGCGACTGCTGTGAAAATGGCCACTCAAAAACAACGAGAGGATGTCAACAACCAAATTGTATCTGTTGACTTGGTGTCAAAACCGAGTAAGGATCAGGAAGATTTGGTGTCTGCAGACCAGACCATTCTTGGCCTAGTTGGGGTGAACATAAATGGGATGGGGAAAAAAGAAAAGCATCCTCCCTCCTTGCCTCTACCTCTCAACTTCTCATCCTCGGAGACCTGAACATCCACCTGGATGCTACTAGCCCCTCTTCACGGGTCTTTCGCAACCTCTGCGACTCTCTCTCTCTCTCTCTCTCTCTCTATTCTTCCCTCTGTCCCAGCTCACTCTGCAGGGCACACCCTGGATGTTCTAATCTCCTCAGACCTTCCCCTCTCACCACTACTCTTTCTTGGAGTGACCACTTTCTTCTTTCCTCCCATCTTTCTCTCTCCACCCCTCAGGTTAAGCCACCCCAGCACTGCCACCCACCTTCTCGGTCCTCCGGCCCATGAAGCGTGTGTCAGTGGAGGCTTTCACCACTACTTTTTCTCCTCCTCCTACACCTTTGGCTGACTCGCACTCTGACACAGAGATAGAGAAATGAAGGTTGGAGAGGGCTAACACCCTTGATGTCCTGAGGGTCCGTTTGAAGCCCGCATCCAAGTGCAACTCTTGGTATGATTCTGACCTCCCCACCCTCAAGCGCAAGTGTAGGATGGGGGTGGCTGAGAGGAAGTGGTGGGCATCAAGGGCACCCTCTGATAAACGGTCCTGCCGCCAGCTCCAAAGGCATTACAGACTCTCTGTCCTCTCAAAGAAGAGAGCCTACATCCAAACCCATGTCTCGGCGGCCTCTAACAACTCGGCCAAACCTTTCAAAATCTGCAAGGAGCTGGCCAATCCTGTTCCCTCCCAGGCCTTTGCACGGCTCTGGCTTCTCATTTCACCACTGAAACGTGGGACAATCCTTCCACTCTCTCTTCCTCTACCTCCTCTTGCTCTCCCTCTACCACCCCAGCCCCCTTTTTGGGTGTTTCTCCTACTCGTTTCTTTTCCTTTGCCTTGTTCACCCTTGATGAGGTAGCTAGACAAGTACGATCTATGAAAGTCTCCTCAAAACAGGTGCTCCCCTGCTCTTCAAGAACCATCAAGGACCACATCGACACCCTTGCTTCAGCCTTGGGCGATTCCTGCAATCACTCTTGCCATTGGAACCTTCCCTCCTTAAAGGCATGGTCTAGTAAATTTTTTTATTTTCCCTACGGGTCGGCCATGTTTTTTTAAGCCTAAGTGGCTCGATTTTAGAAAACTTTCCTATGGACCTTACCCGAGTTTTCGTCCATTAAACGCACGCGAAAACAGGCACCAGGGAGCCGCCATTTTGTGATAATCCTATCACTTGCTGCATCTCCCTGGCTGACCAGCTTCTGCGGCACTAAATCAATTCCCCCACCCCTGAGCCTGTCATCAGCAGACTCGTACCGCCCATTTCCCAACGCCAAAGCACGTCTTGTGTCAACATTCACTGCGCTTCAGCTAATAACGTGTCGCCATGGAAATGGCAGGACGCCTCTTTCCTCAATAAGTATAAACAGACCGTTTCACAACACACAGCAGCAGATTTTCGATTCCATTCCTCTCTCTGTGTTACTTAGAGTATTTTCTGACTCGTTTCTGTGCTCTGGTCAGCTACCTTCGCCGCTTGTAGCCCGTGTGAACACCTGTACCATCTCGGTAAATTATTTTACTTTGTTTACCACACAATGGCTACAATAATGCCCTACATGTACGAGCCCGAGTATACCAAGGAGGAACTACTGGAAAGGGAAGCACGCGAAAACGATGGGGATTCGGACGGCAGTTGGCAGGAGGAATCAACAGATGAAGAGCCTGGGCCTAGTCGCATGGACGGCGTCTCCACCTTGTGCACATGCAATCGGTGCGAGCTAATGCCAACAGAGGAGGAGAACTGCTGCTGCCAAGAAAACTCGGGATGCCTGGCCTACATTTCGGAAGGCGAGCCACGACCGCAATGCATCACCGAGCTGCCAAACTTCAGGGCAGCCTGCCTCACACGGGCCGTGTTGAGAATAATGATGGTGCTTATGCACGAACTTCGCGCAACTGTTCGTCCTCGTAATCCGAGTAACGAGTAAGTATACTCTGCTTGTCATGCCACTCCTATTTCATGTTCTTCTACTATATCCAAAATTATATATTCATATCATAGTAACGCATGAAAGTCGTTCAATAGTGTGCATTGTCTAGATAGCATTTGTCCATGCAGAATGCCATTAGTTACAAGAATTGTCATTGACAACAAACGTTTATTAAACTTATCTTGGTCATTCAAAAACAGTTTGTTTCATTCCTTTTCACAGGTGGTACAGGCTGGTGGCCTATCGTTCCTTTACATGGTGGCTCCACGGGAGGCTTGGACACCGTGTTCGAAGAGTGATACCCACCTGTGCCGTTCGTGCCATAAGAGAAACGTTCCCGAGTGACAGCGGTCAGTACAGGGGATTTTCTCTCGCTGTGCTGCAACCTGACCTGTATAATCTTTAAAGTCTTGTATTTTTGTGTCATGAAAATAAGATACAAAATAAAACACCACATATATTTTAACAACGGTTGTTTCGATTTTTTAAATGAATCAAGTGTGTCTCCATTCAAGGATGGACGTCAGACATCTGTGCTCCGAATGGGTGAAGGTCTGGTCGCTGTGAAGCAGGGTGGTCACTATCTATCTAAGCTAACATAACATATTCTCGATAATGCATGCACTAAATTAAATAACACTTGTTCAAAGTCTTTCAGTAGGTTATGTCTCTATAAAAGTCACACATATATCTATACTAACAATTAACATTGGATTATACAGGCCTTAGGGTAAGGGTCTTGACCACTGTAATACACCGGTTGAAGTGTGGGTCTGTGCTTACAAGAATCTCTGGTATGTGACATTTGTTATTGATAAGCAACGATATACTGCAGTAGGGGTCTAATGTTAATTGGGGATCTGCTAGGTGGGCATCATGTCGTGGTCAGTGGTCTGGCACTTGAAGAGAATACCTTGCAGGTACACAGGGTCACAATGGCAGTAAGTCATCACTGGCGAGGGTGTGTGGGCAAGGACACATTTATGGAGATGAACGAGCGGTGTGCTTAGTTCAGGCTGGTTCACATGCAGGACAGTGATCTCAGAGGAAGAGTCATGCTCAGTGGTCCCATCTACGCGATTGTCAACCAAAGTTATCACATAAGGGCAAGGGGTGAACCCACTACTGGAGGCACTTGGTCCGAGTTTCTACTGAGAAGTAAAGCATGAGAGGGGCCATCGAGAAGGGCCTGATGGCCCCTCGTTCCAACACACTTATCTGCACGGCCATCCATCCACCCCCCCATCAAAGGCAGTTCGCACCCGTGGATGAGCGCTGGCATGTGGGGCTGTCTGGGGCGCGAACGGCCAAGGTGCCAAACAACATGTACACTTCAAAAGGTATCTTACGCCCAGGGGCCATCGTTCACATGGTCTCCTCAGACCCAGTGTCTCCATGCATGCCTCCTCTGAGGCAGGCCGCCCCCCTGCAATCCACATAAGTGTGTCTCCATTCAGCAGTCTTCCTGTGCCTTATCTGCACGCCCCAGGCCCATCCAGCCCACCCCCCTCTATCAAAGGCAGTTCACGCCAGTGGATGCGCACTGACAGGGGCGCGAAAGGCCAAGGTGCGAAACAACATGTACACTTCAAAAGGTATCCCACGCCAAGGGGCCATCGGTCACATGGCCTCCTCAGACCCCGTGTCTCCAGCCAGGCCTCCCCTTGAAGCAGGCCGCCCCCCTAATACCACGACATACATACGTCATTCATTCACAAACACACCCCTGTTTCTAATACTTTATAAACCACTTGATATGTCTCATGAGAACATCTTTGTGCTTTGCAAGTCAACTCCTGAACGTGCTACCTGGCAACCACTGAGATCTACGCTAATCTACTCATCGTCGTGCTATCCGTGAACCTCTGTGACCGCTTAGAGCAAACCCATCAGTGTGCTACCTGTGGCCACCCACCTATTCTCCTGCAACATACTGCTCTGCTTGCTGAATCCAACTGTTTGTTGGTCAAGGTAAGGCCATGTATCCTAGTCATATTTCGCAGATTTTTAAATTTCTATCTATTTGCGAGCAGAGTACACAATAGTGCTATGTTCATTGGTCTCATTGCTATTGACTTGAGTTTCCATTGCTATGCTATCCATCGATCTATTTATTTTCATCTTTGTCCATTGTCATCGAATTGCATCTTTCGGGAGTCCAGTCTATAATGTAAGCATGTTTCCTTCTCGTGCAAGACAGAACATCCAAGGGACGAGTCACATGTTCAGATTTTAGTCACATCATTTATACATTTCTGCAACTTATGCAAATACTTAGCCGCACATAATGAACTGGTATAGTTCTTGCGACCAAAACAAACCTTGCATTGATCATTGTATGATTCATTTACTTTTGTATCAAATCTTTATTCATGAAGATTGTATAATAATGTCGATATTTACTTTTCAGATTTATCAACAATGCCTGCCTGTTCGATTAGCGGTTGCCCTTCGAAGACCCATGCAAAATCTGAAGGCACTACAATGCATGTATTCCCAAAAACTGTTGATCGAATAAGAGAATGGGTCAGACATTGCGGATATCCACTGGATGAGCTGGAAAGTAGAGTCCAACAAGTCTTACAGGACAAGAGGGGTGATCGATACTGCATCTGCAGCGGCCAAATTTCCTTGGACATGTACACATCATCTTGGGTAACAAAGAAGAATAAACGGCAAACGACACGGAAATTGATCGAAAACGCTATTCCCACTCTATTCGTCCACATTCCGCCACTGGTGAGTCAAGTGTCCGGATTTAGCTTTAGGCCTTGTGGTAGTGTGTAGGTAGCCGAATGGATTAATTGATATTGTAGGTGTTCTATCCCTTGTAATAATTTCGATATTGATATGAGTGTATAGTTTTTTGAATAATGACATTTATCATATATTCTTTTTCGATTTCATAACCCACATAGGCAATGTATATATATATGGGAACAGGGAACTGTGCTGTATTGAGCATTTTTCAAGTATTCTGTCGCCTTACATGGCTATTTTTAATATTGGCATTTCATTATCAATCATTAATTTACCTTTACAACTTCTTGACTATCCCTTGAATCTGAAGCAAGAACATTCTACATCCTTGACGTGGTCGCAGTTATCAACCACTTATAGCGCGTTTCAGGTAATCTTACTAGGCTAATCCGCAACATACTTGTTTCATGCATGTCAAGTAATAGTTTTATTCTATCGTGTAATTATTGTACCGAATGTTTGGTTAGTGCTTTCCAATTGATATACACCTTAGTTATCGTCCACTTATGTTTGTTTTCAGTTATAATTAGTGTTATCCATACTAATGCAAGTACTGTCTTTCAGGGAGATGATGAAGCGTCCGCCACATCTACAACATTTCTAGATGTTCTTCACCAGCAGGAGGTATGGATACTGACAGCTCCATCGAGCGTCATCATCAGAGCTGGAATTCTTGTCGTTTGATTGTTCTACACAATGTTTCATTCATGGTTAGCCGTTGATATGTACCTGTGCTGTCGACCCCAGGTGTGTGTTGTTTTCACAATTGTAATCCTCACTAATGCAAGTACTATGTTTCAGGCAGTTGATGGAGCGTCAACCCCTGCACTTGATGCAGAGCCTGACATTCAAGAAATTCCAGGGGAAGTGGAAGCGGGACCATGCGTATACGAATCGGTGCAACAGCTTTCGGAAGTGTGCACTACATTTGCAACATCCATAGATATTCTTCAGCAGCACGAGGTATGGATACTGACAGCTCCATCATGCGTGATCATATAACGTGATTCCATTTGCTATACTTTCTTCCCTATTAACGCAAGTGCTGTGTTTCAGGGAGACGACGAAGCTTCCACTACAATCACAACATCCAATTTAGATGATGCAGATGTAAATAAATCAGAGAAATAAGTCGATGAAATGTGATCATATTTAGATTTTCCTTGATTCTTTTAGACAATGCATCATTTGTGGTTATCTCTTTATATGTACCTGTGCGTTCGACCCCAAGTGTGTGTTATGTTTCCAATATTGAAAACCATACTAATGCAAGTACTGTGTTTCAGGGAGACGAAGGAGCTTCCACTACAATCACAACATCCCATTTTGATAATGCAGATGTAAAGGAATCGGAGAAATAAGTCGATGAAATCTGCATACTTATATTTTCCTTGATTGTTTTAGACAATGCATCATTTGTGGTTATCTCTTTATATGTACCTGTGCCGTCGACCCCAAGTGTGTGTTATGTTTCCAATATTGAAAACCATACTAATGCAAGTACTGTGTTTCAGGGAGATGCGGTTGCCTCCTCTCCAATAGAACCATTCATGGCAGTCCATGCTGAGCCAGAGGTATGGATACTGACAGCTCCATCGAAATAGATCATCACTGGTCGAATATTTGTCGTTTGATTGTTGCACACAATGTTTAAATTCTATTGAGATGTACCTGTGTGTTCGTCCTCACATGTGTTTTATGCTAACAATATTTTGATACATAGTAATGAAAGTACTGTTTCAGGGAGACGATGGAGCCTCATTCCGTGCTGTCTATGGGGATACAGAAAATATAGTCGTTGCAGCGCAAGAGGAAGGGAGGACATGCGGAAACGAATGGGAGCTACAGTGTGCAGATGTTGAAGGTCGAGTCAAAAAAGTTGCAAAGAAAAAAAACAAAAAAAGGTTAGTTACAGTTCATAATTTTAAAAAAATGTTTGTGCTGGGGACTATTTTATGTTTTTTTTTCCAGTCAATTGGACTACACTTTATTTTGTGTTTAAACTGAACATCCCTTTTCCAATCTCTCCTCCAGTTACCCGTGGGTGTCAGAACTATACATACACAGACAGTGAAGCGAATGAGAGATGTTGCTTGCCAGACCATGTACACTATGGAGGAACTATTAATTGAGGCGAGGCGTGTTCAGTCTCGAGATGCTCATGTCCAATGGCCAGAACATGAATTAACTGTGTTTGGAGAATACAGCAAAGTTGCATTGGACCATTGCTACAGTGCGACCGCACCACCACAAGAAGATGTTATTGAATGTATTGAAGATAGCTCTGAAGTAGTTGCAGATCAATTCACACAATCTACACCCGCCAAAAATTTGCCACCCAAAAACCTGTCAACATTGTTGTGTTCTCCCATCAATGTTGAAGTAAAAGATGTCGAAATGGCAGAGAATGAACCAGCCGCAGCATCCATAGACGCATCAGAACTTGATATCAGCGATATTACTTTGCAATGTGTTGAAATCTCCACAACGTCACAGGCCGAAACAACGTTGACGCAGGATGACAGTCTAATGAAAGAGAGCAAATACATTCTATTCGACAGTTGTTTGATGGAAATTATAAGTATGCTGAAATGTGTGCATTCCGTTAGAGGGAAAGTATGTGGGAAGCCATTGATTAACGTGACTCGTCAAATAAAAGGCAGTAACGTCAAAATAAATGCCGCCTGTAGATTAAATCATAGGTTCTCATGGTCTGCACAAACGATGCTGGGGAAAATGCCAGCAGGCAATCTACTGTGTGCAGCTGCATCACTTTTTAGTGGCTCCAGTTTTAGAAAGTTAGAGGCTTTCTTTCAGTTTGTGGGACTCCATTTCATTTCTAAATCGCTGTACTACATATACCAACGTGATTATCTGTTTCCGGCCATTAGTGATGCTTGGAAAATTGAACAATTGTCTCTAGCAAGTACATTCGAAGGCAAACGATTCAGGCTAGCCGGCGATGGACAGTGCGACAGCCCTGGATTTTCTGCCAAGTACTGCACCTACCACTTTCAGGACATGGATAGTAAGAAAATTGTGAGTTCGGTGGTCGTGCAGGTAACACAATGTACATCGTCAGTGGCCATGGAGAAACTAGGATTTATAAAATCAGTGGAATATCTACAATCAAGGGGAATGCACATCGACCTCATAGCCACGGACAGACACGTTTCAATTGCCAAGACAATGAGAGAGCAGTTCTCACATATTAATCATCAATTTGACGTATGGCATCTTGCTAAATCAATCAGTAAGAAAATCTCAGCTGCAGGAAAAAAAAAAAGGTTTTGAAAGTATTTTGCAGTGGTCCCATTCTATCACCAACCATCTTTGGTGGAGCTCAAAAACTTGTGAAGGGTCAGTGGAAATACTACTTGAAAAATGGCGGTCACTGATGCACCACTGTACCAACGTTCACCGCTGGACAGCAAATCAACATTTCCACCAATGTGAACATGGCTCTTTGTCCCCAGAGGAGGCACGGAAGAAGAAGTGGTTGATTCCATCTTCACCGACACACAAAGCCATTGAGAAGATTGTTTTCGACAAAACTCTATCAAGAGATTTGAGAGGACTGACAGAATTCTGTCACACAGGAGATTTGGAGGTGTTCCACAATATGTGCCTAAAGTACAGGCCAAAGTGCTTGCATTTTAGCTTTCGGGGCATGAAACATCGCACTCTACCTGTTCCATAACAGCAATGTCGGACGTGAACAATCTAGGACTAGGGGTAAAGTAAGGATGCCTCGCTACACTAAGGTGTTTTCAAAACGAAGTAAGCAATGGGTGATCAAACCAGTCTATGATGAAATGCAGTTCGACTTTGTGAAAGGCCTTATTGTTGCTGTGTTAGAGAAGCACAGATATGGAATTTTGGACGTTTCTGTGCAGAGCAGTAATCCATTGCCACCGAACATTGCGACTGTGCCATGCCCACCCGAAGCACAGCTGGTTGTGGAGTACAAATCCCGGTTTAAATAATTGCAATACGATTGTCTTTTTGTAAATAAATGTTATTGTACAGTGTACCTGTAACCTACTTCACCATCATGGGTGGCGAACAAGCTGGGTGTCATCTTTGAATTCTCTCTATTCACCTCATATATGTGCATGTATATATTTTTCTCATGTCTCATCTCATGTAAATGCTGCGCACTGTTAACGGAGGGGAGGCTTGCGTATTGCAAATAATAAAACAAACAAACAATAAATCTCACTTTTAAGTCAACTCCTGTGGTACTTTATACTTTCCCTGACCTTCCGCCAAAAATTAAATGTCTCAATTTGGGCTGCAAAGCTCGCAGACAACGGGGACAAAATTGGGGCACTTAGAACGTGCCAAGCGAGCCGTGGCATTTGGGAGAGAAGCGATTCTAAACTTCAAGTTCTCACAGATGCCTTTACTACGTGATGTTGCAAATAAAGAATGCGAAGGACAGCGGCTTTGATTTTCAGCTCGCGCCCAGATGAGGCCCACAAGTCGCACTGGAAGTAAGGGTCTATTGTTTTTTGACCTTGAGACAGGGACCATGCCGAAAGAATTACATTTGAAAGGGGTGTGCAATAACGTAAGAGACGATAAGGCAGAAAATTCAGAAACTAGACCAAGTTTCATTTTAGTTCAGTATACGAAAAATCGTTGTCAAGAGCACGGTCCGTTTTACAGACTGCATTACGAAGAGACACAATGGAAATTTCAAATATAACGTGAGTAAATCTTTACACGCTTTTATACCGGAATGAAGATTTAATGAATGGATGCATGAATAAATGAATGAATGAAGAGCTAGGAAAAGCAAGGAAAACGTGTTCGTAGTGGGCACATGGGCATGCAGGTCCACTGGTCTCACCGATCTCGGTCCTTGGCCCAGCCACTTTTCCCTGCACTGTCTACCTGCACTACGGGACTGTCTCTGTATCCTTCAGCCCCTTCTCCCGGCATTTACCTTGCACTTGCCACCAGCTGGCCCTATTATTTAATTTGTATTCAACTAACCATGTACAGCACTTTTACCTCCCCTCCCCCCGTCCCCATGCGCGATCAGAAAGACACCTGGCCTAGTAGGATCGTTGTCTGTCTGCCCTTGTTCCCCACCTGCCTCGTCGCACCTTGAAACACCTGAGTATAGGCGCGTTACAAATGCCATATCATATATCATTCCTCACGCATGTAGACTAACTGTCGTTTATCATTGTGTGTTGGCCTCGATTTATTTAGTTACTTTTCGCATTGATTTTAGAGCCGAACATACTCCATTGAACTATCCTTGCAAGCAAATAGTTTCTGATCGGCTGTAATAAATAAAATGAGTAATATTAATGAAGATCGGCTGGCGAGACTAATTATAATTTTTTGTTTTCATAACAGGTATTTGCTCCCCTTCTGCTACTGCCATCGGTTTGAGACACCAGCAGACGGTTTCTTCGTGAGACACCTGCAGCTTCGTGTGAACAACTGGAGCACACTGACAATTTTATGAGACGATCGCCAAGGGCCCACATGCCCTTATGCTGTACTAGTGGCTAGAAGCAGCATATCAACCTTTACGATGGACTAGTGCCTAGTTGATGGAACAGCCTTGCGGTTCACCGTGCTTCCAAAGTGCTTCTTTTAACGAAAAGCAACACCCTGTGTACCATTGCGGATACAAATAAAAGAAAATAAATGGCTTTCGGAGTTCATATGGCAATTGCTGAATATTCTCTAAACATTTAATGTCAAATAAATGTACTTTACAAAATGTACTGTGTTGCTGTTTGAAGTACAGTTTCATATTCCGAATTGTGGCGCGCTGTGTTGTGAGATGGTCTGTGTTGGTTTCCGGGTTCTGTGTGGAGTCGCGTAGAAGACGACTGGGCGCGTTTTCCTACGCAGCACAGAAACATCACGGAGAGAGACGGGGAATATGAATGTTTTGATAATGTCAGGCTCAGGGGCGGGGGAATTGATTTAGTGCCGCAGAAGCAGGTCAGCCAGGGCGATGCGGCAAGTGATAGGATTATCACAAAATGGCGGCTCCCTGGTGCCTGTTTTCGTGTGCGTTTAATGGACGAAAACTCGGGTAAGGTCCATCGGAAAGTTTTCTAAAATCGAGCCACTTAGGCTTAAAAAAACATGGCCGACCCATAGGGACAATAAAAAATTTTACTAGACCATGCCTTTAAGCACTCCCTTGTGCACCCCCTTCTTAAGAATCCCTCTGCCGATTCTTCCTCTTGGGCAAACTATTGCCCAATCTCCATCACTCCCTTCCTGGGCAAACTCCTGGAAAAGCTGGCCATCTCCCAGTTTATTCTACATACTGAATCTGTTGGTTGTCTCCACGACCTCCAGTCTGGCTTCAGAGCAGCCAGAAGCACAGAAACTGCTCTCCTGAACACCCATGAAAACTTGCTCTCCAATCTTGACTCTAACCTTCCTTCTGACCTCACTCTCCTCGATCTTTCCTCTGCTTTGCTCAGTCAACCACACCATCTTGCTCAATCTCCTCCGTGACAACCTGGGTATCTCTGGACAGGCCCTGACCTGGTTTTCCTCCTTTTTCACTAATCGACTCTCCCCAGGTCCAACTTGGGTCTTTCCTCTCTTCTATCTCTCTTTCTACTTGTGGTGTTCCCCAGGGGTCTAACCCCTCTCCCTGGCTTTTCAACCACTATACGGCACCTCTTTCCCACCGCATCTCTAACTTCTGCTATAACTTTCAGTGTTATGTGGATGACACCAAGCTCTCCTTCAGGCTCCTCTCAGCCACTTCTTCTCCCTCTCTCATACCAGACTGCCTGTCCGCAATTCAGCCTCCAATGATCTCTGCCTTAATGCCAGTAAAACTGAGATCCTCCTCTTTGGGACACCTGCTCCCTCCTTTCCTCTCTCACTCTGGCCACCCACCCTGGGCCCGCTACCTGCTCCTTCCGGAAGGCTAAGAACCTTGGGTCATCTTCAACTCCACCATCTCCTTCTCTCCTGACATTTCTGACGTCTCTAAGAAGTGACACTATCAGCTACACCTCCTCAGAAGTATTCTTCCTTTTCTCACTTTCCCCCAAAAACTCAATGTCTCCAGAACCCTGGTCCTCTCCAGGCTGGACTACTTAACAGCCTCTTTCTAAATCTACCTTCCTCTACTCTTCGCCCTTTACAACTTATCCAGAACAGGACTGCAAGCCTTGTCCTTGGCCTCAAGCCCAGGGATCATATCTCTCCATCTCTGAAATCTCTCCACTGGCTCCCTGTGGCTGCATGGATCAAGTTCAAGACCCTTTTCATCGTACACAAGTTTTTCTGGGGGCAGAGACCGCACTACCTCCAACTTTCTCTTCCTAAGCATCTCCATTCCTTCTCGAGCCCTTTGCTCATCCACCTCCATCTTTCTGGCTTCTCCAGGCAGAGAGTGGGACAGTAGATCTCTTTCCTCTGCTGGGGCCTCCCTCTGGAACAGCCTCCCTGTCGCTCTCAAGCTTGAGCAGGACCACCTCCGGTTCCGGCAACAAGTCAGACCTTCCTTTTTGCTTCCGCTTTCTCTCTCCCTCTCCCTTTCTGATGTCTCTGACTGCTCCGCACACTGGTCACCTGGCCACCCACTGAACTTCGGGTCCAGGCTCCTGCATGTCCAGTTGCCCTTGCACTGCCTCTGGGCCTCCCTTGCACTTACGGGTATGTATCTGCAACCCTACAGTCCCCCGATTCTCTACACTTATGAGCCACTTACCGGCAGCACTTATATGTCACCTGCACTCCCCCCCCCCGAACTTCTCCCCTAACCACCGCAATTGCACAATCTGAATGAGACAAGGCCTAGTAAGATCGTTGTTTTGTCCTCGCTTCCTTGTCTTGTCGCAGCTTGAAACACTTGTGTACAGTCACGTTATAAATTACTTATCACATCAAGGAAAAATGAAAAAAGGAAGGGGGCAAAAAAGCATACCAAAGCAATGACGTAGTTAATCTAATGCATAATCAGACCATCCCCGAACCACTTGCCTTGCAAAAGACTAAGAAGAAAGCACTACAATGTTTGGCCATTCAACTTGAACACCTAGGTGCGACTGAGTCAGGTGACAAGGAAGCTTTGGACCTCGAAGTATAGACGGCCTGTATTTCTGCACATGTGAGCACCTGTCGCCCAAAAGCTGCTGGAGAATTGAACTTGGCCTCCTGTACGTCTCTGGTACCAATTATGAAATATACCTCAACCCAGTTTAACAGCATGATAAATGCTGGAACATCACTGTTGCCAACCACATTTTGGGAGCGACAGGCCATCAGTCTGGACCGATCAACAGCGAATGTGCCAGGGGACGGTATGAATAACCAGTTGGTCAGTAGTGGAGATATTAACCAAAATGCAGGAACTAGCCTGACTGCAAGGGGCACCATATCCGACCAACTATCTACCCATGCCCTCACTGCCAGTTGAAAAGAGGAAATTTGCAGGGTGAGGTTTGGTGGGCTCAAGATGGGTGCCCTTCCTGAGCACCTGGAAGAGAGAAATAACACCCTGATTACTCATGCAAGTTATCACAGTGCTTTGAAGCCAGGACAAAAACCCAAACAACTATGGGTAATCCCCAGCAAGATTTCTTTGATGCATGAAACCTTTTGGCAAAGTCCTCTAGAAACCACCTTGACAGAAACGCAGCCCAGTTTATTTATGATAAATTGTCTAATGACAGTAGCAAACCTTTGAGAAACTCTGGCATTAAACTAATGTTCCTGTTCAGTCTTGAAAGGAGCAAGGGGTAGTGACGAAAATGGGGACTCTAATTTGGGAAATAAGAGACTTATTCATCTGCCTATTAAGCCAGCTATAACCAAAGTGGAACATAACTTTACACTGTGCACTAACAAATATAAGGTTCAATATCAATTACTTTTGGAGGGGCATCTGTTTAGAGAAAGAGGATTGGTACTGAATCATACTGACATTTTGTCGCTTTTCTCAGAAATTGTGAGCTTAAGTATTATCTCCTCTATAGACATTGAGAGTGTGGAGTTTGTTGACCCCCATTGCACCGATAGAGTGGTGCTAGGTTTTGCTTCTAGAGTGGTGTATGATCTAATTCTGAGGGAAGCCCAGATCTTGAGTCGGATTGGGTTCCCCCAGATCTACTGTCGACTCATTGAGGGATCCTCATAACTGGGGGAAGGACTCTCAAGGCAAAGATGATCTCCAAGTCAAAGATGATTTTTATCAGTACACTAAACACTCACCCCAAATTACTTGTATGATGGATTTGGAGTCTGAGGAAAAGCTGGTGCCTATGCATAGAGGAGCAGGGGCTGGAGGGAACAAAAACCAGGATTGGTTGTGGGTGGCCTCAGCTCTCAACTCCACTCGAGAAGCAGAACCTTCCGCACATCGGCTCTAGTGATTGGATGATGAATAATAGGAATGGCCATATGATCGTTTTTGGGGATTTTAACTCTGCATGTTTTGATGCTGAAGAGGATGTTGACTCCCTGAGATTTTCAACTTTAGGGGACTTGACTCCAGTCACTGACCTACTTGGTGCATCTGATAATGGAACAAAGTGGAAACATTGCTTGAATAGTATGGGCATTTTCTTTTTAAATGGAACAACCGAAGGAGACGTGGGGGAGTATAATATGTGGTATAGTGGCCTTCGAAAAGCTGCTTTGGACTACATTTATTTGGAATATTATTTGATGTATATCTGTAGCGAATGTGAAATCATTAGAAAAACATGGAGTGATCATTGCTTTTGTTTGTTTGTTTTATTCACTTATAATGCGCACCAGACCCGAAGGTAACCGCGCGCAGCATTACAGAATATGCAAGTCTTAGGGTTACATGGTTACAGATTACAAGCAAAAACAAATATATACAGGCCATGGGAGGTCAATTACAGATTCCTAGCAAAAACAAAATATATACAGTCAGAGGAAGATCGGAAACAGAATACAAGCAAGATAGATAGAATATGTAGAGGCACAAGCAGGTTATCACAGGCACAGGGCACGAACAGGTTGTTGCTAGGCTAAAGGAAGGATGTACAAGTGGGCAACAGGATGGTGAATATATATATATATATATATATATATATATATGCGCACTAGGAAGTATCCAGAGTCTAGACGGAGCTAGTGAGCAAGTAAGTGTCAGCAGACTTCAGTAGATTGATAAAGTTGGATCTGAATTTCAGAAAGGGCTGCTCCTCGCGTAGAGGATGTGGCAATGAATTCCATAGTTGGGCCGCTCGGACCTGGAAGCTACCTCCCCCAGCCTTGGCCAGCCTGAATCGTGGTCTGATAAGGATATTGGCATTGGTGGTTCTTGCCGGTCGGGTGGAACTTCTCTTTAGGAATCTGTCCATGAGATAGCTGGGTGCGGCATTATTCAAAGCTTTGTGAACAAGGGATGCAACTTTTAAATGGATTTTGTTTTGGGCAGACAGCCAGTTGTTTTGGCGTCTAGTCTTAGAAATGTGTGATATTTTGCTTTTGGACACGGCAAGAGCTGCTCTTAAGGCGTTGTTTTGTAGGATTTGAATTCTATGGATGATAGATTTGTTGGCACCGATGTATAGGGCATTGCAATAGTCGAGCCTAGACAGAGTCAGGGCTCTAGCTAAAATAATGTAGTCGTCATCTGAGAGAAAGTGTTTACCTGCTCTAATGAGCTTACAAGTGTAAGCTGTGGCTGATGCCATAGATTTCATCTGTTTATCGAAGGAGAAGGTGGAATCCAGATAAAAGCCAAGAGCCTTCACCTCCTTGGACACCTTGATGATATTGCTGTCAATCTCAAATGAAGAGTAGTCTTGGCCTAGTTTTTTTAAGATTCGGGTGAGTACCCAGGCTGAGTAGCTCTGTTTTGTCATCATTCTGGCATAGACCGTGGGTTGCCATCCATGCCTGGATGATGAGCTAACCCTATTTACCATGGTCAAATCCTTGTTGTAATCCCCGGAAAGTGGGAGGAGAATCTGGGTATCGTCTGCATAATTAGTGTAGGTGATACCAAGAAGGTCCAGATCATCAAAAAGGGGCTTATATGTTGTATAAGGTGGGGGAGACGCAGGACCCCTGGGGAACTCCACATAGAATGGAGATCGGATCAGCAGCTGCCGAAGGGGAGAACACCCTCATAGTCCTGTCGCTGAGGAAGGACTCAATCCAGGTTATAGCCCTCTTGGAGAAATGTGCAGCTAGATGCAAATTTAAGTGCCCCTATATTAATGAAAGAGTATATTATCATGAAGACAACATGTTGAAACCTGCTCATAATAGATTAGTTTGGAATCAACATAAGATTGACATAGTGAAAAGGCCAATTAAAGGGATCCTAAATGCCTCTGATAACTGGAAATTACAAACTTTTACGCACAATAATTTATCTGATTTTATATGTGACACTATAAACTCCTCTCTAGGGGTAATACTCTAAAGACTAGGTTAAATGACCCAACTATAAGAAAACAAATATGATGAGGATGTAGACAACAAGAAAAAGGATATGATACTAGGAGTAAAACTCTAAAGACTAAGGTTAAACGACCAAACTATAAGAAAACACAAATATGATGAGGATGTAGCCAACAAAAAAAGTATACTCCCCCTCAATCTACCCCTCTTCTCTCCATCCTTAACTCCTACCTCCTCTCTCCTTTCCCTTCTTCTCCTACTCACTCCTCTGGCTCCACTCTTGATCTCATTTTTAACTCAACCTACCCCTCCTCCACTATCTCTCCACTATCCATCTATCTCTCTGACCATGCTTTACTCTCCTTCTCCCTTATTCCCCTTCTTCCTTCTTCTGCTCCTGTACCCTCCCCTACTTCTTTTTCTCGATATGACCTTTGTGACTTTAATCCTTCTCTCTTTCTCGACACTTGCTCTTCCTCTCTTCCCTCCCTCCCTGATTTTTCTTCTCTCTCAGCTGATGACGCTTTATCTACTCTTTCCTCCCCTATCACCTCAACTCTTGATCAACTTAACCCCCTCTCCTCCTTCCGTCCTACTCGCAAACCCTCTCAACCTTGGCTTTCCCCTCAACTTCTCTCAATGCGTCGTCTCCTCCATCGCCTCGAGCGACTGTGGCTTAAATTCCCTTCACTATCCAATCAAACCTCCTACTTCTCTTACCACTCATTATGATTCCTGCCTCAGCTCTGCTAAACGTTCCTACTACTCTAACCTTCTCCACTTCCAATCCTCTCACCCTCGCCGTATCTTTCAGACCCTCTCTCATCTTCTTTCCCCACCTACCCCTGACCCCTAAGCCACATCTTCCCTCTCTCCTTCTGAGTTTGCTGACTTCTTCTCCTCCAAGATTCTCTCTCTTCGTCAAAACATTATCTGCTCTCCTTCCTACTCACCCCCTCCCCTCCACTCTCCTTCAGCTTCCATGTCTGACTTCTTGCTTGTCTCCCCTTCTGATGTGTCCCTCCTCCAAAGCTCCTCCTACGTCGGCCCCCACCGACCCTCTCCCCACCCTCCTTATCCAAAAGATCTACCTTCTTCTCATTCCTTACTTAACCTCCTCCTTCAACATCTGTCTCTCCTCAGCTACTTTCCCCTGCGCTTTTAAGCATGCCACCATTATTCATATTCTGAAGAAACCTTCTGCTGATCCCCCTTCTTACCTCAAACTTCCGTCAAATCGCTCTACTCTCATTCCTCTCCAAATTACTTGAACGCTTAGCCTACTCCCAGCTCTCAGCCTTTGTCACTAAACTTTCCCTCCTTCCCCCCTCTCAATCTGGCTTCCAACCTAAACACTCCCCTGAAACGGCTCTCACTGATGTTCTCAACTCCCTCCTCTCTGCTCGATACTCTAAACAATCCTCTGTCCTCATTCTCCTTGACCGCTCTGCTGCCTTTGACACTGTCGATCACCCATTACTTCTCAACACTCTCTCTTCCTTTGGTTTCAAAGGCTCTGTTCTTAACTGGCTCTCCTCTTACCTCTCCTCCCGCTCTTTTGCTCACTCCTGGGGCGGTCGTACCTCATCCTCCTTCCTCTTGGAATACGGCGTTCCCCAAGGTTCGGTTCTCGGCCATTTCCTATTCTCATTTTACACCTCTCTCCTTGCCCCATCATCTCTTCCTTCGGTATTTCTCACCATTTCTATGCTGATGACACCCAACTCTACCTTTGCTTCTCTTCCTTCTCTCCTGACCTCCACCTTAAACTCTCTTCCTGTTTTACTGCCATTAAAAACTGGATGTCATCCCGCTTTCTCTCCCTCAACACTGATAAGAGTGAAGTCTTATTCTTCCCCTCCAACACTCCTCCCCCTCCCTCTCCTCCACCTTTTATTCACTTTCCCCCGTCTAATCTTCCCATATCTGCCCACGCTCACAATCTAGGCATTCCCTTTGACTCATCCCTTTCCTTTTCCCACCACATTTCTCTTGCTTCTCGTGCCTGCCGCTACCACCTTTTCAACATTCGCAAAGTTTGCTCCTCTCTCACCTTCCACGCCACTAAACGTTTAATATCCTCCATCATCTTTTCCCGCCCTTTCTATTGCTCCTCTATCCTCCTTGGACTCCCTGCATCTGTCACGATCTGTCTCAGCCTTCCCCAACTCCTCCTCACCTGTCTTCTCCTGTACTTCTTCCATCCTGATTACAGCCTTCTTCTTCTTGACCTTTTCTCCTTCGGCTCGCTTCTTCTCCTTTTTTTGTCGAAGGTATGGACGCGCTCCCTCGGTAGCCTCCGTGATCTGGCTGATAACAGATCAAGGGAATACCCGAGGAGCACGCCCTAAAGAATGGGGAAAAAAGCCTCCTGGCAAAAAAACCCTGATCAGTATTCAGGTGTCCGTGGAATACTGATGTCCGGCAATTATATGGAGATGTTGATTCCTGCAGCAGCGGAGCTCCGGATACGTAGCAGGAATGTCCACACCTTGCTCAACTCGTTCCCTGAGAAAGGCGGTGGGATCAGGATACCACCTCCAGTGTTGTGCGGTCTCGATGTTTTATGGGCTGAGTTGTAATTGAAGGGAGGTCTCGGTCCGTCGGAACACCGGAGAGGCGTTACGAACGGAACAACAGAAGAAAGGAAGGTGGAAAGAAAGAGGTAAGGAAATGGACAGAAAAGTATGAACAGCCGAAAACGCTCACAGCGAAATGCTAACGCTGAAGCGCCGACTGAGTGAAAAAGACGGGAAAAATACTTACATGGAAAACGCTTGGTAGTACGTGTCGTGTAAGAAAGAACAGAAGATAAGACCCTAATCACCTTACCTGAAAACCTGAAAACACCACTAGTGCAGGGAAAGTAGGTAGGTAAGCAAAGGACCTGAACAAAAAGGCAATGATGGAAAGCTAGACGCTGAGAGCGACTGGCTGGGCACGTAACGAAAACGATACAACGCGCCGAGCGTTGCTATGGCCCGCTAGTTATAGAATACGTTGGCCGTGTTGGAATAAACTAGACCGATAGAATGTAACAGACCACCATCTTAGTAGTATCTCCAACGACTAGCGATTCTCCAGGGCTGGTGCATGACAGCATCTCATCTCGCCCCCCTCAAATCCCTCTACTACTCAGCCTTCTGCACCCTCTGTCTCCTTGCTCCTCATGACTCCATTTCCTCATTGCTTTCTTACCTTGGTTAGCTTCCCTTTCACTCCCAACTTAAATTGAATTTCCTCTGTCTCGTCTTTAAATCTCTCCATGATCATGCACCCCCTTATCTCTCTTCTCTCATCTCTTTCTACATCCCTTCCCGCTCCCTTCGATCTGCTGATCTTTTCCCTCTCACCGTCCTCCCTTCCCCATGTGCCTCTGCCATTTCTGCTCATTTCAGCTCCTAGCCTCCCTACACTGGAACGCCCTACTTCTCTCTATCTGCTCCATCCCCACCTTTCCCTCCTTCTGTTCGCCCTTGAAATCTTTCCTTCTCCATTCCCCACCCTGAAACCCTTTACCCCCTCATCCCTCTCTCTCTTCCCTCACGTCTTCCCCTATTTACCTCTCCCTACCTGCTTCTTTTCCCCTCAACCTTACCTCTCCCCCCTTACTTCTTCATCCTAACGCCCTCTCGGTTTCCCTCCTCCTTCCCTTCCTCACCCCCTGCCTCCCTTACTTACCCTCACAGGTTAATTGCTCTAATTACTATTTTATTGGTTTGATTCATGTCTTGTAAATTGCTTCTACTGTTATAATTACTATGTGTCTTGTTGTTATAATGTAAAGCGCTTTGGATTAAAGCGCTATATAAAACACAATAAATACAAATACAAATATGAGATATGGTATTCGCAAAATCCAGAGGGAAGGAGCTATTGACTCTGATAGAGCAGTCATAACTTATACTATTAAACTAAAATATGAAAACTGGATCAGAAATCACTGCACCTTATTGGTCCAGACAGACTCAGAAGAAATGCTGAGGTAGCTTCGACAAAAAAGATTCTCCCTCCTTCTGGGCGTTGATGAATGACCAAAAAAAAAAGGTGTAGGGGAAAGTACAATTAATGCGTTAACTGAAGAGGACTCGGTGGCCCACTTTAAAAATCTATATGGTGAGTCAAAGCCTGACCTGAATGTAAATGGGCCCAAAAGGTCAGAGGTGGTTGGACTGGCTGGTGGGGGCCTTTACTTATGAATTGGATGATGTATCGGGAGCCATTAAGAAAGCAAATGACTCGAGAGCCCTGGAGCCCAACAAGACATTGAACAGGTTATTTAAGGGAGCTCTATTAGAATGGGCAGGAATTTTAAAGATCCTTTTTGATGGCATCCTGAAGACTGCTAACGTCCACCAACTTGGAGGACCGCCTATATTATACCAATTTTTAAAAAGGGTAGCAGAACGGTCCCTAAAAATGATCATCCGATTTCTATGCTGGACTCAGACAGAAACATTTTTGTTAGTTTAATACTAAAACATCTGGAAGTCTGGGTAAGCAACAACACCCTGATTCCCCCACCTCAAATTTGCTTCTGCAAACTTCATAGCACCAACTTAAATGGTTTCTTGTTGAAAGGCCATCAGGATTTAGTCACTAGGGGAAAGTATTCCCTTATCCACTTAGCAGCATTGGAACTGTCTAATGCCTTTGACACGCTCATAAGAGCTATACTGTGGGATAAACTATTGCAGGGGGTATGCCAGGTGGCTTATTAAATCTAATCATTAAACTACATGAAGACTCTAATGTCAGAGTTCCACTGAACCAGGAAGGCTCACTGTCACAAAAGATATCTATGTGTAACGGTTGCCAACAGAGGTGCACCTTGGCCCCCTGTCTCTTTAACCTATACATGGCAGGCGTGGGCAATAAATTGCAAGCTGCATCTCTTGCTCCCCCTAAAATTGGGAACTTGGCGATTTGCTGGATGGCTTACGCCGATGATTTCATATTGATTGATCGCACCCAAAAGGGTTTGCGACAGCTCTTATAGGCACTTTTCTAGAGACAATAAACTAATGATTAATCTGAAAAAAACACAGATTATGACCCTGGTATTAAAAAAAATGAAAGACATAATTGCACTGTTCCCTTAACGGCCTTGCTCTGGATGAGGTAGACTCCATCATATATCTTGGTTTTCCTGTTCACTTGCTCTATGGATAGACTCTATCTCAAGAAGTTTTTGAGAGCGAAGGCCGATTTCTATTCACCATAAATGACTCGAATTAAGAGCCGATATTATAAATTCGCCTTGGCCCCATAATCCAATTCTTTGCAGGAAAGATTACCCCAAAACTGCTGTACGGCATCAAGCCTTTTGATGACTGGGCATTGGATCATCTTCTCCTGATTAAAGTTGTGATCTGGCATAAGGTACTGGGTGTCTCAAACTCAGTACCAATAGCCGCTATCAGACATGAATTTGGTCTAATTTCCGTGAAAGCAAGAGGCCAATGATGATTTGTGGCGTTATATGGGAAATTCCTTCAGCCGTGCGAACAGTCTATGTACTAGGCAATTCCTGAGGTTATGGAGTCTGGACAAGAATCTACCTTTAATGCATTTACTGAGCGCTAGGAGACAATACTGAAACAAATAGATGAAACTAAAGAAGACTTGGTGAACAATCCAACAGAACTAAACGAACACTGAAAAACTGCATGGTTATGTGAACCTTAGGCAGCTTCGAAATGATCATAGAAGTAGGAGTACCTTGTCTCCATATCTTCTAAAGTTTCCTAGAGACAAAATCAGAAATAATTTCTTATGATTTCGCTAGAACCTATTTCAAGCTCAAGAAGTTTTGCTTAGACAGAAAATGGTTAATCTTAATGAGATCCAATGTAGATTTAGCCACAAGGATGGAATAGTTGAAACCTTGGAGAATTTATTAGCAGAATGTCCAAAGCTTAGAACTAGGAGGTACTTATTTTTCTAGAGATCTTTTAATTTATATAAGTGTACGAATCAGGAATCTTTCTGGGAAAAATGCATTTCAGGTCAGCAAGCAACTTCGGTGGGTTTTGGTGGTAAACTTTCTGCACTACTTGAATTTGAATGACTACCCTCTCTGGCAGTCTGTTGGAGCAAGCTGAGCTGAGCTGCAAGTCTTTTTTTCAGTCTTTCCTGGCATTTGGAAGTGGAGCTACCCTGCTAAAAGCTCCACTAGCAACACAGAGCGTTTGCAGATCTGAGCAGAGGTGAGCAGTCACTGGCATTCTGTTGGCAGGAGTTGGCTGATGGCAGCAGATTCTGCGTGCATGAAGCAGTTCGTACTGTCTATACAATTTGTGACGAAGGGTACTCACAAGGAGCCACTGGTTAAAGCTTCGATGGGAATGGAGTGTTAAACGGCGGGTGAGTTGCTACGCTGCCAAGTCCTTATTAACGGACGCTGCCAGAACGGTGAGGGGATGGAAGCGGCAGAGAGTGATCCCTCCGTTAACAATAATGATAGGGGAGGGCGGGATAATATTGAATTGCCTCGGAAAGTTTCCTACCAGCTCAACCTCAGTTTAACATTGCAGTAGAGGTTACAGCATACACTAATGGGCTAAAGGAGGTGCAATGCTTAGAGCGGGACTCTGATGTTGATACACCCAAAGGCTCTATGCTTGATTGCCCCTAGCTCGGTAGTGTGTGTGGAGGGACCCTTGATAGTGAATTATTGATGACGCTGACTGGACACAAACTCTAATGGCAAAAGCTTGGAAGGTGTTATAGGCCAGAGTGCTCGTTTCCAGGGGCAAATCTAGGCCATACCCTTCCCAAAACCCTGACTCTGGAAATTAAAAAAATGTGCAGTTACAAAAAGAGTTGTGGCTAACAAGCAATTTAGGGGTGATAAACCTGATGAAGATCGGGTTTCCTTTGGGCTGGCAACCAAAACGACCCCAAAATGTATGCAGGAATTAAGGAGCTCCTTTAAAACGAAATCAGTGCGGCAGCCAACTCTGTTGGGTTCAGATGAGGCCTTTAAAAACAATAGATTTTTCTACCGTAAGGCGCCGTCTGAACTAAAGTTAGGGCCAACATCGATATTGGTTCCGGTGGAGGTGGAAGATGATGTCCTTTTGAGTTGCGTGACTCATTGAAAAAGTTGGTTTGGGCACAGGCCACCTGTTTCAGTCCTTGAAAGAAACATCCCATAAAGGGATAATTCTGGGGTATTACAAGTTAATAATGGCATGGGTGCAGCAGAGCTTATACAAATAATAAAGCAAGGCCTGTGGATGGCATCTACAGTTGATCAACTGGGTGGCCCAGCGAAGGGGGAGCCTAATGACGGAGGATCTCCCAAGGAGAGGGCTGTGCAGCATGGTTCTGAGCGGAAGCTGGTACCTGATAATATGCCATCAGTCACAGTAAACCCTATTTCTAATCCGACGGAAGGATTGAACTAATCTAAAAAATCAAGTGCCTTAATAACAAGAAATAAATTGTCCTGGTCATTTTGCAATGTGGACTGCAAAAAGAAACAATAAAAGAGCAAGGTGCTTGTCTGGAAGTGTGGGGTTTCCCCTGCCTGAAGACGAGATGGATGGGACTAAATGTAGCATAGGAGTTCAAACAAAAACACTTTTGTCTGTACAATCAATTGAAGTCCCTGAACTGGCTCCTAAATCAGTGGGGATTGACGCAAACATCGTGGCAGCGCTATCGGTATCAATGGTTCCTTTTGTAAAACTTTACAAAAGTATAAACGATCAGCTTAAGGATCATACTACATTATTAGCCATGGGACATTCTAAGACACTCTTTCTGGAGGGCTTCGTTACAGCTGATCAAGGCAATCTGGATAAGAATTCAGTGCAAACTATGAATATATTACAAAGCATCCTGGATCCAATAATCCAGGAGAAAAATGAAGGAAGAAATCAAAGGGTGCATGCAAAATTAGTTGACAATAAGGAAGTAGATGCCACAAAGCCCAGGAAACAACGTGGAGAAGGCTTCCAGATTGGTCATATGGTAGTCGCTAAACAAAAATAACAAATCCAGGATCCAGGACGAGGTTCCAACTAGTATACCTGGAACATTCTCAATACCTACTTCGATGGAAGAGGTGGGTGTGGAGCCGTCTAACCTGCAGGAGGATGGGGGTAAGAATAAGATAGTCCTGAGACCATCACTTATAGAAACCCCGATCCACATCCCTGTCAGGAGCCAGAGGAGCTGAATGACAGCGTGTTGGAGATTTTGGAGGCGCATGAGGTTCGGGTAGATCGTGGAGGGGTGGAGTGATTGTTGGTGATGTACTGGTGGTGGCCTGCTCCCAGGGCCCGAAAGAACACACAATTGTCTCAAAAAAGAAAACAGAGGATAAGTCTGGGAATCCAACACAACAAAAAGTGGGAAAGTATCATCAAAAACAACAGCCTCAACAGCAAACCAGCAAACGAACAAATAAAAAAATTAAAAAATGGGGAATAAAAAGACGTCAAATTACTTTAGTTCATACAGAGCCTTGTGTTTCCAGAAACCTTAAAGGTGACTGCAAATTTTAAAAACATCCCCAATAAAGAGAACAAAAAGATGCAGTCTAAAAAAGATTGACTGCAACAAGGAAGAAGTGGAAAAAGAAAAAAGAATGCAATGACTCTAGTCATAATCAAATGAATATATCAACATACTCCGTTGCTGATGAGGAAACATTGCTGAACTCAAGCCCACTTAGTAACTTGAACAGTAAGAGATGATTGTGCTATGAACTTATGTTTTCGCAGATTAGCGTAGAGAGTGGTGGGACATCGGAGAACAAGAGGATGGTTAACCCTTTCGGGCATAAAACGAGTTCTCGCATTGTCAAGGAAAACGAGTGTGAGGTTGCGCCCAAGTGTGTCTCATTTCATGTTACCTTCCTCATTGGCGACGATCAACATTAACAAATCTGTCAGCCTTTGTCGCCAATTCCATCTACACATATTCTGAAGGAAAAGTGCACTTTAAGAACAAAACATGAACAGGAGATGCTCTGAGCATCAACAGGAAGTTAGCCCAAAATATGGAGGGGTCAGGGTTCCCTTTAAAGAGGACCTAGTGTCTTCAGAGAGATTGGTACGGTTATATATAAAAGACAAGGCAAAGCCGGCGTTCGACTCTAAGGAGTGGATGTCAGAGGCCACGTATTTATGGGGGCCACAAACCAAAAGACACTTGACGGATCCAGACCTCTTCACCCCCATTTCAAACCTTGGAGGAAAAGCAGCAGAGTTGATCAACACGAGGTTGGAACAAAAATCCCAGAAAGCATTTGGAGGAGTTTTCTTATAATAAAATATCAAGCATTCAAGAGAAACCTAAGGAAGCTCTATGTAATACAAACCGTTTGTTGTTAGAACGTATTTAACATATTAATGACAGTTTCATATTAAACCGTGAACATTTCCTTAGACTGTTTCATCATGTTTCTAAACATCGCTTGATATCTTCTAATGATCTACGTACAATAGAATTATTGGATGAAGAGAGGCTGGACAAAGTGTCCGTCCATGTGGTTTCAAATTTGGTTAAACACTCTCTGTTGGAAGAGGCAATCAAGTTGCTACCACTGGGTTTCGACCTGATATAACTGTCGGGCGATTCAAAATCCCACACGTAGGAGCCTCAATCAAGGTCAGAAAAATCATCAAGACGAGAGGTGGAGCAAAGAGTAGCAGAGCGATTAACAGCTGAGACCTGGGTTAGAAGCGGTCTAAATAACACAAAATCAAGTAGAGTGGTAAGAAAACAAGAGCAATCTTATATCAGTGAATACGATAGTTGGAACTGGCTGGCATAGGCCCTGGTTGTGACAAAGAGTAGAGCCTAACTGACTAACCCTGAAAAGGAACAAGACCTTGCACAGGGGTGTTGGAATACAAGAGGGTTCAGCCACTTGTTTGGGAAGGGCGATCTAGATTTTGACCTGTTTGACGTTATATGTCTCCAAGAGACTTGGCTGAAAAAGGTTCTAATACTGGATGGCTACACCCTTTATTTAAATCAGGCCTTGAAAGGGCCAAAGGGGAGACCAATGTCATGGTTGCAAACTGCAATGAAAAATGGAAGTGGCTTAAGTTTGATGGCAACATTTAACCCCAATGCATATTTCTAAATCCTAGTCATACAGGTTAATGGCTCACGAGTAAATAAGCAAAGGTTGTTGGTGCTCTTTAACCTGTAATGGAACTGTGAAGCAGACGGGGGGCATAACTTTCAGTCAACTGTTTTGGGGCTTGTAGATAGAGTTTTTGAAATATGGCTTGATCCAAAGATAATTGTGTGTTGATCTAAACATTCATTGTTTTGACCACCATTACATGCTGATAGATGTTATTCATGTATCATCAATGAAACCTGAAAGGAGAGGCTATGCCTGGCGGGAAGAGTTGAGGTATAGGAATATACATTTGATGAATAGCCAAATTGAGGGGGACAAGCCGCCTAAACCAACTTGGAAGAGGGGGCCAGAAAGGTTTGTTCTGGACTATGTACTTTTATCAGGTAATATGCATGCGCAAGTGATAACTTTTCAGATTATTGAGACTGATCATAGTGACCATAACATTCTGAAACTGACCACTAAGAAATGGGAAGGTGAGGCAACTGGGAATTGTCATATGAAATTAGAGGTTGTACCAGGAAGAAATAGATTGATTATAAACCCATTGAGAATTTTACGCGTGACGAACTTTGTAAATCAAGTGGAAGAAGTTGTGGTCAAAAGACTGGATAGAGACTCAAGAGCAAAGACAAGCTCATAAATTGTATGCACAACTGGTGCCAGAGATGCGTCGGTTCAATGAGTAGTATTTAGTAAGATTTTGAAATACTTTCTTTTGTGCGCAATACATGCATTTTAGATGTAACCTCTATGCTATGCAAGTTATTAGCAACCTGAAATAAAATGGAAGGGACTAATGTATCATGCAAACTATGTACATTTGAGGGTTCCAAGGAGAGACTGCAACATTTGGTGTTATTTTGCACTACCCTGAGACAGATCAAATCGAGAATGTCGGCTAAATGTATTAATCAACAAAGGTCAAGGTATGCAGAGCAATGACGATTGCCCATGCTGAGAGCGCTGGACAGTCTTGATTCTATTAAAGACAAGGAGGCAAGCATTATGCTTTCTTCCTTTATTACTGCCAATCAGCACTTTCAAATTTAAACACATTTTTATTTTTTACAAACTTATCAACATTTTGTTCATGTCCCTTTTCTTGAACTAAAAGGGTTGATAGTTTATGCTCTTTCCCACAAAACAAATGTCTTTGGACTACTAACTCCCATGCTTCCCTGCTTTCTTGTAGTCCAGCCTGAAACCGTCCCTTGTCCAATCAGGCTCTGTCCTCTGCTATATGACCCCCTTCCATGAGAATATCCTCCTCTTTCTTTGATGATGAATGTCTAAATATCTTGAACAGCAACTGCCAACTTCAACTGACTGAACTGCAGCCCTTGTCTGAACTTTAACCTTCCAACGGAACTAAACTCGACTTCCAGATGTTGATGATGCAGATCTCTCATGTCTGTTTCTGATCTTCTCCTGTAATCAATAGACAAATACTCATAAGGGTGGGTTCTACATCTTCAAATCATTATGTTGCACAACAATATCCAAACCTTCCTTCACGTATCTAATATCATGTATAACCAGGTGGGATATAATGCTCGCCTCCTTGTCTTTAATAGAATCAAGACTGTCCAGCGCTCTCAGTATGGGCAATCTTCATTCTATGGCGAGACAATAGGCGAGCATTATGCTTGTTCAAAGCTGTCAATTACTGTATTTGCTATCTGGGAGATAGGTTTGAAATAAAAGGTTTTGAATGTGGACTCATTAGACCAATCCGCAGCTTTCATAATGTCTTGCAAAGGTACTCCTACTGAGAATGCCCTGGACGCCATCGCGCCTCTCACGGAATGAGCCCCAAACTGCTCTAAATCAATGCCTGCCCAGTGCATGACTTCTCTGACCCACCTAGCTATCGTGGCTGTCGCTACTGCGTGAAATGGTTTCCTACGTGCAATTAAGAGATGAGTAACCCCCCCGGGCCTGAACTCCGCTCTAGCTGCTTCGTAATCTTTAATGCATTGCGCTACGCAAAATTTGGTGTTATCTGGAAAATAAGGGTATTATATAATCGATGAGTTTGACTGTCATATTTGCCACGTTAAATGCCACCCCTTCCGGGTAGAATATCTTTCTGTCCACCTCTAAGGCCTTAACGTCTGATACTCGCCTGCAGGATATGAGACACAGAAGCATAGCTAGTTTCCATGATAGCTGCGATCGAGAGAGATGATTGTTATGTGGCCATGCCAGGAACAGCTTAAAGACTTTCTGTACATCCCAGAGAACTGTGTACTTGGGACCTGGGGGTTTGCGCATTTTGATACCTTTTGTAAGTCGTAAAATCATTGGATGCTCACCAATTGGTGCTCCTTCCACTTTATCATGCCCTGCTGAAATGGCCGATCTATACGCCCCAATAGTCCTATATGCTGCCCCTTCCGCAAAGCGCTGCGCTATGAAGTTGATAACCTGTACTATAGGGGCTGAAACGGGATCAATATCAATTCCCTCGCAGAACGCCGACCACCGCTTCCACGCGGCACCATAGCTCCTAATAGTAGACGGTGCCCACGAGTCCCTGATATAGTCGGAAGCGAGTTGCGAAATTCCTGGCAGATGCCATCTCTGCCCAAAACCCTGCAAGCCATCAGACCAAGTGTGACCCCCATGACTAGTGGAGGAATTGCCCGTTCGGGGCCCGAAGAATGTCCACCCTGCGAGGAATCACTCTCGGGAAATCCATAGAAAGTTCCATCACTACTGGAAACCACGGCTGCGATTTCCAGATCGGAACCACTAGAACCAACTCTGCTCGCTCTCTGCGCACTTTCGCCAGAACTCTCGTTATCATTGTGAACGGGGGAAAGGCGTAGTGAATCGCTCCCTTCCACTGCTGAAGGAAAGCGTCTGTGCCCGCTGCCGCTGGGTCTATCCTCCAACTGAAGAATTTGGGTATCTGGGACCCCATAAGGCTTGAAAAAACTGAAAAACCTCTGTCAGGAGATTCCAGTCGCTGGAGTCTACCAAATATTGCGAATTCCAGTCCGCTATCGTGTTTTGCACCCCTGGCAAGTATTCTGCTGATACCAAAATTTGTTGCCTCAGGCAATAATGCCAAAAATCTTTCACCAACTCGGCCAACATCCTGGAGGAGGTCCCTCCCAGTTTGTTGATATAACAGACTGCCGATATATTGTCCATTTTCAGAAGTACATAGCATGTGGCTCTGTCCTTGGTAAAGGCCTGCACTGCGAAAGAACCTGCCATAAGTTCCAGGCAGTTTATGTGGAGCAATAGTTCCTGGGCGGACCATTTCCCTCCTGTTTGCAAGGAGCCGCATCGCGCCCCCCAACCCGCTCTGCTCGCTTCTGACTCTATGACGATGTCTGGGGTGTCTCCGAAAATGGCCCGGCCATTCCAGGCTTCCATGTTTTGCAACCACCATTGGAGTTCGGTGATGGCCTCCTGGTTTAATGTGACTAACTGATTGTATCCTAGCCCTTCTCTGAGGTGCCTTATTTCCAACCTCTGAAGTGCTCTGTAATGCAGCGGACCGGGGAAAATAGCTTGGATGGAAGCTGCGAGTAATCCTACTATCCGGGCTAGGCTGCGAAGAGATACTACTTTCTTCGCTACTGTCGCTCTCAGCTCCTTCTTTATGCCTTTTATTTTTGCTGCAGGCAGCTCTAAAGTGGACTTCTTGGTATCCAGTATGAAACCAAGAAAATCCATCCTCTGCGATTGGTTCAGTTTGGATGTTTCTTTGTTTATGACGAAGCCGAGAGAGGTCACGAGTTTGCACACCCACACTGCCTGCTCTCGCAGGCTGGCGGCGCACTGTCCCAGTATTAGGATGTCGTCCAGGTATAAGATCATCCTGATCCCCCTCTCACGGATGGCTGCTGCTACCGGGCGCATGATCTTTGTGAACGCCCATGGCGTTGAAGCTAGGCCGAAGGGCAGACAGGTAAACCTCCAAATGTCGTCCCCACATCGGAAACGGAGATATCTCCAGTGCTGAGTCGCTATTGGGATCAAAAGGTAGGCGTCTTTCAGGTCTAGCCTGACTCGTCTTTCAGGTCTAGCCTGACTAACCAATCCCCTGTTCTGAGAAGGTCCCGCAGGAGGTGAATCCCCTCCATTTTGAAGTGTCTGTACACTACCCACTCGTTCAAATTCTTTAGATTGTTGACGGGCCTCACTTTTTCTCCTCTGTGCACCAGAAACATGTTGCTGAGGAAACCCTTGTTTTGCGATCTTTCTCTTTCCATCGCGCCCTTGTCCGCTAGACTCTGGAGTTCGCTGCATAGGCGCTGTCGCTCTGCTAAGGGCACATGCATAGGTTCTCGCGCTTGTGTGGGGTCGCCTACAAATTCTAGCTGCTTGCCTGAAACTGCTTGCAATACCCATGCATCGCTGGATAATTCTTCCCATGCATTCAAGAACCAACGTGTCCTGCCTCACATAGGGATAACAGCTCGCTGGGTACTCACCGCTTGGTGCGTTCGCCTGCCTGTAGGAGCCTCTTCTGCGGTTTCTGGGAAACCTGGATCTAGTAGGGAAGAAGTTGTCCTGTTGCTGGTTGTCCCAGTATTGGGCTCTGTGCCCTTGAGGTCTTCTGGATTGACCAAAACGACGGACGCCCAACCTCTTTGCCGTCCGGTCCCAGCGAAAACCCGGCCCGGGGAGATTTGCTTCATGGAATTCTGCGCCTTCTCGAGCGCTGAGTATGTCCCAACAAACTGGGACATTTCTTTAGCGAAAGTGTCGCCAAATAGTCCTTTCGCTTCTCCTCCAGCCTCATACGAGGCCAAATCACTCAATTTTCTGTCTATTTTGAGTAGGACACCACGCCTCCTTTCTGCTGACAGGGCGCAGTTAGCGTTACCTAGTAAGCAAACAGCTCTTTGAGCCCAGTTTCCCAGTGCCACAACGTCTACTGGCTTGCCGGTGTCAGCAGGCTTTCTCCGCCAGGTCCATTATTTTAGCAAGCGGGCCTGCCATGTCCAGTACTCTGTCCTGGCATCCCCGCCACGCTCTGTCCACACCTTTCCTAATATCTTTCCTTGCTTTCATGATGAATGTCACCATCTTTGGATCCAGTTCTGGTGTTTCGGTGACTTTCCCTGGTAACAGTGGCCTGGGACACTCTGCTCTCATCTTCGCCCTTACTTCCTTATCCAGTGGCTTCCTAATGTGTAGTGCCATATATTGCGCCACTCTGGGCGAAGGCACCCACTCAGAGGATCTGGGATGAGCAATCGATTTGGGGTCGAACATCTCTAGCAACCCCTCGTCTTCCTCCTCTTGCGGTTCTTGTGTGGATTTCGGCTGAGGCATGACAATGTCCTCCTCACCCTTGTCTGGCGAGTATCCCGTGTCCTCCTCTTCCCCTTCATTTTACACCCCTGGGGTAGGGGGTTGCGAGTCCGGCACTACCGCCCTCTTCATGAAAGCTTTTTTAAGCCTACTGACTGGGTCGGCTGACTCTTGAGGTGCTGAACTCACCCTTTCTGAGGTGCTCGGGGGCGTCAAAGAGGGGGTCCTCTTCCAAGCTTTCTTACAGCCCTCAACATGTATCTCAGGTTGTCTTGCTGATGTCCCCTCCCCTGGGCTCAGCGCCCTCTTCCTTCTTGCAACCTCTTTATCTGCCTTCTGCTTCTGTAGCATGGCTTCCACGTGTTCTAGCCTCTGTGCTAGGGGCATCATGCCCTATGATACTGCCAGAGAAAGAGAGTCTCCTAACACTCTCTTAAAACTGAGAGAGAGATCCTCCTCTTCAGCTGCAGGCTGTTCTCCCCATTCTTCCTCTGCACTCCACTCTGGGGAAGTGCTGTGGGAGGCTGTGTGGCTGTGAAAATGTGCCATTATCTATTCAAGCTACAAATAGCTGCTGGAGGGGACCTCACTTCAGCTAGTGTGCCACACAAACTTTTCTATAAAGATTGCCACTGGATGGAATGTCTGCCGGTGCTAAACTCCGAAATATGGCGCTCTCTCGCACAGTGTTTGACGGAAGGAAACTGCCTCCTCATGAATTGGTGTCCGCGGGGTCCTAGAGACCTCCGCGCACCATGCGCTTGCTGCAAGGGGAAAACACCTTCCCACGCCGATGCCCGTGAGGTCCTAGAGGCCTGCGCCGGCCGTGCCCTAATGAGAGGATAAGGACGTGGGCCGGCTGCCTCACGCGGGTGTGTTCGTCCGCGGCTCTGGCCCCACCTCCGGTCGCCGAAGGTAAGCGAATACGCAAACGAAATCTCGTTAACTTTACTACTTTTTTTTTTAATTCTTTTTTATGTACTACGTGCGCCCATAAGTATGATAACTGTGCTTTGCTAAAGACATTATGATAAAGAAATCATGATAACTCTTCACACGCATAGTCATGAAATAATGCTATCAATGGTACTTATCTTATATGGCAGCAACAAAGAAAGAGGAGGATTGTCTCATGGAAGGGGGTCATATAGCAGAGGACAGAGCCTGATTGGACAAGAGACGGTTTCAGGCTGGACTACAAGAAAGCAGGGAAGCATGGGAGTTATTAGTCCAAAGAATTTTTTTGGGTGGGAAAGAGCATTTTGTTGGTGGGAAAGAGCATAAACTATCAACCCTTTTAGTTCAAGAAAAGGGACATGAACAAAATGCTGATAAGTTTGTAAAAAAATAAAATAAAATAAAAATGTGTTTAAATTTGAAAGTGCTGATTGGCAGTAATAAAGGAAGAAAGCATAATGCTCACCTCCTGTCTCGCCATACAATGGTGGCTGGCGTTCATTTATGGAGAACATTTATCATTGATTTTAGCATTAGTTAATTTTTTTAAAGAAATAATTAGTTTACTGAAGTGATATATTTTAGCGAGGATGTATATGAAATAATGGGGCTGTTGTTTTTTTCTACTTGATTGATGACATTTTACAGAATGTGATTTATTTTTGTCTTATCTCATGAGGTTTATGAATTAATTGATGAAATTATGATGGTATTGTTTTATTGAAATATGTAAAATGTTTTAGTATTTAAACAATTCATGAAGATGAAAATATGGTAAAAGGTTTGTGGTAAGCCAAATAACAATTAATACATTTAAAAAATGACTACCCTCTTTCTGTCTTAAGTTCGAACAGCTCCATATCAATTTAGTGAATAGGGTGGTGGTAACCTAGTGAAAAAATCTTACCTATGGAATTAGTGCTGATTTTATCTAATTGTTGAATGTAAATTCATTATAAATCATGTCATGTATATATGAATTGCATTATTCCGAATTTTGTTCTTTTAAAGTCTTTTTTGTTAAGGTTGAATTTATTTTAACCAATAAACAAATGAACAAAAAATAGTCATCTGGCCGGAGCAGGGTCCTGTCCACCATTGTCATGCTAGCCGCAGTGTCTCTGAAACCAGTGGAAGGCTGTCAATTAATGAGGACACTTCTCAAAAATCTATGTATATTCTGTGGGATAGTAGCCAGTACTTCTGAATACTGGTCCCAGGCCCAAAAAGACACTAAGGAAATCTCTGAAGGAGCATCAAAGGTGATTCCTGGAGAGGGAAGAAGGACAGTGGCCTGCACCTCAGCCATAATGTACGGGTAGGTGAGGCTGACAGTCTGGACACCAAGCGCCTTACCTTTACACTTTGGGTTACCCTTTCTGTGGTCCAAGGCCCCACAGTGCCAACAAGATCCAGTAATGCAGGGAACTGAATTGGATCGACTGGGAGCCTGCTTTGCAGCAGGAGCACCACTACTCGTAATCCCAGCCCCATGGGACTTATCCCTACTAGTTCTTTGGACCTTAGAGGGAGAATGTTTAGATTTATTCAGATGTGGGTGATTCTTGGACTCCTCAGCCTTCTAAGGGATCTCTTTTTCTTTGTCCTTGTCCTTCCCACTTGGATCCTTAGGCGACAACCTGTGGAAGATCCACTTGTCAGCCAAATTGGCCAACTTAAAGGGGTCCAAGATATTCCGGTCAGCAATGTACTGACTCAGCTCTGGTGAACAAGCCTCAGGAAAATGTTTTTAAAAAAAACAGGAGGTGAGACAATTCAACAAAAGACTTCACTTTGTAACCACCAACTCATCCCATCATATTCATGTGTGCAGCACTCACCCAATCAATCCAAGACATAGGGGATCATTCCGAATTTGGAGGCTATTAGCACCATGGCTGCCTCCAAACTCGGGTCCGGGTAGTTGGAAGGGGGACTTACCGGGATATTCCGACCTATCCGGACCCGGTAAGTCCCCATTTCGAAAACCATTCCCCATTCCCATTTGAGCCCCCATAGGGGCATATTGCGGACCCGTTATTAGCTACATGGTCCCTTAGCGGGTCCCGCTAAGGGCGGCTGGAATACGGTGGTAGGGGGTTAATGGCACCGGCATCCTTCCTGGTGCCGTTAACCCACTACCGCCATACTCGGAATGACCCCCATATTCTCTCTCTTCTTATAATCCTTGAACCTCTTAAGGCAGGGGCAGTTGTCTTGCCAAACTTGGCAACCAAAGCAGCTTCCATACAGGCTTATTTCTTCCACACTCAGTTTCAGAATACAGTCATAACCAGTCTGAGGCACTCTACTTAAACACTTAGTCCAATCTCTATGGTCAACATTATGCATACCACAATCCATCTCAAATGCTTCTATCCATTGGGGGAAAACAGAGCCCTCCACATACACACCAACTAAATCTTCCATAAACTTGGCTTGGTTGCTGGAGACCTGACACTCGCAACCGGTTTGGCTGAAGTCTTCACCCTAGCTTTCTCTAGCTGGAGTCCTTGACATTCAGTGTCTTTGCCTTTGAGTTCAATATCTCTTTCTTTGAGTATAACCGTTATGCCAACTCCTCTTTCTTCAACTCAGCTTCAATCTCTAACATTTTGTATTCAAAGACTAATGTCATCCTCAATAACTCAAGTTCCAAGGGATGCCCCTGAGAATGCTGGGTTTTGGAATAGAAGTTCCAATCCCATTGGCAACATCAGTGACTTCACCAGGGGTAATGACCCCATCACAATCTGCCTGGTAGTCCACAAGGGCAGCTATCAGCTCTGCCCTAGACTTATCCTCAAAGTCTATTTCTCTTACTTTACAAGCACTATGGAGCGCTGCTAAGCTCATCCTAGTCAATTTACCATTTGCAATTGTTTCCATTGTTTGTAGTGTAGTTATCACTATACACCACTAAACCCTAAAGTAGTGAAAAGTGTGGATATTTTGTAGTAGCAAGGTTAAACACTGTCTTAAAACCAGTGATCCCACTGCTGCCACCAGTGTAAAAAAGGGATGGGGTTGCCTATACTTCTGCCCTCTATATGGTTGGGATAGAGGCACAGAGCACCCAACCAAGGTTTTCTATATATTGTAGCTTGGATGAGCAGCTAAGGCTTAAGCACTCAGGAGGGAATGCAGGCAGGTTCTTAAGTACAGTGAATCCCCAAGCCCCTACAAAGGAATGTCCACACACTATGTTAGGTGATAACACAGCTTCTTAATATAAAAAAGGTTGTTATATATGTATATATATATATTCAATGAAAAAACTTAGTTAAGGGGACGTTATGGTTAAGTTGCACTAATAAAAACCTATGAAATTCAATGGAAAAACATTGTTACAGGGACGTTATTGTTATAGGTAAAACTGAAAAACCTCTGAAATTCACCAGTTATGGTAAGCTAAGCAACCATAATTCGCACCACCACCGTACACTGCCAAGACTAACACCCAGGACATCAAAGATGACATCACAAATGCAACATAGCAACAAAGTTATAAGCCATCTAAAAATGTTGAGACCCCACTCTAATGTTGCCCCCTCTTGAGAAAATCCCACCAAACTTTACAAAACCATTTATATCTAGATCCAAAATCGTTTTGCCAAATGTTGTGCAGATTCGTCAAATGACACCACATTTATATGCCTTTACAATATTTTGGGACCCCCCCTCTAATTTTGCCCCCTCTTGATAAAATCCCACAAAACATTGCAGAACCATTCAGGATTAGTTCTAGAATAAAATTGCAAAATTACATGCAATTTCATTGAGTGGTGCAAAAGTTATAAGCCATCCAAAAATTGCTTTTCCCCAACCCTGTAAAGCAGAAATAGGTACAGATGTCTTAGGACATCTGAAGTGTCCGCGAGCACCACAGGACTGCCCCTGGACATCTGGAGCGTTCGCGGACTTTTGGGGGTCAAACAACCCGTTTTTGGCTTCTTATGTCCATATCCAAGCCAATCCTCATCCTCCCCACATCTCCAGAGATTGTTTGTTGAGTTTGATAAGTGCAATGCTGCTTTTTTTAATGTTTTCACTGTGCTGTCCACGGACCCCAAAAAAATCTGCGAATCCAAGATGGCGGGCGTTTCAGCAAAACCGATGCATTTCACGTTTTCTAACCACCCAATCAGCGGGCGCGTCCCGATGTCTGCGGACCATGAAAAAAGTCAGCGATTTTTCTGGGCAATCAGAGGCTAGTCCGTGGACCGAACAGGGCAGTGAGTCCGCGGAGCGGACATAGATGTCACTATTATTTTTGCCTCACGTTTTGGTCATTTAAAAAAAAAACTATTGGACATATTTACACCAAATTAACAAAAGCTCGTTTTCAGGACCAAGCTGCCGCTCCTGTCGCAAATTTGGTGAAAATCCGTCCAGCGGTTTGGGCTGTAGGCGTGATGGACATTTTTTCCCCATTATGTCTTTATGGGAAAAAAATACATTTTGGGACCCCCCTATAACTTTGCCCCCCCTACACCAAACCTCACCAAACTGTGCAGAATAATTCAGAGTGGGCCATACACTTGTTTTGCAAATTTTGGTGAGGATTCGTCAAGAGGGAGCAAAGTTATAAGCCACCCAAAAAGTGTTCTTCCTATGGGTTTACCAACTTAACCATAACTACATGGCCGCTACCGCAGGCCATGTAATATAGATTTATATATATCTATATATATAACACGTTGTGCTCAGACAGTTCTATTCAAATGAATGAAAAATATATACACTCTATGTGGTACCACACAATACTTACATTCAGTAATAAATGCACCAACTGCAGACAGTATCAAATAGGCATGTGAATAAAGATTTTCCATAATAACTTACTAGAAAGTCTTAATTCTATTAAAGACTCGGAGGCGAGCATTATGCTTCTCTTTCTTTTATTCGATAATAAAGAAAAAGCTCAGCAGCAAGATATTTGTGCACCAAATGTGCCATGAGTAATGTGCAGAAAACAGGTGCACCAAATATATTTATAATAAGCATAGCAATATAACAGTAATATAACAGTAACATCATAACATAAAAGGTAAGAGTTTCTGAAGGAACCACATTTCCCAGGGAGCTAGCTCCAGTTCATTTAGAGGCCATCAACACGTGACCTAGTCCACCATTAGTAGTTCAGATCCCCTGCATAAACAGTCCTAAACATGATGACACTTCCTCTTTCTAGGCTGCGAACTTGGCTGTCCATAGTAGAAGATAACTGTAGTCAACTTGAAGAAGAACTTGTGTCGGGCCGTGATCAGGCAGACTTGTCTGTAGGCGCTGTCAAAGAAAAGGAAAAATGAGTCTCTTGTATATGACAGCCGTAGATCCCTTATCAGGGTGGGAGAAAATCATGAAGTTATTCCGATAGAATACATGTAAATTTCAGAACATTAATCTTTTCATTACATATTAAATCAACATCAAGTAACATGCTGTTATTTTCTCGCCGGGTGGGATAATGCTCGCCTCCGAGTCTTTAATAGAATTAAGACTTTCTAGTAAGTTATTATGGAAAATCTTTATTCTATGTCAAGACCGGAGGCTCCCATTATGCTTGTTTAAAGCTTACCTACCACAATGGATGCCGGCTGATCTACCGGTTTTAGGTAGAATTGTTTGAATACTGATTCACTTGCCCAGTCTGCCATCCTCATGATGTCTTCTAGGCAACTGTCTGAAAGGCTTTGGAGGCCATGGCTCCTCTAACGGAGTGGGCTCCGAAGTGCTCAGTGTCTATCCCTGCTTGAGCTAGCGTCCACCGGACCCAACATGCTAAGATCGGCACTGATACCGCTTTGTGCGGTTTACGCAGAGCTATCAGTAGCTGCCAGTTAGGGGAGGTTCTGAGTGAAGCCGTCTTTTCTTCGTAGACTTTTAAGCATTTAACCAAGCAGAACTTAGGTTGATCACTAAAGGCGGGATAAGAAATCACCCTGGAATTGCACTTTGTTCTTCTATGAATATGGAATACAATGCCATCAGGAGAAAAGGCTCTGCCTGCTAAATCTAGAGCTCTGATGTCCGAGACTCTCCTGCAGGATACCAAGCAGAGTAGAGTAGTGAGTTTGCCAGATAGGGCCGTACGTGATAGTTCTTCGTTACAAGGCCATGACAGAAAAAGGTTCAGTACTTTATTAACGTCCCAAAGCTCGTCATAGCGAGCTGAAGGTGGGACGGTAAGCCTTACACCCTTGAGCAACTTGCAGACGAGGTGGTGTTCTCCTGCTGGTACTCCTTGGATAAGGTCATGACCTGCAGAAATTGCTGAACGATAGGCGTTCACAGACCTGTAGGCGAGCCCTCTTTCCGCTAGGGATGCTAGAAAATTCAAAATCTCTTCTACAGGTGCTGAAATTGGATGTAATCCTTTCTCACGACACCAGGAGCTCCAGATGTTCCAAGAGTTGGAATCTCTCTTCCGGGTACTAGGAGCCCAGCTCTCTTCGATGAGGTTGATCGCTTTGTGAGACATGCCTGGGACTCTCCACCTTGACCTGAAATCCTCCAGGCCGCTAAGGTCAGAGATCCGCTGAGGAGGAGAGGATGACGCTGACCTGATGGATCTTATAGGAGATCCGGAAACTGGGGTAGTAGGATTGGAGAATCCGAAGAAAGTTCCAGAAGAACTGGATACCAGGTCTGAGATGTCCAGACCGGCATTATAAGGATCAGATTCGCATGCTCCTGACGGGCCTTCGCCAGGGTCCTCGCTATCATAGTGAAAGGAGGAAAGGCATCCAGTGTTCCCTGGGACCATGACTGCAGGAATACGTCCGTTGCAGCTGCTGCCGGGTCCGGCCTCCAGCTATAGAACGTTGGTAGTTGGGAGTTGAGTCTGGAAGCAAAGAAGTCTATGGACATTGGACCCCAGATCTCCTGAAGACAGAGGAAAATCTCTCTGTTGATTCTCCAATCGCTGTAATCTGTCGAGTGGCGGGAGTACCAGTCCACTTCTACATTTGGGAGGCCGGGAAGGTACTCCGCTGTAACTGAAATCTGATGATCCAGACAGAAATGCCAGAAGTCCTTGGCTAATTCTTTTAGGGGTCTTGGACTTGATGCCGCCCAGATGGTTGATGTATCTTACCGCTGAGATGTTGTCCATCTTTAGTAAAATACAGCAACTCGCTTTGTCTTTGGCAAAAGAGCGCACTGCAAAGGAACCTGCAAGAAGCTCTAGACAATTGATATGAAGGTCCAGCTCTTGAGGGGACCAAGTCCCTCCCGTGGCTACGGAACCGCATCTCGCTCCCCAACCCGGAGCGACTGACATCTGACTCGATAATAATATCTGGAGCGGAGCCGATGATGGCTCTGCCGTTCCAGGCTTCCATGTGAGTGAGCCACCAGTTGAGCTCTGTCCTCGCTTGAAGAGACAGTGTCAGGAGTTGAGAATAAGAAAGGCTTCGCCTTAAGTGTTGGCCTTTTAGTCTTTGCAGTTCTCGATAGTGAAGAGGGCCGGGAAATATTGCTTGAATGGAAGATGAAAGTAGCCCTATCACTCTTGCTAGTTCTCGAAGAGAGAACATGTTCTTCTGTAAGAGTCTGTGTATCTCTCTTTTGGTAGAGTGAATCTTGGCTGATGAGAGTCGAAGTTGTGAATTCCATATTTTTGAATGGAGGTAGAACTGACTTCTCCTAGTTTATAAGAAAACCGAGGCTGTGTAGCAAGTTTATTGCTAATTCGGTTTGTTTCTGAACTAACTCCTGTGAGTTGGCCATGAAAATAATGTTGTCTAGATAAATTATGAGACGGACACCTTGCTCTCTTAATTGAGCTACTACAGGTCTTAAGAGTTTGGTGAAGACCCAAGGCGCCGAAGAGAGTCCGAAGGGGAGACTTGTGAATTCCCAATCTCGATTTCCAAGAGAATCTGAGGTAACTGATGTGTGCTTAATGAATCGGCACTGCAAGGTAAGCGTCTTTTAAGTCTGGGTGCATAAGCCAGTCGTTCGGTCTCAAAAGATCTCTGAGCATGCGTATACCTTCCATTTTGAAATGGCGGTAAAGGGTGAATTCGTTGAGCGCTCTGAGGTTTATGACTGGGCGCACTTTTTGCTTCCTGCGTACCAGAAATATGGGACTGAAGAAGCCTCCCTGACTTGAGCAGGGGCGAATCACTTGCTTCTGATGGAGACTGAGTATTTCGCTGTCTAAGGCGGTTTGATCTGATAGAGACATTAATATGGGAGTGGGGCGACATGTCTGAATGGGCTGCGTGAAAAACTCTAGGCGTAGACCCCGAGCTGTGTCCCTTACCCAGGCATCTCCCGATAAGGTATCCCAAGCATTAGCGAAAATTCTTAACCTCCCTCCTATAGGTGTTAGTGGCGCTGGCACCGTTATCAGTAAACTGACCTGTAGCTTGTTGTTGGGCTGGGTATCTAGGCGCTCTCCTCCAGGGACGCCCTCTTCCACAACCTCTCGAGGGGAAGAAAGTGTTGGGCGTTCTTGCCAGGAATTATGCTGGCCTCTGGATTGTTGAGGTCTGTTGTCGAAGAAGTAACGGCCGGAAGAGCAACCTCTTCCTCGTCCGGCCCTGGAGAAAACCTTGGTTGCAAATACTCTTTTTATTGAAGCCTGTGCTTTGTCCAACGCCGTGAATGTCCCGACGAATTTTGTCATCTCCTTCATAAAAGGATCTCCGAAAAGCTGGCCTTGTGCAGTTGGGCCGGATTCTGTGTCTGCCAGTTCGGTTAACTTGGCATCTATTTTGTAAAGGATGCCTTTCCGTCGCTCTGTTGAGATGGTGCAACTGGCGTTGCCCAAGAGGCAAATAGCCCTCTGGACCCAACTGGACAGTATCACTGGGTCGATGGGGGTGATGGCTGCATTCGCAAGATCGGAGATTTTTGCTAGTGGACCTGCTATGTCCAGTACGTTATCCTGGCAAGCCTTCCAGGCGTGATCAATACCCTTCCTGGGGTCTTTAACGTTTTTACCTAGAAAGGTAATCATTTTAGAATCAAGCTCTGGAGTCAGAGCTACTTTATCCGCAATGTCTGGCCGTGGACTTTCAGCACGTAGTCTGGCCCGAACTTCTTTTTCGAGTGGCTTGCGCAGCCTAAGGTGGTGGTAACTCAATGTCTTGGAAGATGGTTCCCAGTCGGTGGACCTGGGGTGTATTAAGTCTTCCGAGCTAAACATACCTTCAGTAGAAGGTTTGGTCCCGGTTGTGTCTTTAGGGATGGGGTCTGCCGTAATCCCTGACACAGAGGGTTTTGAATCCTCTAAATGAAATTCCTCCTCTGAAGAGGAGTGGGAAAGATCAGCGTCGTAGACGTTCTTATTATGATCTTCTTGTTCCGAGCCCTGTCCATATCCCTCCGGGGTTGAGGGTCTATTTCCCCTGATTTCCTCCTCGTGGTAAGAGGGTTGATGGGAAGAGGTTACCTTCCTGTTCATGAAGGCTTGTTTCAGCCTTGAGAAGGTGTCTGTTACGGCAGCTGTGGCATTAGATGGCTGGCTCGGGGGGGTCGTAGAGCTTTTACTCTTGCGAGCCGAGCTGCAAGAAGCCGTTATACTATAACGGGCATGCGCGCTCGAGCGCCGAATGCAGAGGAAAGGACCAGGAGAGCAGGAGCTCCCCTGGCGGCCTGCAGGCGGTGCAGCGTGTTCCGGCTAGGCCGCAACCAGACCCCCAGTGCTTCAGGAGCGTAACGAAGCTGCAGGGAAGCCGGCGCAAGTCCGCCGAGGGATCCTCTCGACGAGCGGATCAAATAACAGCTGATCAAGTGTGACCGCGTGAAGCGGAGCTTCACATTAAGCGGTCTCTGAGGCCAGAGGACTGGTGTCGGAGTGCAACATTAAAGTACAAATTTTTTATTTATTTATTTTTAAATAAATATTGAAAGTAAAATTCGTATAAGCCTATAACCATACAGTAAACATATATTATGAAATTTTGCAATGTTATAAAATCATGACATAAGCAGTGCTAAACATGAAGTACTTATCTCTTGCTGTGAGCAGCAAAGAAAGAGGAAGTGTCATCATGTTTAGGACTGTTTATGCAGGGGATCTGAACTACTATTGGTGGACTAGGTCACGTGTTGATGACCTCTAAATGAACTGGAGCTAGCTCCCTGGGAAATGTAGTTCCTTCAGAAACTCTTACCTTTTATGTTATGATGTTACTGTTATATTACTGTTATATTGCTATGCTTATTATATATATATTTGGTGCACCTGTTTTCTGCACATTACTCATGGCACATTTGGTGCACAAATATCTTGCTGCTGAGCTTTTTCTTTATTGTCGAATAAAAGAAAGAGAAGCATAATGGGAGCCTCCGGTCTTGACATAGAATTAAGTGAAGTGTAACAGCATGGATTAGGGAAGAAAGGCAGGTTAGTTATGAACAGTGGCAGAATGTTTTCTTTAGACTAGATACACAATTCTGTGTGAGGATTCCCCTGCCTAGGCAACCTGTAATGGAAAGGTTAGGGAGTAACTGATCTTGTCTTTTACAGCCCAGTCCGAAAATGTTCAATAACCCTCTACTTTCTTTTTAAAGGTTCATCCACCACAAACTACCTGAGAGGCAATGGGAGAACGGGACCCAAGATGAATCTGGGACCTCTGGATGACTCTGGAGGCTAGAAGGTGCTCTTCCTCGTCACAGTACCTTTGGTGCCTTGGCAGGCGAAGTGGCAGAGTTTCTCAGTTTCACTCGATGATTCCCCTTGAGGATGGACCCCCCGTTGGAAGAAGGAGCCACTGGGATGCTGAGTCCAAGAAGAAAAATTGAACCAAAATCTTTCAGAAGTGCAGCAGTTTTGCTCTTCGCAGTGCTCTCTGTTGGTCGACGATTTCTCTGACTGTAGGAGGCCTGGGAAGATGAAACTTGGTGTGGGATCCTCAAAGGCTTGGCAGATGAGAGTAAGAACCCTGGGGGTCTTCAATGAGTTTTGGCGGTACCAGGTGCAGAGGTCACTTTGGTGTCAGGTTTAGGAATATCACAGTTTTCTACTTTTTGGTTATTCAGTGTTGCAGCCGCAACAGATGTCTGGATGGCTTCTTGTAACCTGGACCCGACAAATGGAGTGGACCATGGACCCTTACCAAGTCTGTACCCTCAGGACATTTTCGTTGGAATCTTGTGGTGGGAATCCCACAGGCGGACCTACCTCTGCACTCAGTGACCCTGGATCTTCTCTGGTGGGAAAAAGTGCTCAATGATGATGACAAGGATGCCCCTTGAAGTATTCTTCAGCAGTTTGGAACTTTCGCAGCTCTGGGTGTCAAGCAGCACTATGCCAGGGTACCTTCTCTTCTGGGCGCTACACTGCGATGTGCTTCCAGCGGTCACAAATGCTCCTTCGGACACTGGGTGACACCAATGGCCTTCTTTGACGAGATGTCCAGGCACTCCTCTTCTGGATTCATGAAGACTCCTTCTCCGGACGGCAGGTACACAGGACTTGCTTCCAGGGTACTTCTGATGAAGAGCAGCAGGTTACACGATGGTCCCTCGTAGCTCGGGGAGAGGTCTCCTGTGCAGGTCCTCTATTGGATCAGTTCTTGGAGAGGCATAGCAGCTTTTGGATTTCGATGAAGAGTAGCAGCCGCAATCATCATCTTCCAGCTGGACTCCAGAGATCAGCTTTGGTTTCTATTTCAGCTTCTGAAAAAATTAGAGAGTGCAGGGACCCTAGTTACACACATGTGTTCCCCATTCACTCAGGCTGAGCCAGGCTCAGTCAATCAATCACGCACAAGGGCATTCATGAAGGCATGAAGCCAATCAGGCTCACAGGCATTCACTCCACCCAGACACCCATAACAAAGAATGTGGGTTAGTGTACGCACCCAGTCTTTCAGCACTCTACACTGCATTCATGTCAGTTTTAGTCAGGGCTTGCGCAGGGATTGTGTCAAACACAGAAACCATACACTCACAACACAGAATGTGAGTTCACTTGAGACTCCATTCACACAGGTTCCACCCAAAGGGTGTACCCACAATACACAGGCCTTGGAAAGGCTCCAGTCAGTCTGAAAGGAGGCAGCCAGAGAGCCATATATGGTCTTTCCACCCAACAGCCAGTCAGGAGGAAAGAGGCAGAGGTAGGGCTTCCCAGGACTTTGGGAAACAAGGTAAAAGGCAATAGAAACCAATAGGCCACAATGGCCATCTTGCCTTTCCTCGGGAATCCATTGATTCCTATGGCAGGGACTGGTTGTCTCAAAAATGGAGGACACTCAGAGCCACTGCCAAGTCCGCATGTAGCTCCCACCAGGCCATACTCTGCTCTGTGGGCAACACACAGGTGCCCAAAAACACACAAGTTGTACACGGGTGTACCCCTACCCATGGGTGCCATAGGGGTATCCCATGGGTGTTGTTCACCAAACGTAAAACATGAAGTGCTGCACTGCCAGACGTCCAGGCTGGACCGCCATAGCACAAAACATAAATAAAACACACACAGAGAAGTGGTAGGAGAAGGACTAGGAGGCCCTGTCCCTCGCAAAGGGATTTCCAGCATCCCACTCAGATTCTCTGTTCTTCTGGAGGAGTTATTACATCTGGGAAAGAAGCAACGCTAGGTTTCATCTCAACAGAGTTTTCTTCTTTTTCAAGGGATATGGTGGACATGTTTTCCTCACTGAATTTCATAGTTTTTTTCTGGTTTCAATTCAAGGAATAAAAAAGGGTTCATTTGCCTTTGTCAATTTTTAAGCAAACTCAGGGGTCGTTTCGCATGAGATAAAAGAAGCTTCCTCTAAGGAGTGCCATATCTTTTTTTGTTGCCACCCCTTTTCCTCTTTTCCTTCTGTATTTTTGACTTGAATAATTTTCTCTGGTCATTGTCCACCTTGACCTGTCGATTCTTTATAGCCAAGGTTTCTCTGAGCATTACAATTATGAATTTCCCTGTGAGGATATCATGAATTGGCTATTGCACTCTGTAAATTGCTTCACCCCTAGCTCCAGTTGTGAGACTCTCTCCGTACTTTCCAGACTAGGTGATCTTCTTTGTTTATATCTTTGTTCTTCTCCAGAAGGTTAACTATATATCTTCGAGGGGAGTAGTTTTGGTAGTTCTGGGAACTGTTGTTGTAGCTATTGTTGGAGCCACACTCACCCTGGTATTGGTATCCATTACCGTGGAACCTAGGAGGAAGAGGGTAATTTTCTTTGTAATTGCTTCTAGAAGGTGGTGATTGCTTATCTCCCTGAAATAAATCTGATTTGAATGTTCCTTGTGCATTTGTTCCTGGTTTCTGAGCATTTCTTGCTGTATGAGGAACATACTTGAGCCTGAATTTTGAGGACTTGAGTAATTCTCTGGTTTTGAAGGGTATTTTGCATACCCGGTGGAGAACTAGTTGGCTAGGTTTGAGCAGAGAGTCTTCTCAATCCATTAGGTTCCTTAACATAAGAGGAATATGTTTTTGGGTCCCTGTCTCCAAGTCCTATTGAGTGTCAGGATTTGGCCATATCCAATTAAAGAGAAACCTGGCGGGTCACGGATGTTAAGGTTGGTCCTTCCAGGAATCCACTCCGTCCAAGGATAGATGGGAAACACCCCGAGACAGATGGATAACAGGAGGAATCAGAGCTTTGGAGGAAAAAGCATACTGTGCAGAAAAACATCCAGACAGATGTCCACAACAGATTTGCAGAGTCCCAAAGTAGTCCAGATGGGGTTGACCAAACGAAGTGCAGAATCCAAAAGGTAAGTAAGCCAAAAAGGAGAAGCAAGAAGGATGACAACTGCTGGTAATGACGAGCCAGAAAAGAGCATCAAGGCAGGAGAACAATTGCAGGAGGGAAAAGCCAGGAAGCAGAACAAACACAATGATTGCAGTGGGAAGAGGAAAACACTGGTAGAAGCAAGGCAGACAGGAGGGGGAGGACGAGGGATAATGAAGAGAATAGAGTCACAGAGCAACCACTTCACAATACTCACAGAGTGTTGATGCACGCAGATAAACCTGCAGTACCCCAAGATAACATCCGGGAAAGGCGTCATGTGGAACGTCTCTGCATGCCATCCTAGAGAGATGTGGTAGTCATGTTGGTATGGAATGGCAATCAGCGAACCATGGAAGCCGTCTTGGACTGGGTAGGGGAGGACTTCAAATGACTGGAGAAAAGGCTGTATTGTGTGAGACAAAGTCAGGGCGTCTTGCCGTGAATAGTAACACTGATGAGTGCTCTTCACTTCAGCTACCTTAATGCTGGCTGTAGCAGGTGTTTGGTTTGGGATTCTTTTCTTTGTTTTTCAGGATTTGCTGGGTTTTGTACTTCATACATCCTTGTAGCATGCGTGATTATCCAATCAAGATTTCTTGAGTCATCAAAATCATGCACCGAGTCAGTGTATATTTTGGAAGGTCATGGAAGAATGTGATTTTTAATTCTTGACTTTCGGTATGGACATGTTGCGAAATCTGGGTAAATGCGTTCTTGAGTAAACACCCTAGGAGATTGGTCCTCAGCACACATTAAGCTGTAGACTGCCTTACAGGCTTCTTGGCGATTTCTGTAAATTGAAAATATATAGAAATTCGAAAAAACCCATCACAAAATATATCGGGCGGGGTGGTAGTAACGGTATTTAAGGGGTGGTGGGATAGAGAAGAGAACAGAGAAAAACTAATACGGGAGGGAGGGTTGGTTTTTTTTAGAAAAAGAATTTGGCAAAAAACCCATCGAAAAAACAACAGTCGATGAATGAACATAGAACCCAACAAAGAAACTAGAAAACGCAAGAGACAACATCAATTTTTACAAAGTCCATGTTAATTTGATAATTCTTCATCCAAATGATGCCATCATTTGTTCATACATTTCTAGATGTTCCCAAACAGAATATTCATCATTTTTATGGTAAGGGGGTCATACAGCTTTGTATGGTGTTAATCTGATTGATTGTGTCCTTCACTAACCACGTGGCTTTTTTTTTCCTTTGCCTATTTACTGGAATCCAGTTCCCCGTGCCCAATCAGAGGTGCTGCTAAAGTCCCCTTCCTGATTGAATATTTTCCCCTCTTGTCACTATGACTGTAAGGAGGTTCCCTATGCGTACAGTACTAATTTCTCTTTCCCTTTGTTCTTATGGGTTCTGGGCCTCACATTTTTTGGAGGGGTTGGATAATATGGTATGTCATCATATTGTCGCTCAAACACTGTTTTTTCTCCATCCCAGGGGCTAAGGACCATCACCGTAGCCATAGCCCATGGGATATATAGGTTCTCTGTTGACTCATCAGTTGTTATACTTGTTACCTTAACTCATTTTCATCTCTAAACCCACTAATTCTACGTGTGTACTCTCACTTTCTCTCCTGTCCACCCCTGAAATGCTAAGAGTACCACTCACCTCCCCTTTCACATCAATTACGCTGTATTCCTCTGTATCCACCAAGGAAATTAGGTTTTCCTGTGTATCTGGGTGCATTTGGGAAGAAGAGACAGAGTATCTGCAAGTAACTTGCATGTGGCAGGTGCACCAAACCCACAAGTGTGACTCTGGAAAGTTTTTGGCAATGGAGAGGTAGCCTATGGGATTGGGGAGAATCTCTGCTCCTCCATGAAACTCATCTGTTTGCAAGTTCTAGACTCAGTCCAAAGTCACGTGAACATTTTTAATTTCTTGCCTCAATATAGCGTTATGATGCATTTCAATTATGATCTGCTCTTTACTTCACACAAGCTAACCTTTAGACCCATTCAGACTAACCTGACTAATAGCAAATGTCCTAGTTTTGGAAACCAGTGTTTCTTTCATGTTTTGTAATTCCTTCTGTAATGAGTCCTTTTGGTGCCAATATATCTGTTTTTCTTCTGTTGACTCATGACTTATAGTCTGCCAACTATTTAATTCTTTTTCACGTGTTCAATCTGACTTTGCGTCATCAAGATTTTTCCTTAGTGTGTCTATGCATTCTCTCAATTACACATTTTCGGCTATTCTCTGCATTAATTCGTTTGCAGCCATTTTATTTTGATAATCCTGTGTTTGTCTTTGTGTCAGTTGTGAGGTAAGCTGCTGTATTTTCTGAATGGCAGGATCTTTCATGAGTTAACTGAACTCTTTGCTTCATAATTATTTTTGTATCATTGTGTGGCTGATTAAATTCTGTCTGAGTCAAACTGCTTCATTATAGGTTTGGCATTGTCATCTTGCTTCTGTCTCAATTTTTTTATATTTATAATTATCATGTTTCGGTGTTTCAATGCTCCGGCTTCCCACACGGCGCCATACAGAAACAAGAAGGCGCGGACATGTGGCTGCTTAGAACACATCTTTATTCTTCCAACTTATCTTTCTGACTTCCTTAGTCCCCTCCCTTTTCTGCCCACCACGCTCCCTGTGCCTTTCCGGCTCCTTCCAAAATCAGGTTATCACACACGTGATCCAGCGACATCACAACCTACCCCCATTTTAAACATGAAGTTAGCTTCACTCCATTTCTTCGATCAGTCTCTTCAGTTTTTTCCTGGCTCACTGTGGCTGTCCTGGGGGGTCCTCTGTAACCATGTCAGGGCTAGAATTTTTCTGGAGGGTTCCAAAACTCGCCAGCAGACTCTTCTCCATCACCGTCATATGGTTCTACTGTTTCCTGTATGCCTCTCTGTGTTTCTCCCTCCAGTGTCTGTGGGAACTTCCGGAAGTATGAGTTTCTGGTTAGTTGTCACTGTCCGTCCTCCGCCATTATTAGTGAATCTTTGAATCTGGTGACGGTCAGCAGGGCACTGCTGAACATTGCAGTGTGTTTGTGCGTGCAAGGTTATCTTACAACTACATTATCTCCCTTCTGGAGGTCTGCTTCCCTTGCTCTTCGTCTGGTGTTGCCATGTTGGCTTAATGCCGGGCTTGGCAAGTGCATCTCGCTCTGTCACCTCCTGGTCCTCAGGACACCTTAAACTGTAGACTGTCTTACAGGCTTCTTGGAGATTTCTGTAAATTGAAAATATATAAAAATTCGAAAAAACCCATCACAAAATATATGGGGCGGGGAGGTAGTAAGGGTATTTAAGGGGAAGTGGGATAGAGAAGAGAACAGAGAAAAACTAATACGGGAAGGAGGGTTGGGTTTTTCGAGAAAAAGAATTTGGCAAAAAACCCATCGAAAAAACAACAGTCGATGAATGAACATAGAACCCAACAAAGAAACTAGAAAACGCAAGAGACAACATCCATTTTTTACAAAGTCCATGTTAATTTGATCATTCTTCAATCCAAATGATGCCATCATTTGTTCATACATTTCTAGATGTTCCCAAACAGAATGTTCAGCATTTTTATGTTTTTTTTTCTGATTTGGCAGGGGGAACTGGATTCCAGTAAATAGGCAAAGAAAAAAAAGCCACGTGGTTAGTGAAGGACACAATCAATCAGATTAACACCATACAAAGCTGTACGACCCCTTACCATAAAAATGCTGTAAACCTTCTTCCGCCCACGTTAGTTCTTCTTTTACTAGGAGTAATCCTTCAATGGGCCTCATCAGGGGTTAGGTGCTATCCCAGCGCTAATTGCCGGGATACCACACAACACTATTAGAGTTGTGGGGGGTGTAAGTCCCCCCGTACCTTGGGTTGCAGTCGGCTTCACTGTTACCACGCTCCAGTACGCACTCCCACGCCGCCCCCAGTGTATGTCGGCTGCATATGATATGTCGGCCGGGCGCCGGGCCATTGAGTTTCAGCACACACCAAACTGAGCTTTCAGGTTTATGCAGGTAAATCGTTATTTTTTTGTCGCCAGTATCACGTTTCAGTGTTTCACCACTTTAGCCTCCCACGAGGCACCATAAACATACAAGAAGGCGCAGACACCTGGCTGCGTAGAACACGTCTTTATTCTTCCATGTTATCTTTCTGACTGCCTTAGTCCCCTTCATTTCTGCCCACCCCACTCCCTATGCCTTCTGGCTCCCTTCTACATCAGGTGATCACACATGTGATCTGGACTACATCACAATAATGTCATCTAGTAAGCCTTCAGTATAAATGGATTGCTTAGTTATTTCTTTTTTTATTATTGTGGTACAACCAAATTCGTTTTTTCACAAATCCAAAATAATTACATACAATTTTATTGTTCTTTCTGAGTCATTTAAAACACATTTCCATTTGTCATTTCACCCAAAAAAAGAATTACAACAAAGAAATATTAAAAGAGGAAGAAACAGAAGGGAGACAAAAAAAAGAAAAATTGAAAAAGTTCTAAACAAATGTAAAAAACAAAGTCCAAACATACCAACATTGCACAGATCGTAACCTCTAAGCAAAACTCTGGGGAGGGAAATTAAACCTGCCTACTGCAGAACACAAACCACATTTATCGTCAATGATGTTTCATGACCAGCAATCAGCCTTTCCCAGAACATCGCTGAGGATAAACGATCAACTGAATCAACAAAACGACCAAGGTGTTTCTGTCTGGCCACCCACGTCCGCTGACAGGCTCTCAGCAGTTGTTCAATGGTCTGAGTGTTAGGATCTTCACAACGAGGGCACATCATTTTTGCTTTCTCCTTAAGCCCCCAACGTCCAAGAACCGTTCCGGTCTGGACTGTATTAAGTCAAGCTCGAAAAAAGTTCCACCTCACCTTTTCATCTGGGAACTTTGACAGATATTTCGGAAGAGAGCCCAACTTCTTGTCACAAGGGGAAAAGGAAGCCTCTATGGTCGAAACCCGCATTTGTTCTATTGTGTTAATCCAATCAATGGTTACCAGAGCCTTCTTGGTCTTCATGGGATTGGAAATTAATGTACCCACATCGCTTTTGCAATTCTCAAGGACTTTTAACACTGAGGTCTCTAAATCGCTCAAGAGTGTTGTTCGGTCAGATTTAAGATGTACGAGAAGATCCTCATATAGTGTTTTAGTATAAGGGTCAATTATCAATCTGCAGAGGGAGAGAAGCCTCCAGTCCACCTGTGATTTGAGTGAGGGATCTAAAACCTAACTCCTATCTAAGCAGTTGGTAAACTATTGGGCAGGCCCAGAACTTTCTTCCATATATTGCCCTGAAGTTTCTGCCAGTTCATGTCCCATGCCATAGGTTTAGCTTCTCAGCCATACATAAGTACGGGAACAATTTTGGACATATAGAACCTTATCACTGGCCCTAAAGGGAATTTTCAGTATTCCCTGAAGATCTTCTGCATCTGAGATGTTAGCTGAGATGCTTTAGACGCAAAGTCTAATAGACTTTGACCCATTCTCAGAGATGCATACACAGTATACCCCAGATAGACTATTTTCTCAACTACAGGAATCGTGTGTCCTCCCACTGGCCAGGTAATTTTGTGACCGTGGTTCGCTTTCTCTCCTAAAATTACTACTTTTGTTTTCTCTGCATTAATAGTCAAGTCATTCCTCTTCATATATTTGTCAAGAGCATTCAGCAGACTTTGGAGACCCACTGCTGTACTATCCAAGAGGACAATACCATCAGCATACATTAGCCATTTGATATAGCTATATCCGATCTTTTGACGTCCTAATGCTGCAGGGTCTATTTCCCTTCCAAAGTCTGACAAATAAGAATTAAATAGGAACGGGGCAAACATACAACCTTGTCGGACTTCCTTTCCTACTTTAACATGTTCAGAGAGTTGGCCTTGGGTGTCCAATCTTATTCTGACCGTATTACCTTTGTGAAGAGATACCAACATGCTCACGAGAGATTTCGGAGTTCCCCGACTATTTAGCTTTGACTATAAGTGATCTCTAGACAGATCGATAAAGGCGCCATAGATCCTTGGTACTTTCTTATTTCCCTTTTTCTCACAGAGGGAGGCCAAAATGATACCGTTGAGTGATGTAGAGTGACCCCTAGGGAAACCTGTCTGCTGCTTGGACAAGATATTATGTTTGGCCCATTTTTCTAATTCTCCAAGCAGAAGACTGGCAAATAGCTTACTCTCCACATTCAGCAACGTGATTTGACGATAGTTTGCTGGATTAGTACGATCCCTTTCTTGAAGATGGGAATGATGATGGCTGACTTCCAAGAAGGGGGATCGATCTTTTTTTCACTATTCCCCGAAAGAATTCAGTCAAGATTCTTACCAACATTTTTACATTGCCTTACAAAACTTGGAAGGTTGGTCCATTAGAATATGCTGCTCTGGAGGAAGAGGACTTATTAATCAACTCTGAAACATCTCCTTCTGAGAACTCCAGAGAAAAGGGTACATATATTGTCTTAAATGCGGGGACCCCCTTGGGTTTATAGTATTGTGTGGATAGATGCTTAACCCAGTCAGATTCGGACACAATATTGTATTGATGAGATGTTTGATTATTATTTATTGTATGAATAATTGCCCAAAAGCTGCGTGATGTATTATCGCATAAGGCTCTGAGCATCAATTCTCCATCTTTCTGTAGCCGATCCATTCGACGCTGTATTGCCCAACTTTTATAATTATTTTTGATGACCTTTAGCTTTTCAGATAGTTGACCCTTATCTGAGACTTCCCTCCTCGTTGAGTTTATCATGTTTCGCATTTCACGTTTTTTTGAGCCAAGTGACCTCTTCAAAGGTATGTATATGTGAAGGACTTTTGCACGTATACATACCTTGAGGATGTTCAATGGCCCACAAAAATCATGGAAGCCATGGGGACTACATTTTTGCTTAAGTTCATCGGCCTGCAGATCTCTACAAACCGATTGGAGGGCTTTATTGAGATGAACTCCATCTCTCTTATATTTAACCATTCGATTATTTTGATTGTTAGCCATTACAGGCTACGTCCAAAGCTCTGATTTTCTCGTAAAATTCCAAGAGAATGCAGCTTCAAGACGCTTATGGTCACTGGTTCTGCCATTCCTTACCATGAAATGTTTACACTTCCGAAACAACCAGGGCGATAGGAATATGTAATCAATGGTAGATGTTGTTTTCCCACAACTCCATGTTATTGCCGGAGGAAGCTCCCCCTCTATAGAACCATTTGCGATCCTCATATCCCATTCCGAAAAGAAGGTCAGCCACCTTCTACCATTGGTAGATACAGGTTTGATTTTGAATATTGTGTCCCCTGCATAATTGGAGACACATTGTGAGCTCAAATCACCTGTCACACTTAGCCTGAAATCTCACCTGTTTATCTTTCGACGTCTTGGACTGGGGTTTTTTCTTCTTCTGGACAGCTCGGGTCTTGTAGAGACATGGTCACGTATCCTCCGTCGCCAGCGTGCAGGTGAATCCGACCGAGGTGGGTATGCGTTCAATTCCAGGGAGGAAGAGCAATGATTTACAGAGTCCCGGGAGGAAGGAAGCCAGGAAGGAACCAGGACAAGTATGGGGGAGGTAAGGAATAAGCGCCACGGGCGGCAAGGCCCTAGGAAGGAGAGCACTGAAAAGACAGTTTAGGGTAGAGGAGGGGCTCACAGAACCTGGGAAGTAAGAGTACAAGCACAAGGAAAGTACGACCACACTTGCCGAAGTTCGGGAAGTTAGCATTTAGCCGCGGGGGCGTGTCTCTTTTCAAGGGACTGGCGAACTCCTGGAAAAGCTAGAGCGGTAGTCACGCACTAACGTCGGCCATGTTGGTTGTACCCTGGAAGGAATGTAGCAATGTCTTATGGGCCACGTAGTCCAGAAGGGGCTAAAACGTCGACTCATGATAGCATGCCCCCTCTTAAACTGCGATCCTCCCGGTTTGCCCGGATGGGTCAAGTGGAAACCTCGTAGCAAGCAAGGGGCATTCATATTGGACATAGGTTCCCATGTTCATTCACTAGGTGGGTAGGTGGGTATCCCTTCCATTCCACCAAATATTGTAGGCGACCCCTTCTATATCTGGAGTCACAAATCCTGGAAACTTCGAATTCGACCTGTTCATTGTTGAGCACGGGGGTAGGTCGAGGAGAGATCCTAGTGTCTTGTGAATAAGGTTTCAGTAGGGGTGTGTGAAAAACAGGGTGAATCCTTTTCCAGGAGTGGGGCAATTGAAGCCTGAAGGCTACAGGGTTGATGATTTCTTTTATCAAAAAGGGGCCATAGAAAAGTGGAGCCAACTTGTTAGGTCTTAAATGTCGAGGTAAGAGTCTGGAGGAAAGCCAGACCTTATCACTGATGGCGTATTTTGGACCTGGTCTTCTCCTGCTATCAGCATATCGTTTAACATCCATCCTGGCCTTTTCCAAATGTCCTTTCACATCTTTGTGTACTGTGACCAAATGCTCTATCCAGGAATCAACCATTGGAACCAGGGTGGAGTGAGGCAGAACAGTAGATAAAAAAGATGGATGAAATCCTTGGGAGCAAAATAATGGGCTGGTCTTAATGGCAGCATGGTCAGAGTTATTGTATGCAAATTCAGCCACCGGAATCAAGACAGACCAATCATCCTGTACCTTGAAGGCAAAACATCGTAGATATTGTTTGAGTGTTTGGTTGACTCGTTCGGTAATCCCATTGGTCTGAGGATGATACCCTGAAGACAAGGCGCATTGGATGCCTAACATTTTACACAGGTATTTCCAGAACTGGGAGATGTACTGAGGGCCCTGGTCAGAAATGATCTTGGAAGGGAGGCCATGAAGTCTAAAGATGTGGTTTACAAAAATTCCTGCCATTTCTCGTGCTGAAGGTAACTTTTCCAAGGGAGTGAAATGGGCCATATGAGAAAACAGGTCAATGGTCACCATTATGTTCGTGAACATGCTAGCCAAGCCAAGGCATGCCTAGCACCATCGGATAATGAGCAGCCTTTATAATGTAGCATCTCTTGGTGATTGTTTATAGTTAGTAACAGTTCTGTGGTTTGTTTGGTTATGGGTCCTGAAGATAACGGATTTCCATTGATACCTTCGACTGCCTGGATGATGTCTTTGGTCTTCCGGGAATATGATGTTTCAGAGCCCAATCATGGTCAAGCAATATGCCCATTGCTCTGCAGTCTACCAGGGCCAGGACGGGATACATTTCATTTTTGGTGATTGACAGAGACACTTGAAGAATCACCAGTCTGTTTGTGGGTTGACTGGGTTTGCTTGGAGAAGACTTGGAGCACAAATCTTTCTCCCGAAGCTGGGCTCCGTTCAAGATCGGGAGTTGGCGTTTCCCGGACGCCTGGGACGAGCTATTGGGCAATTTCTCACTAGGTGTTTGTCAGATGCACAATAAATACAGAGTCCTGTATCAATTCTACGAGTCCTTTCTTGTGCAGAAATGGGCCTCCGTAAAGAGCCAAGTTGCATTGGTTCAGGGTCCGGCTGGGGACTAGAAGCCATCTCCTTACGACTGGTATAATCCAAGGGGGCTTTTGCTGGCAAGGAACGTGTCTTTTTCTTTTCAGACTTCCTTTCCTGGATGCGGAAATCAATTTGCAAGGACAGGTCCAGCAAAGCCTGAAAAGAGTTTGGATGGGCTACCCGGGTGAGTTCAACCTTGATTTCGTTGTTCAATCCACGGCGAAAGAGTGTGAAACAGGCTTCTGGAGCCCAGTCAGCCTCCTTGGCCAATTGTTTGAAACGGGTGACATATGACAACATATCCTGAGAACCCTGTTGAAACTCCAGTAACTTCTCTTGGGCACTGTAAACCTGTTCAGGTCAATCAAACATAGTTTTAAAGACATCTACAAATCCTTCATAGTTGTCCACGAGTGGGTCCCCTGTATTAACTAAGGGTGTTGCCCAGGCCAAGGCGTTTCCCGAGAGGTGGGAGATTATAAATCCTACCTTGGCTCTGGGTGTTGAGAAATAGTAAGGTTTGAAGGTAAAATGCACTAAACATGAGTTGAGGAAGGAACGCAATGCCTTGGTGGTTCCATCATATTTGTCCACAATACCTCCTAATATGTCACTTTCTTGGAAAGCCGAATCCCTGGAGAGCACGAGTTGTTTCAATGCTGCATTTTCAGCCTTTAAGTTCTGTACTTCAGTAGTCAGCTCTTACATACCTCTCATGAGGTCTTGAACGGCTGCTTCCATGGTGGAATCAATATTCAATCCTTGGCGTCTCAAACTGTCACACTTTGCCTGAAATCTCACCTGTTAATCTTTTGACGTCTTGGACTGGGGTTTTTCCTTCTTCCGGACAGCTCGGTTCTTGTAGAGACACGGTCGCGTATCCTCTGTCGCCAGCGTGCAGGTGAATCCGACCGAGGTGAGTATGCGTTCAATTCCAGGGAGGAACAGCAATGATTTACAGAGTCCCGCCAGGAAGGAACTAGGACAAGTACAAGAGCGGTAAGGAATAAGCGCCACATGCAGCAAGGCCCTAGGAAGGAGAGCACTGAACAGACAGCTTAGGGTAGAGGAGGGGCTCACAGAACCTTGGAAGTAAGAGTACGAGCACAAGGAAAGTACGACCACACTTGCCGAAGTTCGGGAAGTTAGCGTTGAGACGCGAAGCGCCACGGGGGCGTGTCTCTTTTCAAGGGACTGGCCAACTCCTGGAAACGCTAGAGCGGTAGTCACGCACTAACGTCGGCCATGTTGGGTGTACCCTGGAAGGAATGTAGCAATGTCTTGTGGACCACGTAGTCCAGAAGGGGCTAAAACGTTGAATCATGACATCACCTGCAATTAGGATGGGATACCCCAGAAAGGTCAGATTTACCTGGGTCAGAAGATTAGCCAAAGACTCTGAATAGTCTGAGTTTTACACAAGCGGGGTTCCAGTATAGGTTTATGGCTATTCATTTCTTCAAACCCTCATCCAATGGTACGGTGAGATTTACTGCTAAAATCCCTTCTTGCTTAGTGGGAATAAGTTCTGCATCCTTGACTAATGAGGTCTTACAGGCTATTTAGCAGCCCTCCTTTAGGTCTTCCCCTCCCCATGGTAGTGGCTGGCTGAAGAATGATTTTAAACCCCACTAATTGAAGGAAGACCAGGTAGTTATTGCCAAAAACCTATTTTCACATTATTTCATTTTTAAACGAACTGGAGCCCCGCGTGTGCCAACTCACAAACTTCAATTTTCCCCAACAAAGGAGAGTCTTGTCCCACCCCTAATTTCGGAAAGACCTGGATTATGATCTCAGGTAGAATAGACCACACTACTTTCTGCGATTCGCCTTGCTCACTCTAGCCTTTATTGGCCATACTGATGGTTAGGTTTGGCTTCTCCTTGGGCCCACCACCTTCTACTAAACCATCCCTGCTTCCCCGCTCCTCTAACTGCAGCAGGGATTCATAAACATCTAGACTTTGTTGCTGAAGGAGACTAGTAGCGGCTAGAACAGCTTTGGTCCCAACTTTAGAAGTAAACCCAACTTCTGCCATATAGTCTATTTGAAGATCGGAAAATTGTACATATTCTGTCTTTTGTTGAGGGTAGGTACAAGTCTGGTATCTTTTTGAAGTAAGATAAAATAGCACCTTGATTCAAGAATTTTGCGTTGCATTTTTGTTTTGAGCAAGATAACCAAAGTCTCGGAACTGCAAAGGGTGTCAGTTCATCCTGGCAGCCACCAGAGACCTTGCCTCTGGAGCTGGTATCCTCTGATCGGCAGCTTTTTATTTCTTCGGTTGCCGTGGCGTCCCTCCTCTGATGGCCTCCATCCTTAGGTGCCAAGTCGGCTTTCTCCACTCTGTCAGGTTCTGGTTGAAAAATCTGGGGCATAATGGGTAGATGTTCTTTCCTCATGGCCATCTGAGCAGAAACCTTCACTCTTGTGTTCCCCTTTAACAAAATCGGGGCTACTTTCAGGCTTATGCCGTGCTGTGATTTGGACTTTATTACCTGGTTTGTCCTTGGCAGGAAGATCAGGGCCAATTCTACCGATCTACCTACCATATCAATTTCTTTGTTGTCGTTTGCTACTTCTTTTGGCTTGCAGTCTACCATCCTCGCCGACTTTGGGGGCCCAAAGACAGAGGATCCCGGCTTGATCCCTTGTGTGTCATCTGGCTGAATGCCTATAGTCACGTTTACCATTTTCATATAGGCATTCCCAGAAGTTGCAGTAGGTTGCATTTGGCTCTTATTTAGTTTTGTTGGTTTAATGGTGCGCTCCTTTGGCCTTCTTTGAGGTGGCTCAGACTGGACCGCCCTGTCTTTTTTGGGGGGTTTCTTGGTTAGGGCGCCTAAACCAATAATAAAATGATTTACGCCCACATTTTTCAGCTTTTTCGCCATCATGTTTTTCGACAACTTCTCCCGCGGAACCACGAGAGACGGGGCTACGGAGGCGGCCTTCTTTTGTTTCTTTCTTTCGGCCCTTCTTCTCCCCCGATATGTTTGCTGGTGGCTCTTTTTCCAGGTGCCCTCCCCCTCATGTTCTTCCTGTTCATGGAGTGATGTTTCGTCCACAATGGGGGCAATTATTTCACAGGGTTCAACATGCACCACATGTGCCGAACGACAGAATTCCTCCAAAACCGATTCTGAGAAGGGAGTATCATCCAAAATGAGGATGGCTTCATCTTCTTCTTCCGTTGGTATTATAGCTTCCAAATCCTGAGCCTTTCCCCTCTGATTTGATCGTATAAGGTCGGTTATCAGAGATTGGGTTTCTTTTTTTATCCAGTCCAAAATCTCTGAGGGTTTCCTTGATTCTGAGTATTTTGATGTTCTGTTTGTTGGTCCCTTCCGATAGAGATGTTAAAGATGGTGCAATCGTTGAGTTGATAGCATTTCTTAGACCCACCATTGAAAAATCACATTGCTCAATTTCTTTAGATATCTTCAATAGTATTCCCGAGTGGGTTTGTACCTCGCCTTTCATTATCTCAAAAACCTTGACCAAAGAGTTGAGAACAAAGTTCAGGGCAACCAGTGTAGTTTCATTTGGGCTCTGGTCATGATTAGAGCTATGTGCAAGGTGTAATACGTACCATCATTTGCACTTTGATTTGGTACATTTAACTCCCGCCTAGAGTTTTCATTCAGGTTTGATGTGAACAGCGGATTTCCTTGACTGTTCAATGGAATAGGGGAAAGAGTAAGTTGCTGTATTAAGTTGAGTCAAGAAGTTACTGTACCCATTATTTTGTTCCCCTCTGAGTCTTTTGTTCAATGGAATGGTTGCTCCGATGGGCCCATATATAGGTCACCCATACTCCTATCTCTCTGCCTGCAGAAGCACTGGTTGATCTTTTCTTTTATATTTGTTCTGTAAGGGTAAAATCCTTCCCACACTTTAGTGTGGAATCCAATGTTCTTACCCTATTCTCAGCACCGCCCCATGGTCTTTGGGTATTGGCCATGTTATGTACTTGAGCACAGACAAGCACTTCCTGCCCAGCCATGGTGTGTTGCTGCATTTGCACGCCCGGCATAGCTTCTGGGAGCTGGGCCTTAGTTTAAAAACGAGCCCTCCCATTGTGGAGCCCTTAAATCATCAGTTAATAAGCTACTCTGGAGGTTGTATCTGGCTGGCATTGTGGGCTGTTGAATTAAGGAATGCGAAGTAGCCTTTCTTCCCAAGCACTTTATTATGCATGCTCCCCCGTTGGAATGTTTGCCCTCCAATTAACAGCAAACGAAGGTACTCAGGTGTGCTTACTTAGGATCCCATGGACAGCGATAATTAAAACAGTGGGGGAATAGAAAGGCACAGCACGTAATGGACTTCGTTCCTTACTTGGTATTATTGGTCCATATCCACGTAGTCAGGTAATGCCTCCTCCAAGGAAGAAGGTAATTCCCTTTAATTTTGCCCCCTCAGAGCCTCGCAGAGCCTCCCAAAGACTCTACAAGACTCTGCACTAACTCCACGCAGCTCTGTGGTGAGTCAGGGTCTTTGTACAATTAGCTCCACCTCCTCTGGTGAAGCAGGGAAAAAGTCTCCCGCTGCAAGAACCAAAGTCAAACAAACAAGGAAAGTGCTGCTCGATCCGCTGTCCTCAATGACTCCACAAGACTCTCCACCGACTCCACCGACTAGTTATTTTGACCTTTAATTTCTCGTGTTTCTCTATACATTTTCTAGCAATTCATTAATGTCTCTGAGTTCAGCCTCTAGGAACTGTTTGGCTTGTGGCACCAGTGCTAATTCTATAGAGGCCTCTAGTATATTTTGTTTAAAACGGTACACTCCATGTGAGCTTTCTGCCCATCTATTCATCGTTTGAAGGTAAAAGAAAAAGTGTGCTAAAAGATTCACAAGATTCTGTTTTTCATTAGCTTTTGTGGAGGTCATGTAAAACATTAAGGGTCTCACCTAGTGGGCCTTTATGTGCGCAACATCTAGGCCCTGACTTTCCAACATGTGTTTAATTTCCGACCTCCATGTTTCCAGATCCTGTGCCTGCCATTGATCGTGCAAAAAAACAAAATATATTGTTATTTCATGGTCAAGAGCCACGTCATGATCTACATTGACAAGCATCCTAGGATGTCATGGCTATGTTGTATGTCTAAAAACCCGATTGAAGGTTGATAAATCCAATTAATCTATCAGCATAGTGTGTATTCTCCCATGTAGACCCTGAGAATCCTCTATTCAATTGGCCTGGGGAGGGTCATCGCTTTGGGATCCCAACCCTGAGGGTAGGTAAGCGAGGCAGGATCACCTGAGTAGGGTATTCCGCAGTTGTGATCATGTCAATGTCCAGACGAGACGCGGTATTGTAGCGGGACAGTGATGGAGGCGGAAGTCCCAGGTACCTTCATGGGGTATCTTGATTCGCATGACCCAAAACCAGGTAGCAGAATCCCTAGATCTCATTCCATCCGTCATGACCCTAGAGCGAGAAAGAAAAGAGTTGATTACCCAAGAGGGAGAGGGAGGAAGGCACAATTAACACAAGATCAGAGCACTGATAACAAGATCTATTAATCCTCTCCAAATCATAGTGAATACCATCCTGAACCCTATACACATAAGCCATCGGCAGACATAAAGAAGGAGACTACTTTCTCCTTAAGGCAAGAATGAACTAGGAGATTTTCTTATACTCCATGTCAATACGCTGATAAGATGATCAGAACTCAATCTAAATCTTATTACACCTCTAATCTCTTTTCCTCAACCTCAAGGGGGTATTTTCAAACTCACTCCATCTTCCCCTGCCCATTTCCAACAAATACTGAGATGAGGATGAGGCAACTAAGGTCAGTAAAGATTAGCCATGGGAATAACATGGGGAAAATAAGTCAAATCTACACTAGAAAGAACTCAGGTTTTCCCACTAATAGAGTCAGGCAGGATCAGGCATTTAATAGTAACCATTCACACCAGACTCCACTTGACTGGTCTTTTCAAAATAAAAGGTGTGGTATTGTACAGATGGAGGAGCAAGTTGTAGAGTGAGTAGGAGAGCGAGTTGGGAGGCGAGCTGGGATGCCAGAGCTGCCCAGGACCTGTTCCATGTGATATTTCCGCCGCAAAAATATTGCGATGCAAACATATCGCCATATTTTTGCAGCAAAAATAACTCATGGACCCTGCGGGGAACACCCCCGCATCATTTTTTTATGTGTTGGGAACACCCCCGCAACCCCCGCACCTAATATTTTCGCCACCAAAAATGACGCCTATGGCCGTTCCCGACGACCATATGTTCGGCGATATTTTTGCTGGCGAAAATATTACCTGATACCCCAGGACCAGAGACCGGGATGCCAAGACGCTGAGAAGCTGCAGTTTCAAAGAGGAGAAGCGTGGCTAGGGAGTCATGTCTCCAGGGAGCCAAGAAGAGTCAGTGCATGGGAGCCGAGAGGCATGCTGGCCCCCTGCAGAACCTGTGAAGGTGAATGCTTATTCCCCTGGGCCGGTGAGACAGCCCAGGATTGTCAGAGGGGCAGGCAGTGAGACCCCGACATCAGAACGAAGAGTCATTGTAGAGTTGAAGTGCAGAAGTCAGCCAGGTGAGTTTGAGAGCATTGCAGAGCCGGGTTGTGAAGAGGGCGATACAAAGTAACACTAGAAACATGTAAGAAAGAGGACTGCGTTTGTGTAAATGTTTGATTGAAGCTGAAGGGAATTCTTCAACAATAGAAAGATACAAGAACCAGTGTGAGCGCAAAGACAGAGAGATGCGTGTGTGTGAAATAACAAATGGAATTAAATTGGATACAAGTGAAAAGTGGGCCAGGAGCCTGTGAAGCATGATAGGAAAAAGACAGCTCCAAAGGGTGCGAGCGACCCAGAAAGGACACAAGGGCAAGGAAGAGTGAAAGAAGCATGCAAGAAGCACAACAGAGAGAAGGGATAAAGGATAGTACAAGTTTGCACGACAAAGGGAAAGGAATACATGAAAGTGGGGCAGTAAGAACCTGAAGCTAAAAAGTGCAAAAAAAGTAAGAAACAAAGAGGGGCAAAGGATCGGAGTGGTTGCGCTGAGGAAAAGCAAAGAGATTGGCATTTTTCGAAAGCCTCTGATTCTACCCCATGAGAGGATTTGTATGCAAGAAAGACTATATACATAAGGAAAAGGCACATCCTAACCAGCTGAACTGGTGTTTGGAATTAGAGGGGCCTAAGCTTGGAGAAGGGTGCCCTGTGAAACCAAAAAGGAACTGTGATATATATTGTTTTGTGTTGAAAGCTGGAAGAGGCCTGAGCTTGGGCAAGGGAACCCCAAGAGGCCCAACTAAGTTGGAGACTTATTGGTTTTCTTGATAAATGTTAAAAGAGCGAAACAATGCTCTAGGAGGTACAGATAAAAAGGGATACAAATGAACCCTTTCCAGTACTCCATGGAAGATGGGGTGTACTGGATCTGTGGTAGATTGACTAAGTAAAGTTAATGGTAACTTTACCCTTTTCTGGGGGACGGTAGTCACCTCAGAAATGGTGTTGAGGGAAGTCTTAAAAACAACCCTGTGCCACGGCACTGAAGGTGCTGTGTGACACACAAAAAAGAAGGGGGCTACTGAAGTGGTGTACTTCAGAGTCCACAATCACAAAAACAGGTAGAAACACATAGCACAACACAGGTAAGAGTGGGGGGAAAAGCTCTCACTCTTACCAAGTGGAAAAAAATAAACTCCAAAGCTGCTGGGGGACTCACTAGGTGAGGGGAAATTAGCCATAGATGAGAATTCTCCCTAACAGCCTTTTAACGTCCTTTTCGGTACTTAACACCTGGATGAGAATAGAGACCTCGGTGTCCCACAAAACTGGGATGATACAGGCACCTGTGTTCCTGTTCTCGAAATTCCATTTCCCAGAACGTCCTGCCCTCTATCTTACAAGATTTACTCTGGTCAATCTATCTGGACACTTTGGGTTGATGGGAATTTCATTTATCTTTTGAGTTGCGACATCTGTTTTTTTTTTTAGAGTTAGCTGGAGACTCAGTCAGCCTGGAATCATTCCTACAGCAAACCCTCTCTTCAGGTGGCTATTTGGAAATCAATCTCCAAACATAAAGTGGTTATTCTCTCAATGAAATGGTCTCCATTCTGCATGCGGTCAGTCCCTCATCTATGTTCTTCCATCTCGAGTTCATTCCAATTCTTAATGTTCATCTGCCCATTATTCCATAATCCTCTGGTGTCCTGTGTGCATGCAATTATTTTTCTTCCTGGCTTCACCTCTGCCTAGTGATAAATGTGCAGTTTTCTCAGTCCCATGATTCTGAAAAGGTGTGAGGGAAATCCACTCCTATTGAAAGATGGCCATTTCGTATTTTTGACCGGAATTGCGAATTAAAATATGCTAGCTTAATAAAACCTATATCACTGTAATCTAAATGTCAGTGAGTACAATTAGACACTTGAATGATCAGGCTATGATAAAGATAAAATGTGGCACAGTTAAGCATTTTTGATATTTTTCACCTATTCACAATGTGGCACAGTAAAATGTTCCCAAAATATAAGGGGTAAGGGCCCTCTTTTTTAATATGGGGGGCCAATGTCATGAGGGTATGTAACAGTTTTATAGAACACGAGGACATAGGCTACCCCGCCTGTTTGACACTGGCTGGTAGTGTTTATAGCACAATTTGACCGATCATATCATTAGATCTGTACATGAAATAGAGAGCACCAAGTATACATTTACACATTTAACACATTTTATTATCTGTTGTGGTCTGAAAAGGCCTAGTGAGGCCGTTATACAAACACTGCGGGGGTTAGTACTAGTCGTGACTTAGAATGTGGTTGTTATAACCAAAACATCTGTCTAGTCGACACTTGTGATGTTTCTGGCACGAAGTAGATGATTTTGTATTCTAATGCCGTCTTCAGGACTGTGGATGTGGACTGGATGGTGTCATTGGTGTACCCCATTAGTGGAACATCTAAAATTAAAGAAATAAAATCAGTACAGTGGTGTCTCTCAACAGGGAGTAGGTGCCTGGTGTGTGTGCTATACGACGTCCTACCTGTGCCATTGATGTCAGTGTCACAGGACTGGAGAAGATATGCAGAGTCCTTCTCTAAAGGTGCCTTCTGTATGCCTCTGGTTGTTTAATCCTGTAGGAATCAGGTCTGGTATCTGGCTGGTGCAGTTCTAGAAATAAAGGATTCTATTAACCATGTGTTGTCTCAGTAATTATAGAAACACATAGCACAATAAAACTGGCATCTTCTGTTGGTGTGCAGCCATTTTGGTGCTTTACTTCTGGCAAACTGTGATTCTGTAGGTGGCAGACATTCGAGTGTAACTGTTTCACACGAGACCGGCAAGGCAAATGATCGGCTGTTTCTATTAGCTCGTTGCCGTTATGGCGCGCCAAGTGCTGGCATTCTCTATATCTGAGGACACCGGTTTTCGGTGTGTGACTGACTATGGGAGCTAGTGAAGGAGGCCCCTTTGTGACAACTTGAGACAATGTCAAATCTATAGCTGTTCGTAGCGATCTGAAAAACAAGCCAAACCAACCGCTGCAGTGTGGTCTCTTGTCTTACCTCCGTAGATTCCTATTTCGGTGTGCTGTATCCGCAGAAATGGCTAGTGAGGGGCGCATGCGTGTGTCCATTATGAAGAGGCGTCGCATGTTACTGTGTGTCAAGACTTGATGGTCGTGTAGACGATGATACCTCCGTCCCCAAGTACCACTCTAGCAAACAATAAGTTACTGCCCAAGCGATCCTTGAGGCCACAGGTGGTGAATGTCATCAGCCGGAACCAGGAATGCCAGAAGATGCCCCCCCCGACCACTGTAAGGCAAACAAGTGGGTTAGATAATAAACACAAACCCAGACCCGAATACTTAATGAATCTACAAGGGGGCTTACCCTGAGTAGTTGGTCGGAACCCAATGTTGGTGTAGGGAATGTTGTCTGAGGCAGCCGGCAGATGTTGACGACAGGGTGGAAAGCCTGGCAAGGCACTTGAGAAGGTGTAGTCACCACCTGATGCAGGAAACTTGAAACTATGAGCCAATCAGGTAGAGGAGTCCTGGATAGTACGTGATCCAAAGAACAGAGTCAAAAGCTGTAACAAAGGGGAAATCCAACAGCAGTCCGATGGGTAAACCGAGGTCATGTCCAGGAGAAAGCAAGTTCCAGCAGAGGTACAAAAAAGGAAAATCCAAACCAATCAGAGAGAGGAGCCGAGATCGTATCCAGGAGGTAGCAAGTTCCAGGCAAAAGTACAATGAGGGGAAGAACCAAATCAGTATCCAAAAATCAATCCGAGGTCGAGGTAGCAAGGTTAGTCTGTAGTCCGTAGAACGCCAAACAGGAATCAGCTGTGAAACGCTGAATGGCAGTCAGCACGTCGCTTTTGAATGCTGATCCGCGATCACATGACCGTGATTCCGTCACCCGTCACGTGATCGAACGTGCTGAGAAGGGCTCCCCAGGCGTCGGAAACGGAGACGTTGCAAGACGCCTGTGGCGCGTCTCCACGGCAACTGCCAACGCCGAAACAGGAAACGAGGCAGAAGTCGGCGTTGACGTTCCTAGCCAACCCCTTGCCGGCAGGCCTGCAGGTGAGAGCGTGTCCTGACACGTGTGGGGACCTGGTGTGCTTTATGTGCTTTCCGTGTATTCGTGGTGGTGGGGGTCAGGTTTCGGGGTGTGTCCGAGGGGAGCGTGGATGGGGGCGTGACACTGTGCGACCGTAAGTTGCAATGCGCATGCGCTAAGAGTAAGTGCTCGGAGCGAGAGACGGGTGTCTCTACGAGCCGTTGGAATAAGCCGTGTGTCAGTTTTGATTACATCGTGCCTATATGGGGTGCCTGCTGTGATGAATAGTTCTCAATGAACCCTTGGGTTCAGATGTGAATACATCATTTGTATGATGTTCCTGCACATGTGTACATTTTATATCTGTACTACGTAGTACTGATGTAGATGTTTGTTTGTTTTAAGTATGCATTGAATGTGGTATCTATCTGTAGATGTCATGGATTTAAACAGACATGTGTTGGTCAAAAGACATTTCAAAGACAAAAACATTTCAATGACATGCAGTTTCTGCTGTTGTGTAACATTTCCCATTTTATGCATTATCTCAACACACTCTGGACTGGGTAGCGGAGTATAATTGTACAGCTAACATAACATCCGTTACCCTTATATCTTGGAGAGACCACCACCTGGTTTCCATGACCTTATCCACCACCAGACCAACTATCTCAGCCCCACAAATTGTTCCAGCGTGTCTAGCCAGAATATAAAAAAACATCACAACCAACAGTGTGATTCCAAATATCCTCCCTACCTTAAACTCCCTACTGGATAACCTAGACCCTAGCACCTTGGTGCAGGAATACAACAAGGTCATGCTATCCACCTTGGACAAAATTGCCCCCCTAAAACTAAGGCCAAGCAAACCCAAAGCACACCTCAACAAATGGTTCACCCCGCAACTTAAGGACATGCGGTTATTAAAGAGAAAATGTGAAACAGCCTGGCGACTCTGCCTCTCTAGTGAGATTAAAATAAAACTATCAGCCGCGGCGGCACATTACAAAAAGGAAATCTGTTTGGCTTAACAGAATTCGTATAATGAACATATTGCTAATTCCAACTCCAGCATGAAAGAATTATTCACAATACTAAGAGAATTAGAGTCCCCTATTTCCATACCTGATATCTGCATTAAAAACAAGACTTGGTGCTCAGATATCCAACAAAGGCTAACCAATAAAATAAACACCTTACAAACTAAAATACAGAATAAGAAAGACTCCCTGAACATATCACAGCCTACCAACCCACTCCTACCTAAGACCAAAATCATTGATCATAATAATAGATTCCACTTCACTAAAACTACCGTCCTAGGAGTTGAAAAAACTATCCTATCACTAAAACCATCTAACTGTAAAGGAGATGCCTGCCCTGCTCACATTATAAAAGATGCTGCAAGAGACCTCTCTCCATTCATCTCAAAATTAATCAACGCCTCATTCGCCTCAGGCACCGTCCCAGACAATTTCAAACAATCCTGGGTCCTCCCTCTCTTTAAGAAGCAAACCCTAGACCCTCTCATCGGGGGCGTGGCATGATGCTCATGGAGTGAGGACGCAAAACTCTTGAGCTTCGGCTAAGCCCTGGAGTCCGACAACTTAACCGTAGCTGGGGCGAAGACCTGTGCTCCGCTCTTGATCCCGATGAAAATCGGAGTCCGGGTGCCCGACTTATCGCTCCGGCCCGGCTCCCCCCCTTCCCTGTGCTGCCTCCACAAAATGGCGGTCTTGCTGCCCCGGAGAGCCTGAACCGCGCAGAGGGATCATCTCCTTGGACCAATAGAGCATCCACGCTCGCCACCGGCCGGAAGAATCTAGCGGGGTGGAGGGACCTCCGGAACCGGGCTCTTCGGCCCGATGCAACAGTCCAGTTGAGTAGCGCCCTGCAATCCGGTGCGACATCACAGTGAGGCCGGGACCCGTCCGGCGAGACCTACCTCGCATCCCGAGCGCCTGAAAGGAAGGCGCACAGAACTGCTCCCCCCCGCAGCAGTGACCCCTAACACCAGGTTGCCATCGCAGATCCCCGGCGGCACCCCTCCGAAACGAAAGCGGCGGGAGGCTGCGGGGGACCCGAGAGACCCGCGGCTCCCCCTGAACTGTGCTCCCAAGTAACGAGCGCCTCCTGGCATCCGAGGCCCCCCGACAACACCCCGGGGGCTAAGATCAGTGCTCCGCACCCGAACCCGCTACAACCCAGAACCCAAGTCCCTTATCCGGTGCTCCAGCCTGTCTCTCCCCTTTCCTGGGCTGTGATCCCACAACGGCGGCCTAGAGGTCCCGGAGAGCCTGAGCTACGCGGAGGGGCCAGTGAGGCGTCATCTCCCGGGATCAGCAGACCATCCACGCTTGCCGCCGACAGGGTGAACCAGCGAGGTGGAGGAACTGGCGCAGCCGGGCAGCGGCCTGAGGCAACATCACTGTGGGGCCTGGGACTCATCCGGAGAGACCCCCTGTCCCGCAACTGGAGCACCTGAGGGGTAGACGCATGGACCCACTCACCCGAACCCAGCAACTTGCAACAACAGGCTGCCACCGCACCGTGCCTGGGGATCAACCACTGGGACGCCCGCCGTTCTCCGGCTGTGGCATTTCATCCCGATAAAGGTACCACTGGGGTGGGCCCTGAGGTGGGGGACCCGACAGCACCCCTTTGCGGTGAGGGTGGAGGGAGGTTCTGTGGGACCTGGGGGGCCCGCACCCCCCCTGAACTGTGAAATCAGGCAACAAGTGCTTCCTGGCACCCGAGGCCTACCGCACTAACATCCCGGAGGCCAAGCTCCGGAATTAACACCGGGGATACTGAAGGTGCCCCCAACTGGCCCTGGAACTTCACCCCGGCGCACACAATTAGGGCCCCCCCAACTCCTGGCGAGCTTGCCCTGCGAACAAGCACCGCAAGGTTGACCCAACAGATGGACCAACTCACTGCGACACCCCCCTTAGCACGGTCCTGACCACCAGCATCAAAACAACATCGGGGTGCCCCTGCCAGCCAAACAAGGGAGTGGACTGGGGGGACCCATTCCACTGCGCACCCTGACCAAGCGGCCCAGGCGCCCACGTCAGACAAAGGGGACCGGAGATCCCGCAATGTCCACTTGGGGCAGGGCCAAGAATGCCACCATGGATCCTTTTGTCACCCCAAAACCCCACCCGATCGCCCAATCCACACCGAAAGGCGCCGCCTCACAGACCAGTCCAGGAGAACGCGCCAGGGATGACCAAGTACTCGAGGCTATCGTTGCCCTAAGAACATTTATTGACACAAAAATCGGCGAAGTAAAGGCTGACATTCAACTAATAAGACAAGATGCCCGTAACCTGACAGAACGAGTCACCAACATAGAAACCACCCAGAAGGACATTGCCGAGGACACACAAGACCTCAAGGCAGAGGTGGCGGCCCTTCGAAGAAAGGTGAGCCACTTGGAGGCTAGGTCGGAGGAGGCGGAGGGCCGCGCCAGGCGCAACAACATTAGAATACTGGGTATTCCCGAGGGAGCCGAAACTACAGACCCTACGGCCTACATAGAATCCCTAATACAACAGGAAATTGGGGCGGAGAAACTTTCGCAGGGCGTTGCCATAGAAAGGGCCCACAGATCGCTCCAGAAGAAACGCCCTTCCGGCTCCTTCCCTTGCCCCATCATAGCAAAGGTCCTCAACTTCCGGGACCGCGAAGTGATCCTAAAGTTCTCGAGAGAGGGTGGAGAGATAGAACGGGACAACTCGAAAATTACCATTTACCCCGATTATACACAATCAGTGCAGAGAGCAAGGAACTCTTTCGTCCCAATTAAAGCCAGATTGAGAAAACTAAATATCAAATACATGCTGCTGTATCCTTCCAGACTAAAAGTGATGCACAAAGGGCGAGCGATATTTTTGGAAACTCCGGCCGCAGCCACCATGTGGCTGGAACATAATAACCTAGCAGAGGTCCTCCCCGAACCTACCCATGAGAGCTGAACCAGAACCCACAAGGGGCGACGGATCGACACCTGGACACCGCCACCCCTGAACCCGCACTGGACACCATTACAAGAGAGTAAACCACCACCATTGAAACCACACTGAGAATATTAAGCGACTACAGGGCCCACCCGGCCTCCCACCCATGAGCACACAGCACGCACCCACGAACGACCAGTGCTGGCCAGTTGCCGGCACAAACTCACTCGTGCCAGAAACCCGGATGGGGTCAGACAGCACGAGAGCACCCGAGCACTGCCCTCCTGAGGCAGCAGCTGGGTGCACCAGTTATAGTTATCTTCGTTCAGTTTTTGTTATGACTGCACTCCTCATGAAGACCGTCCTCCAATTCACGAAGGATCGAAGGCCGGAAGCTGAAACCCACCACCTCACGCAAGCAGATCGAAGCACGACACCTAGCAGTGGACGTCCAATCCAGAAAATAGGCGTGAAGCCTATCATATCTACAAACAAAGTTAAGCAATGGCAACACGCCTCAAAATAATCACATGGAACATCAGAGGGATGGGATCCTACCTCCGTAGGAACCGAATACACTCCTACTTGAAAAGGAAGAAGGTATCGTTTGCTCCCCTGCACGAAACGCACCTTACATCTGACACTACGAACAAACTAGTGGACTACTGGGGGGGCCAGGGCAGTGGCTCCTCCTACTCGAGGTACGCACGTGGTGTATACACATGGGTGAGTCCTGACACACCTTTTCACCAGATGGGGATGGAGACGGATGAAGAGGGCAGGTACGTGATAGTGTGTGGCATGCTGGAAAACTTCCGATTGTGCATAGTCAACTCATACTTCCCACAACATGGCATACCCTCCCACCTTAAGCAGCCATGCGCCAAAATCGCACACCACAGGGAGGACGCCTATTTGTGGGGAGGAGACTTTAACTGCGTGATGAATGAAGAAACGGATAGATCCATAACGCCGTGCACCCCCAACAGCCCATCCTCCCGCTCCCTCCGCAACACGGTCGAGGACTTGCACCTAGTTGACGTCTGGCGAGATCTGCACCCCACTGACAGGGCTTACTCATTCTACTCAGCCCCCCACGGTTTACACACCAGGATAGGCCACCTTTTCATCGACAGCGCACTGATATCGCAGGTTGAGTCAGCGAACTACCTGGGCAGATCGATTTCGGACCATTCTCCTCTCATGATACAGCTCCATCTAAGAGGCCCACTGCCCCCCATCCCGATGTGGCGTATGCCTACTGAAACTTTAATGGACCCTGCAATTAAGGAAACCCTAAGAGAGAAACTGGAAGAATATATAGAGATCAACAAGGGATCAGTTCAGAAGTGGAGCACACTATGGGAGGCCATGAAGGTGGTAACAAGGGGTGAGATAATAGCTGAAGCCGGTGGGATCAGGAGGCAACTGAGGAAGGAACTAGAGGACAAGGAGGACGAGATCAGGCTGCTGGAGGAAGCTTCGCCCCTGACCACTGCCAGGGAGGCCAAATTAAAGGAAATCAGGGAAGACTGCAGGATAGCATGGGGGAGGCTGTCCAAGTTCGACTTCTCCACTCGGACCCTGAGAGCACACAAAGAAGCAGATAAGTCAGGCAGGATACTTGCTTGGCTATGCAAGAAGGAGAATCCGAGGCAGGCCCTCAAAGAGATCAAAGATGAAGGAGGCATAACACAAAGGACACAACAATCAATAAATGAAGTCTTTTCAAGCTTTTACGCTAAGCTCTACACCCACAACGAGCGAATTCCTGAAGAGGACATTAAAAGATACCCTGGATGAGATTGGGCTACCCAAGCTAAGCCAAGAACAGCACGCCGGGCTGGAGGAGATCATCACACTGGAAGACATATCGGAAGCGATCAGGTCCCTCTCCACTAGCAAGACTCCCGGGACGGACGGCCTCATCCCAGAATTCTATAAGGCCTATGAGGAGATCCTAACCCCGGTACTACATGAAGTATATGCGGAGGCATACGAAACTGGGACCTTGCCGAGTAGCATGCGGGAGACTCTCATAATACCAATGCTCAAACCAGGCAAACCAGTCGATGAGTGTGATTCGTATCGTCCCTTGGCGATGCTGAACTATGATGGCAAAATCCTCACGACTATATTAGCCAAGATGCTCTCGAGGGTGATAGGGTCCCTAATACACGAAGAGCAGAACGGCTTCATCCCAGGACGTAACACCACCGCCAACTTAAGGAGGCTCCAACATATTATGGCACAAACAGAGCAGAGCAAGGAGGACCTGGCTGTACTCTCACTGGTTGCCATAAAGGCTTTCGATTCGAAATTTTGGGAGTGGCTGACCTTGACCCTGAGAGAGTTTGGTCTAGGGGAACACTTCATCCGGTGGGTTGAGGTGCTCTTCAACAACCCAGTGGCGCGGGTGAAGACTGGTAGCGTGGTGTCAGGAGCATGGGCCATCCAAAGAGGAACCAGACAAGGGTGCCCACTATCGCCGATGCTATACATCCTGGGCCTGGAACCAGTGGCAATCTATTTCAGGAAACAACTGTTCGACTCTGGTATCAGCATTGGTGGAACATATAACATAATTTCCCTATATGCCGATGACGTCCTTCTATACCTCCGGAACCCCCGAGTAAACGCACCTATGGCATTGGATGTCCTCGATAACTTCTCTAAATACTCAGGGATAAAATTTAGTAGGCAGAAATCATGCTCCTTCCCCCTTGCGGGACTCAGAGGAAGAGACATAGAAGAATTACCCGAAATAGGGATACGATGGCAGGTGGAGGCCTTCCGCTACCTGGGTACCACCATTACGCACACGCCAGCCTCCACCCACGAGCGCAACACCGAAGCAGCAATGTGCGGGGTTCGAAGGTCCATTAAGTTCTGGTCAAAGCTCCCCCTCTCAGTGATGGGTAGAGCTGCGATTTCTAAAATGATTATACTCCCAAGATTCCTCTACTATTTCACCAACATCACATACTACATCCCCCCTCCCTTCTTTAGGAAACTGGAATCTCTGATCAAGGACTTTCTTTGGGGTCAGGCCAGACACAGGCTTGCCCTGAATATCCTCACGCTCCCCCACGCCGAGGGCGGCATCCAACTACCCGAATTTCAGAAATACTACCTCGCAGTACAACTAACGCATATCACAAAGTGGCTCTCGGATGAACCTTCTGCCGAGACCGGCCTCCTTCGCCAGTTGATCGGGCCAATGCACCCAAAGGAGATAATATGGAGCTCACAAGTGGGCCCCCTGACCCACCCATGATAGTGAAACTGGGGAGACGAGTCTGGAATAGGGCCAGGACCCTACTAGATGTACATCACCCATATATGCCTGAAATCCCCTTGCTGACAGACGTATGCAAGACCCCCACCGACCTTCCAGCAATGAGGAGCTGGGAGACCTGTGGCCTCTATATATGGGGGGACATGTTCGATGAAGGAGTCTTCAAAGACTTTGATTCGCTACAACTGAAGGACGGACTCTCATCAGGGCAATTCCTACTCTACCAGCGGGTGAGACATGCAGCCAAAACTAAATGGAACACATGGCCCGAGGAGCCAGAGACCCACCCCCTCGTACAGGAAATGTACAATCTGAGCGATGGCTGGAAGCCGACATTGAGATTATACGCCGAGATAAATGACCGATCTAACCCCAGAGGAGCGCACCTGAGAGAGAGGTGAGAGACAGACATTGGGACAGAAATCACGGAGGAAGAATGGGCAAGAGCCCTGCTATACCCGAAGGAGGTGTCACGGAACGCCAGGTTCAGGATGATCCAGCTGAACGTCCTCTACAGGACCTACATGACCCCGCATAGAATAGCCACCTTCAATGACAAAATCCCCTCGACATGCCCATGGTGCTCCTCCGAACATGCCGATTTGATCCACATGTTCTGGGCTTGCCCCAGATCCCAGAAGCTCTGGCTCGCTGCCGAGCAAACCTGCAGGAGAACTGGACTGGAAAGGTACGAATGGACACCTAAGGAGTGCCTCTTGGGCACTCATCCGAGACTCAGCAAAATCAAGCACCTAGTGAAGCTTATGGATATGGCATGCATTCTGGTGAAGAGAACAATAGTGATGGCCTGGAAGTCGCCCGCAGGCCCCAGATATGGACCCTGGATCAGGGAAATGGAAAGATGGACAGCTGCCGAAACCAGAGCCTGGGAGGAGGGAAACAGAGGTGGGGATGATGTGAGCACTACACGAGTCCTGGAAAGCCCTCATGAAAGATATGATTTTTTCGACAGACTTCAAACCCCCCTGAGCAGCCCAACACGACACAAACCCCAAGAAAACCGTAATGATCTGCCCAGCGAACCCAAGCATGTTCCCAGAGCTACGACTAGAAATAGCCACAGTGAGGGGTGGCCCGGCTCCGTGCCAACATGCAGAACATGGACCGCAATACGCTACCGTGGGAGTGGACAGTCAAAGTTGTTATTGTTGTTATTTTGTCAGTTTGTCGTTATCCGTTGTCTTTTTGGCAGCATGATACACGCTTGATAATATAAAGCACACCCTGTGCCCAACTGTCACATGTATGATTACAAATGCCAAAAAACATTTAAAAATTAAACTAGACCCTCTCATCGTCACTAAGTACCGCCCTATCACGACGGTACCATTTCTTCTTAAAATCTTGGATAAAGTTGCCTACTCGCAGATCCAGAAACACCTTGAGTTACACAATCTTGTAGGTGTTAGACAATCAGGTTTCTGCCCGCTACACGGGACGGACACTGCACTAATAGACTTGAAAACACAGATCGATGAGGTGAGAGACAAAGGAAAAGCAGCACTTCTACTATTACTTGATCTCTCAGCGGCATTCAACCTGGTGGACCACAAGGTCCTGTGTAGACACCTTGACACAGCAGCCCACTTCTCCCGAGATGCAGTCAACTGGATAGAATCCTTCCTGAGTGACAGGACCATCAGAGTATTCTCCCCTTCTGCAGCAGCCGACCCTACCCCCATCACGTGTGGAGTCCCCCAGGGCTCTTGTGTGTCCCCGACCTTGTACAACATATTCACCAAGCCATTGTTCGATGATCTGGACCTTCTGGATGTCACCTACACTAACTATGCAGATGACACACAGATTCTCCTCCCACTTTCCGGGGATCATGGCACGGACCTGGCCTGGGTGAATAGGATCTACCTCATCATTCAGGCATGGATGGCAACACACGGCTTATGCCTGAATGATGACAAGACAGAGTTCATAATTCTTGGCACCCCTGCTAGCATAGCCAAACTAGGCCACGAATACTCATCCTTCATCATTGACGGCAACAACATCATAGTCTCCAAAGAGGTAAAAAACTTTGGTTTTTACCTGGACGCCACTATGTCATTCAACAAGCAACTGAATTCCTTAGCCTCCTCCACAGCTTACACTTGCAAGCTTATCAGAGCGGATAAGCCATTCCTCTCTAATGATAGCTGCATTATACTAGCCAGAGCTCTGATCCTGTCCAGACTGGATTATTGTAATGCTCTATATAGTAGCGCTAACAAAGCCAGTATCCAAAAACTCCAACTTTTACAAAATAACGCTCTCAGAGCCGCACTTGGTATTAACAAAAGAGCGCATATGACTGCAATTAGACACCACTTTAGCTGGTTATCTACCCACAATAAAATCCAACTAAAAATAGCCTCTGTGACACACAAAGCATTACACAATGCCGCCCCTGGTTACCTAATCAATAAACTTACCAGAGAAACTTCCAGCAGACCCACCAGAGCTGTCAACTCAAACTGCCTGGTGGTACCAAGGTTTAAGTCTTCCACGATCGGCGGCAACAGTTTCCCTGTGAAGGCCGCTAAATTTTGGAACTCCCTACCAAAAGAGTTGCGAGACGACCTACCCTAACCTAGTTTCAGAAAGAACCGTATCACCCACCTCAACACATCCGAAGACTAACTCCCTCTCCAAAATGGTTGTACTCACGACAGCCACCTTGAGTATAACCTTCTTGTATAGCTATATGTAAATAAATGTCATACTTCACCTTATATGCATACCTCTATATACCGGGGCATATTTTTTGTAATAACCTGACGCAATTTGTAATTTGCTATGACCCCCACTACGCCTACCACCTGTATTCTGTGTTTCTCCATTGCCTATGTATACTGTTTTATCATTATGTAACTTTGTAAGCCTTGCATATCCTTGTTGCGCCCTGCTACCCTCGGGTCCGGTGCGCTCTACAAATTCAACAAAACAAACAAACATTGGCACCTCTGGTGATACTTGGCATTTCATATAAATTTGTCTTAGAGTACACCCTGTATTGATGGTTTGTTGAATTAGGGCTGTTGTCAGGACATGCACTAGTCATACGGCAGCAGGATACATATATTTCATTTACAAGCAGTTCCATTTGTGGCTAGCATCTGATGTAGTGCCACTTTACTCATTGTGTATTGTATAAGTATTTAGAAGAACAGATTCCATTCAATACACACATTTAACCCATTTTTTACCGTATCTAAACGGTGTATCCACTTCTGCTCAAGTTTCATTAATTCCAAATCCCTGTCTCCCCCTCTGGCTTTGGCATTTATGGTTTGAATGATACACCATCTAAGGTCTGTGTGTTTCTGTTTTTCTTTCAAGAAGTGTGCCACCATTGGTTTGTCATCAATCATGTTTTTGAGACATGACCTATGTTCACATATTCTTTGCCTCACTTCACGTTTGCTTTTCCCTATGTATATTAGGTCACATGGGCATTTTATCATGTAGATGCTCCATTTTGTAAGGCATTTGGAGAAGGTTTTGTACTTCCAGATGGTTCCTTTGAGTGTGACTTCTTTTTGGTCTTGTGTAAGATGGCCTACCGAGCATTTACCACATTGGTAGTGCCCGACCACGGGTGGGAGGTGCCATAGTGTGGGTTGGTCTGGCTTCTTGGGTCTCTCAGTGGGGTAGGTATGTATCAGATGGTCGTTTAGATGTTTGCTTCTTTTAAACTCAAAACGCGGTGTCTCTGGTGCAAACGTGTCTGTTTGTAGCAGGTTCCAACGCGTTAGGATGGTTTTCCTGATGGCATTGCCGATTGGTGAGAATGTAGTTACACATGTCATTTTTTCATTGTGTTCTTCTCTTACTCGTTTCGTTGAGCAGTCCGTTCTGTTGGCGTTTCTCACCGTCTTGCGTGCCTTCCTGATGATTGCTGGCGGGTATCCTCTTACTTTAAGGCGGTTCTCTAGATCTTTGCCATGATGATCATATTGTGGTAATGTGGTACAGTTCCTCCTGATTCTGAGAAACTGTCCAAAAGGTAAATTCTCCTTTAGGGCTTGCGGATGGAAGCTCGTGTATTTCAGTAATGTGTTTTTGTCCGTGGGTTTTCGGTACAAAGTAGTTGTGATTTTACCATCTTCAGCCCTAAGTATATTTAAGTCCAGAAAAACTATATTGCTGGTATAGTGGTGCATTGTGAAGTTGATGCATGTGTCTACGCTGTTGAGCCAAGTGTGAAAATTTAAGAGTTCTATGGTGGTTCCTCTCCAGATGGTGAAGATATCATCAATATATCTTACCCACCTAACTAGTTGGTTCCTGTAGATGTTGTTCTCATTGTAGATGGAATTGTTTTCCAAATTGTCCATGTACAAATTTGCAATGTCTGGTGTGAATGGGGACCCCATGCTTGTACCTCTTGTTTGTTGATAGAATTGTACCTGGTATATAAAATAGTTCTCAGTTAATGCCAGGCGGATACATTCTTGGATGAAGGACGTGGGTGTGGACATATCTGATCTTCTGTCCAGATATACTTTGAGTATGTCAATGCACTCTTTTTGTGGTATACTTGTGTACAGGGCTTCTACATCGAAGGCGACCAGTATGTCTTGTTGAGATGTCTGGATGTTGTTGAGGTGGTGGATCATGGCTGTCGTGTCTTGGATAAAGGATCTCATTTTTCTGACACAAGGTCTGAGGAAAAAATCTGTGTAAATTGATAGTGGCTCTAGTAGTGATCCTATAGAGGACACTATTGGTCTTCCTGGTGGCTTGACCGCATTTTTATGGATCTTGGGGATGCAGTAAAACGCTGGTGTGACTGGGTGTTCTTTAGTGAGGAAGGTCTTCTCGTCTTCATCGATCCATCCTTGTGTGATGGCGTAGAGCATGAGGCTTTTTATTTCCTCTGAAATGCGTGTTATAGGATTGTGATCCCGTTTTTTGTAGAAACGGATGTCCCTAAGTTGTTTAAGGATTTCTTCTTCATATAAAACCTTTCCCCAAAGGACTATGCTGCCTCCCTTGTCAGCTGGTTTCACTAAGAACAGGTTGTTGGTTTCTAGGTTTCTCAAGGCTTTTCGTTCTGCCTGTGTGAGGTTATCTCTGTAGTTGTTTTTGGTTTTAAAAATGGTCTCCATTTCTCTGAGTATTTTATTTTCGAAGGTGAGTATCTCTGGACACACCATGGAGGTTATCGGGGTGAAGGTAGACTTGGGTTTTAATCCTGTTGTTGCGGGATTGAATATCGAATACAAATCAGTCTAAAGAATTTTGTAATTTCCACCTCAGTATTGAAACGGTCCGCCTTACTTTTTGGAACAAAGCAAAGTCCTTTACTCAGAACTTCTGTGTCTTCTGGCGTTAGACTGTATTTGCTTAAGTTGAATATTGGAATCACCAGGTTTGTTGCTGTGGTTGTGTTGTCCACCGGCGTGTTTGCATCCTGTGGTATCTCTGCTGTCTCGGTCTGCCTTGTTTGCCTCTCCCTTGAAAAAATTGTTTTTGTCCCCTTGATCTGTTTCCTCCTGACGATGTGGATGGGCCACTTGGTGGCGAACTCGAGCCGCTGCTGTTTGATGAATTTGAGAATGATACGAATCTCCTCGATGGTCTTTGTTGATTCTGTGGACCTGTTCTGTTGGCGTTATTGCTGTTCTGTTGTTGAAAAAATCCCAGCACTAGATAGGGGTAGGTGCGCTCTTCTTTGTAGTTTTGTATGTCCTTTTTGAGTTTCCAAATTATTTTGTCGAATGCAAATTCCTTGAATTTCTTGATTTCCTCTTCTATTTTCTCTAGCTGTATCTCGATATCTGGAATAATTGAGTCTGTCTTTATTTTTTCTTCTAGTTGTTTTAGCTCTTCCATTTGTTTCTTGCCCTCTTCTTCAGCTGTTTCTTTGATTAGGATGACCCAGTCTCTGGAGCATTTATTGCCCACTCCACTGAATTTGACCTGAAATTTCGGATTGTCGATAAATACCTGTGGTATGTTTTTTATCTGAAGGCCTTCTGGGATGACTCCTGCCTTCAGATATTCCAACATTAGTAGCCCATGTGACTCCGTGCGTACTATTTTTTTCTTTTTTTGTAACAGAGTGTCCAGTTCTGTTGTAGAGGTGTTGGTTGCCTCTGCTGCTGTTGGCAGTGTTTGTCCCAGCAGTGATGGTTTGTCTAAAAAATGACGATACTGATCGTCTGAAAATGACACTACGTTGACATTCTCCATTGATTTCTTTTTCTAGCTAGTGGTAGCCACCAACCGTACGGTTGTCCACAAACATTTCCAAAATATAAGGGGTAAGGGCCCTCTTTTTTAATATGGGGGGCTGTGTCATGAGGGTATGTAACAGTTTTATAGAAAATGAGGACATAGGCTACTCCCATTCCCCAAAAAAACCCTCACCCAGGTGATTCTCCCACACTGGTCCACCCCCAGAGTCTGGATCCAAAGGCGATGGCTGTGCCCTGGCCACCTGAGGGAGAGATCTGCGGGGACTAGCGGGTGAGAACTTCATGCTTCTCACATAATTCATTATTGACCTATCCTAAGGTATAGATGTGGAACACATGCTTTAAAGACGTGTATCTGTCTGTTCGATGCACACTCATCTTTCCTTAAATGGTAATGTAAATAAAGCGCTTTGAAGTGGTTCCAAGGCTGGAGCAAGGGTTTATTCATCTCCAAACAAAATGCTATTCTCCCTCCCGCACAATGCGCCTGTTTTGCATTTTTAGGGCCAAAAAGGCACTTGTAATTCATTGCCTTTTTGTAGCACTGGCCTTGAGTGGTTCCAACGTCATGTTGGTGGTGTGTCCAGGGAGTGGCCTGAGGTGGCACGTGCTACAGCTGGTATTACGTTGTCGGGGGTGCCTGTATTGCGTGTCAATGAAGACACACTCACTGATGCGACCTTAACAGGTCCCTGATCCAGTCTGCCTAAAGCGCACCAAGCAGAGCCATATTTATTGGCTTGCACGTCGTGACGTTCAATCTCCTGACACTACACTCCTCCCAATTTTAAAGACAACAAAACTTTGCCAACAACATGTCAGATCAAACATATGCATGAACAACAAAACCTGAAATCACCATGGCACTGTGACCAGTGGCATAATGCTTTGGAAAGTCTGTGCAGGAACATGTGGATTTCACTGACTCAGCAACCTGCCATTGTTCATGTACCCAGGTCATAGTCCCTTAAATATGCAGGTGGCCCCCACGGGAGACCTCCTACCTGTTTGTCTTGACCACGGTGTGTCTGCTCTCCTGCTCCCTCCTGGCATTGTCCGTCCAGGTTGTCGTCTTTAGCTTCACTCGCCTCTGGGTGGTAGGCCGGACCATCGTGTCATGTCCATACCACCCTATCTGCAGTCGGGGTGGCCCGGAAAGTCTGCAGAAGAAGCTTAAGTTCCTGGCCCCACGCCTGTGGTTGTCTGCTGCTGTCACTTGCGAGCCCTACACATGAACTAACTTAAGTGACGTTGATTCATGTTGAGGTCTTCCCCGTTGGGTGTCGGGTTCGCACTAGGACAGTGTCACCGACATTGAAGTCATGTTCTTGCAGTCCCCTAAGTGCATTTTCTTTACTGGTCAGTGTCTCTCTCCGAGTACGGACTTCCTCATTGTCTAGTCGTCCCTTCCAGCTCGGGGAGAAAAGTGTGGGGATACCTTTGGAAAAGGACTTCTGCTATAGCAACTCCTGTGGAGCAGTGTGGGATGGTTCTGCATTCGAGCAAGAATTGGAAGAGCGCTCTTCGCTCACACAGCCTTTGGCCGTGCACGATTCGGAAGGTACTGTTCAAAGTGCGCATAAGGCGCTCTGCCTCCCCATTGGCACAGAGCCATACTGGAGCGACCTTCTGGTGCGTGATTCCTCTTTCAGCTAGGAATTCTCCTAGGCCCAAGCTCTGAAATGGTGGCCCATTGTACGAACACACTGATCTGGGAAACCTGTGGGTGGCAAAACATTTTGTCAGTGCTGGCACCACATCATGCAGGGCCAGGGAGGGTGTAAATTCTACTTTGGGATAGCGAGACCATTGGTCCACCATCACAAGGAAGTGAGTCTTGCTGCGTGGATCCAAGGTCCATGTGGACACACTGCCGAAGGCCCTCGCTCCTGGGCTTACACTGAATAATGGTTTCCTTTAATTTGTGGGCAACTTCTTAGCACCATTTGCAAGCTCGCATGAATTAATCCACCTTCTGTTCCAGGGCAGAAAACCAGGCTTTCAGCCAGAGGAAGCGTTTAGTTTTTGTGGCCCCTTAGTGCCCTAGTGTGCCAGGGCAATTGCTCTTTCCAATAGTTCTGTCGGTACCACCACGAGAACGCCTCTCAGGAGAAGGCCCCCGCCTGCAAATGTCAGTTCATGCCTCACCTTCCAAAGCTGTTGCAGCCTTGTCTTAGCTTCTTGAGTCCTGTTTCCTAGGTTTTCCAGGACTGACTTCCACTGGCCTGATTCCATGGCCTCTTGTAGGAGTCAGATGTTTTCGAAGTTCATCAACTTCCATGAATTTGGGGATTGTCCCATCAGTGACCATCTTCACATACTCTTCCACCTCTGTGACATCCTCTTGTGCGGCCTTGCTTTTGGCCTGCAAGTGCCTATACAGGTAATCGGAAGCATTGTTTTGCCCTGGTCTGTACACTAGGTTGATGCCGTACTCTTGAAGTGCAAGCAACCATTTCTCAATTTACGGTGGGGGATTTACTGACCCTCCTGTCATAATGGGCAGTAGGGGCTTGTGTTACGTGACCACGCAAACCGGTTTCCTGTAGATATATAAGTGGAAATGACGACACACCCACAGTACCGTCAGCGCATCTCGCTCAATCTGGGAGTACCTCTGCTCTGTCGGGGAGAGGTCCTTGTTGGCGAAGGCAACGGTGTGCTGGGTGCTGTCCTCCCTGGCTTGTGCGAGTATGGCCCCTACGCCGAACAGACTGGCATCAACAATGATTTCTGCAACTTTTCTTGGGTCGAAGCCAGGGTGCAATCCTCTGACTGAGCCCCCTTGATATCAAACGATTTTTGTTCTCGGGCACGTTGTGGACTGTTTCATAAGGCTGTGCAGGTGTTCGGAGAACGTTGCCAGGTTTTCAATTTAACGGACACAGTAAGTGACCATTCATAGGAGGTTCCTTACTTCAGAAACTGATTCTGGCGCTTTCACCTCCTGTATATCTTTTACTTTGGCTGGATCAGCCAACAGCCCTTCTTCTTGGAATATAAAGCCAAAGAACTATTTTACTCTTAAGGAACTCAAATTTCTCACGGTGAAGGTTCAACCCCAGCGACTGTATTATGGTCAGTACCTTCTCGAGTCGTTCCAGGTGCTTGCCTTCTGACTTGCTGTGGATCAGGATATCATCACTCACATTTAGGGTTGTGGGCAGTCCCGCCACGGCTCCTCATATTGCGTTGCTGAAGCAGCAGTGGTGATATCTTAATCGGAGGTAGAGTTTGGAGAAAAATGTTGCACCTTCCAGTTCAGCTATGATGTCATTCAGTGTTGTTGTTAGGTGTCGTTCCTGTTTTATTGCCTTATTTGGCAGTCTCTTGTCGACACAGATACAGACACTATGGGGCTGTATAGGTTTCTGGGCAATGACTATGGGGGACACCCATGGGGCGGGCCCCTCCACTCGCTCGATGACGTCTAAATTGATGGGGTTTTGTATCTCTTTTTCTACTTCATCACGAAGATGGAAAGGTACTTGTCTATGTTTTAATGCCACAGGCTGAACGGTGTCAGCGATGTGGATGCGGACTGGCTCGCCTGCCATTCGACCAATGCCTGTGAACACATTCTGGAATCTTTTCAGTAGCACTTGAACATCTTCTAGGAACACCCCAAACGCAAACTGGATGAGTCGGAGGGCCTCGGGTGCAACACAGCCTAGCAGGGTCTGGTTGCCCACTTTTGACATGTAGAATCGCAGAAGTATGGAAATGTCACCATGTTTGACAGGGGCCACAAATGCACCTTCCAGGGGTAGTGGATGCTGCTTCCGAATGTAAATATGCGCACTTTTGATGCTTGGAGTGGCGCAGGGCCTGGCAGCTTTCGGTATTGCTTGTCAGCCATGACACTGACAGATGCCACAGTGTCAATAAATACCGGAACAGAGGTATCTAAGATAGTCACTGAGTAATTGGGTTGGCATTTTCATTTGCCTCCCACTGTGAGCAGTGCCGAGATGAAGTAGACATCCTCATCTTCATCACCATTACCTTCCCCTTGCAGTTCCTGCATAACGACGAATGGAAAGGTTTGCATTTGCATTGCTTGATCCGGGGGAGTGCCTCTCGGTCGTTCTTTGCCATGTGATACGTTAGCGGAGGCTGTTGCCCTACACACTCTTGTGAAGTGGTTTTGGTTACCACATCTCGTACATGTGTACCTCTTTGCTGGACACTCCTTTTTCATGAGTGAGATCATACCCACACTGCGGGCACAGAGGTGGGGTGGATGAGTTTCGTTCCCTTATATGTCGCCAGGCATTCCTTCCACCTTGGCTTTTGGGTGGATGCTTCTCCATCAGGCAGACTTCCTCCAACTTCACTGATTTTAGTGCCAATTCCATTTTGAAGACACTGATATCTGCAAGCTTGTGAGATCACCCTAGTTCAAGAATTCTGGGCAGCGTTATTCCTGGCTCGCAAAGAACTTGCTGTCGCAATTTGACAGAGTGGCATCCGATGATGATCTGGAGCCTCACCTCCTCCTCCCCATTCAAACAGGTGCAAGTTGCTGCCAGCTGTCTCAGGCGGCTGTGGTACTTGTCCAGGTGCTCATTGATTTTTTGCACGACGGTGCGAATAACACATTTTTCTGTCAGTGTTGACCATGGGAGTGAAGTAGTCTGACAGGGCTTTTACTGCTGCATTGAACGAGCCATCCGTGGGGCCTAGAGTTTTGAACAGTTTGTGGACTGCTGGGCCCCCTGAGTATATCAGCGTAGATTTTTTAGTCAAGTCATCCTTCTCCCCTGTAGCATTAAAGTACATATCAAGGCGCTCTCACCATAGCTCCCATCATGGGCCTAGGTCTGCCGGTGCCCCATCCACATCGAACTCAGAGTGGCGCTAACGAACCTCGCTGGTGGGACATGTCCTTGTGTGGTTGCGGTGCAGGCGTTCCAGCGTTCTCCACTGACATCCTGCCGGGGAGTGATAGGCTCTAGATGAAAGGTGATGGTTGCACAGGCACTCTGCAGGGAGCCACAACCCTGTTGCTGGTAGATGTGGCACAGATTGGGTTCCCAGATAGCAGGTCCTCTGGCACTCCCAAAGGAGCAGCACCCCAGGGCTGGCGCACAAGCACTCTCTGATGAGCGCCGTGCCACACACGGTCCCTGTGAGGGAGTGTCCCTGGTTGATGATGGGGCCACAGGCGGTTAAGATGAGTGGGGCACAGACAAGATACCAGGCCTGGCCCGGAGAGTGCCGAAATTAGGCACGAGCCTGTGTGTGTAACTGAGAAAACAGCAACTGAAATGAAGGATCAATGCCTCTTACCCGCAGGATCGGAAAATGCAACGTCCGAAAAAAGAGCAGGAGTGCTGCACACAGTGGGAGTCCTGACGATGTAAGCCTGCATCACTAGCACGAGCACGTCCACAACCTTTCGTCGCTATTGTTATGTTGCTAAGATGGGGGCCTGTATTGCGCCATCCAGCAATGCAGACGTACACACTGATATTGGCTTAACAGGTCCCTGCACTGCCTGAAGCGTGCCGAGCGGGCCATATTTATTGGCTTGCACATCATGACGTACAACGTCACGGACTGCAGTCACCAGACACTACAGCTGGAATCTGATTGGCCACTCCATCCAGGTGCCACACCCATTATCTTAAACTATGATCATTATGTGTGTGCGCGCTCTTACTTCGTGCCACCCCTGCATAAGTCAGTGCTCCACTTGGGACACCCCCTCCAGATGGTCTAGACATGCCAGTAATAATCGAATGGAAAGGAATCTTAAAACATGCGCTTCGCTGCTTACGGTAATGAGTGATACTGGAAATAAATCGAGGAAAAAGTCAAATTAAACACTGGCATTCTAGCACCGTCCTCACAAATACACGGAAAACAGTGCTGGCCCTTCTCTCGCGAGCCTGCAGGCTGTTTAGGCTGAAATGTTGATGTTGGAACAGAGCAAATAATGTTAATATAACAGGAAATCGGCTTTGGCCTGCAGGAAATCAAGCGAATTTGACTGGGCTTGTCACTGAAATCTCCCACCAAAGCACACATCAATTCAATGCACGGCGTTCGGCTACCTTAAGCTCTTGCCTGGGGACCACCCACAGGGGCCAGTGACACAAACCACATGTGCTCGGAATGCCTGCCTTGACATCCATATCAGAGGCAGGGCCGGGTTACTTGCCCAGACTTCACTTTCAGCGCAGCCGGTCCTACGGATCTGCCAGCTCGCTGCCTTTGATGGTTCCTTCTAATGGTTTGAACCTAATCGCTTCCCTTGCCTTTACTTGTCTAGGAATGTGGTTGTAATAGAACAGGACGTTGGGACTTTTCCCATACACCATTCCCCCTTACCTCAATTGCCCTTTCCCCATGCCTTCCCATCGTCCCCATCGACAGCTTTCCTACAGAATAGAAATCGTGGAAACGCACAGTGATTTGGGTTGAGCTCATAGCAGAAAGTCACGGGGTGCAAGGAAAGTAAAAGCAGCTTTTTTAATGGCACCTTACACCCTATTTCGAATGTTACTCAGCACTAACAATTTTGTCCGATAATGAAACTGATCTACGCAACGTCATTTTCCCTGGATCACACAATTTGGCGAAGTGTAGAAGGCAAAGTTAGAACTCAGATCTCCGGGTTTCCCTGACACAAGCGCAATCGCTTTACGGAAGTATTTTTCCATTTTAGTCGAGATTTTTTTTTTGTTAACTGCCTGGGGCCATCTCTCAGAGCTTTTATGTGGCTTTTTAGCTTCAGGCCCCACTTGTTCGAGAATCCTGGCTATGCCTCTGCGCAGAAGTGATGTTCTATTGCATGCAGCAATGTTCCCATCACCCCAGTCACCTCAGTGCTTCCTTCAGCAGCATGGATACAACCAAAAACTCGCATTAGTCAAGACTACTTGAATTTGTTTATTCACTTAAAAAAACACTCCCAACAGCGAGTTGCACTGTGTGGATGACAAAACACCAGCCCAAAAGGTTTCCCCATATTCGAAGCCTGTAATGCTTTACAAATGTGGATGGAGGGGCGCTGTTGCACACAGGCTAAAATGGCTGCGTAGTGAAGTAGCTACTGCCTCCTATTACCGGATTACCTACTACTATTCGGCAGATTAAGGTGGCTGATTACTTCTGTTACCTCCCTTGGCGGTCGCTGCTTGATGGGGCTGCTGTGGTGTTTGGGTTGCGAGGGTTGGAGCCCCGACGCCTTGACGAACTGCATGCGGATCCCTGTTTGCTGCTGTAGAGACCTCTCCATCATTGTGGATTCAAGTTAGATTGCCAGCTATGTGCGTATTGAATAAAGATGCCCAGCTTCGTGCTCTTTTGGAACAGAGTGGAGCAGGACCTGTCCGACCAACACCATTGTGTCAGTCCTCATTGCCGTGCAGCGCATGCCAGGGTTCCTCCACAAAAATGGCTACAAGGAATTCCAGGGCACGCACCTGCTGATCAGGCAGGCCTGCGGCACCTGGAATATTGATCCCCACGGTGTACTGTCACTCAGCCCGCCACAGGAACAGTAGGTGCTCTGTGCAAGCCTGTAAGAAGTTCTGTGCTTTTTTGTTCCAATTAACCCTCCTCACGCTGTCAAAGGAAGGCATTGTCCTTTATTTTTGGAAAACCCAGGCTACACCTTCACCCACAGTCCCACACAGCGCCACCGCAAACCATGAGGGAAGGGGTGGCTCTCACCAGCGAGTGCTTGCACGCCACCCTCCCCCACTGTCACGGCGGGCTGTGGCTCCCCTCCCAGGGAGTGCCTGTGCACCCGCTGTGCGACCATTGGCGATTCACCGCCATAGAACCTGGGTTGCGGCTCCTCCCATAGTGCCTGAGCACCCCTTCCCATCAGCTCACTCCTGTGACGGGCCCCACATCCGAGGGAAGATGTCTGCTGACGATGCTGCTGCACTTGCACCATGACCACAGGGGAGAACATCGCATCAATGAGGGTCGCTCGCACCGCTTTGTTAATTTGACGTACATGGGGTCCCAGCAAATTTGTCACCAAGGTGGGAGCTGTGGCGAGAACACCTGGACATGTGCTTTAATGCCACTAGGGGAAAAATGACCTACGAAATGCACTCTGATATATTCGGCAGGCCCAACGGTCAACAAGCCATTTAAAACCCTATGCCCTACCGATGACTCCTATGGTGCCGCACTGTCAGACTGCTTCACTCCCATGGTTTACTTGCAATTTATGTAGTGCACCAAACCCGAAGGCATCCAGGCGCTGTTCTTGACAGTAAAAGATGGCGATATTACAGATTCAATAATGGCGTATAGAGGGTTACAAAGTTACGCAAGTTACAGGGTTACAAGGTAGCTGAAAGGATGTTACAGATTCAATATTGGGGTTAATACCATTTATGAAAAATTCATCATGAACACTGCCATGCAGACGGGCAAGGAGAGCCTAGACAAATACCACAGTTGCCTGAGGCAGCAGGCCACAACTTGCGGCTGGGAGAACGAGGAGGAAGAAGTGAGGCTCCAAATCATCATTGGATGCCATTCCGTTAAACTGCTCTGGCAAATTCTCTGCAAGCCAGGAATAACACTCCCCAGGATCCTTGAACGGTTCCACGAATGGGCAGACGTCGAGGTACAAAAATGGAGTCCGCACTGAAGTCAGTCAAGCTAGAAGAAATGTGCTCAGTGGGGAGACAGCCCCCGAAAAGCCAAGGAACGAGGAGCACCTGGCGACAAAGGAAACACTGAAACCCCTCTACCCCAACCCCTTGCCCACAATGTGGCTATGACCTCCCCCATGAGAAAGACTGCCCAGCCCAAGAGTACACCTGCAGAAGATGCAGAGTCCAAAATCATTTTGCCAAAGTGATAAAAAAAACAGGTCTGGATCCATCAGATGCAACTAATTAAAAACCAATCACAAATACTTTATTTTTCCTTAAACTTATAGATAAGGCAGCGATCACACAGCTACAAGCCTATGTATTAAACTCTGGCATATTACATGTGAAGCAATCAGGTTTTCGAAGTTTCCATGGAACGGAGACAGCTTTATTGGATCTTCAGACATACATGTTGGGTAAATTGGAACATAGCAAGTCTGGGTTGCTGATGTTATTAGATCTATCGGCAGCCTTCGACTTGCTGGACCACAAGATCTTGCTCAACAGAATGGCGTCGGTAGGTGGACTTTCCAAAAATGCCATTTCTTGGCTCAGATCTTTTTTGGAGGGTCGCCAGTCTCGTGTCCACTGGGGTGATTGTGCTTCTGAGCCACAGACTATCAGATGTGGAGTCCCCCAAGGAGCATGTCTCTCTCCCCTGCTGTTCAATATTTACATTCTTCCCTTATGTATCGAGTTAGAATCGTTGGGGATCTTTTTCTGTAACTATGCAGATGATTTCCAACTAGTCTTGAACATAACTGGGAACTATGAGGCTGACCAACAAACAGTAGCCGAAGCATATGAAGTCATAAAACAATGGATGTCAACTAATTGGCTCTGTTTGAATGCTGCGAAAACGGAGCTGATGCTCTTCGGCTCCCAGCATGCCCAACTCAAACTAAGCCCAGAGTATAATTGTTTTATGATAGAAGGTGCTAAAATCAAAACCGTAAAGAAAGTTAAGACTTTGGGTACCTATATGGAGGAAAGTTTGGATAGTGAGGCACATGTTACTGCCATCACTACCAACACGAACTACCACCTAAAGGTTTTGAGACAAGTAGCCCTGTTGATTTCGGTAGAAAATCGCATAAAACTTGTGAGAGTAGTAATACTACCCCACATAGACTATTGCAATGCACTGTTGGGGGGAGCTAATAAAGCTGACATCCAACAGTTGCAGAAGATACAAAATGCAGCTGTTAGAATCATTTTCCAGATGAAAAGCTCATAACCCACCAGTACGGCCAGAAGAAAACGTCACTGGCTTCCAGTGGCAGCTCGTATCCAATTTAAAATACTTACCACATGTCATAAGTGTATTTTTGGAAACGCTCTGGCTTATTTGAAGGAAAAGATAAATGTCTATCAACCAACAAGAAGCTTACGTTCCTCGGTTGGGTCTCTATTAGCTTTGCCCCGGATAAAAAGGTCTTGTGGTTTAGGTAGGCCTTTTGTGTCCGAGGCGCGCAAGCCTGGAATTCTCTTCCGACACAGATGCGCCTGACAGAAAACCACCTTGTTTTTTGTAAAACAGATGAAGACTATATTGTTTGAATAGAATAACTCCAGCTCTGTCTGCAACTACTTCTGTCTTTCGGCGCCTGGATACCTGCGGGCTTTGGCGCCTTATAAGTGTAATTAACATAACATAACAGTGTGCAGAGCAGTGGCCCCAGCCAGTGTGGTGAGGGGCAGAGAGTGTCCAAGAGGTGCTCCACAAGATTGGACGATCAAAATTGACAACACTACGTCCATAGACCCTAGACCCTCAGATGGAGCTTCCAGGAGACGGCCAAAGGGAGGAAGACAGGACGTCTTTTTCATATCAGCCATGCTGACAGTCGGTGGCAGGGGGAAGCACCTACCCAGGTGCTCGGTGACTAATCTAAATACCCCACTCCCCGTACTTCGACACTTGTGCCTCGGTCAGTGTCATGGCCGATGAGCAATACCGTAAGCTAAAAGGACCTCCACAACTCCAAATGACCTTGGTGCGCATATTCACTTTTAGAAGCAAGACCGCACTACCCCTAGAAGGCGCCTTCATAGCCAACGTCCAGAATGGTGATGTCTCCATACGTACCCGTTTCTACTTGACCAGTGTAGGCACCCAGACCGTGCTTGGCTGCGTCAGGGCTGAAGCCCTTAGACTTGTTCAATTCACCCATGGAGTGTTCATAGAAGATATGCAAACGCTGCTACAGAGATTCCAAGGCATATTCACAGGCATAAAGCAGATGGCAGGTGAACCAATCCGGCTCCACATCGATGACACAATCCAGCCGGTCGCCTTGAAACACCAAAGGGTGCCCTTCCATCCAGCCAGTCAGATAGAACTGCAAGTAGAGTGCTCGCTTTGACATCCTTACAGAGTCTGCTGACGCAGGTTTGAATCCCAGCGGGCCAAACTCAGCCTTTCATACTTCTGAGGTTGATAAATGAGCACCACACACCGTGGGTAATAAGCAGCGCTCAGATGCCTGAGGGTTCCTAGCGATATATAAGTGCAAATTATTATTATTATTATTATTATTATCTTTGTGACAAATTGGAGAAGAAGATACAAAATATAGTGGACCTCGACATCATCAGGAGTGTAGAAGAGCCCACCTCCTGGGTGTCTCCAAACGTCATTACCCAAACTGCATGACAGCGTCTGCATATGCGTCGATATGCGGATACCAAACAAGACAATAAGGAGGGAAAGACATTTAACCCTCACAGTGGACAATATTATAACCAAACTAGAGGGCACAACCATCTTCTCCAAACTCAACCTTCACTCAGGATATCACCAACTTCTGCTTCACCAGGACAGTCGATACATAACAACGTTCACAACACATGTTGGCCTTTACAGATACAAGAGACTGAACTTTGGCATCTCGTCAGCGGCCAAGGTGTTTCAAAATGCTATGCACAGGGCCCTGGCATGAATGCCTAGAACTCTTAATATGAGCGTTGACATCCTGATACATGCGAAATCAGAAGGAGAACACCGAGAGCGTCTGGAGAAAGTGCTGTCGAGAATTCAAGCACTGAGGTTGACCCTCCATCGCGAGAAGTGGGAGCTCCTCAAAAGAAAAATCGAGTTCTTCAGTTTCATCTTTCAGGAACGAGGGCTGTCTGCCGATCTGGCTAAAGTCAGAGATATCCAGGAGGCCAAAGCACCGGAGTCTGTCTTGGAGGTCAGAAGCTTCTTAGAGATGGTCACCTACTTTGGCCGTTTCATCGAAAACCTAGCCACACTCTCAGAGCCCATGTGAAACCTCACAAAGCAATCCACAACATGGCGGTGGACAGCCCTGGAACAGAACTCATTTGATGACATTAAGAAATCACTGTCAGACAAATGTATCCTTGCCTTCTTTGACCCACAGAACAACACTGGCATCATCGTCGACGCAAGCCCCTTCAGCCTTGGTGCCATCCTCAAACAAACAAAGACGGCACCCCATGCACCGTTGCGTATGCCAGCAAAGCTCTCTCTTTAATGGAGCAGAAGTATTCTCATATTATCGCAAAGCACTAACTGTGCTGTAGGGGTGTCACCATTTCCAGTTTACATTTACAGAAAACCAGTCAAAGTGGTCACAGACCATAAACCCCTGTTGCCCAGTAAACCTGTAGACTGGGTCCTTTAAGATGAGGTAACAGTATCCAAGATGGATGGGGATGCAGATCTTACTCATCGATAATCAGACCGACTCAGGAAGTTTGGCAAAAGTGAAAGCTGTTTTAATAACAAATCTTTAAAACAGAAAGTACAACGGACATCAACGGACACCGCTCAGAATGATCTCAACATATTTCATAAAAAACAGCGCCTTTATGCTAAATATTCGTCATGCGTGACGTCACACTATGTGGCAAATAAGAAAACCTACGGGAGATTATCGTTGGTCAACGGGGAACATCTACATATACTTTCTATGGGGTATAGGGACGTGAGTGGGTCTCTAAGATCAAGTGGATGATTAAGCCCATCTCAAGTGCAAGTCATCTTCCGTGTCAGTCTAATACTCAACATGCTATTGGCTTCTATAACTATATGGCTCCTTAATACGTGGCCTTCTATGATTGATTGGCACGATTGTACGTTTCAGTAATATTCCACTTGCTAGCAGTACGCAAGCTGATGCCCCAGGTGCCAGTGTGTGGACTTGATCGCGTATCCCCACCCAATTAGCCCAACATCTATCATCACTCCTGCGGTCTGCCATTCAATTAACTCCTTTGAACTCAGCCTTGCAAAGGCTCACTATACCTGAGAGTAAAAGGGAGTGTGGCATGGCCTTATCTTCTGGTCTCAGTGTAGCTTGCCCCAGATTATTTTCCTCTGATCATGTGACTGGAGACCATGGTTTTGAGCTCTTTGTTGTATTTAATATTCTTAAATGAAGAAATCTTGGCACCCTCAGCGACTTCTGTTCCACCTCAAACAAGAACTTAGCTTGCTTCTCACATTATTGTATCTTCTTGAGTACATGGCAAGACTCTTGGCTGCCCCAACTTTTGGCAATGGGCCAGGCAAGCCTTTCTCGAATCTTCCTTCTCTGCCAGATACCCAATTCTGCTGCACCACACTTCCATTCACAGGGTAAAGGTTTGCCAAAGTTCATTGTGGAACATCCAGATTCTACACATTCCTAAATATATATCAAAGATATATATATATTCCTATATATATACATTGGCGCATCGCTGCAATCTATTCACTACATAGCCAGCCTTATGATTACTTTGTCTACTTGCATTACTGCGTCTGTACAATTGTAAAATGGTTTTGCAAATTCTTCATTGCTTCTCTGCACGTGTAATCTTCATTTTGCTCCTGAAATGTTGCTTCACGACTTTGTCATCAGCTTCTATAAGGTCTATATCTTACTTCATTTGCATCTCTTCGGGGTACGTCACCACTGCTTTTCGTGACGTTACCAGTCTTCTCTTTAATTTGGTTTCACACTTCTTCTGGAATTTCCTTCAGAAGATCGTTATTTCTCTGTGGATACATATAGGTTTTTCTCAATGGATACCTTGTTTCAAGGACCTTTCTTGAAAGATAGGCACCATTATTGGCTTTGCACATGTTGCAATTTCCGATGGCCAACATATAGGCAGAATAGGGGTGGAACTTCCGGTAGAGGTACTTGGCACCTCCTGTACACTCCCCTTCTGGGCGATTCATCAACCACTCTCCCACCAGTCTTCACATCCAGACATCCTTGTCTGAAGAAGAACAAGTTACTTCTTACCTTGTAACGTTCTTTCGACGGGATGTTCCTCCGACGTATTCCTCATCTTAGATATCTCCTTCCAGCTCTGCTGGCCTCGGAAAATGTTTTCTCTAGAGGGCGCTGCGCGTCGACGTCCTCCGAGTCGATGTCCCTCGACAGCCGCCGTATCGACGTCGACGTCATCCTGCCTATAAAGGCCGCGCGCAGCGTCCGTTGCTCAGCTCCGTTTTGTAGCCCCCAATAATACTTTCTGGACTAACTAATCACCCTGAAGGAGCGTAAGCTGCAACAACAAGGGAAGTAGAACTGCGGGGATGGATGGGAGGGTCGATGAGGAATACGTCGGAGGAACATCCCGTCGAAAGAACGTTACAAGGTAAGAAGTAACTTGTTCTTCTAAGGGATTGTGTCCTCCGACGTATTCCTCATCTTAGATAGGCTCCCATAGCAGTATTCTATTATCGGAGGAGGGAGTACTGACTTCACGCTGTCTTCTATTGATGAATAGAATGCAGTACAGCCCTTCCAAACCTAGTCTCTTGACTGGAGGAGGAATCCAAATTGTAGAAACGTGTAAAGGTATGGACAGACGACCATGTAGCGGCCGCACATATGTCTTTAACCGGCACGCCTCTTGAGGGCCGATGAAGCTGCAATACCTCTGGTCGAATGAGCCCTAAGGTTTTGAGGGGCTCTTTCCCTGCCAGTTTATAACATTCCAGAATGGATAGAATGATCCATCTGGAAATGGTCTGCTTAGTTATTGGTAACCCCAGCTTGTGACCTGCGTAACCTACAAACAGCTGGTCTGCCTGTCTTATCCTGGCTAGTCTACTGATGTAAAAACTTAAAGCCCTCCTAGGGTCTAGCCTGTGTAACCTCTCTTCCTCTTTCCCCGGGTGAGGAGGAGGATAGAAAGATGGTAGGGTAATCTTCTGAGTGATATGGAATTCAGAAACCACCTTTGGGAGGAAATTAGGTTTCACTTGCAGAACAACTTTGTCTTTGTGAAATATTGTGTGAGGGAGTTTACAAGAAAGAGCTTGTAATTCGCTCACCCTTCTGGCAGATGTAAGTGCTATTAATAAAACAGTTTTAAGGGTAAGGAATCTTAACGAACAAGAATGGAGAGGTTCGAAAGGTGTACCCATCAGGAAAGTTAGTACTAAGTTTAAATCCCATAGGGGAATTTTGAATGGTCTTGGGGGATAAACATTGGTTAACCCCTTTAGAAACTGTATTACCAAGGGTAATTTGAAATAGGATGGTTCTTCCGCAGTACGCTTAAAGATGGATAGCGCTGCGAGATAGCCCTTAATGGTGCCAACTTGAAGGCCTGAATTTGCCAAATGTAGTAGGAAGGACAAAACCATTGGTGTACCACATGAAAAAGGGTCGATATTCTGTTCTCTACACCAGCTGCAAAATCTGTTCCAACGGCAGCGGTATAAAGACTTTGTTGCTGGCCTCCTTGCCGAAAGCAACACCTCCATAACATCATCAGGGAGGTCCCAATCCTTGTACCTCAGCCTTTCAGAAGTCAAGCGTGAAGGTTGAGGGTTTTGATGACGGGATGGAGAACCTGACCTCCCTTCTGTGAGAGTAGGTTCTCTCTGAGTGGAAGTCGAATTGGAGGGCAGATGGACAAGTCTAGAAGGTCCGGGTACCACGTTCTCCTGGCCCAATCCGGGGCAATTAGGATCATGGTTCTCCGGAATCTTCTCAACCTCCTGATCATTTGAGGAATGACAGGGACTGGTGGGAACGCGTACAGAAGCGGAAACTCCCAGTCCACTATGAACGCGTCTCCCAGAGCTCCTCTCGGGGGAAATTCCCTTGAGCAGAACAGGTCGCATTTCCTGTTTAGGCTGGTGGCGAACAGATCTACCTGAGGGGTTCCCCAAAGGGCGAAGATCTCTTGAAGGACTTCCTGAGCTAGCTCCCACTCGTGGGAGACTGTGTTCTGCCTGCTCAGAGCGTCCGCTGTCAAGTTCTTCTCTCCGGCTAGGTGAACTGCCGATAGAGAGATTCCTTCTTGGATTGCCCAAAACCAGAGCTGCATCGCCTCTCTGCACAGGGGTAGTGATCCTACGCCTCCTCTTTTGTTGAGGTAATGCATGGCCACCGTGTTGTCCGTCATTATCAGGACGTTCTTCCCTTGTACAGCTGGCAGGAACGCCTTCAGCGCAAGTCTGATGGCTCTCAGCTCTAACAGGTTGATATGTAGTCTGGACTCCGATGGAGACCAACGACCGCTGATGGTCAAGTCGTTGACGTGGGCTCCCCACCCCGTGAGTGAGGCATCCGTGACTACTGTTATCTCCGGCCAGGGTTGCCAAAACTGTTCTCCTTTCAGAATGTTCTCCTGACAGGCCCACCACTGAAGGTCTCGAGCCACCCTGCCGGGAACCTGAAGAAGATCTGTCATTCTCCCTGAGAATTGTGACCACTGAGTCCTCGGTGTCCACTGGAGGGATCTCATTCTCAGGCGAGCCTCTGGCACTAGGAAAATGCAGGATGCCATGAGGCCTAGCAACCTCAAAAAGTCGAAGGCTGGGAGACGTTGGGCATGTTGGAACTTGCTAACCATCTGTAGAATATCTTGAGCCCTCACCTCTGGTGGCGAGGCTTTTCCCAGGGAAGTGTCCAGGATCGCTCCTATGAACTGGAGTCTCTGCGATGGTATAATTTGTGACTTCTTTAAATTGAGGGAGAAGCCCAGTATGTGAAGGAAGTGGCACACGTGATTTAGCTGGATCTGAGCTTGTTCCAGAGAAACAGCCCTGATCAACCAATCGTCCAGGTAGGGGTAGACATGAATCCCTTCCCTCCTTAGACTTGCAGCCACTACCGACATTAACTTGGTGAAGTCCCTCGGGGCGGAGGTCAGCCCAAATGGCAGCACTCGAAATTGATAGTGAGAGTTGCCAATTGCGAACCTCAGCTATTTCCTGTGTTTGAGATGGATAGGCACATGGAAATAAGCGTCCTGAAGGTCCAGAGATACCAACCAGTCCTGGAACTGAAGGGCTTGGAGGATCTGAGAAAGAGTGACCATCTTGAATTTGTCTTTTCTGAGGAATTTGTTCAATTCTCGCAAGTCCAAGATGGGTCTCAGTCCTCCGTCTTTCTTTGGAATGAGAAAGTAAGGGGAGTACCAGCCCTTGTTCCTCTCCGCTACAGGTACCGGTTCTATGGCACCTTTCTCTAGCAGGTCCCAAATTTCCTGCAAGAGGAGGGGGTCTGGAGCTTTCTGAGAGCTGATCCCCGGTGGATGACTCTGAGGTATAGGAGGAAAGACAGGCAGTAACCTTGGGCAACTGTTTCCAATGCCCAAGCATCTGACGTGATAGCCTGCCATACCGCCAGATGTTGAGTCAACCTGCCTCCTACAGGTGTCCTGTGAGGGAAGTCCTCAGAGTGGTTTTGGGGCGGCTGATGCAGATGCCGATGGTAAAGAGGTACCTGCTGTTGCTGCGGCTTTTGAATATAAACCCCGTCCACCTTGGGTAGTTCTTCTTTGTCCCCTTTGAGCCGGTCGTCCTCTACCTCTTCCGAATGCGGAGTAGAAGCGAAAGGACTTGCCCCTCGCAGAGGTTCCTGTGGGACGAAAAGGAGTCTGACGGATTGCAGCTCCTAGGGATTTTGCTGCTGCTTTTGAAGTTTGCAGTTTCTCTAAACTGTCATCCGCCTTTTTCCCGAACAAAGAAGAGCCATCGAATGGCATGTTCAAGAGCCTGGCTTGCACATCTGGGGCAAAACCAGACTTTCTCAACCAAGCGAATCTCCTGGTTGATGTACTTGCCGCCATTGCTCTGCTGATACTGTCAGCCGAATCAATGCCCGTCTGGAGGGATTCGCACATAGCGTCTTTACCGTCCTGTATAATATTCAGGAACGCATCCCTTTCTTCTCCCTCCGGGATGCAGTCAGCCGCTGTAGAAGCACACTCCCAAAGTGTATGGCTGAACCTAGCAAGGGTGCAAGTAGCATTAACAGATTTTAACGCTATGCTACATGCTGAAAAGACTTTCTTTGCCATAGCATCATATTTTTTATCGTCCCTGTCCTGTGGGACGGTAGGATAAGCCGTCTTGACATCGGTAGAGGATGCTGCCTGTACCACCAGACTTTCTGGGGATGGGTGTTTAGACAAAAACTCTGGGTCTGTAGAAGATACCATGTACTTTGTAGACAGTTTTTTATTTACTGCTGGTACTACATCTGGGGTTTCCCAGTTTGTCATGATCTTTCTCTGAGGAGCTTTATGAAAAGGCACCACAGGATCCTCCTGTGGGCCTTTGTCAAGAATATCCGTGAGGTCATCTTGTTGGAAAGATTGTGAAGGTGCAGACCACCCCATGAACTCTGTGATCCTGGCCATTAAGGCTCTATAGGGGGTTTCAGCATGCTCCCCCGGGTCTGGCTTAGCAAACTCCACCTCAGGGGAAGTGTCTAACCCACTTGCCTCATTTAAGGAATCATGAAGATCCTTTAACCTGCGCTCTTCAGAGGAAAACTCCTCTCTAAATGGGGTTACAGGTCCCTGCAACTCAAATGTGTCTTCCTTTTCAGACAATTCACCCTCTTCCAAAATTGAGGACATAGTTCTCAATTGTTCTGAACTCATAAAGGGAGTAAATCCCATTTCCAAGGCAGAGGGTGCCGAACTTGTCATTATCGGCCTCGAAAACGTCGATGTCGTCGAAAACAAAGGCGGAGGCCTCGAGGACCTGGGGATAGTCACTGGGTGTGTCGTAACCGTGACTTTTCTTGGCGTCGACGCCAGTGTCGAAGCTGGCGTCGAGTCGACAGACCCGTGTGTCGAAGGTCCCTTCGACAACGGCGTCGAAGACATCGACCTCGACGGAACCGTCGTCGACGGCGTCGACGGAACCTTTGAGGAAGGTTTGGAGGTCATAGTCCTACTCGAGGGTTCGAGACGCGCTCGAGAGGTTTCCTTTGCCGGGTACTGCGACTTGCGGCGTTTTTGACCTTCGGTTCTTTCGACCAGAGCATCGCTCTCAGTAGTCTTCGAGGGGGTCGAGGCCGCTTTCTCAAAGACGCTCATCATATTTTTGCGGAATTCCTCCCATTCAGCCCGGGAACTATGTTTCGTGGGGCAAGGGATTCTTTTTGGCGAAACAGAGGAAGAGGAAGACGGAGAAGGGGATCTTCGACGTCTCCTCTTCGAGTGCTTCGATCTCGAGGAGTGATGAGACCCACTCCGAGACCTGGAGCGTGAATGGTGACGAGGAGACGAATGTCTCGACTTCGTCGACGAAGAAGAAGCTTTAAAAGTCTTACCTTTCTCCAGCTTCCCCCTACGCTCCTTCAGGGCCTTAGCTGTCATGGACATACAGTCCTCGCATTCCGAACAATGGTGTTCAGCTCCCAAACACCACAGACAAACTCTGTGAGGGTCAGTCAACGATATCTTTTTCCCACAATCTCGACATTTCTTGAAGCCGGATCGAGGTGTTGTCGGTTCCGACGAGGAAGCCATCGAGTACGGATCGAATGACTCGAGGTAAATAGGATTAATCTGACTAAGAACTGAGCAACGGTATTCCGAGGCACTGAGTAAGCGCGGAAAAACGGAACTGAGCAACGGACGCTGCGCGCGGCCTTTATAGGCAGGATGACGTCGATGTCGATACGGCGGCTGTCGAGGGACATCGACTCGGAGGACGTCGACGCGCAGCGCCCTCTAGAGAAAAAATTTTCCGAGGCCAGCAGAGCTGGAAGGAGATATCTAAGATGAGGAATACGTCGGAGGACACAATCCCTTCGAAATGTTTCTTTGGAGTCCATATCTTTATTACTCCCTTCAAGCATCCTGCTGATTTCACATGCTCATCAATACTGCAGGTCATTAGACTGCACTGTCCATTCGAACTGCAGTATATCCATCTTCCCATATACTTCTTATGGTTCCATGGATGCAGGAATTTTGTTCCCTCAGGTGCCTGAATACTGGCCTTGACATAGTCTCTAATTTCTTCATCTGTCATCTCTTTGGGTTTGAATTCAGACTCAACATCAATCAAAATTTTAATTCCTGTCACTTTCTCTGCAGTCTTCTTGCATTGTGTGATTATTATTCTGACCACACAGAATCAAAACATGATCATCACTAACAGGGCTCCAAGCAACTTGAAGATATTTGCCATCCATTGTGGAACCCATGAAAAGATTGACACAAACCAGCTGACATCAGCAATGTCTTCCACTTCATCTTCAATCTTGATGTGCATGTTTGTCAATATCGTTATGGCCTCTGTCACAGTGCCATTCTCGTCATCATGAGAAGGTTTTAATGTGCAACATGATTCTCCGATTTTGGCACAAACACCTCCATCCATAGCTGTAATCATGTCCAAGACATATCTTATCCGAAGTGTCATCAGTCTTATGGCTCTCAGCTCTTCCTTGATAGCATTGAATCTCTTTATGGTAGTGTTGATCGTCTGCAGGAGCTCCAATCTGGTTATCTGTAACCACTTGGCATTTGCCATCATTTGGAACCCAGACATAAAGATAACTATAAAGACTGAGGCAGTTTTGCTGAACAATCTGTGCTCATAGAGAATAGCATCAAAGGCTTCTATTGATTTAGCTGAGAAGTAATTCTCCCTCTTTATTCGATCAAAGAGTCCAACAGATCTATTCTTTCTCAAGTGAGCATCTGCTTTCGGGAACTCACCAATGTTCAGGTCACTCTTCGGAATCACTAGTGCTGGAAAGTGCACAATCACCATAGAACATAGTCCTCCCCATCTCTGGGCAGCTTCATGTATGTTCTGGATTCGCAGGCCCAGTATTGGTCCATTAACACTACTGTCCCTCCTTCATTCCTGGTACATCGACGATTCGCCCACACTGTTGATTTCCACCAACATTTCTTGTGCCATTATTTCTGAAGCAAAGTTCTGCACTAGCCAGAGGCACTATTTGCAATGGGCCTCCTTTATCTTCGATCCATGTCAGCAACTTTGCAAGCCTCGGCCAGAGAAGCTTGCATCTTTTTTCTACATGTTCTATAACTGGTTTATGATGTCCTATTTCTACCACAGCTATGCATATGACTATGCCTTCTTCCCAAACAAAGAGAAAAGAGAAGAGGAGCACAACCTATGGTAATTGTATTAACCCTAATAGTTTTTCTTCTGTAACCCCTAGTGTAGAGGTATTGATCCTAGATTTGAGAGCTAGTTCATGAGATCTTTGAGTTTACTTCAGGTGCCTTCTTCCCAACCATCTGGATCAAGTACTGTTCCCCAGATCTGCATCTGGCCTCTTTCTTTACAACTTTGTATTTCTTCATCAGTCTTTCCTTGGGAATTGAGCTTTTTATTTATTTCCCATCGGATTCCTGCTCCCTTCATGCCAGGCTGTTTGTATCTCATCACATGATCTCTGGTGTGCGTTCTTCTCCCTTGTCTTTAAATCATGGACATAATCGTCCTCTTCTGGAGCTGTCCATTCAGTTGCCCATACCAAGATGCTGTTGGACCCTGAACTTGAACTCTTGTATGGCAGAGTGCAAGGTGAGTCAGGAAATGAGCCTTTTGGGTGTCTATCTCTATAACTATGAATATCTTAGACTTTCCTATAGCATAAGGTAGGAGAGGACACATAATAAACATCTTCTGAGGTTCTCTTTCCTACCTCCTTCATGTGTTGATACTACATGTTGTTCCCCAAATGTGCTGTACTGTTTAGATAATCATTCAACTCATAATCCTCTTCCCTTGCACTTCTCTTGAGTCTCTTTCTTGCCAAGTGAGCTCGCATAAGAAACTCATGAAATACATCAGTATACATCTTTCCTACAGGGGGAATCATAGGAACACCTGTCAGAGAAATAGGTGACTTTACATGTGTCACTGGTGTAGGGACAATCACATATGGCCGGCGCATTCTTACAACCTTCTGTATAGGTCACTGGAGTGGGGAGAATCAGAGGGACTTCTATCCTTTTGGAACCAATAAAATAAGCAGCGTGAATTAGCAAAAATAGAAAAACCATAACAGATGTTTTGCACCCATAAATTATGCACCAGTACATGAAGCCCTACCATTGATGTCTCTCCACACGTCATTGCATTTGCTCACTTTCTGGAACCGCATTATGCTCAAAAAACCTCATTGTGCCTGTGTATTTATTGTTTAAGGAAGGAAAAAACCTTTTTAATCAGACAGCCTCGTTAGATGCTCAGGTAGGTGCTGAATTTGCTCAATGATATCCACAAGTAACCGACTAATTGCTAAACGATTTATAGGATCTCGCAGCAACACATAAGTGTTGATGTTTCTCCAAACAAGATAAGGATGAGCTTGAATTAGGTGATAAAAGACCATAATAAGTAGTCTGTGGGCATCATCATCAGACAGGACCATTTGTCTGGCCAAAAAGAAACTCAGTGAGAAACAAATCAGGGAACTATTCCCTTTTCCAGTTGTCAAAAAGGAAATCAAGATCGGGCATTTTTCATTTATATCAGCACCTTCTAAGGTCCAATTTCTACGAGTTCCTGTGGCTCATGAAAAGTTACTTTCTCAATCTTGCTAAAATATCTATAAAGAGTGTCCGGGGAAGCCACAGTACAAATGCACACTTGCATTTATTTAAACAGTAACCTTTGCCTCCTTCTTTCTCATCATCGATCGAGTCTGCACATGCTGAACTGCTGCTTCTTGACTTGCTTCTGAATCGGGTAGAGGTGTTCTGGTCTCACCAGCATATGGGTGGATGTCACTGAGGTGAATCCATGGGCGGCGTTCTTGAACTTTTACTGCTGAGAAAGTGATATTCTCCACAAAGAAAGGACCTCTAAATCGGGGCTCATGCCACTTCCAGTGAAGTTACGGAATAATACAGCATCACCAATAAAGAGTTTTGGTACTGATAAAAGTTTTTCAGCTTCTGTTGCTGAATGGTCCTCATATGTGTCCTGAGACCGACAACCCTTATGCCTGAGTTGATCTGAAATGACAGATACACTAGTGGTCATACATGTTAAATATGCATGTAACTCATTTCCTAACAATTCTGCAGTTTTCTCGGCATCACTTCTACTCCTCGTTGGAGGTGACAGGGGTATTCTCATTCGCCTTCCTCTAACTAGCTCATGGGGCGAGAGGAGGTTAGCACCTCACATACCCCCCATCTGGGAAAGACTTCTCAGACTAAAAAAATTGAAGCACAAGTGGCATCAGGGTGTGTACATGGACTGGCCTCAATCCATCTCATAAAAGGACACACTACCACTATTACATACCTGTATCTACAACATACTTGCAGCATGTCAACATAATCGATATGTAAAAGCTGAAAAGGACAGTTTGGTCAAGGAATTATTCCTCTGATTGTTCGCAGTGTGTTCCCAGCAGAAAACCTTTGACATACAGTGCAATTTACGACATAAAAAGCAACGTGTTAATTTGGTACATACCAATCCTCCGCAATAGCTGCTGCAAGGCTTTCCCTCCTTACATGTGCGGTTTAGTGTTGGTGTTCTAATGCTACCCTAACAAGTCTATAGGCATCACTGGTTTACCAGTGCTGTTCTGCCGCCACAGTGCTTCAGAGGGGGATAAAGAACACCCTCTCCATGTCCACAGCTCCTTTTCTTCCTTCAAAGCATTACCTTGAACTTGCATCAGCTGCATTCTAGACAAATGATTAAATAAGACTGTCCAATAATGCAGCGTGTTGCACTGGAGTGCCGTCCGCTCTGAGGTAGCCCCTCCTTTTCCTGCGTGCACAGTTGGCGTCACATAGGTGGAGTCACTGTACACTGTCACTTCCTTCCCTGCGTGATTCTCGAGCGTGACAATAAGTGCCACCAATTCTGCAGCCTGTGCCGAAAAGTGAGACAGTAGTCTTGCACTTGCTACCACTTCAAATTCCCCATTAGCTCTATGCCTTACCACAGCTAAACCTGCATGCATTTCTCCATCAGTTTGATACATTTTTGATGACCCGTCAATATAGAGAACCTCCCCCCTGCTAGAGCACTCTCCTTTACCCTTGGGATATCGTCATAGAACTCCTCGTAATTTGAGCAATCATGCACTTGCTCGTCCTCTGTCGCTGGTTCAGCTACAAATGTGGCAGGGTTCACTATTTTACACCTGACTATTTTGATTGTTGGATTCAATATAACTAGCTCTTATGAAGAAGCCCTCTGAGATGTCAGTGTACCCTTAGGTTTCTCTAAAACAGCAAACAAAGCATGCTCAACAAATAAAGTCATGGAACACCCCATCACAATACTTGTAGACTTCTCAATGGCGTACCCGGCTACAGCCAGTGATTGTTCGCACAGGCAGTGTCCTCTCATAACTGGATCTAGCATACCACTGTAAAATGCGAAAGGTTTATATCCAAGTGTGGTTCTCTGTGTAAGTACTTCTGTCATGACTGTTCCAATCATGTGTGAAAACAGGAAGAACTCCTTGGGATTATTGGGAATTCCTAAAACTGGTGCTGTACAAATTACCTTTTTCAATTCCTCAAACCCTTCCTCCATTTCCTCAGCCCATTCTATTTTCTCATTATTCACTTGGGCTTTCTTTAAAGCCTGCAAAAGGGGTCTTGTGTATGAACTATAATCAAATACCCATGCTCTAACATAATTACACAATCCCAAAAACTGCTGCATTTACTTTATCGTGTGCGGTTTTGGTGTTTTCATGATCGCCTCAGCTCTTTCAGGTGTAACCTTTTTTCCCTCATGTGAGATTAACTGACCTATGTATAACACCTCTTCCTGGCAATATTGTAATTTCTCCTTGTCTACCTTGTATCCTTTGTCTGCTAAAATAGTCATTAGCCGAAACAAATCTTGTCTACATCATCTTCTGTCATGCTACAAACTAAAATATCATCTGCCTACTGCAGCACAATGCTTGGCAAATCAATATTGCTCAGGTCCATCTGCAGGACCCTATTAAACATAGAAGGAGTCTCACAATACCCTTTCGGTAAACAAGTGCTTTTCGGCTTAGTCTGGCAGAACATAAATGACGTCAAATCTTGAGAAACCTTATGCAACGGGATTGAGAAAAACGCATTTTTCAAGTAAATCACCGTAAAATATTGTGCATCTGTAGGAATACTAGATAAAATCGTCACAGGATTTGGAACTAGAGGAAACTCTGCCTCTACAATCTGGTTAATTGGTCTCATGCCCTGGATTAAACTCCATGACCCCCCTTTTGATTTTTTCACAGGGTACACAGCAGTATTACACAGTGACTCTGACATCACCAAGATGCCCTGTTCCATTATAGCTGATACAGTCTTAAAAATACCCTCATCTGCCTCTGGAGACATTGGGTACCGTCTTGCTTAAGGTAAAATTGCTCCTGGTTTTAGCTTAATCTTAACTTCTCCCACCCCCTTCAATAGGCCCATGTCATAAGAACCTGTAGTCCATAAAGAGGTTGGAACATTTTCCATGTCTTCTTCAAAAAATGCAGGGTGCTGCCACACAATCACCATTCACTGTGGGATTTCCCTTCTCTCTATTCTGATCCAATATGTAATACTCATCTCGAATATTAATTAATTAATATTCAACGGATCGTCCTTAAGCATATCCTCGTCTGGTTGTTTGGCTGCAGTACGCTGCCCTTGTGACTGTCTTCATCTATTTTTCAACTGTGAATTTGCTGTGCTACGTTCCCATCGAGCCATCAGCAAGAGGAAGAGCGATGAGCGAGTTGTGTGGAAACTCACTTTTACTTTTGCCTACAACTCCCAGCGCCGGCCACCAGAACGTCCCTTGCAGCTCAGCCACTCACTACATAACCCTGGTGTACGCGCATCCAGCGCGCACATCCGGGAAATGTCTAGCTGTTTGGCTACAGGACACTGCCCTTGTGACTGTATTCATCTATTTTTCAACTGTGAATTTGCCGCGCTACGTTCCCATCAAGCCATCGGCAAGAAGAAGTGCGAAGAGTGAGTTGTGTGGAAACTCGCTTTTACTTTTGCCTACAAGTGAATACTGTTTCTTCCCTTGAATGGACCTTGTGGCATTGGGACTTGTGCTGGACTTGTACGTGGCCCGCTGTCTCCATTGAGATACTTCACTGATTAATGCGCTAAAACTTTCTTGGCCTTGCTTTCCAGCTCCCATCGCCGCCCACCGGAACGCCCCTTGCAGCTTAGCCACTTACTTCATAACCCTGGTGCACGCCCATCCAGCGCGCGTATCCAGGAAGTGTCTGGCTGTTTGGCTAATAGGTGGTGCGGAAGGTGGGGGCTCCTAGAATATAACAATTGCATGTAGCTGTTTTGGATGGTGAGTATGAATAGGCTATTGGACAAATTGTTCAGTTACGTTCTATTCGGACTGCTAGTGATTTGTGAAGCTCAATTTTTTTTGACTACACATGTTTCTCTGACTAACATTTGATTTATCTTGTGGAGTCACTCTCTCACTATTATTTAGGCGATTGTTATTTGAAATGTATTACTGATTTTTCAAATATTATCTTCCAGTTCTATAGAGCGCTGTCAATTTGTAATACTACTCTTTCCTATTGATTTCCAATTCTTTTGGCATCATGGTTGGGAGTCTGCGTAGTGGGAAATGTATAAATGAAAGAGGCATGAACACTAGCCTTAACATGACTACGCCTATTCAATTCCATGCATTTTATGAGAAGGAGGGGGATGATATATCTTTCTTGCCCCTCATTGAGGACCCTACGCATGGGGAACGGGTGATGGACTCCGAAACAGCTCCCTATGCACACCAGTCTTTGGCAGTTGAACCAAATGACAGTTCTATTCCTGGGGGGAGGTTGAGTCCTCACATTCACGCAATAGTTATCATATTCAATATGGCAATTTTGGCTATAAAACACTGTTAGCACACACAGTTGATCCATATTCCATTGCTACTATATCTAAACATCAATCTGTTGCTCAATTTGTTCCCTCTCACGGTATCTATATTTCGGATATTTCAATTCTCTCACCGGCAGTAGAAGCTGAATGGAGTAAACGCTGTCGCGTGATACTGCCTTGCGCTTCTCCGATATCAGTTCTCCCCTCAGAGGTGGAGGAAGTATGTCTTCATAACATCCATGAAAGTAGAGTCGATTATCATACTCTATTACATGATGTTGGTTTGACGCAACCTCAATATAACTCGAGAGGTTCTCCTACCCTTGATCACCATACTCCTCCTATAGAAATGGCTCCAGCCAACGAGGTGTTTGATCAAGTAGTCTCTCCCCTTCCTAAGAATGAGCAAACTAATATTGACGATAGGGACAATTATCAAACCTTGGGTCGCATCATCAATGAGGATTAACCGATTTTCCGGTTATATCGCGTGTCCTTAATCTCCTCGATAAAGGTCATGAAAAGACACATGGGGAGATAGACTACATAAAGCACCTCATTGGTGATATTGCTAATAAAATGAGCAAATTGGAGGGTTTCATGTTGGCTCATGCCAATTTTCAACATGAAAAATTGGTGACCTTAGATTCACTAATTGTAGAAGCCCATATATCACCGAAATTAGATATGAATACTAAAGACACTCAAACACCTGGCACTGGGTTACTTTTGAACACAGGTTCAGGAATTTATGCACAAGCCGTTTCATTTAGTCCCTCTGAGGATTGTCCCAATTCCATCACTGCCTTTTTGCCTCTCTCAGAAGCGGTAAAACTCAACTCATTAAATTTGAACATTTTCAGATTTCTTATAACTGAAAGGATTCATCCTCAGGCGCTTACAAATCCTGGAGATGCCAACGTATTTGTACAGGCAATGACAAATGATGTAACAAAAGTTGACCTAAGCAGCCCCTCATGGCTCACTGAAACCATGGACATGCTTGAGAAAGCCGATAATGCCTCGGACATACCGAACAAGGTGTCTAATGCCAACACGGTCCGGGAACCCGATATCAGGCTGTACTCTCGCAAGCATAAACAAGCTTATGCAAGAGCTTTAAAACTAACTAAAATGTCAGTGACCAAAAACATCACGTTGACAAAATCTCAAGTTACAAAATCAAAAAATCCACCTGACATAAAATCTCTTGATAAAACTACTGATTCTAAGTCACTACCATACCCTTGTAATGAAGATACAATTATTGTTTTGGAACAATTAAATGAAGAATCCAAACTCTTATTAAATATGGATAACCGTGAGGAATCTTGGAAAACAAACATAGCTAAAAAAATATAAAATAAGAAATCTAATCCTATAAATTTAGACATGTCTAATCAGGGCCCCTCGGTATCATCCTTGGGTACAATTGTTGCATGCACCACCTTGAAGGTTCCTAGTTCTCCCAAAACAATGTTACTTCCGTGTTAAAAAAACAACCAGTATCGGACAAATGCATTCAAAGTCAATGAATGCATTTTTATCCGATTACTTCTATAAAATAAATTGGCTGGCCCTGATGGTTTACCGTCTTACATAATCAAATCTGATCCACAATTCTGGGCCGCCGTTCTGGATACAAAATTTGATCACATTCTTAAAACGACCAAAATTCCTGACTCATGGTGTAACGCATTAATTATCCCCATACATAAGAAGGGGGATCCACACGACCCAAACGTTTTTTGTCCAATCGTCTTGATGGATTCTATCGCAAAAATATTTGTGATTCTTTTACTTATACATCTGGAATGACATATTGTGGCTAATGACATCTACTCCAAATTTCAAGTGGGGTTTTGAAAAAATATGGGCCTACCTCTAATTCAGGGCCAATTTATGCGGCAGCATTGGATCTGTCCTCAGATTTCCATGCAGTTGTAAGAGAAATACCGTGGACTAAAATGGTAAAGATGGGCTTCCCAAGAAGACTTGTGCAACTGATTGCCCTACTTCCCACTAACACTTAATTTCAGGTTTGTGTAAATCAGGAGGGCGCGATTACGGGACGTATCCTGACCATGACAGGTGTAAAGCAAGGTTGGAAACTTGCTGCCACCGTTTTTAATTTGTACATATGTGACATCGATCAACTATAGACAGACGATGCTCTGTATCCAGTAAAGCTAGGCACTTTACATCTGCACTGGCTTTGCTTTGCAGATGATATTATTTTGTTTGACAGAACACCTTCAGGATTACAGCGCAAACTAAATACTTTTCACAATTTTGCGTCTGCTCACAACCTGCAAGCCAACTCTGCAAAATCCAATATTATTATCTTTGCCAATAAAAAGCGAATGAAATCATACCAATGGAGCATGGATAATCATCAGATCCTCCAGGTGAAAGCATTACGATACATGGGGTATCCATTGGCTGAATCTAATTCACTAAAATCCTGGACTGCGGGACTCAATGAAAAGATCCGTCCTTTGCTCTCCCAGATGAAAATTACACATAAGAAATATGGTAAATTTTCTCTACTTGTCATGATGCCTACCTCTAAGGAGCCAGGCCGGGCCCAGCAACCCCAGAGGCAGACATCATTTTCCCCAGGGAAGTCTCAGCGGGCCCAAGTCGGGGCCCTTTGGACTCAGTCCTGGCGCCTTGGGCGCCAGGCTCATAGCGGACCCCAGTCCTGACGCCTTAGGCGCCAGGCTCATAGAAGAGGATATGTGTTTCAGTGCTTGGGTGCACACTTACCTGATGCAGACCTTGCTACTTCATCCAGGCCCTCTTGAGGCCTGAATGGGACTACTTAACCTGTAGGACTACTTCACCACCCGGGTGTGGTCGGGGAAGGATACATACCTGATTGGTGGAAGGATACATACCAGGAACTTCTTCCAAGGGTATTTAAACCCCACCCGAACAGCCACACATGCTTCGCGTTGTTCTGCACCTAGCAGCTGGACGCTCACCGTGTCAGCTCCTGCATCCTGACTTCAGCCACGCCTGCCAGCACCCTGGAACACCTGCAAGGGGAGAAAGGAAGAGAATAGGAAAAGAAAAGCCCTTACCTGCGAAATCTGCATCCCGGAGTCATTTCTCCAACGGCCCTGAAAAGGAAGACATCATTTTAAAGGCATTTCGTTTCGATCGCTGCAGCGCTGCATTTTACTCACCTTTGCAAGGCGCTTCCATCTTCAGCAGCGATCTTCCGGATTCAGCTACGCCCCGGCGTCTAGAGGAAAAAAGACAAGAACAAAGGTGAGAGGGAGAAAAGGAATAAGGTAAGGTCAGTTTCCTTTTAAGTCTTACCTGTTGGATTATTCCCACTGCATTTCGGGTCCTGCCGCTTCCTGGCATCTCCGGACCCCGGCCCCTATGGGGAAAAAAGACAAAGACATTGAATGAGCGAATGCAAAGACATTACCTGAGCGCTCATCCAGAACTGTTTCACTTCGGGTCGGCGCCATATCTCTGGCACTCCGAACCCCGGCCCCTAAGGGGAAAAAGACATAAGCATTAGCGCTTGCTGCAATTAGACAACGAACATTATTATTAAGCTTGAACTTTTAAACAGAACTTTTACAGCGCCTTACCTGAACAGTCAAGCTTACCTGAACTCCCATCAATCCTCAATCCAGTGAAGTAACTGGGTTTCAACGCGCCCCTGCATCAGAAGCAGGATGGAGAGCTCATCCTTCCAAACCCTAAGGTGAGGCTTCACTGGGAATCGTGGAGGAGGTATCGTGGAGGGTTGGAAGGGAGTGGGAGGCTTGAGCATTGTTCCACAGTTGGTAATACTCCCTTTTCACGCACAGGAGGGTATCCAACGAGCCAGGGAAGCCAGAATAGAGGGGCCCTTCCTGTCCATCTTCAGAGTTCTGCGCCTTCGACGCCGCGCCTCCGTGGGAACCAGGTGAGCGTTACACTACTACCTGTTTTAGATTTTTATATATTGAAGATTGAACCGACTTTGTTGTTGGGCCTAGATTTATGTTTATTAAATATGGATGACACTTTGAATCGACTACAAGGGCAGATCTGGAAAAAGACCTTGGGTTTAGCCATGGCAGCTCCGAATTCTATTGTCCGACATAAGCTCAGACTATTGTCTTTATCTGCAAGATATACTTGGCGGAAATTAGCACTATATGCCAAAATGTTGGTTCCTACAAGGGACTCTCTATACCAAAATCTTAACGAGCTACTGATGGCCAACAAGGTCCCCTCGCTCGTTTTATTCGCCAAGCAAATGCAGAAAGTTATTGCTTTGATTAATTCTTCTGTTGAGGATTTAATGCTACGACTCCTGAATGTGAAGCGTAAACTATTCGAGATGGATTGGATCATAACTATCGATACGAACCATACATATAGGGCCTATAAGGACTATGCTGTATTTGAAACTAAAAGAAATGTTCGCTCAGCGTACATTGTGAAATGCCCAGGTCCTAAAATTTGGCTCATCTATATGAGATTTAAACTAAACCAACTGCCGACCTTGAAGCGCATGCATTACAGATTTTCCAATTAGAACGGAAATATGGTCCATGTCAAATCTGTTTTATACTGTTGGGTGTCCTGACCCACGTTTAAGCTATCATGCTACAACATTTGGTGCTGTGGGCTTAGAAAAGTCAAGATGGCGGAAAACCCACATGTGCGCCGAAATCCAGGAAAGCTGCGCAGTTTGTGCGCACACCAAAATGGTTGCCTCACTTGCCACCCACCAGTGCGAGAATGAAAGGCCGGGTTGCCATGAGGGAAATGGGTTGCCAAAGGAAAAACAGTAGCGCCGGTTACCTTCAAAGCGCTTTAAAACCACCATTGGACTACCCGCACAGTAGTCTGAAACCATTGGGAATGGAAATGCTGATTGCCAAATGCAACCTAGAATTGTGGGGAATTCATTTGTTAAATCCCAAAAATGGGTGCAGTACCAGTACTCACCACTATCCAAAAGCCGGCATTTTAAAACCACACCAGATTTTACTTTTTTGTGTAAAACTGAATGAACCCAAAGCAGGCTAAAGAAAGACTTACTGAGAGGTGGATACAATGTAAAGTGATATTCTGAAGTGACTTGAAGGTTTATAACAAGACTGGCTGAGCTGTGGATTGCAGCAGTTTAAGTTGCACTGGATTTAAAGACACTAAAATCGAAAATGTTTAGATTAAATGAGTGACCTATGTTTGGTGTCACATGCCTTTGTAACTGTTGAAATGTCATAGTTTTGCACTTAGAATCAGCATTCTAGCTGCATATGTGAAAATGTTTAGTTTTATTTGAATGCAGAAACCGGGGAACAAAAAGTGACATTTTATCTGAAACCCGGCTTAAGGAACTGAATTCTGCCTGGCAACTACCCCCATCAGGAGTGAAACTTGAGTCACAGCTGTGTTCCCAGGCCTAGCTGCCCTTTTGCTGCTCACACTAAGGATATGCCATCTATCTGATAATTGAATTACCTGTGCTCTACAGGAGCTCTGAACAAAGCCTGTCTTGACTCAGGCAAAGGTTTTATTACAGCGGTCGTAAAATGTAGCTTCCTCTTGGCAGAAGCTGGGAGGGGCACTGCCTGTGAGAGCAAGCTGGCTTGGCAGAACTGGATAAACCAGTATTTCTACCTTGTGCTGAGAGGAAACCACACCCCTTTGGAGCCAGAACATAACTTTAAAAAGATGGATCATTCATAGAGCGGACATGTGAAAATTTTATAAATGATACCATAATTCTTGTGATTTTTCTGCCCACAGTTTAAGAGGTTTTTAGAACCGGTGGTATGTTCAGGGGGGTTTTAGCGGAAAAGTGGATATTACTCTAAATGTATGCATGTTAAAAATCTGAAACTTCATCAGTTAATGTCATACTCCCTGCGCACATGTATGTAAAGTTGGGTCAATGTCAGAAATTGAAAAATCAGTTAAAAAGTCAATTATGTGCCATTTCTGAATGCAAGCTCTTAGAAACAGCAGATTTGGACAGAGACATGGCTAAATTCAGCCACACCATGTGTATGTAATTTCAAACAACTGTGTAACTGTGAAATATGTCTTTTATTATCAAATATAGAATGTGTGCAATCTGACAGGGGAGTGCCCTCTTGGCAAGCCATAAAATGACATCCCTCTGACTCACAGTTCATGCGCCAATCAAGTGGGGAATGGAAATTTGACCAATGACAAGTGAGAGGGGCGAGTTTAGTTATGACCAACATACCCACCCACTCTCAAAACACATAAAAGCAGACAGACAGGACAGATAGGGACCTTCAATTCCATTTGCTGCAACGCGCTCTGCCGGACCATACAACATCCAGAGATCCAGACTTCAAATTCATCAACCTCCAGAAAGCCAAACTAGAGACCAGACCAGAGAGAGAAAGCAGTGCTGTACCCAGAGAGAAAGCAGTGCTGTGCCCAGAGAGAGACCCGAGCCCAGTCCAAAACCCTGACCAGATCCGTGACGAGGCCCATTTAATTCAAGAATATAGTGTGAGTACCCAGCAGGACTGTGTAGAACCAAGCTTTTAGTTTAAATTCACCTAATTCAATCTATTTAACCTAAGTAGAACTGCCTGATAGCTCCAAATCTGTCACCTGTCATTTTAGCTGCAAAATCTGCCACTTGTCATTTTGAGCTTTTAAAATTTGCAAAACCAAAAACGACCTCTATTAAATCGCTCATATCTCCGCGACCGTTTGTGCTAGAGACTTGCAGTAACTTTCATTTGAAAGCTTAGAATCTTAGCTTTGAATCGCACAAAGAACCACATTCCTACCCCTTATAGATTTACCGCAATCGCGGAAAACGCACGCGCGAATTTTGCCGCGATTTGAAAATTTCTCCACGTGTGAAAACAGCAGTTTGCTTGCCTTCCATTTGCCAGAAATTCGTTTAACCTGCTAATCATTCCTGAATCATTGCTAGTGTGAGCCTGGACTAATATTAACTAGATACCACTCACCCTGAACCTCTGAAAGGGAATTAAAAGTATTTTAGCATATTTTTCAATTCCTTGCCAGCACATATCAAAGCAATTTGGGCCTGTGTTTTCAAACTTATGTAGTCTAAGCTTGCTGGATTGAACTGAATTACAGTTGATTGCATTTCTGAGAACTGTGTGCTTCCTTCCATTTCCTTGCCTTGCATCAAGGGGGGAAGGGGATTGCCAGAGAAAAGTGATTACATTGTTTTGCTGAAATCATATCAAGTTGTTTTCTATACTGCATTTCATTCATTCAACCTTGCATTTCCTTGAACCTTATAAAGCATTCTCTACCACATTATACTTCTGTACCTATTTACCAGTGTGCTACCTTATCCATTTCATGTCAACTCATTAGCGATCATAAAGAAGTGTGCTAGTGCCAGGTTCTCCATTGTTAATCTTTATCATATCAGATTAAGTGTGATATTCAATTATTAATTTATTATAAAGTGTGATATATATATATATTTTAAATTATCAAATAAACCTTTTAAACTTGCAAAACAGAACTACTTCTTGGCTCAGTGGGGTCAGGGGGATTCCAAGAGAGGGGTGTTATATAGGGGTAGTCATCCAGAACGCATGAACTGGACCTAAAGATATATCAATAAGGGTTTTCATTCAGTATTATAGACTAGGCGTTGACTTAGCTGTAGTGTTGAATTGAATCCTCTTACAAATTGGGGGCTCGAGCCGAGACGTTGGGTTAGATTTACCATTTGTGCAGCTTAATACAGTGTGCTAACTGACGGGATACATACATCCGGTCGGATCACCACGCTGCATTACGCTGTGAAGCATTCCTCAAAAGGGACACTCCAAGAAAAGTTCTGTTCTGCAAAAATAAAATACTAACTCCTGTAAGTCAGGACAGAGACCAATCTCTAGAATGACGACCTTGGTAGATATGAAAATAGCCAGAGAGCACTTCTTACATAAACTATTTGTGAGAGGTGAATGGGCTGAGCAGGGCCAGGATGCCTGGTTGCAGGCCATCACGCGACAGGTCACTGAAACAGGGTCAGACTTATGGAGAGATCAGGGTCCATTACATGTGGCCCTGAGTGAACTATATATGGCTCCTAAAGCCAAAGAGGAACACAATAAGATTGCCAGGATAGCAGCATACCTGTACCTATATATGGGAGACATGCAGGATAGATGTGCTGAAAGCCAAAATCTGGCAAATAGGCAACAGATGGTGTTAGAGAAGGTCCAATCTGACCTGGTCTCTTCTGAGCAGAGGCTGCAGAGGAGCCAGGAGTCAGAAAATGACAGCAGACTGTACATCACTAAAATAAAGGAGGATATGGATGTGCTGCAAAAGGAAAAGTCAGAACAGGATACCAGATTTCTGGCCTTGCAGAAGGAACACCAAGAAGGTTTGGACTCCCTACTGCAAAGCCAGAAAAAGCTGGACTTCAACAGGGTATGTGCTGAGCAGGTAGTCACCCTGCAAGGCCACCTAGATAGAGTGAAGGCAGAGAGCAACAAACTAATTCTGAAAGACCTGGATACCCAGGCAGAGTTTGATCAGGAGCGCCAGAATGCTGGTGCCTTCCAAAGGCAAAGGGACGACCTGGCAGCACAGATGCAGGCTCTCAGTCAGGAAAGGGATACCTTAGGCCAGGAAGTCTGCCATTTAAAAAGAAAAATGGAAGAAAATCACCTGACCCACCAGGGACTGGGTGACCTCCAAAAAGAACACCAGAACTTGCTAGAGCACACCAGGAGGGTGGAGGATGCTCTAGCAAGAAAGGAGCAGGCCAATAGGGACACAGCTCAGGAGGTAACCCTCCTGCAGCAAAGACTGGCCCAGTTCTCCAGGACCAACCAGGAAGCACAGAGGGAAAATGAGGCCAACACATTGTCAATACAATGATAGGCTCCAACAACAGGTAGCGATGCAGGAGAGACTGATAGAGTCGAGTAAGGCCTTAACAGAGGAACTGAAAGCACAAATGCAGGCTCTTGCATTGCAACAGGGAGCAGGGGCGGATAGAGATGAGGTCCGCTGGGAAAGAGAGACTCCTGACCATAACCGCAGGAGCCCTAACACCAGGGGCCTTCATCTCCCCCAGTCCCTGGACTCTACCACCCCCATGTCCCCTGGCGCACATGAGCACAGGGCCGCAGGGATGGCAGATTACTATCCAGCTAAGAGTATGGGGCTCATAGGCCAGTACCACTCAGGAATGGAGGGGTGGGCATCCGGGTATGGGCACCCAAGTACAGTACAGTTCAATGGGGAACCCCGGGAGAATAGGCCCATTAAGGGCATCCTGAAAACCTCTGCCCAGTTAGGTCAGTGGGGGGGTACCCAGAAAATCCTGGCAGCAAGGAGGAATCTGAAGACTCCTCTGAACTGCGCAGGACACAGGAGACCAGGTCCCCACATTCTGCCAGCCATCCCCAGGCTCGCAGAATCCGGGAAAACCTGGAAGAACAGACGGGAACCTCTGGGAGCAGTGCCTCTGAGTCCGAGGACGAATGGACAAGGGTTACCCGAACCAAAAAGGCCATTAAGGCAAAAAGGGCCTTGCTTAAGGACCCCTTAAAGCAGATTAAGGCGATCAGGAGCGTCATCACGCCTTACCATAAGAACGCTAAGTATTCTGTTTGGGAGCACTTAGAGTTGTTTGAACAAATGATGGAGACTTTCCATTTGAAGGACAGCCAAAGCTGTATTCAATATGTAAAGTGGACCTTCTCCCCGGAATACTCCAGTTTCTTTGCGGGGCTGGAGGACCAAAATCATTTAAGATGGTCCACCTATAAGGCGGCCATCTTGAAACATTTTTCTGTTCACAGAAATCCTCAAGAGGCTCGCAAGGCAGCCTACAATTTGCAATGTGGGGAGGATCAGGCCCCACAAGAATTTGTGCAGGAGTTAAAGCGTGCTTTTGCACAGACCACAAGAAGGGTGCGCACGGATAGCAGGGAATTTATTAATACGTTTTTCCATGCCTTGCCCAAATATATCATGACCCAGCTCGTGAGGGATTTTCACGAGAAAAGATCTTTAGACTGGGTCATTGAACAGGCTACCCGGATCTATGAGGTGCAGAAACCGGTAGATAGCAAAAGTAATGCCCAGAAAAACCCCAAAGCCAACAGCACCCCTGCTGCTGCCAAGGTGGCAGAGGTAAAGGTCACCCCCGTTTTAGATTTGGAGATGGGGGGGCCTAAAAACCTACCTGCACCTAATAATGCTAGGCCCAGAAGGTCTTCGGGCCAGTCACAGACAGGGAGCCAAGGAGGAAGCCCCACAAATGGGGTCCCTCGCTCTCCTGACTATGTAAGTCCTCGCTACAAAGGTAACAGACCCATCCTGGGTTATGTGTGGACTCCTCCAGCCCAAGGGGGGGGATCCAGCCAAGCACCTAACCCAGGGAACTTCCCTCCAAACTTCCCACCGGAGGGCAGAAATTTACCAAACCCTGGGCAGAACTTTTTCCCCAGATATCCACCCGACTTCCAGCCCCAAAACCATCCATCCTTCTTTCCCCAATTCCCTGAGCCCAGACCACTGAATCCGGGAGAGGGGAGGCCAAGGGTGGAGGGGTACCCAAATCTTCCCAACCCAGGGTATTACCAGAGGAGGGACAGCTACCCTCCCCGGGATCAGCCCAGGGGAGAAAACATGGCCCCGTATCAGCCTGAGCGGGTTTCCCAGTTAGAGCGCCAGGTTCAAAACATGGCGCGGGATATGGGTCACATACTGAGGGCTCAGCAGAACCCTCAGATGGGCGTGCCAGCGCAGAACGCACCCAACTCTGGACCTGGTGCTCCAGAACAATGACGGGGGCAGCACCCCGATAACTCACCGGTTCCCAGGGAGGAGGCACAAGGGGAAGGGGGGTGTAAAGCCTTGGAGGAAGCTTCCTTCCTCACTTGTAAACAGCCCATGGAAACCCTGGAACCGGAAACAAAATCTCTTGCCCCTGAAAGTCTGCCTCCTAAGGAGCAGAGGGGGGGTAGGAGAAACAAAAGACCCAAACAGACTCAGTTTGAGGAGGAGGTACAGATCTTCCAATTTGAGGGAGAGGGATCCTCAGAGGATCCTGGGAAAAGGATCTTCTCCTTCAGAGAGGGGGGAACTCCTCCCAAAGAAAAATGGGTCCCTAGGGATGCAAATCCAGACTGGGGAGATGTGGAGACTGAGCTACCGCCGCCCACCATCTCATCCCAGAACCAACAGCAAGAAAATCCCCTGGTTCAAACCCATCCTGGTGACTGCCTCCAAAAAGGGGGGGCGGCCCAGAACCGGAACCAGGGGAACCCACAATGGCTCTGATCTCCAGTTGCCAACTTTTTCTTTCAGATTCCCAAGACTCTCCACAGAATTCTGCCCAAATCTCTTCGCTAGCGATGTCCAAAACCAGAAAATTAGCCCACCAGTTGTCCAAAAATGTACATTATCTGTGCCCCCTTGAGGAGAAGGAGGGAAGATATTATGCCCCGGTACAAGTACAGGGGCAGGGTACAATCTCAGCACTGGTGGACACTGGATCTCAAGCTACCCCTTCTGTCCAGAAGGGCCTTTGATGAACTGAATGCAGGAAGGGGCGAGAATTACCAAATTCCTCTCACCTCTCTTCCTGGACAACTGCAGAACTTTGACGGGAAGGAAATTCCCGTCGAGGGGACGGCAGACTTGGACATTAAGATCGGGCGACACAAGTTGAAACACCCGGTCATAGTTGTGACCCCAGAGGGCACCCCTTGTTTACTAGGGAATGACCTCCTGAGAAGGTTGTCACCCCTAATAGATTGCGTAAACAAGGTCCTCTGGACCCAGACTAGCCGACCCATAAAATTAAAACAGAGTGTCAACCATGTTAGTGTAAACGGCACCTGCCACACGGTTGAACAAAAATCTGACCAAGTAGAATTTCACTTCCAGAACAACCAGATTCCAGACGTGACGGTAATAGCAGTAGGACAACAGACTGGTGATGGGGGGTCCTCTCTATTTCTGAAAATCAACCTTCCTTCCAGTCTAAAGTGGTATTCCACGCTGGAAGGAAACACTCTGAAATTCTATACTAATCCACAATCAGAAACTCCCACTCCTACAGTCCAGAAAGATGTGAAATCAGCTCAGAGCCTGGCTGATATTCAGCAAATTGGAGAGCAGTTGTTCATCCCTGTTCAGTTAAATGAGGGGAAGGACTCTGTTCTCGCTCGAGTGTGTGTGAACAACGGTAAGAGCTTCATCAGCGAAGCCATGTTTCGCCAACTCCCAAAAGATCCAGCCATTCCCACCTTCAAACTGATAGACAAATGGGAAATGGACCTGGAAGCACCTAATTCCAAACATCTCCTGCCAAGCAGGTGTATGCTCAAAATCTCCATTGGCAACAAGAGCATAGTCCACAATTGTTGGGTCGTGCGAGACGTCCCTGCCGCCTTTTACTTAGGCAGTGACATTCTCAATCGCTTTGCCATTAGTTTGGACCTAATAAACTTCAAAGCTTGGTCCCGATTAGCGGATAATCCCATGGGCTTTGATGATCCAGAAAAAGCATTTAGGTCAGCTCAATTGCTACCTTATGCAGTTGAAATTCAGGTTAAAGAGGAAGTCACCATCCCAGAAAGGACCCGACAATTCTCCCTGGAAGTAAAAGTTAAAAGGGGACAAGAGTTGAATAACCCTGATGTTTACATACATCTAAATGCTTCTCTCCAACAGCAAGGGTTGGGGGTAAACCCAACACCATTAGTCAACATAGAACATGACACCATTCCAATAGAGGTGGATAACAGCGACTTAAAGAGTATTACTCTAGCCGCAGGCACCATTATTGGAATGGCGGTTGATGACCGACATTTCTCCATTGATCTTAGAAATGAACTGTTAGGACCAATCCCCAAGGACTGTTTTGACAGTGACAGTGATGACAATACAACACCAGACAGGATTTTTACCCGGCATGGGGGGAACTTCCTGGTGTACACTTCCTGCCCCTATGGTAAGGAAGATGTGACGTGTGACTTCAGGAGGGATGAGGTGATTTTCCAGGTACATGAGGGCTGCCTTTCCCACCTGAAGCCTCCGGTCCAAATCAGCACTCTGACCAGGGACTTCTCCACCCAGCTGGAGGAGGCCGCGGAGATAGCCAAACCAGAAGTCTTTCCAGGCTTCAGGCAGATGGTGGAAGAGAGAGTCAACCTAGCTGACGCCTGTGTGACTCTGGAACAAAAGCAAAAGTTGAAACAAGTTTTCTTGGATTTCCAAGATCTCTTTGCGGTAGACTCATATGACTGTGGTCGCACTGACATCCACACAACAACAATCCCCACGGACCCTGGCATGACTCCAGTGTTTGTGAAGCAATATCGCTTGCCTCTCGCATCAATGGAGTCCCTTACTGAAATAATTAAGAACCTTGAGTCCCGGGGAATAATCCGTCCAGTCCACAGCACCTTCAATAATCCGGTGATGGGAATATTGAAGCCGAACGGCCAGTGGAGACTCTGCGCCGACCTCAGGGAGCTCAACAAACGGGTCCATACTTCCCGATGGCCTCTGCCCTACATTGACCAAGGGCTGGCCCAGATCCAGGGGTCACAGGTATTCACTGCAATAGACCTGACCAATGGATACTGGACCGTGCCTGTCAGCAGGGATGACCAATACAAACTGGCTTTTACCTTTGGGGGCCAGCAGTACACATGGACCCGGACTCCCTTCGGATACCTCAACTCCGGCAATGAATTCAACATTTTCCTACATAAGGCCATGCCCGACCTGGGTGCGAGGGGTAACCTGGCTTATGTAGATGATGTCCTCATCAAAAGCTCAACTGTTGAGGAACACATAGCGGAGATCCGTTATGTTCTGACACAGTTGAGGGCCGCCGGAGCAAAACTTTCCTTTCAGAAAGCACAGTGGTGTAGAACCCGTGTTAATTTCTTGGGGCATGAGATTACTCCTCAGGGTCTCTGTCCCCAGGAAAAGAAAGTGGAAGCACTTCAGAAACTGAAAGACCCCACAACTCTGCGGGAACTAAGGAGCCTCCTTGGACTGACTAATTACAGCAGAAAGTTCATTGAGGGCTACGCAGAGATCACCAGACCCCTGATTCATCTCCTGAAGGGGGGGGTCAAGTGGGAATGGGGTCCAGAACAAGCCGAAGCAGTAAAACAACTCAAAAGAAGCCTCTCACAAGCGCCCTGCCTAGCTTACCCTGTCAGAAACAAGGAGTTCTTCCTGGAGACGGGGTTCTCTAATACGTGCTTGACGGCAGTATTATACCAAAAGCATGACAAGGTCAATAAAGTAATCTCCTATGCGAGCAAAACTTTATCCTCTGTGGAGGAAAAATTCAACGATTGTGAGAAGGCACTCCTGGCAACGGTGTGGGCATTGAAGAATTACCGCCCGTTTATCCAGGGGGAACACATCATAGTGGAGACTCCACACCAGCCTCTGCAATATCTCCAAAGTGACAGAATTCGGGCCGGAAATGTGAGTAATTCCCGAATTACTTCCTGGATTCTGTCAATGCAAGGCTTTCCTGTGGAGGTCCGATATGGCCAAAACAAGAAGAGTCCCCTCGCGCAAGGTCTGGCTGACTTGCATGATTGTGCCAGAGAAAACTGTCTCGAGGACGAAAGTCTAAAAATAAAGGACAACATGGAGGCATACCTTAATTCCCCCCACAAAGTCTTTGAAGAAGACAAGTGTGAGGGAATGCCCACTGTCTATGTGGATGGATGCTCTTACCATGTTGACAACAACGGGGAGAAAGAACTGGTGGCCGGCACAGGGAATGCATGGGTGAATGAGTCCCCAGAACCCTCCGCTGGATACAAAATTGGTCCCCGAAGTAGTCAGGTGGCAGAATTGATGGCTGTGCATCAGGCCATCCTCACTGCTGTCCAGCATCAACTCCACGAACTGGTCATAATCACAGATTCGGATTATGTACGGAACGGGTTCGTGGAGCACCTGGTTAATTGGAAAACCAGAGGCATGTTATGTGCTAACAACAAACCCTTGAAACATGGGAAGTTGATCCAAAACATTGATGATCTGGTCATATTGAATGAGATGACCATCTATTGGAAAAAGATCAAGGGTCATTCCAAAGTAGAGGGACCAGACAAAACTGGAAATGACTTAGCTGATCAGCTGGCCAAAACCGGAGCCATCCAAGGGGATCTAATTGAGATTGAGTCCCTGTTGGGGGAAATCCAGGTCACTGCCATCACTAGGTCCCAGACAAATGCTCACAACGACCTCTCAATTGCACAATGGAGTAAGGAGACCCCTGATGCTGATTTGATTACAGCTCAGAAGGGGGATCCAATTATTGGTAAGTTTTACCAGCACCTTGAGGACCCTGAGAACTTTCCCCTGACGGATACCGATTACATTGGGAAAGAGGACCTAAGAGTGTTGATGAAATGTCCAAAAATGTTCCGGATCCAAGACGGTTTGCTGGTAAGGAAATCCAAAGCTGGCCACGATCAGTGGGTGGTTCCTACCTCATTCCGAAGCCTGATGTTAAGTCACGCCCATGATGCGGCCACTGCCGGTCACAGGGGGTTTCAGACAACATTGGAAATCTTAAGAGAGGTTCCTACTGGCCACACATGGGCCAGGACCTCAACCAATATTTGAAGGGTTGTCTTGTGTGTGCACAATTTCAGCCGACATCCCTCACACACCGGGCGCCTTTACAAAAGAGGGGGATGACACTGCCATGGTCAGATTTACAAATCGACTTTGTAGGCCCTGTGATTCGCTCGGCTAGGGGGAATAAGTACATGTTGACTGTGACATGCTTGTTTACCAAGTGGGTGGAATGTCTCCCAGCCCCAAATTGCAAGGCAGAAACTGCAGCTGCCTTGATGATTAACCACATCTTTTCCCGTTTTGGTCTACCTCAAAGGATTGAGTCAGACAGAGGTAGCCACTTCACCAGTGAAGTAATGACAAAGATGTGGGAGATACTGGGGGTCAAAAGGAAGTTGCATATTGCTTACCGGCCAGCTTCTTCTGGGGCAGTAGAGAGATATAACCGGACAATTGTGAGCATATTAAAGAAGTTTGTGGCAGATTCTGGGCCAAGTTGGGATATCCGATTACCTCTGGTCCTAATGGCTATCAGATCTACCCCTTCATCTGCAACCAAAATGTCACCATTTGAGTTGATGACTGGGCGCAAGATGGTGCTTCCTCAGCATTTGCTCTACAGGACCCAAGAGCAGACACTGATAAATGCCTCCACTACTCATGAGTATGTGGAAAATTTAAGGAAACACCTCCAACATGCTTTTGCTTATGTTCAGCGGAATCTAGAAAGATCAGCTGATAGCATGAAGACCCACTATGACCTGAAAACTTCCAGGAAGGAATATCAGGTGGGGGACCGGGTCTATCTATACAACTTCCAAAGGAACCAGGCCAAGCAGCGCAAATTTTTGCCTACATGGAAGGGACCATTTGAGATCATCCACAAGATCTCCCCTGTGGCCTACAAGATCCGCATCCCCAAAGGCGGTTCGGCAGAGGGGGAAGACAAGTGGGTCCACATAAACCAGTTGAAGTGTTGCCATCCCAGGCACACTCTGCAACAACTGGAGGAATCCTCTGGAATCCTAGCGGGTACTGTCTCAGACTAATTCTGTTCCAATCATAAAACATACCACATCTAGTCTCTAAAATATTGTGATTTGCATGAAACTGTCTCTTAGTTATACTGTTTTTTTTTCAAAATAAGAATGTAATGTTTCGTTATGAGGAAATGCATATGCTGCCCCACTATCTCAACAGTGGTGGAAAAACGTCTATGAGTAGGTATTGCCGCTCTTCCTTTGTCGTCCTAGGAGAAAGAAAACCTGGAGACGGGCCAAGGAGGGCGATCCGGAGACCAGGAACGAAGATCCAATGGGCCCAGTGGACCGCCCAATACTCCCATCAGGACCGGCGAGGAGAACCGATCGATCAGTACCGGATGGAGAAGAAGATGATGAACTGTGCCATCTACAGAGTAGGAAGAAGATTATGCGGACAGACCGGTGCGTGGGTCAAAACCCTTGGGCACGCGACTCCCCATCGACTCAAATTCAAAGTGCAGTCGCATGGGGGGGCTTGTTGGGTGTCCTGACCCACGTTTAAGCTATCATGCTACAACATTTGGTGCTGTGGGCTTAGAAAAGTCAAGATGGCGGAAAACCCACATGTGCGCCGAAATCCAGGAAAGCTGCGCAGTTTGTGCGCACACCAAAATGGTTGCCTCACTTGCCACCCACCAGTGTGAGAATGAAAGGCCGGGTTGCCATGAGGGAAATGGGTTGCCAAAGGAAAAACAGTAGCGCCGGTTACCTTCAAAGTGCTTTAAAACCACCATTGGACTACCCGCACAGTAGTCTGAAACCATTGGGAATGGAAATGCTGATTGCCAAATGCAACCTAGAATTGTGGGGAATTCATTTGTTAAATCCCAAAAATGGGTGCAGTACCAGTACTCACCACTATCCAAAAGCCGGCATTTTAAAACCACACCAGATTTTACTTTTTTGTGTAAAACTGAATGAACCCAAAGCAGGCTAAAGAAAGACTTACTGAGAGGTGGATACAATGTAAAGTGATATTCTGAAGTGACTTGAAGGTTTATAACAAGACTGGCTGAGCTGTGGATTGCAGCAGTTTAAGTTGCACTGGATTTAAAGACACTAAAATCAAAAATGTTTAGATTAAATGAGTGACCTATGTTTGGTGTCACATGCCTTTGTAACTGTTGAAATGTCATAGTTTTGCACTTAGAATCAGCATTCTAGCTGCATATGTGAAAATGTTTAGTTTTATTTGAATGCAGAAACTGGGGAACAAAAAGTGACATTTTATCTGAAACCCGGCTTAAGGAACTGAATTCTGCCTGGCAACTACCCCCATCAGGAGTGAAACTTGAGTCACAGCTGTGTTCCCAGGCCTAGCTGCCCTTTTGCTGCTCACACTAAGGATATGCCATCTATCTGATAATTGAATTACCTGTGCTCTACAGGAGCTCTGAACAAAGCCTGTCTTGACTCAGGCAAAGGTTTTATTACAGCGGTCGTAAAATGTAGCTTCCTCTTGGCAGAAGCTGGGAGGGGCACTGCCTGTGAGAGCAAGCTGGCTTGGCAGAACTGGATAAACCAGTATTTCTACCTTGTGCTGAGAGGAAACCACACCCCTTTGGAGCCAGAACATAACTTTAAAAAGATGGATCATTCATAGAGCGGACATGTGAAAATTTTATAAATGATACCATAATTCTTGTGATTTTTCTGCCCACAGTTTAAGAGGTTTTTAGAACCGGTGGTATGTTCAGGGGGGTTTTAGCGGAAAAGTGGATATTACTCTAAATGTATGCATGTTAAAAATCTGAAACTTCATCAGTTAATGTCCATACTCCCTGCGCACATGTATGTAAAGTTGGGTCAATGTCAGAAATTGAAAAATCAGTTAAAAAGTCAATTATGTGCCATTTCTGAATGCAAGCTCTTAGAAACAGCAGATTTGGACAGAGACATGGCTAAATTCAGCCACACCATGTATATGTAATTTCAAACAACTGTGTAACTGTGAAATATGTCTTTTATTATCAAATATAGAATGTGTGCAATCTGACAGGGGAGTGCCCTCTTGGCAAGCCATAAAATGACATCCCTCTGACTCACAGTTCATGCGCCAATCAAGTGGGGAATGGAAATTTGACCAATGACAAGTGAGAGGGGCGAGTTTAGTTATGACCAACATACCCACCCACTCTCAAAACACATAAAAGCAGACAGACAGGACAGATAGGGACCTTCAATTCCATTTGCTGCAACGCGCTCTGCCGGACCATACAACATCCAGAGATCCAGACTTCAAATTCATCAACCTCCAGAAAGCCAAACTAGAGACCAGACCAGAGAGAGAAAGCAGTGCTGTACCCAGAGAGAAAGCAGTGCTGTGCCCAGAGAGAGACCCAAGCCCAGTCCAAAACCCTGACCAGATCCGTGACGAGGCCCATTTAATTCAAGAATATAGTGTGAGTACCCAGCAGGACTGTGTAGAACCAAGCTTTTAGTTTAAATTCACCTAATTCAATCTATTTAACCTAAGTAGAACTGCCTGATAGCTCCAAATCTGTCACCTGTCATTTTAGCTGCAAAATCTGCCACTTGTCATTTTGAGCTTTTAAAATTTGCAAAACCAAAAACGACCTCTATTAAATCGCTCATATCTCCGCGACCGTTTGTGCTAGAGACTTGCAGTAACTTTCATTTGAAAGCTTAGAATCTTAGCTTTGAATCGCACCAAGAACCACATTCCTACCCCTTATAGATTTACCGCAATCGCGGAAAACGCAAGCGCGAATTTTGCCGCGATTTGAAAATTTCTCCACGTGTGAAAACAGCAGTTTGCTTGCCTTCCATTTGCCAGAAATTCGTTTAACCTGCTAATCATTCCTGAATCATTGCTAGTGTGAGCCTGGACTAATATTAACTAGATACCACTCACCCTGAACCTCTGAAAGGGAATTAAAAGTATTTTAGCATATTTTTCAATTCCTTGCCAGCACATATCAAAGCAATTTGGGCCTGTGTTTTCAAACTTATGTAGTCTAAGCTTGCTGGATTGAACTGAATTACAGTTGATTGCATTTCTGAGAACTGTGTGCTTCCTTCCATTTCCTTGCCTTGCATCAAGGGGGGAAGGGGATTGCCAGAGAAAAGTGATTACATTGTTTTGCTGAAATCATATCAAGTTGTTTTCTATACTGCATTTCATTCATTCAACCTTGCATTTCCTTGAACCTTATAAAGCATTCTCTACCACATTATACTTCTGTACCTATTTACCAGTGTGCTACCTTATCCATTTCATGTCAACTCATTAGCGATCATAAAGAAGTGTGCTAGTGCCAGGTTCTCCATTGTTAATCTTTATCATATCAGATTAAGTGTGATATTCAATTATTAATTTATTATAAAGTGTGATATATATATATATTTTAAATTATCAAATAAACCTTTTAAACTTGCAAAACAGAACTACTTCTTGGCTCAGTGGGGTCAGGGGGATTCCAAGAGAGGGGTGTTATATAGGGGTAGTCATCCAGAACGCATGAACTGGACCTAAAGATATATCAATAAGGGTTTTCATTCAGTATTATAGACTAGGCGTTGACTTAGCTGTAGTGTTGAATTGAATCCTCTTACAATACCAACTCAAGACGAAACTAGCTGTTTGTTGCTCCTATTTTGAAAATCTATTAGTACAGCTGATGGGGGTCTCTTGTCCGGAAGTTACCATGACAGCACGTCAATCATTTTGGGATAGAGCGATCAGAGGTGATAGCACTCGCTTGCTACTTGCCATGGCTCGATTTTTGTTTAAACCTGAAGAAACCCTGACAAATTTGAATGATTTATAGGTTGAGGGCCTAGTTTCATAAATCACTCCTTTCCTTGTATATTAAATCATTATCTTTAAAATAATATGTCTATGCTGTTGTGAATGATCCAATGCCTATGTTCTTGTATGGACTAGCTCATGTTGAGGTCTTTTGTTAATTAGAATGTCTTTTCTGTATAGAATGATTTAAATGTATGTGTTGTTGGTATATTTCTCAAAAATGTAATATTTTTGTTTTATATATTTACTTCTTTGTCAAGGTTTCTTTGTGAACCATATACAATTGTATAAATAATATATATACATATATATATATCCTCATCTGTGACGTCAGTCTATCTATACCCTTCCCCAATGGCAATTACCGTTCTCCATGGCCTGCCCTGGTCATTAAATCATTCAAGCATGGCCAATTCCCCTCGCAATACGGCTGTCTACAGCTGTAAGGGAAAAATCTGTCTCCCTCTCCGTCCATAGGTACCTGTGGCCTGAACAAAAATTATCCTCAGGTATCCAGGTATCCTCATAATCTTACCCAATATACCGGTAGCCATGTTAACAAAATGTGCACCCCATTGAGGAAAACCTCTCGTTCTAATGGCATTCCTCGCAGAGCAATCTGCCCTGTAAAAACTATAAGTTCACCCACAATTAAATAATGTATCCCTGCCATGGAACACACTATGCCTTCATCAGTGAAAGAAATCGTCACATTTAGCTTTGTCATCAAGTCTCGGCCCAGAATATTAACAGGTGTATGCCTTGAATACAATAAAGTTACAGACATATCAGACTCTCCTATCGAGATTGGCAATTCATCAGTAAAAGGAACTCTACTTGTAGCTCCAGAGAAGCCTTGCATATTCATGGCCTTTCCCGATAGTGAAAACGTTCACTCTCGTATACATGAGCAAGTTGCCCCGGTATCTACTAAAAAAATAAAAAGATTTGCTTCCTATGGTAACATCAACCCTTGTTTCCTCTTGAGGATTTGGTGTCACTGATGGTACTGAACACATCAAGTCACCCTGTGAGCTCTCCTATTGTGGATACATGGTTATTCCTGTACCTGTGAAAGGACTTCCTCCCATGATAGTGACCCTCCCTGCTTGAGGAGTCAATAACTGCCATGTGTTTGCACACTGCTGTATCTGCATGAGTGCGTGCTGTGACTGCTCTTGCAGCGGATTCAATAGTGCTTGCTGTGGTTGCCAAGTCTGTTGCATTTGCGGCGCTTGTGCTTGATTCACTGTCTGACTGTGGGCAAACCTGTGCTTATTTTTGTAAGCTATATGCTGGAGGATGAGCTGTCCCCCCTCTTGGGAACTGCCCATTCTGTACATACCCTTGGCTCCCATATGTTCGTGCGATGTGCTCCGTCATCCCACATGTCCAACATACAGGAGGGAATCCTCTTAATTACCCTCATTGCATACTCTGGTTGTCATTCTGCATATTCTGAAACCCGCCTTGGTTATTTTGAAAGCCATCCTGATTATTCTGGAAGTCACCTCTTCCTCTGAACCCTGTACCTCTGCCTCTCGGCACTAACCCATTCCTTCCTTGATCCAACTGGCATGGATTACTCGCCTGTGACATACCTATTGCTTGCCGTGTTCCCAGCCCTTCTCCGCTTGTCAGTACTACTCCTTCTATGGCGTACTTTGATAATTTCTTCTGGACTAACTTAGCTTCCTCAAGTTTCCTAGCATCCTCTTTCTTCTTATTTTTTTCTTGCAGCAGTCGGCAATGATGCGCAATAGTCGACTGTATTTCTGCCCATGGCTTGGCTTTCATTCCCACTAGCTTCTTGAGCTGTCTCTGTTCCTGCTCTGGTAACTCCTGACACAAAATGTGGTTCAATACTGGCCCTGATTTCCTGCAAGGCTTGCGAGTTTCAAAGACCCACCGTTCCTGAAAATTTTGAACGTAAGCAAGCGGCTACTTGTTATCTTTCATCTTACGTGCCATAATTGCACCCATATCTGATGTATCAGGATACTGTACCCCAAGCGCTTTCCAAACAGCCGCCCTGCAATTGTTAAATAGTGCTCCGTCATGCGCTGTGTTTTGTGCTGTAACACTCGAATAACATGCTCTCGTCCAAATATCATTAGCTCTTTACTCAAGAATGGCTAGGAGACCCTTAATGTCCACATTGGGCTAACATATTTCCTCCTGTCATCTTTTCTAGCTCATAAATCCATTTTCCCCCACTCGCCGTTAAACTAGGGAGTTTGCATCTTAAATTATCCTTGTCCATTTGGGGCCAAGGGATATACTGTAGTCTGGCCCCTCCTTTCTCCAATAAGGGGAATTGCGTGAACACAAATCCCCAATCCACTCCCATCGGCTGCCTACTCGTAGAGGGGACAATGGCTGCTGATTGCCTTTTACATGGCAATGACCTCAACCTGCTCACATACGGTGGCGATTCCCCCCTCTAACTATGCAATCAACCCTTAGGTCGCTCTGGGTACGCCATGGGGTCTTTAGGTTGGTCTAAATCTGACCATCTTATTTCCTTGTCCGTTTGCAGACATCCTTCTGGACTGCATGCACTTTCTCCCTCTTCCTCATGGAAGGTTTCTCTGTCTTCGTCGGTCATATCTTGTCCCCAACTAGTGAGGCTTTCATCTTTCTCATCCCTTCTTTGCCTCATGACTGGACACCTGTGGATCGATCTTGTTTTTCATTACCTGTCAATTCACTTTTTGACCTCATCTCCTGATAAGCTTTATCGATATTATCTCTGATGCTTCCTATCTCAGAATTCTCATCTAGGGTTAGCCTAGATAGTCCTGGCATTGTTCTTTGCGATGGGAGGAACTCCCCTATGGTGCCCCATGATATTACTGGACTCGGTTCCATCAGTTCTTTCTCAATGCGATCAATGTCGCGTGGCCTCGGTCTCCTTTGTCGTCCCATTTCTTCATCTAATTCCCTTTGTTTCTTCGCTTCCAATCTAACTCTGTCCTCCCGTCTTTTCTCTTCCCTTCTTTCATTTGTTCTACGCACTTCTTCGTCTTTGCATTCTTTTGTCTTGGAATTTCTGTTCTTCCTCTTCTCTCTTCTTTTCTAGCCTGTCTCGTTCTTCGATTGCTCTCTCTGTTGTAATACCTTCTCTGCTCTTCTGCCCTTTCTTCCTTTCTGAGTTGCTCCTCTTGATACATTTGCTATCACCTTTGTCTACTCTTCCTTTTATGCTCATCCTCTTTCAATTGTTTCTCTTGTTCCCTGTCTTTTCTATCTTGTTTATCTTAATCTTCCCCTTGCCTTACTTCCTCAATGCTCTTCCCATCAAGTTTGAGCAATATCTGTCCACCTATCGATTCGTTCTGTATGAGTTTAACCTCGTCAGTTTGATCCATTTCTCCTTTCCATCTCTTAATCTCTCGTTCTATATCTATGGATAGATTAGGTTGTTTACTTTTCTCCTCTTTTTCTTGTGGGACATTAAAGGTCTCCACCTTTCCTTTAGCCGTTTTCTCTTTCTGGACTCTCGTCACTGCTATAAGCAGGCGGTTCATGCATCAGATTACTATATCCTATTGCCGCTTTTAATTCCCTTAATGGTTACAATCCTTCATCTTTTGCACTATTGCCATTTACTTCAGATGCAGTAGGGGGAGCAGAAGGCTCATCACCTTCCTCCCTGCACTGATTAAGCATCCAATCCTCAGGAGTAGCATCTTCTCTTTCCTCCTGGTACATCTTCCAAAGCTCTAAGCTGGCTAACCTTTTCTACAATTTCTTCACTGTGTACGCAGCGTGCAAGTATGTGGTCATGTGCTGCAAAACTGCTTTTGACAGCGATCCCCTTTGTGGCATGGCATGAACATTTTATCTGCGGTACCTTTTACCCATTCTGCACTATACTGTTTAAGCTTGGGTGTGTGTTTTGGCAGTTGCTTGCACAAATGCATCAGTGGAGTAACATCCCCCATTTAGACAAGTCTCAATTGACTGTCGATACTTATCATTACTTTACAGAAAATACATTTCAGAAAAATAATAAATATGAGCGTGCACCAATAGTCGCTGCTCAAAGCCTCTAGTTCACAATTTTACGCCGAACTACTTATTTCGGTCGGCACCGACAATGACAAAAACAAATGGATAATTACTTTTGGGTCTCTACTCGACACAACCTATCCTTGTCGCTCTTCAACACTTCACTTTCTCTAATACATAAAAATACATAAACAGAAAAAGTAGTCGACTATTTAACATATACTTCCTCAGCGCTCTTCCCTGCTATTACTTGCCCCCAACTACTCTGATATGAGTTTGAATCGTCTCCTCTCACAGATCTTATCTGTGTGCAGCATACTTTAACCCACTTGGGTTTCGAGACGATTCCTTGTAGACGATCCTTGAGCGTAGGACACTGGGCTTATCTAAACTCTCCTAGTCATTGACGCTCCTCGTCATAAATTTACTCAATCAACCCCCCACTTTACTCTTTACTATTACCACAATCCCCTGTCCCCACTTTATTTGCCACTCTCCTCAATCCACTCACCATTCGCCTTTCGGCTCTTGACACTCGGGATCGTCTCCTCCTCCATCTGCCCACTTTCGCTCAGTGCCAGTGGAAACCAGGAGGGATTTCATGAAAGAGGGACCCGTTCCACCTGTTTCTTCTTTACTTGCAAGTTTTCTATATTGGCCGCTCTCCACAGGAAACCTTGCGTTCTTCCAGCTAGATGGTGTAGGACGCCCGATGTTGCGCAATCTCTAAGATCTTTCTGGTTGATGGGACCCGTTAACCATCATCTCTCTGCTACCAAGTGAACCCGTAGACCGGGTCCTTTAAGATGAGGTAACAGTATCCGAGATGGATGGGGATGCAGATCTTACTCATACATGAATAATCAGACCGACTCAGGAAGTTTGGCAAATGTCAAAGCTGTTTTAATAACAAGTCTTTAAAACAGGGAGTACAACGGACATCAACAGACGCCGCACAGAATCATCTCAACATATTTCATAAAAACAATGCCTTTATAATAAATATTCATCATACGTGATGTCATGCCACGTGGCAAATAAGAAAATCTACGGGAGATTATGGATGGTCAATGGGGGAACATCTACATATACTTTCTATGGGGTACAGGGACGTGATTGAGTCTCTAAGATCAGGTGGACGATTAAGCCCATCCCAAGTGCAAGTCATCTTCTGTGTAAGTCTAATACTCAACATACTATTGGCTTCTGAAACTATAGGGTTCCTTAATACGTGGGCCTCTATGATTGGTTGGCACGCTTGTACCCTAGCCGAAATATTCCACTTGCTAGCCTTATCTTCTGGTCTCTGTGTAGCTCGCTCCAAAGTCTATGTTCATCTGACCATGTGACTGGAGACCACGGGTTTCAGCTCTTTGTTGTATTTAATATTCTTAAATGCAGAAATCTTGGCACCCTCAATGACTTCCGGTCCACCTCAAGGAAGAGTTTAGCTTGCTTCTCATGTTATTGTATCTTCTTGAGTACATGGCAAGGCTCTCGAAGAACCCAACTCTTGACACTGGGCCATATTAGCCTCTCTCGAATCTTCCTTTGCTGCCAGCTATCCTATTCTGCTGTGCCACACTTCCATTCACGGGGTCCAAGTTTGCTAATGTGCGTTGTGGAACATCAAGATTCTATACATTCCTATATATATATATATATATATATATATACACACATTGACGCATCGCTGCAATCTATTCACTACGTAGCTACGTAGCCAGCCTTATGATTACTGCGTCTGTACAATTGTAAACTGGTTTTGCATATTCTTCAGTGCTTCTCCGCATGTATAATCTTCATTTTGCTCCTGAAATGTTGCTTACTTCACTACTTCGTCATCAGCTTCTATAAGGTCTATATTCTTACTTCATTTGCATCTCTTCGTGTGCGTCACCTCTGCTTTTCGTGATGTCACCAGTCTTCTCTTTCATTTGTTTTCACACTTCTTCCAGAAATTCTTCGGAAGATCGTAATTTCTCTGTGGATACATATAGGGTTTTCTCAATGGATACCTTGTTTCAAAGACCTTTCTCGATATAGGCACCATTATTGGCTTTGCGCATGTAGCAATTATCGGTTGCCCACATATAGGCAGAATAGGAGCGGAACTTCCGGTAGAGGTATGTGGCTCCTCCTCTACACCATCATGACAGGTGGATCAGCCAACCCATCACCACGCATTGAAAAGTGGTTACTGGCTGTCCAAGAATGAGACGTCAACCTCATGTACAGGCCCGGACAAAACGCCACAGATTACTTGTCCCGGCACCCGCAAGTGACAAAGCGCCCCTACTCCCCCGAGGAAGTCGCTGAGGTGGAGGAGTATGTAAGACTAGTCACGGAAAGCATGGTTCCCAAGTCCATGGACATTGCGGAGCACAAAGCTGCATCAAAATATGTCAGATGCTTCCGAATCCTACAAGAAGCAATGGAATCAGGTCAGTGGAAAATAGCGCTTGAAAACCTATGGACCAGAACCCAAGAAGCAAAGTTAACCCTGGAGCAATTGTGGAAGATGCAAGTGAGCTAACATTTGTGGATGACGGCCTTCTCCTGAGAAGGTCCCACATGGTGATCCCCATCGAGTTGACCGAAAGAGCGATTGCCCTAGCACGCCATGGCCACCAGAGAGATGCAAAAACGAAGTTGCCCCAGACTCAAAGTCTGGTTTCCTGCACTAGAATGAAAGATGGATGAGTTCATCCATGCCTGTAGATGGTGCCAAGCTGCTGCCCCAAAAGGAAAAGAACTTTCCATCCAGTGTATGCCCAGGAGCGAAGAACCGTGGGAAAGCATCCACATGGACTTTGGCTCCACACAGAGAGATTCCCACTTCCTGGTTATGATCGACCAATAGTCTTGCTACCCTGAAGTAGAGTTTGTGCCATCCCGGTCCCTCCAAGATGTGTAATACTTGTGAGGGAGAAAATATTTGCCACCTATGGGTTCCCTAAAACAGTGTGCTCAGACATTGGGTCACCATTGCAAAGTGCCAGCCTAGAAGAATTCCTGACGGAAAGAAGAATTGCGCCCAACGAAGGTCACACCAGTGGGACCACTCGCAAACCGAGAAGCATCGCATTTCATGCACACCCTCAATAAAATATTTCGAATAGCGCATGGTCAGGGGGCGTGCAAAAGAAGGGCACTATTCCAGTTTCTGCTTGAATATAGAACCACCCCACACTACTCCACAGGAGTGGCCCCTGTAGACGCCCTATTCCAGAGGTGCCCATGCATGTTCCTCCCTGAACTGGACAGGAAAACTCCAGGGATTATAGACAATGAGAATGTACGCACCTGGAGTGAGACTGCCATCCACAAGGAGAATACACGCCGAGGCCTACGAGAGCATGATCTCACAGTCGGGACACAGTATTGGTGAGGACTTGCCACCCAACAGGAAATATCTCCCTCACCCATGAGCTGTCGCCCCTCAAGGTGGTCCGAATACAAGGGTCGCAGGTAATGGCTGCAGATGACCGTAAACTGGTAACAAGAAATACAAGTTTCTTCCGAAGGCTCTTGGGTTCACCCGGGCTACAGACTGACTGGCATGGACAGAGAGAACAGCACAGCCCACCTCCCAGAAGCGAGCCACACCATGAAGGAACAATGGACCAAAATCCTAGAGTAAATGGCCATCAGGTGGGAGACCTCCCAATCACTGAACCCAAAAGGGAGTAGCCACCCGTGAATGGAGAGGGCCCCCCATTATGTCCAAGGGAGTACGGCCTGGGCACCTGAACTCTGGCACAAGAGGAAGCCAAAGCTCCAGGCGAACTACCCCAATCCTGGGGTATCTTTGAGTTCAGTGCATTGCATTTACGTTTCCAATACCTGTGTTCTGTTTTGACATGTTTAAGGAACTCATGGTGGCAACAGTTCAAGGGTGTTTATTAAACTGTAACTGCAGGGTGGAAAAACACCCAACGTAAAACTAAATCTAAGATGGGAGCAAGCTTCGACCATCAAATGAGAAATAAGGCAGTCCTTGTGGTGCCTTGTCAAAGTAAAATGCATATACAAAATAAAAAAACAATTGCCACATTCTTACAACTAATTACAGAAAGAGTGTGGGATAGAGTTTTCAATAAAGAAAGAAGTGTTCACAAATAATAAGTCAGGATGTGATTGCCAGGGATCTTCCTTCCCTATGTTTTGAGCACGGGACAAGGTGTATCTCCCGAGCACAACGCACACTCGAGCTTTCCCAGCACGAGCCAACAGATCCGTACCAGCTATCAGGTTCTTCGCTGGTTAAGTCTCTTTTCAATAAAAAGTCTCTTGCCTTCGAGGGCGTGATGTATTCAACAAAACAAACAAAAAGATCATTTCCAACTGTACTTTGGGTGTTGACTTTCCACCTCTGGATCTCCCTCTTTCAGGCTTGGACCCCTAAGCTTACCTCGATCGGGCTTAGGCCTTTCTTACAGGATCTCCCTCAGCCGGGCTTGGATCCAATTGCCAAGGAGGATAATACACTTCCCCTGGTCTTACAATACTCCTTGTTTTCACTAACATTAATGTCCTTTTAAACAGTTCTTCAGGCTTTTCCCCTTTTAGTCTGCCTCAATCTGCCGGGTTCAGTCTTGCCAACTTTTGCAAAACAGTTCACTGTGGACATCCCTCGGTCGGGTTCACTCCCAACAACACACTGTACTTCGGGACTTTTATCGGGATCCCTCTTTCGTGTTCAATCCTGTCAATCATATCTTTCTGATTTGACTCTTATGATGTGGGATTCACTTCCCCAATTATTATGATATGCAATTCACTTCCCTTAACTTCACAATCAACTGTTGGACAAAGCTTTCGACTTTACAGAGGATTTTACAAGACCCCTGTATGACCACTCTGGCCTCCTTTTTGCCTTTGTCCAAGGCCTTCTGGTAATAGTACTTTTCAACAATCGGTAATCGGCCAGAGTTTCCTGAGTGAGCACCCATGTGGTGTTGGATTCCTCTGTTGCTGGTTTTCCCGCCTTATTGCATCAATAACCATCAGCCATTCATAGTTCAATTTAACCATTTGTTACTTTTCGTTCAACACAGTTCGGTTTCTCATCGACTTTCCCCTCGACTCACCGGCTGTGATGAACTGCTTGGCATTCTTTCTCTGTGGAGTCAAGGTTGGTACCACAGAGATAAGTCTGGCTTGGTAATCAGCAGAGGAGGGTCTTGTGTTGTGTTGACATTTGCTGCAACACACAGTGGTTATTGTTTGTGGTTTTAGGATTCCTTCTGCAGAGGATTGACAGGCCTTGGTCGGAAAAGGCAAGGTCGCTTCTCTCCTTGTCACCCTCTCGGTATGCGCCATCTTTCTCCTTCTCTTGAACTGCTGTGCTGAGTTAGCTTTCACGTCGTGCAGTCTGCCTTCCTCGTCCTGTGCTCTCGTGCTCCACCTTTTATCCCTGTGGGGAAGGGAAAGGGCTGTCAGGTGTGTGAGTGATTCAGGCCAATTGCCTGACCCTTGTATTGGGACATGTCTGGTAAACGGCTCTGGTGTTAGTCTGTTGTCTTTCGTGTTGTGTGAAAGAGTTTGTGTCGGAAAAGGGGAGGGGGTAGTGTTTTGAATATTCAAAGTGGTAGGATGGGGAAAGGTGTTGGAAGGAGGGGGATGCCGCGTCTCACCTGTCCGTGTCCCACTCTTCAAGCACCATCCCTCACTGGTCCACTCCCAGGAACTGCATCCAATATCTATGGCCATGTCCTGGCCACCTTGTTGACAAATCACCGGGGACCAACCAGGGAGACACCTTCATGTTTCTCACACATGTTGTTGTGTAAAATGTTTGCTGTCATAAAAATTGGGGGTGTTATGTCACCTGATTTCACGTCAGGACGTGAGGATTGAATAAAAAGGCCCGGCTTCATGCTCTTTTGGGACAGAGCAGAGCGGGACCTATCAGACCAACACCATTGTGTCAGTCCTCATTGCTGTGCAGTATAGCGCATGCCAGGCCCCCTCCATACGTTTCACAAAACAGATCCACCATCCGGTGTGCCCTGCGCCAGTAGTACTTAGGAGGCTCCTAATCTGATTGGTGGGATCCCACTGCAGGAGGAGGCGGTCAGACTGTTGCAACGTTGCAGCCTCTCTTGCTGCTGGTGTGGAAAAAATCATTAGTGCCTGAACTTCCCTACATACCGTCTGGGATATAAATCTCCCTGATGGCACTGGCTAGTGAAATTGTGTGGTCCAGTTCTGAGCATAAGGGGCACCGTTGCGGGGCGAGGCACAAAGACTGGAAGCCGGTGCCCCTCCCCAGTCCTGGGGGCAAAACAACTCTTTCAACACCATCATAGGCCCCACACCTCTGATAAGGGATTGGGGCTTAAGCGTGACAACTGAAAGCAGTATTGGCTTCTGCCCCTGCATGGGGTGGCAGATTGAATGCCGCTGTGAACTGCTGGTGCCACTGTAGACTGCAGCATAACCTTCTGAAGCACATCAAGATCTGTGCAGGCCCTGTGTTTGTATGCTTTGAGCACCCCGTGTGGAAGATGATTTCCCTGCCTTGTCTTTGGCTTTGCCTCCAATGAGGACTAGTCGGTGGAGGGGCCAGAGGCCATTGTACCCCTGAGGGGGATTTTAGTTACCTCTGCTGGTCACGGCCTCTCGCGCTGTGGACCCCCACTAGTTCACCGCTGTTTCCTGGCTTCTCCTGGGTGTGGTGAGAGGGTCAGGGGGGCTGATGCTCGAAAATGGGGGGAGCTGCATTTCTGTGTGTCCTGTGATCAGAGATGACGGAGTCCGGAAGGAAGTAAAGCTCCATGAACATGTTCACCAAGGCTGCCCCGAGGGAGCCCGAGACTGCCAGTGGCACCACAAGACTGGCTGAAACTATAGACGCAAGCGAGCCCACGAAAACACGGCATATGATGGCGTGCATGCAGGAGGTGTTCTCCACCATCATTGCGAAGCTAGATGACATGAGTGGTACCATCAGCGTTATCAAGACTCGCTTAGAGAAAACCGACACAGGAGTGACGGAGGCCGAGACCAGAGTGGGAAATGTGGAGGATGCCATCTCCCTGCTGAAAGCCGATGTTGCTGCACCGACTAAGCAGGTACAGATGGTTACAAGGAAAATCAACAAACTTGAATCTAGGTCGAGCCGCAACATCATCAGGATTATAGAAGTCCCGGAGAAGAACCTGGACGGCTCCAAGGAAAACTTTGTCGAGCACATAATTCAAACCCTGCTTGATAATTTTAAGTTGTCACCCCAGTTTGTGGTGGAACGGGGCGATCGCTCTTGAGCTCCCAAACCCAGGCCCGGAGCACAGCTGCGCAATATAATCGCCAGATTGCTAAACTACAGAGACCAAGACGCTGTCCTGCGGGCTGGCCAGGAAAAGGGGGAGCTCTTTTTGTGCTCTAGTAGGCTGCACATTTATCCAGACTTCTCTGTGACAGTGCAGTAGGAGAGGAATTTGTTTCTTGCGGTCAAAATGAGGCTTTGCGATCAAGGCATGACAAATGCTATGCTCCATTCTGCTAAATTACATATTTTTATATTTCTTTTTATTTGCAACAAACAATAACATAACACCCAATGCCCTCAACCCCCTTTTAGGGTCTGTATTTTCCTGAGTCCGATAGTGGCCTAGGAATTATTCAAACATATTAGCTTAAGTCCAGTAACTTCAAGTGCTGAGGGCACCATTGCACTCTATAATCTTCCTTTAGGAAGGTTAGGACCTCCCCCAGTCTTTGGCGAAATGTGACTGAGTATTGTTCCTAGCGTAAATTGCCCACTCTAATGCCACAAAGTCCCACACTTTCCGAAGCCAGTCTTGAAGCCTCCCCCGTCCACCTCTGACTGATTAGCAACATTACGGCCAGGGTTAGCACCATCCTCGCCTTCCCGCGACCCCAACTAGCTCCCTCCACATTCCCATCCCCCAGCCTGGGCTTGGGCCACCTGTACCTCTCTCCAGAAGCATGTGAGTTTTGGGCATCCCCACCAAATGTGTGACAATGTACCCTCCTCCCCTCTACACCCCTCCAACACTCCTGTGTGGACCCTGGGCATATTTTCTGCAAGCGGGCCGGGGTGTAATGCCACCTTTATATCAGCTTGTACCAACACTCCTGCAGCTAGGTTGCTTTAACTACTTTTGGAATTATTTTTCATAATCTCCCCATACTTTCCTCGGGCGCTCCCTCCCCAAAGTGCCTTCCCAGTGTCCCATGTGGGGCCATACCGCCTGGGGGATAGCCTTGTCCAAGAGTTTATACATGTAGATTAATCCATTTGATCATCCTGTGTCAAGAGGAATTCTTTGACCCGAGTTAAATCGCGGCATTACGCTGCCTTGACTATATGGTTCTGAAGCCAGTGCTGTAGCTGGAAGTACCTAAGCCTTTCGGTTTCTCCCACCTTGAAGCACTGTTTGCAGTCCATGAAGGGTCTAATGATGGATCCCTGGAACATGTCTTGCACTTTCCTACACCCCCTAGCTCACCATTCCTAAATGCACTTTCTTCTATAACCGATGAGAAGTCGGGTTATTGAATATAGGGGTGAATGGGGAGGGGAATGTTGTGATCCCATACTTCCTTATCAGTTTATCGGACGTTTCCGCCACCAGATTTGTGCTAGAGCTCAGATACATATTTTTCAGTCTATGTTGTTGCGGCAGCCACAGGACTACTTCCAGGTCTCACTACCGCATGGCCAATTGCTACCCACTGATTCCCCAATTTCCATGTGAACCATTCCCGTATGATACGCAGTTGGGATGCCTCATAGTACAACCTAAAGTTAGGAAGTCCCATCCCTCCTTCCCCTTTTGGGGATGACAGTAATGCTCGACGGACCCTTGCCCTCTTGCCCTCCATATAATGTCGCCCGTTGCTTTCCTGAGATCACAAAATAATGTATTCGGAACCATAGCCAGGAGTGCCTGAAATAGGTAAAGCAGTTTAGGGAGCATCACCATCTTCACTGCCACCATTCTCCCCATTTTAAGAGATCTGCCTTAATTGTTGACAGCATAAGTGGGTAGTTCGCCATATACCATTCGGCTAAGGTGGGGTTATCTTAATTCCTAAATACTTGATCCCTTTTAGGTTCCATATAAATGGTGACGACTCCTTCAGCCCCGCCACCTGCCTTCCCTCAACCTTGAGGTTTAGAATTTCTGATTTGTTTAAGTTAATTTTAAGGCCTGAGGCTGCCGCAAACGCTGATAAAATTTCCTTACATGCCATCAAGGATCCCCCAGGGTTGCTAACGTCAAAAGCATGTCATCTGCGAAAGTCGCTACTTTATGTTGTATTCCGCCAAATGGGATCCGAGGGACTCCGTCTGTCTCCCTAATTAGTTCCAGCAGTGGTTCTTAGTATATGGCATACAGGAGGGGGAGAGAGGACACCCCTGTTTTGTCCCCCTACTCAATTGGATACCGTTGGACATTTTTTCATTTGTTACACGCCCAGACCCTGCGGTATCATGGCATGGTTACAGACATCTTAATAATTGGTCATACATTGGAGGTGGGTGTACAGAGGGTGTTACAAACAGCAGGTCACATAGATTAGTACACATAGAGAAGTAACAGAATTAAATACACTAATTGCAAATTAAACATATGAGTGTTACAAAGGCATAGGTTACGCACTGGGCTAGTATTGGTTGAATAGCCAAGTTTTCAGCTTTTTGAAGGCGGGAAGGTGGCCTCTTTTTTGATGTTGATGGGAAGGGAGTTCCAGTGTTTTAATATTATTGAATCGAGGGATGACTAGGTCTTCGTTGTTATTGGATCTCAGTGATCTAATGTTTTCTCTCTTCTGTAGGGCGTCATTCAGGTAGATTGGGGCTTTTTCGGCAAGACATTTATGCGTGATTGCAAAGGGTTTTGAATATGATTGGCTTTGATAGGTTGCCAGTGGGCATCCTTCCTAGACTTAGAGATGTGATTGCGCTTTTTTAAAACTAGTGCTGCCCTTAAGGCTTTCTTTGCATAAATTGCAGTTTGCTAAGATTAGTATTGGAGATCCCTAGTAGCAACACATTGCAATAATCAAGTTCAGATAATATCAAGGCTCTAGCCAGGGTGAGGCAATTGGTTGGGGTCAGGAATTGACGACTTAGTGCAATGAGTTTAAAAGTGTAGGCCGTGGACGATGACAGGGTGTTGATGTGTTTGGTCATGGTAAGGCTGGCGTCTAAGTGAACACCTAAAGTTTTCACATGCTTGAGGACAGGGATCAGGGTGCCGTCAATGTTGATGGAAGTGTAGTTAGGGTGAAAGGATGCTATTTTGGTTGGTGATCCCACAATGAGAACTTCTGTCTTCTCATCATTGAGACAGAGACTATTCAGTGCCATCCAGTTTTGGATGATGGTGTATATTGTGTTAATAATTAAAGTGTCTTGGTCATAAATTCGTGAGATTGGTATGAGGATCTGGGTGTCATCTGCAAAATTGGTGTAGATGACACCCATATCGTCTAGAGTAGAGAAGAGAAGTTTGTTGTAAGCGTTGTAAAGTGTAGGGGAAAGGCACGACCCTTGGGGTACTCCTATGGGTACTGGTATGGCATTGGCCGCTTCCTTGCCTATGGCCACTCTGGAGGTGCGTTCAGCAAGAAACGATTTCACCCACAAAGTGGCATCAGTGGAGAAATTGAAGTCATTGGCGAGAGATGTGCACAGTTTATCGTGGTCCACAAGGTCGAATGCTGCAGAGAGGTCGAGCAGCAATATGATGCAGAGTGTTCCTGGGTCTCTATTGGTGTCCATTTGGATTTTGAAGTCCAGGAGGGCCGTTACCATGCTGTGGTTGGGTCTGAAGCCTGATTGTCTGGTTCCTAGTAGGTGGTTCTGTTCAAGGTGTGTTTGAATTTATGTGTAAGCTGTTTTGTCTATGAGTTTGAGTAAAAAAGAGACTGTTGTTATTGGCCGATAGTTAGTGGGTACTGTGGGGTCCAGTGTTGTTTTTTTCAAAAGGGGAGTGACCCAGGCTTCTTTGATACTGGCTGGGACTGAGTTGGAAGTGAAGGAGGAATTGACAAAGTTAGTTATGGTAGGGGTGAGGCTGGACGCGCATGCTTTCACTAGTTTCGTTGGGACGCTGTCTCCTTTGAGTTGGAGGCTTTTACTTTGGTAATAGTGACAAACACTATTTCTTGTGTGACTGGGGCAAAATGAAATGGGGAGTTAGGTTTTTCCAGGAGGTTGGGAGTGGGATTTGTGGTTGAGACCTTTTATCTGCTAATAACAGTCTCTTTGAGGAAATTTTGTTTTGTAGCAGAGCAATTTAGGCAGATAGAGCATCTTGAATGGTGGTGCACCATTCTTTGCTGGAGTTGGAAGGGGTCGTGTTTGGAGTGGGGTTTTCTAATTCTCTAAGAATAGAGAATAGTTCTTTTGAGTCTGATGCGGCATCACTGATACGTGTATTATAGGCATTGGCTTTATGGGTGATGATGGCCATTTTGTAGATTTTATTGGCTTCCTTAAAGGCTTTATCAGATTTAGTGGTGGGGTGTTTTATGTGGGCGTTTTCAAGGGCTCGTTTACTTCTCCTCAAGGAGACTAGCTCTTCGTCAAATCAGAATTGGCTCTTTTTGTCAGTTCGACGAGTTTTGATTGAAATAGGGGCTACTTCGTCAATGGTAAGGGTGAGGCATTTATGATAGTAGTCTGCAATGATACTTGGGTCATTGTTAGTGAGTATGTTAGCTTTAGGAGTTTTGTTGAGGATAGGGATGAAATTCTCTGCCGTGAGCTTAGGGGGATTTCTGGCTTCGAAAGTATCCATTGTTTTAGTTTTAGGAGGACAGGAGTCATCGCTCATGAAGGTGAATTTTATGCAGTGGTGGTCCGTCCAGCTAAAGGGAGTGATGGAATATATAGCTAAGCTAATGTTAAGTGACAGTATCCAATCCAAGGGTCTGCCCTTTGCATGTGTGGGAGTGTTCACCAATTGGGTAAAGTTCATATCTTTGAATGCTGAACGCTAAACGCTAATACAGGATTGCAGCTTTGTGGTCTAGGTTATCGTCAAACCCAAGATTTAAATCACCAAGGACTATAATTTCGTGTTAGGTTTGATGAGGGGTGTAATAAGTAGTGGGATATCTATTTCAGGGTTATTAGTGGAGCTGGGGGTTCTGTATAACAATACAATATTAATAGTAGTTTTCTCATTTGTGGCGAGTTTGACTAGCAAGATTTCGTAGCCTGGGATGTCTTCAATGGGGCTTGATCTTAGTTGAAGATTGCTTCTGGCTATGATGGCTACACCACCTCCTGTAGCGTGAGTTGATTGATTGATTTATTTATAGAGCGCTTTACACTAAGGCGCTGTACATTGGAACAACAAAATACAAGATAAGAACCAGTAACATTTGGAGCAAAAATGTACATCATGAGTCATTCAATAAAACAGTGGAAAGGGCAATTAACGGAAGGGGTGGGGGGAAAGGGGAGTGGGACTAGAAGTGGGGTGGTATGGCAAGAGCTAAAAGAGGTCCTGGGGCTTTGTGAAGCCAGGATTCTGTAATCATCAGTAGGTCTAGATTTTCTTCAGTGATAAGGTCATGCATTTCAATAGCATGGGCTCCTAGAGACCGGGCGTTGATGAGGGCGCTTTTCAGGCTAGGGGGTGGTTTCGGTTCAGCTGGAGTGGCAATCTTGGGGTTAGGAAGCTGACTAACTATGGGGATTTTGATCGAGGTTAGCGCTGTGGGTGGCTTATGTTTGTTCACTTGCCAGTGGTCATTGGGGGAGGGTGTTATAGGGGGTCTGAATATTGAGCAGTTTGGTACGTGATCTTAGGCGAAGTGTTCTTTCGGTACCATCTATGCGGTTGGTTGCGATATCTGCTGAGATAGTGGGGGAGAGCAGGTGGTCTGCTATGTGAGTCAAGGTGGTAGGCTCATTGATGTGAGTCCTGGTGGTGCAGCTACTACTGTGGGCATTGTAAGGGCCATTAGGAAATGGTGATGAATCTGGAAGGAATGGCATCGGGCAGGGTACAGGGTGGTGTCTGGGGCATGCCATTCTAGAAAGGCCATGTCTGAATACCAAGAAGTGATTGCCTGTGCAGGGAATGCTGTTTGGTACAAGGCAATATGGAAGCATGGTAAAGAGTTTCCAGCCTAACATAGCTATATTCAATATAGCGAGAGAATAGAGCTGTGTGTGTGCATGTTGGGGTTTGTCTGTCGTAGACTTGATACGGCGTACGGTTGGACAAGCGTGGATTGGCTTATGGAGTGTGATGGATAGGTTGACGATCGATAGACCGGGTCCTTGAGACTTGGCTATGAGAGCAATGATATGGAGCTGGAAGGTGTAGATTATGGTATGCTATCAGGAGCTTGAGAAGGCACAGTGTGCTAACTATAGTGAACTTCCCATGGTCTAGGTTGGCTAGGAGCGCTAAATGCAGTGTGCGCTAAGTAACAAAAGCAATACAGTAGGCTAACTACAATTGGTTGCCCGAAGGCGTGAGAGCATAAGTGGCATAGTATGCGAAGTACAACTATCAGACAGCTTATGGCAAAAGAATGCTTAATACAGTGAGCTGTTAGGCGGCATACAAGCAAATATGTCATAGTCGGCTGAGTACACTTAACAGACAACATACTGGTACAACAAGCGAGGTAGACTAGATCCATTGATCCGGAGGTGTGCCATTGGGGAAACAATTTGCCTGAATCATTCTCAAAAAATTCCCTCCCAGGCTCATCTTTTCTATCACCCGCGATAGAAAGGGCCATTCCACCCAATCAAAGGCCTTTTCAGCATCGAGAGACAGTAGGACTGCAGGGATCAAGGACTTATTCACCTTTTCCACCAGATGTGCCATTCGCCTTATGTTGTCAAAGGTCTGCCGCCCTTCAACAAAACCACACTGGTCCCGGTGGATCAAGGTCGGTAATAGTCCCCCTAGTCTGTGGGCCAATATCTTTGTATACATTTTTGTGTCCACGTTTATTAATTCTATTGGCCTGTATGATGGGCACTTCTTCTGGTCTTTATTGGGCTTGACAAGGAGGATGATTTTCGCCACCTCCATTGACGCTGAGATCCTGCCTGTCTCCCTGAAGCGATTGAATAAACTGCTCAGCTGTGGGACCAGCAATCTTGCAAATGTTTTATAATAGGTAGCCATCTGGTCCCAGTGCTTTGTTTGGGGGAGGTCCTTTTTAACTCTCCGGACCTCATCCTCTGTGATCTCCTGCCCTAGTTGTTCACGTACTTCCTCTCCTACCTTGGGAAGGCGGATCCTCTACAGAAGGTCTATCTGGGTGCCTTCCAGCAGGCTCTGAGACGTAGAGAGGTCCTTATAGAAGTTAGCAAAGCACTCCTGTATCTTTTGTGTATGAGTGTGTCGGAGCCCTTGCTTGTCTATTATGGCTGCAATGTTATTTTTGCTGGATGCCCCTCTAAGGAGCTGTGCTAGATGCCTGTCGGCATTGTTAGTCTTGGCATAGAATTGTTGTCGTACCGACAGTAGTGACCTTTCTGCTTCATTTTTTCTCAATAAGTTGAGGTGGCCCACTGCCTGACGATGTTCCCTCACTGTTTATCTAGATGGGGCATCTGTGGCCTGTGCCCTGCTTGCCTTAACATCAGCCTCAATTTGGGCTTCCAAGACCCTCAGTTGTCTATCCCTTTGCGCCTTCAATGCAATAAGTACGCCCCTGGTTGTGGCTTTGAATGTGTCCCAACGTATAATCTCCCACGTATCTGAGGCCTTATTGAGGGCAAAGAACTCTCTAATCCTCTCCTCTAGTTCCCCCCGACCACTGAGTCCCACAGGAGCTCCCCCAGCACCTTCCATTCCTACAATCCAGGTCTCCGCCCTGGCCGCTGCAACTTCATTGTGACTACCTCATGGTCAGCTATACCTAATGGACTGACCTCAACACCAAATACTACGCCTAGGAGGGGGAATGAGACCCAAATATAACAAATGCGGGACTGTGTCCTGTGAACATGGGAAAAGAAGGTAAAACCTTCCTTATTCCTGTAGAGGAGGTCCCAAATAAAGGCTGCACTCCCATCGCCCATTGTGAAGTACCAGGAACTCTCACACCAAAATACCTGACGTATGACGAGCAAATAAATCAGCAGAGAGCCGCAGTAGGGCTCTGCCCAGTGCCTATCAGGAGAATAACACCTGTTGAAATACCGATACCTAGAAAACCATGGACAGTAATGTATCCATTGAGAAAACCCTACCAGCAAATAAGACGAAATGAAGATAGCCGAAACACTGTCCCAGAAGAAACCCAAAAGGCCTTAAGAGAAGACGAATGGTGAGGTCACAAGGGCCCGGACTAAAGTGCAGAACAAAAAATGACACACAAAGACGAAACGCCATGAACAAGGATATCGTGAACCTAGAAGGGGAGACAATGGTGAAATATAAAGAAGCTTAAGCTGTAAAGCAAGATGAAGTCATTCAACCAGCTAACGCCTGTACATATGCTTGAAACCGCAAGAAAGCTAAGAAAACAGTGCAGTTTAGTAGAAGATAGACCGCGGCAAATGCCACCTATACATATCTGCCTCAACGAAGCACATTATATGAGTGTGAGTTCACTTTACACAAAAGCAGAATCAACTCAGGTTACTAGAGGCCAAACAGGACAAGATTCAGATTCCAGCTAAAACGAGAAGAGATGGCTGAATCGAAACTCAGCAGATGCAACTTGCGCCAGGAAAGAGCCAAAGTCAGACCAATAGAAGGAGCGAACAGCAGCTTCGCAGAATTGAATACGTAACAACAGAATTTCCTATCTTTGGAAGGTCGAGATAAGGAGGTGTAGGCAGGTGGCAAGCCGAATATGAACTAAATGCACAAATTGAGGGAAACTAGGCAGATTCACGGTGTGAATAGCACGTAACCATCCGAGCACGAGTTTACACCTGCGCTTGGCAGCCGCCCAGACGGAGACGTCGTAACTTTTCCTGACAAGAAGATGCAGTTTCAAGGCCAAACACAGCCAACTAATTGACACATAGCCACTAAAGTAATGATTGATTGAAGGAAGGCCGGGTGAATCGTGGGGCACCCTGCACCTGGCTGACCATTCTGCGTGCTGCTAAGTAAAGTGGAAATTTATGCATGGGCTTGAAGCCAACCCAATCACAATGGACCAAATAATCTAGGGTCCTATAGATAGTAGAACCAATGGGACGTCCTATGCTTAGTGACGTCTGCAAGAATAATGTTAGAAGGAAGGGCTTAGACGCCCACCTGATAGAGTTTATCCAATCCCCTCACTCCGTTACCATACACAGATATAGTACCTATATTAAAGTTACCTTTTCCCAACCAATAGAATTGCATGTTAACTTTTAAGTGTTACACGTCAATTATGATAAGTTTTGAGTATGAATCTTATTGTTTGAATTAAGTTCATTGGAGTTGAAGCGAGACGGACTATCGCATCACTGTCGATTTCCATGACTCCCCGTTTTTTGTACTCATCATTAAACGCACTCCCTTTGCCAAACCATTGAGTCGTCCTTATTGATTGGTGTTGGAGTAAAAAACCTGCACCCCCATCCATTTCAAAGGTGCAGCTATCTTGTCTTGAAGTACTCTGGAGCAAACCCCGACTCTATGGGCCGGCTGGAGGTCTCCCCCAGTACACTTGGTAGCAGAGATTTGATGGTTATCGACTATCGATTGTTGACTAAAGTAAAACACCTATTGACCGTCGACATAAAGTAACTCTAGTTCTTTGGCAATATCACACGTCCTTTGCCATTCGGCTGTGTAGACAGTGAAGCTCCCCGTAGACAATGGTAGCCTAAGAAAAATCTGCAGAAAGGGCCTGAAGGGACCCGTTTTACCCACAAATCCCTTCCCATTCCTACAGGCAGCTGAGCGGGCGAAAAGCTGAAGGAGTCGGTAACAAAGGCGGTGATCCTGAGGGTCCAGAGAGGAACTATGCGAACGGTGAGTGAAACAAAATTTGAATGGTTTGGCAAATGATGCATGCCTTAGAACAAGTAAAGGGAAAAGGTAACAGAGGGAGGAGGGAAAACAAAATATAGTTAGAAGTAGAGAAGACTGTATATAAGGAGATAATGACTCGAGAGTAATAAAAGTAGAGAGGTTACCAGGGTAGACACCCGAGAAGAGAGAGGTTACCTGGGGTAGACACCAGAGAAGAGAGAGGTTACCGGGGTAGACACCCGAGAAGAGAGAGGTTACCGGGTAGACATCCGAGAAGAGAGGTCACCGGGGTAGTCACCCGAGAAGAGAGAGGTTACCGGGGTAGACACCCGAGAAGTGAGAGGTTACCGGGGCAGACACCTGAGAAGTGAGAGGATTCGCCTTATTCCTGCGCTTTAAATATAGCGGCTAGAAGAAACCTGTACCCAGAATCCCACATAATGGGGAACAATTAGACTACCACAACGTTTAAAGACGTTGTGAAAGGGGTAGGTTTACACTCCATGAAGGGGTAATGATTAGAGGCAGAGATATCTGTGTCCAGTTAGTGTCCGTCTAGTCTGGCAAGCGTCTGTTTTACAAGTTTCTCTGTTGTGTCGTCATATGTACTGAACATTTTTTGAGAGAACAGATTCAAAATTTCATGCGATTTGATAGCTGAGACAAAATCGCACATGAATTGACGTTTTTTGAATAAATCGGAAGATATAAAATTTTGTGGAAAATTTGGATTGGAGCGTGCGATATTTGGTGCTCGCTCATATTGTTAGAAGCCGTTTAAGTCGCACAAAAACATTGACAAGTGTTATATAAGAGGAAAGGGAACAGATTTAAGCATGGAAGACATAACTCCATTGGCACACTTATGCAAACAGTTGCCAAAACACGCACCCAAGCTGTCACGATGCCTGCCCCCGGAAAGCCAGACCAGGCCCAGCAACCCCGGAAGCAGGCATCATGCCACTTGAAGCATGCCCAAAAACACCAGTTAGGGGCTCTTTGGCTACAGTCCTGGCGCCTATGGCGCCAGGCTCATAAGAATAAAGTCAGTCCTGGCGCCATGGGCGCCAGGCTCATTACAGAAATCTTACCTGTTGCAGACCATGCTGCATACCTACCTGATGCAGACCATGCTGCACGAAGCCACAAGCCAAATGAGGCTTAAAGGGACTACTTTACCTCAGGGACTCCTTTCCTCTCGGGTGGGGCTGTGGAAGAATACTTACCTGGGACTTCTTCCAAGGCTATTTAAGCCACACCCGGACAGCCACACGTGCTTTGCGTTATTCTGCTTGCTGCAGCGTAACGCTCACCGTGTCTTCAGCAGCTCCAGTCTTCAGCCACGCCCGCTTCAGTCCTGGAACAAGAAAAGGAGAAGGAGAAGAGGTCAGAACAAAACCCTTACCTGAATCCTTGATCCAGCACATCGTCGATCTGGAAGAGAGAAGCCTTCTTAGGTGCATTGACACGCACCTCGCAGAGCCGCGCTGAACTCACCAACTGAGGCTGCATTCCTTTACTCCTTCGCGAATCCAGCATCTCCAGACCATTCTTCAACACCTGGGGAAGACAAGAACAGATAGGTGACCAAGGGCAATACAAACCACCCCCAAAGACTTACCTGATTACCACAGTGGGGTACTCACCTCATCTCGGGTCGGCGCAGACAATTCCGCATCACCGCCGCACCACGGCCCCTAAGGGGAAAAAACAAGGACAATACAACCTAACCCCAAAGACTTACCTGATTTACCACTGGGGACAACTCACCTCATTTCGGGTCGGCGCAGTTAATTCTGCATCATCGCTGTACCCCGGCCCCAAAGGGGAGAACCACAATAGACTTACCAGGATCTTACCAATTGCCACTTGGAACTCTTCTGGTGGTTTAAATCCGCAACCTGCAAGGAATCTGGCAGAGTAAAGATCAGACTTTTGAACTCTTACGAACACTTGGACTTAGAGTCAATACTGGAACTCACCAATTCCTCCACGCCAGTGAAGTAACTGGTCGTCTACGCGCCCCTGCGCTCGACGCAGGATGGAGAGCTCATCTTTCCAAATCGTCAGGTGAGATTAAGAGGGAACTTCAGGAGTATTCAGTGGGCAGACAAGGGGAGTGGGAAGGCGGGTTAATGCTCAGATTACGGGAGGTTAATTCCCTTTCTCCATTGCAGAAAGATATTCGTACGAGTCCAACAAACGAAGCTCAGTGGGTCTGTCCAGTCTGTCATCTCGGCTCTACGTGTTACTTTGGTGGAAGCAACAGCGGGCCAGTCCAGATCGACGCCCCTGTGGGAATCAGGCGAGTGTAACACAAGCTAAAGAAATATAGTACTGAGTGGGTTAAAGGTACCGGCCACAAGATGTTTATGCTGTGGCCACAAAATGGGCCTTTATCTAAAGCCGTCTTACAACATATGACGACATATTTGCATGCCACGTATACAGGCAAGAACTTAGAAAAACGCATTGCTGTTCTCGAGTTATGGAAAATGTATAAACAGGGGAAGGAGGAAGAATCACCAATAGATTAGATACTTAATATATGCACAGAGGGGAGTGTGACGCCTACCGCGCCACCTGCCCCACCCGAAGCGAAAGTCGAAGAAAGCAAGGATGAGGGATTATACCCGTTGAGGGAACTTAAAGCAGCCACGGGGTACAGCAACCCTGCATGAGTCACCTACACATAGTGGTGATGAAAATCAAGGGAAGGTAAGGACAAGAATATTACCTCCAAAGTCCCAAGGGACAAGGAGAGACGCAATGACAAAAGAAGAGATCAGGCACAGACAAGTGCATCTCTCGACAAAGAGAGAGAAGGGAAAAGATGGAAAGGAAGCGAAGACAGGACTGATGAGATAGCATTCTCAAAAGACGAATGGATGGGAGGACAAACTCTACTAAAACTTGATGGGTAAGACATTGATAATGCAAAACAAAAGGACTCTCCTGCAACTCTCAAGCTATGACCACCCTCCCATTCCTCGCTCCCAGTTGGCGTCCTTCAATAAGTCCATGGACTGGTCTTCACAGTATATACATCTACCCTAGGTAGACTTGTCTTGTCCTTTGATTTTCACTATACACTTGATGATATTTTATCCTTCACCCCAGCCATCTCTGAACAGATAACCAACAGCCGCACTGCTGCATAATAGGTCGCTTTATAGCACTCCCCAAAAAATTACATAAAGGAATGTACACTGGTGCAAGAAGTAAAGCAATTTTATTCAGGGGCCCAGGTGCAACTGGGCCAGCAAATTCAAACAGAACGCTGAACAGGCCTTCAATGAAAAGAAGGTGTCAATGGACCGTCCTCGAAGTTAAATCTTTTATACACAGTAAAAGAATTTATGATTGTGTGATTGGTTCTTGCACTTTGGACTCCTATAGAACTGGGTACATTACGCTGGATCGTTGGGTCCATGAACCTTCCCACACTGCCCTCAATCACAATTTTGTCACGTCACAATCCACCCCCAATTCCCACAACACAGAATTATATGATTGAAACATCTGAGGTGACCAGCAGAACTTTATTACTCTGCCCTGGTAGCCTCTTTTATGTCTCCCATGGGAACGGCTATCCATCACGACATAATCAGAGCCTTGACCCACAGATTTACTTTTAAATGATTGCTGCATTTTGAGAACATTCTAACCCTCTTCTAAAGGAAAATGGTCTGTGGGTGATTTGAAACTGCTTTGGGACTTGCCGGCCTCAGTAGAAAATCACATTTTATAAATGATTTTGAATTATAAAGTGGTCATATATTCCTTTTTCACTGGCAAACCCTGTGTACTTTAATCAGTTCACCTTGAAAAATAACCTCTGTCTGCTTCTTAGTACACTTGGCGAGAGATCGCATGCTATGTGCTAATGAATCGTCTGTGGTGGGCTTTGCTGCGAACAAAAAACGAAGCAGGCTTATAAGTCTATTTACTGCACTTTATTCCACCACTACATTTAATTATACTTACCTGTGCCTCAGGATTTATGGATTCTTTTTTTATTAAGCTTTTAATTTTGCATATATGAGAAAGGGCCCTCTCCCATTTTAGGGTGCTACTCTCTCAGCTTATAGGTGCATTCCTTCAGACCACGCTGGACTTGCATTTTTATTACATTATTCCCCCTTATATTAATTTATTAATAACAATCTTTTTGGGCCACTCGCTCTTTTTAAGCCACTTCATCTTTATGGATCCATATCTTTCCTAACCGAGTCATATCTCCCTCAATTTCTTCCCAGCCATTCAGGTCTTCACCAATCCAGACACACCCTGTCCCATCCTTTAGGCATTGGATCCAATACTGGTAATAGTTTTCGATATCAGCAGGCTGTGTAAACACCCATCGATCAGGATCCACCCCATCATTTTCCCCCATTACTTTCGACCTGCTTTTTATTTCAATGGTATTTTTTATCAGTAGTCAAAGGTAACATCAAATGTCCTTTTTGTTCATTAAAAAATATTTTAAGAGTACTTTCAATAACGCAGAAGGTGATGAGAAGCAGCACAGGGACAGTCTCTCTGAAAAGTCCAGAAAGCCAGGTGGGCACCCATGTGAATGCTCTGTCCAACCAGTCTTTTGCATGAACTACATTAGCCTCGCTTGTCATCTTTCCCTGGAGTGTCCTCATCTCTTGAATGGCCGCACTTAGTTCCATTTGAGGCCTTCCCATCAGGGTTTGCTGTACAACAGCTTGACCCAAATCGGGCACACACACCTCCTTTGATTGCTGTTAGGAGGTCCAGGACAAAGCGATTCTGAAGGGGCGCCAAGCGCAATTTCCTCATCTCTTCTTTGATTATATTTAGTCCCTTCGCTGTCCAGTCAGCTAGTTGCAATAGCTCATAGCGTGTGAGCTGCAGCCATTTTGCATTGGTAGCAGGTTATTCTCCTGGAAGTAGCAAAGAGGCAAAGAATGTAGCTGGCAAAGAAAACAGGTGGTACTCACCTGGGATAGCGGCCAAATTGTCAGAACTTTTCCTGGAGAAGGAGTTACTCTCTCTTTTCCTTCTCCTCACCATTTCTCTTTGTTTACTTTCATGTGCCATATTCCCCTACAGTGCGATATTCATGGCAGTGCTATTTTGAGGCACCACAAATGCAGGGCTGTGCAAAGTGACGAGGGCACACACTCCACTCCAGTCTAGTCTAGTCTAGTGGAAGCTGGGCATATGCTCCGGATATGCAGGCCCACCACAGGTCCATGAGTGCAGCTGTCGTCCGTGCCAGCGCTGCATTCTACAAAACCTTGGCGCAGCCAAAATTGGCTCCCAGGAAAATTGACCCATTTGACCTGAAACACAAAGGGAATCGTGTAAAGCTCCTTATTTCAACTTGTTGATGTTTTTCATGTAACCAATTTAAGGCATGAGCATACTTTCCCCAGATAACTCTACAGCTTCCAATAACCTTGGCTACAACATTTTGCTCAAACCCCACCAGTCCTTCAGCATGGCATTGCATTACTCCCACCCCCTCCTTTTTGTCCACATACTACACTGCTGCCTCTACTCACATCAGCGGTCTAGTATGACACCAGGGGACACTTTTTCCTTCTTTAGTTGTGCATTGTATTCTTTTATGACGCCTTATTTCTTATTATCCCTCTTTAGTTTTTATAACCTTATACTTTGTATTCTGATTTTGGAGCATTTGCATTAATTGGCCATAATTATCCTCAAACATTTTCCCCATCATCCATCCAGCGAACCAATACTTTGTTTCCCCGTAACAAACTGAGTTCTATAAAGAGGGGTGCATCAAGCATCCAGCCTCCTCTTAGGACATAGCATGGGGCAGAACAACCTTGGACATCCCTACTACGTGCAGAAAGAGAGCACACAACAGGTGCCATTTACTCTCTCCCTTACCACACGCATCATGTCTTCGTACCAGACATTACCTATTAATGAACTATGCTGTTCCTCAGTGTCGTGATGGATGCCCTCCCCATTCATCACACTTCTCCTTCCCATTTTCCTTTTTGCATTCAACTGTGTTCCACCTTTTTCTTTGAAAAACATGTAAAATAAAAACAACAATGCTATGCTAAAACATACTCCCATCATAATACTCCAAAAACATTGAAAATGTCTTTTTCTTGGTCATCCGTCTTTTTCTTGGTCATCTTTTTTTTACAGTACGACCCTCTTCTGCTCCCTCTGATGGTTTCAGAAGAAATCTCAATGTAGTTATATGGTTTTTGATGAGCACTTGGTCTCCACGAAAAAGAGGTTCTGCTTTAGGAAATTATCTATTCACATCACTTGCTTGTTCGCATTTATTTTTAGGCTTTTTCTGTAATGATATATATTTAAGGGACTTGGTAAGTTCTTTGAGATATTGATCAAATTCCCCTCCCAGAACAGCAGGAGTAGAAAGAGCATTCAAGATTATACACAACGGCGGATTTGGCGCATGCATTCTCCGCACTGTAACCATCTCGTGAGGAGTCAAGTGATGATCTCTTCTAGGTGTATTCCGCAAAGCAAATAAAGAAAGCGGAAAGCAGTGCACCAAAGATTTTTCAAGCATATGCATAAGCTTTGCCAGTCACATTTTCAGCAGTCCATTCATCCTCTCTACCAAACCGTTGTCTTGAGTAGGGTAAACCATGCATAGTTTATGTCTGATCCCCTGGAGAGTTGTAATATACTTAATTCATCAGCAAAGTGCGGCCCATTATCAGAGCGAATTTCATCTGGAATTACCCATTTTGGGACCACCTCCATCACCAAGAATTCTGGCGCTGAGTGGGCATTGTTATGGGCACAGGGACCTGCCTCAAGCCAACGTGACAATGGACACACCACTACTAACAGGTATTTGCATGAAGTAGAGCTCTCTTGCATATCTAGGTAATCAATATGCAAGTGCCAGAAGGGGCCCTCTGGTCGCGGCAAAGTTCCCTGTACAACTCTCACAGTATGACCTGGTAGGTACTTCTGGCACACCATACAATTGTTCACATACTCGGAAACCTATTCAAACAGATTTGGATTAAACGGAATCGTACCAAAATGTCACCCTCACAATTACGACGGCTGAAATGATGACTTTTTTTTGTTTGGCCCCCCCTTACACAACATATATATGTGGGTGGCAGGTATAGAATATAATATTAATATGGGGGTGCGGGTGCTCTCTCCCCGCATATATATGTGGTGTAAACAGGTTTTTAAAAAAGTCTGCATTTTCAACCGTCGCAATAATCACATAGATCTGATTAAACAGTCTTCACTTATGTCCGCAGTCACATGCTCTTTCGATACGTGGGAAGGATAGTGATGCTGTTCCAATGACAATTGTAACAATCTCCTTGACATAACAACCTTTCCGTGGTATAATGTTGCCAAACCAGATCAGACCGAGTACCCTCTCCTCTTCCACCAATCTTTTTCGGCACTCTGAGTGCCTTTGTCCCTTTGTTTGATCAATGCTGGAACTCCTGTCAATGAAGATCATATGCCCCCTTCAATCACTTCCTAACTAGGGGGTTACCTTCGCTCCTGTCAATTCACGCTACACAGTAGCACATAGTCTTCTTCTATTTCTTTCTGCAATGAGCTCTGCTGGGTTTATTGTTCTGCAGCTCACCACTTCTATTGCTGGGTTGGTTAGTATTACCTCATACACAGAATACCTTTGGGTAGTCAGAGTTGATTTTGTTTTCTCCAGTACAGCAAATAATGCATGCTCGCTCCACATATAGAACTACTGGGCACCCCATGGTTAATGTGGAAGCCTTTTCTTATTATTATTATTTTTTTTTCAACTTTGTTTTATTAGCATTTTCATAATATAACAAAAGGGCGCAAAACATTTTCACAAATTGTGCAAGTAACAGGCCCAAACCCCACCCCTCACCCACCCCAAAACGCACCTACCGCCCCCCCCCCCAAAAGGGAAAAAGCAAAAAACTTAGTTCTCATAGAAACGTTTTGCTGGGGAGCCGCTATGTAAGCTCCGAAAGTCTGGAGCTCTAGGAAGAGCGAGAGCGTTGACTATTAGAATGGCTAATGAACTACCATCGTCCCCCGGGCCAAGGGCCCTGTCCACTCCTTGTCCCCTCTGAGGATCAATGCACATCCCAGCCCCATGTCTGCTGTGCCCCGTACCAGTTTGCATGGAAAGAGCCCAAGTCATTGTTCATCATTGCCGTCAGTTTATCCATCAGGTACATGTTTTTTACCTTTTTTAGCCAGTCCTCCTTCGATGGGGTCTCCAGGCTCTTCCATTTCTGGGCCAGTGCAACCCTTCCCGCCCTTAACATTGTCTCCCACATCCTAGGGTAGCGGGGTACGACCATGTCCTCCGGGGGGAGGCCCAGCAGCATTGTCAGGGGGTTCTGGGGGAGAAGCTCATCAGAAACTTCGGCGATCCAGCCCCTCACCTTCTCCCAGTATGCCTGGGCTTTCGGGCAGTGCCACCACATGTGCCCTCTCGTACCAACCTGGTCACATCCCCTTGGGCATGCAGGGGACACTCCCGTGTACATTTTAGCCAACTTCACTGGATCTCTGTGCCACCCCTGTAAGATCTTGAAGTTGTGTTCCATGTCTGCCGTGAATAAGTTCCCATGGAAGGCTATTTTAAATATTCTCGACCAGGCATCCTCCGAGATCTCATCCCCCGCTAAGTCATTCCAGAACGAGCGGAACCCCCTTCTCTCCCCTAGGTTAACCATGTTCAGTAGCTTGTACATCCCTGATACCGCACACTTCCTGGAGGTTGCCGAGTCCAGGAGTTTCTCGAAGGGGGTCAGCTGTCTTTTCAGGTTCTGGCCCCAGGCCTGGTCACATAGAATTCCCTTCAGGCGGATGTATTCAAATATGGAGAGGGACCCCTGACCGAGGGCGTCCCTCAGTTCCTCATATGGCCGGAATTCTCCTTCCCTGAACATCTGCCCCGCCTACTCCATTCCCAAGTCAGACCACGACTGGGCATTGCGGAACCCCCTGCTTCCCAATTTGAGGGGGTGACCCCAAAGGGAGGACATCGGTGATGGCCACGATGTTAGGTGTGCCGTCTGGGGGCCCTCCCTCCAGATCGTCCAGAGGACTCCCAGGGTTGGGTGGGATTTGAGTCTGTTCGGAATAAACTTGCTAAGGGCCCAAAGGAGGTCTCGAATCTTCAGTGGGTGAGCGTCCATGTCCTCCAGGTATGACCAGTAAGTGCCCATCTCCTCTTTCATGTGTTCTAGGAGGACGCGTAGCTGGGCGGCCCGGAAATAGAGTTGAAAGTCTGGTAACCCAAACCCTCCCTCCTCCCTCGGTAAGGTCAGGACCCTATTGGCAGTTCTCGGGGTCTTACCCTGCCATATGAACTCCCGCACCGCATTCTGAAGGACTCTGAAGGTCCGGTCAGGGACTACAGATGGGAGGGCGGTGAAAAGATATAGTAGTCGCGGGAGAATGTTCATTTTCACCGCCGTCATGCGGCCGTACCAAGACAGAATCATCGACCTCCACTTCCTCAAATCTACAGTGATTCCTGACACAACGGGGTTGTAGTTAGCAGGGGCTAGATTGGTTAGGTCCCGAGTGAGGAGGACTCCCAGGTATCGAATGGAGGCCTTCCCCACCGTTATTCCTTCCAGGCTGGCGAGAGCGTCCAAGCCCGGGTCCCGGGTTCTCATAGGGAGCAGGACTGATTTGGACGCATTGATCCTGAGACCAGAGAAACGCCCGAAGGTAGCCATGAGGGAGAGGAGCGGGGGGAGCGAGGATCTCGGGTCTACTAAGTAAGCCAGGATGTCATCTGCGAACAGGGAGAGCTTAAATTCCACCTCCCCCCTCTTAATCCCCTTAATCTCTGAGTGAGCTCTGACTGCTATGGCTAGGGGTTCCATGGAGAGGACATAGATTAGAGGGGAGAGTGGGCATCCCTGTCTTGTCCCCCGCGACAGGGGGAAGGGCTCCGACAACCCACCATTGACTTGGACCCTGGCCCTAGGGGCCCTGTATAAAGCCGCCACCCAGTCCCTGATGTGTGGACCAAAGCCCATTTTCTGGAGGGTAAGTTCCATGAATCTCTACTCCACCCTGTCGAACGCCTTTTCCGAATCTAGGGACAGGACGCTCGCGTCCAAGTCTGACCTCTGGGCATAGTGCATCAGGTCTATAGTATTCCGGATGTTGTCTGAGCCCTGTCTCCCCCTAATGAATCCTACCTGGTCGCCGTGGACCAGCTTCAGCAAAACCCCCTCCAACCGTCCCCCAAGCACCTTGGCCAAAATCTTCACATCAACATTCAACAGGAAGATGGGTCAGTAGGAGGAGCAATCCCTAGGGTCCCTGCCGTCCTTGGGGAGCACCACAATAATTGCCTCCATCATGGAGTCCGGAAGGGACCCCCCCTCCAGCACCGCGTTGAACACTTTTACCAAGTGGGGGGAAAGGGTCGAGCGGAACCTTTTGTAAAAGTAGACCGAGTACCCGTCCTCGCCCGGGGAAGTGCCCAACTTCATCCCTCCAATCGCACGCTCTACCTCGTCCTCGGTCACCGGGCCCTCCAACACCTCCGCCCTCTCCCTGGTCAGGGCCGGGATCTGGATTGAATTCAGGAACCCCACCATCTTCGCCTCCTCCCCATTGTACTCGGACAAATATAGTTTCTCATAATATCGGCGGAAGGCATCACCAATGTGGGGTGTGTCGTAGCCTACCTTTCCCACCTCGTTCTTGACCTCTTTCACTAATCGGCTTCTCTGCACCTCCCTCAGTTTCCAAGCCAGAATCCTATCCGCCCTGTCCCCTTTTTCATAGTACTTTTGTTTTACCAGTTGGAGACTCCTTTCCGTCTTGTGGAGAAGGAGATCCTTCAATTGGAGTCTGTAGTCGTCCAATGCGGTCACCTGATCGCGGTCTAGGAGAACCGTGGGGGGACCCCCAGGTTGGAGTAGGGCGATTTTCTCCCTGAGGTACCTTTCCTGGCCCTCCCTTTGCCTTTTTTTCTGGGCTCCCATTTTAATCAGGGTTCCCCGTAAGGTCGCCTTAATGGCGTCCCAGAGGGTATGTGAACCCACCTCCCCGTTGTCATTAAGTTCAAAGAATTCCGTGATGGCCTCGAGGACCTCCTGGGATAGGACTTTGTCCTTTAACAGGGAGTCGTTGCACTTCCATCTCCCTCTGCGTTCGTGTAGACCTCCCCTTGCTATTGTAACTCGGACCAAGTCGTGGTCCGACCAGGGGACGGGGTCTACCCTGTGGCCCGAGGCAAATGGACGTAGGATCTCGTCTACCAGGATGTAGTCTATCCTGGAGAACGACGTGTGGATGGCTGAGTAATATGTAAAGGAGGGGGGAGTCTGTTCTGGGGACGGGGCTCGTGTCCGACAGGCCCAGTTCTAGGTTGACTTTTTGGAAGGTGCGCGCCATGATCTCGTCCGCAGCCCTGGAGGACTGCGGGCCTGCACGTTTCCTGTCCAGGATGGGGTCCAGAACCATGTTGAAGTCCCCCCCCACCACCACCCTGCCATGGATGAAGTATTTGAGTTTGTCCCCCACCTCCTCCCAGAATTGGGCTTGGCCTTCGTTTGGGGCATAGATGGCAGCTAGGGTCAGTGGGGCCCCCTGCAGGGACCCCCGCACCAGCAGGTAACGGCCCCCAGGGTCTTTCAGCATGGCTTCATTCTCGAAGCCCACATGTTTTGCTACTAGGATGGCGACCCCTCTCTTTTTGCACTTGTGGGATGCACTGTGGACCTCGCCAATTCCCCCTCCCCGCATTTTGGGCTCCTTCCCCAGTGGCCAGTGAGTCTCTTGAACGAAGAGAAAATCCAGGTGTGCCCTTCTAAATTCCCTGCAAAGCAGGGACCTCTTGGTGGGGGTATTTAAGCCACGGACATTAAGTGAGCCCACCCCCAGGGCGGGCAGCCCGTCAGCCATGGTCACTATGTTCCCCTCTCTCGGTCAACACCTCCCCTGCGCTCCTCCCCGTGTGCTCCGTTGTATCAACTCTGTGTTCCCCTTTTCCCTCCACCCCCTCCCCCCGGGTGGGCCTAAGACAAAACCCCAACTGCCCCCCTTCCCCGAACCGTAACTGAACTTCCCCAACTCCCTCGGTCCCCCCCACCCCCTGCCCCGGCGTCCAGCCAAGTAGTTCTGCCATCGCTGGCTTTTGGCCGAACCACCAGCCTGCCCGCCTCGGCCAGGCAATCTGCATTAGAAGCTCACCTCCTTGAGCCCCCTAAGATCCCCCGCGTCTGTGACCCCTCTGCGAACCCCACCTACTTGCAGGTCGTAGGGACGTTGTTAGTAGTGAATCCTCTGAGTCTGCGTCCCTCCGACCAGGGCACACCAGGGTGCCCCCGTGCTCAGTCCTCGGAGTCGTTACGTTCTCCGTCCTTTGATGGTGAGGGGGTGTTCATTTTCCTGAATTTCCTCGCGCCGGTGCGCTTCCTCCTCTCGCCGGACGGACCTGGGCCGCCGGGTTTCCCGTGCTCCGGCCCCGATGGGCCCCTCCGGGGGTTCGTGTCCACTGCATATTCTTGTATGGCTCCCCTTACGTCCTCTTTCGTGATCAGGGTCGATCTTTGGCCCATGTATTCGAAAGTCAGGGAGAAGGGGTAGCCCCATCTGTAGCACACTCCCTTTTCCTTGAGCACCTGTGTGAGAGGGCGGCACATTCTATGCCTGGCCAGCGTGTAGACGGAAAGATCTTGGTATATAGAGACTTGGGCGTTGTTGTAGGTGATTTCCCTAGCCTTTGTGGCCTCCTCCAACACCTTCGTCTTCTCTGAGTAGTAATGAAACCGGACCAGAATCGACCGGGGGGCCCCGGCCCTGCCCCCCGCCCTGTGCACCCTGTCGAAAGTTGGCTTGGTTGTCATTTCCTCCGTGAACAAGAGAGTGATGTCGTCTCGTACTGCTCGGGTGACGTCCCTCTCCGTTTCCCCCTCCATTTCGGGCACCCCAAAGATTCTGAGGTTGTTCCTCCTCTCCCTGTTTTCGAAATCGTCCATCTGCCCGGCCCTCTCCTCGTCCCTCCTCTCCAGGGCCTCCAGCCTCATGCTATATTGTATGTCTTGGACTGCTGTGGAGGATTGGTTGGATTCGACCTGTAGCAGCCTGTCCTCAATCTTGTCCACCCTCTGGTCCATTTTTTTGAATTTCTGGGCAATGTCGGAGCGCATGTCCCTTATTTCCTGCAGGATCGAGGCAAAGCCCCTTTCCATTGCCGCCGAGGAGGGGGAAGCGTCCCCAGATTGGGCCATGGTCCCTTCGCGGGTTAAGCCTTTGTCACCTCTTACAACCCCCCGGAAGCGGTATCTCTGCAAGGCTTCCCTCCAGCTCATGTGGTTCTTTCCTGTGTCCTGTCGTCTGGATCCCCGCGGCCCCGACGGGGGGTCGGGGGTCCCCTGCTGGCCCGTCCTTCCTTACTTGGGTTGTGCGCTCCACAGGTGTTCCAAATGGGGTGACAAAGTCCGGGGGGGCGGGTACACACCCCACCTGTTCCCAGGCAGGGGCCTCACACCCTTTTCCAGTGCCTCGTGGTCTTCTGGGAGTCCTGGGGGGGGCACCCCCGGGCGGGCACACGCCCCACCAACTACTGGCTGGGGCCTCGCACCCTGGTCACACCCGCTTCAGGCCGTGCTGTCTCCGGGGGGGGGGCCCTGGACCACAGACCCCACCTTTGGTCTTCCTGCTCTTGGGGTTCCGCCTGTGGGGGGGCGAGTCCCCGGCCCACCGGGGCTCCCCCTGCTCTGCTGCACTGGGCTCCGGCGGTGATAACTCCCGAGGGGGGGGGGACCGCCCCACTCCTTTCTTTCACTCCCGGGGGGGGGGAGAACTCCGAGTCCCCGGGGGTGCCGCTCCAGACCCCCGGGTGCCACCTCCTCGGCTGCCCTGGCCTCCGGCGGGCCGTGAACGCCTGCGTTGCTGTCCCCGGGGGGGGGCCGCCCCGCTCCTTCTCCTCACTCTCGGGGGGGGCGGGTGCCGACTCCCGAGGGGCGCTGCTCCAGTCCCCCTGATGCCGCCTCCTCGCCGCGCGGGCCGCCCCGGCGCTCTGTGTTCTGGTTTGGGCCGCGGGGGGAGGGGCGGAGAGGGCCGATCTGCGGCTGCGTCCCCGAAGTCCCAGGGGCCCGGACCCCGGCCGGGTCGTTCCCCACACCCTGAGGGGGGGGCTGCTGATTGGGGGAGTGAGGGCTAGTCGGGCCGGGGTGCCGTGTGTGCCCGGGGTGAGACCGCCTCGCTCGCGGCCCCGAGGCCGCTCCTGTCCTGCTGCGTCACACGCCCAGGCGCCGCGGGTTGCGTACTCCGGCTCCCCGGAGAGCTCGAGCTCCGTTCTTTCGCTCGTCAGGGGGCAGGGGGGGGCGCCGAGTCGGCCTCCTAAATTGTGCTTGCAGTGGGGTGTCGGGGGGGGGGGGGCTCAATCCCCTCGGATTCCCGGGCCTCGGCGGGAGCTGTGCACTCAGGCAGCCATTGCCTGTGCGCCCCCTGGTGGCCTTCCCGTGGAAGCCTTTTCAATAGCAATTTCAGCAACGGCAAGTGCCTGCTCACATGGGAAGTGTCACTGCATCCAATGACCCACTGTAATATGCGAGTGGCTTGTGTCCCTGACCCTTTTTGTGTCAGTACAGCTGTCATTACTTTTCCATCTGAATGTGAAAACAGGTGCCATTTTTCCTTGTAACTGGGAGTTGCTAACTTGTGCATGTGCTAGTTAATTTTTCAACTCACCTATTATCTCGGCAGTCTATTTTATGTGCATTTTGTTTTTTCGTGCTTCTTTTAGTGCTTGCAACAATAGCCTGATGTATGTGGAGCAATACAAATCCCATGCAATGCAATAGTTGCATAAGACCAAAAACTGCTGCATTTCTTTCACTGTTTTTGATCATGGAGTCTTGTGTATGGCTTCTACTCTTTCTGGTGTTATATTTCTCCCATCTGCTCACACAATCTGACCCAAGTACACCACTTCTTTTTGACAGCATTGCAACTTCTCCTTGTCCACCTTGTAACCCTGGTCAGCTAGCAGTGTCAGTAGTGTCACAGAGTAATTTCGACTCTCTTCTTCTGTTGTGCTGCACATGCCGTCAACATATCGTATTACTATGCTCACAACCTGTAGGTTGCTCAGGTCAATTTCTATCACTCTGTTAAAGATGCTTGACCCTTTCCAGTATCCCTGAGGCATTAAAGTATGTTTGAACTGCATCCCGCGATACATAAAGGCGGTGAGATACCTGGAGTCTGGGGGTAGTGCGATAGAAAAAAGCATTCTTCAAGTCAATTACTGTGAAAAAATGCGCCTCTGCAGGAACCCTCCAAAAAATGGTTGCGTTTGGAACCAATGAATATTCTGCATCAATAATGTCAATCAGAGGACGTGAATCCTGTATAAAACCCCACGCACCTCCCTTTGTTTTCTTAATCAGATAGATGTCATTGTTGCAAGGTGATGAACTCACCTGTATTATGCCTTGCTGCCATAAGGCATGCAATGTCTCATATATGCCCTCATCTGCTTTTCGTGATAAGGGGGTATTATTTTACTCGTGGCAATAGTGCTCCTTCTTTTAACTTAATGTGTACTGCCCCGGCCCCTTTAAGTATTCCTACATCATGGAGTCCTGTTGTCCATAAACCCTTGGGCACTTTTTCCAAATCACCCTCTAAATAGTGGGCTTTCTGTTTCACTATCTGTATCATTTGGGGGAACTGCTCTTTCTGTTATATGAACTGGGCAAGGTAGGCTAAGCTCAGACACTACCTCTCCTTCATTTTCTTTTGTTGCAAACAACTCTCTGTCACTTATGCCAGTCAGTGCCAGTGTAGGATCAATACATAATATTGATCACCATTCCATGTTGTTCTCATCAGTAGCAACCGGTATAATCATGTCTTTCAGTACTACAACTTCGTCCAAGTACAGTAGAGTGTGTGCCCCTGAGCTAACCGAGGAGGGACACTGAGGCCTAAACAAAAACTCATTAGACAGCCGGAACACCTGCCCTTCAATCCCTGGCAACCATCTCAGCAGCAGGTGCACTCCATATACAGATACCTCTATGTGAGTGGGTATTCCTCTCATTGCACTGTGTGCATGGTATGCCTTAATCAGTACTGCCACCCAGGCTGGGTACATTCCCGGTGTGCAGCACACCATCCCTTTTTCTGAAAATGAAATTGTGGCGTTCAATTTGCTAAGTAAATCCCTCCCTAGAATATGGATGGCAGTGTCTTTCAAATACAGCAAAGGTGCTACAATATTCTGTGTCCCTATCGTTAAGGGCAAATCGTTTGTCAGAGGAACTTTCAAAATCGTCCCCGAAAAGCCGTGTGTCCAAACTTTCATTACATAATGGAAATCCTTCTTCCTTGATGCATGATCTGGTTGCCCCAGTATCTATAAGAAAGGAAAATCCCCTCTGTCCTATCTGAACTGCTACCTCCGGTTCATCCTCGGGGTTCTCAGTAACTGCTAGAACAAGACACACTTGCACTCCCCGTGGGCACCCCTATTGGGAAAGAGTGTTCATGGATGACGCAAACGGGTTACCACCCACCATTGTCACTCCAGTATATTGGAGTATGGTGTTCTGCCCCAATATTGTCACCCCTTCGGGTATCTGTCTGTGCTGGTGCCTGAAGCATGCTCACTGTACCTTGACTTCTTGCCATTTCACCATTTTGTAACTATATTTGTCCTTGGGTAGTAATTTCCTGTGTCTGTGCAGGCTGCATCTGCACTTGTTGCAGCTGTGATATTAACTGTGCCTGCTGTGCAGTCTGCTGTATGTATGATGCTGTTGCTGCGGTATTACCTCCATCGGTTGAGGCACCTGCTGCATGTATGTCTGCACTTGCCCACTAGTTGCATAGGGAGAGCAGCATGTTCGTACGACATGTCTGAAATTCCTGCATGCGTAACATTGTACTCCAAAATGTGGAGTCGTCCCTCTGTATCCCATTCCCCTTCCATGTGTGTAGTATCCTCTCCCGCTCGATACTGTCCTATATATGCACCTCCCCCACCTGCCTGCATAACCCCACGCTGCTGCATGTTTGTGAATGCGGGTTGCTGTGACATCGGTACAGTCCCCCACTGCTGGTTAGGGAGCACCTGTGTGTACCCTTCCTGGTGGCATTAACACAGCCACGGGAAGGCCCCTTGCTGTGCGTGAGGAACCACCACTGGGCCTGTGAGTATTGCTCCCTCCATGGCTATTTTCACCAGTTTTTTTCAGAACCAAATTGTTTTCTGCTTTCGTTGCATTATTGTCCATCTCCTTATCCTTCTTCTATTTTTTCTTGCAAAAGTGCACAATTGTCACCTGTATCTCAGGCCACCCTTTTTCTAAAGAGACCTGTACATCTGCGGGGAGCCTCCTCACTATGATATGGTAAAACAAAGCAATTTTTTCATCCCATAACTGCTTATTTTCCTCCGTCCACAATTCCTGTATGGATCATATGTATTCTGCGGGGACCTCTTAAGGCTTCATTTTGTGAGCCAGTATAGATTCCATGTCTGACGTGTCTGGATAGAGCTCCCTGAGAGCCTTCCAAACATGTGCTTGATTATTGTGAAGGGCGCTTCATGTGTATTAGAGCCTCATTTTACCCCAGAATATCTGGCCTGCAGCCATATTTTGTCACTTCTCTCCCCGACCAATACTGCCAACAAACTCTTTATATCTCCTATGGCCAATGGGATTCCAGCGGTCTCTTTTTTCAAAAACATAAATCCACTTGCTTGCCCCTGCCATCAATGAAAGTAGACTGTAAACTAGATTATCCCTGTCCATTGTCTGCCATGGTATGTAATGAACCTTGCCCCTTCATTTCTGTAAAAGTGGCATTTGTATGCATGCCCTGTGTTTATTACCGCATTGTGGTCTTTTTGCTACCGCTATTCTGGTTTTCCTGCTACGATGCCTGTTTCCCCAGTCACCCAAAGATTCTTTTCTTTCCTCCTCTTCTCTTTAGTCTCTTCTCCTTTCCAGTTCTCTTATCTGTCAGAGGGTGCATGTCGGTTTGGTCTTCCCCCCTGATCGTTGTCAGCACTGTCTTCTGAGTCTGATATGGAGTGCCCTTCATCTGCTGTGTCAGTTTCACTACGGTGTGAGTCCCATCCCCACTTGTCTATCTTAAATTTCTCCTCCATTTCCCTTTCCATATCTTTTTCTGCCTCCTTGAACACACGGTCAAGTTGTTGCTGTGCACTCTTAATTATGTAATTTAAATATTTCCTCTTTCCTTTTTCGTCCTTGCTGATAACACTTGTACTGTCCTCGTCTTGCTTTGTATGTGTTCTTTCCTTGTATTGACACACTTGTTTAGAATTTGTATACCTTGCAGCTGGTTTTAATAACTGGTATATTGCATAGGGCGGTGGCACACTTCCCTGCTCCTCCTCCTCCTCCTCCTCCTCCTCCTCTTCTTTCCCCTTCTCTCTTTCTTTCTCCTCAAACAATTTCCAAAGCCCCAGGATGTCCTGTTTTAAGTAGCTTCTAAGTGTGAGCACATACTTTTCTATAATATCTTCATCGAACATTCCTTCTCCGGGTCACTCTTTATAACACTTGCCCACTGCGTTGTGCACCCACTCAAAACGGTACTTTCATACTTTATTGCGATATTGGGGCAACCGCCTACAGATATGGTTAAACGGGGCATCCATCCAGTAGGACATCATTGCTTCTGCCTTACCTTTTTCTTATTAGAATATTCTTCTTTCCTAACATCTTCCTTTCTTCTTTCCTTCCTTCCTTCCTTAATTTGTCTCTTTCTACACACAACCTCACTCACTCAATGTTTAAACCTACCACTTTGCTTGCTAATTTCATCGACTCTGACCTTCTCCACAGGCCCTGCCCTTTCACACTAAACACTTGTGCACAGCGACCTTCTCCACATACCCATCACCTTAAAAATGAAGACCTTAAGTTAGAAAAAGTTGTTACTTTTCTCCCTGCTCAACTATATCAGCAACTATTGCTACGCAGCTTTGCGCTATGAGCACGTTATTTTGGCACTGGTTCCTCCACCCCTTCCACAGCCACATACAATGAACACTAAGATCACTTTTCACAACATTGAAAAACAAACTGCTTCTACCGAAAAACACATGCACTCATATCCCAAGTAAGCTGTTCCAGAACAAAAAGAAATGATTAAACTATACCAATTGCCTGCTCTACGCGCAACTCTTGTCTAACAAGTTCCGTTCTAATGCGGATGTGCCACGTCTACTTGCTCCTTATTGGAATAACTAATATCTAACACTAGCACAGTCAATCGCCCCCTCTTCTCCACTAACGAGGGTGCATCCTATACACTGTAAAAAGAGTCCTCCCACCCATAGAGCTTTCATGCACGGGTAGACTCACGTATCCTTTTAGTAGATTCCCCACTTCTTTCGACCTCAAAGCCTCCCTTTAAATGCCTGCACTTTCGGTCTGAGTGAAGGCAGAGCCGGACCAGGCAGACTTTTGGAAAGTGTCATCCATGTGCCTCTTTTGAGCTCTTTATACTGGCCAACGGATGCTGCCCTGCACTCCTCAGGGAGCACAGCTGGAATTCTTTGTGCCTCGGTCGAAAGGCAAACTTATCTCGCTGGGGCCTCCAAAAAATATGTCTGGTGTCACCTTGTAGCACTCATCCAAAAATTACAAAAGTCGTTAAAAAGGAGTGTAAGAAGTCATGCAATTTTAGTCAGAGCCCCAGACGCAGCTGGGACAGCAAATTCAAACAGAACACGGAACAGAACTGCATGAAGAGGCGCTGTCAAGAACCACCCTCGAAGTTTAATCATTTATACAGAGTAAAAGAATTAGCATTTATGATCGTGGGACACAGAAAAAATCTCTGCCACAGAAATGATTTGTTCTTGCACTTTGGACTCCTACAGAACTGTGTACATTATGCTGGATCGCTGGGCCCATGAACCTTCCCACACCACCCTCAATTAAAATTTTGTGACATCACAATCCAACCCCAATTCCCACAACACAAAATGATATGATTGAAACATTTGAGATGGCCAGCAGAACTTTATTACTCTGCCCTGGCCACCTCTTCCTGTCTCCCATGGGAACTACTATCCATTACGACATTAGAGCTTTGCCCCACGGACATTCTTTTAAATGATTGTTGCATATTGGGAACATTCTAACCCTCTTCCCAGGGAAAATGGTCAGCAGGCAATTTGAAACTGCTGTGGGACTTGCCGGCCTCACTAGAAAATCACATTTCATAAATGATTTTGAATTATAAAATGGTCATATATTCCTTTTTCACTGGCAAACCCTGTGCACTCTAATTAGTTCACCTTGATAAATAACAATCTCTGTGTGCTTCTCAGTACACTTGGCAAGAAATTGTGTGCTGTGTGCTAATGAACTGTCTGCGATGGCCTTTGTCATGAACAAAATGCTCTCCCACATTCAAAATAAAGTAGGCTTTTGGGGCCTATTTACTGCTAATTATTGTACCACTAAGTTTGATCATACTTACCTTTGCCTCAGGATTTATGGATTTGTTTTATAAAGCTTTTAATTTTACATATATGAAAAAGGGTCTCCTCCCATTTTAGGGTGCTACTCTCTCAGCTGATAAGTGCATTCCTTCATACCGCTTGGACTTGCATTTCTATTGCACTGCAATCAGTTACTAGATAGCTCTCTGCTGCCTTAAGCTGAACAGCTTGAATGATTGGTTCTCCATCTTCCAGCGCCATCCCTGCCCATCCCAGCTGAACACCTTAATCACTCCCTCCCCGACCCCACCCAAAGCTCACAACCTTTGTGTCCTTTTTGATAGCAACCTCCAACTATACTACCACTGCCTCTGCTGCTCACATTAGCTTTCTCAACGTCCAGCAATTTCTGAGTGGGTTTGTAATTTGCGTCTACACAGGCAAAGCTCGGAGCTTTAATACCTCGGTGGTGGTGATGTGCACAGTATAAAAGCCAAATAACTTAGTCACCATCCCGCAAAAATTCTGACCTTTCCTTGTGCTCAGCCAACTAGCTCATGCCTACTCTTCGCTTCTTCCTTCTTCTATACAATGTTCTTAGCTTTGTTGCACTCTATACATTAACCAGATCCTCTGCTATTTTTCATTACCTACATCACAACTGCTCCCTTTTTAAGTTCCTTCTCATAGTCCACAAAGCTATCAATGGTCTTGCTGCAGACACTGTCTACTCTATCTCATTCCCTCGCTACTCAGCACTCAACCTCGCAGTGCATGCCCCCTGTGCATCCTCTTGCCTCCACTCTTTCTCCCTACTCTATGTGCTCCATTGCAACCTGCTACCCATTAATCAAAGCCAGCCCGAGTGCAGATCTCTTCAAGATCTGCTTAAACGTTACCTACCGGCCAAAAAGTGAGTCCCCTCTATCTTCTCCCCCAAACTCTGTAACTTGATCCCACCACTGCTGCCTTATATTATATGTTTGTGTCTGTGTACAGTATATCTTAGTTTGCAGCATTTGCCCTCCCCAGGTTGTTCATTTTGTAAGTCACCTGTTATTTTGTTGTCCCCGTCCTACGTCCCACTTTGTATACCCCCTTGTAAAAGGGCTCACCATTTGTCCTCATCTTTGTGCTATTGTACATTTCCCTTCCAGGGTATAACTCTGCCCGCTTTCTTGTTTGAAGTCTCAACTAGTCATGGACATCAGGCCACATTCGCTGTTGCCCCTTGGGAAAATGAGACTTTTCTTTATATTTGACTTCAGGGATTGTGGATGTGGAACCTGTGTTCTACAATTAGAGGCTTGCAGGACTGTGCTAGGGGGGTTTTAAAACCAGAACAAGGAGTCGGACTAAATAGTGACATGTTAAGGGTGTTTATTCAAATAATAAGAAAAAAGCCCATCAGTCCCTACCGCTATGATGGAAGTTCACTGCCTAACACAACTAAAAGTAGGGGTCTTCTTCAAAGTCCAAAAGAAATATTCCTTAGTCCAAATCCTAATATCTAACTGGCCCTACCACTGATGAAATAAAATTACAAAAAAAGGAGGCCAGAGTAATGGCGTCGGTCCTTGGCTTTAGCCTGGCGAACACTTGGCTCCCTTTTCCAAGAAGAAAGTTCTGGATCTCTTTCCACAAAGTTCACATACATTTCTCACAGTGCAGTCTTCAGCCTCTCTGCAGGTTCTGTGTGCCGGGTTTGGGGTCTTTACATATATTCCAGCCCGTGATGCTGGAAATGCATCGGAGGGACAGGGCCTCCATGTGCTTGTCCTATACTCCTTTCATCATGTGTGTTCTGTGTTATTTTCTGCACAGGAGTCCACGTGGGACTCCTGGAAGAGCAGCTCTTCCTCTTTTTGTTTTGGTGTACAGGCCCTTGGGATACCCTTATGGCACCCATGGGTGGCGGTACAACCCTGTACCACTAGTGTATGTTTTTGGGCACCTGTGTGTGGTCCACAGAGCAGGGTATGGGCCGCTGGCAGCTTCATGCTGAATTTGACAGGTGCTCTGAGTATCCTCCATTTTGGGATACCCAGGCCCTGCCATTGGAATCAGTTTATTCCTGATAGTAGACAAGATGGCCCATGTGGCCTGTTACCTTGTCCTGGGAAGCCCCGACTATGTGTGATGCTTGAGCTAAAACATGGCGCTGATGCGCAGTGCATTCTGGGGGCACTCAGAGCCAGAATGGATATTTACTCCATGCCTCAGTGAAAACTGCACTTGCTTTGCTAAAAAAACATGCCTTCAATGTTATTCATTGCTGAGCCTGGTATGCAAGCCTCAGTCAAGGACACTGTGCTGGGAAAGCTGCTGGGATTCACAGGTGCCTGCTGGTAACCGATAAGAAGGTAATTTCCGTGCCAAGGTTGAAGATGAGTTATGGAATTGTTTTCTGTGGTGGTTTACACGAGGGAAGCTTTGCTCCTTGGGGTTACTGTCGGTTGGCCCGGCCGGCAACCAACGGTCACTCATCAATGCGCAAGCGCTAATGCCAGAAGGTTCGAGAAATTGCCCCCCCTTTTTCAGGAGGGCATATATGCAGAGCTCTGGAAAGGTCAGGTGGAAAAAACACAAAGACCTCAGTCGGAGGGGGGGGGGTGCCTTTTTACGACCTTCCTGTGGGCTGTTGTGCTCTCGGACTGGCTGTTACCGGGGTCTTCCAGTCGCTTCTGGCGAGATGAGGGATTCAGTTACGCTGATGGTGATGTATTCTCTTTAATTCACCATCTTTTCTGTGATTTATTTCTGTGTTATCACTTGTTGCCTATGTATGCTTAACTATGAATAAATAGCCATATAAGTGCTCATTATTTCGCTAACTGCGTGTCTGGTTGTGAGTTATTGTTCCATCTCCTTGCGTTCAAAGTATTTGCTCTGCTCTGCAAATGTACTGGTGATAAATAACTGTCCGTGCAGTCTTGGCGAGCAATACATTTCTGGCGACGAGGATGGGATATTTGTGATGAATTTCTCCAAATATTAAGGAATCTGTTTGAACGCAGATAGGCTTTGCTTACTTGCAAGCGAAAGTTTGTTTTCATTTGGCAGTGAGTGTTGGACTGTGTTAATCTGTTTTTTTTGGTGTGTGCGTGCTTGCGCGAGTGACTGCAGGGTGTAAACAAGAAAAAAAAGAGGTTTTGCAAATTACTGTAATGATGAATAGTTTGTTCAGGAAAAAGGGTGTTCCCGCTCGCGGCGAATGTCCTGAGGTTATGATTCCAGGGTGGGCTAAAAGCCCATATGATAAATTAGCCCAGGTGTGGCCGTGTGGAGCTGGTCAGAGTGAAACATGGGACAGGTGTGGCCGTGTGGAGCTGGTCGGAGTGAAACATGGGACAGTAGTTTGGGAGAAGCTGCTCCGTCAGAAGTAATGCTTTGTTTACAGCAGATTTCAGTAGAGAGGGGAAGGGAATGCATTGCGTTGGGCAGGCGGGGGTGGGTCCTCTTGCATGCCTATAGGAAAATACATCAAAAAAATGTAGAAATGAAAGAGCATATTTTGCAATTAGAAAAAGAGTTAGCTGCCAAGCAATAGATATCTTTGATGCAGGAAATTCAGATGAAACTTTTTAAAGACAAGGCTGATAAATATCAGGCTTTGGCAGAGCAGGCCGCAGTTAGGGTAGCTCGGTATAAGTATAAAAAGAGGTGAGGGGGGGTCAACCAAAGGAAAGTGGCAACTGTAATCACTACTGCAGGTGTGGATTGGGACCCTGATAAGTGGGATGGAGACATTTTTGACTGACCAAGCCCAGAGAGTAGCTCAGTAAATGAGTCAGATTCCAATGCAGAACTGAAGCAAAAGACAGTGGCAGTGAAGCAGGTTAGGAGACGGCGTGCTGGACCGCGCCCGCAGAATCCTGCAGGTGGGGCTGTGGATTTAACCATGCTGGAAGATTACACCCAGCAGGAGGTTGGGGAAATCATTACCCATTTGAGGCAAAAGTCAGGGGAACCTTTACTGACATGGATGGTGAGATTACTAGATGGGGGAGCTGCAGGGTTGTTGGTAGATTCCACAGACTCACCGCGCTTTTTTCCTTTGTCAACTGACACCAATGTACAGGAGGTCTTAAGGGCAGGGCCGCCCCGTGATGACAATGGGCAAGATTCACAGGTGTCTTTGTTGCACCTAGCAGCCCAGGCATGTAACCTTAAGTATCCTATTACCACAGATTGGCCTAACGAGGAAAAGAAGTGGTACACTTTGAAAGAAGCGATTCAAAAGGTCAGAGAGCATGCTATGAGGAGTCAATTCATGTAGCTACACCAGGACACCATGGGGCCGTGCCGCTCCCAGTTTCAACCAGGAATATGGTGATCAGAACTGCACTGCCTACATACAAATGTGTCATTATGACTTTGCTCGTAGGTATGCGGGCAAACCCACTGATGAAGTACTGGATGCTATCCAGCAATTGGCAGACTTAGGGGAGTGGGACAAGAGTGATGACAAGCCGCGAGAGAGAGAGGGGGGTGTAGTGAGAGAAGAACTGAAGGCAGGAGGCAAGATAGCAGAGACTCCCGAGTGTCCAGAAAGGACATGTTTTTGGCTTTGTTAAAAGATAGTGTGCCATGAGAAGAAATTGATGGCATTGAAACCAGGGTAATGTATGAACTATACAAAAAGAGAGGGCTTGCAGCCAAAGAGCGCTATAAACAGGTTAAGAAACAGGTGGTGACTAAGCCACAGGGGGACACCTCACCTTCCGCCCCACCTGATGAAGAACAGGAAGAAGGGGCTATGGGGACACCTTCCCCGTACCAGCCAACATATGCTGATTTGAGGAAGGTGGGGAGTGCGATGTTAGAGGCAGAGTCAGGTTACACTCATTCAAAATTTGACTAGGGTTACGGCCAAGCTACGGCAGCATCCGCTCGCATAAAAGTTGATAGGCGGCCCCATGTTAATGTTAAGATTCTTTTGGGGGCCGGGAAATATGCAAGGGGTGCGAGCATTGATAGTCACTGGGGCGGAGGCCTCTCCGATTCATGGAAATCCAACACGATTCAAAGGCAGACACTTTACCATTACAGGGCTATGGGGGAAGGAGACCCCCGCAGTACAAACAGAAGTGGATATGAAAATAGGCAATTTGACTAGGGAGAAATACCAAATGTTGATTGTCCCAATACCCGAGTACATAATTGGCTTTGACATTCTAGAAGGATTGACTTTGGGACTTGATGGTAAAACGTATCAGTTTGGGGTGAGTGCATTGATTTGCACACCCATTACCGTAGGCAAATTGAAGATGCTCTCAGTGAAGGTGCCTGTGGTGACCAAGCGGGTAGCAATGAAGCAATACTGCATTCCCGGGGGCACAAGGACATTTCAGACACCATCAAAGAGTACGTAGAGGCGGGTGTGTTACGCCCTATTACTACCGTGTGGAACCCACAGTTCTTGGAGGATGACGTTGGATTACCGCGAGTTAAATAAACACACTCCTCCCTTGGTGCCCGCAGTTCCAGATGTCATTACCCTGATTGAGAATGTCCAAAAGTTTGAGGGGCCCTGGTATGCAGTGGTAGATTTAGCCAATGCATGTTTCTCTGTGCCAATTGCTGAAGAGTGCCAAGAGCAGTTTGCATTTTCTTGGAGCGGGCGTCAGTACACCTTCGCAAGGTTACCTATGGGGTACATGCATAGCCCAACTATCTGTCACCGGTTGGAGGCAGTGCACTCAGACAAGATACCGTGTAAACCTGACGTACAGATCTCTCACTACATTGATGATATTTTGATTCAGGGCAAGGATGAGCGCAGTGTGCAAAACCAGTTGGAAGTCATTATGGAAGGATTGAAGAAGGAAGGGTGGGAGATAAAATTCAAGGCCCTGCTAAGACAGTGATATTCCTAAGGATTCAGTAGCATAATGGGCATCGAGAGATGGTACCGAAGGCCCGACAGAAAATCCTTGAGTTCACCACTCCAATAAACAAAAAGCAAGCTTAGCAGTTCATAGGGCTGTTTGGGTTTTGGAGACAGCACATTCCCCATTTAGGGCAGATACTGGCTCCCCTCTACAAAGTAACATGAAAGAAATATGAGTTTCAGTGGGGGGGAGGAGCAGCAAAAAGCATTTAATTTGGCGAAAGACACCGTGCAGCAGGTGCTTGATCTATGGCCACTGAAGGAAGGCGAAGTGGAATTGAATGTGTCTGTGCAAGACAATTACGCTAACTGGAGTGTGTGGCAGAAACAGGACAGGAAACGTGTGCCGTTGGGGTTCTGGAGTCGTAAGTTGCCCGATGCTGGTAACTCATACACTCTATTCGAGAAGCAGTTGCTGGCATGTTATTGGGCCCTGGTCGATACTGAACAGATGACAGTGGGGCATGATGTGTTGAAGAGGCCTGAAATCCCGATTATGCAATGGGTACAGAGCTGTCCTAAAACACACAGAATAGGCAACGCTCAAGAAGCCAGCATAATCAAACGGAAATGGTACATTCAAGACAGAGCTAAATCAGGGAAGGGAGGGGTTGCAAAATTACATGAGCAAGTAGCCAACATACCACCCTCAGATTACATACCACCGGAAGTGTCTGAGAAACGTGAGTCTCCCGTGAAATGGGGAGTACCTTATGGCGATCTGACCATAGAGCAGACAGAGCATGCCTGGTTTACAGATGGCTCGGCCCGATATGTGGGAACCGAGCGATACTGGAAAGCGGTGTCATACAATCCCAAGACTAAAAAGATTTTGACAAAGTCAGGGAAAGGGTAGAGTAGTCAGTGTGCAGAACTTTACGCAGTTTACCAAGCATTGAAACAAGAGACCCCTGGTCGATGTCATTTGTACACAGATTCATGGTCAGTGGTGAATGGATTGGTGGTTTGGCTGCCAACCTGGCAAAAGAATGCGTGGAAGATTCATTCAAAAGAGTTGTGGGGAAAAGAACTGTGGCAAGATATTGCGGAAATGTTATCACAAAGTGAAGTTACTGTGTATCATGTGGATGCACATTGTGCTACATATTCATTAGAACATTGGTTTAATTCTGTTGCAGATGAACACACCAAGATTTCATCTGTGGATGCGGAGGCTCAGGAAGACGATTTGGAGGGTTTGGCCAAGTGGGCTCACCAGAAATGTGGGCACCTTGGAGAAAAGGCTACTACCAGGTGGGCACAAGCTTGAGGAATCAGTATTCCTTTAGAGGTAGTGAAAACAATCATTTTGCAATGTCCAGTGTGCCAACACCATAGACTATCCCTCAGATTGTCCAGGGTACGTTGCGAAGAGGAAAATTACCAGGTCAAATTTGGCAAATTGATTACATCGGTCCTCTGCCAATCAGTAAAGGCTGTCAGTATGCATGCACTATTGTGGATACATACTCTGGATATATGATGGTTTTGCCGTGCAAACATGCCTCACAACTGAACACCATTAAGTTGTTGGATCAGATCACGTTGCATTACGGGGTGCCTTTGCAGATTCAAAGTGACAATGGGTCACACTCCAAAGGCAAATTAATTCAGGAATATTGTCAGGAAAAGAGTATTGAATGGCTCTACCACGTGCCCTATTACCCCGCAGCTTCAGGATTAACTGAAAGGATCAATGGTTTGTTGAAGGAACAGCTGCGCAAATCTGGAGATGGCAGTTTAGCAGACTGGCGTGATTGTGTGTTTGATGCGGTGCAAGTGTTAAAGAATAGACCTGTGAATAATCATGAAACTCCATTGTTGCGGCTAATGACTCCTGCTTTACAGATTCAACCCAACTCAGTTAGAGAGACCCTATAGTACTGAGAAATTACCCTGTGTTCTTTAGCTCCCTATCGTGCGACTCCAGAGTCAGCAAAGGTAGACTTGCATTCTCATGAAGAAATCAGATTAGACCCGAGAGGGATTGTTGTGATTGGAACAGGGATTGGAGTACAAATTCCTCCAGAGCATATGGGATGTATTGCCGCTAGATCTGGATTTGCACTGAAGGGAGTCCAAGTTCTAGGAGGGGTCATTGACGCTGATTACCAAGGCGAGATCAAAGTCATCTTGATGAATAGTGGGGACCAAGTGTTACCGATCCATACGGGCGATCGGGTGGCCCAGTTGATTATTGTTCCTGTTAAGTTGTCCACGATTAAAAAGGGGGTGGCTCCCACAGTGTCAACTACCCGTGGGGGTCGTGGTTTTGGCTCTTCAGACAGTATGGTACCGGGTGCGAAGGTGTGGGTTGTAAGACCAAGTGGCCCATCAGTGCCCACAGATGTTATTGCATCAGGCAAAGACCAGGTCGTTGTTATGAAACCCGGTAAAAAAATGGCAGTATGTGCCCGCAGACAAATGTTACCTAAGAGAGTGATTTCCAACACTGATATCTCTTTTCTGGGTTTGCCTTGTAGATCCTGTGTCTGGCTGGTGTAATTGTGGGACTAAATGGACTCTGGGAGAGTCAAACGGCATGCTGCTGTCCGTGAGAGATGTCACATCTGTGCCAGAGATTCATGGGAAACCGATAATGATGATCAATGATGTCCAAAAGCAGCCCTATGCCGATAAACCGGCCAGACCGAAGAAATGGATTTGAGGAATGCGGCAAACACGTCAGGTGCAAACGCAAACAACGTTAATGCCAGCTATACAACAGATGTCTTTAGGACGGCGAAAATATTCCCCGATGATTACCCAAACAGAGAATATGTGGACATATTTGGCACAACAGTTACTCAACATTACGCACTTTTGCCTTACAGATGTGCATCATGCAGAAGCTTTGCTGACAACTTGTTCAGTAGCGGTGCCGATGCCAGTTCCGGTTCTAAAGCACATTTTCGGCATCATGCACAATGATTCTGCTTTTTCAAGATTCCGATATCAGACAATCCTTTACAGTCTATGAGTACTGCAGGTTTTGCCAGGAAACAGATTGCAAGTGGAGAAACTTGACACGTATTATAACATACAATATAATACAATACAAATGCCAACAATTGAATTTAGCCAAACAGGAAAATAAAACTGCGTTTGAGAAAAGGTTGTGTTCACGGGTTCCAAGAACATATACCAGTGTGAATAATACTATGTCTTGCAATCATACAGTGATAGCTGCCAGTCTTCTAAATCATGTGAAATTTCCAACAGGATGGCTCTTCTCATGTGGCAATGTCACATACACTTACATTCCAGCTAACATTTCTGGAGGTCCATGTGCCTTAACTCGATTAGGGCTAATGATGTTCCCTTTACACCCAGCAATGTCTCGAAGCAAAAGATCATCTTTTGAATCTGTGGGTCTATCCCCAGATTGTGATTCACATGTGCATTTGTTATCAGAGACTGAGGTTCTAGCATTAGCCCTTTCATTAGTAGCAGATTGGGGTTTAGCCGCTGGGGTTTATGAATCTTTGATTAAACTAGCATGTTTAGTGGCGAAAGGACTTAATCATACTTCTCAAGCATTAGAAGAGTTGCTCCTTGATAGCAAAGTTATTAGAAAAGCAACCCTGCAAAACAGGGCTGCCATTGATTATCTCTTGCTGAAACATAATTTGGGCTGTAACGCAGTTGAAGGTATGTGTTGTTTCAATCTAAGTGACCATTCACAATCCATTGAAAGTCATATTAGAGGTTTGAGGGACCTAATTTCCGAAGTGTTTCAAGATCATACTGGAAATTGGAGGGATTGGTTATCTTCATGGATTCCTGTTATTTGGGGTACACTGCGTTACGCCTTTGCTTGCATTTGTATTATTTTGGCTATTATAATAATTGGTTGTTGTTGTATTCAATGTATTCCCAACTTAGTTCTGATGTTTCGTCGGTTTCAGAGACCGGCTCCTCTACCACTGGGCTATGGAAGGTAAATATCCAAGGGTGGATTGTGTTGCTTGAGCTAAAACATGGCGCTGATGCGCAGTGCATTCTGGGGGCACTCAGAGCCAGAATGGATATTTACTCCATGCCTCAGTGAAAACTGTACTTGCTTTGCTAAAAAACATGCTTTCAATGTTATTCGTTGCTGAGCCTGGTATGCAGGCCTCAGTCAAGGACACTGTGCTGGGAAAGCTGCTGGGATTCACAGGTGCCCGCTGGTACCCGATAAGAAGGTAATTTCTGTGCCAAGGTTGAAGTTGAGTTATGGAATTGTTTTCTGTGGTGCTTTAGAAGAGGGAAGCTTTGCTCATTGGGGTTACTGTTGGTTGGCCCGGCCGGCAACCAACGGTCACTCATCAATGCGCAAGCGCTAATGCCAGAAGGTTCGAGAAATTGCCACCCCTTTTTGAGGGGGGCATATATGCGGAGCTCTGGAAAGGTCAGGTGGAAAAAACACAAAGACCACAGTCGGAGGGGGGAACGCCTTGTTTTGACCTTCCTGTGGGCTGTTGTGCTCTCGGCCTGGCTGTTACCGGGGTCTTCCAGACGCTTCTGGCGAGATGAGGGATTTAGTTACGCCCATGGTGATGTATTCTCTTTAATCCACTATCTTTTCTGTGATTTATTTCTGTGTTATCACTTGTTGCCTATGTATGCTTAACCTTGAATATATAGCCGTATAAGTGCTAATTATTTCGCTAACTGCGTGTCTGGTTGTGAGTTATTGTTCCGTCTACCTGCGTTCAAAGTATTTGCTCTGCTCTGCAAATGTACTGGTGATAAATAACTGTCTGTGCACTCTTGGAGAGCAATATCCATGACTGGCTGTTGGGTGGAAGTTCCATATATGGTATTGTGGGGGTAGTCTAGGCCAGGCTGGCTGGAAACTTCCCAATGACTATGTTCGGGGTACACCCTTGTGGTGGGACCTGGGTGAATGGAGCCTGTGCCCAATATACAGTTCATGTTATAGTTGTCTGGTTTCTGGTGTATGACCCATTGACTGAGACAACCCTGCCCAAAACTGGTATGAATGCAGTGTGGAGTGCTGAGTGGCTGAGTACTTGTCCCAACCCACATTCCTTGTTGTGAGTGTCTGGATGGAGAAGAATAGCCTGAATGCATTGTCAGCCTGATTGGCTGCCTGCCTGCATGAATGAATGCCCAGCTGAATGATTAGCTGCTGAGCTTGGCCCAGCAGTGTGAGTGAGAGACAGAACAGAATATCTGGGGACCTCTCACTTACTGGAATTGTTCAGAAGCTGAAGTCGAAACTTGATGCTTACCTTAAAGCCCAGCTAGAAGAAGGTTTGCAGCTGCTTTCCTTCGTTACAATCCGAAAGCTGTCGGGTCTCCAAGAACTGATTCAAGAAAGGACCTGGTTAGGAGACTTCTTTCCGAGCTATGAGAGAACATTGTGCACCAGCGAACCTTCACCAAGGCACCCTGGAAGTCAGTCATTGAAAGGCTCCCAACCAGAAATGGGGACCGCCGAGGAATCTGAAGCAAAGCACCCGGACATTGAAGTCCATCGCTACCGTTGACTGGAGCTGCAACGCTCCATTGCCTAAGACATTTGAATCAAGGGCTCCCTTGCTCATCACTGTCGACCGCTTTGTCCCGCCAGAGAAAGTCAAGGTCACCGCTGAGCCGAGGAGAATTCGCTGGTGGGTTTCCCGCCACCCAAAGTCCTCAAAGACGCTGACAAAGGCCCGAAAAGGCAGCCGTGCTCCAGTCCCGATCGCTGATGCCAACCGCCAACAACCCGACGCCCTTGCTTGGCCTACGTTCTTCATGTGACTCTTTGTGGCAACAAGCTATCATCATTGAGGTGCACCGCACGCCTCATCTTCGCATGACGTCCACGATCGATCGCAGACGAGCACCATGAAGGCCGAAGCTTGCGTCTAGACAACACTGTTCACCTTTTATTCGAGGAATCTCGACGATCCGTTGCCCCTGCCTTAAAGGGAGTTCACTCAAGAAGGACCCGTCGTCGAACTCTGCTAAACCAGGTACATTGGGGGTAGTAGACCCTTTTTTAGAAGGAACCAAGACTATATTAAACAATATATGGACTGGTTGAAAAAAGTAGGTCAGGCGCGCACTCAAATCAACAGAAGAATTGGAACTGCAACACATGGGATTCAAAATACAGTTCTTATCCAACATTGGGGGAGGGGAGAGTACCAGCATTGTGGTCCTTCAAAGTGGTGCATGGTAACCCCGATGCTGCTGCCTCTAGAGCTCGGAACTCTTGTAGAAAATGTTTAAAAAGTAAGTCAGGCGCGCACTCTAGTTCCCAGTCAAAAATTCTTAATGCAAATAGAGACAGCAGCACCGGGGTTACCATGCCCCACTTTGGAGGACCACAATGCTGGTACCCTCCCCCAATTTTGGGTAAGAACTGTTTTAGAGGGCTGTTGGTTCCTTGCCACCTGAAATGACTGAACTTTTTTATCACTACATGTACCAGATTCCTTTGAGACTGAAATCAAGAACTAATTAGCAGCACCTGAAAATGTTACAGCCTCCCTGAAGAATGTTTGAGACATGAAAGTACTAGGAGGAGAAAATAAACAGAAGAATTGGAACTGCAACACATGGGATTCAACCCTTTTATTACTGCATCATGGGATTCAACCTTGTTACTACTGCATGTTGTTGGGATTTAACCCAGTTACTATTTGCATTAAGAATTTTTGACTGGGAACTAGAGTGCATGCCTGACCTACTTTTTTCAATATATGGACTGGGCTTGTCAATATAATTTATTTACAGGTTGCCCAGGTGGGGGGATCCTCACACAGAACTGTGCCTAAGGGTAGGGTCCCAGTATTCTGCTAATTGTTTGATACCTTTTGCTATTTATTTGTATGCCATTGGAAACTGTCAGCAGTTGGTGCATTTTAATGGAGTCAAAGAGTAATTGCAGTACCACATAGAAATTGTACATTTATCATTGTAGTATTGCCCGAGCACAAAGTGTGTTATTGTGTGTGTGTGTGTGTATATAACTTGAACCTTATTGATATAAAGAACTGTGTTATCGCTAACATTGTGTGTGGACATTCCTTTGTGGGGGCTCGGGGACTACACTGTACTTAAGAACCAGCCTGCATCACCTCCTTAGAGCTAAGCCTTGATAGCTTGTCCATTGCAACCAACAATAGAGAATCTTGGCTGGGGTGCTCTGTGCTTCTACGCTGCCATATAGAGGGCAGGAGTACATGTTACCCCCCCACCAGTCTTTACACATACGGATCCCTTTTACTCAGGAAAGACAAGGTTTTCTTAACACAATTCCACTTTTCTGATCGTGCTTGACAGTGTACTTATCTTGGTTTTAAACAAAGGAACCCTCCAAGTTCTCTCTCCTCCCAGTTCTGTTCACTATGTTTCGTGTTTCCAGGACTCCCCAAAGTCCTCTGGCCCTCTGACAGGCTTGCTTTAGTGGTGCCTCAGTGCAGCGTCTGCCCGTTTGGTTTTCCGGGTCCCCATAACACTGGTGGCTCTCCCAGCCTCAAACCTTAATGTCTTGATTTCTCAGGGCTCTCCAAAGCCCTATGGCCTGCTGATGGGATTGCTTGCCTTGGTAGGGCGTCTGTCCGTTCAGGTTTTCTTGGTTCCTGTAACCCTTATAGCTTCCCCATCTTCTGATACCATGGTTCGTACCTCTCATTGGCGTCACCTCTTTAGGAGAAATCACTTCCCTTGTCAGCAAGTGTTGCACTTCTTATGCAGAGATCGGGGATCCGACTTCTCCACTGTAGTCAGGTCTCTGCATCATTTAAAGGGCCCCAGGCCAACCACAGTTTCCGTCTCTCTCTGGGTAGGTTTCTTGGTGGGCCAAGACTCTAGTCTGACAGCGTTTTGCTAGTTTTGATCGGCTTGCTTTCAATGCTACCACCGGCTCCACGGTCTAGCGTAGCTCCATCCCTCCAAGGCATCTTTCCATCAGAGGCTCGCCTCTGTTTAGGATTCTCTCTCTGCCATGAAGGGTTCCTTGTCTTTTAAAAAAAAAATGATTGTGATTTTAGAGAGACCACAATTATGAGCATGCAAACATTGTATTCAAGAGAACATTTTCTTTTTTCTGGGGTCTCTCTGGATGTCCACTCTAACTTGGGGGATGAGAGCCTCATGAGGGGATGCCTTTTGATTCTGTAACTTGTTGATATAGATAGGATCTTCCTCTACCGCTTCCTCTACCTCCAAACTCTAACAACTCTCGGAGCCAAGTAGACAAAGGCGATTGGGTCGTCTCTAGCACCTACTGGGAGAACAGAGATTCTCACTTGCTTCACCCATGACACGTTTTGCCGGTACTCCAATCTGGCTTCCATCATTTTGCTCCCCTAAATTTCGCCTTCCCTCTCTTTCCTAAATTGTTGCACCACTGGAGTTAGCTGAGTGCACTGCTGGTCCAGCTCAGATGTTCTTTGTTGTGGTAGGTCTTGAGTCCAATTGTGCCACCTTTTCAGTCATTTTGTCAAGCCTAGACACAGACCTTTCAATGTGCCCTAGGGCCGCCAAGCGCCAAGACTGGGTCTTGAGATGGGAACGCCGGATGTGAGTCGGTTTGATTTGATTGTTTACCCTGTGGTGCAAAGTAGTCTGTCTCCCTTATCCTTTTTCCTGGTCTTTCCGGTTGCCATTCTGCCCTCCTGTTTTGCCCAGAATGTGGGACACAGTCATCAGAGCAGAGAGAGACAAGTTATCATGGAGAGAGCCAGCCCCAGACACCAATCCTTCGTCTATAGCCCTGCACGGCTTCGTTCTGACCACCAAAATTGTGTTGAATGGGCCATTAAAGTTAACCATGCCTGCCAAGAGTTGAAAAAACTGGCATTGGCTCACAGAACGCTAACTAAATTCCTGCCACTCTTCAATCAAGCTGAAAAATAACATGTTGGAAAGGCAGTAGAATCCTGTAGTATTCTGCCAAAGCTTTGGTCTACTCATGGTTAACAAAGATTGCCCTCAACAAAGATGCCCGCTCACATGTCAGCTTCAGGTGTACACCAGTGCCTTGGATTATGCCCACACTTAAGAAGGCCGATTGCGACAGGGCCCCTTGATCTCCGCTCGTCACCCTGGTCAGTGATCTTCACAAAGGTAAGCTGAGGAAGGGAGCACCAATTTATGGTATTTTCAGACCTACATGCTCCACTCACCGCTACTTCAGGTGTTTCCTCACACAAGACCTCCAACGTTGGGTGCTGCGTTCAGCACACTCTTGTTAGTCTCGCCAGCCCCACTTCAGGAATGAACAGTCGCCGCCTGAAACTTGCACTAGCATGGCATCCTCGAGCCTTTGCCCTTTTTCTCCACTGGTTAAGTGCCGAACAGCCAGTGGGAAGCGGTGTTCCCGGGCCTCTAGGCACATAGCTCAACTGGACAGCACCTGTATCACTGCCATCTTGTCCACGCCCCCATTGCTTATCTTTTGATGTACGTCATCACAAACAAAAGGGGTGTGTCGCTGCTCTTTGACTGTGGAGTTCAGGTGTGATTCTGCATTACCTGAAGCCAAAGAAATTGTAGAAAAGTCACCATTGGGAGAGTCCAAAACAGAGGCAACAGTCTTTCCAATTCTCTTGTAGGCAATGTACTCTGAACAGGGAGTTCCTTATAGGAATGTGAGTCATTGTCCCCAAGAGGGGAGTCCGTCCCAGTGAGGTCCCACATTCTTAGATCCCTTGGGAGGGTCTTGCTTTGCAGGCTCACCTCCCTACCCTTAAAGAGGGTAGCTAGCCCCACCTTGGGAAAAAAGGGACAATTTGCCCAGATCCATCACATGGGTCAATTCTCTCCAAAGCATGGACAGCATCTTTGTGCTTGTTTGCTGTGCTGCTGCTCCATGCTGACCTGAGGCGTTTGCAGTGGGCCATCTCCCAATGTCTCACAGTGATGCAAAACCTTACCCTTAAGCAGCTAGGAAAGACCGTCATGATAGTTTCCGTGAACGTTCGGCATGCTCCTTCTGCAATAAGTACCACTGGCACCAGTCCCCTCCTTCGCACTTTAGCACCAGTGTCAGGAAGTTGACACTGTCTCTAACTCTATTTTCTGGGTGTTGTCGCTGCATTTTCTGGGAATTTGGATGTATATTGGGTAGCCATGTAGCTCAGAATTTGGACTATTGCATGGATTTGTACAGGTGTGGATCCGAGCTTCTACATTGCTCCTCCACTCACCAGCCATTGCCTCTAAACCCCATTGCAGCATGTTTAATGTAACCATATGTTAACTAACTGATACGATTGGCCAGGGCAACAAAGCCCTCCAACTCCATCATTTTTCAATATCCTCACTTTTCTTTATCTGATGGGGGGATGGGACAGCATATGTTTCAAACACTTACTTTGCTCAATGGATTTGTGAGGTGCTGAGGTAAATATGAGGATCTGTGAAGAAAATAACGCTAGTCACTGCATCTAGACCAGTAATGGATACCTTACGGCCTTCTGATGTTTTGGCCTGCCAGTCCCATGATCCCTTGCAATGGACTACACTGGCTAGGTTTGATGGGATTCGAAGGCTAAAACATCTGGAGTACCACAGTATGCCCATCACTGAGCTACACTGTCAACATACTGTTAGCTTATCATGCTGTATCACCTACTTTAAATATAGTTTCCAATTTTGTTTATTTTGATCCTAATGGGTGTGTTCCAGCGAAATAGCCCCACCTGCATAGTAGCACCCTTCTAGCTATCTACATATCAATTCAAAAATTATTTTTTCTGGCTGTAGAATATAGGGGCTCGGGGGTGGCTGCTTCAATCAATCTGTATTTAGGAACGTGCATCTCTTATTGGGTATGTAAGAACTGGAAATCTCTTACTTGGCATGCGGAAATTAAAGAAAAATGACTGTTCACAATGCCGATTGCCCAATCTCTAACAAACACTTTGTGCAAATAATTTGGGACAGAATTATCACTGTCCAACTAATTCTATACAGCGAGAGCGATGTTATTTGTTTTGCATTATAACCAATTTGGCTTTATAGCCATCAGGTGTGCAAAAACTATCTTAGACTCTAAAATATCATCCTCATCTCCATAGGCACTCATTTTGTTGGTCTTGCAAGCGATTATCATGCCCAACTTCGAAAAAAGCTACAGCTCACCATGCGGATGAAGGGAATGGCCTTTGACTTGATTTCCTCATTCCTCTGCATGCCGTCTACTCAAATTAGGGGATCACAGTTCTCACTGAATGGCCCTCCGAAGAGATGGGTGCTGCAAAGCTCCATTGTATCCCCTCAGGTATTTGCACACATAATTCCTCTAACCTCCCTCATTAAACCTTTCCCCATGAAGATTCAACTTTATGCTGATGATTCACAGATACTTTTTATCTAGATGATAATCTAGATCAACAATCCCACCTGCCTCCAACTAGTGCAGGATTTGATGATTGTCCATCACTTTTGCCTCAATGTCTGAGAAACAGAAATCGCTTTTCTTGCCATACCTTTTCAACCAGCTGTTCAGAAGGCCAACTCAAAGAGCAGTTTGCCTCACCCGGCTGAAAGGTTAGAAAACCTAGGAATCATTTTGATTTATTTATTGTGCTTTTGTTATGCGCTTATACAGTAAGTCAATTCTTTTTCAAATCGCCCGCATGGCAATAGGGAGAAAACATGGGATTGTAAACCATGATTACAGTTGAAGATAAAAGACACTACTATGCCTTGTAAGTATTCAGAACATGAAAGTGCAGCAGGAAAAGGGGAACTGGAGGTGGGGGTAAGTGCTGGAATATCCATGCTCGTGGGTGAAGGCGAGAGAGGGAGTCGAAGATGACTCCAAGGATTCTGGCTTCAGAAGAAGGAGCAGGGGAAGAGCCCATGGAGGACGGCCAGAGTGAGGGGAAACAAGTGGGAGCAGGGGTCCCAATAGGAAGTATCTCAGTCTTGCTGGCATTGAGGCACAGATCGTTGGAAGTACACCAGGACTGATGGCAGAAAGGCAGTCAGGGATGATGGAAGATGCAAGAGGGTCAGCAGGAAGTTTGAAAAAGAGTTGCGTTTCATCTGCATAGCACTGGAAGTTGGCAGAGGAGGAAATGAGGAAATGCTAGCTAAGCAAGTTAAGTGTTGAAGAGCCGGGGGGACACCACAGGTGCAGAAGGAAGCAGTTGAGGAGAAAGTGCCCAAAATGACTTGGGATGGTCAGTTAGGAAGGAGGTAAGCCAATCCAGTGCCTGCTCCGAGATACCAATGGTATCATGGAGCCATTTTAGGAGGATGGAATGGTTAACCGTATCGAAGGCAGAGGGAACGAGTAGGATGAGGACAGCTGAAGAGTTAGGAGTCCAGAGAAGCGAGCAGTTCTTCACAGTGTTCAGAAGAGCAGTTAGTGCCTCTGGATGCTCTGAATCCAGATAGATAGTCGCTGAGAAACCAACAAGTTCAATGTGTGAGGTAAGTTGTGGAAAGGCCAGATTCACCAGCAGTTTCCCAAGGAAGAGGCTGATAGAAATAGGTTGGTAGTTGGCTGGTGAAGCCGCAGGGAGAAGGCCGTGGGACAAGGCCTTTCTCCCTCTCTGCAGCTCATCTGCGAGGGATAAAGCTACATCAACAAGACTGCGCCGCCTGGACTCCAGGAGACAGCTGCAGACAGCCGCTGCCCGCCGAATCCACATTGCTGCCTCCTAAAATCAAAATTGCACAGGAGGCCATGCTGGTTGCCCAGGCAACCTTGGTAAACATTTCCCCGAGCGGGAACATGCCTGCGAAAATCATCGGGCCGTCACTGGATCCCCATTGGCTCCCACACCCTGCTAGCTCCTCCCCTCATGCCTTAAATGGAGGAGGAGGAGACCGGCAGGCGAAGCCACAGGGAGAAGGCCGAGGGACAAGGCCTTTCTCCCTCTCCGCTGCTCGGAGCTGCCGTCTGCCAGGCCCCGCTGGGCTCCTAAGGGTAAGGGTCATGCACCCCCCCTGTGCGCAAACCACACATCCATGTTGGCCAGTAGCTCTCAGAAACGACCGACTCAGCTCACGCTTCACGTAGAAGCACACTCCTACATTCCCGCCCTACTTCACCATCCGCAACGCCCACCTAAGAATGCGGTTGAGGGAATGCTGTGCCTCACCCAACCCTGCGCTCACCTCACTTAGCCTCCGATCTCAAAGTAAAGCGCCAGCCCATAACGGAGCCTCGCTCCCCAACGAGCCTGCTCACCATAATCCCCACGTCAGGGGCGGCCCCCTAAGAGCCCATGAGCAACCCGCCCTCACCAGACACACAGCGACACGGCCGCCAGCCAACTCACCCGCCCGCAATTGTAACCCTAATGCTTATGCGGACTGCCATGCCTGTGTGCTCACTGCCCCCATGATTGCCACTGATACTGCTGTTGCCTGCCATGCCTGTGTGCTCACTGCCCCCATGATTGCCACTGATACTGCTGTTGCCTGCCATGCCTGTCTGCCCACTGATCCCTTGAATGCCATTAATATTGCTAGCACTGCCTCCATTGCCATTGTTGATTGCCATGCCTGTGTGCCCACCACCCTCATGACTGCCACTGATATTGCTAGCACTGCCTCCAGTGCCATTGTTGATTGCCATGCCTGTGTGCCCACCGCCCTCATGACTGCCACTGATATTGCTAGCACTGCCTCCAGGGCCACTGTTGATTGCCATACCTGTGTGCCCACTGCCCCCTTCCCTACTCTAAAGGAACCTACCGGCATTAAGCTCGCCAACCCACCAGCTTCAATCAGCAGCAGCACACCTGCCCTGAAATGTGCCCTGGTGAACGCCAGGTAGATCCCTGCCTACACCCTGGATGTACATGACCTGATTACTAATGACCTCCTAGATCTTCTCTTCATTTGTGAAACTTGGCTTCAGAAATCATCCGGCCCTGCCCTCTCCCCGGCCATCCCCAACGGCTACACCATCTTTAGACAGGATAGGGTCGGCCAAAGAGGGGGAGGTGTTGCCATTATTGCCAGAGACACACTTAACATTAGAAAAATTCAAAGTGACTTAGGACCCAATGCTGAATATCTTCTAATCAAACTCCACACCTCGCCCACCTCACCATAGCCTTCCATCTAGTGTACCGTCCTCCTGGCCCCTCTTCTGAGTTCCAAGAGGCTCTCATACATGCTTTGTCCAGAAACATCAAAAAAAACTCCAAGATAGTGCTACTAGGTGACCTTAATCTAGGCCTCAATGACAGTAATGATGCCCAAGCCTCTACTCTACATAAAGCCCTGTCCACCTTAGGGTTTATCCAGTCCATCTCTGAGCCTACCCACACAAAAGGCCGGATGCTTGACTGGGTAGCGCATCATAACTGTCCCATCCTTATCCCAGAGATCTCCCCCATCCCCTGGTCAGATCATTTCTGCATCGAACTCAACATTGCCACCACTACAGGGCCCACTAGACCCAATCCAACATTGCCAGCAGCCCTCTATAGAAGCTCGCGCAAACTCACTACTGAAAACCTCCTTCCTCACCTTCTAGCTCCTGCCCTCCAGCCTCCCTTCCCGAATGATCCAAACCTCCTCGTTAACACCTTTAAGCAAGTCATCACTTGCGCTGTAGACACCATAGCACCGCTCACACTTAAGAAATCGAAGCACTCCAACGCCTGGTTCAACCAAAAACGTATAGAATTACGGTCCTCTAAAAGGCGCCTGCTTGCGACCTGGAGAAAAAACCCTAATAGCTTTCAAAAACTGTTCTAAACAGTACACAACAGCCATCCCTCGGGCTAAAGCACTAGGATCGACAATGCTAAATCTGGGACCAAAGAGATCTTTGCAATCTTCAGAGAACTTGAGATTCCTACCACCCCTCCTTCAACCATCACCAAGGATGAGCCTTGGTACAACACTATTCAAACTGCCATGCTAGACAAGCTTGACACACTGCACGCTAAAATTATAGCGCACCAAAAAGCTTTACTATCCATCTTAGAAACACAGCCCCCTTCCCCTCCACCCGCCAGAGCCGAGGAGCTACCCACTTTTGACTTCTCTGACCTGACTGAGGCAGAAGTTATAGACCTTATCAAATCCATTAAGCCTTCCAACTGCAAAGGGGATGCTTGCCTGGCACACATCATTAAATAATGCACCCACTCCTTGGCTCCCTTCATTACCGCTTTCATTAATTCATCCTTCCGCTCAACTCAGGTACCTACCTCCCTTAAGGAGGCTTGGGTCCGCCCCCTCCTAAAGAAAACATCCCTTGATCCAATGGTTCCAGGGAACTACAGACCAATCACTACTGTCCCCTTCTTGCTAAAGATTCTTGATAAAGCAGCCTACCTGCAAGTTCAAAAATTCTTCGAAGAAAACCAACTCCTAGGGCTGCACCAATCTGGCTTCAGGCCACGGCACAGAAACCGCCCTACTGGATCTCAAAAATCAAATCGATGACCTAAGAGATGCTGGCAGGCCTGCTCCCCTTCTCTTGCTAGACCTGTCTGCCGCATTCGATTTGGTAGATCACAAGACCCTATGTCATCATCTGTCCTCCACCGCCAACTTCTTCCCGAAAGCCTGCAAATGGATGTCATCCTTCCTCAAAGGGAGAGTGATGAAGGTATTCTCCGACTCTTCGAGTGCTGTCCCCAGCCCTATCAAATGCGGTGTCCCTTAAGGGTCCTGCATATCACCAACTCTCTACAATCTCTTCACTAGGCCACTGTTCCAACTTCTTGACGCCATGGGCATCGCATATACCAACTATGGTGATGACACACAGGTGCTCATCCCTCTGACTGGTGACTACCATACAGACACGAATACTCTCAATCGCATCTACTCCACAATCCAGTCCTGGATGGCTGAAAACTGGCTGTGCCTAAATAGCGAGAAAACAGAACTCTTGCTAATTGGATCCACAGCCACACTCAGTAAACTCAGTGCGCAGTACAGCGCATTTACAATAGACAATATCCTCATTACCGTGTCCCAAGCCATCAAGACTCTAGGCGTATACCTTGAACCTAGCATGGCCATGGACAGGTAGGTTAATGCCATTGCGTCCACAGCTGCTTACCACTCCAAACTAATCAATGCAGTGAGGCCATTCTTGTCACAAGACAACTGCATCACCATTGCAAGGGCCATTATACGATCTAGGCTAGACTACTGTAGTGTACTCTATGCCGGCACCTCCCAAAAGAACCTGTCAAAACTTCAAGTTGCTCAGAACAATGCCTTGAGGGCCGCAACTGGTACAGATCGCAGGGAGCACATCTCTGGGGTGAGAAGGCAGGTCCGTTGGCTGCCCATCAAAGAAAAGATCCTTTTAAGAAAGGATCCTTTTCAAAACACTGGCCATTGCACACAAATACATCCATGGACGGGCACCTCCCTACTTAGCTCAGAGGATCACCAAAAAAACACCCTCTAGACCGTCCAGGTCTGCGTACGCCAATCTCCTCATTGTTCCTCATACACGAAGAGTTAGAGCCGGTGGCTCTAGTTTCCCTACCTTGGCTGCAACTCACTGGAACACCCTCCCTGCCCAACTCAGAATGTTCGAATCACACACAACCTTCCATAAAGCCTTGAAGACTGAGCTTTTTGTCTGACTTGCCTTCCCCCATCGCCTCAGTTTATGACTGTCTCTGCTTACTGCACCCAACCTGTAACCTACTGTAATCGATGTAACTGTTTTATTCACTGTAATGGGCCGCTATCTTTCAACCCTTAAGCAAGCCTGCATACATATTCTTCTCAGCTCCTCTATGCCCATGGGTTGCAGCGTGTTTAGAAATACTAAATAAAAATAAAATAAATGTAGGGTCTGCTGAAGGTTTTTTCAGGAGGGGGCTCACAAGGGAGTGCTTGAGGAAGGATGGGAAAGATCCAGTGGCAAAAGAGTGGTTGCAGAGATAAGCGGGTGCGGGGGCAAGAGAGACAATGTTGTCCTTGTTGGTTCTGGATGAGCAAGGGGACACTTGTTTGGAAGAGACCTTCATGGAGCAGTCAACTCTGGTGACCTCTTCAGGCGAGAAGGAGGAGAGAGAGGAGGAAGGAGGGGGAGAGGCCATAGAAGGCAAGGAAGGGAGGGTGGCTTGGGTGGGAGGGTAGCAAGGGTGCTCAGGATGTCCAGAGTTTTAGTGGTGAAGTGTGTGACCAGCGCATTGCAGAAGGCCTGGGATGGAAGAGGGGAGGAGGAGACTGCGGAAGGGTTGGCTAGTTCCCTGTTGATTTTAAAAGAGTTCAGCAGTGTTGTTGGCTGCACCCGATAACCGTGGCTGGATGTGGGCCTTTTTCTTGTACAGATGAAGAGTCTGTATTGCCTTTGGAGCAGGTGGCAGGCTAGTTTGTCAGAGGGTGAGTCTGAGGTTTGCCACTTCCGTTCCGCAACTCTGCACTTGCGTTTCAGGGCTACAAGTTCAGAGTCGTACCAGGTGTTAAGTTTGGAGGCAGGTTTCAGGCGGATCCTCATGAATGGGGCAAGAATGTCAAGGGTGTTGGTGATGGGCAAATGGGGGTTGGTGAGAGCAGAGTCAGTGGTAGAGTCTGGGGGATAAGGGGATGAAGGTGGATGTGAAGCCAGCAGCTGACACTAGTTTCATCAGATGGATGTTTGTGAACGAGGTTGGCAGGACTTTTGGAGGGGCAGTCAAAGGGCGAAGGGACCCAGGTATGAGGAGAGAAGAGAATGGTCTGACAAAGAGTGGAGTGACCAGAAGGAGTGGGGGAGAGAGAAAGAGGTCAGGATGGATGAGGGTGTTCAGAGTGTGTCCAGCCGAGTGAGCTGGGCTAGAAGGCAGAATGGAGCAGCAAAGTGATGTGCAGAGGTCAAGGAAGAAAGTGAACGCTGTGACAGTGGAGTCCAATTGGATGTTGAAATTGCCCATGCAGAGGAGATGAGAGGTGGGTGAGAGTAGGGAGGAACAGAAATCAGCCCATTCAGAGAGGAACCGGGTGGTAGTGCCAGGAGGCCTGTTGATGTTAGCAATGGTCAGAGAGAAGGAGGGAGAGATGACCAGCTTGCAGACCAGGCTCTCAAAGGAAGACCAGAGCTGGGTGAGTATGACAGAAGAGGAATCCCACTCAGGGAAGATTAGGGCCACCCAACCATCAGTACAGTGAGGTTGTGGCTTGGAGATTATTTTGAAGCCATCAGGGAGAAGGGAGTCAAAAGCAGTGACTGAGCTGGCATTGAACCATGTCTCGGTAAGAGCGAGAATGTCGAGGTCAGTGTCTTTAAGAAGGAGGCAGATATCGAAGTGTTTGTTGGCTGAATGGGCATTAAAGAGTAGCTAGGTGAAGGTCGTCTCCATCTCTAGAGGTTTTCTGAGGTGGAGTAGAGGGACATGGTACACCAGTCAGAGGGGGTGGGGGTGGACGGAGAGTTGTAGGGGAGAGGCAGGCGAGCAAAGGAAATAAATGAGCAACGGCAGGCGCTGGTAAAAGAGGAGGAGGTTGGGTTGAGGAGCCTGAACCGAGATAGTGCCCGTGTGGTAGATATTAATGATGCAGTGTGATGAGAAGCCAGCCAAGAGGACTTCCACTTGGTGCCACCATTATTGGGAGAGCATTGCGAAAGGGAGGCAAGTGGAGATGAGGAGTCCATAGATCTGGAGAAGGGACAGAAGAGGATATCAGTGAAGACCTATCTGGAAGTTGCACTGACGTAGGTGACTGCGGTGGGTGGGCCAGGGTTCGAGGACAGGATATCTTTTTTGTGCTTTTTCATTCCAGACTTCGGGAGAGGAAGGATAGGTGATAGTGTAGCAGTTAGAGAAGATGGGTGAAATGGTGAGAGCCATAGGGGTGGCAGAGGTTAGTAGAGGAATGAAATAAGAGTGGCTGCACAACACAGTTCTAGCTAAACTCACCAGGTTGCTTAGTGGTCACAAAGGCACAAATCCAATCCAAAAAGGAACTTCGAATTTCAAGAAAGAAGGGGCACAAATGCAATGCAAAGAGGGTGTAGAGATGTAAAAGCACACACACCTAAATGCGTATTTCAGAAATAATGGCACAAATGCAATGCAAAGAGGGTACAGGGATGTAAAAGCACACACCTAAATGGGAATTACAAAAATAGTGGCACAAATGCAGTGCGAGAAGAAGTAGGTTAGGTGAGGCTAGGAAGGCAGAGTAGATGGGCACGGTAATTGGTTCAGACAGTTAGTGGAGGAGGCAATGGGAGAGTTCAGCTATCACTCACTGGTAGATCTGCAGGGAGCGTAGAGGGCCATGGGTCCAAGTTCATGGGGTAGCAGAATGTATGTCTGGAGATTGATTCATAGATTGAGAAGGGGGGGACAAAAGGTAAAGGAACTCTGTTCCTCCTCAGCCCGGACAGGCACAGACATGGCCTTAAGAGTGGGCCTTTAACTAGGGGCCAGATCTTGCCTTTCAGCTGTCCTGATTACTGCCTCAGGGCAGGCCCTCTAGTGGAGATAGAAATGGCGTCAGCCATCACGGAGAGGAGGCCAGGTTCCAGGGAACAATGGTGTTGTATGACACCTGGAGTGCAGCTGCAGCTGGATGCTGCAGTGGAGATCAAATGAAGGCGGAATTATTTATTTTTTTAAAAAATAAACGCTGTTGCAGCAGATTGCCAAAATCTGTAGAAACGCCCAGTGCGCCACGTGTCCCAGGCCCGACAAAAGCCCATTGGGGCTTACCTTCTGTCCTGTGGGTGGGTCCTCAGGCCTCCAGGCGTCGGGGTGGGAGGGGAGCCCTGCACGGATGGCTGTCCTCAGTGAGACATATCTGTCACACCACCAATACATGAAAAATTAATTTCCATCTCCACATCTTAAAATCAACAGCCTCTATGTAGGCCTGTGCAAGATATATCCACTTAAACCCATTTAGAACACAGAAGGTAGAATAATTCTCTGCTTCAAACCATGGGACGCTCCTTCGTCTTCCAGGAGAAGAGCGGACTGATTTTAGAACACTCAGCATCAATTTCCAAAATCGACATTTCACAAGTTCTAAATACCTTTCATCCTACCAGACTGTATGCTAATCTGAAGAACTATCACATCAGCCGTGGAGCACAACCTCCTATATGCCAAGTGCAAAAGGATATGCTTCAAGGAGAAAGACCTTTTGCAATAATGGCACCCAACGTCTGGAATAGCCTGCATAAAGACCTAAGAACTGAAGGAAAGTATTGCAATTCAGAAAGAAACCTGAATCCCTGCTTTTTCAAGAAAGCCTTCCCCAACCTGTAATCCACAAAAGAGCTTAGCCCAGGAATGCCAATGCAAACCAGTGACTCCATACTAATCATTTCATACCCTGCCTGTATGGACAGACCGGTAGGCTGCTGGTACCTCTACCAGCACATAATAGACCATCAGTAGAAAGCATATCTGACCCACAACACCTCTACAGTGGCTGGTATGTACGATCCTTTCAGACACCTGACCTGCTTTGAGAGCACTGCAGTTTTAAAGCCTGTTGCGAGATTTTCCACAGCGCAGGTAGAAAAACTGGGTTCAGTTTTGGGATCACTGTGAAAACTCTTCAGGGTTGCCTTGTGGCATAAGTTACATAGCGAGCGTTGTTATGGATTTCCAAGACACAAAAAGGAGATGGAAGCTTTGAATTACTGTTCAGAAGCAGTAATGAAATGGATGCACTCATTCCTTAGTAATATGTCGTCTAAAATCCACTTGGGAGAGGAAAGCTCAGAGTCAGAATACATAGAGTGCAGAGTTCTACAGCGGGCTGGTTTGTCCCTGGCACTGTTTAATGGATGTTGTCCTCTGTGTGATCTATTAGATGAGCTGGGTGTCCGCTTTACCAACTATGCGGACGATACCCAGCTCGTCATGGAACTCAGTGGGGACTATGGTAAAGACTCATGGGAGGTTTCTCATGTTTATGAATCTATCAAGGTATGGATGACGGAAAACAGACTATGCCTAAATGGATCCAAGACCAAGTTTCTTGTATTTGGATCCACCCAATCAAGAGCAAAGCTGAGCGCTGAACATGCAGGTTTTCATATTGAACAACATCTGATCCATACCTATACAGAAGTCAAAACATTGGGTATTATGATTGAATCTTCGCTGGGTGCAGAAGCCCACACCAGCAGTATAGTACAAAAAGCACAACACCATCATAGGCTACTTAGGTTAATCAAACCTTTCCTCTCCCAGGTTAACTGCATTACGTTAACAAGGGCAGTGCTTATGCCCATGCTGAACTACTGTAATGCCATTTTGGCCGGGGCAAATAAAAGGTGCATCCAGAGGATGCAGGTACTGCAAAATGATGCAGTCTGTATTGTTAAAAGTATCCCAAGAGGTGCTCCGGTTAATGAACCCAGAAGAGATCTTCATTGGTTGGCTATTGTTGAGAGGATCACTTTTAAGATTAGTATTTCGCGCCTTGAAACACTTGTGTATAGGCGCGTTACAAATGCCATATCATATATTATCACTCACAAATGCCTATATGGCCCAGCTCTAATATTTCTTCGGGACAGTTGTTGGGGAGGAGCTAGCTCCTTCCTGCAACCTCCAAGCGCTTTACAATTAGGCAAGACTTCTGTAAGCACCAGAGCACTGAGAAAGCTTTTTTCATGCAAAAATAATCACACACAGGCATGGCCAGGAACTAAATGAAGGGACTAAATGAAGATAGTTAGTATTTAAATATAAGGTGGAAGCCCGCAGGGGAGGAAAGGGTGACTGCATTCCGCTGTTTACAGCTGTTGAAGTGGTTTTCAAGGATAGTGACATGGCGCAGCGTTGAGTGCATTTATTTCTTTTATTTTTTGTTGCTGCTTTTCCTTTTCTTGTGGGTATCCTGTCCTGCACTCGTATTTGTGTAAGTCTACTTGTCTCAGTAGCAGTTTGAAAGAGGAGCTTTGCCGGTTTAACCATCCGACAGCGGCTCATACACGCCCACAGGGCAAAGGAAAGCAGAACCACAGGAAAGGATTCCAACTACTATGCTAGACCTACAGAACACACTAATTGCTGTCCTCTCACAAGCAATGGTCCTTTTCCTAAAATTACAAGAAGCCATGGTTGATGTTACAAAAGATCAAGCGACACTACTGGCACTAATCCACACGAAACAGATAAATGTAGAAGCATTTATATTAAATATCCAAGACTGCTTAAATCAAGAAGCTGAGGCAAGTAGACTTTGGCAAACTCGTCTCGCTGAGTTCGCTAGGGTGGAACGAGCCGATAAACAACTCCTGATGGAAACACTGACGGTAATCACCAAGAAATAGATGGACGATAAAGTAAAACCCTCCACGACTAGTACCAATTCATACCCACAAGTACTTACCCAAGCACAAGTTTGTCTTAACAAACAAGCACCATCATTAATAGACCTACAAAATGACCACGAAAGAATGAAAGGTACAGATCAACCGTTACCAGATGGCTTTCTATCGCTCCAAGCAAATAAGATGCAGCCTCTGCCGTGTACCTCATTTGAGATCTATGATTTAACAAAACAGGACCCAACTTTGACACAGAATATTAAGAAAAAGAAAGAAGTCAAACAACAGCAAACGGGATCGAGAGCCTTTTTGCAGAAAATCTCGGCAATGCAATCTCAAAATCAGAAAACCCTGAATTCAAAAGTGAAAAAAAAATAATCTGAAAATAGAACCAAAAAAAAAAGATGGAACCGAACCTATAGATTATCCACGCCAAAACATCACTACTAAAAAAAAACCTCAAAGCCCTCAAACCGGAACAGAACAGATACCTGAGCCAATTGATGAGTTCATCGCAATTATTGACGCTGAGAAGATGAAGTTGCCTCAAGTCACAGCTGCGCATATTGATCAAAATGGTGTTGCAAGACAAAAATCAAACGTTGTCATAGAAAGAGATCCCCAGGACGATGACCTAATAATGATTGAAGAATATTACGAAACGCAGTCGATAAACTCTATATCCATCAGAACATCTTGAGATAGATCATTCAACATGACCCTTGAATATTCAACTATCTCTGACGAGGAAAGCCAAGAGTCATCATACTCCAACAGAACACAAAAGGATGACTCAACTGACTACGATCAGCAGGACGATTCCTTAATTCTACCAACATTCATAGATCCTAGAAGACCGCTAAAAGTGATCAGACTTAACCTGCAGCAAAGAAATAAATCACAAAAGCCATTGATATTGAACAGAGCGAACATATTGCAATTATTTAATGCAATTCCACAACTGACCTCATTTAGGTCGCAAGACATTAAAGTGATTTATTTTCCAAATGATGAACAGCTTGATCAAGGGCACATAGATCTATACTCAGAACAAACGATGAACCAAATACTGAGCGTGAATGCACAGATAGCCAGACTGGGATTCGATTGCAGCGATATATCTGAGAATGACAATCATCGTTACGAACTGAACACCCAAGGCGTGAAGATAAATCTGCTATTGAGAGAAAAATGGAAGTGCAAAGTTCTGGAAATCAAGTAACCATTATACCAGAAACCCATAACGAGAGATGGGCACATAGGAATGTAGCTCCCACCAACATGCTACCTGCAACTGATAAGACCCATGCTATCTGGTGTGACATGACCGATCCTAATCAGAATAGGCACAGTTGCTCTGTATCCTATGAGTCCCGGGAAAATCCCAGATCGTCCTCCTCATAACCATCAATTGAATTACTAGCAACAAGTTACTTGTTATGTTCCGCCAACTTGGACATAATATGTCTGCAAGAGACTTGTATTTCATCCAATGTAATCTGTGAAGGTTTTATAACCCACATGAATCCAGCAATCGTACATAAGCAAGGTAGACCGTCATCTGGGATGATGATAAAGATTGATCCCAATTGGTCAATCATGCAAAGAATAACCTGCGTCCTTAGGCTCAATATCCCATTTTACATAGGTCTGCACCTCCAAATAAAGAAACCCAGGGGGAAAGACACGAGAAACATCTCTGAATTATTAATTTATACTGGAATCCGACTGCTATGAGCGACAACAAGTTCATTGATTCAATATGCACAGCAATAGATACTCTGTCTAACATCTAGACTGATATTGAATACATCATTGCCGGGGACCTTAATATTCATCTATATCAACCTAACGGAAAAATCAGCGATCCTGTATATTTAACACCTAGAGCAAGGAAATGGGCAAAAGAAATGGCCATCAGAAACCTTACTGTGACAGGAAAACCGATAGATGAACTAAGTAGAATGCAACTAACCTGGACCCGTGGCAAGTCTAGTGCGATCATAAACTATATTTACATCTCAGACAGAATACTTCAATCACTGAGAATGACTACAAATTTGCCGCAGGACAACAGTGGCCATCATCAAATTGCAATAACCTGGGGCGAAGTCCGCACCCATGTGGAGAGGCTGAAGATACCCAAGCTAGAACTAAACAAGGGCAAAACCAAATTGCGCATAAAACAATATCACATGCCTAACCTGGTAAAACAGTTCAAAACCACTAGGAGACCAGATAACGAGAAACTAAACTATGAATGTATTCTTTCGCAATACCATCAAATCCCCTCTAAAAAAACTGAAAACGGATAAAATCCACAAATAACATAACAAAGAAATTAAAAAGAAAAACAGAATTATTCAAATTGGCTCAAATCGGCCCAAGAATTGCTACAACAATCTGATGCAAAGGCAATACTGGGAGCTCTGAACCAAAGAGAAACATGTCAACTATGGTCCCTCCTGAAACACAGCACCGAGTCAGCAGACATGATGATTCAAGAACAGGCTTGGGTACGGCACTTTACAGAACCCTACAAAGAGAGGCCTCATATACCTACCACAAAAAGATTTAACTTGGATGTCTCGTGGAACCTAAATTTGGAACTTGAAGACATCATTAAAAGCATCACCCTATTGAAAACATCAGGAGCTCCAGGGCCTGACGGCTTGTCAAACGCAGATCTAAAATCAGTGGCAGAAGGGTGGGCCACCTTATTTCTACAGTTACTCTTGTTGATTGAACAAACTAAACAAATTGTCATGATGCCTACCCCCAGGCATCCGGACCAAGCCCATCAGCCCCGAGAGCAGGCATCTAGACATTTAGTAAAACCTCAGCAGCCCCGGCTAGGGGCTATCTGGGTTCAGTCCTGGCGCCTTAGGCGCCAGGCTCATAGTAGGAATCAGTCCTGGCGCCTAAGGCACCAGGCTCATAGTCATTACTTACCTCAGGCAGACCATGCTGCAAATGACTCCAATCCAACATGAAGCCTGAAAGGGACTATTTTCTACAGGGACTATTTTTTACTCGGGTGTGGTTCTAGGGACTGCTTTCTGCATCCAGCAGCGTAACACTCACCGTGCCTGCAGCCTGCATCCAGTCTTCTGCCACGCCCGCCTCGAATCCAGAGCTCTTAAAACAAAGAGGAAAGAAAGGGACAAGGTTAGAAAACTAACTTATTTCTGTTCCACACCTGATTCTGGATCCATCTCGTCTCCGGACCTGTAAAGAACATCATTTGTGCACGCGCCGCACGTCCAGCTGCAGCGTCGCACCATGCTCACCAGTCTTCACAGCATCTTCACAGCGCTGCCTCCATCATTTCTTCGCCGAACTTCAGCACCTAGGAGACAAAAGAAAACCACAAGGTGAGCCGAGGGAACCAACAAATATAATTCTTACCACCATAGACTTACCTGATTTACCACCGGAGGCATCCTGTTGTGACTCTCCATATTTTCACGTGCCGCATCTGTAAAGAGAGACAAAACAACACGTTTTCCTCGTGCAACATTTACCGGACAGCGCCGGGTAATACAGACTCTTACCTGAGCGCCACCAGCTGCCACAAGAGCATTTTTTCACGAGCCAGCTGCAAGACAAGAAAGAAAGGGGGGAAAAGAGTGAACATCGGACATATTGAACTCTATGAACTTAATACTTACTGGTCCTCACCAGGAACCTCAGAGTCAATACTCTCCGGAACTCTCCCGATCCTTCAAACCAGTGAAGTAACTGGAATCGACGCGCCCCTGCAAATCCAGGCAGGATGGAGAGCTCATCTTTCAAGAATATAAGGTGAGATTGCTGTGAGGGCATTTCGGAGGTTATTAGTTGGGGAGGACTGTGGGGGTGCCATCACTTGAATCCACAAGTGGCTAAATCCATCTCTCCACTTGCAGGAGAATATTTCTACGGGTTAAGCAGACAAGATTAGGAGGGCAGATCCAGTCAGTCATCGCTGCACTACGCATCACGTGGGTGGAGACCGCAGCTGTCCGGGTCCGAGCAACGCCCCTGTGGGAGCCAGGTGAGCATAACAGAACGCGAAGCCTATCTATAAATCCCCACCCGGGCGTTATGGAAACCTCAGAAACTGACCAACTAGCCCTATTGTTAGGGGAACTTAGGGCAGAAGTGCACTCCGCGCGCCAAGAGACTAATGCCCTCAGGAGAGAACTGATTGTGTCAAAGGAGCGCACTGATGATCTTGCTAGACAATTTCTGCAAAATCAAGCCGGGCAAACACCATTACCTGGACTCGGGGGGGGGGGGGGGGGGGAGGGGGAATCCAACTCCTGTTTCATCGAGCAATCCTGTGCAAGTGGTTCTACCAGGGAGCATTCCTTTAGCTCCACCCGAACGTTTTGCTGGGGACCCAAAAAATTTCGCCGTGTTTATGAACCAATGCCGCTTGCACTTTTTATGCAGACCTGGAGCTTTTCCGAACGACCAAACCAAATTAGCCTTTGTACTATCATATCTTAGTGGCAGCGCAACGGATTGGTCAATTCCATTAGTTAACCAGGATGACCCTCTTCTTCGGGATTTTCAAGGTTTTCAATTGAGCATGGAAAGACTATTTGCCAGACATTCACAGGGACAGGCCCTGGATAACAAACTTTTATCATTACGACAAGGTAACCAGGATCTACTAACCTATATCGCCACTTTCAATAGGTTAGTGGTGAAAACCGGATGGCCAGAGGTAAAATGAATTACATTATTTCATCGTGGACTTCGGGGTGAACTCAAAGACGTTTTGGCGCCAGTTGTGAGCCCACCTCAGGATTGTGCAGAATATATAGACTTAGTGGTCCAGTTAGACCACCAACTTCAGAATAGAAAGGCTGATCGAGCTAAGTTCGAGAATTGGGTACTGGTTAAAACCAATGTTACCCTCAAAGGAACAGATGTATCAGAACCGATGCAGATCGGGGGGGTCAAGGGACCCTTATCTCAAAAGGAAAGAGAAAGAAGACGGCAGATGCAATTGTGTCTGTACTGTGGGGCCTCAGGACATTTTCTATGGGATTGCCCTATAAAAACATCTAAAAAAGTAGTCGGAGTTGCTGATAAAAATCAAACAGAGCCTGATTCGAGAAACGACCACACCCGACAAGCGTAGAGGTCTGCTTGCCGAGCTTGAAGAAGGATACTCAGACCTCGAACTTCATCATACCAATGGTCCATATGGATTCAAGGCAGCCATCACGTATGCACGCAGTGAGGGGATACATTGATAGCGGGGCCACAGGAAACTATGTGGACCACGAGTTGGCTTCTAGGATGAATCTATCTCTCTGCAACAAGACCACTTCGGATGTCATCACCACAGTCGATGGAACTGAAATTGCCTCTGGGCCTGTAACTCATTCCACCGCAGAGATGACACTATTGGGTCAGGATGGGCATCGAGAGACTATTGTGTTTGATTTAATCAAAGCCCTGCAGTTCCAAATAATACTGGGGATACCTTGGTTGTAAGCACATAATCCTTGTATTGATTGGCGAGAGAAGAGAATAACCTTCCCGGATTGTGCACATACTTGTTACCCAAAAAAAACCTTGAACCAAGGCCTGGCCACAGTCGCTACTCCAGTCGTGCAGTTATCTCAGGAATATCAAGAATTCCAGGATGTTTTCCAAAAGGAACAGGCAAACACCCTACCCCCTCACAGATCATACGATTGTCAAATCGATCTCATACCCGGTGCACAACCTCCATGTAGTAGGATCTACGCCCTTACGGAACCCGAAAACCTTCACCTACGACAATACTTGGACCAATACCTTGCGAATGGCTTCATTCGTCCTTCCAAGTCCCCTGCATCTTCAGCTTTGTTCTTCGTGCCTAAAAAGGAAGGTGACCTCAGAACGCGCATAGACTACCGCGCATTAAATCAGATCACGGTCAAGAACCGATACCCATTGCCTCTGATCCCCGAATTACTAGACCAAGTAAAGGACGCTTGCATCTACACTAAATTAGATCTCCGAGGGGCATATCATCTGGTACGTGTAAAGAAAGGCGACGAATGGAAGACTGCTTTTCACACTAAGTACGGGTTATTCGAATACCAGGTGATGCCCTTCGGGTTGTGCAATGCACCAGCAGCCTTCCAGTATTTTATGAACAATGTCCTTCGTGAACTCATTGACGTCTGTGTTGTTGTATACATAGACGATATTCTAGTGTACTCCTCTTCAGAATCAGACCACGTGAAGCACGTTCGTGCAGTCCTTGAGAAACTACACCAGCACAAGTTATATGCAAAATTGGAAAAATGTGTTTTTCATGCTACGAAAGTTGAATTCCTTGGATTTATACTGACTCCAAAAGGAGTCCGAATGGACTCTCGAAAGGTGGACGCAATCCTCAAGTGGCCATCACCCAGTTCAGTTAAACGGGTACAAAGCATGCTCGGATTTGCTAATTTCTACCGCAGATTCATTCCGGATTTCTCACATGTTGTACACCCTATCACAGCACTTTTGCGAAAAAACTAATGCTTCTTGTGGACCGAAGAAGCCGAAAAGGCCTTTCAAGAGCTGAAAGCGAAATTCATGTCTGCACCTGTCTTAAAGCATCCACGCCCCGAACTTCCATACATAGTTGAAACTGATGCATCCAGTTTAGCCATGGGAGCTGTCCTGTCCCAGAAGGATCCTGAAACCGGTCAACTTCACCCAGTAGCATTTTGGTCCAGAAAGTTCTCAGCACTCGAGTTAAACTATGCGGTTACCGATAAAGAATTATTAGCCATCAAATCCGCCTTCAAGGCTTGGCGGCATTATCTTCTCGGTGCCAGGCATACCATTACGGTAATCACCGATCACCGGAACTTGCATTATTTAAAAACAGCCAAGGCCCAATCGTCGCGTCAACTTCGATGGGCATTGTTCTTTGCTGAGTTCGATTTCGTGATCACTTATCGACCAGGTTGTAAAAATGGCAAGGCAGATGCCTTATCCCGAATAGGGATGGGAGAAGCATATGCAAACCCGGAACCGGTGCCTATAATTTCAGAACAAAGAATTCTTGGCATAACCACTCTACAGACACTAGAGGATATTCAAGTAACGATCCAACAACTCTTCGATCCAACAGCCCTGCAGGACTGGGTGAAGAAAGGCCCGGACTACTCAGTCATCAATGACCTACCTTATTATCAAGGGCAACTATTTCTACCACACAAGGAACTACAAGAACTAGTCATCTCCAATTACCATGACACCCTGATGGAAGGACACCCAGGTATCGCAAAAACTGAAGCTAAAATTAAGAGACAACTCTGGTGGCCCACCTGGCGAAAAGACGTAAAGTCATTCGTAATGTCTTGTGGCATTTGCGCCCAAAACAAAAGTCAGAAGAAAAAAACAGCTGGCCTCTTACAACCTTTGGATATTCCACCTACACCATGGCACACCTTATTGTTAGACTTTATTACAGATCTACCTCCATGTAATGGATTTAACACCATTCTAGTTATTGTGGATCTTTTTTCCAAGATGGCCCACTTTATTCCTCTAAAGGGATTAGCTTCTGCTTCAATTCTGGCGAAGGAGTTCCTCGAAAACATTGTTCGAATACACGGATTTCCTTCCGTATTGGTCTCGGACCGAGGTAGTCAATTCATTTCACATTTTTGGAAGAAATGTTGTCAACTGGTGCAAATCGACGTGAGGTTATTAACCAGTCACCATCCGCAGACGGATGGTCAGACGGAGAGGGCCAACCAGACCCTTGAACAGTACCTACGTTGCATGCTACACCAGACCGAAAGTAATTGGAAAGATTTTATGGATTTCCGAGTATGCATACAACAACTCTGTACATTCAGGAACCGGACAAAGCCCCTTTTATAACATATATGGACATCACCCTCGAACCTCAGAACTAGATTTGCCCCAGCATTTAGAAATGCCTGCAGTTAGTCATTTGCATTCTACTATCACACAAGCCTTAAAGAGGCAACAGAACATTTGAAACAAGCAAAAGAGAAATATAAGAAAAATAATGATCAACATAGAAGTGAAACTCCACAATACCAGATTGGGGATCAAGTTTGGCTGGCTACAAAACACATACCTCTGAAGGGAACTTGGACGTTTAACCCGAGATATTTGGGACCTTACACTATTTAGGCCATTATCAACCCGGTAGGTGTCAAATTGGAATTACCCTCTAATATGCGCATTCATCCTGTCTTTCATGTTTCACTTTTAAAACCAGGTCAACCAGGAAGATGAAAGGCATGGTCTAGTAAAAATGTTTATTGTCCCTACGGGTCGGCCATGTTTTTTTAAGCCTAAGTGGCTCGATTTTAGAAAACTTTCCTATGGACCTTACCCGAGTTTCGTCCATTAAACGCACGCGAAAACAGGCACCAGGGAGCCGCCATTTTGTGATAATCCTATCACTTGCCGCATCGCCCTGGCTGACCTGCTTCTGCGGCACTAAATCAATTCCCCCGCCCCTGAGCCTGTCATCAGCAGACTCGTACCGCCCATTTCCCAACGCCAAAGCACGTCTTGTGTCAACATTCGCTGCGCTTCAGCTAATGACGTGTCGCCATGGAAATGGCAGGACGCCTCTTTCCTCAATAAGTATAAACAGACCGTTTCACAACACACAGCAGCAGATTTTCGATTCCATTCCTCTCTCTGTGTTACTTAGAGTATTTTGTGACTCATTTCTGTGCTCTGGTCAGCTACCTTCGCCGCTTGTAGCCCGTGTGAACACCTGTACCATCTCGGTAAATTATTTTACTTTGTTTACCACACAATGGCTACAATAATGCCCTACATGTACAAGCCCGAGTATACCGAGGAGGTACTACTGGAAAGGGAAGCACGCGAAAACGATGGGGATTCGGACGACAGTTGGCAGGACGAATCAACAGATGAAGAGCCTGGGCCTAGTCGCATGGACGGCGTCTTCACCTAGTGCACATACAATCGGTGCAAGCTAATGCCAACCGAGGAGGAGAACTGCTGCTGCCGAGAAAACTCGGGATGCCTGGCCTACATTTCGGAAGGCGAGCCACGACCGCAATGCATCACGAGCCGCCAGACTTCAGGGCAGCCTGCCTCACACGGGCCGGGTTGAGAATAATGATGGTGCTTATGCACGAACTTCGCGCAACTGTTCGTCCTCGTAATCCGAGTAACGAGTAAGTATACTCTGCTTGTCATGCCACTCCTATTTCATGTTCTTCTACTATATCCAAAATTATATATTCATATCATAGTAAAGCATGAAAGTCGTTCAATAGTGTGCATTGTCTAGATAGCATTTGTCCGTGCCGAATGCCATTAGTTACAAGAATTGTCATTGACAACAAACGTTTATTAAACTTATCTTGGTCATTTAAAAACAGTTTGTTTCATTCCTTTTCAGAGGTGGTACAGGCTGGTGGCCTATCGTTCCTTTACATGGTGGCTCCACGGGAGGCTTGGACACCGCGTTCGAAGAGTGATACCCGCCTGTGCCATTCGTGCCATAAGAGAAACGTTCCCGAGTGACAGCGGTCAGTACAGGGGATTTTCTCTCGCTGTGCTGCAATCTGACCTGTATAATCTTTAAAGTCTTGTATTTTTGTGTCATGAAAATAAGATACAAAATAAAACACCACATATATTTTAACAACGGTTGTTTCGATTTTTTAAATGAATCAAGTGTGTCTCCATTCAAGGATGGACGTCAGACATCTGTGCTCCGAATGGGTGAAGGTCTGGTCGCTGTGAAGCAGGGTGGTCACTATCTATCTAAGCTAACATAACATATTCTCGATAATGCATGCACTAAATAACACTTGTTCAAAGTCTTTCAGTAGGTTATGTCTCTATAAAAGTCACACATAGATCTATACTAACTATTAACATTGGATTATACAGGCCTTAGGTTAAGGGTCTTGACCACTGTAATACACCGGTTGAAGTGTGGGTATGTGCTCACAAGAATCTCTGGTATGTGGCATTTGTTATTGATAAGCAACGATATACTGCAGTAGGGGTCTAATGTTAATTGGGGATCTGCTAGGTGGGCATCAAGTCGTGGTCAGTGGTCAGTGGTCTGGCACTTGAAGAGAATACCTTGCAGGTACACAGGGTCACAATGGCAGTAAGTGTCCACTGGCGAGGGTGTGTGGGCAAGGACACGTTTATGGAGATGAACGAGCGATGTGCTTAGTTCAGGCTGGTTCACATGCAGGACAGTGATCTCAGAGGAAGAATCATGCTCAGTGGTCCCATCTACGCGATTGTCAACCAAAGTTATCACATAAGGGCAAGGGGTGAACCCACTTCTGCAGGCACTTGGTCCGAGTTTCTACTGAGAAGTAAAGCATGAGAGGGGCCATCGAGAGGGGCCTGATGGCCCCTCGTTCCCACACACTTATCTGCACGGCCACCGGCCCATCTATCCACCACCCCCTATCAAAGGCAGTTCGCACCCGTGGATGAGCGCTGGCATGTGGGGATGTCTGGGGCGCGAACGGCCAAGGTGCCAAACAACATGTACACTTCAAAAGGTATCTTACGCCCAGGGGCCATCGTTCACATGGTCTCCTCAGACCCCGTGTCTCCAGGCAGGCCTCCCCCGAGGTAGGCCGCCCCCCTGCAATCCACATAAGTGTGTCTCCATTCAGCAGTCTTCCTGTGCCTTATCTGCATGCCCCAGGCCCATCCAGCCCACCCCCTCTATCAAAGGCGGTTCGCGCCAGTGGATGTGCGCTGTCAGGGGCGCGAAAGGCCAAGGTGCCAAACAACATGTACACTTCAAAAGGTATCCCACGCCAAGGGGCCATCGGTCACATGGCCTCCTCAGATCCCGTGTCTCCAGCCAGGCCTCCCCCTTGAGGCAGGCCGCCCCCCTAATACCACGACATACATACGTCATTCATTCACAAACACACCCCTGTTTCTAATACTTTATAAACCACTTGATATGTCTTACGAGAACATCTTTGTGCTTTGCAAGTCAACTCCTGAACGTGCTACCTGGCAACCACTGAGATCTACGCTAATCTACTCGTCGTCGTGCTATCCGTGAACTTCTGTGACCGCTTAGAGCAAACCCATCAGTGTGCTACCTGTGGCCACCCACCTATTCTCCTGCAACATACAGCTCTGCTTGCTGAATCCAACTGTTTGTTGGTCAAGGTAAGGCCATGTATCCTAGTCATATTTCTCAGATTTTTAAATTTCTATCTATTTGCGAGTAGAGTACACAATAGTGCTATGTTCATTGGTCTCATTGCTATTGACTTGAGTTTCCATTGCTATGCTATCAATAGATCTATTTATTTTCATCTTTGTCTATTGTCATCGAATTGCATCCTTCGGGGGTCCAGTCTATAATGTAAGCATGTTTCCTTCTCGTGCAAGACAGAACATCCAAGGGACGAGTCACATGTTCAGATTTTAGTCACATCATTTATACATTTCTGCAACTTATGCAAATACTTAGCCGCACATAATGAACTGGTATAGTTCCTGCGACCAAAACAAACCTTGCATTGATCATTGTATGATACATTTACTTTTGTATCAAATCTTTATTCATGAAGATTGTATAATGATCTTGATATTTACTTTTCAGATTTATCAACAATGCCTGCCTGTTCGATTAGCGGTTGCCCTTCGAAGACCCATGCGAAATCTGAAGGCACTACATTGCATGTATTCCCAAAAACTATTGATCGAATAAGAGAATGGGTCAGACATTGCGGATATCCACTGGATGAGCTGGAAAGTAGAGTCCAACAAGTCTTACAGGACAAGAGAGGCGATCGATACCACATCTGCAGCCGGCACTTTTCCTTGGACATGTACACAACATTTTGGGTAACAAAGAAGAATAAACGGCGAACGACACGGAAATTGATTGAAAACGCTATTCCCACTCTATTTGTCCACATACCGCCACTGGTGAATCAAGTGTCCGGATTTAGCTTTAGGCCTCGCGGCAGTGTATAGGTAGCCGAATGGATTAATTGATATTGTAGGTGTTCTATCCCTTGTAATAATTTCGATATTGATATGAGTGTATAGTTTTTTGAATAATGACATTTATCATATATTCTTTTTCGATTTTATAACCCACAAACGCAATGTATATATATATATATATGGGAACAGGGAACTGTACTGTATTGAGCATTTTTCAAGTATTCTGTCGCCTTACATGGCTATTTTTAATATTGGCATTTCATTATCAATCATTAATTTACCTTTACAACTTGACTATCCCTTGAATCTGAAGCAAGAACATTCTACATCCTTGACGTGGTCGCAGTTATCAACCACTTCTAGCGCGTATCAGGTAATCTTACTAGGCTAATCCGCTACATACTTGTTTTATGCATGTCAAGTAATAGTTTTATTCTATCGTGTAATTATTTTACCGAATGTTTGGTAGTGCTTTCCAATTGATATACACCTTAGTTATCGTCCACTGGTGTTTGTTTTCAGTTATAATTAGTGCTATCCATACTAATGCAAGTACTGTCTTTCAGGGAGATGCTGAAGCGTCCGCCACATCTACAACATTTCTAGATGTTCTTCACCAGCAGGAGGTATGGATACTGACAGCTCCATCGAGCGTCATTATCAGAGCTGGAATTCTTGTCGTTTGATTGTTCTACACAATGTTTCATTCGTGGTTAGCCGTTGATATGTACCCGTGCTGTCGACCCCAGGTGTGTGTTATGTTTTCACTATTGTAATCCTCACTAATGCAAGTACTATGTTTCAGGCAGTTGATGGAGCGTCAACCCCTGCACTTGATGCAGAGCCTGACATTCAAGAAATTCCAGGGGAAGTGGAAGCGGGACCATGCGTATATGAATCGGCGCAACAGCTTTCGGAAGTGCGCACTACATTTGCAACATCCATAGATATTCTTCAGCAGCACGAGGTCTGGATACTGAAAGCTCCATCATGCGTGATCATATAACGTGATTCCATTTGCTATACTTTCTTCCCTATTAACGCAAGTGCTGTGTTTCAGGGAGACGACGAAGCTTCCACTACAATCATAACATCCAATTTAGATGATGCAGATGTAAATAAATCAGAGAAATAAGTCGATGAAATGTGATCATATTTAGTATTTCCTTGATTCTTTTAGACTATGCATCATTTGTGGTTATCTCTTTATATGTACCTGTGCGTTCGACCCCAAGTGTGTGTTATGTTTCCAATATTGAAAACCATACTAATGCAAGTACTGTGTTTCAGGGAGACGAAGGAGCTTCCACTACAATCACAACATCCCATTTTGATGATGCAGATGTAAAGGAATCGGAGAAATAAGTCGATGAAATCTGCATACTTATATTTTCCTTGATTGTTTTAGACAATGCATCATTTGTGGTTATCTCTTTATATGTACCTGTGCCGTCGACCCCAAGTGTGTGTTATGTTTCCAATATTGAAAACCATACTAATGCAAGTACTGTGTTTCAGGGAGATGCGGATGCCTCCTCTCCAATACAACCATTCATGGCAGTCCATGCAGAGCCAGAGGTATGGATACTGACAGCTCCATCGAAATAGATCATCACTGGTCGAATACTTGTCGTTTGATTGTTGAACACAGTGTTTGGCTATTGAGATGTACCTGTGTGTTCGTCCTCACGTGTGTTTTATGCTAACAATAGTTTGATACATAGTAATGAAAGTACTATGTTTCAGGGAGACGATGGAGCCTCATTCTGTGCTGTCTATGCGGATACAGAAAATATAGTTGTTGCAGCACAAGAGGAAGGGAGGACATGCGGAAACGAATCGGAGCTACAGCGTGCAGATGTTGAAGGTCGAGTCAAAAAAGTTGCAAAGAAAATAAAACAAAAAAAGGGTAGTTACAAACAGTTCATAATTTTAAAAAAATGTTTGTGCTGGGGACTATTTTATGTTTTTTTTCCAGTCAATTGGACTACACTTTATCTTGTGTTTAAACTGAACATCCCTTTTCCAATCTCTCCTCCAGTTACCCTTGGGTGTCAGAACTATACATACACAGACAGTGAAGCGAATGAGAGATGTTGCTTGCCAGACCATGTACACTATGGAGGAACTATTAATTGAGGCGAGGCGTGTTCAGGCTCGAGATGCTCATGTCCAATGGCCAGAACATGAATTAACTGTGTTTGGAGAATACAGCAAGGTTGCATTGGACCATTGCTACAGTGCGACCACACCACCCCAAGATGTTATTGAATGTATTGAAGATAGCTCTGAAGTAGTTGCAGATCAATTCACACAATCTACACCCGCCAAAAATTTGCCACCTAAAAACCTGTCGACATTGTTGTGTTCTCCCATCAATGTTGAAGTAATAGATGTCGAAATGGCAGAGAATGAACCAGCCGCAGCATCCATAGACGCATCAGAACTTGATATCAGCGATATTACTTTCCAATGTGTGGAAATCTCCACAACGTCACAGGCCGAAACAACGTTGACGCAGGATGACAGTCTAATGAAAGAGAGCAAATACATTGTATTCGACAGTTGTTTGATGGAAATTATAAGTATGCTGAAATGTGTGCATTCCGTTAGAGGGAAAGTATGTGGGAAGCCATTGAATAATGTGACTCGTCAAATAAAAGGCAGTAACGTCAAAATAAATGCCGCCTGTAGATTAAATCATATGTTCTCATGGTCTGCACAAACGATGCTGGGGAAAATGCCAGCAGGCAATCTACTGTGTGCAGCTGCATCACTTTTTAGTGGCTCCAGTTTTAGAAAGTTAGAGGCTTTCTTTCAGTTTGTGGGACTCCATTTCATTTCTAAATCGCTGTACTACATATACCAACGTGATTATCTGTTTCCGGCCATTAGTGATGCTTGGAAAATTGAACAATTGTCTCTAGCAAGTACATTCAAAGGCAAACGATTCAGGCTAGCCGGCAATGGACAGTGCGACAGCCCTGGATTTTCTGCCAAGTACTGCACCTACCACTTTCAGGACATGGATAGTAAGAAAATTGTGAGTTCGGTGGTCGTGAGGTAACACAATGTACATCGTCAGTGGCCATGGACAAACAAGGATTAATAAAATCAGTGTAATATCTACAATCAAGGGGAATGCACATTGACCTCATAGCCACGGACAGACACGTTTCAATTGCCAAGACAATGAGAGAGCAGTTCCCACATATTAAACATCAATTTGACGTATGGCATCATGCTAAATCAATCAGTAACAAAATCTCGGCTGCAGGAGAAAAAAAAAGGTTTTGAAAGTATTTTGCAGTGGTCCCATTCTATCACCAACCATCTTTGGTGGAGCTCAAAAACTTGTGAAGGGTCAGTGGAAATACTACTTGAAAAATGGCGGTCACTGATGCACCACTGTACCAACTTTCACCGCTGGACAGCAAATCAACATTTCCACCAATGTGAACATGGCCCTTTGTCCCCAGAGGAGGCACGGAAGAAGAAGTGGTTGATTCCATCTTCAACGACACACAAAGCCATTGAGAAGATTGTTTTCGACAAAACTCTATCAAGAGATTTGAGAGGACTGACAGAATTCTGTCACACGGGAGATTTGGAGGTGTTCCACAATATGTACCTAAAGTACAGGCCAAAGCGCTTGCATTTTAGCTTTCGGGGCATGAAACATCGCACTCTACTAGCGGTCTTGGACCGTAACAGCAATGTCGGACGTGAACAATCTAGGACTAGGGGTAAAGTAAGGATGCCTCGCTAAACTAAAGTGTTTTCAAAATGAAGTAAGCAATGGGTGATCAAACCAGTCTATGATGAAATGCAGTTCGACTTTGTGAAAGGCCTTATTGTTGCTGTGTTAGAGAAACAAAGATATGGAATTTTGGACGTTTCTGTGCAGAGCAGTGATCCATTGCTACTGAACATTGCGACTATGCCATGCCCACCCGAAGCACAGCTGGTTGTGAAGTACAAATCCCGGTTTAAATAATTGCAATATGATTGTCTTTTTGTAAATAAATGTTATTGTACAGTGTACCTGTAACCCTAACCTTCACCATCATGGGTGGCGAACAAGCTGGGTGTCATCTTTGAATTCTGTCTATTCACCTCATATATGTGTATGTATATATTTTTCTCATGTCTCATCTCATGTAAATGTAAATGCTGCGCACAGTTGCGCACTGTTAACGGAGGGGAGGCTTGCGTATTGCAAATAATAAAACAAACAAACAAACAATAAATCTCACTTTTAACTCAACTCCTGTGGTACTTTATACTTTCCCTGACCTTCCGCCAAAAATTAAATGTCTCAATTTGGGCTGCAAAGCTTGCAGACAACGGGGACAAAATTGGGGCACTTAGAATGCGCCAAGCGGGCCGTGGCATTTGGGAGAGAAGCCAGTTTGCATTTGCACATTGAGGCGCACTGCATAGAGGGATTCTAAATTTCAAGTTCTCACAGATGTTGCAAATAAAGAATGCAAAGGACAACGGCTTTGATTTTCAGCTTGCGTCCAGATGAGGCCCACAAGTCGCACTGGAAGTATAAGGGTCTATTGTTTTTTGACCTTGAGACAGGGACCATGCCGAAAGAACTACATTTGAAGGGGGTGCGCAATAACGTAAAACGATAAGGCAGAAAATTCAGAAACTAGACCGAGTTTCATTTTAGTTCAGTATACGAAAAATCGTTGTCAAGAGCACGGTCTGTTTTACAGATTGCATTACGAAGAGACACAATGGAAATTTCAAATATAATGTGAGTAAATCTTTACACGCTTTTATACCGGAATGAAGATTTAATGAATGGATGCATGAATAAATGAATGAAGAGTTAGGAAAAGCAAGGAAAACGTGTTCGTAGTGGGCACACGGGCATGCAGGTCTACTGGTCTCACCGATCTCAGTCCTTGGCCCAGCCACTTTTCCCTGCACTGCCTACCTGCACTACGGGACTGTCTCTGTATCCTTCAGCCCCTTCTCCCGGCATTTACCTTGCACTTGCCACCAGCTGGCCCTATTATTTAATTTGTATTCAACTAACCATGTACAGCACTTTTACCCCCCCCCCCTCCATGCGCGATCAGAAAGATACCTGGCCTAGTAGGATCGTTGTCTGTCTGCCCTTGTTCCCCACCTGCCTCGTCGCGCCTTGAAACACTTGAGTATAGGCGCGTTACAAATGCCATATCATATCATTCCTCACGCATGTAGACTGTCGTTTATCATTGTGTGTTGGCCTCGATTTATTTCGTTACTTTTCGCATTGATTTTAGAGCCGAACATACTCCATAGAACTATCCTTGCAAGCAAATAGTTTCTGATCGGCTGTAATAAATAAAATGAGTAATATTAATGAAGATCGGCTGGCTAGACTAATTATAATTTTTTTGTTTTCATAACAGGTATTTGCTCCCCTTCTGCTACTGCCATCGGTTTAAGACACCAGCAGACGGTTTCTTCGTGAGACACCTGCAGCTTCGTGTGAACAACTGGAGCACACTGACAATTTTATGGGACAATCGCCAAGGGCCCACATGCCCTTACGCTGTACTAGTGGCTAGAAGCAACATATCAACCTTTACGATGGACTAGTGCCTAGTTGATGGAACAGCCTTGCGGTTCACCGTGCTTCCAAAGTGCTTCTTTTAACGAAAAGCAACACCATGTGTACCATTGCGGATACAGATAAAAGAAAATAAATGGCTTTCGGAGTTCATATGGCAATTGCTGAATATTCTCTAAACATTTAATGTCAAATAAATGTACTTTACCAAATGTACCGTGTTGCTGTTTGATTTTAAAGTACAGTTTCATATTCCGAATTCTGGCGCGCTGTGTTGTGAGATGGTCTGTGTTGGATTCCGGGTTCTGTGTGGAGTCGCGTAGAAGACGACTGGGCGCGTTTGCCTACGCAGCACAGTAACGTCACGGAGAGAGGCGGGGAATATGAATGTTTTGATAATGTCAGGCACAGGGGTGGGGGAATTGATTTAGTGCCGCAGAAGCAGGTCAGCCAGGGCGATGCGGCAAGTGATAGGATTATCACAAAATGGCGGCTCCCTGGTGCCTGTTTTCGCGTGCGTTTAATGGACGAAAACTCGGGTAAGGTCCATTGGAAAGTTTTCTAAAATCGAGCCACTTAGGCTTAAAAAAACATGGCCGACCCGTAGGGACAATAAAAAATTTTACTAGACCATGCCTTTAACCAAACCACCCGACCCCATCTTGATAGATGGAGAACCTGAATTTGAGGTAAAAAATATCCTGGACTCCAAGATGGTTAAATCAAAACTTTTTTATTTAATCGATTGGAAGGGCTACGGACCACAAGAAAGGTCATGGGAACATAGTGACTACGTCCATGCACCACGGTTGGTGAAAAGATTCCATCAGAACTTCCCAGACAAACCTGGGCCCAGGGGAAGAACAACTTTAGGAGGGGCCTTGGGGGGGGGGAGTGCTGTCATGCCGCCTACCCGCAGGCATCCGGACCAAGCCCATCAGCCCCGGGAGCAGGCATCTAGACATTTAGTAAAACCTCAGCAGCCCCGGCTAGGGGCTAACTGGGTTCAGTCCTGGCGCCCTCATAGTAGGAATCAGTCCCGGCGTCTAAGGCGCCAGGCTCATAGTCATTACTTACCTCAGGCAGACCATGCTGCAAATGACTCCAATCCAACATGAAGCTTGAGAGGGACTATTTTTTACTCGGGTGTGGTTCTAGGGACTTCTTACCTGGGACTACTTTTGAGGCTATTTAAACCACACCCGAACACCCGACGAGCAACACAATTCGCGTTATTCTGCATCTAGCAGCATAACACTCACCGTGCCTGCAGCCTGCATCCAGTCTTCTGCCACGCTCGCCTCGAATCCGGAGCTCCTAAAACAAAGAGGAAAGAAAGGGACAAGGTTAGAAAACAAACTTATTTCTATTCCACACCTGATTCTGGATCCATCTGGTCTACAGACCTGTAAAGAACATCATTTTTGCACACGCCGCACCTCCAGCTGCAGCGCCGCGCCATACTCACCAGTCTTCACAGCATCCTTCGGGTCGGCGCTGCCTCCATCATTTCTTCGCCGAACTTCGGCACCTAGGAGACAAAAGAAAACCACAAGGTGAGCCGAGGGAACCAACAAATATAATTCATACCACCATAGACTTACCTGATTTACCACCGGAGGCATCCTTTTGTGACTCTCCATATTTTCACGTGTCGCATCTGTAAAGAGAGACTAACACGTTTTCCTCGTGCAACATTTACCGGACAGCGCCGGGTAATACAGACTCTTACCTGAGCGCCACCAGCTGCCACAAGAGCATCTTTTCACGAGCCAGCTGCAAGACAAGAAAGGAAGGGGGGAAAAAGAGTGAACATCGGACATATTGAAATCTATGAACTTAATACTTACTGGTCCTCACCAGGAACCTCAGAGTCAATACTCTCCGGAACTCTCCCGAGCCTTCAAACCAGTGAAGTAACTGGAATCGACGAGCCCCTGCAAATTCATGCAGGATGGAGGGCTCATCTTCCAAGAATATAAGGTGAGATTGCTGTGAGGGCATTTCGGAGGTGATTAGTTGGGAAGGACTGTGGTGGTGCCATCACTTGAATCCACAAGTGGCTAAATCCATCTCTCCACTTGCAGGAGAATATTTCTACGGGTTAAGCAGACAAGATTAGGAGGGGAGATCCAGTTAGTCATCGCTGCACTACGCATCACGTGGGTGGAGACTGCAGAGTCAGACTAACGAAAGATGGCATAGTGTCAAACCCAATAACCACCTGGAATGGATTAAAACAAGAGTGTCCTTTGGCAGCCACTCTATACAACATGTACACTTCAGACTTTGTAGAACAGATCATATCCTTAGCGATGAATCTGCCAAAGATAAATGACGAACCTATTGAAACGTTGATTTATGCTGATGATATCATCTTGTTAGACAAAACGATGACAGGCCTTGAAATCAGTTTAGACAAATTGGAAACTTCCATGGAAGCGAATGAATTACAAATCAACAGTTCTAAATCAAAACTCATGACCCTAACAAACCAAAGAATAAGAAAACGTTGAATCCCAAAAGCCACCCAGGGAGGCAAACCATTTGAAATGGTCAAAACAATGAAATATCTAGGTGCCATGTTAAATCCATCAAGGAATGAAGACGAATGGAAAGAGCACCTGAAAACAAAGGCTCAATCCCTGGCACGTCAAGGGAGATTCTTCCATTGTAAATTTGGCAAATTTTCAGTAAAACCAAGCATCGCCCTATTCAGACAAAAAGTTGACTCAATTTTGAACTATGTAGGCGAAATTCTAATAAATCAACACCACATCAACTGGCAATCCTACGAGGCGATTTTTTGGAGAAAAACCCTGGCGTTGCCTAAAAACCTTCCAATGCAGAGAATTTGTTTTGAATTAGCCTTACAGTCCCATCCAATCAATAATTGTCTGGAAGCAGCTTGACTTGTACAGAAAAGTAATTTCCAACTACCAAATTCCAGCATAGAGATCCTCCGTAAAAAACACAATGAAATGAATGTAAGAGCATTAAATCAGTGGATAACACAGGTCGAGAAATTGATGCAATTAGAAGAGATCCTAAAAGAAATGCTAATACAAAGACCTCAATATGCGAAACGGCAAATTCACAGAAATGACTGGATAAAAACAATAGTGCAACAATCACAATACAAGCGGACTTTGAGATGTGAGATTGAAATAAAAGCACTAAACGAATTCCCAGAGTACTTAGTACGTTTTCCAGACCAAAAGATTTGGGATCTATACTTACAATTTCGCCTGAATATTATCCCAACGAAAGACTATCTTCTACTAACCAAACAGGTCAGCATAAAGAACAAAACTTGTCGGTTCTGTAAGCAAGAAAATACATCTGAAACACTACTTCATCTAGTGATGGTATGTACAGCCTTGACCGAGAAAAGATCTCTCTTCAGAGATTGTTTCGGAATTGCAGGAAAACAGATGGACACCAACGACGGATGATCTCAAATCCTCCGTGGCCACTACAAGCCATTAAGCTTCTCAATAATTCAATTCTCAGTAGCCATTATCATACCAATACAAGAAACATAAAACCAAAAAAAAAGAATTGATATAATGTTGAAGGACCAGAAACCTCTAAAACTAACCAACATAAAAGAAAAGTTTGGTAATCTAAACATATCATTTTAAATTAAAAAATAAATAAATAAGGTGTAAATAACCATTAGCTGAACACATTTGTAAAATGTTAGATTGTATTTGGTTTTTCTCAAAGCACAGTAAAGAGCAGCAGGCTTTGTGCCAAAAGGAATGCAGCCGGTGCTAAAAATACACTACAGGCATTGCCGTGGCGCTCTGCTAGCGCTGGAAGGCCTTGCCGTAATTTAGCAGCTGTTTCTTGTCCAGGCAGGCTGGAGCTCATGTACACAATGTAAACGTATGGGAAAATAAGGCTTTAAGGGGACTTATTGGATCAGATAAAATATGAGTATATTGAGTGAAGGGTGGAGAGTATGGCGGGAAGGTGTGTTTATATATACATGTTTATGATATATTATAATATTTGGTAGATTTTCTCTCCAAACTGCACTGACCTTTTATAAATCAAAAGTGGTCCCAGCAATTGTCTATGGAGCCGAAGCAATGCCAGCGATTCCATCGGACACCTGGAAAAAACTTGAAGGCTCCTTTTGGAGGGATATTTTACACCTCCCACCTTCCACACCAGTTGCACTTATTCGGAGAGAACTAAGCCTAACATCTTTGGAAGCAACAGTCAATCTGAACGACCTAATGCTATTTAGGAAAATCCATATACCGAAAGAAAGAATTTACAGGATTATCCATGAAGAGTTGAGCAAGGGCCCCAATAAAATATAAGCTAAATGAACACTCAAAAATCTGACATGCCTGGAGGAAATTGGAAGCTCGAAAGAAGAACTATTCAATAACCCAATGAAAACGGTGAAAAAACTCAAAGAACTAGACTGGAGTAACACACAGGAGTCAGTGGCAAGACACAAATTAACAAGTCACATCCCAGTCAACATTAACAAACTAAACGAACCAGCAAGTTTGTTGGTCAAATTCCAGAATAAAAGGCTACATTCGACCTTTATGAGAGCCCGGCTTAACATCTTAAAAACAAAATTCTAGCAATTAGAGATAAAGCCAGGGTAAACACGGGTAGATTATGTGACCAGATGAAAGGAATCGAAATCTGCTTCTCAATTGTAAGGGCGTCTCCTCAACCAGAAGGACTTACCCTGGGTCACTTGTTCACAGACTATTGTAGCATGGACGAGGAATACTGGTGGGCCTATTTAATGAATGGTGCTAATAGGAAACCAGTAATAGCAGTCAGTAATTTCATTGAGAGTCTCGATCTGGACCACAAATGATCTCAAAGATTCGGCCCTTGCTAGAATAAAAAAACAAAATCATGATAGAGATGGGTTGACCAATTTCTCAAGGACGCAAGTAAACAAACAAACAAATAAATGAACAAATAAGCAGAGAAAGAAGGAAAGAATTAAAGAATTATACAATGATCCCAACCTCACTGATAAAATACAGTTAAATCAAGAAAAACAATATAGCAAAATGATAAACGGGAGCTACAATGTATTCTTGCATAGGCAGCAGTATTCTAAGTAGTTTGTCCTAAATGGAAACCCGGCCATGCAGGAAGGAAGACTGCAGCATCCCTTGTAAGGGAAGGAGGGCAGTTTTGGATGAGCCAGCCCGTATCCAATTAAACAGCATATAAGGCTCCTCCTTGACACCAGTCTGCAGGAGCCAGCCACAGAAGAGTGACAGAATGCCGGTCGGGGAGCAGAGATCTTTGCCCCCCATCCTCATTTCTGTACAGATTAAACTTGTTATCCTTGCAAGATAAAGACCCTTGGCATTAATTCCATAGAGGGGTGAACTGTAATCTGGTGCAAGTGTGATTAGAGGTACCTGTATACTTTAAGGGGTACCTCTATAAATTGGGCTACCTTTCACAGTATTTAACTGAAGCAATCCATGAGGACCACCAGGTCAAGTGACACGATACTCCTTTGTTGTCCCTGTATCAAAAGAGCTAGGGGTAACGGTCACTCTTTCCCAGCATTAGCTGCTGCTACATGGAGTAAACTGCCTGTTGAGTTGAGAAACATTTTTAGGAAGCGCTTGAAGACAATCCAGTTTAAATAAATACATTTTCCTTTCCTATGATCTGTTTGCCTCTAGCAAATCTTTTTGCACCCCGATGCCTGTGGGCTCCGCTGTATTATAAAAAGATAAATAAACACATTTCCACACATGTGGCTCGGACAGCGAGTCAGAGTCCTGCCTCCAGCTTGTCCTTTACATTAGAGCTTCAGTGTAGTATTTAGATTACATGACTGGTCACATTGGTAGCATGCCAGTGTATCCGGTGGTTCTGTGCGATGGATTATGGTCCACTTCCCATGGGAAGGTTTCCCAACATACCAGAAGAAAGGGCAAGTTTATAACACCAAGGATGACATATCAATCAGTTGACTTTGCCGCAGATGACAGAGACCTGTTCCAGATGGTGATGTTTGCCTTAAAGCACAAACTTGAATTGGGTGTCTCCTATTAAATCTGACATGAAGAAGCTGCCCTGGGAGCCAACACCACTCATATGGGGGAGGCAGAGTCACGTATTTTGCAAATGGAAAATGATTTTGCTATGCAGAGGAATGAGTTCTCAAATTGCTCAAGCAGATAACCAAGAAGGCGCACCGGCTGGTTGTCTATGAATCAAGAAAGAAGAAACCATGTGAAGGTGGCCCGAATTCTGAAGAGCACGGAGGGCCATAACTATTATTTAGCTCATCATCAGTGACCACTCAGACCAAATGTATCCAGACACTAGTCAGACCCAAGTAAAAAACTGAGACCCATATTTCTTTGCAAAAATGTAACTCTAAAGGGCAAAGAGCTCAATTACATGGAATCGTCATAGTATCAATTTCTATCAGCATTGGCCTATGAACGTGCTAGTGCCTCAGTCCAAAGCAATGAAGAAATGTACAGATCACACAATGCATTTCAGGGTATTCGTTTCGCCCCATACTCAAGATCACTGTAGGCCAACAAGAATCATGAAGCAACCTCTTCCTCTAAAGTGCACAATATTCTGGATAAATAAAGAGCCACAGCCAATCACATTAGAATTAAAGAGTAGCCTAGCCGAGATGCAATAACAAGTCAGTGAGGTCTTACAAAATCTAAAACGGTCCAGCAAACCCACACAGCAAATCAACTAACAGAAATAACAAGGCACACCAGGCCTGTCTAGGGCCCTGATCTGTGAGATACAGCTTTTTTGGGAAATGTTCATCAAACCTTGTTCACCTTCTCCAAACAGATTGGATGAGGGAGGAAAATGGAATGAGGTCCAGACTCTAGAAACAGGTGGCAACCCTAACAGCTCAAGACGTCTGCACGGCAAGCTTTCCAGGATATGAGGAAAAACGACTTGGTGGATTTTCACTCAGGAATGCTACAAAGGCAGTTCTCTGTGGGGTAGCTATAGAGAGGGGTTCCCTGCACAAGAGATGAGGTCCCAGAGGTTGCAGACCCTGGGGGATTCTACCAAGTCTCTAAGGCAGCACTGCAGGAAGAAGCCAATGAGGGAGACACTGGTTGTGCTAAGGTAAGGCAAGATACAGTCTTATTGAATCTTCAAGGCAAAAGCACGGTCCTAGCTTAAGAATGCAAGGTGTGCCATCTAGGAGCAGGGTAACCGAGTGGGCCAGTTGTTGGCTTACTACATCAGGAAGAAGCCATTGGCAAGGCATATAGAGGTGATCAGAAATGCCCAAGCGGAGCAAACCACAACCATTCAGAGCCTTCTACAGGAGCCTCGAATTCCACTGAATTTCCACAAGACACCTCCTGATAGGACATCTTTTTTCCAGAGCTTACACTTCCCTTAACTGCCTCAAATTTGCAGCAGGGATAACGCTCGTGTTCTAGGAGGAAGAGGTGGTTAAGGATCACAGGTCACATATAGCAAATCCTATGGGTCAGACTGGTATTTAGCTGAATACTATAGGAAATTCCAGAGCAACCTAAACTGAAGCCCTATACTCTCTATATAGAAGTGGGCAAGTTGCCATATTCAATGAAACAAGCAACTAGCATTATTACCCCTTCTATAAGGAACACAGACCAGTTGGTTAATGTTGTGTTTTATTCACTACAAGTTACCTTTAACTTGCTTTAACTATTGGACGGGGTCTAGCACACACCACAACGTGTTTTCATTTGGGGTCCCAGGGAGGGGGCGTGGCTTGCAGCCATGGATTAGGTGGACTCCAAGGACTGCTCCCGCCGGATCCTGCAAGATCCGAGCAGCAAGTAAGCTTAACTGCAATTATTAGGTCCAGTAACGCAGAGAATCATGGGGGAACCCACTGGAAGTTCCCAACTGAAGGAAGAGAGTGAAGTCCATGGTCGCAGCCTGAAACGGGGCATGGAAGAGAGAAACTGCAGCTGGCGTCTGAATTTCAAGATGGCGACCGGGACGCTGTGGAACTCAAGCCGGTGAGGGTGAGGCTGCGAAGCTGCGAGGAGCCTGAGAAAGCGAGTTGGAGCACCGGAGGACCAAGAGGAGGTCACAGGGACTGTGGCAGGCAGCAGTGGATGGCTCAAACCAGAGAAGGGATGCTCACTGCTCGGTGAGCATGGACAAAGGCGACAGAGTGAGCCACGGAGATCCATGCGGGTAGCGCTGGCAGTAAAGAAAGCACGAGGAAGGGAGGTGTGCAGCCCCCTCCCACAGAACCTGCTCTTCGGAGGCAGCGGGGGATAGGAAACAGCAGTTGCAGGCCGCGCAGTGACAATAACATACTGTAATTGGGGTTGGAACCCCGGTCAACGACCTCTGGGGGCACAGAGACAATTAGCCGGCACTGAGGGGGAAGCCCACACAACGGCGGACCGCAGCACTGGGCACAAGCCAGGTCCAAAGTCAGCAGCGTACTCCAGGGACCAGGAAGGTTTTTTATTTTTACACGGTTAAGGGAACTAAAAGCATATAAAGCGGCTTCGGGAGCCCCTCAGGGCACTGCCCTTCTGGAAGCCCTAGAACCAAATGAGCAGAAGATAGTGGGGGAACAACGCAGCACGAATCCGGGCTGGGTGGTGATGCAGGAGAAATAGCGGATGATCTCCATGGACTGCTGTGAACTGTGCCATAACCTCAGCAGGCTGTGAACAGTTATGTTATAATTGGTGCAGCGCCGGTAAATTGTCTGCGGTGACAAGCTGGCTACTTGAGACGCTTGGGAGGGTGCTACTAGGGTGAGACCAGGCAGCACCAGGGTGTGAAGGGCACCATCAGCCCTGTGGAAGGCAGTGGCGGCCCCCCAAAGGAGAAGAGAAGGAAAGAGGAAAAAATAAATGTGCTACACATGGGAAGCCGGAGCAACTAAATAGTTGTTGCAAACTTACAGTATTACGCCCAAGATCTTTCCGGAGGAGCCCTGTGTAGAAGAAAAATTACGGCCAGCCACTGATGAGCTAAACAGGCTGGATGCCTCCCAAACAACCCAAAATGATAAATCACCCCACTCTGGATAGCTTTGCCAAGGCCACACTGCAAGCTCCAGAAAGAAGCATGACATCAGAGCAGGCAAGAGGGGACACAGATCGAAGCAGTACAAATAGATGTAGGATTGCAACGGCAGGGTGCGCACAGCTTGTAGGAAGGCACAAACACCCTGGAGACCCAAGTAAAGGAGAGACGCATGCTGATATCCACGTTCTGCAACAGAAGATCAGCCTGCTTGAAAAAAGGGTCGAAGAGGCAGCGGTGAGAGCCGGGAGAAATAACATCTGCATTGTAGGCCTTCCAGAGGGGGAAGAAGGCATGGACCACATAGCATACATTGAGAACATGCTACTCCAGGAAATCGGACCCGGAAACCTCACACAAGGCTTCACAGTCAAGAGGGCACACCAGGCACTGGCTAGGCGCCCTCCTCCTGGAACACCCCCCAGACCAATTATCGCTAAGGTCCTGAATCACAAGGATATGGAGAAAATATTGGCCTACTCCAGACAAGGGGGAGAGCTGAATAGAGCATCAGCGAAACTGGCAGTCTACTCCGATTACACCTTTCAAGTGCAGAAGAGCTGGGCACAATTCTCGGCGGGAAAAGCCATGCTTAGGACGGCGGGTTTGACATACATGCTGATCTACCCGGCACGACTTAAGGTCATTTACAAAGATAAGTCCTGGTTCTTCGAGGTCCCGGAGGAGGCCCCCTCATGGATGGACAGAGAGAAAGTAGGACTCGGCGACGGAACAGACAACCAAAGGAGGCGCAGAGAAAGTCCAATGCAACCCATGCCTAGAAACATTTAAAGAGGCCTGGGCAATAGATGCGATCCTGCTGGGCGCTCTGCAGATCGGACAACTCCAGGGGCACTCCAGGACAATCAGTGCTGTGCTCGAGGACCAAATCTCAGAGTGGGCCCTTGATGCTTACATGTCTACCCCATGGCGGGGACTATCGCTGGTCAAGATTTCACAATACAGGGGAGGAGACCGGAAACATGGCTGCTGCCAACGCACCCTCCAAGTTCTTTCTTTGAAGGGCACTAGTTTATGGTGCCCACCCGCTATGCACTAGCCTCAAGTATGCCTACAAGGGGCGAGTGCGAGAAGCGGATACGTCTGAGTGGAAGTAACATTGCTGGGCAGTTGTTTTTTGTTGATATAGTTGGGGATGTTGTTGGGGATGTTATTGGGGGTGGGAAGGGGCACGGGATGGATACAAAGGGGTCTTGCCAGCATGCTTAATCAAGAAGAATAGTAGCACTGTAACTTTGTCGGGGACACTACATGGGAGGCAGGGGGAAAGTGCTGCTGTGTTAGATGCAGACACAGATGGACGGTTTGTGGGGGATACGAAATCATGACAGGAACTGTAAACGTACTTACATGGAACATGAGAGGGTTAAATGCTTATGTTAAGAGGGATAGAGTTTACTCTTACCTATTGAGGTGCAAAGTGGACATAGCCTTTTTGCAGGAAACTCACCTTATGGATGAAAAACAGGCACTATTAGCAAATAAATGGAGGGGGCGAGTGTTCGGATCTCTGTATTCTGCATATGCCCGGGGGGCTCCTAATATGGATAGCCCCCACGGTGTCCTCGAGGTCATCCACATTAAAACTGATAAGGGCAGGATGGTGTTAGTGCAGGGCCTCCTTGAACATGTGGATATTTGCCTGGTTAACACATGCTCCCAATCATAATGCAACCATGTTTTTCAGATCACTTTACCACTAACTGGGCCCTTGAAGGGACGGTAACATTATATGGGGGGAGGAGGGGTGATTTTAACTGCAGGTTGAACCTGTCCTTAGATAGATCTAGTGATAAATACGTCAAACCCGCTCCGCCAGCTAGGACATTACAAACACATTACGAAGACAGAAAAGGCGTCAACGACGACGAGCAAATCGGCGTCGACGTCAGCTGCAGCGCCGCCAGAGCTCCGAGCGTGTCTCTCGACAACCTAGGCGCCGATGGCGTAGACGACCCCCTCGGAGGCGGAGCCTTGAGAGAAATCATCGACGATCTCGGCGCCACAGGCGTCGACGTCGTCTTCGAAGACGCCAAAGGATCACGCGGTCTCTAGCGCATCGAGGACCGGGACCTGGAACGGGCATGGCGAGAACGGCTACCCTTGTCCGAGCGGGACTTCTCCCGCGAGCCGTGCCGACCACCCGAGCCCGAAGGCGTACAAGCGGTGTCTCTCGGCCGGTGCTGACCGACCCCACTCGGAGGCGCGGGCGGACCGGTGCCCTGCGATTCAAGAATCGCTAGCATCTGCTTCCCGAAGGAAGCCCATTCCTCCGGTGTCGCTTGCATGGAGGGATAAGCGACCCGCCGACGGGCGGAGTCCTCGGAAGAGGACGGGGAAGGCGACCTATGCCGGAGCTTCCGGGAATGCCTCGAAGAGGCGGAGGAGTGGTGAGACCGACTCCTGGAAGGAGACCCACTGGACTTCCGACGATGACGCGGAGAGTCGCCCCTCGAGTCATCCGTCGAAAGCCCCGCAGACCTCGACTTCCGGGGCTTAGACACCCGGCCTACCGACAGCTTCTTCTTGCGTTCCCGCAAGGCCTTTGTCGTGAGCGACTGGCAGTCGACACAGTCGTCCGTATCGTGGGCCTGCCCGAGGCACCAGAGGCAGGCGTCGTGCGAGTCCGTGACCGACATCTTGGACCCACAGTCCCCGCATTTCTTGAAGCCCACACGCGGGTTTGAAGACGAAGAAGACATCGCCACTAACAGGTCTTCACAACCAAACAGGTTCAACGAACCGAGAATTGAAAAACAGCAAACTCCAACGAGTCGAGGCGTACTGAGATTCACGAAGTGAACACGTTCGCGGAAAAAACGGAACTGAGGCTATGGGCGTCGTGCGTCCTACTTATTACATCGGGTGACGTCGGCCGTTGGAGGTCGTCCTCGGGGACGGCGCATCAACGTCATCGACGCAGGACACAGACGCCAAAGATTTTCCGAAGCAGCACAGTGGACATTACCTGTCATAGATATGGAATACGTCGGAGGACCCAATCCCCTGGAAAAGAACATTTTTTTATTTAGTTCAAATAAGATTGCCCTTGTATGACGACACGTGTTTCGGCTATATCAACTAGCCTTTCACAAATCAGGGCCTTAATCAACAATAACAGAAGAAAAATTGTAGGGATGGGACAAGAACACTTAGCAAAAATTGGAAGCCAAGATCAGAGACTACCTTTGTCCAGCCATTGGCAAGTCAAACGCCAAATGGCAAATAAAGCGGACATCAGATTCATAGGTTTACAAAAAATTACAATGGGCAGAAGAGGAGGCAATAAGGAGAAGAAACTACATCAAGCTGAGGCCAGGATTATCTGCAAATTCAACTAGACTGTTCAAGGCCTCAACAAAGACAATGAAATGGTGTAATTTTTATAAGCATTTATCTCTTGAACTAACACCTACAGTGTAACTAACCTATCTATATGCATGAATGTCGAATCTCATAGCACTCAGTGGTCACTCAGATCATTGAAATAAATATTCACAAGTCTTTCCCATTACGGAGATCTTTCTCAGGAAATGGGTTTTTTTGACCTGAAAAAACCTTTGAAATACCACTACAATTTTGTAAGAAGCTTATAAAAGTGACATTCATAATTCTGTAATCCAATTATGAATGGACAACTAAATGGTGCATTTTCAAACTAGCACTTATCTGCTAAATATTCTTCAATAGTCAGGTTTCGCATCTATGCGCTTTCTATGCATTAAGATTGCTCATATTTTTGTGACTAACTACGAACCCAATTATGCACTTACGCGGTAATAATTGATGCAATTATGTCGTCACCCACTTTTTTTTTGTGGCCAGAACAATTAAACGGCTTGCATTTATACATAGCGTTTGTATTTTTAAAGTTATGTATTTCTAGGCGACCATTGTTTAAACAACATAACTTATATTGATAGTAAGGTTCCTATTACGGCAGAAAGAATCAATCTCATTAGAATATGCAATAAGTTCTTAATAACCCTATACTGTTTAAATATAAAATATAGGTATTACAGAAGATACCAAAATCTCTTATTTTAAATATTGAGAATTCAGGACTTAATAACAGTCCTAATATTTTACTTGACAATTGGGCAAGTAAAACCAGTAGTTGTATTTACTACGGTAAACCAATTCCCAAAAGATGGCACGCGCCGTTGCATGCATAACTGAAAAAGAAAAAGGACTGCCGTCATCGTCTCCATGACGATGATGGCAACAACAAATATCCTGCACAGACGCCATTTGGTGCCTCATTGAATAGACCTACGCGCGAGAGCGCTCCGAGTAAATGATGCAGGTAAGAGACCGTCTGTAAAGTATAATCCCTAGTGGGCAGGGGTTAACCTACGTCTCGATTTTAAGAATGCTACCTAGCATTGTATCAATAAGTGGTGAGTATAGATTGCTTTGTGACCACACGTCTGCAACAGATTTTAGAACGCACTACGCGTGTGATACCCAATTAGAATGTAGAGTCTCGAACTCAGGTAATTTTCGCAATATGACTTACTAACACATTGAAATGAACGAGTTAGCACTTGCATTGCACAACCATAATAAAAGTCATTCTCTAGAAATCCGAGGATGCTTTTACACTACATTTCAAAAGAATACTGAGTTTTTGCATCTATTCTTTTTAAAGGGATCAAACCCACCTATCCATGAACTTGAGTAAATACAAACATTTGAGAACATACAGTATAAGGTAACTGCATCTTTCCAATTTTATAAAATGGCTAAGAAATTTGCGTAATAGACTTACATGGAAGTACCTGGACTAATTACATATCTTACTTTGCTTTTTCCCTTTGTTCTTGATATACCGTCTTATATTTGTTTTTATACCGTATAAATCCTCCCCTTTGCCAACCCTTGTTTCTCTGTGACTGTTTTTTGAAAATTTTTGCTTATCATATTGAAATGAATGCGATAAATGTTTTGACTCACTGCACAAAACAATTGCGAATTTAATTTATTCATCCCTTTTCCTTCCTTTTTCAACTTCCCATCCCTACAATTTTTCTTCTGTTATTGTTGATTAAGGCCCCGATTTGAGAAAGGCTAGTTGATATAGCTGAAACACGTGTCAACGTACAAAGGCAATCTTAATTGAACTAAATAAAAAAACGTTTTCTTTGCAAAACTGTATTTGGCGCTGTCTTCTATCTGAGCTCTTAGGACGATTTAACTTTTATCAGTGGTTTAATTGACTTTTTAAACCACAACTCAGATAAGACGCGACACACACTTCACTTGGTTTCAAGATACCTGTGTCTGTAATCTACATGTGTCGCCTTGACAGACTGGGCCTACAAAGCCATAATTAAATACAACTCCTACAGAATGTAGCTCATACAGGCCCCTAATCAATGCTAAATCAGGATAACAAAATACGAACGTCGATACTAGCTAATAAGCTGAAAAAGGTGATACATACCTTGGTACGCCCAAGCAAACTGGATACGTTCCAGGCCATAGTATGACATGGATCCTGAGGAGGTTACACCATGTGATACACAGCACGGCATCTTGGGAGACCCAGTACGCCATAGCCACGCTAGACGCGGTGAAGGCGTTTGATTCAGTAAGGTGGGACTGGTTCTACGTGGGTTTGGATTTGGGCAGACATACATAAAGTGGGTTCAACTAGTGTACACAAGACCGATGGTCTGGGCCAATGCATTTCTGAACCATGGGAATTGGAAAAAGGATCAAGACAGGGCTATCCGTTATCCCCGCTGCTTTACATCCTTGCCATGGAGCGGATAGCACAGTACCTCAGAGATAGATGGGAGCAGGCATTTGATATCATTGTACGCTGATGATACATTACTCTCCATCCAGAATCCGGACGACAACCTAGAGATGCTACTAGAGGCCCTAGCGCTGTTTGCCAAATTATCGAGAATCACAATCAGCACTGATAAGTCAGCCCTGTTTCCGTTAGCTGGACTGCACAAGATAGAACATAGGGCGCTGCCGGTCCTCGCCCTGCAATGGAAAATGGCTACGTTTAGATATCTTGGGATCAATGTGCATCATGATCCAGCAAAAGAACACATACATAACACATTGAAAGCCCTAGAGGGCATCAAAAGATCAATGAGGTTCTAGACAAGCTACCCCTTTCAGCAATGGGGAGGTCGGCCCTGCTGAAGATGGTTGTATTGCCCAGACTGCTGCACTTCTTTGTAAGTGTCCCCTACAACATACCAAAATCCTTTAAGACACTAGACAGCATTTGTAGAGGTTTCCTGTGGTCGAATGGAAGGAATAGGATAGTGTTGTCCACACTGCATAGGCTGTACAAGGACGGAGGCATCAGGACCCCATATTTTGAATTATATTGTATAGCAAGACAGTTGCAATTTGTGGTAGACTGGTTTGCGGGTCATCCGAACCTGGATATAATAATGTTGCAGCTCATTGGGGCACACTACTACCTGAAGGAACTAGTATGGAATAGGAAGCCCCGTAGAGGCCAATGTTCGCACCTGGTGCCCCTACGGGTGAGCATGTGGGTGAGGACACTCGCAATCATAGGACTTACAACCCGTTCTCAGTACAGATGCCCCTGGTGGCGGTGATAGCATACATGGCGCAGGTGAGAAAGGGAATACGGGTACATTCGGAGTCTTATGGGGTGGCTACAGTGGGGTACCTATTATGCGAGAACTCCTTAATCCCCTTTGCTGAACTGGTGGAGCAAATAGGATTGCATACAGCCCAAAATTTAATGTGTAGCACAAACAAAAGGGAGATCGTACATAGGTGGCCTGCATACAGGGAGGTACAGGAGAAGCATTCCATAGTGGACACTCTGTATGACATATCGGAGGTAGGACACACTATCACAGATATACAACTTGCTATTAATTAATCCCCCCTCGCCCCCAATCCTCTGGTGATAAGGAGCAAATGGGAGGAAGATTTGAGTGAACCCTTTACGGAGGCAAATTGGAAAGAAGTACTGAGCTACCATAAGAGGGTGTCACAGAATTCGAGACTACAGCTCATACAATTACTGAAAACACACAGGGCAAATCTGACACTGCAGAGGATTTCCAGGTTCCCGGGCTCAGAGGTGCAGGTGTGCCCCAGTTGCAGGGCGGTTGATGCAGGGATGCTACATATGTTTTGGGCATGTCTGGTGGTTGGCAGGAGGTGGCGCTCTGGCTAGACAGAGGAGGGGTTCGACTAGATGTTCTTTCCCAGAGGGCATGCTTGTTGGGGCGCTTCCCATGCCCCAAAAAAGCTCAATACCTGAGTAAAATGAAGGATTTGGCGTATATTCTAGCCAAACTCACAATCACCGTGGCATGGAAATCCCCCAAAGGCCCAGATGTAGGAAAGTGGTGACGAGACCTGAAGAAATGGGCTGGCTTTGGCTGAAACTGCAGTATGGAAGGGGGGCCGTAGGGGGCGGCCGGGTGGAGACCATAATGGGAATTGCGGAATGGAATACCTTAATACAAACTTTGTTCACAGTGGATGCTGAGACCATGACCGAGGAGAGCTGCCCCCATGGCCAGTGGCGGCTGTGGTGCTCCCAATTTTGGCAGATACTGGCTGGTTGCCCAGGCATAATTCGCATCGCATTGGTTTAGCATTACAAACCCCCTCACATACATGTTAGGCTCGAGCGTCTTGCGGTTGAGGGATGAGACATCCGCTCACTAGTTCTTCCCCCCTATTCTTTAGACGGGACTCACTTGACCCTTTAGACAGTACGGGCCTTGCTTTATCCAAAATATTGAAGTTACCCAGCGCTTCTTATCCCTTCCACAACAGCCTGCCTCTCTGGAACTTTCTCCCAGGAGCTAGCTGTATTCCTTCGTCTGTAGTACGCCACTGGGCTGTTCAGGCTTCGAAAACTGTCTGGGATATCTTTGACAAGGGGAACTTCCTAGAATGGCCAGACCTGCCTGGGACTCTACTCTCTGTTGATTCCTTAAGAGGAAATATCCTAATTTACCCACTATACCCCCTGATCACCCTATACTTGCTGAAATTCTTAATGCCAACGCTTCCAGGGGGAAGGTATCCAGACTGTATGCTTTACTGCAGGCCAGAGACACTCCTCCGTTTGACAAACTCAAGCGCTCATGGGTGGAGGACTTCGAGGTGGAAATGACAGATCAATGCTAGAATCGTATGTGTGCCCGTACTCATAATGTATCATTTAACTCCCGCTTTAAATTAATTCAATTCAAAATTTTACATAAGTATCACTACACACCGATTAGATTGCACTGCATGTCGCAGGACTGCTCCCCCGGGTGTCCTAGGTGCGGTTCAGAAAATACAACATATATACATATGATTTGGTCCTGCCCCCACCTGACTCAATTCTGGGAGGATATCTGTTCCACCATATCTGAAATTCTCGACTACACTATTACCCCGTCCCCGCTGAAGTGTCTTTTTCATGAACTCCCTGAGCTTGGTCGGGACTCCAAAAAACTGGTGGGGCTTTGTATGCTCCTCGCAGTACGCTGTATTCTGTTATGCTGGCTCCGTCCCAGAGCGCCTACACACACACACAATGGCTCAATGGCGTGACAGGATCTACTCAATTGCGGAAGAAAGGCAGAACTGCAAGAACTAAAATAGGATGGGAGGTCCATTATATGGAGGACCTCAGATCCCTCCAATGGGAGTGTCAGGAGGTAAATTCCCTCTTCCCAAGGCAAGAGGATGAGGACGGGTCTGAACCATTTGTAAATAAATGTGATGTTGCGTAGGTCCATTATATGGCATACCTGGGATCCCTTTGCCCAGCATAAGGGGGTGTAAGGAGGTAAATTCCCTTGTCTCAAAGAGGAGACTGAGGAAAGGTCTAAACCATTTTGTATAGAATTGTGGTAGTATTAATGTGTGATTTGAGGTGTTTTGGGAATTACTGTGGTGTGGACTGGTGGCGTTTGAGGTGTGTGGAGAGGTGTAATGTGATACGTGTGTGGTGTGTGGGTGAAGAGAACAGGCGGGGTGTGGGCAGTGTTGGGGAGGGTGGAAAAGCACAGCTGGATCAGTGTTTCAGAGAAAAGATTAATATAAGTGTTAATTTAACGTAATCATGAGTTCCCTTACGCCACTTGAAAACATGTGTACAGCGCTACCGCTGTACTGGGAGAAAATTACGACAGCCCCCAGAGCCCCACACCCAACAGGGGGGTTACTCTATACAAGCAGCAGCAGGTTACACTAATCCCAAGTATGTGTCTCACACAGTGACTTGGACAGAGGGCCCTTACAACTAATGAAAACGTCCAGCAGCAGATACTGCCCGTACCCCATTAGTAATGGCAACTGAGAACAGGGCACAAAGACTTAGAAACAGCGTTGCGAAGCACAGAGGCAGAGCTTGTGCGAGTAAAGCTAGAAAGGCAGTAGGGGGAGAGAGCGCCAATAGGCACAGTTGAATGGAGAGCAGGTGACATTTTATTCAGGATTGATAGCACCGCAATTAGGGACATGCATGTTGAAAAAGTAGGATGAGGGATATAATGACAGGTAGGTATGTAGAGGGATTCCCTTGGGCGGGCAGTTTAGAATATGAGGCAATCAGATCAGATGACGTAGGAGCAGTGGAGGAGTAGGGCATGGATAACAAGCAGAGAGAACGTTTGTGGGGTCCAAGATTGAGAGCGCAACCAGTTCGCATGGCAATGGTAAAGGGAAAGTGAAGCAGTAAAAAGGCATCAGCTAAGTAGATGGGAGCACAGTTTCCACTGTTACATAAAGGTCCCGGCAGAGCAGAGTATGTGCCCTGGCAACACATGGATAGAAATAATTTGATGAAGGCATTGCCATTGCTTGCAGCAGGAACAGGCAAATTGATATTTGCACTTGAGGAACAAACTGCAGGTATTACACTAGCGGTAGGAAACATGAAACATTTGTTTGCTGTATCATAAGACCACCAAGTGGACGATATTTTGAAAAGAACGGGGTATCAAGTGATACGAATGGGTGATGACAAACATGATGGGGCGTATTTTAATGGTTGTCGGACTGAAGTATGGGATGCCTAAGAAGACCAAGCAGATTACAGATTCAGAAGAAGCGGATGGCTGAGGCCAGATAACCATGGGATAAGACTATAGCAATACTTTACCACCTGCTAAAAAAAGGGGCTTCCAAAGAAGGTGCAGGAAGATTTGGATAAGGTGTTGGGGATCGAGGCTAAGAGATGGGCGGTGATTCAGGCAATCATACACCACTGCAGACAAAGGCAGGAGAAAGAGAAGGAAGTGCTGGATATTGCAGACAAGGCTGAAACAAAGTTCGTACAGAAGAAATTGGTGAAGTTGAGTATTGAGGGAGCAGTGATTATGGGCACTCCTGTAGGGCAGGCAGAACCATGAGTGCCACCGGTAGAAAAGAGAATTGCACTGCAGTGGACAGGAGGGTATGAAGGCTACCCAGATAACCGGACATACCAGGGCGGGTACCTGGGAGGGTGTCGGAGGGATATCAATGGGAAAGCAGAGGATTCTATGGAGGTAGAGGATGATTTGGAGGAATGAGGTTGAGATATGGAGGACCAGGACAGTTTTGGCCATGTGGACGAATGGGCCATTTTGCACGAGAATGTAGGAGTAGGCAAGCAGTGGTGCACGATCCCCAAGCATATCCCAGTCAACTGGTGGCCCACAACAGTATGGTATGATGCTGCCAAGTGCCCCATATAGAGTAGCGGCCACAGCAGGCCCAAAAGCCCCAGTATCAATATCAAACGCCCGTACCACCACAGATGCAATTTCCAGCACTCAACAGTACGCCAGTGTATGTGCAACAGCAGCCACAACATTCTGCAGCACAACAGTCAGCACCACAAGTGTGGGGCAAAAATGCTTTGCCGAACAACACAGTGACACCATATACCAGGGCAAGTGTGGTGTGCACTAACTCCATTATGTTCACATTGTTGAACACCTACCCAGACTAGGACAGCCCACAGAGAGCCTTGGCGTGCCCAATCCTATCAGTCACTGCCGACCTGGAATAGGAACCCCTGGTAGGTGTTGAGATAGGTAACAATTTGCTTGTTTTTATGGCTGACACAGCTGCGACATAATCATGCATAAAAGAAGGGTGCTTCCCCTCATTGTGGAGGGTAATGGACACATCATTCTCTGGGGCAATACATTTGGTTCCATTTACAGAAGACTTTCCCATCAAGATAGGTAACCAATAGGCGTTCGCACCGTTACTGTTTTCAACTGCAACACTGGTGAACTTGTTATGCAAGGATTCACTAAGTAAATTGAATGACAATCGCATTCTTGGAAGGTGGTGTGGTGTGCTCCATATCAGGAATTTGTTATGGTAGGCTCCAGGTGAAAATGGGAGCATTGTACAGTGATGGCGCCACTGGAGGATTATTAATCATGAAATAGAGACCAGTCTGACAGCTGCTAAGATTGAGAAGAAAGAATTTTCAGTTTCATTAAAAACTATTTAATCATCAATATAATAATTCATACACAAATTCAACACAAAATGATCTAAAACACAAACACTAGGTATTAATCACTAGACCGGTCGTGTACAATTTCCAGTATGGTGGCATGGGCAACAATGCATACAAGAAACGTAGGTCTGTTTTTTAACATGGTTATCTTGTAGTTCATAATAAAGAAGAACCAGAAGTCAAATAGGGGCTTAATGCGCATATTGATCTCTTGACACTGTAATAATTCACAGGTTGTATTCTCAACATGTTTCAGTTCTTAAGTACATAAATGTCGAACATTCTTCAGGAGTAGATCACCCAGCAATTTAAAAAAAACCTCCAATACGCTACAGTGTTTGCCAGTGTTCATACGTAGTTTCTTTAACATATGCACAGGTTTCTTAGAGGGCAAACACACTGAGATTGGTGGTTTTCGGGACTCACTGGTGTGTCCTACTTGGTGCATCGCGTGTAACTCGACGATTGCCTTTGCGGGTGGGTAACGCGATGTGGCATAGGTTGCACTTGTTTGTGAGGTGTATGGGGTGAATTCCCCTCATATCATCTGTTGTTCTCCCTTCCGGATGAGTAATAGGTATTCGGAACTCCTCCTTGCAGTTTTTATTATACACGCATGGTGGCGGTTCAGTGACGTGCAGTATTTTGTTCCGTCTTGGTACCCATTTGGCATCAGCACGTTAGCATGGGCGTTTGAAGAGGACACTCAACCATTCTCTGGGGCAATACATTTGGTTCCATTTACAGAAGACATGCCCATCAAGATAGGTAACCAATATGACAATCGCATACTCTGAAGAAGGAGTGGTGTGCTCCACATCAGGAATTTGTTATGCTAGGCTCCTGGTGAAAACGGGAGCATTGTACAGGGATGGCGCCACTAGAGGATTACCTTTGCACCCCGGTTTATGTATGGAGCAACTGTGGCGCAACTGTGTTGCAGAGTTGGGTGGCAGGCATCAGGATCGAGTACACTTAGAATTTTTGTTTAGGCCAGCCGTGCCCCAAGATCATACCGGGCACTATTATCACCTTTAATTTTGAGGCGGTCCTGACTGCAGGTTATAAGGTAGAGTTGATAGGGACTGACGAGGAGGGAGATGAGTGGTGTAAAGTTTTATGTATTGATCTGGCTCAACCACTGAGTACAGTGCCAGATGGGCAGCTGCTTGAGGAGGTTGATAATGAAGGTGAAATATCATTGGAGGGTTGGATCCAATGTCAAAAAATGATCCAGCATCGGAATGTTCCTTGTCCTATACGCAATGCTAAATGCATGTCTGCACACTTAGAGAAGGATTTGTTACAGGTCCCAAGCACTTTATGGACAAACAACCCCCATGATGTAGGACTTTTGAAGAGAATAGGAGAAGTGGAGAAGTATACATCAAGCTGGAGCCAGTCGCAGTATTACCTAGAGTGCGACAGTATCCATTGTCACGGGAGGCAGATGAGGGAATACAGGAAACAATTGTGGCAACAAGGCATTATAGTGCACTCAGAGTCCCCTTGTAACACAGCGATATACCCTGTCAAAAAAGCAAAGGGTTCAAGTTGGAGGATGATACAGGATTTGCGCCTCTTGAATAACATTGTTGAAGCAGAGTTCCCAGGTGTACCAAACCCACCAGGATCCTTTGAAATATACCAACTGAGGCCACTTATTTTACTGCTATTGACTTGAAAAATTCACTTTTGTCCATCCCATTGAATCCTAATTCTAAATATCTCCCTGTGTTTATCTATCGCGGGCAAAGATTACAACACACTAGTCTTCCTCAGGGGTACTGTGAGTCTCCTCGTATTTTTAACAGAGTGCTACACATTTGGGCAATATACATGTACTGTTATTCAGTATGTATATGACCTCTTCATGTGCAGCACAACGGAAGAATTGTGTAGAGCAGATTCAATCACACTGCTGACACTGCTTGCAGACAAAGGACAAAGTAGATGAGGACAAAATGCAATATTGTCAGAAAGAGGTAGCGTACATGGGACAAATAATATCTGAAGAGAAAAGAGTAACGAGTAACCCAAGAAAGAGCAGCCGCAGTACAGAACACACCTCGGCCCACAACTGTGAAAGAAATGCAGCAAATCCTGGGTTTGTGTAACTATTGTAGAGCATGGATTTTTGACTATTCCAGTTACACAAAACCTTTACTGCAGGGACTCGAAGCGCAGAGAAGGAAAGTATCCCTTGCATGGACAAGAGAAATGATAACATGTTTCCAGAAACTCAACAGGGCCATAAGCAACACACCAGTATTGGCAACCCCTGATTACTCAAAGGAATTGTATTTGTTCTCACACTCCAACAAGCAAGTAATGACTGCTGTGTTGGCCCAGCAAACATCGCTAGGACACAAACCCCTGGCATAATATAGTGGTATTTTAGATTCAGTGATGCAGGGTCAAATCCCTTGTGAACATGAACTGGCCATCATAGCCTTAACCATTGAAAAATCAGCAAAGATCATTATGTGTTGCTCAGTAACGCTCTTTGTAGAGCATGCAGTGTTCCCAATTGTTGATGGGACTAAATCCACTTTCACCACACAAAGGGCACTCCGCATATGTAGTGATTTTGTCAAGCCCATCCATTCACATTGTGCGATGCCGCACAGTGAACCCCTTCCACCTTTTGTCCAATACCAGTTGAGGAAGGTGGGGAAGTGCATAATGGTCTTACTTATGAATGTTGGAATTAAGAGGAGCAAGGGAGGATGCTCTTGAGGAAGGGGAGGTCTTCTCTGCGTTGATGGGTCATCAACGATTGATCAGGAGACTGACCAGAGACACATGCAGCAGTGATGCACCTTGTATATGGGGAATATGAGGTTGTAGTCCAAAAGAGGTTACCAACACATTATTTGGCCCAGGCAGCAGAACTGATTGCATTAATTGAAGCATTAAAAGTAGCCCAAGGATGTTAGTGAACATAACATCTGAATACGCGTACGTGACACCCACTGTACATTCAGGGTTGTCCAGATGGAAAAGGAGGGGCTTTAAGAGGTCGTACGCTACACCAGTCCAGCAGCGGCTTTGTTGGAGGGATTGATTTATGTTTTGTCTCGTCCAACACTAGTATCAGCTGTGGTAAAATGCACCACCCACACCCAAAATATAGACTGTTTCTCTTGGTAATGATGCTGCAGAAAAGGCCACCAAAGAAGTGGCATATCTTAGAGGCCCAGATGTCACTGCATATACTGATGTGGCAAACCAACAGTTGCAGCTAGCAATTCCATGCACTGCAGTACCACTCATGCAAATAATTCAGTTACAAGGTCAGGTGCCCAGGAATGAGAAAGACCTCTGGATTAAAAGGGGCTGCTCATAGCCACCGATCGACTTGATCTGAGACGAAACTTTACAGGTAAAGTAGTAATGCCACATGAGTTGCTTTTGACCAAGTACACTACCCAGTGCATGCTTCCAAACAGCACAATGCTGTTGACATGGAGGAGGACTGGTTTGTCCCCAATCTGCACGAATTCATCAGCTTGTTTGTGGCAAATTGCACAACATTTCACCCTTATAACACTGGCCAGACGCTCAGGACGTTGTGTGGCACATTGATTCCAAAGTGTTGTGGGTTGAATGCCCTCAGGGACCATAGTCCAGTTCAGTGGAGAGAGTAGTTTAGTATATAGTGCTTGGGTTCACTTGGTATGTGTGCAGCCAGGAAGGATTAAGTGGTGTGTAGTGTAAGGAACCCATGATGACAACAGTAAAGACAGACACAAGTGATCCCAGTTGATGGTTGTTTATTAAACTGCAAAGGCAGGTTGGAAAAACACCTAATCTAAACCTAAATCTAAGATGGGAGCAAGCTTCGACCACCCGGATGACAGATCCCTGGGGACTAGTCATGGAGACCCCTTCAGGTTTCTTCACATACCCTTCCTCCATGCGATGTAGCCACATTTGTTTCACAGGGGAAGCGGGAAAGAGAATCTACATTTCCCTGGTCTTTTCCTTTCGGTGCTCCGGAGTAAAATGATAGGGTTGTAGGTCTAGGAACCATTGCATGACCTGAGGGTTAGAATCTTTACGTTGGCTAATCCAAACTAGGTGCGAGTGATCTGTGACAAGAGTACATTTTCATCCCAAGAGGTAGTATCTAAAATGGATTATGGCCCATTTGACAGCCAGAGCTTCTAGCTCTAACAGAATATTTTTTTTCCTGTGGGAACAGTTTGCAGCTGGTGAATAATATGGAATGTTCAAATCCATCGCAAACCTGGGATAGGACTGCTCCTAACCCTGTAAGGGAGGCATCAGTTTGTAAGATGAACTCTCTAGAAAAGTCAATTACCTTTAGGATTGGATTTTGGCACAGGGTTTGTTTCAGGGTGTTGTAGCATATCTCATCCTCTTTGTTCCACTCAAGTTTAAGGTTCAGTATTTTTAAGTTTATCTGTTAGTCGTGCTGTTTTATTCGAGAAGTTGGGGATAAACATCCGGTAATATCCTAGTAACACAAGAAAAGCTCTAAGATCTCTTTTGGTTTTAGGGGTTGGTGTAACTAACAAGACTTTTACTTTCTCATGTTGGGGCTGTACATTCCCATTCCCTACAAAGCAGCATAGGTATTTCATGGCTGATTGGGCCAATCAGCATTTAGCTGGGTTTGCAGTTAGGCCAGATTTTCTGAGGACTTTCACGATGGTATAAGGATGGAAGTGATGGTCCACCCAGGCCTTACTATAAATGACAATATCGTCAATGTAAGCTCGACAGAAATCAGAGTAGGGTTGTAAAATTTGATCCATGAGGTGTTGGAAGGTGGCTGACACATTCTGTAAGCCAAAAGGTAGGACTTTCAATTGAAATAGTCCTAGAGCCATCGAGAACTTGTTTTTTTTTCCTTATCTGACCTGTATACAGGGACTTGCCAGAACTGTTTGGTTAAATCTAGGCTAAATAGAAAGGTGGCTGCTCCGTGTTTATCAATTAGGTCATTGATGCGGGGTATGGGATATGCATCGAAGATCGAGATGGCATTTACTTGACGGAAGTCTATAAAGAATCTCCAGGAACGGTCCGGTTTAGTGACCAACATGATAGGAGACGACCATGGGCTTAATGATGGTTCAATAATATTGGCTTTTATCATTTTGGTGACTTCCTCATCTGCTTATGGGCTTCTGGGAGTCAATACGGTTTTAGGTTAACCACTTTAGGTGTTCTAATATATTGGCATGTGCCTTTTATTCTTCCTGGTTTCTCTGAGAATACATCGGGAAATGAGTCTACCACATCTTTTAAATCTTTTTGTTGTTGGATAGACAGTTCGGGAGGGATTAAGTCAAAGTTGTCTATCTCTCCGGGAACCAGACAGGCTAGTACTTTGGCATGGGTTGCAGAGGGTTCTCTTTCCACTCTTTCAAGAGATTTATGTGATATAACTGGATTTTATGTTTTCTGTCCGTTTGGGCAACTTTGAAAGTACAGGTTCCCATTCTCTCTATAATTGCATAAGGTCCGTGCCACTTGGAGACAAGTTTGTTTTCCGAAGTGGGTAAGAGAACTAGTACTTTCTGTCCTATGGAAAATGATCTTAAGTTTAGTCATAAGTGGCTTTTTGATGGCTCTGGGCTTTTTCCATGTGTTTTCAAACCAAGTCCCTAAACAATTTCAGGTGCTCTCGCATTGAGGTGGCGATTTGCAAGATGGGAATGGAAGCCTCCTCTGATTCTTCCCAGGTCTCCCGGAGCACGTCCAGAACATCGCTGGGCTCTCTACCATAGGACAGTTTGAAGGGCCAGAACCCAGTAGAAGCTTGAGGGGTTTTCCTCAATGCAAACAGTGCCCATGGGAACATTCAATCCCAATGTTTCCCGTCCTGGTCTACCAATTTTTTTAAAATCAGTTTCAGGGTCTAATTGAATCTTTCTACCAGGCCATCGGTTTGGATATGGTACACCGAGGTCCGTAGAGTGGTAACGTGGAGTAGCTCTTTCACTTCGGCCATAGGCTTACTCACAGTTTGAACCCTGCTCTGTTAGCATCTACTTGGGAAAATCGACTCGGCTGTGTGGTATTATTTCTCATCAGGAAGACCTCTGGATATCTAGTCGCATAATTCACAATCAAAAAAGGTGATTTCTATGATTGGTAATGGGTTTAGAGGGGCTGGTAATAGGATCTGGGTGCTGGTCTTTTGAGAGGTTTTGCATGTTTGGTTGAATGTTTTGATATCCGCGTGAATACCAGGCCAGTAAAACTTCCCACTAATATGCACCTGTGTTTTAGATTGTCCTAAATGCCCCCCAGTAAATTGGGAATGCGCAATCCCCAGTAAAATATTTTTGTGGCTCTTGGGTAGTTCCAATTGTGTTTTTACTAGACCTTCCATGGATGTCTCACTTCTATAAAGCAAACCTTGTTTTAAGAAGAGAAATTGACTTCCTTTCCCTAAGCCTTCTCCTTTTGGGATGGCTTGTAGAAAAACTTCAGCGAGAGTTGGATCATTTTGCTGGACGAAGGCTAGGTCAGGATAGATGGTGGGCTCTTCTCCCCTTCTCTCTTCGATATTAAGAAATGTATCAGCTTCCCCAAAGCCTAAGTTGCCTCCGTCTATTTTATCCGGTTCGCTTTCTTTAAACTGAAGGAATAACCCCCATTCTAAAATTCCCTGGCTAATTTAATCTCCTCGATGCATCTTAAAAGGGATCACATCTCCCCAGAAGTCGGGATCAATAACGCCCGCTAAGACGTCTATCCCAAACTTCCAGAGAGCGGTATCAGGACCAAGTGTGTAGGAATCATTCCTCTTTTCACAGGAGGTATAGCTTCCCTACTACTGCAGATATCAAACCCTATTGATTCCTTGGTGGCGATGGAAGGGGTAGAGACTCTTTGACTACGTTTCTGAAACTGCAGGGTTCCCCAATTTGTTTCAATTGAGTCACATCCCACTTCTGACACCATATGTAAGGAACTTGTGGCGACAAAAGTAAAGAGACAAGTGATCACAGATCAAGGGTGTTTATTAAACTGCAAAGGTAGGTTGGAAAAACACCTAATAAAAACCTAAATCTAAGATGGGAGCAAGCTCCAACCATCAAATAATAAGGCAGTCCTAGTGGTTAGGCATCAAATAAAAGGGCCTATAATAAACTATTGCCAAATCCTTACTCTAAATGCAAAAGAAATGTGGGATAATGGTCTTAAGAAAGAATGAAGTGTTCACAAATAGTAAGTCAGGATGCAGTACTTGAGGTCTCCCTGCGTCACGTTTTCAGCATGGGACAAGGTAGGACTCTGGAGCACAGTAAACGCTTGAGTTTTCCCAACACGCGTTAACAGTTCTGCTTTCATCAATCATGGCTTTCGGTGTTTAAGTCTCTTTTCTACCAAAAAGGCTCTTGCCGCTGTTGGCCTGATGCATTCAATTAACAAACAGTTTCTTTTCACATATACATGGGCTATTGCTTTTTACGCCTGGGTCGCCCTCTTATGGGCTCGTACCATTCTCAATCGTTAGCCTGCCTCTGCCGGGTTCACTATGGCTTTCACTCACATATTTTCACATTCATAAATCTTCGGGTGATGACTGTTCACCCCTTGGATCTCCCTCGTTCGGACTCGGGCCCCTTTTGTATTCACAAACCTTAATGCCTTGTTAATTGTGGACATCCCTCTGCCGGGTTCACTCATGTCAATACACTGTATTTTGGGACTTTAGATGTCGGCCACTTTTCTCGGTATCCCTCATTCGGGTTCACTCCTGCCAACTTTGTCAATTGCACATTCAACTTTTATGATGCAGGATTCACTTCCCTAGCTTCACAATCATCTGTTGGTCAAAGACTTTCGACTGTACAGAGGATTGTACAAGACCCGAGTCTGATCACTGACCCTCTTCTCGCCTTTCCCAAAGCCTTATGGTTCTGGAAGTTTCAACAATCGGGTAATCACCCAGCTTTTCTTAAGTGAGCACCCACGTGGTGCTGGACTCTCCTGCTGCTGGTTTTCCCCTTCTTAGTATCAGTAGTTATGATATAGCATTTATAACGGGCCTATACACAAGTGTTTCAAGGCGCGACGAGGCAAGGGAGGCGGAACAGAGGGAAGACAGACAACGATCCTACTAGGCCAGGTGTCATTCAGATCACGCAAGTGCATGCGAAGGGGGAAGGGACAGTGGAGTACATGGGATAATAGAATAAATAAGGTACAGCCAGCTGGTGGCGATGGCAAGGGTAAGTGCAGACATCAGGTGTAAGTGCTGCAATTGGGACTGTAGGGATACAGAAACAGTCCCAAGTGTGGGGGTTGCCAGGAAGACAGTGCAGGTTTGCGACTTGCGGCGGCGACCTGGGCCAGAGAACAGAGGGTGGCCAGGTAACCAGTGCAGATTCAGTTTCAGCTAGGAAGTCAGCAAGGAAGAGGAGGAGAAAAAGCAGAAGCAAAGAGAAATGTTTTGAGGTGCTTTCAGAACCAGAGATGATTCTCCTCAAGTTTCAGGGAGGGAGGGAGGCTGTTCCAAGAAAGATCTACCACCAACTTGTTGCTTGAAGAAGCGACTGACCCTGAGGGAGTTGGAGGCAGATGAGTAAAGAGCTCGAGAAAGAATATATTTACGAAGAGAGAGTTGAAGGTATTGAGGCCCAAGACCCCAGAAGGCCTTGTTATTTCACAGTTCATTTAGTGGTTTGCTACTTTCGTTCAACACAGTTCGGTTTCTTATCAGCTCTCCCCTCGACTCACCGGCTGTGATGAACGGCTTTGCTTGTCTTCTCTCTGGAGTCAAGGTTGGCAACCCAGAGACCAGCGTCTCTCCCTGGCTTGCTTATCTGCGGAGGAGTACCTTGTGTACTGTTGGCACCTGCTGCAACACACACTGGCTATTGTTCGCGGTCTTACGATTCCTTCTGTGCAGGTTTCACAGGCCTTGGTTGGAAAGGGCAAGGTTGTTTCTTTCCTTGTCACCCTCTCAGTTCGCTATGTTTTTCTCCTCCTCTTGGACTGCCGTGCTGAGTTAGCCCTCTTGTTGTGTGGTCTGCTTGCTCATATTGCGCTCCTGTACTTCACCTTTTATCCCTGTGGGGAAGGGCCGTCCGGTGTGTGCAGTTTTGGTATGTGGCCTGACTTTGCCTGATTCTGGTGTTGGGACATGTCAGGTAAATGGCTCGAGTGTTAGTCCATTGTCCTTTGTAATATGCGAACGTGTTTGCGTCGGAAAAGGGCGGGATAATGTGTTTGTGTATCCTACATGGTAGGTTGGGGAAAGGGTGTCATAGGAAGGGGGATACCGCATCTCACCAGTCAGTGTCCCACTTCCACTCCCAAGAATCCCCCATCCAGGTGATCCTCCCTCAGTGGTACACCCCCAGCAACTGGATCCAATAGCGATGGCCGTGTCCTGGCCACCTGGATTACAGATCCCCAGGGACTAAACAGGGAAACACCTTTGGGTTTCTCTCAGTAGCTGCATTCTAGTGCTAGGTGTTGTGCGGTGGTTGTGTGAGATCAGTAGAATGTGTGCAGCAAGGCCAACTGGGTAGCTGCATTCAGGCAGCGGTGGAGTTTGTGAATGGGATTATATATGCAGCTAAGCCGATTTTCGAGGGGTATAGCTGCATTCTCAAGACTGTTGAGGTAATCGTGAAGGTGAATAAGGATGTGTGCAGCTAGGTCGAATTAATCGAGCGGTAGTACTACATTCTATTGTTTGTTGGTGCAGAGGAGAGAGTTTGTATATTATTTATTGATATTTGTAAGGCGCTATATACAACAGGATTGTGTTACAAAGCGCCACAAGGCTAAATGCGAAGGGAACATGGGAAATAACAGTGGCAAGAAGCAAAAAAGCAACAATAATATATATGCAGTCGTGGTCCTAATATGCCTTGTGGCATTCAGCCGTGCAAGTGCATTGATGAGAAGTGCAGGGGAGGGGATAGAAAGGCGGAGCAGAGGAGTGGAACAGTGCTGGAGAAGGGCCCAAGAGGGAAGTGCTAAAGGGAGCCAGGAGGAGCACTTCAGGCAGCTCTAAAGGGTGGCATTTGGAGCCACCAGACAGGGGCCCGCAGAGCTGTGGGGGTGGGGAGGTGCTGGTAATGACTGGGAGGAAGGGCCTGAGAGCCTGTGGGGTTCATGAGGATCATGCCACCAGTCACAGTGGCAGTGGAGTGATTATCAAGGAAGGGCAAGAGGGAAAGAGGTAGAGAAGAGCAGAGTTTTGAGCAGTTCCCAGACCTTAAGGAGGTCCGGCTCAAATCTGAGAGGGGCAGGTAGGCTGTTCCAAAGGGAGGCACCAGCCACAGAGAGAGATCTGCCCCCCCCCCTCTCTGCTTAGAGAAACGTTTTACAGTCAGAGTTGGAATTTGAGGAGTGTAGAGATCTAGCAGAGGAGTTAGCATATTGGTATGTTTGAGTGTGTGTGTGGATTGGAGGGAGGCCCTGTTCCTGGCTGGAGACCTTCCAGTGGCCGTCGAGGGGATAGTATCTCCCTCTGGGGTTTGGGGCTATTGGGCTATGGTTATCCCTGTGTCTTGTTGGGTCTGCAATTGCATATTGGAGTACCGCTGCATCCAATTCAGTCCTAGCACTACATCCTAGAAATTATGACCAGTGCTCATGAGCCTGGTCCAGCATCATCATCTATGGTCATCCCTTTGTCTTGCTGAGCCTGCAATTGCTTGTTGGTGTCACCTTTTCACTGTGCGGTTGCATTAAGTTCTGTGTTAATGAACGTGCAACTACATCCTAGATATGGTGACTAGTACTCATTGAAACTTAAGGTCGAGCATCTGACCAGGCCGTGTTGTTGTGCTGCGTCTAACACTGTTAGATAAAACACAATAATGTACCTTGCAGGTATTTGTCTCTGCAGTTTTGTTGCCCGATTTCTAGAGCGCTTTACCTTGGAGGTGGGAATAAAGATAAAGCCTAGGCGCTATTGGATTCATGTTTTTGGGTCCTGAGTGATTGTTTACAGCAGGTATTCCCATCCTAGTATGTGATTCGAATATGAGAAAATTAAAACTCAAGTCTCTTGCAAGGGGGCTGTGAGCGCTCGAGGGCTTAACTGAGAGTCTAGCGTAGTGAGTAACAGCAAGAGACAGAGAGCGAGCCTAGTAAAGCATCAGAATACAGATGTTACTGGACCCCACGTGAAAGGAGTTCCGGGATCAATTCCCAAACAGATCAGATTACACATCAAATGATACAAGAACATTCATGTCTGTTGGACAAGGACAACCAGACCCGGCCCAAAACATATAGTTTCAATATAGGTGTAAGAAGGCCCTCACTAGGTAATTCTGCTAAATACATTCTCAGATACATAGGAATAGCAAACTAATACGTGCTAGTAGTCCCACGGCATGTAGTTCTGCTAAAAAGATGTCCTGGACTGATAACATAGTGCATATCTGGCAAAGAAGGCAAAGATCAAGGTAATCATGGCGTTGGTACATAAGTGCTATTAGTGCTTGGGTTACGATTGATCCAGATAATTGAAGATCGACATCTCTTGGCCTAAGAGCATAGTGTATACCTGGTAGAGGAAGGCAATGATTCAACTATGTCACGGCGGAGGTACATAAGTGCTACTAGGATTTGGGTTTTGAGCCTAGGGCAATGGCTCTGATGGAGGTAGATATCTCCTGGCCTGAGGGCCTATTGAAGGGGCCAATGTTGAAAGGGTTACCCAAGCCATTTCTTGGAGGTGGTGGTAGGTCGAGTTTTCAGAGTGGTCCCTTATACAGTTTTAGGGGGAAGAGCCAGGTTTTGCGTTCCTTCTGGCAAGCCATTTAGTCTTGGCTGTGTTGAATGCAGAGGGGCAGCGAGTTCCACAAAGTTGGCGCCGGGATTGAGTAGGCGAATCCTCTGATCCTGGCTGAATTGGAGGGGGGGACCAGGCGTAATCTTTTCTTGTAGGTATTTGAGGCCGCTTGGTGCACCACTTGGTGAGCAATAAACAGGATTTTGCAGGTCGCCCTACGTCCAATTGGGAGCCAGTGTAGGGTGCAGAGAGCAGGTGAGATGTGGTCCCTTCATCCCAGTGCGAGAAGCAGACTGGCAGCCGAGTTTTGGACTCTTTGGAGTTTTAGTTGGTAGGCTGGTGCACCCATGTAGAGGGAGTTTACATAATCAAGTCTGGACATGACAATCGACATTATTGCAGTCAGTCTATTGGGTCAGAAATGTGGTCCGCCGCTGCAATGACCAGAAGTTCCAGGGCCCTTTCACAGTGATATTTGTAACCCCCCTTTGCAGTTCAGGTGAAGTAGTTGTGGTATTGGGTCCTCTATCCGACGTTCGGAAAGTACCTAGCACCACCCCACCTTCTCATGGGCATGCTCACATTACAGAGGCGATATGCCCCCATAGTGGCAGGCCCACTGCTGGAGTTAAGGGCCCAAGCACAGCGAGGGTCCCTTAACGAGGGTGGTGCACCATTTAAGCACAGGGTGGGCCCAGCCACCGAAGGACATATCGCCATAAGCACCCATGTAGCATGCTACGCGGGTGCTAATGTTTAATTTTTAATGGAAAGTATTTTCTTTCCATGCACGGGATGCCACACAGAAAAAATACTCTGCCAACATGGTATTCAGACAGCAGCAAACACCAAATGGCTGCAGATCACCAGGTGGAAGATACTTCAGATGGCAAACCAGACAGAGCAGGGTCTTAATTTGATAAAGACTGAGTTGTGGGCAATGAAGCTTATGACCCTCGAGAACAGATAGATTCTGGATCTGCTCATGGCTATGGCAGGGGGCATGTGCAAGAAAATGCGTCTCTCCTGCTGCACATAAATTCCCCCAAATGATGCAGACAATGGGTCCTTGTCCTATGCAAAAGGAGCCTTGCCCAACTTGAGGATAGCTATGGAGAAAGAAGCAGGTGTGAATGCGGACGATTGGTTCGACTTGATGTTTTCATGGGCTCCGTTGTTGTTAGAAATAGCCATAAAAATGCTGTTTCCCATAATAGTTTTTCTGCTTGTGCTTTTTCTTCATGTCAAATGATCCAGCGTTTCTGGACTAAGACGTTGCAGAAGAGTGCCATGATGGTGGTCACTGTTCCTGGGGTTCCAAAGGCTGCTCTATTCTGATCATGCTTGGTCTTCCCATCTATCAGTCTAGGTGTACTTGTGTTGTGTGAGAGGAGGAGCTCTACCCGCCCTTATCAATACCTCCTCTCACACAACACAAGTACACCTAGACTGATAGATGGGAAGACCAAGCATGATCAGAATAGAGCAGCCTTTGGAACCCCAGGAACAGTGACCACCCCCCACCCCCAGTGCTGGGTTGATTTAGCAGGAGATGAAGGGTGTTGTTTCATGATGTACACCCAAGAAGAGTATGCCCGCACGGGGGTAACGCCGTGTGTGTGTAGGGCATACCTACCCAGGGATGATAAAGAAGGGTTAGTTAATAGTATGTTAACTAAAAGGGGTAATGTTGGGATGCACATACAGCATCCCAGTCAGGCAAAAAGGTACAGGTTGAGAAAAACCTAGTAGCATGAATTATCATGGGAGTAGAGTGAGGTTTGCACAGCAGAAGGAGCATGTATTGGTTTAGGTTTGACACATATTAGATATGCACATATAGCAACAGAGAAAGAGCAACAAATGTATTACTTTTGCAGTTGCACGGTCAAGATAGGGCAGTGTTATAGGCCCTGTGTTTAGAGGTTGTATCAAAGGTATGGTCCGAAAAAGGTACAGGGTTAGAGCTGAGACTGGTGATGCATCAGCTGGAAAGGAGCCACATCGTTTACACTGTGAGGCGTAGTACAATAAGAAGTGACAAACCTCACCAACTCCCTTCTGATGTTCCACTTATTTTGCACACACATCTGTACCAGATCTTTCAATCTCCTATTTAATCTTTCAATCATCCAGTTAGATTGCGGATGATATAAAGACATTCATAAATGTACATTATGATCTCTTAAAAATCCCACCATTTCCTTTGATTTAAACTACAAACCATTGTCTGACACCGTAGTCTCGGGTGCTCCCGCATTGGCAAATAATTATTTCAAAAACATCACACTTATTTTTATTTTCTTCTCCTTGTTTAGTGGAACTGTTGCTGTGTATAGTTTATTTTTTCGGTGGCTGACCTTTTTTACTGTTCACTTTGAAATATGTTTTTGTATGTTTCATGTGTTTTTATTATTATGTATGTGTTTCATAACTAACTTCACTGTTCGTGGTAAAATTCTTTCTTCCTTTTGGTAAAGTTTTTAGTGAAGTGATTTTTCTAAATTGATTGAACGGTTGTTAATTTTATCATTTGTTTGTTTATTGTGTATGTGTTAAAAGTCAAAAGCTGGTTATTGCACAATAAATATTTTTTTTTAAAAAAATCACACTGCTGGTATTCACCTCTCATGGGTTGTACGCTGGTCACTTTGAATAGTAATTGATCACACTCACCAAATACCTACAATGTTCAGGTAACACCTGAAGTGGTCCTGCTAAGTATATGGCAATATGCTTGATTCTTAACTGGAATCATGGGACTCCTTGTTCTAGCACCATGTCCATATTTTGAAACGGAACACACAACTTTACTACATTTTCTATTACCAAACCCATACTCGGCCACGAAAAATCTCCCAAATGCCCCTCATGCGTAACACTAATTAGTCTGGTCCTTCATGACCTTGGAGGAATCAACACTTCACCTCCAACTACACAATCACCTTGAACACAAATTTCATCTGAAATCTTCCACATGAAACTCAATTCTCCTTGAAATCTTTTTTTGAGGTGGCCATCCATTGATACAGTACTCAAGTTAATGCCTCATTCTTCCTTCCTCACACCATTAATCTCTTGAAATCGATTTTTCTCCTGTACACCCGATTTCTGTACTAATTTGCTCCTTGCTTTCTATTCAAGCAATCTCGCATTCAGATTCTCTGAGATAATGTGTTCCACTCACTGGTACTCAAGCTATACACTTCATTTGTACTAAATATGCACCTATGAAACATATGGTCTTCAAGAAAATCTCTAAACCCTGGTTCACCAGAAAGCTTCTGGAACTAAAGAAGGAACACAAATACCATGAAAACAGATGGTATCGTTGAAAACTAATGCAACACCTTAATCAGGCAAACAAAGCCTTAATTAGTTATAAAAAGGCATTGTTTACAGCGAAATTGCTTTTTTTAATCGACTAAAATCTCAACTGCAATAAATCATCCTCAAAAACTATTTAAAACCATTGCTGATTTTGTTAATCCGAATACATATGCACCAGTGAAGATCTCATCTGTGAATCATGCTAATGGCTTAAATAATTTTTTCAGAGACAAAATTCTGAATATCCAAAAAAATATCAGGTCCCTTAGAAATCGAGATAAAATCCGTTAGTCTAACTACAGATCAAGCGGGCCCAAGAATTCAGTTTAGTTTTAGGCAAGCTTTAGCTGAGGATATTACACCACTCTTATCTGAGCTAAAACCCACAAACTATTCTCCCTTTCAATTGCCAGCCTTGGTTGCCAAACAACTTTGTTTGGAACTTACACCTTTTATGACTAGGTTTGTCAGCCTCTCACTCGCCCAGGGATTAGTCCCAGATGCTTTGAAAGTCTCGATTGTTACTCCCTTGCTGAAAAAAGCTGGGCTGTATCCGGAAGATTATGGCAACTATCGCCCTATCACGGGTCTGCCTTTGACTGGCAAAATCCTACAGAAAGTAGTTACTAAAGAGCTACAGGATTTTGTTGAAGAACACTGCTTACTTCATCCTTTACAGTCTGGTTTCCGTCCATTACATGGGACAGAGACTGCACTGATGGCGGTCTGGGATGATATGTTGCAGGCAGGGGACGCGGGGAAACTTTCCTTGCTTGTAATGCTTGATCTTTCGGCCGCATTTGATACGGTAGACCACACCATTTTGTTAGATCGCTTAAATAATTTGGTTAATGTGGGTCCTGGGGCACTCCAATGGTTTACATGTTTTCTCATTGATCATCAGCAAAGTGTCCGAGCTAGTGGATTCCTTTAAAAAAATTCTCTCTGTGTTGTTGTGTGCCACAGGGATCAGCTCTCTCCCCACTTTTGTTTAATGTGTATCTCCATGCCCTGATGAATATCCTGGAAAAATGTCACCTCGGGTTTCATTCTTATGCAGATGATACTCAGCTGTACATCAGGCTCGATGATGTAGAGGATGCTCGTGCCCTGGTTACCAGATGTCTAGAGGAAATAGGTACATGGATGGAAGAAAATTGGCTGCAATTGAACCCAAAGAAAACGGAGGCGATTCTGTTTGGACCTAAACATCTTCTTGATGGAGGCAAATGTCCCCCTCCTCCTCAGTTTTTGGGAGCTAGCCTCAAATACTCCACCAAGATAAAGAATTTGGGCTGTATTTGGTAGAGTGACCTGGGATGTAATGGCCAGGTCTCAGCCAAGGTGCAGTCCGTATTCTATAACATTTGCCTTTTGCGCCAAGCTCTACCCTATGTGCCTAAAGCAGATCGGGCAGTAGTGGTGGGGGCACTGGTCAATTCAAATCTTGGTTATTGTAACAGACTTCTGGCTGGAGCACCGAGTAATCAAATCCACCGTCTTCAGAAAGCACAAAATGCTGGAGTGAGATTGTTTTTTGACGTCTCCGCTGATCACTACATTGGCTGACGGTCGAAGATCGGGTTAAATTTGAGACTGGTTGCCCGATTTACAGATGCCTGCATGAGATGGCACCAGAATATTTAATAAACAAACAATACCAACCCACCCGTACCCTTAGGTTTGAGGATCAATTGCTCCTTGTAATTCCTAGGATGAAGTGCAGTTCTAGAGGAGACTGGTGCTTCTCAGTGACTGGACCCAGTCTGTGGCATAGTCTCCCATTATACCTGAAACAAGCTAACTCCTTGATGAGTTTTAGAGCAGGTCTCAAACGTATCTTTTTAAATCAATCTACCATTTTGGATTACTTTTTTCTGTGTTGTACTCAATAGATTCAGTTGGACCTCTTGGCCGCTGTTTCTTACTGTTTTGTTCCATCTGCGCCAGGATACGATTTAGTTCGTTGTGTGCGCGTTTGCAATTGCTTCAAAATTCAAAATTCTAGTAACTTTGACAGGCAATCCGCCTGTCTGTTGTGTATACCTGGTATGTAAGGTTTCCTAAACTTGTAACCCTGTATAAGCGACCAGCCTTTGCAATCTGGCTGATGCATGTATCAACAGCTAGTGGTCCACTCTTAATGTAAATTCCATTCCCCACAAGAACATTTAAAAACTCTGCACTGCTCAACTACAGACGAGAGCCTATTTTTCCTATCACTGAATACTTCTGTTCACTTCTGGTTAGTTCTTGATGCATGTGCCACACCTTGCAAATGACCCTTATCCTTTTGTGACAATGTTGCCCCCAAAGCATAACTGCTTGCATCCACCCTCAAAACTCTTAAGTGGTAATGTCAATTGTATCTCATCTTATTGCCTACAAACATTTCTCTTCCACTTCTGTCCATTGAAATGCAGTACCGTTTCGTAACGTTTTCAAGCACTCGTTGGTGCGCAAATGACTACACATCTCTAGTAAAACTCAGTTAATCCAAGAAATTATCTTAACTGTTCTACAATCACTGGATATGACACTCCTAGAATAGCTTCTATTCTAAAGAGGATGCTGTCACAGAGAGAAAAAGCACTCTTAAAGTTTCACATACTCTTGTTATAGTAGTCTCGCAGACCACATTGCCCAGCATTCCTTTGGTGGATTTTGTGGATCTGTCTGGTGCTTCTGCGACTAGACGGTCTTTGCCAGTCCGCACCCAGCCGAGACGGCAAGATACTTTTCCCGAGGGTTCCTCTTCCAAGTAAATACCCCCGTTGTTGAATAAATAGAGTGTACTTAAGCCTAGTACCCTTTGGCATTTTATTTCATCGACCCACAGGATGGCCTACTTAGAAAACATTAACTTATAAGTTGCTGCGCATAAAAGTAGTCAAATTGCTATTGTAGACAAAATATCTCAAAATGAGACTTGACCCTTTACCTACCATACTATCTGGTACTCGGTACTGTTCATGCCTGCTCCAAACACGATTCTAGATATGTGTCTCTCCCCATCAACGACTGTCACATTCATGTCTCCAAGAAAGTTAAAACTTTGGGCTTCATCTTAATTCTGCCTTAGATTCCAACGTCAATCCGACTGTTAAAAACAGTACCTGCTACCCGTGACTACTTAGGAATCCACATACGTTCCTCTCTAAACCAAATTGTGCCCTAATTCCCGTGTTACCATTCTCTCCAGGTTGGATTGTGGTAATGCACTTTTAAAAGGGGTCCACCAAAGAAACAAACAGGCTTTGCTGGCGATGGAGAAAGAGGCATTGAGGATCATTAAGGGGAAGACTAGAAGAGAACCTTTTTATGTTTTACCTGGAAACCAAATGGATTCTAGCAGAACCAAGATGGAAAACACATCTAATCACTTGGAAAAGATTTATCGATGACGTATTTGTAGTCTGGAGAGGAATCCAAACACATTTGGAAAACCTTCTGGTTTATATTAATTCAGCACATTAAAAAATGGATTAAATTTACAATGGAGGTAGGGACCCCCAAACTACACTTTTAAGATGTAGAATTGGGAATTGGACCACATGGCATGATTACCAACATGTATCACAAACCACCTGATGTAAATAATTCCCTACATTACTTAAGCCACCATCCGGAACATCTGAGGAATAATTTACCTTACAGCCAATTTCTAGGTCTCAAAAGAATAATATCAACTGACACATTGGGAAATGAAAATCTACTGACGGAGAAATACAGAACGAGAGGATACCCAGAAGACATTATAAAGAAAGTGAAAGACAAAACAGAAGCACTGGACAGAAAAGACCTTCTGGTGGCCAAAAACAAACCCAAGAAGATTTCATTCCTTTTATGCATTAAGGTATTCGGCACAGAGCCATCACTTAACAAGGATAATAAGGAAAAATTGGAGAATCATTGAAACGGACCCATGATTGAAAAAACATTTTCCTAAATCCCCCATTATTGTATATAAGAGGGGCCACAATTTCAAAGATCAACTAGTCAAGGCAGAGACACCACAAGTTGACAAACAACAAACATTAAAGAAGCAGAAAAAGGGCACATTTGCTTGCCTAAACTGCTGTTATTGCAACAGCATCATTAAAGGAGGATACGTAAGACACCCACACAATGGCAACAAAATTCCGCTACATCATTATGCTACATGCAATTCGAAATCAGTCATTTATGGATTTAGCTACCCATGTGGTATTTTGTAGGTTGGCCAAACAAACAGGAAGGCAAAGGAACGCTGGAACGAGCACAAAAGCAACATTTGGACTAACAATGCACAATCACCAGTAGCAAGACATTTTGCTCGAAATAAGCACAACATTGCTCCATTGAAAGTGGTGATTTTGGAAATCGTGAAAAAACCTCTAAGCGGTGGGAACCATGCCAAACACATGGACCAAAGGGAAATCTTTTAGATAGAAAGACTGAACAGCATGACACCAAATAGGATGAACGAGGAGTATAGTTTGGGTTCCTTCTTATGAACAACTTGATTAAAGTGTTCCCTTTTTAAATTATATTTATATTGGTATAGAGGTAATGACCCGTAGTAACATATACAATAGACAAATGTTAAAACTATTCATGGTGTGCATATTGTGTTTAAGCATATGCGAAAGTGAAACAAGATACAATGGTGAAAATTAAAATTATCTATTGTCCTTATAATGCATAAGATTGGGAGCATGATTTAGATCTAATAAGCATTTGGATGGACCACCTCAGATCGGACTTGGACACATAGGTTCAACCAACGAACAATGTTAATGGCACAACTCAGGCTAGAGTACCTCTACATTCTACACCAGGTAGACATATGCAGTTGATTCTATCTAGAAGTTCTGGGATACAATTCCCAAAAGGCACTAGAACGGCTACACATTATGAAAAGATGAGGTCCTGCAACAACAGTACTTAATCCATTAGGATGAACCCCATCATGACAAATATTGTACATTGTTGTCTACTAGTATACATAAAAGGTATCGACCATGAGGGACTACATGGGATATGGCTTTAGAGTTTGACACGACTACAGAACTAATACCGGTGCTATACAGGTACTTAAAAGAAGATGTGAGGCTTCTTGGAGATTACTACCTTCGGTAGAAAATAGAACCAATCTTAGCAACGTATCATCTCATTATAAGAAAGAAATAATCCTGGATAAACAAGAATCCTATAACAGAATTCCACAAGCTAATTCGAGCATGAAGGAATTATTTGTAATTTTAAAAGAATTAGAAACACCCATCCCAGTGCAAGATACCTGTACTAAGGACAAAACTTGGTGTTCCAATATTCAGCATGCTTTAGCAAATAAAGTTACCATCCTTCAGGGTAAAATAGCAACAAAAAAAAGCAGCCTTATGTATCGTGACCTCTAACAACCTTTGCCCTCCTACAACCCTTCAGCCCGCTTCAGCTTTTCCAAAATCTCTCCGCGAGGTTGAAAAAGTCATACTTTCCCTCAAACCCTCAAATTGCCAAGGTGACCAATGTCTGGCCCAACTCATTAAGGATGCGGCAAGGGATCTGGCACCCTTCATTTCGAAGCTTATCAATACCTCATTCGCCACGGGCACCATTACAAGCAACCTCAAAGAGTCTTGGGTACTTCCATTGCTTAAGAAACAGACTCTTTACCCGACCATACCGACCTATTACCAGCCCATCACTACAGTGCCTTTCCTCCTCACAATTTTGGACAAGGTTGCCTACCTACAAATTCAGAAGTATCTGGAACTGAACCACCTTCTAGGAGCTTGCCAATCAGGCTTCCGGCCACAACATGGAACGGAAACGGCACCAATTGACCTCAAGGCTCAAATTGATGAGCTCAGGGACAGCGGTAAACCAGCTTTACTTCTCCTCGACCTCTCAGCTGCATTTTACCTTGTCAACCACAAGGTCTTATGCAACTACCTGGACTTAGCCGCGCATTTTTCCAAGAAGGCCAGAGTCTGGATTGAATCATTCTTACGTAATAGGACTATGAGAGTCTTCTCACCGTCAGCAGCCACTGACCCTACACCGATCATCTGTGCAGCGCCTCAGGGATCTTGTGTCTCACCCACTCTATACAATAAATTCACCAAGCCCCTTTTCGATGATCTGGACCACCTTGGTATCACCAACACTAATTATGCAGATGATACCCAGATTCTCTTACCACTTACGGGGGATTATGATAAGGATTTGGCCTTGGTGAATAGAGTCTATCTCATCATCCAGGCATGGATGCCTACTCATGGTCTATGCCTGAATGACAAAACTGAGCTCATCATCCTGGGCACGATCCCCAACCTAAAAAAATTAGGTCCCGAATACACCTCCTTTAATATTGACGGCAACTCTATCATAGTTGGCAAAGAGGTAAAAACCCAAGGCTTTTACCTCGACTCCACTCTCACTTTCACCAAACTAGTAAACTCGATGGCTTCCACCACTGCATAAACATGCAAACTAATCAGGGCGGGCAAACCATTTTTATCTACGAATAGTTGTATCATCCTCACCAGAGCCCTCATCCTGTCCAAGTTGGACTACTGTAACTCTTTTTACATCGGGTCTAATAAGTACATTACCAGAAGAATTCAAACACTCCAAAACAATGCCCTCAGAGCTGCCCTCGGCATAGCAAGGAAAGAGCACATCTCTGAGATTAGAAGACAAAACAATTGGCTTTCTACCTGCAACAAAATCTGGCTGAAAACTGTCTCACTCACCTACAAATGTCTAAACAATGCTGCACCTTGTTACCTCATCGAGAGGTTCTCTAGGAAATCCTCGACCAGGCCCACTAGAACAGCTAACACCAACTACCTTACCATCCCAAGATTTAAACTATTCGAGGTCGGAGGCAGCAACTTTCCAGTTAAAGCAGCTCAGCTTTGGAACTCCTTGCCTCCATTCTTACGAGCAGACCAATCATAAATGACCTTCAGAAACAATTTCATCAGCTGGCTTAAAGACAATGACCAGTAATACCACTTCATTGTATCACGTTTTGATCTCAGAATGCTTGTTATCACTCTGCCTGTATAGTGTTTGTTCTTCTTGTATATTGTTCATTATGTATCTGTATCTACTTGTTTTTCTGGACTTGTATTTATGCTATGTGTAACCTAAGCTGTAAGACTTCCTGTTATCCTCTACGCCCTGATACCCCAGCATGTGGCGCACAATATAAATAAACCACATAGGTAGACCACTGACCTGGAGTATTACCATGATTTATTAGTCTGGTTCTCTCATCCATTACATTGAGCAAAAGGATGTTATTTTGATCATAACTGACATCCTTTTTCCATATTAGCTAATAAATAATATTTACCACATAATTTACAGAATATCCCTTTAAAGAGTACTGAATATGTAATCGGTTATATATTACGGTGAATATTTATATATATTTTGTACAGACATAATGGGGAATGCTTATGCAAACAATAAGATGTTCAATTTACAGTGACGCGGGACTCCTTTCGACCTCTTTGTTTACAAAATACTACTGCATGATGTCATCACGTTACATAACGACTCATAACAACGTGATGTCATCACACCATTGCATTGTGACATGATTTATATGACGGCCATTTTGGTGCACCGCATTTTCTGCGGCGAGCAGAAAAACAGATTGGAGAGTGGCAATACCATTCCAGATAGGATACTCCTTTATAAAGGATACTCCTGATAAGAGTGATACCTTAGGCAATCAATTGCATTTGGACATGCTACTAGCCAAGGCATCAACGTAAGCCCCAACCACCAAATACGGGGTAAGATTTAAAAAAACAGTGTACTGCATCTTTACCCTTCGATATGACATTAGAACATAAGAACACGAAGTTCTATGTGTACTGGAGATCAGATATACATGAAGTTCTAGGTTTACTGGAGATCAGATTCTCTTATATACAATCTCAGAAACAGGGGATCACCACTGCTGGGCACAGATAGAGTGAATCTTGCGGTACAGCATACAAAGGTAAAAACTTTATATAATTGAAGACCTTGACATTCCGTCAGATTTATTATGATCTCCTCTTGAAAATTAACAAGAAGAACTAAGTTAGATTGTGATTATTGATTGTTTTAACCAAGGTTTGAGAGTGTTTCGCACGCATATATTTTTTTAAAATATAGCTTATTTGATTAATTTTAGGCCATTCTACATCCAAAAACCGAGATCCAGTTGGAGCAAATATAATAGACACATAATTAAAGTGAAAATACAAAGAATATATACTGGAAGGTTTGGACATCCAGGTGATTATTAGTGATTGATCTAGAAATCATGACAGATTATCAGTACAGATGGAATTTGTAATTAAAACACTTCTATTAATTACACATTGTAGTTATATTAAAGGCACAGAGAAGAGGGTAAACAACTCCTGAAGAAGGGGGAATATCCGCCCCAAAACGTGTAGAGTGAAAGACATAAGGATCAGCTGGACCACATATGATTGATGAACTTTTTTTGCATATGTACAAAGTAATAGAAATCCTATGTGTCTAATTGTTTACCTGAAAGGACTATTTGAAATTGAGATTTGAGAAACTTGAATTGATGTATATTTTGAAATCAATGGTATTTGAACTGTAATAGTATTATGATTTAATGTAGGACTAATTAAGCTTTATATATATATATATATATATATATATATATATATATATATATATATATATATATATATATATATATATATATATATATATATCTGAAGTAAAAAATTTCCTTTTTTACGTAAATTGTGTTAGGAATTGTATTACTGAACACATTATAATAACTGACAAATTGATTGTTTATACACTAACCCTTGGGTGTGCAGGGGACGGGGGAGAGTTCCACAAGCTTATGGACATCTGCTGTCCTTACATAGAAGAGAGCATACCTCAGACAGCCGACAAGAACTTCACTGGTTACTCATTGACGAATGACTAAAATTCAAAGCAACACAGCTAGTGCACAAGTCTTTGTATGGCAACTCCCCTGTTAAATGAAAAATCTTGTGACCAGGTACAAACCTATACTTTGCGCACTTCCACTTTAGCCATGGTAAGGACAGCAGCCTACAAACTTGCCAATTGCCTGGGAAAATGTTTTCCTGTCCAAGCTGCTAAGATTTGGAATTCTCTTCCTGTGGACATAAGACTAAAAAAAGATCTAAACTGCTTTCGACAACAACTCAAAACTTAATTATTTCACTGAGCATCCTCCCCACATTGCCTAGCCAACTACACTCCTAATGTCCTGTCCACTCTACGTCCAGTGTTTATGTTATGGTGCCCCAATACCTGTGGGTTTTTAGCACCTTATATATAAATACTAATTAAAAAAACAGTAGTCCAGTTTAGTGAAGACAAGAATGAGTCAGAGATGCTTGGTGGTGTTGAAAGGAAGGAGGTGCCTGATGTTCCAACTATTTAGACTGTTGAGGTGAGCTGCTGTTCCAGTTTTATCGATGAAAGGGTTCTAGCTGAAGAATAGGGGAAGTGTCAGGTTGTAACTAGATAGGCAGAGAAATAGATGAGAGTACATTTTGTCAGAGGATCACCTCCATTTTAGTAGAGTTTAACATCCAAGACTGCAAATGGCAAAGAGACATTTGGAAATTTGATAGAGAAATCAGAGGAGAGTTCAGGAAAAGAGAATAAGATTTGGGGGTTGTCCATGAAGTGTTGGTACGAGAACCCAAAGGAGGAGATTAGTGCTCCAAGAGCAGAGGTGCAGAGTGTAAAGACAGAGCCTTGTGGAACACTACCAGCTCAAGCAGTGATTTGAGAGGTATTGCGAAACAGAATTGGTGAGGTGCAAGACAGAATTCAATCTAGGGCTTAATCGAGAATCCCAAGAGTGATGAACAGTATGATGGGCAGCAGACTGGTCAAGGAGAATTAGGATAGAGGTTACAGTGGTTAACAGAGGTGTTGCAGTTAGACACATTCATGAGAGCAGTTTCTGTGGAGTGATAGGAGTGGATACCTGCTTGAAGGGGAGTTGTGGATGTCTAAGAAATTGGTAAGATGGTTGAATCCTTTTGGGCACTTTAGAGTAGTACGGAAGAAGAGAGAAAAAAAAGAAGAAAAAGGAAAATAAAAAGTCAAATGCAAGCAAAAGAAAAGTAAAATAGAAATACACAAAATCACAATACAAGAAAAAGTAGCATAAGAATAGGGGGAGTGTCAGGTGGGAACTGGATAGTCAGGGAAAGAGATGAGAGAGTGCATTTTGTGAGAAGATCACCTGTATTTTAGTAGAGTTTAACATCCGAGACAGCAAATGGCAGAGACACATTTGGAAATTTTGATAGAAAAAGCAGAGGAGAGTTCAGGAAAAAAGTATAAGATTTGGGTGTCGTCCACGAAGAGTTGGTATGAGAACCCAATGGGGGAGATTAGTGCCCCAAGTGCAGAGGTGCAGAGTGTAAAGACAGAGCCTTGTGGAACGCCAACAGTTCAAGCAGTGAGTTGAGAGGCAATGCGAGACAGAATTGGTGAGATGCAAGTTAGAATTTAATCCAGGGCTCGATCAAGAATCCCAAGAGTGATCAACAGTATGATAGGCAGCAGACTCCTCAAGGAGAATTAGGATAGAGGTTGCAGTGCTTAGCAGAGGCGTTGCAGTTAGACACATTCATGAGAGCAGTTTCCGCAGAGTGATGGGAGTTGACACCTGCTTGTAGTGGGGTTGTGGATGTCTAAGAAATTGGTAAGATGGTTGAAGCCTTTTGAGCACTTTAGAGTAGTACGGAAGGAGAGACACAAAAAAAGAAGAAAAAGTTAAATTAAAATAAAAAAATAAAAGTCAAATACAAGTAAAAGAAAAGTAAAGTAAAAATACACAAAATCACAATACAAGAAAAAGAAATTAAACGAAAAATTAAATAAAAGTATAATTGAAAATAAAAGTTAAATAGAAAATAAAATAAAAGTTAAAGAAATCGAAAAGAAAAAAGAAAATACACATAAAAAGCACCAGGGGACCACTCCGGTGGTGATAGTGTGCGGTACAAATATCCTTTAACATTAAAATGAAAACAAAAATGAAATAAAAATACAAATAAAATATAATAAAACGTACATTAAATAACAAACATGAAATTAAAATAAAAATACAAATAAAATTCAAAAGAAAAAGAAAGCAAAAGAAAAGAAAGCAAGCAGAAGAGGTGGCAGCAGAAGGGGGAGCAGAGAGGGGAGATGCAGCAGAGTGACAAAAAGCTTAAGGTAAAAGAAAAAACAAAAAAAAGAAAATATGTTATTTCATTTTTATGTAATTGTCATTTTATGTTAATATTTCTATTTTATTTGCATTTAATTTGAATTGTATTTTTATTTCATTTCAATTTAATTTAAAATTTTAATATTTTTCTTTCTTTTTATTAATTTAAGAGTCTTCAAGAGGATGTGCTAGTTGATGGGCAGCCGAGATGTGATCATGTTTGAGAAGTTCAGAGCGCCCCTGAGAGCGTTGTTCTGGATCACCTGTAACTTGCTAAGGTTGCAACCGGTGGTGCCTGCAAATAGCACATTGCAATAGTCAAGCCTCGAGCCAATGAGGGCACTGGCAATGGTGAGGTGGCTGTCGGTGGAAAGGAAGAGTTTGCAGGCATTAGTTTGGTGGTGTAGGCTGCTGAGGATGAGATAGTGTTGACCTGCCTTGTGAGTGAGTGTAGAATCTAGGAAGACTCCAAGGGTCTTGACCTCACACAATCCTGTGATGTTGATGCCATTGATGTCAAAGGATTTATAGGCTTTGTCCAGTTTTAGTGTGGTTTGTGAACCGATTATGAGGATCTCAGTCTTATCGCTCAGGCAAAGTTGATGTGATGTGGACTGTGTGTAGGGGTGTTTGAGTCAGTCACTGGAGATAGGTATGAGTAGCTGTGTATTCTCAGTGTAATTGGTGTATGAAATGGCTTGGGAGTCTAGGAGGACTTTGTAAAGATGTTGTACACAATGGGTGAAGTATAGGAGCCTTGGGGGACCCTGCAATAGACCAGGGCTTGTGGGCGGATGTGGTGAGTGAGAAAACTCTCATGGTTCAGTTAGAAGGGAAGCAGCGATCCAGGTAGTGGCTTTGGTAGAGAAGTGAGCTGCAGAAGTAAGGTGTTGGCATAAGATTTGATGGTCCACGAGATGAAGGCAGCTGATGGGTCGAGAAGGAGGAGTAGCACAGCCTTACCTGCGTCTTTGAGATCATCCATTTGTTTTTTTAAGTCAATTAGTGCAGTCTCAGTGCTGTGAACTGGCTGTGACCTGGTCTGAACCCAGAGTTTGTCGCATGCCTAGGAGGTTGTTTGATTCTAGGTGTGACTGAATCTGGAAGTATGCTGCGCAGTCCAGAATTTTAAGCAGGAACAGGACTGTAGGGATAAGACAGTAGTTGGTTGGAATGCCTGGGTCTAGGGTGTTTTCTTTTGAGAAGTGGTAGGACCCAAGCATCCTTTAGATTGGTGGTGAAGGATGCGTTAATGAGCAAGGATATGAAGGGGACAGCGCTTTGGTGCAGTCTTTGATAAATGTGGCAGTGCAGGTATCTCCTTTGCATTTGAAAGGTTTAAGACCACTGATGATTGAGGTGACTTCGGGTATGGAGAATGGCTTAAAGCTGAATAGTGAGTGGTTTTGCATGAGAGTTGCTGGCTCCGGGAGGATGGGAGTGTGGCTGTTTTGGTGTTATTTCTTAATAGGATTTTAAGTTGAAGAGAGCTGATTTGATCTAGGAGGGCCTTTTGTATATTGTAGCACTACAAGACATCTTTGGTGCAGTTACCAGCTGGCAGTACCAGGGATTCTAACTCCCATAAGATGGCAAAGACCTCTCCAGTGTTTGAGCTAGCTTCAGTGAATCAAGGGTTGAATGTGGAGCTTTTGGCTACTAGTATTGCTTGTTTGTAGGCTGTCGCTAGTGAGGTAAAATTGGCCTTGTTGTGTGCTGGAGGGTTTTTCTTCCGTAGTGTTTCAGATGTTCATTTGCTTTCGCGTAAGGTTTTAGGGTCATCAGTGAACCAGGTGTTGCATTGAGCAGTGCCTCTGGATTTTCAATCGACTAGGGGTGCCACCCAGTCAATGGGCATGGTGAGGGCTAAGTTGTAGATGTCTACAAGAGTGGCCTAATCATGTTGCGGGTGTTCCTTGTAAGTATGGGCGGAAGGAGCAGGGTGGCGGCTGGTGAGGTGTTGGGTGTTGGTAGGGTGAAGGATATGATGTCGTGATCTGACCAAGGGCATGGCGAGTTGGTTAGGACTTTGATGTTGCAGTTCAGGACCATGAGCCGGTCAACTATGCAACCTTTGGAATGGGTTGGGGTTAGGATGCGTTGCGAGAAGCCTAGGGCTTCGGCTGCGCTGGCAAAGGAAAGGGCAGCTAAGCCGGTGTCATCCTTGAGGCCCAGATTAAGGTTTCCCAAGAAAATGGTCCTAGAAGTGGGTCTAACGTTGGCAGAGTCCTCTCTGTAACATCCTCTTTAAAGGTGAGAGAAGGCCCAGGAGGTTGATGAATCAAATGGATGGTACTGTGTCACAAATAGTTAATTTGACTGAGAAGAGTTTGCTTAAGGGTAAGGTGGCATTGCTGGTTTTTATTTTATTTATTTTTTACTTCATTTTATTTTTATTTCATTTTAATTGTCTTAATTTAAAACATTTTTTATTGTATTTGTATCTTCGTGTTTGATTTTTCTTCTTTTCATTTGTATTGTATTTTAATTTTATTTTACTTTTATTTTATTTGATCTTATTCATCTTACATTTTTATTATTTTGTATTCTATTTTCTTTTTATTTTAATTTAATTCTATTTACATTTTATTTTTCATCCTGAGAAAAGTGTCCTATGAAAGAGACATTCGCTGGTTTTGACCTTCTCAGAAAAGTGTTCAGCGGAAAAGAACTGTTTCGCTATTCTGACAACAGTATTCTATGGATGAGACATTTTTGCTTTGCTAATCCAAAGAGACATTTTCATTTCATTTGGACAGAACTTTGTGGGAACAATATATTTCCAAATGGCTTCCTGAATTGGTTCAGGGGAAGGGAGCCAACTCCTGAATAAATGGACTGCTTTGCTGGAATCACCTGTTTGAACTTTCACACACTTCCTTTTGTTGGGTTGGCACTATAGACATTTACCTTGCACAGTTTTGTATATGCTGGTGTGAGGGTCAGATACAATTTGGACACAAGTTCAGCTTGATTTAGCTTTAGTTTCACAGGCAGGTTTATTCACATTAGGATATGGACATACAGGCCTTTATCCCACCCCTTTTATTTAATAAACGTGGTGAATGGCGAGAACCCTATAACTTTGTGCCTGTCTATCCTTTCTGACTCATCACAATACAGACACTTGTGTTTGTACGTGTGTATTTTGCAGGGGTTTTCTTTGCATTTGCAAAGTTGTTCATGTGGAGTATATCGCTTACACACAGATATTGTTGCGTGAACTTTGCATGTTTGTGGGTTACGTTTGTAGTAGAAAATATCTCTGTAAGTGCACATGCATCTTATCGTCAATACCTCTAAACTGGCCAGCTCGATTTTCAAAATTGTTTTTGAGTGCACAAATTGATATCTAGATGCATGCCAAAAATCTTGAAAATCCAAGTGGTACATTTTGAGGGATTTGGACTGGAAAAAAATATTTTTTTCCCCTATGAGAAAACACCATGTTTAAAGCTGTTCAAAACGCTATGAAAACAAATGTTTTGGAAAATATGAAACCGTCCCTGAAAAATTCGGAAAGTCTATGTAGCGGTGGCTATTTTGATATTCTACTGTGGAATTTCTTTCAGGGAAAGTTTCAAGTGTTATGAAAAGTTACTTTCTGAACATATAGACAATTCATCTTAAACTTAACTATGCTATGCGCTAGCGCAATACCATACTATCCACAGAGTTGGTGATCTCGCTAGAGATCACCCCCACTTTGATAATTACACAGTAGATATACGTCAGAAATGTAACATTATACAGGAGGCAATAAACTGAATGAAGCACAGTGCAGATACAATTGAAAAGCAATGGAAGCAGGTATCCTAAAGTAAATGAAGGTAGTTCAGGAAATGAAGGGACCTGTCCAAATGCTGCTACTCTACAAAGAGGGATCCTTGGTCAAACTTCCACTGATCATGGCCAGGCAAAGGAGATGTTGGATGGAGACTTTGCGTCCGTACAAGCTTATTGTCATGACCCACATCCAAAAGGCCCCCCTGGCAAGCCCATGGGCCTGGAGGGGTCTTGGCTCGGGTCTCCAACAAACTTAGGCATCCTTTGCCTAGGCCCTCTTGGGGCCAGTCCTGGCGCCTTTGGTGCCAGGCTCATACTTAATAAAGACTTGTGTTTAGGGAACTACTTTATTTCAAGTGCCAGCCAACTTGGAGGCATCCACATAGCTTGGCTCCTTGGAACCAAGCTATGCGGTATAGAGTTTTGGGTGTGGTAGCCTAGGAACTACTTTACCTGGAGTACTTTCTTGAAGCTATTTAAACCACACCCGACTTGGATAACACGATTCGCGTTACTTTGCAATCCTGCAACGTGATGCTCATCATGTTCAGCTGTACCCGCGAACCTCGGAAGAACAGCATCTGTAAAGAGACGAAAGGACATGGTTAACAGCAGCAGCTTATCTGTAATTTCATCGTTAGCTGCCCACAGCTCCTGCGAACAGCATCCTAGGATCAGTGCGTCTCCCGGACCGGCAGATCTGCAAAAAAGGAAGAAACAAGACATTAGACACTTTTACAACATAACGAATTGTGACGAAAAGCTTACCTCGCAAGTCGTCTCTCGACCAGCATCACCTCGGGATTTCATACACCGGGTGAGCACTGCAACCTATGGGAAAGAAAAGACAACAGGTTAGCAAAGGCAAGGCATCATAGCTCTGCACATAGCGCCTACTTACCGCATCAAGGCGCTCTTAATACGCCATCATTTACCGTCGAGACCCAATTCAGTCAAAGCATCACATTGGACTTCCGCGCACCTAAGGAAGAGAAAAAGACATTTAAACCAAGAAAGGCATGCAAGAATAACAATATACAACCGCAATAAGACCTACCTGAAAGACTCATAACTGGCCGGCATCAGTGAAGTAACTAGATCGCATTTGCCCACAAAGGACAACGTGCCCCTGCCAAGAAGGCAGAAAGGAGAGCACACCTGAATTAACAACAAGGTGAGGAGAGGTCCAGAGGGGCTGCGGGCATACAGGGTTGCTTACCCCAGTTGCCCAGTCTTGAACATTTCCCACCTGTATTCCAGGCAGAACTTCCCCTCTGGTCACACCACCACCAGAGTCCCTACGGCTGGGTGGCGTCCCCGTGGATACCAGGTGAGCGTAACACTTATGCTGAGTGTGTCGGCAGAAACAGCTACTCACGGTTTTCGCTGGAGCCCAGTCGCTCAGTGGAGTGATGCTGTCTGGTGGCCCTTGGACGGTCTGTTTTTTTTATGACAGTGCTTGAAGCTGCACAAGGTGTGTCAATAATATATCGCAGCTGCCAAGGCATGGCAGGAGTTTTTTTCCTTTGGATGCCATACTTTGGATGCAGAGTGGGATTAATTTGGAGCAAGTATATACCCATTAGTATAACCTGAATAAACAAAGCCCAATTTTAATTTACCAGAACTTACTCCTGTGAACTCATGAAACCTTCGAGTTCTCCTCTAGTGGTAAACTAATCTGTGAATCAACTTTTTTTTTCTCCCTTTTCTGCATTGTTAACAGGATACTGTTTTGCTGAGGGGGAGATCAGATGGAGTTGAGTAAGACTCAAGCCAGTAGAGCTTTCCGCTTACTTACTCCAAATTGGAAGATTACAAGAAAGAAGCTTATCAGTGAATATTAAGATTGTTACAGAGAGAATATCGAGGAACAGTCATAAAGAGGGCACAGAAAAGAGCACAGTACAGTGACTCAGTCCAAGCCCCGACCATCTGGAACTCAATCCCATTAACCATCAGCCGCATAGAAGATCACCTTGCCTTCAAGAAGGCTCTCAAAAGCTGGCTGTTCCCTTCGGCATACTCACTGACTTAGCCCACCACCCTTGGTGAACTATTACTCACTAGTGACTGGGAGACATAGGGGGTCATTAATAGTTTGGTGGTGCGGGAAAAAAGTGGAGGCAATACCGCTTACCTCCATTTTTCCCGCACTGCCAAACTACACGTTTGCTGGTGTTACTGGATGGTAACACCAGTGATTTTGCGAGGTAAAGTAGAGGAGTTACCGCCAGAGGTAACTCCTCCATTTTGCCTACATAAATAGCCAGTATTACCATCCGGTAATACCAGTGCCGGTAATACCAGCAGAAATCCCCAATGGAATTTACACCAGAAAAGCACCACTTGTAATCAGGTGGTAATACCTCCAGTGAAAATACCGCGTGATCAAGTGGTGGGACCTGTAATTCCATTTGCTGATATTCCCGCAGATTTACCACCAGAATACCAGCAAACTGGTAACAAGCCCCATTGTCCCCCAAACCTCAGGAAGCGCTGAAGAACCAAGAAAGAACTGCATGTGTTACTACTTACTCCCATCTTACTACCACCATAGGGAAATGGATAAGAAGAAATTGGCATCTTATAGACCCAATACCTGGCCTGCAAGAGAAACCACTATTTGCCTTTAAGCGAGAAGAACTTACGAGATATTAGGTTCCTTCAAATAGTAGGATTCTCCCAAAGCAGCGGACACTATGGGATCAACAATCCCGAAAGGGCCATTTTCTGTGCAGAAACTGTAATGCATGTAGATCTACAGCTAGGACAAGGCTGCTCTCATGAAGATTTTAGATGGGTACTTTTTCTCTGCAGTAAAACTACTAACGTGATATCTCTATATATGTATAAAAGGGGAATTTGTGGATGTGTGCAAGTCTGTTCAGAATGTTCAGCATACTTCTCAACAGACTACAAACCTGAAATGTGGCGTGTGGGTAGGTTCCATAGTGTAGACAATGAAACAAGCATAAAATAAACCTTTATTAAGATTTATTTACTAAGCAGTGTGCAATGCTTACCCCTGCCATTTGGCTTTTCACGCCATAGTTCTACGTTCATTGTTCCTCAAGTTCAGCAGTCAATGAAAATTTCATCAGTCCATTGTTCCTAAACTTTCCACACTATCAGCATTCTAGATGACATTAGCAGCCCTCACTTTTGAAATCAAGCAGGTGACAAAATGCTGCTTTTGTAGCAATGCGGGTGACCGGAAACATTGCAGGTCTCTTCAATAGTGTCCGCAATGACCTTGGTCTTATCGTGGCAATTCTCTCATGATAATTACAAAAACTTAATTTCACAGAGAAGTTGTTGAATGTATGCCATCTCAACAGTACGAAGCTTACATGCTTCAGCCGTAAACATATGGATATGGCACTTCAAGCTTACACGCTTCAGCCCTACACACACTTCACTTATGTTGATGTCACTGCTGCTTCGGTTGTAGATCGGGACACCAATAATGTTGCTGCGCAATCTCACTGCTCCAACTCAAAGTAGATGGAACGGATTTACAGGATTCAGGCTTTTATCATGGTCAGCTTTATGTGGCTTGCGCCAGGGTTCGAAACAAAGACCATGTGTTCACACTAGCTCCTACAGGAAAGACTACCAATATTGTCTACAAAGCAGCATTTGTTTAGATAATTAAATCAACTTTAAACTAGGACTGAAGTAGGAATTACCATGCGAAGCAAGGGTACACCTGCTAGTACATCATTAAATGCCCTTGTAGAAAGTTATATGTGGGAAAGACCACCAGATGCTTGAGCTTAAGAATAAGTGAACATAGATCTAGGATCAGGAACCAACAACTTACTACACCATTGGTGGCTGTAAGGATGGCATGGTATCAACAGTAAGACAGACACAAGTGACCACAGTTCAAGGGTGTTTATTGAACTTCATAAAGGGTTTGAAAAACGCCCATCTACAGATGGGAGCAAGCTATGACCAATAAATAATAATAAAGCAGTACTAGTGGTGTCTTGTCAAATAAAAAGAGCCTATAATAAAACCTATTGCCAATTCTTAATAGTGTGGGAAACAATGTTATGTAAAAGAAATGTGTTCACAAAATGATATGTCCAGATGTTCAGGCCGTTGACTTCCCTTGCCCGCGTTTTCAGCACGGGACAAGGCAGTACACTTGAGTTTAGCACAGTCGCTGCCTTTTTTAACATGAGGATACAGTTCAATCATTAGCATCAGGGTCTTCTGTGCCCAAGTCTCATTGCCTTTCAGTCTCTTCTTTCAGAAGGCATGATGCGACAAACTAACGAGAAGTTATTTTCCTCTTAGGATTTCATAAACACTCAATCTCTCAGGCGATTCACTATTAACCTCGGATCCCCCTCAGTCAGGCTCAAATCCCATTCAACCAAATGTTCAGTCTCCCTCTGCCGGGACCGGACCATTCTCAATTTCCACTTTAACTTTTAAAAGAAACTTGCTTTAACCAAAACTCATAGCTAATCCCTCTGCCGGGCTCAGACCACCTGCATCTATTTTGTCATCAGCTTTCTTTACGCTATTAACATTGAAGACTTTCAAACGTGCACAGGGGTTTTGATTGACCCGTTGCAGGACCACTTTGATTTCACAATTCCTTTTCCACTCTTTCGCTTTTGCCACCTTTCAGTTGGATTCCTTACAGAAACTTTCGAACGAGCACACATGTGGTGCTGGACCACTCTAAAGTATTTACCTGGCTTCAAGGTTAAATCACTCATTTGTTGTTCAATTTTGCTTGCGTGGATTATCAAATACGCTTCATACACTGTTCGCTACAGCTCTCACTATACAATTCTGCTGCTTGCAACCCTGGCTTCAACACAGTCTCTTCAACCGATTGGCTGTGCAGACTTCACTGGTGCTGCTTTGTTGCCGGACCCTACCTGACCATTGTATTGGGACAGTTTAGGTATACAGCTTGGGTGTTAGTCCGTTTTCTCTCAAGTGAGCTGTCCATGAAAAGGTGCTCGTGTCGGGAAAGGAGGGCTGATTTCCCAAATATCCTACCTGGTAGGATGGGGTAAAGGTGTTACAGGGAAGGGGATACCACGTCTCGCCATCCGGTGTCCTACTCCCACTCCCCGAAGACTAATCATCCAGGTGATCCTCCCACACTGGCCCACCCCCAGAAACTGGATCCAAAAGCGATGGCCTGGCCATGTGCTGGCCACCTAGATGACAGATTCCCCGGGGACTAGCGGATGCAACACGTCAGGTTTCTCTCATGGCCCAAAACATACAGACAGGTCACAATAAAAACAATATTTGGTGGTGTGTATTGAATTTGATCTAAAACTAATTATTTGTCATGATGCCTACCCCCGGGGATCCAGACCAAGTCTAGCAACCCCGGAAGCAGGCTTCAAGTTACCCCAAGCAAGCCCAACAACCCCCGCTAGGGGCTATTTGGGTACACAGTCCTGGCGCCTATGGCGCCAGGCTCATATGGAGAGTCAGACCTGGCGCCATAGGCGCCAGGCTCAGATTAAAACTTACCTGATGCAGACCATGCTGCAAACTTACCTGATGCAGACCATGCTGCAAACTTACCTGATGCAGACCATGCTGCAAACTTACCTGATGCAGACCATGCTGCAAACTTACCTGATGCAGACCATGCTGCAAGAGCTCCAAGACAAACGAGGCTTGGAAGGGACTATTTTACCTAGGGACTATTTTTTTTACTCGGGTGGGGCTGGGGAGGAATACTTACCTGGGACTACTTTGGTGGCTATTTAAACCAGGCCCAAAGAGCAGCACACGCTTTGCGTTATTCTGCATCCAGCAGCGTAACGCTCACCGTGCCTGCAAGTCTGCATCCAGTCTTCTGCCACGCCCACCTCGAGTTTGGAGCTCCTAGAAAAAGGGAGAAAGAAGGAGAAAAGGTTAGAACAAGAGCAATACCTTTGATCCTTACCTGAATTCCCGATCCATCGCGCCTTCGAGCTGGAAAAAAAGAAGTTATTTTATGCGCGTCGCCTCGCCTGCTGCAGCGCCGCGCTGAACTCACCGGCCTTCGCAGCATCTTCACATTTCACTGCATCCTCCTGCATGTTCACACCGCAATCCGACACCTAAGGAGAAGACAAGAACAGCAAGGTGAGCCAAGGAAATACACAGAGGAATACCCCCCATAGACTTACCTGAATTTACCACCGGGGGTACTATTCTTCACGGGTCGGCGTAGCTTCTTCTGCATCCTAGCCGAACCCCGGCCCCTAAGGGGAAACAAGAGGACAGCAAGGTGAAACAAGGGACTAACAAGGGGAACCCTCCTCACCACAAAAGACTTACCTGATTTTACCACCGGAGGACATTATTTTATCGAACTGTGTTGGATAATACAAATCCTTACCAGAACATTACCGGTTGCCACGAGGAACTCTTCAGTAGGGTCAAGCTGCAACCTGCAAGGAATCGGACAAGAGTGAAAGTCAGGCATTTGAACTCTTACGAACTACATACATACGGCGTCTTGCCGGGAATATCAGAGTCAATATTCACCATTTCCTTTCGAGCCAGTGAAGCAACTGGTTCTCTACGTGCCCCTGCGCTCAATGCAGAATGGAGAGCTCATCTTTTCAAATCATCAGAAGAATATTCCTACGGGCCAAGCAAACGAAGTTAGGTGGGCCAGTCCAGTCCATCATCTCGGCCCTACGTGTCACGTTGGTGGAGACCGCAGCAGTCCAGTCCAGATGGACGCCTCTGTGGGAGCCAGGTGAGAATAACATTGTCCAAAATAAATCTTTTGGATGAAGCAATTCGGTTCACATGAAAATAGCCTGAATGAGAATTTCTAAATCTGGCATCGGTCCCCCCCCCCAATTCACTGGCTGTGTTGTTCTCTGCCACTTCTTTGTTCTTGGAGCCAAGGACAATACCACAGTGGTCTGGTGCTCCTCCCAACCTTGGTCAGTTACGCGGGAGGATCCTTGGTATCTCCGACACAATGCAGGATTCTTCAGCCTTGCTTCCTGGTCTTCATTTTTCTGCTTCAAAGGTTTCTTCAAAGTAATAGCTTCATGCCAAAAAGGTGAAGGGTGTTGCCCCTCTCACGAACCTCTCGTGTTTGCCCATCCTTCTCCCCTCATTCAGCTGCCAACTCGAAACTGTTGTGCCTTTGTGTGTTTTGCCTCACTCAGAGTGCGCTGCGCCTTTTATCCGTGTGGGGAAGTGTAATGCAAGTCAGATGTGAGTGATAGTCAATAATTGCCTGACCTCACCTGACCATAGTATTGGGACATGTCCTGCACACAGCTCAGGTGTGAGTGTTTTCTCCCAGAGCGGGCTGTCTGTGTAAGTGTGCATGCAGGAAAAGGGTTGGGGGGGGGGTTGAGTTTCTAAATATCCCATCAGGCACATCTCTCCTTGCGATCCCCTTCAGTTTTGTCGTCTTTCGCCTTGTATTAAACTGTCATCTTCGAACTGCTGCTTCCTTGTGTGCTTTGCCTTGCTCAGAGTGTGCTCTTGTGCTCCGCCTTTTATCCGTGTGGGGAAGTGTAATGGACAACAGGTTTTTGTAATGGCCAGCAATTGCCTGACCCTGCCTGACCATTGTATTGGTACAGGTTAGGTATGTAACTCAGATGCTAGTCCGTTTTCTCTCATAGTGAGCAGTGTGTGAGCAAGTGTTTGTGTCGGAAAGGGCGGGGGAGGGTGTATTTCCCAATTATTGCAAAGGGTAGGATTTGTCCATCGGGTAGCACTTATCAACCCCCAGGAACTGGATCCAAAAGCGATGGCTGTGTCCTGACCACCGGATGACAGATTCCCGGGGACTAGCGGGTGAGACACCATCAGGTTACTCACATGGCCCAATACATAGAAAGGTCACACTAAAAACAATATCTGGTAGTGTGAATTGAATGTGATCTAAAACTAATTGTTGTCCAAAATAAATCTTTTGGATGCTACAGGTAGGTTCAAATGAAAACAGTCTGAATGAAAATGTATAAATCTGCTACGCTGTAAAGGTTTATGTGTTCTATGCCTTGAACAGGTGCATGAACAAGTAAATGTGTTGCATCTCAACAGCTTGCCCTAATATTACAATAATGACTAGTGAAGTGTTGGCGTTGTTAACATAACATAACCCATCTTGAACATTGGTTATTCATTACAAATAAGAGGACTGTCACTTTTGTAATCAAATTAATAATGCATTTATTATATAGAGGTGTCAATTTCCTGATTGCAACAATTGTAACACCTACAATAGCAGCACAGTTAAAATGCGTTTTGTCACCTAATGGGTGACCACTGCAAATGTTCCAAATGGCATGGCGGCCAGAGGTATGTTAGATGCAGAATAATCTTGCTGATAGGAACATCAAACATTGATAGTTTTAATTAATGTTTAACTAATCATTACCATGATGGGGAAATATACCTTAATTATCACATTTTGCTTGATGAAACATCCACTATGAAATACAAGCCATCCATGCAAGCAAATCAGGTGTGCCTCTTGCTTGTCTACATTAGCCAGATCTGCCTTAATATATTCTTTTACACCATTTACTAAATGGTGTTTTTTTTTAAAAAAAAATGATATAGCTTCCCCTCTGATTGATCCACTTTGGGTCCTATGTTTCTCCCTGACGAAGATTCTGAAATAATTTAATTTAATATTTATTGTGCTATAGTTTAAATTATAAACTTTATACAAATTTAACATTAAATAACATATAAAAAAATTTCAAATACAATTTTAAATACACATAATTTGCAATACAAAATACTATTTTAAAACAGATAATTCACATCTTTCGCAGATATATATACATTTCATACCTTCTATATAAAAATTACCTTCATAAAACCTATTCCTCTAAAGTGTTATACCCAGTCTTATTTCAATTCGCAACCAAATAGTATATATAGTTATCAACAGACGTAAACTATTAGAGTTGAGGCAATAATGCCAAAACAGGGGTTCCCCAATATGCGTTATTTCATGCACATTACCAAGGAGGGGTAAAAATGTACCAGCCATCTCCAAACATTCAGTCAACAAATGCTTGCCAGCTGCTCTTGTACTTTACATAGTCGGCAAGTCCGTTCCTCGACGGCCATCCGGTCTTTTCTCCCCGTATTACTTAGGGTAGGTAGTTGTTCTAGGCGAAGCAATAATGTAAACCGTCTAAGTCTAACAGATGGACAAATATTCAATTATCTCTGGGGTTTCCTAAAATCAAATCTATATTGTACAAAATGGTAACTGCTCAAGCTCTTAAGATGTTCAAAGTTCTCCAGCCAATCCCAGAGGTCTACGCCTTTACTCAGTGCTCTATTTACTTTCTCTGAATATTTACCATCTCTGGGTTGCCAGCCTATTTCGGAGAACAGATCATTCATCTGATCTACAATTGAAAAAAAATTGAGCCTTCCTTTTCCATTTCTTGATGCACCGCTGTTAAAAGTCCATTACTTGTATCTCGGGTCATTCTGAGATATAACGAGGCACTCATCTTTAATGCCTTTAAGGAGGTCGGGCCCAATTCTAATCTGATGATGGCCATAGGGACAGAGGGAGGCAAACCGAGAACACGTCTCCAAAATGTACCCTCTAGTATCTGTAGCCATCTCAGATCGGACTCCAGTAGTGCTTCCAGGCCGTATATTATCGCCGGGGCAAACACCTGTTTGCAGAGTTGCCGTGTACCCCATAAAGTGAAACCGCCTTGGCTCTCCGTAAATCTATAGAATAAGGCGGTCAACTGTGCAGATTTAACACGGCGTGTTTGTTTACATGCCACATAATCCCCAGTATTTTCAAAATCTATGCTTAAATAGCAATACCGAGGGACATATGCAATATTCGCTACCCTTACTGTAAGTTGAACACGAGAGACTTTTTTTTTGTATATCTCATGATCTTTGTTTTTCCTAAATTAATGCTCAGACCATTCTCTTCAGCATATTCCCATAATGCAACCGCAGATCTTCGCATCCCACTAATGGTGTGATCGAATATCACCAAATCATCAGCGTATGCTAATAATGGGCAGCTAACTTTCCCAATTTTTCGGCGGGCAATTGCTAACCTTATTTAATGCATCTGGGATGTCAAACATATAGATTATAGATTAAAGGAGCAGTTACGCATCCTTGCTTGACACCCCTATTTTGTATAACATTTTGAGTTGTGTGGCCTTCTTGGTCTAATTTCAATTTGACTGAATTGTTTGAGTGCAAAAGTTTTAGATAGTATATTAGACCATCAGGGCAGCCCATTGAATGCAATTTGTTCCACAACCGACTACGAGGTATGGAATCAAATGCCGCCGAGAAATCTATGTATAATGCATAAAGCGGAACCGATCCGATTCTTAAAGCTCTGGCTCGCAGGATATCCATAATCATGATGTTATGGGCAGTGGAGTAGCCTTGTCTAAACCCACTTTGGCATCTAGACAATACTCCTTTGCCCTCTGCCCAAGATTGTAGCTCGTTGAGCAGAAGTGAGGCAAATATCTTTCCAGTGGCATCTAGCATAGAGAGCAACCTATAGTTGCCTGGGTCAAGTCTATTGCCCTTTTTAAAGACTGGAATTAATATTGCCGTCTGCCAGGAGCAGGGTATTTTACCTGTCTTTAGTATTTTCTGAAACAGGATGTTTAGCAAGCTTGCCCAGAACTCTGGGTACACTTTCATAACAATGTTAGCCAGACAATTGGGTCCCGGTGCTCTTCACGATTTTATCTCTTTGATTTTATTCAAAATGAGCTCATACGTTACGGGAAATGGGGCCTCACATGGCGGTCTGCCCAGCATTGTTGCTTCCTCACCCTCCATATTTCTGTTTTCCAGAAATTTAACCCACACTCTCGCTTCAATAGGGTTAACTAATACCCCCCTCTGTATACCTTGAGCCTCGCTCAAGAGGGACCAGATGTTACGGGTCTTCTTTTCACATATAGTCTTCACCAATTTTTGCCAGGAAAGAACCTTGTCCGCCCTTTTTTTCTCCTTAATGGCCGATCTATATCTATTTTTAATCCCTCTAATTGTTCGATAGTAAACTTCTCCGGGGGCCATTGTTCTCTTGGCCCTACGAAGATCAGCTCTAAGGTCATGTTTCATATCTCTGATTATTTTATAAAATGATAGTTTATTCCCCACATTACTCATCATGCGCCCCACAGGGGCCGCCGCATGTTTGCCTGAAAAAGCACTAATCCAATCCCCTATAGAGTTAATGGACATAGCATTAAATTTGTGTAGCTCTTTAGGCGCTACTATTCCCAGAGTTTCTGCCGCAAGTGCCATATTCTTATCTGACCAGGAAATCCTGGTACCTGCCTTGTTGACTTTTACGGTACCCATATTACTAAATGGTGGCTGTTTTCGGGAAATACTCATCAGACATTTTAAGGCGGCATGGTCACTCCATTCATTGGGCATGACTATCAGATCTTCAATCTGCTCTTGAAGCCCCAGACATATATATATATATGTAGTCCAACGTACTATTAGAAGCACCGTTGGACCAAGTATGTTGTCCAGGGTGATCACTGGCTGTTCTGCCATTGAGCATTATCATATCCCAAAATTCAAACAGGAATTCCCAAGCACTGCCCTCAATATCTTTTTTATTGTGAGCCATAATTCCCTTTTCTTTCGATTTAGGGTTCTGCATTTTGCACGCCCGCCCTCTCATATGGCAATTGAAATCACCCACAACCATTACTCCCGAGTTAGTAGCTGCAGGTGTCCAATTTGCCAGCACATCCTGCAGAGTGTCTTGCAATTGTTCGCTCAATATTGCTCCAGGTGGATTGTACAGGTTTACCAGCAGAAAAGAACCCATAGAGTCTATGCCATCGAATATCACTTCGACTGCAAGTAGGTTGTTTTCACAGCTACAACCAATCTGCCTGGAGCCTAAAGTGTTAGCCACTCCTATCGCCAGTCCACCAAAAGGCCTGCCTTTATCACCTCTTTTGGCAGCTGCGTGGAACAGCGTATACCCATCTAGTATCAAAGGGTCTAATGCCCAAGTCTCTTGCAAGCAGAAACAACTGGATTTATCAAACATTTTCGTAGAACCCTCTGATGTAAGTAAATGCGCAAAACCCTGACAATTCCAAGATACAACAGATAAATCTCATGGTTTCCTTAAAATCTCGGGATGGGCATCAGCCAACCATTTCAAAACCTGTTGGACATCAGACGCTTCTATTTTCTTGTCTGTCTGCATGTTTGGGCGAGGTACTGTGTCCACAGAAACGGCAACCTCTTCCTCCAGGCAGCTGGGATCTGTTTCATTTAGATCAACATCCACTTCCACGTCTACTGTTTTTAGTTCCTCTTTATACTTTAACAAATCCGCCGTAGCCGCAAATTTACAGTGAAGGGCTGAGACATTAGGATTCGGACCTTTCAATGGTTTTACAAATTGAAAGTCATCTGAGATTAGTACCCGCAATTGAGGGACAGAATATAATCTTGTCAGTAACTCTGATTGCGATAGCCATTTGTTAACCTTACTCTGATAGAGATTCTTGATCAGGCATATTCGACTGCCTTTCTTCTCGTTCTTATTAACCGAAGTGACCGTTATGATATGATATGATATGATATGGTATTTGTAACGCGCCTATACACAAGTGTTTCAAGGCGCGACGAGGCAGGGAGGGAGGGAAACAAGGGGAAGACAGACAAACGATCCTACTAGGCCAGGTGTCATTCAGATCGCGCAAGTGCAGAGGTAAGGGGAAAAGGAGAAAGTGCAAGGGGAGGAGGTGGGGGGGAAGTACAAGGTAAGTAGCGTAATAAAATAATAAATAATAAATAATAAATAAAAAGGGCCAGCTGGTGGCAAGTGCGAGGTAAGTGCAGAGCAAGTGCTGGGAAGGGGGGCTGTAGGGATACAGTGACAGTCCCACAGCGCAGGGGGAGCCAGGGAGGCAGTGCAAGTGGAGAGTGGCTGGGCCCTGGACCGAGGTCGCTGAGAGTGGCCCAGATGCAGGTTTAGTGCAGAATTCAGTGGGGAGTTAAGCAGGTTTAGCAGGGGAGAGGGAGAGAGAAGGCAGAAGCGAAGAGGAAGGTTTTGAGGTACTTCCGGAACCGGAGATGGTTCTCCTCAAGTTTCAGGGAGGCAGGAAGGCTGTTCCAGAGGGAGGCCCCTGCTGCGGAGAGAGATCTACCCCCAGCTCGTTGCTTCGAGAAGCGGCTGACCATGAGGGAGTTGGAGACGGATGAGCGAAGGGCTCGTGAAGGAAGATATTTAGGAAGAGAGAGTTGAAGGTATTTAGGCCCCAGGCCCCAGAAGGCCTTGTGGACAATGCAGAGGGTTTTGAACTTAATCCTCGCAGCCACTGGGAGCCAGTGAAGAGATTTCAGTCCTGGAGAGATACGGTCCCTGGGCTTGAGGCCAAGGACAAGTCTCGCAGTTCTGTTCTGGATAAGTTGCAGAGGGCGGAGAGTGGAGGCAGGCAGATTAAGATAGAGGCTGTTACAGTAGTCCAGCCTAGAGAGAACCAGGGCTCGGGAGACAGTGAGCTTCTGGGGGAAGGAGAGGAAGGGAAGAATACCTCTGAGGAGGTGCAGCTGGTAGTGTGACTTCTTAGAGACGTCAGATATATGAGGAGAGAAGGAGAGTGTGGAGTCGAAGATGACCCCGAGGTTTTTAGCCTTGCAGGTAGGGGCGGGAAGGGGGCCAAGGGAGGCCGGCCAGAGAGCTGCAGGGAAGGAGGGAGTGGGTGTGCCGATGAGTAGAATCTCAGTCTTACTGGCGTTAAGGCAGAGGTCATTGGCGGCACACCATTCCTGGATAGCAGACAGACAGTCGGAGATGAGGGAAGGAGAGGAGGAGGCCGAGGGTAGCCTGAAAATGAGCTGGGTATCGTCCGCATAGCACTGGAAGTGGGGGCAGAGAGCGGCGATGCGGTGGGCAAGGAGTGCCAGATACTGGTTGAAAAGCCAGGGAGAGAGGTTGGATCCCTGGGGGACACCACAGGTGGAGAAAAAGATGTCAGAGAGGAAGGAGCCCATTTGGACCTGGGAGGGTCGACCGGAAAGGAAAGAGGTCAGCCATGCCAGAGCCTGACCAGTGATACCCAGGTTGTCACGGAGACGGTTGAGCAGGATGGCATGGTTGACAGTGTCAAAGGCAGAGGAGAGATCGAGCAGAATGAGAACGCAGGGAGTGTTGGAATCGAGGTTCAGGAGCAGGTCCTCACGGATGTTCAGGAGAGCAGTTTCCGTGCTTCTGGCCGCTCTGAAGCCGGATTGATGGTCATGAAGATTACCAACAGATTCAGCATGGAGGTTAAGCTGGGAGATGGCCAGTTTCTCCAGGAGTTTGCCCAGGAAGGGAGTAATGGAGATTGGGCGATAGTTGGCCGGGCAGGAGGGGTCGGAAGAGGGTTTCTTGAGGAGGGGGTGCACAAGGGAGTGCTTGAGGGGGGATGGGAAGACTCCAGAGGCGAATGAGTGGTTGCAAAAGTCAGCCAGGGCAGGAGCCAGGGAGTCGATGTGGTCCTTGATGGTTTTGGAGGAACAGGGGTGAACCTGTTTAGACGAGGCTTTCATAGATCGGACTTGTCTGGAAACCTCATCAGCAGAAAAAGGTGGAAAAGCAGAGAAGGAGGGCGGAGGGGCGGCTGCAAGAGAGCAAGAGGAAGAGCCGGGAAGAGAGGGAGGGAGGAGAGCGAGGACAGGATGTCCTGAGTTTTTGAGATGAAGTGCGAGGCCAGTGCAGTGCAGAGGGCCTGGGAGGGGACAGGAGAGGTAGAGACTGCAGCAGGGTTGGCCAGCTCCTTGCAGATTTTAAAGAGTTCGGCCGAGTTGTTAGATGCCTCAGAGATGCAGGCTTGGATAAGGGCTCTCTTCTTGGTGAGAACGGAGAGCCGGTATTGCCTTTGGAGCAGGCGGCAGGCCAGTTTGTCAGAGGATGAACATGAAGCACGCCATTTCCTCTCTGCCACCCTGCACTTGCGTTTTAGGGTGACGAGATCCGAGCCATACCAGGAGTTACATTTGGCTTTGGGCTTCAGGCGGATTCTCATGACGGGGGCAAGGATATCAAGAGTATCAGATATAGAGGAATAGAGCATGGAGAGGGCTGTGTCAGGGTGGGAGTCAGCCGGGGGGGAGGAGGGGGCGAGAAGGTAGCAGCGAAGGCCTCAACTGACACGCGCTTCATGGGCCGGATGACCGAGAAGGTGGGTGGCAGTGAAGAGGGTGGCTTTGCCTGTGGGGTAGGGAGGGAGAGGTGGGAGGATAGGAGAAAGTGATCGCTCCAGGAGAGAGGAGTGGAGAGAGGGAGGGAGAGGGGAAGGTCAGAAGAGATCAGAGCATCAAGAGTGTGCCCTGCAGAGTGAGTAGGCCCAGACGGGAGAATAGAGAGTGAGAGAGAGTTGCAGAGTTCGCGAAAGAGACCAGTGAGGGGACAGGAGGCATCGAGGTGGATGTTGAAGTCACCGAGAAAGAGGAGTTGGGTGGTTGAGGACAGGAGTGAGGAGGAGAGGTCAGCCCACTCAGAGAGGAAGGAGGAAATTTGACCAGGTGGCCGATAGATAGTAGCCACGGTAAGGGAATGGCTAGGAGAGAGAGAGAGTCGGCAGACAAGATATTCAAAAGAGGAGTAGGTCTGCGTAGGAGTGACTGTGGCAGGAATCCACTCAGGGAAGATAAGGGCAACACCACCCCCTGAGCGGTTGGGCCGGGGCACGGAGAGGATCTTGTAGCCGTCAGGTAGGAGTGTGTCGAAGCTGGTGGCAGAGCTGGCAGTGAACCAAGTCTCAGTGAGACCGAGGACGTCGAGGTCCAGTTCCTCAAGAAGGCGACAGATATCAGAGGAGTGCTTGATGGCAGAGCGAGAATTTAGAGTGGCAATGTGGAGAAGGTTGCCACCCTTGAAAAACTTCCGGGGAGGGGTACAGATCAGAGGTACGCCCTGCGGAGGTGTTAGAGAAGGAGTTGAAGAGGGAGCAAGAGAAGGGGCAGGGAGGGAGGGGAGAGGCAAGGTAGCCGAGGACAGAGGAGGGGGGACAGCGGGAGCGGAGAGGAAGTTGATGAGGCATGGGAAGCGTCTATCAAAGAGGTGAAGGTTGGCCTGAGGGCCTTGGACCAAGACGGTCCCGTTAGCATAGACATTAATGATGGCTTTAGAGGAGTGGAAAGGGGCCAAGAGGACATCCCAACGGGTGCCACCATTAATGGGAGAGGTGGAGAAAGGAGAGAGCACAGCGACCATGTGAGGGGTCCATAGGTCAGGTGAAGGCACGAAAAAGAGAATGTCAGTGAGAGTTTCCTTGGAGCAGGCGCTCGTGTAGGTGTCAGCGATAGGGAGGCCTGGGTTGGAGACCAGGATGTCCTTTTTAAACTTTTTCCTACCGGATTTAGTGAGGAGAGCAGGATAGTCAATGGAGAAGCAGTTAGAGTAGATAGGCGAGATAGAGAGCACCATGGAGTAGGAGGGGAGGCGGACGCCACGAGTATGCAGACAGGAAGTGAGTGGAGGGCACTAGTTTACCACAATGCAGAGCAAACAGTAATGCGTAGTAGGTCAGGGCCACCTAAGTTTGAGAATCCTGCGAGGGGAGAAAAACACCCTAGTTTAACACAATGCAGAGCAAACAGTAATGCGTAGTAGGTCAGGGCCACCTAAGTTTGAGAATCCTGCGAGGGGAGAAAAACACCCTAGTTTAACACAATGCAGAGCAAAAAGTAATGCGTAGTAGGTCAGGGCCACCTAAGTTTGAGAATCCTGCGAGGGGAGAAAAAGCACCCTAGTTTAACACAATGCAGAGCAAACAGTAATGCGTAGTAGGTCAGGGCCACCTAAGTTTGAGAATCCTGCGAGGGGAGAAAAACACCCTAGTTTAACACAATGCAGAGCAAACAGTAATGCGTAGTAGGTCAGGGCCACCTAAGTGTGAGAATCCTGCGAGGGGAGAAAAACACCCTAGTTTAACACAATGCAGAGCAAACAGTAATGCGTAGTAGGTCAGGGCCACCTAAGTGTGAGAATCCTGCGACGGGAGAAAAGCACCCTAGTTTAACACAATGCAGAACAAACAGTAATGCGTAGTAGGTCAGGGCCACCTAAGTTTGAGAATCCTGCGAGGGGAGAAAAAGCACCCTAGTTTAACACAATGCAGAGCAAACAGTAATGCGTAGTAGGTCAGGGCCACCTAAGTGTGAGAATCCTGCGAGGGGAGAAAAAACACCCTAGTTTAACACAATGCAGAGCAAACAGTAATGCGTAGTAGGTCAGGTCCACCTAAGTGTGAGAATCCTGCGAGGGGAGAAAAACACCCTAGTTTAACACAATGCAGAGCAAACAGTAATGCGTAGTAGGTCAGGGCCACCTAAGTGTGAGAATCCTGCGAGGGGAGAAAAACACCCTAGTTTACCAAAGAATTGGAATAGGGGGGCGAGGCATCATGCGGATGAGGTGAGCAAGGTGAGGAGGGGTGGGCCGGAGAGCGGAGGAGCTGGCGCCTGGCGTCCCCTGCGGACACCTGCAGACACACAGGGAGCCGCACTGAAGGAGTCGCCCTTGGCCTGGGGCCCTTAGCCGCGGGGGCTGCCGGGCAGAGGGCTGCCCAGGAGGGGGGAGGTTATAGGCAAAGGGAGAGGAAGGGGGGGGTGTGGGCGGGCAGGGAGGCGGGGAGGGAGGGGAAGACCAGGAAGTGGGAGGGGGGAGCAGGAGCAGGCCAAACACCGCGCTGGGAGCGCGTGAAAACAATTCACTTTCTTTTCCCTTTCAAAGCACAAAGAAAACAAAAACTCACGGAGGCCCAGGCAGGGCTTTCCAGGCCTGCTGATCCCCTCAGGCCACCGGCAACCGCTCTCCACGCTCAGCTGGAGAAAAGAAGCGAGCGTGGGGAACGGCCGTCGAGTAGGCCAGAGGGGAGGCAGGCACACAGCCAATCAGAGGGGGGGGTGGGCGGGCAGGGAGGTGGGGAGGGAGGGGAAGACCAGGAAGTGGGAGGGGGGAGCAGGAGCAGGCCAAACACCGCGCTGGGAGCGCGTGAAAACAATTCACTTTCTTTTCCCTTTCAAAGCACAAAGAAAACAAAAACTCACGGAGGCCCAGGCAGGGCTTTCCAGGCCTGCTGATCCCCTCAGGCCACCGGCGACCGCTCTCCACGCTCAGCTGGAGAAAAGAAGCGAGCGTGGGGAACGGCCGTCGAGTAGGCCAGAGGGGAGGCAGGCACACAGCCAATCAGAGGGGGGGGTGGGCCTTTCAGGGAGGCGGGGAGGGAGGGGAAGACCAGGAAGTGGGAGGGGGGAGCAGGAGCAGGCCAAACACCGCGCTGGGAGCGCGTGAAAACAATTCACTTTCTTTTCCCTTTCAAAGCACAAAGAAAACAAAAACTCACGGAGGCCCAGGCAGGGCTTTCCAGGCCTGCTGATCCCCTCAGGCCACCGGCGACCGCTCTCCACGCTCAGCTGGAGAAAAGAAGCGAGCGTGGGGAACGGCCGTCGAGTAGGCCAGAGGGGAGGCAGGCACACAGCCAATCAGAGGGGGGGGTGGGCGGGCAGGGAGGCGGGGAGGGAGGGGAAGACCAGGAAGTGGGAGGGGGGAGCAGGAGCAGGCCAAACACCGCGCTGGGAGCGTGTGAAAACAATTCACTTTCTTTTCCCTTTCAAAGCACAAAGAAAACAAAAACTCACGGAGGCCCAGGCAGGGCTTTCCAGGCCTGCTGATCCCCTCAGGCCACCGGCGACCGCTCTCCACGCTCAGCTGGAGAAAAGACACTTCAAGAGGTGGATCTTCCTGTGTTGTCCCGTTACTTCAAGAGGTGGATCTTCCTGTGTTGTCAGTTGACTTGTTACCATAGCTATATCTACTACAACGCTATGGCTCACCTCCACCTCTTCCACAGTCTCTGCTCTTTCTTCGCGGTCCACTACCGGTCCCTGTTCAGAGAGTAACCAGCTGGTCAAATATCCATCACGAGCTGCCTTTCTTTTCTTGGCTCTTGCGACTCTTTTCCTACTCTTCTTGGTAGTCATTCCCCTCTCGTTCTTCTCTGTCATTGTTGATTGTGTGGCACTATCTCTTTTGCCCTCATTTGTTTTTCTTGCTAATCTCTTCTGTTTTTTGGAGAAAAATGGGTCGGGTCTATCTGTCTCCTAATTGATTTCCAAATTTTGTTGCTCTTCAATCTCACTTGTTATATGAATTGCCTCAGATAAATTTGCCTCCACATCTTCGACAGAAATCGTTCTCTCCTTGTTTCCCCTGATGAGAATGTCCATATTGGCCAAGATCCGCCCCAACATTTTCAGCAAGATCTTGAGTGCAAATTGAAGCGAGGCTACCGATGCCTGAATCTCGGCAATTTCAGCTGCCCCTGTACTTGATTTATCTATACGGTCAATTACTTCATCAGGATCATCTTCCATTGAAGCTAACGCCAGGTTAGGTGATGTAGAGATTCTCTCTAATCCTTCTCTGACCGTGGATGTCCCTGAGAGTATGATCATTGGCTTGTCTATCGGTAATCCACGGTTGTTATTGAACCTTACTTCGGGTTGTGGTGTCATGTTTCTCTGGATATTTAAACATAGGTCTAATAATGAATTGTTGTCAATATCTTCAAAATTAGATATACTCAATAAAGGATTTTCTTGTTGGTCGGAAGTATCTTCTTCAATTGTAGTTGAGTTTATTTCTCGAGGGGGAAAAAAGGAAGTAATCACACCTTGCTTGATCAGAGAACTTTTTTTTGCTTTTACTTTAGGTATCAGTTTATCCATCTCAGCCTTCTCGTTGGCGGAGCCCCAAGCAACTGTTCTTGACTTGGTTTTCCTTAGATTGTACACAGGGCGATTCAGGTTCTTGTCTGATTGCATTAGAGGCGTCTCAAATAGACTGTCTGCAGGTACCAAGTCCACTTACTTCAGCGACTCACAATTTGCAGGGTTCAGCCCACTATATTTTCCAACCTGCGCACTGTTGTTGGTCTATACCTGGATCAAAGGCATCAGCCCACAGTCTCCAGATATTATCCACTTAGATAGGTAACAGATTATGTAGTGGGACAATAGGAGGCTGATGAATCCAGCAGAACCACAGTGTCACCTAGCTTAACACTGTTAATGTGCTGCACTAGTTATTTGCTGTACTGAGCCAATAAGCCTCAATGGGCTGAGTTCAATGTTACTTCTGGCTCCCTGCTCACCTCCAAGGTAGTGGGCAGACCCTATTCAAAAAGACTTCACTAATAGGAAGTCACTCAAGGCCCACTGTAGTCACTCGGCCAGCCAGGCACTAAACCAGGACTCGGACCACGTTTTGTAGTTGCAGCCGTGCACTTAAGGCTGCAACAATCAATGTTAGTCCCAGTCCTTGAGTGCTCCTGCTCCCACCTCTAGTGTCCGTTCTTCATGGCACTGCTCAGCTCCACCTGTAGCTCTCGTATACACAAGAAGATACAGAGGAGCAAGCCGCTTCTAAGCGGCCGCCAGCGAACGAACCACATTTAGCTGAGGCAGGGAGATCAAGAAACTGTATCAAGTCGTGTCAGGCCGCACCTCCACCCAGCGTGTGCAATATTGCGCTGTGTGAGGCCGCCTCCGACACCGCAAGGAGTGTACTCATGGACCAAAATACCAACGTTTGAGAGGTCGTAGGGAGCAGCAAACCGTGTCCGCAACCGGAGTGGCCTGCGACAAGTTCAGCCGCAATCCAGCTGCAGGGTTCCGCCCCGGAGTCAACCAGGGCTCGTAGACACTCTACGACCAGTCTGACCTACTATCTAATTAGACCAGTCACAACGCTGTGCCCCGGGACATTCGAGAAGCTCACCCACTGCTCAGCTGCACCCCCGTAACTCTGCAGCTCCACTCCACTGCAGAATCACCCGAGCGGCCAGGGCAGCGCCTCGGGAGAACCACGCGAGACCCGGAGCCAAATAGTGTTGGTTGTCTGATCGCTATCCACTCTTCGCTCGTTGCTCGCTCGCCACTCCGCTCTACTAAGGTTAGAGGAAAAGACCCACAGAGACGTGTCAAGCCGCACCTCTTGTTCGTGTTTATCAGAAAGAGGCCGCTTCCGACACAGTCCGTCTAGCTTAGATTCTGGGAATTCTGAAATAATAAGAGGGTGAAGAAAGAAGCTTATAGGAAGCCTGACATGACTTTGAACAATATATTTGGAACTGTATTTTGCATGCTTATGGATACTTTCATAGATCCTATAATTTCACAAGATTTGGAAATGCATGTTGGGGACCAATGCCCTAATTTATAATTATAATAAATCTTTTGTGAAACTTAACAATTTCAAGGTCATTGTGTTTGATCAAGGTCATTGTGTTTGATTGGGAGGACATTCCATACATTGTTTTGTTTCTTTAGAAGATTTATGTTGTTGTGTACCACATATATTTGCAAGAAATAAAACAGTTATTTCAACATCACAGATTAGTTGGTTATTTGTATTTATTTATTGGATATTTGTAAGGCGCATATACAACAAATGGGGTTTCAAGGCGCCACAAGACAAAGGGGTGGGGGAACAAGGGAGAAGGATACAATAACGGTCCTACTAGGCCTTGTGACATTCAGATCGTGCAAGTGCAGAACAAGAAAGGCGAGGAGGGTGGAGTGCCGGTCTGCGGGTAATGCGAAGCGCTAGGGTGGGAAGGGAAGTGCAAGGTAAAGAGGAGAGGGTGCAAGTGAAAAGGGGGGGAAGATGGCCAAGGGACTGGGCGAGTGCTAAGGGGAGGCCAGGAGGGCAAGTGCCAGGGACTGAAACGGGTGAGGGTCCACATGATAAGTGCAAAGAGGGAGGGTGGACGGGGCGGGGGTGCCTGGTGCCCTGTAGAATACAGAGTCATACCAGGTGTTGCGCTTGGAGGAAGGCTTCATGCGGATCCTCATTACGGGGCAAGGATGTCTTACCAAAGGTGTCCGCCTTCATTGTCAGGAGGAACTGTGCTTCTGGACCCCAGAGTCTGAGCTTTCCTTCCCGCTGCTGCAGACACTACCGAGTCCTGGTAGGCTGTTTTATAAAGCATTTGGGTTTGGTGATGGGCACCCTAAATTTCTTCAACCGACCTTTTAGGGCGGATTCTGAAAAGGGCTTTTTTAAGAGAAGAAGGCCCTCCTCGCTGACAGGGTCTAAGATTGGGGTGGAGATTACAGACTTCATCTGTGTTGAATCTTGCACCTAGACAGTGTGACCAAAGAATATTGAAGGCACCCAAAAGTTCTCCTGTATTGAATCTCGCACCTAGATAGGGTGACCAAATAACATCGAGCGCCCTCTAAAAGTTTTACTATGCTGATTCTTGCATCTAGATAGAGTGATCAAAGAATATTGAATGTGCCCAAAGTTCTCCTGTGTTGAATCTTGCACCTAGAAAGAGTGACCCAAGAATAACGAGTGTGCCCAAAGTTTTACTGAGGTTAATCTTGCATCCAGATATTGTGCCCGAACAACATTGAGCATCCTCTAATAGTTTTACTGGGTCGAATTTGTTTCTAAATAGTGCGCCCAAACAACAGCGAGTGCGCCAAAAAGTTTAATTGTATTGGATTTGCTTCCAGACAGTGTGCCCACAAACAGTGAGCGTCCTCTATAAAGTTAACTGTGTTGAAATTGGCTCTAGATAGAGTGGCCAAAGAACTTATAGTGTGCCCTTACTTCTACTGTGCTGATTCTTGCATCTAGATAGAGTGATCAAAGAATATTGAGGGTTCACAAAAGTTTTAACTGTGCGGAATATTCCATCTGCGGCCAAACATAGAACGTCCTCTAAAAATTACTGTGTGGAATTATGCTTCTAAATATTACGGCCAAACGATACCGAGTATGCCCTGTTAGTCTCACTGTGTTGTACTCTGCATCTAGATAGCAAGGCCAAACAGAGTGTTCGCCGAGCATGACTCCATCTGACCAATCTAAATCCAAAATGAGAGCTTCACTCTGGCGAGCCTCGCACCTCTCTCCTCTAAAATCCCCAACCCTCCCGCCCCAAACAAACCCACTGCTCCCAACCCACCGTCCATCCACCATCATGAGCTCGCCAGTAACCCCCACCGTACCACCCCAGTCCCTATCCAACTCCCAAGCCACAAGAGCATGTTGGAGCTCCAAACATCCAAAAGCCTCCGTTTCTTCAATCCCCTCTCCCAACTCCCATGCGAGCACCCCCCCCAACTTCCCCCTATTTCCCCTCCCTTTACCTCAAAGTCTGCACCGCCATCCCATCAATGAACCACCCTCTCGGCCTCTCAGTCCCAACCCCACCTCCCCACCCCCTTCCCTATTCTCCCGTCAACACCAACTAACACCAGCCTCCTGCCTTATCCGTTCCCCTCCCTAAAAGCTGCATGCCTCGCCCTGGTAAGAACAGTGGCCTCATCTCCATCCGTCTCTCACACCCCGACTGCACCAAAAAACCTGAAAAAGAGAAAAACAAGCCTGCTCCCCCACCATCTCCCTCTACTCCTCACCCCTCCTTCCTTGACCCATTCCCACACTGGCTCACTACACCACCATCAAAACCAACCCTACTTCCCTCTCCCCGCTTCCAACCACTCTGTCGACTTCTCGCCCAGCACACCCAACACCACCAGCCCCATGAGATTCACACATGAATCCCCTGTCCCCAATGCTTTCCCGCCCTCTGACCAACCCCCCAACCGGCACACACCTGTCCACCTCTGTCCTCCCCCCACTCACACCTTCCTTCACCCACCTACTCTTCCCAACCTCCATCGACCAGTCCACAACATTCAACAACCAGAACCCACAGCCACCCTACCCCCCTCTCCTTCCTACCCCTGTCCCAAACCCGCCACCCTCCCCCACATCTCCCCCCACCCACACCCTTACAACCCTCAGGATAACCCCCCCACTCCGAAGTCAGATGCATCCTTTTTTAATGCACGCTCTGTAGCAAAAAACAGACAGAGCATCTTTGACCTCCTCTCCTCTGATCCTCTGACAACCCTGACCTAGTCTTCATCAGTGAAACCTGGTTCTCCGACGACTTTGCCCCTGTTGCTCATGAAGCCTTCCCCCCCGAATACTCCCTCATCCCACCCAACAGTCCCTCCATAGGAGGCGGAGTGGCAGTAGTTTTCAAATCTCACTTCTCAGTCTCACTCGTCGACTCCCAGACATGCATTCCCTCTTGTGAATCCCTTCTCGTTAAACTCTCACTACCCCCGACGATCTCCCATAGCTTCCTAATCATCTGCGGACCCTCTGGTTATGACAGACATTTCACAACCAACCTCTGTGACTCTATAGCCACTATCCAAGTAAACCACACCTCTCTAATTCTTGTAGGAGATTTCAATATCTGGCTAGACATTCCCACCAACCCCTTGACCCACTCACTGGTCGACTGCCTTGATGTGCCTAACCTCTTCCTTCCCATGTATTGCCAAACTCATTCTAAAGGACACACCCTTGATGTCATCTTCAGCTCCCATGACCAGATGCATCTTGCCCCCCCCAGACCTCTCATCTGGGCCGATCACTTCATAGTTTCTTTCTCCATACGCTCCGCAGTCTCTGTTTGCAACCCTGAACCAACCGCCCTCCTCCACCGCAAATGCTGAAAGAAACTAAAGATCCTCCCAGACCTAGCCGAAGCCCTGCTTCACCAACCATCTACAACCACCCCCTGGGATGAACCCATAACCATCGACTTCTACGACTCATGGCTCAATAACTCACTAATCCTGCTCACCCCCTCATGCCGCCCCTCACGCCTTGGTCCCTATCCCAAATGGTTTACTCCTGAGCTGAAGATTGCGAAACAAAATAAATCCCTTGAACGCAAATGGCAGAAAAGTACAAACAATCTGAGTAAATCCACCTTCGCCTTGCACCATCGCCACAATAAAGATGAAATCCGAAAAGTCAAAAAAGCTCACTACAACAATCGAATTCTTAACTGTGGAAACCCCAGCAAGGAACTCCACAAAATCCTTTCCGAGTTTGCAAAACCAACTTGTACCTCAGCCCAATATACCCCATCTCAATCGCACTGCGACTCGCTCTCACTGCACTTCTACTCCACTGCTCTCGACAGAACGACTTCTCTTAACAACAAACTGGCCTCCTCTCACTGCCACAAAATCCATCTGTTGCTCCAAACCACCCACCTTCGACTCCTTCAACCCGATCTCCAGAGGCAAATTTCTCAAGCTTCTCTCTGCCCGAAAACACTCTGGCTTCCCCCCCCTCGCCCACTGCCCTGCCTCAGTCCTCAAAGAAATATTCTCATCCACCTGCGCAGGAGAGTACGCAAGAACCATCCTAAACGACTCCCTCAGCTCTGGAATCTTCCCTGACGCCTTCAAAATTGCATATGTCAAGCCTCTTCTAAAAAAAACATCCCTCAACCGCCTCGACCCCAAAAACTACTACCCCATCTCGAACACCAGGTTCCTTGCAAAACTCATCGATCGAACTGCATACTCCCAACTGAACGCCTTTGTCGAATCCAACAACCACCTTGACCCTGAACAATCCGGCTTCAGACCGCGACACGGAACCAAAACCACCCTGGCCTCAATCTGGGACGAAACTAAGATTGCTGTGGACTCTGCAGGATGTGCTGCACTAATCCTCCTAGACCTCTCCGCCGCCTTCGACACAATTAACCACTCAATCCTCCTTGTCCGCCTCCACTCCCTAGGAATCAGTGGAAATGCTCTCAAATGGATAGCCTCCTTCCTCAGCAACAGTAAACAAATAACCCTCCTCTCCACCTTTGCCTCAGCCGCTCGACCAGCCGATAATGGAATACCACAATGGAATAGCATGCCTATCAGCCCTCCTGTTCAACCTCTATGTCCACCCTTCCCGGAATCATCCGCCAGCACAATATCCTGTGCTACAACTACGCCGATGATACTCAAATATCCTAAAACTCCTCAACTCCGAGTCCAATTCTCAGCCTGACCTTGCACCTGCCTGCTTGACATCGACCGTTGGATAACTACAAACCACCTTCGCCTAAACTCCACCAAAACCGAAATCATGGTGTGCGGCAACACCGAACTTCTCCCCCACCCTTTACCTTGGCCCAACCACCTTCCACCTCTGCCACAGTAAAAAAACCTTGGATGCACTCTGGCCTAACCCCCTCTCGTCAAATTAACAACGTATCCAAGTCTTTCATTACCACCTCAAAAACATCTTTCCATACCTCTCCTTTCCTAACAGACTTCCAGCTTTTAAGTCTATTGTAATGTCGAGACTGGACTACGCTAACTCCCTTTACCTCGGAGTTGAGCATACCACCTCATTAAATTGCAAAGCGCTCAAAACGCTGCCGCTAAAATGCTACTAGCACTGGGACCAAGAGACCACACCTCTCCAACCCTCAAAACACTCCACTGGTTCCCTGTTGGACGAAGGGCCACCTTCAAGACCCTATGCATCACCCACTGTGCAGTGCACAAGACCGGCCCTCTATACCGGCAAGACAAGCTAAAACCGTACCTCCCACCCCTGCACCCTAAGATCAAGCTCTGCTTTCCTTTTAATGATCCCAACCCCTAACTCGGTCAGGATAGGAGGATCCTTGTTCTCAGCCTTAGTCCCCACTCTATGGAACTCACTTCCACCCCATATCCGACACCGAAGACTATTTGTCATTCCGCAAACTACTAAAAGCGTGGCTCTTCCCATAACACTGATGACCACCAAAATATATGTCTGAATCCGCCAGCAACCCAACAAATGAAGCTGTGCTACCTGGTGTTCACCCACACGATAGGATAGAATGGATGGAATAGAGGGAACGATAGGAGTGAATGGAGTTGATGTATGGAGTAAACTGAGTGAGTCGACAGAGTAAACAGAATGTAGACAGAATGACAAAGTTGATGGAGCAGAGAGAATAAAGGAGTAAATAGAGTGGATGGAATGCGTAGAGGGGATGAAACAGATACAGTGGATGGAACAGAGAGTGGCTGGAACAACAAAGTCACGCCGTCCCCCAAGACATTTTGCTTCCGGGATCACGTGAATCAATTGGACAGGCACCCAGAGTGGCATTGCCATGACGACCATTCGCATTTAGTTTCGCACGCCCATGTCTACCCTTCCTAGTTCCAATCTCAGACGTTCAGGACAGGGAAGCTACGGCACAGCAGTTTCGCCCACGGTTCGATTGAAGGTAAGCCCTTTCGATCAACGGCCGAATACTCCCCCCACAATGATTATAATCACAGCACACATGAAAATAATGCACGCGTATCCTTCTCAGTATTTTTAGTATTACTTTCATATGGAGAGTTGACTACCCACCTCTTATACTTACCTACATCTCGCTCTTTTAGCCACTACAGATGTGAATTGAGTTTATTGGCAAGCTCGCCATATTTCCCCCCCACTTATCAGGATAAGCACAGTGGCAACACACTCTCTCTGTATTACTTTCACAGGGACAGAGATCAAGTGTGACATCACTACTACGTTCCAAAAGCCCCCAAGAGTGAATTTTTTCCGCCAGCTAACACAAGTAGTTATTCTTGTCATTAATGGCGACTGATGCCATTTAGAACAGAGCATTTGCATATACAGATACTTACGAGATCATGTATTTTTACTATTTTTGCAGCTGGATTTGAGAGTTTCTGCAACTCCCTACAACAGGAATAGAAGTTTCCAGTTCACCAGCTTAATTCTGCACTGATTCAGTCTTAGCTCCTAAAGACGCCCAGGTAAATTTGCAGACCTGGGTTGCAGATTCACAACGAATACCTATGCACATTTCTTCTTCCCAGCTTTACTCTTCCCTTCACTGAACTAGTGTTCCATTATTTTTAACACCAACCGGTAGTTCCATTCAACATTCAATGGGTTACCAAAAGAAGTAACATCACCTGCAGGTGCACTCGAGCACCCGTTATACTACAGAATTATAGACCACATAGTGATCAAGTCCAAGGACTGCTTTGTGCTCCATTCCAGACACGACTCAAGACTTGGGATACAAGTACCGGCAGGTAAAATTAAGGCTGGCTACTTTAAGGTGTAATTTAAGTATTATTTTGTTGCTATGGTCAAATATATTTTGGCACCTATTGAGAGGGGGACTTAATGATTGCTCTCTCTATATTTCCACACAGGGTCTCCAAACTGACGCCCTGATGAAGGCGGACCAATTGTATGTAATGACCGCCGAAACGTGAAGAGTTGGGGTTGTTATCAAGCTCAACGTAGGCAAAGAATTCTTTTACCCAAAGACCCAGATATAGGCACTAACTAGCCTAAGGACACTATCCTAAATCCGAACTCTGTTTTTCACTAAGCACGCAATAATCACGCAGTGACACAGGGTTTTCACGACACCTGATTGCAGGTGTACAATTGGAAGTTGAATCAAGTCTTCCAACGTACTCATGTTTTGCGTTTAATTTAGTATTTGGTTTTCATGTTGATTTATTACCACACCAAAATGTATTATAATTTAATTTGTCCACTGTTCCGTTTGAGTTTTTTCCTTCCGAGACATCTCTTCAAAATATTGTATTGTTAAGTTAAACATTTTTTTACCTTTTTTCTAGTACATGTGAATTAAAACACTGTATTGATTCAATACTGTTTATTTGTTTAAAAATGTGTACAGCCTCAACCTATGACAACTGTCTTAATATCGCTTAGAGCACGTGTTCCCTCTCCAATAACTTCAACTGTCCATAGACACAATTAAATAACTGGTATGGATGTTTGAAGATACACAAGTTAGACCCGCGAAGCAATAGCAATAGCCAGGTCTTCTCTATAATGAACCTTTTTCGGGTGGGATACACCAATTTTTATATATGGAACGGAGGGAGCAGCTGCAACAGAGCGAGCGGCTGCAACGGAGGGAACAGGTGGAACCGAGGGAACAGGTGGAACCGAGGGAACAGGTGGAACCGAGGGAACAGGTGGAACCGAGGGAACAGGTGGAACCGAGGGAACAGGTGGAACCGAGGGAACAGGTGGAACCGAGGGAACAGGTGGAACGGAGGGAACAGATGAAACGGACAGAGTGGATGGCACGGACAGAGTGGATGGAATGGACAGAGTGGGTGAGTGGAAGGAGTGGGTGGAGTGGAGGGAACGGATGGTGCGGATATATGCTATATACATGTATCCCCGTATATATCTTTATCGACATATATACATGTATCGACCCCTGTCACTACTTATCTATATGTCGCCAAGTAAGTCCCCCCCTGTCCTGTCCATGTGCCTTATCTCAGGCGCCTCTACCGATACCCACCATATCACACCGCAACGCTTACTCTCTACTATACTCCATAACTCAACTAGAACACAGCTATACCCCTGATAATTTGGCCTAGCTGTTCACATATGAATACGACCCCATGAACACCTCATCACCCTAATAAAACACAACTAGGTGAGCACATTCAAGCGTAGCTGCTCACATAGGCGTTCCTCAGGCCTAACGCAGCCTGAACTCAGTCTGGGTGTCCACCCACCTAATTGCACACATCCAACTGATATCTTCAGCACCAAACTTATCGCTAGAAAGCAGCTTTCTTCCAACAACTATACCTGCTGCACACATATCCAGTGCACCCATGCACCATACGACTGCTATGCTCACTTGGTATCCACAGGGACGCCACCCAGCTGGGTTACTCGCTGGTATGCTTCTCAGCTTTGCCCTGATGTGGTCTGCGGGGAAGGTTCTGCCTGAAAATACAGGAGGCCTGTGTTCAAGACTGACCGACTGGGGTAAGTATCCTCTCTCTACCCCCGTATGCTTTCAGTCCCTTTGGCTCCCTCTCCTTACCTTGTGGTAGAATTAGGCGTGCTCTCCGTCCTGCCTTCTTTGCAGGGGTGCGTTGCCTTTCATGGGCGAGTGCGGTCCAGTTACTTCACGGACGCCGGCCCGTTTGATATTGTTCAGGTAGGTCTTATTGCTGTTCTTTAGTTTTGTTGCTATCCTGCATGCCCTTCTTTGTTTAAAATGTCTCTTTTTTTCTCTCCCTTAGGTATGCAGAGCTTCAGTGCAGCGAACTGGCTTGGTTGAGCCCCGCTGGTAAATGATGGCGTAAGATGGCGTAAGTAAGCGCTATGCGCAGCGCTTGCTAACCTGCGTTTTCCTTCCTTGTAGGTCGTGGTGTTCTTCAGCGCGAGTGGAATGTCCGGATTGGTGCCAGCCGAGAGGCGACCAGCCAGGTAAGCCTTTTGAGCAGTTCGTAATTTGTAAATGTCTCTACGGCTTTCTTTAATGTTGCCTCTATCTTCCTCTTTCAGGTCGTTCTGTCCAGGAGGTGTGCAGATTCGAGAGTAGCTGCGAGTGTTTAAAGAGGAAGACTGCAGGTAAGATGCTGTTGCTAATGATGTTCCTTTTGTCTCCTTGCAGGTTCTGCTTCTCTGAGGTTCGAGGGAATAGCTGGACACGGTGAGCGTCACGTTGCAAGCTGCAAAGTAGCACGAAGCATGTTCTGCAGTCAGGGTGTGGTTTATATAGCCCAGGTAAAGTAGTACCAGGGAAAGTATTTCCAGGCCTGCCACACCCAAAACACTGGACCGGATAGCTTGGTTCTTAGGGAACCAAGCTATGTGGATGCCTCCATGTTGGCTGACAATACAATAAAGTAGTTCCCAAGCACATTGTTGTTCATGGTGTATGAGCCTGGTGCCATAGGCGCCAGGACTGGCCCCATGATGGCTTTTGAAGAGGATGCCAGGCTCTAGAGGCCCGAGTCCTGACTCAACCTGGCCAATGGGTTTGCCAGAGGGGGTTTTGGGTGAGGGTCGTGACAACAACACTATCTCTCTCTACTGACTTGAACTACGGTTCCCAAGGGCGTTCAACCTACTAGCGCTTTGAGGTCATACCAATGATATATAAGGCGCTATATGAATGCCAACATAACATAACTTTCTCCTTTTATTCACGAGGAGAAGTAAAAAGCAATCCCGTTTTGCAAAAAGTATCTAGACCAAACTCCTCACAAGGTTTTGTTATTGTGTGGAATGCTCCTGCCTCGTCCGGAGGCAATTGGATCCTCTGGTACTGAATCCCTAGGATTGTCATCTGTATCCCAATCATTTCCTAGGGAAACAGATGTGGAATCTGTACCCCTTGAATCGCCATCCTTGTCTATCCCAGTCAATTCACCCTCTTCTTGATCATCATGTGTCGGAAGCATTGGTCACTCTGGCGACTCCGGTGAAACAGGCAAATTCTTTTTTCTAACTGGCAACATTGTCCACTGACTTCACAGTGACCTTGACCAACGTCTAGCTGTTGATTCTATAGTCAGTGTGCCCCTTTCTCTCTGTCGGGTGGGAGGCAGAGCTAGAGGAGGTGGTGCTTGCGGGAAGGGCAGTCATCTGTCCAATTGGGTTGCCAAAGTTTGCAAGAATGTGAGAACTTGTAAAGAGTAGCATCTGCAGATGTATGCTGAGGTATGGAGTAGGGTTAGGGTCCGGCATCAGTGCTGGAACAGGCAGCTCCGGTGGGACTGGCACGTGTACTGCCACAGGCCCTTCTGGATTTTTACCACCTTTTGGAGAATAGGAGGAGTCAGAATCTGAAAATATGGGAGAATACACATGCCCAAATTCAGAGTCTATGTGGTGCTATAATATTTCATCCGGTACAAGCGCAGAAATATTTAACATTTGCCTGCCAGTATGAAATTAGGCCAAGACAACCCTTTCAGATACCATCCACATTATCTAAGTTTAAGTAGGTCGGACATCCTTTGAGTACAAGCACATACAATACACAGAGAGGAGTCTACAATATGCAAACAAACTAGGTTTGAAATAACTTCAGGGAGTAACATCTTCATAAGATCAAACCAGATGGAACTCCAAATGGGCAAAAAACAAAGCAGCTGTAAAGTGGAATTCCCACCAAAAACAAAGATACATTTAAACGATATTGGAGTTTTGATTGAACGATACAATACAGGCTCCAATTGATAAAACAAGAAGAAAAAGTAATTTGTTTAAGCCAGAATGATCACTGCCTCAAACTGTGTTAAGAGTGTGCACAAGTAGTGAGCAAGATCATTATTTTTAGATTAACGCTAGTGCAGCTTAAGTATCCCCAAAATACAGAATTTGTGTTTTTGGAATTAGGCATTAAAGTAGATGTGCAATAACTAATACTAGTAATAGCGTTTTGAAGTTAATGTTTAAACGGATTTACAATAATTGACTAATATGATCTAGAATACCAAAAAGATTCAATTTAGCCTTAATTTAGGATCTCTTACTGAATTCAACCATAATGAGGTGCGATACATTCTATAAAACAAAGTTATTATTAAAAACGAAATCCCATTGGGCTAAGAAAATAGCATAAGTCTTCAAGGGCCACATGCATAGTGTTTACATATATAAATCACTGCGTGACATCACATGCCGTAATGTGTGATGTCACGCCTTGTACATAAATGCAGTTTTCCAAAATAGTGGCCAAATTTTGTCACGCCGGACACCACTGAGGAGCATAAGGAAGGAAATATGTGTAACTCCAATTTAGGTAAGTTTAGAGTTCGAATATATGAATGAGTATAATTTTAGCTATTTGAAAGCACCAATATTTTTTTTATCAACTAAGAAAGCTTTGGATGGTTTCTTCTATTCATTATAGATATGCACAATACCCATGGGGTAGGTTAAAAATAAAACAACTGTTCTCTTTACCTCTCTAAGAAGTGGCTGTATTGGAACAGTATTACATAATTTACACCTGCCACAAGCAAGCAATTCACTAAAGAGCTTTGAAATTGGGAATACCACGAGGTATGGCTAAACGTTTTTTTGAATGGCAAGAAGGGACTCCAAGAGATGGAGCATGCTTGACCCAACAGTAATATATCTATTATGTGCATATATATAAAATAGTTTTGACCAGAGTCCATTTTTGGGATGGCCTAATTTGATGCATAAAAAAAGACCTATTGAAATAAAGAATTCAGAAGGTATGTGTAAATATCTTACTAGGAGAAGACACACGATAGGCCTTTTGGGCGCACCTTCATTATAGGTCAACTAGAAAAATTGAGGGTCAAGATTGAGTTTTGTGGGAAGCCTTATACTAGTACATTTTCACCCACAAAGAATAACATTTAATAGACTTCAACAAGTCTTATTTGTGTGGTTATAAAGGTTTATTCACACAGATACTTTGAGTCTATAAATTTAAGTGTGCTTTCGAAGTAATCCCCAACTATAGAGATAACCTCTAGGGATATTTTTCATCCAACCCAGAAAATATGAGTGGCACCACAGAGGAAAGGATGAGGTGGATTACTGCGGTTGAAACTCCACGGTCATCTTGCGTTTGTCTAGCCGGCAACCGGTGGTGTGCAACTGCCGCAACCAGAATTTTCAAAACTATAGCTATTGCCTTTTCTTTGCTCTTGGGGGTTTTACACACCTCAGTCCTTGACGGGATATCACTAGTTGACGCCTTCATCGTTACTTACACTTTGGTAGTCTTCGACGTGTGCCTTGACGATTCCGTACACTTTCGTAAACTGCTTCATCAACAAGGTCTTGGATCTGCTACCATTGGTGCTCGTCAACAAGGTCTTATATACACTTGGCGAAAAGAGTTTTTGATCCTTCTCTGTGGGGTGTAGACGTATGTTTTCAATACCCACCTCTCCCGTGGAGGTCATGGTTCAAAAACCCATTGACGATACCATGGACTCCTTAGTCAACAAAGTGTTCTGCTCCCGCGAGTGCTATTCGGTCTCTTCGACTGAACGCTCTTCCCAGTTAGGGCCTCAAGTCCGTGAATGATGGTCAACGAGACTCCCTTCATGGGCAGCACTGTCATAGCCGTTGGTGAGGTTACGGTCTCCGACATTGTTCCTTTCAGACCTATGGTTTTATGCAGTTTCTGAAAAACTTTTCTGGCCTCTCCTCTGACCAAGACCTCTTTTGAAGTTGGAGGGTAACTTTCCGACATGGTCTTCCTCCTGCCACACTTTGAGGATTCTGCCTCAGATGGACTTGTCCTCATTGAGCCAGCACACTAGCCAGCTATGCCTGTCTTAGCCTTTTTGCACTAAAGCATTGGTTTATCTCGCAGTCATCTGTAGTGTGGTTGGGATATAGGCAGTAAATACTTTTTTGATGCCTGTCAAAGTCAAACATTTTTCATGCCACAAGTTACCAAGGTTTAAACAATGACTTGTTAGATCTGCTCTCCATGTTGAGCATAACTCTGTAGACTTATTGGATTTCTTTAGGATTTCAGTTGACGTTTTCTCTTTAGAGAAAGGTGAGAGGACTCTAGTCGAAAACGACATGCGGTTACAATCTGAGGAAAGCCTCGGGGTGCGGCTAGATAATCGACGTCCCATTGGATGGGGCTAGATGCACTAAAAAGGATGTGGACAGAGTACAAAACACTAGTGTGTATTTCTTTATATTACATAAAGTAAGGAATGTGTAACCGGAGGATTCCAGCCCAATGACAGGGAATATTCAAAGCAGGTGAATCCATGAAAGATCCAATCACCCTTCGAAGGTAGTAGACTCACTATGGCAGGATTACCATTGACAGTCAGATATTGGATTCCAACCATCGTTTAAAAAAAAATCTTTTACAGACCTGGGTGTGAATGAAAAGTTATATTGGGAGTTTCTCATCAAGCATACCCTCTTAGTCTGGAAACTTTAAGGAATAGGGACTGAGTTTTGGCCCAGTAAGGCAGCTAGGAAGAGTCAAGATATGTGCTCCAGATGCTATGTTTCCCAAAAGATATGAGTCTCTGGGTGGGTTGGAAGAGATCGACAAGGGCTCAAACCAGGAACACCATCATCAGCAGTTTTGGAAACCCAGGATTTTGCACATATGTTACGTTAATTGATTGCATACTGCGAAAATCACTACCGTAGAGGTTTTAAAGCGCTGAAACCATGTCCGTGTGGGTGAAGTATGACCCCCCCGCCCATGGTGTAAACCAGACTGTGGTCTGAAGTGAGACGGAAATGGGGATACAGGTAAGCGGGAATTGGCAAAGTGAGCGAAAGAACAGAAGGCAAAGGTGACAAAGGAGATAAGGAGTGAGTGGTAGCATTAGCTGGGATGCATGTACCGTAGTATAGGGATCAAAATGGTAATGAAAAGAAGCAGGAGCTGTCCAGAATCGACAAATCAATTATCTTGTCATGTGTTGTTGGTTTCATTTCAAGTAAGGTTTTGGATGTGTGATGGCCTTGAGATTTGATTAAAAGTTCCTGGATGTTGTGCAGGCTTAGAAAGCAGATATTTGTACTGCGCCACTTAAGAGGAGTACTCTAGAGACCTGGTGATACTGAGCAAACTAACAGGTTTCAGAGCCAAGAGCTGGCTGTATGCTGAATGAAAGTTGGAAGCCACAAAAGGGCAAAATAACAAACAAATCACCCCCAACAGGAGCCATACTCTGATAGCCTAATGTGGCGGGGAGAGAGGAGTGTGACAATTATGTAACAGAATGGGCTGACTTATCCTATGCTATGCTATGGGGGACCATTAAAAATAAATATAATGAAAATTGAGTTTTACTGTGCTGTGTTCTGGCTGGACAGTGGATAATTACATGGGAAAACCTGTGCTCATTCTAGCTACGGGAGTTATCTTTCTGGTAGGTCATAGTTCAATAACATTGTTGGTATTCCTTGCATTGACAAAAGTCAGTTGAAGCACAATGCATCAAAACTGTCAGCAAGATAAAGAGCAAGGATGGTACGTACCCCTCAGTGCAGAGGACGAGCACAGAGTTTGGTCACCAAGTACCATGGCCATAATACTGTCTAACAGATCAGCACGGAATGAATATGCAGGATGTGGTAAAGGCACAAGAAAACCCACTGAGTAGAACCCAAAGGGCTAAAATATTCAAAAGGGGCATATGCAGGGCAAGAGCAAGCAAGTCATAGCTGATGGAATTAAACAGACTTGCCTTGGTAAGGGTGGCCCACATTGTGAACATGAACATACATCTAGCAGCCCGGACCTTAGTAGGAGCAAAGTGAATAGGATGACAGCCACCCACAGGGTATAAATATAGTGTAGCAAGCCTTGCGTACAGCACAAGCTAGGGTGCCAGGATATCGGTTGAACTAAATATAGACTACCATAAAACTGACAAAGATCAACTCATATTTATGACTTCGATGACACTGGGTCCGATTGCAGACACGCATTTCATTGTTATCAGTCAAGAAGTAAAGTAGGGGAGACAAGAATAAGAAGTGCAAGACATGGAGTTTATAATCGGAGAAGAGCTAACAACTGCACATAGGGACTGATATTTGTTATGTAGAGTTGAGATTTTAAAAAGTGATCAAGAAGGAGGAAGAGAGTGAGGGGACAAGTGTCGATGGAAGCTTGTTGAAGTCAGGGGTGGTGGTTCGAGATTTAGGGCCTCATTACACGGAAGGCGGTAAGGGTTAACGGTCACCGGTAACGGTACCAGTGACCGTTAACCCTTACCGCCTTACTACGAGGTCCCTTTGTGGGTAGGTACTTTAACGCCTGCTGTTTATCAGGCGTTAAAAACCAACCCGCAAAGGGACCAGGGTGATCCCCATTCCCCTTATGCCCTATGGGGCAAAAATGGGAATGGGGAAGGGCAATGGGGGAAAAGGGGAATTACCGCCCCGCCAACCTTGGAATAGGGCGGTAATTCCCCTTTCCACCAAGGCGGTGCCGGTATTTTACCGGCATGGACCAAGGTACTAATAGCACCTTGGTCCTCCACCTACCGTGTAATGAGGCCCTAAGTGTTAGCAATGATTAATACCACAAACAAATACGGTACCATGAGAATAAACAATGCGTGGAGCTGGAAGACACGCCATGTAGGGGCAGCCTGAAAAAATCCCTTAACTGGCAACTATACAGGATCAATAATAAATAGAACCATCCCTCCACAGCATAGATTTAAACATAACAGCACTACATGAATTCAGCTACTCAAACTAGGAAGTTGATTTATCAAAGCAATCTCAGCAGATGTGCAGAAATTGAACAGGGAATGGCATTACAAATGCTGAAGGGATCCTATAAAATGCTCGTAAATCAGTGATGACAGATAACCTCCTCCGGAGGCGAAATCAGGTTGTGGGTTAAGGCTGTCCCACTTTTAAGCCATGGCAGCACACATAATTGTATGGCTTAATGATATTCATGGCATAGTTTCCATGGACTTTTCAGAGACCGACATCCCCAATAAGATTAAAGGGAACATGGGCCTACATGAAAGGGAAGTCCGATTTATCCTCCCTGTACTACTTCAATGCTGGGTTTTGCATCCTCCGTAGCATCGAAGATCCTTAAGTAACATAAGTCCTGCTCTTGTATTTTTCTTGCAGATTACGCGACTGGCAGGGTATCAGGTACACGGGGTGCCTGCCCCCCTCACCAGTCATCAACCTAATCTGAGTATCGGTACCTGCCAGAGTGAATGATATGGTGGGCCTGACACCCTTTTTCCAAGAAAATCCATAACAAACCATATATATGATCCTCAAGGTCGGTTCAAGAACTACTTTCAGCGCCAAAGTCTGCCTTGCCAACATTCATAGGGCCCGCCCAATGGCTATCCACACTATTGCACAGCTCTGTACACAGCACACTTCAGCCCACAAGATCTGCCTTCCCCACGTCTCACTCTGCAAAGGATCAGCCCAAAACAGATTGCCCCCACCATCCTCCGATAAGTAGACCAGCATGAGTGTTTTTTATATCTGCATCATTATTCACTAGCAGGACTGAACCACCAGATACACCAAGTTATGCCAGTGCAGTCTTTCTACAGAACCCACCTCTGTAGCCAACGGTCTAGTCCTTGTGCCGAGAGCATGAAGCAGCAACCGCGGGCGTCATGATAAATACAGTGCCCCCTTGCCAAGGGAACGGATATTCAGGAGCAAAGCAGGGTCTGAAAATCAATCAAGCAGGGTTATCATCCTGAGACAATAGATTATTACTGGCATTAATATGTTGTTAAAGGTTATTGGTACAGCGCAGTGGTACCTTGGAGGATGTGAAAAGGACGGTGTGAAAGAGAGGGAGTGGGAGCCGTTAGGGTGCAGTGGGAATAGTTAAGTGAGATATGATGTTCTGTTGGAAGATTCAGTTCGGTTTGCACTGTTCACTGAGTTTAGGTGCGATTTTCGTGTCTGAGCGACTCCCATGTGCTGTTGTGCAGGGTTATGTGTGGTTTGTATGTTGTTGCAGTGTGGTGAAGTACGTGCGGATTGCTGTGCAGAGATGTAGTCGTCTGAGTTTCTGTAGACGCGTTTGCGTAAAATTTAGGTTTTAGTATTGGGTTAGTGGTATTTTTTGTTACCTCTTTGCTTTGGTTTCCGTGGTCTACATCTATGACCATCCCGTCTGCTTTGATATTGTTTGGCATTTTAGTCTGCAGGCACGTTGCAATGTGGCAATTTTCCTCTGTAGAATTCTACCGGTATGTAGACATGGTTGGTGGTGGTGTGTTCCTTCCCGCCCTAGGGTTAGAGATGGCTAGCAAGGTTATGGTCCATCCCTGGACTTCTAGTGTGGTGGTGGGAGGCTTCCCTGCCTACTGTGGCATTCCTCTGTAAGCTTGGTGGTGTGTGTACATGAGAGGTTAGCGAGGGGGGCGTGGCCTGAGCTCATGGCGTGAGGCTGCATAGGTCCAGAGCTCCTGCCGAGATACTTCAAAGATCCTGAATAACTCACAGAAAAAAAAAGCACACCGGCGGATGTAGCAACCGATTCCCTGACTCTTGGGCGAAAAGCAGCTGAAAATCGGACAACAGCTGCAAGGTGAGACAACGGTGAAGTGGACCCCCTACAGATCCAAGATGGCGGACGCAGCGCCCTGGTGGTGAGAACGGGCTGGAATAAGGCAGCAGGAACGTACACAAGGCGCCGAGCCCAGAGCTGCGACTATCGGGTCGCCCCACATACGAAGGCGGACCCAACCTAAAAGAAGGAGCCACGCAGGTGAAGCAGATGGGCAGACGCGCAAATCAGGAGTCGCGCGCTGCATAACGAGGAAGACTGGAAGGCGAGGGAAGCGGCACAGTACAACGAGCGGTCCAAACGAGCAGTCCACTCCTAAAAGCGGACAGGTGCAGGGGACGACACATCAATGCAAGAAACGAGTGCCCAGCGCAGAGCGAGCTCGAAGAGGGGGACTGCCAGCAGAGCACGGAGACTGGGGCCAGCAGGGCATAATAAGCATAAGCCTAGAAACAAGCAATTGCTACGGCTGGGTTCCGGCGGACACCCCGGAATTAGCACAAGGTACGACGTGATACCCAACGAAGAAGAAACATGAATCAGTGAGTCTGCATAGAAAGCTCCCCACAGGCTGTAACGAGCTGGGCCAGAGGAGACAGCAAAGGGGCCCGAGCAGGCTGTCGGCAGAGGAAGCTCCCCATGGACTGCGCCGGGATGGGCCAAGGGACATAAAGCTGGGCCAGGACGTTAGGTGAGTGACATCCTAGCGACGACCTGCGGGAAAGTAGCGGATAGTGAGACAGACCCAGGTTCAGCGAGGGGCTGGGACAACAAGATAAGACAGCAGACTTGTGGTGAAGGCCGGAAGCAGCGGCAGTTGTACACTGCGACTGGGTCCCCATTACAAGGGGATAGCCCAGACCGGTGAAAGTTTGGATTGAGTCTGGGAAAGGGGAACCAAGGCCCACAGTGCTGCGGCACCCGCAACCCAACAATAGCATGGTGCTGAACTAGACACACCGCCGACAAAACGTGCTGCAACTCCACACGAGAGCTGATCCCCAATAAACTACGGCCGGAAACGAGGAATCAGATCTAAAGACGTTCAAACAAGAAGCCTGGTGGCAAGGTGCTAGATAGATCTGAGGGACCACCCACATGGGAGGGGCAACAACAAAAATCGGAGACGCGCCCACAACAAGCACTGCACTTACTGTATAACCAGGCACCAACGAAGACATGCCCTCAACAAAAAACAAAGGACTCAATGATCATGGATACCTTTAATGCCGCCAAGCACAAAGGGCAGCCGCACAATGACCCAGAAGCACAAGCAGCGCAGTCAGACAAAGAAGCCACCCCAAAAGAGGATCAAGTACTGGAAGCAATTGCAGCCCTAAGATCCTTCATAGACACAAAAATAGAGGTCAAATCTGATGTGCAGTTGATGAGGCAAGATGTCCGCAACCTTACAGAAAGGGTTACAACAGCTGAAACAGAGCTAAAAGGGACGGCAGAAACCACCAAAGATCTGGAAAAGCGGCTGACAGAGCTAGCAAGGAAGAATGCAACATTAGAAGTCCGGGCGGAGGATGTAGAAGGGTGCGCCCGGGGCAACAATGTACGCCTGCTGGGAGTCCCGCAAGGGATGGAAGGATCCACCCGACAAACTTTGGGTTTGTAGAAGAGAGGGCACACAGATCCTTGAAAGAGAGACTACCGCCGGGCTCCCACCCCCGCCCCATGATAGCAAAGATACTGAACTTTCGCGACAAAGAGACCATCTTGAAATTCTCCAGAGAGGGAGGGGAGATCTGTCAAGACACCGGCAAAATAGCTTTATATCTGGACTATACACCAGCAGTGCAAAGGGCAAGGAATTAATTTGTGCCAATTAAGCTTAAACTCAGGAAACTGAACCTCAAGTATATGCTGATGTACCCGTCCAGGCTCAAGGTGCTATACAAAGGACGAGCTGTTTTCTTGGAAACCCCGGCGGCGGCTACAATGTGGTTGGAACATAATAATCTGGATGATGGATAAGAGGCAAGGACATGAGGAGTAACCAGCCCAGAAAAGAACTGAGGTGAGGGAAGAACACGTCAACAACAAGCCTGCAGGTGAGCGACATGGAACAATGGAGTACTTTGTATTGTCAAATGGCAGGTGCGAGACAGGAACCTCAAACAGAGCGAACAGACACACTCTGCAAACTGTTAGGCGTTGGCCAGTTGCTGACGCACCACAGCCCGCACGCTGAAGCCTAGATGGCCAAGCAGATGCGGGGGCGCTCGAGTGCCACGGTCGGAACGTGGCTGCTGAGTGCAGTTTTCTAGTTCTGGTATGGTTCGGAGTTTGTAATGTTCTGAATCCTCACAGAGTGAGGTATGTGCCAGGAAATGTGTGAATGTGGTTTTGCGTGATTGGAAGGGGGTAGGGGTTACCTGGGGTGTGAAGCACTTAGGAAGGCCTAACATAGAAATTAGAGACCAAAGGGGTAGGAGGGCTGGGGGGGGACCCACATATCGGAATGGCCAACGAAATCAGAGTATTGAAATGGAATGTTCGGGGTCTAGGAACATACATGAGCAGAAATAGGGTGAAATCCTTTATCAACAGGAAAAAGGTGGCTATTGCGCTGCATCAGGAGATCCACCTGACCCAGCAGACTATGGCAGCGGTAACGGAACACTGGGATGGACAATGCTATGGTGCTCCTACTCAAAATATGCTCAGGGGCGGGTGCTTATCTGGATAAGTCCGGCAATTCCTTTCAAACTACTGAGCTGGGAGGCAGATCCGGAAGACCGGTACTTAATGGTAAAGGGATGTGTTGAACTGGTGGAAGTCTGTATAATAAATTCATATTTTCCCAACCATGGGATCCCGAAGCACCTAGACACACCGGGGGCTAAACTAGCCCAATGTCGAGAGAATTTTTTTCATATGGAGCGGTGACCTCAATTGTGTTAGAGATTGGGAGATGGACAGGCCTAAACCGATAGCATCTAGAAATGATGCTGCAACAGGGGCGCTAAACGCACTAGATGAAGCCCTGGACCTGGTGGATGTGTGGAGGGAGTTCCGTTCTACAGATAAGGGGTTATTCATACTTCTCATCACCACACTCTGCACACAAGAATCGACTACTTATTTTTGGCTAAAAGCTATCAAACACAAATAGAATCGGCACAGTACTTAGGTAGGTCAATATCAGGCCACTGCTGATGGCTAGGTAAACACGGGGGCCTAGACCGCCCATACCGCTGTGGCGTATGGCACCAGACGTCCTAACAGACCAGGCCTTCACGGAGGAGCTGCTAGACAAAATAGAGGAATATGTAGAGAAACATAGGTAGCGTTGACATAAGGGGAACAGTCTGGGAGGCAATGAAAGTGGTGGTGAGGGGAGAGGCCGTTGCAGGAGCAGGGGTGCATACAGAAAACGGAGCCGAACTGGAGAAATTGGAAGAAGAGATAAAACACAGAGTCAAACACACAGGGGACAAGGGAGGAGGAGGAGGAGGAGGAGATGGAGCTGGCACGGTTGCGAGGAAACTGCCAGGAAGCATGGGGAAGGCTCTCAAAGTTTGACTACTCAGTGAAAACCGCAAGAGCACACGCTGAGGGCGATAAGCCAGGCAGACTGCTGACCTGGCTGTGTAGTAGAGAACATCCACGATCTCAAACCACGGAGGTTAAAGACACAACAGGAAATAAACGATACATTGAGATTTCTACTCCCATCTCTACAGCCATAATCCCGAGGTGCCACAAACGGACATACTGAACACACTGGACGAAATAGGCCTTCCCAAAATAGACTCATCAAAACAGGAATCCGTGGAGGCAGAGATAACCCCCCCCCCCCTGGAGTTCTATAAAACATATGAAGCAATCCTGACACCGGTGTTGCTTGAGGTTTTCCGGGAAGCATACAATAAAGGAGAGTTGCCGGAGTCCATGAGGGAAACCCTCGTTATACCAATACCCAAACTGAGGAAACCAATGGATGAATGCGTCACATACCGTCCGCTAGCAATGCTGAACTACGATGTCAAGATTCTGACCACGATATTAGCCATGGGCCTGAGTAGGATAATGGGGGTCTAATACATAGTGACCAAAATGATTTTATACCAGGGCGCAGTAATGCGTTGAACATACGCAGGCTGCAACACATTCATATGCAAACAGCAGACTGCCAAGAACAATATGCTACATTTTCTCTGGACGCCACAAAGACGTTTAACTCAATATAGCTGTCATGACCTACAGAACGCGCCCCTTTTGGACTTCCTGGTCCTTGTCTCAGTGGGGCTTACACTCCCTGGTACTCCCAACATGGCCGTCCAGTGTGAAACACCTTCCTCGCCCCACACTTTGGACGTAGCGTGTTCTATTAATAGACCACGCTCCCCGCGGCTCTGCGCGTCTCAATGCTATTGCGAAGTAGCGACCAGACGTGTGCTCCATAGCTCGCTGTATTGTTTTCCCCGATTCTATCCCTTCTAAACTCCATTCCTAGTCCCTCTCCTTTCCTTCTTACTTCCTGGACTCGTGTGCCGTTTAGTGCACCCTCTTAGTTTCCCGGATTCCTGGATCGTTGCATCCCGGAACTTTGAACGCACGCTGGAGTCGGAAGAGACTCGTGCAGCCTTATTCAAGACCCGATCCGTCCGCAAGAAGGCATCTACTAAGAAATCCAGCAAAGATCGGACTCGGGTGAGAAGGGGGGGAACTCTTTGACAGTTTGAGACGCCACCCAACCGAACTCAATATGGGCATTGAAGCGGCCGTTCAGGACCTGATGCGTGGCATGCAAGAACTATCAACCGAGGTACAGAATCTCAAGGCGGAAAACGCCGCTCTTAAGCAATTGGTTCTATCACGTGATTCTGCCACAAAAGAAAGTGCGTTGCTGGGCGGCATAGTTGACAAATACGATGGGTCGGCAAAAACCCTTTGTGGATTTCTGGATTCATGTTTGGTCAACTTTACCTTTAAGCCCTACTACTTTTCGACTCCCAGAGCTAAAGTGGGTTTCATAATTTCTCACCTTTCAGGAAATGCATTAACCTGGGCTACGCTCCTCGTTAATTCCGGCGATGCCCTCCTAGATGACTATGATGGGTTCATACAGGCCCTTAAAACCATGATTGATCGCCCAGAGCAGGTATATAGTGCCCAGGAACACCTGTTAGACTTCCAGCAGGGATCCCAGGATATGCTCACCTTTGTAACCCGATTCAAGCAATTAGCCAAGGAAGCGGATTGGTCCCCTGAGGCGAGTTTTACCCTTTTCAGGAGAGGACTGAATGAGGAGATTAAGGATGAGTTGGCCCGAGTGGCTCGCCCAAACTCCTTCCAGGCACTAATGGACCTTGCCATGCAAATAGACTTTCGAATCCAGGAAAGGAAGGCAGAGAAGAAGAAATCCAGAGGAAATCCTCCGAAAGTGTCCTTTGAGAGTACCACCAAGACGGACACAAACCCAGGCTCAGTCACTGAACCAGAACCCATGCATATAGGAGCCTTCTGTGGACCTATATCCCTGCAAGAAAGGATGAGAAGGATCCATACGGGGTTGTGCATGTATTGTGCCTCAGATAAACACTTGGTTAGGGAGTGTCCTCTAGCCCCTCCACGGCGTTCGGGATACTCCAGCTCCCGATCCTAGATGGAGCAGAACTTCGGGAGAGAGATGTTTGCTCCACATCAATTCCATCCTTGAACTCTCCTGGACAAAACAATTTGGTGATACTGCAGGCCTTCCTATCGCCCTCCAAGAATAAGACCTATCCCATCTTGGCCTTGGTAGACTGCGGAGCTATGGGAATTTTCATTGATCAAGATTGGGTTGTTAGTCATCATATTCCATACGAGACACAAAGCACCATGCAGCCGGTGGAAGCAATCGACGGAAGACCCCCTCACTTCAGGGCCCATAAGCCTGCAGACTAAAGAGATCCAGCTTTCTATAAACCATCATCAAGAGCGGATCAGATGCGACATCATTAAGTCAGCTCATTACCCCATGGTATTGGGTATGCCCTGGTTACAGAAGCACAATCCGTATACCAACTTGACAGCAGGATCACTATTCCTAGGCTCAGAGTTTTGTATGTCTCACGGTCTACTCCTTGATCCCTCCTTGACACCCCCTAAAGAACCACCAAGAGACCAGCAAACACCACTCATGGTTTCCAATATCATACAAGTCCCTGAGGCCTATCAAGGATATGCTGATGTATTTTCAACTTCCATAGTCCAGGCCTTACCCCCTCACAGACCTGAAGACTGCGCCATAGATAAAGATCCCTCAGCAGTGATTCCCTTCGGCAGAATGTTCATCCTTTCCGAACCTGAAAAAAAGGCCCTCCAAGAATACCTGGATACCAACCTCGAAATTGGCACCATAAGACCTTCAAAATCTCCAGCGGGAGCTTTGTTGTTCTTTGTTCCCAAGAAGGACACCAAGGAACACGGACCTTGCCTCGACTATCGTGGCTTAAATCAATGCACCCTCAAAGACTAGTACCCATTGCCCTTGATCTCGGATATCCTGGAAGCTGTGAGAGGCGCTGTAATATTCACAAAGTTGGATCTCCGGGGTGCCTACCATTTGATCCGTGTCCGGGAAGGAGACGAATGGAAAACAGCTTTTAGAACACCCTTTGGTCACTATGAATATCTAGTCATGCCCTTTGGACTAGCTAACGCCCCTGCAGTTTGTCAACGTTTCATGGATAGGGTGTTCTCAGACATGTTATTCCTCTTCGTCATTGTCTATCTGGACGACATATTGATCTTTTCCAAGGACCTTCTAAATCATTCCAAGAACATGTAAAGGCAGTATTGCAACGACTCTGTGAACACAAACTTTTAGCCAAACCTGAAAAATGCTTGTTTCACGTTACTTCTGTTCACTACCTAGGATTCATCCTTAGCCCAGAAGGAATTGGTATGGACCCTTCAAAGGTAAAGGCCATACTGGCACGGCCCGCTCCCACGTCCGTGAAACAAGTTCAATCCTTCCTGGGGCTTGCCAATTTCTACCGGAAGTTCATATCCACTTTTTCCGAGATCGTTCAGCCGATCGTTGCTCTCTTGAAGAAAGACACCCCCTTTATCTGGTCTACACCGCAAGATAAGGCATTCCAACGTTTAAAGGCAGAGTTCACGCAAGCCCCCATCTTAGCCCAACCCGACATAAATTGACCATTCCTAGTGGAAACAGATGCCTCTAACTACGCCATAGAAGCAGTGTTGAAGCAGGAATTTGAGGATAAACAGGAACACCCCATTGCTTACCTTTCACGAACCCTGACTCCCAGTGAGACACACTACTCCGTCCTGGAAAAAGGAACTGTTAGCCATCCGCCAAGCCTTCACTGAATGGCGACATCTACTTCTGGGTGCTAGACATCCAGTTCAGGTCCGCACAGACCATCGGAATATTCAAATTCTACAGTCGTTGGAGAGTAGGAACAGTCAGGTGCGTTGGGCCTACTTATTTGCCCAGTACCAGTTCCACATCACTCATGTTCCCGGATCTCAAAACCTTATTGCTGACGCCTTATCTCGACGTCCTGACTATGTAACTACTGAAGATAGGGCCTACCCTAAGATGTTTCCCCACACGATCTTTGTAGCTCAAGCAGTCAATCTCCTGGAAGAAATTCGAGTGCAAACCCAATCCTCTGATTTGTGGAAGGATATTTCAAGGAAGAATCAAGGAAGGATATTTATTTAAGGACAATGCACTGGTCATTCACACACAGAAATTACAACAAAGAATAATAAACCTCTGTCACGATAACCTTCACACCGGAACATCGTGGCATAGCCAACACCCTCCGCCTCATACAAAGACAGTTTTGGTGGCCTGGAATGAAGACCGACGTACAGCAGTATGTCCAAGTATCTGTAGACAAAATACACATAACAAGAGACCGGCGGGTCTTCTACTGCAACCTATGCTGCCAACAAGGCCATGGGAATTCATTGCTACAGACTTAATTGTGGAATTACCACCTTCCCGAGGATACACGACCATTATGGTTACCATTGACTTGTTCACTCATATGGCTCATTTTTACACCCCTGTGTAAGTTACCATCCTCGTCCGAACGTGCTGGAATCTTTCTGGAACACATATTCCGTCTGCATGGACTTCCTTCCAAGATCATACCTGATCGAGGACCTCAATACGTCTCACAATTCTGGAAACATCTTTGTCGCATTTTGGGAATCCAACGCGCCCTCTCATCAGGTTATCATCCCCAAACCAACGGGGCCACAGAACGTGCTAATCAGACCCTGGAGCAGTATCTTTGATGTTTCGCCACCAAGGTTCAGGAGACTGGTCGCTCCTGATACCCGTGGCTGAATTTGCCAACAATTCTGATCATTCAGCACTTAAGACCAGTCCCTTTTATTGTAGGCAAGGTTTCCATCCATCGGTTCTACCCTCTGTTCTCCCTCATCCCACGCCGGTACCTACTGTTGACTCCTGGATCGAAACCCTCATCAACGTACACCAGGAGGCCAAAGAAAACTTAGAGAAGGCCAGAACACAGACAAAGAGGTATGCGGATTCCAAAAGACGACCAGGGCCTTCTTATGCAATTGGTGATCAAGTCTGGTTGTCCTCGAAATTACTACCCCAACATCTACGGCCAAACAAATTGGCCCCTCGGTACTATGGTCCATTTCCCATCAAAGAAATTATAAATCCAGTCTCATACCGGAACTACCAGACTCCTGGAAGAAAATTCACCCAGTTTTTCACACGTCCTTATTAAAACCCTACATCCAATCCTCCCGGAAATCCTGCAGACCGCCTCCTCTACTGGTCGACAACCAACTGGAATATGAAGTGTCCCGAATATGCAACTCTAGGTATAAACAGGGTCAGCTTCTATACCTGGTTGAATGGAAGGGATATCCTCCTAGTGAAAGAACCTGGGAACCACTTTCTAAGACCCCTCGACAGCTCAGAAAATTTCACCTCATACACCCGGGCAAACTTGGAGGAAAGGGTCTTCGGAGGAGGCATGCTGTCATGACCTACAGAACGCGCCCCTTTTGGACTTCCTGGTCCTTGTCTCAGCGGGGCTTACACTCCCTGGTACTCCCAACATGGCCGTCCAGCGTGAAACACCTTCCTCGCTCCACACGTTGGACGTAGCGTGTTCTATTAATAGACCACACCCCCGCGGCTCCGCGCGTCTCAATGCTATTGCGAAGTAGCGACCAGACGTGTGCTCCGTAGCTTGCGGTATTGTTTTCCCTGATTCTGTCCCTTCTAAACTCCATTCCTAGTCCCTCTCCTTTCCTTCTTACTTCCAGGACTCGTGTGCTGTTTAGTGCACCCTCTTACTTTCCCGGATTCCTGGATCGTTGCATCCCGGAACTTTGAACGCACGCTGGAGTCGGAAGAGACTCGTGCAGCCTTATTCAAGACCCGATCCATCCGCAAGAAGACATCGACCAAGAAATCCAGCAAAGATCAGACTCAGGTGAGAAGGGGGGGGGGGGGGAACTCCTTGACAATATTGGGAATGGTTGGTGGCGACATTGGAATAATTTGAATTTGGGGAGGGATTCATCCGATGGGTGCGAATACTATACACAAACCCAAAAGCTAGGGTTAAAACAGGGACGTTAGTGTCAGCAATCTGGGACATAAAGAGAGGAATGAGACGTGGATGCCCACTATCCCCAATGCTATATGTACTAGGCCTTGAACCAATAGCAATATACCTCAAGAAGCAACACCTAGATGCTGGCATCTGGGTTGGAGGAATGGGACACTTGCTATCGCTCTATGCGAACGACGTGCTGCTGTATGTGAGAGACCCGCACATGAATGTCAGTGATCCTAGACATACTCGATAACTATGCTACAGTGTCAGGGATCCATTTTAGTAGGACCAAATCTTGCATATTTCCGATAGCTGGGCTGAGAGGGAGGAGTATTAACGAACTGCCAGCGGTGGGACGCAATTGGGAGGTGGACTTGTTCAAATACCTGGGGGTGAGCATTAGACATACAGCGGAACAAATGCATGAACATAATACAGCGAGGGTGGTGCAGGGTTTGAGGAAGTCCATGAAGTTCTAGTCTAAGCTGCCACTATCAATGTTAGGTCGGACAGCCATCCCCAAAATGTTCATCCACCCGAGATTCCTGTACTTCAACAACATGCACTGCTATACTAGGGCGTCCTTCTTCCGTTCCTTGGAAGTGCTGCTCTGAGAATTTTTGTGGGCGCTACCCACCATAGACTAACAAGCAACATTATATTTACCATATGACAAAGGAGGGGTGAAACTGCGAAATCTAGAGAAGTACTACCTAGCAGCCCAGCTCTGTCACGTAATTAAATGGCTGGCAGATGAGTACACCTCAGAAACAGACATTGTAGCACCTGGTGGCTCCCATCAAACTAAAAGAAATACTGTGGGTAACACAGGGGGGCCGAAATACACACCACTGGTGGTGACACTGGGTAGGAAGGTATAGAGGAGAGCACAAGCCTTGCTGAAACTAGTAAACCCCTACTCGCCAGAGGTGCCAATAGCGGCGGACACATGTAAAGATAGCACGGACATGGCAGTGGAAAGAAAATGGGAGGGAAAAAGGATATACACATGGGAGATGTATATAAAGACGGGGTCTTTAGGGAATTCGATTCAATGCAAGAAAAGGAGGAGTTGCCGAGCGGGCAATTTCTCTGTTATCTCAGAGTCCGGGAAGTGGCCAAGGAAAGGTGGGAGGGCTGGCCAGAGGAACCATAGGCGGACCCACTACTGACCCTGATGTATAATCTAAATAACGGCTGGAGGCCAATTTCTCGGCTATACAGCATGCTGACAGACACACCCAACTATAAGAGTGCCGCACTGAAAGAACAGTGGGAGGAAGACCTGGGTGTAGACTTAACGGAGAAAGAATGGGAGAGAATACTGAGCTTTCCCAAAGTAGTATCGAGGAACCATCATTTTAAACTCATACAACTGAATGTGTTGTATCGCACAAACATGACCCCGCACAGGATAGAAATGTTTAATAAGGAGACGAGTCCACAATGCCCATGGTGTAGAGGTAAGGAAGCTGACCTGCTGCAGATGTTTTGGGTGTGTACGCGTGTGAGAGGTTTCTGGGCTTGCAAAGAGCAAGCCTGCAGGGAGGCTGGAGTACAAAGGTATGAGTGGTCACCGAAAGAATGACTGCTTGGTGCCTATCCCAGAATCAGCAAATATAAACATGTGGTCCTGTTTATGGACATGGCATGCATATTGGCCAAGAGAACCATCGCCATGTCCAGGAAAACTGCTGCGGGGTCGCAATATGAAAAATGGCGTAAGGAATGTGAAAGGTGGGCAGAGGCGGAAACCAAGGTGAGGGGGGGAAGGGGCCAACAAATCGGAGCCTGACGGCAATGATAAGTGTGCAGCAGGGAAAGTGTTGATCTGGGACATGTTTCACCCATCTGACAACAAACTCCCCCCCCCTGAGCGCACCGATCAGGGCATGAGTCACCCACTACTTGCCCAGCTAATCACTCCACTGCACCCAACTGACAATGGCCAATCATAGGCCCTGAAGAATGTAAAGAAGAGTTGAGCCCCAGACAATGAGGCCTTTGCCCCAACCGATGTTATAAATCAACACATGGAACATGTAGGAAGTTGGTTGTTTGTTGTTATTTGTTATTACACTAAATGTAGGCATGGAAAAGTGAAATGTTGAATTGCTCGACTGTAACTATACAAATGCCAATAAAAACATGTTAAAATAAATAAAATTAGAGTTTGGCGAATCCTCCATCCATCCACCAGTTGGGGATGATTGAAAAATATATAAATAGATAATTGAGCAATGGATTGTGGTTCCCTCCTCGGGCTTCCTGTTTCTACCAGAATGTATGATTCTTACTGGTTAGCTTCTGATTCTGGAGTGAAGAGCCAAGTTTTTAGTCATTTTCTGAATTCCAGATGATCCTGTGTATTATTGCATATGCTTTTTGGTAGGCCATTCCATGTTCTTGGTGCCAGGTGTAAGAAAGATGATCCTCCAAAATTTCTTTTATTGTATGGTTTTGGTCCTAGGCGAATGTTGTAGCTTGATCCAAGTGGTCTTGCTGAATGATAGATGGTCATTTTCTTTTTCAAGAGCTCTGTGCGTTATGCAAATTGTTTTGAACTTCATTCATGGTTTTATTGGTAGCTGGTGTAGTATGCTCAGTGGTGGGCTAATGTGTTCTCTTCGTGGTAGTTTTAACAGGAGTGTGGCCGCTGTGTTTTGGATATGCTGAGGTTTCTTTAATAGGCGTTCTGGTATTCCTAGGTATAGGCAAAGTCTACTTTGGACATGCGTGCGATGATGGATAGTGTTTTATGGGTGAAGGAGAGGAATGGTAGGATCCTTTTTACTGTGTGTAGGAGGAAGAAGCATTTTTGATTATAGCATTTACTTGTGGCTCAAATGTTAGTTGTCCATCAGGACTCCAAGGTTCTTTACCGTCGATGGCGTCAGTGCATCTCCTAGTTCTGTTGGCCATGCGATGTAGTGGCTGGTTTTCCCCGTTTTTGGATATAACCATTATTTCTGTTTTGCCAGGGTTGAGTGTGAAGTTGTGTTCATCCAGCCGTAGAGTTCTTGTAGGCATTCTTCCACATTTGTGTTTTCTCCTCATGTGTTTTGTACTTTGTAGAAGATGTGTGTCATCAGCGTAGTTGTAGCATTCAAGGCCATATCTTATAATGAGCTTGATTAGTGGAGTCAGGTATATGTTGAAGAGCAGCGGAGATGAAGAGGATCCTTGGGGTGGATTTGAAAGGTTTGATCCAGATGGTTTCTGTTCTGTTATGAAAGATTTAATCTAGCATAAGGCTAGGTCAGTGATTTCTATTTCTTCCAATCTTCTAATGAGGGCGGCATGGCTGACTGAGTCAAATGCTGCCGAGAGAATGAGGGTCATTCTAAGGTTGGAGGTAAGTAACGGTCCTTACCGGCATGGTGCAAATAGCGTGTCTGTGTAGTCAATAGCCCGTAAATAAGCGGAACCGGAAGTAGTGTCATCACACAGGAACGGGAAGGAGCATGGCGGCCATCTTTAAAAACACAATCCATTGCCATCCTCAGCACACAGGACCTGTGGGACTCTGCTGTTTGTTAGAAAACCTTAGTCCAACACACCACAATGCCCAAGGCCCTTAAGGAGGGAGCTGCCCGTCAGCGCAAGGAGCGCTTCAGCGAGGACGAGTTGGAGATGCTAGCAGGGACACTGCAGGAACATGCTGGGATTGTGTTTGCCAACAGCATGAAGAGGGAGGCCATCTTAAAGAAAAAGGAGATCTGGGCACTTGTGGCACAGAAAGTTAGTGCAGTTGGAAACACCCCATGCACCACAGAAGACTGCCGTAAGCGCTGAGACGACTTGCGGCTCAGAGGAAGGAACATACTCTCCGTCAACAGGAGCCAGGCAATGGCAACAGGAGGAGGTGCCAGCTCACCCATCAAGCTGACCCCATGGGAGGACATCTGCGCCAGCATGATTGGAATGGAGGGGATAGAAGGTGTCGGCAAGATGGAGTGTGGCGCCACAACATTGGCCGATGGAGGCGAGTGTCCTAAGAAAACACTAATGCATAGTCTGATGAAATTCAACCAATATGTCAGTCCAAAGAGGCAAGCCATGGCCCAACACACACACACACACACACTCCCAGCAAAGTAGCCGGACACATCACGGACACATGCAGATGCCTGCAGCAAGGCAATGCCGTACCCGACACATACCACACAACGATGTAAATGCCATAAGTCACACAGCATGCAGGCCCCAACAAATATGCATGTTACATAGCATAGGTCTTGGCCAACAGGAGTGACCCCTGACATATATGCCTGCATAACCCACCCATGTATCAAACAACGTGATCATCCGAACTCTAATGTTAATGTTAAAGGATATTTGTACAGCGCACTATCACCACCAGAGTGGTCCCCTGGCGCTCTGAAAAAGGGAAGGGGGGGGGCTGTGTTAGTGGGAATAAGCTGGAAAAGTGCAAGAGAGCAGTAATGTGCGGTTGGCAGCCTCAACCCGGTAGGTCCGTTGGCTGGGCTTGGGGTGCTTTACGGTTGGTAGACGTGTGCTGTTGGCCGAGTCTATGTGTGGTTTGTTTTGTTGTTGCAGTGTAGTGAAGTTTGGACGGATTGTGGTGTTGTAGGTTTGTGGTTGTGTTTGGTTAGAGTTTGAGAGGTGTATGCAGAGGGGTGAGATTGTTAGTGGATTGGTTAATTGGCATTGCTGTCCTTGCAATCATGTCTAGGTGTAAGGCTTGCTATCATTCACTATTCCATCTAAGTGTGGCACATGCTAGCATTCACATTTCTATCTAGGTGTGACGCAGGCTAAAGTGGAGAATTCCATCTAAGTGTGGCACATGTTAACTTTTCACATTTCTATCTATGTGCGACGCAGGCTAAAGTTGATAATTCCATCTAAGTGTGGCACTTGCTAACATTCACATTTCTATCTATGTGTGACACAGGCTAAAGTTGAGAATTCCATCTAAGTGTGGCACATGCTAACTTTCACATTTCTATCAAGATGCGATGCTGGCTAAACTTACGTCCATCCAAGTTTGGCGCATGCTAACAGCCACAATCCTGTCTAGTAGCGACATTGCCAATCTTCACAGTTCTCTTTTGGTTTGGCACTAATTAACATTGGTCAATTATGTTAGCATGTAATATGAGGCAATATTTGTTGTCCAGCCATGAATAGATTTAGACTGGTGCTCACAAATCTCTAAGTATGCATAGGTCTATGGCAGTATGCGTTATGGCAAGGTAAGGTATAGTGGAAGGGGCTTTCTGGAATAGAGTAATTGCTCTACACCCCACACTCACAGTTTTTGTTGGTGTCTGTTGACTGCTGGCTTCATTGGCTTCCCCTGAGGACACCTGCAGACACATCTTGGAGCCGCCAATGTAGGAGCCGCCCTTTGCCTTGGGGCCCTTAGACGAAGGGGCTGCTGAGCAGTGGGCTGCCCCGCGGAGGCCAGGTAGGTCTATAGGGTGGCCAATCACGGTGGGGGTGGGCGGGTTGGGAGGCGGGAGAGCATGGGAAGCACAGAGGGGGAGAGAGAGGGGACAGGGCTGCACTCGAGCAGCGCAGATGGTGAACTAACTCAAAAACGGGCCCAAAGCAGTCCCGGGGCCTATTACCCTTGATTGTGTGGATCAATTGTCCAAATGTATGTATGATGCCCATCAAAACATAACTCTGCCGTCCCTCTTTTCGACCCCCACAGGCTCTGACCATGACAGCATTAGCCAGGACGCAACCCCTGCAAAGACACACACCGGAAGAGGTCCCGGGATGACGCCAACCACCCTTCCACCTCGAAGGGCCAACCTAGGGGCCCCTGTCAACCACCAGTCAAGACAGCCCAGGTTCCCAGTGCACCGGTGCTGCCAAGGGCCATAGAGGCCGAAACACCAACACCCATTGCCCAGCCTGAGGAATCAGCTGAGGCACCACACTCGGGGAAGTCAAGTTTGGCTGGGGAGGTGGCAGCCACAGTACCCCAGGCTGTGGAGGAGCCACAGGATGAGGTATGGGTGCCCATTGAGGATGATACATCAGAACTGCCGTGCACGCCCAGTCCACTGGCATCCCCCCAAATCTCATTGCTTGAGACAGACCACACCACCACCCCGGAGCAGTCTGGGTGGGAGCAAATTGAAGGGCATTTTAGTCCGATAGTGGCGAGTATTGAGGCTCAGCAGGACACCCAGGAACCATCCACCTCCACAAGTGCACCCGCAGGGCCGCAGCGTGCAGAGCAGCTGACTGCCCTTGTGCAGCAGTTTGTTGAGGACAACACACAGGCTAGGCAGAGGGGCGGGATAATAACGCCTCTCTAAGGCAGGACCATCTCAGAGAACACCGCCTCCATGGGTTAAATATTTGCCAAGAACACTAGCCACTTCTGCAAGGAGGTATCCGCCCTGCGCCAGGTACTGGCCGCATAGCGATGCCTTGAAGTCAGGGCATCAGGCAACCCAATTCGAGCAGACGGCCACACCGTCGTCGTCTAGCTCGACCGAGGCGAGCCCGCACTGCAGGTCATCACGCACACTGCACCAGCCAGATATGCCGCCTCTGGTCCAGGGAGTGTGAATTAATAGTCTGGGCAGTCTGATGTAGGCATTAAAGACTTGATGGGACATGTGTGGCGGAGTTGTGGGGGCAGGGGGAGGAGGGTGTGTGGGAGAGTTGTGGGGGAGTTGTGGGAGAGGGGGATGAGAGTGGTGGAGGGTTATTGCACTATTGTTTTCATTGTTAAATTTAATACACCCGCTGTGTCAAAAGCAAGACCTGAGTGGACATTCATCATTGTGCATGTGTCATTTATTCATATACAGTGCATAGTGTGCATGTACCCACACACCCAGTGGCATCTGTCAGAACATCATGTCATCCTCTGCAGCCATGTGTCTCGGTAATATTGTGCAATCACTGACTGACCCACAGCACGTCCCTCCTGTGCATCGGCACCGCAATGATGTGCAGCCACTTCTTAATCCCTTTCATTATCACCAGGTGGTAGTAGTTCAATGCCAAGGGGCAGGGGCACGTTGCGTCGGATACACATGTTGTGCAGCATAACACATGCCATGATGGTCTTGGCCACCTTCTCTTGCCTGTAGAGGAGGGCCCCACCTGACGGGCTAAGGCAGCGAAACCATGCCTTCAACAGGCCAAAGGTCTGGTCTATGACCACACGGGTAAGGGTGTGGGATCGATTGCAGTCCTCCTCATGCCTGTTCTGTGTGTTTCGGACAGGGGTGATGAGCCACGGCATCAAAGGATAGCCACTGTCACCTGCATGGGAGGCATGAAAAGCTATATGTTAGTCGATTGATGATGGACAGCTGGACTAGTCACACATGTCTGCAGATTATCGTTGGTCACATGTGCACATGTCCCTGGTTGTATGCACGCCATTTTTAGGCCCTCAATGTGTCCTGTGCCATGGAATAATGGTGTGGGTTGCATCTTCAAGATGATACACGGTATGCTCTGCCGTCTTGTAGCTCATGCATTGTGTACGCATACAGCTGTGTTTGTGTAAATTCAGTCATGTGTTGTGTTCTGTAGGATTTTCTGATGGGGAGCGTTGGCAGTAGGCTCTGCAATCTGAGGCATTCTGTGCTGATTTTTCCCATGGTGACATGCAGCATTCCTGTGGTTGATCCGGTATATCGGACACAACAGTGTGTGATGATCTTGGTTGCGTCGCTTTCCATCTGCACCTGTTTGTAGTGGTTATTGCTTGCGATTGTGGTAAACCACCTGCATGGTATGGAAGTCACCTTTTGTTTCAAGAATCTCCTGGCAGTCCGTGGTAGGGATATGTATTCCGTTGTGTGCCTGAGGAGGGCATCCAGCATTTGTTTCAGGATGTGAGTGAAGAAGGGTGGTGATATGCCATGCATGTACCCCACTGTGTGCTGGTAGGTGGCTGTGGAAAGGAAGTGGAGCACCAACACTACCTTCAGTGGAGGGGGGGTGGCGGTGCATATTTCAATGAGGCTGACAATCGTGTATCATGTCCACAATGGTGTTGATGGTGTCCTGGTCCAGACGGTACAGGGTGTGGTTGTGCTCCGGGGTTGGGTTGGAGGGACTGGCTCTGTTTGGGATTTGGGGCTGCATGCGTGGTTACGCTGGCTGCACTGGTGGGGCATGCTGAGCCTGTCTCACCCTCCTTCTCCTGCTACGTCTCCTCTGTGGTGCCTGCTGTTGGTGTTGTTGCTGGTGTTGCAATGCATGCATGTCCTCCAGCTGAAGTGTTGATGCTACTACTGGATTGCTCTTGGTGTGGAAAGGGGTGTGGTGTGTGGTTGTACTCCGCTTGGTCAGGCCCAGACTCCATTGCCTCTACCTGTGCTGATGATGTGCACCTGTGGCAGTTGGGAACACTGCACATTACATTTTACGGTTGGTCAGAGATGCCGGTATTTACGGCATGCCGGTATCCACTTTTAACGCCTTCATGATGCCGGTATTTGCATGGCCACTTCACTTGTGATCTCCTCCAGTTTACGGCATGCCGCTATTGCCAGTATGATGGCCCACATGCCCGCGCTCATGCCGTTATTAGAGGCATCGTTATTTACGGTGCTGCTAATAGCGGTTTGGCTGGTCGGAATAGCCCAGAGCGGTAAGCGATGCCGGTAATCCTTTACCGGCATCCTTTATCCCTTACCTCCAACCTCGGAATGACCCCCAATGTCTTATAGTAAGAGAGATGAAACAGTTGTAAATCCTAGGCAAAGGTTTACGGTTTAGAGGAACTGGTAAAATATTTTCCCAACAGTTACCAGGGTTACTAGAAATCACACTGTTGCACTTACATTCCCATGTAGGAAATGAATATGAAGACTTAAAAATCACAGGTAAGTACCATAAATACAAAATTTGGTCCAGAGCTCACTGAACACATAGGGTATCCTTAAGAAATGTCCAGGGGCAGGAAAATACCCGATAGATAAGTTTAGGAGAATTCCAGGTAAGTTCCCAGTTCCATTTGAATGAATGGGAGAAAGATAAAGGGCCATTCACTAAGTGGAGGTAAGTCTGTCTGACACCACAAGTGAAGATTCTGCATCGGGATGGCCACAGGAGGCCCAAAAAAGTGTTCAAGAGGCTGCAAGATGGCTTCAGAGGAAGAGGCAGCCGAACAGAATGACCCCCTAAAGAAGCATTTTAGAATCTCCGTAGAGACTCTCCTCCGGACCAAAGGAAAATCTAGGGGTGATTCTCTTGATTAAGCAACCACCAAAAGATATAAAAAGGTAGGTACACACATCAGTAGTTTCAGTGGCTCCAGCAGCACAAAACAGCCCATTGCACATTCCACAGGTGTGATTTGCAGGCTTTAACCCTGCAACAACAAATGCCCGGCAACCCAGAAGAAAAAAACTTTCCCGCAATGTCGGTTCTCAAGCTTTCATCTACGATTTCAGCGAGGATGGCCCAAAAGGGATGAGGGAACCTGTAGAAACAACTGGCTGCCCAGTGGTCCAGAAGGCAGACAGCTCAAAAGCAAACTGTGCCAGGATGGGGACAATGACTATGGCACATTTGGACATCCTAAAATGATGATGTTTCAAGCAGGCATTTGAGATCGCCACCAGCTTCTGCACTTTAGCCACAACCCACAGCCAATTGGTAGAATCTGGTGGTAAACGGCTGGTCATGGCAGTAAACGGTCCAGACAATATTGCTGGCATGGGGAGTTTGGAGGGAGGTGTGGGGGTTCCACCCAGCATGTGTGGAGAGACTGCAGGAAATGTCCGGATGCCTGGACTAGATCGCCTGAAGCAAAAAACACAGATTGAGATGTGCCCATATGCCCAGCAAGCCAGTAGGGCCAGAAAAGGGTAAAAAACATCAGTAATCACGAAATTCCTCTCAAGCAGGTCAGCAGACCTGCATCCTCCTTGACACAGAACAGGACACCAAGTGCAAAAGGTTACAGAACCCAGCCCAAATACCCTTGCACAAAGGGGCTGGCCCAAAGCCAACCAGCAATTCATTGAAAGGGGGTGAAAGCTATGGGTTAGATGACCAACTGGTTGGTCTGTAGAACTATCACTTAGTCTTTGCCATGCGAAAAGAAGTGTACGGGATAGTCCTGGGATCTAGACATGCAGTAGTTTTTACCCTTGGTGAAGCTAAAAATAAAGTATAGCCGTCCATAACCTACTTCCAGCAACCTGTGTCGGGTGATAAAATCACCCTCTAGCAAAAATAGGGAGCATGGGTGGCACCCCTGGCACTGGGCCTCTGAGGGGACCCAATACCATGTACCCTATATATATATAAGTTAAAAAAGGGACACAATGGAAGGAGGGACTTCAGAAGATGTCTGTCTGGCCACTATAAAGAGATCAAGGAACCAAAAAAGTAGTAAAAGGAGAAAAAAGCAAAACATTGAGTAGCCTGAAAAAGATGCAACTTGAACGACCATAAAGACTTAACCTGCCAATTTGTTTTACAGATGTTTGGGAAAGGACGGAGGCTTGACAAACCAGAAACAATACATCACTATGGTAAAAAGCATACTATGTTCTGTGGTAGGTCAGAAGGAGACGGACCCGTTTGTCATTTCAAGATTCTTTATTCAAATAAGAAAGGAAAAATGCCTTCTTATCCCTTAGTCTATGGGTTTCCATGCGTAACCAAACTAAGATGCTTGTCGTCTGTTGTGAAGTCCAAAAGTAAACAGTCTGCCCTCCGTCCGACTCCAAGCTATTCTGTCCCTATAACTAACAGAAAACAACAAAATACCAGGAGAATGACTCCTTTCTCCTAGATAGGCTTCTTCAGCTTTAGTATGCAATCCTGATATATTGCTTGGCCATCTCAGGAAGTAATTTGTTTAGTTCTTGTAGGGGACTTTTCCCAGTCCTAGTTTCCCCTGCTTGTTCCCTTGGCAGGTCTTACCTCCACAGCTTTGTTAGTTTTGGAAATCCTGGAAAAAGGTCTCTCTTCTGTGTCTTTAAAAGTCTGTCTTCCTGGTTCCATTAGAGACAGATTCCCCCTTTTTATGGTTCTTATTCTCTCAGTTGCTACAGTTCTTAAACTTTTTCTGCATAGGACAGTTGATATCATATTCCCTCTTCTGATTCACCCTCTTCCTCCTAGCTATTCTTATTGTAGACCCAATATTAATTCTCTTGGCCTGTTCTTACATCACCGAGATGATCAGGATGGGTTTCACACTTTTTTCTAATCTGACCACTCACTGGGACGAGTAGGCTGAGTCGTAGAGGGTTTCTTACTCTTCTTAACCTAGGACCATCTACTTGGACGAGTAGGCTGCACCTAGTTGGACGAGTATGCTGACTCCCAGAGTATTGTTTACTCTTCATAACCTCGGCTCACTCTCTGGGACAAGTAGACTAAGCCTCAGATTGTTGTGCCTCTTCTTAATTTTGGGCCACTGACTGAGAAACTTACAATAGTCTTTATTGCCATATTTCCTCCGGCCGTCCAGGTTAACTTGCTTTTCGAGGGTTGGCGTCACCGGGCCTGTTCGCAGGAGCGGGACTTCATACACTGTCAGAACAGCTTGGTTTCTCATTCCGTCTGCATCAGACTCTACTTTGCGGCACCATTACTTCAAGGCTACAGCGGTCTTGGTGTAGTTGTCAGACTCACCAGTCCACCCCTCGAGTATCACACCACCGCGCTTGCCTGCTTCTCCTTCTTGGGGTTTTCTTCCCGTCTGCACGCCAGTCTCAGACTATCGAGGCTTCTGGCCAACGCCTTCTGCCTTTCTCCCAACGGTGGATCTCGCAGTCTCCTGTTCCAGTCACAGCTTGAATAATTTGAAGCTCCCAAACTTTGTTTCTCTATCTCCCAAGAGAGATCCTTTTTCCCCTTTTAATTTCAGATAGCTGGGTCCTCCCCAGCGGAGGATCGCAGTTAATCCTTTGTTTGTTGAACACTCTTGGTTCAATCTTCTTCACCACAGTACTATTGGTCCTAGACCAGGGAGTAATCATTACTCCATCATTCTTCTTCATGTCGTTTGCAATATATTGTTCTTCAAGGGGAATCTTGAATTACAATAACACAATGGTTTTAGTGAATGGTGTCATTGTGGTGTCAAAGGGAAGGGTTTTAGGGTGCTCCTCTGGGGGAACGGGAGTCCCTGTCCCTCAGGGGGATGTCCCTCCCTGTGAGGTCCCATTTACCACCACTCCTAAAGATTATTGCAAAGCATGCTCACCTCCCTATCCTCACAAGGAAAGGCTTGCCCATGGGGAGAAGTGACTGAATACCGCAAATCGTCACAGTTCCTGTAGATATTTTTAAACATAACATGGAAATATGGGCCTCTTCTGTGATAAACCTTTTAAATGCAATGATTAAACAATGAACATCTGAAGTTGTGGGGCAAAGCTATTATATTACCCATTTTTTAAGAAAAGTGAAAGGTCTCGAACAAAGAACTATAGGCACATTCCTCTTTTAGACTTCTCTTTAAAAAGGAGTTTAGAAAGATTATTCCTAAAATTGAAAAGAAAAGTGGATTGATGAGCCTAAAATTAATCGCCAATCGAGTGCTTTTCTGGCAGCTCTAAACACACAGTCTTAATTTCAATCTCTATTTTTCGCAAAATAATTTTTTTAAATAAAGAAAGCATCATTGTTTGTGGCATTCATGGACTGGAGTACTGCATTGAACTCAGTCAATTGGTCAAATTGTGGTTAGTCTTAGAGGAGATGGGCATTCATAAAGATATACTTACCATACAAGTAACCATTCCTATGTCTAATTGTGCTGCTGAGAGATATGCCAAACGGTGCCTCTTAACAAGAGATTTTCCAGTGAAATGTGGTGTCAGACAGGGGTCCATAATGTAATATAAGTTGTCTTGTACAGTGCCTGCCTGCCACTATTGGTGGCCTCGATGCGCTTTGCCATGTCATTGAAAAGGGGGCGGGGGGGTGGCGTTCATTAGTCGGAGAGTGGGATAGGCAGATGCAAAACCTGTGGTGTCGATGTGTGCAGGTCGGAAGTACTTGGATTTCGAGTGTCAATCTGTTTCCATGGGTTTGGTGCAGCAAACATGAGAGTATGTTATCCATAGGGAAGAGCCCACGATCAGATGGACTACAGTGCTTTGGGTCTGGAAATCTTGTGTGCTGCATCACGTTTAGCTGTTTAGCTGACTTCTGCACAGAGAAAGTGCTGTTTAACTCTATGAAGCAAAAGGCCTCTGTTTTCTGGGGTTTGCACCAAAAGACCGAAAAAAGACAGAGTGCACAATTAGTGTGCATTTGGTCTGGTTGAAATTACTGAATCCCAAAATACCAAACAAGGGGAGCAAGGGTTAAGGGGGTTCCCCCACTTCCCTAGTTCATTACTCTGGGCTTAGAGGCCTTATGGGGTGTCCCCAGCATATATTACATGCATGGCGGAGGACAAACCACCCCACCCCCAAAACATCAAGTTACAAAATGTGAACACGTGTTGTTCACAATTTTGCAATTCGATCTTTTGGTACTCTATTTCTTAACGTACCTCCATTTTGTGAACTGCTATAGAGTGCAAGTGCTTGTGGCAATGTGCTGCGTTTTGTGATGGGTCAGTAGGACAAGGAATATTCTTTGTTAAAAGAAAAGTGAAAACTCCTAACTTTCCCCAAGACATTAGTGTCTGCATTTCTTCATGGTGAGGGCATATTTGCTTTATGGTGCAAGAAATGCATGTTTGACCTAGGACATTATAATGTCTGTGTTTCTTCATGGTGAGTGTGTATTTGCTTTGTGTCTATTGCATGCACCTATGTCAGCCTAACAGCAAGTTTGATTACTCTTGCCAGTTTCAGTTATATCAAGGTCCACATTGTCCTCTATTGATCTGGGATAAGGCTGGTACGGTTTCCCCTGCCTAACACAAACTAACTAGGGTGCTCATCAGTCGCCAGCGAGTTCAAAGGGAAGATCCATCCTTGGTCCAAAACTAATCTAGCCTGTCCCTGCCACTATCAAAACCAAATAAGGCACAGGAAAATGACTACCTTCTCGTGTGGTCTACTTTTCAGTAAATTCACTTTAGTAACGTGTTTGTAGGTAGCTCTTGGTAACTATTTTGATCTAGTCGCATAGTTCAGATATAAGGCTCTTCAATTTTTCTGCTGTGTCCTTCATTCCTTGTTCCCCCTTCCGATATTGTTGTCCTTTCTTTTCTTGTTCATTAAACTGGTAACTTTTTCTCTACTAGATGTACACTGTTTTCCCTGGCTGGAACAGACAGAACTGTTCCCATAACGATTCTCACTCTCCTTCACCAATTGCTGGTTACTGGGATGAGTATGAGGGTTCCAGTAACGATTTGCACTTGTCTCCACCTCTTTGGTCTTAAATGGGAAGAGTTTGAATGTTCCAGTAATGATTCTCGTCTTTATCTACTACTCTCTTTATTGGGACGAGTATCATTGTTAAAAGACCATATATAAATTAGGAAATAATCCAAGGGCCCACAGACAAAAAATATACATGCAAATGGCAGCTTACATTTAATTATGAGGAGAGTCAAATAAAGCATATGGAATAGGAACAGCGATCGGGAATGTAAAGGTAGGCTGGAAGACCCCAGTCTAAGCAGAACAGATAGGACAGGAAATCCTGCACCCAATAACGAAAATAGTCAAAGTAAACAGCAAAAGCACACTTTATTAATAATCCACATAACACAGGGTCAGCATTCAGACAAAATAGTTGTGATCTCTCGTTATTCTGAAGCATGGCAATGGTTTAAAAACAGAAAATATGCCATTGACGTTACATTACAATCTTGGTTACAAAAAGCTACAAGGTATGGGGATTGGTTAAGGGAACTGTCTATATATAGAAAAGTTATAGGTTACTCATCAAAGTGACTAGTCCCCTTTACTCCATACTGCATGGGCGTCCCTTCTGAGGGACGGGAGACAGAACCTTTTTCACCAGAAAAAACGTTCCCCTTTAAATTAGGAGGCGCGCGGGGGTGCAGCCCTGGGAGCATGCGCTGTCCTGACTCGACGCGTAGACAGTACATTAACATTGCCTAATGGCACCAGTACTATTAGGGGGGAGGATGATGGAACGTATGGAGGAAAGGGGACTAACGACGGTCACTAGGGTGAGTTACTTATAATTACTCATATGTCCCGTCCCGTTTCCTCCATACTGCATGGGCGATTACAACTGAGTATAGACCTAGTGTGGAGAGGAGACCCTCCTTAAGGAAACCGGTTTCTGAGAACGGCCGGTCCGAAAGCCGTATCTGATCTAGAGCCGGCGTCCAAACAGTAGTGCTTTTAGAAAGCCCAAGGGGTGGCTCATGTGGCCGCCCGGCTTATGACTTGCCAGGGGACATGCCGCTGGAATGTGATGGCCGTCGCCTTTGCTCTAACCGCATGGGCATGCATGTTGGCCGCCAGTGGCTTATGCTGTCCCTCGTAAGCTTCCTTGATGGCCGAGACCATCCAACGGGAGATGAGGCCTTGGAGGCCCGATACCCCTGTCTTGATCCGCCGAAGGTGACAAACATTGGTCCTATCCAAGTAGAATTTCAGGGCACGCCTGACATCGAGGCAGTGCAGAATTCTCTGTGCCTCGTCCTTAGGCTCAGCAAAAAACATAATCCGGATTATTTACTCGTGAAGATGGAATGCAGCATTCACCCGGGGTAGGAATGCTGGGTGTGTCCGCAGGACTACTTTATCCTTGTGAAATGTAGTATAGGGCTCTGAGGCGACCAGCACCTGAATTTTCCCGAGCCGAGGCTGACTAGCAAGGCCGTCTTGATGGTGACCAACCTGATGTCCGCGGACGCCATTGGTTCAAATGGTTTGTGCACCAGGGCCCCCAAAACTATGTTTAACTCCCACACAGGGTGTGGCCTCTTGATGGGCGGCTAGAGTCTGGCGAGTCCCGCCAAACGCTTCTTGACAATCGGGTTGGCAGAGGAGAACACCTCTGCTTCTCAGTTCCTCACGTGCGGCAAGTGTCTACCTGTATGCCCGAGTGGGCGAGGTGCACCGAGAAAGAGAGCACATCGTCCAATGAACATGCAATGGGGTTGATATCCTTAGAGTCTGCCCTGCGGCAGAACCTGGTCCACTTACTCTTATACTGGGTTCTGGTAGCCCTGCTCCTAGCCCACTGTATGATCTCTAGATTAGCATGAGAAAGGCTGAAGTGCGCTAGCGTGATCTGCTCAAGACCCACGCTGTGAGGGCTAGTTTCTGTGGCGCAGGGTGGATGACCCTGCCCCCCTGCTGCACCAGATGATGTGCTGGGCCCGTCAAAAGGCGAATGGGCGGTCTCTCAGAGAGACTGAGCAGCTCCGAGAAGCATGGTCTGGCTGGCCACCATTGAGCTATTAGAATGACGCAGAGGTGGCGAGACTCCTTGATCTTGCATATCACCCTGTGTATCAACGGTGTGCATGCTGTCATGTCGTTCGATTGAATCTGAAATGCGTCTCCCAGGAAGCTGGGGCCCTGTCCCTGCCAGGAGGTGAACTGCTGGCACTTCCTGTAGCTCCACGTGGCAAAAATATCCACCTGGGGGTGTCCCCATCTGCTGAAGATCTCCAGCAGCACAAGGTTGTTCAATCGCCACTCATACTTGTTTGTCCCTAGCCTGCTGAGCCTGTACGCTTCCAGGTTGGATTCCGCCGGAAGGTGGACTGCCGTGGGGTAGATATTGTTCTCCAGGGCCCACTTCCACATGCTGACAGCCAGCCTGCACAGTGGAGGGGACCGGGTACCTCCCTGCTTGTTGACATAGAACATGCTGGTTGAGTTGTCTGTCTGAATGGAGACGACCTTGCCCTCGATAACGGGAAGGAAAACTGAGCGCTAGACAGATGGCCTTCAGTTCAAGCCAATTGATATGGTACTCTTCCTCCTGCCTGGTCCAGGTGCCATGGACGCAGTGGTTGTCCAAGATGCCCTCCCCCCATCCTTCGACAGAGGAGTCTGTAGTGATGGTGACCTGTGGGGTAGGTTGCCGGAAAGGCTTTCCCATCCGCAGGTTGCAGTCCCTGGATCACCATGGGAGGTCCGGGTGAAAAGACCTCGTTAGGCACCTTGATTCTGCGAAGATGTGGGAAGTCGGGCAGTCAGAACTTTATTTCAGCAAAAGAGCCATAAAAGCACACACAAAAGTACAATAAATATCACAACTAAACAATTTGCATCATATAAAACAAACGTATCGGTACATATGCCACTTCCCTCTATTCCCAATTCATTCAGTCTGAAAAAATTCTGAATAAAAAATTTAAGCATGCAGTGCACATTCATAGAAAATTGGAACAAGTAAACCAAAATCTACAGATATCACTATTTTAGATTAGCTCCGGTTTAGTAAAAAAACCTCTATTACATCCAAAAATGCAAGCATATTACATAGAAGAGTGGTCCGATTAGATTTAGATAATGACAGCTGCGTACCGGCAGACTAAAAATATGCAAGCTTATTTAAGGTTAAAAATGTAACAAGGCAAATCGTACTGCAACTGTTTAATTACCTTCGCTATATAAAGCCATACTCTGAAGAAATGTGCTTACTCTGAACACTATTCTTATGTTTGTGGTTACATTTTATTTACAGAGATGCCCATGCAACACTGTGAATATCTGCCTCACAAAACAATGGCAACAGAAATAAACAACGTAAGGCACTTTATCCACTGCAAAAAATGCTGCACTGTTTCCGTACATAATCCAAACACTGGACAAAAATTGTCATGACAAATTTTCCAGCAAACTAGTTAGATTTGCTACATTGAGAGTCTAGAGCGAAGAAGGGAATGGTGGTTGGATCACTGCAAGACTCGAACCCAGAACCTGTCTTACATAGCAGATACTCCTGGCCTGTATGCAAGAGTTTACATGCATCCATGAGTTTATTCTGGGAAAGCAAAGAAGGTGCATGTTTTACCACAGACTTACTGGAATTGCTAATAGCTGCTGGATTGTCCCAAAGGGTGTTTAACCTAAACACGGAAAGAATTCTCTTGAAGTGGGCCATCCAGGGCATCGATTATCTGCCCTACAAACTCATGACATGTGCCGATGATTCTCTATAAATTTAAAGATCAGGCGACCCCCAAAGTCTGACCCCAATATAAAATCGGTTTCAAGCACAACTCCACCACAATTGGTTGTGCTTGTGATTGTTTGAATGTCATGTTCAATATGAATGGAAGCATTAGGGCAACTAGGGTCGCAAGAGAATTTGTTTGAGGAATTGGTATTCGGCTTCTGTAACCTTTCTGTGGTTTGCATAGCCCCAAATAGCTGCTCCATACAGAGCTGCGGCCTTCGCTTGGGCTCTATAATTCTAGAGCTGGCAAGATGGCACCTTTGCCATGATTGTTGAAGGATTTTTTAATCGCACCACAGTATGTAAAAAGATTGGAACACGATTCCCCTACTTGTTCAGACCAGCAACTGTTGTCGTTAAATCGAACTCCTAAATAATCGTAAGTTTACTTGCTCCAACGTTTTGCCATTCACGCTAATGTTGGTTTAATTGGGTTTTAAAAACGTAGGTCTGAAAACCAAGGACTTTCGCAAGCTCCAATCCGTTGCACGTCTTTATAAATTACTCCAGAGTGGCTCACAGGCCCATTGGCCATGTTGCCAGGATCACTGCGCCATCTGTGAAAAATAGCACAGGTAGAGAGAGTCATTCCCCAGCTTAGGTGGCTCATTGTTCTGAAGTATCCCACCCTGTATTTGTTGAAATTTTAGCTAATATGAATCCAAGTGTTTACTTTTCTAACCACAAGGGACTTGGTTGATCCAATCCTTAAGGAGGTTTTAACTCATTACTAGTTGGCACCCGTCATTCAAAGGCAGTTTGTTTTTCAATTAATCTACGAGAAGTATGTCTTGCGCCTTGGGAATCCTTATCTTCCGTTTTCTTCTGGACTGTTCAAGCCCTCCCTTAATTCTTCCAAAACCTTGGAGGGGCTTCGCAGCCACTGCCGGAGCCCTGCACGAATCTATACTTCAGTGGATTCACCAGTTTGAGTTTGGATTAAAATTGGAGTCCTCTATTCATTTCAATGCGTGTTACGACTTCTGTTTTACAAAGATGACGCCTTTTCACTGTTGCGTTTCTATGTTGGGAACTATCAACGGATATCATTTATGTTGCGCTTCAGTGCATACATTGCTTGTGTTATATTCTTGGTGCTTTTATGGTGCAAGAAATGCACGTTTGACTTAGGACATTAGTATCTGCGTTTCTTCATGGCGAGTGTGTATTTGCTTTGTTTCTATTGCATGCACGTATGTCAGTCCAACAGCAAGTTTGATTACTCTTGCCATCTTCAGTTACATCAAGGTCCACATTGTCCTGTATTGATCTGGGATAAGGCTGGTACCATCGCCTTAGTGCATGGAGTTTCTCTCATTAACGAAATTGTGGCAGGGGAGGGTCAATTGCCATTAATGACTTACTCGTATGTCTCTCAACAGGACCATATTAGTGCAAAAAACTATCAAAAGCCATAGCCGGGGGACAGTTGTGAACTAAATTGCATGGATATGCAACAATATCGCCAGTTCTCATAACTATCCCTAACCGTAGAACCCTCTGCGATTCCGGGGGCTGCGTGTGCACTAAGAGAAAGAGAAACCAAAAACCAAACCTAAATAGAGCACAGAAAGTAGAAGTTAAATAGTTAAATCTTCTATTATTTATAGGGTTTGGGTCTATTTGACCTAAAACATTTGACCGAATATGACTTTTTTTTTCGGTCTAAAATGCAGGGGGAGACCCCCCACAATTCCCCCCACTTCCCCTCAACCTAATCTATACCTTTAACACCCATATATATATATATATATAGATTTAATTAAATTTGACCGAAAAAAGGTCAAAAATATTCAATCAAATGTTTTAGGTCCAATGTTTTTAGGTCAATTATGCGAATACCATTTATAGATCAGACTTCACAGTACAACATACAAAAGTATGGTTACATAAATGATGGTAGGTAGCAAAAATTAGGCGTCATTTGAAAAAACAAACATACACAAACCCAACATAATAATCTATTATTAATTATGTTCCTGGGAGGACATATTCCACAATGACCGAAAATAAAAACAAAAGGGAGGCATGCCACAGTAAGAGGAAAACAGTCCCTTCTAACCACCATCGGCGGACAGCGTACCATAGCGTGGACAATTAAACAAAACAAAAGAGCCAGGGGTGCACAAATCGACCTGAAGATACGCTAGCTAAAGTACTCTAAAGTGAGTAACACAAATTAAATAAATAAACAAGTTCATCACTGATTTAGCAGAAAGTAAAATGCATTCAAAAATGTTGGAAACTCAAAAATTGTGTTCCAAAAAGTGAAATAAACACTTGAAGTGTTGATATAATGTAGCTATGTGTTTATTACGTAGAAGATGATATGCAGCAAACATGAGACCTGCCAAAAAAAAAAAAAAAAAAAAAACGCCCACAGACCCAAAACGAATCCATTATTAATTATGTTGCTAAAGAGAACAGTCCTTTCCAACCAACATCGGCGGACAACGCACCATAGAGTGCAGGGCAATGAAACAAGGAGCCAAAGGGGCCTCGAGCAGCCTGAAACTGTGTTGCCTAAAATCGTGTAAACTAAAAATGAGGAGAAACATGAAAAAGTTAAAGGCATGGTCTAGTAAAAAATGTCATTTAAAAAATAGATGGGCAACATAAAAAAAATACTAGCATTCTCTTTTTTAAAACTTCCTATGTAAAATTTTGAGCTATTCAAGCTCAAAATTCGCAAAAGCAAGCACATTGGCGCATCCATTTTGTGAAATGGATGCCCTCCTGTGCTGGCTTTTGCGGCACTAATGAAGGAAAAGCCAGCCAGCTGTAGTAAACAAAAGCTACCGCTGGGTGGCTTTCCCTTCATTAGTGGTGTACGCGGAGGACGGGGACCGGAGACCAGAGCAGGAAAGCTGCAGCTGAATCTCAGTAAGTGCTATTTATTTTATTTTTTAAAATGAGCACTAGCTGGGGTTTTTTTTCTAAGTTTTCCGGGCTGGAGGAGCCCGGAAAACTTAGAAATAAAACTGCAGCTTTAAAAACGTTGTATTTATGTTTGCAGTCGCTTTTGAAGCGACCGCAAACATAAATACAACGTTATTGTGTTGGAAAACGCTGCGGTTTTTCAATCCAAGTTTCTCAGGCTCGGAGGCTGAGAAACTCGGAAAGAAAAACCGCAGCGTTTTCGAACACAACCGCGTTGTGTTTCTGCCTGAATCTACTTTCCCATTTGGGGCTCTCGGGCTCCCCGTGGGGAAAATGCGAAACAATGCGGCATTGCGGAAAACAACCGCGTTGTTTCTGCCTGAATCTGCTTTCCCATTTGGCACCTCGGGCTCCCCACAGGGAGCCCGAGAGCCCCAAATGGGAAATCAGATTCAGGCAGAAACAACGCAGCATTTAGCATTTCCCATTTGGGGCTCTCCCAAATGGGAAATCAGCTGTAGGCACAAACACTCCGCGTTGTGTTTCTGCCTGCTGTGGCTTTCACTTTGGGTCTCCAGTGCTTCGCTGGGAGCACCGGAGACCCAAAGTGATAGTCACAGCAGGCAGAAACACAATGCGGTTGTGTTGGAAAACGCTGCGGTTTTTCTTTCTGAGTTTCTCAGGCTCCTCCGAGCCGGAGGAGCCTGAGAAACTTGGAAAGAAAAACCGCAGCGTTTTCCAACACAATAACACAATAACATTTTATTTATGTTTGCGGTCGCTTCAAAAGCATTACATACAATTATGTACATACATTAAAGCTGCGGTTTTATTTCTAAGTTTTCCGGGCTCCTCCAGCCCGGAAAACTTAGAAAAAAAACCACAGCTAGTGCTTATTTTTTTTTTTTTAAATAAATAGCACTTACCGAGATTCAGCTGCAGCTTTCCTGCTCTGGTCTCCGGTCCCAGTCCTCCGCGTACAGCACTAACGAAGGGAAAGCCACCCAGCGGTAGCTTTTGTTTACTACAGCTGGCTGGCTTTTCCTTCATTAGTGCCACAAAAGCAAAAGCCAGCACGGGAGGGCATCCATTTCACAAAATGGATGCGCCCATGTGCTTGCTTTTGCGAATTTTGAGCTTGAATAGCTCAAAATTTTACATAGGAAGTTTTAAAAAAGAGAATGCTAGTATTTTTTTTTATGTTGCCTATCTATTTTTTAAATAACATTTTTTACTAGACCATGCCTTTAATCACCGTTTTAGGAAAAAGTAAAACAAAACAGTTTTATGACAGATTGTAAAAGTTATTCAACAGATTTCTTACCTTATCCCAGGAACCTCCAAGAAGTAGCACTTGCCTGGTGGCCATTTTCTCATCTGCATATTAGCTATGTTTCAGGGCATGAAGTGATCAGTAGAAACATCCTTACAACAATCCAAGCAGGATTGTCAGACCTCAAGATTCTAGTCTGGAACATTGCAGGTCTAAATAGAAAGTTGCAGGACATTGCTTGGTGGGTTTTTATTAAAGATTACCAAATTAGCCTATTTCAGGAGACCTGGTTGAGTCAATCCATTTACATCGCGTCTTGTGTATTATGCACCGCTATCAGACTTTGCAAAAACAGTGGGTCTGGCAGTCTATAGCTATCAATTTGGGTTGGGATATTAAAACAATATGGGTAATTAAATGCAAATGTCCTCTCCATGATGATATAAACTATGAGGAATAACCCACACTTTTGGTCTGGTCAATTTCTATAATAACAAAACTGGCAATGGGTCAGCAGTTTTACTCAAGTAACAAACAATGCAGAAAGATAAGGACCACAAAGGATACAATTTATCTGTAATTGGGGGGAAAATGTAATCGTAGGTTAGATATGGGCAAGGATTTAATCTTTGATAAACAAGGAAGAATTGGCTCCGTTCTAAAACCCATGTTTGGTCGATTCTGTAAGCAATAATGATGCCCTTGTATTCTGGGCTACATTAATGAAAACTGGTTACAAAGCCATCAATGGCAGATCCCCTTCAGATACACAGGGAATTACACTTTCGATAATGGCAGATTCTGCAGTATTAACTATGTACAGATTCCCATGAAGCAGTGGGGCAGTACACATGGTTTATAAATATTAAGGAGGTGTGGGAATTACCACAATTCCTGTTCACTTACATGGGCTTATGGCGGCCATGCGATTGATACAGAGTGCATGTATGCACCACTCCTGACAAGGCAAGAAAGGAAAACTGTTGAAATGGAAAGGCAATAGGTAGACATTCAAAGTTTCTATTCACGGAGGGCTACATTATGGCTGTTGCTGCAATGCCAAATGGAGGTGGAAAAAGGGAAGGTCCCTGTGGCAGTTCGCCTGGATTCGAATTTGGCTACACCTAATTTGAACTCTGGGTCTGAGATCCATGAGAAATGTAAGGTGGAAGGCAGGGATGTAGCCTACCAGTGGGGGGGGGGGGGGGGGGGGGGGGGGGTGGGGTGGGGTTGGAATGCGAATTCAGAGTCAAGAGACCTCCAGAATTCAGGCTCCACAGAGACAAAGATCCCATGGCCGACAAATGTATTAAGGATCAAACAGAACCCTGCCCCATTGAATTAGTAGAAACCGGGGCAGAACTGGCTTTGTCTTGAGCAGACTACAAGCTCACCTGAAAAGTAATTCCCGATATTTACACATAAAAGGGAAACAAAGAACTGGTAGAGTACAAGCTACTGGTCGCCCAAATCGAGAACTACACCAGATTTGTGGTGACAAACCACGAGTTACAATATTCAAAAGGGGCAATAGTGATGACCCAAAAAATAAATCGACCTACTGCCCTGCTGGATGCTATTGGTAAGGTCTTCAGTTCATTGTTTCTGACCAGGTTAAATGAGTCGTCTGCAAATGAAGGTCATAATGATGTATTTCAAACTGTGTTTGTGCGTGGTGTGGGAACAGGCTTCAACATCATGTTTTGAAATATACTCAAAGGCTGGGCCTTGGAAAGTAAATCAAAAGACTTTCCCGGCCTTTGTGGACCATGTCCAGGCATTTGACCGGGTGGGTAGGCTCCGGCTGCAGGGAAAGCCAACTCAATCTAACTATCCTTGGTCTTCATTGGATCCATTGTAATCTCTTCACACAGGTACAAGCTTTAGGATAGGATTGAATACTGGGGGCTCCTATCACAAGTTATACACACCTTACAGGGCCTCAAGCAGGGCTGGCCGCTGGCACCAGCGCTCTTGAACCCTTTTATTGTCTGACATGGGAACACAGAAAGCCCGGCGAAAAGTCCCCTCCAACCCCCAGACTAGGAGGCAGACCACTTAGCTGGCTCCCGTATGCAGACAATCTTAGATCAAACAGTGGCCGGGTTACAGCGGCAGATAAAAAACTGTAGGAGTGCGTCAGGGAGAATGATTTGATCATAAACATACCAAAAACTAAGATTTAAATTTAAGATGAAACGAGGAAAAGGTGGTCATCCAGATTGGGTTTGCAAGGGGGGACCAAGTGAGATCCTTCAAATATCTGGGAGTCTCTGAATACGAGCATGACAGCGGCACTGACTGAAAGAATTCTGCTAAGTAAGGCCTTCATGTTAGCTAATCAGGCGTGAAAAATGTACAGGAAATTTGGCTGGTTTTCACTGCTGCCAGCATTTGTGTTTTGTATGTTGATAGTAACTGTAATATTGACATATGGGGCTGAATCCGTACTCTTCATACCCGAGAAGTTGTGGTCTGTGAAGGAGGACTGTTTTGGAAACTGGTTCTGTGGGTCCCGAGTACTATACCAATACAGGTTTAAAGACAATAGTTGGGATTGGTCTCATTAAGGGCACTTGTAAAATGGAAGAAGTGATCCTTTTATAGGGAATGCATTCTTGAAGTCCCGCCAACGATTTCTGAGATTTTGAAAGCAGAGATGGAGTAGGGAAGTGAGAAGGCCTTAAGGAATTGGGTTTTATCTGGTTGTTAGCTGTTGGGAACATTGCAGTTTTGGAGGAGGACCTAAACACCAACCCAAATAGGGTTATAAATAAATCATGGGAAATTGATTGGATTAGAACTATAGCGACAAACTATATGTTGTTTTACCATGTACGCCATGAAATACGGGCCGTTGGTTCAACTTTGAGATACCGTATTAAGTTCCCAAACCGCTACTACAGAGGGCAGTTCATGAGAATTCACCTGAACCTCCTCCCCACAAAAGAGATCATGACTAAGACAACGAGAAGGACCAAGGGACCTGCAATGTTGTTACTGTACGAAGGAGGACTCAGTAGAAACGCTACATCAAACACGGTTATTGCACTGGTTTGACTAATGAAAGAAAACAGCACTTTAAACCTACCTGCAAATAACTAGCACTTTATCGCCAGAGGAATGGTGGATGGTTTTAAGTGGGGACATTTTTAGGTAGTGCACTGTAACAATGTTTTTAGGGAAGACCAATTTATTTTGTTGCTGTGATGGGATATTATTCTATGTGAGGTTTTAAAGATGGAAATTTAGAGTATGTAATTTGCTCAATGGTTATGAACCAAAAAGCAATAATAAAAAATTAAAATAGGGAGACGTTGCTACATAACAAGGTGGTTACTGCAAATAAAGAAGTTCTCGTGGCTGGTTTAGACATTAAACACTATATCTATGGAGATCGTAGGTGGCTTTACTCTTTTTACAGCCAACCGCAAAACAATCTTTAGTATTGCCAAGACAGACGGGAGAAGCCATTCTGTGAGGAACACAATTTATCTTTCTGGTTGCTATAAGGTCCAGAAAAGGGGGTGGGGTGTCTTCTTGAAGCCCTTGAAGCAGCCTGTCTGAGTACTAGCACAATGCACAATTAGGCAGAGGTGGCTGGACTACAGAATTGAACTAGTCAAAAGAAAGGCAGACATTGCTTGGATAAACTGGGATGCCTTAAGTGAGGCAACCAACCTCTCCGACAACAAATCTTTCTCAAGGATAATAGCCAGGAATTTAAATAGGCTTGACCTAGGTTTGCAAGCAGTCCCACATGCCCATGTGTCCAAAAAGGATTGGATCAAACATGTTCACACCTTATATAACCACAGTAATAACAGCAAGGAGATGATGGCGGCTGCTTCATTGGGCAAGGGGACTAACTCCCATCTCAGTTAGGAAAGTAGAATATGTGATTGAGAAGCAGAAATCTATTAGAGCATCCAGAATTCAGGGGGTATTAAATGATTTTCAGAATGAATTTTACTGGGCGGTACATCCAAGCTTTTTTGGGGGCATTACATTTAGTAGATTAGAGAAATAGTTAACAACGGAACATGACATTTTGTCAGGTGCAACTAGCCTTCAGGGCGGGCACAAGCACTATAAATCAGTGTCTACATTTCTATTTGACTGGCCTAATATGTTATTGGTTTGAGGTCTCGGGTCTCAGTGGCCTTTACGGACACGTTCGGCTTTTGACTACATGGCCAGGAGCCTCCTTTGGCAAACCCTTAGCGAAACGGGAGTTCTGAAACCCTTCAAACAAATGTTGCAAGCTTGCCATGAAAATTCACAGGTCCCCATTCAATATGGTTAAGTGGGTGAGCCAAGCGACTATTGAGATGGGGAATAGGGTTGGCCAGGGGTGCGCACTTGTACCCCTTCTGTTTAACCACTATGTTAATTCCATGGGTGCTTTTGGAAGTGTTAGGGGATGAAGGGCCTCAGTGGAAGCAGGCTGCTCCCGGTTTAAAGTTATGTGGACGATACCGTATTGTTGGCCAGGACTCCCAATTCTTTGCACTTACTAGTCAATAAGCATGGCGAATACATGTTGTAGCGAGGTCTCAAGGTAAATGAATCTTTTATAATGCGTTCAATACCAGAGACCAGTCTTAGAACCGGGATTTGAACCTGCGTTGTTCAGAGTTGTCTTGCTTCTAAGACAAACACGTTGACACTGAGCTATCCTTCCAGCCATGTGGCAAAGGGCTATGTAATGTGTTTTACCAGCAAGAAGATGAGGATTATGTGCATATACCTTTCAGACCATCGACGTGACCATTTTGACTATCTAGTGACACAATCTAATGAGTGGCTAACAAGGAAGGCGTACACTAAAAAACAAGGGACAAAGATGCAACAGATTATAGGTGGTCTTTTTAGATTTGTTAGAATACTGCAGCAGCACTCAGTGGAGCAAATGTTGATATATAGGGGCAAGGAAATTGCTCCCGAGGCTTAAAGGAGTGAGGTGTGCGGTTCCGGGAACCTATAAACTTTGCAAAGAGCAGAGAACTACTTCCTTGCATGCCTTGTCCCTCTCATTACATCAATGTATACCACTCATTTGGAGACAGGCGCAAACCACCTTATCTGAGCCCTTTTTATTTTGGCACACAATGTGGTCTAGCGAGGATGGGGAGCAGACTAAAAAGTTGGTTAGGAATTTATTATCTCTGGGAAGTTGTCACAAAATATAGTGGTTGCAACATATTAATAAGACTGCAGAAAGTGGGGTTGGGGACCCATTTTGAGAATCCTGATAGTATTGTTAAAATATCTAAGCACGTTCTTAAATTGAAATGTATTAGAGCAGACCAAGGAAGAAGTTAATTACCAGAAGATCTCTGTAATGCTGCATTTACCCCTCTTCCCATCAGGACGAGCCGCTGGGTATTGCTCGGCAGTTACCAATTCCTGCCTCTGGGTCTTACGGACTAAAGTCTGATTAAATGTTCTCCCCCTTAAAACAATTGCATGTAAATGGTCTAGAACTGAAGCAGAGCAATTTGCGACAATGGAGATCGGTCTCACCCTAAGTTACCAGGGGAATCCAGACGTGGATCCCTTGCTCACTGTTCGCAGAGAGACACAGCTCCACCTCACTGATGATGCCCAACAAGGCTGAAATACGTGTATGGGGTTGCTGTTGGTACACTTGTTCAGAGAAGAATTGCCTAGCATTTCAGTGCTGGACTGCCCCTGGGCAGGACAAAGACTGATATGCAGGGATATTTCCCCTCTGTGAAAGGGACAGTGAGCTAAAGACTTGGTTGAGACTCTCCCAGGGGCTATCCACCCAAGAACAGGTCAATGGGCCGTGTTGGTGCTGGTAGAGAGACTCCCAGAACCCCCTTTGTTTTACAATTTTAGGAAGCAAAGTAAGATCCTTCCCAATGGTTGTATTTTTCTTTAAATCAAGTTATGTTGGAGTTTTTCTACTGTCTGAAATCACCACTTTGGTGGTCACACTGACTACGATTGTCTGAGGGTTGGAACACTGTGTCCCTACCAGGCTTTTCATGTCCGATCTGTGAAAAAAAGAGGAGATTTTGGAGGGAGGGCGGAGGGTTGGGACATTAGTGGCAGTTAAGCATCTGAGTGGCAAGTGTCTGAAAAAGCATGTTGGTCTTGTTACGTGCAGGCCCTATGAAAATGTTGTAGCATGATAATTGCGATGTTTCTTAAGTGTCAAGACAAAACATGGGCACAGGTTAGCATAGCTGTTGTCTAGTAAAAGTGTACATAGGGTGTATGGATCCAGAGATGTGATCAAGCAGACAGTAGGTAAAAAAAGCTCCATTCTCTTGGTTGTGCCTTTAAATCAATGGGGCTAATCTCTACCATCTTAATTTGGGGACCAACACTTACAGGATTACATTAAAAGTTGCAGAAGTCCACATTCATTTGCACCAACACTAACACCCCAGAATAGGTACTCTTCGAGCAGCATGGAGAAAGGAATTTTATTCACTCAGTGAAATGTGTTCACAAATAGCCCTTTGCTTTAAGGTCCTTTTCCAAAGGCAGCCAAGTGGAGCATGCAGCCTTGTGTGTGTTGGGAATAATACATTTTGTGAACACTAAAACATAGCTTTCGTGATCCATGCTTCTTTTGATTAAGTAATTGAAACACTTTCTTCATGCAAGTTTAAGAGAAATCCAACAACTTAACATTAATTGCAAAAACGATTTATTTTGTTGAGGCATACAAAATTTGACGAAAATAGCTAATGTAAAAGTATTTTCAATGCGAGAGCGCAACATGTAGTGGACTCATTCCAACTTAAATTTGCTGTCATCTCACTGATCCACAAAGAACTCCACCTGCGGTTTTGTCTTCAGCCTACCCAGAGTTCCATGATCGAGCAACAGAAGACGCACATTTAAAGTTTCTTGTTGAATGAACTAGAGCTGGCGAAAACTTATAACATGGGCTCTGTTTAAGGGATGATGACATTTTCACCATTTTATAAACAGCGAAATGTACAGGTCAAGGCTTCTAGGGATTACATTTTTCAGTCTTTGAATGAAACTGTTAACATGGTTAAGTCCTTTCACTTTACCAGTAACAAAACAATCCTACCTTCAGCGGCTTAATTGGTCATGCCTTTTATTTGTCTGCTAAATCCCCACAAAACCATGTTAAGAAAGTTAGCTGGACTATTTAACAAAACACACAGTAAACCTGGCTAATCTCATAAAAAATAATAGATATTCGAAGTACCAAGTTACATGTATTCCTACTGCCCATGGTGGATTTGGAAACATTTTGATATGAACGTCAACACAACAACAAGACAAAACAGCAAGCCTCACCAGCCGAGTGTCAGAAGGCAACCTTAGAGGCATTTTGCTGGACAATAATTGCACATTGAGAGGCTAACTAAACAAGGTAAAGCTTCAAGTATGTTTCATGCCAATCATCATTCAGAGTCATAACATTACTGAAAGGTGCACTCGTTTTTCTGGATGCCATTCCAGGCTTTGACATGCTTAAACTAATTAAAAACACAGGTAATTTCTTTGGACAAAAAGGAACATGTTACGCATTTTGCATTGGGAGCCTGCAAATCAAATTCATAGCTGGTTCTATAGAGAAGAATCAACAGTCCATACATGCAACTCCCAGTGCCAGATGAAAATAAAGTACAAGGACAGGGTTTACGGGCATGCCAGCACATATGTGATTCACACCTGTTTTGGAGGCAGGCAAAGGGGTGGGAAGGAGAATATCAAACAACTATTACCAACCAAATGGCTGAGAAAACAATCTTAGGCAAACTTCAAAAGAGCAGCCAGACGGTTGTGGTGAAATTCTAATCCAACTACTCCCGCTACCTCCAATCTATCCATCTACCCCAAAAAGATGTACATAGATGTGCTGTAGTGTGCGTCTAAGGATTCCCTTAAAGACAGATTTAGTGCAACCCGGGTTACTATATAATTACAGGGATAGCTGAGAGTACATTGCCCTGTAAGATCAAAGGTGGCCAATCTCCATTAATACAGGAAAAACTGATGTTGACAATTGGCTGGAAGGCGACAGAGAGCAAGTTAACTATGGATAAATAAAATGCAGTGCTGCAAGCAGCCATTAATGGTAAATGCTTTCTCATACACACCTCATAACAGACAGGAGTAAACATGATGTATCTATTTTGTAGCCTATCCACGCAAGGAAATGTTCATAATTGCAAGGAAGCATTCTGCAAACAAGGGTGGTTTACTGTACAGTGAATGCCTCCTGAGAACGATCAAACCATGGTGTGAAAGACTTCATCAGGTAACAGAATTGAATTGGTCAGAGAAAATGGAAAACGTTAGCAAATCATACACAAACCCCTCTTATACCATTCTTTCCATGGTAAAGAACCATAACGGAATGCTGAAAAAGGTGTGCACATACAAGCAAATGGGATCTTCCACTGTTGGTCTCTAGATAGCAGGTTTACCGTTAATACCATCAAATTAAAACTGACGAATGAAGCAGACATCTCAAGAAATCTGGATTCAGAACGCACAGTATCATTTTAATTAATTTTTTTTTAACGTTCTGCTGGTCCATCCACTAACGCTAGAGCAAGTCACAATATTTTATTTGGTGCAGACGTCAATATCATGTCCGTACAAAATTAATGTGTAGTATAAGGGAGAGTTTTGAACCAAATCAGCAGACTCCATTGATTGGAACTTTAGAAGGATGAGACCGTTCGTACCCACCACTGTCCAGGTGGTCTCCCTCCATCCTCGTGAAGCCATGACAGTCACAACGAGGCTTTGGGGTGAATGACGTAAACGCAAAAGGACGTTTAAACCCAGTTTGGGTTTCTCGGCTTATGAGTGCCATTGTGTTGCTGCATCCAAAGAACCATTCACGGGGTCCCAAGTGCTTGTAACATCCAGCAGTGCCAGTCCCTCGATAATAATAATACACGTTTGCAATAATAAATAGATCAGGTATGTAAATAAGGCAGTTGTGTGTCCCCATGCAGTCATCCTGCAGACTAATGGAACCACAGGGAGATGCACGGTGCACACATTCACTAAAGGAACCAATGTTTCTCGTTCAAGGCTATCCAGGTGCACGTCCCCAAACATCCACTCCATGTGAATAGAGGCTCCTAGGTCTTGCCAATACTGCTCTGCTCAGCTTCAGTACCCGGGGATCACTAACGGCTTTAAAACAAAAGTAAAGCTGAGGAGTGTGGCTTCCCTTGCCTCGGCACTGGATCCGTCATCCTGAACGCTCTGCTTACAAAGCACTTTTTAAATTTAGTTTTTGCAATGCTACAGCCAGATGCTGTATCCTCAGGATACACCAGATGTTTCTAGGTAACTCTGTAGTTTTCGGACAGTTGTTTTGTCCAATGAACAAAGGTCAAAGTCAAAGGTCGTGTTGGTGATATGGAAGTGTCCAGTTTCCTCAATAAGATTCACAATCTGAAAAAAGAAATAGTATTTCAAAATTAAGTTACATTAAACACTCTGTAGGAAAACAATAAGCACTACTGAATATCTCACAAAATGTCTCTCAATTAGGCTATTCCCTTTGTAAGGGTGTCCCCAATTACGCTCACACCAGAATGAATGCATCCCTCTAGGGAAATAAGGCAAAAAGGCGATCTTGTAAGGATAACAAGTTTAATCTTTACAAATGAGGATGGTAGCAAAGGACTCTCTACCTGAACGGTCTTCTCCTGTCCCTCTCCCCATTCCTTTCCTACCAGAGTGGTCTCAGGCAGGGGTTTTCATAGGCCTGACTTGCCATGGTAATGTCACTGGAGCTGGATCATGGCTTCACCCCAATCCGTCCTTTTTCCATAATACGGATGCTCCAAAGCCTTCTTTCTTCGTCGTCAGCGGTTTTGTCTGAGCATGCTGTTCCACATTTTGCTAGCTATGCAAAAACACACTGTAGCTCATGCTTTCCTCCATTTTGCCAACTATGCAAAAACACACTGCAACTCTGCAGACTTATACAAACCTCAAGGCCTAGCCCAAGGAAAAACTAAACATTGTTTTTTGTGTACAAACATTTTCCAGTCATTCTCTCCATATTCCACACATCCTGCTCATGTTTATCTGGGTCCTGTAGTCTTCTCCATACTTTATACTTCTAATTTATCCCATTCTGTATTTTGCCATACAAAAACATGCGAGTCCTATTTTTAAAGCACATGGACTCTTGATGGAAAGTGGACACCTGGTGAGTCAATTCATGCTGGACAGGCCATTGTGACTGACCACACACACTAAGCCTGCAGTCTATTTTGAACAGGCCACATGCCTTCTGGGAAGGAGGGTTAGTTTGACACATGTACAGCACTAGTTAAGCTTTTAAAATGCCTGAGATCTGGCATTACAAATCTATCCAACCAATAGTTAATAGCACCTTATATTTAAACAATAACTACCTTCTTCAGTGCTTGCCTATGTCTGTGTATGTGATTATGTTTGCATGAGAGAACCTTCCTAGTGCCCCTCCCCCCACCCCTAGTCCATTATAGCGCCTTAAAGAGGTCTTGCCTAACTCTAAAGCGCTTGGGGGTTTGGGAGGACCCTGGTTCCATCCCAACATTCCCCCCTTTCGTTACTTCTACACTAACAAACTCATCCCCACCCAACATACCTACAACCCCAAAAGTATCAGTTTGAGTTTTGCTGTTTATTGTATGGCAAGTTGCATTAGAACCCCCAATTGATACCATCATTTTAGCACTACTAGGTACTACATTGACACAACATTGGAGACCCAATTGGCACATGCAGAAGAGAACCCAGAAGAAAACAATAACAGGCACCAGTATTTTAACTGCTGTCCCCAGCCATGATGGGACCCAATCAAAGGCAAGCAATAGCCAATCCGTGTTCTGAACTCCACTTTCTTCATTTGAACACCTAGATTGTGCACCGCCTCGATGTGGGATAGTGACCCATTCTCAGCTTCCTCAGTAGTTCAAATGTGCAGCAGCTGCTTCCCAACCTTTTACACACTCCTCCTTATATGACTATTAACAGATCCAGCATATAGCGGTTCTGCATCGTCATGAGTCTCAATGCACAGAGCTCTACTTTGATGGCGTTTAACCCATTCTCTGCATCATTGGCAAGCTGGAGTAGCTCCCATCGGATGATCTGAAGCTACTTGTACCCCAGAAGCCAAAAAAGATTTAAAAGTCTCTGCTGAGCTAAACATTCGATACTAGTCAGGTATTCCTCTGAGCAGTGCGGAAGAGTCTTGAGATATAGTTTGATCTCTTTCTTTTCAGGTGTTGAAAACATTTTTCTGACAGCATACACAATTCTTGTGTGATCTGCAAGTCTCTCACTGCTTCTTTAGGTGCTGGAGTGACTGTTGGCACCTTGACAGGCAGTTCTTTCCCGTACAGGTGTTCTTCTTAGATTACTAATAGTACTGAGAGCAGGGTGGCCAGTGACCACTTGCCCCTCCAGGATGATAGGAGGGGCAAGCAGGTTTGTCGGTCACAAACCCAGTAGTAATCCATCACAGCTTCCGTACCCTTCGTCATATCAGAGATCTCAAGAGTGTGGTTGCACTGTGTGTTTGCGCCAACAGAAACTGTTCCTTCATTGCTAAAACAAAGTTCATAGTCCATGTCTCTATGTATTCGCACTGGCGTCTCAATTTTTACAATCCAGGTCAGCCTTGTAATGTAGTCGGACCATATTTGCTCACACAGTCTCTACTTGGGCTATTATTTCTTTGCTGTACTCCATCAGTGCATCTGCCGGGTACGTCACTGTGGTACCCTGCCATTTGTTGTTGACATTGAGTGACCTCCAAAGGAAAAAGAAGGTGCATGTAGACACTTGCTGTATTTCGTACTGCCATTGCATAGTTCTGGGTCTAGATCGATGCTCCTCAACTGCACGCTGTGTGCCTGGAATGTGTGCTTTTTCCTACATAGTGCAAGATGTACCAGGCATTGTGCCTCTACAATTGGGACTGGACGTGGAACTAAAACCTTAGGAGCCCCTGATGCATGTGGGATGAGTGCACACAGGTAACCGCTTTCATTCATCACAATCCTTCCCGCAATGCGCATATCTGAGTACTAACTATTAGACGACTCAGAAAGCTAAATGTCAGAAATGGCATCAAAGTCCAACCCCTTATATAAATCATACATCAAACGCACTTCCAGTTTTATTTGTCTAAGAAAAACCAGGTTACTCACCGTAGTGACCACCTTATTCCTAGTCCATAGTCCCCTTTCCTCCATACTTAAGGGACATCTCTCCGTCCTGTGGGACGGGACCGGAGCACTTTGTAAAAAGCATCCAAAAAAATGTTTTAAAAAATGTGTCCTTCCACATTTTCTGCACGGGGCCCGGCGCGCGGCCGTAACCCCGCCCACCTTGGCTCTGCCCCACGCATCGCCCATCAGTCCTTTTCTATCGCCAGGTCAGAGACCTATTAGCAATAACAGAGGAACCTTATTAGAGGGGACGGCGTGCGGGCGTATGGAGGAAAGGGGACTATGGACTAGGAGTAAGGTGGTCACTACGGTGAGTAACCTGGTTATACTCCTACGTCCCGTCCCCTTTCCTCCATACTTATGGGAGACTCCCAAGCACTCCTAACTGGAACTACGGGTGGATGGAAATACCCCTTATTGAAAAAGGTTCTTCAGCACAGCCAGACCAAACTGAGCATCAGCTCTCAAGCAAGCTCATGTCAAGACAATAATGCTTACAAAAAGTGGATGGGGAGGCCCAAGTAGCTGCCCTAGCGATGGACTCCCAAGGGACATACTTCTGGAAAGATTGACAGCACAGTGTCAATCGTAGCCACCCTTGAGTCCAACTGCTTTTCCAAACACCAATGACAGAACCCGAGCCATTTACTCCTGTATTGGGATCTTGTCGAGGGTTTCCTGGCTGGCTGGATAATACGCATGTTATCCGTAGACAAATTAAGATGCTCTAAAGACCTGGCACCATGCCGCCAAGCTGAACGATTGTGGGGAGGGGTGCCACATCTGCTGTTCCCCTTGATGATGAAGAAGATCGGGGGTCACTGGTAACCTGATCGGCGGATGCACCGACAGGTGTTGAATTTCTGAGAACCAAAATCTGGCCAGCCACCAGGGGGCTATGAGTAGAAGGGAGCAGTTCACCGAGTTCTTCAGCTTCCAAATTGCTTGATGGACTAGAGGCAGAGGCAGGAAGGCATAAGCTCTCATGTTGTGCCATGGACTCTCGAGAGTTCACCGCCGTAGCGAAGAGATCCACCCCCGGTTTGCCCCAACGCAAGAAGATCCATGAGAGGACCTCCGCCTTCAACTCCCACTCGTAGCTGACCACTGTCCGTCGGCTGAGGTCATCCGCTGTGACTTACAGCTGGCCCGGGATGTGCACTGCAAGCAGCCAGACCCCATGACGCACGGCCCACTCCCAAATCTGGATGGACAGGTCCACGAGGGGTGGGGGGAGACTTCGTTTCCCCTTGCTTGTTTATGTAATACATCAACACCACATTGTCCGTGTAGTGATGATTTATGTGAAGGAGCATGTCCTGAGGCGACCAGAGGCCCGAGACCTGTAGAAGATCTAACGTCGCACCCCACCCCAGGAGGGAGGAGTACGTCGTGATCGTCACCATCGGAGCTGGGTCCTGAAACCCCGTACCCACGACAGGTTGCTTGGAGATGACCTCCATTGCAGGTCCACTTTCATGGAAGCCGGAATCATCATCAGCCTGGAATCCGGGTCCACAGCCTGACCTCAAGAACTCTGAAGAGCCATCTGGGTCCGTCTCATCTGGAGACGAGCAAGAGGAAGAGCCAGCACACACGAGGCCATGAGGCCCAGAAGCCTCTGGAACCACCAGGTCGACATGCTCTCCGACTGCGCAAACATCTGACACCTGGCTAACAGATCAGCCATTCTGTCCCCGGTCAGGCACACTCTGCAGTCGATCGTGTTCCAGCAAAAACCCAGGAGAATCAGGTCCTGCGAGACCGTCATGGAAGATTTCTGCCTGTTCACCGACAGCCCAAGATGGAACAGGAGCTGAAGGAGAGAATGGAGATTGCCCGCTGCTGCCAGCGGACAAGGGCTGCGTAAGAGCCAGTCGTCCAAATATGGATACACATGGATACCCTGGAGACGAAGATAGGCCGCAATCACCAACATCTTCGTGAAGACACGTGGCGCCGAGCTGAGGCCAAAAGGAAGCACTTGAAACTGGAAATGCTCCTCTCCCAAAGAGAAGCGGAGATATCTCCTGTGTGGGTTCCAAATCAGGATGTGCATGTACGCATCCTGAAGATCCACGACGCTGAGCCAATCGCCCATCTGCAAGGAGGACCGTATCTGGCTGGGCGTGATCATCTTGAATTTCTCTTGGGGAATGGGTTCCACAGCTCTGAGGTCCAGAAGTTTCTGAACTTCGGCTTTGAGGGAGGGCGAGCCCGACAGCTGAAAAGGAGGGTTGAGTGGTGGGGAAGGGGGTAGGGGTAAGCGGAAGCCCGCTCGAGCGACTGACAAGACCCATCCGTCTTCTGTGATGGTCTGACACGCCTCCCAATGAGACGCAATGCGTCCTCCCACCGGGGTCTCGTGCGAGCGTGGAAAACCATCATTTAGTAGGTTTATCGGTGGCGGTGTCACCTGAACCTGAGGAGCGACAGAAAAACCACATCTGTTGTTGGCTACGGCGGTTGTTCCCCGCAGGGGTATCCACTCTGCAAGATTTGCGGTCGAGGAAGCCTCTAAAGCCAGAGGAAGGTCGACTTTGCGACAATGGTCTCTGGGTTTTGAAAGGAGCCTTAACCAGGATAGACAAGGACTTAGCTGTCTGAGTGCTATCCTTCGACTTGGTGAGCTCTACATCAGTTGTATAATGAAAGAGCTCCTTCACATCGAACGGAATGTCCAACACCTTGTCCAGCACTTCTTTTGAGAATTTAGTTGCATGCAGCCACGCCTGCTGTGAGGTATCAATCCCCAGCATAAGGCCCCGAGCCGAGGTGTCTACGTGATGAGCCACAGCCTCCAGATCATCCTGGGCCAAGACCCTGGCGTCGGATAGGCCTCCTTTAAAGTCTTCCAGCTTCTCGACTGGAATAAACTCCTCAAACTCCGACAAACCTTTCCACATCTGCATGTTAGCTCCCGCTAATATCAATTCAGTGTTGGCCTGCTTGAGCTGCAAGGCCGAGTTGGCGAAGATTTTCCTCCCGAGGGAGTCGAGGAGCTTGTCCTTTCCCAGAACCTGAGCAGCCGTCGTGGAAGAGGATGCTGCAGGCCTGCACTGCAAAGTGGCCGCAGCCACTACTGTGGAGGAGGGGGGTGGACAAGACGACAGGGCCACCTCTTCCGAAGAATGCAGCCTGTATCTCGCGTCAATTTTCTTATTGACAAAAAGTCCAGAGTGTGGCTTTTCCCAGACTCTGCGGACCTCAGCCAGGACGTCCTTCTGCAAGAACAGGCCGGTACGCTCCAAGGGAGACAGGGTGAACGCCCCAGAAAGCACATCCTCCTGCGGAGGGGGTGCCTCGGGCACCGGAACATCCAAGAAGTTCATCATGTCCAGTACCCGGTCATGAAAAGCTCTGACAGCGGGGAAGGTCCTTGCTGTCCTGATTGCCTTGCGCTTCATCCGACAGGTCAGGATCCTGCTGAACCGTGTCAGGGGCTGCCTTGTCCACAGGGAACAATGGGGGCAAAGGCGGAACAGTCGGGGAAGGCACCGTAGGCAAGGGAGGCGCCGGTAGAACCACCGGAGGAACAGGTGGAGCTGGAGGCGCGGGAGGACATATCTCCCTAAAGAGCCCTTTCATATACTCCCTCATGGGGTCGGTACGCATAAGCGTTTGAAATTTACCGAAAAAAAACGTCCTCCGGAGATTGTTTCGGAACCTGAGGAGGCCTCTCATGAGGTGGACAAATCCAGGCACGTAACGGGGAAGGGTGCCACACTGGCCCCTCCACCGACGTATCCACATAAATCAACGGTGCCGACCCTGCAGGCAACGAACCATTGTGCGGAAGAGGCGTCCGAGCGTTCCAGTCAAACTGGCCGATAAGGATGCGCACAAGGGACTCTCTGTTCACCCAAAGGACCAAAACCTACACCTGAGGCCGATGGCGTAGTTGTATGGGCAGCACCCAAAATGGCCACCACGGTCGTGGCGGGAACGGGCGCCATTTTGTCCTCATCTGAGGGGAACTGTGGCACGTGAGGAAGTGAGGCAGGGGTCCTAGTCGATGGATCAGGGGTCTTAACTTTAGCCTTAACATAAGGGACCTCGGCAGAGCCGGTACTATGAGCCGGTACTATGAGGCATGGAATGTTTTTGTGACATACCAACCGCCAAATTAGCCTTCGAAGGAAGGCCCTCGGCACTGCCGGTAAAAGAAGAACTTTGCTTCTTTGCCCCTCAACAGATCTGGAGTCGCTGCAAGAGCGGGAACGGTGAGAAACAGCTTTCACAGTCAAGGCCTTGTCAGGCCTCTCAGAACTGTTGGTAGCTTTAGCCTCTGGACGAGGGACCTCGGACCTAGTCCCGGTAACAGCCTTATCTGCGCGGGCCTCGAACATCTGTTCGGTAACAGCAAGCCCACCCAAGGCCTCGGGGCGCACCCCGGTCTTATTTTTGAGGGACCCCACGACTCAGTAGAACTGGTCCACAAACAGCCCCAACAGGAGGGGCCTCGGAGCGTGCTCCGGTATCCACAGGCCCCTTACGGAGACCCTCGGAGAAAACTCTGGTACAATGATTAGGCCCAACGGGCACCTCAGGGCGAACCCCGTGGCAGAGCAATCAACGCTGCTCCCAGCCCGAGAGGAACCCGCAGCTGGGGTTCTCTGAAAAGTAAAAAACTTAATGGGCGTTTTTTCTTCTCGTCGATGAACGCCTGACAATGTGAAGGAGGAGTTTGTCGGAACACCTCCTCCCACCGCTCCAACCGACGTTGAAGTGCCCGGACCGAAAGGGAGTCGCATTAAAAACAGGAGTCCCAACAGTGATCCGGACCCAAGCACTCTAAACAAAGAGGATGGGGATCCGCCCTCGCGAAACGACGATGACACAATGAACAATCTGGAAAGTCTAGTTTGAATGACATACTAGTACACGCTCGCTAGCGTGAGCCAGAGAGGAAAAAAGGGAAGAACATTTTCCGAGGATGCAAGTGCATCCAGTCCCGAACGAGTGGAGAAAAGGACTGATGGGCGATGCGGAGCCAAGGTGGGCGGGGTTACAGCCGCGTGCCAGGCCCCGCGCAGAAAGAGAGGAAGAACACATTTTTGGAAAAAAAAATTGGGATGCTTTTTACAAAGTGCTCCGGTCCCGTCCCACAGGACGGAGAGATGTCCCATAAGTATGGAGGAAAGAGGACGGGGACGTAGGAGTAAATCTGTGGGGTTGGCCAGCAAAAAGTGAGACGTTGATTCTTATTTATCATAGACCTATTCATACTAGCATTATTTTCCTTTATAGGTAACTGTCCATCCCACCCCCCTTTATATGGCCAAACCATATAATGGACATACCTAAATACACTCCGACAACGACCAGTGTCGCACAAAACAATATAATTATTGGTCTATCAAGAAAGCATAATGCAGAATTCCTAGAACAAATTACATTCCATTTATCATTATCCCTACATAACAGGGGTTTGGACACTGTCATGCCTCCTTGCTTATTCCTGGAGAGGAGAAAACATTTTACCAAGGGAGAGAGAGCGGGAAAAGAGGGGGGAGGAGAGAGAGGGGAGAGGGGTGAGAGGGGAGAAGAGAGGGAAGAGGAGAGGAGGGAGGAGAAGAGGGAGGGAGAGGGAAAGAGAAAGAATTTCCCCATCAGGGTCACTGGGTTCTAGACCTTCAAAAAACTGAAAAATCTAAACATCGAAAATAGATTAAGAAAAATTAAATAATAAACACTGAACAAATGAAAAAAGAAAAGGAAAAAAGAAAAGGAAAACAGAAAAACCAGGGGTTTGCCACTGCACACCACCCTGGCATGGATCCTTTACTAAACATCTTCATCAGTTATGTCCTTGATCTGTCAATTGACTATTGCAGGCTCTCAATGCCACGATGAGAGCGACAAGTTCTGCCTGAGCTGAATACTGCATAGGTAATCTTTTCATGATCAAAACATCACGTCCCCTCCCTTTACCACGCACCATTGCCGCCGCTGTGTGCCTCCGTCCAGTCTCCTGGTATACTGTTGATGACCCATCAACAGAGTATATCTCCTTAGCACAGTCATGCATTTTCAGGTCATCATCAGTGGATGTCTCTGTCAAAAATGTGGCGGGATTCACTGTCCTACACCTTACTAAATGAATATGAGAGTTGGATATTATAATCTCATATGCAGAGGATCTCTGAGTCGTCAATGTCCATTAAACCTTTCTACTGCGAGTGCTTGTTTGCACACAAACTGTCCCTGCAGGACTGTGTTGAGCGCCCACTATTATAAGCCAATGGCTTGTGGCCCATTGTGCTCTTTTGAGTCAACACTGCAGTCATGAGCCGTCAAAGTGGGAAAATAAATAAAACTCCTGTATATAATCTGGAGTTGCAAAAAAAGAGGCTGTGCAAATAGCTTCTTTCACGTCCTCAAATTGTCTATTCATTTCTTCAGACTATTCTAATTTACTTTTTGTCTTCTGTCCTTCTCTGAGACTTTGTAACAGCAGCCTTGTGTATGCTGCGTAGTCTAGGATTCATGCCCTACAATAATTATATAAGCCCAAAAACTGTTGCATTTCCTGGATAGTGCTGGGCCTAGGGGTAGCGCGTACTGCCGCTGTCCTATTTGGTAGTATTCTTTTCCAGTTTGCAGAGATAAGTTGCCCCAAATATAGTACCTCCTGTTGGCAGTATTGTAGTTTTTCATCTGCCTTTTACCCTTTGTGAGCCAGCAGTTGCAATAATGCAATAGAATCCATCCTGCACTGCTCTTCATTTTTACTATATACCAGCAGATCATCCACATACTGGATGATCGCGCTAGGCACCTGAATATTTCCCAAGTCGGCATTCTGCACTCTATTGAAAATACTCATCACAGTACCCTTGAGGCAATCTTGTGTGCTCGAAGCACTGCTGACCATGTGTAAACGCTGTGAGATACCATGAATCAGGGTGGAGTGGGATTGAGAATGCTGCAATCTTCAGATCCACCACTGTGAAGTACGTCGCTGCCTTGGGAATGCTAGATAGGATCATTGCAGGATTAGGAACTAGCAGAAACTCCTCCTGCACCGCGTCATTAAGAGGATGTAGATTCCGGATCATCCTCCAACTGCCATCTGTTGCTTTCTTGACTGGGTATATGGCCGTATTACACGGGGACGTGGATGGCACAATGATCCCTTGCTTAATAGAGCCTTTTATCCCTTCCTCCGCTTCCCTTGACAACGGGTACTACTGAACCCTCTGGAATACTGCTCCTAACTTCAACGTAATCTTTATTGGGGTCACATCTCTCAGTAACCCAACATCATGCAGATTAACAGTCCATAATTGCATAGGCACATACCGCATATCCTCCTCAAAAAATAAAGACGGCGTTACCACTGCCATCAGAGGGCACTGTACCTTCATATAATGCCCCATGATCTCACAGGGGATGCAGATTTCCAAAATGATCTCCCCATTTTGCTCACTGTCCTCAAATAACTCATCAGTCATTTCCTTCAATTGTACTGTGGGGTCTACACATCGTACCGTGCATCACTTGCACGCGTCCTGATCTGTTCCAATCAGCACTACTCTTGTCTGATGATCCTAGTCCTTGAAAATCTAATGACAATATTGTCCCCGCCAACACCTCTGGTGTCACCATGGGTCGGAAAATAAAATCTGTGGGCACATGCCAACATTTTGTGGCAATTTCAGGCACTGCTTTTGCTAGTACCGTAATGCCATAGACCAATACGTCCAGGACCACAGGAACTCCACAGACTTCTGATCTCCCTTGCCATGTCATTGATTATTACCATTGCTCGAGCTACACACATCCCCGGAGTGGAACACACTACCACTTGATCTGTGAATGATATAGTTACATTTGGTTCACTGAGCACATCCCTACACAACAAATTAACAGGGGAACTGTCTGACTATAACAAGGGGGCTTGTACTACCTTCTCTCGCACTTTTATATCCAGCTCCTCAGTGTATGGAACTGTAGAAATAGCCCCAGATAATCCCTGCATGTGAAAAGTTTTACCTGATAATGGAAAGTTGCCTTCCATAATGCATGATTTAGTTGCACCTGAATCTACCATAAATATAAATTGCTTGTTTCCTATTTCCACCTCTACCAAGGTCAGGGTGTGCGGTGGTCAGTAAGATTTGACACGCGATTGCTCTCTGTGGGCGGTCTTACTCAGAATATACATTTGTCCCGGGGAATGAAAAAGGGCCACCCCATTGTAACTCAGTGGAATGGGACGCCCGTTCCCCCCGCCATCCTGTTAAACTGTGTTCCTGCACCCTGCTGCGGTTGTTGCCCACGTTGCCCTTGACTGTTAGTCCCATAAGGGAAATGATTTTGATGCCCCCCTCCCCAATTGCGGGTGTCCCATTCCCTGAGGGCCTTGAAATCCCTGCCCTTGAGGTGATGGTACATACTGAAATGCCATTTAAGGCCTCTTCTTGCAATCCCTGGCGAAATGCCCCCATCTCCAGCATCCCTAACACTGTGATGTTCCCAATCCTCCTCCCTGGGGTCCTATCCCCCCTAAAGCCTCCTGCTCTTGCTCCTCGAAATTCCCTTTATCCCCTTGGTGCTCCTTCATACTGCTACTGTGGGTGGGGTACTGCCCCCCCACTCCATTAACCCTGTCCTGCGCCGGGCACATAGTGCCACAATTGTGGCATTCGCAATCTGCTGAGTATCTCCTTTCCCCCTTAGCCGGTGCAGTCGCCAGTGCTTGGACGACAACTGTATTTAGTTTCTTTTCCACTAGTTTTGCCTCGTCCGTTTGCGCTTCTGGGTGGTCTCCCTGTCCCGCTCCTTAATTCTCTTACAATGGTGGACTATTATTTGCATCTCCGCCCAACCTTCGACTTCAACTCCCACAATTTTATCTAGTGCCTTCTGGACCTCTTTTGGTAATCCCCGGTTTACAATAAAATAGAAAAATGGTAATGAATGGTCCCATTGGCTTCCTGTAATTTAAGAATAAACCAAACTGGGCCCTCATCATCAGCCAGGGTGCACTTCATTAAAGAATGTATGTCAGTGGGTAGGTCTTTCGTGGGGCATCCCATACCGTTGTCCATACTTTATTAAAGGTTGCTCCATCAGGTTCGTTATTTGTAAGAATTAACCCAGAGTGGAGTTGCGAACATTAGCAGTGAATGTAAATGTTAACATGCCCCACACGTGTATCACTGTGTACCCAGCCTTCCTGTTCCCCATGCTGTTGCTAAATATCTGTATCCCCCCCTGTTGCTGTAAGCCCAGCCCCCTGTCTCTATATGTCTATGTATCGCTATGTTCCCTGCAGTCCTGTTCACATGCCTAGTCATGGGCCCTTTAAAGATAACCATCATATAATATCACTACGCTTACTCTCTACTATACACCAGAACGCAGCTATACCCCTGATTAATTCGGCCTAGCTGTTCACATACGAATACAACCCCATGAACACCATCACCCTAATAAAACACAGCTAGCCAAGCACATTCCGGCCTAGTTGTTCAAATATGCGTCCTTAAGGCCTAGCACAGCCAGAGTCCAGTCTGGGTGTCCACCCACCAGACTGCACACATCCAACTGATATCTCCAGCACCACACCTAGCACTAGGATGCAGCTACCACCCGGCAATTGCATCAGCGGCACACATCTGGTGCACGCACGCACCCTACGACACGATCGCTCTATAATGACCAGAACTACAGTTCCCGAGGGTGTTCAACCTACCAGCACTTTGAGGTCATACCAATGATAGAGTGCTATAAAAATACCAAGTAACATAACATAAGTCCCTAGCCTGGTCTCCGACTATGGTGACCAGTAAACATGTAAGATCTCCTAGTGCTAAGGCTACCCCTGCTGTTCGTTTCTCAAATTCATAGATCCATTTACTGGCTCCTGCTGTAAGCTGGAGGAGAGCTTTAATCAAATAATTTTTGTCCATTTGAGGCCATGGCACATACTGCGTTATACCTACTCCTTTATGTATAAGAGACATCTGCATGTCTATTTTGTTTTCAACCCTTTTTAGTATTTTTCTGATCTTGTACTACCACCATTAAATCTAGTTGATTTCCTGATCTACCCCTTACCACTGCCTCTTGTGGCGGCAATGAGTTTCTAGCTGCCTCCTCTCCTCTGTCTCTTTCTTCCCCTGCCTCGTCATTATTTCTGGCACCTTGATCTTCCCATTCATTTTCCCTCGCTGGTTCGACTTCTTTTCCCAGAACCATCCATACCCTCTCCCCATCAAATTTTTCAGCACAAACATTTGTAATTGCCCCAGCGTTGAATCTAACCAAAAAATCTCCTGAATTCCAATCCCCTCTTTTCTGCACCACTACCCTTATTTCTGGTGGTACTTCTCCAGGCTCTCTTAACCTGACCAACCTTTCCCGCAATGTTCTTAACTTGTTGCTCATATCTGCTTGAGAACCCCCTGGGTAAAATGATACTACGGGCATGTCAGCGCTTGTGGTTGGGTTATATGCAGGTGCAAAAGCTCTTTAGTGCCCCCGCCCCAGTTGCCGATTCTGATATGGTTGTCGACATTTCTCTACCACTGGAGGCTTATAGATTGGATTTGTATACCCTACTGCAGGTTTAGGCATCACGGGGTATATCCCCTTACATTGGCTCTCTTATTTTCCTGATCTTCCATATCCTCGAATAATCGCCAGATATCTAAAATCCCTTTCCTTTTTCGTAACTTCTTTCCCTTATATTTTGGTGCTAAAAAGATAGACATTTTTTCTAGCATGGTTCTGTTATGGGAGCCCTGTTCTGGCTAGGCCCAGGACACCCCTCTTCCTTTTTTTCCGAACACCCATTTGTCTATGATATTTTTCTATCCTGTCACAGTACAGTGGCAGAGCCCTATGCGTGTATCTTGAGGTTTTTTTCCCCCCACCCCCATAATGTTGCGTGGGTCCCTGATTTCATTTTTAGACAGAGGTACACAGCTTGATAAAAAAACACATTTTATTCATCATGCATTAAAAAATATATCTAAATTCACATATTACAATTGATGGTCTCAACTACATTTCTACCTTACAAAAGAGTCTTGTATTATAGAGATAGAAGGTGGTGTTAGTATTGAAAGGTGAGGAGTACTGTTATGACCACATATCAATGTGTTAAACCTCTCAACTTAATTAAGTCTTGTCCGTCAACATTGAGTTGTGTTTCTAGGTCCAAGGGTATTGGCACATTCACGAGTCAGTGTACTTAGCGTGCCCTCATGAACCAGTCTTATGGACACTTCTTAGTGGTGCCACCTCTTAGAATCTGACGTGATGTGTGGTGTGTGTGCTTTCATTTTCAATGCAAGCTATAAAATCCCAAAAAGGATATTGGTTATTAAAAATAGTGTACCATTGTGTTGTCTTTGGAACCTATGTAGTAGATCCATGTCACCAACCTTCAATTTCTTTGTAGCATAAAAGGTCTCTTCACTGAGTGACGCATCATTTCGGTAACCCAGTCGGTGGATTCTATCACACACTGGAAATAGAAAATAGAGGCTCAAGTTTCTATTCACTATCAGGACTCCTACATATTCCAGCAGGGAGGGGTACCATGCTGATTAGGTGGATCGTCATAAATAATTACGCCCCGATTAGGCTGCTTTGCTGCCAATTTTTTAACTATATATTAGGCTGTTTATTTGCCCATGTGTCTATGTTTCATGCTTAAAGAAACTGCATATCTCTCATTATACTAAATATTACTTCGACCAATTACCTGCATCAATTCTTAATATATCCAGCAAGTGGCGGTGTTCCATTTCACTTCTTTGGCATCTGGGATCTTTTCAGTAAATGCCTCATTAGAATTTATGCGCCTATTTTGTATGTTCAACCCGGGACCTGAGTGCAAACAAAAGGCAAAGCGAGAGAAAGGAGAAAATATAGAAAACTTTTTTAGAGGTCGAGACGAGAGCTGTATCTAAATAAACATTGTTTTATTTCATTCTGATTGAATATAAACCATTTTCTGTTGTTATTTGGTTGTGAAAATACAAATACAAATCTAATTCAATAAAACAGGATGCATTCATTCATACTCCATACATACCATTCAATTCTAAAACATTTCATTATTTTGAGAATTCAAAATTTTCATATAAACTTTTCAAATTTCACTGTGTTTATTCACCAATTCTGTTCGCTAATAATTGTCCATATTATAAACATTATCAACTATAAGTGTCCAAGCATATAATTCATCCATTTGTAAAGGACTTTCAATGTATCAATAGTTTCGACTCAACAGTGTCTGGTCTATTTCTTCCAGGCCATTGTGTGCGTCTTCAGGATGTGTGAACATTTATTGTTTCTAAAAACAAACAAACATGCTATTAAAACCTAATTTTGACAGCTCTTGTCTCTTCTCTCCAAGTTTTTTCTGGTTATAAATACTGCAAATGGGGAGCGACATTCATGGTCTTGCTCCAACCCCAGTTTTCTAATTTGTAAACACTAACAAGGGTGCATTCACATCTAATCCAGTATGTGCCATCAAGACAATGTCAAATATGATCTCTATCTACTCTTAATTTAAGGACAATCGTCCTAAGTCGGATTTTGAAAAAATATAATAACCAGATCCATGCGTGACCCCTTATAACAATCTTTGGGCCTGCAGGCAGTCAAAAAAGCTTCAGTAGCAACCCCGGTTGGAACCCATTTCTAGGCTGCATGTTTTAATCAGTACTGTTGGACCATAAGCCGTCTGGTGTCTTACCTATATATAGGCAAGCGTCCCGTCGGCTCCCAATATTTCTTTCTTGCCAGTTCAAGTAGTCTAATCTTGACGTTGGATTTACTGGAAACAAAATGTGAGAAATACATGTCCCGCTGTTACTGAACACGACTGGGTTCTCATGTTTAAACAAATGTGAGAAATACATATCCCGCTGTTGCTGAACATGAATGGGTTCTCATGTTTCAACAGATATATTTTTTTGGTCTTTCAATGCAAATCCAATCTTGCAGTGCTCAATTGATTCTGTTGGATTATACAGTGCTCTTCTAAAAAAAAAACTTTGCCACACAGTCTTTATATACTGTAAGTATGCAGCATTAAAACAGATAGAGAAAACAGGAAGGCTAGGAAAACCTGATCTTATCTTGGAAAATATATATGTCAACCCTATGGGTGATGGATGTACCTCAGATTCTTTTCTTTGAATGCCTTAAACATCCATCGTAGGTACAATCCTCTGATTTTCAGTTAAATATGTATCGCTCTGTAACGAGACCATCAAAACATCAAACTGTATCCATATTCACATATGAGGTGAATAATATTTCAAGCGAGTTCTTACCTGGATCGCTTTTTTCAGACGGTGCGGCATGTCTGCCCGCGGCTGCTTTTGTGTGCGTTCGGGTAGCAGCCAGATACTGATCTCCTAAATAGCACCCGTAGATTCAAGACCTGTCTTTGTTCATCTATAGGTCAGACCAGAAACAGAAATGGTCAATCTATTTCATCTGATCTAGAATGTAGTCTTATCTTGATGTAGGTGGGTGCCCTTACCTAAATTGCATGAATAGGACGTCGTTGCAGTATCCTCTGTCCTCTCTGAGATCCGCGCGTTAGTTTTAACCCCGAAGTGAAAAAATGTGCAAGTCCCTCCTATGACCGACCACATGAGTGAAAACTGAGAAAGGACCCACCTCTCTCAGTCCAACGCAGAGAGAAAATAGCGGAACTGCCAAATTGAGCAGTGGCGTTTCTGGGTTTAATCTCTGCTCGCTGAGACAAGTGCAGTAATTGAACAAAAAAGAAAAGGACAAATTCATGAAAAAAATCATGAAGAAATGTTTGTTGTGTGAATGAAACATAAGAAAAATGATGAATATATATATAAAGGGAAAAAAGAAAAGATGCAAAAAAAAGGGTGTTTTTCAAAAGGATTTTTTCCAAAATGGAGGATCCACAGGTGACTGTTTATTTAAACTGTTTCAATGTGCCTTATGGGTCTGGACATGTGTCTCGATAGCAAAACGCTCAGTGGAACAGGAAGGGCATTATACTAGCATAGACAGTAAATGGATCTCTTAACAAGTGTGCAAAGGTTGCTATACATACAAAATAGCATACCCACAGTGCATAATGCACAAATAAAAGTTCTGATATTTATTGCACCCTTAGTGACCCAATTTTTAGAACGCAACCACAGTCAGGATGACATTAAGTGGTGGGCTCTGGAATAGGTTACGGGAACAGATGCCACTAATACAGCGAGCCGCTTGTCGCAAAAAAATCAATGGTGGCTTTACCACACTCAGAGCTTTCAAATAGGTCTTAACCAACAAGAAGAAAAGAATCAATACATCAAATAGAGATGCACAACATGGTCATCTATATTGGAACCTTTATTTGTGCATTATACACTGTGGGTATGCTATTTTGTATTTATAGCAACCTTTGCACACTTGTTAAGAGATCCATTTACTGTCTATGGTAGTATAATGCCCTTCCCCGTTCCACTGAGCGTTTTGCCATCCAGACATGAGTCCAGACCCATAAGGCACATTGAAACAGTTTGAATAAACAGTCACCCATGGATCCCCTTTTTTTTGCATCTTTTCTTATTTCCCCATTATATATATTTTCATCATTTATCATTTGGTTCTTATGTTTCATTCACACAAATATTTCTTCATAAATTTGTCCTTTTTTTTTCTTTTTTGTTCAATTACTGCACTTGTCTCAGCGAGCAGAGATTAAACCCAGAAACGCTGCTGCTCAATTCGGCACTTCCGCTATGTTTTCTCCACGTTAGACAGAGAGGTTGCTCTTTCTCAGTTTTCACTCGTGTGGTCGGTCATAGGAGGGACTTGCACATTTTTTCACTTCCGGGTTAACACTAATGCACGGCTCTGAGAGGACAGAGGATACTGCAACGACGTCCTATTGAAGCAATTTAGGTAAGGGCACCCACCTAGATCAAGATAAGACTACATTCTAGATCAGACGAAATAGATTTACCATTTCTGTTTCTGGTCTGATCTATAGATAAACAAAGACAGGTCTTGAATCTACGCATGCTATTTAGGAGATCGGTATCTGGCTGCTACCCCGAACGCGCACAAAAGCAGCCGCGGGAGGACATGCCGCACTGACTGAAAAGAGCAATCCAGGTAAGAACTTGCTTGAAACCTAACATGTGAATACGGATACAGTTTGATGTGTTGATGGTCTCGTTACAGAGCGATACACATTTAACTGAAAATCTGAGGATTGTACCTACGATGGACGTTTAAGGCATTCAAAGAAAAGTATCAGAGGTACATCCATCACGCATAGGGTTGAAATATATATTTTCCAAGATAAGATCAGGTTTTCCTAGCCTTGTTATTTTCACCATCTGTTTTAATGCTGCATACTTACAGTATATAAAGACTGTGTGGCAAAGATTATTTTAAAAACAGCACTGTATAATCCAACACAATCCATTGAGCACTGCAAGATAAACCTTGGATTTGCATTGCAGGACCAAATAAACTTATCTGTTGAAACATGAGAACCCATTCGTGTTCAGCAACAGCGGGATATGTATTTCTTACATTTGTTTAAACATGAGAATACAGTTGTGTTCAGTTACAGCGGGACATATATTTCTCACATTTTGTTTCTAGTACATCGAACGTCAAGACCAGACTACTTGAACTGGCAAGAAAGAAATATTGGGAGCCGACGGGACGCTTGCCTATAGGTAAGACGCCAGACGGCTTATGGTCCAACAGTACCGATTAAAACATGCAGCCTAGAAATGGGATCCAGCCGGGGTTGCTACGGAAGCGTTTTTAACTGTCTGCAGGCCCAAAGACTGTTACAAGGGGTCATGCATGGCTCTGGTTATTGGATATTTTTGCAAAATCCGACTTAGGACGATTGTCCTTAAATTAAGGGTGGATAGATAGAGATCATATTTGACATTGTCTTGATGGCACATACTGGATTAGATGTGAATGCACCCTTGTTCGGGTTAACAAATTAGAAAACTTTGGTTGGAGCAAGACAATGAAAGTCGCTCCCCGTTTGCAGTATTTATAACCAGAAAAAACTTTGAGAGAAGAGACACGAGCTGTCAAAATAAGGTTTTAATAGCATGTTATTTGTTTGTTTTTAGAAACAATAAATGTTCACACATCCTGAAGAAGACGCACACAATGGCCTGGAAGAAATAGACCAGATACTGTTGAGTCGAAACTATTGATACATTGGAAGTCCTTTACAAATGGATGAATTATATGCTGGGACACCTATAGTTGATGTTTATAATATGGACAATTATTAGCTAACAGAATTGGTGAATAAACACAGTGAAATTTGAAAAGTTTATAAGAGAATTTTGAATTCTCAAAATAATGAACTGTTTTAGAATTGAATGGTATGGAGTATGAATGAATGCATCAGGTTTTATTGAATTAGATTTGTATTTTCACAACCAAATTAAAAAAAGTGTTTTATTTCATTCTGATTGAATATAAAGCAATGTTTATTTAAATACAGCTCTAGTCTCAACCTCTAAAGTTTTTTCTATATTTTCTCCTGGCACTATTACTGTTTTATATAATTGTTCTACCTCAAAGTGGCAGTGTAGTAGAGGCACTCACCCATGGGTTTTGTTTAAAGTGAGAGAAAGGGCCATGTGTTAAAATGGTCTAATCCATTTTATGTCAAATGTCACATTCCTATTCAATGATTTTAGTGTGTTACATAAATTATAGATCTTTATACGTCTAGCATGGTTACCTTAATGGTTCTTGGTGTGCGATCGTCGCGGTATCTCGCATAGATTTTACCTCTTACACATACGCGGTCTGAATCAGTATTACAACCCCGACTTCCGTCCGTCCGTGAATATAGACATCTTTACGATGTGCAATTCACTGCCGATAGGAGGACATGGATAATATTCATCATCCCATTTATCCTTGCTTATTCGTGCTTGCTATTACCAATGTAAACATACACTTACTTAGGGCCAGTGTTTCCTTTCATTATCGAACGTCTGTATCCTTCGCGAAAGTGGTCACATGATGAAATGTCACAGGTTTTATATGTAATGCTAGATGATTAAACCGCTGTCTGATGTTGCTAGATGGTGCACGCGTCTGCGCCATGATGGGTGTGCTTACTTTGTGTATTTCTCTGGCTAAAAACGACCGCAGACTTGTCTTTCCATACTTAATTTTGAATTTTTTACCTTTTATAATTTATGCCATTTCAATGGATGCCGATTTTAGCTATCTGTTCCTTCTTATAGCGTCTCGTGTTTGATAGCTTTTGCAGATAGGCATTTTTATCTTGTTAGTGCAAAACACTAACTGCGACCCACAAAATGTCCATCAGCCCCCATCATACAATTTAGATGGAATAATTTAAGCTCTCCATGCACTAATATTCTTCACGCCTTTCAACGCCATGTGGAATATCCTACATTTTGTGTTCATTTATTGCTGCTACCTGTACTGTAGTTGATGCAATTCCCTATTATAGACGGCTGTCAAGTCTACCCATGTTCATGGTGGTCGGTTTTACGATAACTTTATATATATAAATATAGCCTAACAAAGGTCTTTTTGGCTATTGGATTTGTAATATTTCATTTAAATGTTATAATGTAATATTTCTTATGGCGGTTCTATTTTCATTTTGACTTACAGCATGCAAACCAGTGGGTCTATGCCTTTAGTTAGGTGTAAAGCTAGTTCTTGTTTATGGTTTGAAGTTTGATCAGGTATTTGTGACATCGCAGTTTCGCTATATATCGACACGGCTAGCAGGGAGTAAGTGAATAAACAAATTCCACTCCATCACAATGTTGAGCCCCTTTTTCACAGAATTAAGATAAAAAATCCACTTCTGTTCCAGTTTTCTTCATTTTAAATCTCTATCCCCACCACGGGGATTGGCTTGGACTGTTTAAATAATGAACCAATAAGTGTCTTCATGGCAGTGTTTGGCTGATTTGTAATGAGCCACTAAAGGCTTATCTGTTACTGTATTTTGAACACACAAGCAGTGCTTGCAAATTCTTTGCCGTACTGGTGACTGAAGATTGGCCATAGCGGCCTTTGGGCAAATACTGCGCAGGAGCCAATTGTCCAAGTATGGATATACATGAAGGCCCTGCAGTCTGAGGAATGCTGCGATCACGGATATCTTGGTAAAGACACGCAGTGCCAAGCTCAGACCAAATGGAAGCACACGATACTGGAAGTGTTCCGTCCCCACAGAGAACCGCAGATATTTTCGATGCAGACTCCAGATCAGAATGTGCATGTAAAGCATCCTGAAGATCTACCACGGTGAGCCAATCGCCCTTCTGGAGAGAGGACTTTATCTGGCAGGGTGTAATCATCTTGAATTTCTCTTGGGGTAGAAAGAGATTGAACTTGGATAGGTCGAGGATAGTGCACAGGCCAGCCTGGTTGGGCTTGGGCACTGTAAACAGACAGGAGTAATATCCCTCCCCTTGCTCCCTCAAGGGAACAGGTTCCACTGACCTGAGGTCTAGAAGTTTCTGTACCTGGGCTCTGAGGGAGGGCGACCACGTCTGCTGGAGAGGAGGGGCAAGCGGAAGCCGGCCCAAGTGACTGACAAAACCCATCAGTCTTCTGTGATCGTCTGCCACGCCTCCAGATGAGACAAAATTCGTCTTCCCACCGGAGTCTCGTGCGACTGATAGAAATCATCATTTTGATGTTTTATCGGCGGAGAGACCACCCGTTGCTGAAGAGGAGGCTGTTGGCCGAGAGAAAAACTTCCCACCTTGCCGTTGCTGTTTAGGGCGGGGCCCACCAGCTGGAGCATCTGCTCGGTGCGCACCGGGGTCTTGAAAGCCTCTAAAACCAGAGAGGGACCTTGTTTGATACCCTGACCTCGGGGTATCTGGTGCCTTTACAGAAGTTTTCGCAAGGACCGACAATGACTTGTCAGTGTGAGTACTTGCCTTGGTCTTCGTGAGTTCCTCATCAGTGGAGGAGTGAAACAGTTCTTTACCCTTGAAGGTGAGAAAACTTAGTAGCATGCAGCCATGCTCGACGGGAGAGGTCTACCCCGACCATAAGGCCTAGAGCGGAAGTGTCTACATGATGGGCCGCAGCCTCAAGTAGATCCTGTGCCAGAACCCTGTTGTCAGATAAGCCGCCCTTGAAGTCTTGGAGTCTCAGGAATGTATTCCTCCTGATGGGTTCGGCTAACTCCTTCCACAGTTTTGACATTGGCAGCCGCCAGGATAAGCTCAGTATTAGCCTGAAGTAGCTGACGAGTCGAATTGGAAAAAACCCTTTTCCCCATTGGCGTCAAGAAGCTTGTCCTCCTTGGAAAGGATCCGAGACACTGCAGTAGAGGATGTCGAAGCCGGTTTCGACTGGAGCGTACCTGCTGCCACCATTGTCGACGAGGGGAGTTGGCATGCAAACAAGGATTTGTCCTCAGATGCATGAAACTTATAGCATGCGTCAATTTTATAGTTTAGGTGCTTGCCCGGAATGAGTCCCCCCCCCCCCGCAGACCTTACGGGCCTCACCAAGGATGCCCTTCTGAAGGAACAGGCCGGTGCGCTTCTGTGTCGACAGAGTGAAGGCTCCAGAAAGTACCCCCTCTTGTGGAGCTGAGGGCTCAGGTATTTATGATGTCTAGCAGTGACGACATATCCAGCACCCGGTCGTGAAAGGCTCCAATAGAGCGGGGCTGGGCACCGCCGTCCTGGTCCGCCTAATCGTCATCCAGTGAGGTTGGCAGAGCAACCAGAGTCTTTTCCACAGGGGGAAGGGGAGGCAGTGGGGGAGGAGGCTCCACAGGGAGAGGTGGAGGAGGTGGCACTACCGGAACCTGCATAGTGATTGCCGGAGCAAAGGCTGGTCAGGCGGTTTGGGATACATTTCCATAAATAAATCCTTAAAGTACGCCTTCATGGGATCAGAATACATAAGCATCTGAAACTTTCCAAAAAACATCCTCAGATGATGGTCTAGGCGCTGGACTGGGCAGATGCAGGATGGAGCGAGACTGTATCCGGCAGTGGAGTCCGAGCACGCCAATCCATTGGAGGGCAGTACAGGTTTTTATTAGCCACAAAATGTGAAAAAGGCCACTCTGCCCCAAAAACAGGTCCCTCACCACCAGCCGTGGTGAACATTGGTTTAAGAGGTAGTCAAAATGGCTGCAATGGACCGCGGGGGTTGGACCGCCATTTTGTTAACAGAGGTGAACTGCATCACAGGTGTGAGGCCGTGGTCACCATAGTGGAGTCAGGGGTCTTAGGTGCCATTTTATCCTTGTGACAAGGAACCTTGGCAGAGCCAGTGCTAGCAGATCGAGAGTGTTTCTGAGACACCTTAGAGAATGCTGATGAATTAGCCCCAAATGGCGGACCCTAGTCTGAGCCGGTACTGGAAGACTTATGGTGGTTGACCAGCTTCTGGGCTCCCTCAGCAGGATTGGTTCCACCATAGGTCTGAGGGTGGGAAGGCTTAGAGTCACCCCCTTCAGCCAGGATCCCTAAAGAGAGCCACTCAATCTTGCTGATCTTAGATAGATTCTCAAGCTGAGACTCAGTACACTTGGTTCCAAATGTGGAAACCTCTGGGCTGACCATGGTGACAACAGCCCCCGAAGTACTGGGCCTAGCTTCACCCCCTAAAAGGGAAATCTCTGAAAAAGAAGATCCGGCTTTAGCAGCCACTTTGCAGGGGTCCTCCGAGGAAATTCCGGAGTGCCTGTTAGATACCTTCGGGACACCTAAGGGAGATCCCTGGTAATAGAGCCGCTTCAGCCCCTCCCGTACCCAGAACACCCCAGGAAGGAGTCCCTTGGCCAGGGTGCCCTAAAAAAGGAACAAACTGACCGGTCATTTCCTTTTTTCTTCAATGAACTGCTGTAGATGTGGTGGAGGAACGCGTTGCAACCCCTCCTCCCACCTGACAAGCTGACGCTGGATGCCGGGATGGAGAGGGAGTCGCAGTAGAAGCCCAAGTCTCAACGGTGCTCCGGGCCTAAGCACTCCAAGCAGAGAGAGAGGATCCACCCTCGCAAAACGACCTTCGCATGATGAACAGGACACTAATCCCAGATGCTCCGGCATAGACTAGGAATGAAGGAGAAGGGAACAAAAATAAAAATATTCCCTGTGATGCAAGTGTGTCCTACCCCAACCACGTGGAGAAAAGGACTGAAGGGCGATGCGCATGTACATTTTTTTATGCTATTAAAAAAGTGCCACGGTCCCGTCCCAAAGGACGGAATGTCCCACAAGTATGGAGGAAAGGGGAAGGGACGTAGTAGTATAATCTTTACAAATGAGGATGGTAGCAAAGGACTGCTGCCTGAACGGTCTTCTACTGTTCCTCTCCCAGTTCCTTTCCTGCCAGAGTGGTCTTAAGCAGGGGTTTTTATAGTCCTGTCTTGCCATGGTAATGTCATTGGAGCTAGATTATGGCTTCATCCCAATGCATCCTTTTCCCATAATACGGATTCTTGAAAGCCTTCTTTTTTCTCGTCAGAGCATGCAATTCTACATTTTTCTAGCAATGCAAAAAAAGCACTGTAGCTCATGTGTTGCTCCATTTTGCTAACTATGCAAAAACACACTGCAGCTCTGCAGACTTTTACAAACCTTGAGGCCTAGCGCAAGGAAAAACGAAACCTTGTTTTTTGTGTGCAAACATTTTCCAGTCATTCTCTCCATATTCCACTCATCCTGCTCATGTTTATCTGGATCCTGTAGTCTCCTCCACACTTGGACAATGGACACCTGGTGAGTCAGTTCGTGCTGACCATGGTGACAGACACTGCACACTAAACCTGCAGTCTATTTTTAATCCCACAGGCCACATTTCTTCTGGCAAGGTGTGGGAGTTGGACTCATCTACAGCACTAGATAAGCTTTTAAAATGCCTGGGATCTGACATTACAAATCTACCCAACTAATAGTTAATTGCGCTTTATATTTAGAAAATAACTACCTTCTTCATTGCTTGTCTGTGTATGTGATTGTGTTTGCATGAAAGAGCCTTCCCAGTGTCCCACCTCCCCCCTGGTCCACTGTAGCACCTTAAAGAGGTCTTGCCTAACTCTAAAGCGCATTGGGGCTAGGAGGAGATTTATGAAATGAAATTAATATTGTCATTTCATAAATGACAACATTCCTAACACAACAAATAAGATTTTCTTTGCTAGGAGGAGATTGTTATGTACACACTTTGTAAAGAATATTGGAAGGTTTTTGAGTCTCCATTTACAGCTGGATTTGTACAAGGCTTGGTCATGTGAATTTGAACTAGGGTAGAAATGTGCACATAATTTCATTCTGGATATTCGAATGTGTAAAAAAGCACATTTTGGGAGCACTTACAACAAAGCGCACGTGGGAAATAACACGCTTTGCATGCAAGGCATGAGGGCTTGTGTCTGTGCAGGCCACCCTGAACCAGAGTTGTAAGGGGTCTGGGTACATGGAGGTTGCACAGAGGGTTGCAGCAGAGGAAGGGGAGAAGGGAAAGGAGGGAGGGAGGCGAAACTAAGGAGAAAGGCACACTCCCATTAAGCATGGTGCATAATTCGGGCAGGAGGGGGGGGGGGCAAGAGGCGGCCTGGAAAAACAATCAAATGTTAAAGGTATTGATATCGCGCACCATCACCAACAGACTTGGTCCTCAAGGTGCTCTGGCGGATCTGTAAATAAGAAGGCGGGCGGGGTTAGGTTAGTCGGGAGAAGAGGGAGTAGAAGAGTGAAAGAGGTGGTGTGCTGTTGGCAGCTTCAGCTCGGTATACACCATGCGCTGCGCTTTGGTGTAAGAAGTGGACCGGGCGAGACTAAGTGTACAGTTGGTGCCGTTTATGTGTTGCTAGTTTGTTGTTGATGCAGTGGTGAATTGCGTACAATTTGCTGGCTGAGAGTAGGATGTGTGAGTTTTCCTGTGAGTTAGGTATGGAGAGATTTAGGTTTAACTTTAGAGAGTTAGGTGTAGCTCGACGAAATCTTCACCCTTGAGGGGCACAGATGAATCCGACACGGGTCCCCGCTGATCGGATGTAGGATCGGTGGAGCTTGAGGCTCTTTTGACCGAAAGAATCGAAGTTTTTGTGAAAAAGCGCGAAAAAATAGCACTAACGCTCGAGAGCAATAGCACGAGGATCCCAACACATGAACGTGCGGTAAAAATCTGAAGATGGCTGCCAGAGGCGGTGCTTAGGTAGAGGGCAGTCATTGGCTGTGGTCAGTATGACGCAGAGACCAGTGATTGGTTATTACTACGAAAGACAGATCAGAAACGAAACTGATACTGGTTTTTTCTTTACCGAGGATTCCCAGCCTGACGACGGGGAATATTCATGAGCATGTGAATCCATGCCAGACCCCATGCTGGAGAAGTATTACTTACTACTGGTGGGATTAGTTGCTACTATACTATCTTCACCGTCTGACTGTTGTGGGTTTAGCACGGCGCACTCCCTCTTGTATTGTAGTGAACTATGTATAATGTAATTGGTGTGTCTATTCTCCTCCTTGGTATCAGAGCAGGGGTTGGGTGGCCCCTTTCCCCAATATCTTTTTGAATTGGAAAGAGGAGCAGACAGGAGGAAAGGGCCCTGTTAAGTCGGTTTAACATTCAGCACATTTCCAACTCTACAGTATGACTAAAACATTCACTTTGTGGCAGAAAGACGACAGGGCAGCTTCAATTCATGCTGCTGAAATGGTCAACCTGTGGACGATGTGCTGGTCAGATAATATCTACTCTAAATGTTGGAAGATCCAAAACCCTAAAGAGTCTACTACATCATAAAATCGGGAGACACATTAAAACGAAAGGCCACTGTTTGATGTGGGAAACTGCCCATGGCCAAGCACCATAGGCCTAACGGAGGTGCAACTTAACTTAAGACCAGTCTAGCTTGAGGGGATACAAAACGTTTAAGTTACTTACCTGTAGCTCTTGTCCTCCAGCATGGCTCTGGAATGGATTTACTTGCTCATGAATATTCCCCATCAGGTAGGAAATCCTCGAAGATTTCACTTTAGCTTTAAAACTATTTCTCCTCTACACCAATCACTGTCCTCTGGGTCATACTGCCCCATCCAATGACAGTTTTCTTCCTAAGATCCACCCCTGGTAGCCATCTTCAGATTTGGTAAGCCTGTGAAATGGCAGTATGAACCAAGAAAAGACACAGAGGGGAAGGAGGGAGGGTTCGCAGGTGAATCCATGCCAGACCCATGCTGGAGAATAAGTTACATGTAAGTAACTTAAACCTTCTCCAGCATGGGGTCTGGCGTGGATTCACATGTTCATGAATAACGATTACACCGCAGTAGATATACACAACCACAGGAGGTGGCAAGGCCCAACAGAAGCAAGAAACACTCACCACTGGAACAGACTCACCTCAAGTGAACAGGTTGCAAAGCACTGCTTGGCCAATCTGGGACTCCTCCCTGGAATCCCAGTCGACGCAGCAGAACGTTGTGAAGGAGTGCATGGACCTCCACATAGCAGCCCTGCAGTTGTTGAGCATGGGCACACCAGAGAGAAAGCCATTGTTGCTGTTATGGCTCTGGTGGAGTGGTCCCTCAGCCGGCCCAGCCAGCCGATGTCAGTGCATGATGCAGCCGGAGAGCAACCTGGAAATGTAAGCCTTCGACAAGGCCTTTACCGTGATTCACAGGTCCAAAATAGAACAACTGAGAAGTCTTCGGAAAACTATTTGTGCATGCCATGTAAAACTTCAAGGCACGAGCAACGTCCAGCAAATGCCACGCCCTCTTCGCTGGCAATGATGGATCAGGGAAGAAAACAGGCAACACCAAAGGCTTGTGTAAGTGGAGCTCCGACAGCACTTTCGGCATAAAGGTGGGGTGTGTACGCAGCACCACCCTTGTAGTGTTTAAAGATAAGTATGCCTGTCTGCAGGACAGGGCCTGAATCTCCCCAAAAGTCTGGCCGAGGTGATCACCACAAGAGGAACTTCAGGGGAACCCGATGCATTGGTTCAAAGGGTGCCCCCATGTGTTTAGTCAATACCACATTGAGTTCCCAAGCTGGAGCCAGAGGCTTCACCAGAAGAAAAGCCCCGAAGAGGGCCCTGATGAACTCCTTGACAAGGCTGTTAGACCACAGTGAAGACCTACTCGGTGTCCTGGTGTAACAGGATATGACGTCCAAGTGCACCTTGACAGAGGCGTCAGCCAGTCCAGCCTTAGTCAAGAAAAGCAGGTATGGCAGGAGCTGTAGGGCCGTGACACACAGGGAAGTGATCTTCTGCGCCCGGCACCATACAGAGCATTGCTTCCATTTATGGCTGTAGCACTTTAACATGGAAGAGGCTTTGGCCAGGATGTCCTTCCATTCCGTTGGCAAAGAATAGTGTCCAAATTCTAGGGCTGTAGGAGCAGGGCCCGAGGTTCAGCAACGCTTGTTTCGTGGTGTAGAATCACTACCTCCTTCTCTGGGGAGAAGATCGGGAAGTAGCAGCAGCCTGGTGTGTGGCGCCTTTGACAGGTGTAACAGGTCTGGATGCCATATCTGTCATAGTCACGCTGCTGCGATAAGTATCATCCTGCAGAGACACAGAGTGTTTTGATCACTCGTAGCAGGAGGGGGAACGGCGGGAAGACAAAGTGCCCCTCCCACGGCAACGAGAAAGCATCCTCCATGCTTTTCGGCAGCAGGAAACTGATGGAGAACCTCTGACACTTGGAGTTAGTCACTGTCGTGAAGAGGTCGATCTCGGGCTGACCCCTTTTGCGGAACAGAAGATCCACTTGGTCCTGATGAAGCTCCCACTCATGGCAAGAAGGTAGCTCCCTGCTGAGCGAGTCTGCAATGGTGTTCTTGTTGCCCGCAAGGTGGAAAGGGATGAGGAATATCTCCCGACGAACGGCCCTTCACCACAGCTGCTGGGCCTCCTTAGACAGCCTGAGAGCGCGTTCCACCTTGCTGACTGATGCAGAATATGGTGGTGGTCTTGTCTGTGAAGATCCTCACCACCTTGCCCATCAGTGACGGCAGGAAGGACTTGAAGGCCCAGAAGACAGCCCGAAGCTCCAGGACGTTGATGTGAAGAGCCTTTTTTCTGACAGCGAGAGGCCTCTGTCATGCAACTGTCTGGGGTGGGCTATTCAGCCTTCCAGTGAAGCATCTGTGGTGACAAGTGTCCTGGTATGCTTGTACTTGGAACAGAGCCGCTTCTGAGAGTTGAGGGCGCACACCACACCACTGTATCGCTTGGCGGAACTCCTCCTTGAGGGTGACCTTGTCCATCCAAGATCGTGAGACATGCAGCCACCTCGCATCCAGAAACTCCTGGAGCGGTCTCATCTGCAGTCTGCAAAGGACGACGAGGTTGATGCAGTAGGACTTCATGCCTAGCAGCGACTTAACTCACACTGAGGCTGACTGCACCTCCAACAGGCGCTGTACCTTCCCATGGGATGGCTCCCACCCTCTCTTCCAAGGGCGATACCAGACACGTTCCTGTGTTGAGTTGGGCGCCCAAAAACAGAGCATTCTGTGATGTCTCCATGCAGGACTTAGAATAATTTATGAAAAATCCCAGATCGTTCAGCAGATGGACGATCCTCGTCATGTGTTCGCTTACCAAAGCATGGGAGCGGAATCAGACAAGCCAATGTTCAGATAAGGGTAGATGCGGATGCCGTCAAGACGAAGGTGCACAGACACCGGAGCCAGACACTTTGCAAAGACCCTTGGAGGCGACTTCAGGCCGAAGGGGAGCTCCTTGAACCGACAGTGTCGTCTCTGTACAACGAACCACAGGAATTGGCAGTGTTTCCGAGGGATGGGGAAGTAGGCATCCTCCAGATCCAGCGACGCCAGGAAGTCGCCTTGTTCCAGCTGGTAGAGCACGTGCTGCAATGTTACCATCCTGAACTACTGTGACTTCAGATACTTGTTGAGGCATCGCAGGTCCAGGACCGGCCTTCACCCTCCTGTCTTCTTTCTGACGAGAAATTATCTGGAGTACACTCCGGAGTCCCAGAGGCGCTGGGCAACATGCTCCATCGCCCCTCTTAACATGGTGTGGACCTCCTGAAGCATTTGCACCATGTGCTGTTCTTGCAGAGCCACAGGGGAGGAGGAATAAGAGGACACCTGCATTGAAACTCTAAGGTGTGCCCCTGTCCAAGAGCATCCAGCACCCATCTGTCGTTGATGGTCCCCCACGCGCTGATGAACCTCGGCAGCCGGCTTCCCACAGAGATGCACAAGTGGGGGCACGAGTGCACGGCCAGTTCAGGCCTGTTTCAGTGTTTTGGCCCTGCCCACTGGGCAGTGCAGAAGCTGTCCTCGGATACCATATGCCTGTGACCGACCTCTGTACGCCTCTTGCGTCGTAGAATGGAAAGGTTCTTGATAAGCAGTGTTTTATCCTTGGGAGGACCTGCTGGAATTTCCTCTCGAGGAACTAAAGGACGACGATCGACATTGCTGCAGGGTACCCAGTGAACGTGCCGTCAATGTGTCCGTCTATCATTTGCAGAGGTTTGTTGATGGTCTTGCCAAAAAGGTTCTCACCATGAAATGGCATGTCCAGCATTTACGTCCGGTCTGAATTTGGTGGCTTTGAGCCATCCATGCCGCCGAAGCAACACTGTTGCCCATTTGTCGGAAACCTGCGATGCTCACTGCCACTGTAATGGCGTGGCCCGAGGCCAATTCCCCTTCCTGGACAGCACCAGAGCTGCCACTTTCTTAACATCAGGTAAGAAGTCCAGAATAGGGCCCAGCTTATACCATAGTTCCCGGTCATAGCGGGACAAAATGGCCGGGGCGTTAGCGGCTTGAATTTTGCTGGCAGCAGTGTATATGATATGTTTCCCCATCGAGTCCAGTTTCTTCCCCTCCTGGTCCTGGGGCACCATGGACGAATGGTTCGCCAATTGTTTTCTGCCCGCAGCTGAGACGGAGTCGGGTGAAGGCTGGGACCTCAGGCAGTTGGGGCCGAAAACAAGATCCCTGCAATTCTTTTCTTGAGTCCATCCCGCTTGAGTGGCGCGTTGCTTGGGGTCTTCATCAGGGCCAAGTCCTCCTCCCAGATATCATCCAGCAAGGAGACTGACATGATGGTCTTCCGCCTGGACTCACGTCTTTGGTAAATTAATCCTTCCTTTTTAATCTCCTCAGGTACCATATGAAACAGCTCTGAGGCCCTGGACATCATAGTGTGAAACGAGCCAACCTCATCCGGTATAGAAGCCCTGTGGGGTTCATCCTCACCCAACGGTTCCCCATCTGCTGGGACAAAGTCATCTGCCTCATCAGTGTCCACTGTGTCCGTGTCTGTGTGCATTGCCGGATCCACCGGAGTCAAATCCCAGGGTGGTGCTGGAGGCACAGGTGTCGGTTGATGCCTTGGGCCCAGTAGGTCCTTTGCCTTGCGCTTGCGCCAGATAGACTCCCGGGCAGCGGTACTGGAGGGCTCCTAGATGGTGCCGGGCCCGCTGTGGGAGGCAGTCTCTGCTGGATGTCAGAGACCAGTGTGTGCAGCATTGTGAGTATGTCCAAGGAGATGTCCTTGGTTGAGACGTGAAATAAATGAGTGGTGGAGGTGCAGGACTGAGGTGTCTTCTTCGGCAAAGCTGTGAACCGGCACCCCTCCCCCACCCTCACACAGACTGTAAGGAAGGCATGGCAGCAAAGTAAGACACACAGAAGTGATCACAAAATGATAAGTCTGTATATTATGGCGGGGGTCTCTCTTCCCTACGTTTTTAGCATGTGACAAGGTGGGACTCTCGAGCACAGCACACTCCTGGGCTTTTCCTGCACAAGCTTAGAGTTCCTTTTCTCAGTATCAGGGCCTTCTCTGTCCAAGTCTCTTTCTCATGCAAAGTCTCAGAGGGCCCGATACTACAAAACAACAAAACAAAAGTTCCTTCTGTTAACCATTATGTCGGGTGATTATCCTTCACCCTTGGACCCCCCTCAGCCAGACTCTGATCGTTCATTCAATCGTCAGCCACCCTCAGTCTGGCTCAGACCAACCAGAGAGCCTGCCAATTTAAACAGACTTCAGAAGGGAGATCTTGTTTCGCTGGGTCACTCCGTTAGCCTACGGCAAGCTGCATACCATCACAGTTCGCACAGTGTTCCCTTCAGCTGGGCTCAAACATCTATTTCACAATGGCCTCTTGGAACTTGTAGTTTCTTTACTCCATGTTCAACACAGTCTCTTTGTTCAGGAGAGGGGTACCAACCAGAGATCATCTTCTATCTGTGGTACCAAGTTTGTTCACAAAAGACCTCTTGTCTATTTTTCTTCTTAATGTTGCCACTGCAACCTTCAGCCTAACACAGTCCAGTCGACTATCAGTTCCTCCCGACTAACTGGCTGTGCTGAACACGTTGGCTGTTCCTTTACCACTGGAGTCAGGACGGTACCACAATGGCAACCATGTCTCCCCGGCCTGGCTATCAGTGCGGGAGGGCACCATGTACCCCTCACATTCATTGCACCATTTGCCAGCTGCGACTCCCGGTCTTATGTTTCGTTCATCTGAGGTTTTGCAGGTCTGGGTTGAAAATGGCAACTCCCTCCTTGACGTTCTTTCAGGTCTCACCACCTTTCTTCCTGTGTTTGAACTGCTGTCCTGTCCTGGAATGTTGCTTCCTCTTGTGTTCGGCCTTGCTCGGAGTGTGCTCTTGTGCTCCACCTTTTATCCCTATGGCGAAAGGTCAGATGTGTGTAGTTGTCGGCAATTGTTGGACTCTGCCTGGCCCTTGTGCTGGGACATGTCAGGTAAACGGCTCAGGTATTAGTTTGTTGTCGTTCACGCTGTGAGAAAGTGTTTGTGTTGGAAAAGGGGGGTGGGCAGTAGAGTTTCTAAGTATCCTACTGGGCAGGCTGGGAAAAAGGTGTCATAAGGAAATGGGATACAGCGTCTCACCCTTCAGTGTCCCACTTCCACTCCCCAAAGACCCCCCCATCCAGGTGATCCTCCCACATCGGTCCAGCCCCAGGAACTGGATCCAATAGTGATGGCTGTGTCCTGGCCACCTGGATGACAGATCCCCAGGGACTAGCAGGTGAGACACCTTCAGGTTTCTCATAGGACCCCTACCACTGAGACAGGTCCATGACCACCTTTCTGGTCCAAATAATCTTTGGGCATATCATCCTCACCAGAGCTGGTATAAATCTGCACTGGCTTCTCTAGGACAGCCCGTGGGCCCGTACCCTTCTTAGGGTCAGCAGGAGCCTTACGCCCCTTCCCCCTCTCCAGAGACTTCTGGGGCTAAGCGGCCAGGGGAGCTCAACCCATTCCAGGGGCCTTGTTGGCAGTGATACTCTAAGAGTAGCTGTCATTGTGTCGGTGGACACTAACTCTGTGGCCAGCCCCCACACCCCCAGCCCCCCCTTTGATGAAGAAGTGATGGTCGTCAACGAGATAGACGACAGGGTGGTTGGAGCCTTCGTCGACGTAGGCGTCACTGACAGTTGTTCTGGGCAGCTGAGCTGCTGAGAATGAAGGCGTCGCTGGCAGGGGCAGAGAAGGGCCACCTTTCCATCTTTCCTTCGATTTCTCATCCCCCGATGGTAAGCAGAGTTTCGACAGAGTCGAGGACTTTCTCTAAAAGGAAGCACCCCTGACCGGCAGACTCACTGTAGAAGTAATAAAAAAAATAGTCCATTGGCGCCCCTCTTGAGAACGAACACAGCTAAATGACCTGTTCTTTGGGAAGGTACCCACTCAAGAGTCCGCAGTCACACTCCAGCTCACTGTACCTTTCACAGAAGGGAAATATCCATATGCATATCAGTCTTTGTCCCGCCCAAATGGGCAGTTCAGCACCGAAATGTTATAGCAACTCTCTTCTGAACAAGAGAAACAAACAGCAACCCCATACACGAGTTTCAGCCTTGGTGGGCATCATCAGTGTGGTGGAGCTGTGACTCTCTGAGCACAATGAGCAAGGGTACCATCCCATAGAACAGGCAATTTTTGCCGAGTTCGTTCTCAGAGGGGCGCCCATGACTAATTTCTCACTGTAGAAGTAGTTTGTGACTGTGACCTTGTCCTTCCCGTGCCGGGACCTGCAACTGCGGCAAAGCCAGTGGGATCAACTTTGTGCAGCCTGGCCTTCTTTTGGACCCCCAGGAGGGGGGTGTCCTCAAAGGACGTAAAGCTCTTTTCTGAGGGAGTTCGTTCCTGGGACCAGACGGTCCTAGGTGAAGCATGACCATGCCCTGAAGCAGGGTCAGAGGCCTTGACCGACTTCAACCACGCTGCCAGCTTGCTGCAGCAATCTTTTAGTTTACATCCCTCATAATGGCCCAGATGAAGGCAATACAGACATGATTGGTGTCGATCTTCGACATACACATTCCTCGATCCACACTTCGAGTAGAGTTTGAAGAGGCATCTGTTTTCTTTGGCCATGTTGAAAAGGTGCGAAGTAGGCACAAGGCCAGGCCTTCTCAAAACCCTAAAGAAATCTGCGTCATAGTTTGATCTTTGCCGATAGAGGGTCCCCACCGTCGGTAGTCTACCTCCCGTCGAAAGATGCAAAAAAAAATAAAAAAAAATTTAAAAACAAAAAAAAAAACGGTCAAACTCTACTCAAGATTTGTCAAAGAAATGCTTGAAATATGAGAAAAATAGTTCAGAGATTAACAAGTGGACTCCCAACACTGAAGTGTGCAGTTAATATCTGAAGATGGCTACAAGCGGTGGAGCTTAGGGAGAGAAATGTCATTGGATGGGGGAAGTATAAACCCAGAGGTTGGTTGAACAGTGATTGGTTTAGAGGAGAAATACAGTTTTAAAGCTAGAGTTAAACTGTTTTTTTATTTCTTTTACCGAGGATTCCTTGCCACAATGGGAATATTCATGACCATGTGTATCCATGCTGGAGAAAATTCACATACCGGGAAAAACAAAAGCAACAAAAAGGAAGAGCAATTTCATAAGGTTAGTGGTTTTAAATATTGGAATCCTAGAGTCCTTATGTTAGTTTTATTATTTATAATGCGTGCCAGACCCGGGGGTATCAGGGCGCAGAGAGTTATAAGTATGTTTTCAGCTTGGTTACAGTGCTGTACAGAGTATGTAATCCCGACACAAAATACAAATACAAAGCAGAGTATACAAAATGGATAAAGTCATAGGTATATACAGCAGTGATAGGGTCAGTAGGTGCAGAAGGGTCAAGTGAGTGAAAAATAAACAGTGAGAAGTTATATGCAGGGTGGCAGAGTGTTGCAGCAGACCATTGGGTAAGTGTACAGGGATGCATAGTGGTCGGTCTGTTGCAGGGAGTTGACAGTATATACAAGGTGTCAAAGTGGTTTATCGGTCATTTTCTTTAATCCAGTTAGTGATGTTAAGTCTAAAAAGTGGGTAGGTTTGGTCTGCCCTTAGGGCCACGGGTAGGGAATCCCACAACTGAGAAACTTTGACTGGGATGCTGCAGCCTCCAGTTTTGGTTTGTTTAAATCTAGGTATTGTTAGGCAGTTAGAGTTGGCCATTCTTGTTGGGCGATTAGATGAATGTCTCTTAAATCTATCTGAGCGATAGCATGGTGCAGCATTGTTTAGGCATTTATGTGTGAGTGAAGCCGTTTAGTAAGATTTTATCGTTGATGGTCAGCCAGTTCATTCTCCTTACTTCTGAGATGTGTGTTTTTTTTTGCTATACCCAGCGCCTCTCTAAGGGCATTATTTTGTAGAGTATGGATTTTATTGATAATGTATTTGTTGGCCCCCAGATATAAGGCGTTACAGTAGTCCGGTTTTGAAAGGATTAGTGCTCTGGCTAAGGTAATGCAGCTGTGTGTGGAGAGGAAGGGTGTGGCAGCACTAATTATCTTACAAGTATAAGCTGTGGCTCAGGCCATGGCGTTGACCTGTTTGGTCAAGGAGAGGGTGGCGTCTAGGTAAATGCCTAATGTTTTGACTTCTTTGGCAACTTTGATTGATATGCCATCAATAATGAAGCTGGAGTATTTGTGGCCTAGTTTGTTCAGATTAGGGGTGGTGCTGAGAATAAGGAGTTCTTTCTTGTCATCATTCAGGCATAGACCGTGAGTGGCCATCCATGCCTGGATGATGAGGTACACCCTGTTGACCAAGGCCAAATCCTTGTCATAATCTCCTGCCAGCGGTATGAGAATCTGGGTATCTGCATAGTTAGTGTAGGTGATACCAAGATCATCAAAATGGGGCTCCGTGAGTATGTTGTACATGGTGGGTGAAACACAAGATCCGGATGTTGGGAATAGGGTTGGCTGATGCGGATTGTGAAAAGACGTGGATAGTCCTGTTATTTAGGAAGGATTGTATCTAGCCTATTGCTTACTGCGACGAGTGTGCAGCCGTGTCCAGATGGTTGCAGAGGACTTTGTGGTCCACCAAATCGAACGCCGCTGATAGCGAGCTGGAGCAGTAGGGTAGGTTTTACCACTGTCCCTAAGTGCGTCGATTTGGACCTTGAGGTCTATCGGTGCTGTTTCAGCCCTGTGTTGGGGCCTGAAGCCAGACTGATGGACTGGAATGAATCAGACTGACGGAATGATTTGCATTAAAAAGAAAAAAAAGACACAGAGGGAACGAGTTTGCAGTCAAAAGATTTTAAACAGACCTTTTACTACATAGGAACTTATGCCTGTGCATAATCGGATCAAGTGCTATTGGATTTATCTATTTAACTTGTTCATTATATTGTTACTTATCTGTTCTAAGTAATCAATAATTGATTTTGTGTTGCTACACTGAATGTAATGTTATAGACTTCCACAAGTAGCAGCTGGTGCGATGCCAAGAAAAAAAAAGATGCTGTTAATAAGAAGTAAACATTAAAATGCCAACTAGAGACATGACTTTGTCCCTTTGTCAAGATACGTGGAGTTGCCAGAGATGGAAACTGTATTTAAAAAAAATATACTTCCATTGGCCTATGTACAAAACCTTTCAGGTGTGTGGTTATTGTAGAAATGTTCATTCTTACATATCTGGCCAGTGAAGTTCACTCTAACAGGTTTCTACTGTGGTTGGTGCATGAAGCCAATAATAAGTTACAGCATTACAGTAGTTCATATGTACGAGACCTTTCAGAGATAAATATAATCAATTCCTTAACGGCTTCTGAATCCCACAACAATAAGGATGAGGTGACAGAGGAGTATCGGCAAAGTTGTACACCTTAACATTCAGATTGTTGCTTTACCACAGATTTGATCTATCAGACTTGTATTTAGGTGGTAGCCAGCATAGCACTGGCAGAGCATGTATGAAACTACATCCTGAGCCGAGACTGCAAGACTTTAATGGAGCCCATTCCATCCCAAAAACCTTTGTACCTTATAGAAGAAATGGGAGAAAGTCCATACATCAAAAACCCATGCCCTATTTAAGATGATACAGAGAGAGTAAAGCACCCTAGAACTAAACAATCCTGGACACAAAAATCATTTTGAGGGAACAATTAGTATTCAGCAATGGGAAATTGAGAGGAATTAAATTAAATCTCCATTGTGGACAAAAGGATCGGACATAGTAATAAGGCAAGATGCATTGCAAGCTTCTTCTCAAAATCATTAGGCCTTCTTTTTATTTCCATTTATAAATAGTGGTTAAAAAGAGAGGTATTTGTGGAAGAAAGTGGCAGTACAGCATAAAGAAAAGTGTGGGAATCAGGTTTCCAATAGAAGATTAACCACATGCGTGATTTCCCTAAGAGGACTTGCTTACAGTTGTAGTGCTCGTTTGGAAGTTGGCACCAAAACACCACATCAAGATGTTGGCAGTGTATGTTCGAGACCTTTTCTGTACAGGGGGGTGGGGAGGGGGAGCCATCAGAATCCCCTCCCAAGGGCTCTCACCAAAGTGGTTAGAGGCCGAGTATCCTGGACGAGAGTATGCTACAGGGAGTTTTACCTTGGTTAGAACTCTGTCGATAAGGTCAGTGCTTCCATGGTGGAAATGATGAAATGATTTTGCTTGCAGGAGGAACAACAAAAATAGTCTAGTAATTTTAATAATGGCAAGCAAAATCATGGATTTCACAGACTAAAGATGGCCATATGGTACTGACAGTTTAACTCTGAACAAACTAATGGGAACCTATGGAAAGCACCCTCTGAAAGAAGTCTGCATGCTCAATATCTGAACATGGAGGGATAGGGATCGGGCGAAACCAGGTCTCAAGAAAATCAACACAAAACTGTTCAGATAGATGTTAAGATCGCTCAGTGGCTAAAGTGCTTGTTGCAGACATTTGCAGATTTGAATCCCGGGAGGCCCAACTCAGCCTTTCATCCTTCCAAGGTTTTTAAATGGGACCAACGTCAATTGGGTAGCAATGATTGTATTCAACATTGTTTTAGGTAAAGGGCTTTGGTGAAAGCGCTATAAAAAAAAGTGGCAGCAGGTGATTTGTTCCGTTGAAGTCCTGTATATATTTGTTATAAGGGTGAGTGACCGTTCGTACTGAGAGAGCCCAAACCAACAAAGGTTGGCTGGGTGGTAAGGACGGCAGTTCCTTCCAAAATTATTTTTAAAATATGGTGATTAAACAGTGCATTTGGCAACCCACATTTTGTGAAAACGTGAGTAGAAACTATTATGTAGGATGACATGGAAAAATCCAGCAGATGCCAGGTGCAACAGTAGAGAGGGGCACTTTCCAAACACATTCTCATGATGCTCATGCCCACAAAATATGTGACGCACAAGAATGTTACAATTGCCACTGTAGCACTGTCTTTTCTCAATATTGCGAGCTGTGATGAAATCCCATTTGGCAGTCCAAGAGTGCGTTCAGTGGACTTTCGGGGAAGCCACCGGTTACGTGATGTGACAACTCAAAGTGGTCAAGGTTGGACCACCGAAGAGACGCTCTCTCCTCCCTGGACTGTTGATGAACCAGGGTCCTGAGAGTCCAAGAAAAGGAGTCTGGGAAAGATACACCAGTGTTTCCATGGCAGTTCACAAATTGGGACAGTAAACTGTGCCTGGAAAGAAATTCCTTTCACACATTATACACATGCGAGTGCAAGGGCACCATTCTTCTCATGCAACCCACTTGAGCCACAGACATACACAGTTGAGGAGCCGGCACACAAACTACAAACAGAAAATCAGGGGCACTATTCAGATGCCCAGTACAAAGCACTGAGTCATAGCAAGGTCACACAAACTGTCCTGCGTGAGCTCAAGATGGTGGGTCATCTTTTTGAAAGCTCTGAATGCCAAGCCAAGACAATTCTAATCAGTGAATACTACATGGGACAAATTGAAGGGGTTTGCGGGGTGAGGTTGGAGGGCAGTGAACCAATCACAGGAGCCTTACCAGGCACTGCCAAAGCTACCAACACCACCCTCCATTATTGAAACCTTTACTACAACAACAAAAAACACAACATAAAAAGGGGCACAGCAGTCACCATCTAGGGAATTGAAAAGTTGGAACTAAAAGCGTCATGAGCCGACAGAGGAAGGGAAGACAAGGAAAGTGTAAGAGATAGGTAGAGTTGGAGAAGGACAGGATAGACGAAGCAGGAAGGAGTGATCCAGGAAAACGTAGATGGAAGAGAGGGAGGCAAAGACTGAAAAAAGTTGAACATTCTTTGCAATGGCAAGCAGAAAACCTTGCTCATGACTCACTGCGCTGGTGGTGAATCATAACCTGGGACTGTGCGCGTGTGTGAGACACAGAAACAAGCATTGCTGGAGCTAGATGTTAGAAACCTATGGGAGAGCGAACCATAGTGACTTCTTCAAATTGTATCGACTGCCCTTGGCTGGGGAGCATAACAAAAAAGCCAGCAGTCTCACAATTCTGCAGGCTGAATAGTAATGCATGCTCTTGTCAGTAACTCATTACTGCATGTGTACGCTCTGAAAATTTGACATTTCATTTTAAAATGTGCTTCAAATACCAATATGGGCGCCTTTTTAGGTATATATATATATATATATATATATGGGATACATTACTCACCGTAATCGTATTTCTGATGCTTGTATCTGCTTAGATTCACATGCTGTGCATAGGCCGACATCTAGTGGAAGCTGCGGAGTATTACAGTTTGTTTTTCGAAAGTCGAAAATGGGCGTCGACACAGGCGTGCCAGTAATACTATCCCTAGTGTGACGTCCACTGTACCCAAGATCCCTCACGCGTGTAGGATCCTCAGATTGTATTTTTTCTGACATGAGGAAGCATGAGGAGTAGCGTGAGTACAGATAATCCAAGCAGATAGACAGAAAAGGTAAGACTACAAGCAATCATGCGCCTTCTCTCGGAGGGGAGGAAGGGTGGGTCGCATGTGAATCTAAGCAGATACAAGCATCAGAAATACGATTACGGTGAGTAATGTATCCCTTCTGAGGCTTGTGGAATCTGCTTAGATCACATGCTGTGCATAGATTAGCGAGCAGTACCAGAAGAAGGAGGTGGGATGTGAGAAGGGTCATGAGCAAACAGGTGTCTTAGAACCGCTTGTCCCACTTGTGTATCTGTCTTGGAATGAGTGTCAATGCAGTAATGCTGAGTAAAAGTGTGAATAGAGCTCCAAGTAGCCGCTTTGCAAATGGTGTCGAGGGGAACATTTGCAATGAAAGCCAGAGTGGCACCAATGCCTCTAGTAGAGTGGGCCCTTGGCGTAAAAGGCAGAGTCTTGTCAGAAAGAGAGTAACACAGCTGTATACAGTTGATAATCCACTTCGAGATAGCGCCCTTAGAGACGCGATCCCCCTCTCTGCCTGTAGCTACGGAGACAAACAGTTGATCTGTTTTCCTTAGCGGTCTGGTTTTATTTACATAGTATAGGACCGCCCTACGCACATCTAGGGTGTGTAGTTTCACCTCAGCCGAGCTTTGCGGGTTCTGGAAGAAAGCCGGAAGCTCGATGGACTGGTTTACATGGAACTTGGATATGAATTTAGGTGAGAACCTAGGGTGTGTGCGTAAAACCAGTTTGTCCTTGTGGATAGTAAAGAAAGGATCCTGCACTGACAGAGCCTGAATTTCACTGACCCTTCTTATGGAGGTAATGGCTACTAAGAAGGCCGTTTTATAAGTCAGGTGTTTGAGACTACTTTTATGCATGGGTTCGAATGGGGGTCCCATGAGCTTAGCTAGCACCACGTTGAGGTCCCATCCTGGCGGTGGGTTCGAAATAGGAGGGTGAAGTCTCTTTACTCCTTCCATGAAGGCTTTAACCACTGGTACTTTCCACCACGAGACCTTGTTATGGGATGTGGTGTAAGCCGAGAGGGCTGCCAGGTGTACTTTCAGCGAGTTAAAAACCAACCCTGCATCCAGCAGGTGGAGCATGTATGTCACAACGTTGGAAGGAGTGCAATCAACCGGGTTGATTTGTTTATTCTGGCACCAGATAACGAATCTTTTCCACTTATCAAAGTAACAGTGCCTTGTATTTGGTTTCCTGGACTCCTTTAGAATGTCCATACACCTCTGTGGTAATTTGAGATGTCCAAACTCTATGACTTCAGGAGCCATGCTGCTAGGTTCATAGAGTTGGGTTCCTGATGCACTGTTTGACCCTGTTGCTGGGACAGTAGGTTGTACCAGGCTGGGAGTCTGATGGGTTCGCACACCGCCATCCTGCGTAGGTGTGGAAACCATGGTTGTCTCGCCCACATGGGAGCAACTAGGATGAGCGTCATAGATTCCTTGTTCATCTTGTACACCACCTTCCTGATGAGAGGAGTTGGTGGAAAAGCGTACGCAAACATCCCTGACCAGTTCATCCACAGGGCATTCCCTTGGGAGTCCGGCTGGGGGAACCTGGATGCAAATCCTGGGCATTGTTTGTTTTCGCTTGTGGCGAATAGGTCTATAGTGGGGAAACCCCACTGAGAGAAGAGATCTTCTACTACGTCTCTGTGAAGGACCCATTCGTGTTCTTCTGGGAGGGAGTTTCTGCTTAGAGCATCCGCTAGGGAATTGAGCTCCCCTGGAACATGTTGCGATGACAGGAAGATGTTCCGTCTGAGTGCCCATATCCATATTTTCTGGGCAAGCTTGGACAGATTTGGCGAACGAGTCCCCCCTTGCTTGTTCAGATAGAACATGGCTGTCGTGCTGTCCGTCCTGATCTGCACCGACAAGTTCAGTAGATGGGGCTCGAACGCCCTTAGCGCTCGGAATACTGCCAGAAGCTCTAGCAGATTGATGTGGTTCTTGGCTACTGAGTGAGACCAGAGACCCTGAGCTGTGTGGTGGAGATGGTGAGCTCCCCACCCAGTCAGGCATGCATCTGTAGTCACCACGGCTTGTACTTCGGGATCGTAAAAGGGTTTCCCCTTTGCGAGATTCTCTCTTGTCCACCAGTGTAGGCTCTGTACGAGTGTTGGCGAAACGACCACTAGATCGTCCCAATGACCACTTGCCTGAGACCACTGTTTCGCCAACCATTCCTGCATGGGACGCATGCGCAGACGCGCGTGGGGGACCAGGTAAATGCATGACGCCATCATGCCCAGTAACCGCATAGCTTTGCGTACTGTTATCTGTTGACCTGACTGATAATGCGGAATTTGCAGAAGTATATTCCGAATTCTCTCTTCCGAAGGGAAGGTCAATCCTTTCTGAGTATCTAGGATAGCTCCTAGAAACTGTTTTGAGGTGCCTGGCACCAGACTTGACTTTTTCTCGTTGATGGAGAAGCCTAATTCGTGGAGGAGGTCGATAGTCCTCTGAATGTTTGACCTGCAAATTCCTGGGGTTTCCCCCGTTATGAGCCAGTCGTCCAGATAAGGGTACACCGGGATTGCTTCCCTGCGTAGGTGTGCAGCCGCCACCGCCAGTACCTTGGTGAATACCCTTGGTGCTGAAGCTATCCCGAAGGGCAGTACCTTGAATTGGTAGTGGCGACTGTCCACCTTGAAGCGCAAGTACTTTTTGTGCGCTGGGAGCATGGAAATATGAAAATAAGCATCTTTCATATCCAAGGTTGCCATGTAATCCCCCTTTTTTAGGAGGGGGATTACCTCTTGTAGCGTGGTCATACGGAATTTTTGGGGCTTGACATATTTGTTGGCAGGCCGTAAGTCCAATACTGGGCGCATTGTCAAATCTTTCTTTGGCACAAGGAAGTAAGTTGAATAGATACCCTTGTTTACCTGGTGTCCTGGGACGAGTTCTATCGCGTCCTTTTCTAGCAGAATGGCGATCTCCTCGAGAAGGATCCTTTGATGCTCTAGGGAGTGCACTCTTTGTCGTGGAGGATGATTCCGGGGACGCTGCAGTAGTTCTATACAATATCCTGCGGATACTGTTGACAGCACCCATCTGTCTGAGGTGATCCCTTCCCAAGCCTGGGTGAAGGTGGAAATGCGTCCCCCTACTGGGGTTGCGTGGCAAGGGACCCTGAACTGAGCGTCACTGTTTTGGTGGAGGCGTGCCACCGCCCTTGTTGGGGCTGCCTCTGCCTCTTCCACGACCTCTCTTGTTACCCCTGCCGTAACTCTGGGTAGACTGCTGGTTGTTATTCCATTGTGTACCTTGTCCCTGGGCATAGTTGCCTCTTTGTGAATTTTGGCCGCGTGGGCGACGAAAATTATTGTTCCCCCTCTGGTTAGGGGGTTTGTTGGTAAGCTGGCCAAGGGATTTGAGAGTCTCATATTCATCTTTGGCATTTTTAAGTGCGTCTTCGACCGCTTTCCCAAACAATAGGTCGGGTTCCACTGGCTTGTCTATTAAAGAAGCCTGGGTTTCTGTCTTGAATCCCGACTGCCGTAACCACGCATGTCTCTTGATAACAGTACCTTCTGCTATCAATCTCCCTGCGTTGTCAGCGGCGTCGAAAGTTGCTTTTAAAATGCAACCAGACACGGCTCTCCCCTCTGCCGAGATCCGAGCCAGCTGGCCCTTTAACGGTTCTGGAGCAGAGGCAATGAGCGCCGCGACTTCTTCCCATTGATGGCAATTGTAACTAGCCAACAGGGTGGTGGAATTCGCAATCCTTGCTTGGTAGGCGGACGTTGAGGCTACCTTTCTGCCAAACCCGTAAAGTTTTTTGCTCTCCTTGTCGGGAGGAGCTTCTGATGAAGATAAGGGCGTGCCAGCCCTCTTTCTAGTGTTGGTCACCACTAGGGAATCTGGTTTAAGATGTCCCTTTATATACAGAGGGTCAGACTGGGCTGCCCGGAAAATCTTTTCAATTCTGGGGTTGACAGCTCTGGTGAGGTTAGGATTCACCAGGGAAGGATCTATTCTTCGTTGGATGGATTTGAGGATAGGGATGGTCTGAGCGACCGGTCTTCTCTCTCCTACAAACTCCTCCGCGAAGTCCCTTTCCTCCTGTACACCGTGGGTGTCGATGTGGAAGTGTTCCGCTGCTCGAGCGAGAACCTCGTTAAGGAGGGGCTGGTTATCAACTGGAGAGTCAGTAACTGGGGCTTCGCTTTGTACTGGGGAATCTACTCTGTAAATTTCCTGCTCATCTTCTCCCTCCTCCAGGTCCTCATCCTCTGCATAGTAATCTGTCCCGGTTTGTTCTTCCATAATTGCAAACTCCTGGTCCTCTTCAGGGAAAACTTGTCCCTGATAACTGGGGAGTGGAGTAGAATATGGAGTGGAGTAAGGCTGAACCTCGAAGGGTTCAGGTCTTTCGACCCGGGGCTTTTTACTTAGCGGGATAGGATCGGAGGAGCCTGAGGGTGTGGCCCCTTGAGGGTTATATGAAAGAAAGTGTTCTGGGTTCTTATCATAAAAATCAGCCAAGGAAGACATCCTAGACATAACCCTGTCTATGTCTTCACTGGACCATTCCCTGGAACAGGGTATTACTTTAGCAGGTGATTTATTTTCAAGGGTAGACTTGTGTTTGCTTGTCTGCTTAGGCTTTACAGGGGTGGAAGGCTGTGCTTTCCGCTGTTTCCCCCCTTCTCCGTGCGTGGAAAAATGTTTTCCTTGTCCCTTGGGGGCCCCAGAGACTTTCGACGCCTGGCGTCGAGGGTCTGGAAAGGTATCTGTGTGCTTCGGGCGTGGGGCCTCACTGGTGTTAACCGCGGTCTCGGTATCTTGGAGCGCGGCCTGGGGGTGGAAGTCGTCTTCGTCTCCCGACGATCGAACTTCCGTTAGTGTGTGTAGCGAGGCACTCTTGGCAAGAGTGGATGATTGCCTTGCGTCGTGAGGCGATCTCGATCGAGAGCGCCCAGAGGACACCGAGTCGGACCGTTCTTTTTGTGCCTCTTTCCGGGAAGTCGACGTCGTCGAGGTCCGGTTGGTCTTAGTGTGTTTAGTGTGTGTTAGGTGTGTAGCGCTTGCGTCGCCGGGGGTCTTCCCCATAGCCGCCTTGCCGGACGACCTTCCGAGGTCGGGGACCTGCGCTCGTCGGCTGTCTTTCGACGCCGTAATGCCCTCGCCGTCCGAAAGTACGGCGTCGCTGCCATCGCTGAAGGCGCCCTCCGCTGCCATGGCCTCCTGCCTGGCGTGGTGGGCCCAACGCTTTGTCGAACGGTCCTTAAGTGTCTTAGGTTTAAACCTACTACACGCTCTGCAGTTCGCTTCGGGGTGATCCCTCGGCAAGCAGAGATTGCACGTGGCGTGCCTGTCGACCCAAGGGTATTTGCGATTGCACTTGGGGCAGAATTGAAAAGGGGTACCCTCCATACGCACCTTAAGGCAGCGGGCTGCTAAGTGTAGGAATATATATAAATGTAACTATATATCAAGAGTGAAGAGTATGTACCACCCCCCACTCTCCCTACTTGTAAGGGCCGAGGCCAGCGGCCTACTAGGCCCGGGCCGAGGCCAGCGGCCTACCGAGGCCCAGATCCGTCGTGCAGCAGTCGACGGTCGATGACTTCTCCAGCCGTCGTCGAGGTTGAGGGTCGACGTTGGGGTGGGGAAGGGAATGAATAAGAATTAAAATTATAATAACAGCAAAAGTATGGCTAAGGCCAGGGAACTCCGCAAGATGCTTCCGACCAGTATGGCGGAAAAAAACAATCTGAGGATCCTACACGCGTGAGGGATCTTGGGTACAGTGGACGTCACACTAGGGATAGTATTACTGGCACGCCTGTGTCGACGCCCATTTTCGACTTTCGAAAAACAAACTGTAATACTCCGCAGCTTCCACTAGATGTCGGCCTATGCACAGCATGTGATCTAAGCAGATTCCACAAGCCTCAGAAATATATATATGCTTTTAAACTGTCAAATAACACCAAAATAGACTGGCTAGACCTCTCGAGGGAGTGGTGTGCTCTGCCTCCCCCAGGGATATCTAGAGCTTAGTCTGCTGGAGGAAAGAAAATGAGCTAGGGGAAGGTAAGAGGATGGAAAAGCAGAAACTAGATGCTGGAAAAAGATAGTGGCAGGGAGAGATGCAGGGATGGGCGTTCTTGATAGCATGGGTGCATGGCAGTCCCGTTAGGTCGACCATAGTTCTGCAAAAGGCATAAGGAGGATATGTGATACATTACTCACCGTAATCGTATTTCTGATGCTTGTATCTGCTTAGATTCACATGCTGTGCATAGGCCGACATCTAGTGGAAGCTGCAGAGTATTTGTTTTTTTTTTTTTTAAACGGGGCGCCAAACTGGGGTGTGCCAGTAATACTATCCCTAGTGTGACGTCCCATGTACCGATGATCCCTCACGCGTGTAGGACCATCAGACTATATTTTTTCTGACATGGAGTAGTGTGAATACAGAGTATCCACGCAGATAAAATGGATAAGACTACAAGCAACTATGCGCCTTCTCTCAGAGGGGAGGAAGGGTGGGCGCATGTGAATCTAAGCAGATACAAGCATCAGAATACGATTATAGTGAGTAATGTATCCCTTCTGAGGCATGTGGAATCTGCTTAGATCACATGCTGTGCATAGATTAGCGAGCAGTGTTAGTAGAAGGAGGTGGGATGTGAGAAGGGTCATGAGCAAATACATGTCTTAGAACCGCTTGTCCCACTTGAGTATCTGTCTTGGAATGAGTGTCAATGCAGTAGTGCCGAGTAAAGGTGCAAATAAAGCTCCATGTAGCTGCTTTGCAAATGGTGTCAAGGGGTATATTTGCAATGAAAGCCAGAGTGGCTCCAGTACCTCTTGTAGAATGGGCCATCGGCGTAAAAGGCGGTGTTTTTATCTGAAAGGGATTAGCACAGTTGGTAACATCTGACTATCCACCTAGAGATGGTATTCTTAGAGACGCAATCTCCCTCTCTGCCTGGAGCTATGGAGACCAACAGTTCATCCGTCTTTCTTAGTGGCCTGGTCTTGTCTACATAGTAGAGGTCCGCCCTCCTCACATCTAGCGTGTGGAATTTCACCTCAGCAGAGCTTTGGGTTCCTGAAAGAAGCCCGGTAGTTCAATAGACTGGTTAACATGGAATTCGGAAATTAACTTAGGTGAGAACCTATTGTGAGTGCGTAAAACTAGTTTATCCTTATGAACAATAAAGAAAGGATCCTGCACTGACAGAGCTTGAATTTCACTGACCCTTCTATGGATGTGATCGCCACTAAGAAGGCAGTTTTATAAGTGAAGTGTTTGAGACTAGTTTTGTATATGGGCTCAAAGGGGGGGTGGTCCCATGAGCCTAGCAAGTACCACATTAAGGTCCCAACCTGGTGGTGGGTTAGAAATTGGAGGGTGGAGTCTCTTTACCCCATCCATAAATGCTTTGACCACTGGCACTTTCCACCATGACACCTTGTTATAGGAAGTCATGTAGGCTGATAAAGCTGTCAGGTGCACTTTAAGTGAGTTAAACACTAAACCTGCATCCAATAGGTGGAGCATATAGGCGACTACATTAGAAGGAGTACAATCAACTGGGTTGATTTGCTTATTCTGGCACCAAATGAATTGTTTCCATTTGTCATAGTAACAGTATCTTGTGTTCGTTTTTCTTGACTCTTTCAGGATATCCATACTTCTCTGGGGTAAATTGAGATGCCCGAACTCTGACTTCAGGAGCCATGCTGCCAAGTTCATGGAGTTGGGCTGAGGATGCACTGTTAGGCCCTCGTGCTGGGAGAGTAGGTTGTACCGGCACGGGAGTTTGATGGGGTCGCACACCACTAACTTGTGTAGGTGTGCGTACCATGGTTGTCTCACCCACATAGGAGCAACTAGGATGCGCGTCATCAGTTCCCTGTGTATCTTTTTGACCACCTTACTCATCAGAGGGGTTGGTGGAAAAGCGTAGGCTAACATCCCTGACCAATTCATCCATAGGGCGTTCCCCTTGGAGCCTGGCTGGGGGAACCTGCATGCGAAATCTGGGCATTGCCTGTTTCCGCTTGTGGCGAATACGTCTATAGTGGGGAACCACACTAAGAGAAGAGGTCTCCAACGACTTCTTCATGTAGTGTCCACTCGTGTTCTTCTGGAAGGGGATCCCTGCTCAGGGCATCTGCTAGCGACTTGAGATCCCCCTGGAACATGTTGGGATGACTGGTAAATCTTCTGTTTGAGTGCCCATCTCCAAATTTTCTGGGCAAGCTTGGACAGATTTGGCGAACGAGTGCCCCCTTGTTTAAGTAAAACATCGCTGTCGTGCTGTCTGTTAGGATCTGCACTGACAAGAGGGGTGTTACGCTCACCTGGTATCCACGGAGGCGCCACACGAAACTGGATGGAGGTCTAAGCGCTATTCCGGACCCCTCTCTGGTTGGTTATGTGCCACATGGTGGGTAGCGCCTATAACATAAGAATGGAGGGTTAAGATACTGGTTCTGTGATGGGTGGACTCCCACCTCCCTCTGGTCCAAATCCCCTTCCTTGGGGTTATTGCTCACCTTAGGTTTTTGTGCGTTGAACTCTCCGTCCTGCGTCTCTGTGCAGGGGCACGTGGTTGGTGCAGGCGTTCCGTGGACCTAGTTTCTTCACTGGTCCGTGTGCCCTTATGTCGGGTCCAGACCGCCTGTGACTCCGACTCTGCTTGCTGTCTTCCAGGTGAGTTATAATGTCTTTTGCGTCTTTATTCTGTCTTTCTTTCCCTCCGTCTTCTCATCGTCTTGCTCCACTATGCTGTTCCCTAAGAATGTCTCTCTTTGTTTCCACAGGGATGGTTGCGATCTCAGAGATGCCGCGCTGATGGCGAAGACCACGGTGAGTTATTGATGCGGAGCGCTGCGCTGTTTATTGGTGTTTATTGCTAACCTGTGCTCTCTTCTCTTCTTTGTACAGGTTGCAGTGATGTTCCGGAGATGGACGAGGTAAGCAAAGCGCAGGATGGATTCAAGGCTGGTTACTTCACAGGTAAGCGCTCTTACTCGCTAATGCTGTTCTTGTTCTTCCAGGTTATTAATGGAATCCGTATCTAGGGCTTCAGGATCGGGCCACCAGAGAAGCAGATGAGCAGGAGCTGGACATGGTTAGCGTTGCGCTGCAGGAGTGCAGAATAACACAAAGCAGGTTCTGCTGTTGGGTGTGGTTTAAATAGCCTAGGTAAAGTAGTTCCCGGCCAGGTAGTTCCAGGCCCAGCCACACCCAAAACACTAGACCCCGCATGGCTTGGTTCTAAAGAACTGAGCTGTCTAATAGGCCTCCATGTTGGATTAAAGTTAAAAACTGGTATTGCTCTATTCCCGATAGTGAGCCTGGCGCCAAAGGCACCAGGACTGACTCCAGGTATGTTTCTGATGGAGTTTTAAGGCCTTGGGGCCGGTGTGAAGGGCTTTAGCCCCACTGCAGCCAGGAGGCTGTTATACCCAAGGGGGTCAGGGGCATGGATCGTGACAAGGGGTTTGAATGCCCGAAGCGCTCTGAAGAACACTGCCAGAAGTTCTAGCAGATTGATGTGGTTCTGAGCCACTGCGTGAGACCAGAGACCCTGAGCTGTGTGGTGAAGGTAGTGAGCTCCCCACCCTGCCAGGGAGGCATCTTTTGCGACGACGGCCTGCATCTCTGGATCGTAGAAGGGTTTCCCTTTCGGAAGATTCTTTCTTGTCCACCAGCGAAGACCTTGTACTAGTGTTAGCGAAACGACCACTAGATCGTCCCACTGACCACTTGAGACCACTATTTCGCCAACCATACCTGCGATCAGGTAAATGCAAGATGCCATCATGCCTAGCAAACGCATTGCTTTGCGCACCCTTATTTGACGACCGGCCTGATAGAGGAATTTGCAGCAACAGATTCCGAATTCTTTCCTCTGATGGAAAGGCCAACCCCCCTTGGGTGTTTAGGACAGCTCCCAAGAACTGTTTTGAGGTGCTTGGCACCAGGCTTGATATTCCTCGTTGATTGAGAAGCCCAATTGGAAGAGGAGGCCGATAGTTCTTTGAATGTTTAGACTGCCAGTTACAAGGGTTTCCCCTTTGATAAGCCAGTCGTCCAGGTAAGGGTACACTGGGATTGCCTCCCTGCGTAGGTGCGCTGCCACCACCGCCAGTACCTTGGTGAATACCCTTGGGGCCGAGGCTATTCCGAAACAGCACCTTGAACTGGTAGTGCTGGTTGTCTATTTTGACACGCAAGAATCTTCTGTCCGCTGGGAACATTGAAATATGAAAATAGGCATCTTTCATATCCAATGTTGCCATGTAATCCCCCTTTTTTAGTAGGGGGATTACCTTTTGGAGTGTAGTCATGCAGAATTTTTGTGGCTTGACATACTTGTTTGCAGGGCGCAAATCTAATACTGGGCGCATTGTTAGATCTTTTTTGGCACAAGGAAGTAGGTTGAATAAATACCCCTGTTTACCTGGTTGCCCGGGACAAGTTCTATGGTATCCTTTGCAAGTAGAACGCCGATCTCCTCGAGAAGGATTTTCTGGTGCTCCAACAAATATACCTTCCGTCTTGGAGGATGGTATTGGGGGTGCGATAATAGTTCCATACAGTATCCTGCGGACACTGTGGACAGCACCCATCTGCCCGAAGTGATCCCCTCCCATGCGTGGGTGAAGGTGGAAATGTGCCCCACTACTGGGGATGCATGGGAGGGGACCCGAAGTGGAACATCACTGTTTACTAGGTGGCATACCACCTCTGGCGGGGCTGCCTCTACCCCTAGTGCGTCCCCCTGCGCTGGCCTCTGGTGAATCGCTGTAATGTTTGGAATTGATTGTTGCCCCATGAGGTTCCTTGATTCTGGTAGTAGTTGGAACCCCTCTGGGAGCTTTGGCCACGAAAGCGACAAAACTTACTTCCCACCTGACTTGGGGGTTTATTTGTGAGTTGGCCGGGAGATTTTAGGGTCTAATACTCATTTTTAGCTGTCTTTAGTGCCTTTTCCACTGCCCTGCCGAACCGAATGTTTGGCTCTACCAGCATGTCTATAAGCGTGGCTTGGGTCTCGGGTTTGAACCCAGATTGCCTTAGTCAAGCATGGCCCTCTATTACTGTGCATTTGGCTATTATAATCTTCCAGCATTATCTGCTGCATCAAAATTTGTTTTAAGGATGCATCCAGATACGGACCTTCCGTCTGCTGCAATTTGGGCCAACTTGCCTTTTAGTGGATCAGGTGCAGAGGCTACTAGAGCAGCTACTTGTTCCCACCGATGGCAGTTACAGCTTGCTAAAAGAGTGGTACTGTTAGCAATACGTGCCCGACGGCCTGATGTGGAGGCAACTTGCCTACCCAGAGCATATATCCTCTTGCTCTCCTTATTGGGAGGTGCTTCTGAAGAAGCTAGTGGTGTACCTGCCCTCTTTCTGGTGGTCGTTACTACCAGGGAGTCGGGTTTTAATTGATCCCTTATGTACATGGGATCGGAGGGTGCGGCCCGGAATAATTTTTCCACTCATGGATTCACTGCACAAGTAAAATTTGGGGTTACCAGCGAGGGATCAATTCTACGCTGGATTGATTTTAATATTGGGATAGCCTGGGTAATGGCTCTCTTGTCCCCTAGGATTTCTTCCGCGAAAATCCCTATCTTCTTGGACACCCTGTGTGTCTATCTGAAAATGAGCTGCTGCTTTAGCCAGTACCTCATTGAGGAGTTGCTGATTATCAATTGGTGAGTCATGCACCGAGGGGGTCCTTAGGAATTGGGGAGTCAAGATTGTAGGCTTCCGCCTCATCTTCCTCTTCCTGGTAATCGTCATCCCCATCAGAAACCCTTGTCTGGTCTTGAGGCATATGTGTTGGTCTCCTCTCCATATGACTCTGAATAGTAAGGTTCAATTAGCAAAGGGTCTGAAACCAATCCCTGCGCCGGAGCCTCAGAGCGAATCCTTTTAGTAGGGGGTTTAGAGTCCTTGGACCCCAAAGAGGCAGAGGTAGCTGGTGTGTTGGCATAGCTATGGAAATAATTAGGGTCTTTTTCATAGAAGTCTGCAAAGAAAGACATCCTTCTCCTCACCCTATCAATATCCGCTGAGTTCCATTCCCTGGAAATGGGAATAAACCTCTCATGTTCTGGTTCCTCATCCATGTCCATGTCATGAGGAGTGGGAGGGACAATTCTACTTTTAGGAATAGTGTCAGGGACCTTGGACTTCTCTATCACTTTAGGAGCCTTCTGTTTTTATTTATGGTGTTCTGAAGGTTTCTTGTGTTGTTTATCCCCCTTCCCGTGACTAGAGGAATGTTTTCTGGAGGTTTTAGGGGTTTCCGAGGGTTTCGACGCTTTGCGTCGAGGTTCAGTGGTGGTCTTTGACGCTGCATGTTGAGATTCGGAGGTAGTAGAAGGACGGCGCAGAATCACGGGAGTAGATGCTTTACGCTTTGACTTGGGAGGATAGAGGTCGGAATCGTCTTCTGATGATCGAGCCTCTGGAACTATTGGGAGTGCGGCACCTTTTTCGACTGCGGACGGTTGCTCTTTGTCATGTGGCGAACGGGAACGCCCAGAGGACAATCGTTGGATTGATCTCTCGGTGCCTTCCGTTGCAGAATTTGAAAGGAGTACTCTCCATATGTGTAAATCTGGCAGCGGGCTGAGTATATGTAGGAAATAAATGCGGGAAAGTTAGGACCACCCCCCACTCTCCCTACTTGTATAGGACCAAGGCCAGAGGCCTTCCAAGGCCCATGGTCCGTCGTATAGTTTTCGATGGCTGGTTCCCTCGATCTTCGCTGACGTCTATCTTCGGCGTAGGAGGGAAGATAACAGGGTACATTTTTAACAATATTTAGGTATAATTGGCACATGCCAAGGGAACTCCGCAACATGCGTCCGACTAGTATGGCGGAAAAAAACAATCTGAGGGTCCTACACGCGTGAGGGATCATGGGTACATGGGACGTCACACTAGGGATAGTATTACTGGCACGCCCTAGTTCGACACCCCTTTTCGATTTTCGAAAAACTAATACTCTGCAGCTTCCACTAAAATATATATATATATATATACATATATATACACACACACACACACACACACACACTTTAATGCAGGAGGCATTAGGGGCTTGAGAGTGTACTCTGGGGCAATCCTGGAGGTTTGGTGGTTTATTTGCCCGGGTATCTATATTTTGTACCACAGGTCAAACTCTAGAAAGTTAATTCTGTGACTACCAAGCCTGAGCCTAGAATGGCATAGTCCAGAACAGACTGTTTATGAAGGTGAATTCGGTTGTTAACATCTAAGAAGTAACCACATTTTTCCAGATGGATTTTTCTGCCAAAAACTAATACATTTTAGCCTGCACCTTACTGCAGGCCGGCCAACCAAGTGGACGAAGCCTACAACGGATTAGAGCAACTAGGTAACAGAATGCAAACCTTAATTACAATGGCAAGTGATAAGATCCAAGGTTCCAAAAGTAGTCTTTTCAATGCAAATGGTGAAACGTTGTTTCAATATCCTTAAAATCTACTATAAAAAGAACGTTTTTTCCAAAACGTGTGCAAAAGAGTAACTACAATTTCAAAGCCTTGGACAAGTTTATCAGCCATAGTAACTAAAGCTATTTCATGCTTGATCACGGATGTCAGGTTAAGTCTATTTAGACTTTGCACATGGGCGAAAACAAGGGGACAAGGCAGATTGGAGGACTATATGACAAATTCAAAAATTAAAAGCAAGGCCAGGATACAGCTTGACCACGTCATCGGCGAGTATGCTGATAACTTGTGCGTTTCTGGATTGCAAGAGAAAAACAAATATCCTTGATATTAGTGTGCATTAATATAAGCAAGAAAAGCAGCAGGCAGTGGATAGAGCTACAACGGCATTGGTAATTTGTTTTCTGCTTACCTGTTGGAGCACATGTCGTTCTCGAAGAGTCATTAATCTTCTATGGAGTTCCACCAGCTCATCTAGATATGCCTGAAGAAAAAACACACGTATGAGTAGTTCAAAGTTATTATGAAAAAATAGAATGCCACATGTGCCTTAATCCTTAAGTGTGAACAAGGGAGCTATTGGGGCATGGGAATTTGTGTTCATAGTAATAATTCTCAGACCTCCTACTTGTAAACTTGATACCAACCATAAAAAGAACAATGCAAGTGGTTTAAAGAAGGACTGTTCACTAAAACAAAGTTTTAGTGCCCCCACACCCAGCTTCCTTCTCCTCCTGAAACTCAAATTTAGGATTTCAAGTGAAGAAGCTGCATACTTTATAAGTTGCAGTGAGTCACATGAGTTTACCCTTCATTAACACATCTTTTAGAAAAATCAGGAACACAGAATAAAGGTAAACTGGGCACTATCCACCAGTAGACTCCAGGAATTTCCCCATTCCTGCTAAGCAGGTAGAAGCCCAAGCAGTGGCCGAAATTTACGAAAAAAGGTAGTGGAACTATGTTCCTTGCTGGCCTGCACCCGCTCCCCACAAACCCCATCGCCACATCCCCCTCCCAGGCGCAATTCATACCCCCCGCCCCAACAAAAACACCTGATTTTTAAGGGAATGTTCAGTGATGTGCACGCACGTGCAGGTTTAAACTTCTTCCAACACTTATTGTAAAAGTAAAACATTCCGGAAGGTAAAAAAAGAAATATAAAGTATAGTAACAGTAAAATGTAAAAGGAGGGAAAAAAATAATTAAAAAAAAAAAGTACAGTAGCACCGCTCCCAACCACTCCCGCCCCCCCCTTCGACCACTTAGCCCAAGTGCCTTTGGCGTGTGTGCCTTTTCTGCGTGCCCCACTTACCCTGTTGTCACCTGCTTCCTATGCCTGGTCATCAACTCCCATGAGCTCGGTCCTTGTCCAATTGATTTAGTACGCCACCATTTTCCGATATGGCAGCAATCCCCTTAGGTGCAGACGCAGCCCTCTCCACTTAATCACATCACACCTCATTCCCACTGGCTTCTCATGTGCCCCACCTCCTAGTGCCTTCAACTTCTGTTGGCTAGGTAGCCAGCATTTCAGCCCTCCTCTCCAGTGAGTCGGCTGCAATGCTGCTGTAGCAATCAGTCAAGGTACCACAGCCAGTGGTGCTTTTATTTCCAACAAAATGCTTTCTTTGGACATGTTTGTAACCCAGATTCAAGGGCATTAGGAGTCCTAAGCACTCCTTACTGACCCCTCCATTCACTCAGACTCATTACATCTGGCTATTGGGAACCGGAGGGCCGTGAGGGCACTAGGCTTACTTGCTTTCTTGACTCCACTAATACTTCTGGAGGCAAGGAAAGCAGAGTGTGCAGTTAGTATTGCTACTCTTCCTTTACACTGCTGTGTTCTCAGGCAACTACTGAAATATGTACCACCTGCATAAGATATCACTTGAAAAAATCTTCCATGGCAACAAAGTGAGTTTTTGTTTATAATTTTAGGTGGTTCAACACGGATTCAATTTCTCTGAAGATTTTCAGTACAAAGCTCTCAAATACGTGACGAGTCAGATGAAGTATGTGGACACTGAAGACATTTACAACAATGATTTATTAAATAATAAAGCCTCTCTCTCCCTATAACTGTGGGGTCCCTACCTATATAATTAAGGTGCTAGTCAGTCGTCCAGAAATGTCCAAATCAAAAGAAAGTCCACTGGAAAAAAAAAAAAAAAGAAGATCTGACCCAACCATTATCCAAAACCAACTAAGGCCAGGAGAATGAACCCCTTCTCCTGGTGAAGGACGGTTTTTCTTTGCTTTAGAGTTCTTTAAATATCTTATTTATAAATAGTCTCTAGTCACCTTCTGTACCAGTGCTTCGATAAGGCTCTTCCTTTATCTTGTGGGATAATTTTTCGAGGGCTCTTTTGTAAAGTTTGATCATTACATCCACAAAGGTTTGCCGTGCACAACCTTGCGTGATATATTCTCTTGGTTGGAGTCTCCCTTCTTGATAATTACAGCTCCCCTCTTCCTGGTATTTTGTCATTGTTATTTGGTGTTTGATTTACTTCCTTTGTATTTACTGCATAGTATTCTCTCTCTAACCGACTCAAACAGCAGTGGGCTAAAGTCCTTCACACTGGCCCCAAGGGCCTTAAAACTTCATCAGAAACATACATGGAGTCAGTCCTGGCGCCTTTGGTGCCTGGCTCATCAGAAATAAAGCAATACCGGTTTTGGACCTTAATCCAACACGGAGGCCTATTACACAGCTCAGTTCTTTAGAACCAAGCCATGCGGTCTAGTGTTTTGGGTGTGGCTGTGCCTGGAACTACTTTACCTGGGCTATTTAAACCACACCCAAACAGCAGAACATGCTTTGCGTTATTGTGCACTCCTGCAGCGTAATGCTCACTGTGTCCAGCTCTTGCTGATCTGCTTCTCCGGCGGCCCGATCGTGAAGCCCTAGATCCAGATCCCATCAATAACCTGGAATAACAAGAACAGCATTAGCGAGCAAGAACACTTACCTGTAAAGTAACCGGTAATGAATCTATCCTGTACTTCGCTTACCTCGCCCATCTCCGGAGTTCGCCGCAACCTGCAAAGGTAAAGAAACAAGGACAGCATTAATAACAATGCTCACCTGGGCAAGCAGCGAGTCCTCCTGGCAGCACCCTGCGCTTCTCTTACCTTGCCCATCTCCGGGTTTCCCTACAACCTGCAAGGGAGAAGGAACAAAGTCAGCATTAACAAAGCACTTATCTGGGGAAGTAGCGCTTCGATCGCTCATCACTCGGGAACATCACTGCAACCTGTGCAACGAGAAGAGAACACAGGTTAGCAATTAACTCCAATGAATAGTGCAGCGCTCCGCGTATCAATAACTCACCATGGTCTTCACCATCAGAGCGGCAACTCCGAGATCGCAACAATCCCTGTGAAAACAAAAAGAGACATGGAAAGGGAACAGTGTAGTGGAGCAAGACGCAGAGAAAACGGAAGGAAAGAAAGAGACCGAATAAAGACGGAAAAGACATTATATCTCACCTGGAAGACAGCAAGCAGAGTCGGAGTCACAGCCGGTCTGGACCCGACATAAGAGCACATGGACCAATGAAGCAACTAGGTCCACGGAACCAACCACGCGCCCCTGCACAGAGACCCAGGACGGAGAGTTCAACGCACAAAAACCTAAGGTGAGCAATAAACCCAAAGGAGGGGATTTGGACAAGAGGGAGGTGGGAGTCCACCCATCACAGAACCAGTATCTTAACCCTCCATTCTCCTGCAATAGGCGCTACCCAATGTCTGGCACATAACCTAGCAGAGAGGGGTCCGGGATCTTCCATCCAGTATCGTGTGGCGCCCCCATGGATACCAGGTGAGCATAAAACAAACAGATTCTCTCAGTCGAAGGGCATGTCCAGCACCTTTGCTTGGATCGCCTGATGAAAATTCGTGGCTTTCATCCAACCTTGGGGACAAAGGCAGACACTGTTCCACATTTGCCGAAACCCTGTGTTGGCGACGTCCAATGCCATTGTGAGCATGTGATCCTACACCACTTCCCCTTCCTGAAGAGAGCGATTGGGGAGAAAGTCACTTCCCCTTTATGGAAGGGGAGGAACCCCAGAATCGGCCCCAGCTTGTACCACAATTCCTGGTCGTACCTGGCCAGGATCGCCAGTGCATTGGCCGCCTTGATAGTGGATGCCGCGGGTTCAATCACCTTACTGATGGTATCCATCCTTTTCCCCTCGCCGTCCGGAGGGACCGAAAAGGACGGGTTGGCTGACCGTTTCCTTGCAGCCGCCGATCTCACCGAATCCGGTGATGGCTGCGACCTCCGACTCTTGGGTGCGGAGGCCGACACCCTATATTTCTTCTCCACCCTATCCCGTTTGGCTGGAGCCATGCAAGGGTTCTTCATGAGGGCCACTCTCTTCTCCCAAACCTAATCCAGAAAGGGCAGCGCCATGAACGTCTTCCTCTTGGCCTCGCACCTCTCATATAAGAAGCCCTCCTCCTTGGTTTCCTTGGGCACCAGCCGGAATAGCCCTGAGCCTCTGGAGATCATGGAGTGGAACGGTCCCACCTCATCCGGTGGGGACACCCTTTGTGGAGCATCCAAATGTGGCGATTCACCCTCCACTGGGACAATGTCTTCGTCATCGGTCGTCGTGGACGTATCCGTTCCTGTACCCGTGTCTGGGCCTGTTGGGGGAGAAGGGGCCCGACGTGGAGGCAGAGGCTGAAATGGGGGCATTGGATGACTCTTCCCCTTTGCTGGAGGCTGATCTGGGACCGGGGGACCACAGGTATCGGAGCCAGAGGCATCCTCATCTGGTCGACAGAATATCCAAGGAGATGTCCCTCGGCTTAGAAGGCAGGACAGGAAACACTAGGCCCTGAACCGTCGTCTCCTGGGTCAGAGGCCTTGAAGTTAAACCATGCCACTAGCCTACTGTGCCTGTCTGTTTCCTTGGAAAAACAGAGGCATATCTCGCACTCTACCTCCTTCTGGTCCTTGTGCAGGCAGTAGAGACATTGCAGGTGTTTGTCCTCTACAAACACGTTCCGTAAGCCTGCATTTGGTGCAGGGCCTGAGGAGAGACCTTCCTTCCCTCCTCCTCCGTCATGGTCGGAGGGCCCGAAGTAGAATCTTCGATGGTCTTTGCCCTTCAGGGGCACAGAACTTCACCAACATGGATCCCCGCTGTCGGCAGATGAAGAAAAGAGCACAAAGGCTTCTTTGAACCAAAAGCAGAACAGTTTGCGTCGAAAACACAGAGAAGGGGCTTAGGGAGAGGACTGTCAGTCAATGGGGGCAGTATGACCCAGAGGACAGCGATTGATTTAAAGGAGAAATACAATTTTAAAGCTAAAATGAAACTGTTTTTTTCTTTTACCGAGGATTCCCAGCCTGACGGGTGAATATTCTTGAGTATTCGAATCCATGCCAGACTACTGGATAAAAAGAAAATACAGGATCCTGTTGCACCCACTTTGCTGACAACCCACCTTAGTTATTATGCCTAGTCACTTGATGCACTTTCGTCCCATTTACTCAGTTCCCCCCGCCAAGGTCTCAGTTGCACTACTTTTTTTGGTACACTTCTATCACTGATCACAAACAGGTAATACAATGCAAGACTTTGGTTGCAAAGGAAAACTGCATCAGCTCAGAGGCTTTCGATGTTTACCTTGTCGCAATCCCCATTCTTCAATAGCTTTTCAGACTTGCTCGGCTTTATTGGACTTTTCACCTCTACAATCTGTGGATGAGAGGGAAACTTATTTTCTGTTTTGGCATAGTAATTATATTTTACAAAACATTTCATACACAGGGAGGCCAATGCAGCATATCTAATGTGATTATGCAATGGCAAGGGGTAAATATGACTTAACGTGTTCCCATTGTGCTATTACAAAACAATTTGATGCACTGCGCTGCAAAATTTATGAAATCTCTATGGTACTTTTGATTAATCTGGATTTATTGAAGAGGCAGCAAATCTAACCAAACGCATCATTTTGAAAAAGAAAAACAGTTGCCATTTCAACCATTACAGACATACGACACAGTATTTCCCTCTGGGAGAATAAGGGAATCATTGGAGGTATGTGCACATGCAGGACGGTGAGGGAGGCCTCCATTTCAACTATTATAATATATGATACTCTTTTACTCTATTTTTACTTTTCAGTACTTTTTCTGTTTTCTTCTCCAATTTCAAAGTTTCAAGATATTGTTGCCATTTTTCCCTGATTGTTCCTATTGTGCAATAACACAAGTTTGTGCTAAATTTCAGAGCATCAAAGGGTCAAAATACAAACAAAGCCAAATATAGGAGTTGCCAGAATTATCCATTTATAACGGAATGAATAGACCATAATCCCTACAAGAAGCAAAAGCATAGTTCTCAGTCCCCTCAATGCATCATTATGTGAAACACATGTACAGAGGCGTTATAAATGACATATCATTATCTTTAATAAACCCAAGTCCCATGGGTGCAGTGCAGAAGGCACACCATGCAGCCATACTTTAAGGTCAGTACGCCTACTCACATTACCCGCCAGTTTATGGCTGCATTACCTCTGCCAACTTTACCCAAACAGCATGGCCAAATAACATTGTTCAGAATTCGTGGAAAAATTATAATACAGTCCGGTCCGAGGTAATTTTCACTTGCTATATCAACTCCATTTCCTTCCAAGCAAATGTGGATGCTGCAACTGTGTTATTAAGTTGTACTTCAACATGTGCAATACATACTGTTGTGAAAAACCAGATGGTGTTTCACAACCTATTCCCCGGGGATCCCGCACTTAGGTGGCCAGGGATAGGCCATTGCCTTTGGATCCCGACCCTGGGGATGGACAAGCAAGGGAGGATCACCAAGTAGGGGGCCCTCAGGGAGTAGGGTGAGAGAGGGTATCCCCCTTTTTCCACAACCCATTTAACACCTATCCCTGCTTATATTATTGGAAACGCCAACTCCAATAATTCCTACTCACTTTGCTGTGACAAAAGGACTGCACCAAGGAAGATGAGGAAGGAGGTTAGAAGGATTACCTTCCCCGACTTGAAATGGCCCGGTCCCTGTAATGAGGCCAGGCAGAGTCAGGCACATAACTAATAATGTACACCTGCACCTTATTAACACTCCATGTGAAGATAGAAGGTGGCACCCAAAGGCCCACTTTGAGCGAGGCTAGGTACGAGAAGGAATAACTCTTCCAAAGCTGATGTGAACCAGGATATGGAAGGCCAACGAGCTGATCGACAGTGGAGAGGATCAAGAGAACACCAGGCAAGATTTCCATGCCTTAAGCACAGGTACTGCATCTCTCCTGCCCTAAAAAGTCTTCTATGGTTCCCGGTTGCTGCAAGGATTAAATTCTAATCCCTCTGCATCATTCACAAGGCTGTCTGGGCCTAGGGACCCCACCATCTTCAACTTTATCTCACTAAATATTCCCCCTCCAGACCTTTACATTCCTCTGGCACTAAATCTGTGTGTGAAGTGCTTTGCTAAACGGGGCTGGCCCCCTACTTTAGAACAGCATCCCACTCCCTCTATGCCTTGAGCAGGACTTTCTCAAATTTTAGACGCTCCTCAAGACCTTCCTCTTTAACTGCTCCTTCCCATCTCCTCTGCTAATCTCAGTGTTGCTATGATTGGTATCCTGGGCCCTTGTGCATCCTTGGGGCCCTGAACTCCCACACTCAATCACCCCAGCTTCTGTCTACTCTCAGCACTTGCCTTGGCACTCCCTTCGCCTGGAGGCACGCACTTACACTCAACACGGCTCCTGTCCGTGTAGCAGGTACCTCACCATGCATTCCATATGTTGCTCACTCACAAGCACGGACACTCCAGCACCTTACCCCTCTACCCCTTTCCTTGCTGCTCTTGCACATTCTGAATTACTCAGAAGGCATATTATGTCTCGTCCTTCTCCTTTCCCCTCCTCTGTATTCAATATGCATCACTCACTTGCTCTGTGGGCACTTTGAAACAGCATGTACTTGCTGTATAAGTGCCTAACAAGCAACCAATAAATAAAAGTGCTTTCAAGAGGGCGGGAGCATTCGAAAAGCAAAGCAGAGCAAGCGGAGGAATTAACCCTTCAAGTTGCCAGAAACCAGACCGCGACCCTCTTGGGTGAACGGCCGAGTTAGGGAGGAGCAGAGGAGGAGTTGGTAACAGGCTTGAGCTGCAGGAAAGAGATGAAAGAAATCTAATTAACATATCCAGTGAGTTAAGGGAAGTAAAAGTCTGGTTAAAGTGAAAGTGACTAATTTGAAAGGTGAACGTTGCGTGTTTGCTGATAAAATACGAATGAAGAGAACAATTGTTGAAATAAAAGAATACAAAGCAGCAGAGTGGTCCTGCAAGATGAAATTCCACTTTCGAAAGTCTTAACTGTTTTTGAATTTTAAAAGATATTACAAGCGGAGATGAAAGGAAGACGCGATAAGGAAAGAAAGTTTAATAAGGGAAAGTGACATATGTGAACTGTGAAATATGCCAAGAGGGCAAAAGTAAAATATAAGAACCATGGGAAATGGCCAAGGCGGCATGTAAAAGAATAAAAACTACAAATAAGAACTACAAGTACCATGAGGCAATTGGTGTTGAATTTGAACTTTAAAACTAAAATAGAACAAGAACTACAAACACTTAGAAGTATTGGCATTACCCATGAACTTTTGAAAAGGTCAAGAGGGCAGACTAAAGCGAGTCAGAAGGAACAATTTACTTAACTGTTGTTCTCCAGCATGGGTCTGGCATGGATTCACATGCTCATGAATATTCCCCGTTGTTAGGCAGGGAATCCTCGGTAAAAGAAAAAATCAGTTTCATTTCTGAACTGTCTTTCTCCTAACAACCAATCACTGAGCTCTGGGTCATACTGCCCCCAGCCAATAACTGCCCTCTACCTAAGCCCCTCCCATGGCAGCCATTTTCAGATTTTTACAGCACATTCAAGTGTTGAGAGTCCTTGTGCTTTGCTCTTCATGCTTTTGCTGCGTTTTCTGGAGTTAAACTCTATTTTTCGGTCATTTGAGCCTGTGTGCTCCATCGAACAACCTTCCAACTTTCAACACCCCTAAAGGGCTTTTTTCATCAAGTCTTCTTCATGGAGGCTTCCAGAAGATTCTTCAGGCCTACACCGTGTGGATCATGTCAGACGAAAAGGACAATCCTTCCCTCTTCAAGCGGTGCCCCAACAGCGGTTTGCAGAATGTATACATGGACGACAAGCATTCTGTATTGCCTGCACCCGACACACAAGGAGGAAGGTTGTGTTTTGCCGTGGCTTCTCAAAGCGCACGTTGAGGGACTGACATCAACGGTTGGAAGCGTGGTTGCAGGCCAAGGCCTCTGCACTGGGTGGTGTCCAGGGGCATGCCTCTCCCAGATCTGGAAAAGCTGATTGGCTTCTAAGCTCTTTGAAGGCGCCCCACCCATGGGGGCCCTACACAAGGCCAAGCACTGAAAGTCCACTTCTGTCGGGGTTGCCGCTGTTCATCTGCATCTTCATCTGCATCATCCGTCTTACTCTCCACTCCTCCTCCCAACCCACCAGACCAGCCCAAACTCACTGCCTAACCCTACCCAGATTCAAACTCCAAAAAGCGGGTGGTGTGAGCTTCCCTGTCCTAGCTTCCAAACTGTGGAATACTCTGCTGACCTCCATTAGAACTGAACCTTCGTTCCTAACTTTCAAGAACAACGCCAAGATATTAATTGTGAATTAAAGGATTGTTAAGAGGCCGAAGTGGTCATGCAGTGGTCCATATAAATTCCTTGCAGTTTCGAAAGTCTTCGACAGAGAAAAATATATGAGATAAAAAGTGGGGAAAGGAACCCCCCACAAAGGAGAGATAGGCTCTAGCCCGGCATAGGGAAGCCTGTGCAGAACTGTAAGAAATTAATAAATGAACTGACTATTGATGGCAAGGCGGGCAACCCCCAAAAAAGTGACTGATCTACCAGAAGTTGAAAGCCTAAGATTGAACTGTTGAATTGTACCAGCAAGCCAAAGTGTGCAAGATTAACAGAAATGTGCCATCCACCCATCCTTTGTTTTTTGAGAGTCCCTGTGGGGTTGAACATGGGGAAGTGAGTTGGTGTTGAAGCCATTCTGACATTTCCTTTTGAGACAAAATTTTCATTTGATATTCCCTTAAAACATTTGGTATTCTAAGGAGGGCAAGGTTAGGTTTTCCTAGTACGGGCCTTTTTATTTTGACCAGACTGACTTGTATGTATTTGTTATTGTTTAATGGTCAAGATTTCTCCCAGTTTAGAGTTCGGCAAGTTAGGAATTCTGTCGTAAAAATCAAAAGTGTAAATAAAGGTTTTCAAAACTTGTATCCATTGTGCCTGTATCTGCTATTGATACTATGCCTTCCTTACACTGTTCATTCTTCATGAGTAAAAGTTACCAAACCAATTGTCAATTTGTTGCAATTTCTTTGAATTTATCCAACATATTAGGACTATTGCATCCCACAAGATCACCATTACGCACGGGGCCACCATGCCACGAGACATTGTATAGAACAAAGAAGATTCAAGCACAGGCAACACCTGATAAGGTATCAAAATATAGTTTTACAAATTCAGTGAAACATTGAAAATTTGCTTTGGAAGAAGACCATTATACACATACAATAAGTGTCCAAGATGGACACATTGGAGTGCTAATAGGATTAACTGGCATGTGAACTCACAGACAAGAAACAAATTTAACATTTGAGTACACTGGAAGTACACTAAAGAAGCTCACCACAGATCTTTTAAATATATAAGATTATATGGAGTGAAACACGTGTTGGCAAAATTCTGAAGTTGGCAAACAGACTGTAAAACGGTAAAATTGGACAGGCATTATTGCTTGCAACAGATGTTTAATAATCTTCAATAACAATGCTTAGTGAAATTATGAACTAACTATAGGCTGATTTCCCTCAAATGTAGAAGTCAGATAATTAGCAAAAAACTTTGCCACTTCACTGAGTCTTGTTCTACCTCATGATCCTCAAGTATCAGACAGGGTTCATTAAAGGACATTACAGTCATGATAATATGAGGGAAGTGCTCGACGTCATACATCTGAACCCTTGGTGGCAGTGAGTGTGGACACTGAGAAGGCGTTTGATCGTGTTATCTGGAGCTATCCGACGTTCATACTGAAGAGGTTGCATTTCGGCCCTGTATTCTTAAATTATTTTTAAAGCCTTATATAGAAGTGCAAAGGCGCAGATTCTGGTAAATGGATTTAAGTCTGAGGTTTTTGAGATTCAACGATTAGCATTTTTATTGAACCATTGGCTACAGAAATTAGGTTAAGTGAAAATGTACATGGGATTCAGTGTGGTGGGTGTACATTTAAAGTGCTAATGTATGCAAAATGAACGAATCAAAGACTGAGATTTTCCCAATTACTTTAGTGTGCTTTAGGAGTAGTATCCCTAATCGGGAATTTTGTTGGGTCAAGGATTCATTTAGAAATGTATGTATCAAGGAACATTACTCATCTATTGGAACACAATGTCCTTCTTAAACTTGCTGAAATAAAATCTGAGTTTAAGAGAAGGTCCAAGACAAACCTGATGATTTGGGGGAAAATGTGAACTATAAAATTGACTAAATAAATTGCTGCATTTATTTATTAGTATGCTACCTTTGCCACTCTCACAAAACATGTTTAAAAAGATCCAAAGAGGATTCAGTGATTTCTTGCGGGGGGATAGTGCCCGCTCAAAGAAAGCATTGTTCATTAGGTTCCGATCTGTGGAAGAGGGATGGTTTGATTTTCCGGACATAAGGAAGTACCATACATACTTCTCTCTTCCAGGCCTCCATAATTGGATTGGTGAGACTTCTGCAAAAGCTCTGACGTGGGTGTCTTTAGAAAGTGATTCAGTCTCGCCAGCTCCATTGGTCTGCCTTTTATCAATGGTTTGTCACCTCTGAATGGATAAGACCCCCACCTTCAGTACGTCATGCAATATCAGAATGTAAGTTTATTAACTAGCTCATTGGAAATAAATACTGGTCGTCAGTGGAATCATGAATATGGAAAAATCTTGCTATTACTCTCAATTAAATGCTACAATGGAGTTCTTGGCAAAAGACTTGAATATGGAAGCTCAAAAAAGTCCAGCATGAAAACTAGACTGTGGATTTTGATTTCCTTCATTTTAAGTTTAAGTTACGTGCTGTGGAACAGTCAAGATTCAAAGACATGTAGAAGATAATCACATCCATTTTATCTCCATTTAATGCTAGTGTTAATTATCCTCCAGAAATATTGATTAAATCACAGCAGTTTGCCCTTTCGGCATCAACTATTTATAGATGTCCCCTGCTCGTGGCTCTCTTGCGGATAGACTGGAACGGAAGGTTTGTGAAGTTCAATTTGGTACAATCGTATCCGATCATACGTGACTGAAAATATGTACGAATATGAAACTATTTAAATTGGACATGGACTAGAGATTCACCAAGCAGAAGATTCATTAACTATGTTGGGCAGAATTAAAAGATTTAATTTACTGCAGTCTGATATATGTTAAGACTTCTGGGAAAGCAGTACATATGAGCTTGTTTTGGATCTGTGACAAGATCAGCCAATATTGGGATGACAATCTTAAACAAATAGAGATGATCACTCAAACACTGCCGCAAACCATTGTTCTACACCTTGGGGCTGTGACGAATCGAGGGAATTCATGTTAGGCTAGGGAAGTGAGCGTGCTCTGCTATGCCCTCTCTAGGGGTATAGGTGAGTGCGACCTCACCGGGAGAGACTCCCCCTTAAGGAAAAAGGACTCAAGTTCCGTTGAGGAACTCCCTCAAACTGGTCGTACCATCGCCTACATGGAATGTGTTAAAACACAAGACAATATGAATGATAAAAACTGGGACTAATACTCCTAAGGGATATTATCTTTGGAGAAAAGGTTGTATCCCTTTTAATCATGAGGCCCATTTTACTGGGAGTATGTCAAAGGACATGATTCTAAAGAGGAAGGAGAGAGAAGCAGGAGACAAGAGAGACTAACAGAATTGCAGGCTGTGGGAGTCCCCAAGCTGCACTACACAGAACGAGAGAGGAGAGCAAGAAACCTGTGAGTTTCAAACTCGCTTGCAGCTGCTTCCAAGATGCCAAAGTCACAGCAATCCCGGGAGGCGAGAAACCAACAGGATAGGAGCCCAAGCAAAGGTGGTAGCAAGACAACAGCCACAGATCTGTGGTGGACCGTCAGACCTTGGAACATGACCGCCAACAACGTTGAAGAATCGAGTGTCTGAGTGCCGTCAAGCGCAGTGGTGCCGCAAGAGGAAAAGCTACGACGCGAAAACCAGAAAAGAGATGACATCGGTGATACCCTGACGGAAGGAGAAACTCTGGGACCGAAACCCTCCGACAACTTTACCCACCATGAAAGAAGGTAACCGGGCGAACAGGAGGTGCTGGGAAACTCCACAGAATCAATATGTCATACAGTCAACCCATCAGTGTAGAAGACATGTACTGTATTTAACTTTTAAAGCAAATGGATAGAGATTGTAAACCAGGAGAAAATTATACAACACAGTTAACTCACAGTGGACGATAAGAAACAAGAGTCAACTTCGCAAACTGATAAATATGAATATTGTGAAACAAGAGTGAACATTGAGGAGAAACTGGATGAGAGAAAAACCAGTGGGACAAAATACCCTGGGAAAGGGGGGGAACAAAACTATCCTACACAAGAACAAAATAGCATTAACGAGAAAGGCCGGGATCAGAGCCTTCAAAAATACACCAGCTACAAACCAGTGTGACCCAGGAAAACTACATTCCCTCCAAGGGTACAAGCAGGTCTATGACCAAAAGTATAAAGCAACTAAGAGCCAAAAGGGATTCAAGGTCAATAAAGGAAGTGTAACATACCACTTGGGGAATTAAAGAGAATACAAGAAGTCACAAGAGACTATTTGAGAATGGTATGTTAAAGACTGGTACCAACAGTACCCTCAGGAGAAGGGAGTCATTCTCCTGACCTAAGTTGGCTTTCTTAGTGGTAAGGTCTGCGAGGATAGTTTCGGCCAGCAGACTTGCTTCTTTGGACATTCACGACTGACAAACAAGCATCTTGGTTATTAATATAAGCAGGGACCACCCATAGATTAGGGAAAGGTAGGCCTTTTACTTTAATAAAGAGTATATCAAGTCCCCTGGAGTCTGCCCTCCTTCTAACCTGCCACAGGGCATATACCAACAACTCCAAGGCCATCATTTGGCATCAGACCAAGGATATATGCAAGGCTTTGCTGGTCCCGAAAAAAAAGATCTCACAGAAATAGAAGTGTACTGTAAAACCCAAACATGAGGACTGGCTATAAAATGTGGTGATCTTATCTTGCGGACACAAATAATGGACAAATAGAATTATATTTGGGGTTCTTTTAATGATTTGTATGCCTGTATGTGTATTGGCTATTTTTCTGTTACTTTACATTTGAAACATGTTTATTTGGCTTGAATTATTGTCCCTTCCCACTATAGTTTCTAGTTCGTTTTGTGTCCGTCTTGTCCCTCTCTGCCGTGCTGCTAACCAGTGTTATAAATGTCTGTCCAATGTGACTAAATGTAATATGGTACGTTTTAAAAGCTCTTCAAAATATGTCAAATGTTTTTTTTTTTTTAAGGTTCAATATATTGGAGCTATGTATTGCTGAGGCACCGACTATTCTTAATGTTTTGAAAAAGGATAGACAGAAATGTTACAAATAATACCACTGGTTGGTACAGAACATCACACCATATATAGGCACGGTTCAACCAAGATTTGTTTTCTTTTCTCGCAGTAATGGTATCTAAAGAACAAAATATTTCCTTGGATATAGACTCTTGGCTACATAAATCACTGAAGATGTTCTTTGATAATGATTTGTTGGGATGAATTTGACCAATTTGTTGGTGACAATTGAATTATGAAGAAATTAAATAATCAAATAATATTTGGCCACAACATACCGCAAGTGGAGGAAAAGCCCTCACACAGCATGGACAAAAGGAAGTTTGGTGTGGGTGAAGGCAATGGACTGCAGCCAATCCCCAGGCGCAGAACCCCTACTCAGTTCCAACAGTGGGTTTTTTTAGGTTTTTGCGACATAACCGCTACAACACTTTTATTTACGTTAATTCCTAGAATATGTAAGACTACATACATTTAAATAAAGAACTATCTTATTAGAGAACAATAACACCCAATGACCAAAGCTATTTTAGAGGATTTTTGGCGTTGTGTGATATATTTTGACCATTCAACATTGGCTGGATTGCCCATATGGCATTTGCAGTCAGTTCCCAGGCACAGGGCCACCACATCTAGCGGCTGGTCAGCAGTGCCAGATTGACATGGCCTGCAGCTATGCCATGGCTCAGTGCCCCCGCTGGCCGTGCCCAGGGGCAGTGCACCTACCAGCAGGGCATGGTCTACCAGCACATCTCCTAATGTCACACCCGGCAGCTTTGTCCGCCCCTCTGCCCCCCCATCTCTCATGGGCAGTTTCCCCAACCCAGAGTACCTACAGGGCATCACCAAAGCCCATGGTCCAATTCCGGTGCCCACAGGAAGATTCCCAAGGTGCACAGCCAGTCTGTAAGGCTCATAGTGCCTCAACCTGCAGGCCGAGCCTGCAGCCACTCCCAGGGATGGTGCATCGACCTGGAGTGCCACAGGACATTGTATACATACCTGCTGTTATACCCCAGGAAGCCCTGCCCTTAACAGCAGTGCTCCCAGCAGCTTGCAACTGGCCCCAGAACACAGCCGTGAATGATGGAATGACCACAGGGCCTAGTCTGCATAGATATTGTGTGGCCACAGCAGCCAGACAGGACTCTGGCATAATGCGCGTACCCACAAATCAGCATTGCTGTCTTGCCTACACTGTGGCAATCTGCATCATTGTCGCATGATGCAATTTGTGTAGTAAGTTTTGCAATAGTGGTGTCAGGCGGGAGGGGGGCGTATGCAAATATCTGAGCAATACATCCATACGGCATTGCCTACAGACCCTCTGTTGAGGGAACCTGGATGCTAAGTTTAGGGCATTATGCGTTTTCTGCGGTTGCAAAGAGATCGATTGTTGACCCAATCGTGCAAATATCTGTCGGCTAGAGAGTTGTGATCTCCTGGAAAATGCTGTGCTTGTATGTGGATTTGTCTTTTGAGGCACCACTACCTTAGGTTCTGCGCAAGCTGGGACAACTATTCAGCGTGTTTGGCTTTGTTTTTTTTTTATATAAAACATGGCTGTTGTGTTGTCGGTAATGATAAAAACACTTGTGTATTAAGCTGGTCTGAAGAGTTAAACGCCATCTTTACTGCCAAGAGATCCTAGCCCACTTATGTACTTTTTGGGCTATTTGCACTGACCACCTTCCTTGTGTGGTGAGGTGCATGCACTGTGCCCCCATCCTAGTTATTGATGCTTCTATTGCAATGGTAATCTGAAAATGGTGGGCTAGCAAAAGGCCTTGCATTTTAAAACAGCAGATGTCCACACCTTTGTGGAACTCTCCCGTCCCCTGCAGACCCAATGTGAATTGTATAAACAAACATTCAATTTTTAGTAAATCTTTTTCAATGATACCACATGATACTCAATTTTTAGCAAAAAGGAAAGATTTACTTCACCCTGTTCAGTGATCACAATTAGTAATTGTTAAGAGGCAGGAACTGGATGATACGGTGATAGCGAACAGGCATTTATTTATAAGCTGATAACATTAAAGACCCCCAGCTGCCCACACACAGCTATCCCCTTTCAAAAACTCTTCTACTGATTACAATAGAACCATTACAAAGATAAACATATGCATCACAGTAGCTTGGCAGAATGCCCACCAACCAACACTCCACCTGGCATCACTGGACCTCTCTACTACAACAGATGTTTCCTTAAGCCACATCACAACACATGTCCCTCTTTTTATATATATTAATGAAAGTAAAACTACTCTCGATCGCTCCACCCATCTCTTCTCCATGCACTCAAACACTTCTCCTGACCACAGCAACTCTATTATTGTTCCATACTTGACCACCCGCAACTCGGCTGACCCCATTCAACACTGCCATAACCCTCACAGGGTCCGTATACAGAGGATCCCCTTTCCTTCTTATCACAGCTTTTCCCATTTGCACCATGTCACCACATTTCACTCTCAACTCCTTTCTGCCTCTCCTCATATTTTCTCTCACAATCCATTCCTCTTCAACAACTTTTACATCCTCAACCACCACATCTGATTCTCTGAAAACGCCTAGCCATGGTTAGGTTTCTGACCATGCATCAGGTCAAACGGACATAAACCAGTCTCCGCATGCGGAGCCATGCGCAAGGCCCATATCCTTTCCTGAATGGCTACCCTCTTATCACTTGCACTTTCCTGAGCCATGCGTACACTTTCCATCACACATCTATTCATCCTTTCCACGATAATCATTCATTTCTGGATGGTATAGGGCTGACTGTGTTTGATCCCGCATTTCATAAAGTACTCATGAAAACATCCTCCAGTAAACTGCATCCCATTATCTGTTAGAACACTCCATGGAACACCTTCCCTTGCAAACACTTCTTGCAACACATCAACCATACTCTCACCTGAAATATCCCTGACAATCGCAAACTCACACCACCGGGAAAACATATCCATGAGTACAACAATATTGAAGTGGGAGAATGGGAGAAAAAGCTCCCCCCAATCTCCTCGCAACCATGGCCTAGAGGATCGCGGCCCATACACCCACCACGAGATGAATTTGTCTATCTCCAGACGACCAAATACCCTGGTTCAAGAACATAAGGATATGCCCACCAGCCTGCCCTACTCAAGCCGACACCTGTGGCATGGATGAACTCGACTAAGACCTCAACAACAAGCACCCGCATCGTTAGAGATGCCATAACGACCTAGCCAACTGCCAAGAACACACGTGCCACCATGCACACTGGTCACTCACGCACCAACCTACACGAAGAATATATTCAGTGCGATGACGTAGGTGACGGATACACCCACTGACGCGCATCTTTATTATTTTTCACATAGGTTTTTTAGTAATGCAGAAACGCAAGACGCATAAAGCACTCGCGTATACGCTTGCTGACGCTTCTCCCTCCCCTCGCATCGTGATGAGAATATAAAGAAGACGTAATACTGCCTATGAAGCCATGTCAAACCGCAACACAGGTGCCGTGCATTACACATCCCCACCCATGAACCAGGCCCAAGTAGGCCGCAAGCAAGAACCGCCATGAACACTGAATGAGCGAGAGTACAAGTGCTGATCACACAGAACGAGCCCAGCGAGAGCTCACAGCCAAGGGGGCGATGTTGCAACTTGTATGCTACCACCCGGCGCCAAGGTCACACCTGTAAGCAAAGCCAAGCACACAGAAGCAAAATACAACTTTAAATGTGCAGAATTCCGCTCCAGCTACGGTCTCTCCACACGTGACCAAGCCGACCTGACAAGGTGCCAGACCCACGAGGAAGAAGTCGCCTGGGTCCCACGTCTGGGACACATGTTGCAACAGTGAAATGACTAGATGGACACCTATAGCGATGGGAATGGCCTGCTCTCAGGCCTATGAGCAAACCCGCACAATGTCTGCACAAACACATAGTTACACATTGTTGCTAGTGACAGGTACAACGCGAGCTGGGAACAACGATGGTCCCAGACTGGGGGGCTCGCGGGAGGACCAATCAGAACATGGGGGCACTCATCACTGACGCCACTAACATTAGCCAATCATCAGGGGTCTTCGTGTAACAATTTTCAACTATCTAATAGAAGGGACAACCCAAGTATACCACCTGACTCATCCTCAACCACTAATATTGCTCTCTATATGTATACTATACTAACCCTACCACTCAAGGAACCAATCCGAAGTGGCAATAGGTTTTTCGCTAACTTTCCCAGGTGACGCAAGTAGCGCGTCATACTGCGGCAAAAAGGGCCTGCGAGCCCCACAAATTTTGAGAGAGTGGACGGACGCATACGATGCTAGACCCATCCCTGCCGTTGTTTTAATAAACTGCAGAACCGCCCTGCTTCTTGTGTGCGTCTCATACTCATTTTTTGGGGAACACGGGAGGAGTTGGGGCCTCCCAGCCAGGAGGTTCGCGGACGGCCCAGCCGACCCCGGGATAACCACCTCGACAATATATTTACCCCTCCCATATCCTAGGTCAACAGGACCTAAAATGTCCATTGCCAAATCTCTCCATACCCCTATAGGAATGTTCACCTCTATCACGGGTTGTTTCATCTCAACCAACCCCTTTCACTTAATACACACCTGACATTCACCTACTCTCTTCTCAATATCTCTTTCAAAACCTGGCCACCAATAACCTGACCTGAGCACTCCTTTGGTGTTTGTGATACCTATATGCCCAACATGGGCCAAATCAATGACTTTGACCCCGCAACCCAGCCAGAACTACTGCATGCTCCCACCTAAATAACATCTCTTACATCCAATTCATCCCTTACTACCCAAAATGGCTTCTCTCCCTCCATTAATTCCATCCTCCTGGGCCACGTCGAAGCTAACATGTCATGACCCGTGACAAAACCTGGTCTTTCTTTCCTTCTTCTAACCACACCTCCCTTGACACTATACCTATACTATTGACAAAAACCATTTCCATATCTTCATGTTCCCCTGCACTTGGTGCCACCTTTAGCCGAGATAAACTATCCGCTATAACATTTTCTTTGCCGGATATCACCTCCATCTGAAACCTGGGGCACTGCATCTTGGTGACCCATTCTGCCACCCTCCTAGATACCTTGTCCAATCCTTTGTTCTCGAAAATGACTTTCAATGGTCTATGATCTGTTCAAATTATAAAATCCGTTCTCCATATACATTTTTTAAATTCCTCTACTGCCCAGTAGCATGCTAAAGCCTCTTTCTCCAAAATAGAATGACAATGCGTTACTTACCGTAAAAGCATTTCTGATGGTTGTATCTGCTTAGATTCACATGCTGTTCATAGTCCGACATCCAGTGGTCACTGCGGAGTATTGCATTTTGTTTTTCGTAGTCGAAAAGGGGACGTCGACATAGGCGTGTCTGTAACATTATCCCTATAGTGACGTGCGGTGTACCCACAATCCCTCACGCGTTGAGGTCCCTCTGTATTTTTTCTGCCCTTAGCGAGCCTTATTAGACGCGAGTACAGGAAAGAGAGATAAAAGGATGTCTATGTTCCTTCCATCCGAGCGGGGAGGAAGGGTGGGCGCATGTGAATCTAAGAGGATACAACCATCAGAAATGCTTTTACGGTAAGTAATGCATTGTCTTCTGATGTTTGTTAATCTGCTTAGAATCACATGCTGTGCATAGACTAGCGAGCAGTACCCAGAGTTGGAGGTGGGTTGTGAGAAGGAACAGTAGAGAAAAGATGTCTTAATACTGCTTGTCCCACCTGGGAATCAGATCTAGAGTGGGCATCTAGACAGTAGTGTTTTGTAAAGGTGTGTACAGAACTCCAGGTTGCCGCTTTGCAAATGGGCTCAATAGGGACATTTGCAATGAATGCTATGGAAGCCCCAGTGCCTTGAGTAGAATGTGCTCTTGGCTTGAAGGGTAGTTCTCTCTTAGCAAGAGAGAAACAGAGAGTGACAATCCATCTAGATATCGTGGATTTTGAAACTGTATCTCCTTCCCTTCCTGCTGCCACAGACAAAAAACTGATTAATCTTTCTCAGTGATCTCGTTCTTTCCATATAAAACATGACGGCTCTGCGCACATCAAGTGTATGCAGACTTTTTTCTCCCAAATTTGAAGTGTTTTGGAAGAACGTAGGTAGTTCTATCGACTGGTTGACATGGAATTTAGAAATGAATTTCGGTGCAAACCTAGGATGTGTGCGTAGAACCACCTTATCCTTGTGAACTGTTACAAAGGGGTCTAGTATAGAGAGCGCTTGTATTTCACTCACTCTCCTAATCAAGGCGATAGCTATTAAGAAAGCAGTCTTAAGAGTGAGGTTCTTAAGTGTTGCATTGTGCAAGGGTTCAAAGGGTGAGCCCATAAGCCTGGTAAGTACCACATTTACGTCCCATCCGGGAGCTGGGTTAGCTATAGGAGGGTGGATCCTCTTTACTCCCTCCATGAAGGCTTTAATAACTGGAACTTTCCACCATGACACTTTATGTTGAGAAGTGGTGTATGCAGAAAGTGCAGCTAGATGAACTTTAATAGAATTAAAGACTAATCCCGAGTCTAATAAATGAGTCCGTAAAGAACAATTTGTGTCGGGGAGCAGTCAACGGGGTTGATGCTTTTACCTCTACACCAGATGACAAATCTTTTCCACTTGCTAGAATAGCAGTAACGAGTGTTAGGTTTTCTTGCCTCCCTAAGAATATCCATGCATCTTTGAGGGAGCTGTAAATGGCCAGACTCTATGACCTCAGGAGCCAGGCTGCTAAATTCAGGGTCTGTGGGCATGTGTGCAGCATCTTGCCCCCGTCCTGTGACAGCATGTTGTATGGGCAGGGTAGTTTCACAGGTGGAGACAGACATCTCCATCAGGTGAGCGAACCATGGTTGCCGGGCCCACATTGGGGCCACTAGTATCATAGTGACTGGTTCCTGGTGCATCTTTTGCACTATCTTGTTTCGAAGGGGAGTCGGGGGGGGGGGGGGGAGAGGGGGTAAACAAATTTCCCTGACCATGTTATCCAGAGACTGTTCCCCTTGGAGCGGTTCTGGGGGTACCTGGAGGCATAATCTTGGCATTGGGAGTTCTCCAGAGTTGTGAACAGATCTATTTCTGGGAAGCCCCATTGTGTAAGAATGTCGAAAACGATGTCTTCTTGTAACCGCCATTCGTACTCTGAGGGCAGAGGGAAGTCTCTGCTGAGTTCGTCTGCTAGCAGATTGAGTTCCCCTGGTACATGTTGTGACAGCAGGAACATGTGTTTGAGAGCCCACTTCCAGATGTTCTGGGACAGCTTTGATAGTCCTGGAGAGTGAGTGCCCCCTTGTTTGTTCAGGTAGTACATGGCTGTGGTGCTGTCTGTGATGACCATCACTGTCTTCCCTTGCAGGTGTGCCTGGAAAGCCTTCAGTGCTTTGAAGGCCGCCAGTAGTTCCAGCAAGTTTATGTGTTTGGACGCTACACTCTGACTCCAAACTCTGTGTGCAGTCTGATGGGATAGGTGCGCCCCCAATCCTGTCAGGGATGCGTCTGTGGTTAGAGTGGCTTCCACTGCGGGGGTGGTAAATGTTTTCCCTATTACAAGGTTTTCCTTCTACCACCACCATAGCGAGAGAACTAAGGCCTGCGAGACTACCACTAGATCGTCCCATTGTCCGCTGGCCTGACACCACTGGCTGTTGAGCCACTCTTGCATTGGGCGCAGATGCGCATGAGGTACCAAATATATACAGGACGCCATCATTCCTAACAAACGCATTGCTTTGCGTACCGTCACCTCTCGACAGTTACATATTGAGGGATCTGAAACAGCATATTTTGGACCCTCTCGTTGGAGCGGAAGATGAGGCCGTCCTTTGTTCGAATTAGAGCCCCTAGGAATTGTTTGATCTGGCTGGGGTCTAGACTGGACTTCTTTTCGTTGATGGAGGAGCCCAGTTGGAACAAAAGGTTTACAGTCTTTTGGGTATTTGAGAAGCAGGTCTCGTAGGAATCCCCTGTTATGAGCCAATCGTCGAGGTAAGGGTATACTGCGATGGACAACCTGCGCTGGTGGGCCGCTGCCACTGCCAGTACTTTCGTGAATACCCTTGGCGCTGACACGATGCCGAAGGGTAGCACTCTGAACTGGTAGTGTTTGCCCTTTATCATGAACCTGAGGTATTTTCTGTACGCTGGCAACATTAAAATAGGAAGGCATGCTTCTTTCATGTCCAGTGTTGTCATGTAATCCCCTTGTGAAGGCAGGGGGATTACTTCCTGTAAGATCACCATACGAAATTTTTGAGGTTTGACAAATTTGTTCGCTGGGCGCAGATCTAATACAGGGCGCATGGTTAAGTCCTTTTTGGGTACAAGGAAGTACACTGAATAAATACCTTCTGTTACCTGTTACAGAGGCACAACCTCTATTGCTCCTTTTTCTAGCAGCAGTTCGACTCCTTGAAGAAGGATGGCAAGGTGCTCTGGTGATAGGCGTCGTCCCCTTGGGGGTCTGTACGTGGGGGACCGACTGAATTCTATGCAGTAACCGCAGGCTATAGTTGACAATACCCAGCGGTCTGATGTTATTCCCTCCCATGCTGGTAGAAAAGATGTTAACCAGCCCCCAACCGGCGATGCATGGGAGGGGACCCGAACTTTCGGGTCATTTGGTGTTGGTAGCCGGGGAACCTCTAGGAGTGAGGCCCCAACCTCTTCCCTTGCCACGTCGTTGTCCTGTCTGAGTGTATTGGCCACTGGTTCCTTGAGTAGAGGACCAGTTGTCTGCATAGTACTGCTGTTGTTGCTGTTGTTGACGTTGGCCTCAAAAAAAGCGTTTGTTGCCGAAACCTCGCTTATTGGGAGGCCTTGAGATTTGGTCTAGTCTCTTTAGGGTATCAAAATCCTTCTTAGCGGTCTCCAGTGCGTCATCCACCGCTTTCCCAAAGAGGTTGGAATCCTCTATTGGTTTGTTGATGAGTGACAACTGGGTTTCTGGCTTAAAACCTGAGTTGCGGAGCCAGACATGACACTTGAGAAGTATCCCCTGGACTAAAGAACGGCCAGCCGTTTCCCCAGCATCTAGTGTGTTTTTGATGATGCTCTGGTTAACCAGAGTTCCTTCCGTTAACAAGCGAGTACGTAAGGGCTCAGGAACTTCGAGGTCTTGACGTAACTTACCCCACTGGGCATCAGCATAACTTGCCAGTAAGGTATTGTTATTGGCAATTCTGGTGGAAAAAGCTGCCGAGGCTGTAATTCTCTTACCCAGGGCGTAGAGCTTCTTTCCTTCCTTGTCTGGGGGTGCCTCGCGGGTTGATAGCGGAACCCCTGCCCTTTTCCTTGTGGTGGTTACTACCAAGGAATCTGATATTGAGAGACCCTAATGTATAATGGGTCCGATGGAGAGGGAACAAAGTTTTTCAATTCTACGGTTGAACCCTCTAACCAACGCAGGTGTTGATAGCAATGGGGTAAGTCGTCTCTTAACTGAGGCGAGGAGGGGAATTGTCTGGCTAGTAGGTGGTTTCTCCTTAATGATCTTTTCCACAAAATCTATTTCGGGAGTAACTTCCCCAGTCTCGATTTCAAAATGCGCTGCTGCTTTCCGAAGTAGCGCGTTGAAAGTGGGTTGGTCATCTATAGGTGACGGGTTTCTGACTGGTGTGGTTTGAGGAGAGGAAAGGTTCAGGAAGTCTGGGTCTGTTGACGCTGCTGTGGACTGCCAAGGCTGTGAGCCACCTTCATCTGGGTCTTCTACGAAGCCCCCCCCCCCCCACCCATGTCTGGGTTTTCCTCAAAACCTTCTTCTTCTAGGTTTTGTTGGTCTTCACTATTTAAGAACTCCTCATCCTCTTGGAAGTGAGTGTCTTCTTCGGTGAGGTCATATGTGTTAACCTCCTCTTGAAGGGAGTTAAACAGTCTAGGGTATTTAGCCCTGGGTCCTCATGAAGTACCTCTCTTGATCTCTTGGGTGTTATATGTTCAGGAGTGGACATAAATCTATCCAACTTGTCCATACATGATTGGAATCTTTCAAAGGTCCAATGGGGTAACCCAGAACGGTCTGGAGGCGTAAATAGAAGCTCCTCCGCCTGTAGTCGTCTAGATCTGTCTCATAACGTCGAGGATAGACTCCCTTTGCCTTCTGAGAACCCTTCTCAGAGGCTAGGTGCTTCCTTCCACAGAGGGAGCGGTCCCTGCCTTTCTTCCGGCATTCTCGGGGTCTCCCTCGCCTTCTGAGCGGGATTCGGCATATCCCTCGCCGTCCGTCTCTGGCCGTCAGTGGAAACTATACGAGCCAAGCTCTCGACGATTAATTTCTCCATCGAGGGTTCTTCTGGCATCGTGTTTTGTGGTGCCGAGTCTTTCTCGCCGACAGCCGCACTGTTACCAGGCGCGTCGTCTGGTGTTTTGTTGGTAGCGCCCTTATCTGAGGGTGGCCCGGTCGCTAGTCGCATCTGCCTTGGCGGGGAGGGCTTGCGACCCTTAGGGTCAGCGGAGATCGCCGGTAGGACCGGCGTCTCCGTTGGCGCTAGGGCTTTCTTCGTCTTTGACGAAGAAGTGCCGTGGGTTGTGTGTTTATGTTTCTTGTGTGCGTCAGTGTCGCTGGGGTGTTCATCCCCATAAGTAGGGCGTGAGCCAAACTTGTCGGGGCTGGGGACAGAGGCTGAGTAGCGGCTACACTCCCCAGAGAGGTCTACAACCTCCGAAACTGAGGTAGGGTTATCACTGTCCTCGTCACACTCGGCGGCGGGGGCGGGTGAGGAATCAGCTCTAGACATTGCGTAGGCTGCCCACCTCTTGACCTTGAGGTCCTTTAAAGTTTTTGGGCGAAGAAGTTTACAGGACGCACAGCCATCCTCGTTGTGGTCAAGGGCTAAGCAACGGTAACACTGTTTGTGCTTATCCTTCCATGTGAATTTGCCCTTGCACCGTGGGCAAAATCTAAAAGGAGTCCTCTCCATAGCTGAGGATACAGTTAAAAGTGATAACGACCCCAAAGGAAAGGGGGGTGAATGAGAAAGGCATTCTTAGAAAGAAACAGAAATGTCCCATGACCCCCACTCTCCCTACTGTTTAGGCCGGCGAGGCCGGGCCACGTGTTCGGCAGCGCCGAAGGATCGCCTCCATCTAAGTCACCGCCGTCGAAGTTCTTAATTGGCAGTGAAAACAGCTTCGCCGAAGGAGGGATCAGATGTAATCTTTAAACAACAACGACCAAGGGTCAAATAAATGTTTTGCAATTTCTCTCTAACGAGCTCTGCATTAAGGCGACCAATATCTGGGCGGAAACAAACAATCTGAGGGACCTCGACGCGTGAGGGATTGTGGGTACAGCGCACGTCACTATAGCGATAGTGTTACAGACACGCCTATGTCGACGTCCCCTTTTCGACTACAAAAAACAAAATGCAATACACCGCAGTTTACCACTGGATGTCGGACTATGCACAGCATGTGATTCTAAGCAGATTAACAAACATCAGAAATCTCTCTTCTGCACCCCTTAATGCTCGTGAAGCATGTGCTAGAATGTCCTGGGATCCATCAGAAGTAACTTGAGATAAAACTGCACCTACTCCCGAATCAACCATTATGACACTTCTGCGCCTAGTGTCATAACATCCTAAAGGCTGGGCCAAATCAATATCCCTCGTCACCCTCAGGAATTCATCCTCACATACCTGTGTCCACACAAACTCAGCGCCTTTAATAATTTTCTCAACTCCACAACCTTGGACGCATAATTATCTACAAACTTCTGATAACATTCCGCTAATCCCAGAAACAATCTTAATTCCACCTTGTTGGTGGGTCTCTCTACCACTTTTATTACATCAACTAAGCTTTTATTTGGTCTGACAGCACTCCCTGCCACTTCATGACCTAAATATTCCACCTGACTCACACCAAATAGACATTTTTCCTCTCTTAATGTAATGTCTTTCCTTTCGAATATCCTCAAATCATCATTAAGTATGGCATCATGTTCCTCAACAGATTCACCACAAATGAGCATGTCGTCTTGAAAACAAAATACACCTTTTACACCTCTTAGCATTCTGTCCATGAGTTTCTGAAACACGGACGATGCCGATACTAGCTCAAAAGGCATCCTCTTAAATTGAAGATCACCTTCGTGGGTAACAAAAGCAGTCAATTTCCGACAGCTTTCCTCAAGCTCTACATGATGGTAGGCTGATGCCATGTCAAGTTTGGAAAACACTTTCCTACGGCCGAACCTCGCTAACATCTCCCCCATGTTAGGAAGTAGATGCTGGTCAACTAACACACATCTGTTGAGTTTGCGTAAGTCTACACATAGTCTGATCTCTCCCCAACCTTTCTTCACCACCATCACCGGGGATGTCCACTCCACACCCCCAGCCCTTTCGATTATATCCATCTGCAACAGTTTGTAAATTTCCTTCTTAACACCTTCTCTTATCATGGGAACAGGTCTCAACTTCGCCACCACGGGTTTACTACACTTTCTCAATATTATTTGATGTTGGAGCCCCTCTTATCTTCCCAACACCTTTCTTAAAAACTTGGGGATGCCTCAGCTGTCGCACAACCCACATGAAGTACCTGCTCCTCCTCATTGGGGTCCAACCTTATTTTCGACTTTCTCGGTTCTCTTCATCCCAATAGCGTCAAACCTTTCTTTGATGCATACATTTTTCCTTCGCACTGGCGACCCTTGAACTCAAATTGCCCCACACAGTAACCCAACAACTCAATTTTGTCTTGATTATATCCTCCAGGATTGATATCAGGCTTCGCCAGCAATCTAACTTCCCCTTTCACATCTCTTTCAAACACCTCCCTGGATATCAATGTGATCTTGGACCCTGAGTCGGCCATCATCATCACATCCTGACCATTCACACTGATGCATGCATATGGATGCTCGCAGTCATCGTCATTATCCCCAATGATATTAATCGTGCCAACGGTAATGTTTTCAACATAGGATGACTCTTCAGAGGATCTCTGGTCTGTCTCCTCATTAACATACAATACTCTCCTCTGATTGAGCTGTGCAGACTGGTAATTCTTGCAACAATTAGGAAAATGCCCCTTTCTCCTGCACTTGGAACACGTGACTTTCCTCCCAGGACATCCTAGGAATGCTGCAAAATGGCTCCCGCTGGCACAACAAAAACACAAACGGTCCTCTCTCCTCCTTTCTTTTCTCCCTTCTGGCTGAGACCGTGTGGCTTAGACTTACTCCCTCCTCGGCCACTTTGCTTAGGCCTAAATTTCTTCTTGCCTTTGTTTTCATTCACTGACAACACTTCGGGTTTCTGATCAGATCTGGACTCATTCTTTGACAGTTTAGCCACACACGCCAATGAGAATGCTCCACTCTGTGGGCTATAGTCAGTACCTCATCCAGGGATGTTTCAACCCCTAACCATAGTTCCTCCCTAATCTTGTTGGAAGAGCAATGAGTCATAAATTGGTCCCCTATGCGCTCATCAAAAGCATCACTGAACTTGCACGCAAAAGCCAAGTGACGTAGCGTAGATTCATTCGATTCCTGTAGGCTCATGCGAAAATTGAAGCGCTCTAGTATTGTGCTCGTTTTGGGGTTGAAATGCCCGGTCAAGTCTCAAAAGGGCACCATCAAGTTAATTTGAGGCATCGCCTGTACCATCCTCTTGGACCTGAGGCAGTGTCTCGAAAAATCCTCTGTCCTTCATACCCGAGAAAATGCATGAGCAAAGCCATCTTCCTGTCATTTGGATATGAATTGCCACAGGCTGCTTTCAAGTAGTTTAGGAAGCCCTTCTTCCATTGTGACCATGCAATCTTGGGAGTTCCTGGAGTGGGCATGAACGGTGGTCCATTTATCACTGACAATTTGCCATTTCGAGAAATGATGAACGTTGGACTGTTCTCTGACCTTTTTTACTTCCTGTTCTCATACTCCTGACCTCCTTTTGTCTTCACCCCAGCATACACTGTCTGGGACCAGTGTCCAGTGTCTTGCCACCACGTTTCAGCTTGGTGAGTCCTTGTGCACACCCTGCACTGTGTCCTTTTGTCTTCACCCCACCATACACTGTATGGGACAAGTGTCTTGCCACCACTTTTCAACTTTTAGTTCCTTTATACTATGCCTCACTGTGCCCCACTGTGTGCACATTGCATTGTACCCTGTCCTTGTGCACACCCTGCACTGTGTCCTTAGGTGTGTTACACTGACATGCACCTGACTGCCTGTGGTTGTGTATGTCTGCATGAATTGTGGCTTCTTTTATCTTTTAGACATTGGGACCGCTTGAGAGCATTGATGGTTCCTCTATTACGAGTACCACGGTATGCCCGCACTCTATATTGAAGCACGCTTCCCACGCTTCCTTTTGCTTTCTATACTCTAAAAATGCAGACGTGAGACTAACACAGGATTTGAGGCTCCACTATTACGTGCTTTACGGTAGTCTAGGTAGCTGTTCCAGGGACGTGCAGAGGTTTCTTATTCCGAATGCGGCTATGCGCTTCGGATGACAACCCCTTCGCCCCGCTCGGGCGCCGGCCCCTATTTGGGCGGTCTGGGGCGTAACACACAGTCTCTGATGGTTCCGGGCGCGGAAGCACGACCCGGACGACAGCAGGCCTGCGGGTAGGCTTCAGGCACTCACTCACTTGCCGTGGGGAGGGAGGAATCTCCCCACATGGACGTTCCCGCTCTGCACACTGCTACGCTGTGAGCGGCGTGGGCCGTTGGTCACAGGCGCGGCCACAATCACTCGCCTGTTATTGGTGGGTGTACGGCCCGACACTGCCTGTGCACTTGCTGAGTGGGCGCAGACTGCTGGGGGTCCTTTTCCTTGCGTTTCTGGTTCAGATCCTCGTCGCCAATGTTAAGAGGCAGGAACTGGATGACACGGTGATAGCGAACAGGCATTTATTTATAAGCTCATAACATTAAAGACCCCCAGCTGCCCACATGCAGCTATCCCCTTTCAACAACTCTTCAACTGATTACAATAGAACCTTTACAAAACGAAACATATGCATCATAGTGGCTTGGCAGAATGCCCATCAACCAACACTCTACCTGGCATCACTGGGCCTCTCCGCTACAACAGATGTCTCAAGCCACATCAAAACACAAATCAACAAATTGCCACCATTGATTTCCTTTTCCTCAAATTAGTAAATAAAGTAAAGTTTGAGTCTCATTCATCCCACTTTCTATTAGCAACTTCCATTTAACATGTTTTCTTTTTTTCACCATTTGAGGGCTGATGCTTTTTTTGTGAGATGTGGTGGGTTGGAAGGAGTCGGACACTGAGGACATTTTGGTGGTTTTTAATGAAATTATATATAGAGAAGGCCAAACTTTCCCCATTGCTAAAGGCTTCACCCTACCCATCTAAAACTAAGAAAGTTCATCAGTAAGTCCTTAAATTAATATGTCCTCAGTCCAAAACTAACTGTACCTGACTCTACCACGAAGATAAACCACTTGGACTCATTCAAGAGAAGATGCTTATTCTCTTGGGTTGGTGGCTTCTTGTTAGGATAGTTTTTCTGAAGTCCAACTAAGGGCTTAGTAAAACCATTCAACTGAGGCAGTACAAGACTCCACTCCTAGTACACGGCTGTACCATCTGAGTACATGGTAGCACAGACAGAGCAGCCAGGCTTATCTTGAGAGGGAGAGAGGGCTGTAGAATCAGTACAAATGAAATTGTAATACGAATGGGCCAAAGAAACACTAAAACACTATGTAAAAATAAATGATTTATTTCAATACAGATAGTCCCAGATAAATCTAGGGGTAAATAAGTACCAACACATTGTATGAAATCACAATTATAAAAACACAACAACAGCACACGCGGACTGACTCGATCTGATAGCCGCACCAAAGCTCAGCACCCGGTGAATACTGAGCTGAAGCTGCCAACAGAACACCACTCCTCTCACTATCCTACTCCCTCCTTCACCTTACTAACCCATCCCACCTTTATCATTTACAGATCCGCCTCAGCGCCTGGGGACCAATTCCGTGGGTGACGGTGCGCGGTACAAATAACTTTAACATACTTCACAGACCAAAGTATAAACCTTATTTGGAACCCCCGACAGTCGTTCCAGGGAAGTCGAAACGTTTTCGTACACATTCAGTATAGGTCACACCTATTCTTGGGGATTAAAAACCAAATGTCACTTTCACAACTACATTCAGTAATGCAAGAGCAGTAGATCCGACCAGTTGTACTGGCAGTACAAATCACAATCAGTAAACTGGACAATATACTTTTTGTGAATAGCGGAACACTTATTCCAGGTGCAGTAAAAACCTATAACTACTTTTGTGAAAACACAGTTATACTAGGTGAGTAAACCCTAAGGATGTAATATTCAATTACAGGTGCTTTTGAGATCAGTGAACCAAAGAGATGAGCAGTAACTCTTGTAACTTATTTTTGGGAAGACACACAGCTAACTCAAGTTAAGTAAAACCCATATACCTTTTATATCTCACAAGCAGTCCAGGTTAGATCTTTCCCAGCTATAAGGATAACTCAAGTATGACTTATCGCAACAGTTAGAACCATAGACTCTAGGTTAGATAGCACACAGAAAGTAAAACCCAATGTTACACTTTATGGAATGACAGTTATTCTAGGTAGGCAACAGCATAATACAGACTTATACTGGACAGGCTAAGAGCAAGTCAGGGGAAGCAAGACCCAGTTGGGGGTGGGGGGGAGGGGGTGGAGCACACATACAATTACCCTGTAGGAATAATCTGGTGAAACCAACATTTTACGTTTGGGAAGAGGCACAACCTAATCACAGGAGAGTAATATACCTTCACATCTACTTCCTATTAGACTTGCAAAACAGTTTCTAAGGAAGACAATATGTTAACCATACTTATAAGAATAGTGCATCACACATCCAAGGTAAGAACTTTTGTAACTGTTCACTCTTAGAGTTACAGTTACCAACCAACTCTTTACAAGCAAGTAACTTTTAAACACTTATTTTAGTGCCTTAAAAGTCTTTCCCTTATTCTTGGAGCATGAGTGTTCTCAGAAGGAGGAAGGGGGGTCACTAGGATTTGTGACCAACAGGCAGTGTCAGGATAGGTTCTCTAGTAGCAATAGTCAAAGTTCCTTAGGAAAACTGGGCAAACAGATGTGTACCTTACTTCTGAGTTAGAAGAGAGTCCAGGGGCCTCGCAGAAGACACCCTAGTAGGATTCTAACCGTGGGACTGGGTGCAGTGAATGAGAGCCCTCCCCATCACAGAAAACACCCCACAGCTATACAGAAATCCTAACCGACTTAAGGTAAGTACATACCCAAGCCAACACAGTAACTCAGCATTGAAGATTTTGCAGCAGGACTACTTCAGGATCCGTTGCCATAAACCCAGTCCGTGGATTCCTTGTTGTGACTGAAAACAGGACCTCAGAGACCTCAGAAGGAACTTTGCAGCAGGGATCGATGAAGAAGGCACTAGGCAAGGTTTCAACTTGCAGCTGAATACGGTTCTGCGGATTTGGCACCTTTTCAAGGAGCAACGAAGAATAGAAAATCGCAGTTGAATTCTCATTGCTACAAACGTCCATCATTCTGTTGAGGGGACTTTTCAGACTCGATTCGTGTCTCTAGAGATCCATCAGGATGCCCACCAAGTTTCAGCAAGATTTTGGAAGACCGTGCACCGCACAATGGTTCCAGGTTGCAGGTTATTGGGGTATTGCAACAACGCAAGGTTGCAGCAACGCGTGGGATGGCTCAAAACGCAGGTCTTCTTGAGTCTAGTGGGTCTCACCAGGCTCTGGGTCGTCGTTTTCGGAGTCCCTAGGTTGATTGGAAGGAAGGGCTACAGCAGGCTCCGGTTACACAGCAGGCTCTCCGGTCACTGGAAATCATTTCAGCCACTTTTCCTTCATCCTCCTCTATGGTTTCAGTTCCAGAGGTCGGCTTCTCTTCAGCTTCCAGATTTGCAGTATTTATCAGGAACTACAGCACAACCTGTGCATTCTCTCCCCACATTTTACAAGAAGGGACGGTATGGTTGTCCAATCAGGACATCTGGGATTTGTCTCCATTCAAGCAAGGTGGAAGACAAAGGGCTGTGGTGTTTTGGACGACTCCTTCGCTTCATGCCCTCACAGACAGACTGGAGCCTGGGCGGCCAGTCCAGGGGACTCCAGCAGAAGATAAAAAGCACACAAAGGAATTTCCCTCCCTGGCTGTCAAGGGGAAGGAACAAGAAAGGACAAAAACCACTAAAATGGCAAAAAAAGAAGACGCGGGCCATTTTGGTAAAATGAGCACCCTTAGGTGCCTTTACTGCAGCTGTGAACACAGCCCGCGGTGAAGGTGCACCAAATTAATACAAGGTATCACTGCCACCAGCCATTGAAGGTGATCTTGTTCCTGTAACAAAATGGTTACAGTTTTAATGTGAAAGGGGATACATTGTATCTCCCCAGCACTCCACATAAGGTGGTGTGTGCTGGCATCACATAATAACATGTAAAAGGGATCCAAAGATCCTTTCTACCCTTGGGAACTGTAGTTCTCTCACGTTTAGCTAAAGAAAGTTAAAAGGGGATCCACTAGGTCAACCCAGCAACAACAGGCACTTATTGCCAATAAGTAGTTAAAGAGGATAACCTTAAAATTACACTATAGAGATTAAAAAAATGACACACACAAAGAGTAAAAGATTAAGTGAGTGTGGAAAAAGGTTCCCACTCACTGAGGTATTAAGAAAAAAATCTCCCACTAATAAAGCAAAAGGTTCTGCGGTTGACCCAGGTCAGAAAGATTTACCAGTTCTGTGAAAATCTTACCTAACCCTTCAATAGACTCTGGATGAAATGTCTTTTTACCAGTTTCTTACTTTATAACCTTTAATAAAGCCTGCTTACTTCCTCCATGAGCTTTTATTTCTTGGACAACACTCCCAGGTTGTATGCTTAAGTTCTTAAAGAATATGTTGTGGCCAATGAGTTTTTACATACATTTGCACATCTCTTGTTTTATAGCTTCTCAATTTACCATGGGTATATTATGTGGGACTTGTTGCCCTTGTATGGGATCTCTTCAGGGCTCTCTTCTATTATTGTGTTCTCTTGATACTATGTTGCCATTAACTGTCTCCAATCTCCATCTCTTGACTGATTAGTCTGTATCCTTTCCTCCTAGGATATTAGTCTCCAATCTCTTTTACACATTTGGGTTTATTTGCTATTCGGTTCATGAGCTCTGCATATTGCCAGTTAAACAACTCAAGTCCTTGCATCTCTTCTTTGGGACTCTGACGAGCTGCACTCTTCCTGCATGTTATTCCCCTCACTTGATTACCAGTTATTTTCGCTAGACACCTTTCACATTAATAAAACCATTGCGTTCCTCTTGACGCGTCTTTGTGACTGGGATGAGTTGTACTCTTCATGTATTCCTTCCCCAGATGCCTCCCGCTTCTCCTGTTACCTTCAGGCGATTTTGGGATCCTTGCAGGGCTTGGCACTCACTTGGATAGTCTTCTGTGTATTCGTTTTCCTTCTGATCGGCTTCCGTCAGTATCCTGATCTTTTCTTACCCTTGGGCTGGTGATGTCAGCGTAGTTGCACATGTGCTCTGCCCACCACCAGTTCCTGGACACCATCTCTCAGGCAATGCTTTCCCCGTGCCTTGCTCGCCGACCTCCTAGCGTCTCGTTTTGGCAAACCTCGCCCATTCAAAAGTCGCAGGATCTGCGACTTGTCTCGACTCCGCCCATTCTTGGTGTAATCACATCAGGGGGCTTCCCCTGCGTCCAGTACTCTCTTTTCCTCTACTCGTCTCAGTTCAGAGCAAGACTTACAGGGACATCTCCTTTTATTTGCTCTGATGGTTTTGCTTCAGCATTGCCTGCAGCCACATAAAAGGGTATTGCATTCTTTTTCCCAGTAGGCAGTCCCATATATGCTGATGGTGTGGCTGAACCGGTGAGTTCCTCACCACAATAACAGGAGTCCTTGTCCACAAGGGACAGTCACTCTGAGGTCCCAGTAGCCCAGACCCCTAGTGAGGGTCTGGCAGAGCAGGCTCATCTCTTTGGGGAGAAGGCATGAATACCCCTGAATCATCACAGAGACCACTATCTGATTATCCCACTTGTACCTTGAAACCAAAGGAATGCCAACCATTGCTCTAACAGGTGCAGTTTGAGTCTTGTATGAGGGATTATGTTGATGCAAGATGCCACCATGCCTAATATTTTAATTACTTTCCTCACTGCTACCTGACGTCCCGCAAAGTAACCTGGGATTTGCACTAGAAAGGCTTGCACACTTTCTTGAGCTTGGTATGTAATAGCCATATTTGTATCCAGAAGTGGCCCCAAGAACTTGTTTTGACTTGGGGCTAGGCTTGATATCATGTAGAGATAATATCCCCATGTGTGTAGTTGACAATGGTTTGTGCTGTTCCAGGTTATTATCCAATCGTCTACAGGGGTGGACTGGAAGTCCTTAGCGACAGAGGCGAGCTGCCGCTGCAATTCTAAAAGGAAGTACCTTGACCTACAAATGTCTAATCTATTTTCAATTGTAGGTACCTTCGATGACCAGCAAAGAAAGGAATATGAAAGTATCCATCTTTCATGTCCAACGCTATAATATAAATATTCTTTATGACATTTTCAAGGAACAGTCACATCCACCAACAACCAAGCACACTATCCCTAAAAAATAACCAACAATCCACAAGCGTATGCGTTTTCGGTGCATAGTCGGCTTGAAGCATCCATAACTTGATAATTCCCCTTTGTATGCCCTCCCTCCACTCCAACCACCCCCCCTTTTCCAGGAGGAGGAAGGGTCAAGGATCCTTGTACATTCACATAATGTCTGTCTACCTCCCATTTCATTGCTTATCTAGCTTGCAAGTACACTGTTTTGTAATAGGTTAGGGTATTGGGTAATATCCTCATAAATAATGGGGCAATATATATGGTCGCCAGGAAATGGCAAAGTTGACATTATTTATGGGGATAATATAAGGGATAAATGGGAGCGGTGGTTCCAGGGGTGTCCCCCGCTCCCTTTAAAAAAAATATTGGTGTTGCAGGGGTGTCCCCGGCAGGTTCCATGGGTTAATATCGCCGTAAAAGGCACCATTCTTGGATATCAACCTTTTTGCAGGGATAGGAACACATGGAACGATAGGTTAGGAAGGGGAGCCATTCAGAATCTAAGTGATAATCCCTTTTTTGAGGACGGAATAGTCTCTTGTGTGATCATTCTGAATTTTTGCTGTTTGAAATACTTGGCCTTTTGTCTGGTCTTTTTCTTGGAACTAGAAAGTACAGAGCATACATTCTCTTGTTTGGATGTAATCTCTCAAAGGCTCCTTTTGTGAGTAAGGTTTAAACTTCCTTGAAGTAACAGGAGGTATTCTGGTGGTAGGCTTATGTGTCTTGGTGGATGAACGTGCCTTTTTTGCAGGAACTCTATGCAGTAATTGTCTTGTACAGTGGACAGCACCCATTTGTCTGAAGTTATATCCTCCCTGTGTGGGTGAATGAGGACATGCGCCCCCCCATTTGGGAGACATGAGAGAGTACTCTTACTGGCGAGTCATGGTTTTGTGGCTGAGACTACTCCTCTGGGAGCTTGGCCTCCACCACAGCCTCTTCAAAGTTTGAAAAGGCACTGACTGCCAGATGTGGCTGTATGCTGGTATCTTGGGCGTCTCTACAATGAGATAGTGGTGGGCTTGTATGTGGGCTGAGATAATCCTAGGCTAGACTCTTGCGTATGAAAATCCTGAAAATCTAAAAAGGTTCTGCTTCATTGAAAAGGCTTGCAACAGTTGACGTAGACTTTTAAAGTGTTGTGTTCTGTTTTTGGCCTTTTCAAGTATGTCATCCACTGTTCTGACAGAGTTTTGTTTCCTTATTGGGCATATCAAGAAGTGTGACCTGGTTATCGCCTGAACGCTGAACCCCACAATCGTGCATGCATCTTGATAACTGGGGTCTCAGCCAACAGCCTGTCGGCTGAGTCAGCAGCATCTAGGGAATATTTTATAACCGTTATAGTTTGTTTTACATCCTTTACAACCTTACTGATTGCTTGTTGCAAGGGTACCAGCACTTCTTTAAGGAAGTCGTCCATTTGGTCCTACCACACCTGGCTTTATCAAGCCATAGGCGCTGTGTCATTTGCTATTCTGACCTAGAATGCAAAAGATGTGGGCACTTTCTTCCCAAAAGCATGTTTTATTTACTCTTTGTCTGGTGGGAATTTATGGGTCGAAAGCAGTGTACTGACCCCTTTCTCGAGTAGTAGTAACCACTAAGGATTCAGGGGATAGCGGACCCTTCAAGTAAAATTTGTCTGCAGTTGCTAGCTTAGGTCTTTCCTCAATTCGAAGTTTGATTTGTTTAGTTAGCATCAGATTAAGTAATGAAGGGAGAATACTCTTTTTAATGGCTTTTGATAAAGGAACGTACTGGGCTACTGGCTATTTTCCTTATAAAAGATATCAATAAAGTTAATGTCCTTTTCCGACTCATTTGTCGGAATGACAAATGTTTGTGCTGCTCTAAGTAATGTATGGCATCGATCATCATTGGCCTAGGTCGTTATTGGTGCTTCTTCTACATCTGGGGAGTAGTCTTCGGATCTATATTCTGATCATCAATAGTTATATAAACATCTGAAAGATCATCTTGGTCTAGGATGTCTAACTCAACCAGAGTCTTTCGCCCCTTAACATTTTTTAAAGGGTAATCCTTTCTGGTGAGATCTCCTGTTTTTTTTTCTTTATGGGATATTTTTCTATAAAATTCATGAATGTGAACTTAGCCACGGTTTCCTGAAATCTTTGTTTTGTCCATGGACTTGCAGATATTATGTTTAGTTACTCTTTCAAGTCTAAACCTACTACTCCTTTCTTTTACATTGCCTTCAATACGTTTTCTTCCCCTACATTATCTGTTTTGGGTGATGTTTATTTTTATTTTTGGCTTATTTCAAAAGGTGAAGTTTGACTTTAACTCTTCTTTTGAGTTGTGTGTTTTCTGCTCAGGTGCTGATTAAGCATAGTGTATTGCTTTTTTGTTATAGCGCCGACTGGGACAAGTGTTTTGGTTGAGCATCGACCATCTTTGATTTTGTAGTCAACGTGCACATCGACTTGGGTCGAATCTTTTGCTACTTAGATTTGATATGTTCAGCCTTTGCTCTGCCAGGTGTGTTCTCCAGTGACAGTAGACACCCCCAAACCTGCATCGAAGCTGGGGAGTGGCTGCAGGGAAACTGCAATTTCCTTCATGATTGGCTCCTCTGCACAACTTTCGGAGCAGAATCTTCCTTCCTAGTCTTCAGTCTTCTTCTATCATGGGTGACCGAGACTGCATCGTGAGCCAAGTCCAGCACTTTGTTTTTTCTGCACTATCATGCCTTTTGGCTTCATAATTTTGCAAGCCCAACACAACCTCCTTGCAATCCTTTTGGAGACAACTACTGCACATCAACCGCTGCGTATCTACCCAGGGAAATTTGTGATTACAGGAAGGGCAGAATTTAAACCGTACTCTCCATTGGGCCTGAAGGGAATGAGGGTGCAACCTTGTATCGGGATGGGGTAGGAGGTGGATGGGGAGGGTGTTAAAGCATTCTAATATCCCAGTTTCATCTTAGAAATGTTCCTCCCCCCCACTCTTACTGCTTGCCTTTCAGTCTGGAGTCAAAGGCAACAAGAATATCTTCTTCAGCAGGTTCTAGAAAGAACGTTGAAATGTAGCTGTGTCGCTGTAAGTATTCAGCATCAAAGTTGCTAGATGAACCACTAACTAATAATGCTCGTAGAGTATAGATTATTAATATTTTTAGATCCTGCACGTTTGTCTCCAACCCTATGGTGTCAAAATAAACTGAGAACGTCAACACGTGAAGTAGCTTGGGTAACTGCGCTGTAGAATAGGCAACTGTTACAGGAACACCCCCTTCTACGGCCTTTTCAAATCCAAAAACCTAAGATGTAAATATGCTGCACCAACCATTGAATGTCGGCCTATGCATAGCGTGTAAATCCATTAAGATTTGCAAGCCTCAGAAATACATATACACATTTATCCATTCAACTCTCCCAGTGCCTATAAAATAGTCAATGAAATCTGAACATTCCCATCTCCTAACACCCAAAGTTTGATCATATACATTACCTCATCAATGCTTCTAGATCGCCCTCCCACTTTCAAGAAAAAGGCACCTGTTGCTAGCTCATCCATAACTGCACACAACCTATTTGACGAAACCCATGATAGATAAGCTACAAAGAAGACTCCCACTCAGTGGTGCTTAGGCACTCCTGATTTGCTTTTATTTTGTCAGTGAAAACATGCACAGACAGGCTTTAATTGAAGGAATGTTATGCTGCATGATAAAATATAAAAACAACCGTAACTGCCACTGCTGCACTCACTGCTCAGAACAACCCACCTGGAGTTAGTTGACATGGAGAATGGCCTCTTGAAAATAATCTTTACAGTTCATACTTTGTTTAGTGTTGCCCCCAAAATCTTAAGTCTAACCAAACCCAAGCAGTCCGGTGTTAGGCAGAAACCTGTCCAGTTCCCTTAGGGAACACTGCAAAAGGCTTTAAGACTACAAACCCAGATTTACCTGGTAGCTGTGGCTGAGCAGCCAGACTTCTCTCAAGAAGAGTTAGACAGTATACAGAGTATACAAGATAGGTACCAAAATACAGTAGCACAAGCAAACACTGACCAGAGCTTTGGTATCAAAGTATATAATTATTTATTTAAAGACACACTTATAGAAACACTCCAGCACTATTATTGTAAGCAAGTTCAAAAACAGTCACTATTAATATATATACATGCCTTATTCCTTATTAGACAAGTCTTAGTTAACACCACTTATTTTCAGACAGAGGTGAGCGCTTAACTAAAGATGGCACTCTAATAAGTTATCAAAAAAGGGAGGGAAAAGGCAGAAATTAGATAAGCACACAACACTAATACTTTAGAAGCACCCAGCATGGCAGGAAAGTCAAAGTCTACTTGTGAGCAAAGAGTTCAGAGGCCAGGCTCCCTCTTAGAGAGAACAGAGCACCAATGCGCCCAGGATCACACAGTTTAAGAGGCTTGAAAAGTCTTGCACAGAGTTCGGAAAGGAATTAGTTCAGCTCAGAAAAGTTCAGTTAGCCAGCCTAGGGCCAAACCAAGTGGTAAATTGAGGATTTAAGAGACACCCCACACAGACCGTTGCGAGGGAGGCCAGGTGGACACAGTACCTTGAAAGTGGAGAGGATCCTCCAGCGGGGGCAGTTGTTCCTTGCAGCGGTTGCAAGTCGCGGCATCGACCAGAGGAAGAGATGATCTCGACGGGGAGGAAAGCAGAAGGTCGTTGCACTGTCAGGGAAGAAACCAGCCGCAAAGTTCTCCGGTTAAAAGGTACTACCCTTTTATTCGCGGTAGTGGTAAAACGTGGTATCCCGGTTGCCGGGGTGCTTGGCACAGGCAAGGCGGCCACGAGATGATCCGGGAAGGCGAAAAAGCGGGCAAACTGGTTATCCCCACCAGTCAAAGGAAGAAGACTCTTCAGGATGAAGATCTCCTCTGTCGTTGGAAGAAGTGGTGAGGCGGATCAGCAGGGCTCCACCAGTGGTGTCGTCGTTGCAGGTCGGCTCAGCTTCTCCCTCTTTGGATTATTTGGTCCTGTGGCGACTCCTGAAGTTCCAGTCCCCAAAGGACTGCTTTTATGCAGAAAACCCCCCATTCATCAGTCCTAGTTGTCACTCAAACATGCTAAGTGGTGAGCCGGGCGGCTCACCACTGGGCCAATCACACAAGAGTGCGACTTGAGTTGACTGGGCAACTCAGTCCAGGGTGCCTAAACCACCTCCCCCCACACACACATCCTGTAGACCCAGACAGAGCGGCACCACTTTTGGAGGCTTCTGTGGAGAAGCCCGCTAAAAAGTGGAACAAAGGGCTCGACTTGGGTTGGAGTTACAGAGGCGAACACAAACGCCATTTTAAAACCGTGTCCTGGCAAAAAGACCCAACCGGGGAATAAATATTAAATAACCCGGCGGTATCTTAAACATTGCAACAAAAAGTGGTGCGTTTAAAATGAATGGGAAAATCCCATAGTAAATATTCTTAAGGAATATTTTGCGTGGTAACCACTGCCACCAGCCAGAAACTCGACGAGGGGGGGACTGCACAGTGCCCCCTCGAAAAACAGTCCCAGGGGCAATCTAATTACCCCTACCAGTACTTCCACAATATGATGGTTTGTACTGGTTCTGTTCCCAATTTAAGACTAGTAAAGTCAATGGTGACTTTACATGCCCTGGGAGACAGTAGTCAGTCCCAGGGTATGGAGTCTATGTTTGGGGGTCACTATGACACTCCTGTGTTACTGCACTGAGGGTGCTGTGTAACACTTACCAAAAACCACATGAAACCCTATAGAGTAAAAGACCACATAGCCCATAAAACAAATTACAAAGTCAAAGGTTATCTCAAATCATGTTTAAGGGTGGGAGAAAAAGAGTCTCACTCTTAACAGGAGAAAAAAATAAACCCCAAAAATCCAGCAAAGCTGCTGGAGGACTCACTAGGTTTGGGAAATTAGCCTTAACAGAGAATTCTCCCTAACATCCGGGTTACTATTTTTTTTCTTCAGCTGTTCTAGTGCGTAATGCCCAGTGGGTATGTGCACGTCATGTGTAGAATCATGAGCAGTTTGCGGTAGTGGTCAAGTTATAGTTGATTTAGGACTGCAAATCTTTATGCTCTTGATGTTTTGAACTGCAACCTTAAAGTTCCTTTGAATAAAGTTGAAGGTTTTTACAGAAAGTTGGCCATGTCTATACTTCAAATGTTTAATGTTACACACCAATATACTCAATGCCTGTTAAGCATTGCCTGTAGCCATGCCTAGTGTACACAGCGCCAAAGCATTTTGCCATGCCCTGCATCCAATGCACAGCACCCAGGGCATTCCCTATGTACCTCTAAGACCCTCAAAGTGCCCAGGGGGCATAGCCTGTTGCCATTCCCAGTGGACACTTATCAGAGCAGGACTTTGGACCAAAAAATTCAAGTTACTCACTGTAGTGACTAGAGTACTCAAGTCCATAGTTCCCAAACATGGGGACGGTACCGGAAGCTTTTGCATCAAAAAATTGCACTTCCCCTTTAAATTTAATAAAGGGCGCAGCCTCGGGTGTGCGAACACCATGCCTAGGCACTGCCCCTCGGCACCTCACCCCAGTATCCTTTGGACACATTGATTGCTTAGATACCTGTCTACGCTTATTACATACTAGCCATTGGCATACTAGAAGCGGAAGGCTGGTGGGAGGTATGGAGTAAAGGCGACTATGACCTAAAAGTACTCTAGTCACTAAGGTGAATAACTTTATTTACTCACAAGTCTCCTGTTCCCTTTCCTCCATCCTTGTGGGTGATTCCACTGAACAAGAACATAGGGTGGAGCTGTGATAACCTGCTGCATATCTAGGACGAAGTAAAAAAGGTTCTTCAGAACCACCTGACCACTGAAAAGGGGCAGCCATGGCTTTGCCTCTGACCGCATGACCATCAATTCCCAAAGGAACGCGTCTGCCCATGGCCGTGTACTCATCCGAAATGGCCTGAACCATACAAGGAATGCAGGACCTTCTCTGCCTCATACTGCGGATTTGGGAAGAACACCAGCAGGCAGATCTTTTTATTCAGATGAAATAGAGAGACCACCTTGGGCAAGAAATTTGGGTGAATGCGCAAGATGACCTTGTCATCATGAAACATAGTGAAGGGCTTGTACAAGGACGTTTGCAGCTCACTAACCCTGCAAGCCGAGGTGAGAGCTACCAGTAAGACTGTCTTTAGTGTCACCAAGTGGATGTCCACAGAGGCTATCAGCTTGAAAGGCTTGCGCTGCAAAAACCACATTGAGGTCTCAGACCGAGCGCGGCTTATGTACCGGGGGAATAAGCCTGGAAAACCTGTTAAGGTGTGCCTTAATCACCAGGGCGGCCGCAGAAAACATACTCGGGGGTTTTCTTGTAAGCCCCAATGGCTGCCAAATAAGTGCGGCACATATCCACCAGAACGAGCCAGGGATGCTAAAAAGCCAAAACGTCATCCAGAGGACAGGTGACAAGGTCCAGACCCTTGTCACAAGCCCAATAGCGGTCCCAGTATAAGAGTAAATGGATTAGGTTCTGAGTCCGTCAGGAATCCCCTGCTGGAGATCGGAAGGTGGACGGGACTGTGGGAGCACAGCTGCAGGAGATCCGAAAACAAGTGTCTCGAAGGCCAGTGGGGGGCAATCAGGATGAGGCTGCAACCCACTGAAACCCGAGGAGGGTCCTTTGGAGCAGAGGGGTGGAAGGGAACGCATAACACCTGCGGCCGTGCCAACAGATCTGGCAGGCATCTCCCAGAGACCACCCGACTCAGTCTTGCCCATGAAGGAAACTGGGGGCACTTTGAATTCAGGTCCATGAACCCCCCAATGCGGGAACAGGAGCTACAAGGAGTCGGTGTGCAACTCCCACCCGTAGGTGTTGAACCCCCGGCTCAGCTGGTCTACTTCTGTATTACTGTCCCCTGGGAGTTCCCTCACAGCCAGGGCCAATTTCCAAATCAATACCACCTCCATGCATAGGAGAGGGGTGAGGGGAGGAGGGGGTGATCGGGAGGGGAGGTTGCCACCATGCATGTTCAGGTACAATACGTCTGTCCTGACCAGAACAGACCCGTCTCTGATGAGTGCAAAAACGCATTGAGGGCCAGGCCCACTGCCGTGAGCGTGAGCAGATTGATATGCAGGAGGGCTTCCGTACTGGGCCATGCTCCATAAATCACAGACCCCTCCAGAGTAGCCCCAGCCTGAAAGAGGAATCAGTCTCCATCAGGGTAGGCTCTGGTCGGGTGAAGGGGGCTCCCACTGAAACACTGGCATCCATCAGCCACCAGCAAAGATCGGGCAGTAGGAGCAGTGTTATTGGGATCCTGTCTGACTGAGACGCAGTCTCCTTACCCCAATTGGCTGCCAGCTGGAGGGCGCCTCATCTTGATTCAAGCGTGCTGTACAGTGAGCACGCAGGAGGCCATCGACCGAGAATATGCTGGAACTATCATGCTGACGTGGTCGAATTGGCCAGAAAGTGCCCCACCACCGTGCAGAGGGATAGGCGCCTCTCGGACATAGGGAACACCCGCTGAACCGTTGTGTCCCAACGCACCCCTAGAAAGACCAGATCCGGAGATGAGCACAACTGTGACTTCCTTTAGTTGAGAAAGAAGCCCAGCTCATGAAGGATATCCGCCAATCTATGGCAAGAGTGCAACACCCCCTCTAGTGACCACGCCCTCAACCAGCCAGTTGTCCAAATATGGGTACAGATGATGGCCCTCTAAGCTGGTAAGGCCCGTCACTCCGTCCATCAACTTTGTGAAGACACAAGGGGCCAAGTTCAGGCCAAATGGCAGCACCTCGTACTGAAAGTGGTACAACATAATCGTGAACAGCATAAACTTCCGATGTGGTTGGTAGACGGGTACATGCAGATACACATCCTTGAGGTCCATGGAACAAATCCAGTCCTCTGGCTAGAGAAACTCGTCTATGTTCGCTGGAGTAATCATCTTGAAGCATTCCAGCGGTAAAGATATTTAGAAATGACAGGTCAGGACAAAACTCAGCCTGGTTGTTCTTGGGTACTGCAAAAATCCTGGAACCATATCCTGGGGGGGGCGCTGTTGCGCACGTTGGAAATGGCCGCCTGATCTAAGAGCTCCTGCTCCACCGAGAAATCTTGAGCTAGTTTATCCGTCCAGCGCTGCCTGTTTCGGCTCGGACGGGTTGGGGGGCTTGCCCGGCTGCCCGTGGGTGACCAGACGAAATCCTGAGGTCCGGGGACGCCGGAGATACGGCACGATTCAGATTGACCGGCACGCGGAGTGACAGGTATCCGGAGGCGAGCTCCAGAGCAGTTTACTACAGAGCCGCGGCGCGACCGGAACGGCTGGGCCCAAAAGGGGAGGAGCTTTGTCCCGGCTCTGCCCTGGCACTCTTCTGGCGACACGATACGGCTTCTGGGCTGCTGCGGTGTGGACGACTCTCCGGCCCGTACCTGCTCAAGGCCCGACCCGGCCCCGGTGGTGGTTTCCGCGGATGCTCAGCCCCATAGAACTCTTTACAAACCCTACAGGGCGGTGCGGGGCGAGGCACCCGACGTGAATCGCAGTAGAAATACCCACACGGACGACCGGTAAGAAGACGAGGCTGGGCGGAGAGGGGACTCCGCGGGATGCCACGGGGTCGGCCGGGTAGCAACTAAATCGGACCCGCAACCACCCTTGTGCAGTGGACGGGACGATCCCATACCCCTTGGGGTTGAAGAAGATGATTAACTTGATCTACCTGCTTGGGAGCCAGTAGCCTGACTGGCCTCAGGTCTGCCCCCAGAGGGCCCAGAAGAGCCCCCAGGCCCATCGGCTTGGGAGCCAGTAGCCTTACAGGACTTGAGTCTGCCGGAACCTGAATCAGAGGAACCCCTACCCGTGGGAACCCCGGGAAGGAGGTGCCGTGCTGTGGAGCCATGCTGAACATACCTTGTTTTGACGAGAGTCCTGGAGACCAAGTCCTTAAGGTGGGGCAGAGGAGAAGTGTGGAAGATCTCCCACCACTGCGACAACCAATTCTTTAATGCCCTGTAAACCAGAGCACTGCAAGTCGAACATGTGTCCCAGCGGTGGTCGGGCCACATACACTCAAGACGGAGTGCATCGGGATCCAAGGCCGGGCCCAAGTGGTCGCATGAGGAACATCTTGTGAATCCTCCTGCAGCCGACAAGTGCCGGGTGAGGCACAGACGGGAAGTTAAATAAGATTAAAAAAAAACGTGGAACAAGCGGAAAGTAACAAAAGTGTCTGCGCTGGGTGCGAGGTCTGACACCATCCATGAGGCAAAATGGACTACTGGGATGAGGCACCGGTGGGCAGGGCCTCATCAGTGGGCGGTCCCACACACGAGGCCATGCCCCTGCATGCTATACTAAATTTAAAGGGGAAGCTAAACTTTTACCTGCCAAAGATTGCAGTACCATCCACATGTGGGGGACGTCCCACAAGGATGGAGGAAAGGGGACGGGACATATGAGTAACACCCGCTGTGCCCAAGAGGTGGCTTGTGCCAGGGTCTTGATGCGGGGTCCTAGAGACCAGGACAGGAACCATGCTCTGGCTCGCTTACCTGAGCCCTGTCTGTGTGAGACTGAGGGGCAAGCAGGCAGCGATGCGCTAGGAGTTGAGGGGCAAGTAGATGATTCGCAAGGGGCAAGCAGCAGATAAGTGTGGCAAGGATTACAAGAAGGGGCAAGTGAAGTAGCAGAGATGAGAATAGAAGCAGAGAGAAAAAAAGTAGGAATAAAAAGAAAATTGTAGGTACAGTGAGAGGAAAAGAGTGACTAGCACAAAGAGTGGGAGGAAGAACAGGGAGAGAACAAGAAATACAAAATAATAGAACAGAGTGAGGAGTACAAGTGTGCAAGGAAACGACAGTGAGACCTGGGTGATTGGCGGGCACCTTTTCTTGATAACCCCTAGATTGATTCCAGAGGACGCAAGATGGAAAAGGCGCTTGCCTTTAGGCCATCACAACCAGCCAGGAAGCTACGAGAACGTAGGTTTTACCTTTCTCAAGTGATCATCTTGGGGTTAAGGGACATCTAGGCTAGGGAGGGAACTGCCCAGGGGAGGAGAGAGGGAGGTACAGTCAGCCCATAAATAGCACCTTCACAATCATTTTAATACAAAACCTTTAACGTCTTCGAGAGTTGGTGTGTTTGAGGCCATCCGTCACAGTACATTGTCATAAATTCAGATACAGGTGCGTGCAGAAGTAAGGGACTAGCTTTACATTTCGTCATTCGATCCACGTTGCTGCAGCTTTTGAGGGTCCAAGGAGGCAATGAAGACAATTCAGCACCTGAATGAAGCAACTAAGAAGCAATTTTGATGTTTCGGGTTGAATACTTGTGTGTCTCCTTTAGTTCAGAAACCATTCATATTTTCACAGCCAAGGGTCTTCATTGCGAGAAAGATAGCTCAGTGGGTTGAGCGCTCGCTGCTGCGATCTGAGCGTGATCTGCAGGTCGCAGGTTCGAATCCCGGCAAGGCCAACTCAGCCTTTCATCCTTCCGAAGTCGATAAATGAGTACCAATTTCGGTTGGGTGATTGATATTGTATGTAAATGTGCTCTGTAAAGCGCTTTGGATTAAAGCGCTATATAAATAACACATTAACAACAATCGCAGAGGCCAATGCGTTACACCCTTTAATAAATTGCTACCTGATGTAAAATGAAACCACAATCCTCTTGAATACCCAGCTATAGCAAGGTCTTGAAACCCAGCCGTGGACACAAAACGCATGATCCACTGAGTAGCCATAGCACTGGAAGACCACCACTGTGGTAACGGGCGAAGTCTAAATCTTTATTACATATTAGTACACAGCATATTACGTACCAAGGTGTACATCTTACCTTGCTGTTCTTAACACTAGCTCACAGCAAGGAAAATGTTCCCTCATGCTGAAATTTGTTCCAAAGCCGCACCTATTTCAAATCACTATCTGTAGCAAGGCATGTTTTTTACAACACCTGGTATTCCACATCTGTGGTTAACTCAACGTGAGACTTTCTGCAACTGAAGGCAGCTCACATTACAACGAAAACTAGCAAACCACTAGCTTGTCTTTCGCGTCCTCTCTTGGAAGCATGCACGCAGCCCCAATGGGTCCCGGAAAAAATTGTCTAATTCTTATCAGATATTTTTCAAGATGGTAAACATGTATGAGTTAAGTCAGTCTGTTTTAAATGTGAGCACAGCTATTATACTTCAGGATTAAGCACCAACACATTTAATCTCTGTTTAAGTGGTAAAAGAGGAAGCGGTTTCTAAAGCTATGCAATATTTAGCCTCTCGCAAACTAGTGTCTGTAATGGGAGACTGGCAGATAATCAAGGTATCACGGTTGGAACATCAACTCTGATTAAATGTGAACCCGTGCCCTTAAACAATAGCATAGAAAGATGATCTGAGCGGGTTAATCTGTTTAGTTCCTGGCAGTAGGTAGGATTTGATCAAGGACATGCCTGCAATCAGAGGTGTGAAAATAAGCAAAAGCGAAAGAAATAGAATATTCAGCGCTATTGTAATATGAATGTAAAACGAATACGCATGTGTGCACATGTCGGTGTTCAACTTTTCTTTTTAAATCGCATGTAATGCATACTGCTACTACTACCTTGGTGGATATGCAAACCTTCGCTCACCTGGTTTTTGTTACTTTTTAAAACGGGAGGTAGCTCCGTCCGCAGGGGCGATGAAAAAGAGCTGCTCTCGCTATCACTCCCATCACTCAAGCTGACCCTAGAGGAAGGAAGCGGCGTGACAAAAAAATAAGGACAGTATCATAACTGCCAGTATTGCTGCATTGCAAGCAAAACAATTCTAAACAAACTCATGCTCAAATGTGAAACAAAGAAAAAAGCTGATGCATCATTGTGTATTTTAACACGTAGATGTGGTAAACATATTGAGTAGATTGCATTTACATTCAGTCTACATCTGGCCTGCTTTGTACAAGGGATGTCATATGGCGGCCATTTTTTATATACCAAAAACACTCTGAAAGCTTATGCTCCTTGCAATAATGAACATACCGCCTCCCTCTGCTGCCACTGTGCGTTTGCATTGGCCTCTCCGATTCAGATTCATGATCCTCCCCCTCTTCCGATTCGGCTTCATTGTCATCAGAGTGTAGGTGTCTCATGGCAGGCCTTAAGGGTCCTAAGCAATAAGTGGGAAATACACAAATGATTGACTGAAGGGCTCTAAATGCACTATCTGGTGACAGTTTTGAAATGGCATGAAGCAGAAATATGACAAGCACACCAATACTGCATAACATAGAAAGAATACTTTGATCAGTAATAGACAGTTTCAAGAATGTGCCATCTTTGGATAACTTCTTACGGCAGCACAGATCTATAGGATAATGCCATTAGAATCCATTTTGGGAAATTACAGTGTATTTAGTGAAATAATGACAAAATGGACTACAGCCAATATCCTCAATGAGATGATAAAAATAAATCCTTGCAAAGACATACGGGTATAGGGGAGAATGATCAGTTTCGTTTCAGATGTTTACTGCAGAACCTTGGTTTTGTTTTCTGTATTTTGGTTATAGGTAGCCCCTAAACATCAAGGTGACCTTCTGGTCAATGAGTATTAGGAAAGATTGGATACAGTAAACCTGTGGGAGGCTACACCAGCCTCGTCCTCTTGGTAATGGGTAACCCACCTATTGGTATATGTCTTTACTACACAAGTTAGTAGAGTGACTGAGCCGCCATACAGATCTCAAGAGGGGTAAATGTGAGTTGTAAAGACCTAATACTGAGATTCAGAATTACAAGTATTTCAAATAACACATATTCCTTTACTAAAACACTTTGAGTATACTTATTTAACAGTCAGTTTTAAATAAGCCTTCTTTAGAAAGGGCAATATGCAACAACACAAATATACTTCATAACACTTACTCAGATTTCAGCTAAGCAAGCAGATACCCTTTTGGGATGCCCTCAATTACTAGGACACTGTGGACATTGGTATATCACATTTTACACCGAATGCAATGCTGAGGTTGTGGAAAAGGAAAAAGTTAGGGGAGGGAAAAAGTTGACAGGTTCTCAGAGCATGTGAATACTTTTCAATCTCCCAATGAAGTCTAGACCTTCCCCAGCAATACAAGTTAAACATATGCCCCCACCTATGAGGGACAGTTAAAACCAAAGTCAATGGGTCAGAAGAGTCTGCAGGGAGCCAGGACAGCCAAAGTCAATTTGAACAAGGTCTATGGAGCGGAGGCACTTCTTTAGATAGCACACAAGTCTTGCACAATGTTTTAAGAGAGTTTGTAGAAAATAATAATTGTTGGGCCACAAGCTGTTAGGCTTGTGAAGGGCAGGGCTGCAAGCAACTCTGCAGGAAAAGCAGCTACTGCAAGTCTCCAGTGAGAACAAACAAGCTACAGATCAAAGAGGTATGCCCCCCTTTAGTCAAGACCGTACCTTAGGTTGAAAGAAGAGGATCTAGCTGGCTTCTGTTCTCGTTGCAGTCCTCCAGATCCTGGGTTCCTGGGCCTCCATGGTGGGGACCATAGGGAGGACATCTGGAGGACTCCTGCACTGCAGTCCGGAGGTCATCAGCAGCTACGGTCTCTTTCCAATTCAATGGCACTTTGTGGTTTTAGCTACCGGTCAATAGCACCACCGCGGTTCTTGGACACTTGATGGGCTCCCCTTGCTTCTAGGGTACTGCACTGTGGAGGAGGCTCAGGCTTGGGTCGTCCTGCTTCCTGGAGCTTAGGTTCGGCTTAAAGACGATGCACTTGATTCTGGTTTTCCTGACCCCTGGCACTCGGTTCCAGCAGTAGCAAACAAGGACAGCCAGCAGGCAGAGTTCGTATTGGGGTCAGTTGGTCCCACCAAGCCAAGGGAAGAAGTCGTCCGTTCCAGGCTTCTATAGTCAATACGAAATCAGAGCTTCAGCACTGTAGAAGGGCTTCACCGTGCAGTTCAATGCTCCAGAAGGATACAGCAAGCTTCTCTTCCACTCTTTCATCAGATGTTTCTTCCAGTGGTCGACTCTGCCTTCTGTTCAAGAGACCTCGCCGTTTATGCAGGTTTCTCCCATTAATGCACAGCCTAACTGTCACACAGCAGGCTGGCTGTCCTTCAAGGACAACCAGCCAGCCAATCAGCACTGGGCGCATTCAGGTAACCAAGGAAACTAAGGACAGAGAGTCCTAGGCACCTCTGTTGCTTCCTGCCCCACCAGACACACTGGAGCCAGAGGCGGGTTCCAGCACTGAAGCCCGCCAAAGGCAAAACAAACAAAAGAGATAAACATGGTTTGGCGTGTAGAGTAAAACCCAACAAAGATCTCACAAGCAAAAAATGATGTAAAAAGACGACCAGTGCCATTTTGACAAAATGGGCACTCATGGGTGCAATACTCCAGCTGGGGATTCAGCCTGCTGTAAAAACGCACAATGGTAGGAAAATTAAGTCACTACCACCAGCCATTAGTTGTAGTCAGGGTAACATAACAAATGTTACATGAGTAAGTAGGAAAAGGGGCTACTAAGTAACCCTGCCAGTACTTCCACATAAGATGGGGTGTACTGGACCTACATAGGAAAAACAGGTAAGTAAAGTCAATTCGACGTCATCCGCTGTATAAAAGTGCTCGAGCAGCGCCCATTCTGTTTTTACAGTGTTTATGGTCGCATCAGCTGATCAGGTTTAAAGTCTTCAAGCTCTTAAGGAAGTTAGAGTGCAACTGGCATGAACTATACAGAGGGGTAGGTTAGGAGGGTCAATGAGGAATACATTGGAGGAACATCCAATCGAAACAACGTTACAGTCAAGTAACTTTCTTCGAATGGATTGTGTCCTCCCACGTATTCCTCATATTATGATAGACTCCCATAGCAGCGATAATTTTAGAGGTGGGAGTACTAGAAATTTTAATTATGGACTGAATGAAGGACACCTTTTGAAAATAGTACTCGTTGATATGAAGTAGAGTCCAAGCATTAATGCTTTACAAAGGTGTGCATTGATGACTAAGTGGCCGCAGCACAAATATCCTGCACCGAGACCCCCCTCTGAAGAGCTGTGGAAGTTGCCATGCCTCTGGTTGAATGAGCCCTTAATCCATCTGGAGGCTCTTTCCCAGGTAATTTGTAGCATTCAGAAATTGCTAGAATTATCCCACTGGATAGAGTTTGTTAGACACTGCAAGGCCCAATTTGTGCCCAGTATACCCAACAAATAGTGGGTCACATAGTCGAATATTTGCAAATCTGGAAATGTAGAAAATTAGCCCTTTTTGGGTCCAGTCTATGCAATCTCTCCTCTTCCTTACTCGCATGAGGCGGAGGATAAAAGGAAGGTGAGATCATCTTTTGTGACAGATGAAAATCAAACAATTTTAGGCAAGAAAGATGGTTTGACTTTTAGAATAACCTTGTCCCTATGGAAAATGGTGTGAGGAGGCTTACAAGACAGTGCCTGCAAGTCACTTACCCAGTGGGCTGATATTATAGCCACTAACAGAATTGTCTTAAGAGTGAGAGGTCTTAATGGGCAAGAATGCAAAGGTTTGAAAGGGGCACACATGAGAAATTTTAAGACTAGATTTAAATCCCAGATGGGCACCTGAAAAGGTGGAGGGTATACATTTGTCAGCCCTTTCAAGACTTGAATGACTAAAGCCATTTTCAAATAGGACGCCTCTTTCGATGAGCGCTTAAAAATAGATAGCGCTGCCAAATATCCTTTTATAGTACCAAGTTGGAGCCCCAAATTGGCTAAATGTAAGAAAGAGAAAAGAAAGTACTGTTGGAGTATTACAAAGAAATCGATCCACATTCTTATCCCTGCACCAGTTACTGAACTTGTTCCAACAACACAGATACAGGGATTTTGTTGCTGGCCTTCTGGCCGATAGCAAAATCTCCATTACGTCATCCGGGAGGTCCCAATCCTTATATTTTAGCCTCTCAGAAACCATGCGTGAAAGCCGAGTGTTTTGATCTGTGGATGTATGTGAAATTAAGCTCGGAGTCAGATGGATGCTGAAACAATATTTTAATCACTGGTTGAAGGATAGCGTTATGCTTAAGAGAATTACTATCAAGTCCTCCCGGTTAGCTTCACCGGTGTCTTGGTCTTCCGAAGTATAACGACATTAGTCCTGGTCTGGTCCTATCTTGAGGTGTCCGGATAGGCCCACCACTCTGGTTCTCCCTCCTCTCTCTTCTCCGTGTCCTGTGGAATGAGAGCAACCCATTAGTCTGGTTTGGCGCCCTTTTATCATAACAGGAGGTTTCAAACCCCCTCCAATCACTGGGAGCCTGGGCTAACCCCCTTCTCATTGGTTCCTGGGGCATTGTCCCACCTCCCTTAAAGGTTGCCGCCCCGGGTGTCGCCATTCCCGTTTCCCTTGAGGTGGTGAGGGTTCGCGTTGGTCATGCGGCTGTGGCCGCGTGGTGTAAGGACACATCCGGACGATGGGCGTCCTTCTCCAGCCATAGGTAGTCCTGGCACCGTCAGAAGGAGCACGGGGGTGGCGAGCCGGTCGCTGCTCTCCCGTGTCTTGGTACCACCGTGAGCACGGCTCCCCCTTCCCTGGGCCGGGGTGGAACCCAGGTGAGTGCTCCGCGGCCCTGCCGCGGCTGTCCACAGCGGCTCCTTCCGCAGCATCACTGCGGCCGCCAGCAGCGCGGCTGTCCGCGGCGGCTTCCCCTTTCCTTGCTACAACGGGAAGGGCGGACATGAATAGGAGGGCGGGCATGCCGCCAGGGAGTCCAGCGTCTCCGGACTCGTGCGGGCTGAGTGCACTCTGCAGCACCACCTGCGGCGTGACTCCACAATGTAGAACCAGACCTTCCTCTTGCGAGAGAAGATCCTCTCTTTGTGGAAGACGTATTGGAAGGCAGATGGACATGTCCAGAAGGTCCGGGTACCATATCCTCCTGGCCCAATCCGGGGCAATTTAGATCATGGGTTTCCTGAACTTTCTCAACCTCCCGATTACCTGAGGAATCACGGGGACTGGAGGAAACGCGTAGAGAAGTGGAAATACCCAGTCCACCACGAACGTGTCTCCTAGAGCTCCTCTTGGAGGAAATTCCCTTGAGCAGTACAGTTCACACTTCTTGTTGGCCCCGGTCGCGAACAGATCCACTGGAGGGGTTCCCCAAAGGGCGAATATCTCTTGAAGGACTTCCTGAGCTAGTTCCCATTCGTGGGAGACTGTGCTCTGCCTGCTCAGAGTGTACGCCGTTGTGTTCAGCTCCCCGGCTAGGTGAAGTGCTGATAGAGAGATTCCTTCTTGCATTGCCCAGAACCAGAGCTGCATTGCCTCTCTGCACAGTGGGAGTGATCACACACCTCTTTTGCGGAGGTAGTACATGGCCACTGTGTTGTCTGTCATTATCAGGACACTCTTTCCCTGTACAGAGGGCAGAAATTGCCCTCAGCTCCAAAAGGTTGATGTGTAGTTTGGGCTCTGATGGAAACCAACGACCGCTGATTGTCAGATTGTTGGTGTGGGCTCACCACCACGTGAGTGAGGCGTCCGTCACTATCGTTATCTCCAGCAATTGTTGCCAAAAAGGTTCCCCCTTAAGGATATTCTCCTTGCAAGCCCACCATAGGAGATCTTGAGTCACTTTGGTAGAAACTTTGCAGAAGATCTGACATCTCCACCGAAAACTGGGACCATTGAGTCCTGATGGCCCATTGAAGGTATCTCATCCTCAATCTGGCCTCTGTCACCAGAAAAATGCAGGATGCCATGAGGCCTAGCCACCTTAGAAAGTCTAATGCCGGCAGATGTTGGGCATTTTGAAACTTCATTACCATCTGCAGAATGTGGTGAGCTCTCTCCCCGAGAGACTAGGCTTTCCGTGAGGAAGTGTCCAGGATTGCTCCGATGAATTAGAGTTTTTGGCTTGGAATCATTTGTGACTTCTTGTAATTGAGGGAGAAGCCCAGACTGTGTAAGAAATGGTAGGTCAAGGCCAAGATTTCGCCTGCTTGCTGCCAAACAACCTCAAGCCGTCAAAGTCCATATTAAGTAATCTAGATTTGCACATCTTGCAAAACCTTTCAGGCCCAAGCATCAACTTTATCATCCCTGTATGGTGGTATCGATCGGTTGGCCGATTGCCTAGAGGAGGTTGCAGCTTGAACCACTACACTTTCAGGGGAGGGATGGTTAAATAAATATTCTGGGTCTGATAAAGATGGCCTATATTTTGGTAAAAGTTTCTTATATAATCAGGAATATTCCAATTTACCATCACCCCTTTTTGAAGTGCTTTGTGGAATGGAAGCACAGGATCTTTTAAAGGACCTTCACTCAGGATGTCAGTCATGTCATCCTGGTCGAAATCTGGGGAAGCTGCCTTCCAACCCATAAAATCAATGACCATTCCCATAAGATTCCTATAACTAGGATCAGCATGATCTGTAGGGTCTGGTCTTTCAAAATCCACTTCAGGTGAAGTGTCTAAGCCATTGGCATTTTGGAGACAGTCATAAAGATCTTTTATTTTAGACTGTGGGTCCACTAGTTCTTCAGGGACCTCTCTAGTTCCAAACCTAACTCCAGCTGAAGTGACATCCTCTTCAGATGAATGTTCTTCATATATAGAGTCCTGTCTAGGTTGAGGGTGGAAAGTCTTTTCAGGTAAGGAAGGTGGAATCGACCTAGGTATGGACAATGGCGTTGACTTGGGATCTTGGAATCAAAGAAGGCATCGATGAAGGTGTAAAGGCGTCGATAGAGAAGACGCTGGCTTCAACGTTATCGAAAGAGGCTTTGATGCTGTCGAAGAAGGCTTCGATACAGCCAAAGGTGTTGACGTCATTATTTCGGCGCTATGGAACTCGACTGTGTCGAGTCGAGTTTTGGCTTCGACTTAAGACGTCGACATCTATTCCGCTAGCCCCGATTTATGCACCAGAGGCTTTGACTTAGTCCGAGGCGTCGGGGAACTTTCCCTTGAAGACACTCTCGACTCCTTTTCAACTCTGGCAAGTTTAGATCTAGATTTTCCTCGGTCACTTTTAGAGTGGGTAGAGGCATGATCACCACGTGGCAACTTCGAGGGTGTCTGGGCTGCTTTCTCAAATATTTTAAGCATCAAAGCCCTAAAAGCTTCCCATTTTTCTGGGGAAATCATGCTTTAATGGATAAGTTACTCTCCTCTCAGTGGAGGACGAGGAGGAAGACAACCTGTGACGTCGCTTTTTTGACTTTTTAGTCGAAGACGAGGAAAATTTCCCCGAGCAACTCTTTGATCTCGACCTTGACTCATGACGAGATTTTCGACTGGACTCATCCGAATCCTTTTGTCTTTTAGAAGACTTCTACTTCTCCTCCCCCGCCAGCTTACCTCTACGTTCCCCAAGAGCCTTGTTAGACATGGCTTGACAGGAACCGCACTCGTCAACCCAATGGTCTGGGCTGAGGCACCAGAGGCAATTCCGATGGGCATCGGTTATCGACATTTTCCTACCACACTTCTGACATTTTTCGAACCCTGTCTTGGGTGTGGTGGGAGTAGACAAAGACATCGAAGAAAAATCTGATTCGCCATTCTTAACACGAAGCAGTTGCGTCGGAAAAATGGAACTGAGGTAATAGGCGCTGCTCGAGCCCTTTATACAGCGGATGACGTCGACGCCAGCTCTGGAGGGACTTCGACTCTGCGGCCTCAAACACAGCACCGTCTGGTGAAATGGTGAAAAAAAATTCGGAAGCAGCAGAGCTGGGATGCGAATATCATAAGATGAGGAATACGTGGGAGGACACAATCCATTCTAAATGAGAATTTCCCCCTAACAAGGAGTGCCTGATACAATGTTCAGCAATAACAATTCACCCCCATATTGCCTGTTCTTTTGCGGATAAGGAGCTGAGGTGCGCCTGTTGCGTGGATGAAAAATCACAGGTGCTGAGTGTTCTTTGGCTTTGGTTTGGGGGGATAAACTCAGCAGCCGGTGATTGTTGAACTTCTCCAAACTCAAATGTATTCCCATAGTAGGAGAGAGATGGGATAAGTGGAATTCTTTGGCTTTTGCACAGCTGCCTTTTTATAGGTAACATGCATTACAATACAGGAAGAAACACCGGTGAAGCACCGCTTTGCACCGGACTCTGAACGTTGGACTTTTGTGCTCATGACTATTTCTTGCCGCTATTTGGATTTCAATGCTTTCTGTGATTGTATGACCACTACTACTTAGACATAGTTATACTACGATTCATTCAATCCTTTTATATATCTCTACAGTTACTTTAAATCAGAAGCCCCGCCCCCTTTGAGGTGTCGCTACATAATCAGGAAGCCGCGCGCGCACCAGGAAGAAGCACCGGTGAAACACCGCTTCGCCGCAGCGACGTGCTTTGCGACACTGGTGCTTGCCAGTTACCTCCGTATTTCCTGCAATTATTTACTGGCGCGGCAGATCTGTTGGAAGCTGCGAGCTGTTAATAGCGGGAGATCCCAAGTGAGTATCCCTCACTTTTAAACATGAAACCGCCTTATTACACATTGCGGACGGGAATGCCAGTGCAATCTCCCAACGTGAATGTGTGCTCTAAGGTTGAAAAAAAAAAACGTACAACATCACATAAAAGTTTTTTGATGTAAAAAAACTGTTCTACCCCGCAACGCTTCCAGGCAATAGCCACTAATGGTGCCCTTAAATCTACAAAGGCCTCAGGAGTTAGACATTCGTGTTTTTTTTCCAGTAAACGTGGAAAGGGTGGCTGACACTCACCCCCCCTCCCTACTGCATGCTCTGCAATACAAACGATGCCCGTTAGCGTGGGAGCAGGGGCGGATTGTGCGAATGAGGAACATGTTAAGCGCAAACTCTTATGTAAAGGTCCTCACATAGACAGTATGGTGGCTGGAGGGGTCTTGGTGACCTCGGTTGCCACTTCAGTCAGTAGGAGCTTTGTTATAGCCTCTACTGATGCAGCAGTGATTGACCTGGACTCTATGCACACTGATTATTCTGCTCAAACCATTTCTGAAAAGTTATCCTTCTCTCCAAATATGTGTCCTGTTGTTAGCCCGTCCAGGTCTAATATCTCCTCCTCTTTTCTAATTCCTACTCCAAGGCAAATTAGGCAGGGAGAAGATGGGTCACTATCTCCTAGAGGAAATAGAGTGGTGAATTTAGCTATTGAAGCCATGAACACCTCCATGAACACATTAGTGAAATTATTTGAATCACTAAACGACAAACTCTCAGCTCAGAGTGTGCAGATGGCATCCATCTTGGCATGGCAAGCCATGCCTAGAGCTCTGGGGGAAAATGAACGTGGTAGTCGAGAAACAATAGCACTACCACCGATAAGGGTGCCTCTCACTGACAGAGCATCATCTCCTATAAGGAAAAACCAGTCTAACCAACCTCAATGGCCATGTCCAACATTAGAAGAGAGTTCTGCTTTTCCTTTGTTTTCAAAAGTAATCACTGATCCTTGTGTAAGCTAATGAGGAGGTTATCAGTTCAATTGGTCGGCTCCTTAAAAAGAACGTGGGGCAGGATAAAACTGGTAGTGACAGTTGATGACCCAAAGCAAACCCCAAGAATGTAGAACTCAAGAAAAATATTATATCCGGCTCTACCAAACAGTTTATTAAAGCTCTGAACACTCCAACTAAAAGCTCCTCTGTAGCCTCAGCAGCAGTTGTGAAATAAAAATATGTGGAATTAAATCATTTTAAGCTGGGGTTGGCAAAACAATTTATTAAGGAGCCGTATGCTCCACTGGATAATCTCATGGAGGCGTTGCAGCTCCATTCTAACCCCATTCCGAATTCAACCACGAAAGAAGGGCCTCAAGTCACTTCCCTGGCTCCTAAAACTATCATTACTTCCCCTGGAACAGGTGACAGGCGAGAAGAAATTAGAAGGGAAGTGGATGCCTATATGGCTAAATTTGTGCAGCTGCCAATTATAGGCGCCCCCAACCTCACGCCCAAAACCGTGACCTTCTGTGATACGGGGCCGAGTGTGGCAGCACCTAAACTGAAGGAAAAACGACTAAATGAGAATGAGAGCCAGTCAAAAATGACACAGAGGCAGAGCCTCCAAATAGCTGAGCCAAACGAGATCTGCCGCGACCGCAATCAGGAAGTGGCCGAGAGCCCAACTGTTCTGTGGGAGCCCAGATCTGATTCCTTTGAGGGGAGAGGGGATGAAATTGCTCAATTACTCCCAGCCCTTCTCCCTAAACAATCAAAAATACTAGTGCCCGATGTGCCAGACCCACAAGCCTGCAAGCAGCACTTCAAAAAAATAATTGGTGGAATCTAACCAAGACACAAATGCAGACACATTAATTATTGGGTGTGGCCCTGATCCACATCCTCAATATTTGTTAAATAGGCACAGTGTGTTGGAAATATTTTCTGATGTTAAACAACTTGAGGACATAGGAACAGCTGACATTGAACAAGTTGAATTCATGAACGAAAATGTTCTAACCACCATTTGCTTGAAACTACGATTGAGGTTGGTGTGCAACATCATCTGGGCAGCCAAGAATCAACTGTTTGAACTGGGTTTTATACTATTGGTGGGTCCTGCCGTTGGCGATGAGTCCGATGAATGTACTATCCCCAAGTCGGTTACAAATAATGGTATGGTTTGTGCACAATCTTTGCAATCTCAATGTGTCTAATTGTGAGACAAAAAGCTAACTAACGCAACAGTGTTAGAATCACATGGTAAAGTTTGCCTCGTGGAATACACGTGGGCATTCACATCCGTTTAATAACCAAAACTCCACTTTAAATAACTGACATCATTTTGTTGCAAGAAACTTGGCTGACTACGTCCCCAATTTGGCACGACCATATTATGCATTTTACCCCAGCTTTGCAAGGTGATAAAGGCCGCTCAACGGCGGGTTTGATTACATGCATTACATCTAGTAACGATCTTAAAATGATCTCCACTTATTCAGCAAACCCCTTTATGCAACTGACTATAATTTCCATTTGTTCCGCCCAGTATGCGTTGGTTAACATTTACTGGAACTGTCAGGGGATTGATGATTTGACATTTTTTAATGACCTTGCATGTCTGCTAGACTACGTTACCATGTTTCCAGATATTGTCCACACTGCGTTAGCTGGGGATCTCATTTTGCACCTGTTTTCACCTGGCAAAGCTGGTGAATCTGTTAGACAAACTCAATGGAAACACACAATGTCTTCACGTGGCCTAATTATGCTTAATGGCTCATGCATGGGTGATAGTCTGCCAAATTTTACTTGGCACTGTGGGCATGCATGAGCCATCATTGCCTATATGTATGTTGACCCGAAACTGATGTCACAAGTAATTAGCTTTCAGACAGTGATCATTACATATTAGCCAGCTCCTGGCACACTCCTTCAAGAGTCCCATTAAATCTGCTGTCAAAGTACTCTGGGACTGTGAGGGCAAACACTCAGGCAAATCGGATAAGGTGGTCCGAAGAAAGTCTAACTCAAATCTGTAACTCGCTTCCATCTGCATTTGCCCATTCTTGACTAACTGGGGAAGGTTCAAATGTGTGTTACTTTGATCTCATGCATAAACATTCAGTAAATAAGCGGAATTTTAATAAACCCTTAGAAGTGAAAAGACTTGTTTGACGCACAGGTCAAAAACAAAAAAGCACTGAGACGTAAAGCTGCTCGGCAGCCAGCTAATCTCAGAACAGCGGCCTTGGCTAAAGTAAAGACAAACTACAGAAATTGGTTGCGGAAACATCGTGCCACACTTTGGCAAAAGGACGGGGAACACATGCTAAAACTAATGTGTAACCAAAATACTGCAGACATTTGGGCAACTCTCAACAAAGTTGTTAGTACTCCCCAAACGGTAATCCAGGGCCATAATGTATCCGAATTGGCCTGGATTGAGCATTTTATGAAAATGTATGCCTCACCGGTCCCTGTCCTTTTAGCACAGGAGGAGGACTGTGTCCCGGAATTCCATCTTGAGATATTAAGAACGGATATACACTATCACATCTCCTCAATAAGCCAATCCAGAGCCCCAGGACCTGATGGGTTATCAAATAAGACCTTTAAATTTAACATTGATCTATGGACTGAGATATTGTTTCAAATTTTTCAACACATTAATGTCACGCAAACAATCCCCAATTCTTGAAAACATTCAATTATTCCTATGTTCAAAAAAGGCGATTATAGCAAACCACAAAGTTACGGACCAATTGTCATGTTGGATGCTCCAGGCAAACTCTACAGTCGTATCATACTACAACAGTTGAATGAATGGACTAAGCTCTCAGGAAAAAGAGATCCCTTCCAGGCGGGCTTTGTTTCGGGTATGGGAACTTCCCCCAATATGCTCCTCCTCAATTTAATTAAGAGCAAATATGCTGGACGCAAACAAAATGTATACATAGCGTTTGTTGATTTTAGCAACGCGTTCTACTTTGTCGATCGCCAGTTGCTGTTCAAAAAACTTGAGCAATATGGCTGTCCCGTATCCATACTCACTCTTATTAAATTACTGCACACAAACACCTCCCTGCAAGTTAGATTGTCTTTGGATGGTGCACTGTCTGCTTAGATTCCAACAAATCAAGGACTTAAACAGGGGTATCCTGGCCTCAACAATATTCAATCTGTTTTTGTGAGATATAGGCACGAAATTTGCAGACACCATCTCTGATGCTCCCAAACTAGGCTCACAGAAAATCATCTATGCGGATGTCCTTGTATTATTGTCTTGTTCTTCGTGTGGGTTGCAAAATCTGTTGGATAAACTCCAAGCTTATGTGTTTGAAAATCATCTCACTATTAACCTTGCCAAAACACAAATAGTAACTTGTATATCCAGTGCAAAAAAAAAGACTTCTAGCTACAAATGGACTATTCAAAATCAGGAAATAGTCTAAGTCTCTCAATAAATATTTGGGTCTCCCATTCACAGAGTGGCAAAACAAGCACCTTTATTTTGCACTTTTGGATGCAAAAATGCGCTCATTAACATCTCAAGCAAACATTTTGCTGTATAGATATGGGAAATTCACGTTAACTCATATACTACGTTTTTATCAACAAAAAGTGGTCCCCATTACCGTCTACGGTGCAGAAACAAGAGCTCCAAAGGCTAGATAGTTTTGGGATCATTATGAATCCCTTTTTTGGAAAAATGTATTAAAGCTTCCTAAATGTACTCCATTACCTTTGCATCGGCACGAATTAGGAACCTTGTCTATGCACATTCAAGTGGTGTGGAAGTTCTGCTCTCTGTACAGAAAATGTATTATAAGTGCCAATGCTCCAAATGTGTTGGGTATCCTTGCAAATCACATACTCACACCTTGTTTTGATTTAAAAAATGGAATGACTATGTGCTAGAGGCTTTATTCAGTGCTGACATCTCGCTTGAACTTTTATTATTGAATCCAACTGAAGCTAAACTGAAACTATACCAGGCTGATTGGATATACACCCGCAGTCAAGGCTTGGTCTATGTGGATAGTGATACCATAATGCGGTCTCATAGAAAACTACGCACTATGGAACCTTATTTAGTGAAATGTCGTCTAACTACGTTAGATCACAAATGTTGCGCATTCGGTTGAATCTTTGTGCCACAAGACAGATCTAAAGTTTGAATACTAAATTGTTGCTGTAATGTGAATATTTGGAAGGTTCATATTTTTCAGCCAACCAAAATAAATTAAACAATAATAATGACTGGAAATCCATAGGCGAAAAACAGCACATCTCCATAACATGCACTGCCTTTCACCAGCAATGTATATACATGTCCATTGTGATCAGACCAGGTCTGTGATTTTACCCTCAAACAAACAGCAGTGTGTTAAGGAGAATTTTCATTTCTCTGCCAATTCCCTTCGACCTTAGGGACCCTCAGCTCTTTTGCTGGACTTAAGGACTTTTTAATTTTAACCCTGGAGAGAGTGAGCCCTTGTTCTCACTCTCACGTATTTTGATTTGATTGGGATTATGTGTTTCCTTTGTTTTTGGAGTCTGACAAACTCAAGGTTTAAATACCTTTTCATGGGTGAACTACAGTTCCCAAGAATAGTAACGCGAAATTGACTTTATGTACCTTTTCTCTTTGTAGATCCAGCCAATCCATCTAATCTGGAGTGCTGGGGGTTACTTAGAAGCCCCTTTTCCTACTTACTCATGTAAACATTTTTATGTTCCCCTCACTACTTTAAATGGCTGGTGGCAGTGGTTTAATGTTCCTACCATTGTGCTTTTCTACCGCAGGCTGAATCCTCAGCTGCAGCATAGCACCCATGGGTGACCATTGTGTCAAAATGGGCCGGTCTTCTTTTTACGCCATTTCTTGATTGTGCCCTTTATTTGTTTTGGCGAGTTTCAGGACTGAAACCCGCCTCAGGCTTCTGTATGTCTGCAAGGGCAGGAAGTGAGGGAGGTGCCCGAAACTCACCTATCCCTTGTCTCCAGGGAAACCTGAATGCAGCCAGTCCTGATTGGCTGGCTGGCTGTCCTTGTAGGACAGCCAACCTGCTGTGTGAGTGACAGCTAGGCTGTGCATGAGGGGGAGAAATCTGCTTAAAAAGGTGAAGCTTCTTGGACTGAAGACAGAGTCGACCACTGGGAAGAACAACCAGACAAAGAAACCATGAACAAAGCTTGCTGCATCCTCCCGGACCGTTGAACTGCCCGGTGAAGCCCTGCTGCTGTGCTGAAACTCCTTTTTTTAATCGACTATAGAAGCTCCCGAAGGGCCGACTTCTTCCCTTGGGTTAGTGGGACCAACTAACCCGGAGACGAACTTTGCTGGAAGACCTTCCTTGACTGGCTGTAATTCTTTGCTGCTGCAGGAACCGAGTGCCAGGGGTCGAGCAATCCATAGTCTAGTGCAGCGACTGTAAGCTGGCCAGAAGCTCCAGGAGTCTCCCCAGGACCCTCCAGAAGCAGGACGACCAGAGCTCAAGTCACCTCACCAGAGTGCAGGATCCAAGGAGAGCCCAACTGGTTTACAAGATGCTGTTTACCAAGTACTGAAAACCGCACAGTGCTGCTGATCCGAAAAGAGCACATTGCTTCCGTCGACCATCGAATTGATTTTAAGTGCTCACATGCTCAGGCCTTCAGAATCTACCAAAGTGTACACATGATATATAAATGCCATTACTGGCCTAGTTAGTGAAGTCTCCTCAGGGTGTAGGATGTGTGTATGAAGCGTCTCTAAAGAGTATCTACTTGCTTTGAATTGTTTCTGAAAAGGTATTATGAAGTGTATTTTTATTGCTGCACATTGCTCTTGTTAAATAATGCTCATTTAAAATTAACTGTTAAATAATAATTTTAACTAAAAACCGAGTGTAAGTGTTATTTAGATACTGGTATTGGTGGATTTCATTGCTACAGCTCACATTAGGATAAGTCTGGCTGCTCAGTCAGACTACCAACTTGTGTGGAACAGACCTATACCAATAGGTGGGTTACCGAATACCAAGAGGACAAGTCTTGTGTAGTCTCTGCAGGGTTACTAAATCAATTCTTGCCTAACACAGTGAATTAACTCTATTGGCAGCAAACACTGAATGAAGTTGTGTGCTCACTTAAAATCAAAATGTAAAAGCCTATGTTTTTTTTTTCTCTACATATGGGGGAATGTTACCTGCAACTTACGTGGCCCATAGTCTTGCCCAATGCCCATCATTGGGAACTGCTGAAAATTAAAAAGGGTGTGGTACGGGTGATCCAATTAACTGGCCCTGCCCATTACTGTGTGCTCGTGGCAACACAATATAACTCTTACATTTTAATGCAGGCTTGTGCAAGCGTTGGTTTCCAAGCCTTTGATATGCATGGAGAGGATGTGTGACAGGAGAACGCCTATGGACCAAGAGAAATCAAATGTACCATATAGATATGTTTTTGTAACTCCTTTATCAGTCTCTACAAGTAGCTACCAACAAGAAAACATGCTGAATCCAGGGAGATGGTCACCACTCCAAGGGAGAGCCACCCCCTCCTCGGGGCGAGGGAGGTGAGCCTATTACGCCTTAACACCACCTAGGGGACAGCGTAAGCAGAATCCCCTCAGGAGGTGACTCGTTTAGGGATAAAGACCCTGAGAAGAGTATAAGGCATGATTCCCCCAACCGTCCAACTAATAACGTCTTTGTAGGGTATCTAGGGGGCTAAGCATTGCAGTAACCAGCTACAATCTTTATTAATGGCGGGCTTGGCTTCTGACACCAACTATCCCCAAACTCCTGTGTAGAAGGAGGAGCGACAAATGAACCAGCCCCTGAGAGAAGTGTCCCTGAGACAACCAATCACGGAGGAGCCTCAGCAGGACCTGCTAACTATAACCACACCAAACAGGTCCATGAAAGTGTGTCCGGCGAGGGAGAAAGAACGGGAACACCGGCGGGTAGGACTGTGACCTGCACCAGGAGTGCGCAGCAAGGCACAGCTGAGTATTGGCCAGGGCCGCCCGGAGAAGCTCCAAGGACGGGGGGCGGGGGGGGGAAGGTCCTAGGAAGGCTCAAGCGGTGTCTGGTTAAAACATTGCCCAAGCGACTGTGCACAGAGCGAGATGCAGGAACCAGTGAGAAGAGCCTAGGAAAGCAGATTTGGATCCCAGCTGAAAAAAAATCACTTAAGTGGCCCTGTGACGACATGAGAGCTGACCCAACTTAATGTCCCCCCCATGGAGCACACCCCGAGGATATCAGGTACACAGAGGCTCCAATGGAAAGGGAGGACAAAAGAGAAGCATACCCCAGGGGAGAGGAGTGAGAAGGGGGGAAAGCACCAGAGCACACAGCCAGAGCAAGCCCCAGAAGGGGGAGTGAGCAGAAGAAATTACCCACAGTGGGAGAGCCCGACCATCCCAGAGTGGGGAGTGGAGACAGAGAATGTCAGAGAGATTTGGAAGGGGGATGGGACGGGCGAGGGCGGTTGTGGAGATAGAGGGGATGGAAGTTTGAAAAGCCCCTAGAGGGGAGAAACACTGAAAGAATCCCAGAATGGTAAGAGACTGAGAAAGACCTGGATTGTGACACCTGTATAACCTTCCAGCACACTAAGAACTGTCTTTTTGGAATTTAAATTAAGGGAAAGGGCCTAAATAAAAAGAAAAACCGTGCTAGTGCCGGAAGCCATCAGTGCCAAAGTCTTGGAATTTTTTAGGTTTTCTTTTTGGGATAGTGAAAGTAAGCAGGTTAGAACAGGATTCCAGACATCCTGACAAGCACCCTTTTGACCCTTTCATAGAAAAGGGATTGAGTTTGTGGACTAGAGAAAACACCATTTTGTAATTGACAAAAAAATCATTGAAACCATGCCTAATTGTCAGAGTTGGACTTCTGACCTACCACAGGAGGTAGTTCCTGTAGAAGGAAATTGGTGCAACTCTGGGGTTGGGGGTGAGGACATAGGATAACATGAATCATTTTCACAAAGCCACAAACCCTTCCAGGTAGAATTGGTAGGGTGTTACTCTGAAAAAGGTGCCTCTCAAGCACAAACTACAAACAAGCATGTTCAACAGAGCCTTATAATGTTTCTATACCTACAATTCTGCACACAGGAGATTAAGACGAGAAGGTTGAATTACTTTTTTCACATTGGAAATTGCCATAAATTGAGTCTGCTTCATTCATTTCTGGCTGTGACAATTATGGCTTCTTACTGAAAGGATTTCATTTGATGAGGCACCAATGCCAGTAGGTAGTGTTTCTATTCCAATGTCTGGGTCCACAAACAGAGGCATTATCCAGCTTTGGCATTGTAGCAAGTGTGCAGTAGATTATGATTGGTGGACATGGAAATGAGGATTTCAAAGGTCACACTTCTATAATTTACCACCAAGATACTTAGGGCGATTTTCCATGGATACATTTAAGGTGGAAAAGAACGTCAAAGGTCATTCAAGCATCCACACGGAGACAGTGTAGAGCTCTGTGTCTGGGGCATCAATCCAGAGGATGTTCCTGCTCTCCCAAGCTGGTGGCAGTCCTACAGACTAACTGAAGGGGGCCAATTTATTTTTAAGGACTACTTCTAAGACACCAGGGCCAAATATAGTAGTAGGATTCTTTCCAAAACTCTAAAATCTATAAATTAACACATTTTAAGAAATAATCTTTTTAACAGAGGTAGGTTTTTTTTGTCATGAGTCTGTAAAAATGAGGGGACAAACTGGAGAAAAAGAAAGCCCTAATTCCAACATTTAACATTCCCAGAGCGAGTAATGCGACTACCCCTAAGCCGCATAACTCGCTTTGGGAGGGAACAGAGATCCAGGGCCAGAGGACAAAGAAAGAGGAACTAGAAGTGAAACTCTTCAAGATATAAGAGTGATTTCACCCATCAGTGAAAAATCAGTGTTGGAATTATGGCTTTTTTCTCCAGTTTGTGCCTTTGATTTTACAGACTCAAGAATAGATCTATTAAAGTTAATTTTGAATTAAAGTTGGCTAAATATATGAAGGTAGAATGCTCCATCAATTGAGAATAGAGCAATCCAACCTCTATTTGCTAAAGACGAACCACTTTGACATATCTTGACAATCTGCAAAATGAGAATGAAGAGAATGTAGACTTCGATGCAGAGATAGGAGTATAGAAAGAAATGTGAAGATTAAGTCTACCTTCTGTCCCAACATTATGAAGGGAAAAAAAAATCAATGTATTTGAAGAATTGGTCCTCAAAGATTAACAGTGCACTATAAAATCCCTTTTGAGAAATCCAATCCGAGAGCTGCACAAAGTCTAGCTATTAAGAAGTTACAGTTAGCAAATGACATTGTTATCTGCCAAGCAGACAAAGGTGATGGAGTGGGCCTTTGGGAGAAGGATTTATACTTGGAAGCATAGAGTCAACTGTGGAATACTGACATATGAATTAGTCAATGAAAAATAGCTATTTCACATTAAAACAATCTATGATCTTTTGAATGGGTACTTCAGGACAGGATTAGATTGGGAGGATCTACGATCTTTTAGAGAAAATGGTCATCCTGTGACACCCATTCTATATTTTGTACCAAAGATCCATAAAGATCTTATATGAGCACCAGGAAGAAAAATGTTACCTCGATTGGATCACTTTTGGAAAATACTTACATTAGAGACACATCTGATCTTCTAATTAAATTAGACAACATAAAATGTGAACCATCTTACATCATGTTTTCCCTTTATGTAGTGTCTCTATATACAAGTATTTTACATGAATTTGGCATTTCGGCATGCAAATACTATTTGGACACTAGATCTATTAGTTACAAACCGAATGAAATGTTATTGCAAATGCTCAATTTCTGTTTGACCCCTAACATTTAACTTTTGGAAAAATAATATTTCAAGCAGGTAACTGGAGCACTGTGGGGTCTTGCATGGCCCCCACCAATGCTAAACTCTTCATGGTGTGGTGGGAAACCACAGTAGCTTGGTCCGAAAAGAATGATCGATTTGTTAATCATTTGGTACATTTCTACTGTTATATAGATTTACGAATCATCTGGGACGAAATAATACAGATGTTAGAGGAATATGTTTATTGTTTGAATATGAATGAATACAACATTAAACTTACAATGACTGCTAGCCCTCATGCATTGGTGTTTCTTGATGTGAAGTTTGTAAATGACAACAGTTCAACTTCAGACTTGTATAGAAAACAAACTGCATCCAATTCCCTTTTACATGCCCATAGCCATCATCCAGCTCCTGTCATTAACAGCATGACCTATTGAGAACTTTTAAGAGAAAAAAGAAATTGCTCTAAAGAGGAAGAATTCAAATCAATGGCCAGATGAATAGGAGATAGCCTCTTTTCAAGAAACTATTAATGTAAAGTAATAGATCAAGCCTATCAAAAAGCAAAGGTTAAGAAAAGAACTGATCTCCTGACACCTAAATCTGAAAATCTTTAATCTAGTGCCATCAGATACATCACTCACTATAATGTACATCTGCCAATATTAAAAGAATCTTTAATACATATTAGCCAATATTGAAAACAGATGGTGATCTGAATCAGGTTTTGGCAACTACTCCATAAATAACGTATTCGAAAGCTCGATCATTGAAAGAAACTTGCTCTGAGCATATTAAGGGATGTAGATTGACAACAATCAACTTGGTTCAATATAAATAAGCAAAGCAAAGAATTCCAACAATGCACAAAAATGTAAGATGTGCAATTTTGCACTGATTGGTCAATCAGTACAATATGGTCAACATAATATTTGGAAGATCAGCCAAGTAGTTACTTGCATCACCAGATGTATTGTGTATTACATACACTGTCCCTGTAGCATGAGGTACATTGGTTCAACCATAGGACCTCTAAAATTAAGAATGTATTTATTGTGTATTTATACAGCGCTTATACATAGGTAGAGCGCTTCAAGGCGGGAAGGGAAGAAGGAAATACAGTAATCATGCTTAGGCCTTGATGTTTCCGAATGATCTAACAGAAAACAAGCATACTGGGCCTGACAACATTTCTCCTAGTACAAGTGCATGAGTATTACAGTAGCGAACAAGAAGGGGGGGTGAGGGGGAAGGGGCAGGTTGAAAGGGGGGACAGGACAGACCAACTAGTCCTAGTACATTTAGGTCATGCATGCGTACAGACGGAGGTGTGAGGGGAGTCCAGCAGGGCCCTGGGTTTAATGTAGAGAGGTTGTCCCGCTCATGGAGCATAAGCTGAAAGTGCAATGATGGTGAACATAGTGCAGTGGCCCGGAGGACAGTGCAAAGGTCTGGCAGGAGAGTCTTCTACCTGGAAGGCTCTGGAGGTGAACCAGGCAACCAGTCAGCAAAAACTGAACAGAGTTGGGAGGAGAAGGAGGGTGGAGAGAAAAAGAACATAGGTTAGCAGAGGAGAGGGAGAGAGAAGGAGGAAGAGAAGAGTAAGGTCTTGAGGATTTTCCCGAACTTAAGGTGCTCAGGCTCAAGACAGAGCGAGGAAGGGAGATTCCAGAGGGAGGCATGTGTTTGTGAAAGTGGCTCACCCGCAGAGAGTTGGAGGTCGAGCAGTGGGCTCTGGAGGGAGAGTATTTGGGAAGGGAGCGTTGTAGATAGCGCAGGCCCCGGCCCCAGAAAGCCTTGTGGATTATGCACAGGGTCTTGAACTTGATCATTGCAGCCACGAGGAGCCAGTGGAGGGATTTCAGCGCCAGAGAGATGCAGTCTATAGGCTTGAGGCCAAGGATAAGTATTGCGGTTCTGTTCTGGTTGAGTTGAAGAGGACAGAGAGTAGAAGTAGGAAGATTGAGAAAGACTGTTGCAATAGTCAAGCCTAGAGAGAACCAGGGCTCACAAGGGGGTGAGCGTCCAGGGGAAAGTGAGAAAAGTAGAATACCTCAGAGGAGGTGCAGTTGGTAGTGGGACTTTTTGGAGATGTCTGAGATGTGACAAGAGGAGAGAGTGGAGTTGAAGATAACCCCTAGATTATTTGCCTCATTGGTAGGTGAAGTTAGAGCGTTAAGAGAGGCTGACCAGTGTGAGTGGGAAGGGGGGAGCAGAGTTAGTTCCCAATGAGTATGATTTCTGTCTTACTGGCATTCAGGCAGAGATTGTTAGCAGATTACCAAGACTGAATTGTGGATAGGCAGTCAGGGATGAGCAATGAGGAGGCATAGGCTAGCCTGAAAGAGATGCGTGTCAGCCACATAACACTGAAACCTGGAGGTAAAGGTAGTTACAGTTTAATTGTACAACATTAGAGGACAGTTAAGAATATTGATGTCAGTTATCCTTTAGCTGTGCAAAATGCACAATGGCAATGCTACCCAAATGAAATTTGGAGCCCTGATACGCGTAAAGGGGATAGAGAAAAACAACAGAGACATCAAGAATCTAGACTGATTATAAAGATGAGGACATTGAAATCAAAGGGACATAATAGTGGCGAGGAATAGTATGTATTCTTGAGTAAAATTACTAGCCTGATATACTAGAACCATAAGGCTCAGTTCCCGTTTCTCATGTCCCTTTTTGCATCCCCCCTTATGCTGCGTTGTTCGCTGTTTCATCTGTGACATTGAGTTGGTTGAGGATCAGATGATCTAAATATATTTTCCTCCCAATCATCTCTCATGTTCCCTCAGCTGTCTTTTCCTTTTTAAAATGTTCAGAAGAAAGATGATTTATATGAATAGCATGGATTGCTCCTGTTGCTGTCAGTCATGTTTGCAATTCACTACCCTTGAATGTTATCAAGAATTAAGATGTTATGTAATTCTAATGTGTAAGTATTTGCACTTGCATTTTGCTCTTATTTTATGTTCATGTTAAAGGTTTTTACATTGCGCACCGATGCCACTTGCATGGTTCCAGGTGATCACTCAGATCTGTAATGCAAGGGGTGGGGGGTGGTGAACAGGATTGAGCGGAAAGAGCTGTGATGTTCTGTTGGCAACTTCAGTTCAGAGACACAGTTCACTGTGATTTTCGGAGGTTGGCCATGTGCTGTTGTACGAAGTTATGTGCTGTTTGTTTTGTTGTGAAGTAGGTGCAGGTTGTGTTGCTGTAGAGGTCTGGTTATGTCAAGTTCTGAGTTTGCGAGGTGTATGCAGAGGAGTGGGTTTGTTAGTGTTATGATGTTGATTTCATGGAGATTCAGCTGTGTATAGAGAAGCTAGAAGTTATGGAATGTTTACTACCTCAAGTTCTAGTGAGGTCATAGAACCTGTGCTTACTTGTGTTGCTCCCAGTGTTCTATACTTTGTCAGTTGAAGCTGTCAGTGTTTCATGAAGGGGCCTCTGCTGTTGTTGGGGGTCTTTTCGCCAGTTACCTTATTAAATATATATTATGAAGACTTGCCTGATGTCACGAGTGTCTTCATAACAATGGCGACGAGGATGGGAAGATAACAGAAGACCCCTAGCAGCGATCCAATTCACGCCACTCCGCTTCCGACAAGCATAGTAGCGGCCGCCAAGGGAAAAGCTCCATGGTGTGCTGCTTTGCAACAGGCCACTCCGCTGTGCCCTAGAGTTGGAGCGGCCACCAAACAAAGTCCGGCTGCTCCGCCTGCCAAGTAGGTCTTTGCGCCCCCGCCGCCCATAAGCCCGCCGTCAGTTGCAACGTTTTCCTCACTCCGTGTGTCGGCCATCCAGAATAGAAGCAGCACGGGCGTCACAGCGAGCATCCACAGCAGGCTGGCTGCCACTGTCCTAGAGCGACGCTGCTTCCCCTTCGTATTATGTCTGTTTGGAAACGGACGCCGTGCTCCTGGAAGGGGAGGAGGAAGCGAAAGGAGGAAGAAGCCTACCTTATGTACAGTAGTGAATGCGCCTCATGAAAGTGTAGCCAAATCTGTATTAGTTTAAGCAGATTTCTACGGGCTCCAGTCAGCTGCTAGTTGACCCGGAGTCATACAGAGCAAGCACAATTATTGTATGTTAATGAGGCATTAAAGTAACACGAAAAATTACGAACGAGCATAGTTTGAAGAAAAGCAGAGGGCTCAAAGCTGCAAGCTGAAACACGTGGAAAGACTGTCAAGTTAAGCTGAGGTCTGAAGCTGTAATATGGTGAAGAAGTGCACAACTACAAGAAAATAAAACGTATAAAGGACTTCAGCGTTTCTTCCTGGTGACTGCACCACATCAGGAGCAGATTAATAACTTTTCTTGAAAATTACCAGGCCAATCACCACATTAAGTGCTTTCTGTGTGACCGTGCAAGGACAAGAGGATCAGTCACAGTCATAGGAGCATGGCAGGTCTACCTGGGATAGCTGTTCACCCAATTTTCATGCCAGTTCCAGGTCCAGCAAAGATTTTATAGGCTCAATGGCGCAAAGGATTCTTACATTATATGAGGGCAGCCGGCGGGACATCATATTCTAATAAAAGGAAATTGGCCTTACTATTACATTTCCTAGGGTATGAAGGGCAAAGAATTTATGAAACACTTCCCCAACCTTTGGGAAATGGCAGCGGTGATGCTGTGAATGAATTCAATTTGGCTCTGATGAAACTGGACAAGCATTTTAATCCTAAAACCAGTACAATATTGGAATGCTATAATTTCCGCATGCGGATACCAGCTCATGGAGAATCTGTGGAGGAGTATGTAACAGCGTTGCAACACCTGGCATTATCTTGCAAGTTTCAAGAGGCGTTTGATGAACATATCCGCAATCAGTTCATGACACACTGTAGGTCCAATAAAATACGCAATGAACTATGGTTAAGGGATTAACCCAATTTGGATGAAGTATTGGACATTGCAAGACGTGTGGAGCATTCGTTAGCGTGTGTCGCTAAATTATCAAAGAGCGAAACGGGAGAGCCAAAGGAGAGCAAGACTGAAATTCTAAACGTGGTGGATGGGAAAAGCAAGAGAAGGGGGAAGAACAAGCAGATGAATCGAGTTGTTGCGGAAGAGAAAAGAAACCAAGATCCGCCACAGAGAGCAGAAAAAAGGGATGAGAGACTGTTTTCGATGCGCGAGCAGTATGCATTTTGCTTCTTCCATTGTATGTCCAGGTAGCAGAGCTACATGCGCGAAGTTCAAAAGGAAGGGACATTTCACGAACTGTTGCAAGAATGATCAATTTGGACAATTTGGTCAAAAAAGAAGGTTCTTTACGTAAATGAAGAAGATGGAAGATCGTCAGAGGAGGAAATCACACTTCCGATGCAGAATGTCATTGCTAATACTGTTAATGTTGTTCTGGAGGGTGAAAGTGCGGATGACTGAACGTCCGTATGCAGTGTTAAATGTGAATGGCCAAAAGGTTTCCATGATGGCTGATTCTGGCTCCAAGATTACTTTAGTATCGAGAAGTGTTCTTGAGAAGGAGATGAAAGGTGTAGTGTCTAACTTGTTAAAACCTGATATAAACCCTGGAGGGTATCATCACGATAGGTTTGAGTTGTAAGGCTATACTTGGTGTAAATTTGAATTTAAAGGACGGAAATGTGATGGTAAGGTGTACATTACTAATGTTAATCCTTTGAAGGGTCAATCCTTACTGGGATGGAGGGAGCAGACAAATTTAGCCCTCAGACTAGATCCCAATCAAGCAGAACAAGTATTACAAGTGTCATCATCATGCACAGTTCCAAGCAAGTATGTGCAGAGCATAGTAGGGTGTTTGATAAAACCTTGGGGAGAGTGAAGTGTTTTCAACACCAGATCATCTTAAAAAGAGGTATTACGCCGGTTGTTGCGAAACGTAGGCCTGTGCCTTTCTCTTTACGAGAAGGTGTCAAAAAAGAGTTAAAGACATTACTGCAGATGGGCGTCATTGGGAGAGCAGGAGGAGTTCAGTGGGTATCCCCTGTTGTAGTCAAAAAGAGCTCAGGTGATCTGAGATTCTGCATAGAAATGCGTGAACTCAACAAGTGTGTGATGGTCCACAGGCATCCATTGCCAAACATGTGTGAGATGCTAACCATGGTTGGTCGAGGCAAGGTTTTCTCGAAACTCGACATGGCATCTGCATACCACCAGGTTGAACTGGAGAAACAGTGTAGGAAAGTTACAGCCTTCATCAGACATGAAGGCGTGTTTCAATTCAGAAGGATGCCTTTTGGTTTGGCGTCAGCCTCATCAGTGTTTCAAAAGATCATGGAATTTTTCTCAGGTGTGTGAGGGGAGTTTTTTGCTTGGAAGACGATGTGTTGATATGTGGTGAAACTCTAGAAGAACATGAAAGAAACTTGAATAGAATATTGAAGATCTTTGAAGAGAGGGGTATTACCTTAAGGGAAGAAAAGTGTAAATTTGCTGTGTCCAAGATGGATTATCTAGGTCACGAGGTGTCATGTGAGGGCGTGAGACCCAAAGATGGTATTGTTAATTCAATAAAGGAAATTGAGAGGCCAACTTCCAAGAGTGAACTATGTTCATTTTTGGGTATGACTGAATTTTACCAAAAATTTGTAGTGAACTATGCCACCACAAAGTGCAGGAAATGAGGAAAATCTTAAGGAAAGGCGCAGATTTCATATGGAATGAGCTTGTGATTTAGAGTTCACAAGAATCAAGGAGGAGATCGCTATGGCTCGCCCATTAGGATGTTTTGACATGAGGAGACTATCATTACTGTTGATGCTAGTGAGGGTGGTCTAGGTGCCGTTCTTTCCCAGAAACAAGAAGATGGATCGGAAGAAGTGATGGCACATGCGTCACATGGCCTGAAAAGCACAGTTACGGCATTCAGTTCTTGAAAAAGAAGCTTTGGCATGCTATTGGGCAGTTGGGCGATTTAGAAACTTTGTTTGGGGTGTGGAGTTTGTGATCCGGACGGATCACAAACCTTGGAAGGTTATCTTTGAAACTAAAGGCCTAGACATGGTCTCGCGCAGAGTAGCCAGGTGGGTCACTAGAATGCAAGCTCATAACTTTAGAATGGAGGAAAGAAAACCCACTAGCTGATAATTTGTCAAGGGTAAGAGTTGCATCTCAGGATGTGTTAGAGGATGTGGATATGGAAATGGTGTTTGTGAACACAGAAGGGATTGTGTCCAAGCAAGAGTGGCTAGATGAAATGAGAAAGGATGAAGTGATTAACAAGGTGATCACGTACGTGTTAACTACAGTTTGGCCTAATAAATCGGAGTTGACAGAGGGAGAGAGACCTTATTGGGAGGTGAAAGATGAACCATCAGTTGCGGATGACATTGTTCAGGTGGGAGAGAGCGGTGGCTCCAGTGGGTATTCGCAACAAAATTATTGATTTGGCACATAGTGGCCATATTGGCATTACCAATACCAAAGGAGTATTGAGATCAGACTATTGGTGGCCGGGCTTCGACAAGGAAGTCGAGAATCGTTTAGGAGAGTCATTTGTGTTTTAAGAGTGGAAAGGGGATCGAGGCTAGGAAGCAGCCATTGGTTGATGTTGGTGTTCCGTCTAAGATCTGGAGTGACATAGCCATGGACATTCTGGGACCTGTCGATCTAGGGTATGGTCGGGGAAGGTTCGTAGTATTGGTTGTTGATTTATTCTCCAGGTGGGCGGATTTCGAAATTGTGAGAGAGATCTCGGGAGAAAGTATGGTTAAGGTATTGCAAGAGATTTTTGCGAGTGAGGGACTTCCAGAAAGTGTCCTTACTGATAATGGTACTCAGTTCACCGGTGGATGTTTTCCTACTTGTTTGAAGAAGTGTGGAGTAAGACAAAAAGGGCAGCTCTTTATCATCCCAAAACTAATGGGGTAGTTGAAAGATTGAACAGATGCTTGATGGAAAGCATTCGCATGGGGGAAGAGAGGGGTTTTGATAAATTGGTGACCATCCAAAATAGGATGTGGACATTGCGCCTCATGCGACCACTGGCCTGTGTCCATTTGAACTCATGAGGGGTCGAAAACCTTTCTCTATGGCGTGTCCTCCATGGTTAGGGAGGAGTAGGGAGTCAGATGTTATTGATGAGGTGAGAAATGTACTTAAAAAAAAGAAGAGTGAATGGGTCATGCGTGAAAATAAAAGAAGAGGCAGAAAGGAGCTGCATGTGGAGTGTGGTGATTGGGTAAGAATAAAGAAAGGTGTGGTGAAGAAAAAAGGCAATTCGCTATATTCAGATCTGGTCAGGGTGGTTGCTGTTTTGAAGAGTGCAGTACGTGTGGCGGGTTGTCAGGTTTGGAATAAAGAGAGTTGCTACAGTGAGAAGATGTCATGTGTGAAGAGCAGGGTTTATCATGAAGGAGATTTGTGAAAAAGAGGAAGATGTGTTATGATGTTGATTTCATGGAGATTCAGCTGTGTATAGAGAAGCTAGAAGTTATGGAATGTTTACTACCTCAAGTTCTAGTGAGGTCATAGAGCCTGTGCTTACTTGTGTTGCTCCCAGTGTTCTATATTTTTTCAGTTGAAGTTGTCAGTGTTTCATGAAGGGGCCTCTGCTGTTGTTGGTGGCCTTTTTGCCAGTTACCTTATTAAATATATAATATGAAAACTCGCCTGATGTCACGAGTGTCTTCATAACAGCTAGTAACGATTGGTGAAGGTTCTTGAAATTCATTCAAGCGATCCACAACTCACACCTCTTAAATTTACCCAAGTTCTCCACATCTCCCACCTTAGGAATCCATCCTGGTGGACCACTCTCCCCCACCCTGGTTATTAATCCAAGTGTTTCAGATACGTCCTGCCCCCTCCAAACTCCATCCAAATGTATTGCATCTCACACCCCCAAGTTCACCCAAGTGTGCAGCACTTCCCACCCCAAGGTCTATCCAAGTGCGTCACACCTCACAACCCGGGAATCCATCCGAGAGTCTCTCTTCCCCCGGTCTTGGACTCCATCTCTGTGCATCACATTTCCTAGGTCTAAAATCCACCTAATTGCGTAAGATTCTCTATCCCTGATATTCTTCCCAGTGCATCACAGTTCTCACCCCTGAAATCCGTCTAAGTGCGTCACATTTCCTGCCTATGAGATTCATCTCTCTGCATCACCTGTGGTATTCGAGATCTCCGTCTTCCCCTAGTTACGCTTTCTGGGTTTTACCTAGTCCCCTCAGCGGTCGTGATTCCCAAGCGTCTCTAGGTTCGTTAGGCTGTCTGATATCACAGTACAGGCCCCATTTCTGGTTGAGTGGTACATTCACTGGCCTGAAAGGGATCCGCAGGGGCTGGTAAATTGCCTTTCTTGATATCCTTCGGATGTTGTCTATTGCGGGAATGGGGGAGTCTATTACCATTGTTCATTTGATGGTGCTTAGTGGGGGCGTGCCTAGGCTGGGAGTCTCCCTTTCCTGAAATGTCCCTCCACCGTTTCCCTTGAGCACCCTTTCCTGGCCTTATCGTAACGGGCCTACCAGCTTCTCCTGTTCCTTAGTAGTTACTCTTTGGGGAGGGGCGTCTGTTTAGGTCCCTGTTTTTCCAGTCCTGTCCCTCATTCCCCTGTATTTTTGGGTTACTTATCTTTTTCCAGTACTATGTCTGATACAGGATGTGCAGGTGCTGTTCATTCCACATTGCGGATTTCCTTGGGAAATTTGTTCCATAATTTTGCGGCTAAGCATGCAAATGCTGATCCACCTAGGTTTTTCTTTGTGTATTGTTTGGGTTTTAGGCGGGTGTCGTTGCAGGATGTTAAGGTTCTAGTGAGTTTGTAAATGGAGTTTCTATTGAATATATCCTGCTCCCTGGCCTTACATCGCTCTGTGCGTTATGCACATTGGTTTGAAAGGGATTTTTTTTTCACCAGGAGCTAGTGTGACATCCTAAGAGCTGGGGTGATCTGATCTCTTCTGTTGAGTTCCAGGAGAAGTCTGGCTGCTGTGTTTTGTATTCATTGCAGTTTCTTTAGTAGTTAGTCTGACGTTCTGAGGTATCTGCTGTAAGCATAATCTATCCTGAACATGAAGAATATGATGACCAGTGTTTTGTGTGTGAATTAAAGGAATGGTAGAATTTCTGTAACAGTTTGTAGGTGGAAGAGGCACTTCTGGATTATTGTGTTAACTTGGGGTTCCAGTGTTAAATTGTTGTCCATGATTATTCCAAGGTTTGCTACTGCTGCAGATGGCGTCAGTGAGTTTTCCCAGTTCTATGGCCCACGGGATCCGCTCATTGTTTCCTCTGTCTTCAGGTGTATTCATGATTTCGGTTATGTCCGGGTTAATCTTGAGTTCGCTGATGTTCATCCATTGGTAGAGCTCAAAGAAACACTATTAGGGTGCGTTATCTTCTTGTATGTCGCTGTGATATGGATTAATCTCTAGTATTATAAGCATCAGTATGCTTTGCACTATTTAAAGATGGCACCTAAATTTACACAGCAATCTATTTGGTTGCGCACATCCAGTCATTTGACCCATGACTCGTGACGTGATGTAACATCCCAGTTCCCTCATTTAGATTAAGGAACCACGTGCTTTGTTTCTCTAATATTCCTGATGAAGTCCCTATGTGGATTGACCACGTGGTAGCCTAAAACCCATTTTTGTGGGTGTATTTCATTGTTTGGCCACTGACATATTTGGATGGCCAGCCAACTTAGCCTGATATACATGGGATACATTACTCACCATAATCGCATTTCTGATGCTTGTATCTGCTTAGATTTACATGATGTGCACATGTGCACAGGCCGACATCTAGTGGAAGCTGGAGAGTATTACAGTTATTTTTGAAACTCGAAAAGGGACATCGACAGGACGTGCGAGTAATACTATCCCTAGTGTGACGTCCACTGTACCCATGATCCCTCATGCATCTAGGTCCCACAGATTGTTATTTTTCTGACATGAGGTAGCATGAGGTGTAGAGTGAGTACAGTTGTATCCAAGCAGATACGTATCAGACAAGCTCATAGGCATCCATGCGCCTTCTCTCCGAGGGGAGGAAGGGTGGGTCGGATGTGAATCTAAGCAGATAAAAGCATCAGAAATACAATTACAGTGAGTAATGTATCCCTTTGAGGCTTGTGGAATCTGCTTAGATCACATGCTGTGCATAGGTTAGCAAGCAATGGAAGGAGGTGGATGTGAGAAGGTTTATGATCGAATAAATGTCTTAGAACCGCTTGCCCCACTTGTGTACCCGTCTTGGAATGGGTGTCAATGCAGTAGTGCTGAGTGAAAGTATGTACAGAGCTCCATGTAGCTGCCTGGCAAATACTGTCTAAGGGGACATTTGCAATGAAAGTGAGAGTGGCTCCAGTACCTCTTGTGGAGTGAGCCCTGGCCGTAAAAGGCAGTGTTTTATCTGATAGGGAATAGCACAGTTGGATACATCTGGCTATCCACCTAGAGATGGCATTCTTAGATATGCGGTCACCTTCTCTGCCTGGCGCTATGGAGACAAACAATTGATATGCCTTTCTTAGCGGTCTGGTCTTGTCTACCTAGTAGAGGACCACTCTCCTCACATCTAGTGTGTCGAGTTTTACCTAAGCCTAGCTCTTTACTCCTTCCATAAATGTTTTGATGACTGGTACTTTCCACCTTGAGACCTTATTATTGGAGGTCGTGTAGGCGGACAAAGTCGCCAGGTGGCCCTTTAGGAACTTAAATACTAACCCTGCATCTAGCAAATTGAGCATATAAGTTAGAATGTGGAATGGAGTACATTCTATGGGGTTGATCTGTTTAGCCTGGCACCAAACTACGAATCTTCTCCATTTGTCAAAGTAACAGTGCATAGTGTTTGCTTTTTTTAATTCTTTCAAGATATCCATGCATCTGTGGCAGGTTGAGCCGTCCGAACTCTGACCTCAGGAGCCATGCTGCCAAGTTCATTGAGTGCAGCTGCAGGTGCACCTTTAGGCCCTCGTGATGGGCGAGTAGGTTGTACTGGCACAGGAGTTTGATGGGAATTGCACATCGCCAGTTTTCGCAGATGTGGATAGCATGGTTGTCTTGCACACATAGGAGCAACTAGGCTAAGCGTCATTGGTTCCTTGTGTATCTTGTTCACCACTTTCCTCATGAGGGGTATTGGGGGAAGAGGGGAAACATACGCAGATTTCCCTGACCAGTTCATCCATAGGGCGTTCCCCTTGGAGCCTGGCTGGGGGAACCTGGACGCGTAGTCTGGGCATTGACTGTTTTCGCTTGTGGCGAATAAGTCTATAGTTGGGAAACCCCATTGAGAGAAGCTGTGTTCTACGACGTCTTCGTGTAGACGCCACTCGTGTTCCTCTGGTAGGGGGATCTCTGCTCAAGGAGTCTGCTAGAGAGTTGAGTTCCCCTGGAACATTTTGTTTGAGTGCTCATTTCCAAATTTGCTGTGCAAGTCTGGACAGATTTGGAGAGCGTGTACCCCCCCATTTGTGTATATAAAACATCACTGTAGTACTGTCTGTTAGGATCTGCACATATAGTTTTTTTTTTTAAATGGGGTTCGAATGCCTGAAGGGCTTTGAATACTGCCAGAAGTCCCAGCAGATTGATGTGGTTGTGAGCTACGAAAACCACAGACCCTGAGCTGTGTGGTGAAGGTAGTGAGCCCCCCCCCCACCCTGCTAGTGAGGTGTCTGTCGTGACAACTGCCTGTACCTCTGGGTCGTAGAAAGGTTTTCATTTGATAGATTTTCTCTTGTCCACCTGCAAAGATTTCATATAAGTGTTGGCGAAACAACAACTAGATCGTCCCACTGATCACTTGCCCGAGACCACTGTTTCGCCAACCACTCATGCATGGGTTGAGGAAACAGGTAAATACAAGATGCCATCATGCCTATTAAACGCATAGCTTTGCGCACCCTTATCTTGCGGTCGGCATGGTAATGTGGTATTACAGTAGCACATGTTTTACTCTTTCCTCTGATGGAAACACCATCTGTGTTTAAGAAAGCTCCTAGGAACTGTTTTGAAGTGCTTGGCATTAGGCTTGACTTTTTCTCGTTGGAGAAGCCCAATTGAAAGACTAGGGTGATTGTTCTCTGAAAGTTTTGTCTGCAAATCAGGGGCGATTCCCCTGTAATGAGCCAGTCGTCCAGATAAGGGTACACTGGGATTGCCTCCCTGTGCAGGTGCGCTGCCACCACCACCAGTACCTTTGTGCATATCCTTGGTGTCGAGGCTATTCCAAAGGGCAGCACCTTGAATTGGTAGTGCTGGTTCGCCATCTTGAAATGCAAGAATCTTCTGTGTGCTGGGAACATTGAAATATGAAAATGGGCATCTTTCATATCGAGTGTTGCCATGTAATGACCTGATTTTAGTAGAGGGATTACCTCTTGTAGCATAGTCATGCATAACTTTTGAGGCTTAACATACTTGTTTGCAGGGTGCAAATCTAATACTGGGCGCATTGTTAGATTTATTTTGGCACAAGGAAGTAAGTTGAATAAATACCCCCGTTTACCTGGTGGCTGGGATGACTTTGATGGCGTCCTTTAATAGAAGTGTGGCTATCTCTTCAAGAAGGATACGCTGGTGTTCTTCTGAGTGGATCTTCTATCGTGAGGGGTGGTCGTGGGGATGTTGGAGTAGTTCTTTACAGTATCCGCCTGCAACTGTGGGCAGCATCCATCTGTCTGAGGTGATTCCCTCGCATGCGTGGGTGAAGCTGGAAAAGCAGCGTCCTACTGGAGAAGCATGGGAGGGCACCTGAAGCGGAACGTGACTTGCTCTTAGGTGGTGTGCCACCGTGAGCAGGGCCTCGGCCCTGACCTCTGCATTGTCCTCGGGGATAGCCCTGGGAGGATTGGCCTTCATTATTTCCTCAGAAAGAACCTTGATTGTAGCTGGATCCTGGTTGAGAGTTTTGGCTTAGAAAACGGCAAAAATGTCTGTTACCCCTCTGTCCAGAAGGATTGTTAGTGAGTTGACCTAGAGATTTAAGAGTGTCATACTCGTCCTTTGCTGTTTTAAGGGTGTCTTCTATGGCCTTACCGAAGAGCACGTTAGGTTCGACCGGCATGTTTATTAGAGTGGCCTGTGTTTCTGGTCTAAAATCCGACTGGCGCGGCCATGCATGACTTTTAATAACGGTCCCTTGCGGAATGACTGTTCCGGCATTGTCCGTCGCGTCAAAATTGGTTTTAACGAGACAGCTAGACACTGCCCTCCCATCTGCAGCCACCTGTGCTGGTTGGGATTCGAGTGGCTCTGGGGCAGACGAAGGTAAAGCAGACATTTCCTCCCACTTGTGGCAGTTGTAACTAGCCAAGAGAGTTGCATTGTTCGCAGGAGGCAACCTTCCTGCCCATGGCATATATTTTTTTGCTCTCCTTATCGGGTGGAGTCTCGGAGGAAGCAAGGGGTGTGCCTGCTCTTTCTAGTTGTAGAAACTACTAAAAGGAGTGTTTTCAGTTGCCCTGTAAAATATAATGGGTCTGAAGGTGCAGGTGTGAATAATCTTTACACGTGGGTTTAAAGCCAGTGTGAGATTAGGGGCTTCAAAAGATGGCTGTATTCTGCACTCATTTCAGTAGCGGAATAAACTGGGCCACTGTCTTTTTGTCCCCAAGGATTTGTTCTGCAAAGTCTTTATCCTCCTGTACCTCCTGGGTGTCAATCTGAAAGTGCTGCTTCATTGAAGAGGGGTTGATTATCAATAGGAGAATCGACACCTGGAGTGTCATGGTTAAGAGGGGAATCTATAGAGTAAATATTGGCTTCTTGGTCCTCGTCATCCCCATAATAAGGGTCCTCTGTATCCTCATCAATAAACTGAGGGTCAGCTGTCTCTACAAAGGAGAGATCTTCTTCGTCTGATTCAGGGTCAGAGATCTATGACTGTACTCTGTAAAGTAACATTTGAATGAGACCTCTTAGAAGGGGGTTGAGTAGGTAAGGCAGAGGTTTGAGAACAAGATGGAGCTGTGGTGGAGGGAGTGGAGTTGAAGCTCTGAAGGTAATCAGGGTTCTTTTCAAATAAATTAGCCATAAAGGTCATTCTTCTCATCACTCTGTTAATATCTTGTGAAGTCCACTCCTTGGAACTCGGGATTAGCACAGATTGAGGGGAAAGTCCTAGATCATCCTCTGTGGGAGATAGCAATTTAGGCCTAGATTCTCTATGTTTGTCTATGGGTCTGGAAAGTTTAGGCTTTTCTTTCAAAGGTGTTTTTCCCCAAAGAGGGCTCTTGTCACTATGAGGAGTTTTTTAGGTCTTTTTGCGATGTTTTACTGACTTTTTGGGGCCTGCCACCTTGTCCGATGCCGAGCGTCGAATTTTGGATGCGGGTAGGGCTGAGGCCTTGTCCAAGGACGATATACCTTCAAAGGGAGTTTCATTCCAACCTTGCCGTCTTTCGACGGTTGTGCCCTGCCGTGTGGCGATTGAGCGAGATTTCCCAGAGAACCGGGAATCAGCGGACCTTTCCCTGGGTGTCGAACGTTGTCGATCACTCGACCCATGTGTCGAGTCTCGACCTGGGTTTAATGTGCTAAGTTGTGTATGTCTTTGAAATGCTACTGCCGCCTGGTGTAGTCCCCACAACATGGCAGCCAGCCTGTCTTATGGGGTTGGGGGCCTGTGCTTGAGTAGCTGGAGCTACTCCATCGCCCTCGCCGTCCGAAAGGCGCCTTCTACCTCCATGGCCTCGAGCTGCCTGGTGTAGTGGGCCCAGCTTTTCATGGAGTGGTTCTTTAACGTCTTTGGCTTGAAGAGCCTGCACGCTCGACAAGACGTTTTGATGTTGTCTCTTGAGAGACACAAGTTACAAACTAAGTGTTTGTCTAACCACAGGAATTTGTGATTACACTTGGGGTAGAATTTAAAAGGTGGATTTTCCATAATTATAGGTTATGGCAGCTGGGTGAACAAAGTGTAGGAAGCGGAATATATGCATCCTAAAATGGCCTCCCCCTCTCTCCCCATTGTCTGGGCCGAGGCCCTGGGCGGCATTCTCTCGGTCTTCACCGGTGTGGTGTTTTGCAGGTCGGTGAAAGGTTACCAAGAAATACCATTGGTAATTGTAAATAGTCAATGGCTTTACGTCGACAGGAACTCCGCTATACGCGTCTGTCTAGATTGGTGGAAAAAAAACAATCTGAGGGACCTAGACGCATGAGGGATCATGGGTACAGTGCACGTCACACTAGGGATAGTATTACTGGCACGCCCTGTCAACGTCCCTTTTCGATAAGTTTGAGTAAATTAGGCTCCCCTGAAATATGAGCAAAATGGCATTTGAGTTACTTTAAATGGGAGTAAAAAGGCACAAGCTAATAAAATAGACCACAAATACTTTCTTAGGCAGTGCAAATAGTTTGTTTACTAGAGGACTCGATTCAGTTCAATAGGCCTAGGCCAAAGTCAATGGGCTAGTGTCTTGGATCGGAAAGAGCAGTTCTTGTAGTAAACGGTAAAGTCTGTCAAAGTTCTCAGAAGTAGTTTGTATGAAAAAGAATCATATGTTGGGTCACAAGCCGATTAGGCCTGCAAGTTGGGAAAGTTTCACAAACTTCCACCGCGAGAGGTAACTTCTCTCAATCGGGTTGGCACAGTACCTTAATATGAAGAAAAAATGCAGCTGAAGACGTTGGTTCCTGGCAGCTCCTGCAGTTCTCGCTGTTCCTGAGCCTCAGTCGTGGGGACAAGAGGGAGGACGTCAGGGGACTTCTGCACTGCACGCGGACTGGTCAAACAAGCTGGCAAAATGGAAGATCTTCGGTTCGAGTAGCTGTCGTCAAGCACACAAGCTGGTGTCCTTCCCCCTGGTTAATCCTAACCAGCTCCGAGAATGGTATCTAGGTGGCTTATGAGTTGATTGGTCCCACCAACTCAAAGGAAGAAGTTGTACTTGAAGGGGCTTCTCTGTCGAGATGAACTTGGCAATTCGGACCTGCAGCAGGGCTTCACCGGGAAAACCAATGGTCCAGGAGTTACAGCAGCCGTCTTCTTCCAGCTTATCTTCAGTTCCTTCGTTCCAGTGGTCGACCGTGCTTTCCAGTCCAAGAGTCTCGCCTTTCAAACAGTTTTCTCCCTTTCATTCCAGCATAGCTGTCACTCACCAAGCTGGGTGGCTGGCCTTGCCAGTCAAACAGCCAACCAATCAAGCCAGAGTGCATTTGGGTCTCCTAGGAGACCAAGCACAGGGAGTTTTGGGCATCTCCCTCACTTCCTGCCCATCCCAGACACTCAAGCGCCATAGGCGGACTTCAGTCCTGAAGCCTGTGAAAGGCATACGAACCAAGGGACCAAACCGGTTTGGCACACAGACAAATTCTAGAAGGACCTTTACAAAAAGAAATGGCGAAAAAAGAAGTCCAGGACTGGTTTAAACAAAGGGGCTTAAGGCGCCATCTTGAAACGCATGTCTCCTGCATTTTTTAGCTACCGGTGTTCGCAGTCGGGAAAAATCATGGTAGTTCATTGTAAAACCACTGCAACCAGCCATTTCGATAGGAAAGGGTAGCATTTGACTGCTACATGAGTTTCTAGACACAGGGGATACTAGGTAACCCCTCAAGCACTCTATAGGAAGATTGTGTGTGCTGGGTCTAGGAATTTGAAAAGACTAGTAAAGTCAATTTAACCTTACATTCTCTGGGAACAGGAGTTCATCCCAGAGAAGGTATTTAAACCTTTTGGAAGTCTAAAAGACATCCCTGTGTCACTGCGCTGAGGGTGCTGTGTAACACCTGAAAAGATGATGCCTATGGAGTTATCTAAAACTCCATAATCAAAGAACAGGAGAGTAAAACACACATCAAAATAGAGGAGTGTGGTAAAAAAGGCTCACATTCTTTCCAGGTAAAAAAGTCCTCAAAATCCAGCAAAGTTGCTGGGGGTCTCTAAGGTGAAGGGAATTAGCACATTTATGAGAATTCTCCCTAACAGTTTTGATGTCAACTTATGGCCTCGGGTTGTGTACTTAGCATGGGAAAGCTGGTCTGTGTTGGAGCCGCCAGCCTGTCCGGTGGGGTAGGGGGCTTGCACGTGGGAATCTGATAGGTCCCTTTCGCTGTCGTCATCACTGAAGACACTGATGCTGCCGTCACTGGAGGCACCCACCACGTCCATGGCGGCTTCGGCCTGCATGGCGTGGTGGGCACAGCGCTTAGTTTTGCGGTCCTTCAAAGTTCTGGCCTTAAAGAGGTTGCAAGCTTTGCAGTGGCCCTTGTTGTGGTCCCTTGTAAGACAGAGGTTGCACACCCGGTGCAAGTCCTTCCAGGGACATTTTCTATTACATGTAGAACAAAATTTAAAAGATGCATTTTCCATTTCGAATTGGAAGGGTGACTTGGCAAGTAAAGTAGGAAGAAGGGAAAATATGTATTCTCTTAGTTTAACTAAGATATGTACCACTTCCCCCCACACCCCCCAACTCTCCCTTACTGTGAGGGGCGAGGCCCGGAGCGGCCTTCCAAAGCCATGTGGAAGTTAGTCGAGGCAAGTTCTGCAGCCGACAAAGGTTTTCAGCGTCCGACAATGATGTTGGAAAAAAACAATCTGAGGGACCTCGGCGCGTGAAGGACCATGGGTACAGTAGATGTCACACTAGGGATAGTATTACTGGCACGCCCCGTCAATGTCCCTTTTCTCGTATTGAAAACAACTAATAATCTGCAGCTTCCACTAGATGTCGGCCTATGCATAGCACGTAATCCAAGCAGATTCCACAATCCTCAGATATATAAGCATGAAAAAAATAAAAGACAATTTTCATACAAGAAAATAATGAAATTACACTGTTACCGGAGCATGAAAAGCTGCAAAAAAAAGTCAGTAAAGGGTGGGAAGAACATTCCCTCCAAAATTATATTGATGTAAAGAGGATTCCTAGAGGTTTGCGGATTCTCACTACACCATCCTTTGAAGAAAAGGACACAGAAATGCTAGAATAATGGGGGACAGCTACGAACCACTGTTCTAATAATCTTCTCACAATACTTATTAAATTTGCCGGACGTGAAAGAAAAAAAGATATTGATAAAAATGCCAGAAATTGAAGACAAACTAGAGAAACTGAAGCTGAGTGATGAAGGCCAAAAACTCAAAAGTACCATGGAAAGTAATTTAAGGACTTTTGAAGAAGAGATCCAACAAAGAAAACGGTGCAAATTTCTGAGCGATAAAGAGGATTACGAGAAAGGCTGAGTCTACACATTTGCTAGATGTTTTGACCAACTAAGAGCACAAACAAAAATAGGAAAGACAGCAATCCCCAAAACTGGCAAGGAAGCGCTTGAGGATGAAACATCCATCTACAGAATCAGACATAACAGGGGGCCAGAGTTATGAACCAACGATTCGACTAAATTATTTAGAAGAAATGCGTCTTTCATGCCAAGGCGGAATAATGGGCAAGCAAACAAGAGGGTGAAACAACACACGTGGACAAAGATGAGGAGGAGGCGGAGGGGCAGGCAGCTCAACAAAGAATGCTTCAGGGAGATTGCTGCGCCCTGGAAAATAAAGATGCATTACAAGAGAGCTCCAGGATGACTCATTAAACTATCTAATCATGCATTAACGGATGATCAACAACAGCTCCTTAGCCAAGGCCTTAATTGTTGCCCAGCTCCAACCTTTGATTATGTGTAAACACATAGATTTTGATCAGTATGTCCGGAAAATTAGATTATAAAAATGCTTTGCCAATAATCCCCATAAAGGACTATCTAAAATAACACATGGCAATGCTGAAGTAACCATAGACGATCTGGGCATATCTTCAAGAAGGAGGATTAACTACAAAAAAATTAGAGGTCAATCTGGAGGATTTAGTCATTAATACTGAATCGTATAAAAAGAGTACATTAAAAGCTAAATCAAAATGTAACCCTCCCATGGCAGCAGGGAATTCTATTGAAGCTTTCCAACGCCTTGTCATCGAAGATCTGAAGAAGATTCGGAATAAGCAACAAAAGGATTTCAAATCAAATATGTCAAACAAACATAAAAATGCATTAAAGGAACTCCGTCAACTGCCACAATGCATAATCACGGCCTCGGACAAAAATCGAAATATCGTCCTCAGGAATATATTTTTGAGGCTGACAGACAACTAAATGATAAGGCTTGTTATGAAAAGCTAACCAACAATCCCATGAATTAATTGGAACTAAAAGTTCAAGAATTCCTATCAGATTGGGAAAACAAAGGAATGCTGGAAGAAAAAGACCTGAAATGTCTATTTAAACCCCACCCAACCAGTCCGAGAGTATATTTTTTGCCAAAAGTGCCCAAAAACACCAACAAACCCCCGGGCAGACCGATAGTCACTCTAGGATCGCTCCTTGAAAATATGTCGAAGTTCATTGATGACACTTTTCCCTTTTGTATCATTGTTACCTTCTTACCTCAGAGACAAAATATTTTTTATCTAAAATAGATGAATTACCATGCGAATCCAAATATATTTTGGCCACTATGGATGTGGTCTCACTGTATACATCGATAAAGCACGAGTGGGGCATCAAGGCTTGTGCATACTTTCTAAACACCAGATCTCTCAATTATTCAAGACGCAAAGAAATGATTTAGGCCATGATCAAAGTATGCCTTAAAAACGTTTTTCTTTTCAATCAGAAGTATTACAAAAACAAGGCACTGCCATGGGCACTATCTTTGCCCCTTCTTATGCGAACTTGATGATGGGATACTGGGAAAAATTTGACGTATGGAAAGAAAATAATGAAATGTATACCAATAAGATAGTAATGTGGTACCGCTATATCGACTACCTCTTCGGCATATGGAGAGGGAGTCCAAAAGAATAGATTGATTTTGGCCAACACCTTAACGATAATGATCTCAACTTAAAGTTTATGGAAACACAGTTTCAAAAAAACATTTTTTCTGGATGTCACAGTGTTTATAGAAAATGGACAATTGAAATGTGAACTATTCCGGAAACCTACAGGAGTCAACATCCCTTTGCATGCAAAAAGCGCACACTCTAAGAATCTAATTTAGAGCATCCTTTTTATGGGGAATTTATCCGCCTATGGAGAAACTGCTCCAGTATCGAAACTTATGACAAAGAAAAACAGATCACAGCACGGGGTTTTCAGCAACAGTGCTACCCAAAAAGAATCATTGAGCGAGCATGTATTAAAGCACAAATGCGAGATAGGTCAATAACTGCTGCTGGATAAAGCAAATACAGGTGGTGGTGGTGGTGAAAAGGAAGAAGAAAAGGATATGATCTGTTTGGTGTTGACCTATGGAGAATCAGTAAAGACAGTGAGAAACATTCTTAAGAAACATTGGAAGGTATGGATGACAGATGTGGATTTTAACCACAACCTGGGTACACACCCCAATGTCAATTGCCGCAAATGGAAATCTATTAAAGACTGCCTAGTTAGCAGCTACACGGCAAGTCAACCCTGTAAAATGAAGACCACATGGCTAGATCAAAGACCCAGAGGGTTCCACAAGTGTACCAAATGTAAAATCAGTAAATTTGCACTGGATTGCACAACATAGCAACACCCCATTCTAAATATCACGAAAGACATCACAAACAAAATCATGTGCGAATCAGAATATGTTGTACATGTATTAGAATGCATGTGCAGCAAATGGTAGGAGAGTACGAAATGCAAATTAAAAACCCAGATCTTTCATCATGTGAGGGCAATCGAAAACAAAGATTTTATGTATCCCTCGGCTAAACACTTTTGGGAAAGTCACAATGGAAAGCTCAGATTTTTTGTTCTTCGGATTACATCAAATCGAAATTGGACCCAGGGGCGGTGATGGAGAGAAATTGCTCAGACAACAAGAAACTAGATACATCATTGAGAGCAAAAATCATGGGACACAATTTCGATGCAGAACTTTATAATTTCTTAGGAGAATGAACAATTGAATGAGATACACTATAACCAATTCCTCCTCCTTTTTCCTGCCGCCCCCTCCTGTGGCCCATCCTGCCATTTCCTTGTTGCATTATTTACACCTGAGATTCCTTATCCCCTCATTTTCAGATGATATATTTAGACTTCCTTGTCCCTAAAGAAAAAAAAACAAATCTATAGTGTAATAAACACCACTGAGTATGACCAAAATTTGAGATGGGTATTTGCAAATTAATGGTGAATGGTGCAATATTTTTCTCTCTCTGTACAACATTTTAATCTATTTAATTTAGAAGGCAATAAATGAATTTTAAACGTTGGTCCATTGTCAAATAGAATTTATACTTGTACATATGAGCTGCCATATAAAGGGTTATTCAGGAGCTATAAACTAGACATACAGCAGTATGACTTAACACATCCATTGAACTGATAATATACCTCTGCCATCATCATGCTTAAACACATGTGATAGACATTTGACATCATATAATATGGTTGCCTGATAATCTATATTTAGTATCCAACACAAAGAAAATATTTTACATAGGCTCTATGCACTTTTCAGAAACTGCAGACTATTCGAGCTCGTTACTGATAATGCACCAAGCACATAGCACCTTACCATATATTTTTAGCCTATTTTAATATTAATTTTAATATACTTTACGGTAAGGAGCACATACTTGATGGTATGTTTCTATAAAAGCAGGACTAACAATTTTGGGTAAAAATGAGAAATGATAGTTGGCGCTTAGTATGTCAGCAACTGCAATTAGGAGCTACAAAGACCGAATATAGAGCACTATGCACTTTACACACATAATCAGGCACCTTTCAACCCACACAACAAACTATGCACTTTAGAATTGAGAACCTAAACTTGATTAGGAAAGTATATGTAATACAAGCATGCAGCACTTTATGAAAGTATGCATTGCAATATCTTATACAGATATTGTTGTAAAAAACAGACGTATCCTTTGTAAATGCATCGTAAGTTTAAAGTGGAAATTGTTGTGTGCTGTTTTCTTGAGCTAAGTTGTTTTCTATATCATGATATGATTTTATCCACGTGCATACTTCGATTCCTATTTAAAAGGAGGTAAGGTGGAAAACACTTTGTATGCATTTGGGAACACCAAAATGGCTGAATTGTATTCACAATGTACTGCTAAGGTCCAAAATGCAAACAGAAATAGAAGCTGGACCTATGTAAAGGCAAAGCTTAATCTGCTTTCTATGTCAATAGCTCAATGTGCATGTGGGAATAAATCTAATGAACCAACGTGAGCAAAACATGTGACCAAGCCACCAGGAGTAGCGAAATGCATCATCAGTTTCATTCTGCCTCCCGTGAGATCTTGCTGGGTGCGGAAAGGCAAGAAACTTTGTTTAATGTTAATACAAGAATAAAAAGTTGATTTTAACCTTATCAACTGTGGACATTGATGTTTGTGGAATTCACAACTGCTTAACCTATAAACTTTGGATGCCTGCGAGTGTGACTCTCTTACCCATGTTTGCAGTGTTGAGTTCAGGAATATGATACATGGGATACATTACTCACCGTAATCATATTTCTGATGCTTGTATCTGCTTAGATTCACCTGCTGTGCATAGGCCGACATCGAGTGGAAGCTGCAGAGTATTCCATTTGTTGTTTTCGAAACTCGAAAAGGGACATCGACAGAAAGTGCCAGTAATACTATCCCTAGTGTGACATCCACTGCACCCATGATCCCTCACGCGTCGAGGTCCCTCAGATTGTTATTTTTCTGACATGAGGTAGCATGAGGTGTAGCGCGAGTACAGTTGTATCCAAGCAGATAGGTATCAGACAAGCTAGCTCATAAGCATGCATGCGCCTTCTCTCTGAGGGGAGGAAGGGTGGGTTGCATGTAAATCTAAATAGATACAAGCATCAGAAATACAATTACGGTGAGTAATGTATCCGTTCTGAGGTTAGTGGAATTTGCTTAGATTCTAAAATTAGCGAGCAGTGGAAGAAGGAGGAGGGATATGAGAACGTTCATGAGCAAATAAATGTCTTAGAACCGCTTGTCCCACTTGTGTATCTGTCTTGGAATGCATGTCAATGCAGTAGTGCTGAATGAAAGTATGTATTGAGCTCCATATAGCTGCTTTGCAAATACTGTCTAAGGGGACATTTGCAATGAAAGCCAGAGTGGCTCCAGTACCTCTTGTGGAGTGGGCCCTGGTCGTAAAAGGCAATGTTTTATCGGATAAGGAATAGCACGGTTGGATACATCTGACTATCCACCTAGAGATGGCATTCTTAGAGATGGGGTCACCTTCTCTGCCTGGCGCTATGGAAACAAACAGTTGATCTGTCTTTCTTAGCGGTCTGGTTTTGTCTATGTAGTAAAGGACGGCTCTCCTCCAATCTAGTTTGTGGAGTTTTACCTCGGCAGAGCTTTTGGGTTCCTGGAAGAAAGCTGGTAGCTCGATAGACTTGTTTACATGAAATTTGGAGGTGAATTTATGTGAGAACCTAGGGTGAATACGTAAAACCAGCTTGTCCTTATGTATAGCAAAGAAAGCATCCTGCACTGACAATGCTTGGATTTCACTAACCCTTCTTATGGAAGTGATGGCTACTAATAAGGCAGTTTTATAAGTCAGGTGTTTGAGACTAGACTTGAGCATAGGCTCGAACGGGGGTCCCATGAGCTTAGCGAGTACCACATTGAGGTCCCAACCTGGCGGTGGATTAGAATCTCTTTACCCCTTTCCATAAATGCTTTGATGACCGGTACCTTTCACCTGGTGTAGGCTGACAAGGCCGCCAGGTGGACCTTTAGGGAGTTGAACAACCACCCTGCATCTAGCAAGTGGAGCATAGAGGTTAGAATGATGAATGGAGTACAATCTATTAAGATGCTTTTCTTAGTCTGGCACCGGATTACGAATCGTCTCCATTTGTCATAATAACAGTGCCTAGTGTTTGGTTTTCTTGATTCTTTCAAGATAACCTTGCATCGTTGCGGTAGATTGAGATGCCCGAACTCTAGGACTTCAGGAGCCATGCTGCCAAGTTCATTGCGTGTGGTTGTGGTTGCACGGTTAGTCCCTCGTGCTGGGTGAGTAGGTTGTACTGGCATTGGAGCTTGATGGGATCGCACATCGCCAGTTTACGCAGATGTGGATACCACAGTTGTCTTGCCCACATAGGAGCAACTAGGATAAGCGTCATTGGTTCCTTGTGCAACTTGTTCACCACCTTCCTCATGAGAGGAGTTTGGGGGGGGAAAAGCGCAAGCAAATTTCCCTGACCAGTTCATCCATAGGGTGTTCCCCCTTGGAGCCTGGCTGGGGGAACCTGGACGCGTAGTCTGGGCATTGACTATTTTCGCTTGTGGCAAATAAGTCTATAGTTGGGAAACCCTATTGAGAGAAGAGGTGTTCTATGGCTTATTCGTGTAGACGCCACTCGTGTTCCTCTGGTAGGGGATCTCTGCTCAATGAGTCTGCTAGAGTGTTGAGTTCCCGTGGAACATATTGTGAAGACAGGAACATTTTCCACCTGGGTACCCATTTCCAGATTTTCTGTGCAAGTCTGGATAGATTTGGAGAAAATGTTCCCCCCTGTTTGTTGATATAAAACATTGCTGTGGTGCTGTCTGTTATGATCTGCACCAACAGGTTTGTTAAATGGGGTTTGAATACCTGAAGGGCTTTGAATACTGCCAGAAGTTCCAGGACATTGATGTGGTTCTGAGCTGCAGTGAGAGACCACAGACCCTGAGCTGTGTGGTGAAGGTAGTGAGCCCCTCACCCTGCCAGTGAGGCGTATGTTGTGACCACTGTCTTTATCTGTGAGTCGTAGAAGGGTTTCCCTCTTGTTCGGTTCTCTCGTCCAACAGCGAAGATTTTGTACAAGTGTTGGTGAAACAACCACTAGATCAACCCCACTGACTGCTTGCCTGAGACCACTGTCTCGCCAACCACTCTTGTATGGGACGCATGTGCAGGCGCAGGTGAGGAACCAGGTATATGCAAGATGCCATCATGCCTATTAAACGCATTGCTTTGTGCACCCTTATCTGGCAGCCAGCTTGATACTGTGGTATTTGCAGTAACACATTCTTCACTTTTCCTCTGAAGGAAAGACCAATCCTCCTCTGTGTTTAGGATAGCTTCTAGGAATTGTTTGAAAGTGCTTGGCACTAGGCTTGATTTTTTTCGCGTTGATTGAGAAGCCCAATTGGAAGAGGAGGTTGATCGTTGTTTGGATGTTTTATCTGCAAATCGGAGGCGATTCCCCTGTTATGAGCCAGTCGGCCAGGTAAGGGTGCACTGGTATTGCTCACCCGCGCAGGTGCACTGCCACTACCGCCAGTACCTTTGTAAATACCCTTGGAGCCGAGGGTATTCCAAAGGGCAGCACTTTGAATTGGTAGTGTTTGTTCGCTATCTTGAAACGCAAGAATCTTCTGTGCACTGGGAACATTGAAATAAGGAAATAGGCATCTTTCATATCCAGTGTTGCCATGTAATACCCTTTTTTAGTAGCGGGATTACCTCTTGTAGCGTAGTCATGCGGAACTTTTGTGGTTTGACATACCTGTTTGCAGGGCGTAAATCTAATACAGGGCGCATTGTTAGATCTTTCTTTGGCACAAGGAAGTAAGTTGAATAAATACCTTTGTTTACCTGGTTGGTTGGGACCACTTCTATGGCATCCTTTAATAGAAGCGTTATTTCTTCTAGAAGGATCCGCTGATGTTCCTAGGAGTGGATTTTCTGTCTTGGGATGTGAGGGGAGGGTTCGGGGGTGGTCTTGAGGACATTGAAGTAGTTCTATGCAGTAGCCCCCTGCTACCGTGGCCAGCACCAATCTGTCCAAGGTGATACCCTCCCATGCATGGGTGAAGTTGGACATGCGTCCTCCTACTGGAGATGCATGGGAGGGTACCTGGAGCGGAATTTCACTTGCTCTGAGGTGGGGTGCCACCTCGAGCAGGGCCTCTGCCCAAACCACAACCCATGCGTTGTCCTCTGGGATAGCCTTGGAAGGCTTGTCCTTGATTATTTCCATAGGAACCTTGAGCTTGATTGTAGCCAGATCCTGTTTGTGAGTTTTGGCCCGAAAACGGTGAAAATGACCATTACCCCTTTGACCAGTTGGCTTATTTGTGAGCCGACCTAAAGGTTTTAGACTGTCATTCTCGTTCTTTGCTGTCTTAAGTGCATCTTGCACAGCCTTGCCGAAGAGCACACTAGGTTCCACTGGCATGTTTATTAGAGTGGCTTGTGTTTATGTCCTAAAGCCTGACAGGCAAAGCCATGCATGCCTTTTTATAATAGTCCCCTCTGCAATTACAAGTCTGGCTTTGTCAGCTGCATCGAAATTTGATTTGAGGAGATGGGTAGATACGGGGTTCCGTTTGCTGCCACTTGAGCTAGTTGTGATTTAAGTGGCTCCGGGGCGGATAAAAGTAACCCAGAAACTTCCTCCCACTTATGGCAATTATAACTGCCGCAGAGGAGGCAACCTTTCTGCCCATGGCATATATCTTTTTGCTTTCGTTATCCGGTGGGGCCTCGGAGGAAGCAAGCAGTGTGTCTGCTCTTTTTCTTGTTGTCTTAACAACCAAGGAGTCTGGTTTCAATTGGCCTCATATATAAAGGGTCTGATGGTGCAGACCTGAATAGTCTTTCCAAACGAGGGCCCATGTGAGATTGGGTGCTTCTAAGGAAGGCTGTATCCTGCGTTGGACCGATTTTAGTAGCGGGATAAACTGACCTAGTGTCTTTTTGTCCCCCAGTATTTGTTCAGCAAAGTCTCTATCCTCCTGTACCTCCTGTGTGTCAATTTGGAAGTGTTTGGCCGCTTTGGCTAAGACTTCATTGAGGAGGGGTTGATTATCAACAGGGGAATCGACCACTGCAGTGTCCTGATTAAGAGGGAAATCTATGGCGTACATGTTAGCCTCCTGTCTGCCTCTGGGTCTTCATCATCCCAATAATAGATTTCATCTCCTATCCTCTTCATTAAGTTTAGTGTCAGATGTTTCCACAAAATAGAGATCCTGCTGGTCTTCTGGTTTTAATTCGGGGTCATACAAAACACCATACTTTGCAAGGGGACAGAGAGAGACCTTTCTGAAGGGTGTTCAGTGGGTAAGGCAGAGGCTTGAGAGCCGGAAGGGGCTGAGTTGGGAGGAGTGGAGTGGAAACTTTGAAAGTAATCTGAGTTTTTTTAATAGAAATTAGCCATGAAGGTCATTCTTCGCATAACCCTATCAATATCTTGTGAAGATCATTCCTTTGAACTTGGGGTCACAATAGGTCGAGGGGCAATACCATAGTCCTCATCAGTGGGAGGTATAGTTTTAGGTCTAGAGTCCTTAGGTTTTCGTATGGGCTTGGATATTATTCCCTTTTGTGATGTCTTTTCCATAGGAGGGCTCTTCTCCATATGAGGGGTCTAAGATGACTTTTTTTTACCAGCTTACTCACCATAGTGACCTACTTACTCCTAGTCCATAGTCCCCTTTCCTCCATACTTATGGGACATCTCTCTGTCCTGTGGGACGGGACCGGAGCACTTTGTAAAAAGCATCCAAATGTTTTCCAAAAATGTGTCCCTCCTCTCTTTCCTGCCAGGGACCTGGCAGGCGGCCGTAACCCCGCCCACCTTGGCTCTGCCCCGCACATCGCCCATCAGTCCTTTTCTATCGCAGGGTCAAAGACCCATTAGCAATAACAGAGGAACCTTGTTAGAGGGGACGGCGGGCGGGGGTATGGAGGAAAGGGGACTATGGACTATTAGAAAGGTGGTCACTACGGTGAGTAACCTGGTAATACTCCTACGTCCCGTTCCTTTTCCTCCATACTTATGGGAGATTCCGAAGCACTCCTTACAGGAACTATGGGTGGATGGAAATGCCCCTTACTGAAAAAGGTTCTTCAGCACAGCCTGGCCAAACTGAGCATCAGCTCTAGAGCTCATATCGAGGCAGTAATGCTTAGAGAAAGCAGATGGGGAGGCCCAAGTAGCCGCTTTAGCGATGGACTCCCAGGGAACATACTCCTGAAAAGAACCGCGGTTGCCTTGCCTCGCACCTGGTGTGCATGGATACCTTTAGGAGGTTTCAGCTTTTGGATGGTGAAAGATTCCGTGATACAGGCGGTAATCCATCTGGAAATAGATGCCTTAGATGCCGGCCTGCACTGAGGCTTACCGAAGGTCACAAACAGTTGGGAAGAGCTCCGAAGCTCGGAGGTCCTGTCCAGGTAGAACCTAAGAGCTCTTCGGACATCCGGGCAGTGCAAAACCCTTTCCGCTTCCGATGCAGGGTTCGGAAAAAGACCGGAAGGGAAATAGACTGATTCAGATGTAATTCGGTCACTAGCTTTGGTAGGAAAGCTGGGTTTGTCCTAAGAACTACCTTGTCCTTGTGAAAGACCAAGAAAGGGTGCTCCACCGACAATGCCTGGAGCTCACTCACTCTCCTCGCTGATGTAACGGCTACCAGAAAGGACACTTTCCAGGACACGTACTTGAGGTCAAACGTAGCCATTGGCTCAAAGGGTTAATGGCACAGCGCCGTCCGGACTACATTTAGGTCCCAAGGCGGGTGCAGACTACGAACCGGAGGGTAGAGGAGTGTCAAGGCTGCAAAAAGCCTCTTAACCACTGGGTTACTCAGAGAATAAGAGCATTAGTCTATAGCAAGATAAGCGGAAAACGCTGAAATGCAAGTTCTGCATGACAGAACGTAAACACCCGACTCTGCTAGGGAGGACACGAGGGACAGCATCTTGTCATCGTAGCCATCCTTGGATCCAACCGCTTTTCCAAACACCAACGACAGACCCTGAGCCATTTACTCCTGTACTGGGATCTGGTCGAGGGTTCCCTTGCTGCCTGGATAATACGCATGTTATCCGTAGACAAGTTAAAACGCACCATGCCGCCAAGCTGAGCGATTGTAGGGAGGGGTGCCACATCTGCTGTTCCCCTTGATGAAGAAGATCTGGGGTTACTGGTAACCTGATCAGCAGAAACACCGACAGGTGTTGAAGTTCAGAGAACCAAAAACTGGCCGGCCACCACGGGGCCATGAGCATAAGGAAACAGTTCACAGAGTTCTTCAGCATCCCAATTGCTCGATGAAACTAGAGGCAGAGGCGGGAAGGCGTAAGCTCTCATGTTGTGCCATGGAATCTCGAGAGCATCCCCCCGAGAGGAGGCTCTCAGCCCCCTTCTGGAGGCATACCGAGGAAGCTTCTCGTTTACCACCGTAGCAAAGAGGTCCACCTCCAGTGTACCCCAACGCAAGAAAATCCATGAGAGGATCTCCGCCTTCAACTCCCACTCGTAGCTGACCACTGTCCGCTGGCTGAGGGTATCCCCTGTGACAATCAGCTGGCCCGGGATGTGCACCGCAAGCAGCCAGACGCCATGAAGCATGGCCCACTCCTATATCTGGATGGACAGATCAACCAAAGGTGCCCATCCCTCAGGCAACAAAACATTGTGCGGAAGGGGTATCTGAGCATTCCGTTCATAAACTGACCGATAAGGATGCACACAAGGCTGAGTAACCAGTCCTACACCTGAGGCAGATGGCGCAGCTGTAGGGGTAGCGTTCAAAATGGCCGCCGCAGTCGTGGCGGGAACGGGCGCCATTTTGTCATCACCTCAGGGGAACTGCGGCACGTGAGGAAGTGAGGCAGGGGTCCCCGTCGATGGATCAGGGGTCTTAACTTTAGCCTTAACATAAGGAACCTCGGCAGAGCCGGTACTATGAGGCCTGGAATGTTTCTGCGACATACCAACCGCCAAATTAGCCCTCTCAGGAAGGACCTAGGCGCTGCCGGTAAAAGAAGAATTTCCCTTCTTTGCCCCCTCAACAAATCTGGTGTCGCCGCAAGAGCAGGAACGGTGAGAAACAACCTTCACGGATAAGGCCTTGCAAGACCCTCAGAAATGTTGGTAGCTTTAGCCTCTGTACGAGGGACCTCGGACCCAGGTCCGGTAACAGTCTTACTCGCGCGGGCCTCGAACATCCGTTCGGTAGCACCAAGCCCCACCAAGGCCTCGGGGCGCACCCCGGCATAAGAGCCAGTCGTCTAAATACAGATACTCATGGATACCCTGGAGACGAGGTTAGGCCGCAATCACCGACGACATCTTCGTGAAGACACGCAGCACCGAGCTGAACCAAAAGAAGCACTCGAAACTGGAAGTGCTCCTCTCCCAAAGCGAAGCGGAGATATCTCCTTTGTGGGTTCCAAATCAGGATATGCATGTACGCGTCCTGAAGATCCACAACGCTGAGCCAATCGCCCATCTGCAAGGAGGAGCGTATCTGGCTGGGCGTGATCATCTTGAATTTCTCTTGGGGTAGGAAAAGATTGAACTGGGAAAGGTCTAGGATGGTGCGCAGGCCAGGCTGGTTGGGTTTGGGCACCGTAAACAGCCGGGAGTAGAAGTCCTCCCCTCGCTCCCCAAGGGGACGGGTTCCACAGCTCTGAGTTGTAGAAGTTTCTGAACCTCGGCCTTGAGGGAGGGTGAGCCCGACAGCAGAAAAGGAGGGTTGCGGGGTGGGGTAGGGGGTAAAGGTAAGCAGAAACCCGCTCGAGCGACTGACAAGACCCATCCGTCTTCTGTGATGGCCTGCCACGCCTCCCAATGAGACGCAATGCGTCCTCCCACCGGGGTCTCGTGCGAGCGTGGAAAACCCTCATTTGGCAGGCTTATCGGTGGCAGTGCCACCTGAAACTGATGAGGAGGCTGAGGAGCGGGAGAAAACCCGCGTACGCTGTTGTCTACGGAAGTTATTCCCCGCAGGAGTATCCACTCTGCGAGATTTGCGGTCTAGGAAGCCCCTAAAACCCGAGGAAGGTCGACCTTGCGACAACGGCCTTTGAGACTTGAAGGGAGCTTTAACCAGAACAGACAATGATTTAGCCGTCTGAGTGCTATCTTTGGTTTTGGTGAGCTCTACATCAGTAGAAGAGTGAAACAGCTCCTTACCATCAAATGGAAGGTCCAGAACCTTGTCTTGCACCTCATTCGAGAACTCAGTGGCATGCAGCCACGCTTGCCGCGAGGTATCAACCCCAAGCATGAGACCCCGAGCCGAGGTGTCTATGTGATGAGCCGCAGCCTCCAGGAGATCCTGGGCCAAGACCCTGGCATCGGAAAGGCCTCCTCTGAAATCCTCCAACTTCTCGACCAGAATGTGCTCCTCAAACTCCGACAGCCCTCTCCACATCCGCATGTTAGCTCCCGCCAAAATCAATTCTGCATTGGCCTGCCTGAGCTGCAAGGCCGAATTGGCAAAGATTTTCCTCTCTAGGGAGTCCAGGAGCTTGTCCTCCTTTCCAAGACCTGAGTAGCAGTCGCGGCGGAGGATGCTGCAGGCCTGAATTGCAACGTAGCCGCAGCCACCACTGTGGAGGAGGGAGGCGGACAAGACGACAAGGCCACTTCTTCCGAAGAATGCAGCCTGTACCTCGCGTCAATCTTTTTATTGACAAAAAGTCCCCAGTGTGGCTTTTCCCAAACTCTACGGACCTCGGCCAGAACATCCTTCTGCAGGAAAAGGCCGGTACGCTCCAAAGGAGACAGGGTGAACGCCCCAGAAAGCACACCCTCCTGTGGACAGGGTGCCTCGGGAACCGGAACATCTAAGAAATTCATCATGTCCAGTACCCGGTCATGAAAAGCTCTAACAGAGCGGGGAAGGTCCTCGTTGTCCTGCTCGCCTTGAGGGTCATCTGACAGGTCAGGATCCAGCTGAACCGTGTCAGGCACTGCCTTGTCCACTGGGGACAACGGTGGCAAAGGCGGAAGAGCAGGGGCAGGCACCATGGGCAAAGGAGGCGCCGGCGGAACCACCAGAGGAACGGGTGGAGCCGGGGGCGCTGGTGGACAAATTTCCTTAAAAAGCCCTTTGAAATACTCCCTCATGGGGTCGGTGCGCAAAAGCGCTTGAAATTTACCGAAAAAAGCGTCCTCAGGAGATTGCTTTGGATCCTGAGGAGGCCTCTCATGAGGTGGACAAATCCAGGGACGTAACGGGGAAGGGTGCCACGCCGGGCCCTCCACCGACGTATCCACATAAATCAAAGGGGCCGCCCCTGCAGGCAACAAAACATTGTGCGGAAGAAGAATCTGGGCGTTCCAATCATAAACGGGCCGGTAAGGATACGCACAAGTGACCTTCGGTTCACCCAAAGGACCGAACCCTACACCAGGGGCCGATGGCGTACTTGTAGGGGTAGTACATAAAATGGCCGCCGTGGTCGTGGCGGGAACGGCCGCCATTTTGTCTTCATCTGAGGGGAACTGCAGCACGTGAGGAGGTGAGGCAGGGGTCCCCGTCGATGGATCAGGGGTCTTAATTTTAGCCTCAACATAAGGAACCTCGGCAGAGCCGGTACTATGGGGCCTGGAGTGTTTCTGTGACATACCAACCTCCAACTGAGCCTTCGAAGGAAGGACCTCGGCACTGCCGGTAAAAGAAGAACCTTGCTTCTTTGCCCCCTCTACAGATCTGGTATCACTACAAGAGTGGGAACGGTGAGAAACCGCTTTCACCGACAGGGCCCTGCCCGGCCCCTCAGAACTGTTGGTAGACTTAGCCTCTGTACGAGGGACCTCGGGCCTAGGCCCGGTAATAGCCTTATCGGCACAGGCCTCGAACATCCGTTCGGCAAACACAAGCCCAGCCAAGGCCTCGGGGCACACCCCGGTCTTGTTTTTGAGGGAAGCCGAAAGAGGCCTCAGAGCAAGCTCCGGTACCCTGTGACTCAGCAGAACTGGGTCGACACACAGCCCCCACAGGAGGGGCCTCGGAAGTTACTCCGGTGTACACAGGCCCCTTAAGGAGACCCTGGCAGAAAACTCTGGTAGAATTATTACGCCCGACAGGCACCTCAGGGTGAACCCCGGTGACAGAGCGATCAACGCCCCTCCCAGCTCGAGAGGAACCCGGGAAGGTATCCCCTGGCCGGGGTGCTCTGAAAAGTAAAGAACTTACCGGGCATTTCTTCTTCTCATCGATGAACGCCTGAAAATGAGATGGAGGAGTGCGTCGGAACACCACCTGCGACCGTTCCAACCGACGTTGAAGAGCCCGGACCAAAAGGGAGTCACAGTAAAAACAGGAGTCCCAACGGTGTTCCAGACCCAAACACTCTAAACAAAGAGGATGGGGATCCGGCCTCGCGAGGCGACGACGACACGAAGAACAGTCTGGAAAGTCTAATTTAAAAGACATAGACAGACTAGAAGACGAACGCTAGCGAGAGCCAGAGAGGAAAACAGGAAAGAAAATCTTCGAGGATGCAAGTGCATCCGGCCCCCATCGAGCGGAGAAAAGGAATGATGGGCGATGCGCGGGGCAGAGCCAAGGTGGGCGGGGTTACGGCCGTGTGCCGGACCCCGCGCAGGAAAGAGAGGAGGGACACATTTTGGAAAAAATGTGGATGCTATTTACAAAGTGCTCCTGTCCCGTCCCACAGGACGGAGAGATTTCCCATAAGTATGGAGGAAAGGGGACGGGAAGTAGGAGTAACGATGTTTTTCCCCACCCTGGGGCCCAGAGGAGTGTTTCACAGACTTCTTGGGGCCTGCTGCTTTATCCGACGATGAATGTCGAACTTTGGGTTTGGGAGCCAATGCTTCATCTGCGGACAATCGGCCTTCAGAAGGAGTTTTACGAGCGACCCCCTTGCCGTCTTTCGACAGTTGAACCCCGTCGTGCGGCATCTTGATCAAGATTGCCCAGAGGACCGGGACTCAGTGGACCTTTCTCGGGGTGTCGAACGTTGCAGAGTATTCGACTCATCTGTAGAATGTTGACTGGGGCTCATGTGCTTGATGGTGTGTGCTTTTGTAGTGCTGCCGCTGCCGGGTATAGTCCCCACAACATGGGCGCCGGCCTGGCCTACGGGGTCTTGGGTCTGCGCTTCAGTAGCTGAATCTACACTGATCCCCCCTCGCCGTCCGAAAGTACGGCGTCGCTGCAATCACTAAAGGCTCCCTCTACCTCCATGGGCCGAGCTACCTAGCTTAATGGGCCCAGCATTTCGTGGAGCGGTCCTTCAACGTCTTAGGCTTGAAGAACCTGTGCGCTCGACAAGATGTTTCAACGTGGTCTCTTGGGAGACACAAATTACAAAGTGTTTGTCAACCATGGAGAATTTGCAGTTATATTTGGGGCAAAATTGAAATGGTCTATTTTCCATAATTCTGGGTTATGGATATGGCAGCTGGGCGAACAAAGTGTAGGAAGGGATGAATATGCATTCCAAAATGGCCTCCCCCCTCTCCCTACTTTCTTCACCGGCGTGGTATATCAGCAGTCGATGAAAGGATAGAAAGAAAAACGATCGTAATTGTGTAAAAGTCAATGGCTTATCGCCGAAAGGAACTCCGCTATACGCGTCCATCTAGCATGGCGGGAAAAAAAACAATCTGAGGGACCTCGATGCATGAGGGATCATGGGTACAGTGGACATCACACTAGGGATAGTATTACTGGTACACCCTGTCGACGTCCCTTTTCGAGTTTCGAAAACAACTAATACTCTGCAGCTTCCACTAGATGATGGCCTATGCACAGCATGTGATCTATGCAGATTCCACAAGCCTCAGATATATATATATATATATACATACATATTACACGGCCACAGTAGTGGCCGTGTATTTATTGGTAAGTCGCTGTTTCCATAGGAAGAGCACTTTTTGGGCGGCTTATAACTTCACGCCCCCTGGACGAATCCTCACCAAACTTTGCAAACAAAGTATATGGCCCACACTGAAATTTTTTGCAAAGTTTGGTGATGTTTGGTCCAGGGGGGGCAAAGTTATAGGGGGGTCCCAAAACTTTTTTTTCCCCATAGACTGAATGGGGGAAAACCTTGTGCATGGCTACAGGTGAAACCGCTGGATGGATTTGCACCAAATTTGAGGCAGTGGCAGGGGCTAGGGCGTGAAAGCGTGCCTTTGCAAATTTTGTGCCAATCCATCCAGTAATTCCCTTAAAAATGATCAAAAAGTATGTCTCTAAAAAAAATTAGTGATATCTATGTCTGCTCTGCGGTCACACTTCCCTGTTCGATCCGTGGAGAACATTGCAAATGGCTATTCTGTGGCGTGCTGCCCGCGACCATGTTGCGCTTTCACCGATAGGTTGTGGCACAGCGGGAAGTGCGTCGTAATCTTTCGATACGTCTGCCATGTTTACTTAGTTTTCTGTTCAACGCGAACATCGGCGCTAACATACGTAAACGAAGAAGGCACCAATGCACTTATAACACTTATGGAACACTGTTTCGAAAGGTGAGTGTTAAAGCGACGTGGTAGTAGAAAGTCAAACATTGAAGTATTCTTATTAGCACTGCCATACGGTACAGTGGGACTTGCTACTGATTGTACGACATAAACTTACTTCGTCCATTTTACAATCCATAAACAACATTACTGCGGTCAGAGTGACGGGAATCTGAGGCAGCCACCTGCTCTATTTCGTACACACAGCCCTTCTGCATGTGTATGCCAGTAGCGGTTCTCATAAATAGACGCTGATATGTTGTTGCAAAATGAGAATGTATTTGCATTCGGAGTGAAGGCCACTGCATTTTCTCTTTTCAACAAAAGCTCAGTACAGCCGCATATTTGTCGACACCCATAAGGGTCCCTTGTTTTTTTAATCTTGAAGCACAGGGTAAGAGTAGAAAGAATGTAGGGAGTAACAGTTTGAAAAACATTTCGTTTGATAAGGTTATGCTGCAAAAACGTTTGCACCGACCATGAGAAATTAGTTCCCAAACAGGCAGTCTTCCAGATACACTTGTGTCTGACTACAGCTAACGCAATGGAGGCTCTCCACATCATGTAAGTGTATTTTTGCTGTCTAAATTCCAAATTGACGTTATGTTTTAGTTTGTAAAAAAAAAAAAAAATGTCCCTAATGTTTTGCAAGTGTTATGTGCCGTTGCAATTTTTTCCCTATTATGGACATTGCACATTGTCGCCGTTTGTAGGGTGCCACTACATTTCCCCAAATTAAAATAACATTTAATAAGAAAGGAACATGTTACAATTTTCTTTTGTGTAGAGGTTGTGCAGTGATACACGTTTTATTTCCCCTTCCACTGCGCAGCTACTTCCAAAGAAAAATGTTATTAATAACGATGTTCCAGCTTTCTGTGCCGTTCAATTTATTTTCCAATTATGGACATTGCACATTGTCGCCGTCCCTAGGGTCCCACTACATTTCCTCCTATTAACTACATTTTTTACTGAAAATGTTATGTAGTACAACTGTGGTTTATCCAAAGGTTGTGTATTCATACATCTTTTAATTCCCATTTCCTCCTCAGATACTTTCTTCCCTATTGTGTTTGTCACGGATTACAGATGCCAAGTGACGGGTTTTTTTAACCGTCAAATGCAACTGTTTATAACCGGCTGTCTCAGCATCATCATTCACTGGGATGATCGTGTGGGCATTTGAGCCCTTACGCAGCTGTCGCTATAAGAAGCAACATTCCATCCTTTCTGGTGCTGTAAATCACAGCGGTTGACGTCGTCTTGCACATCAATGTGGGAGGAAAACGACTATTGTGGCGGCAACGCTTACTTCCTGTGTATAGAAAAAAACAACGTGACCTTTAACATTGTCAATGTCGACCAAAGAGACAAACTTAATACTTCTATGGAAAAGCGAATAGTGCTATCTTTTCACACAGTTCATCGTGAAACAAAACTACTTTAGTACTTGCAAAGGGCGATGATTTCCCTCACTTTAGTTTGAAATAAAACTACTGGGCACATTTTTAAATGTTAGTCTTTTCTTTACAAATGTACTCTCTGTTTGCACAATATGGCATGCTATGTTGCAGGTCATAATGTGTTCTTTTGTAGGTGCTACATCACGGCACGTACGTCCATATGGAAGCATTTGTTTAAGCTGCCAAGGAACATCATGGAGAAAGGTACTCCATACCACTTGCATTGGCTACGTGAGGGTCTGGCCCATCTCATATGCATTTCATATCAATGACATTTGTGATGTCATTTTTCTTGTCCTGGGTGTTAGTGTTAGCAGTGCACAGTGGCGCGGGCAGTTATGGTTGCTTAGCTTACCATAATGGGGGAATGTGCAGTGTTTTTTGGTTTCACTGTGACGTACAACATCCCTTTAACAAAGTTTTTTTTACTGAATATATATATATATATATATATATATATATATATATATATATATATATATATATATATATATATATATATATGGCAGGCAACAAATACAAATAGGCTAAACATGTGATGTCGTCAGTGATGTCATCAGTGACATTTCAGAGGACAGCTTTCATGTTCTGGGTGTTAGTGTTAGCAGTGCACAGTGGCAATGGCAAGTAAGGGGGCTCAGTCTCCCATAACTGCCGAATTTCAGGGGTTTTTCGTTGTTAATTTGAACCAAAATGGGGAGGGCGAACATTTTTCTTTAGTGAAGTGCACAGGTTTTTCGTAGGGCAACTTAACCATAACGTCCCTCAACAAAGTTTTGTAGTGAATATGATACATTACTCACCGTAATCGTATTTCTGATGCTTGTATCTGCTTAGATTCACATGCTGTGCGTAGGTTGACATCTAATGGAAGCTGCGGAGTATTACAGTTCCTAAGCCCTTTCGGGACGTGTTTTTCCACTAGGTGGGCTAGTCCCGACTGCACTGAGGCCTTAACCAGTTTCGGCAAAGAACATCGAACCTCGGTCGTGGAGTGGCCCGACGCCTCGTCAGTCGACATGCGATGTTCAGGTGCGGATGTATGCACAATATCTGTGCTGTTTTTCGACAGTCAGCCCTGTCATGTGGCGAGCGAGATCACAAATGCGCAGAGGACAGTGAACTTGTGGACCTCTCCCTAGACGTTTGTGGGAATGCATCGAGTCTCAGCCCTGGGTTGTTGTTTAGTGGTGGTAGGGGTTGTGTGAGCACCTGTGCCACTGGGGGTCTGTTACGCTCACCTAGTCGCTGCAGAGGGGTTGGTGCATGGTTGCAGCCCTCCCAGGAGTTAGATCACCCCCGTCAGGTCCCTCCCCCGGCTGATGAGCTGTGGACGGCGACAATTGGTGGCAATGCTCCTGTGTGGATATGAGAAAACAGGAGTGCGCTGGTCGTTGACTGTTGTGCCTCTCTAACTCTTCAACCCAAGGTGCGATTTCTGTGGGCAAGTATCGGCCCATAAGGCTCACCTGTGAAGTACTGATGATCAGCTCTCCGTCCTGCTACTTCTGGCAGGGGTGCTTGTTGATGGGATCTAGTTCCTTCAATGATCCCTGGTAAGCAATAGTCCAGTCCAGCTGTGACTATGCTTTCCCCTGATTGATGGTAAGTGTCTCTCAATGTCTCTTGTCTTTTTCCCCTTTGTTTTTCTGTCTTGGTATTACTGCTCTCAATAGTGTTGTTAATTCCTGAATAGATTGATAAAACCGCAATGTCCGACAACAGTTGAGTGATCGTTTAAGGAAAAGCACCAGGTTCCGTGGTAGCGCGACCTTAAACTTAATGTCTGTTAAGTGTCTAACTTTGCCTTTTGTTTTTAATTGCAGGTGCTGCGGTCGGGGGTGGAGCGCGTCATGCTGCAGTGCCAAGATGAAGATTTCAGTGTCCCGGAAGGTTTGAAGGAGAGCTACGGTGCCAAGATGAACATGTCAGTGTTCCGGAAGGTTTGAAGACGCGCACAGGTGGAAGCAGGTTCCTCAGATGGTAAGTATAGAAACAGGTAACAGGATTTCCAAAGGTAGGTTTAACCCCAGGCAGCGGTGAGCGTTACGCTGCATGGAAGTGGGATTGGAGCAGTTCCCCCACTAGGCCTGGCTTGCCTATTACACCCTGCCACTCCCAGAGAGTCAGCACGTGCAAGGCAAACCAATAGCAGCAGCCCCACCCAATAGTACATGTGGGGCTGCTATAGTAATGAAAGTTTCCTATGTTAAATACACTTGGCACCCAAAATGAGGTTCATAATAAAAGTATTCTTGACCCATATACATGTTCCTGCTTATTTTTTTTCATGAGCCTGGTGCCAAAGGCGCCAGGACTGTGTCCATCCGGGCCCCCTGTGTAAGTTGCCCTGTAATGTTTGTGTCCTTGGCTCGATGGCCATGACAGGGTCGTCCGCATAATACGGCCGCTTGCCTGTCTGGTGGGGTCGGGGGCTTGCACTTGGGAAACTAACGTCCCCACTTAACCTTCCGAAATGGTGGCATCGCTACCATCGCAGAAGGTCCCTTCCACATACATGGTTGCTTCGGTCTGCATGGCGTGTTGGGCCCAGCGTTTCGTTTTACGGTCCTTCAACGTCTTTGGTTTGAAGAGCCTACAGGCTCACCAGTTCTCCTCGACGTGATCTCGTGGGAGGCAGAGATTGCACACCAAGTGCTTGTCGACCCACAGGAATTTTTTCCTGCAACTTGGGCAGAACTTAAAAGGTGTCTTATCCATGATAACATGTAATGGCAGCTAGGCGAATGTAATGTATGAAAAGGGGAAAATACATTTTCAATGACCTCCCCCCTCTCTCCCTACTGCGTGGGCTCAAGCCCGGTAAGGCCCTCCCGGGCCGAACAGATTAGTCGAAAGGATCTTCTTCGACGATAGTCCTCCTTCACTGTTGTCAAAGATGATCTCGATAGTCTGTGAATAAAGGATAGGAAGAGAGATGTATCTCTAATTATTAGAATCAATGGGGATATACCGAAAGGGGAACTCCGCTATTGTGCGCCCGTCTATGATGGCGGAAAAAAATGATCTGAGGGACCTCGACGCATGAAGGACCATGGGTACAGTGGACGTCACACTAGGAATAATATTTCTGGCATGCCCTGTCGACTTCCCTTTTTGAATTTCAAAAACAACAACTGCAATACTCTGCAGCTTCCACTAGATGTCGGCCTATGCACAGCATGTGATCTAAGCAGATTCCACAAGCCTACGAAATATATGATACATTAATCACTGTAATCAGATTTTCTGATGCTTGTATCTGCTTAGATTCACTTGCTCTGCATAGGCCGACATCTAGCGGAAGTCAGAGTATTACAAGATTTATTTTCGAAACTCAAAAACGGACATCAACGGGGTCCATTTAGTAATACTATCCCTAGTGTGATGTTTACTGTACCCATGGTCCTTCAGGCGCAGGAACCCTCTGATTGTTTCCGACATGAGTTTGCGTCAAGTGTAGCGTGAGTACAGATGTGAAAGCAGCAACAGTGATAACCCATAACACATCTACGTGCCTTCTACTCCAGTAGGGAAGGAATGGTGGGTGCATGTGAATCTAAGCAGATACAAGCACCAGAGATACGATTTTGGTGAGTAATGTATCCCTTCTGGAGCTTGTGGATCTGCTTAGATCACATTCTCTCCACAGATTAGCAAGCAGTATGTGGAGATGGAGGTAGGACGTTAGAAGGTACAGCCACAAAGATGTTTTCAGACCACTTGTCCCAATCTGCTTTAGAGTGTGTGTCAATGCAGTAATGCTTTGTGGACATATGGATGTAACTCCATGTTGCAGCTTTGAAGATGGTGTCTAGACGGACGTTTACAAGATGTACAGAAGCTGCCTTAGCCTTCATTGCAGAGTGTGCTCTAGGGGTGAATGGTAAGACCTTCTTGGATAGGGAATAGCAGAGCTGTATGCACTTGACTATCCATCTAGACAGGACGTTATTGGATATCCGACTGCTCGTTCTACCAGGCGCTATGAAAACCAAGTGTTGGTCAGTTTACCTTAAAGGTTTTGTTTTGTTCACATAGTACAAGACTGGCCTCTGTACATCAAGTGTATGGAGGCTTCTTTCTGCTGAGTTTGATGGATTTTGAAAAAAGGTAGGAGGTTCTATGGATTGGTTTACATGGAACTGTGAAATGAATTTGGGTGAGAACCAAGGATGTGTTCGGAGGACAACCTTGTCCTTGTGTATAATGAAAAAGGGTCTTGTATGGACAAAGCCTGCAGCTCACCAACTCATTTTAGGAGGTGATAGCTACTAGGAATGCAGTCTTGCAAGTAATGTGTTATGCTGGCCTTGTGCATAGGCTCAAAGGGTGGACCCATGAGCTTGAGAAGCACAACATTGAGATCCCAACCCAGAGGAGGGTTAGAAATTGGGGGGTATAGTCTCTTTACCCCTTCCATAAACGCCTTAATGAAAGGGACTTTATTCTGCAAGGTTGTTTAAGCCGACAGGGCCGCCAGATGCACCTCTATGGAATTAAATACTAGGCCGGAGTCTAGTAGGTAAAGCATATAGTGTAGAATGTAAGCTGGAGAACATTCTATTGGGTTTAGTGATTGTGATGATATGATATGATATTTTATTTGTATCGCGCTCGTACACATGTGTCAGAGCGCGACAAGGCAAGTGAGGGGAAACGGGAGAACAAAACAATGGTCTTACTAGGCCCAGTGACATTGAGAACGTGCAAGTGCATGGGAAAGGGAAAGGAGAAAAGTGCATGGAAGGGGGGCGGGTAGAAAGTGCAAGGCAGAGGCGAACAGATAAATAACACAAATAGATAATGAAGCAATAAACAGGGGTAATGCGGTCAGAAAGTGGCAAGTGCTGTGTTTACAGCAGCAGAACTGGGTAAGTCTGATAAGTGCATAAAAAGAAGAAAATGGGGCGTGGGGGACTGTAGGAGTTACAGATACAGTCTCCAGTGCGAGGGGTGGCAGGGTGATCAGGAACCTGGGCTGGGGGACAGAGGGTGGCCAGGTGCACAGTGCCAAGAGAGCAGATCAGCAGTGCAGAGGGGGAGCAAAGGCAGATGCAAAGAGGAAGGTCTTGAGATGCTTCCGGAACCAGAGATGGTTCTTCTTGAGTTTTAAAGTGGCAGGGAGACTATCCCAGAGGGATGCCCCAGCCGAAGACAGAGATCTCCCCCCAGCTCATTCCTTTGAAAAATGACCGACCCCGAGTGAGTTAGAGGTAGAGGAGCAAAGGGCTCGAGAGGGGAGGTATTTGCAGAGGGATAGCCGAAGGTATTTTGGGGCCAGGCCGCAGAAAGCCTTGTGGACAATGCAGAGGGTTTTAAATTTGATCCTTGCATCCACTGGGAGCCAATGGAGAGATTTCAGAGCTGGAGAGCTACGATCTGATGGCTTCAGGCCAAGGACAAGTCTCGCAGTCTTGTTCTGGATTAGTTGCAGAGGGCGAAGAGTAGAGGCAGGAAATTTAGAAAGAGGCTGTTACAATAGTCCAACCTAGAGAGAACCAGTGTTTGGGAGACAGTGATCTTCTGGGGGAAGGAAAGGAAGAGTACCTCTGAGGGGGTGCAGTAGGAAGTTTGACTTTTTAGAGACCTCCGAGATGTGGGAGAAGGAAAGTGTGGAGTCAAAGATGACCCCGAGGTCCTTAGCCTCGCAGGTGGGGACCGCAGGAGGGCCAAGCAAGGCCGTCCAGAGAGAGGGGAAAGTATGGAGAAGGTGTGCCGATGAGGAGGATCTCAGTCTTGCTGGCATTCAGGCAAAGATCATTGGAGGCACACCAATCTTGAATGGCAGTTAGGCAATCCGAGATGGGAGAGGAGGTGGCCGAGGGCAGCCTGAAAATGAGTGGAGTGTTGTCAGCATAGTACTGGAACTTTGCGCATAGAGTGGCAATGCAATGGGCAAGAGTTCCCAGCTATTGGTTGAGAAGCCAGGGCGAGAGTTTAGACACCTGGGGAACACCACAGGTAGAGAGAACGATAGATGATAGGAAAGACCCCAGTTGGACCTGGGAAGGTCGATCAGAGAGGAAAGAGGTCAGCCAGGCCAGAGCCTGATGGGCGATCCCCATGTTCTCACGGAGACGATTGAGAAGGATGGTATGGTTGACCGTGTCAAAGGCAGAAGAGACCGAGTAGGATGAGGACAGAGAGAATGTTAGAGTCAAGGTTGGAGAGCAGATCTTGGCGGATGTTCAGGAGAGCAGTTTCCGTGCGTCTGGCTGGTGGTCATGGAGACAGCCAACATCATGTGTACCATATCACAAATCTCTTGCACTTACTAAAAAAGCAGTCCCTGTTGGGTTTTCGTGCCTGTTTAAGGATATCCATACACCTTTGTGGAAGATTTAAATAGCCAAACTATGACTTCAGGAGCCAAGCTGCCAAGTTCATTGACTGTGGGCCTGGATGGAGGGATGCCCCTTTGTGTTGAGTCAACATGTTGTATGGGCACGGGAGCTTGATTGGGTCGCATATCACCAGCTTGAGCAGATGTGAAAACCAAGGCTGTCTCCAACACATAGAAGCAACCAGGATCAGTGTTAGTTGTTCCTGGTGCAACTTGTGCACTACCTTGTTCAGGAGCGGTGTTGGGGGAGGAGGGGAGCGTAAGCAACTTTCACGTGACCAGTTAATCCGCAGGGCGTTCCCCTTGGACCCTGGTTGGGGAAACCAAGATGCAAAGTCTGGGCATTGTGCATTTAGTTTTTTGGCGAACAAGTCTATTGCGGAGGACCCCCATATTGAGAATATTCGGTCTAGGATATCTGCCGAGTTGCCACTAGTGTTCTTCTGGTAGAGGGTGTCTGCTTAGAGTGTCTACCATAGAATTGTGTTGCCCTGGAGCATGTTGAGGTGTTAGTAACATTTTCCGTTCGAGTGCCCACTTCCATATTTTTTTTGGGATAGCTTGGACAGACTTAAAGAGTGTGTGCCTCCTTGCTTGTTCAGCTAGAACAATGTCTGTGAGGACCTGCACCGTTTGCCCCTTGAGATGTTGCTGAAAGGCCTGAAGATCCTGGGGGACTGCCAAGAGTTCTAGGAAGTTGATGTGTCTTTGGGTATAGCGTGTGTCCACTGGCTGTGTGGAGGAAGAAGTTGGGGTGGGGCCACATCTGGTGAGTGAGTTGTCTGTAGTTGGGATTGCTTGTGTCGGTGGAGCGCAAGAAGGTTTTCCTTTTAACAGGTTGTCCTTGGACCAGCAGTGAAGAGTCTGAACCAGGAGTACCGAAACACCCACTACATCATCCCACTATCGACTTGCCTGAGACCACTGTTTTTCGCTAACCATTCCTGCATTGGACGCAGGCGCGCGTGTTGAAGAAAGTAAATGCATGAAGCCATCATCCGAGCAAGTGCACTGCTTTGCGTACAGTTATCTGGCGACCAACCTTGTAGTGAGGTACCTGCAACAGCATTTTCTAGAATGTCTCGTTGAGGGCAAAGCCAGCTCCTGTCGTGTTTAGGATAGCCCTATAAATTGTTTTATTTGGCTGGGGACTACACTTGATTGCTTCTCGTTTATGGAGAAACCCAGACTGAAGAGAAGGTTTATTGTCTTTTGCTTATTTAATTTGCAAATTTGAGCCGTTTCCCCAGTGATTAGCCAGTCGTCCAGATAAGGCTATACAGAGATGGACTTTCTGTGCAGGTGTGCTGCCACTACTGCCAGCACCTATGTGAATACTCTTGTTGCCAAGGCGGTGCCGAATGGGACTACTTTGAACTGGTAGTGTACTCCCGCAGGTATTTTCTGGGCGTAGGGTGCATTGAAATATGAAAGTATGCAACTTTCATGTCCAAGGTCAACCTGTTTTAGGCGTGGAATCACCTCATGGAGCATGGTCATACAAAACTTTTGGGGTTTGACATATTTATTTGCAAGGCACAGATCTGATAAAGGGCACAGAGTAAGGTCTTTCTTTGGCACAAGGAAGTACATTGAATAGATACCCTTCTTTACCTCGTTTGCTGGGACAATCTCTATGGCGTCCTTCCCGAGCAGCGCCTTTATTTCCTCCACCCGTATGCTTTATGTTTCTGTCATTTTCTTCTGTATCGGGAGGCAGTTTTTGTAGGAACTCTATACAATAGTCGCCTGTCACGGTGGACAACCCCTCTCCCCCTTGTCCGACGTTATCCTCTCCAATGAGTGGATGAAGTGAGAAATTCGGCCTCCTACTGCAGTGGCATGAGTTGGGACCTGAAATGGCGTGTCATTGTTTGGGAGGGGTTGAGCCTCTCCCAGGTGAGGATCTGCCCCTTTTATTTCCTCTTTGAAAATTGGACGAGGAACCTTGGCCTTGTGACTGGTCCCAAGACAAGGACTGTTATACAAACAAGGAACTGACCTCATCCCATCAAAAATATTTATCTTATTACACACACTGTTTTTTCCGTGTGGTGCTCTACGAACAGAAGGCTTAAGACTAATTCGCCTATAAAACAATGAATGTTGAACCCAAATACTCTGGATATCTAATTAATTTGATCTCTCAGGCTACCCCAAAGCATCGAGTGTTGCTGCCTTGGAGCAAAAGACAATATATAAAGAAAATTACTGTGATAGCTTAGTGGCTATTTATTAATTGTACAGTTGTTGTCTAGCAAATAGACATGATCTCCCAAAGGAGCATTTACAAAAAATGGTACTTTCAGAAACAGAAACCATGATCATTAAAGTGCACAGTGAATTACATCGAATAGTATGGAACATACACTCTGGTATTTGGCAAGAAATAAACATTTTCAAACAAAAACCATCCACAAGATGTTTAGCAGGATCCACAGTCTATATAATGAGTTCAAAAGACAAAGTGAAGAGAAGGAAACAACAAAAAGCAAAACCCCAACACGTCCTGGTTGTGTGTGATAGGGCAAAGCCACCAAATGCGACCCCCACCAGAGTCTGATGTATTAGTGGCCACGGCCAAAGAATCAAATGTCAAGTCCTAGGGTTTGGAGCCCAGGGCATGCGTGGTTCCAAACCAATGCCAGAGGTCAGGTCCTCCTGGTAACTTGGAGAATCAGCTGATGGGAGTTTATCAAGAGACCAATCCTAGGTCAACGTCGGTGGTTATATTCCTGCTGATTTTGAAAAATGGGCCGTATAGCGATTACGTGTCCAATAAGACGTTTCGGCAGGCAGTGAAGGCTTCCTTCATCTGGACTTGCGGATGTCGCTCTACGTGCGGAAACAGAGCAAAGAAAAGAAATCAGAAGAGGGGAGAGGGTAAGAACAAATCACCCCCAGCATCCCACCAATCTGTACATGCCTAACAATGGTAGAACACGTGAAGCACTAGTATTAAAAAGGGGAGGGTTCGAAAAAGGAGACATGAAGCTGGAGAGGTTGCCAAAAGGAGAGAACATTTGGCACCTGTAGGCTGGCACTACCCACCTGAACAGAGAAGAGGGGGGGTGTATAAAAGAAGCTCCAATGATCAATGTGACCAAGGAGAGGGCCCATGCAGAATCTGCACAGGTACTGTGTGGAACCGTAGTTGCAAGAAGCAGGTTCCTCAGTGGGGGCCCGAAGCCAGTCGAGCAGAGGGTGAGTAGAAACCTGATGTGTCAAAACTGGAAGGCCTGTCAAAGGGATACAAGAAACAGGAGAGAAAGGGATCAGAAAGAAACAGAAACATCTCTATGCTGCATCAGTGCAGGTCAAGGAACATGCAGCACCGAAAGGTAACAGAAAGGCAACACTTACTACAGACAAGCTGTGAGTCATGTCAGGAGCCGGCGTGCGCGTCAATCAGTCAAACCCAGAGATGGGTATGCAATTGATGTGGAGCCTGCAGGTAAGTGGATCATTCCAGAGTCAGAATCAGATTGTGGCTGGAGATCCTGGAACAGGAGCAGACCAAAATATTGATGTGAATATGGGCCTGCTAATATATGAATGCCCACATGAATGGGAAGAAAACTGGAGCAAATAGTGAATCAAACGATGCGTGGACCGAAGGATTCAGATGGTAGAAAGAGGTGCCCATCACAAGAAGTGGGAGTACATGCCCTGCCCGAGAGGGTGAATGAAGGATGCCATGCCCAGATGGGTGATTAGAAAATAACATGCAGGGCAACTCCAAAGAGTGGGCTCCCCAGATCGCATAGATTAAAAAAACATGGCAGGGACGGGGCCCGACCAGGTGAAGCACACAGAGTGTGTCATGCAGAAGCCAAACGTCGTGAAAAATGTGGCAGGGGGCATGCAGTGAGGAGAAATAGGGTCGCGATCCAGTCTGCGTGCCCTAGAGGAGAAGAGGGCTGTGGTCCCAGGGGCTATGGTTGATTCAGGTGAAGAAGGGCATAGTGACTGTTGGTGGAAGCAGAGAAACCCCATTAAAAAAGAGAGCTGGAGCCCCAGGGTTAAGGTACCTACCCGTCTCCAAACGGCGTGTAGAATGAAGCCGTCGCTACGAAGAGATTTCGAAGATGCGTGCCGGTCCGCATCCTGTGTCGCAAGTGAGAAGTGCACAGTGAGAGACACTGCTAAAATGCTGGAGCGCGCGTGATTCACTTGAATGTGGGAGAAGATTGCGCATGCGCGGGTGCGGAGACACTGGTCCCGTGAGAGCGGGCACCACGCATGTGCGGAAACAAACACTGATCCTGAGAGGGCGTGAGCACAGGGGGGGCCTCCTGTACCGAGTAATCGGGCGCATGCGCTTGGCATAGGAATGTAGTGTCCTAGTCGAGCGCATGCGTCCCAGGAGACAACACCCATAGTGTCATGCGAGTCGAGCCCGAAAAGAAGTGCCAGTAGAACAGGAGGTGGCTCCTGTGTGAAGCCACGGGGGATCGCCGAGGACAGGAAGGAGATGTGCACTCAGCTGGGTGCATGGAGCTGGTGAGTGCCCAGTGTGAAAAATGCATCAGATGGCTGAGTATGTACAAGCAAAACAGCAATATAGTGGAAAGTCCACTTTCTTAAAATACAAACATCGTGAATCAGAAAGCTCTAGTAGTTTAACATGGTTTGTATCAGAAGCAATCAACATTGTAATACAAATTAGAGATTACAAAAGAGTCTCACGTTGTCAGATCACAGTTGGTACACATATTGGTGAATTAAATCATACAATAAGTAACAATGAACAAGAGGTGGGAGACACATGACAACAGCAGCACAGGGGCACATTAAGAGCCAATCCAAATCTGAGAGAGGAGTCAGGGAGTGGTGTGGGTCAGGCGTGTAATGGAGTGGCCTCACAAAAGGCCCACGCCCCATAAAACCACACCCTATATGTTTTATCAAAGAAAATTCAAACAGGCAAAATCAACATTGTATGTCAAAACTAGGGTCAGTAATCCACAACATTGGCCTCATTTAGTCCGTGTTTCACGGTATTGAGTTTAAAAACCCACCATGCTTCCTTATGGTTAAGTGTATTGGCAGTGTTGGTATTGCCTTGGACCATATCCACCACCCACCATTTCATGTCATCATGACTGTGTTGGTATTCCACATAATGTCCAACTAATGGGGATGTGTGACTTCTACACCTGATCCGTGAGCGATGCTCCACTATTCTTTTGTGCACTGGTCGGCTTGTTTGGCCCACATATTTAAGTCCACATGGGCATTCGATAAGGTATATCACATTCTGGCTTTTACAGTTCGAAAAGTGACGCAACATCCAGTTTCCCTGCAATGGCGAAGCTTTTGAGCTTGATGGTGAATCTGCATATGGAGCAGTTACCACATGGGTGGTGCCCAGTTAGATTCCGTAGATTACAGAGTGTGTTTCGTGAGGTAGCGCTGGTAAATCTTGCCTTAGTGAGGTGTTCTTTGAGATTTTTAGAGCGTTTCAAAGCCATTCAGGGCAATGGTTTGTGTTCCAGATTTAATTGGACTAACGACCAGAATTTTCTGATGGCCTGTTTTATTTGTGTGGTTGCCTGGCAGAAGGTGGGGACACAAGTCATCTTGACTTCTTCCTCTGATCTGAGTTTAGGTTGTAGTAGGACCTCCCGGGGGGTATTCAAGGCACTCTTGTAGTTGTTCTTCACTAGTGTTCCTTAAGTTCAGATCCATGATGGCGAAAGTCGTTTTTGTCTGTGCAGTTCCTCCTCTAGCGGAGGAATTGCCCATATGGTAAGTTGTCCCTCAGATTCCGTGGGTGTGAACTGGTGTAATGCAATAGTGAGTTTCTATCTGTCTGTTTCTTGTATAGTGAACAAGACAGCGAACCTTCCTTCTCGCTGATTTGTAGGTCCAAGAAGTTGATATTGGATGGACTGGATTCAAGAGAGAATGATATAGACGAATGACACGAATTGAGCCACTGTTGAAAGTTAAGAAGAGAATCCAAATTACCTTCCCACAAGAAAATTATATCATCTATGTATCTTTTCCAGTGGCTGATATTGTTGAGAAATGGGTTTTCAGTATCCAGTACAAAGCTTCTTTCGAACTCTGCCATAAAAATAATGGCAAAGCTCGGGGCAAAAGCAGCCCCCATGGCCGTGCCGCTAATTTGCGAGTAGAAGTGTTCGTTGAAACAGAAAAAATTCTTGGTCAGGGCTAATTCCAAAAGTTCAATTATGAAATTTGCCAGAACCCTTCTTTGTGTCATGTGGTGGGTCAGATGTGCCCGCGTGCATTCAATTGCCTCATTCTGCGGGATGCTCGTGTATAGCGATGTAATGTCCATTGTAGCGATGCGGCTGCTCATTGGGTTATGTAGTTGGCCTTCAAAGCATTCAATGGTAGCCATTGTGTCCCTTAGATACGTAGGTGTCTTCTGGCTGAGGGGTTTCAAGAAAATATCTATGAATTTGCACAGGGGTTCAAGAATCGAGCCACATCCAGATACAATCGGTCTACCTGGTGGATTCTGTGCATCCTTATGTATCTTGGTAAATCATAGAAGGCAGGGATGCGGCCTTCTGAGGTGTTCAAAAATTCTTCTTCCTTCTTGGTAATCCATTGGTGTTCCGGTGCAAAAGTGGTGGCCTCCTGTATAAGGTGTTTGATTTCCAATGTTGGATCTTTCCTAAGTTTCCTGTAATTTGTGTCATCATCCAGGAGGGAGTTAACCATGGTCAAATATTGGTCTTTGCTCTGTACCACAATTCCCCCGCCCTTGTCAGCTGATTTTAACACAATCCCTGTGTTAGCTGCCAAGTTCTTGAGGGCTTGTCGTTCCTCATTCGACAGTTTGTGTCGGTGTACAGGTGTCTTGGCTCGTATTTTCTGGACCTCTTGTAATACACATTTCTCAAATGTGATGATGGCCGGGGCCACTTCAGCTTCAGAAGGACAAAATGTGGATTTTGGATGGAAACCGGTGTCTGATTCTTGTTCAGAATCACCTGTGTCTTGGAAAAAGGATTTGAGGCGAATTTTTCGAAAAAGTTCCTTAGTTCGCAATCCATGTTATACCAATTCGTTGGATTAGTAGGGACAAAAGAGTCCTTTAGAAAGGACGTTAATTTCTCCCTTTGTCAGATTCACCCCAGAGATGTTAAATATAGGGATCGTATTGCAAACAGGTTCTAGTACCTCCGTTGTGATCTCTTCCTCCACCTCGGTGCTCTCCAGTTGGGGAACCCAAAGGGGAGCATTGGGGGCGGAGGGAGGCCCCAGTGTCCACCTCTGGTGCCCCCATACACTAGAAAAGGCGGTTGCATCGGGTATGGTCCAGTATATGGAAAATTTCCATGAGCTGGAGGTTGATTGCTTTTATCAGAATCAGAGCTGGAGGTGTCTGAAAATGAAACACCTCTCTTCTTTCGTCTATTGGCTGAGCCAATGTTTTGTGTCCTCTCCTTTTCCTTGTTTTCCTTATATTCCGGAGCAAGGTATGGATAGACTGTCTCGATCTTGAAGCTACTGATGTCCTTCGCTAGTTTCTTGTGCTTTTTCTCTAGAGCATCCGCCATGAATTGGTCCATATTTTTATTGATTTCCTTGAGCTTCTCCCTGGCATTGCCCAAGACGAGGACTGTCTGCCTTGAGAGTAGCCTGAGGAACATTGCACACCCTGGCCCCGAAAATCTCCTACAGTTTGGGGAGCCCCATTGGGAATAAGTTTTGTCAACTGTCGAAGGGATTTAAGAGAGTCTTACTCCTCCTTGGCACTCTTGAGGGCGCCCTTCTACAGCCTTCCCGAATAACACATTTGGATCCACTGGCATATTTAAGAGGGTTGCTGGAGTCTCTCGCTTGAACCCTGACTGTCTAAGCCAAGCATGTCGCTTGATGAGCATTCCCTCCGCTATGATGTGTCCTGCATTATCTGCTGCATCAAGGTTCTTCTTTAGGATTCAGTTTGAGATCTGCTTCACTTCCGAGATAGTCTTCAGTAATCGAGCCGATAGTGGTTTTATAACGGCTTCTATTTGGCATTCCAGATCATCCCATTTGTGGCAGCCGTAACTAGCTAACAACTAATCATTGTTAGCAATTCTGGACTGGTAGGCTGCAGAAGAGGCAACCTTTCTCCCGAAAGTATGTATCCTTTTGCTCTTCTTAACTGGCGGGGCTTCTGCTGATGCCCGGGGAGTGCCCTCCCTTTTCATGGTGGTGGTGGCCACTAGGGAATCTGGGTGGAGCTGACCCCTTATATACAGGGAATCTGTATACGCGGGCCTGAATAGCTTCTCTATTCTAGGGTTTACCGACCGTGGAGACTAGGCACCAGTAAGGATGGTTGGATAAGTCTTTGGACAGACTGCATGAGTGGTATAAACTGGGTGGCTGACCTTTTGTCCCCCAGAACGTCTTCCACAAAGTCCTGGTCGACCTGTGCCTAATGAGTGTCGATATTAAAATGTTGTGCCGCCTTTAGTAGCAGTTAATTGTACAGGAGTTCATTGTCATAAAACTGGTCTTTGCCACAGAGCGCCCCCTGAGTCTGCTTGGTCATCATAATATGAGTCCTGAGAGGGTTCTTGGTATTTCTGATTAATGTCTTGAAAAGTTGAGACCGGAGTGCCTAGTACAGAGGTGCTAGGCTGTGGCTCAAGACAAGACTTTTTGGCAGGGGGTGGCTGTGGTGATGGCCCTGGCTGTGAGGCATCTTTAAGAATTGTCAATTGGTCAGGATGTCTGTCCATGAAGTTTACGAAAGAAGACATTATCCTTATAATGTAATAGAATTGTTCAGTTGTATATTGTATGTGGGCAGGAAACCTGACATGACAGGGGTGGCCTGGGAGGGAGTGACATCCGTGTGGTGCATGGCACCTGAGAGGATGCCCAAGGAGATGGAAAACCCTGCCTGCTTGTCTTTTGGGGACAAGGGTGTCGATAAATGAGATAATTTCGGCGACCTCGCTTTAAGCAGAGAAGCACTAAAGTGTTTCTGAATTAGTTATTGCATTTTTATGGCATTTTGTAGCGGGACACCGAAACGCCTTTCACCGCCTGTTCACTGCACGCGAAAGGAGGGCATTTTTATGTACGGTGTCCTAACAGAGTTTCACTTTTGGTTTTGGGAAACTGTCGTGGGGTGAAAGCGTTCACGATGTCCCAGTGAAGAGTGAAGCACCAGAGGCTTTATTACCGGACACCGCATGGGCCTTAACCCTAGATGGTACTGTCACAAGTTGGCTGTGGGGTATGTCCTTAGTGTGTTTGTGCTTGTGTGTGCCTTGGCCGCCAGGTGTCTTCCTCACAGAACCACATGCCTGCATATGGGAGTCGAGGGTCCGCACTTGGGGTTCCGGCAAACCGTCATTCATGAACCCGATACTGCCCTCGCTGGAGTCCTCCGTCATGTCGATGGAGGACTCGGCCTGTATGCCGTGAACGGCCCAGAGTTTGGTCTGCCGATCCTTTTGGGTTTTAGGCCGAAAGAGTTTACAGGATTTACAATCCTTTTTGGCGTGATCCCTCGGAAGACAAAGGTTGCACACTCGGTGCGTGTCCTTCCACGGGAACTGTCAGTGGCAGGAGGGGAAAAGTTTAAATGCAGTTTTGTCCATTATATTTTAAAAGGCCAGATTGGCGAGAAAAAAAAGAAATGGGATGATGGAATAAGCAGTCTTTAAAAGAGGTCAGTATGAAGAACTCCCCCCTCTCTCCCTGCTGTAATGGGGCAAAGCCCGAAGAGGCCCATGAAGGCCAGAGCTGGTCGATCAGTCAGTCGTCGACGGTGATGGTGGTGTTCATCGGGAGCAGTCAAGCGGTCATGTGGCAAGACGAACAACCAAGGAAAGAAAAAGTCCAAGTACAATTTAAGCTAATCAAAAAGGCATCTGTCTAGAAAAGAACTCTGCATTTGCGACCGACTTAGATGACGGGATAAAAAAACGAGGTACCTCAATGCATGAAGGACCATGGGTATAGTACACGTCACACTAGGGATAGTATTACGAAACACGCCCTGTCGACATCCGTTTGAATTTCGAAAACAAATCTTGTAATACTCTGCAACTTTCACTAGATGTCAGACTATGCAGAGAATGTGATCTAAGGAGATCCACAAGCTCCAGAAATAGGGGATACATTACTCACCGTAATCGTATTTCTGATGCTTGTATCTGCTTAGATTCACATGCTGTGCATAGGCCGACATCTAGTGGAAGCTGCGGAGTATTATTTTCGAAACTCGAAAATGGGCATCGACACAGGGCGTGCCAGTAATACTATCCCTAGTGTGACGTCCACTGTATCATGATCCCTCACATGTGTAGGACCCTCAGATTGTATTTTTTCCTGACATGAGGTAGCATGAGGAGTAGCGCGAGTACAGATTATCCAAGCAGATAGATAAAAAGGTAAGACTACAAACATCCATGCACCTTCTCTTAGAGGGGAGGAAGGGTGGGTCGCATGTGAATCTAAGCAGATACAAGCATCAGAAATATGATTACGGTGAGTAATGTATCCCTTCTGAGGCTTGTGGAATCTGCTTTGATCACATGCTGTGCGTAGATTAGCAAGCAGTATTAGAAGAAGGAGGTGGGATGTGTGAAGGGTCATGAGCAAATAAATGTCTTCGAACCGCTTGTCCCACTTGAGTATCTGTCTTGGAATGAGTGTCAATGCAGTAGTGCTGAGTAAAGGTGTGAATGGAGCTCCAGGTAGCTGCTTTGCAAATGGTGTCCAGGGGTACATTTGCAATGAAAGCCAGAGTGGCCCCAGTGCCTACAAGAGCGGGCTCTTGGCGTAAAAGGCACGGTTTTATCTGAAAGGGAGTAGCACAGCTGGATACAATTGACTATCCATTTTGAGATTGCGCCTTTAGAGACGCGATCTCCCTCTCTGCCTGTAGCTACAGAGACTAACAGTTGGTCCGTTTTCCTCAGCGTCCTAGTCTTGTCCACATAGTATAGGACCGCCCTTTGCACATCTAGAGTGTGCAGTTTCACCTCAGCAGAGTTTTGGGGTCCTTGGAAGAAAGCCAGACGCTCAATGGACTGGTTCACGTGGAATTTAGAAATAAACATAGGTGAGAACCTAGGGTGTATTCGTAAAACCAGTTTATCTTTATGCACAGTAAAGAAAGGATCCTGCACTGACAGGGCCTGAATTTCACTGACCCTTCTTATGGATGTAATGGCTACTAAGAAGGCAGTTTTATAGGTCAGGTATTTGAGACTGCTTTTATGCATGGGCTCGAAGGGGGGGGGCATGAGTTTGGCAAGCACCACATTAAGGTCCCATCCTGGTGGTGGTTTAGAAATTGGAGGGTGGAGTCTCTTTACCCGTTTCATGAAGGCTTTAACCACTGGTACCTTCCACCACGACACCTTGTTATGGGAGGTGGTGTATGCTGACAAAGCAGCCAGGTGTACCTTGAGTGAATTAAATACCAACCCTGCGTCCAGCAGGTGGAGCATGTAGGTGACTATAATGGAAGGAGTGCAATCAACAGGGTTGATTTGTTTATTCTGGCACCAGATAAGGAACAAGTTACTTACCTGTAACTGTTGTTCTCCAGCATGGGTTTGGCATGGATTCACATGATCATGAATATTCCCCCGTCGTCAGGCCGAGAATCCCCGGTAAAGAACAAAATCAGTATCAGTTTAGTTTATGATCTGTCTTTCTTAGTAGTAACCAATCACTGATCTCTGGGTCATACTGCCCCCAGCCAATGACTGCCCTCTCCCTAAGCCCCTCCCCTGGCAGCCATGCTCAGATTTGGTTGCACGTAAAGTGGCAGTATGACCAAGCGAAGAGCCGCAGAGGGGAAGGAGGGAGGGTTCGCATGTGAATCCATGCCAGACCCATGCTGGAGAACAACAGTTACAGGTAAGCAACTTGTTCCTTCTCCAGCATGGGGTCTGGCATGGATTCACATGCTCATGAATAAAAGAATACATAGCAGTACACACATGCACAAACACGGGAGGTGGCAAGGCGCAACATTTATTACATAACTCAACATGAAGCAACTCTTACCCTCCTCACCAGGCCCACCTTCAGGCGAACAGGTTGCGCAGCACTGCTTGGCTGACCCTGGACTCCTCCCTGGAGTCTCGATTGACGCAGTAGAATCTCGTGAAGGTGTACGTCGACCTCCACGTAGCAGCCCTGCAGATGTCCAGCAGGTGCACACCAGACAGGAACGCCGTGGTAGCAGCGATCGCTCTGGTCGAATGGGCTCTCGGACGGCCGGGCAGCGGTCGGTTTGCCAACCGTTGACAGTGCATGATGCAGCCGGAGAGCCATCTGGAAATGGAAGCCTTTCGAGAGAGCCTTCCCTTGGTTCACAGGTCCAAAGTTTACAAACAGCTGTGACGTCTTCCGAAAACTCTTTGTGCGGTCCACGTAGAACTTCAGAGCTCTAGCTGCAGCCAGCGAGTGCAAAGTCCTTTCGGCTGGCGACGAAGGCAACCAGAAAAAAACTGGTAACACCAAGGGCTCGTTGAGGTGGAAGTCCGACGGCACCTTGGGCATAAAGGAGGGGTGCGTCCTCAGCACCACCCTCGTGTTGTGAAAAGTCAAGTCTGGAGGCTTGCAGGATAGGGCCTGGATCTCTCCCACTCTTCGTGCGGAGATGATGGCCACAAGAAATGCTGTGTTCCATGACAGGAACTTCAACGGCGACGAATGCAGAGCCTCGAATGGCGCCCCCATGAGCCTGGTCAGCACCACATTGAGCTCCCACGGGGGGGACGGGGCCTTCACCGGCGGGACAGATCGGGACAGTCCCTTCATGAATTCCTTCACCAGACGATGAGACCACAAAGACGCCCGTCCTGTAGTTCTGGTGTATCGGGAGATCGCAGCCAGATGTATCTTGATGGAGGCATGAGCTAGTCCAGCCTTGGCCAGGGACAGTAGGTACGGCAGCACTTGAGGGGCCGTAATCCGTAGCGGGTTAATCTTCTGTTCACAGCACCAGACAGAGAACCTCTTCCACTTGTGTCCATAGCACTTGAGAGTTGAGTACGCCCTGGCTTTTGCAAGAACCTCTCTGCAGTCAGCCGGGATATCGTACCCTCCAAACTCCAGTGCTGCCAGGCCTGCAAGTTCAGAGACTCCGGGTCGTGATGAAGGATGGCGCCTCCTTCTCTGGAGAGAAGATGCGCGTCCGTCAGCAGCTTCACTGGTGGGGACGATGTCAAGTCCAGAAGGTCCGGGAACCAGATCTGTCTCGGCCCCGCCGGTGCGACGAGGATCATCCTGCACGGGGACCTCTTGAGCTGGTTGATGAGTCAGAGCAGCAACGGCAACGGAGGGAACGCATATAGGAACAGGCCGTCCCAGGGGAACGAGAAAGCATCGCCCATGCCCCTCAGCTGGGCAAACCTGCTTGCGAACCTCTGGCACTTGGAGTTCGTCGCCATCGCAAACAGGTCGATCTGGTGTTTGCACCATCGCTGGAAGAATTGATCCACTTGATCCTGACGCAGTTCCCACTCGTGGCACGAACGCAGCTCCCTGCTGAGTGAGTCAGCAATGGTGATCTTTATCCCTGCCAGATGAAAGGGTACCAGAAACATCCCCTGGGTGACGGCCCAATGCCACAAGTCCTGGGCTTCCTTGGACAGAGCTGGGGATCTGGTTCCTCCCTGCTTTCGGATGTAAAACATTCTGGTGGTGTTGTCGGTGAAGATCCTCACCACCTTGCCCTTGAGGGACGGGAGAAAGGAGCCGAGGGCCCAGAACACTGCATGGAGCTCCAGGATGTTGATGTGGAGCGGGTTCTCTTCCGGGAGCCAAAGGCCTCTCGCGTGAAGATCTCTGGTGTGCGCTGCCCACCCATCCAGGGAGGCATCCGTAGTCACCGTCACCTGGTGAGTAGGGGTCTGAAAGTCTGTGCCCACCGTCAGATGAGGGCAGGTGCCCCACCACCGGATCGCTTGTCAGGAATTCTCGTTGAGGGATCCTGTCCTCGAAGCTGCCCGCCGCTTGGATCCAGCGGGCGTCGAGAAACTCCTGTAGAGGACACATCCGAAGCCTGCATAGGCGCACAAGGTAAATACATGAGGACATCACCCAGAGGAGGGACTTGATGGACCTCACCCTGGCCACGTCTGTGGCCAGTAGACTGTGCACCTTGCCCAGGATGGCCTTTGTCCCTTCCTCTGACGTCGAGGCCAGTCGGGCCACTGTATCGCGCTTGGCTCCCAGAAACAGTGCGACCTGCGACGGGACCAGGTGGGATTTGGGGAAGTTGGAGAACCCCAGGTCCGTGACCAGCTGGACGGTCTTCGCTGTGTGTTCTACGGCAAGCTCCCTTGTCCTTGCTCAGATGAGCCAATCGTCCAGGTAGGGGTAGACGTGGATCCCTTGCAGACACAGCTGCACCGCCACCGGTGCTAGGCACTTGAATATCCTGGGCGCCAACTTCAGTACGAACAGGAGAGCCTGGAACTGGTAGTGCCGTCCTTGGACTACGAACCTGAGGAACTTTCGGTGCCCTTTTAGAATGGGGATGTGGAAGTATGCATCCTCCAAATCCAACGAAGACAGGAAGTCGCCTTCCTCCAACTGTCCCAGCACGTGCAGGAGGGTAACCATCCGGAACTTCTGTGCCTTGATGTACTTGTTTAGTCGATGCAGGTCCAGGATGGGGCGCCATCCTCCTGTCTTCTTTTTATACTAGGAATTATCTTGAGTAAACTCCAGAGCCCCGGAGCCTCTTTGGGACAAGCTCGATGGCACCTTTCTTGAGCATCGCCCTTACCTCCAACAGTAGTTGAGGGACGTGGTTTTCCTTCCTAGCCACGGGTGGAATGGGGGGGCACTTCAGAAATTCGAGGGCGTGCCCCTGGGCCAGGGCATCCAGCACCCAACGGTCGGTGGAGATTGACTCTCACACGCTGATGAACTTTGCCAGCCGGCCTCCCACCAGGGTGCTTCGGTGGGGGCCCGACGCAACGGCCGGTTCAGTCCTGCTTGGAGGCCGCCTTGCCGCCTTGGCCTCCCTGGCAACGACGGCGAGATCCCCCAGACTTGCCTCGTCTCCTGTAGGCTTCTTGCGACGAGGATCGGGCCGCCTGGTGGTACGTGGAGGAGCCACAGCCGAATCCCTTGGCGGCACCTTGCTTGCCTCCGGAGTTCCGAAAGGACGGCCGTTTTTGCTGAAGAACTCCTAGGGCCCGAGCCGTCTCCATGTCGGTCTTGATGGCTTGGAGGGACTCATCCACTGTCTTCCCAAACAGATTGTTCCCGTCGAAGGGCATGTCCAAAACCTTGGCTTGCATGTCTTGGCGGAAATCCGTCGCCTTGAGCCACCCCCGCCGTCTAAGGCAAACGCTGTTGCCCAACTGGCGGAAACCTGTGTTGGCAATGTCCGTGGCCACCGTTATGGCGTGGTCAGACGCCACCTCACTTCGAGCAAGATCGCTAGGGCCTCCGCCCTCTTGTCTTCCGGTAGAAAGTCCAACAGGGGAACAATCTTGTACCACAATTCCCTGTCGTAGCGGGCCACGATCACCAGGGCATTGGCCGCCTTAATAGTCAGCACCGCCGAGATGACTCAACGTCCCATTGCATCCAGTTTCTTTCCCTCGCCGTGTGGCGGGGAAGTAGAAGTCGAGGCCGATGCACCCCCGCTTTCTTCTTGGCCGCTGCCAAGACGACCGAATCCGGGGTCGGTTGCGCCCTAAGGCACAACGGGGCGGCGTCGGGGACCCGGTACTACTTCTTGTACCGGTCCCTCTTGGCAGGCGCCGTGGACGGGTTCTTAAGGACAGCAAGTCCCTCGTCCCAAATGTCATCCAGCAACGGCACCGCGAGGACCGTCTTCCTCTTGGCCTTGCGCCGCTGGTAGAGGAAGCCTTCCTTCTCTTTGGGGCAGAGCTGGAAAAGCTTGGACGCCCTGGCAATCCTGGCATGAAACGAGCCAATTTGGTCGGGCTGGGAAGCCCGAGGAATTGGCGATGGGAGATCCGGCCCATCGTCACCACCGTCGTCATCCATCACCGTCGGGGCTGTATCTGTTCCCGTGTCATTCCTCGGGATAAGGGAAGGAGACAAATGCAGAGAGGGCCGTGAGGGCTGACAAGGCGGGGCTGGATGAATCATCCTCCTCTTACTTGGAGGGCTTCCCGACGGACCCGGCTCAATCGGGTCGTCCGTCGGGGGGAGAAGCAATCTGGTTCTTATCTCTATGCATAAGTCCTGGATTGCTGTCAAGATGGCTGCCGAGTTGTCCTGTGGCTCGGGCCGCGACGGTTGCTCCTCCTCCACGGGAGCCTCGTCGTCACCACCCTCGCTCTCGTTCCCCCCCCCTCCTCGTCGGGATCCCTCCCATGGGAACGGGCCCCGTCCAAATTCTTGTCGAGTCCCTCTTCGACTTCTACCAGCTCCTCCTCGGAGGCTGCGTCTGTGTCCATAATGGCCACCGCCCCCTCCCCCTCATTTTCCACCGGGGTCTTCACGGGGGTCTTCTCGATGGGCTTAAAAGAGGATTCCCTCCAGGGAGGCAGTGAAACTCTGGGCCCCGAGGTCGCCACCACTGGGGTAGCCTACGTAGGCTTTGCCAGGGCCGCAGCGACTCCTTCAATAGAGGCCTTGGCCGGGTAAATCAAGGCCTTCACCACCTTGGACGCGCTTGAGGCCTTCACCTTAGGGGGAGGGTCACCGCCTCGCTCCCCTTCTGCCGGTTCCTCAGATCGACCGGGGCCTCTCCAGAAGCTTAGCCGGGTTCTCGGATTTTCTCTTCCCCGAGCCAGAGCGTTAGCTCGTGGTTGATGGCGTCGGCAAAGGTGCGCCCTGCCTGGCAGCCAAGGAGCCCGACCGTTCGGCGCTCCCAGTGCCCGCGGACTCGCAGTGCTTAGCCTTCTGTTGGGCCCCCGTCGCCAGGGCGCCCTCACAGGACTTAGAAGACCGCTCTGACTTATTCTTCTTCTCACCTGCTGGGCTCTTGCCTTCCAGCCAGTTCGCGAGACGGGTCCGATGATCCCTCATGGTCCGTTAAGACATGTTCATGCAAAACGCACAGTCTTTCCCCCACGTGCGTTTTGTCTTCGTGAAGGCAGTAGAGGCACCTCGAGTGCTCGTCCTCCTTGAACAGGTTCTGTAGCTTGCATCAGGGGCAGTTCCTGAACAGCTTGCGGGGCGTCGAGCTTCCTTTCTCCTTGGCCATGTCCACGAGGTAGGCCTCACAAACTTCTGGAATCCTTCAAGAAGCGTAGCTCGATGAAAACGTCACCCTTGAGGGGCGTAGAAAATTCCGAAACGGGTCCTCGTTGATCAGAAGTAGAAACGGTGGAGCTTGAGGCTCGATTTAACTGAAAAATAAGATAAGTCTCTTTGAAAAAGCGCAAAACGCAGTAAAAGCTGGAGAGCTATAGCACGAGGACTCTCAACACTTGAGCGTGCGGTAAAAATCTGAGGATGGCTGCCAGGGGAGGGGCTTAGGGAGAGGGCAATCATTGGCTGGGGGCAGTATGACCCAGAGATCAGTGATTGGTTACTACTAAGAAAGACAGATCAGAAACGAAACTGATACTGATTTATTTCTTTACCAAGGATTCCCGGCCTTGACGATGGGGAATATTCATGAGCATGTGAATCCATGCCAGACCCCATGCTGGAGAACAAATCTTTTCCATTTGTCAAAGTAGCAGTGCCTCGTGTTTGGCTTCCTAGATTCTTTTAGGATGTCCATACATCTCTGAGGTAGGTTGAGATGTCCAATCTCTATGACTTCAGAAGCCATGCGGCCGAGTTCATTGAGCTGGGTTGAGGATGCACTGTTTGACCTTGGTGCTGGGACAGAAGGTTGTACCAGCACGGGAGTCTGATGGGTTCGCACACCGCTAATCTGTGTCAGTGTGGTAACCACGGTTGCCTCGCCCAAATGGGAGCAACTAGGACGAGCGTCATTGATTCCCTGTGCATCTTGTTGACCACCTTTCTCATGAGAGGGGTTGGTGGAAAAGCTCAAGCAAACATTCCTGACCAGTTCATCCACAGGGCGTTCCCCTTGGAATCTGGCCGAGGGAACCTGCATGCGAATCCTGGGCATGGTCTGTTTTCGTTTGTGGCGAATAGGTCTGTAGTAGGGAAACCCCACTGTGAGAAGATGTCTTCTACGACTTCTCTGTGTAGACACCATTCATGTTCTTAAAAGGTAGCAGGCGCTCCTCTCCAGAAGGAACATGGCATGATAACCTGTTCTGAGGTGAAAGTTTGCATGGGAGGGGATCTCTGCTCAAAGCTTCCGCCAGTGAATTGAGATCCCCTGAAACATGTTGAGATGACAGGTAGATGTTCCGTCTGAGTGCCCAAATACAAATTTTCTGGGCAAGCTTGGACATATTTGGCGAACGGGTCCCTCCCTGTTTGTTTAGGTAAAACATTGCTGTTGTGCGGTCTGTCGGGATCTGCACTGACAGGTTCAACAGGTGGGGCTCGAACGCTTGAATCACTCTGAATACTGCCAGGAGCTCTAGCAGATTGATATGATTCTTGGCCACTGTGTGATACCAGAGACCCTGAGCTGTGTGGTGAAGAAGGTGTGCTCCCCACCCTGACGGGGATGCGTCTGTTGTGACTACAGCCTGTACCTCGGGATTGTAAAAGGGTTTCCCCTTTGACAGGTTTTCTCTTGTCCACCAGTGAAGACTTTGTACAAGTGTTGGCGAAATGACCACTAGATCGTCCCACTGACCACTTGCCTGAGACCACTTTCGCCAACCATTCCTGCCTGGGTCGCAGGCGCGCGTGGGGGGAACAGGTAAATACATGACGCCATCATGCCTAGCAAGCGCATCGCTTTGCGCACCTTTATCTGACGACCGGGCTGATAGAGGAATTGGCAGCAGCAGATTCCTAATTCTTTCCTCTGATGTAAAGGCCAACCCCTCTTGAGTGTTTAGGACAGCTCCTAGGAACTGTTTGGAGGTGCTTGGCACCAGGCTTGACTTTTTGTCATTTATGGAGAAACCCAATTCGAAGAGTTTGATTGTTCTTTGAATGTTTGATCTGCAAATTACTCTGGTCTCCCCCGTGATGAGCCAGTCGTCCAGGTAAGGGTACACTGGGATTGCCTCCCTGCGTAGGTGTGCCGCCGCCACCGCCAGTACCTTGGTGAATAGCCTTGGAGCCGAGGCTATACCGAAGGGCAGCACCTTGAACTGGTAGTGCTGACTGTTACGCTCACCTGGTATCCACGGGGACGCCTGTATGCCCTGGTTGCCGGATTCACCCCAGATGTACTCAACTCGGGATGATGTCTTCTATGGCAGGTGGGCCTGAAAACACAGGAGGACTGGACTTAGGCACAGATTTCGTTTCCTCCCACCAGCCCCTTGGACTCGACCTGATGGCCCCCTCCTCACCTTGTTATGATGTCTGGCGTGCTCTCCATCCTGCTTTCTGCGCAGGGGCGCGTAGTTCCTGCGGGTTGGAGCAACCGAGTTAACTTCACTGGTGCCAACCCATTCAAGTGTCTTTAAAGAGGTAAGTTCGATTATTGCAGTCTCTGAGGGCCCTTGCTATTCTTTCGGACTATTAATGTCTTTCCCTGATTGTTTCTCCCTTAGGTATGCAGAGGTTCGCTGGGTGCGCTGCTTGGGTTCAGCTCCTGCAGGGATTTATGGACGCGGAGCGTATGAAGAAAGGTTCAGTGCGAAGTGCAGAGCGCTAATGTCTTTTTGGGCTAACCTGTATTCTTTATTCCTTTTCAGGTTACGATGGTCTTTCTGGGTGTGCAGTGATTTCCGGGGCGGAACCAGCCAAGATATGCCCAGCCAGGTGAGGAGATTTCGGTTGCTGCTGTGATTGCCGGAGTAACCTGTTTAACATTGTCCCTTTTTCTCTCCTCTCCACGTGCTTCGTTACGGTGCAAGCGCAATGTCCTGAAGATGCTGCCAACGGGATGGAAGACTGCAGGTAAGCTGGAACTGCTAATGATGTTCTTTTGTCTCATCAGGTCTGCGATTCCAGGAACGCCGGGTGCTGGTCTCTGAACAAGGTGAGCGTTACGCTGCTAGCTGCAGAATAACGCGAAGCAGGTTCTTTAACTTGGGTGTGGTTTATATAGCCTACCCTGTAAAGTAGTCCAGGTAAAGTAGTCCGGGCTACCACACCCCAAAACACTGCACCGCACAGTCTGGTTCTTAGGGACTAGAGTGTGTGTGTGTGTCTCCATGTTGGCTGCAGGCCTCCACATAAAAAGTAGTCCCTTCAAGCCCCATTCCAAATATGAGCCCAGGAGAGTCCCCGGTGAAAATGCCAGGCCCTTGGGGCCCCAAATGAACCCCGAGCCCTAACCATATCTGGCATGTGACCATGCCAGTGGGGTTCTGGGTCACGGGTCGTGACAACTGTCCACCTTGAAGCGCAAGAATTTTCTGTGCGCTGGGAACATGGCAATATGAAAATAGGCATCTTTCATGTCCACTGTTGCCATGTAATCCCCCTTTTTTAGGAGGGGAATTACCTCTTGGAGAGTTGTCATGCAAAATTTTTGGGGCTTGACCTACTTGTTTGCAGGGCGCAAGTCTAATACTGGGCGCATTGTCAAATCTTTTTTTGGCACAAGGAAATAAGTTGAATAGATGTCCTTGTTTACCTGGTGTCCCGGGCCGAGTTCTATGGCGTCCTTTGCTAGAAGATTGACGATTTCCTCGAGGAGGATCTTCTGGTGGTCTAAGGAATGTACTTTTTGGCGTGGAGGGTGGTTTCGGGGACGCTCTAACAGTTCTATGCAGTATCCTGCGGACACTGGACAGCACCCATCTGTCTGATGTGATCCCTTCCCAAGCTTGGGTGAAGTTGGAAATGTGTCCCCCTATTGGGACCTTGAGCAGAACGTCACTGTTTTGCAGGAGGCGTGCTGCCGCCGCCTCTTTTGGGGCTGCCTCTACCCTTACCACGTCCCCTTTTATTTCCCCTGCCATAACTCTGGGTAGACTGCTGATTGTTACCCCATGAGGTACCCTGTCCCTGTGTATAATTGGTGCCCCTCTGGGAATTTTGGCCGCGTGGGTGACGAAAATTACCATTCCCTCTTTGATTAGGGGGATTGTTGGTCAACTGTCCCAGGGATTTCAGACTCGTCTTTGGCAGTTTTTAAAGCGTCCTCTGTCGCTTTGCCAAACAGAAGGTCCGGTTCCACCGGCTTGTCAATTAGGGGCACTTGTGTCTCGGGTTTAAACCCTGACTGTCTTAACCAAGCAGGTCTCTTAATGACAGTGCTCTCTGCTATAAGCCTGCCAGCGTTATCTGCGGCATCAAAGGTTGCCTTCAGGATGCAACCGGACAAGGCTTTCCCCTCTGACGCAACCTGAGCCAACTGGCCCTTTTAACGGTTCCGGTGCAGAGTCTATGAGGGCAGCTACCTGCTCCCACTGGTGGCAGTTGTAACTAGCCAGCAGATTGGTGGAGTTGGCAATCCTTGACTGGTAAGCGCAAGTGGGGGCTACCTTCCTTCCCAAACCGTAAATCTTTTTGCTCGCTTTGTCGGGGGGAGACTCAGATGATGATAGAGGCGTTCCCGCCCTCTTCTGGGTATTTGTAACTACCAGGGAGTCTGGTTTCAGTTGCCCCCTTATGTAAAGCGGGTCCGATTGGGCTGCCCTGAACAATTTCTCGATTCTGGGGTTTACTGCCCTGGTGAGGTTAGGGTTGAGAAGGGAAGGATCAATGCTCCGTTGAATGGATTTGAGAATTGGAATGGCCTGGCAATGGGCCTCTTCTCTCCTACTAGTTCCTCAGCAAAGTCCCTCTCCTCCTGTGCCCCCTGAGTGTCAATGAAGAAGTTTTCTGCCGCTCTAGTCAAGACCCATTATTCACCATAATAGATCAAATGCGGTCACTGCAAAGGCCTTTATTCAAAGTGGATTCAAAACAAAAAAACAACCACTGACGTTTCGCTGTGCACCGCAGCTTAATCATGGCGTATTATAAAATGGCAAGACAGGACTGGCTAGTTAATCCCATCTATAAAAAAAAATAAAATAAATTTAAAAAAACAACATTGCCCAGAATATATGGTACAATATGTAGTTTCCAATAAAAATGAAAAACAGACATTTTAGGTAAAAAGTGCAACAAATGCAATGCAAACTCTAAAGTGACAAGTGCAATAACCAAGGCGGTCGCCGCCCAAGAGTAGTGAGCTCCATATTAAATTAAATAAAAAAGAATGGTTAATAACTTGACTCATACCAAGGATTAGGCTGACATTTGCACACAAAAAAGGTCAATATTTGCTCCACCGCACAGCCCAAATTGCTGAATGGATTTGGACCAGGACCAAAACAACTTGGGCACAAAGCATTGACTCTTGATCCTTTTGTGGTTATTCTGTGTGGTAGTTTAAAAAAAATATTTGACGGGCATGGGGGTTTGCCAGAGTGGCACCTTCTTCCAAAATTATAGCTATATCCCCATGATGCATTGCAGCAAGAGGTTTTTCAGAAATGGAAAAGCAGACATCTTTTTCGATGCAAGAGATAATCGGAAAAGGATAAAGACAGAAAAATGCCATTTGCAAGAGGTGGACCCAGGCAAGAGGATACCAAGTGAAATTTGGGAATAGGAGGTGGGCTAGGGACAGAGTTTGCAACACAAAGCTTTCCCATAACCTCGGATTTTGAAGGGATAACTGTCTCTTCACAGATGAAACTGCTTCACAGAAACTAGTGTTGCAGTGGAATGGGAGATGGCAGGGGAGGTGAGGCCATGAGGGCAGGCAGAGATGAGGGTGGAACTTCGTGAGGACCCAAGAGGGTATAAGAACTACAAATACACAAGGGCATAGTTCATTATAATGTACCACCATTACAGAAAAAAAGTTTTAAAAAAGTAAACATTTTACAGATAAAGGGACGTCGGGGGTGAAAAATCAATGGCCATGGCCAGTGGTTTGGCACCGTTTTAAATGGCCGTAGGCCTGCTAGTGTTGTAAAATATAAAGTGGGACCAGCCAAAGGCAGTGGTTTGTTAGTATTAAAAAAAAAAAAATAGAGAGTGGATGCACTTCAACTAAAGTTTTTATAAAGCAACTATTACTTATCGTAATCGTATTTCGGATGCTTCTATCTGCTTAGATTCACATGCTTTGCATAGGCCGACATCTAGTGGCACCTGCGGAGTATTGTACATGAAGTCTTCAAAGTTTGAAAAGGGGCGTCGACTGGGCGCGATTTTAATTCTATCCCTAGTGTGACGTCTGCACTCACGATACCTCACGCATTGTGATCCCCCAGATTATTTGTTTCCGACAAGAGGGAATGCAAGATTCAAGTATGTAATGTAGTTAGAGATGAAGTGCAAAAAAAAAAAATGTTTTCCCAAGAACCTTCAACTCCAAGGAGGGGAGGAAGTGTGGGCGCATGTGAATCTAAGCAGATACAAGCATCAGAAATAAGATTACGATAAGGTATGCCTTCTGAGGATTGTGAATCTGCAGAGAATCACATGCTTTGCATAGATTAGAGAGCAGTACTTTGAGAAGGAGGTGGGCTGTTTGAAGATAGCGCTGCAAATGGATGTTTTAATACTGCTTGTCCTACCTATGCATCACCCTTGGAATGGGTTTCTAGACTCTAATGTTAAGTTAAAGTATGTACGGAACGTCAAGCGGCAGCTTTGCAAATGGCATCCAAGGGCATATTTGCTATGAACACTAGAGATGCCCCTGTGTCTCCAGTTGAGTGTGCTCTAGGCTTGAATGGCAACTTTCTCTTAGCAAGAGAACAGTAAAGTTGGATGCATTTGCAAATCCACTTTAGAATTGCAGATTTAGAGGTAGGATCCCTTCTCCTCCTGTGGCTATGGGCACAAACAAAACCGTCTGTTTTTCTGGTAGCTGTAGTATTTTGTAGGTAGTACACGACAGTCCTTCGTACATTCAGTGAAGGAAGACTTTACTGCTGCATTTGAGTGGTGTTGGAAAAACGCAGAAAGCTCAATGGATGGGGTGAGTGTGTAGTACTTCCTTGTCTTTGTGGATAACAAAACAGGGGTCCAGTACTGATGGTGCTTTCAGCTCACTGACCCTTCCGATAGATGTACTAGCTATAAGAAAGGCCGCCTTATATGCAAGATGTTTATGACTGGCTTTGTGCATAGACACGAAGGGGGCATCCATGAGCCTTTATAAGCACAATATTCAGGTCTCAGCCGGAGTAAGATTCGAAATTGGAGGATGTAATTTCTTCGCACCTTCCATGAAGGCTTTAACTACTGGTACTTTCCAACACAAAACATTGCGCTGTGAAGTGGTGTATGCTGAGAGAGCAGCTAGGTGTACTTTCAGTGAGTTTAAAAATAAGTCTGAATCTAATAGGTATAGTAGATGCTGAACTATATTTGACAGTGAACATTCAAATGGACTGAATAAACGAGTCTTGTACCATTACACAAAAATCTTCCATTTGTTAAAATAGCAATGACGTGCGTTTGGTTTACGTGCCTCTACGGATTTCCATGCATCTTTGGTCCAGGTTAAAGTGACCAAGTTCCATGACCTCAGGAGCCAGGCTGCTAAGTTCAATGTCCAAAGGCACAGGTGGAGTATTGTCCCTTGATCCTGTGTCAACAAATTAGCTGGACACAGTAGTTTGATGGGAGAACACAGGGACATCATCTACGGGTGTAAGAACCATGTGTGTCGGGCCCACATTGAAGCTATTAGGATAAGTGTCAGTTGTTCCCGGTGTTGCTTGTGGACTACCTTGTTGAGAAGAGGTGCTGGGGTTGCAGTTCATTAGTAGTGCGTTCCCTCTGGAACCTTTCTGGGGAAACAGACGTGTAAATCTAGGCATTGTGCATTCTCTCAAGTAGCAAAGAGTTCTATTTCTGGAAACCCCCAGTTTGAGAAGACGTTGAGCAGCAAGTCAGTTCAGTTGCCACATGTGTTCCGAGGGCAGCACTGCACTTCTGCTTAGTAGGTCTGCCAGCGAATTGAGTTCCCCTGGAACATGTCGTGCAAAGAGAAACATGTGTTTTAGTGCTCACAGCCAAATGTTCTGGGCTAGTTTGGACAGCCCTGGAGTATGTGCCGCCACCCCCTCCGTTTATATAAAACATGGCTGTGGTACGGTCTGTTAGGATGAGGACTGTCGTAGGTTGATAGAATGGCAGCCACATCCGCTAGTTTCGATGCAAAGTTGCGGTTGTAAGAAGGTGGTCCGTACATCAGGAGAAATACTATGTTGATTTGGTCGTCGAGTTCTATCTTGAGGAGGGATTCAATCTTCTGCATTGGTTATGATGAGTTGAGATGCTCAGATGTGCTCTTTGTGAAGGATTGCGATTCTGCCTCCTTCGATTTTCTCTGTGGCGTGTATCAATTTATAATTGTCTACTATCGCTAAGTTTGCGATTTATTTCTAGTGGTCTGATAACCAGGTTTCTGTAAGAAAGAGCACATCTGTGGCTCCTTCACTTAGAAGGTCATGGATTTCTATTCAGTGTTTTGCCATGGACGCAAGTTTGAGAAGGCTGCAATGTAGTTGGTTCGATTTTCCTTTCGGGCCGTTTGCATTGTTTGTTCGGTGTATTGTCGGTTGGGTTTCCGTTGCTGGTGGATTTTTCCTGGATGAAACTGTTGGAGAGTGTGGGTCTTTGGCAATTAGTCTCTTCGTCAAGTAGGCAGATAAGGTTAATGGCGGGATTGGTTGGTTTCGGTTCGTTCTGGGTGGTGCATTGTTTTGGCACCCGCCCGTTGTTCCAGTCTTAGGTGATGTAGAGCATGCAGGGTGCAATAGATTACAGTTTGTCCCTGATTCTGGTTGGGGTATTTTCCATGTAGACCAGGTCGGGATTGTTTATTAATGGTCTTGTGGCGTTTGGTGTCCTGGTGGGGTCTGTATTCGTAACACTTATTGCCCGATGGTTTGTTGTCGCTGGTCGGTTTTTGCTTATCACGCAGTTGTATGTGGAAAGGTAGCAAACTATGTGGTCAGTCTTTGCTCTGTTCTTTGTAGGTCTCCTCAGGCCTTCTGGGCTGTTTTTTGTCAGGTTTTCTGGAGTTGTGGGATCATGATTGTCAACACTTTCCGGAGCTGTTCTTTTTTTTTTTTATTATTTCAGTTGTCCGTTCTGGCATCTTTGGCTTTCTTGTGGTGAGGCATGGTGTTTGGGTAATGGGCTGTATTTCTTTGAGTGGTCGTCCTCTTTGGATTGGTGAGTTTCCTGGCCTTTGGCCAGGAAACTCAGGAAACTTTAGCCTCTGCTGTTTGTGGTTAGTTGTTGCTTGTAGTTGGTGTGGCTGTGGATAGTTGAGACCTTGGTTGAAAGACCTTCGTTGTTTGGTATATTGCTCTTTCCTATGTGGTTTTGTTATTTATCTTAGGGGTCCTTTGGTTGCGCCTTTGGTTGTTGGAACAGAGGTGGTAAACCTTCACGGTTACTTTTAGTAGTATTTTCTTTCTGGCTCTGATGCACGAACCTGCAGTGGGTAGAAGTGTCTGGTTGGAGACACAGTGATTGCTACTGGGGATTGTGTGGGGCCTAGCAGTCAATGCAGCAACACTGAAACACCTGGAGACACCTGGATAAAGAGAGGGGTGCAATAGTCAACACCACCTCAAATTGGGCATCTGGATAGAGGGCAACAGTAAATGCAGTAACACCCAGACCTGGGAAACCTGGATTGAGGGAAAGAGGCCTAAAGAGGGCACAGTCAATGCAATAAGACTTCGATTTGGTGACCTGGATGGAGGACCACAGCAGCTAATGCTGCCACATGCGACATCTGGATATGGGGAGAAAGGCATTAGAAAGGGCACAACCGTCAATGCAGTGACATTTTTGAAATTTTGTTACCAAAACAGTCTCTCTAAATGAGAGAAAAGCCTGGCTTGCACGACCTAACCAACTTGCATGACCAGACCAACTTCCACAATCTGGCCAACTGCACAGACAGGCCAAATGAGATTAGAGTATGGATAAGATAGGGTTGGGCAGTTCAATGAGGAGCAGTAATGCCTGAATCGCACTTGTCAGTAGCTGCCGGTTGAGTGCTCCAGGCCAACACAGTCTGGAGCAGCTTCCTCTTGAGCTGTCCTTTTGGCTCAGGATCCTTCGCCAAAGGGGCTGCAACAGGCAGTGGGCTGTGCTTGGGGTGGCGTTGAGATGTTCAATGTCCTGGGGAGGCAGTGTACTCCAATCAGCCGCTTGGGGTGGGATGCGAGAATAAAGCAGCGAGAAGGGGAAGCTTTTTGTTGAAAAATGATGAACAGACTAAGACGGGGAGAGGAGGAGGAATAGGCCACACAAAATAAATTTCGTTTAACGTAAACGAACACTGGTGTGTTGAAAGACTTTCCCTTTAATAGGTTGTCCTCAGACCACCACTGCAGCGATTGAACTATAGGTTGCAAAACCACAGCTAGATCGTCAGACATACTGCTGATTACGACCACTGTTTTGCTAACCACTTTGCATTGGACGCATGTGCAGTCAGGGGTGTGGCACTGGATAAATGCAGGAAGCCATAATTCACAGAAGGCACATTGCCTTTCGCACTGTCACTTGACGACCGGCTACATACTAAAGGTGTTTGGAACAGCAGGTTTTGGACCTTTGAAGGGGAAAGCATGTCTGTCTGTTTTGATTAGTGCCCCATGGAATTGTTTTACTTGGCTGGGCAACTAGACGACTTTCTCGTTTATGGAGAAGCTTAATTGGAACAGCAGGTCGACTGTTGGGGTTTTGCAGGCACCACTGAGACCTGGCTCCTCTTATTAGCCAGTCGTCTAAGTAAGGGTACACTGGAATGGACTGCCTTCGCAAAGTAGGTGGCCACTACTGCTAGGACCTTTGTAAACAACCTGGAGGCAGAGGCTATGCCGTATGGGAGTACTTTGAATTGGTATTACCTGCTCCCCACTTTGAATCTTCGGTATTTTTTGTGCATTGGAAACCTTGAAATATGAAAGTATGCATCTTCCTTGTCCAATGTTCCCATGTAATCCCATTGTTTTAGGAGAGAGGGGGTGGGGGGGATTACTTCCTGCAATTTAGTCATCTTGGATTTTTGAGGCTAGACATGCATGTTTGCAGGGCGCAGGTCCAGCACTGGGTGCATTTCTAGACCTTTATTTGCAAGAAGGAAGTACACTGAATAAATACCCTGATCTTCCTTCAGAGATGACACCAGCCATATTGCTAATTTTTCTAGTAGTGTCTGGATCTCTGAAGACATCTTCCTCGCACAATGCAGGTGGTGGTGTTTTGAGGAACTCTATGGTGTACCCAAGTGCCACTGTTGCGAGCACCCAGAAAACTGACGCTATTATGCAACTTATGTGACACCAGACTAGGGTGCATGGGAGGGAACGTGAACCGGCCTATCATTTGTTGGCTGGGGCTGCTGCGCCTCTAGAAACTGCGACCGTACCTCGCCCTTTTCCACAGCGAAACCCCCTCTGCTGATAGGATTGAGAAGAGCAAGATTGAGACTGGGGACTGTAAAAAGCTGATCGATTAGATCTGTTAAAGCCTTGGGTATGAAAAGTATGCCATATATTAAAAGACTCCAAGACATATGGCTTGTTATTAATCGGTCCCAGCGTTTTTATTGTCTTGTGCTCCTTTTTGGCTGTTTCAAGCTTTTTTTCAACAGCCTTCCTGAAAAGGACAACCTCTTCAATAGGCCCATTGATTAGTGCCGCCTGAGTCTCGGGTTTAAACCCAGAGTCACAGAGCCACAAGTGTCTCTTGAGAAGTGTACCTTCACCAATGACACTCCCTGAGGTGTCGGCTGAGTCCAGGAAATGTTTAAGGCTATATTGTGCCATCTGCTTGCCCTCTGTTAGCCCTCTGTTAAGATCTTTAGCAGGTACAACCTAGCAGGCTCTGATACAGAGTCTGGAGTATTGAGTACTTCATCCGATTGGGTGTTCTAGCTAGCTTACAGCGCTGTGTTGTTCGCAATCCTAGTCGTAGGCATCTGAAGTGGTAATGAGCTTGTCTAAAGTATGTAGGCGTTGGCACTCCTTGTTAGGAGCGGCCTCCAAGGTAGGGAGTGGAACACCAGCTCTCTTTCTGGTATTGTAGACTACAAGGGGGAAGGGTTTCAACATGTCCCCTGATGTATAGTGGATCAGAAGCCAATGGTTTGAAGATTTTTTCAACCATCTGATTCACTGCCCTTGTGAGTCAAGGAGTGGAAAGAGATGGAGTAATCATCTTTTTAAAGGACTGGAGCAAGGGAATAGCTTGGGTAACTGGTTTCTTCTCATTCAGAATGTCCTCTACAAAAAGAGTGGTGAGCAGCTTTCTTAAGCAGGTCACTGTATAAATTCTAAGTTACTCACCGTAGTGACTAAAATAATCTTAGTCCAAAGTCCCCTTTCCGCCATACTGTATGGGCATCCCTTCCAAGGGACGGGAGACGTAACCTTTTTCACCAGAAAAAACCTTCCCCTTTAAATTTAGAGGCGCGGCCCAGGGAGCATGTGATGCCCTGACTCTGCTCTCCGGCGCCACACCTCAGTCCCCATAGACGTGTCGACAATAGATTTAACATTGCCGAATGACACCAGTATTATTAAGGCAGAGGTGGGTGGGACGTATGGAGGAAATGGGACTAAGAATACGCTAGTCACTACGTTGAGTAACTTATAATTACTCTTACGTCCCGTCCCCTCCATAAGCAAATAGGTTCCTAACTGCATATTCAAAAGTCGCATCAGATCTAGAGCCGGCATCCAAACAGTAATGCTTGCTTGCAGAAAGACGAGGGAGAGGCCCAAGTGGCCGCCCTGCTTATGACTGACCAAGGGACATCGCGCTGGAATGCGATGGCCGTTGCCTTGGCCCTGACATGCATGTTGGCCAGGAGCGGCTTGGGCTGGCCCTCGTACGCTTCCTTGATGGCATAGACCATCCAGCGGGATATGGAAGCCTTAGAGGCCTGATATCCTGGCCTCCAGCCCCCGAAAGTGACAGAGCGTCCTACTTGCGGAAGCCCTTGGTTCTGTCCAAGTAGAATTTTAGGGCACGCCCGACGTCCAGGCAGTGCAGCGCTCTTTGTGCTTCGTCCTTGGGATCGGGAAAGAAGGTAGGAAGGACTATTTCTTCGTTCAAGTGAAATGCATATGGAACCTTGGGCAGAAATACCAGGTGCGTCCGCATGACTACCTTGTCCTTGTGATAGGTGGTATATGGTTCAGAGGGGACCAGTGCCTGGATCTCGCCGACTCTGCGAGCTGAGGTAAGACTGGCTAGTAAGGCCGTCTTGATGGTGACCAGCCTGATGTCCACAGATGCCATTGGCTCGAATAGTTTGTGCGCCAGGGCGCCCAAGACTATGTTAAGGTTCCACACCGGGTGCAGTCTCTTGACGGGCAGGTAGAGCCTAGCGAGACCAGTCAGATGGTTGACAAAAAGGTTGGAGGAGGAAAAGATGCCTCTGTCCAAGTTCCTGTAAGCCCCAATGGCTGCGAGGTATGTACGGCAGGTGTCCACCCATATGCCTAAATGAGCGAGGTGCGCCGAAAAGGAGAGCACGTCGTCCAAATTGCAGGCCAAAGGTCAATTCCCCTGGAGTCTGCCCAATGGCAGAATCTGGTCGGTTTGCTTTTGTACTGGGCTCTGGTGACTTTGCTCCTGGTGCCTTGCATGATCTCCAGATTGGCCTGTGAGAGGCTAAGGTGCCGAAGCGTTACCTGCTCAGGTACTACAGTGTGAGGGCTAGTTTCCCTGGCGCAGGGTAGATGATTCTGCCTCCCGGCAGCACCAGAAGATGTGCTGGGCCTGTCGAAAGTGTATCAGGGGCACCTCCGAGAGTGAGTAGTTCCGAAAACCATGGCCTGCCAGGCCACCATGGCGCCATCAGAATGATGAGGAGTCGGTGAGACTCTTTGATCTTGCAAATTACCCGGTGAATGAGGGGAGTAGGCGGAAAGGCGTAAACCTTCATGACGGTCCACTGGAGGTGAAATGCGTCGCCCAGAGAGCCAAGGCCATGACACTGCCAGGATGCGAACTGGGGACATTTCTTGTTTTGCCAGGTGGCAAAGAGATCCACTTAGGGATGACCCCACCTGTTGAAGATCTCCTGAATAACAAGGTCGTTTAGCTGCCACTCGCAATTGTCCGCCTCCATGTTGGATTCCCCCGGGAGGTGGACTGCCGAGAGGTAAATGTCGTTTTCCAGGGCCCATTCCCACCTGCTGATCGCCAGCCTGCACATAGGAGGGGATCTGGTGCCTCCCTGCTTGTTGACGTAGTACATGCTGGTCGAGTTGTCTGTCTGGATGAGGACAACTTTTCCCTTGAGAAGTGGTAGGAATGCTATGAGCGCTAGCCAGATTGGTTTTCAGTTCCAACCAATTGATGTGGTATTCCTGCTCCTGCCGAGTCCAGGTGCCGTGGACTGAGAGATCGTCCAGGTGGCTCCCCAGTCCTCAAGCGAGGAGTCTGTGGTGAGGGTGGCCTGCGGAGAGGGCAGCCAAAAGGGCTTGCACGTCTGTAGGTTGCAGTCCATGGACCACCAAGTTAGGTCCGGGTGGAGGGATGGAGGAGCTCCGCTTCGGATTCCACGAGGCCACGAAGTGCAGCTGAATCCTTCTCATTCTTAGTCTCGTGTGCGGCATGGCTAACAGGACTGCCGCCAGTAGACCCAGGAGATGTTGGTACCACCATGCCAAGGTCCCGTCTCTGCTCAGGAAGTGGGCGGTGGCCCTCTTGATGGCCGAGATTTTGTCTTCCGACGTGAAAACCCTCTCGGAGCATGTGCCCCAAATGAGACCCAGTAATGCCAGTCTGCGTAGGGTGCAGCTGTGACTTCTTGAGGTTGAGCCAGAAGCCCAGGTCGTGCAGTGTGTTCATAAGGGCATGGGAAGAGTGGCAAACCGCTTCCGGAGATGTAGCCCTGACGAGCCAGTCGTCGAGGTATGGGTAGATGTACAGGCCCTGTGCTCTGAGGAGGGCTGCCACAGCGTTCATGAGTCTGGTAAAGACCCTGGGGGCCGGGTTGATGCCAAATGGAAGGACTTTGCATTGGAAATGGTAGTCCCATATTCTGAACCGTAGGAAATAATGATGGGGCTGCCAAATCGGGACGTTTAGGGAAGCGTCCTTCCTGTCCAGGGAGCACATCCAGTCTCCCTTGTCCCATGTGTCCCCTATGAAAGCTGGCGTAACCACCTTGAATTTTTGCAAGGGTAGGGAGAGGTTGACGGTGGAAAGGTCCAGCACAACTCTCAGGCCCGCCTGGTTCTTCTGAATGGCGAAAATCCTGGAGTAGAAGCCAAAGCCTCGCTGGGAGGCTGGGACTTCCTCCACTGCCTTGCTCTCTACGAGCGACTGGATCGCCACCAAAAGAGTTGCTGTCCCAACCTGTTGGAGGGGAGGGGAGGAGGGAGGAGAGGCTGGGATAGGAAGCCAGTACCCCGTGGATACTACGGAAAGGCTCCAGGGGGTCCGTGAAATTCTGGCACCAGAACTGCGCATGAAGAGCAAGCCTGCCCCCCACTGGAGAAATGTGGACCCGAAGGGGCGTGTCATGCCTTCTTTCCCTCGGAGGCTGATGCTGAGGAGGGGGACTGGAAAAAGCCCTGAATCCCCCCCAACCCCCACTTTTTGTTGTTTGCGCCGGTTCTCAGACGGCCGAGCAGTCCGGCTGCCTGGATCTGCGGAACCCTCCATATGTACAACCCCTTGCCGAACGCTGCTGAGATTGGGTGTATGATTTTGGGCGTGCTCTTTGTAAGAATGGATAAAGACTTTGCCGTTTGTGAGCTGCTGTTCTCCTTGTCCAGCTCTTCGTCCGTAGAGGAGTGGAAGAGCCCCCCACCCCCATCGAACTGTTAATCTAGAATGCGCTCCTGGACATCCAGGTTGAATTTCGTTGCCCGGAGCCAGGCTGTTCTCATGTCCGTGGCAATGCAGATGGCACGGCCTGAGGTATCGATATGAGCCACTGTGGCTTCCATAAGGTCATGCACCACGGGCTTGGCTTCTGCTAGCCCCTCCTTAAAGCGTAATTAGCACTGGGTGGGTAGTTCCGGGAGGAAGTCCGCAATTGCCCGCCATAACCATTGGTTGGTGGCAGCCAGCATTGGCTTGACGCAGATGCAAGGAGGTGTTCGAGTAGATCTTGCCGTACGCCTCCAAGACCTTCTCCTCCTTGTCTAGCAGCGCTGCAGAGAAGGCGGCTGAGGACGACTGAGACTTGGATTATAGTGATGCCGCCGCGATCACAGAGGAGTGTGGCTGAGGATGAGACCAGAGCAAGAGTGTATCCTCCTCCATCTGCCTGTACTTGGCATCCAGGCGTTGGCTGACCGGCTGGACCGAGTGGGGCTTGAGCCAACCCTTCTTGGCCAGGGAGACTTCATCAGTTTGCAGTGGAATCCCCGTGTTGGCAGAGGGGAGTCTTGTGAGTAATTCAGCCAGAACCCCCTCTGCTGGTTGTTCGACCTTAGGTTGGGTGAGGCACAGGTACTCCTCCAGGCCAGGAAGACGTTCATGGAAGGCCCTGGCTGAGGATGGCGTGTCCGAATCCTCCTCCTTGTCCGTATCCTGTGGATCTGGCGCATCTTGTGGAAGAGGAGGAGGAGGAGGAGTAGATGGCGTCGGAGGCTGGGGTACAGGGACCGCAGCTGGAGGTTGCAGAGTTGGCTGTGGAGCCGGAGGAGGTGGCTGCAATGGGAGCTGGGCTGGGGGCCCGATGGATGAGCCTGTGGTGCCACTAGAATGGCGGGGAGGACTCCCCCCCCCAACCCCCCCCCCCCCCCCCCCCCCCCGACTGCTTCTTTGATGATAACCCCCATCTGAGGAGACCTCATGAGACCGAGAAACTTCTCGAAGAACACCGCCTCACTGGCCAAAGAGGTGGCAGGGGGTACTGACAGGGTAGCGGGGGGATGCTGGAGCTGCTGCGTACCCAGTCCATATGGACGCAAAGGAAGGGTAGACTGTAGGCCACGTACCTGGTTGAGGCCAGTGCCACCTTGACACTCGTTCTTCGCCGAATTCATGGAATGGCGTCTTATGGGTGCCCCTTTCTGGTGCGGTGGCCATCTTGTTGAACTGCCTGCAATGTGCCTGCAACTTGTTGCTCAGCTTGCCGGGTCCGGCCTCGTCCAAGACTCTTGCATGTGGATCACGAGGCCTACCCTGCTCCTCAGGCCTCAGCCCGGTAGTTGTGATACCCTTGACCCGGGGGTCGGTAGACCTGCATTTAGGCGTCCCCTCGGATGTATTGCCGGTATTAGGGCATAGCCCCTTGGCCATCATGCAGTAAAAGGGCATAGCCCCTCTGGTGAAGACCTGGTACAAGAACCTTCTGGTCCCTCAACACTGCGCCTGGGAGGATCCGAGGATCCCTCGACCCGAAGGCCGGTAGCTGTAGCAGCCTCGTACCCGTGCCGGTAAAAGGACCTGACCGGTCACTCCCGCGGGGGGAGTGTCCCTGGGAAGGAGTCTCCCGTGCGGGGTGCGCTGGAATATATCGGCCCTACCATGGGCCTGGTGCAATGCTTCACTAAGTTCTTGAGATCCTCTGGAGGCGACCTCTGGAAGAGCTCCCTCCACCTGGCTAGTCTGTTCTTCAGCGCCTTCGAGGACAGCGACTCACACGCTGAACATGATTGCCAACCATGGTCTGAGCCAAGGCAACATAGGCCGAGGGCGTGGGGGTCTGAAGTTGGGAAGAGCCTGTTGTAGGATGGACACCTGCTGAACCCTGTAGAAGGTGCCATGCGCCGGGGTGGATCGTGACGCCTGAGGACTGAGTACCTGAATGATAGATGAGACAAAAAAGACAAAGAAGAAGTATCCACGCGTGGAATTACATGGCCGAAGCCAAACCCAGGAGCGCTGGTGAATTTGACCCGTTCCTGTCGACACGGAAAAGGGGACTGGGGTGTGGTGCCATAGGGCAGAGTCAGGGCAGCGCATGCTCCCTGAGCCGCGCGCCTCTAAATTTAAAGGGGAAGAAGTTTTTTTCTGGTGAAAAAGGTTCCATCTCCCGCCCCTTGGAAGGGATGCCCATACATACAGTCTGGAGGAAAGGGGACGGGACGTAAGAGTATGGGTCCTCAATAGGTGACGTATGACCACTACCTGCCACTGTAACATCTGGGCTGTCAATGATAGTGACACCTGGGTCATCCTGATCATCAAAGTATAAATCATCAGGGTCGTGAATGGTGTTTGTGGGGGTGGACCTTTAAATCAGCTTAACCCAAAACGGGCCCACCATAAAGAAGAGTACACAGGTGTAAATAAAGTTTATTGTACAAAGCTCCGGGGAGCCGTTCGATGGTGTTGCAGGATCAGGCTAACCCAAGTCTCAACAATATAACATCAGTTGGCAGTTTATACTTTTGCAACACTAAAAAAAATCCTACGCCCTTTCATTAACACTCACCGCCCAAATATGATTGGAAAAAAAATCTTCAAAGAAATCCCATCTTTCTCCAATCCATCCATGTTCATTGGTCAGGCTTATCTTCATTCTTATCTTCAGATCATTTTCAAAAACACACCTTCTTTGCATTCATTTTAGTAGTTTGACATTAGCATTGAAAACAATTCATTGCTAGCAATAGCTAGCCTAAGACCTTTAACTTTAAGTATGATTGCACATGGTCTCGCTGACTTATTTTATCAAAGAGAAGGTCTGCTTAAACATTTTCCTTGCACTATAGATAGCCATCTCCATTCCACAGACTTCTGGCACCTTAATCAAATTAATGTGACCACATACAATCTCTGATGACCTGCAAAAATACTTAACCATCAGATCCTGGCCTCGGGCCCGGTTTACTACCACCAAACAAATGACTAATCGCCTCTAAAGATTTTAATACAAAGGGCCAGATAACATCTGTTCTCTTGCAAGCATTGTGAACCTTGCCCTGTTTGTACGATTTTATTACTAGGTAACCAATGCTCTTTCCCGTCAAAAATGTTCCTGATATTTTTAGAATGCCTGTGTAACAAATAATCGTTGAAAGAAAAACACCCCCATATGAGTTTCTGTTTTATTTACCGTTTTAATATTGCATCTTCCTACGTGATTCATATGGATTTGCGACACTATCCCAGTTTTATGTCATCATTAATATGGTGCGCGCAACATAAATTCTTCACAATAAAGGGGACCCTCCTTGACTACCCAGGCAGGTCGTCCTGGTTGTTAACATATCGATGTCTTGATTTGTCTGGTCAGGTTGAATGTCCTGGTGCTGAGAGCCATAAGAGGCATCTACGGATGCAAGGGTAGGCATGGGAGATGGCAGACACTGTGGCCGGCCAGACTCAAGAGGTCGAGACATTGCGAGGTCTAAGATCTTTTGCCGAATAGGGCACTTATTCATAAAGTCGACAAAGGAGGATGTCCAGAGTCTCTTCTATTCTCTTTTCTCCAGGTGATAGTCTTTGGTGTGTCAGTTTAAGGCAACACAACTGCTTCAGGGTCTCCTTTTAATATAGGTTCAAGGTCTTCCCTAGGTCTTTTCTTTGAAATGATAAAGACAGGGGAGAATGGGCCTCCACGTACCCTTCAGAGGCAGCAGGAGTGTGTGTTTGTGATATGGCTATGAGCCTTTTTATGATGCTTTTCTGTCAGTGACTTTTGTGTTTTTCCAAGAGATGTTTCGTCATCTCCGATTCATCCGTCAAATGGGATTTATGCAAGCCTATAGCTGCTATGTTATGTTTATAGCCTTGTGCCAAATACTGTTGGAGAACCCCAGCACGATTTCTCAGCAGTGGGAGGGTAGGATGCAATGCGCCTGGCGCAGGCATGCAGCCTATGTGTTTAGGTGTGTAAGTGTGTACATGTCCTCACCAAAGTCTTCCTCTATAGCAGTGTGCTGCAACTGCCTTTCGAGGCTGGGGACTGACGCTTGGGAGCCTGGTGGGTCCCTCGTATTGTCTTTTGGGTACGAGCTAGAGCCTTTACTGCCCTGGCCTTCCTGATCCGATTCAAAGTGACGGCGGTAGTTCCTGACTCTGCCATCATGGCATGGGCCGCCCACAGTTTCGTTTGACGTTCTTTAATGGTTTTTGGCCTAACGGGCCAACAGGATGCGCAAGGGGTCTCCTGGTGATCATGGGGACGGCAGTGGTTTGCACACTCTGTGGGCGTCCTTCCACTGAAACTTTGTTACACTTTGAACAGAATTTAAATGGAGTACGCTCCATCGTGGAAAGTGAAATTAAGGGCAAGATAAGAGCAGTAGAAACAGGCAATGGAGCTAGGCATTCTCTACATGGAAAAGATCAGTACCCCAACTCTCCCTATGGCTAGGCCGAAGCCAGGTGTAGGTCGAAGCCAGTTGCTGGAACAATAGTCTGTTTCAGTCTTGGAGGTCTTCGGTCGAGATGTAGCGTCGAGCAGTACCCGTTAAATTAGTAATGAAAGAGCCATCAACTCCTTGAGAAAAACGACTAAGCACAATGGTGGAAAGAAATAATCATGCCCAGTCGACATCCCTTTTTAAACTTTGAAAATGTCACGTGCAATACTGTGCAGCAACCATTAGATCTCGGCCTATGCAAAGCATGTGATTCTAAGTAGATCCACAAGCCTCAGAAGGGATTCATTACTCTCCGAAATTGTATTTCTGACGCTTGTATCACTATAGTTAAGGGGTGTAGCATGAGCCATAGGAAATAAGAAAATTCTTTTGCTAATAACTTTTGACTTGCATGACTAGTTTGGCTGACATTTTACAAACAAATTGTCAGTGTCCCCCCCAGACTGGAAATTATCTGAAAGATTTGTTAAAAAATGAAAGTTAAGAAGCAAAAAAAATAAAACGCTGTTTTTGGCCATAGAGAAAAAGACGAAATGTTATCAAGCCATAACACAATAACAGGATATCCAGTCAAATTTTCAAAATGTCATTTCGAAAATGTGACGTTTGAAAAAAGTCACTATAAACCCAGAATAACCACTAAGGGAACTGGACCCAAGAACTTGGGCACGAAGGGTTGACTTAATTTTCAGGATGATTTTGAGGTTATTCCATCCAGTAGTTTTCAAAATATTTGACGAAGGGGGTGCCCCCCTTTTCTCAAAAATAGCTATTTCTCCCATGGTGCTTTGCAGCAGAGGCGTTTCAGAAATGAAAACTGCCATTTTTATTTTGCTCAAAATTTAGTGATTACTGCAGTAATATCGGAGGAATGCGAAAACCATAAGTGCAAAAAAAATCTATTTGGAGGAGGAGAAAGGTTTAAATCACATCAGGCTAGAGGTGGGGAGGGGGGGAAGAGGACATCAAGTGAAGTTGGGCATGGTCTGGGGAGACAGAGTTCAGACGTTTTCGTATTATTGGGGGAATACTGCGGTATTAACACAAGATGCGATCGGGAATGAAAATCTTCCACACAAGGCAAAAAGAGAACTTGAATAATGGGAGGGAGCCAGGAAGGTAAAAATCAATTGAGGTGGGCAAGGCGACCTTGCGGAAACGAAGGAGACACATAGGGGGTTGTGAGGATTTTTTCAATTTTTAAGCTTTATTGCAGTAATTAGCATGAGATGACCATGGTAATTAATGGAAGAACGAAAACGGAGGGTAAAAAAAGGGGGGCATCTATTCTGATCACATCTACCAGGAAAGGGGAAATGGGTCTCTGTACCAGTGACCCTGGTCAGCAGACCCCAAAGAAACCTATTGGTGCAACGGCCAAAGGCCAGGATGAGTGGGTTTGAAAGTAACCTAATGCATTAAAATATACAGTGGGTACGTTCAAACACTGTGCTCAATGGCCACGGCCGAAGGCCATGGCTACTCGGCCCCCAAGGAAACCTATAGGTAGAGCATGTAACAGAGGCCATGGATAGTGGGCCCTAAAGAAACCCATTGGCACAACACGTACTGTGGTAGGTCAAAATGGGGAAGGCTGTGTGCGAGACACCAGGCAGAGCCACCGTTTTTGGCCAGGGAATTAACAGACCCTAGTGAGGTGTGGGTTAGCAGGCAGGCTACACAGAAAAGTGGGAACACAAAGGAAGGCACCAAAGTCTTTCCAGAAATCAGGAAGACAATGCATTACTTACCGTAAAAGCATTTCTGATGGTTGTATCTGCTTAGATTCACATGCTGTGCATAGGTCCGACATCCAGTGGTCACTGCGGAGTATTGCATTTTGTTTTTCGTAGTCGAAAAGGGGACGTCGACAAGGCGTGTCTGAAACACTATCCCTATAGTGACGTGCGTTGTACCCACAATCCCTCACTCGTCGAGGTCCCTCTGTTTGTATTTTTCTGCCCCGAGGGAGCCTTCTAGACGTGAGTGAGTACAGAAAAGAGAGATATAAAAGGAAGTCTATGTTCCTTCCATCCGAGCGGCGAGGAAGGGTGGGCGCATGTGAATTTAAGCAGATACAACTATCAGAAATGCTTTTACGGTAAGTAATGCATTGTCTTCTGATGTTTGTTAATCTGCTTAGAATCACATGCTGTGCATAGACTAGCGAGCAGTACCTGGAGTTGGCGGTGGGTTATGAGAAGGAACAGTAGAGAAAAGATGTCTTAATACTGCCTGTCCACCTGGGAGTCAGATCTCGAGTGTGCATCTAGACAGTAGTGTTTTGCAAAGGTGTGCACAGAACTCCAGGTAGCCGCTTTGCAGATGGACTCAAGGGGAACATTTGCAATGAATGCTATGGACGCCCCCGTGCCTCAAGTAGAGTGTGCTCTTTGATTAAAGGGCAGTTCTCTCTTAGCAAGAGTATAGCAGAGAGTGATGCATTGAACAATCCATCTAGAAATAGTGGACTTTGAAACTGCATCCCCTTCTCTTCCTGCTGCCACCGAGACGAAGAACTGATTAGTCTTCCTCAGTGGTCTGGTTCTTTCCATGTAGAACATGACCGCTCTGCGCACATCTAGTGTGTGCAGACTTTTTTCTCCCGAGTTGGAAGGATTTTGAAAGAACGTTGGTAGTTCTATAGACTGGTTTACGTGGAATTTCGAGATGTATTTCGGTGCAAACCTTGGGTGCGTGCGTAGAACCACCTTATCTCTGTGAACTGTAACAAAGGGGTCTAGAATAGAAAGAGCCTGTAGTTCACTTACTCTCCTGATGGAGGTGATAGCTATTAGAAAAGCAGTCTTAAGAGTGAGGTCTTTAAGAGATGCTTTGTGCATGGGTTCAAATGGTGAGCCCATGAGTCTGGTAAGTACCACGTTAAGGTCCCATCCGGGAGCTGGGTCAGCTATCAGGGGGTGTATTCTCTTTACTCCCTCCATGAAGGCCTTTATAACAGGGATCTTCCACCACGACACTGAGTTGGGAAGTGGTGTATGCAGAAAGTGCCGCTAGGTGGACTTTAATGGAACTGAACACTAGACCTGAATCCAATAAATGAGTCAGGTATAGAACAATATGTGTGGGAGAGCAGTCAATCGGGTTGATGCTCTTTCCTCTGCACCAGATGACAAATCTCTTCCACTTGCTAGAATAGCAGTGGCGAGTGTTAGGTTTTCTGGCTTCCCTGAGGATGTCCATGCATCTCTGCGGGAGCTGTAGATGTCCAAATTCTATGATCTCAGGAGCCAGGCTGCTAAGTTCATCTTCTGGGGGCATGGATGCAGAGTCCTGCCCTTGTCTTGTGACAGCATGTTGTACGGGCAGGGGAGTTTCACTGGGGGAGATAGAGACATCTCCATCAAGTGAGCGAACCATGGCTGTCGGGCCCACATTGGGGCCACCAGTATCATGGTCACTTGTTCCTGGTGCATCTTGTGCACCACCTTGTTGAGAAGGGGAGTCGGGGGGAAAAGCGTAAACAAATTTCCCTGACCATTGAATCGACAGACCATTTCCCCTTGGATTGGTTCTGGGGGTACCTGGAGGCGTAACTTTGGCATTGTGAGTTCTCCAGGGTTGCGAACAGGTCTATTTCTGGGAATCCCCATTGCGTGAAGACGTCGAAGACGATGTCTTCGTGCAGTCGCCATTCGTACTCTTCGGGCAGGGGGAAATCTCTGCTGAGTTTGTCTGCCAGCAGATTGAGTTCCCCTGGTACATGTTGTGACAGTAGGAACATGTTTTGTTTGAGAGCCCACTTCCATATATTTTGGGCCAGTTTGGACAGTCCTGGAGAGTGGGTGCCCCCCTGCTTGTTGATGTAGTACATGGCTGTGGTGCTGTCTGTAAGGACCATCACTGTTTTGCCTTGTAGGTGTTCCTGGAAGGCTTTTAGCGCCTTGAACACAGCTAGTAGCTCCAGTAGATTTATGTGTTTGGATGCTATGTTCGGAGTCCACACTCCGTGAGCAGTCTGATGGGATAGGTGAGCCCCCCCATCCTTTGAGGGATGCGTCTGTGGTTAGAGTGGCTTCCGCCGCGGGTGTGGCAAAGGGTTTCCCTCTTACCAGGTTTTCCTTTGTCCACCACCGTAGCGAGAGAACCAAGGCCTGCGAGACCACCACTAGATCGTCCCATAGTCCCATTCTTCTCCTCACTGAAGCGAGGAGGGGAATGGTCTGGCTGACCGGGGGTTTCTCCTTCATTACTCTTTCCACAAAGTCTATTTCAGGAGAGATCTCCCCAGTGTCCAGTTTGAAATGTGCTGCTGCCCTGCGCAACAGGGCATTGAATGTGGGCTGATCGTCTATGGGAGACGTGTTCCTAACAGGTGAATTGTCAGGAGGATTTAGGTTCAGGACATCAGTGTCCGAATATACTGATGGGGATTGCCAGGGATATGAAGGCCCTTCTTCTGGATTTTCTCCAAAGCCTTCTCCTACCATGTCTGGGCTGTTTTGCAGACCTTCCTCCTGGTTCTGTCCCTCTTCATCGTCCACAAATTCATCCTCCTCCTCCAAGTATTGCTCCTCACCAGTGAGGTCATACACATTATGGAAATCTGAGGCTGTGTCCAGCTGGGAGGGGTTGAATAGTCTCGGATATTTAGCTCTGGGGTCCTCCTGAGGCCCTTCTCTTGTTCTCTTGGGAGTGGGAGGGTTCTGGGTCTTCATGAACCTCTCCATGCAGAGATGGAGCCTTTCTATGGTCTCATGGGGTACCCCTGAGCGGTCTAGCGGGGGAAAATTAGTGTCTTCCGCCTGAAAACGGCTCAACCTCTCCCATAACGTCGAGGAAAGTTTCCTGTCACCCTCCGAAAAGCCTTCTGGTGTGCTGGGGGTCCCCCCGACTGAAGGGGGTAGTCCCTGTCTTTCTTCGTGCCTTTTCGGCGTGTCTTTCGACCTTTGCGTAGCGCTTGACGTGTCTTTCGGCGTACGCTTCTGGGCGTCGGCTACAACGATCCTCGCCAAGCTCTCTGCGACTAGTTTGTCAGAGGAGGGCTGTGGTTTCGACGTTACGGGTGTCGATCGTTCAACGGTGGCGTGCGCTCTCTGCTGGTGCGCGCCGGCCGATGGTTTGGGGGCGGCGCCCTTATTTGCCGAAAGCCCAGTCGCTGGTCGTGGCTGCGGTTGCGAGAGGGGCTTCGAACCTCAACGGTCCGAGGAGGCCGCCGGTGGAACCTGCGTCTCCTTGGGCGCTGATGCTTTCTTCGTCTTCGACGAAAAAGAGCCGTGGGTTGTGTGCTTATGGGTGGTATCGTGTGCGTCAGTGTCGCCAGGGTGTTCATTCCCCATAAGCAGGGCATGAGCCGAGCCCGTCGGGGCCAGGGACAGACGACGAAGAGCGCGAGTGCTCTTTAGAGGGGTCTACGACTTCCGTAGCGGAGGTCGTGTTATCACGTTCCTCGTCACTGTCGGTGGTAGCGGCGGCGGGTGAGGAATCGGCCTTCGACATAGCGTAGGCCGCCCACCTCTTCACCCTACGGTCTTTGAGTCTTTGGCTTAAGAAGCCGACAAGCCGTGCAACCCTCCTCCTTGTGATCGAGGGGCAAGCAGCGGTTACACCGTGAATGCTTGTCCTTCCAAGTGTACTTGCCCTTGCAACGCGGGCAAAACCTAAAGGGTGTCCTCTCCATAGCTGGGGCAGTAAATCGTGATAACGACCCCAAGGGAAAGGAAGGGGAAAGAGAAAGGGAAAGGCATTCTCAGAAAGGAAACAAGAGATGTCCCACGACCCCACTCTCCCTACTGTATTTGGCCTGCGAGGCCAGGCCACGTGTTCGGCAACGCCGAAGGATCTCCTCCGCTCGTCCCCTCCGTCGAAGATCTTGCTCGGCGGAGAAACAGCTTCACAACTGCGTCGAGGGAGGGATCTATGTGTTATATATTATAAGAAAACGACCAAGGGTCGAGGAGATGAAATCTGCAATGTCTCTCGAGGAGCTCCGCGTAAAGGCGACCAGTAGCTGGGCGGAAAAAAACAATCTGAGGGACCTTGACGCGTGAGGGATTGTGGGTACAACGCACGTCACTATAGGGATAGTGTTTCAGACAAGCCTTGTCGACGTCCCCTTTTCGACTACGAAAAACAAAATGCAATACTCTGCAGTGACCACTGGATGTCGGACCTATGCACAGCATGCGATTCTAAGGAGATTAACAAACATCAGAAATATATTTATTACAGACAGAGAAGTAGGCTCATTGCCAGCAGATTAAGTTAGGCACACTGGACATGGATGAATGTCTGCACTGGGCTGCGGGCACAAAGCGGAACATAGCTGGCAGGCATCCAGTTGGCCAGGACACAGCCATCGCTTTTGGATCCAGTTCCTGGAGGTGGAACAGTATGGGAAGATCACCTGGATGGGGTCTTCGGGGAGTGGAAGTGGGACAACTTTTGACCATCCTACGAGCTACCTAGGACCTGTACCCCGCTCCCTGCTTTCCTGACAAAAACACTTTCTAATGGACAGCATACCATGAGCAACAACAGACTAACACCAGAGCTGTATACATGAAATGTCCCAACACCATGGTCAGGCAAGGTCAGGCAATTCCGGATCATTGCAAAAACCTGACTTCCATCATGCTTCCGCCACATGTATAAAAGGCAGAGCATGAAAGCACACTGAGCGAGGCAAGACACATGAGCAAACACTTCCCAAATGGCAGTTTAATACAAAGTGAAAGACGGCGAGACCGGGAGGGTCGCAAGGAGGGAAGTACCCTTGACTTCTAAAGACCATTACTTTTGTGAGCCTTGGAAATTAAGATAAGCATGCTTTTGTAAATTTGGTGACCTGCCGTGCAGTACTTTTCTTTAAAATTAACAAAAAGTAGGTCTGAAAAAATTAGTGATATCTATGTCCATCTTCGCGGTCACACTTCCCTGTTTGGTCCACGGACAAGATACTGATTGGCTAAGGGGCTGGCGTCATGACCGCGGATACGCGACGTCTCTGCCCATTGGCTGCTGCGAGACGTGTTCTGCGTCAGATTGTTTGGATGCGGCTGACATATTGGATCCGCCAAAAGCGCAGCAAAAACCAGCGTACATATGCTCTATTTATAATACTGTTTTGCTGTGTCACAGACCGTTGGGAAAGGTACAGACAGTAAGGCATGAGTGATCAATGCATTTGTTCTGGGGGTGTCGGTCTTCATGATGTACTTTCCATGTATAGCTTGTACGCACAGAAAATGAGGGGTGTAATAATAGCATGTCAGTCCATGCAGTTGACAGGAAACTTCTAACTGTTGAAAGCACACGCGTAGTGGTAGCCAATATTGAAATTGACAACATGCCGTGATTGCATTACTTTTCCCGATGCCTATTATATTCATTAGTGCGCCGCCATGGGTGTCACATGCAACAGTGGTTGTGGCCAGGGCCTAGAGTCTTGGATGCATTACCGTCGGCTGAAGGCCTTACGTCCATGACTGTTGGCCCTGGCCACAACCACCGCAGCATGTCACACCCATGGATACACCCGTAGTATTGCGTTTCGATTGGCAAGTTGTGGGGAGTGCGTGCAGTCTTGGATGCATGGCCGAAGGCCATGTACCCAAGAACAAAGTTATAAGTACTAGACGTGGAAGCCACTGCACACCCATCCCATGTAAGATCTATGGACATACAGCTAGGAGTGAAGCCTCTGGCCAGAAGCACTGAAGGATACCACACCTATAGAAGAAACCCCACTCCCACACATTACTGAGGTGGTTGTGGAGAGACCCTGCACTCTTGGGTGCATGGCCAAAGGCCATGCACCCAATAACACAGCTATAATCTCTTCATGATCTATTTCCTATGCCCACCTTGTACGCACAGAAAATGAGGGGTCTAATAAGGGCAATATTTCAGCCCGTGAAGTGCACAGGGAACTTGTAACAGTTCTAAGGACACGTGTGGTGTTAGGGAACATTGAAATTGACACCATGCCATAATTGCAATACATTTTCCTATGGTTATTGCATTCATCAGTACGCCGCCATGGGTGGCACATGCTACGGTGGTTGAGGCCATGGCCTAGAGTCTTGGATGCATGGCCGTCGACCGAAGGCCTCACTTCCAAAACTCTAGTCCCTCGCCACCAATACTTCAGCATGTCACACCCATGGATACCCCCTTACTAATGCGTATTGATTGCCTGGTTGTGGGGAGTGTGTGTACTCTTGGGTGCAAGGCTGAAGGCCATGCCCCCAACAACAAAGCTATTACCTCTTCACTTACAAGTCCACATGGGTCTCATGTAGTGTGGTGGTTGTGGACAAGATGTGTACTTTTGGGTGCACGGTTGCAGGCTGTATGCCATACACCCAAGCATTCACCCAACAGGAAACTTGTAAGCCCTGCAGTTATAAAACACTTCACTACCATATATTGAAATGTATGGCCATACGCCTACAATTTTAGGCCCTCGGCACAAACATTGCAGCATTTCAGAGCTACAGACACACCCCTAGTATTGAACATCAGTCAGGTGGCAGTGGGGAGAGTTTGCAGTCATGAGTGCATGGGCGCAACAGCACAGTTATATGTAGTGTACTTACAAGGCACAATGGGTATGATATTGTGTGGTAGTGCATCACGCTGGCGGCTGTGGGGAGGGGCTGCAATCATGGGTGCATGTTAGTCTTTGCATGTTTTGAAAATGTACTACATTGCTTAACGGACAGTTTACCTTTTTTTTTAGCCTCATATTTAGTTTACAAACCAGTGTACTGTGCATTGCGTTCAGTTTCTGTGTTTGCTTTTCTAATCCTTGGGTCTGGGGGAAAAAAAATCCTTGTGGATTCAAAAAATCCCTTCATTTACTATGGTACTAACTACTTCCTTGTTTCCTTTGAGTGTTTCCTTCATCTTTCCGATTAATGTTACGTTTGTTGCCTTCCTGACAATTTTTAACAGTTAGATACCAGTAGGCGTATTTTACCTGTGCATTTGTTCCCAAAAATCTGTGATATTAATTTCTTTGTGTCATTCTTACATTCTCTTGGGTAGTTGGATACCTGTTGGCGTATTCGGTTTGTAGTTTTTCATATAATTTATTTTTAAAAATCTTGAAGTACACATTATTTCATAAATTTTGGCTTTAAGAACATTAAATACGCATTTGTAAGATTAGCTGGCAAACTCTGCTTTAGAGTAATGGTGCTATCATTACATTCGAACCATCCACAATTCTTTTTAATGTGTGCAGTGCAGTGACCTGCATTGGTTGTAGCTCCTGCATGGTACATTCCATAGTAGGTGCTTCTATGGTTGCAGTAATTGATGAAACTTTAGCTTCTTTTCTTTTCTTTTCTTTCTGGAATTTGCTGTTGGATTCTGTTGCATTTAATTTTCTTTTACCACGTTTTACTTTATCTGGAACAGGGTATTGTTTCAGATGAGGGGTGTACAGTGAACGCAATCTATTGTATACTAGAATGCAAGGAATCAAAGTTCATTAGCAATAGACCGTCAAGTGTACGTAAGCGTGATAATACTACGTAGCTCATGCCTTCCTTAAATACTGTGTTTCCTATATATATCAATGCTTTGTCTAGGGTAAGACCATGGGATTTATGAATGGTAAATGCATATGCAAGAGTTAGAGAAAATTGCTCTCTACGTACATACATGTCTTTGAAGAGACGGAATCTAGCAATTGAGCGCCCTATCCTTCTCACTTCTGAAAGTTTATCAAAGCAAATATTGACAAATTGAATGTTGCTATCACGTGGGTATGATTGAAAGCCCACAACTGTGACCAGTGCTCCATTAACTAGCCCTTGCTCTACGTCAAGGTTACGTTTAAGCATTACTCTACAATTTAAGGATAATTTCAATATTTTTTCCAACACAGCTGTGTTGGAGATTGAATTTTCTAAACTATTTAGTCTTGTTGTGGCTAGCTCACACATGGGTACTGTCATACCATGTACGTCTAGTTTGTCTGCGGCGTTAATTTCCAGTATTGTTTGCATTTCTTTACTTAACATGGTTTCATTGAATTTTAAACAGCTTGCAAGAGTTGGCATTAAGGCCATACAATTGACATTTTGTGCGCCATTTGTTCCATAACATCAGTTGCACATGCATTGTCGCCATTAAGTGCATGTATTTTCCGATTTTTCAATACAACTTGTGCTTCTTGCGATAAGACACTAACGCTAATACTTTTTAAGATGTTGGCATAAGTGAGATCTGCAGATTGCCGCATGTTCTCAGTTAATTCTCTATATTGGAAATGTTGCCAAAGGTTAACATTACCCATGCTACCAACAGTTTTCCGGCAGAGTTTGTGGCCTAAGGTTTTAAAAATCGGTTTATCTTTCACTGGTGTCAATTGTAGAAGATCTTAGAAAACGATGTGTTTCCCTGCAAAGAGTTCTTCGTTGTTACTTTTAAGTATTTCTTGCAATCTGAGATGAATCAAAGCCAACATTAGGTTGGAGACCATGCCCACTTCATCTATTAGAATTTTCATTTGTTTCAATACTCTGCGTCATTCCATTGCAGCTTCTGCATAAAGTTTGTAGTAGTCTAATTTATTTTGATGCTCTACTGGAAGCAGTAGTAATCGGTGTAAAGTGACACCGCCTATGTTGTAGGCAGCTAGACCTGTGGGGGCCGGAACAGCTGACAGTTTGTTTGTCAATTGTTGAAGGAACTTGCTGATGATTTTGATTAAGAATGTTTTCCCTGATCCAGCTTCACCACTGATGTACAGCAGTATAGGTTTGTAATTTTGGCAGGTACATTCTTTATTTTTGTGTTGTACACCATGTACAATTTGTTTTGTTACGTCTTCAAAAATGGTGCGCTGATCTTTGTTAAGTTTTTCTTGTTGTACAGTTAAGTCTTCTGTATCTTCTTGATACTGATAAATGGTGTTTTCTACTTCTGCCATAGCTACTTCAGCCTCATTTGCTATTAGTGGTTGTCCTAGTGGTTCTTGAATTCCTGTTACAGAAGGTGAACTACTGTCGGAAGAGTCCTTATCTAGTTGGGCCTGAAGTAGTTCTTCCTGTTGCTGCTTATTGTGTAACATTGTTTTGTACTGCGTAAAGTTCACATTGGTGATAGTGCTTTCATTTGCTTTGAAAGCATCTTCAGAGCAGTTAGTTATCTAGCATGTCTTCCTCTTTTCTCCATGGTTTGAAAAGTTGTAACAGAGACATGTAATATAGTTCTTTCTGTTGAGGACTTTTTAATGACAATTTTACATGATTAATTAAGCTTCATTTGGTTAGTTTCACTAAGCTCCATTCACAATCGGTCACTCTATATCTACGTTTACTTTCATCAGGTTTTATATTATTTTTGTATGCAAAGTTTTGAGCTATGTGGTATAGACACAGGATTTCAAGAGTGCTACTCCTGTTTGGATAATGTGTCCAGTAAATTGTTTTTCAGAATGTCTTGGCTGTTGAAATCATTTCTGGCAATTGTTTCTATGCCCTCATATGATTTTAGCACTCTTTCTAAATTCTGCAGGACCAAGACTGAGCCATACTATGTTGTCTGATTTTTCCATACAAAGCAGTAACGGTTAAACGATCTGCTGCTTCATAGGCGCCACATTCTCTATGAGAGAGCATTTTTATGCCTAGACTGCACAATTTCTGTGATAATGTTTTGTCTGATGATATGTCATCCCAGAGGTCTTGAAGCTCTGTTTTTTCTGCTTTTGTTAACTAGGCTGTAACATATTGTGCAACAGCAGTGGAATTGTCTGCAATGTACTGCACATCTATGTTTGCATTCCGTAAGAGAGCAATGATTTCATTGTAATCATTGATATATTTTGATTCTTCCATTCTTTTTATGTAATACGTGTTCTTAGGTGATTAATCTTTAACACTATATCGAACTGAAGACATGAAGTTGTTTAAGTCACCTGTTTATGTAACTGATCTAGGGAACCCAAAGCAGCATTTGGTGTAGTATTTACCTTTGGTTTTTGCATTTGCGGCGACAATATTTGCCACATTTGTGTCTTTGAAATTGTAAAATCTGACCATGCAGCTCACTATGTGTCTGTTCAGAAGGGATTTCACAAGGGACATATTTTTGGATAAACTGCAAAACAGTGCTGTCACTGTTGTCACCAAATTTCGGTGCACCTTTGATCCATAACAGCATGTGAATATGTGGTGCTCCTCTCGCTTGATATTCTTTTCTCCAAAAGAAGTGCTGCAGTTCTCCAAGGGGAGGAACAGTTTTATTGCAAATAAAGTGTAGCATGGCAATGAAACGATAATGGAAATATCTTGATACATTAAATGGATCTAGAGAGCAAAGTTCTCCAGGTGTTAATATATCTATGTTGCTTTTGTTGCCGTTTGCTATGCAAAGGAACTCATATAAATCTTCCCATGCATATTCGGAATAACTTAGCGTAACAAACCAAGTCGGGGGCCTAGGTTTCTGATCATACAACGCACGTCTCTGTGCCGACGGAATCGGTATTCCTTTGTACCTTGCATGTTTGCAAACAAATTTGTTATTCTTGATTGTAAAACCTCATCTTTTTCCTGTACTTTTTGTATTAACTGCATAGCTGACATATTTTGAAAGTGGGTACCAGATTTAAGAATAGTGTTGCTAATTCACTTCCATAGAGTAGGTGGAATATGTTTTCCACATTTTATCTAAATCTGGGATCTTCTGAATACATTCGTAATGAACGGTATTCTGATGCCCCAATCTGAGTGGGTCTATCATTGTATCTTCCACCTTTGCCAGTAGGAAATAGCAGTGGAAAAGCACGTGCTTCTATACCTTTTTCCCATACACTCATTGGTGACCCTTTGGTTTGCCGCATTTGGTAAGTTTCTAGTGCATCATCTATGCTTTCATTGTAATGCAATGGATGAATTGTGTAATGGTCCAAAAGAGTGGATACTGTAGCAGGATCCAGAAGTTCGAATTGTCCAGTTTCTATTGGCTCTTGAATTATTTCAGTTGTTTCCCTTAAGCTTTCATCAATATTTATTTCCTTGTAGTACTCATTATTGTCTTTTAGATATTGCAATGCTTGTCTAACATTGTGTAAGTCCACTAATTGTTGCCAAATTCTTTTGTCCTTATTTGGTACTCCATTTACCAAGACTATTAAAGAATGTTCTGTTGAACGTTCCACTCCTAGAGTGTGTATATTTTCCGTTAGATCTAATGGTAAATAAACTACTTTGCCACAAATGCCTTTCACCAATTCAGAGGAAGGTAATTTTGCTGTTTTTTGGATGAAGGCGTATAATTGCTTGAAATGGGTGAACTGTTTGAATTATTAGGCTCTCATACAAATTAAGCTTATACAAGATTTTTGGTAATGGAAACAATTCCAAATTATTTGTAATAGCATGTGAAGGAGTGTGGTTGTTGTCTAATTTTGTAGTATAGTAAATGCAACATATTAGGCATTCAGTTAGTTCAAATTTGTTTTCTGCTAAAAGGTAGAGAGCTAATTCAAACCATTTAGAGCCTTCATTGTCTTCTATTTTGTATGCTATGTCCACATTTTTTGTGTTCCATTTGGAAAAACGTTCTGCGGCAACACACACGCACACACGGTTTGGTACTTCAGCCGATGACCTTTTAAATGTTACTATTTATTTTCTGTATGTGTGTAGTAGAAGGTTGCTATGTGCGGAATTGTTGCTACTATGTTCTAAAACTGTTACATTTTGTAAGTGGCTCTCACTTCCAAAATACTTTTACCATATTCAGAGAATTTCTTCTTGTAAGTATTTGGGTGTACCATGCAGAAGAGTGATATTTAAGTTGCCTAATTTTGAAGCTGGACATTTTGCATAGTATATTTTATACACTAGATTTCTTACATTGGAATGATGTATTGATGTCCTTTTGATATCATGGAAGGTGCTTTTGGAAACAGGCCCAGAAATGCAGGCTAATGAATGTCCTTTTAGTCCTGTGTATGTCCACACTGGACAAATATCCATATTTTGCAGCACTTTCATTTTACTTTTCTCTTTACCTTTTACATATTGATTAAGGAACAGACGTAAAGATTTGAATGCTTTCTTTGGAATGGTACACCTTCATGTGGACAGCCATTTGTATACTGCACAGTGTGGTTCTGCTGAATTGAGAGGCAATTCTGAGTTTTCAGGGAATACATGTGTAAGCAGTTTTTCTTGTTCCATGCTGGTAGTATTGATTTTCTCATATCCTCGTCCGCTGCTATGGATGGCAATTTTGTTTGTTTGATTTTGTTTGTATGCTTCTTCATTCAAATTTGGTTCTGTGGTTGTTGTGTGACTCCATTCACCACCACAAACATGTAAGAAATAATTTTTGTTCACATTCCGTTTAAGTACTAAACTACAAAAGAAACTGAGCAATAGTTTTGTTAGTGCTTTCATGCTATTTAACACCAATATAAACAACTTCCTTTTGAGAAGGATTGCACTGTCCATGAGACCTTGTAGGATTAACTTTCTACGGTAGGTTTAAGGGGTGAGGATGATTTCGGTCCTCTTCTTAGTAGATTCTGAAGGACTCTGACGAAACATTTTTGAAAAAAATACTTTTTTTACTATGCGTTCTTGTTACACAATCAGTATTATTAGGAGGATTGTTAGCTGTACTGGTAGTCGTTTGACAACATTTTTGTGTTTTGTGACACATTTTGATGGAGGAGGTAAAGTTTCGGTAGTTGAGACTTCCTTTTTTTTGCTAACCAACTGCATTAGCTGGTTTGTTCTGACATTCTCTACAAACTACAACAGGTGGATGCTTACATTGGGCACTTATTTTTATTTGCTCTACTTTCGCGTTCCCTTCTACGGAGTTGCTTTTTGGTAGGCATTCTTTGGTATCTGTTGAAAAAAAAGGTATACTTTGGTCCGTTGTCCAATGTCTGTGTGCATGTGTGCATGTGTGCATGAGTCTGATGGGGAAGGTCTTTGTCATGGTGTGTCAATGTGCATTGGACTTGTACAATGATTTGGTAAGGCTACTTCATTGTTTCTATACTACTACAATGTGCTTCAGATGAGAGTACAAAGTGGCCTACTTGTGACGAAAACCATTATTAATGAACGAAATGCCATAAACTTGCAACAGCAACTTCTTTTCTAAATCTAACCTTCTAAGGATTACGTATGTTATTTGAGTTCCAAACACACAGGGATTTGTGAGACATTCTGCCTGTTATTCTTCCTTCAATAAATGGATATTTGTAGGTAGAATGCTTTAGAAATCAATGTTTGCTTTGGTGCCCAAAATAAACAATTAACACACACAGACTCTTTGACGAGTAGTTACAATATAAAGGTAGTACTGTACTTACTTTTTTTCGCAAAATAACCAGGTTTCTTCGGGTATGTCGTCTGCAGTGTAGATGTTGATTCTCAGGGGAGTAGTCTTCACTGCGGTGCAAAAAAACAAAATCAATGACTGTGTTTACAGCAGTGATGGTACTGCACAGATTAATTGTGCTTCTTTCATCACAGCATTCCACTTTCATATTTCAACCCAGTGCATATGTGCATTTCACTTCTCTGTGCAGTCTTTCCATGGCATTTGCAATATGGTACTTGAAAGTCCTTCAAAACTGCTAACAATTTTAAGTTTATGGAAAAGCCTTGTTTTTTACACAGTGTACTACGTATAGGCGAGAGGTTTGTAAGCGATAGGGAACAGTAGTAGATGGGGAAAAATGTTCTACTTGCAAATTAAAAGCACAATGCCGAAAAATCAGGAGACACTCAGAGGGAGATGTCACCACAGCAATCGGGAGCGCTTACTTTTCTCATATGATTACATTGCAGGTAGCATTACTGTAGCCCGTACACAGTACACAACTCCGACATTTTCACATACAAAATTGAGCTCTGCCCTAAATAGGCATGCTTGCAACATATGTATAGGTTCCGCGGAAGACAGTAAGCAGTCGTGCGGTTTGTCAATCATAAATTGGACATCTTGCACTTAAAAGGGGGAACGTTGGTATGTATTGCCTGTGCACATTTAGCACCATTAATTTGTCTAAATTAAATCATAAGGGTTGCACATGTTCTCGGATTACAATATACATACCTGTATTAAATACTCATGCATGTGCGCATGCATGGAGCTGTACGTAGAAATTCGCAATACTTGCACAGTAGTTTATGAAGTAGGTGCTTTGCAATGATATGCAACTTCCATTCACAGTCAGACAGTAATTTTGAAGTGCGCAATGTTGATGACAGAGTTAGAATTAGCGATGTTCAATGTGATTGGTAGATGGTTGTATGACTGTTTAGTTGTGTCCAATGAGAGACTCTATTTGCTACCGCTGTGGAAAGGGTGGAAGGACTGGGTAAGAGTTACGTGCCGCACGTAAGCAACGCTTGTCCACAGGTAGGGCAGGTCACATACAGATTTCTACAGCAAATCCTGCATGGAAAGGGAACTGTAGGCATCAGCCAATCTGATGTTCACATTACTCGTGTGGAAAGACGGTGCGTACAGTGAAGATGGCAGAGGTGCAGAGGATCAGGGTTTTGGTGATTGGAGGCATTTTTGTGCATGGATTACAACACTATGCCGAGAGTAGGCATGTGGCACACCATTTCGATGTCAGAGGAGTAGAGGTGGTGTGGAGCGCTGACACTGATGGCAATGCTGCGGCAATTCGGCAAGTTTGCAGAGACATGCGTACAATGACCACTCCTCATGTGGTAATTTTGCACTACGGTGCTTCCCATTTGGGATACATGAGTTCACCTACTTTGTTGGCCGATTTGGCACAGATGGTTGAAGCACTCATGACCATCTTCCCAACAACAAAAGTATTTTTTTCTGCTTTGCTGCCTAGAATAAAATGGGACAACAATTCTGTTTTCTGTCCAGACCAAAGTATTGGGAGGTGTATCATCAATCGCGGCACGCGTGCATTCATGATACGGGCTGGTATGTTTTTCTGCAGCTACGATAACATTGCTTCAAGCAATGCAGATTATTTCGAAGCAGATGGTGTTGCGCTATCTTCATTGGGAAATGTGATGTTCTTTTGGAACGTAAGGCTTGCTTTAAAGAAGGTTGTGTAATGGTTGTAGGAGCAAAGCAAGGAACAAAAAAATAAATAAAATAACAGATGTCTGTACGGTATCTGGCCAAAAAAAAAAAAAAACTGCTCTTTTCAGAGCCCATCTTAAAGGGGAATGACACTTTAATGTACCGTCGTCACGCTCTGATCCTATATATGTCCGCGAACATGGCGGTACTTCGCAGTCAGCGCGTATCACCAACGGGGATTCAGGGGTGGAGACGCATGCAAATGAGAATGAGCAGAGCTAGGAATTGGTCCATAAAGTTCAGTAGGTGTGTCCTGAACTGCGCACTTTAGTAAGACCGTCTTCTCCCTGACAGGACACCACACAGCCATGGCTTTCCATGCTCGAAAACAGATTATATGTATTTTGGGAGACTCATGGATACATTGCTTGAAGGTGCATGCAGAAAGCTGCAGTTTATCTGCAGATCTCGGATTTCCTCATGGGGAGGTGCACTGGCATGGCGTGTGCGGCATGAGGTGGCTGGACTTGTTACCTCTCTGTTACTTAACTGACAGAGCGTCCTCCATATATACTTATCATTCACTGCGGAGGAAACAGTTTGGGCCATGTCTCTGGAATTTCTTTGCAATTTGCAATGAAGGACTTGCAAAGCTCATGGACATATTTCCAAATTGTCACATAATTTCTTCCCGTATTGCACAATGACAAATATAGCTGCGTTCTTCTGCTTTTGGTCCACAAATGGAGAAGGCGAGACGCATTGTGAAAAAGGCTGTTTGTGCCTTTTTAAGAGATGTTGGCATGTCCTCCTTCCACAATGAAAACATTTTGTTTCTCAACTCTTTCATTTTCCTCAGAGATGGAGTCCCCCTCACATATGCTGGCAATCAGATTTTTCTTCGCAATGTACAAAATGCATTGCGACCTCTTCTGAATTCACACTAACCTATCTGACAATCCGTTTTTTCCAATGCACAGTTTTTGACCCACACAACACACCACCGAAAGGCTCTTTTCAGAGCCACCACTTAACTCCCAGCATCCACTTCATTGTGTTTGCTCTGCTTGCACCCTCCCTTTTTCGCCTATGACTGTCCGCAAACTTATCCACCACTCCGCGGGGGTTTAGGACCGTCACTTCATAGTTCCATCTTTAAACTGAGAAAGGTGGCTCTGAAAAGAGCCTTTGCAGTAATTTTTGTTGTTTTCACGTTTATTGCTTCACAGCACACGACACACTAGGAGAAGAGGCCAAAGGAGGGTAATGAAGGGACACCAGCCATGGGGATAAGAAAGGACAAGTGAACAGAGAAAGATATAGGGTGAGCTTTATTTAGGTAAGGAGCAGATCTTCTGGTGCTCTGCGACCGTAGCTTCAAAAGCACTTTGAAAACCCTCCCCCCTGCAGAGTACTGCGTCACAATAATTACACACTATTGTCAAATTTGAAAGGTAAGGGTCAAAAGCATTGCGAATGGCTTGTGAGGCAGCTGGAGGGAGGGACTCCCCCACAGGAGTGTCTCTTGTGGTGGGAGGATCGGACACAGAGGATGCTGTGGAGGAACTCAAGCGACTACGCTCTTCACATGGCACCACCTTGCGAATGTCTGCAGTGTGGAACGAAGTGAGGTGTTGCTTCATGGTTGTCGTACCAAAGCTGTACAAACCAACTCTCCCGTGACTCAGCACCACCTTGCACTGGTTACACTTCACCAGGTTCGCACGTGCTTTAGGTACGTTCCCATAAACGGAAAACAACCCCCACACCCACGACTCCCGGCGAGTGCTACTACTGCGGAGTTCCTCCACTTCATTCTGTTCCTCCTCTTCTTCCTCGCGCTCTACATCCTCACCCATATATCTCTCTGCAGGCTCTTGGGGAGGTGGTGGTGGCAGGTTTGGGGGTGTGCAGAGGGTAGTGAACCAACAGCAGCCATGGAAGCCATACCGATTAGTTTCCTTTTGGTCACTACAGCAGTAAAGGCACTACACCTCAATCTGCTATAGCTAAAAGGAGAATGAAGATGCGCTCGGGGGTGTGGCCATTTGTAGAAGTGGAGGGGTGTGCCTCGTGAAAGTCATCACTGCAAAGCGATACAAAAATTTTACACATCAAGTCCTCAGGTCAACTATTGTCTGGTATATGTGTAATTATATTTTTACACTCTACAATACTTTGCCTTCTGTCTACAATTTCTTTTGGACTGTTGCGGAAGCACACAAACTGCGCAAATTAGTCCACACACTCAGCATGGATGCGGTCACATGATGACGTCCTGAACACATCCGTGCCAGAAATGATAGTCCGCTGGATAGCAAATGCAGAGTACCAAATGTGCGCATGCGCGCAAGTGTCCTACGGACAGTGTTCGGGTTCTCAAACAATTTCAAAGTGCAACACAAGTGAGACGGTCAGTTAGGCACAGGCGCGATGTTCGCTATGTGCATACATGATAGCCCTGATTCATGGATTCTTTGCGCCGAAAAAAAAAAAAGTGATTTGTGTGCCATTCTGCCCGCAAATCCCTGTTTGACAAATGGGGATTTGCGGGCAGAATGGCACACAAATCCCGTTTTTTTCGGCGCAAAGAATCCATGAATTACCCCCCGATATGTTCACTGTACGGACAGTTCCAGTGTCCTTAGGACAACTCCATTTTGTTTGCCTACGAACTTGCCGGCCACCGCGCCTGTTCTCCGGACTGCACCATTTTGGCTGCGCCTGAGAAGTACAGGTATACTGTTTAGCACACACTCCCATTTTGCTTATTTACAGCCATCCCGGACATCTGGTGTGTTCTACGAACATGTTTCATCTCGTTTACAAGTGGTACGGTGAGGTATAATGTTCTTAGGACGCCCTTTCTGTTTATGTACAAACAACTTCACCAGATGGTGCGGTCAAACTTCAAGTCCATCTTACTTGACATTAGTAAGGGTGGGTGTACTGCCTTTACAGCACCCACATTCCATTCCTTACGAATAGGTCGAACTGGCGCACTGTTCGAGAACATTTTACCTCTTTTTTTAAAAAAAAAAATGTCCTCACTCTTTCACTACAACTACTGTACAAAAACATTCCAAACACACACACACACACACACACACACTTCAGTCCAAAGAAATAGCGGGGGAAGCGGACACTGACACAAATATGGGGGAATTAGGATTCAACACGGGCTAGTTATGAGGAGAAGATTTGTGAGGGGAAGAATGGATGGATGGATATTTCGTCAAAACATCTATTTTCATCTTCAAGGTTTGGGGATGGTTCACTAGGGAATGGAGAAGCGGGACAGGTACAGGTAGGGCAATGGTAACAAACTTTTCCTCTCACACAGTCCTCCACAAACTCCCATAAACTTAAAATTCTCGTTCAATATGTCCATTTTCTGCTCAATCCATTTTATCCTATCTTCTTCTATTTCGTTTGTTGCCCTTCTTTTCTTTCCTGGTCTGTTCAAAAATAATATACACATGTTAAATACCTATAAAATACTGGTCATTATTTTGCATATGCAGAGCAATGTGTACCATTTTTGTCGCTGTCTTCAGACATTTCTCCATGTGTAAAATACTCCTCCAGCCACTTCAAAGTACTAGCCATTTCTAGAAAGAAATTATTTCTGCACCACATACCAAAAAAAAACACAAACAAAAACAAACACACAAAACACTCACTTTTGATGTAATGTCCCTTCTTCCTATTGCGTCAGTCCACTGTCGTTCCAGGCTGCCGACTTTCTGTGAAGTGATTACGATGGAGGTATCCTTTTTATTTATTTTTTTAAATGGTATCATCCATTTCATTCTACATGCTTTTTAAATGTGTCCTTTTCTTTTCACATCTTCAGGTTTCCATATTTACTTATTACTACTTACAATATCTTTATGTCCTTTTTCTACTTTGTGTAAGACAATAGTACATTTTCAGATACCCCCCCGCCTCTTTGGGTAATGTTGATCCTGTCCGCAAACAGGCACTCAGTTCGTCCCTTTCTATTATCAATAGGGAGGGGGTTCTGTTTGTTCTATGTTAAATGTATATCAAGTAGGTACATTATGCTACATATCTCCCAAAATCACATCACAGTGTACATTCCACACAACACCTTCTTTGACACACTGTCGTGATTAAGTTCCCATTCCAAAATCCTGTACAATTCACTACAAAAAAAACTTTGTTGAGGGGATGTTATGGTTAAGTTGCCCTACCAAAAGCTTGTGCAGTTCACTAAAAAAAATGAGACCTCTCCTTTCTGGTTCAAATTAAAACCAAAAAACCCCTGAAATTCGACAGTTATGGTAACCTAAGCCCCCAAGCCTGCCACCGCCTCTGCACTGCTACCACCAACACCCAGACCATGAAAGATGTCTGATGACATCACTGACAACATCACAAGTTTAGTCCCTTTGTTTTCTTTCCCTGATATATATATATATATATACACATTCAGTAAAAAAACTTTGTTAAAGGAAGGTTATACTTCACAGCGAAAACAAAAAAACACTGCTCATTCCCCCATTATGGTAAGCTAAGCAACCATAACTCGCGCCATCTACGCGCATTGCTAAGACTAACTCCCAGGACATCAAAGATGACATCACAAACATCACACATAAAATGTATAGCCCTTGTTTGAGAAAGGCACTTTATTTTTGCTGTTACCAGAAAGGGCAGCAAGCTAAAGCTAGTTCAGAACTACATGTCAAAATAAACTACAGTTCTTGAATCACCATACTTCAAATGTGGCGCATTTGTATGCTGGAGAGTTGTACCATATATAATGCATTTTAGAGGTGGGATCCTGTACCTCCATCTCTCCAGCAAAGTGCAACACATTCATCATTATCTGAGAATTTACTTTAGGTCGCGGAGTGTAACGTGTTGGCTCAAAGCAGCCCCATCTTTCACCATTTGGAAAGTAAGAAACCACAGACGAGGAACTAAGGCTGATCAAACCTGCACAGTGTGTCGGAAGTACCCGGGGCTCTCCCATGTTGATAACCAAGGTGGGGAGGAGCGATTGCTGCTGTGGTACTGTCCTTGGCTTGGTTCCTACAACAAAGCGGTGGCAGAAAAGACAGCAAAGCCGGTGAGTAGGAGAGACCGATACCAAACCAGCTTGTGTTTTGAACCAAGGTTGCAAATGGCAACATTGTATAAAGGAAACAGAGTGTGAGGCGTTTGTGATGAGCAACGCAAATATAATTGGAACCCAGAACGCGTAGTTGAACTTTATCATTGAACTTTGGGAAGCCAAGAAAAGATACCATACACAGTAGTCTGGCGTCACGTGGGTGCTCATTCAAAAGTCTGTTAGGTATGCAACTGATGCAGAATGTGAGAAAAGGAATATTGAGGTTGAAGTGGTCATGCAAGTGGTCGTGAGTCACCAGAGAAAGAATTATCTGAACATTGTTTTGAAAAGGATCTGAGGAAAAGAATGTTTGCGTTTTGTTTTTGTCAAGGAGGCCCTCTGAGTCAAGAGACTTGCAAGAAGTAGAGAGGCTTGGACAAAGGTCCTGAACTTTGGAAACAGAACTGTATCCTCATGCCGCAGATGCAATAGTGTGTGCTTTGCTCGAGTGACCTGCCTTTCCCCGTGCTGAAAACGCAGGGAAGGGAGGGCAACGGCCTGAGCATCCTGACATATCATTTTGTGAACAATTCTTTCTTTTTCATGAACATTCCCCCACATTATCTGTAAATTAGAGGTAAGGATTGGCAATGGGTTTTTTTAGTATGGCCCTTTTATTTTAACAAGACTCCACTAGGAATGTATTATTTGATGATTGTAGGTTGCTCCCATTTGTAGATTTAGGGTTAGGCGTTTATCACCCCCCCCCTGTGAACGTTCAATAAACACCCTTGAACTGTGGTCACTTGTGGGTCTTACTGTTGAGACCATGCCTTCCTTAAAAACCATTTCTGGCTTTACGGGGTAGTTTGCCTTTTAAACATGTGGATGGGACATGTCAGCAGCATCTTGGGCGGAGCACTGGATGACGCAGGTCTCTGGGTGTGTTTTTAATATAGGAAGAAGGTCTGCAATGTTCTCATCTATGTGTTTTTATGTCATGCTTCACCCGCTATACTTCTTTTAATCTTATACAACTGTCGCCTTGGGCCAGGTACCTGCACAGCAGATACTCTAAAATGAAGCAGTCACAAGCCGCGCCTGCTTTTCCAGATTGATATGATGATTATAGTAGCTATCCATATTTCAGTACCTGGTCTGTTCTGTGATGGTGCAAAGCTTGATCCGGAACTGGAGCTGGAACTTGCAGGACTTGGCTGGTTTGACTGAAAAGAAAAAAAAAAAAGAAAAAAATCAGCAAGGTAAAAGATTAAGTCTACTCGCAAACCTGCAATTACTGGGCCACGCATTGCTCCTCAAGGTATTCAACGGAAACTGCAAAGGTGCAGTTTCCACTGGGATTGGCAAGCAATAAACACCAGCAACATTTCCATTGTTCCAAGAAGATGATGAAGAGGGAATATGTATGCTACACTTAAACCACAAATGGGGGAACCCAGAATCATTCCACTCCAGTTGTCAGGACTTTTTTTTGACGTAGCAATCTATACTGCAGCTCCTTCAGGCAACGTGGAAAAAAAAAGTTAAAAAACTGGTTCTGCAATCAAAGAGATGGGGAATAAGATGGACTACAAAAAAATATTGGGTAATGAGGAGTGGTAAAAATGTAAATATAAGGGCAGGTGGAAGGGAGAAGGCTGATGGATAACTATGGGAATGAATTCCCCAACGAGGCAAGTAGTTTAGAAAACGATGTCCTGCAAAATAAATGGCCAAATTGGCCAGTCTTTGTCAGTTACTATTTTAGCATTTTACACAATTGCCAAAATAAAAGCTCCTAAAGACCAACTTGTTTCATCCTACCCCAATCCAGTACATTACCATCACGAGAAAACTTGCGACGGGATGCATTTTTTATTTTTTTCGATTACATAGTTTATTACGAACTTTTATCAATTTCCTTAAAAGTTACCAAGTTGATACTCACAAAACAAATCAGGACAGGTCAAGACATTCATTCTACTATTAAATCCACCCCTTTTTAAAACTGGAGCACTTCTTTTAAAAAGTGTACCTAAGCATAAATTAGCCCAAGGTCTTCGCCACCAAAAAAAAGTTGTTTACACAAGCTTTGTGCCTCAATATATTTTTAGTCACCCTACCAATAACTTGGTTCTAAGTTCAGTCAAACCCCAGCAGCCCACCAAAATGTGCTGCAATGTTTCCACTTGCCCATCATATATGCAAAATGTACATTCATCTACATTTGATTTGCCATAGCGCTTCAAGATTTCATTGGTGGGAAGCAGGTTGAAGCTCAGTCTCATGAACAAAGTTCTATACCACAGGGATGGTAAGCGCTTTAAGTACCGGGGCACTGTACCAAATGCCTTGTGTTCATTACTCAGTGCATGTTGCCACTGATGGGAGTTTGTCCTCAAGAGTTTATCTAGTCTTGCACCCAGATTTTTCCTTTTGATTTTATCTGGGTTAGTCAATAGATGTTCAGTGCTACAATCTAGCAACTAATAGGGCTCTACAATGGTCCTTCCATTGGACCAGAATACCAGGTTCCATCCCAACCGACTGTTGGGCGAGAACTTCAAATGGAAGTGCGAAAGGCACCACAATGCATTTGAGAAATAGCGATAGCGTCTTCAAAGCTGTTTTAACGTACAATGAAGTAAGGCCTAGCTCGTACCTGATCACTGAAGTTGCTACCAATTTTGGCAGCTTTAGGAGCTTTATCCAGAAGGTTCCCTCCAAGGACACCCACACCTTGTAAGGTGTAAAGAGAAAACCTTCTGCGCCAAAAGTCAGAACTGGAGATATCCTGGCCTCAAAAAAAGTGATGACTGGTTCTAAAGAAAATTTGCCAAATCTCTTATGGAGGAGCATGGCTTAAGAGGTCATCATAATGTTCTTTTTTAAGGGCCAAGCACCTAGGACCATCGTCCTTCCTGCTGTTAACAAGGGCACCCAAGTAAATCAGTGTCTGTGTTTCTACTAGAGGGGCACTTCCCAGAAACCATTTATATTCCAAAAATGCCCTTCTGGCGATGCCTCTCAAATGTCAGGATTCCGGTTTTTGCTGGATTGACTTCTAGACCATTCCCCCTCATGTACTCCAGCAGAGCATTCAAGGAACGCTGGAGTCCAATAGGGGTCTGGTCCAGGAGAACCAAATCAGCGAATAGTAGTCTACCAATCTGGTTTTTCCCCAATTGCGGGGGAAAAGCGTTCACCCCGTCCAATGCAATGAATAAGTCCGACAGAAATAGGTTAAAAAGGGTCAGGGTTAAGGGGGAACCTTGTTTCAGCCCCCTTTTCGTTGTAATGGACTCAGACAAGATCGCTTGCGCGTTAAGTCGGATTTTAATGTTAGTATCTAAATACAGCGATCTAATAAGCTGCTGACATGTTCTCAGGACAGCTCCACTCCTCCGTTTTTCTCCAGAGCTTTTTCACCTGTCTACACTGTCGAACGTCTTTTTAACATCTACAAAGGCCATGTATATTCGTGTCTCTTGTTACATAGCTTTGCCCTTCACGATGTTTAGTAGAAACAAATTCAAGTCTGTCTCCACACCCTTTTTAAATCCTGTTTGTCTAGGATCAGCCCTACCAGCAATAGCTATTCATTTTTGTAAATGAGATAGTAGGACCCCCCCCAAAGATCTTCCCCAGCACGTCCAAGCGTGCAATAGGGCCATAGTTTTCAGGATCTGCCCTGTTGCCTACCTTGTGGATCAGGACGATCACTGGAGACTTCTGTGAATCTGGATTAGTCTCTGATCTCATGATTTATTTGTTAAACGGGAGTATATGAAGTCTGCCATTCTTTGGGCGCATGTTTCAACATGTTTGTGATGCCATCTGGGCCAGGGGCCCTGGATCTACTAGCCTTAGTAATAAGTGTAAGCAAGTCAATCATCAAAGGGTAAAAACCACCCCCGCCCTTTTGTTTGTTAGCCAAAGGATGCGCTTCCTTTTTCCCCTAGGTTTTCTCATAGTAGGCTAGACATTTGTCCTCTGACACCATATTAGACACTGGCATTGTTTTCCCGGTTCCAAGTTCATTAAGCAAATCTCATGCAGGATGTGTGTTTTTTCGCAATCGTGGCAAGCGTGGCCTCGGAGTCTGCCTGTAGCAATTTAGCTTAATGAGCTACTGCCTAGTTCCTAAATGTGTGCTTTCTCAGTGCAATCGATCTAATTGTTGTTACCCACTTCTTTTGTTTTAAGACTCCTATGTCTGTTCTTAAGATGTTTTTCTCTCTCGCCATTTCGACAGGGTAAATGTGGGTATGTGGCTTTCCCCTACTTTGAGGAGTTAATTGTTATTCTAAATTCATGTAGCAGGTGGAGATAATTTACTCCCTCTTTTCCACCCACTAGCTTTTCATAGTTCGATTGCAGAGCCCTTACGTCTTCCCTACTTAGTCTGAACATGTTGGGAATTTCCAGAGTTCCTTCTGTGTGGGAGGCACTATTTCTTGTATCAATAGTTTCAGGAAGGAATGATCGCTACATTTCTGTGAATGAATTACTAAAGAGATGACCTGCTTGTTAAGATTGGAAGAAACAAACACGTAGTGCAACGTGCTATTTTCTCCAACCTCTCTCCCCCCTCGGGCCAGGTAAGGTACATTAAGGTACACACCGACACAAATGAAAAGAATCAAAACCCTAATAAAAAATTCATTAATAAGGGCATTAACAGACTGCAAAAGCCAGCTCGAGTCAATCCCCTTTGGATTCCAATAAAAGTTTAGGCGTAAGGAAGTGTAACTATCTGGTGCGGCCCTCCCATTCTCACACAAGTAGCCTGGACAAATCTATTTGGGCATTTGGAGTCACCCACGCAAAAACCCCTTCAATTTTTAACAATGTAAATAGGCCTGCAAAGGCCTGCCTTTCTGTCCCACAAACGCAGGGTTGATATAAGAACTATAGCCATCATAGGATGGAGAAGTTGATAACCAAGTTTCTTGTAGCAAAGGATGTCCATTTGTACCAAAGTAATGTACTTATCCCTTGTCAAATGTGAGAACCCACTTGTGTTCCAAAAGCCTATGATCAATCCGCAGGCTCGTCGTTAGTTCAGATAGAGGGCTTTCCCTTTTTGGTTCTCACTTCCAATTTCTCGTCATTTTGTGAAAAAGAAATCTTTCGCCCACCAAAATGCTGACTTTCAAATGTTACTTTAGAGGATCCTCCCATTTCAACAGCAGGCAAGAAGGTTTTGTAGCAAGGCACTCTGCTTGTGTCGACCCGGCCTCGCTCTTGGGCTGTTTGTAAAATTCACTTTTTGTATCTGCGGAATTGTTTTTAGGCTTGTTCTGAGGTTGCCCCTGTAACTTAGTCAAGCTTTCTCATACTGGGAGCTCCATCAAATCAAAGCCCCATGGGAGCAATAGGTGAGATTGTCCAAGAAGTGACGATTTAATTGATCTCGAGTTTCGGTAAAGAATCAGAGTCTTAACTCCTCATCAACAAAGTCAACAATTTTTATATCCTCCGAGCGGACAAAGTGGAAATCAGGAATGTGGTGAAACAACATTACATTTTCTCGATTTGAAATCAGCCCATCCTTGAGGGGAAGCAACCTGTCTAATCTTAGCTTGAGAGGGAGCCGCTTTTCCTCTCGCCTGCCAGAAGGTTTTTTCCCACAATTTCTAGAATTTTAGAAAGTTGATAGGTAGCTCTTCAAACACTTTTCCATCCTTGGTACGGAGCCGCTTCAAAGCCTCTTCCATTTTCCCTTTGGGCGAAGCGGAATGGAGATTTCTTTTGAGGTTCATTAGCCTCCTTCGGTCTTCCAGTGTCTGAAACAGTAGTTCCAGTCTGTTTTTATTTAAGGCCACACAAAAATGATAGGGAACCCTCGTCCCTCAACGAATTCGTACTCCCGGAAGGTGACCTCAGTTCCTCCTCGCTGATGTGGCCATCATGTACTGTCCATAGGGACGAATTGGCGTCAGCCCCGTCCTTGGAACCCGAGGGATCTTCCATCTAGGGTGGAGAGGAGGCCACCGTTTCATGAATGTTTGCTTCTTCAAATGGCTTGCTCTGCTCCCGCGGCCTCCCAAAAGACACTCTTTCACTCACAACGACGTTTGCGGGGGGCGTGGGAAGGTTCCTTAAGAATGCCTGCGAGCCATTAGATCTCCTCTTTGGCTTGGTAGCTATTATAGATTTCACTTTGCCGACCAGTGGATCGCCCATGTACGAATCTTCCAGCCATTGGTGCTTTTTCCTCCTTTGAAAGATAGGGAAGGAAACATTACACAACCCCCCTCCCCCAACCCCTGATTGAATTTTACTAGACATTTCCTTGTTTGCATATTTGGCCTGAGCCACTTCCTTTTTCCCCATATTGTGGATTTCTCTAAAGATAGTTTGGCCTTCTATCTGTAAATCTAGAGCTGGAGGCTGTCGAGTCCGGTGTTCCTTGGAACTAGCTGCCAACTCAGTGGAGGGTCATGGGTAAACCCTTTGCCAACATTCTCCGCAGCCCTATCCGTTTCTATGATCTGCTAATCTTGCATGGGGGGTTTATTGGTGGTCGATTGTAGCATGGATAAAAGCTCCAGAGGGCACAGAAGTCCATTGATCCTTCTGAACATGAATAGATGCCTTTACTTGAAGTAGTTACAACAGCGGAGTCAATAAGACGTTCTTTTCCTCTCTTTCTAGTTTAAAGGCAGTTGAGTGGTTTTGTTGAAGCGGTTGGAACACTGTTTCCTGGTCAACTCTTGACTGCCGGGAAGTGATAAACTTCTCCATATAAATCAATTTGGAGATAAGGGACAATGAGGTTGAGTGGTCTTTAAAGTTTCCGTTAAAAGAGTCATACAATTTTTAAAAAACGCAACAGGCTTGTTGTTATTGCAGCCAACAAGGAAGGTTGTGTGTTGAATGTGGTGGAGTTAAGGATGGGTGTAGGGACTTTCAAAGTTCTTGGAGAGAAAATAAGGTTGTTCAAAGAAGAAATGGAGGATGAGACCTCAATTGGTGCCTCTGGCTCCCTGTTAGGCTGCACTATCCGCGTCTCTTTGCTCAGGGATTTCAGGTTGCTGAAGAAATCATTTTGGCTTGCTGGCTCCAAAGTAGCCACAATTTATTCAACCCACATGACTGAACCCTTTGCTTGGGATACATTACTGCCATTGGTAGGGCTTGGTTCAGTAGCCCAGACCTCACAAGCCGAATATTCCTTCAAGACCAAGGCTAACTTAACATCTGGGTCAGCACATCTGCTATTGATCAGACCTGGTGAATCCTTAGCAGAGGAGGCATGGCAGAAGATGGAGCAAAGGAATCGCCAGATGGGGGCCCCTTCCAAGCCCAGAGCAGCTAATGATGCCCGTTTGCTGCATGAGGTTTTCAAATCGTAGACTTCTTCCTGCCTTGGAGTCAACAAGTTCTGCACGATCGAGATACTGATAGCCTCCCAATAGTTTTTCCCCCCCTTTGCTCAGGCGCTCCTAAAACCTTCAGGATTTCAGCATTCTTTAGTTCTAAGGTGTTTGTTGTGGGCTGGTCCTCCATCACCCAGGCCAAGTCCTTAACAAGGCGGAACAAGCCTCTAGGGCTAATTCGACTTTTTTCCCAGCCAGTGCTTGGCCCCTATTTGTGGTGGCTGAACCCATCTTCCTTTTTAAGGACAATGTAAGCCTGTTGCATTCGGTTCCCTTTTTTTTCGCAGCATTGTGCCAGGCACAAATGTTAGCCAGATGGGCTGGGGGAGTAGGCTTTAATATGGACTCCTGAATTGCGGAGGACTCGGACTAGGGTCTCGTAATGGCAGCGGTTATCAAATGACCCCCTTCCCGCTCACCTTGGTTTTAACTTGCAGTCGAGTCCTGGAGGTGGAGGGGACATTGGAAACTGTCGGTCCTCCATTACTAAGTCCAAGAGGGTGCTGCCTCTGCATGCCGGAAAACTGAAACACTGCCCCACTCCCCTCTGCGGGGTGGCCGGGGTTATGTAGCAGCTCCTCCCACTTCTCCAGTGAAATAGTAGGCAGTGAAGACACACTGGTAGCACACTTCAGGAAACGACAAGCAGCGTTTGCACGGTGGTTTCTGCTCACACCGAAACACACTGCCACACTCCGCCGTAATGCATTATTATGTGATGTTTAAGGGTCCCCAAAGTGTTGTGATGTGCATGTTCATGAGCCAGAACACTGCAGGGTTTGAGACTAAACTGGCACAAAGAGAAAATCAGGACAAAGGACTTCTCAGACTATGACGCAGGCTACTGGAACAGTATGCTCCCCTATGGCAACCAGGACTGCTCCTGCAGTTCAAAGGAAGCAACACCCTGCTCTTCAGGGAGTACCGGGGTGGCAGTGGGCGGGGGGTCATACTCAGGACATTCTTCTCCTAGGCATATTCCACATTTGTAGACATCCACGCTACCAATACCTGTAACCTATCCAGCCACCGACCTCTCTTGATCCCAATTACTTGTAAAGCTGTCAGTTGCTACCTAGCTAGGTTTGTGCTATATGAAACCAATGGAAATAAGCGCCCTTTATTTGAATACCTTTTCAACTAAAAACGTTCAAGAAGTGCACATGCAAGCCAGCAAATAATGGGCTCATTAACCCGGCAAAGGTTGGGAGAGAATTTGCAACATTTATCAACAGTGAATACATGTGTTCAGAACAAAGACTCATATGCCCATATGCATAATGTATTGCTTTTAACGCCACAGAATTCAACTGGCCGCATGCACGCAAGGGGAAAGACTTGCACAATGGTCCACAGAAACACAGTGTAATGCGAAAGGAGGCCATGTTAAATCTTAACTGCTTTTTTCAGTGCGATTGCTCCGATATTTGATCAGGCATAAAAAGAGGAACAATCCAAATAATAAATACATAATAAAAGGCTTCTACCTTCATTCATCAGGGGACTGGTGCAGACCGATATTTCGTAAAAGAACTCCCAAATAATGAGGGCCCCCTGCCCACCTATTCTGGTATTCTCCACATGCTGTCTAGATTTAATCCCCAGAGCACTCGCTAAATCCGACTGCCAGACACGATAATTAGGCAATTCGCTGTAAAGCCAACATCCAAAAATGCAGCCGTTCTCCACCTTACCAAACACTATTCTGACTGTACCAAGTTTCTTGCCCACAGGTGACCCTTGCCCTTTTCATCATCGTCAATGCAAGTCCACCCAAAGTAACCCTATACAAGTCATCTTTGCAAATGAGGTTAGCCAGTTAACTCGTTTGAACCAATACCGAGCAAGAATGAAAAATACTGCACATTCCACAGTACATAAGGGTAATAGATTCCAGCGGGCAGGTATGACACAAGCATAAGCAGCAGTCAATGTGTTTTATGCAAAAACACAACTAAGGTATCTTAGAACATCTTCAAGAGACCTTTGATAGAGGTACAGATGTCGAAATGAACATGCATCAGTCTTTTGTGGTAGTGAGTAGTTGCCTTGAAGTTAGGAAAATGCTGCACTATATTAAAGGGATGTCTTTAATGCTGCCGAGTACTTTGCCATGGAGTGCTGGGCCAATAAACCCTTACTTCTAATAGCGTGCATTCACACACATCACAACTAGAGGGTCATCAAAAAAGGCACTGCCAACTTCAATTCTATACATGCAACACACCATTTCTTACTCCAGTGTCAAATATCACTAGTCAATGGCTAGTGGTGAGTGAACATTTTGCACCGGTTCATAATACAAGCAGCTAGCTTTGCTGTCCCCAATTAGCAGATGTGGATTTTTGCAATAATTTAGGCAACATCTAGTCCCACAGGTTGCCTTGGAGCGTTATCAAAGCGTGTCCCCCTTTGTGGAGTGTCTAGATGGAAGTCTGGCCACAAGTCTGTTGAGTGCCATCACAGTCTGAGCAGCCAATTGATTATTTCATGCTACAGTACCCCTGCCTGCAAATTATAGGCGCACTAGTAAGTTTGTTGCCAATCAAGCAGAAAGCATCAGTTTGGTGCCTCTCCCAGCTCCGCCATGTGCCAGCTCAGGTACGGCATGAAGGGTTATATTCTGGGCTTTGGAATGCATAGGACGATAAATACCCTCCAGCTCTCACTTTGTAGGACTCTGCCAATGAGCCAATCGTCCAGATAGAGGTAGACTTGCATCCCCTGCAGGCGCAGCTGCGCCGCCACCGGCGCCAGGCACTTGGTGAAGACTCTTGGCGCAGACTTCGAACCAAAGGGCAGTTCCTTGACCTGGTAGTGCCACCCTTGGACCACAAAGCACAGAAACTTTCGATGTCCTTTGTTTATGGGGATGTGGAAGTAGGCATCCTCCAAGTCCAGCGACGACAGGAAGTCACCTTCCTCCAGTTGTCCCAGTACGTGCTGAAGGGTGACCATGCAGAACTTCTGGGATTTCATGAATTTGTTGAGGTGGCGGAGGTCTACAATGGGCGGCCAGCCGCTGGTATTCTTTCAAACGAGGAAGTACCGCCAGTTTACTCCGGAGCCTCTTTGGGACGAGTTCTATTGCGCCCTTCTTCAGCATTGCTCGTACCTCCAGAAGCAGCTGTGCAATGTTGTTTTCCTTCCTGGCCATAGGTGGAAAATTGGGACACTTCTTTTGGAACTCCAGAGTGTGCCCGTGGGCCAGAGCATCCAGCACCCAACGGTCGGTGGAGATGGACTTCCACGCGCCGACGAAGTTCACCAGCCGGCCTCCCACCCAGGTGCTCAGGTGGGGGGCCAGATGTCACGGCCGTTTCAGTCTTGTTTTGCCGAGGCCTTGCCACCTTGGGCCCCTTGGTAACGACGACGGTGTCCAACGGCCTTGTTGCAGCCTCTGTAGGCTTCCTGCGAAGAGCGGGCCACGTGGCAGTACGCCGAAGAGCTGCCACTGAATCCTTTGGAGGCACCTTGGGACTTGCCTCCGGAGGTCCGAAAGGACGGCTGTCGCTGATGGAGGGAGCCCAAGGCCCGGGCTGTCTCGGTGTCCACCTTGATGGCCTGCAGTGACTTGTCCTCTGCCTTGCCGAACCGGTTGTTCCCGTCGAAGGGCATGTCCAGTACCCTGGTCTGCACGTCCTGAAGGAAGTCAGAGGCCAACCGCGTCGGCGAAGGCAAACGCTGTTGCTCATCTGGCGAAAACTGATGTTGGCGATGTCCGTGGCCACCGTGATGGCATTGTCCGATGCCACCTCGCCTTCCTGCAGGATTTCAAGGGCTTCCACCCTCTTGTCGTCTGGGAAGAAGTCCAGGAGGGGAGCGATCTTAAACCACAGCTCTCCGTCGTAGCGGGCCACGATCGTGAGGGCGTTGGCCGCCTTGATGGTTGTCACTGCCGACGAGAAGACCAGTCATCCCATGACGTCCAGCTTCTTCCCCTCGCCATCGGTGGGGAAATGGAAGTTGATGCCGTCGCCCCTGCAGATTTCTTATTGGCCGCCACAGAGACCACCGAATCCGGGACGGATGTGCCCTGAGACACATAGGCGCGGAGTCTGGGACCCGGTACTACTTCTTGTACCGGTCCCTCTTCACAGGGGCCGTGGAAGGGTTCTTCAGAAGGGAGTGTCCTCCGTCCCAGATGTTGTCCAGTAACGGTACTGAGAGGAGGGTCTTCCTCTTGGCCTCCTGTCGTTGGTAGAGGAACCCCTCCTCCTGCTCTTCGAGGCATAGCTGGAACAGATCTGATGCCCTGGCAATCATGACGTGAAAGGAGCCAATTTCGTCGAGAGGGGAAGCCCGGGGATGGGGTGATGGGAGATCTGTTCCGTCACCACCGCCGTCCGTCCCAGTCGTCACCGTCTCATCCCTCGGTGGAGGGGATGGTGAACGATGGAAGGGTGGGGAGGATGGACTCGCCTCCGCATTGGTAGAGGACTCAGACGGTCCAGGCGCCGCTGGACCGTCCACCGGAGGCAATTGTAGCCTCGTCCTCATCTCGGTGCACAGGGTTTGCAGTGCCAGCAAAAGGTCATCCTGTCTGCATAGGAGGTGACATTGGTGCGACGGGAGCGGCGTGGTGTCCAGTTCCTTGTCCATCAGCTGCTATTCATCTGCTCCACCCTCCCTCTCCACATCTGCCTCGTTGGGATCCTTCCCGCGGGCCCCATCCTCAAACCTCTTGTCCAGGGTTGCTTTGATGACAGACAGCTCGTCCTCGGAAGGGGTATCCGAGTCAATTAGGACTCTGGCCCCCTCCACCCACTCTTTCACATCCTGGGGTTTCATGGGGGTCTTTTCGATGGGCTGGAAAGACTATTCCCTCCGGGATGGCAGGGAAACTAAGCCTGGAGGTCGTCCCCACTGGAGTTGCCTACGCAGGCTTAGCCAGGTTCACCATGACTCCCTCAATCGAGGCCTTAGCTGGGTGAACTTGGGCCTTCATGACCTTGGCCACATCTGAGGCCTTCACCATGGGGGGGAGGGTTACCGCCTCGCTCCTCCTTGGCTTTCTCCGTCAGGACCTGCCGGGGCTTCTCCCAAAGCTTACGCGGGTTCTCCGACTTACTTTTCACCGAGCCGGAGAGTTGGCTCGCGGTTGACCGCGTAAGTGACCTCGCACCCTGCCTGGCAGCTGAGTAGCCCGAACCAACGGCAATCCCGGTGCATGCTGACTCACAGTGCTTTGCCTTCTGTTGGACCCCCATCGCCAGAGCGCCCTCAAAAGGTCTTAGAAGACCGCTCGGACTACTACTTCTCAACTGCTGCTGGGCTCTTCGCCTCCAGCCAGTTAGCGAGTCGAGTACGATGGTCCTTCATGGTCCGGACGGACATGTTCTTGCAGAATGCACAGTCCTCCTCCATGTGTGACTTGTCGGCGCTAAGGCAGTTGAGGCACCGGGAGTGCTCATCTTCCTTAAAGACGTTCTGTAGTCCACATCCTGGGCAGATCCTAAACCGCTTGGATCCCGTTGGCATTGTGTCTCCTTTGTCCTGGGCCATATCCTCGCGGTGTAGGCCTCAAAGATCTTCCGGAATCCTCCACGAAGTGAAATTCGACGTAAAATCACCCTGGGGGGCATAGACATTTCAGTTAATCAGAAGATGAAACGGTGGAGCTTGAGGCTCCATTCACTGAAAAATAAAGAGTAAACTCTTTGAAAAAATGCAACACGCAGTAAAAGCTCGAGAGCTAAAGCACGAGGACTCCCAACACTTGAACGTGCGGTAAAAATCTGAAGATGGCTGCCAGAGGCGGGGCTTAGGTAGAGGGCAGTCATTGGCTGGTGGCAGTATGACCCAGAGACCAGTGATTGGTTATTAGTAGAAAGACAGTTCAGAAACGAGACTGAAACTGATTTTTTCTTTTACCGAGGATTGCCAGCCTGACAACAGGGAATATTCATGAGCATGTGAATCCATGCCAGACCCCATGCTGGAGAATATGTTATTGTATAGCACTAACGCTTAAGCTCTTTTTTATAGAGCAAATATGCATACAATATCACCCAACCTGTGTTGGTACTCATTTATCAACCTAAGAAGGATGAAAGGCTTTTTGAAAAAAATAAATAATTTGAAACAAATATATATATTTTTCCAATTTATTTTTTCCACTCCGGCCCAGGCATGGCCAGAAACTGGCCCCCACTCTCCAGGGACGAGTTCGGCCCAGCCACGGGCCGAAAGGCCGAGGGGCCATTCCCACCCTGGACTTGCACAACCAGGCAAATCTCTGTGAGACAGTATTGGCTGCCATCGCTCGCCTAACACTGTCAGCCGAGTCCAATCAGGATTGGAGAGACTCACACATTGAATCCTGGTCATCTTAAACAATACTCAAAAATGCATTCCTTTCGTCAGCATCTGGGATGTGCTTAGCAGCCATAGCCACCATCTCCCACAACATGCAAGTACATTTGGACAATGCACATGTGGCACTGATGGATTTTAAGATCATACTACTGCAAGAGAAAACTCTTTGCTATAGTGTCAAATCTCTTATTTTTCCCATCAGGGGGTATTGTAGGATAGGCGGCTACCCTTGATGAAGTGTCCGCCTCCCCCACTAGTCTCTCCGGAGATGGATGTTTTCCTTAAGAACTCCGGGTCAATACGTGAAGGTCTGCATTTCCTAGTGAAATTCCTATTATATGCACGATTTGTATCCGGATTTTCTCAATTCACCATGACCCTGCTCTTCAGAACAGATTTGAAAAGGAGAACAGGGTCTTTAGAGGGGCCCTTGTCAAGAATATCTGTGAGGTCACTCTGTTCAAAGACTTCAGCCCGTTTCCCCCCCAGCCCAGATACTTTGTAACCTTGCCCATGACTGCCCTTTAAGAAACATCTGCATGTGCAGAAGGCTCTGGACTGGCAAAATCCACCTAAGGAGAGGTATTTAGCCCACTTACATCTTTCAATGACTCCACCACATGTTGCATTCTGGCCTCATCAGAAATTAAAGCCTCAGGAACATTGGTAGTACAAAATTGTAGGTCAAAGAGGAGTGTCCACATCAGTTACCTCCTCTTTCTCTACAGAAATGGAAGACAGACTTGAAAGTCTATTTTAGGCAGAGGTTTGAAAATCATCAACCCCTCCATCGAAGAAGTCAACTGTTTTGACGTTGATGGCCCTGACATCGAGGAACTAAAGTCCAGTTGACCCACTGGAGGGTTGAGGCTTTGCCTTTGGTTTGTCTCAAGACTGAGGTCTCTGAAGTGCCATGAAGAAGCTTCTAAATTCACTTGCCCGGGCTCAAGGGTGTGCAAGCATCAACCTTTTCAGACTCCATCAGCCTTATGAGGCACAATAGGGTCGGAAGTCTACTTTAACTTCTTCGAAGGGGCTGGGAGAAGCCACCTTCTCAAAGACCATCATCTGAAGGCACAAGTCCTCCCATTCGGATTTGGTAGCAGACTTAACTGCAAAGCTCACTCTGCAAACAGTCGAGGAGCCTGAAGATGAAGAGTGCGAACTGTGTAGACTCTTCTTCAATCTTTTGCAGGAGGACCAAGAGGACGATTGGTGAGAACTGCTTCTGGAACAAGAGCGCTTGGACTGTTCTGAGCACATGAGAACATGGGAAACGTATATCGAATTTATCGTGTCCTAAGACGACCTCTTGGAAGGAGTGTTCGAAGAGGATTTCTAAGGGTTCCTACCCAGGATGAAGATCCTTACATTCAATAACTGTACATTCTGAACTGGGGAAAGGCTGTTGTCCAATCAGATGGCTGGAAGAGCAGGTGAGAATATACATTCTCTGCCCACTGTTCAAGCCACCTGAGGCACTTTAATATTAGAGGCAACAGGGAACATGTCACTGTTGCCTCCCCAACCACCCAACCCCAAACCAACAAAATCCCTTTCCCACCCATTCCCAACGCAGCTGCGATACCTGAGCTTTGAGATTAGGTCTCTGTGCTTTTTCAGACTCCAGCCAATGAAATGGAAAAGGGACAGTGGCGGTGGCCACCCTCCTCCCGTTTTTTTCTGCCCTCCTTCGCTCGCAAGAAGCAAATCTACTGAGAGTAAAGAAAATAACATTTGCACCCCAGATGAACGCTGCAGGGGTGCAAATGGCTTCCACGCCCTGGCTGGAGGCAGGGAGGGGGGGGGGTGCGGACATGGCTGGTAATGGCCCAAAGCCCAAACTGAACCCTTGCTCTGCTCTGGCCTACCATGCTTCAGGCTGGCGTGCCGTTACCGGACATGACAGACACTTTTCCGGGGCGAGAAAGCCATATTGTACTTTTAATTACGGTGACATCCTTTTATCATCAAGAATCTACATTTTGTTATTCATGAATTGGTGACTGTTTTTTGTGTGTGAACTGCCATAGTTGTGATGGATATCAAAGGAAAGGGCCCCCCCCGCACCCTTCGTGACAAACTTGGAAGGGATTTAATTTGAGGTCTTACCTAGTGAGTCGAAAAAACAAACAAGGTTGTCAAAGTGCAAATAAAACGCTGGGGTAACAACTAAAACTGTAGAGGGAAAAGAAAAAAGTTTCAGCCTTGGAATGTTCCAGGGATCCTTCCTGGAGAGGTCACGTCAACAAAACCAAATTCTTTCAAAAGTTTGAACCCAGCAAAAGATCTTTAAATGACAAAGATCCACAATGCTTGGGATTAGCTTTATCCAGGTTCTTGGACAGTCAGCCAAGTCTGCCCTGGTCACACAGGCACATCCTCCAGATTTTCCTATTAACCTTCGAGATTTGTATGGGCCAACTCAGTCTTCGGGACCCAATCTTTCTGTTCCAAATGATGACCCACCAGGCAAATGTTGATGTCTTCAGTTAAACGAAGGGGCGGCCCAGGTCAATGATCTGGAGAGGGAAGCAGGGCAAGTCTACCACTCCACAACCTTGGTTTGTAAATCCAACCTTCAGTCTTTGTGGAAAGGGCTTTTCCCAACAACTCTGTTCAATTTCCCTCTGCCTTCCAACCTTCCTCCTCGTCCACGCCGTCCCTTTCAGAACTCCCACTCTTCAGTTGGTATCTTTACAAACCTCCCATCTCTCCTACCAACACCTCTTTCTGTAACCATGTCTGGTCTGTACACTCAATCTCAATTCCCTTTCCCACCTTCACCACTTTGGGCACTACCATCACCACATTCTTCATCCCAATTGTGCACTGTAATCCGTATTCGCACCATCCTCAATCTCGTGAGCACCACCCTTTTCTGTACTACCATCACCCTCCCTGCCCCCACGTGCCCCACTATACTAGAGTTGCCAAGCGCTGTCAAGCGTCTTATCCACCCAGCTTTTATGGCCCAGTACCTGTTTCTGGCTCTTGCACTCCGGCTCATCTTTAGAGTTCTTGGCAATTGCTCATGCCCCTCTACTGAGCGACATGGTACCAGTGTGGCTTAGCTCTCTGGGGCTTTAGCAGCAGTCTCATCTCTCCTCCAACCAGCAACTGCTATGCCACTGGTTTCCTCTTTCCTGTGCCTTCCACAAACACAGACACATGTGCTTTCATAGTGATGTGTCTTCGCCTTCCAGACTCTGGAGAAAGTGAATTCAGGTGTATTCAGTGAGATGGGGTTGTCAGAATCAGTCCCTGGGGATGGCCTACATCCCCCTGTTGAGGAACTCCGGATTAAATGATCACTCCCCTTTGGCAGTTCAATCTCTATCTGGGCCCTGCCATTCAGTCTTTCTGAGTTAGACGACCTCCGATGTGCAGGCTCAGTATGAGGAACTTGAAAATCGTATTTTTCTTGGCCTGGGTGGCCCCCAGTGTCTAATGGACTGCAGTTTCCAGAACCACAACTGATATCTTGGAGTTCCAAACCTCCCTCCCATTTTGAATTTTTTGTTAATTGTATAGGGATTAGGTTGTGGGTTACACCAGAGAGGATGGACATGTCCGTCTGTCCTGTGTTTTTTTTTCTTTTTTTCTCTCTCTCTCTCGAACAATATAAGTGGAGGCCATTTGTGAGGACCCATTGGTTGCCTCTGCGATTTCCCTGCCTTGTTCGTCTTTCTTCCTATACACGTCTGCACCAACACGAAGGGACCAGAGCATGCAACCACATGCTTCTCTTAAAGAGGCAGAAACCACAGAGTTCCCAGTTTCAGTGGAATCGAAAATACAGTCCTTTTGCTATAGTCTGACTTCACTTCTTCCCTAGGCTCCTGTGAAGTTGCAACAGCTATCCCCAGACTAAGTTCACCCGGTGGCTATCAGAGGGGTCCAGCTGCCACCCAAAGACCTGGATCCCCTGTCCCACTGAAAGGGATTCCGACCCAATGCTCTGGGCCCCAACCAACCAGACCTACCCATCTTAACCGGGTTAAGATTATGCCATACTCACTGTTTAGGGAGAGGGTCAATCCATCTTCCGTACACTGTTCTGTGATGACATTACGGCTATCCTCGCCCCTTATGGGATCCGGTGTCACTCCGGATTGGAGCTGGACATGGAGGGTGTAATGCAGCTCACAGGTGGATACGCCCATAAATGGAAGGTCAGGGTCAACTTGGACGCCGTACATTCCGCAATGTCCAGCAAGGCCATTGATTGGTCAGGCTTCGGGCCGGGACCAAGTGATTATCAGGACACTGATTGTTTTTGTCTTTTTGGTACTGTACTTGACCCGGGAAGGAGGAAGAACGTTATGAAGAAGCAAACAAAAGATTTCACTGGGCTTACCAGAGCGCCACTGCAGAGGGTAAAAAGACGGCATCCGTACTGGAGAACACAGTCAAAATACCAGTGAGCCATAAGAACTATTGTGTGCCGCATCCCGCAGAGTTGTTCATACACCTGAATAAAGGAAATTTGTTTCAAGGCAACACGTGTCTACCTCGAATGTTTACAGGTCCACACTTCCCAGGTGAGATCTCTGGTCTGTTGAAGTCTCTTGAGCAAGTGCGACAAGGACTCTGTGGGTCCAGGAGATGCCTAACTTTTCTAATTCCAGATCCCACGAAGTCCCCCTCTAAGGGAGTAGCCCTTCCCAAGGGGGAGAGAGGGAGTGATCCATCAAGCCTCTTGTGACTTGCCACTGCCTTGGGATGTGGGTCTAGCAAGGTTGACCAAAAGAACCTCTCTAAAGCACCTCAGACCCCATCATCCTATAGCATCAAGAAGTGCCGGGTCCCAGTGGTCACCCCACTAGGGACCCGCCGGAAACAGGAAGAGAACTTTTTCCTAGATTAACATGGGCCACATGAGAACCAGTACAGAGGTGGTGTCAAAAAAGGATGCAAGGACAAACCCATCCTCACCAGCACCCCCCTAACCATCAACAGAGTGAAAACCAGGACTGCGATGAGATTAACCATGTCTTGACCAACCTTGGCAGCTACAGTCTGTAAAGGAGCTCCTCTAACCCCACTCCAAGCAGTCAACTGACTGGATGCAGCAGAGACTGGTCATTCCCAACCACCAAATTAATTGTTGCACAACATGGAGCCTTACCCTGTAAATGCTTCTCACACCTGCTTGGAACCAGCAGGGTTCCTCAGTGTGCTGCCAAAAGAATTCTGCTACGCAGTGGGTACAGTAGTCTTCCATGTACCAAATATTCTTGCCAAATCTGCATACCGGACTCCACACTTGTATAACATTTCAGTCTAGTCTCATGTGGTACCAATACTGTACCAGCGTCCCACATCACCTAAGACATCAAGGGCGTAATATGCAATCTCATAAAAGAAAAGGCAAGAAATCACAAGATGGTAATTTGCTAAATAAGTAGCACTTGTTGACAGGGTCAGCTATTGAGCAGTGCTTTCCCTAGGAGAAATTAGTCCTGAAGCACAACTGCAATGGTCAGGGTGAGGGGAGAAAGTGGCCAATCAATGCACAGTTCAAAATACTAAGGCTCCCAAGTGTGAAGAAGCAGGCATCAGGGTTGCAGTATAGCTTGTATAAGGGATGGGAAGGTGCGACTCCAGAATTCTTCAGTTGGCAATATGAAGGCCAGAAGTAGAAAACCTCAACTAGCAAGGAAGCCGCCAAGCCTTGCATTCAGGGATGTTGTATGGTTCCCTACTACCGCATTACCTTACTTGCAGATGTAGACTTAAGTAGTTAAACCAAAATCTAAACTTAAACAGTTTCCAAGCCAGCCATCTTGCTCAGAAGTTTCCAGCAAAAAAGGCAACGTGTGATATTTCCTATGACTGCAGAGGCTTTTTACTCACTTTGATCAGCCCTTTCAAAGATTGCTCATCATTCATTAAAAAAAGATGGGGTGTGAAAGCAAATGTGCAGCTGCTGTTTTGTCGTTCCCCCGCCCAGAATAGTGCTTAGTTTTTTTAAAACGTTTCCAACATACCCACAAATGAGTAAAATTGGTGCAGTATTATTTGGCCTAATAGTGCCACCAAAAATGACTTTCCATGATAGATGCAATTATTTATATTCAGAAGTATACAGAGGGCCAAATACTAGTTCGAGGTACTTTGAACACACTTTTTCTTTAGTAAGGACCGATGGGAAAACGGGTTTAAAATGACTGAATTAGTCTATATATAGTGCAAAATGCACGCCCTTGTAGCTTAAACAATTGTATGTAAATAACGTTTCTGATTTTGAGTGAAGTATTCCATATTATAAGAGGTAACAATTCAAATGAAGGAAAGCGAGGTGCAGCGCAAGGGGAATAATGACAGGACAATAAATCTTGAGTATATGAACGCAATTGCCTAGATCGCTATGCGATTTTAGGGACAGGTTGGAGCAAATAATTACACTTTTTTTTAATACAGAAAACAATGGGAAATGCAGTGCCTAAATCGAGGTTCGAGTTTTAAATGTTCAAACAGTTCACTGTAAAAGAGCTGCCTCATACTTCGGCTCACGTCCTTCACACCTGAACGGGTTAAAATCGGGCCAATAGCAAATCTCATACCATCCTACATTCGCTTTAACCCGGCCAAAATCAACAAGAATTGCCAATGCCAACTGTTTGAGCTTTTTTGTAGGTATGGAGAAGGCATTTGCGTAGTGGTATTAACTGGCCACTGATGGTAGCAGGTGCAACATGGTGCGAGCACATGGGAATCGAATAGCATTGTCAGGCTAATGCCTAATACTTATACACATGCCACACATTTGACATTGCCATGTTTGTTTTTAACAGGACTACAGTGAAGGGCAGGCAGATTGTTTATATAGTGGCTGAAGGAAGACCTGGTTAGGACCATTTTATTACAACAGTAGCATGCTGCCGGTTCTATGAACCATTCCTGCATTCTTTTGCCGACCTACACTTTCATACTGTTTAAAAAAAAAATGTTTGGTTTGTTTTTACAGTTTTTACCCATTTCTTTACTACAAAATGTAAGAGGAGGGCCCCCTGCCCCGAGCCCCCCCATACTCGACCCCGCCCCACTACACCTTACCCCAACTTCCCCATCTGCATTCAGTGAAAGTGAAAGTGTAGGTCGGCAAAAGTGGGCTAGACCGTGCTAACAGCTCCAATTAAGTCATTAACTCTCAGAAGACTGCTTTGAAACTTTGAAAAACACTGGCAAGCACTTAAGCATAATGTTTGATGGTAAGGTTGTTTTAAAGCAAGCTCAAAGAATTCCATGAGGAGGGGTTTTGGGCTGGGAGGGGCAGGAATAGGGTGGGAATGGCTATGGGAAGTCAATGGATGGGTAAATATTCATACAACACATACAAGCTTTGTTTCCCTTAAATGCCATTTCTCCCCATCTGTGCCCTAATTTAATGATATTGTCTTATAGGTGCACAAGCGCCACCTAATAGCCCAAACTAAAAACAGGATCTCAAAATGTGGCTTTTGATTGGCCAACGGAATAGAGAATGCCACAAATGATTATGTGTCAAGAACTCCCATGCCGGACGCAGCATGTTGCCCTTTTTTGGCAAGCCCCGAACAAAGTGCTGTTTTTGTGGGTTCAGCTCTTCTTGTGGAAATCAATAGCAGAACCCCCACCTGATCAATGTTTCTAAACTAGATTGACACTTGAAATGCTAGCTGGAAGACTGACAAGTTAATTCTTCAACCATATCCCATTGGCATTCAGACTTCAATGCAATGTTTCACTTTTTGCTAGAGTATATCCCGGGACTCTCTAAGCAATGCCGGCCCATGGGAGAGGGGAGGGTTCCCTTGGTTCGCCACATCTCATTCCGTTCGTGTAGCAGGGCCTTGTCACAGGGCCACTATAAGTTTGTGCCATTAGGGACGTTGGTGTTGTGCAATCATCGGGGCACAATACCACCCTACCTGTAGGACCTAAACTCCCAACTCCAGTATGGCCCCACAATGAGACAACCCTCTTGTGTCACTGGACGGCTGGCATGCACCGCGTGTACAGACAGCACAGGGATCGAAAATTCTTCAAAGTTCGAGAGAAGAAAAAAATAACCACTTTAATGCCAAAATGATCAGCTAAGGAAACGCACTGCTGGGTCCAAAGCAGGCAGCTTTAGAACCCCTAGTCCACTTTACGCACACTCCAATACAAATTGGTGATGGGACCTTTTATTAATGGCTCAGTCAATGTGGCAGTAAGTCCTCAGTTCAATAAAGCTGAACCTACCATGTTGCAGTGAGGGAAAACCCTGCATACCTGAATCACTTTAGTAGATAGAGGTCCCCGGAGATGGGGTTAGGGTCCAGATAGGCAAATAGGGTCTGGCAGAAAGGGGTGCACATTTGGAGATTGGAAGAACAGTGGAGGAAGCTGGAGGAGCGATGTTAAGGAGAAGGTGGAGCTTGAGAGCAGATCTGGAGGGAGGAAGTTATGTTGGAGAAAAAGAAACACTGGAGAGAGGATTATCAAAGGCAGCGAAATTAGGACAGAAAGGGTTGGAGAGAGGAAACCAGAGAAAATGAGGTGGCGCAAGGAGGGAAAAGCAATCAGGGGCAGAGGAAGACTAAGTAGGAGGCTAGCAACGAGACTGGGAAGGTCAAGATGGAAGGTTGAGGAGGCGAAAGATCTAGATAGAGTGGAGTGTAAGGGAGAGTTAAACAATGAGAAGTCAAGTATAAGGAACAGGAAGTGGTTGAGAAGAACCAAAAAGGGTAAAAGTGATGGAGTGGAGGAAAGAGTTAATCCAGGAAACGACGTGAAGGGGGCTTTCTACTTTAGGCATTACACAAGCCTGAGAGATGAGAAGTGAGGCGAGGGTGAAACACTGCAATTTAACAGACCTCTGAGTTGGCATGAGCAACAAGGAATGAATGAGGACCATAAGTACACAGTCCGTAAAGAACATCAAGGCAGAGAAAAATGGGTCAGTGGGGAGCAGAGACAGTCCCCCCCTAAAGAAAAGGAAGATCTAAGATAAAACTGCCAGCCTCCTGACCCGCTTATGTGACCTAAAGCTTAGTGGCCACTTTCAGGACTGGCGATCTTCAACCATCCATCCCCATCTGCTGCTTAGGCACATCGCCCGACTCACCAAAACCCTGAGATAAAAAAAAAAGATCTCAAGGTCAGATAGCCAGAACGAGAAAAAGTAGACCGCCATCAAATAAACCAGAAGAAAAGAAATCGCAGCGGTCACTTACACCCACAAATTGAATGACAAATGTCACCAGGATGGGACCCCGGATTGACAGACTGGACAAGAAAACGTTTAATTGTACCTAGAGATTGAGTTGGAAACCACAAATAAGCCATTGTGAGTGTGTACTGTCTCAGCGTTCATTAAATCAGAGCACCAGGATACCCTGAGTGTTCACCCAATGACCCTTTAAGTTATTGCCAATCACAGAGGAGTCATCCACTGTGTTCCTAACAAAGGGCTGCAAGCACGTGCTATACAGTATTGTAACAGCAGATATACACCCTAAACAATACCTACATCAAATTCTATTAACTGGCTTGTGTTGATCTCACGCTCCATGACATTATCCAGTCCCTAAAGCCTCAATACTAAATATTGGTTCAGTTCACAATAAGATTAACTTCTGCCTGGTCCTGAACTATATCGCCTGTCTTCATGATGCGTGCTTGTTTCAGGACTGCTTATTGAGTACCGGTGAGGTCTAGGTCGCGTTAGAGTACCAACTCTGGCAAAGATTGTGAATTGGAATAAATTAACTCAGATTCAAGAAATCTATTATTAAAAGGTCAAGATATTTAACTCCACAGAAATGCATTTATGTGCTGTTCAGAAAAGATCAAGAAATGGCATTATTCCTCATTATTCAATTTTTTCATCGAAGTGCATCATACAACATTAAAGGATGCTGTGAAATCTACCAAAATGATATCTAGGTCAGTCAAATTAACTTCTGTTAATGGGTTGTAAATAAACTGCACTTAAAAGACTGGAGAGAAATAATAATTTGCACAAACATACCAAATAACCAACAGAACATTGCAAGTACCAAACGTATTTACTCACTTCAAAACATTACAATCCATTAGAAAATAATACTCACCAGAAAGATGCAGAGAATGAGAGCTGTAGGTCTTTGGGATTGTGATCCATTACGAAAGAATACCCACCAGAAAAATGCAAAGAATGAGGAAAACACGGTCACAGGCAAAGTTGCAGATCGGTAGAGTGCAAAACAAATCTGTGTCAACAAACTCAGGTAAAGTGAAGTGAAGATCAAATAACTCATTCCCCACTGATTATATATTGTGAAGGATTCTAACCAGGCATCACACACTGGACCAGGACCTTTACCCTCAGCCTTAGATGTAGCGCACAATTAGAATGCTTTTTCTTTAATTTCAACTAATTCGAATTGAAAGCCGATTCCCGACCCGTCTCACACCCCCTTTTACAAATACCCCGGGTCACAATGTACCATGAACCAGGCCGGTGGGTGGTAACAATATTTATTTATTTTAATTTCAAAGAACATCACACCATTTTTATATTGGGCAGCAATCACCAATGTGGTGATAATTACAATGGAAACTACTGAAATACACATGTGTCACCTTCTACACCCTTTGCAATGGCCTAAAATTACCCTCAAACTTTAACAAATAATTAATTATATGTGTAATTAAATAATGATGTACATATGTTTTATCACAGTCTCAGGGATGTCATATCACTAGCAACAATAAGTTAAGGTATCACCAAAGGCATACAGTTCACAAAGCAGGTTGAAATTGGAAAGTGCAGTCAAATCACACATTGAAAAGTTGCATTTTTTCTAGTTTTTAGTTTCAAATGTCAAAAACGGTTGTACAGAAAAACTGGTGAAATACTCTGAATTCTCTGAATAGGAATGCGGTTTTTGGGCTCGTAGAGGCACATCAGAGGGACAATGTAGAAGTGAAAGGATGGATATAGCTGAAGAATTGAATGACATTTCCAAGCTGGAATGAGGTTTGATTTTAGGAAAATAAAGCAGTTAAAAACGAAAATCGGTTTGGAAGGAAAGGAACATTTTACTTACACAAGATTTAATGGCTAGAAAAGAGGAACGCCACCCGTGAATATAAAAGTTACGCTGCAGTTGTAACCCTTCACGCAGTGCAACCCTTTTCTTTAGGGAAAATTAGTTACTTTAATCAAAATATTGCTAAGGAGTTACAAGATGGGGTGAATGAAAGAATGGCACAACAAAAACAAGGACAGGGTGCACAGAGTTAGAACAGTTTAGACAAGTTATCAGGGAATGGAAAGGATTACTTCGAAAATGGGGCAGACAAAATGGGTCAAGATGGGGTATGCTATGTGTTATGGGATGGGGAAATACTCACAATCAACGCTGGAGTTTGGAATTTGGGACAGCCAACGGAATTCTGTGCTCAAAAGGTTCTGGTCACCGGATAGCAGGCTCTCCTGGCAAAAAACAGCTGGGCAAAGATCTGGTTATGGCACAGCGACGCCTCAACTGGATGGAGTGGGTAAGCAGGGCAAGCAGGCGGCACAGGAGAATCTCAAAGCAGGCTCAGACACCTTTCCCCTTTCTCCCTGAAGTTAGTGGGATTTTGTTATGGGGTTTTAGTGCTAAAGCGTGGTTCTGCCGGCTTGGGTCAACTATCCCTTTTCTGGCAGTGGAGTCTGAAATCTTGCAGAATGAAGGTGGAATATCTGGATACGCAGGCGCTGGAAAATTCAGAAGAGTGTCCTGTCCTTGTGAGCTCCCACCCTTTATATAAAAGCGTGACACCTCACCGGTTTATTGTTGGGCAGAACTGAGCTAGGCCTACCCCCAAGACTCAGATTGATCAGCCAACGTTGGTTGACTCCTCTAGGAGGTGACTCAGTTTATGGGGTTGTACTTTATGATGTACAAAGCCTTCCCACAGTCCTTTTTGCCAAGAATCAATCTGCACATAATTTACACATTTGTACAGTTGTGGCATTTTAACAAATTACATAGGCATATTACATATTTTACACAGAGCATGGCAGTCCAATTCTCACAGTTGCAGGACTTTTTTTTTGCTCGTCTAATAGTTTTTCGCGGTTTTCAGTGATAAATATTCGACCTAAAATTCTAGAACTTTATACATGGGTATAGATGATCATAAGGTATGCAAGGATTGAATTTCAGAGTGGCATGTACACTTTCCTCAGGATATCCAATTCTCTGCCATTTCGGTTCCCGATATGGCAGTGAAAGCTACCTCATCTTGTTTAAAAACCACAAAAATTACATTTTCACTGTTAACTTTTTTACATGTCTGCGAAGTGCTGTTGCAGAGATAAAAAGTCTTAAAATATTATTAATAAAATAGGCTTTTGAGGCAAATGGTAAGCATGTTTCACCAAATAAGGGCCTACCTTACAAGGCTGCTCTTGAGTTGGCTTTGAAGGTCCCAGTATAAGTTGGAGGATGTGTGATTTCCCATTTCGCATGTCAGTGTCCCAGAATCACCATTTTAAGAGGCCTCAGCCCAGAGAAAAAAGTCTGATGAGTCTGGGCTGTTCAGTGCTTTTGGTCCATTTAAAGTTTTCAAAGGTGGCAATTATCATGCATGTGTCCTAAAATCTATTGTGGCTGCTTCTGTTGCTAGCAACCCACCTGAGCAGAACCGGTTTGACTAGTTTCAGAAGGCAGCCCATGTGTTTATTTCCTGATTTTATTTTATTTTTTATTCTGAATCAGAAGCAAGCCTGTTGAATAAAACATCCCATATATGTTTGCCAGCAAAAACCCCTTTATATTGCTCGGCAAGGCCAGGGCCTTATCAAACATCCACTTTTAAAATAGGCATTTTTCTTATTTGCAAAAGTACATTTCAACATGTGGTGAAGCCTGCTGGCATGTTCCTTTCAAAAGGTTCCATCTGAATTTCCCACATTGTTCTGCAGCCATAGTCAGTTTCTTTTATACAGCAATTTGTTTGAAACAAAGATGCACTGAAATTGACACAGGCCCAGAGAGCCAGCGCCTCTTTGAAGTATTCATTTTTTACATTTTGTAGCCCAAAAGTCAATCGTTTTCCTGCACGGCTGAAAGTAAAACTTCTTTTGATTTCCCAGTTCTGAAAAACAGCCTGTCATTCAGGGATACTGATCTCTTCTGCTGCAGCACAATGTGAATATGGATGGGCATGGCAGGGTCTCACTGATAAAAGTAGTGTGATGATGAACAGATGAACATGGCGTCAGGGCAGCATCCTTTTTCATGTAAAATATTCCCTTTTCAATGGGAAGCAAGCAGCAGAGCAGCGCTGCTTTTCAATTCACTTCTTTTGGTGCACACAAGAACACACACTGGCACCTTTCTCTGTGTGCTCCCTGTTTCAACTCGCCCAATAGGTGTTTGGCAAGATGGTGCAGCCATCCTTTTGTAGCTGCAAAACAAAGTTTTGATGCAATGGTGCTCTAAGGAGCCAGCACAGCCATTTTGCTGTTGACTGCTGAAGTGCAGCGTGATCATGGATGGGAATTCTGCTGAGTAGGTCAATGTACCCCACAGTATAGTATCTATTTCTACTCTACCTCATTTATAAAATGTGGACATTTGGGTTATAGCCCTTTTCAACTTTCTGCAGACAGCACACAACATTTGTATCCCTGGTACATGCAGAAGTTCTGTTATCTTATACTAGCTGTCCCCGGCCACGAGTTGCTGTGGCTCAGTCTGGTTAAATGGAAAAGTAAGAAGAGAAAGCGCACATTTCTAATGTTTCATTTCACAATCCTTGTGGGTAGTTTAATGGCTCTGGTGGTTCTCCAAGTTTAGGCAGTTTAATTTTCCCGGCGGCGCAACACATTCCTTTCGTTTCTCCATTAAAGTTCAAAGTCTTGCAATAAGGACACACTTCAGTCATGGTGCCGATGAGAACATGCCGGCTCAAACTATAATCATCAGCTGGGTTGTACCGGAATGCAAGGCGATTGTAATCACGTGATTGCTGAGCACGGAGTCGTGTTTGACGCTGATCTGCTCTTTGTCGTTGACGTCTTTCAGCCACTCTCAGCCTGTCGCGTTCATTCTGTTGAGAACGAAGCTGATCTAAAGCTGCAGAACGAGATTGCGGTGCTCGCAACCGTGCATCCTGAAGTCTGGCTGCACGTTGCTCTGCTGCTTCCGTAGCACGTATTTGAGCCATTCTAAATTGTAAAATATTTAGTATCGCGTGTGTTGCTTTTATGTCCAACAGATGGCGCCGTTTTTCATAAAAAGCATGTTTTTACCTGTAACATGTGTGACATCTATGTATAGTAGGTATATAAAAACACGCGCCTATTCAAATGCAACGTTGTGTCAAAATTTCAAAACAATCGGTGAAGAACTTTCGGAGATTTAAGATTTTGAACTAACGAACAATTACATTTTTATTTATATAGATTGTATTTGTATAGCACCCGCTGCCAAAGGTTAAGCCGCTGAAGCGATTTGCCTGTCAGAGGCAACGGAGGAGTATGATGGAACATGCATTAGTGATAGGGAGAAGCCAAGTTGTGTAGATAGTTGGAAGAATAGATGAGCTGCTTAGGAAGGCATGATAAGAAATAGGTGGAGGAGGTATGTGTACAATTGGACTGAATTTAGTTTTAAAAAACAGTTCATATTTTACTCATCCTAGGAATGCAAAGGAACTAAATCAGGATTATGGAGCAATGCAAAATAAGCTTCCAACTTAACTTTGCAACTCGGGGAGTTATAGGTGAACTATTTAATATGTATCATGGAAACAATGTACCTGTACATTTTTCACAGATCATTTGATTAAGAATGTAAATGCCTAGCAAGAGGGAAACCTTTCCCTATACAACAAAGAGCCCAACCACCCACCCAAAATAATCCAATGCATTTTACATGTCTGTAGTGCACTTTAACAACCATCAATAAGCCCAACTCCCTGAACTGTTCCAATGCCACCTTGAGCACACTAAAAGGGTTCTCTAGAACCTTGCTATGACGTTTGTAGAGCACTCCACAGCAGATGGGTTGCTCATTCCGGGGCCAGGACAGTGTTGTAGGAGCCAGAGGTCAAGATTTACTCCTCTTTGTCCAAAGAATAGTGGTAGAGCCAGCCACACGCTTTATGGGGGCTGAAGTCCTACCAAACTGAGAAAGCTTCAGGGAGATGGCAGGATACTGCAATAATGCTATGTGAAATAGGACTTACAGCAAGAGCCTATCAAATCTATTACATACCAGAGCAGGGTGTGTTTTTCCCCCCAAGCAAACCTGCACAAATATAATGAATTGCGTCAAATAGTCAGCAAGAAATGTGTTGTGCCAGTGGAACGTGTGTCTAGGTAGGACTTGTGTGCAAAGTGGTGTGTGTTTGGCATGGATGTCGGGGATGTAGGGCTGGGGATGTGAGAAGCGGGGATGTAAGGGTATTGTTTGTGGGGATGTAGGGGGTGCAAGGATGTAGGGGTGGAGGGAGATGTAGAGGGCTAGGGGGGATGTGGAGAACGAGGGTGTGGGGATGTAGGGTAAGGGGCGTGGGGTAAGGGTATTTAGTGGTGCATGTACATGGGTAGGTGTGTGAAGGTTTGCGACGTCCCATTTTTTTATCTAGATATGACCGCCCAATTGCTTAATGCACATAGTGCTGCAATCTATGTGTAACCTGCAATCCAACATCCAGTTCCTGGCAAGGCACATACAGGTCTACTTGCTATTCAGGTAAATTTTGTACCCTCACATCGCACCCCCCCAACCCCCGAGAAGGTGGCCCTGTTTGTTGCCTGCAAAAGGAACCAAACATACCCTCCTCTATTCTTCACTACTTTCTGTTTTCCTTAGGTCAGTTAGGAGTAGAGAGACAGCAAAGGGTTGTTCAGACCAGAGTGTACAAAGAGGCACCATTTATAGTGCATATGCAAGCACGTGGAGGGGCACAAGGAGATCATTCATTGTACAACTTGCAAAAAAACCGCTTTTTTTAAAACTGTCCTCTGCGAAGGCATCATGAAGCGAGGATACAGGCAACAGAGTCACTTTCTTAACAAAATGATTTTATTTCAAATATCAGGATGGATTAAGGCCTAACTTGCCATATGCTAATGTGGGATTTCCCTACCTAAAGAAACTAAGGATAGTCTGTGCCAGTAAGTTCAACTTAAAAGTCAATCTGTGTCCAAAACATATGCTCGCCCTCACAATTAAAGATATACAATGTGTAGGGATGGCAGCACCAAAAGAAAGTGTTCAAAAATAAAGTTCTGAGCTTTTTCCAGCTCGGGTTTTTGGCTCAGCCTCACCAAGTTCAAATAGTTCCACAATGAAAAACTCGGGGTTCCTTTCCCCAAGTGTAAAACAATCCAAACATATCTCGTGGGTTTCTCCCCGAGAGCAACACAGTCCCAAATGGCTCATGTCTCTTGAGTTTGACCAATATTACAGTTCCAACTGGTACTCCTTTTGACTCTTACCAAACAAATTCTCTCCTTCACTTCAATACTTATATCACAGAGCCTTTGTCTCTGGGCTCTTCTTGGCTCATTTCCAGGTTGGGCTCATCGGTAGAGGTGCAGTTGTCAGACCACAAGGTCCACCCATTACAGGTCACGCAACCGATAACGCTTGACACTTCCACCTAGCACTTGTGCCAGCACTTGACATCTCCTGTGGTTTCTTTTTAACAACTGTAGGGCTCAATCATCACTTATATACTGACAGTGATTTGGCTTTGCCACAACTTTGCTCTTTATATACAAAAACTTGTCTTTTACAATTGCTTTACATTCAGTTCATAACAACTTTCACTTGGTTTCTTTATGTTTGCAACAAACTTTACTCCTTTCAACATAGCACGTTATTCCTTTTCCACTTGTCCTACAAACTCCACATGCTTTCCATATCTTTTTTTTAGTGCAGTATTCAATATTGGACTTTGTATTTTCCCCCAATATTTGACACCTTTTTCATGATTCATTATTTCTTCAAAATCACTTAGCAAGTTAACAAAAGGGTTTGGGGTTATCAGGACAATGGGCGCTGTATCAATAAGTGTTGAAGCTAGTAGTATATGATGTCTGCTGCAGATGGTGAATCACTAGGCTACCCCTGCCTAGCACATGAATAGAAGTTATAATAGCAAGTTATTCACGATTCCTTTCGTTTCATTCGGGTTCCAAACCCTCTTATGCACTTTTCGCCCCATAGCATCCTAGTACACGTATCTTCTCTCTCGTACTCACCGGAGCTGCTCTGCTTTGTCGGGCGTTCTCACGCTGTTTGTTCCGCTCTATCCTCTTGGGTAGGTGTCAGGAGACACGGGTAGACAATAAGCAGCACTTGCTTCTAGATAAAAACCTTTGGGCGACATCACACGGAAATCAGGAGTTCGAGTTCCCCAGCTCCAGCTGGGAACACGTACCACCAGCCAGTGTTCGGGCTTTGAACCTCTTTCTGCTCGCTCGGTTCAGGGCTCCACCTTCCTCCCTCGGGCACACTGCGTCCTCTCTGCTGATCCTCTTCCAGTCAGCTCATCGCCACATGACGGCCGCCTTCTCTCCAGGCCGGTTCTCCCTGCTTTGCTGTGGGGGCCTGCTTTTAAGCCCATGTAGCCTCTCATAGGCCTCAGGTGAAGGTAGTTTGCCTGACCCTCATTGCAACAATTAGTAAGACATGCCTAATCCCTTATAGGCATCTTTTTCATCTCAGTACTAAGTGGTGAAACGGACTAGAGGTGTGCATTAGTCCTGGTTGCCTTTTCCTCATCCCAGTTCAGGAAGGATTTACTTTAAAGTCATGGTGTGTGTATGGAAGATGTATAGACTGACAAAGCCCCATGAAGCAAGGGGGAGGGGAGGATTTGTTCTCATGGGGAAAAGGGAGGTACCATGTTTCACCTGCAGACATCCTCGCCCCACTCCCAAGGGTCCCTCGACCCAGGAGATCTTCCGTCACATAACCACCGCCAGGGTCAGGATCCAAAAGCGATGGCCTTTCCCCGGCCACCTGAGAGGAAGATTCAAGGGGAGTAGATGGGAGGATGCCCTCAGGTTCCTCACACCTCCATCCATTGCAACATTTTGAGGCGGCTCCACCCACCCATACTAAAGAACCCTTTTTCTCACCACCATCCTTCAAGATTAAAGTTGCAATGTTCAAAGAAACAATCTGCTGTGCACATTTCTAAGAACAAATAAAGTCCCATCTCATTGGGAACTATAACTCAGTTTCAATGAGTATACACATGGGGGATAAAATAAATGCTTGGCTATCAATTTCTATATGCTCCCCTGTATGAAGCACATCACTTTCTAATCGACCATCAGAGGCAGAAAAGTTGATAATGTATTGAGGACTACTTCCATAGTGAGGCATTACAGCCTGGGAGCCTTGGCCCACAAGAGAGTTCTAAGCACAAAGTACAACAGGGGGTGCATAACTAAGCTAAGGACAATAACGCCTATTTCCAATAATAGTTGATATGTGTTGGGTATACATTAAGTTACCATTGTCATTAATATTTATCCTAGATATTGGTCCTTGAGGATGGACACCTCCAAAATGCATTGGACCAGATGGTTTGCCTTTGTCTCTGCAATAAATCAATCACATTTGTTCTACTGCTATGGAAACTTGTTTATTATAGGATATGCTTTTCGATTCATGAATCTCAATGAGACATTGCTAAATTACAAGAATTTGTATTGAAAACATTGTGTCTCGACTTAGGAGGTCCTTCCAATTTTCTTGGTTACCTAATGAGGAAAAAATTGATATTAATTGGTTTGGCTCTGAGCAGAAGGGGGGAAACTTTTGTATATGTGGCCATGGGAGACAGCCCAAAATGGGGGAAGAACCTGGCAGGGCCACAACTTTGGGCCAGGAAATAAACAGACCCTTGTGAGGGTGTGTGGTGTATGCTGACTGCCCCCCCCCCTCTGGCAATAACAGGCAGGCTACACTGAAAAGTGGGAACACAAATGAAGACACCAAAGTCTTTACAGAAATCAGTAACAGATTTATTACAGGCAGAGAAGTAGACCCATTGCAGCAGAGTAGGTTAGGCACACTGGACACAGATTGTCTGTACAGGGCTGCGGGCACAAGGCAGGCACTGATGGCAGGCATATTGGCTAGGCGCACACACACTAGCATGGGTCCCGGGGGCCTAGAGAGTACCCTTGGATGCAGGGAGGGGGACAAGGGACCCCAAGGGAGGAAGGGAACGACTGGAGGGAGGAATGTTCCAGTGGTGAGGTCGCTGGGAAGGATGAAAGACTGGGGGAGAGAGCTCCACAGGATCATCACTTAATTCCTGAACAGTTCTTGCACCTCCGCTCTGACCACCTCACAAATGCTCTGCAACTCCCTCTGAAAACCTCTGAAAAACAGACCTAGACAGGAAGCCCACAACATGCTAAACATTCCAACCTCACTGCCTGCCCAGCACATGCTCCTCAAGGATCAACCTTCCCACCCTCAGACACTCCATTGTGCTCTTTCAGCCCCATCTTGAGCAAGGAGTTCATCAAACTGCTGTCCAACAGCCGACCTTCCGGGCCCCCACACCCCGCTCAACCCTTGCCCTGCTTCACTCCTCAAGGAAATCTTCACCTCCACATGTGCAGGGGAATTAACAAGGTACATTCTTTTTTCAACAAAACATTTTATTTGGCATTTCATTAAAATAAACAATGACATCACAAAAGTGAATTTTGCGACAGTACAATTCACACAACAGGGTAGCTCAAAGGCCGTTTCTTTTGCGGGTGTCTGTTTCAATGTCCAATGCTGTCCAATTATAAAGACCCTGGATGTTGAGTGCTCCTTCCATCCATTTCCCAATACAGGATTTTCCCCTTAAACATTTAGATCGTCAAGTGCCCGAGGGCCACCACACCTCTGCCTAGATCTCCAATTGTCACCATGCTCCCCAGCCATTTCTTTTAACGGGGACCATTTGGGGTTGGGGTGAGTTGTACCCCATGGATCATTCTGGAGGGGGGGCAGGGGGTAGATGGGTAAAGATTTCAGGTGCCCCCAGCCCTCTTAGTGTTCAGCTTTGTCAACCCCGTAGCCATCGAGTCAGTGGGGGCCTTCGGGTGAGGCCTGGGTATTTTTCAGAGTAGGCCATAATTGGTGCCCACGTGTTCACGAAGGTGTTCAGATTCTCAGCACGTATCACCGTTATCTTTTCTGTCATTATGATTTCCCAGCACTTCGACCACCATAGTGGGATTAAAGGGCCCTCTGTGGCTTTCCATAGTCTGGCCAGTGCAGTTCTCGCGGCCAGCAGGTGTGTGCATAGGTGCGCCATCTGCCCTGACAGCGGGAATGCCCCACCTCCAGTTTCCCCAAGAGGATTATTCCAGGGTCCCAGGGGATTGTTAGTCCTGCGATTGCTTTAATGAGGCCCATCACTTCCCCCAGTACCTGTCCACTCTTGGGCAGGTCCATAGGAGGTGGAACAGAGTACCTGTGTCTGCACAGCCCCTCCAGCAGTTTGGGGGGATTTCCGAGTTGGCTCTATTTAACTGATCCTGAGTGATATATCTATAACAGATTTTAAAGCCCCCTTCCTTGTTCGTGATGCATTGGGTACTTTTATGTGGCCTGGTCCACATTTTCCCCCATTCTTCCACATCTATTACTCGGCCAAGGTCCCACTCCCAATCCAGCATATACTTTTATGTTTTGGAGGGGTCTGTCCTATCTAGGAGTTGGTAAAGTGCGGATATCTTCCCCTTTGGGTTTGCTGAAAAAAGGGTGTGTTCTAATGCCGTTAGGTCTCTTGCCCCCTTTTCCCCTCACTGTCTTGTGTGAGGTCCAATGATGCAACTGAGTGTACTGGAACCTCTGTTTCTGTTACCCCGAATTTTTCTCTGCATTTTTTCAAAGGTTAATGGGGAGCCCTCCTCAAAAAAGTCTGATAGCTTTCGTAGACCTCCCTCTTGCCATGCTGCGAAGCCATGTGGGGGAATTCTGGGTGTAAATTCTGGGCTATTCCAGAGTGAGTGGACCTAGCAGACTTTTACATCCCCATTTCCGGGATGCTGCTCTCCATTTTTGCACTGTATTCAGTGTTGCTGTTAGGGGACCTAGTTTGTCCTGGGTTTTCATAGTCTGCAAGTGCGGGAGATCCCCGAGGGGGGACCGGGCACCAAGCTTCCTCCATTTGTCTCCAGAGAGGTTGGTCAGATGAACAAACCCATGCGAATGCGTGAGAGAGTTGCGCTGCTAGTGAGTATCAGTTACATCTGGGACTCCCAGACCACCCAGAGCTCTACCCCAGAGCAGGATTTTCTTCGCTATTCTGGGTTTCTCGCGCCACAAAAGTTTTTATATGTTTCTCTGAAGAGCAAGTAGCTCTTTTTCTGGGATATTGACTGGGAGTGCCGCACAGTGGTACAGTAGTCTAGGAATCAGGTTCATCTTCACCGCAGCTATTCGGCCGAACCAGGACATTTCTTGGGTCTGCCAAAGCTCTAGGTCACGCCTGAGCTCACCGAGCAGCTAGGGGAAGTTGCTCTGATATATTCGGAAGGACTCTCTGGGGATCTGAACTCCCAGGTATTCGAACGCTGAGTCTGCCCAGGGGATTGGTAATGAGAGACTCCGGTCCGCCTTTTGTTTTTTTGAGAGGTTGATTGCCATTTTTATCGATTTTTCTAGGTTCACCCTGAACCCCGATACCCTACCGAATTCTTTGATTTCTTCCCAAAGTGGTCCCAGGGAGGAGCTTGGTTTGGTCGAGGTTACCAGCACATTGTCCGCATAGAGCGCAACTTTATACTCCCGATCCCCTACCATGAGCCCCCTTATCTCTGGGTTTTGCCAGATCCTAATCGCAAATGGCTCCATGGACAGAGCAAAGATCATCGGCGATCGAGGACAGCAATGCCTTGTTCCCCTACAAATGCTAATTATTTCGGATCTGAAACCATTCATCCGCAGCTGCGTGGTGGGGGCTTGGTAATTAGCAATTTCCCATTTGGTGAAGTTAGGCCCAAAGCCCCAATGCAGTAGGACTTTCTGAAAATATCCCCAGTCCACCAAGTCAAAAGCCTTGTGGGCGTCCAATGAGAACTACCATCCCATCCCTTGTCCTATTTGCGCTTTCTATGAGGTTTATGGTATGCCTAATATCATGCGTCCCCCTCCCTCGGATAAATCCTGTTTGGTCTTGGGCTATTATGTTTGGGAGATAGGCTTTTAGCCTGGCTGCTAATACTTTAGAATAGATTTTCCCATCATTATTCATTAAGGTTATTGGTCTGTATGAGGCTGGTTGCTCGGCGTCCTTACCCGGCTTGCGAATGAGGATTGTTAGGCACTCTGCCATTGACTTAGTGATGGTTTCCATTCTCAGAAAGGATTTAAATAGGGTCGTCATTTGTGGGGCTAAAATGTATGAATAAGTCTTGTAAAATTTTGCTGTCAGCCCATCCAGGCCCGGGGCCGAGTTTTTCAGTGTTTTTATGGCTTCAACCATTTCTTCCTGAGTAATGGGGTCGTCTAGGGTGCTCAACAGCGTTTTATGTTGCTGGGCTCTACTGGTACGCAGGTAGCTTGGTAGTTTATCAAGGGATGTTGGTGGGCCTGTCATTATGGCCTTGTGGTGGTTCACCAGCACCTCCATCTTGTCCCGCTCCCTGTATTGGGGCTGACCACTCTGGTCTCTAAGGCAAATTAGGTTATTCCGAGTATGCATTTTTTTCAACTTGTATGCTAGAATTCGATTTGCTTTATTGCTTTTACTATAGTAAAACAGTTTTGTGAAGGCCAGAGATTTTGCTGATCGGTGCACCCAGTGCATCTCCAATGCTTTTTGCAATGCCCTCTCCCCTTTCCTTGTCCAGTGGGATTGTAGTTCTTTTTCCAATGAGGCTCCCTACCGTACCCTCTAGTTTGGACACAAGGATTTTTGATAACCTTTTCTGCTCCGCCCCTGCACTAATGAGCATTCCCCTCACAACCGCTTTCATGGCATCCCAGACTACACCCAGAGGTGTGCCCTCTGTTGTGTTTTCCAACAACCTCCTAGATCCCACGCAAACCACACTGATCTTTCTGGGACGACCTCAAATCCACTGCAGACTCAGAAGGATGCGTCAAACACTTTCTTCTTGACCTCTCAGCAGCTTTTGACACAGTCAACTACACTATCCTCCTTGACAGATTACACTACCTAGGAATCCAAAATTCGACGTTCAACTGGATCGCTTTGTTCCTCACTAGCAGACAGGTGATTATCGACCCCCTTTCTTCTCCACCGCATACCCAGTGAGCACTGAAGTACCCCAAGTCACCTGCCTGCATGTATGTATGTATGTATGTATGTATGTATGTATGTATGTAATTAGTGATGTCACCAGTGAGGTCATCCTTGTGGTCATACGCTATGAAACAGGGGGTGCACAGTTAAGTTACTCACCATAGTGACTAACATACTCTTAGTTCTTAATCCCCCTTTCCTCCATACTGCATGGACGTCCCAAGGGATAGGAGACAACCTTTTTCACCAGAAAAAAACGTCTTCCCTTTTAAATTTGGAGTCCCGTCATGTTTGACGATAGGATTGGAAGAGGAGAAGATCCCCCCCCCTCCTCAGAGTTCCTGTAAACCCAAATGGCTGCAAGGTATGTACGGCAGGTGTCCACCTGCACACCGGAGTGGGCCAGGTGCACGGAGGAGGAGAGCACGCTGTCCAAGGTACATGCCAGGGGGTCGATTTTCCTGGAGACTGCCCAGTGGCAGAATCGTGTCCATTTACCTCTATACTGGGCCCTGGTAGCCTTGCGCCATGTATGATTTCCAGATTAGCCTGAGAGAGGCTGAGGTGCTGCAGCGTTACCGCTCAGGATCCATGCTGTGAGGGCTGGTTTCTGTGGCGCAGGGTAGATGACCCTGAACCCCTGCTGCACCAGAAGATGTGCTTGGCCTGTCGGTAGGTGAATCTGAGGCATCTCCGAGAGGCTGAGCAGCTCCGAAAACCATGGCCTGGCCGGCCACCATGGAGCTATTAGAATGATGTTGAGTTGGCGAGACTCCTTGATCTTGCAAATCACTCTGTATCAGTGGTATGGACGGGAAGGCGTAAGCCTTCATGCTGTCCCAATGAAGCCATATTGCGTCACCCAGGGAGCCTGGGCCCTGTCCCTGCCAGGAAGCAAACTGAGGGCACTTCCTGTTGTGCCAGGTGGCAAAGAGATCCACCTGGGGGAGACGCCACCTGTTGAAGATCTCCTGAATGACAAGGTAGTTTAGCTGCCACTCGTAATTGTCCGCTCCCAACCTGCTGAGCCTGTCCGCCTCCGGGTTGGATTCCCCCGGGAGGTGGACTGCCGTGAGGTAGATGTTTTTTTTCCAGGGCCCACTCCCACATGCTATATGCCAGTCTGCACAGAGGAGGGGATCTGGTGCCTCCCTGTTTGTTGACATATTACATGCTGGTCAAGTGGTCTGTCTGGATGAGGACAACCTTGCCCCCGAGAAGTGGTAGGAATGCCCTGAGCACCTGCCAGATGGCATTCAGTTCTTGCTCCTGTCGAGTCCAGGTGCTGTGGACCGAGAGATCATCCAGGGTGGCTCCCTAGCCCTCGAGCGAGGGGTCTTTGGTGATCGTGGCCTGCGGGGTGGGCTGCGGAAAGGGCTTGCCCGTCCGTAGGTTGCAGTGCCTGGACCATCATGTTAAGTTCGGGTGGAGAGATGGAGGAATGTTGATCATCTCGGATTGAGAGCCATGGCTCCTGGTTCCATGAGGCCACAAAGTGCAGCTGAATCCTCCTCATCCTCAATCTTGTGTGTGGAACGACTAATAGGACCACCGCCAAGAGACCCAGGAGATGCTGGTACCACCATGCCGAGGTCACCTCCCTGCTGAGGAAGTGGGTGGTGGCCCTCTTGATGGCCAAGATTTTGTCCTCCGAAGGAAACACCTTCTCGGAGCACCGGTCCCAGATGAGGCCCAAGAATGTCAGTCTGCATGGGCTGCAGCTGCGACTTCTTGAGATTAAGCGAGAAGCAGATCATGCAGCGTGTTCATAAGGGCATGGGAAGAGTGGGAATGGGAAGAGAACCGATTCCGGAGATGTAGCCCTGACGAGCCAGTCGTCGAGGTATGGGTAGATGTGGAGGCCCTGCGTTCCGATGAGGGCAGCCAATGTATTCATGAGCCTGGTAAAGACCTTGGGGGCCGAATTGAGGGCAAAAGGAAGGACATTGTATTGAAAATGGTAGCCCATGATCCTGAACCGTAGGAAAGAACGACGGGGCTGCCAATTGGGACGTGTAGGTACGTGTCCTTCAGATCCAGGAAGCACATCCAGTCTCCCTTGCACAATGTCTCTGCTATAAACGCTGGCGTAACCATCTTGAATTTTTGAAGGGGTAAGGAGAGGTTTAGGGTGGAAAGGTCCAGCACAACTCTCAGGCCTGCCTGGTTGTTCTTCTGAATGGCAAAAATCCTGGAGTAAAAGCCCAAGCCTCGCTGGGAGCTGGGACTTCCTCCAATGCCTGGCTCTCTACGAGCGACCGGATTTTCCGCCAGAAGAGTTGCTGTCCCAACCTGAGGGAGGGGAAGAGGGAGTAGAGGCTGGGATAGGTAAGCAGTACCCCGTGGACACTACAGAGAGGATCCAAGGGTCCGCGAAATTCAGGTGCTAGAAATGTGCATGGAGAGCAAGCCTGCCCACCACTGGAGACCCGTTGATCCGAAGAGATTTGTCATGCCTTCTTTCCCACCAAGGCTGTCGCGGAGGAGGGGGACTGGAAAAAGGCCTTACTCACCCCAGCCACTCCCTTTTTGTTGCTTGCGCCGGTTCTGAGACGTCGAGCGGTCTGGCTGCCTGGATATCCGTTCCTGGAAGCCGCAGAACCCTCCATACATATGCCCCCGTAGGTGCGCTGCCGTGACTCGGTGTACGATTTTGGGTGTGGTCTTTGTCAAGATGGAATAAGACTTGGCCATTTGTGAGGTGTTTTTCTTCTTGTCCAGCTCTTCGTCCGTGGAGTGGAAGAAGTCTCTACCCCCCGACTCCCTCGAAAAGGTAGATCTAATATGCTTTCCTGGACGTCTGGGTTGAATTTTGTGGCCCAGAGCCAGGCTGTCTCTAGTCTGTGGCGATACAGATGGCACGGCCAGAGGTGTCAATATGGGCCACAGTGGATTCCATGAGGTCCTGTGCTACCAGCTTGGCCTCTGCCAGCCTCGCCTTGGAAAGTGATTGGCTCTGCGTAGGGAGTTCCAGGAGGCAGTCTGCAATTTCCCGCCATAACCTTTGGTTAGTGGCAGCCAGCATGGCATCAGAGTTGGCCTGACGAGGGTGCAGGGACGTGTTGGAATAGAGTTTCTTACTGTACGCCTCCAAGATGTTCTCAGCCTTGCCTAGTAGAGCCGAGGCGGAGGACGACTGAGGCTTGGAGGTTGAGGATGGGCCGAGAGCAAGAGTGTATCCTCCTCCATCTGCCTGTACTTTGCGTCAAGGTGTCGATTGACCAGTAGGGGCTAGTGTGGCTTAACCCAACCCTTCTTGGTCAGGGAGACTACATTGGTCTGCAAAGGAATGTCCGTTTTGGCAGAGGGGTGTCACGTAAGGGCTTCAGCCAGAACCCCCTCTGCTGGCTGCTCGACCTTGGGCTGGGCAAGGCCCAGGTATCACGCCAGCACAGCAAGACTTTCATGGAAGGCCATGGCTGAGGATAGCGTGTCCAGATCCTCCTTGTCCTCTGTGTCCTGCGGATCAGGAGGATCCTGCAGAGGTGGAGGAGGAGGTGGAGGAGTAGATGGAGCTGTAGGCTGGGGCACAGGGCCCGCAGCCAGAGGATGAGGAGGAAGTGGAGGCTGGTACAGTACCGCGTGAGGAGTTGGCTGGGGAGGCGGGGCCAGCTGCTGCACCGGGGTCAGGGGCGCCAGTGGAAGCACTTGTGGTGCCACTAGCATAGTCAGGAGGACTTCCCTGATGGTGTCCTGGAGGATAACCCCCATCCGAGGTGACTTCATGAGCCTGAGGAACCTCTTGAAGAACCCCTCTTCACTGGCACGAGGGAGTACTGACGGGGTAGCCAGAGGCTGCTGGAGCCGCTGCATACCCTGCCCATATGGACACAGTGGGAAGCTGCCCTGCGCATAACGAGGATAGGCTGTAGGCCACGTACCTTGTTTGTGGCCAGTCCCGCCATGACACACGTTCTTCGCTGAACTCCAAGAATCGCGTCGAGCTGCCTGCCACATGCCTGCGACGTGTTGCTCAGCTCTCTGAGCCCAGCCTCCCTCCAGGACTCTTGAATGTGGATCACGAGGCCTACCCTGCTCCTCGGGCCTAGGCCCGGTAGGTGCGACACCCTCGACCCGGGGGTCAGTAGAGCTGTGTTAAGGCGCCCCCTCTGATGCATTGCCGGTACTAGGGCATAGCCTCTCGGCCATATTGCCGGTACAAGGGCAGAGCCCCTTGGATGACAATCCGGTACAAGAACCCTCCGGTCCCTCAGCCCGAAGGCCGGTAGCTGTAGCAGCCTTGGTGCAAGTGCTGGTACAAGGACCTGAGCGTTCTCTGCCGCGCGGGAGAAACCTTGCAAGGGAGTCCCCCTAGCGGGGTGCAATGGAAAATAGCGACCCTTCCTTGGGCCTGGCTCGGTGTTCCACGGAGTTCTTGAGGTCCTCTGGAGGCGACCTCTGGAAGAGCTCCCTCCACCTGCTGTACAAGCTTGCCAACTTTGGTCTGGGCCAAGGTAACGTAGGCAGAGTGCATGGGGGTCTGAAGTTGAGAAGAGCCCATTGCAGGATGGACACCTGCTGAACCGTGTGGAAGTCGACATGCGCCGGGGAGGAGCGTGATGCCGGTGGACGGAGTACCTGATAGAAAAGACAAAAAGACAAAGCAATAGTATTTGCGCGTGGAATTACATGGCCAAAGCCAAACCCAGGAGCGCTGGTGAATTTGGCCCGTTCCCGTCGGCGGGGAAAAGGGGACTGAGGTGTGGCGCCGGAGGGCAGAGTCTGGGCAGCGCATGCTCCCTGGGCCGCCCCCCCACGCTCCTCTAAATTTAAAGGGGAAGAAGGTTTTTTCCTGGTGAAAAAGGTTGTCTCCCGTCCTTTGGAAGGGACGCCCATGCAGTATGGAGGAAAGGGCATGGGGCGGAAGAGTAGGTGGACTTGCTCAAAATGCAATTGCTGAATTTGAAGGGTTTTGGTGTGTTAAATCTGATCACCTTAACTCTCTTAAGCAAGGTTTTTTTTCCACTGAATTTCAAGGGTTTTGTTATACTATAGTTTCGTCAGGGCCTCTGGCCATGGCCACTTTACATGCTACACCAATAGGTATATTCGGGCTCACCAGCCATGACCTGTTGCACCAATAAATTCTTTGGGGGCTCCTAGCCATGGTCTTTGGCCATAGGCAGTGTCTCAGAGACCCATTACAGCCTGCTTAGTAGATGTGGTCAATGTAGGTGTAATTTTTCAAAATAATTCTATTCCAATTCCCGCGATATTCCCCCTGATAATGTTAACGAACTAAACATGCATCAGCATTGAACTCCTTCTTAGCATGCAGGGAAATCTGAGCACAGGCTTCAGTTAACAGACTAGGACCTAACACAAACACAGAATACCACGTTACATCCTTTGTGTGAATATAGGATTTGCCAATAGTACCTACACACTATTATGAGGACTAGTGCCACATTTGAGCAGTTTTGGGACCATGGATTTGTGGCCCAAGGGAAAGGGAAAAATAAAAAATAAAAAATAACACATGGATCCAAAGTGCCCACACTAATTTAAAAAGCGCATTTAACTTTTTCACAAAGAAACAACCTAGCAATCATTTTTGCAACATATGTATTTGTCTAGACCAGCCCTGCTTGCAGAAAATATGCGAGGCCTGGGGGAATGACACTGCCAGAACCAGGTGACACCTTTTTGTGTGGAAAAAGACATGCCAGTGGCAGTGGGCTATATTGAGGAATAATAGAAACATGTGAACCGTTTCTGTAACCCTGGTTTTGTAGCCCAATAAATAAAAATGCCACAGGAGCTACAATTTCTTTTTTTAAAAAGCCCTAACCACAGAGTTTTTTTTTCACAAAAAAGGCCTTATTTTTGTAGTGTTTGCATTCAGTGTAGGCCACCACATGCAGGAACAAAGAGGAGGTTCTGTGGGAACAAATAAACCAAATGCCATGTTACGTCGTTTTAGTTGCAGGAACAAAGTATGCGTCAGTTGAAAGGCGCTATTTTGAGGAATTGTGGCCAATTTTGAGCAGTTTTAATTTTTGCCCTCACATGAATCCATGCTCTTCAAAACGGTTCAAAATTAGTCAATTCCTCAAAACAGCCGGTTACCCTAAACAACTCTTTATTCAACAACAAAGTAACAGTGTAACATGGTCTGTGAAGCATTTTCTATGCAGGAGGTCCGGGAAGAGAAGGCAACAGAGAGAGGGGTGGTGGTGGTGGTGGTGGACCAAACCAATCAGGGAGGGCCGAACCGAGAAAATGGACTGTTCTTCTATTTTATAATCAAGACCCTCTTCAGCCCCCTCTCCCAAACCTACCAGCCTTTCTTCCCTAACGCACCAACAGGAGGGAAACGGCTGCTTTTGGGTTTCAACTGAGGAGTCGCATTTAGCAAAGAATGAAATTACCCGCTGAAAACCTGTTGGACTCCTCGCCCCTACTTGCCTATGAAGAAAGCTTCCAATTCCCTTTCTTAATTTGCTACTGGAGCTCCCAATCGCTCCCTCACTCTCAATCTCTCCCAAATAGCTGTATTGTGCACTGTGTGAAGCAAATATTTTAGAATTGGCAGATGAAGGCAAGGAGCAATCTGGAGACTTCACTCATCGTGCTAAGGGTTATGGGAGGCATGAACTTTACATTCAGAGAAAAAAGCTGTTTGAGTAATGGAGGCCCAAGGTGCTCACTCACTTGACCTTCCTTAGTATGTTGGGTGGCAGACTGAGCACCAGCTCCAACCCGCTACCTTGCTGAGGTGCTATGCTCAGTGGGCCGTTCGGGGACATGTGTGTGTCTGGAAAACATACAACATTAGTCCGGAAATTGGGGCAGTGGCCTGAATCAATGGTTCTTTTGCAAATAAGCATATCCCAGTCTCTCCAAAAAACCTAAAATCCATCTTCCATACACACAAGGGAAGTCCTATTCCGAAGAAAGTTGGCATCGGATGAAGTTTGCAGATTCTGCAGGAAGCTAGAGATGGCAGAAACCATAAGACATCTCCTGCTGAACTGCTTAGGACTCACAGGCCCTCGTTTGAGACATTTGGGGCATTTGTTTAAAAACCTACATGTCTACGAAGAAGATGGTGGTGTCGGCTTCTTAGTGGGGTGAAGACCACTTGGGTGATTGCGGTGGTGGGCTTCTTTCGAGAGATTAAACTGCTGTCCTGACGGGAGTATGTGAGCAGGGTTATCAGCTGGGTGTCCTCACACTAACTGCTCTGGGGGGGACACAGACTCAGTCTCTGACTATGAATTCTAGATCTCGAATTTTGAATTTGAATTAGATTCTAAAAAGAATTGATCTGACAGAGCCTTTCGGGGAACTTTAAGATGCATGGGGCTCTGGACAAAGATTGTCTTAGTTTTACAGGGAATCTGGATCAGTTAATGGGGGGACCTCTCTATCTCTCCTTTCCTCTTTCCACTCTTCAATTTTGTAAAAAATTGTTTTATACAATTAAACAAATAAAAAAAAAAAAAATCCATCTTCCATAGTGCACACCGTGACATGCCGAAAATGCATCATTGCAACAGACTGCCTCACCACCGCTACACCCAGCTTAATTGAGTTTCTCTAATGGTTTGCAGCAGGAAAGGAACCGATTGTGTAAGATACCAGAGAAAAGATCCAAGACTTTAGTTATGTTCCTCATTTGGCAAAGATGACGATGCATGCACACCTCTGCTTCTCAAGGGAGAAGCTGTGAAAACCAGTCAAAGTGGCGATTCAGCGTAATCATGTGCGCACACATGGCACAGTCGGAGCAAAATAGTTGGCCCTTCGATGGCAGGAGATGCCCATGGAACGCTTGGTAAATCTTCCTCCAGGGGCTCTGAACACACTATACTTATTCAAATCCCTAAAAGAACAGAACCAAGGTCAAATGTAGCACATCATTACCACAGGACGTGGCTGGCCTCCGAATTCAGGAAGCAGCTTTATGGAAGTCAAGACCATGCGAAGTTGAACTTTTAAGTATGGAAAAATGTACAAGACTCCACCCCTCTTCTTACAGGGGGGAGGGGGCAAGAAGTACCTTATGGGTCTGATGTTGGGGCTAATGCCTGGCAAAGCTGGAGCTTCTCTGAACATTTATCAGGATCACATTCAAGACCCAATCAAGTCCATGGGAAGGGAACAAGTACAGCTGAAAAACATGTATGGAGTTCAGTGCTACATAAATGACTGCCTAATAATAAGAAACCTACTCCCAGTATAATGCACTTTAAAACAAGTCTAACACGCTCCCCTTTCTCTACAGGGCAGTCTGCAAGCTTCAGCTCTCCAGATGTTTTGGACTGACTGATGGGAGTTGATTGCAGGCCCATTCAATAGGCGCTCTTTGATCTTGTTCCGTGATATTTAACATTAGTACCCGGTGAGGGGGGTGTGACGGCCTCCCAGTCAATCGGAAGACTCAGAACGCGGGCGTTGCCACATGGTAATCCTGAGCCGCCTCAGGGCTTGCGGGCACCATCTCACCTTGCCAAGGAATCGGGTAAGTCTTCTTTCCCACCTTCCCCACCCCCCAGAATTCCCTCCTGCCCTCCCACCACCACTTACCTTCTTTCCGGTCCATTTCAAAAGCAGACGCAATGGTAACACTTCTGTCCCCAACCGTCTGCCTCCTATCTGAGACAGGCCGTCATGGAAACGGAGAAGGGACTACATGTAGTCCCTTTTCTCTTTTCCATGGCGTCCATTTTGTTTACTTTTATTGCCTTATTTTCAGTGGCCGCCATGGAAAGGGGAAACTGCCTTAGTTTTCCCTTCCCGCAGCAGCCTTTTTTTTCTGTTCCGAAATAAGCCAGTGCTTCGGAACAGAAAAAAAAAAATGCCTTTAGTACCCCAGTCTAACAGGCCGCGGTATTAATGGCAATAAGCCCCTCACCTGCGGGCCATTAACGCATAAGGTAATGCCACCGGGACCTTCATTAAGATCTATGGTGCCCGTGGGCATTAGCTTATGAGGTAATGGCACGCAGGCTCGGGGCTTATTGCCTAAATAAAGGTGTCAAACTTGCACATGACATCTTCAGGTTCATAACTATTCTGCGGGTTTTTGAACAGATGCATCACCGTTTTAATGGTTTATAGAAACTTTACTGTGAGAATGCTTAAGAAAGTTACAATAGGGAAATCCAATTGGAATTGCTAACCGTCACTCACTGCTAGTTTGTTTATGCAACATACATCACATAGAGTGATTTTGAATTACAATCGAGCAAGTCCACACACATGAAGCTAAACTGCTCGACCACACAGACCAGCCAGTGGCAGGCAGTCTTCGGTCCCTCATTTGCATTCTAATAGTTGACCGCAAGAATCCCTCCTAGCAAAAAACATTCGACCCACTGCAATGATGTGGCCACTAATTACATAAGCAGTGACAAAGACAACCGTTTGGTTTTTTTATATAGGCATTGACAAGGCAGTGCCATAATGCAACTACTTGGCCATATGATGGCAACAGCTGTAAAGTGGTGCTAGTACCTGGGTAAATGTCGTCAGTGCCTGGCAAATGCTGATCTGATAACTTAATACAAGCCAAAACATTTGCTTAATGCTGGTTTTTAACAGCACCTTCAATCTTCAATGCAAGGAACAGATGTGAGGAGACATTGCTTATAAATCAAGTAACTTAAGGCAAACTTGGCTCAGACTTTTTATTACACCAGGAGCTCATTTACGGCACACTTAAGCCATTATCTGTGAAGACTGCCTAGAAATATCATTGACGGGGGCACATAAATCACAATGTTTGATGTTACTAGAGGATGGAGCTAGCTAAAAATCCAGGAGGATGCATCTTGAGTGAGGGGGCCAAGTAGTGGCTAGGAATGGCCATAGAGATTCCCTGGGGCAGGCAATGGGCTGGTAAATAACCCAACAACGGCAACAGGTTGTGCATCCCTCCTCGCGTTCCATCTGCCTCCTGACTTTACTCCAATGTAATAGTTTCAGCCTATAAGTGGTTCTAAATATCCAAAGCTTAAAAGGGAACAGATAATGCACTACAACATGTGGTAGATCGGATCATATTCTTCACATTAACCTACACCTGTAGAATTTTACAGAAGGATTTCACCACAGACTAAAGGTAAAAGTTGTAAATAAGCACACTTGCAGGAAGTATCTTCACATTACAGCTCCGCTTCCATCAGAGCCCTCCAGCCGCCCGTGTGTCCCCCCCAGCGCAGGCCGCATCCTTCCCAATCTCCCCAGCGCCCGCCCTCGCTCCCTCCCACCATCCCTGATAGGCTGCTTCCCTCCCCATGCATCATCCCCCACCTCAACCTGCACGCCACTGCAATCCGGGCCGTGCAGGTGAGTGGGTGAGCCCCCAGACTCCCTAGCGCGGTGAGTGTGTGCCAGGAAGAAACACCCACCTGGTGTTTGATTTTGGCCAGTAGTCCGTGGGCCCGTGCCCAGGAGCAGGCCCTTGCATCCCCTCCCTCCCTGCACCCCTTCCTTGTTCCCCAGAGGCGGGTCCCAGAAGTGTCAGCCAGTGTCTGTATGGGGAAGAAGTGGCCAGCCGTCAACCATCATCCAGAAGGACCAGTAAGGTAGGAGTGGCCTGGGTCAGGATTAGAGCAACTACTCTACCCCAGACTCCGAGCCACTTACCAAACCCAAAGTAAAAAAAAATAAATAAGAAAAAATGATTGCATTTCATGTTTAAATTGCATCGATAGCCCTCTCTCCCACTATACAGGTCTCCCAAATTTAGCAGAGGTTCTGTCCCCAAACTGCATTATATGAGGTTTAGATTGCACTGATAGGCCTCCCTCTCTCTGTGCGAGTCTCTCAAATTTAGCAGGGGTTCTGTCTCCAAAATTGCATTGTATGATGTTTAGGCTGCACTAAAAGGCCTCTCTCCCACTATACAGGTCTCAAATTTAGCAGGGGCTCTCTCCCCAAATTGCTGTGTAGGATTTTTAGATCGCACTGATAAGCCTCTCTCCCACTGCGCGGGTCCCTCAAGTTTAGCGAGGGCTCCCAACTACACTGTGAGGTGTTTAGGTTGCACCGGTGGGCGTCTCTCAGACTCAGCAGGGGCCTGGTTGCCGAACGGCACTGTGTGATGCCTAGATTGCACTGATAGGACCCTCGCCCACTATACAGGTCTCTCAAATAATCTAACTGCGCTTAGTTCAGTACTCTACCAATCCCGGAAACCCACCACCACCTAACTCAATTTAATCCCATACCAGCAGACCGTTAACACCTTAACCCCCCCTCCCCCCCCTGACAGCGCACCCTTAGGAAACACACCCTACCCACCGACAGAAAGCAACACTGAGCCAGAGCACACCCCAGCGTATCCAAAGAAGGAAAACCGAGGTCACTGCGACCGTACAGCACAGCGTAGAGGACCAACTACCATACTATGCCTGCACCTAGACTGGAAAATGGCCCGTACCAGAAAAGGACGCCGAGAAAGAGAACAAGATCGTGCAACAAGAGACGCAAACACACAACACCGACAGAACCCACAAGAAACAGCCCCATTGGAAGAAAACACGCCTAAAACAGCCACAACCGGAACAAAATCCACAAGAGAAAAATCCTTATACCTCACACCTTACCTCGCAACAACCACGGTACACCGACACCCCAACACGGAAACCTCGAAACATGCAAAGAATTTCCTGACACACATGGAAAAAAGATGGGGGCACTCAACAAGAGAGTGGGAGGGCTCTGACCCCATTACCCCTTACATTACAAGAACAGAGGGGCAACATTGATTTCCACTACATCACGCACAATAGGGCGAAGCACCAACAACGACACCTCCCACCCAACAATCGGACCCAATGAAGAAACCACCGCTGATCTTCATCCGAGTAGCATCACAGCAGAAACACCAAGACTAATCAGCCCTGTTATCAACTTACTATACCGCTTCAATGAAGAAGCAGCTGTCGCCCTTCTTCACCCTACCAACATCAATGCAGAAAATTCACGAACAGACAATTACAAACTCGAACAACAAATAACCTCAAAACAAAATCTCACCCAGAGAATCCACTGTAACCTAATAAACGCAAGGTCAATGTCCAAACACGCAACAGAAATATACGACCTCCTGTCAGAAGGAGGCATAGACATCCTATTTGTAACCGAAACATGGCTAGACAACAACTACAAGATCACCCTCAACAACAACTGGCTGAAGACTTCAAATGCATCCAAACAAACAGAAAATCCAAAAGAGGGGTGGGGGAGGAGACTAGCGATCATCCACAAGGAACAACTGGCCATCAAAATGGAAGACCCACTAAACATCGATAAATGTGAATCCTTAATACTACGACTTTCAGTAAACCCCAAAACCAACCTGAAATTCATGCTGATATACAGACCACCAACCTACGATGCGACTTTCATAGACGCTTTCGCGGAAGCAATCACTAACCTAGCCATCAAGTACAATCATCTGATCATCCTCTGAGATTTCAACACCTGGTTCGATGAAGAAACCACAACTACACAAAAATCCCTAACCACCCAACTAGCAGCCATGAACCTACAACAACTAGTCAAAGGAGCAACCCACTCAGCAGGGCACACACTTGACGCAATCTTCACCAACAAGGATCTCATCACCACGGCACCCCCAATTCAAATACTTTGGAGCGATCACCTCATCATTCCGTTCATAATCAGAACGGCCGCTCCAACAAAAAAGCAACAAGAAAAACAACCCACCAAGATGAAAAGAAATTGGAGAAACATAAAAAACTCCAACCTAACCGAGCTCCAAGAACTCAGCAAACCACAAGCATCAACCATGGAAGAAGCAGACCTAGACAAAAAAGTTGCCCTACTTCATATCTGGATCGCAACAACCCTTGACGACATTGCCAAAGAAAAGCCCTTCACCCCATCACGCAAGAAAACTACAGCAAAAGGGTTCACCCCACTACTTCACGCCATGAAAAGAAAAAAACGAAAACGAGAATCTGAATGGAGGACCAACAACGCCGCCGCAAACAAATTGAAATTCCTACAACAGATCCGCGCATAGAAAAAGGAAATACAAAAAGCGAAGAGGAAACATTACGACAACCGAATCTTCAGAGCACCAAATGCTCAAAAAGAACTATTCAAAATCATAAACGAGATAAAAAACCCACCGGCCTGCAACAACATGCCAATCCCATCGACGAAACTCTGCGAGGACCTTGGAGACCACTTCAAAAACAAGATAACCTCCATCCAACCCACCATACAAAACAGACCAAGCGTTCACAGCTCAAACCCCACCGACACAGACGAACATGCAAACAAGCTACGAAACTTCCCAGAAATATCAGTTGAGGCTTTCGTCAAACTGGTAAACCAAAGCAACTAATCAGGCTCTCCTGAAGACCCTTGCCCCCGGACATATACAAAACAATTCTCAAACAAGGAACCCAAATGGAATACCACAGGAACCTCCTCAATCTCAACAGTTAAAGTACTGCAGGCCTTCAAATCGGCTTACATTAAGCCGCTACTCAAAGTCACAACAGGAAACGTAGAGGACTTATCGAACTACAGACCCATCTCCAACATACCCTACATAGCCAAACTGCTAGAAAGGTACGTCTACCAAAAAACCCAATAATTCATAGAAGAGCATTGCCTACTAGACCAGGCACAAGTTGGCTTCAGACCTATGAGAGGAACCGAATCGGCTCTCCTCTCAATATGGGACGACCTAAAAACAAACGCAGACTCAGACAACAGCACCTCCCTGATTCTCCTTATCTGTCTGCAGCCTTCGACACGGTCAACCACACCATCCTCATAAAGAGACTAGAAAGACTAGGTATAGAAGACACTGCCATACTATGGCTCAAATCCTTCCTAACAAACAGAACAGAAACAATATGGATGAAACCTTGTAAATCCAAACCCAGAGTCTCCACGTGTGGAGTACCACAAGGATCATCCTTCTCTCTGCTTCTATTCAACATCTACATGTACCTATTAATCAAACTCATCAAAAACACGCCTCACATGCTTCAATTACGCTGACGATACTCAAATAATCTTCAACATACAAGACACCCGAGAAGGAAACACCACACTAGAGAGTTGCCTTCGTGACATATTCAACTGGATGAACCTCAACCATCTCAAAATCAACCCAGGAAAAACAGATAATGATGGTTTCAAAAAAGAGAGGAGACATCAACTAAATCCCCTAGCCAAGAGAGCTCGGCACCACACCAGAACCATCATCAACTGTAAAAAACCTAGGGGTCCTGATGGTTAACAATCTCACTCTGGAGCTACAAGTAAACTTGGGAATCAAGAAAAGTTTCTTCCTTCTGTGAGCAGCAAAAAGGATCCTACCGTTCCTGTCGTTCGCCAACAAAACACTTACCATCATCGCTCTGATCATGTCCAGAGTAGACACTGCCAATAGCCTATACCTGGGCATGCCCGAACGACTTCTAAAAAAACTGCAACGCATACAAAATGCAGCAGCCAGACTCCTCCTCAATCTACCCAGAAGAGAACACATCACACCCGCGCTAAAAATACTACACTGGCTACCACTGAAACAACGAAAAAAAGTTCAAGGCCATGTGCATCACGCACAGAGCAATACACAAACAAGGCGCAGAATTCCTAAGCGACAAACTACGCCTACATCAACTGACAAGAACACTAAGATCAAGCACCGACATACGCCTGGAACCAAAACCCTACAACAGAAAAAAACTCAGAGGATCGTCTTTCTCTCACCAGGCACCCAAAACCTGGAATGACCTACCTAAGAATATACGGAATACAACAAACCACCTAGCACTCAGGAAACTCCTGAAATCATGGCTCTTCAAAGCGTAACCACAACGGTGACACACTAGAATGCCCAGACATTAAAATAATGATGAAAATAACTCCAACCTCGCCCACTCTGAAATTGGACAGACACTCAAACCAAAGAACCAACCACTCGACAGAGTATAAGACCTCATGGAAAATGGCCACAAAGGAAGGCTACAGAGATTGACCACATACCTAGACCCAGCCGAAAGCCCTCAAATGACTCTCCCACTCATACGTACCGAACATATCCAGACCGGCAGACGCACCTAGATAGACGTTGGCCTGTGTCACATCTGGATATGATTAACTGAAGGATAACATGCCCGCGCCTAGAAAAAACGTGAATGATAGCATGTGCCACACTTAGAGTTGTGAACACCAGCCTGCGTGGCGTTCAGATGGAGTTGTGAATGTTGGCATGACCGCACCTGGAGGGAGTCCTAAACCCTGGACTGCGCCACGTCTAGAATGGAATGTGAAGGCCAACATGTGCCACACTCAGACAGAACTGTGAATGTTAGCATGGTAAAGGTCAGGTAACCCACTAACCAATATAAGCTCAAACTCTGCATACTTATCTCACTCGAACTCACACAACCATCTCTCGCACAACAAGCCGCACGCACTTCACAACACTGCAACAACACATAAGCCGGAACAGCACACGCGGACTGACTCCGATCCGATACCCGCACCAAAGCTCAGCACCCGGTGTACACTGGGTTGAAGCTGCCAACAGAACACCACTCCTCTCACTACCCTACTCCTGTCTTCACCTTACTAACCCATCCCACCTTTATCATTTACAGATCCGCCTGAGCGCCTGGGGACCAATTCCATTGGTGACGGTGCGCGGTACAAATACCTTTAACATTTAATGTATATCGTAGCTTTCACGCCCAGGTGGCGGGCGGACATGGGATTTAAGGCCCGTCGACCTAGGCTTTGTAGGGCCGAGCAAAGCTGGGGCGACATCTCAGGCTGCAGGACCTTACATCCCATGACCGCCCCAGCGGGCGTGAAAATGTTTCGCACACCATGTGATTCCCCAGGGTGCGAATAGTTTTCCTTTTCTTCCGATGGACGATGATGTGCTCAGCAGGAGGAAGACAACTTCGAAAATGGTGCTGGTTTACTCAGCGTCGACATCCCTGACTTTAAGTCGGCAAAGTCATTGAGGTCTTTGACACCTTGTGCTTTTTCGTCGGAACCAAAGTAGGACTCGGCTCTCGACTCGTTGACACTCTCGACGACTTCTCGTCTGATCGAGAATTTTCTCGATGCGATGCCGGCTTTGAGCTAGGCTTCGATGTTTTAGCCTTCGACTTCCCTTTGTCGTCCTTACTCTGAGCAACCATGGCATGGCTCTTTTGCATTTCTTTCGAGGGGGTTGAGGCCGCATTCTCGAAAATTTGCAACATCTCTGTACGAAATGCGTCTGACTTTGCCGCAGAATCAGACTTTGTAGGGCATCCGATTACCTCCATGGAGGAATCACTTGAGGTCCTCGATCTAGACATTTGAATTATTGCGCCGGTAGGAGTTTAAAAAGGTTAGGCCTAAAAATATTCCAACCAATATATTTTAAGACTTGCATATCTCCACTTGGCAGTCTAGTTGATGGCCTGGGTGATTGGCATTTGACAGTGCCCAATGCCCAAAGGATTTTTGATTGAGGACCCAATTTGTTCAGCAGAACCTGAAACCTGGCTCTCTGTCCACCACTCTATACCATCAGCACGCTGGTGTGGCCTGTTCCATTCGCTGTTCTAATAGACTTGAAGGTGGAGTCTGACGGAGAATGGAGTAGCACCGATTGTGACGAACTCCCTTCAAGTCGCCCATGTCTCTACTGGAGAGGGATGCAGAAAACCTGATCGCTAAACTTCATCTTCATCCCAGTGGCCATGCTGATGTCCAGACACAAATAGGCACCTGAGACCGCAGAAAGAGATCCACAGGATGCATAAAATGCAGATAAACGTGTAGACTTTGTTCGACTGATAAGTTAGCTCTAGGTCATGCACGAGATTCATTGGGGTAGCAGATATTAAATAATGATGCAAGGGAACCCTTTTGGTTACATACCTGGCAACTTTAGGTTGTGAGACAATCGCACCAGACGCACAGTGAATCAAAAACCACTCAATCTTATTATGGGTTGCAAAAGATAGAACAAAGCTGCCATGTTGGTCAGAAAAAAATGTTTTAAAAAAACCCAGAAAAATCTGTGGTATGGCATGCTGCAGACAGATCTATCCAAATAAGGAAGGGGGGGTGTGAAGATCTGACACTTCACCCATATCACCAGCAACAAAGTATCACAAGCATGCTCAAGCTGACCACAGGCTAAAGGAGAGATGGCTGTAAACTGTGCTGCAGCTGACAAACAACTACCGTCTATAAACTAGTGTAAATCCTGTGGGGGTGAAAATACAGCCCCAGAGTGACAGATATGGAGAGGCTATGCTCTGCCTCTATTGTGAGAGTCAAGCTGGCTAATGTAGAGTCCCATTGAAATGTAAAACCCAGTACAAAACAGTGATTTCCGACATAAGGCCTAGTCAAATTAAAAGAAATGGGCCTAGTTCAAATATTAAAACGGACAGGCACTCAAGTCAAAGAGAATCTACCCAAGAGCTTTAAACTGCTGGACATGCCCAATGAATGGGAAAAGACTTGGTGCTGCAGATGCTGACTTCGTGTAAACTGGGAAAAGGCACTTTTTGACAGATTCAAAACTGCAGCAGTACACATGGGAAAAGATATGTTGAAATCCTGTGCATTTGAAAAATAAAAAGGAGTTGTGTCTTCCATTTAAAAAGTGAAGCCAAGTGACATTTCATTTGACACGGAGAAAGACACTTTCCACAAATAAACCGACATTTTAATGGAAAGGCCTACTTTGTTTTAAATAGGGACACTGGTTTCCATTGTTAAATAATAGCCTATGTGTGGACAAAATAAGAGGAACACTCATGTCTTTTCAACCAGCAGATGAAAAATATATTAACATATGGACAGAAGCCCCATAGGCAATGTAAAATGTACCATGTAAACACATATTTTCAAGTTAAAATGCCATTTTTCTCAGATGTATGCACGTAACTGGCTGCTGCTATCCCCACTGAACTGCCGTGTATCTGGAAATGTGACCTCCAGACCTTTGGGCTGTGGCCCTCTAGGAGAAAAAAGCCTGATGTTCAGTTCAATGCTATGCATTACAGAGAATTAGATCAGACATGTGGAGGAGGGGTAGATAAGCCAGCCCGTTGAAAAACCCTTTTAATGTCAGGCCTCAGTGGTCAACAGAAATGAACTTTTTAGGGCTGACATGACCACAAGAAATAGCCTGCAGAGCCACTAATGGATCTCCAAACCCTGTAAAACAAAAAAAAAAAAACAAAAAACAGGCCCTGCTAATAAACAGATGTTCATGTCATGTGACAAAAGTGAAATTAAACTTACCAAAAAGGTGGGGGCTATTTTGCAACAGGGGGCACATGTGAAGCATTGGCTAATTAACAGATTATATTTTCCTTAATAAAAAGAGCATTGTGTGTCCTAGGGAGCTCACCCCAGACTCCTATTAAAGGGGATAAAAAGCCTGTTGATAACATGTAAGAACATTATACTTCTGCGCTTCTCATAATTCAGAGGAAATGGAAAGTTGGTGTGGTTCTAGAGGGGGAAATTAATATTTGAATCTTGAAGTCTCTGATTTTTTACTATTTCTGCTGAGGAGCAAATCGAGAAAAAAAAAACTAGTAGCTCCTCCCAGTAAGGGTGTGCTGAAATAAGTGTTTTCCGACTCACCATAAAATATAGAGCTCATATATATGTGCCTGCAGTTATCTGAAAAATTAGGGTAGCAGTCATGCTGTGAGAACACAAAGGTAAACCCACTTGTCATTTTGGGAGGATGAATATTTCTCCTCACTCAGCCTCCATCATCCACACCTCCCATCTCCTTGTCCAATCAGCAGGCAGTGGGCGTATTGGGGGAGGGAGGGAGCTAGCCAATACGCATTGTGGGAATTATGATCATCATACAGCATCACCAGCCCTATAACAGATCTGTTTTCAATCTGAAGGGAACTATTTACTTGACTTTTCCACTATATTCCTGGAGGTAGTCTACTTCTGGACTCTTGCGATGAACGACTAGCAAAGAGGCAAGGAGAGCTACCCAGACCATCAGGGTAAACCTTTCCAGGAGAAGAGCTGGTTACCTGGAAAGGCCTTAAACAATGCACAGGAGAGAGGCTGGGAAACCTAGAAGCTAGCTGGGCCTGCCATTTGAGGAGCCAGGAGGAGTACTGTGTTGCTGGGGACTAATCTAAACTGAAGCCTTTGATTACATCTGTGCTGTCCTCAGAGGAGCCCTGCTGTTTCCTTGGATGCCGAATAACCATGAGTTAGATTTACCATTTGGATTTTCTTACACACCTTAGAAGTATGCATAATGAATACATATCAAGGAGACGAGTGCTGATTGAACTGACACGCATACAGGTCACGTGATAGACACTAGAGCTATCAGATACATTATAATTCAGTTCTAGATTTGAATTTACATAATAACACTACTTTAATCTTCCTAATTTGAGAGAACGCTCTATCAGTGTATCACCATGAGACATTCTACTTTACAGCATAACGTACATTACCATATCCTACTATCAGAGCACCAACTAAGCTCTTCTGTATATTACTTGTAACTATGGTTAAGTTTGTGCGACTGCTTCCCGTTCCCCCGTTGCCATGGGGGCACGGGACGTGAGGCGCCAACGCATCGACACGTTTGTCGACGCATCAGGACGCCGCGCATCATCGCCATGACAACTGCAATTCCAATATGGCTCTGAAGCGCTCGCATGTGTCTTCAGTTTGAAGCAATGCTATAAGAAGAAAGGTAAGCAAACGAACGCTCAGCTATAACAGATGGTCAACTTTTGATCTGTGATCTAGAAAATAAAAACGTATTTATACATACAGCTCTCAAGACACGTCTGAAGGCAGTGGTTTAAAGTCTAATAGCTAACAACTTTAATTTTAACACTTTGAGCCCTCATAATACACAGAACAACGCATTGTGAATTATGTATTGAACATAGCGAGATACATTTGTTTCTTTTTCTTCCCTTGGTAAACTCACAGTGATCGCTCAGAAAACAAGGTACATTCTAACTAAATTTATGTTTCTTAAAACACTAACACAACGATATTCATGTTGGTTTACGGTTCTATCCTACTTCTGTTATTTTCCACGCTGAAATTGTCTATGGATGAACATGGTATGTAATGTACGATTTTTAATGTTTTTTGCAAATGGGGATGTTATATGTATTATTGTAATATATGGCTTGATTGAAGCATTGAAGATGGAGAATTACTCCGCAATACATCCGCTTTCTAGCCATATTTAGACAGAGGAACTGCTTTCCTATGAATATAGACCAATTTCAACTTAAATCTCATGCTGAATTAAATTGGTTATTTTACCATGACCATGAAATCATGTGAATGACTCAATGACTTAAGTAAGCGAATATTAAGGATATACTATTAGAAACAAGAAACCAAGAAATTCCAAGAAATACATTTAGAGCGAGCAATACATAGCTCAATTTTTGAGTACCTTTGAGAGCACCAGACATAGCTGGGTAAGAACACCCAACTTTTTGCTTTTCTACATTGTATGGATCCTAGTGTCAAGAGGTGGTCATAAAGTCTGGTAGCTCCTTGAAAATGTCGTTAGCATTTTAGCTACAATTTCAGTATATTTAGAAATTGTTGTGGTGCCCACTTCTATCTCAATTTTTCAGACTACCCAAGGCCTCCCATGTAAGTAGATTAATCCAAATGCCAACTAAAGTGTGGGGGTAATGTGCCAGCCTTAGTCTCCATCTCGCATAGCGGGAAGGGGGTGGATCTGGGGAGACCCTTGGCACATTTGATTAAATATAAATCAAATTCCGCATAGAAAAAAACACCCTACCCATTTAAACTGAATTGTGTGGGGAACTGCCTGTCTTAATCCTTTCCATTAAATTGTGGGGGAGGGGTGAAATTGTGTAGACCCCTAGCACACTGAATTAAATTTAAATCAATTAATTTCCATATAGAGAAATCACGGGATGAGTGTTGTTAAAGTTCAACACTAACAAGCTTCATGCCCAGTGTGAGAGCCGGTATAGACAAAGTACTTTGGTGACTACCTTTCTAAAACACCCGTCTTCCTTATCGAAAGCGGATGTCCCAACTCCCAAAATAAGTAACCTTAAAACTCTGCCATTCAAGTAAATGTAGAGTGTGCAAAAAACGAAATTTCCCATTAATTCACTTACATCCCAAATCAGAATCCCAAGGACTTGCATTGTATTCAAATAAAAAGTATAAAATGATTTTCCCATTGAGTTCCTTTCCCAAACACTTCCTTTCAAATAAAAAGACCTTAACGATTTTTCCATTGCGTATTTGCCCAAACCTGGCACTCTAATAAAAAGCCAAAACGATGTTCCTTCTCCCTGTACCTTTCCTTCAAATTAAGGGGTCATAAATAACTGATGCCTGGTGGTGCAGGGGGTCGGGGGGAAGGAGGGGGTTTGCTGGGAGAAAAGAGCTTGTTAAACTAAGCAATCACTGAGTTCTATTATTTTGTGGCTTCAATTGCAAGATATCTGATGTAAAGTGATGCCTGCACATCTCTACATTGTATCTGTGTGTTGGAGTATATGAAGGTCCATGAGAAATATGTGTCAGTCAATTGGTCAAGTAATTTGAAATTGTGATATTGTGTAGTGCCACAGCATTGGTGGCTGATGCCTTGGTGACGGCCCGATTACGCTTTGTCAAACCTTAAATCTAAATATTCTTACTATACAAGTGCCTGGTTCCTAGCTCATTGGTGGCAAAGAGGGTATTCGCTGGGTGACACAAGATATATTGACGATCTCACTAAAGTTGAATCTGCAAAGCGTTTTGTGCCACACTTTGTTCCTCCGCCCCCTTGCTTGCGGGAGAGGGGGAGGAACTCCCCGAATTGCGAGTGACCACCCTCTATATCGTGACAATCCAGAAAGCTGAAGGGTGGAAATCCGATTTTAAAAGTAGCTCATCCAAAGGAAATTTAATACATCGTTCAGAACTTTGTGAGCATCTCTAGAAGAGGCTGAACGGGTGCCAGGTAACCCAACACAGCAGCTTCGACCACATCTAGGGGCATCTTGCCACAAAATATCTGCTAACTGCGGCTTTGCATAAGGGAATCATCCAGCCGTTGGTACCAATTCTGATACGCCAACACCCTGGGGATCTGGAGATTAGTCTAACCACCACAAAGGAAGGGTCTAAGGTCTTTTAGCTGGCAGACATTTAGAGGAAGAAGATATTCAACCAATTACTAATTATTTCTCAAACTATCTACATGTAAATTAAGATTAGGAACTGGCGTTCTAGGCATTACTTGTTTTTGAAGCTAGTCACCCTGTCGAAGCTTCAGAGATCTACATTCACTCTCGGCCTTTTAATAGATTTCTTTTTTTTTTTATTGACACAGTTGATAAATCAACTTTAATATATTTATATACAAAATCCATAAACACTCAAAATAATTCTTTCCATTACATAAAATAAAAGGAATAGAAAAGCAGGCAATATAAACATAAAAACCATCAAAAAAGAAACTATTATTATCAAACAACATTATTAAAAAGCGAGAAAGAAAAAAAAAAGGAATACTTTAAAAAAATATAAAGTTAACTTCCAGATGAAACGCATAATACATCCGCTTTTCGTTTGTGCAATTTAGATTCCTCTATCATTTACAATATATAGTACTTTAGACAGATGCCTCTATTCTCTATCCCTTGGCCACTAAATCATTACAAGCTCACATGCTACCCATCTGCTAACTTGAACATAGTTCGGTAATTGACGACAGCTAATCTTACTTTCGTTATCTGAGAATTATATACAAGAAACCAGAATTTTTCAATAGAGAGATGTGAGCTTCGAAGTGAGGTGAGGTTCAAAATATTCCATTCTTTTCTCTAATATCATCGGACACTCCGCTATCAAATGTACCAGGGTTTCGGAGATTCTACAATCTTTACAAAAATGATAGAAGTCCTCTTTCCTCGAAATTAGTCGCCATTTGCCTAGTACATTTTTCGTATGCCATAGATTCATCATAAATCTTTAAAAAAAATCTCTGGCTTTCTTTCCCGGGAATTTTAACACATAACTTTCTGGGGTTCTGATTTTCTTTGCAATTATTTTATTCTCCTTTTCAGGCTTAGTGTTTTGGCATTGCTCATATGTGTTGATCCAGTCCCATATCAAACATTTTTCCTTAGCTCTATCAGGGTTTATTAATAGAAGTTCATCAGACACCTCTGCATTTTGCAAAAAGGATTTAACCTTTTCTCGCCAAATGGTCATGTCTCGATTGGTTGTTTTCATGTATGTTGACAAAACATGCAATATTTTATTCTCCTGATGAGTCATTAGGCATTTACGATATAGACTACACAGTCTCCACATGTACATGGCATACAGAGACGATAGCCCCATTTCGTATCGTATTAGACACATCTGGATTGCTTTGGGTACATGTAGTATGGTTTTCCAAAACCTCCCTTCCAATCTCACCCAAGACATCTCATTCTTCCATGATCTAGTCTAGGCACCATATAGTACAGCCTTTTGACAGTAATACATAAGTATTGGTTTTAATGAGAAAGTACCATATTTTTGATTAATTATGGTAGCCTGAGAGGTGGCTGTTCTAATTCTTCTTGTTAGCTCTTCACAATATAGGGTGCCCGAGGGGGATGCATTTACATTTAATCCCAGATAGTTATATTGCGTAACAGTTTCCAGGGACTGGGGCATTAACGACCATACATAATGAGATGTCTTGGCCTTGTTGTTGGGTACAATCTTCATGATTTTAGTCTTTGACACATTTATAATTAGTACATTATTTGTTACATATTTCCCTAAATGATCAAGCAGAGCTTGCAAGCTCATTGGTGTTTTCGCCAGAAGAACCAGGTCATCGGCATAAAACAACCAATGGACTGTATAAGCTCCTAGAGGTGAAGCATCTGCTGGTGCTTCTCTAAACTCCTTTACCACGTCCGAAATGAAATAATTAAATAAAGTGGAAGCCAAGAGACAACCCTGTTTTAGGCCTTTGTATGAGTTAACAGATTTTGATAGTGTTCCGTCCATTGTCAATTGTACTTGAATCGAAGTCCTGGAATGAAATTGAATTATCCAGTGCTGCAAGTATTTAGGACATTAACTTTTTGCTAGTTTACTGAATAAGAGTTTCCTCGATATTGAATCGAATGCAGTCTCGAAATCAACAAAGGCCATAAAGATTGCTTGTTTCACTTGTAGCTCATGTTTGATTGCATGTAATACTTGTAAATTGACCATAGTACCTATGCCTATTACAAAACCCGCTTGATAGGGATTGTTGATACCAGCTTCTTTAGACCATTTATTGAAATCTTTTTAAGACCAATCGAGCAAAAATCTTCCCCGGGGCGTCTAACAATGCTATAGGTCTATAGTTCCTTGGATCCAGTTGTCCCCCTTCTTATATATGGGGACTATTATTGACTTTTGCCAAGAGTGAGGTATTTTTTTACAATAAATGACCTGATTGAATATAGTTCGCAGTATAGACGCCCATGCTTCTGTATTCTTTTTCAGCACGACGTTAGTTAAGCCATCGGGCCCCGGTGCTCTAGATCTGCTTAATTTTTTGATATGCATTACAATATCCTGGTCATCAAAAACTAGCTGTTCGTTTGCATACACATCCATATTCACATGCATAGTTGGCCAGTGGACTTCAGCATATAAAGATTTGTAGTACTGAATCCATATTTCCTCTGGCACTACATTAAGCTGCATTACCGATTCCTTCCTCCCATACATTGTTTTTATTAGACCCCATACTATGGCAGAGTTCTTAGAAGCTATAGTATGCAGCATGGTTTGGGCATCTTTTATTATCATAATAGCTTTGCGTTGATTCTATCTCTATTTTTGCACCTTGCACTCAATTGTGTTTTATCTGGGACATTCAGCTTCAGTATTAATCTCAATTCCTTCCTTAATTTGCCTTTTTCATTTCTTACCTCTTCATCATACACATGCTCGTGCGACTACCTAGCCATAAACTTTGATTGGCCTTTACTGTTGAATAGTTGTAAGATGGCTACATATTCCCCATCCCGACAGTGAGTGTTTGGATCTAGGATGTCTTTTGGGTACGATACAGCTATGAGTAAATCATTCAGGGCAGAAAAAGTCCACCTAGACCTGTTACCCTTCACAGACAGCTAAGCCATTCATGTACCTTTGCTGTTTATTTTCTATGACCCTCTTTGACCATTAGATGGAGAATGTTATGATCACTCTTTAACTGATCCAGTACTTTGAATGTAGTAACTTTAGGGAACAGTCCAGCATCAGTATAAATATAGTCAATGGTAGAGGCCATGTTACCTTGCCGCCAAGTCATCCGAGATGGAATGTCACCTGCCACTGCACCATTCATCATATTAAACCCCCTCTCCTTCATAAGACTATTCAATTTCTTCACAGTCTCCATCATTTTTCCACTGTTCTCATTCATACAATTCATATTCAGGTCACCGGCAATATGTTTCATTTCAGTATCTTTATCTATCATATTTAAACAGATTCAAATCTTTAAAGAATCGACTGTACTGAATCGCCAGATGGTTCCAATATATATTCAGACATGCTATCGTTCTGCTTTCAGTTATGACTTGCACCAGTTGTAAAAAGCTATTTGGAGAGGACCATGGCTCAATTTTCAGTTCACTGGTTAGTTTAACTGCTGTTATCAGTCCAGCCTTTAGTCTAAATCTGGCTTGGCTAGTTGCCGGTACCAATGTAACTTGATGGTTTTCCCACATGGGAGGTGTCTTAAGCCACACTTCTTGCAGCATTATGATCTCATAATTGGCTAGAGTAGATATGGATGCCGTTGCTAAATGAGTGTGGCCGCGAGTGTTCCAAGAAGCTAGGTGCATAATTTGAAGGCCTTCCTCTATGGTCCGCTAACGTCTGTTCATCTCATTTCCCGCCATAGAGCCTGATATCGATCTTTCTTGATTGGTGTTACTTGTGAAACATTTTACAAACAGGGGGCTGTTTTTTTTCCTTTTGCCTCCTGTGTCTTTCTTTGATAAATGTTCTGATAGTTGTTTGTTACATTCGGTGTTACTTCTGGGTTTAAAAGAAGAAACCCTAGTTTGTATATTTCATCTTTCGCTTGCCAAATTGTGTATTTGACTAATGCAGAAAGCATCCAAATCTTCACCACTGACGTATCATAATCATGAATGAACTCGACTTGTGATATGTCATCTAATTTCATACCCTGTAAGATTGTTATGCTATGGAATATATTCAATACTGTAGATCGATTCAAATCATATAAACCGAAATCTCCACCTCGACATTGCAGCATTAGGCTCACATGAGTTCGCTCACTACATTTATTATGACGGTTCTTTGTGTCAATTTTCATTTAATTTTTCTTAGTGTGGGCAACGAAATTGCCTTTTGCGAGTAACGACCCAGCACCATGGAAAATGTTGTTCTGACATGTTGGTGCCTCATTTAAGTTAAGCTTGCTTGACCATCTTGTCTCACCTTCGCTAAGAACATTTATTTTGGAGCTGGTTGGTGTCGCGACATAAAGATGGCCATTGATTTTTATATTTCTTCTCGTCTACTTTCCAGAGTCATAAAAAAAAGAGTGATCTTGGGGCACTTTCACTGTCGCCTCCTAATTCTCTAGGCGGGGCAACCTGCGAGAGCGGATATGTTTTTAGCGTGACAGCAGGATGTTCAATTTTATCCACTTCTTCAACTAAATTATCAAGAGGATCATACCTAAGGTCCATGGTCGCTGGAGTTCTAATATTCACCTGTACATTTTTTTTTTGGCGAGGCAGACTTGTTACTAGATATTATAGAGTATTAACGTACAATGGCTGCACTTTTCTCTTGAGTTCTTTTGGCATGGCAGAGACAATTTAACGAATTGTCTCGAATTTTTACTCTTCTGCATTTTCGTTATTTTCTGGGTTTTGGATTTTTTTGTCAATAGGGGCTCGACAGTTGGTTTCTTGTTTTGGTGGTAGCACTAAAGATGTTATACGTCGCATTATTGGATGGGAGAGGAAGAGGCCTTTGTCCTTGATCTATTTCTTTCTGTTTCTCCATCCCCTCTTGTTAACTTGTGATAATTCCACCATCCTCATGCGCCACGCATCCTTGACCCACATTCCTTTCATTCAGACAGAGCTTGTTTCTTTCTCCTGTTGCACATTCATCTTATTCACAGTGTTTACGGCAATATTTCTCGTTTCTATCGGTTTCATTGATTTCTCTTCTGGTACACTTGTATTACTAATTTCCACATTTCTATTTCCTAATGTTACTCCAGCTTTATTTTCCAATAGCTCTCTTAGTAAAAAATGTTGGTCAGTTATTCGTGCATCTAAGGTTTCATATAGTTTAGCTAATGAAAATAACGCTGTGTTCATAGCTTGTAGCGTTTATTTCTGTGGGTATCATCATGTGTACGCTTTGTGAGTTTGGTGAAGCCAAACTGTTAAGCTTTCGTTGTTTTGGGGACGGTTATGTAAAGGATATGGACAATGCAGAGGATTCCAGTGAGCACTCCGGAAACATTACCGGCGATTGCGATAGATGCTCTACATCCACGGGTTCATTCATATGATTGTTTACTTTTTTTATCTACCGGAGAAGGGGTGATATTTATTGTTACGGGAGCAGATCCTCTTAATTCTACATCACCCAAAGGGGGACATGTACCATTAGTAACTTCAGTTATATGGGTTTGAATAGGTTCTGTATGTACCAAAGCGTAACTTTGGATTTCACTGGTAGCGCATAGTCACCTAGCAAGCTGGATTCAGTGAAAGCCGCCAAAAGTTAACCAGAAGGCGTGCGCAAGTCAACAGCAGACGATTCCGATATGATTTTTCCTGGGACCACTGCCATTGGCTGCATCTCGTCACGCAATGGATTCACTATTGTGTCAGTCTCTCTTGTTATTTCTCTATCTCTTGCAGGCAGACCATCGGAATAAAACTTCCGAAATTTCGCTAGTATGTGAAATCAATCTTCCACGTGCAGTAACAATTGAGGGGGCGCCTTGCATAGCCTGTTTTGGGGTTGTATGAAAGTCAAATGGGCAGTTATTTAAAGGTTCCACCGGAGGCATGTTAGTGCGTAGGGTGTATAACTTGACCATTAAAGTTATTTTCCTAGTATCAAAATAGCAATGTATTTTACTTGTTTCAAAGGCAAAAATACCAATAATATTAGCTATTTGTATTCAGTATTGTGGCTTACCCTCGCAACCCACAGCACAATCAGCCCCTACGAAATCACAATCAGCTCGAAAAGCGTGCGCGCAAAAGCGCGTGCGCAGGTCTGAAGTAGGGATTGCTGGGATGCGGCGGCGGAGCTCACAGTCACTATAGAGAAACGAAAAACAATGTTCAAGCAAATGTCCTGAAGCGCTAAGTTTTTGATTATTATGTGCAATTGCACCCCCACGTTTGTATTGGTACCGTGATTTCTGTAACAGAAGAAAACGCCAAGTCCAAATCACGATGTGTCACACGGGAGAGCAGAGGTTCCTCAGCACAATCAGCCCTTACGAAAGCCCTTGCTCGAAAAGCGCGCGCGCAAAAGCGCGTGCGCGGGACTGAAGTAGGGATTACTGGGATGCGGAGGCGGAGCTCACACAGTCACGTGATTGCTGTAACAGAAGAAAACACCAAGTCCAAATCACAATGTGTCACACGGGAGAGCAGAGGTTCCTCAGCACAATCAGCCCTTACGAAAGCCCTTGCTCTAAAATAGATTTCTTATGTTCATGCAATGTAAAAGGATGCCATCAATGTGGAAAGTGAAAACTTGCACTGTAGCACTCGGATTTGAGACTATAATCAGAAAAATAATTCAAACAATCAGACATGAACTTTATTCAAGATTTGTTACAAGTGCAGCCATTTTACGATTCAGTGCTTCCACCAGAATTAGAGTATGTGAATTATGGCTACAGACAGTTGGTGAAAAACAGATATTTAATAGATTTTAGAGTTCTAAGCAGTTTCGAACAATGTCCAGCGTGGATAAACCATAACAAAATAAGATTAGCAAATAAAGTGTGCTAATGTAGTGGAGTAAAAAAACAAAAAAAAAAGCCACGCCAGAACATGGATAATTTATCCATTATTTTGCAGATGCCTCAAAACGCACCATTGGTTGCCACGCTTTCCGATCAGTCATGCATTGACAATTGGTTTGAAGTGAACTGAAATGGCAATGCCTCCAACAGTGCCCGTCATTCTACCGTAAGCCGCACCATAATACTCTTATGCTGTGAACCCTATTACTACGCTAGGAGAGCACGCAGATGACGGAAGAGAAGGTTGCAATAGCAGCACCACACATACACTAATTGTGCCGCCAATTAGAGTACTCGTTGCAATTCGTCTTGCAATACAAGAGTAGGTGAATACCTCATGCGTTCGTTTGCCATGAGCCAGAGTTCTTGTAGAAAGGTTAAAAAGTACTTACTTACTGGCAAAGCGTGCGTTATCTTTGGTCGTTTTTGGCACTGCCCAGTTCCCACGGAAGAGATTAAAGAAATGTTAACACGTAAAACACTTATGACGTTGGCAACTTATTCCCAGGACACGATAACGTTAGGAAGATTCTGACAAACATTGTGTCGGCTCTTGTAATTCGTCAAAGGGCACTCAAAATGAATGCCTCCTGTGTTGATTGAAGATTGAGTGCATAATAAAAATATTGATGCTCAGAAAGGGCAAAGTGATGTACTATGCAATGTTAGGAAAACATGCCACACACAGACAATGGACAAGCCCAAAGAGGTCGAGGGCCAAGCTCAAGATGCCCTTGCATTTTCTTCACGAAAAGCCATGTTATGTTAACCGATGGATTGTTTGGTACACGTGAGCAACGAACAAAAATAAACTGACAGAAACCAGGACTCTCCTGGAAGATTAAGATTTAGATATTTGCAATTTAATGACAAGAAAATATTCGTTTTAGGCAACATCTTTGAATAAGGCCTACATTTTAAATACATGAATTGCAGATATTTTGTGAAAACAGCCAGTTAACCTTCTGAGGTGTCCACTTTAACCACAATGAATTTAACATACCTCTAAAAACTACCTAAACTGTGTGTAACTATGCCGGCCTGCACAATTTACACGAATGCAAGAGCCATAAAATCTGACGCGTTCTGGTCCCATAAATCAATGCATTGTGCCTTCCCAACAGGGAGGGCAGATTTACAGCTTCTCTGCCACATTTCGCTCACAATGGAAGAGATGCAGTTATTCAGACTTGGAAAAACATGCGGCGCTTTCAGGGGCTTTGGAAACCATTTCCACGTCTGCCCCTCCCAGATAACGGACCTCAATTCTTAAAGCCACAAAGAACACACAAAAAACTAAATTAGTTGTGATCACAAAAGTAGGATAAAAGGTCAAGTCCGAGAAGGCTTGCCTACAAAATAACAGGAATGGCGGTCTCTGCAATAACAAGCACGCGAGTATTGGGTTCCCAAACTCAATATTTTATGGCCATTTCTCTAGCGAGATTTAAATAGGAATAACAAGACTAGGAAAATCGCTCAACCCAGCCTGGCCCAAGATGACAAAGGATCTCACTGATGTTAACGTTAAAGGGTATTTATACTGCACATTATCACCACTGTGATGGTTCCCTTGTGCTCTGGCGGATCTGAAAGAAAGGGGGCGTAGATTGGGGTACGGTAGTAGGACAACGTTTGGAGAAAGAGCAAGGGAGCTGCGATGTGCTGTTGGCAGCTTCAGTTCAGTTAACACAGTTTGCTGAGCTTTTTGGTGTGGTATACGGTGGGTGTTCGTTGTGAGCTGTTGTGTAAGGCTCTGTGTGATTTGTTGCGGTGTAGTAAAGGGCGTGCAGGTTGCTGTGGTTTAAGAGGCATGTTAAGTTAGGGGTTGAGAGGTGTATGAAGAGGGTTGAGGTTTTAGTAGGGTTAGTTATTAGCATTGTCTGAAGAGATGCACACTCATTTTGTGTCTCTTTCAAGGTGTAGATGAATTTAGCCAGGTTTCTCACCGTAGTGACCACCTTACTCCTGGTCCATAGTCCCCTTTCCTCCATACTTATGGGACATTCCTCCGTCCTGTGGGACGGGACCGGAACACTTTGTAAAAACATCCAAAATGTTGCAACATTTTTAGTACTTCCTCTCTTTCTACACGGGGTATAGCACGCGGCCATAACCTCGCCCATCTCAGCTCCGCCCCGCGAATCGCCCACCAGTCCTTTTCTATCACCAGGTCAGAGACCTTTAAGCAATAACAGAGGAACCTTATTAGTGGGGACGGCGGGCGGGCGGGCGTATGGAGGAAAGGGGACTATGGACTAGGAGTAAGGTGGTCACTATGGTGAGTAACCTGGTTATACTCCTACATCCGGTCCCCTTTCCTCCATACTTATGGGAGATTCCGAAGCACTCCTTACAGGAACTACGAGTGGATGGAAAAAACCCTTACTGAAACAGGTTCTTCAGCACAGCCTGGCCAAAATGAGCATCAGATCTGGAGCTCAGGTCTAGACCATGTTTACAAAAGGCCGATGGGGAGACCCAAGTAGCCGCCTTTGCGATTGTTTCCCAGGGGACATATTTCCGAAAGGCAACTGCGGCTGGCTTGCCCCGCACTAGGGGTGCATGAATACCTTGAGGAGGCTGCAGTCCTTGGAGAGTGTAACACTTTGTAATACAGGCAGCGATCCATCTGGAGATGGTCGCCTTAGAGTCCTGCTTACCTTGTGGATTACCAAAGGTCACCAACAGTTGAGAAGAGCTCCTGAATTCGGAAGTCCTGTCCAAATAGAACTTAAGAGCCATTCTAACATCCAAACAATGCAGAACCCTTTCCGCTTCTGAAGCAGGGTTCGGAAAAAAGACCGGCAGGGAGATTGACTGGTTCAGGTGGAAATCAGAGACCACCTTCGGCAGGAAAGAAGGGTTTGTCCGTAAAATCAGAGACCACCTTTATCCTTGTGAAAAATCAAGAAGGGATGCTCCACCGACAAAGCCTGGAGCTCACTCACATGCCTTGCTGAAGTAACGGCCACCAAAAAGGACACCTTCCACGACAGGCGTTTAAGGTCCACCGTGGCCATTGGTTCGAAGGGTTTATGGCACAACGCCGTAAGGACCACATTCAGATCCCACACCGGGTGCAGTTTACGAACCGGTGGATAAAGGCACATCAAACCTGCGAAATGTCTCTTAACCACTGGATTAGACAGAGTAAGAGTATTGGTCCATAGATGGGTAGGCGGATACCGCCTAAAGATAGGTTCTGCATGACATAATGTGAATGCCTGACTCTGCTAGGTGGGATACGAAAGACAGCACAGTGCCAATCGTAGCCGCCCTTGGGTCCAGCTGTTTGTACAATCACCAATGACAGAACTTAAGCCATTTGCTTCTATACTGAGACCTAGTCGAGGGTTTCCTGGCTGCTTCAATAATATGATATGATAAGTTATTTTAACGCGCTTAATACCCAGAGGTTTCAAAGCACGGACTCGAGGATCGAACCTGTGTTCTGTATCATCTTGCTTCCAAGACAAGCATGTTGCCGCTGAGCTATCCTCCCGAGCATGTTATCCACAGACAGGTAGAAATGTTCTAAAAACCTGAACTCAGGCACCATGCCACCAAGCTTCACGATTGTGGAGAGGGGTGGCACAGCTGTTGATCCCCCTGGTGAAGAAGATTGGGAGTCGCTAGCAGCCTGATCGGTGCACACACACACAGGTGTTGAAGTGCTGTGAAGCAGACCTGGCTGGCCACCATGGGGCTATAAGCATAAGAGAACAGTTCACTGTGTTCTTCAGCTTGCAATTCGTCCGATGAATCAGAGGCAGAGGTGGGAAAGCATAGGCCCTCATGTTGTGCCAAGGAATCTCGAGCGCATCCACGGCGAGGAGGCTCCCAGAACATTTCTGGAGGCATACAGAGGAAGATTCTTGTTTGCCACTGTTGCGAAGAGGTCCACCTCCGGAGTGCCCCAATACAGGAAAATCCATCAGAGGATCTGCGCCTTCAGTTCCCACTCGTAGTTGACCATCGTCCGCTGACTGAGGGCATCTGCCGTGATGTTCAGCTGGCCTGGAATGTGTACTGCCACTAGCCAGACACCGTGACGAACTGCCCACTCCCAAATCTGGATGGACAGGTCCACGAAAGGGGGAGACTTTGTGCCCCCCTGCTTGTTGATGTAATACATTGACACCACATTATCCGTGAGGATACGGACCACCTTGTTGGCAATGATCGGTCTGAACACCTTGAGCACTAGGAAAATCGCCAGAAGCTCCAGATGATTTATGTGGAGGAACTTGTCCTGAGGCGACCTAAGGTCCGAGACCTGTAGAAATTCCAACATCACACCCCACCCCAGAAGGGAGGAGTCCGTTGTGACCGTTACCATCGGGGCTGGGTCCTGAAACCCCGCTCCCACCGACAGGTTGCTGAGAGACGACCACCACTCCAGGTCCGCTCTCATGGAAGCCGGAATCAATATCAACTTGGAGTCCGGATCCACAGCCTGACGCCAAGAAATCTGAAGAGCCATCTAAGTCTGCCTCATCTTGAGACGGGCGAGAGGTAGAGCCAAAACACATGAGGCCCAGAATCCTCTGGAACCACCAGGCCGACATGCTCTCCGACTGCGCAAACATCTGACACGTAGCCAACAGATCCGCCATTCTGTCCCCGGTCAGGTTAACTCTGCAGTCGATCGTGTTCCAGCGAAAACCCAGGAAAATCAAGTCCTGAGAGACTGTCATGGAAGATTTCTGCCAGTTCACCTACAGCCCAAGGTTGAACAGGAGCTGGAGGAGACTAAAGATTGCACGCAGCTTTCAACGGGCAAGGGCTGCGTAAGAGCCAGTCGTCCAAATATGGATACCCTGCAGACGAAGACAGGCCACGATCACCGACATCTTCATAAAGACACGCGGCGCCGAGCTGAGGCCAAAAGGAAGCACTCGAAACTGGAAGTGCTCCTCTCCCACAAAGAAACGGAGATATCTCCTGTGTGTATTCCAGATCAGAATATACATGTACGCATCCTGAAGGTCCACCACGCAGAGCCAATTGCCCATCTGCAAAGAGGACCGTATCTGGCCGGGTGCGATCATCTTGAATTTCTCTTGGGGTAGGAAAAGATTGAACTGGGAAAGGTCTAGGATGGTGCGCAGGCCAGCCTGGTTGGGCACCGTAAACAGTCGGGAGTAGAAGCCCTCCCCTCTCTCCCCTAGGGGAACGGGTTCCACAGCTCTGAGGTCCAGCAGTTTCTGACCCTTGGCTTTTAGGGAGGACGACCCAGACTGCTGGAAAGGAGGGTTGAAGGGTGGGGTAGGGAGTAAGCGGAAGCCCGCCCAAGCGACTAACGAGACCCACCAGTCCTCGGTGATGGTCTACCACGCCTCCCAATGAGACGCAATGCATCCTCCCACCGGGGTCTCATGCGAGCGCGGCGAACCCTCATTTGGCAGGTTTTTCGGTGGTGTTACCACCTGAACCTGAGGAGATGGCTGAAGACCGGGAGAAAAACTGAGTCCGCTGCTGCCTCCGGCGGGAATTTCCCAAAGGGGTATCCACTCTGCAGGATTTCCGATTTAGAAACCCCCTGAAACCAGAAGACGGCCGGCTTTGCGACAACGGTGTCTGGGTCCTAAAAGGAGTTTTAACCAAGACAGACAAGGACTTGGCTGTCTGGGTGCTGTCCTTTGTTTTGGTGAGCTCTAAATCCGTCGAAGAGTGAAAAAGCTCCTTACCGTCAAACGGCAGTTCCAACACTTTGTTCTGCACCTCCTTTGAGAACTTGGTGGAGTGCAACCAAGCCTGCAGAGAGGTATCAACCCCAAGCATAAGGCCCCGAGCCGAAGTGTCAACATGATGAGTTACGGCCTCCAGATGATCCGATGCCAGGACCGTGGCATCCGGTAATCTTGCCTTAAAGTCATCCAGTCTCTCGACCGGAATGAACTCCTCGAACTCTGCCAGACCTTTCCACATCTTCATATTCGCCCTCAGCTAACACCAGTACTGCATTGGCCTGCTACAGCTGCAGGGCCGAGTTAGCAAAAATCTTCCTCCGAGGCAGTCGAGAAGCTTGTCCCCTTTCCCCACGACCTGAATAGCCGTCGTAGAGGAGGATGCTGCAGGCGTGGACTGTAAAGTGGCCGCAACCACCGATGTGGAGGAGGGGGCAGACAAGATGCTAGAGCCACCTCTTCTGAGGAATGCAGCCTGTAGCGCGCGTCAATTTTCTTATTGACGAAAAGTCCAGAGTGTGGCTTTTTTCAGACTCTACGGACCTCGGCCAAAACGTCCTTCTGCAAGAACAGGCCGGTTCGCTCCGAAGGAGACAAGGTGAACGTCCCCGAAAGCACACCCTCCTCTGGAGCAGGTGCCTCGGGCACTGGAACATCCAATAGGCACATCATGTCCAGTACCCGGTCGTGAAAAGCTCTAATAGAGCGGGGCTCGTCTTCGCTATCCTGATCGCCCTGCATATCATCCGACAGGTCAGGGTCCTGTTGAACCACGTCGTGCACCGCCTTGTCCATGGGGAACAACGGGGGCAAAGGCGGAAGGGTAGGGGGAGGCACCGTAGGCAAAGGTGGCGCTGGCAGAGGGAAGCCGATAAGGAGGCATCGGAGCAAGCTCCGATACCCCAAGACTCAGTAGAACTAGGTCTACAAGCAGCCCCCACAGGAGGGGCCTTGGAGTGTACTCCGGTATTAACAGGCTCCTTACGGCAACCCTCGGAGAAAACTCATACCGTTTTTAGCCCCAGAAGGCCCCTCAGGGCAAGCTCCGGTGACAGGGCGGTCGACGCCCCTCCCGGACTGGGAAGACCCCGGGAAGGTGTCTCCCTGCCGAGGTGCTCTAAAAAGTAAAGAACTTACCGGGCGTTTCTTCTTTTTGTCGATGAAGGATTGAAAATGCAAAGGAGGAGTATGCTGGAACACCTCCTCCCACCGCTCCAACCGACATTGAAGTGCCCGTACCAAAAGAGAATCACAATAGAAACAGCAATCCCAACGATGAACGGGATCCAAACACTCTACACAAAGAGGATGGGGATCCGCCCTCGTGAAGCGCCGCTGACATAAGGACTAATTTGGAAAGTCTAGTTTAAATGACAGAGAGACTAGTACGCGATCGCTAGCGAGAGGCAGAGGGGAGAAAAAAGAAGAAATTCTTCCGCAGATGCAAGTGCGTCCAGTCCTGAGCGAGCGGAGAAAAGGACTGATGGGCGATGCGGAGCCAAGATGGGCAGGGTTACAGCCGCGTGCTGTACCCTGCGTAGAAGGAGAGGAAGGACTAAAAATGTTGCAAAATTTTGGATACTTTTACAAAGTGCTCCGGTCCCGTCCCACAGGACGGAGGAATGTCCCATAAGTATTGAGGAAAGGAGACGGGACGTAGGAGTATCTTCCTTACAGTGATCTTGTTTCAGCATCACACAGGGCTGTCTCTCACCTCTCTGTTCATACGTTATGCTAGTCAGTCTCTACAATTCTATCTTTGTTGTTACTCAGGTCAGCCCTTACATCCCAGTCTGTGCCTGATGCAGACTGGTCCTGTGGATCTATCTAGTTGCGACCTATGCCCATACCCATAGCTCTGCGTGTGACGAGGTTCAGTTCGGTCGTTACCACCATGTCCAGATTGACGCAAGGGAATCACCATACCCATGTCTCAGTAGATCTGTCTTGTGTGTCTCGGGTTAGTCGTTTCGGATGCAAGTCCAACACCAGGAATTCTGCTAGGATTTCATGTATGCAAGTCTAGTGCATTCCATCTTCTACTTACTAGCTTGATGTGGGGAGAGGGTTGAAAAAAGAATAAAGTCGCCAGAAGACAGTTTTAAAAAACCTCACAGGCATTGGTCTAACATCCAGGAACAAGGACTTTGCAAATCTGTCTTTATAATCATTCTTCACCTGGACGAAGGGTAACTAGGAGTGTGTGCAGACGGAAAAGTTTGCAACGTGTACTGCTTGCATGCATGAACAAAGGGGGCACATTCCTTCAGTGGTGTAACAATACTAAGGGGGGGGGCCCTGCAAGCTCCTCCAAGGGCACCTACTCCCAAGCACCTCATAGAAGCATATTCTGTGTCACAGATTCTCAGGCAAGCCTAGGCCACCACTCATGCCTAAGCAATATGATCATGCTGCTACAGTGGCTTGATGCAGATTGCACTAGGTGAAAAATGTGTCCAGCAGGTAACATTATGCGCATGGCACTATCACAGGCATCTTTTGGTGCCAGAGGATTGGGCAGCGCATGAGGTGGCACTGGCATTCTAAATGATTCAACGTCAGAGGTGTGAGGTAAATACCCTTAATGCAGGGGCATTAACATCTTCCACAAATCAGTGTTAAGTGAACAAACATAGCAAGCAAGTGAGCCCTCAGTGATGTAGGGCAAACTAGATATATCTTTGGAGAACTTTTTAAAATAATCTGTTGAGATTGTGCATTTTAAGAGCATTTCTTATATTTATTACATTTATTTTTTTTAACAGTTGGTTCTCTAGGATAATGCATGCCAAAAAACCAGCTACCATGCACCAACAGTACACAGGAACATTTGGCAACATGTTTATGATGCCAGAGTTCCCAACATATGCCAGCACTGCAAATCATGTGTATGCAGATGGACCAACCATGTATCCCAGCATTGCCAGAGTAAATCATTTCACAAAGCAGAGTCCATAATGAATGCCAGCATTCCTAGTGTATACCACTAGGATTCTGTGGCACCAATCTGTGTCATTATGTTAACTGTAAACCATATGGATGAAACTGCAGCCTCAATCTATTTCAACATATTCACTACAGCAAAATGAATGATGTTGTGCAAACACTATCAGTCATAATTGTCACTATCAAAAACTTCCAAAATGTAGCGCCCGGATGATAAACACATGGTTGCACTGCTCACACATCATCCATACACAAAAGCCAGGACACGGGCATGCTTGAAATCCGCCACTGAGGGAAGAAAAGAACCAGAACGCAGGTCAGCTGTGTAAGCCCCCAGACTCTGGAACCTCCTCCAAATCAACACCAGGCATTTTTACATTTCTGGACACAGCTCAAGACCTTTGTCTTCAACGGATGACGCCTCCTGAATGCCTAGATCCACACACACTCCATTATCTACCTAACCCAAGACTGCGTAATCTGCTGCCTCCCTCTTCAGATTTCTTGTGGATCACCTGGTTACTTAAGGATTACCCACTCTCACCCTCCACAGTTCGCTCCACACTCCCTTGCTACCGGTGTGCTTCCCACTGCGACTTGGTAAAGCACTCAGTTACTTACCGAAAGATGGATACACGCTCAAATATGATAACCATAATGAAAATCATGAGGCATTAGAAACATGTATTTTGATTTTGGGTCACTTAACATGATCTCACTTGGTCTTGTTTGCATCCGTTTAGTTTGTAAATTAATCTCTTTTATAAATCAAATATCCTCTAGTATATAAACAACTCAGTAAGTGAATAAATCTCCCTCATTCTGTAAATAAATCTTATGTTAAAGGGCATGGAGATAAATGTCAATAGTTCTGTAGTATCCTGCTGTCATCGGCCATCATTGAGGTAAGAAACACTCTGGAGCCAGTTAAGTGCTTTGTGTGCACAGGCTAAGACAGAGAGACATATAGTAGCATCATTTCAGTTCGGGCTCCCATCCTGTGTACTTGACTTACTGTCATACCTGGAATACACACACCTCCAGGTTCCACATTTCATAATGCATGCCTCCCACTCAAGCAATGCACCCAGCCACATACTGAAAACTCCTGTCTGCTATTCACAAAATCCAAGCAATTTGGGAAGGGCAAAGCGACATTAATATGTGTTATAAATTAATAGTTACTCACAGTAGTGACTAACATACTCTTAGTCCATAGTTCCCTTTCCTCCATACTGCATGGGAATCCCTCGCTAGGGACGGGAGACAACCCTTTTCATCAGAAAAAAACCTCCTTTAAATTTAGAGGCGTGCGAGCATGCGCTCCCCTGACTCTGCCCACCTGCGCCACTCCTCGGTCCCCATTAACGCGTCGACAATATTTAACATTTGCTTATGACACCAGTATTATTAGGGAGGAGGATGGTGGGACGTATGGAGGAAAGGGAACTATGGACGTTAGTCACTACTGTGAGTAACTTGCAATTACTCTTACGTCCCGTCCAATTTCCTCCATACTGCATGGGCGATTACAACTGAATGTAGCCGCAGGGTGGAGAGGAGACCCTCCCTAAACAAACAGGTTCCTGAGAACCGCCTGTCCGAAGGCCACATCAGACTTGGAGCCGGCGTCCAAACAGTAATACTTATAGAAAGCCGAAGGGGTGGCCCAGGTGGCTGCCCTGCTGATGACCTGCCACGGAATCTGCCATTTGACTGCAATGGGCATGGCCTTGGCTCTGACCGTGTGGGCATGAAGCTTATGCTGCCCCTCGTGGGACTCCTTGATAGCCGAAACCATCCACGTGCAATAGAGGCCTTGGATAGCTGATACCCGGGCCTGGATTCCTCGAAGGTGACAGAGCGTCCGACTTGGAATGCCTCTGTTGTTTCGGGGGTTGTAGCAATGTTTGTTGTTCCAAATTTGTTGTTGCTGGTGTAGGTCTTTCTTTCAATTCTGAATCGCTCACTGTATCTGTGTCTGAACCAGGTAGTGCATTAGGATTTGGTTTGCGAGATTTTGGATGATAGCAATCCTGCCTTTACTGTTGGGTTGTATTGTTTGTTAAAGGTGTAGACCCTTCTAAATTTGTAATCCAGCTCATCGATTAAAAACTGTCTTTGTTTTTTAATTCGTTTTTCGTAGTTGTCTATAGTTTCATCAAGGATTTCATAATTTTTATACGTTTTTTCAGGGATGTTTAGCTGTTCAATTTTCTCTTTCGCTTCCATGATTTCTTTGATTAGTTTATCATGTTGCTTTTTTGCATTGTGAATTAATCTGTATATCATTTCCTTTGATGTAGTTGTAAGCATTTCTTCCCATTCTAGTAGGCCTTGTATGTCATCTTGCTCAAATGGTGGGAAGATGCATATCCGGAGTCCGCGTGGTTGCGTTCCACTTGTAGATATTTTTCTAGCGTTTTAATCTCCCACCACCTGGATAGCTCGTTTCAATATTTGTTCTTGCTTGATAAACAGTTGCCTTAAAGATGGTGTATTGGTTCCTTTCGTTGTGGGGGTCTTTGGATCATTTCCTGGAAATAGTAGTTCTGCCTCTTCTTCCCTTTGTGCATACTTTTTAAGCATTATGGTGAAATGTGGGGCGGCCGCCTGCAGTCTTATTGGTCCAGTTTTCAAATAGTTCTCCAGTCTTCAACAGCCAAGTGCTAAACCCAATAGATGTTATGAAGTTTTACTGGTATTAGCTCAGCTGCTTTCCTGGGCTATATCCTTTGATTGGTCAGGATTATAATTAAATGCAAATGAAAAGGGTTTAGCCCTGATAGCACTTATACCATTATAAAGTTAAGAATGTTATTGGCCGTTTGTAGTAGGTTTCAACCTGTGCATTTTATTTTGTACAATTGGTGAAGTACAGGTTAATAGTGATGCATACATTTTCACACATTTACCTTCTCATTTACACTTATCACATTGACTTTATAAACAGTTTCCTTTTGTTTAGTTTATGCCAGTAGCCACAGTTACTTCACTGGGACATGGTTTTCCACATACACACGCTTAGTTAGGTTTATTTTAAAAAATGATCATCATTTCTCATTCAAACTTGTCGCAGCAATGTCCTTTTGTTCAGTTTGTTGCTTGGTCACAGTTAATTCACTGAGACATGATCAATTGCAGCCGTATAGATCATTTCAGTCTTACCACAGTTTCTGTATTTTGATTATGCAATTTCCTTTTTAGGCAATTTGTCCTTTGATCATAGTTACTTCACTGGATCATGGTCATTTGCTGAATGACTGCCAATTTGTGATATCAGCTCTTAAAGTGTTGCTTATTCCTTCACTTTATGCTGTATGTGAAAAGAGCTGCCTCACAGTCTGCAAGGACAACATTGGATTTTGATTTGCAATGATGACTCCCGACATGCGTTTCCACCCCTTGTGGGGCCGGTTCTTCAGGGGAGAGAGTTCCGTTCTTATATTCACTTTATGGATTACCCTTAGGATAAATTATAGACTATAGTTAGAAGGCATAGTGTTGAGCTAATGTAGTTCTTAAATTGGCATTTGTTGATTTAGCAAAAGAGTCGGCGGGCCAATACTTACAGGTTCACTTCTGAAAATGTGTCTTAAAGTTCAAAATATTCTTAAGGATGGTGTGTCCTAAAAGAAAATAGGCTAACATAAGCACATTTAGGAGTACTTTCCCATATATATATTCTTATCAGTAAGTCAGTATTAGTGCTGGGGCTCTACTCTAAGAATTATGCCTGGTGTGCTTACCTTTGTATGTCCTTGATTCTTCGCAATCTGTGGTTGGATTCCAAGTGTTCAGGTTGCTGAATACTTGGCGCCTTGCATCTTTGAATGCTGATGCGCATGGCAATGACATCATGGCGTATTTCACGCACTGATGCTATGATGTGTACGCATTGCGGCCGCCATTTTGGTTTGGGCTCGAATTGGGTTGGATAAAGTTGCATTATATTAGCCCGAAATATTTTTGATGGGAATAATTGTGATTCCTATTATTGTATTGGAGAAAGATACAATGTTGCTTGTGGCCAACTAGCGCTGCGTTTACCCATCTATATTCGAGCAAGCCCCTGTATGTAGTTTCATATTTTTAATAATGAGTTTGTCTCTGTGGTTGACAATGTTTGGGTAATTTATCTTTCAATTATTGTTTTGCTATAAAGCAATGAGAGTGGTTACGTTTGGTTAAGTTAGTTAACCTTGGGAAGAAAAAGCGATACTTGTCTCATGATTTGCAGCATAATGAATTAGGTGGCTATATTGTCCTATGTGGAACAGCTGAGCATGACGACATTTGTTTGTTGTACTTAATAGGTTGAAGATGACTTTATACGAAGTGATGTAAAACCTGGTCGGAATTTAGACCTGAATGGCATGTATCCATAATACATATCCATCTTGCCTCATGTTTGTGCAGAATTCGTTCAAAATTGCCTCTTCTTGGTGGTGGTTTGACTATTTCAAGACCATAGAATCTCATGGTCCCCATCTTTGTGGTGATCCAAGAAGTGCATGGCTAATGGTGATCGAGTGTCTTTGTTTTTGATTGATCTTATGTGTTCTCCGATCCTTATTTTTAGTTGTCTCGTACTTCCAATGTAGACCTTGTTGCACATGCACTTTATGGCATAAATTATAAAGGTGCCGTTACAGTTTATGAGTTGTTGAATCTCCTCGATTTCACTGGTAGGTAATTGTACCGTTCATTTTCCATTTTCTGAATGTTTACAGAAATGGCATTGGCCACATCTGTAATTGCCTTTGAGAGTATCTTGTAGCCATATTGTTGGTGTCTGTCCCGTTTTGTGCGTTGGTGCTTGCTAGTGTGAAGGACTTACTTTATCTTTCAGGCTTGGTGCTTTTCTAAATGTTATTGTCGGACGTACATCTAGGGTGTCCCGTAAGTCTTGATCAATCTGTAAGATATTCCAATTTTTTGTTAGGATGTTCTTGATGATATGATTATTGGAGCTGTATGTGGTGATAAATCTGGTTTTGGGAAAAAGAGGCTGCCGCAAAGTTTTTTTTATCTTGAAGTAGTTGTGCTCTCGTCCTTGTTGATGTCTTGAGATGGCTTATTGACCAGTGATTTGCTGTACCCTCTTTTGATGAAGTTGTGTTTCATTTGGTCTGCATGTTTTTCAAAGTCTGCTTGTGTTGAACAGTTCCTTTTGATTCTTAACATCTCTCCAAAGGGTATATTATTTTTCACGTGTGCGGGATGGTTACTGGTGGCATGCAAAGTGCTGTTGACTGCTGTCGGTTTGGTGTAGAGAGTGGTCAGGATCATGTTTTGTGTATATATATATATATATATATATATATATATATATATATATATATATTGATGTCCAGAAAGTTAATTGTGGTTTTGCTGCTTTGCATCGTTAAGGTGAGATTGTAGGTAGTGGTGTTGAGATGTGTCAAATATTGATCCAGTTATTCCTGACTGCCATTCCATAGGAGTATGATGTCATCTATGTATCTTGCCTAAAAAATGGCATTGTTGTGTTCCGTGAATGATGGGTGCCGCCATACATGCTCAAGCTCAAAGTGCCCCATGCATAAGTTGCCATACAATGGGGCAAACTTGCCTCTCATGGCGGTCCCTTGGATCTGTCTATAGAGCCGTTTGTTGATTTCCAAGGTGAAAATGTTTTCCAAGGTGAACTGTAGCATTTCTAGTATCATGTTATTCTGATTGTTGTAAGATATGGATCTGGTTCTTAGAAAATAATTTATGGTATGCAGAACTTTTTCATGCAGAATACTTGTGTACAGTGAGGAAACGTCCATTGTTACTAACAACAAAGTTTGGTTCCCAGAATAGATTTTCGAATTGCTGAATGATGTGCTTGGTATCTGGTTAACAGCTGCAAGGATGGCATCAGCGTTGGATTGACGCAGGTGCAGCGAGGCATTGGAATACAGCTTCTTTGCCTCCAAGATCATCTCCTCCTTGCCTAGCAGAGCACAGGACGAGGTGGTCGAGGACGACAGGCTTCGAGTAGTGATGCTGCAGCCATCACCAAAGAGTGTGGTCGAAGATGAGCGGACAGCAAGAGTGGATCCCCCTCTATCTGCCTATATTTGGTGTTGAGGCGCCGATTGACAGGCTGGGCCGAGTGTGGCTTGAGCCACCCCTTCTTGGCCAAGGCAGCAATGTCCTTCTGCATCGGGATTCCCATTCTATTAGGGGGACAGAGTGAGGACTTCAGCCAAAACCCCGTCCTCCGGCTGTTCGACCTCCGGTTGAGGAAGCGCTAAATATTAAGCCAAATCTGAAAGTTATTCCTGGAAGGCTTTGGCCGACGATGGCGTGTCTGGGTTCTCATCTGTGTGCCAGGATGTCCGGCTGGTCCTGGGCGGGTGGAGAAGTACTGGGCGCCGTGGGCTGCGGTGTAGAAACCGGAGCCGGTGGCTATTGCAGAGGCTGGTGCGGAACTGCCTGTACTTTGAGAGGAAGGGGAGCTGGAATCTAAGGAGCTGACTGGGGCAGCAGCGGCTGCACTGTGTTCTGAGGCGCCAGAGCCATAGGAGGCACTATTATGGGTGTAGGTGGAGTGACCGGAGGAGCAAGTCCCTGATAGCATCCCCAAGGATGGCACCCATCTGAGGAGTTCGAATCAGCACTAGGAACCTGTCGAAGAACCTGTCTTGAGAGGCTGAAGAGGAGGCAGGCGGCTGCTGGGGCTGTTGCGCCCTCAGCCTCGGTTGCAGGGGAAACCTGCCCTGCACTACTGATGGATAAACTGTAGGCCACGTACCTGGTTGACACCAATCCCACCTTGAAACTCGGGCAGCCATTTTGTCGAGCTGCGTGCCGAAGTCGTGGTGCTTGGCTCCCTGGGCCCGGCCTCCTTGAAGACTCTTGGCGTTGGAAGCATGAGACCTACCCTGCACCGCAGGCCGGGGGCTTAGAAGGCGCATTGCCCTTGGCAGTATTGCTGGTAGTGCTGCGTGCAGATGCACCATCGGACAGACCGGCAATGGGGCGCTGCCCCTCGGGTGTACACCCGTTAAAAGAACATTGCAGTCCCTCAGCACTGTGACCGGAAAGATCTGATGACCCTTCGGCCCTGGGGCCGGTAGCTGGATTAGCCTTGGTACGTGTGCTGGTGTGAGAACCAGAAAGGTTCCTCCTGCTCAGGCGTTTCCTTGGTAAGGAGTGACCCTTACGGGGTGCGATGGAAAACAGTGGTCCTCCCTTGGGTGTCAATAGCTGTCTGGCGAAGTCCTTCAGGTCCTCTGAGGCGACTTTTGGATGAGCTCTCCACTAAGCTAGCCTGTAAAAGTAGATGTATTTTGCATTATAATGTTCCCCTAAGCACGTAAACATTGAATCGCGCCATTGCAGTTTCTGAAAACGCCATCTTGGCTGCTTTGCTCTCATTTCATAGTTTTCATTCTGAACGCGGTGAGAACTCACAAAGTCACTGCTTCTCTAGCTTCCCTAAAACATGCCCCTACACAGGAATGTTGAAACCGCTGAACTCTGTAACAGAGAGCCTTGAAGCATTGGCACGAACGTAGCTAATCTACAAATTAGGTGCCGTCCTGTCTTCCTTGACTCTTGTTTTCTGCAGCTAATTGTGAATGTGCGATCCAGACAATTAAAGCGAAGCAAAATTCACAGCATATTCTGTTTCTGAATGATCGAGCTACTAAGTAGAAATACTAGTAATACTAACACTTTTGACACCAATTCACACTCCTATTTTACTGAAGATTTCACAATTGATGTTTTGTTTCGCTAGGACAGACCGAAGTGAGTCTGGAACCTATTCCTATTTCCACAGATCAGAAAGGACCTGAAGTAGAAATGAAAGTTGGGAATAGAGTGCATGTTTTTCTAGTAGACACAGGGGCACAGAAGTATTCCATTGACCATCTGCAGGCTCCAGATATCCCACTGTCAGGGTGAAATAATGTTTCTGTAGGGTTCTCTGGTACTCCAGTAGTAAGTCTTGTTTCTCCACCTGTACCGATAGCTTTGGGTCCATTCACTGACTCATGTCAATTTTTATTGACTACAAATTGTGGTGAGAATCTTCTGGGATTACATTTGTTGAAGAAATTGAATGCAGTGATTTACTGCTCGCCAGATGGTGTATTTGACCATTTCAACCCAGCTGAATTCCACTTCACAATTTGGGACTTTGCCTTTACCAAGTGAATTTAAAAAAGTGCCTACGCATCTATGGGCTGTAAACGACAACGATGTAGGGATACTGAATGTTGAAACTGTACGCATAGTATTAAAATCCGGTATTACATTGCCATGTATTCCTCAGTAAAAAGTATCTGTAGAAGGTGAACCGGCGCTTAAAAGTATTGTTTCCGATTGAACACATCAAAGTGTTATTCAAGAAATTTATGGTAGCAAATGTAATAGTTCAGTTTTGTCTGTTTATAAGAAAGGTGATAATGCTTTATAATTTATTATTATTTCATTTATTATTGAAGCACCTAGCAGCACATGGCCATAAAGCATCTTTGAAAAAAGTTCCAATATTGTCAACACAAGGTCGCCGTTTTAGGCCATTTCTTGTCGAAGGAGGGTAGATGGCTACCACCTGAACGTTTACGAAGCATCTCTGATATGACTGTTCCAGAAAGAAGTCCGGTCTTTTAGCGGCATTGCTTCATATTGTAGACAATGGATACCGAATTTTTCACTTTTGATTAAGCCAATGTTGGCATTAACTATGAAGGATGTAACTGTACCGTTACCCTGGGATACGGATTGTCAGGAAGCTTTTGATCTGCTCAAAACCGTGTAATGTTCTGTGCCAGTTCTGGGCACACCAAATTGCGGAAAGGAGTTCATTTTATTTGTGCATGGGAGGGATGGGTGTGCCTTGGCTGTTCTGACACAGGAACATGAGGGAAGAAGAAGAAAAGCATGTGGTTATTTTTCCTCCACGTTACACCCTGTTGCATGCGCTTTGCCAAAATAGCTTGGGGCTGCAGCTGCTGCCGCCGTTTCAGTACAACAAAGTGAGGGTATGTGCTTGGGTCACTCCTTGGCCATAATGGTACCCCACTCAGTGGATGTTCTGTTAAATAGAACACAGACTCAGCATCTCACATCTGCTAGACTCACGAGGTATGAATTGATTTTATTTGCACCTCATATCAAAATTAAGAGATGCTGTTATTTGAATCCAGCTGAACTATTGCCTCCTTCGAATGTGGATTGCACTGATATTGCATTTTGTGACTGTCTGAACATTACTGAACAAGATACAAAAGGCAGAATCGATCTAAGCGATACACCATTGAAATCGCCAGAAGAGCTATTTTGTGATGGCTCTCGTTTTAACCTACCTGATGGAACTTCTACTGCTGCCTACGCAATCACTACTTTAGACGACATTATTGAAAGCAAGAGAATTTCACACAACTCTGCCCAGGATGCAGAGATAGTTGCCTTGACCAGAGCTTGTAAGATATCTCAAGGACTTTGCATTAACATATACACTGATAGTCAGAATGCCTTTGGAGTCGCTCACAACTTTAGAAGGTTATGGCTGGAAGGGGATTTCTAACATCTCATGGTACAAAAATTCAGCAAGGTCCCTTGCTACTACAACTGTTATCTGCATTAGCTCTTCCCAAACTAACAGCTATATTGAAATGCTCAGCACATCAGAGGGTGACTGACGACATTGGAAAAGGAAATGCCTTTGCAGACAAAATAGCTAAACAAACTGCTACTTACCTATACTCATGTATGTATATGTTAGGTTCTGCTAAATGGGTTGCTGAAACTGGGATGATGGAGGAGGGCATTAGTAGTAGAAAGATTCAGGCTAAGGCCCAGACGGAAGAGATTGAATATTGGGCGTCAGGACCTGCAGTACTGGACAACGAGGGATGTTGAGTGGATCGGGAAGAACAAAGATGGATGCTGCCCAAAGCATACGTAACTGCGATAGTTACTATTGCACATGGGCCAGCACATAGTGCGAAAAGCAGTTGTAAACACTTAGATGCAGTTTGGTACAAAAATAACATTCCCAAAGCTGCAGAGCTATTAGTTCAGAATTGTATGATTTGCCTACAACATAACATTGGTAAGGGTACACCAGCACCCAAAAGGTAGTTCTGGACCACCCGCTATGCCATTTGAAGTGATGCACTTTGACTTCATCAAGCTGGAGCAGTGCCAAAACTACAAGAATGTGTTGGTGGTAATATGTGCCTTTAGTAAACGGGTTGAATCCTTCCCTTAGAAGGATAACACCACCATGTAAACTGCAAAAGTAATGTTAAAAGAGTATTTCCCTAGATTTAGACTACCCAGAGTAATTTGGTCCGATAATGAACTGCACTTTATAGCAGCTATCATACTACGGGTATGCGAGGCGCTACAAATAGATAAGAGATTTCATTCAGCGAGGCATCCACAGAGTGCCGGTTTAGTAGAACGTCATAACGCTATCCTTAAGAATAAACTAGCAAAAGTATGTGAACATAGCAAACTGAAATGGCCCAATGCTTTACTGTTAGCCTTACTGTCAATGAGGACAGCAGCACAGTCTAAAACGGGACTTTCTCCTTATGGGATTGTCATAGGGAGACCTGCTAATATATGGAATGCATCCAGACTTATGAAACGAAGTGAAATAAGACTATCCACTATTAACAGATGACTGTGACCAATTGACTCAAAACCCGAGTTTGATTCACCAACAGGTTCAAGCTGCTTTTCCTGAGAAATACGAAGGACCTGGTCATCGCATTAGACATGGGGACTTCGTTTGGTAAAGGACTTCGAGAGGCAGTCCTGCCTTCCAGCTTGTTGGAAAGGACCGTATCAGGTGCTACTGGCTACTCAGACGGCTGTCCGAGTTGAAGGAACATGACATTGGATTCATGCAGCGCACCTGCAACGAGTGCCCTTGCCTTTGCCTTGCGACAAATGGGTTAAGGAGGGGCTTGATGATCCCGACTGCAAAGATGTGCCTGTGAACAAGGGCACCCATTCTGATCCTGGGCAGAATTTTGAGTCCAATCAAATTCGAGAATTCTTCACTTTCTGAGATCCTGTTTCTCTATTCATCGATCACACTGTTCCTGGAGTAACGAGGTACAAACTTCGACCCCAGAAAATAGTTATGGAATTATATTTTTGCTAGATTAGGAAAGTGTAGTTTGTATACTGCACCCACGAGAAACGAACAGCCTTCCCTCCAATCCCCCTAAAGACGGTCCAAGGAGTTAGAGAGGAGGGGAGGGAGGGCAAGAAAAAGACTACAAACAAGATCAGCCATGTGGTCAAGTGCCACCTACGAATTAACGTATAAAGCCTGTTTCAGTAAGGCTTCTTAATGGACAATGAAAGCTATGCCTATCTTTGGGACACAGACACTAAGACATGGATAGCATTGTTGTGATCATATTAACACCTGTATTATGGTACTTGGAGAGTTTGCATCCGCTTACTATACTACTGCCTACTACCAGCACCACTTTGTCCCCTCTCTATGTGCATTCTCACACTCTTCGTCCACTTGATTTACAACATCGAGAAGGATACCATAATAACACGCTCATACAGATTATGAATGCTACACCTGCGATTTTGAACAAGACTAACTGCTGGGTATGTTCTCACCTACCACAACAGGGTGAGGATGGTACATCTATCCACTTCCACTATCGACTTCCTGCTATTCATCCTTTAGAGCCCCATTCTTTGGTAAGTGGAACGATAGTGCCACTAGTAATTTCGATGGGAAGAACATCAATGAATCTGATCGACTAGTTTTGCTACCGGTAGGATGTTCTGTCTTTGCAAACAAGAGTACGACAACTATTGCCTACACTGGAAACGGATGCATGTGTTAAAATCGAGGCAAAAAAGTCCGTTTACACAAAAAATGTGCAGCAAAAAAGGCAGTGGTTTGCCGCCACAATACAATTTAAGGGATGCTGGGGAGACAGCCCTGTACCCTTAAATCGTATAATGGGGTACACCTTTACCGGGTCAAACCACAGCATTTTTGCAGCGATTTTATAACTGCATACCCTGGAAACCCTGATAAACATGCTAGACCCCATCAATCCATGATCTCATTTAAAATGACACCCGTAGGAAGCAGGGAAGGAATTCCTCCATCTTACACCATTATTCATGATCCCGATATAGTACGATTTTGTTTAAGAAAAGAAGGTTCCCGGTATATGGGCACATATGATAAATTAGAAGTTACTCACCGTCGTGACTAACATACTCTTATTCCTTAGTCCCCTTTCCTCCTTACTACATGGGCGTCCCTTCCAAGGGATGGCAGACGGAACCTTTTTCTCCAGAAAAAAACTTTCCCTTTAAGTTTAAAGGCTCACAGAGGTGCGGCCCTGGGAGCATGCGCTGCTCTGACTCTGCCCTCCGGCGCCACACCTCAGTCCCCAAAGACGCATGGATATTAGATTAACATTGCCTACCGACACCAATTTTATTGGGCGCAGGGGATGGTGGGATACATGGAAGAAAGGGGTACTTAGTCACTATGGTGTGTAACTTATAATTACTCTTGCGTCCCGTCCCCTTTTCTCCATACTGCATGGGCGATTACAACTGAGTGTAGCCCCAGGGTGGAAAGGAGACCCTTCTTAAGCAAATAGGTTTCTAAGAACCGCCTGTCCAAAAGCCACGTCTGATCTAGAGCCGGCATCCAAACAGTAGTGCTTGCAGAAAGCCAAAGGGGGGGCCCATTTGGCCACCCTGCTTATGTTATGTTACTTGGCATTTATATAGCACCCTATGTATCATTGGTATGACCTTAAAGCGCTGGTAGTTTGAACGCCCTCGGGAACCGCAGTTCAAGTCAGAGAGAGAGAGTGTTGTATGGTGCGTGGGCGCACCGCATGTGTGCGCAGCTGGTGTGGTTGTTGCATGATAGCTGCTTCTTAGTAGTAGGTGTGGTGCTGTGGAGATCCGTTGAATGTGTTCAGTCTGGAGGGTGGACACCCAGACTGAGTTGTACCTGTGTTAGGCCTGAGGAGATGCCTAAACTAGCCGGTATGTGCTCAGCTAGCTGTGTTTTATTAGGATGAGTTGTTTGTGGGGTCATGTTAGTATGAGAACAGCTAGGCCGAATGCGTCATAGTATAGCTGTGTTCCAGTTGGTAGATGGTGTATAGGAGAGAGTAAGCGTAGTAGTGTGATATGGTTGTTATCAGAAAGCGCCTGCGACCAAGCACGAGAGCAGAACAGGGGACGTACATTGCAGCATACGTACATAAAGCGATAGGGTAAACATGTGATACAGATAAATTGGGGATACAGGTACATAGCATAAACAGGAGATACAGATATATATACACTCCATCCACTCTATCCTTTCCATCCACTCCATCCTTTCCATCTGTCCGCTCCATCCACTAGAGATGACACTATTAGGCACACTTTCTAAATTCAACTTTAGCACAGTGACACTGTTAGGCACACTTTGTAGGTTCAACATTAACTTAGGAAAACATTAGAGAGCCCAAAATCCACAAATGTGGAATCCTATCTTGTTTTTGGGACTAAAGACTTCACAAGACTCAGAAAGATAGGACTGGGTCCTATATCAACAGTTATATGCTCATCTGGATTCCATCAAATGATTCAAAAATACAAATTTTAATATAATTTCATTACAATTGAGAGTTACAAATTGTCTCAAATACATAATTAAACCCCCCTCTAAAAAGATACATGTGTATCGTTATAACAATGACAAAAATCACAAACATTCAATTCTAAAAATCACATCGAGATGTTTCCGTTTTTAATCTCCATTTCAATCTCTGTTGTGTAATTACTTTCAAATCAGAAATACGATTATCATGAATCATTCTATTTTTCTATTCTACTATTCTATTCTATTCAAATATTTAGAATTCGAGCATCCCTTCTGTGGAGTTTACAATTCGCTTATGCAATTTAATTAAACTGTTAGTTTAATTAATTAAATTGCATTTCATTGCATAAGCGAATTGTAAACTCCACAGAAGGGATGCTCGAATTCTAAATATTTGAATAGAATAGAATAGTAGAATAGAAAAATAGAATGATTCATGATAATCGTATTTCTGATTTGAAAGTAATTACACAACAGAGATTGAAATGGAGATTAAAAACGGAAACATCTCGATGTGATTTTTAGAATTGAATGTTTGTGATTTTTGTCATTGTTATAACGATACACATGTATCTTTTTAGAGGGGGGTTTAATTATGTATTCGAGACAATTTGTAACTCTCAATTGTAATTAAATTATATTAAAATTTGTATTTTTGAATAATTTGATGGAATCCAGATGAACATATAACTGTTGATATAGGACCTAGTCCTATCTGTCTGAGTCTTGTGAGGTTCAACATTGACGCCATTAGGCACAATCAATGATTTTGGGAATATAGTCTACATGCAAGGTTCAGTATAGTGATGCCTTTAGGGTAGAATAATCATTTAAACCCAATATTGTGACAGTACAATGTAACTTTAAAACGTTTAAGGTTAAGTTAAGGTGGCAGGGCTTTTTGGAGTAAAGTAATTGATTCAGTCCCCACCCTTGCCACACTTACTTTTTGGTTGGTGCTGGTTGACGGCAGGCTACTGGCTTCCTTGCTTCTCCTGCAGATACGATCTGGAGCTGCCCTTTGTCTTGGGCCTTTAGTCGCAGGGCTGCACGGGCAGAGGGCTGCCCTGGGAAGGTCAGTAACGGCCTAGGTAACATGGCCAAAGGGCCAATCAGGGCACGGTGGGCGGGTCGGGAGGTGGGCAAACCAGGAAGCAGGGAGCGAGCGAGGCTGCTGGAGGGAGACCAGGGGCTGGGGGCGCTGCAATGAGTCGGGTTTGGGCTAGAGGCACCGGACAGCTATCAAAATGGGCAGCAAATGTTGGAGTACTCACCAGGGTGAACGCCAGCATAGAGTGGTAACTTGTATCATTGTACAATGCATCTTATAAAGCAGTACAATGGGGTACTCACTTTGTTGTGCCCTAGACGAACACTCAGAGGATTTATTACTCTAGGTGTGATACATGGACAAGCTGGTGGCAGTAGTGACTTTTTACAATGTTGTGGTACATTTTGTTTTAGTCTTACCACGTTTGGCTACTAACTGCGGCTAGTGGTCAAACATGGCCATGCCACAATGTTTTCCGCCTTTACTTTGGCCATCTTGTCTTTTAGCTTTCATCCTGGCCGGTGAGGTCTGGAAAATCATTATATGGACGTTCAGTGCCCAGGAAAGCAGAGGCTTTTGGCGGGCTACTGGAGGGCTATGTGCATTTGCTGCCAGGAAGATGGCTGGGACTGTCTTGTCCTAATCCACAAACTGGTGCCAGTGCTTCCGAGTGGTATGCATGAGTTTTTCAGTCAGGGGCGTGTGTGTGGGCTAGATCGGTCATTGGCTAGTGGGAGTTTCAGCTCTTACATGACTTTTAGGATAGGAAGAGGACTGCTGCATCCACTCTAGAGAGATCCTGGAAGAAACGGAAGGCGTCAAGACTCCTGTACAGCTACAAGACTTGCAAGGAGACAGTGGATTCAATGGAAGGGGGCTTGGCGACAAACCTTTGCTGCTGCCCTGGTAGAGCCCTTTCCCGTGAGAGATCTCCAGCAGTCCTGCTAAGGAGCTGCAACCCTTGGAGTGGAGGGAACATCCATTCAATGGATTGCTTTTCTCCAGCAGATTCCTAATCTTGATCGATATCCTAGTCCAGCTCTGCTGCTCGGAAACAGGTCCTGTAATTAACAGCATTGCCTACAAATAACAATGTTTCTACTAAGCCCTTATGGTTCATTTTCATTATTTGAATGTACGAATTCCAAACAGAAGTTTAGGCCCACTTTTTGGCATGTGTAACATTGACTTTGCCATCAACCATGCGTATGTTACGTAATATGCGTGACATTTCTGCATACTGTGCATTTCATAAAGCAATTAAAGCTAACTGCAGAATGTTTTCATCATGTCTTTTCAGGTGCAATTTGTAACTGTCTGGAACCGACAGACGTTTTACTCAACAAATTGATTTAATTAAGAGAAATTAGTGCATGCATACTGCCTAGAGGTGCACATTCTGGTGTTATGCAATTACATGTTTGCAATTATTAAAAGGTGTAGCACGTTAACAGCACAGCTCCAGAGAAGATAATACATCAATTAGCTCATCACAGAAACTAGCAGGAATTTCTTTTTGAATCTATACATCATATCTAGGTGCCATAAAAGTAAACCATAAAATGTATGTTAGGTTATGTTATTTGGCATTTGTATAGCTCCCTTTACCATTGTTATGATTCCAAAGCGCTTAGGACTTGCCGCTGGAATGCAATGGCCGTTGCCTTGGCTTTTATCGCGTGGGTGTGCATGTTGGTCGGAATTGGCTTATGCTGACCCACATAAGCTTCTTTGATGGACGAGACCATCCAACAGGGTATGACGGCCTTGGGGGCCGATATCCCAGTGTTGATCCGCCAACGGTGACAAAAAGTGCGACCGACATGCGGAAGCCCTTGGTCTTGTCCAAGTAGAATTTCAGAGCACGCCTGACATCCAGGCAGTGCAGAACTCTCTGTGCATCGTTCTTGGGCGCAGCAAAAAACGTAGGCAGCACTATTTCTTTGTTTAGATGGAATGCGGAAGGCATCTTAGGTGGGAATGCTGGGGGTATCCGCAGGACTACTTTGTCTCTGTGAAACATAGTGTAGGGCTCCGAGGCAATCAGCGCCTGGATGTTTCTTATCCTGCGAGCCGAGGTGAGGCCGACTAGCAAGGCCATCTTAATGGTGACCAGCCTGATATCAGCGGACAACATTGGCTCAAATGGTTTGTGCGCCAGGGAACCGAACACTATATTGAAGTCCCACACAGGGTGTGGCCTCTTGATGGGCGGGTAGAGTCTGGCAAGTCCTGTTAGATGCTTCTTGACAATCGGGTTGTAAGAGAAGATCTCTTGCTCCGAGTTTCTGTAGGCCATAATGGCTGCCAAGTAAGTGCGGCAAGTGTCTATCTGTACGCCCCAAGGTGCGCCAAGAAGGAGAGCACGTCGTCCAAACTACATGCAAGGGGGTTGATCTCCTTAAGAGTCTGCCCAGTGGCATAACCCGGTCCACTTGCTCTTACACTGGGACCTGGTAACTTTGCTCCTTGCGCCTTTATGATCTCTAGATTAGCTTGGGACAGGCCGAGGTGTCCTAGCATGACCTGCTCAGGAACCACGCTGTGCGGGCTTGTTTCTGTGGCGCAGGGTGAATGACCCTGCCCCCCTGTTGCACCGGAAGATGTGCTGGGCCTGTCAGAAGGCGAATGGGAGGCCTCTCCGAGAGGCCGAGTAGCTCCGAGAACCATGGCCTGGCTGGCTACCCTGGAGCTATCAGAATGAAGCTGAATTGGTGACATTCCTTGATCTTACATATCACTCTGTATCAGAGGCGGGGGCGGGAAGGCGTATGCCGTCATGCCGTTTCACTGAATCTTAAATGCATCACCCAAGGAGTCAGGGCCCCGCCCCTGCCAGGAGGCACACTGTTGGCACTTCCTGTTGTACCAGGAGGACAAGAGGTCCACCTGGGGGTGACCCCATCTGCTGAAGATCTCCTGCAGTATGAAGTTGTTTAGCTGCCACTCGTAATTGTCCGCTCCCAGTCTGCTGAGCCTGTCCGCTTCCAGGTTGGGACTCCCCCGGAAGGTGGACGGCAGTAAGGTAGATGTTCTCCAGAGCCCATTCCCACATGCTGACAGCCAGTCTGCACAGTGGAGAGGACCTGGTACCTCCCTACTTGTTGACATAGAACATGGTGGTCGAGTTGTCTGTCTGAATGAGGACGACCTTGCCCTCGAAAAACGGAAGGAAGACTGAGCGCTAGCCAGATCGCCTTCAGTTCCAGCCAATAGATGGGGTACTCCTGCCGGGTCCAGGTGCCATGGATGGAATGGTTGTCCAGGATGGCCCCCCAACCCCCGAGAGAGGCGTCGGTAGTGATGGTGACCTGCGGGGTAGGTTGCCGAAAGGGCTTGCCCATGCGCAGGTTGCAGTGCCTGGACCACCATTTGAGGTCCGGGTGAAGAGAAGGAGGAACGATGATAATCTCTGCCTGAGAGCCCTGTTCCTGGTTCCATGATGCAGCAAAGTGCATCTGTATACTCCTCATCCTGGGACTCGCGCGGGGGAGGGCCAATAGGCCCGCTGCCATGATACCCAGTAGGTGTTGGTACCACCAGGCTGATGACTCTTCTCTGCTGATGAAGTGTGCACTGGCCCTCTTGATGGCCGTGACCTTGTCCTCCAAAGGAAAAACTCTCTCGGAGCCTGTGTCCCAGATGAGGCCCAAGAAGGTCAGAGTCTGCATAGGCTGCAGCAGCGACTTGAGATTGAGCGAAAAGCCCAGATCGTTAAGTGTCTTCATGAGGGCGTGGGAGGTGCAGTGCACCGCTTTCGGAGATGAAGCCCTGACAAGCCAGTCATCCAGGTACAGATAGATGCGGAGACCCTGAGGCCTGCGGAGGGCCACCAGTGTATTCATCAGCCTGGTAAAGACCATGGGGGGCCGAGTTGGGGCCAAAGGGAAGCACCTTGTATTGGAAAGTGTAGCCCATGATCCTGAATCATAGGAAAGAACAATGTGGCTGCCAAATCGGGACGTGTAAATACATGTCCTTAAGATCCAGGGAGCACATCCAGTCTCCCCTGCACAATGTCTCCGCTATTAAAGCCGGCGTAACAATCTTGAATATTTTTTAGAGGTAGGGAGAGGTTGAGGGTGGAAAGGTCCAGCACAACTCTCAGGCCCACCTGGTTCTTTTTCTCAATGGCAAAAAGCCTGAAGCCCAAACGTCGCCAGTAGCTGGGACTTCCTCCACAGCCTGGCTCTCAACAAGCGACCAGACCTCTGTCAAAAGATTTGCTGTCGCAACCTGTGGGAGTGGAGGGGAGGGGAAAGGGGAGGAACGACGGATGGGTAGGCGGTACTCAGTGGATACTACCGAGAGGATCCAGGGGTCTGCAAAATTCTAGCTTCTCGTGCCAGAACTGTGCATGGAGAGCAAAAGCCTGCCCCCCCACTGGAGACACGTGGACCCGGAGGGGGGTGTCATGCCTTCTTTCCCTCTTAGGCTATTGCAGAGGAGGGGGACTGGAAAAAGCCCTTACTCCCCTCCCCCCCACTTTGTGGTTTGCACCAATGTTGGGTCGGCAAACGGTCAGGCTGCCTGGACCTCCGCTCTTGCAAGCCGTGGAGACCTCTGCATGTACCCCCCCTTGTCCGAGCACTGCTGTGACTGGTTTTGGGCATGGTCTTTGTAAGGACGGATAAAGACTTGGCTTTCTGTGAGCTGTTTTTCTTTTTGTGCAGCTCCTTGTCTGTGGTGGAGTGGAAGAGGTCACCCCCTTCTAACGGAAGGTCTAATATGCGTTCCTGGACATCCGGGTTGAATTTAGTAGCGCAGAGCCAGGCTGTTCGCATGTCCGTTGCAATGCAGATGGGCCGGCCACAGGTGTCAATGTGGGCCAAGGTGGACTCCATGATGTCTTGTGCCAGCATCTTGGCTTCTGCCAGTCCCGCCTTGAATCGTGATTGGCTCTGCGCCAGGAGCTCTGGGAGGAAATCAGCAATTTACCGCCAAATCATCTGGTTAACGGCTGCCAGAATGGCATCCGCATTGGCTTGACGAACACGCAGGGATGCATTGGAATATAGCTTCTTCCCTTACGCCTCCAACATCATCCCCTCCTTGCCTAGCAGCGCCGCAGAGGAAGAGGCCGGGGACGACAGGCTTGGAGTATAGTGATGCCGCAGCGATCACCAAAGAGTGCAGCTTAATGAGGGCCGATAGCGATAGTGTATCCCCCTCCATCTGCCTGTACGTGGCGCCCAGGCGTCAACTGACCGGCTGCACCGAGTGGTGCTTGATCCAGCCCTTTTTGGCCAAGGCGACTATGTCCTTCTGCATCAGGATCCCTGTTCTCGCTGCTGGACGTAGCGTGAGGACTTTGGCGAGGACCCCCTCTGATGGTTCCTCGACCGCGGGTTAGTAATCTATCAGCCCCGATAGGCGTTCATTGAAGGCCTTGGCTGATGACGGTGTGTCAGGGTCCTCCTCATGTGTGTACACCTGAGGGTCCGGTTGGTCCGGCACTGGTGGAGGGGTGCTGGGAGCCCAGAGGCTGTGGTGTGGAGACCGAAGCCGCAGGCTGGTCCGGAACTGCCTACACAATCGGTTGAGGGACCGGAACTGGCAGCAGAGGCTGAAAAGAGGCACCTGTACTGGGCCCTGCAGCGGGTGCACGTCCCTGATGGCGTCCTAGAGGATGACCCCCCCCCCCCATCCGAGGAGATTTCATGAGCCAGAGGAACCTTTAAAAAAAATCTGTCCCCACAGGCCGGAGGGATGATAGGCGATATTGACGGGGTAGCGGGCAGCTGCTGGAGCCTTTGCATATCCTCCCCAGACGGATGCAGCGGAAACCCGCCGTGCGCAAATGAAGGGTAGGCTGTAGGCCACATACCTGGTTGACACCAGTCCCACCTTGACACACGTTCCTCCACCTGCTCCCTGCTTTGGTGCGGTGGCCATTTTGTCAAGCTGCTTTCCACGTGCCTGCGTCATGTTGCTTGGCTCACTGGGTCCAGCCCCGTCCAGCATTCATGAGTGTGGATCAGGAGGCCTACCCTGTTCCACAGGCTGAGACCTGGTAGGCGTTTTGCCCTTGGCGGGTATGTCGGTAGAATTACTATAGGCGCCCCCTCAGACATGGTGCCGGTATTAGGGCGTTTGGCCCCTCAGGTAGACCCAGTAAAAGAACCTTCCAGTCCTGCAGCACTGTCACCGGGAGGATCAACTGACCCCCCCTCAGCCTGCTGGCCGGTAGCTGATTTAGCCTTGGTACTCGTGCTGGTATGAGAACCTGAGTGGTTCCTCCCGTGCTGGCGAGTCCCTGCAAAAGGAGTCTCCCTTTCGGGGTGCACTGGAAAAGAGTGGCCCTACCTTGGGCCTGGATCGATGAGTGACAAAGTCCTTCAGGTGCTCGGGAGGAGATCTCTGGAAGAGCCCCGTCCACCTGGCTGGTCTGTTCTTAAGAGACCTCGAGGAAAGCGCGTTGCACGCGGTACAAGCTTGCCAGTTGTGGTCTGGGCCAATGCAACGTAGGTAGAAGGTGTGGGGATCTGAAGTTGGAAAGAGCCTGTCGCAGGATGGAGACCTGCTGAACCCCTGTAGAAGTCGGCATGCACCGGGGAGGAGCATGACGCCCGAGGACCGAGTACCTGAATGATAAAAAGACAAAAAGACAGAACAAAAGAAGTATCCGAGCACGAGGAAAAGGGGACCGAGGTTTGGCACTGGAGGGAGGAGTCAGGGCAGCATATGCTCCCAGGGCCACACCCCGTTGCGCCTCTAAATTTAAAGGGGAAGAAGGTTTTTTTCTGTTGAAAAGGGTTCTGTCTCCCGTCCCTTGGAAGGGAAGCCCATGGAGTCTGGAGGAATGGGGACGGGACATAAGACAAATGTGTAAACACTGCTGTCTTGGTGAATGATAATAGGCCCTTATACATTGGGGAACCCATTTACTTTGTTTGTGGGAAAGAGGCCTATCCATGGTTACCCTAAAGATTGGAAGCGGACTTGTTTGGGGTATTGCTGCCAGGGGCTTATGTCACATCCACTGCAGACATACTGAAACATCGCACTAGGAGGGGAATAGAGATTGATGATACGCCCTCCAGGTATTGGGTGATGTAGCAAAAGCCATGATTCCTTTTTGGGGCCAAATCATTAATTGATGAGATATTAGGAGATTGGCTAGAGTATTAGAGAACACTATCAATGAGACTACTTAAATCTTGTTTAACATGACATTGGAGCAAAGAGCAATTAGATAAGTGGCTCTTCAGAATAGAGCGGTTTTAGATGTCATGTTAGCTGAATGTGGTGGTGTATACAAAATGGTTGGAGAATGTTGCAGCAGAAAGCAAGCATGCCAATCCACTGGAGGGCAGAACAGATATTTATTGTCCACATGACGTGGAAAAGTCCGCCTAGCCCCAAAAACATGCCCCTCGGTACCAGCTGTTGAGAACGTTGGTATGAGAGTAGTCAAAATGGCCATTGCACACCACAGGGGTTGGACCACCATTTTGTTACTGCCTGAGGTGAACTGTCCCAGGTGTCAGTGAGGCCGTTATCCCACAGGGGCATCAGGGGACTTGTTGCATTTTAGCCCTGTGACAGGGAACCTCGGCAGAGCCTGTGCTAGCAAATCTAGAATGCTTTTGCAACCCATGAGAGTCTGCTGGAGAATTATCTCTCAGTGAGGGGAAACTCAGCAGAGCCAGTACTTGAAGACTTAAGGAGTTTAACCGCCTTCTTTGCCCCCTGAGCAGGATCGGTTTGACCACAGGCCTGAGTGCAGGAAGGCTTAGGGTCATCCGCTGTTGCCAGAGCACTCAGAGGGGAACCCTTGATCTTGCTAGTCTTCGATATATATAGCCCCAAGCCAGGGATCCTCGGGAGTAATCCAGCTGCATTTAGTTGCCTTAAAGGAAACCTCGAGATGAGTCTTGGTATACTGAGTTCCAGATTTGTAAACCTCGGGAAAAACCCTGGTGAAAACAGCCACAGAAATACTGGGCTTAACTTCAGCCCCCAGATGTGAACCTTGGATGAAGTTCCGGTCCTGGCAGCCCCCTCACAGAGAACTTCACAGGAAACTCTGGAGTCCAGGTTAGATCCCTTTCAAGACACCTCCGGGAGATCCCTGGTATCAGAGCCACTTGGGCCCCTCCCAGAACCAGAAGGAGTCCCCTGGCTGGGGTGCCCTAAAAAGGAAGTAACTTACCAGCTGCTTCCTTTTTTCTCCAATGAACTGCTGTAAATTTGGAGGAGGAATCCGCTTGAACACCTCCTCCCACTTGACAAGTTGACGCTGGAGTACCCGGACAGAGAGGGAGTTGCAGTAGAAGTAGCAGTCCCACCAGTGTTCTGGGCCCAAGCATTCCAAACAGATTGGGGATCTGCCCCTGCGAAACGACGTTGGCATGAACAATTCATGAATCCCAGATGATCCGGCATAGACCGAAGAAAGAGAAGACTGTGGTACCGGAGCATGAATATGAAGGAAAAGGGAACAAAAGGAAAATATTCCCTAAGATGCAAGTGCATCTGACCTCGACCATGCAGAGGAAAGGAATGAATCACAGTTCAAGGGCGTTTATTAGACTGTATATGCATGTTGGAAAAATGCCTAATCTAAACCTAAATCTTAGATGGGAGCAAGCTACGGCCATCAAATAATAAGGCTGTCCTACTGGCGTCTTGACAGATAAAAAGGCCTACACTATGAAAAACCCATCGTCAGTCCATACAAATGAATACAAAAGGGTGTGGGCTAGGATTCACAGAAAAGTGTGTTCACAAATAAGTCAGGATGCGGTAGTTGGGGAGACTCACGCTTGAGCTTTCCCAGCACGAGACTACAATTCCGCTCTCAGGTATCAGGACCTTCGGTGGTTAAGTCTCTTTTCTACAAAAAAGCCTCTTGCCTCCAACAATAATAAACAAAAGTTACTGCTTGTACGTTGGGTTATGCCTTTTCACCCCGGGATCCCCTTTTCCGGACTCGGACTCCTCTCGAATATCAGCATTGATCCGTCGGGCTCACTACGGCTTTTCCACTCAATTACACTTATAGCTTTCACAAATCAAAATGGCTTTTCAAACAGTTCACAGAGGGCATCCCTCTGTCAGGTTCACCTTTGTCAACACACTGTTCATTGGGACTTTAGGCTTCGCCCCTTTCCATCGGCATCCCTCAGTCAGGTTCACTCTTGCCAACTCTAAATTTCCATCTACTTTATGATACAGGATTCACTTCCCTTGGGTTTTCACTGGGTTGTCGGCCAAAGACTTTCGACTCAACAGGGGATTGGGCTAGACCCCCTGTATGACAACTTTGACCTTTTCCTTGCGGCTCTCCTAGGGCCTTTTGGTATCAATAGTTTAACAAACGTGCAATCAACCAGAGTCTCTTGAATTAACACCCATGTGGTGCCGGACCCCTCTGCAGCTGATTTTCCCTTATTTTAACAGTTCTGTGAACTTCACTTATTTTGCCAGTTTGCAACTTTCATTCATCACAGTTCGGTTTCTCATCGGTTGTCCCCTCGACTCACTGGCTGTGATGAACCGCTTGGCTTTTATCGTCTCTGGAGGAAAGGATGGTACCACGGTAGCAAGCATCTCTCCCTGGCTTGGTTATCAGCGGATGAGGGCTCTGTGTACCACTTGCATCTGCTGCAACACATGCAGGCTATTGTTTGCTGTCTTACGCTTCCTTCCACTGAGGTTTCGCAGGGCTGGGTCGGAAAGGGAAAGGTCGCTTCTCTGTCACCCTTTCGGTTGTTGTCGCCTTTCTCCTCCTCTTGAACTGCTGTGCTTGGATAGCTATCTCATTGTGCGGTCTGCCTTGCTCGTCGTGTGCTCTCGTGATACACCCTTCATCCCTGTGGGGAAAGGAAAGGGCTGTCAGGTGTCTGATTCTGGTCAATTGCCTGCCTTTGCCCGAGCCTTGTGTTGGGACATGTCAGGTTAACGGCTCTGGCGTTTGTCCATTGTCTTTTGTGGAGTGTGAAAGTGTTCGTGTCCGAAAAAGGGGCAGAGAGGTCAGAGTGTTTAGGTATCCTACGTTGTAGGATGGGGAAAAGGTGTTACAAGAAGGGGATTCCATGTCTCACCAGTCAGTGTCCCACTTCAACTCCCCCAGGGACCTTCATCCAGGTGATCTTCCCTCTCTTTTTCGGCGCACCTCGCTCATTCGGGAGTACAGGTCGACACCTGCCGTACATACCTTGCAGCCTTTGGGGCTTACAGGAACTCTGAGGAAGGCATTATTTCCTCCTCCAACCCCATCGTCAAGAAACATCCGACGGGTCTCGCTAGGCTCTATCTGCCCGTCAAGGGACCGCACCCTGTGTGGGACCTTAATATAGTCTTGGGCCCCTTGGTGCGCAAACCATTCGAATCAATGGCGTCCGTGGACATTAGGCTGGTCACCATCAAGACAGCCTTATTAGTCGGTCTTACCTCGGCTCGCAGAGTCCGCGAGATTCAGGCGCTGATCGACTCTGAACCATATACCACCTATCACAAGGCCAAGGTAGTCATGCGGACACACCCGGCATTTCTGCCCAAGGTTCCATCTGCATTCCACTTGAACGTGGAAATAGTCCTTCCTATGTTCTTTCCCAATCCCAAAGATAAAGCCTGCACGTGAGGTGTGCCCTAAAATTCTACTTGGACAGGACCAAGGGCTTCCGCAGGTTGGACACCCCGTTAGTCACGTTCAATGGCTCGAGGCCAGGCTATCAGGCAGCGAAGGCTTCCATATCCCGCTGGATGGTCTCTGCCATCAAAGAAGCATATGAGGGTCAGCACAAGCAGCTCCCGGCCAACATGCATGCCCACACAGTCAGGACCAAGGCAACGGCCATCCCATTTCAACGCCATGTCCCTTAGCAAGTCATAAGCAGGGCGGCTACTTGGGCCTCTCCCTCGGCTTTCTGCAAGCATCACTGTCTGGATGCCGGCTCTAGATCTGATGCCGATTTCGGACAGGCAGTTCTCAGGAACCAATTTGCTTAAGGAGGGTCTCCGGGAGCTACAATCCGTTGTAATCGCCCATACAGTATGGAGGAAAGGGGACAGGACGTAAGAGTAATTATAAGTTACTCACCGTAGTGACTAACCTACACTTAGTTCATAGTCCCCTTTCCTACATACGTCCCACCAACCTCCCCCTAATACTGGTGTCATTAGGCAATGTTAAATTTATTGTCGACACGTCAATGGGGACTGGGGAGTGGCGCCGGAAGGCGGAGTAAGGGCAGCAGATGGCTCCCTGGGCGGCGCCCCTGTGCACCTCTAAATTTAAAGGGGAAGAAGGTTTTTTTCTGGTGAAAAAGGTTCCGTTTCCCGTCCCTTGGAAGGGACGCCCATACAGTATGGAGGAAAGGGGACTATGGACTAAAAGTACGTTAGTCACTATGGTGAGTAACTTATAATTTCTCCCCGCACGGATAAAAGGCAGAACCTAGAGAAAAACTCTGAGCAAGGTGGAACACGAGAAGGAGCAAATCTTCCAGGGCAAAGGCGAACCCACGGGAGAAGAACAACCGATGGAGAAAAAAAGGGTAGGGACATCCTGGAGATCCCAGCAGGAGGTTGTTGCCTAGAGACGTGAAAAAAGCCAAATCCCAGACAAGAAGACTGCATTGTGTTTCAAGGATGCCAGTGACCCTCCTGGGTGAATGACCGAGTCGTGAGGGGAGACCAAGCCTGTGGTATTAACCTTGACTCGTGAATTAAAGCCACAAAGACGAAAAAGGAATGCACACAGCATGTGAGTTAGTGAAGGACAGGAAAGGCTGGTGTGTGTAAAGGAAAGATTGAAGTTGCAACAATATATCTCAAGATTGTAGGCTGGGCGCGTGCCGATGAGACGCGAAGGAAGGCAGACCTTGTGGTGAACTTTAAATTACCGCTGTGAAACCAGGTATACAGAGCAGCGGAGTGGTCCGGCGACAGGAAATAGCCAACTCGAAAGTCTACGCGAAATATGTGATATCTTGTTATGAAGCAACTAAATAAACAAACTACTTTAATAGAAAGATTTCTAGTAACATGTGTGCTTATGATACTGAACTACCAAGACCAGCAGACACTGGGGCATAAATAATGTGAGCTGAAGAGAAAGTTGAATTGGTGCTGCAGGAGGTCTATAGTAAAAGTTTTGCCCAATCGAAAGTCTTCAACATCGTGAAGGTCTGTGCCCAAATGAGGGAGACCGGAAGTGTGATAAGTCAGGGGAGGGGAACCCCTAACGAATGTAATTAAAGTTTGGGGAAGTGAACCCCTACAAGTGCTGCGATTGTGAGGTCCAAGCCCGACTGAGGGAGACCTGCATGAACTTTGGTTGAACCGTGAAAGAATTTTTGAAAGCAGGAATTAATAACTTTAATGTGGAAGGCCAAGCGGGCCTCAATCCACGTTTTGAACAGCCTTTGTTTTCAGAACCTGAACTAGAGGGTGTCATCCTGTGTGGGGCTGCCCTACTCTGTGCTGTCCAACGTGGGAAACAAAGCTGACTCAGCCACATTAATTATGTTAAAACACAGACTTTCCTTTGCATAAATATTCCCCTTTACACACCTTTTCTATAAGAGATAGGGCAGGCATTAGGTTTTGCTAGCATAGGCCATTTTGATTTGACAGACTGACTAGCACTGTATTTTCTTTATTATTTGATGGTAGAGACTACTCCCATCTTAGCTACAGGGCAGACTAGGAGTTTCTCCAAACCCCAAAAAGGTAAATATTTTGAAACTTGCAACTCTTGTGTCAGTGTCATACTTGTGATGCCATGCCCCCCTTACAATTGCCTAAGACCCTAGTCCAGGCCCTGATTAGTTCATTAGTTTTCACTGCCGGCCCATTTGGTAGCACTCTGGGATCGCGGCTAGAATTTCTTTTTTTTTTTTAAACATCTTTTAATTAAGGTCTCATCAGTTACAATAGCACTCAATTAATACATTCCGTGGTCAATTTACAGCAGTAGCATCATCACATGGTAAGCAGTACATCGTTCACATATCAGTTTCGCTGTCCGCAAGCATGTCACATAGATATGTCTTAAAGGGGCCCCAGATGTCCTTCGGTACGCTTGTGCTGGGTTGGGTGAGCACGTATTGTTCCTCACACTCATTGATGTATGTTAGTTCTCGCAAGAAAGTGTCCATGGTAGGGGGTTTCGAGCTTTTCCATACTTGCAATATACATTTCTTAGCAATAATACATGATACATTAAACAGTCTTCTGACTTTCTCCGAGCATTTACCGATGTCCCCGCACAGATATTTTTGGGGAGACAAATACAGAGGAATCTGTGTGACATCAGTCAACATGGCGGCCACCTTCTCCCAGACCCGCGCCACTTCCGGCACTTCCAATACATGTGATAGGATCCCGCTTGCAGAATACCGCATTTGGGGCAATTGCCTGAATCGTCTGGTGTGAATTTAGCAACTTTAGCAGGCGTGTAGTGTAACCTGTTGAGAATTTTGAATTGTATCTGGCGTAGTCCGGCATTGAGGGATACCATTTTCGTGAGTGCACAATATCTGCCCCATTTGTCGTCAGGTATTTGCATTTTCATATCTGTTTCCCATTTCTCTTTCACCCGGTTGGCCGTGGGAGTGTGGATCTGCATTACCTTATACAATGTGGAGATACCCAGCCCGTCCTGTGTTGTAACCAGTTGTGTGCAAGGGTGAGCGGTGGGTTCGTCAGGGAATGACGGCCAGCATGCTTGATATGCAGATCTTATTCTATAATACTGTAATATGCGGAGTGGGCCTCCTCCCATGCCTCTTGTGAATACATCAAGGGTTGCGAACTTCCCCTCTATATACATATCTCCCACTTTCATCTCTCTGTCAGGGACCCAGGCCTCCTGTATACTGGTGTCAAATGTAGGGGGGATGTGTGGACAGTTCCAAAGGGGAGTCTCGGGATTATATGGCACTTCTATATTCAGTCTTTTAAATATCGCACCCCAGGCCCTGACGGTGCAGCTCACAGGGTCAAATTCACATGCATCTCTGCGTCTTGTATCATAAATGACTGATTTGACATCTGTGGGTACAGTGGTGTACTCCTCTATCCAGGTGTGTGGCGAATTATCTACATCATTATACCAGTGCCTTGCGAACTGAGCCTGCGCCATTATCAGTAGTGCTCAAAATCTGGTGCTGCCTTGCCCCCTGTTTCGTATGGTTCTGTCATCTTTTCCCAGCTTATCCTGGCCACCCCCCCCGTTCCAGAGAAACAACACCACTATGGACCCAAGTCTGGAGAAGAATTCCTTTCCCGGCCATATGGGGATATTTACAAATAGGTATAGCAGTTTCAGGAGCACTATCATTTTAAGGAATGCGATTCTGCCATGAAATGAAATGAAATTGGAAGGTGTCTCCAGACCTGTAGTTTGGTATTGATTGTTTGCAGTGCCAGATCATGATAATCAGTATAAAGGGTTTGCTTATTACCTGAAACCAACACCCCCAAGTATCTAAGGTTTCGTTCTGCCCACTTGAGGCTGCATGTCAGAACGGGGCTTTCCGTGGAAGGGGTGAGGGGAAATATTTCTGACTTGGAGTTGTTTATCGTGTAGCCGGAATACTGTGCAAATTCGTTAATGTCTGCCATGATGGGGTCAATGTTTTTTTCCGGTTCACGGACATAAAGCAGCGTGTCGTCCGCATACAATGATATTAATTGGGTGGCTCCTTTCAGTGTTATGCCCCTGTTATGTCTCAACCGAACTGCAGCTGCCATGGGTTCTACTGTTAAAGCGAAAAGAATGGAGGAGAAGGGACACCCCTGTCTGGTTCCTCTGCCCAGATCGAACAGCTCAGATATGGTTCTATTTGTGCATACTTTCGCCCCAGGGGCAGTATATAGCAGTTTGACATACTTGATAAAGTGGGGTCCCACTCCGAACGCCTCGAGCACCAAGAAGAGGTATTCCCAGGAGACTGAGTCAAACGCTTTCTCAGCGTCAAGAGACACCGCCACTGCTTGCTTGTTTGGGTTTATTTGTGCCATTATGCCGAATAAACTACGCAGGTTTAAGGCAGTGGACCTTCGGGGAATAAACCCACTTTGGTCTGCATGTACCAGCGTGGGTGTAAAGGGTAGCATGCCGTTCGCCAGTACCTTCGCAAAGATCTTAGCGTGCACATTTGTTAGGGATAAGGGTCTATACGATGCCATATCTTGTGGCGGGCATCTCGGTTTAGGCAATACCGTAATTATATCCTCTCGCATTGTGGGGGGCAGTATTAGCTTACCCAGGGCCTCCTCCCATAGTTCCAACATCACCGGGACCAGCTTCTCCCAAAACTCTTTATAAAATTCAGCGCTCAGTCCATCTGAGCCCGGCGCTGTACCAGATGTGAGCTCCTTGATTGCCTCGGTAATCTCTTCTCCTGTAACGGGCTGCTCTAGTATCAATTTGCTCTCCTCTGGGAGCTTGGGGAGGTCTAGCGCAGCGAGATAGTGCCTAATCTCAGAAGAGGATTTCCCATCTCTGTTCGTATAGAGATTTTTGTAATATTTAACAAATTTGTCATTAATTCCTTGTTCACTCGTAATTATTTCATTCTGCGCCATTTGGATTGCGGCGATCGGGATTGCTGGTTTCTCTTGTTTGACCCAGTTGGCCAACATTTTCCCTGTTTTATTACCCTCACCATATCTGCGCGCCCGAGTTGGGGCTGCCATGTATTTTATTTCCTGCATTGCAACTTGTCTAAATCTCTAAGGAGTTTATATATTTTGGCCAGTGTGTCTCCACTATGTGTGGCTATAAGTTTCTTCCAGTTCGTTCAATTCCCTCTCTACCCCCTCAAGTTCCGTGCGTATGCCCTTCAATAGACCAGTGGTTTTGGATATCAAGGCCCCTCTCGCCCAGACTTTAAAGGATTCCCATACTGTTGATATTTGGGCTACCGACCCAACATTGTCTGTAAAGAAGTTAGCGATTTCCTCATGTAAGGTTTCGACAACATTTGGGTCCCTAAGCATACTTCTAGGCATCCTCCATCTTCGCGCCTGTCTAGGGGCCTCTTTCAGTATAATCTCCAACATAACTGGGGAGTGGTCCGATAGCGTACGGGGCAAGATATCACAATTTTGCAGCGCTGTTGCCATGTCTGAGGACACGAACCAATAATCTATATGTGACTCACTGTCATGCACAGAGGAGTAGAATGTATACCGTTTGCTGGTTGGATGAAGTACCCTCCAGGCATCAATCGGGGACAATTGCGAGAGGATCTGTTTCAAGGTCAATGCTACTTTGGGAGGTGGCCTGTTCCCTTTGGAAGATCTATTCAGGGCCTGGTCAATCGCAACATTGAAGTCTTCGCCCCCATATAACAGTGGTCGCATCATCAACAGTAAGGATCTCAAGCATTTGTAGGTAAAAATCAGGGTAGTCTAAGTTGGGGCCATAGGTATTCACCAAGGTTATTTGTTTCCCCGCAATTTCCCCCCAGACCAGCACATATCTTCCCATTGGGTCCGCTAAGTGGCCCTTTGCAAGAAAGCCCAGCAAGTGGTGTATGAGGGTGCACACGCCTCTGGACTGTGAGGAGTAATTGGTATAGTATCGCAGTTTGCCCCATTTAGCCAGTAAGTTCTCATTAACCGATTTCGATGCGTGCGTTTCTTGCACCATCAGTATGTGTGGCCCATGCCTGGTGACATAGTTGCCTACCTTCCTGGCTTTCATTGGATTGTTTAGGCCTCGGACATTCCATGACATTAGTCTCATCTTTAACCCATCACCCATTTTTCATGCGAACATATTGTAGCTTACTGTAGCGACCCCGATTATGCAAATTATTAACATCTGAGTGGCGTCGGCACCTGCAAGATCATGTTTCAGTTAACACAACTTTCAAACATACTTGCTATTCCCCCAGACTTAAACTCGTCTGGGTGGTTGCAATTGTACAAAACATCCCCACCTTCCCTGCCCCTCCCTCCACCCACATCTACCCCAACTTGACGATGGACCCTGACAACTGTTAGGAACATTACTGAGGGTACTACGTTGCATCACAAGGCTACCCGACCGGCTCACGGCCCGCTTCCATTACTTGGAGCGCTCATGGGGGCCAAGCAGTTCCATAACCAGAAGGATACTTTCATGTGTTGGGTTACGTAGCTAGGTTTCAGTCTGCATCTGCAGGTGGGTGTCTCCCGTTCTGGTCTGATCCGCGACCTTTAGGAGGCAGCTGAATGGTGTCCTCCACATAGGCCTGGGCTGCAGCAGGCGTCTTGAAGAAGTGTGCCCTTCCTCCATATTGGATTCGTAACTTGGCTGGGAATATTAGCGCATATGGGACTTGTCTTGCTCTTAAAAGTTTTTCAACTGGCTCATATGACCTACGACTCGCCTGGACTCCGGTGGCAAAATCTGGGTAAATGTGTATACGGTTTTCCTCGTAGTGTAGTGTCCCATGCTCCTGTGCCAGTCGAAGGATCGTGTCTCTGTCCCTATAATTGAGCATTCTTGCAATTCTAGTGCGTGGCGGCGCTCCAGGTTTCGGCACCGGGGCCAGTGTGCGGTTTGCACGTTCAACTAAGAAGTAATCGGAGAGGGAGTTTGCTCCAAAAAGGATTTGGAGGAGTGCCTCAACTCGCTTTTCCATTTTGTCTTTGCCGAATGACTCCGGAACCCCAACTATGCGTATGTTGTTCCTTCTTGAGCGTGATTCCAAATCCTCGCATTTGTTCTGCAGCCTATTCAAGTTCTCTCTGAGCTGGGCAATGTCTTGGTCATGTCGTGCGACTGTCTTCCGTTGTTCCAAGTCTATTCTCTGCCTCTGTTAGTCTTAGGTCTTGTTTATCAACTCTGGTTTTCTCCAAACTCATCACAGGATTAGTTGTCGGCGGCGGTTCCATTTCGCTGCCCCCCGCATGGCCGCTAGTATATGAATCCATTGGCCCTTTCTTCTTAGCTCCTACTCCCTCGGCCATCTTGTCTTGCTTCTTCGTGTTCCCCATGCCCCTGTAGTCAGGTAGTTAGCCCCAGGCCGTTCAGGGGATTGGCGACTGTTGCCTTGGGTCCGCCTGGGTTATTGGGAAGCTAGGGTGTCTGGAACCCTGGGGTGTCACCATGCCCCTGCGCCTGGTTAGCTGCTGTCCGACCAAATGTTGTGCAGGCGATACCCGGCGAAGAAGAAGTGCACAGCTCGCCCAGCTTGCCAGTGGAATGCGCTATCCCACGTGTCCAGAATTCCGGGTGTCAAGGCTTATTAGCCTTATTCAGCCACTCCAGTGGCCGCCAAGGGTGTCAGCCCGCCACTCAACCCACTGCTTGCCTCAACGGATAGTGGAAGCTTACAATATGAGCGGCACCTGGTATCCCAGACTTCACGGACCTGTGGTTTCGGGTGTTCAGGCAGCCCCGGTATTTCGACGTCCACACGTGTAGCTTCAACCGCAGCCAAATCGCAGCCAAGGCTCAATGACCCATACACCGGGGTCGCTGGAGTAGTTAGTCACAGATATACCCACCTCACCTTGTCCCCTCAATGTGTCCGCCTCACAGGCCAGCCCTCTGCGTAAAGTTCATAGGGATCTTTGCAACCCCTGCTCCCTTGTCTCACTCCCGCAGGGAGTCAAGCCGCCCAGTCGTCACTCGGCTCGCCGTACAGCTCCAGCAGGCAAGCGGGGGACTTAGGGGGTTGCGCGGAGTGCCCGCGTAGGGGGCCGGCCTTGCCCGAGTTGTGTGCCGTGAGGGCAGGGTCTGACTCTTCTCTAGCTGCAGGTTTCCAGCAGCGCGGTGTGGGAGCCGCTGCTCATAGCGTGGTCGCGGCGTCAGACCGTTTCTGTGTGGTTGGGTCTGGTGTAGGTATGAGAAGGAGAGGGGAGCCAACCGCTCAAGTTGGGTTGCTCCGCCGCAGCTCCGGTCGTTTTTCGTGGGCTTTGCTCTCTATGGCCCTTTGGCTAGAGTGTCAGCGGCTCCCAGCAGTATTTCTCTGTTTCCCGGGGTCAGCGCACGCCATAGCTCCGCCCTGCTGGAACCGCCGAGCCGTGCATCTTTGCAGCCAAGGCCTCGCTCGTTCCAGGATTTTCAGTGCAGATGCTGCTACCCTTGACACACGTTTTGGTGTGCTCAGCTCCCCGTTGCGGGCCCCGAAACAGGATCAATTTAGTCAACGGATGATTCTCGGGCCGGAGCGTTCTGATAAGGCAGCCATGTCCGAACTTGCGCAACACCGCCCCCCGCGGCTAGAATTTCTCATCAGGTGCTAACTGGAGAACACAATAGAAAAATGTAATTTTTAAATATGGAGCTTTTAACAAGTAATTGTTCTCAGGCATCATATTATGAGTTGGATACCTTTTTCGCATTCACTGAGAGGTAACTTTGCAACAGTAAGTACCCTTAATTAAAAACAGTGCCTAAAGGCTTGTTTCATTCCTACTGTAGGCTAGCAAGAAAGAACGTCCTGGACGATTTAAAAACAAATCTTCAGAACTAAAGGAAATTGGCTGAGGAGAAAGGCATACAAGAAAGCCATCAAGAACAGGTAAAATGCGCTGGTGGGCATCTTACTTGAAGCCTCTCGAAAAAGTGGTCTTAGAAATTTTTTGGAGCTAGTGCATCAGCCCTATTTGCCATTTATGGGCGCGATGGATAGAAAAAGTTCAGTGCCCCGGGATGCGTGGATGACCCATTTTACTAAACTATATTCAGAATGTGATTTCAACACTTAATGTCAAACATATTGTTGACACTGTGCGGGAAAAATAGGAAATGAAATGTTTATCTAGTCCTTGCACATAACTGCATTATAATATTGAGGAGACAACTCAAACTGCCATGTTTAAACAACTGTTTCTTGCTTGTGCAATGTGAGTCTTCTAGCTTTACCGTGCATGTCTTTGTGATGAAAGCTCTTTGCTTACTGTGTAGCTATGCTCACATTCGCAACTCGGCACGAAATCCGTGACACGGATGCAAGCCAAAATGGCCGCCGCCCACATTTGTTGATAGCGGTTGCCTAGCAACGGCACCCAACTTCCCCCAGAAGGCTGCCGGCAGGCGGAAGCCGGCCCGCGACAGGAAGGCCCAAGAGAGAAAGGCCCCTTCCTGTTTGCCCCTGTGTCCACTACAGTATTCGCCCCCAACAGGGCAGGAGCCCTCCTCCTCCAGCTAAGATCCACCGAAGGGATCTGCATCAATGGCGCCACGAGGCGCACAGAAGCAGCCTGCATCGCTCTGCATTGAAGAGCTCGGCAGGGTCAGCCGCACGGAGCTCCTCACCATTACAGGCAGCTTCCCACTGCAGCCCTACAGTGCCCCCGGCCCCCGCTGCACAGGCACTCACCAGAGGATCAACGAAGCCGCATCCGCGACACGGATGCAAGCCAAAACGGCCGCCAGCCACATTTGTTGATGGCGGTTGCCTAGCAACGGCACCCAACATCCCCCAGAAGGCTGCCGGCAGGCGGAAGCCGGCCCACGACAGGAAGGCCCAAGAGAGAAAGGCCCCTTCTTGTTTGCCCCTGTTCACCTCTGGAGACACGGAGCGAACACTCTTCCACCAAGGCTCCCCTGGACTCGAAGCCTACGTGAATAGAACACTCAATCCAAGACTGCCCTGCATTGCACCCAGATTCTAAATAGTGTGAAACGCAATATAATCCTATTTCGTAACTTTATCTATCATTACCTTACACCTACTACATACTCAGATGACACAATGCTGCCATGATGCCTACCACCGGAGCACCAGGACAGGCCCAGCACCCCCGGGAGCAGGCATCATGCCCTCGGGTAAAAGCCCAGCGGCCCCTAATACGGCGCCAGGCTCATAAAAGAGGGTGTTTGGTGCACTTACCTGATGCAGACCACGCTGCATGAAGCCTCAAGCCAAATGAGGCTTAGGAGGGACTATTTTATCAAAGGAACTATTTTACTTGGGTGGGGACCGTGGAAGAATACTTACCTGGAACTTCTTCCAAGGCTATTTAAACCACGCCCGGACTGCCACACGTGCTTCGCGTTGCTCTGCATCTAGCAGCTGAACTCTCATCGTGCCTGCTCCTGCATCTTGCCTCCAGCCACGCCCACCTCGATCTTGGGATACCTGAAAGGAAGGAAGGGAAGAGAAAAGGTGAAAACCAAGAACTTAATCTAACTTCCTACCTGTGTCCGGAACCATCATGCCAGCGATCCTGAAGATAGACATTCTTTAAAAGCATCGCGCTACTTGTTGCAGCGCCGCGCATCACTCAACTGCCTCGTGGGCTCTCCACTATCCACCGCAACCTTCTGGGCATTCCGCCACATCTCTGCACCTGCAGGGGAGAAGAAGAGACAAAAGGTGAGCAAGAGGAACAAATGAGGAAAGCCTGATTTTCCGTCACAAGACTTACCTGGCCATATTTGATGGAACCACTCCTCATTTCGGGTCGGCGCCACTTCTTGGCCTGGTACCGCACCCCGACCCCCAAGGGGAAAAAAGAAAGACGTTACTAGAGGGATTCAAAGACATTTAAAGGGATCATTTTATCACAAACTCACCCGAGTTAATCTCCGGCAATATCCCTCGAAGCATCACTTCCACTCTGCACCTGATAATAAGGACAGATCGCAGGTTAAGAAAAGCAAACAAAGAGAAGACTCTATTCTGGAACTTTTTAAACTGCATGCTTACGGCATTTCGCCTTCCGAAACCAGTGAAGTAACTGGTCAAATATGCGCCCCTGCACCAGAAGCAGGATGGAGAGCTCATCCATTCAAACATTAAGGTGAGCCTTGATTGGGGATTTCGGAGGTGGTCAGAGAAGAGCAAAGGGGAGGTAGGAAGCAATCACAATACTCTGCAGACAGTTAATCCCCTTTCTCCACCTACAGAAAGATTTTTCTACGGGCCAGACAAGCCAGATTTGGGGCTCCAGTTCAGTCGGTGTTTCGAATCCTGCGCATCACGCTTGAAGAGGTCACAGCAATTCAGAACAGGTCAGCGCCTCTGTGGGAGCCAGGTGAGCGTTACAATGCAATGCTTATGTCTCATACTCATCATTGGGAAAGCATCATTATGTACTTGTAGAAAGTGAATGTTTCTTGCATAGTTCTATCACCCAATATCCAATAGACAGCTAGCGCCTCGCACCACCAGCAGCTCCACTGTTCAATCCAGTTTCCCTGTTTAGTCACTACCAAGCACTCCAGCATGTTATCAGGGATGCACTACCACATGAATACACTACTACTCATAGGCACACTCCTCACCACAGCAGCATATGGACGACAGTATCTCCCTTCCAACCCACCTAACTCCTGCATCATGATACCGCCTTACTCAAACTCCACATATACTCATGCCAGTCCAGACATCACGACTCCTCACACCTATGTACCCAACAGCTGCATCAGACTGTGCAGGCTGAGGACGCGCACTATACCCAGAACCCTCTCGCACCTCACTCCTACATCACACAGAAACTTCAGACTGGGTTCCCGCACACCCGTCTCGCACAACTCTACGCCCAGCAATCCTCACAACCTCCTCCCGTCTACCAGCATTATGCCCACTGCCAAATCACCCATCCCATCCAATTCCAAGCATGCAAAACAAACAAAACAGCAGCCTCCTAACAGAATCCAGGTAGCACCTCTACTCAAATGTGCACTACTTAACACCCGCTCGCTCAATGCCCATGCCCTGGAAATTAATGAACCTATCTCCAGCCTCGACTTAGACCTGCTAGCCATCACAGAGACCTGGCTACATGAAGCATCAGGACCCGCCATCACTTTAGCACTACCAGAGGGTTACTCCATCCTTAGGCAAGACAGACCAACAAAAATTGGAGGGGGGGGGTTGCCTTAATCTTTAAAAACATCCATTATATCAGACCCACGCCACACACATGGGAAGGGAATGCAGACATACTATCAGCCGAACTACCACTCTCTCACAACACCACCACCACCACCACCACCAACCACCTCAGCTACCGGCCCCCAGGACGCGCAGCCAATTTTCAAAGGCAAATCATTCACATTCTCAATGAAAACTTTAAAAAAATCCACAAAAACTATACTCCTAGGTGATCTTAATCTAGGCTATAACGATCCCAAGGACAGAACAGCAGTCTCCTTCCTTAAGGTCCTCTCCAACCTAGACTTCACAAAAAATTGTATCGCCCACCCACTCTAAAGGCAGAAATCTAGACTGGATGGCCGACCATAACTGAAACTCCTTCATCACCTCCAACACATTCCTCCCGTGGATAGATCACAGCTGCATACAATTCTCTATCCCCACGAAACCTACCAAAAAAAGTTTCGTACATAAGTCTGCCACCACAACCAGAAGCTCCAAAAACGCCCCCTTCTTAACACCCCATGCCTCGCCCCACCCTTCTCACAAGATCCTAACATTCTAGCAGACATCCTCAAGGATACGCTCACTAATGCAATAAACACCATTGCTCCTCTAGAAGAAAAAAAAGAAAAAAAGTCTTTCCACTCCAATGCATAGTTCACAGAGTACCTCCAAGCATTACGCACCAACAAGCGCCAGGCGCTTAAAGATTGGCAAGCAAACCCATGCGACATCACCAAAGACTCATTCAAAGTCATTGCAAAAAAATACAAAGCTGCCATCTTCAATGCCAAATCCGAGTCATACAACCGTCGAATATCAGACTCCAATTCCCATTCAAGAGAACTCTTCTCCATCTTCAAAGAGCTTACAGTGCCTCCCACCTCCACTGACTAAATCGCTAAGGATTAAGCTTGGTGCAACAGTATCCAAGCAGGCATGCTTAAAATCCACCTCCTACAAAACAAAATCCGTGACCACTACAACACCCTACCGAAACAGAGTCCGCACCTACAATCTCAAACCTCTAGCACTACCATCAACATCCCTAAATTTGCCTTCAACGAAGTCTCAGAATGAGAAGTCCTGTACATCCTGAAACATCTGAAGCCATCGACCTGCAAAGGCGATACATGCCCTCCCAAGCTTATAAAAGACTGCGCTGAACCACTTGCCCCACTCATTACCACATTTATTAATGCCTCGTTCAAAACTTGCTCCGTCCCAGACAGCCTCAAAGAAGCATGGGTGCGTCCACTTCTAAAAAAAAAGCCCACTCTCGACTCTGCGCTGCCCAACAACTACAGACCTATAACGACAGTCCCTTTCCTTCTCAAAATTCTAGATAAAGTGGCACACAGCCAAATCCAACTATACCTTGAATCAAACTACATCTTTGGTACCAGACAGTCAGGCTTCCGCAAAGGACACGGAACAGAGACTGCTTTGCTGGACCTTAAAAACCAAATAACTAAGATCTTGGACACAGGCAAACCCGCCCTACTCCTTCTCCTTGACCTCTCAGCGGTGTTTGGCCTAGTGGACCACAAGACCCTCACCTCAGACCTCTCCCACTCGGAACATTTCTCAGACCAAGCCACCTCATGGATACCATCCTTTCTAGAAGGGAGAGCCATGAAAGTTTTTTCAAACACTTCCAACGCAACACCATACATAATTCACTGTGGTGTTCCAAAAGGCTCTTGTACAGCACCTACACTGTACAACCTCTTTACAAAGCCGCTCTTCGATAAACTGGATGCGCTTGGGATCGCCTACACCAACTACGCGGGCGACACACAAGTGTTCCTCCCCCTAACGGGCTCATATCACACAGACGACCTGGCCCTAAAACATATATACGCAACGGTTCAAGCATGGATGGCCACTAACGGCCTATGTCTTAACGCGGATAAGACTGAAATCCTGATCCTTGGCCAAAAGTCTACACTTGCCAAGCTGGATAGTCTCTATGTCAATTTTAACATTGACAATTGCACCATCCCAGTCCTATCTTCAGTGAAAACGCTAGGGGTCTACATTGATGCAACCTTGTCTATGGACAAACAAATCGATGCCATTGTCTCCGCATCCACACAAAGCACCAAACTCATCAACGCTATCAAACCATTACTTACCAAAGAAAATTGCCTGTCAATAGCAAGAGCTACCATAGGTGCCAAACTTGACTATTGTAACGCACTTCTAGCTGGCACCTCTGAAAAAACCCTAAACAAGCTTCAGGTCACCCAAAATAACGCTCTTAGAGCAGCCTTAAGCATCTCCAATAGGGACCACATATCACACGCAAGACAATCCGTTCATTGGCTCCCTGTCAAAGACCGCATCACCTTCAAGGTACTGACCACTACCCACAAATGCATCCATCACACTGCACCACCATATCTCTCAGACACTATCCACAGACCGGCCTCATCCAGACCCACAAGACTTTGCTACACTAATCAACTCACGATACCTCACATCAACAAGACTACAGAAGGAGGTCGGGGTTTCCCCTACATAGCACCTAGACTCTGGAACAATCTCCCTCACGCTCAAAGAGCAGAATGCTCCCTCACAGCTTTTAGAAAAAAACTCAAAACCTCTCTCTTCAACTAAAGCTTCTTCTACCCACAGTCAAACAAACACACTGCTAATGTTTTTATTGTCAAAACTTGCATGTGTGTATGCCTCTATGATGTAACTAAGGAACTAAGCTTTGCTTTTCTGTAACCAGCTCCACAATGCTTCAGGGCTGTTCTTTGCGCTTAACAAACACGAATAAATAAATAATAATAAAAATAAAACTCTTACTTCAGACGAGCTTCCCTTTTGGCATATGTATGCATGTTTTAAGATCAAACTTTCTTCGAAAAGGTGGCATTAGTAGATGGAAATATATTCACCATCACTAAACATATCACGCTATGCTGTCCTCCCCGAGAACACGGATCAAGAACGCAGCTGGTATCAAAGACTTCTAATCATGGGGCTGTGTTCCCTGCTTGCTACAATGATTCAGTGATTCATTGCTCGGACTGGACCACTCCTTCCAGTGAAATGCGTGTGTTCATTTAGGATTAACAGAATGGTGCATAGAGGGATGGGGTTTCTCACATGTGCCAAAGTCTTGTACTGTTGCTGATTTGTTTTGTCCCGTTTGCTTTTTGGCAATAAATTGTTCAACAATCCAACAGAATAGTCTGTTGTCATTTTTCCACGACAACACTGAGCAAAACGCTGTTAATTAACTGATGAGGGTCCACAAACAAGTGGTACCCACTTTCTGGGAACACATGGTCCTGGGAAGTATCTTCCTGGGACCATGTGATGAAGTCGATCATAGTCCAGAGATCTGGAAAAGCCCCAGACTCCGATGAAGTGCCTTCCGATAATTTTTAAAACATGTTTACTTATGGCCATATTACTTTTTAATATTTTTTTAATTAAATGCTTGAGTTTAATGCCTTCCCAAAGCCACACAAGAATAAGTTATGCCCAAGGTATAAAAAAGGAAATGCCACTCTCCCAACTTCATATCGTCCAATAGCACCCTTGGCAGGGGCCAATCAGGTTGCTCCAAATCCGGGCTGTATCTACCAATGCAAAACTGTTTTCGGAGCAACCAGGGTGCTCTGCGCACCCACCCTCCAACCAGTGCTTCTGTTTCACCCCACTCCCTTGCTTTCTGCCCACAAAACCAGTGCCTGCACCCCTCCCCCCGCCCCCAAGCCCCTGCTCCTTACCTCAAAGGAGTTTCCTACGACGAAGCAGTTTAGTGTCTGCTTAGCCTCCTGGTTCACACAAAGGAAATGGAAGAGGGGCTCCGAGTGGAGCCCCGCTTTCCAGTTCCATGGTAACCCTGCCTGACTCTCCCCAACCACTGCTGCTAACAAAGCAGCGCAGCCAGGGTTTTTGTTTTTTAAAAGGACTATTCGCAGCTCAAGTGTTTCCCTCTGGGTGTGGACAGTATTAAAGCTGCGTTCTGCAGGCTACACCAGCCCGGTAAGGGCACAGAGGCCCGGTACCATCTAAGCGAGTGCGTAGCTTACATGCATTTTAATAGCTGCTACGTTGGGTATTTGTGAGGGTCTGGCAATGCGAATCATTAACTGAATTTATACCAGTTCTTGCCAGCTCTACTCACATTAATATGAACATATATATGTGGCATTCATGGCCTCTCCTCAGCCTTTGACTGTAATAACAGGGCAAAGCTTTGGAGAGTGCTACATGATATGTGCATCCCAGTAAGTATGCTCAGAATAATAATAGGGCAGCTGTTATAGTAGGGTGATTAGGTGAACGCACGCCCTGGCTAATTAAGAGGAGTTTGGCAGGGTTGTATTTTGGCACACTTGCTGTTCTCCCTCTATACCAATGAATTAGAATAACACATTACTTGCCCATAGTAATGTTCTTTCTACTGGATGTTCCTCCCACAGATTTCTCATCCTTCATATACTGATATCCTAATTACAGCTTTCGAAATTTTTCCAACAGCAGAGGGCTCCATGCACCGAGTCAAAGTACCTCAGTGGCTTGCATCCCTGTGTTTGGGTGCGATGTCGAAGCTGGTATAAATAGCAGGTAGTGCGCTCAGGTTTTTTCCCCTCCTGTTGCACATCCAAATTGAGGATTCAAAAAACCCCAAGGCGTCAAAAGAGGAGGCTGTAAAACAGCACAATTCACATAGTCAGAGGGGTAGGCTGGGAGGGTAATGAGGAATCTGTGAGAGGAACATTCAGTAGAAGAACATTACCAGGAGCAACTAAATTGTTCTTCAAATGGATTGTGTCCTCCCACAGATTCTTCATCTATGAAAGACTCCCATAGAGTATGTGAGTGGGATCAAAGAATTGCATTATTGGTTTATGCTGCGATATACAGATTTTCCAAATATTGTGTCCTGAGCCAACAAGGAATCCAAGCACTAGTGCTTTGAGAAGGTGTGTCATGAAGACCAGGTTGCAGCATTACAAATATCCTACACCAGTAAACCCCTCTGTGGGACTGAGGTGGTTGCCACCCACTGGTAGAATGTGCTCTTAGATTACCCGGAACATCCGTATCAGCCAAGTAATAGCATTCTGTGATAAACAAAATGATCCACCATGAAGTAATCTTCTTAGTCACAGCCTGCCATAATTAATGACCTGTTTAACCAACAAAACGTTAGTCCACGTGACTGAAGTTCACTAGTTTGCTTATGTAAAAGCTTAACGCTCTCCTAGGGTCTAGTGGATGTGACCTCACTTCATCCTTGGAAGGAGGAAGTGGGTAAAAAGTCTGTAAAACAATTTTCTGAGATAAGTGAAATTCTGACACCACTGCAAGAAAAAGGAAGGGCGTACCCTCAGAACAATCCTCTCCTTGGAGAAAAAGGTGAAGGTAGGCTTGGATGACAAAGCCTGAAGCTTACTCACACTGCGGGCATAGGTGATGGCTACCAGAAATATAGTTTTTAGAGTCAATCTGAGCGGACAAGAATGCAGAGGCTCAAATGGGGCTCCAATGAAGAAATGCAAAACTAAATTAAGGTTCCAAGCCGGAACTATGAATGGAACCGGAGGAACGATATTTGTAATTCCCTTGAGGAACTGAAAAACAATGGGAACCTTAAAATAAGAGCCTTGCTCTGGCGTGCGCTTGAATGTGGACAGCACAGCCAGGTAACCATAAGCAGTGGAGAGCTGAAGCCCCTGGTGGGCAAAATGTAACAGAAAAGTAATACAGTGGGAGTGTCACAAATGAGAGGATCAATATCTTTATCTCTACACCAGCTGCAAAACTTGTTCCAACAGCAGCAGTCTAAAGCTTTTGTTGTTGGCCTCCTGGCTGAAAGACACACCTCCATAACATCTTCCAGGAGGTCCCCAGGTTTGTATCTTAACCTCTCAGAAGGTTCAAATTATTGATTTCTGGATGGAGAAGATGGCCTCCTCCTTGGGAGAGCAGGTCCGCTCTCTGCAGAACACGAATTGGAGGGCAGATGGACATGTCCAGAAGTTCCAGGCATCACGTCCTCTTGGTCCAATCGGGACTATGGACTTCCTCAAACGTCCTCAAACTCCTGATGACATGAGGAATGACAGGGACTAGAGGGAACACGCAAGGATTGGAAATTCCCAATCCACCACAAACGTGTCCACCAGATCTCTGAGTAAACTCCCTGGAGCAGAACAGGTCACACTTCCTGTTGATACTGAACGCAAACAGATCTCCTGGAGAGGTTCCCCAAAGGGCAAAGATCTGAAGGACTTCCTGAGCCAACTCCCACTCATGAGAGACTGTGCTCTGCCTGCTCAGAGCATCTTTCGTCATGTTCTCTTCTCCAGCTAGATTAACAGCCAACAGAGAGACTCCTTGAAGTTTCCAAAACCAGACCTGCATTGCCGCTCTGCCCAGTGATAGTGACCCTACACCACCTTGTTTGTTGAGGTAATGCATAGCCACCGTATTGTGTGGGTGTTCTTTCCCCATATAGAAGGCAAAAAGGCCACTCAGAGCTATGCCTATGGTTATGATGGATTCACAACCTTCCAGCCACCACTCTTCAGTTTCACTTTCAACAGGACCACAGCCCTATCAGATGCCAAGGAGGGCATGACCGGTCCCAAAACCAATGACTCAACCCACAGGAAGAGGAACAAAAATATGTCTTGTAGAGATGGAGGCCAGAATGACACCCAAGCAGAAGGAGGGCGACAGGCTAATACCAAGGGATGCGAGAGCGGAGACAGCTTCTTTAACAGCAATGCGTAGAGCAAGTCCTGGTCACATTAAGTGGGTACGTTCCCTATTCCTAAAAAAGGTAGATCCATGTTCAGGAAACAAATGCAGCATATGTTCTCCATTAAAGAGTTTCCTAAAATCAATGGTAGTGACTTCAGAGTAGATATAAAATATCTTCACAAAGTGTATAAGGGCTTGCTTTCTGGTAACTTTAGTCAATGTAAGTATATTAGGTTCCACTGGAAAAGAAAACGCCTGTGTCCTGCATCAGGAGCATATTCCACTGTGCGGTTGGCTGCACCCTTGATGGAGGTTTCCCACTGTCACCCAACGGTGGTATCAAAGGCTTATAGCTAGGTCAGAGAGTGAGCACAGACCTAAAAGCCTTATCTGAGGGTTTGGAGCTGGATGGTGCTTTCAGTTATCTAGTACTGCCAAGTGAAGGGGAAGCATAGCCTAGTTCAGAAGGAGCCACTGTGTTCCTTGAAAGGATGGCTAGTATGGTGTTGGGGAGTACATCCAACGCCCCTAACGTGCACGGAAATACAAGCTCTGAAAAAACCCTAACAAATAAAGTCGCATAACTTGAGTAAAAAATGAAAGGCAAACTCGTCAGTTACTCCTCAAAATGGTCAGGTCACCCCCTCAGAACAATCTAAACCCCATCACCCAAACTTCCAAATTCAAACCTATTTCAGAGCCTGACTTAGCTACCATTATCGCAGGCCTCAAGTCATCCCCATTGCATGGGGGAACATCTGCCCAGCCACTTTGGTAAAGGAATCTGCTGACCCTCTGAGCCCCCTTACCACAGCCATTATCAATTCGTCATTCAATTCCTGCACCATTCCGATCTGCCTTACAGAGCCATGGATCACCCCCCTCCTCAAGAAACCTTTTCACACAAATCTGGTTCATAGTGACTGTTTCGACAGTCATATTTTCGAATGACAAAAGTTCTGACACAAAAGTGTCGAAAAAAAAGTTTCAAATGTATTTTTTATGGGGGGCCCCCTGCCCCCAAACCCGTTTTGTTTTTGTAAGCACACTTATTTTACTATACAAATTAAAATAAAGACTAACATTAAAAAAAATACATTTAACACTTTTTTTCCGACACTTTTGTGTCAGAACTTTTGTAATTCGAAACTATTGTTTCAAAACTTTGCCTGGACACCACAAATCTCCACACCAACTATAGACCCATTACTACAGTGCCTTTCCTCTTGAAAATCATTGATAAAGTAGCTTACTCCCAAATTCAAGCCTTCCTGGAAATTGACCACATCCTAAACCCTCGTCATTCCGGCTTCCGCCCAGGCCATGGGACTGAACCAGCACTCCTTGACCTGAAGAATCAGCTGGATGAGGCCAATGATGCAGGAAAACTCTTTCCCTTCTTCTTTTAGACCTATCAGCAGCCTTCGAATTATTCAACCACCAAACCAATCTGTGCCACTTCACTAAGATTGCAGGCTTCTCCCTTGAAGCAGCCAACTGGGTTGCATCCTTCCTGGCCAACAGAACCTACAGAGTCTTCGTGGACGATGCGTCGGCCATCCCCCACTACTATATGCTGTGGTGTACCCCAGGTTTCATGAGTCTCTCCCACCTTGTACAACATTTATACCAAACCTTTAATTTGACCACTTTCAAAAACTCTGCTGACGATACCCAGATCCTTATCCCCCAGGACTAGAGCGTGAACAAAATCTACAAAATAATTCAACATTGGATGGCCCAACAGTCTATGCCTGAACAATGAAAAGACAGAGCTCCTCATAGTTGGGACTCAACCAGCGTAGCACGCCCCGAACCAGCCTTCAGGTTCTTCACCATTGATGACCATAAAATCTCAAGTCTCACCAGCTGTAAAGACCATAGGGGTCTACCTTGATACCATGCTAAGCATGTCATGCCAAATCAGCCACATGACCTCTTCTGCAGCACACGCCCCAAAATTGATACAAGCGTGCAAACCGTTCACCATTGTAGGTTCAAAGTTGGATTTATTGCGGTTCATCTGACAAAAACTTAAACTCCAGGTGATACAAAACAATGCCCCCGGGCAACACTGGACCTAAGTAAATTTGACCACATCTCTCAAGCTCGGAAATCTGTACACTAGCTCCCTGTCAGAGTATCACGTTTGAAACCCTCTCAACTACGCATACATGTCCATCTAACAATGCTCCACCTTAACTAACCCAGAAAACTACTCATACATCATCCAAACCCCTGAAACCTGCCCAGAGTCACCGACTGGTCAAACTTATATTCAGACGCAAAAGAACTGGCGGTTCCAGCTTCCCTACCGTGGCAGCCAACCTATGGAACAACTTATCCCTGCAACTATGCTCTGAACCATCTGATCTTAGCTTCCAGAAACACCTAAAGAACCATCTCTTGAACTAATTATTTGTAAATGTACTTAACCTGTCTGTAACCAGCGCCTAAGGCTTTGTGCGCTTACACAAATGAAAAATAAAGTCAGGAAACCATTAGAGGCACCAATAATGATATTAAATGAAAAGTAGGCCTTTACACTAATTGAATAAATGTTACACAAGTGGGTCTTGAAACAACCTCAGCCATCCCTGAAGCCTAAGAATCCTCACGAATTAGCAGATAAGATCAGCTAGGCCTTTACAAAAAAGCACACATACTAAGATGTAACCTCCAACAGCAGGGCTGAATGCCACACAGTGATTGGTCAAGAAAGGTTGGCGAGCACATTCTCAAGCCTTGAATCTCAGCAGGGAGAACATGCATAGGCAACAAAGACGTGACTGACCCTTGAGCCAAGAGACAGAAACGACATACGGATTGGTTGAAAAACATCAGCCCTGTCGAGTTCCCAAGCCAGAGTACAAAAGATATATAACAAATGATGTTCCTAGCTAGGACATTGACACTCGACACAGTGAAGGTCACAATTTGGTGGGTATGAAACAATGGGCAGCGAAAAGCATGTGTTAAGGAAGTGTGATAAAGGAGCAACACTGCCCCCTGCAGGGAAGACCTCACTGGAAGAGAGCCAACCACCAAGAAAGGAACCACACGAGACACCACTGCAAATGGAATCAATTGGGCACCGACATACAGTTTGGCTCAGAAATACATTCATATTATTTCGATTTATACACACATGCATATCATTGCAAACAAATGAAGTAGGCCAACACCTTAGTCCCCAGTTCATAAGGTTCAAGGCAGAGTCAATGAAGTAACACACAAGCCATGAGAAAGGAAGTGTTGAAAGGGGACCAGAGTATTATTTCCAATGAAGAGTTGCAATGTTAACTGTCAGTTGAAAAGTTCATAATGATGGGAACTGTAAGTTGGTGCCAACCAATGAAGTCTATGGGAAAGGATGTAAAGTTACAATTTTTGCTGGCACACTGTCACATCTCACATAGGGATTGGTCATATAACAAGTCACTCACCCCAAGGATAATCCACATGGAATAGCCAATGAAGCATATGTGATACAAGATGAAAAAGGCTAACATCCAATTAGCATCATGGGAGGGAAGATGATCTCTATCAATTAATTAATAAAAATCATAGCATGGTCACAAGGAGCAGGATAAGACAATAGGGCTAGGTATTTTATAGATTCACCTATAGTGTAAAGGATGTTGCCCAATCAAAGGCTGGGGATTTGTGAACAACATGTAACATTTGTTGTCACTTCACTTCTAATTCTTACTAGAAATGCAGCCATTTTATGATGCAATGTTGAATGTCTTTTTGATTATTCTTCAAACCCCCCGGGGCTGAGTGTAATAAACTTTTGTTTTTCTCACATATTGTGCATTTATTTTTGGCTCATTGGATGGATTTTTAGGATTTGGGACTGGCCTTACCAACGGTCTGACTAAACTACAGTGCTGTGAAGTTGGGGCAACTGGGGAAAAGTGTACTCTCCTGCAAAAGTAGTGCTGGCTCACCTTCAGGGGAGCTCTTCCTGGACTTTTGAGTGAGGGCAGTGTAGCAACACTATCTGGCACTGCAGACATAAAGGCCAGGTTAAACAGTGTGGTAGAGCAGGTCGTTGGATTTGCTCTGTGCCTCAGTGGACTGAAACCATCTACCTTACTAAGTGTGTTTAGTTTTGTGAAAATACTTTCAAGCTCCTCAACAGCCTCGGGAGGCATAATCTAGGGAGAGTTGGACATCTATCTGGGTCTGGATTCAGAAATACACAGCACTAGGCCTGTCCATGGCTGATATTTGCCACCTGCTATCCTCACACACATAAAATACAACTTGTTGGGTGTTAACAATGCTAAACCTAGAGAAACAATAGAACACAGGAGGTGAAGGTATTTTAAGGGGCCCAAAAAACAGGGGTACCGGGAAATAAGCAATGTGTGTATTGCATATAACATGTAAATTCGGGGAGCCACGTTGGTTATTGAGTCAACCTAGAATTACCCAAACACCTGAAGGCTATTTTAAGATTTACAGATGTATATTGATGAAGAACTGTTTCACAAGAGGATTAATCGGAGCGTGACACATTCAGAAAATAGAACTGAAGCCTAGAAGGTAGAACCCCACAAAATGGAAGAGCGCTATCAAAACAAGCAATTTGTACTTTTGTGTAGGGATGCGAAAGGCACTTGCCAGGCACTGCTGTAGTGGTATTTACTGCCCATCGATGATAGCTGGTGCAAGTACCTAGTATCTAATAGCAGTGCCAGGCAAATGCCTAATAAGTACAAACAAGCCAAAACTGTTGGCTATCACAATGTTTGATTTTGACAGGACTTCAGTGAAGGACACCCATAGTGCTTATTAATCCAGTGGCTGAAGACAGACATGGTGAGACATTTTTATTACACCAGTAGTGGGTTTATTACTACAATTAAGTCATTGACTCTCAGACTGCTTTGAAAAAACAATTGAAGGCACTTCCAGTGCAAGGTTTGCTAGCAAGGCCTGTTTAAAGTGAGCTCAAAGAGTTCCAATGAGGGAAAGATTACAAGAAATATCAAGTCATGGAAGGAATGCCCAATGAACACTCTAGAGGCTGAAGCTGTGATCACAGGCTAGGCTCTCCTTTTGAAATTAATTCTCTGCACATCAAACAATACTCTAGTAAAACGTTATGCAGCATGGCATCTAGCAAGTCTCGACATACTTGTAATGTGTTTTTCACCTTCATTATGTTGTTGTGCACCAACATTTCCCTGCTATCCAATGCCCTAACTAAATTATATTTACATGAACTACCCAATTCATAAAAGACTTACCAGACATTCATTTGGTACATGCAGCAAACATTTATAGAATCCTTGCTTTTGCAAAAATTCTAGCCATCAAACAGAAAAGTGTAACTGGCCCCATCTAGATGCATACACCTTTGCAGTTAAGATCTACAATTTGAATAGTTTTCACTAAAAAGGTAGTTTGTCTAGGTAAAACGTCTCTTGATTGAGGAAGACACTGCCAGAATCAACTGGGGATGAGGATTCATTAACATGTAAGCAAATTGTTATTTTGTATGGAAAACATGCACAGGTTGCATTGCACTCATGAAGATCAAACAAGCAAACAGCACATGGATCTGTGTGATTTGTCAGCGGGTAAATTACCCGCAACAGAAATGTTTGCATGGGAAATGTACGCAATACAAAATGTTCGGACATTTCCCATGCAAACATCCATTGCAAATCAACTTCAAAACCATACTAACATACACCCCCACCCACACCCCCAACATACCCCCACCACCCTACTTACCTTTCCCTCCGACGCGCTGTGTACCTGTGGCACTGGTTCCCTTTCACTTCCGTGATCGGGAACCGGCGCTGCAGGACCCTTTTCTTTGTGTTTTTTTTGGGCAGTTGTAGGGGTTTGCCCCACAACCTAGCTTACTATACTGTATAGAAAGTGAGCAAGGTGTTGTGGGGGACACCCCTCCAGCCCCCGTTCCTTTTTCTTTCTTTTTCTGTCTGGTGTGCTTTGGGGGTGTCCCCCTCAACCCATGCTCACTATTCTGTACAGTGTAGTGAGTGGGTTGTTGCAGGGGACACCCCCGCAGCCCCTGGTCTTTTTTTTTTCTTTTTTCGATCGGGTGAGCCGCAGGGGGTGTGCCTCGTAGCCCCTGCTCACTATACTGTATAGTACAGTGAGCAGGGTGTTGCGGGGGACACCCCTGCAGCCTTTACATTTTATTTTTAGACCAACCCTACCAAAAGACCTAAACAGATAACATGAAAAGTTCAAACATTTGGTAGTTCGAACTTTTCGTGGAATGTATTTTAGGTCTTTTGGTGGGGTCAGTAAATTAATTACGGTAATTTCGTCCTATTCCGAGAACAACAACAACATTAAGCCAATGCTCTTATGTATAAAATACAGAGATGCTCGCCTATATGTACTGACCGTTTCTTTACACCTCTTTGTAAAATTATGAACATAACTTGTTTTGGGGCGAGGACCCCATGCTCCCAACTCCAGTCGAAAAGACTGGCCATGGTTTTTCCATCCCAAACCTCTTCCAACAGTGTGTGTGTGGGGAACTCTGGGGATTGACAAACGGCCTACACATGAGAACAGGTGTTCTTGCTTGTATCAGACGATGAGGAACAGAGCCAGGGGGCTGTAAGAAAGTGTCATGCATGCTGGACGCTACGCTCGTAGAACAGCTAGACCGTTCTACTCTAAATGGAGGCTATTCGATACGTTACCGGGAAAACGACGTTTACACTTTACACGTCGCTAACTTCACGTGACTTGCTTCGTCACGTGAACTACGGTATCACGTATTTAAGCAGCGTAGAAACTTCACTCGCTGCTTCTGATCGTCTCTATTGGCGTCGTGTAGCTGAACCTCTGATCTACAACCTGATAATTTCCTACAGATACTTTTGGGCCTTCGGTAGCGTGTGTTCCGCCACACGCTGATTCCTGGAACTATCCCTTCGCGTGTAAAATCCACACGCGCTCTTTGTCTTCATACGCGGCTGGCCAAGGCTGCGTAAATCCTGCCCGCGTGTAACATCCACACGCGCTCTTCGTCTTCAAGTGCGGCCGGCCCAGGCTGCGTGAATCCTGCCCGCGTGTAAAATCCACACGCGCTCTTTGTCTTCATACGCGGCTGGCCAAGGCTGCGTAAATCCTGCCCGCGTGTAACATCCACACGCGCTCTTCGTCTTCAAGTGCGGCCGGCCCAGGCTGCGTGAATCCTGCCCGCGTGTAAAATCCACACGCGCTCTTTGTCTTCATACGCGGCTGGCCAAGGCTGCGTAAATCCTGCCCGCGTGTAACATCCACACGCGCTCTTCGTCTTCAAGTGCGGCCGGCCCAGGCTGCGTGAATCCTGCCCGCGTGTAAAATCCACACGCGCTCTTTGTCTTCATACGCGGCTGGCCAAGGCTGCGTAAATCCTGCCCGCGTGTAAAATCCACACGCGCTCTTTGTCTTCATACGCGGCTGGCCAAGGCTGCGTAAATCCTGCCCGCGTGTAAAATCCACACGCGCTCTTTGTCTTCATACGCGGCTGGCCAAGGCTGCGTAAATCCTGCCCGCGTGTAACATCCACACGCGCTCTTCGTCTTCAAGTGCGGCCGGCCCAGGCTGCGTGAATCCTGCCCGCGTGTAAAGTCCACACGCTCACGTTGTCTTCAAACACTGTTTTCTTCTACCTCCTGCATCTGTGGAATTAACAGAAGGATTGATCCCTAAGTGGGAAGGAAGCCTTTCAAGGATTATTGGAAGTGACTTTGAACTGAACTTTGAACGCTATCCTGTGGTGAATTCAACCCGTATCTAGCGTGAGCCTCGTTCCGTCCGGGATAAGTCTCCCTTACTAATTTTCCCTTCCCTGTCGTTTTGTTCTTCATTTCGAATCCATCAAGAGCCTTCTGGATTGTTCTACCCAGAGATACAGGTCAGTGTGATCATTCCTGTCATTATCTAACTCATCATACTCAGGTTGGAGCAGTTATTCATGATACTTTAATTTGTCCTAGGCTGGATTACTATACCTTACCCACGCCCTTTCCAGTGATCCATCGCTCTGCCTGTTTTATCAGCCAGAGGGTTGTATCATTTGGAAGGTCTTTGTTGACTTCACGACTATCAAGTCGGGTGAACAAGGATCCGGAAGACCCTACCTCCTGTATCCTTTTGAATATAGTATCCTTTTCGTTTGATACTTTGGTGCATTCTGACAGAAAGTCACTGGAACCACATTGAATGCACCAGAAGGATACTGTCCTCCAGGAGGAAGGAGTCAACGGACTACTGCATGGAGGTGTGTAGAAGGTAGGTGACTACCTTAACACGAGGACACTGCCAACAGCATTGTGGATAAGACGAGCATTACAGATTTCTTCATAAAAATAGCCAATCCTAAAATCTAGCTATAACATGTCCTGTAGAAAAGGACTAAGTACTCGGAGCGATGATTCCTATAACCACAGCATCTCATTGCTTTGCTCCGTTTATAAGGGATTTATAGATCAATAGAAAGGTATATTTTTTAAACTTTATGCTTTCTGCTGACAAAAACATTGCAAAAAAACGAACAGTAATTGTGTTTTATTTTACAGAGCATTGCATATAATCTCATAACAGACTGGGTTACAGACAAACTTGTTAATTACACAGCTTCGGCGGTTAAATACTGACGGAGAGGGGCCCAAATGACCTTCTGTCGGCTCTTGGGTTTTATTCCTCTTGTGTAATTTTCCTCACACTCGTGTATATCGATTAGATCTCGGAGCCATGCTTGGATTGATGGGGCTACTTTCGCCTTCCAGTGTCTGAGAATATTGCGCTTGGCCACCGCCGTTGCAAATGAGAAGAGTCTACGTTTCCTGACGGGGACCTTCCCAATGTCGCCTAGGAGGTACTTTAGGGGTTTTGCTGGTATCTGTATATCAAGCATAGTGCTAATGTTGGATGACACTTCTTCCCAGAATTGTTTCGTAGATGGGCATTCCTAGTACATGTGGAAAAAATGGGCTTCCGGCCGGCTGCATTTGGGACAGGGGGGATTGCGTTGATGAGTCAAATTTGGCAATCTTGCCAGGGGTGATGTAGCATTTTCTATTGGACTAGTCTTAAGTTAGCGTTGAGTGATATAGTTTTGGTGTATTGGCAGTATCGGGACCACTGCGTATCAGAATGAAGTTTCCAAATCTCTTTCCCATTTGGATTTCATGTTATTTCGTGAGGGAGTATGCAATTAGACCTTGCTGTATAGATTTGAGATACTCCCTTTGAAGCAGTCTTCACCCATTATCTCGATCATGAATGGGTTGGGCTGGGGTTCCATGGGGAACGATTGCCAGATATGTTTAAGTGCTGCCGTTAGGCGATGGTATTGTAGAGTTACTGCGAGGTTCTGTCCAAATCTGCTGTGTGGTGCTTCTGGGAGTAAGAATTCCCCGTTTGGAAAGAGGTCACCCAGCGACAGGGTTTTGCCTGGGTCCCACATCCTTTGCTTCAAGGTGTCGCGTGTGGAGGAGATATCTGTGTGATGCCATATTGGGGTGGGGGCACAGTATGGGTGTATGCAGCCAACTGTATGGTATAGTGCTGCCCATGCCCGAGCGGTGCAAGTCACTGGGTCCAGCCCATCAAGGTTACCTCGTGTTTTGGTGAATACCATAGATCGTATCTCAATAGGGGCTGCTAATTGTTTCTCCGCTTGTATGTGGGCATATGCCTCAGTGTCATGAAACAAATATTTGGCATATAGGGCCTGCGCCGTTTAGTAACAGAGGGTAAAATCTGGTGCCGGCAGTCCCCCCAGTATTGAATATCTCGCTTAGTTTTGCCCAATTATGTCTGACTGCGCCCCCGCCCCATACAAAATTGGACGCCATTTTTTGCAGTTTGTCAGATAGGGTCTTACCCAGCCATACAGGGATATTACTGAATAATTAGAGTCATTTGGGGACCACTACCATCTTAAGCAGCGCTATGCAGCCATATATTGACATTGGGAGTTTGCTCCATAGTGTTAGCTTGGTTTCTAACTGATATGTAGGGATCATAGTTGGCCTCGAATAGTGGCAGAGCTAGTCGCTGAGGTAAGAGCAGTCTGTGCAGTCGCCACCTCCCTGAGCTCCAGTGTTCCAGTTATTTGCCTGGAAGTCTGTCTACCAGATCTACTGTTTTCCTTGCTGTGGGAGGATCCTTAAAAACCCACCTCAGGCCGCGGAGCTAGTCGCTGAGGTAGGAGCAGTCTGTGCCAGGACTTGCCAGACATGCCTCCCCCCTCGGCGCCCCTCGGCCCAAACTACCCAAATCACAAACACTGACAAAGCAGCAAACCAAAGAAGCAGGAGGAGAAAAAAATTGGACGCCATTTTTTGCAGTTTGTCAGATAGGGTCTTACCCAGCCATACAGGGATATTACTGAATAATTAGAGTCATTTGGGGACCACTACCATCTTAAGCAGCGCTATGCAGCCATATATTGGCATTGGGAGTTTGCTCCATAGTGTTAGCTTGGTTGCTAACTGATATGTAGGGATCATAGTTGGCCTCGAATAGTGGCGGAGCTAGTCGCTGAGGTAGGAGCAGTCTGTGCAGTCGCCACCTCCCTGAGCTCCAGTGTTCCAGTTATTTGCCTGGAAGTCTGTCTACCAGATCTACTGTTTTCCTTGCTGTGGGAGGATCCTTAAAAACCCACTTCAGGCCGCGGAGCTAGTCGCTGAGGTAGGAGCAGTCTGTGCCAGGACTTGCCAGACATGCCTCCCCCCTCGGCGCCCCTCGGCCCAAACTACCCAAATCACAAACACTGACAAAGCAGCAAACCAAAGAAGCAGGAGGAGAAAGAGCTAAACGAACTCTCCGCAGCTTTAAACCGAACTTAAATAGAACTGACCAATATCCAATATGTTCTCCCCAAAGAAGCCGCTTGCAATCTGCACCATCAAAACTTTGCAAGCAGCCGAAATCACAGTGCAAAATTGAGAGGACCTCTCTGGCCATTCCCTCGTGCCTGGAGGCTACGGAAGTACCAGCAGCTCCAGTGCAACAAACCTACCCCCTGCTGCAGAGCACTGGAGCTAACTCAGACCCCACCCCCCCCCATTCTACTGATGACCACTGTGTCAATGAGCCACTGTGTCAAGCAGACACCTTGCCGAAATCCATTAGCGCTGGAAATTCCTTTCTCCTCAAGCCAGACGCTCAGCCGGCCCCGACGCCTTCGACCTCGAGGACTGGAGGGTCTTCGGTGCCGGAGCCTTCATCAGCGGCGACACAAGACATGGCAATTACAGAAACCTCAGAAGCGAAAATTTGCCCGGCCTCCGTTACTAAAAATATCGGTAATGCTCGAGGAGCTTTGCAGGAGCCACTCAGCGAAATCCCAACAACATTACCGGTGGAAGTTTCCATTCAGGTGACCCCGCTGTTATCCGCGATCAACTCGGATTTAGAACCGGATCTTCAGGACCCAAGGGAATCCCCCCGGGCCGTCTTATCTGGTGGCTCCCATGTCAGTGTGGACGGTTCCCAGTCCGACGACCTCCTGGCTTCAGGATCTGCAGATTGCTGCGTGCTCCCAGAGGAAGGCGGGGCACCAGCAAGAAAGACGCTCTGCAAAAACAGCTGTGTCAGAGGATGACTCGTTGATTGCAGAAATGCTTCCGCCGCCTGACGACAGCTCAACGAGCAAAACAGCCCCCCTGACATCGCTTCTCAACCCTTCCTTGCAGGAACGCCAACGCCCGCGGGACGGCCAGCCCATCCAAAGAAACCGAGAATTGAGTCCTTTCAGCGAAGAACAAAACTCACCTAACAATATTTCACAAAAATCGCAAGAAAAAAAAGAGCGCTGAGCCCTGAAGTGGGCCTACCAAAGCCAATAAATCAACGGTAAATCATTGCAGCCAAGAAGAGGGGAACGAGCAGGAAAAAGGCTCTAATTAGCAAACAGAAGAAAACCTACGCCAAAATGGCCCAATTAACCTCACTGAAAGACTTATTTACGAAACAAGGCAAAAGGAACCCCGACCAAATGGGCGAGCTCTCAGACGCTGAGATTTTAGAGGCCATAAAGGAGCCTCCGCCGGCCACAAAAATAAGGAAAATTAACAACAGTAGAACCCTCCAACATCAACAGGCCGGACGGAACCCGTCGTGAAGCATCTGGAAATAAAGGATGCAAAGAGCAAACCCTCTGCAGTTTCAGAAGCCCTGACCAGCGAAACTGAAACGAGTTCAGTCCTGCCCTTGACCCACCCTTCAGAAACCTCCAACGAGACCAATGACCCTGAAAAAATGGCGGAAACTCGGGGCCCAATTCCTCCAACGGAATCCGTGAGAGAACCAGACTTGTCATCTGAGAAAGCCCCTGAACAGCCTTTACCGTGCGAAGGGTCCTCCAGCCCCGCCTCAATTGGCAGCCCAAGTTACCATCACGCTCCTAACCCCTGGCAAAGGAAGCCCTTTAAGCCATCTAATCAGCAGGACCTGAGCCTGGGAAAAGACTATGACCGACCATCCCTGGGCAGACCTGAAAGACATTCAAAACCCCAACCGTTCCCAGCCCACGTTCGAAATCTCGCCTCCTCGCCGAGCTCAGCCCAGAGACGCCTGAGCCTGGGAAATCAATCATCCCTTGCCCAAAAAGAAACTCCATCGAATTCAAAAGACTTGACAACCATCATGCCAGCCCTAACCACCGCACTGAACCCTTTCTGCAAGTTTTATGAGGCTTTATACGACCGTCAAAGAGAACAACCTTAATAGCGACGATGCACACAAAACTCACCTATTTAGAAGGCTTCATCCAAGGGATAGAAAAAAGGACTAGCCAGCCTAGCAACTCCACCTACCAATTCTCAGTGCATGCAAAATGAATCAGAAAATTCACAAACCAATATGGCCCAAGCCAAAGAGGCAAAAAAAGAGCTCCACAATGAAATCCCAAAGTACCCAAACAGATCAGAAAAAACTATACCCAGCGACTAAAAAGAATTTACACTGGGACAACTTCAGCATTTTCAATTCCTCAAATGGCTCAAAGTCTCCCAAAAGTACAAACCTACCGGAGGTCTTCTTTTTCAAGGAAAGCTCGTCGAGCAAAGTGCAAACAGACATCTATGCCTTGGAAGACGCCCCCAGTAAGAAACAACTGGTGGGGGTCTTGCAGAAGACAGAGTATGCTGGAACCTACCCTCATTGCTCAGAGATCGCCAAACAAAAAAACAAGCCCTCTTGAAAATAATCGATGCATCGGGCCAGTCAAAACAGCGGGTCGACCAGGCTGGCCAAAGCCAGTCGCCAGACCATCTTACAAAACCGAAGCCCTTGACGGGAAGGAAAACACCAGAAACCGTTCCCACGACATCAAAAAGGGGCAAAACTTTGCAAGAGCCCAACGCTCCAACCCCTAAAACAACAGAAGATTTTCTTGCAGACTCATCTTTAATGAATCTCTCGCAGCACCAGGACGATACTGCGCTAGGTGAGGACGGTAGAACTCAAAGGACTCTGCCGACCGTCAGATCCACCCACAGACACCATGCAGAAACGGAGCGAACACCAAAACTACATACAGGCGAGCGCCGGAGATACCCGCAAGAAGCAGTGCATCGCAGCACTAAGCGGCTAGAAGAGCTGGAATACAATAGAGCCAAAAGAGCATCATCGAGAACTCCTCCGAAACAACACAGAGACAATAAGGAACCGTCCTTAAGACACAAAAGTGCAGCTGATCAATCAGATGAAGAACTGACTAGTAGAAACAGTCCCCGCAAATTTTTGCGTAGGGGCAGGTCTGAGGAGACTAGACAACCAGCACTTTTTGGCAGTTGGGAAAGGAGAGACTTTTCACCATCAATCTCAACCCTGAAGTTAGAACAATCAGCGAGGAACAAAGACAAAATGGTACTAAACCGTAGAATGGTAAGGCACATTTTCAGCAAAATTTCGGCACTCAAATACGTGAAAACGGAAGACTACCTGAGGATTGAACCTTATCACAGGGGGGAAATAGCCAAAGCATACATTCATGTTAGAAAATCTGCACTTCCATCCTCAATGAACAAAGCCTCGGACGAGCTGACCTCACAGGGTTTTCACCTTTCAACGCCAACAACATCTTCAACAACCTCTGTAGCCCCAAACCATAATTCAAAACAATCATCAAATAGAACTTACCACAAGTCCACAACAAGAGGCCCCACCAAAGCGGGTCGAGTGACGAGTGTCAAAACACATACAACGACGCCCCGATTACCCAGTCATAGCGGAACCAGCAATGCGACAGAGTCAGGCCCAAAAAAGGACCAACCGCTCAGATTCGAGCTCGGGACTGACAAACGCAACCAACAAACCAACCAAACTAAGACATCCAGATCCCAAAGCAAACCCAGCATCCCGCCGCTCACAGTACCCAATAAGAAGTCGGACGGGTCTGGAACCAGACCTAACAACGTGGAAGGAAGCAAATCGCTAACAGCGCCTCTTGAACAACTAAGGGCATGGCTCCTTAAACAGTTAAACAGTTGTCAATTAGAAGCCACAAATAGCACTTTGCTACCAACGGACTTGCGACACAACCGTCGGGAAAATCTGTCCTACTGTCAACGGTTTTAACTATGGGATCTTGGAACACACGCGGGTTCCGGCATCTGATGCAAAGAGGTGACGTTAATCTGAGCGATTACGATATCATGGCTCTACAAGAGACCTGGCTCTCAGATACTCCATATCTTGATGGTTTCACCATAGTGGACTCGCTGGCAAAGAAAAATATGTCCTGGGCCGCCCGTCAGCAGGAATTCTCCTTGCTATTCAATCGGGCAGAGGAATCACACTTGAACAGACCGTGTCAGTCTCCAGAACCCATCTTGCAGTTCTTACCAGCTGGTTATTGCCGGATCCCGTGAAAAAAGGAATCACTATGAAACTCCAGATTGCAATAATAGCTGTCTACTGCAACCCTCAAATTATAGAGGACGACGCTTTTCTGAATTCTATTGAAGTGACTATCGACCGGCTATACACAGAAAAAGAAGTGTCCGCTCTGATAATCTGCGGAGACTTAAACGCGAGATGCCCCTCAACCGCGAGTGCCATCAACCATGGCACTACTTCAGCAGAAAACCGAGGAAAACGTTGGGCGAAGTTGATGAAGTCAAGGGGTTGCGCAAATCTGGCCCTCGCATTTCCCAATCCAAATCGATGCCCAACATGGGAAAACCACATGTCTAACTCCACCATTGACTATATCTTCGCAAGTAACTACATGCTCAATCTGGCCACCTCGTATGAAGTCATAAAAACGACTGCAAGTGATCACAACCTGCTTAAAGCCACCTGGACCGTGTCCCCTCCGGAAGCCATGTGGACTGAAACCCAAATAGAGAGCAACCAACAGAGATCCCGATTAAAACTCACGGAGCACAGAATAAAAGAACAGTCAGATACAACAACAGTCTGGATAACAAAGCCACACAAGGGCTTTCCGAATCGGACTATCAGCCCTTGTTGAGCCCCTATAAATTGAGGACAACGAAAAAACCTCCTTCAAGTGACCAGTTTGCACACCAATATGACAAGAAACTAGTGGTGAAAAGAACAGCAATAAGACGTCTAAAGACAAAGGCAAGAATCGTAAACACTGAAGCCGCCCGTCTGGAATGGCAAAAGGAATCAGCCCTGTACAAACCCTGGCTAAGAAGTCAACGGCTGTCCCTCTACCAAAAAGACTCTGAAGCAATGCTTGCTAAAATGGGAGGAAAGAATGCAAGAGTCTTCAGGTCACTGATCAAATCTTCAGGTGCCCACGCCGAGCCGTCCTTGACTAACAGAGTGAGCGAAACTTGTTGGACGGCCCACTTCAACAAGATTTTTGGAGGCCCCATTGAAATCACTGAAAGCGGGAACTCCGACATAAGCGAGGAATGGGCAGACGTTGCAGACAAAGAGTCCATCTCAACAGTCATAAGTAAGTTAAAAAACTCAAGGGCCCCGGGCCCGGATGGAGTGACAAAAGCAGACCTGAAAAATTTCCCAGAAGAATGGTCCATCTTTCTCTCTAAAGTCTTCGAAACCTGTGCGAAGAGCCGCCTATTGCCGAGGTCCTGGACAACAGCAGTGGTTGCACCGATTTTTAAGAAAGGCGACAGAACAAATCCTCAAAACTATCACCCAATTGCACTTTTAGATGCAATAGGGAAAGTGTTCGCCTCTCTCCTGCTACACAAATTCCAACTTTGGTTCAAGGCGTCGAGCCTCAACGACCCGTTTCAGGCGGGCTTCCGGAAAAACTCGGGTACCATTGTTAACATCATGCTGATCAGTACCCTCAAAAGCAAATCACATGATGGAGTCGTACAGTTGTTCCTCGCATTTGTAGACCTCTCATAGGCTTTTGATATGATAGATCGGCCTCTATTGTGGACCAAACTGGCAGCCTCTAAATGTCCGAAGGCAAAACTGACCCCAATAAAGGCCCTTCACACGAGCACATCAATGCGAGTAAAGTTGAATACAAAAGGCCTATTGTCAGAAAAATTCCTACGTCCAGGGGTGTCAAACAGGGATGCCCTCTCGCCCCGGCCCTATTTACAGCCTTCCTAGGAGACTTTAATGTCACGGCAGCAATGGCGAAAAGTTTCCCTCCGAAGATAGGAGAAGTGGCAACCGGAAGACTACTATACGCGGACGACATTACCTTGGCCGATCAAACTCCTATCGGTCTACAGAGACAATTAAATAACCTAGCAAGCTACATTAAATCGAACAAACTACACATCAACGTCAAGAAAACAAAGATAATGATCTTGGGGAAAAAATAAAAAAAAGAGAACCAGCTCCAACTAGAAAGCAACCGCATTGAAGTTACGGCGGAATTCAAATATCTGGGCGTTATGCAGGACAATTCACATTCCGAAACCTCTATGCAGCGCTTCATATGGTCGAAAGTAAGATCTTCAGCAACCCAAGCCCAAATGCTAGACAAATTTGGCAGGTTCTCCATGATTCCGCTACTAACCTATTATAAGTCTAAAGTGGTTCCTAGCTGCTGTACGGAGCCGAAGCCATGCCAGCACTATCAGAGGCGATCTGGGCTAAGATTGCAGGCTTCTTTTGGAGATCAGTCCTGTCCTTACCTAACTGCACATCCATGTCAGCCATCAGGAGAGAGCTAGGTCTGGTTTCCTTAGAGGCACGGGCAGAAAACAACAGTATGTCTCTCTACAGAAACATACTGCTTCCGGAAGCTTCGCCTCTGTACATCTTGCTCCAAAAAGAACTCAAGTCAGGAAGATCAAAAATGCTAACAGCCTGGGCCTCAAAGAGAAAACCAAAGCTGGAATCTGTTGCATGCTCAGAGACTGAAGTACTGCAGAACCCACTGAGAACTAAAAAAAAACTTGAACTAGACTGGATCATGACGCAAGAAACAGCGGCAAAAAACAAGCTCCTAAAGCATCTACCACCCTTTGTTAGGAAAATCAACGATCCAGCAGAAATTTACAAAAAATTCCCAAGCAAAAAAATTTGAATCTTTTTATCAGAGCGAGACTGAATCTACTGCCAACTAACGAAATCCTCTTTATCAGGGGACTGGCAACCACGAGTGTCTGCAGACTGTGCCAAGAGGAGGCCGAAACTGAATCAATTCGCCATATAGTAACTTCATGCACGGCACTCCAACCAACACGAGAAAGCTATCTAAAGCCGGTCCTGGAGCCCTACAGGCCCTATGGGCGCCTGATGAATCGAGCTGGTGGGCCCGCATGATTAGTGGCCAAAAATCTGCCTGGACCATTGCGACCACCAAAATCCTACAGTCAGCGCTGGAAAAACTTGACAGAGTCCAAGTCTGGGATGGAAAGATGAATAGATGTCTAAGAACTGCAGTCGGGAGAAAACAGCAACAAAAAAACAGCATAAACACGTGAACCAGGAAAAGAAAGGAAATATAAAAGGAAAGCAAAGACAGTCCTCAAGAAGCAGCTTCAGTTTTGTAAAAACAATTTTGTTAACACAAAAAATTAAAAAAAATAGTGTGTTTCTGTCCGTGCCTATGACAATGTCCAGGTAGCGAACGGATTTGGGTGACCATCAGAATTGCGACATGGTGGGTGATTTTCTAGCACTTGGGGTTAGAGGGATAATTTCAGACTCGGCTTGATTCATTTTGTACCCCGATACTTTGGCAAATTCCATGTATTCTTGCATGATTGGCATCAGGTTGGTTTCTGGATTCAGTACATACAGTAAATTATCATCCGCGTATAGTGAAATGAGCTGGGGGGGCTGTGGGTTTGAATGCCCCGATGTGCATGCCTGTAGCATAGGTATGCTGCCAGCCCCTCTATTGTGAGAGCGAAGATTAAAGGGGATAGTGGGCATCCCTGGCATGTGCCTCTTTAGGGGAAAAGGCAGCAGACAGAGTGCGATTGGTACATACTTTGGCTTTAGGGTCTTTGTTTAACAAATGGATAAAGCTCCGGAAGTGCAGGCTGAAGCCCATACGTTTCATTCTGTGTCAGCGTTCGGGTCAACCAGTGCTATTATTGCAAAGTCTTCAACGGTTTAGGGATGTGGAACTAGTTGGTATGCAACCTGATTGATCTGGGTGTATCAATTTGATCATGTGGGGGAGGAGCCTATTTTCTATGACTTTCACGTATATTTTGGTGACTGTATTAATGAGCAACAGGGGGCGGTATGATTTGGGATCCTGTGGGGGCTTGTGTGGGTTTAGTAGGACATTATAGTGGCTTCCCTCATGGATTCAGGAAGTGTGCTGGTCGCTATGTATTCTTCCCATATTTGGAGTAATTTGGGGGCTAGGTCGGCTGAGAAGCATTTGTAGAAGTCCGATGGGAGGCCATCTGGGCCTGGGACTTTGCCAGCAGCCAAATCTTTTTCGCCTGGTCAATTTCTTCCAGCGTGAAGGGGGTGTCGAGTGCCTCCATGTCCAATTGCTCCAGCCTGGGTAATGGGAACGAGGACATGTACTCGTTGAGCTCTGGTGCGGATACTTGATCAGTATTTCTGTACAGTTCGGAATAGAAGTCTGAGAAGACTTCGTTGATTTTGTCCGCCTTAGTGTGGATCGTCCCGTCTGCTTCCGATTGAGGTCCTTTCTGATGTTTTTTAGTGTCCCCACTGTTTTAGATAGAAGATGGCCTCTTATCCAAACTTTAAATGTTTCCCAAATGATGGTCGGTGAAGACACCGAGCCCACATTGAGTTCGAAAAATTCATCGATTACCACCCGCAGGGGCTCTATGATCATTTTGTCTCTTAGGAGGGCTGGTGGCATTTGCCATGTGCGCTTTATTATTTCCCCATCTGACCAGCGTAATTCTATTAGAACTGGCAAATGATCTGATAATGTTCGAGGTAGGATGGAGCAACTGTCCACATGCAGAACGAGGTCAGGTGATAATAACCAGCAGTCAATTTGTGAGCTTGGGGAGTGTACTGTAGAGTGGAACGCGAATTCCTCCAGTGCTGGATGAAGTGGTCGCCATAGATCCACTATCAGTATTTCCACCATTCACTGTAGTATTGTTTTGGCCGATTTGGAGTGGGGTCTTGGGGACTTGGATGATCTATCCTTTTGCAGATCTAGAATAGTATTTAAGTCTCCCCCCCAAATGAGTCTCACCTCTCCAGATGGTGATATTCGAGTCATGACATGTAGGTAGAACTCCAGAGTGTCATTATTTGGGCCGTATGTATTCAATAGGATTTCTTCTTGGTTCTGCAGTGTGCCCCAGAAGATTACGTACCTTCCTTCGGGGTCTGTAACTGATCTTGTTAAAAGGAAGATCGTGCAGGGATGTATGATGGTTAGCACACCTCTGCATTGCGATGAGTATGCCGTGCCCACTTTCAGGGAACCCCATTTTCAGGCAAACGAGTTGACGATCCTAGCTGTTGCATGCGTTTCCTGCAAGAGCAAGATATCGATTCTGTGTCGCCTAGCGTATGCCAGTATTGTCTTGGCCTTTATAGGGTTTGCCAGTCCTCCTATGGTCCATGATAGGAGCTTCACTTTGTTGGTTAAAGGATTCAACACCATGTGCGTTTGGTGGATATAAAGTTATTGTGCCTGTTGTCTGCCATGTAAATATTGTTCTTGAACCTGTTGTCAGAATTTTCTATTCTAACTCTTACCCCTTGCCCCCTCCCGTTCCTCCCTCACCATCCCTCCAACTGAACGGTGCATTTCCCTTCATAACCTCAACTTTCTGACATAGTGGGTGGCTTTGTGTGGCCACTGCTGGAAACCTGAGAACCTTAGGCCTTTGCTTGTAGTACGCAGGCTATGTTTATGGTTGTGTAGCTTAATTTCTGTTTGGTTGGTGTGACTCAACCATTGTTGGGGACAAGCAGGATGTGTTCTATGTAGGTCGTGGCTTCTTCAGGTGATTTCGAAAAAGTGTGGTCTGCCTGCATGTTGAAGCCTTAGTTTTGAGGGGGAACTTCATTGCAAATATTATGTTCCTGTTTCTCAGCATTGTTTTCACTTGATCAAATGAACGTCTGGCAGCTTGGATGCTGTTGGAGAAGTCTGGGTATATGTGTATGCGGTTGGAGTCCTAGAATAGGGATCTCTTCTCATGTGATGGGCGGAGGATCAGGTCTCGGTCGCGATAGTTAAGCAGGCTGGCTATTATGCATGGGAGGGGCCCAGGTGTAGGTGGTGGGGTGAGATATGTGCGCCCTCTCCACCAGGAATTCTTTTGAGAACTGGGCTTCTGGGAACCGTGAGTGGAGAACCTCCTCAAGAAATTGCTCCAATGGTACGTTTATGGTTCTTTCTACCTCTCCTACAACTCTGATGTTATCACGGCGTGACCTGGACTCGAGATCATCGCACTTGTCTCAGAGTGACTTCATTTTCTTTTGGATCTCGTTAATTGCCTCGTCATGTGTGGCTGATGTGTCCTCCAGGGTGCTCACACTACCCTCCACCTCAGACTCTAGGGTCCACTTTTTGGATATCGGCTCTGATGGAGGCAATACTGATTCTAATATCGTCTAATTTGTTGTTTACAGCTGAGAATCCATTCTGCATCGCTGTCATATATGGGTCCATGCTTGGGCTTGGTAGGGGTTGGTTGGGACCTGCAGACGAGTGCTTGGAGTCCTGGGGGTCTCCATGCTAGCTGCGCTAGTGTAGGAATCCATCGGGCCTTTCTTATTCTTGTTGCCCCTAGGACCTCTGGTCATGCCCGTGTTGGAAGGGAGTATCTGTGTGTGGTTTAGGGATGCTTGTTGTATGCCCTGGAATTATACGTGCCTCGGAGCTCGTTATTGGCAGGGTTTCACCAGGTGCATTAAAAAAAAAAAAATTATATTACCACTTTGCGTTCGCCTCTGTGAGCAGGCTTTGGTGCGGTTTCTGATCGCCTGGGTTAAGGTTCCCCCGGGCTCGGGGTTCAGGATCTATTGTCCCCTGTTGTTCTGACGTTCGACTCAATTGGTGGTTCACTGGATCTCAATGGGGCTTGCACAGAGGGCCGGCCACGTGTGTTGTCCCTCAGTCTGCCAGAGCCTCTGCCAGGTAGTTGGTATCCTGCCCAGTTTGGTAAGATGCCCGCCTGACCCATGCAGCCTCAGCTAATTCGTGCTCCTTGGTAGTGCTGCAGAGCCCCGGGGAATTTTGCTGACTGGTCAGGCTCTTCCTGTTTCAGCATATAGCGGACCCTGTGGCGCTGTAGGGGTACTATCTGGGCCTGCCGGGTATCCGGTTGGTGCAGGCCAGTGGGGGGGAAATCTGTTATCCTTGGGGAGGGGCCGATCACAATCCAGCCTCATCAGGGGGAGGGCCGTGGGGATATGTGGGAGGGGGGGGTGGGGGGGGAGTGTCAATGGCCCGACCGCTGTGGCAGGTCGGCTCCACTGGAGTTGGGTCGGGCTTCAAGCGTTCGAACTAGCGTGCGGGTGTTAAACTCTGTGCCGTGGGGTGCTCTGCAGTTCACAGGGGGACGTACCTGGAGTGGCTTGGGCCTCTTCACGCCATGGGTTGCTGGCAGGGCTAACCGCACGGCCAATCTCCGATCTGGGTCGGGCGCCAAGGAGCTGGCTGAGTCGGTTACCTCATTAGTACCTCGGGATGCTGGAGTCCATCCGGGTTTCAGGGCAGACTCCGAGGAGCGGGCTCATGCATGCGCTCAGGGTGCACTTGGAAGGTTTGGATAGCCGCTGCAACTCTGTTCCGCCATTGGTGCCAGGGGACTGGGAGCCTCTCACTGCAGCCTACACTGGTGGCCTCTCTAGCACATATTGTTTAGTGCATGGATCAGACCGTCCTTGTTGTCCCACGTGTCGTGGCGGAAGCGCATTTTGCCTGGCTAGTCTTCTCCGCCGGACCCTCCTTTGCCTTTACGGACAAGTGGATCGCTGCCCGCTGATTTACTCTGGATCATTCGGTGCGGACCGCAAAGTGAATGCTCCTCGGCCATCCGGACAGCCACCCTCTTGCGCCTCTGTGCGTGGATTAGGGTGCGGACAGATTTTGTCACGCAAGATGCAGGCAACTTCAACGGCCAGTCATCTCCACTCTGCTTCGTTACCGGAGTTAGGAGGCTTTGTTCTCTTCAGATTTTTCACCAAAGGTGCCTGGAAAGGTCTTTCACACACCACTTTATTCTAATATAGCAAACATGTTTCAACTGCATAGGATATTAAATGCAGGATATCATGGATTACGGAGCTCGCAGGTCAAGTGGCCATCTCCTTCGGTGCACATTTTGTAAATTAATGTGTAAAACTAGAGCCACATATCAGGGTAATCACATAATTTTTGCATGGTCACATCTAAAGGTTATTAGAACAAACATAGCTGAAACCATTTAAAAAGGATATTATTTCCTAAAACGTTTTAATTGTTCCAAATATACCATAACAAACAAAAAGTTTCTTTACAAGTGCACCATCACATACAGATAAAACATGTATATTCAAAATCAAAGTAAATAAAGTGCGGGAAAAATAAACAAAGTGCAAGTGTTGATAATATAGCCAGAAAAGGAAGGACTCTCTATAAATACAACCCAAGGTTGATGTTGATGGGAATAACCATGAAGGGAGAACTACATACATACATATTCCAAGGTCAACACTAGACAAAAAAATGATACAATTGTAAACAGAAGCGTTGTGGCAGATTACAACTCAACAGTCTTCTTCAGGACCAGACAAAACGCCCTGGTGAGAGAAAAAACAGCCCTCATTATAAACTAGTATGATTACAACCTATACAGATTTGTTCAGTAAAAACACAAATGGTTAAGAAACACTAGTTGAAAGGAAACACTAACCTCATTAGGCTATGGCCAACATATAGACTATTCAGTATGAACGAAGTCCTCAAACGCGTTCAGCAGATTCTGAAAAATTAAATGTAAAAGATGACAGCAGAGCTCGGTCCCACAAAGTACTCAAAATTCCTTTTAATAAAGAAGAACAAGTTACTTACCGACTGTAATGTTCTTTCGACTGGATGTTCCTCCCACCTATTCCTCATCTTGTTGTAATTTGTTATCTCCAGCTTCGCTGCTTCGGAAAAACAAATTCTCGGCAGAGGGCGCTGTGCTCGAGGTCGTGGAGTGGATTGTCCCTTGACGGACTCCGTACTCTGTCGACATCACCAATGGTATAAATAGCTCGACCCGCGCCCGTTGCTTCAGTTCTGTTTTTTTGATGAAACATATAGGAGGAACACCCAGGCGTGCCCCATGACCGATACATTCTTCGTGAGAGGAAAGTGTAAGAAAACGTAAACTGTACTGTGGGGTAGGATGGGAGGGTCGATGAGGAATATGTGGGAGGAACATCCAGTCGAAAGAACGTTACAGTTGGTAAGTAACTTGTTCTTCGAATGGATTGTGTCCTCCCACGTATTCCTCATCTTGTGATAGGCTCCCATAGAAGTAGCAATTCTGGAGGCAGGAGTACTAATTTCAGTTTTCGTGGATAGAATGCAGAACTGCCTTGGCAAATAAACCCTCATTAGAGGAGGCAGTATCCAAACAATAATGTTTAACAAAAGTATGCATTGTTTTCCAGTTTGCAGCAGCACAAATATCTGCTGCTGGGACTCCCCTCTTTAAAGCCGCAGAAGTAGCCATTCCCCTTGTAGAATGGGCACGATGCCCATCTGGTGGTTCTTTTCCCGCTAATCTGTAGCATTCAACTATGGCTAATATGATCCAGCGGGAAAGGGTCTGTTTTGTTACAGATAAGCCTAATTTATGACCAGTATAGCCCACGAATAGTTGGTCATCTTGTCTCAATTTAGCCATCCTTGAGATAAAAAAACTAAGAGCCCTCTTGGGATCTAGTCTGTGTAATCTCTCCTCTTCCTTGCCCAGGTGAGGAGGATAAAAAGTTGGTAGTACTATTTTTTGGGACAAATGGAAGTCCGAGACTACTTTTGGTAAGAATGAAGGTTTAACTTTAAGGACTACCTTATCCTTATAAAAAATAGTATATGGTGGTTTGCATTAGAGAGCCTGAAGTTCACTAACCCTGCGGGCTGATGATAGGGCCACAAGAAGGACAGTTTTTAGAGTTAAAAGCCTCAATGGACATGAATGCAGAGGCTCAAAAGGTATGCAAGTCAAGAATTTTAGTACTAAATTTAAATCCAAATTTGGTACATGAAAAGGTACTGGAGGGTATACATTAGTAAGCCCTTTTAAGAATTGAAAGATTACGGTATTTTGAAATCTGAAACCTCTTCCGAGGAGCGCTTGAAAATGGACAGCGCAGCAAGGTATCCTTTGACTGTTCCTATCTGGAGCCCCAGATTAGCTAGATGTAGTAGAAAAGAAAGCACCATTGGGGTGCCACACTGAAAAGGGTCCACATCCTTGTCTTTGCACCAGTTACTAAACCTGTTCCAGCGACATCGGTACAAAGATTTTGTTGCTGGTCTTCTGGCCGAAAGCAAGATTTCCATTACGTCATCCGGAAGATCCCAATCCTTGTATCTCAACCTCTCAGAAACCATACGTGCAGGTTGAGTGTCTTGACCTCTAGATGGAGAACCCGACCTTCCTCTTGCGAGAGAAGATCCTCTTTGCGGAAGACGTATTGGAGGGCAGATGGACATGTCCAGAAGGTCCAGGTACCAAGTCCTCCTGGCCCAATCCGGGGCAATTAGGATCATGGTTTTCCTGAACTTTCTCAACCTCCTGATTACTTGAGGAATCACGGGGACTGGGGGGGGAACGCGTACAGCAGTGGAAACTTCCACTCCACTACCAATGCGTCTCCCAGAGCTCCTCTTTGAGGAAATTCCCTTGAGCAGTACTGATCGCACTTCGGGTTGATTGCGGTGGCGAACAGATTCACTTGAGGGGTTCCCCAAAGGGCGAAGATCTCCAGAAGGACTTCCTGAGCTATCTCCCACTCGTGAGAGACTGTGCTCTACCTGCTCATAGCGTCCACCGCCGTGTTCTTCTCTCCGGCTAGGTGAATTGCTGATAGAGAGATTCCTTCTTGTACTGCCCAGAACCATAGCTGTATTGCCTCTCTGCACAGTGGTAGTGAGGCAAGGTCCTCTTCTTTTGTTGAGGTAGTACATGACCACTGTGTTGTCCATCATCATCAGGACATTCTTTCCCTGTACAGAGGGCAGAAAGGCCTTCAGAGCTAGTCCGATTGCCCCCAGCTCCAAAAGGTTGATGTGTAGTTTGGACTCTGATGGAGACCAACGACCACTGATTGTCAGATCGTTGGTGTGTGCTCCCCACCCCGTTAGTGAGGCGTCCGTCACTACTGTTATCTCCGGCCATGGTTGCCAAAAAGACTCTCCCTTGAGAATGTTGTTGTTGCAAGCCCACCATAGAAGATCCTGAGCAACTGCGCTCGGGACTTGCAGAAGATCCGACATATTCCTTTAGAACTGGGAGCACTGAGTTCTGAGTGCCCATTGAAGGGATCTTTTCTCAACCTGGCCTCTGCTACTAGGAAAATGCAGGATGCCATGAGGAAGAGCAACCTGAGAAAATCGAAGGCCGGTAGACGCTGGGCATTCTGGAATTTTGTTACATTCAGCTGGATGTGGAGCGCTCTCACCGAGGCGAGGCTTTTCCCGAGGAAGTGTCCAGGATTGCTCCGATAAACTGGAGCTTCTGGGATGGTATCATGTGGGACTTCTTGAAATTGAGGGAGAAGCCCAATTTGTGGAGGAAATGGCAGGTGATCGAAAGATGTTCCTGAGCTTGTTCTTAAGAACTTGCTCCGATCAACCAATCGTCCAGGGAGGGGTAGATGTGAATGCCCCCTCTCCTGAGACTTGCTGCCACAACCGCCAACAGTTTGGTGAAACCCCTCGGGGCAGAGGTCAACCCGAATGGCAGAACTCGAAATTGATAATGAGAATTGTTAATTGCGAACCTCAGGTACTTTCTATGCTTTGGATGAATTGGCACATGAAAGTAAGCATCCTGAAGGTCCAATGATACCAACCAATCTTGGAGTTGGAGAGCCCGAAGGATCTGAGAAAGAGTCACCATCTTGAACTTGTCCTTCCTGAAGAACTTGTTCAGGTTTCTGAAGTCCAAGATGGGTCTCAGTCCTCTGTCCTTTTTGGGATGAGAAAATATGGGGAGTACCAACCCCTGTTCCTCTCCGCTAGAGGTACCAGTTCTATGGCACCTTTCTATAGCAGGGTTAAAATTTCCTGCAACATAAGCGGATCCGGAATTTTGGCAGAGTTGGCTCCCGGTGGATGATTCTGAGGCCTTTTTAGAAAGGTGAGACAGTAACCTTGGGCTACTGTTTCCAGTGCCCAAGCATCTGAGGTAATGCCCCGCCATTCCTTCAGATGCTGAGAGATCCTGCCTCCCACTGGTGTTTTGTGCAACAAGGTCTCAGAAGGATTTGGAGGCGGCTGCAGGAGTGGCTGAGGATACAGATGCCACTCCTGAGGCTGAATTTGCACCTCTTCCTCATGCTCCACGAAGGAAGTTTCTTTTGCCCCTTTGAGAAGCCTGTCCTCTTCCTCTACTAAATGAGGAGTAGTATCGAAAAGAACGACCCCTCCAGAAAGATGAGCCGGAATAGGGTTTTAGAGGCTGGCGCAACGAGGCGCTAAGTGATTTAGCTGCCGCTTTCGAGGTCTGAAGTTTTTCTAGGCTTTCATCAGCCTTTCTGCCAAAGAGTCTCGAGCCATCAAAGGGCATGTTGAGGAGCCTAGCTTGCAGGTCTGGTGCAAACCCAACTTCCTCAACCACGCAAATCTGCGTAGCACATCGCTTGCAGCCATGGATCTGCTGATACTATCAGCAGTATCCAGTCCAGACTGGAGACATTCCCCCATTGCCTCCTTCCCATCTTTGACTATATTCAGGAAGCCTTCCCTTTCCTCGCCTTCCGGAATATGATCAGCCGCCGCCGAAATACAGTCCCACAGGGTATGGGTAAACCTGGCTAGGGTACAGGTGCATTTGCCGACTTAAGTGCCATACTGCCTGACGTGAAAACTTTACGTGCCCAGGCGTCAATTTTTTTATCCTCTCTATCTGGAGGGATAGTTGGATTAGCAGTTTGTTTTGAAGTGGATGCTGCCTGAATGACTAAACTCTCTGGAGTCTGACTTTTATTCAAATATTCGGGATCCGTTCCAAAAAAAAATAGACCAGCTGGAAAAGTGCTATCTGTAGCAGCAATACTCTCTGGTTTCTCCCAGTTTTTCTCCACAGTCCTTTGAAGGGCCTTGTGGAAAGGGAGAACAGGATCTTTCTGAGGTCCCTTGATTATATCCGTCATGTCCTCTTGTTCAAAAATGGGTGAAGTATTACCCAACCCATATACTCAATTACCCTGGTCATAAAACCCCTGTACCCAGCATCTGCATGCTCTGCAGGATCAGGTCTGGCGAACTCTAATTCTGGGGATGTGTCAATTCCACTGGCAGAATGTAGAGTATCACTGAGGTCTCATTCTAGATTCCTGATCAATAAGTTCCTCAGGAACTTGTCTTGTATTATAAGAAACTCCAAAAGGAGTAACTTCGTCCTCTTCTGAAGCAGATTCTTCATAAATTGCTGACAGACTTGAAAAAGTCTGATCTGGGCAATGGAGTGAATCTCCTTTCTTCCTCTACTGTCTGTGTCGAAGGAATTGATAAATCCTTCGAAATTGTCGAAGGGATCTTCGAAGGTGACTTCGATACTGGCGTCAAGGATGTTTTTGGAGTCGAAATTATCGACGCCGAGGCCGTCGACGAAATCGTCGAAGTCTTCGACGACTTGCGTTTTTTGCATGGCACTGGGTAAGTGCTCGACTCTCGAAGACGCTATCGGTCTTTGCCATGGTAGTCTTGGACTTGCCTTTGTCGTCCAATGGAGCGACTTTAGGGGTATGGCTTTTTCGAGGGTCTTTCGAGGGGGTTGGGGCCGCGTTCTCGAAAACCATCATCTTTTTGCGGAATTCTTCCCACTTACTGGGAGAATCCGATTTAGTCGGACAACGAATTTCTTCAGGTCGACTCTGAAGAAGATGAGGGAGATCTATGTCGCCTCTTCATTTTTTTAGATGATGACAGAGTGTCTCTATCTACTCCTAGATCGAGATCTCTTGGAGTGCCTATGGCGATCCGATTCCTTCGAATCAGTCGCTATGTTTTTTTGACATAGCCTTCTTAGAGGTTTCCCTCCCCACCGACAGTTTACCTCTCCTCTCACGAAGAGCTTTCTCGGTCATGGATTGACAGGACCCGCAGTTGTTGGTTCGGTGACTGGAACCGAGACACCAGAGACAAATCCGGTGGGGATCGGTGATCGACATTTTAGATCCACAATCTACCCACAATCTACACACTTCTTGAACCCCGTCTTGGGTGTCGAAGGAGTCGAAGATGACATTTTCTTCACAGAAAATAGAAGCGCGCCGTTCTCGATAGCGAAGCGATCGGAAAAACGGAACTGAAGCAACGGGCGCGGCTTGAGCTATTTATACCATTGGTGACGTCGACAGAGTACGGAGTCCGTTGAGGGACAATCGACGCCACGACCTCGAGCACAGCGCCCTCTGCCGAGAAAAATGTTTTCCGAAGCAGCAAAGCTGGAGATAACGAATTATCACAAGATGAGGAATACGTGGGGGACACAATCCATTCGAAAAATAAATTCTACTGGCCTTGTCGAACTCAAAAAACATACCTCTGGTAATTTCATTTTTGGAAGAATTAGTTGGCAAATAGCGAATGCATCACTGCAAAGAGTCCATTTAAAAACAGAAAGTACACAAACCCGCTCAGGTGTAAGGATTCAGGTCCTGGTATTATGCAATACCTACAACGAAAGAAATCCATATAGCACACGAGATACAAGATCAAGGGTACTTTCAAAAGAGGCGCAGAGTGATGCATATAGAATCAATACCTTGCCAGCTAAAGATATTATTGATTTCTCCGAACCAAAATCACAGGCGAGATGTAGCCGAGCTCTGCTACGAATGCACTTTGAACAAATTAGAGACCATGCTCGATGTTAAGAAAGTTTCCCATTTATGTGTTATTTTCACTCCAGTTGTGAATCCCCCCCAAAGTTTTGCTGGCATCTGACAAGCCTAGCCTGACTTTTGCCAGTGGAGCACAGGCTTCTGCTGCACTCTGCTGGGTTTTCACTCACTTTGTTATGGGAAATTGACATGCCTTTAAAGACAGTCAGTAGTGGGAGACGTTGTTTCCCTTAATCCTTTCCTATGTTGCAACATGTTACAGGTGCACAAAGTACCTTACAGCAGGCTTGGGTCTTTGTTTCGTTTCCAAAGGCCCTAGACTCCCTCAAAGTATTTTTTGGTACAGATATGCCTTGGACAGGACTGGTGCCAGCTTATCTTTTCGCATATTATTAACCCTTTCTTGCCATGCAAACCACATTTACCGTGGTTGGCACAGGAAGGTGGCCTGGGTCCAAAATGGCCATGCCACAAGGTTCTTTGTCCTGTCCTTTTGCCATCTTGTCCCTTTGCCTTCCCCAGGTCGCACAGACCCAGGCCAGTCCTTATTTGGTAATGCATTCTCCCGCGAAATGCCAAGCTTTCACAGGCTTCTGCATGCCTTGTGTGTGCCTCCAGGATGTGGGTTGGGCTGTCTAGCTCCAATACACATCCCCGGTGCCAGAGAGTCTGGTGTGCTGGGAATGACTGGGACCCCCGTGGTCTGTGACTGGTCCATCTCCCACTGGGTCCTCTTCGTTTTGGCACAAAGGAGATTTGGGATAAGAGAAGGCTCCAAATAGCCACAACAGGTCGATCTCTTGAGTTCCACTGAACATAGGAAAGGATTCAAGCATCCTGACACTAAGAAGCCGAGCCGAGGAACTGCTGGTGACCCGCTGGAAGGTTTGGCACCCTGAGCCTGCTTCTGTCCCGCCGGACCCCTATGAATCTGATCGAACCAGACGGTCTGCGAAGGCACTTCAACCCATTTGAATAGTGGGAACAACGATTCATGGCACCTTCATCTTAACCTGCAAGCGAGTCTCTTCGGATGGGTTCCTGGGCCAACCAGCGAATTGACCAGCTTGCGCAGGACCTTTGCTCTGAAACCAGCGCCGCTTCGGGTTGACACTTGAAACTTGGTAGATCGTAAGCACTGGGTCCACAGCACCATGGCCAGGTTTGTTCACCTAGCTGTCCTATGTCTGGAATTGGGAGAGTACGCATGAACCAGAGTGCATTCATTCACTGTGTCGCCAAGCCGTGGTGACAAACTTGGCAGGTGCCTTGCTGCTGCACCCCTCTGTGCCCTTAATCCTGCTACAGTGAAACTGGCCTCGTCCCTTAAACGGCAGCAGAGAAATTGTCACTGTCCTGCCACGGAATGGTCACTGTAACTCAGCCGTTGAAAGCAGCAGAGCTGCACAATTGCTGCATTTGAACCCTTACCGGTGGCCCCTCGTGCATCAATCCATCTGTCCATTTTTACGCACAAGGGTCCCCTGAGGGCCACTCAACTTTCCACAGATAGCCTCTGCTACCGTCCTATTCCCAACTCCTGGAACATGTTCTGCCCTCTTGGGGAGACCCTCCTGGAATAGTTGGAACCTATTCTTCATCACTTCAACCACCTTCCGGAATCGCTAGAGCCCCTGCAAGAGACCGTTTTATCGCTCTACTGCACCATCGCATGCACCTGCATCCGAAAGTACTCTTGTGCATTAGGCCCCACTCTTCGTAGGGACTGGACTGCCTCTTAGTTAGGGATCGATTAAGAACTGCCTAAAGTCAATTTGCACTGTTTGCTCCCTCTCTCCATAGGTTTCTGGACCCGTTCTGTGCACTATTCCTTTAGGCCACTTGGTAACTAAATATGTTTCATAGTAGTGTTGTATTGGTTTGAAGTATTACTGTTGATATTTGCTTTGTGTTGGATTTCAAAGGCCTTGAATAAATGTATATGTATTTTTGATATATACACCTGACTGGGAGTGATTTGTATTGTCCTTTACTGTGTGTGCTCTTTGTGGGATTTCAGTCACCTTCACCCCTCAGACCTAGTCTTGACCGTGCATTGATTGGTCTAGCTTGTCCAGAAGCTTACCCTGTTCCAAGAAACTAGGCTGTCATCCTGAACCTCTGCAAAGCAGGTCAGATTTCAGAAATCCATCTTAAAATCTGGCGTAGCCACAGCATCATGCGCAATGACATCAGACGGTGGCACACGTCAAACACACTGACCAACAATGCGTATGCAAGCCAGTGTATCTTCTTTGGACAAAGGTGCCGGATCAAGCACACATTTTCATATTCATTTGACTTGATGTGTTGGGCACGTTCAAATCCACATTAAATAAGTGGATCATCAAGCCAAATACACCACTTCACATGTAAGAAAATTGCATTAAAGAAACAGGGATGAACAGCCCAATGTTATTGTATAAACTCAATACATCTTTTGTTGAAAAGACAAGCACAGAACAGACTAGTAAACAGTGACAGTCATTCAAAATGATTTACAGAGACACCAGAAAATTCCTCATTAAGACCTCTCAAAAGTGTACCCAATCTGTACATAAACGCGACTCTTTTTGCAATAAGGATTGTTCCACATTCATATTTCCTTTAACAGTAACGACCACCCACCCATATAATCGGGTGAGTGCATACATTGCAGTTAATGTTGTACAATGGGAGCATTAGCAACTTTTCCACTAATCTGAGATCTATGTTCAGACACACGGGCATTGACAGATCTCGGTTTGTCACATTGGCATTCAACAATATATATAGAACTGCTTTTGTTTTTACAATTCGGGCAGTCAAATGTCATGGTCTGTTACCAACTATGAATGATAACGTTGCTTGTTGTAAATTTGCAAACGGAATACGGTCAGCGGAGGTAATGTGCCACTAGGGGACTCAAAGTCCACAGAGGAGGCTTTTGAAGGGTAGTCCCAAAAGCAGCATGCATCAGTGGTTTTTCAGATTCCTAGCACGTTTGAATTCAAACATTGGTACCTCCTCATCCGGTAGTTTAAGTTTAACTATTGGCCAGTATTGTTTTAATAATGTTTTTCAGTTCAGAAGCGATTTATAAGCAAAACAGGGGCTACTCTGGAACATTATTGGAAGACCTTGTATCACCAGTGTGCTCACCGGCAGGTTACCAGAGTATGAAGCTTGGAGACTGCCCCAGAGTGGAAGCGCTGCGTGGTATACATTTAAATAAAATACATATTTCTAGACCGTAGACAAGTAAGGAACACTTGTTCACATCCCTGGGTCTTTCGAAAACAAAAGAAAGCAGATTTTAAGCTAACACATTTCTACGCCAATACATTGCTTCTCTGAGGGAAAAAAAGACTGACAAACTCACTGCTTGGTTGAACAGTTATTGCTTTTCAAAGTCTACCATCACCCATAACCACAAAGCCACATATCAGCGATTTCTCGTACAAGCGATTTCTCGCTTTTGCCATTAAGCACAAACAATCCTTAATTGTTCAAACGGGTGTCGTCAATGTTTGGCCACAAGAAACAGACTGCCATTAATCTGCCCAGATAATTAAGCGAGCATATGTAATGCCACTTAAGCCGAACATACAGTTTACCATGCAGAAAAGGTATCGAGGTGAATGATTTGAAACTGATCAAAATGGATCAGCTTCTCACCGTGATTTAGCTTTGGCAGTAAAATGTTCGCATTATACTGTAATGTTAGCTACTTAAAATCACTATGCTCATCACTCTCCCTCCAGATGAAATCCTCATTTGCCATTTATTTCACCCGAGGTTTATTAAATGATATGTTGAATTCCCTTCAGTTGTACATACAAACTTTGTGGCAGTGCAACCTTGTATGGGCTTATTTTCAAACTTATCTAGGAAATAGATTTTTGCAATAGGAAAAGTAGGAAGGCCTTTTCCTAGTGAAACACTACACCAAGAATATGGTTATGAAAAAAGCTCTATAATACACAACTGAAGCAATCCAAAATGTAGACCCAACATGAGAACTGGAGAAATCACAGCATACTATTATTAGTGGTCCTGCGGTGAGACGGAGTTCCGCCGCCCTGCCTAAAAAGCAGTCCCACAGAGTACACATGCTGAAACACAAAAAAGGAGCACACACGCCAGAAACAAAATCGGATCCAACTATTCTCCCTGCCAGCCATTTTCATAAGAAAAAGCAACAGCACTTAATTGGCCTAACTATACCGAATCGTCCTAGTTCAATTCCAAACACAAATACTGAGGTTCACGTTGATGACAAACTGATGAAAACAAGTGCCTTCAGCCATGGGACCGCTGCAGCGGTTTAGGGCCTTGTTGAAACAAGCTCTAGTGTTAAACCTCCTCCCCCCCCACACTTCTCATTCAAGGAGAGCATGAAAAATCATCTTTGCAAACATGTGCCTATTATGCTGAAAGAGGTCTGGCTGCAATTGCCTAAATAAAACCCATACCCACTGTGATCATGCCAGAATATCTATCCCATACAATACCTTTCCAAAACCCCTTTTTGTCATAATCCTGATTAACTCTCTGTGCATTCAACAGCATTTTTACCTCAGATGCAGTCACCTCGTTGTCCACAGGCAGCCTTAGACGTGATATAAAGAATTATAAATGGTTAACCTTGAACATTGCTCCAGGTGAGATTTGGAAGTGGGAGTATTTTACTCCCCATTTTTTAAAGTTGGGAGTACAATTATTTTTTTTAGGGACTAAAAATGTAAGTCCAAGTCCCAATGATAGTATTTTAAAAGCAAATCAAAATCTATTTTAACTGAAAAACAGAAATGCTCATGTAATATTTATTTCTTTGCACCCAAGATAAATGTATACTTCTTCCAATCAGGCAGTTGAAACAGAAGTTTCTTCTACGTGCATTACTGGTCCAAACATATCCAAGGGGCTGTGAGGGTGAAAGCAGAGGCACAAGACTCTACATGTCTTTTTCCTAGTTTTTGTAGAGTATATTTACTCCCTGTTTTTATTTTTGGTGAGTATTTGCCAATTATTAGGGAGTAAAAGAGGCAGACAGAACCCTTATCTATAGGGCTGACTATCAAACAAGGGAATATATTTTAACAGAGAGGTTCTGAGTGACATTTGATAAATTAGAGTGACACCCAAGTGAGATAATGAAGTGAAAGCCCATCTGTTAATAGGGGCCCATGTACAATGTTATATTCTGTATAGCTCCCCCTGGCTTCCCTTCTCCAATCATCAGCCACCTCCCAACCCGGTGCTGTCCATGCACCAGCAGTAGAGGGGAGGGTGCGGGGGAAGGGGTGGGATAATGAAGACACAAGGGATGCATAGATAACCTAGCCTAAAGTAAACATCTAGGGTCACATGTTCCAGACACCCTTCCCCCTCCCGCAAATCCCTCTAGTTGCATCCTACCTCCCCACACCACAGGAATCCTGCAGAGGAAGTTATAATGCTGCATTCCACAGCTACAAGGCCACAAGAGTGGAGTAGAAATTCGATATTCCACTGGCGTGATGTCATAAGAAGAGGATACAGCATTTAAAACATCTTTGTGCGCCAACCGCGTCTTATCAAAGGCATGTCATATGAAAGGAAGAGAGTGTGCAGATGGGCCTTTAATCACCTTAACCAAAACAGGCCCACCACTTAATAAGTGACTACACAGTTGTACATAAAGCAATTTTATTGTACAAAGCTCCGGGGATCGGTTAGATGGTGTGTAAGACTCAACTAACCCAAGTCTCGGCAATACAACATCTGTTGGCTACTTATATACTTTTTGCAACTATGAAAACACTCCCAGATACTCCATTACAATCCAACTCCAAAATAAGATTGAACAAACAATACTTCGAAGAAATCCCACCTTTTCCCAATTCTTCAATGTTCATCGATAGCCATCTTCAGGTCATATTCAGAACACACCTCTTCTTAGGCTTCGTCCGTAGTAGGTCATTATGTCAGTCAGACCTTCAGATAAGGGGTGGTTCTGCCACTTTTACTCCCTAATTGGGCAGGCACTTTACAAAAAATAAAAACAATAAAAATTCTCCCAGCAAAAAAAGGCAAACACTTATGACCATGTGCCCCTGCTTTTACTCTCACAGCTCCATGGATAGATATGAACCAGCAGTGTACGTAGTACCAGACAGAAATAGCTATTACTGCCTAATTGGAAGAAGTATACATGTATCTTTTAATGGGTGGTGCTAAGGGGTGTTTGCTAAGGGTTGTTTGCTGTTGCTGACAACCAACTTTGTGCCTTTAATTGAGAGAGGAGAGGAGCCCGACATGTTACGTTTTTCATCCCTTCATGAACACCACCCTCCGCAAAGCGGTGCTAAGGGGTGTTTGTGGGTGTGAACTCTTATTGCCCCCTGCAGGGCGCCCAACCTGCTGAAGATGCCGCTGGACCCCAGTAATCAATCAAGTGCACGGACAAGACTTCAGGGGACACTGCACACAGCCCCTGTTATGCAAGGTAATCTTGTGCAATTGCTGTCCTCATCTCCATCCAGGACGTCAAATACTCACACCAGTCTGATGCCGCCCTCAGGAACTTAAACCATCCCGACCGGTGGCTCCGCTTAAGTCTCTGGAGTTCAGAACAGGTTTGCCTGGCGTCGGAATCAGGAATGCTATATCCTCTAAACCAGAGATTAACCGGAACAACACGGACAAGTTAAAGGTGACAGTCTTAGCTGATCCAATTGAGAACCATCAATGAAGACGAGAACAAGGGCTTCCCGTAGGGGGTCCTCGAACGGTCGTCCTAGACGCCCTGAGTGGAGTTAAGGTCAATGGCAGGCTGGGAAGGCCAGTTTCTCCCAAACCGCCAGCACAGTGCAACAACCTCTTGACAGACAACACACAGACTTTGGCCGTTGTTACGGAGGGCTGGCACGAGCAGTCGACCATCGAAACATTGTTTGACAGTGCAGGCTTAAGCCGGTCATTTAAAGAACTCTACCGCTGAATAAGGGAGAGGACTTTGATCATTGAAGTCGTTTGTCACCATTTCATCAAAGTGAAATTCTTTTGATTTCGACCACTTGGGGGAACTAATTTCAGTCTAAAAATTCTGACTTGGCTGCCCAGCTTGCGGCTGATTTGTCACTCCTGAAGGAGTAAATCAGTACACAAAGGAGACAAAGCCTCACAGCCATCAAGGATAGCATGGAAGCCCTAAGAGATGACCAGAGCCATCCTAGGGCTACTATTCCCACCTGGAAGGTGCCAATTGCAGAGCCTGTTGGCCACTTGCCTAGGACTATGGAAATGTCCACAGTAAAGGAGGATATTGGGGCCCATGATCGATTGACTACTTCAGCGAAACCCAGGAGACTTAACATACTATATTAAACACTGCAGGGAGTGACTGCCAGGGGTGAGACCAAGTGAGGGGAGTTCTCCCAAGGGTCCCATGAGTCAAGTCTCAGTTCTCCGTCAGCAGAATCAAGCATGCTGAATACTGAAGCAGGAAGTGGGCCGCACACCAAGTGGGTTTAACCCTCAAAGATGATCTAATTTTCATTCAAAGCACATTGATGGCCAACAGGGCAGTTTCTTTATCACCATTTTGCAAGCTCTATGAATCACTAAACTCTTCTATACAAGATCATGTGAGCTTGATTAGCATGCTGCATACCAAATGGACAAATGTAGACACCTTTATGAAAACTTTGGAAAAAAGACTCGACATTGAGGCTGAAACCTCTAACCAGTGGCAGCTACAGCTGCGTGATTCGGATAGGAAGGACACCGCAGATAAAACAGCCCTAATAAAGGCCATCATCGAAGATGGAAAGTGGATGAGATCTCACTGTAAAGCGTCTGAGCGGCCTGTCTCGGTTCCCAACACTGAACGTCAGGGGGAGCCCCAGGCCAACGATCCGACAGCGCTTAATACATCCAATGAGGCCACGATAGCCTCAGCTGATGTTATTAAAAGGGCTGAACCGTAGCCAGCTAATACAAACACTTTTGCCATATTCAAGCCACCTAGTTTGAGGGAGGTGGAAGAGCCAGGTCGCAAAAGAAAGAGCAGTGTTCTGCAACGAAAAAAATACAAATTAAAAAAAAAAAAGAAAAACAATCTGAAACCAGCTCCAAAACGAAAAATTAATGGTTCTAGATCTTTTCTATGCAACATTCGAGTTCCGACACATAAGGAAGCTACTCAAACCACCAAGTGACTGCATATCGAACTAGTGATGCCTAAAGAGGTAACACTCCCCAGTGAAATTGATTTAAGCAAGCCTGATCAAAGTGCAAATTTCATGGTGGGGGAGAACTCCTTGTCGAATACCTGTCTAAGTGATCTCATCGAGATTATGGATAATGAGGACGACCGATGGAATGATCCGAGTGAATCTGACTGGAGAGAAATTGAGAAACAAGAATCCATCATAACACGGAAGCCAGGAGCCAGGGGAGTAGATTGATCAGTGACCTCTGCTAAGACATCTGCGGGAAGATGTAGTGTGTCAACCTTTAAAACTTTGGAAGCTAAACATCTAGCACAGGATGTGAAAGGACGACCTGACGCCGTTAGCCACACTGCTCCTGAGGAAGACGCCCCCAATTAGTCAAAATGATCAACAACGGAGGGAACCACAGCATGAATATTATACGCAGGATCGAGAGGGTCCCTAAAGTCTATTTGCAAAGAATTCTTCCTAGCCGCGAAGCCCTACAACTGAACAGAGGGAATGCGATGAAGCTTCTCCAGTGCCCTCTGTGCTTCTCCCTATGGTAAAATATATAACAAATGACATGAGTTGTAGAATTTGTGCCGGAGGAACGCAGCGACAAGGTTATTCTCCACTTAAAATCTCAACTGATTAAGGACACCCTCTTGGAGCATTGTAAAAAATGTGCTACCACTAGTTTATGATCTTAGTGACCCACAGAAAAGAATGACAGCCCCGTAAACAGGCCCAAAAAGGGCCACATTTACTTTGCCCAAAGCATCCAAGATGGTAGGAAGAGACCAAAAAATAGGGGCTTTGCCATAAACTTCAAACTTGTTTAAATTGGGGGAAATGACACACCAGAGGATATTCACGATTGAAAATCGTATGCCAAAAAAAGTCCCTACTATCAATCGACAACACCCTGCCCAAACCAGGAGTATTCATCGACTAGAGCTGGCTAGCTGGTGCACTGGCAAATCCATCTACGAAATAGAATGATTAAAACTGTCCAGGAGAAACCCTGAATGTTGGGTCTTGGAACACTAGGGGTTTTACATTTTTGTTTAGGGAGGAAGGGAAAATGTTGGGTGGATATGATGTTCTCTGTCTCCAAGAGACTTGGGTAAGGGATAAACCTGTCTGTGATGGTTTTGAAACATTCCTAAATCCCGCTCAAAAGGGAACATTAGGGTGTGCTAACGCTAATCAAAGTGGACCGGTGTTTTGTAGTTCGAAATCACTCGACCCCCAACACCTTTGTCAAAATACTATCAGTGGGGAGGCTGCACTCTACTGTGGCATCAACAAACTGCAAGTTGGTGAGTTTGTTGAGTTAATTATGGCCAGGGTGGACAAAGCCTTAACATATTGGGTTAATCCAGAGATATTAATCTGTGGGGATTTTAACTTCCGTCTGCTATCTAAGGAGGGGATTCCACTGTTGCTGGCAGAATTGGAGGGGGTGGCCAGAAAATGGTTATACAAATCTAGGCTACAAAATTGTGGATGCTAAATGGGCAAACTGAGGGCGACCGCCAGGGTGTAGCCACTTGGAGCAATGGAGCCCAGATGGCCTCCCTGGATTATTGCTTCGTGTCGGCTAATGTTGGGGAAAAGGTGCTATGGTTTGAGGTTATGATTTTGACACACAGCGATCATAATATGCTGTCAATCTCCCTCCATGTGCCCTCTCTAACATAGGAACAAACTAATGCTCCCGGTACACCTAAGTTAGGAGAAAAATAGATTGAAGATCCCCATTACAGCAATTCCCTATTTATCTACTCGGTTGGCTCAAGGCATCGCCGAGGATAACAAGATGGTTGAATACGAGTGGCTACTGAGTGATTTCAAACAGAATCATGACAGAGGAGGGAATACCACTCTAACGCCGAGACATACCTACGACAGCGACTTGGTGAGTGCCCGTAGGGATTGTAGGATAGAGGTAAAGAGGATAAGGCGGGGAATGGCCATGACATGCAAGAGCGAATAAGGAAACGCAGACAGCTATATAAAAACTGGGTTAACGCATCGAAAAGCACTAAGATCTCAGAAGGATGCGGAAAAGATGCTTTCAGCTATCTGCGGGAAGAACACTAGACCTGTGGGAGCTTACCAATAACAGTGAACATTTCAGGAAATCTGTTTTGATGGGGTGTGTTACAGAGGAGAGTTGGGTGAACCATTACGAATTACTTTTTGCTAGAGTGGAAGACCTGAATCCCAGCAAAGGCACCCTAGAGAGCTGGGCCTTTGAATGTGATGTCACAGAGGCAAGATCAATGATCGCTGAACTTAGCTCATCTCAAGCGGCGGGCCCAAACAGCATTTCTAACTTTGTCCTGAAAGCGTATGCTAAAGTTGGGCGGAGTTGACCATGACTGTGTTCAACCAAGTTATGATAAATAGGCAGGTCCCCGAGTCATGGAGAGAGGCATGGGTCATCCCAATATTTAAGAAGAGCAATAGGGCAAATCCGAAGAACTATCGCCCGCTTTGACTCCTTGGGCAAACTTCTCGCATCTGTAGTCCGAGATCTAAACGCTTGGGCGACTAAATAGGAAATACTTGATCCCAGAAAGGCTGGATTTGTTAAGGTTGCAGGGACATCTTTAAATGTTTTCATCATAATTGTATCAAAACAGAGCATATTGGGGGAAAATCTACAATCCATATATGGCCTTTTTAGATCTGTAGGCCTTTGAAGGAGTCGATCGTAACCGCCTGTGGGAAAAACAGAAAAAGTGGAACCGTCCTAATCATATTTTGGAAGCCGTTCAAGCTCTCTATACAGGAACGTTCATTCAGATTACATTAGGAACGGAGGAGAAAATGTCAAGGAAGATCAGGACTTTTTGTGGGCTCAAGCAGATTTGTGCCTTCTCCTTTATTGTTTAGTCTATATCTGTCTGATCTGGGGACTTCACAGGTGAACATTCGAGCAGTTCCATCAATGAATAACAGTGAACTCCCTTGGCTATTATACGCCGACTATATAGTATTTTTTAGATCAAACAGCTATAGGCCTTCTGCACAGAATCACTGTATTGAACGATTATCTGAGCACCAATAGCATGAAAATTAAAGTTACAAAAAATCTGCAGGTTTTGATCATGACCTCGGCGAATAAAAAAAAACAAACAAAAAAAGGATGCCTTGTGGAAAGTGGAAGAGCGCCCCTTAGAAATTGAGGATTCAATTGTCTATCTTGGAGTGGTCAAATAAAAATATAAATGAAAGTGGCCATCTTAGTCTCTTGTGAGAAACTTAAAAAAATTAACAAACCAAGGTATAGCCATCCACAAGCACTATGGCGCCTTTTAGCTTGTCCAGGTCATTACTTTCTATAGTCAGAAGGTAATTAAAGTCATAACCTATGGGTCAGAGATGCTCCTTAATTTAGAATGGAGGGTATGGTCATTGAAGGAATGGCGTAGAATACTAAGACTAATTTCGACAAATTCCCTCCCTATAGCTATCCGCCACCAATTGCATTTGCACTCAATGGCTTCCATAGTAGTATGGGCATCAGTTTCATTATATCAAAAATGTATGGCAACCAATGGTGTACTCCCCTTTACTATATTGAGAACCCAGGGCCTTCTATGAGTGGGTTCTCACAGTAGCCAAGGTGCGGGATCACCACGAAGTAGACATTTAATTGTTGATGGTAAACCCCCTTAAAGTGAACGGGATTTTGGAGAGAGCAGACTGGATTTTAACTAGTGAGGCGAGAAATAAAGAATCTCCGACCTATAGTTGAAGGAGAAGAAAGTTCTGAATAATCTGCCTTTATACTTTTGGCAATTCCCCTCTGCCTTCTATAGAGACCTCCTTTTCAGATGCCGTTGCAACATCGTGCCCACATGTGAGGTACAACTAAAGAGACATCAAATACGGGTGGAAAGTGCCATTTGCAGATACTGCGAGAATAGAGAGCAGTTGGAATCTCTCTTCCACGTGTTAAATTAAGGTCATGTACTTCATGAACTCAGAACCCTGTACCTGGGGGCACAAATTAATGAAATAAGATCATTACCTGCCACAGAATGGAGGGACTGGATATTACTGGGGGAAAGGGTGGGCCCAGCACTGGGACTGCTGAAATTTGTGAACTTACTTTTGGACCTTAAGGGTAAATCTACCCATGGTATCAGATGAAAGATAGGGATTTGTCAACTGCGTTCGCCTTGTTTGCTTTTAGGGAAGTTTCTGTTTGTGTCGTAATTGAAAGTTGGATCTTGTTTCTTTTTTACTTGTATTTTTTATGCGTGAAAATCAATTTTTTGTTTTTAATAAGGTTGAAGTCATAAGTAGGTTGAATGATCGATGTTGATTTGGAGATATAAACTGTTAAAGGTTTCTTTGTGCTCTCTTGGTATGTTGGCATGAAACCAATAAAACCTTAAAAAAAAACTTTTCACGTGTATGAATAACTAGGTGCAAATAAATAGTTACAAAACCAATTCCGTTTCCCAGTTAAACCATACTTTTACTCGCTTTGGGAATTGGACTTCCATTTTTTACTCCCTAAGAATCATTTTACTCTAACTTAAAATAAAAATGGAGTATAATACTCCCACTTCAAAATCTTATCTGGAGTACTGACGTCAGTACATGGTTAAACATTGGTATTGAAAACATAAATCATGGCTAGCAATAACTGGCCTAAGGCCTTTCACTTTAAGTGTGTTAGCACATGGTCTGCATACATATTTTAGCAAACGGAGGAAGGCCTAAATAAACAGGATCTTCTTTGAACTACTGATTGCTATCGCAAGTACACCAAACTTCTGGCGTTTCTGTAGATCTACTAATTTAGGTTACCACAACTCCATAACATCCAGCCTCTGATGACCTGTAAACACAATTACCCGCCGGGCCTCATTTTTATTACCACCAAACTAATTACCAACCCCATCTAGCGACTTCAATACAATGAGCGAGACAACATCGGTTCGCTTTCAGGACTGTTAATAATAACCTTGTCCGGTTTGTACGCTCAATGTCCCTACTACTTAAAAATCATGTGCAACAGCTAACCACAGAGATTAAAATAACTGATTTAATAAACAGTACTGGAGGCCGATTGGCTATTAAAAGTAGCAAAAATACATTGTATTCGACAGCTGCATGCTAGAGATTGTACAAATGATCACATGTGATCATACATTAAGAGGGAACAGATGCAGGGAGCCATTGGTGAATGTGTCTCATGTATTACAAGGCACCAACCTGAAAATCCAGGCCAACTGTGTCCATCTCCACAATACATTTTTTATGGTCTGCGCAACCGATGCTCAGCAAAGTGCCTGCTGGAAATTTACTTCGTTCAGCGGATTAACTTTCAGTAAGATTTCCAGTTTGTCGATTTGTGGGACTTGATTTCCTTGCTAAAACCCAGAAATACAAATATCAGAGGGAATTCTTATTCCCCGCTATTAGTCATGCATGGAAGCTCGAACAGATGTCAATGGACAGTACATTCTCTGGCAAACGTGTCACGCTAGCTGGCGACAGACAGTGTACTGTGCCTGTCCAGGATTTTCCACCAAGTACTGCGCATACCACTTTCAAGAAATGGAAAGTAAATACAATTGAGAGTTCGGTCAGGTGTCTGAATGTACATCGTCTGTGGCCATGGAGAAACATGGTTTCATTAAATCTATCGAACATCTGGAACCCAGGGGAATGCAAAAAGACCCGAGAGCCACATTTTCATATCCAAGGCCATGCTAGAGCAGTTTCCACACATTCAGCATCAATTTGATGTATGGCATGTTGACAAATCAATCAAAAAAATGACAGCAGCTGGTTCAATTTTAAAAAAAAAAAAGAAAAGAGTCGGAAAACCTTTTAAAGTCGTCCGTCTATCAGCAACCATCTTTGGTTGAGCTCCAAAACTTGTGATGGATCTTTCAAAATGCTACTTGAAAAATGGTGTTCATTGATGCGCAACTGTTCCAATGTACACTCATGGACAGAAAACCAACATTTCCACAAATGTGCAAATGGACCTTTATCGAAAGAGCAGAAACGCAAGAAGTGGTTGTGCCATATTCCCCTCCACACAAGCACTTGAGAACATAATGTACGGTAAAACGCTTTAAGAGACCTGAAGGGACTCACCGAATTCTGCCATACTGAAGATTTAGAGGTGTTCGATAATATATGTGCCTAAAGTGCAAGCCCAAAAGCTTACATTTCGGCATAGACTATGGAGGCCAGAAGATGACTAGCTGTACTTGCGCACAATGAGAATGTTGGGAGGGAACAAGCGAAAACTGCAGGAACATTCGCAATGCTTCGTTAACTCATGGCCTTTACAAAACGAAGCAAACAATCGGTGGCAAAGCCAATACACCAGGAAAAGGATTTTGAATTTGTGAAAGATCTGACATTGACCGTTGGCCATGCATACTCATGGAATGGATCCCGATTTTGTTCCCAGGACACACACAATGCCACAAAACATAGTAAACGAGCCCTGTCCTCCAACATCAGAACTTGTTGAAAGGTTGACTTCCAAATTTAAAATGATTTGTAACGGTCTACAAAATCTGCTCACTTTAGATATGTTCCCCAATGTTTGACTATTGCAAAGAAACAATATAATGCTATTAAACTTGTAATTTAAATGCTAAATAATGTATTACAAAGTATTAATATACGCCGATATAATCGAGTTTATGATGCATTAATATACATCTTCTACCTTTACTTCATTTAAATTGCTTATCCTCTGTCTAGAAGACACGTGTTTGGGGTTGCTATTGGTAATATTGTCCAGAAGAGAATTACCCTAGCACTTCTTGGCTGGACTGCCCATTTTGGTGGGAGAAAGACTGATCTGCAAATGGATAATTCCCATTGCAAAAGTTACACCGAGGCTTGGTGTCTGTCAAACCGTCTGCATGTGTATATGGGGGTTGGGTATAGCAATCCATGGCACTTGCGCTGGTGGCCTCTGTTAGCTAAGATTTTCATAATAATGAGAAATCATCCTCATCCGTGCCAACCCCAGAACTTTTAGCTTTACTGGTTCATTATTTTGTCTTAACCCTCTGAGTGGGAAACTTTTTCCACACTCGGAATATTTTAATGCGTGTGATTATTTTGGGCTCTCCATAGTGTCTTTTAAAATGTACCCTCTTTGACAACTTTTTGTCATTAAGTGCCTGTTGTTGCTGGGTTGCCCCAGGGGCTTCACTTTTAACTTTCTCTGGCTAACCTTGAGAGAACTTCAGTTCCAATGGGTAGAAAGGATCTTTGGATCCCTTTTACATGTTTTTAAGTGAGACCAGCACACCCCCCACCCCCACCTTATGGGGAGTACTTGGGAGATGCATTTATTTAAAATGAGAAAGGGGATACTCTAACATTTATGTTACAAGGACAAACTTACCAATGGCTGGAGGCAGTCATTTGCTGAACACTTTACCTGATGTGAAAGGCTTACCTAGACTTCGTTAGAGGATTCAAATTTTCTTCACATGTTAAGACAGGATGTTCTAACCTTTCTCCAAAGTATGTAAAAGGTCATTTCTACTTACCTTAGAACTGATCTGCCATTCTGGAAAGTAGATAAGGTTATTTTACTCACCTGTGAATTGGTTGTGCCTCTTCCACGCAAGTAATGCTGTTGGTTTCACTTTATTATTCCTGTTAGGATAATTGTACAAGTGTCCCCCAACTAGGTTTTGCTTGCCCTGACTTGCTGTTAGCGCCTGTCCAGAATAAGTCTGCCTTAGGTTTTACCTACCTAGAATCCATAAAGTTTAATACTGTGTTTTGCTTTCGCTGGTCTGTTTTAGACAGACAAAAAGATTCTTAGGTTACACCTGCCTTTAAGTAGCTTGTAGCTCCTGTAAAAAGTGTATAGGTTTTACTTACCTTCAGTGTAACTGTTATCCTAAAATAAGTTCCAGTATTTGCTTACCTTAGTCTGTAAAGTGAAAAGCAACTGTAATTGAATATTACATGCCAAGGTCGAACTCCACTAGAATAACTTATCCTGAATCAGGGTTAGAGGTTTAAAGTGTACCTAGTATCTGTGTTTCACTAGATCAGAAAAGTATATTGTCCAGTTGAAATGACTGATTTCTTGCTGAGCGAGCGCCACGGTACAACTGATAGGGTCTAGTTCCCTGGTATTACTGAAAGTAATCTAAAAGTAATTCTTGGTTTTGGCTTCCCCAAAAACTCCTGTTAGGTGTTCCAAATAAGGTTATAGGCTTTGGTCTGTGTACCTTCAAGCATAGTGTTATATTTTTATAAATGTGGTTATATATAATGTGATAGTACTAATTTCCCCCAAGATTTATCTGGGCTGCCTCGCATTTAAATAAACCATTTATTTTTACAATAAATAGTGTTTCCTTGGACCATTTGAATTACAATTTCATTTGTACTGATTCTACAGCCCTTTCACCCTCCTAAGATAAGCCTGGCTGCTCTGTGTAAGCTACCCTGAACTCAGGTGGTACAGCCTTATACTAAGAGTGGAGTTGTGGACTGCCTCACTTCCATTGTTTTACTAAGCCCTTAGTTGGACTTCAGAAAAACTGCCCTAACAGCCACCCCTCTTAGCAGTCACAATAAGTCATTCCAATAATGTATAGGTTTACTATATGGACAAAGTGGAGGTGCGTCCCGTCGACAATAAGTATGATGAAAGGGCATTGGAAAGGGGTTAAAAAAGAGGTCATCGCAGACATACACTATCCCATGGCTCCAGTTGGGTACATGGATCAAGCCCTTGCCTCACTTGACGGTTTCCCTCCGGCACAACCGTTAACTTTTACACACAAATATCCCATAAAGGTATTCGATGTTGGCTAGGTTAGTCTTCACTTCGCAGCTATTCTCACCTTTTGAAAACTGTTCTGCCGCCAAGGGCACGTTCTACTGGAATAGCGGGAACCAATTCTTCATCGCCTCAGGCCCATTCCTGACTTTCCACAGCCTTCCCAAGAAGACCCGCTTTGTGCTTCACCGGCATGATTGTGCATTTTCACGCACTACTGCAATGTTGAGCACAAGGCTAGCCACTTCTTAGGACTGGACTTGAAAGTGAGGGAACAACTATGAAAAATTGTCTAATGCTCCCAAGTGTGTTAACCAACCCTTCTCTTTACAGGTTGTGGCTGCGTTTTCCTCATTTGTCGCATTAGGAAAGGTATTGTGTGTGGTAACTGTTTTCGCCAAACTAAAGTTAATTTGTATCTATTGGTCCTAACAATAAATGTATAGATATCTTTCATAGACACTTGGCTAAGAGTAATTTGTGGCTTGTTGCTGTGTGTGTCCATTGTGGGCTTCCGATCACTATCACCACTCCTGAGACTTCATCCTGACTGCCTGCCAAGCTACTTAGATTGGTCCGTCTTGTACTGAAAGTTCCTTTGTTTCACCAAACCGAAGGTGGCCTCCTAAACTTCAGCCCATCAGGTAAGAGTTTAGAAATCCATTTTAGCAACCTCCTCCAGCACATGTAAACCCATATACACTAGCACGGACGATTGGCACAAGGCGTAGTCAGAGCATGAATGCAACTTATTTGGTATGGGCATGCAATGTCACCTGTCTCGCATTATGGTAGAGAGTATGAACGGACATGCATGAATTATAGTAAGTGCCAGGCAATTGAAGGCAGTCCCCTGTTACGCTCACGTCAGAATGAATACAACCCTCTAGGACAAGAAGCCAAGAGAGAGCTTGCACGGATAACAAGGTTTAATTGTACAGAATATAAAAGTATCAGCAAAGGACTCTGCTGCTTGAGAAGGTTCAGACTCCAGAATGAATGTTGGTGCCTTTTGAGAGGCCACAGAGTCAGTAATGACATCACAAATTGGGTCTGAACCCACACAGTTGACTGGTAAAACAGTATACATGATCCTGCTCATAGAGGATGCCAGGCTACAATTGGTTTCTCAGCCACCCATCGATTCACACGTGGGTCAGCTGGACTCATCACTCCATGGAGTGAAGGTCAGGTCTCTCATAAGTTACATTGTGAAAACTACAATAACATGCTAAGCCTACTACTACAGCACTATGGCTCTATGGCATGTACCTGGTAGGCTTAGGGGCTGGTGCCAGGGGGAAAGAAGGAAGAAATACAGTCACACTGACCCACACATTCTACACTTTGTTCCATGAAACCGTGCTGGACAAGGGAGAGGTGGGGTTTGATTGAATTTTCTTAGAAATTATATATCCTGGGAGGTAGCAGCAACACACATCTTTCTGGATTGTTCTTGCGTTCCTGTAGCAAAACATATTTTACATAGCTGTTTGCAGCTGTCCTTTGTTTGCTGAACCACTTGGCGCAGCGTCGTCTCCATTTCTTATATTTTTTGTGTGGCATTCTTTCACAAAATCGAAACCTACCTGTCTCTGGCTTCAAACACTGAAAACAGGCTGCTATTGTTATTTGGGCTGGAGCAAAAGTCAGCAATTGTTCGAAAAACACAATGTGTCGAATACCCACAATGATAACATCTACTTTTTTGAAAGTGGACACACAAAAATGCAGTTTCCATTTCTGCGATCTATTCGGAGCAGTTAGTCAACGGGGCATCAAGAGAAAGGAAATTCCAGCATTATCTAAGCTAAACTATCGATATTTGTGCAATTAAAAACGGCATGTGTGCTGTATGCATGAGGACTAATTCAGCGACATGCGAATGTGCGATTTGACCAAATGAATTGAGACAGTACGTTATGTTGAATGATATTTATACTGTGCACTATAAAAAAACGAGTGTGCAACTCGCGGTTTATTTGTCCAGGAATGATTGTTCTTTCTGTATAGTTCAAAGGAGTGAACAGAGGTTTCATTTTTTGGGATGTACTGCTTACTGGTCTTGCACAACAATATATCCTGTGCAGAGTTATGGGTTGTTAGATGGACCATATTATGTTGATTATTCCTCAAAGTCCTGCAACCACAATCCTTAGCCTGTATGCAGGCCAATGATACCTAAACTGTTTTGTCCAGTGGAACATCCCGGTGTGCCATCACCGTTTCATCCTTGTGCACCATAAAGTGGGGGCTGGGGAGAAGGGGCGGGGGCTGAACCATTTCCGTGGACACCTGGTTCTCTCTCCGATCACTAATCTTACCAGTTCCATTATAAAGCCATCTGTCTGCGACTGAACATAAAACGTTACTATCGCTGTCCTTATTTTCTGGTGGGTCCCGCTATGTGAAGCGGGTGCATCTGGTTATCCATCCCATTGGGAGCTAAACCTACTTCACAGCGCTAAGCTTTCATGCACGTCGTGGTCTCAATACTCCCCCATGTTGGCATGTGTGTGTTCATTCTGTGTGGTTTGTGTTTATGATTAGGTTTAATCTGGTTCAGAATTATACAGAAACTTGTTATATTCAATTACAGAACGGCTACAAAAAATAAATTATTTTATTCTGTTTACTACACAGCTATATTGTACCGTTCGGCGTATGCCATAGTTTCCAGCTACCGTTGGATGGATTCTTCAACCAACATTGGTAGATAATCATCAACAGTGCTTATTTGATCACCGTTACGTGGGATCAACCAGTCATCTTTTCTGATGTGAAAATGTGCTGATGCAAAAGCGTTGCGCTTGAAAGTGCAAACAATCCATATCTTCATGAACGGAACACCATGTGCGTCATTAGAAGGTTTTGCTGGTGTAACATAAGGATACACAAGTATTGGAGTACAGGGATTGATTGATCGCTAATCACAATCAGTTTATCATGAGGACGATATAAACAACGTTTGAAGCATGCAATGTTCACTAGCTATAACTTGTATGGCAAAAACAGTTCATTTCGTGGACTTAATATCTTCTGAGCGTTCTTTGAAAAATCAAGGCACTTGTTACATTGCAGAATATTGATGCCTTCTTAAAAAATAATGTTTTGCTCTTCCATTTGGGACTAGAAAGAAAAGTTACGTGCTGTGACAGGATGTGTGCGTTTCTCTTCCTGGTTCTGTGTTAAGTAAAGTTATGGCTACGCTGGCCACGAACGTCATGAAAATAGGTGGGGCAGGCGATCTGTATTCTTGTTGCAAGGGCACTTGAATTTAGGGTGATGCATCAACGGATCAGATTAGCACAAAATGTTAATTAGTTGCGCAGCATTGCTTGGCCGACCATGGACTCCTCCCTGGAGTCCCGATCGACGCAGTATTTTCTTGTGAAGGTGTGCGTCGACCTCCACGTAGCAGCCCTGCAGATGTCCAGCAGGGGCACACCAGACAGGAACGCCGTGGAAGCTGCGATCGCTCTGGCCGAATGGGCTCTCGGACGGCCGGGCAGCGGTCGGTTTGCCAACCGGTGACAGTGCATGATGCAGCCGGAGAGCCATCAGGAAATGGAAGTCTTCGAGAGAGCCTTCCCTTGATTCACAGATCCAAAGTTCACAAACAGTTGTGACGTCTTCTGAAAACTCTTAGTGCGGTCCATGTAGAACTTCAGCGCTCTGGCCACATCCAGCGAGTGCAAAGTCCTCTCGGCCGGCGTCGAAGGCGACGGGAAGAAAACTGGTAACACCAAGGGCTCATTGAGGTGGAAGTCCAACGGCACCTTGGGCATGAAGGAGGGGTGCGTCCTCAGCACCACCCTCGTGTCATGAAAAGTCAAGTATGGAGGCTTGCAAGATAGGGCCTGGATCTCTCCCACTCATCGTGCAGAGGTGATGGCCACGAGGAACGCTGTCTTCCATGACAGGAACTTCAAAAGAGCCAAATGCATAGGCTCGAATGGGGCTCTCATGAGCCTGGTCAGCACCACATTAAGCTCCCACACCGGGGCAGGAGCCTTCACCGGCGGGAATGCTCGGAACAGTCCCTTCATAAATTCCTTCACCAGGCAATGAGACCACAAGGACGCCCGTCCCGTAGTCCTGGTATATCGGGAGATGGCAGCCAGATGTATTTTTATGGAGGCGTGAGCCAGTTCAGCTTTGGACAGTGACAGTAGGTACGGCAGCACTTGAGGGGCCGTAATCCGCAGAGGGTTAATCTTCTGTGCACGGAACCAGACAGAGAACCTCTTCCATTTATGACCGTAACACTTGAGAGTCGAGGACGCCCTGGACTTTGCAAGAACCTCAATGCAATCAGCCGGGATATCATACCCTCCAAACTCTAGTGCTGCAGGAGCCAGGCCTGCAAGTTCAGTGACTGTGGGTCGTGATGGAGAATGGCGCCTCCTTCTCTGGAGAGAAGATCCGCGTCCGCCGGCAGCTTGACTGGTGGGGACGTTGACAAATCCAGAAGGTCTGGGAACCAGATCTGCCTCGACCACGCCGGTGCGACGAGGATCATCCTGCACCTGGACTTCTTGAGCTGGTTGATGAGGCGGAACAGCAACGGCAACAGAGAGAACGCGTAAAGAAACAGGCCGTCCCAAGGGAACGAGACAGCATCGCCCATGCTCCTCGGCTGTGGGAACCTGCTGGCGAACCTCTGGCACTTGGAGTACGTCGCCGTCGCGAACAGGTCGATCTGGGGTTTGCCCCATCGTTGGAAGAGTCGATCCACTTGATCCTGGTGCAGTTCCCACTCGTGGCACGAGTGCAGCTCCCTGCTGAGTGAGTTGGCGATGGTGTTTTTTATTCCTGCCAGGTGGAAGGGAACCAGAAACATCCCCTGGGCGACGGCCCAGTGCCACAGATCCTGGGCCTCCTTGGATAGGGCTGGGGATCTGGTGCCTCCTTGCTTCCGTATCCGGTGAGCACGGACGCCCCACCATAGGATCGCCCGACGGAACTCCTCGTCGAGAGGGATCCTGTCCTCGAAACAGCCCCTCACCTGAAGCGAGCGGGCGTCGAGGAACTCCTGTAGCAGACGTTTCCGAAGTCTGCAAAGGGGTACAAGACAGATGCAAGAGAACATCCCAGGAAGGAATTGATGGACCTCATCCTGGCCACGGCCGTGGCTAGCAGGCAACGCACCTTGCCCAGGATGGTCTTGGTCCTCTCCTCCGAAGGGGAGGCCAATTGCCCCACTGTATCGAGCTTCGCTCCCAGAAACAGTGCTATTTGCAATGGAACCAGGTGGGATTTGGGGTAGTTGATGGCGAACCCCAGCTCCGTGAGCAACCGGACGGTCCTCGCCGTGTGTTCGACGGTGAGTTCCCTTGTCCTTGCCCAGATTAGCCAGCCGTCCAGGTAGGGGTAAACGTGGATCCCCTGCAGGCGCAGCCGCGCCGCCACTGGTGCCAGGCACTTGGTGAAAACCCTGGGTGCTGACTTTAATCCGAACGGTAGGGCTCTGAATTGGTAGGGGTGTCCCTGAACCACGAACCTGAGCAACTTCCTGTGCCTTTTTAGAATAGGGATGTGGAAGTAAGCATCCTCCAGGTCCAAAGACAATAGGAAGTTGTCTTCCTCCAGCTGTCTCAGCACGTGCTGGAGGGTGATCATCCTGAATTTCTGCGCCTTGATGTACTTGTTTAAGCGACGCAAGTCCAGGCTGGGGCACCAATGGCCTGTCTTCTTCCTGACGAAAAAGTACCTTGAGTACACTCCGGAGCACCGGAGCCTTCTGGGGACGAGCTCGATGGCACCTTTGAGCATCGCCCTTACCTCCAACAGCAGTTGAGGGACGTGATTTTCCTTCCTGGCCACGGGAGGAATGCGAGGGCACTTCTTCTGGAATTCCAGCGAGTGGTTGTTGGCCAGGGTGTCCAACACCCAACGGTCGGTGGAGATGGAATCCCACACGCTGATGAACTTTGTCAGCCGGCCACCGCTGGAACCTTTGGAGGCACCCGGTCTGCCTCCGGAGCTCCGAAAGGGCCGTCGCTGCTGAAGCACCCCTAGGGCCCGGGCCGTCTCCAAGTCAGTCTTGATGTCCTGTAGAGACTCGTCCACCGCCTTACCATAGAGGTTGTTGCCATCGGACGGCATGTCCAACACTCTGGTCTGGACGTCTTGGCGAAAGTCTGTCGCCTTGAGCCATCCTCGTCGTCGGAGGCAAACTGTTGCCCAGTTGGCGAAATCCGGTTTTGGCAATGTCCATACCACCGTTATGGCGTGATCCGACGCCACCTCGCCTTCCTGCAGAATTTCTAGGGCCTCCGCCCTCTTGTCGTCAGGTAGGAAGTCTAGCAGGGGAGCGATCTTGAACCAGAGCTCCCTGTCGTAGCGGGCCATGATCGCTAAGGCATTGGCTGCCTTAATCGTCGTCGTCGCGGACGAGATGACTCGTCGTCCCATGGAGTCCAACTTCTTGACCTCGATGTCCGGCGGGGAAGTGGAAGTTGAAGCTGCCGCACCCGCTGCCTTCTTTTTAGCCGCTGCCGAGACGACAGAGTCCGGCGTGGGCTGGGCCCTGAGGCACAGTGGGGCGGCATCGGGGACTCTGCACTTCTTCTCGTACCGGTCCCTCTTGGCGGGTGTCGTGGAAGGGTTCTTGAGGACCGCAGGCCCCTCGTTCCAGATGTCGTCGAGCAAAGGCACCGCGAGGACCGCCTTCCTCTTGGCCTCTCGTCGTTGGTACAGAAACCCTTCCTTTTATTGTTCTTCAGGGCAAAGCTGGAAGAGCTCGGATGCCCTGGTTATCATGGCATGGAAAGAGCCAATTGTGCGGTTGGGGAAGCCCGCGGGGGGAAGGGGGTGGGGGGTGTGATGACGGGATGTCCGCTGTGTCATCGCCGCCGGCATCGTCCGTCCCCGTCGCTGTGTCAGTCGCCGTATCCTCCCTAGGGTCCGGCGAGGACAAGGGGTCCACAGGTCTCGCAGGCGCGAGAGGTGGAGCGGGGTGGACTCTCCTCCGCTTGTTCAGAGGGCTTCCCAACGGGCCCGGTTCTGGATCCTCCGTCGGGGTCCGTGGTAATCTCGTCCTTATCTCGGTACATAAAGATTGGATCACCAACAAAATGGCCGCCGAGTTATCCTGGGGCTCGGGAAATGGTTGCACTGGGCCCTCTTTGTCGCCATCGTCGCTGTCTTCGATCACGTCAGCAGGGACCGCCCCCTGGGATCAAACCCTCTCGAACCTCTCGCTAAGTCCTATGAACCTTTCGTTGAGGCTCCTCTCGGTTTCCAATAGCTCCTCCTCAGAGGCTGATTCCGAGTCTGTAATGGCCACCGCCCCCCCCTCTTTTTCTGCCGCGGGCTTCATGGTGGTCTTAACGATGGGCTGGAAAGAGGATTTCCTCCACGGCGGCAGGGATACTCTGGGCCCAGAGGCTGTTTCCACTGGCGTAGTCTCAGCCGGCTTCTCCAGGGTCGCAGCGACCACTTGACAGAGGTCTTTGCCGGATGGATCAAAGCCTTCACCACCGTAGGTGCATCTTGGGCCTTTGCCTGGAGTGGAGGGTCAGCGCCTCGCTCCCCCTTCGAGATCGACCGGGTCCGCTCCAGCAGCTTACCCAGGTTCTCGGACTTCCTCTTCCCCGAACCAGAGTGCTGGCTCGTGGTCGAACGTCCCAGGGAAGTATCGCCCTGCCTGGCAGCCGAAGAGCCCGACCTTTCGGCGCTCCTGGTGCCCGCAGACTCACAGTGCTTGGCCTTCTGTTGGGCCCCCGGCGCCAGGGTGCCCTCACAGGACTTAGAAGCCCGCTCAGACTTTTTCTTCGCCGTCTCACCTGCCGTGCCCTTCTCCAGCCAGGCGGCGACGCGGAAACGACGATCTTGTTTGGTCCGTTCCGAAAGGTTCTTGCAGAACGCACAGTCCTCCTCCACGTGCGTCTTGTCCTCATGAAGACAGTAGAGACAACGCGAGTGCTCGTCCTCCTAGAAAACGTTCTGCAATCCGCATCCAGGGCAGCACCTGAACAGCTTGGATCCGGGCGTCGACCTTCCCTTGTCCTGGGCCATGTCCCTTGAGGTAGGCTGCAGATCTTCCGGAATCCTCCAAGAAGTGTAAACTCGACGAAAACTTCACCCTTGAGGGGCGTAGAAGAATTCCGAAACGGATACCCATTGTTGGAAGTAGAAACGGTGGAGCTTGAGGCTCGAATAAACCGAAAAATGAGAAAATCTCATGAAAAAGCCTGAAAACGCAGCAAAAAACTCGAGAGCTAAAGCACGAGGACTACCAACACTTGAGCGTACAGTAAAAATCTGAGGATGGCTGCCAGAAGCGGGGCTTAGGGAGAGGGCAGTCATTGGCTGGTGGCAGTATGACCCAGAGATCAGTGATTGGTTACTACTAAAAAAGACAGATCAGAAACGAAACTGATACGGATACTGATTTTCTCTTTACTGAGGATTCCCAGCCCGACGATAGGGAATATTCATGAGCATGTGAATCCATGCCAGACCCCATGCTGGAGAAATTGAAAGCATAGATTCTTCAAGTTAGCATGAATTTAGAATTCGAAAGAAAACGCTGATAAAAGGTTCTTGTATGCTACACAGTGTTATGGTATTCAATATATGCCTAAGCATAGCATTTGAAAGCGAAGCCAGAGCTTGGCATAAAATAATAATGTATCCCTGCATAACCGTATTGCAAAGGTAGTATGTCCCAAATGAGAGATTGAGTGGGTGGAACCGCCCGTCCTTACACATACCAGCCACAGCTTTTAAATTTGAAGTCTGCTGCTGGTCTGGAGGTTGACTGGTTTCAATATGCCCATCACAGCGCCAAAAGGGAGACTGTCCTGTAAAAATAGCCCATTGGGGATCGGTAAAGTAGTCCTACGAGCACTAAGACAAAAATATAAAGAGCTTATTGGAAGAAAAAGAGCGTGTGATTGAACAATGGGACAGGCATGGTGCCCTGCAAGGAAGGGATACTTGCTCCTTCTGGAAGTTGGTTACCGAGAAGGAATTAAATGGGGACAGAGACTTGAAATGTACCATTGGTGAGTTTGAATGGCAAACTCATTTTTGAAACCCAACCTGCTGCTAATGTGGCAGTCTACAGACGATAAGATCCAGCAAGCTTTTTATTTTCTGTTGGTAAGGTGACAGATACACTCAATACCTTAAAAAAACGCAAGGCGACAGGCCCTGACTTGACTCCTCTGGATATCAAGGATGAGGTAGTGATATGGGACCCGGTGTTGTGTAGGCTGTTTAATGCTATCTTGCGTAGCAGTGAGATACCAGCCTCCTGGTGCAGGGCAACAATCATACCCATCTATAAAAAGGATGGGAAAGACTCCCCAGCCGAACTACCGCCCTATTTCTCTCTTGGACGGTGTTGGCAATCTCTTTGGGAAATCTATCCTGAACATCTCCAGGTAGAACAGGAAGAGGTTGTCGGCTATCTCCAGGCTGGATTCAGGGCAAATAGAGGTACAACAGATCACTGTATCATCCATTTTTTTTATCATTGCTAAATATACCATCTTAAAGAAAATGTACTTCTAATTGGTCTTCCTGGATATAAAAACAGCTTTTGATGCGGTTTCAAGAGAGATTCTGTGGAACATTTTGTTGAAGTGTGGTGCCCCGACTGTTCTGGGGGCCATTATACACTTTGTATTCTGCCAAAAAATCTACTGTCAGATATGGGCTGGAGTGAGCAGACTCAGAAGTTTGGGGTTAATGTCTGAGTAAGACAGGGCTGTACCCTTGCACCAATTTTCTTTAATATTTATAATATTTTTTTTTAAAAACAATTTTTATTGGTTTTTACAACTTACAAACACCAAAACACACCAGACAGTGCACGTTATGAGCTTCCAAACATCATGTACATTTGCGTGAATTTACCACTGCCATCTACTTACCCCCACCCCCTCTTAACTCGAGCCTGCTCCACTACCCCTTTAGTTGTCATTCCTCCGGGGGCACTCCTCCTTCGGTGCTCCCAGAGGTGTCTTGTTCACTTAGACTAGCCTGGGTGGACCCAGACAGCGTGGCCACTAGTTGTCTCCAGGCCATCAGTGATCCCACTTCATCGTCCTCCACCCTGTTAGCTGCTTCATACCATACTACCGTATCCGCTTCAGCCTATTTCTGAAGATCATGCCACCCCCTTCCGAGATATCATATTGTCTCTACGGCCGTGTCTGGGTGTTCTTCTAGTTCTATTTCAGACCATACCTCACTTACCAGATTGACCAATCTAGTGTAGGTGATATATTGACCCGAGTGTACTCCAGTTTCTTCCACTAGCGTTTGGAATTCCAGTACCTTCCCATCTGGCCACACATCTTCCAGTGTTGGTATGCCCACCGGTTGCCAGTGTCTACGAATCGTCTTTCTTAGTTGCTCATTCACTCCCCGCAATGCCACTAGCGGCACTTGCAGGGAGCACGGAATCGGGTTCTCCATGGCCTGACATGCCTTGCACCATGTCTTCCATCCCAGTTCTAGCAGCTTCGATTGCCCTTTTAACTCTGATTTGGGCAGCCATATCAGTTCTTTCAGAAAAAACCGGGCGCATTCATTCCCTGACAGTCTGGACTCTGCTGTAACTGCCCAGCTAGATGGTATATCTCGAAGTTAGGCAATTTTATGCCCCCTCCATCATAAGTGTTTTGCAGTTTCCATAAGTCAATCCTATTCCTGGTATTGTGCCAAATCAAACCTCTACATAAGCTCTGAAGTTTACAACCATCTTCAACAATGCCACCCTCCCCTCCATGGCTAGGGGGAGTTTAGCCCAGAACTTCATGCTGTTTTCAATGTTTGCTACTAATTTCTCTGTGTTATATTTGTGTTCATCTTCTACCACATGATAGATATCGATCCCCAAGTATCTGAACGTTCTGGTCTCCCAGGGTATTTGTAAAACTGGTAGGTTTTCTTGCGGGATTCCTTTGCATCTCCCTAGGGGAAATATGAACAACTTCTTGGGGTTGACCACTATGCCGGAGAGTGACGCATATGGCTCAATTACGTCTAAGATATATTGCAGGTTTTCCTCCGGATACATCAGGTACAGCAGCACGTCGTCTGCATACAACGATATTAAGTGCGGCCCTCCCTTAGTGTAGACCCCTACCTCTTCATATTGTTGTCTTAGATATATCGCTAGGGGTTCTAGTGCAAGGATGTACAGCATCGGGGACCATGGGCAGCCTTGTCTAGTACCTCTGCCGAGTTGCCATTTGTCCGAAATAATCACTCCTGTTTTGACTCTGGCTAGCAGCGAGCTATACGAGTTTCACCCACTTCAAGTACCCAGGCCCCATTCCATAGTCCTTCAAGGCCGCCATCAGCCAAGGCTATGCCATTTTACAGAGTCGAAGGCTTTCACTGCCTCCAGTGAGACAATTACTACTTCATTTGCGTCGCCTTCTGCCTGTGCGGTGGAGCCTTCTATGGTTGTTGGATATATTTCTGCTCGGAACATATCCAGTCTGATCAGGATGCATGAGTTTGCTTATGACCAGTTTAAATCTATTTGCCAGCACCGCCGCGGGTATTTACTATTTGGTTTAGCATGGATAGCGGTCTATGCAACCCACAGTCTGTGCTGGGCTTATTAGGTTTGAGAAGTGGGATAATTATTGCCTCTCTCAGGGATTCCGGTAGTCTCCCTATCTTGAAAGCCTCATTTAGCATTGCCAGTAACGGGGGGAGAGCACCTCCAACCTGTATGTTTTATAAAACTCGCTGGGGAGCCCGCCCGCCCCTGGGGCTTTGCTGGTAGGTAACTGTTTGACCACTGTTTCTAGCTCCTCTAATGTAATTGGGGCATCTAGGTTCTCTCTCTCTCTGCAGCAATCAGTTCAGGTAACTCGATATCCTCTAATGTCTCCCTTATCTCCTTCTACTCCACCCCTCCGGTGTCTTCGTATAGGTGCTGATAGAATTTAAGAAATCCCCTGTTTTCGCTCTCTTGGGTATCCAATATTTGGCTATTCTCTCCCTTTATCTCTCTTATCGCTGATCTAGGCGTCTCATTTTTGTACAGCCATGCCAGCAGCCTCCCCGTCTTATCACCATCTGTGTGTTGCCTTTCTATGTATTTCTTATAGTTTAAGTTGCATAGTCTCTCCCAATACCCGCCACATTCTTCTTGTAATTGACTCATGGCTTCGGCGCCCTCCTGTGTGGTGTCTCCTTTACTCATGATTGCTTCTAGTTTCCTTTCTGCCTCTTGTAACTCCCGCATTATGCCCCCTTGGATATGGATATAGCTGTACCCCTCACCACCACCTTAAATGCCTCCCAGAGTACCTACCGAAGCTACGCTTCCAGTATTATTTCTAAAGTATTCTATTTCCTCCCTCAGGTCCTCTCTGAACACTGTCTTTCAGTGCTTCGGCTCTGAGCCTCCTCATTGGAATCTTTGCCCTTGGAGGCTGGTGTTGCCATGTTAGGACTAAAGGCGAGTGGTCCGATAGGACCCTTGCTTTATATTCCGACCTCACCATCACCCCGGTGAGTTCCGGGTTGGCGAACATGTAATCTAGTCGTGTGTACAAGTTTTGTGGGGCTGAGTAATGAGTAGTGTCTATCATTTGGGTGGTGCAGCCTCCATATATCCTCCAGCAGGAAGTCACTGAGCAGGGTCTTCAGAGTTTTGGCTGTAGGGGTGGTCTTGTCTAGTTTCATGTCTGATCTATCCAATTTGGGGTCCAGCGTGCAATTAAAATCCCGCCCCATATGACCGTGCCTCCCAGGTACAGGCTGACTTTGCCATACAGGGCCTTGAAGGCCACTGTATCCTGATTTGGGGCATATGTGTTAATGATGCACAACTCTTTTCCAGCATTCCCTGCATCACCACCTTCCTCCCATCCGGCTCCACTGTGGACTGCAATAACAGGAAGAGTACATGTGGTGCGACCCAAGTAATTACACCCCTGGCATATGCCGAATATGTTGCTCCAATAGTGGTCCCCTTCCATTTTTTCCATTTCACCTCTTGTTTTTCTTTTGTGAGCGGAGTTTCCTGTAATAAGGCTAGGTCTGTTTTTTGCCTCCTCAGGTACATCATGATCTTGTTCCTCTTCAAGTAGCTGTTGAGTCCCCTGACATTCCAGGTTGCTAGCCTAAGGTCTCCCATCCTCATCCATATCCCGTCCTGCCTCTGTCCTACCTTGTCGTCCGCCTAGTGCGCAGCAGCACGTGGATGTAAGCTCGTTCCCTAAAAATTCTATTGCAAACTCCCCAACTCCCCCTCGTCCCCATGCCCTCCCCAACTGTTGCCCAGCTCCATCCCTCCTCCTAGCCCCCCCGCCCCAACAAAACTACTCCCACCCAACCTACCCCCAACTCCCAAACCAAATGCCCAGCTTCATCCCTGGATCTCGGGCTCCCCCGCATCTAGCCCTTTTCTACAGTGTCACCATTACTCAGGACTCAGCAGGGTGATACTAATCTACCAGTATCCCAACTACCAGCCTAAGCTACTAGGGGTACCCACTCGCTTCTATTGTGGCTCCTGCATAAATTCCCATCCACCGCACTGTCACCTATCCAGAGGTTCAGCTTATTACGTATCGCTCTATACCTGGCATGTGATCAAGTTCAAAGTACAGTATGCAACCACGCCTGGGCATGGCAGGACTTTCTAAACTCAGTCCAAAATATGTCATAGTGACCACCAACGTTCACCCGTCTGTTCTGCTCTCCGCCAGGTCCTCTGCGTCCGCCGGGCAGTTCTGTGCATCCATCCACACGGTCGCCTCCTCAGGTGTGTCGAAAAAATGTGCCTTACCACCATGCATCACCTTCAGCTTTTCTGGGTACAGTAGCATGTATTTGTACCCTGCATCGCGTGGTCTCTTCACCGACACATAGCTCAACCATTCTCTCTGTACAAAAAAGGTGTAATCAGGAATGGCCATGATGGTAGCGGATCCTCTGCTGACTAGCCCACCCTTCCGTAAAGGTTGAAGGACCTTTTCACGATCTCTATAGTTCAGAATCTTGGCAATAAATGGTCTGGGAGGGCTCCCGATTTGGGTCGTCTGGTCTGGGCCCGGTGTGCCCTTTCCACTGCGAATCCCTGGGAGAGCGCACCGCCTCCAATTCCCCGCAGCGGCATGGTTTCTATATAGTTAATCGGGTCCGAGCCCTCCATTTCTTCAGGTAAGCCAACAATGCGGACATTGTTCCTGCGTGCCCTTCCTTCTGCCTCCTCCGCCCTATTCTCCAGGTTGTGCACTTGTTGCCGGAGTATCGCAACTTCCCTGGTGGCAGCGCAGATTACAGCTGTGTGCACATCAGTATGGGCAGCCCCTGTGAGTGATGTTCCGCTCGTCTTGCACATTCCATTAGGTACGGGTGCCAAAAACACTGTTGCCTGGGCGGCGCCCAGGCTATCTGTCTGCACCAAGCAGCAGCTCTTCCACAACCAGTGCCCTGCAGGTCTTATTTGAGCTGTCGGTCCCCATTGCTAAAGGAGCCAGCTATTACTCCATGTACTGCATGCCGCACTTCCACCTCAATCATCTATTGTACCTGGGGCGGCACCTATTCGTCTTGTCCTAAGGCTGGTCTGCCGTAATAGGCTGTACGGAGTACTCCGCGGCCGATACTAATGTATCACCACTCGATGTCAGTATCAAGGCATGAAGCACATCATTACAGCCCACTCTCGCAGACTTCAGAGACCAGGGTCACTTTGAAACTAGTTTATGCCCAGTCACCACATTGCACACATCGCGCCTCTGATCACTTCAGAGACAATCTGAGCCGCCCCTCCCCCCGCTGCAGCATATGTAATCAGTTTCACAAGCAGGATGCACATTCATCGAGACCTTTTCAGGGTCCAATGTAAGCAAAATCCACGAAGCTCTCGGCCAACAAAGTCCTTCGCCCCAGGCACCACAGCTGTGGATTTCCACAAAGTTTTTCAATCAGGCACTCTGTCTGTATCCGCCGTCGCTCCTTTGTTCATCCCGTGGCAGCCATCTTCCCGACCGTCACAGACAAGCATGGGAATCTTTACCAGCTCATAACACCATGGTCTTTTCTGCAGATCAGCGCCACAATGTACCTTCAAGTGCCTCAATATTTCCGACGCTCGATCCCCCAATTATAGATAATTTGTGCCTGTTTTAACGTGGCTTATCGCAGGATGATGTGAGGATCTGCAGCTCCTCCTGGGAAGCTACGTCCTCCTACATGGCTCCTTAGTCACGCCCCCATTTTATTTAATATTTATATACAGGAAATCATTGATGCACGAGTGAGTGCCAGGAGATTAAGTGTTACTCACTGGAGTGACTAACTTACTCCTAGTCCATAGTCCCTGTAAATAGTTACTCATCCTGTACGGGTGTCCCTCGCGATGGACAGGAACCTCTGTTCCACCAGAAAAAAAGACATTCCCCCTTTAAAAAGACATTCCCCTTTAAATTTACAGACGTGCTGGGACGCGGCCTCGGGAGCACGGGCTCCCTTAACCCTGCCCACCGGCGACACACCTCAGTCCCCTTTTGATGCATCGTTTGTATTAGAGTAAGAACCTCACTGGTCTCATTATAGGGGGATGGATGGTGGGACGTATGAAGGAAAGGGGGCTACGGACTAGGAGTACGTTAGTCACTCCAGTGAGCGGCACATACTCCTACCTCCCATCCCCTTTCCTCCATCCTATATGGGCGCTTACAACTGCCAACTCCCTGGGGAGGAGAGCCTGACCTTCTAGGCAAATAAACGTAGCACCGCTTGGCCGAACGCTGCATCAGCCTTGGTACTGGTATCCAAGCAGTAGTGCTTGCAAAAAGCCAAAGGAGTATCCCACATTTACGCCCTGCTGATCATGTGCCAGGGAATGTGGCTGTTAGGCAGAAACCTGTGCAGTTCCCTCTGGGACCACTGCAAAAGATTTAGGACTACAGGTGTTTGGCAGTAAACCCACTTGGTAGCAGTCTGTACCACACAGATTCACTTGGTAGCTGTGGCTGAGTAGTCGGACTTCCCTCAAGAAGAGTTAGGCAGTATACAGAGTATTCACAATAGGTCAAGAGCACACAATAGAACAAGTAAACACTGACCAGGGCTTGGTGTAAAAGAGATGAACTAGTTACTCTTACCTTGTAACGTTCTTTCGATGGGATGTTCCTCCGACGTATTCCTTATCTTAGATAGAAATCCTTCAGCTTTGCTGGCCTCGGAAAATTTTTTCGCCAGAGGGCGCTGCGCGTCGATGATCGCCGAGTCGATGACCCTCGACGGCCTCCGTGCCGACGTCGACGTCATCCTGCCTATAAAGGCCGCGCGCAGCGTCCGTTGCTCAGTTCCGTTTTGTAGTCCCCAGTAATGTTTTTGGATTAGACTAATCACCTTGAAGGAGCATAGGCTGCAAACCCACAGGAAGTCATACTGCGGGGATGGATGGGAGGGTCGATAAGGAATACGTCGGAGGAACATCCCATCGAAAGAACGTTACAAGGTAAGAGTAACTAGTTCTTCGAAGGGATTGTGTCCTCCGACGTATTCCTTATCTTAGATAGACTCCCATAGCAGTGGTATTGTGACTGGAGGCGGGAGTAATAAAAGTTATGTTACCCTTCCAGAATGGACAGAGTGTAACACAGCCTTGCCGAATCTAGTTTCTTGACTAGAGGAGGAATCCAGGCTATAGAATTTGGTAAATGTATGTGCGGACGACCATGTGGCAGCCGCACATATATCTCGAATTGGCACCCCTCTTTGAAGGGCTGAGGATGTTGCGATACCCCTGGTAGAATGAGCCCTTAGATTTTGAGGAGGCTCCTTTCCTGCCAATTTGTAGCACTCCAGAATGGCTAAAATAATCCATCTGGAGATGGTTTGTTTTGTTATTGGAAGGCCCAACTTATGTCCTGCATAACCTACAAAGAGTTGGTCTGCTTGTCTGATCTTAGCCAATCTGCTGATATAGAAGCTCAAGGCTCGCTTAGGGTCCAGCCTGTGCAGTCTCTCTTCCTCCTTCCCCGGATGAGGAGGAGGGTAGAAAGAAGGTAATATAATCTTCTGAGTGATGTGAAACTCCGAGACTACCTTCGGGAGGAAGTTAGGCTTCACCTGAAGAACAACTTTGTCCTTGTAAAAGATTGTATGTGGAGGTTTACACGATAAGGCTTGCAACTCGCTAACCCTTCTAGCAGATGTCAATGCTATTAGCAAAACAGTTTTGAGGGTGAGAAGCTTCAATGAACAAGAGTGTAGTGGTTCAAAAGGGGCACCCTTTAGGAAGTTTAAAATTAGGTTTAAATCCCATAAGGGAACTTGAAAAGGTTTCGGGGGATAAACATTAGTTAATCCTTTTAGGTATTGTATTACCAATGGAATTTTGAAGTATGAAGGCTCCTCTGCAGTGCGCTTAAAGATTGATAGCGCTGCGAGATAGCCCTTAATTGTGCCAACCTGTAGGCCTGAATTAGCCAGGTAAAGTAAGAATGACAACACCATAGGTGTACCACAAGAAAAGGGTTCAATATTCTTTTCTCTGCACCAGCTGCAAAATTTGTTCCAACGGCAGCGGTATAGAGTTTTAGTTGCCGGCCTTCTGGCCGAAAGCAACACCTCCATAACATCATCCGGAAGGTCCCAATCCTTGTACCTCAACCTTTCAGACACCAAGCGTGAAGGTTGAGGGTCTTGATGGCTGGATGGAGAACCTGACCTTCCTTCTGCGAGAGAAGATCCTCTCTGTATGGCAGTCGAATTGGAGGGCAGATGGACATGTCTAGAAGGTCCGGGTACCACGTTCTCCTGGCCCAATCCGGGGCAATTAGGATCATGGTCTTCCGAAACCTTCTCAACCTCCTGATCATTTGAGGAATGACAGGGACCGGAGGGAACGCGTACAGAAGTGGGAACTCCCAGTCCACTACGAACGCATCTCCTAGAGCTCCTCTCGGGGGAAATTCCCTTGAGCAAAATCTGTCGCACTTCCTGTTGATACTGGTGGCGAACAGATCCACTTGAGGGGTTCCCCAAAGGGCGAAGATCTCTTGAAGGACTTCCTGAGCTATCTCCCACTCGTGAGAGACTGTGCTCTGCCTGCTCAGAGCGTCCGCTGTCAAGTTCTTCTCTCCGGCTAGGTGAATTGCCGATAGAGAGATTCCTTCCTGAATTGCCCAAAACCAGAGCTGCATCGCCTCTCTGCACAGTGGTAGTGAGCCTACGCCTCCTCTTTTGTTGAGGTAGTGCATGGCCACTGTATTGTCCGTCATTATTAGGACGTTTCTTCCCCGTACAGACGGCAGAAAAGCCTTCAGCGCTAGTCTGATGGCTCTCAGCTCCAACAGGTTGATATGTAGTTTGGACTCCGATGGAGACCAACGACCGCTGATGGTCAAGTCGTTGGCGTGAGCTCCCCACCCCGTGAGTGAGGCATCCGTGACTACTGTTATCTCCGGCCATGGTTGCCAAAACATTTCTCCTTTCAGGATGTTCTCCCGACAGGCCCACCACTGAAGGTCTCGGGCTACTTTGACCGGGATCCGAAGGAGATCTGTCATCCTTCCTGAGAACTGTGACCACTGAGTTCTCAGTGCCCACTGGAGGGATCTCATTCTCAGGCGAGCCTCCGGCACGAGGAATATGCAGGATGCCATGAGGCCTAGCAACCTCAGAAAGTCGTAGGCTGGGAGATATTGGGCATTCTGAAATCTGATGACCATCTGCAGAATATCTCGAGCCCTCACCTCTGGTGGCAAGGCTTTTCCCAGGGAAGTGTCCAGGACTGCTCCAATGAATTGGAGTCTCTGTGATGGTATCATCTGTGACTTCTTTAAATTGAGGGAGAAGCCCAGCTTGTGAAGGAAGTGGCAAACATAATCTAGTTGTCTCTGAGCCTGTTCCGAAGATACAGCTCTGATCAACCAATCGTCTAGGTAAGGGTAGACATGAATCCCTTCCCTCCTTAGACTTGCAGCCACAACCGACATTAGCTTGGTAAAGACCCTCGGGGCGGAGGTTAGCCCAAATGGCAGAACTCGAAATTGATAATGAGAGCTGCCAATTGCGAACCTCAGGTATCTCCTGTGCCTGGGATGGATCGGCACATGGAAATAAGCGTCCTGGAGGTCTAGAGATACCAACCAGTCCTGAAGCTGGAGGGCCTGAAGGATCTGAGAGAGAGTCACCATCTTGAACTTGTCCTTTCGGAGGAATTTGTTCAATTCCCGTAAGTCTAAGATGGGTCTCAGTCCTCCGTCCTTCTTCGGTATTATGAAGTAGGGGGAGTACCAACCCTTGTTCCTTTCCGCTACAGGTACCAGTTCTATGGCACCTTTCTCTAGCAGGTCTAAAACCTCCTGCAAGAGGAGCGGATCTGGAAGCTTCAAAGGGTTGTTCCCCGGTGGATGACTCTGAGGGATATGTAGGAAGGGCAGGCAGTAACCTTGGGCCACTGTCTCCAGAGCCCAAGCATCTGACGTAATAGCCTGCCATTCCGTCAGATGGTGAGTTAACCTGCCCCCTACTGGTGTTCTGTGAGGGGAGACCTCAGAGTGGTTTTGAAGCGGCTGATGCAGTTGCCGAAGGTAAAGTGGCTCCTGCTCCTGCGGGTGCGGCTTTCTTTCCCCTACCCCGTCCACCACGGGTAAATCTTCCTTGGCCTCTTTGAGCCGGTCGTCCCCTGCCCCTTCCATATGAGGAATAGTAACGAAAGGACCGTCCTCTCCACGATGATCCCGAAGGACGAAAGGTATTCTGACGGATAGCAGCTCCCAATGACTTGGCTGCTGCCTTGGACGTTTGCAGTTTCTCCAAACTGTCATCCGCCTTCTTTCCAAAGAGGGTAGAACCGTCAAAGGGCATATTCAAAAGCCTGGTCTGCACGTCAGAGGCAAAACCAGACTTCCTCAACCACGCATGCCTGCGGATTGTGGTACTTGCCGCCATGGCCCTGCTGATACTGTCAGCAGAATCTAGGCCAGTTTGTAGGGTCTCGCACATCGCATCTTTACCATCCCTGATGATGTTTAAAAATGCGTCCCTTTCCTCTCCTTCTTGGAGGCAGTCAGCCGCTGATGAAGCGCACTCCCAAAGGGTGTGGCTGAACCTAGCGAGCGTACAGGTCGCGTTAATAGACTTTAACGCCATGCTACAGGCAGAAAAAACCTTCTTAGCCATGGCATCATACTTTTTGTCATCCCTATCCTGCGGAGCAGTGGGGTATGCAGATGTGCTGCCTGATGAGGTTGCAGCCTGTACAACCAAGCTCTCAGGAGTAGGGTGTTTTGACAAATATTCAGGGTCAGAACTAGCCACCCTGTATTTTGTTGACAGTTTTTTATTTACTGCCGGGATAATTTCTGGCGTTTCCCAGTTTGTCAAAATCCTTCTCTGTAGAGCAGAGTGAAATGGAACCACAGGATCCTCCTGTGGGCCCTTGTCCAGTATGTCAGTGAGGTCATCCTGCTGAAAGGCAGGAGAAGGTGCAGACCAACCCATAAATTCTATGATTCTAGACATCAGAGCTCTATATGGAGTCTCCGCATGTTCTCCTGGGTCTGGTTTGATAAATTCTGCTTCAGGAGAAGTGTCCAAGCCACTAGCTTCCTGAAGTGCATCCTGAAGATTTTTTAATCTTCCTTCCTCAGAGGCGAAAGTCTCTGGCTCTGGTGATGTGGTCCTCTGTAAATCAATATCTTGGTCTGAATCCTCCCTTTCCTCAAAAATCGAGGTTAAAGGGGGATACATTGGTTTTTGGAATGGTATAAACCCCATTTCCAATGCAGAAGGAGCCATCATCACAGGCCTTGAAAACGTCGATGTCGTCGACACCGACGTGAAAGTACTCGAAGGCGCCGTGAAAAGCGTCGAGAAATGTGTACTAGGCCTCGAAGAACTCGAAAGGATCGGAGTCCTGCTCGAGAACGACGTCGACGTTCTCGGCGTCGAGTCGGAGGTCTTTTGTCTAACCGTTGGCTGTGGAGTAGCCGTGGTTATTTCCTTCACCGGCGTCGATATCGGCGTCGACGTCGGCGTCGACTCGATCGACTGATGCGCCGATGAATCCTTCGACAACGGCGTCGATGGCGCCGACCTCTGTTTCGAAGGAGTTTTCGACGATGGCGTCGATGATGCTTTATCTCCCGATGGCTCGAGGCGCTTTCGGGTTGACTTTTCCGCCGGGTACTGCGACTCGCGGCGTTTAGATTTTTTGGGTTTTTTACCCGGGGTATCACCCTCAGCTGTCTTCGAGGGGGACGAGGCCGCTTTCTCGAAGACGCTTAGCATCTTTTTCCTGAATTCCTCCCACTCAGCTTGCGAGCTGCGTTTTGTGGGGCAATGAACTCTCTCAGGAGAACTCGACGAAGATGACGAAGGGGATCTCCTACGTCTCTTCTTCGAGTGTCTCGATGTCGACGAGTGGTGGGAGCCACTTCGTGATCTAGATCGAGAGTGTTTTTTATGGTGAGGAGACGAACGTCTCGACTCTACCGAAGAAGCTTTCGAGGAAGTTAAAGTTGACCTACCTCTCTCGAGCTTCCCCCTACGCTCCTTCAAGGCTTTCGCCGTCATGGAAAGGCATTCCTCACACTCCGAACTCTGGTGCGTGATTCCCAGACACCACAAACAGACCCTGTGAGGGTCCGTCAACGACATTTTCTTCCCGCAGTCTCGGCACTTTTTGAAACCGGACCGAGGGGTCGTCGGGTCGGAGGAGGATGCCATCGATATCGAGGTAAATAGTAGTTATTATATACGTTATCTTGACGAGAACTGAGCAACGGTGTTCCGAGGCACAACGAAGCGCGGAAAAACGGAACTGAGCAACGGACGCTGCGCGCGGCCTTTATAGGCAGGATGACGTCGACGTCGGCACGGAGGCCGTCGAGGGTCATCGACTCGGCGATCATCGACGCGCAGCGCCCTCTGGCGAAAAAATTTTCCGAGGCCAGCAAAGCTGAAGGATTTCTATCTAAGATAAGGAATACGTCGGAGGACACAATCCCTTCGAAATAATTATTTATTTAAAACCACATCTAGAAAAACACACAAGCACTAATAATAAGCAATTCAAAAACATGGTCACTAAAAGATATACACTCCCTTAAAAGAATATTAGACAAGTCTTAAGTAAAGCCACACTTATTTTCAGACAGAGGTGCGTGCTTAACGTAGATGGCACTAATAGTTTGTTTTAAAAAGGGAGAGAAAAGCAGAGAACAAATTCAAACAGATCCCAACACTTTTTCAAGAACACAACAAGGGAGGAAGGCAAAGTAAAACCGTGAAGTTAGAGTTCAAGAGGCCGGATCCACTTTCAGAGGATCCAAACGAAATGTGTCCAAGGTCACACGGTTGCAGTGCACAAAGGTCTTGTAAAGATTCAAAAAGGAGTTGGACCACAGAAAGGGACCAGTTAGCGGGTCAAGGCGGCCATCCCAGGCCAGAAGGTTAAGGAGTTATTATTACCTTGTAGCAATCTTTAGAAAGGGAGGCCTGGCGGACACAATACCTTAGTGGTGAGAACCCTCCAGCGGGGACAGTTGTTCCTGGCAGCGGGTGCAAGTCAGTGCTTCGTCCAGGGGAAGAGAGGATCTTGTTGTGGAGGAAGACAGGGGTCCGTTGCACTGCCAGGGAAGAAACCAGCCACAGAGTTTCTCAGGTACAAGGAGCGGTCCGGTGGTTCGCAGTTCAGTGTTGAGTGGCTATCCGGCTGCCGGGGTGCTTGGCACGGGCAGTTCGACCACAAACCGGGCTGGGGTGCGAAGAAAGAAAGGAAAACTGGTTGTGCCCACCAGTCAGGGGAAGAAGCCTCTCCAGCCGGGAGATCTTCTCTGTCATCGGGAAGTGGTGAGTCGGTTCTGCAGGGCACCACTGGTGGTGTCGTAGTGGTAGGTCGGCTCAGCTTCTCCCTCGTCAGATTCTCAGGTCCTGTGGCGACTTCTGAAGTTCCAGTCCCCAAAGCCCTGCTTTTATGCAGAAAACCCCCATTCACTCAGCCTAGCTGTCACTCAAACATGCTAAGTGTTGAGCCGGCCGGCTCACCACTTGGGCCAATCACACAAGAATGCGACCTGAGTTACCAAGGTAACTCGGTCCAAGGTGCCTAAACCTCCTCCCACACCCCCTGTGGTACCCAGACAGAGTGGCACCACTTTTGGAGGCTTCTGTGGAGAAGCCCGCCCAAAAAGTGGAACAAAGGGCTCGACTTGGGTTGGAGTCACAGAAGAGAACACAAACGCCATTTTAGAATCGAGTCTTGGCAAAAAATACCAACCGGAGAATGAATATTGATTAAATAAACCAGCGGTATGTTCCAGGCTATGAGAATTAAATAATTAAAGTTGGTAGCCTTGAACAATGGGAAAATCCCATAGGAAAATATTTGCGGTCGAATATAAAAAGTAGTTTCCACTGCCACCAGCCAAAACTCAATCAGGGGGGACGGAGACATGCCCCCTCAACAAACAGACCCCGGGGCAATCGAATTGCCCCGACCAGTACGTCCACAATATGATGGTTTGTACTGGTTTCTGTTAATAATTTGGGACTAGTAAAGCCAATGGTGACTTCACATGCCCTGGGAGACAATAGTCAGTCCCAGGGTATGGAGTTTATGGTGGGGTGTCACTATGACACCCCTGTGTTACTGCACGGAGGGTATTGTGTAACACACATAGGAAAAACACATGAGACCCTATGGAGTAAAGGACCCCATAGCCCAAAAAACACATTACCAGTCAAAGGAATACCATAAATCATGTCCAAGAGTGGGAGAAAAAGAGTCTCACTCTTGGCAGGAGGAAAAAAACAAACTCCAGAAATCCAGCAAAGCTGCTGGGGGACTCACTAGGTTAGGAAATTCAGCCTAAAGAGAGAATTCTCCCTAACAGTGGCACTGGAATGCGACTTGTCGATTTAGCTCTTACAGCAAGTGCATGCATACTGTTTTGCGGGTCCTTGCGCTGCGCCTTGTAAGCCTCCTGGATCGCCACCATCATCCATCATGCTATGGAATTCTGCTGCCCAGGCCGAAAGCCTCCAAATGTCACAGACGGAGCGTCTGTCTTGCGGATGCCTGTCATCCTGTCTAGATAGAATGTCAACACCCTCCTGACATCCAGCAGTGTAGTGTCTTTGCTGCATCCTCCTTGGGGTCTGGGAAGAATGTCGGGAGCACAATCTCCTCGTTGATATATAAGGGCAATACCACTTTCGGGAGAAACTTGGGGTGGGTGTGCGCGTAGCACAACCTTATCATTGTGAAATCTAGTGTACAGCTCTGAGGCAACTAGCACCTGGACCTCACTCACTCTGCGGGAAGATGTAAGCCCCACCAGAAGGGCTGTCTATAGGGTGACCAACTTAATGTCCTCACTTTCATTCCAGATAAGCACAATCGAACACATTAAAATATGCATAGTGAACTCCTACTTCCCCCAACATGGCATACGCACGCTCCTCAAGCAATTGTGCACCAGAATGTCACGCCACAGGGATGGAACCTTCATAAGGGGGAGGGGGGCTGACTTCATCTGTGTGAAAGATGAAGCTATAGACAGATCTGACCCACCACAACTATTAAAAAATGCAGCCTCACAGGTGCTTAACATGGTGGAGCACCTAGACCAAGCCAATATTTGGAGAGAACTGCACCCCACAGACAGATGCTACTCTTACTACTCATCCCCTCACAAACTACACCAGAATAGACCATCTGTTCATCGATAGAGAACAACTGACACAAGCAGAATCCACAAACTACCTGGGCAGATCGATCTCAGATCACTCTCCCTTACTTATGCAATGGAAACTCAGGGGCCCCAGACCCCTCCCCCCCATCCCGATGTGGAGGATGCCCACTGAAGCGCTGACCGACCATGAGTTAAAGGAAAACCTAATGGATTAACTAGAGTTTGTAAGCATCAACACAGGAACTGTGGACAAATGGACCAAACTATGGGAAGCCATGAAAATGGTGACACGAGGAGAGACGATAGCGGGTGCGGGGGGTGGGGTGTCTGGAAACAACTGAGAATAGATCTAGAGGATAAGGAAGAGGAACTAAAATAACTGGAGGCCAACACCCAAAATACTGAAGTGGATGAGAAAAAATGAAAAGATCAGAAATAACTGCCAGCTAGCCTGGGAGAGACTATCCAAATTTGACTTTACAACACACACCGCCAGGGCGCACAAGGAAGCTGACAAACCAGGCAGATTACTGGCCTGGCTGTGCACAAAATAACACCCAAGACACCCACAGAATGAAATCAAAGACAATCACGGATTAACACAAGACGCAACTAGCGACAAATGACACTTTCTCAGAGTTTTACTCCAAACTGTACGCCCACGACACACAAGTTTCGAAAGAGGCCATCAAAACCACCCTAGAAGATATAGGACTCCCCAAACTAACCAGCGAGCAGAGAGGTGTTAGAAGAGGAGATTACCAAGGAAGATATCACAGAGGCAATCAGGTCACTAGGCACATGCAAGACCCCAGGGAGCGATGGCCTCCCACCAGAATTCTACAAGGCATATGAAGCAACCTTGACCCCGGTATAACACAAGGTATACCTGGAGACGTACAAGGTAGGGACCGTACCAGGTACCATGAGAGAAACATTCATAATCCTGATGCTTAAACCAAACAAACCTGCGAACGAGTGACTCCTACTGCCCGCTGGCGATGCTAAATTACGACAGCAAGAGCTTAATTACCATATTGGCTAAAAGACTAGCAAGAGTTGTGGGATCCCTAATACACGAAGACCAAAATGGATTTGTACCAGGCCGTAACACCAGAGCTAATTTAAGCAGACTCCAACATGTAATGGCGCAAACCACTGAGAGCGGGGAAGACATGGCAGTGCTGTCACTGGATGTCATCAAGGCGTTCGATTCTATATTTTGGGAGTGGCTAATCGAGGTCTTGAGGGAATTTCGGTTCGGCAAGGGTTTTGTAAGATGGGTCAAGGTATTGTACAATGCCCCCATGGCAAGAGTGAAGACTGGGAGTATGGTATCAAAGGCCTGGGCAATACAAAGAGGCACCAGACAAGGCTGCCTGCTATCACCAATGTTATACATCTGGGGCTGGAGCAGATAGCCATCTACTTCAGGAAGCAGTTCTTTGATGCAGGGATCAGAGTGGAAGGGAAATATAACAATCACATTGTATGTGGAGGACGACGTCCTTTTATATCTAAGAGACCCACAAATGAATGCTCCGATAGCCCTAGAAATACTGGACAATTATGCACGCTACTCAGGGATACAATTCAGCAAGCAAAAATCATGCGCATTTCCACTGGCCGGACTCAGAAGGGTACAGATGGAAGACCTACTCCTGGTGGGAATCAAGTGGCAACCAGAAGTGTTCCGATATCTGGGAGTCAACATAAAACACACGCCAGAGCTCAGACAAATGCAACACAGAGGCTGTAATAAGATGACTACGCAACTCAATAAAATTCTGGTCCAAACTACCACTTTAAATGATGGGCAGAGCAGCAATCACCAAAATGATAATTCTCCCGAGATTCCTATACTACTTCATAAACATATGCTACTACATTAGACCTCCCTTCTTCAGAAAATTACAAACACTGCTCAGAGGATTCTTATGGGGCGCGACCCGGCACAAACTATCTCTAAGCATACTTTCACTCCCACACAAAGAAGGTGGGATGTAACTCCCCGACCTCCAGAAGTACTACTTAGCGGCACAACTTAGCCATGTGACAAGATGGCTGTAAAACGAGCCGACAGCTGAAACAGATCTACTGCAACAGTCGACAACCTCAACATACCCCAAAGAGATACTAGATACTATGGAACCCGCAGATAGGACCCCCGGATGTACCCATGATAGTACAGCTAGGTAGACAAGCGTGGGACAAGACCAGCTTGCTGCTTGGATTACACCACCCATATGCACCAGATATCCCTATACTGGCAGATGTCTGCAAAACATCGACTGACCTACCCGCGATGAGGAGCTGGGAAGAGGTAGGATTATAAACCTGGGGAGACATGTTCGAAAAAGGTGTTAGGTGACGGATTAGCAAAAGGCCAGTTCTTATGGTACCAACGGGTCAAACACACAGCAAAGAAGAAATGGAGCACATGGCCTGAGGAACCGAAACCGAATCTCTTGATACAAGAAATTTACAACTTAAGCGACGGCTGGAGGCCCGTAGCCAGATTATACATTCAAATAACAAACAGACCCAATCCCCGCAGCATATCTCTGAAAGAAAAATGGGAGAAAGACTTGGAAACCACCATGACCGAGAACAAATGGGGAAGGGTACTACTATATCCCAAAGAGGTGTCCAGAAACGCCAGGTTCAGACTAATCCAGTTGTACGTCCTATACAGGACTTACATGACCGCCACAAAGGGTAGCCAGCTTTAACAAGCAAGCCCGACAGCAATGACGTTGGTCTGGTAACGAAGACGCTAACACGATCCATATGTTCTGGAGTTGTCACAAAGCACTAGGATTTGGGGCCAAAATCGAACAAACCTGTAGAAAAGCGGAAGTGAACAGATACGAATGGACCCGAAAGTGTGTCTACTCGGCACATAACCCAGACTCAGCAAAATCAAGCATATCGTGAGGATAATGGACATGTCTTTTATCCTTGCGAAGAGAACGATAGCAATGGCAGGGAAATCACCCGGAGGCCCAAGATACGAAGTATGGATCAAAGAGATGGAGAGCTGGACAACCGTGGAAACCAACGCCTGGAACGCAGGGATCATTCGGGAAGAGGGTGACAAATGCTATGCTTGAATTGTGGAAAGCCCTGAACCCGCATGTGTTACCTAGCACAAACATGGAGCATCACTGGCAAGACACTAACCACACCCACCCCCCCCCAACAAGACTCCCCCAGAACAGATTTAAACCTTACTACATCTCACTACCTAAGTGACTATAAGAAACATAATTACAATAAGGCTGGAAGATAGTCACAGTTAATTGTTGTTTAATGTTTATGTTACAATAGTTAAAGAAAAAATGGAAACTGCCAGATGTGAAGATTGCATAACTTGTAACTAACACTATGTTTAACTACAAATGCCAATAAAAAAATATTTAGAGATGAACCTTTGTGGCGCTTTCTCCTGTGCCGACTGGAGACCTGTCCTGGAACCCACGGAAGCCGCCAACTTAGTGACCCTTGTTTGAGCGGGACTGGGACTGAACGAACGGTTTAGTCGCTGTTTTGGTAAGTATGGCCAGAGATTTTGCTGTCTGGGTGCTGGTCTTTATGAAACTCAGTCGAGGCATGGAAGAGCCACCCCACAGCCCCCTCTTAAACTGAAGATCAAGGATTCAGTCCTGCACATCCTGGTTGAATCTAGTGGCCTTTCAACCAGGTAGTGTGCCTCGGTATGTTGCCTGACAGATTGCTCCATTAGCCATGCTGATGTGGCCCACAGAGGCCTCCATAATATCCTGGGCCACGATTTTCGCCTCTGCCAGCACGCCTTCAAAGATATTTGCTTGTCCTTAGGGATAGCAGGCAGAAAGTCAAATCTCCATCCACATGTGCCGATTAGCTGCAGCGAGGATAGTGTCTGCATTGGTCTGCCTGCGGTGTAGCCCGGCATGTTAATAGACCTTCTTGCCATATGACTCGAGAATCTTTTCTTCCTTGACGAGGAGGGCTGTTGTGGCTGTACTAGACGAGGAAGCCTGGGATTTGGCATACATGGGCGCAGCAGCGACTACTGATGAAAGGGGCTGTAGGTGTGTAGAGTAGTATGCTGTCCCCCTCTGTTTGGGTAAACCTAGCATCAAGCTTTTTGTTGACAGGTGTGGAGTGAGGCTTGAGCCAGCCTTTTCTGGCCAAAGCTTCCACATTCTTTTGTAGGGGGGATGCCCGACCGAGCCTCAGCCTTGATACTCAGGACCTCTGCCAACGCCTGCTTCAGTGAACCCATTTTGTGGCTTGGGGATACCCAAGTATTCTGACAAGCCCGCAATCCCGTCATGAAAGGCTTACGCTGAGGAGGGCATATCATGCTCCTCCTAGTCTGTCCTGCTGGTCCACTGTCACCAGGGGGTGGCGCCAGGGAGCCTTGGGTGTTCCTCCATGGTGGGGGTCTGGAACTGCACCAGTGTTGCTGGAGCTACTGTACTGGGCTGCTGTGGCGGAGGAGCCAGAGAAAGAGGCATGAGGTGTGTTGCTGTGGGCTGCGCCGGGGTGACCGGCGCCAACATGATTTTAATAACGCCCCTGAGGATTGTGCCCATTTGAGGGGAGCGCATGATGGTCATGAACTTGTCAAAACACCTGTCCTCACAGGCTAGCGGTCTTGAATGGGAGGAGGTGGCGAATATGACAGCTGTCTGCCTAGCCCCTGTTCGTACATGGGGGATATTGTACCCTGCCCATTGGATGTTGGGATAAGATGTTGATCAGGATTCAGTTTTGCCCAGTCTGTCCTCGGAGCCAAACCTCTCCTTTGTTGATCGCTGGCTGACGGGCCTCCGTGCCCGCATGCTAGGCTTCCCGCCTTGGCTGATCGGAAGTGGCAACGATCTTGTTTAGAGCCGCGCCATTTTAATCCACGCATTGAGCACGTGGACCTATAGCTTGCTTGTTCCCAGGCATGATCAACTGCATGGGCTCTGCACCTCAGGTGTACACCCGGTAGGCAGTAAGCCCTCGACCTAGCGGCCGGTAGTGCTGGCCCCGAGTGAAGGCGCCCCCCTGGGATAAGAACCTGTTATCAGGGCGATGCCACTTGGGATGGGTCCCGGTGGTCGTACAGCTCACAGGCCCCTTGCCTGCAGGACAAGGAGGGCCCTTGGACCCCCTCGGCCGTTAGGTCGGTAGCTTTGGGAGTCTCCATGCTCCCTGAGCCGGTGTGAGGGCCAGACTGACCCCCCCCCCCCAACTCCCCTGCAAGAGGGATTCCCCGGGAAGGAGTCGCCTATGCAGGATACCTTGGAGAATAACTCACCCGTCTTCTAAGTCTTCCTCCAGACTCGGTCCTTGATGTTCTGTGGAGGAGTCCTGTTGAAGAGTTCCCTCCAGTGCTCGAGTCGGAGCTTGAGGGACCTGCGGGTGAGGGAGTCACACGAGGAGCATCGGTCCCAACCATGGTACTTGCCAAGGCATCGAAGAGAGAGCGTGGGGATCTGTTATCAGGAAGGAACCGTCACACGATGGACAACTTTTAAAACCCATTGGGGCCAACAAGCGCTGGGGATAGAGCTAGTGCACCAGTGGATGGTGTTCCCAAGTCTGCAAAAGAAAGAAAAAAATTTGATAAAATACTGGGGAAGTGCGTGGAATTACGAGGCAAGCCCTCACCCAGGAGTGCTAGTGGAGTGGTCTGTTCCAGTCGTCGAAAAAGGGGACTAGGGTGCGGCACGAGTGGGTGGGGTTAAGGGAGCCCATGCTCCCAAGCCAGCGCACCCGTGAGCAAGTACATTTAAAGTGGAAATGTCTTTCTGGTGGAAAAAGGGACGCACCTACAGGGAGGAAAGGAGACGGGATGAAGGAGTATGCCCCAGGATGGCTGCAGGTAAATACCCTGCGCTTTTCCATGCAGATGAGGCAGTTCTCTTGGTCATTACGCCACAGGGCTGAATGGCGAGCTGACTATTTTTGACACTAAACACACAGAGAGGTAACGGTCTTTAAACATCCCAAAATGTAAAGTGATGGTCTTCAGGCCACCTCATGCCAAAAGAAGATTATTAAGACTGAGTGTATGTGATTCTGCTATTGAACAAGTCAATCATTTGACTATCTTGGAGTGCGCTATGAGGACTCTGGCAGTTGGGAGTCACAGGTAGCTAAATTAGCACTCTCCTTGAACAAATATTGTGGTGGAATTTTGTCTATTTTTGTTAAACATGGTAGAGGTGCAATCTCTTCTGCCTTGGAATTACTTCACAAACAAGCCATACCGGTGTCCACATATGGCTCTGAACTGTGGGGCCATACTCTATTTGATTTAATTTGCATTTATAAGGCACTGAAGCTCGCAGGCATGTTAACCCCTCAGAGCCGTCTATATGTGAAAACAAATTCTTGAAGAAACTATTACTCTTTGCCTGTACGAGCCCCATCAGCTCGGGTCCACTTAGACCTTGACAAAAGTAGGGCATCAGCCCCGATTTCACTTAAACCAATACTGTTCTGTGCCAGGGTCTGGAATGGAGAGGGGCAATAGCAATATAGGAATGCTCTGTCCCACGTTATGAGCCTTGGAGGGAAACGTTTTAAGTGGCTTGTGCATGTGAAGGCACGTCTTTCCCAACAGGGCATGCCAGATATGGAACAAGCCCTATATACCCCAGGCATGGTATTTGAATACCCTGAAAACTAGGGCAAAAATGCTAATGTATGAAGATCTGATAGTTGATACAACAAAGTTGAAATCCGGTGTGGAATACCTTGAAACTACAAAGGAAATAGGGTTCAAGGTAGGATTCAGGTTTGTGTTTTTGCCAGTAGCCTGTAAAACCAAGAGATGGCAGGGAGTGCAAGCTGACCTCTGCCCAATGTGTGGATCCAATACAGAGTATTTTGCACTTTTTATTAATTATGAATCAAAGCCATTACCTAATATGTATGTACATGCGACCTTCCTTGAATATTGACGGTATTTGCCATTTAACACCTGCTTTACGGTACTAAAGAGAATGCCTGCTCCCTTATGAGGTTTTTGGAACCGTGCACTTTATTCACAGGGCATGGCTGCTGAGAAATAAGACCTTGAAGAAAGTCTGTAGCAGTGACAAATAATGAATAAGCGTCTAAGGCTGCAAGCAATTGATCTCCTTGGTCAATGCTGTTTTAACACTATAGCTGCTTAACAGAAGTGCACTAATCAAGAGCTGTCCCATGGAGCCCTGTTTAAGTTTTATTTCTAATTTCAGTATTTTTTATATTAATAATACTAAACAATTTAGTGCTTCTCTCCCCCTATTGAGTGCCAAATTTGGGAGTCCCGTATGAATCATGTTGTTAAGTTGCACCTGTTGACTTGTCATTTTGTACATCTGCCAACCCCAATGATGTAACAATTGTACCCTTTCCCCAGGAACAATCCGCTGATTTGTATTCAAACTTTTTATCTGTATATTTGTCCACTTTCATGATGTAGATTTTTAAGTTTTGCGCAGGAACACTCTGCTGATTTGTACCTGAAGTTGTATGTGTGTGCACCTGGGTTTTATATGTATTAACATTTTTTGGAAGTTGAAGGTCATAACCGAATAAAAGTATGTTTGACTGACTGGCTTTCAAGATGTGTATAGAAAGCCCTTTTGTAAGCCACGGCTCTAATATAAAAGGCAAGAGGACTCAACCTATTTTCTTTCATTAAGAGATGTTCTCTCTTCTGGTAATGGCAGTTGTGTGTTTCCTTCAAATATTTTTCATCGAAGTAGAAATCTGGAAGATTTTGCTGCAAATGTATGTGGGGAGAGACCCCCGTATCCCCCTACATTAATTATACACCTAAACCCACCCCCACATATATTTGGAGCAGGATCTGTTGTAAATAATTCAGTGATTTATACTTCGATGGAATCTACTGCGGCAAAGACTCTCTATCCAGTTACAGCAGGAAATACTTGGCCCCCTTTTGGCAAGCAAGTTGTCTCATTCTTTGAAGACAATGGTGGTTTCAAACTGAGTCGCTATGCCCAGGCCGTAGGTCTATGAGAGTCAGCTGAAAGAGAGATGATGGCTTTAAAACACCCACTCTATAGAACAGATACCCAATTGATCTTGAGGACCCTTTCAAGGGACAGAATGGAATAATCACAGGCCTGATGTAAGTGACTTCAATCCAGCACTCAGACTAAGTCAATGCTTAGTATGGGATGCCCAATGGAAGCCCTTATTTATATATTTTTATGTCAAAGTTCTTCAAATCTGGATGATGAAGCCTTATATAACGCCCCTCTCTTTGAATCTCCCCAACCTCACTGAGCCAAGAAGTAGGTTTGTTTTGCAAATTAAAAGGTTTATTTGAAGAATGGAACAATATATATATATCACACTTTTATGAATAAAAAATATCTGAATAGCACACTTATGAATATGAGCGGTAATCAGTAATGGGTAATATCACAATATCAACAATCTCTTTAATCAGTTAGGAGTAGGAATAAAAAGGATAAGGTAGCAGATAATACTTTGTGTGATTCAAGAAAATGCAACAATGGGAAAGAATGCAACACAGAAATAAACTTGATATGATTTCAATCAGAAGATAATATGATCACTTTTTCCCCCTGTTATTACTCACTCCTCCCACTATGCAATATGAAGATATGGAAATGAGGGCACACAGGTTTCAAGAATACAATCAATAATGCAGTTCAATTCCAGTTCCCCCCAGCAAGCTTAGAGAAAACAGGTATGATTTTAAAACAGGCAAAACAACTTTTGAATGTGATTGCAATGAAAGGGAAAATATGCTAAAATGATTTTAATTCACTAAATGGATTCAGAATGAGTGAGTTACCTTGGATTGGTTCAGGTCAACACTAGCAATGATTCATGAATGATTATCAGATTGAAAACGAAATTCAGCTGTTGAAAACAAGAAACAGCTATTTTGACATGTGGTGAAATTGAGCCAAATTGCAATTCGCGGCATCTTTTCCACGTGCGGGAAACGTGATTACAGCAAAACCATAAGGAATTGGGGTGTTGTTTTGGGTTTGTTAGAAAGCTGAGGATCTTAGCTACAAAATGACCGGTTCTAGGACTTGCGATTCAAAAGTTAGAGGTTTTTGTGAAGGTAGATTTTTCATAAATAAAGTCAAGATTTCAAAAATGACAGATGCGCTTTAAAGATTAGAAACAAAGATTTTTTAACACTAAAGAGTCTATGGAGCCGCAATCTACACGACAGCCCAGTCACCTATCCAGAGGCGCCTCCGGATGGTTTCTGTCTGAACGAGACGATTACCTTTCTCCAGAAAATATAGATTAACGCCAAGATGATTATTACTACAATTATCAAGGATTATGTGGAGGAGAGGAGAATTTAGGATAGACAAAAGAGGTTCTATAATGCAGCTCTGGACAGGTTGAAATGGATGGAATAGTCTTACTTTAAATGAAGAGATTGGTTATGTACAGTTCTAGACTGGATACTCACTCCTATGGCTTGGGAATGGAGTGGGCCCCCGTCAAAGATCTGGTCAAGGGATTGGCTGGGATTCTCGCTTGCCACCGGACAGGTCTCAGGCACTCTGGTCTCAGCACGGCAATGCGGTCTGCGCGGCCTCTTGGACTGGATCTGACGGGTTGTGGGTTACAGCTCTGCTCTTCGGTTCTAGATCTTGGTTCTAGCACAGGGTTCTTAGCTAGAACAGCAAAACAGCTCAGCCAGGCTTTTTGATTTTGAGATGCCCCTTGGAAGTTTAGGGGTTAGAATCAGGTTGCTAGGTTCTGCAGGCCTGCTGAGAAAGGTTCAGCTTTTGGGTTAGGCCTGTCTACTTCAAAGTTCTAGAGTTGGGTTCTGGATCATGTCTGGAGCTCTGTCTGGATCTTCTTGCAGGGTGCTACTCCAAGAAATCAGTTGAGTAGTGGGAACGTGTGTGTGTGTTCCATTTGTCCTCTGCTGTCCCTATTTATGTATTTCCAAAGTGGGTGGGGAGGCAGATTATACAGTGCCCAGCCCTCTAAGGATCTGATACGTTAGAGTATTCCCTGTCCCCCGATTGGAGAAAGGAGCAACGCGTCATCCTGTGCCATGTTTATGGTTTAGGAGAAAGACCCTCCTCTTTTCTCTGTACAGTATATCTTATTTTTCATTAAAAAAAACAAGTTACTTTCTTACCTGGTAACGTTCTTTTGATGGGATGGTCCGACGACGTATTCCATGTCCATGACAGGTAATGTCCACAGCTGTGCTGCTTCGGAAAATCTTTGGCGTCTGCGTCCTGCGTCGATGACGTCGATGCGCCGTCCCCGAGGACCTCCTCCGACAGCCGACGTCACCTGATGTGATAAGTAGGGCGCACGACGCCCATAGCCTCAGTTATAGTATTTTCCCAGAACGTGTGCCACCAATTTTCTGCCAGTCAGACACACATGGCCTTGCGGAACGCAAGCTGCAATCGCAAAAGTAATTCTGCTGCGGTGAAGGCAGGGAGGGAGCGATATGGAATACGTCGCCGGACCATCCCATCGAAAGAACGTTACCAGGTAAGAAAGTAACTTGTTCTTCGAGGGGATTGGGTCCTCAGACGTATTCCATATCTATGACAGACTCCCAAAGCAGTACCAAGCAAGGAGGTGGTAAAGAATTTAGAATACAAATTTAGCATGCCCAATCAAATTGCGGAATAGAGAACTGCCTTGCCTCTGATGGAATCGAGGGAGTAGTGACGTACCAAAGTATGTACTGAAGCCCAGGTGGCTGCATCACAGATGTGGCGAATAGGAACTCCCCTCCGCAGGGCAGTAGACACAGCCACTCCCCTGGTAGAATGTGCCCTAAAGCCAGCCGGAGAGTCCTTACCCGCCAAGTGGTAACACTTGGAGATAGCTAAAATAATCCAACGAGACAGATTGTTTCGTCACAGCTTGTCCCAAATGCTTTCCAGCGTAACCAATGAAAAGTTGATTGTTCACTCTGACCCGGGACATGCGTGAAATATAAAAGCTCAACCCTCTCCGAGGATCAAGCCTATGGAGCCCCTCATCTTCCTTACCAGGATGTGGAGGAGGATAAAACGCCGGAAGAACAACCTTCTGGCTCAAATGAAATTCCGAAAGCACCTTCGGAAGAAAAGAAGGATGAACTCCAAGGACAACCCTGTCCTTATGAAACACAGTAAAGGGTGGCTTAACTGAAAGTGCCTGTAACTCACTCACTCCGCGAGCGGAAGTAACCACAACCAAAAACACAATTTTCAGAGTTAACAGCCTCAAAGGGCAAGAATTTAAAGGCTCAAACGGATCACCCATAAGAAACTTAAGAACAAGATTCAAATCCCAACCTGGCACCAGAAAAGGTGACGGAGGGAACACATTAGTGAGCCCTTTCAAAAACTGCGAAATTAAAAGGAATCCTAAAATAGGAACACTCTTCAGACGAGCGCATAAATATGGACAGCGCCGCCAGGTAACCTTTAACGGTCCCCACTTGCAAGCCCCTGTGGGCCAAAGAAAGCAAAAAAGACAGAACCATGGGAATGTCACAATCAAAAGGATCCACAGAGAGCAACACCTCCCTCACGTCTTCAGGGAGGTCCCAATCCTTATACCTCAACCTTTCAGAAGCCAAGCGTGAAGGTTGAGGGATCTGATCTCTGGATGAAGAACCTGACCTCCCTCCTGTGAGAGCAGATCGTCTCGGTAGGGAAGACGACGTGGAGGGCAGATGGACAAGTCGAGAAGGTCCGGGTACCACATCCTCTGGGCCCATGCCGGAGCACTTGCGGGATGACGGGGACTGGAGGAAACGCGTACAGCAGTGGGAATGACCACTCCACCACGAACGAGTCTCCTAAGGCTCCTTTTGGAGGAAATTCCCGCCAGCAAATCCTTTCGCACTTCAGGTTGACACTGGAGGCGAAGAGATCCACTTGAGGGGTCCCCCAAAGGGCGAAGATCTCAGGAGAATCTCCTGAGCCAACTTCCACTCGTGAGAGATCGAACTCTGCCTGCTCAGAGCATCCGCCGTCTCTTTGTCGTCTCCGGCCAGATGAACAGCCGAGATCGAACTTCCTGCTGGACGGCCCAGAATTCGAGCTGCATCGCCTCCCTGCGCAGCGGAAGTGACCCTGCCCCCCCTTTTTGTTGAGGTAGTGCATGGCCACTGTGTTGTCCGGTAGAATCAGGACACTCCTTCCGCGCTAGCCTGACGGCCCTCAGCTCCAACAGATTGATATGGAGCCTGGACTCCAACGGAGACCAACGACCGCTGACTGTCAACTCGTTGGCATGAGCTCCCCATCCCGTGAGGGATGCGTCCGTCACGATCGTCACCTCCGGCCAGGGCAGCCAAAATGGGGCCCCCTTCATCAGATTGCCCTCAACGGCCCACCACAGAAGGTCCCGGGCTACCGAGGACAGCACCTGAACAGGGTCCGACAGCCTGCCGGAGGACTGAGACCACTGGAGCTTGAGTGCCCACTGCAAAGATCTCCTCCGCAGACGAGCCTCTGGCACCAGAAGAATGCAGGATGCCATGAGGCCAAGCAGTCTCAAGAACTCAGACGCTGGGAGATCCTGGGCAAATTGAAACTTGTTCACCATCTGCTGAATGTGAAGAGCCCTCACCTGAGGAGGAAAACACTGCCCCAGGGACGTGTCGAGCACTGCTCCAATGTACTGGAGCCGCTGCGCTGGTGTCAAATGGGACTTCTTTAAATTGAAGGAGAAGCCCAGCCTGTGAAGGGAGTGGCAGGTGACGGACAGATGATCCAGGACTTGCTCGGGAGAGCTCCCCCTGATCAACCAATTGTCCAGGTAGGGGTAGACGTGAATCCCCCCTTTCCAGAGATGCGCTGCCACCACCATCATGAGCTTGGTGAAAACCCTCGGGGCGGAGGTCAATCCGAACGGCAGGACCCGAAACCGAAAGTGCGAGTCACCAACCGCGAACCTCAGGTACTTCTTGTGCTTGGGATGGATCGGCACATGGAAGTAAGCATCCTTGAGGTTCAGAGACACCAACCAGTCCTGAACTTGAAGGGCCTGGAGGACTTGAGAAAGAGTCACCATCTTGAACTTGTCCTTCCTGAGGAGTTTGTTCAAACCGCGCAAGTCCATGATGGGTCTCAATCCCCAGTCTTTCTTCGAAATCAAAAAATAAGGGGAATACCATCCCTTGTTCCTCTCCGCTAAAGGGATCAGTTCTATGGCACCTTTCTCCAGCAGGGCTTGAATTTCCTGCGCAAGGAGCGGATCCGGACTCTTCAAAGAGAGGCTCCCTGGTGGATTGTCGTGAGGTCTCTGCCGAAAAGGAAGACAGTAGCGTGGGTAATGATCTCCAGAACCCACACATCCGAAGTAATGGCTTGCCACTCTACAAGATGCTGCGCCAGCCTTCCCCCAACCGGCGAACCATGGGACCTGGCCCCAGTGGTAGCGGCTGCGGCGTTGCCTGAAGGCAAAGAGTCAACTGCCCGAGCGGCCTTGGCACCTCGAGTACCTTTGCTTCCACCTCTGGCACTCTTACAATGGCCTCTTTGACTGCTAGCTCCCCTCGCTTTACTGAAGGACGAGTAATAGCGAAAGGAACCTCCCCTCCATTGCTGTCCCCTAGGACGAAAAGGCTGAGGTTGGCGAACTGCAGCGCCCAACGACTTCGCTGCAGCTTTGGAGGTCTGCAACCTCTCAAGGCTCTCGTCAGCCTTGCTGCCAAAAAGGTGTTCACCGTCAAAGGGCATGTTGAGGAGCCGGGATCCACATCAGGAGAGAACCCAGACTTCGGCAACCACGCAAACCTGCGCATTACGGTGCTCGCCGCCATGGACCGGCTGACACAATCCGCCAAGTCCAAACCCGACTGAACGGCCTCACACATAGCATCCTTGCCATCCTGAACCATAGCAAGGAAACCATCCCGTTCGTCCCCTTCGGGAATATGTTCAGCCGCTAATGCAACACAGTTCCACAGAGTGTGTGTGAAACAAGACAAGGCACATATGGAGTTGGCCGCCTGAAGCGCCATACCCCCCGAAGAAAACACTTTCTTCGCCCAGCCGTCAAAACGTTTGTCGTCCCTATCCGGAGGGATGGTAGGATACGACGCCTATCGATAGCCACCTGCACCACCAAACTCTCCGGAGTGGGGTGCCTAGACAAGTAGCAGGGGTCGCTACTGGCTGGACGGTATTTTCGCGACAAAGACTTGCCCACTGCTGGGAGACTCTCCGGAGCAGTCCAAGCCGCCGCCGCCCTTCTCTGCAGAGCCATATGCAAAGGCAAAACAGGGTCAGTGGGGGGGGGGGGACGAGATCAAGGATGTCCGTGAGATCATCCTGAACGAACTCCCCTGGGGGAGCTGACCAACCCAAGTACTCGGTGACCCGCGACATAAGGCGCCGATATGAAGAATCGGCATGAGTGCCAGGCTCCGGCCTACAAAACTCCACCTCCGGAGAGGTGTCCAGTCCATTGGCATCATGCAGCGACTGCCGCAGGTCATCAAACTGGCTATGGCCCGAGATAAGTTCATCAGGAACCGTAACCGGAACCAGGCCGCCATCAGAGCCTTCATCACCCTCTGAAATGTACTGCAGGCGGGGAGAGGAAGACCTCTGGGGACCAAAGCAGTGCCCGACCTTAACCAGAGCCTTTCTAGGGGCAAACCCCGTGCCACAGGGCCCCTCCGACACCACCGCCTCGAAAGGCGTCGAGGGCACCGAACGAATCGGCGCCGGCGTCGACAGAAAAGGCATCGACGACGTCAGCTGCAATGCCACCAGCATCGGCGGCGTCGACACAGGCCTCGGAGCCGGAGCTCCGAGCGTGTCTCTCGACGACCTCGGCGCCACAGGCGTCAACGTCTTCTTTGAAGACGGCACAGGATCACGCGGTCTCAAGCGCGTCGAGGACCGGGAACGGGCATGGCGAGAACGGCTACCCTTGTCCGAGCGGGACCTCTCCCGTGAGCCGTGCCGACCACCCGAGCCCGAAGGCGTACGAGCGGTGTCTCTCGGCTGGTGCCGACCGACCCCACTCGGAGGCGCGGACGGACCGGTGCCCTGCGATTCAAGAATCGCTAGCATCTGCTTCCCGAAGGAAGCCCATTCCTCCGGTGTCGCTTGCATGGAGGGATAAGCGACCTGCCGTTGGGCGGAGTCCTCGGAAGAGGACGGGGAAGGCAACCTATGCCGGCGCTTCCGGGAATGCCTCGAAGAGGCAGAAGAGTGGCGAGACCGACTCCTGGAAGGAGACCCACTGGACTTCCGATGATGACGCGGAGAGTCGCCCCTCGAGTCATCCATTGAAAGCCCCACAGACCTCGACTTCCGGGGCTTAGGCACCCGGCCTACCGACAGCTTCTTCTTGCATTCCCCCAAGGCCTTTGCCGGGAGCGACTGGCAGTCGACACAGTCGTCCGTATCGTGGGCCTCCCCGAGGCACCAGAGGCAGGCGTCGTGCGAGTCCGTGACCGACATCTTGGACCCACAGTCCCCGCATTTCTTGAAGCCCGGACGCGGGGTTGAAGACGAAGACGACATCGCCACAAACAGGTCTTCACAACAAACCGAACAGGTTCAACGAACCGAGAATTGAAAACAGCAAACTCCAATGAGTCGAGGCGTACCGAGATTCACGAAGCGAACACGTTCGCGGAAAAAACGGAACTGAGGCTATGGGCGTCGTGCGTCCTACTTATCACATCGGGTGACGTCGGCCGTCGGAGGAGGTCCTCGGGGACGGCGCATCGACGCAGGACGCAGACACCAAAGATTTTCCGAAGCAGCACAGCTGTGGACATTACCTGTCATAGATATGGAATACGTCGTAGGACCCAATCCCCTCGAAACATATTTACAATATACACAACTTGTTAATACTACATACATTACATGCCAGATTAATTAAGGTACATTTCTATTCAACTCTCATCTTCCTAAGAGCTTTGGTTCAGAAATTACCACTTTTTGCGCTTTTGGTGGGTTTCTCAATAATAGTTCTGCACCAATTTTTAGACATGCATGCACACCCCATCTGAGCACATTTCTGTAATTTTTCAGGTTCCTGGCATAAACATAGTAGCTATAATATGAATAATTCCGGGGTTTGGTCTCAGAACATCGCACAGAGTCCAGCTTAGTCTTCAACTGTGAGCACATTTTTCATTTTAACAAAGTTACACATTTTGTCAGTTCAGTGCAATTTGTTATAAGCATACATGCGCTGTGCTTTCTGAATCCACACAATGGTTTGTCTCCGCCTCCAAGGTCTGGGCTGACTCAGAGGTCACATGTCCTTCCTGCTAGCAGTTTGTTGTCGGTCACACCCGAATTAGCATTTTCTATTCAGCCCAAGGATTCCTGTGTCTGCACTGAGAGCAACAGGCCAGGGTGCCACTCCCAGTTCCTTTTGACACCAGCCTGTCAATCTCTTAGCCAAGGGCAGGGGGGAGTTCCTTTGTCCAGGGAGAAGGTGTGGAATTCGTTTGAACACAGTGTGGGAAACTTAACTCTGAAACCCAATGTCCAAAAACTGTCTTATCTTATAATATAACTCACATGTTTAACACATACATCAAACAATTTCTTACTTCAAGTCTATTCAGAATATAGTTTTCAATTGTATCCACCTCTTAGCAAGTCTTTCTTTGGCATAGTTTGGGCTCAATATACAACTTTACACAAAATGGTTTTAAAACGCCGGCTTCTGGTAGAGGCGAGTAATGGGATTACAACCATTTTTGACAGGTTTCTTCCAGAAAGCAATCCTCAAAAATGGACTTTGTCCAGATATAGATACACTTCTGTGGACCTTATATTTATGTAGATTCTTGCGGAAGAATGATGTGGACCACCCAACAAGGAGGGTGGATCTTTTTGGGTGGTTTGTGAGCCATGATTTGTGCAAATTTGACACCAACTAAAAACAGATTTTTGAAACCAACTCAGTTTTTTTTTTCAATGATTTTGCTCTGTGAGCAGCCAAATGATGGGTTTTGGCAGTGGTCTCCTGTGTTACCACTGACATAGGCAAAAGCAGATGGGGGCCTATTTTTCAGGTTTTCACTGCGCACTTTCTGGCAATTTCTCACGAGCAGCATGCTTTCCGGCGGCCATTATCATGTTTCTGCTGCCAGCAATGCACAGTGAGGTTGCAGGGCTTGGATTAGTGGGTTAAGACATCCCACACTGATTAGCAGGGAAGAAAGCCTTCAGGACACATGCCAATAAACATGAACAGAGTACCCAAAGACCAGCATCAAGGTGCCTCTCAACTAGCCACTCACCCAAACGGGGACAGAATGGGCATGAACCAGAAGTTCACATGCCCATGTACTCTCAGGCAAGAGAATGTGTATCCAGGAAGCTTGATGTGGAAATCTGTATCTTTCAAGTCAGGGAGGAATAGCTACTCCTCTGCAATAAGAGCAGACACTCTGTTCCACCTTCACCATTATGAAGGAATATGTCATAAAAGGTTGAGGCCCAGTACACTGCTTCCTTTTATCCACCACATAAGCCAAAGCAAAAGCATGTAAAAATATCCAAAGACGTTCTTGCTGACCTATAGTTCATAACACTGAAAAAATGCTGACAATATTAGCTGCCAATATTTAGGTTTATTATTCTGTACTCAAATATATTACCAATCTCAAAAGGTTGGTGTGACAAAGTCACATGCTATGGCCACATCTTCATGCATTCTAGGGCATCTGGTGGGTTATTGGCAGAACAGGTTACTACCCAATTCACCATGGAGACACCGAAAAGTGTACTAGCAGGTGTTGCTCCACTAAGAGTTCATTGGGTTTCGGCATTTAAGGCCTCCTTCTTGAACCACCAAGAGAACACCTGCATTCTGCTTAAACTGGTCTTCGTGGCCTCTGTGGGTACCGATTAGAGACACCATTACACCCAGCTCAGGAAGACGACCCGATAAACCTTCCTCTTATTGGATACCCTTGGCATGGATACAGAATTGTGCCCACATCATGATTCGAGGATCGGACAAGGGAGGTAGAAGACAGCAGTGCAGGCATAGACCCAGTCTGCTGCCTACATAAACTTGACTCCGACACTTATTGAACAGTACACGCTACTAAAAGTGGACGATCGACAACAACACTATTCACATTGCTCCTGTGGTCAAGACGCTCGGTTTCCACCTAAACGCCAGGCTGAACATGTCGCGCCATGTCAAGACGATTGCCTCCTCTGCTGCTTATGCCACTAAACTCATTGGTGCTAGTAGACCCTTTTTATCCACCGACAACTGCCTCAACATTGTTCGTGCCATCATCGGCTCCAAGCTGGACTATTGCAATGCACTCCTGGTGGGTACATCATAAGAAAACATTTTTAAACAAGCAGCAATGCATACAGAACAATGTCCTTGACCTCAACAGACAACCGTATCTCTGGGGCCAGAAAACAGGCACACTGGCTAGACATCGGAGAAAGAATAAAGTTCAAAATCCTCACCATCACACACAATTGCCTTGCAAACACTGGCCCTAGCTACTTGGTACAAAGGCTATCTAGATCTTCCTCAATCAGACCCACAAGAGCCGCTTACTGCAACCTTCTTAACTTTCCCAGGTTCAAATGTTCCAAAGCCAGAGGCCCCAGCTCCCCCATCTCTGCTGCTACTCTATGAAAATCGCCCCCCACCATCACCCTGAGGGCTGAACCTTCATACCATGCTTTACAAAAACTAAAGAGACATACCTGTTTACCTAGCATCCTTCACCGTTTGCTACTAGCATGTTTTCACCATTCTACCTGTAACTAGCGCCTATACACACATGGGTTAAGTGCGTTTATATAAATGCCAAATAAACAAACAGGCGGGGAAGTGCAACTGCAAGTAGAATCGCTGCAAGAACAGAGCAATGTGGAGCAGTACAGAAGCAACTACACTTCTGTTTGACTTTGAAATGGCAATCAAGGTTTCAAAGTCTTCAGCCACCACTGGAGAATTAAGTGAAACCTGGGAAACGAAAAAACTGCCACCAGATCAGTAGTAATGGGGGATAAACGAAAGATATGGTAAAAACACCTAGCACCAAGACTGAGCCAATCACCAAGCCAGAATGAAACTATGCTCAGGGCCTTTTCTAGTTGTCAGTTGCTGCAGGTAGCAAAAACGTTACGCTGCAAATTTGTAAAGAGAAGATGAAGTACATTAGAACCATGTGAGGTATACATCTCAGACACTGGTAGAGACCAGACATATAGGCACGAGAAGTGCTTGCTGAGAACAATATCCCAGAACCTAGCATAACAAAGGGAGAGACAGACCCCAGGCAGATCTGGTCCATTGGAAGAGACTAGACAGAGAATAGGAGACAGCTGGGCCCAAGAGGGAAACCTTGCTTGAGGGAGAGGTCAGCAGAGAGCAGCTATACCCCCTATTAACCAGGTTACTCACCGTAGTGACCACCTTACTCCTAGTCCATAGTCCCCTTTCCTCCATACTTACGGGACATTCCTCCGTCCTGTGGGACGGGACCGGAGCACTGTGTAAAAGCATTCCAAATTTTGCAAAAATCTTAGTCCCTCTCTTTCTAAGCGGGGTACACCACGCAGCCATAATGCCAACCATCTCAGCTCCGCCCCGCGCATCGCCCACCAGTCCTTTTCTATCGCCAGGTCAGAGACCTTTAAGCAATAACAGAGGAACCTTATTAGAGGGGCCGGCGGGCGGGCGTATGGAGGAAAGGGGACTATGGACTAGGAGTAAGGTGGTCACTATGGTGAGTAACCTGGTTATACTCCTACGTCCCGTCCCATTTCCTCCATACTTATCGGAGATTCCCAAGCACTCCTTACAGGAACTATGGGTGGATGGGAAAAAACCCTTACTGAAAAAGGTTCTTCAGCACAGCCTGACCAAACTGAGCATCAGATCTGGAGCTCAGATCTAGACAATATTTACAAAAATCAAATGGGGAGGCCCAAGTAGCCGCCTTTGCGAGGGTCTCCCAGTGGACATATTTCTGAAAGGCAACTGCGGCTGCCTTGCCCCGCACCAGGTGTGCATGAATACCTTTAGGAGGCTGCAGTCCTTGGACAGTGTAAGACTCTAATGCAGGCAGCGATCCATCTGGAGATAGTCGCCTTAGAGGCCTGCTTAGCTTGGGGATTACCACAGGTCACCAATGGTTGAGAAGAGCTCCTAAATTCGGATATTCTGTCCAGATAGAACTTAAGAGCCCTTCTAACATCCAGGCAATGCAGAACCCTTTCCGCTTCTGAAGCAGGGTTCGGAAAAAAGACTGGCAGGGAGATTGACTGGTTCAGATGTAAATCAGAGACCACCTTCGGCAGGAAAGCAGGGTTTGTCCATAGGACCACCTTATCCTTGTGAAAAAGGAAGAAGGGATGCTCCACCGACAAAGCCTGGAGCTCACTCACACACCTTGCTGAAGTAACGGCAACCAAAAAGGACACCTTCCACGACAGGTGTTTAAGGTCCACTGTGGCCATTGGTTCGAAGGATTTATGGCACAATGCCTTAAGGACCACATTGAGATCCCAAGCCGGATGTAGTTTAGGAACCGGGGGATAAAGGCGCATCAAACCTGCAAAATGTCTCTTAACCACTGGATTGGACAGAGTAAGAGCGGTCTGTAGATAGGTAGGCGGATACCGCCGAAAGATAAGTTCTGCATGACAGACCATAAATGCCCGACTCTGCTAGGTGGGATACGAAGGACAGCACAATGTCAATAATAGCCACCCTTGGTTCCAGCTGTTTGTCTAAGAACTAATGACAGAACCAAAGCCATTTGCTTCTATACTGAGACCTAGTCAAGGGTTTTCTGGCTGCTTCAATAATGTGCATGTTATCCGCAGACAGGCTGAGATGTTCTAAGGACCTGAAGTCAGGCACCATGCCGCCAAGCTGAACGATTGTGGGGAGGGGTGTCACAACTGTTGATCCCCCTGGTGAAGAAGATCGGGAGTCACCGGCAGCCAGATCGGTGCACACACACACACAGGTGTTGAAGTGCTGTGAAGCAGAGCCTGGCCGGCCACCATGGAACTATAAGCAGAAGAGAACAGTTCACTGTGTTCTTCAGCTTGCATATCGTCCGATGAATCGGAGCCAGAGGCGGGAAAGCATAGGCCCTCATGTTTTGCCAAGGAATCTCGAGCTCATCCCCCACAGCGAGGCGGCTCCCAGACCATTTCTGGAGGCATACAGAGGAAGTTTCTTGTTTGCCGCTGTTGCGAAGAGGTCCACCTCTGGAGTGCCCCAACGCAGGAAAATCCCAGAGAGGATCTCCGCCTTCAGTTCCCACTCGTAGCTGACCATCGTCCGCCGACTGAGGGCATCTGCCGTGACATTCAGCTGGCCCGGAATGTGTACCGCCACTAGCCAGACACCATGATGAACTGCCCACCCCCAAATCTGGATGGACAGGTCCACAAGAGGGGGAGACTTGGTGCCCCCCTGCTTGTTGATGTAATACATTGACACCACATTATCCATGCAGATACGGACCACCTTGTTGGCAATGATCGGTCTGAATGCCTTGAGCGCTAGGAAAATCACCAGAAGCTCCAGATGATTTATGTGGGGGAGCTTGTCCTGAGGCGACCAAAGGTCCGAGACCTGAAGAAGATCCAACGTTGCACCCCACCCCAGAAGAGAGGAGTCCATCGTGACCATTACCATCTGGGATGGGTCCTGAAACCCACAGACAGGTTGCTGAGAGACGACCACCACTCCAGGTCCGCTCGCACAGAAAGCAGAATCAATATCCACTTTGAATCCGGATCAACGGCTTGACGCCAAGAACTCTGCAGAGCCATCTGAGTCCACCTCATCTTGAGACGGGCAAGAGGTAGAGCCAAAACACACAAGCCCATGAGGCCCAGAAGCCTCTTGAACCACCAGGTCGATATGCTCTCCGACTGCGCAAACATCCGACACGTGGCCAACAGATCAGCCATTCTGTCCCCGGTCAGGTAAACCCTGCAGTCGATCGTGTTCCAGCGGAAACCCAGGAAAATCAAGTCCTGAGAGACCGTCATGGAAGATTTCCGCCAGCCCGAGGTTGAACAGGAGATGGAGGAGACACTGAAGATTGCACGCAGCCTTCAACGGGTAAGGACTGCAAAAGAGCCAGTCATCCAAATACGGATGCACATGGATACCCTGCAGAAGAAGATAGGCCGCGATCAGCGACATCATCTTCGTAAAGACACGCGACGCCGAGCTGAGGCCAAAAGGAAGCACTCGAAACTCAAAGTGCTCCTCTCCCACAGAGAAACAGAGATCTCCTGTGTGGATTCCAGATCAGAATATGCATGTACGCATCCTGAAGGTCCACCACGCTGAGCCAATCGCCCATCTGCAAAGAGGACCGTATCTGGCCGGGCGTGATCATCTTGAATTTCTCTTGGGGTAGGAAAAGATTGAACTGGGAAAGGTCTAGGATTGTGCGCATCCCAGCCTGGTTGGGTTTGGGCACCGTAAACAGTCAGAAGCAGAAGCCCTCCCCTCGCTCCCCTAGGGGAACAGGTTCCACAGCTCTGAGGTCCAGCAGTTTCTTAACCTCGGCTTTTAGGGAGGAAGACCCCGACTGCTGGAAATAGGGTTGAAGGGTGGGGTATGGGGTAAGGGTAAGCGGAAGCCCACCCGAGCGACTGACAAGACCCACCGGTCCTCGGTGATGCCACGCCTCCCGTTGAGACTCAATGCGTCCTCCCACCGGGGTCTCGTGCGAGCACGGAGAACCCTCATTTGGCGGGTTTTTCAGTGGTGTTACCACCTGAACCTGAGGAGGAGGCTGAGGAACGGAAGAAAAACCGAGTCCACTGCTGCATCCGGCAGGAATTTCCCAAAGAGATATCCACTCTGCGGGATTTCTGATCTAGGAACCCCCTGAAACCAGAGAGCCAGCTTTGCGACAACAGTCTCTGGGTCCTAAAAGGAGTTTTAACCAAGACGGACAAGGACTTGGCCATCTGGGTGCTGTCCTTCGTTTTGGTGAGCCCTACATCCGTCTAAGAATGAAAAAGCTCCTTACCGTCAAATGGCAGGTCCAACACTTTGTCCTGCACCTCCTTTGAGAACTTGGTGGCGTGCAACCAAGCCTGCCGAGAGGTATCAACCCCAAGCATAAGGCCCCGAGCCGAAGTGTCAACATGATGAGCCGCAGCTTCCAGCAGATCCTGGGCCAGGACCCTAGCATCCCACAATCGCACCTTAAAGTCGTCCAGCTTCTCAACCGGAATGAACTCCTCGAACTCTGCCAGACCTTTCCAGATCTTCATATTCGCCCCCTCCAACACTAGTTATGCACTGGCCTGCCCCAGCTGCATGGCCGAGTTAGCAAATATCTTCCTCCCAAGGGAGTCAAGAAGCTTGTCCTTTTTTGCCAGGACCCGAGTAGCCGTCGTAGAAGAGGAGGCTGCAGGCCTGGACTGTAAAGTGGCCGTAGCAACCACCGTGGAGGAGGGGGCAGACAAGATGTTAGAGCCACCTCTTCTGAGGAGTGCAGCCTGTAGTGCGCATCAATTTTCTTATTGACGAAAAGTCAACAGTGCGCCTTTTCCCAGACTCTACGGACCTCGGCCAAAACGTCCTTCTGCAAGAACAGGCCGGTTCGCTCCGAAGGAGACAAGGTGAACGTCCCCGAAAGCACACCCTCCTGCGGAGCAGGAGCCTCGGGCACTGGAACATACAATAGGCACATCATGTCCAGTACCCAGTCGTGAAAAGCTCTGATAGAGCGGGGCTGGTCTTCGCTGTCCTGATCGCCCTGCGCATCATCCGACAGGTCAGGGTCCTGCTGGACCACGTCGGGCACCGCCTTGTCCACAGGGGACAACGGAGGCAAGGGCAGATGGGTAGGGGGAGGCACCATAGGCAAAGGCTGCGCCGACTGAACCACCGGAGGTACGGATGGAGCCGGAGGCGCAGGTGGGCATATCTCCCTAATAAGACCCTTGAAATACTCCCTCATGGGGTCGGTACGCATGAATACCTGAAACTTGTCGAAAAAAGCGTCCTCCGGAGAAAATTTTGGAGCTGCCGGAGAAGGCCTCTCACGAGGAGGATAATTCCAAGGACGCAGAGGTGAGGGCTGCCAAGCAGGACCATCGCTGGAGGAGTCCACATAAATTAAGGGTGCTGAACCCACAGGCAGCGAGATGTTGTGCAGAAGGGGCATCCGAGTGTTCCAGTTGTAAACTGGACGAAACGGGTGTGCACAAGGAACCTTATGTTCACCTACAGAACCGCTCCCCATACCTGAGGCCGATGGCGTAGTTGTAGGGGACGCGCCGAAAATGGCCACCGTGGTCGTGGCGGGAACGGCCGGCATTTTGCTGTCACCTGAGGGGAACTGCGGCACGTGTGGAAGTGAGGCAGTGGTCCCCGCCGGTGGATCGGGGGTCTTCATTTTAGCCTTTACACAAGGAACCTCGGCCGAGTCAGTACTGTGCGGCCTGGAATGTTTCTGCGACATACCAATAGCCAGATTAGCCTTCACAGGAAGGATTTCGAAACTGCCGGTAAAGGAGGAACTTGGCTCACTCCTTTCCCCCTCAACAGTTCTGGCGTCGCCACAAGAGTGGGAACTGAGAGAAAACCCTGCATTCCGGTATCCACAGGCCCTTTACGGAGACCCTCGGAGAAAACTCTGGTACAGTTTTTAGGCCCAGAAGGCACCTCAGGGAAAGCCCCGGTGACAGAGCAGTCAACGCCCCTCCCGAACCGGGAAGACCCTGGGAAGCTGTCTCCCAACCAGGGTGCTCTAAAAAGTAAAGAACTTACCGGGCGTTTCTTCTGTTCGTCGATGAAGAATTGAAAATGTGTAGGGGGAGTACCCTGGAAAACCTCCTCCCAGCGCTCTGACACTGAAGTGCCCGGACCGAAAGGGAATCACAATAGAAACATGAGTCCCAACGGTGATCCGGAAACCCAAACACACTAAACAAAGTGGATGCGGATCTGCCCTCGCAAAGCATCGCTGACACGAGGAACAATTTGGAAAGTCTACTTTAAACGACAGACAGACTAGTACGCGATCGCTAGCGAGAGCCAGAGAGGAGGAAAAAGAAGAAAATCTTGCACGGAAGCAAGTGCGTCCAGTCCCGAGCGAGCGGAGAAAAGGACTGATGGGCGATGCATGGGGCAGAGCCTAGATGGGCAGGGTTATGGCCGCGTGCTGCACCCCGCGTAGAAAGAGGAAGGACTAACATTTTTGCAAAATTTTGGATGCTTTTACAAAGTGCTCCGGTCCTGTCCCACAGGATGGAGGAATGTCCCATAAGTATGGAGGAAAGGGGACGGGACGTAGAAGTAAGAGTATCTATTCAAGATGAGTCCTTTACGGAAGGGGGTGAAGAAGCGAGGGGAGGGGATGGATCCAAAGACTGCATGTTAGATTATGGATTCATGACATGAAAAGTATTACTTAACATTGACCCATTAGAGCTCAACAACATGGTACATTTGAAAATAAAGATCCCTTTTGAGTTATATTTGCATATCTAACCTCAAAAGTATTCTCCCCACACATCCTGTCAGCATACTCCCCACACATCCTGTCATACATAATCAATTTGTTCAACTGTTTGCCTCTAGTATTTAGATGAGATGGTGCTGGATCACAGGATCCATTTGAAAAATCTGCAGCCGAAATGTCAAGAGTCCTAAAAGTGAGAAGCTGACATCTTCGCATTTTGAAAATGTAGCATTTTTATTTTATTTTTTACATTTGTCCCCCGCTTTTCCTATAATATAAAAGCAGGGGGACACCCCTGCAACCCATAATGCTGAACTAGGGATCCGGGGGCTACAACTGCAAACCTTGTTCGGCATAATGGGATTATATAAAATATTCTATGCCGAATGCGCACAAAATGCATTTGGCATTTTCGTTCTCGTTATTTTCTGCCACTCCCGGATCACAGGGGTACATCAAGGACAAGTTCTCTGCTTCACCCCGATGATCAGCTTTAAGAGTGAGCCACCAAGTCCTTCCTCACTCTCCAAGTTCTGATCAGGAAATGCAGATTACTGGTGTAATGCGTTAAGAGTACTACTTGTATTCTACTACAGATTACAAAACGCCTGGGATTCCAGAAGGACAGATTTCAAAGATGCACTTACCACTGTAACCAATGCCGGAGTGTTCCAGCCGACAAATACTTGCACTTAAAGCAAATATGCAAAATGGGAAGTCCAAGTAATCTGAACAAAACTGATGCAGTCTGGGTTCTGAATAAAAGCATCTGGGGGACCACGATTCTTATAAATCAATGGATATGTTTTATTAGTAAACGGCGAGGGTCAATCAGAATGTAACAATCTGATTGGCCCTTGCCGGGGATGTAACTCACACCAGGATTCCTTTCCTTTGTTCCTGAGGGGGCGGGGAGGTGGCAGCCCTTCAGCCAATGAGGAGGCTTGAAGCAGGGCAATCCCCGCTCTGACCCCCCACACGCCTGGAGGCTGCCGTCATCCCCCACCGGGGATTCAGCTAAGTGTTTTCTTTCTTCCTACTCCCTCCCCTGCAAACAATCCCCTCCCAACCCCAACTTAACTTCTTTTGTCTCCTTTTTCGGGAGCAAACACGTTCGGAACCCTTCTGTCCCCAGTGCGTACGCTCCCGATGGCCACCATGGAAAGGAAAACGAGTTTTCCCTTGCCCGGCTGCCATTTTTTTAAAGAATGTTATTAGTACCCCGGTCTTGCAGGCCGGGGTACAAATAGCAATAAGCTCCTTCGCTGCAGGGGCAATACTGAGTCAGGTAATACACTGGGCTTTCGTTAACTATGGGCCTCGGGGCATTACCTGACTCAGTAATGCCCCCGCGGCGGGGGGCTTATTGCTTAACTGGGAATAATACCAGGAAAAAAGCAGTAAAAATTAAGAGGTAAACAGTAAAAATCATGACAATTTAAAAAGTCAAAATAATAACTACATTTGTCATTTTCTATTTTCCCCCACCTACCAAATTCCGTGCACATGTATGTATTGGTTTGAAATATTTGTTGCTCTTGATTCCTTTTCAATTTGGCAGCTAAACCGTTATTTGACCATTTCCCATTTTAAGCAACATTTTGAAAATGTTGGCGGGATGGCACACCCCACATCACCATTCCAGGCCTTGCCTGCCCACCGAATCTAAAGTACATTGAAATCAGAATGTAGATCTTTTAATTCTTTTTTTTTTTTTTTTTTTTGGTATTTTACATTCTTTACTTTAAAATGGTATTTTCTTGCTTTCATTTTTAGCTTATTCATTTACAGTAAAAGTGTTTCACCTAGTTTTTAGCAGTCTTCGTTTTTATGTTTGTTGTGTTCTGCTGCGTGTGGAATGGTGGATTGTACCTCCAACGAGGATTATCCTGACTTCAATGTGCTTGAGTGTACAAAATTAGCAAGGAACACAAGAGGATGGGAAAGTGGGAAATGTATACTACAAAAAGGAGGTGGAGGGAGGAGTGCATCCAGAGACAAATGTTTATGCAGTTATTTTTACTGTGTACCTTTCACGTAACGATGAGCAGCATAATACATTGCTAGGGAACGTCTAGTTTAGGAGCAGCGTGTACGAGAAAAGACCTGGCCATTATGTAAAGGTACCAGGGTAAAGAAGAAAAAGCATGCAAGGGTTGCCCATGTGTCCTGTGAAATGTTGTTTGACCCCCATTAAGTCGGAGAAAAGACTGAAGTCCGAGAAAGCAGACGGGTATGATGGGGCAGTTAGGCTGAGCATGCACAAGGCACTCAAAATGTTAAGATGTACAAATGTGGTCGTGTGCCTCAACCCCCTTAATGTAATGAATGGACACCCCATTAGCCTTGGATAACTGAGCTAAAACTAAACAGTAGCATGCAAATGTAAATTTGGAAGCTATCCAATGGTGGGAGAATGGCTCCGGTGTAGTACATAAACACACCAATTCAACTTCTGTATTACTTAGTGCCGTCTCTTCCAGCTCCATCTGCTTTACACTTAAACTGATGTTTACTTACGTCACGACTCGCTCCCTTCCGAACCTTATGCTACAGTGCTGTGATGAATTGGGAGCGCTAAATCCCTATTTTCCAAGCTACTTCCCTTCCGGATCCATTCCAGGTTTTTGGCAGCCAGCATGCTTCTTTAACCAAATGACTATGCTTCCCAGAATGCCTGGCCCACTGCTTCACCTCCACCCTTGCAGGACAAGGTTGGGTGGAGGATAGGCAACACCTGTGGCTGCAGGTGCAGCAATCAGCACACCTGAGACGTGTGCTCGTTAAGCAGCTTTAAAAGCCTCAGTCTTACTTCAGTCCAGCGCTGGTCATCGTTTGCAGTGTTCCTATTGTGACTAGTCCCTTGTTCCTTGCCTTTGTACCTAGTTCCTAGTTCCTGTTTTCTTGTTCCTCCGCCCTGAATCTCGGATTCATGTGCCAATTGATTTCTGCTCCCTTGATTCCCTTTTTGTCTTCCTCTGTTTGCAGGCAGCATTTCTCAGTGCTTTGCCCTTTTAGATGCAGCCCAGTTTGTCTGTGTTCTATATTTCTTTGACTCTGTCCTTTGCTGCTGTAAACCCGTATGCCTTAGCCTTCCTCTTAGATTAGCTTCCTGTCTTTTCCTTGAAGGGGTAGGGAGAAGTTTGCATTGGTTATTTCGTTTTTCCCTGCTCCTGATCCTTACTTTCTATTGGGATCCATTCCATGTTTTCCATTGCACTTCTGCATTTATTTCCCATTTGATTATTAGGTGTGGTGTGCGGTTGTAGCTAGCTCCTGTGTGAATGCTTATGTTTTCCTCACTAATTTGTAATCACTATTCCAACTTAGGTATTTAGTTTTCCTCCCATTGCTGTTCTAGCCTTTCTGGGTCCCAGTTTCATCAACAGGATTCGTGGGCTAACTGACATTCAAGAGGTTTATCTCGTCCTCGTGAGTACAGTTCTTTAGTTCCCTTATTTAATACCATCAAGAGTGTTAGTTCACAGATCCTGTCATTGCTTGCCCTCCACGTGGGTTTAGCGCTGTCAGTACCTGTAACAGCAATTGGGGGTAAGGCGCTTGCCGACTTTCCTCGCGGTCAGGTGCTTACCCCACATCCCTTTTCATATATTGGTTTTGTTGTCACACTCTATTTGCACTCCTGGGTTCTAGCATACATGAGTCGTTGTTCCTGTGTGCACGTAGTTTAATTCGAAGCTATCCACTGTGTGATTTAGTGCACATTTCCCTTGCCATATTCGCTGCCTTTGTACTCGCCTGACTAATCCTGACAACTTATCCCATCAATGTTTAGCATTAAGTAGCCTGTTCGTTGCACTTCTATTCATAATTTTCAGCTCCAAAATCTGTTATATTTTATTAAGATCCTCATCCAAATTTACTAACCAGGCCTGCATGATATCATAGGTTATTTATAACGCACTTAATACACAGAGCTTTCTAAGCAGGGACCCAGGGATCAAACCTGTATCACTCTGTGTCGTCTTGTTTCCAAGGTGAGCACGTCACCACTGAGCTATCCTCCCGGGACTAGTCATTTTCTCTCTTCTCCAGCTCGTCAACAACGCGTCTGACACAGCGTCTGACAACAAAATACCAAACTCTTCCAGATGTTTCCTAAAATGTGCCGGCATCAAGCTGTTCAACCCAAAAACATCTTTGTTTGAAGACTCACTACCTTATCCGAAGGAAGATTCTTCCGAATGAGATAATCCCCTACTATGTCAATTGCAGGTAAAACAGATAGCCAGCACAGCATCTATTTCCTAAAGAGGCCTTCCTAATCAAATATGTATGAGTAAATGAACTGGATTAAAGCATTCTGCAGTGGTTTAACACTATACGAGACAATAGAAATGCATGCTTGTGTTGCGCAAACAGCCATTCACCATCACGGTTGATCGACCTACTTTTAACTACATTTAATTCTGCTAATACTCCCTTGTGAGCAGTCTCCATTCCCAAATGCACTCAATTTGACTGCGCTTATTCCCTCTATCTGTTCTACCATGCAAAAACAGCACATTTTTAAAAACGTTTTTTAACTGCAAATTAATGGGTGGGGGGGGGCTCTGCACACCCCCCGCTCCCCTCACCTACCCCAATTGCACTTTCCATATACCAAACATCAAGCCCTCCTCCCCCATCTACCAGTTTACAGTAAACAAATAAGTTGCTTTTACCCGTGACTTACTTGAGGTGTACCAATTTTACTGATCACAGTTTATTACAAAGTTTTGCTGTGTGCTAAAAATCTTGTGGTCGGTTCATAGTCTGTCAGAAAACTTGCTCAATGCATTCATTACTTGCAGTCGAGATTTGAGTTCAACCTGTAGCTGGCTCAGTCTCATCTTTTCATGGTCGATAATTTGAGTGCCACAAAACTGGGGCAAGGCAACATGTTTACAACACTATGAACTGGTACAACTGCTTAAGTTACACAAGACATGAGTTAATAGTGCTATTACATGTGGAAAACGGTGCTTAAAAATATTTGAAAAGCCAGTAGACTAATTTATGACATGCTCCGTCTTGCTGGTTTGGACACGGCACATGTACTACTAAGAGTTGTATTTTCATATCAAGCCTCTGAAATGATTTTAAAGGGGGTGTCCCAGAGCCTAGGTGTTAGCTGGCACACTTGAAAGGGGCCAGAAAAACACCAGTTTATTATAGTGTGGCCAATATATGTTGAAAACCCTTTGCAACCCAGACCTACAACCTCAGAAGCAGCTATTGTCCTCTGAAGAAGCTGAAATGACAAAGCACTTTATGTACAGCTTGCAGCCAGAGGCTCTATACTGAAAACTTCATTCACTTGCACACCATGCCAAAGAGCACTCACATTTTGGGACCACTTGCGAGAAGGTAGAACGCTACTACCAGCAGCTCTCACCATAGAACCGCCTGTCAACCCAAACAATACACGAAGACCTTATATTATCGAATGAGCTCATAGGTGGATGAAAAACACAAATACAAGTACTGCTTACTAAATGCAACAAGGATACTAAACACCAGTGGCTACCAAAAAAAGAAGTGACACTTAGGATGAGGCCAATAGAAGCACTCTCTAAATATACACTGATACCAACTGGAAGTCATGCGATTTGCATAGGTAGAAACAACTAATTCCATACTGCTTTATGCTACACATTGAAACACCACCACCAGATCATAAATTGTTGCAGCAGCACAAACGCAGTAATCCCAAACAAGACAAAATATTTGTCCTCTGCATAAAATTGTATTTTTTAAATTTTAAATAGCCCATGTTCGTCATCTAGAACCGCTGCAACAGAAACCTAAAAGATAAGACAACCATGTTTAGAGTGAAAACTTTACAAAAAAAACTTACTTCAGATTTAGTCGACATGTGGTCTTCCATATCAGAGTCATTGGGGTCTACAACATCAAGTGGGGGCAAAGAAGGTTTCTGCTTTTCGAACACCTCACTTTCAGTTTTGACTTTCGCAGTCTTAAACAGAGATTTATCTTTCTGAGGATTCTTGTCTGAAGAAGAAAGTATCAAAACTGAAGAATTTGTTAAACTTTGAAATGAAGTTTCAGTGATAATCTTTTTCTTTTTTTTGACTGCAAGTTCATCAGTGTCCATGTTGGGCCTCTTGACAGAGGGTTTCTTGTCTTGTAGCGGTACACTTGTTACAGTAAGTATATTGTTATTTTCGTATCTTGGTTGTTTGGACATAGGTTTGGGTTCCTTGAATGCCATTTTAGGAATGATTTTGTCATCTCTGAGTGGTTTGTTTTCTTTGGGTTTCTTGGAGGGATCTTTGGAAGATTTATTGTGTTCCCTGGAAGGTTCTTTGAAGGCACTTTTCTGTTCTTTTGTATCTTTCGGTTTGTCCTTGTGCTCTTTTGTTGGCTTGTGGGGCTTTGATGAACCATGGTGGTGGGGTTGGGGGTTGTTATTGTGGTTGATGCTGGTTGTGTTTGAGAGATTTTTGTTGGGGTCCTGTAAAATAATGATATTTTTAAGTTAAAAATGTAAAACAATGAAAGTGGATGAACAACGGTGGCATTTGTTTATTACAAAAAGCGTGGTCTAGTTTCCAACCATTTTGTATCGTAGCTTCAGAGGAACTATTAAGTACCATAAAACTGTATCCATCAAGAGTGAATGGTTTAATTAACACATATATTTCTAGCTTGAGGTTTAGATTTCGTTTTGCCTTCCTATCATACACCTTGGATTGGATAGCAGTCATTTATTGGAGACCAATTCAGCTAGTTGGCCTGCAAAAAAAGCACCAATATCCAGAATTAAGACCGTTTAGATCTTATGAGATACATTTTACAACCTTACGATGGCGACAAACATTGATGAATAAACTTTCAACAAGAAAAGTTCAATAGTTCAGCCTCAAAAATAGAGACAGCAGCTCATGTTTAATAACCTTTATCTTAAAAATGCAGATTCAATGTTTTTAGCTCATGCTCCTGGACTCATACACAGAGAAAACCAAAGGTGAGCATGAAGGCAAGAAAGCAAATGAGGCGACCAAAAGTTGCTGAAGAGATAGTCCTGGCAAGAATAAGCAGCCCTACAGAAAAGGGGTGTATCAGCCACTTTCACTCCATAAAAATAGGCAAATACTCTGAACAAAAAATAGGAAACCGACACTACGACCTTGTGCTCCTACGTTGACCCACACAGCTCCATGGATATGTTTAGACCAGGAATGAACATAGTATCACAGGAAGAAACTACCATTATTATTGCATGATTGGAAAAAGTAAACATGTATCTTTTATGTGTATGAACAACTAGGTACAAAGGAATAATCACAAAACCATTTTAGTTTTCCAGTAATAAACGTTTTTACTCATTTAAAAATATTGCCATTGAAAATTGGACTTCTATTTTTACTCCCCCAAAAAATAATTTTACTCCAAACTTAAAAAAATAGGGACTAAAATGCTCCCACTTCAAAATCTTATCTGGAGCACTGAGAACAAGGGAGGAAAAAAGAGTTAACGTAAAAATGAGAAAGCAGAAACTCTGCTGTGGGGAAAACTCAACCAGGGCAAAAACCTCAAAACAAAAGAAATTAATCCACAATCTGAAAATTGGTACAACATCACGTCAAGACACGTAAATCTCTCCTCATCCTTAAATGCTAACAAATGATCCATCTCAAAAAAGCAAGAACACAAAGAATCCAGAAATTTGAATCGCAAAATAAGTTGGTAGGTCTAAGAAAACGCAATCAGTTTGACAACCAAAAAAAAGCCAATATGTCAAATCCAGTAAAACTCAAATATGCCGAGCTGAAAAGTACAGATACAAGGACAGGCAATAACTTACCCATTTTACACAACAGCACTATCAGCCTCATGGGGGGATTTTTACATTCTCTTCAGTGTTACAAACAAGAATTACAAAGAAGAAAATTCCAAGAGCCACAGAAAGCCAACTTAAAAAAAATACTACATTAAATAACATGCTTCGTGCAGAACAGTCTACATGATTACGCAAAATACAGATTGGGAAAGGCCGGCTGAATGGAGGGCGAGTGACAGAGGTAAAGAAGGGTATGGCTGTGCTGCCAAATTCATGCGCTACTAAGATCAAAACCACAAATTATGCTTGATCTTCTGTATACAGTATACACCTTCACATCCATCTCAGGACAAAAAGTGAGAAGTGGTGTCCAATAACTAGCAATGAACAACTGAACAGCCAGAAATGGAACAATGAATATATTCAAAAACAAATATGAAATGTCGCAATGAAAACGTAAAAGTTCAATTTAAACCGGCAAAACGCACCAATGGGTGTTGGGGGTTTGGGGGGGCGGTGGATTTAAAAACCAGTAGCCAGGAATAAATACCATTAATCAGACAACCTTTGTGTGGAACATTTTCCAGTGAATGCCTGTGCCCTGTTAAAGTAAGCACCCCAGCTCCATCAAACACTGCCTAAATAGGACTAAAAAAGTACACTACAATGTCTTACCAAAACAAATGAAAATGAATCCATTTATCACCCCACAGTGACAAAGTAACTGTTTTATAGTTCAGCACTGTTGATTAATGGAACTCCTATCGCCTTAGTCAATTACAAGCAAATACAAGTGGCCTAGGACACTTTGCCAAGAGGAAAAAACATAGAAATTGCCCACTTCATAGCTAGTGCGTGGACATGAACTAAATAGCAGTTCATTTAACAACACAAGAAGATACGGTATATGTAAAGTTAGTGTGTCTGTGTGTGTCTGTGTGTGTCTGTGCGTGTGCGTAAATGAACAAAAAATATTGAACACAAAATATTGAATGGCCAAACAAATCAGATTTGAAAATGTAACGCATTTGATTGGAAATGAAAATCACACAGAAATGTTGCATATTTTATGGCATTCACAAGTGAAGGGTAAAGAGCAATTTTCAAGGAACCCCAATTTCCTAAAAACAAATCAATCATTTGAGTTATTTGTCAAAACAAAGTAAATATAAGTAAAATAAAACCTTCCCTTTTCTTTTAACTTGGATCAAATTGTTTGCAGGCAGGTTAGAACTTATAACTCTTTATGCTGATGATATAATGCTATATGTGAGAAACCCAGAGAGACCCGCAGGGGGTACTAAGAACTGTATGGGAATTTGGAGAGTACTCCGGTCTAAGGTTGAATGCTCCTAAATCCAAGGTATTTCCTCTTACCGATGTGACCAAACAACCGGCTGAGTTGCATGGGCTCAAATGTGCACCCCAAAAGATGAAATACTTGGGAGTTGATATAGGACTCACAACAAAACTCACACACACTCTAAACTATGGGTAACTCACAGACACTCTGCACTAAACTCAACAGCTGGAACCATCTTCCGATCTCGCTAATGGGTTGCCTAGCTCTGATCAAAATGATATTACCCAAGCTAATTTATCTGTTCAGGACGATCTCAGTGTGGCCGGTAAGATCCTTCTTCACCAAGATTCAAGGAGCATGCTCAGCGTTTATATGGAAAGGACAACCCAAGGGTAAGCTGGAAACGGCCGACTAGACTATATGAACAGGGGGGACTAGCTTCCCCCCCCAACTTTGAGCTGTATTTCCTCTCAGCGCAAGCCTCCTAAGCCATATAATGGGTAGAGGTGGGCCCAGAGGCACCACATGCGACAATTGAAACATACGGGGTGGGTTTGATAAGGCTTCTACACAAACTGGTGGTAGGAGACTTTAGGAACAATAACCATATGAACCCAGTGCAGGTAACATGTAGAGCATGGACCAGTCTAGCAGGTAACCCCAGAAACACTGTTATACAGCCCTGGCGGCCCAATATGGATGCTCCATACCTGCCCCCAACAAAAGATGTGTAACTAGCTGCACACTGGAGTGATAAGGGCATTAATCACCTCAGGGATTTGTTTGTTGACAAGCAATTCATTAGCTGGGATGATATCAAGGCAATTGTAGACGATAACCCGATGCAACAGTTACAATACCGCAGGCTACGATCCGCAATAGCCAATACGTGGGAAGGTTTCCCAGGAGAGCCCCCATCACACCCAAGCCTGGAATATATATATATATATATATATATATATATATATACTCTCCCCTTGAGCAGTAAAGAAATCAGCCTCCACATGTTACAACATTACTCTAGTAACCAAAGAAAGTCAGCCCACCCCCCCTCCACCCCCCAGATGTTAAAAGGAGAGTGGGAGCATGATCTGGGACTCTCCTACATAGATGCACACTGGTCACAATTATGTGGAATGACAGAGGTACCGATTGATACACTGTAAATTACTTAACCGGATTCATCTCACCCCGGCCCGACTCAAAAGCATGTACACCACAGCACCAGGAAGGTGCCCAAGATGTGGGAGCGAGAAAGCAGGCATTTTCCACATGTTATGGTCATGCATAAAACTAACCAAAAACTGGGATGACGTATGCAGAGCACTGAGTGAGACGTCGGACCAGCCTATAGACTGGGACCCGGGTGTATGTGTTCTGGGCATTGTGCGCAGAATGAGCCCAATCTGGCGCAAATTTCTTAATCTGGGATTATTTTTCGCAAAGCATGCGATATTGATGCTGTGGAAAAACAAGGACCCCCCCTGTGATTTTTTTTTTAAACTTTGTTTGGTAATTTTAACATCATAAAAACTGTTACAGAACAATCACCCCATTGTGGGGTGAGTTACCCTAGTGCCTTCTTAACGCCTGCAACCCCCCGCCACCCCATCCGTACTCCCTCCCATTTCACCAAGGCCAGTGTTGAGATGTCATCCCCTTGATGCGTCGTCTGGCTACCAGCTAGTTTCTGTGTTCTACAAGGACTAAGAGTCACTGTTTTGGGGACTGTGTCTCCCTGAAGATGATGGTTAAGCGTTTTCATGTCTCGTTGATTAAAAAGGTCACCAGTGGCCCCCAAATGTCAGGGGGGCCGGTGTGCTGGGGAAGTGTTCTGATAAATTCAGATTCAACATCCTGACAATATACGATGTCTTTTCGCCAGTTTGCCACCGACTGGGTGGGTCCTCTCACCCATGACATGGCAACTCTCCTTCGAGCTAGTGTCAATAGTAACCCGGCCAGTTTCCTTACTCCGGGTGAGAGTTGTTTCGTCATCCCAAGCAGTGCTGCCGTTGGGATGGGTTGCACTTCCTCTCCTTTTATTGCTGCCGTGGTCTGGAAGATCTGAGACCAGAACGGGGGAAGTTTGGGACAGTCCCAAGAAAGGTGAAAGAAGTCTGCTGTTAGGTTCCTGCATCTTTTGCATTTTGCTGGCTGGTCTGGGTGTTTATTTTTAGCGGGGGTGAAGTATGTCTGGTGTAGGTAATTAAAATGTATTTGCTTGAAGCGTGTATTGAGGGCTATTTTTTGGGTCTGTTTTAGTATGTACGTCCATTCCTCTTCTGGGATTGTTAGCTGGAGGGACCTTTCCCATCTAGTTTTCGTACGAGTATCGATGGATACTGTATCTGATAAAAAAGGATTTATAAAGTAGTGAGACTAGTCTGCCTTTGCTCTGGGCCTGGATCGCATTGTGCAACAATTGCCATGTTGGAGGTTGTTGTGGAAACGTGGGGAATAGAGCCTGTAGGGTATATCTGGTCCTAAAATAAATAAACTTACAAATAAGTCCCCTAACGTGTTTATCTGCAGTTTTCCCACCCATTGGTGGAAGACTCTTTCAGATGTGAGGGGGATTCCTGGAATAAATTTGATTGGAAGCAGGGGAGAGCATCCCACTTGTACTTCGTATTTTTGTGCAGGTTTTTTTTTTCCATATAGCGTATGTGGCGAGGACCACGTTCATCGTGTCGATAGGCACTGGGAGCTGGCTGATAATGACGGCCCTTAATAAATTGGGAGGCACTAGTGCCCGTTCTATCTGCACGTGTGGTCTGATGGAGTGCGTGGCATACCAAAAGCTGAGGAATTGTGCTTGGGCCGCCCAGAAGTACCTTACTACGTCAGGGAGGGCAAGTCCGCCGCTGGATACTGGGAGTATCAACGTCGAGTGAGCGACCCTGGCTGGTTTAACTGCCCATAGGAGGTCAAGAACAAGGCTTTTGATTTTCTTCAAAAAGGTTTGTGGGAGTAAAATTGGGATGTTGGAGAATAAATATAGCAGTTTAGGGAGTATGACCATTTTTACTAGTGAGACTCTTCCCCATAAGGTTAGCAGGAGGGATTTCCACCGGTTCACTTTTTCCTGTAGTGTTTTTGCTACTGTCTCATAGTTGTCTTGGAATACATCATGGTATTTTAGTGACATTTGTATCCCAAGGTAGCGTACCTTTGAGGACTCCCATACAAAATTGTAATCGTCCGTGAACAATTTTGGTTAGTGGGAATCTAATCGATTTTGTGTGATTGATTTTTAATCCTGATATCGCCCCGAATTTAATTACTTCCCTCATAATTGGATTAAGATTTTCTACGGGATCAAGTACGAATAGCGCCACATCATCTGCATATAACGATATAACCAGCTTGTGTGGGCCAATGGTGAGACCCCTTTGGAGTTGTTGGGATCGAAGGTTCGACGCTAGGGGTTCCATTAATAGTGCGAAGATTAGCACGGAGAGAGGATATCCTTGCCTGGTTCCCCGCTGTAGTTTGATGGTAGAGGTTCTCGCTGAGCCTACCAGTATTGTAGCTTGGGGGTCGTTATATAGTAAGGAAACTAGTTTGATGAAGCAGGACCCCAGACCCATCTGCGTTAGTACGGCGAATAGCAAGGGCCATTCCACGGAGTCAAAGGCCTTCTCGGCATCGAGTAGGACAGCCACAGCCTGACTGGTGGGGTTGAGGGTCTTGATAACGCCCAAGAGCCTCCTGATGCCGAACGTCGTGCAGCATCCGAGCACAAATCCGGCTTGGTCCGCAAGCACGAGGGCCGGCATCAGTGGCAGCAACCTGTTTGTGAGTATTTTGGCAAGTATTTTACTGTCAAGGTTGAGTAGAGAAATGGGTCTATATGATGCACACTCTTCCGGGGGTTTACCTGCTTTATGTAGGAGAATGATGTTGTCCTCGCGGAATGACCGTGGGAGGGAACCTGTTTAACGCTTCGTAATATACCTGTGAGAGTAAGGGGGATAGGGTTTCAGCAAAGGCTTTGTAGAATTCCCCGGTTAGACCATCGGATCCTGGGGCTTTAGTGTTTGGAAGGGTTTTGATGGCTTCCACAATTTCTTCTGGGGAGATGATTTCATTAAGGGGTTTGTGAAGTTCTCCTTCCACCCAGAAGAGAACAGTGTCTTTGAGGTAGTGGTTTAATGTATCTGAGTTCGCACTATGTTTGGACGAGTATAGATCTTGATAGTAGAGTCTAAATTCCTTGGCTATTTCTTCCTCTGTATGCACAAAGGTGCCATGTTTGGAGCGTATTCTCTCAACCGTCGTCGGCTTCCGGTCGGCTCTGATCAGTCTTGCAAGGAGGGCACCGGGTCTTTGGCCCTCACCCTATTGACAAATTTGGTTGTTATGGCCAAGGAATCTAAGCTCACGTTCTGCCGAGGTTCTGAATGTTTGTAGCTCCTCCTTAAGTGCTGCTTGGGTTCGTGAGTCATCTACGGTTGAAAGCTTAAGTTCAAGTTGTTTCAAATGTTCCTCAGTGGTGGCGAGTTCGCGCCTGTTCAACTTGATTCCGTTTTCGTTGGCAAGGCAGACCCCTCTCACGAAACCCTTCAGGGTTTCCCAGATCCTACTAGCGGACGTGACTATACCTAGGTTTATGTCTAGGAAGGTTGAGATTTCGTCTCAGAGTTCAGATGAGAACACTTGATCTTGTAAGGCTCTGGATTTGAAACGCCACTGCAGTAGGCGGGATTTCAGTGTAGACGGAATGCATATGAGAGTAACCGGTGAGTGATCGGAAAAGGTTTTAGGCAGATAATTTTTGTCTGGAGTGAACCACTATTATTGAACATTGGAAGTGTTGTTTACATTCCCATTATACAGTTGTTGCATTTGCTTCACATTCTCTTTAAAAATGCAAATGCACTATTTTTAGGACTGTATTAGTTGAATGAATGTATGTATGAATGTCTGCTATATAGGATGTTTTTTATAAAAATGAATTTATTAAAGATTTTTTACAATTTATAACAAAATAAAATGAATATTTGATGTAATATCCTTTGTCTTGTTCTTCAGTTGCTCTCGTGTTCCCGGCACCACCACCTGTTTCATATGTATGGCTTTACCTCTAGGTGTCGGGATTTGGAGGTTCCCACCATTGTTTGTTGTTTTTTTTAGGCAGGATGTGACATTGTTCCCAGTGGAGGGGGCCGCTGGCGGACATCATTAGGTAGTCCAATCTGGAGTCAGAGTTGTGGACTGCTGAGTGGAACGTGTAATCGCACCCAGTCGAAGTTGTTCGCTCGCCCCATCGATGTTGGGGCCATAGGAATTAAAGATGATTTCTTTGCCGGCTATGATCCCTCTCGCTAGCAGTGCTCTACCTTCAGTGTCCTTCTTCGTGTCTATCATTTGAAAGCCGGTTCGGCGGTTAATCAGGATCGCCACTCCTCTGGCGTATGACGAGAAAGAGGAGAAGTACCTATAGCACCCCCAGTTTCTGGCCCAACGGTGTGCCTTCTCAGGGAGAAGGTGAGTGTCCTGAATCAAGGCGGTGTCCACTTCATGCCTCTAAGTATTGGAGGATCCTTCTTGTTTTAGAGGGGAGGTTGCCTCCTCTAATGTTCCATGTGGCGACCTTGAATTGTTAGTCTGGTATGGATGAGTGAGCTGGTGGTGTTGTATTTGTCCCGCAGGGGCACATGGCACTGTAGGTGGTGTGTTCTACTGATCTCTGGGGAGTTCAGTGGTATCCCACGAAGGAGGTCTGGTTTAGCGTGGTGGTTGGGGGGGGGTGTGGCAGGTCGAAGGCACTTTCCCAATCCCGGTCTCTGGCTTCCTTCCTTACATGGGCAACCCCCAACTGGCCCGTTTGCTTATGCCATCGGAAACTGAACCGCAACAGTGCGTGTCCGTCTCCTGCTTTCAACCCATTAACAGTGAACTTGTTTGAGAACTTTTGCTGGGCAACGAGTACCAGGGGGCCTCCCAAGCTGCACGGCCTTGGAGTGTTTAACTGCCGTGTATATTTCGGTTTGGTCAATGAGTTTCTTGTATGCGAGTTTCGAAACGTCGATCCCATGCTGTTTAGTGTGGGTTTGTGTGCACTCTCCTGTTGCATGCATGCTTGGTTGGGGTTCGGCCCGGATCATCCTGCTCTATCTAGGAAGGTGTTTGCTTCTTCTGGTGTCTGGAAGAAATGGACTTTGCCTTCGTGTTGGATTCTGAGTAGCGCCGGGAAGAGCATGGAGTAGGTGAGTTGATTGTCCTTAGCCTTTGTCTGACGGATCTCCGTTGTTCCTGGACTGCTGGGGAGAAATCTGGGTAGAAGTATTTTGTCTCCATCGTGAGGTAGCTCGCCCTTTTCCCTGGCTAGACAGAGGATGTTGTCACGATCCTTATAATTTAGTAGTCTGGCGATTATTGGCCTGGAGGGTGCTCCTGGGATGGGCTTGGAAGAAGGGATCCTGTGTGCCTTTTCTACTACAAACATGTGAGAGGGTTTCACGGCCAAAGAGGGTGGTGCATAGCTCCTCGACAAAGTCCTCCATTTTTAGCTGCATCTGTTCCCTCACCCTGATGATCCTAATATTATTCCTTCTGGAGCGACCCTCTAAATCTTCGCACTTGGCGTTGGCTGCTTTCATTTGGGCTTCCAGTCAGTCAACTTTGGCTGCCAGGGTTGTCATACCGTCATCTATATTTGAGACGCGTCGTTCCACCTCATTGAGGCGTTCTGTATGGGTATCCATTCTGTGTTGTAGGAGATCCACCTTCGATGAGAGACAGTCCATTGTTATTGAGGCTCCCTATGCCGACCTTAAGGTCCAGTAAAAGGCTCTCAATATCTGTGGAGGAGGTATCCTCGTCCATCTGAAGGGTGCTACTTGCCATAGGTTCTGAGTCCTCTTGGAGCCTGGGGGTTTTGGGGAGTGCGCCGGATTTAAAGGTTAGTTTCCTTTGCAATCTATCGGTTTTCCCCATTGGGCTGGAGGTTGTGGGTTTTGCCTTGTGGAGAATGCTGAGGATGGGTAGTCGCTTCGCTGCCTGTGGGCTCCTAGATGCCGGGTTTGGTTGCGGTATGCTGGAGTGATTCGAGGGGTAGTTGCATTTGCAGTGTCAGGCGCAGCGATCCTGGTGTTTGGCTCTAGAGGAGATTGCTCTTTTGCAGGTCTCCAGAGGATGCTAGTCGGGCGAGGGGGTTGGGCAAGCCCACCGTGGTGGCTGAGTGCAGGGAGCCGCTATAGGTATTCGGAGCAACAGTTAGTGAGTAGCGTGTGCCTTTCATATGGGGGGATGGAGGAGGGAGAGGGAGACCGCCCCAGCGTGGCGGGCACAGCCAGGTAAAATGTTCCTGTAGGCAGAAGTCGCCGAATTGGAGGAGTGAGGGCAACTGGAGGTTGGCGGCCACCACTGAGAGGGAGAGTGGATTAATGCCAAGGATATAGGAGGTTAAGGCTGGACTTCTTCAGCGCGCTCTGTATCCCAAAAGTCATATTTGGTTTGGATTGTAGTGTATTTGGCCTAGTCAGGCTCCCGCCAGTTAGGTGCGTGCTTCCCCCAATGCACTCTGTACCTGGTGAAAGTGCTGCTGTGCTCCTTTTCTCTGCTCTGTCTCGTCACTCCTGCCTCTCATAAGGTCTCTGCCTCTTGAGGGATCTCCGCAGCCTGGGAGGAGGTTGAGAGCAGGGGGGGGTGGCCGTTCCCCACCCCAGAGTTATAGCTGCAGAGCTGGTGCCGCAGTCTCATGCGGCGGGCCGGAGCCTCTCGCCCCGTGTTGGAAGTGTAAGGCGTGGGGAGGGAGAGTCCGGAGACTGTGCGGGCCCGCCCCCTGTTAGCGGCTGTTTGGAGCAGGCGACTCCCTTCTGCCCAGGCTCAGCCGCGGCTTGGTTTGGCCTTACGGGCATGGTTGCTGCACAAAGGTACGAGTGCCGGGGGGCTGCGTTTTGAGTCTCTGCAAGTCTGTTTTTTCCCCAGATTTCACTGTATGGTGGAGCGGAGTCTGGCAGACACGGGATGTCGACCGTCCAGGCGGGGGTGAACCGATTTAAGGATGATTGCAGAGGATTTATAAATCGGCCATGCGGGAGCTCACTAAGAGGTGGCCATCTTGGTTGGCCCTCTAGCACCCTCTCAAGGATTCCCCCCCTGTGATGCAAGACTGGGAGAGAGATATGACCTGGGCGAACAATAACAAAGAGGTGTACTGTGGTCTGCTCCCTATGACATGTCGCCCGAAAGATATTTTGGGTGGGTTTAGGCAATATCTAGCGGATAAAAGTCTGAGAGAAGAAGAACAAGACGAGTTGTGAAATGTAAGATCGTATACTCCATTTATGTACCAAATTGAATACGACAAGTATTGCAAATGCAAGTAATGTAATGAGGCATTCTGTGCAAGTTAAATAAAAGTTTAAAAAGAGAAGAGGAAGACAAAGCCAGAGAAACCACGCCCAAGCTCACAGGCTAGCTTAAGGCATGGCGCCACCTGAAAGTGACCAAGGTAAAGCTCATCTTGCGGAAAGAAAAGCACAGGCTCTCCCGAAAGTTAAAGCAGTACTTTTACACCAGGGGCAACAAAGCTAATAAGCTCCTGGTTCGTAAACTAGCAAAGCTCAAACCAATATTTGGGCCCTGAGAGAGGGTTCGCTGCTGCTGGCAGATCATTACAAACTTGCCTGGGTCCACGAATACTTCACAGCATCTGCCTCAGCTCCCCCTTCCGGAAAGGGCAGCTCTAGAAGATTTTAGGCCCAGTCAACTTCCCCATCCTCAAACCAAAGGAGCAGGTGCTACGTGAGCAGGAGATACAAGTAGCAGAGGTAATCACAGCTATCGATTCACTCAAAGACACTACCCTGGGGGAAAATTGGTTCACTGCAGAGTTTTACAAAAGCTATTGTGAACTTCTAGCTCCATACCTGACCCAGCTCTTTAACATGTTCCCGGACTCGGGTCTATCATGCCCTCTATGTTAGAAACCACCACAATGTTACTTTTGAAACTTAACGAAGACCCTGACCAGTTAACATTTACACCAGCTGATTTCACTCATCAATGACGATGCCAAAATCTATTCAAAGGCCCTGGCCACTCGTCTGATGAAGGTCCTTTGTGAGCTAATCCATACAGATCAGACTAGCTTTATTCCCCAACGGTGTACCCATGACAACATTAAGCGGACCCTGGGCCTGGTTGATGTAGCAAGACCTCAGGGGCCCTTGCAGCTAGGTTCATGCCTTGCATGCCCACAAGGCTTTCGACCGCCTGTATTGGTCATACTTGAGGGTGGTTATCTGGTGCTCAGGCCTAGGATCTAGATTTCAACAGTCTCTACTAGCCATTTACTCTTCATCTCCACTTGTGTACTACTTAATGGAAGTGTGACGCCCTCTTCTTGCAGTTTCCAGAGTGACAGCGAGGGTTGCCTTATTCCCCCCCTCCTCCTATTCACTCTCTCCAGGGATCCGCTGGCGATCCGGATCCGTCAATCCTGAAATAAAGGTAATTCTGTGCCAACGACAGTAACTTAACATTTCTGTCTATGCCGATGTCTTTGTTACGGTAACCAACGTACTCCCCTCGCCCGTGGTCCTTATGGGAGAACTAGCAGCCTTTGGTTTGGCCTCTGGATTCAAGGTCAATTATTCAAAATCCCAAGGACTGACCCTAGCGACATCACCTGATGAACTCAATAGGCTTAAGGAGCTTTGCCCCTTAAAATGGAAAAGGGATCGAATACCTGGGGATTAAAATCCTGAAATGAATATGCTCTACAATATACATTTCCCCCACTCTTTTTGCCCAGGTAGAAGCTGACCTTAAGCGCTGGGACAAAAACAATCTCATGATTACGATGGCTTAAGGCAATCAAAATGATCATCATCCGAAGGCTCCTATGCAACTTTACAGCGCTCCAAATACAGTTGCCATTGCCTCAATTGCGCTCACTTCAGGGGAAAATATTGGCCTTCATCTGGCAACATCGCAAACCTAGAATAGCAAAAAAGGTCCTGCTGTGACAGGAGGGTTTGGGGGTTGGTCTTGGAGTTCAAGATGTTTACCGTTATTATCTAGCCTCACAATTTGTGCACATCTTTTCATGTGGGTAGAGAAGGGACTCTCTGGTCTGGGTTAATGTAGAACAATCCCAGTCCTAGCTCCCATTGAGGCAACTCCTTTTACCCAAGCATCCCATGGGTCAACAGGCCGCCCGCTCCTTTTCTCGTCAGCACACACGCTTAGATGCTGGAATACGGCTTCTAGGATTTAAGTCACCCCTCTGGATCTGGGTCCAATTTCACCTATATTTGGTAACCCAGAATTTTCCCCTGGCAATTAACACAAGGCATTCTCCGCTTTGACCGTGGGTGGTCTACATGAACTAAGGCAGCTATTTCAGCAGGATCTTTTCATACCATTGAAGAATGCAAATTAGCATTTTCACTACCAGAAGCAGAATGATTCAGGTACGCCCAGCTATGCCATTGGGCAAGCCACCCCGCAAAGTAACAGAGGCACTAGGGATCTCTATGCCTGTGAACTCACATTTTTGGCTGGCTGCTCGAGAGTTAGAATCTCAGGGCTCTATCACTTACTAGATCCTAGATCACTATGAACCCCTCCAGCGCCTAAGGTATAAGGAAAATTGGAAGAGGGATCTGGGAACAGATCGTGGAGGAATCTTGACTCAGGATTTGGGAACGAAATCGCAGCAACACTTCTAAACAGATTTCTCACCTCTTATTGACCGCCAAGATCTCCCTGGCCCATAATTGGAAGTCACCTGATGGCCTGGTCATGGATGTGGCAGGGCAAACTCTGGGACATTTAGGCAGCTGAAGGAAAAAAAAACAAAAAAACCACTGCACTAGCTGAGGGGAGATATTAAACCTACGTCACCACCTAGTTTCCCTTTGTCAACCATGCACAGGACTCTTAATGTGGGGGTTACGATATGATATGGCATTTATAACGCACCTATACAAAAGTGTTTCAAACCAATGATATATAATTATCTAGCCTTATTATAGTTGTAGGCCTGGCTGTCTTGTGAGGATGTTTATCGTACTGTCTTGCCAATTTAATTTACTTGCCGTCTCCCTTCTGTCTCTAAAAACAAAATAAAGTATGTTAAAAAAACATACCAGGGATTCCAAGATGGTGGGCGCGGCGAGGAGATATGAGTAGAGGTCTCTGTCGCTGGGCCGCGACTATAAAGCACACACTAGAAGCATTGGGGCTTGCAGTTGGAAGCTACGGACCAGCAGCTCCAGCTAAACAGCACGAGTGCGTGAGGCAAAGTTGGGCGCACCATATTCCTTCCATCAGAGCATCAGCGTGGGATCCAGCCACAATTGCTCCCGGCTAGGAGCGGCCTCCCATAGCGGAATGGGCGGACCCCGAGGAAGCATCGGCAGGTGGGGATCGCCTCCTGTGGAGAGGAGACACGGCGCCCAACCGTGGATGGAGAAGGTTCCCCCCCGTAGGCGAGGGGAGAGGACGCTGCGGAGGAGACCGCGCGGGAGCAGGCTGCCGGAGCTACAGAGGCACACCGGTCGGGGCGGAGCCGGAGGGAAAAGCGGGACTCCAGCCGGGAAGGAGGCAAAGAAGAGTGAAGAGACGGAGGGAGAACGGGAAAGGGTCCTAGACTGAAAGAACAGACTGTATCGGCAGGGCTGGTACAGTACAGCCAGGGTGGTCCAGCAGGATCTCGAATCTCAGGAGATCACGCTCGAGAAGGTGAGGAGGCCAGCCCACCCCCGGGAGGTTTGCTTACGTGGTCCACAGGGGGATAAGCAGGAGAGGCAGCCCCTAAGGCCGCGGGGAGGTTCACCAACTTAAGTTTCCTGCAATTTGAAGCAACCTGCCGTACCCCAGCAGGCGAGGGGGGCGAGGGCGGCGTGATTGGAGGCACATCCATAATGGGACGGCCAGACCACAGCAGTGAGAGCGGCCTCAGGAGAGGGCGAGGATAGCGAGAGCAGACGTGGCTCTCCCCACCAGGGGAAGGTTAAAGCACTGGTGGGCAACAGAGTGGAAGGAAGACGCCCTCTGGTGAGGGTGTGGCGGGCTGGCGTCCTCAGCAAGGTAGGGCCCCCATAATCAGTGGAGGCCGGTCGCCAGTCTGGGAGTTCGCTCCCATTCCTCAGAGCAGGGCAACAGGAGTGCAAGGGGCCAAGATAAAGGAGCAATGGACAGATTTACCCCTGGGGGCCCCAGACAAGCAACGTGGCTACAGTCTCTCACAAAGGCAAAACAAGGGCACCGTAGCAGGATAAACCAGGGGTGCAGGAGCCACCCTCCTCCTCAGAGATTAAGCAAGCGACAGGCGCAGACACTCACCCTCCAGGAAGGCCCTGGGGAGCAGAGTCCATTACAAGGCCTAGAAGCATCTTAAAGCAGAAGCAGGGGATTACAGAAGTAACACTCTCCCCCCGGGGCGGGGGCTGGTTGAAGAAACGATCGCCTGGAAGGATGTCAAAAGCAAAAGGGATGGGGGGGGGGGGGGACTCTGGTACCCCACCACAGACATCAAAGCAGGACGCCAGCCTGACACAAATGTGGGCAGCGGACAATCCGGTGCATACAAGAGGGATGCCGAGATGCAGGAAGATCGCATGCAACCCTCCTCACAGATGACGCAGGCTTCGAAAGAGGACATGCACTCATGGTTTAGGGGACTTCAAGACAAATTCATTTGCATGGTGCAAGAGCAATTCACTATGCTTGAGAGGACATGAAGCAGACGGTGCAGGAGCTGCGAACAGACGTAGCGATACTTGAAGAGCATACAGACACACTGGAGAGGATAGTCCACAATGCAGAGGAGGAAGCTCAGCAGCACAGCGAGACAAGAGCATTTGGTGCGGCTCACCCATAACCTAGAGCTGCAATGCGAGGACCTTAAAAATAGGTCACGCAGGGCGAACATTCGCATAAAAAATATGGCGGAGGAAGATAAGGATTTCAAAACAGCGGTCCAGGAAGTCTTCAGAGATATTTTGGCAGTGGAGGAGGCCGAAGATATTAAAATTGACAGAGTGCATCGGGTGGGCTCCAAGAGAGCGGGAGAGCGGGGCGAGCGACCGAGAGATGTTTTGGAGGCAATGTAATCTTACCCCTAGAAGGAAGAGATCCTGAGGAAAGCTTGGTGATTGGAACACATCAGGATAAATTGAATGGAAATCCAACTATTTCAGGATCTAGCCCAAGTAACATTACATAAGAGCAGGGCAATGGGCCCTGTGGTGAAGGAACTCTTTTCCAGGAAGATTAGATACCGTTGGACGTTTCCTTTTGGCTTCCTATTATCATGGGAGGGGAGACAAAGAAGGTTGACTACTTGTGAAGAGGGACTTCAAGTGTTGGGTTTACGTGAGGAGGCCCAGGATGTCGGAGATCGCCATCTAGGGGAGGAGACCCATAGGAAACCTTGGGAGGGGAAACAGTGCAGCAGAAGAGGAAGCATTTAGGCAGCAGGAAATGGTGAAGGTGCGGACACTCTCGCTGCTAAACCAGAGCTGGAACTGAGTTATGGGCTCGGCAGGGGGGTGGGGGGGTGGGGGACGGCTAGTGCTGTTGGTCTGGGAACGATGGGGGATGTTGCAAATTGAAAGTCCAACCAGGAACTGCGGCCCGACGGGGGCGCCACCTCTGGAATTCCATATCCACAGTGGTAATGCGGGGTTTAGGACTCCCCGGGAAGTTATACCTGCGTCAGAGGGTCAGGAGCGATGGGCCGGGTGCCCTAGCAACCTTAGGTCCCTGGGTCCTCCTCGGGTTCATTGTTAAAATGTTGGGGGAGTTTATTGTTGGGGGGTCAGGGGGTAGGGGAGGAGGGGAGAGGAACAGGAAGGTAGGCTCGGGACAGCTGGTTGGGTGGGGCAAGATTCTTTGGGATATCAAGGCCCATGGGCAAGTTGAGAATCCTCACATTTAACGTCGGGGGACTAAATTCCCCTGTAAAAGAGGAAGAAAGTGGAGGGTATGTTGAGTAGGGAGAGAGGGGACATACTAACGTTGCAAGAAACCCATATCAGGCAGCGGGACAAGGCAAAGACACGTATATGGGGTTGTAAGCTAATCAAGCAATCCAACACTATTGACAAGAAAACAGGGGTACTGATTGCGGTCCATGAAAGTAGGACCATACATCTGCACAGCACCTTAGTGGACAAGATGGACAGGTATGAATTTGCAAATGCCACAATAGATGGGCTCAGGCTTACTTTAGCCTCGGTATACGCACCGAATATGGGGCAAGATGGCTTCTTACGGGAGACTCTGGGAAAACTGGAGGAGTTTGCCAAAGGGGAGATAATTATGGGAGGTGATCTGAACATGGCATGGCATCCGGCAACAGATAGAAGCTCGGGAGGGCATGTGGGTCAGGGGGCTCCTTCAAAGTCTCTCCGCCGAATGATAGACCACTTGGCACTAAGATGTGTGGCGGGAGCTCAAAGATCAGCAGAGAGGGTATACCCACTTCGCCCATGTATATAATTCTATGTCGAGAATAGATTACTTCTGGGTTTCTGTGGGGTTGTTAGGGGAAGTCCAGGAAATGGAAATCGGCCCAATCTCGCTGTCGGATCATGCCCCATTGTGGTTGGAAGTCAAGACTCCTAGCGGTAGTAGGGGCCTGTGGAGGTGGAGGTTTCCCCATGACATTCAAGATCCCTTCATGGGAGATGCCATCAGGGAAAAGATACAGGAGTACTTTGCACATAATGACACGGGAGAAGTAAAGCCAGGAATGGTGTGGGAGGCCTTTAAGGCAATCATCAGAGGCCATCTCATAGCCATGAAGGCCTCAAAGGACAAGCAGTGACACCGATGGGAAAGGGAATTGGAAAAGCAACTAATGGATATACAGGGGGAACCTGTCCTTGAAAAGCGCACTGAGACGTGAAGGGTCAGTTGGACGTGCTCCGCACAAAGCGAGCCGAGTCAAGTATTTTACATCTCAGACACTGGTATTATATGAAGGCCAACAAGGCAGATAAATTGTTAGCAAGGCAACTACGAGCTAAGCAACACAAATTAAAGTTTAGGGAAATAGGAAATGCACAAGGGGAGAAACTCACCAGTACCAGAGATATGGGGTAGGCACTTAGGAACTTCTACCACGACCAGTATGCTACAGGGAACCCTAGTGGGGCCGACCAAGACTCCTTCTTAAACACCCTCACATTGCCGCAGATAGCGAAAGAAGACGGGGATAAACTGGTCGCGGACATCAGTGAAGAAGTGAGGATAGCAATTAAGGGACTCCAGGCGAACAAGGCGCCGGGGCCGGAAGGGTTCACCACCGCCTTTTATAAAACGTTTGTGGAGGACTTGATCCCATTCCTGGCAAAAATATACAACACATTCAGTGAGGAGGGAAATGTGACCCCATCTATGAATGAGTATAAGGTCCTTGTCTTTCACAAGACAGGAAAAGACCTATCGCTTGCAGGGTCTTACCAACCAATAGCCTTGATACATTTGGATTCTAAAATGTATACAAAAATTCTAGCCGCCAGGCTGTCTCCACTCCCCCCTGAATTGATTGATGAAGACAAATCGGGATTTATTCCCAGCAGGCAAACTCACGATAATCTGAGGCGCATAATACACCTGGAGGAGAAAATAGCAATCACGCAGACCCCCGCAATATTGCTAGCAGTAGACACCGAAAAGGCATTTGACCGGGTGGAATGGTCAATCCTGTTTCGAACATTAATGCGTATGGGGTTTGGGGAAAACTATCGGAGTATGATAAGGGCAAACTATAATTCTCCTATTAGAATAGACATAAATGGGGAGGTCACGGCAAAGTGGAGCTAACAAGGGGCACCAAACAAGGGTGCCCGCTATCGCCTCTCCTGTATGCAATATTCCTGGAGCCACTTCTAATCAGGATAAAGGGAGTCAGACGCAATACTGGGGATAGAAATGGGAGGTAGGTAGCTTAAGGTCGTTGCATATGTGGACGACCTGCTGGTAGCCATCACCGACCCGACTTGCACTCTTCCCAAGGTAATTCGAGAACTAGAGAACTTTGCGGTGATCTCCGGATTGAAGATGAACAGGAATAAGTCAGAAGTCCTTCCTCTGGCGGGGATAGAGGGGAAATAAAGAGTGGCAGGCACCCTCGGATTAAAGGTAGCAGACAAAGGGATCAAATATCTTGGCATAACCCTTACGAGTAGGGTAGATCAGCTATATGGGGGGGTACTACCCAGACCTTCTGGGGAAAGTCGAGAGGGAACTGAAGAGGTGGAGCCCGCTTGCGATTTTATGGTGGGGGAGAATTTCCTCAGTGAAGATGACCATCCTCCTGAAGCTGTTGTATTTCTTCCAGGATATTCCGATCAGGGTGCCTTAGTGCTTTTTCAGGGCATCAAAGGCTAAAACCCCCTTTATCTGGAAGGGGAAGATTCCAAGGGTAGCTAAGGCAGTTGTAACGCTCACCTGATTCCCACGGAGGCGCTGATCCCGGCTGGACTGCTATCGTTTCTTCAATTGAGAAGCGTAGAGCTCGGACGACTCTAAGGACTGGGCTTCCTCTTATCGAATGTCTGACTTGCAGGGTAAGTTTTCTGCAGGTGGAAGAAAAAGGGTTAATCACTGTTTGATGGGATTCCTTCTCCCACCAATCGCCAGATTCTCCCACAGCCTAGCTTTCAACTTGTCTCGGCGAGCTCTCACCTTAGGCGTATAAATGCCGAGCTCTCCATCCTGCGTCTGGTGCAGGGGTGCATGGATTGCAGTTACGTCACTGGATGAGTTCAGTGTTGAGGCTCAAGTCTTTTGCGGCCTTAGTTGTGGCACTGGTGCTGGGATGCCGAAGAGCGATGCCGCCGTTACTGCACGAGTGGATGCCTGTAAGTATACTGTAGTCTTTAAGCTTTAAAAGATGGGCACCTCAATAATGTCCCTTTTCCTTTGTTTCAGGCCTCGGGATGCTGTGGGCGTAGTTGCTGCTGCAGAATAACGCGAAGCACGTGTTTTCCATCGGGCGTGGTTTAAATAGCAGAGAAGTGCTTCCAGTGTGTGTTCTTCCACCGGTTCCACCCAGGTAAGAAAAGAGTTCCTGAATGGAGGGAATAGTTCCTCCCAGCCCTGATGGCTGGAGACTTCAACCAGACTGGATTGTTCTGGGTAAATATGCAGCATGGTCTGCCTCAGGTAAGTCCACCCAAGCATTATTACACTGTTTATCAATATGAGCCCGGCGCCTACACGGTCCAGTGCCCCTGTAAGGGTCTGCTGGGTCCGGAGTAGTGGAAGACGGGTCTGCTTCCGAGGGCGCTGGGCCAGTCCTGGCCCCTCGGGAGTAGCGCCCATGACAGCACCCCCCCTCAAGGCCCCTCCCAAACTTGTCCTCCCCAGGGGTTTTGGTTTATCGTGAAAGGTTCGGTGAAATTTCTGGACTAGACGAGGAGCATGGACGTGGTCATAGGGTTCCCATGACCTTTCCTGAGGTGCGTAGCCTTTCCAGTCGATTAGGTAGAATAGCTTCGATCTGATGATTTTAGAGTCCAAAATGTCTTTTACTTCAAATTCGGGCTCCCCATTCACTTGAATGGGCTCTGGAGGATTGGTCAATCTGGTTCCAGGTTGCATGGGTTTCAAAAGAGATACGTGAAATACAGGATGTATTCTCATATGGGTTGGCAATTCTAATTTAACGGCCACTGGATTAATTATGGCCGTAATTGGATTTGGTCCCAGGTATTTGGGGTTGAAGGTGCGAGGCCCTTTAAGCGATAAATGTTTGGTGGACAGCCAGACTTGATCCCCAACCTGGCATTGAGGGGCATTGCTTCGGTGTTGATCTGCTCCTTTTTTGTACCTCTCTTTAGCTTTTTGTAGATGTGCAGTCGCTTCCTTAAAAGCTTGGGTAATAACGGTGTGCAATTGGTCCACGGCGGGTGTTCCAGGATCTTGAGGTGGATCAAGGTTGGAGGTTCGAGGATGAATCCCATACAAGATGTAGAAGGGACTCTTCCCGGTACCCGAATGAACTGAATTGTTGTAAGCATATTCAGCTATCCAAAGGATGTCCTTCCAGTTACTCTCCGACTGTTGTAGCATGCATCGTAAATATTGCTCGAGAGGCTGGTTTGTTCTCTCGGTTTGCCCGTCGGTCTGGGGATGATGGCTGGTCGAAAGTCTTACATCGATTTGAGCTAATCGACAACAGCTACGCCAAAAGTGGGAAATAAACTGGCTCCCCCTATCTGAGATTAGCACTGACGGGAAGCCCTGTAGCCGGACAATGTTTTCAAGAAATACTTTGGCCAGGACTGATGCTGAAGGTAAGCCTTTTAGCGGAATGAAGTGGGCCATTTTAGAAAACAGGTCCACAATAACAAGAATGGTGTTGTACCCGGAACAGGAGGGTAAGTCTGTGATGAAGTCCATGGAAAGGGTATGCCAGGGACACAGTGGGATGTCTAATGGTTGCATAAAACCAGCCGGCCTCTTCTTCTGACCCTTGTTTTGAGCGCACACACCGCAGGACATCACAAATTCCTTTATGTCTTTTCTCCACAAAGGCCACCAGAAGTGTCTCTTCACCTTTTCTGTGGTTTTGGCAATGCCAGGGTGACCCTCAATTAATGAATCATGATAGCAGGAGATTACCTGTCTTTGTAAATCGGCGTGTGGTAGGAACAATCGTCCTTGGAAATAAGGCAAGTCATTGCTTACGGTGAAATCTTTTCCCTTTTGTAACCAGTTCAGTAAGTCTGTTGAGGTTACAAATTGTTTAGTTTTTTCTTCAATATCCTCAATGGATTGTGAAGAAATCAGACCCACGATCCTTTGTTCAGGAATTATTGGTACAGGTTCTGGATTGGCAACGTCATCTCCCATTCCAATTCGGGAAAGAGCATCCGCTTTGCCGTTCTTGTTGCCGGGGCGCTAAGTGATCACAAAGTCAAATTCAGCAAAGAATAGAGCCCAGCGAAGCTGTCTGGAAGATTGAGCCTTGGCGGTTTTCAGATACTGCAGAGTTCGATGATTGGTGATCACTGACGGTGTGTCTGGCCCCGAGGAGATAATGCCGCCATGCCTTAAAGGCTGATTTAATCGCTAGAAGCTCTTTGTCTGTGAAGGCGTAGTTGATCTCAGGCGCCGAGAACCTCCGAGACCAGAATGCCACAGGATGCAGTTGGTTAGTCTCTGGATCTCTTTGTGATAGGACTGCTCCCATTGCTAAGCTGGAGGCGTCGGTTTCAACGATGTAAGGGAGGTCCGGGTGTGGGTGTTTCAGTATTGGCGCCGAGGTGAATTTAGCCTTTAGCTCTTGGAAGGCATGTTCTGCTTCTGCGGACCATTCAAAGCGTTTATTTTTTCTTAAGAGGGCGGTGATGGGTTGTACCACTCGTGAAAACTCTGGAATAAATCTACGGTAAAAATTGGCAAAGCCTAGCCTGCTTTGAACGCCTTTCACAGAAGTAGGAGACGGCCATTTGAGGGTAGCGTCTACTTTTCTCGAGTTCATGTGGACTCCTTTGAGTGTCAGAATAAATCCCAAAAATTCGACATCAGTGACATGAAAAACATTTTTCGAGCTTGGCAAAAAGTTTATGTTGGCGAAGTTTTTCAAGGACCGCCCTAACATGATTTCGATGGTCAGCTTCTGAAGATGAGTACACAAGAATGTCATCTATGTAGACGACAAGGCAGACATCAATGAGCTCTCTGAGGACATCATTCATAAAATATTGGAAGGCGGCCGGTGCATTGCATAGTCCAAAGGGCATCACTTGGTATTCAAATAGCCCATACTTAGTGCGAAAGGCCGTCTTCCATTCATCTCCTTCCTTGACCCGTACCAAGTGATAAGCTCCCCGGAGATCAAGCTTAGTATAAATACAGGCGTTTTTTACCTGGTCAAGGAGTTCCGGGATCAGAGGTAAGGGGTACTGGTTTTTTACTGTTATCTGGTTCAGAGCACGATAATCTATACAGGTTCTGAGGTCACCTTTTTTTGGTACGAAGAACAGAGCCGAGGATGCAGGGGACTTCGACCGACGGATAAAGCCATTGGCCAGGTACTGGTCTAAATACTGTCGCAGATGAAGGTTCTCAGGCTCGGTAAGGGCGTAAATCCTACTGCAAGGGGGAGTTGCACCGGGTAGCAAATCTATCTGACAATCGTATGATCTGTGGGGTGGCAAGGTGTTAGCCTGTTCCTTCTGAAAAACATCTTGGAACTCTCGATACTCAAGAGGTAATTGTGGACCGTCAGCCGTTACTGACGCTAGGCCAATGTTGGGTCGTGGATAATAAGTTGGTGTGCACTCTGGAAACTTTATCGTCTTTGCTCGCCAATCAATCTGAGGATTGTGTTTCTCCAACCAAGGAATCCCTAGAATTACTTGGAATTGAGGAGCCTTGATCACGTCGAACACAATTACCTCCTGATGCCCGTTTTGGCCTAGTATTGTCACTTCAGTAGTGGTATGGGTCACTGGTCCGGAGGCGATTTCCGTCCCATCCACCGTGGTAATGACGTCTTTAACCACCTTTGGACAAAGAGGTAAGTTCATCCTGGAAGCCAATTCGCGGTCCACATAATTTCCAACTGCTCCGCTATCAATGTATGCCTTAATTGCATGCAAACGATCCGAGGTCAAAGAACTGGTTTTTACGCTCGGCAAGCAGACCTCTACACTTGTCGGGCGAGGTCGTTTCCCAGCTCAGGCTTTTCAGAACTATTATCAGAAGCTCCCACTGTCTTCTTAGGTGGTTTCACCGGGCAATCTCGAAGAAAATGTCCTGAATTTCTACAATAGAGACATAGTTGCATTTGTCGTCTCCTGTCGCGTTCTTTCTGGGTTAGGGGACCCTTTACAACCCCAATTTGCATAGGTTCGACAGCTTCAACTCCTTTGGTGTGACTTTGAGGCTTAGGGAACACACGTGTTTCAAACCTGGATCGATCCGCCTTTCTGTTTTGTAGTCTGTGATCCAATTGGACCACCAAATCAATGTACTCTGAACAATCCTGAGGAGGATTCACTACCTGGGCAAGGACGTCTTTGAGTTCGCCACGCAAACCCCTGTGAAAAAGCGTGATTCTTTTGTCCTCAGGCCATCTGGTTTCCACGATTAGCCTATTGAATGATGCAATGTAGACCAAAAGATCTTGATTGCCCTGTCGTAGGGAAAGGAGTTTGTTGTCCCTGGGAATGCCTTGCAAAAAGTCTTTCCATATTTGCCTGGAAGGTCAGGAAATCACGAAGGATCGGGTCATCCTGTGTAACCAGAGGGATCGACCAATCAGCGGCACTGCCGCTAAGATACGAAAGCACAAAGGCTACCTTAGTCTGGTCAGTCAGAAAGGGTGCAGGTCTACAAAGAAAGTGCAATCGGCATTGATTTATAAACACTGCAAACCTTTTAGGGTCACCAGAGAAGCGTTCAGGCGGTGCCAATGGCACATTTCCGGGTAGGTTGATTTGAACAGGATTGGCTGAAGCCGCTGTGATATAGCTCCCTCCTGAATTAGGTAGCAGGGTTTGCCCCGCTTGTGTCTGTAATAACTGTCTGGCGAGATCATCAGTTCGTTCTTTTGATATTATCAATTCCCTCCTAAGGACATTCGTTTCCTGGCGGGCAGCATGAACTTCAGCTCTTAATTCCCCCAATAACTGGGCCAGTTGGTCTGTGTCGGAAGTTTCCATAGCGCCTGGGTAGGAGGTTATTGGTGGTCTTCGCGGTCTGTAACGCTCACCTGATTCCCACGGAGGCACTGATCCAGACTGGGCTGCTATCGTTTCTTCAATTGAGAAGCGTAGAGCTCGGACGACTCTCAGGAATGGGCTTCCTCTTATCGAATGTCTGACTTGCAGGGTAAGTTTTCTGGAGGTGGAAGAAAAAGGGTTAATCACCGTTTGATGGGATTCCTTCTCCCACCAATCGCCAGTTTCTCCCACAGCCTAGCTTTCTACTTGTCTCGGCGAGCTCTCACCTTAGGCGTATAAATGCTGAGCCCTCCATCCTGCGTCTGGTGCAGGGGTGCGTGGATTCCAGTTATGTCACTGGATGAATTCAGTGTTGAGGCTCAAGTCTTTTGCGGCCTTAGTTGTGGCACTGGTGCTGGGATGCCGAAGAGCGATGCTGCCGTTACTGCACGAGCGGATGCCTGTACGTATACTGTAGTCTTTAGGCTTTAAAAGATGGGCACCTCAATAATGTCCCTTTTCCTTTGTTTCAGGCCTCGGGATGCTGTGGGCGTCTTTTTCCGTTGCCGCTGCACGTGCCGATGCACGTAAGTATAATGATAGTTGGCCGCTTTTAATGGCACCTCTAATAATGTCCTTTTTCTAGTTTTCAGGTGCCGGGATGCTGCGGTTGATGCGGCCGCTTCTGCGCGTGCAAAAACTGGTAAGTTAAGATGAATGAGACTGCCTTCACCCGAACCCCTTTTTAATTATGTCCTTTGCCTTTCAGGTGCAGAGAAGCTGCCGAAGAGAAGGCCGCGGTTAGCTCCGTTGCAATCACGGATGGATCAGGTAAGCGGGCGCGGCTGCGAGCGAGTTGCACTTTTCTAACCTTATGTTTATTCTTTGCAGGTTTTGCCGGTGACTGGATTCCGGGATCTGGTAAGTATTGTTCTGTGTCTTTCTTCATCCACAGGTTGCTGCGCGGAAGCTGAAGATGACTCTGGACCTGGAATGCAGGAGCCGACTCGGTGAGCGTCCTGCTGCTGCTGCAGAATAACGCGAAGCACGTGTTTTCCATCGGGCGTGGTTTAAATAGCAGAGAAGTGCTTCCAGTGTGTGTTCTTCCACCGGTTCCACCCAGGTAAGAAAAGAGTTCCTGAATGGAGGGAATAGTTCCTTCCAGCCCTGATGGCTGGGGACTTCAACCAGACTGGATTGTTCTGGGTAAATATGCAGCATGGTCTGCCTCAGGTAAGTCCACCCAAGCATTATTACACTGTTTATCAATATGCGCCCGGCACCTATGGCGCCGGGACTGAAAGCCTTCATGAGCCTGGCGCCAAAGGCGCCAGGACACAGTCCAAAGGGCCCCTGTAGGGGTCTGCTGGGTCCGGAGTAGTGGAAGACAGGTCTGCTTCTGAGGGTGCTGGGCCAGTCCTGGCCCCTCGGGAGTAGCGCCCATGACAGCAGTTTCATCCAAGAAGGGGGGATGGCTATGCCGCACTTTAAGTACTATCAGACAGCGTAATTGTGGATCTTGAGAGAATGGTTGGGGGGGCAACGAAAGGTATAGGCCGATAAAGACAGGGCGGTGGTGAGAACCCCAATGAGGGAGCTGCTATGGAAGGGGAGACAGGCAGGGCACCCAAACTTACACAGGAGCGAAGTTTTGAGGGCCCCTTTGGATGTATGGGACAACCTTGCACGAAATGACACTAACAGCGATCCCAGGGCTGTTTACCCCAATGTTCGGGAATCCAGAATTTCCCCCGTGATTGGAAAAGGGGGCCTACGGGAGTTGGGAAAAGGCGGGGTATACGGGAAATGTTGGAGGTTCAAGAGGTGCTTTTGTTTGCGACATGCAAAAACAACCTAAATCTTAAGGAATCAGACAAATACAAATTCGAACTAAGGCATTGCCTGGCAACCCCTTACATTAAACAAGTGGCAAGGAGGGTCCTTACTCCAGTTTGAAAAGCACACTTTGTCCAACCCCGGAACCAGGAAAATGGTATTGTCACCGTATAAATTCATCAATGTGCAAGGGGAAAGGTTAAGATGGAATTAAATGATAAAGTGTGAGCACACGCTGGTAGAAGCTATTAGCGCAAACCAGTGGGAGGATCTATGGGGTGGTCTCCCTAGACTGACCCACTCGGTCCAAATGAGGGAAATGTGGATTAAGGTGATGATCCAGTGGCACTCGACACCGGAACGGTTGAATGTGATGTTTCGAAATACACCCAAATATTGCTGGAGAGAGTGCGGCGGGGAAGGTACATGGAGGCATATCTGGCGGCACTGCAAAATGATTCAAGGCTTCTGGGATGAGGTAAAAGCACAGATGAAGGGGATGTTTCCTAACGTGACTCTTATGGGGGAGAAAGTGAGGATGTGTGGGCTCAAGGACCCAGCAGCAAAGAAGCTCTCCAAATCACAATGGAGGAGCTTTATGGGATTGCTAATAGCAGCTTGGGTGGCGATAGCCCAGAGTTGGAAACAACGGGACCCCCACCACTGATATTTGGATAGTTACGGAAGGTTTGGAGACTGGTAACAATGGAAAAACTATCCCACACTCTGCGAGGCACCAGGGGCTCCTTTGTGAAAAAATGGGGGAAGGTGCTAGAATACCTTCAATCGGATTACATGGTACAGTGGTGCCCACACAAAATTATAATATTGGACATCTCCGCGGCATGAGTTGAAACCAGCAGATTCAGAGACTATCTTCTGGAGGGAGGGCGGCAGGGGTGCGGGGGGAGGGGGGATGAGTGTTCCTGTTCATTGCAATTGCTGTATATGAAAACAATAAATACATTTTTTTTTAAAAACATAACAGTTAATTGCAAGGGTGTGGATAAAAGAAGTTCTGAGAAGAAATATCAGGATTCTGCTTATTGGAACACAAGGAATAAAATCTCTAAAGAAAAGGGATACCAGGAGGCCTGAAAGACAGAATCAGAGACAAACAGCTGTGTGTATGACAGCGTTCTTTTGGGTCAAGAAAAACACAAGGAACTTTTGTGTTAAAGAGAAAACCAGGAGAAGGGAAACATCCTCTGGAACAAGAACTCTTTATCCTTGGAGAATATATTTTTGTTGGAACAATTTATTCTTCCTTGACTAACACTTGTTCAAAAAGCATTTTAGACTCCCATCTCTTTTTTCACCTCATAGTTTATAGTGTGAGGGTCAAAATAGAACTTTTGGACATGCGGACAGTTTTGATTTTGACATTCTGACACAGATAGATCCTTAGTTTTGGTTTAGGTAGGGAAATTCCTCTTAGAGCAGGGTCAGAGAGACCTTTTCCCAACCGCTTTGGTTTTCAATAAAGGCCTTTAACCGGAACCATGGCAAACTTGAGTCAAAGTTTAATTCCCGATTCCTCACACTTGTTAGAGATAAAGGATATTTAATAAGGGTGTCACATCCCCATTAGTAGCTGCACTTGTCACTCAAATTGTATCCATCAATTACTATTAACAAATTTTAAAGACAAGCATTGGCAAAAACAAACTTTCAGCCTTTTTTGTATGGACGGGATAGGCATTTTACCGGCACTGCCGTAACAGTACTGCTTGGCCAAAAGATAGCATCAGGTGGAAAATGGTGTAATTATCTGGACATTAGATAGCAGTGCCTTGCAAATACCTTGCCTGTCTAACATTGATACACATGCGAGAAATGTGAGCTTCGTCAATGCTTGTTATTAACAGGGCATCCATAGAATGGACAGATATAAACCAAGTGTCTGAAGGCAAATGGCCAAGGACGCCCTCGGGTCTGTTCCCTGAGAACCGGAGGGCCCCTGGGCCACTCTGCTTGGGAGCCGGTAGCCTTGGATGCCTCGGACCTGCCAGAACATGAATCCGAGGAACCATGATCCGTAGGAACCCCGGGGAAGATTCGCCACGCTGTAGAACTGTGCTGAACATAGGGCCTTCCTTGTCTTGACGAGAGGTCCTGCACACAAAGTCCTTAAGGTGGGACAGAGGAGAAGCATGAAGATCTCCCTTCACCGTGACAAACGAGTCTTCAATGCCCTGTGACAGAGCGCTGCAGGATGAACATGAGTCCCAATGGTGGTCAGGCCCGAATCACTCAAGGCAGAGTGCATGGGGGTCTAAGGCCAGGAACGAGCGGTCGCATGAATCACATCTCGTGAATCCTACTTCAGCCGACATGCGCCGGGGGCGCGGAGGCACTGAAGAAAAGTTAAATTAAAATCATAAAAACAAACTGGGAACAAGCGGAAAGCTAAAAAAGCTGCCAGGCACCATCCGTGCAGCAAAAGGGACTAAGGTGAGGCGGCGGGGCGATCCAACACTGAGGCTGCGCTATACTTAATTTAAAAGTGAAGCTCAAATTCTTGCTGCCAAAGGTTCCTGTAATGTCCCAATGTCGGGGGACGGCCACAAGGAACGAGGAAAGGGGACCGGACATTTGAGTAAGGAAGCATGAAAGAGGCACAGGTCAGTCACAGAGGGCCTTAATGTGCAGCCCCTCATTTTCTTTCCAAGAGCAGTAGCTAAGAAAAACATGGCATGTGGGACAATAGTATTCTGGGAAACCTATGAACTAAATTTGCTTACTAGTTTTGTCTTGTTTATTCAGTGAGGACATACACACTTTCCAGATCGATCAGGGTTTTTTCCCCCCCAACTAGCAGTAACCTTCATACACACAAACCAAATAATCAATACCATTAACTTTGGTATGGAACCGTGGTTGTCTCATATGTTCTATACGAGGCTTGCTAACGGTTTACACTGGGGAAACTTCATTTTGCTACACAAACACCCCACTGTTGTGCGGAGGATTAGTAAATCGTAGTTTACTATGTCATTTTCATGCCAAAGTAAAATTTAAAATAAATGATTTTCACAAAAATAAAATAACGAGATGGGGAGTAAGGCAGGGCCCAAGAATCGAACAAAGGAAAATGGAGGAATAAACGGCAACAATTTAAGGTCACACTTTACATTACATAGCAAATATTCTCTTGTGGCTTTAACATTGCAATTTATTTGATTAACATACACAGCTAACGTACAATATTAGTCTACTTAACACATTGGGTCAGGATCTATGCAATACTCTGGTCATGCACAGTTCAACATGCAGACTCATTTGCTCCACTGCTTTGCAGAGCCGAAACCTGCTAAACGAAAACTTAAAAAATCTTTTTTTATGAGCCGTGGAGCACGAGCATCTTATGGTGGAGATCGCATATGAGGGGCTGTCATTCTAACTTTTTTCCTACTTCAGAGTGCTGCTATGGGCCGTCTGCCATACTTATCAGATTTCTGTGGCTGTTGGCACAGATTAGCATTCCAAGGCTGCCAAATGTACTTCTGGCCAAACGCAAGCTTAGAAAGCCTGCCAAGCTAGCCATTTTTAGGTCTGTAAATCATCGCCTGCCAAAGCACTTAGTACAGACGCTAAACATTCAGTATTGAAAGAGGCCTATGGGATTTAGGCCAGGCACCTCTATTGCATCACAATGGGGCCAAAGCCTTATTTTGACACCAGAGAAATGTAGTTCAATGTAGCCCTTTTTACGGATAGGTCTGTAGATAGGAAGCACTCGCTCTGATGTGTCAAAACGAGTTTATGTGATAATTTACACATTTCATGCAGATGGTATTTCTAATTGTGTCAAATCTCAGCGCAGATAATGCATATAGAGTAAAAATAATTTCATGTTACATCAAAAATTGGAGCCGCTGCCCGGCACCACCTAAGCCGAGAGCTTCTGTGCGAATCAAATTTGAAAAGTGCGTTTGAAACAGGTCCACTTCTGATCCACTGCCTGATGTTCAGTTACAGCTGCAGCTTTTGTAATCAACCGGTTGCCTCTCCACTAGCAGTCAAAAACAGGCATCCAAGTTAGTAAAGTTAGAGCTGAAGTAAAATATACTGTATTGGTATTTTAACGGAACTTATATAGTGCTTCATGCCAAAGTGCTGAATAAATTAAAATGGCACATCAAATGGAAACAATTAAAATAAACGGACCATTAGGAGGAAAGAAGGCAGTCTCTAAGGTGAGCGCAAAAGAGTAGGAGGAAGGAGACTGAAGATACAGCGGTAGCGCATACCAATGTAGCGGGGCCAGGAGAGCAAAGGAGTGAAAACAGAAGTGGACACATGGAGGGCGAGGTATAGTAAGAAGAAATTGAGACTTAACAGAGAGAATGAGTAGGAGAGTAGAATGCCGATAGGGCAGGGAGAGGTTATACAAAGACTTGAAAATTAAGCAGAGAAAACTGAACTTAAGGCAAGAGTGAAAGGGAACACAATGCAGAGAAGAGTAGGGGAGGGGAGATGGAGTCACGTGAAGACAGAATGAAAGACGGCCAGTAGAGTTGCAGATCGATCTAAGAGGACTCAAGTGTGAGGCAGGAAGACCAAAGTGGAGACCAGAACAGTAGAAAAGGCACAAGAAGATTAAAGATATGAAAAGCTACTGTGGTAGATCAGGTCAATGATGCAGTCACAAAATAAAATATAGTTCAACATATATTTTTTTCTTGAAGTTTCAAGTTCTTGTCCTCACCGTCTGTCAGCGGACCCTCGCCATGGCTAGTGATCATTAAGTCCACCACAGTTCAGGCTGCTCTGGATTCCTCAATTCCCATCTCTGAATGCCTAGCTATCTTGATCTTCTCCATTAGATAAGGGGTCTCTCTCTGGGCTAAGTGGAAAGTGACAAGGCTTCAGATCCAGACTACAGATCGCTTTAACTTTCTTGCTGCTTCTCACAGCCACACATACTACCTCGTGAAATGTTTAACACTCTTCTACCATCAAGTTCTTACTGGTTCGCCTTTTATATCTCAGCGCCCCTCACGCTACTTTGATTAGCAACAATGTTTTTTGCTCCTTTCTACCTGGTTTTGTTTCTCTTTCAGCATTTCTTGCACCACGTTGCGAAGAATCAAGGCAAACTCCCCTAAGAGATATCATTTAGTTCTCTAGTCTTACCAACCCACAAACTTGGCCTTGCGAAGTTTAAGCCAACATTTACAGAAAATAATTCCCACCAATTGCTCCACTTGTGCAATGATGGGGCGTTTAAAAAGACTACAACCTTGAAAGGGCAATGAACTTTGTTCAACTTGATGCTTCGACACCCCTTGCTCCACCTTGTGAAGTTAAAGAACCAATACTTCCAGCAAACACATCTCTTTGGTTCAACGGATGGCTTTCAGCGTCACACGCCGTACATTTGGTAAGTGTTAGAACCAACCCTCTCAAACATTTTGCAGGCTTCCTCTTTTTCAACGTCTCTTGTGCAATGTTGCGTAGTTAACTTTGGGTTCTCTTTAGTCCTCTCAGCACCACACCCTTTGCCTGGTCTACTGTAAGAACCATTCTTAGTAATTGGCTTTCTCTGTCTTTGTGCTTTTTATGGAAGTGACATGATTCAGGCTGTCAATACATTGTTCTTGTTGGCTTCCCTTCAAGAGCTCAGCACTCCACGTGTATCAGTGCAGTATGTAGGCCTGAGAATTAAAAACTAATCAGTGTTGAAATATTTAGGTTATGCATTTTCATTCTCAATCGCTTAAGGTTATTAAAAATAACCTTTATAACAAAAACGAAGGAAACTGCTAATCAAATTAAAGCAATTGAAAGAAAATATGGGAATTATACATTGGCACCTTGAATTCAATTTTATTGTATGAAGGTTGATCCCAGCTTATCCTATGGTCTCGAGTTTATACCCGACTCCATTTCTGAAAACAATTGAAGCAATTATTTAGCGTAAAGTTTTGATCTTTATTCCTAAATGTATCTCGTTTGAGTTGATAAGGTACGAACTCGGACTGCAACCAATCAAAAGTATAATGCATTAAAAAAAGTTAGCCCTTTTGAGAAAATGCCTTTTGTCTGAACAAAGATACTATCATTTTCTAAACAATGAATCAAATGGACATGTTATGTTTTCTCTAAAAAAAGGCGTGCGAGAAAATTTTAAAAAATCTCGGCCTTTCCATTGCTACTCCGATCCCAGAAAAATATTTTGTGAAATATCCCTCCTGGTCCTTCCAAGCAAAGTATGAGGAGGGGATAAAATAATGTCGGTTTTGCAAGCAATCCGGAGTGACCGAGTCACTAATTCATCTTCTACTGGTATGTCCTACTCTATTGTCACAAAGAATTGAACATTTCTCGCAATTTACCTGTATCTCGTATGTGAATAGTGAAATGTTATGGGGTGAAATGCTTCACGGGAACTCTGTTATAATGAAAATAAGGGTAAATGCATTTCTGAAGAATATAGGTTCACTAGACTGATTGATTTAATACATTTTACTCGGTATGAATTATGTCTTTAAATTGTTGAGAGAATTAAGTTATAACAAAAGTTTATTACTCTATCTTTTCAGTTACGAATCAACAGTAAGGAATTGTTGTTAGTTATCTTAATTGTGCTATTAGTATTTTGACAAGTTTTTATGCTGTTAATTCTAGTTTTGTAAAGGTTTTGAATAAACCAAATTTAAAAAATAAAAATAAAAAAAAAATATTCAGTGCAGTATAATGGCCTGGCAACTCCCAGCAAATATTTTGCTGGGCTTGTTTCAATTGCACAGGTCTGCTCTCACTCTGGTGTATTCTCACTGACTTCTACTCCTAAGTCATCAGCTCTCTGTACAACCATTACGACTCTTACCACTAATTATCCTAGCCCTCGGTCTAGACCTCTACATCCACAGCAAACATTTGCAATTGCCTCCAAATGGGTCTGGTCATCATCTGGTGAACTCAGTTTCCAACACAGGTGTATCAGAACAGAGTGTTTCCTTCAGCCATGGACTTGGCAACTCACCTCAACTCCATTTTTCCTTGCTCGTCCTTCGCAGCTCAGCATTCCCTTCCATTTCTGCACTACTGCTTTTTATTTGTTCTGAAGAGCTGGTCAGCAGTTCATAGACTTACAACAGCCATTTTTCCTTTCATACAATGGTACTTTACCACAATACATGATGGATATCAAGTCAACGTTGGGTGGTCAGTCAACCAATGAACAAGTTACATTCTGAACAATAACAACTGATAACATTCTTTCGACTGGACGTTCCTCCAACGTATTCCACATCTTTGACATGTAATGTCCACAGCTGTGCACTTCGGAAACGTTTTCGGCAGAGGGCGTCCTGCGTTGATGGTGTCGGGCCAATGTCCATCGAAGGACTCCGTTGAGGACGACGTCACAGGATGTTATAAATAGGACGCATGGCGCCATAGCCTAAGTTTACGTTTTTTCCCTCAGAACGTGTGGCAGTCTTATGCCTGCTTAACTGCACTTAGCCTTACGGAAAAGGAAGCTGCAATCGCATAGGAAATTCTCCTGAGGGGCAGGCTGGGAGGGCGATGTGGAATACTTTGGAGGAACATCCAGTCGAAAGAACGTTCTTAGTTGGTAATTAACTTGTTCTTCAACTAGATTGTGTCCTCCAACCTATTCCACATCTTTGACAGACGCCCAAAGCAGTATCAGTAAATGGAGGAGGGAAAAGAATTTGGAGTATCCAATTAGATAGAATAAAGTACCGCCTTCCCAAACGCCATTGCTTGACCATGGATTGTATCCAGGGAATAATGTTTTTCAAAGGTGAGGATGGAAGCCCATGTAGCGGCACCCCAAATATTCCTAATATGAACACCCCATTGGCGAGCGGTGGAAGTAGCCACGCCCCTAGTGGAATGAGCTCTCAACCCATCAGGAGAGTCCTTGCCCGCCAATCGATAACATTTCGTAATGGTGAGGATAATCCACCGGCACAAGGTCTGTTTGGTAACAGCTTGGCCCAATCGGTGTCCAGCATATCCTACAAAGAGTTGATTATCCACTCTGACCCTGGACATCCTAGAAATGTAAAAGCTCAGAGCTCTCCTAGGATCCAACCGATGGAGTCGCTCCTCTTCCTTCCAGGATGAGGAGTAGGGTAGAAAGATGGCAGAACCACCTTTTGACTCAAATGGTACCCAGAAACTACCATAGGTAGAAAGGAGGGACATATTCGCAGTACAACCCTGTCCTTGTGAAACACAGTAAAGGGTGGCTTAGATGAAAGTGCCTGCAGTTAACTCACTCTGTGAACAGAAGTAACCGCAACCAAGAACACAGTCTTGAAGGACAGTAATCTAAAAGGACAAGAGTGCAAAGGTTCAAACGGAGCACCCATGAGAAATTTCAAAACCAACTTCAAATCCCAAACCAGCACCTGGAAAGGAGACAGCAGGAATACATTAGTCATTCCTTTAAGAAACTGAGAAATCAAAGGAATCTTAAAATAAGAACATTCTTCAGACGAGCGCTTAAAGATAGACAGCGCCGCCAGGTAACCTTTAATGGTACCTACTTAGAGCCCCTGTGGGCCAAAGAAGTAAGAAAGACAAAACTATAGGAATCGAGCACTGAAAAGGATCAACATTGTGATCTCTGCACCAGACGCATAACTTACGGCAACGATACAGGGATTTTGTTGCCAAACGTCTGGTCGAAAGCAAGACCTCCATCATGTCATCTGGGAGGTCCCAATCCTTATACCTCAACCTTTCAGATACCAAGCGTGAAGGTTGAGAGTCTTGACCTCTGGATGGAGAACCTGAGCTCCCCCCCACCCCCCAGAGAGGGAGAGCAGATCCTCTTGGTACGGAAGACGGTGTGGAGGACAGATGGACATTTCTAGAAGGCCCAGGACCTCCTGGCCCAATCTGGAGCAATGAGGATCATGTGGGAACCGAACCTCCGCAACACTTGAGGAATGACAGGGATTGGAGGAAACGCGTACAGCAGTGCGAATGACCACCCCACCACGAACGTGTCTCCTAAGGCTCCTCTTGGAGGAAATTCCTTTGAGCAGAATATCTCGCACTTCTGGTTGAACTAATGGTGAAGAGATCCACTTGCGGGTTTCCCCAAAGGGCGAAGATCTCTTGAAGGACTTCCTGAGCCAACTCCCACTCGTGGGAGACGGTGCTCTTCCTGCTGGATGGCCCCGAACCAGAGCTCCATTGCCCCTCTGCACAACGGAAGTGACCCTAGCCCCCCCCCCCTTTTTGTTGAGGTAATGAATGGCCACTGTGTTGTCCATCATGATCAGGACACTTTTCCTCTGTACAGAGGGCAGAAAAGCCTCAGGGCTAGCTTGACGGCCCGCAGCTCTAACAGATTGATGTGAAGTTTGGACTCCGACCGATACCAACGACCGCTGGCAGTCATGTCGTTGGCATGAGCGCCCCATCCGTCACTAGCATCATGTCCGGCCATGGTTGCCAAAACTGCCCCCCCCCCCCTTCATCAGATTCACTTAGTTGGCCCACCACAGAAGATCCAGGGAGACGAGAGTGGAATCTGAACAGGATCCGACATCTTGCCGGAGAACTGTGACCACTGCATCTTGAGAGCCCACTGCGGGGATCTCATCCGCAGCCGGGCCTCTGGTACCAGAAAAATGCAGGAGGCCATGAGGCCGAGCAACATTAAGAATTCGAAAGCCGGGACACTCTGGGCATGTTGAAACTTGTCCACCATCTGCACAATGTGATGAGCCCTTACCTTGGGAGGCGGACACTTCCCCAAGGATGTGTCTAACAGCCCGATGTACTGGAGCTGTTGGGAAGGCGACTTCTTGAAATTCAGGGAGAAGCCCAGCCTTTGGAGAGTGCGGCAGGTGACATTGAGATGATCCAATGCCAGCTCGGGAGAGGGCGCCCGGATCAGCCAGTCGTCCAGGTAGGGGTAGACGTGAATCCCCCCCCCCTCGCCTGAGGTACGCTGCCACCACCACCATTAGCTTGGTGAAGACCCTAGGGGCGGAGGTCAATCCGAACGGCAGGACCCGTACCTGAAAGTGCGAGTCACCAGCTGCAAACCTCAGGTACCTCCTGTTCACGGGATGAATCAGCACATGTAAGTAAGCATCCTTGAGGTCCAGAGACACCAACCGATCCTGAAGTTGAAGTGCCTGGAGGACTTGAGAAAGAGTAACCATCTTGAACTTGTCCTTCCTGAAAAGTTTATTCAACCAACAGAAGTCCATGATGAGTTTCAATCCCCAGTCTTTCTTTGGGATCAAAAAAATAAGGGGGAATACCATCCCTTGTTCCTCTTCGCAACAGGCACCAGTTCTATAGCGCCTTTCTCCAGCATGCTCAAGATTTTCTGCGCAAGGAGCGGATCCAGAAGCTTCAAAGAGTTTCCGCGGTGGTCTGTCGTGAAGCCGCTGAAGGAAGGGAAGGCAGTAGCCGTGGTCAATGTTATCCAGAACCCACACATCTGAAGAAATGGCATGCCATTCTTCGAGATGCTGAGACAGTCTGCCCCCAACCGGCGAACCATGGGACATGGCCTCATGACGGTTTGGAACGGCTGCGGCAGTGCCTGAAGGTAAAGAGGCAGCTGCTTGAGCGGCTTTGGCACCACGATTTCCCCGACCACCATGGGTATTTTTTCGCTGGCCCCTGTCGTAATACCAAAGGAGGAGTAGTAACGAAAGGAACCTCCCCCTCCACTGCTGTCCCCTAGGACGAAAAGGCAGAGGTTGACGCACCGCAGCGCTTAAAGATTTTGCCAAAGCCTCTCAAGGCTCTCGTCAGCCTTGCTGCCAAACAAATGTGCGCCATCAAAGAGCATGTTGAGAAGACGGGCCTGCACATCCGGAGCAAACCCCGGACTCCTGCAACCGCGCAAATCTGCATATAACGGTGCTCGCAGCCATGGATCGGCTAACACCGTCGGCTGTATCCAAACCCGACTGAAGGGATTCACACATGGCATCCTTGCCGTCCTGCAAGAGAGCAAGTAACTCATCCCTTTCTTCACCCTCGGGAAAATGCTCAGCCGCTAAATAAGCAGTTCCACAGAATATGTGAAAACCTTGCCAAGGCACACTTGGAGTTGGCCGATTTCAGGGCCATGCTCCTAGCAGAAAACACTTTCTGGGCCCAACCACCAAAGCGCTTGTCATCCCTATCCAGAGAGATGGTAGAGTACGCCGCCTGCCTCGAGGTGGCCGTAGCCGCCTGAACCACCAAACTCTCGAGAGTAGGTTGAGTAGATAGATAGCTGGGGTCGCTAACGGAAGGGCAGTATTTCTTGGTTAAATACTTATTAACAGCCGGAAGAGATTCCGGGGACTGCCAAGCAGCTGCCACCCTTTTCTGCAAGGTAAAATGAAATGGCAAAACAGGGTCAGAGGATGGACCTTGATCCAAGATGTCTGTCAGATCATCATGCACAAAGTCTACAGGAGGACTAGACCAGCCCAGATACTCAGACTCGCGCCATGAGCCTCCTATAAGAAGACTGCATGAGCCCCAGGCTCAGGTCTACCGAATTCCACTTCTGGGTAAGTGTCCAGCCAAATGGCATCAGGGATGGTCTGCCTCAACTCCTCCAACTGAATGTCTCCAGAAAAAGTGATCATCAAGGTCACCAGGTTCCTCAACTTCAGACCTTTCCTCCTCTTCATAAATATCACCTCGAGGGAGTTGAAACCCAGATCTGGGGACAGAAGAGGGCCCTGAGGCCAAGGCCAGCATCACAGACTTCAAAGTAGCCTTCCTTGGAGGATCCACGATATCCGGGTACTCCAATGGCAAATTTTGAGAAAAAAATCCTTGATGGCGCCAACGGTTTCAGCATCAACACAGGTGCTGACGGTGCTGTTGGCTGATATGACGTTGAACGAGTCGACGCCGGCCCGAATCCCTCAATAGTTTGCTGCGATCTCGCTGGAGACAAGGACCGAGACCTAGAGACACGTCTCTTCCGACTCTTCGAATCCTTGTCCGAACTGGACCTAGACAGCTCCCGATGCGAGTCACGTCGTGTACCCGAGCCCAAAGGCGTGCGAGCCACGGTACGAGACCGATCCTGGTCAGCTTCGTCAGAAGGCGCGACGGGACCCATGCCCTGCGATTGAAAAATCGCTAACATGGATTGTTTAAATGCCGCCCATGTAACACTTGAGAGTTGAGGACGCCCTGGCTTTTGCAAGAACCTCTCTGCAGTCAGCCGGGATATCGTACCCTCCAAACTCTAGTGCTGTAGGAGCCAAGCCTGCAAGTTAAGCGACTGTGGGTCGTGATGGAGAATGGCGCCTCCTTCTCTGGAGAGAAGATCCGCGTCCGCCGGTGCGATGAGGATCATTCTGCACCTGGACTTCTTGAGCTGGTTGATGAGGCGGAACGGCAACGGAGGGAACACGTATAGAAACAGGCCGTCCCAGGGGAACGAGAAAGCATCGCCCATGCTCCTCAGCTGCGGGAACCTGCTGGTGAACCTCTGGCAATTGGAGTTTGTCGCCGTCGCGAAAAGGTCGATCCGGGGTTTGCCCCATCGTCGAAAGAGCCGATCCACCTGGTCCTGACGTAGTTCCCACTCGTGGCACGAGTGCAGCTCCCTGCTGAGTGAGTCGGCGATGGTGTTTTTTATTCCTGCCAAGTGGAAGGGAACCAGAAACATCCCCTGGGCTAAGGCCCAGTGCCACAGATCCTGGGCCTCCTTGGATAGTGCTGGGGATCTGGTGCCCTCCTGCTTCCGTATGTAGAACATCGTGGTGTTGTCGGTGAAGATCCTCACCACTTTGTCCTTGAGGGACGGAAGGAACGACTTGAGGGCCCAGAACACTGCTCGGAACTCCAGAATGTTGATGTGGAAAGACCTCTCCTCCGGGAGCCAAAGGCCTCTTGCGTGGAGATCTCCGGTGTGGGCCCACCAACCCTCCAGAGAGGCGTCCGTAGTCACCGTCTCCTGAAACGCCGGGGTTTGAAAGTCCGTGCCTGTAGTGAGGTGAGCACGGGTACCCCACCATAGGATTGCCCGACGGAACTCCTTGTCGAGAGGGATCCTGTCTTCGAAGCAGCCCGTCGCCTGAAACCAGCGGGCGTCGAGGAACTCTTATAGCGGACGCATCCAAAGTCTGCAAAGGGGTACAAGATAGATGCATGAGGACATCATCCCGAGGAGGGACTTGATGGACCTCACCCTGGTCACGTCCGTGGCTAGCAGGTGCAGCACCTTGCCCAGAATGGTCTTCGTCCTCTCCTCTGACGGGGAGGCCAATTGCCCCACTGTATCGAGCTTCGCTCCCAGAAACAGTGCTACTTGCGACGGAACCAGGTGGGATTTGGGGTAGTTGATGGTGAACCCAGTTCTGTGAGCAGCCAGACGGTCCTCGCTGTGTGTTCGACAGCGAGTTCTCTTGTCCTTGCCCGGATTAGCCAGTCGTCCAGGTAGGGGTAGACGTGGATCCTCTGCAGGCGCAGCCGCGCCGCCACTGGTGCCAGGCACTTGGTGAATTACCCTGGGTGCCGATTTTAATCCGAACTGTAGGGCTCTGAATTGGTAGTGGCGTCCCTGTACCACGAACCTGAGAAACTTTGTGTCCTTTTAGAATGGGGATGTGGAAGTAAGCATCCTCCAGGTCCAACGACGATAGGAACTCGCCCTCCTACAGCTGTCCCAGCACATGCTGGAGTGTGACCATCCTGAATTTCTGCGCCTTGATGTTTTTGTTTAACCGACGCAGGTCCAGGATGGGGCGCCAACCGCCTGTCTTCTTTCTGACGAGGAAGTATCTAGAGTACACTCCGGAGCCCCGGAGCCTCCTGGGGACGAGCTCGATGGCCCCTTTCTTGAGCATCGCCCTTACCTCCAACAGCAGTTGAGGGATGTGATTCTCCTTCCTGGCCACGGGAGGAATGCGAGGGCACTTCTTTTGGAATTCCAGCGAGTGCCTGTTTGCAAAAGTGTCCAGCACCCAACGGTCGGTGGAGATGGACTCCCACACGCTGACGAACTTAGTCAGCCGGCCTCCCACCAGGGTGCTTTGGTGGGGGCCCGACAACATGGCTGGGTCAGTCTTGATTGGAGGAGGCCTTGCCACCTTGGCGACGACGCCGGGATTCCCCCTTGCTTGCGGCGACCTCTGTAGGCCTCCTGGGACGAGGAGCGGGCCGCTTTGCGGTATGTGGAAGAGCCACTGCTGGATCCCTTGGAGGCACCCCGTCTTCCTCCAGAACTCCAAAAGGGCCGTCGTTGTTGAAGTATCCCGAGGGCACAGGCCGTCTCCGAGTCGGTCTTGATGGCCTGGAGCGGCTCGTCCACCGCCTTACCAAAAAGGTTGTTGCGGTCGAACGGCATATCCAACACTCTGATCTGGGCGTCCTGCCGAAAGTCCGTCGCCTTGGGTCATCATCGTCGGAGGAGGCAAACTCTGTTGCCCAGTTGGCGAAATCTGGTGTCGGCAATGTCCGTTGCCACCGTTATGGCGTGATCGGATGCCACCTCGCCTTCCTGCAGAATTTGTAGGGCCTTCGCCCTCTTGTCGTCAGGTAGGAAGTCTAGCAGGGGAGCTATCTTGAACCAGAGCTCCCTGTCATAGCGGGCCACGATCGCCAAGGCATTGGCCGCCTTAATTGTTGTTGCCGCCGACGAGATGACTCGTCCCATGGAGTCCAACTTCTTGCCCTCGCTGTCCGGCGCCGAAGTGGAAGTTGAAGCCGCCGCACCCGCTGCTTTCTTCTTGGCCGCTGCCGAGACGACAGAGTCCGGCGTGGGCTGGGCCCTGAGGCATAAGGGGGCAGCATCAGGGACTCAGTACTTCTTCTCGTACCTGTCCCTCTTGGCTGGTGTCGTGGAAGGGTTCTTGAGGATAGCAAGGCCCTTTTCCCAGATGTCGTCGAGCAAAGGCACCACGAGGACCGTCTTCCTCTTGGCTCTCGTCGTTTGTAAAGAAACCCTTCCTTTTTTTGTTCTTCAGGGCAGAGCTGGAAGAGCTTGGATGCCCTGGTTATCATGGCGTGAAAGGAGCCAATTTCGTCGGCTGGAGAAGCCCGAGGGGGTGGGGGGTGATGACGGGATGTCCGCTGTATCATCGCCGCCGTCATCATCGTCGTCGTCGTCCGTCCCCGTCGCTGTATCCGTCCCTGTAGCCTCTCTAGGGTCCGGCGAGGGGGGATGAGGGGTCCACAGGCCTCGCGGGCACAAAGGGCGGAGAGGGGTGGATTCTCCTCTGCTTGTTCGAAGGGTTTCCCGACAGGCCTGGTTCTGGATCCTCCGTCGGGGTCCGTGGTAATCTCGTCCTTATCTCGGTACATAAGGATTGGATCGCCAACAAAATGGCCGCTGAGCTATCCTGAGGCTCGGGTAATGGCTGCGACGGACAGGATGGCCGCTCCCCTGGGCCATCTTCGATCACATCAGCGGGGACCGTACCCTGGGATCGAACTTTCTCGAACCTCTCGTTGAGGCCTATGAACCTCTCATTGAGGCCCTTCTCGGTTTCCACCAGAGGCTGATTCCGAGTCTGTAATGGCCACCAGCCCCCCCGCCCCCTCTCTTTTTCCGCCGGGGACTTCACGGGGGTCTTAACAATGGGCTGGGAAGAGGATTCCCTCTGCGGTGGCAGGGATACTCTGGACCCAGAGGCCGTTTCCACTGGCGTAGTCTCAGCCGGCTTCACCAGGGTCACAGCGACCACTTCGATAGAGGCCTTTGCCGGCTGGATCAAAGCCCTCACCACCTTAGGTGCATCCTGGGCCTTCGCCTTTGTAGGGGACGGGGTCAGCGCCTCGCTCACCCTTTGAGATCGACCAGGGCTGCTCCAGCAGCTTACCCGGGTTCTCGGACTTCCTCTTCCCCGAACCAGAGCGCTGGCTCGTGGTTCAACGTGCCGGGGAAGTCGTGCCCTGTCTGGCAGCCGAAGAGCCCGACCTTTCGGCGCTCCCGGTGCCCGCGGACTCGCGGTGCTTGGCCTTCTGTTGGGCTCCTGTCGCCGGGGCGCCCTCACAGGACTTACAAGCCCGCTCAGACTTTTTCTTCGCCTTCTCACCTGCTGTGCCCTTCTCCAGCCAGGCGGCGAGGCGGGAACGACGATCTTGTTTGGTCCGCACGCACAGTCCTTCTCCACGTGCGTCTTGTCCTCATGAAGGCAGTAGAGACATCGCGAATGCTCGTGCTCCTTGAAACGTTTTGTAATCCGCATCCAGGGCAGCACCTGAACAGCTTGGATCCGGGCGTCGAGCTTACCTTGTCCTGGACCATGTCCGTTGAGGTAGGCCGCAGATCTTCCGGAATCCTCCAAGAAGCGTAAACTCGACGAAAACTTCACCCTTGAGGGGCGTAGAAGAATTCCGAAACGGATCCCCGTTATCGGAAGTAGAAACGGTGGAGCTGGAGACTCAATTAAACTGTAAAAATGAGAAAATCTCCTAAAAAAGTGAGAAAACGCAGCAAAAACTCGAGAGCTAAAGCACGAGGACTGGCAACACTTGAGCATGCGGTAAAAATCTGAGGATGGCTGCCAGAGGCGGGGCTTAGGGAGAGGGCAGTCATTGGCTGGGGGCAGTATGACCCAGAGATCAGCGATTGGTTACTACTAAGAAAGACAGATCAGAAACGAAACTGATACAGATTTTTTCTCTACCGAGGATTCCCAGCCTGACGACGGGGAATATTCATGAGCACGTGAATCCATGCCAGACCCCATGCTGGAGAATGCAAGATGCCATCATGCCTAGCAAATGCATAGCTTTGCGCACCCTTATCTGGCGACCGGTCTGATATTGAGGAATTTGCAGCAACAAAATTTCAAATTCTTTCTTCTGTTGGAAAGGCCAACCCATCCTGGGTATTAAGAACAGCTCCTAGGAACTGTTTTGAGGTACTTGGCACCAGGCTTGATTTTTTTCTCCTTGATTGAGAGGCCCAATTGGAAGAGGAGGTTGATTGTTCTTTGGATGTTTAGTCTGCAAATTAGGGGGACTCCCCTGTAATGAGCCAGTCGTCCAGGTAAGGGTACACTGGGATTGCCTTCTGTGCGCTGGGAACATTGTAATATGAAAATAGGCATCTTTCATATCCAATGTTGCCATGTAATCCCCCTTTTTTAGTAGAGGCATTACCTCTTGTAGTCTAGTCATACAGAATTTTTGTGGCTTGACATACTTGTTTGCAGGTGCAAATGTAATACTGGGCGCATTGTCAGATCTTTTTTTAGCACAAGGAAATAGGTTGAATAAATACCCCTGTTTACCTGGTTGGCTGGGACGACTTCTATGGAATCGTTTGCTAGCAGAACGGCGATCTCCTCGAGGAGGATCTTTCGATGTTCCAGCGAGTGCATCTTCTGTCGCGGATGATGGTCGTGGGGCGCCCTAGCAACTCTATGCAGTATCCACCGGACACTGTGGACAGCACCCATCTGTCCGAAGTGATCCCCTCCCATGCCTGGGTGAAGGTGGAAATGCACCCGCCTACTGAGGATGCATGGGAGGGGACCTGAAGCGGAACGTCACTGCTTGTTGGGTGGCGTACCACCTCTGGTGGGGCTGCCTCTACCCCTAGTGCGGCCCCTGCGCTGCCCTCTGGGGAAGCCCCGAGAACATTGGGATTGATTGTTACCCCATGAGGTTCCCTGATTATGTTAATAGTTTGAACCCCTTTGGGAACCTTGGCCTCGAAAGTGGAAAAATGTGTTTCCCCTCTGTCCAGAGGGTTTATTGGTGAGTTGGCCAAGAGATTTTAGGGTCTCGTACTCATCCTTTGCCGTCTTTAAAGCTTCCTCCATTGCCTTGCCAAATAGCATGTTCGGCTCCACAGGCATATCTATCAGGGTTGCTTGGGTTTCAGGTTTGAACCCGACTGCCTCAGCCAAGCATGACGCTTTATAACAGTGCCTTCGGCAATTAATCTTCCAGCATTATCTGCTGTATCAAAGTTTACTTTCAGCATGCAGACTGATACAGCCCTTCCATCTGCTCCCAGTTGAGCCAACTAGCTCTTTTAAGGGTTTGGGTGCGGATGATACCAAAGCGGATACCTCTCCCCACTGATGGGAATTGTAGCTTGCCAAAAGGGTGGCACTGTTGGCAATTCGTGCTTGATAGGCAGACGTGGAGGCAAACTTTCTACACAGAGCGTATAGTATTTTACTTTCCTCATCAGAAGTGCTTCCAAAGAAACAAGTGGTGTACCTGCCCCCTTTCTGGTGGTGGTTACAACCAGGGAATCCGCTTTTAATTGGCCCCTGTACAGGGGAATCGGAGGGTGCAGCACAGAACAATTTCTCGAATCGCGGATTAAATGCTCGAGTGAGATTCTGGGCTACCAGCGAGCGATCAATCCTACGCTGGATGGATTTTAACAGAGGGATAGCATTAGTAATGGCTCTCTTGTCTCCTAGGATTTCTTCTACGAAATCTATGTCTTCTTGGACACCCTGTGTGTCGATATGAAAATGGGCAGCTGCCTTAGCCAGTACCTCATTGAGGAGTGGTTGATTATCTATAGGCGCATCATGCACCTGGGGGTCTTTAGGAACCGGGGTGTCAAGATTGCAGGCTTCAGCCTCATCCTCCTCCTGGTCCTCGTCATCCCCATAATAAGAGACCCCTGTCTGGTCATCCACTACCTGAGGTTCTGTTTCATCACAAGATGAATCAGGGTGCTAAGGTTCAACCACAAAGGAGTCTGTGAACAAGCCCTGAGCCGGGCCATCAAAGCAGAGTTTCTTAGCAGGGGACTGAGAGGACTTCGGTATTGCCTTAGACCCCGAAGGGGCAGAGGTATCAGGGGTGTTGGAGTAACTATGAAAATAATGAGGGTCCTTTTCATAGAAGTCAGCCATGAATGGCATCCTTCTCATGACCCCATCAATGTCTGCTGAGTTCTATTATCTAGAGCTAGGAATAACATGTTCTGGTTCCTCATCAGTGCCCATATCGTGAGCAGTGGGAGGAATGAGTATACTTTTAGTGGTAGGATCTGCCGTGGACTTCCCTATTGATTTAGGGGCTTTCTGCTTCTCCTTATGAACATGGTGTTCTGAGGATGATTTTTTAATGTTTATCCCCCTTCCCATGACTAGAGGAGTGTTTTCCAGTGTTTTTAGGGGCCTTGAGGGATTTGACACCCCGCGTCGAGTTTCGGAGGCGATATTCGAGGAAGGACGTTGAATCTTGGGTGTAGACGCTACGCACCTTGACTGTGGAGGATAGAGGGCAGAATCATCATCCGACGACCGGGCCTCGGGGACTATTGATAGTGCAACACCTTTATCAACCGAAGACGGTTGGCTTTTGTCATGAGGCGAACAGGAACGCCCAGAGGACAAAAATTTGTTGGACCGCTCTCTTGGTGTCTTCCGTTTCCGATCACCCGGAACGCGTGTCGAGTCACTGCCGGGGCTGATGTGCTTAGTGGAGGTAGTATGTGTAGCGCTTTTACTGCCAGGTGTTATTGCCACAACGTGGCCGCCGGGCAGTCCTACAGAGTCAGGGGCCTGCGCGTGGGTGTCTGAAGTCACCCCTTTGCCCTCGCCATACGATTCGGCGGCGTTGCTGCCATCGCTGAATGTCCCCTCCACTTCGATGGCCTCTGGCTGCCTGGTGTAGTGTGCCCAGCGTTTAGCTGAGCGGTCCTTAAGGGTTTTCGGCTTGAAGAGCTTGCAAGCTCGACAGGGAGCCTCAGGATAGTCTCTTGGGAGACACAGATTGCACGTATTGCGGTTATCCACCCAGGGAAACTTCCTATTACACCTAGGGCAGAATTTGAGTGGAGTACTCTCCATATGTTCCAAAATGGCAGCGGGCGGGTATATGTACGAAAAGGTGGGAAAGAAGCCTGTATGACCACCCCCCACTCTCCCTACTGTACAGGGCCGAGGCCAGAGGACTTCCAAGGCCCGAAGTCCGTTGTGGCAGTTCTCGACGGCTGGCTTCCTCGATCTTCACCGGCGTCGATCTTCAGCGTACAGTGGAAGTGAAAAGGGAAGTATTTAATGGTAATTATTACTATAAATAGCTAATAGCCAAGGGAACTCCACAACATGCGTCTGACTAGTATGGCGGAAAAAAACAATCTGAGGGTCCTACACGCTTGAGGGATCATAGGTACATTTCAACGCCCATTTTTTAATTTTGAAAAACTAATACTCTGCAGCTTCCACTAGATGTCGGCCTATGCACAGCATGTGATCCAAGCGGATTACACAAGACTCAAATGATATATACACACATATACATATATACACCCACCCACATATTATGGTTAAAGTGTCCTACTGAAAAACTATGAAATTCACTGACAAAAAACGTTATTAAAAGGGACGTTACGGTTAAGTTGCCCTAAGAAAAACCTATCAAATTCAGTACAACTATTTGAAATGGACATAGTTACTTTGCACTAATAACAACCTATCCATATTATGGTTACAAGTACAAACCGAGAAACCCCAGAAATTCGCCTATTATGGTAAGCTAAGCAACCATAACTTGCGCCACCACTGTGCACTGCTAAGACTAACACTCATGCCATCAAAAACGACATCAGAATGTCAGTTTCTTCAGTAAAGGTGATCGCGTTTTAGTAGCGCAACTTAACCATAATTTCACTTTAATGTTTTTTTCACTGAATTCCATAAGTTTTTAACAGGATACTGTTACTTGCATAGATGTACTGTACAGCATACAAAGCCGATGGCTCTGTACTAATAGCCATAGTGGTTGCGAACAGTGTGTCTGTTCGCGGACATCGGGTGGAGTCCAACTTGCCGAAAAAGGGAGGGGGTAGTCGTACAAAGTGGTATCATGAAACAAAGACAAGAAAAATATACAAACAGCAGCAAGTGCGTGAATGGGAAAGGAAAATGCAGTAGCTGTACAAAGTCTGTACTTTCGAAACTAGCAGCGCAAAGGCATAGGGTATAAAGCATAATGGAATGCACCAACAAGAGCAGTAACGTTTGCCTTCAATAATCTTACCGCACACCTGCTTCACATTACAACAAAAGACGAAGAGGCAGAGTTAGGGTCGCCAACTACTGAGAGCAAAATGTCACTGCAACGTGGTAAGTACACTAAAGTTTATGTTATAATGGCACAGGTCCAGCAGTGTACAATAGTAGAAAAGCATGATGTTTTCTGTTTGTGCGCAGCAATGGCAAGCATCCTAGAATGGCTGGACGAGAATTTTCCGCATGGAGAAAGGAGTGAGGACGATAACCCCACTAGTACCTGCCGCAGTGTGAAAAGGGAAAGTGTTACTGCAAGGGCAAGTACTATAGAATGGCTGGAGGAGAATTTCCCCCATGACGAAATGAGTGACCATAGTAACCCCATAGGTAGGGAACGCAGTGTAAAAATTAACAATTACAATATATTGCTTCATGTATACTGAACATATTTGTTTTTCTTTAACATAACAAGCATAAAAAGAGGAGTACATCATAAGCAGTACATTTTCTACAGCAACATACGGCCACAGAAACTGAAGGAAACGCTGTAAATATAAAAGTAGACCGCCTGGACGCCAAAATGGATGAATTGCTGAACAATTTTGCCACCCTGAAAATTTTGTACAAGAAATATTATGGAGAAAATAAGATACCTCTGCCCCACCTGCACATGCCCAGCTTCCCCATTTCCCAGCCCCTCATCCCTGCAAATTGCGTGTCATGAGAGACGCTTCGATGAGACCTCAATCCCTTCTTCCCCTCACCACCAACTTGTACAAATTCCAAAATCCCCAGTATATGTATTGGTTTCTGGTCCCCCTTCCCTTTCCGAATAGTGGCTATGAATGTGTGCTAATAAAGTTTGATATGTAAATTGTTACTGAATTTATATGTGCCTTTTCATTTGTTTTAAGAAGCCCATTGTAACTGTAAAGGGCACATCACTGGTGGGGATGATCAGAATTGAGGGTAATGGACCTGACAGCCCTATGCGCAATCACAGCTGTAGGACGCCACTATGGATCACATATTTGCATGCACAGAACCACCTGCAAGTAGTTGTACGGCGTACGTTTTTCGGTCACAAAACTTAGTACATGCCTATCTCTTCCTGTGACGCCTGGTAACACCGCTCATGGCCAAGATATGCAAAGAAACTTATGATGTAGTTTTAGTAGGTGGAAGTGCAGACCCACGTCCTGCGAGTACCTTTGCACGTGAACCTTCCACCTACTGTATCATGCACACACCAAGCTTATTCAGAAATGTTCAGTCAGTACACGTGTGCCGTATATTTAAGTAGTCTGGGGATGCCAAGGATATCCGTAGGAGACCTCTGCACGTGGCCACAAAGTATTTCAGCCAATATGCGTCCCGCGGACAGCAATGCAAATGGAGAACAATGGCGACATCACCATGGGAACAGAGCCACGCTGCAAGTGGGCCCTATTTGGCGGACACAATCCAGACCGGTGCACATCAAAAAAGGACAATTTTCTGCTATGTATGGAGTGTTACAGTAAGAGTGCACCCTTACAGAGGTCCTAAAGTCTCCCTTCTACATGTAGATATTGTAGAGAATGATTTAGGGCCACTTTCCCGTTGCACGTGCTCCACAACAGTCCCATTAATGGGCACACCCCACAACTGTGCTGCAATCTGTGTGGCTTTCCAGAGAAGAGCAGCGGTTGCACATTGGTTCGTGCAGAAATTGCTTTCTGACCAATTCTGTGCCTAGAAAGTCCCTCTCCAGGTAATGGCCACCAGGGCTTCTGCTATTACCTCGGACTCAGGAGCACCCACATCACCACCACCACCACCACCACCTCCTTCTGAAGGGCCTGAGCAAGGGAACAGGCATGATGAATTGGATGGACATAAAAAAGTTAACTAGGATAAAGTAGATGGAATCCCCATTGCCTACAGCCAGCGTGAGTCGTGGATGTGGAAACTATTTACGACCGTTGGAAATGTGCCCAAATCTCATGCAAACTAGGTAAAATGCATCGAGTGCACGGAAAACTTGGCTTGTACAACTATGACACTACCTCCATGCGGCGGTACCTGAAATCGAACCACAAGGCAGCTGTTCGGAGGGTTGTCCCCTTCCAAGAAGGCAGTAGATTACTTTCCACTACAGCATCCTCTGCATCTGCTCCTGCCACCACTAGGGACACTCCAGTGGTCAGCGCGTCCCGCAACCAGCCTTGCAGGCCATGCGCACCGCAACAGACCCGTACCGTTCAAAAGGTCCCTGTATTGTGCATGTACTGCGATGCAGTACTCTGCAGGGGAGAACAAATTCGAAGTGCTTTTGAGGCTTCAGTCCTGGAGCATGACAAAGGGTGCCCCCTACCCAAGTAAGGTCTGCCCAAAATGGTCTGCTCTCCACATGCAATTTCTTATCCCTGTAGTTGGTAACCTTTGCCAGACCTCCCTTCCATTCCTGTCCTTCTGTGGCGTGCCTTGTAACATGAAAAATGCAACACAACCAGAAGGGGAGGCCGGGGGGGGGGGGGGGGGGGGGGGGTCGGGGTGCAAAAAGGCTCTTGCACTGTTCAAAAACAGAATTTGAATGACAGCCTGCAGGCGGTGACACAGCCTATGAGCACCGCGTATAGGGTTGGCAACAATGTGCGGCGGGACTCCATCAAAAACATTGTACGCATTCGCAAAACAAAGTGGTGGCACTGAAAATAGCCTTTTTGTGCGGTTTGTGTTTGCAACGTTCGAAGTGGTGAACACCCACAGGGAAATGCTTACTAAACTAGCAGGAAGCACTGCACTGCATTTTGGATATTATGCACAAACAACTAATTGCCAGCATAAGTCAGATGAACTTCATCTAACTGAAAAATGTTGCTACTACGAAACGTAAAGTTTTCATTCTGGAAGGAGAACATGCCAATGTCTCGCAAAAAAGCGCAAACAGCCTTGTTTACCTTGCGCCGCGCTTTCTCCATTTCTGGCCTACACGGGGAAGAACGCAGCCACATCTGTCTCTGGACAATGCGAGAAAAAATGATGTGCGACTTTGGAAACATTTCCATGAGTTGCCGAAATGTCTCCATCGCAAACTGCAGCGAGATGCTGCTAACATGTCAAACTGTTCCGTCCACAATGAACAATAATAATGTCTGGATGAGCGAGCGTCACCAAACTGGCACAAAGAGGACCCACATGGAGCCACTTTATCCCACGTATTCCATATCAGTGCACATCGACATTATGGAACACAAGGTGTGCTGCCAGCGCACAGCGTTCTGCGTAAACTTGTACCCAATGTATCCAGGAGTCCCCCAAAAGCCATATAGTCCGGCTACTGAATGGCACAACCCAAACCGTAGACATCTCCACTCATATTTACAAACACACGTTCTGACATAATCTGTCGCTACACACCACACCCAGGAAATTGTATTGGCCAATCCAAACTCCTGCACAGTCCCACTGCCATTCCAGCCACCCTGAAAATACCCGCATGTAGCAAGTGTGCACCTCCAAACGCTGTGGCTTTCGCAAATATATTGTCCTGTGTGGGGGGCTGCGCAAGCACATTTGGAGCACGATAGATAATGGTGGCTTTGTTGGTAGTTGTGAAAAGCAATGTGTAAAGAAACACCTTTTTGTGTGGTAGTTGGTGATTGCTCCCTGCTTTGTCTCCTTACATTATTACACAAGTGTCTGCAACCTACATTTTACGTTGTGGAACAGAAGACCAGTTTCAATGTGGGGGGTGAGGGGGCAGAATATCAGCTCCACTGACAAACATCACACTAAAAGCACTAAGGTTCTCATGGGCACAGAAGAATATCCTAGCATGGAACAGAAAAGCAGACATACACCTGATTCGATAATCCGTAGTCCCATTTCCATAGCAAGCATGTTAAGGAGGATAGCATATAGCATGTGCGCTTTCCCAAACTACCACGAAGACCACGCCCCAAGAAAGCAGGGCCAGTCCTTCCCTTTCCAGTAGCCTTTCCCCGCCCTCCCTCATTGGCTACTGTTAAACAGCCACATACGCATCCACCAATTACATCTAAGAATTCTGCATCTAACACTATCACCTCTGTTGAACAGTCCAACCAACCGTTAAACACGCAGAGTTCAAGTGTCCTGTAAATCAAAAGCACCTGCATGGGAAAGTACTGTAAAACGATCTAAGAGTTCTGCATTCACATACATCGGCATCGCTACCCACCACCACGCCTTGTTGGTATTACAGTTGCAAGTGTACTGTACAAAAAGTAGCGTTATAAGCTCGTAGCAACAGGGTACCTGGCACTGAATCTCCATAAGATACTAAAAATTCATACTGTTATTTCTCCCATCACCTACCATGAAATGGCTCCTACAGTGGTAGGTGGTGGCAAAGTTGCCATTTGCTCATGGTAGCTATTGTTCTATGTAAACAGTTGCTCTTTTCTTTTCTTCCATCAATTTTACAATGCTTTCCCCCATTAACGCACCTATCAAATTTGTAAAAAACACACGCAAAAGGATCAGTCAGCGTATCCCACCAATATAAGCCAAGTGTATACATTGCATGCATAACAGTTACCTGCCACTTATCTTTCACACTTCATAGATTACATTACTTAAAAAAGAAAAACAATGCATGTGCGCATTGAAAACAGCAACATCCATAAATGCACATAAGGAAATTAAAGACCGGAAACAATGGCTCCACTCATGTAGCAAGCATATATATGCAGAGAAGTACATGCAAACGCACACACAAAAACATTATGCTTTGCACTCTGCACCTCTTTCCATACCTTTTTGTCATCCTTCCACAACGCGAAGAACTCCATTTTGAAAGTAAATAGTCCTACACTACCACAACACACACGTTCTCTTCCTGCCCAGATCTCCGCCTATAGTTTTAACGAATGTATTGTACAAATGTCAGCACTATGTCATTAGCCAATATATGTTCTTACCAACTTCTTATACAGGTGCAGTACCCACCTCTCTCCAGAAAACCACTGGTGTGTGCACTTCAAAATACAACCTGCAATAAACCTACTCTCACCAAGAAACAAAGTACAATACCATCATAGTGTTGTATTGTAGCATATAGATTTGTGGCAATCCACCGTATGTACTTCATTGTTACTCAGAACACGTCTACAGGTGATCAGTGTTTGTTATGTCGCTACCATTAGACTAATCACCACATAGAAAGATACTGTCCCCATCCGAAAGTTAGAGGCCATTACACATTGACACTTCCATTTATACGCCTGCCCTCCTATTGACCTGCTAATGCACATTGCACATGTATACATTTGAAAATCTGCACACCCGCACTTCCCTTTCTTCGCCAACAGCTACTAAACAAACCCAATCAAATTGCAACTCCATAGAAAGCAACGCAAAAATAGAGCCACACAACCTAAAAACATAGAAAGTAGCCAAGCAGAACTTCTATAGAAAGTTGAAAGTGAAGAGCTAAACCAGTCATTAAGAAAAACTGAGGCATGTACCAGTAATACAGTAGTTCATCTGTCAAAATGTGAGAAAGAAAAGCACTAATAACAGTGCAACGCGCACTACTGCTAACAGAGCACGTACAAATGGTAATGTAATACAAGCCAAATTTATTTTACAAAAAAAGTTCAACCACAGAGTCCTTCAGAACCTTATAAGTAGAGGGCAGAAATCACGCTGAACCCTCAAAACCTACCGCAGAAAAGTCTTCCTGGAAGCCCTTGTAGACAGTGCAATGATCGGGAAATGGTTTATAGTAATTTTGAACAGAATGAAACCACTAACAAGATTAATTGGTAAATTGCAAGCACTTCTTCAAAACAAAGGCAATATCAAAATACATACCTTTAGCCACATCTGTACAAGTGACTGGAGTCACACCACCAACAGAGCAATACTTCAATGAAGAATCATACAAACAAGAACAAACAAACCAAATTGCCTTACATCAGTGTGGACGAGGGTATGAAAAGATACACAATACCATAATGGAAGAAGAAACTGCTTTCAGAAATATCCCCATCAAACTTAGATGTCACTCTCTATTCCACCAAACCAACACACCTCACCTACAAATGGCCTTGCACATCAATGTTTAACGTTCACCAATGCTTAATCAAATCTTTGCAGCAATTCCTCAATCAGTATTTCAAAGGTAATGAGAAAATAAAAAAAATAAAAATACTACAAACTATGGCCTCCTGACCATGGGGCAACTACACAGGAATACAAGAACATTCCTTAGCCTGTATTTCTGGACCTGCTAGTTTACAAACTGTACCATGCAAAAAGTCCAGCTTTAGCACTGCAACTTTTAAATGATATTCTCCTACACGGTACAGCCAAACAAGTCCTCGAAGAAATAGAGCACATCCAAAGGAAATATTGTGGAACTGAAGAGCACTTACAAACTCCAGCATTTTCAGACAACAGTACTGACAACATTGCAGCTATCAACTTTTTATATCACACATACAGAAAAGAAATACAAAAGTTCAAAGACACATCTGCTGACATGCCAAACCAAGTACGTGTATGAGAGCGTTATAATCCAAACAGTGCACCCATTTCAAGCAATGCGACTTCACCCGAAAACTACAAAATTGCCTTACACCGAATTACTAAGGCATTCGTGGTAAAGTAGTTTATTTACCATTAGATCTCAAAGAAAATGTAGGCACTATGAGTGCAAAGGCCAACAGAACAATCTTTGATTATCCTGGTAAATGGTGTACCTACAAAAGAAAAAATAAATTGGCAGCAACTAGTGAACTTAAGCAAAGTTAGAGAAGCCCTCTTAAACAAAACAATGAATACTACAAGGAAATAAACATTGAAGAAAACCTGAGAGAAACAACCGAAATAATTCAGGACTCCTGAACAACTGGCCAATTTGAAAGTCTAGATCCTAGTGCAGCAGCCTCCAATATTTTAGACCACTAAACAATTCACCCACGGCACTCCAAAGACACCATAGACGATGCAGTAGAATCATATAAAATGCAGCAAGCCAAAAGAGCGCCAATCAGTATAAGAGGAAAAAGTGTAGAAGCACAAGCCTTTCCCCTCTACTCTTCCCGACTCGAAAAGGTGGAAGATATGATGTAAGATGCACACAAATAACAGCATCAGAATACTGCTGTTTACGAATGTATTTTGAAAAGCCTAGATTTAGACAGAACGTGGAGTACATATTCCACCTGCTCTTTGAAAGTGAACTCGAAAAGCAATGTTATGGAGTTGCCCACATATTGAAAACAGGTTCCCATTTTCAAAACATGTCTGCTACACAGCTACTTCAAAAGGTGCAAGACAAGGATGAAGTTTAACATTCAAGTATTACAAATCTCTTGGCAAACATGCATGGTACGAAAGAGTACTGGTTCCAACAGCACGCAGATGTACAGTGTATGCTATGCTACGCAACCTTGGGCCACCCACATGGCTTGTCACTTTAAGTTGTGCAGAGTATGCATGGGAAGATTTGCACACTTTCCTACGCATAGCAAACAAAAACAAAACTGGTGTAGACATGAAAACACCATGAGAACTTGGCTCTCTTGATCCAGTAAATGTTTCACAGTACTTCCATCATCGCTTCCTTACCATGCTGCACTTTATTTGCAATAAGTCCCCTCGTAGAAGTGGAACACTTCTTTGAGAAACAAATATCAAGCCAGAGGAGCACCACACATCCACATGCTTTTGTGGATTAAAAATGCTCCTAAATTTGGTGAGGAGAGTGATGAAACTGTTTTGAAGTTCATTCACAAATATGTCACTTGTGAAATCCCTTCGGAGAGTACACAGTGATCTAAAAGCACAAATATTGCAATTCCAAAGACACAAGTGTGGCAAGTATTGTCGACGTAAATATGAGAACAGAGGCAAATACTACACCAAATGCTGCTTTGGTTTCCCTAGACCACTTTCAACAGGGCAAGTAAACAGCTTCATGTCTACAGTTCGACACAGTGTGAAAAGGAAATCTAAGAACACATACAGCACAAAAATGAGCGAAGCATCAAAGTACATCAATGTTTAAAATACAACAATTGCCATGGAATGCTAATGTCGATTGCAGACAATTCCACTGCAGTTGCATGATGTCAGATCCTACTTAACCAAAGCAGAGAAAACGGAGCTCAAAGACCTTTGGTATGACATATCTGACAAAACACTGGCACAAAAATTGCACAGCTTTGGCATAAAAATGCTGTCCCATAAGAGAATGTGGCTGCTACGAAGCCGCAGACCGTTTAGCCGGCACACCCTTATATGGGAAATCTAAAAACCGTGTGGCTAAGCCTTGGTCCTGCTGCATCTAGAAAAAGAGTACTTAAATCGAACAATAGCCAAAATCAATCCCAACAGCCAGGACGTTTTGAAGAACAACTTATTGGACATATATTACCCAAACAGGAGTGTTACTTTAGAAGCCTTGGGCCTGTACCAGATAGCCCAAAACTTTGCATACAAATATAACATTAAACCAGATGAGAAAAAAGGTACATACAGCGTGGAAAGGTCTGAAGGCAGCCTAGTGAAACTTAACAAACTGAGCCTAATTAATCATATGAAATTTTAGTTGAAAACTCCTCAATACAAAGAACTGTACTTCATGGTTCTACTCCAACTTTTCAAACCATGGATAAAGGAAGATGTATTAGCGCCCCACGCTTCCTATGAAGATGCTTTCAATGCAAGTGAAAGTACAATTACACATGAAAACTTTACACGGTACAAAACCATATTGGGCAATGAAAGCCAAAGAGAAGAAGGACTTAAACACGACTAAATGTAGACACTTCTGAGAGCAGTGAACATTCTTTAACAGGCAAAATGAGGCACAATTAGCCATGATGGAAGTAACCACCACCATGTTTCAGTATGGCTATCTGCAGAAGAGTTGGCTGTACTGAAATCCCAACTAAACAATGAGCAGCGTACCATTTTTCTAGAAGTAAGTGAAAAAATTGAACATGGAATAAAGCACCAAAGTAAAACTTGCACCTGTGACCACTACAAACCTGTACTGCTGTATATAAGTGGTGAAGCCGGGCCAGGGAAAACATTCTTAATAAAATTGAGTAAATACCTCTAACAATTAACAAAAAACCTTTCAGCGGTTATAACCGCCCCTGCAGGTTTGGCTGCCTACAACATAGGTGGAGTCACTCTACACTAATTGCTACTCTTTCCAGTAGAACACCAAAACAAATTAGAATATTATAAACTTTCAGCAGAATCTTCTATGGAGCTACGCAGTTTTTAATTAAATAAAAATGCTCCTAATAGATGTGAGTATGGTCTCCAACCTAATGTTGGCTTTCATTCACCTTCCGGTTGCACGAGGTCCTCAAACCATACTACTAAGAACTCTTTGGAGGAAAACATGTCTGTTTTCGGAGATCTCCTTCAATTAACACCAGTCAAAGGTGAACTATCTTTAAAACCTTAGGACACAGGATGTATGCCGTAAAAGTCTAGGAAGCATTGGGAAAGTAAATCTCTGGCAACATTTCCAATACAGAGAACAAACTCAAAACATGCGCCAGTCTGCAGACCTCACCTACGCCAACATTTTAAAAAACATCCAGATTGGTGTACTATCAAAGGAGGCGCAGTCTACCCTCAATACTAGACGCATCCATGAGCTGTACAGGCGTAACACATGTGCTACTGATGTCATAGAACAATTAGCTCACAAAAACATCACCTGTATGTCCTTTATGCCAACTCTAGCCAGCTGTACACAATTCAATGAAACAATGCTGAAAAAAGAAAAACAACCGCTAGTGGAAATTCATGCCACAGAAACTGTATGTCCACGGTATGACAATACCCATGTGTCAGCAAGGCATAGCATGACTAAATACCTTAGAAAATGTTATCTCCAACACAGCTCGTTTGGAGAAAATGTAACATTATGTGTGAACTGTAGAGTAATGCTAAGGCGTAACCTTGACGCGGAGCAAGGTTTAGTTAATTTATTTTTTATTTTATTTTATTTATTTATTTATTTGTAACGCGCCGAAGCTCGCAAGCATCAGGGCGCGACAAGGACACAAGGACGAAGAAGAACGGGACAACACATAGAGAGCATAGAGAGGGAGGAAGCAGAACGATGGCAACTAGAAGCGGTGTGGAGGTTGTCTAATTATATGAAGAGAAAGGTCTTCAATTGTTTCCTAAAGCGTTGGAGGTTGTTTTCCAATCTGAGGCTGCAAGGCAGTTTGTTCCAGTGGAAAGTCGCCAGGTTCGGAAAAGCTCGGCCGAGACCAGTGGCTTAATGGAGCACTTGGTACAGTTGTTGGCTTCCAGACATACGCACGGGAAAACAGCATTCAGTATGAGAACATCCAGTTTGACATACTTTCAGAAGTTAAAAAGACAGGACGCACAACGGCTCGATTCTTTCTTTTCAAAGACATGTATGTACGCAGAGAACAGTTTTCTCTGTCGCTCACTTATGCAGTAGCTATTCATAAATTGCAAGGTCTATCCTTAGATCAAGCACTGATTGATATTGGCAGCAGTCTTTAAAGTCGACATGAGTTACGTAGCACTGTCACGGCTACGTACACTGGATGGACTGCATCTAGTGAATTTTGATGCAACTGCACTCAGCAAAGGCATTCCTTGCATCCTAGAGTACAATAGACTATGTGCGCTCTATACATCCCATCTGAAAATGTACCCTGTTCATCAGAAACCCCAAGGTTTGAAAAGAAGGCTCATTCAATCAGAAGTTGTAAATGATTAAAGCAACAGTACCACCAAATTAACTGAAATCAACTCATACTCCATCAACTACCAAAAGCACAGATAAAAGGGAGTAAAAAAAAAAAGACATACCCAACTCCACACACAAAAAAGTGCCTCTTTAAAGAAACCACGTCCTCTTCCATCACTCAGACACAAAAGTACCTGGTGCATTCAAATTGTCCAATTGGCAAACCCTCCAGTTTATAGCGATTTTGCGATCCAGAAAAATGCTGCGAAAAACAGCTGTTTTTGCAAAAACACCCACACAAATAGACATTTTTGCACAAAAAAAACACAAATACTCAAGGGACCAGTTTCTCCCAAAAATTTTGGGACTCGAGAAATGAAATGCGCAAGCACATCTCATCACTTGAGCAAAAAAAAAAGAGAAATATATAAAAAAAAAAATAAAAAAAAGAAGTCCGATCGACAAAGGGCATCTGAATGGACGCTTCTTATATGCGCCCATTCAGATGCCCTTTTTCACCCCTTAGCGCAAATCAGGGGGCGTTTCTGCGCATTTAAAAGTGCATCCCACAAATTGACAAGCACGATGCGCAGAAATTGTAGGCCACCCTATGCGCCCACTTTAAATACGTGCACGAGGGGTGCCACTGCTTTACAGGGCGTTTACGGACCGTACTGACTCATGCAATACTTACTTTTAAGTGTGGCAGCTGCTGTCTCACTTGCATTTCCCCAAATGGGATAAAAATGTGTTTTTTTGGTTTGCATTTTATAGTGGCAGGACCCTAGGGCCAGTCACAGTGAAATGCACGGGGAGCCTGTAGACCATTGTTGTGGGAGCGCTTCCAACAGAAACGTATTCAAGCCGGCTGGTCAGAGCATCATTTGCGCTACAGCTCAGCACCGTGGAAATGCGCAGGTCACCTTTGAGATTAAGGTGGTCTGCTCATTTCCAAAAATGAGTTATCTAAAAACAGCACATCTTCTGCTCTATTTTTATATGCCCCATTTTTTTTAGGCCAAAATCTACAGTATTCTTCAAAAATTGAAAAATTATCACAATGTGAGCGATAGAAGTGAGAGGGTAAGTGATGGGTGATCTGTGGCATGGTAGGCAAGAAATCAAAGTGAGAGCAGTGGGTCAGAGGGGGAAGCGTTGGGCAATAGAGCAGAGCGGAGCGGACGCAGTGGGGCTGTGGGCCAATAATCAGAGGGCAGAGGTACAGAAAGTGGAAGGAACGTGGGCTCAGGGGTAGTAAAGGGCCAAAGCAGAGAGGGGTTGGAAAGAGGCAGTAAGCTGCAGATTGGGAGAAAGGATGAGGGAAGAGTGATAGAATGGGAGAAAGGATGAAAGATGCAGAAGTAGCATGCTAGAATGAAGGACTGTTTACTGCTGGAGGAATTGGGGAGCAAACAGTGAGTTGAGAGTATGATTTGAAGTTTGGCAGGGAGTAGAGAGCGCACATTGTGACTTGGCTGTGTGACAGAGCATGTGAGTGTGTATATGACTGAGCTTGAGTTTCAAAAATACAAGTTGTGATGGGGAATTGGTCAGGCGTGTGAGGTGTGTTGGGTGAGGTGTGTGGGTTTTTGCGGGATTCGGGAACATAGAAGGGGAACATTTGCAGCATTACAACTGATGATGATTAATAACGTTAACATTAAATAGGCATGCACATTAAACCAAAAACGTAGCCAAATCCAACCCTGTTCTGCCAAGCCAGAAACATATAGGACTCTTCCTATTTCATACAAAAGATACATATATTGACTCCATGAAATGGCAAATTTAGCGGCACATACCTTTATTTATGCCGGCATTTTTGCAGCACAATAAAAATTGTGCTGCAAAAATGCCGGCATAAATAAAGGTTTGTGCCGCTAAATTTGCCATTTCATGCCACAAAATCCTGCAGGGTCTGAATAGGTGTTAATTGCTATGCAAATGTAACAATGAATGTTCTAGTCCAAATGCCAGCAATTGATGAAAACATTTAAATGGTGCAGACCAGTTATGTTTGCAAATGCTTGCCGTTCATAGAAATGCAGTAAGTAATCCTGACAACATTTACAGTGTCTCAGGAATAAGGCAAGAATTGGACTACTGTGCTGGAATGGTGAAATTCACTTTAAAACGACAAGAAGATCCACAGGAATTTTTAATGTACTTACTACAAATACTGGAAAGTAGAAACATACTTAAAAAAAATCTTTCACATTTCCTACATGCAGTCTCTGTAACCATGTCTTTCAGGAACAAGTCCCTAACGAATGCTTCGTGTATGTGTCAATACCTAACTGACTCCATTCCATTTCAGCAACTGGTGCAAAATGCAAACCATAGCATATTGTGTACGTCATGCAATTCTAATAATCGTTCCACGCTACATATACAATCACATAGTCAATATGTAATATTAATGCTCTTATGATACAATTCCGAGGGAACCAAAAACAACTGCAAACTTACTGCCTTCCCACACGGACAGGTATCACTTGGCAAGAAAACCTTCACAACTGTAGCCATAAACGACCACATAGGCGACACAACCAGTGGAGGCCACTATACTGCATACATTAGAAAGCAATGGCCATGGTGGGAATGAAATGATACTTCCACTATTCCAAAGCAGAGATTACCTGCAAAACTTGCAAACGCCTGCTTAATATTCTTGAAGCCATAATGTAGACATTGATGTACAAACCTACTATACCTCACTACCCAGCACCAACCAGTACCTTTGTAATTGCACAAAGAATAAATGTCCTTCCACACTGTCGACCAAAAGCAACTTAGCATACAGCAAGCATTGAAGAAATGCATTAAAGTGTGTGTTGGACAATTTTATCCCCAATGAACCCAATGAGTACACTCACACAAACAATACGCGTACACTAATCACAGTAGCAGTATTTTCCACAAGAAACGTAAAAAAGGGAAAGTACTAAGTATGAAAGTCCAAAACCATCCTAAGTAACCTCTGAAACCAACAAGTATGCACATGAGTCACCAGCTCTCTAAGAATACTCATACAACTGAAAGGCATATGCAACCATCACTAGGTAAACCCATAATGGTAGACTACCACTTCAGAACGTACACAGATGTGAAAGTAGCAAAAGGAATGCACAAGCTTGTAAACATACCCTTTAGGAATTGACACTGTAAAAAGTTGGAATACGCAAACTGGCATCTAACTGTAACCAGAATATAACAATGTTATTTGCAGTATTAAAACAACCCACCTCAACCTCCAAAGACTATACTACAAAACATATCCTCAAACACTTCTAAACACTTCCAAAGTATGAGCAGTTACAGTACGCCAACAGGTACGTAACCACCGTCACAATACTGCAGTAGCACAGTACAATGCCACAATACTTGCAAAAGGAAGCAGGTAAACATTTACAAAAATCCAACTGCTATACAACACCACCCATCCTACCAACATGTATAGGGCAGAAATCATAAAGCATTACATTTCCACCTACTTCAAGAGTACACCTTACAAAGTGCTATAACCACTCCAAACGTTACTGTGATTCATTGTGCACCGTAGCAGCAAAGAAATTTAGGTTTTTTTTAATCCAGCATGGATTTTTTATCCCAACAGACCCAATGATTATCCAAAGAAACGCAATAACAGCGCACATTGCACAGTACTCTGGTTAAAAAAAATAGTACTTATGAATTACTAGTTATGAAGGTCCACAAAGTAAATATATGCAATGTAGTGGACTGCAAAGTAACAAAATACCGGCACTAACATGTTCTGTTCTCTTTTCCCACAGATAATGCAGTAACGATTACTACAACATTTCACATTCCATACACAAAAAATAGCACAAGCCCTTCCCAATCCAAACAGTAAGTATGCAATTATTGGTACCATACTTCTCTACAATGTCCACAGTGCAATGTGTGCACTTATTTCTGCAATGCACATAGCAATGCCACAATGTGCAATACACACCTATATTACACTACGCAGCTTCTGCCTACGCCCTACATGCTTCACTACACCCAGTACAGTGTAGGGGCTCCAGCCATGCACTCAATATTATAGACCCTGCCCACAACTGCTGCTTCAAAGTACATCAGTACATCTATGCATACAAACATCTATCCATGTATCAGAAACCCCACACATAAAACAGCCCCCTAGCCACTGCAGTTGACATTGCCTGCCATTTCTTCCACACAATAGATAACTTGTTTCCTACGTACACTGTTCACCTAAGCCTATAAGTGGAAACACTGAATGCACTACACTAACCTACCCGATAATCTACACAATGCAAATTGATCAATGCATCCATACATCTTACGCAACTGTCCTAACTGCTGCAACATTTGGCTCCTCGCATTCCAATGGCACTGTTTAGGCCATTAGGTCATCTTCATTGTTATGAACACCATTTTCAAAGAAGGTATACAACACAGATTTCACTGCAGCACATGGTACATAGCTCGGCAGTCATATTTCAAAAACTGAGTTACTCCTCAAATTTTTAAACTTCTGTTTCCCTTTCTTATTGTATAATGGAAACAGCATTTGAACACCAAAACCCACTTACAATGTTAGGACGTACGCAGTAATTCCTTTTCTTTGATCAATGACAGCCAAACCTGTTCATGCTGCAAACTGCGTACGATGGCCCTAACACCCACGTATGCCGAGGCAGCACGCACACACAGTCTGCCATCGTCCACCGTTGCCTCGTAACACACTGCACATATAAATGTTCCTTAGGGACTATAAGAGCACATTTTATGAACGTTGCCATCTGTGCATTCAGGGCAGCATGTGTACTGCACCATTATCTCTACTTATATGTCGTAATAACTTCACTGTAATGACACTACCAACATTCGGAAATGCATGCTACAATCTAAACACGTTGCCGGCTGAATCCTTTTTATTTCCAGCATCATCTCCAGAAAGAGAAACCTAACATACCTCTCCTTCAACAGGACAAATACTCATCGCAAAACAGCCTTGAGTGGGAAGCATGATTAGCTGCAAAGGCAGACATTGTATGGAATTATAGAACAAAATTAAAAAAAAGATCCATACCATAGCGTACAGTGCAGTTGCTCTGCCCATGTGCCCCAAAAGGAGTCTGCAACGATTCCATACGCTGTACATTGCAATTTGTCACCCTCCAAATACAAGCATGGAATTTGCTGAAATTATGCAAGTACAACTTTACATCACATTTAAATTTATTAAGCTGCAGTTCTGTATGCAGAATTATAAATTTACTTTACTGCACACTTTGTCTGTGTGCATTGTACGGAGGTTTGTGACGCAGTATTCACATGCCGTTACAGTGGCATGTCTCCACCATTCCCCGTAAATTGCAACTGTGATTGTACTTTGTTTTGTTGCCATTCATCTCCAGCCCCTGCGAATGCAGACAAAGAACAAGACAAAAAGGGAACGCAATTCGTGTAGTGAAACAGCACACCTTATGTTCACTCGTTCAGTGCTACATTCCCTGTTTTGCCCTTTCAAACAATTACCAGTTCTACGCACCTTCATTGTACTGAAAGTAATAACGGCCACAGGTGCACGCAGTAGTCAATCGTCACACAAACATCAACAGCTCACATTTCAATGTTGTATTTTAGAAAACCAGCTCCTGCATGCTCCTCCAATCCGAGGGGACCCCTATGAGGGTTTTTTTTGGGTTTTTCCTATGGACACACTCAGACATTGTGCCGTGGGTCTAACATTCACTAGCATTCATTTTTTGTAAAAAGGAACCACATAAAAGGAGCGTCTGGTGGCAATGTTTAAAAGACATTTTTCTTGTATGGAGACGTACAAGGACGGTATCACCTACAAAACCGAGCAAGGCAATGGGCTGACATATTACACTACTCAATAACACACACTACAAGGTCCATGAGGCAGCCACCTATTACAACATCGTTCCCGCAAACTCTTGTCCTGTACGCTGCCAGTAATAATGGCTACTTACACCTACTCTTATTCATCTTTCGCCTCAGATACCTTGCAACTTACTGCGCGTGCCATTCGTTCCACATTCCAACAGACGGGTGGTGGACCAAGCATTACAAGATTGCCGTAAGCGATGCGTTTTCTGTCGTCGTTATCTGGCACGACCGATATGGGCCTGTATGTCCATTTGCGCTTACGGCAATACAAACCAACCTGCAAACGTTCATGACGTAAGGCATCCAAGAGGCTACAGCTGCTACCTTGTCTACCTTGCAAATAAAATGTGTTCTTCCACACAGCCCACCAAGGACCACAAAGTAATCCTTTTCCCACTTGCTAGACGACAAAAGTAGTACAGAAGTACACAGATGGCATTGCACACTGGATTTTGTTTGCAAAATAAAGAGCAGTGATTGTAGCCACCTTTCACGTTCTCGTGAACATTCTGTAGCAAAATAATGCATTTTCAACAATTCACAGTGTTGTTGGTAAAGTAAGGGAATTTTCAGGAACCGTACGCTCTGTCTGCGCATGTCTGCTTTTGCTTGTGTGTTCCGTTCCGGAGCTAGGTGCTCGCATGACAGAGTGCGCTACGCTTGGCACACACGTAACGAAAATACCTGGAGCGCACGCCATGAGCAACGACGCTCGTATTGCAATGGTGTATGCCGCCCACATGTATAGGTTATGAAAGTGATGCACACATTACAATTGCACACAATAGGAACGCCAACCATGTTCGTTGGCCATCTCAACAAGTACGCAAACGAAAGTCAACAGTCAGATGGCCTGGCGTCCTGTATATGGCTGAACTTCACGGCGTTGATGATTTTGTCCGATACGTAAGAAGGTGAGTCGGTCTGTACATTATCCATACCATAGCTCGTGTCACGTCACAATATCTGCCTTCACTCAAAGAACACTGCATTGTCATGGGTACACCATACCAAACAAATGGTGGCATGTCAGTCCGTAAACGGCAACAAGTTCAATGACGTACACCATATGCAAGTGCAGGCACTTCACGCCACCTGTGCTGGTGTACCAACTGCAAAATGTCCTCCGCAACTATTCTGTAATGGTGAGCACCCACAGGAGACGTGCATATTTCCAAGAGTGTATGCTGGAGTTCCATATAGGAACGGACCCAAAGAAGGCAACATTCTGAAATCTCCTTCCAACCAGTGTCCAGACTGTTAGTTCAAAGGGCCCTAGCCATGCACACAAGGCAGTAGGGGCTTACCACTCCCAACACAACATAGTACACTGAATAGAAATATCCCAATATCATCTGCAATACTCTCCCCATCCCCAATGGCCTCTGAAGGTAGTCGCCTGTGCAACTACCCGACAATTATATGTCAGTAGCTGTGTACATGGTCCATGTCGCAAAAGTGTGACGGTAAAAAAATCCTTTCATGTCCCAATATCTTACTACACTCCCTGAAGCAAGGCTCTGTTCACGGCCACACCATTCCAAACACAAATGGTGGCATATCACAACAATGCTGCTGTAAGAAGGCTAACATGTCCTCCACAATGATTCTACAAAGGCGAGTACCTTAGGGCATTCATGTATTTAGTACATTCACGTATTTAAAAGTGTGTGGGATGGAACAAGGTATGGTTATAATAACTTACCGAAATTAACGAAGCCAAATGAAATGCACTCTGTATACAGATGTGTTCAATCGAGCTACCATCATCACAGTGCTCCCATGCATGTTCCAATGTCTTACTGCACTCCCTGAAGTAAGGCTTTGTTCACGGCCACATCATGGCAGCATGTCTCATCACTGCTGCTGTAAGAAGTCGAACATGTCCTCCACAATGAATCTGCAAATGTGAGTACTCAGGAGATGTACATATTTAAAAGTCTGTGGGATGTTAGAAGGCATGTTGTAATAACTTATCCAAATGAGCTAAGGCAAAGCGAATGCACTCTTTATACATGTGTGCAATCCACATACCATTAGCAGTGATCCCATACATGGCCGCATTTTGTTGCGGGGGTTGTGGCCAAGACCTAAGCTCTTGGGTACATGCGGAGGCCTATGGCCTCTGCCCGTGCACCCAAGAGCCTAGTCCTTGAACAAACCCACTAGATGGCAATAGAGCCATGTATGGGAACATGTGGCCAGCTTTCCTAACTACGGGTACATATGGCTATACTAATGGACCCAAACAATGCAACATTCTCAAACGTACTTCCAACCAGTGGCCAGACTGTTAAGGGCAAGGGCCCTAGCCATGCACACAAGGCAGTAGGGGCTTTGCAGGCACAACATACTACACCAACTGGAAATATCCTCATATTGTGTCCAATGCACTCCCCATCACCAATGGAGTCTGCCTGCACTCACCAAAAAATGATAAGACGCCTGTGCGGCTATCCGCCAATGAAGGATATGCGAGTAGCTGCGTGAATGGTCCATATCACAAAACTGTGATGGTAAAAAATCCTTCCATGTGGCAATGTCACCCATTCTCAATTTCTTTGCATCATCTGTAATGCAGTCCCCATTCCCAAACGAGCGGCCACACAGTTGCCACAGCAGGTAGTCACCTGATGAGCTACCCATAAATTGCCTCACTGCTCTCCCAGGCATGGAGGTATTGTGGGGGTGGTGCCCATGCCCTAGGCTCTTGGGTACAAGCAGAGACTTGCAGCCTCCGCCCATATACCCAAAAGCCTAGGCCTTGCCCACAACCACTACAAGGCAATGCAGGCATGCATAGGAACATTTGATTGACCATGTACCGTACTTCATAAATGTACCACAGCCACCGACAGCCCAACCCACCGCCATAACACAATGGAAACCCACAACATAAGCACTGGCACCCCTAGGCAACAGCACAACACGTTGTCAATTTCTTTGCATCATCTACAATGCACTCTGCGTTCTCAATGGAGCGTCCATCCAGCTGCCATAGAAGATTGTCGTCTGAGAAGCTACCCGCAAATTGCTGCATTGCTTGAGTACACCACCATCATCTTTGACCTACACAAATATATATTTTCTGTTTTTCACTCCCCCAAACTTTTCATCCCCCCTTTGACCCACCCAATCCTGCAAACCATGTTTTCCAACTCCTTCCATTGAAGCACTATCCTCCGATACACCATTGTGGCGTTTCCCAAAAATGTCAACGCACAGCACACTTCCCTCCAGCCAACCAATGGCTGCATCCAATGTTCGCCGACATCACGGCGTACTGCAAGCCAATGAGACTTTTGTCCACGGAGCGAACAGGGAAATGGGTCCACGGAGCAGAGTCCGACATCACTAATATTTATAGACGTACATTTCAGTTCTTTGCAACAAAAGGACTGGTCGGATTTCCACCAAACACACAAAAGCAATTTTTCTGAACCAAGCCCCTGCTCCTGCTGCAAATTTGGTTAAAATCAGTCCAGCCGTTCGGCCTGTAGTCATGCGCAAAGTTTTTCCCATTCCGTCTATGGAAAAAAAAATGTTTGCTACCCCCCTTTTAACTTTGCCTCCCCCTGCACGAAACCTCACCAAACTTGCTGGAAAGATTCAGAGCGGGCCATATAATTTTTTTGCAAAGTTTGTTGAGGATTCCTCCATGGGGAGCACAGTTATAAGCCGCTGAAAAAATGGTGTTCCTATGCGTTTAGCAACTTAACCATAACTACACGGCCGCTACCTCAGGCCGTGTGATATATATATGTATATAGCCAATAGCCAACCATCCTGCAATATACCAATTCACAACGCCTCGCACCTGGTCATCACAATTCTAGCTTCTCCTTCCAATCCTAGTGAAGCAGACCTTTTCTCCCCTCTAACATTCTCCAAGACCTCCATCAACCTTCTTGGCTAATGCATCAATTTCCACATGCACCTCCAAGTGTCACCTTACCCAGCTTGGACTAGAATTACTGGTCAAGAACACCTATACCTGTACCTGTAGCCATTCAGTGGTCCCAACTCACCAGGTCTGCAGTTTGTCCCTAGTTGTGTGGAAGAACTTTCACCATACCACAAGACAAACGAAAAGAACTCTCAGGCACCTGCAGGAAAGCACGCACTCACACGCCTCATGTGCGTTCCAAGCAGAGCAACTTGGGTCTCACACGAGCACAGGCTCCAGTCCCTGCAGACAACAGATTCTTTCAATACTTTGTGTAAGATCATAGTTTGTTCCATATGGTATTGGTCTCCAAAGAGACCAAGAATGCAAATGGCAAGGTGTGACAAACTCCACACTAATGGTTTTGACACAGCTGCCTGCAAAACCCTTATGTCGACCTTAATGTCACCAAGATTCATTTCCACCCTTTTGCTCAGTAGTCTGACTACTGCCCCCAGCTTATTGGGTTGCTCCATTATTTGAACAATGAGTCAACTTTGCTACCTGCAACCTCTTCAATGGTCATTGCCACTCGCACCCGTCTAAACACAGCGTTCATGCGGTGTACCTGTACCATTTGTTTTGCATTGTGCCTTACATGCAGAGAGCAGACAAATGTGAAGAACTGCGAGGAAGAATGAAAGGAGAATGATGAATCCTGCAGAATCCTCACAAAAACTCTGCCTAATGTCTCCCTACAGGTGGCCAGGGGAAGGTAGCCACTACCCGATCCTAACCCTGCGGGTGGATCAACTGTGAGGAGAACAAGAGGATTCTGTTCGGAGAGAAGCTGTATTTGTCTTCTTCAAAGAGGGAGATTTATAGGGTGCCAGAATATTTGATGGCTTGTGAGTCAGACTTCTTTTCACAAAGATATCCCCATTGAAGGTAATAAAGACTTGTGAATATCAGAGAAATTATATAGTTGGGAAGCAAGACATTAATACCTAGACTTCTGACATATAATTATCCCTTAAATCTGGACCAAACATCTAATCCTCTAAAACCTCTCTTTAACAGTTGATTTAATAAACAGAGAAAATCCAGTAATATTAAAGTCTTCCTTTGGGAAAAACAAAAATCAAATTGAGGACTTCAAGTCCCACAATGCCTTAAGCACTGGGCAGAAGAAGCGTGACTCAGAGGCACTAAACTACAAGATGCAGTCTAGTGGTTGACCAACACTTGTGCGGGACTTTTGAATATATAAATTCCCTTCAGGTGCAGGCCACTAGAACAATAGGGTGGAGTTGCAGAAACCAACCAGGAGACGCCTGAGACGCTGCTATTAGTAAAGCAGATGGTGGTCCTGAGGGTCTCCCAGGTTTATAACCTACATTGCAAAGGTTGCACAGTGGGAAGTGGCATTGAGGCAAGCTTTCCTTTGGAAAAGAGGCTCTCCTGCTGGCGTGCAGCATACTGGTGGCAGACTAGCACCGGTAAACACAAGGAGCGAGGGAACCTCCTTTCCTGTTCGCGGCAGGCCGCAGGAACCTAGTAGCAGCCTGTCGGGCAGACGTAGGTAGAGCAAGAAGCAGAGTGAGCAGAATCAGCGGTTCGCACGGACAGTTGTAACAAAGATGTTGAGTTTACCAGTGAAGGGTAATCCCGGTACGCTCAATTTGCGATAGTTAACTTCTGACCATTGTTCTGAATACCGAATATAAAGAAAGCATGTTGATGAAATACGAACTTTACAAAGAGGCAAGCATAGAAAAGTCAGAACTATTTCTATAAAAGTCAACACCTTAACCAAAGCAAAGAAATGGCAATACAGAAGCAGGATAATCAGAACCAGCATTTACAAAGTAAATAGGGGCAACAATTTACAGAGCTTATAATTCATGTTGGCTGAACAATAGAACCTTGCTGCAGGAAGATTTTAACTGTTGCCAGAATTGCAGAGCAGTAATAGTCCAGCAGAACAACTAGCATTGCCTAAGCCAAATAGAAGCAGATGTCGGAAAGACACATTGTCAATCAGTTTATTGATGAGCAAATGGGAAAATAGAAGTGGCAGGAGAGATGCCCTCCTGATATAAAGTATTCAGGGGGAGTGAAGTATAACTTGCATGGCCTCTGGCAAAATCAAGAGTGGAATTAACATCAAGGTGTAACTCGTTTTCCTGAAAGAAGTTGTAAATGTCAAAGTTGTTGAAAGTTAAAGACTTTCCTAACTATTTGAAGTAGACCAAACCACAAGGTACTTGTAATGTTAGGAGCATTTTGTCCTGGCAGAAGTATACCAGGATACAAACCTTTCAGTGGTAGTCCTGGCAGGTGAGTGGACCAGGACAAAATCATTAAATGACTGCATTGTGGTAGAAGATTTTGTTAAGAACAAGTGGCTAAGTCACTAAAGTGTTTCATGAATTGTTGTGGGATCATCCTGACAAAATGTATTGTTCATACAGAAGAAGCGTAAGAGTATTCAGTTTCTCAAAAAGAAGTGGAGATGAACTTTCGCTTTAAGTGGAAAGACAGACTTGTCATCAAATTGAACTATTGGTTAAAGTTTAAGTGGAGAACTCTTGGAGCCAAAAGAACCTCATGATTCAAACTTACAAAAAGGAACTCGTTTATTTGAACTTGTGAAAAATTGAATCTGGGGAAGGGGAATACAGTTATTGGGTCCAAGTTGAACTTAACTTATTTCTGTTACATTTGAATTGCCATGTATTTCCTTTAGGAGTTTGATAAAAAAAAAAGGTAGCAGGCGCTCCTCTCCAGAAAGAACATGGCATGATAACCTGTTCTGAGATGAGATGGGGTTGGTCACCCTGAGTTACCTGGGGGCAACCAGACGTGGAATCCCTGCTCCCTGTGCTCAGAGACACAAAGCTTCACCTCACTGATGAGGCCCAAAAAGGCTGAAACACGTGTATGGGGTTGCTTTTGGTACTCTTGTTTAGAGAGGAATTGCCATAGCATTTCGGTGCTGGGCTGCCCATGTGGGCGGGACAAAGACTGATATGCAAATGAATATTTCCCATCTGTGAAAGGTACAGTGAGCAAAAAGCGTGTGCTGCAAACTCATCTCAGAACAGGTTATCATGCCATGTTCTTTCTGGAGAGGAGCGCCTGCTACCTTTTTTAAAATAAGGAGTTTGATGTATATTTAACAAAAGGAATCTGTCCCTCAAACTTAGAGTGTTTCCTACAGTTTATTTCGATAGGCAGGGAAAAACATGTTAGGTCAAGGATAGTGAGGAGTTTATTAAACCCTTTTGAGTTAATTAAATGGCATCTTGTGAAAACTCTAAGTTTTCCGCCTGGTTTGGGGAAATGCCTCTCTGGCCAGGCCCTAAGAGGAATTTCCCAACTTAAAACAACATCTAAGAATCTGTCTGTGTCAGGATGTCACAATCAAAACTGTCCTTGTGTCCAAACTTTCTATCCTGACCCTCACACTACAAATCAGATCATAAAGTGAAAAGGGAAAGGTCTTTAACCTTGTGATTGCAAAAAGCGTGCATAAAAGGAAAAATAAAACAGCTCCAACATAAAAGTTCTCCAAAGTGAAATAACCTTGGTTCCAGAGGGCAATTCACTTCCCCTAAATTCTTTAACACTATGCCAATGATGCTTGATCTAACAGTTCTTTGTAACAGAAAGGGATGTTGTGCGCCAAGAAAGGCACAAAGCTCCTTAGCCTTGTAGTTCCTTCTTTCTAAAGTTCCTTCTTTGAAGTAACACACAGTCCTTTCTTGAAACTTCCGGTACATTTGCAAATGCCTGGTATTCTCCCCTGCCAGAACTTCTCATGTACTTGTAGCTGCCTGGTTTACTCGCCTGCCTGGCCTTCCCAGAATTCATAGGTAAACAGTTCCTCTTAATTCCACAATCGCATATAGCTTCTTTGGTTCTATATATCTGGCTGTCTCCACATTTGCTCTTGGTTTCTCCCAATTCTGCATTCCATACTTTCGTATATGGCTGGTGCTCAATATCCCTTTTTGGCTTGCAAACAATATTTTCAATGTCTTTCAGTCGCCAAAATGCCCTAAGGTCCCCAATTTGATTGGGTTGACTCACAAGCTGTGAGGCGTTATGTGCAGTTCGCGCCTATGCAGCAAGGTTTTCCCGCCCACTTTCCCCTCTGTACTGCTTCCACATCGCTCAGTTTCCTCTTGCGGCTTCCTGTCAGCATGCCTGCCTGCCTTCTGGGCCCGGAGTAAAGCATTGCTTTCTCAGACTGCCGAATGCCGAGAATTCTTCGCTCTGTTCCTGTCATGTCAGCAGCACGTCCTGCTTGTGCAAGGTTTCTCTGCCTCCTTGGCTCCACCACACCGGTCTATGCTCAGGGTCCACACGCCTCAGAAAGGGGTAAGACTTCTTCCAAACAGCAGTAGTCTCTTGTAATTGTTTTTTGATCTTTACACACAGACAGGTGCATTGTGAAAACTAGCATGCTCTTGGAGCTTGAGGCTCTTTCCAATCTGTATTGCTCCCTTCTTCCTCCTCCTCCCAGTACTTCGGTAATTGTGGGCGATGAAGTCCATTGATGTTTACCGATTCAAATTACATAAAAAATGACTTGCAATCTTTCCAAATTATGAATTAGAACTTATAAAAACAGTCTTTGAGCTTTCACCCTTTTGTCCAGTAAAGGAAGTTTGGTTAAAAGGGCTTTGGGAAAAGATGTCTCTACCCTAAAAGAGGGTACAGCTGCATGGCAATAGGCCATTAGGGTAGGAGGTAACAATGGGTATATTTCATAGGCAAATGGGAGATACCATGTGAAAGCCTCTGGGGATGTGTCATGGCTTCGTTGGATGTCTCCTCTCATGTGATCCTCTCTTATAGCTGCTCTCAGGGTCATTATCAGGTCGTGGCTGCCGTCCCCTGGCCACATGAGAGGTTTACCCTTGGGCAATCCATGAGGACCCCATCGGATTCATCACAGTTTCTAGAAGAGTACAAAATGGATTCACTTTTCAGTTGCTAAAACATAAAAAAGGGCAGGTAAAGTACATTGTGCAACAGGTATGGAATCTGGTTAGTCCGAGGTTCTCAGTCCTACCTGACTGCAGTAGTCCAAGCCTCGACTGGGAATAGTTATTGATACCAAAATAGGCTAGAGCTACTTATACCATATTGTTCAATGTAGGATTCAGATGTCTGAAGAGTTCTGGCTGCTGAGGATCTGAGGGTCCTAGAGTGGGTATGTTTCACAAGTATTGTTATGTAATTAGGGCTTGTGCCGAGCTTGAAATCCAGTGTCTGTTTAATTGAAAGCAACTTGAGAGGTTTTAAGGCTAGTTCGATAAGGGGTATTTCTTTAGACCCATGATCATGGGCAGTGCCAGATTTTGGATGAGCTGAAGTTCATACATTGATTTCTTGGGTATACTTTCATTGAGGCTATTGCAGTAATTTAAAAATTAGAGAATCTCATAATCCAAACTTTTGTAACACGAGTCCAGGAAAGATGATATGGTGAAGCTATAAGTGGGACAATTTGCAAACTGTTAGGTTATGTCGAGTTATACCGTGCACTGCTACCACCTAGGGGCAGTCTCCAGGTGCTCACGTGGCTCTGAAAGAAAGAGGACGGGGTTGGTTAGTGAGGGTAAAGTGAAAGGATAGGTCCAGAATCAGGAGAAACTGGCATCTGTGTGTAGGCTTGCTTTAGTTGAGAGGGGGGAAGAGGGGGAGAGAGGTTGAGAGGGGGAGAAATGGAGAGAGGGGGGAGGGATTGTATTTAAGATCAGTTGTGAGCACTGGCCTGTTTTAGCCGCAAGGGTATGGTTAAGAGTCGAGGATTGTTTGGGGAGGGTGTATGAATTGGCTGTTGGAGGGGAGCAAGAGCAGTGTGTTTAGTATATTGGCTACTCTGCAAGTACTTCTAGGCAACTAATCTACACTACACAAGTCCATCTAATGTGACACATGATTAAACTTCACAATTGCTGGCTAACAAAAATAGGATATATTTTAAAAGGTAATAAGAGTGGTGGGGCTTTAATGGCTGTACTACCTGCCCAAACCACACTTACATTAGTCTGTTGCTGCTAGTTGACTGTGGCAGGCATCCCAGGCAAACACAGGCAAACACTGGGTGGGACTGCTTAGTAGAGAGCTGCCATTTGCCTCTGGCACTTAGCCAAAGGCTGCCTGGGCAAGGCTGCCCTGGGAACCTCTGTTAAGAGGGCCGCTTCCTTAAGGGAAGCAGCCAATCAGGGACAGAGATGCGGAAGTGGTGTGGGAATGGCCCAGGGTAGGGAGAAAGAAAGGAAGGAAGGAAGATGACACTGAGCGCGGGGGAATATAATTAAATAAAAGGTGAAGGAAAGATAAATTAAAAAATGCAGGGGCAGGAAATAAAGAAAGAAAATGAAATGTTGCAAGTAGCACGGGGAATCCCCCTCACCCGTGAGACCGGGAGCACTTTTTGCCCGGCCTGTCCATAATTTTTCTATGTGCATGAATGAGTGGCAATCTTTTTCCCCACACACCCTTTGTTGCTCTTTTTATGGGTATTCTTTTTATGGCCCTGCATACTTTAGTTTTGGAATTATACTTTCCTATAACTTTTTGGGCATTTGCCTTTTTCTTATTGCAGCACACAGCACATTCGGGGCAGTGTTGCTGGGGTGCCCCTTTGGCTCCTCTTATTTTTTTTCTTGGGTTCCTTGTCTGAACTACTGTGCCCAAGGGTTAAAAGATATTTTAACCTTTCCACAATCCTCATTGTGAGATCAGCACACTGCACCTTATGTGGCGTGCTAAGGAGATGCATAGTATCCCCTTTCTCACTAATTTGTTTCTTACTGTGATAATCAAAGGGCCAATAGCAAGATTTGTGCCGAACTTCAGAATTCTCATTTATATTCTTTGCGGTGTAGTGCAGAGCTCGAGAGGGATGGCCACAGAAGGAGGGTACACCGAATTGGAAGGCTCAAAGAATAGGATTTTGCCTTAGTCCCGGATGAGGAAGAGACTGCTAACACAGTCTCAACATTCCTAATATGCTGCGGAAATGGTTGCAATATTGTTATAATTGTTGCTTAGGCACATTTATGCTTGAGTTCCATGTTCTTAAGAGTAGAAATGGTCCACCAAGGATCTATATAAGTGGCCCCATGTAAGGGCCATGGGGACAAGGCTGTTATTTACAGTACTACACTATTTACTGGGGTGTTGTAAATTAGCCAATTCTGATTTAATGTGATAAAATTCCTCGTGAAGGAGTCACGGGGTGCGCAACCTTGTCTCCTAGATTTTCCGCCCTCATTGGTACTTCCATTAGGATTTTAAAAAAAGATGGGTAGCAAATAATTCTTATCACTTTGGTTTGGGAATCTGGCAAGTACTAGAAGTTCAAACATTTGATTTAAACTGAAGGTTTGAAAGCTGAGGAAAACTGTACAAGTGTATGCACTCGGCTGCTTCATCAGTGGTGTTCTGACTGTTTTCTTTACTATGTCTCATATCGAGCTCAGAATAAGTGAAGTGTTACAGAAGTCTGCTTGCGTTGGGGCAAGTGTGAGCATTTGATCAGACTAGACGAGCACTGGGGACTGAAAAGAATTTGTTTTTACATTTAATTTTAAGTGATTGTGCTAAGAGGTAAAAGTGAAAATACCTTGCTGCTGGAGAGTAGCATTTTTAAGTGCAGATTTTGCACCGGATGATGTCCATATTTGTAAAAGTCCAGATTCCTCCACCAGTTTCTAGGATTTTAAAGCATAATTTTTTCACATTTATTAATTTGCCATATTTTTTCGATCACTTTATAGCTTTTAACAAACTAAGCTATTGGCCTGCGTTATTTAAGTAATCTCTTCCTCTGCACCAGATAGTCTTCAGATAATCAATTGTGTAAATGAGGCAGACTGCAATCCCTGTTTCTTGAAACCTCTTCCTTTACGACTATACATTAATCCATGAACGGGCACCCCTATTCCCAACTTGGGGAACTCAATCTCTTGCTACTCACCCTAAGATACAAAGCCCTCCTCAACCTCTGCTACTTCTCAATCCAACATACGCCATCCTCACACTATAACTCCCTACGACCGGCATAAGACCCATCCCCACTGTACAAGTAAGACTTTACCTTTTCCTTGAAGGAGCACCCATAGTCTCCCATCCTGCCCTACCACATTTTATGTTTTTAAATAATGCAAGTAAATCTTGTTGCATACGCAAAGATTCCAAATGTTTACCATGTAATAAGTTCCTCTGTAATAATTGCTTCACAGTGCTTTCCCCTCTTGTGGTCCCATCACATTCCTACAATACCTGGTTAATGTATGTGTCCTTGCATCTCATTTACTACCGTAAGGAATCCAATCTTTAAATTGCCCAGTAAGCCATATGTGCTCATGTACTATCTGTCGAAACTCTTCTTGCTATCCTAATAAATATAATGCACTAAAATAATGTCATGAAAGATTTGCCATTTCAGAGCCAAATTCACATGGTCAAGCTTCATTAACTGCTTAAAAATCTTTAACCATGCATACAGGATGCAACATTTTTACTTGCTCCTAGCCACTTTATAGACCCTATAGTGTGCTGTATGTGTACAATTGAGGTGGCGAATTACTTTAAGGCTGGCTACTAGCTTGTAACTTTTTAGCCCTGTCACATAGGTTGTCAGGTTGCCAGTTCAAAAATATATGAAAAAGAAATGTAAGCCCTTTACTTAGACATGCAGTATTTATTGGTAGAATTGTGCAGGAAATTCTACCATCACATTTGATTGTGTGCACATCGTGTGCTGCTTTGTGTGTGATCATTACAGCTGAAATAAACTTCAAGGCTGCAGTCTGAAGAGATTCAAGCCCAGGTATGGCTCACACGCATGCTTGGTGAGCAAAAGGGTACTGCGTCAAATAAAGATTGCAAACACCACTTATAAAAATATGTGCTGTACTTATTGTTCATGGCCTCACAGGTTGATCTTGTGCAGAACAGAGTATCAAATAGATTGCCTGAAGTAACCAAACATTAAGCTGCATCAGGCTAAACACAACATAATAGGTTATTTTTTTAAGGGGGAGAAAAAACAACGCGCTGGACCCAAAGTCAGTAGGCTCATGTTAGAGTCCGGCTTATTTCCATACTATGAAAGTCAGACATCCCCTTCAGCAAACACGTCATTTTTATCCACTCGAAATTAAATTCCTTTCCTGTAATCCATCAATAACTGTCACAGAAAACTCGCTACCACCCTTCATACTAGAATTAGCGGTAACAAGAGATCACTGAATATAATATGAAGTCTCTGGCTTCCTTCGAACATGACCTCTGAACCACCAAGGCGTTTCTCATTGAAGATAGTTCTAGCACGAACATGCAAATTAGTTAATGCATTTAAGGCCTACAGAGGCTATGGTGCTGGAGAATATTTTTCCATCAAAGTTATTTATTTGATTTTTTTAACAATAGTCCATAAATGTTCTATTGCAGGATTGTACTCTACCTTGACCTCTGAATCTGGAGTTTCATTACATCATACTGCTTTATTTGATTATGGCAGGGACTTCAAGGTATGGATTTTTTGTCTATTTATTAGTATGCCTACTAGCCATAACAACTGTTACATACACCACGAAACCCTGAGACTTCCCTTACGACTAGCATGCCCCAGTGTATCGACCCCCATCCCAATCACATGCTTCCAACGTGAACTCATCAATACCAATTTATCCTCACCTGCCTTCCCACTAACACTGCCCCCACCTCATTGTCTTAGAGAGACACGCACAGCAAGACCGACATTTTTGGAAGGTGGGTGAATGGTTTACAAGAACACTTAACTTGCAGTCTGCTTAAGGCACCATGGCCACCAGAATCAAACAGCTGACCTTCTTAGCCAGGCAGGAGAAACAAAAGACCCCAACTTCAAGACCCCAATTTATTGCCTCTAGATACTATGCTTTCAAAATCTCAAACCGTTTTATGTCACTGCTCTGGGATTCCCTTCTTGAATGATTGCAGGTATTGCAGCAGACCCGTGGGTGGGATTAAAGAGATGTCTTTCACTGCCAATATACATGTTCCTTCCATTGCAGGATGAGGTTGACATTTCATCCGAACACTGATCTGGCAAAATTAATTTGGCTGGATTGCTGCTCCAAGGTGAACATATGCCACTACGCCTTATGCCCACTATTTTCCTTTGACAATGTACACTTCTGTCCTGGATGTTCGTCTCATGAGGAGCGGGAGGATGAAGGGTGCACTGTCCATTCACCTTGGAGCATCCTCCAACAGAGCATTATGCTAGGAATGACAGTAGCATGCATCGGCCTTCAGCCCAATTCTTGGGTCTCAGTGTACCCCCTCCCTAGGTTGTTGCGAGGAGTGTTTCAGGAGAGTAGACCTTAACTTAAGGTAGCTCAGCAAGTAGGTGGCTTACATCGGCATCTGTGTTTGCCCTTCAGGGCACCGGTTTGAATCCTGGCTGGGCCAACTCACCCCTTTCTCTTGCAGAGCCATGCCCAACATGTTCAACATTATTAACAGAAGGGCGCTATATAAAAGACTGCTTACCTTGCAGTACCTTCCAAGTTGGCAGACACTACAGGAGCCATCTCTACTTCACCATAGCCCTGGCCCCTGTATCACTCTGACTGTCCCTTTCCCCTAACCACCTCTTCACTGCTGGTAGATAGTTCCAGGAATATTTTGTTTACAATTTACAGCCAACATTCTCTTACAAATGGCTCTGCACCACTTCCAGCAAACAGTGTCTTCCTGTAGGATCTAGACAGACTAAACCCCACCTACGCTCCAGAAGCAAACCAATCGCAGCACAAGAGGCATCATTTTTCTTTTCCCCCTTTTATTATGACAAAACTACTGCCATGAATGAAGATGGAAGAGCGATGGATCGATTTGAGGAGGGATACACTGTCTGCCGGCTAGTAAACAGCAGAAATTTTGGAATGAGCTTATACAGAATAACCCCAAAGAGGAATTCTCCACCATGAAACAGTTATTTGTCAATAGAGTTATTCTTGTATGTAACATATCCTCAACAAAGTTCAGTCACAGTCCCCAGGCATACAAACCACACACAGACTTCCTCCAGCACAAACACCAAAAGCACTACACATATATAACACTACATTAATTACACACACCACCACAAGCAACGAACATTCATTCACAAAGCATCCTTATCACTACACACATGTAGGATAACCAGATTTAAAAACCGGGACAGAGCAACTAACATAAAGGTAGGACTAACTCTTGAAAGTGGCTGTCAAGGCACTATACTTCAGTAGCGTTTGGAGGAGAAGGGGGTTAAGTTTAACTGTTCAAAGAAACGCATGTTAGAATACATTTTGCGCAAACTATCACTATCTTAAGTTGTCAAATGAAGCATTTCTTCTGTGTGAAATTGTGCATTCCTGCCTACCAGCTATGAAGACTTGATACAAAAAACCGGGACTACTGTAGTTACCAATGGAAACAATCTGTAGAAAGGGGGACAGAGCGCCAAATACTGGGACAGTCCCGGCAAAATCGGGACATCTGGTCACCCTACATATATGTCACCTATGGCCTAACACCACACCCATTGTCAATGGCACCGTGCGCACATAAATTGCCCCTGGGCACTGCACATGCGCGCACACCCAGTGCTGGACATAATTGAAAACTAGCTTTCCTGTGTTAACTGAATATTTGTATACAGCCTTATTGTACTAACTTGGCATAATGGGAACACGCAGTGCTGTTCTACCTGCATGATAGTACCCAAACTTACTAAGTGGGTAACACTGAATATACCATTGTCATCCTTGAGCATAGAATATGGCAGTTCTTAGCCTAATACTCAGTTGAACCTACTATGCTAACTGGGCATAGTGGCCCTGATAATTTTCCAACTACACATCCTGGACATTACTTTTAGTAACTGGGAATTGGGTGAAAATGGTGCAAATTCTTGGGATTGGATTTCAATACGTGGCAAAGGCGAGTCTCTTTGGAATTTTAGTACCAACATTTTAAAATGGTATGAATACCTGTGCCTTTGATGACATTACCTGGCATATCATAGCAATACATGGCATATTATGTCGCTGACAAAAAAAAAAAACTTGCTGCACATCCTTTTGGCAAATTGCTGGTGAATGGTGCGAACAGTACACCGACACAATCGCCCTAAACTATTCTTTCTCAATGCCTGTTTAATCCATGCAACAGGGATAAGGAATACATTAATGTTGATCTACCTTTGAGAGAGGCAGCAGGAATATGGCCCCAACAAACACAAGCAATACATGTGGCATTATGGACCATTAAAATAGACGCGTTGACTTGCATACCTGGTTGTGTAACCAAGTTCAACATTGTCCACAGAGATTTGGACCCTTACTTGTGGACATATGTGCAGAATTATATCCTTTTCCCGATTCCTTAACGCTGAGGTAATAAGGGAATTAAATATGCATTTACAGGTAGCACAAGATTGCAAAGGCATTACCAGCAGTTCCAAACGTTATTTAGTTTACAACTAAAAATACACTGTTATAAAACTGCAACATTTAAGATTGCGAGGAGTGCACATGTTTGTGTTGCCCAATGCACCCGCCTTCCCGTTATCTTAGCACACTGAAAATCCTGTGAAATGTGTGGCTGTGAACGGGAATTCGTGTACAGTGGTATGCAGCTGTTATGACGAATAGCTATCCGACATCTCACGTGCGAAGAAGTACTTAATTAGATGTTGCTCATTATACGCAGCCTCTGCATTTCTTCCATGTAACACAACGAAAGGGCACCTCATGCAAGCAGTGCGTTTTATTAACCCTCAACGTTGCACTATACTGCACTTAAATATTTACTTAGTGTCAAACGCACTAGAGCTTCAAATAACCTTATTACACACTGGCACACCCAACTCAATTCTTAACATTTTAACTGCATTGACCTTCAGGCTGGCCAAACAAAAAAATAAAGAAAAATGAATACCCCGCGAGATAGAAATTTGCTTTCGGATTAACCTGGCTAAAAAGTAGCCCTTTGTTTGCTCACCAGCTCAATCCTAAACAGTGAACACTTCGCTTATCACTTAAGGGCTCAGAGAAAGGTTGTTCTAAAAGCACTCATTACAATTAAAAAATGCAGCCACTATAATCAGCAAGTCCTCAGCCGTCAAGAACCCTGAGGTGGGGCCCGCACTCACCCCGCCAGCCTTCAGCAGCTTCCTCCGGAACTCTTCAGTGGGGTTGTTGAAGGTGAGCTTCTCGCAGCGCAGGTGGTTCACAGGCGGGTGGCCCTCGAGGTGCAGGAAGAGGTCGTAGTCGAAGCGGACTTTCTTAGGCTCCTCCTGGGGGTTGAAAACAGCCAGAGACAGAATATCTGAGAATTCAAACAATAACGAGTTTCAATGCGCGAAACTGATGCGTCAACTGTCAAACGGTGTCAAGATTATTTATTAGGTAAGTGGGGGATGAGAATACATTAAACAAGACTATTCAAATACACAACATAAGCAAATTGGACCTGCGCCAGTCCCACGACATTTAGGTGATCACCAATTTGAAAAAAAGTTTCAAAATACGTGTATCCCTTTATTATAAAGCAGGATAATCAACACTCAGATATGTAAGGCAGATGGGGAGCAGGTGCAAGTTGATGTAGGTCACCTGGCCTTAGTCCCACCCAGCTAGCGCCTTCCAGGTTGCCGCCATTTTTCCCTACTTAAGGAGCACTCTAGCCTCTTTTCCTTTGCCAATGGGGAGCAGGTGCAAGTGGATTTAGGTCACCTGGTATAAGCACCACCCACCTTCTTAACCCTGCTTCTTCCTTCGTGCTCTTAACTCTTAGATCAAGTGCATCTCTCGCCCGGGCATCCGAAGTGAAGGGCTGACTAAAAAAAGGGCAATTCCTGTTCGGACCAGGAGGACTCAGGGCCCAACACCCTTCTCAGACAGCAGGTAAGCATGCACCAACATGTGTTTACTCCCTCTTTCCCCACAAGCCAGCCCCACCCCTTGTGATGTTCCCTTGTGCCACCATCCCTTCTCGCACACAGGTGTTGCCTGTTTTGTTTGATTCTTCCACCCTGCTCCCCCTCCCCACTCTCTCCTCCCCCTTCAGCCTACTTCTGCAGGAGTCTGTCCGGATACATTCTGGTTTCATCCACCGTCTTGTGGCCAATTCTGGATTTGAGTTATGGACTTCATTGATTCATGGTGCGTCACCCTTTCTCAACTCTCATGCTTGTGCTGGACTTCCTTTGCATCTTGTACTCATGGTGGCCCTGAATCATGCTGCTCCCATCGTCATCTTGTATCCTGGCTTGCAACATTGTTTGTTACTACTAACTTCTGCAATTGTATTCGCTCTCCCCTCTTGCTTCTACACTCATTTTGACTGCTTACTAGGTTCTCTTCTCTCCCCCCTGCATCTCCTTTCCCTCCTCCCCTTACCTCTTCTATGCACTTTAACAGAATTGTCCCTGGACCTAGTACAATAGCAACCTCGTCTGTCTCCTCCAACCTCCCCTTACTTGGTTCCCCCCTCCCTCCAGCATGAACTGAAATGTCAGGCCTAGTACGATAGTAGCTTGTTTTGTTCCTCCCCTCCCTTTCTGCACCCCTCTCCCTCACCTTTTGTTTTTCTCCGGCTCTACCAGAAATGTCGTCAGGCCTAGTACGGTAGTCGCCTGTGTTTCCATTTCCTTCCCACTCTCTCCCCCTCCCTTCCTTATCTATGTTTTAGCTCTTGTACTATCTCAAATGTCGTCAGGCCGAGTACGATAGTTAAGTTCACATCCTCACTGTTCATGGCCTGTAAGAATGTCATTGTATTTTCCTTTGTTCCTTCCCTTGAAGTGCTTTGAAACAGATTGTGTATAGGCGCTATATAAATAGACTATCATATATCAACCAGGTGTCACTGTTTTGGGGGAGGGGCAGATCCAGTTTTTCATACCATGTCCCGACAAGCTTCTGCAAAACAGGCAAATGTGCCACTTACAGGTAAAGACTTTCAGGCAGATTATTTTCAGACCACTTCTCTGATGAAAGTGAGTGAAGGTCCATGCCCACCTGCAGGGAAGCCTTGGTCACTGGACAGGTAGTGAACCATACGCAGCTGTTGTAATGGAACCCCTGGCATGTTTACTGAGGCTAGTAGCACAGAGCACCAATAACTGCAAGCTAGCTCACATCCCACGTTGTTTTGAGCACTATGCATTAAAGTAATGCCAGACCTCTTCCTGCATTCCTATCGGCTCCAAATGAGCCTCCTGTAGTATGGGACCTCTGGGTAGACCCATTTAAGGTCTACTTAAGAGCAGCTGGCAGAGCTAAATACACAGATGAGGATAGAAGCAGCACCTTTGAATTGTTTGGGCATGGAAGGCCTTAGACCGTTCAGACATTTACCTGGTGAGGAGGTACGAGTCCCAGCTGTGGGGAAGGAGAAACTGTAGCAAGCTTATACAAGACCGCTTTGAAGAAATTCCCACATTATAGAGACTTGCGCACACTCCTATCCACTTGCAAGTTCACAGGTGTACTGGATGAATATATAAAAAAGAGACCTGGTGATGATGAAAACGAGCAATGCTAAAGTTGGGGAGACACTTTGGATTGACAGATCATCCTTTGCATAAAGTCAATGAGATTGCATGGGCCATCGAAGAGTCCCGTGCCAGTGTACAAGTTGTGACAGATATAGTGGGCAAGAAGACAAGTAGAGACAGTGCAAGCCGTGCTAGCACCCAACAAGGGGGGGTGGAAAGACGAGGGATAGAGTTGAAAAAGCGGATTACCACACTAACAAGATCAACAGAGGTACATCCAGTGCCGAGGAAGAAAAGCATGCAGATAGTGTGAGTGGATCAATCACTCCACTGGTGCCAAGGAGTGTCCGGCCTTGAATGGGAGTGTAGGAGATGCAATGCCAAGGGACATGATGACAGAAGGTGCAAGTTGAATTGTGAGAGTGGCTGAGTGAAGGAAGACAAGTGATGAGGATTGTGGAGGCAGAAGGATGTGCCCACAGAATGGTGGACTTTTGAGCAATGTGGCGAGTGAAGGGTTGCTCTTCCATGTGGAAGGGGCGCTCAAGAAAGGACCGTGGGACATGTTAACTGTAAATCGAGTACAAATAGAGATGTCAGTAGATTCTGGTTCTCCATACACACTGACTTCACCAGAACTGTACAAAGAGTTACAGAAAGAAGTGTCAAGCCCCCGTCTCACCCCTCACCCCTGATATCAACCCCAGTGTATATGGGCAGGTGCCTATCAAAGTTCTGGGATATGAGTGGGCTTGAATAGAATTCAAAGGTCGCAAAACTGAAGGGAAATTGTACATAGCGCACAAGGGCAAGTGTCCAGGGATGGGATGAAACAAGCAAGCTGCTTTGGAAATAGAGACCCTGGTAAGGCTATTCTAGTTCCGAGTGTGGGGATAAAGAATGAGTGCGAGCAGAGGGAAGTATGTCAGCAGATTACCTGAGGAACTCTTATCCCACTGTGTTTTTGGGCAAATTGGGCATGTTGCGTGGTTTTTTTGATAAAATTGTATTGGAGAGGCAATGCCTAAGGCCCACAAGGTTAGGATGGTACCGGTGTTGGCCAGAGAAGGACTTTAGTGTAAACTTACAAAAATTAAGGAGGCAGGGGTAATTGAGGACTGAATCTCCTCTGAGTGGTTGTCGCCTGTCGTCCTTGAGCATAAGTAGGATGGTGGCCTAAGGATGTGTTGACCTTAGGGAGCTCAAAGTGAGTATCTGGGTCGACCACCATCCCTTGCCTATTCTAAATGAGCCTTTGGCAATCATTGATCAGGCAGTGTGGTTCTCCATATTCAACCTCTCTTCGGCTTATCATCAGATTACCCTGCACAAGGAAGTCACTTCCACTTATGTCATTCGCCACTCTATTCAGAGCATACAGATTTTGCTGCATGCCATTTGGTTTGGCGTCTGCATCAGCTGTTTTCCAACGGCTGATACAGACACTGTTTGGAGAGGTGCGCAGTGTAAGCTACTTCCAAGACGATATTTTAGTCTGGGGAAAGGATTGAAGTGAACACAACGAGAGAGTGCTTTGTGTAATGCAAATTTTGCAGAAGATAACCGTAAAGTTGGGTGAGTGTCAGTAGGGCGTTTCTGGTGTTACTTATTTAGGACACACGTTGGACATGAATAGCAGAACACCTAAGGATGGGTTGGTCAAGGTGATGAGGGAAGCACCTTCTCCTGTAAAAAAGGAACATCTGATGTCGTTCCTGGGAATGACCGAGTACTACGTGAAATGTATTCCATTGTATGCTGAGAAAACCGTGTGCATGCACGCACTTTTGAAGAAAAATTTCAAGTTTCAGTGGTCACTGTTGTCAGGACGAGTTTGTCCAGTTGAAGGAGGATGTGGCTAAGGCTCCCTCATTTAATTTATTCAATCTGAAAAGTAAGACTGTAATTGCATCACAAACCTCTCACATATGTATTGACTACCAAGGGCATGGCGTCCCAGGGTCTGCATCCCAGAGGATAGCAAAGTGGATGGTAGATTTACAAGAGTTCAATTTCAGAGTAGAATACATTACTGGTTCCAGGAATGTGGTTGCGGACTGTTTGCCCCGGTTGAAGGTGGTAGATTCCATTGAGGACTTGGAGTGTGAAACTAGCACTCCATGACATGCATCCTTCCTGATGTTGACAAGAGTGAGTGGAAGAGGGAGATTGCAGGTTTTCTGGGAGAACATGAATGTCAAGGAACAAGGGAAGGCATATATGCCTATTTTAAGTGAGTTGGCAGAGGGCCCGTGGGGCATCACGAGAGGCTTGTTGAGTTGGCGCACAAAGGTCATTTCAGTAGGTCATTAGCTAAGACGATTGCGAGAATCATACTGGTGGCTGGGAATGGATGAGGAGGTGGAGGTAGCCGTAAAAGTATGTGGCTTGTGCAGTAAGCAGGAAAAGCAAGGCACTCGCTCCCCAGCCTAGAGGATCCGGGTGAAGTGTGGTCAGAAGTGGCTTCTGACATCATGGGCCCTATGGATGGTCTTGACGGAGAGCCAAGATTCATGGTGGTTTTGGTGCATTAAACTTCGCAGTGGTAGAGGCGGCTGCATTGGAAACGGACAACTGAGAATATTATTGAATTTCTCAGCAGGGTGTTTGACATGGAAGGTGTTCAGGCTGGTATAGTCACAGACAATGGAGTTCAGTTCGCTCCATATGCAGGAGTTCCTGCGAAACCTGGGCTTCAGGCCTCCTAGGACCGCTTCATATAATCCTCCTTCTAATGTGTTAGTGGAAAGGATGAACTGATTTGTTAAAGGGGCAATTCAACTGGCTGTTGCCAATGGTTTGGATTTGTGTTGTGTCTGAAGCAATGGTGGCTTACAGACTCACACCGTCAGCATCCACGGGTCGCTCACCGTTTGAACTGATGAGGCAGAAAGGCGGGTTCAAAGTTGAGGACAGCTGCTCTTTGGGGTGGTGTCCTCATCGAAGTTAATATGTCGTAGGTGTTGGAGAGAGTGTTTGACTAGAGTGTAAGGGTACAACATGCAAATAGGAAACCCACTGTTATGAAGGTTGATGGTCTGCGTGAAGATTCCTAGACTCGTATGGAAGGGTGGCAGTGTGTACATCTCTCCACAGAGAGTAGTGAAGGTTATGTGGTTCTGGATGACAGTTTGCAGTGGAATAAGCAGAGGATTGTATTAGAGAGAGCAGCAACCGTGGTGCAGGTGTCGAGTGACACATCTGGTTTCATTTTGGGGCCTAGTTTGGGTCCGTGTTAGGCCTTTGAAGTGCGCGAAAGTGTGTATGAGGAGGTAGTTGTGCATAGGGAGGTGGAAGCGGTGGCCGTGGGAGAGAGTGAGGACCAGTGTGGTCGTGCTGTGGAGTGTGTTGCTGGCGCTGCAGCAGATTCGGCCAGTGGTGGCCGCATACCTAGGATCAGGATAACTCCTCTCAAATTGAGAGATTAAGTTTGGTGAGGTGTTCGAAAATGAGCTTCTTGTGCAGTTAACCTTTTCAATCCATTTGTTAGTTCCTGTTTATTTATTTCTTCCTTTTGCCTTCACCGTTTCTCTGTGTAGTTTGATATTGTGTGTTCTCCTATAGCGTCATTAAAGGGGGCTGGAGCGTGTTGTAATGAACCTCTGGAGTGTGGACTCTTGGCCAGGGTTCCACATTCTAAACTATTGAGGGACCTGGTGGCTGGGCAGACATGGGATCTGTTTCACTACAATACATCTGTGTTCCTACTTAGCTTCTGGTGTTGCTACCTACCTTACTTCAGCAGCTCTTATTGTTTCAAAGACAGGATGGTAAAGAAAAAAAGAATGTAGCCTCAGAGACAAAGGGAGACATTATTATAGAAGGATGACTGTATACACGTGTATGGTCATAAATTGCGGAAGGGTCTTTTATCGTAAGTGATAATGGCCACTTTCAGGGACTACAAGACTATTAGCACATCATTGTAATAATACGTGTTTTGGAGTTTCGGTGGTGAAGTCAAACCACGTTAGTTTAATAGCAACTAAAGAAAATAGCATACTGTTAGTAAATTAAAAGTGGTTGGGTTGTTTTATTTAAAAAACAAGGTGGTCTTCATGAGATAAGCATTTTAATTGCAAACTTAGTTGAACTGGAACAGATTGAACATGAGCCTGCATTATGTGTAAAACATTGAAAGTACTTTTTTAGCTTTCTCTTTGGTGCTTTGCAGGGAATGTTTCAGTTAAATAAACATTTCCCCCAAAACGGGGACAGTGTCGTTATTGAAAAAATAGATGTGCCTGGAAATTACATTGTTGATCTGTCTGCTTTTGAAGTGAGACTGTTCAGAATGCATTCTATGTCTGTAGATATTGACTGCATTCAAATTGTTTGAGGTCAATAATGATCTTGATGTGCTAATAAAGCAAAAAGAGATGAGACTGAAGTACTGAGTGGCTAAGTAAAGGTATAGAATAAGAATATAGGAAAATAACACATAGCAAAGTAGTTCTTGAAGGTAATACAATATAGAACGGATACCACGAAGAGAAGGAATGTAATGGATAAATGCACACCCTAAGTGTTGTTCACATCATGGTTCATCTTTCTGGGTGGGGAGTAGAGCAATCGCTCTACTCCAGAGAGCCCTACCACTCAACATTACCTTACCTCATAACATGAGTTGTGAACATTAGCCTGAGTCCAATCTACATAGAATTGTGGTTGTTAGAAAGTATCACACCTAGATAGAACTGTAAAAGTTTTCCTACGCTGTATCCAGATAGGATTATGAATGCTTATGCTAAGCAAATACCTCACTTGGATAGAATTGTGCATCTTAAATAAAAGCCACTCCTGGTTATAATTGTGAATATTGGTAAGCGCCACACTTAAATGAAATTGTGAACCATGGCAATGACGCACTTAGAACTATGAATGCTAAGCAAATGTCGCACTTGGATACAAACCATAGACTAGAAGAAAGGATGTAAAAGGGTCATTGGCAGAGCAGCTAGCAATGGAATCAACGAAGCTGTGCAGAAGAGATTGGTCAAATCATGCAGGTACAAATCAATGGAGTAATGCCTGCAGAATACATGCAGCATGAACCATGCTGCCTTGCATGCATCTTCTTGGGTGACTTGGTACTGAAAAGCAAAGGAAACAGATCTAGCTCTCACCAGGTGGGTCCAAAACCACTTTGGGATGAGGGATATTTCTGATCAGATATTCGGGGAGAATGCAGTGCACAATTTGGTGGATGACTGGGTGCTTAGCAGCACCGGTCTTGGTGGATGAATCGCCATATGTGACTAAAACGGGACTTGAAGCCTCGATGCTGGAGCCAGGATGCATATCCTACACTCCCTCCCAGAAGGTCTCTGGCTAGAGCCTGGCCATCTTCCCAACCTGTGACTCTGACTGCTCTGCCCAGTCACCCCTCGTAACATCCCTTCTGAACTTCACGGCTTAAACTCCTACCACCTCCCATTACCAACACCCAGCTTGTGCTAACAAGGACAACTGGGCATCCTTTTTAATTTTTTCCTCTCATTAGTGGTCAGGTATCTACTCTACCTCTAGGTGTTTGACACTCCTCTTGATATTCTCCCAGCTGCTCTTGGTGTTGTGGAAATCGCAGTCTCCATGGGTTGATGCCTAGGTTGTTTCTGATAGGTCACTTGTTGCATTTTTAAGTATCGCATGACTTCATTTCCACAAATGTATGTGAATTGCCTGGCCCAGACAGGGGATTGTCACATGAAGCTTATTCTCACCCCAGGAACAGCCAACAACTGCCAGTTTTATGGCCAGTGGATCACTTCTTCCCCTCGGAGTCCTCCCCAGTCCCTGAATGTGTACCCAGCTGTTCCCATCCTGTGACTTCCTTCTCCCCTTTGTCACTTGGACAGCTGTGTTCATCATGTCATCTCTTCCTAAGTAGCTCTTCCCCCTCCCCTGTGGAAGGGGTGTGGGGTGGGGAGAGTGACAGCTGTGGAGGGGGCGAACCTCTGCCTGTATGCGTCATCCTTTGATACCCACCCTCTTATTCCCTGGACCATGGAGGCTCTGCAGCAACAGCCTTATAAATGGGCAGAAGACCATTGCTCTCTTTTTGGCTGCAGCGCTCTGGACGTGTGGGTGGGGGGTGCGCAAGGGAGCTACAGAGGCCCTTAGCAGGTCCACTTCTCTCTCTCTCTCCCCATGCGCGCTCGCTCCTCCCTCCACAACCCCCTCGCTCGCCAAGTTTCAGAAATGGGATCCAATCAGCAGGAGCTAAAACCAGTTCCTGGGAGTCGGACATCACCCAGTAGGCAGGAGCTACCAGAGTTGCTCCTTTAACTTTTTGTCCATTTAGTATGAACCATTGTGTTTAAATGTGTATTTAAAGTTTTCCAATTATTTTTTTATTAACATTCTTAAATACTCAAGTTAATGTCTCATTTACATGTTTGGAAGGCACCAGTTGGCCATAGGAGTCAAAAGTAGCTCTTGGTAGCGGTTGGTTTCAAGCTAACCAGGCTCTATTATGCTAGAAGCAGGAGTTAGCTCCCACCGTGCCCCTTAATTTTAAACACTGCTACCCACTCCCCCGCTCTCGCTCCCCCCTCCGCTGCTCTCGCTTCCTCATGTTCTCTTCCTCTGGGTGTGCCTAGCCAGTATGTCTGCCATCAATTACTTGCCTTGTGCCCGTAGCCCAGCGTAAACAGTCATCCATGCCCACTGTGTGCAAATTACGCTGCTGGCAATGGGCATAATTCCTTGTCTGTAATAAACCTGTTATCATTTCTGCAAAAACTTTGGTGCCTTTGTGTTTACACTTTTACACCCGCTGGGAAGGGACGGTAGCAGTGGCACAGATCACATCACATGGAGAAACAACGGGGCATCCACTCCTCAACATGACTGTACTGGAACATCGGGAGCTGAGACGGAAGCATTTTCCGCTCTTAGAGATGGAAGTGGATGAGAGATGATGGCAGAAAGACACTGCAGGACCGCAGAGCTAAGGACTTGGCTTTCTCCTTCAACAGCACCAGGATCAGTCCCGTATATTTCTACCACCATAGAGGCCATCAGAGGACCCGGTTTCAAATCCCCATAGATGAACCTGGGGAAAAGTAAGGGGTACTTAAATTAATAAAATAAAAACCTGAGCCCACAAGGACTGGACAAATAATATTTAAAAGGAGCACAGAATAAGACAAACACACATAAAAGCAAATAAAGTGAAACTACAATTGAACTAATAGAAATTCAACTTGCCATTAGAAAGAGCCTAACACAGGAGGACCAGAGCGGAAACACCCTGCCAGACAACTCTGAAAGCGGGTCTTTCCTCCAATCACCAACCAGCAGGACGAGGCGTATTGGCTATGAAATAAGGGCCAGCTCACTCTGATATTGTCCCAGCAAGGGACAGGTTCCTTGTATTTCTCTCCAGACGGTGGTGCATGGAGAAGCTGTATACTGGGTGAAGGAGCCTGGACTGGAGAAGGAGAGCAACCTTGCAGCACCACTTAAGCCAGAAAGGTAGAAGAGCTGACCTGCCTGAGAAGCCTAGGAAGAGGCTAAGGCAAAACCTTGCTAAGACCCTGGTTGAAAGAGCAGGACCCCCAAAGCCAAGAAGTGCAAATGCAAAGATCTCCTGAAGAGGAGAGAAGCACAAATCTAGGTCCTCTAAAGGTTTTGGGGAATGAAGAGTAACTTGAAACCCCAAACAGGAGAAGTGGCAATCAATCAAGAGAACAAGGGGGGGATTAATCCCCAGAAGACAGATAAAGAACCAAAGCACGGGACCCAGCATAGCCCTCGCTTAAGAGGCCCTGCACTTGGAAGGCAACTAACTACATGTCCCAGTTAGAGTTGTCGCAGAAGCTGTCCTATTGGTTGTATACTCAAGGAGATCCTCAGAAGACCTCCTTGAATTATTTGACTTTCTTATTTTAGGGAAGGACTTTAAATAAGTTATTTTACCCTCAATACTATTCACCCAAGGGAAGGACTTAAAGTTCCTTTTCCTCATTGAGCCATTTGATTTGGCTATTCTGACAACTCACTTAAAGAACACTTGATTCAAGAAACCTCTTATGTTCAAGGATTAATTGCAACAGGCAAGCTTACTTTAGGGTTTTATTATTTTGGAAACATTCTTAATTTATAGGTGAAGTGTATCTTAAGTTTGCGCTATTTATTAAGGAATGGATTTAAGTCACTTACATTTGAACGCTGGTTTACTCCTCAAACCCAGTTTTGGTTACACCTGCCTGATAAAGTATTTTCTTTAAAAAGACCCAAATTCAGAGAACCTTCTGTTTGCCATCACGACACACTAAGCACAAATAATCTCAGTCCAACAATATGCAATACCACGGAAACCAATCCAGAGGGACAACAGTTAATCTAGGGTAAACAATGTACCACGCAGTGTAGTACCTTATCTAGGGCAATAATGAATCCAGTGGGGCTTTTCCTGCGGCAGATGGTCAAAGTCGAGGCTGGAGAGCTTGTTTTCAGACTACAATCATGACTGGCGTAGGCAGCCAATTCAAGTCCAGGGAAGGAAGTAGGTTGTTAGATCAGGGGCAGCGGCGGACTGGTTGAGGGAAAGGAGCGTGCCAAGTGCAAAAGGTGGCAAGACGGCAAGAAAAAAAGTGAAATGGGTAGCAAACGCTGGCCACATTGACCAGATTCTAAATTGCTTCTCCTGCGACAGACTGGCAAAAGGCGAGGATTCCAATGTAACCATTCATGCAACAAAAAAATATAGCACAAGAAAGGAATAAGAACATTTTGCAAAAATATAAACTTCCCAAGTGGAAATTAACCTAGGGATGGCACTGCTTTGAGAAATAAGAGACCCAAATGTTTCATAGGTGCACTTGTGAGCCAGTAATACCAAAGCCAAACATGTCAGAGCTGAGTAATATCAAGAGTATGAATAAAATGTTTAAGAAAACCTCTGGCCTGGACCATGACATTTTCATCAGCTAACGTAAAGTTGTGGGCATGCATATAAGAAAGAAATTGCCCTGTTAATTTTTGAAAATAGTCTTGATCCAAAAAACAAACTCCTGGTGTAATAACTATGGCAAGAATGTATGTACAGCTATTTGTAGCTGGATTGATTTAAAGCTTTTAGTCCAGTTAACATTTTTAGATTCTGCGTGTATATTTTGTATAAGAAGTACATCTAGATTATTTTAAACAATAGTTGTAATAGTTGTAACCATTTGAGCTCAAGATATTTAATTTATGTTTCTACATTGGCTTCCAAGTTCAAAAACATGCAAATTTCAAGTTACTAGGCAGCCATAAAGAAATGTCCAAAGCCCACCAGTTGTTACTCACCAAGAGACAAATATCACTAACAAATAGCTAGTGGACCCTGCAAATTTTGCAAAGTTATATAGTAATAATTATAAGTTATCCTTGTGAAACATAGTATAGGGCTCTCAGGCGACCAGCGCCTGAATTTCGATGACTCTGCTAGCCGAGGTTAGGCCGACTAGCAAGGCCGTCTTAATGGTGTCCAGCCTGATGTCTGCAGACGCCATTGCTTCAAATGGTTTGTGGGCCAGGGCGCCCAAAACTATATTAAGGTCCCACACAGGGTGTGGCCTCTTGATGGGTGGGTAGAGCCTCACAATAACCCCCCAAATTCTTCTTGACAATCGGGTTGGCAGAGGAGAACACCTCTGCCTCCGAGTTCCTGTAGGCCCAAATGGCCGCCAAGTACATGTGGCAAGTGTCTACCTGTACGCCCGAGTGTGCGAGGTGCGCCGAGAAGAAGAGCACGTCGTCCAATTAACATGCAAGGGGGTTGTGCCCAGTGGCAGAACCTGGTGCACTTACTCTTATACCAGGTTCTGGTAGCCTTGCTCCTAGCCCCCTAGATGAGCTCTAGATTAGCCTGAGCTAGCGTGATCTGCTCATGAACCACGCTGTGAGGGTTAGTTTCTGTGGCGCTGGGTGGATGACCCTGCCCCCCTTGTCCCCCTCCTGTGCCAGAAGATGTGCTGGGCCCGCTGGAAGGCAAATGGGAGGTCTCCGAGAGGCTGATTAGCTCGCAGAACCATGGTCAGTCTAGCCACCACGGAACTATTAGAATGAGGTGGAGAGACTCCTTGATCTTGTATATCACTCTGTATCAACTGTGTGGGCAGGAAGGCGAATGCTGTCATGCCGATCCACTGAATCTGAAAATGCGTCACCCAGGGAGCTTGGGCCTTGTCCCTGCCAGGAGGCGAATTGTTGGCACTTTCTGTTGCTCCAGGTGGCAAAATGGTCCACCTGGGGGGGTCCCCATCTGCTCAAGATTTCAATTGCCACTCTTGATTGTCTGCTCCCAGCCTGCTGTACCGGTCCGTCTCCAGGTTGGGTACTTGTGCTGGTATGAGAACCCGAGGCGAGTCCCTGGAAAGTAGTCTCCCTTGCTGGCTGCGCGGGAAAAGAGTGGCCCTACCTTGGGCCTGGATCGATGATTGACAAAGTCCTTCAGGTCCGCTTGAGGCGCTCTCTGGAAGAGCTCCCTCTACCTGGCAAGTCTGTTCTTCGGAGACTGCAAGGAAAGCTTGCACGCGGTACAAGCTTGCCAGCTGTGGTCTGGGCCAAGGCAACGTAGGCAGAGGCTGTGGGGGTCTGTAGTTGGAAAGAGTCTGTCCCAGGATGGACACCTGCTGGACCCTGTAGAAGTCGACATGATCAGGGGAGGAGCGTGACGCCCGAGGACCGAGTAACTGAATGATAAGACAAAAGACAGAAGAGAAGTATCTGCACGTGGAATTACATGGCCGAAGCCAAACCCAGGAGTGCTGGTGAATTCGGCCCATTCCCGTAGACGCGGAAAAGGGGACTGAGGTGTGACGCCGGTCGGCGGGGTTAGGGCAGCGCATGCTCCCAGGGCCGCACCCCTGCGGCGCCTCTAAATTTAAAGGGGAAGATGGTTTTTTTCTGGTGAAAAAAGGTTCCGTCTCCCGTTCCTTGGAAGGGACGCCGATACAGTATGGAGTAAAAGGGACTAAGAGTATGTTAGTCACTATGGTGAGTAACTTCTAATTATTACTATATAAACTGCAAAATGTGCACGGTCCACTAGCCATTCGCACCCAGAATTCCAAGCCAAGGTGCCTTCTGCGCTCCATCTGAATGAAGAGAGAGTGCTGTCTGCGTTTTTTGCTGAGCCCAAAGACGAGGTACAGAGTTCTGCACTCACTGGATGTCAGGCGTGCCCTGAAATTCTACTTGGACAGGGCCAAGGGCTTCCGCAAGTCGGATGCACTTTGTCACCTTTGGTAGATCAAGACTGTGATATCAGGCCTCCAAGTACTTCATAGCCAGTTGGATGATCTCGGCCATCAAATAAGCTTTACGAGGGGCAGCATAGGCCACTGCCGGACAACATGCATGCCCATGCGGTCAGAGCAAAGGCAACGGCCATCGCATTCCAGCAGCATGTCCCCTGGCAAGTCATAAGCAGGGTGGCCATATGGGCCACCCCTTTGGCTTTCTGCAAGCACTACTGTTTGGATGCCGGCTCTAGATCAGACACAGATTTCGGACAGGCTGTTCTTAGAAACCTATTTGCTTAAGACGGTACCCCTCTCCACCCTCAGGCTACACTCAGTTGTAATCATCCATGCAGTATGGATGAAAGGGGACGGGACGTAAGTAATTTTAAGTTACTCACAGTAGTGACTAACGTACACTTAGTCCTTAGTCCGCTTTCTTCCATGCGTCCCACCATCCTCCCCCCTAATAAAACTGGTGTCATTAGGCAATGACAATCTATTGTCGACGCGTCTATGGGGACTGAGGTGTGGCGTCGGAGGGCGGGGTCAGGGCAGCGCATGCTCCCAGGGCCGCACCCCCGAGCGCTTCTAAATTTAAAGGGGAAGAAAGATTTTTTTCTGGTGGAAAAGGTCCATCGCCCGTCCCTATGAAGGGACGCCCATGCAGTACAAGGAAAGGGGATTAGACGTAAGAATGAGTACATTGAAACTGGGGGACAAAAAGTCAATTCGTAAGAGGGAATAATATATGTGTGATACATTACTCACCGTAATCGTATTTCTGATGCTTGTATCTGCTTAGATTCACATGCTGTGCATAGGCCGACATCTAGTGGAAGCTGCGGAGTATTACAGTTTGTTTTTCGAAACTCGCAAATGGGCATCGACACAGGGCGGGCCAGTAATACTATCCCAGTGTTATGTCCACTGTACTCCTGATCCCTCACACGTGTAGGACCCCTCAGATTGTACTTTTCCTGACAAGAGGTAGCATGAGGAGTAGCGCGAAAACAGATTATCCAAGCAGATAGAAGGAAGATAAGACTACAAGCATCCACGCACCTTCTCTCAGAATTCGCATGTGAATCTAAGCAGATACAAGCATCAGAAATACGATTACGGTGAGTAATGTATCACTTCTGAGGCTTGTGGAATCTGCTTAGATTACATGCTGTGCATAGATTAGTGAGCAGTATTAGAAGAAGGTGGGATGTGAGAAGGGTCCTGAGCAAACAGAGGTCTTAGAACCGCTTGTCCCACTTGGGTATCTGTCTTGGAATGAGTGTCAATGCAGTAGTGCGGAGTAAAAGTGTGAATAGAGCGCCAAGTAGCTGCTTTGCAAATGGTGTCAAGGGGTACATTCGCAATGAAAGCTAGAGTGGCCCCAATGCCTCTTGTAGAGTGGGCTCTAGGCGTAAAAGGAAAAGTTCTTTCAGAAAGGGAGTAACAGTTGCATACAATTTACAATCCACTTAGAGATGGGACCTTTAGAGACGCGATCTCCCTCTTTGCCTGAAGCTACGGAGACAGTTGATCTGTTTTTCTTAGCGGCCTGGTCTTGTCTACATAGTAGAGGATCGCTCTTCGCACATCTAGAGTGTGTAGTTTCACCTCAGCAGAGCTTTTGGGTTCCTGGAAGAAAGCCGGGAGCTCAATGGACTGGTTCACGTGGAATTTTGAAATAAACTTAGGTGAGAACCTAGGGTGTGCACGTAGAACCAGTTTATCCTTATGAACAGTAAAGAAAGGATCCTGCACTGACAGAGCCTGAATTTCACTGACCCTTCTTATGGATGTAATGGCTACTAAGAAGGCAGTTTTATAGGTTAGGTGTTTGAGACTGGCTTTATGCATGGGTTCAAATGGTGGGCCCATGAGCTTAGCAAGCACCACATTAAGGTCCCAACCCGGTGGTGGGTTAGAGATTGGAGGGTGGAGTCTCTTTACCCCTTCCATGAAGGCCTTCACCACTGGTACTTTCCACCACGAAACCTTGCTGTGGGAAGTGGTGTAGGCAGATATCGCTGTCAGATGTACCTTGAGTGAGTTGAATACAAGGCCTGCGTCCAGCAGGTGGAGCATGTAGGTGACTATATTGGAAGGAGTACAATCAACTGGGTTGAATTGCTTATTCTGGCACCAGACAACTAATCTTTTCCATTTATCAAAGTAACAGTACCTTGTGTTCCGTTTCCTAGATTCCTTTAGGATTTCCATACATCTTTGTGGTAAATTGAGATGTCCAAACTCTAGGACCTCAGGAGCCATGCTGCCAGGTTCATTGAGTTGGTTTGTGGGTGTACCTTTTGTCCTTGGTGCTGGGACAGTAGGTTGTGCCAGCACGGGAGTCTGGTGGGTTCGCACATGGCTAGTTTGCATAGGTGTGGGAACCACGGTTTCCTCGCCCACATGGGAGCAACTAGGATGAGCGTTGTCTATTCCCTGTGCATCTTGTTGACCACCTTCCTCATAAGAGGGGTTGGTGAAAAAGCATAGGCAAACATCCCTGACCAAACCATCCATAGGGCGTTCCCCATGGAGTGTGGCTGTGGGAACCTGGATGCGAATCCTGGACATTGTTTTCGCTTGTGGCGAATAGGTCTGTAGTGGGGAAGCCCCACCGTGAGAAGATATCTTCTACGACTTCTCTGTTTAGCGACCACTCGTGTTCCTGTGGGAGAGAATCTCTGCTCAAGGCGTCTGCTAGAGAATTGAGATCCCCTGGAACATGTTGCGATGACAGGTAAATGTTCCGTCTGAGTGCCCATATCCAAATTTTCTGGGCAAGCTTGGACAGATTTGGCAAACTAGTACCTCCCTGCTTGTTTAGGTAGAACATCGCAGTTGTGCTGTCCGTTAGGATCTGCACTGACAGGTTTAACAGGTGGGGCTTGAACACCTGAAGCGCTCTGAATACTGCCAGAAGCTCTAGCAGATTGATATGATTCTTGGCCACTGGGTGAGACCAGAGACCCTGCGCTGTGTAGTGAAGGAGGTGTGCTCCCTCCCTGATAGGGATGAGTCTGTAGTGACTACAGCCTGAACCTCTGGATCGTAAAAGGCTTTCCCCTTTGACAGGTTCTCTCTTGTCCACCAGTGAAGACTTTGTACTAGTGTTGGCGAAACGACCACTAGATCGTCCCACTGACCACTTGCCCGAGGCCACTGTTTCGCCAACCATTCTTGCATGGGACGCATGCGCAGGCGTGTGCGGGGGACCAGGTAAATACATGACGCCATCATGCCTAGCAAACGCATCGCTTTGCGTACCGTTATCTGGCAATCGGACTGATATTGAGGACTCTGCAGAAGTATGTTCCGAATTCTTTCCTCTGATGGAAAGGCCAACCCCTATTGAGTGTTTAGTACAGCTCCTAGGAACTGTTTGGAGGTGCTTGGCACCAGGCTTGATTTTTTCTCGTTTATGGAGAAACCCAATTCGAAGAGGAGGTCGATCGTTCTTTGAATGTTTGAACTGCAAATTGCTGGGGTCTCCCCCGTGATGCGCCAGTCATCCAGGTAAGGGTATGCTGGGATTGCCTCCCTGCGTAGGTGTGCCGCCACCACCGTCAGAACCTTGGTGAATACCCTTGGAGCCGAGGATACACCGAAGGGCAGCACCTTGAACTAGTAGTGCTGACTGTCCACCTTAAAGCACAAGAATCTTCTGTGCGCTGGGAACATGGAAATATGAAAATAGGCATCTTTCATGTCCAGTGTTGCCATGTAATCTCCCTTTTTTAGGAGGGGGATTACCTCTTGGAGAGTAGTCATGTTTGCAGGGCGTAAGTCTAAGACTGGGCGCATTTTTAGATTTTTTTTGGCACAAGGAAGTAAGTTGAGGAAATACCCTTGTTTACCTGATTGCCCGAGACGAGTTCTATCGCGTCCTTTGCTAGAAGATGGATGATCTCCTTGAGGAGGATCTTTTGGTGGTCCAGGGAATGTATTCTTTGTCGTGGAGGGTGGTTTTGGGGGCACTCGAGAAGTTCGATGCAGTATCCTGCGGACACTGTGGACAGCACCCAGCTGTCCGATGTGATCCCTTCCTATGCTTGGGTGAAGTTGGAAATGCGCCCCCCCCCCCCTTACTGGGGACGCGTGAGACGGGACCCTGAGCGGAACATCACTGCTTTGCGGGAGGTGTACCGCCTCTGCTGGGGCTGCCTCTGCCTTGGCTCCTTTTGTTTCCTCTGGCGTAACTCTGGGTAGTCTGCTGGTTGTTACCCCATGAATAATAGGAGCCCCTTTGGGAATTTTGGCTGCGTGGGCGACGAAAATTACTATTCCCTCTTTGATTAGGAGGCTTATTTGTCAATTGTCCCAGGGACTTCAGAGTATCATACTCGTCTTTGGCAGTTTTTAATGCATCCTCTACCGCTTTGCCAAACAGAAGATTAGGTTCCACCAGCATGTCAATTAGGGATGCCTGGGTCTCGGGTTTAAACCCTGTCTGTCTTAACCAAGCATGCCTCTTAATGACAGTGCTCTCTCCGCTATGAGCCGGCCAGCGTTATCTGTGGCGTCAAAGGTTGCCCTCCGACGCAATCTGGGCCAACTGATCCTTTAGTGGTTCCGGTGCGGAGTCAATGAGGGCAGCTACCTGCTCCCACTGGTGGCAACTGTAACTTGCCAGCAGAGTGGTGGTGTTGGCAATCCTTGCCTGGTAAGCGGAAGTGGAGGCTACCTTCCTTCCCAACCCGTAAATTCTTGCTCTCCATGTCTGGGGGAGCCTCAGATGATAGAGGTGACCCGCTCTCTTTCTGGTGTTTGTAATTACCAAGAAGTCGGGCTTCAGTTGACCCCTTATGTAAAGGGGGTCTGACTGGGCGGCCCTTAACAATTTCTTGATTCTGGGGTTTGTGGCCCTAGTGCGATTGGGAGTGAGAAGGGAAGGATCAATTCTCCGTTGGATGGACTTGAGAATTGGGATGGCTTGAGCAATGTGTCTTTTCTCTCCCACTAGTTCTTCTGAAAAGTACCTCTCTTCCTGCGCCCCCTGGGTGTCTATGAGGAAGTGATCTGCAGCTCTAGCCAAGACCTCATTTAGGAGGGGCTGGTTATCTACTAGAGAGTCGGTAACCTGAGGTTCTTTGCGAACAGGAGAGTCTATCCTGTAGACCTCTGCGACGTCTTCCTCCTCCCCATCCTGGCCCTCGTCATCTCCATAATAATCCACCCCTATTTGGTCATCCAACATTGCTAAATCTGGATCTTCATCATACTGAGGAGGATCTTCACCATACTGTAGGTAAGGTTGTATGTAGAAAGGGTCTGAAACTAGGCCCTGAGTTGGAGTCTCAAACCGAAGTTTCTTACTAGGGGGCTGAGGGTTCTTGGATCCTGAAGGAGTAGCATTGTCTGGGGTAGAACTGAGGAAATGTTCTGGGTTCTTAGAGTAGAAGTCAGCCAGGGAAGATATTCTCGTCATTACCCCGTCTATATCTTCACTGCTCCATTTCCTGGAGCTGGGAATGACAATTCCCTGAGAGGGTTCCCCTTCTATTCCCATGTTGTGAGGAGTAGGATGAACAAGTTTGGGCATAGGTGCAGGGACAAGGGTCTTGGATTTTTGCTTATCTGAAGAATGACTGTCCTTATGTGTCTGTGGTGCAGAAGAAGAGAGATGGCTTCTTCTGCTGTTTACCCCCTTCCCCCCATCAGTAGAAGAGCGTTTCCCTGGTATTTTCACCTTCTCTGAGATTTCCGATGCCTGGCGTCGAGATTCGGGAGTATGGTCTCTTTCTTTAGAGTGTGCACGTCGGGACTCGGAGGCAGACGCCGAACGGGTTGCCAGAGCAGACTTCTGGTGTGCGGCCTGGGGGTCGAGGTCGGATTTGTCTCCTGACGAACGTACCTCCGTGACTTTGGGGAGTGAGACACTCTTGGCAACTATGGACGGTTGCCTTGTGTCATGCGGCGATCTTGACCTGGAACGCCCAGAGGACACCGATTCCGTGGACCACTCTCTTTGTGCCTCTTTCTGAGAACTCGACACACATGTCGAGTCTTGGTTGGACTTAAGAGTGTAGTAGTGGTGTGGGTAGCGCTCATGTCGCCGGGTGTGTTCCCCATAACTGCCCTGCCGGACAATCTTCCGAGGTCGGGGAATTGCGCTTGGGCGTCTTTCGATACCTCTGTGCCCGCGCCGTCCGAAAATACAGCATCGCTGCCATCACTGAAGGCACCCTACGCTTCCATGGCCTCGAGTTGCCTGGCGTGGTGGGCCCAACGTTTGGTCGAGCAGTCCTTTACACGCTCTGCAATTCGCCTCGGGGTGATCCCTCGGTAAGCAGAGGTTACAGGTGGCGTGTTTGTCAACCCAAGGATACTTGCAGTTGCACTTGGGGCAAAATTTAAATGGAGTGCTCTCCATGTGCACCTATGACAGAGGGCTAGTGTGTAGGAAATAATAAGAGTTTAGAGTATGTTTCCACCCCCCACTCTCCCTACTTGCAGGGCCGAGGCCAGAGGCCTTCCGAGGCCCAAAGTCCGTCGTGCAGCTCTCGACGGTTGTTTGTTCTTCGGACCGGCGTCAATCTTCGGTGTCTTGACGTGGCAGTTAAAGAACTGGGAAATTAATATTGATTTTTTGCAAAATGGCTGAAAGCCAGGGAACACCGCGCAATGCTTCCGACCAGTATGGCGGAAAAAAAACAATCTGAGGGTCGTACACGCGTGAGGGATCATGGGAACAGTGGAAGTCACACTAGGGATAGTTTTACTGACACACCGTGTGTCGACGGCCATTTTCGAGTTTCAAAAAACAAATACTCTGCAGCTTCCACTAGATTCGGCCTATGCACAGCATGTGATCTAAGCAGATTGCACAAGCCTCAGATAGATATATTTACATTTTCAAACAAAACAAAATTGTTGAAGGGACATTATGGTTAAGTTGCGCTACTAAAAACATTTCCCCTTTATTGAAAAAACGAGTCCAAAGAAACATTATGGTTAAAGTGTGATACTAAAAACTTATGAAATTCACTAACAAAAAAACCTTGTTAAAGGGACGTCATAGTTAAGTTGCACTATTAAAAACACTATGAAATTCAATGGACAAACGTTGCTAAAGGGACGTTATGGTTACAGGTAAAACCGAAAACCCCCAGAAATTCGCCAGTTATGGTAAGGTACGCAACCATAACTCGCGCTACCACTTTGCACTACAAGGACTAACTCATGACCTCAAAGATGACATCAAATATGTCATTGATGACATCACTGGTGCCATCACATGTGCCTTTAGTTTTAACAACAAGGCTCCAAAAGGGATTGTCAATATAATGTTGCCACAAAACTATCTGATGTCATTGGGAGAACTATCATGAAATACATAATTCAGCATACAAGCCATTGCTATAAACACCATTGCACTACAGACTTCTTTCCAGTATAGCAACCACCTCGTGCAGAAACTTAGGCATTGTCTGCAGCATGCACCATAGAGGTCCAACATTCACATTTTTGCCATGCTACATAGTATAATGATGAATGCTTTATTTTCAGAGTTTTGCATACTATGAAACATTTAATGAGTACCTAATACCCCCTAAGTACCTATTAGTAGGGCGATTTAACCATAACGTTGTTTTATCGTAGTTTATTTTCAGTAAAGGTGACAGGGTTTTAGTTGCGCAACTGAACCATAGAGTCCCTTTGATAAAGTTTCTTTCACTAAATTCCATTACTTTTTAACAAGATACGCTTAGTTTGTATAAATGTACTGTACAGCATACTGAAGCCGGTGGCTCTATACTAATTAACAGCCACAGTGGTTGGGAACACTGCGTCTGTTTGCGAACATCGGGTGCAGTCCAACATGCCAAGAAAGGGAGGGGTGGTCATAAAAAGTGCTAACATGCAGCAAATACAAAAAACACATAGAAACAGCAGCCAGTGCGTGAATGGGAAGGGAAAATGCAATAGCTGTACAAAGTCTGTACTTTCGCAAAAAAGAGCGCAAAGGAATAGGGTATGCAGCATAATCGAAAGCACAAACAGAAGTGATGTTTGCCTACATCAATGTTACCGCACACCTGATTCACAATCGAACATCAGACGAAGAGGCAGAGATTGAGACGTCAACTACAGAGAGCAGAACGCCACTGCAGAGTGGTGAGTACACAATTTTATGTTGTAAGTGCACAGGCCCGGGAGTGTACAATAGTAGGAAAGTATGGGGTTTTCTGTTTGTGCACAGCAATGGCTATCACCTTAGAATGGCTGCAGGAGAATTTCCTGCATGAGGAAATGAGTGAGCATAGTAACCCCATAGGTAGGGGACGCAGTGGCAAGAGTAAGACAATTTTATGTAAATTAACCACATTTCTTGTCCTTTAACAGAACATACAGGAATCCGAAGGAGTACACCAGAAGCAGCACATTTTGCACAGCAATATACGGCCACTGAAACTGAAGTAAACGCTGGACATATAAAAGTACACCACCTGGACACCAAAATGGATGATTTCTTCCTCCAATTTGCTGCCTTGAAATTTTTTTTTTAAGAACATATTATGGGGAAAATAAGATATCACTGCCCGACTTGCACATGCCCGCCATCCCCATTTCCCAGTCCCCCCCCATCCCTGCAAATTGGGTCTCATGAGAGACGCTTCGATGAGACTTCAATCCCATCTTCCCCTCACCAGCAGCTTGTTGAAATGGCAAAATCCCCAGTGTATCTGTTTCTGGTCCCACTTCCCTTTCCGAATAGTGGCTATGAATGGCTGCTAATAAACACTGATATGTTACTGTGTACTGATTGTGTATGACTATTCCTTTGTTTTAAGAAGGCCATTCTTTTTAAGTGTGAAGGGCACAGCACTAGTGATGATGATTCTAAGTGAGGTAAATGGAGTCGTACGACTGCCCCACCTGGCTGGCCTATGCGCAATCACAATGAAAGCATCATTAGGACGCCAGTAAGGGCCGCATATTTGAATGCACAGAACCGCCGGTAAATAGTTGCAAGACTGTACGTTTCTCAGTCGCACAACTGTGCACATGCCTATCTCGTCCTGCAAAGCCTGGTAACACCGTCCATGGTCATGATATGCAAAGAAATGTGTGATGTAGTTGTAGTAGGTGGAAGTGCGCACCCACGTCCTGTGAGTACATTTGCATGTAAACATTCCATATCATGCTCACAGTAAGCGTATTTAGAAATGTTCAATGCACGTGTGACGTACATTTAAGCAGTCCGGGATGGCAAGAGTATCCGTAGGACATCTATGCACATGGCCACAAACAATTACAGCCAATATACGTCGCCCAGACAGGCGTCCAAATGGAGAACAATGGCGACATCACCATGGTAAAGGTACAACGCTGAGCGTGGTCACTTATTTGGCGCACACAAGCCAGATCCGTGCACATCGAAAGAGGACAATATTCTGCAATGTATCGAGTGTTACAGTGAGTGCACCCTTACAGAGATCATACACTCTTCCTTCTGCATGTAGGTATTGTAGGGAAACACTTAGGCCCACTTTGTGGTGGCACGTGGTCCACAACACTCCTGTAAAAGGGCACACCCCACATGTGCGCTGCAATACCCGTTTGGCTTTCCAGAGAAAAGCAGCGGTGCACATTGGTTAATGCAGAAGAACAAGTACTTACCAACTGGTAACGTTCTTTCAACTGGATGTTCATCCAACGTATTCCACATCTTTGACATACTCCCAAAGCAGTACCAGTAAATGGAGGAGGGAAAATAATTTAGAGTACCCAATCAGATCGCGGAAAAAAGAACCAAAGGACATATCCTGACCATGGATTGTATCCAGGGAGTAATGTTTAACAAAGGTATGGATTGAAGCCCATGTGGCTGCATCACAAATATTCCTAATACGAACTCCTCCGCTGTAGGGCTGTGGAAGTAGCCACGCCCCTAGGGGAATGAGCTTGCAACCCTTCAGGAGGGTCCTTACACTCCATAATGGGGAGGATAATCTACCTGGACAAGGTCTGTTTGGTAACAGCCTGGCCCATTCAGTATTCAGCATATCCTACAAAGAGTTGATCGTCCACTCGGACCCTGGACATCCTAGAAATGTAAGAGCTCACAGCTCTCCTAGGATCCAACCGATGAGTCGCTCATCTTCCTTGCCAGGATGAGGAGGAGGGTAGAAAGATGGCAGAACCACCTTTTGACTCAAATGATATTCAGATACTACCTTAGGTAGAAAAGAGGGATGTACCCGCAGTACAACCCTGTCCTTGTGAAACACAGTAAAGGGTGGCTTAGATGAAAGTGCCAGCAATTCACTCACTCTGCGAGCGGAAGTAACCGCAACCAAGAACATAGTCTTGAAGGACAGTAATCTCAAAGGACAAGAGTGCAAAGGTTCTAACAGAGCACCCATGACAAATTTCAAAACCCAATTCAAATCCAAACCGGCACCTGGAAAGGGGACGGCGGGAATATATTAGTCAGTCCTTTAAGAAACTGAGAAATTAAAGGAATCTTAAAGTAAGAACATTCTTCAGACAAGCGCTTAGAGATGGACAGCGCCGCCAGGGAACCTTTAAATGGTACCTACTTGAAGGCCCCGGTCGGCCAAAGAAAGTAAGAAAGACAAAACCATAGGAATGGAGAACTGAAAAGGATCAACATTGTGACCTCTGCACCAGTCGCAGAACTTATACCAAAAGCAACGATGCAGGCCGCCTGGCTGAAAACAACACCTTCATCACGTCATCCGGGAGGTCCCAATCCTTAAACCTCTACCTTTCAGATACCAAGCATGAAGGTTGAGAGTCTTGACGTCTGGAGGGAGAACCTGACCCCACCCACCCCATTTCGCGCAAGAGCAGATCCTCTCGGTAGGGAAGACGCGTGGAGGGCAGATGGACATTTCTAGAAGCTCCGAGCACCACGCTCTCCTGGCCCAATCCGGAGCAATGAGGATCATGTGGGAACTGAACCTCCGTAACCCCTCCACAACACTTGAGGAATGATGGGGACTGGAGGAACCGCGTACAGCAGTGGGAATGACCAATCCACCATGAACGCGTTTAAGGCTCCTCTTGGAGGACATTCCTTTGAGCACAATCTCTCGCACTTCTGGTTGACACTGGTGGCAAAGAGATCAACTTGCAGGGTTCCCCAAAGGGTGAAGATCTCCTGATCCCCGCATTTTCGTCTCCAGCCAGATGAACTGCTGAGATCGAAATTCCCTACTTGATGGCCCAGAACCGGAGCTGCATTGCCTCTCTGCGCAACGGAAGTGACCCTACCCCAGTCTTTTGTTGAGGTAATGCATGGCCACTGTGTTGTCTGTCATGATCAGGACACACTCCCCCCCTGCCCCCCACTAATCCCCCCCGTACAGAGGCAGAAAAGCCTTCAGGGCTAGCCTGATGGCCCTCAGCTCTAACAGATTGATGTGGAGTTTGGACTCTGACGGAGACCAACGACCGCTGGCTGTCAAATCGTTGGCATGAGTGCCCCATCCTGTGAGGGAAGCATCTATCACTACAGTCCCTCCGGCCATGGTTGCCAAAACGGCCCTCCCCCCCTCATCAGGTTCCCTTCGTTGGCCCACCACAGAAGATTCTGGAGACCGAGATTGGAATCTGAAAGAGATCAGTCATCTTGCCTGAGAACTGTGACCACTGCATCTTGAGAACCCATTGCAGGGATCTCATCCGCAGCCTGGCCTCTGGCACCAGAAAAATGCAGGATGCCATGAGGCCGAGCAGCCTTAAGAATTCAAAAGCCGGGAGACTCTGGGCATGTTGAAACTTGTCCACCATCTGCACAATGTGATAAACCCTCACCTTAGGAGGCGAGCACTTCCCCAAGGAAGTATCTAACACAGCCCCGATGTACTGGAGCTGTTGGGAAGGTGTCAGATGCGACTTCTTGAAATTCAGGGAGAAACCCAACCTGTGGCGGGTGCAGCAAGTGAGACTGAGGTGATCGAACGCTTGATCGGGAGACCGCTTTGTTCAGCCAGTCATCCAGGTAGAGGTAGACGTGAATCCCCCCCTCGCCCGAGGTACCACCACCATTAGCTTGGTGAAGACCCTCGGGCGGAGGTCAATCCGAATGGCAGGACCTGAAACTGAAAGTGCGAGTCTCCAGTCGAAAACCTCAGGTACTTTCTGTACTTGGGATGAATCAGCAGATGAAAGCAAGCATCCTGTAAGTCCAGAGACACCAACCAATCCTGAAGTTGAAGGGCCTGGAGGACTTGAGAAAGAGAAACCCATCTTGAACTTGTCCTTCCTGAGAAGTTTGCTCAACCAACGCAAGTCCATGATGGGTCTCAATCCCCAGTCTTTCTTCGGAATCAAAAAATAAGGGGAATCCCATCCCTTGTTCCTCTCCGCTACAGGCACCAGTTCTACACCGCCTTTCTCAAGCAGGGTTAGGATTTCCTGTGCAACAAGCGGATCTGGAAGCTTCAAAGAGAGTTTCCACAGGGGATTGTCGTGAGGCCGCTGAAGGAAGGGAAGGCTGTAGCCGTGGGCTATGGTATCCAGAACCCAAGCATCTGAAGTACTGGCTCACCATCCTTCGAGATGCTGAGACAGTCTGCCCCCAACCGGCGAACCATAGGACATGGCCTCATGCCGGTTTGCCTTCAGGCTCTGCCGCAGCCGCTTCCGAAGAGGCAGCTGTCTGAGCGGCTTTGGCAACATGATTTCCCCGACCACTACAGGTACTTTTTCGATGATCCCTTTGACTGGCGGCCCCTCTTGTTCTACCAAAGGAGGAGTAGTAACGAAAAGAACCTCCCCTCCACTGCTGTCCCCTAGGACGAAAAGGCGGCAGTTGACGCACAGCTGCGCTTAAAGATTTAGCCGCAGCTTTCGAGGTCTACAACCTCTCAAGACTCTAGTCAGCCTTGAGGCCAAACAAATGTGCGCCATCAAAGGGCATGTTCAGAAGACGGGCCTGGACATCCGGAGCAAAACCAGACTTCCGCAACCACGCAAATCTGCTTATAACGGTGCTCGCAGCCATGCATCGGCTAACGCTATCGGCCATATCCAAACCCGACTGCAGGGATTCACACATGGCATCCTTGCCATCTTGCACGACAGCAAGGAACTCATCCCCGTCTTCCCCCTCGGGAATATGCTCAGCCGCTAAAGAAACAGTTCCACAGAGTGTGCGAGAACCTTGCCAAGGCGCAAGTGGAGTTGGCCGATTTCAAGGGCATGCTCACAGCAGAAAATACCTTCCAGGCCCAACGGTCAAAGCGCTTGTCGTCCCTATCCGGAGGGCTGGTAGGGTACACCGCCTGCCTCGAGGTGGCCGAAGCCGCCTGAGTTACCAAACTCTCCGGAGTCTGGTGAGTAGATAAATAGCTCTGGTTGCTAATGGGTGGGCAGTACTTCTTTGTCAAATATGTATTAACAGCCGGAAGAGATTCTGGGGACTGCCAAGCAGCTGCCACACCCTGTTCTGTAAGGTGAGATGAAATTGTAAAACCGGGTCAGAGGACGGACCTTGGTCTGAGATGTCCCTTACATCCTCCTGCACAAAGTCTTCAGGAGGACTAGACGAGCCCAGATACTCCGAGACCCCAGCCATGAGCCTCCTGTTACGCTCACCCGATATCCCTGGGGGCGTCTGGAAGGCTCTGAGATCTGGAACCCTGGATGCGTAGTTTCCCAGTGCTGAATAATGAATCTTAGTTATTTGTAGGGTGAGCTATCGGTCCTGCGTTTCTCGTGCAGGGGCGCTTGACATTTGTTGCCGAGCTGCCCGAGTTGCTTCGCTGGTGCAGTACACATTCCTTGGGCCCAGGCTGTGACGCCCAATCTGTTGGTAGGCAGGTAGGTTTGTTAATTTTAAGTCTTTGTTCTGCTTACGGTGGGAATTCGTTAATGTCTTTATCTCCTTTTCGGGTGCGAAGGTCTTGATGCTGGCATGCCGGATGGAGAGGCACGTTTCTAGGTAAGAGAAAGCGCGATGCGCAGCGCCTTTATTGTCTTTTGAAGCTAACCTGTGTTTTCTTCTCCTCACAGGCCGCTGTGGTGCTGCGAGTGGATGAGCGCGCGCTGAAAAAACAGGCCCCCGGAATCTGTTAAGGTAGTACAGCGCTGTGCGGTTGTTTAATATTGAAAGCGAACCAGAATAGGTCTCTTTTCCTTTGCAGATGCTGCGTGGTGCTCCGGATGGAAGCGTGGCGTAGCGCGATGGAATTCAGATAAGACTGATGGAATTCGATGTTTTGGAAGCACGTGTTCCAATATTGTTTTTCCCTTTATTGTTATTGCAGGTCGCAATGCTCGAACAGCAGCTGTGGTAGCGGTTCGCCGGAAGTCATTAAGCTAGTACTCACAGGTGAGTGATGTTTCTTCTCTCGGTTTCAACAGATTGCAGCCCAGTTGAGATGCTGAGTGCTGGATGGTGTTTTCTCAGGTATGACAGAATAATCTTGTTCTTGCAGGATTACAGGAAGATGCTGAAGACCAGGAGCTGCACACGGTGAGCGTCACGATGCTGGTTGCAGAACACCACAAGCATGTTCTGCAGTCAGTGTGTGGTTTATATAGCCCAGGGAAAGTAGTTCCAGGCCTGCCACACCCAAAACACTAGACCGCATGGCTTGGTTCCTAGAACTAGACTGTGTGGGTGCTTCCATGTTGGATTTAAAGGCCCATGTACATAAATGGGACCTAGTTTGAACAGCCCTTCCTTCCTACATATGAGCCTGGTGCCAAAGGCGCCAGGCCTGGCTCCAGGAGCCCTTTTGCTGTGCTTTTAAGGTCCTCAGGTTTCTGGTGGGAGCCTGCTTGTGGCACAACATGTGCCCCCTCACAGTGGTCATGACACTCCTGTATGAAGACTCTGCATGAGCCCCAGGCTCAGGCCTACCAAATTCCACTTCCGGAGAAGTGTCCAACCCACTGGCATCATGGAGGAGCTGCCTCAACTCCTCCAACTGACTGTCTTCAGAAAAAAGTGGAGCTTCATCAAGTTCACCAGGGTCCTCAAACTGAATGACCTATACAGAGTAGAGGACCAAGGATGCCGTAAACAAACGAAAAAGGACAACCACTCTAGAACAGAACTCCTTACTGAAAAAAACTACACAATCAAGATAATGTCATAATTAAGGAGGCGGACAAAGGTGGAAACATTGTTATAATGGACAAAGTTGACTATATCAGAATGGCAGATAACCACCCAAGAACACCAGGCAACTATGAGAAGCTTACAAGCTATACCCAAGCAAACATGTTGGCGGACCATAAAGAACTATTGAACACTACCAGATCCAAGGACTCATCACAGATGAGGAATATGAATATCTCAAAACAGACTACCCCATTATGCCTACCCTATATTTTTTGCCAAATATTCATAAAGGGTTTGACAAAATTCCAGAAGGAAGACCTATTATGAGTGGAATAGGTGGATTCACAAAAACTCTGGCAATATATATTAACAACATTATCCAACCACTAGTAACCAAGATACCAACGTACCTAAGACTCTATGCACACCTTGGCGATACTCAAAAATAAAATGAGAGTCCAGCTTTCTTCTGGCTATACTAGATGTAAAGGCACTATATACTTCAATAGACCATGAGTTGGCTATTGCAAGGTTGGGATATCTACTCACCAATCAATCTGCTTCACATTATGAACAAGCAGAAATGACCAAAGAATTTCTAAAATTCTCACTGACAAACATTCATCTTCAACAGTGAAGACTATAAACAGACATGGGAGAATCGCAATGGGAGCCAGCTATGCCCAGCCCTGGCCAACTGCGTCATGCATTCTTACGAAAGAAGACATGCAATGCAAAAGACAAGATTCACAGAACTAATTGTCCAGTGGTCCCGCTACATAGATGACATCATCCTAATATAGAAAGGGGGATCAGAAGAACTAAGCCAATATGTGAACTACCTAAACCACAACACCTATAGAATAGAACTAACAAGTCATGTCAGCATGAACCGGATTGATTTCTTGGACCCAACAATAATGATTCAGGAGAACCAAGTTATTACAAAAACATTTTGAAAACCCACTAAAGTAAACTCAGTGCTGTATGCCCAAAGTGGTCACCGAAAAAGTGTAATCAACATCCCTCAAGGCGAATATATTAGAGCCAAAAGAAACTGCAACATCAAGGAACATTTGGAAAACTAATGCCACCTACTAGATCAAAGATTTTAAAACAGGATACTCCAACAGAAACCATAGAGGCAAAAACTAAAACATCCACCATACCCAGACAAAAACTACTGATGCCAAAAAAGAAAACAACAAAAGCAGATACATATATAAGATTTGTGACGAGATACAATATGGACAGTAACAAAATACATAACATCCTGGCCAAATACTCGGACCTACTACTATTGGATGAGCACATGAAACCTTGCCTAAAGCCTTACCCTAGCATATCTTTCAAGAGAGCTCCCACACTACGGAAAATACTGAGCGCATCATTTTTATCACAAAAAAACTTTACAGCAAAAGATTGGCTCAATACACAAGCACCGATTGTCTTCACGAAATGTGGCACCTGCTCCATGTGCAAATATGCCACACAAACACAGACCGTGATATTCCAAGGCTGCTTACCGTTTAAAATCATTGAACATTTGAACTGTAGAACCAAATATGTGATCTACGCTCTGATATGTGTATGCCACAAAATAAACATAGGGAGCACAATTCAGGAGGTCAGGATCAGAACATGGGAACACCTGACTAGTATTCACCCATAGGACCTCAAGCTGCCCCTGGCCAACCATTGGCAGAAAAACCACCAAATGGAAGACAAGAGCCAGATAAGGTTTATCGGACTACAAACAGTAAACATGCAAACAGGAGGCGGCAACAGAATGCTTCAATTACGACAAGAAGCAGCCAGAATCATCTGCCGATATAGATGTGTTAAAAATGGATTAAACAGTGATCACAATTACAATGTATTTCTGTAATACTTGCAATATATATATATATAAAAAAACACACACACCCTCTACCCCCCCCGTTCCACCTCTGCATCCCATTTTCCCCATAAATGACATGACCATGGACAAACCAGTCTAATGCTGCTCCCCAACGATGGACCTGCAGCTACTCAGACCTCTCCATTAACACATGAACAAACCATAGTTAAGCATCACGCCAACATGAGCACCCCAACCGGAAATGACATGTCCAACAACTAATTTTTGGCCACCGCTCTCTATATTGGTCTGATAGACTAAGACCAACATGTAAATAATACACGCATACTAATCAGCACCACACCTTGGCATACTAGAACTAGACTCCCCCACATCGACCTACAATCTCCAGACTGTAATGCAGAGATTCTCACCACATCCCCTAACAGTTCTCAAACCTACCCTAATCACAAAAGCAGCTCTCCTTCCCTGCCCGGAGCTTCTTTCAAGCCAAGCCACCTCAATGATAATGTTAAAGGACATTTGTACCGCGCACCATCACCACCGGAGTGGTCCCCTGGTGGCTCTGAAAGAGGGGGAAAAAGGGATGGCGAGTTAGTGGGAGGAAGCTGGAAAAGTGCAAGAGAGCAGCTATGTGCTGTTGGTGGCCTCAGCCAGGTGGGTCCGTTGGCTGGCCTGGGGTGTTTTCGGCCGGTAGTTGTCATGTACTGTTATGTGAGTCTATGTGCGTTTTATGTTTTGTTGTTGCAATGTAGTGAAGTTTGTGCGGTTTGTTGTGCTGTAGGTTTGTGGTTGTGTTTGTTTTGGAGTTTGAGAGATGTATGCAGCGGGGGACATTGTTAGTGGATTGGTTAGTTGGCATTTCTTTCTCGAAGTGAGGCGCTGGGTTTGCGTAAACTCCCCAGATGGGGTGTGGGAGCATTTCTGCGCCTCTGTCCTGATCTGGGCTTGTCCGGTACTCGCAGTCCCTTTCACATCTGGCATCTACTTCCATCATAACCTTACCTGCCGTCCTTTTCCACTCATACGGACAGTGTACCTGCTAATGTCCACAACTCAGTTTGAGTGTGGTGATTGCTAACATTTAGGTAACTCTAGAAAAGTGTGGTACCTGGTAGCAATTATGGGGCGAGTGAGGGTGTTGGCTGGGGTTGTTGATTCTGTCTTAATGGATGGCGCTTGTGTTACCTGTCTAGTTGTGGTGGGAGTTTGTCGGTTCTGGGTGTTGTCAGTGTCCTCTAAGGTTAAGTCATCCTTCCTGCACTACTTTGGGAACATACCATATCTGATACCCAAGAAGTTCTTCATCAAACTGAACGGTATGTGCAGGGATTTCCTGTGGCATGGCACGCGGAACAGAGTGGGACTATGGAAGCTACAGAATTTCTATGAAAAAGGGGGGAGAAAATTGCCCAATTATGAGGTTTATTATGTAGCGAGCTAACTGCAGTATGTTGCCAAATGGCTCACGGATGAAGAGACCTCTGAATCCAGGCTGTTTGGGCAATATTGCACACCTTTTTACTTGAAAGAGATGTGTGTGTACCCAAGGTAGAAATGAAAGGGTGCCCCAAGATGGTGTTGCTGGGGTGGAAGATATGGCGTAGGGCATCTCAGATGATGGAGAACCCATCTCCATGCTCTCCGCAGGTGCAACTGGTTGCATTAACTGGGGCAGACGAACAGCTAAGAATGATAATTAGAAACCACTGGGAACGGGCTGGGCTAGTAACAATGGGTGATATTTGGCGGGAGGGCTCTATTAACACCTTTGAGGGGCTGCAGGATGAAACTGGGTTGCATGCGGGCCAGTACATTACATACCACAGAATGGTGCAGAGTGTTGAGAGTATGGCCCGAAACTGTGCTGGAGGAAGAACCAGATGCCACCACAGATATGATCTATGACATAGCGGAAGGGGGACATGAGATGTCCAGATTATATGAGATGTTGATGCTTAAAGTGGGGAAGGAGGTCACACAGTTGAGACTAGATTGGGAAACATAAGTAGGAGCCCCGATGGAGGATGGGATGTGGGAACGGGCTCAGGGGTATCACAAGAAGGTGTCTAGAAATGCGAGATTGAAACAGATACAACTTTATATCACGCACAGGGCATACATGACGCCGCAAAGGATATCGAGGTTCAAGAATGTAGGACGGCAGGCATGCCCCAAGTGTGATGAGGAGAATGCGGGCATGGTGCATATGTTCGGGTCATGCCCGGTCATTGAACGCTTTTGGAGCGACGTGGCAGAGAAGGGGGTTAAGATAGTAGTGGACACTGTGTGGACTTGTTTGTTGGGGGGGTTCCCAAGATCACAGAAGCTAAAGCATGTGAGCAAACTGAAAGATCTGGCATATGTGCTTGCAAAGAGAAGAATCGCCATGGGATGGAAGACATGCGATAGACCGAGAGTGGAGGTGTGGTGGAAAGACTTGCAGAAATGGGCGGAGGCAGAAACTATAGTATGGAGAGAAGCGAGCAATGCTGGGGGGCAGGAGGAGACAGAGTCCCTGATGGCCTGGAAATTATTGATAGCAGAGCTGTTTGGGTCAAACCGGGACCCAGCTGAACCCATGGAAAGAGAGACACTGCCACAGGACGCAGATACGGAATGTGTACAGTGATAGGCTCGAAAGGGGGGGGGGGGGGATATGGGAAGCATTGACTGGAAGTAACAATGTATAATGGATCTTTTGATATATGCACTGCCTGTTTGGTTTGTATTGTTTGGAATTTAATTTTAAAAAATTAAAAAAAAAAGGTTAAGTCATCCTTTTACTTTCGGGTTTCACTTTGAGTTTGTGGAGTCAAACTTGGATTCATAAGCCATGGGTCCTCATGGACCACACATCCCACAAAACTCCACTTCCCAATCTGAGCAAACGTGGCACAAAATAAACATACCACATGAAATGACTCACTACGCATGCGCGGAAGAGAAGCAAATCCCATATCTGCTTCATGCATGCACACGAACATTAATAAATATAGTTCGGGCCTGCAGTCAGTAGAGACAGCAGAATGGAACGACGAGGACGGAATTGAGCATTCAGCTAAGCATTTTCATCCTGGGCCATTAGACCGTGAGCTTATGATATAAGCATGCCCTTATCTTGCCATATATATCACAACGTAACTGGCCTAAATATTAGTGATGATAGAGCAATTCAGATTGATCACTCACGCACAGCACTGGCTATTGTAACTAGGCCCCCTTGCATAAACTAGCACCACTCTTCACCCAGCTCATCTCGGACTTGCGATTATTAGACCAATCAAAGGAATCATAACCAAAAGTTTGCAATTTTTCACCACAAAATGTCGATTAATTAAACACACGGCCGTTAGCAGAGCCATTAACCCAAACGTGCGCATGCGGTTTTAACCTTGTTCTAATCCGCTATATGCTATCTCCATGCCCGAACTGTTAGGACAGAACAGCAGTATACAAATGGACCTCCCATGCACTTATTAGCCTTAGGCTGCTCAGTGCACAGCCAAAGGGCTGGCACTGAGCTCAGCACGTCCCCTGCACAATAGGCACTTGCTAACTCATGCAAGCACCCATTCCATGTTACTCGTATAGGAAAGCATTCCAAATCACCATGAATCCCTTCTCATGGCACAAACCGGTCACCTTAAAATCACTAGAACATTTATTGAAATTCTTCTACTCATTACAGGGCCCATCAGGAGCCCAGCTGTAATGACAGGACATAATTGACTATATGAAATAGAACCCCACAAGGGCACTAGAACCAATTCATTTAGGTAAGCAGAACTTACCGTCTACGCTAGCCTAGTACCCTTGCTGACCTTGCTATTTCTCGCTCACTCTCTTTTCTCTCATCCTACCAAACATGTGCAAACGTGAAATCTAAAATGTAAATAACATGCATGCTCTATTATGATTCATGCCTTGATCTTGTATTGTCACAACACCATGCACTTTGTAAAAATTTCACTTTTGATATATTTCCCAATGACACAAACACCAAATGCCACCCTATGTACGTATCTTTAAACTTGTATAAGCCTTGAAAAGGACCTACGGGTCGAAACACGTGTCGGCTGGCCTCACATAACTCAATGAGACAAAAATAAAAACAAAACCTTGTGCACCAAGCACTGAACAAATCAGGAAACTGTGTGGAAAATCACTTTCTTCATCAAAATCTAAGAACGAAATAAAAAATAACCAGGTTATTCATCGTAGTGACCACCTTACTCCTAGTCCATAGTCCCCTTTCCTCCATACTTGTGGGACATCTCTCCGTCCTTTGGGACGGGACCGGAGCACTTTGTAAAAAAGCATCCAATTTTTTTTCTAAAATGTGTCCCTCCTCTCTTTCCTGCGCGGGGCCCAGCACGAGGCCGTAACTCCGCCCACCTTGGCTCCGCCCCACGCATCGCCCATCAGTCCTTTTCTATCGCCAGGTCAAAGGCCCATCAAAAATAACAGAGGAACCTTATTAGAAGGGACGGCGGGCGGGCGTATGGAGGAAAGGGGACTATGGACTAGGAGTAAGGTGGTCACTACGATGAGTAACCTGGTAATATTCCTACGTATCGTCCCTTTTCCTCCGTACTTGTGGGAGATTCCCAAGCACTCCTTACAGGAACTACGGGTGGATGGAAATACCCCTTAAGGAAACAGGTTCTTCAGCACAGCCTGACCAAACTGAGCGTCAGCTCTAGAGCTCATGTCGAGACAGTAATGCTTACAGAAAGCAGATGGGGAGGCCCAAGTAGCTGCCCTAGCGATGGACTCCAAGTGAACATATTTCTGAAAAGCAACTGCGGCTGCCTTGTCCCGCACCAGGTGTGCATGGATACCTTTAGGAGGTTTCATCCTTTGGACGGTGAAAGACTGATGCAGACGGTAATCCACCTGTAAATAGTTGCCTTAGACGCCGGCTTGCCCTGAGGGTTACCGAAGGTCACAAAAAGTTGAGAACTCCTAAGCTCGGAAGTCCTGTCCAGGACGAACTTAAGAGCTCTTCGGACAGACAGTGTAGAACTCTTTCAGCCTCTGAGGCGGAAGAGGAGATCGACTGATTCAGATGGAATTCGGTCACTACCTTCGGTAGGAAAGCCGGGTTTGTCCGAAGGACTACCTTGTCCTTGTGAAAGACCAAGAAAGGATGCTCCACCGACAACGCCTGGAGCTCATGCGCTCTCCTCACTGACATAACGGCGACCAGAAAGGACATTTCCAAGACAAGTACTTGAGGTCTACCGTAGCCATTGGTTCAAAGGGTTTATAGCACAGTGCCGTCAGGACTACATTTAGGACCCATGGCGGGTGCGGATTACGAACCGGAGGGCAGAGGCATGTCAAGCCAGCAAAATGCCTCTTCACCACTGGGTTAGAGAATAAGAACACAGGTCTGTAGAAAGGTAAGCGGAAACCGCTGAGAGAAGTCGTGCATGACTGAACATAAACCCCTGACTCTACTAGGGAGGACACGAAGGACAGCACCGTGTCAATCGTGGCCACCCTCGGATCCAACTTCTTCAAACACCAATGACAGAACCGGAGCCATTTACTCCTGTATTGAGATCTGGTCGAGGGTTTCCTGGCTGCCTCGATAATGCATATGTTATCCGCAGAAACTCAGATGCTCTAAAGACTTGAACTCAGGCGCCATGCCGCCAAGCTGAGCTATTGTGGGGAGAGGTGCCACATCTGTTGTTCCCCTCGATGAAGAAGATCAGGAGTTACTGGTAACCTGATCAGCGGATGCACCGACAGGTGTTTAAGTTCAGAGAACCAAAACCTGGCCGGCCACCACGGGGCTATCAGTAGAAGGGAACAGTTCAGAGTTCTTCAACTTTCAAATTGCTCGATGAACTAGAGGCAGAGGCGGGAAGGCGTAAGCTCTCATATTGTGCCATGGAATCTCGAGAGCATCCCCCAGAGAGGAGGCTCCCAGCCCCCCTCTGGAGGCATACTGAGGAAGCTTCTTGTTTACCGCCGTAGCAAAGAGGTCCACCTCCGGTGTGCCCCAATGCGAGAAAATCCATGAGAGAACCTCCGCCTTCAACTCCGACCCGTAGCTGACCACTGACCGTCGGCTGAGGGCATCCGCTGTGACATTCAGCTGGCCCGGGATGTGCACTGCAAGCAGCCAGACCCCATGAAGCACGGCCCACGGGGGGGGGGGGGAGACTTCGATCCCCCTTGCTTTTTTATGTAATACATTGATACCACATTGTCCGTTCTTATGCGGACCACCTTGTTGACAATGAGCAGTCTGAACGCCCTAATCGCTAGGAAGATCGCCAGAAGCTCCAAATGATTTATGTGCAGGAGCTTGTCCTGAGGCGACCAGAGGTCCGGGACCTGAAGAAGATCTAACGTCGCACCCCACCCGAGGAGGGAGGAGTCCGTCGTGATCGTCACCGTGGGGATCGGGTCCTGAAACCCTACGCCCCCAGACAGATTACTGAGAGATGACCACCAATCCAGGTCCACTCATGGAATCCGGAATCATTATCCACATGGAATCCGGATCCATTGCCTGACGCCATGAATTCCGAAGAGCCATCTGGGTTCGTCTCATTTTGAGACGAGCAAGAGGAAGAGCCAGTACACACGAGGCCATGAGGCCCAGAAGTCTCTGGAACCACCAGGCCGACATGCTCTCCGACTGCGCAAACATCTGACACGTGGCCAACAGATCAGCCATTCTGTCCCCGATCAGATACACTCTGCAGTCGATCGTGTTCCAACGAAAACCCAGGAAGATCAGGCCCTGTGAGACCGTCATGGAGGATTTCCGCCAGTTCACCGACAGCCCAAGATGGAACAGGAGCTGAAGGAGAGACTGGAGGTTGCCCGCTGCTGCCAACGGACAAGGGCTGCGTAAGAGCTAGTCGTCCAAATAAGGATACACATGGATACCCTGGAGACGAAGATAGGCTGCAATCACCGACATCTTCGTGAAGACACACAGGGCCGAGCTGAGGCCAAAAGGAAGCACCCGAAACTGGAAGTGCTCCTCTCCCAAAGAGAAGCTGAGGTATCTCCTGTGTGGATTCCAAATCAGGATATGCATGTACGCGTCCTGAAGATCCACCACGCTGAGCCAATCGCCCATCTGCAAAGAGGAGCGAATCTGGCCGGGCGTGATCATCTTGAATTTCTCTTTGGGGTAGGAAAAGATTGAACTGGGAAAGGTCTAGGATGGTGCGCAGGCCAGCCTGGTTGGGTTTGGGCACCGTAAACAGCCAGGAGTAGAAGCCCTCCCCTCGCTCCCCAGGGGGAACGGGTTCCACAGCTCTGAGGTCCAGAAGTTTCTGAACATCGGCCTTGAGGGATGGTGGGCCAGACAGCTGAAAAGGAGGGTTGAGGGGTGGGGGAGGGGGTAAAGGTAAGCGGAAGCCCGCTCGAGCGACTGACAAAACCCATCTGTCTTCTGTGATGGTCTGCCACGCTTCCAATGAGACGCAATGCGTCCTCCCACCGGGGTCTCGTGCGAGCGCGGAAAACCCTCATTTGGCAGGCTTATCGGTGGCGATGCCACCTGAACCTGATGAGGTTGAGGAGCGGGAGAAAAACCACGTATGCTGTTGTCTACAGCGATTATTCCCTGCAGGAGTATCCACTCTGCGAGATTTGCGGTCGTGGAAGCCCCTAAACCCAGAGGAAGGTCGACTTTGCAACAACGGTCTTTGGGATTTGAAAGGAGCTTTAACCAGAACAGACAATGATTTAGCTGTCCGAGTGCTATCCTTGGTTTTGGTGAGCTCTACATCAGTAGAAGAATGAAAAAGCTCCTTACCATTGAATGGAAGGACCAACACCTTGTCTTGCACTTCCTTAGAAAATTCTGTGGCATACAGCAACGCCTGCCGTGAGGTATCAAGGCCCCGAGCCGAGGTGTCTACGTGATGAGCCGCAGCCTCCAGGAGATCCTGGGCTAAGACCCTGGCATCGGAAAGGCCTACTTTGAAATCTTCCAGCTTCTCGACCGGGATGTGCTCCTCAAACTCCGACAGACCTTTCCACATCCGCATGTTAGCTCCCGCCAATATCAATTCGGCGTTGGCCTGCATGAGCTGCAAGGCCGAGTTGACGAAGATTTTCCTCCCGAGGGAGTCAATGAGCTTGTCCTCCTTTCCCAGAACCTGAGTAGCCGTCGTGGAAGAGGATTCGGCAGGCCTGGACTGCAAGGTGGCCGCAGCCACCACTGTGGAGGAGGGAGGCGGACAAGATGACAGGGCCACCTCTTCCTGAAGAATGCAGCCTGTACCTCGCGTCAATCTTTTTATTGACAAAAAGTCCAGAGTGTGGCTTTACCCTGACTCTTTGGACCTCGGCCAGAACGTCCCTCTGCAGGAACAGGTGGTACGCTCCAAGGGAGACCAGGTGAACGCCCCAGAAAGCACGCCCTCCTGCGGAGCAGGTGCCTCGGACACCGGAACATCTAAGAAACTCATCATGTCCAGCACCCGGTCATGGAAAGCTCCGATAGAGCGGGGAAGGTCCTCGTTGTCCTGATCGCCTTGAGGGTCATCTGACAGGACAGGATCCTGCTGAGCCGTGTCAGGCACTGCCTTGTCCACTGGGGACAATGGAGGCAAATGCGGGAGAGCAGGGGGCACCACGGGCAAGAGAGGCGCCAGCGGAACCACCGGAAGAACAGGTGGAGCCGGAGGCGCCCGTGGACATATCTCCTTGAAATATTCCCTCATGGGGTCGGTGCGCATAAGCGCTTGAAATTTTCCGAAAAAGGCATCCTCAAGAGATTGTTTCGGGACCTGAGGAGGCCTCTCAGGAGGTGGACAAATCCAGGGACGTAACAGGGAAGGGTGCCACACCGGCCCCTCCACCGACGTATCCACATAAATCAAAGGAGCCGCCCCTGCGGGCAATGAAACATTGTGCGGAAGAGGCATCCGGGCGTTCCAATCATAAACCTGCCGGTAAGGATGCTCACAAGGGACCTTAGGTTCACCCAAGAGACCGAGCCCTACACCAGAAGCCGATGGCGTAGTTGTAGGGGTAGCACCTAAAATGGCTGTCGTGGCAGGAACGGGCGCCATTTTGTCCTCATCTGAGGGGAACTGCGGCACATGAGGAAGTGAGGCAGCGGTCCCCGTGGATGGATCAGGGGTCTTAACCTTAGCCTTAACATAAGGAACCTCGGCCGAGCCGGTACTATGTGGCCTGGAATGTTTTTGTGACATACCAACCGCCAACTGAGACTTCGAAGGAAGGACCTCGGCACTGCCAGTAAAAGAAGAACTTTGCTTCTTTGCCCCCTCAACAGATCTGTTGTCACCACAAGTGCGGGAACGGTGCGCTTTCACCGACAAAGCCTTGACTGGCCTCTCAGAACTGTTGGTAGCTTTAGCCTCTGTATGAGGGACCTGGGACCCAGGCACGGTAAAAGCCTTTTCTGCGCGGGCCTCGAACATCCGTTTGGTAACTACAAGCCCAGCCAAGGCCTTAGGGCACACCCCGGTTTTGTTTTTGAGGGAAGCCGACAGAGGCCTCAGAGCGAACTCCGGTACCCGACGACTCAGTAGAACTGGGTCTACAAACAGCCCCCACAGGAGGGGCCTCGGAGCGTACTCCGGTGTTTACAAGCCCCTTACAGAGACCCTCGGAGAAAACTCTGGTAGAATTATTAGGTCCAACGGGCACCTCAGGGCCAACCCCAGTAACAGAGCGATCAATGCCCCTCCCGGACCGAGAGGAACTCGGGAAGGTATCCCCCAATCGGGGTGCTCTGAAAAGTAAAGAACTTACCAGGCGTTTTTTCTTCTCGTCTGCGAAGGAGTTCGTCAGAACACCACCTCCCACCGCTCCAACCGACGAAGTGCCTGGACCGAAAAGGAGTCACAGTAAAAACAGGAGTCCCAACGGTGTTCCGGACCCAAACATTCTAAACAAAGAGGATGGGGATCCGCCCTCGCGAAGCGACAGTGACACGTTGAACAATCTGGAATGTCTAATTTGAAAGACAGACTAGTAAACGAATGCTTTAGCCAGAGAGCCAGAGAGGAAAAAAGGGAAGAAAATCTTCCGAGGATGCAAGTGCATCCGGCCCCGATCGAGCTGAGAAAAGGACTGATGGCCGATGCGCGGGGCGGATCCACGGTGGGCAGGGGCGTGCCGGGCCCCGCGCAAGAAAGAGAGGGGCACATTTTTGAAAAAAATGTGGATGCTTTTTGTAAAGTGCTCCGGTCCCGTCCCACAAGTATGGAGGAAAGGGGACGGGACGTAGGAGTATGCAAGGTATCCAGGAAAAAAAACCTGTACTACATTGTACATAGTCTAACAGAGGACTCATTTCAATAGGGGAAAAAAAAAACAACGCCACTGACAAACGTCACACTAGAAGCACAACCGTTCTCATGGGCACAGCAGAAAATCCTAGAATGGAACAGAAAAGCATACATACACCAGTATCGATAATCCATTGTCCCATTTCCATGACAAGCACATTAAGAAGGACAGCATGCAGCACATGCGTGTTGCCCAACTACCGTGAGGGCCGCGGCCCAGGAAAGCAGAGCCAGTCCTCCTTCCATTTCCAGTACTCTTGTATCAGCACTCCATAATTGGCTACTGTTAAACGATTACTTACGCACCCACCAATTACATCCAAGAATTGTGCATGTAATGCTAGCATATCTATTGAACAGCCAATACCAACCATTAAACACGCAGATGTCAAATGTCCTGTAAATCAAATGCACCTGCAGGGGAAAGAACAGTAAAACTATCTATGAGTTCTGCACCCACATATATCGTCATCGCTACCCATCAACACTCCTAGTAGGTATTACTATTTTTTTGTTCAGTAGAGTGGCAACTGTATTTTAAGTTCGTAGCAACAGGGTACCTAGCAGTGAATCTCCATAACGTACTCAAAAAACGTACTGTTATTTCTCCCATTAAATGGCTCCTACAGTGGTAGGTGATGGCAAAGTTGCCATTTGCCCATAAAAGCCATTGGTATATGGAAACGGTTACTCTGTTCTTTTCTGAGTCAATTTTACAATGCTTTCCCCAATTAACGCACCTATCAAATTTGTAAAAATCACACACAAAGTGATCATGCAGCCTTGTGCATCAACCTAAGCCAAGTGCATACATTGCAAGCATAACTAGTTTCCTGCCGCACTTCATAGATAACAGTAGTTGAGCAATAAATGTGTGCATACAGAACAGTAAAATTCATAAATTTGCATAAGGAAATTAAAGCCCAAAAGCAATGCATGCACTCAAGTAGCAAGCATACATATACAGATAAGTACATGCAAATGCACACACAAAAACTTTCAGCTTTCCACTCTGTACATCTTTCCGCACCTTTTTGTCATCCTTCCACAATGCAAAGTACTGCATTTTTAAAGTAAACAGTCCTACATTAATACACACACGTTTCATAACAAGTCACACAATACACTCCCAAATAACCCACCTACCCCCTTAACAAACATGCTTATGCTTCCAACTGCCCATTCTATTGTAACGCCTCCATTTATACTCTCTTGCCAGGACATCCCCCTATAGTTTTGAAGAATGTATTGCACAGATGTAAGCACTATGCCATTAGCCAACATATTTTGTTACCATCTTCTTATACAGGTGCAGTACCCACCTCTGTCCGGAAAGACACTGCAGTGTGCACTTCAAACTACAGCCTGCAATAAACCTACCCTCAGCAAGCAACAAAGTAAGTACAATACCATCATACTGTTGTAAGTCTTACTAGAGAAGTACACTATTGTTGTATTGGAGCACATAGATGTGCGGCCATCCATCAGTATGTACTTCATCGTTACTAATAACACCTCTACAGATGCTCAGCGTTTGTTATGTTGCCATCATTAGAGTAATCCCCACATAGTAATATACTGTCCCCAATCGAAAGTTAGACACCACTGCACAGTGACACTTCCAGTTAAATGCCTACCCTCCTATTAAACCACTCATGCACATTCCACACATATACATTTCAATTTTTACACACCCACACTTCCCTTTCTTCTCCAACAGCTACTACAGAGTGACTACCAAACTGCAACTCTGCAGAAAGCAACACAGAAAGAGAGCCACGCAACCTATACACACAGTAAGTAGCCATGCACTGCAAGCTGAACATGAACAGAAAGTTGAAGGAGAAGAGGCAATTCAGTCATTAAGGAAAACTGATGCCTCTACCAGTAAACACAGTGTAGTTGATTTGTCAAAATCTGAGAATGAAAAGAAAGCCACTAAGTACAGTGCAAAGCACACTGCTAAGAGCATGTACAAATGGTAAGGTAACCACAAGCACACATTCTAAAAAAGTAATTTTACAAATAAAATTCCACCAGAGTCCTTCAGAACCTTATAAACAGAGGGCAGAAATCACGCCCAACCCTTAAAACCTACCGCAGATATGTGATCATAGAAACTCTTGTAGACAGTGCAATGAGTGTGAAACAGAAATTGTTCATAGTAATTTTTAACAGAATAAAACCACTAAAAAGATGAATTGGTAAATTGCAAGCACCACCTCAAATCAAACGCAATGTTAGCATAGATACCTTTGGCCACATCTGTACAGGTAAGGAGTCACACCACCAACGCAGAGCCATACTTCAATGAAGAATCATACAAACAAGAACAAAAAAAACAAATTGCCTTACATCAGGGTAGACGAGGGTATGAAAAAATACACAGTACCATAATGGAAGAGGAAACACCGCTTTCAGAAATATCCCCATCAAACTTAGATTGCACTCTCCATTCCACCAAAGCAACACGCCTCACCTACAAATGGCCTTGCACGTCAATGTGAACCTTCACCAATGCTTAATCAAATCTTTGCAGCAGCAATTCCTCAATCAGTATGTCAAAGGCAATGACAAAAGAAAAATAAAAAAAACTACAAACTATGGACTCCTGTCCAGTGCGCAACTATACTGGAATACAAGGGCATTCCTTAGCCAGTATTTCTGGACATGCTTGCCAAAGCACCTTCCAACGTATCAAAATTTTAGCAACCCACCATTCAACAGTCAGAAATCCAGTTTACAAACTGTACTATACAAAAAGTCCAGCTTTAGCACTACAACATTTAAATGATAGTCTCCTACACAGTACAGCCAAACTAGTACTCAATGAAATAGAACACATCCAAAGGAAATATTGTGGAACTGAAGAGCACTTACAAACACCAGAATTTTTAGACAGCAGTACTGACAACAGTGCAGCTATCAACTTTTTATATCACACATACAGAAAAGAAATACGAAAGTTCGAAAGCACATCTGCTGAAATGCCAAACCAGGCATGTGTGTGTTGTCGGAGAACTTTCTACAGAAAGAGCACCAAAACTATAGGTATAAGGCAGAAAATAGAAGGCAATAAGGAATGCAAATGGTTTCAATTAGCTCTGTACCTTATAGCAGAAAACAAATACGAAATTGCGAACACCTCCATACTGTGCACATATTGCACTGCCAAACTTGACAATAACCAAAAGCCTTTGCGTGCCATTAGTAATAATTTGGAACTATTTCCACTGCCAAACGCACTGCAGCAGCTTCATTTGTTTGAGACCATCATAATCCAAACAGTGCACCCATTCCAAGCAATAATTCGACTTCAACCAAAAACTGCATAATTGCCTGCCACCGAATTACTGAGAGGCATTTGTGGTAAAGTAGTTTATTTACCATTAGATCTCAAAGAAAACGTAGATGCTCTACGAGTGCAAATGCCAATACAAGAATCCTTGATTATTCTGGTAAATGGTATACCTACAAAAGACAAACAGATTTGGCAGCAACCAGTGGACTTAACTAAAGTTAGCAAAGCGTTGCAATACCTTAGAAAAAAACAATGAATACTAAAAGGAAATAAATGTTCAAGAAAACCTGAGAGAATCAACCAAAATAATTCAGGAATTCAACAACTGGCCAATTTGAAAGTCCACATCCTAGTGCAGCCTCCAATATTTTAGACCACCATACAATTCACCCAATCCACTCAAAAGACACCGGAGAGAATACACGAGCAACATATCAAATGTGGCAAGCCAAAGGAGCGCCAATCAGTATATGGGAAAAAGGTGTGGAAGCACAAGCCTTTCCCTCTACTGTTCCCAACTGGAAAAGGTGGAAGATATGATGAAAGAGGAACACAAATAACAGCTCAGAATACCGCCGTTTACAAAATGTATTCTGAGGACCCTAGATTTAGACAGAATGTGGAGTACATATTCCACCTGCTCTTTGAAAATGAACTGGCAACACTATTTTATGGAGTTGCACACACATTAAAAACAGGTTTCCATTTCATTTTCATCACATGTCTGCTACACAGCAACTTCAAAAAATGCAGGCGAAGGACGAAGTTTTACAGTCAAGTATTAAAAATCTCTTAGCAAACATGCGCGGTACGAAAGAGTAATGGTTCCGATGGCACGCAGATGTACGGTGCATGCTACGCAAACATGGGCCACCCACATGGTTTGTCACTTTAAGTTGTGCAGAGTATGCATGGGAAGACTTGCACACTTTCTTACGCATAACAAACAAAAACAGGTGTAGACATGAACACCAGGAGAGTTTTGCTCGCTCGATCCAGTAAATGTTTCACCCTACTTTTATCGCTTTCTTGCCATGCTGCACTTCATTTGTAATAAAGCACTTCCTCCCTTTGGAGAAGTTGAACACTTCTTTTGGAGAAAAGAATATGAAGCCAGGGGAGCACCACACATTCACATGCTTTTGTGGATTAAAAATGCTCCTAAATTTGGTGAGGAGAGTGATGACTGTTTTGCAGTTCATTCACAAATACTTCACTTGCGAAATCCCTTCGGAAAATACAGTGACCTATGAACACACATTTTGTAATCCCAAAGACGAGTGTGGCAAGTATTGTTGATGCACATATAATAGAGGCAAATATTACACCAAATGCTGCTTTGGTTTCCCTAGACCAGTTTCAACAGGGCAAGTAAACAGCTTCAGGTCTTCGGTTCAACAGTGTGAAAGGAAAAATCTCCTAAGAACACATACTGCATAAAAAGGCAGCGAAACATCAAGGTACATGAATGATTACAACGCAATTATTGCCCTCCTATGGAATGCCAATGTTAATGTACAGTACATTGCAGACAATTCCACTGCAGTTGCACGATATGTCACCGCCTGCTTAACCAAAGCAGAGAAAACAGAGCTCAAAGACCTCTGGGATGAAATATCCTCTGACAAAACACCGGCACAGAAATTGTACAGCTTTGCCATTAAAATGCTGTCCCAAAGAGAATATGGCAGCTACGAAGCTGCTGACCGTTTAACCGATACCGCCTTATATTGGAAATCTGACAACTTAGTGTGGTTAAGCCTTGGCCCTGCTGCATCTAGAAAAAGAGTACTTAAATCGTACGAAGACATACAAACAATAGCCAAAAGCGATCCCAACAGCCAGGACATTTTTTTGAAGAACTTATTGGGCACATACTACCCGAACAGGAGTATTACTTAAGAAGCCTTGTACCTGTACCAGATAACCCAAAACTTTGCATACAAAAACAACATTAAACCAAATGAGGAAAAGGGTAGATACAGAGTAGAAAGTTGTGAAGGCAGCCTGGTGAAACTTACCAAACGCAGCCTAATTAATCATATGAAGTTGTCATTAAAAACTTCTCAACACACAGAACTGTACTACATGGCTCTACTGCAACTTTTCAAACCATGGAGAAAAGAAGAGTTATTAGCCACCTACACCTCCTATGAAGATGCATTCAATGCCAGTGAAAGTACGATTACAGATAAAAACTTTACACGGTACAAAACCATATCGGACAATGAACGCCAACAAGAAGAAGAACTTCAAGCACAACTAAATGTAAACACTTCTGAGAGCAGTGAACCTTCTCAAACAGGCAGCCAAGAACCACTTGGACAGCCACTCATAGCAAATGAGGCACAATTAGCCATGACGGAAGTAACCACCACTATGCTTCAGCATGAGCATTGTGAGAAACGAAATCGGGAATCCACACTGGGGACACAGTTTACTTGCATTGTTCATTTGAATTCATCTAGAACTGTTCTGTGCTCCAAGAATCACCAATAGGAAAACAAAGAAGGGTCTACAGTTTGTCAACATTTGTTTAATAATACAATGAGAAATGACAAGTACATACTTAAGTGACATTATCTAAGGTTGAAACCAATATTTCTAACTTCTATGAAGTAAAAAATACACCAACAATGAATGAAAAAATATATAAATCAAGAAATAAACAGAAGAATTGAAGAATTTACTAACAAAGGGAACACATGGTTTTAAATCAAGTGCTCCCAAGTGGTAGGCTTATTGCTACTTTGAAAAGATATCAGGATCCCTATGTGTGTGCTCCTGATTGTTTTTTTATATGTTACTATATTCTAAACGTATGATCAATGCATTATCACGTTTTGTAATCTGCCAACGTGTGTGTTTGCAAATCTAAACATTTTGGATCAGTAATCAAGTGATTATTTTGAAAAAAGGAAATTAACACTGGAACACGTTTCTGCTTGCCAATGTTAGCGGCATCAATGTTGAGTCCTCCTCAGGGGACGAATAGACCTCTGTCATGGCTACTGGGCAAGGACCACAAGCTCCACTACATAAAAGGTCCCGTTGGACCCAGTACTGGCACCTTTGGCGCCAGGCTCATGAGTAAGTGTTCTGGTGCACGTGCCTTTTTTTCCCCTGCAGGGCCTCCGCGTGCCTCCAGGTCGGGCATGGCCATAGGAGTTAATTGAGGTGCATGTGCAGCATCCTTTAGGAGTGGCAGGGTGGGGCCACGAGTTGGAACAAATGGGTGTGGCCGGGACCAGGCTATTTAAGCCTGCCCCGCCCGCATGCAGGCACTTCACGTTAGTCTGCTTATAGCAGCATATCGCTCACCACCGCCTGAAGCGCATCCTCACCCAATTCCAGCAGCTCACCCAATTCCAGCAGCTCACCCAATTTCAGCAGCAAACGCAGTCAGAGTGCATCCTTACCTGATCCCAGCAGCAACCACAGTAGGAGCGCATCCTTAACCGATTCCAGCAGCAACGGCAGTCGGAGCGCATCTTTAACCGACTCCAGCAGCAACCACAGTCGGCACGCATACTTACCCGATTCCAACAACAACCTCAGTCAAAACGCATCCTTACCGGATTCCAGCAGCAAGCGCAGTCGGAGCGTATCCTTACCTTATTCCGGCTCCCAAGCCACAATACTCGGGAGTCCACTTTCGCCCATCTTCATCACGGATCCAGGTTTCCTTCCTCCACCGGCAGATCTCTGGATAACAGCACTCCAGTCGGACTTCACCAGGCCATTCCTGCAAAAGAAAAGGAAAGGACAAAATAAGGTTAGAAAAACTATAAAGACATTATGCTAAGGTCGCGCTGAAACCAATCCTCCCGCTTGACCTAAGAACCAAACTTCCCACCTATTGGGACATCGTGAACTCCCCTTTTCTCCACTGGGGCTCCCGCTGGGCCTCATATCACCTATTGGGGAAAAGGAAAGGCATTACAAGCGATACGGACAATCAAGGAAAAAAACATTACAAAAGGATACAGACAATCATTATCGAAGTATACTTACCTTTTAAGTGGTTCAGCCACAGCCGGTCTGGGCTGCCACGCACACGGAGCCGTGAAGAAACTTGGATGGAGAGCTTGCCATCTTAATTAAACAGGTGAGATTATATGGGTAGGCGCATGCTCACCACATTCTGGGAAGAAGGGTTCGAGGGAGACCACAGTCGTATCACAGCATTCTCACAGCCTCTCGTATTCTCACAGGGGCAGTACCAACAACCAGCACAGTCCATAACGCAGGGGAAGAAGCCTGACCAAAGGGAGCCAGTTCTAGAGAGGGCTGCAACCGTGCCCCAACGTCCCTGCAGAGACCAGGTGAGCATAACACCTCTTGGTCCTAGAGGGGAGGGAGGCAGAAAAGGGGATACATGTATGTATCAGTAGTTCATACAAGACACAAAAGTAGGCTTTCCTACAAAAAACATTCTAAAAAGCTGCTATTAATTTGAGACACAAATCTACACAATACTCACCCTGTAACTCAGACAGGGGTACGAAGCACGTGTGACCTTGTTTCCAGACATGGACGGTCCTATGCGTTGGGTGGACTGACTCGTTGTCACTCAATGATTTGTAAAGTTGATCAACCAGCCACTGTGAGAATAAGAATACAAGCACGATTTGACTAGGTCAGTACATACGTAGGGGTACCTTAAGCTGTATGGTACCTTATTGGCACACGATTTATATGGGGCAGAAGTACTGCCTGTATGGTACCTTGCATGGGGTTCCTGGTGTTTAACAATAACACTGCAATTTCTCTTTATTCTTTTTCTTTGTTCTTTAACTCCTCTGGTGTTGCTAGTAAGGAAGAGTAGCAGATTGTGAGTATCCGAATCACAGATGTCTAAGGAGGCAAGTGAAAAAGACCAAATGTAGGCTTTGTTTGGCTTTTTTTGAACGGTTGTATGGAATAGCGTAAAGTCATTTTGGTGAATCATAATTGAAAGAATTGGTAACACCTATAGTGCTATGTTTATTGTCATGCAGCATCCTCTATGTGCAAATAGGCAGTTAGTATTCACTAATCCTGTATCCCTGTTGGAATGGATACATAATCCAAAGTTTGAATATATTAACAGGTGACAATGTTTCTATGTTTTTTATTTTTTAGAGAGAGCTACAGATTTGACTATTAGTACATATGGTGCCATTCAGGTGAGAACTAGTAGTATGTTAGTCGCATACCTGTATACTGGTTGAGTCCCTGTGCTTGTAGTGGCCAACTTTATTCTCCGTAAAGGTGCATTACTGTAGTGCCTCTTGTGAGGCACGGAGGTCCCTCCAGTCCTCAGTTTAGTATGGTTTGTAATGTAGTACACGAGGCTGCAAGTACAAATGTAAAAAAGTCTTATAAATATGTATACCTTACATGATTAAAAATGTAGGTAATCCCTTGTGCGGCTACTTACATTAGAAAAGTGCTTGTGTAGTCCAGGATGTGGGTTGGAGAAACACTTGTGTCTTCGTTTTTTTGCCCGTAGTCATAATGGATGCGCACAGTCTCATGGGCGTCTATATGCTCGACCTGTTGTCATATCCACCTAGACGGGACAAGCCCGAGCAGGATCTACCATTCGGTAGTTTCACACGTATGAGCGGGGGAAGGGAAGTTTTGTTGGTTGGGGTTAGAATTACCAGAAATACACCCCACAGAACAGAGGAAGTGCGCGATCTCCTTTTGGGATAAAACTGAGTACCTGGAATTAAAGTGCAATTTGACCAGATACACAAATGTATCTGATCCAGATTCCACAGTAGTATTTGTTTGTGGTTTGAGGGAACCAGTTACCAAGGTTCCCAAGAAGCGTCTTGCCAGAACAGCGGGCGCCGAGATGGTATCCAGGTGAAACAGACAGGAGCATGTTTCCCGTGCTGTTAATAAGGTAGATGTTTCTGGATGCTCTGCCTACATTGCAGACACAGAGGTGTACCTTGATACTTGCATTACTTTCTTGGATGTTAGTTGTGGTTTTGAAAAAAAACGGCGCGTCACGATTGATGAAGGGCATCTCTCCATGATGGCGTTCGCTTGTGTGGTAACTCTCTAGGCGATTCCAATGCTGTTTGGGAATACCCAGACTAAGCGGCCTGCTGTTTTATATATCAGAAGGCAAGCAGTCCCTTGAGAAGTGGGTTTGGGTTGGTCGTATCATGGGCTAATGTTATTTGTTTAACAGGCCGATATGGTGTTGTAGGCCCCTGATGTATCCCTTGTTTGTTCCACGTACAAGGAGCAGGGAACGTGTTATTGTCAAATCAATATTAGGTGACAGAGTGCAACAGCCCTGCATAAGAGGCAGTAAATGTGTATTGTCAAAACAATATGCAATAACAAAGTACATCAGCCCTACGTTAGTTGTGTTGCAAATGGATTAAAGGTTGTTGGTGAGTTTTCCCACTCCATATCATGGTGTACCTATTCCATGGTGGGATCCTCTGGGACGGCCCTACAGACTATCGGATGGTTACCTTATGTTGAAAAGATGAATTCCTCGTTGAGACCATTGTGGAACGAGTCCAATCTATGGATCCATCTGGCCTCTTTTTGTAAAAGGCTCCTGGCAGTATTGGCTGAATTTCCAACAGTGTCCACAATCCACCAGAGAAGGTCATCTGCTGAATGGTGTGTCTCAATGTAATGGTTGACAAGTGGGGTACTCAGGTTTCTGCACCTGATCCTGGATTTGTTTTTACATATCCTTATGTGGATGGGCCTCAATGTTTGGCCCACGTATCTTAGGCCACACGGGTACTCAATTACATATACTGCCTGTTTAGTCTTGCAGTTATTAAGACTGTGCAGTGTCCATAGTCGGTCGTTGATATTAAATTCTTTGATCTTTTTAGTGAATCTGCACAAAGTGCAGTTTCCACAGGGAAAGTGTCCTACAGTAGTCTTTAGGGGATGGTCTGACAAATCTAGAATGGGCCAATTGAACCCTTAGATTTTTTTTGCCCGTTTGTAGGCGAACCGTGGTGGTGGTGGTTTGTCCAGTATGCAGAGTCTGTTAAGGGGCCAGTGTTTGGATATTAGTTTACGAATTTGGGAGGCATATGTCCCGTGTGTGAACAGAGGTAGTTCTGGATTCCTTTTCCTCTGTTTTTTCTTTTCGAGTTAGTAGGTCTTCCCTGTTGTAAAATCTTGACCTTTTCTTTGATTGCAAAATAATATGATGTGGATAGACTCTTTCTGCTAACCAATTGTCCAACTCTGCAGCATGGTTATAGAAGTCACATACATCTGTGCAGTTTCTTCTGATCCGGAGATATTGACCATACGGGAGGTTTTCCCATAAGTGTTTGGGATGATAGCTTAAGAAGTGCAGTAGAGTTTGTCACTAGGTTTTCTGAACAGGTTGCATTTAAGTATGCTATTCTCATTTTGGATCTACAGATCCAAAATATGGACTTCCATGCTTCTGGATTCCATGGTAAACTGAGTATTCTTGTCCACATTATTAAGCCACTGTAGAAACCACCCTAAGGCTATTACTGGCCCTTACCAGATGCTTAAGATATCGTCAATAAACCGCCTGCATTGTTTGATCTGATTCCTGAAGGGGCTCATCTCTGACAGGATATTGGTCTCTTCAAAGTCTACCATGTATAGCACTGCCAGACTGGGTGCAAAAGTAGCACCCGTTGCTGTGCCTTTTGTCTGACAGTAGAATTAACCAGCTAATTCAAAATAAATCTTGGATAAGGCCAAGGTCAACAGTTCAGTTATGCTGCCTGTGGTATGCTTGCATACAGGGAGCAGCTATCCATGGTAACAAGTAGATGGATATTTTCATCAAATCTTACTCCTTCAAAAACCTGGATAGTCTGAGTTGTATCTCAAAGATACGTGGGTGTTTGGATACTCATGGGTTTCAAAAAGGAGTCAATAAATTGGCATATGGGCTCCAAAACTGAGCCGCACCTGGAAACAATAGGACGTCCTGGTGGGATTTCCATGTCTTTATGAATTTTAGGGAGTGCGTAGATGGTTGGTGTTCTCCCTTCGTTGGTAGTAACGAAATCAAATTCTTTGACAGTAATCCACTTGCGATCTCCGGCATACGTCGCCATCTCAGTAATTTCCAAAGATATGCTTGTGTTTGATTTTTTTTGCATCTTTCCCCATCTATTAGCAGCGCATTGACCATAGCTTTAAATTGTACTGAGGTCATCCGGTCAATACCCCTGCCTTGTCTGCCAGTTTTATCACTATGCCCTGTTTTTCGACAGTTCGGAGATGGCTTTATTTTCTTCTTTGGAAATATTGTGATGGTACTGTTTACTTGTTTTGAGTTTGAGATCTGACATAATGCATTTTTCTAAGGCAATAATTTCCGGATTGTCCGGAGGGCAAAAGGTGGAGGGAACAGAGTCCTGAATCCGGTTCAGTCTCCATGGAGCTTTGATCCTCAAAGAAAACTTTCAAGCGTAATGTTCTAAAAAAAAGTTCTAATTTCCATCTCAGTGCTAAACCAATCTCTCTGGTGAGTCGGGACATATGACAGACCTTTGGATAATAAAGATGTCTGTGCTGAGGTTAATTCTAGGTTTTCCAAGTTGAAAATTTGAAAAGGGGATTCTCTCATCAGATTCGCCGTCTGCAACCTCGTGCCCGCATCATTGGGGTAAATTGGTGGAACCATAGTGGACCCCATCCTGGTCCACCCATCATCCCACCTCCTCCTGAAAAATGCTGTGGAGGTTGTTGTGGCTGTTGATAGTTTCCGTACCACCAAAATCTGTTTTGGTGATTCAGTATGAGCACTGTGCAGAAGAGTTGGCAGCACTGAAATCCCAACTAAACAATGAACAGCGTACCATTTTTGTCAAAGTGAGTGAAACCATTAAACATGGTATACAGCACAAAAGTAAAACTTGCACCTGTGACAACTACAAACCTGTACTGCTGTATGTAAGTGGAGAAGCTGGGTCAGGTAAAACATACTTAATAAACATTATCAGTAAATAACACCAACAATTAACAAACAACAACCTTTCTGCTGTTGTAACCGCCCTTACAGGTTTGGCGGTCTAAAATATAGGTGGAGTCACTCCAGACAGATTGCTACTCCTTCCAGCAGAATCTGCTATGGAGCTACACAGAGTGCTGAAACAAATGAAAATGTTCCTTATATATGAGGTGAGCATAGTCTCCAACCTAATGTTGGCTTTAATTCACCTCAGATTGCAAGAGGTCCTCAAAACAAACTACAAAGAGCTCTTCGGAGGAAAACATGTGATTGTTTTCGGAGATCTCCTTCAATTAACACCAGTCAAAGGTGAACCTATCTTCAAAACCTTAGGACACAGAGTGCCGTAAAAGTCTTGGAAGCATCGGGAATGTAAATCTCTGGTAACATTTCCAATACAGAGAACTAACTCAAAACATGTGTCAGTCTGCAGACCTCACCTTCGCCAACATTTAAAAAAACATACGGATTGGTGTACTATCGAAGGATGAGCAGTCTAACCTAAATACTAGACGCATCCATGAGCTGGACGGGCATAATACATGTGCTACTGATGTCATAGAAAATTAGCTCAGACAAATGTCAGCTGTATGTCCTTAATGCCAACTCTAGCAAGCTGTGCACAATTTAATGCAGCAATGCTGCAAAAACAACCATTAGTGCAAATTTATGCCACAGCCAAACTGGGTGTACACGGTATGACAATACCTATTGTCAAGAAGGCATAGCACAACTACAATCCTTAGAGAACTCTATCTCCAACACAGCCGGTTTGGAGAAAATATGAACATTACGTGTCAACTGAAGAGTTCTGTTAAAGGGTAACATTGACGTAGAGCAAGGTTTAGTCAATGGAGCACTTGGTACAGTTGTTGGCTTCCAAACATACCCACGGGACAAAAGCATTCAGTTTGTAAACATGAAGTTTGACGAGCTTTCAGAAGTCAAAAATATAGGACGCACAACGGCGCAATTCTTTCTTTTCAAAGACATGTATGTACGCAGAGAACAGTTTTCTCTGTCGCTAGCTTATACAGTAACTTCATAAATCACAAGGTCTAACCTTAGATCAAGCATTGATTGATATTGGCAGCACAGTCTTCAAAGAAGGCATGAGTTACGCAGCACTGTCACGACTATGTACACTGGAAAGAACTATCTAGTGAATTCTGATGCAACTGCAGTCAGTGCAGACATTCCTTGCATCATAGAGTACAATAGACTACGTGCACTGTACACACCCCATCTGAAAATGTACCCTGTTCCTCACAAACCAAAAAGTTTGAAAAGAAGGCTCAATCAGAAGTTGTACATGATTTGCCATCAAATAAATTGAAAGCAATTAATACTACAACTACCAAAAGCACACACAAAAGGAGTCAAAAAGACAAAACATACCCAACTCCTCCCACAAACAAAAATGCCTCTGCAATGAAACCACATACTCTTCTATCAAAGTGCTCAGACACAGTGGTACCTGGCCCATTCAAATTTTCCAATACAACAGGTGTTAATAGCTATGCAAACGTAACAATGAATGTTCTATTCCAAATGCCAGCAATTGTAGAAAACATTTAAATGGCGCAGACCAATAGTGTTTGCAAATGCTCGTCCTTCACGTAAATGCAGTAAGTAATCCTGACACTAATCCTGACACCATTTACAGTGTCTCAGGAATTGAAGGGGCCCCCGAGGGACCCTCGGATGTGGAAACAAGGCACAATCACCACACACGAACTGATACGCCAGACACGAGGTTGTATTCCCAAAATCTAGGGTTTATTGCAAAAACAAATAGTCCCAGTTGGCCAAATGGTCCCACGCCCCGCGACGTGTGTCTAACAAACCTCGGGGGACGCAAGAGTGAAAATCGTACATCAGTTACATATATACAAAATGAGCATCTCACAATCAGTAAGGACACATTCGATGCCGCCCCTAATTCATTCCCTTTGAAGTGGAGGCGATGATTGACCATGGTGACGAATATGACACTTTAGATCACCATATTCAGTAACAGTTTGCAATCTCGAATTTACAGACACTATTCTTTATTCGCGAGAACACAGCACTTCTGTTTTCATGGACAAACTGCGCGTAGGGGGACTGGCACATTCCAGGCCTTACTATCTCCTGGTTTCGATTCACGCTCTAGAGGTCAGCTTGCTCTTCAGGGGGCTCACAGCGCTCAGAAGGGGGGCCGTTAAGAGCATAATTCAAACCGTTTAATATTAGTTTCGTATGTTGCTATTCTTTTAAGGAGACTCACTGGCATCTGTGTACTGATAAGAATGCCTTGCTCCCCGCTTCCAAGGATATGTGAAAGAGGGAAACAGGCTTTTCTGTCTGGCTCCCCGCGCAATGTTTCAACATGTCTTTAATAACCTTGGACCATTGAAGCAAAATAATATCTACAGCAAAGCAGTTTTACATGAGGCAAAAGTGGCGATGTTAAAGAGAAACAGCAAATAAAAATGGCGATTCTGGTTACCTTAAAATGGCCGCACTCTAGTTAAACTAATAGCTACGTAATGAGTAATCAGCATATATTCTTTATACTTTAAATGAGGCGGTTGGTCTTCGGCCAACCAATTATCCTGAATAAGCCTTCTCTTGGAGGGTGGTCTACTTTTCTAGACTGACAGAATAAGGCAGGAATTGGACTACAGTGCTGGAATGGTGAAATTCACTTTAAACCGACAAGAAGATCCAGAGGAATTTCTAATGTACTTACTACAAATACTGGAAAGGAAAAACATACTCAAATGAAATCTTTCACATTTCCTACATGTGGAAACATACATGCACTCTGTGCAACAATGTCATTCAGGAACAAGTCCCTAACGAATGCTTCATGTGCGAATCAATACCTAACTGACTCCATTCCATTTCAACAACTGGTGCAAAATGCAAACCATAACATGTTGTGTACGTCGTGCAATTCTGATACTCGTTTGACGCTACATATACACTCACATAGTCGATATGTAATATTTATGTTCCTAAAATACAAAGCTGATGGAACCAAAAACAACTGCAAACTTGCTGCCTTCACACACGGACAGGTGTCACTTGGCAAGAAAACCTTCAAAACAGTAGCCATAATCTACCACACAGGCAACTCAACCAATGGAGGCCACTATACTGCATACATTAGAAAGCAATGGTCATGGTGGGAATGCAATGATACTTCCATCAGTCCAAAGCAAATATTACCTGCAAATTTTGCAAATGCCTACTTAATATTCTTAAAGGCAAAATGTACTCATTGATGTACGAACCTACTATACCTTACTTCCCCAGCACCAACCAGTACCTTCGTAAGTGGACAAAAAGAATTTTCCTTCCACACTGTCGATCTAAAGCAAAAAGCAACTAAGTATACTGCAAGCATTGAGGAAATGCACTAAAGTGTGTGTTGGACATTTCTATCCCCAATGAATACACTCACAGAAACAATACGTGTACACAAATCACAGTAGCTTTTTTCTACAGGCCACTTGGAAAGGAAAGTGCTAAGTATGAGGGTTCAAAACTATCCTCAGTAACCTCTGAAAGCACCACATACGCAAATCAGTCACCAGCTCTCCAAGAATAGTCAGACAACTCCAAGACATGGAACAAGTTACTTACCTGTAACTGCTGTTCTCCAGCATGGGTCTGGCATGGATTCACATGCTCATGAATATTCCCTGTTGTAAGGCTAGGATTCCTCGGTAAAGAAACAATCAGTATCAGTTTTGTTTCTGAACGGTCTTTCCACTAGTAACCAATCACTGGTCTCCGGGTCATACTGCCCCCAGCCAATGACTGCCCTCTCCCTAAGCCCCGCCTCTGGCAGCCATCCTCAGATTTGGTAGCACGTAAAGTGGCAGTAGGACCAAGAGAAGAGCTGCAGAGGGGTAGGCAGGAGGGTTTGCATGTGAATCCATGCCAGACCCATGCTGGAGAACAGCTACAGGTAAGTAACTTGTTCCTTGTCCAGCACGGGGTCTGGCATGGATTCACATGCTCATGACTACAAGAATACATAGCAGTATACACATGTACAACCACGGGAGGTGGCAAGGCTCAACATTAAGCATCTCTTACGTCCTCACCAGGCTCACCTTCAGCCGAACAGGTTGCGCAGCACTGCCTGGCCGACTCTGGATTCCTCCCTGGAATCCTGGTCGATGCAATAGAATCTCGTGAAGGTGTGAGTCGACCTCCACATAGCAGCCCTGCAGATGTCGAGCAGCAGCACACCAGACAGGAACACCGTGGTAGCAGCAAACGCTCTGGTTGAATGGTCTCTTGGACAGCCGGGCAACAGTCGGTTTGCCAACCGGTGAGTGCATGATGCAGCCGGAGAGCCATCTGGAAATGAAAGCCTTCGAGAGGGCCTTCCCTTGGTTCACAGGTCCAAAGTTCAAAAACAGCTGTGATGTCTTCTGAAAACTCTCTGTGCGGTCCACGTAGAACTTCAGCGCTCTAGCCACATCCAGCGAGTGCAAAGTCCTCTCAGCCGGCGACGAAGGTGACGGGAAGAAAACAGGTAACACCAAGGGCTCGTTGAGATGGAGGAGTGGGCATGAAGGAGGGGTGCGTGCTCAGCACCACCCTCATCTTGTGGAATGTCAGGTATGGAGGTTTACAGGAGAGGGCCTGGATCTCTCCGACTCATTGTGCGGAGGTGATGGCCACAAGAAACGCTGTCTTCCACGACAGGAACTTCAACGGTGCCGAATGCAGAGGCTCGAATGGCGGCCCCATGAGCCTGGTCAGCACCACGTTGAGCTCCCATGCCGGGGGCGGAGCCTTCACCGGCGTGAACGATTGGAACAGTCCTTTCATGAACTCCTTCACCAGGCGATGAGACCATAGAGATGACCGCCCTGGAGTTCTGGGTTAGCGGGAGATAGCCGCCAGATGGATCTTGATGAGGCATGCGCCAGCCCCGCCTTGGCCAGCGATATCAAGTACGGCAGCACTTGAGGGGCCGTAATCCGCAGAGGGTTAATCTTCTGTGCACGGCACCAACAGAGAACCTCTTCCATTTGTGTCCATAGCACTTGAGAGTCGAGGACACCCTGGCCTTTGCAAGCACCTCCTTGCAGTCCGCTGGGATATTGTACCCTCCGAACTCTAGTGCTGCAGGAGCCAGGCCTGCAGGTTCAGCGATCCTGGGTCGTGATGGAGGATGGGGCCTCCTTCCCTGGTGAGAAGATCTGTGTCCATCAGTATTTTGACCAGGAGATGGGGTTAGGAGGGGGACACTCAAAAGTCCAGAAGTTCCGTAAACCAGATCTTCCTCGGCCATGCCGGTGCGATGAGGATCATCCTGCACAGGGACTGTCTGAGTTGACTGATGAGTCGCAATGGCATCATGGGGAACGCATACAGGAATAGGCCGTCCCAAGGGAATGAGAAGGCCTCGCCCATTCTCCCCGGCTGTGGAAACCTGCTGGCGAACCTCCGGCAAATGGCGTTCGTCGCCGTCGCGAATAGGTCGATTTGGGGATTGCCCCATCGTCGGAATAGGAGATCCACTTGATCCTGCCGCAGTTCCTACTCATGGCACGAGCGCAGCTCCCTGCTGAGTGAGTCGGCGATGGTGTTCGTTATTCCTGCCAGATGGAAGGGTACCAGGAACATCCCTTGGGCAACAGCCCAGTGCCACAGATCCTGCGCTTCCTTGGATAGGGCTGGGGATTTGGTGCCCCCCCCTGTTGCCGGATGTAAAACATTGTGGTGTTGTCGGTGAAGACCCTTACCACTTTGCCATTGAGGGACCGAAGGCACGACCTGAGGGCCCAGAACAATGCTCGGAGCTCCAGGACATTGATGTGTAGTGACCCCTCCTCCGGGAGCCAAAGGCCTCTTGCATGGAGATCTCCGGTGTGCACCCCCCCCCATCCCTCCAGGGAGGCATCCGTCGTCACCGTCTTCTGATGTGCTGGGGTTTGGAAGTCCATGCCCGCCACTAGATGCACGCGGGTGCCCCACCACCGGATCGCTTGGCGGAAAGTCTCATTGAATGAGATCCTGTCTTCGAAGCTGCCTGCCGCCTACATCCAACGGGTGTCGAGGAACTCCTGCAGTGGTCGCATCCGTAGCCTGCATAGGCGCACGAGGTAGATGCACGAGGACATCATTCCGAGTAGGGACTTGATGGATCTCACCCTGGCCACGTCCATGGACAACAGCCGTTGTACCTTACCCAGGATGGCCTTCGTCTTTTCCTCCGACGGTGAAGCCAATCGCGCCACTGTGTCGAGTCTGGCTCCCACGAACAGGGCGTCTTGTGACGGTACCAAGTGGGATTTCGTGATATTGATCGAGAATCCCAGATCCGTGAGCAGTTGGACGGTCTTCGCTGTGTGATCAACAGCAAGTTCCCTTGACTTTGCTCGGATGAGCCAATCGTCCAGGTAGGGGTAGATGTGGATCCCCTGCAGGTGCAGCGGCACCGCCACTGGTGCTAAGTACTTGGTGAACACCCTGGGCGCCGACTTCAATCCAAAGGGAAGGGCATTGAACTGATCACAGTTCAAGGCCACAAATCGTAGGAATTTTCAATGTCCTTTTAGAATGGGGATGTGGAAGTAGGCATCCTCCAAGTCCAGCGACGATGGGAAGTCGCTTTCCTCCGGCTGTCCCAGCACATGCTGGAGGGCGACCATCCAGAATTTCTGGGACTTGATGTACTTGTTTAGACGACGAAGGTCCAGGATGGGTCGCCAACCGCCAGTCTTCCTCCGGATGAGGAAGTACTGCGAGTACACTCCAGAGCCCCGGAGCATCTTTAGGACGAGTTTGATCTCTCCCTTTCTTAGCATCGCTCGTACCTCCAGTAGCAGTTGAGGGACATGGTTTTCCTTCCCGGCCACAGGTGGAATACGGGGACACCTTTTTTGAAATTCCAGAGTATGCCCACGGGCCAGGGCATCCAGCACCCAACGGTCGGTGGAGATGGACTCCCACACGCTGACGAATTTTGGCAGCCGGCCTCCCACCGGGGTGCTCAGGTGGGTGCCCGACGCCACGGCCGGTTCAATCCTGTTTCATCGCGGCCTTGCCGCCTTGGCCTCCTTGGTGATGACGGGATCCTCCGGTCTTGTCGCGTCCTCTGTAGGCTTCCCGCGACGAGGGCCGAAAGAACGGCCGTCGTCGTTGAACGCCCAAGGCCACAGCCGTCTCGGTGTCCGCCTTGATGGCCTGCAGTGATTCGTCGACTGTCTTGCCGAACATGTTCACGTCGAAGGGCATGTCGAGAACCCAGGTCTGCACGTCCTGGTGGAAATCGGTGGCCTTGAACCAACCGCGCCAACCAAGGCAAACGCTGTTGCCCATCTGGCGAAACCCAGTGTCAGCGATGTCCGTGGCCACCGTCATGGCACGGTCGGAAGCCACCTCACCTTCCTATAGGATTTCCAGGGCTTCAGCCCTCTTGTCGTCTGGGAGGAAGTCCAGGAGCAGAGCGATCTTAAACCACAGCTCCCTGTTGTAGCGTGCCACAATCGCAAGGGGTTGGCCGCTTTAATCGTCGTCGCGGCCGACGACGAGATGAACCATCGTCCCATGCCGTTGAGCTTCTTCCCCTCGTCGTCCGGGGGGGGGATATAGAAGTTGAGGCCGTGGCTCCCACCAATTTCTTCTTGGACGCCGCAGAGACCACTGAATCTGCGGACCGCTGTGCTCTGAGGCACATAGGGGCAGAGTCCAGGACTGGATACTACTTCTCGTACCGTTCTCTCTTAGTGGGAGCCATGGCCGGGTTCTTCAGGAGTGCCAGCCACTCGTCTCAGATGTCGTCCAGTAACGGGACTGAGAGGACAGTCTTTCACTCTTGGCCTCCCGTCTTTGGTAGAGGAAGCCCTCCTTCTGTTCTTCGGGGCAGAGCAGGAAAAGGTCAGATGCCCTGCCGATCATGGCGTGGAAGGAGCCAATTTCGTCAGGGGGTGGCGAGGAGGTGGTGATGGGAGGTCCATCCGTCACCACCGTCGTCGTCCGTCCCCGTCGTTGCTGTCTCCGTTCGCGTCTCATCCCTCGGAGGAGGAAATGGGGTGAAGGCTGGAAGGGGGGGGGGGGGGTGAGGATGGACTCATCTCCGCTTTTTAAGTGGGCTTCCCGACGGTCCAGGCTTCACTGGGTCGTAGGTGGGGAGTAAGGGCATCCTCATCTCTGTACACAGGGCGTGTATAGCCATCAAGATAGCTCCTGAATTGTCCCCTGTTACGGGCTGCAATGGGGCTGACGGCTGGGGCGTGGGGCCCTCCGCGGCCCTATCTTCCTCGTCGGCTCCCCGTTGCCCTCTTAGTCGGCCTCGTTGGGGTCCTTCCCGTGGGCCCTGGATTCGTTGGACTTCCTGTCCAGGATCCTTTGGACGCTAGTCACCTCATCCTCAGAGGTGGTATCTGACCTTTATGGCTACCGTGCCCCCTCCCTCTTTCTCCTGCTGGGGTTTCATAGGAGTCTTCTCGATAGGCAGAAAAGAAGATTCCCTCCGAGGTGTCAGGGAAACTCTAGCCCCTGAAGCCGTCTCCACTGGTGAAGCCTCTGTAGGTTTCGCCAGGGCCGCCACGGCTCCTTCAATAGAGACCTTAGCCGGGTGAATCGGGGCCTTCACGACTTGGGCGTGCCTGAGGCCTTCACCTTGGGGGGGTGTCACCGCCTCGCTCCCCCTTGGCTGTCTCCGTCAGGATCGACCGGGGCGTCTCCTGAAGCTTACCCGGGTTCTCCGACTTCCTCTTCACCGAGCCAGAGCGTTGGCTCGTGGTTGGTGGCGTCAGTGATAATGCGCCCTGCCTGGCAGCCAAGGAGCCCGACCGATCGGCGCTTCCGGTGCCCGTGGACTCGTGGTGCTTTGCCTTTTGTTGGGCACCTGTCGCCGGAGCGCCCTCAAAGGTCTTAGAAGACCGCTCGGACTTCTTTCTCTTCTTGCCTCCTGCTGGGCTTTTCCCCTCCAGCCAGTTGGTGAGCCGAGTAAGACGATCCTTCATTGTCCGTTCGGACATGTTCTAACAAAACGCACTGTCCTTCTCCATGTGCGATTTGTCGTCGTGAAGGCAGTAGAGGCACCAAGAGTGTTCATCCTCCTTAAAGATGTAGTCCGCAACCAGGGCAGCTCCTGAACAGCTTGGATCCAAAAGGCGTCATGCTTCCTTTGTCCTGGGCCATACCCATGCGGGGTAAGCCTCAAAAATCTTCTGGAATCCTCTGAGAAGTGGAAACTCGAAAAAAAGATGCCCTTGAGGGGCGTTGAAAATTCCGAAGCCGGGTCCCCGTTGATCGGAAGTAGAATCGGTGGAGCTTGAGGCTTGATTGACCGAAAATAAACTTCGAAAAAATGCAAAACGCAGTAAAAGCTCGAGAGCTGCAGCACTAGGACTCCCAACACTCCCAAACAGGCCGTGCTTCGTTCACCACTCACAATGTTAAACTTAGGACACTTTCAGGATAGGCTATAGCGCATGGGCGCTGGTCTTCTCACCTGGCACTAGCGCAGCGTTAACTTACTGAGAGCTTCTGAACGTTGTTAGCGCAACATCGCTTCTCACATAACTTTTATAACCCATAAAACTTCCGAACGTCGAACAAGTCACTTTAAGCATAAGCGCAACGGCGCCCTCTTCGTTAAACTTTCAGCGACAACGGTCGCCCGGGTTCTTTAACCGTTCTTCATTCATTCACGCAAGCCGAAAAAAAGATTCTCTCACTCACCTCCGATTGCATGAACTCTGCCAGACTTCGCTGTAACGGCCTTTTCAGATGCAGCCTTCGCATCAGCCTCTGGCGAATACGTTCGCCTCGTCAGTTACACTACCTTATTTTCTCTGCCGGGGACCAGCGCTCAAGACTCAATCACGGTCGTTCTGCCTCGACCAGCTTTTCAGATCTCATTGTTTCTTTATACACATGGGGTCCGTGTCTCAGTCAGCTCGGCAATTCTCATTTTAATTTTCTCAGTACGCCCATGACAAACTGTCGTTCTCCGGCTCGGCGTCCGAGAGACGTTTCCTAGGTAACCAAACAGAGGTAATCACTAGAGGAAAGTCCATACATGGAGGACTTCCTGTATTTACAATTTGAACCTTTTTCCCCCTACTATGCTTTCAAACCAGTTAACCTAGGTGCCTAATATGACACATTGTCACAGGTAGCATATGACCCATACTGTCCATGAGGCAGCCAGCTATCACGACATCCTTCCCACAAACTTGTCCTGTACGCTGCCACTAATACTGGCTACTTACATCTACTTATTCCTCTTTCTTCTCAGATATCTTGCACCTTACTGCGCGTGCCACACTTACCACATTCCAGTAGACGGCTGGTGAACCAAGCACTGGAATATTACCATAACCGATTTCTTTTCTGTCATTATCTGGTCCGACCGATATGGGCTGGTATGTCCATTTGCGGCTCTGGCAATAAACCAACATGCAACCCTTTATGCTGTATAGCATCCCAGAGGTACCAGCTGCTACTTTGTCTACCTTAAAAATAAAATGTTTTGTTCCACACGGCCCACCAAGCACCACTAAGTACTCCTTGTCCCACTTTGCTAGATGAGAACAGAAGTGCACAGACGGCATTGGTCACTGAGTTTTGTTTACGAAATAAAAGAGGGTTGAAAGCAGCCAACTGTCGCTAACATTCTGGAGCAAAATAAAGCACTTCCAACAATTTACTGTGGTGTTACTTAACTATGGGAATGTTCTGGAACCGTATGCTCTGTGTGAGCATGTCTGCTTTTGTTTATGTTGTTCCTTTCCGGAGCTACGTGCTCACATGACAGTGTGCTACACTTGGCACGCGCATAAAGAAAATACCTGGAGTGCACACCGTGAGGAATGACTGTCCAAAAGTAAAATCAGTGACGCCAGTACCTGCTGCGATGGTGTATGCCGCACACACATAGGTAATGGAAGTGATGCACACATTGCAGCTTCACACAATAGAAGCATCAACCGCGTTTGTTGGCCATCACAACAAGTACGCAAAACAAAGCTAACAGTCAGATGGCCTGCCGTCCTGTATTTGGCTGTACTTAATGGCGTTGATAATGTTGTCGGCTGCAAATGTATGTGGGTTGGTCTGTACATTATCCATAATCGTGTAATGCTTATTAACTTGTGTAGTGTCGCAATATCTTCCTTCACTCTCAAAGCACAGGGTATTATGAAAGGCACACCATACTAAACATAAATGGTGAGAACTCAGTCGCTGAATCTCAACAAGTCCGATGACGCACACCATATGCAAGTGCAGGCACTTCACGCAACCTCTACTGGTTTAACAACTGCAAAATGTCTTCCATAACCATTCTGTAATAGTGAGCACCCACAGGACACAAACCTATTTCCAAGAGTGTACCCTAGAGTTACATATAAGTTAAATAACGGACCCAAAAAAGGAAACCTACTTCTAACTAGTGGCCAGCATGTTAGGTCCAAGGGCCCCAGCCATGCACACAAGCCAGTAGGGGTTTTGCAGGCACGGCACAACATAGCACTCAGACTGCAAATATCCTCATATTGTCTGCAATGCACTCCCTATCCCCAATGCAGTCTGCATGCACTCACCAAAAAAAAAAAACCTCCTCTACAGCTGCCTGCCAATGAAGTATGCGAGTACCTGCGTAAAAAGTCCTTATCGCAAAACTGATGGTAAAAATTCCTTCCATCGGCCAATGTCTGCCTGCCCACCCTGAAGCACGGCTGTGGTCAAGCCCTAGGCTCCTGGGTACATGTGGCGGACTACGGCCTCTGCCCAGACCTCCAACAGCCTAGTCCAAATACACACCCATTGAAGGCAATATAGGCATGCATGGAAACATGTGGCCACAGAGCTTTCCTGCCTACACTTATGTATGGGAACACTGACTGAAACAAGACAACATTCTCACACCTACTTCCAACCAGTTCCCACAATTTTAGGGCCATGCACACAAGGCAGTATGGGCTGTGCAGTCACAATACAACATTGTAAACCAACGGCAAACATCCTCATATTATCTGCAATGCACCCCCAATCCCCAATGCAGTCTCTCTGCACTGACTAAAATATGATAGTCCCCTGTGCACCTACCTACCAATGTAGTATATGTCAGTAGCTGCGTGAATGGTCCATAGGGCAAAAGTGTGCTGGTAAAAAAAAATCCTTCCATGCCTCAATGTCGTAATGGCCTTCCTTGAAGCAAGGGTGTGAGCAAGCCCTAGCCTCTTGGGTACATGCGGAGACCTATGCCCTCTACCTATATACCCAAAAGCCTAGTCCTCGCACATCCACTAGAAGGCAATGGTGCGTACACTAATGGACCCACACATGACAACTTCCTCACACCTACTTCCAACCACTGCCTGCACCGTTACGTGCAAAGGCCCCTAAACATGCACACAAGCCACTAGAGACTTTGTAGGCACAACCCAACATAATACACCGACTGCAAATATCCTCAAAGTATACCCAATACACTCCCCATCCCCACTGCAGCCTGCCTTCACTGACCAAAATATGATAGTCGCCTGTGCAGCTACCCGCCAATTGAGTACATACGGGTATCTACGTGCATGGAAGGATTCAATTGCAGTGGTGGTGCCCAAGCCTTAGGCTCTTGGGTGCAAGGGGAGGCCTGCCGCCACTGCCCATGCACTGAAAAGCCTACGCCTTCCCCCACAACCACTAGAAGGCAAGGCAGTCAAGCATGGAAAAACATTGCCACAAACTCACCACCATAAAACCATGCAAACGCACAAAATCAACATAACCACCGGCAGCCCTAGGCTACAGCACAACACATGGGCAATTTCTGTGCTTCGCCCTCTTTCACACAACAGAGCCTGCAAACCATGTTTTGCAACCCCTTCCGCCGCGGTACTATCCTCCGATAAAACATGGCGGTGTTCCCCAAAACCTTTGACGCACAGCACGTTTCTCTCCAGCCAACCACCGGCTGCGTCCACTGTTTGCCGACAGCACAGCGTACCATAGGCCAATGAGACTTCGGTCCGCGGAGCAAACAGGGAAATGGGTCAGCAGAGCGGACCCAGATATCACTAATTTTTTGGGATGTACATTTCAGTCCTTTGCAACAAAATTACTGGTCTGATTTCCTCCAAACACACAAAAGCACGCTTTCTGACCCAGGCCCCCCACTCCTGCCGCAAATTTGGTGAAAATCAGTCCAGCCGCTAGGGCTGTAGCCATGCGCAAAGTTTTTCCCCATTCAGTCAATGGGAAAAAATAATTGGGGACCCTCTATATAACTTTGCCCCCCGCACCCCACTGCACAAAACCTCACTGAACTTGTCGGAAAAATTCGGAGCCGGCCATATACTTTTTTTGTAAAGTTTAGTGAGTATTCCTCCACGGGGAGTGAATTTATAAAGCGCCGACAAAGTGCTCTTCCTATGAGATTAGCAACTTAACCATGCCTACTGCAGGCCGTGTGATATATAGATATTAATTCAGGCTTTGCCGTTAACAGCAATGCATTTCGTAGGCAGCTGGGACATTCCGATTTTTCGGACCCTGGGGGAGGTCGGGAGGGGTGGGATGGTTGGGGGTTTCAGGGGTTTGAAGGATTAAGAATGAGTCATCCAGTAAAAGGTCAGGTTGTCTAGGTACGCCATCGATAAAGATGAGAAGTGAGGGCGGGAAACTAACCATTGCCTCTCCTTACGTTTTGATCCTGAAGACACTGGCATTAGCTTCTGAATACTCACTCTACAGCCCAGTGCTTTTTCGGTCCAGATCGGATGAGGTAGCCCAGGCATCGGACTGGATGTCTAGCGGGCTGGTGATAAGCCAAATGGCGCTCCCTGGCTCTGGTGGCCTGTGAAGTGGCTTGTAGCGCATGAGGTGAAGTGCGGTGGGGGTCCCCCGGGAGGTGGGTTTGCTGTCGAAAGCTGACCGGGAGCCTGCATCTAAAACCGAGTCAGCAGGCCATAGGCTGGCAGCCCCATGGCATGGTGCTGGCCCAGAGACATCGAGTAGTGTGCCCCCTCTGCTCTGCCGCTCTACCATGAGCTGGTGTGTGCCTTGAATGAGGCTTGTGAAGGAGAACAGCCATCGAGGCAGCAGGAGCTTAGCGGCAGATGCCGGTCCAGCCAGACCGTGGTGGCGCAGTGGAATCCAGTTGAGCGCTGTGGCTTCTTCCCCCCTCCCCCAGGGTTTGCATGCTGCAGCCGTTGACCGTGCGCTTGGGAGCCTGGCTCTCTGGCTTCCCTTCTCGACTGGCGCTACAGTGTGCTCCAGAGTTGCGGGCACTCAGTTTGGCCCACGACTTAATGTACAGGTTTAACACAGCCTCTTTGACTGGCCCCTATGAATAAAGCAGGTTCACCTTGCCTTCGCCTACTATGCTGCATTTGCTAACTCACAGCCCTCATATGTAACGCATCCCGTTCTTGATCAAGCGGGCAGGGCACAGCGTGCAGAATACATCTTCCTTCATGGCCATGTTAGCAGCCCTAGAGTCTACAACTCTGCAAGAAGCACTCCTCTGCAGGGTTAGTGAGGAACTCCTGATAATCCGGGACACACACAGCTTCTGAATGATTGCTATTCGCATGGAACACCCGTGTGCTCGCTGAAGGTTGCAGGTGGCCGAGTTGAGTTGCACCCTCTGTGTGGTTATTCCTCTGCAATCTTCCCAGTGTCATCCCATGTGCCCCTTGAGGGCTGTGTCGGAATTGCCCTCCAATTGGGGAAACTCAGTGAAGGCTCCAGTAGCTGCCTGAAGACGGGGGTAGATAGCCCCTCAGATACATTTGAATGCTGTGGTGGCACAAGTCAACTGGTGCCTAAGGAAGGGTGAAGCAGCTCCACAAATGAGAGTTCGACCCAGTGTCGGAGCATTCCAGGAAGCCCAAACCTGGACCCAGGGCCCTCTACCACCTTGTCTGTGAAAACACCTAAGCCGGGGAAACAGGGAGACATTGCTATGATGCTGCAAGCCGCCAACAAAAACAAGCGCACTAAGGTGGATACTGCTCAGATTCATGTAACTGACCGCCTTCCGGCCATGCTTGCACAAATGACCAAAGTGGAACGCCAGGAGCAGATACAGGAAATACAGAAAGAAATCCATAAGAGCACTATGGAACTCTCGCATAAGATTCTTGCCCTAGATAAAAGTGACCAGAGCAGAGGGCATCAGAGGTGGAGGACACCTTGATTGAGCAATCCTATGAGGTGGGTGAACACTAACCGGCCAGAGGCCCTATAAGACGAGCAGGAGGATGGGGAGAATTGCTCCTGCAGAAATAACATCTAGATCCAGGGAGTTTGAGGGGATTGGAGACGACAAGCTTGCAGGCTTTGTGGCAGATCTTATTTTAACTCTGTTGAAGCTACCTGAGGATTCGCTATCTAATTAGACAGAACTCAAACCAGGTCCAGGATCTCATCCACAGACAGGCCCCCGAATGTCCCCACAAGGGTCCATTTTTTTCCAGATGAAAGAGCGCATAATGACAGCTGCATGACCTTTGGCAAGCAGCCCCTTCCAAAACAGGTCGATCTCACTGTTTCAGGACCTGGCCTCTACAACCTTGGCAAAACGGAGAGTGTTCCTTCCAGTGACTGAGTGGCTGCAGGATAAGGGGGTCTCCTATAGATGGGGGTTTCCAACTGCACTCCACTTCGCTTATCAGGACAGTAGATGGATCATTTGATCAATGAAAGAGGCCAAAGGTTTGATGAAGCCTGAGGAGGCCAAGGGGAGTTTGCCTGAGAGGGACAGGGGGGCCCATGGTGTGGGGCCGGTGGCATCACAGAAATGTTTGAAAATGGGTAGGGGCAGGAGGCTGAAGGGTCCGATCAGGAAAACATGAGTGGCCTCACAGGTCCATACGGTTAGAATGCGGAGGGAAAGGTTAATTTTTGGTATGGGGTTAGTGCATAAGATCGGGTAGGAACCAGGAGTTGCCAATGGACAGGGCAAAAGTGGTGAGTCGGTGGAGGGGTATAGCGCAGGGTGGGCGAGTGAAGGGACCAATTAGAAAGACTCAAATACTCCTTGTTTTTCAGTTATTTGTGACTGTGAGGGGCTCAGTGGTGATGCATCTATTGGGGTAGCTTTTTGTATCAAGTTGAGTTGAATCAGGAGTGGGGACTGGTATAACAGTTATGGGGTGGTGGTGGAGGCGAGTGTCCCCTGGGATTGTGGCTCTTTTCTGCCCTCCAAGTCGGGTTCCAGACGAATTGGGTGAAAGGTTAGGGGGTTGGTTTATAAATATTGGTTGTGGGTCCGACAGTTATTCTATGCAACTAATTTGTGGGTAGGTCAGACAGTGGCAATGGGGTGTAGGCATCTTGTTTGGCAAGGAAATGTTGGCTGAAGTAGTGGTTGATGCCGGAGGGTCAGGGGGAGCGAGGACCTCATGATAGGCACATGGAATGTACAGGGCTTGAATTATCTTGTGAAAAAGAAATCAGTGCTGGATAAATTAAGGGCCCCCCTCTATTGTATTCCTGCAGGAGACCACCTGCTTGTGCAGGACAAGAATCAAATGAAAAGCAGGGCATTCCCGAGCCAGTTTTTCACCTCTGGAGGGTTTGGCCATTTTGGTGGGTGAGCAAATCCCAAAAGCAAAATCTAAGGTCATTTCGGACCCACAAGGGGCGCTATAGCTATGTATGTATCAACGCCCTATTTATTGTGGGATCGGATGTTCACGATGGTGTCTCTATGTTCCAAATGTTGGCCAAGAGATATTTTTGGAAAGCTTCTTACTTAAGGTGCTCCCTTTCGCCGAGGGGCATGTTCTGCTAGGTGGGGACTTTAACTTAGTACCCAAGCCCCTGGTTGACAAGTCCTCCCCACCCCCCATCAAGTTGGACTTCAAACATTCCACGACTTTTGGCTTTTTTCCTACGTGAATTAAGGTTAATTGACACATGGGGCTGGCGCATGGGGAGGACAGGGACTGCTATTTAACTCACTTTTTCATGTGGGATTCTCTAGGTTGGATCTCTGGCAATACTGGAAAGGTGCAAGAGTCCCAGGCGCCCATGGAGGTTATATGGCCCTGTGGGATGCATTGACCCACTCCGCTACCTTATGCAGCATCACTCCGATAGTCATGGTGCAAGAAATGGCAACAATGGCGGCAAAATTCTTGTGTGCACCAATAACCTCCAAAACCGCATGTTAAAACGCACAAAAGGATGGATGCATAACCTGCCACCCATGGTGCATATGTGGTGGGATAGAGCACACACTGCAGAAAATGAGCCAGTGGGCTTCAGGACCAGCAAACAGAGTACAGGGGGAGAAGCAGCATTTTGCAAATGAAACTCCAAAATGTTCCTATAAATGACATTTGCTTTGTTGCTAAAAACTCCAAAATGCCTATACACAACACTTCTCAACATTCAAAATCTAGCTTGGCGCTAAAATTCATATGATCTAATGATGCATGGCGAATATAGAAAGTCCTAAAGTGTAAAGAGCAAAATATTTCCACAGACAAACTGGACTGTCTGTAAACTGACAGCTACTGTCAAAATCTGTGTGCATTACACTGGGCTACCTATGAATGACAGCTGTCAGATGAGCTCCTGAGGAAATTTCAAAGTATCTAAACTAAAAGTCTGCCAGATTAGCAAACATAAAAGGATCGTTGCTAAAAAGAATACAGATCTCAGTTGTGTTTTTAATCCCACAGATTTAAAGCTAATAAAGTAATGTATTTATGTTTGATGCAACAAGTTTGGTTTTGGATTTAAGAAATTAAGAATAAATTAGCCTGGCTGAGCTGCAAGGAGTGGAAAAACAGGTTTCTCCCAAGGGGAAGGGAAATCCTTTCAGCAGAAACTCACTGGAAGATGCTAATGTGGGTTAGGCCAGAGTTTTGTCTGTAAAAAGAGAATGAACAATGGCAGACCCTCCAGCCCAGGAAACGGATGTGTGAAAGGGTCGTAAACTGCTCCTGGAAGGAATTCCCCAAAGGAGGGGGCTACTCCTGGACTACAGGGAGAGACAAAGGGGCAGGCCATTTGGTGTTAAAAATTAACGATGAACAATTGTTAGAGACTCATAACTTGTGATTCAAAGTGGTGAAAAATATAAAAAGGACAGAGTTGCTAGTCTAATTTTTGGCTGCATGTTTTAAGAGGCGGTAGAACTGTGTAACATATTCGAGACAGGAATGGCAATATATGTGGTTTTATGTAAACGGTATTAATGTTAGAATTGTGAAAATGTACACATCCATCCCTATGTTAAATACACACATTTGTGAAAATTCGCAGACAATTTGGAAAATGTGTTCATGGCGAAAAGGACAAAATTCTATAGAAAGATGAAACAAGATTCCAGAGCTGCAGGTTTTTGATGAACAGATGCTACATAAAATCTGGAATCTTTGTGTGTGATTTGTGTGGGGATTACCAATGTAGAAGAACAAGTTACTCTTACCTGGTAACGTTCTTTCGATGGGATGGTCCGATGACGTATTCCATATCTATGACAGTAATCACCACAGCTGTGCTGCTTCAGAAAATGTTCTGCGTCCTGCGTCAATGTTGATACGCTGTCCGAGGGCCTTCGTCATCGGATGTAGTAGGACGCACGACGCCCGTGGCCTCAGTTGTAGTTTTTTCCCCAGAACATGTGGCACCAAACCACTGCAGTATGACCACAGAAAGCCTTGCGGAAACGTAAGCTGCAAATCGCATAAGAAATTCTGTAGCGGGGCAGGTAGAGAGGGAGCGATATGGAATAAGTCGGACTATCCCATCAAAAGAACGTTACCAGGTAAGAAAGTAACTTGTACTTTGAGGGGATTGGGTCCTCCGACGTATTCCATATCTATGACAGACTCCAAAAGCAGTACCAACGTATGGAGGAGGGAAAATATTTTATAATATAGAAATTGCAGAGTAAAGGACCGCCTTACCAAAGACCAGATCCTGTCCATGGATAGAATCCTGGGAGTAGTGACGTACAAAAGTATGGGCTGGAGCCCAAGTGGCTGCATCACAGATGTTACAAACGGGAACACCCCTCTGCAGGGCAGTAGAGGCAGCCATACCCCTAGTAGAATGGGCCCGTAAGCCTACCGGAGGGTCCTTACCCGCCAAGCGGTAAAATTCAGAAATTGCCAAGATTATCCATCTAGACAAAGTCTGCTTAGTCACAGCTTGTCCCAAACGCCTTCCAGCGTAACCAATAAAGAGCTGATCGTCCACTCTGACCCGGGACATGCGAGAAATGTAGAAACTTGCTCTCCTAACATCCAACCTATGGAGCCTCTCCTCTTCCTTACCAGGATGTGGAGGAGGATAAAATGCCGGAAGAATAACCTTCTGGCTCAAATGAAATTCCGATACCACCTTCGGAAGAAAGGAAGGACGAACTCTATGGACAACCCTGTCCTTATAAAACACAGTGAAGGGTGGCTTAACTGAAAGTGCCTGCAACTCACTCTGCGAGCGGAAGTGACCACAACTAAAAACACAGTCTTAAGGGTTAACAGCCTCAAAGGACATGAATGTATAGGCTCAAACGGAGCACCCATAAGGAATTTCAGAACAAGGTTCAAATCCCAACCAGGCACCTGGAAAGGTGCTGGCGGAAACACATTAGTGAGTCCTTTGAGAAACTGAGAAATTACAGGAATTTTAAAATAAGAACACTCCTCAGACGAGAGCTTAAATATAGGCAGTGCCGCCAGGTAACCTTTAACAGTACCCACTTGCAGGCCCCTGTGGGCCAATGAAAGCAAAAAAGACAGAACTACAGGAATGTCACATGAAAAAGGATCCACATTCTTAACCCCGCACCAGTCGCAGAACTTTCTCCACAGGCAACGGTACAGGGACTTTGTTGCTGGCCGTCTGGCCGAAAGCAACACCTCCATCACGTCTTCAGGGAGGTCCCAATCCTTATACCTCAACCTTTCAGAAGCCAAGCCTGAAGGTTGAACGATCTGACCTCTGGACGGAGAACCTGATTTCCCCCCCCCCCTCCCATGAGATCAGGTCGTCTCGGTAGGGAAGATGACGTGGAGAGCAGATGGACAAGTCGAGAAGGTCCGGGTACCACGTCCTCCGAGCCCAAGCCAGAGCAAGTAGGATCATCTGGGAACCGAACCTCCGCAGCACTAGCGGGATGACAGGGACTGGAGGAAACGCGTACAGCAGTGGGAAGGACCACTCCACCACAAATGTGTCTCCTAAGGCCCTTTTGGAGGAAATTCCGACGAGCAGAAACTTTTGCACTTCCGGTTGATGCTGGAGGTCGAAGAAATCCACCTGAGGGGTACCCCAAAGGGCAAAGATCTCCAGGAGAATCTCCAGAGCCAGCTCCCACTTGTGAGAGATCACGCTCTGCCTGCTCAGAGCATCCGCCGTCTCATTTTCGTCTCCGGCCAGATGAACTGCCGAGATCGAAGCTTCCTGCTGGATGGCCAGAACCAGGGCTGCATCGCCTCCCTGCACAGAGAAGTGACCCTGCCCCCGCCCCCTTTTTGTAGAGGTAGTGCATGGCCACTGTGTTGTCCGTCAGAATCAGGACATTCCTTCCTCGCACAGTCGGCAGAAAAGCCTTCAGGACAAGCCTGACGGCCCACAACTGCAACAGATTGATATGGAGTCTGAACTCAGACGGAGACCAACGACCGCTGTCAACTCATTGGCATGAGATCCCAATCCCGTGAGGGATGCATCCGTCACGAACGTCACCTCCGGCCAGGGTAGCCAAAACGGAACCCCTTTCATCAAATTGCCTTCGACGGCCCACCACAGAAGGTCCTGGACGGCCGAGGGCGGCACCTGAACGGGGTCTGACATCCTGCCGGAGGACTGAAACTGCTGCATATTGAGGGCCCACTGCAGAGATCTCATCCGCAACCTGGCCTCCGGCAACAGAAGAATGTAGGATGCCATGAGGCCGAGCATCCTCAAGAACTCAAACGCCGGGAGACACTGGGCGTGTTGAAACTTGTGCACCATCTGCAGAATGTGATGAGCCCTCACCTGGGGAGGAAAACACTGCCCCAGGGAAGTGTAGAGCACTGCTCCGATGTACTGGAGCCGCTGTGTTGGCGTCAAATGGGACTTCTTTAAATTGAGGGAGAAGCCCAGCCTGTGAAGGGAGTGGCAGGTGACAGACACATGATCCAGAACTTGCTCGGGAGAGCGCGCCCTGATCAACCAATCGTCCAGGTAGGGGTAGACGTGAATCCCCCCTTTCCTGAGATACGCTGCCACCACCACCATGAGCTTGGTGAATACCCTCGGGCGGAGGTCAATCCGAACGGCAGGACCCGAAACTGAAAGTGCGAGTCGCCAACCGCGAACCTCAGGTACTTCTTGTGCTTTGGATGGATCGGCACATGAAAATAAGCATCCTTGAGGTCGAGAGACCACAACCAGTCCTGAAGTTGAAGGGCCTGGAGGACTTGAGAAAGAGTAACCATCTTGAACTTGTCCTTCCTGAGGAGCTTGTTCAAACTGCGCAAGTCCATGATGGGTCTCAATCCCCAGTCTTTCTTCGAAATCAAAAAATAAGGGGCATATCATCCCTTGTTCCTCTCCGCTACAGGCACCAGTTCTATGGCGCCTTTCTCCAGCAGGGATTGTATTTCCTGCGCAAGGATCAGATCCAGACTCTTCAAAGAGATTACCTGGTGGATTGTCATGAGGCCTCTGCAGGAAAGGAAGACAGTAGCCGTGGGCTATGATCTCCAGAACCCACACATATGAAGTAATGGCACGCCACTCTACAAGATGCTGTGCCAGCCTTCCCTCAACCGGCGAACCATGGGACATGGCCTCATGACTGAGCTGAAGCAGCTGCAGCAGTGCCTGAGGTAAAAGTGGCAACTGCCCGAGCGGCATTGGCACCTCGAGTACCCTGTTTTCCACCTCTTGCACTCCTACGGTGGCCCCTTTGACTTGTAGCTCCTCTCGATTTACTAAAGGATGAGTAATATCGAAAGGAACCTTCCCTCCATTGCTGTCCCCTAGGATGAAAAGGCAGAGGTTGGCGAACTGCAGCGCTCAACTACTTCGCTGCAGTTTTGGAGGTCTGCAACCTCTCAAGGCTCTCGTCAGCCTTGCTGCCAAAAAGATGTTCACCATCAAAGGGCATGTTGAGGAGCCGGGCCTGCACATCAGGAGCAAACCACGACTTCCGCAACCACGCAAACCTGCATATTACGGTGCTTGCGCCATGGTCCGGCTGACAATTTTCCATGTCCAAACCCGACTGAACAGCCTCACACATGGCATCCTTGCCATACTGTACAATCGCAAGAAAACCATCCCGTTCTTCCCCCTTCGGGAATATGTTCAGCCGCCAAGGAAATACAGTTCCACAGAGTGTGCGTGAAACGTGACAAGGCACACACAGAGTTGGCTGCCTGTAAAGCCATACCCCCTGAAGAAAACACTTTCTTCGCCCAGCCATCAAAACGCTTGTCGTCCCTATCAGGAGGGATGGTAGGGTAGGAACAAGTTACTTACCTGTAACTGTTGTTCTCCAGCATGGGTCTGGCATGGATTCACATGCTCATGAATATTCCCCGTCGTCAGGCTGGGAATCCTCGTTAAAGAAAAAACCAGTATCAGTTTCGTTTCTGATCTGTCTTTCGTAGTAGTAATCAATCACTGGTCTCTGCGTCATACTGACCACAGCCAATGACTGCCCTCTACCTAAGCACCGCCTCTGGCAGCCATCTTCAGATTTGGAAGCACATGAAGTGGCAGTATGACCAAGTGAAGAGCCGCAGAGGGGTAGGCGGGAGGGTTCGCATGTGAATCCATGCCAGACCCATGCTGGAGAACAACAGTTACAGGTAAGTAACTTGTTCCTTCTCCAGCATGGGGTCTGGCATGGATTCACATGCTCATGAATAAAGAATACATAGCAGTACACACATGCACAACCACGGGAGGTGGCAAAGGCTCAACATTAAGCATCACATCAAACTCAACATTAAGCATCTTACCTCCTCACCAGGCTCACCTTAGGCGAACAGGTTGCGCAGCACTGCTTGGCCGACCCTGGACTCCTCCCTGGAATCCCGATCGACGCAGTAGAATTTCGTGAAGGTGTGCGTCGACCTCCACGTAGCAGCCCTACATATGTCCAGCAGGGGCACACCAGAAAGGAACGCCGTGGTAGCTGCGATCGCTCTGGTGGAATGGGCTCTCGGACGGCCAGGCAGCGGTCGGTTTGCCAACCGATGACAGTACATGATACAGCCGGAGAGCCATCACAGGTCCAAAGTTCACAAAGAGTTGTGACGTCTTCCGAAAACACTTCGTGCGGTCCACGTAGAACTTCAGCGCTCTAGCCACATCCAGCGAGTGCAAAGTCCTCTCAGCCGGCGACGAAGGCGACGGGAAGAATACAGGCAACACCAAGGGTTCGTTGAGATGGAAGTCCGACGGCACCTTGGGCATGAAGGAGGGGTGCGTCCTGAGCACTACCCTCGTGTCGTGAAAAGTCAAGTATGGGGCCTTGCAGGAAAGGGCCTGGATCTCTCCCACCCGTCGTGCGGAGGTGATGGCCACAAGAAACGCTGTTTTCTACGACAGAAACTTCAACGGGGCCGAGTGCAGAGGCTCGAACGGAGGTCCCATGAGCTTTGTCAGCACCACGTTGAGCTCCCACGCCGGGGCCGGAGCCTTCACCGGCGGGAACGATCTGAACAGTCCCTTCATGAACTCTTTCACCAGACGATGAGACCACAAGGACGTCCGCCCCGTGGTTCTGGTGTATCGGGAGATCGCAGCAAGATGAATCTTGATGGACGCGTGTGCCAGACCAGCTTTGGCCAGCGTCAGCAGTACGGCAGTACCTGAGGAGCCGTAATCCGTAGAGGGTTAATCTTCTGTGCGTGGCAGCAGACAGAGAACCTCTTCCATTTGTGTCCGTAGCATTTAAGAGTCGAGGACGCCCTGGCCTTTGCAAGAACCTCTCTGCAGTCGGCCGGTATGTCATATCCTCCAAACTCTAGCGCTGCAGGAGCCAGGCCTGCAAGTTTAGCGATTTCGGGTCGTGGTGGAGGATGGCGCCTCCTTCCCTGGAGAGTAGATCCGTGTCCACCGGCAGCTTGATTGGCGGGGACGCTGACAAGTCCAGAAGGTCCGGGAACCATATCTGCCTCGGCCACGCAGGTGCGACGAGGATCATCCTGCACCGTGACCTCTTGAGCTGGTTGACGAGCCGGATTAGCAGTGGCAAAGGAAGGAACGCGTAGGGGAACAGGCCCTCCCAGGGGAACGAGAAAGCATCGCCCATGCTCCTCGCCTGGGGAAACCTGCTGGCAAACCTCCGGCACTTGGAGTTCGTCGCCGTCGCGAACAGGTCGATCTGGGGTGTGCCCCACCGTCGGAAGAGGCGATCCACTAGATCCTGCCGTAGTTCCCACTCGTGGCACGAGCGCAGCTCCCTGCTGAGTGAGTCGGCAATGGTGTTTTTTATCCCTGCCAGATGAAACAGCACCAGAAACATCCTTTGGGCGACGGCCCAATGCCACAGGTCCTGCGCCTCCTTGGACAGTGCTAGGGACCTGGTTCCGCCCTGTTTCCTGATGTAAAACATGGTGGTGGTGTTGTCGGTGAAGATCCTCACCACCTTGCCCTTGAGGGACAGAAGGAAGGACCTGAGGGCCCAGAACACTGCACGGAGCTCCAGGACGTTGACATGGAGGGACTTCTCCGTCGGGAGCCAAAGGCCTCTCGCATGCAGATTTTCGGTGTGCGCTCCCCACCCTTCCAGGGAGGCATCCGTGGTCACTGTCTCCTGGTGGTCTGGGGTCTGGAAGTCCATGCCCGCCGTCAGATGCGCCGGGTGCCCCACCACCGGACCGCTCGGCGGAAACTCTCGTCGAGTGTGATCCTCTCCTCGAAGCCGCCCGTCGTTTGGATCCAGCGCGCGTCCAGGAACTCCTGCTACGGGCGCATCCGGAGCCTGCACATGGGAATGAGGTAGATGCAAGAAGACATCATTCCGAGGAGGGACTTGATGGACCTCACCTTGGCCGCGTCGGAAGCCAACATCCGCTGTACCTTGCCCAGGATGGACCTGGTCCTTTCCCCCGACGGGGAGGCCAGAAGGGACACTGTGTCGAGCTTCGCTCCCAGAAACAGTGCGTTTTGCGCGGGTACCAGGTGGGACTTGGCGTAGTTCACAGAGAATCCCAGGTCCGTGAGAAGTTGGACGGTCCTTGCCGTGTGCCCCACGGCGAGCTCCCTCGTCTTGGCTCGGATGAGCCAGTCGTCCAGGTAGGGGTAGACGTGGATCCCCTCGCGGCGCAGCTGCGCCGCCACCGGTGCAAGACACTTGGTAAATACCCTGGGTGCCGACCGTAGTCCGAAGGGGAGGGGTTTGAACTGGTAGTGATGCCCTTGGACCACAAACCTGAGGAATTTTCGGTGCCCCTTTAGGATGGGAATATGGGAGTAGGCATCCTCCAAATCCAACGACGACAGGAAGTCTCCTTCCTCCAGCTGACCCAGGACGTGCTGGAGGGTGACCATCCGGAACTTCTGCGCCTTGATGAACTTGTTCAGACGTCGCAGGTCTAGGATGGGGCGCCATCCTCCCGTCTTCTTCTTCACGAGGAAGTATCTCGAGTAAACTCCGGAGCCCCGAAGCCTCTTTGGGACGAGTTCGATGGCGCCCTTCCTGAGCAACGCCCTTACCTCCAGGAGAAGCTGAGGGACGTGAAGCTCTTTCCTGGCCACGGGGGGGACGCGCGGGCACCTTCTTTGAAACTCGAGCGCGTGGCCCCGGGCTAAGGCGTCCAGCACCCAACGGTCGGTGGAGATGGACTCCCACACGCTGACGAAGCTCGCCAGCCGGCCTCCCACCGGGGTGCTTCGGCGGGGGCCCGACCCCACGGCCGGTTCAATCCTGTTTCGACGAGGCTTTGCCGCCTTGACCTCCTTGGCGACGACGGCGGGGTCCGCCAGACTTGCCTCGTCCTCTGTAGGCCTCCTGAGACGACGAGCGGGCCGCTTGACGGTAGGTGGAGAAACCGCCGCCGGAACCTTTGGAGGCGCCCTTGCCTCCGCTGCTCCGAAAGGGCGTCCGTCGCTGCTGTAAAACCCCAAGGGCCCAGGCCGTCTCAGTGTCCGCTTTAATGGCCTGAAGGGAATCGTCCACTGTTTTCCCAAACAGGTTGTTCCCATCGAACGGCATGTCCAGGACTCTGGTCTGTACGTCTTGACGGAAGTCCGTAGCCTTGAGCCATCCACGCCGCCTAAGGCAATAGTGATGGCGTGGTCCGACGCCACCTCACCCTCCTGTAGGATCTCCAGGGCATCCGCCCTCTTGTCGTCCGGTAGGAAGTCCAGCAGGGGAGCCAGTTTGTACCATAGCTCCCTGTCGTAGCGGGCCACGATAGCCAAGGCGTTGGCCGCTTTAATCGTCGTTGCTGCAGACGAGATGACCCTGTGTCCCATAGCGTCCAATTTCTTTCCCTCGCCGTCCGGTGGGGAAGTCGATGTGGAGGCCGCACCCCACCCCCGCTTTCTTCCTGGCCGCCGCCGAGACGACGGAGTCCGGGGTAGGCTGCGCCTGGAGGCACAGGGGGGCCGCGTCCGGGACCCGGTACTTCTTCTCGTACCGGTCTCTTCTCGCTGGCGTCGTGGAAGGGTTCTTGAGGAGGGCGAGGCCCTCATCCCAAATGTCTCCAGTAGAGGCACCGCGAGGACCGTCTTCCTCTTGGCCTCGCGCCGTTGATAAAGGAATCCTTCCTTTTTCTTCTCCTCAGGGCAGAGTTGGAAAAGCTCGGATGCCCCGGCGATCATGGAGTGGAACGATCCAATCTCGTCGGGCGGAGAAGCCCTGGTGGGAGGTGACGACGGGAGATCCTCGTCGCATACCTCGTCGTCCGTACCCGTCGCTGCCGTGTCAGTCCCCGTATCATCCCCTCGGGTGGACGGGGAGGAGGGCTGGGCGGGTCGCGACGGCTGAAAAGGAGGTGGAGGGTGAATCCTTCTTTTCTTGGGCGGGGGAAAACCAGAAGGTCCCGGTTCAGGATCCCCCGACGGAAGAGGCTCCTCCGTCGGCAACGGTAGTCTCGTCCTTATCTCTGAGCATAAGGACTGTATAGCCAACAAAATGGCCGCCGAGATGTCTTGCGGCGCTGGCAGAGGGGAATCCGACGGGCGATCAGGGGCCCTGTCGGCACCCTCGACGATGTCGTCACCTGCGTCGGGATCCATCCCGACGGGCCGGTCTTCATCCACGCCAAGGCCGTGGCTTAAGACCTCGATCAGCTCTTCCTCCGAGGCTGAAGCCGAATCTACGACGACGCCCTGCCCCCCCTTTCTTCCCCGCCGGGGATTTCACGGGGGTCCTATCGATGGGCACAAAAGAGGACTCCCTCCGAGGTGGTAGGGAGACTCTGAGCCCCGAGGTCGCCACCACTGGTGTAGCCTCCACAGGCTGAGCCAGGGCCGCCGCGACAGTATCGATAGAGGGCTTGGCCGGATGGATTAAGGCCTTCACCACCTTAGGTGCGCTCACCGCCTTATCCTTGAGGGGGGGGGGGGACACTGCCTCGCTCCCCCTCCGATGGGGCCTTCGAGCTCGACCGGGGCCTCTCCAGGAGCTTCGCCGGGTGCTCGGCCTTCCTCTTACCCGACCCCGAGCATTGGCTCGTTCGGCGCTCCCGGTGCCAGCGGACTCGCTGTGCTTGGCCTTGTGTTGGACCCCCGTCGCCGGGGCGTCCTCAAAGGTCTTAGAAGACCGCTCGGATTTCTTCCTCTTCTTCTCGCCCGACGGGCTCTTCCCTTCCAGCCAGTTGGCGAGGCGTTGGTAGCGGTCCTTCATGGTCCGCTCCGACATATTGCCGCAAAACGCACAGTCCTTCTCCACGTGCGTCTTGTCCTCATGTAAGCAGTAGAGACAAAAGGAGTGTTCGTCCTCCTTAAAGACGTTCTGCAGCTGGCATCCAAGGCAGACCCTGAACAGCTTTCCGGGCGTCGAGCTTCCCTTCTCCTGGGCCATGTCCGGGCCTGAGAAGCTTCTGGAGTCCTCCAAAACGTAGCTCGAAGAAATCTTCACCCTTGAGGGGCGCAGACGAATCCGACACGGGTCCCCGTTGATCGGATGGAGAGTCGGTGGAGCTTGAGGCTCTTTTGACTGGAAAAAATGAAGTTTTTGAGAAAAAACGTGAAAAAAATAGCACTAACGCTCGAGAGCAATAGCACGAGGATCCCAACACATGAACGTGCGGTAAAAATCTGAAGATGGCTGCCAGAGGCGGTGATTAGGTAGAGGGCAGTCATTAGCTGTGGTCAGTATGACGCAGAGACCAGTGATTGGTTACTACTACGAAAGACAGATCAGAAACAAAACTGATACTGTTTTTTTCTTTACCGAGGATTCCCAGCCTGACGACGGGGAATATTCATGAGCATGTGAATCCATGCCAGACCCCATGCTGGAGAACGACGCCTGCTTTGCTGGGGCTGTGGCCGCCTGCACCACCAAACTCTCCGGAGTGGGGTGCGTGGTCAAGTAGCAGGGGGTCACTACTGGCTGGATGGTATGTTCATGGCAAAGACTTGCTCACTGCCGGGAGACTCTACGTAGCAGTCCAAGCCGCAGCCACCCTTCTTTGCAAAGCCATATGCCATAAAAATCCAGAGGCGGCGCCAACCACCCCAAGTAGTCCGTGACCCTCGACATAAGGCGCCGGTACGAGGACACGGCATGGGTGCCGACAGAACTCCACCTCCGGAGAGGTATCCAGACTACTGGCGTTGTGCAGTGACTGACGCAGGTCTTCAATCTGGCTGTGACCAGAGAAAATCTCGTCAGGCACCTCCTCAGGCACCAAACCTTCCTCAGATCCCTCATCCCCCTCAGAAATAAAATCCAGAGGGCAGAAAGAGGGCACAGAAAAAGGGACAAAGACATTCTTAGCCTTGGCTAGAGCCTTTCTAGGGTGTTACACCGTGCCACGGGGTACCTCCCAAAAAGCAGCCTCGAAAGGCGTCGAGGCCTCGAGAGCGGAGCCCCGAGCGTGTCCTTCGACAGCCTGGACCTAATGGTGTCGACAACTTCCTCGGAGGCGGAGCCTCGAGAGATCTCCTTGACGACCTCAGCACCGCAGGCGTCGATGTCTTCCTCGAAGACTTCACAGGCTCACGCGGTCTCGAGGGCGTCGAGGACCGGGACCTGGAACAGGCATGTCTAGAGCGACCATCCTTGTCCGACCAGGACCACGAAGGCACCCGGTGGTCGCGAAGGCGGAGGAGCGGTGTCTCTAGCACGGTCACGGCTGGCGTCCTTAGACGGCGCGGACGGAACTGAGCCCTGCAATTGAAAAATCGTCATCTCCTTTCAGAAGGAATCCCATTCCTCAGCAGTGTAATGGTTGTTGGGACAAGCAACCCGCCGACGGGTGGAGTCCTTGGATGAGGACGGGGAAGGCGACCTGTGATGGCGCTTCCGTGAGTGCCTCGAAGAGGCAGAGGAATGGTAAGACCGACTACTGGACCGAGACCCCCTGGACTCACGACTATGCGGAGAGTTGCCCCTCGAATCGTCCGTCGAAAGTCCAGTGGATCACGACTTGCGGGGCTTGGCCGCCTTAGCCACCGACAGCTTCATCTTACGCTCCCTCAAGGCCTTCGATGTAAGTGACTGGCAGTCGACACAGTCATCCGTATCGTGATCCTCCGGGAGGCACCAGAGGCAAACATTGTGCATGTACGTCAAAGACATCTTGAACCCGCACACCCGACACTTCTTAAAACCCGACCGCGAGGTGGAAGAAGCCAAAGACGACATTACAATACACAAACTAACAGGTTCAAAGAACCGAAAGAACAGGATTCAGTAGAACCGAGGCGCGCCGAGATCTCTGAAGCGAACACGTCCGCGGAAAAAAAACGGAATTGAGGCTACGGGCGTCGTGCGTCCTACTTATAACATTGGCTCGATGGAGGCCTTCGAGGACAGCGTATCAACGTAGGACGCAGAAAACTTTCCGAAGCAGCACAGCTGTGGTGATTACTGTCATAGATATGGAATACGTCGGAGAACCCAATCCCCTCGAAATATGCATTTAGGATAAAATCCGATTTTGACACTAGTGGCTGTGGGGAGGTTTCTAAGGACTGTAAAGTTAAACCATAAATGTGACATCATCCGTCCTTGATCCAATCACTCAGATGCAAGGCACAGATGAGGTCCTGATCTAATCCCAATTCACAGGGGCAAGCTTAGCTAAGCCAGCCCATAAACCACTCTTTTGATGTCATTTGAAAGGATAAATAGAGACAGCTGACAACACATAGGGTCTCACTGATTCACTCACTTTCCTGATTCCGGCGAAGCACTTTTTTCCAGCATTCAACATCCAGCTTTAACATCCTTCCAGATCCAGATGCCAAGACTCTTGCAAAGCAGTAGAGAACTATTGACTTTCAGCAAGGCCTAAATCCTCAAACTTATTCTCACAACCCAGTGTAGCGCTGTGGTGTGGGAAAGCCTTCTGAGCTAGTATCCTGAAACTATCTAGCTTACCACCACAAGGCTTGCCTGAGGAACTCGCTATCCAGCTGATTTGAAATACCCAGAAACAATTAGGGCAGATCCTGTGCGAATCTGGTGACCGGCCTAGCTGATCCAGTTCCGCGCCTGATGTGCTGTCCTTCCTTGACAGATCAAATCCATGACCAGGACTGAATTTAATAACTTGTTCTTTAAGTATTAATAGGAAGAACAGTGACCCATAATATATCTGCATTGTATGATCGCAATCTCAAACCCATCCCATCTTTAATTCAGAACCATAGTAGTGCTAGAACTATCCTTGCTTTGACTTCTCTCATCGGTGTACTAAACCCTAACTTCTTATTGATTTGATTAAGAAAAGTAATTCCCAAACCAAACGGAAACTAGAGTCACATGAATAGTTATGAGCAGCCGTGAATAACAAATTTCTGTGTGGCATTCTCTTTTTTGTAGTCCTTAACATAGTATAAGAAAACCTATCTCAGTTTTAAACCAGTTCTGTTTTCCATTCTCGCACCCATTTTGCAAAAACGACTTCTACTAAAACCTCTAACTCCTCGGTTTTTGTGATAGAAGCAGAATTACAACTGTTACTTGTACATAACATCCTTAGCTATCCATAGAACCCTAAACCGCAGTGCAAAAACAGTGCGATTGGCCCGTTATAGTGAAAATTGCACAAGGAAAAGTTTGCCGCGATTTGACCTACTGAAAGGTTTTACACATGTGAATTAGCTTGAAATTATTTCATACTTTGACTCAGATTCCAAATGTTTTTGTTTGACTAAATCATTGCTTGTGAGGGTGTGCATCTGTTCAAAGCGGCTCCCATAGAAATGTATCATAATTTAAGCATTTGTGAACACATTTAGTGTTTTTGCTCAGACAATTTCAAAGCCATCCTGACAGTTGAAAAGTCAACTCCGTTCTTCTCTTGTGTTTTAAAGGGGGAAGGTGGGAGTGATATTCTATTTGATTTGTGTTGTTCCCGAGTACCTGCTCTCTCCCCACATTTATTTTCATTGTATATTGGTGGGTTGTGGGGTGTTGCAGGGGGAACCTCTAACCATAGTGCTATCTGTTCCAAAACAACACAACAGTATTCTTTTCTGTGCTGCATTTGCTTTTGTGTTCATTATTTGACTCCTAATACATTAAAGACTTTATTTAGTGTTCTGTCACCCCATTGGTGATGGTGGTTACCTATTAAAATATATTGTGATTTAAACTCTAAATACATAAATATTTACCTTTGCAAACTAGCCTGATTCCTGGTTCAGTGTGACCGGGGGAGGGGACTTGTCTCAGGAGAAGGGTGTGATATGAGTGGTATATCGTTCAGAATATTGAACTTATAGATAAAAATAAATAAGGGTTTCATTTGCGCACTACATGCTGGGCGAGACTTTGGTGTGTGCCAGATTGAAATCACTTACATCCCGGTCTTGACTGGAGAGCTGGGGGAGGTCATCTCCAACTACTTTAGGGAAAATAAGAACTCTGGTCACTCACTGGACATTTTGTGGGACACTATGAAGGCTCTAGTTCTGACTGGAACGGATTAGCAAATCGGCAGCCTACACTAGAGCGAGGCAGATGGTTCGGGTGGGATTAGAAAGGGAGGTTACCCAATCCGAGCAGAAGCACAAAATGTTGGGGTCTCGCAAGACATTATGTGAACTCCGGGTGGTGCGGAAGCAATTGGAGATGCACCTGGCTGACAGGACAGCTCAGGCAATAATAAAATCCAAGTAGTTCTATTATACCAATGGGAACCAAGCCAATCGCTTTCTGGTGGCCAAGTTGCGCAAGCTCCAAAACCAGAAACTCCGTGTTAGGCTTGCGTAATGATCAAGGGGCGGTGGAGCGGGGTGAGGCCGATAAAATGGGGATTTTTGAGGCTCATTTTAAAATCAGTATTGAGGGGCGAGCTCCCGCTGGCAGAAGCCCAGGCACAATATTTGCGAGATGCACACCTGCCCAGTCCTCCTTGTGAGCATCAGGAGTCTCTTGAGGTGCCGATCTTGCCAGGGGAAAGTAGAATGGGCAATCACGTCTCTGGAGAATAAGGCTCCGGGTCCCAATGGATTTACAGCTCCCTTTTACAAGACGTTTTGCGACCTCTTAGTCCTGCCCCATCATATGTTGGTCGTTCCCGGCCTCAGACAGTGATCAGACAGGTTTAATGGGCCTACTGAAAGTGGGGAGACGCTCGTGCATAGATTTGGGCATTATTGCACTGGATGCTATAAGGCTTTTGACAAGGTGGAATGCAGTGGGTCCTGGAGCAGTTTGGGTTGGGCCAGGGTTTATTAGTTAGGTCATGGCAATCTACTAACACCAATCTACACACCTTGGGGTTAACAGGGCACAGTCATCTAGACATTCAATTACAAGAGGCACGAGACAGAGCTGTCCGCTATCCCTGTTGATTTTTGCCTCATGTATAGAGCTCTTTGCTAGTCAAATTCTAGCTAATGGGGCGATAGAGGGCATCCGGGTCAAGGAGACAGATTATAAGGTGTCTTTACACAGATGATGTCCAGCTCACACTGAGCAATTCCTGCTCCTCTCTGGCTGTGGTACTACAGGAGCTTGATGGCTTTGGCGGGATCTCTGGATTCCAGGTAAATTATGGTGAATCCCATGGGCTGGATGTGTCCCTGTGGCCCCAGGAGGTGTTATCAGGGCTCTTGCCCCAATACAGTGGACCAGAGAGTCTATACCTACTTGGGGGTGCGCATCCCATCCCTAGTAGGATCACAAATCTTTCAGGCTAATTGTCCAACGCTGGTTCAGGAACTGGCTGAGGACTTGGGAAGGAGGGACGCTAGGAGATGAACAAGTTAATTACCCATGGTAATGCTCTTTCATCTGCATGTTCCCCCCCACGTATTCCTCGTTATATGTTATCTCCATATCCAGCTTTAGCTGCTTCGAAAACTAATTGTCCAACTTGGGGCACTGCGCGTCAATGACTGTCGACTCTGTTCCTCGAGGGCCTCCGTCTCAATGTAAACATCATCAATGGTCTAAAGCATGCACCGCGACAGTTGGCTTCAGTTCCGTTTTTACATGTACTGGTTTATCCCACGCCGGACAGCTACTCACCATGAAAGAGCATAAGCTACAATGACAAGGAAATTCGACTGCAGGGTATGCTGGGAGGGGCGATGAGGAATATGTGGGAGGAACATCTAGTGGAAAGAATGTTACCATGGGTAAGTAACTTGTTCTTCGAATGGATTGTGTCCTCCCACGTATTCCTCATTTTAGGATACTCCCAGAGCAGTTTGTACAGCTTTGGAGGAGAGTCAGAATGTACAATTTCAAATTAGAATTTAGGAGTTACGTATTGGTCTATGTGTACAAAATGTAACACTGCCAAAAACACCATCCCAGAAGGAGGAAGTGTCAGACTATATTGTTTGGTGAAAGTGTGGACTGAGGGAATGTTGCAGCCGCACAAATATCCTGAATTGGTACTCCCCTCTGTAAGGCAGATCAAGTAGCCATGCCCCTGGTTGAATGTGCTCCAAGAACTTCAGAAGCATCTTTGCAGCTAATCTGTAGCATCCTGAGATTCCTAGGAGGATCCACCTAAATAAAGTTAGTTTTGAGACTGTCATACCCAACCTATGGCCTGTGTAACCAATACAAAGTTGATAGTTTCTCTATTTCCACAATCTCTAAATTAAGACAAGACTAAGTGCACGTTTTGGGTCAAGCCAATGTAGCCTCTCCTCTTCCTTTATAGGAAGAGGTGGGGCTAGAAAGAAGGTAGAATGATTTTTTGAGTTAAAAAAAAAACTCAGACCATTTTTGGTAGAAAGTAGGTTTAACCTTGCTTAAAGAAGACAGTAAGGAGGCTAGCAGGACAAAGCATGAAGTTCACTCGCCCTACGGGCTGATGTATGAGCCACTAAAATGATGGTCTTTAAGGTCATCAGGAAAAGGGACCGGAGGAAAATATTTGTCAATCCTTTCAAAAACGGTATAAGCAGTGCAATCCTGAAGAAAGATACCTCTTCAGAGGAGCACTTTTAAAAGGATATCTAGCAGTGCTATATATTTTAATGTACCAAACCTGAAGCCCCAGATTGGCCAGGTGTAGTAAGAATGATAAAATCGTAGGTGTACTGCATGTAAAAGGGTCCACATTTTTCTCCATGTAGCAGTTGGCCAATTTGTTCCAACGGCAGCAGTATAAGGATGTATTTGCTGGTCTTCTGGCCGAAAACAAAATCTCCATTACGTCATCCATGAGGTCCCAATCCTTATAGCTCAACCTCTCAGAAACCATGCGTGAAGGTTCAATGTCTTGACCTCTGGGTGGAGAACCTGACCCTCCTCTCATGAGAGAAGATTCTCTTTGTGGAAGACTTATTGGAAGACAGATGGACACGTCCAGGAGGTCCGTTTACCATGAAATTAAATCAGTATCTTAGTGGTAGGTAATTAAATGAATTTCAGGTGTGGGGGAGAACAACCTTGGCATCTAGCTGTAAATATTACAGTGAAAGGAGAAAGTTCCCTATAAGGGAACTCCTGTCCCCTGCACACTATCCTATAGCTCAAAATAGGCAAGCAATTAAAAGTAGCAAGTGGTTCCTATAGAGGAAGCAGCCTTTGCCACCATTTAGTTTGTTGAAGTAGTCAATTTGTAAAAGAATTTCGACTGGTATCTTGGGAACACAATACATTCAACACAAAAAGCCAATCAGTAGTCCATTGATTCATAAAATGTAATGTACGAATTGCCCAATGCGTTTGCAGTTATTCATTCTTCATAAGAAAACATCACTACAAAGAAATGTAAACAAATATCAGATTTTTGGCAAAAATGCATTTTAAACTACAATACAATGGTTAGATATCACCAGTTCCTGAATCAGAGAATAAGTCCTAATAGTCCACCATAGGAGTAAAGCATAATAATGGGAATACTAAATCATTACACAAAAACTGGTAACATTTTAATCCTGGGATTGAATTCCTTTGCCTATAGTATAGGTACGTGGACATGAAGCTCGCAATGTTCCGTACTATTTTTCCAATATGATCATGTCAATGAACTCTAAAGGAAAATAAAGTCACACATATAAAGCCTTTAACACAGGGTTAACATCAGTAATAAGCCCACTACTGCTGCTCAAATGTGTGTATAATATAGCTGCGATTAAACGTACATAAACTGTTAACAAGATCTGGACTACTCAAGCTAAAGAATAAGGACTGCCTAATGGTCCAATAAAGAGGTTTTACCGAAACTTGATCTTTGTTGTAAGAAAGGTGCTGGATCTCGTCTGATCCGTGCTATAAAGGGATGGGTGCAGAGTCACTTCTGTCTCTAGATAGAGTGTAGTTTACTGTGGAAAATAGAAAAGGGTCCGTAGATTAACCCCAAACGCTAATAAACGGAATACAGAGAAAAGTACAATGGGTGCGTCAGTCCAGAGTTTACCTGTGGAACTTGCAGCGAGGAGAACGCTGCTGCATGTCTTTATTCAAGTGCAGAGAACACTGTCACATGTGCGGTGCCATGCCAAGGATTTAAACTACAAAAAGAAGAATAAGCTAATTAATCGTTAAAATGAGGTTTGGCCACTGAATTGCTAAAAGTAACACTAAAATACGTACAATGTTGAAGGCACAAGCGAGTGTTTTATAGGAATAAAAGAATCCCATTTATGAAATGTTCGCGCGCCCAATTTAACTGAGATGGACTGTGTTTGGACCATGGAACTTGCAGAACTAAAGTAATAACGAAAATTAACGAAACTGTAAGGCCACGGTCACCGATGACAGTGAGTGGAGATGAGAACGTGGTAAACCATCTACAGCTAGGGTCCCGTTAGCATGAGATTTAGATAGCTAAATTAATAGCTAAAAGCGACTCACAGATACTTACAATGTGCAATGCTAAAGCGGGAGCTTCTTAAAGATACGATGATATCACACGTTCGTGTTGTGTTTTTGTGCCCACTCTAAAAAGGATGGCCTGATAGTTCGCTCAATGGAAATGCCAGATCTAGAGTAATGTGGGGAGATAACGTAACCGAGTATGGATGTGTGCTAATGGTGAAATGATTAGAAACAAGATAAAAGGGCACTTACAATTAAGTGCTCGATGGAAAGTTTCCACAACTATGAGGACGCTGCCAGACGCAGCCTCGCCCGGTTCCAAGGAAAGAGCATGGCGTCTGACTGCATTCATTTTTTAATTCAAACTGCCCACTGTTATTAGCATCGTATCATGGTGATGTCACCATGCCAAAGTGCGCGTAACGTCATATGTCTACAAAGCTGTTTGAACTTTTGATACATTAACACATATATTAACAGTTGTAAGTTTAATGTACACACATTTGAGCAGTAGTAGACATTACTGATGTTAACCCTGTGTTAAAGGCTTTATATTTGTGACTTTATTTTCCTTTAGAGTTCATTGACATGATCATATTGGAAAAATAGTACGGAACATTGAGAGCTTCATGTCCACGTACCTATACTATAGGCAAAGAAATTAAATCCCAGGATGAACATGCATGCCTTACCAGTTTTTGTGTGATGATTTAGTATTCCCATTATTATGCTTTACTCCTATGGTGGACTATTAGGACTTATTCTCTGATTCAGGAACTGGTGATATCTAACCATTGTATTGTAGTTTCAAATGCATTTTTGCCAAAATCTGATTTGTTTACATTTCTTTGTAGTGATCTTTTGTTATGAAGCCCCCGATGAAGAGTGAATAACTCCAAACGCGTTGGGCAATTCGTACATAAAATGTTATGCATCAATGGACTACTGAATGGCTTTTGTGTTGAATGTAAATGTATTGTATTCCCAAGATACCCGTTTAAATTCTTTCACAAATTGACTACTTCAACAAACTAAAAATAGTGGCAAAGGCTGCTTCCTCTATAGGAACCACTTGCTACTTACTCTTAATTGCTTGCCTATTTTGGGCTATAGGATAGTGTGCAGGGGACGTGAGCCCCCTTATATGGAACCTTCTCCTTTCACTGAACATGTGAACCGCCAATAGCGAACCTCAGGTACTTTCTGTTCCTGTGAGGGATTGGCACATGAAAGTAAGCATCCTGAAGGTCCAATGATAACATCCAGTCCTGAAGCTGAAGGGTCTGAGAAAGGGTAACCATCTTGAATGCTTGAAAGTGTCGTTCCTGAGGAACTTGTTCAAGTCTCTTAAGTCCAAGATGGGCCCAAATCCTCCGTCCTTCTTAGAGATTATAAAGTAAGTTGAGTATCAACCCTTGTTCCTCTCCACTACTGGTACCAGTTCTATAGCACCTTTCTCCAAAAGGGTCAAAATATCCTGCATAAGGAGCGGATCTGGAACTTTGAAAGCTGTTCCCGGGGGATGATCCTGAGGCCTTTTTAGAAAGGGAAGGCAGCAACCCCGGGCAACTGTTTGCAATGCCCAAACATCTAAAGTAGTACCTCGCCATTCTTTCAGATGCTGTGAGAGTATGCCTCCCACCGGGGTCTTGTGGAGTAAGGCCTCAGAGAGGTTTTGAAACAGCTGAGGCAGTGGCTGAGGGTAAAGCAGCCATTGCCTGAGTGCTCTTCGCATCTCTTCCCATCCACCACAGGGGAATCTTCTCTTCCCCCTTTCGTTCGATAGTCCTCTCCGTCTTCCAACTGAGGAGTAATAACAAAAAGGACCTGCTCCTTCAAGCTGTACCAGTGGGGCGATTTTGTGGTTGTCGGATTGCAGTGCCAAGGGATTTGGCAGCTGTCTTGGAGGTCTGCAGCTTCTCCAGGCTCTCGTCAGCCTTGCTGTCAAATCAATGTGTGCCATCAAAGGGCATGTTAAGAAGTCTAGTCTGCACATCTGGAGAAAAACCTGACTCTCAACCAGGCAAATCTGCGCATTACAGTGCTAGCTGACATAGCCCTATTGATACTGTACACAGAGTTCAGACCAGTCTGGAGGGATTCACACATTGCATCTTACCCCATCCTCGACAATGTTTAAGAAGCAGTCTCAATCTTCCCCTTCGGGAATATGTTAGGCCACCATCATTCTGCAATCCCATAAGGTGAAAGTGAACTTGGCCATTGGACACGTGGCATTACCCAATTTAAGGGCCATACTCTCTGCAGTGAAAACCTTTCTAGCCAAAGCGTCATAACGCTTGACATGTCTGTTCAGGGGGCAGTTGATATGCATTTTAGTTGGATGTATAAGTGGCAGCCTGAAGTACCAAATTTTCAGAAGTTGAATGCTTTGTTAGATAGTAAGGGTCACTACTTGACGCTCTGTACTTGCTCGTCAGCTTTTTGTTCACTGCTGGAATCAATTCCGGGGTCTCACAATTGGATCAATTCTCCTTTGTAAAGATACATGGAAAGGAAGAATAGGGTCCCTCGGGGGTCCTTTATCTCAAATATCAGTGAGGTCGTCCTGCACAAAAAGTGGTGCAGGGCTTTTCTATCACAGATAATCTATGACCCTAGACATCAACTGTCTGTAAGAATCATCGGCATGGTATGAGGGATCTGGTCTACCAAACTATCTCTGGGGAAGTGTCCAACACACTTGCAGATGCAGGGTTTCATGAAGGTATTTTATTCTCGAGTCCACAGAAATTAAGGCCCTGGAACATTTTGTGTCCCATACTGTAACCCAAAGGGACGAGATTCATCCGAACATGGCTCATCCTCATAAATTGTGCAAAGAGACTTAATAAAGTCTCTTAGGCATTGGGGTGAACGTTTTCTCAACATCCTTCAAGGGTTTAGCTATTTGCATGGACAATGGTGTTGAAGTCTTTGACGCCGTTGACGGCTTCGGCATCGAGGCAATTTTAGGCATAAACTTGGAGTCGTTCGATGCTAATGGCGTCAAAGGAGTCTCTTCTCTACTTGAGGGAACTGTCGAGGGCTCCCAAGGAGTTTTCTCCTGAACACTTGGGCCCGAAGGCGCACAGGTTTTGTCCTTTGCCTTTTTGTCGCGTTTGTTGACATCAGCATGGCTCTTATTTTTCTTCAATGGAGCCAAGGCCGTACAATGAGCATTTTTAGTCTGAACCTCTCTCACTCAGCTGTTGAGGCCGATTTGGTCGTGTACAAGCCCGTTCCAGGAAGTAACTCGATGACGAAGACAGCAATATGTGGGGCCTTTTCTTCGACCTCCATTAGGGTGACGAGTGGTGTGAGCCACTGCGTGATCGGGATCATCTAGCTTTCTTCCGACGAGCAGAGAGTAATCTCTCAATTCATCAGAGGATTGCTTTTTCGACAGGATTGTCAAAGGGGATTTATGAGACCTACGTGCGGCCATCTTCCCGCTACACTCTTTTAGGGCTTTTGCTGTCATCAATAGGAAGGACCCACACTCCGATGTTAATAGAGTGGCTCCTAAGCACCACAGACACACCCAATTGGGGTCCGTAAGGGACATTTTCACCCCACAGCCGTGCCATTTTTTTTAACCCTGATCTTGGAGTCTAAGATGCCAACGACTATGACATGTTTTCATTAAATACAAAAGGACAAGAAACCGAAGCATGACGATATTCCGAAGCGATGGCTCTTGCGGAAAAACGGAACTGAAGCCAAGAGTTGCTGCGCATGCTATATACCATAGATGAGGTAGACATTGAGACGGAGGCCCTCGAGGGACATTAAGCCCGGCAGGCACCGATGTGCAGTGCCCCCTGCGGGAGAAGAAAAATCCAAAGCAGCTAAAGATGGAAATGCAAATATAAGATGAGGAATATGTGGGAGGACACAATCATTCGAAATCTTGGTTTGGTCGAATTGCAGTGGTCAAAATGAATTTGATTCTGTGCTCGCTTTACCTGTGCTCAGCATTGCCAGTGAGGATCCCAGACTAAGATCTCTGCACACTCCAGGAGAAGATCTTCAAATGTATCTGGGGGAACAAGCGTGGTAGGATATCCAGTCAAGTGTGGTTGAGGACAGTTAAGAGTGGGAGGCCTGGAGGTCCCCGATGTCTTCCACTATAACCTAGCCAATGCAGCATTCTCATGCGTTTACCTGGAGTGAGCCCAATTTGCTACCAAATTGGAAATTAATTTAACAAGCCCAATCAGCGGTAGACTTGACTCAGCAACCTTACATTCACGTGAGACATCTGGGGCAGGAGTAGGGACTCTCTGCTAGCAACAACCAAATATGTGCTTTATTACATGGGGAGGGCTCTTCGCAGATGGGGAGTGTCAATGAGTTGGGGCCCCATACACCTATATGGGACAACCTGTGTTTTCAGCCAGGCTGTGACTGATTGGGCTTTGGGAAGTAGATAGCGGGTGGTTTGGTGAACCTAGAACAGCTATTAAGATAATAGTCCAATGAAGTTTGATGAATGAAACGCACCTTTAACCTGCCAATAACTGAACGGTTCGAAATGTACAATTGTGGTATTGGGCTTCTCACCCACTTACGAAGAAGGGGGCTACCAGGCCACAGTCTTCCTTTGAGTCATTGCAAGAGGGGTTGTTGCAGGGTCGGATCTCAAAGTTATATAATCATTTGGATACAGGGGAACCTGTTATGTACCTACCATATATGGCTAAATGGGAAGCTGACCGGGGTAGGCCCATTGAGGACAAGGAACGACTGAGAATATGGGGTAGGATACTTAAGTCTTCCAGATGTGTCACGGATATGGAATGTTCCTAAACATTTGGTTACAGATGGTATCTCACACCAGAAAGGTTGCACCACATTGTCAGGGATTATTCTGCCAAATGTTGGCAGGGTTATGATGCTGTGGGTTCTCTTTCACATGGTTTGGACATGTCCCAGGGTGGGCCTCTTCTGGAAGGAGGTGCTCTCTAAAATAAAGGATATTTAAGGATTGTCACTCCCCATGGACCCACAGGTGGAAATTCTGGGGGATACTGAGGCTGGAATATTCCCCCTTAGTCGCACAATGGCCACCCTAATTAGGCATTTTCTTCTGGCAGTGAAATTGACCATTGCCCGAACCTGGAAGTCTGCTGATGGCCCGGTGGCCCAGATGTAGGGGGATAAGATATGGGACATTTTGGTTGCGGACCAAATCACTGCAGTGAAGGACGTCATGCCAAATAGGTTTTGGTCTGGACCCCATTCATTGATTTGGCAGAGAATGACCCTGCGATCATTCCCAAGCCCCACTGTTGCAGCACTTTTCTTCCCTATCAATCTATTAAATCCCTGTAATGGCATTTGGGCTGACACTGTATGTAGGGTGAGGAAGGTGTTTTGTCTTGTATGTTTATTATTTGCTTTATATGGTCTCTTGTCACTGGAATGGTTTGTACCCACACATGTTAAATTATATATTTTTTTCAACAAAAAAAAAAGGTCAGCTTGCTAGCTTGATGAAGGTTTTAACAGTTGCGCAAACTAACAGATATAATCTTGCTCATTGCACTGAAGTCACATGGATGGGGTTGACCATTTGCTTGGGCTGGCAATATAAATGGGGCCAGGGTGTCTGGTGGTCAATTGTTTTCACAGTTTGAAACCAGGGGCTGTACATGCTGGAGTAGTGGTTGTATAAATTCAAATGTCTTCAGAGGAGCCAGGAGTGTGGGGCAGATGAAATCGCAATCTATAGTTCAAATAAAACCTGTTTATTCAGGCCTTCCTCGTATTGACCAAATATCTGAGGAGATTATGCGCAAATCACACTTAAGGTTAAAGGCTCTAGGCCAGTTGTGACCAAGCAATTAATTATGTTGTATGTGACCGTTTCATTATACCATGATGTCACGACGTACCATGGACCAGGCACCAGCAAAGGCAGGTGCATATGAGCTGAAGATGGCCATAAAGATCGTCAATGGCCAATGACAAAATTAATTTGTAAAAGATAGAAGTTCTTTGTAAATGTTTTGTCCAATCACGTTTGAAGCGTGGGTGGTAATAAAATATCTGGGAGTGTTAACTCTTGCCAAAAGGTATACAAATGTAACAATTTATGTAGTTGATTGAGATGAGTTTGTTTGGTTCCATGGGACTATTCAACTGCTCCCCGGATTTTGTACAATAAACCTTGCTTTGCGTATAAAACATGCACTCGTTCCTGAGGTGGTGGGCCAAGGTTCAGGCTGAGGTAATTAGGGGTCTGCCCCTACATGGTGCTTTAGCAATACTCAATAGCCAAAACTAAAAAGGGAGTGAAATGTAACATCTATGATAAAACTGCTAGCAGAACTGTAGCATTCAATTATTTGAAAGGCATATTTTGTAGAGTGCATTCCGGAATTGCAAATAGACATTAAAAGATCACCTAAATTGTTAAACATATTGCATAAATAACCGTACTCTGAGTGAAATACAAACTGTTGTCTATATTCGCAAAAGAGAAATAAAAGAATGCAGCAACTAATGGATTCAAGTAACCAGCACTGTTCAATGTCAATACGCAAGTTCTAGTTCTAAAAACCTACTCTTATCTCGCTGTAGTCTTTTAAGGGCCCTTAATACAATTACATCCTCTCCAACAGCTATCCTTTCCCAATGTTTTTTAAGTCCCACTGAGTGGCGTTTAGATTACATGCCGTTTAGAAACTACCGTCACTCTTTCCTGTTCTAGCCTTAGGCTTTCTGCTCCATCTCCAAGGACAACACCCTGGATCATATCGGAGCCTCCGCATGCTCCTGTCGGCTGTGGGAGTATCTTTCCCAAAAATGGGGGCACACAGTGATGAGCCTGAGTGAAAGTAAGTCACTACCTTGTATACAAACATTTGCTCACTAGGACCCCCAAGATGTGGTGACAGAGAGCATCGTAAAAGAGAAGGGTGGGGAAGGATGGGGAAGGGGGTTTAGTCTGTGCATTCTCCATTAAGAATGGCGTTTTGGAAGAGGCAAGGTAGGCAAACCAACATTGCTTTTTTTGGAGTGATGGGTTTAAAACCACAATTTTCTATAAACCAACTGACGTGAATAACGCATCCACTATCATTTCTTTCATCTGCTGTCAATGGTCAAAGGTTTACCACAAAGCCAGCTATTAGGCTTGAAAACAATTATACCAGAACCAGAGACTTTACATCAAGAATGTCAACCACTGCAGACAATTCACATCCAGGGGATAACCCAGAGCATCAGCAAAAATTGAAGTTACTTAACTGTAACCATTGTTCTCCAGCATGGGTCTGGCATGGGTTCACATGCTCATGAATATTCCCTGTTGTCAGGCTGGGAATCCTCAGTAAAAGAAAAAACTGTTTCACTTCACTTACAAACTGTATTTCTCCTTTGAACTAATCACTGTCCTCTGGGTCATACTACCCCATCCAATGACAGTCGTCCTCTCGCTAAGCCCCTCATCTGGCAGCCATCTTCAGATTTGTAAACAAGTAAAGTGGCAGTATGACCAAGAAGAGACGCAGAGGGGTAAGGGGGAGGGTTTGCATGTGAATCCATGCCAGACCCATGCTGGAGAACAATAGTTACAGGTACATAATTTCAACCTTCACCAGCATGGGGTCTGGCATGGATTCACATGCTCATGAATAACTAATACATAGCAGTGCAACATTACACAACCACAGAAGGTGGGCAAGGCTCAACAGAAACCATTACTTACCCGTGGAACAGACTCACCTCAAGCAAACAGGTTGCGTACTACTGCCTGGCCGACTCTTGACTCCCCCTTGGAATACCTGTCGACGCAGTAGAATTTCAGGAAATTGCGAGTGGACATCCACGTAGAAGCCCTGCAGATGTCCAGCAGGGGCACACCAGACAGGAACGCCATTGTCCCAGCGATCGCTCTGGTGGAGTGGACGGCCGGGCTGCCAGGCAGCAGTCAGCTAGCCAACTGATGACAGTGAGTGATGCAGCCGGAGAGCCATCTTGAAATGGAAGCCTTAGACAAGGCCTTCCCATGGTTCACAAGACCAAAGTTCACGAACAGCTTTGAAGTCGTCCGAAAACTGTGTGCGTGATGTAGAACTTAAAAGGCACAAGCAACATACAGAGAGTGCAAGGCCATTTCCACTGGGGATTAAAGTTTTGGGGGAAAACAGGTAACACCAAAGGCTTGTTTAGGTGGAACTCCAACTGAATCTTTGGCATGAAGGAGGGGTGCGTACGTAGGAAGCACCACCCTCGATTAATTGAAAGTCAATTATGGGTGTTTTCAAGATAGGTCTCCAGCCTCTTCGGAGGCGTGTTGAATATCAGCCTTAATCTCATTAACTCTGAGGCAAACATTTTTGTGATATTTAACCACAAGGCAGTGTTTAAGTCGACTGTCCGCCACCACAGAGTCATGAAATCATCAGCAATTGAGCTAGGGACAGTTAACTAGGTTCCACAAAAGCCAAGTCTCGATGCCCTATTGTGCAATTCAGTTTGTGGATCGCAAATAATACTATGAATAGATTCTCTGCTTTGACCTATACTTGATGAATTTAAAGTGTTTTCTCCAACTAAAAAATCTCTATTTTGTAAACACTTAATGTTTTTCTGCAATTTATCAGCTCCACTTGATTTTGTGTCTGATATATTTGTTTTCAATAGTCATTTCTTTTGTATTATATAATTTTGTGACGAGAAGCTCTTTGTTTGAACCATTGGAATAATAAAACATAGTACTGTATATGTTCTAGATGGATTCATTTTGCTCCATTTATGTCAATAATCACAATCCACCTATTGCACCTCCACAGTAGGTCAGGTATCATACCTCTACTAAAGATGTATTCAATATATTCACCAGTCTAATAAATGCTGGTTGTTTATGAATTATTTTGTCAAACCTTATCTACACAGGAACACTCTTGTTTAATTTGAGCTCTTTACTCCATGTAGTTCACGGAGTCTATGAAACTCCTCTTTGTTACTACTGTTTGCAGGATAGGGCCTGGATCTCACTTACCCTTCTGGCAGAGGTGATGGTCACCAGGAAAGCCCAAGGCATACAATAAGCAGTGTCACATAGCAAATTGCTATGCAATTCTGTAGGTTTGCTAATTGAATTGTCACTTGTGTAGCAAAGATAGCTATACAAGTTACCCTGTTCAATGAAAGCACAGCTCACCCTGCATTTCGCTGTTGCCCTCGGGCTCTCGCCACCCTCTATTCTCTGCAGGTTCAGAGGGTCTCAACGAGAAAGATTGCAGCAGTACTCCACATCCACTCGTAAGTGCCAAAGGACTGTGTGGAAGTGCTAAGCAAGATGTTTTTTTTCCTTTTCAATAATTGGCAAAACTCAGTCAACTTTATTTCATTTTGTTGGGGACGATGCATCACAGACAAATGAACATTTATGAAAATGTACATAACACAACCAAATGCTTTTGATAGTAAATCTAGTTCTGCAGCCTGCTGGTTGCATGACTGTGCAACTGGTGCTTCTCCCTTACTCGTTGACATTCTATCGTATCACCCTGTTGCTTTATACTAGCTATTCTGAAAGTGAGATGGCAGCAAACTACAATATTCCACCTAATTTGCCCAGTTTTATGCCTGCTACACCATCTACTCCGCTTAGTCTTACCTTCTTTACGTTTACATAATGTATACACAAAGCTAGCTAGATGTTTACGCAAAGTAGTAACCAATGGTTACATCCAGTCTGTACATCTACTGATCTACTACAATTGCATACACTGTAGTGATCGTTACGCTCACCTTATCTCCACAGGGGTGTCGGGCGTTGGACGTGGAACAGACTGTTGCCTGGACTTCTGCGCTGCACGGCGCGGCACTTAATTCGGGGACTGGCCTAGGGTCTGCTCCTAAAGTGGTAATAGTGGGATGAATGAAACATGTGGCACTTATCACTTGCAACCCCTTCCCCTGCAACCCCAAGTGAGTCTGATTCTCCCCGTAGTATGGCACTCTCACCTTGTGTTATTGGATGGTGCGCTCTCCTTCCTGCCACTCTTGGCAGGGGTGCAGTAGTCAGCCGGAACCAGTTACTTCACTGGTCTCGGAGAACGAAGGACTGCCCAGGCCTGCTGTGGCAGCACCTTGTGTCGTCTGAGCTCTTGCTTGTTTATTAATGTCTGTTTTCTTCCTTCCTTTGTCTTGTCTCTGTGTTCTACCTTTACTCAGGGAGGTACAATATCCATAATGTGTCTATCATTTCCCTTCGTTATCTTTTGCACTGTGTGTGGCCTTATGGTCTGTGCAACTGCAGTGAGTCTATCGCAGCTGTTAACCTTCCCGGTGTTCGTAACCAAGTCTTTATGCGTGCGCCCGTCTGTAGTGAGCGTGAGAATGCTGAAGAAACTACAGACATTAAACGCGGTTCGGTAAGTTCTGTGCGCACTGCTTTTGGCCGAACTAACCTTTGTTTTGCCTTTCCTTTTCAGATGCGGGCTGCTGCAGAAGCCGCGATGCCGTGGAGCGATGCGCTGCTGTCAGGAGACACGTGGAAGCAGCTGGACGGTGTCGGATGCTGGTTCCCTTCTTCCACACCCAGACGTGACAGCTGGGGAGCCTGCAGTGAGTATTGCAGGTATGTTTCCAGATTGTTTTCCAGGTTAGCATTAGCCTCCGGTATTAGCAGGACGCAGGCTTGCTGCCTGCAGGTTGCAGATGGTCACTGGCTGCAATATCGCTGGATGATGTGTATTGGCTGCAGAATCGACAGAGTTACGCTGCCAACTCTAGATTAACGTAAAACGTGCCTCCGAGAATGGGCAAGGCTTATATAGCCAGTACGCTAGCCACACCCTGTCTAGTAGAATGCCCTGCCACGCCCAATGTTAGGGTGTGGAAACCATTAGCAGGAGGCTTCCTGAGTTTGTTATGAGCGGTGCTCCTCCCTTGTTCATCTTGGGGCCGGTCCCCACCGGGGCCATAAATCTGCCTCAATTTCCCCTGTGTTGTGTGGGGATGTATGGACCTGAACTGTCCAGCACCGTTAATCTTGACAGTTATCCTCAGGAGGTCGCTTTGTTCTAGGATTATGATTACATTATAGATTAGCACCTGTGCGAAATAGATGGCCAAACTGTTTTCAGACCCTTTTTTATCATATCTATTTATGTGTGTCCATTCATGCAGCTAACTTTTACATTTTACAGACCAGCATGCAGAGCTCGCAAAGTCTACTCACCCACTCCAATAGTCAAGTACATATTACGATGGGAAGTTTGAAACTTTTTTGTAACATGCAATACATGTCAAATAAGTCTCACTGCTCACAACTGGCCTCTAGGTGGCAGCAGTGTGCACAACGTAAAGTGGGTTTGTGTGAAATGCACCATTTTACAGAAAGCACATTTAAATGCGTCATCATCCATGGGTCGAGCGCATTTCTCTAACGTCTAATAGGTAAACCAAGTTACCTGACCTGAAGATTTAGTGGAATTTTAAAGAAATTGAAAGGCCCAACTCCTTTCACGAACGTCTTACTTCAGCGGAACACAAAAATTATGTATTAATGCTCATTTTATGCCTTTGGTACAAATAGCTTCTAGTGACCTTAAAAATAGAACATTGCTAATCAAATGGGTTAGTTTGCTCATCAAGAATATTTTATTTAGCAAATTCTGCTAATCAATTTTAGAAAACTAATTTATGCCTTGAAGCAGTTTTCCCCAAGAGAAACTTGAGCGGGGCCTGATGCAGAGGCTCAAAGGGGGCCCCCCATGAGCCTAGTCAGAACCACGTTGAGTTCCCACGCCGGGGCAGGAGCCTTCATTGGCAGGAAAGACCTGAAAAGTCCTTTGAGAAACTCCTTGACGAGTCGGTGGGAGCAAAGTGAAAATCTCCCTGGTGACCTGCTGTAGCGGGAGATAGCCGCCAGCTGTACCTTGGAGGCATGTGCCAATCCGGCCTTGGCCAAAGATAGCAAGTATGGCAGGCTCTGAAGGGCCGTGAGCCTCAAAAGGGGTAATCTTCTGTAACCGGCACCAAGTAGCAAAACGCTTCCACTTGTGACCGTAGCACTTCAAGGTCGACAACGCCCTGGCTCTAGGGCTGCATGAGCCAAGCCCTCAGGTTCAGCGATCCTGGGTCGTGATCCAGGATGGCGACTCCTTCTCTGGTGCCAAGATTTGGAACCACTGGCAGCTTGGCTGGAGGCGACGCTGACTAGCTGAAAAGTTCTGGGTACCATATCTGCCGCTGCCATGCCGGGGCGATGAGCATCAACTTGCATTGCCACTGTATGATTAAGTTAACTCCTAGCAGAAGAGGGAAAGGAGGAAATGCGTACAGAAACAGGCCCTCCCACGGGAAGGACAGCGTGTCCCCCAGGCTCCTCAGATGGTGGAATCTGCTGGCAAACTCCTGGCATTTGGAGTTTGCAGCCGTCGCAAACAGATCAATCTGGGGCTGCCCCTCTTGATGAAGATAGGTTCATCTGGTCCTGCCGAAGTTCCCACTTGTGGCAGGAGAGTAATTCCCTGCTGAGGGAGTCTGCACTGGTGTTCTTGACCCCTGCTAAGTGAAGAGGGACGAAGAACATCCCTTGTCCGACAGCCCAGCGTCACAAGTCCTGCACTTCCTTGAAGAGCGCTGCGGACAGAGTGCCCCCCTGTTTCCTGATGTAGAACGTGGTGGTGTTGTCCGTGAAGATCCTTCCATCTGAGGGGCAAGGTAGTGAGGAACGACTTGAAGGCTCAGAACACTGCCTGTAGCTCCAGGATGTAGATAGAGATCCTTCTCCTTCAGCAGCCACAGGAATCTAGCATGCAGACGTCTGGTGTGGGCTCCCCAGCCTTCCAGGGAAGTGTCTGTGGTGACCGTCTACTGGCATGGGGGTTTTGAAATCCAGTGCCCTGGGCGACAGAGCGGATGCCCCACAAACCTATTGGCCAACAGAACTAGTCAGAGAGGGATCTTGTCTGAAGCTTCTGGACACCTGGATCCAGTGAGTGTCCAAGAACTCCTGAAGGTGTTGCATTAGCAACCTGCAGAGCCGGATGCAGCAGATACAGGTCATCATGCCCGGTAAAGACTAAATGGCCCGCACCTTGGCTGTCTTCGCCAACAGTTGCTACACCTTTCCTGGAATGGCTGCTACCATCTCTTCTGAAGGCAACGCCACCAGGCAAGACACCGTATGGAGTTATGCAGGACTTTGGATAGATGACGGCGAATCCCAGATCAGTCAGTAGCTGGACGGTCGTCTCAGTGTGTCTGATGGCCAACTTGCGGGAGCAAATGAGCCAGTCGTACAGATATGGGTAAATGTATATGCCCTGTAGACATAGAAGGACACTGAAAGCAAAGGATAATAGGTCGACTACCCCTACCTTAAGACCCTGAGTCACACAAGGTTAGATCCAAGGTAATCTCATGCAATTTTAAGATTACCTATACCACACATAATTAACAAAAATATTTTTCTTTTTATTGTTAAGACAACATATGCCTAAAAAGGCTTTCTAACGCCTAAATCTATACATGGATGCATTTAATCTCGAGGAAGAATCAAATATATTAGAGCCTCCCAACCACAAATGTATGCCTCAAAGGTTTTTTTAACCAGAGCGGATAATCTAGTTCTGTGTTTTGTTTATTACCTACTCTATTCTAATTAACCTACGTTGTTGTAGGGTAACTGCGGGTTACTTAATACACACCAGCTACCCTTTCACAAATTATTGAAATGAGAGATAGGAATCAGAGAAGTGAAAAAGTTCCTATTAGCAAGTCGACATATGTTTCGGCCTTTCTGAATCATACAGGACTCTCTTGGTGCCGTTGGTTCTGATGGTAATAGTGGCCATCTTCAGGACAGAGAAAATTGTTGTTTTCAGTAAATGATACTTTCCCATTAATATCTGAGTGTTTCTCAATTTCTTTGGGACGTATAAGGTAACTTAATCCGCATTTTTCATCCGGCTTCCTAAACGAATGCCGCGCATTCAAAATGTTTTCATGCACTGTATCTTTAATGTTTTTTTACTTTGACTTGGGACGAACTGGTGAAAGCAAAAGATCTCCACTCAGCTTGGTTCACGATGGTGCTGTGTTCAAAGTAGTGGCGCTTTCATCTATTAATATGGATGAGCAGCAGCTTCAAGTAAGCAGTGTAGCTCCTGATTAACGCTCGTGTAACTCAGGCGTCTGCTGTTAACCCAGAAAAACACAACTAGATTATCTGCTCTGGTTGAAAAACCTTTGAGGCATACATTTATGGTTGGGAGGCTCTAATATATTTGATTCTTCCTCGAGATTAAATGCATCCATGTATGCAGTAATATACACTGTTTTTCCCGTTTCCTTTCCCTATGTAATTTGGCATCTTGAAAGGTCTGGTGTGTCCACACCAGTTAGATTGTAAGTGAGTAGCAGTTTGTTTTTATAGATTTAGGCGTTAGAAAGCCTTTTTAGGCATATGTTGTCTTAACAATAAAAAGAAAAATATTTTTGTTAATTATGTGTGGTATAAGTAATCTTAAAATTGCATGAGATTACCTTGGATCTAACCTTGTGTGACTTAGGGTCTTAAGGTAGCGGTAGTCGACCTATTATCCTTTGCTTTCAGTGTATCAGTCTCCCATTGATAGTGTCGTCCCACCGATAACAAAAAACTGGGAGTACCCAATTTTGAATTACTAGACTTAGAAGGGCAGCCACTGGTGCCAGGCATTTTGTGAACAGTCTGGGGGCCGACTTCAAGCCAAAAGGTAGATCCTTGAACTGGTAGTGCTGTCCCTGAACTCCGAAACATAGAAACGTCCGATGTTTCTTGTGAATGGGGACGTACAACTAGGCGTCCTCCATGTCGAACGACGTCAAGAAGTCTTCTTTTTCCAGCTGGTCAAGCATCTGCTGCAACAGGACCATCCTGTACTTCTGGGACTTTAGGTATTTGTTCATAAATCGTAGGCCTAGGATGGGCTTCCAGCCCTCAGTCTTCTTTCTGACCAGAAGCTATCTGTAATAGACTCGAACCCCGGAACCGTTGGGGAACTATCTCTATCACCCCTTTTCGCAGAATGGCCCGTATCTTGACCAGGAGCCGAGGGATGTGCTGCTCCTGACGGGTAACCAGAGGGATCAGCGGACAACTGCATTGAAATTCCAGGGTGTGTCCCTGGACTTTCCCCTGGGAAAAAAAAAATAAAAAATTAGAAACTCTGCTCCTGTAGAGTGCCCAGGAAAATGTCTTTCTCCATATCCGCTTTGATGGCCTGGAGAGAATCGACAACCTTCCCAGATGAATTCTCTCCTTCGAATGGCATGTCCAGCACCTTCGCTTGGAACTCCTGACAAATTTGTGGCCTTCATTCAACTTTGGCGATGAAGGCAGATACCGTTCCCCATCTGCCAGAACCCCGTGTCTGCGATGTCCAATGCAACTGGGATGGCGTGTTCAGACACTACTTCACCTTCCTGGAAGAGAGCAATTGCCTCCATTCTCTTCTCGTCGGGAAGGAACTCCAGAATAGGCCCCAGCTTTTACCACAACTCCCTGTCGTACCTGGCTAGTATCACCAGTACGTTGGCTGCCTATATAGTGGACGCCGTGGTGTAATCATTTTCCTTCCCATGGCGTCCATCCTCTCCCACTCACTGTCCGGAGTGACCGAAGACGAGGACGGGTTGGCCTACTGTTTCCTCGCAGCCACCAAATCCAGCGATGGCTGAGACGTCAGGCACCTGGGTGCGGAGTCCAGCACCAGAAAAGTCTTCAGCTTATAACGTTTGGCTGGGGCCATGCAAGGGTTCTTCATGAGGGCCAAGACTTCTTCCCACACATCGTCCAGAAGGGGTACCACCATGATAGTCTTTCTCTTGGCCTTCCACCTGTGGTACAAGAAACTCTTCTTGGTTTCCTCGGGCACAAGCTAGAATAGCTCTGAGGATCTGGAGATCATGGAGTGGAACGTTCCCATTGCATCCGGTGGAGGCACCTTATTTGGAGCATCCAAATGCGGAGACGCGCCATCCGCTGCGACAATAGCCTTGCTTCATCCGTTGTGGCCGTCTCCGTCCCCGTGTCTGGTTCTACTGGGGGAAAAGGGACCCAACATGGTGTTGGAGGTTGAAATGGGGGCCTCAGATGATGCTTCCTCTTCTTCGCTGGTGGCTGATCGTGGACTTGGGGGACCACCAGAGCCAGGTCCGGGGGCATCCTCCTCTGGACCTCTGACACTAAGGTGTGCAGGGTCGACAATGTCTACGGAAATGAACCTCGGCTATGATGGCAGGACCGGAAAACTAGGCCCGCCTCAATGTCCTTGTGGACCGTGTCTAAGGACTCCTTGGGCCATGGCCTGAGAGGGCTGTTTCGGGGCCTCCTTGCTCCCTCTTTCCACCCCCTGAGGGTCTTGAACAGGGACCTGAGCTGGTTTCCTCCGTCTGGCATGCCAGAAGACTTTGGCAAAGTCATTGCAGCAGTGTCACTACTTGAGGGTAGCGATACCTTCTGCGTCAACGCCCTTCAGTGTCGTGTTCGTAGCAGTCGTTGACTCCGTCACTGATGAAGTCGTAGCATGTGCCGATTGAGTCTGCTTGGGCTGTTCTGTCTGCTCCTCCGTCTTCCGGCTTCTCAGATTTCTCATGCAGTTTAGCCAGGGTAGATTTCCTTTTGGAGGAGGAGCTAGATTGTCAGCTGGCAGTGGAGGCGGCGGGTGATGCCGATCGCACCCTATCCACCTTGGGACCTGCTTATGCAGCAAACACCCTGGACTCAGACCTGCGGTTCTTGGCTTTGTCTTGGGCCCCCACAGATGAGGTGCCCTCAAAGGACATAGAAGACCGCTCCTCAGACTGGCCAGTCCTCGGTGAGGCATGAGCCTGGTTGGAGCACGTGTCGGTGGCTTTGGCGTTAAGCCACGCTGCCAGTCTACTGTGCCTGTCCCTGGTCGTCTTCTTGGAGAACCTGAGGCATATCTCGCACTCCACCTCCTTGTGGTCTGGATGCAGGCAGTAGATGCATTGCAGGTGCTTGCCTTCTACAAACACATTCTGTAGTCCGCATTCAATGCAGGGCTTGAAGAGGGGCCTTCCCTCCTCTGTCATGGTCGGGGGGCACGAAGTAGGCCAGATAGCTTTCTAGAATCTTAAACGATCTTTGCCCTTGAGGGGCACTATAATTTACAGAAAACGGATCCTCACTGTTGGCAGATGGAGAAAAGGGCACACAGGCTACTTTGGTATAAAAATAGAACCCTTTTCCATCGAAAACATGAAAAAAACCTAAAAGTAACTTGGAGAGCAAACTAGAGGACAGCACTGAAGCGTGCAATAAAAATCTGAAAATGGCTGCCAGAGAAGGGGCTTAGGGAGAGGACTGTCATTGCATTGGGGCAGTATGACCCAGAGGACAGTTATTGGTTTAAAGGAGAAATACAGTTTGTAAGTGAAAGTGAAACGGTTTTCTTTTACCGAGGATTCCCAGCCTCACGACGGGGAATAGCACATGAATCAGGTTGATAGACAGGAATGACTTAAGTCCAATCATAAGAGCCACGATGTCCCACTGTTATACATTTCTGAGTTCTCAAGACAGAGTGCACGAATAGCTACAATCATTAAGAATTGGAAATATGTTACGTTATTTTGCATTTATATAGTGCCTTATGTACCATTGGTATGGTCTCAGGACAATGGTAGGTTGAATGCCCTCAGGAACCGAAGTTCAAGTCCCTAGAGAGAGTCAAAGGTGCGTGTGAGCACCGGATGTGTGTGCAGCTGGTGCGGCATTCATGTAATAGCTGCTTCAGAGCGGTAGGTGTGGTAGGTGGGGGATCAAGAGTATGTGTTCGTTCTGGCAGGTTTTATCCAGACCGGTTCTGGCTGCGTTAGGCCTGAGGAGAACGGCTGGCTGGAGGGTGTGTAACCAGTAGTGTTTAGAGTGATGTGGAGTATGCGGCAGATGTTGGTATGAGAATAGCTATACCGAATGGTGTCATAGTATCTCTGTGTTCTAGTTGAATGGTGGTGTAAAGAAGAGAGCATGGTAATGTGATATGATGGTTTACATGCTCTAACGATCTATGCACTCCAGACTATCCCATGTATGTCCCGTCCGCTCAATACACTCAAATCCGCTCCATACACACGAAACTGTTCCATGTACTCCGATTGTTTGTGTATTCCAAGTTGTTTTATGCACTCAATCCACATATTTCACCAGTACCTTCCACATATTTAAACCGTTCCATTCACATACTTCCCAGATCCATCTACATCCATCACTCGTTCTATCCACATATGTCGCCCATTCCATCCACCTACTTCACCTGTTCCATCCGATCTATGCACTCGTCCGCCTCATACACTCGTCCGCTCTTAGGCACCCATCCGCTCCACGTGTTTCATCCGCTCCACTCACTTCGTTCATTCATCATGCATTATCGATTCAGGCCATGTCACTTGGCATACGTACTGGATCTGTTCCATGCTCTCCATCTTTTTCAAGCACTACATCCATCTCATTTACTGGCTTCGTCCATTCTGTACTTTCCAGTTATGCCATGCGCTCATACATTCCATGCCATCTGTCTGTGTACTCATCAGTCTCCTGTATTCATCGTTCCATCTTCTTTATCCATTTTGTCCATTTTGTCTATTGCAATCATTATATCCGTTTGATCAATTTAGACCGCATTACTGTTTTCGTACGATTTATTCTTTTTACCCACTTCTCTGCATTGATCTACTTTACCCATTCTATTCTGTTTGTCCTTTTAGTTTACATTAGCGGTTATTAGTTGTCGATTTCTCGCTTGGATCTTGATGTTGTATTGTTATTTGTCTTATTGTTATTCAAGATCTACTAGTTTGTTGAGTTGGTGTCATTGAGATGCTGTTATTCAGTTTGAGCACGGGGTTGGTTTTAGGGGAAGAGCCAAGTTTTCAATAATTTGCAGAAAGACATTAGATCTTCAGTTAGGTGGATGTGGGCTCGGAGTGCGTTCCACAGAGTGGGGGCCAAGGCTGAGAATGATGATCCGCCTAACCTGACTGAGTTTGTTTTAGGTGTGACTAGGCCGCCGGCTGAGCTTGATCTTAGAGTATGTCAGGGTGATCGGGTTTTAGCTTGTCTTGAAGATATTGAGGACCGGTTTTATGCAGTCCTCGGTGAGAAATGCATAAGGTGTTGGAGGTCACCCTTCGGGCCACCGGAAGCCAGTGCAGAGTTTTGAGGCCTGGGGAGATGTGGTCTCTCGGGCCGAGCGCAAGTAGCAGTTAGGCTGTGCCGTTTTGTGCCCTTTGTAGTTTATTCAATTGGTAAGCGTGGACCCCGAGGTAGAGGGGGTTTGCGTAGTGCAGTCTTGATATAATTGATTGGACCGCAGAGAGTCTGTTGGGAAAGGAGAGGTATGGAAAGATGCGCCTAACAATTTTAAGGTGGTAGTGGCAGGACTTTGAGATGTTGTTGACTTGGCTCGAGAGTGTTAGGTCAGAGGCAAGGGTGCATCCAAGGTTTTTTACTGAATTAGAGGGAGTCAGAGTTGCCAATGGCAGATGGCCAGGGTAGTGGGTGTGAAAGAAATTCAGAGTTGCCACATACCATGATTTCGGTTTTAAAGGTTTAGCAAGAGGTGGTTTCTGGTCATCCAGAGCTCTATGTCGAGGAGGCAGGAAGCGAGGTCGGGTCAGCAGTTGGGTTTTGAGTTCAGGAGTTTTAGAATTAGTTGAGTGTCATCAGCGTAGTTGTAACACAAGATGTTGTGTGAACGAATTATTGGTGGGACGGTGATCAAGTAGAGATTGAACAGGAGGGCAGATGAGCATGCTCCTTGTGTATCTCCCGTGTCGACAGGTCGGTCTTGGGAGGAATAGGTGGAGAGTAGCGATATTTGGTACCTATCTTTGAGGAACGAAGCTATCCATTTGAGAGCGGTTCCACAAATTCCTAGGGAGTGGTGGCAGTCAAGGAGGATTGAGTGATTGATTGTGTCGAAGGCGTCGGATAGGTCAAGAAGGATTAATGCGGCGCATCCCGGGGCAGTCTGCCGTGATTTTAAGGTCATCCAAGATTGAGGTTAGGGTTGTTTCAGTTCCGTGTCGGGCTCTGAAACCTGATTGTGTGGGGACTAGGAGGTTGTTGTCTTCGACAAAGGCATTTAGTTGGGAGTAGGCGGTTCGGTCAATGAGTTTGGCAAGGAACCTGGTGTCTGAGACGGAACGTTAGTTTGTGGGCTCGAGAGGGTCGAGGGAAGGTTTTTTTTTTTTATTAGAGGTTTGAAATGAACCGTTTTGAATGCGTCGGGAAAAATACCTGAGGAAAGGGAGTCATTTATGATGGATCTTGCGTGTTCTCCTGCGCAGGTAGAGGTGAAAATTTCTTTGAGGGTTGTGGCCGGGCAAGGGTCTAGGAGAGGGCAGGATGGTTTGCGGGCAGCGAGAAGTTTGAGAAATTGGTCGGGTGATATTGGACTAAAGGAGTCGAACGTTGGTTGCGTAGTGGTCGTAGGCGGTGGGTTGGCTGGTATGGGTGGAGGGCTGCCTGGTGGTTATAAGAGAGCCAGTTCGGTGGTTAGAGCATTTGTTCTCTCGAGAGCCGTGGCGTAAAAGTGGAGAGAGAGTGAGTCGCACAGCAATTGTGAGGGGGGTCAGGACGGTGGTAGTGCATGATGGTTTGGTGAATTTAGTGATGATTTAGTGAAGTTCTTTGCTGGGTTTTGCAGATTAGGATTCAGGAGTTGTAGTGGGCTTTTTTTTTGCTTTCCGGATTTCGGCCTTGTACTGATGCCGGGCCAAGGTGGCTCTGCTCTCTTCGGTTTTGTCCTTCTGCCATTTGCGTTCTAGGTATTTATATAGTTGTTTAGTGGTCCATGTGAACCATCTAGGGAACAGGCCACGGCGGGCCAATGGTTTGCAAGAGGGTGTGAGCCGCATTAGTGAGGTGTTATGCCATGAGTCAAAGGTGTCGGGGGTTAGGTTATTGAGTTGGCGAATAGGTGGAGGAGGGCGTCGGGTAGGTCAGGAAGGATTATTCGTTTTTTCCAGCATTCGCGTAGATTCGGAGGTTCAGGTTCGAGTACGGGAAGCGAGTCGGGGGAGCGAATGGCGAAAGAGACAATGAAGTGGTCGGACCAGATGATAGGGGTGGGGGACGGGGGGGGTTAGATGTATCCAGTTGTGGGAGCTGAAGATGGCATCAAGAGTGTGTCCTTTATAGTGAGTCGGGCCGTTTATGTGGGGTTGGAGGTTAATTGCATCTAGAGCGTCAACCAGAGAGTGTGTCATAGGGTTGGTGGGGATGTCGAGCCATATGTTGAAGTCTCCTAGAAGGGTGAGGTTGGGATGGTTTAGTTGAAGGATGGCAATAGAGTCGCAGAGATTGTTTGAGAATTGTCTGCTACGATAGAGGTAGATTATTAGGAAGCTGTGTGAGGACGACTGGGAAAGGGATAGTTTAACGAGGAGTGATTCGCAGGAAGGAATGGAGGGTTGGTTGTCGATGATTGAGGCGTGGAAGTGAGACTTGTAGACAAATGCTATTCCCCCTCCTCTAGAGGGACGGTTCAGTGGGATGGAGAAGTCTGGAGGGGGAAGGCTTCATTGGCAATAGGGGCGAAGTAGTCGGGGAACCAAGTTTCGGTGATGAAAACCAGGTCTGTTTTGTCAGATGTGAGGAGGTCAAAGATGCTGTGTCTGTTTTTTTGCTACTGATCGGGCATTAAGTAGGATGCAATTAATGTTGGTAGGTGAGGTTGGTGTCGGAGCTGCAGCGGTGGGGGGTGCGGGGGAGAGGGTGGAAACTGGAGAGCGAGAGGGGTGGGGTGGTTGTTGATCGATGGGAAAAGTGGGCGAGCAGAAATGTTGGCAGGTTTCGGGTGGGAGTGGATGGATGCATGTGTTCGGGTGATTGGGTTTGGCACAGGGATTTGAAAGTGGGGCGTGGGGGGTTAGGAGTTTCAGTTGCGGTCGGTGAGAAATCTAGGGAGAGGGGTTTCAGGACGGGTGAAGCAAGGGGGGATGGTGGTGATTGGGGGTTCAGGTGGTGGGTCGAGACAGGGCAGGCGATGAGTGTTGAAGGAATGAAGGGGACCAGGTAAGTGTCCTCTTTAGTGTCTTTGTTGTGATTGGTGTGTGCGAGAGGGTAGGAGGGTGAAAGGGGGAGAGGGATGAGGCTTCTGTTCTTGCTAGGGCAAGGCGTGCGGTTTTTAGGGAAGGGGTGTGGTCGGGGGGGTGATGGTGGGGGTTAGTGGGAAAAGTGGGGGGTGCACGATTGCTGGGCAGAGTGAGTCCGGTATGTTAGTGAGGGAAGTGGGTATGATCAAAGTAGGCTGATAGGTAAGTAAGTGTTTAGATGGATTTCTGAACTCTGTCCTGGAGGGGCAGATGTTCAGAAGGCCAGCCTAGTTTCTTGGAACAGGGTAAACTCTGGACAAGCCAGACCAATTAGGGCAGCAATGGCGGCGGTCAAGACTAGGGCTCAAGAGGGGTGAGGGTGACTGAAAGCCTGCAATGAGCACACAAAGCAAGGACGCTTACAGATTACTCCAGACAGGTGTTATATTAAAAATATAGACACATTTATTACAAGGCCTTTGTAACATCGACCATAGTAAAGAATCACGGTAAAACTCCAATAAACCAACACATCACAAGCAATACAATATGTATACAAGACCAAGGGGTCTAAAGAGTTAGAAGCACGAAATATGCAGACCACCTAGATGGGGAGGAAAACAGGCAGTGCAAGTAATCGTTAGACCCAGTTCGACATCAGAGGCCACCTAACTAGAAGGAAGTCCGAGCCCTACGAAGAGTGGAGCCTTGTGCTCAAAAGTACCTGCACACGCAGGTGCCAATGGGCAAAGGAGAGTCTCTTCAGGGAGATCAGGCAGTTCAGAGAGGTGAACAAAACGATGATGAACAGTTCCCCGCTACTCAAGCGCGGCCTCCACTTGTGGGCAGAAGCAGGGCGCGAGTGCGGAAAAGGGTTGCTGTTTACGACAGCGGTGGAGAGCCACAGGCTCCTGCAGAAGGGCGACTGGTTAGGGTGTTGACTACTGACTGGTCCCCGATGCAGGCAGACTCCGGCTTCTACGGTTCCGTTTCGGTACTGGCAGGTTCAGATGCGATCAGCAGGATGTCTCGACGCTGTGTAGATTCCGCGACAGCAGGAGTCAGGCTCGAGGGTGTCCCAAATGCAGCGAACACGCACAGGTTTGTTACCACAGCAGGACAACTCGGCAACCACAGTTATTCCGGTCCCAAAGCACACGTCTCACTTCAGACCTGGGAATGCCAAGTGTATGAATCGTGTGAGCGCCGAGGAAACGGGATTAGCAGTAAGCCAGACGGCGGTGACAGAGCAAGGTTCCTGTGTAGGCTGGTCAGTCCGCTGGATGGCCCAGGGACGCTTCCAAAGGCTTACGTACAGGATTTGGTGAAGATGCCGAGAATAGTTGTTCCCACTATTCTAAAGGCTCGAAGCGCCAGTACAGGCCTTCTCGTTCGATCAGAGGCAGAGTGGTCTTGCAGGACGACAGCAGTGCAGGGTGGCAAACCTTCAGCGGGTCACCAGTGATTCCTCAACCCAGCTTCTTAGTTGCAGGAAACTTGGCTCCTTATCCTTTGTTCGCGAGAACTCAGGAGATCGACCTGGTAGTGGTGTTTCCAGACTCCTCTTATCCAGAGTTCCCTTCGCGCCAAAATGGAGAGGACCCAATGGGAGATCTGCTCACAAAACACTCACACCATACGTGGACCTATCACGGACCACGGTGGTCCCAGGCATTCAAGACAATCTAGACCAGGGGTCTCCAACCTTTACGTTAGCTAGAGCTACTTGTAGTGGAGGCCAACAGTGGAGAGCTACTAGCGGGCAAAATCTGGGTGGGGATATTTATAAACCTCTGAATTTTTACCAATTTTTTTTGGCCCAATTATTTCCTCTCTATAAACAGATGGAATAACATATGCCTTCGAGATTATATTAAGAACTCCAAAAACCTCTTTGTTGCATTATTATTTATTAGTAGCTGTCTCAAAAAGACAGATATTTGTTGGACTACCACACAAATATCCCGTCATTTTTGTGCCCTTCCTTTACGTTTTATGAAGGCTTTCTACATGCTAGGCACACTATTGTTTTCCAAATGCGCATTTCACACTTCCATAAAAAAACCAAAGTAATTTCCAAATTGAAAAATGCTGCTTGCGTTCACTAGTTTTCGTTGAAATGTTTTTTTTTGTCAGACACCACACATACCCTGTTATTTGTGTGCCCCTCTGTGTTTTAGCACAGGTTAGATTTATAAAGATGTTATATGCTTGTCAAACTGGTTAATCACAAATAAATGCTTCTGTTGAGCTGACAGCAGTTTTTAGGAAATTAAACTCTGGGGTTAATGGGTGCTAACTTTTGATTTTCACTACAGGGGCAGAAATATCCCCACCTCCATCCTGAATATAAGCAAGCAACCAGCCCAACCTATACCATGGCCAAACACATTTTATAGCACTTTTTCTACGATTCCAGTGCTTTGCGGACTACACTCAGCTCATTTTCAGGCTATCCTCAGCCACCTCTCCTCCCTCCCTCATATCTGACTGCCTGTCCCTAGGAGTGGTGTGCTGCCAATGATCTTTGCCTTAATGCCAGTAAGACCGAGATTCTCGTCTTTGGAACACCTGCTCCCTCCTTTCCTGTCACTCTCTGGCCGGCCTCCCTTGGCCCTCCTCCTGCTCCCACCTGTGAGGCTAAAAACCTCAGGGTCATCTTCGACTCCACACTCTCCTTCTCTCCTCACATCTCTGACATCTCTAAGAAGTCACACTACCAGCTGCACCTCCTCAGAGGTATTCTTCCTTTCCTCTCCTTCCCCCAGGTGCTCAATGTCTCCAGAGCTCTGGTTCTCTCTAGGCTGGACTATTGCAACAGCCTCTTTCTAAATATGTCTGCTTCTACTCTCCACCCTCTGCGACGATCCAGAACAGGACTGCAAGACTTGTCCTTGTCTTCAAGCCCAGGGATCCTATCTCTCCAGGACTGAAATCTCTGCACTGGCTCCCAGTGGCTGCGAGGATTGAGTTCAAAACCCCCTGTATGGTCCACAAGGCCTTCTGGGACCTGGGGCCTCAATACCTTCAGCTCTCTCTTACAAAATATCTTCCTTCTCGAGCTCTTTGCTCATCCGCCTCCAACTCCCTCAGGGTCAGTCGCTTCTCCAAGCAACGATTTGGTGGTAGATCTTTCCTCAGCTGGGGCCTCCCTCTGGAACAGCCTCCCTCTCTCCCTGAAACTTGAGGAGAATCTCTGGTTCCGGAAGCACCTCAAAACCTTTCTCTTTGCTTCTGCCTTTTCTCCTCCTCTGCCCTGCTGACTTCCTGGCTGATACTGAAACTTCACTGGTCACCTGCGCTGGTCACCTGGCAACCCCCCTGCTCTGAAGCCCAACCCCCCCCCCTCCAGTCGCACACCTGCACTGCCTTCCTGGCAACCCCCCGCACTTAGCGACTGTTCTGTACCCCTACAGTTCCACCACTAGCACTTGACCACTGATGTCTGCACTACCCTTGTACTTGCCACCAGCTGGCCAGACGCTACTGATTGTTATTTATTATCCCATGTACTGCACTGTCCCCTTCCCCTCGCCTCTGCACTTACCTCCTTCCCCCTTCCCCCTTCCCATGCACTTGCGCAATCTGAATTACACCTGGCCTAGTAGGATCATGGTCTGTCTTCTCTCTGTTCCCCCTCCTTTGCCTCGTTGCGCCTTGAAAAACTTATGATATGATATGGCATTTAGTTTTGAATATATAACATCTCAGCATCGGTCTGTCAACCTGCTGAGCTACCCTGGTAGGCTTCTACTGTACAGCGTGTCTATGAATTGCTTAATGCACTAAAAGTGGGTGTACCTGTGTCATGGAAGTGATTTAAAGTGGAAATGTACAGTGTGGAGTTTGGAAAGAAGCCACATGAAAGAAATTGCATCTTTTTTTAAAATATTATTTTGAACATTTCCAGGCGAGCAGCAGTGCTACTGTGATATTTTCATTGCGTGGTCACAATGATCCTGATCCTACCCCAACCCCTCTGACATCCCTGGCAAACAAGAGCAGCTTGCTTAAGCAAGACAGTGCTGGGGGGGGCGCACAAGGCCAACTCTGGTACTACAGGCTGCCTGCAGAAAGAGAACGGGATACTGACATCTGTCAGGGAAATTGCAAGCAGCTCCATGTGGCACAGCAGCCAAGCTCCCCGCCCGCAATTGGGAAGACCAGGGTTCGGATCCTGATCAAGGAAAATAACCGCAAAAACACAGCAAGTGTTTATTTTTCAATATTTCCAGCGCGGGCGACTGAAGAGGCTCAAGCGAGCTACTAGTCGCCCGCGATCGACCGTTTGGCGACCTCTGCTCTAGACTCTCTGGCACCCAGGATGTGTATTGGGAACAGACATCCCAGCCCACATCCTGGAGGCACACACAAGGCATGCAGAAGCCCCTGAAAGCGTTTTGCGGGAAAGTGCATGACCAAATAAGGACTGCCCCGGGTCGGCTCGACCTGGGGGAAGGTGAAGGGGCAAGACGGTCAGCGGACAGGACAAAGAACCTCGTGGCATGGCCATTTTGGAAGCCAGGCCACCTATTTGGGCCAAATGCGGGAAGCGCGGTTAACATGGGGGAAAAAGGGGTTCAAAACACAAAGAAACGATAGCTGCCACCAGTCCTGTCCGTGACTCACTTGCACATGTCATAAGTCCAGCGGGAGTTTCTAGGGCCATTGGAATGACTAGAGACCCAAGAGCGCGGTAATATAAGTTACGGTGCACTCTTGTTTCGTGTTGCTCAAAAGCTGCAACACGACGAAAGGACTAAGGGAAATGAAGTCTCCCGGTACTGACTGTCTTAAGGGCATGTCAGTTTCCCCATAAGAATGGAGCGAAAGCCCAGAGGAATGCGGCGGACGGCTGCGCTTCTCCGGCAAAGTCTAGATCAGGGTGTAAAACAACAGCAAAAAGTTTGGGGGTTGCCACATGGAAGGAAAATTACCTACAATCATGAAATCTTTCCTAACAGTAAGGGCTTCGGGGGAGCAGTGGTCTTAGGGTGGTTGGCTCGCCATCGTGCCCCTCTGGCTTGGTGTTTTGAAAGGGGATGGGTAGGGGTTGAGGTGGAGGGTGGGATGATTTTGGAAGGGGGGACGGGGGGCAGGGCTGACCAGAGGGCGGAGGCAGTCCACGGTGGTCGTTTCCGGCAGACCTTGGTGGATTGGGGGCCCTCATGGTTAGTACACCTGCTATGAGGTATACGTTCAGATGCAAATTACACTTTATATTTGGACTTTACAAGTTTGGCTATATCACCGGGTGAGATTGTTCTTTGCTTCTGGGTTCCACTACGCTGGGTGATATTATTCATTTATTCTAGGTTCTAATGTACTCATTGTAACTAGGATGTGCTGTTGGGCGGCCTGTTTATTTGTGACTACTGCACAGTTACGCTGTTGGGTAGACTTTCTTTTAGCAAGCTGGAATACAAGTAAATTATTAGGGAGAAATCTGAATGTAAATGCCACAGATTTTCTTTTCAAGGGGCGCACTTAGGCACAGTTCTAAATCTGAGTTTTGTACAGCGAGGATATTGGGGACACTTCTGAATTCAACCAGGGCACGTTAATAGGCACACTTCTAAATTCAGGCAATGTGCATTATTAGGTCCACTTCTAAATTTAGCTTTGTACAGGGAAGATATTAGGAACACTTCTAAATTGCAACGTTGCACAGAGAGGCTATTAGGCACACTTCTTAATTCGACATTACACAGAGGATATCAGACACAATTCTAAATTCAACCTGGGCGTGCTATTAGACACACTTCTAAATGCAACTGTGCGCAGAGGGGATATTTAGGCACACTTAAATTCGATTTTGCACAAAGGGGATATTTAGGCACCCTTCTAAATTCAACTTTGCACAGAGAGGCTATTAGGCACACTTCTTAATTCGACATTACACAGAGAGGATATTAGGCACAATTCTAAATTCAACCAGGGCACGCTATTGGGCACACTTGTAAATGCAACTTTGTACAGAGGGAATATTTAGGCACACTTCTAAATTCAACTTTGCACAGAGAGGCTATTAGGCACACGTCTAAATTTGGGCAATGTGCGCCATTAGGTCCACTTCTAAATTTAGCTTTGCACAGAGAGGATATTATGGACCCTTCTAAATTCAAAGTTGCACAGAGGAGGTATTTGGGCACACATCTAAATTCAAGTTTTGCACAAAGACGCTATTAGGCACACTTTTAAATTAAGCTTTGCACGTGGAGGATATTAGGCACAATTCTAAATTCAAACAGGGCACGCTATTGGGCACGCATCTAATTCAACTTTGCAAAGAGGGGATACTTGGGCATACTTCTAAATTCAGTTTTGCCCAGAGGGGATATTTAGGAACACTTCTAATTCAACCCGGGCAAGCTTGTAGGCACACTTCTGAATTAAACTTTGTACAGAGAGGTTATTAGGGAGGCTAGTAAGTTCAACTAGGGCAGGCTAGTAGGCACACCTCTAAATTCAACTTTACACAGAGTGGATGTTTGGGCAGACTACAAAGTTCAAGTTTGACCCACAGTTACGACTTTTCCCTCAAGGTACCCATGATGGCTTACAAAAGGGTGAAAACCTTAGGGACTAACATGTTTGTGTAGAATGCCCAGTTACAGACATACAGAGAACCTTAGGAAAACACAAAAAAAGCACATACACCTGTCTTAAGTGAAGTAACTAATAGCATTATTAGAGGGGGTTCTATCCAGCAACCTCATGCTGGCAAAAATATCAAATTGAAACAATATGCCACCTGCAACATAGCTGGTATGGTCTATGCCATCATATGCCCATGCGGTCACCTTTAAGTTAGACAATGATAAAAGCTGTTGAAAGATGGGTGAAACATAAATCCAGGATATGCACACAGAACCTCAAGCCACCAGTGGCTAGGTATTTTGTTGCTAATGGACCTAACTTCTCACTAATTCGATTCATGATTATTGAGGTGGTACAAATAACCACAAGAGTCGGAGATGTGTACTAGGTTGACTTGCTGGACACAACTCAAAGGCATGAATGAGGAATTCAGTTTACATTGCAATATCTAGTACGATTACATGATTGTTCGCCTCTTTGAGCAGGGTAAAACATCAAATGTGTTACTTTGTTATGTCTCTCAATATTATGATTATCTAGTACCATGTTTATTAAAGATATGTATAATTGTATTCAGAGATATTTGATAAACATTGTAAAACCGGCCAGTATATTTTTTTGCACATACCATTTATTATTGTGGTATTTATTTGTATTTTATTTATTTGTATAGGGCGCCTGGCCTAAAGGCATCTGGGCGCATCTCTTAAGTTACAGTGAGCTAGTATACATCAAGAAAAGCAGAACAAACAGAATATGCATTCAAATTACTTATAAGATATTTACGAAGTACTTACAATCAGAGTACTTGCAGGACAATAGAAGAGTATTAGGTCATTCTATGGTGAATTTATGGGCAATGAGACATAATAAAGTCTTGGGTTTCTTGTGCAGTAAGCCACAGTTTAGCTTTGCTCTTGAAGGAGTGGAAGGAGGGTTCTGATCTAAGTGGGTTGGGAAGTGAATTACACAGTTTAGTAGCGAGGACCATGAAACTGTCGCCACTCGCTTTATGAAGCTTGAACTTGGGTAGGGAGAAACAATGAGCTTGGGCTACTCTGAGGACAGCTGGAGGTGTGGGGTGTGAATCGGCTCGTCAGGTAGTTGGGAGCCTGGTTGGCCAAACATTTATGCATGAGAGAGCGTTTTGACGGAGAATCTTGGCCTACTGAGAACCAACGTAAGCTATGTCTGGTGTCAGATATGTGCCGATTCCTAGGAATATTTAGTGCTGCCCTGATGGCGTTTTGGGTGACTTGTAGCTTTCTTAGGTTTTGTTATCTCATCCCTAGATAAAGAGCATTACAGTAGTCAAATTTCGACACACTAAGGGTTCTGGCAAGGATGGTGCAGTTAGCCGTAGTAAGGAATGGTCGGCAAGCTGTAATACGTTTGCACATGTAGGCGGATGCTGAGATTGCGGCATTAGTTTGTCTGGAGAGAGATAAAGTTGAATCGAGATAGATGCCAAAGGTTTTAGTATCGTTTGATACATAGTTGTTGCCATTGATGAACGATTTGAAGGTAGGATCTTATCTATTAAGTCGTGATAGGAAACCAAGATGAGAAGTTCTGTCTTTAGCGCTGACCTAGCTTCAAGAAGCAAAAGAGCACTTTACAGAGGTACATAACAATTAAGATGCATAACAGAGTACTTTTCAGAGGTAGCAGAACATATATATAGTGGGGGGTGGAATTCAAAGGGGCACTGAGGGGTACAGCTGTAATGGGTAGTGGGGACAAGAAGGGCGGGCAGTATCTAGCGAGTCAGGTGGCGCAATGGCCTAGGTATTGAGGCAACCTGATAACATAGGCTTAATGTACTGCCTAAACGATTGACTTAATGTGGTAGGTTGAGTCTCTAGATTTTCATCCTTTAATTTGTATGAAAGATGTGATGGCCCATCACCTTAACTGTAATTCTGATAATGTAACAAGGTTAAGTTTGTATCCCATAATATTTTTATACTTTTCTTTTTTACTATCTCATGCAAATATCCAATAGCCAACTGCTTTTTAACCATGGTTCGATGACTTCATCACTCAGCCATCTTAGTTATTTATTTTAGCATTTCACACCAACAGAGGTCTTGCTGTAGATTTTCGCTGCATGGAGCACCTGGATTTTCATTTCGGGTAAGTGCTTAATTCACTATGCATTGGCTACTAATTTACCAAGAGTTTAGACCCAAATATCACTGGATATTATCACAATTTTACTGATTAGCTTTCAGCTCTGGGAGCCCTATTCTACACTTAATCAGTATTTACCTTGTGAACACCGATTTTATTACTACACAGTTACATTCATTCTCATTAGACGTACGTTAATCCCAGGTCCCACTATCCTTTTTTATCCTTCCATTATTCATTTCTCTAATTTTATTTGCTGTTCTAATGTTTTATGTTGCATGTAATATATTCTGTTCTCATTTACATATTACATATTACCTATTTACATATACATGCTGTTCTTATTTAAGCCATTCTGTGCATATTTATTCAAGCCGCCTCACTTGCTAATGCTCTCGAAACCTTCAGCTTCTAGCATCGCATCATCAACCCCACCCACGTAAAAAGGCTGCACTCTGGACTAGATTGCCTACGATAACTGCTAGATCTCGAATAGCTCCAACACTCCCTGCCCTTGGTCTGACCACCATATCATCCATTTCTCCATCCCTCACCTCATGAAACCTAAACTTACTGCCGTACCACTACCACCAGCAGTCACACGTAGATCACGCAAGCTCACAAAAGAAAATATCATGCCCTTGCCTTAAGTCCCATTCTTGACCAACCCTAACTTACAAGCTGGCTCGTATACCTCAACTCAATATAAAGCAGTCCAGACTGTTGCCCCGCTTTCCCCTCGCAAAGCTAAACCTGTCAGACATTCAAACTCCGACCTCTTAGATTTGCATAACAGGAAACGCTAGGCAGCACTTATGAGGAAAGAAAAAAAACCTTTGGATACTCACAGGAGAATTCGCCAAATTCGCTAAGCTCTATAAGCAAGCAATCCTCTCAGCAAAATCCACCTCCTACAATACCAGAATGTCGAAAAGCAAATCAGATACCAGAGGACTCTTTAACATCTTAAGGGAACTTGAGACAGTGCGAAAATGTGAACACCACTCATCAATGCGTTTATAAACGCCTTCTCACCAAGCACAGTACCAGTCAGCCTCAAGGAAGCCTGGACTCCTCCTCCTAAACAAACATCCCTAGACTCCCTCTATTCCCACAAACTACAGACCAATCACAACTGTCCCCTTCCATCAAAAAATCCTCGATCAGGCAGCCTAGGTACAAGTTCAGCACTTCCTTGACGCTAACCATGTCCTAGGAATCCGGCAGTCTGGTTTCTTCCCTGGCCATGGTACAGAATCAGCCATGCTGGACTTAAAACATTTTTTTAAAAAAACTGTGGATGAGATCAGGGACAGTGGAAACCTCCTGCTCCTCCCCCTACTACTGCATTTGACTTGATCGATCACAGAATCGTATGCCAACACCTCACTACCTCTGCTAACTTCTACCCTCTGGCCACTGCCTGGATAGCTTCATTTCTTGAAGCAAGAGTCATGAGGGTATTTGCAGAGAACACCAATGCATCACAATCCCCTATTCTGTGTGTGGTACCTAAAGGCTCATGTATACCCCCAACCCTATTCAACATTTTCACTAGGCCCCTCTGACATCCTGGACTCCCTCAGCATAGCTTACACCAACTGCGCTGACGACCCCCACATTTTACTCCCACTCACAGGCAATTATGTGTACAAATACACGCAACAAAACCTACTCCACAACCTATTTGTGCATGGCGGCAAACTACTGGTGTCTAAATGGAGAAAAAACAAAATCCTGCTTGAGGGACATACCACACCAACCCTCCTCCCCCAGCAATCCTAAACAATATTGATGGACAATACACTGCATTCCAGATTGATATCACGGTGCCTGTCTCAGCGCATGTAAAAATCCTAGGTGTGTACCTCAATGCCACCCTCTCCATGTCCCGTCAAGTGAACGCTATTGCCTCCTCAGAAGTCTACTCCACTAAAGTATTAAATGCTGAGAGACCCTTTCTTTCTGAAGACAGCTGCCTAACAATTGCCCGAGCAGTCAGACTCTAGTCTAGATTACTGCAATGTCCTCTTTGCACGTACCTCGGCAAAAAACCATAAAAACTACAAGCAATACAAAATAATGCCTGGCAAGCAGCGCTTAACATTCCAAAAAAAGAACATCTCTGCAGCCAAAAGAGAGGCTCTCTAGCGGCCTATCTGAGAACGCATCATTTTCAAAACCCTGTCATCACAGTCCCGCCATACCTCTCCCAGAAAATATCCAAAACAAACTCAACAAGACTCTACACTCACTGCCTACTCCTACCTAAAGTCAAACGAGCTAAAGCCGGTGGCTCTAGCTTCCCCTACATTGGAGTCAAACTGTCTCATCTGTTTTGCTGGGATCCCTGCCATTAGGCTATTGCAGTAATCAAGATAAAAGTTAGTAAACTCCCCTACGACCACTAGATCTTCAGTTGACACAAAGGGAAGCATATTCCTAAGCATGCGCAAGGAATAGTACACAGCCTTCACTTTACCAACCTACCTGGGCTTCGCTGCCCAGTTTTTCCTGTCATATACATCCCAGGTTCTTTACTATCCTTGAAAACTGAATCTCTTCGTCCAGGATCCATGGTGTTAATATTGTTTTCAGCCCTCATCTTACTCCCTGGTCCGAATAAGATTACCTCAGTTTTAGCTGCATTAAGCTGTAACTGATAGCATGCCATCCATCTTTTAATCTTGTGCATGCACTGGTCCATTTTTTCAAATGCCTCCACTATGTGCACTGTTTCAATGTAAATCTGGGTGTCATTGGTGTAAGAGTGGAATCTTAATCCATGCTTCTTAATATATCAAATAATAGTCGAGTATATAAATTAAAGATCAGTGGTGACGGTGCTGATCCCTGTGGGACTCCGCATCTTAGTCATGGTAACTCTGAAAGGAAGCCTCCTAGTGTTACCCGCTGGGTCCTGTCCTTCAAGAAGGAGCTAAACCAGTCTACCACTACTTTCGAGACTGTTCCAATTTTCCCAATGCGTTGAAGAATAATTTTACGGTCGATCGTATCAAAAGCCGCAGAGAGGTCCAGCATCAACAATATTGTGGATTCTCCCCTATCTGCAGCTTCTAACAGATCGTCCTGGACCACCAATAAGGCAGTCTCTATTCCATGAATGGGTCGAAACCCCGACTGGCATTCGTCCAGGAGACTCTTGCTGTCCACAAAATCCTAAAATTGACCACAGACCACTTTCTCTAAAATGTATCTATCCTCCTTTCCCTGCAACATAGCCATCATCCAATCAAATGTATAATATGTTAACTGAATGTAAATAACAGTCATTGAGGCACCATTACAGATAAAAAGTTAATTGTACGCTTTATAAATGAAATAAATTTAAAAAAAAATGTTGAACTAAGTTATCCATTGGATTAACTTCTAAAATTGGCATTGGCTAACCAATTTTAAAATGAGTATACCGCATGGATTAATTCATTGTATATTGAGAAAATCTAAAGGGAATTCGTATGTAACCTCTTTATAACTCACCTCATGGTAGGCATTGGAGCTATGTTGCCCTAAATGTATAAACTGTTAATCAGGAATGATCTTTCACCGATATCTCCCTTGTTTCTTAAATGTTTCTCGAATGTATTTTGAGAATGTAATTCATTCTACATTGTATACATTACTGAACAGATATTACGATTTGCGCCTGATTAATGATTATCCCGAAATTCGTTGAGCCAATTGCACAATATAAAGAAGAGTTAAAGAATAATACGAAATCTCTTGGAATTATTTTGCACTAGTGAAATGCATTCTTGGAATGTGGATCCTCAAAAGTTCCGATAAACTGCTCGATAAAGTTTGACTAGTTGTTCTCTACCAGTATAAAGTTGTGAGGGGAAAGACGTATCCCATTGTTTGGATACTGATTTTTTTCTCTTGTTTTAGAAGAGGTGGTCAGGTCTAGGGTCAGAGGGTCAGTGTTGGAGGTAGCATTGGCTATAAACGTAGGTGGCATACAAGACACTTTTATTCCCCCAATTTAAGGCAAATAGTCCCAACAAAAAAAAATGTCGTGAAATGCGCACACAAAAAAAAAAAAAAAAAAAAGAAACAAAAAAAAAAAAAAGGTGCACAACGAGCCTGCTCACTTGCACACATCCCCAGGCATACATTCGATCAGGGGTCCCAGCAGAGGAGTTCAACAGGAGGGAGCCCTAATATCCTTACCTGACCTTAGGGGAACATCAAAATAGAAATACATCTTTTATTTACATGACTGACTGGGTGATATGCATTATTAACTGCAAAACGGCATCCGTTTTATAGTTCAAATGTATATGACTTTTCCATAAAGAATAGCAGCACCTCTGGGAACGGGAGCGGTAATGGCCTAGCTGACTAAAAATTATTATTTTGCTCCCAACTTCAAACAAAAGGGAACAAAATACGCCTAATTCTCAAGCTGATCGGGAGGCCTGGGTAGGATCTGCACACCATTGTAGAGTAACGAAAAAGCAACTCTCTACCAGTGCCACAGGTCCTGAAATGCTTGGGAGGCAGCGTCTAATGGCATCACTGAAACTACAGAGTTACACTTTATAACCAAAAGAGAATCTAACACCAAATCTTTAAAAGTAATGTTTTTGCATCCGGTTTTAAGGAATATATTGAAAGAGCAAAGGAAACGACATACCTTATTCCTAAAGTAAACTTCAATGGGCAGAATGAAGCCAGCATACCCAGACTCTTCCACTTTGTATGGAGGATCCTTGCACACTGTAAATAAATCGTGCAATGTTAAAATGTCACCAAAAAAATATAAAATAAAGAATAGAAAGCCCACATGCATGGGTTTAAAACATGTTAAAAATATGCATGCTATATTCATCATGGTTTTCCTGCACCATGGGAAGAAAAAGGCAGTTGGCTAACAGCATAACATGACATGCACCCAAACACAAATCCAGTGTCCCCAAATCAGGAAAAGGTGCCCTATAGGCTCCACAGCTAAAGGAGTCATGGGTGAGCAGGGCTGTCCATTGGTAAGGTTTTAGTCCATTGTACCCGGATGTGAAATGAGTTTCTAGTTTCCTGCCCACTGCTAGTCCACACGGGTACCGTCTTACTCTCAAGGCATAGCACCAAAGAGCAAACATGCCAACGGGGGCGGGATCTGTCCACATTACACAACCTTTAGGTTATGCAGTTAATCTGTTATGCATTGGCATTATAAGCAGTGTTTTAAGTAGGATAAGAAATCAGGGGGTGGGGGGACTTTACCGGGTCACGATACAATATTTGGGGGTGGATCCCAAAAAGTGTTGCGCTGCTTCACTTCCAAAGTAGTGAATAAACCATTAAAAGAGGTGGGGCCTACATAAATGAATGGGGTGACCCAACAGTGCAATGAAAAGGAGTCAATTTTACTGTAATTATATTTTAATACATCTTTTAATGTGTGTAAAAATACTGACCAAAATAAAATAAAGAATATTCAAATATAAAATAGAAAGTAAACTTCAAATAGGTCAGCGGGCCATGCAAGAAATCCATGATTCTTCAAAATTAAATACATTCCATTGACGATGCTTTTAATAGGTGCTGGAATTTTTTTTAGTCTGCCATTTCCATTCAATGTTTGAAAACAAGCATATTTCTTATGTTATAGTTCCAAGCATGGTTGAAAGGTGCATCTACTGTTGAAGAGCTGTATTGGCAAGGAATACATCTTGTCGGGGATGTCAATCCAGAGCACTGGCAGAGCATTGGCTCAATATCAATTTTTGGAGACTGGCAAAGCTGAGCCCTGGACCACTTAAAGCCCAGATCTTAAGTCACAAAATGGTTTTTCCCAGTACACATTTTCACACTACCTTCTTTCTGTGCCCCAATTCTGTGGCGCAAACACAGGCAACAAGAGCCTCAGAGGTGTAGTGCATGTGATCATGGGAAATATGTAATTCCTAGTGCACATTTTCCCACCTTTGCATACATCTCTCAAGGCACTCAACTGGTTTAGTAAGTGTTAAGAGTGTCTGCTGACATTCCAAGATGGTCGCCAGTAGGAGAGCAACGTGACCAATGCTCCCCTGAAACTCGGGATCAAACACAGTTCATTGAGCAAGAACTCCCTCCCGAGGCATTGCATATTGCAGTGGAAGAGACGTGCAGGAAGGGGCTAGCACTTCTCCCCTTCTTTCCAAAGAAAAACAAGATTATCAGCAACATAAAACGTCGACACGGCGCTCAGGCGGCAGACCCGGTTCAGAATACGGCCATAACCAGGAAACAATATCAGCGGCCCTGCGAAGTGGATCAAGTCGAAGGATCTAAAAGGGGAGAGACAAGAGGTGAGCCCTCGAGGCCCGGCACGAGAAAAGAGAAACCCCGAACTCCGAGCTGCAAGGTCTCAGCCAGATGTGGCCCGAAAGCAAAAGAGCAGAAAACGGAGTGGCGTCAGTGTGGCACCAGAAGAACACAAGGAAATTGGTAGCCGCCAAGCCTCCTCCAGTCGCAATGTTCGGGAAGCACTGAGCGGTAAGCAGGGGACAGAGGAGGAGCCAGCAGAAGCTGAGGACGCGGGTGAGGACAGCAAGAATTAAGGCCCCCAGCAAGGAAAAAAGTGACAATTATCCCGCTTCAGGAGCCTGGAGTGACCAGTGGAATCCCCAGGTTCTGAGTGGTCTGGCCAGCGACAAGACTCAGAGAGGGGACAGGCAGGAGCATAGGACCGAGTAGTTGGGAAGGGTCCAGGATCTACACTAGACATATACGGCAGCACCAGCCCCATATCTGTTTTACTCCCCGACTCGCCATTCAAGATCCGCTCATTGGAGAGGCGGATACTACACACAACAGTACAAGGGGCAGGGGAAAACAAATGCTCCCCCTTAAAAGGGGAAGGAAGGCCAGTGTTCGAAAGAAGCCCCTAGGACAGTGTTAAAAAGCAATCATCAAGCAATGCCCTCACTTGCCAAGCATCTGAAGTGCGTAATCTAGCATTCCTTCCCCTTCGGCAGAAGGAAACCAGAGGGAACACTGCGTCAACCGCCTAACCAACAAAAAACAAAGGGTGCATGGAAGTGAAACCCGTGGGAAGGAGCACTGCTTCAGAAACGCTAGGCAAACCCAAAAGGAAGGATGGCGAACAACATCCAAAAATAGGGGAAAGGATAATCGAACAACTTCAAAGGGGCCCACAAAACCCCCAGAGAGCAATCTTCAGAGTATGTGGAGCAAAGATGCTACACCCCCGGGAATGCAACAGGGCCAAGACTAAACGGAGCCAGGAGGACCGTGAATGGAAGAAGACCAAAATGTGACGCAGTCACTACTTAAGCAATACTTCAGTGACTTTGGGGATAGAATTGCAGACACGGTCAAGAAGCAAATGACCATAAAGAGAAGATTTGGTAGCGGAAATAAAATGAGACGTCAATAAAATTGAAGAAAGGGTGGACATTAATGAAAAAGCAATACAAGCGCTGACGGAGGACTCAAGGAAGACAGAAACCTGGGTTGAACAATTGGCTAACACGACCCACAACCTTGAGCACCAAACGGAAGATCTAGAAAATAGTTCAAGGAGATCGAACATTCAAATTCAAAATCTGCCAGAGGAAGTCCCATATAAAGACCTCGAAACTGTCGCTAAGGGCATATTTGTGGATCTGTTAGATACAGAGGAACCATCAGAAGTGAAGCCGGATAGAATCCACAAGAGTGGGGCCCCGAAGAACGGAGCAGGGGCACGGCCTAGGATGTCCTCGCTGCCCTACAAGACTACAAAACGCAGGAACGTATCTTGCAAATATTGAGGAAGGTGACAAATTATGTACAATGGGGCTGAACTACTGCTATTCCAAGACCTATCCCAAATAACTCACTCCAAAAGGAGGAAAATGGTTCTGGTCCTGAAGGTACTTTGAGAGAAGGACATCCAATACCATTGGAGATTCCCGTTCAGACTGATGTTCAAGTGGCAAGGGAAGCAATATCGGATTGCTTCCAACAAGGAAGTGGCAAAGGTTCTGAGCATCGAGGAAAAGGGACCCTCAAGCAAGAGCCCAGAAGACACTCAAGAGCTGGGAATGGTCAACAGCGAAACCAAGGAGAAAAAAGGTGGGATATCAACCTCAATTGAAGGGGCCAGCCCTCGGCAAAGAACATGAGAGGAGGCCTCTTCCTGCAAAAGACAGCACACATTGAAACAGACAAGGAGGTACAAAGCTATCTGATCATGAAGCCAGGGGAGGGCAAACTATTAGGTTGTCACAGAATGTCCTGAGGGGAAGGTGGTGGTGGGGTGGAATCTGGAATGGGTTGGGGAGAACCTGCTGACTAGCAAGCTGGGTGTAGTAAGGGAGTCCATCCTCAAGAGGGCGATTTGGGGGGTGGAGGGACTGGTGGCCTGTTGAGCTCTCTCAGTGAACGGGGCGGGGGTCAGAAAAGGCGGGAGCAGAGGGTGAGGGAAGGGGGATAGGTGAGGGAGTCCGAACATGATCTGGTGAGGAAGTACACCGAGCACCATCACTCCGACAATCGATAAACATAAGTTCCACATTATATTCATCCTTGAAAAGCAATGGATTAAACTCCCCACTGAAGAGCAAAAAATTGCAAATATATATATATATATATATATATATATATATATTATATTATATATATGCGGAGTGTACAGGGGAAACCCTCAAAAGATTTGATAGAGAAAGTGGAGAGGTTAGCATTGGTGGACATATGGAAGGAAAAGTAAGGAGATAAGGAAGGGTTTACATTTTTCTCACATGTCCACAGATCGTTAGCAAGAATAGACTACGTCTGGTTGTACCAGGTGCTCCTGGCCAGGGTGTTGGCTATAGAGGTGGGGCAATAGCTCTATCAGAACATGCACCCTTGACACTGAAAATTCAAAGGGATTCATGTACTGTAGGACTCTGGAAATGGAAATTCCCTGTATTCAAGGACGAAACCCTAGGGAAAGATGAGCGAAGCGATTGAGAGTTTCTCTTAGGTCAACAAGGCTGAGGACACATCCTTGCAGATGAGGTGCGATGCCTTTAAGGCTACGATCAGGGGGAAAATCATAGTGACCAAGACCCGCAGGGACAGAGAATTGAAGCTGGTTGAAAGAGACCTAGAAGAAAAATGAAAGAAGGTAATGGCCAAGGTGGGAGCGTGTGGGTAAACGAGAAAAGAATATAGAGCCATAAAGGGCCAATTGGAAATATTACAGGCTAAAGCGGCAGAACTATCCCATCTGTTCTTAAAACAAAAATATGATATCAAGGCAAACTAATTAGATGGATTACTAGCTAGGTTGCTGAGACGGGAAGAGAAGGCCAAAACTATACTAAAACTAAGGGTTGAAGCAGGGGTTGGGGGTGCATCAGTAAAGATATTAACAACATCGTCTGAGAGTTTTCTAGGTACTATACAGAACAAGTTTGGCAAATCCTCCTGAAAGGGGTCAAGTGGATTATATAGACCGAAGGGACCTGATGGAAATAACAGAACAGGAGAAGGAAGCCCTTGATCAAGACATTACAACGGACGATGTACGGAGGGTTATTACGTCACTACCCCTTAATAAATCCCCTGGCCCGGACGGGTTTCCCTCAGAATTTTATAGATCCTTTAGGGTATTTTTAATACCATACATGACTTCCGTCCACGAAATTGGGAGAAGGGGCCGAATGACAGCTACCATGGAAGAGGCAAAAGTAGTCCTACTCCCGAAGGCAGTCAAGACCCAACCATATACGGGTCGTATAGGCCGAAAGCCCTAAACAATGTGGACTCCACGATTTACATGAAGGTGCCGGCGAATCGCCTAGACCAAATTCTTTCCCGCATAATCTTTCCACATCGAGAAGGCTTCATTAGGGGGAGACGGGTGAGTGACAATACAAGGAGAATTGCGCATCTTACATAAAAAGTGAATCGGAAAATTCCAGCCCTCCTGGTAGCTGACAAACTGACAAAAACAGAATTCCTATACTCGGCCAACTACTTCCCGCCCTGTTAATGATTAACCAGGTTACTCACCATAGTGACCACCTTACTCCTAGTCCATAGTCCCCCTTTCCTCCATACTTCTGGGATATCTCTCCGTCCTGTGGGACGGGACCGAAGCACTTTGTAAAAAGCACCCAAAAATTTTTTTTAAAAATGTGTCCCTCTCTTTCTTGCGCGTGCCCGGCACGTGGCCGTAACTCCGCCCACCTTGGCTGCGCCCTGCGCATCGCCCATCAGTCCTTTTCTATCGCCAGGTCAGAGACCTATTAGCAATAACAGAGGAACCTTACTAGAGGGGACGGCGGACAGGCGTAGGGAGGAAAGGGGACTATGGACTAGGAGTAAGGTGGCCACTAGGGTGAGTAACCTGCTTATACTCCTATGTCCCGTCCCCTTCCCTCCATACTTATGGGAGATTCCCAAGCACTCCTGACAGGAACTACGGGTGGATGGAAATACCCCTTACTGAAAAAGGTTCTTCAGCACAGCCTGACCAAACTGAGCATCAGCTCTTGAGCTCATGTCAAGACAATAATGCTTACAAAAAGCAGATGGGGAGGCCCAAGTAGCTGCCCTAGCGATGGACTCCCAGGGGACATATTTCTGAAAAGCAACCGCGGCTGCCTTGCCCCGCACCAGGTGTGCATGAATACCCTTAGGAGGTTTCAGCCCTTGGACGGTGAAAGACTCCGTAATGCAGGCGGCGATCCACCGAGAAATAGTCGAAATAGTCGTTTTAGACGCCTGCTTGCCCTGAGGGTTAAAAAAGGTCACAAATAGTTGAGAAGAACTCCTAAACTCGGAAGTTCTGTCCAGATAGAACTTAAGAGCCCTTCTGACATTGAGACCATGCAGAATCCCTTCTGCCTCTGAAGTTGAAGGGTTTGGAAAAAAGACCGGCAGCGAGATCGACTGATTCAGATGGAATTCAGTTACCACCTTTGGCAGGAACGCAGGATTCGTCCGTAGGACCTTATCCTTATGAAAGACCAAGAAGGGATGCTCGACCGTCAAGGCCCGGAGCTCACTCACCCGCCTTGCTGACGTAACGGTGACCAAAAAGGACACTTTCCAGGATAGGTACTTGAGGTCCACCGTGGCCATGGGTTCAAAAGGTTTATGGCACAACGCCGTCAGGACGACATTTAGATCCCACGGCGAATGCGGACTACGAACTGAAGGGTAGAGGCGTATCAAGCCTACCAAATGCCTCTTAACCAATGGATTACACAGAGAGTAAGAACATTGGTCCGAAGAAAGATAAGCGGAGACCGCTGAAAGGTAAGTTCCGCATGACAGAACGTGAGCACCCGACTATGCTACGAAGGATACTAAGGACAGCACCGTGTCAATCGTAGCCTCCCTTGGGTCCAACTGCTTCTCTAAACACCAATGACAGAACCTGAGCCATTTACTTCTGTATTGGGATCTAGTCGAGGGTTTCCTGGCCGCCTGGATAATACGCATGTTATCCGCAGACAAGTTAAGATGTTCGTGAGACTTGAACTCCGGCACCATGCCGCCAAGCTGAGCGATTGTGGGGAGGGGTGCCACATCTGCTGTTCCCCCTGGTGAAGAAGATCGGGGATCACTGGTAAACTGATCGGCGGATACATCGACGGGTGTTGAAGTTGAGAACCAAAACCTGGCCGGCCACCACGGGGCTATGAGTAGAAGGGAACAGTTCACCGAGTTCTTCAGCTTCCAAATTGCTCGATGGACTAGAGGCCGAGGCGGGAAGGCATAAGCTCTCATGTTGTGCAATGGAATCTCGAGAGCATCCCCCAGAGAGGAGGCTCCCAGTCCCCCTCTGGAGGCATACTGAGGAAGCTTCTTGTTTACCGCCGTAGCAAAGAGGTCCACCTCCGGTGTGCCCCAACGCAAGAAAATCCATGAGAGGATCTCCGCCTTCAATTCCCACTCGTAGCTGACCATCTTCCGCCGACTGAGGGCATCTGCCGTGACATTCAGCTGGCCCGGAGTGTGTACTGCAACTAGCCAGACACCATGACAAACCGCCGACTCCCAAATCTGGATGGACAGGTCCACCAGAGGAGGAGACTTGGCGCCACCTTGCTTGTTGATGTAATACATTGACACCACATTGTCCGTGCGGATACGGACCACTTTGTTGGCAATGATCGGTCTGAACGCCTTGAGTGCTAGGAAGATCGCCAGAAGCTCCAGATGATTTATGTGGAGGAACTTGTCCTGAGGCGATCCGAGACCTGAAGATCTAACGTCACACCCCACCCCAGGAGGGAGGAGTCCGTTGTGATAGTCACCGTAGGGGCTGGGTCCTGAAACCCCGCACCCACCGACAGGTTGCTGAGAGATGACCACCATTCCAGGTCCAGTCTCATGGAATCCGGAATCATTATCAACTTGGAACTCCGAAGAGGCATCCGAGTCCATCTCATCTTGAGACGAGCAAGAGGACGAGCCAACACGCACAAGGCCATGAGGCCCAGAAGCCTCTGGAACCACCAGGCCGACATGCTCTCTGACTGCGCAAACATCTGACACGTGGCTAACAGATCCGCCATCCTGTCCCCGGTCAGGTACACTCTGCAGTCGATCGTGTTCCAGCGAACACCCAGGAAAATCAAGTCCTGCAAGACCGTCATGGAAGATTTCCGCCAGTTCACCGACAGCCCAAGTGTAACGCTCACATGATTCCCGCAGAGGCACCGGTCTTGACTGGGTGAATGCCGTATCTTCAAAGGTGATGTGTAACACACGGTTGGCTCTTTGGGCTGGATCTCTGTGCACTGTATGTCTGACTCGAAGAGTAAGTTGTCTGCAGATAGAAAATATGGGATTAATGAACTGGGGTTATTGGGTGCCTCTCTCCTCTTCCCTTTTTCTTCTCCTGTAGAACCCCAAAGGTTAACACCCTCACCTTAGGTAAGTGAACGCCGAGCTCTCCATCTGCCTCGGGGCAGGGTGCCGTAACCAGTTTCTTCACTGGATAAGGGTGCAGGCCTCTTGACCTCAGAGGACTGCTGTCCGTCGTTAACTGCACGAACGGTAAGTTCTGGGCACTTCAAATGTCTTAAAAGTCTTTTGTAATGATATCTCTTGTTTTGCAGGGTTCCGGCGATGGCGGATGGCGGGCTGATGAGAGTTGAGGATCGAACCCGCGTGAGGAATAGAAGCGCCTGGAAGCACGTAAGTAAGCGCTTGTAGCCTGCTTCACGATGCGCACTAACTGTCCCTTTTATCTTGCAGGTACAAGTTCGGAGCTTTAGAGAAGCTGAAGGGTGCTGGAATACCCACTGGATTCGGCGTGGGAAGGAGTAATTGCACGTGAGTAATAAAGTTGCCCAATGTCTTTAAACGCACCTTCTTTTGTCTTTCAGATGCGGGATGCAGCGCTGAAGGCCTCCGGAGCGTGCGAAGAGCTGGTAAGCTTTTGTCTTTCAGATGCCGGAATGCAGTGCGAAGACCTCCGGAGCATGCGAAGAATAGGTAAGCCTTTGTCTTTCAGATGCCGGAATGCAGCGCGAGGCGTTGGTGACAGCCGATGGACCAGGTAAGAGATGCGCTGCCACTGAAGACTGTAGTGCTAACCTGTTCTTTCTTTGTCTTTACAGGAGCTGCTGAAGACTGGATTCCAGGATGGTAAGCCTTTGTTCCCTTAGGCCCAGGATCAGAAGCAGAAGACACGATGAGCGTTCTGCTGCAGAGAATGCAGAATAACGCAAAGCAAGATTCATCCATCGGGTGTGGTTTAAATAGCCTCCTGTAGTGCTTAGGTCTCTCCTTCCACAGCCACGCCTAAGAAAAGAGTCCCTGCTTTCCAGAAGAGTTCCAGTGTTCTGAACCTAGGGAGTGGCTCCTGCCCCACCCAACAGGAAAAGTAGTCCCAAACAGAAGAGGATCAGGGGTTCAACTGGCAGGTAAGTAAGCAGCATGGTCTGCTCCAGGTAAGTCCACCCAAGCATTATGAGCCCGGCGCTTCCAGCGCTGGGACTGGGCATCTTTATGAGCCTGGTGCCACTGGCGCCAGGACAGGGTCCAAAAGGTCCCAATTGGGACTGGCTGGCACTCGGAACCGGGGTTATGGGTCTGCTTCCAAGGGAGTCGGGCAAGTCCTGATCTTTTGGAAGCAGAGATCATGACACCAAGATGGAACAGGAGCTGAAGGAGACTGAAGACTGCCTGCTGCTTTCAACGGACAAGGGCTGCGTAAGAGCCAGTCGTCCAAAAACGGATACACATGGATACCCTGCAGAGAAAGATAGGCCGCAATCACCGACATCTTCGTGAAGACACGCGGCGCCGAGCTGAGGCCAAAAGGAAGCACTCGCAACTGGAAGTGCTCCTCTCCCAAAGAGAAACGGAGACATCTATGTGGATTCCAAATCAGAATATGCATGTACGCATCCTGAAGATCCACCACATTCAGCCAATCGCCCATCTGCAAGGAGGACCGTATCTGGCTGGGCGTGATCATCTTGAATTTCTCTTGGGGTAGGAAAAGATTGAACTAGGAAAGGTCTACGATGGTGTGCAGGCCAGCCTGGTTGGGTTTGGGCACCGTAAACAGCCGGGAGTAGAAGCCCTCCCCTCGTTCCCTGAGGGGGAACGGTTTCCACAGCTCTGAGGCCCAGAAGTTTCTGAACCTCGGCTTTGAGGGAGAGCAAGCCCGACAGCTGAAAAGGAGGGTTGAAGGGTGGGGTACGAGGTAGGGATAAGCGGAAGCCCGCCCAAGCGACTGACAAGACCCATCTCTCTTTGGTGATGGTCTGCCACGCCCCCCAATGAGACACAATGAGTTATCCCACCGGGGTCTCGTGCGAGCGCGGAAAACCCTCTTAGCAGGTTTTTCGGTGGTGTTGCCACCTGAACCTGAGGAGGAGGCTGAGGAGCGGGAGAAAAACCGAGTCAGTTGTTGCCTACGGCGGTTATTCCCCAAAGGGGTATCTACTCTGCGAGATTTCCGGTTGAGGAAGCCCTTAAAGCCAAAGGAGGGTCGGCTTTGGGACAACGGTCTCTGTGTTTTGAAAGAGGTCTTAACAAGGAGCAACAAGGACTTTGCTGTCTGAGTGCTATCCTTCGTCTTGGTGAGCTCTACATCTGTTGTAGAATGAAAGAGCTCCTTATCAGCGAACGGAAGGTCCAACACCTTGTCCTGCACTTCTAAGAATTTAGTGGCATGCAGCCACGCCTGCTGTGAAGTATCAACCACCAGCATAAGGCCCGGAGCCAAGGTGTATACGTGATGAGCCGCAGCCTCCAGGAGATCCTGGGCCAAGACCCTGGCGTCAGATAATCCCCCCCCTTAAAGTCTTCCAACTTCACGACCGGGATTAACTCCTCACTTTCCACATCCGCATATTAGCCCCCGCTAACACCAGTTCGGCATTGGCCTGCCTGAGCTGCAAGGCCGAGTTGGCGAAGATTTTCCTCCCAAGGGAGTCCTCCTTTCCCAGAACATGAGAAGCCGTCTTGGAAGAGGATGCTGCAGGCCTGGACTGCAAAGTGGCCGCAGCCACCACTGTGGAGGAGGGGGGCAGACAAGACTACAGGGCCACCTCTTCCGAAGAATGCAGCCTGTATCCCGCATCAATTGTCTTATTGACGAAAAGTCCAGAGTGTGGCTTTTCCCCAGACCCTGCAGACCTCGGCCAGAACGTCCTTCTGCAAGAACAGGCCGGTATGCTCCAAAGGAGACAGGGTGAACGCCCCAGAAAGCACGCCCTCCTGTGGAGCGGGTGCCTCGGGCACTAGAACATCTAAGAAGCACATCATGTCCAGTAGCCGGTCATGAAAAGCTCTAATAGAGCGGGGCAGGTCCTCTCTGTCCTGATCGCCTTGCACGTCATCCGACAGGTCAGGATCCTGCTGAGCCGCGTCGAGCGCTGCCTTGTCCACAGGGGACAATGGGGGCAAAGGCCGAAGAGTTGGGGAAGGCACCGTAGGCAAGAGAGGCGCAGGCGGAACCACCGGAGGAACGGGTGGAGCCGGAGGCACGGGCGGACATATCTCCCTAAAAAGCCCTTTGAAATACTCCCTCATGGGGTCGGTACGCATGAGCGTTTGAAATTTACCGAAAAAGGCATCCTCCGCGGACTGCTTTGGAACCTGAGGAGGTCTCTCATGAGGTGGACAAATCCAGAGACGTAACGGGGAAGGGTTCCACAACGGCCCCTCCACCGACGTATCCACATAAATCAAAGGTGCCGACTCCGCAGGCAACAAAACATTGTGCGGAAGAGGCATCCGGGCGTTCCAATCGTAAACTGGCCGATACGGATGCGCACAATGGACTATGTTCACCCAAGGAACCAAGCCCTACACCTGAGGCCGATGGCGTAGTTGTAGCGGTAGCACCCAAAATCGCTGCCGCGGTGGGAACAGGCGCCATTTTGTCATCGCCTGAGGGGAACTGCGGCACGTGAGGAAGTGAGGCAGGGGTCCCCAGCAATGGATCAGGGGTCTTATCTTTAGCCTTAACATAAGGAACCTCGGCAGAGACGGTACTATGAGGCCTGGAATGTTTCTGCGACATACCAACTGCCAAATTAGCCTTCCCAGGAAGGACCTCGGCACTGCCGGTAAAAGATTAACTTTCCTTATTTGCCCCCTCAACAGATCTGTTGTCGCTGCAAGAGCGGGAACGGTGAGAAACGGCCTTCTCCAGTAAGGCCTGGTCAGGCCTCTCAGAAATGTTGGTAACTTTAGCCTCTGAAAGAGGGACCTCGGACCCACATCCGTTAACAGCCTTACCCACGCGGGCCTCGAACATCTGTTCGGTGACAGCAAGCCCCACCAAGGTCTCGGGGCGCACCCCGGTCTTACTTTTGAGGGAAGCCAACAGAGAGGCCTCAGAGCGAGCTCTGGTATCCACAGGCCCCTTACGGAGACCCTCGGAGAAAACTCGGTACAATTATTAGTCCCAACGGGCACCTTTGGGCGAACCCGGGTGACAGAGCGATCAACACTCCTCCCGGCCCGGGAGGAACCTGGAAAGGTATCCCTCGGCCGGGGTGCTCGGAAAAGTAAAGAACTTACTGGGAGTTTTTTCTTCTCGTCGATGAGCGCCTGAAAATGTGAAGGAGGAGTTTGTCGGAACACCACCTCCCACCGCTCCAACTGACGTTGAAGTGCCCGGGCCGAAAGGGAGTTGCAGTAGAAACATGAGTCCCAACAGTGATCCGGACCCAAACACTCTAAACTAAGAGGATGGGGATCCGACCTCGCAAAGCAACGGTGACACGATGAACAATCTGGAAAGTCTAGTTTGAATGACAGACTAGTACACGATCGCTAGCGAGAGCCAGAGAGGAAAAAGGGAAGAAAATCTTCTGAGGATGCAAGTGCGTCCAGTCCCGAACAAGCGGAGAAAAAGGACTGATGGGCGATGCGCGGGGCGGAGCCAAGGTGGGCGGGGTTACAGCCGCATGCCGGGCCAGAAAGAGACGAAGGACACATTTTTGAAAAAATATTTGGGATTCTTTTTACAAAGTGCTCTGGTCCCGTCCCACAGGACGGAGAGATGTCCCATAAGTATGAGGAAAGGGGATTGGACGTAGGAATAAATAAAGAATACATTGACTGACTGGGCCCCCTAACAATAACTTGGGCAGAATTAATGTTTTGAAGATGGTCATCCTTCCACAACGATTGTACTACTTTATGACTCTCCCAACTCAGGTCACTACCTCCTTTTTCCAGGCTATCCAAAAATACACTGGGTGATTTGTCTGGAATAATAAACTACCTAGATTAGTAACCTTGATGCCAAGAAATGGTGGCGGAATGGGGGAGTCAGACTTAAAAGTGCACTTCTTGGTGGCACAAATAAAGGTGATAAGGGAGTGGTTTAAGAATGTCCAAGATAAGATATGGAGGCCGATGGACAAAGCCGTGATCGGGGACAATCTAGAGGAAGCATTATGGAAACCAAAAGGGAGATAGTATCTTAGTGCAGTCCATACCGATTGGCCCATCAATGGTAAGGAACTCCTGGGACGGGTTTATAGGGCGGGCCCAAATTACCACATTCCCATCTCCATTTATACCAATGTTTGGCAATCCACACTTCACCCCAGGGAAAAGCGGAAAGGGGTTCGGAACTTGTCAGGAGGGATGATGCCACAAGATCTGAGATATGTTTGAGTTAACAGAAATAAAATCATTCCCCCAATGCAAGGTGGACTTTGGGCTTGAAGGAGAGAGGTTTAGATATACTCACATAAGACATTGGTTAATGCAACCTTCCCTCAACAGGTCAAGTGATAGAAGAAATAGAATGGAAGCAACTCTGGGCCAATATTCCTAGGTTGATGAAATCCCTTAAAATCCAAGAAATATGGGTAAAACGTATGCTATAATAGCACCTAACTCAGGAAAGAAAATCATAAGTGTTATCCCACAGTGCCCAATTTAAGCTAGAGGCAATGTGGAATGGTGGGGACCTGGAATCATATTTGGTGGGACTGCCCGAATATTCAAGAATACCGGAGGGTGATACGAAAGGCACTAGTGGAGACCCTTGGAATGAAGAGAGGAGGCAACAGAGGCATGGCCATGGTTGGCTTGGCGGGGGACCTTTGGAGGAACTATCCTCTAGAGCAGAATGTAAAGTATGTGATATTAATGATGGTGGGGCGCTAGGGGAGGTGCATAAATGCAAATCAAAAGCCCCCCCCCACCGTACGGAACACAAATGGGCGGGAAAAATGTGCAACTTAACCGCCCTGTAATGCGTAACCTACTCACTAAAAGGTAAACAAGTATTTTTAACTGATTGGTCCCAGGTGTTGAGGTTCCTACCAAATGGGGCCAGGGACAGCTGGTGCCCGAGGAGAATGACTGCTGGGACAGTTGTGATCATATGTTGACATTTGCCATAAGGAGCTCAAGTTTGGAGACTTTTCAAAGAAGGGCCATTTATTGACCTAAATGGGCCCAAGGCACAAAGGAGACAGACCAAGGAAGGGGGAGGGGCTGGGGGGGATCAATTTCGGACAACAGGGGGGCAAGGGGAGGTTCCTAATGTGTTGGAAATTTTTGAAATTGTTAATAAAAAGTTACATGCAGAAAAAAAAGTGTCGGCTGAGCAGAATGAGATTCCGCTACCCAGTATGAAGCACATGCATGACAGGTGAATTGTAACCACTATTTTGGCACATGAAAGACTGAATGAACAATGCAGGTATCTTTTACATGAGCCAGGTGCGTTTCAAAAAGCGACTGTCAATGCATGCTGGTTTGACCAACATGGAGGAAAGTGGTCATTTCAGTTGCAGTCTGCATATTGCTACTGAAATTAGTGTGGCAATAAAAATTGACTGGAAAAAGAATCCTGCATGCAAAAGCAAAGGGAATGTAAACAGTGATCTGGGCACCATTTTTAAATTGCGCATTTGTGATAGAAAGGCTAGTTTAAAAAAAAAAGAAATCTGTGATGAAACGACTAGAAACATGGGCAGAAGCGTGGGGTTTCAACTAAGGCCAAACACCACTTCAGAGCTCAAAATTAGGATTGGATGTGCAGGAACTACAATCAGCTCATGGGTATCCATCAGTAAGTAACCAGTCACCAGGAGCTACCACAAGGGAACATAAGCAGGAGGCTAATAGCTCCCAACTCCAGTCACTTTCGGACAGTGCCACTGTAATGAAAAGAGAAAGTCTAAATAAATTTTAAAAAAGTGCAATGAAGAGGGGGAGGAATTATTCATGTAAGGTTCCCTGTCCAGCTCAAAACATAGGAAATGTACGAATCTTAAAAAAAAGAGTAGCCATGAAATAATACATACTTTAACACGTGAAAACAATGAAACTAATAGTTCAGACCCATCTAGCAGGCAAGGTGTAAGCAAAAAGCCAGAACAAGTTAGAAATAAAAGTGTTGTCTCAACTCCAGGCCCCAAGGGCAGGAATCGTGAGAAAAAATGTGCATGCATTTAGAATCATTGTATGCAAATTCCCATGAATATTAATGAGGGGTATCCTGAAAACCCACCCATATTTTGGCCCTCAAGAAAGTGGGTGGAAAGGAGTATATTTCTTACCCATAACTCCTGTTCTCCAGCATTGGTATCTTCATGGATTCACATGGTTTGAATATTCCCAGTTGTCAGGCTCGGAATCCTAGGTAACCGCAGACTAACATTTAATAAAGAATAATTGGTTAACTTTTGCAACCCATAACTGTCCTTTTGGGTGTTTTGTGCCCCAGCTAATGGGACGTCGAGCATCTTCAGATTTTAAGCCAGGGGGGCTACTTACATTGCAGTCTTATGCCCCCCACGGACGGGCAGTGGGCGCATGTGAATTCATGAAAGATACTAATGCTGAAGAAAAGGAATTACAGTATCGTTCATGGATTCACATGCTTCGAATAGAGTATACAGCAGTAATATACCAGCAATAGGTGGAGCAAGGGGAATAAGGCCTACTTTATTTAAAGAGGTGCTGTGTTCTTCCCACTCTTCCTTCATATTTGTTCTGCTCTTCCATGAAGTAGTGTTTCACTAAAGATTGTGGTACTGTCCAAGTAGCTGCCTTGCAAATGTCAGCCAGCGGGATTCCTGCCCCCCAACGCTGCCCAAGACCCCATTGTTCTTGTGGAATTAGTCTGGATTACGTCTCGTAGGAGTCTCTCTACATCTGGCTGAGCCTTTGAGATCACAGAAGTCACCTATCTGGCTATGCCTTGCTTGGAGGATAGCCTGCGCCTTTGTTCGGAGGACCAGAGGCTACAAATAACCGACAGAGGCCTAAAAGCTTTTGTTCTGTCCAGATGAAACTTCAAGGCCCTGCGCAGATCTAATCAGTGCAGGGCTTGTTCAGCCGGAGTGGACAGAATAGCAAAATTGGTGGTATTTGCATTTGTAAATGGAACTCTGAGCACTTTAGGGATGAAACTTTGATTCATTTTTAAGATACTTTGTTTGGCTTGAAACGCAGGTATGGCTCTTTTATTGATAGAGACTATTTCAGACAGTCGCCTGAATAACGTTACCGCTATTCGAAAAGCCATTTTCCATGAGCTAAACATAATGTGGGTAGTGGTCATAGGCTTAAACAGCGCTTTCACAAGTGCAGCGAGGACTGTGTTTAAACTCCATTGTGGTGGCTGCTTTCTTTTTGGCAGGTAGGTACGAAAAAGATCTCAAAGGGTTACTCTTTGCACTACAGAGGAGGGATAAGCAATCTTTTGTATCTGGAGATCGCAGCCAGATGTACTTTAATGGAGGAGTGGAACTAATTCTCCTTGGCCAGCTTTAACAAGTATGGTAATGGATGTGTTATGCAGAGTGGGTCCTGCTGCTGTTGAGAGCACAGCACACAGAAATTGGCCCACTTGTAGCCATACGATTTGTTAGTAGAGGTCTGCCTTGCGTTAAGGATTGCTCTACAATATTGAGGGATTGAAATCTGTCCACAATTCTATGAAATCCGGAGCCATGCTTTGAGGTCGAGGTATCGTGGATCGCGTTAAAGCACCGGTTGACTGCAGTGATAGCAGGTCTGGTGCATATCCCAGTGAGATGGGACGGCCATGCGATGGATGTAGAAAGCCTGAAAACTGATTTTGCACTTGTACATCTACATCATTAGCAGGACTACTACTGGTATCTGGAGGAATGCACAGGCGAACATCCCTTCACATGACTGCGTGAAGGCGTCCCTCTAGACACGCCTCTTATGGGCATCTGCTGGCACATTTTGGACATCTTGTTCCCTCGTGTTGCAAAGAGCTCTTTTGAAGGCAAACACCACTGTTTAAACACACTGTTCAGATGTGTGCATGATAGTTGCCATTCGTGGCTCTGATTCATTAACCTGCTGAGCTGGTCTGCTGTTTCGTTCTGCGTGCCTGGCAGGTGGAAGGCTCACATTATTGGATTTCAGTTGGCCCAGTGCCATAATGCCTGCGCCTCCTAAAATAACATCCTGGAGCGATTGCCCCTTCGCCGGTCAGATAGCACAGTGAGTAGAGCGCTCGCTTTGACATCCGTGCATAGCATGCTTGCAGGTTCGAATCCCGGCAGGGCCAAACTCAGCCTTTCATCCTTCTGAGGTCGATAAATGAGCACCACACACCGTGGGAAATAAGCAGCGCTCAGATAACTGAGGGTTTGTAGCGCTATATAAATGCGCAACCAAACCAAATCTTGTTATCGTATATAATACATGGCGGTGGTGTGGTCTGTCAACACCCTGACCAACCTCCTCTTGAGCACTGACTGGCAAGACCGCTTGGACTGGGGCCCTTAGTTGTAGGACATGGATATGCATTGCTCGATTCCTAGGCACTCCATTGACCCTTGATGGACAAATCTATATGGGCACCCCATCCTGTTAAGAGATGCATCTGCTACCACTGTTTGTTGAAAGTGGACCTCATAGCAGGGCATCCCTTTCATTATGTGTAAGGGGTTTTCCCACCACTGGAGCTGACAAACCTGGTCTGCTGTCATTGTTAGCTTGTTGTTACATGTTCTGCTTGTTAAAACCAGCGGTTTGATAAAAATTCTTACAACTGTCTCATGTGCAGCCTGCAACAGTGAATTCATGGGATGCATGTCGACATTGTTCCCAGTAGCTGTACGGACATGGTTTTCGTTGGCAAGAACTGCCTAAGTAGAGGAGGAATCTAGTCTGCTCTTTACTGTGAGGGGCAGACCCACCCACTGTTGAACTGTGCCCCAAGAACACCAAACTGTTGAATGGCTTTATATATGATTTCTTATTTATTGAGAATCCTAACCAACTGAGAATGCCTACGGGATTGCGCGCCACTTTCACTGTTTGGAGACTGCTCTCATCAACCAATAGTCTAGATAGGGGTACATGTGGTACCCCTTCCACCAGTTAGGTATGCTGCCACCAGGGCCAAGCACTTTGTGAAGGTTTGTGGGGCCGATCAAAGTACCTTAAATTGAAAATGGTCGTTTCTCACAGTGAACCTGAGAAACCGTCTGTTCTGTGGATCAATATGTGGAAGTATACATGCTTTAGGTCTAGTGATGCCAAGAAAACGCCCTTTTGCACTGCCTTTATTATATCGTGCAGTGGAACCATTTTTTTAAAATGTTTGTTGAACGACTTGAGACCCCTCAGGTCTAAAATCGGTCTCCACGTTTTGTCCTGCTTTCTAATGACAAAGAAACCCCGTTTGTGCTTTGAGACCTTTTCGACTTTGTGTTTGAGTAGCATTTGGTCTACTTCGTTTTGCAGGATGTGCAGACCTGGAAAGGATGCAGAGCCCCTTCACTTATCCAAGATTTGTTTCATGCTCAAATCTGGGATAGCCAATGGAAGATCTTCTCTCTTGCATTCATGACAGGCGTGGGCAAATCATGGCCCAATGTGGTTCTAGTCATTCAGGCCTACCAGACATACTGGCACCCGTACTGTGGATTGGGACCAAACAGCAAAATATGTGGTTTTCATGGGAGGCTGCATGCCCAAATAAGGAATAGCCGGGTATTGTGACTTGGGGGAAGGCAAAGGGACAAAAAAGGCCAAAGGACCAAACAAAAGACTTTGTGGCACAGCCATTTTCGGCACTGACCACAGTCTTGGGCCAAACGTGGTAAAAGCGATATGGTCCAGCAAAAAGAAGTAAAAAATACTTTAAAAGTCAACTGCTGCCACCAGTTTGTCCAAAACACACTTGCACATTCGCCAATAAATCCTTAGAGGGTGGCTAGGGCCATAAAACAAAGGACTGCTACGCGCAGTACAGTAAGGTACTTAGCACAGATAAAAAGTTACCAAGAAATGGCAACAGTCAAAGACTAAGGGAAACAGTTTACCAGTACTGACAGCCTGAAGGGCGTGTCAGTTTCCCCAAAACAAAAGAGCAAAAGCCGAGGAGTGCAGCTGAAGGATGTGCTCCACTGGCAAGTCGGGTTAGGTGAACCAAACAAAAGCAAAAAGTTTGGGGGGGATTGGTTCATAAATGGAGGGAAATTTGTACCCAAGGGAAATCTTTCCTAACAGAATGTGGTTGTCATTCTGTTACTTGGTTAATTTAGTGACCTTAGGCTTGCGTCACTTCTTAAGACAAATACTGGCTCACCCACCATAACTAAAGATCAGATCAAATAGCGTGATAATAACTTTCTAAATGTACGGAACATAGCTCAATGAAGCGTTATCTCCCACATTAAATGTTTGTTACTTAGTTGTCTTTACCTCCCCCTTGCTTTATACCGTTTTTTGCAAATATTGCACTGATTTTGTCTGTTGTCGTATTTTGATCTCAATGCATTTCCCTTTATGCAAAAGCAATCAAATATTGATTCCATCTTCCGAAAAAAAAATATTTTTACACATCAATAGTACAAGATTCGTTTTTTCGCTTCTTCGTTATGAGAATGGTATTTCAACAACTGACATTTGGCGCAGGCTGTCACAAACATGAAAAATTACGGCTGTTCCACCGGGTTAAATATGTCACCCTCCAAAAGGTCAGACGGGCAGAGGCCTTGTTTATACAAAATCAACGTCTTTTAATGCAGGTGTAGATATTAGTCCACAGCCAAGACTATTCAAAATGTGGGGGAGTGGAGGGAGTCCAATTAACATACTGTTTACACAGATGGGAGTGAAAAGCTGAAGCCCATACATAACCTATGGAAAACAAACGAGCCCCGTGTGCATTACATGATACTGCAGTCCTGACTTCCATTTGAATTAGTCGAACCCAAACGAGTTCATATTTGCACTAAGTTTCACCTACTAAGTTGATTTTCAATATCATGTACGCAGCAGTCTGGTGTTCTTTCTATGACAAATAAGGCATGCTGAGTAAATCAACTGCACGGGCACACTATACAAACCTAAACGTGCTTTGAAAAGTAACGGAACTGTCGCAGAGCTGCATTGTGCGCAGTTAAGAATTCATGAACATTCTCTAGAGCCCTCGACACCCCATCAGTGTCTAATGTATTAAAGTTTGTTTTTGATCATATTCTATTTAAAAGAAAAGGGATAGGGCACACGTGCAGGTAATTTAACACCATTTATTCCAGCATCCTCAGACCACAATAAGATCCTCACTAAACCGTCTCTTCCCATGCGTTGGCAACACTTAAAAAATCCTGGACAACGAAGGAGTCCAAATGCAGTTGTGGTGGCCTTTGTCACTAGTGGCAACCCCCAGCCTAGGACAGGATCTTTGGTTTAGGATAGGCAGGTACCACTTCCAATAAATTATGTGGTGGTCATTGGGGGCAGGCCGTTTTAAGAGTATACGTGACCGAAACGGGAAAAAGAACCTCCTATTCCCTTTTCTATACATTTGCAAGTTGGTTAAGTGACCTTTTGAGCACTTTGCGGCAGTGGCGTGTCCAGGGAGTGGCCTAGGGTTGCACGTATTACCCCTTGAATCTGAATGGCCACCCCAGATGTCACTCAATTATCCGAAACTATTATGTGTGCGCGCTCCTACTTTATGCCCCCCCCCCATAGGTCAGTGTGCCACTTGGACCACCCCAGTCAATGGATAAGCCCTGCATTGGGAGCCGTGAGGGCCGTACCGTTAAACTTCTTTAATAAATTATGTACAGGCTGGAAACTTCCTCTGTGCAGTGGGTAGATTGAAGGCTTTGTAACACAAGGTTTCCTGGTTAGGACCCGCCCCCCAACTCCACGGATAAAAGGATGGTTTCATTAAGAGGGATATGTTTTTTAAAGTAATTTTGCTGATGTTTCTAAAGTGTCAACAGGTTTAGACCTCAGTTTTCAGTGATCCTCCTCAGAGCGGAGTACGATACTTGCTTTTATGGCAATTGCTTTTTAAAAGGTAAATGGTTTATTCTAGTTAAAAGGGGAGGCATTTGAATGGTCAATGCTCTACCCCCACGCCCCTTCTCTTTAGCATGCCGTTTTCTCTTCCTACTCGTCACTAGTATGGGTATTTTTTTATAGGTTTAGAATAGATATGTGAAGTGCTTCTACGGGCGGCATCCTATTTTGAATGCCTGAACCAGTATATGGGTTCCTTCTGACCAAAATGATTTTGTAAGTGTATATTTTCAACTTCATTTAAGTAGTAAGCTGACAAGATTTCCAGAGCTGGTTAAGGTTTATCAACATTTGAGACAGAGGACCTGCATTACAATTGGAAGAGTTGCTGTGGAGTGTGTGTGGACAGGTAAGGATATTAATCCCCCCTTTATTTCTTTTGGGTGTAACAGAGGTGCCAAGTTAAAGGAATGGTACCATATTAGGTTGTTTTGTTTGGTTGAAGCCATCCAGTTGTTAATTGGTCTAAGTCATTGGGATTATAGCCCGTTGGGAGAGAAAGGATAGCTGGATTAATGAAGGGGGGATTAGTGAAGGGGGGAAAACCTTAGAGGAAGAGTTGGCATACATTACTTATCATAGTGGTATTTCTGGTGCTTGTATCCGCTTAGATTCACATGCTGTGCATATAGTCCGACATCTAGTGGTAATCACAGACTATTGCATCTTGTTTTCAAAGTTTGAAAAGGGATGTTGATGTGGGTATGTTTCTAACACTATCCCCACTGTGATGTGTACTGTACCCATGATCCTTCACTTGTCAAGGTACCCCCAGGTTGTTTTTTGTTCTGCCACGAGGGAGCCTAAGAGAATGCGCAAGCGTGTATAAAAGGATAGGAAGGTATTAGAGATCTATGTTCCGTCAACTCGTAGAGGGGAGGAATGGTGGGTGCATGCAAATCTAAGCAGACACAAGCATCAGAAATACAATTACATTAAGTAATGAAGGTCTTCTGGTGCTGATGCTTGTGAATCTGCTTAGAATCTCACACTGTGCATAGATCAACTAGCAAGCAGTACCAGGAGATTATGGTCGGTTGTTGGAAAGAACAGCGGCAAAAAGATGTGTTAACACCGCCTGACCCACCTGAGAATCAGTGTTAGAATCTGTAATTAAGTACTAATGTTGTGTAAATGTGTGAATAGAACTCCATGTAGCTGCTTTGCAAATAGCATCAAGAGGGAAATTTGCAATGAAAGCTATAGTAGCTACTGAGACGAGTAGAGTGTGCTCTAGATGTAAAAGGTCAAACTCGGACTAGCGCATCTGGATACACTTAATCCATTTCGAGATTGCCAATTTAGGGACAGGATCCCTGGTCTACCAGTGACAGTGGAGACAAAGCATTGAAGCGTCATCTGAAGTGGTTTTGTTTTAGTGGGGAAGTAAATTGCTGCTCTCCTAACATTTAGTGTATGGAGACACTTCTTTCAGCGAAATTACCTGGCTTTTGAAAAGGAAGCTGGAAATTCTATGGATTGATATGGAATTTGGAGAATAATTTAGGTGCAAGCATGGATGTGTGCACAAGACCACTTTGTCCTTATGAAAGGTAACAAATGGGTCTTTAACAGAGAGCTTGCAGTTCACTTACCCTGCTGATGGAAGTAACCGCTACCAGAAAAGCAGTTTTATAGGAGGAGTACCCCCAAGACTAGCCTTATGCATTGGCTCAATAGGTTTAGTAAGGACAACAATCAAGTCCCATTCGGGAGTTGGATTAGAAATAGGGGTGACATTGTTTTACCCCTTCCATAAAAGCCTTGTTTACAGGGACTTTCCACCAGAAAATCTTGCTTTGAGAGGTGGTGTAAGCAGAAAGGACAGCAAGGTGGACCTTTAGTGAGTAACAAACTAGTCCAGAGTCTTTATCATGAGAAGTGCTAACCTCAAAGACTGCGCTCATACAAACATGATGTCTAACCAAGTTGTATTAATTTTTAGAGTTTTTGATTGAAAAATAAAGGTGAGAGACAATGTACAGGTGTGTAAAGGAAAATTCCTGTATTTAAGTACAAAACAAAATAGACAGTTGTATTGATTTCATACAATGTTGTCTTCATAAACTTGTAAGGAGATAATTGTATTGCAAAATCAGATTGACAAAATAAAATTATTTCAAAAGGTTGTACAGTTGTCTGAATTAAATTATACGGTCATATGAGAAGCTATGTCACATCAACATGTGTTTCAACCTGACTAGGCCGTCTTCAGGGCGTAATGACAGTGATAATTAACAACCAGCATTTTGGTTGCATTTGTTAGCAATTCTTGTTACGAAAAAGGCATGTTGAAGAGGCAAACACAGCGAGAAGGCAAGGGGAAAAAAGCAGGGAGAAATAAAAACAAAAGAAAGTATAAATATGAACACAGATCCTAAATATTTGTTACAAGCATTGCAATATTTTAACGTTGTTAGTTTACATATTACCTGTGTGTGATTTTTGTTTATGAATCATGAGAGCAGATCATTAAACTTGATAACTATTTTGGAAATAGTTAGTGTGGAATAGCTTTTTTGCCAACACTTTGTGCTGATTTTTGAGCCAACTTGGCACATTCGTGAGTCTAAAGACCAAATGAGTGAAGATTGGGAGCCAAAGTAAATTATTCACCTGTATCAACTTTACTCATGCGGGCAGGTTAATATGCATTAGACCAATTGATACAATGCTAACGGCCACATAACATTCTGGCATTAGAATCCCTCTATCAGTCACGTATACAAAATAAAAGGGTTTGAAAATGCTCAGTGACAAATGGGGGTTTGGTACCTTGAATATAAGGTGGGCTATCGGTGTAATTAGGTGATCCTACTCCTGGATTAAGTCCGAAATCCTCATAGCCAGGATGGCATTAGTGGATTGCGTTTTAGCTGGATGTCTATGGAGACATAACATTAAAAAATGCAATTATTAACTCACTGTGGGGAATTGGTGCATTCGTTTGAAAGATTAAATCATTTCCTATTTCATGAGTAAATTAGCATTTTTTACCTGAAAGAATTATTGAATTTCAGTCATATGTAATCCGCCATCATTGGGCAGCTCCATAAAGTCACGCCGTAATCTAAAAGAAAAGTGACTATAAGTGTGCGTGTAATATATGTTTGGGTCTTTAAACAGACTGGTCTATATTAGTGGTTGGCAGAGGGTTGTTGTCCATTTGTGGGCTAACAGTCCAAAGGAGGCTTACCGGCACAGTTTCGATACACGGACTGATGTCAAGCGCCGTCGGGCAGTTTCTGATGCAACGGCAGAGAGCTTTCATGACCATGGTGCCAAGTAGTTCTGTTCCGGTCACATGATTGGTCACGTGACCCGGATGCGCAAAGAGGCAACAAATATGTTATGCGCCTTCCGATTGCTTTACTTGAGTTTTTATAAGAATGTGTCATAGGAAAGTTTATATTGGATGATTCCATACTGTGTATTGTGTATGGCAAACGTGTGTCAATGCTAGTGCATCGCGTTCCCAGCTTACTTCCTGGTCATGTGTTCGTCACATGACCGGGGTTGCTAGGTAGCTCGATGTAAACAGGATAATGACACAGCTTTGGAATGCTGTTTTTTTTGTTTTTCTCGAGGCTTCATTACATCTAATGACATATGCGTTTTTAGTATATATATTAGCTTAAGTCACAGATTTATGCAGCTCAGGCTTGCTCGCATGTGTTAAGTTGAGTACAGACATGGAAACACGACTATTATAAATGCAATTGCTTTGTATTGGACTCAGCCAACAGGTACATGGGATGATTAAGAGATAGCAGCTCCAAATGGCGATGCCATGTTAGGTATATCATATGTAGCATCCTAGTCAATAAGAGATAAAAAAAATGCCTGAAGCCAAATTGCTTATATTCATTTCAGAGTCAGAAGTGCCTATGAGGTATTCATACAATATTAAGTCTATATGAGTTTATAGCTACTGGTTGGTTTTTCGAACAAACCCGGATGTATAACTCCCTTTTGGTAATTAACTTGTTATTTTGTGCCTTGTTTGAAATAATATTTCCAGGTGATACATTATTCAATATCTATACAGTCTATAAAAAGACATTCAGCTCATGTTCCTTGTTGTTGACCAGAGTCGAAGAGGTGTGTTAGGTAAAGGACTGAGTGGGTGAACAGTCAATTGGGTTGATGTTACTAGTACCACACCAAAGGACAAATGTATTGATATAATGGCTGGTATTTGGTTAACATGCCTCTTTAAGAATGTCCATACATTTTTCAGGCAGCTGAAGATGCCCAAACTCTGACCATAGGATCCAAGCTGCTAAATTGAGAGAGAGTTTGAGATCATGGATGCAGCGTTGTCGCAGAATGGAATACTAACTCGGTACTGATACTACTGGATCCCTCTGCAGCCGTCGACACAGTCAACCACAACACCCTCAAAAGACTAGAAGACATGGGTATCGGTGTCACAGCCGTCCTCTGGATAAAATGGTTTCCTTTCTGGAAGAACAGCCAATTTGGCTAGCACCTTCAAAATCCGCACCACAAAACACCACATGGCGAGTCCCACAGGGATCCTCGCTCTCCCTATTTCGGTTCAACATCTACATGATGCCCCTAATCAGCCGCATCAAAAAACACAGCTTCACCTGCTACAACTAGGCAGATAATACTCAGATCATATACAAAATCAATACCAGTGAGGAGGACCCCCACACTAACGGACTGCCTCAAAGAACTCTACCAATGGATGAACACAAACAAGCTCAAAATCAATCCAGATTAAACGGAAAACATGATTTCGCCCAAAAAAACAGGAAAACAATCAAAACATCCCATGGCCCACAGAATTGGGACTAACACCAGAACCATCAAAAATAGTAAACAATGTTAGAGTCCCAATGGACAACGAGCTAACTATAAAACCACAAGTCAGTGCCATAGTTAAGAAGAACAAGCAAGTTACTTCTTACCTTGTAACGTTCTTTCGATGGGATGTTCCTCCGACGTATTCCTTATCTTAGATATCTCTTTCCAGCTCTGCTGGCCTCGGAAACGTTTTCTCTAGAGGGCGCTGCGCGTCGACATCCGCCGAGTTGATGTCCCTCGACAGCCGCTGTATCAAAGTCATCCTGCCTATAAAGGCCTCACGCAGCGTCCGTTGCTCAGTTCCGTTTTGTAGCCCACAATAATTCTTTCTAGACTAATCACCCTGAAGGAGCTTAAGCTGCAACAACAAGGGAAGTAGTACTGCGGGGATGGATGGGAGGGTCGATAAGGAATACGTCGGAGGAACATCCCATCGAAAGAACGTTACAAGGTAAGAAGTAACTTGTTCTTCGAAGGGATTGTGTCCTCCGACGTATTCCTCATCTTAGATAGGCTCCCATAGCAGTATTCTGTTATTGGAGGTGGGAGTACTGACTTCATGCTTCCTCTTATTGATGAATAGAGTGCAATACTGCCCTTCCAAACCTAGTTTCCTGACTGGAGGAGGAATCCAAGTTGTAAAACCGTGTAAAGGTATGGACGGATGACCATGTGGCAGCCGCACATATGTCTCGAACCGGCACGCCTCTTGAGGGCTGATGAAGCTGCGATACCTCTGGTCGAATGAGCCCTAAGATTTTGAGGGGGCTCTTTTCCTGCCAGTTTATAACATTCCAAAATGGCTAAAATAATCCATCTGATAATGGTCTGCTTAGTTATCGGTAGCCCCAGCTTGTGACCTGCGTAGCCTACAAACAGCTGGTATGCTTGTCTTATCCTAGCCAGTCTACTAATGTAAAAACTTAAAGCCCTTCTTGGGTCCAGCCTGTGTAACCTCTCTTCCTCTTTCCCCGGATGGGGAGGAGGATAGAAAGATGGAAGGGTAATCTTCTGTTTGATATGAAATTCAGAAACCACCTTTGGGAGGAAATTAGGCTTCACTTGCAGAACAACTTTGTCTTTGTGAAAGATTGTATGAGGGGGTTTACAAGAACGAGCTTGTAACTCGCTCACCCTTCTAGCAGATGTAAGTGCTACTAATAAAACAGTCTTAAGGGTAAGAAATCTAAACGAACAAGAGTGGATTGGTTCGAAAGGTGTGCCCATCAGGAAAGTTAGGACTAAGTTTAAATCCCATAGGGGAACCTGGAATGGTCTTGGGGGATAAACGTTAGTTAACTCCTTTAGAAACTGTATTACCAAGGGTAACTTGCAATAGGATAGTTCTTCCGCAGTGCGCTTATAGATGGATAGCGCTGCGAGATAGCCCTTGATGGTGCCCACTTGAAGGCCTGAATTAGCTAAATAAAAGTAGGAAGGACAAAACCATTGGTGTACCACATGAAAAGGGATCGATATTCTTTTCCCTACACCAGCTGCAAAATCTGTTCCAACGGCAGTGGTATAAAGATTTTGTTGCTGGCCTTCTTGCCGAAAGCAACAACTCCATAACGTCATCAGGGAGGTCCTAATCCTTGTACCTCAGCCTTTCAGAAGCCAAGCGTGAAGGTTGAGGGTTTTGATGTATGGATGGAGAACCTGACCTCCCTTCTGTGAGAGCAGATTCTCTCTGAGTGGAAGTCGAATTGGATGGCAGATGGACAAGTCTAGAGGGTCCCGGTACCACGTTCTCCTGGCCCAATCCGGGGCAATTAGGATCATGGTTTTCCGGAATCTTCTCAACCTCCTGATAGTTTGAGGAATGACAGGGACCGGTGGAAACCCGTACAGGAGTGGAAACTCCCAGTCCACTATGAACGCGTCTCCCAGAGCTCCTCTCGGCGGAAATTCCCTTGAACAGAACAGATCGCACTTCCTGTTGACACTGGTGGCGAACAGATCCACCTGAGGGGTTCCCCAAAGGGCGAAGATCTCTTGAAGGACTTCCTGAGCTAGCTACCACTCGTCAAGCTGTCAAGTTCTTCTCTCAGGCTAGGTGAACTGTCGATAGAGAGATTCCTTCTTGGATTGCCCAAAACCAGAGCTGCATCGCCTCTCTGCACAGAGGTAGTGATCCTACGTCTCCTCTTTTGTTGAGGTAATGCATGGCCACTGTGTTGTCCGTCATTATCAGGACATTCTTTCCTTGTACAGATGGGAGAAAAGCCTTCAGCGCAAGTCTGATGGCCCTCAGCTCTAACAGGTTGATATGTAGTCTGGACTCCGATGGAGACCAACGACCGCTGATGGTCAAGTCGTTGGCTCCCCACCCCGTGAGTGAGGCATCCGTGACTACTGTTATCTCCGGCCAGGGTTGCCAAAACTGCTCTCCATTCAGAATGTTCTCCTGACAGGCCCACCACTGAAGGTCTCGAGCCACCCTGTCGGGAACCTGAAGAAGATCTGTCATTCTCCCTGAGAATTGTGACCACCGAGTTCTCAGTGCCCACTGGAGAGATCTCATTCTCAGGCAAGCCTCTGGCACTAGGAAAATGCAGGATGCCATGAGGCCTAGCAACCTCAAAAAGTCGAAGGCTAGGAGACGTTGGGCATTTTGAAACTTGGTGACCATCTGTAGAATATCTTGAGCCCTCACCTCTGGTGGCGAGGCTTTTCCCAGGGAAGTGTCCAGGATCGCTCCGATGAACTGGAGTCTCTGCGATGGTATCATTTGTGACTTCTTTAAATTGAGGGAGAAGCCCAGTCTGTGAAGGGAGTGGCAAACATGATTTAGCTGGATCTGAGCTTGTTCCGAAGATACAGCTCTAATCAACCAATCGTCCAGGTAGGGGTGGACGTGAATCCCTTCCCGCCTTAGACTTGCAGCCACTACCGACATTAACTTGGTGAAGACCCTCGGGGCGGAGGTCAGCCCAAATGGCAGCACTCAAAATTGATAATGAGAGTTGCCAATTGCGAACCGCAGGTATTTCCTGTGTTTGAGATGGATTGGCACATGGAAATAAGCGTCCTGAAGGTCCAGAGATACCAACCAGTCCTGGAACTGAAGGGCCTGAAGGATCTGAGAAAGTTACCATCTTGAATTTGTCTTTCCTGAGGAATTTGTTCAATTCTCGCAAGTCCAAGATGGGTCTCAGTCCTCCGTCTTTCTTTGGTATGAGAAAGTCAGGGGAGTACCAGCCCTTGTTCCTCTCCGCTACAGGTACCGGTACCGGTTCTATGGCACCTCTCTAGCAGGTCTAAAATTCCCTGCAAGAGCAGTGGATCTGGAGCTTTTTGAGAGCTGATCCCCGGTGGATGACTCTGAGGTATGCGTAGGAGAGGCAGGCAGTAACCTTGTGCAACTGTCTCCAACGCCCAAGCACCTGACGTGATAGCCTGCCATTCCGCCAGATGTTGCGTTAACCTGCCTCCCACAGGTGTCTTGTGAGGGAAGTCCTCAGAGTGGTTTTGGGGCGGCTGATGCAGATGCCGATGGTAAAAATACACCTGCTGCGGCTTTTGAATATATACCCCGTCCACCTCGGGTAGTTCTTTTTTCCCTTTGAGCCGGTCGTCCTCTACCTCTTCCGAATGCGGAGTAGAAGTGAAAGGACTTGCCTCTCGCAGAGGTTCCTGTGGGACGAAAATGTGTCTGACGGATTGCAGCGCCTAGGGATTTTGCTGCTGCCTTTGATGTTTGCAGTTTTTCTAAACTGTCATCCGCCTTTTTCCCCAAACAAAGCCATCAAATGGCATGTTCAAGAGCCTGGCTTGCACATCTGGGGCAAAACCAGACTTTCTCAACCAAGCAAATCTCCTGGTTGTTGTACTTGTCGCCATTGCTCTGCTGATACTGTCAGCCGAATCAATGCCCGTCTGGAGGGATTCGCACATAGCGTCTTTACCGTCCTTTATGATATTTAGGTACGCCTCCCTTTCTTCTCCCTCCGGGATGCAGTCAGCCGCTGTAGAAGCACACTCCCAAAGTGTATGGCTGAATCTAGCAAGGGTGCAAGTAGCATTAATAGATGTTAACGCCATGCTACATGCCGAAAAGACTCTTAGCCATAGCATCGTATTTTTTATCGTCCCTGTCCTGTGGGACGGTAGGGTAAGCAGTCTTGATGTCAGTAGAAGATGCTGCCTGTACCACCAGACTTTCTGGGGATGGGTGTTTGGACAAAAACTCCGGGTCTGCAGAAGATACCCTGTATTTAGTAGACAGTTTTTTATTTACTGCCGGGACGACATCTGGGGTTTCCCAGTTCGTCATGATTTTTCTTTGAAGAGCTTTATGAAAAGGTACTACAGGATCCTCCTGTGGACCTTTATCGAGAATATCAGTGAGGTCATCCTGTTGGAAAGCCTGTAAAGGTGTGGACCACCCCATAAATTCTGTGATCCTGGCCATTAAGGCTCTATAAGGGGTTTCAGCATGCTCCCCCGGGTCTGGTCTAGCGAACTCAACCTCTGGGGAAGTGTCTAAACCACTTGCCTCATGTAAGGAATCATGGAGTTCCTTTAATCTGCGTTCCTCTGAGGATAACTCCTCTTGAACTGGGGTTGCAGATCCTTGCAACTCAAATGTCTTCTTGGTCAGACAGTTGTCCCTCTTCCATAATTGAGGACATTGTTCTCAATTGGTCTGAACTCACAAAGGGTGTGAAACCCATCTCCAAGGCAGAGGGTGCCAAACTTGTTGTAATCGGCCTCGAAAAAGTCGATGTCGTCGACGCCGAAGGCTTCGAACGTGGCGTCGAAAACAAAGGTGGAGGCCCCGACAGAATCGGAATTCTGCTTGAGGATGTCGAAAATCTCGACGACATCGTCATCGAAGACCTGGGAATAGCCACTGGGTGCGCCGCAACCGTGACTTTCCTTGGCGTCGACGCCGGTGTTGAGGATGGCGTCGAGTCGACAGACCCGTGTGTCGAAGGTCCCTTCGACAACGGTGTCTAAGACACCGACCTCGGCGTCGACGGAACCCTCGTCGACGGCACCTTCGAAGAAGGATTCGAGGTCTTTGCTTTACTCGAGGGTTCGTGACACGCTCGAGAAGCTTCCTTCGCCGGGTGCTGCGACTCGCAGCGTTTTGGACCTTCGGGTCTTTCGACCAGAGCATCGCTCTCGGCAGTCTTCGAGGGGGTTGAGGCCGCTTTCTCGAAGACGCTCATCATATTTTTTCGGAATTTCTCCCATTCAGCCCGGGAACTATGGTTCGTGGGGCAAGGGATTCTCTTAGGTGAAACAGAGGAAGAGGAGGACGAAGAAGGGGATCTTCGGCGTCTCCTTTTCGAGTGCTTCGATCTCGAGGAGTGATGGGACCCGCTTTGAGACCTGGAGCGCAAATGGTGACAAGGAGACGAATGTCTTCGTCGAGGAAGAAGAAGCTTTAGAAGTCTTACCTTTTTCCAGCTTCCCCCTATGCTCCTTCAGGGCCTCGCACTCCGAACAATGGTGTTCAGCTCCCAAACACCACAGACAGACCCTGTGAGGGTCCGTCAGCAACTTCTTTTTTCCACAGTCTCTGCATTTTTTAAAGCCGGACCGAGGGGTTGTCGGTTCAGACGAGGAAGCCATCGAGTATGGCTCGAATATCTCGAGGAAAATGGAATAATTCTCTACGAAACTGAGCAACGATATTCCGAGGCACTGAGTAAGCGCGGAAAAACCGAACTGAGCAACGGACGCTGCGCGCTGCCTTTATAGGCAGGATGACGTCGACGTGGCGGCTGTCGAGGGACATCGACTCGGCGGATGTCGACGCGCAGCGCCCTCTAGAGAGAAAAAATTTCCGAGGCCAGCAAAGCTGGAAAGAGATATCCGAGGCCAGCAAAGCTGGAAAGAGATATCCAAGATAAGAAATACGTCGGAGGACACAATCCTTTCGAAATGCTTCTTCCACCTGCACACTATCAGAAAGATAATACCCTTTTCTTTTGCGGATCGAACACTCGGCATCATATCCCTCATGTCAAGAATGGACTACGCCAACATCATATACCTCTGAATACTTGCTGAAAAAACAGATCCAAATGCAGCCGCCAGAATTTTCTTCCAACTAACCCGGAGAGACCACATCACCAGAGCGCATACAACGCTACATTGGCTTCCAGTCAAAGAAACAATTGCTTTAAAAACATTGTGCATAGCGCACAGAGCAATCCACGGCCAAGGAGTGGAGTTCATACAAAAGAAAGCCACCATCTACAAACAACCAGCAAGAATGCTTAGATCAACATCCGCCTCCAACCCAAACAATATGCTAAGAAAAGTCTTGGAGGATCTTCCTTCTCCTGCATAGCCGTAAATCTCTGAAACTCCCTTCTGAAAGAAATACGCACGATATAGGAAAACCTAAAATACAGAATACTCCTAAACAAGGCTCTTCACCTCCAAAAACAAACACCACACTGGAACGACACCTCCAAAACCCGGAACTCAGGACAGTGTTTCCTTCGAAAATGGTTACATTTTCACAACTATCTATGCATGAAGCAAGTATTGAGTCTGGGTACTCCGTCTGAGCAATATAAGTTTAAAACCCAGAAAATCAAGGAAGATGTATGACCTGAATCCGAGAAAACAGACACAGGACTACATTTAACTGAACACGGGTACATTCGGAAGTCAGTATGCTTTGACCCAGGGTCTTTGCCAGTTGTTTGGATAAATAAAAAACAGATACATTCAGGACGATGTATGCTTCTGGATTTTGTCACCTTCCAGGTGCAGTATATATGTCATGTAGATATGCATGCTGCAAAGAATTATAACAAACTCAAAAATGGACTCCCTGTAAAACAACTTTACACAACATACCTCTAATGCAACAAAACACTAGACCCTCAGGTATCACTGAGGACCACACACACTTAGAATAAACCAAATCATACATAAAATATGCACTTTGCTACACCTGCCGCAAGTCAGCATACATCATCAATGACCACAAACCAGCACACAGTGACTGGTGTTACCGAACTGAAGCTACCAACAGCACATTCAAACACCTGCACTTTTCCCTCTTCATCCCATTAACAGTACTCCAACCCCCCCAACCCCCTTTACTTTTCAGATCCACCAGAGCACCAGGAGAACACGCAAGTGGTAGCAGGGCGCAGTTCAAGATCATTTAACATTCATATTTATGTCAAATCTTTATTGGTTGCTTCTACAGTTGGTAAGTGGACTGTTCCTCCAGTGGGAGAGGGAATATGATCCGTTAGTACACCATGTCATACATTTGTTCTTTCTAAATTCAATGCACCTCTAAGAAGTTCTACAATTGATATGTCCCTTATGTTGTCAGGTCGATCTTTAGTTTGACTTTGCAAAAAGAATTACCGATATTTTTCACTATTGCAGCTGTGAGACACGCGTGGTATCAAGAATGACAGATTCAAGGATGTTAATTTCAAAAACGTTGCCGGTCTTTTTTAATATGTAAGTAATCACAAAATAAAAATATATTTTTTGTAACCAACAATCTCTCCATCTTTTTACATTTGTTGATATAGATAGGGTTATAATCATATGGGAGTTGATACATAGCTCTGTCACCTCCAGTGCCTACATCTAGGAGGTAGCTCATTGGGATCCCCTTTTTTCTCTTACAAACAATAAACAGTCTGTCTAAACCTATGCTTGGCCTCACTCTTTACAAAAATGTGATAGGGAGTCTTTAAAAAGGAAAAACGGTAGTAGTTCAACAGAAAACCGTAAACCAAGGTTGAATTCAGGTGGTCTTCGTACCAGGTGTAGTTTGATTAATGTCACCAAAAGGAGTTAAATCAAAAGGGGCTGTTCGTAAGACCTTCTCCATAGAGTCATTGCAATGTTCTCAAATACTTGTGTCTTTGGTTCCTTGGGGGTCTCTTCCCCAAGTTTCACCTTGTACATGTTCCAAACACCACAACAGAAATGGAACTGTTGCTTTTGAAACTTCACAGGCTTCCCTTCCCCAAGCGTCTATCCTTTCAACACCACAAAACAACAAGGCTAACTTAGCTTAGGCCTCTCAGGTTTTCCTGCCCCAACCTCAGGCCCCTGTTTGTTTCAACTATCACACAAAGGGGAGTACCCTAAATTAACCACTTCAGATGATGATTCTATAAAGCCAGGCCCTTGCTAGGGCACCTGGCTATCGTAAATAATATTTGAATTAATCTATTAAAGGGCACACAATAGAATATAAAAAATAAAAAAAATATTCAGTAGACCCATTAGTCCTACAAAAATACACAAAGGATATGAACTATTTTGAATTACACAGATCAAGCAAAAGAGTAAATTATGTTATGTTACTTGGCATTTAGATAGCCCCTTATAGATCATTGGTATGACCTCAAAGCGCCTGTAGTTTGAACGCCCTCGGGAACCGCAGTTCAAGTCAGTAGCGAGAGAGAGAGAGCGTTGTATGGTGTGTGGGCGCACCGGATGTGTGTGCAGCTGGTGTGGTTGTTGCATGATAGCTGCTTCTTAGCAGTAGGTGTGGTGCTGAGGCAATCAGTTGGATGTGTTCAGTCTGGAGGATGGACACCCAGACTGAGTTCTGGCTGCGTTAGGCAAGAGGAACGCCCAATAGCCAGAATGTACTGAGCTAGCTGTGTTTTATTAGGGTGATGAGGTGTTCGTGCGGTCATGTTCGTATGTGAACAGCTAGGCCGAATTATCATGGTACAGCTGTGTTCTAGTTTAATGATGGTGTATAGGAGAGAGTAAGCATAGTAGTGTGATATGGTGGTTATCAGTAAAGCTCCTGAGACCAGGCACGTGAGCAGGGCAGTGGGGGCACACATAGCGGCATACGTATATAAAGCGACAGGATGGATAGGGGTAAACATGGGATATAGATAAATATGGGGATACAGGAACAGGGCATATATAGGAGATACAGATATGTACCATCCGCGCACCATCCGCGGGATCCAAGTGAATGACAAAGCAATAACACCCCACCTAAGACCTGTTGTCCAAACAAGACATAACAATTCTACAATACAGTCAATGACATTTGTACATGAGTTATTTAACAAAAAAAGAAGAAAAAAACAAGTCTTTGTTGTCAAAGGGTTAAGGTTGAGGATTTTCAAACAAAGGATTGTCTATAGATGAGGCATTTCGGTGGACTGCGTTTGTGGGCAGGACAAAGACTGAAATGCAAATGGGTATTCCTCCTTTGTGAAAAGTGCAGTGATCTAAAAGTGATGGCTGAGGACTATCAAAGTGGGAAGAAAACAGAACATGTTATCATGCCATGTTCTTTCTAGAGAGGGGCGGCTGCTACCTTTTTTTTGTATTTTTGGCTATAGATCTGGTTCAATCAAATTGTTACACCTGTACAGACCCTGACCTGTACTCTGACCCTATCTACTTTCAACAGAGTCCATTGCTGCCAACACCATGCAAGTGATAAATGTAAAATATTAGAACAAAAGACATCCCAGGTCCTGATTGTTTCAAACAGTTCAGCTCGTCAGGATGTGCCAATATATCTATAGTTCTTTCACACACACTTCACTTGTGGGGTACAATCAGACTTTGAAAACTGCCTGGTTCTTTGCTCCTCCTAGGCATGACCACGCCAATCTGTAACCCCTCTATTTCTTGCTCCCCTGTCGAAACATTTAACCTTCTGTTGCTCCCTGCAGCCCTCATTTACTTCTTCCTTATGCACACTTGCACCTCCCTTTTCCTTCTTATTGTGTCTTCTATGCACCTTACATACTTTATTACCCCTTAACGTACATCGTTGCACCAGTCTGTTTCTTTCTCATACCTCCTGCCCACTTGACACTGTCCTAGCTTTGAGGTGCATGCTTTGCACTCTAGCAGTCTTTCCCTTTACTTTTCTTCCAAGCCGCTAGTGCAACTTCCTCCTTTTCTGTTATTCTGCTTACTTCTTACGCTTTTCTTTCCTTTGTACACTATCCCATCGTCCGTTCCGTGCCACTTTAAAGTGTCTTTCTCCCACTGCGCTTCAGTCAAACGTATGCTCCCGAGTTTCTCACTTTCACTCACCGGGCAGCGTCATGTTGACAAGATGTTCCTCTAGATACACAGGGTTGAGGTCAGGGTCTCACCATCTGCCCCTCAGAAGCCCTTTAGACCGGCACATGTCCCAAGGGAATGAGCATTTCACAGAAAGCTATCAGCAGGAGACAAGCTGCCGTACTCCAGCTTCTTCGAGGAACGGCTCCCTAGACACACTGCAGCTTCTCACAAACACCGGACCGGCGTCTCGGCACACGGTTCTCCTCCTCGCTTAAGCTCCTGCTGCTCTCTACTCCCTGGCTTCTCCGGTTCGGACAGCATCCCCAGCTCGTTCTTGTGAAAAACAGCACCTTTTATAGTTGGAAAAACAGTGGAGTCAGGTGTGAGTGGTCATTACTAAATGACTTAGTAGAACAACTGGAGTTTTTTTCTACAGTATGTTTCCCTTGTTGTTTCTATGAATACTCGAATTATTTATTTAGTTGCCGCCTCCTCTTCTCAGTATTTGTTGGGGAGGGGAAGATGGGCCAAGATTGAAAATAACCCATGAAGGTTGAGGAAGAATGGGTTGGGGCCTTATTGGGAATGCCATCTCTCGCCCTTGGGTAGCCTCCTCCCAATCTCTCATGACCCCTCCCCTTGCTTGTCCACCGCCAGGGTCAGGATCCAAAAGTGATGACCCTTGCCATGCCACCTGAATGGAAGATTCTGCGGGAGAATACTGTCAGGTTTCTCACGCAGCATAATCGAACACAATTGACTAGTAAAGTAGAGGATAAGAGAAGAAGTTGCCATAAATGGAGTCAAATCCCACTAAATGGTTAGAAGAACTTGGGGTGTTGGTGGCAATATATGGAGAAAATGTCTGCGTTAATGGAATATCAATAGGTCATTCGTGAGGAACAGAGTTAATGGTGGTTTCAGTTGGTTAAGGTAGTAGATTGTTTTCTGAGAAAAAAAACAGAATGGGCCCCTATCACAAGGGAACGGGGGGGATATTGTGGGATGGCTACAATACGTAAACAAAACCTCTCTCGTCCACATAGGATGGCTACATTTCAAAAGTACTCACTGACAACAAAGAAGCCGAAAAGAGCATCAGGAGGACAACAATTTGGGTAGAGGAAAGGGCAAGGGGTATATTCAGGATGCAAGACAATAGCTGTCAATTATGCAATAGTGGTCTTTGAATGTGGGGACAGGCTTCTAAGTTCAGCCAAGTGTGTTCCACTTGTTCCAGGGCAGAGAAGGAAGGCCACCAAAGTTAAATTGTTTCAAGTTGCATGGCAAGAGCGGGTAGATGAAGGGGGTAGGCGCACTCAACCAAGTAAAAGGGCAATCATTTTCGTAAAGGTATAAACCCTATGCATTTAGATGCTGTGATACCTTTTGAAATGAGTACCCATGATAGTTAGAACAGGAATGTGTGGTTAAAGCTTTGAGACTGCTTTGAGATACCTTACACAGGTCCACTGGTTTTTCATGAATCTAAGCAAAACAAAAGAGGCGATGGCTGGAAGGTTTAGAATAAATCTAAACCTCTGGCATTGCTCTGGGCAACCCTCCAGACCATCGTTTTACACCTGCCAAGCCATTACAAAAGGGGAAAGACCATATGCAAATCAGGATTGGTCCCACCCAAAAGGGTGGTCTCATGAATCTAAGAATTTACGATTGCAAAAGAGTTACCAGATGCGGCGTCAGCCAATTTGAAGAGTTACAATTGACTAGGATTTAGGGCCCCCAACCCCTTTGAATAATTATTTTGATTCACCTTTCATTATTGTTCTGAAGAAAGGTTGGAAGATGTAGTCTCATTAACCAAACGTTCTAGCTGAAAGGCAATTTGGTTAATGATTGGTCGAGGTTAAGCATTGCTGTAGGTCTTAAGCTTTAGTTGATGGAAGCAGTGAGTTGAAGGTGGCAGGTTAAGGGACACCTGTGGCAAAAGGAAATGTTGAATCTGTTTTTGGATTGTTGCCAGCTCATCCAGGCAGTTTTCTTGTTGGGTGCGGGGCGGAAAGGTGCTTTTTATCATGACAAGTGTATGCCTCTTGGTTCTGTATTTTCTTCATTTGAAACTTTCAGTACATTTGGAGGGGGGGATCTCACATGGTGGTACAGGCTAGAAGTAAGACTCCTCTTGATCTTTTGTTGCTATAAAGAATTCTGATTGTTTATTGGCTTAGATGGATTTGTAGGCCTTAGGGATAGCGTTGCTGTTCAGTTGACTTTGGAAAAACATGTGGCCTAGCAACTGCGTTGACCTACATAGGTTTTGAACTCTATTCAGTGGAAGGTGTTTCAGGATTGCCGATGGATAAAGAGCAGGTGTTGGCGGATATCAAAGAAATACTAGCTAATAAGAGAAATGTGGCTGTCTAGGGCCTTCCAAGAAAGCTAAACCTTGTTCTGAGCATATCTCCAGTGGGGCTAGCTTATACTAGGCAGTTGGACTGAAATCAATGATTAGCTTTACACAAAAGCACCGTTGTATTAGACCAAGTTGAGGAAGTAAAGATTTGCATATGTGCTGTGAATTTTTGGAACAGTTTATTGGGTCTTGTTTATGGCAGAATCCATGGATCAATACTGAGCAGCCCGAATTGTTCACAGATTAGTAGGGAGGCATATGGTGCAATTTTGGATGCCTACACGTGGGCCAATTCTTTGAGAAAACTGTTTTAAGGAATGTTGCAGTTTTTGGACGTTTCCTGTTTTGGTGGAAATGCACCCGTGGCTTGGTTGAATTTCAAAGAGTAAAGTGATAGTTTGTTCAGATACCCAATTGGTGGTACATGCAGTTGTCTAGATGGCCGATTTCTTTTGGATTATTCTTTTTGCATCAATTGTTTAGAGTTTGTCTTCATAATACAAAATTTAGAGCACGTCAGATTTCGGGTCAACCTAATGTAGTAGCTGATGCTCTTTCCTGTTTTCACTCTGCCCATTGCATAGCAGCTTGTCTGAAGTTACATCCTGTGAAACCCTTCCAAGTGGAGTTATGGGATACAGTACGTTGAACCCCTTCGCCTCTGGGAAGCAGCGGATACGTTTTTGCCACCCAAACGTTGTGTAAAATATAATTCTAGATTTAGGGCCATTTCACATGACATTGATTTTGAATTAATGAGGGTGTTGGATCACCAACGTTGGTTTTGCACCTGCCCTATTAGGTTATTGTCGTTTAAGCCACCCTATGGATTGCCCCCCCATCTGTGGCTCTGAAAAGCTCGAAAATTGCATCATCTTTAGAATGTGCAACTTCAATTATTTGCAGAGATCTCACGTATCAACTGGGAGTGTTAAGATAACAGTAGTTCACATTCTCGAAAAGTAATCCATTGGGAAAAGGGAGAGAGTTATGATCTTAAAAGCATGGGCATTAAGCAATGCCCAGTGTCATTGACGATTGAACATTTGGTTGGCTGACCATTTGTTCACACACAAGAATTTTCAACCGTAAACCATGTACCAGTTTAACACCATTGACCACAGCTGTGGGAAAGACTGGTTATGAAAATAAAGGCTTTAGCATCAATTCATTTAGAATCGAAGCAGCCTGGACAGATGGATTCATGCAGAAACCCCTCCTCCGATGCAAACGGATTTGGCAGTGGGAAATTGGACAGATTTAAATCTTGTGTGCGCCGTGAGTAATTGTTTTATGACTAATTAGGTTAAACTCTGCTGGTTTTGAGGTCGTGGCCACATGGTCAGGTGAGGATGATGTGAATTACAGGGTTGATGCATTTTCACTCCACTCTTGTATACCTCTATTTCTACGTTATTGTAGACGAAAGTGGGTTTTGTAATGGGGGTGGTGTTCACTCGTTGGAATGATTGCAGAAGTTGTGTATTACATAGATAATATGAAGTAATTTAAAAAGTAATGAAGGTTGTGGTTATGAAACGGTTTATCTTCTTATAAGCAGCCAAAAGGTGCGTCGTGGGACATTCATTTGTTGCACACAGAGGGTTCACACTGGGAAATGGACGCATGATTTAGGCCTCAAACGCGAGTCAGGTGGTTTAGTAGGGGAAGGATGAAATGGGGTATGTTGGATGACAAGTAGGTGTTACATTTGGGGGTCCATAATTTGGCATGTAAATTAAGGTGTATCCTGCTCACAGCTATGCAGGGGTATTTGGTTTGTTGGAAAAAAAATGAGTTGTGTGGCGGAAATTGTATGGTCTTAGTTGACTGAGGAATATGTGGCACGGTGCAGTTAATGTTGTGGCAGTTGAGATCTAGACAGAATGAAGGTGGCGAGGCAGAAGGTTTGCAGTAGCAGCAGGATAGGGTTAATCAGACACAGTCTAGTAAACCTAACGTAATAGACAATTTTGCAGGTGAAGTACATTTGTCCAATTTTGGTTGGGATACATTTTTAAAGAAAATGTATGAAATGTTTGGGGCTTTGAAGGGTTTGGGTTGTAAGGGTACCAAAAGGTTTGGTGGGGACTATGCATAGGCGAAAGCCCCTTGCATGGTTTGGTGGAGCTACAGGACAAACCCAAAAGAACAGCCAGCTAGCCGATTAACTAGGATCCTGTAAATGCCTTCGAGGCTGTGGGGGGCTTGTCTAGTCTCTAAAGTGAAAAGTTAAAGGTCATGGGCAGTTGTCATAGAAGGGATCATGACTGAGGTAAGTGCATGACCCAGAAGTAGTAAACCCGAGGAGCATTCTCTGCCAGCAAATGGTCAGTAATAGAACATACTTGGAAGATAAACAGTTCTGTTAGGAGTTCTATATGGAGTTTAGGATCACCATTATGTTGAGACCCAAAACCTGTGACATTAGGCCAATTCAAGTGTTTATTAACTATTTTAAGTTATATACATCTGATGTTTTTTATTCATGTGATCAGGTGACGGCAGTACCCATCACCACTATGGCATTTTTGTGCATGTCTCCGTGAAAGTGCGTCATCAGCCATTGATGCCATCATAGAAATACTACACACCAGCCCCTTTAACAAAACACGGAACAATGACACACAGACAAATCCAAGACAACGAGACAATAGAATTCACACGCTTTAAAGCATACCAACCTACTGGCTATATAAAGAATTGGTGGCATCAAATTAACATGCACACTAAAAACCTAGTTATCTAACTCTATATTAAGGCAAAAGCCTGCACAGAATGCATGTTTCTGATCCTGTCTTGTGACTTGAGCCCCTCCTAAGCCGCCTGTGTTCTCTGCTGGCTCTGTATGAAAATACATGCCATTCATCAGCGACCCTGTTGTGGCACCAGCCACGCCCACATGTCTTGCAGCACATTTCTCCACAGCTACTCCTCTGGACTAATCTTCGGAGACCTGCAAGCTTTTTCTACAGGTCTCATTCGTGCCGCCCATTTGGGTAGTATGCTTTTATTGCACGTTTGCTGCATTTCTTTTTGCACCTAGACTTGTGCAGAAACACTCCTGCATCACTACATAGTTTGTGATGCCAACTGTGATTGTGTCAAAATCCCTACAGCACAATGCACTGCGTTTACTTTTTCGCCATTTCCTCAACTTTGCACCCCCTCCATCCCTCCCCACCACCCCCCGCTGCTTGATTTTCAAACTAGAGTCTCCGCTCTACTTGGCAATACTGGTGGCAGATTGGGCACCCATTGAAAAAGGAGAATCTCCCATTGCTCCAATGAGTGGGAGTTCTGGTTTAACTGCTTTTTTGCAGTCCTACTATGCACTTGCAGGAAATCACTCTCATACAAACCCCTGTCAATCGTTTCGACCCAACTATTACCTTCTCGGTCATAAATTAAAGGCGAATTCAATTTATATCCATGTTGGCTGCCACAACCGTTCACATGACACAAGAAACAAACTTGGGGCTGTTATTGTTCAAACTTCTATTTGGTTAACCGCCCCTTTTGTTTCACCGTATTAGGGCTTACTCAAATATTTAGCTAAATAGAGTTTTGCCACTTTGGAAGTTCATGCAGACTTAAAAAATAAAGAATAACAGCCAAAACGCTGGCCCTATTCACAATATATACCACCAGACATTTAGAAAACCAATCCAATAAACAACAAATGGTAAAACGGTCTGAGGGGAGTGCCATACAAAGGAAATTCAATATACATTTTTTTTATTATGCATGTTAAAACCTCAAAGTACAACAAATCTCACACAAAAAATATATTAACAAGGACTCATGTATAAAAATTATTATATAACAGTAAAACAATGTTATATAAAGCATATATAAACATATATTGATACTGTTAACCCAACTGTATGGATGTATGAAACAATCAACAATCATGAGTATAGCAAACTCAAATCATGCAATACATATTGAAGTGTCCAAACTATCCCTGTAGGAAATTGAACACCCCCAAATGAAAATATATATATATATGATACATTACTCACCGTAATCGTATTTCTGATGCTTGTATCTGCTTAGATTCACATGCTGTGCATAGGCCGACATCTAGTGGAAGCTGCGGAGTATTACAGTTTGTTTTTCGAAACTCAAAAATGGGTGACACAGGGCGTGCCAGTAATAGTATCCCTAGAGTGACGTCCACTGTACCCATGATCCTTCACGCGTGTAGGACCCTCAGATTGTATTTTTTCTGACAAGAGGTAGCATGAGGAGTAGCGTGAGTACAGATTATCCAAGCAGATGGAAGGAAGATAAGACTACAAGCATCCATGCGCCTTCTCTCAGAGGGGAGGAAGGGTGGGTTGCATGTGAATCTAAGCAGATACAAGCATCAGAAAGGCGATTATGTGAGTAATGTATCGCTTCTGAGGCTTGTGGAATCTGCTTAGATCACATGCTGTGCATAGATCAGCGAGCAGTGTTAGAAGTAGGTGGGATGTGAGAAGGGTCATGAGCAAAAAAAATGTCTTAAAACCGCTTGTCCCACTTGAGTATCTGTCTTGGAATGAGTGTCAATGCAGTAGTGCTGAGTAAAGGTGTGAATAGAGCTCCACGTAGCCGCTTTGCAAATGGTGTCAAGGGGTACATTTGCAATGAAAGCCAGAGTGGCCCCAGTGACTCTTGTAGAGTGGGCCCTTGGCGTAAAAGAACAAGTTACTTACCAACTGTAACGTTCTTTCGACTGGATGTTCCTCCCACGTGTTCCTCATCTTGTGATAAATCGTTATCTCCAGCTTTGCTGCTTTGGAAAAGGTTTTTCTCTGCAGAGGGCGCTGTGCTCAAGGTCGTGGCGTCGATTGTCCCTCGACGTACTCCATACTCTGTCGACGTAACCGATGGTATAAGTAGCTCGAGCCGCGCCTGTTGCTTCAGTTCTGTTTTTTCAATGGAATATATATATATATATATATATATATATATATATATATATATATATATCTAGATATATATCTATATATATATATAGATATATATATAGATATATATATATATATATATATATAGGAGTAACACCCAGGCGTGTCCCCTGACCAATACATTCTTCATGAGAGGAAAGTGTAAGAAAACAAACTGTACTGGGGGGTAGGATGGGAGGGTCGATGAGGAATACGTGGGAGGAACATCCAGTTGAAAGAACGTTACAGTTGGTAAGTAACTTGTTCTTCGAATGGATTGTGTCCTCCCACGTATTCCTCATCTTGTGATAGGCTCCCATAGCAGTATCAATTTTTTGGAGGTGGGAGTACCAATTCAGTTTTCGTGGACAGAATGCAGAACTGCCTTTGCAAATAAACCCTCGTTAGAAGAGGCAGTGTCCAAACAATGTTTAATAAAAGTATCTATTGTTTTCCATGTTGCAGCTGCACAAATGTCTGCTGCCGGGACTCCCCTCTTTAGAGCCGCAGAAGTAGCCATTCCCCTTGTAGAATGGGCACAAAGCCCATCTGGTGGTTCTTTTCCCGCTAGTCTGTAGCATCCAACTATGGCTAATATGATCCAGCGGGAAATGGTCTGTTTTGTTACAGATAAGCCTAATTTTTGACCAGTGTAACCCACAAACAGTTGGTCATCTTGTCTCAATTTAGCCATCCTAGAGATGTAAAAACTAAGAGCCCTCTTGGGATCTAATCTATGTAATCTCTCCTCTTCTTTGCCTAGTTCAGGAGGAGGATAAAACGTAGGAAGTACTATTTTTTGTGACAAATGGAAGTCCGAGACTACTTTTGGCAAAAATGAAGGTTTAACTTTAAGGACTACCTTATCGTCATAAAAAAATAGTATGTGGTGGTTTGCATGAGAGAGCCTGAAGTTCGCTAACCCTGCGGCCAAATGATAGGGCCACAAGGAGGACAGTTTTTAGAGTCAAAGCCTCAATGGACTTGAGTGCAGAGGCTCAAAAGGTATGCAAGTCAAGAATTTTAATACTAAATTTAAGTCCCAGGCTGTACATGAAAAGGTACATTAGTGAGCCCCTTTAAGAATTGAATTATTAACGGTATTTTGAAATATGAAACCTCTTCCGAGGAGCGCTTGAAAATGGAAAGTGCAGCAAGGTATCCTTTTATTGTTCCTATCTGGAGCCCCAAATTAGCTAGATGTAGCAGAAAGGAAAGCACCATTGGGGTGCCACACTGAAAAGGGTCGACATCCTTGATTTTGCACCAGTTACTAAACCTATTCCAGCGACATCGGTACAAAGACTTTGTTGCTGGTCTTCTGGCCGAAAGCAAGATTTCCATTACATCATCCGGAAGATCCCAATCCTGTATCTCAACCTCTCAGAAACCATGCGTGAAGGTTGAGTGTCTTGATCTCTGGATGGAGAACCCGACCTTCCTCTTGCGAGAGAAGATCCTCTCTTTGCGGAAGACGTATTGCAGGGCAGATGGACATGTTATTGTTATTGTTATTGTTATTGTTATTTTGCACTTATATAGCGCCTTATATACCATTGGTATGGTCTGAAGGCGCTGGTAGGTTGAACGCCCTTGGGAACCGAAGTTCAGATCAGTAGAGAGAGAAAGGAGAGTCAAAAAGGTGCGTGTGAGCACCGGGTATGTGTGCAGCTCGTGCGATACTCGTGTAATAGCTGCTTCTTAGCGGTAGATGTGGTGGTTTAGAGATCAGGAGAATGTGTTCGTTCTGGCAGGATTTATCCGGAACGGATGTGGCTGCGTTAGGCCTGAGGAAAACGCCTGGCTGGGGGTGTGATACCAGCAGTGTTTACATAGAATGATGTGGAGTAAGCGGCGGATGTTGGTATGAGAACAGATATACCGAATGGTGTCATAGTATCTCTGTGTTCTAGTTGAGTGGTGATGTAAGGAGAGAGTAAGCGTGGTGGTGTGATATGATGGGTTATATGCTCTTTCAATGAGCACACTTCTAAATGCAACTTTCCCAGAGAGGGTACTGGGCGAACTTCTAAATTCAATTTTCCATAGCAAGGCTACTGGGCGAACTTCTAAATACAATTTTCCACAGAGAGGTTTATTGGGCACACTTCTAAATTCAATTTACCAGAGAGGCTATTGGGCACACTTCTAAATTCAATTTACCAGAGAGGCTATTGGGTATACTTCTAAATGCAATTTTCACAGAGCGTCTGCTGGGCATACTTCTAAATTCAATTTTCCAGAGAGGCTATTGGGCACACTTCTAAATGCAGCTTTCCAGAGTGTCTATTGGATAAACTTCTATAATCAACTTTCACCGATGCTATTGGGAACACTTCTAAATGCAACTTTCACAGAGTGACTATTGGGAACACTACTAAATTCGATTTACCAGCGTGGATGTTGGGCACATTTCTAAATTCACGGAGAGGCTATAGGGCACACTTTCTAATGCAACTTTCACGTGCTAACAATCACATTTCTATCTAGATGCGACGCAGGTCAATATTCACAATTCCATCTAAGAGTGGACATGCTAACATTCATAATTCCATCTAAGTGTGGACATGCTGATATTCACAATTCCATCTGAGTGTGGACATGCTAACATTCACAATTCTATCAAAGAGTGGACATGCTGACGTTCACAATTCTATCTAAGTGGGGACATGCTAACATTCACAATTCCATCTAAGAGTGGACATGCTAACATTCATAATTCCATCTAAGTGTGGACATTCTAACATTCACAATTCCATCTAAGTGTGGACATGCTGACATTCACAATTCCATCCAAGTGGGGACATGCTAACATTCACAATTCTATCTAAGAGTGGACATGCTAACGTTCACAAATTCTATCTACGAGTGGACATGCTAACATTCACAATTCTATCTAAGTGGGGACATGCTAACATTCACAATTCTATCTAAGAGTGGACATGCTAACGTTCACAATTCTATCTACGAGTGGACATTCTAACATTCACAATTCCATCTAAGTGTGGACATGCTGACATTCACAATTCCATCCAAGTGGGGACATGCTAACATTCACAATTCTATCTAAGAGCGGACATGCTAACAATCACAATTCTATCCAAGAGTGGACATGCTAACGCTCACAATTCTATCTACGAGTGGACATTCTAACATTCACAATTCCATCTAAGTGTGGACATGCTAACATTCACAATTCCATCTAAGTGTGGACATGCTGACATTCACAATTCCATCTAAGTGGGGACATGCTAACATTCACAATTCTATCTAAGAGTGGACATGCTAACATTCACAATTCTATCCAAGAGTGGACATGCTAACGTTCATAATTCTATCTACGAGTGGACATGCTAACATTCACAATTCCATCCAAGTGTGGACATGCTAGTATTATGGCACTCTATGTTATTGGTAGGTAAGATAGAGTGACAGAGGTTTTCTGGAGTAGAGTGATTGCTCTATTCCCCACCCATGCCACACTCACGGTTTTTGTTGGTGTCTGTTGTCTTCCTTGGCGTCCCCTGCGGACACCTGCAGACACATCCTGGAGCCGCCAATGTAGGAGCCGCCCTTGGCCTCAGGTCCTTAGCCGATGGGGGCTGCCGGGCAGAGGGCTGCCCTGGACGGAGCAGTGATGAGGGGAGGGATGGGCGGGTCGGGGGCTGGGCTAGGAGGCGGGCGGGTGAAACAGATTGCGGAAGGGAGAGGCAGGGAAACACGGGGAAACGCGGGGGGGAGAAAATACAAAATATACGCGGCAAGGGTCGCGGAGGGGGGCGCACTCACCTGCTCCTCAGATGGAAAGAGGAGTAGGTGCAGTGGCTCGGGTCGCTAGACCCAACAAGGCCAGACTTGGTGACCAATCAGGGGTGGGGGGCGGGCTGGGAGGCGGGCGGGTGAAACAGATTGCGGAAGGGAGAGGCAGGGAAACACGGGGAAACGCGGGGCCGGGGGGGGGGAGAAAATACAAAATATACGCGGCAAGGGTCGCGGAGGGGGGCGCACTCACCTGCTCCTCAGATGGAAAGAGGAGTAGGTGCAGTGGCTCGGGTCGCTAGACCCAACAAGGCCAGACTTGGTGACCAATCAGGGGTGGGGGGCGGGCTGGGAGGCGGGCGGGTGAAACAGATTGCGGAAGGGAGAGGCAGGGAAACACGGGGAAACGCGGGGCCGGGGGGGGGGAGAAAATACAAAATATACGCGGCAAGGGTCGCGGAGGGGGGCGCACTCACCTGCTCCTCAGATGGAAAGAGGAGTAGGTGCAGTGGCTCGGGTCGCTAGACCCAACAAGGCCAGACTTGGTGACCAATCAGGGGTGGGGGGCGGGCTGGGAGGCGGGCGGGTGAAGCAGATTGCGGAAGGGAGAGGCAGGGAAACACGGGGAAACGCGGGGCCGGGGGGGGAGAAAATACAAAATATACGCGGCAAGGGTCGCGGAGGGGGGCGCACTCACCTGCTCCTCAGATGGAAAGAGGAGTAGGTGCAGTGGCTCGGGTCGCTAGACCCAACAAGGTCAGACTTGGTGACCAATCAGGGGTGGGGGGCGGGCTGGGAGGCGGGCGGGTGAAACAGATTGTGGAAGGGAGAGGCAGGGAAACACGGGGAAACGCGGGGCCGGGGGGGGGAGAAAATACAAAATATACGCGGCAAGGGTCGCGGAGGGGGGCGCACTCACCTGCTCCTCAGATGGAAAGAGGAGTAGGTGCAGTGGCTCGGGTCGCTAGACCCAACAAGGCCAGACTTGGTGACCAATCAGGGGTGGGGGGCGGGCTGGGAGGCGGGCGGGTGAAACAGATTGCGGAAGGGAGAGGCAGGGAAACACGGGGAAACGCGGGGCCGGGGGGGGAGAAAATACAAAATATACGCGGCAAGGGTCGCGGAGGGGGGCGCACTCACCTGCTCCTCAGATGGAAAGAGGAGTAGGTGCAGTGGCTCGGGTCGCTAGACCCAACAAGGTCAGACTTGGTGACCAATCAGGGGTGGGGGGCGGGCTGGGAGGCGGGCGGGTGAAACAGATTGCGGAAGGGAGAGGCAGGGAAACATGGGGAAACGCGGGGCGGGGGGGGGGGAGAAAATACAAAATATACGCGGCAAGGGTCGCGGAGGGGGGCGCACTCACCTGCTCCTCAGATGTCTAGAAGGTCCGGGTACCACATCCTCCTGGCCCAATCCGGGGCAATTAGGATCATGGTTTTCCTGAACTTTCTCAACCTCCTGATTACTTGAGGAATCACAGGGACTGGGGGAAACACGTACAGCAGTGGAAACTTCCACTCCACTACGAATGCGTCTCCCAGAGCTCCTCTGAGGAAATTCCCTTGAGCAGTACTGATCGCACTTCCGGTTGATCGCGGTGGCGAACAGATCCACTTGAGGGGTTCCCCAAAGGGCGAAGATCTCCAGAAGGACTTCCTGAGCCAGCTCCCACTCGTGAGAGACCGTGCTCTGCCTGCTTAGAGCGTCTGCCGCCGTGTTCTTCTCTCCGGCTAGGTGAATTGCCGACAGATTCCTTCTCATATTGCCCAGAACCAGAGCTGCATTGCCTCTCTGCACAGTGGCCATGTACTATCTCAACAAGAGAGGAGGTGTAGGGTCACTGCCACTGTGTTGTCCGTCAGTATCAGAACATTCTTTCCCTGTACAGAGGGCAAAAAGGCCTTCAGAGCTAGTCTGATTGCCCTCAGCTCTAATAGGTTGATGTGTAGTTTGGACTCCGATGGACACCAACGACCGCTGATTGTCAGATCGTTGGTGTGTGCTCCCCACCCCGTGAGTGAGGCGTCCGTCACTACCGTTATCTCCGGCCATGGTTGCCAAAAAGACTCCCCAAAAATCCCACCATAGAAGATCCTGAGCAACTGCGCTCGGGACTTGCAGAAGATTCAACATATTCCCTGAGAACTGGGACCACTGAGTTCTCAGTGCCCGCTGAAGGGATCTCATTCCCAACCTGGCCTCTGGTACTAGAAAATGCAGGATGCCATGAGGCCGAGCAACCTGAGAAAATCGAAAGCCGGTAGACATTGGGCATTCTGGAATTTTGTTATCTGCTGGATGTGGAGAGCTCTCACTTCGGGAGGCGAGGCTTTTCCAGAGGAAGTGTCCAAGACTGCTCCGATAAACTGGAGTTTCTGGGCTGGTATCATGACTTGAAATTTAGGGAGAAGCCCAGTTTGTGGAGGAAGTGGCAGGTGATCGAAAGATGTTCCTGAGCTTTTTCTGGAGAACTTGCTCTGATCAACCAGTCGTCCAGGTAGGGATATATGTGAATACCTCCTTTCCTGAGACTTGCTGCCACAACCGCCAACAGTTTGTTGAAAATCCTCGGGGCGGAGGTCAACCTGAATGGCAGAACTCGAAACTGATAATGAGATTTGCCAATCGCGAACCTCAAGTACTTTCTGTGCTTTGGATGAATTGGCACATGAAAGTAAGCATCCTGAAGGCCCAATGATACCAACCAATCTTGGAGTTGGAGAGCCTGAAGGATCTGAGAAAGAGTCACCATCTTCAACTTGTCCTTCCTGAGGAACTTCTTCAAATTTCTCAAGTCCAAGATGGGTCTCGGTCCTCCGTCCTTTTTTGGGATGAGAAAATATGGGGAGTACCAACCCCTGTTCCTCTCTGCTACAGGTACCAGTTCTATGGCACCTTTCTCTAGCAGGGTTAAAATTTCCTGCAACAGGAGCGGATCCGGAATTTTGACGGAGTTGGCTCCTGGTGGATGATTCTGAGGCCTTTCTAGAAAGGTGAGACAGTAACCTTGGGCTACTGTTTCCAGTGCCCAAGCATCTGAGGTAATGCCCCATCATTCCTTCAGATGGAGAGATCCTGCCTCCCACTGGTGTTGTGTAACAAGGTCTCAGAGGGATTTGGAGGTGGCTGCACGAGTGGCTGAGGGTACAGATGCCGCTCCTGAGGCTGATTTTGCACCTCTTCCCTGTGCTCCACGAGGGAAGTTCCTTTTGCCCCTTTGAGAGGCCTGTCCTCTTCCTCTAAAAAAGAGGAGTAGTATCGAAAAGAACGACCCTTCCAGGAAGATGAGCCGGAATAGGGTTTTAAAGGCTGGCGCAAAGAGGCGCTAAGTGATTTAGCTGTCGCTTTCGAGGTCTGAAGTTTTTCTAGGCTTTCATCAGCCTTTCTGCCAAAGAGCCTCGAGCCATCAAAGGGCATGTTGAGGATTCTAGCTTGCACATCCGTTGCAAACCCTGACTTCCTCAACCACTCAAATCTGCGTAGCACAACGCTTGCAGCCATGGATCTGCGGATACTATCAGCAGTATCCAGTCCAGACTGGAGGCATTCCCCCATTGCCTCCTTCCCGTCTTTGACTATATTGAGGAAGCCTTCCCTTTCCTCGCCTTCCGGAATATGATCAGCCGCCGCCGAAATACAGTCCCACAGGGTATGGGTAAACCTGGCTAGGGTACAGGTGACATTTGCCGACAAGTGCCATACTGCCTGACGTGAAAACTTTACGTGCCCAGGCGTCAATTTTTTTATCCTCTCTATCTGGAGGGATAGTTGGATTAGCAGTTTGTTTTGAAGTGGATGCTGCTTGAATGACTAAACTCTCTGGAGTCGGATGTTTATTCAAATATTCAGGATCCGATCCAGCTGGTCTATATTTTCTTGGAAAAGTGCTATCTGCAGCAGCAATGGTTTCTGGTTTCTCCCAGTTTTTCTCCACAGTCCTTTGAAGGGCCCTGTGAAAAGGGAGAACAGGATCCTTCTGAGGTCCCTTGACGATAACATCCGTCATGTCATCTTGTTCAAAAATGGGTGAAGTATTACCCCAACCCATGTATTCAACTACCCTGGTCATAAGACCCCTGTACCCAGCATCTGCATGCTCTGCAGGATCAGGTTTGGCAAACTAATTCTGGGGATGTGTCAACTCCACTGGCAGAATGTAGAGTATCACTCAGGTCTCTCATTCTAGATTCCTGGTCAATAAGTTCTTCAGGAACTTGTCTTGTACCATAACTAACTCCCAAAGGAGTAACTGTCTTCTTCTGAAGCAGACTCTTCATAGATTGCAGACAGACTTGAAAAAGTCTGATCTGGGCAAAGGAGTGAATCTCCTTTCTTCCTCTTCCATCTGCTTCGAAGGAAATGGCAAATCCCTCGAAGTTTGAGGGTGTCTTCGAAGTCTTCGAAGATGACTTCGATAATGGCGTTGATGACGCATTTGGCTTTGGTGTCGAAATTATTGACGTCGAGGGTGTCGACGAAGTTGTCGAAGTCTTCGACGATTTGTGTTTCTTGGCCGGCACTGGAGAGGTGCTCGACTCTTGAAGATTCTTTGACGGTTTTACGTCGACTCGAGGTTTTTTGTATTCCTCGACGCTACTGGTCTTGGCCATAGTAGCCTTGGACTTCCCTTTGTCGTCCAGTGGAGCGACTTTAGGGGTATGGCTTTTTCAAGGTTCTTTCGAGGGGGTCGAGGCCGCATTCTCGAAAACCTCCATCATCTTTTTGCGGAATTCTTCCCACTTACTGGGAGAATCCGATTTAGTCGGACAACAAATTTCTTCGGTAGACTCTGAAGAAGAAGATTGAGATCTAGGTCTCCTTTTCATTTTTTTCGATGACGACGAAGAATGTCTCGATCTACTCCTAAATCGAGATCTCTACGAGTGCCTATGGCGATCCGATCCCTTAGAATCAGTCGCTTTCTTATGTTTTTTTGACGAAACCTTTTTTGAGGCCTCCCTCCCCACCGACAGTTTACCTCCTCTCACGAAGAGCTTTTTCGGTCATCGATTGGCAGGACCCGCAGTCGTCAGTTCGGTGACTGGAACCGAGACACCAGAGACAAATCCGGTGGGGATCGGTAATCGACATCTTAGACCCACAATCTGCACACTTTTTAAACCCAGTTCTGGGTATCGAAGATGATGACATTTTCTTCACAGAAAATAGAAGCGTGCCGTTCTCGATAGCGAAGCGATCGGAAAAACGGAACTGAAGCAACGGGCGCGGCTCAAGCTACTTATACCATCGGTGACGTCGACAGAGTACGGAGTACGTCGAGGGACAATCGACGCCACGACCTCGAGCACAGCGCCCTCTGCCGAGAATTTTTTTTTCCGAAGTAGCGAAGCTGGAGATAATGGTGGGAGGACACAATCCATTTGAAGGCAGGGTTTTATCTGAAAGGGAGTAACGCAGCTGGATACATTTGGCTATCCATTTAGAGATGGCACCTCTAGAGACGCGCTCTCCTTCTCTGCCTGTAGCTATGGAGACGAACAGTTGATCTGTCTTCCTTAGCGGTCTGGTCTTGTCTACGTAGTAGAGGACCGCTCTTCGCAGATCTACTGTGTGTAGTTTCACCTCAGCAGAACTTTTGGGTTCTTGGAAGAAGGCCGGTAGCTCAATGGACTGGTTAACATGGAATTTTGAAATGAACTTGGGTGAAAACCTTGGGTGAGTTTGTAGAACCAGTTTATCCTTATGAACAGTAAAAGGATTCTGCACTGACAGAGCCTGGATTTCACGGACCCTTCTTATGGATGTAATGGCTACTAAGAAGGCAGTTTTATAGGTCAGGTGTTTGAGACTGGCTTTATGCAGGGATTCAAAGGGGGTGGGGGAGCCAGGAGTTTAGCAAGCACCACATTAAGGTCCCATCCTGGTGGTGGGTTGGAAATTGGAGGGTGGAGTCTCTTTACCCCTTCCATCAAGGCTTTAACCACTGGTATTTTCCACCACGCCACCTTGTTATATGAGGTGGTGTAGACTGACAGCGCTGCCAGGTGTACCTTGAGTGAATTAAAAATCAACCCTGCGTCTAGCAGGTGGAGCATGTAGTTGACAATATTGGAAGAAATGCAATCAACCGGGTTGATTTCTTTATTCTGGCATCAAATAACACATCTTTTCCATCTATAAGTAACAGTGTCTTTGTGTTTGGTTTCCTTGATTCTTTTAGGATATCCATACATCTCTGTGGTAGATTGAGATGGCCAAACTGACTTCAGGAGCCATGCTGCCAAGGTCATCGAGCTGGGTTGAGGATGCACTGTTTGTCCTTCGTGCTGGGATAGTAGGTTGTGCCAGCACGGGAGTCTGATGGGTTTGCACGTTGCCATCTTGCTCAGGTGCGGGAACCACAGTTGCCTCGCCCACATGGGAGCAACTAGGATGAGGGTCATAGATTCCCTGTGCATTTTGTTGACCACCTTCCTCAGAGGGGTTGGTGGAAAAGTGTAGGCAAACATCCCCGATCAGTTCATCCATAGAGCGTTCCCCATGGAGTCTGGCTGGGGGAACCTGGATGCTAATCCTGGGCATTTTCTGTTTTCACTTGTGGCAAATAGGTCTATAGTGGGGAAACCCCACTGTGAGAAAAGGTCTCCTACGACGACTTCGTGTAGATACCATTCGTGTTCTTCAGGGAGGGGGTCTCTGCTCAAAGCGTCTGCAAGTGAATTGAGATCCCCTGGTACATGTTTAGATGACAGGTACATGTTCGGAGTGCCCATATACAAATTTTCTGGGCAAGCCTGGACAGATTTGGCAAACTGGTGCCCCCCGTTTGTTTATATGAGGATCTTCACTGAGAGGTTCGACAGGTGCGGTTCAAACGCTTGAAGCGCTCTGAAGACTGCCAGAAGCTTTAGCAGAAAGATGTGATTTTTGGCCACTGTGCGAGACCAAAGACCCTGAGCTGTGTGGTGAAGGCGGTGTGCTTCCCACCCTGACAGGGACGCATCTGTAGTGACCACCGCATGTATCTCTGGATCGTAAAAGGGTTTCCCCTTTGACAAGTTCTCTTGTCCACCAATGAAGACTTTGTACCAGTGTTGGCGAAACGACCACTAGATCGTCCCAGTGACCTCTTGCCTCAGACCACTGTTTCACCAACCATTCCTGCATGGGTCGCGTGCGTGGGGAACCAGGTAAATACATGACGCCATCATGCCCAGCAAACAACGCTTTGCGCACCCTTATCTGGCGACCGGACTGATGGAGGAATTTGCAGTAGTATATTCTGAATTCTTTCCTCTGATGGAAAGGCCAACCCCTCTTGAGTGTTTAAGATAGCTCCTAGGAACTGTTTGGAGGTGCTTGGCACCAGGCTTGATTTTTTTCTCGTTGATTGAGAAACCCATTTCGAAGAGGAGGTCGATCGTTCTTTGGATGTTGGATCTGCAAATTGCTGGGGTCGCCCCCGTGCTGAGCCAGTCGTCCAGGTAAGGGTACACTGGGATTGGCCTCCTGTGTAGGGGTGCCGCCACCACCGCCAGTACCTTGGTGAATACCCTTGGAGCCGAGGCTGTACCGAAGGGCGGCACCTTGAACTGGTAGTGTGCTGGGAACATGGCAATATGAAAATGGGCATCTTTCATGTCCAATGTTGCTATGCAATCTCTATTTAGGAGGGGGGATTACCTCTTGGAGTGTAGTCATATGGAATTTTTGGGCCTTGACATAATTGTTTGCAGGGCGTAAGCCTAGGACTGGGCACATTGTCTGATCTTTTTTTGGCACAAGGAAGTAAGTTGAATAAATACCCTTGTTTACCTGGTTGCCCGGGGCGAGTTCTATCTCGTCATTTGTGAGAAAATTGACAATTTCCTCGAGGAGGATCTTTTGGTGTTCCGGGGAGTGTATTTTTGGTCTTGGGAGGGTGGTTGTGGGGACGCTCCAATAGTTCGATGCAGTATCCCGTGGTCACTGTGGACAGCACCCATCTGTCTGAGGTGATCCCTTCCCATGCCTGGGTGATGGTGGAAATGCGCCCCCCTACTGGGGATGCATGGGAAGGGACCCTGAGCAGAGCGTCACTGTTTGCTGGGAGGTGTACCGCCTCTACCTGGGCTGCCTCTCCCTCTACCACAGCCCCTCTTGTTACCTCTGGTGTAACTTTGGGTAGTCTGTTGGTTTCCACCCCACGATGTACCCTGCCCCTGTGAGTAATTCGAACCCCTCTGGGAATTTTGGCCGTGTGAGCAACGAAAACTATTCCCTCTTTGGTTCATGGGTTTGTTAGTGAATTGTCCCAGGGATCTTAGGGTATCGTATTCTTCTTTGGCAGTTTTGAGTGCCACCTCTACCGCTTTCCCAAACAAGACCTTCGGTTCCACTGGCATGTCAATAAGAGTAGCCTGGCTGTCTCAGCCAAGCTTGTCTCTTGATGACATTGCTCTCTGCAATGAGCCGACCTGCAGTATCTGCTGCGTCAAAGGTAGCTTTCAGAATGCACCCAGACACCGATCTACCCTCTGACGCAATCTGGGCTAACTGGCCCTTTAGTGGTTCTGGCGTGGAGGCAATGAGGGCAGCTACTTGTTCCCATTGGTGACAATTATAACTTGCCAGCAGAGTGGTGGAATTTGCGATTCTTGCCTGGTAAGCGGAAGTGGAGGCCACTTTCCTTCCTAGACCATATATCCTCTTGCTCTCCTTGTCTGGGGGAGCTTCAGATAATGCTAAATGACTACCCGCTCTTTTCCTGGTGGTAGTAACTACCAATGATTCGGGCTTAAGCTGACCCCCTTATGTAAAGTGGGTCGGAAGGGGCAGCCCTGAATAATTTTTCAATTCTGGGGTTGACTGCCCGGGTGAGATTAGGGGTGAGGAGGGAGGGGTCAATTCTGTGTTGGATAGACTTCAGAATTGGTATGGCTTGGGCAATGGACTTCTTGTCCCCCATGATTTCCTTTGCAAAGTCCCTTTCCTCTTGAGCCCCTTGAGTGTCAATCTGAAAGTGTTCTGCAGCTCTAGCTAAGACCCCATTCAGTAGGGGCTAATTATCCACAGGTGAGTCATTTACCGGTGGATCTTTGGGGATAGGTGAGTCTAGATTATATGCCCCTGCCTCGTCTTCCTCCTCCTCCTCATCATCCTGGTCCTCGTCGTCTCCGTAATAATTGACCCCTGCTTGGTCGTCCAGTATCTGTATGTCTGGATCTTCAGCATACTGATGGTAAGGTAGAATAGAAAGTGGGTCTGAAATCAGGCCCCAAGCTGGAGTCTCATTACGAGGTCTCTTATTAGGAGGCTGAGGGTCCTTGGGTCCTGAAGGAGTAGAGGTGTCGGGGATATTCCGAAAGCTCAGAATATAATCAGGGTTTTTCTCATAGAAATTAGCCAAAGACGACATTCTTGTAATCACCCCGTCGATGTCATCAGAGCTCCATTCCCTGGAACTGGGGATGACCACTTCTTGTTCAGGTTCCTCTTCTCCCATATCATGTGGAGTGGGTGGGATAACTTTAGGTCTAGTGACAAGGTCAGGGGTCTTAGATTTATCCTTTTCTGAAGATCTATGCTTGTCCTTCTGGACCTGAGGTACAGATGTTTTCTCAGATTACTTTTTCTGCTGTTTGCCCCGTTTTCCATGAGTAGAGGAATGTTTCCCTGAATGTTTGGCCTGATCAGAATCTTTCGACGCCTGGCGCCGAGATTCGGTGTGTTGGGAAGGTTCTGAAGCTTTCGAGGGCAAGCGTTGAGACTCTGAGGCAGACATGGAAAGAACTGCCGGAGCCGACTAAGCGTGCTACTTGGGGATAGAGGTCAGTTTCGTCGTCTGATGACCATACCTCTAACTTTGGGGAGCGAGGCGCCCTTGGCAATTGGGGATGGTTGCCATGTGCTGTGAGGCGATCTCGACCTGGAACGCCCAAAGGACACAGTTTCTGTGGACCGCTCTCTTTGTGCCCCTTTCTTCCGATCACTCGACACGCATGTCAAGTCTCGGCTGGGGTTAGTGTGCTTAGGTGCAGTAGTGAATGTAGCGCTCATGTCGCTGGGTGTGGTCGCCATAACTGCCCTGCTGGACAATCCTCCGAGGCCGGGGACTCGCGCTTGTGTGTCTAACGACGCCCCTGTGCCCTCACCATCCAATATGGCGGCGTTGCTGCAATCGCTGAAGGAACCCACCGCCTCCATGGCCTCGAGTGGCCTGGCGTAGTGGACCCAACATTTAGTGGAGCGGTCCTTTAGTGTTTTAGCCTTAAAGAGCTTAGACGCTCTGCAGTTAGCTTCGGGGTGATCCCTAGGCAGACAGAGATTACAAGTGTTATGCTTATCCACCCAAGGGAACTTGCGGTTGCACTTGGGGCATAATTTAAATGGAGTACTCTCCATATGTTATTCTATGGCAGCGGGCGAGTATATGTAGGAAATAAACGTGTGAATATGTCCACCCCCCCACTCTCCCTACTTGCAGGGTCGAGGCCAGAGGCCTTCCGAGGCCCAAAGTCCATCGTGCAGTCTCGACGGCCGTTCGTTGTTCGGACCGACGTCGATCTTCGGAATCTCGACATGGATTTAAAGAACAGGGAATATTAGATGAATTATGACAAAAAGGCTGAAAGCCAGGGAACTGCACAACTATGCTTCCGACAAGTGTGGCAGAAAAAACATTCTGAGGGTGCTACACGCGTGAGGGATCATGGGTACAGTGGACGTCGCACTAGGGATAGTGTTACTGGCACGCCCTAGGTCGACGCCCATTTTCAAGTTTCGAAAAACAAACTAATACTCCCCACCTTCCACCTGGTTGTCTTCAGAATGGACTACTACAACAGCCTCTTCCCTCAATCTGCCTCTTTCTTCCCTCTGCTCTCTCCAACTAATCCAGAATAGGACTGCAAGATATATCCTTGGCCTCAAGTCTAGGGACGGCATCTCTCCAGCCCTAAAATCTCTTCACTGGCTCCCGGTGGCTGCAAGGATCAAATTGAAGACCCTCTGCATCATCCACTTTTTAGAGCAAAAGGCCTGTGTGGATGTGCTAGGCAAGAATGGCAAGATTTTCTTTTACAAACCACAAGTAATCAGGCTGATACATTTATTAAATTAACTAAATCCTAGCCATTGACCAGTATGCATTAACTTATTTTTTTATTTTTTTTTAAAGACAGCCATGTGATTCCATTCCTAAGGTTGAAGTGGTTACATAATGCATAATTCCAGTATTGCTACTTTACAACACAGCATGGTCTTCATGCTTTACAGTAAAGTTTAGGCTAGTGTATCTAAATCTGTGCCAACTATATTTAATTTTGTTGGGGAAGAGGCAGCATATTAACGAATGAAAACCTCTGAAAATGTACATGATCACACGGCCAAATGGTTTTGCAGGCAAACCTAGTTCTGTAAACTGCTGGTTCGATACATCGCTGCAACTGGTGCTCAACCCATGAGCTGATCACATACTCTGTGATATTCTCTCTTATCTTGTTGCTTTATACCAGCTAGCCTGAAGGTAAAATGGCCACAAACTACAATATTACACCTAGTTGCTTAGTTCTTTGCCTGCTATACCTGCACTCTGCTTGGTCTCTTTCATTATGTAAAAAGAAAGAAAGTAAAACACAAAGCTAACTAGATCTTTACACAAAGTAGTGATGAATAGTTCTATCCAGTCTGTACATCTACAGATATACTTCACTACCATACAGTGTAGTAGTCTCCAGAGCTTGCTTTGCTCTATGATTCTATGACAAGACGGAGGCGAGCATTATGCTTTACTTCTTTATTACTGTCCCCACAGCAATTTAAAGAAACTTTATGTATAACTCATTTTTTTTTAAATCTTGTAACATTTTTGTTTCCTCCCAGGAGACCTGGAGGTGTAGTAAAAAAATATATGGTTAACACGGTTTGAAAATATTCATCACATCTAATCCTGACACAAAATGTCTCTGGACTACCGCTACCCATAGTCCTCTGGGTCTCCTGTAGTCCTGTGTCCAGCACCTTAACCAATCCGGGCTAAGCTGCCTCTATAAGATAGCCTTGACCCCCTTCTCTACTCCTCTTTCTTTGTTGCTGATCCCACAGAGATAGGCCGGTCTGATGCTCTGCGGTCCGAGTGAAACATTTCTAACAGAGCTCGTCTGGACACACTGTTTTGCTTAGGACAAATAAGACTTCGCCTATCCTTTAATGACATTTGGAGATTCACCCTTCTGGGGAACCTTCGGACATCCGATTCTGTACATGTAGTTGAGGTCGTTCTACACATTAAGGAATCATCTGTTGATGGTTCTTGATTGACAGATCTGGGCTTGATCAATGATCTAATTCAATTGTGATTTGTTTTGGTGTGGCCGGATCGCTATTTCCTGAACTTTGTCAGGCTTCTGGGCCCACCCCCAAAGGGTCTGAGATCATGGTAATTTCAAGACACAGATGAATCTTCATGAATGTTTATACGGGAATGCTACGTCCTGACGAAGATGGACATCATCTGTAATCCAGCTAGTTGTGTTTTCCATCAAAACTACCTGGTTTAAGGCGCCATGCTCACGATACTGTTTTACGTATTTGTGGTTTATTTCGCATGTCACCTTATTAGTTGACGTATAGCATTCCATGTTAGACTTTTTAGAGTATGGGTTTATGAATATCATTTTTGTGAAGACCTTTCAGTTTCTTGTCTATTGCAATGTTCAAACTGCTAGATTCGGAACTAACAACTTTTTTTGCTGCCACCATCAGGATTTAATCCATCTTCGAATTCATTTCGAAACCATCCTGACTATATTCGGTTGACTAGGATTTTTTCCACCCGAGGGATTCCCTTCTCTCGAGTGGATTTTATCCTTTGACATTGACTTGGACTTATTTTGGACGATGGTGATTATTACCCAGCTTGTAATTGGGCAGCAAGTTCCCAGCAGCTCTATTGTGATATTAGCATTTTTCTTCACATTTTGCACTTTATTTATGTTGTATAACTGTATGTCCTATATTTATACTTACTCTTATATGAGCTCTGATCTATTTAATAATCATTTTAATGTTTCTAATTAAATAAAGAAAATAAATACATTTTCAAAAAAAAACTTGTCTATGTATTACATGTAGTGATCTGAGGGGTTGATTGAGGGACCGCCCCGAATACTGGTGGGATTGTGTTGTTTATAGTGGGCTTGTTTATATCCGCTGGCTTGATTTCTATGCCTTGTTTCTGGTTGTTTCCCCTCTTGCCAGCGATGTAGGGGAACTGTAAGGAGCCGGGCCAGAGCCGCGAGCGAACCCACTCGCGCTAGGCTACCGGCCCCTCCCTCCTTTCTGAAGCGAGTAAATAAGCCGCCGAGCTCCCACTTGGCAGAGCTAGGACACAGCGGGCGCGGATCGCGCCCCAGAAGGCATTGCGCGCGCTCAACCGTCATTCCGGAAGATTTGGAATACGGTTGAGCGCGCTGCCAAGCAGCGAACCGAACGTTCTCTCAGCAGCAGATGCTCCGATCTTGTGCCCAATCACAGGGACTCGCTCCAGTGAGCACTCACGGACCTTCATAACGGTCCCATCTTCAGTAGGAGTTTAAGCTGCACATTATGACGTATGTTGGTGGTGAGGTCATATTACAGGGCACGCTAACTGGGCATAAAAAAAAAAAGTGATTGATAAAGAAGCTGAGGAGCCAGCCTTTGGGGAAACATGGCACAATATACTGAGCCCAGGGGGTCTAGGTCTACGACCCCAGAATGGAGTTCGGAAGAATGGGTGGAAGAGCCCACGCATAATGAGCAAGACCTCGTTTTAAGATGGTCTTGGGAGACTCACTCTCACACGCTGTAGTGCAGGGTGTATTGCCTCTCACACAGAGACTTGACCACTTAGAGGCCATTCTGAATGCCCAGAAAGCAGAGGAGAGATCCAAGAAAAGGGCACTCGGCCCTGGCGAGGGCACCTCAGCAAGACACCCTGAGGAGAGGGTTGATACCAAAGGCAGTAAGAAGGCTCGGAAGAGTTCAGACTCTAAGACGCCCCCGAGCCAACCAGAAGGGGTAAATTTAAGACCCCAAGAGCCAGTTGACCCAGTAAATAGGCTGAAAGAAGCCTTCTTGAATAGGGCAACAGTGCCAGGCTCTCGACCCCCAACCCCAGGTTATACAATGTGGGGGAGGAACTGGATGCCGGTTACACACCAGATGAAGAAAGCGGGGAGGAGGAACTCCCCTCTTACCAGCCGATAGACCAATTCCCAGACGACGACAACTTGAGTAACATGTTCGATCCGGAGGCAATCCGGCATCCAAGATCGACGGACTGGGTACCATCACCCAGAGTAGCCCAATATATGACCCTCCACATAAGAAATCCACTCGACCGAGAGGTCAGGTCAAGAATGAGGGCGGAATGCCCCAGGCCCGAATTGCCCGGTAAAGTTACGGACACTCCTGATCTGGACCCTAAAATGGTCACTTTTGTCACGAAGACTGCCAAAGACATAGGGAAAGGGGTGGACAGAGCTTGGCGAGGTTGTCAAGATAAACTGTTAGACCTTTCCGGCCCCCTGGCAAAAATAATGGATTTGGCGGAAAGGGCGATTGATACAGGCACTCCAGTAGAGCCACAAGTATTGGCCAATTGGGCCCAGCACACGGTCTGCCTTCTGGGGAACGTGAATTGCGCCCTTTCATCAGAAAGAAGACGCGGAGTACTTTTAAAGATCGATGGCAAGCTAAGCGACCTAGCCTCGTACGAGGCGGGGGAAGGAGCAAACGGCATGCTCTTTGGAGAGACGTTTGCCAAAGAAATTAGCCAATTTGTAGGCACATACTCCGCACTAGAGAAGGCCCAATCTTCCATCAGGAAAATCTTTCCCGGGCGTGTTTTTTCCGGGACCGGACGCCGAAGGGGTCGAGCGTCCGGTCGCTTCTCCAACCAAAGAAGGCCCCAAGGCCCGAGGTCCCAGTACTGGGAGTCACGACAACAAGATAATTTCTTTCCGGCACGAAGCCGCTTCCCAAGGGGCAGGAGAGGAAGAGGAGCCTACAGGCACCAAAACGCCCCGACTGATGAGTACAGGGAAGGTAATACACAGAATTGGGGGCGGGACAGCCAGCTTTTTGCATGCATGGTGTGATTTATCCAACGATGTGTGGGTACTGCAAGCTGTATCGGGTTTGGCTCTGCAGTTTGTAGGTACCCCTTCTCAAACCCTAGAGCCAACTCCAATGTGCAAGCCGCAGAAGGAGGAGACACTGTTGCACAGCGAATTAGACAGTTTAGCAAACAAAGGAGCGATAGAGCGAGAAACGCAAAGCGATCCAGGTTTCATCAGCAACATGTTCCTGGTACACAGAGGAGACAAAGTCAGGCCAGTAATAAACTTGAAAAGCCTGAACGAATGGGTAATATACAGACATTTCAAGATGGAAGGGATTCACCTAAGGGATCTTCTCAGGACGGGAGACTGGCTAGTCCGCCTAGATCTCAAAGATGCCCATCTTACCATCCCTATCGCAGAGCAGCACCGAAAATACCTTTGGTTCAGATGGCGCACAGAGTTGTGGAGGTTCACATGCCTTCCCTTCGGACTGGCGTCCGCCCCTTGGGCCTTCACCAAGATCATGAGGCCAGTGGCGGCTGCCATTCGAGAAAGGGGAATAAGGATGATTATCTACCTAGACAATATTCTGATTCTAGGTCAGAGAGCCGCACTCCTTCGGGAGCAAGCTGCCTGGATAAACCACCTTCTAACCTCCCTCGGCTTCCTCATCAACGATGAAAAATCAGATTTGCATCCGGCTCAACGAATAGAGTTTCTAGGATTTGTGATGGACACGAAAAGTGCCTCTCTAGAACTACCATCTCGGAAAGTTCGAGAGATTCGGAAAGAGCTGAGGGCAGTATTAGCAAAGAAAGTCATCTCCCTTCGCAACCTAGCCCACGTAGTGGGCCTCTTAGCGGCCTCTATTCAAGCAATATTCCCAGGGGCCCTACATTACAGAGCCCTGCAGAGATTAAAAATCATACATTTGAGAGGCGGGCTGGGTTACCACCAATTGGTTTCCCTAGACCAAGACGCCATTACAGAGCTCCAGTGGTGGTTACAGAATATGTAAGCCTGGAATGGCAGAGCGATATTCGGAGACTCTCCGGATCTGGTGATAGAATCAGATGCCAGCAGAATAGGCTGGGGAGCCTGGTGTGGGGGACTGCAAACAGGTGGGAAATGGTCACAAGAAGAGCTCAAACTAAACTGCTTGGAGCTTTTGGCGGGCTCCATCGCAGTTAAAGCATTCACCCGGGACAGGCTGACCTGCTGTGTCCTTCTCAAGATGGACAACATCTCAGCGGTCCGCTATGTGAACAAACTTGGAGGGACGTCCTCCAAGATGCTCGCGGAACTAGCCAAACATTTCTGGCACTACTGTTTGGAACAGATATCAGCATCAGCAGAATACTTGCCAGGTGTTCAGAACGTGATAGCGGACTGGAATTCACGTTATCTGGTAGACTTCAGCGATTGGAGGCTTCTCCCGAGCATATTCGACCGCATCCGACAACTATGGGGGCCGTTGCATCGCGACTTGTTCGCCAGCAGGCTCAACACTCAGCTCCCCGAGTTCTACAGCGGGAGGATAGACCCGGAAGCATCAGGGACGGACGCGTTCCGTCAACAGTGGTCAGGAGCTCTTCACCATGTCTTTTCCCCCATTCATCATGTTGACAAGGACAGTAGCGAAAGTGAGGCGAGAGCAAGCAGAGCTAGTGCTCATAGTCCTATTATGGAAGTCCCAACCATGGTTTCCAGTAGTGATGGAACTTTCTATGGATTTTCTGAGAGTGATTGCTCACGACACAAACATTCTGCAGAACCCCGACGGCCAGTGTCACCCGCTTTAGCGGAGGGCTCACTCATCCTACTAGCATGCCGGGTTTCAGGCAACGTTGGGAGCTGCCAGGAATTTCGCAGCTCGCTGCAGATTGCATCATAATCTCATGGGCGCCTTCCACCATTAGGAGCTATGGTGCCGCTTGGGGCAGATGGGAGACGTACTGTACGTCCATTGGTGTTCATACCGTTTCAGCCCCTCTAGTACATCTGCTAAATTTCTTATCGCAAAGATTCGAAGATGGGTGTGCCTATAGGACGATAGGAGTCTACAGATCCGCGATTTCAGCAGGACACAATAAGCTAGAGGGTCACCCGATAGGAGAACACCCTGCCGTAGTTTGGCTTTTGAGAGGTATAAAGTTGAAGAAACCACCCGAGGCCAAATATTCATTTCTATGGGACGTGCGAAAAGTTTTTCAACTGTTTGCAGGCTGGCCAGAGAACAAGGACCTTTCTAGATAGCAGTTGTCTGGCAAGCTTGCTATGCTTCTCTGCCTCCTAGCATGTAGGAGAGTGTCAGATGTCAAGGCCCTTGAAATAGATCGGAAAACGATCTACCCCGAAGGAGTGGCATTCAATGTAGCCAACAGGACGAAATCCGACTCAACAGTGATTTCTTATCCATACTTTCCAGACAATGCAAAGTTATGCGTAGCACAGTGCATCAAAGAATATGAAAGTCACAGCGCCGCTTAGACCCGCAGGAGTAACTCAGCTATTAATTGTGCGTAGAAAACCCTTTCATGCAGTAGCGACAGCCACCATATCAAGATGGGTTAGAGAAGTCATGCAGTGGGCTGGGATAGATTAATCTCAATTCGGCGCCCATTCAGCAATGGCATCCAGCGCATTTGCAGCAGGAGTTCCCTTACAGGACATTATGAAAGCAGCTGATTGGTCCAATGAGTGTACCTTTAAAACTTTCTATTTTAAGCATGTGTCTCAGATTGCAAACAGGGTGATACATAGCTTTTAACAAGTATAATGCTCGCCTCCATCTTGTCATAGAATGAAGATTGTCCAGGCTTACAGCTCAGGCAGTCTTGATTCTATTAAAGACAAGGAGGCGAGCATTATATCCCACCCTCGAGACAAAACAATCATGTTCCTTATGATGGCCATGTGTCAAGTAAGGACCCACCCTTATAATCACGTCTCCATTTGTTGCAGGAGAAGACCAGAAGACAGCTTGAGTGCAGTTCCACAGCCCTATTGTCACAAGTTGCATAGTGGAGTTCGCATGAGGATAAGGCACGGCCGAAGTTCTGGAGTGATGCGCAATTGCAGTGGAAGCTCCAATGGTTTTAAGTTACCAGTTAGAGACTCTCAGACACAGACTAGCGGCCAAAGAAAGAGTAGAGAAGGGGTCAAGGCTATCTTATAGAGGCATCTTAGCCCAGATTGGTTAAGGTGCTGGAGACAGGACTACAGGAGACCCAGAGGACTATGGGTAGCGGTAGTCCAGAGACATTTTGTGTCAGGATTAGATGTGTTATGAACATTTTCAAACCGTGTTAACCATATGTTTGTTTACTACACCTCAAGGTCTCCTGGGAGGAAACAAAAATGTTACAAGGTTTTAAAAAAAAAATGTGTTATATATAAAGTTTCTTTAAATTGCTGTGGGGTCAGTAATAAAGAAGTAAAGCATAATGCTCGCCTCATTGTCTTTAATATAATCAAGACTGCCTGAGCTGTAAGCCTGGACAATCTTCATTATGACTGCATTATATATATATATATAGCCCTGTGGGAGAGAGCTGTATTCAGAGCCTTTTTATCATTTGTGTCCATTCATGCAGCCACCCTTTTACATTTTTAGTCACTCATTTAATGTATTTTCACCAACTTGCATAGTTAAGGAGATTTCATTAAGAGCAAGTACCATCTGCAGGGGATGTTGGAAACTTATACTTTGCAGTAAAAGTCAAATAAAGATTTGACTGTGGATGGCTGGCCTCTGGATGGTAGCAAGGTGCCAAACAGTGGGTTTGTGGTGACAAGCACCATTTCAAAGAAAACACATTTAAATTTGTCACCCATTGCCATGGGTTGAGTGCATTTCTCTTAGGTCGATTAAATAAACTAAGTTACTCGACCTGCAGGGCTAGCAGAATTTTAAAGGCTTTGCAAGGCCCGACTCATCGCACTAATGTCGGTCTTCAGCGGTACACAACTGCTGAATTGTTGCTCATGTGTCTTTGGAACAAATAACTTCTGATGACTACAAATATTAGTACAATATTGCTAATCAAATGGGTTGGTTTGCTACTCAAGATAATTTTAATTAGAAAACACTGCTAATCAATTTTTTAAAACAAATTTATGCATTGCTACATGCATTTAGCCCAATTTCACCAGTTAGCCATATTCTGTTTTTAGTAATTACAAGGACCAGCCACACGTCTCAGTTAGAATTGTGAAGATTAGACACGACAGAAGTAGATGGAATTGTGAACATTAACCATGCATCATAATTGTGAAGATTAGCCACATAGAAGAACTTCGAGAGTAGCCTATGTACTAACCACTCCGCTGCTTCTGCCTCCAACAAACCAACCAAATTTTATACAAGCCCACTGAACTAGCCAACCGATACACCAACACACGTAACACACGCTTACAACAAACACACCCGGACACTGTACCTTACCCATATGGATACAACAAGCCAGTGCACACAATCTAAAATAACAGGCAATCTATCCATAAAACACACTAACACACCCCAACATAACAGTCACATAGAAAACAACCCAGGCATTGGGCCTTACCCGTGCGGACACAAGCCAGTGCAAGCAACCATCTGTAAGCCAACACACACAGATCCAAGTTTCTCCTGGTTCTGAATCTATCCCATCACTCTACCCTCACTAACCAACCAGTCTTTCTTGCAGAGCCACGTGAGCGTCTGGTAGTGGTGCGCAGTATAAATTAACAAAACAAAAAAGAGGCACCGGTGCCGGTCCTTTGGCCAAAGAACCACTGCACCTGGAGAAAGAAGTGGGCGTACCAGTGTATTATATTTGAGTCAAAACAAGGAATGTTTACAGAACGTACTCCATGGTTTCGATCAAACCCATTGCTTTTTGGGCAGTAAATGGAAGAAGGAAACCCCTCGTATTTAATGTACACTCCTAAATTCCCCAGACACTAGTTCGAGACAGTGAATAATGACAGAATAAAAAGGCACAGTCATATCGTCGCTGGAAACAGATACAAGAGCAAGCAAACCGCTAAAAACACATCTGTGCACCATTTCAGTGTGACATGGGTTACACTCAAACGTCCATCACATAAAACCAAGTCTTTGATACAGTTTATCAAGGGTATTCTTCAGAGACACAAAGCAAAAGATGGGGGGATGCAAATACAATGTATGTGATAAGATTGTGCGTTGCAATTGTTTGTCAACTTGTACCTATTTCGCCACATAGGAAGATCATTTTAAATCAAGTCATTTTATCCATGAAACACCTTCGTGTTTTCATACATTTCACTGTAGAATTGCTGCATAATCATGCAGCATTTTCAATTGTTTCTCATCCTCATCTCTCATCCACGCACCTTCCTACATTGCCAAACATGGTTTCATTTCCTTCTTGAATGTGCCAATGTTTGCAAGCAGTCGTTTACCTTGGCATGTACGTAGTTAGTGGGAAGGGACAAAAACCCTGGATTCGTCACAGAAGCTTAAGTGGGTGCCACTGCCTTTGGGACTAGGGAGGTGAGTCCGCTACACAAAATACTCCCTAGGGCATTGGGCAAGCGGGATCCCACTGGGAGTGACTCTCCCCCACAGCTCCCCAGGCAACAAGGACAACTTAGTGAACCAATCTTGTGGTTCTTACTTACATGGGGACTGAAACCAATATTGAGGGCAAAGGCCCTTTGAATGTGCTCAGTGGCGCCGATGACCCTTCCTGGAGGCCTGAAACACAAGACCAATGGGAGTCTATTTCTTTCTTTAATTGGAGAGGCATTTAACGAACAAGACCAATACCTGGATGAGAAGATCTGGCGCCAAGGAAGACAACCCCAGGGAAAGCGCCAGTAGAAGAGAAGCCGATCATAGCGGAATCCATCTCTACAGCGCAGAGCGTTCGAAGCAGGACAAGGACGTATGCATGTTGGAAACCTGCAGAACTCTGCCCATCCCCATCCCATGTGCAGGCCAAGCAGCGAATCCCAAGCCAGCGGTAGCAAGAGTCAGAGGCCACAACCCAGACAACAGACTGGGGTACCCGATCCAAGGAGTCAGAGTGAAGTATAGGGCGATCGAAGAACCGAGTCGTGTGGTTCCCAGACAGCAGGAGCAGCCTCCTCCCTTGGCAGCATACACTGCGGGACAACAGGTACGCAGTTTCCCCATAACAAGGGGACGGGAGGAGGAACGCGCCAGAGCTCCAACTCCATCTGGAGGACGTTCAGAGTAGATCAGCTAACCACAGGGCACGGTGTGACATTAGAAAAGCCCAAGAGGTTGAAAATGAAATGAATATCCCCAAGGAGGTTTTATAAGAATACCCAGAGTAAGCCACACACTAGAGGGGGTGAAAGCAAGAATAACTCACAAGGGGTTTTACCAGGTTACTCACCGTAGTGACCACCTTACTCCTAGTCCATAGTCCCCTTTCCTCCATACTTGTGGGACATCTCTCCGTCCTGTGGGACGGGACCAGAGCACTTTCCGGCATGGGGCCTGGCACGCGGCCGTAACCGCACCCACCTTGGCTCCGCCCCGCGCATCGCCCATCAGTCCTTTTCTATCGCAGGGTCCAAGACCCATTAGCAATAAGAGAGGAACCTTATTAGAGGGGACAGCGGGCGGGCGTATGGAGGAAAAGGGACTATGAACTAGGAGTAAGGTGGTCACTATGGTGAGTAACCTGGTAATACTCCTACGTCCTGTCCCCTTTCCTCCATACTTGTGGGAGATTCCCCAAGCACTCCTTACAGGAACTATGGGTGGATGGAAATACCCCTTACTGAAACAGGTTCTTTAGCACAGCCTGACCAAACTGAGCGTCAGCTCTAGAGCTCATATCGAGGCAGTAATCCTTACAGAAAGCAGATGGGGAGGCCCAAGTAGCTGCTTTAGCGATGGACTCCCAGGGAACATTTCTGAAAAGCAACCGCGGCTGCCTTGCCCCGCACCAGGTGTGCATGGATACCTTTAGGAGGTTTCAGCTTTTGGACGGTGAAAGACTCCGTGATACAGGCGGCAATCCATCTGGAAATAGATGTCTTAGACGCCGGCCTGCCCTGAGGGTTACCGAAGATCACAAAAAGTTGAGAAGCACTCCGAGGCTCGGAAGTCCTGTCCAGGTAGAACTTAAGAGCCCTTCTGACATTGAGACAGTGTAGAACCCTTTCAGCCTCCGAGGCAGGGTTCGGAAAAAAAAACAGAAAGGAGAACGACTGATTCATATGGAATTCGGTCACTACCTTCGGTAGGAAAACACCCAGTGAGTGAAGCCAAAGATTAATAACTCACGAGGGATTACCAAACACCAACTAGAGAGGAGAGCACTCCAAGGTGGTGAAAGCACCAGCAACAACCTATCAAGGGTAACCGAAAAAACGAGGGAAGATGGACCAAGGCTACTGGTCTGACAAAGACAAATTGCAGAACTAAGATGTGAACAATTTATCTAGAATGAGACTTTCTAGAAGGGGTCAGGAGTCCCCTTATGTGGAGGAAAGCAAGGGGCACGACATTATTAACTGTGCAAAGGAGGACCTCGGCCTGAAGCTCGAACAAGAAGCTCATGGACATTTTTTTACTTTACCATCAGGTAGAGGCCAGAGAGATACTATCGGAGGGTGTCAAGCACCAACCAGCACAAGCCAAGCAGGGAGGGATGAAAATTCCTTCGAGGCCAACTTTTGTTTTTCCTTTAGTAGTGGCAAGGTCTGTTAATATGATAAGGTTTTGGGATGGAGCAAGTGCTTATATTTTTCTGCGACACTCAGACGAGCGACTTCTATTACTTTTTTAGAAAAGGGAACTTTCATCATAGCAGTAGGGTTAGGAGATGGATTTCCTTAATAAAGTGAATTGGTTGGAAACATATAGAGTTGTCAGTCTCCTGTATCTGACCAATCGCACTACATATTGCATCCCATTCCTCTAACAAATCAGTTTGCTGTTTCCTTCATCTCATGATTAGGTTGACAGAATATGGACATCTTGGAAGCAGTGTACACTGGTAACGTCAACAAAACACAGATAGTCCCAAGTCAGCTACACCAAAGCACTTTACTACTTCCTCACATAGCCCATGACTGGATGACCTACCCACCTTGAAATTGAATTATTGTCAGAGGATAAAGATTGAAATTCCTTCCCTCACTTTATTCAGGCCTATAACTAGGGCCTTGGGACGGGGGGCTTTGAGGGGACATAGCTAGCAGCCATTTGAGGCAGATGTGCTCACTAGGGGCACCTGAGGATCCGGACATCGAGAAGCTCCATACGTTTACTTAACAAGGACCAAATAAACGAAAATAAGTTATCAGCAGCAGAAGAAAACACCAGGGAAGCTCTTGGCCGCATGAGACGGCCTGAGCGGACCCATAAAGAGAGCAATACCGTGCCGGAGAAGTGCCATGGCGAATGTTGAGAAAATGGCAGCGGAGGTCTGAGAGCGACAGTGATACCGGAGGAGCCGGAGAGCGTTACTGCGAGTGTGAAGCTAGGACATCAGCAGAGAGGGTATTGCAGTCGCTCAGAATTCTCAGAACTTTTGAAGAAAGCTGCAGCGGCGGATAGGGGAGACCGAGTGGCCGCTGCTGGAGGCTGACGGACTACTGAAAATTAAACAGCGTGGCAGACAAAGGAAGACCAGCGAACAGAGGCGTGGCATGTCTGAGTCGCGACAGCACGGCAAGAGGCGCTGTGGGACGGTGCTAAGAATACTAGGACGGTACCGGCGAAGTCAGGGAGACAAACGCATTTACCCGCTGGGCATCTCGATGCCGGTAGCAAGCACACGCTACCAGCGGAAGCAAAGAACGTGCCAGAGTGAAGCCGAGAGGGAGGATTCTCCCCCCCCCCACCCGGAGCACAGCTGAAGGGGCTGCGGACAGTGAGACAGACGAGAGCTGGACAGAGGACAACCATCCTTGGAACCCTAATGAGAGCACGACAGGGATATTTGAAGTGCACCGGAGGGGACGGCATCTCTGGAGGGTGCGTCACAGGCAAGCCACGAGGCTACGCTCGCAGGCCCAGGCCTCAGCAGCGCAAAGGGGAACAACAAACAGCACGTAAGCAGGGGACCGGGAAAGGCCCTCAGCAAAGACGACCCAAGTGGGGAAGTAACAGAGTACCCCTAAGATAGTAATCCGTTGGCCAAGGTAGTGAGTATTACTGTGGAGATACGAGCACATTAACTGCAAGGTACCAGAAGGGACATCACCCTCAGGGGAGGCCGACTTTCCTCCCTTCGGGCAAGAACCGTACATCAGCGGTCAAACGAAAGGCCCACAGTAGTGTGATCTGGCCTCAGAGGTGGGGAGCCACAACAAAAGTAGCACGCAGCCAGGCTTATGGAAAGGCCCTTGGATACTACAGCCCGAGCAGTGGAACAACATAAGGGAACCAGGGACAGGAGCAATGTTGAGAATATCAGCACATTGCACAGGAAACAGAATTCAATATTGCCACACTTGATAAACAAGAAGGGATTGCAGCATTATCGTAACACTGCAGCCAGGCAGGGACAAGGAGGGGCCACAACAGAACTAGCCCAGAAGAGGCACAGGGGCCACACCACCATATGCTGCCAACTGCATAGAAGGGGCACTAGTGATCACACAAGCACCTTGTGAAGAAGGAAAGACAAGAAAAAGCAAAGTGTGCTGGTGCAGCACAGCGGATGACAAGCCCTGTGCCCCCATCCCCAATGTCCTGGCACAAAGTTCTCTCAAATTTCTGTGTTAAGGCTGGACACTGTGGGACACCCTCACTCACACGGGCCAACACGTCGCCAGATACCCAAGGACCCACAGCTCACAGCACACAACAAGACCAAGGAGTAAGGAGTAAGTGGGCGAATGATAAGTAGGGTGAGGCTCAGAACCCCGAGGCATTGCTGACAACAACGTACATTGTGACTAGTGCTTTTGGCAGTGCATACGGCTGGGAAGAGGCCTTAATAAATAAGATAGCATGATTGATGTTGGCAGGAGGTGGGGGCCACTCAGGAACGCGAATGCCCTTATCCTGAAGGATAACGGAACACTAAGCACTGGGGACCACAGGAGCAGGGAATCCCCCTTGGAACAACTGGGAACAGGGGGGCACCATAGGCCCAGCATAGCAAAATGGCAGCCAAGGGCAATAAAGCCAAGAACAAGCAGACCACATTGGAAAACTTCACAAAAGAGCACATCACTCCCTCATCAGAAGGCTGCCGCCAGGCGCTCGATCCAGACCAATGATAGCCAAGGTGTTAAATTATAAGGTCCGGGAGAAAATCCTGGCCTTTTCTAGGTCACGGGGTATGATACAATGGGCATCAGCAAAGATTTCAGTGTACCCAGACTATACCTTTCAGGTCCAAAAGAGGAGAGCCCAATACATCACGACTAAGGCTAGGCTCAGAAAGGTGGGCCTAAGGTACATGTTAATATATCGAGTGAAATTAAAGGTGATCTACAACCTCAAAGTTCTTTTCTTTGAGTCGTCGATGGAAGTACAGGAGTGGATGGACAGTGCGTAGATACCGGAGGCAAGAAAACAGTCAGCGGGCTTGACAAGTGGGCGTAGGCACCAAGCGCTCTGATATAATAGAACTGAAGATGTAGAGATGCGTATGTCAGAGGAGAGATATGCTCTGGCTACAGACAGAGAGCAACTAATAAAAAGTATGGTAGCGATAAAATAAGATAGAGATGGCAGCAGCAGTATAGTGACATCACACAAACCCAGTAGAAGGAATGCTAAATGCAGACCCACTACCCCCTCGAGAAGCAGTTTTAGGGCTACTGAACAGTGCCCACCCGTAGGGCACCCTGGAGACTAGTCTAGCGACCATGTTGAATGGAGCGGAAACGGGGAAGTCCTAGCATGCTTAGCATAGCTGGACAAGTTATGTTTGAGTTTGGTTTGGGGGGAGGTACAGAGGCGGGGAGCCTGGCATATATGGATAAACGCTGCATCAAACTTATCAATGGGTCCACCAGCCTACTGACATCCTTAATAACCTAGACATGGCAATGGAATGGCTGATACTGTTATCAATCATGGCATGGAATGCCAGGGGACTAAATAACGTGAAACATAGAAGGGTGCACATATACATTACGAGAAATAAAATGGACATATCGTTATTGCAGGAAACGCACTTAGATGCACAAAAACAGAAAAACCTGGCAGGTGTGTGGGGAAGAGTGTTGGTGGGCTTCACTTACTTGACATATACAAGAGGGGTCCTAATCTGGGTAGACCCTGCCATACCAGTCAAAGTGTTGAATATGAAGACAGACAATGAAGGCAGAATGGCCATGGTACATATCTCTCGGTTTTCTAGCATACCATGTATCGCGAACACCTATGCACCAAATCATGACGCTACTGTTTTTTTTTTAGATCGTTACATGCTAAACTGGGACCCTACAGAGATAAAACATTGATATGGGGAGGGGATTTTAATTGTAAATTGGATCACAACATAAATAGACCCGACGGCAAACATAAATGGCCGTCTCCCCCAGACAATGTATTAAACTTGCCACTGAAACACTTCAAGTTACGAGATTTATGGAGAGAAAAACATGGAGGACAAACTATTTTCATTATTGGCCCCACACAAAGTCTACACAAGAATAGATTATGTGTTCGTATGTGAGGAACACAAAACCAAATTTCTAGAGGTGGAATATTTGGCTAGGGTCCTGTCAGACCACTCCCCACTCGCAGTGGTATGGCGGGTATTTGCTCCGAGGCCACACATACCTGCATGGAGGTTGAGAAGCGAATCATTGTTAGACAAAGCATTTGCTGAGCACATCAGGAACAGTAGATTTCATTGCAATAAACGAGGGGGGTGTGCAGAAGGTGAGCACAGTATGGGAAGCATATAAGGTGGTCATCATGGGTGAAATGATAGCGGAGTCAGGGGGCGTGCAAAAAGTCATCGTCAATGACCTGAGCAGCATGGAAGAGAAATTGGGGGTACTGGAGATGAAGGCCAAGGTAGATAAGGAACATGTAGAAGAAGTAATCAGATTGAAGCAGGCATGTCTAGTAGAATGGGAAAGGTTGGGGAAATTTAACCGTGCAAGATACCTGCAACGGAGTCATGCGTAGGGGATAAGCTGGGGAGAATGCTCGTCTGGCTGTACAAACGTAGGGACACCAAATCCCCTATATGCCATATCCAGAAAGTAGACCAAGATGAGGTGCGCAAGCAGGCAAAAACAGTGTCTTTTCTGAGTATTATAGAGCATTATATGCGGCTCTGCGGCGGGATGAGGAGAGGGACCAACAACACACCCTAGACCTCATCAATCTACCACATCTAGATGTAAAGGAGGGGGAGTCACTATATGGGCCCATAACTCCGGAGGAGGTCGTAGCCACCATTAGAACGTTAACTACGGGGAAGGCCTCAGGCACTAATGGGCTCACAGGTGAATTCTGCAAGGCCTACGGGGACACGCTGGCGCCACTGTTGGCCAAGGTGTAGGCGTACGAAGAAAATATCCTCCGAAAATATGAGAGGCCTTGATAAATCCTCTACTTGAACCAAATAAAATAAGCACAGGCTGTGGATCCTATAGACCACTGTCACTTCTGAATCAAGACAGTAAGATCCTTACGTCTATCTTGGCAAACAGACTCCGCAAAGTAATACAGGTGCTGATGCATCCGGATCAGACCGGTTATGTACCAGGGAGGAATATTGCAGAGAACCTTAGGAGACTGCACCACGTGATCTACAGCATGAGAGATCGTGCAGCGCAGTGTGCGGTTGCTTCATTGGATGCAACTAAGGCATTCGACTCCGTACACTGGAATTGGTTGCATGCCACAATGTCAAAGATGGGGGTTGGGCCGCAGTATATGAAGTGGCTACTGCTGCTATACACCAAACTGATGGCCAGAGTCCTGACGGGGAGCACATACTGTGACAAATGGCAACTATATAGGGGGTATGAGACAGGGTTGCCCGCTGTCCCCAATGCAATATGTTATAGCAGCGGAAACCATGGCGGCCTATTCGAGGCAAGAATACAGGGATGCAGGAATAGACGTAGATGGGGTGAAACATGTAGTGTCCATGTAAGCTGAGGCCATGTTGCTGTATTTGTGCAACCCTGAGATAAACCTGACATATGTTCTGGAAGTGCTGGATAACTTTAGTGCATTGACAGGAATTGGAATAAATAAGAGTAAGTGGTGTCTGCTTCCACAGGCCAGGACGGCGACTGAGGCAGGGGAGGACTTACCATTCCTTCCCATGCCTTCCAGCGAGACCTCCTTCAGATACTTGGGGGTGAACATATATCACGACCCCAAACAGGAACACCAGCATAACACAGTACAGGCCAAAAACAGGCTGGTGAAATCAATGGAGTTTTGGAGCAGGCTACCATCATCTGTGGTGATGGGCAGAGCGGCGTTGCTAAAAATGGTGGCACTGCTGAGACTCGTTCATCATTTTAGGAATGTACAGTATAATATTTCAATGCAGTTCTTTTGAGATTTAGAAAAAATGTGCTAAGGTTTCCTGTGGAGAGGGGAGAAACAGAGTGGCTCCGAGTATATTGCAAAGGCCATATGACCATGGGGGGTTGAAGATACCAAATTTTGAGCTGTACTTTCTAGCGTGCCAGTTACAATATGTGGTACAATGGATGGCGGACGGTCCCATGACAAACTGCGCTGCTGCAACCGGCCCTTTCTTGGTGGAATTGGGCATTCAGGTTTGGAAAAGGACCTGTAAAGTCATGGGGCTGGTTGATCCACTCTCGCAACAGACCAATATAGCGGCGATATTGGAGGGAAGGCCAGACAGTAGGGCTAAGGTGCGATCACGATGGGATGCAAGTGGCATAGCTACCGTTGGGGATTTGCGGAACGATACGTGCTTACATAAGGGCCCGTTTCTGTTGCATAACACGGTGATAAGGGTGCTGAGAAATAGGTGGCCGAATAGTGATGATGAGACCACAGGGAGTGAAGCAATGGAGATGCTGCTTACCGTAGCAGAGGGCGGACATGCCATTTCAAGGATTTCTAAGATATTGATAGACCGAAACTCGAGAGCAGAATTGAAGTGTAGAGAGAGAGATGGGAAAGGGAATTGGGTAAGACGTTTGAGGACAGAGAATGGAAGGATATAACATTTTATCATAAGAAGGTCTCCAGAAATGCCACACTACAGCTAATACAATTGTACATTACACAGAGAGCATACCTCACACCAGTGGCCATTGCACAATTCAAGGGAGCAAATAGACAAGAATGCCCCAGATGTAGAGAGGAAGAGGTTGGATTGATAGATATGTTTTGGGGATGCCCGAAAGTGCAGAGGTTCTGGAGAGGGGCGGGACACAAGGCGGTCCTAAGTGGTATAGAATTGGATATTCAGACCCCAGAAGCTTGCATGCTAGGCCAATACAATATAAGTGCGAAAGATAAACGCTGAATAAAATTTAAGACATGATGTACATAATGGCCAAACGCAGCATAGCAATGCAGTGGCAGGACGCTAAGAAATCGAGCATAACTAGATGGTGGAGAGATTTGGAAATGTGGTTAGGCTAATGAGGACAATAGAGGAACAAGTTACTTCTTACCTGGTAACGTTCTTTCGATGGGATGTTCCTCCGACGTATTCCTTATCTTGATAGATCATCTCCAGCTTGCTGGCCTCGGAAAAAAACATTTCACTAGAAGGCGCTGCCCGATGTCCCTCCGACATCTGTATCGGCGCCGACGTCATCATGCGTATAAATATATTGGTGCAGCGTCCGTTGCTCAGTTCCGTTTTGACGTTAACAGTTGTTTTACATGAATTGGTTATTGATCCAGAAGGAGCGTAAACTGTAACCACAAGGGAAGATTTACTGAGGGGATGGATGGGAGGGGCGATAAGAAATATGTCGGAGGAACATCCCATCGAAAGAACGTTACCAGGTAAGAAGTAACTTGTTCTTCGAAGGGATTGTGTCCTCTGACATATCCCTTATCTTTGATAGACTCCCATCGCAGTGGTGTGTAACTGGAGGTGGGAGTAAAATTGCCATGTTTCCCTTCAAGAGTGAAAAGAGTGCAGCACAGCTTTGCCAAATCTAGTCTCTTGGCTAGAGGAGGAATCCAGGTTGTAAAATCTTGTGAAGGTATCTGCAGACCACCATGTGGCAGCCGCACATATGTCTCGAATCGGTACCCCTCTTTGGAGGGCCGAAGAGGCTGCGATACCCCTGGTTGAATGAGCCCGAAGATTTGGAGAAGGCTCTTTCCCTGCCAGTTTGTAACATTCCAGAATGGCTAAAATAATCCATCTGGAAATGGTCTGTTTTGTTATCGGTAATCCCAATTTGTGCCCTGAGTAACCTACGAACAGTTGGTCTGCTTGCCTAATCCTAGCAAGTCTGCTGATGTAAAAGCTCAAAGCCCGCCTTGGGTCCAGCCTATGCAGCCTTTCTTCCTCTTTCCCCGGATGGGGAGGGGGATAAAATGAAGGTAAGGTAATCTTCTGAGTGATGTGGAATTCAGAAACCACCTTTGGGATAAAATTAGGCTTCACTTGTAGGACAACTTTGTCTTTATGAAAAATTGTATGAGGGAGTTTACAAGATAGAGCTTGTAATTCGCTCACCCTCCTAGCAGATGTCAATGCCACTAATAAAACAGTTTTAAGGGTGAGAAACCTTAGTGAACAAGAGTGGAGTGGTTCAAAAGGAGTACCCATCAGGAAATTTAAGACTAAATTTAAGTCCCATAAGGGAACTTGGAATGGTCTTGGAGGATAGACATTGGTTAATCCCTTCAGAAATTCTATTACTAAGGGTAGCTTGAAATACGATGGTTTCTCTGCAGTGCGCTTGAAGATTGATAGCGCTGCGAGATAGCCCTTGATAGTGCCAACCTGAAGGCCCGAATTTGCCAAATAGAGTAGAAAGGATAACACCGTTGGTGTACCACATGAAAAGGGGTCGATATTCTTTTCTCTACAGCGGCTGCAAAATTTGTTCCAACGGCAGCGGTATAAAGTCTTTGTTGCTGGCCTTCTGGCCGAAAGCAATACTTCCATGACGTCATCTAGGAGGTCCCACTCCTTGTTTCTCAACCTTTCAGATACCAAGCGTGAAGGTTGAGGGTTCTGATGCCTGGATGGAGAACCTGACCTCCCTTCTGCGACAGAAGATTCTCCTTAAGTGGAAGACGAATTGGAGGGCAGATGGACATGTCCAGAAGGTCCGGGTACCACGTTCTCCTGGCCCAGTCCGGGGCAAGTGGGATCATGGCTTTCCGGAACCTTCTCAACCTCCTGATCACTTGAGGAATGACAGGGACTGGAGGAAACGCGTACAGAAGTGGAAACTCCCAGTCCACTACGAACGCGTCCCCTAGAACTCCTCTCTGGGGAAATTCCCTTGAACAAAACTGATCGCACTTCCTGGTGGCGAACAGATCCACTTGAGGGGTTCCCCAAAGGGTGAAGATCTGTTGAAGGACTTCCTGAGCTAGTTCCCACTCGGAGACTGTACTCTGCCTGCTCAGACCGTCCGCTGTCAAGTTCTTCTCTCCGGCTAAGTGAACTGCCGATAGAGAGATTCCTTCTTGGATTGCCCAAAACCAGAGCTGCATCGCCTCTCTGCACAGAGGCAATGATCCTACGCCTCCTCTTTTGTTGAGTTAGTGCATGACCACTGTGTTGTCCGTCATTATCAGGACATTTTTCCCCCAGTACAGCTGGCAGAAAAGCCTTCAGCGCTAGTCTGATTGCTCTCAGCTCTAACATGTTGTTATGTAGTCTGGAATCCGATGGAGACCAATGACCGCTGATGGTCAAGTCGTTGGCATGGGCTCCCCACCCTGTGAGTGAGGCATCTGTGACTACTGTTCTCTCCGGCCATGGTTGCCAAAACAGTTCTCCTTTCAAGATGTTCTCCTGGCAGGCCCACCACTGAAGGTCTCGAGCCACCTTGTCCGGAACCTGAAGGAGATCTGTCATTCTCCCTGAGAACTGTGACCACTGAGTTCTTAGTGCCCACTGAAGAGCTCATTCTCAGGCGAGCCTCTGGCACAAGGAAGATGCAGGATGCCATGAGGCCTAGCAACCTCAAAAGGTCGAAGGCTGGGACACGTTGGGCATTTTGAAACTTGGTGACCATCTGCAGAATATCTTGAGCCCTCACCTCTGGTGGCGAGGCTTTTCCCCAGGGAAGTGTCCAGGACCGCTCCAATGAGCTGGAGTCTGTGATGGTATCATCTGTGACTTCTTTAAATTGAGGGAGAAGCCCAGTTTGTGAAGGAAGTGGCAGACAATCTAGCTGGATCTGAGCTTGTTCCGGAGATACAGCTCTGATCAGCCAATCGTCCAGGTAGGGGTAGACGTGATGAATCCCTTCCCTCCTTAGACTTGCAGCCACTACCGACATTAGCTTGGTGAAGACCCTCGGGGCGGAGGTCAGCCCAAATGGCAGAACTCGAATTGATGAGCCGCCAATTGCGACCCTCAGGTATTTCCTGTGTTTGAGATGGATTGGCACATGGAAATAAGCATCCTGAAGGTCCAGAGATAACAGCCAGTCCTGGAGCTGGAGGGCCTGAAGGATCTGAGAGAGAGTTACCATCTTGAACTTGTCCTTCCTGAGGAACTTGTTCAATTCTCGTAAGTCCAAGATAGGTCTCAGTCCTCCGTCCTTCTTCGGTATTAGGAAGTAGGGGGGAGTACCAGCCCTTGTTCCTCTCCGCTACAGGTACCGGTTCTATGGCACCTTTCTCCAGCAGGTCTACAATTTCCTGCAAGAGGAACGGATCTAGAACTTTCTGAGAGCTGTTCCCCGGTGGATGACTGAGGAATGCGTAGAAAAGGCAGGCAGTAACCTTGGGCAACTGTCTCCAATACCCAAGCATCTAACGTAATAGCCTGCCATTCCGTCAGATGTTGAGTTAGTCTGCCCCCTACTGGTGTCTTGTGAGGAGAGTCCTCAGAGTAATTTAGAGGCGGCTGATGCAGGTGCCGAGGGTAAAGAGGCACCTGCGGCTTTTGTATTTTTACCCCGTCCACCTCGGGTGAATCTTTTTTTACCTCTTTGAACCGACTGTCCTCTGCCTTTTCCGAATGCTGAATAAAAGCGAAAGGACTTACCTCTCCAAGAGGTTCCTGAGGGGCGATATGGCATTTGACAGATTGCAGCTCACAGGGATTTTGCTGCTGCTTTGGATGTCTAACTTTTCTAGGCTGTCATCCGCCTTCTTACCAAACAAAGAAGAGCCGTCAAAGGGCATATTTAAAAGTTTGGCTTGTACATCTGGAGCAAACCCAGACTTTCGCAAACACGCAAATCTGCGGGTTGTAGTACTTGCCGCCATGGCCCTACTGATGCTGACAACAGAATCAATGCCAGTTTGAAGGGATATGCACATTGCATATTTACCATCCTTAATGATGTTTAGAAACGCTTCCCTTTCTTCTCCTTCTGGGAGGCAGTCAGCCTCTGATGAAGCAGACTCCCAAAGTGTATGGCTGAACCTTGCGAGCGTACAAGTAGCGTGAATAGATTTCAACGCCATGCTACATGCAGCAAAAACTTTCTTGGCCATAGAGTCGTATCTTTCGTCATCCCTGTCCTGTGGAACAGTAGGGTATGCAGATCTACTGCCTGATGCAGTTGCTGCTTGAACAACCAGACTCTCTGGAGTTGGATGTTTAGACAGAAATTCAGGGTCAGTAGTAGATACCCTATATTTGGCTGATAACTTCTTGTTAACCGCCGGAATAACCTCAGGAGTTTCCCAGTTAGCCAATATTTTTCTTTGTAATACAGGGTGAAATGGAACCACAGGATCCTTCTTTGGACCTTTATCTAAAATGTCTGTAAGGTCATCCTGTTGGAATGCAGGTGAAGGTGTAGATCAACCCATGAATTCTATAATTCTTGCCATTAAAATTCTGTAAGGGGTCTCAGCATGTTCCCCTGGGTCTGGTTTGGCAAATTCTATTTCTGGGGAAGTATCTAACCCACTTGCCTCATGTAAGGATTCTCAAAGGTCCCTCACCCTATTTTGCTCAGAGGTAAATTCCTCTGGTTCTGGTGTTGCAGATCTCTGCAACCCAAAGAGTCTTTCTTGATCCGAACCCTCCCCTTCCTCATAAATTGAAGACAAAGGTCTGAAATTATCAGACCTTGGAAATGGCTTAAATCCCATTTCCAGAGCAGAAGGGGCTAAATTTGTCATAATTGGTTGGGAAAACGTTGACGTCGTCGACGCGAACGTTAAAGGTTTCAAAAACACCGAAAAAGGCGTCGAGAAGATTGGAAGAGGCCTCGACGAACTCGAGAGGATCGGGATCCTACTCGAGGTCAATGACCTCGAAGTCATGTTAGAGGCCCTGGCCGATCGACCTATGCGTCAATGAACCCTTCGATAATGGCCTCGATGACGCAGATTTATGCGTCAAAGGGACCTTCAACGATGGTGTTGATGGCACAGTGCCTTTGCTCGAGGGTTCGTGACGCTCTCGAGTAGTTTCTTGTGCTGGGTGCATCGACTCGCAGCGTTTAGATTTTTCGAGTCTTTCACCCAGAGTATCACCCTCAGCTGTCTTCGAGGGGGTCGAGGCTGCTTTCTTGAAGACGCTAAGCATCCTTTTACGGAATTCCTCCCACTGAGCCTGAGAGCTATGTTTTGTGGGGCAGGTGACTCTTTCCGGAGAAACAGAAGACGAGGAAGGGGATCTTCGACTTGAATGTTTGGATCTCGAAGAGTGGTGGGAACTGCTTTGAGACCTAGACCGAGAATGTTTCCTGTGTCAGCGAGGAGATGAATGTCTTCACTCTGCCGAGAAAACTTTCGAAGGAGTTTTATCTTACCTCTCTCAAGCTTCCCCTTACGCTCCTACAAGGCTTTCGACCGTCATGGACATGCAGTCCTCGCACTCCGAACATTGGTGCTCCGATCCCAGGCACCACAAACAGATCCTGTGAGGATCTGTCAACGACATTTTCTTTCCACAGTCTCGACATTTTTTGAAGCCTGACCGTGCAGTTGTCGGTTCGGATGAGGAAGCAATCGAGTAAGAGTTGGTATTCGAGGAATAATGAAGAATATATTTTCTGACTATTGAACTGAGCAATGCGATTCCGAGGCCCACGAAGCGCGGAAAACGGAACTGAGCAACAGAAGCTGCGCAAGTCTATTTATACGCATGATGATGTCAGCACCGATACGGAGGCTGTCGAGGGACATCGGCTCGAGGGACATCGCGCAGCGCCTTCTAATGAAATGTTTTTTTCCAAGGCCAGCAAGCTGGAGATGATCTATCAAGATAAGGAATACATCGGAAGACACAATCCCTTTGAAATGTTAATATGATGCTGTACATTATTGTGTGGTTTGTTTGCCGTTATAAAAAAGTGCAATATAAATATATATTTTCTTTTCAACTAGGGCCTTGGGACATTACCACCCAGTGAAGCCCCCAGAAGCAATGCATATTGCGCAAATAAAAGTACACAATGATTAATTTAAACAATCAAAACCACATTTTGGTGGCAATACTCTATCCTGCCACTCAAGCCTTTGCCCGACATACAAAAGAAAGTCATCTGCGGATGTCTCATGCCTTTGAAAATGTCGACCACTCTTGGTCTCCACTACACCTAGAAAGCCCGCTCAGTGAGAATCTCACACCTCTCCCAGGTGGAGAGACCAAGCTTGCCCGTGGGGTCGGGTTGGGTCCAGGCGGTTCAGGAGAAGCTGCAGGACATAGCAATGCTTGAATAGAGATACTTAACATAGGAGACCACTTGACATAAGACAAAATGAGGTTGAGAGATGGTCAATGGAATCCAGGAGGCCAGAAACCAAATGGAAGACAACTTTGGACATCATTCTTTTCACTCTACATTATTTCCTACTTAACCCCCGGTGACTGTGCAAATCAAAGACATTTGGTATGACACAGAGTAGGGAAAATCTAACAAACATGGAATGGCCTTTAGCATTGGACTTGACAAAGGACCAATACCATGTTAGGATTTTACTATACATGGAGTTAAAACCCATCTACACCACTACCCACCCCCTCGCCCCATTTGCTGAACCAACTTTAAGATTCCTCTGTTGGAAAAATCCAGACTGAACACTTATTGGATCGGCATAGCTCAAAATCCCTTCCATGCGGTGAAGGCCAGTTTTCCGGAGGAGCTGACAGCTCCCACTGTGCACACGTGACGGATAAGAAGTGGCTGCCACTGTAGACTGCTTGTACACATGGAGTCTGCTCAGGACTGTGGCTGGCCCTGAAAGCAGCTCTGAAATATTGCACTGGACTGGGAAAAGCAGGCCAAGCATTTTCTTTGAAGGAGCATGGTACAAGGACCCACAGCACTGCAAGGCTAAATGTGCTCACTTTGACAATGCTGGCAGCAGAACCAATCCTTTCCCGATTCAAGACACATCCAGCCGAATTAGCTAACACTGAGCTACTGATGCAAACAGATGTATCCATCAATTGTGCTTCAAGCTACACTTCACTGCGTTGAACCACTCGGACAACCTAGTGGAGCTGTGAAGTGGTCACCACTTGCCGCTGATCCCATTCATTCGAGACAGACTTGCTGCATCGAACAATGAAGACTAAAGCCTGCGTTTTAATCAATGGCCCTTATTTCGCTCCACTGAAGAATCGCTATGAAGACTGGCTTGATGCTGTCAAGCCACTACAATATGATATCAGAGCTGTGAATGGACTCTTTGTCCGTAAAAAAGTTTTGCTAGGGTCTGCCCACCGGGCCTTAAAACATGGGCCCCTAGAGACAGTTAGGATTCAATTTCCAACTTCAAGACATTCGGAAAATAAACACTGAATTTCTGCTGGTTTTTCCTCCCTTATTCAATTTATACCCAGAGCCATCAGTTTGCTTTGATACATGTATTTGCTTTAGAGCAGTGGGATGGTTTAGTGTTTTGACCACTTGTCTTACTTTGTTGAAAAGTAGCAATATGTTGTGTGGATATATTTTATTTTTATACCACAATGCTATCGTCTGGATGCTTCCGTAATGGTCCGCACATCACTGAAGAGTATAGTCTGGCCTCCGCGTTCGCTACCTTATGAGGGAAAGGAAGTATATCATTTATGACGTGATCACTATTGTACCAATAGTACTGTTGGGTGGAGAATAAGGTTTATGAACTACTGCTCGTGACTGTACTGTTGCTAGGCGAGTCATTTTGTCACAGGGTCCCGCCGCAAGACTGATAATCCTGAAGACACTAGGCCACAAATACTCCGATAAAAGAGGACAGCTGTTGTCCTACCTCCCAAAAAATTGCATCCACCACAACACTGCACTGCATACTCTTTGATCGTCTGACAACTCAATCCTTACTGAGCCCACATTCTCCTGCTCTACAAGAGGAGGAAGAGTATTCAGTGTCTGGGCCCCCTTGCCCTGAAATAGGCAACCTCTCAACCGCACAGCAAAGTACAATCATGTTCGCTTTCACAGGCCCTTCAAAAACTCAGTTCAGCTCCATTCATCCCCTTTTGGTTTGTGTATACAGCATAAAGTGGTGATCCGCATGTCCTACCCTAATTGTCCCACTCACCAGGGCCCTAAACATAGGAGGTAAAGGAAGGAAAACCAGGTAAATCAACCACTTAGAATATATGGGCGATGATAAAAATGTATGAGAAGCTGAACCAGGCCTATTAAAAGCCAGACATTCCCCACTTTCATCGCTGCTTAAACGAGACAGTCACCACGAAACAGGCGATTATAGTCTTCACAAGGATCCAGTAGCAGGAGTTGAACCACCTGTAAAATGTGTGATCTGGTAGAGTGTCCAAGTTGCCTTAAACTTGCATCTAACCCTGTGAACCAGAAGGGGTGAGCATGAAAGGGAGGGGGTAAGAGACGGAGGTGGCGAATATGACTCGGGGAATTGATGGTGGCATCACTCAACCCCTAAAGGATTTATAGACCAGGAAGAGGTATGGAGAGAATGGAGCCTGGTGGATTGGACCAGACTTTGAGAAGAGGGAGCGGGGGGGGGATGGGGTTGGGGTTTTGCTGTTGTCAATATTAAAGCGTGACTGTGTTAAGGGAAAAGGGAGAGGGAGGGTGGGAAATTGGAGTTCTGGGATGTTATTAAAAATGGTAAGAGTATTAAAAAAAAATGACATCTAAAAGATAGGAGGTGCCAGTGTTTGAAAACTGGTTCGACCTGAATCGGGCCCTTAAAGTGCAGACATTATCAGGAGCAGATGCCACAATCCCACGGTCCCTTTTTGATTTCTCTTTAACCCCCTGCCATGTGTAGTCGTATAACTGCCTTGAACAATGTGGCTTTCCCCAGCTCCCTTCCAGTTGCGGTTCTGCTCGGAGCGGTTGCATAAAAAACCATTGAATGGCTGAACTCTGGATTGTTCTCTAGAGATCATAGAAAGTAACTCAATCACCATGCGTGTTTTTTACAATATGCCAGTCTACAGCGCAACATGCAGTGGCTTCCGGGTTGTTCCTGGAAGCGGTCAGCTTTGACACAACTGTGTGCTACCCAGTGCAGTGTGCCAAGAGTGACAGTTTAAGCAACAGAGATGGTTAATCCCAATGAATGGGCCTGCCAGGCACTGGACACCTATGCTGCTCCTCGTGCCACTTTCGTTTCATGCAAAGAATGGAACAGGCCTCTTAGCTCAACAACAATCCTTGAATGTTGGACAGTTAAGTGCGTTTGCGCAAAGGTTAAAGCGAGAAATAAGAGGTATGCTTTTGTTCACTTTTACCTGCGTTGAAAAGCTACCAGCCAATTGTAGCAGTGGCAATTTTAAATTCAAATGGGGGTCGAGGGGAGGGGGCAAACCTCAGCATCCATCCAAACCACTGGCTTTGTTCTGAGTAGCCGTCCATGGCATTGTATGCTGACCAGTCTTTGTGTCTTCACAGATGTGAGTTCCTAGCTGAACTGCCATATCACGTGGCCGAAAGATGGCTGGGGTTTCCGGTGTTCACATACAGAGGGGGCATGAACTAGCAGTTTGAAAGGACTGCTATAAGCGGCAGGACCACGAATGTTCAGCACATGGCTGCACACATTCAGCAATGCAACAAAAGGGCTAAAAAGGGATGGTATTGGAAGCTACCCAGAATTATAGTTGTCGCAGCCTGGCATTACCTTTTGATTTAACTCCAAGTTCCCACCAGAAATAAATTACTCATGAGGCAACCCAGATTTTTTTCCACCCATCATTAAGTAGGTAAACTGATACAAACAAAAGAGTTTTAATATGGTAACTCGATTGGTGCACCTGCTTCCGTTTGTAAGCTTCAAATCACAAGTTATGCGCTAGGTGAGCCACGAAAGCATTTCTTCTCCCCGTGGAGGATTTGTGTTCAAGAGTTCAGATGGAAAGAAAAATGGTAGCAAGGAGGTCGCAGTGATGCTCGCATCAGCTTATAAAGATTAGAAGAGCCTGCACATGCAGAGCAGAGCAAACAGACGAATGGTCCTGTGCTGGGGCGTTCTTCAAAGCCATTTCATGAACTTTGGACAAATCCATTATTGGGACAATTCCCATTGAATTGAACTCCCTTTTTACTAGGTACATTGTAAAACAACACGCAGAAGTCAAAGCCTGAGCTGCTAACAATTATAGTCCCGACACAAACCACTTAAGCTAAAAGCGCCCGTGGACAGAACAACCAAACTGCTTGCTACGTCCCCCAGGTCGAAGCATAGATTAAACTGTTTATTTCTGGTCACATGGTAAAGTTTTTCATTTCATTTGCAGAGTTGTAAAATCCCCTACATGCCATTGGATAACATATGGCAACCTTATTCAGTTTGACGACATGACTAGAGAGCCTAAGGGTCCATCAGATCATGAACAGGAAAACGAATCAGAATGCCAAATCCCTCTAGAGAACACGATTCTAATGGCACCCCTCCTGTGCACTTCAGCAGGATAGATCACAAGCGGGCCAACTCTCCAGGAACCATTATAAAGCACACGTTGGATTATGGTCGTCTTCTCACCCCAGCGGTGGTAGGGGCATCCCTAGTCATCAGAAAGAAATAGCAGAGGTAACTCAAGTCATAGGGTGCCTGCACGTTGGACTTCTAGGCAAAGAGATCCAAAAAACATCTGAACAGATCTTTAGAATTGGTGCACTGAGGAGAACGTTTTGGAAAAGCAGTCTGCTCTGCTTAAGTGTCTAGCATTCAATTGGTGAGCAGAAACATACTCAATTCAGACGATCGATCCTGTTATTAGAAATCAGTTATTGTCAAAAAACATTTAGCTTGGGCGAAACCCAGAACTGTTATCACTGCTAACTGAAGTCTGGAACATGTAATGGGTTTCCAGCAAGGTCGTATTTTGGCTATAATGCGCTATATTTTATATACATTTATAAATATAAAACAGAATACATATATATCTGATTTACTGTGTGGCCTAATGGAAGTTTGGCAATTTCACCCTACTGGAAGGTATCCAATGAATGTGGTATGGGGAGTAGACCATTCTTTTCGCGTATAGTCACGTGGGTCTTCACAGTTCATTAACAAGAGTGACTGGCTATTGCACAGGAAATGTACAGATTAATTTAGAGGGACGACAAACGTATTAACCTTTGCACTATAAAAAAAATTCTTGGCACATTTACTCGAGTGGGATAGAATTCAGGTTAGCAACTATCTTGGGGGCTAAGGTTTAATGGCTCATTAACTTCGAAGACCAATTTAAAATGACTTACTACAGAAGCCCTCACTAGTCCAGAACCATTAATAAATTGCTTTAGTAATCAAAGCACACTTAGCCAGAATACCACCAGTAATGTTTGGTGTAGTATCTGTAAAAGTGCTTGTGGCCATCAAGAAAATTCAAAGTACAATTCGGAAGGGTCTATATTGTATATCAAGAATTCTTCTATTTATACCATGCGTCCGAAGCCTGGGCTGAATTTTAGAGTAGGCGCCAATGGGGAGAGAAACAGGAGTGCCAAGTGAACTAGCACGTGCAAGTAAAATAAAAGGCGACCGTTTACTTGGCATCTTTGGTGCTGTAATGGTCTATAGATGGTGCCTCCTTCTAGGACAGTGCCCATTCATGGGCCCAGCCCAAGTCAGTAAAACGATTAAAAAAATAACAGATACCAGGTAAAAATCTGTCAGAAGTTGAACCAAATATAAATGTGCATATTGCAAGTTTGAAAAGAGTGCATGTTTCCATTAGTCCTCTATGGAAATGAATGCCCTTGCCATATCCCGTGTTTAAAACGAACTCACGAATATTGGAGGGCCTTCCCCGCAGTTGTAAGCACAAACCTGGACTGCACTACTTGATGAAGGACAAAGGAAGTGTCAGACCTACTCTCAGACGACACCACGAGCAGCACTTTCCTAAGTAGAATTATGACTGCACCAACCGTTGAGTATGTTCACGACATGCCTTCGATTTCCTTGCAGCAGGAACTACACTACTTTCATGATAATATCACAAAGTCTCATGCGCTTGCAACTCAAAACACTTTGTTGGACGCTTGTTCACCGTTCATGCCCGTATCCTTTCCATTTCCAGAGGCCGGTCTTGTTTTTGCTGTTAACTGCTGACTTCCTGCCTCTTGCCTCACCAGCCTTACACTCGGATCTCGTCCCCGGCCATACCTCCTCACCTCAGTACCTGCAAAGTTACCAGCACCCCGGTTCATTCAGTTACACCACCCAATGTCTGGTCTGCCCTCGCAGCTGCCCTTCTTCCTCTCAAGACTGGTTGATCACCCCTTCTGTCCGTATTCACTAGTTCTTCTCTACTTTATTATTATTATAATTGTTTTTTTTGAACAGGCTTAACACCAACGAGTGGTTTCAATGCACAGGCTTGGGATTCAAACCTGCGTTAGCGCTGCGTTGTCTTGCTTCCAAGACAAACGTGTTGCCCCGGAGCTAGCCTTCCTCCCCATACGTTGTCCTACTTCAGCTACCAGAATCGGTCTACCAGTTCCAAGACAAGCAGTGGCCACTCACCTGTGCTTGCACTGTCCCAGTTCCACATCAATGGTGCATATATACCAACATACCCAAAAAACCACCAGAAATCTGAAGAAAATCACCCCTCTTAAGCGGTCAGCCATGCTCCACTCGAAGCTCAGGTGCCTTGATAACTATAGTAAGACCCCTGATTTAGCCCAACAACTTACAGATACACTTGAAGGGACCATCCTCTCCTTCGCCCCCCTCATAAGTAGGCGCATTAAGCCAGAAACGTACAAGAACTGGTTTAATGACACCATCCTTCATCTTAGGCACAAGAAGAGGACTGCTGAGTAAGCATGGCCTAAGAACCCTTCGCCTGCCACGCTAGCCTCCTATAAACTACTAGTCTAAGAATTCAAAGCCGCCATCATACAGGCCAAAGCTTCATCCTATAACACCAGAATTGTGCAGGCTAAATCCAGCTCCAAGTAGCTGTTCTCCATTTTGAAGGAGTTCAGGGGGAAGCCCAGCCCTTGGACTGCCCCCACAAAGGACTAACTGGAGCCAAGAAATTCATAACTTCTTTGTCGCCAAAGTGGCCGCTCATCAACAGGCCATTGATGACATCAGAAGCTACCCCAACCCTGTGGAGGACATTATTAAGCTACCTTAGCCCATTCTGTCATCTGCAATGGGCAGACCAGTCTTTCAGTTCACCCAAAGCACAGTGACTAAGGTCTCTCAGATCACTGCCAGTCTGAACCCAACCTCATGCCAGGGTGATGACTGTCCATCAAGACTATTGATAAATTGCCTAGATATCCTGAGGCCATGGGTAACAAAGCTGGTTAACCTCTACTTCTCTGAGGGGTCTGTCCCCGTCCCTCCTCAAGGAGGCATGCATCACCACCTTGCTGAAAAAGGATAAACTCGACCCACTGTCCATTAAAAAAAACATTGTCCCATTACCAACGTGCCATTTCTCCTCAGAATTCTGGATAGGATGGCACATCTTCAATTCCAGAAATTAATTGAGGACAACAATATCCTTGGAGCACGTAAATCTGGCTTCAGAGCCAGACATGGCACCGAGACGGCCATGCTGGACCAAGGTCAGCTGGCCCTCCTGATATTACTTGACCCGTCAGCCACATTCAACCTAATCTATCATGCTTTATTGGTGGACAGGTTAGAATCTCTGGTGGGCTGTTCCAGGCTAGCCGCCCCATGGGTGGCGTCCTTTCTCGGCCCACCAAATGGCAGAGTAGCCACCGATAACGCTTGTTCCACACCGGCACTTATCACTTGCGGAGTACCGCAGGGATCTTGTATCTCACTGTCCCAATTCAATATTTACATCCTCCCTCGCCTGAAGCCTTGACGGCCTGGGTGCCCTGTATACTATGCTGATGACAACCAGGTTGTCATGAAACTTTCGGGTGCCCATTCACAAGACTCCATAGCCATCAACGCCATCTATTCCACCATCCAGGCCTGGATGGTAACCAACTTCATCAGCAAACCTACTCCAAATCAACCATGTTCCCTACTTCTTAGAAACAAAAGATTAGGCACTAGATTCCGCATACGTCCCACCCTTAATAACCTCCCCAAGCAAACACGACATTCACTCCTAGGCTCACCTTCTGCACCCAACAATAGCTAACAACCCTCTACAGTGTTGAAATTGGATGTTAGTAAGGGCACCCTTATTAACGCCAGATCCCTCCCAGCGCACGCTCTAGACATAGTAGACCTTATATCATCATCAGATCTTGAATCCATTGCCATAACTGAAACTTGGTTACACACCGCACCCGGCCCTTCCCTGTCCCTTGCCATACCACCCGGTTTCAGCATAATGAGATGCGACCGCACATCTCCCTCCCACTCTAGAGGTGGTGGCCTAGCCATCATCCACAAAACCAATCTGGAGCTAAGAGTTATGACCAATACCAAACTTGAGTCCGCTGAACTACTATCTGTCAAACTCACACTAACACTTAACCAAACAGCCACCCTTCACCTAATCTACAGGCCCCCCCAAGCCCTGCAGCCTCCTTTGTCGGCGAAATATCCACCCTCCTCCTCGACAATGTTAAAACCAACTCACAAATTATCATCCTTGGAGACCTTAACCTGGGACTTGGCGACCCAAACGATCCTATTGCACTTGATCTGGAAAACGCCCTTTCCAACTCTAGCTTCACCTTGCACATCCAAGAGCCCACACACTCAAAAGGCAGGACCCTTGATTGGCTTGCCGGCTCCAATTGTAACATCAATGTCCTGGCCATTACCCCTTGCCTTTGGTCAGACCACCACATTATCTCCTTTAATATTGAATCCACCCCCCGTCCCCCGACCGTGATAGCACCTGCTCTCCGGACCAGAAGCAAAAAAGACATAACCAAGGAGAAACTTCTCCCCCTGCTACTCCCTACGCTCAAAGCAGCCACTGACTCCTGTAATGACCCTACTACCTTAGCGGACATCTATAACTGCAGCATGCTGACAGCTATAGACTCTATTGCCCCTATTAAATTGAGGAAGGCCAAACCATGGGCACATCTGAACTCTTGGTTCATCCCACAGCTAAGAGTACTCTGCAAAACTAAACGCTGTGCTGAAAACCGGTGGAAAAGCCACCCTTTTGACGCGCACAAAAATGGCTTGTTCCTGGCATCGCTCACCTACAAAGCAGCTATTATAGAAGCGAAAAAAGAATCCCTTAATAATCGCATCTTGCATGCTGACTTCAACTCTAAGGAGCTATTTAAGATCTTAAGAGAGATTGAAACCCCCTTCACCCCCCGACACCTGCATTAAAGACAGCAAATGGTGTGCTAATATTCAGGCAGCGTTACTCAACAAAATTTCCATGCTTCAATCCAAAAATCACAGCCAAACAAGACAGCTTGAAACTGGACAATCGCCCCTCTATCCCAGCAGATGCCCTCCCCCCTGACCTACCCAATTGCAAACGATTTGCCTTCTCATCGCTAACCACGGCGGAGGTAGAAAACATTATCTTGAGGATTAAACCGTCCAACTGCCAGGGTGATCCATGCCCTGCTCCAATTATCAAGGAATCTGCCCACGATCTGGCCCCATTTATCACATCCTTTATTAACGCCTCCTTTAAAACAGCAACTGTCCCTGACAACCTTAAGGATGCATGGGTGATCCCCTTGCTCAAAAAACCCTCCCTCGACCCCAACATACCTACGAACTACTGACCCATCACTACTGTCCCGTTCCTGCTAAAAATTTTAGAACGTGCCGCATACTAGCAAATTCAAGAGCACTTGGAAGCCAATAACCTTCTAGGCCTCAGACAATCTGGTTTCCACCCCAGACACGGAACAGAGACAGCGCTACTTGACCTTTCTGCGGCTTTCGATCTGGTCAACCACCAAATCTTATGCAAGCATCTTCACTCAGCTGCCCCCTTCTCATCATCAGCCACTGCATGGATCAAATCATTCTTGAGTAATAGATCTATGCGTGCCTTTTCTCAATCCGCACCTGCAGATCCCTCCCCTATCTACTGCGGTGTCCCCCAGGGCTCTTGTGTGTCGCCAACGCTTTACAACGTTTTTACAAAACCGCTCTTCGATGTACTTGACTATCTGGGTGTCTCCTATACGAATTAAGCTGACGACACCCAGATACTCATTCCTATCATGGGAGACTACTTGGCTGACACCAAGGCCCTGAACGATGTCTACTTGGTCATCCAAGCCTGGATGGCACAACACCAGTTATGCCTCAACGATGACAAGACTGAGCTCCTCATCCTGGGCACTACGCAACATCTCAGTAAACTCGATCCGTCCTACCAATCGCTGATTATCGATGGTAACATTATCCAAGTTTCGAAAGACACCAAAACTCTAGGTGTTTACCTTGACACCACCTTATCACTATCCCGTCAAACCAATGCAGTCAGATCGTCATCAGCATACACCTGCAAACTCATTGCAACGTGCAGGCCATTTCTGACCACTTCTAACACGGTCACACTTGCCAGAACTCTCATCATGGCCAAAATGGACTATGGGAGCACCCTTTACCTCGGAACCAGCCAGGAGAATTTGAACAAACTGCAAATCACCCAGACTAACGCCATTAGAGCGGCCCTAAACATCCCGCGAAACCACCACATCTCGGAATCCAGATCTAATCTACACTGGCTACCTATCAAACAGAGAATCTCACTGAAAGTCCTAGGCCTTACCCACAAATGCCTAGCCAACCAAGCCCCACCATATCTCTGCAGCCGGCTCTCCCACCACGCATCTACCCACCCGCAAAGAACCGCCCAGACCCACTGTCTAACCATCCCGAGATTCAAACTACAAAAAGCGGGTGGATCTAGCTTCCCCGTCCTAGCCTCCAAGCTATGGAATGCCCTCCCACTCACCATCAGATCTAAAACATTCTTCAGTGCCTTCAAATCCAAAACTAAATCCTGGCTCTTTAACCAGCCTTGATTCTGGACCTCCTATGTTTCTAGGAGCCTCCCCTGGAAAACACCCCTATTCTTTACTCTGTAAATATGTATTGCTGTATGTATGCCTTGAATACTTTGCACTGCTTAATAGCTCGAACTCATGTATGTTTATGTAACCTTGTCCAAAGTTGCGCCCTGATGCCTCAGGGGCTGAAGGTGCGTGTTACAAATAAAACAAATTACAAATAAAACAAATACAAACTCTCTGGCCCTCAACACTGATAAAATAGAGCTGTTTAATTACCTCGGGCCCAAAACCTTAAAAAATTAGACCCCGAATATAAACGTTTCGCCATCGCCAACAGCATCATCCCAGTGGCAAAAAAGGTGAAGACACTCTGCGTTACCTTGGATGCAGAGCTGACAATGAACCCTCACGTTTCCCAGGTTCAGGCCTCTTGTGGCTATCAAACTACTACACCACATCTGCTTGTTTCTGTCCCACAAGAACGCCAATTCCCACCTGGACTACTGTAATAGTCTTCCAATATCTCTGCATTACAAGTTATTCAGTATGGAGCAGTACGGGTGAACTTGTGGCCTAGCCAGTCATGTCCACACCCCCTCCGCCAGAAGAGAACTGCACTGGATGCCCGTAAGGAATCACATCACCCATAAAATCCTCACACTGACCCATAAGTGTATAAACCTCGAGGCCCCCAAATATCCGAGTGACCAGCATATGTGCCCATACGCAACCTTAGAGCCAAGGATCAATCCAGACTGGCACAGCCCAGATACAGGCTGGCCAAATTTGGAGGAACCTGTTTTGATGCCTTAGTACCCACAACATGGAATGTTCTCCCCCTGGCTCTAAAAAGAACTGGAACGACATCAGATTTCAAGAAAAGGTTGAAGACCTTCCTTTTCAACTGCCCTCCTGAGTTAACACCCAACCGTCCCCCCTCCGGCACCCACACCCTGACCCCTTAACTCCTGCGCCTTGGTGTTACTCTTGTCCGCTTTGTGCGCGCTCTGAGGCCCTCAGGCATGCAGCAGTGCATAAAAATTCAAATCAATAAATAAATTCCATTTGGGAGATGCAAGCCAAATCCTTGTTTAAGCTTTGCATTCTGGGACTTGTAGTCCTGGGGAAATCTATTGGCATGTGTGATGGTGGGTGGCACATTGACATGGTGCAGGCAGCAAATCTCAATCCTTCGGGTGACTAATTGCAGGGTTGGACTGCGGCCAGTCTCCACCAATCTAGACACAGATGTGGACTTCAGGCCATGCCACACCAAAAGACAAACCAGTATGAAGCACCAACGAGACAATACTTCAGACAAAAGTGAGCACACTTGGTGGCCAAAAGAAATGTAGGTTGTGTTTAGATCATCTGCTTAGTTAGAAAGGCAGCAGATATAGGTGGAGAATGCCTCTGCTACAGCGTGACAGTTCACCTATTGCTGAATGGTAATACATGTAATTAAAGCATTTAATTGTGGCTGCTTTTGTGAAATGTTACGTGTGGTATTTTGGATGAGTCGTGATATTTTTCGATTACATGTAAAACTTTAAAAACAATATATAAAAAGGTAGGTTTAAAATGTGAGCAGCAATAATGTTCATCAATGAAGCAGATCAGGTCTAGACCGACATATGGGAAATTACATCCTATGTATTATTGTGGTGGTGGTACTTCACATAAAAGGTCATTAGTGACCACTCAACGAGCTCAGAAATCAAAGGCTTCCTCCTTTAAAAAAAAGCACAATATGCACTCCAAATCAGACTCCTTTTTAGGAAAGGAAGAGGGCACAATTTATAATTGATTGCTCCAGTCCTACATATTCCTGGATAGGCCAACAAGGGTTTTCATTACTGCGCTATTGATATGTTGCCTATGATGGATTTAACGGTTTCATCAAGAAGCTTAACCCGTGGAGGCAGGGGGGTAGAGGGGCCGGAGCCTTTTTCGCCATTATCAGACAGTAAAGCTCTCCTATTCAGTGTACATAGCAACTGGCATCCTAGATATGCGAACCGGGTAGCTAACAGATAGGTTAGCATGGCAAAAAGGGGCCAGCTGGAGCCAAACAACTGGGCGCGAAGGTGAATGGTTTGGGAAAGTCACCTGTGAGGGGATGGGGTCTAATAGGAAAGGGGGAAAGCCGGTGCATCATTTGCGATGGTGCACAGCCCCCTCATGAAATTTGCAGGTCAACTTGGAAAATAAGCGGGCTTGCAGATTTACTGAACTGCCTCAAGTAAAAATAGTGCACCCTCATTTTTATTCTTGAAGCACTTTTTGGGAATGTACCCCATCGACGTAAAAGGTACAAAACCCCTGCTGTTATTTTTTATTTATTAGTGATTGATGACTGCTTCCAGCATGTTTACGATGTGATTCAAATTTATTTAAAAAACGGTCAAAACCACACAAAACAATTGATGACCAGCACTGCACTATTAATTGCATTCAAACTTACAGTACCACAAAATGATGAAAGCTATCAGCACAATGGGCTCTGCACCTTTAAGAAAAAGGCTTAATTTAGTTATTCCGTAAATTTGGCATTTAGGTTTCAGCTATTAGGTGCCACATAGAAGTCTTAGTTACTTACCTGTAACTGTATTTCTCCAGCATTGGTATATTTAATAGATTCAGATCCTTGAATATTCCCCATCGTCAGACCGGGAATCCTCAGTGATTTAAATTATATATCTTTTTAAAATACATACATTATTTCCATAGAATATGAATGTAGACTGCTCCTTATGGTCTATGAGCCATTCACTGGTGTAGTCCCTCCACCTCATTTTGGTCCTTATGGCCCCAACCAATGAGGTGGCAGGATTTAAGCTCCGCCCCAGGCAGCCATCTTCAGATGTGGAGCCGTAGAGACTACAGTATGATGGATGCTGAGAGTAGGAGCAGCCTCTCGGGGAGGCGGGTGGGCGCATGTGAATCTATGAAAGATACCAATGCTGGAGAAATACAGTTACAGGTAAGTAACTAAGACTTCTCCAGCATTGGATCTTTCATAGATTCAGATGCTTGAATAGAATACCAAGCAGTTAAGAACATGCCCCCATCATATATACAATAGATAGGCCACAAAAAACATTTGAGTCTTTACCATACAGCAACACAAAGGTTACATACTTAGGAAAGGCGGGAGAGAAGGCTGATCCTACCTCATGTAAAGAGGTGGCGGAGCACTGCCTGGGCAACTGCAGATTCTTTGTTGGTATCTACGGTCAGGCAGTAATGCTTGGCAAATGTGTGCAGAGGGCTCCAGGCAACAGCTCTGCATTTGTCTTTCGAAGCTACCCCTGCGTGAAACTCTACTGAAGCTGCTCTCCCTCTGGTGGAGTGACATGAATGCGGCTTGGTGAGGGGGTCGCCTTTCACTTGGTGGCAGTGGGTGATACATTGAGAGACCCAACGTGCCAGACTTTGCTTGGAGATATGTTGGCCTTTAGTGCGGCCAGAAAAAGCAATGCCTGTTAGAGAACTAAGGAGTTCCGCTCCTCCAAGTAAAATTTCAAAACACTTGCCACATCTAGAGAATGAAACGTTCTTTCTGCCTCAGGAGGTATGATTCTGGAAGAAAGTCAGTAGGACAATGCGCTCTGAGTGTCATTGACCTTGGGAAGGAATTTAGGGTGTGTTCTCAAAATGACGCGGTCCTTATGAAACAAGGTAAAAATTAGGCTCTGATGACAAAGCTTGCAACTCACTCATCCTCCTGGCCAATGTGATGGCTATCAAGAAGGCTGTTTTCCAAATTATATATTTTATGTCACATCTATGAATGGGCTCGTATGGTGGTTACATGAGAGCTGTTAGTACAGTGTTTAGACAACAGGATGGAACTGATGTGGGCATAGGAAGGTAAGTAAACATCAACCCTTTCAGGAAGATCTTGACAGCTGGTTGTGAGAGTAATGACTGTTTTTCTGGGATCGTCGTGTATGCCGCTATGGCCGATAGATGGACCTTGATAGAGGATATCGAAACCCCTCCTTTAGCCAAATACAATAAGTAAGGAAGCACTTGTTCAACCGATGCGGTGAGTGGGTTGACTGATGTCTCACACCACTTGGAGAAACAAGTCAATTTTCAGATATAGGCGATTCGGGTAGAAGGAGCCCTTAATGCCTTGATAATGTCCCAGCAATCCGCAGGAAGATTCGGATTAATTAGTTTACGCTGCTCAGGAACCAGGCCTTGAGGGACAGGCTCGCTGAGTCGTGGTGTAGGACTTTGTGGTTCTGTTGCGTCAAAAGATATTGATGCGCTTTGAGGTGAATCAGGGGCCAACAGGATAGATGCTGTATGGTAGAATACCAGACCTGCCGAGCCCAGTCCGGCACCATTAGGATCATTGAACAACTCTGTTCCTTCAGTCTGTGCAGTACTCTCGCTATGAGCGGGATGGGTGGAAAGGCATATAGAAATTTCCCTGTCCAATCAACTGAGAATGCATCTCCTACTGACCGATGCTCTGTGTACCTGGAGGCAAATTCGTGGCACTTTGCTTGCTTTGGTGGCAAAGAGATTGATCTGTGGATGACCCCATTTGGCAAATATTCGTTGGACTTCTTTCTAGTCTAGTTCCCACTCGGAGGATGTTGTGCACTCCCTGCTCAGCTTGTCCGCTAAGGCATTGTCCATCCCCGGAAGATGTTCCGCCTTGATTTGGACTCTGTGGGGCAAGGCACATGCCCATAAAAGTTGACCATCTTGTGACAAAATCTCTGACTTTGTGCTCCCTTGCTAGTTTGTGTAATGCATGGGGGGTGTATGGTCTATCTGGACGGTCAGCACCTGTCCAGCTATTACTGGAAGGAAGGCTTTCAGCACCCACCATATAGCCCTGAGCTCTAGAACATTGATGTGGAGCTGGGATTCCTGGGTGTACCAAGTGCCCTTATTTGGAAGTCCACCAGGTGAGCCCCCCAGGGATGCATCTGTCCTGAGGAGAAGGGTAGAGTCTGGAATGGCATTCCTTGTAACAGATTTTGAGGTGTGTTCCACCATCCAAGTGCCTTGTGCACGGTCGTCGTCATCATCATCATAATGATGGCCTCCCATGAACCGAGTGCTCGTTTCCATTGGTGGTCCAGTGCCTCTTGAACTGGTCTCATGCAATTTGGTATGAGAATTGTACACGAGGACATCATGCCCAGGAGGGATTTGAAAGAGCGTGCCATGGTTGTCCTTTTTTCCAGGAACCATGAGGTCAAGTGGAGAGTAGCTGTTATTCTGTCTGCTGATGGTCTTACCCTGGGAATGCTGGTGTTGAATTCGGCCCTCAGGAAAAGTACCGTCTTGCTGGGCACTGGGCAGCACTTTGTTTTGTTTATTGAAAAACCTAACCCTTTTAGGAGGTTTATGGCTCTCGAAACTGCCAAGCGTGCGAGTCTGGATGAGCTTGCCCCCATCAACCTGTCGTCCAAATATGGGAAGACTTCCGTTCCTGTCCTTCTGGGTTTTGCTGCTATGGGTGCCAGACACTTGGTAAAAACTCTTTGTACTAACTTTAGCCTGAACGGGATCACACGGAATTGGAAATGCAACTCTCCTACAGCAAACCTGAGGAACTGTCTGTGGGCAGGGTGAATAGGAATGTGAAAATAGGCGTCCTCCAAGTCCAGAGGGGCCAGGAAGTCGTGCCTGTTTAGCCACAGTAGGACACTTTGCAAGGATATCTTCTTGAATTTGATGCGCTTGATGTATTTGTTGAGCGCTCTCAGATCCAGAATGGGTCTCCACTGACCGTTTTTCTTCTTGATCAGAAAGAAACTGTAGTAGAAACCTCTTCCCTTCTGCTGATACGCGACAGGCTCTATCGTTGCTTTTTGCAGCAATTTGTGAATTTCGGACTTGACATGCTTTAACAGATGTACCTTTTGAGGGTTGGTAGCAAGGGATGGAGGTTGATCTAGAAATTCTATAGTGTGCCCCTCGCGGATCACCTGCAACACCCACTTGTCCGATGTTACAGATTGCCAAAGTTGAAAAAAAAAATCGGATTACTCTCCCCCCCCCTCCCACCAAGGTGTGACATTGAGGGGGAAGCCAAGGTTTGTCAATTTTGTTTGCTCTGGGCTTTTCCCTGGGTGGAGCCATGCCTTCCCCTCTGGGAGTACCTGCTAGAGGATTGGTGGTACCTGTTGTCCTGGAATGCGTTTCCCTGCATCTTTTGGCCATACGAGGAACAATTAAATCCTCTGTATTTTGAGGATGAGCCTCGAAAAGGACAAAAAGATCTACAGTCCTTGTCCTTTAGGGAACTGATGGCTCGAGCTGAGTCCGTGTCCGTCTTTATCCCTTTCAGGTGGTCATCGACCTTTTTACCAAATAAGTCTTGTCCATCAAATGGCATGTCCAATATTTGTGCTTGGATCTCCGGTCTGAAATTCGTAGCTTTCATCGGCCTGTCACCTCAGTACAGTACTGTGGGCCATTTGTCTGAACCCTGATTCAGCCACATCAACTGCTTCGTCGATCATATGATCAGAGGTAGCTTCCCAGTCTGCTATGATCTGGCTTCTTCTTGAAGATCCGTTGGTAAGTTTACCAGTTTAGACATACGAAGCCAAAGTTTGCAGTCAAACCTAGCTGTCATGGCTCATGCGTTGCCCGCTCTGATGTGAGAGATGCTGAGGAGGATACCTTTCTGCCCATGTCCTCTAACTTACAACCTTTCTTGTCTGGAGGGGCTGATAATGGTGATGAAGGATTGGCTAACTTTTTCCTGGTTGCCAGAGCGATGACGAAATCTGGCTTAGTATGTCCCCTTAGACAAAGCAGTGCTGTATCAAGAGCTTTGTATTTCTTTTCAGGTCTTGAAACCAGAGCAGGAGTGGATAATGGTGTGGTCAGTATCTTAGACCCAGATTCCCATATGGTATCGAGAAGAGGAATGGTAGTGACTGTTCTTCTACGTTTGTTCCTGTGCTCATAAAGCACACTCTCTTTCGATGTGATTTGTAATTTGAATAAGTCTGCGGCTTTGCCAATAATGGTATGAAATTAAACTAAATCGTCCGGTGGTGAAGAGTCACCTGGAGAGTCTTTCTTTCTAGGTTTCTCAACAATGTAATTGTCCCATTCGCTACGAGTGTCAGGCTCATGAAAGAGGATCCTCCTGCCAATCTGAGACTGATGCAGGCGATGGCACCATTGTCTGATCTCGAAACAGTGATCTTGGTCTATGCGATGATGTCGGAGACGGGAACCATTGTCAGTGAAACACTGAGCGTCCTGCTCCGGGGTCAGCGAGGAGGCTCAGGTGAGTGCATTCTTTTTTTTGTGGTCTGCTCCTGGTAGGAGAATGTCTTGGTGTGCTTTGCGGAGGTGAGATATCCGTACAAGGGGATCTTAATTTTTTCGATATAGATGACCTATTCTTTTCCTTTTGACGTCTTAAATTCTTCAATGATCCTTTGCATCGACTACATGAGCAATGGATTGTAAGGATTGGCAGGTTCCTCCGTAGTCGGATGCTAGGGAGGACTGTTACTTGGGGGTGAGAATAGGTTGCTCACCAACAAATTCTGTGTCCGAAATCTCCTATTGAAGAATGTCAGGGAGTTCGGTCATCTCTCTTAAAGGAGATAATTGTGCTCATATTGGTTCAGGAGTTTCTGAAATAGGAGGCACTGTTCCCATTGGTTTGGGAAGACTGCTTTCATTGGATGGGATAACAGTAGCCTCTGCGAGGGGTGTTTTGGACTTTGTTTTTTTCCGTAGACGAAGAAATTTGTGGCGTCATCAACATGTTTGTCGATGGCAGCTTCGTGGACGATGACTTTGAAGACGGTTGACGGTCTTCATCTGTCGATGAGAGCTTCATGGACGAGTGAAGGAATTCCTTTGTCGATGATTGTTTCGTGGATGCCGATTTCGACGATGAGGATTTGGTCGTCCATGACAAGGTTTGAAGTGTAGTCGTCGTGGACAATAAGGATTTCGTCAACGGCTTGGTCATCGATGGGCCTCTATCCTTATTGCCGCTTGTAGACTGCTTCTCCATGGACGACTGCCCCCCCCCACCCCCTGGTTTTTTGAAAGCGCCTCCTTACCTTTGGAGGTGTTTTTTTTCTCCACAGAATGCCGTATCTTGTGGTTTCCAGAGTCCAAGGGAGGTGAGGAAGAAGTTAAATCCAGCTTCCTCTTACTTTTATGAGAGGGAGAGGTGCTAATTTCCATTGAAGAGGCCCTTCTCTTAGAAGTTTTCCTCTCCGATGGTTTGCTGGAATCTGTAGGAACTGATTTGGCAGATTCGTCGTCAGAAGGCAGACCTTTAGCTTCTAAATGCAAAAGAAGTCTTCTGCGTCTGTCTTGCAGGGTGTGTTTGAAAAAGTCCTGCAAATGCCTGCATTGTTCATGTGGATCCTTCATGTAGACAAGTTTATTCATGCACCTTGTGCAGTCCATGAATAGGGAAGGCTTCTTGGCAGTTTGAAGTTCAGCCATGCTTGAGGTGAATTTCACTCGACGAATTTAGGGTGAGAAAATACATTTTCTGAGCCCAAAAAAAAACAGTAGATAGCCCCTGAACAGGGGAATAAAATAGAATACTTTTAAAGAATATAACCTATCTAACAAAGAGAAATATTTTCACAAGCTCAGAAAGCTGGAGGATTCCCCCTGTCTGTTACACTGCAGTGAAAAATCTGAAGTTGGCTGCCTGGGGTGGAGCATAAGCCCTGCCACCTCATTGGTTGGGCCATAAAGGACCAAAATGAGGTGGAGGGAATATACAATTGAATGGCTCAGACCATAAGGAGCAATCTACATTCATATTCTATGGAAATAATGTATATATTTAAAATGTTTAATAATTATTGAAATCACTGAGGATTCCCAGTCTGACAGGTAATATTCAAGCATCTGAATCTATGAAAGATCCAATGATGGTTCTCCATCAGAAACTATTGCACTTTAATAGAGATAGGAAGGAGAGTAGCTGTGTGGAGGAACACACAGCTTCTGGGTGTTTACTTACCCATTGACCCCCCACCCCATCCTCCCCCAACTATTGTCATGCTAACCCTTAGAGCCATTCCCACCCACTACCTGACCCGCCCAGCCCAACACATCTTTCTTGGATCTCTTTAGGCCATGTTTTTCACTTAGTAACACTGTACTACATTTGACCTAGTGCAATACAAAATGTCCTCACCGAGTGTACCGTCAGCCACTTCATTTTCAAAACAAGTGTCCTCATAACTTTTCTTTGCACTACAGTTCTGACAAACGCAAGCCTTGGTAAAGTGAACAGCGTTGTCTCGCATATAATTTAGTGATCCGCCAGACACCTCCATCATACGTGTAGCTAGCTACTCACCATTTTCCAGCTGTTGCCATTATGTAATGTAAAGTAGTCTTATCTTCTGCAATAATGTTGGCCTCACTGTATGGCAGTTCCTATCAAATGGCCAAGCAAAGCCAATAGAAAAGCTAAAACCTATGGCTTTGCACTTTTGGAAGTGCTAGAAGTTTACTGGGGGCTCTGTGTGGTGTTGGCATTCAGATTTTATTGTACCCATCGCTGTTCACACATTTCATAATTTTCTCCCTCCCTCCCCTCTCCCCCTTGCCCGACCTGTTCCTTACAAAGACAAGCACACAGACCACTAGGACGCAATACAATGCAAGACTGCCGACATTCATTTCTAGGTGCTCAAAACAGTTCTGCTATGCTGTGAACCCGGTCCTTGTGCCCGCAGCTAACACCTGCCCCTTGGCAGCTATGTAGCTTCCAATGGGCTTCACACAGAACCCCCTCTCTCAATCCAAGTCCCTAATCAAACCAAAGCCCGCCCCTCCCCCCCCAGCCTTCCTCCGAGTTTCACTCTCGGAGTTATCTGCAATCTGTGACTGATGGGAAAACGTGGAGCAAAGAAGTTACCTTTATCATTATACCCTCATGATTGATGGCATTAGCCGAGAAGGGTTCTGGACAAACGCGTGTTTTAATCTGGGCCTGACCTTAAGTGACCAAATTAAGAATATCTCAAAACAATTCGTCTTTGAAGTACGCCTCTGATGTGTTATTAGATGGACGAAAGGGTGGTGGGGGGGGGGGGGGTTGATGCATAGTTGAGACATCCGGCTTAGAATACTGCAATTTAAGGATTTCAAGTAATCAGATTGGACAAAATGTTTGTTTAACGTGTGGCGAGTAGAGTCGTGTACTGCATTTCAGGTATTTGCAGCAAAGATATACCGTGAAAGCTATATTACCTAATAACTAATGGACAAGAGGGCCCCCTTAACCAGCTCTTGCACTGCCGGTAATATAACAGGTCCGGTTAAGAAAATGCCAAAAGCACAATGTTTCGGACCCAGATGGTTATCGGGGTCAGACAGCAAACACTGCATAAACTGGAATTCGATTATCCAGTACCTTTCCAAACGGCGCCAACAAATCGGGTGTTTTCTGTAGCTGCGTGCCACTGGAAATGTAGTTAATCAAAAACCTGAAAACAAAAATGCAAGGATAGCATTAATCATTCATTTGCTGTCTAAGAAGGTTCTTGCTCCCACGGACCACCCATCGAAAATACAGGATTACCCCAACACCACGTAAAGAAACGGGAGAACGCATTTACAGACGCTTCTGTTCAAACGCGATTCAGGTTCTCTCCCAGGGCCAAAGGGCACTCCTGAACATTTTGAAAGCTACTTTGTGAAATATTAGTTTTGAACTTTTGCCAAATACTTTGTTGTTATAGTAACAGCATAGCTCACTTAAGGTTGTTAGTTTTTTTTTTTAAACCACGCGAAAAAAGTAGTATACACGATAACTATGAAATGGAGTCCTGAAAACGCCCCAGGGCTCCTGTATCAGCAAAGCTTTCTACGGACCGAAGAAGACTATAAATTAATCAACATTATTAGAAAAGCTTTGTATTATTTTAAGGGCCCAGTTATGCTCCCGCGCGGCAGATTTGGCTCTAGGGAGGGGCATACAGTGTTCGAAAGTAATTTTGTTTTTCGACACTCTAAAATTATTCCAATGGTGAATAGGAACGTGGATGACAAATGCCATCTAATCAGCACCAGCGGTCAGCAGAGTTTCGGATTAAAGAGCACACAGTAAAATCAACTTTGACGAACAGTAGCTTTCCCTTTTAGGTCGTGAAAAAGGTTTTCGGTTTATAGATATCTGGTTCGGGGGGAGTGGGGTAAGGTGCTGGGGGAGGCATAACAGGAGGAGGGAGGGCAAGGAGTCATTTTTGGAAAAGTGAACCATTGTTATTATATTGTGGGCACTGCTCATTAGCCATATATTTAAAGGTTGGGCCATGAGTTGTAATGAGGGCTGCATCAGAACCGGGGACATAATGCGTGAATATTCTGTGCCACTCGACACCATAGTACCAGTTTTGTCACCCACCAATTGTCGGGGTGCTCTGACAATATGGCAGGAACTGTCAAAACAGCCACTTACCTACTACTACACTTTCCCAGCTTCTGCCACTATATGCACTGGGAATCACACCAAATGCTATTTCCCCAAATGAGCACATGCACAGCCCTTAATTTGGCAAGCATTGCCAATTTTTGCTACAGTAGTGCCATTGTCACGTTCTACCACCCCCTGCGCCCCACATGTTATGCCTTGATGTTCTTATATTTCATAAGGATCATATGAGCTTAAGCTTACAAAGGCAAGTATGGCACACACTTCTAGCACACCCCTTGATGGTGGCCTGCAGTTAATGAGGCATAGACCTGTTGCACTCCAAGTCTCGCTCTGTAGATCTCTCCTCTCTATTTCAGTCTCAATCTCCAAATCGCACCGGCAGGGCAGGAATAGAACACTGTTCAACCTACTTTGGGGCTTGAAACAGCAGCCTCACAAAAGTAGAATTGCCTTCATGGACTTTAACACCAGACCGCATGGAGCACTTGTTATCAATCGATAAGGAGAGAGAAGTGTAGTCTTGTCCTTTCCCTAGTTTATTTCTGTCATGCTTTCCCATCAATTATGGAAAGGGTGCATTGTCTACAATTACGTTGTCCTCGCAGTCAACCAAGCAAGGAGAATACATCACAAAATATCCAGCCTTCTGTAACAGTGTCCATGAAATCCCAGCATGTCACTACTAGAATAGTCTGACACCGACTGACGTCAAGGGGCCACTAGAAGCTAAAACATACTTCTGCCAAAAAAAAAGTGCCCCAGTGCACTTATTTAACGTGTTCCTTGCCCTGGGTCTTGAAGCTGGCCTGGGCTGACCAGATCTTCACTTGGTGGTTGAAAAACTACCACCACGGAAATGTGTATCTACCCCCAATTACCCTAGGCGTCTTCGATTCTTCTAATAGTAGGACTTTTTTAGCTATCACAACACAACAATTTTAGGTAGAATGTATTCACCCAGCCAAACAGCAGTGCACGTTTTTGAGATGAAATGGTGGTCTTGGGTTTTCAACTACTGATGACCGTGACACACACATTTTTTATGAGAGATATTTGGGGAATCCTTCATGCAAATTTCAACCTCAACTTCAAAAAGGTACAGGAAACAATATTTTTCCAAAACGGAAGCAATAACTTAATTTAGCACAAGCTCAAAAAGTCCACACCAATCTATTTAACATAATTATCCACCCGTACAGCATACCCCAATACAATATTGATCTTAGTTAAATACGTATAAAGTAAAGAAGCTAAGATCCAATCGGTGAGCGCAGAGGTCAAGCAACTCGTGCCATCAACAAGCAATGTGGCGTCAGTGCACGTGCAGCAGAGCTTTCCGCTGCCTGAACACAATCAGCAATGTACTCCACTATGTAAGCATAAGCAAGAACAAGGACATGTAGGCAAAGGGAAGCAAATACAAAATAAATGACTGACTTCATCGCCATCATGGAAAAATATCGGTAATTTCAATCACCTGCAAAGAGAGGCCAGAGGAAGCTGAAAAACCACCATCTACCAAAATGAAGGCTGGCTCCAAATGCAAGGATGGGTGCAGGAATTCACATGTTGGTCAACTTGCTGGTCTAGGTGTCCGACCCCTGGAGAAATGTACATCTGGAAGAGTGGCTCCTCTGAGTACAAATTACAATTAACACCGAGGGAATTGCTAGACCCTATTAACGTAGGCTGATGACCAGTGCCACCAGCTTAAGCAAGGGTCTACAATGTCTGACTACCAAATGCAACTCCTCTCAGTCAAAGGGAAGGTACTATCGCAGTGGTCATCCTGTAAGGAAGTCTAATTCATGAGAAAAAATGCGGAGCAAGGAGTCGCATTTTTAAATATTTAAGCGGCAAACTGCGCACAGCATTTGGGAAAGACACCTGCAAACAAAATGTGCAATGTTTTGCAGCCCTCAAAACTAACTTACAAGGCCACAGATGAACATTTCAAGTACCAGAAAAATAACCTGCAACATGTTAAAATGGGGAACTGCTTATCCTGAGGAGAAAGAGAAAGTTTCAAGAAAGGATAAAATGAATATTTTATGCTGCTGTGTTTGATGGAAAATGCAAAATCTGGGGGTGGACGGGAAAATTAACCTTTTAAAAAGTGAAAGTGTGAATGGGACCCCATTAGAGGAAGCCAGAACTGAACTCTTACCATGGATATCCTGCTCATGCCACAGCTCCCAAAATGAGACGTGAAAACGGATACCATGCTTTCGCATGGAGATAAACTGGTGTCTGGGACGGGACTGTAAATGCCAACCTGGCGTTTTTATGTTCCATCTGTGTGTGGTGGTTTTAAGGTAATTAACTAACGGTGGCTCTGCAGATCTCTGGTGCATAATATGATCTCACAGGCCTCTCTTGAAAGAAGGAACTTGGAAAAATAAAGTTTCTGAAAATCTAACAGACCCAGCGACTCTGAGGGGGTAGGACAGAAGTCGTAAAACCCCCAGGAACTGCAAACTAAAAGGGATGTTACCATATCCAGTCCCCGTCAAAAACCGTGTTGCTCTGCATGAAAAGCATGCACAACTGATAGCAAGAAGAAAAACCAAAGATGCTAAATGACATTTTGTATATTTAAAAAAAATACAAAATGGGATTCATTATTTAGCCCATAATTCTTGAACAGAAACTTGTAGAAACGTAATTCTTTTTATGAAATATTCAGTTTGTGGTCTAAGTAGGGCTACCAAAACTATTTTGGTAATGCAAGTTCTAATTATGCAAATTTGTATTCTGGGGCACAGAAAAAATGGAGCACGCCAGGGAATTATATATTCTAGCATCCACAGGTATGAACAAGTTACTTTCTTACCTGGTAACGTTCTTTCGATGGGATGTTCCTCCGACATATTCCACATCTATGACAGGTAATCACCACAGCTGTGCTGCTTCGGAAAATTTTCAGCGTCTGTGTCCTGCGTCGATGACATCGATACGCTGTCCCTCAAGGGCCTCCGTCAAGCCCACGTCACCGGATGTTATAAGTAGGACGCACGACGCCCGTAGCCTCAGTTGTAGTTTTTTCCCCAGAACATGTGGCACCAATCTTCTGTCAGTATGACTACAGAAAGCCTTGCAGAAACGTAAGCTGCAATCGCATAAGAAATTCTGTAGAGGGGCAGGCTGGGAGGGTGCGATGTGAAATATGTCGGAGGAACATCCCATCGAAAGAAAGTTACCAGGTAAGAAAGTAACTTGTTCTTCGAAGGGATTGTGTCCTCTGGCGTATTCCACATCTATGACAGACTCCCAAAGCAGTACCAACATATGAGGTGGGAAAAGAATTTAGAATTTTAGAATTTCCAATTAAATTGCAGAATAGAGGACCGCCTTGCCAAAGGCCAAATCTTGCCCATGGATAGAATCCAGGGAGTAGTGTTTTACAAAAGTATGGACAGAGGCCCATGTGGCTGCTTCACAAATGTTACGAATGGGTACACCCCTCTGCAGAGCAGTAGAGGCAGCCACACCCCTAGTAGAATGGGCCCGTAAGCCTACCAGAGGGTCCTTACCCGCCAGACGGTAGCATTCAGAGATTGTCAAGATAATCCATCTGGACAAGGTCTGCTTAGTAACAGCTTGACCTAAATGTCTTCCAGCGTATCCTACAAAGAGCTGATCGTCCACTCTGACCCGGGACATGCGTGAGATGTAGAAACTTAAAGCTCTCCTAAGATCCAACCTATGGAGCCTCTCCTCTTCCTTACCAGGATGCGGAAGAGGATAGAACGCTGGAAGAATGACCTGGCTCAAATGAAAGTCCGACACAACCTTTGGAAGAAAAGGACGGACGGACCCTAAGGACAACCCTGTCCTTATGGAACACGGTGAAATGTGGCTTGGCGGATAGTGCCTGCAACTCACTCACTCTGCGAGCTGAAGTAACCGCAACCGAAAATACAGTCTTAAAGGTCAATAGTCTCAAAGGACAAGAATGTAAGGGCTCAAACAGAGCTCTCATTAGAAACTTCAGAACTAAGTTCAAATCCCAACCGGGCACCTGGAAAGGTGACAGTGGTAACACATTACTTAGCGCTTTCAGAAACTGAGAAATCAAAAGGAACCTTCAAATAAGAACACTCCTCAGATGAGCACTTAAATATGGACAGCAACGTCAGGTAACCCTTAATGCTACCCACTCGTAGGCCCTTGCGGGCTAACGAAAGGAAAAAAGACAGAACCGCAGGAATGACACATGAAAAAGGATCCACATTCTTTACCCTGCACCAGTCGCAGAACTTTGTCCAACAGCAACGGTACAGGGATTTTGTTGCAGGTCGCCTGGCTGAAAGCAACACCTCCATCACGTCTTCTGGGAGGTCCCAATCCATGTACCTCAACCTTTCAGTAACCAAGCATGAAGGTTGAGAGACTTGACCTCTGGATGGAGAACCCCAACCCCCCTCCCGTGAGAGCAGATCGTCTCGGCAGGGATGACGGCGTGAGGGCAGATGGACATGTCGAGAAGGTCCGGGTACCACGCTCTCCTGGCCCATGCCGGAGCAATGAGGATCATTCGGGAACCAAACCTCCCTAACCTCTGCAGCACTTGAGGAATGACGGGGACTGGAGGAAACGCGTACAGCAGTGGGAATGACCACTCCACTACGAACGCATCCCCCAAGGCTCCTCTTGGAGGAAATTACCGCGAGCAGAATCTTTCGCCCTTCCGGTGACACTGGTGGCGAAGAGATCCACTTGTGGGGTCCCCCAAAGGGCGAAGATCTCCAAGAGAACCTCCTGAGCCAGCTCCCACACGTGAGAGACCATACTCTGCCTGCTCAGAGCGTCCGCCGCCTCGTTTTCTTCTCCGGCCAGATGAACTGCTGAGACCGAAATTTCCTGCTGGATGGCCCCAGAACCAGAGATGCATCGCCTCTCTGCACAGTGGAAGAGACCCTGCCCCCCCCCTTTTGTTGAGGTAGTGCATGGCCACTGTATTGTCCGTCAGAATCAGGACATTCTTCCCCCGCACAGATGGCAGAAAAGCCTTCAGAGCTAGCCTGATGGCCGTCAGCTCCAACAGATTGATATGGAGTCTGGACTCCGACGGAGACCAACAACCGCTGACTGTCAACTCGTTGGCATGAGCTCCCCATCCCGTGAGGGATGCATCCGTCACGATGGTTAACTCCGGCCAGGGTAGCCAAAATGAAGCACCCTTCATCAGATTGCCTTAGACGGCCCACCACAGAAGATCCTGGGTGACCGAGGGCAGCACCTGAACGAGATCCGACATCCTGCCGGAGGACTGCGACCACTGCATCTTGAGAGCCCATTGCAGAGATGTCATTCGCAACCTGGCCTCTGGCACCAGTAGAATGCAGGATGCCATGAGGCCGAGCAACCTCAAGAACTTGAACGCCGGGAGACTCTGGGCACGTTGAAACTTGTGCACCATCTGCAGAATGCTTGGGGAGGCAAACACAGCCCTGGGGATGTGTCAAACACTGCTCCGATGTACTGGAGCCACTGGGTAAGTGGGACTTCAAGTTGAGGGAGAAGCCCAGCTTGTGAAGGGAGTGGCAGGTGACTGACAGATGACCCAGGACTTGCTCGGGAGAGAGTGCCCTGATCAACCAATCGTCCAGGTAGGGGTAGACTTGAATCCCCCTTTCCTGAGATACGCTGCCACCACCACTGCAAGTGATTTCAATCCGACACTTCATTTAAGTCAACGCCTAGCATGTAATGCACAACTGAAATCCTTGTTTGTGTCTAAAAGTTATTTCATTCTGAACGATGTACCCCTCATATAATGCCCCTCGTTTGGAACCCCCCGCCCCCCAGTCACACTGAACCAGGAATCAGGCTGGTTTGTAAAGTTACTATATTTATTTATGTATATCACAATATAATCACACTGTTTAATGGGTAAACAATCACCAATGGGGTGATTTCCGACTATGCAATCTCTTTAATCACTAGGAGTAATAATGAGCAAAACAATGCAGTACAGAAATAATACTTTTGTGGTTGTAGGACAAATGATCGAATCTAAATGGTCGACAGGAAAAATGGTCGACACCAAAAGGTCGACAGGTCAAATGATCGAATGTTTTTTTTTTGTTTTTTCACTTTTTTTGGGGGGGGGGGGGTTCCCCTAACCACCTTTTTTTTTGCTTAAAACCACTTTTTTCCCCCTAAACAAAAACCTAAAAAAAAATATAACTAAAAAAAAAATTTAGATCATTTGACCTGTCGACCAAATTGTGTCGACCTTTTGACTGTCGACCATTTGGTCTGTCGACCATTTGACTAGACACCTGTGGTTTTGTGTTAAAATCAAATAGCAATGTAGTTACTATTACTACCCTGCACATCCCTCAAACCCCCAATATGCAATATAAAGAGATAGGAGAGAGCAGGTATTCAGGAATGCAGAGTTCAAACAAAATGCCAATCCCAATTTCCCCCCAGCAAACACAAGAGAGAAACAGAACTGATTGGCAAGCTGTCAAAATGGTTTTAAAGTTATCTCGGAATGGATTGGGTAAAACACTAAATATGGGCTAAATTGCTGAAATTGTTTAAATTCTAATTGGAGCCGCTTTATACAGCTGCAGATAAATACTACCAATGATTTGACACTAATAAGCAATGTGAAAACGTAAAAATGAGGTCTGGTGCAATCAAAAGCTGTTTTGCACGTGACAGAATTTTACCTAAAACAAAATTTGCTGCAAACCTTTCCGTGCGCGGTAATCGCGATTGCGGCGAAACTATATGGATATGAGATGCGTTCTATGGAAAGCAGTGCATGTGAGCTACAAGCAGAAGTTGAAATTTCGTTTCTAGCATGAAAATTGAGAAAGTTATGGACGTTTTAGTGGAGGTCGTTTTTTTCAAATAGGCACAAAAATGGGAAACGGAAATGCACTTTAACAAGACAAATGGAATTTCTTTACACTAGATTATGACTAGAGAAAAAGAATGCCACACATGAATTTTCATCAATCCTGGCCAGGGACCCTTCATGTGGTGGATAATCAATTTCTTTCTGGGATTCAAATGAATTGTTCACAACCCTAATGATTTATGAAATTAAATACAAATGGGAGACTGAACGCACGAAATTTCTGACAATTCAAAAGTATTCCTAACAAGATCAGGTTCAGAAGACAATATAGGATGGATTTAGATTGAGATTACTATGGACAGTACATAGGCTAGTGTCACAGTCCTATTCTATGGATACTCACTATATATGTTTGAACATAAGTCAGGAATTCTGTCCGTCAAGATCAGGGATTCTGCTGAGAAGTTCTCCTGGGCACACCGGACTGGACAGCAAGGCGCTCTGGTCTGCACGGCACAGCACAGCTGGACTGGGTCTGCAATGGCTCTCCCATCACAGCACAGCACGACACAAATGGATTGGGTCTTTTGATTCTGGTAATAATTCTTTTAGCAGGAAAGCAGTTACAGCACTGCCCGGCTGTTTCTTTTGTTCCCCTTAGATTTTGTGGGATTCTTTCTGGTTTTTGAAATTCAAGGCCTAGTTGAAAATGGTTCAACTAATGGAACGGTCCTTTCTGCTTGCCAAGTTTCTGCAGTCTGGAGCAAGGAATTTGGATGGTTCTGTTTCAGGGTGCTTCGCCAGGATCAGGATCGTGGGTGAATCTGTGTGTCCCAAGTCCTCAGCTGTCCCTTTTTATGCATACGATAAGGGGGTGTGTATGCTGGATTATCCTAAGCGCACCCCCTTTCCAGGCTATTGGCTTGAGTCGCCTCTCTCCCTTGGAGGAGAAAACAGGGCGTCACCATGATGTGGGTTTATGAGTCAAAGAATCCCCCCTTGCCTTCTGAACATAAAATCTACTTTTAGTAGAATACATATTTACAAATGTGCAACCTTTCTAACAATAACATATATAGATTATAACATATATAGATTACATATTTTGGGGAGTAGATCCTCTTCCAAGCCCCGTCGCTGTAGGATCTTGGGTCTGCTTGTGACAGAATTTTGCCCGTTTTGTCCTCAACACATGGTCCAATTTGGGAGCAAATTTCCACAACTGTGCGCATTGTATATGGGCATAAGCGTTTTGAAGTTTCATGCTTTTGACATAAATACATTTGCTGCAAAGCCATAATTTCCACGGTTACTTCCCAGAACATAGCACAGAGTTCTGGCGCCTTCTAAAATATGACCACAAAAGTGATGGGTGGAAGGTTTCGAATTAATCTGTACCACTGGTGTTGCTCTGGGCAACCTTCCATACCACCGTTTTGTAGCTCGTCTGCGCCATTGCATCGCCATATGAAAATCACTCTGGTACTGCCACTACCATTGGTGGCAGTACCAGACTGATTTTCATATGGCTGGACCCCTTTTGCAATTGCACAGACGGGCTAAAAAACAGGGGTGTGGAAGGTTGCCCAGAGCAACGCCAGTGGTACAGATTCATTCGAAACCTTCCACCCATCACTTTTGGGGACACCTTTTAAAATATGCAGCCAAAAAATTAAATTCACAATTCTGGGGTTCACATATTTGTCACAATCTTACATAGTAAATTATCAATCTTTTTTAAAATGTGCTTTTTGTCCTTGTGAATCAACAAATGGTTGTCTGTCCCCACCTCCTTCCTCTTCTTGCAGCTCAAGAGCAATCTCCTCCCATTTCCTTCTGGCAGAGGCCATTTACGATCCTTCCTAATTAGCATCCCCTTGATCTGGAGGAAGTCCATTGTCCTCTTTCCACAGCAGCCCAAATTCTGCTCCCACCCCTTAATCGTCACATGGGTGTGAGGTCCGGGTGGAGAGATAGGCCTGGCCTTTGTGGGGGTTGGGGGGGGAGTTGTTATACTGGTTTGGCTTGGAGTCAGGCTTAAATTCAAATGTCATTTTGTTGCAATTTGTTTCTTGGTTTAAAATAGAATAATTTCCAAACAAACAGCTATAACACTTATTTCAGCTTCTAAACCATGAGATTTAAATAGTGACAACCTAGGTTACTCTCAATGACAGGTCACTTAAATTTCAGACATTCGATTTCAGTTGTACAAGTTTAACTCGTTCTGATGCAATCCACTGACAGCGGTCATACAGGCGGCCGCTGGTACTGCGCCCAGATTTTGAGAGATTTCACAGGCAGGCACATTTTTGCTGGCAATGTTTTGATGACAGATTCCACTTTTCATGACATTGTATGTTCATAATTATTTCTTGAATGAAGTGACTTGCAACACCCAGCAAGAATATTGGATGTTTGATGATGTTTTGGGACCAGAATTGTGTAGTTTCAGCAACCAAAAAAAGGATTTGAAACAAGATTCTGGATTCCTTTCAGCAAAACACTGCTTTACATGCAGTCTCCATTTTTGCTTGTTGGGCAGCCCGGTGACATGTTTCAGGAGTGCGCTCTCTGTTCCACCACTGACAACATGCATGGTAGATTTGGCAACCATCTTTACGTGTTGCAAAGTGTGATTTCCATGTGTTTTGGCGCACATAGGGGTTTTGCAGCCAATTAGATAATTCTGGCACCATCAGCACACAGTGATGCCGCAGGGCAGGGCATAAGTGGGTTAATACATCCCACACCACCATGAGCTTGGCGAAGACCCTCGGGGCGGAGGTCAATCGGAACGGCAGGACCCGAAACTGAAAATGCGAGTTGCCAACCGCAAACCTCAGGTACTTCTTGTGCTTGGGATGAATCAGGACATGAAAGTAAGCATCCTTGAGGTTGAGACACCCCAACCAGTCCTAAAGTTGAAGGGCCTGGAGGACTTGAGAGAGAGAGAGTAACCATCCTTCCTGAGAAGCTTGTTCAAACCACGCAAGTCCATGATGGGTCTCAATCCCCCGTCTTTTTTCGGGATAAAAACAAATGGGGAATACCATCCCTTGTTCCTCTCCGCTACAGGCACCAGTTCTATGGCTCCTTTCTCCAGCAGGGATTTGATTTCCTGCGCAAAGAGCGGATCCGGACTCTTCAAAGAGCGCTTCCCTGGTGGATTGTCCCGAGACCTCTGCTGGAAAGGAAGACAGTAGCCGTGGGCTATGATCTCCAGAACCCACACATCTGAAGTAATGACACGCCATTCTACCAGATGCTGCACCAGCCTTCCCCCAACCGGTGAACCATGGGACATGGCCTCATGACTGAGCTGAAGTGGCTGCGGCAGTGCCGAGGGCAAAGAGGCAACTGCCCGAGCAGCTTTGGCACCTCAAGCACCTTGTTTTCCACCTCTGGTACTCTGACGGTGACCCCTTTGACTGGCAGCTCCCCTCGACCTACTAAAGGAAGAGTAGTATCGAAAGGACCTTCCCCTGAATTGCGGTCCCCTAGGACGAAAAGGTGGAGGTTGACTTACTGCAGCGCCCAATGACTTTGCTGCAGCTTTGGAGATTTGCAACCTCTCGAGGCTCTCGTCAGGCTTGCTGACAAAAAGATGGACACCATCAAAGGGCATGTTGAGAAGCCGGGACTGTACATCAGGAGCAAACCCGGACTTCCGCAACCACGCAAACCTGCGCATCACTGTGCTCGCCGCCATGGACCGGCTGACACAGTCTGCCACATCCAGATCCGACTGAACGGAGTCACACATGGCATCCTTGCCATCCTGAACGAGGGCAAGAAAACCATCCCGTTCCTCCCCTTCGGAAATAGGTTCAGCCGCTAAAGAAACACAATAGAAACACAATTCCACAGAGTGTGAGTGAATCTTGCCAAGGCACAAACGGAGATTGCTGCCTTTAAAGCCATACCCCCTGATGAAAACACTTTCTTCACCCAACCGTAAAAGCTCTTGTCGTCCCTATCTGGAGGGATGATAGGGTACGCAGCCTGCTTTTCTGGGGCCGTAGCCGCCTGAACCACCAAACTCTCCGGAGTGGGGTGCAGACACAAGTAGCCGTGGGTCGCCACTGGCTGGACGGTATTTTTACGGTAGCGACTTATTCACTGCCGGGAGACTCTCCGGAGTAGTCCAAGCCGCTGCCACCCTTCTTTGTAAAGCCATATGAAATGGCAGCACCGGGTCAGTGGGTGGACCTTGGTCCAAAATATCTGTCAGGTCAAACTGCAGAAAATCCACAGGTGGAGCAGACCACCCCAAGTACCCTGTCACCCTCGACATGAGACGCCTGTACGACGGCTCGGTGTGTGTGTGTACCAGGCTCAGGCCTGTCAAACTCAACCTCCGGAGAGGTGTCCAGACCACTGCCATCATGCAACGACTGACGCACGTCTTCCATCTGGCTATGACCCGATAACAGGTCATCAGGAACCTCAGGAGGAACAAACCCCTCCACATCTGACCCTTCATCCACCTCTGTGATGTAATCCAAAGGCTGGAATAAATCCCTGGATGAGGGTACAGAAAAGGGCTCAAACACAGGCCTCACTGATTTACTCAGGGCCTTCCTCAGGGTTTCCACCGGTCTCCGGGGCACCTCCGATAAAGCCTCCTCAAAAGGCTTCAACAACGGCTTCGAGGCCGGAGCCCCGAGCGTGTCCTTCGACGGCCTCGGCGCCGATGGCGTCGATGCCTTCTTAGAAGGCTTCACAGGCTCCAACGGTCTTGAGGGTGTCGAGGACCGGGACCTGGAACGGGCATGGCTATAGCGATCTACGTTGTCCGATCGGGACCTCGACGGCTCCCAATGTTCGCGCCGACCGCCCGAATCTGGAGGCGTACAAGCGGTGGCCCTAGTGCATTCCCTGCCGGCTTTCTCGCGAAGGTGCGGACGGAACGGAGACCTGCAATTCGAAAATCGCCATCATCTCCTTGCAAAATGCATCCCATTCCACCAGAGATGAATGCTTGTTGGGACAAGCTACCCGGCGTCTGGTGGAGTCCTCGGATGAGGAAGGTGACCAGTGTCGGCGCCTCCGAGAGTTCCTAGAAGCGGCAGAGGAATAGCGGGAACCACTCCGGGACCGAGACCCCCCCCTGGATTTATGCCAACGCGGAGAGTCGCCCCTCGAATCGTCGGTCGAAAGCCCAGCGGATTTTGACTTACAGGGTTTTAAAACCCTACCTGTAGATCGCTGCTTGTTCTGCTCCCGCAAGGCCTTCAACGTCAAAGACTGGCATTCATCGCAGTCATCGGTGGCGTGGTCCTCGTCGAGGCACCACAGGCAGACGTCGTGTGGGTCTGTAAACGACATCTTGGAACCGCAGTTGCAGCACTTCTTGAAGTCTGACCTCGGGGTAGAAGAAGACGAAGACATGATTCTCACAATAAACCAAGAACGAAGAACCGATTCAACAGGAGAAGAACCGAGGCGCGCCAAGATTCCGAAGCGAACACGTTCGCGGAAAAAACAGAACTGAGGCTACGGGCGTCATGCGTCGTACTTATAACATCGGGTGACGTCGGCTCGACAGAGGCCCTCGAGTGACAGTGTATTGACGTCATCAACGCAGGACGCAGAACATTTTTCCGAAGCAGCACAGCTGTGGTGATTACTGTCATAGATGTGGAATACGTCGGAGGACACAATCCCCTCGAAGTGAAGTTACAGTTCCGAAGCCACTTCTGAAGCCCGATTGGTGTTCATTCAAAATGGAGTATAACTAAGTGTTGTGAAATTTGACCATAGGCCACTTTATCTAAGATCTTTAAAAGAAAGGGTGTGTTTGAAATAGGGCTATAGTTCAGGGGGTTGTTACTATTTAGTTCCATTTTCTTTAGAATAGGTGTAACCATGGTTTGTTTCACATTATCGGGCACTAACCCTTTGACCAGAGATTCATTAACAAATTTACAGATTGCTTTTGTAAGTATGGGAGGGCATGTTTTTATAATCACTGAGGCACAGGTATCACCTTAGCAATGGGACGGCTTCAGTTTCTCTATGACTACTTGTAGCGCCTCCTCTGTTATAGGATGGAAGTTGAATTGGAGAATGGTTGGTGGACATTTACATGGGTTCTGCGCTTCCATTAGAGGAGTTGCTAGCAGGATCTTCTTTCTTTCCTGCATACAAGTCATGATTCCTAAGCCTTTACTGTGCATACCATCCTGAATTTTCTGGCACGAAGCAACGTCTCGGCTTTCTAATTGGTTTGCAGGCGGTGGGACTGACTCTTGTTCTTTAAAACTTTAAAAATGTCCTTTCTATTTGAGATTGATTTGTCTCATCTTTGATTGTGTTAGTTTTGTTTGGCCTGTAAAATTGCTAATTTATAGGTTTATATTTAACGCAGAGTTATGATTCAAGAACACCCATTACCCAATGTTGCATTGCCCACTTGTTCAACTTTCCAATAACAAAGCACAAAGTGAGAGGATACCAGCTTTCTAGCTCCTATACCTGACCCTACTACCGAAACTCGAGGCTACAACAGCAAACAATTTAAAAAAGCCAGGTGTCCCCAAAATGGTCCTTAACCACACTTTGGTAAAAGTCACAAGAATAACGGCCAGTACACTCCACAACAGTGACTGCCTTCTTTTGGAAATTATTATTTCTTCCTTTTATATTTTATCAGACCACCTGACATAGGGTAATGGTGAAATTAACGCAGGCCTCAGATAAATATGAGCATGGAGCTGCAGACCCACGTTCCAGCCTACTCCTTTCTGCCTCACTGGATACGCCTTCCGATGAATCCCCGCTATATATAAAAACTGACTTAGGCCGGACTTGCCTAACAAGCGCTCTGAGAGGCAGTGGTGGAAGTTGACAATTTATTGAGGGAACTCTTCCTCGCTCCCTTTCGGGGAAGGCGCGTGGTCAGAGTGATGTGGGCGTGTCCTAGGGCTGGAGCTAGCTGGTTAAATCTTGATGGCAAGCATGTCATGTTCTCAGCAAAAAAAGATTTGCCATTTTTTTCATGGCAAGGAAAGGCTACTACACATGGCGTGATATCGATTGTCACCAGAGAGCAAGTTATAGTAACACAACCCTAGGCATATTTTGGCATAATTAGTGAGGTGTAGCTTGGGTCTGTAGGCACAGCAGGCTTGGGACCCACACCTGGACATACCGTTCTCACTCGGGTTGACTGTTAGGAAACAGAAAGTTGATGGTTGTACAAAGCAATGCCAGTGGTTAAGATGAATTCATAAGCTAACCAGCACATTTGTTTTATCATTCTTCAATAAATAAAATGAGTTGTCCCCAAATGAAATAAATGCACTTGCCATTAATAAAGTATGCATTTTCTGACATAAGACTATATTCCAATGAATGCTTGACTTTTAAACAATTGTATACAGCAGCTTCCAATAAGGAAATGGCTCAACTTCCAATAGGCTACTCCCATCTTCTATTGCATAAAGGGTGTCTCCAACACAATACATTCATCTTCCATGAATACACAACTCACCTCCCAAAGAGACTTTATTGCTTTCAATGTGTCGGTGGATGTGGGGAATCGTCTATGGACCATCAGCCTCTGCTGCAAGAGCGGCAGGGAAAGTACCAGTCACTGGTCTCATCAACTCACGGGACAGAGCAACGGCAAAGGAACACTCACAGTAGGCTTTCAAGTACTGCCATGGGAGGCGTGAGGAGCTGAATCGGGCTGTATTGTGTCTATGTTCTGAGACTCCCCCCACCTATGCCGCTTCAGTTACCATGGGGAAGGACACAACTACAAATACCAGAATACAAAGCGGGTGGGGGGCCAGGTGGGCTGTTCACACACCTAAGGGGGCAGCTTGCAAGACCAGATAGGGCGTGGGAAAGAGCTGGAGACACATTCAGCCGGTTTGGCCACAGGACGGGAATTTGGCTAAATTGATGGAAATGGGGTCTTAAAAAAAAAACATTTATAGGACGGTGCATGCAAGTAGTATTATCCTTTAAAAAAGTAAAATAATCCTTGCGAGTACCGTAAAATCCCTTAAAACGCTCTGCCGCCCGTCTTCCCTTCTCTCAACTCAAGGTTTTCCCCCTTCCACGCAGGTTCTCTCCCTCCTACCTCTCGGCTGTAGGACTACAGCCAGGGAACTGCTCGAGCGAATGTCCCAGTAATACGGAAGTTCACGTTAGACCAATGGCCTCAGGCAGATGGCTGACCACTATCTCCACTTCACCCCCCCCCCCTCCCCCTCCCCCTCACCCTCACTTTCCAGTCAGCTGTTCCCCGTTAAGTGAAATTAAGAACAATCTAGCCTGGCTGGGCTGTCCAAAATGGACTAGACAAAAAAAGAGTCAGAGAGAAAGTCCCCCTCCTGTTGCCTCAGATTCTCGTCACTCGCAAAAACTGTGCGCTTTACTTCTGTATTATACCAACTCCTCTAATCCCCGCAGGGGGGAACCCAGAAAAAAACCTCAATTCTCACAGGGACAATAACCCCACGCCTAGTGGTGAATATACTATTATCCTCCATTTTGACTCACGCATAACCCAAAACGAATGAGTGTTAAAATATCGTGAAATATAAAAAATGTAATTCAATGAGCAAGCCCGGACTACAGACTCCTGCCACGCACGTATAATACACCACACACAGATGACAACCAAAATATATATCAACCCCACAGTGGACATTGTCTTGTGTATTACACATGACATGCGCTATTGTTGATGGCTATTTTCTTCTCAGCACATACTGTACGGATTTAAACCAAAGTGGTGTTCCAACTTGAACGTAGTCACTAAATAACAAACGGTCCTTACTTGAATGACGTAGACTGGGACCCAGAGCACAATCCGAACTTCTGTGAACGGTTACAACAGCCACCCTTCTTTTTTTGTCCCTTTTCTTTAAATTGCTACACGACCAGATTTAAACAGAAATAGTCTACGTGATTCTCTCAAATGACCCTGGTATGGGAAAACAGATTCTCCCCCAAGTTGTAGATCAGAGGCATTTAAAAAACAGTCAGGTCGTTGGCCTCACCAGTTTAGGCCTGCAAAATCTTAGTGGCAAGCCTACAATCTTGGTGGAATGTACTGCTGAATTCTCCATACCCTTCAGTGAGAACTTAGTTGAAAAAATATTTTCCAGCTAGACATGCACACATACAGGGTTATGCAACTGTCTAAGTGCATGGAGGTACCCTCTTATATGAAGGCATTGGAAACAAAGTCAGAGGACATTTCAGGATATTAATGTGTGGGCAAGAGCAGCCAGCTTTCCAGATGACAGAATGTACACAAAATGATGCGACTGGCAGCTCCCATTGTCACCATCACGAAATCTATCAAACATCTCTCTCCTTCTGCTAGCAATCCCTATAGGCTCATGATGCCCCCTTACATTCATGGTGGTCTTGCTGCATGTGCCACCATTCTGGCAGGAGGCTCTGTCACTTTAACAGTCTAGACGTCACTTAAGACCTGAAAATTCAATCTCTTGTGACATGCTAATGAAGGTATTTTTGATAGGCTGTCGGCCCCCCAAGCAAGGCTGGTCACACATGTTGCTAGGGGCTCATCTGACAACTGCTCAACACTGGACGTGCCCTAGAGCTCTGCTGATCCAAATTGTGTGGGTCAAACTGTGGAACGCGCACTAGCCATGGTTACATTCACATCTTCTTTGAGGTGTGGGCATAAACCTAACAACCAGTTTACTCAAGAGTTCAATGAGCTAGATGTGCTACAGAAACCTAAACTGTTAAAATGGTTCTCATTACCGGTTTACCTTCTTTTGAGCTTTGCAATCAGTTCGGGACCAACCCCCGAGGTATCTCATTCCGGTAGGGCTATGTGGAGATTGGTCAAATGCAAGAGTGGTTGCATTGCAAGCTGAATTTCCCATGTGTGCAATGGGCATGATGCCCGATTGTGCAGCTTATCTTCATCTGTGCATCTCTTTGTTCGTGTAAATAGAATAATTTTAATACAATAATGTCAAGGGAAAAAAGGGTAGAATCCAAGGTATGATGGGCAACTCAATTATTAGTGATGGTTCCACGAATGGCAAGGATAGCCACCACGCTGTAACAGTTTATTAATCACCTTCTAGGAGGGGGGGGAGATACAGTTGCGTCTGCCTCAGAAACGTGTTTATAATAACTGCTTAATAAAGAGATTTTTGAAGTTTGAAGTGACATTGTGTTCTTTAACAGCACCTGCAAAGCAACGAGGCAAGTGATTGGTAAAATCAACACCAACATAAAAAACAAAACTCACCCCTAAACAAAAATACACCTCTTAGGGTGAAATACTCAGTATGGTGCACGTTTTGTTTTGTTCCGTAGGGAGATGAGAAAAGGCAAATGTTGACAAAAACTACTTCTAATGCAAGTCAATTTTCAGCCTATCCATTTTATTAATTGGCACATTAGTGAATTGGATTTTGTTTAAATGATGCTACATGGTCACAAGACAAAAGCAATTGGAAACTGATTTCATGCACTAACAGGAAGAAGAAAACAAAGTGGTCTGATGCAATCGTTGGAAATCATGATCTCCTGGTGCAGCCTGCATTATTAAACAGGCTAACATGACAACCAGACTGTTTCAGCAAATGTTCCAAACAGATTAGCTTGGCAAGTAGATTCTGGACACCTTATTCAAGTAAAATAATTTTGAGTTTAAAATCCCAGAGTTGACTGATCGAAAAACGTTGGTGGTCCACTACCAATTGCCAAAATCAACATTCTTTTAAAACCTTTTGAACACTCTGCCCCTCCTCTTGCCCCCCTCCCCCACTGAACAGTGTACAGATATTGTTAGGGAACATAAAAATGTCCATGCGCTCACTAAATCACACCTCCACAACAATACTTTATTTAGTTAATTCAACAGGCCAATCCCTTCCGGACAAAAATTAATCGGTCTTGTGACAATTCACTAGGTGCCATCATTTCTTCCCAGGGGGAGCCCAACTCATGAGGCTAGGCCGCTACCCAATATCCCCCCCCAGGGGTTGTTTATCGCGGGAGGACCTCATAGGGAGGGGCTCTCTTAATGAGGATAAGGACGACCACCTGGGTGATAGACGGCACAACACCCGAATCCAAACCTGCCCGAAACCACCACCTCCAACCTCAACTGACACAACCATCAAGTGAGACGAAGATCATTGTCCGAAAAGCAAAGGCTAACCCAATGCAAGTAATGAGAAGGTGGTCCCAAGGAGCCAACCGTTCTAGAGCTGAGGGGAGTGTTCACCTAAGCAACCTAAAACAGACGAAGAACTCAGAAGGAGAGAACTGTCCTGTATGAGGGCCAGCCGAGAAAGAGTAGCACGGGAGACAGTCCAATCTGGGAAAATAATAGCAGTGAAAGCTCTGGGGAAGCCGAAGGCCGGCATCTGCTGGAGATGAGAAGCAGACCGCAAGAATCCTTTGCCCAATGGTGCGAAGCAGGTTGAGAAGGTGGCTGGAGGTTGCAAAGCAGTGGCACGACCATGAGAAGGTGGACCGTGTGGTCCTGCAAAAGCACCTGCATCGCGGCGAACGAGATACATGGAGCAGGAGCCGCAGGGACACTGAACACCCGCGAAATGCTCCCAAACGAAGTAACAACCTAGGAAGAACAAGTAGAGTGTCCCGAAGCCAGCAGAGTTAACGGGTGTAACGTGGGAACCGGTAGGGCCACACAGCTTGAGCGTAAACACAATTTAATTGGAAATACTGAATGTGAGTTAATTCACCATAAAGAGACAAGTAATCTTCCTTGTGCTAGTACTTGGCCGGAAAGTGACCAAGTGAACTAAGTGGGCCTAGCACAAGGGAGAAAAAGACAAGGATTTTAAACTCAAGCAAGATAAGGGTCTGGGACCCAAAGCATAACCAAGCAAGCACAAGAGTGAGTCGCCCTCAAGAAAGTGGCAGAGATAAGCCCACTGGCCACAAGGGAAAGGTCTGGGGGCCCTGCCCATCGCAAAGAATGGGGACGAGGAAACCACAGGGGATATCAGAAGGGTCTGCTACCCCAACAAAGAGACAAAGCACAGAGGAAATCTTCCTCACCATAGTGGCGTCGATACGTCCACTAGACACAAGAGAAGAATCTGAGATCCTAACAAGATTTGGGACATTGTTACAAGCAAGTTAACAAGGCAAAGTGTGTGTCAACATGGAAGCTCCGAGTACCAAGTAATTCCAGGATATGGGAGTCGTTCTCCTGGTTAAAAAAACAGGAGGTGTGGAACTATGTCAGGAGCAGACCAAGAGAAGGGTTCTCTTGGTCCTGAAATAGAACTGGAGTTGGAGATGCTAGAGGAAGGGGGTCATTCCCCCTGGTGTTATTGGAAATTGTACAGAATCACACCAGGAGAAGGGAGCCATTATCCTGGAGAGAACACTGTGTAAAGACTGTTTGAAAACTGCAAATCAGGGGAAGGGAGTCATTCCCCTTGGTGATTATGTTTGAAGGAACATTTTGTCAAGCACTAGTCCAGTAGCCGGAGAGAGGAGCCACTATCCTTGAAGAAAGTACTTTGTTAGTTTACCCTTTAGATTTACCTTGTGAGGGATAGAAGTAGATTTTAGACACATGACAGTAGAATATACTTTAACAGACATTGACAGACCCTTTAAGTATTAGTTTTGAGGCAGGGGAAACCACTTTTGGAAAAGAGGTCCTTGCTATCCTCAACTTCTGTTTCCAAAATAAAAGTCTATACCAAAAATGATGCTGCCTTTGTGTCAATCTCCTTCTACACACTTACAGTGTGTACTGCATTACAACATTTCTGTCACCTTGCAAGGTTGAGTTTCATTGGTGGCCATACAGGGCAACATAATGAGGTGACCTTACAAGGCACTGGGCCGATCCGTTAAGGGCCCAAGCGAAGCAGAGGTCCATTAATGCGGGCGGCGATGCAGTTCATGTCCTGGGCAGTCTACCAACAAGGGTAATATCGCCATTAGTACCTGCGTAGCCCACATACTGGTGGTACCAAGGCACATTTGAAGAAAAATACAATAGTCTTTCTCTGTGCTGCCTGACGCTGCACTGCATTTCTAAATTACATTTTCCTTGTTGAGGACTGACGTCAGAAGGAAAAGGAACTTCATGAGAATGGCACAGATGCATGATCAGCCTGCAAGATTTGTTTTCACTTTGTTTTTATGCAAACGCATGGGTGAGTGAACTTTGCAGGTGCCAAGATAGCTTGAGGGAACAGGCAAAGAGGCGTGAACAGAGGGCCATGACCGAGCTGTACTGAGGCTGCTCAGAACTTTATAGAGAATACAGCCTGCGTTCCAAGCTTTGTGATTGGCCGACACCCACTCCCAGGGTGCTAATCGTGAATCCAACTTCGACATCGTCTATAAATATAAGGTCGCAATATAGGCCTCTAAACGGTGTGTGTTGGCTCCTTTCATCTAGCCAGGGCAATTATTTGTGGCTTGTTCGTGCAAGTAGCATAAGAGGCAATGTGTCCTGTGTGGTAAAAATCCATACCTGATTGAGCTCTATAAAAAAAATAATAATAATAATTAAAAAAAAACACTACTACTCCATACACGTTTACAACACCTTATTAAAAGCGTACTTTCAGCCCCACCATGTCATCCAAATAGCAGGTGTACTTTAAAAGTAACCCGTAAAGCAACATAGCCGAGTGGACTGTCAAGACATTCCATTGTCTGAGCACTGGGCTAAACTGGTCTACCATTTCGACAAGTGGTACTCAAACTAAAGTCCACCCTAACGTTACAGAGTAACCGGACTATATACACACACACACTTTTTAAACCGTGTCAGTCGTTAGGCAAGCTGCATGGATTTCTGGCCTGTGCACATCACAGATGTGCCGGGGCAAAATGTGTCCGCACACAATCAAGCCCTGCTAGAACGCTACTGTGGCGCATGCACCCTATGATCGACTTCCATCGGCACCGTAAGCATATTGCCAAAAAAATAAAAATAAAAAAATAAAAAGGCTATTCATTGGGAACCGATATCGTTTGCCGCTTTATGCTTAATTCACGTTAAGAGATCAAACACATTCCATTTGCTTGGTCACAAGAAAATGTAACATCAAAAACTGTGCCTGCCCCTGGTGATAGTAAAATCAGTGGGGACCGTGTCACGGAAACTAACTCCCCAAGCGTCACCTTGAAAGCATAGAGGCAACCACTGCTAGCGCTAAACGAACTGGACAATGGCTGTCGGTGAAACCTCCTTGCACAGATTAGATTGCGTAGTCTCGAGAAATTCTATACACAATGAAAAATGTTATATCCAAGTTATCTGCTGTAGGTGCCCGTTGAGATGGTTACTATCAGCTGGCAACAAAATATATTGTAGATACAGCAAAGCTCAATGGGCACTATTGCGCAGACATTTATAAAAACTCGTGTTTATGTGATTCAACTATTTTATTTTGCATGTTGTGCATATGTATTTTGAACATGCCACGTCTGGTGCAAGTGAATGCGTTTCACCTTTAAATAAAGTCAAATTAATAATAGGTAAAACGAGAAGAAAAATAACTAAATGTCGTTTCAAGCATAATGGTACGAACATTCATTACTTGTTAAGTGAACGGCATATGGGAAGGTTAGAAGGGGAGGAGAGAGAAAGTAAAGGATAATTAGAAACCTCAACATCTCGTAATCGGGTAAAAAAAATCATGTTTGCATGACATTGCATTTGTCCAATGACATACCATTTTCTAAAAAATGCGATTGTTTTTTTTGGAAAAAAAAAAAATCGCGGTAAAAAAAAAAAACCCCGCGATTAAACATCCCGCGACAAACATCCCGCGACGAAATTACATTGTACCATCTGAAGTTACCTTAGTTGTTAAAACTCACGTGCAAATGATTCCATAGAACATGGTGTGCACTCCAATACTAACTGAAAAAAAGCCCCCATTACGGTTCCTCCTACCCTTTGCTCATTGAAGCTCAAAGATTACATAATAAAATTGTGTAATCAAATAAACACTAAATACTGCCCATTGAGGTTTACTATATATATATATTGCAAACAGAAATTGCCATTTTGGCAGCATATAGGCTCAAGGTGGGTTGCCCAAGTTGGTTCATAAAAGCAGTACAAGATAATACTAAAACTAACATGACTAACAGCCTCCAACATGCCAATACAATAAACCCAAAACCAACAAGATGGCAAGTACCCTGGCAAAGAGCATGAATAATCATGGAGGACAAGAAAATGTTAAATTGTGACTGGACCAGGCTGTTACCAAACAGACCTTGTCCAGGTGGAATATCCTTACCTTTACTGAGTGCCTACTGGCGGGTAAGGATACCTCCTGAAGGGTTGAGAGCCCATTCCAGTAGGGGCGTGGCTACTTCCACTGTCCTCCAAAGGGGAGATCCTATTAGGAACATTTGTGATGCAGCCACATGGGCTTCTATCCACACCTTTGTTAAACATTACTCCTTGGATACGATCCATGGCCAAGATATGGCCTTTGGTAAGACGGTTCTGTACTGCTTTGGGAGTCTGTCAAAGATGTGGAATACGTTGGAGGACACAATCCATTCAAAGAACAATTTACTTACCAATTGGTAACGTTCGTTTGATTTGATGTTTGTCCAACGTATTCCACATCGCCCTCCCAGCCTGCCCCTCTGGAGAATTTCCTAGGCGATTTCAGCGTACGTCTTTGCAAGGCTATGTCCAGGCATGCAGGCATTGGATTGGTGCCACGTGTTATAGGGAGAAAAAACAAACTGAGGCTACGGGCGCCGTGCGTCCTATTTATAACATATGGTAACGTCGCCTTCGAGGGACATCGACCCAACGCCATTGACGCAGGACGCCCTCTGCCGAAAAAGTTTCCAAAGTGCACAGCTGTGGACATTACATGTCAAAGATGTGTAATAGTTGGAGGACACAATCCATTCGAAACTGCTCTTCTGAACACCCATGAAGAACTGCTCGCATTCTTTGACTCCAACTCCCCTGCTGTCCTCATCCTCCTTGATCTCGTCTGCATTTGATACAGTGAACAATTCCATCTTCATAAAAAACACTCCACGATACCCTTGGTATCTTGGAGCGGGCACTGGACTGGCTTACCTCCTTCCTAACTGACCATTCCTCCAAAACCATTCTAGACCTTTCTGCTCCCCTACTGCCTCCTCCACCTGTGGCGCCCCCCAGGGCTCCATTCTTTTGCACTGGCTCTTCAACATATACCTTTCTCTGCTGGCATGCCTCATCTCCTCCACGAACTTCCAGTGCTATGCTGAGCTAAGTGTTGCATTATAAACACAGTAAACATGAATTACGAGAAAAACGAGCATAGACTAGAAATAAACCACATAAAAGCTGAACAACTTCAAATGGAAACTTGACAGCTACAACCTACACCTTCAATAATGTCAAATTTATCATGTCAATTGTAAATTAGAATGGCGACTGTTTCAGCATAAGACCGCAGGTGCACCGCAAAGAAATCTCTCAATATATGAACGACGCTATCTGGGCATTTCCCGAAAGACCTTACTAATCAGACCCTCCAGAAATTCGTTTTTCAGCCAAAATAAGCGAGCGCACATAACTTTATGAGACAGACAGGCCCGTTTAAAAGAAATCTTCGCGCCCATAATTAAGACAGTGAAGACTTTACAATGGAAGACACGTGATACAACATTCTAGCACTAAAAACCCACCAAGCAGCCGCATGAAAAATTGCTCTTAAAGGGGAAATAATAGCCTGGAGCCCGACCAAAACTGTTCCTCTAATCAATCCGAGATCGAATTAGAGATTGGAATAAAAAGCAAAAACGGCCAGTGGACGAGGGGTAAAATATACACTGAAACTGACTCAAATAAACAGCCACGTGATCCACCACTTGCAGCGTTTGTTTGGCTATTGTGCCTTTAAGCTTCACGTTCTTATTACCTACGCCGATAGACTATGGCTATTTTGCATCCATTTACAAACGCGGCTTTAAACCCTATTTTTCTGTTCGGGGGAAAGCCAAGACTGGCCTTGTTAGAAACCGTAGTAGCAAACAGTGGTTCGTTTTAGCACACCGACCGCATTAAAGAAAGCAGGATATTTACAAGAAAGCGCCTCTCACAGTCACGAGAACCCAGGCCGGTCACTTCAGAGGAGATCCAATAAAACGCTTCACAAACACCACCATCTCCTCACCCTTCTTTCAGAAACTACAAGAGCAATTTACATTTACAGCCCAGTTCCTGTTTTTAAAATCCGCCTTTTAACTTCCCCTTTTATTCTCCCGATTTTACAGCTCGGTATAAACAGCAGCAAATTGTCAAATCGCAGCCAAATCCTGAGTTACCTACACAAGGAGGTCTGATTTTCGAAGTGCCATAAAACAATTACTGCGAAATTCCTGGGAGCTCCGATACCCCCCAAACACCCCTCCTTTCACCAGCCGGGGATTCAAAGACATCCTACGATTAGAGCATCTGGAGGCGCAGTTTAAAAGGAGAGGGACTTAAAGAGTACACACGCACAGACATATTGTGAACCGCCGCGCATAGATGGCCCATTCACAGGGCGCTCGTGGCTATCAGAATCAAAGCGGAGAGGCCAAAAAGCAACGGGTTTTGCAAGTAGAGAGGGGTAAATTAAATCCGACAGGTGGGGCGAGGGTAGAATCAAATAGGTTTGTTCAATTAGTCACAGCTCCAAAGTGGTTCCATGTCAAGCGAAAGACTCGGGAAGGTTCGCTTTCTTGTCTTACGTTCTCACTTGAGTCGTTTAGTTCTAAATACATAACATAGCCGTACCTGTCGGATTTCTCCAGCAAATGCGCTGCATTTCTAGTCAATATTAGTCAATTTCATAGCATTTAATTTATCGATCTTTAATGGCTTTGTCAGAGTTGCCGGATTTACAAACTGCGACTATATTACACCTGCACACCTCAAGCAAAACGCACCAACTTGAATGACCCGAATGCAACAAACCGGGAAGTGCTGGATGGGCTTGGCATGCCGCACACGGGTCAACACCAGCTCCTGTCTACAAAGTAAAGACTAACGGGCACCTCCCAAAAACGTCAACAGTTATCACGACTCACAGGAGCTTAAAACACTTGCATGTTCGTTAACCTTCATATAGTGGCCGTGACTCTGCACGGAAGTAGTGGCGTAACAAAATTTGGGAGCCCCCCCCCTTCTAACCAGGTTGAGGGGGCACCCCCTACACCCACGCTCCTCAAAGCAGGTACGCGCCAAACTCCGGGTTGGCCTGGACCACCAATTTGTGTGCAATGTCCATGATCATGCTGCTATAGGGGCACGCAAACACTGCCTAGGTGAAAGCTGTAGGCCTTTTTTTGTCGAAGGTTAAATCTTTCACCTAGCATGTAAACAAGTGGGTGCGGTACACAAATGTACCAGTCACCCGTGGCTCGGGAATTGTTTTAATGATGTGTTATAGCGCCTTAATCCAAAAGGCTTTACAGAGCACATATTTATGTCCAATATCACCCAACTGAAATTGGTACTCATTTATCGACCTCGGAAGGATGCGAGGCCGAGTTGGTCTTGCCGGGATTCGAACTCAGATCGCATGGAAGGGAGGGGGTGGGCTTTAGGTAGAATCGGTGCTTCGAGAAAAATGTTCAAATAATGGGTTCAAATTGAGCATTATAAGCACCCTTTGTGAAACATATTGTAGAAGGACAGACAGTTCAGTTTAATAGTTTAATAAAAACTTAAGAAAAAATACAATAGATGCAAGTCACCAACAGTGTATAGGAACATTTCCCGAAGAATTTGTATGCCTTTCCTTACAATATAGGTAATTATAAAAACATTTTCACGCTCGCTGTGCCCATACATTTTCATGCTAGCTGCACCAATATACGCCAGTACCTCAATTTAAGAACATTTCTCCTGTTGGCTTTGCCATTAAAAATGCTAGGTCACAATAAGAAAACATGTCCAAACTGGCTCCACTGTAGGCCAATCTAGACATGCAAATAAATGTATCTCCTGCATGCTTTACCATAGATGCCCAGTAAACATACCACAGTAAGAAATAGCTAGGCTGACTAGAACAGTCAGACTAGCCACGTAATAACACTTTCAGTTGGCATTACCCAAAAATGCCAGTAAAACATCCCATGTCACTTAAGGAAATGTCAATGCTACATTGCGCGCGCACGAGGGCCTCCAAGCGAATCGCACACAATCACATTCACCTACCACTCCCATAACCCTACACCATCTTACGTTCACTCGCACTGCATTTGCCAGACATGCACCCACTCAGAACAGTTCCATTCATACATACATATTCACTCACCCATACACCTCTCAATATAGGAAACTGCTGCCCTATAGTTAAGGGGACACGTGAGTCCTATAGGAAATGAAAAAATTAATTGCTAATAATTTTGACTCGTGTGATGGATTTGGCTGAAAATCTGTAGACAATTTAGTTGGCATGATGCGTTGACTCACAATCCTTGTGTGATTTGGGGTTATTCGGCCCAGCAGTTTAAAATATTTGACAGACGCGGGTGCCCCCCCAACCCAAAATTATAGCTGTAGTCCCATGATGCAGTGCACCAAGACTTTTCAGAAATAAAAAAATCCACTATCTCCCCCACTCCCATCATGATTTGAGAGATAATCGTGGCTATTCGAAGGTACAAGAAAACCAAAACCAGATTAAATGGCATGTGAAAGCGAAACAATTGTGAAATTACCTCAAGGTAGACATGGGGGGAGGGAGAGGGCACCATGTGAAATTTGGGAGTTGGAGATGGGTTAGGGACTGAGTTTGCAGGACAAACTATTTCCCATAGCCGAGGGTATTCAGTCTGATATCCGTGGCTACCAGCAAAGAAAAGATTGGGAAATCAAAATGCATCACATGGTACAACAAGTGTTTGATCGGTGTAACGATTCAGAGTTCATCAATTTCCCTTTTGGGAAATAACCTTTCAATGAGTTCAGGGAGATGAGATTTCTACCCAATAGTCCCCTGGGGGTGGTACAATGAGGGAGGATCTCATGGGGAGGGACACCACCCCTCTGAGAAGGACGAACACCAGTGGAGAATTAGGCACAACATCCCAAACATACCCTTCCCAAACACAAGCCTCTTTTAGCCAACCTCCACTTGCTAGCCATTTGCTATTGAAACATACCATTTACTGACTTGAGCACTGAGATTAAGAATACCTGGGAGGAAGGTACTGACAAAAAGAGGATACACATATGCAGGAAGAGCACTTCCGTGAACTGTGAGGGATCAATAGTGAGAGATCGGCATACAAGTGTCATTTTTGTTGCTACAGACTTTTATTATAGGTAAAAAGGGGTTTGGGAAAGGCCTTGCTAGCCCCTACGACAAGATGGGTTTCCCTGGCTCAGCATACATCTTAAAACAGGGCTGTCAGGATGTCAAAATAAAAGTAAATGCACTGTTGTGGCAAAACCCTAACTTTCCTCCTCACACTAATAACTAAACACAAGGTGCAAAGGGTTATATGCTCAGCAGAATCTTCTCAGTTCAAAACACAAAGTTCCAAATGGTGAAAAATAAAGTTTGACAGGGGTCAAGAGAATGTTCCCTTCTCTTGACTTTTCACAGTGTTCCAAGAGGAAGTGCATCATTTCCCTTGGTTCCACTTAAAGCCAAAAGAAGGGAAATATCCTCTCATCTTACCACAACGTTCATACACCCAGGTGGCATCTCCCTTCCCCAAGTTTCTCTTCCTTTTCCACAGCCTACTGGGTTCACTCTTCTCCTCAGTACAGTGATCAAGAGGAGGAGTAAACAATTGCTCTTACATGGGTGCGAGTCCCAGACTTGCATAACCAATACACCTTCTAGATAGACTTGGTCTACTCTCCTGCCAAGTGCTACCTCTTGCACATGCAACCTGGTTCACCTTTCTCCCAGGTACTGTTACGATGAGGATGAGTAACTGATGTATTTTCTCTTCGTTCTGGGCAGGCTTGGTTCACTCTCCTGCCAAGCAATACCATATATAAATCGGGGATGCAATGGCTGCTTCGCTACTTTCAGCGTCCCAAACCCTTGGTTCGGGGTAGGCTTTCCTCTTCTGCCACCACCTCTTACGCATCGGTTTGGGGTGTTCTCTCCCCTTTTATACGGACCACTGCCTCTTCTTAGGGTCTTCTGCCCCTTCCTCTACTTCACTCCACTGTCTCGAGTTCCCAGCATCCTCTAGCCCTCCCATGTACCTGTGGCTTCGGTCCGCAAGGGCGTCTGTCTTCGCCAAGTCATGCGGCTTGCAACAGCTCAGCCTTCAGCAGCTCCACAGGACAAGCTTTCTTTCTGCGAGTCGTGCCGCTTTTCACGCCTCTGAATCGAAAGCCGTCATCCGTCAGCCCGCCAGAACAGTCAGAACCTCAAGGCCGGTTTCCCGAGCTCTCGACCGCTTCTCTGGCGTTCCGGCATTCATAGGTGCAGCGAACACAGCCACCTTTTTGCAGCTCCTCCAGGGAGTACTGGTCCCCTGCTGTAAATCCTCCTTCACTTTTTATTTGTTCATTGGGTTCAGCCAGATTGAATAGGCTAGACTGCTCACAGCGGTTATGAAGGGTGCTCTTCTTCACTCTGCGCATCATCTTAATTACAGTACTATTCTTCAGTATGCCATGGTCATTCTTCGTCTCAGTATAAAAAGGAGGACATACTTCTATATATGCATACATAGAAATACTGACAATCTTAACACTTTGGAGGGGGTAAGTGGTTGAACGAGTTGCAATAGTGGTATAGGTATACCGCGTCTCTCCTAGGGCACTATCTGTTGTATTCATGTGTAAACAGTTACACAAGGACTTTCCTCAATGTTTTCGCTTAGTGATAAGGGTCTATATGTACCAAAGTGCTATATATGAAGGTTGTGGAGCCGCCTAGTTACGTTTGGGATGTGGTGGCCATGGACATTTTGGGTCCGTTGGCAGTTAGGGGTGCCTGAGGAGCAGATCTAATTGTTTTGATTGATTTGTTATCGAAATGGGACGTTAGTTCCCGTAGGATTATACCATTTTTGGAATCAGGGTTCTGGGGAGAGGGATTTCCCAGGAAGATTGTTTCAGATAATGGCCCTCAGTTTGTGGTTCGAGAGATCGGAGATATTTCCAGAGGATAATGGCATTGTACACCATCATGGCTCTCTACAATCCCAAAGGGAATGCAACTATTGAAAGATTCAATAGGACGTTGATGGAGGTGATCAGAATTGCCTTAGCATCAGGTGGTGATTGGGAGCGGAAAGTGATGGAGCGTGTGGTTCAATATTGAGTTGCACTTCAACAGGTGACGTGTGTGTCACTGCTTGAAGCTTTTCGGAAAAGGATGCCATATTCTAGGTTGCATCCTTGGTGGATGAAAAATTATTTGGAAGTATGGTGAGAAGTGAAAACAGGGATGTTGCAGGAGAGGATGTTGAATGCGCTAGAGAGATCCAAGGTGAGGTATGACTAAAAGAATTGCGTGAAAGATGTTTTAAAGAAAGGGTTGCTGGTCAAGATAAAGAAAGGAAGGTGGTTTGATAAAGGAGTTGTCAAGTTTCCACCTCACATGACCATTTCGAACGAACTGTTACAGCAAACCAGCAACTTGAACCCAGGAGAAGGGAGTTATTTTCCTGGGATCGACTCAGACGATACTATAGTTCGTTTCTAGTGTGAGGGTCAGAAACAAGGTTTTCATGACACAAGAGGGTGGACATTTTGAGTTGACAGACATCCTGAGTCACCTTAGATATTTTAGTTGAGGCAGCCCCCACCCCCTCCCAGAGTTAGGGATAGGTATTTTTTTTTTCACCAAATAATCTTTACCCACAACTATGCTACCTTAGTTTCGGCCCCGTCATTCTGCACCCATATGTGGGTATGTGGGAGGGGGCAAATGGGAGTATCCAGGTGAGCATTTTTTCTGCCATTTTTGCAGTGAAACGCAGCTATACGAAAACTACAGATACCCGCGGCTATAAGTAGTACACTGCAATTAAAGCTGCGGTTATAGGAAAAACGTTTTTTTTTAAATAGATCTTTGTACAAGTAGACTGAGGTCGGGGTGAAAAACAGTGGCAATGGCAAGTTGCTTTGTAGTTTTTTAAACGACTGAAAGCCTGGTATTTTTGTAAAATATAAAGTGGGGACAGTGGAAGGCCATGGCAACTGGCTATGACCAATCGCCATGGCTAGTGGCCCGTTACAAATTTAATATATAAAGTACCATAGCTAAAGGTCATCGCATGTGGCGCAGAAAAATATGCAGTGGGCATGGCCGAAAGCTGCAAATAAAATTTTTTAAAAAACGGTATAACAAAACCATTGAAATTCACTAAAAAACCTTAAGTTGCAGACTTAATGCAACAAGACGTTTGATATTCATCAGATGTGCTAAGTCATAGCCAGCTTAACTTGCGTGTTCCTGTTGCAAAGCCCATGAGCACATACATATAAGAAGGTATTCACAATGACAAACATGGCATTATGGGGGACATCAATGGGAACACGCAGAGTTCAGCTGGTCATGACTTACCACATCCGCAGAATATCAAGTGTTTCGTTGCGTTAAATCTGCAGAGCTTAAGTGCACCGTAACCAAGGTTTTTCAGTAAAAACACACACACACACACACACACACACACACACACACACACACACACACACACACAATTCTCAATCAGATGACGGGCACGTGCACACACCACCCCTACATATATGCACCATTCACATGTAGGCATACATACTGTGATGAATCTGATAGTCATCACCGATTTCCCGGCAGTGACCTCCTCCCACATGGCCAGGTGATGGCAGCTGCAACCTGACCCTGGGGGCGGCATATGAGGGAAAATCATATGAGGTGAGACGACCTCCGGGGCGATGTCATGACTTCATCGGATGAGGCTTGGTATCCCCATTTGCTTCTTAAAATAAAAGTCTCATATCCAATTCCCTCATGGCCTACTGTTATGCATCCACTCGTTCTCCCAAGAAGAAATAGGAAAATACCTCTAAAGTTCCACCTATCATTTATCCAGAAATCATTCACCATTTGAAATTACTGAGAATGGTTATTTAAGTTATCCGAGTCAGTTCTCAAATCTGGACTTCCTTTCCCGGAATGACCAAAATACAGGGACGAGGAAGAGGGATCCAACAGTGCAGAAAGCAACAAACCCAGCAAGCACTCTAGTTGTGCATACACACTGCTGCCAAGGAAGTTTAAAAAGGCGAGTGAATCAGAGAATGGAGGTCAACTGCTGCTGGCGTAAGAGAGAAAACCCTCACTGTGATATCGAAGAAACCGAAAGGCGATTACCAATGTGGAGGGGCCAGAAGGCTTGCCACCGAAGAAAGCAGAAGCAGCTTCGAGGGAGAGAGACGCGAGAACGCCAGGCATTTGCAGGATATTGCTTACTGGAGCCCAAAGCAAAGCAGACGTGTGGAAGAGCCGCGTGAGCCGAAGAGATCAGGAGGAAGCGGTCAGGAGAAGAAAACCAAGGCTAACGCTGATCAGTAATGCACAGCAATGCCAAGAAAAGAATCATTGGGGACAACAGGGCATATCGGCAGCCATACCGTATGAAAGTAAATGAAGTACAAGCAACCCTGAGAGAGAGAGAAGAAATGAACTTATCAAAAGGGAATTTGCATGACCAACAAAACCCTTACAAACACATGAATATGTATTGTGCAAATATAGAAGGATCCACAAACGCACAATACATCCGAAGGACATTGTTTCTTACTAAGTACATGTACAACTTTAGAGAGGGGCATAGAGCCTGTGTGAAAGTGTGTGAGTACAAGAAGTTCTGGCAGGAGAGTATACCAGGCAATAAAAGGTGTGGGAAAGCAAGAGGTTTTGATAGAAGAACATAAACGGCCAATACTATGTGTAATCAAAAGGTCCCGAGAATTAACATCAGGACTGAACAAATGATTGTATTGATTGGAAATAAGGAGGTCCTGAGAAATGCCATGAGGACTAGAAACAGAGTTGTGTGAATAAAGGAGGAAAGCAAAAGCCTGGCACCAAGCCATACAAGGTATTCATACAGAGGCACATTGCAAAATCAATAGTATCAGACAGAACTAGACACATTAATAAATGTCTTCACACCTTTTTTACAACTTGAAATATATCATCTTTTTATTCATATTAAAAATCAATATATAATGACAATACATAAATGTACAAAACTGCAACAGACACCTCTTCATTCCACTTAATACAAGCATATCCTACAGATCGTATGCATTTGTTCCTTCTCACACACCATACACCCAGTCTCACAGCCAGGGTATCCAACGACTTGCAAATATTAATTACTAACCACCACCTCTAACTAATAAGAGAAATGTGTCTATTTCTTCAACTCTGTCGACACTTGTTTCAGAGAGTTCTCGTTAGCCATATAGGCAGGCTAAATACTGCTCCGGGCCTTCATCAGGACAGGAGTGGCATCTACATGGAATACCATTGAAACTACACATCAGTATTCTTAGGTCTCCACAACAAAAAAAAATAAGAAATTGTCTAAGTTCCCAATTTTGTCTGTATTCTACTATTTTAGTTGACTAAATAATATTACACACTCTAATAACTCAATTCTATCACACTAGTGCTTACCTTTTTGCTTGTCGCCCCTGGTTTATCCAATTTCTTTTAAAATCGGCCAACTATCTGGCCTTGTGTTTGTCAAAATGCCCTCTCCTGTGGGTTCAAGATAGAGGGAAAAATCAGCATCTGTGGAGGACCACATACACCCAACTACTGACAAATAGCCTATTGCCGATTGCTGCCTTACATATGGCTTGTCTGTTCCGTGCGCCCTCTGGTGCCTTTAGTCAAAATGCGAACCGACGACTGCCTAGCTCAATTGTTGCAGATGGTGCGGGGAACAAGCCCCTGCTCTTGCTTCCAATCTACAACAGAACCCAATGAACAGATCCATCAGTATACATATGTTCAATATAGGTACTTTTCTTAAACTTAACATTGTTCCGTACTTAATTCCTAGTGGGAGAGTGATGTCACCACTTCCCTGGCGTCCCCTTGTGCTGCAGGATTGGGACCGCTGAAAGTGCAGTATACCGTCGCCTCAGTTGATCCACTAATGCTGTTCCATACTGGAATCAATCTATCAACTGAGACGAAAGTAAGTGAAGTTTAAGAAGGGTACCTATATGGCACATATATACTGATAGACCTGTATATTCCAAGTAAAAAAAGAAGGTGTGAAGAAATGTATTAATATAAGTCTAGTTCTGTCTGATACTATTGGTCTTGATCCCAGTTATGTATAGATAGGTTATGAGAGCATGGAGGATCAAGACTATCAGGTACCCTTGTGAAGTATATATATGACATCGCAAAGCCAGACTAGTTTGAACGTCAACATTGATGCATCCCACAAAATGCATAAGCAACCATTATATGTAAAACGTCAGAGAGCAAAAAGGAATCCAGGAAAAGGGAGCCAAACTCTGCAACAGACTTCTTATCCTCTAAGAAACTGTTATGGAACCAGGTCTTCTTATTTTGTGAACACCTTTGAAACCCTCCCAAAGGTTGAAGAAATTTCCTGTTCCATCTTAGAGTTTAGTTATAGTGTGAGGATCAGAATAGAACTTTTGACACAGGACAGTTTTTGGACATTGACCTTGATCCTTAGTTTTTGGTTTAGGTATGTTTACTAGGGAAATTCCTGAGAGCAAAGTCAGAGACATTTTCCCAACCCCTTTTTCTTTAAATAAAATGTTTTAACCAAAAACATGGCAAACTTGTATCCGAGTTTCATTCCCGACTCCGCACAATATTTAATTCAAAATCACATTATATACACACTCACTGTTTAAATTGGAAAAAAATTAATTAGTTTCTCACTTGTTCCATGCAGCACCGTCTTTTCAGGACTCTGGCTCTGCACCGAGTTCAGATGGGAAACAGGGTCCCCACTTCCTGCTTTCTTTATCCGTTAAAACACAGAATCCGCAACACCCGAGCACTATCTCTGAACACTTCACCCCATCTCTCAACCCCCACCCCCTGCCAGGTCCCTGCCTGCACCTCTCATTTACACCATTATGACCAACAACTCACCCACTCCAGAAAAAAAAAAAAAAGAAAAATCACTCTGCAATCCATCCCCCGCCACCACCACCAACCCATTTCATCCCTCTCAACACTCCTTTGGAAATCAACAACCTGATGCCATCTCCGACCTTACACCCTCCATTCCGGACCGCCACCATTCATCTACAATCCCGCTCTGTAACCTCCTCAGTCTCCGCTGTGCACTCACACCAGCCCCCCCACTTCCCACCACTACCTCCATACTTCTGAGGGACCACTCTGCAACTTCCTCTCACACACAACCCACTGCCCTCCACACCTCATCATAAGAAACACATCATGAGCACCCTTCTCACAATGACAGACTGCACATAGCCTCACCTAGCCCCCACAAACAACACCTCACCATCCCCCCAACATCAGCCCTCTTTTCATCCCCCCACACTCCTCCCCTCACAGCCCTCCATAATATCCACACAATTAATATGGCCCAACCACTCCTCCAGGGGATCCCCAAACCTACCCCAGCCACCCCACTCTCCAACCAGCCTTCCGCCGCCTCTAGCCGGAAGTTAACAATCTCCAGCCATCTAATTAAATTTCATCTCAACATATGTTAATGTTTCTGATGCCTCATAACCCCATGACTCAACCACTCCTGGACAATATGGAGGCCCTCAACATGACAAATTTCAGGTGCCAGGCACACACAGGACATATTCAATATTCATCTCATCCAATCTGATGTCCATGCCCCTCTGTCCCCCTTTTCCCATAACCACTGATCTGGATGGACCAGGTAGCCATCTTCTTGCTTTCAACTACAATCCCCCTACAAGTGTGTGCAAACACAGGACCGCCCACCCACTTCGGAACAAGGCCATAGCAACTCCAGGCGTTGACACTCCCTTCTTGCCCCCCCCCATCCCAATCTCCCTCTAGGGAGATTTGTCCTCCGGTCATTTTGACCTGTGTCTCTTCAATGCCCTCAGACTACTCACCCCCACCAGAACCCACAGACAAGGCCCTTCCCCTAGATCAGGGTTGTCCAACAGCAAGTCTGAAGGGCCGGAAACATGCCCGTTTTGCAGAATGCTCTCATTAATATTCATGAGACTAATTTGCATACAAGGATTCTAAATGCATGCACATTTTTTCTCACGATTATTAAATGGGGAAATCCTGAAAACCAGTCAGGCTTCTGGCCTTAAAGGCCTGGGGTTGGACAACCCAGCAGTAGATGCTTCAACCCTTCTCTCAAAATCACTCAAAACAATTATCCACACCATGGAGCACAAATGGCAGGTCAACCCATCCCCCCAGAATAGAGCTTCCTACGCCAGTCAGATCGAAGCCTACAAGGCAGAAATACTGAAGGTCAAAAAATACTTCTAATGGAACAGAATCTCTTACACTCATGACCTCAGCTGGGAACTCCACAAAGCCATCACATAATTCAAGGCCCCTCGCTGCACTTCCGCCCCCTCGCCCAACTCCCAAGCACTCAGTGATGCCCTCTCAGACCACTTCCACATTTGTGGAAAGAAACTGCGCCATCGGCACAAAACAAGCAGCACTCCCGCCCTGATCACCTGCAACCTCGTCTGGTATCTCATAACCTCCCCGCCCACCCAATCCTCTCACATCTCTCAATCTGAATTCCTAAAGCTACTTGGTTGGAGTGGCCTTTTGGATTCCCAGGAGATTCATGCCCTCTGCCCTCTTTAAGGATATCGTTTAATCAACCTGTGCTGGGAGCATCGCAAGAACAATAACTTCCCTCACATCAGGCATATTCCCAACTGCTTTCAAGACTTTAAGGATTTCAATCAGGCACACACCCAGGTCTCCCCTAGCACGTAGTGCACAATGAAATACTTATTCATTAGGTCTATAGGTTCAATATTCTGAATGATACACCACTCATATCACACCTGTCTCAAAATACCCCCCAGGTCACAGAGGCCCAGGAATCAGGCTAGTTGGTAAAGGTAAGTATTTGTTTATTTAAATTCAAATCACACATATATATATATTTTTTTTTCGTGTTTACTTCCATGTCCCTGACATTTTAATTATTCAAGTATTCTTTTTTGCTTTGGTTTGTGAACAGATAGCGCATAGGTTAAGGTTTCCCCTGCAAAGTTGTTAATGCACAAATTAGCAATTCAACACAGATGTAAGTAAGCAGCAGGTATTTAGGAATGAAAGAATGTCTAGAGTTTGAATGCAATCTTCCCCAAACAAGAGAGAAAAGCACTTTTGGAAATTGACACTTTAAAATGACAGCTGAAAATGGCTTTGTGAAACAAGGAAAAATTGTACAAAAATGCTTAAATTGATACAAATTCTTATGGGAGCAACACTAAACAGGTCCTAACACATGAGCTACAAGATAAACAACAGTACACACTTTAGATCAGAATGGAAGTTGAGAAACACTTTGGATGGGAAAAAGACATGTGTAAAACTTTTGAAAAATTTGAATTCGCGGCAAAATTTCACTATGCGATTTTTAATAAAAACAGGTCTGATGCACTGTTCCGCGATGCAATTCCGCTGTGAATGTAGCTACAGGTCTTAGGTTTAACAGAGTTGAAATTAAGTCTCTAGTTTTAAAATTGAACAAGTTTTTCAAAAAATAGGTGCGAAAATGAAAACCGAAATCAGTTCTTACAATGACAATTGTCATTGTAGGCAAGCGTGATGGTAGCAAGCCAGACTGGATCAGAATTCATTTCCCTCAAGTTTGGGATGGTTGGATTTGGGCCTAGCTAAAAAGTTCAGCAAATGCTAAGGCCTGGGTTTTGCAAAGAAGTCTGGAATCAGCTGCAAGACAAAGCATTCTGGAACAAACAGCTGCGCGGAAATCAGGATGTGTTCAGGAAGCAGTGTCCTATGTGTGGTGAAGTTCCTATATTTATCCTACCAAGTGACATCAAAGTTTATGGTATGGTCAGAATTTCAAACCACACCCCCACGGCTGTGAGTGGCCAAAGGCACTTGCCTTGTTCTGGTTGGCAGTCAGAAAGATCTGTCATATTTTATTATGCTATTTAGGAACTCCCACATTGATTTGAACCACAATTTAACTTTCCCATAAATACACATTTTTATAATTGTGCCATGTATTAGATATTTTATGGGTTATCCTGGCCTCTAACCCCCATCTCAGTAAGAGCTATCTTTCTAGTTCTGTGGAATTTGTTCCATTTTAATCGTACCGGTTTGGCCTAATAATTTCTAATTGAATACATCTCGGCGATGACCCCTAGAACATGGGTATACAATATCATATTTGCAACATTATTAGTTTTGCCACAATCAGTGTTTTGGTGTATCTTTGGTTCCTTATGTAGTACGAACTCCTACCAATCTTCAAATGTCTAGCATGAGTTCAGATTTATAAGTATGTATTTTTCACTCGTCTACTTATTTTGGCTGCCATGTTAAATGTCATACAGTTCTGAGGCAAAATAAGTAATTTCCATTCAAAATCCATGCCACGGTTTTTTTTCTGACTTCCCAAGTGAGCAAATGGCCAGTCCTTTGAAGTTCACTGAGAAACCTCCTCCACATCCTGCCCCTCCTTTGGGAGGATGGGTGTCCAAGCCTTCCTTTAGCCATGCGTCTTTGGCTGACCCAAGGACAATGAGGTTCCAAATATGCAGTAACCTCCAGCCCCCATTAAGCCTTCCTGGGAGCAGCTTACTGTCAACATGGAGTGTCATCTTTCCCAGGCTGGGCAATGTCCAATCACAATTAACCAGTTAACTCCAACTGGGTTACTTTAAGGTTCACCTACAATCTTTAAAAGATATAAAATGAACAGTTTATAATGGATTTTGACAATTAAAGGAATTCAGCCCTTTGCAAAAAAAATGCTTTAAAGAGGCGAATTTTGCACTTCTTCAGAGAAAAACACATTTAAACTGAGCCTTTTACACCAGAGTTTCCTTTGCAGCATACACACATTTAACTCAGCATTTTTCTGTCTTGGAGTGCTGGGATTTGTTTTGCATGATATACATGTCCTAGCTGTTGTCAGTCATTGAGGCCCGGTTTTTGCTGACTGCACTGGATGATCTGTAGTTTCAGCACACTTAATTTCAATGGTTCACTTGGAAAATGACTGAATTTAGCGCCAGAACAGCACTTTGAAGATTGCAATTGGTTGGGAAAGCTGCAATTTAAAAAGGCATTTTCGGTTTTTAGCCCACTTCTGTGGCCTTGCTTCATGTTACATGTAACAGCACCCACTGGCATTCTCCTGCAGTGAGTTCTGTTTTTACACCAACTGACTGTGTGGCAGGGGTGTGCAGCCTTTTGTGGTTTATGAACCATGTGCAATCAATTTTACAGATTTTTGCACGCACAGGGGTTAGCGCATCCGTTTTTTGCTGTTTCTTTCCCCATTGGCAAAGGGGTGCAGTGGGGAGCATCGGCATGAGTAAAAATATCCCACAATTTGCACATCCAACCCCTGCTCAAAGAACCCCGTATTGGCCCCCTGCTCCCAGGCCATTACAGACATCTGTAACAAGCACTTCATACCCAAACCTATTGACCGAACAGCCTGCTCCCACTTGGCCGGTTCATCAAATCCAGCCTCCTCCTTGACCCCACCCAGTCTGGCCTCTGACCCCATCCAAAGAACAATCGTCCCTATTCTCCATCTGGTATGACCTCAAAAGAACCAGACTCAGAAGGCTGTGCCACACGTATCCTCCGCGACATCTCGGCAGCCTTTGACACCATCAACCACTGCATCCGCACAGACAGACTCCACTTGCTGAGTATTAGGGACACAGCTTTAAGGTGGATTTCCTCCTTGCTCGCTACCCCATCGCAAATATTCCTCCCTTCACCTCAACCCCCCTGCCCAGTTACCAACAGGGTACCACAGGGCTCTTCCCTATTCTCTCCCCCCTTCAACATCTACCCGAGCCCCCTCCCTGCTCTTATTCGTTCACATGAACCAACCTGCTACCGCCCCCGAAGTGTCTGAAAACCTGTTTTCGCCTAAAGGCGAACCCCCCACCCCCCCCACCCTTAACCTGACTAAGACCATCTGTAGCCTCACAAGTTCAGTCCCTCACCCAGTATCGGCCATAACTTGCCATTCACAAACCCCCTCTGACCAGACCCCCCCACACCATACCACTAATCAAGGTGCCACCTGCTATGCAGTAAATCATGCCCGCAAATACCCACCATAAAGGAATACTCTTGTCCGGTAATCGCTGCTTGGCTACTCAGACACCCATCAACCTCGCCCCCACCACTAGCCCACCTAACACCTCGCTCAGGAACTCCTGCCTAAGGCACTGTACCACCATCCCAACAAAAGACGAAAAGACATGAAGACTGTATCCAGCTATAAAAAAAAACCTGCTCGCACCCTCGTATTACAATGTGCTCTAAATCAATGCTAGGTCCATTCCTGCACATGCCGCTGATATCCAAGATCTCATCACCACCTCTAATCTACATATTTTAGCAATTACCGAAAGCTGGTTACATGCCCTATCCATTGCCCTTCCACCTGGATACATCATCCACTGGACAGAGTAAATGCTAGAGGTGGAGGAGCGGCACTCATCCGCAAGAGACACCCTCCCATGAGACAACTGAACTCCTCCCTTTCCAACAGTGACATCCTATCAGTGAAACTGAAGCTGCCTGATGCTTCCATCACCCTCCATACCATTTACTGCTGCCCCTCCCACCCACCAAGTCCACCTCTGACATTTAAAGAGCACCTCCTTCACTGCCTGTGTGCCCAGATCACACTGTCCACCATAACAATCTTCCTGGGAGACTTAGTCCTAGGCCTTAATGATCCTGATGATCCAGCATCCCCATTACTGTCTAACTCGCTTAGCGCCCTTGGTTTTCAACACTGTGCCAACACCCCTACACAAAAAGGGTCTGACCCTTGACTGGATTGCTGACCTCAACTCTCAGGTTTCTCTCCTATCCAACAACCCCTGACCATGGTCCGACCACAACATTGTGCAATTCTCCATCACGCCCGTCATCCACTCCTCCCCATCTCCTCTGCCCCCTACCCTGGCCCATAGTTCCTCAAACCTTACAACAGAATGCCGAGCTCCACCCCTGCTCAGCTCACTCCTACTCAGGCACCCCTTGTCCAAAGATCCTAACACTCTTGCCAACAAATACACAGAAATACTAACTGAAGCCATCAACACCATAGCTCCACTAAAGCCCTGCAAACTCAAACCATCTGCTCATAGAAACCCATGGTTTACACCCAAGCTTCAGAAACTACGCAGAAGCAGGTAGCTGACGCCAACTGGAAGAAAGTGCCATCTGAGGCCAGTAAGCTACTGTACACAGCAACCACTCATTTCTATAAAAAAAGCATTATCGCTGCAAAATCCTCCACTGACAATGCCAAATCCAACACACGTGAGATTTTAATCATTCTCAGGGAACTAGATACTCCCACCACCCCTCCCACCACCCTAACCAAAGATGCCACAAGGTGCTCCGATACCCAAAAGTGAAACCCTTCAAAGAAAATGGACTCCAAAAAAGCCATGATCCAACCCTCATTAAGTCCCCTGACCAACCCCACTCTTCACAATGACATCTGTGATGACCCTCCTAGGTTTCGCTTCGCCAATGTTTCAGAAGTTGAAGTCAAATCCATCCTTAAAGGCCTCAAACCTTTTCGATGCAGGGGCAAAATTGTCCTGCGAGTCTCATAAAAGATTGTTCAGATCTCCTATCCCCCCCCACCCCCATTAACGCATTCTTCTCCACAGGCATAGTCCACACTAGCCTGAGAAAAACATGGGTTCTCCCCCTTATGAAAAATCCCACACTTGATCCTGCAATAACTACCAACTACCACCCAATAACAATTGGTCCCCTTCCTACTTAAAATCCTCGACAGAGCAGCCTATCTACAAATCCAGCGATAACTTGAAGCCAAACAAACCTTGTCCATGCGCCAATAAGGCTTCCGCCCAGGCCATGGGACCAAATCAGCTCTCATCAACCTAAAAATTAAAGATGGATGAAATTAGGGATGAAGGTAAGCCTGCCTTGCTACTTTTCCTTGATCTATTAACGGCTTTCGACCTGTTGAGCACAAAATCCCAGGTCAGCACCTAGCCACATCTGACAACTTCTCTCCAAATACCTCAGCCTGGATTGCTGCATTCCTAGGGAACCGATCCATGAAGGTATCCGCAGAGAATACTAGCACACCGCTAGCCTCCCCCAAACCCCCCACAACCTCCCCATCTCCTGCGGCATCGCGCAAGGATCTTGTTTGACACCAACTTTGTAGAACATATTCACAAAATCACTATTCAAACTACTGGACTCCATTGGCATATCTTGTAGATGACACAGATCTTACCCCCATCCCTCTCTCTCTGGAAACTACCAGGAAGACGCTGCCTCTCTCAACTGCTCAACTGTCTACAAGACAATCCAATCCTGGATGGCCACGCATGATTTATGCTTAAACGATGAAGACCGCTTCTCATAGTGGGCCAGCCTTAGGTAATAAATCATCCTTCCACATTGATACGGTATAAATCCCCGTCTTGCCAGTAGTGAAAACACTTGGTGTATACCTGGATGCGTCACTATCACAACAAGTGAGCACCATTGCCTCCAGCGCCACCTATACGACCAAGCTAATCAACCCCTCTAGACCTTTTCTCTCCCCAGACAGTTGCATGACCATAGCCCAAGCCACCATAGGATCCAGACAATTACTGCAATGCCCTCTTCGCATGTACCACCAACAACAATATTCACAAAATGCAGGTTATTCAGAATAACGCTCTTAGAACTGCGCTGAACATCCCCAAAGCCGATGACATCACTGCAGCTGGAAAACGTGCCCATTGGCTCCCGATTTGCGAATAGATCATTTTTAAGACCCTATTTATCACACATAGGTGCCTAACCAAAGTCACCCCTCCATACTTATCCCAGAAAATTCCCAAAGTATCTTCTGCCAGACTGACCAGAGCAGCGTACGCCCACCACATCACCCAGCCTAAATTAAGTGGGCTAAAGCTGGAGGTTCTAGCTTCTGTTACGCTCACCTGGTATCCATGGGGACGCCACCCAGCTCTGGTTGGCTGATTTGCACTCTCGAACCCTCTCTCTGTCCCTTGGTAAGGCCTCCTGTTAAAGATGGGTCTGCACCCCTTGGGCCTTCTCCTCACCTTAATATTGTAGAAGGTGGATTCTCCGTCCTGCTCCTCGTGGCAGAGGCGTGTAGATGTGGGGGGCTAGCAGCGACCAAGTTACTTCACTAGTGCAAGCCCCCCCGTTGGGAATCCAGGCCTGCTGCGACTCCGCAGGTTTGCTGCTTTACAGTCTTTATATGCAGTTCTTATGTTCCTCTTAGTTCGAATAATAATGTCTTGCGGCTTGCCTTTTAGGTATGGAAAGGTATTGGAGTTGTCATGCAGTTTGAAGATGAGCATGGGCCGGTTGGCGAAAGCGCGTTGTGTGCGATGCTGTCCGGTGAGTAATGCGCAGCGCTGTTTCGCCTTTTATATTGCTAACCTGTGTCTTTTCTCTCCTTGCAGGTTGCGATGTTCCTCGCCGAGCGCCGTAATGTTCCAGCAATGATACGGACCAGGAGATGGCTACCCAGGTAGCAATTGTGTGGCTTTCTTCATTCGGAAGGAAATGTGAGTAAATGATTACTAATGCTGTGTTAGGCAGAATCCTGTGCAGTTCCCTTGGGGAACACTGCAAAAAGATTAAGACTACAGGAGCAACAGTAAACCGAATTGGTAGCAGTCTGCACCACCCAGAGTTACCTGGTAGCTGTAGCTGAGCAGTCAGACTTCTTTCAAGAAGAGTAGGGCAGTATGCATAGTATACACAATAGGGTCAAAACACAGTAGAGCAAACAAACACTGACCAGAGCCTTCTATAAAAAGTATATGATTATTTATTTAAACACACTTTGGGCAATACACTAACACTCTCAATGAAAAGTAATCTAAAACACAGTCAGGTAAGTATACACACCTCCCTTAATAACTATCAGACAAGTCAGGGTTAAAGCACCACTATTTGCTAAGACAGAAGTGAGCGCTTAACCTAGATGGCACTCCGAATAGTTTAGGTTAAAAAGGGAAAGAAAAGGCAGAGCATCACATAAAACAGTTCCCAACACTTTTAAGAGTCAGAGCAAGGGGAGAAAGGCAGGTTATACTGTAAAGCCAAAGTTCATAGGCCAGGCCCACTTTAAATGGAGCAAAGCGAAATGTGCCCAGGATCACACGGTTTAAAGTGTACTGAAAGTCTTTGCAAGGAGTTCAAAATGAGGTTGGGGTGATTCAAAAGATAGAAGGCCTGGGGTCAACCCAGTTTAGAAGCCAAGGATTTAAGGGTCACCTTTAGCAATCTGTAGAAAGGGAGGCCAGGCAGGACAGTACCTTAAAGAGAAAGAAAGCTCCAGCGGGGGCAGTTGTTCCTTGCAGTGGTTGCAGTTCGTTGTTCCGACCAGGGGAAGCAAGGATCTCGTCGAGGAGGAAACTTGGAGTCGTTGCACTGCACAGGGATGAAACCAGCCGCGGAGTACCCGATTAAAAGGTGCAGTCCTTTTATTCGCGGTCAAAAGGTGGAGAGCTTGGCTATCCGGCCGCCGGGGTGCTTGGCATGGGCGATTCGACCAACGGCCATCTTTGGAAGGCGAAAAAGGGCAAACTGGTTGGTCCCACCAGCTCAGAGGAAGAAGACTCGTCCAGCAGAAGATCTTCTCTTGTCGTCGGGAAAGTGGTGAGGTAGCTGCAGCAGGGCTTCACCGGTGGTGTCATCGTTGCAGGTGGCTCAGCTTCGTCCCTCTTCGGATTCTTAGGTCCTGTGGCGACTTCTGAAGTTCCAGTGCCAAAGGCCCTGCTTTTATGCAGAAAAACCCCCATTCATCAGCCTAGCTGTCAATCACACATGCGAAATGTTGAGCCAGGCGGCTCACCACTGGGCCAATCAGAGTAGAGTGCGACTTGGGTTGCCGAGGCAACGCAGTCCAGGGTGCCAATTCCCCCACTCACACATCCTGTGGAACCCAGACAGAGTGGCACCATTTGGAGGGCTTCTGAGGAGAAGCCCGCCAAAAAGTGCAACAAAGGGCTCAACCTTGGTCAGAGTTACAGAGACGGCCACAAACGCCATTTTAGAATTTAGTTCCGGCAAAAATACCCAACCAGGGATTTAATATTAAATAAATAAAACAGCGGTATCTTTAACATTGCACCAAAAAGTGGTGCGTTTAAAATGAATGGGAAAATCCCATAGCAAATATTCCGGTGGAATATTTCGCGTGGTAACCACTGCTACCAGCCAGAAACTCGACAAGGGGGGGGGACGGGACAGTGCCCCCTAGAAAACAGACCCAGGGGCAATCGAATTAACCGTTACCAGTACTTCCACAATATGATGGTTTGTACTGGTTCTGTTCTCAATTTTGGACTAGTAAAGCCAATGGTGACTTTATATGCCCTGGGAGACAGTAGTCAGTCCCAGGGTATGGAGTCTGTGTTTGGGGGTCGCTATGACAACCCTGTGTTACTGCACTGAGGGTGCTGTGTACCACACATACAGAAAAACAGATGATACCCTATGGAGTAAAAAGAAACCCCATAGCCCATAAGCACATAACAAGTCAAAGACATACCTCAAATCATGCCTAAGAGTGGGAGAAAAAGAGTCTCACTCTTAGCAGGAGAAAAAAAAAACCCAAAAATCCAGCAAAGCTGCTCGGGGACTCACTAGGTTTGGGAAATTAGCCTTTTAAGAGAATTCTCCAAAACATGCTGTCTTTCTTTCTCCTCTTTCCAGGTTATAGTACTCCAGGTACCATGCGATGCCGGATGATGGAGTTCGTACCTTCAGGTGAGTGGAACTGAAGTCGGCGATGGATTGAAGACAGGAAACTGTTCCAGGTAAGTTTTGTAGTATTCTCTCACTCTCTCTGCAGGTCCTTGGTTTCAGGTAAGCTTGCATCAAAGAACTGGACACGGTGAGTGTTACGCTGCCCACAGCAGAATAACGCAAAGCATGTTCTGCTGTTTGGGTGTGGTTTAAATCGTCTCAGGTAAAGTAGTCCAGGTAAAATAGTCCCAGGCCTGCCACACCCAAAAGACTACACCGCATCGCTCAGTTCCTTGTAACTGAGCTATGTGTGTGCCTCCATGTTGGCTGAACCCCCCCACTCCCCCCAAGTAAAAAGTCCCATTCGAATGTTGGTCTTCATGATGGTTATGAGCCTGGCGCCAAAGGCGCCAGGACTGACTCCAAGAGAGTCTTGGATGAGGTTTTAAGGCCTTTGACCTGGCCCTAACTGGAAGGCTGACTTGCCAGTGAGGGCCTGGGGCAAGGGTCATGACAATTCCCAACATTTGCTGTCAAGCAGTGAAACCTACTCCCGGCCACTCTCCGGACGGAACAGTCTTACTGGACCTTCAGGAAAGCGTTGAAAACCTTGCTGTTAACCTAACTCAGACTTGCATCTCTTTTTTTTTTAAAAATATATTTTTATTTTATATATAAACCAAACGACAATACAACAGAACATAAATAAACACATTTAACAACAAAAAGCACTGCAATTCCCATCCCTCCCCCCTATGAGCCTGTATGGTGTCCGCCATCGGTATCCGCTGTGAACGGGGGGGCGTCATCGCTCTCAGATTCAATTGGAGCCGACCCCGTTCCAAACAGTTCAGCTATCAACAATTTCCATGCCGCGAGGGAGCACATTTCCTCCTCCTCCCCTGCAATACTGGTATCCCGCCACACAGCCGTCTCGGCCTCCGCCCATTTTTGGAGATCCCTCCACCAGACCTCCATTCGTGGCTTATGACACTCCTTCCATCCCATGGCAATCCTACTTTTAGCAAGCACATAAGCCAAATCTTTCAATTTCTCGACATGTCTAAGTTTACGCGCTCTGGGATATCCCCCCAGTAATCAGGCCCAGGCTGAATCCACTTTGAGCGGGACACCCTTTCCTGCCAGCTTCTGCGCCACTTCACCCCAGTAGCCTGCAATTACACATGTATCATGTCTGCATTCTCCTCGTCACACTTGGGGCACGCCTGGCGTCCAACATCCCGAAATTTGGATATTCTCAAGGGGGTCATGTATGCCCTGTGCGTTATATAAAGCTGTATTTGCTTAAACCTGGCATTTCTCGATACTTTATGATACCCCAAGGCTCGCTCCCACAACCCATCTGCCATCGGGGCCCCCATCTCCATTTCCCATTCCAGTCTCAAGTGCACTAAATCGCTCCCAACATTCGTCATCAACATCTCATACAACCTAGAGACCGCATGCCCGCCCTCCGATGTGTCATATAGTATCTCCACCGTGGCGTCCGGTTCATCGGCCAGGGTAGTTTCGGGCCACCTATACCGGATCTCCTGCACTATCCTGTGATATGTCATATATTGACCCCTGTGCAATCCCGACCCTGCCTCTAATTCTTCGAACTCCATGATGGTCCCATCCTGCCAAAAATCTCCCATGGTGACCAACCCCACTGACTCCCAGTATATCCGGATGATTACTCTGAGCTGCCCGTCTCCCTTCGCCAGTGCGACCAATGGGAACTGCGACACACACGGCAAAGGGTTACCCATCATCCGGCAGGCCCGTCTCCACATGTTCCGTCCCAAAGCTAGCATTCTAGGCCGCTCCCTCATGCATGCATTAGTCACCCAGATCACCTCTCGCAGATAAAAAGGGGAGCAATCCCTCCCAAACAGCCTGTGTTCAGGGGTCTCGTCGTCAGAGAGCCACCTGGACACATTGTAGCTGCGCTGCCACATAATATGCCTCAAAGTTCGGCAGTTTGACTCCGCCCTTCTCGTAGAAGTTCTGCAGCTTCCACAGTGCGACTGTTGCGCGTGCCGTGCCACAGGAATTCTCTGCAAACACTATGTAGCCTCACAAAAAACTTCTTAGGAATCATGTAAGGGATGTTGTTAAAATAATGCAAAAGCCTGGGCAGTACCACCATTTTAAGCATAGCTCCCCGGCCCATCATCGCTAGTGGCAATCTTTCCCAGACCCTCATGCATTTCTCGATCTTCCCCACAGCAAGTTCAGTGTTATGCTAGTGCTCTTCCACAGTCGTGTGATACACGTCAATTCCCAAGTATCTAAAGGATCTCGTCGCCCACGGGATCTGCAACACTGGCAACCTCTCTACCGGAGTCCCCACATAGCCTCCTAGCGGAAATAGAGTGGATTTCTGGGGGTTTACCGCTATACCGGACAACCAGGCATACCTCCCCATCACCTCTAAGACATACTGCAAATTTTCTTCTGGGTATCTTAGGTATAGCAGCATATCATCTGCATACAGGGATATAAGGTGACACTCTCCTCCTACATCGATGCCGACCGGGTCATATTGCTGCCGGAGGTAAATCGCTAAGGGCTCTAGGGCCAGGATGTACAACATTGGGGACCAGGGGCACCCCTGCCTAGTGCCTCTGCCCAACTGCCATCTCTCTGACACCACTGCACCCGTGCGGACCCTGGCTAGTGGTGCACTGTATAGCATCTCGGCCCACCTAACGTAACCTGGTCCCATCCCGTACCAACTCAGAGCCGCCAGCAGCCAAGGCCACCGAACAGAGTCGAACGCTTTAACCGCGTCCAATGCCACTATCGCCATTTCGCCGTCATCACTACAACCCCATTCGACCACCCTGTGGAGGCGTCTGTGGTTGTGAGTAATGTTCCTATTAGGGACATAGCCCGTCTGGTCAGGGTGGATCAACTTGCTGATCACTCTACGCATTCTAGTAGCCAGGACAGCTGTCAGGATCTTGCTATCTTGGTTCAGCATCGACAGGGGCCTGTAGGAGCCACAATCATGTCCCGGTTTATTTGGCTTGGGGAGCGGTATTATAAATCGCCTCCCTAAGTGACTCCGGCAGCCGTCCCACCTCGTACGCTTAGTTGAGCATTTCCAACATGGGCGGGAGCACTTCCTCCGCATACACTTTATAAAGTTCACTGGGGAACCCATCTTCCCCTGGGGCCTTGCTAGTGGGCAACTGTCTCACAATCTCCTTCAGCTCTTGCAGGGTGATCGGAGCATCCAGCTCCTCTCGCTCCTCATCACTGACCTTAGGCAAGCCTACATCTTCCAGCACTTCGTCTATCTCCTCCTGGCTGCCCCCCTCGCAATCTTCGTATAAGAACTTATAGTATTCCACGAATGCCCTGTTCACGCCTTCTTGGGTGTCTAGCCCCCCCCCCCTTTTCATTGGTTACCAATCTGATCAGGGATCGTGGGGTCTCGCTCTTGTACAGCCAAGCTAAGAGTCGGCCCGTTTTATCTCCCCCCGCATGCAGTCTCTCAATATACTTTCTATAGTTCAAATTACAGAGCCTATCCCAATGTTCCGCACACTCCTGTTGCAATTTGGAGACCGCCTCCGCATCTGTCCCACCACCTTTCAACTCCTCCAGCTCAGTCTCAGCTCTATGCAGATCCGCCAGGACTCCCCCCATCAATCCCTTAGACTTCGCAATGGCGATCCCCCGCATTACGACCTTAAAGGCCTCCCATAATGTGCCAGCCGACTTAACGCTCCCTTTATTCACCTCAAAATAAGCAGTTATCTCTTCCCTCATATCCTCTCTGAAGGCAGGGTCCTTGAGCGCCTCCGCCCTGAGGCGCCATGTTGGTATACACGCACGTGGGGAATACAGCTGCCATCGCATGACCAGGGGCGAGTGGTCAGAGAGGACTCTCGCCCTGTAGTCTATATGGTCGCACTCCGCGACTATGTCTGGCGTAGCAAAAAAGTAATCAAGCCTCGTGTGCAGTAGATGCGGGGCCGAATAGTGCGAGTATTGCCTCCTGCCCGGGTGTTTCGCTCTCCACACATCTACCAGGCCAAAATCCGCCAGCAGCGTCTGCAATACCTTAGCCGCCGGACTGGGCTTAGCCATCTTGTCATCTGACCTATCCTCCCTGGGATTCAACACGCAATTAAAGTCGCCACCCCATATCACCGTTCCCCCCATCCCGACACGGAGCTTGGTGCACAGCGTCCTAAAATATGTCGCCGTTTCCTGGTTAGGCGCGTATGTGTTTACAATGCACACTACTTTGTTCTCTACCAGCCCCCTCACCATAACCAACCTCCCATCCTCCTCCACAACCTCCTCAATTAGCTTAAATGGGACGTGTGGCGCCACCCACACCAGCACTCCTCTGGCATAGGCAGGCGGAGTACGTTGATCCTACCACTGTTCCCTTCCACTTCCTCCCTACCAGCTCCAGTTTCTCTCGCTTTAGATGTGTCTCCTGTAGCAGGGCTAGGTCTATCTTCTGCCTCTTAAGATACAACATGACTTTATTTCGCTTAAGATAACTGTTAAGCCCTCTAACGTTCCACGTTAATATCCTGAGGTCTCCCATGGCCTATCAGTAGTTTCCTCCCCCCATCCGAGGCAATCCCTCCCCACTTTGCGAACACCCAATCCCGGTTTCACCCCCAGGCTCATACAAAAACTAAAACACCCCCCCAAACCCCTACCCCAAACAACTGCCCAGCTCCATCCCTGGATCTCAGGCATCCCTGTGTTCGGTCCTCCTTGGAAAACCCAAATAGAGAACCCCACTAACAGGGACTAAACTAAACACAAAAAAGGGGTGTAAAGAGCGGCTTCTGGAGGCTCCTCTCCTTTGCAACCATGTCCGTGCTCACGGACGACGTTTCATAACCACTGACGCGCGCATGTTCTCCAGCGAGTTCAATGACTATATTCAAGTCCCAATGTTCGTGACCCGACCGGGCCTACAGCGTTACTTATCTCGTCTTTTATTTTCCACCGGCCGTCTGAACATCTGTCTCCTGAGGGCAGTTTTGTGCATCCAGCCACTCCATGGCATCCTCCGGGGTGACAAAGAACAGCAGCTTGCTCTGAAAGAAAACCTTCAGTTTGGCCGGATAGAGCAACATGTATTTAAGCCCCGCTTCCCGCAATCTCCTCTTCACCGATCCAAAGTTCATACGACTGCGCTGTACCCGCAGGGTGTAATCGGGATAGGCAGTTATGTTCGCCGCTCCTCGTTGTATTGTGCCTCCCTTGCGGAAGTGTTCAAGGATCCTTTCTCGGTCCCGGTAATTAAGGATCTTGGCTATCACTGGCCTGGGCGGGTTTCCCGGCGGCGGCTTCCTAGTTAAGGCCCTGTGCGCTCTCTCAACCGCAAAACCCTGCGACAGGGTGCCTCCCGTGATCTCCTGCAGTAGCATGTTTTCGATAAATTCCGTTGGATTATGGCCCTCAGTTCCCTCCGGCAGGCCCACGATACGGATGTTGTTCCTCCGGGCGCGTCCTTCAGCCTCCTCCGCCCTACTCTCCAAATTGCCCACGCGTTGCACCAGGGCATGGAGTTCACGCTTATGCACAGCGCAGTCCGCCGCGGTAGGGCCCATTTCTTTCTCCAAAGTCTCCGTGCGCTCTGCCAGCGTACGCACGTCCTGCCTTAGGAGGTTCACGTCCTCCTGCACCGCCCCAACCTGGAGTTCCATTGCGGTCTTCAGTTCAGCCACAGCGAGCTGGAGCTTGGTCTCCCAGGTCGCTTTCAGGTCTGCGATCGCAGCGAGGACCTCCTGGTTCGCACCCCCGGCGGCCATTTCCTTGGCTTGCGTTTTATCTTTGCTTCTGGCTCCGTCTGGGCCCGGAGGCGTCTTAGCGTATTCGTCGAGTGTGGGCTGTTTGGTCTTCGCTCTCACGGGCTTGTTAGACATGTCTCCCGTCCTTCTATCCCCGCTCGGATCTAGGGCAGGGTGTCACAGTGCGCTCTTCGGGTGCCCCATCGTTATCGCCACATCTCTGACACAAAGTTCCTTTGTCCTCCGGCTCCCCCGGCCATCTTGTCTACTACCTAGCTAAGCCAGGTCGCGTCTCACCCTTTGAGGCGCACTTTAGGCCATGAAGGGCCCGGGGCACAGTTCCAGGTCACACCGCACGCTCCCTTGCTATCCGCACGTCCGGTTACAAAGTATCTACGGCCAGGCCCTGCTCCCTTCCCAGGTCCGCGCCGTCGGCCTCGCAGGACTGGGTGTCCTTAATGACCACGATGCACCCGAGTCATGCACCTTCACCACCACCACACTCCAGTGCGACCGTCAGGCGCCCAGATCAATCACCCCCTTGTTCCTTCGTTAAGCGGCGGCGGACATTTTCTCGTTCATCGCACTCTCGCCTCCAGGTCTTCTTTTAGCTTCTTGTTGCGCTCTCACGGTGCAGGCCCGTATCGAAACGTGTCCACACGTTCACCTGAGATTCATGTACGCAGTCATATCAGTCTCAGCCAAATTACATCGGTCCTTGCACGGTTTTCAGTCGGATAATGTACAGATCTTCGGGAGCCCCCGTACAGACACGTCCTTTCACATGGCTTCCTAGCCACGCCCCCCAGACTTGCATCTCTCCCTCATCCTGAGGCATGTCAACAAAGAATGTCCGTCAATTGCTAACTCTTACTACGTTTCTAATCCCCGATACAGATCAGCTGTGTAACTGGTTTTATGTAACAGCGCCTTGATGCCCAAGGGCTTAGCGTGCTATATAAATGGAAAAAATAAACTACGCAGACAAAACCCAGGTCATCTTCAAGATTCCTTGAACATCTTACACCCCCACCCCCCCATCCAGACCTTGCCTCCCAGAAATCTACCACTGGATGATGGTTAACCACCTCCTCAACCCCGGTAAAACTGAAATCACGATCTCTGGAAAGCCAGCACTCTTCCCCAAACAACCCCTTGACCGTCCTCCTTGGGCCCTCTTGCGCCGCATCCAACTCAGTAAAGAACCTGGTATGCACCATGGACGCTGATCTTTCACACCACATGAAATCTAGCCATCTACACCTACGCATATTGAGTTTTGTATAAAACTCAAATTTCACTCTCCCCCTTGAATAAAGAAAGACAAAAAAAAAACCCAACTAAAAAAATAAAGTTTAATTTTCTAATATTCTAATCCCGCCAGTATTACTTGAAAAAGACAGGTTATTTTTTCACTTTTGCGGTGTTGGGACTTTGCAAAGTGCTGTTCTGTAGTAAATATTCTCTGAAGGCCGGTGTGGGTAACAGCTCCCCCTCTGTTTTTTGCACTTTGGTGTCCGTGCTGCAGAGCATTTACCTTTCTTTCGCCCTCTCTCAGTTTAGGACTGCATCTGTCCTTCTTTGATACTCTTGGTGACTAGTCTAGACTTGATACGCAATGTTCATCTCTCTTGCACATGGATTTAGTGGGGCAGTGAGCATGTTACCTTCTCTTAACTATGTGTATGCTTCGCAGCTATTCCAGTCTCAAATTGGTGTGCTTTCTTTCACTCCTATTTAATGGGGTTGTGCGCCTATTACATTCTCTTAATTTCTGCGTCAGTTCTGGCATTCGTGGAAACCAGCAGTCTACCACTTGGCTAGCCTGTGAACGTAGGCAAATTCTGCTTCCCCATTGGTATCAGTCTCAGTGGGAAAGGTAGTTGCCAAGTGGCGCACTCCACACCACTCTGGGCTTGGTGTCGCTCGCTGGATGCCCTACCCACCAGGGCCTCTTAGTGGTCATGCCACCCGAGAAGACTGTTCTCTTCTCAGCATCTTTCCCCTTGCCCAGAGCCTCCTGCTCGATCAAGGTACCCACATTCCAGCCTCCAGCTAGTGGGTCTTGCTTCCTTCACGCCACTGCTGGCTTCACGGCCCGATGCAGTTTCGCCCCCAGGACGTCAATGCTACCAAGACTTGCCTCTGCACAGCACTTGCTCTCCTTATACACGTCTTTGGAAAACCAAGGATTGCGTCAGTCTTACTTGCCTATGGCATATAGGCATCATTCAGCATCACCGTAAGCAAACAGAGACAAAGAAGGATATTTGTAGAATATAGGTTTCGAAATTGAGAGGAACTGGGAGCTATTTCGCTCCTGCTTCAGGCCTAGAAGAGCCCGATTAGCTTGACACCAATTGCTCCCAGGAGCTACTTTGGCTCTCCAGGCCAAGAGATGCAGAACATACAAACCTACGTGAATTTAACAGTGCATTTGGGGACATTTATACATAAACTTTAGGACACATCTAGCTGCCACTTAAAACATAAGGGGGTCATAAAAAGTATGCTTCCATCTTATGATAAAGTTAGTTTTGTAAAACCGTGTGTACTAGCTCCTCGTTTCCCAGTGTTCGTGACTGGTTAATGCTGCAAACCCAGGAGCTACTTTTAGCTCCTGCTTCTCCTGTCTTAATTTCAGAAACATTTTATTAAGTTTCCAATAAACAACAACATTTTCATAAAAAGTACACGTCTCATACTAAGCAGTAATAATCAAAATTACAGTACATTGTAAATATAATATTTTGCGCATTCTAGCATAATAACTATATCCAGTGAATTCAAGGAACATACAACAAATACACATATACAAGTACAAAAGACAACACAAACAGGAAGAGGAAAAAAGGGAAAAAGAAAGAAGAAAGAAGAAAGAAAAAAGAAAAGAAAAAAAGGGGGGGACCCTCCCTCACCAACATTTTCGTAAAAGGCACAGTCATATCTGTTATATTTACAATTCCATCACCACCTCAATCATAAAGTGCCAGAAAGGGAACCCATAACATCATGTAATACTCTTCTTCTTTATCTCTATTTTTCAAAGAAATCTTATCATACTGTGATAAAACCTGCAACTCCGACAACCACTCTTCAATACTAGGCTTTTTCCTCGTTTTGCAAATCCTGAGGATAAGCTTAATAGTTACCATAATAACCCTATCAATCCAGCAAGAATGTTTTCTAGTCCGCACACACTTTCTTTATGTGAGAGTAAAATTATGTTTACAGCAGATCTTTGCAAGTGTATACCAAAGATCAAATCAATCCCATCAATAACCTCTCTCCAAAACAATTGTACTCTTGGGCATTCCCACAGTAAATGTAAGAGTACCTCCATTATTGTTACAACACCAACATAATTCACTTGATCGTAACCCCAATTGAAACCTCTTAACTGGTGTCCAATACAGCCTTCCAATGACTTTCTGTTGAATCAAACGTAAACCCATATCTACTCCTAAGTACAAATGCACCCTCAAAACACCTCTCCAATCTAAGTCAGAAAGGACCCTATTAACATCATGTGACCATATTTCCTTCAATCTAGTCCATTCTAATTGATGATTTTTTTTTCTACTGGCATGAATTGCATGTAGGTCCGTACATTGTATCCTCGTCCATCTAACAATTTGCTAATCTCTGGTTTCCTCCCAACTGAGCCACCAGTCATATCCAACCTTTGATTATTCATGGAAGCTAAAGCCAAATACCTATTCATCTCTTTCCATCCCAAGTTATATTTATGCTGCAATTCCTCAAAGCACAACACTATCACCATCCATCACATCCGCTAGTCTCAGAATTCCCCTATTAATCCAACTCAACCATCTCAGACATTTATTATCAATCTGTAATGCTTCATTATGCCATATTGAAGCATCATGACTAAAGCCATAACCTTGTTCATTTTCATTAAACCACATCCCTATCACCTGTCTGGTTGCCACCACCGGGATCAGTTTCAACCTTGCACGTGGTAGTTTACCCATACTATAGATGTTACTTAAGTCATATGGAGCGCAAATTTCTCTTTCAATACGCAACCAAATCGGTTCTTTAGTGTCCCTATCTCTAAAGTAATACAAACTCTTTTTAAGCAAAAAGGCCCTGTAATATTTCATCAAATCTGGATACCCAAAACCACCTTCCTCAACACTTTGTAGTAATATGTACTTTGGTACTCGAGGTTTTTTACCAAGACCCCATAAAAAGGATTGAAAGACTTTATCAACTTTTATTAATTGTTTTTTAAATAATTATAAAGGGATGGACTGAATTACAAATAAAAGCTTAGGCAAAAGAACCATTTTAATCGCTTTAATTTTCGGCCACAAATTCAATGTCAAACTCTCCCATCTCCTGATCAGTAATGATATCTTTAAGGTTACTTGGTCCAAATTATATTGCAAAATTTTATTCAAATCACCAATAATATGTATTCCCAAATAAGTGACGCCTTCTGGTGACCACTTACAGTTCCATGAGCGCAAAATACTATTATCACACATCCTAGACAAAAAGGGAACATTTCAGTTTTAGCCCAATTTACTTTATGCCCCGATAGCTCTCCTACTTTTCTAAACATTTCTTTTATCACATCCCCACATGTTTCAGTAATCGACAATAAAAGCAACATATCAGCATATGATAACATTTTACTTCAACCTTCCCAACCATAATACCTTTTCTCAGTTCACATTGTCTAATGTAAGCAGCTAGAGGTTCTAAAGCCAAATGAAACAAAAATGCTGACAATGGGCAACCTTGTCGTGTGCCCTTTGACAATGGAAACGAGTCAGAAATCGCTCCGTTAACCAACCTAACATCACGATGGATACATTCAACCATTTTCAGAAATGTTGGTCCAAATCCTATTTTTACTAACGTGTACTCCATAAATGTCCAATTAACCCTATCAAAGGCTTTTCAGCATCAAAAAAATCCGATAACATTATTCAAGTCTTTACCATAGTGTTCTCCAATCACATTTAGCACAGTTCTTATATTATCGTATCCAAAGCTCCCCGGTATGAATCCCATCTGAGATTCATCAATCAGGTCCTCTATCCAAGACATTAATCTATTAGCCCATATTTTAGTAAACATTTTCAGATCAACATTCAGTAAAGAAATAGGCCTATAATTCCCACATTTCATATGATCGTTATTAGGTTTTGGGATCACGATAATCAGTGCCTCTTTCATCGAATCACACATTACACCTGATGCAATACACTCATTGTAGAGCTCACACAAGATCGGCCCCAATTGAGTATCATACATTTTATAAAACTCTGAAATCACCCCACCTGGTCCAGTTGATTTCCCATCTTTCAATTGAGATATGGCAGTAGATATCTCAGCAGCCTCAATCCTAGAGTCTAGTAAGGTTCGCTTATCAATAGTCAATTTAGAAAGAGAAATCTTATCAAAGAAAAATCCCAAACTATCTGCAGTAGGATTCAACTCTTCCTTATACAGTTGCTCATAAAAACTCCGGAAGTATGTGCAGATTTCTCCATTCTTGTGCAAAGTTTTACCTTCTTCAGTTTGAATAGAAGAAACACATATCAGTCACTAACCCTCTAAGCTTGTTAGCCAACAATTTGCCATTCCTATCACCAAATTCCCAAAACCGTTGTTCCGAATAAAACATGCCACTACCAGCCAAATTCTGCACATGATTCTTCAATTCCGCCTCTAGTTTTTTCAACCTCAGCTTATTTTGGTCTAAATCATCACTTGCACAAACCTTCTGCAATTTTTTAACTTCCATTTCTAGTCTTCTAATCTCTACCTGATTTTTCTTCTTTACATGGGAAGTTTTACTGATCAGTTCCCCTCTTAATACTGCCTTAAAACAATCCCAGACAGTCTTAATTCCTGTTCAATCTCTATTTTCCTCAAAATAATGTGTAATAAGTTCATCCAAACTCATTGTAATCGAATCATCCTTAAGTACGCTAGCTTGCATCCTCCATATTTTAGATTTCTCGCCTGTATTCCGCAAAAGCAACTGCATATCCAAGAGAGCATGATCAGAAATACCCCTTTCCTGTAACTTTGACGCCGCTACATAGTGTAATACTGTAGTTCTTCACTAACCTTTACATTATATCTGCAGTCTGATTTCCAGTCCATCAAGCTATCAATCACTATATTAAAATCTCCTCCTAATACCAACGACTCACCTTCCATACTATCTAGCAATAAACCTAATTGACCAAAAAAAGAAGTGTTTGGCGAGCAAGGCGCATATACAGTTCCAATTGTCAATTTCCTGCCATCATATAATATATCAAGCAATAAAATTCGACCCTCTTCATCTGACGCAGTTTTCTCAATCTTCATCGGTAGACCCCTTTTAAACAATATACTGACACCTCTAGACCTAGAATCATAACAATTTGAAATCACCTGGGAGTATTTTGCGTTGGACAAATATTTTTCACGTTGGTCATCCAAATGAGTTTCCTCAAGGAAAATCACATCAGCCTTGCCTCTCCATAACCTTGCCAAAACCTTACGTCTTTTCACAGCATTGCCAATACCCTTAACATTCCATGAAATGAAAGTCAATGGAGCCATATCGTTATACCCTGACACATTAAAGCCATATAATAACCGTTATATTCAGAATGGAGGGTCCAGAAAAGGGGAGAGAAAGAAAAAGCAGACCAGCAAGGAAACAACAAGACACGTAGAAAGACAAACAAACAAATCTTGAGCATCGTGTAACTCTCCTAGTCTGATAAGACACAAAATAAGCATATATATGTACATCAAATATCATAGTCTGAACTATACCCACCAGAAATCCCATGCCCAAACAAACATGAATAGAATAATCAATACAGACCCCATGCCATCTATAACCATGTAATTCTCCCCATCACTTCCAACCCACCAACTATCAATTACATACCCCCCACATATGATTATGCACTATACATATATTGGATTACCCACATACCCATTACACCCAATCACCACATTTATGCCTTCTCCGGACTTAATTTCAAGCCCTGATATAGCAAAAGTCTTTCCAACATCCATATAGGCAAAAGGAGTGTTGAAAGGGTGTTTTGGACAGGGAGTTCCTCATCTGCAAACGTACTTCACAATTTAAAAAGGTTTTAAATAATGTTTAGACATGATGGAAACACAAGGAAAGACAGAGAGCAGCATCCAAAATTAAGAAAGAACCAAGTCTTGATACTGTAGCAGGTCTATAGAAAGGTTAAACGTAGCAGATGATCCTGATGTCAATCTTCTGCTATGCCCCTACTCTGGGATGAGCTCAAGTGACATCACATGCACGCAAAAACGTACCTACTGTAGAGAAAATAGCCACAAGTTCTACACCAATAGCATTGTGCAAGAAAATAACATTAATTTACAGTGTAAAAACACACAATTTTAATGTGAAGCTACTATGAGATACAAGATATCATATGCCAGAAAAAATAAAATTAAGCCCAACTGGAAGCAACAGGGCCCCAAAAAGCCACTCTTGGGCCGGTATTAAATATTGCGCTGGCACAAGCTCCAAACCTCAACACGAATGTATCAGAATGCAAAAGGTGCACTTGCCATGGTCTAGGAATATTGGACTATGGTAGAGCAAGAGTGTATGGATACTTTCTAATGGATTGCTAGTAGCTTGCAACTTGAATTTGTGCCCATTGACTTTAGGGTACAGAGATGCACTCCCTGGTACCAACCATATACACAGTCACAAATGATCTAGCATATTTAAGTTAGAAAATGCACCTAAGGTTTACAACACACAAATTCTTGATTTAGCCACTCTCAAATACAAATAAGCAAACTAGCTACGCTCTATGTTCCCAACTATCTTTACACACCTGAACGCATCAAAAGCATGAACCTATTGGAGGCAAACGCAAAATCATTTTAAGAAGGGGAAAATGTGTCAATTCTTGGGCCACATATGCAGACATTGATGCGTTTGTACAAGTCCAATTCGCACACAAAGGTTTAACTGTCCCCTATCCGGGTTGCAGGAATATTTGTAAACACGATATTTAGAGCAAGGGGTGGGGCGTTGTCAAGATAAGGGCAGAACACTGGAATTTCCAAAGTGAATCGCGTGGATGGATCAACACACAAGCACTGTGACACTAATGTCGACCTCAATGCTGAGCTCATTCTGATGTGGGATCAAACGGGGGGCGGGGGGCGTGGACCCAGACACTTCAAGTCTGGGAGGAAGGAAAGAAACCTGTTCTTGGGGTGGGCCCATGCAAATGCCTAACATGTTGAGCTCCTTTGTTCCACAGTACATGAACACATCACTTGGCTCTTCAAACACAACAAAATGATCTACCTAGGACTACTACACCGGTGCAGCAATCCATTTTAAAGCAAAATGTTCAAATCAATTGCTTGTTGCGTTTCCCTTGCAAAGGAGATAGTTAGTAACATTCTGGGCCAATCACTTGTAAGTAATATAGCTTAATACAATGGGAGCGAATTGTAAAAAACGGTCTGACCTCTCCCATCGTGCCCTACTTCACAAGATAGATTTCAAAATGTATCTTTACACAAGGTGCTGGAAATGGAACAAATGTACTCTGGCAACCCCCTCTTCCTTAGCACCGTGGGAGCATAAGAATGCCCACAAATTTAAACCCGTTTGATAGCGATTCAGAAAGAAACCCTTTTGAGCAATTAATGGAAGTTGGACTACGGTATTTGTCTTGCAATTTACATACATTTTTTGTTTTATTGTGTCCAATGAAAAGAGCAATTTGGAAAGCTTCTAAACAGGACGAGAGGCTTTGGCAGTTTATGCATTCAGTCTTCAGTGCACTCTTCTCAAGCACAGCTGCTTATGGGCGAAAGCTCGGAAACAGGACCGAGCAGGGCTTCGGCAACGCTCCAGTAAGACAGTCTTTGCCAGAGCTCCGCTCCATCTTCTTCTAGCCCATTTCCTACCCTGTTGAGACACCCACAACGTTATACTCTTGAGTCACTCAATCAGTGTCAACATGCTTCTCTTCACCTTCCTGCAGCACTCCTCTATGCCCAAGATATGTTGGCAACCAGCTTCATGGGCACTTTGAGGAATCCAGACACCTTTTAGCTTTCCTGCTCCTCATTTCACCACGAGGAACCCCAGACAGGGTTTTAGCATTCTTCTGAAACAAAAATGATGTAATGGCTGCAAATCCAGGTGAGGTGGTGGATTTCCGTTAATTTCCATTTGGCCTGTGGCCGTGAGCTCTGTGTGAGGGGCGGTTGAGGCTTATTGGAGATACTAGTTGGTTTAGTCTTCTGGGAAAATGACCAGAGATTCTGGCACCTGCCCCGATCACCAGACAAACACTCCAACTGTCAAATGTTCTAGCTAATCACGGAGCACAGCACCAGAGTAAGTTGGAGTGATATTTGACATAGCGCTCTCCCGGCCAAACTACAAACTAAAGAAGTTAGAAGCAGTGCCTACGGCCTTCCTTTCTCAAGCAGATGTTTCCTTGAACCAAAACCTCTTGCCTCAAAACGTACCAACTAGCTTATGCTAACAAGTGGCTTCTTCAGAGTGCCCTCTTCCCAGATCTGCCAATTCACAGATTCGTGTGGCATACAGAGTGAAATGTATGGGAGGAAGGGAGGGAGGGAGGAGGGGAGGGAGGGGGGGGGAAGGGCCAGACAGTGGCAATGTGAGAAAATAAAACAGGACAGGTCTGCAAGAGGTCAGTGGTAGGAGTACCGGGAGAACTTTCAACGCATTGTGATTTTCATACTTTTCGCAAGCCTTGCTATTCCGTGTTCATTTATATGCAGTTTCAGGTTTGTCTTCCCATTAAGGTCTGACTGCTCCCCGCACTAACATGCTTCAATTGTACATTCTGACACAATACGCATAAAAACTGTGCCACCTACACAAGAATATTGGAGAGCTCCTCTCCCAACATGAATTAAACATCAAAACACAAAAACTCTACAATCAGATTACATACCACAACCCGGGCCAATGCATTTTAGCACCAACGGCACACACAACTCCACCCCGCAATCTCCACCCATTTGGATACAAATGTCAATACTTTCAACACAGAACACCAAGAAACTGTCCTGCACATGTTACTCTGCTTTGTTGGTGTGTGCATACCGGAAGTACTCTTTTTTTTGCATCAGACCATCAACCCCCCTCACCACTTTTCTTCAGATTCAACAGAAAGTCTGGAGGCCTGGCTAAGTGCAGCAGGTCTCAGTGTACACCCCAACATCCGATCTCTTTGCCTGCGTCCATCACGCTCCCTGAGAAACTAAATGGTCTGACAATATCCCACACAAGCACATCAAGACACATTAATGCACCTCCTCGTACAGACTCCTGACCACTAGTGCTACACACAACTGATCACACTCTGGGGAAGCAGGAAACTCATGCAACAGAGGCGGGGGCTGAGGCCCAACTACAGCCGAAGGAAGCACCCACTCTCCAGTTACATCTGCCTAAAAGGTTGAGGGGGATTCCACTTGACGGTTCACATGCAGCAGGAGCCTTTAGCCTTCGAGCATGCCACTGCACCTTGCTTGTGGTGCAGGACATGCATTGCTACCAGCCTAGTCAGCAGCAAATCACCTCTTTCGGGTGCCATCTGGCCCACCAACAGCTACTATTGATGTTTGACTGGAAGAGCATCACCAACCTCCCCACTGGATTCTCTTCTGCGCCAGTCAGTCAATATGCCTGTTAAGGTCAGACACCGTTATTAAACTACAGATGTCTATGTGCATCTGCAAGGCCTACAGAGCAGCCCAGAAAAGCATAGCCAGTGGCGTAGCCCTTACCTGTCCAGACTGGTGCCACTCACCCCAAACCCTGCTCAAGAACCACAACCATTCAAGGGAGGATGACTTACCTCACCCAGGCAGCAAGGACAGGGTCAAAGCCCAGATGCTAGGGCCTGGTAAGTAGGCAGAGGCCAGCACATTTGCACTTTCACTGCAATCATACCCTGGCACAGTAAGGCAGTCACCAGACGTATGTCCACTGGCACAAGGCAGCAGCTCTACTGGAGTCACTGCTAAACCTTGCAAGAGGAAATTCAGGAACTGCAGTGGTCAACCCCCTGATCTCTGCAAGAAAGGTGGCAGTGTTGGTCTCATGATGAGGAAGAACACACCATCTCCACAGCCTTAGCCCTCTTATTTCAGCATCTCAGTCCAACCTATAACTCACATCTCTTACTATCCCCTTGTGCTGGCCACCAGGCACATTCATCTTCTTTAAGCTTGACCTCTACACTTTCAGAGGCAGTTCTTGCCATCATAACAGGGCAACTTCGACTACTCCAATATGACTAAGGCCCAACATATGCAACTTGACAACACACAACTCAATAGTGAATCAACAGAGCCTTCCAACTCACACCCAAGGAGGCTCACCAAATCTCACTCATCTTCCACCCTTGTCTCCTCTGCTCCCACAATTGACCTTCCCACCCCCTCGGACCACACTTTCACTTGACCCTCAATTCCCCCACCCAATTGTCAATTCGGTTCCCCATTTCCACCCCCTTCTCCCACCATTTCAATTCAAGGAGGCAGGAGCTGGTAGAGAGCAGAGTTATGGCAGCTCATTAACTAAAGGGTGGAAGTGCCAGCCACTTATAAGGCAACCCTTTTCTCAGTTCCAGTTGTATGGTTCCAAAACCAGACGGGAACTTCCGTCCACTCATCAACCTGAAGGCCCCTAAACGCATTTAAGGTCCATCATTTACAAAGGGATTCACTTCTTTACAGGGATTGGATGGTCAAAATAGACTTGGATACTTACCTGGTGGTGACGATTCATCTGCCAATCAGTCACAAATTCTGTGGTAGGGGAAACCGTTGGCAGTTAGCCTCTCTCCTGGTCAGCCTGCCATCAGATCCTGGGTGCTTCACAAAATTGTTGCAATCCGTGATGGCTTTTCACAGTGCAAGAGGGGTTTGAATAATCATCTATTTAGACAACATGATCCGGATGGCACAGAAGGCACAGTTGGCTCTCAAACGTAACTCAGAGATGCAGTGTCCTTCCTTCAAGATCTGTGGTTTAATGAATTTCAAAAATCTATACTCAAGCCTATGCAATGCATCCAGTCTCTGGTTTTTGTTCTAGATTCTCAGCAATGCCGCCACCCCCCAAAAACAAAAAAATAAGTTGCAATTCGTCATAAAATCGGCTCCACCTTAAAGAAGGGCTACCTCAGCCACAGCCTCCTGGCTTGTATGTTAGGGATGCTATTGGCATCAGTTCAGGCAATTGTCCCTGCCCCCACTGCAGTACAAGACTCCGTGCAGAGCCTGAAAGAGAAATCTTCAGAAGTGGGTGTCTTTTACACACAATTGGTGCAGCGTTCCACTGATGCAAAAGACGATCTAGGAGTTGTGGTAAAACACATGGAAGCCTGGACCCAGAGAGCAATTTCCGCTTCCTATCCAGAGATCGTGTTCGAATGTGATGCAAGTATACTAGGCAGAAGGTGAGGGGTGGGAGGTTCAAGGGGACACTACCGGAGAAAGGTGGCCCTCAGAAGAGAGTTCTGCATATTAACTGTGCAGCTTCTGGTGGGCTTGTTTGCAGTAAACAGCCTGCCGAAAGAAAAGGTGAAGTGGTGTGCTTTGGAGGATGCACAATGTCTCATTGGTTCAATACATCCATCTCTTGGGGAGCTGGGGTAAGGGAACAAGGTCCAAAGGATTGAAAATCTTAGCAAAGGATTTCTTCAAAAAACTCAACCCCCCTTCTCTCCCCTATCTTCTCCCGGTAAGGGCCTGAGTTCTCAATAACTACCCCAGATGCTATCCTGGGGCTTTGGAGCTGGTTCAACCCTGGGAACTTCTCCTAGAGGGGTGAACTACACCTTGTAACAGATTCCATGATCAACCCGCCTCTCCTCCCCCTCCGGGCCCCTTTCCTCCCTAATGCACTAGTGCCCCTCCCCTTGTTGTGGCCCCACCGCTAGACATATGAATAAGTAACTCAGGCTTTATGTCTCTGTGGTACTGATTATTTTAGGTTGGGTGCATTTCCCTTCATTTGGTCGAGGGCCTTTCAAAGTTATTTCTCCGTCTCCTCTCCTGCCCCTGCCCCTGCGTCCGGACCATTCCCTCGCTCTGGTGACTTCGCCTGGTTGGGTTTGGACATTTGCGACTTGTGTGCCTCCTCTTCTTCTGTGTTCATGGATGCCAGCCCTTCCTCGTAGGTCTCGACTCTCTGCTGCCTGCCTTCCCACGTAAACAGGAGACCAAATGGAAACAGCCACTTCTATGCAATGTTTTTTGCTATTAAAATGTTTGTAAGTGGGTGCATAGCCTTCCTCTTTTGCAGTGCGCGGAGCGCCAAATCTTAGTAGAGGTGGATCTGGGTTCCATTAATCGTTACTCTGTAGTGAGCCCTGGCCTCTCAAAGTAGGTCCTCCTTCGATGTGTAGGAAGACAGGGCCACTATGCCATCTCGTGGTCTTATGCCTGGATCCCTCCTCTTGGGACCCACCATACGCACTCAGTCAATCTTCACTTCCTACGGTTGACTCTCTGCCAAGAGGCCCCCGAAGCATTGTGACATTGTGCCCCTCAGATCAACGTCTAGGATATCCTCGTTCAAGCCCTTCACTTGAATGTTCGACCTGCAGGAGCAATTCTCCAAGAACTCAACCTGTAACTCTCGGTTGTGAGTGGCCCTAGCTACCTGTTCCAAGAGGTCACTGTTTTGTTTGACTTCTGCCACCTCCAACAAGCCCCGGTCAGTAATGTCCACTCTGTTGCCTAGGTCGGTAATTTCCTTCCTGACTTCATGCAATGATCTCCAGAGTTCTTCGTTCATTTTTTTTATCAGTTGGTCTTGAAATGAATTCATTGCATCTTCCATGCCCATGAGGCACTCTTGCAGATCGTCCTTGTTCAGGGCCATGGTGTGTTTGTTCTACTCCTTGGGTCCACCTCCTGGTAGTTTCACAGTGGCTGCCTCTTGCACCTCTTCCTGTTGCCTCCAGCACTGCTCCCACTGCCCCCCTTGTGGGTCAGCTGACCCCTTAGATTTGGATGAAGCTGCCTTTGCATTGGCCCCTGACATCTGTAGGGTTCTTCCCAATATCATCCTCCTCTTTAATGTGCCCCTTTTGGTGTCAGTTTCCACTATACTTGTGTCAGCTCTCACTCCGTGATCAGGCTCCTTCAAATGGCAATGTTCTTTTTAGCGTAGTGCCTCGGGATGGGGTATTCTCCTCCACCAGCCACTACCTTGGGATGGAGAGGTCTTGTCCTTTGCACCTACACGTTGGTGTAGCTCCTATTGGGTACCCTTGAAGTTGCCGGGTGAATAATGTCTATTTGATGTTCTAAGGGGGAGGGGGGTCAGGGGCAGACCCTTTAGGCCTTGCTTTTGGACCTCTACAATGGGGGTCACTTTCGTCCACTCCTCGCGTCACTCCTGCACCCCTACTACATAGTACCACTTCCTTGTGGGTTCCAGTCAGGGTGGGGGGCCTTTCACCCGCCCGGGCATCCAGGCTTATTATATTTCTAAGTAGAAGCCGTTTGCGCTTCTCCTATTGTCCCCCGAGTCCTCCCTAGTGGCGCAGACAGCGAAGATGTTGCAGGGCAGGTGCCCTGTACTGCAGCCGTGCTACTTTGCTCGCTTCTGGGTGGGGTGTGGTGTGGGGGATGCGGGGCAGGTGTTGCGGCTTGCTGTTTTGTTAGGTGGGGGGAACGAGCGCACCCCTTCTCAAACCCCACAACACTCACCTTCCTGCAAGGCGTGCCAATGTTTTGGCCCTCACCTCCGCTGATAGAGTCGCACGCTCAGATGCAAGTTTCACAGGTCCCCAGCCCCCTCTTTCTTCTTGGGGATGCAGTTGCTTGGTCGGTCTCCCGCACCAACTCTCTCTCTCTCTTCCGCTCTTCCCGGCTCGGCTTCCTGGTTTCTCTCGTCTACACTTCCTGATGCCTTGGTTCAGCTCCACGTTCCCGGATTCACGTTGCCTTGGGATGTGCATCAGATGGAAGGCGTGGTGGTGTGGGGGGGGGGGGTTAACCTTTGCTGGAGAGCCGGCGAGGCTGAAAGGAGGCAACTTTAGGGTGACGGCCCTTTGGCCTTCTTCAGTGGGCCTGGACTGAGGCACATCCTCACAGGTCGGCAGCCATCATGGAATTAGAAAAGGATTTCTGGCATGTTTGCAAGGGGGTCTAAGAATAATGTTGCAGGCAGAAAACCTGGCATTGGTGAATGCAATGGCAGACTAAGGTACCTTCAAGACAGAAGCAATGGGAAAGTAAACCGCAACGGGTTCCCCATCCGCTGGTTTCTTTTGGGTCAGCTGGACAGATCTTTTGCTTCAATTGTCAGGTGCCTCTGCTCTTCAGCTTGATGCCAGATTCGAGGGACATGGTGGAGGAGTTTCTCCAGGATTGGACACATCTGCAAGGTTATGCCGTTCCCCCTTCATTTCTCAATGAGAACTGGTCCAGGTGTGCAGATCGGAAATGTCTGGTCCCATTTTGGCTTTCTCAAGTGTAGTTACCAGCCCCTCTAGAAGAGCTGGCAACAGATGTTTCCGGACTTCTCCCCTCACATCTTAACTGATCAGGGGGAAACTTCCACACGTGGATTTTAGGGAACTGGCTATTTCGCATGGCACGATGAATTCCTAGTCTGGCAAGAGGAAGATAAATGACAAGTACCGACTAACATTTATTGGGAATTTCAGCCTCCTGGTGACCATCATGTTTAAAAGGAAGCCATACTTCATAGTACAAATGTACAGTCACACATTTACCTTCACCAATACGAAGAAACTCAAAACATGGAGCTGGGAGAACAAGAAAATGGCTGGATGATTTTTTTATTTCCCACAGAAAACAATTCACAGAACGTGTATAAAAAATGCCCATCTGTAATATATATGATATGATAAGATAGGTTATTTATAACGCGCTTAATACCCAGAGGTTTCTAAGCGCGGACCCAGGCATCAAACCTGTGTTGCTCCGTGTCGTCTTGTTTCCAAGTCGAGCCCGCTGCCGCTGAGCTATCCTCCTGGGACAATGTGTGTGGTGGAGTACATAGAACAATAATAGACAAAGCACATATGTGAATTTGAGCCAACAATCTCAACAGGCTATTTTAAGATTGGACAGCAGCTTTAAGCAGAGAAGACATGCATTACTTGCCGTAAAAGCATTTCTGATGGCTGTGTCTGTTTAGATTCACATGCTGTGCATAGTCAGACATCCAGTGGTCGCTGCAGAGTATTGCATCTTGTTTTTCGAAAGTCGAAAAGGGGACGTTGACATAGGCATGTCTGTAACACTATCCCTAAAGTGACGTGTAGTGTACCCAAAATCCCTCGCGCGTCGAGGTCCCACTGTATTTATTCTGCCATGAGGGAGCCTAATGACTAACGTGAGCGAGTACAGAAAAGAGAGCAAGTAGTAAGACGTCTATGTTCCTTCCATCCGAGCGGGGAGGAAGGGTGGGCGCATGTGAATCTAAGCAGATTCAACCATCAGAAATGCTTTTACGGTAAGTAATGCAGGTTTTCTGATGTTTGTTAATCTGCTTAGAATCACATGCTGTGCATAGACTAGAGAGCAGCACCCGGAGTTGGAGGTGGGTTGTGAGAAGGAACAGTAGAGAAAAGATGTCTTAGTACTGCTTGTCCCACCTGGGAATCAGATCTAGAATGGGCATCTAGACAATAGTGTTTTTTAAAGGTGTGTACAGAACTCCAGGTTGCCGCCTTGCAAATGGACTCAAGGGAAACATTTCCAATAAATGCTATGGATGCCCCGGTGCCTCGAGTAGAATGCGCTCTAGGCTTGAAGGGCAGTTCTCTCTTAGCAAGAGAGAAACAGAGGGATGCACTGGACAATCCATCTAGATATAGTGGATTTGGAAACTGAATCTCCTTCTCTTCCTACCGCCAATGAGACAAATAACTGATTAGTCTCTCTTAGTGGTCGAGTTCTTTCCATATAAAACATGACCGCCCTGCGCACATCAAGTGTGTGTAGGCTCTTTTCTCCCACGTTAGATGGGTTTTGAAAGAAGGTTGGTAGCTCTATAGACTGGTTGACCTGAAACTTTGAAATTAATTTCAGTGCAAACCTAGGGTGTGTGTGCAGAACCACCTTATCTTTGTGAACTGTTACAAAGGGATCCAAAATATAGAGCGCTTGTAGTTCACCGACTCTCCTAATGGAGGTAATTGCTATCAAGAAAGCAGTCTTAAGAGTGAGGTCCTCAAGGCTCGCTTTATGCATGGGCTCAAAAGGGAGGGCCCATTAGCCTGGTTAGCACGACGTTTAGATCCCATCCGGGAGCTGGGTTAGATATAGGAGTGAATTCTTTTCACTCCCTCCATGAAAGCTTTAATCACTGGAACCTTCCACCATGACAACTTACGGTGTGACGTAATGTAGGCGGCGAGTGCAGCTAGATGAACTTTAATAGAGTTAAAGACTAACCCCGAGTCCAGCAAGTGAGTCAGGTATAAAACAATGTGTGGAAGAGCAGTCAACGGGGTTGATGCTCTTTAAGTTACACCAGATGACAAACCGTTTCCACTTAGAGTAGCAGTAACGAGTGTTCGGTTTCCTTGCCTCCCTGAGAATGTCCATGCATCTCTGAGGGAGCTGCAAATGTCCAAATTCCATGACCTAAGGAGCCAGGCTACCAGGTTCAGGGTCTGTGGGCATGGATGCAGCATTTGGCCCCTGTCCTGTGACAACATGTTGTACGGGGCAGGGTAGTTTCACTGGAGGAGACAGTGACATCTCCATCAGATGAGCGAACCAGGGTTGGCAGGCCCACATGGGGGCCACCAGTATCATGGTAACTGGTTCCTGGTGCATCTTGTGCACCATCTTGTTGAGAAGGGGAGTCGGAGGGGAAAAAGCATAGACAAATTTCCTTGACCATGTTATCCAGAGACCGTTCCCCTTGGAACGGTTCTGGGGGTACCTGGAGGTGTAATTTTGGCATTGGGTGCTCTCCAGAGTTGCGAACAGGTCGTTCTCTAGGAAGCGCCATTCTGCGAAAACATTGGAGACGATGTCTTTGTGTAATCGCCATCCGTAATCTGCGGGTAGAGGGAAGTCTCTGCGGAGTCCTTCGGCCAGAAGATTGTGTTCCACTGGTACATGTTGAGATAACAGGAACATGTGTGGGAGAGCCCACTTCCAGATGTTCTGGGACAGCTTGGACAGTCCTGGAGAGTGAGTGCCCCCTTGCTTGTTCAGGTAGTACATGGCCGCGGTGCTGTCTGTGAGGACCGGCACTGTCTTTCCTTGTAGGTGTGTCTGGAAAGCCTTCAGTGCTTTGAAGACCGCCAACAATTCCAGCAGGTTTATGTGTTTGGACTGCACACTTGGGAGTCCAAACTCGGTGTGCAGTCTGATGGCATAGGTGAGCCCCCCCCCCCATCCTGTGAGGGATGAGTCTGTGGTTAGAGTGGCGTCCACTGCGGGGGTGGCGAATGATTTCCCCAACACGAGGTTTTCCCTCGACCACCACCGCAGCGCGAGAACCAAGGCTTGCGAGACAACCACTAGATCGTCCCATTGTCCGCTCACCTGACACCACTGGCTGTTGAGCCACTCCTGCATTGGGCGCATGCGCAGGGGCGTGCGTGAGGGACCAAATAAATGCAGGACGCCATAATTCCTAGCAATCGCATGGCTTTGGTACCGTCACCTCTCGACCAGCTACACATTGAGGGATCTGAAACAGCATGTTTTGGACAATCTCTTTGGAGGGGAAGATGAGGCCATCCTTTGTTCGAATTAGAGCCCCTAGGAATTGCTCGATTTGGCTGGGGTCTAGAGTGGACTTCTTCTCGTTGATGGAGAAGCCCAGGTGGAACAAGAGGTCTACAGTCTTTTGGGTATTTGAGAAGCATCTTTCGTAAGAATCCCCTGTTATGAGCCAGTAGTCGAGGTAGGGATAGACCGGAATGGACAACCTGCACAGGTGTGCAGCTGCCACTGCCAGTACCTTTGTGAATACCCTTGGCCTGAGGCTATGCCGAAGGGTACCACTTTGAACTGATAGTGTTTGCCTTGTATCATGAGCCTGAGGTATTTCCTGTGCGCTGGCAACATTGAAATATGAAAGTATGCATCTTTCATGTCCAGTGTTGCCATGTAATCCTCCTATGTGAGCAGGGGGATTACCTCCTGCAAAGTCACCATACACAATTTGAGGTTTTACAAATTTGTTCGCTGGGCGCAGATCTAATACAGGGCGCATGGTTAGATCCTTTTTGGGTACAAGTACGTACACTGAATAAATACCCTCCTCTACCTGTGATAGAGGCACGACCTCTATGGCTCCCTTTTCCAGCAGCAATTCGACTTCCTAAAGAAGGATGGAGAGGTTGTCTGGTGATAGACGTCTTCCCCTTGGGGGTCTGAATGTTGGGGACTGACTGAATTAGATGCAGTAACAATGGGCTATTGTTGACAGTACCCAACAGTCTGTCAAATTCCCTCTCATGCTTGCAGAAATTAGGTTAACCGGCCCACGACCGTAGATGCATGTGAGGGGACCCGAACTTTGGGGTCATTTGGTGGTGGTAGCCGAGGAGCCTCTAGGAGTGGGGCCCCGACCTCTTCCCTTGCCACAACATCCTCTTTGAGCATACTGTCCAGTGGTTCCCTGAGGGGAGGACCAGTTGCTGGCTGAGGTGTATTGTTGAGTTTGTTGTTGGCCACAAAAAAAGCACCTGTTGCCATAACCGCGCTTATTAGGAGGTCTCGTGATTTGGTCCAGGGTTTTTAATGTTTCGTGTTCCTTCTTCGCTGTTTCCAGTGCGTCATCAACCGCCTTACCAATCAGGTTTGAGTCTTTAGGGGGTTTGTTGATGAGGGACGCCTGTGTTTCTGGCTTGAAACCAGAGTTTCTGAGCAAAGCATGTTGCTTACGGAGTATGCCCTGGACTAGGGAACAGCCAGCCGTGTATGCAACATCTAAGGTGTTCTTGATGATGCTTTGGTTTACCAGAGTACCTTCTGTCACAGTGGCTAATAAGCGGGTTCGCAAGGGCTCAGGGGCTTCTTGTAGGCCTTTGCGCAACAGTCCCCATTGGGCATCAGCGTAACTAGCCAACAAAGTTGTATTGTTGGCAATATGCGTGGCAAAAGCTGCCGAGGATGTAATCCTCTTCCCTAAGGCATAGAGCTTCTTCCCCTCTTTGTCCAGAGGCGCTTTGCTAGTAGGTAGCGGAACCCCCACCCTTTTCCTCGTGGTGGTTACTTCCAGGGAATCTGGTATGGAATGACCCCTAATATATAAGGGATCAGAAGGTGAGGGGCTAAAAAGCTTCGATTCTTGGATTGACATCTAACTAATGGAGGTGTAGATTACGAGGGAACAAGGCGTCTCTTGATTGAGGCGAGGTGGGGTATAGCTTTTCCTGGATTATTTTTTCCACAAAATCTACTTCTGGGGTAGTCTCCCCTGTATCAATTTGAAAATGTGCTGCCGCCTTGCGTAGCATTGCATTAAATGTGGGTTGATTGTCCACAGGCAAAGGGTCTCCGACAGGCATGGTTTGAGGAGAGGGCAGATCTAAAACATCAGGGTCTGTTGACGCCCCTGGGGACTGCCACGGCTGCGGTTCACATATGTTGGGGTCTTCCTCAAAGTCCCCTACAGAGTCTTGTAATTCTTCAGTATTTAGGAATTCTTCCTCTTCCTGAAAGTGGGGATCCTCTTCAGTGAGGTCATATGTATCTAATTCTTCCTCAAGTGGGTCAAAAAAGTCTTGGGAATTTGGCTCTAGGGTCTTCAGGGAGTATCTCTTGGCCTTTTAGGTGAAATGTTTTCATAAGTGGACACAAACCTATCTAGCCTGACCATACATGATTCAAATCTTTCCCTAGACCACTCGGATGACTCAGAACGGTCTAGTGGTGGAAAGGCTTGCTCCTCCGCCTCTAGGCGCCGGGATATCTCCCATAGAGTGGAGAATTTACCCCTTTCGCCCTCTGAGAAACATTCTCGTGGGCCCGACAATGGGGACGGATCTCTGGGTCTTACCTTCGACGTGGGAGGGGCGGGGGGGTTCCGGCGTACCCACTGTAGATTTCGGATTCTCCCTGACCTTTTGAGCGGGCTTTGGTGACTCCTTCACCAGCCTTTGCTTTCCAAGACTAACTTCCCGATCGAGGGATGGTCATGAATAGTTTTCGGCAGAGCCGGAACCTTACAGACGACGGACGCCCTCTTCCGAGGTGTTTCGACTGATGCTTGGGTGGTAGCGCCCTTTGTTGTAGACAGCCCAGTCACTAGGTGCGCATGCGGCTGCGGGGAGGGCTGCCGGCCCTTGAGTCAGCCGGTTGATTCGGCATCTCCATTGGCGCTAAAGCCTTCTTCGATTTACTCGACAAATGGCCGTGGGTTGTGTGTTTAGTGACTTTCCCGTGTGCGTCAGCATTGCCGGGGTGTACATCCCCATAAGTAGGGCCAGAGCCGAGCTTTTTCGGGGCAGTGGACAGACGCGATGGAGCGGGAGCGTTCCAATGAGAGGTCAACAACCTCTGTTACAGAGGTAGCATTATCACTATCCCCCTCGTCACAGTCGGTGGCGGCGACCGCGGGTGAGGAATCAGCCTTCGACATGCCATAGGCTGCCCACCTTTTGACCCTGCGTTCCTTCAAAGTTTCTGGACGAAGGCGCTTACAGGCCGCACAGGCTCGTTGTGGTCGAGGAGTAAGCAGCGGTTGCACCGCTTATGCTTCTCCTTCCACGGAAATTTGCCCTTACAACGTGGGCAAAATCTAAAAGGAGTCCTCTCCATAGTTGAGGACATAACCGGTCATAACGACCCGGAAGGAAAGGGGGGAGAAAAGGAAAGATTCTAGAAGAATCAGATATGTCCACCCCGACCCCCACTCTTCCTACTGTGTAGGCCGGGTCACGTGTTCGTCAGCGCCGATCGGATCAACACCGTCGAAACCACTGCCGGATAGGATCTTGACTCAGCGGGGAAATTGAATGGCCGTCGAAAGAAGGCTGGAGGTGGTATAAATTAACAATAACTGACTAATCGACCAAGGGTCGAGTAAATGGCAATGTCTCTTACAAGCTCCGCTTAAGGCGACCAGTATTCTGGGCAGAAAAAAACAATCTGAGGGATTTTGGGTACACTACAAGTCACCATAGGGATAGTGTTAGACATGCCTATGTCGCCGTCCTCTTTTCGACTTCCGAAAAACACGATGCAATACTCCGTAAGTGACCACTGGACGTCGGACTATGCACAGCATGTGATTCTAAGCAGATTAACAAACATCAGAGACATGCATTTCTTTTAGTTGACTTCTTTATTGGTGTGAAACAAGTTTATAAGAATATGAAAGGTCTATTGTGTAACTACATCAGTTATATAGATTTAATGTTAACAGAGGGGCTGAAATGAAAGAATAGAAATTGTAAGTTTAAATTCTCACTGGAAGGTATGCTGAGGAACCAACGGGTAGCGGTGGTCTGGCTGGAGCTGGTCAGAAGATTAATACAGGTTATGGGCAGGCCAGATGGCTTTAGACCACCTAAAAAGGCTTTTTCATTGTGTGAAGGACATTTATAAAGCTCATCTGCTTTTAAACGGTTCTTGCAGACACTCCTTAATGAAAATAAAGATTCAAATTCAAAAGAGAATGTGCAACCAAGTTCCTCGTCCAATGTCAAAAGCATTAGCCAGGACATGTCAAAGGTGGTGTATGGCATTCAGATGTACAGCGACCAGACATCTGCCTTGGATTAGTCCAGGTGAAAGGTAATTGACAATATGCACTTCAAGACAGTTTACTTTGACTAGTGGTAACATGGAAAGGGAATATTTAAGCAATGCATCATCTGTCCTCTGATGGAGAACTGCTTCAATTGCACACCAAAGAAATAGATTCATTTAAAATGAAGACAAAAATAACTAAAATGTGTAAAAAAAAATTAAGCAGAGCATTGGCACGAAAATTCGATTGCCACCATATACGTGCATTTTGTAGAGAAGAGTAAGCTCTATCAGAATCTTAAAACAGAACTGTATGTTCTGTTTGAAGTTGGCCAAAAATTGTGAAAACCTGTAAAAATCACATTTCACAGGAACAATTCCATTAACATTTAGAAATCTTTGCCCAGAATCGCAGAATCTAAAAATGACAGTTACTCACCATAGTGACAACCTTACTCGTAGTCAATAGTCAACTTTCCTCCACATGTTGGACATTCCGTCCTTCGGGATGGAACCAGAGCACTTTTAAATAGCATCAACATTTTTTTTTACTTTTTTTGTCCTTTTATTTTTAGACGGGGCTACAGCATATAACCCTAGCACGCCTTCCTGAGCTCCTTCCCCACGCATCACCCTTCAGTCCTTTTCTATCGCCAGGTCTAAGACCATTTAAGCAATTATAGAAGATACTTTTTAGAGGTGACGGCGGGCGCAGGCGTATGGAGGAAAGGGGACTATGGACTAGAAGTACGGTTGTCACTACAGTTAGTAAGTTTGTTATACTCCTACGTCCCGTCCCCTTTCCTCCATACTTGTGGGAGATTCCCAAGCACTGAGCATAGGTATTACGGGTGGATGGAAATGTCCCTTATTAGAACAAATTCTTAAGAACTGACTTCCCAAATTGGGCATCAGCCCCGGAGCTCAGGTCGAGACAGTAAGGTTTGCAAAAAGCCGATGGGAAGGCCCACGTAGCCGCCTTGGCAATGGACTCCAAGGGACATACTTTTGGTAGGCAACAGTGGCTGCATTGCCTAGGACCAGATGTACATGAATGGCTTTTGGTGGTTTAAGGCCTTGAATCTTGTAGGCCTCGGATGCGATCCAGCGGGAGATGGATGCTTTTGAGGCTGGTTTCGCTTTTGGGTCTCCAAACAGTGTTTCTGAAGTTCACTCATCCTATCGAGGTAGAGCTTCAGAGCCCGTCTGACTTCTACGTTGTGCAGGACCCTCTCAGCATCAGAGACCAGGTTCAGGAAGAAGACCGGTAAAGACATTGGCCCTCATTACGAGTCCGGCAGTAGCTCTGACACAGTGAATTACCAGCGCCAGACTTGCTGGATTTACCGGGGCATTACAACCTCGGTGGTCTGGTAAATCTGGCACCAGCAATTCTGTTAATCCCCCATTCCCGTGGAGTCATATAGGTCTCCATGGGATGGACCGCGGAAACACCGGCACCATGTCGTAATGGTGCCGGTGTTCCCATGCAGCTCTGTGGCCGGATGCAGAACTCTTATTTTGCCGGTACAGAAAACTGTGCCGGTACGGTTTTACCAGCACTGTTAATTCCAGACCAGCAAACATCTAATGAGGGCCACTGACTGGTTCAAATGAAAATCAGAAACCACTTAAGGAAGGAGGGGTGAGTGCGAAGCACAACCTTATCCTTATAGAAAGTTAGTAACGGATGTTCCACAGAAAGAGCCTAAAGCTCACTTATTCGTCTTGCTGATGTTAACGCAATCAAGAAGGGCACCTTCCAAGACAGATAATAGAGTTTGGTAATGGAAATGGGATCAAAAGGCTTAATTGCAGGGAGGACCACATTCAGATCCCTCTTGGGGTGAGGGGCCCGAACCGGTGGAAATAAATGAAGACCTGCAAAGTCTCTTTTTACGACTGGATTATCCAGCGAAAAGGAGCAGCTGTCTGTAGACAGGTAAGCCGCAATGGCGGACAAATATATCCCGCATGATAAGACATGTAGGACAGAGGCTGCAAGGTCAGATACAAAGGACAAAATAATAGGAGCATGCCTGGGATCAAACTCTTTGGCTAGACACCAATGTCAAAAACCGAGCCACTTCCTCCTGTATTGAGCACCTGTAGAGGGCTTTCTTGCTGCTTGAATTAAACGCCTGTTGTCCTCTGAAAGGTTGAACTGTCCCGATAATCAGAACTCGGGTACCAGGCCGCCAAGCTGAACGATTGTGGGGAGGGGTGCCACAACTGGTGATTGCTCTGGTGAAGAAGGTTGGGAATCTGCAGCAACCTGATCAGGGAGGACACCAACAGGTGCTGCAGTTCCGAAAACCAGAACCTGGCTGGGCACCAAGGAGATATGAAGAGAAGAGTGCAGTTCGATGCAATCCTGAGTTTCCAAAGTGACCGATGAATCAGTGGCAAAGGAGGGAAGGCATAAGCTTTCATATTGTCCCACGTGATATCGAGGGCGTCCACCAAGGAAGACACCCTGAGCCCGCCCCTGGAAGCATAAAGAGGAAGTTTCCTGTTCAATGATTTCGCAAAGAGGTCCACCTCTGGAGGACCCCATTGCTGAAAGATCCTGGTGAGAACATCTGTGTTCATCTCCCACTCGTAACTCGAGTCTGCAGTCACATTGATTTGACACGGTATGTGTACAGCTTTGAACCAGAAATTGTGTTGGATAGCCCAATTCCAAATTTGGATAGCAAGGTCCACCAGGAAGGGAGACTTGGTGCCCCCCTGTTAGTTGATGTAGAACATCGCTATGGAATTGTCTGTGCAAATTCGAACCTCACTGATGGTGATAGAGGGTCAAAAAGCCTTGAGTGCCAGAAAAACTGTAGTAATGTATGGGTGCTTCCCTATTTTTTGTTTACGGGGGATTGGCCTCACATTGGGAAAGGACACATATGGAATATATTAGGTGTGGATCCAATTACCCCTCTCTAGATCCAGATTGTTTTGGTTAATGCACCAGCTTTTCATCTTGTTACTGCAATAACTGTAATAAGGTCCTATAGACTCTCCAACAATTCATATAAAAAACATTTTGTTCGTATTTCATATAACATACAATCAATTAATATTCTTTGTATACACATTTATACAGAAAAAAATTTTTGTACAACAAATCTGCATCAAAACATTCAGAGAAATGTTATGTTTCCAATATTGCGATCTCTCAGAAGGCTAACTTAGTGTGCAACAGTTTTCTAGTCACTTATTAGCCCCACTTCCTAGCAAAAAATGTCTGATGTTTTGATGCAGATTTGTTGTACACGCGTCACACGATGGACATGACATGAATCCCAGCTGCTCCGGCATAGACTGAGAACAGGATGACCATGGAACCAGAGCCGGAATGAAAAGGAGCGACTCCCTCTCGCTACATTTCTACAACACTGCACTTGACAAGATGGCAGATGATCCTTTGAAATTGCTGTATAATTATGCGATTTACACTCTGTGTTGTGACATATGACCCATCCCGACTGGTGTGTTTGATATCTATTGACACACAGATGCAACATATGGATATTGTCAACTGTAGGCACACTGGGCTGGTTAGAAGAGGTTTAAAGTTGAGACTGTTTATTTCAATGACTTGTTAGCCTCGACTGAGGCATTTTACCCCTTTGCCAGATTAGTCACTACCTCCATCTGTGACATTAGCAGTGCTTTTTGAGACCCCCTTCTTAAATCATCCCGTATATTTCTTTTAAATACAATGCAAAATGGGGTCGCCCAGCATACCCCACCCCCCACCGGGGGTTTTGCGCTCAGGGCCCTCACTTGCATTCCATCTACCAGCATTCTATTGACCTCAGCTTGAGGTCAATGAACGGCCTTTTTGAGACCCTCTCCTTGAATTGCTTAAAATTTCCCCGAATTCGATGCAGAAGGGTGCTTGCGCTCTGGGCCCCCACTTGCACGGCACACACCTGTCATTCTCTTGTCACTGTCCGGAGGATTAGGGCATTTTATTAGAGAACCCCGCATATAGTTGTCCGTTAATCGCCTTAAAATTCACTGCGTACATGTTTGCTTACCGATTCATGACCAATAAGCGTCTGCCGTTACCATGATAACGCAACGACGCACGTAGTGCCCACACAAAGATGGCCGACCTCTTTGCGGCACTCATGCACATGCACGGGGCTCGCTTGACAACACGGAACGCCACTCGCAGTCGAGTTGTGCTCATTGCTGGATGTTGGCGCTGTCCGTGTATCTCCGTCCATCGGGTAAGGCTTCTGAATTGTATATACTGCTCTGTCAAGTATCTACCTTAGAATTTTTAGGATAGATATGGTTTTTCAGTCATGCCTTAAATTAGAGTGGTATTTACACACTGATCCCTCCCTAGGGTCTCTCCAGCCGCACATTGCCGCGAGCCAGTCCGAAGTGCCTTTCAGTTCGGGACTGGGTGAGTGATTGGCTCTGGCATCCATTGAAAACTTGTCATTTTAATTATCTGGTCTGGATCATTTTTCTGTTTTTTCGATTTTGACATTTCCCACATCTTTTTTCTTTCGATAGGCAAGAGTTGTGTCACTGCTTCCCTCTGAATGAGGTTAGTAACATTTATCTCGCCCGGCTTTGCAGCCATTATTACTCAGCTCCTCTTCCATACCACTAATACTAATGTCCCCCTCCAATTTCTTATAGGACAAGCACCTTGGAAAATAAGTTTACACATTATACCTCCCAAGAATTGCTTTAAAAGTCAAGCCCCCACCCTGAAGATGGATCATTTGATCCGAAACGCGTCAGTGAATTGCTAATAGGGGCTTCTGATTGTAGATTGTCTCCTGAAATTAGGAAAAACTCAATCTGCTATTATCAATGGAACACTGAATTAAGTGTATATTGTTGTGAACACATTGTGCAGTGCTTTACTTTACTTTATTACTTTGCTATTTTGTAATATATGATTTTTTTTTTAATTTTTGCTTTGGAATTTCTCTTGAGCTAACAGAGATAAGGCAATTAAAATGCACTATATCTCTAGGAATCATTGTGAATGTTGTCTTATTTGGAGGATTGTCTTCAGTATAGACTTTAAACTGTAACTGATGTGTATATATATTCTCTAGGAATACACAAATAACACTACACAGAACTCTTTCTGCCTATCCGGCAGGACCTAAAGATTTGAACTACGGTTCCTTAAGAGTGCATCTGGGCTTACTGCTTAGTAATAAGCTGTTCTGGTTTTTTTGCATTTATTGTGTCCCAAGTGGTCTTGTGACGCTAGCCCATTTCCACCAGAAATAATTATAATACCTCTTGTTCGAGGCAGTTATTAATGTCATTGTTACTGGAATTGGAACTACCTTCTTATGTAAAAATCTGTGCACTCTCGTCCCCAATTCTCTTTGTAGTTCCTGGATGCCCCAGTATCTAGCCGGACTATCTCAGCTGTAGGAATAGAGGTCATTCCATCTAAGGTGCCTGCATCATTGTGGTGCACTGCATCCTCTGGCCTACTATAGCACTCCGCTTGACCCCTGTTGTTGCTCTTTTCTGCACAAAAATGCGAGTACTGTGTGCCTGGTTCTTTCTCCCCAATTTACCAGTACAAGATCCTGTAGCAGTACTGACATTGCTACAGACACTGCAGGCTACCCTATGGACACAAGTGCTAGGAGACATTAGAAGGCTAGGTTGCACCCAGGATGAATTGGGTATCTGGCACTGTCTGGAAGGGAAACCAGGTGCAGTCAACTTTGGCCCAGCAATACCTGATTTGCCTGGCACACAGCACTGCCCATGTGGGTAGCGATGACATCACTAGAAGAAAGGGAAGCTACAAGCTAGCAAAAGTGCAGCCAAGTTGGCCAGACGAGTTACCCCTTGACCTCATGTACATGAGAGGTATGCCCAGTCGCTTTGCTTGATTCTCTCAGTTTGAGATCCTGATGACAAGACTAATGCCCCGCCAGCTGCAGCTTCTGACTCTGAACAGGTTGCCTTTGCCAATGACTGATTCAGTTCCGTCATATTGCAGTCACCTTAGTTAAGTCATAAAACCGATCTACCACCACGTTACTGAGGCACAACTGGTGCCAGGCCAGCGAAAACTACATTGAGTGGAGGAGGGGGGTGGGACCCTAGTGATGCATTAGGACTTTGCCCGCGCTGTAAAGTATAAAGTCCTGGGTTCACACGACTCAGACCAAGAAGGTGAGGCCCACTCCTGCTCTTGAAGAAACCCCCAGTGCGGAATTCTATAAACCCGAGAACTTGTCCTCCACCTCACTCAGCCCTGAAGTGGAGCCTGTTACAACCAGAGGCCCAGGAACGAGCACAGACCCTGCGCTACAAAGGACACTACACCCCAGAGCATAGAAGACTATTTTTACCTTTCCAAAATCTGTCCGCAACCCCGCTTAGAAACCCTCCCAGCATGGGAAGTGTCTTCTCTCGCCATCGTGAAGTGACCTGTGGTCAGAAGACGGCACTGTCCAAACTGAGATTTTGGACCTCAACATATACATTTTTGGAACTTTGCTATTTTTAGAACTGATATTTGCAGACTGGTCTTTTGAACTGTGATTTTGTTGGACTTTGGTATTTTGAATGAGAACATTTTGTATTTTTAGGTTTTGAATTTCGAAATGTATATTTGAATTTCGTTATTTGTTAGTTGCTATGATTGGAATATATGCTTGAAGGCCAGTCTGCATTTGGGGTGTGACAGTTCTGCTTTGAAAGTCTCCCAGTCTCCAAGTGCGACCATTGAACAGCTACAGTGTACTAAGCTCACTTTGCTTAAGTATATATTCTTTTTTTTATTCTAGCAGAACAGTCTTGCCTTCCATCTGTTATTGCACTATGCCATTGTCCAGTTTTTTTTTTAAACAGCTTTGATTTCCTTCCAGCTTGCTTTCTTGTGAGATCGCTACTTTCCCCTGGTGAACTTTTCATCTGCTCCCTGAAGGACTTGGAGGACAGTGGGACAGACTCACATGTAAACACTCTGCTCCAACTGGGTGTTCTTGCTCCCCGCAGGTTCTGTGTGGGGTCAGAAATGTGGGGCAGCTTTTGGATTTTTCAAAATATGCCATTTTATTAAAATATACATTTTAATGAACGCCTCACTATACCTACCCTAACAAGGATTTCCCTGCCCATCATAAACTAAAGGAAACGCCCTTGCAAAGGAAATCGGGCCTTCACACTTATAAATAAAATGCACAAGAACAGACAATTCACAACAACATCAGCAACTGCATTTATGTATTCACAGTCTTTCTTTATAACCTGGGTGAACTACCCATTTTTAGTTTAATTTGGTTCCAATGTTCAACAAAAAACAAACAAAGTTCCAACACAGTTCTTGGAACCTTCACTTTATCAAAAGAAAGTTATGTTAAATAAATGTTCAACCAAAAGAGTAATAATTTTTCTTCTTCAAATAACCCTTTCCACTTCATCAAATATCAATGATATTCTTGATCAAGGTGCTTTGCCACACTTTATGAATGTCAAAGAAATTAGAACTACTTGTCAGATTCAAAGGAGAACAGGTTCTGGCAAGAGTTAAAGAAACAGCTTCTTCTACACCCTCTACTTTATAGCACCTCAAATCATAGTGTACGTATGTTAGGATGACTTCTTGGCACTTCTGCTGCCAACCTGGTTGACTCTCACCCCAGGTTCACTTCTACAAAGTCAATATGCAGGTCATATTCCACGCTCAACATTGCTTCTGAAATTGTAATCTACTGACAACCAAATGTTTGTCCACAGCTTCAGCAGTATGAAAGTGTGACTTTTGTAAAAGACAATATTCACATTTCGCGTGCCTCAACACCTTCATGTAGGCAAGGCACTCTTCTTCTGGGCATTCACCTTCCAGAATGTCAGCCTCTTTGCCGTTCTCACCTTTCTGCCATACCAACAACCAAAATGTTTTTAACGATGGATTCCATCTTTCCTCCTCTTAGCTTTGGCAATGCGAGTTTAGATACCAGCTTTTAGGGAACCAACAAGCATTGCATTCACCAATTTTGCATTCACCCCTTTTCTTCCTACCAACCAGAGCAGCTTAATTGTATGGCTTGTTAATCTCTTGGCATTTGACAATGAATGCACCAATCTTGGCTTGGGATAATGCTTGCGCCACTCTGGACAATGCTTGCTCCCTGCAACTCACAATTTAAAGTTCAATCACTTTGGTACAGTGCTACAATGTTCTTCTGCTTTATAAATGACCCTTCTTGTTAGTCTTAACTTTTAGGATTGTTTTTAAGCACATGTAATAAGTAATCCAACCTCTTTCACTAGTTTAATATTCAATTAAAACCATTCCAGCAATTTCACTTCTATGTGCCACTTCAGTCAATTTCACTGTTCAACAATTAACAAGCGAGTTTGCCTTACTTTCAATCACCCGCGAGGCGAGTTGCCTGTTTTTGTTCGCACAAAGGACCAGAATGCTCAGTAAGACTCACCGGCTTCTGTCTTTGCTCCCTTCATATTCCACAGGACTTAAACTGCTGCTGGGTTCTTCGTACATAAACTCATCCTTGGGGAAAGGGTCTTCGTTGCCACAGTCACAGAGCTCGTCTCGCTCACGGACCCTAAACTGCACATCAACTTCCAGCCATTGTCTCCAGCAAGCTTCCTGCTGCGCAATCAAAGCAATCAGGTTCACGTGGGGAAAAGCAGTCTTCCTTCACGCTTTCTGCCGCGGAACCTCTGCACTTCAGTTTTAGGAGGAAAAAGATCCTCAGGACAGCCAGCTAGAATCAGCTTGACTCAAGTCCTGGAGTCCCTTCTTTACTCCAATTTCTGCATAGACTGCCAACAATGTGATATCCATCTCCTAATGGCCTGCACCTGAGGAGGGCCTTTTGAGCCTCGGACCACCTCCAGTGGGGGTCATTAGGCTTAACAAGCTGACCACTTCTGCAAAATTGCTCTTGAGCCCTCCTCCTCGTCCCCATACTTAATGGATTATGGAACTTGCAGCCCCCAACACCAACATTTGCCTTTTTAGTCAGCTTTCTATTTTTAAATGCCAGTTTACTGCTCCTAAATGTATTTAATGAAAGATCATAAGATTTCAACTGAAAACGAGAAAGCAGTTTGTTTAAGCCATTGTTTATAGATTCTCTTTCACTGTACCTTTGGTAATTAGGATGGGGTTTGAACTTTGGAAATCGCAAACGGCATTTCCTTTCTTACGATGGTCAGGGATTTCATCTTACATTTACCTACATCAAGTGGTTTAATGGGTATTTTAGGTTCATAATAACGACAATAGATCATTACATGCCTTGGTACCTGTAAAAGTTTCTTCCCCTTTAAAGACAAATACTTTGTCTCATCCCACAGGCACACCTCACCACGCTGGGCATGGTCTACCAGGTGATCCTCCTGCAAAACACCAGCCCCAAGGTCCAGAAGCATCTGCCATTCCCTGGTCACCTGGTAGGAGACTTTAGGCATGGTTTTAGTGAGGATATGCCGGATTCATCAGTGTCCCCAAAGCCAATCTGTAATGTTCGACAGAGCCAGTTAATGCTTGTTCTGCTCCCGCTGCTCTTCCATCCAGCATTAACAGACTGCCAAGAGAACTCTTTGCTCCCGATCTGCCATTTGGCAGCCCACAAACGATCAACTGCTGGGTCTGTACCCATATTCCTCCCAATCAGGGCAGAGTTTCCGCTCCAGGCCATACCTTCCAGCGTCCAATATATTCCTCAGCCATCCCGGGAAGCCCACTGCACACCTCGAAAAAGCAGCTCCAACTGTGTGGTACAAGGTCACCTTCCCGGTGGGCTTCGAGTGGGAAGGTCAAAAAGGGGCAGAAGATGTGGGCACCACCACAAGGTACCAATCCATGGTGCGAAGAAACTGCAAAGATCTAACAGACTGCCCTGAAGACCCAGCAAACTGGACATCATTGCCCTGTGAGAATGTCCCAACTAACTGCTCAGCAATACTGCCTCCTACCTTACATTGCCTACCAGTATGGGAAGCTACCCTTGCTTAAGTGTCAGCGAACACACACCTGGTTGGCACCTGAAGACCTCTTCTGGATCTGTGGCAGCAAGGTCCACAAGCAGATGCCTCAACTCATAGCTGTATGGCACCACATTAATACCCCCAGATGGGTGTCATGGGAGTAGGTATGGCTGTATATCAGCTGCAGGCAATTGCAGAATGAGACGGTCTCACTAGAAATATTGGTAGCTGAGCAGAGGCAGTTGAAAAAACTGGCTCTCCAAAACCCCTGACATGATATTATTGGCTTCCCATGGCATGGGTGCACTTATTCGATCAAAGTAGTGTGCACTTGTTCCAGACTCGGCTGATTAAATCTTTATGCTGCTCATACCACCACCCTTGGGGCCACCCCAGAGGATACTTCAACTGGTTCAGCTCCTTCTGGGAAGAACTGCTGACATGTCTTGTATGCTTTTAAGGGAGGCGGGGGGTTGCTTGCGCCAATTTTCGTCTGCAAACTACTCTGGGCCTCGTATCAAAAGGTTTCCAGACCCCTGAACCCTGTTTGACCAAGGCTCATATCTCCCTCACATCCTGGAATCCACACTCCCTAAGCCAAGAACTTCAGACCTTTTTGCAGGTACCCTTTTTGTCCCAGTCGGTCTAGGGTCTCTCCCCGACCACAATCTGCATTTCCTCCTCGCCCCCCCACTACCGCTTTCCTCCCTCCCCCCCACTTTAACTTTTCCCTCTCCAACCTTTCCCTTCCTCCCTTGGTGTCCATTCCTCCCCCCACCTCCCTTCCCTTTGCATCCAAGGGTACTCCCCAACATCCCAAGATGAAAGTAAGTGCCTGCCATTGATGCTCCACCTTGAACTAGAGCGCAGTGAAGACAATTATCCATGCCCAGTGTGCCTAACTTTGCTGACAATAAGTATACTTCTCTGCCTGTAATAAATAAGTTCTGCAAAGACTTTGTTGCATTCGCTGGTGTTCTCACTTTTCAGTGTAGCCTGAGTGTTATTGTCAGAGGGGGGACTCAGTCAGCATGCCTGCCTGCACAACGCACCCTCACTGGGTAGGTTAATCCCTGGCCCAAAACTGTGGCTCTCCCTGGGGTCTCCAATACGGTCTTCCCAGTGTTGGCCTGACTCCCACGTCCACAATCTTGACATAGAATCTAAACTCCCACTCGGGTGTTAGCCATTCTTTTAAGATACAGTGGCAGATATCCCACCAACCCTCCCCTCATTGTGTTGCTTTTCTCTGCAGTTTGTCTAAAAAGGAGTTGCCGTTAATATCAGACTTACTGGTTACAAGATTCCCAGAGATTTACACTGTGGTTTGGGCTGAATTGCTCTCCTGGTTTGGGGCCCACTGGGATTGTCTGGAGGTCTCTCGCAGATACAAAGAGAATTAAGGACTAACTCGAAGGATCTTCATACCTGGGAGGCTATGGCCAATTGTGGACATACATAAATCCTCCATCTTTGACTAGGTTAATAATTACATTTTCTGCATTCAAAAATGTTGTTCTTTCTCAGTACATTCTTTACTGCTGGTTAGAGCAAAGAAAGAACGCTGAATACCACCGTTGCTTAAAATAATCTACCCCCCCCCCATCACGTTAGTGTGGGGGGTATCCAATCCATTGTTCTTGGAGTGCTGAGGAGAGTGGGGTAACAGTGTCCCCATGCTGGGTACAATTGATAAACAAAAACTGCACCAGACACCTGCAGGCAAGGACTACATCTCAGGCCACCACTCTAAAACGTTTCGACAACTAGGTACTGTGAAATCATCATGAAGGACCAACAACAGATTCACTTGGTCTAAAAACAAAAAGGTTTATTTCTTAAAAGTCAGGATAGAGTAAGGCCTAACTTGTCCTATGCTAAGGTGGGATTTCCCTACATCAAGACACTAAGGATAGTCAGTATCATAAAGTTCAACTCAAAAGTCTATGTCCAAAACCAATATTTGCCCTCACATCTAAAGATATACAATACGTAGGGATGTCAGCAACCAAAGAAACAGTGTTCAGAATAATGTTCAGAGTTTCTTCCAGCTGCCAGCTTGCCTTCAGCTTCCTCTTTTCCAAGTGCAAAAACAGTTCCACAAATCATCCTCAGGGTTCCCCTCCCCAAGTTCAATACTGTTTCACAAAATGTCCTTGCTTCGCTCCAAGTGGGGTTATTCGGTGTAGCTGCAGTTGTCGGACCACACAGTACACCAATCACAGGGCACGCAACCAATAACCCTTGGCACTTTGTAATATTCACTGACTTTCTTGCCGACACAGATTTCCCTTCTGCCACTGTAGCATTAATCCATATATACTTGCGTTTTACTTTGACAGTCTGGACTCTGCCAACATGCGACTTCCACACACTTCAGTTTGTGGTATTTCTCTTTATCTTCATGTTGCTTTCACACTATTCCATAGTGCTTCGCAAATGCTTTTCACTCACCCCCTCCCAGGCTTTCATTAGACTTGATTTGTACTTTCACACAGTACAAAAGGCTTTTTACTTGATTTCAATGCGTTCGGAAAAGTACATCATTTAGCTTTCACTCGTGCAGTATTTCATATATGTTGCACATTTCTTTCATTAGTTCAGTGTTCAATAATGCAGTAAAGACTTAGCCGATTTTTCAGATTTCAATATTGCTCCTTTGGTCTCCAGGCCTATTTGTAACATACTTTTACTTCATCAACATCTTCCATTGCCACACCAAGCCCCTGGAGCGCCCCGGCCCGAGTGATCTCCCTTTCACTCACCGGTGTGCAGCCACTCCTCCGGGTGCTTTGGTTTTCACTCGCTCCCCTCTCTCCGGAAGCTGCGCTCGCTTCCTCCAGACTTTCCGGCAGCTATCGGCAGCATATGGGAGACTCCTGTGTCCCCCCACTTTCAACGGGGGACATGCAGCATACAGCTCTTGGCCCTCTCGTGGCCTGCTGACCCCTGCGTTTTCTGGGTTCCCTGCAGTAGTCTGCATCCTATTCACGAGTCCTCCTTCTGCCTGCTCCACTTCGGTTTTCCGTGCTCTCCTGCCTAGCTAGATCTCTCCTTGTATCGCTCTGGCCTCTTTATATGCACCTGTGAACAATTAATTGTTCACAGGTGCAAGTCCTTTGCCTGACCATAATTACTTCTGTCAATGGGACATGCCTGACCCTCAGAGTAGCGTTCTATAGTCCTCTTTCTTGTCCCAGTACCAAAGTGGTGTGTACAGAGGGTAGTGAGCATTACTCCTAGTTGCCTCTTCTTCATCCCAGTCTTAACGGGATATCCATGATACAGTGGAGTGTGCGACAATGGGGGGGAGGGGGGAGAGACTGATAATACCCTACAAAAGTTAGAGGGAAGGTAGGATGTATTCAGATAACTGACTTTACCATAGGAAGTGAATGTGGGATTATTCTGTCTGTATAAAATGTTCTTGTTCTCTTCCGGGTCCCTCGATATTGAGAACTTACCAGAGGGTGGGTTTGAAAGGAACTTTAGGTGTTTTGACAGTACCCTATAAAAGCCTCAGGGACTAAGGGTTCACTGTGGAATGCAAACACAATGTGTCTCACCTAAAGACACCCTCTCACCCCCCTCCAAATCTCCTCCACCCAGGTGATCCTCCCGCACCTGGCCACCCCAAGGGTCGGGAACCAAAAGCGATTGCCTTTCCCTGGCCACCTGGATAGAGTAAGATGGGAGAAGGAAGTGAGAATGCCCTCCGGTTTCTCACAGTACACCCTTTTATTTCTATGTGACTTCATTTATTACAGCTACCAATATTGGGAGAACTTAGAAATGGGCTACCAGGAGATGTTAATTGGCCTCCATAATATTCATATTTGCCAAACTAAAGGCTTAATTCTAGAAGCAAAAACAAAGACGTGATGGCTGGAAGGTTTAGAATGAATCTTAACCACTGGCAATGCTCTGGGCAACCCTCCAGAAGGGATGTGACCTAGCAGTTTGGGCTGGACTGCCCCTTTTGGGGTGGGGCCAAGCCTGATTTGGATATGGTCTTTCCCCTTCTGTAATGGCTTGGCAGGCAAAGAACGGTGGTCTGGAGGGTTGCCCAGAGCAATGCCAGTGGTTAAGATTCAATCTAAACCTTCCAGCCATCACCTCTTTGTTTTTGCTTTGTCACCCCGAGTGGGACGGGTATGCCCAGACGTGGGTCCCGTGCCTGCTGGGCCTAGAGACCCAAGCTAATCTTCACTGATGAGCCCCAACAAGGGCAAAACATGTTTGGGGATGCTTGTGGTTTCGTGCAGAAGGGATGTGACCTAGCAGTTCAGCTGGACTGCCCCTTTTGGGGTGGGGCCAAGCCTGATTTGCATATGGTCTTTCCCCTTCTGTAATGGCTTGGCAGGCAAAGAATGGTGGTCTGGAGGGATGCCCAGAGCAAATCCAGTGGTTAAGATTAATTCTAAACCTTCCAGCCATCAATTCTTTGTTTTTGCTTAATTCTAGAAGCTAAAAGCACATAACGACTTTCCCCTTTAGCATCTTTACCTATCAATTTCAAGAAGTATTAAATTAGTGCATATAAACATAATAAATAATTTGTGTGCGCGCAAATTATGGAAATTTCGCAGGACTGTAAACGGCCGGTGTTCTTTATTGCGACAGGGGTATTTTATCAGCGTTCAAACACATGCACAAGTTGAACATTTAAACAAATTCATGGACATTTTCTTTCCATTGAGCAGGTTTCACGCAGCCCCGTCCTTCAGCAGGAAAGGGCATAACCTGAACCAGCAAGTATCTAATCAAAGGAGAGAATTGTATCCAAAACTAATAGGTTCAATATTTGTTTTCTTGCAAGGGCACAGGCAAAATCTAGAGCAGCTGCTGCACGGTGCCGCGCGCTGGAATATCAAAAGCTGGAGGAAGTGAGCTAATGGCTGCTCCGCACTCCAGACCATTCCAATTTCAGTCAAAGGGGCGCATAATGTAATCATTGTTTTACCCTGGAAGGGTTTAGGTTGCATTCTTCATCAAGGAGGTAGCAGATCGCCGCACAGGCAACGCTAAATATTAAAACGCAACAATAATTCTAACAGTAATTTCAACAAAGGGCACGAAATCAAGACAGAAGATTGAAATAAATAAGTACTAGCTATCCGAATAAACGTAAAACCAGCTTTCAAATTATACATGCACACTGCAGGCTTCATTGCTTAAAAGGGTAATGGCGTGCAGCCAGTAAATTGGGTCGTCCACAAAAGAAGTGGCGCTTCTCTATTAGGCAGCAATGTGTTCTGGGCAGGTTTTAGCCTGTGCCAATACCCTAATGCTCAAGTCGCAAGCTATTACTTGGATCGAGCATTTAAAAAGACCAGCAGACCTTCGTTCCAGTGCGGCCCACCAGGTATGGCATACTCGACTTCAGCAGTCTAAGAGAAGACAGTAGGAAGCACATTGCACATTTATCTTTTTAAAAAAGCACAAGGTTCAATTAACTCCAGGAAAAAGAAATGCATAGAAAATAGGCGTCATGGAAATGGCAAAAGTAAAATTGCTAGTCTATTTATACACTACACAAAAAAAGTGTCTGCTTAGCTCTCATTTGAGTCCCTTATCCATTTAATTTCAATCACCAGCACAGGAGAAGCGATAGATCCAGCAGAAGAGACAGGTACATCTTAATTAGCAGCAGTTTTGCTTATGCCAAGCACACTTCAGACTGCATGTTCTATTGCTAGCAACAATGCAAAGTTCAAAACACCATCTGGTGAGCAGAAAAAAGGGCGCGCAGCAAATTCCCTTAACATGCAATGAATGGAATGCTTTTCTTTTTTTAAAGAGGTAAACAAACTTTTCCTCCAAACTATTCGAAACATCGCGAGATATGGCATGCCGTGCCATTCGCTTTGCGCACCTCTAAAATAGAAAGTAACTAATCTGACTTGTCTGCGTTTTTTTCCAGTGTACAAAATATCTTAGGTCTTATGCATAGGGCCTCCAACCAGAGGTGCCCACATAGACCCTTCACGTTAGGATGACCAGATTTTCAAAATAAAAACCCAGGACAGGCCACCGACATAGAAGTAGGACTACAATTTCGCGGGTCACTAACACAAAAGTAGGACTACATATCGTAGCACTGATAAAGACAAAAGAGGGACTACAAACATAGCACTTATGACAGTGAAGTTTGGGGGCAGCCACAGCAGATCAAATGCTGGATTAATGTACACATACCTGTGAAACCACTATGTGGCATGGTTTTCTGTTTTTAGAGTGAATTCTTGGGGATCCACCTGTACAGGTAGAGCACTGCAGTGGACTGGGGTTATTGTCAACCCAACAATATTTCGCTTTGAGATTAAAGCAAGCATTTTCACAATTGTACACACTTTATGAAGATTGCTGGCCCCCTTGCATCATAGAATGGCACAAAAAGTAATGCACCCTACATGCGTATGCCAAACTTTATTGTGGAATTATTTCACCCGAAAAGGTTTTTGGTGATGAAGAAATATGCCATTATTGTGAAGATTGAAAACAGTGAAGATAAAAAGCAAGAGAATTGCTGTACACGTTTTATTACTATTCTGAGTACTTTGCTGATGAATGAATTCTTTGTAGCACCAATTTGTCTTTCTGTAGCCTGCTATGGAACTCGGAGCAACTCAGGCTGAAATAACCCAAGTAACCAATATGGATTTCAAAGTCTCGATGTCCATTCGGTTTCGTTCATCGGTCCATGTATTGTTCATAATTGAAAAGATTCTTTCCATGGGCGCATTTGTGCCGGGCAAGCACAAGACAAACTGGACCATCATGCTCCAGTTTTTCATTGTTATGTTCTCAGGCTCATACTGCAGCGTCGGAGCGGTGTCGTCCGAAAATCGGGACACCAGACACCTGTGCAGCAAAATCCCGGACAGGGTTTGGAAAAAAAGAAAAACCCCGGGACAGCGGGTGATTTCCCTGGATCTGTCCCGAGGAAAACCCGGACGTCTGGTCACCCTACTTCGGATACATTCACAGAAAGTAATGCTTTCTTGTACCCGTCCTATATAGCACAGAAAGAGCACGGCATCGTTTCTTTTCTACACAAACATTCAAATAAAAAAAAAATTACCGCGGTCTATGGTCACAGATTCACTTTACATTAGTGATTTGCAATCAAAAGCCTACTGCACCCACGATGGTGGACTAGTAAACAAATATGAATACTCCTAATCCGGGAGAAGTGTCTGCGCCCTGACAAAATCATCAGTGTCCCTGCAGGATCGGTTGCTCCGGCAGTCTGGCATATTTGGTTGCACTACCCAGGTACGAATCGCCAGCGACTGACAATTGCAACAGATTTATGAATTTCCAGTGGCCATCAGTGGTGTCAGAGGAACGAGTTTGTTCTCGAGAGGCACGGATACTGTGATATCCTAATCAACGATAATTATGAATGGTTGAAGTTTGATTGACACAGGAGTCCGATTTTTGTGCACCTGTGAGAATCTGTACCATCTTCTGTGCAGCGACTTGCCGATTTGCCTCTCGGCTGACTTTTTGGGTTTTTGGCCTGGTGCTCACACCTGTAGCAGATGGTTCCCCCCATTGACGCACGCTCTGTGCTACTGCGTGTGGTCTCAAGTGAACGACTGCAGAACGTCAGGTAAACTTAGCACAGTGGAACCAAGAGTAGGCCAATCATTGGTGAGGAGTGCAGGGCCGCTTCACTTGAGCGGGTGCCCCAAATTCACTTAAAAGCCTGAACCCCATTGGTCAAACCAATCAGATACAAGCTTCTGCACTACACACCCTTCCTACGAAAACCACAGGCTTCCTCTGCATGGCCAGATACTGCCATGCACCATCTACAAAGCAGTCACGAGTCACACACAAGTCTACCTGGCAGCTAAATTATGTAAATTTATAAAGTGCACTTACACCAGTAGGCAACATGGCGCTAAAAGGATTGATTTTAAGAAGCAGGATTAGGACCAGACAGCAGAATTTAGTTGAACAAAAAAGTTTTGAGTTTGCGCCAAAAAGGTAGATGGTTAGTGATTTTGCAAGTGTCCAGGGAAGTCTGTTTCAGAGGTGAGCCACAGAGACGGCTCAGCCACCAATTTGCGCGCTATAAACTCTAGGTACTAGAATCAGACAATCTAGTGACGATCGGGACTGACGAAGAGGGACACATCAGCAGAACTTTTCCTGTAAATAATCAGCCCCTAGTTTATTAAAAGCACGAGACACTAAGCATTGATAGATATTTTATTTCTATCACTCTCGTACACAAGTATTTCAGTTGCAACAAGGCAAGGGAGGGGAGAGGAGAGGAGAGGAACAGGGGAGAACAAAACAGCGATCTTACTAGGCTCAGTGACATTGAGAACACGCAAGTGCATGGGAGAAGGGGTAGGGGAAAAGTGCATGGAAGGGGGTAGAAATGGAAAGCTCGAAGCAGAGGAGAAACAGATAAATAACAATAAATAAATAATAAAGGCAACAAACAGTGGTAATGCAGCCAGCAATTTGCAAGTGCTAGGTTTAAGGCAGCAGACAGGGTAGGTCTGATCAGTGCAGGAAGAAAAAGGGGGGGCTGCATGGGTACAGATACAGACCCCAGTGCAAGGGGTGGCCTGGAGGCAGTGCGCAAGGGTGGCAGGGTGAGCAGGTACCTGGGCCCGAAGGACAGGGTGGCCAGGTGCACGGTGCCAAGCGAACAGATCAGCAGGGAAGAGGGGGAGCGAAGGCAGAAGAAAAGAAGGTCTTGAGGTGCTTCCGGAACTGGGGATGGTTCTCAAGTTTTAGAGTGGCAGGGAGGCTGTTCCAGAGGGAGACCCCAGCCGAAGACAGATCTACCCCCAGCTCGTTTCTTTGAAAAACAACTGACCCTGAGGGAGATGGAGGTAGGAGCGAAGAGCTCGAGAGAGGAGGTATTTGCAGAGGGACAGCTAAAGGTATTTTGGACCCAGGCCCCAGAAAGCCTGTGGACAGCGCAGAGGGTTTTGAATTTAATCCTTGCATCCACTGTGAGCCAGTGGAGAGATTTCAGAGCTGGAGAGATACGATCCCAGGACTTGAGGCAAAGGACAAGTCTCACATTCCTGTTCTGGATTAGTTGCAGAGGGCGGAGAGCAGAGGCAGAAGGATTTAGAAAGAGGCTGGTACAATAGTCCAAGCTAGAGAGAACCAGAGCTTGGGATACCATGAGCTTCTGGGGGAAGGAGAGGAAAGGCAGAGTACCTCTGAGGAGGTTCAGTCGGAAATTTGACTTTTTAGAGACCTCAGAGATGTGGACGGAGAAGGAAAGGGTGGAGTCAAAGATGACCCCGAGGTTCTTAGCCTCGCAGGTGGCGGTAGGAGGAGGGCCAAGGGAGGCCGGCCAGGGAGGCATAATGCTTAATGCTTTAAAGTCCATTTGGGGAGAGGCTGGCAGCCAATAGAGGCTGCAAAGTGACGTTGAGATGTGATCACGAGAAGGTAGTCCGAAAATGAGACATCGCAGTGTTTTGCAATACTTTAAAAAAATAATTAAAATATTTTTTTTTTTAATGAAACAAAACACCAAAGATTACAACTTTTCAGGACATTCATAATCAATATCAAACCATCACATTATACAGTGTTATTCTCCGTCCTCCCCCCTCCCTCCCCACAAACTTGAGCCGGCTCATCCATGCCATCTACAGGAGCATTTTCAGGAATCTCAGTGCTTATCGACTCATCGGAGTCTTCTGTTTCATAATTGACCTGGTGGGAGTTTGCTATAGAGGTCACCAGTTGCGTCCAGGCTATCAGGGTGCCCACTTCCTCCTCTCCCCCCCCCTGGTGGCAGCTTCAAACCATACCGCAGTTTCTGCTTCCGCCCATCTCAAGAGGTCCGCCCACCATGTCTCCACTCTAGGCCTATGGGCCACCTTCCAACACATTGCAATTCTGCACTTGGCCAGGATATACGCCAGGTCCTTAATCTCGCTGATAGGCTTTGAATTACGTGGCCTGGGAAAATTCCCCGAGCATGCATGCCCAAGCAGACCCCACATCAAGCACTACTCCCCCAGCGGCCATTTTAGTCTTTATTTCTTCCCAGAATCTGTGCACCTCAGGGCAAGCCCAGAACATGTGCAGCAACCCCGCCTCCTCCTCCCCACACCTGGGGCATTTCTGTATAGCCGAGCCTCCAAACCTGGCTATTCTCCCCAGGGTCAGATAAGCTCTGTGAGTGACATACAACTAGATCTGCTGGAGTCTTGCATTCCAGGACACCTTTTTAATGGTACCTTTGAGCTCTATCCCATTGTGCTTCTGTCATGTGTTCTCCTACCTCCTCCCAGTCCTGCCTCAGTTGAAGCAGCTCCTTCCCCGCCTTCGCTCTCAGGAGCTCATATATCCTGGATATTTCATGCCGACCCTCTGAGACATCATACATTATTTCCAGGGTGGCATCAGGGTCTTCTGCTAGCACCGTCTCAGGCCACCTCTCCCTCACCCTTTTCATGAGCCTGGTATAAGTAATGTATTGGCCTCTATGCACCCCTGTCTCCTCCTGCAACCTCCGAAATTCAAATGCCTCCCCCGTCCTGCCATATATCCCCGAGGGTGGCTAAGCCCTCCAGTTCCCAGTATCTACGGACTAGTTGGAACAATTGGGAGTCGTCCCCGCATAGCGCCACCAGCGGGACCTGCTGAGAGAGCGGATCTGGGTCGCCCACCGTTCTCCATGTTCTGCGCCAGACTTCCCAGCCCAGCTCCAATAGTCTCCCTCTCCCCACCATTTTATTTTTATGCAGCCACACTGTCTCTCTCAAAACGTATGGAGCCAAGTCACCTTGCAAAAGCCTGGCTTCTGCCGAGTCCTCCGCAGACAACCACCTGTAACACATACAACAGCTGCCCCGCTAAATAGTACAGGTCAAAATTCGGCAGGTTTATGCCCCCCTTATCACATGTGTTCTGTAGTTTCCACAGGGCCACCCTATTCCTGGAGTTGCCCCATATGAAGCCCCCAAACATGCCATGAAGTCTCACAAAAAAGTATCTGGGAATCAAGTACGGGACATTCACAAAAAAAAGCAAGAGTCTGGGCAAAACCACCATTTTGAGCAGGGCTGCTCTCCCCATCATGGCTAGGGGTAATCTGGACCAGAACGCCATGCTATTCTTAATTCCCTCAATCGCTTTTTCTGTATTGTGTTTGTGCTCTGTCTCTAACCTATGGTGGATGTTTACGCCCAGATACCTGAATGTCACAATCTGCCAGGGTATCTGCAGGATGGGTAGCCTTTCCGGTGGAATACTCTTGTACATTCCCAAGGGGAACAAACTAGACTTCCCGGGGGGTGGCATAACGATTCATCACCTCCAGCACATATTGCAGGTTCTCCTCCAGGTAGCTCAAGTAGAGAAGCAGGTCATCTGCATACAGTGATATCAGGTGTGTGCCCCTTGTCGTACGAATCCCCACCTCCCCGTATTGTTGCCGCAGCCATATTGCCAGAGTCTCTAATGCCAGAATGTATAACATGGGTGACCAGGGGCATCCCTGTCTGGTCCCCCTGCTGAGCTGCCATTTGTCTGAAATTGTGGTTCCTGTTTTAACTCTCGCAATCAGGGAGCTATATAACATCTGGATCAACCTGATATATCCTGGTCCCATTCCGTATTTGCATTTTATTTATTTGTATAGCGTACCAGGCCCAGGGCCAACCGGGTGCATCACTTAGTTACAACATAAGAAAAACAGACAGAACCATAATTACAAAGTTTACAAGTATAATACAGAATTTACAGGTATAATAATAGCAATGAGAGGACAAGCAGATTATATATGCATGTACAAATTAAGCAGAGAACCCAGAGATAAATGTCCTGGGCGGCCAGCCAGGTTTTCGTAAGGTGTTTGAATTTTTGGGGAATGAGGGTTCTGCTCTTAGCTCATTAGGAAGCGTGTGCCAGAGTTTAGCTGCCAAGATAGGGAAGCTAATTCCACCTGATCTTTGGAGATTGAAACGTGGAACCTCAAGGCAGTTTAAATGAGCTATTCTGCGGGGTCTAATGGAGTTGTGGAGGGCAAATCGGTTGGCCAGGTAGCAGGGAGCTTGGTTATGAAGGCATTTGTGGGTAAGAGCCAGGGTTTTCAGGGAGAAACAGTGTGGGACTGAGAGCCAGCGAATATTGCGTCTGGTGTCGGATATGTGTTGGCGCCTGGGAATTTTTGAGGGCAGCTCTAATCGCATTGTTTTGGACATTTTGTAACTTGTTTAGGTTGCAGCAATTGGTGCCAAGGTACAGTGCATTGCAGTAATCAATCTTGGATAATATAAGAGTTCTAGCCAGGGTGACAATTGGTTGTGGAGAGGAAAGGGCGACAAGTTGTAATAAGCTTGCAGGTATATGCCGCTGCGGAAGAGATTGAGTTAGTTTGTCTAGTCAGGGATAGGGTCGAGTCAATGTAGATCCCTAGGGTTTTTGTGTCCTTGTCCGTTGGGATAATATTCCCATCGATGATGAAGGACTTGAACGCAGGGTCAGGTTTGTTAAGTTTTTGTGGGGAACCAAGAATAAGGAGCTCAGTCTTTTCGTCATTAAGACAGAGTCTGTGTTGAGCCATCCACGCCTGGATGACCTGGTAGATGACATTGATAGCGAGGGAGTCAGCCGTGTAGTCACCTGAGATAAGGATTAGTATCTGGGTGTCGTCAGCATAGTTGGTGTAAGTGACACCCAGATAGTCCAAGATATCGAAGAGAGGTTTGGTGAACACGTTATACAACGTGGGTGAAACACAAGATCCTTGTGGCACGCCACAGGAGACGGGTGGAGGTGGGGCGGCTGCTAGTGGAGACAACACGCGCATAGATCTATTGTCTAAATAGGAGCTAATCCAGGTTGTAGCTTTATCGGAGAAGTGTGCAGCTGATTTAAGGTGCGGGCAGAGGATTTCATGATTGACGAGATCAAAGGCTGCCGAAAGGTCCAAGAGGAGTAAGAGAGCAAGTTTGCCTTTGTCTTTTAGATCTTCAATCTGTGTTTTTAAATCTATGAGGGCAGTTTCAGTGCCGTGACGTGCCCGGAATCCAGATTGCCTAAGTCCCAAGAGTTTGTTAGATTCAAGGTAATCTTCAATTTGTAGATATGCTGCACGGTCGAGGATTTTTAGTAAAAACGGGACTGTGGTGATTGGCCTGTAGTTTGTGGGTATACTAGCGTCCAGGGTAGGTTTTTCAATAGGGGGATGACCCACGCGTCCTAGATTGTCAGGTACAATCCCAGAGCTAAAGGAAGAGTTGATGAGCGTAGTAATGAATGGCGCAAGGTCATGAGCTGCTTCCTTGATTATAGGTGCTGGGCAGAGGTTGCCTTAGCAATTGGTCGGTTTAAGGCTGGTGATTATCTTTTCCACTTCGGAAATGGAGAGTGGAGAGAAGCTAAAAGGAGTCAGAGTCTGGGATAGGGTGGGGATGTGGTTGGGTTGGGTTGGATTGTAGGCTTGATTGATTGTTATTGATTTTAATTTGGAGGGTGGCAATCTTGCCGAGAAGAGCCTCTTGGATTTTGGTACACCAAGGGCTATATTTGATGCAAGTGTGTGGTGCAGTGACAGGGGTTTCAAGTTCTTTTAGGATTCTAAACAATTCTTTGGTGTTGGATTAGGCTTGTTCGATACGTTTGTTAGTGTCTTTTTTAGCCTGGAATATGGCTTCCTTGTAGTTAAGGGTGGCCAGGAGGAGGCACGATTTGTTGGCTGCGGACTGGTTGCTTTTCCAATGTGATTCCGCAATTCGTTTTTCTTTGCGCAGGGTTCTGAGCTGAGGTGTGAACCAAGAGTTCAGGTGGGCTCGAGGTTTGGGTTTTCTCAGTTTGGATGGGGCGATGATATCTAAGGCTTTTTGCATAGAAGGTTAAAGGTGTCAACCATAGTCGTGGGGTCAGAGCATGAGCGAACCACTGAGAGCCGGGAGGGGGAGGTGTCTGTCACAAGTGATGTCACGTTTATTGCGGGTGGCAGTAGCCGGTGCAATGGTAGGAGAGAGGCTGGCAGGTTTGGACTGAATGCTAAACGTAATTAAGTTGTGGTAGGTCCATGCATACTGTTGGTTAGAGATGATATGGATAGGACAATTGTGGGAGGCTAGCCAGTCGATGGTTCTGCCCTTAACATGGGTGGGTTGGTTGATAATATGCTTATGAATGCAGGATTCATACAGCTTATCAATAGTCATGGCAGCAGTGTCGTTGGGATCAGTGAGACCCAGGTTAAAGTCCCCTAATATCAAGGCTTGGGATTTGGTTTTGGTGTTATGAGTGATGATGCTAGAGAGGTCCTCAGCGAAGGAGGATAGCGTTCCAGGTGGCCGGTAAAGTAGATGGAAGGTGATAGAGTGGTTAGGAGCGACGGCTAGTTTGGCTGCCAGTGCTTCCATAGAGGAAAAGTGATGCACATAGGAGAGGTGGCAGTTTAGAGCATTTTTGTGGATGATGGCAATGCCACCACCTTTGTACTGGTTAGAGTTACGATCGTGTCTGATAATGTTGTAACCTGGAGGGATGGCAAGGGAGAGTAGTGGGCCAGAGGCTGAGTGAAGCCAAGTTTCGGTGATGGCCATAAAGTCGAGGTCGAGGGCAAGAATAAGGTCAGCCACTTCTAGAGCGTGAGCCGTGTGTGATCTGACATTGATTAATGCACCCTTAATATTGCTAGTGTTAGGGAGGTTGGGGTGAGGCGATGATGGGTTTTTCAAGTGTGTGGATGCGGTGGAGGTCAGAGGCTGTTTGTTAAGATGCACAGAGTGATGGGAGGCGTGCGTGAGTCGCGAGCCAAGTCTGGCATTTCTTAGGGCGATGGAACATGGTATGTTTGGTTAAGGTCTGGAAGCAAAGTGTTGGAGCCATAAGGCTGGGTTGTTGAGGTAAGGGTTGGTGTGGTGAGCAATGGACGGCATAGTCATGATGTTGTGAAGATTGGGGTAGTGGAGGGAGGCAGTGGTGTAATTGGGTACTGTCCCACTGGTGTGCCATGTGAGGTAGAGTGGGCAGTATTCTTGCAAATAGAGTAGTGAGGGTGGAGGGCATGTTGGCCTAATACAGTCTAAAAGCAGATGCCTACCAGATCTACAAAAAGAGTGGTTGAGGTAGAGGTGCTGTGGTTGGCAATTGCACACAATGTTAAACAATAACAATGACCACCGTAGATGCAGTGGCGTGCACAGAAATAAGGCAGCAGTAACCGCGGTAGCGGTGTATTAGGGTACAGATACCTAGATTCGATTTTAGCAGCGGGAGCCAAAAAGGCAGTCGATTAAAATGCAGAAAGGCACACGTTCAAATGCATTAATAACGAACACATAAATGTGATTTGTCTATGAGGAGAGGGGATAGTAGAGATATCTACCAGAATGTAGAGTATCCTTTCAGGGTCGCTTTCAACCCTGGCCACCAAACTGAATCAAGTGTTTTGCAATACTTGAAGTCGAACCAGCAGATGAGCTGGCTGTAAAAGATATAGCGCATTGCAGTGATATAGAGTACTAAGAATTAAAGATGTTACAACTGGGGCACGTAAGGGAGATGGAAGAAACAGTAATACCTTGTGTAAGGTTTTAAGCTTCAAATGTCCCGGTTGACAGATTGAGCTTACCTGGACTTCCATAGAAAGACATGCCGCGGTTTTGACGCCTCCATTCCACGGAGATAGGCTGTGGAAATGCACCCTTGCGAGAGGCCAAAAATCAGGCGGCCAGAGGGAAACAGCAGCTTATGAGCAGATAGTTAAAACCTCAGTTTGTTCACTGTTAAGTTTGAGCCAATTTTGGCCCATCCAGTCCCCAACAGCCTTTAAACAGTTCTTAAGGGTGAGGGGAACAAGGATCTGTATCGTCAGCATACATATAACACCGCAGACCAAAAGATTGGATAAGATGAGCAAGAGGTTGGACACAGACAATGAAAAGAATGGGCCGAAAGAGCAGGGCCTTGAGGCACACCACAAGTGACAGAACTGGGAGACAAAGTGAAAGGGCAGAGGGAGAGAGTTTGAGCGTTCAGCAAGGAAGGAGCCAAACAGTTTCAGAACAGAGTCAGAAATGCCAGCCGCGGAGTCTCTGCAAAATGGCATGATCAATGGTCTTGTATGCGGCCAACAGACCTAATAGAAATCACACGCCTCCTCCACCCCAATCAGCTAGCCTCGCCAGATCCATGACCGGCACCAACATGAATTCCATGCCGCTGCCGGGCCTGAAACCAGATTGGAACAGGTTGAAAAAGAGACGTTTTCTATAATGGAGCTTAACATCGGTGTGACTAAAGATTCCAATAGCTTCATTGAATGTGGTAGCAGAAAAATATGGCGATAGTTAGCTGGAAGAAGAGTGGCTTTTTCAACAAAGGGATCACCAGAGCATGCTTGAGAGTGGCAGGGGTCAAACTAGAAGTTATTTACCGCAGCTCCAACCAAGGGTGCATTTTTCCCAACCATCCGTTTCATGACAGAGAGAGGGGTGGATTCCAATGGGGAAGAGGATTGAAGTTTGAATGTAGCTTGAATTATGTCATCTGTGCCTATGAAAGGAAAAATTATATGTTACTCACCGTAGTGACCAACGTACTCTTGGTCCGTAGTCCCCTTTCCTCCATACTGCATGGGCGTCCCTTCCTAGGGACGGGAGACTAAACCTTTTTCACCTGAAAAAAAACTTCTTCCCCTTGACATTTAGAGGCGCGCGGTGGTGCAGCCCTGGGAGCATGCGCTACCCTGACTCCGCCCACCGGCGCCACACCTCAGTCCCCATTGAGGCGTCAACAATATTTAACATTGCCTAATGACACCAGTATTATTAAAGGGTGGGAGGCGAGGGGAGGGGGGAGCATGGTGGGACGGATGGAGGAAAGGGGACTAAGGCCTAAGAGTACGTTAGTCACTACAGTGAGTAACATAATTACTCTTATGTCCCGTCCCCTTTCCTCCATACTGCATTGGCGATTACAAATGATTGTAGCCCCAAGGTGCAGAAGAGACCCTCAAGCAAATAAGTTCCTTAGAACTGACTGTCCGAAGGCTCCGTCTGATTTGGAGCCGGCGCCCAAACAGTAAGGCTTACAGAAAGCCAAAGGGGTGGCCCAGGTGGCCACCCTGCTTATGACCTGCCACGAAACCTGCCACTGGAATGCAATGGCCGTGGCCTTGGTTCAGACAGCATGGGCATGCATGTTCGCTGGCAGCAGCTTTTGATGCCCGTTAAAGGGCTCCTTGATGGCCGCAACCATTCAACGTGTAATTGAAGTCTTGGATGCTTGATATCCGGGTCTGGAGCCACCAAAGGTGACAAAAAGTGCATCTGACTTGCAGAAGCCCATGGTCCTGTCCAGATAGAGAATTTCAGAGCGCGGCTGACATCCAGACAGTGCTAGACTCAGACTCATCCTTGGGGTCAGCTAAGAACGTAGATAACACTATTTCCTAGTTTAGTTGGAAGGCAGAGGGGTACCTTAGGTAGGAACTCTGAGTGAGTGCGCAGGACCAGATTATCCCTGTGGAAAGAGGTATAGGGTTCGAAGGCCAGCAGAGCCTGGATCTCGCTGACTCTGCGAGCAGAGGTGAGTCCCACTAACAACGATGTCTTGATGGTGACCGACCTGATGTCCACGGATGCCACTGGCTCGAAGTGTTTGTGCGCCAAGGCGCCCCAACACCACATTGCGGTCCCACACAGGGTGTGGCTTCTTGATGGGTGGGTAGAGCCTGGACAAGCCCACCAGATGTTTAACTATCGGGTTGGAAGACGAGAAGACTGCCTTGTCCGAATTTCTGTAGGCCCCTATGGCTGCCAGGTAGGTGCGACATGTGTCACATATTCTCAGAGCAATCTGGAATTTTCTAGATATCACGATTATGTCCAATCTCCCAAACAATGTGCTTAGCGTGAAACCTTTTCACAAACGAACCGATAAAAACTCCCTATTACATTACGAGAAGCTTTCATCCCCGGCATGTTCAAGACAGTTTACCTTTAGGCCAATTCCTACGCCTGAAAAGAAATAGTACCTCAACACAAGACTTTAAGAAAGAGGCTGAGGTCTTAAGCACTAGACTGCTTGAGTGGTGCTATCCCAAAAAGTGGACTTATTGTCAGGAACTGCGGGTGGAAGCTGTGGGAGCGCTGGAGGCATTGACTTTAGCTCTCCTACCGCTCTAGTCCTCATCCAACATGGCGGCGTCTAGTATATTACCAGACCCCGCCCCCGCGCTCATTGCGTTGTATCTGTTCTTAGCACAACGCTCTGTGCGACTTAAACTACAGTACTTTGTTTCTTTCTCTCTTTGTGTACCTTTCCGGCGTTACTTTCCTTTGGCCGTCTTGCCGGTATTCCTACTTTCCGCGTCCCGTTTTGGAACCGGGTACCTTCAGCTGTCTAGCGGTTCAATTCTATTATTATTTCGGCATCTATCGCCGCTCATGTCTTACCTTCGCGTCCCTGCTATGCGCCTCCTTCTTTAGCGGGGCTCGCTTGCTTTGCCTGTGATCCTTCCGCGGCCTTCCGCATTGTTTATTTTTTGTATTTGTTATTCCTTTTCTTACCACTCACCTGCTTTAAACTCTCCGAGTTATTCTGCTTCTATTTTGGAGGCTAATGCCTTCATTCCCAGGGAGTAGCAGCTTCTACTCCCGTTTGCCTCGTCCCATTTGTTCCTGCTCTGCACTCCGGAACGTTTAAACTCCATTCAAGACTCTTGGACATCAGGGTTTTTTCCGCCACTTGGCTTTTTCCCTGCTTTGGGGCTGGCTCCCCGGGGTCCCCCAAGGGCAGGTTCCAGCTCTGCCAAGGTGGCCTCCGGGGGAGCCAGACCCTACTTACACGAACGGAAGGACCACAAGCCTAAAGAAAAGCTCTATTCCGATAAGAAAAAGAGGAGCAAGTCATCTGGTACTGTATCCGAGGACATTACTTCAGTGGAATCAGGTGAGGAGGATTGGGAGGGTACGCAGGGATCTGACACTTATTTGGCGAAGAAGCGTGCCCAAAATATCAATAGACAGGCCCTTCTCGAATATTCCACCCACTCTAAGAGGGACGAGGATGGCAAATTGGTATTTGTTAATACCTTTAGCCATATCTCAAACAAAATCAAAACTATGATGCTAAAAAAATTGGAATATCCTACAACAAGGCACTAAACCACTTACTAAACCAATTGTTGCTTTCAAAAGAAGCCGTAATCTAAAGGAACTTATTTCACGCAGACGTCAGCTTCAAACCCAGTAAAACAGCACTTTGCCTGAAAAATGGGGACTCCCAAAACTGATAGGCCACTCTGCGTGCGGACAGTGCTTGTGCTGCAATTCTACCTCTAGAAGCACAAAACTAAATCTGGGTTTGAAGACATTGTGGTGTCAACACCAATTCAGCAATTGTAATTCCAACATGCTGACTTATGGAATTTGGTGTCCTTGTGATCGACTGTATGTCGGTAAAACGGAACGTAGGATTAAAATAAGGATTGAGGAACATAAGAGTTGTATCCGGAATAGGACCTTGAATGCCCCATTGGTTGAGCACTGGATTGAATTTGTGCACAAAGTGGAAGATTTGCGTTGGAGTGTGATCTTGAAAATCAATCCCAAAGGGGATAGTAATCGAGATAAGACTAAGCTCTTCCAGAAGGAACAACGCATGATATTTCTAACTCGCAGTGCTGAGATTGGATTGAATGACAAAATTGAGTGGGGGGTATGAATATGGTACTAGATAAGCCCTCTAGTCCTTCCAGCAGGATGAGTTGTGATGTTTGAACATTATTCTCACTCTGGATTCTACATTTTGGTACAGTTGCATCGGGAACTTGGTTTTGTCCAACTCATGCCCCTTTGGGGATTTTGCATAATTCTATCCCCATAGACCTTTGTTTTGAGGAGTCAGCGGTATTCTCTCCCACTTGAGGATCATTGATCTGCTAAAAATAAGAATAAAAAAATCAGAGATTAACCAGGTTCTTACTGTTGAGGTCTTCTTTGATTGCTCATGAAGATATGCATTGCATTCTCAAACTTGACAGACAGGGCACAATCCCTTCACTGTGCATATCTGCGCGTGGGCACAGACAGAACACTGGCGATTCCAGTCAAGTACGAGATTCATCATACATATCAATACTTCGTGATGACAGCCCGAATCTTTTGTGCATTGCACAGTATGGCACTATACAATCGGGGGGTAGGTCGGCGGTTTTGATTGATTGCTGGCTTTAATATGTTCAATTTCACACCGTTGAGTTTTCTTTTTCTGACAGGAGCTGACGTATTGGATGAAAACTTCATTTTCTTAAAGCGCTGTGCAAGCACAGTTCGCGCAAGCCCTCGGTTGAGCTGAATGCGTATGACTCAAAATACCACAATCACCAGCGTTAGTGCGCACACCTGTAGTGAGTTAGTCTCCCACTTACAACGGTGGGCGGCTTCCCATGCAGCTGTGTTTTGCAGCTTTGCCACCTACATCAGCAGCTCAACAGCAAGTGAGGCTCAGGTTTCCCTACTCGATCTTGGGACTGCCTCGGAGGTGTTCGCTGAGTTTGACTCGCACAGAGGAGTTAAGAACCCCTGACGGCATATTTACATCGGCCGCAGTATAGGTGAGTCTTACCCACTCTTCAATCCGTCAGTGGACGGACCGTAGGTTTAGACTTTTCGAAAGTGTAGTAAGCAAGGGCTCGTTTCCTATGAATTACTGGGTTTAGAGTACACCAGTGGTTACGGCCCACTGAAGACACAAATAGGGCACTACAGCGGCATGTCTGAAGAAATCGATGGTGCCCTTTGTGATACTGAAACCTAAATGTCTACGAGTCAATATCAATGCCTTTTTACCTCCCGATAGGCTTTCTGACTCAATGACATTTGGATCGGCCGTCTTGACAGCTTGACCAACTGCACCGGAAACTCGAGAAGAAAACTTCCAGAGGCACGTTCTCAATCGGCTGCAGGCTTAATTAGGCTGAGTATACAGGTACTGAATTGTTGTCTTACTGTATTTTAAATACTGCACTGCTGCAAGATTTATCTGCTTCATGCTGAACTACATGTGTTACCATCTTTATAGTGTAATTCTGAGCCAGATTGGTGTTACTTTTCCAATTGAAGACCGAAGTGGTCTCCTCATGTGCAGTACGTCCCAGCCCATGCGTGACAATTACAATTAAGGTACGGTCTGCTAACTTCCTACAATGAGGCACTAGTTGGTGGTTAATGTTTCCGGCCCCCCTCTTCTCTCAACTTAGTGGGGATGTGTTGAGGCCATCCATAGAAGAGATAATACAGTTTAGCACGCTGGTTGTCAAGGATGTTCATCGATTTCCGGGCAACTGTTTTACATATGGGTATAATGCTAGAGTGCCCTACAGTCGCTGTTGAGTAAATAGGAAATGTGGGGGCTTTTCAGTGATTCGCCAATGACCATAGTTTTCTATGATGGAGAGTCCTATGCAGCCCTTTGAGTAGCGCTGAAGGCATGATGCCGGGATGATCATTGCTATATGAGAGCCTAAGCAGCTGTGACATTTAGCTTGCCTTTCTCTTTTCTCTTTTTAAGATTCAACATGTGTTCTAGCACTAGATATCCAATGTGTTATGGGGATCTGGAGATACAATATCAATATATTTGTGTACTCCTCAGAATGTAATTCTACATTCTGTTAGCATTGAGGGATTATTTATTAGTCTTCTCATTATTATCCCCTTTTTTGTTGTTGTCCACAGGTGCGTTGCAACTACCTCCCGCTGGATCCAAGGCGAAGTTGACGGCAAAGGCAGCAATCTAGCTGCCCTTACCTATTTTTTCCAGGGTCTAACCGCCACAGTACATTGATAGTGTGTGGGATTGGTTGGACCGCGGCATTGACCGGGAAACTAACCAGGTTACTCACCGTAGTGACCACCTTACTCCTAGTCCATAGTCCCCTTTCCTCAATACTTATGGGACATCTCTCCATCCTGTGGGACGGTACCGGAGCACTTTGTAAAAAGCATCAAAAAGACATTTTCAAAAATGTGTCCTTCCTCTTTCTTGCGCGGGGCCCGGCACGCGGCCGTAACCCTGCCCACCTTGGCTCCGCCCCGCGCATCGCCCATCAGTCCTTTTCTATCGCCAGGTCAGAGACCTATTAGCAATAACAGAGGAACCTTATTAGAGGGGACGGCAGGCGGGCATATGGAGGAAAGGGGACTATGGACTAGGAGTAAGGTGGTCACTACGGTGAGTAACATGGTTATACTCCTACGTCCCGTCCCATTCCCTCCATATTTATGGGAGATTCCCAAGCACTCCTTACAGGAACTACGGGTGGATGGAAATAGCCCTTGCTGAAAAAGATTCTTCAGCACAGACTGACCAAACTGAGCATCAGCTCTTGAGCTCATGTCAAGACAATAATGATTACAAAAAGCAGATGGGGAGGCCCAAGTAGCTGCCCTAGTGATGAACTCCCAGGGGACATTTCTGAAAAGCAACCGCGGCTGCCTTGCCCCGCACCAGGTGTGCATGAATACCCTTAGGAGGTTTCAGCCCTTGGAAGGTGAAAGACTCCGTAACGCAGATGGCAATCCACCGAGAAATAGTCGCCTTAGACGCCTGCTTTCCCTGAGGGTTACCAAAAGTCACAAATAGTTGAGAAGAACTCCTAAACTCGGAAGTTCTGTCCAGATAGAACTTAAGAGCCCTTCTGACATCGAGACAATGCAGAACCCTTTCTGCCTCTGAGGTAGGGTTTGGAAAAAAGACCGGCAGGGAGATCGACTGATTCAGATAGAATTCAGTTATCTCCTTCGGCAGGAAAGAAGGATTCGTCCTTAGGACTACCTTATCCTTGTGAAAGACCAAGAAGGGATGCTCCACCGACAAGGCCTGGAGCTCACTCACCCGCCTTGCTGACGTAACGGCGACCAAAAAGGACACTTTCCAGGTTAGGTACTTGAGGTCCACCATGGCCATTGGTTCAAAGGGCTTATGGCACAATGCCGTCAGGACTACATTTAGATCCTTTGGGCAGGTGCGGACTACGGATTGGCGGGTAGAGGCGTGTCAAGCCTGCAAAATGCCTCACCCAACTCTGCTAGGAAGGATAGGAAGGATACGAAGGACAGCACTATGTCAATCATAGCCTCCCTTGGGTCCAACTGCTTTCCCAAACACCAATGACAGAACCTGAGCCATTTACTTCTGTATTGGGATCTAATCGAGGGTTTCCTGGCTGCCTGGATAATACGCATGTTATCCGCAGACAAGTTAAAATGTTCTAAAGACTTGAACTCAGGCACCATGCCGCCAAGCTGAGCGACTGTGGGGTGGGTTGCCACATTTGCTGTTCCCCCTGATGAAGATGATCGGGGGTCACTGGTAACCTGATCGGTGGAGACACCGACAGGTGTTGAAGTTCTGAGAACCAAAACCTGGCCGGCCACCACGGGGCTATGAGTAGAAGGGAGCAGTTCACAGAGCTCTTCAGCTTCCAAATTGCTCGATGGACTAGAGGCAGAGGGGGGAAGGCATAAGCTCTCATGTTGTGCCATGGAATCTCGAGAGCATCCCCCAGAGAGGAGGCTCCCAGCCCCCCTCTGGAGGCATACTGAGGAAGCTTCTTTTTTATCGCCGTAGCGAAGAGGTCCACCTCCGGTGTGCCCCAACGCAAGAAAATCCATGAGAGGACCTCCGCCTTCAACTCCCACTCGTAGCTGACCACTGTCCGCCGGCTGATAGCATCAGCTGTGACATTCAGCTGGCCCGGGATGTGCACTGCAAGCAGCCAAACACCATGAAGCACGGCCCACTCCCAAATCTGGATGGACAGGTCCACGAGTGGGGGGAGGAGGGGGGGACTTGGTTCCCCCTTGCTTGTTGATGTAATACATCGACACCACATTGTCCATGCGAATGCGGACCACCTTGTTGCCTATGATCGGTCTGAACGCCCTGAGCGCTAGGAAGATCGCAAGAAGCTCTAAATGATTTATGTGGAGGAGCTTGTCTTGTGGCGATCAGAGATCCGAGACCTGAAGAAGATCCAACGTCACACCCCACCCCAGGAGGGAGGAGTTCGTTGTGATGGTCACCGTAGGGGCTGGGTCCTGAAACCCTGCACCCTCCGACAGGTTGCTGAGAGATGACCACCATTACAGGTCCACTCTCATGGAAGCCGGAATTATTATCAGCTTGGAATCGGGGTCCACAGCCTGACGCCAAGAACTCCGAAGAGCCATCTGGGTCCGTCTCATCTTGAGACGAGATAGAGGAAGAGCCAACACGCATGAGGCCATGAGGCCCAGAAGCCTCTGGAACCACCAGGCCGACATGCTCTCCGACTGCGCAAACATCTGACACGTGGCTAACAGATCCGCCATCCTGTCCCCGGTCAGGTACACTCTGCAGTCAATCGTGTTCCAGCGAAAACCCAGGAAAATCAAGTCCTGCGAGACCGTCATGGAAGATTTCCGCCAGTTCACCGACAGCCCAAGATGGAACAGAAGCTGAAGGAGAGACTGAAGATTGCCCGCTGCTTTCAACGGACTAGGGCTGCGTAAGAGCCAGTCGTCCAAATACGGATACACATGGATACCCTGCAGATGAAGGTAGGCCGCAATCACCAACATCATCTTCGTGAAGACACGCGGTGCCGAGCTTAAGCCAAAAGGAAGCACTCGAAACTGCAAGTGCTCCTCTCCCAAAGAGAAACAGAGATATCTCCTGTGTGGATTCCAAATCAGAATATGCATGTACGCATCCTGAAGATCCACCACGCTGAGCCAATCGCCCATCAGCAAGGCGGATCGTATCTGGCTGGGCGTGATCTTGGGGTAGGAAAAGATTGAACTGGGAAAGGTCTAGGATGGTGCGCAGGCCAGCCTGGTTGGGTTTGGGCACCGTAAACAACCAGGAGTAGAAGCCCTCCCCTTGTTCCGAGGGGAACGGGTTCCACAGCTCTGAGGTCCAGAAGTTTCTGAACCTCGGCTTTGAGGGAGGGCGAGCCTGACCGATGAAAAGGAGGGTTGAAGGGTGGGGTGGGTGTTAGGGGTAAGCGGAAGCCCGCCCGAGCGACTGACAAGACCCGTCTATCTTCAGTGATGCTCTGCCACGCCTCCCAATGAGACGCAATGCGTCCTCCCACCGGGGTCTCGTGCAAGCACAGAGAACCCTCATTTAGCAGGTTTTTCAGTTGTGTTGCCACCTGAACCCGAGGAGGAGGCTGAGGAGTGGGAGAAAAACAGAGTCTGTTGCCTACGGCGGTTATTCTCCGAAGGAGTATTCACTCTGCGAGATTTCCAGTCGAGGAATCCCTTAAGGCCAGAGGAGGGTCGGCTTTGGGACAACGGTCTCTGTGTTTTGAAAGGGGTCTTAACAAGGACCGACAAGGATTTAGCTGTCTGAGTACTATCCTTCGTCTTGGTGAGCTCTACATCTGTTGTAGAATGAAAGAGCTCCTTCCCATTGAACGGAAGGTCCAACACCTTGTCCTGCACTTCTTTTGAGACTTTAGTGGCATGCAGCCACGCCTGCTGTGAGGTATCAACCCCCAGCATAAGGCCCCGAGCCGAGGTGTCTACGTGATGAGCCGCAGCCTCCAGGAGATCCTGGGCCAAGACCCTGGCGTCGGATAATCGCCCCCCCCCTTAAAGTCTTCCAGCTTCTCGACCGGGATGAACTCCTCAAACTCCGACAGACCTTTCCACATCCGCATATTAGCCCCCGCTAACATCAGTTCGGCATTGGCCTGCCTGAGCTGCAAGGTCGAGTTGGCAAAGACTTTTCTCCCAAGGGAGTCATGGAGCTTGTCCTCCTTATCCAGAACCTGAGTAGCCGTCGTGGAAGAGGATGCTGCAGGCCTGGACTGTAAAGTGGCCGCAGCCACCACTGTGGAGATGGGGGGGGCGGACAAGACGACAGGACCACCTCTTCCAAAGAATGCAGCCTGTATCTCGCATCAATTTTCTTATTGACGAAAAGTCCAGTGTGGGGCTTTTCTCAGACCCTGCGGACCTCGGCCAGAACGTCCTTCTGCAAGAACAGGCCGGTACGCTCCAAAGGAGACAGGGTGAACGCCCCAGAAAGCCTGCCCTCCTGCGGAGCGGGTGCCTCGGGCACCGGAACATCTAAGAAGCACATCATGTCCAGTACCCGGTCATGAAAAGCTCTAATAGAGCGGGGCAGGTCCTCGTAGTCCTGATTGCCTTGCGCGTCATCCGACAGGTCAGGATCCTGCTGAGCTGTGTCGGGCGCTGCCTTGTCCACAGGGGACAATGGGGGCAAAGGCGGCAGAGTCGGGGAAGGCACCGTAGGCAAGGGAGGTGCCGGTGGAACCACCAGAGGAATGGGTGGGGCCGGAGGCGCGGGCGGACATATCTCCCTAAAAAGCCCTTTGAAATACTCCCTCATGGAGTCGGTACAATTGAGCGTTTGAAATTTACTGAAAAAGGCATCCTCCAGGGACTGCTTTGGAACCTGAGGAGGCCTCTCATGAGGAGGACAATTCCAGGGACGTAACGGGGAAGGGTGCCACACCGGCCCCTCCACCGACAGATCCACATAAATCAAAGGTGCTGACCCCGCAGGCAACAAAACATTGTGCGGAAGAGGCATCCGGGCGTTCCAATCGTAAATTGAGCGAATAGGATGCATATAAGGAACTATATGTTCACCCAAAGAACCGAGCCCTACACCTGAGGCCGTTGGCGTAGTTGTAGGGGTAGCACCCAAAATGGCCGCCGTGGTTGTGGCGGGAACGGGCGCCATTTTGTCATCGCCTGAGGGGAACTGTGGCACATGAGGAAGTGAGGCAGGGGTGTTAACTTTAGCCTTACCATAAGGAACCTCGGCAGAGCCGGTACTATAAGGCCTGGAATGTTTCTGTGACATACCAACCGCCAAATTAGCCTTCCCAGGAAGGACCTCGGCACTGCCGGTAAAAGAAGAACTTTCCTTCTTTGCCCCCTCAACAGGTTTGGTGTCTCCAGGAACGGTGAGAAACAGCCTTCACTGGTAAGGCCTGGTCAGGTCTCTCAGAAATGTTGGTAACTTTAGCCTCTGAAAGAGGGACCTCAGACCCACATCCGGTAACAGCCTTATCCGCGCGGGCCTCGAACATCCCCTCGGTGACAGCAAGCCCCACCAAGGCCTCAGGGTGCACCCCGGTCTTATTTTTGAGAGAAGCCGACAGAGGCCTCGGAGCGAGCTCCGGTATCCCACGACTCAGTAGAACTGGGCCTACAAACAGCCCCCACAGGAGGGGCCTTAGAGTGCTCCTGTATCCACAGGCCCCTTACGGAGACCCTCGGAGAAAACTCTGGTACAATTATTAGGCCCACACCCCTGATGAATTTCCCTTTACTCTGTGTGATGTGATTGTATGAGGAATGATACATGTTGGGCTGATTGGGTATGATGCAGTGCGAGTCCCTATACGTTACTGAGTATAGTAGAGCTTAATGTAGGTGGATTATTTTTTGTCTTGTGTGTTTTTCTTTATTCTGAATGTGTCACTGTGTATTATGTTCTTGAGTTTTTTTCTTGTTTACTTTTCGCACTTCATATTGTATTGTGTTGCTGAACATGAACAGCCTTCTGAAGGCGTTTACTTTTAACCATTGTTAACTAATCTAATATTTGTTTGATAAATCCCTTTTTTTTGAAGGCATATTGTGCAGTGTTAATTTGGCCGTTTGGTCTCTGACCTTAGGGGTGTGATAACCCCCTGATCTGGCAGATCGATCTAGTGAGAGGGCGTTGTCTCATCCGCGTTACTCCACTGTCCACCAAACTCTTTGTATAGTACTTTAAGGTTTTCCTAAGTTTGGTGGAGCAGTATAAATACCCTGTTCCCCCTACTTCTTTATGTGTCACAGCGCCATGTGTCCACCTGCAAGTCTGACTGGGCATGGTGTGCTGGGAAGGAGAGTATGTCATCCAGTGTGCACGTAAGGAGGTCTCCTTACGAGTCTGCCCAATGACCAAACCTAGTCCATTTACTCTTGTATTGGCTCCTGGTAGCATTGCTCCTGGCCCCATGAATGATCGCTAAGTTAGCCTGAGAGAGGCTCACGTGCCCGAGGGTGACCTGCTCAGGAACCACGCTGCGAGGCCTAACTTTTGTGGAGCGAGGTGGATGACCCTGCCCCCCCCTGCTGGGACAAGCGATTGGCTGGTCCCAGCAGAAGGTGAATGGGTGGTCTGTCCTTGAGGCTGAGCAGTTCGGAGTACCACGGTCTCACCGGCCACCACAGAGCTATCATAATGATGCTGAGGCGAGGCGACAAGCTTCCTTTATCTTGCGGATTACCCTGTGGACCATGGGGTGTGGGAGGAAAGGCATAGGCTGTCATGCCTTCCCACCAAATTTGTAATGCGTCGCCCAGGGAGCCGGGGCCCTGCCTGGCGAAAACACAAACTGATGGCACTTCCTGTTCTTCCAGTAGGCAAACAGATCTACCTGATGGTGCCCCCATCTGCTGAAGACCTTCAGCAGCACCTGGTCATTCAATTGCCCGCTTCCAGTCTGCTGAGCCTGCGCTTTCAAGCTGGCCTCCCACAGGAGTTGGATGGCCGTGAGGTAGATGTTCTCCAGGGCCCATTCCCACATGCTGACCGCTAGGGTGCACAGGAGAGGGGACCTGGTACCTCCCTGCTTGTTGACATAGAACATGCTGGTGGAGTTGTTGGTCTGGATAAGGATGGTCTTTCCCCCAATGAGCAGAAAGAAAGCTCTGACAGCTAGCCAGACAGCCCCGAGTTCCAGCCAGTTGATGCGTGACTCCCACTCCTGCCATGTCCAGATTCCATGGACGCTTTGGCTGTCCAGAGTGGCACCCCGGCCTTCTAGGGAAGAGTCTGTAGTGATGGTGACCTACGGAGATGGCTGCCAGAAAAGCTTGCCCATCGGCAGGTTGCAGTCCCTAGACCACGATGTGAGGTCCGAGTGGAGAGAAGGACGTTTGTTGATCAGCTCCGCTTAGGAGCCCTTCTCCTGATACCATGATGCTGCAAAGTTCAGCTGCAACCTCATCCCGAGTTTATGTGTGTCAAGGCCAGGAGGACCGCTGCCATGATACCCAATAAGTGTTGGTACCACCAGGCCGAGGTCACTGCTCTGGTAAGTAAGTTTGTAATGGCCCTCTTGATGGCCGTAATCTTGTCCTCCAAGGGAAAGACCTTCTCGGAACTCCGATTCCAGATGAGGCCCAGGAAGGTTAGGCTCTGTGTGGGCTGCAGCTGAGACTTCTTGAGTTTGATAGTAAATCCCATGTCATGCGAGTGGTCATAAACACGGAGGTGGTGTGGGTAACCCCCTCCGAAGTTCTCGCCCTGACGAGCCAGTCGTCCAGGTGCGGGTAGACATGGTGGCCCTGGGCCTCGAAGAGGGCTGCCACTGCATTCATAAGTCTGGCAAATATCCTAGAGGCGGAGTTGAGGCCAAATGGTAGCACTTTGTACTGGAAATGGCAGCCCATGATCCTGAAGCGCTGGAATGAGTGATGTGGTTGCTAAATCGGGACATGTAAATAGGCGTCCTTCGGATCCAGGGAGCACATCCAGTCTCCCTTGTCTAGTGTCTCCGCAATGAGTGCTGGCGTACCATCTTGAATTTCTGAAGACGGAGGGAGTGGTTGAGGGTGGATAGGTCCAGCACAACTCTCAGGCCAGCCTGGTTCTTTTGTGTGGTGACAATCCTGGAATAAAAGCCCAATCCACTGGGAGGCTGGGACTTCTTCCACAGCCTGGCTCTTGACGAGCAACCGGATCTCCGCCAACAGAGTTGCCGTCCCAATCTGTGGGAATGGAGGGGAGGAAGGAGGAGGAGGTGAAGGTACCGGTAGGCGGTACCCCGAGGACACTACAGAGGCTCCAGGGGTTGGCAAATATCTGTGCCAAAATTGCACGTGGAAGACAAGGCTGCCCCCCCCCCACTGTAGACTGTGGACCCAAAGGGATGGGTCATGCTTTCTTTCCTTCTGAGACTGTTACTGAGGAGGAGGGACTAGAAGCAGCCCTTGTCGCGCCCCCCCCCCTTTTTGTTGCTTGCGCCGGTGCTGACCGAGCGAGCTGTCGGGTTGTCTCGACCTCTGTTCCTGGAAGCCCTGGAACCTGTCTAACAACCACCCCCTGTTTGAGCGTTGATGTGACTGGGTGTGTGCCTTGGGCGTGGCCTTCGTTAGGATAGATAGACTTCACAGTTTGCATGCTGTTCGTTTTATCCAATTCCTCGTCAGCGGTAGAGTGAAAGAGGTCGCTACCCTCGAACGGAAGGACAAATATGAGTTCCTGGACATTGGGGTTAAATTTAGTAGCCCGAAGCCAGGTCATCATCCTCATGCCTGTGGCAATGCAGATGGCCCAGCCAGAGGTATTGAGGTGGGCCACAGTGGATTCCATAATGTCCTGCGCTACCAGCTTGGCTTCTCCTAGACCTGCTTTGAAGCATGCCTAGCTCTGCACTAGAAGCTCCTGAAGGAAGTCCGCCATTTCCCGCCAAAGCCTCTGGTTAGCAGCTACCTGCATGGCATCCACATTGGATTGACACAAGTGGAGCAAGGCGTTGGAGTACAGCGTCTTCCCGTACGGAGATCTTCTCCTTGCCTAGCAGCGCCGAGGACGTGGTGTCCGAGGACGACTGAGGCTTAGAGTAGAGTGACGCTGAAGCAATCACCAAAGAGTGCGGTTGAGGGTGCGGCGACAGCAAGAGTGGATCCCCCTCCATCTGTCTATACTTGGCATTGAGGCGCCGATTGACGGGTTGGGCCGAGTGGCTTGAGCCACTTCTTCTTGGCCCAGGCAACAACGTCCTTCTGCATTTTGATACCCGTCTTGGTAAGGGGGTCGTAGGGTGAGGACTTCTGCCAAGAACCTCTACTCTGGCTGCTCGACCCCAGGTCGAGGAAGGCCCAGGTATTCAGCCAAACCTGCAAGCTGATCGTGGAAGGCATTTGCTGACGACTGCGTGTCAGGGTCCTCCTCCTCGTCTGTGTCCACCATAGTGGCTGGCTGGTCCGGAGAGGGTGGAGGGCTGCTGGGCGCCATGGGCTGCCTGGGGAGACCAGAACCGGAGGATGGTGTGGAACCGCCTGTACTGTGGGAGGCAGGGGAACCGGAATCAAAGGAGCCGGCAGGGGCAGCAGGGGTTGCGCTCGGGCCTGTGGCACGGGGTATGGGAAGAATGACTATGGGCACCGGTGGGTTGAACTGAGGGAGCAAGTCCCCAACTGCATCCCGCAGGATGGCCCCCATCTGGGTGGTTCGCATAAGCGCCAGGAACCTTTTCGAAGAACCCGTCTTCGGAGGCAGAAGAAGTGGCAGGTGATACTGGCTGGGGGCTGCTGGGGCCAAAACGCACTGTCTAGGTTACAGGGGAAACCTGACCTGAGCTGCTGATCGATAAACTGTAGGCCACATATCTGGCTAACACCAGTCCCACCTTGAAACTCGTTCACCTGCCTGCTCTGTTCCAAGGAGTGGCATCGGACTAGCAGCCATGTTGTGTGGCATGGGGGCCATGTTGTGCCCCGTGGAAAGAAAATGAAATTTAGTAACAAAAAAGAAAATAAATTGAACTAAAACAAAATTATTGCAAGTAAGCGCTTAAAAAGGGTGAGCCTAGCGCGGCGTTAATGAAACAAGTGAAAAAGAAATCTACTAAAAGAATAAAATTTCGCTGGAGTACCGCATCTGCTCTCCCAGCCAAGGTCTAGATATATGGTCTCACAAACTTCTCACGCAGCTAATCAATCAACCAGCTCGAATCAGAACTGGTACGCAAAGAGAATCAGCAAAGAATCCTCTTGTAAAGTACACAACCACTGGAACTCTCCTGGTATTTCCTCTGAATGGCCCCACAACTCCATTCATAAATCTCTTAAAAAGGTGGCATTTTCAACACCACCAGACTAAGGATTTACCGCAATGGATACACAGACCACACTCACAGTACTGTGCTACTATTAAGGGGTCAGTCTAAATGCTGGCTACGTACAACCCTAACCAGTGCTCCGCTACCCTAGAGCAAGGCAAGGTTGCTTTCAACAATAAAATTAAAAGATCTTCCAGACCACATTTGTTAATCTCAGTGCCCTAATTCCGGTCTGTTGTGTAGGCAGGTCCAATGTTTGGCCACTTTCTCTTATGGTAGTGGGCACCATATGTAAGAAACCTGAGAGCTTGTGAAAACAGTCAAGCAGCAACTGAGCTCTTATGCGGTTATTGGGGTCATGGGTTCTGATTAATTACCTGTAGTCTGCTTTGTAAATCAAGGGACGATCAGTGAACTGAGTATTTGTGCCTGCACAATCAACCGATGACGGTATTGGAGAGGGGTATTCCCAAAGGGGATAATCCTGCCACTCAAAACCTGAAATGGTGTGAGCACAACACTCTGGGAATAACTAGAGCCACAGACGAAGGAAGCAGAGTGGTAATAAGTGACGCGAGACTTGTCCGGTGTGATGAATCGCAGGATTTTGTCACTTCTCCCCAGGGGGAGCCTTTCCCTGTGAAGCTAGGGATGTGAGCCTGCTATGCAATACCCTCCCATGGGCACAAGCAAGCATGACCTTACCAGGAGAGACTCGCAAACCCCCACCTCCCACCCTTCTCTGGGGACAAAGACTCACATTCTGGGAAGGAACTCCCTAAACCCTATGGTTTTAACAATCCTTGAACTACCCCTTTTGAAGAAATGGATGTACAATGAACGTCTGCTATGGTTAATCAAATGCATCGATAACACCTGTAATAACAAACCCATGTGGTACTGGGACAAAGAAACGCAATGGAGGAATACAGAATAGGAGCTCAGAGAGAAATTACTTTTCCAGTAGCCATTGGAAGTTCCCGGACAACACCATAAAAATAAAAAGGCGCAGACATCAAAGTGAGAAGCCAGGAAGTTCGAATCAGCTGTTTGAGCTACACGTAGGAGAGACAGGACACGCAGCGTCCAAACTTTGAGATGTGTAGCTCTGGAAACCAACGCCTACCGTGAAGCAACCCAGGAGACGGAGGAAACCGAAGAGTACCCAAGTCGTCCAGAGACTGAACCAGGTGGTGGTGTGACTTAACAGATGGCAGTGGACCAGGAGGTCCAATCACGTCAATACACCCTACAGTGAAACCATGGAGGATTACGCCACAGCTGACCGAACAGAGGAACCTTTCATAGCAGCATGTGAAAATAGAAAAACTAACTTGACAAGAGAGTGTCCCAAACGCTTGCATGCCCTGGTGACATTATCCCTGCAAGATCCAGATAACAGGGGGAAGTGGGTGACTCCGGAGGAAGACCTATAATCATTATTGGGATACTCATACTCATCCCAGTGAAGAGAAAATATTGAAAGTATCTGAAGAATGTATGACGTATTCTTGGAACTTTCATACTTGTGGAAATGGAATAGAAAAGACTGAGAATCAATACTCAAGCTCTCAAGTTAACGCTAGTCGAGAAAGAACTTGGACAATCAGTAAAGACGAAATTAAAAGAAGGACCAATCAAATAAAAGAAGGTTGAGACCTTGCCAAACCCCATGAGAGAACCATCATTTGAGGAAAAGAATCACCAAGACTGTTTTTGAAAAAACACCTTTCTGAACTGGAATTGGTGCAAGAACCACTTAATAAGAGAAGGGAGTCAATTCTCCTGAATTTTTGTTATTCTCAATAGTGCTAGGGCCAGAGGAGGATAGATTTGGGACAGTAACCTGCATTTTGGTTTTGGACTCTCATGGACCAATGACGAGCACCCTTGTTAGTTTTGTTAGGTAGGGAATGCCTTATAGCTTAGGAAAAGTCAGGAGATTTCAGTATATAATTAAAAAAACACCAGTGAGATGAAAACCCAGAGTGTGTCGCCGTGACCCACCACACAGGGACCAGCTGAGATAGAAGCGAACAGAAAAGTAGTAGGTCCTGTGGTCCTGATTGGGGGAAGTGAGGCAGAAGCATGTAGTAATAATGTGTTCTAGTTGTTTTGCTGCCTAGGTCGATTGCCATATTGCTCAGATGGAATTAAGTGGTTTATCCACATTTTCCTTTAATTCTGGCCCTTAAACCAAAGCTGGACAAGATACCAAAAAGATAAATGGATAAAAGAAATCAGCTCTGTTTTGCCATCAAAGTTCTAATTTTGAAAAAAATCAGATGCAGAACGTGACAAACATGTGCTTATACTTTTGATCTGCATACTTAGCAACATTTGTCTCTAAACAGAGCAGGCTCTCCCACGCAGTCTTGACCACACCCACACAGGAGCCAGAAAGCAGTTATATAAAGTAGGGTGAACTACTAAGAAAGCGGCAGACTCCCATTAATTCCTGCTCACTTACTCCCTTTGAGTCTGCGTTCATGACACCTTGACTGCATCTTCCCAGAGGGCAAAGACAAACAGGCTATAAGGGTGCTTGTGCCACAATGCATGTCTACTGGGTTGTACCCTTTAGATTTGCAGGGAAATCTATGCAAAAGAGAAAGATACAAAGTAACATTTTCAATATAAAAATTGATTGCAGACTGCACACAGCATCCGAAAAGAACACATGTGAGGAACTGTGCAACGTTAGCAGCCCATCTACAACACGATTATATGTCCAATATTCTAAAAAAAGAGTCAAAGAAATCTGAGTTACATGGAAGAATCCAGCAATTTTAATTTATTTGGGGGCATGTCCAATCTGGAGACTAAAAGCACAGCATTTCATAAGAGTAAATTCAAGTTTGTACCTTGCATTGAGTTTGTTTGGATTGGATTTTCTTACAGGATTAAGACTTTATTTAAAAGGTCAGACCTAGATCGAGAGCAGCAGAGCGCTGTACAGAGCGTGGTTAGCCAGAATTTGGGCTGTCATCTTTTAACAGCGGCACAGTCCTGCGAGGCCTGTGCATCCATTGCAATTAGTTACTGGCCAGGTGTTTTTGAAAGAGCACGATTTGAGAGTTTTGCAAAATTGAAGGATTGTGGGGACATTCCGAATCGAGAGAGTTCCACAAGATGGGTGCATGACAATACAAGGATGGTTTGGGGGACCTCTCTGGGGAAGAGTTGTGATTCAAGCCGATTAATAGATTTGCTGCGCGATGAGCATGTGCCACCAGACATGTGGATCTTAGCCACCAAGCACACTGGTGTGCTGCTCGGGACCGCTTTGTAGATAACATGTAGTCTTTAACAGTATCCTGGCTTGGCGTGGAAGAAAATGTAGTTTGCATAGGATGGGGTAAGTCGGTCAAATGTCCTTGCTCCTGTAATAAGACATGCTGCAGCATGGTGGACCGGTTTTAGGGAAGCCAAGGGAGCAGCTGGGTACTCTGTCAAGAGAGCACTTCCCCCATCGATGTGCGAGACCACAAGGGCCTGCACTACAGTCTGGAAATCCTGCAGAGCAATGAAGAGTTTGATTTCTCCAAGGGTAGAGATTCTGATCCAGGCTATTTGGGCCTTCTTGGCAATGTGTTGCTGGAAGAACTGCCTGCTGTTAATGGTGAAGCCTAAAGGATTTTGCCTAGTATGAGAGTTGTGGATCAAATACTTCTAGGTGCATATAATTGAGCCATTGTTGGACAACTTGCTTTTTTGCGGGCAGACCGATTAGGACACATTTAGTTTTGGATGGGTTTAGTTTGAGGTAGCCAGTCGACATCCAGGACAGTGGACGGTTTGATCTTTAGCTGGCTGGATTTTAAGGGGGCATGTGTGTCCAGTTTCATAGAGTTGCTGTCTAGTTCCAGGAGGGCCGATGCATTCTTTTTGGAGGGGAAGTTGGCAAAGTTTGCTTCCAGCTCATTGACCAGGAATGTTTTGAATGAGAGGCATTGAGCGAGGGGGCATTCAGCCTGACCTTTGTGAACCGTATTCGAGTGGGTGACTTAATGGCAGACCAGTCAAGTGGGATAGGGTCTGAACAGGTGATGCAGGGGGATGATTTGAAGTAGGGTGTTGCCTTTGTTGCGTGTTGGGGAGAGCACAATTTACTTAAGGTCCATGGAAGCAGTCAGTGCAAAAAGCATGCTTGGAGTGTGGTTGTCAGCCTGTGACTCAGGGATGTTAAACCACCAAGAAAGGCATCACTAGAATATGCACATTTGACAGAGGAGAGTAAGATGGGCATATCTGCAATGAAAGAGTCACTCTTGTGAGGTGTCTGTAGAGGAGGTGGAAGGTAATTAATTACTTTTGCGATAGAGGAAACTGGCAGGCAAGTCATTCAAATAAGCTTGTCCTGGGGGAGGGATGATGTGGATGATGCCACTGCCCTTCTTGGCCGGTCGGCATGTTGGATGCAGTATCCTTTGGGTAGAACGTCAAAAACAGGTGGGGAGGATGGGGCAAATCATGTTTCAGTGATGAACAGGGCATCAAGGCTGTTTTACGAGATGAGGTCAGCAATCTCTGAAGTGTGAGCGACTGTTGAGTGAGCACAGACTTGAGAGGACGTGTTCAGATGGCCTGTGGGTGTTGGATGGGGGCAAGGGCAATGTTGATGAATTTTGCTTGCCAGGGATGCCCAGGGCACTTGGCCATTCAAACCCTTGTTAGAGTGGGGATTGGCTGTTTTGAGAAACCAGAAGGTGTCTCACAAACTAGTCCCCGGGGGATCCGTCATTCAGATGGCCAGGACACTGCCATCGCTTTGGATCCAGTTCCTGGGGGTGGACCAGTAAGGGAGGATCTCCTGGGGAGTGGTCTTCGGGTAGTGGGACACCAGATGGTGAGACACCAGATGGTGAGACACGGTATGCCGCTTCCCTATAACACCTTTACCCCATCCAGCCAAGTAGGATATTTAGGAACTCTGCCCCCCTCATACCCCTACCCAACACGAACACTTTCTCACGGACATCCCGCTATGAGAGAAAACTGACTAACACCCAAGCTGTATACCTGATGTGTCCCAAAACAATGGTCAATCAAGGCTAGGCAATTAACGACTATCGCACACACCAGACTTAAATTACACTTCCCCAAAAGGATAAAAGGTGGAGCATGAGAGCACACAAGGAAACAGCAGTGACAAAACGGCAGTTTAACAAGAGCCAAAATATGACAAAACAGACGGGATCGCAAGGAGGGACGTTTCATGTAACTTTTTTGACAAGGAACCATTGCTTTCATGAGCCCTTGAGAATGGAAATAGTAAGACCAGGAAAACGGGCTGAAGAATCCTACATTGTGTGTCAGACATACCCGGGTCCCTCCCGCATCAATCAAGGCAGGGAGAATCGCCACGGTACCGTCCTTGGCTCCAAGAACAAAGCAGCGCCAGTGAAATTAAGACAACCAGTGATTTGGGGAGACCGATAAAAGACCTGTTTGTGATGAAGCCATGGCAAGTGCTGGAACGAACATGATTTGAAATACATATGATAAAAGACGCAAGTAAAGTTGAACTGCTGATGAGTGATTGAACATTCAAATCAAGATACAATACTTGACAGAGTGGTCTGGCACTGCTTGTGTGCTCAATCGAAGGTCTCTAAGGTATCCAGCTGAAAAGTGAAAGAGTTGTAGAGAATTGGAAATCAAAGTGGTCCTGCGACGGGTCAAGCTAAATCCCAGGCACAGTTGTAAGTCTTCGATGTTGATACCGTAAAGAAAGTTTGTAGCAAAGTAGATAACGTTGGTCCAAGCACGGCAGAGGGAGATCTATTGAAAGCTTTGTGTTAGTAGGTCTGAGCCCGGCAGAGGGAGACCCAGGGTGAACAGAAAGGCACCTGAGAATTGGTACATGTGAAATCCTAGGAAGAAAGGAACTTTGATGTTTGTTGTGTTGTATCAGGCCCTCTGAAAAAGACTTTGAATGGCAAAGAAAATTTGATGTTAAAGTTAAATGATAAAGTTTTGAACTGTGTGCCGCCTTGTCCCATGCTGAAAACGAGGGGAAGGGAAGCCAACGGGTTGAATATCCTGACATTTCTTGAACACTTATTTTGCATAACATTTTAGACACACTATTTGTATTTAGAAGGATTGGCAATAGGTTTATTAGGGCAATAGACCCTTTTATTTTGACAAGACACTAGGACTGCCTTATTATTTGATGGTTGCAGCTTGTCCCATCTTCAGATTTAGGATTAGATAGGCATTTTTCAAACCCAATTGAAGCTCAATAAACACCCTTGAACTGTGACACTTGTGTCGGTCTTACTGTTTGATACGATGCCTTCCTTAAACTGTGGAGGGAGGAGACACATTGTGATGTCTTTTGGTGAGTAATAATTGTTCTTTTATAACACGCTTAGTACCAACGAGTGGTTTCTAAGCGCGGGATCGGGATTCAAACCTGTATTGCGCTGCATTGCCTTGCTTCCAAGACAAGCATGCTGCCCCCAGAGCTATCCCTTGTGACTGTCTTTTTTTAATATAATGGTTTTGCTTCCTCCAGCAGTAGTAGTAGCGATTAGTTTTTAGATGAAATGCAGTTTAGCAGGCCAGTACCTTGGCCATATCAGGCACTAATGGGTGAGGTCCTGGTCTTCGCCCTTCCTTTGCAGAGGACGCCTAAGGAGGAATGATTAAATAAGTGGCAGGGCGTGGACACGTGAGTGGCAGGGCCTGGACAAGTGACCTGCAGCCTACTCAATGCTGACTGCGTGTAGCTTGCCAGAGTCCTTAAGTAGAGGTTTTGAAGGTAAAAAAAACTGAGTGGCAGGGCCTGCCCACGAGACCAGCAGAATCAGCATTATAAGACCTACATATACTTAAACATGTAAATATTAAGCAGGGATTGATTGCAAAGAAATGTAGAATATTGACCTGTTCTGTGGATATGTAAAAGCAAGGGGGAAAGAAAACTACTGTAAAACCCTCCCCCGCCTCAACACAGCAAGTAAAAGGGGGATAGCCTTCTCACAAATAAGAAAAAGTGAAGTGTGAAAACTGGCTTAAAGGTTCACCACCAAATCACTTTTTCTAGAGTTGGTTCTCAGGAGTCAGGGCTTGCAAGCAGAACAAATGCTCTCCATTAACAACTTCCATCTATCGCCGAGCATGGGCTTAGGACTTTAAAAACCCAATTAATCTGCTCTGGGAAGTGGTCTGCAGTTGTCTCTGCTCAAATAATGTGATCTTTTAGTCAGGCCAGCCTTTACGAAATAAAATACTTTCCACCATCTGCCTATCCCTGTTTCGGACATCAAGTCTCTGAAGGCGTAATCACTCAAGGGGGGGATGACCAAGCACTTGCCAGAAACCAAACTTTAAAAAACCTGTACCATGACGACCAGCATTCCCATGAGTAATAAATGGCCCAGCTCTCAGATGCAAAGCAACTAACATTTTATGGTACCAGATGTTCTGTTAAAGGCAGAGAGAGGAAATAGAGATGCCATTAAATATTTTGTAAATAAGAAATCTAAATGCCCATGTATATTTTACATTTGGAATCACATTACTGCTTATACCTTTTGAAGAAAAGGTCGAGACTTTTCTTAACTAGGGAGAAAGGCTCCATCATTTGAATGTAAAATGATATTGGTTTCACATTAAGTTAATTAGGGGGAATGTGGTTATGTTCACGCAGAAACAGCGCACACCATTGATTCATATATCCTAGCATTGTGCCAGCAAGCATGTAATCTAAGATAGACAAATTGTTGGATAAAAAGCCAGAATTTTAACACGCTGTGCTGAGATCATGCAAGCAACATTTGATGTGTATGAGTGAGAGCAACCTGATAAATCTATCCATTATCAACATGATCCAATGTGAGGAATATGATGTTTTAGAAAGTTGCATTTGTTCAATGTAGAAATATCCATGGGCACATTACATCCAATGGGTACGAAACTGTTTAGAAGCCACTCCCATTAGACCGCCAATTTCATTAATAAGCCCAATGTGCATGGATGGGATGGTATAGTGAGATGTCACTTATGGAACACTGTCCCATCACATACTTTGAACTTTTATTGATCAGAAGCCACTCCTTTTAGAGGGATGTATTTTTCTCTAATCTAAACTGTTCAAACCCATAGATGCTGGGGACTCGCTCTCTTGCTCAATCACTCACTGGGATGGATGACAGGAAGAGAAAAGAGAATTGGCACAACAGAATGAAGAACGGAATATATTGGTTTCCTTTTGGACTGATTTCGGATTATTAGCAGTACACTGCAACATAGGCCTACCTGGAGTTTTTAGGCACAGGCCTTCTTCAGTGGAAGAGACGGCATCCAGACCCCCATCAAGCTGACTGATGCCCACCTGTTCCAAGAGGGGTAGAATTGAACCAGTCCTTAAGAGGGAGCCCACCTGTCCTAGACAGCCAAAAGAAATGAATATGCAATTATTGCATTAAGGGGAAATAATCCACTGGGGAGCAATACTCTAACGGGGAAAAGATGAAATGGCAGCCCTTTTTTATTTGTGAAAGTACTTAAGGGGAGAGGGTATATAAATTGACTAGACAACCTGAGAAATAAATTTAAGAAATATGTGCTTCTGAAATTATAGGTGCAAAAGAATATGGCCTATGGTGTGTATACTGGGAGATAACCTGCCTCCTTCTCAGTGTAATGATCAAACAGTATGCTGGGCATCAAAAATATCTCTCACTGTGTTCATATCTAGAAAAAGAATATAACTGAAGTAATTCCTTGGTTGCGCCACCAAACTGAATCCTGTTATTAGTGCTGAACTGCTCAAGACAAAAGGCAAAGGGTTATGAACACCCATTTCCCAACTAAGTTGCTTTTTAAAAATGACAAATGTAACTTACACCGTAATTCAATAAAAACGCCAATGAAGGGAATTTAGCAAACCTACACTGAACACACAGTTCCCTTTTTGCAAGCAAGTTACATGTGTAGTGTCACGTGGCCTATCTTTTAACCAGAGTTTCTGGAATGCTCAGAGAGTCTCACATGTCTATTGGGTGGGAGTGGAGGTGTTTATATTTATTCTAAAGACGTAGAGAGACTTGGACAGACAGGAATATTCTGATTTAATCTTATTAACAAACGAAAGCTTTATCCTGCACCCCAATGCATTTTTTAATTCACAGTGAATGAGCGCTCAGGCCAAATCAAAAGTTTATTGGTGATTGGGTTCACAAAAGTCCACACTCATGCAAACGTAGCATAAAATAAGTTATGCAGACAGTATGGATCATTCGTCATTGTAGTCCTCAATTGTCATTGGAAGTGTTGTTACCCAATTAAAACATCCTAAAAAACCCAAATTCAAATCCATGGAAGAGTCGACACCCAGAGCCGGAAGACGCACCATACTCAGTCAACCTGCTTTCATTACTGCATCAGGACAGTAGCAGCCCTTGAGAAGTGCCAAAATTGTAATTCTGTCATGCCGCGGCGGGGATGGCGTGTGTGGAATCGCTGGCGGTTCTGTCCGCCGTAGCATTTCACTCCCCGTCATTTCCACGCACCGCTCTAGTATTTGTACGCGATCGTGACCCGGAAGTATAAAGCACTCCACTTCCGGGTCGCATACGCGTTGCAACGTTTCCGGGTTCCCTCCTGTGTTGCTGCCGCTCCCATTACTGGTGATTTCCTGCCTTTCTGCCTTTCGTTTCGCTGTTCCCACACAGCAGTTTTCCACCCTTTGTTTCCCTGCCTTGCGCAGTGCCTTGTCCTTGATTTTCCTTTCTTTCCCCTTTTCCCCCTTTTTTGCCCCTGCTTGCCTCTTTCCTTTTCTCCCTTTTTCCTACCTTCCCTGTTTTGTCCTTCTTTCCAATCCCTTATACCCATTTGGAACCTCCACCTACCAGACCCGTGCCTGCTTACCGGACTGCCTGTGCTCAAACCCTTGTACCTATTTGGAACCTCTGCCTACCAGACCCGTGCCTGCTTACCGGACTGCCTGTGCTCATTCCCTTGTACCTATTTGGAACCTCTGCCTACCAGACCCGTGCCTGCTTACAGGATTGTTCTTCCATCAGTGCACTTACCTTCTTCGATCATCCACCTGAAATATTACTTCTAGGGTTTTTTTGTGCCTTCCGGCTTTTTTCCCCCCAGCGAGGCGCTCTCGGTAGGACAACCCCCGTTGCCCCTATCTTAGTGGCACGGTGGCATCCTATCGAGGGCGTCCTTAGCTTCACAAGAAAAAAGAAGCCTCCAAGACGTAAGGACGGGAAGATCAAGCAGAAAGTGGAAGGTGAGGAGTTGGGCGGAAGGGGGGGAATCTGCAATTTCATCCGAAAAAGATATAACCTACATTAGTGACAAATTCATCCAGGCCATTCCCAACAGTATTTGACTCCAGAAATCCACAGCTGAGGGAATACGTTTGCTGAGGACAATTCTCTGGGGCAAGGGCATACCCCACTTTGAACAAGATACCTTGAGAATTGCAAGTTAGAGAAGGAAATCTCTACAATATTGCCAAAAGTGTGATTCTAAATTAAGCAGTCAGGCAAACAGACTTTCAGACAATTTCTGAAGTAATTTTAACAGTGGGACAATCAAATAGTTAATTCAACTAAAATAACAATGTTGATCTTGCACATAAGCAATTGATTCAAAATGTGTCATCCAAAAATAACTTTTGGAATATGTGGGGCACAGTGTTCTAAGCAGCCTCCAGAAAGCATGACTGTTGGTTCCCATTCACAAAATTGGAAAACAAAATAAATATGGGGACTGCAAATCACAACAGAATTCATATAGTTTGTTTTCCTCCAAACTGAGAAATTACACATGGCCAATCAAGTGCCAGCGTGTGCATACATGAATCAGCCAGACACTCTGTATACTTATTCAGATGGGGCTGCAAAACCTGGTGTACAGAATCAATGTGCACTGAAATTCTCAACCAAGTCACCACAAACTAGTATTAGTATTTGGAAGGGAGTGTGGCTTGGAAGCCATGTGAAAAGACGTGCCTGTACGGGGGCTCCCGCTGATCCGTACATTATCCGACTGATACCGCGCAAGGACCGCTACGATTTGGCGAAGATTGGGATGACTGCGTACATGAAGGTCGGCTGCACGTGAGGATACATTTTTACACGGGTTCGCATTGCGTACGTGTACTTAGGAGCCGAGTGAAGCGCCGGTGGCGAGACCTCGACGAGCGACAAAATGGCCGCCGCCGCTTCACGAGGGGACAAAGGAGCGGTGGATCGGGACCTCAGTGGCGGCTCCCACAGCATACTCTGGGCGCTACGAAGGAGGCAACGCGACCCGGTCCATCTGGGGGAGCGCAGGACAACAGCGGTGGCCGAAATTGTTGGGCGAGCTGGGACTCTCAATCTGAGTTGTGGTGCATGGGCATAGTGCCTCCCTGCCTTGGACCTGAGCACGGCCAGGAGGACGCTCCTGACAGGAGATATGTCGAACAAGCTTCTGAGAGCGAAGAATAAACAGCCCACGCTCGACGACTACGCCAAGACGCCGCCCGGCCCGGAAGGAGCCAGGGGCAAGGAAAAGGCTCAGACCAAGGAGATGGCCGCCGGTGGTGCGAACCAGGAGTTCCTCGCTGCGATCGCGGACCTGAAGGCGACGTGGGAGACCAAGCTCCAACTTGCTGTGGCAGAATTGAAAACTGCAATGGAACTACAGGTTGGGGCGGTGCAGGAGGACGTGAACCTCCTGAAGCATGATGTGCGAGCCCTGGCTGAGCGCACGGAAACTTTGGAAAAGGAAATGGGCCCAACTGTGGCGGACTGCACCACACATAAGCGTGATATCCATGCCCTGGTGCAGCGGGTGGCAACTTGGAAAGCAGGGCTGAAGAGGCGGAAGGACGTGCCCGGAGAATCAACGTTCGCATCGTGGGCTTGCCGGAGGGGGCTGAAGGCCAGAATCCCACGGAGTTTATTGAGAACTTGCTGCTGCAGGAGATCACTGGGGGAGCCCTGTCGCAGGGGTTTGCGGTGGAGAGGGCGCACAGGGCCTTGATCAGGAGGCCACCGCCAGGGAATCCGCCCAGGCCAGTGATCGCGAAGATCCTCAACTATCGGGATCGGGAAAGGATCCTCGAACACTTTCGCAAGGGGGGCACCATACGGCGAGGAGAGGCGACCATTACTGCTTACCCCGATTACACCTTGCAAGTGCAGCGCAGTCGCATGAGCTATGGGGCGGTTAAGAGGCAACTGAGGGCAGCTGGGTACAAGTATATGTTGCTCTACCCGGCCAGACTGAAGGTTTTCTTCAAGACCAAGATGCTGTTCTTTGACACTCCGGAGGAGGCCATGGAGTGGCTCGATGCACAAAACTGTCCTCAGGAACCGGAGGAGCGAACGGCGGATGAAACGGGAAGAGTTAAGTGACGCTGCGGGCCCGGTCGGGCTGTGAACATTGGGACTGGAATATAGTCTTTGGGACCCTGTTATGGAAGAGTATGCGTTGAGAGTTTGGAACAGGGTCAGTGCGCAGGGAGATGGATGCTAGGGTGAGGAGCCTCCAGGGGCTGTTCTTTGTACCCCAGTTTGAGTTTAGGTTAGTCACTGTGTGTGGGGTGACACCCTGTCGGGTTCTCTACTTGGGTTTCCAGAGAGGACCGAACACGGGGATGCCTGAGATCCAGGGATGGAGCTGGGCAGTTGGTTGGGTTAGGGGGGTGGGGTGGGTTAGTTGTAATATGAGCCTGGGAGAGAAACTGGAAATGGGGGTCCTTGAGGCGGGGGGGAGGCGAGCAGACTTGGGAAGGAGGGGGGAGCTACTGATAAATCATGGGGGACCTTAGGATACTAAGTGGAACGTTAGAGGGCTTAACAGCTACCTTAAGCGTAACAAGGTCATGTTGTACCTTAAAAGGCAAAAGATAGATGTCGCCTTGTTACAGGAGACGCATCTGACACGGGATAAACTGGAACTGGTGGGGTGGAAGTGGAAGGGGACAGTAGTTGGCTCTACATATTCTGCCTATGCTAGAGGTGTTCTGGTTTGGGTCGCACCACATGTCCCGTTTAAGCTACTTGGGGAGGTTGTGGAGTCTGATGGGAGGCTGGTCATGTTAAGGGGGCTTGTGGAAAATAAAGTAGTGTGTATTATAAATACTTATGCTCCCAACCAGAACACGGCGACATACTTTAGGACGGTTTATAGTCATAATATCGAAAAAATAATGTCGAAAACACATACATATAATAGAAAAAGTCATTAATTCGAAAATAAAATGTCGAAAAAAATCGAAAAACCAATGTTACAATAACTATGTAAAATGTCACACATACTAACGTTTTTTATTGGGGGGGTCCCCCCTCAACCCCCCCATCCCAAACCCCTACCCCAACCCTCCACTCCTCCCCATCCCCCCCCCAACACCCCCCATGGATATACCTTTAATTTTTTTAAAAAGTATTTAATAAAACATTAATTATATAATTATTAAAAAAAAAACATCCCAAACGCCTACCCCAACCCCCCCTCCTCCCCATCCCCCCACTCACCATGGATATACCTTTAACCATTTTAAAAAATTATGTTTTATAAAATATAATTCATTATTTAAACATTAATTCGGGGAAAAAAAACAAAAAAAAAAAATTCGACATTTTTGTAATTCGACATTTTTATTTTCGACTAAATATTTTCGACATTTTGACTTTCGACATTATTGTATTCGACATTATGACTGGACACCCTTTAGGACGCTCTGCACTAGACTCGGTGAAGGGATGGGGGGTCCGGTGATTTGGGGTGGGGACTTTAATTGTGTACTAAACCCCAGGGAGGATAGGTCGGGTGACAGGATGGTCAGGCCCAGCCCGGCGGCTAGGGTACTGCAGACGCTGCTGGTAGACCCTGGCCTGGCAGACGTGTGGAGGACGAGACACCCTGGCGTGAGGCAATATTCGCATTATTCGGCCCCGCACCAGCTGCACACAAGGCTGGATTACTTTTTCGCCACTCCGGACGTTGTCGCGGAGTGTGACCAGATAGACTATAGGGCGAGAGTCCTTTCGGACCACTCGCTCCTGGTCATGCGATGGCAGCTTCGTCCCCCACGTGCGCGAATTCCAACATGGCGCCTTAGGGCGGAAGCGCTCAGGGATCCAGTCTTCAGGGAGGACATGAGGGAGGAGATAGTGGCCTATTTTGAGGCGAATACGGGTAGTGTCAAGTCAGCTGGAACTTTGTGGGAGGCCTTTAAGGTTGTAATGAGGGGGGTTGCCCTTGCGAAGTCCAAAGGATTAATGGGTGGAGTCCTGGCTGATCTGCGTAAGGCCGAGATTGAGTTGGAGAAAGAGCTGGAGGAGGGCGGAATTGATACGGAGGCGGTCACTAATCTGCAGCAGAGGTGTGCAGAACACTGGGACAGGCTCTGTAATCTTAATTATAGGAAGTACATTGAGAGGTTGCATGCGGGGGGGATAAGACGGGCAGGCTTCTTGCTTGGCTGTATAAGAGCGAGACCCCGAGATCCCCGATCCGATCAGTTATCACTGAAAAGGGCGTGGAGATGGACACCAAGGAAGGGGTGAATGGGGCATTCGCGGAATATTATCAAGCATTATATGAGGATCGAGAAGGGGGAGCAGGGAGGAGATAGAGGTAGTACTCGAGGACATAGGCCTGCCCAGGATAAGTGATGAAGAGCGAGAGGAGATGGATGCTCCGATCACCCTGGAGGAGCTGCAGGAGATTGTGCGGCAGCTACCCACTTGCAAGGCCCCAGGAGCAGATGGGTTCCCCAGCGAATTTTATAAAGCGTACGGTGAGGAGGTGCTCCCGCCCATGCTGGAGATGCTTAACGAAGCGTTTGAGGTGGGGCGGTTGCCGGAATCGCTCAGGGAGGCGATTATAGTACCGCTGCCCAAACCCAATAAACCGGGACAGGATTGTGGCTCCTACCGGCCCCTGTCGATGCTGAACCAGGACAGCAAGATCCTAACAGCTGTCCTGGCGGCCAGAATGCGGAGGGTGATAGGTAAGCTGATCCATCCTGACCAGACGGGCTATGTCCCGAATCAGAATATTACCCATAATCATAGACGCCTTCACAGGGTGGTTGAATGGGGGTGCAATGAGGACAGCGAAATGGTGATAGTGGCGTTGGACGGGATTAAAGCGTTCGACTCTGTTCGATGGCCGTGGCTGCTGGCGGCGTTGGGGCGGTTCGGACTGGGACCAGGCTACATGAGGTGGGCCGAGCTATTATATAGTGCGCCTCTGGCTAGGGTCCGTACGGGCGCAGTGGTGTCAGATGGCAGTTGGGCAGAGGCACTAGGCAGGGGTGTCCTTGGTCTCCAATGTTGTATATACTGGCCCTCGAACCCTTAGCAATTTACCTCCGGCAGCAGTATGACCCGGTGGGCATCGAGGTGGGAGGGGAGTGCCATCTTATATCCCTGTATGCAGACGATATGCTTTTATACTTGAAACACCCGGAAGAGAATTTGCAGTATATCTGGGAGGTACTGGAAAGGTACGCCTGGTTGTCCGGCATAGCGGTCAACCCTCAGAAATCCGCACTATTCCCGGTAGGCGGTTATGTGGGGATACCGGTGGAGAGGTTGCCAGTGCTGCGGATCCCGTGGGCGACGAGCTCCTTCCGGTACCTGGGCATCGACGTGTATCACTCGACCGAGGAAGAACACAGGCTTAATACCGAACTAGCTGTGGGAAATATTGAGAGGTGCATGAGGTTCTGGGAAAGATTGCCTTTAGCTATGATGGGCCGGGGAGCTATGCTCAAAATGGTGGTGCTGCCCAGGCTTCTGCATTACTTTAATAACATCCCGTATATGATACCTAGGAAGTTTTTTGCTAGGTTACATAGTGTATGTAGGAATTTCCTATGGCACGGCACGCGCAACAGGGTCGCATTATGGAAATTGCAGAACTCTTATGAGAAAGGTGGCGTGAAGCTGCCGAACTTTGAGGCCTATTATATAGCAGCGCAATTGCAGTATGTGGCCGGGTGGCTCTCGGACGAATGGACCTCCGAACACAGGCTGCTGGCGAAAGACTGTTCCCCCTTCTATCTGCGGGAGGTGATCTGGGTGACCGGTTCATGGATAAGGGGGCGCCCTGGGATGCTAGCCCTGGGCGGGAACATATGGCGGCGAGCCTGTCGGATGATGGGTGACCCCTTGCCGTGTATGCCGCAGTTTCCTCTGGTCGCCCTGGCGAAGGAGGACGGGCAGCTGAGAGCTATTCTCCGGACATACTGGGAGTCAGTGGGGTTGGTCACTATGGGCGACATCTGGCAAGATGGGACCCTGATGGAGTTCGAGGAACTGGAGGCAGGGTCGGGGCTACACAGAGGTCAATATGTGACATATAGGGTGGTCCGGGAGGTCTGGAGCACGTGGCCCGAAACTACTTTGGCCGATGAACCGGATGCCACGCTGGAAATAATGTATGACGCATCGGAGGGTGGGCACGAGGTCTCCAGGTTGTACGAGATGTTGATGACGAAGGTTGGGAAGGACTTGGGGAACCTGAGACTGGAATGGGAAGCTGAGATGGGGGCCTCGATGGCGGATGGGATGTGGGAACGAGCCATGGGGTACCACAAAAAGGTATCGAGGAACACCAGGTTTAAGCAGATACAGCTCTATATTACGCACAGGGCATATATGACCCCCCCTTAGAATTTCCAGATTTCTGGATAATGGGCGCCAGGCGTGCCCCAAGTGTAACGAAGAGAATGCGGACATGATACATATGTTCTGGGCGTGCCCAGTGATTGCAACCTACTGGGGTGAAGTGGCGCGGAAGCTGGCAGGGAGGGGTATCACACTTAAGGTGGATTCGGCTTGGGCCTGTCTGCTGGGAGGGTATCCCAGGGCGCGTAAGCTTCGACATGTTGAGAAACTTAAAGATCTGGCCTATGTGCTTGCTAAACGCAGGATAGCCATGGGGTGGAAGTCATGTCATGAGCCGCGAGTGGAGGTCTGGTGGCGAGATCTCCAAAAATGGGCTGATGCCGAAACGGCAGGATGGCAGTATGGCGGGGGGAGGAAGAAACGGGCTCTCTCACGGCATGGGAGTTATTGTTAGCTGAGCGGTTTTGTATGGGGTCGGCCACGGCTGGACTTGAGAGCGGTGAGGCCCCACCGCATGGAACGGACACTGATGGCGGACACTCTACAGGCTCATAGGGGGGAGGGATTGCAGTGCCTTATTTTTTGTTTGTTTGGTTTTTGTTGTTTGAGGTGTTTTATTTATGTTATAAAATAAAAATATATTTAATAAAAAAAATAGTATTAGTATTTGGCAAGTAAACAAACGCAGCATCTAAAAAAAAAAAGGAAACCGCATATGTCGACACCTTGCCTGCATCTACCAGTGTAGAAGAGAAACACAACATGTGTGTCAACCACTGGATCTAGATGTAGAGGAAAAGAAACCAGAGATTAAAAAAGCCAGTATGGACACAGAAGGACATCAAGTCTAGTCATCGTGTAATCATGAAGCACCTCACTTAAGAGATCGACCAGAAAAAAAGCAAAAAGGCAGAGGTGGCATCAAGTGCAGTTAGTGTTTGAGATTCCTTGAATTCAAAATTCAGATCAGATCATTAAGATCTCTCTATAAAAGCACACAGTTTAGCAGCATAACTGTTTGGAAACTGCACATATACAGTGACTCAGATCAATACCATTCCAATTGGATGCCGCCAACACCTACCGCCATCTTTAGCAAGCAACATGAAACAAGAAAATCCAATATTGGCCGCTTCATGCTAAAGGAACAACAAGTGCAAAGCAAGACCTACAAACAATAAAAAACACTCCAAGAAAAAAAGGCTTGGTGCACCTCTTTGAAAGGAAAACAAGATTTATTGTGTATACAAAAAAGAAAGTTGACAGAAGATCCCAAAGCACCAAACTGACAGAGCTCCGTTAGTTCAAAGCAGCATAACCTGTAGTGTACCCCAAGGTTCAAGCTCATCCCCGCTGATTAACATCAAGACAGGCCCACCTTTACGCCGCATTATAAAAAGGCGCCGACTCATGGAAACAATTATGAAGACAATACTCAAAATATCATTTTCAAAATGATTAACGACACAGATGAGCACAAATAAATCCCTGAATGACACTAATGCCAGTGTTTACTTTCTATATAAGCGCCTTACAAGCGAAAAATAGAGAACGATCCCCACTCATCACAACAAAAGTGACTATAACCTGGACCGCACAAGTGAGCATTTGCCTAGAAGCATCAAAAGGTGATCAAGAGCCTTTGAATTCTCTGGGGCAGCAGACTTGCTTTGCAACCACAAGACCATGCACTAGTGAAGAAAGGGTTTCCCCACCTATGCTTCATCAGGTGGATTGTGCCTTTTCTCACCGTCCCACACAGTACCCTTGTCATCGTTTCCATGGTTTTGTCAAGGATCAACAAGGCTAACAGTACAAATATTGGAAGTACAAACATTGGAATGCCCAATTAATAAAACTTCAAAGCATTAACAGTGCGGCAAGACAGTATCATACTTTACAGAGAGCAACAATGATGGCTCTTTGATCACTCAATTGGTTAACACGCTAGAAAAAGAAATTCAAATCACTCTACATCCCCAATAGAGCCCTTAAAGAGCATGGTAATTACTTCTTACAAGGAAACGTCACCCCTTACAAATTAAACAGAACGTGAAGGTCTAGCAACAACATGCTTTTCAAAACCCTGCCTTTTGCAATAGGCAAACACTGTGGCTCATCTTTTTTACATGGTTGTGAAACTCTGAAACTTGATCCCAAGAGGAATCTGGACAATAGAAGACCACCTGACTTTTAGGAAAACCTAAAAGAATTGGCCAACACTGATCTAGCAAGCCAAATCGTGGCAGTGGACTAGTGGTCAAGCCACAACACACCTTACGTTCCCAATATTCAACTGGACTCAGTCTCCCACCCTACTGCTGCCCCTAATGATTCTTTTCCTTTGCTCATTCCTAAAATCTACCCGTTCTTTGTTCCGTTTGTTTCTTTCTCCAATATCTGTCTTTCTACTTCTCCTTTCAAACATGCAATTATTATTCCTATTGTAAAAAAAAAACAAAAAACCTACGGCCAATCCTCTTCTCGTCTCAAACTGTCCTAGATCTCTTACCTTTTTTATCTAAACTTCTGGAGCGCCTTGTTTATTCACAAATCTCAACGATTGTTGCTGGTCGATCTCGTCTTCCACCCCACTCAGTCTGGCTTTCGCACCCGTCACTCCACTGACGGCCTTAACCTGTGTGCTCAACTCCCTCGTCACAGCCCGCTATCTAGACACTCTAGAGTACTTCTTCTCGACTTATCTGCAGCTTTTGACACTGTGCATCACTCTTTGCTCCTGGACTCACTCTTCTTTTGGTCTTCGGTGTTCTGTTTGATCGTGGTTTTCCTCTTACTTATCTAATCAAACTTTCTCTGTCTCCTGGGGTGGCAACACTTCTGTACCTTCTCTTGATCACGGTGTCCCTCAAGGGTCAGTCCTGGGCCCTTTTCCATTTTCCTTATATACCTCATTACTTGCTCCTATAATGTCTTCTTTTGGACTATCTCACCACTTCTATGTTGATGATACTCCGCTTTGTCTCTCTTTCTCGTCCTTCACTCCTGATATTCATCACACTCTTTCAACAGGTCTTTTTGCTATAAAATCTTGGATGGCCTCATTTCCTCACTTTAAATGCAGGAAAGACTGACGTCTTCTTTCCTGCTACAACTCTTCCTCCACATCCCCCCCCTTCCTCTGTCTATTTCCTTTCCTCCTTCCATTCCATCTCTCTCCCACTGCGCCTAACCTTGGTCTTTACTTCGATTCTAACCTTTCCTTTGCCTACCATATTTTTCTCACATCTCGCTCCTGTCGCTTTCATCTCTATAATATTTGCAGAGTTCATCCCTTTCTCACTTTTCATGCTACGAAACTTATCTCTTCACTGTTATTTTCTCGCTTATTCTACTGTTCTGTCACACTTCTTAGCCTTCCTGGTTCACGTCTCGCTCTTCTCAAATCAATCTATCACTCTTATATTTGTTTATTTTGTCTTCTTTCTTATCAGGACTCTATCTCTGCAACTCTTGTTTCTCGTGGTTGGCTACCCTTCCATTCCCAACTTAAATTTCACTTTGTCTAGTTCTTAAATCTCTATGGGCTCACTCCCGACTACCTTGCTTCTCTTCTTCTTCTACAATGCTTCCCACTCTCTACGCTCTTCTAGTCTTTTCAGGCTGAATGTACCCCTCCCTCCCCCTGTGCTCAATCCTGCTTTCATTCTTTTCAGCTCCTTGCTGCTCTTCATTTTAACATGCTTCCTCTGTCTCTCCACTCCATTACTACCTACTCTGTTTTGTTGTTCCCTGAACACTCACCTGCTTCATTGTCCTTGATTGCCTGTTACCGGAAGTGTCTGAATGTTGCCATGCACTACTGATCATTACCCTGTACCGTTGTTCCTTTCCATGTAAAGCGCTTTGGACAAAAGGCACTATATAGGGTACAATAAAAATACAAAAAATACAAATGAACCACCTCATCAGTCTACACTCAAAAAAAAATCACATGGCAGTCAAAATGGTCTCTCCCATCAGACTGCATACAACGCAACAGATTCCACACCTAGAGGCAGATGTATTAGCCTCGTGAGCACAGGAGACTTCCCCTCTGAAAAAGAAAGCCTTTATACTGACAGGTCACAAGTAGAAACCGGCACGCAGAACCCAGGTACTTCTGATCGGCACACAGCAATACAACACCAAAGCCTTGTCATTTCCCCTGTTCACTCCAACCAAACCCTTTCCAAGTAAAAGCAAGTGGCAATGGTGTGTGGCACAAGTCCCTGTAGCATATCACTGGGGATAGTCCCTGTCCTAAGGTAGAAAGTAAGGTCTTCATAATCTTAGATTCACACATTCCTTTCTCTCCCGAGTGTTCCATCCAAGTCCAATCACTGCCGGAGAGTAAACACAGTGATTAAAAGGCACAATTGTATGCAACTTTCCATGCACTCATCATAGTACTCTTGGACTACATACGGAAATGTAATTACACCATCCTCCTCAAAGAGTTCAACAGATTAAAAATAAAATCTAAAAAATATAATAAATTTTTTAAAAAAAAGTCAGCCATATCTGAACTTGAAGAACCAAACAATGCTCTGAATGCACTCGTCTCCCAGCGGAAAAAGATTGTCAAAATCTTCTGTAATGAGAACACGGCTTGTTAGCAATATGTATTAACATTGTAGACTTTCCAGGTGTTGAACACATTCTCCAGCAACTATTAACTGCAAACATACATGTTGTAAATAAAGCATAAGCCTGCAAAAACACAGAATGCCCTTGCTAGGTCAAAGCTGTTGAGAGCACGTACAAAGAAGTGTTCAAATATATATATATATTGAAGGCAAGCGTCCCCAGCCAGCACGATCCTCCCCGCAATGAGAGACAATGATGGACTCTCCCAAGTCGGGAATAAAGCCAAGACAGAGTGCGGGTGAGCTTAAATGGGAGTTTATCTATCAGAATAGGGCATGCAAAGAACTCTGCAAACTCCGAGAGCGCTCTGTCTGACAATAGCAAAGACAGGCGTATTTATTTACAAAAAACGTCATCAGTACCTACATACTATAAGGGGCACAAGTTCAATGGGATTGGGTGGCGATGACTAGCTATAGGTGCTGCTGCGATGTGGTTGGCCTTGGCTGGAGGACGTCACTGTTCAGCCTCGTGGTTTGGGCTGGGCCTGGCAGTTCAGCTGAGTTCGTCCGGGCGGTGTTGTTGTGCCATTGTGGCCAGTGTCAGAGATGAATGCCTTTTCCTGACTTATTTGCCCTATGCCATGCACACCGCAGTCATTCAGTCATTGCAATGTTATCTTCTTTAGTAAATCTATCAATAGGTTATTCTACAGGTTAATGCAACACAGGAGGAATGCACCTTGTGAGGGGTTTGATGGTGATTTATCCGTGCATGGTTACCAGTGTCCTGTTTGACCGGCACCATAGGTCGTGGGGCTAAGTCTCCGGGCATGGGACGGGCGGTACATGTCTTTCTGTCTCGTTTGAAGTTATTATGAATGGGCTGTTGTGTGTTGCCGCAGTATTGGGTGTCTTTGTTGCACCGGGTCATAAGTGTGAGGTGTTCCGGGGGGTTGTGGGGTTTACGGGGGGGCGCCTTGGATTTGTGTATTCAAGCGGAGGTTTACTGCTGGGCTGTAAATAATGCAGGTGGCAGGCCGTGGCCTTGGGTGCTGTAGCGGGGACTACAAATCTTTGATGCGGCTCCAGCCTAGTTGGGGGAGGTGGAGCAGCGTGGCGCAGGCCTTAGCTCTCTTATTTGGCAGACTTTGCAGGGTGGGGGGAGAAAATGGCCTTGCACATATACAAAGGTATTTTTCTCGTGTGTTGCCGACTTTTGGTGAGAACATCATAAACATTTGAACATTCTTATAATACTCATTTGGATCACTTGAAAACATACATTTCAACTCACTACATGTCTCTCGAATATAGCCAGTCTGAGCACCTTACTAGTACATTATGTTTTAACAACTACAGCATTTAGTAACATGGATATATATTTGCATTACGTGAGGTAGTAGTGTGGTTGGTGGAGCATAGAGAACGAGACCCGCCATTGTACGCGGCGGTAATGGCATATAAGGGCTGTAGACATGTACACATGACTGGCGCATTTGCCCGCGTCTTTTCACACGAGTCTTATGTATAGTTACATTCGTCCTCCCCTGTACTCTAGCAGCATTAGTTCAGTTATAGTGCGGGACCGCGGGGTGCACTGTTTTCAATGATACATATAGAGAATAATCCCCCGGAATGCTTGTTATCATGTGCACACCCCTGCAGGGGTGTGGGTCCTTCATTGCTGGTCTCATGTAAACATGCGTTTCTTACAACAATAACACAATTTTACAGGTTTCTTTAGTAGAAGTAGTTTTATGGAAAGGATACACGTATTACAAGTAGTTTTTGTCATTCGTATTTGGGTATTTTTCTGCTTTCATCGGATGACCATTCTACAGTTCTTCCCATCACCCAGGCCTCGCTGACCGGGTCATGCTGGGAGCATTGATACACTGTGGACGATGAAATGTTACAGTGTTAGTATCTTATGCTAGCTCATGTCCGTCTTGTTCGTGGGAACGGGCTCACAGCGGATCTGCCAGGGTGCTGCGGCGACAGGGATAATTGAAACTCTGAGGGTGGGGGCCGCGCTACAGTGCGCTGAGCTCACACCATCTTTGATAGACAAAATGGTTTCTGGGCCTAGCTAAATTCAATACGTGTGGGCAATGTCTTCAGCAGGTGAACCCTCCACCACCTGGGCCCGGGTGGTCTGAGGGGACGCCCAATGAGCCATGGCCCTCACCTGGGGAGGGGATGTAGGCAAGGGGGGGTCTTTTGGACCACTCCTCCCCTACAATATTTATATATGGGATACATTACTCACCGTAATCGTATTTCTGATGCTTGTATCGGCTTAGATTCACATGCTGTGCATAGGCCGACATCTAGTGGAAGCTGCAGAGTATTAGTTTGTTTTTCGAAACTCGAAAATGGGCGTCGACACAGGGCGTGCCAGTAATACTATCCCTAGTGTGACGTCCACTGTACCCAAGATCCCTCACGCGTCTAGGATCCTCAGATTGTATTTTTTCTGACATGAGGTAGCATGAGGAGTACCGCGAGTACAGATAATCCAAGCAGATAGGCAGAAAGGTAAGACTACATGCATCCATGCGCCTTCTCTCAGAGGGGAGGAAGGGTAGGTTGCATGTGAATCTAAGCAGATACAATCATCAGAAATACGATTACGGTGAGTAATGTATCCCTTCTGAGGCTTGTGGAATCTGCTTAGATCACATGCTGTGCATAGATTAGCGAGCAGTACCTGAAGAAGGAGGTGGGATGTGAGAAGGGTCATGAGCAAATAAGTGTCTTAGAACCACTTGTCCCACTTGTGTATCTGCCTTGGAATGGATGTCAATGCAGTAATGCTGAGTAAAAGAGTGAATAGAGCTCCAAGTAGCTGCTTTGCAAATGGTGTCAAGGGGTACATTTGCAATGAAAGCCAGAGTGGCCCCAATGCCTCTAGTAGAGTGGGCTCTTGGCATGAAAGGCAGAGTTCTTTCAGAGAGTGAGTAACACAGCTGGATACAGTTAATAATCCACTTCGAGATGGCACCTTTAGAGACGCGATCCCCATCTCTGCCTGTAGCTATGGAGACAAACAGTTGATCTGTTTTCCTTAGCGGTCTGGTTTTATTTACATAGTAGAGGACCGCCCTACGCACATCTAAGGTGTGTAGTTTCACCTCAGCCGAGCTTTGTGGGTCCTGGAAGAAAGCTGGACGCTCGATGGACTGATTTACATGGAATTTTGATAAAAATGTAGGTGAGAACCTAGGGTGTGTGCGTAAAACCAGTTTGTCTTTATGGACAGTAAAGAAGGGATCCTGCACTGACAGAGCCTGAATTTCACTGACCCTTTTATAGAAGTAATAGCTACTAAGAAGGCCGTTTTATAAGTCAGGTGTTTGAGACTGCTTTTATGCATGGGTTCGAAAGGGGGTCCCATGAGCTTGGCTAGCACCACATTAAGGTCCCACCCTGGTGGTGGGTTTGAAATAGGAGGGTGAAGTCTCTTTACTCCTTCCATGAAGGTTTTAACTACTGGTACTTTCCACCACAAGATCTTGCTATGGGAAGTGGTGTATGCAAACAGGGCTGCCAGGTGTACTTTCAGCAAGTTAAAAACCAGTCCTGCATCTAGCAGGTGGAGCATGTATGTAACAATAGTGGAAGGAGTGCAATCAACAGGGTTGATTTGTCTACTCTGGCACCAGATAACAAACCTCTTCCACTTGTCAAAGTAACAGTGCCTTGTGTTTGGTTTCCTAGATTCCTTTAGGATGTCCATACACCTCTGAGGCAAATTGAGATGTCCAAACTCTATGACCTCAGGAGCCATGCTGCCAGGTTCATTGATTTGGGTTGCTGGTGCACTGTTTGACCTTGGTGCTGGGACAGTAGGTTGTACCAGGCTGGAAGTTTGATGGGCTCGCACACCGCCATCCTGCGTAGGTGTGGGAACCACGGTTGTCTTGCCCACATGGGAGCAACTAGGACGAGCGTCATCGACTCTCTGTTCATCTTGTTCACCACTTTCCTGATGAGGAGTTGGTGGAAAAGCGTACGCAAACATCCCTGACCAGTTCATCCACAGGGCGTTCCCCTGGGAGTCTGGTTGGGGGAACCTGGATGCAAATCCTGGGCATGGTCTGTTTTCGCTTGTGGCGAATAAGTCTATAGTGGGGAAACCCCACTGAGAGAAGAGATATTCTACGACCTCTGTGTAGAACCCATTCGTGTTCCTCTAGGAGGGAGTCTCTGCTTAGAGCATCCACTAGGGAATGGTGCTCCCCTGGAACATGTTGTGATGACAGGAAGATGTTCCGTCTGAGTGCCCATATCCATATTTTCTGGGCAAGCTTGGACAGATTTGGCGAATGAGTCCCTCCCTTGCTTGTTCAGGTAGAACATGGCTGTTGTGCTGTCCGTCCGGATTTGCACTAACAGGTTTAGTAGGTGGGGCTCAAACGCTTGAAGCGCTCTGAATACTGCCAGAAGCTCTAGCAGATTGATGTGGTTCTTGGCCACTGAGGGAGACCAGGTACCCTGAGCCCTGTGGTGGAGATGGTGAGCTCCCCACCCAGTCAGACATGCATCGGTAGTGACTACTGCCTGTACTTCGGGATTGTAAAAGGGTTTCCCCTGTGCGAGATTCTCTTGTCCACCAGTGAAGGCTTTGTACTAGTGTTGGCGAAACGACCACTAGATCGTCCCACTGACCACTTGCCTGAGACCACTGTTTCGCCAACCATTCCTGCATGGGATGTATGCGCAGGCGCGCGTGGGGGACCAGGTAAATGCATGACGCCATCATGCCCAGTAAACGCATTTCTTTCCGTACCATTATTTGTTGACCGGACTGATAATGCGGAATTTGCAGTAGTATATTCCAAATTCTTTCTTCTGAAGGAAAGGTCAACCCCTCTTGAGTATCTAGGATTGCTCCTAGGAACTGTTTGGAGGTGCTTGGCACTAGGCTTGACTTTCTCGTTGATTGAGGAGCCTAACTCGTGGAAGAGGTCGATAGTCCTTTGAATGTTTGTCCTGCAAATTCCCGGGGTTTCCCCAGTTATGAGCCAGTCGTCCAGATAAGGGTACACTGGGATTGCCTCCCTGCGTAGTTGTGCAGCCACCACCGCCAGTACCTTGGTGAATACCCTTGGTGCTGAAGCTATCCCGAAGGGCAGTACCTTGAAGTGGTAGTGTCGACTGTCCACCTTGAAGCGCAAGTACTTTCTGTGCGCTGGGAACATGGAAATATGAAAATAAGCATCTTTCATATCCAAGGTTGCCATGTAATCCCCTTTTTTAGGAGGGGGATTACCTCTTGTAGCGTAGTCATACGAAACCTTTGGGGCTTGACATACTTGTTGGCAGGCCGTAAGTCCAATACTGGGCGCATTGTCAAATCTTTCTTTGGCACAAGGAAGTAAGTTGAATAAATACCCTTGTTTACCTGGTGTCCCGGGATGAGTTCTATCGCGTCCTTTTCTAGCAGAATGGCGATCTCCTCGAGGAGAATCTTCTGATGTTCTAAGGAGTGTACTCTTTGTCGTGGAGGATGGTTCCGGGGACGCTGCAGTAGTTCTATACAGTACCCTGTGGATACTGTTAACAGCACCCATCTGTCTGATGTGATCCCTTCCCAAGCCTGGGTGAAGTTGGAAATGCGTCCTCCTACCTGGGTTGCGTGAGAAGGGACCCTGAACTGAGCGTCACTGCTTTAGTGGAGGCGTGGCACCTCCCTTGCTGGGGCTGCCTCTGCCCTTACCACAACCTCTATTACCCCTGCCGTAACCTTGGGTAGACTGGTGGCTGTTGTTCCACTGTGTACCCTGCCCCTGGGAATAGTTAGATCCTCTGTGGGAATTTTGGCCGCGTGGGCGACAAAAATTACTATTCCCTCTCTGGTTAGGGGGTTTATTGGTTAACTGGCCAAGGGACTTGAGTGTCTCGTATTCGTCCTTAGCATCCTTCAGTGCGTCTTCGACTGCCTTACCAAATAACAGATCGGCTTCCACCGATTTGTCCAACAATGATGCCTGGGTTTCTGCCTTAAAACCAGACTGCCGTAACCACGCATGTCTCTTGATATCAGTGCCTTCTGCTATCAATTTGCCTGCGTTGTCTGCGGCGTCAAAGGTTGCTTTCAAAATGCAACCAGACACGGCTCTACCCTCTGCGGAAATCCGAGCTAACTGGCCCTTTAAAGGTTCAGGAGCAGAGGCTATGAGTGCCGCGACTTCTTCCCACTGATGGCAGTTGTAGCTGGCCAACAGGGTGGTGGAGTTTGCAGCCCTTGCTTGAGGCTACTTTCCTGCCGAAACCATATTCTTTTTTGCTCTCCTTGTCGGGAGGAGCTTCGGACGATGACAAGGGTGTTCCAGCCCTCTTACAAGTGTTAGTGACAACTAGGGAGTCTGGCTTCAGATGTCCTCTTACATAGAGAGGGTCAGACTGGGCTGCCCTGAAAAGTTTTTCAACTCTGGGATTGACTGCTCTGGTGAGGTTCGGGTTCACCAGGGATGGGTCTATTCTTCACTGAATGGACTTAAGGATAGGGATGGTCTGGGCAACAGGCCTCCTTTCTCCCACTAACTCCTCTGCGAAGTCCCTCTCCTCCTGGACACCGTGGGTGTCAATATGGAAATGTTCTGCTGCACGTGCGAGAACCTCGTTTAGGAGGGGTTGGTTATCGACAGCGGAGTCGGTAACCGGGGCTTCGTCTTTTACTGGGGAATCTACTCTGTATGTTTCCGGGTCTTCCTCTTCTTGGTCCTCATCATCCCCATAGTAGCCCGTCCCGGTTTGCTCTTCTGCCATGCCAAATTCTTGGTCCTCACCAAAGGAAGCCTCTCCTTGATACAGCGAGTATGGTCTTGAGTATGGTTGTACCTCGAAGGGGTCTGTAGACCTCATCAGTGTTTCAAACCGGGGCTTCTTACTCGGGGGAGATAGGATCATTAGAGCCTGAGGGTGTCGCCCCTTGTGGATCATACGAAAGGAAATGTTCAGGATTTTTATCGTAAAAATCAGCCAAAGACAACATCCTTGACATGACCCTATGTCTTCACTCGACCATTTTTTGGAACTGGGAATGACTCTCTCAGCAAGTCTCTGGGATTTATCTTGAGTAGATTTGCTGGTTTTAGACATATCAGCAGACCTGGTTTTGTCTGTCTGTTTAGGGGGAGTGGTGTGTTTCACAGGTGTGGAAGAGTGCAAAGGCTGCTTCTTCTGCTGTTTTCCCCCCTCCCCGTGAGTGGAAAAATGTTTTCCCTGTCCTTTTGTGGCTCTGGAGGTTTTCGACGCCTGGCGTCGAAGATCGGGGGTAGGGTCCCTGTCCTTCGAGCGTGGGGCCTCGCTGATTTTGACTGCGGGCTCCGACTCCTGGAGCGCAGCCTGGGGGTGGAAGTCGTCTTCGTCTTCCTACGATCGAACTTCTGTTAGCCTAGGGAACGAGGCACTCTTGGCAAGAGTGGATGATTGCCTTGAGTCATGCGGCAATCTCAATCGAGAGCGCCCAGAGGACACTGAATCGGACCGTTCTGTTTGTGCCTCTTTCTGAGAACTCGACATCGTCGAGTCTCGGTTGGACTTCGTGTGTTTAGTGTGTGTGGTGTGTGAAGCGCTTGTGTCGCCGGGGGTCTTCCCCATAGCCGCCCTGCCGGATGACCTTCCGAGGTCGGGGACTTGCGCTCGGCTGTCTTTCGACACCGTAATGCCCTCACCGTCCGAAAGTACGGCGTCGCTGCCGTCGCTGAAGGCGCCCTCCGCTGCCTCCGCTGCCATGGCCGCCTGCCTGGCGTGGTGGGTCCAACGCTTCGAACGGTCCGTAAGTGTCTTAGGTTTAAACCTACTACACGCTCTGCAGTTCGCTTCGGGGTGGTCCCTCGGCAAGCAGAGATTGCACGTGGCGTGCCTGTCGACCCAAGGGTATTTGCGATTGCACTTAGGGCAGAATTGAAAAGGGGTACCCTCCATATGCACCTTGAGGCAGCGGGCTGTTAAGTGTAGGAAATGTATAAGGTGTACCTATATACCAAGAGTGTAGAGTATGTACAACCCCCACTCTCCCTACTCCAAGGCCCGGGCCGAGGCCTTCCGAGGCCCAAATCCGTCGTGCAGCAGCCGACGGTCGATTTCTTCTCCAGCCGGCATCGAGTGTCGAAGTTCGATGTTGGGATGGGGGAGGATGTAAATAAATGAATATTTTAGCAAAAGTATGGCTAAGGCCAGGGGACTGCGCAAAATGCTTCCGACCAGTATGGCGGAAAAAAACTATCTGAGGATCCTAGACACGTGAGGGATCTTGGGTACAGTGGACGTCACACTAGGGATAGTATTACTGGCACGCCCGGTGTCGACGCCCATTTTCAAGTTTCGAAAAACAAACTGTAATACTCCGCAGCTTCCACTAGATGTCAGCCTATGCACAGCATGTGATCTAAGCAGATTCCACAAGCCTCAGAAAAATATATATATATTTTTTTTTTTTTTTTTTTTTCCCCCGTAAAAAGTACATGAGGCGAAGTGGGCTGCACTTCCAGAGCAGCTGAGGAATGAAATATCCTTACAGCATAGAAAAGAAAAACTGCAATCGATTCCAGCAGACACTTGTATTTTATTTTTAGTGTGCTGAAAGGGAAAATCCTGTAAAAAAGGGATGGCGCGTTTCGCAGTACTCTGACCGCTTGATCACATGGCTAGGAGAGACAGATGATGGGCTGTAACTTTATGGTTAATGCAGAGTGTCTACCATTCCATATGAGTATTTGAACACCATTTGTAGGTTGGCCATTACGGAAGGTCTTTATCGGATAGCCGCGTGCATTTACAACAAGGTGTCAAGTTCGAAATGCAACCTATTATATACAAATCCAGAGAAAGAGAATGGAAAAATCTGGGGAAGAGTGGCATGTGCTCACCTATGGGGTTCAGTGCGCTCAGCCATGCGCGACTAATGTAAACTTGATATTGCACAGAATACAGCAATATAATATTACCACGTGGGGGCCATACCAAAACAAGTATCTTGTCGGCTAGGTTCCCAATTGTTTGACTAATAGTCCAATCAGATCATAAGAATAGTAATAAAACCCCATATTCGATACAACATGGCACTCTGGTTCATATACGTGCTATCAATGTCATAGATGTGTGCATACATCCCAAATGGAGGAAGAGGGCTAAAACTAAGTTAAAACCTTGAAGTTAAAAAGAACACATGGTACCTTGTGCAAATAGGCAAAGTAGTAAACCTTGTAAAGTGCATAGTGTCTTGTGTATAGTACTAACAAAGTGCATAGTGCATTCAAGTATTTACCAGTAAAGTGCCAAGTGCCTCATGTAGCCCTACCTTTTATTGTTATGTTGGGATATTTTAAAACATTATTAAAACTGGAATTTGCACATTTCAACATATCTATGCATTCTTAGCTATAATTTGATATTCCAATAACCATATACTTAAAAAGTCCAAAAAAATCTGTCTCTGAACAAAATTCCTATTACCACTGATGCAGAGCCAAATAGTTAAACATTCACAATAGAAAAAAGAATATAGAACAGTCCATTCACTTGTATATAAAGAAAATCTGAGAGGCAAATTCACATAATGTTCAAGAATAACAATGCAGAGACACATCAAACTAGAGACACCAAAATAAAGAGATGAGGGCAGCATGACAGACCGAGATAATCCCAAATAATATCAGGTACCTAAAAAGGTATACAATTCTTCATCAAGGTTATGCCCTCAGGGTTTTTTTGTTTCGAAGTCCAAAATGCTCTTTTGTTTCTAGCTGTCTTAGTAAGAGCTCACAATTCCCTCCTCTAGGAGATTTGAGAACAGTTTGTATACCAAAGAAGGAAAAACCATCTAGTTAACCACCATGTGCCATTTGAAAATGTAATGCCATGGGGCAAGTGGGGCCAGCATTTTATATTGCCCTGATGTGTTGGAGCACTCGTAATTTAAGTTTGCCTATTGTACTCCCTACATACTATTTCTTACATGGCCAGTAACACATACTAAAAATTCAGTCTCACAAGTTATTCGAGTCTTGATGTCTATTTTTTTGTTGAGAACAGGATGTTGGTAACTAGAGATGTTCGTAGCATATTGGCAGGCCTTGCATTTCTGACATTTATAAAATCCTGATATTTTGGTTTTCAACCAGGTATTTTCAGGTGTAGTATATACCGTGCTCATAAAACTAGGCACTAGCATGTCTTTTAGCAAAATGGATCTCCTGAACGTAATGTTCACTCTTTGCCTAGTATTGTATTAAGATGCTCATCTAACTTTAAGACATGCCAATGTCTATGCAAGATCTGACGTATGTAAGATGCTTCTAGACCAAAAGTCAAGATCAGCAAAGCATCACTGGTTTCTGAATTGTTGTGCAAAGTAGTGTTGTCTGTCAAGAGGGAACGTCAATATTTCTTGCTTTTAGGTATGCTCTTTCCAACACTTTTCTTGGATATCCGCGTAGTTTAAACTTTTGCGCCATCAAGGCACATTCAGTATCGAAAGTTTCAATCTAAGAGCAATTGCGACGTATGCTGACAAACTACCCATACGTAATGCTCCATTTCAGGACTGTGGGGTGGCTGCTGTTGGCATCTAGAGGGATGTTAAAGTTATTAGGCTTTCTATATAACTCTGTAACGAGTTCTCCTTGAGATACAGCTGCCTGAACATCCAAAAATACGATGTTGGTCCTACTGTGACTCTTGGTAAAACTCAAGTTCAGCTCTTTAAGATTCAATATTTTAACAAAGTTCCGGCAATCAATGCTTGTGCCGTCCCAGATGATAAGATCATCAATGTAACGTAGCCATAAAACAATTGTGGCCATATATCTGTTACTGGGATGCCACACAACAAACTTCTCCCACCAGTCCATGGTGAGGTTAGCATAGAAAGGGGCAAACATTGTGCCCATGGCAGTACCTTGCAGTTAGGATTAAAAAAAACTTAAAAAGAAAACAATTATTGGTCAAACAACGATTAATCATCTCTAAAATCATTTGACTGTTGTAAATAATTCATAGATCTGGCTTACAGAAAATGTTCACATGCCCTTAATCCATCTGAATGTCTTATTGACGTATAGAGCGAGACCACATACAATGTTGTGAGCAAATAAGTTGATTACCAAGGTATCCCCTCCACACAATTTAGAAAGTCTTTGGTGTCCCTTTATGAATGGAAGAGGAACAGAGAGAGAGGGCTCAGATGGTCTCTTCACACCAACTGAGTAAAGTTGCAGCTGTCAAAATAAACCAGTCAGATTTTTTTGAAATCAACACTGTCCTAGTGCTTCATGTTGTCTTCAGATTATTCAAAGGAAAATAGAAGTATTCTTTTTTTATTTAACAGGCTTTCTAGAGCAAAGATCCCAGTGCACTTCTGCAAATTGGGATCCCCACCAAGTATCCACCAGCAGGACCATAGTTAGGCAACACACAACACAATCAGTCAACAGCAGTTGAAGTGGTAAAGGCATTGCGTTAAAAAAGCTTGGAATTCTAGGTCCCATGATCTAAACCCACAGCTCAGAGTGGACAAAAACCATGTGCACTACCAAAATAGTGCTAAAATAGCCTGTTCAGCGACCTTGAAGGACCATATTTACCCAAAGATCTAGTGACCAAGAAACACCAGGTAGGTGGCACTTTTCATGCTTGACAGAATCTAACCATTAATATTACAATGTATTAACATATTTGTCAATTGTCAAAAAAGAAGGCATTTCCAAAAACATGGCAGAAGATCTTGAGGGCCAAACCAGTCCATAAGACAATTTTAGCAGCCACAAATCTGTGGGGGATGGGAGCTGCATAGGCACTAGAAAACCAACATTATGATACACTCTTGTACTGGCAACCAACGAAATGACCACATCACTGGAAAAACATGATCTATACCCTCATTCAACTTTACATAGTTGGTCCAGACTCAGTTAACCACACTGAAACTGCCTTCACACACCATTGCCATTGTATGATTAAATGGGATTAAGCAGGGTGCAAAATGTGCACTCGCAAGTAGCCACTGGCTAGTGAAATGTCACTCTTGGTGAGTAAGAAATGGTGTGCTGTATAGAATTGAGACGGTGAGTGACTAACTGGCAACTTGATTTTTTTCACCCTGGATTAAATACCCTTGTTCGTATAGAATATCCGGGACACATTCTGCCAAAGTCACGGAACTAAGGGTTGACTTTCTACACATCTTAGAGGGCATTCTCCAACTCATGGCAAATGGTTACAATAGCACCTAAATTAACACATAGCCTCCTCATCACAATGATAAACGTTTTCCTGTTGTGAATATGTAGAATATAAAACCTATACAGTCTGGACCGGTGGGGAAGAGGTGTGTGGGAGGAGAGGTGGTTGACAATATGCATTGCAAACACATTTTAAGCAAGTTATGACAAGAAATCACACTTTAGAAAATGCTTGGTAGTTTACATTAAATAATCATGCACAAATAGACATCTGCACTCAAGTAGGAGTTGAAAAAATAAACAGCAGAGCAAAATGTGCTTCCTATTGCGTTGCTGCCTTTTTCGCTGTGAAAACGATTGAGTGTACCAAAATCACTACCACAAAAAGTGTGCTTCATGCACATATGCAAATATGCCCAAGGTTTAATAACATTAACCCACCTCTATTATTGCCTGCAGCAGGAAATTCTGGATCAAAAAATTAACAAAATAAAAAAACACAAAAATGGAAGACACTTGGCACGCTGACCCAGATTCTGTCATCCACAGTTTGTTTCTTTTCGCAATGTCACCCAGACCCATTACTAATACTCTATCAGTGTAGAAGTTAAACATACTACCATGAATGTCTCCTTATTAACTGAATTGTCAGAAGGATCTATTTCAGAGTAATGCATTTTGACAAACTACTCATTCCTTCATCTACGCATTAATGTACTGGCTGGAATTCTGCCAAGTGGGCTGCTTTCCAAACTATGACAGTTCTGACAGAAGCCATTTTGATGTTAAAACTCAACAGCAAGTTAGTAAAGTAAAGTTATGACAGCTTTTTAAATTACATGTGCATATTGAAGTCACAACTACATCCTAGTAAGAAAATAATACAAATTAGAAACCTGAGATGAGGTTGTTCATGGGGTGGGGGGGAAGGTGGGGTGAGAGACTAATTGAGTCCAGCTGAATGTTGGGAATGTTGGGTGTGTTGGAGGTTATTAGCCCAGTGTCACCATTTGGCTTGCTAGATCAAGTGTTGGACAATTCTTTTAGGTTTTCCTGAAAGTCACATGATCTTCCATTGTCCAGATTCCTCTGGGGAGTAAGTTCCAGAGATTCACAACCATGTGAGAAAAAGTTGAGCCACAATGTTTCTCTATAGCAAAAGGCATGGTTTTGAAAAGCACATTTTTGATAAACATTCAGGTTCTGTTTATTTTGTAAGGAATGACATTTCCTTGTAAAACGTAATGTCCATGCCCCTTTAAGGGCTCTATTGGGGATGTAGAGTGATTTGAAATTCATATTTTTCTAGGCTGGTAACCAATGAAGTGATCAAAGCCATAATTGTTGCTGTATGTAAAGTCTGAGACTATGTATTTCTGCACTGCTAATGCTTTGGTGTTTTATTATGCATGCTTAAATGTGATATGTTCATGATAATCACAGTAGTATGCCTTTATAGTCACACTATTCGTTTCAATATAGTGTTTACTACCATTTTTTTACAATGTGTTGTAAATATTCGGGGTTATGAATACTCAACCCAATGGTACTCAAATTATTCTTTCTAAAGGATTTGTGGACTTTAGTACGTTTTTTTTAATTTTTTTAAAAAATTGTTTTAATTTTTTTTTTTTTAATGGAACGCTCCTTGTACATACTTGACACAAATGTGCTCATCAAAATTGAGGCGATTTACTATTTATATTCGCCTTAGTGTTGGGTGTCATGAAGCTGTACCCGATAGCCTGGGCATGGGAATCTTAATAAAGGACTTTTCACAGAATGTGGCTCCGGATAGAATAATTGAATTGTCGATTTCTACAGATTGGAGTGCAACTTGAAGGTTTCCTGTGTTCAGTCACATGGATTACTGAAAGATATATATCTCTATCTCTCCAAGACATTGGTGATGGCAAATATAAAAAGTAGCGGATGTAAAGATGCACATGCACTTTGAGAACGCACCCTAGGATGCAGCTGCACTTAACGCATTCATCTAATGTACCCGTTTTGCCGTGTTGTTGTAAAAATGTTAAGCATTGTGATACTATGGATTTTATGGTTTTGTGCAGATTGTTTATTAAAATTGAAATTTTGATCTACGTTACGAAGTGAAATTATTGTTTTATAGTTGTATAATTCATGTTTTGTAATCTGTTTGGTTAAAAGAACAAGTTACTTTCTAACCTGGTAACGTTCTTTCGATGGGATGGTCCGACGACGTATTCCATATCTATGACAGACTCCCAAAGCAGTACCAAAACAAGGAGGAGGGAAAGAATTTAGAAGCAAAATTTTAGAATAGCCAATCAAATAGCCGAGCAAAGGACCGCCTTGCCAAAGGCCAGATCCTGCCCTCTGATGGAATCGAGGGAATAATGCCGTACAAATGTATGTACTGAAGCCCAGGTGGCTGCATCACAGATGTTGCGAATAGGAACACCCCTCTGCAGGGCAGTAGATGCAGCCACACCCCTGGTAGAATGGGCCCGCAAGCCAGCCGGTGGGTCCTTACCCGCCAAGCGGTAACACTCCGAGATGGCCAAAATAATCCAGCGGGACAAAGTCTGTTTCGTCACAGCTTGCCCCAAACGCTTTCCAGCGTAACCAATAAAGAGTTGATCGTCCACTCTGACCCGGGACATGCGTGAAACATAAAAGCTTAAAGCTCTCCCAGGATCAAGCCTATGGAGCCTCTCCTCTTCCTTACCAGGATGCGGAGGAGGATAGAATGCCGGAAGAACAACCTTCTGGGCTAAATGAAATTCCGTCACTACCTTCGGAAGAAAAGAAGGACGAACTCGAAGGACAACCCTGTCCTTGTGAAAAACAGTGAAGGGTGGCTTAACTGAAAGTGCCTGTAACTCACTCACTCTGCGAGCGGAAGTAACCGCAACTAAAAACACAGTTTTCAGAGTTAACAGCCTCAAAGGGCAAGAATGTAAAGGCTCAAACGGAGCACCCATAAGAAACCTAAGAACAAGGTTTAAATCCCAACCGGGCACCAGGAAAGGTGACGGAGGAAACACATTAGTGAGCCCTTTCAGAAACTGTGAAATTAAAGGGATTTTAAAGTAAGAACACTCTTCAGACGAGCGCTTAAAGATGGACAGCGCCGCCAGGTAACCTTTAATGGTACCCACTTGCAAGCCCCTGTGGGCCAGAGAAAGCAAAAAGGACAGAACCATGGGGATGTCACATGCAAAAGGATCCACATTCCGAACTCTGCACCAGTCGCAGAACTTACGCCAATGGCAACGGTACAGAGACTTCGTTGCTGGCCTACGGGCCGAAAGCAACACCTCCATCACGTCTTCAGGGAGGTCCCAATCCATATACCTCAACCTTTCAGAAGCCAAGCGTGAAGGTTGAGGGATCCGACCTCTGGATGGAGAACCTGACCTCCCTCCCGTGAGAGCAGATCGTCTCGGTAGGGAAGACGACGTGGAGGGCAGATGGACAAGTCGAGAAGGTCCGGGTACCACGTCCTCCGAGCCCACGCCGGAGCAATGAGGATCATCCGGGAACCGAACTTCCGTAACCTCCGCAGCACTTGCGGGATGACGGGGACTGGAGGAAACGCGTACAGCAGCGGGAATGACCACTCCACCACGAACGCGTCTCCCAAGGCTCCTTTCGGAGGAAATTCCCGCGAGCAAAACCTTTCGCACTTCCGGTTGACACTGGAGGCGAAGAGATCCACTTGAGGGGTCCCCCAAAGGGCGAAGATCTCCAAGAGAATCTCCTGAGCCAACTCCCACTCGTGAGAGATTGCGCTCTGCCTGCTCAGAGCGTCCGCCGTCACGTTTTCGTCTCCGGCCAGATGAACTGCTGAGATCGAAACTTCCTGCTGGATGGCCCAGAACCCGAGCTGCATCGCCTCCCTGCACAGAGGAAGTGACCCTGCCCCCCCCCCTTTTTGTTGAGGTAGTGCATGGCCACTGTGTTGTCCGTCAGGATCAGGACATTCTTTCCTCTCACAGTCGGCAGAAAAGCCTTCAGGGCTAGCCTGACGGCCCTCAGCTCCAACAGATTGATATGGTGTCTGGACTCCGACGGAGACCAACGACCGCTGACTGTCAGCCCGTTGGCATGAGCTCCCCATCCCGTGAGGGATGCATCCGTCACGATTGTCACCTCCGGCCAGGGAAGCCAAAATGGAGCCCCCTTCATCAAGTTGCCTTCGACGGCCCACCACAGAAGGTCCTGGGTGACCGAGGGCGGCACCTGAACCGGGTCCGACATCCTGCCGGAGGACTGCAACCATTGCGTCTTGAGTGCCCACTGCAAAGATCTCATTCGCAGGTGAGCCTCTGGCACCAGAAGAATGCAGGATGCCATGAGGCCGAGCAACCTCAAGAACTCGAACGCTGGGAGCGTCTGGGCCTGCTGAAACTTGTGCACCATCTGCTGAATGTGAAGAGCCCTCACCTGGGGAGGAAAACACTGCCCCAGGGAAGTGTCGAGCACTGCTCCGATGTACTGGAGCCTCTGTGTCGGCGTCAAATGGGACTTCTTTAAATTGAGGGAGAAGCCCAGCCTGTGAAGGGAGTGGCAGGTGACGGACAGATGATCCAGGACTTGCTCGGGAGAGCTCCCCCTGATCAACCAATCATCCAGGTAGGCGTAGACGTGAATCACCCCTTGCCTGAGATGCGCTGCCACCACCACCATGAGCTTGGTGAAAACCCTCGGGGCGGAGGTCAATCCGAACGGCAGGACCCGAAACTGAAAGTGCGAGTCGCCAACCGCGAACCTCAGGTACTTCTTGTGCTTGGGATGGATCGGCACATGGAAGTAAGCATCCTTGAGGTCGAGTGACACCAACCAGTCCTGAAGCTGAAGGGCCTGGAGGACTTGAGAGAGAGTAACCATCTTGAACTTGTCCTTCCTGAGGAGTTTGTTCAAACCGCGCAAGTCCATGATGGGTCTCAATCCCCCGTCTTTCTTGGAAATCAAAAAATAAGGGGAATACCATCCCTTGCTCCTCTCCGCTACAGGCACCAGTTCTATAGCGCCCTTCTCCAGCAGGGCTTGAATTTCCTGCGCAAGGAGCGGATCCGGACACTTCAAAGAGAGGTTCCCCGGTGGATTGTCGCGAGGCCTGTGCCGAAAGGGAAGACAGTAGCCGTGGGTTATGATCTCCAGAACCCACACATCCGAAGTAATGGCTAGCCACTCTACAAGATGCTGCGCCAGCCTTCCCCCAACCGGCGAACCATGGGACCTGGCCTAATGACTGAGTAGGAGCGGCTGCGGCGTTACCTGAGGGCAAAGAGGCAACTGCCCGAGCGGCCTTGGCACCACGGGTACCCTGTCGTCCACCTCTGGTACCCCTGCGTTGGCCTCTTTGACTGCCAGTTCCCCTCGCTTTACTGAAGGACGAGTAATAGCGAAAGGAACCACCCCTCCACTGCTCTCCCCTAGGACGAAAAGGCAGAGGTTGGCGAACTGCAGCGCCCAACGATTTCGCTGCAGCTTTTGAGGTCTGCAACCTCTCAAGGCTCTCGTCAGCCTTGCTGCCAAAAAGGTGTTCACCGTCAAAGGGCATGTTGAGGAGCCGGGACTGCACATCAGGAGCAAACCCCGACTTCCGCAACCACGCAAACCTGCGTATCACGGTGCTCGCCGCCATGGACCTACTGACGCATTCAGCCAAGTCCAGACCCGACTGAACGGACTCACACATGGCATCCTTACCATCCTGGACCATAGCAAGGAAACCATCCCGTTCATCCCCTTCGGGAATATGTTCAGCCGCTAACGCAACACAGTTCCACAGAGTGTGCGTGAAACATGACAAGGCACAAATGGAGTTGGCCGCCTGAAGTGCCATACCACCAGAAGAAAACACTTTCTTCGCCCAGCCATCAAAACGTTTGTCGTCCCTATCAGGAAGGATGGTAGGGTACGACGCCTGCTTTGCCGGGGCCGTGGCCGCCTGCACCACCAAACTTTCCGGAGTGGGGTGCCTGGTCAAGTAGCAGGGGTCGCTACTGGCTGGACGGTATTTACGCGACAAGGATCTGCCCACCGCCGGGAGACTCTCCGGAGCAGTCCAAGCCGCCGCTACCCTTCTCTGTAAAGCCATATGGAACGGCAGTACCGGGTCAGTTGGGGGACCAACATCAAGGATGTCCGTCAGATCATCCTGCACAAACTCCCCTGGGGGAGCAGACCATCCCAGATACTCAGACACCCTAGCCATAAGGCGCCGGTACGAGGAATCGGCATGGGAGCCAGGCTCAGGCCTACAAAATTCCACCTCCGGAGAGGTGTCCAGTCCACTGGCATCATGCAGTGACTACCTCAAATCGTCAAACTGACTATGGCCCGAGACAATTTCATCTGGCACCTGACTAGGAACCAGGCCATCAGAATCCTCATCCGCCTCTGAAATATATTCCAGGTGGCGAAAAGGCACCCGAGAGTGCTTGCTCTTAACCAGGGCCTTCCTAGGGGGTACACCCGTGACACGGGGCACCTCCGACACAAAAGGCGTCGATGGCGTCGAGCGAATCGGCACCGACGTCGAGAAAACCGGCAACGGCGCCGAGAGGATCGGCGCCGACGTCAGATGCAGCGCCTCCAGTATCGGCGGCGTCGACACAGCCCTCGAAGCCGGAGCCCCGAGCGTGTCCCTCGACGACCTGATAGTCGACGGCGTCGACGACTTCCTCGAAGCCGGAGCCTCGAGAAAGCCTGTCGACGCCCTCGACGCCTCAGACGTCGATGTCGTCCTCGAAGACTTCACAGGAGCACACGGTCTCGAACGCGTCGAGGACCGGGACCTGGAACGGGTACGGCGAGAACAAGCCTTGTCCGAACGGGACCGCTCCCGTGACTCGTGCCGACCACTCTTGCGAGCGGTGTCTCTCGACCTCTCACGGCCGACCCCACTCGGGGGCGCGGACGGCTGAGTACCCTGCGACTCAAGAATCGCCAACATTTTCTTCCCGAAGGAAGCCCATTCCTCCGGCGTCGCACGGCTGGTGGGGTAACCGACGTGCCGTGCAGAATCCTCGGAAGAGGACCTGGAAGGCGACCGGTGACGGCGCTTCCGAGAATGCCTCGAAGAGGCTGAGGAGTGGCGAGACCCACTCCTAGAAGAAGACCGACGAGATTTCCGACGATGACGCGGAGAGTCACCCCTCGAATCATCCGTCGAAAGCCCCGCCGACTTCGACTTCCGGGGCTTGGACACCCGACCTACCGACAACTTCTTCTTACGTTCGCGTAAGGCTTTGGACGTGAGCGACTGGCAGTCGATAAAGTCATCCGTGTCGTGGGCCTCCCCGAGGCACCAGAGGCAGGCGTCGTGCGAGTCAGTCACCGACATCTTGGACCCACACTCCCCGCACTTCTTAAAGCCCGGACGCGGGGTTGAAGACGAAGTGGAAGACATCGCCGAAGGAAATTCACAAACGAACAGGTTCGAAGAACCGAGAAGAACAGAACTCCAAAGAGTCGAGGCTTAGAACCGAGAAACACGAAGCAACACGTTCGCGGAAAAAACGGAACTGAGGCTACGGGCGTCGTGCGTCCTACTTACCACATCGGATGACGTCGGAGGAGGTCCTCGACGTCGGCGCATCGACGTCATCGACGCAGGCGCCGGAAAAGTTTCCGAAGCAGCACAGCTGTGGTGATTACATGTCATAGATATGGAATACGTCGGAGGACCCAATCCCCTCGAAGAACAAGTTACTTACCAACTGGCAACTCTTTCGATTGGATGTTCCTCCAACGTATTCCACATCTTTGACAGTCTCCCAAAGCAGTACCAGAAAATGGAGGAGGGAAAAGAATTTACAGTACCCAATCAGATGGCAGAATAAAGAACCGCCTTACCAAAGGCCATATCTGGACCATGGATTGTATGCAGGGAGTAATGTTGTGGATAGAAGCCCATGTGGCTGCATCACAAATATTCTTTATAGGAACTCCCCGCTGCAGGGCTGTGGAAGTAGACACGCCCCTAGTGGAATGAACTAGCAACCCATCCGGAGGGCCCATGCCAGCCAAACTGTAACATTCACTAATGGCAAGGATAATACACCTGGACAAGGTCTGTTTTGTCAAAGCCTGACCAAATCGGTGACCAGCATATCCCACAAAGAGTTGATCGTCCACTCTGACCCTGGATATCCTAGAAATGTAAAAGCTCAGAGCTCTCCTAGAGTCCAATCTATGGAGTCGTTCCTCTTCCTTACCAGGATGAGGAGGAGGGGGGATAGAAAGAAGGAAGAACCACTTTCTGGCTCAAATGAAATTCAGACACTACCTTAGGTATAAAGGAAGGACGTACCCTCAGTACAACCCTGTCCTTGTGGAACACAGTAAAGGGCGGCTTACGTGAAAGTGCCTGCAATTCACTCACTCTGCGAGTGGAAGTAACCGCAACCAAGAACACAGTCTTGAAGGACAATAATCTCAAATGACAAGAGTGCAAAGGTTCAAACTGAGAACCCATGAGAAACTTCAAAACCAAATTCAAATCCCAAACCGGCAACTGGAAAGGGGACGGCGGGAACACATTAGTGAGTCCTTTAAGAAACTGAGAAATCAAAGGAATCTTAAAGTAAGAACATTCTTCAGACGAGCACTTGAAGATAGACAGCGCTGCCAGATAACCCTTAATGGTACCCACTTGAAGGACCCTGTGGGCCAAAGAAAGATAGAACCAGTGGAATGGAACACTGAAAAGGATCAACATTTTGTCCTCTGCACCAGTCGCAAAACTTACGGCAACGGTACAGGGATTTTTTTTGCCAGCCTCCTGGCCGAAAGAAACACCTCCATCATGTCATCCGGGAGGTCCCAATCCTTATATCTCAACCTTTCAGATACCAAGCATGAAGGTTGAGAGTCGTGACCTGCTGGATTGCACAGAACCAGAGCTGCATTGCCTCTCTGCACAACAGGAGTGACCCTACCCCCCAACCCCCTTTTTTTGTTGAGGTAATGCCTGGCCACTGTGTCGTCCATCATGATCAGGACACTCTTCCCTCGCACAGATGGCAGAAAAGCCTTCAGGGCCAGCCTGATGGCCCCCAGCTCTAACAGGTTGATGTGGAGTTTGGACTCCGACGGAGCCGACGGTCAAGTCTGCGGCATGAGCGCCCCATCCTGTGAGGGAAGCGTCCGTCACTACAGTCACCTCCGGCCATGGTTGCCAAAACAGCTCCCCCTTCATCAGGTTCCCCTCGTTGGCCCACCACAAAAGATCCTGGGAGACCGAGAGTGGAATCTGAATGGGATCCGACATCTTGCCTGAGAACTGCAACCACTGTATCTTGAGAACCCATTGCAGGGATCTCATCCTCAGTCTGGCCTCTGGCACCAGAAACATTCAGGATGCCATGTGGCCGAGCAACCTTAAGTATTCGAAAGCCGGGAGACTCTGGGCATGTTGAAAATTGTCCACCATCTGCACAATGTGATGAGCTCTCACCTTGGGAGGCGAGCACCCCCAAGGACGAATCCAACACAGCCCCGATGTACTGGAGCTGTTGGGAAGGTGTCAGATGAGACTTCTTGAAAATGAGGGAGAAGCCCAGCCTGTGGTGGGAGCGGCATGTGAGACCGGGGTGATCCAATGCTTGCTCGGTAGAACGCGCATGGATCAGTCAGTCGTCCAGGTAGGGGTAGACGTGAATCCCCCCTCACCTGAGATACGCTGCCGCCACCACCACCATTAGCTTGGTGAAGACCCTCAGGGCAGAGGTCAATCCGTATGGCAGGACCCGAAACTGAAAGTGCGAGTCACCAGCCGCAAACCTCAGGTGCTTTTCTGTGCTTGGGATGAATCGGCACATGAAAGTAAACATTCTGTAGGTCCAGAGACACCAACCAATCCTGAAGTTCAAGAGCATTGAGGACTTGAGAAAGAGTGACCATCTTGAACTTGGCCTGCCTGAGAAGTTTGTTCAACCAACGCAAGTCCAGGATAAGTCTCAATCCCCCCCATCTTTCTTTGGGATCATAAAATAAGGAGAATACCATCCCTTGTTCCTCTCCGCTACAGGCACTAGTTCTATAGCGCCTTTCTCTAGCAGGGTCAAGATTTCCTGCACAAGGAGCTCATCTGGAAGCTTCAAAGAGATTCCCCGGTGGATTGTTGAGGCCGCTTTAGGAAGGGAAGGCAGTAGCCGTGGCTGATTATATCCAGAACCCACGCATCTGAAGTAATGGCTCGCCATTCTTCGAGATGCCGAGACACCCTGCCCCCAACCGGCGAAGCATGGGACATGGCCTCATGACTGTTTTGGAGCAGCTGCTGCAGCGCCTGAAGGCACAGAGGCAGCTGCCTGAGCGGCTTTGGCACTGCCATTTCCCCAACCACCACCAGTACTTTTACGCTGACCCCTTTGACTGGCGGCTCCTCTCGTTCTACCAAAGGAGGAGTAGTAATGAAGAGCCTCTAGGACAAAAAGGCGGAGGTTGACGCACAGCTGCACTTTATTTAGCAGCAACTTTTGAGGTCTGCAACCTCTCATGGCCCTCGTCAGCCTTGCTGCCAAACAAATACGCGCAACCAAAGGGCATGTTCAGAAGACAGACTTGCACATCCGGAGCAAAACCAGACTTCCGCAACCACGCAAATCTGCTTATAATGGTGCTCGCAGCCATGGACCGGCTAACACGGTCAGCCGTGTCCAAACCTGACTGAAGGGATTCACACATGGTATCTTTGCCATCTTGCACGAGAGCCAGGAACCCATCCCTTTCTTCCCCCTCGGGAATATGCTCAACCGCAAGAGAAACAGTTCCACAGAATGTGTGAAAATCTTGCCAAGGCACAATTGGAGTTGGCCATACACCCTGCAGAAAACACCTTGTGTGCCCAACCGTCGAAGCGTTTGTCGCCCCCATTTGGAGGGATGGTAGGGTACATCGCCTGCCACGAGGTGGCCGTAGCCGCCTAAACCACCATACTCTTGGGAGTGGGGCGAGATGAAAGGTAGCTGGGGGGTCGCTACCAGAAGGGCGGTATTTGTTAACTGCCAGAAGAGATTCCGGGGCCTGCCAAGCAGCCGCCACCCTTTTCTGCAAGGTCAAATGAAATGACAACACCGGGTCCGAGGACGGACCTCGATCCAAAAGGTCTGTTAAATCATCCTGAATAAAAGCTTCAGGAGGACTGAACCAACCAAGGTATTCCGTTACTCTAGCCATAAGTCTCCTGTATGACGACTCAGAATGAGCCCCAGGCTCAGGCCTGCCAAATTCCACCTCCGCCGAAGTGTCTAGGCCAGAGCCTTGTCCGAACAGGACCTCAAAGGTTCCTGATGAGGATCGCACCGAGGACCCCAGCCCGAGACCATTCCTTGCTGGCTTCATCAGAAGGCACAGCCGGAGCTGTGCCCTGCAATTGAAAAATCGCCATCATCTGCTCCCTGAAGGCAGCCCATTCCGCCGGAGTTGAGGACTTTGTGGGACAAGCTACCTTCCTCGCGGCTCCATCCTCTGAGGACGGGGAAGGCGACCGGTGACCACGCTTCCTAGAATTCCAAGACGAGGACGACGAATGGCGGGAACCACTCCGGGAGCGAGATCCCCGGGACTCCTTCCGACGCGGAGAGTCGCCCCTCGAGGCGTCGGTGGACATACCCTTTGACTTGGATTTACGGGACTTACTGGGTTTAGAACCCCAACCTACCTGAAGCTTTCCCTTACGCTCCCGCAAGGCCTTAGCAGTTAGTGACTTGCATTTGGAACAGTCGTCAGTGTCGCGACTCTCACCCAAGCACCACTAACAAATGCGATGCGGGTCGGTAATCAACATTTTAGACTTGCAGTCCTGGCAAGTCTTGAAGTCAGACCGCATAGTCATAGGGGTTGAAGAAGACTACATTCACGAAAAATACACAAGGCGCACAGAGTCTCCGCAGCAAACACGTTTGTGGAAAAAATGGAACTGAGGCTACGGGCGCCGTGCATCCTAGTTATAACATCCAGTGACGTTGCCCTTGACGGAGGCCTTTGAGGGACATGGACAACGCCATCGACGAAGGACGGCCTCTGCCGAAAAAGTTTCCGAAGTATACAGCTGTGGACATTACATGTCAAAGATGTGGAATATGTTGGGACAATCCATTCGAAATTCTTTTTGCGCTACACAAAGGGACTTCTATAAACAAAACAAAAAAATTTATTGGAGGATAATGGGTGGCGATCAGCTCTACTGCAAGGTAAATCTAATCTAAATGTTGAACACAGATCAGAGATTTCCAATTGCATATTAACAAGAACGGAGTTAGACTACTTTTATTCGTAAATCTGGATACTTTCCCTACTTTTGACAACCATTTTCAGAATCTGCAACTTGTCATTGCTAAAGCAAACCTCTTCTTTTTCTGGATAAACTCCGGCTGATCTGGAAAGCAGTAAAAAAAGGTGCAAGAACATTGTTAGTTTCAAGGTCCGAGGATTTGTAGCCAATGCACTGCTCACAGAGTGAAATGTTGTCAAGTGCTTGCGAGTATTCTGTTCAAGTCGAGACGCATTAATCACAATGAGCACATTTTTTCATTCTTAGAAGCCCTGTAGAAACTAGAACGCCAAATTAACAGGCGTATCTCCCACCTCAGCCTTGGCCATCTTCGCGCACTCCCAACACAAGCTAAACCCCCCCCTACCTAAGTCCTCGCCCTCCACACCTGCCCAGCAACCTCCCTGGATCAGACACATTACCTTTTTTCCGTATTTATTGCCTCATCCAACCTGTTTGAGTCCTCACATTTCATCCATTTCTGAATTATTTTCTCCTTCATATTTCTGCAATCCTATTGCTAGGCTACACCAATAATATTTGTATATTAGCCACATTATCATTACTTTTATGCTCACACCGAAAGAGCACATTTCCACTGCTCAATGTTCACCCCCTTTCCTCTTCAAAGCTTAAGGGGACTTTCGCCATTTTAACATGTGGTCTAGCATTTTCCATGTCCATTTCCCCATAAAGTGGAACTGGCTGTATTTATGCAGAAAACATGCTTCCCCATTTGTCTCTCTCCCCCATCATGTTTTATGATGGCTGCATTCCTGCCCTCTTAATGCTTACACAGAAACATGAGACAGGGTCCCAGGCTCTTATCCGATTGCCACCAGACTCGCCAGCCCCACCCTTATGGAAGGAGACAGCTGTACCATTCCACGTGCAGTTTAGATTTTATTCTAACTACAGTTCAATACAGATGCAGCATTTTCTGTTTACTGCCAGCCATAATTTATTTTTACAACTTGTATTAAACAAATTGCAAACTCTACTTGGTCAAAACATCTCCACCCATGTAATAGGCAGTGCACACCTTCCTTCCCCGCTCCCCGCTCCCCTCTCCCCTCTCCCCAAATCCTATTCCTTGAATCCATCCCACATTTGTTTATTTTTAATGGGTGTATGCAGTGCATGGATATATGTGAATTATGACTGTAGATGGGTTTCGCCTCGACGTTTGCCCACAAAGTCTTATCAGGATAAAGGGCCAATTCGGCCCTAGATTTGTGTAATCATGAATATAAGGATACCAGTTTGTCCATTTAAAAAAAAAGAAAAGTTAGGAACATTCTGTTTTTTTTGTTCACATAAACAACTAATCTTCCACCACACTGGGATAATAATCAGTAGCTACCAGACAGCACAAAAAAAAAAATGGAAGATGAGACAACATTGTGCTAAATTTAAAAAAGGCGGCTTTCCCTGCTCTCGAGGACTTTTATTTTAAGGGAAAAACGCAGGTATCTGCACTAATAACTTTCTATAGGTGAAAGTGTGTGTGTGTCTCAGAGACAGACATGTAAATGTAGAAGTGTAAATCCCTTCCACCGGAAATGTGACAGTAAAATATTACGATGGAGCCAAATTAATTTCTGAAGACTGCAGACAACTACATCCCCGGTTTTACCGTTGCTAGGGATCATTAGTGTAGTATTGTGGCTGGAGTGTTAGGGCATGTTTTACAAACACAAGCTAAATTATGATGGGTTTAAAAGGCTAGAACCAGCTATGCTGTTGTCTGCAGTCTTCAGAAATGTCTGTCTTGGGTTGATTAAGCCATGTATAAAGTAGCACTGCCTTATAAGACACAGGCAATTTTCTGGAGCAAACTGCTTTTGAGCACATTTGCATACCCACAATACCTTGTTGATGTGGCTCTGAACTGGAGGTGTACTTTCAGTGATGGTTACTAGATGTCGCTGTGGAATGTGTGACTTGGCGCAAATGGAATATTATAATTTCACATTTCAGGTGGAAGGATTTTTTTTTCAAGCCATATATATAACACACGTGGAAAAGCCTATGTACACAGGCTAATGTGCATAAAGGAAGACATTTTCAGAGTGTAAATATATTATGTGGTGTATTTTAACTTAATTTATGTTATTATAAAAAAGAAAATTGCAAAGGATCTTGCTCCTTTTACGTGGAGGAGTAGTAACCTCAAACAAAATCACACTCATTGTCTTGGATTCCACTAACAGGTTTTGGACTCAAATTTATAATGTTGAGGGATGTCAGAGTAATACAATTCACATGCAGCATGATTCGAAGTAGACAGATCATAAAATAAAGTAAGTTGAAGTCAAATAAAGTTAAAACGTACATGAAGAATATTAATATAATACATACCAAGAAATATTGTAGTGAGTAATTACATAATAAGTAAGGGAATAGTTTCTTACCTGTAACTCAATTTCTCCAGCATTGGTATCTTTCATGGATTCACATGCTTAGAATATTCCCCGTCGTCAGGCTGGGAATCCCCGGTACATTATAAAGACCCTTTCCCGTAGGAAAACTTTCGACGCGTATGCGTCCTATCCACCTCGTTTTGTATCATGCGTGCCCGCGCCGTCAGGACGCCATGATATAAATACAGGACCCGCCCCCGCGCTCCCTCAGATTTCGGCCCCCAAAGTAGTGGGGGAACCAGTTTGCATGGCCAGGGGAGGCATGCGGGCGCATGTGAATCCATGAAAGATACCAATGCTGGAGAAATGGAGTTACAGGTAAGAAACTATTCCCTTCTCCAGCATTGGATCTTTCATGGATTCACATGCTTAGAATAGATTACATAGCAGTACCATCCCGAAAAGAGGAGGCGTGCATACAAACTCACATACTTTCCTCATAATGCCAGTTCCCTATGGTCGTGTACCCATCAGCAATTGTTAACATAGAAAACGAACAATATTCAATCATAATTGTAACAAGATCTAACCCCTCAACCGGGGCTTACCTTATTGGAATAGGTGTCGAAGCACCGCCTGTCCCATCCGAGTATCTTCGGCATGTTGTTGTGACAGGCAGTAATGGCGGGTAAAAGTGTGCGTAGCCGCCCAGGTAGCCGCCATGCAGATGTCCCCCAGAGGGACTCCAGACCACAGCGCCGTCGCCGATGCCGCCGCTCTAGTGGAATGAGCTCTTGGGCGTCGCAGAAGAGGCTTCCCAGCCTTGGAATGGCAGTACGAAATGGTAGACGATACCCATCTTGACAGTCCTTGCTTTGAAATGGCTTTGCCTTTAGCACCCAGACCATAGGCCACGAACAATTGCCTCGTTTTCCTGAAAGGTTGCGTGCGATGAAGATAAAACTTGAGAGCCCTCTTCACGTCTAATGTGTGTAACGTGCGCTCCGCTCCCGAGCATGGCTCTGGAAAAAACGTAGGTAATACAATAGATCAATGTTTATGGAACACTGAAGGAGCTTTCGGTATGAACTGTGCGTTAGTGGCAAGGACCACCTTGTTCTTAAAAAATCTTAATTATGGTGGGTCTACCATTAGAGCTTGGATTTCCGAAATACGTCGGGCTGAAGTGATGGCCACCAGGAAGGCCAATTTCCAGGACAAAAACTTTAGAGACGATGACATTGGTTCAAAAGGAGGTTTCATAAGAGACGCTAACACCAGATTGAGGCTCCACACCGGGGGAAATCTCTTCTCGGGAGGGAAACTCCTGAACAACCCTTTAAGGAAGTGTTTAATCAGGCGGTCGCTGAATAATGGTGCGGAATGTCGTTGACGTGTAAACCTGGAGATGGCGGCCAGGTGTACTTTTATCGACGACACCGATAAGCCCTTTTGAGCTAAGAACAGCAAGTATGGAAGGAGCTGTTCCGGCGTAATCGACTGCGGAACCAAACCTGGTTGATCCCCACACCACTGACAGAAACTCCTCCATTTGTACGAGTATGAAGTGTTTGTGGAAGGTGCTCTTGCCGCTTGCAGAATAAGACGACACTCCTCCGGAATCGTTAGCTGGCCAAATTCGGCGAAGTCAGGAGCCAGGCCGTCAACTTGAGGCTGTCTGGGTCGTGATGCCAGACGATACCCTCCTGTCGAGACAGAAGGTTGGGGATCTTCCTGAACCTCATTGGCTCCGCCGCCGCTAAGTGCAGCAGGTCTGAGAACCACACCTGCCTGGCCCAATACGGGGCCACCAGAATCACCCGACATGGGTACTTGAGGATCCATTGCAACGTCCTCCGGATAAGAGGAAATGGAGGGAATGCGTACAGGAATTTGTTCGTCCATGGGAAAGAGAACGCATCCCCCAGTGAGCCCTGCTGAGGCCATCTGCTTGCATACTGCGGGCATTTCCTGTTGTCCTTCGTCGCGAACAGATCGATGGAAGGATGTCCCCACTTCTTGAATACATGTTGTAGTTGCTGGTCGTTCAGCACCCATTCGTGAACTTCGTTCATTTCCCTGCTGAGGGCATCTGCCTCCACATTTCTCACACCTGGCAGGTGGAACGCCAAGATTAGCATGTTGTGTTGCAGGGCCCAATGCCAGATTTTCTGTGCCTCCGTCGACAGGGACCTGGAACGTGTTCATCCTTGTTTCCTTAAGTAAAACATTGTAGTCGTGTTGTCCATCATGACACGCACCACAGAGTCTCTCAGTTGAGGAAGAAAAGATTTTAGAGCCCACCGCACTGTTCTCAGTTCTAGCAGGTTGATATGCAGGGAGGACTCTTGTAACGACCACCGGCCTTGTACCTGTAACGTATCCAGATGAGCTCCCCATCCGCTCAGCGATGCATCCGTCACCACTGTCTTCTGGAACTCTGGTTCCACCAGAGGCATTCCTTTTGTTAGATGAGTAGAAACTCTCCACCACCGGAGTGCTTGTACCAGTCTGTCGGACCAGCGACCTTGGCTCTGCGCCCAACGGTCCGCTAGAAATTCCTGGCAAGGCCTCATAAACAGACTGCAGTTGTTTATCAACGGAATGCAGGATGACATGGTCCCTAGCAGGGACATGTATTTGCGCACCAACACCCTGGTACCGCATCTCCATTCCGACGCCTTGCTTTGTAGCTTCTGTATTCTTTCGCTGGATGGTCTTACAAGGCTTGTGTGCGTACGAAACTCCGCTCCTAGAAAGACCAAGGTCCTCGAAGGCTCTACGGAGGACTTGCTGAAGTTTATCGCGAAGCCCAGTTCCTGTAAGAGGGACATCGTGGCCCCCAGACTGTTTCGTGTTTGTTCCATGGACGAGCCTCTGACCAGCCAGTCGTCTAGATAGGGATAGACATGGTGACCGTCCTTCCTTAAATGGGCCGTTATGGGGGCCAAGCACTTGGTGAACGTCCTGGGGGAGGACTTGAGACCGAACGGGAGGACCTTGAACTGAAAATGCTTTCGCTCGACGACGAACCTTAAATATCTCCTGTGTCGTGGACGTATTGGGATATGAAAATATGCGTCCTGAAGGTCTAGCGACGACAGATAATCCATGGTTTGCACTGACCTGATAACCTCCTGGAGCTTTAGCATTTTGAATTTTGAGTTCTTTAGCCATTTGTTGAGTACCCTCAGGTCGAGAATGGGCCTCCATTTTCCATTTGGCTTCTTGACGACGAACCACCGGGAATAAACCCTTTGTCCTTCCTGTGCCACAGGAACCCGTTCTACCGCTCCTTTTTGTAGCATAAGCGCCACCTCTCGTCTTAGAACTCGAAGGTGGGGCTGGGCCGAAAACACTGGCGGAAGACTTGGAGGCTTGTTTTTGAATTGCAGCGCATGACCCATGCGAACCGTGTCCAGAACCCATCGATCTGTGGTGATGCATTTCCATTGGTCGATATGATGAGACTCGACCCCCCAGGACATTCCGAAGGCCGTCATTGGTTGTTGGTTTGCTTGTCCTTCGTTGACAAGGGACCCGAGCCACGTCGTCTGGAGGCTTGATAATCTCTGCCTCTACATGCCGACTGGGATGCCCGTCTGTAACCTTGTGAGGAGTATGAGGGCCTGTTAAATCCACGGTCCCTAGAGGCTCCAAAGCGGGAGTTTCCGGAGGCACCCCTGAAGGGGCGAAAAGAGCGAAAACTTCTACCTGTCTGGAGGGCGCCAAGAGACCTAGCGGTATCCGTGTCTTCCTTCATCCCCTTCAAGGCTTCATCTACCTTGTCTCCAAACAGATGTTCTCCTTCACATGGCATGTCTAGAACTTTGTACTGGACTTCAGGTCTAAAAGTAGTACATTTGAGCCACGCTTGTCGACGGAGTACTATGCCATGATTGATTTGTTTGAACCCAGACTCTGCTAGGTCCACCGCAATATTAATTACATGGTTCGAGGCCTCCTCGCCATCCCGTACTAGTAACATGGCTGCTTTGCGATGTTCTTCCGGCAGATGTTCTAGGATAGGGGCTATTTTATGCCACATCTCCCTATCGTAACGTGATACAATCGCCAAGGAGTTGGCTGCTCTTACCGTCGTGGCGCCGACTGAGAGCACCTTTTTCCCGAAGGCGTCCTGTCTCCTTGCCTCGCTTTCTGGTGGGGTTGAACATTTTTGCTGTACTCTGGCCTTCCTAGCCGCTGCCGCCGATACCACAGAGTCTGACAGTGGCTGTGATGTTAGACATTTTGGAGTGGACTCCGGAGCTTTAAACTTTCTCAATACGCCCCTTAATAGCCGGTTCCGAGAACGGATGACGCATCGTCTTGAGGCCTTCTTGCCATACGTGGTCCAGGATTGGGATGGCAAATACCGATTTCCTCCTTTGACCCATGTGATCAAAAAGAAAGCAATCTTTCTTTTGCTCCTCAGGAATTAAGCCGAACTCGGAACACGCTTTTCCCATCATTGCATGGAAGGCTCCCACATCATCCGGAGGAGATGGTTGTGCCTGGCTCCTCGTAGACTCTACCTCTACATCCGAATTTCATGTTGGGTCTCTCGACGGTGACAGGGAGATGTCCGACCCCGAGTCACCTCGTATAGAATCGGACTCCGATAGCTCACCCTCCTCCTGCGCTCGAGAACGATCCTTCACCACCTGGGAGGCCGACGGGCTTTTGGTCGTCGAGCGAGCTGCTTGAGCTTGTTCGTCGACGGAAGGTGCAGAAAATATCGACGATGAAGTGCCAGGCTGAGGGATCTGCGTATCCAGACGCTGCAGGAGCTTCTGAAGTGTATTAAGCACATCCATAGACAAAACCGTCTGGGGGGTCAGCAACGTCGAGGATAGAGGGACCACACCCCCACTCGCACTCGTCGTCGACGTATTGGAAGGCCGTAGGCCCAAGTCCGACGGCTGCATAACCATGCCACATTCTCCTTCCACCGACGACCCCGGCAAGGCCGTGTCTTGCAGCAGGACCTCAGGGGGGGGCCAGGTCACAAACCTCTAGCTGCCAGGCCATAGATTGAGTCCCCGTCGACGAAGGAATCCCCACCGCTGCTGCCTGAATAGTAATAGGCATCGTCAGCGACACCGGGGTCGACGAGCAAGTAGCCGGCACCGAGCCTTTAGACTTCGCAGCCGATTTCGTTGCCGACTTCCCTGCTGAAGCGTCTTGACTCACGGAAGACCTAGGACGGTCCCCTAAGGAGGATTTTGATGCCGCTTGCCTCTCCGTCTTAGAGGATGAGGAGGAGGAGGACTTTTTGTGTGATGAGGAAGACCCAGCATGCTTCCCCGTATGCTTGTCCGCAGGGCATTTTTCGACAGGCCGCACCTTCTTCGAGGGAGGTTCCGACTTGCTCCTGGAGGCCGTGGAGCCAACTTCTGATGCCGGATAGGCACCCGCTCCGTCGTTAAGCCAGTCGACCAACCTTCTTTTCCGGTCTTTAAGGGTTTTTTGGGAGAAACCCTGGCATATCTCGCATGTATCCGCCGTGTGGTGCGGGTGGAGACAGTAGATACAATCCATGTGGGCATCACCTTCATAGACTTTGAGTCCACATGTCGCACAAGGACGAAATAAAGATTTTCCGGACATATTTTCTTCAGAATGTAACGTCGCCGAAGCGAAAATACAACCTAATTTCAATTAGCAGTAACCACGATGATCCCACTACTTTGAAAGACGGTTGAAATCTGAGGAGGGGGCGGGTCCTGTATTTATATCATGGCGTCCTGACGGCGCGGGCACGCATGATACAAAACGAGGTGGATAGGACGCATAAGCGTCGAAAAAGTTTTCCTACGGGAAAGGGTCTATATAATGTACCAGGGATTCCCAGCCTGACGACAGGGAATATTCTAAGCATGTGAATCCATGAAAGATCCAATACTGGAGAAGTAAATTTTTTAAAAAAGTAGTTTGAGAAATTGTGCTTAATCAAATGATTTTTTTTTTTTAATATGTATATATTTACTCAGTGTATCCAACTTGAAGTATGCTGTTAAAGTAGTTTCCCTGTCTTGGGCCTTTTCTGCAGCTGTGTGTTACCATTTTTGAAATACACATTGTTTGCCTGGAAGATGAACTCGAAGTCTCAATGTTGTATACATAAGGCAACAGCTCCCTCTAGCGGTGAGATCAGTCAAGCAGGCAGGCAGTTTCAGATAAACATACATCTGACCTTTTATTACATAGTATATATGATATATTTCAAATCTATTTCGAATGAAAAAAACTTACCTGAAATTCAGCGCATTGGGGGACTCAGGACCGGCTTAACTAAGCGCATTCCTGTTCATCTCCCCTATATCACCATATCCTCCATTATGCAATTGTCCATTGGCACTGTGAATCCTGTCTCTTCTAATAAATATGTTCTCTTTGGCTTTGCAAAGGGAAATTGTTGAGTTAAGTCGGTCCCGAGTTCCCCAAATGCACTGAATTTCAGGTGTTTTGTTAAAATACAATTTTTCCTTAACTGATCATTTACTTTCAAGGGTTTTTTTGAATTTCAAGGGTTTCTTTTGCAACACCACTGCCCATGGCCTTTGGCCATACCACTGTCCATTTTCCAACACTACCAGACCACTAGTAATGGCCTTTGGCCATCCAGACTATATTTTTCTACTGTACTTTTAAAAATTCATACTGGTCACTAGCCTATGGCCTTCGGCCAGTGGGCACAGCCTTCAGCCATGCCCACTCTGTACTTTAAAACACTATCGTGCCACTGGCCATGGTCCATGATTTATCAACCCAACATCACCATCTATAAAAATATATAATACAAAATAAACGTTCCATACCTAGCCAGAGAACTACAGATACCCTCTTATCTGTAGTCATTATTCCTGCGGTTATGGGGAAAAATGAAAAACAATGCTTTCCTGTCCTCCCAGATCCTCTCCCATTCTCTTTCCTGTCCTCCCAGATCCTCTCCCATCCCCTTAACTCATCGTTTCTATGACGCAGTTACAGTTAAAATGTCAGCTAGCCGCAGTTATACCCCAGGTTATAACCGAGGGTATGGTGCAAATGTTTAAGCTACATGTTGCAAATTTGGTCCCTTCCACACCGCCAACTCCCAAATTTCACTTGTCTTCTTGCTTCCATCCCACCTCTAGCCTGAAAGCATTTTTGGAGTGCTAATGGTGTTTTTTCTGCATTTTATTTCCAAATACCCTTGGTTATAACCTGGTGTATAACCACGACTATCTCTTGCATCGAGAGAAGAAAAAAAAGAAAAATGACGGCTGTATCAGGTTTATGTAAACACCCGGACACTCAAGGTATCTGGGCATACATAGCTATCCATTTTGGACCAGGGGCACCCCCTTCTGCATTAAATTTATAAATTACTGGACGAAATAACCACAAGCCACAAAAGGACCGCAGGCCAAAGTTTAGTGCCCAAGTTGTTTCAAATCTGGTCCAAATCTGTCCAGCAGTTGAAGTTGTGCGGGTGAGCAAAATCGTACCTTTTTTGTCTATGGAAAGTTGACTAGGGAGAAGGCCAAAACAGTGTGTTTTGTTGTTTGTTTTATTAATAACTTAATTATAAACAAATCTTTCCCAAAATGTGCAAATCGGGGTGGAGGGCACTTTTTCCCCGCATGCCATTTGGCGCATTGTAAAAAAAAGAAAATTGGTCTCCTAGAACTCCCCTTCATTACATTATTTGAATCCATTCAAGCTAAGACATACATGACCGTGCCACCTATGACTTTGGCACCTAATAGCTGTCATTGGAGGTTGACAGCTAGATCAGAGCCACATCGCAATGCATTATTGGTATACAAATAAAGTAAGGTGGTAGTTGTTGTAGCCTTGAACGGTCAGTCTTCGGTTTATCAACCTATGTATTAAACAACACTTCCCTATTAAGACCATGACGATTTTCTGCAAGAGGAGAAAAAGGGCAACCTTTTCAGCCAACGTGTATACCATAATGCATTCCTGTGTGGCTCTAATCTGGAGGTGAACTTCTAGTGATGGCTACTAAGTGACTCGTGTGTGCGCTGAAACGTGCGAGTCTACACGCATAACCAGTAAAAGGCTAATTTCCTTGCTTTTTTTGTTGTTTTTTTTAACTCGCCTTAATATTCCCTCTTGCTTTATTTAGTAGATATGCCAAATGACTGTCTCGCAAAGCTAATGGGATACCACACGCTAGCTGCTAATCTTTGCACCCACGCTAACAAGTATCAGATTAGGGAGAGGCAAGATCTGAAAGTGCCTGATCAAGTGAAAATATTACCCCTTACGGCATTTCAAACACTTTTTGAGCAACTTTAATTGTATTCTACAGACACTGGCATGAGTTTTCAACTCCTGACGCACCCACTGCAAACTCGCACCGAAACGCCAGTAATGGCCACGGAATGTAATCTCTCACCAACTGGCCTCACCCGCACCCTCACCCTCACACTTTACATCAACCTCACTCACCCACTACAACCTCATTTCATCTCCAACCTATTAGCGGTAGCACAGGGACATTCCTGGCCCTTCAATTTCATAACAAGTTCGATTCGTAAACCTGGTAAGAAGTGTTTACCCACTATATATTTTCATGCGCCCGAGCTTGATGTCCAATCCCAAAATTAATGGATCCCGACGAGTACATTTAAGAAGTGCACTTTTTATATATTAAGTTTGCAAAAAGATATTAAGAATAACAGGCGCTTGACTGGCTGTCGCTGTGGATATTCCATCCAGTGCGGTAGCAATAAGGATGTGGAAAAATAAACCACACGCGCCCCAAAACCACAAAGATTCCACAAAATGTCACAGCAGAGATGGTGACAAGCTGGCAGATAAGCAACTGGGTTGCTCGCATTTGGCTTTTATGTACCACAGCAAAAGTGCAACTGCTTTCGCTTGTCACCAGTCCTAGAGTGAGCAGTGCGATCAAAAACGGAAGAGGGGACCCCCGGCAGGTCGTCTGTTCGATTATCTGCCACAGCTTTCACATGAAAGGAGGCTTGCGACTTAATTAGACCTCGTGTTTGCCACACCTCTAGGAAGGGCTTCTCAGTAAATGCAGAAGGCCCAACTCTGCACCATAGTTGCCCAAAGTGGTCAATTCACGTAGTAGAGCTCTGCTTAGTCCACTTTGTTAACGGTAGTTCAGGTTTTCGGTGTTTGTATTGGTTTATTATTTGTATCCTGCACCGAACCCTGAGGTAACTGGGCGCAAGGAAACTTAGGAGTTACATACATAAGATCAATAAGTGCAGGTGTATGCATACACATTACAGTCAATCAGGCAGTAAGTATATACGTGTAGGGGATTTCGCCTCTTTCAGGTAGTATCCGCGAGCACAAAGGACACATCAGGCAGTAGGTAATTGCAGGATGATCCACAAACACATAGGACATAGCAGGCAGTGTATGCAGTAAGGCAAATCCGGTAACAGAGATATGTTAGATGGTCGTTCGCATTTTATGGTAACTTCATCAAATACGTAATGTGTCAAATCGAAGAGCAAGGTTGTGCATAGTGGAACGTTCACCCTTGTGGGGGACTACCTCATACATAATAGGTCAAGTTTACTGTAAGCGCCATTAGCAAAGAGTAAGACAGGAAGAATATGCTAATGGGTGTTCGCATGGTGGGTGAAGGGCGCATGAGGCAATCTACAAATGTGCTCACCTGCAGGATGTGGTAGCCAGGCTGTGATTCAGAGGTAGTCAACATTTATATGGTGGCAAGGTGATGCTAGGGATGCAAAACGGGACAGAAGACTGGACAGGAGGTTGTTTTCCGGTAGTGATGTTATGACTGAGAGGAAATATAATGCTAGGGTGATGACAAAGAGCTAAGCATGTTAGCAGGCTTAACAAACAATCTTGAAGCACAAAATTCCTGCAGATGTAAACAATGTAAACGGTAGTTGAGCAATAGTACAAATAGAGGCTGATGGCTATAAGATTGCAGGTACAAGGGAGGCTAACTCACTAGGGATTCGAACGCACAGAGCATTAAAAACATGTACAAGTTACATTCCTATAACATATGGCGTCAAACAGTAGGACAAAGTGCGAAGTCAGGAAGAAGGAAGCGAGTACGGTAGTGAGAAAAAAAAAAGCACCAGGGAGGTGAGAGGCCGTGAGAAGTGAGAAGTGCAGAAACACCATTCGCGGCGCAGGGCGGGGAAATGTTCAAATCGATGCAAGGGTTTCAAGTGTAACAGTATGTTTGCCGGGTAGAAGAGATGTGAACATGACATCAAGTGGTCGCCCAGACACAAAGTTAGCGATCAATGTGGTGAGGCTCGGATAGCGTAACCACTGGTAGACACAAAGATGGTCGCCAATTGAGCGAAAAGATGGGCATAACACCACACATTTTACCTTGGAAGAGCCGGACGTGGAAACGTTGCAAGTTCCGGGCAAGGACAAGGGAAAAAGACAGGTTTGCTCTTAAAATCGCGGTCCTTCAATGCGCGGACCAGGCTTCGCCTTACGGCTCAGCCGGGCCTCTGCATATGCTGGCGGCGTCAGCCAATCAGGCTGAAAGTTCTTGGAGGGTGCCTCCAGGCATCCAGGCAGCGTGGGTAGCTGCAACAAAGGCCGAAATCGTGGTGGACATCTTTGCATGTCCTCTGCGTCAGCTACCAGAATAGGATATGGGTAGCAGGCGTAGTCCCAAGATGGAGAGGGGACATCCTTCTTGCAGGAGGGATCAGGGAAAAGACATAAGGACAGATCAAATGCCTTTGTTTGCTTGAGACGTATTTCAGAGCAGAGTGCTCTGTAAAGGCAATTATTTTATTGCTCCTGGTGGCAAGCAGGATTACCATTCCGACTATTATTTCTAAAAATCCATCGCGCATTAAAGTGTCCCAGTCTAGGATCTTGTGAAACACAAATTCTCTTACAAAGTGGAAAAGAGGCCCTTCAGGTCAAAGGAGAAGACGGGACAGGAAACCCAGAGGGGGCAGAGGCGGCACACATGGAGCAGAAGCGGGGGGCCCGCAGGCCGTAAAGAAAAGGATGCAAGTCGGCAGAAAATATAAGAGGTTGAACACTCCACCTCAGAAAGACAAGGGGAATGAGAAATGACGAGCAGACAATTTTCAATCAAAAGCAGGGGAGGAGTATAAGTGCATAACCCCCGCTGGGGGGGAGACGTGGAGATATTGAATCCAACGGTGGAGTAGTCTTTGCATCCTTGGTGGCACACCTTACGGTAGGCGTCTCAGAGGATGTACAGCTCATGGCAGGTGTCTGGGGGGGGTGGCGGGGATACATGGATAATTACAATGAGAAGTGTATTGGAGGCACAAAGGAGAGCCACCATACCTTTTAGACACAGAAGGGCCGGGAAGGGGAACCAGGGCTCTGAATGGTGCACCCTAATAACACAGGCCAGGCTGAGGTTCTCGGGATAGGCTCCCCGAATGTGAAGGGCCTCAACTCCCCCACACAACTTTACTGGGAAGAGAACTGAGAAATTGCAACCTTGATGTGCTTTTGGTACAAGAGACCCGTACCATATCCGGAGAGGAGCGACATATTCCTGGAGCTCACATTGGGCAGGGCTTTTGGGCCTCTGGACCTACTAAGAAGGGTGGAGTGGGGATCCTACTGAACCGGAAGCTCTGGCTTTCGGAACTGGTGGTCTGGGGCAGGGCAGGCGGGAGGTTACTGGTGGTCTCGGGGTCCATAGATAACAAGGTTACTCTGGCATCTATCTATTGCCCGAACACTGGCCAAATGCAATTCCTGAGGGAAGCCATGGGGGAGATTAAGAATAGAACGGAGGAATTCATCATCATGAGGGGGTTTTGGTGGGGTGGGAGACTTTAACATGTGGGCTAGCAGGGAAATGGATCACAGTGATGGGCACATTCCCTCAGGGTGTTGGGGGAGCGGGGCGGGGGTCGACTGGTGGTTTCTCAGACTACATGTGGGATCAGGAGCCGATTGATGTATGGAGGGACTATAACCTCACGGTGAGGGGCTTCACCTTTTACTCAATGGTCCACGGCTCCAGAACAAGAATAGACTACTTTTTCATGGAACACCAAAACATCAATAGGGTGAGCACCTGTGCACATTCCCCTATCAGCTGGTCAGACCACGACTTAGTAGAGATGGAAGCAGTCCTATTGGGGTTGTGGCGATGCAATGACCTCCTCCTCAGAGACGCTGTCTTTGTGGATGAAATGAGGGAGGCTATCTAAGAATTTTTCCAATTTAATAACATAGGGTAAGTGGATAGGGGAATGACATGGGACACTGCAAAAGCAACATGGAGGGGTCTCATCATTAGAGAGGGAGCTGCTAAGAAACGGATTAGGACCCTGTTGTCTAAAAGCCTTAGAGGAGACATCCACCTTCTAGAAAAGGTGGAGGGGAAGAGAGAGGAAGACCTTAAGGTGGCTAGGGGTAAGCATCAGGAACTGAAGGACCTAGAAATGAAGAGAGTGCTCGCCAGCCTGCAATACCTGAAACCGAAATACTATGAAAAGGGGGATAAGGCAGATGCTCTATTGGCAGAAAAACTCAGAGGGCTGAGAGATGGGTAGCAGGGATATGAGGATAAGGTGGTCAGAGGCTCTCAGAGGCAGGAGTAGTAGCAAGGGGGGATTCGCAACATTTTACGAAAACCGATACAGAAGAGAAGGCACCCCGACGAAGACACGCTTTAGAACTACCTTGCAGGAGCACCACTCCTGAAATTACGGCCCGGGGAGAGTATTGAATTAGATAAACCAATTACACAGCGATATCGGGGCTGAAGTTAGGTAAAGCACCAGGGGAAAACTGTTATACGGCCAAGTTTTATAAGACCTTTGCGGGGGCCCCCCACTCACGTCACCTTGCTGCTGTATTTACCGGTATCATGGACACCGGGAGGGCCCCCCCAGTCTTTTGGGAAGGCCCCCCCAGTCTTTTGGGATGGTATTAATGTATTAATTACAGTCATACCAAAGCCGGACAAGGACCCTGAGGAGCAAGTCCTACCGCCCTACCTCTCTATTCAATGTAGATGCGAAGATTTTCACAAGAATATTGGCCACGAGAATGGAGAACCTGCTGCCAAGACTTATACACTGATCTGGTGGGTTTCATCCAAGGAAGGGGGCAGACACTGCGCAAAAAGCTCCACCACCTCAAGGGGGGGAGGAGGACTTGAACCCAGTACTTGTGGCCATAGTCACAGAAAAGGCCTTTGACTGGGTCAACTGGGGCTTCCTTGATGGGGTGCTCAAGAAATTTGATTTTGGTAAGGGAATCCAACTGGGCATCCGGGCCCTATACGAGGACCCTTCGGCTAGGTTCACGGTCAACAGGCGTTTGTCCAGGACATTACCGCTACAAAGGGGCATGAGGCAGGGGTGTCCATTGTTGCCGCTGCTCTTTGCCCTAACAATGGAACTACTGGCAGATTATTTTAGGAGATCCCCACAGGTAGAGGGTATTAAAGAGGGAGGGAGGGAATTTAAGCTCGAGTTGTACGCAGACTATGTCCTACTCCATCTGAGGAACCCTGCTCAATCTATCCCAGCGGCAATGCAAGTGATTGGAGACTTTAGGAGGCTTTCAGGGTTGAAGGTGAACATTAATAAATCTGTGGTCTTCTCGTTCGTTCCCGATGCCAATTGGAGGGGGTGAGATACCTTGGAATCAACATCATTTGCCCGGGTCAGGACCTGGGCCAGGCCAACTACCCCTCCAACCCCTGTTCAATAGGTTGTTCTCTGAAATGTAAAGGTGGGGGAAGGGACAGTTATCATGGATGGGGAGGTTAAATGCGGTGAAGATGAACCTTCCCGAGGGTACTATGCTTATTCCAGATGCTCACGACCAGCCCACCCGTTGAACACTTGACAGAAGCCAAGCAACGCATTACAAAGTTTTTGTGGCAGGGCCAGAAGCCGAGGGTGGGTTGCAACTCATCCTGCAAAAGGATGAGAGAGGAGAGGAGTGGGCCTGCCAGACCTCCAGACATCTTATCGGGCGGCACAACTTAGGGTCTTGGTCCCACACCTGCGGGAGGAACCAGACAAACAGTGGGTGTTACTTGAAAACCAACACCTGCTTCCAGCAACGGTGGGCAAATGGCTCTGGGTACCTACGGGCAACCTCCCCAGACGCTACAGAACGCCCAATTCTGGGGGTACACTGGGAAGTCCTGGCTATGGGAGGAAAGGTGAAGGGAATAACCACATGGCCGCCCCCCTGGAGTCACATCTGGGCACCACCCGTTTGAGATGACATACCAGGGGTTGAACACTACCAGTGTTGGTTCGAAGCGGGTCTCGCCACTGGTGCAACATGGGGAATTCATAAACATTCAGAAGCTAGAGGATGCGTTAAACATTGGTACGTTATCGCTGTTGTACCTCAGGCTCAAAGGGATATTCATGTCTGAAAAGTGGAAGGAATGTATCCAAAAGGGAACTCACACCAGTAGAGAAAGTCCAAGAAGGACATGCAGACATGAAAGGCCTCATCTCACGCCTTTATGGGGCACTGTTGGAGCCCCGGGTGAGGGGTCGCCAGGGGGCTCCGATCACGATGGGAAAGAGACCTGGGAGTGGAAATGGGAGATAGCCTCTTGCAACAGATGTTTACACGTGCGTTCAAGACCTCCATCTCATGCCAGTATAAATTACACGCAACCAAGCTACTGCACCGCTGGCAATACGATCCGTTACGTTTATCTAGAATGTTCCCAACGTTGGACCCCCCACTGCTGGCATGGGTGTGGTTCCTGGGCTGACTTCTGGCATATGTGGTGGGACTGCACCAGGGTCCAGGTGTTATGGAACGAGTTCCTGGGTTAGATCAGGGATGCAGGCGGGCGGGGAGCGCATAATCTTAGCCCCATGTTGGTACTTTTTGGTCTGGAAAAATGTGAGGCAGGTGGGTAGCACCATCATCTCTGGTCCATTTCCTTCTATTGGTGGCATGTGCATGCAGAGCTAGACACTGGAAAAAGTGGCACCTCCCCCACAGTGCAGGAATGGTCCGCCACAGTCAAAGACATTTATCTCATGGAGATGATCTCGGCAGCAATCCACAGAGGTAGCTCGGCTGTGGAGACCAAATGGTTGCAGTTTTGCAATATGTTTCGATAAAAAGGGGGGGCGAGTGGCTGAAGGAGAGGAACAGGCCCGGCCGGACCACAGAAGGAGTGAGTATGGAGCGCCACATGCCCCATTGGGGCCAAGACAATACTATTATGGCCCTCCCGGCTGAGGACAATTGCATGGGAACTTGGTTCACTCTCCTAATTGCCCATCTAAGAGCATTCACCTGTATCCCCGGGGGAGGTAGTGGGGTGAAATAGGGGTAAAGCATTATACATTGTTCATCTTTGAGTTAGAAGGTACCTACCTTTTTTGACGCATTTATTCACTGTATGACCTTGTTAAAATATAATAAGAAATTTAGGGGGGCGTGGCCTGGCAGCCATGGAGTAGGCTGTGACTCCATTGTGCTCCGAGATCCGGCAATTGATTTTCGGTAGCGCACGTTACCAGCCAACAAACTTTTACACAAAAACAATATGGGTGTCTGAAGGTGACGGGAAGAAGAGGCGTTTAACCGCGAGTGAAATTGACGAGAAATGTGAGATCTGATACATTGTATCACGGTCAGGACACGGCTGTACGAAGATAAAATGGCAGCCGTGTCAGAACAAAGGGACCCGTGAGACCAGCTGGCGGGTTTGAGGAACGGGCGGCTGAAGTTCCGATAGAGGGCAGAGAAGACGAGCGGAGGCTGGGCTGGAGCCGCACTGACAAGTGAAGGCAGCGGAGCTCCGAGGACGGTGCAGGCGGAGGCACGGAGAGGTGCTGCGGGAGGAGCGCGTGGCAGCGGAATGCCGACGCGAGGACGCAGCGGCAGACCGGGCCCCCTGTGGTGGTGAGGAGCTGCCGGGGGAGTCGCCGGGGCGCATCCAACACAGATACCGGCACCGCGCGCGCATAACTGGTGTGCGCGGCTGCTGATGTCAATTACTTGCAGATTACGAGAAGGAGTGCAGGCTCACGGACCGCGGCTGCGGGCCGGGTTAAGGAGGCTGCAGAGCAAAATTCGGGCACCCGAAAGTACGGTGCCTGCTGGATGCACGCTCGACCAGAGGTAATGAGGCACGGATAAGAGGCTAAGCCGATAAGCAGTGCAGTGTGTGTGAAAATCAGACTCTTCAACATAATTCTGCCTGGAGGAAACACGCACAAGTAGAACATGTCGGCATTTGCATTCATTGCCGCACTTTATATTTAACTTACTACGTGCCCTGCATTGGTGTGGTTTCTCCAATTACACTTACTGAAGAGTGTTCGCTTTGTGAAACAAAGATGTTGAATTACCCATTTGTTAAAGTGGAACGTGGCAATGCTTGAATTGACGATTCTTTGGGTGAATAAAGAAAGGGGGCCTAGGTGGTGAGCAGTGTGGTACACACTGCGGGCCGCGCTGCGCTCGCTTGGGCGGAATAGTGCTGTGCCGTTCCCCTATGGGCTGGCAGCACAGCGCCAAGCGATGTAAGATGGGGAGACCCTGCACATTGCGAGGCCTTTAAAGAAGGCACCCAGATCCCGGTATTGCGCTCGGAGTGACTCTGCATTGCTGCTGCGGGGCAGAGTGGACTGCACCCTTTCAAGGACAGCACAGCAGTTCAAGAGGAGGAGAACGATGGCGTGAATCGAGAGGGTGACAAGGAGCGAAGCGACCTTGCCCTTTCCGAACAAGGCCTGTGAAACCTCTGCGGAAGGACTCGTGAGACAGCGAACAATAGCCAGCGCGTGTTGCAGCAGATGTAAAGGTACACGAGACTCCCCCACTCCCCCCCCCTCTGCCAAGCCGGGGAGAGACGCTAGTCTCCATGGTAAAAACCTTGACTCCAAAGAGAAAGAAAGCCAAGCAGTTCATCACAACTTGTGAGTCAAGGGGAGAGTTGATAAGCAACCGAATTGTGTTGAACGAAAAGGACATTGGGAAAGGCGAGACGGGGGTCAAAGTGGTCATACACGGGTCTTGTAAAATCCTCTGTACAGTCGAAAGTATTTGACAGACAGAGGATAGTGAAGCTAAGAGAAATTAATCCTGCATCGTCAGAGCTGAATGAGAAAGGCACGATTGACAGCATCGGCAAGAGTGAACCCGATGTCCACAGGGAACTATTCAAAAGGACATTAAGATTTGTGAATATCACAAAGGAGCTTGTTGAATTTTGTATGGATACTTTAAACCAGTCAGGCTCTCAAAATCAAGAAAACATAGCTATCTGAGGTCCTGGTATACTTAAGGAACTTGCTAGGGATCTGCGCCCGGAATAGGGGGATCCAAGGGTGAAAGTAATCACCAAACGTGCAAGCAGAAAATAACTTGTTTATTTGGAATACATCAGGCCTACGGCAGCAAGAGACTTTGTAGAACCACCGAAGGCCCCGATGCTGAGAGCGGAACTGTTGGCTCGTGCTGGGAAAACTCGAGCGCGTGCTGTGCTCCAAAATCCAACCTTGTCCCGTGCTGAAAACATGGGGAAAGGAGACACCAAGTACAGCATCCTGGCTTATTATTTGTGAACACTTTGCTCTTACTTATGAACATTATCCCACACATCATTTGTATGGAGTAAGGCTTGGCAATCTTTTTTTAGTATAGGCCTTTTTATTTGCAGACACCACTAAGACTGCCTTATAGTTTGATGGTCGAAGCTTGATCTCATCTTAGATTTACGTTAAGCGTTGTTCCAACCTACCTATACACTTACATCCTTGAACTGTGATCACTTGTTTGTCTTTACTGTTGCCACCATGCGTTCCTTACAGAGAGGAGGCACCTCTCTGTAAGGAAACTCCCCCCTCTGGTTTTCCCATGTGAGGTGTGAGCAGCGGACCATGCAGTCTGGCAGAGAAAATACATTTTTCCATGGTAGGAATTTTAGTCAATGTAAAACATTAAAGCCAGTGACTCAAGCCCAGCTATTTTAATGTAATGGTGTTCTCTGTCTGCATGGCAGGCCTGCTGTTCAACACTCCTCAATCCCCTCCATAGCAGCTTACCTTTGAAGATGCGGAATGTAATCTCTGCTGCCCTCATATGTATTCTAACAGTGTGCCGAAAACATAGCAATGTGCCTATTGGCTAAAGTGCGCTAATCAGCGTTAAGGGGTGTGTACAAACAATCAGAAAGGGGGGGCAGAGAGGGGTGATGAGGGAGGACTAATGAGTGTTGTCCATAGACTAGGATGGGTGGAAGGCCTGGAATGGAGTACTGATGAGTAGGACCGAGGAGTGTGAACTAGTAATGAATACTGGAGTAGGACTGATGAATGAGGACTAGGATCACAGGCTAGTGGGATGACAAAGGTCTAGCAATGATAACTTGCGAGTAACTGATATAAAAGAACTAGAAATGTAGGAATGAAGGGCAGAGCTGTGGATTGCCTAAAGTGGACACCGGTAGATGAAAGGAGACTACAAACAAGCAGGTCCCAAAATGTACTATTCCCACTACATGGTGGTTTCTAAGACACATGGGAAAGACTGGATTCATCCAAGACACATCTAATTGCCTCATGACAAAGAGCCCCTGGATCCTTATTTGATGTTGCAGAATTAATCTTAACCCCTGCTAATACTCTGAGCAACCCATCCAGAATATCTGCCCTTCACCTGCTAAGCCATTACAGAGTGTGGAAAGACCATATCAAAATTAGGCCTGCTGCCACAGCTGGGAGCCCAGCCCGAACTGCTTGGTCACATCCCTTCTGCACAGGACAACAAGCCATACGACGCAGACAACCAACTCAGGATCGCCTCGGAGAACGGAGCTGCTCCCGCCCGAGTGCAGACAAGGCTTTTCAAGGTACATATGGCGCTGGCACTAATATTAGTAAGCTGAGCCCGCCATTGTGAGCACGCTCCCACTACAGCTATGCTCCACCTTACATTTAATTTCTTTTCTCACTGCTAGGAGGTACACAATGCCTTCCAAGACAAGGGTTCCGGTATTTGACACACGGACATGAGGTGTGCCCTGCCCTCTGCTCCTTAATCAATGAGGACTGAAATGGATACCACATCAACACACATTTTCCTCAGGTACCCATCCTAAATTTACACTGAATATGACTCCTCTTTCTTCCAAAATATCACATGGCTCCAATTCATTTTTTGGAGTCCAGAACTGTAGGGAACATTGGGCTAAGGTTTTCCTCACGTGTGATTCAGCATAGGAAGTTTGTAGCATGGACTTAGACATTCTTTCTTTTCCAATTCTTCACTTAGAGATAGAAGACCTTGGATGCAACAAACTCCAGCATTGTACGCTGCCGACAAGTGATCACATCTCTTACCAGATTTGTCAAACAGTCTTGCGACCTGCAGTTTGTCTGGCCGAGGAGCGTGCCTCACGCAGAGACTATCCACAAGCTATCGGGGTGAGACATTTACTATTTCACGCCCACCCCAGTGTGTCAGAGGTAGTAGTGACTTAATCATCCCGTTAGCCTGACCTTTTATTAGCCCACACTATGATGCATTGTTAAATTATTCTCCCTTTTTTGTGCATTTAGTGCACCTTCTCTTATGTCCAGAAAGGAAACAATTCAACCGAGGGGACACCATATTCATTCTTTCCTCGTTCGGTTTTTCTGTTACAGGGGCCGTTTAATCGCCCTGATGAAGGCGGCTACTATGGACAACTATAAATCCTTCTGATTCAGTCTTAAGATGGATGTTAATGCCGCCAAAACGTCAATTTCATGCAAGGGGGAATAACAAGCCTATTGTTATGGGCTCATTGACACATCTCACGTGATCCAAACACACTCAGTGTTTTGATCACCCCCGGAATCCCCGCGATGCTGGCATATGGTTATCAGGATTATCCTCTTTTCCTGCAAAAGTTACCAGGCAGATGCACGACTATTAGTACTCTTTAAGGCATCTGAATAATTCATGATGATAGCATGCAAGTTAAGAAAAGTCCATGCACCAGATATTTTGAATCTGGATATTCTTTACACTATGGGTTTTTAAGCACCACTGCAAATTCACAGGTGTATTTATAATATATGCTGTTTTCACAGTTTATGTTTGATTTTTCTTTAAACCACATTAGTTTTCAGACCAGAATATGATTTATGCCGTTTTGTTTTTGACACCTATATACATGTTTTTGTACTCAGTCTAGAAATGCGTTGTATATTTAAGTGTATATGAGAATCTTAAAAAAAATTCTTCTCAATACAAATACTTATATTCACGATGCAGCCCCTTACGTGTGCTTTTCTTCCTTGACAATTTCATGGGCAATTTACTTTGGGATACACTCCATTAGTAAAAGAAGAAAGGTTCCCCGATACAACCAAAATGTTCTGCTTCACATGAGGATACAATTGGGTTGAGCTTTTTTAGTAGCCGTACCACTTCATTTTTGTTTTTCCATTTACCGTTGGCCGAGTCTGCTACTACTCGCCACGGGCAAACCGAAAATTTCTGTTGATGTACAACAAGCCATCCCAGACAGGTTGCGGCCGGCCAACGTTAAGAGGTCCAGTCCATCGGAAAGTGCACCTGGGAGCAGCGCAGTACCAGTGACCTCTGCTTAAGCCCCATTAACCTGCACCGCTATTTTATGAATGTGACAGGGTGCAGAGCTTGAAACCCTGAATGGGCGCGCCCATTTGAAGTGCCCTGAAAGTGTACGATAAGCCTGCACGGATTGTTATTATCTTCTCCTGCTGTGCTGTGATGTGAACTGTAGCACCCAGGAACAGAGTAGAAACAAGTAAAGTGGACTGATAGATGGAAACCAGTCTATTATACTTTAGCCCCTTTATATTACTTTACATTGCGCTCTAACACGCATTATTTACCCTTTATTGTAGGTCCCGCCCCCCTCTGAAATCAACACCCTACTAAAGGGATTGTGCGCGTGCCCATGTGGAGTGCCCTGGAAGTGCCCGGTAGGTATGAGGGGCACTGGCAGCTCTTACTTCATCCCAGTGAATGTTCCAAAAGATAGTTACATGTACTTTCTGCTCTATCGTACCATGGCAGCACTCTTGTACTGGAGTTTATTTTTGTTTTACATCTGCATCAGCACGAGCGTTGCACAGAGTTGTAGTCCTCCTTCTGTGATTCACGCAAAAGCATTGTTTGTTCCGCAAAAGTTGGCAACGGTCTTGACTTTGAAAAAAATTCTGCCACGGTTTTCGTAACAATCTCTTGAAGGAAGCAGGACAACCTGCAATGTTTAGTTCCACTTGAATATAATATTGAGTTTGTTTTGTATACTTTCATGGATATTTCGCCGAATAAAGTTATGTTGATGATGATGAATATAATATTGCCTCTGGTTTGTATTTATAACGTTGCCAAGACACTGAGGAGTATAGCAGATTGAATTATAGTGCTGGACGTGAAGCTGATAGCCAAGGACACCACTGCTTAGCTGTTCAGCTGAGCATGCGGCGTGCTGTCATTGTAACCTGCGTGTGCTCATACGTTCTGGAGCGCCCGTTGCTACGGATTGTTGCTTTTGTTTGGTAAATGACACAGGGCTTACCATCAACGCACCTTCCTATTTTCCAGACAAACGCAACACAGATTGCGACTATCACAGGGACCATACAGCATTGTTATTCCAGTGTACCAACACAGGTTTTCGGCTCTGCTGTGGCTCCCCACCTACTTTTCAAATTAACTTAATGAGAAGAATGTGCACTATAATTGCATCCTGGCTAGCCTGTTCAAACATTGACTCGCGGTCCTAGTAATATCCCCCAGATGACGAGTTCATAACATTAAGTTGGACACTTTATCCCTAACTTGACGTTGCTACCTTGTATGTGATATTGTTGAAGTTGCATTATCATCTTCAGTGTTTCTCTAATGTGTTCGAGATCAGAATTAATAGCCAGCTGCAGGCTATGTGCATGTGGTGGTTGCCAGTCTTAAAATAGGGTGGGCCAGTCTTTCAATATTAAGGCTGTTCCTTTCTAGATAATGTAGGCAATCAATCCGATTGTCCCCTTGAAGTACAGTCAATCTTAAGACAAAATCAATCTCACTCGTCTTTTCCAAGTTTCACATTTCGTGATCTTGACACCTTTGTTGCACACATAGTATATTAATTTGCTGCTAAGCTCACTGATCTACCCACCATGAAAAGGGGGCGGGGGGGCGGGTGCGCATAGTGGGCATGTTTGTAAAGACCCACTACCCAAAGACAACTCCCAAACTGAACTGGTACCAACTGATCAGGCCACATGCTATGGATTGTGGAGAACATACTGATGTACTCCTCATAGCAAACCCTCGGAAGAGGAAAGACATCAACATGGGTGGGCCCACCGGTCCCATATTAACTCGGGCATTTGTACCTAGGGCTGGTTATTTTCGCATCTCACTAGGCATGTCAAAAAGAGCACAATCTTTCCCTTTACAAGACGCCCACGATACTGAGCTTGAACCACACCCTATGTTTGAGTTTGACCAGCACATAGCAAATGAGAACAACTCTGGTTTATTTTCACACCCTTCAGATGTCTTGGGAAAATCAATTTCGGGATGTTTCCATGTTAGCCCCAGCAGCTTTGTCAGAATTGGGTAAAAATGAGTGAGGTTTTCACTAGGACCTGTCACACCAGTTATTGCACCAAGAGGGGGATTTGATGAAGTTCATCTTTTTAATGAGAGACATAGTAATTTCAATTCATCCGCTCTCTCATGCTCATGTGATGCAGAATACTATGAATCCACCCAATCCTAGAGAGAGTTCTCCCAACTTGCACAAAGATCGACATGGTGGTCTATCCCATCCAATTCGTAGTGGTCAGCAACTCGAATTTAATGCTCAGTTGGCAGACTCTTTTGTCACAGGAGCAGAACAGTTCTAAGTTTTCGTTTCCTGTTCTAACCCGAATCTTAAACCCGTTAGACAAAAGGTCACAAAATTATTGATCTGGAGCTGAGGGATATAAAAATATCTGATATTTTAGCTAAACTAAACAAACTTGAAGGCTTTATTTGCGCACAGGAATTTGTCACTGCAGTTAGCACATTAAACTCAGCTTGCTATGTTAAGCCTGCATTGATAACTAAATCTTCTCAACGACGGCAAATTATGATATTCCCAGCTTAACACAAAACTGCTATGCTATAACATTGAACTTGAGGCTGATCTGAACGCCATAAACCCTATCCCTAAGCACTAAAGACCTCTGTAGTATTCTTGTAGAGTATTCATGTATCCTTTAGGTTCTAGAGTGTAGTGATCTGTCTTGCCTGCTCGTGCTAGAATGTTATGGTTTGAAGGGATTCGGTATGTGAGGGTTGGAGAGAGAGGAAACACAGTGAGCGTGTGTAGCAGGACAGGGCGCCGCCAGTTATAAAGTAAATAAAGCCTGTTCTAATTACTTACCTGACTCAGCGAGTTACTACAACCTCCACCTCAGTACATGCAGGCACAGAGTGCATGGAAGCAAGGGATGTATGGTTCAATGCTCTAACTCTGCTAGAATTGGAGAAATCGAAAATATACTTAAAAGCAAGAAGGTGTTGTCTAGCCTTTTCCCACTGAACGGCTGTGTACAGAGGATGGACAACTCTTGAAACTGTTCCACTCATTGTCCAGCTTGATAGTCCTTCAGGACTAACAGAACTAATTGATCAGGCGGTTGCACATCCTGGGATAAATGAAGTAGAGCAGAGACCAATTTGTGACCTGGATGTGGACAGCACGTTAAAACACTTCTTGTCGCAAAGAGCCAGACTTCTTCACAATAGAGCACACAAAAGACAAACCATTACAAAATCTTGTAAGGCTGATGTAGCCAAGACATCCAAAAATCTAAAGGCCGCCTGAAATTAAAAAACCACTCCCACATTACAAATGTATGTAATCTGTCCAACAAAGATAGTGCCTTGGAACTAAACCAGTTAAATGAGAAAAGTAGGCTAGCCCTTCAATTAAAAGAAACCATGCCAAGCATTCCCGACTGGACAGATGAGGCTTCAAAAGTAATTTAAAAAAAAAAAAAGAAGTGTGCTACATTAGAAATAAGTTCCGGAATGTCACACTAGTGGAGTGGATCCAAACACTGAAGTCTCCCTCTGAGCTTGATGAGCCCAATCAGCCCTCTCCACCGGACCAGCACTTTTTCCCCACCAAGAAGACAACAGTCCTTTCGCCCCGACCACGATGACTAAAAGGGTGGACTGTAAATCAGGGTTCGATTGCTGCCCCTCTCTCTGATAATCTGAGGCCCTTATTAGCGCCCCCCCCCCCACCCCTGGGAGTTGAGCAGGTGTAGTGCCTATAAATTATCCTACAGCTCCTACTCCGTCACATCCCAATGCCACCGATTGTCCAGCTAATGATGGCATTCCCATTGAGTCAATAACGCAAAAGGTCTCTGAAAGCACAAGTAACGAAGCATACTCAGTGGAGAATGTCAGAAGTAACTTTACTCCTGAAACTACAAATATTATTGGTTGGGTGAGCCCCCATGCCATTAATGGTAATCGCAGAATTAATCGTTCATTCATCCTGCGCACATTCAATTATATCCCTTCATTAAGAATTCGGAATTCCGATGACATTGGATCCGACTCAACACTTCAAACAACTACCGTATGATTTCTCAATGTCACTCCTCAATTGCTAAATTGATTTGGGAGTATTGTATGGATCTCATTCAACTAGGCTTAATACCCCCATCTGTTTTTATCACTGGAGGAAGCATCTGAATTTATCGTGTATCAGCAGAAAGTCAATGATCCATTTTTGGCCATACTGAAAACGAATACAAACCCTAATATGATTAATTTATCTACCATAGCACAGTTCGCATCACTTTTTCTAAAGTCATTAAAGATTGGTCATGGCTAGAACCCATAGTAAAAGTCTAACCGGTAAAAGTGAACCTACTGTACCGTAGCTATTCTCTACTTACAGTTAGATCTTGCAATTCCTGTGGGTATAGTAATCTGTCATCGTAGTTCAAATCTAGGTCTGGCACCACTGATTTCTCAATCTTGTTATGCCAAGAAACCATGAACCTACCCAAATTCCACATCCATGGTTACACAACCTACTCTGTACCAGACAAAATGGGAACTCATGGCAGGCCTTATGGGGCCTTGCCATATTAATCAATCACATGAATGCTTTGACAAGAATGGTGGAGGCTTTGGACGACATCTTAGTCATCGAGCTAGCGCTATATGAAGATGACATTGCCTCCTATTTAGTAATCTGTTTGTACTATGACCCTGTTAGACGCACAACGGAGCAAATGTTTGCAACTCTGGATTCAATTCTGGAAGCAGCATTTCTCCACAATTCCAACTATAGGATCGTTGTGGGTGGTGGTTTTTATTCCGACTGCACGACTGCTCAACGGATTTAGCTCACACCTATGACTGAGGGTGAGCCTCTATCCAAACGTAGAGGCAAAACGTGGTCTGAGTTTTTTGCTCATTGGGATAAACTCTTCTTAGACAAACTCGCAAATGACCTTCCATATATGTGGCATAAATAAATAATAAATTGCATTGATTTTTTTCGCGGCATCCACAAATCTTACTAGGTTTTGTGAACCATTATGTACTATTGCTCCCAGACTTGGTGACCACCTCATCATTTCCCTCTTAATTAATGCAGGGTGTCAACTCCTCCATACTGTATCAAATGCAGCATGTATTGAAATGGACCGCTCTACTCGTTCAGTAAGATGGAATTCTACCTTATGTAAGAAGTTGACTTCATTCTGGATCATAAAATTCAATTGGCATTTAAGTATATTGAGTTCAGTTAACCTACAATCCTTAAACCGTAATACTCGGCTTATTAACTCCATCCTCCACCAACTTCTCCAAAAACACAAGAGCCCGAAACACCATTCCCATGGTTACAGTCGAGAAATTTCTGATTTTAAACGTGAAAAAAAATAAGAGACCTGAAATGCGCCAATTTATTGAGCGAGGCCTACACCCTCAGAAAGAAACAGATCGCTAATAATTATAGAAACAAATCCAAACCTATAAAACACCACTTACACAATTGTGACAATCAAAAGAGCATAGCTTATCTATGTACGCAATTGTGACAATCAAAAGAGCATAGCTTATCTATGTACGAACAGATCTATCTGGGCGGAGATGAGGAAAGTAGCCTCACCAGTGCAGGCGTCCTTTGAAACGCCAATTTCAGCTGACGTATGGACATCATATATTCCATATAAATTTAAGATGCCCTCTAAATTTAGCTAAAAGGCGTGCCTGTGGTCCCTAACAGATGTTGAATATGCAATATTTAAATTAAACCACTTAAAAGCCCCTGGCCCGGACGGCATTCCACTCTGTGTCCTTAAACACAAACCTGGTCTATGGGCTGAGATCTTAAATATCAAATTTGATAATATAGATCGCCGAAACAACCTCCCCTCTTCATGGCATACAGTCATTGTTCCAATCCATAAAAAAGGGAGACCCGACCCGGCCACTTTTCTACCAATCTTGCTCTGGGATGCTTCACCAAAGGTGTTTTCAATCTTAATAAGCCAACTAGAGATCCACATAAAGAACAACAATGTTTTATCACTTTACCAGGTTGGCTTTCATAAGCAAATGGGTACAGCGTTGAATGCTACGATTCTTGCCCACATCTTGCATAGATCAAAAATAACGAACACTGGTCCACATTACATGGCGTCACTAGATCTCTGTAGCGTTTGACTGCATCATTTGCAACATCTTTTCTCCACAGTTAATCGCTCTTATCCCGATATTACATACCAACACGAGTTACATAAGAGTGAATGAATAGGGCGCCATGACTGGGCTTACTCCAACTTGGGTGGGGGTTAAGCAGGGGTGCAATTTAACCTCTACCTTTGTGATATGGATGAGCTATGGGATCTAAAAGTCAGCTTCCCCGTCAGACTAGGCAAGCTTAACCTCCACTGCTTAGCCTTAGCTGACGTTATTTTATTGTTGGACCGAACCCCTTTTGGATTGCAGGTCAAATTAAATCTCTTTGCACAATACTTACCTAAACATAACCTTTTCTCCACGCTAACAAATCGAGGATTTGTGGAGAGATAGCTTAAAATGTTAAAATGAAGCCTTTAATCTCTCAAATGAGAACTATATATATAACATTTTGCATTTTTCTCGACAAGTCCACTTTTCAAATTCTACCCACAAAGTCGAAGCGATCTTGTATAGTCTCGATATGTGTCTTGTTAACATAGATCCTTTCTCGACCAGCTCCAAGGTCGAATTTGGAAGCAATCTTTAAGGGTGGCAAGATCACTCCCCAATGCAGTTCTACGGCACGAACTTGGGCTGGTGTCACTTTCCGCCAGAATCAAGTGCAGGCTGTTGAATAATTTGGGAAAAATGAATGCCCCTCCCGTGAACTTTTATACGAGGATCTTTTCACAATGCATAAAACAGGACATCCTGTCTTTATGGTTGCATATGGGGGGGAAAAAATGGAGAACGCATTAAAATAAATGGATTCAAACCTTGACAATCTGTTATTAAGGCCTGCATAGGCAACAAAAAAAAAAATACAAAAAAAAATGTTTCATCTATTTAGTGGATTGGTGTCGCACTATAGAAACACTCAGCAAATATGCAGGTTATAAAGCAAATGCAGCTTTATAACTAACAGTACATCGTCAGTTGTATCTTGTGCGCATTCCTTCTGAGTTGGCACATGAAATATACATGAAATTCAAACTCAACCAGTTTTAGACATATGAAAACTGGTACTGCAAGACATCTAGCACTTTGGTGGAAACTTGTAGATTCTGTGCGTCTCCTACCCAAGCAGAAGCCCTAAAACACTTGGTAATATTTTGTGAACATTTTACAGTGGCAAGAGTGTGGAGTTGTGTAAAGAGAATATTACAGACACCTTGTTTTCAAGGGAACTCTTATGGGCCAGATGTATGTTGGGAACTAACACGACTCGCATGCTTGCACCAACTTGTTTTTTAACTTATCAACGAGGTAATCGTGGATAAAGTACATTCCTGAGAAAGTTGTAAGGTTTAGTCCGAAAATTGGTATGCAATGCGGGTTACAGTTTTACTCTGCTCTCGTTGTAATAGAAGTTATACCATAATGAATGCCTGCAAACTAATAAATAGGATGCACGTCCCACGCAAGTACAATGTGAAGAGGTTCCAATGCATGTTAAACTTTTGAAGTCGGGTAGATTAAATATACAGACTGCATAATGTCTGCTATTATGATGTTGAAAATAAGGACTCTATGGTAACTCTAACTCGCAAGAAGTGGTTGTGGCTTATACTGTAATAGAAGATCCGACTCACTGATCAACTATTAGCATGTGCAGCAGCGTCCTAATGGATTTCTGATGTGTTGACTGGTTTTAAAAGCCTGCACGAATGACAAGTTGCTGATTTTTTAATGTGACAAGATGTCTTTCTCGCTATTTGCACAATAAGCTAGAGGATTGGGCGGTGCATATAATTTTAAACAATCTGAAAGATTTGTAAAGTGTGTTTTAATTGTTCAACCTATCCAGACACATCAGCATCTTCATGTTCTTAGATGAATATTGCTTGTATGATCTGTTAAGTGACGGTGATGTTGATAAACATGGTGAAGAATTTATATTTGTGTCCATGAAATGTACTAACACTTGTAAACGTTTATTTATTAAACTAAATACAACAATAAATAATAATAAAAAAAATAGAAACGCTGAATGCTAACAAGCAGTCACATCAAGCAACACGGCATTGCGCAGTGCTCAAGTAACAACGCGACACGAGATTTCAGGATCGAACAGCCACAGCTGCACACAGAAAGGAAACCAACCCGAACCACAGGAGAGAGGGCCTGTGAAACCCAACACAAGTCATGTTCACATGCATATTCTGCTGTGGGTAATTAGTGCCCCGGGAGCTTACTTTTGTATATGCCAACACGTCCATGTCTGTGCGAGGCAGTCGCAGACGCCACCACATTATAGAACACACACAATCTCTCAGTGTGGTGCCCTGTAAAAAGATTAGCCAGCAGGAAATCGCACTTCTAGGCAGAACGTGCTAGAGCCTTAAGACGAAGTCACTGTGGGGGCGGAGGGGGTTGCAATGGCATGCAGCAGCAACAGGACTAATTCAAACAATTTCGGGTTGCCCATGTAGCATTCATTTATAAAATGGAATCTGAAGCCTGCATTCATCTGTACAGTTTGTAAACGTTTGATACCCAGCCTAAAAAAGTTTCCAAGTGTACATTACGGACTGATGGCATTGTGCTGGCGTAAAAACGTCAGCGTACCATATGCCGGCGTCGTTACGACAGTCGCTTTCCTGCTGCCTTCTGTTTTCACCCCTGTGTTCTGGGGCACAACTATGGGTGGACTGGCCTTTTATATAACTCTTGATATTTCAAATTAGGCCTCTGTACCATGGGCCTCTTTTGTACGGTAACCCACGTTATTTCCAAATTATCGCAGGCAAAGTGTTGGGCTTACTGAAAAGAGCTAATATGGGGCAACTTTAATAATTATTTCCAGGGCCTCTTTTGGTTCAAGTCAGCCCCAGGACACAAACCACCACGTCTGCACGTGCCGTCAGTTTCTTTTTTGGTCTAATCGATGGGGCTCCAATCAAATTTGTCATCCAATGCCCCCTGAACCTTCCATTGTTAGTCCCCTGGCTCCTATTATTGGGCTAACCCCAGACACCAACAGCCCCTAAAGGTTTAAATTAGGTTTCCTCTACTGCTTGCCCTCACACAGCCACGGATTCAACATTCAAGAAGTCCACAGGAATCGTCTTCCTGGATGTCGCCATAGCATTCGACCGCGTTTGGCATAAGGGTCTGCTGTACAAGATGATTGGTCTGGGATTTCCAAACTACCTGGTGAAGACAATTGCAAGCTACTTGAGAGGCCGCACCTTCCATGTCGCCATGAGGTCTGGGATGTCCTCATCACACCCCATCCGAGCAGGCGTGCCACACGGATCGAATCTCAGCCCCTTCCTGTTCATCCTCTTCACCAACTACATTCCAACAGATCTCCACAAGACCAACCTGCCGCTGTATGCGTATCACTGGATACCATTGCGACGTGGTACAGCGACTGGCAGATAGAACACCAGCAAGACAACTGGAACGCTGTTCACTGGAAAAAAGATCAAGAAGCACCCACACATCAGCCTGAACGGGGAGACCATCAAGTGGGAGAGCAGCAGCCGCTACCTCAGTGTAACCCAGGACAGCAAACTCAACTGGGAAAGCCATATCGAGAATATTCAGCAGAAGGCAACAGGAAAGATGGCAGCACTGTACCCACTCCTGAAGACCAAGTCCATGCCCGTCCGGACAAAGATCAACGTCTACAAGGCAATCATCAGACCTACCCTGACTTATGCCTCCCCCGCATGGATGACCTGCCATGAGCAACACCAGAAGAGTCTTCAGATAGTCCAGAACAAGGCCCTGCGATTATCATCTGGAGCTCCAATCTTCACAAGGACAGCTGACCTTCACTGAGACCTGGACATTGAGATGTTGGACGAACATCTAGCAAAGTGGATTAAGAACTTCTGCCAAGGACTGGATCAGAACCCGAACCCTCTAATCAGTAGACTCACTGCAAACCCCTTCAACTGCTAACCCGCGGCCCATTGCTGTGAGGACCCTGTGAAACCAGCCCTACTGTGACAAGACCACACAAACCAAGAAGAATACTAACCCACAACTGCATACTCAACCCGAGAAGATGGAGTAATGAGGCTCAAGCCTCAATATCCAAAAATCACTGCTGATGGACACAATCTATCAGCAAGAAGCAAGAAGACGACGAGGGAGCTTGCCCTCACTGAACATACTGGGAGCCATCCCCCATCAGTTTTCATTTGGTTGCGACACTGGACCGTCTTGCACATAAATGCATCCCCTCTCAGTTCGGATACACCAGCATGTCAGGACGCTAACATTCTCCACTACACCCAGATAATAAAACAGGGTTACTAAAAAAAAAAAAAGGGTTTTTTAAAAACACATTTTATGCAAAGAAACGTTTACAAACGAATAACCATCATAAAACATACCAACAACAGGCTATCTATTCAAAAACAGTCACTGGTGCCCTTACAAAGGTTAGCAGGTCCAAGAAGAAGCCTAGCAAACAGCAAGGCCTCGCCAATATAAAATTGCAGGAAGAATATTGGATTCTCCAGAATCCACAATGCAGAGGTTTTTGTGCGAGATATAAAAGAGAAAAAACTGAACCACAATCAATCAGGTGACTTGGATCCAATGGTGGCAAGATGGTTTTTAAACTCGGACCACCACAAGTGCCTGGGGCTTTTCTGGGGATTGTATAAACAAAGTCTTGTACTAAATCATAGTATTATATAATGTCTAAAGCGTTCAGAAGAATTGGGAGGGTTCTACCGCAATTACTACACATATATTTTTATTTCTAATAGGCAAGTTAGCAAAAAGCCCCAACAAGCCCCAACTGGCAACGTCGGGACCTCAATTTCCTACACCTTTTTAATTTATGTGAAGTACCTCCTGCCAGAACGTGCAGAGTAGGATCCAGGTGTTGGGGTCTCCAAAATGCATTAATTTAACCTATGTGGAGTGAATTATTGCTTGATGTGTGTGCTGACTGCATTAGGCAGTCAGGGTGAAGGGGGCGGCAGCCCAAGACAACATTTCTTGTTAGGGAGCAAATATGCTCCCAATTTACCTTGCCAAAGGACTTCTCCAGTACCAAGTCCATCTCTTCCAGGTCATCATATCACCAGCAGAATAACATTTCTAGTCAAGTTGCAGTTTAAGTTGGACAAGATAAGCACAATAAGCGGTGATCAATTACCCCACTGACAGCACTATTTACAGACAATCGGAGGACCAACCCCATTACATTGAATTTTAGCTTCTAGTCTTGACCTCGCTCTAGAGCAGGGAAACGCTTTACGTGTGGAAGCCATCGTTGGGCAGGCATTTTCTAATGTAAAACAGAGAAATATGGGACAAACGCTTCGATACTAGAAACACAAAGTGTGAGCACAAATCATGTATGGTGCACAATGCAAACTAAACTGCTTTATTCGAGAGCCACCTCTTTAGTAGTTCTTTCAAGTGGCAAGGTATTACACTTCACGAAATAATCGTGCAACAAAGCCAGATCCACTGCAAGGCGTTCGGCATTATCCAGAGGCCCCTCTGCTGCATAGGACCATCCATCAAGTACAGGCATTCTTTACACATCTTAGCACATCATGGGATAAAAAGGCAGCAACAGCCACACCATTCTACTCTGACAAACTATGGCTATTGCTTTGTTCTTTGACTGGACATTCAGAGCTATGGGACCATTGACAACATGGCGGTTTACAGTTCTACCATTTTTGTGCATCCCTTTATTGTTGGCACCCAGAAGATATATTCGTATAAAATTAAACCCTCTACTTAACCCTACAGCGTCTTATTTCGCAAACAAAAACGTTTCTGCATGGGACAACAAAGGCTTCTACCAAAATGTCAACTACGAAAAAGATGGCAGATTTAATCAGTATTCTGTTTTATTTGGAGTATTTTGAAGATAGACATATTGCAAAAGAATTCAGGGCTCCTGGAAAGATAAAGGAAGTACTGCTTTACATCTTGAGAAAAAAGACACGGTTTGAGGAAACAAATGTACATGTGCTTCGAAGGGGATGGAAGGATACAAGATCACTACCAGACACTGAGCTTGGGTAATATTACGGGGTTCCCAAAGTCTAATATGTTGGGGCAAGCTTATATGGCACATTCAACAAGTTCAATTTCAGTGGTGGGAAAGCTGAGCATATGGTTGTTTATCCACATTTAAATCATGGAGGATTTAGAGTCCAGATAAGCCGATTAGAAATCTTTTAAGAGCTTTCATATCATCCAAGGAAGCACTTGCTTTTGGCTAACCATCTAAAAGAACAAGTTAGTTACCAACTAACGTTCTTTCGATTGGAAGTTCCTCCCACGTATTCCTCAACTTAGATATCTTGTCTCCCAGCTTTGCTGCTTTGAAAAACGTTTGCACCAGAGTGCGCTGTGTTTGAGGCCGCAGAGTCGTATTCCCTCGAGGGCCGCCGTCGAGCGTCAACGTGATCTACTGTATAAAGGGCTCGAGCCGCGCCAGTCACCTCAGTTCTGTTTTTACGGTGTTCACGGTCGCATCAGTTGATCAGGTTTTAAAGTCCTTAGGCTCTTAAGGAAGTTCAAGTGCAACTGGCGCAAACTGTACGGAGGGGCAGGTTGGGAGAGTCAATGAGGAATACGTGGGAGGAACATCCAATCGAAAGAACGTTACAGTTGGTAAGTAACTTGTTCTTCGAATCAATTGTGTCGTCCTACATATTCCTCATCTTAGATAGGCTCCCAAAGCAGTAAGAATTTGGAGGAGGGAGTACCAGAAGAACAAGTTACTTTCTTACCTGGTAACGTTCTTTCGATGGGATGGTCCGACGACGTATTCCATATCTATGACATGTAATCACCACAGCTGTGCTGCTTCGGAAACTTTTCGGCGTCTGCGTCCTGCGTCGATGACGTCGATGCGCCGTCGTCGAGGACCTCCTCCGACGTCCGACGTCATCCGATGTGATAAGGACGCACGACGCCCATAGCCTCAGTTGTAGTTTTTTCCCCCAGAACGTGTGACATAAGTCAACTGCCAGTCAGACACAAAGCCTTGCGGAACGTAAGCTGCAATCGCAAAAGAAATTCTGCAGCGGGGAAGGCAGGGCGGGAGCGATATGGAAATTCCCGCGAGCAAAACCTTTCGCACTTCCGGTTGACACTGGAGGCGAAGAGATCCACTTGAGGGGTCCCCCAAAGGGCGAAGATCTCCAGGAGCATCTCCTGAGCCAACTCCCACTCGTGAGAGATCGCGCTCTGCCTGCTCAGAGCGTCCGCCGTCACGTTTTCGTCTCCGGCCAGATGAACTGCCGAGATCGAAACTTCCTGCTGGATGGCCCAGAACTCGAGCTGCATCGCCTCCCTGCACAGAGGAAGTGACCCTGCCCCACCCTTTTTGTTGAGGTAGTGCATGGCCACTGTGTTGTCTGTCATTATCAGGACATTCCTTCCCTGTACAGAGGGCAGAAGGGCCTTCAGCGCTAGTCTGATTGCCCTCAGCTCCAAAAGGTTGATGTGTAGTTTGGACTCTGATGGAGACCAACAACAGCGGATTATCAGATCGTTGGAATGGGCTTCCCACCCCGTGAGTGCGGTGTCTGTCACTACCGTCCTCTCCGGCCATGGTTTCCAAAAAGGTTCTTCCTTGAGGATATTTTCCTTGCAAGCCCACCATAGAAGATCTTAAGCCACTCTGGCAGTGACTTGCAGAAGATCCGACATCTCCCCTGTAAATTGGGACCATTGAGTCCTGAGGGCCCATTGAAAGGATCTCATCTTCTATCTGGCCTCTGGCACCAGAAAAATGCAGGATGCCATGAGGCCTAGCAACCTTAGAAAGTCGAATGCCGGCAGATGCTGGGCATTTTGAAACTTTGTTATTACCATCTGCAGAATGTGGTGAGCTCTCTCCTAAGGAGGCGAGGCTCTTCCCTGAGGAAGTATCCAGGACTGCCCCGATGAATTGGAGTCTTTGGCTTGGAATCATTTGTGACTTCTTGTAATTGAGGGAGAAGCCCAGTCTGTGTAGGTGGTAGGTGAAGGCCAGATGTTCCTGGGCTCGTTCGGGTGAACTTGCCCTGATTAACCAATCGTCCAGATAAGGGTAGACGTGAATCCCCTTCTCCTGATACTCGCTGCCGCCACCGCCATCAGTTTGGTGAAAACCCTCGGGGTGGACGTCAGCCCAAATGGTAGAGCCCAAAACTGATAATGAGAACTGCCAACTGCGAACCTCAGGTACTTTGTGCACGAGATGGATTGGCACATGAAAGTAAGCATCCTGAAGGTCCAATGAAACCAGCCAGTCATGAAGCTGAAGAGCCTGAAGGATCTGAGAAAGAGTCACCATCTTGAACTTGTCCTTCCTGAGGAATCTGTTCTAATTTCAAGATGGGTCTCAATCCTCTGTCCTTTTTGGGGGGATGAGAAAATAAGGGGAGTACCAACCCATGTTCCTTTCCGCTACAGGTACATGTTCTATTGCACCTTTCTCCAGCAGGGTTGAAATCTCCTGCACAAGGAGCGGATCTGGAATTTTTACAGAGTTGGCTCCCGGTGGATGATTTTGAGGTCTTTGATGAAAAGGAAGGTAGTAACCATGGGTCACCATCTCTAGTGCCCAGGCATCTGACGTAATGCCCCGCCATTCGTGCAGATACCGAGTGATTCTTCCTCCCACCGGGGTCTTGTGGGTGAAGACCTCCAAGTGGTTTTGCAGCGGCTGCAGCAGTGGCTGAGGAATTAGTAGCCACTGCTGGGGATGATCTAGCACCTCTCCCTTTTCCACCACGAAAGGCTTTTCTCTGTTGGCCTCTGACTGGCCTGCCCCCTCCTTTTTACAAAAGAGTAGAGACGAAAGGGGCGACTCCTCCAGGAAGTTGAGCCTGCGTAGGAGTCTTGTTGAGGCTGTTTTGTAGCGGCGCCAAGTGATTTCGCTGCCGCTTTCGAGGTCTGCAGCTTCTCCAAGCTCTCGTTTGCCTTGCTGCCAAAGAGCCTCAAGCCGTCAAAGGGCATATTGAGTAATCTAGACTGCAAAGCCAGGGTTCCTCAGCCATGCAAATCTGCGTAGGATTGTGCTAGATGCCATGGACCTGCTTACACTATCTGCAGTGTCCAGTCCTGACAAAAGGCATTCCTCCATAGCCTCTTAACCATCCTTTACTATCACCAGGAAACCATCCCGTTCCTCAACTTCCGGGATGTGTTCAGCCGCTGATGTCATGCAGTCCCACAGGGTATATGTAAATCTTGCTAAAGTACAAGTTACATCAGTCGATTTAAGGGCCATGCTGCCCGAAGAAAAAACCTTTGGGCCCAAGCATCACATTTTTATCATCCCCGTCTGGTTGTATTGAGGGGTAAGCCGATTGCCTAGTGGAGGTTGCAGCTTGTATCACTACACTTTCAGGGGAGGGATGTGTATATATATACATATATATATTCCGGATCTGATAAAGATGGCTTGTATTTTGCTACAAATTTCTTGTTTACTGCTGAAACCGAATCAGGAGTATTCCAATTTACCATCATCCTCTTCTGTAGTGCTTTATGGAATGGAAGAACAGGATCTTTAGGAGGACTCTCACTCAGGATGTCCGTCATATCATCCTGGTCAAAATTTGGGGAAGCTGCCTTCCAACCCATAAAATCAATGACCCTTCCCATGTGATTTCTATAACTAGGATCTGCATGAGCTGTAGGGTTTGATCTCTCAAATTTCACTTCAGGGGAAGTGTCTAGGCCACTGGCATTTTGGAGACCGTCATAAAGATCTGTTATCTTGGAATTCGAGTCCACTAGCTCTTCAGGGACCTCTCTGGCTCCAAATCTAACTCCAGCTGAAGTAACTTCCTCTTTAGAGGAGTGTTCTTCAAAAATGGATGACATTGATCTGAAAAATTCCTGTCTGGGTTGAGGATGGAAAAATAATTTCAGGGAAAGAGGGTGGTATGAACTTCGGCATGGGCAATGGCGTCTACTTGGGTATCAGGATTAAAGAATGCCTTGATAAAGGCGTCCAAGGAGTCGATAAAGATGACGCTGGCTTCGACATTTTCGAAGGAGGCTTCGATACTGTCAAAGGCGGCTTCGATACAGTCAAGGGTGTTGAAGCCACTTTCGACGACTACAGCGTGGAAACCGCCGACGAGTGTGTAGAGTCGAGTTTCGACGCCGATGTAGATTCCGCTACCACTGATTTATGCACCAGAGGTTTTGTCTTAGTACGAGGTGTCGGAGAACTTTCCCTTGATGACACTCTCGACTCTATTTCGGCTCTCCATGTTTAGTCTTTGATCTCCCTCTGTCGTTTTTAGAGTGGACAGGGGCATGATCTCCACGCGGCATCCTCAATGGGGTCTGGGCTGCTTTCTTGAATATTTTAAGCATCGAAGCCCTAAAGGCCTCCCATTTTTCAGGGGAATCGCGCTTAGATGGATAAGTCACTCTCCTCTCAGGAGGAGGAAGAGGAGGACCACCACCTGTGAGGTCGCCTTTTGGAGTTCTTAGTCAAAGACTAGGAGGATTTCCTCGAGTGACTTTACCATGTCGATATTTTTGACTCGATTCTTCTGAATCTTTGTCTTTTAGAAGACTTCTAAGTGTCCTCCCCCACCGCCAGCTTCCTCTCCGTTCCCCAAGAGCCTTATTGGACATGGCCTGACAGGAACTGCACTAGTCAACCCGATGGTCTGGGCTGAGACACCAGAGGCAATTCCGATGGGCGTCGGTTATTGACATTTTCCTACCACACTTCTGACATTTTTTTTAAACCTGTCTTGGGAGTAGATGACGAGGACATTGTCGAGAAAAAAACCTGATGCGCCGTTCGTGACACAAAGCAGTTGTTTGGAAAAACGGAACTGAGTTAAGGGGCGCGGCTCGAGCCCTTTATACAGCGGATGACGTTGACGCTCGACGGCAGCCCTCGAGGGACTTCGGCCTCAAACAGCGCCCTCTGGTGACATTTTCTTCCAAAGCAGCAAAGCTGGGAGACTAGACATCTAAGATTAGGAATACGTAGGAGGACACAATCCATTCGAAATGCAGTTTCTGCTGCCTGAATGCTAGGTTGCTGCATCTGAGAGACTATAAAAGATTTGGAGCACAATATCCCTGGGCTGTAGTAACTCTAGTAAAAGCGTTCCAAAGGGGTTTCTTGGCACCATTAGTGCTACACAAATAACAAAACCGTTATTCAATTCAAAAGGGATAAATCTTAAACAAGAGTCCAACATTTAGGGCCACACTGCAAACTGGGATAACAGATCTGTATAATCATAGATTAACAATTTTATGCAGGTTAAACCCCATGAAAAACCGACAAACGTGAAAGATAGCATTTAAAGCTTGCATCACCATTGGAGAAAGTCACAACAGAGGGTGTTGGGGGGGTGGGTACAAATACATGAAGTTCACTAATGAATCACGTTTAATTAAAATGAAATGGCTATCCATTTGATGTCAAGAGTCAAGTATATTAGACAATCAGATTTAAACATGGCAAGTGGGGTTCCTTTTTCTGTGCATTTTATTTAAGTCTGTCATCGAGTGGACATTGTCAATTCTAACGTTCACATATAACATTCAATAACTAGTTCAGTAAAACAAGTAACATTTTCCAATCGTAATGTGTACATATTAGTAATACGCCACAAATCTATAAACAAAATCACATATTGCAAGGAAATTAAAACAATCGTGATAGTTCAAATGGCCTAAGATCTTCCATACCTCAATACAATGTAAACACTAACCCATAGTTATATTATCATGGTTCCACTTGGAATGTAAACATTCTTGTTGTGTTTGCACAGATCATCAAATCCGGTGAATTCATTCTATATTCAACAATTGCTCCACTAACTGCCAGTATATGACCACAGCTAAAGTAGGAACTGTGTCCCTGATCACATTCTCCAACACAACATTTCAATGTTTACAGCTGTCCGATCGTGAATAAAAAGCTAGTAATTATTTCTCAATTTACCCAAGTTTGCTATGCAAGTAAATTTTTATTTTAATATTTTAGTTCAATTGTGCCGACAAATTCAACAGGTTTTTATTCGGAGGAATTCATGTTCTTGGAACCATCGCTTCCAATGTATTTCTTGGTAAATTGTACTACAGAGTTTTATTTCTTTAATTAGAGTATCCAATTCAAATATTCTTTAACTCGGACTTTCCTCCCATCAGACGAACGTTCTTTTGCAAGTCTTTACTATGTTCCTTATTTTTAATGTGATTCGTCATTATGCAATGCATTTTTTCTCTCATCAACACGCACTTCAACTATAACTTTGATGCCACAAAAGCATGCACATCTATTCTGTATATTAATATGCATTTGGTCCTTAAAACAGATTGCCAGGTTCCGCGTTTTTAATTTTTAAGTAAAGACAAAACTTTGTAATCTTTACTATGGTTACAAGAGTTAAACTTAGTTCTAATAATCTAATATAAGTTACGGTGTTTCTAGGCAACCCCAACAGCACTCACCAGAGGGCTGCTTCTAAGCAAGTCAACCAGCTCCCTATGACATCAAAATGTGCCCTTGGGGGCGCTAGCGAGCCCGCAACCAAGATGGCCGAGTTGCTGTGAGCTCCGTGCTGGAGCTAACAGAAGGGAGGCAGATCTAAGACCCAGTGGGGCCCGACTGAGCCTAGAAGTTGGTAAAAGTCGGCGCACTGACCAGACAGCCAACAGCCCAAGTTACAGAAATAAAAGTGCCCCAGAAGTGGGAGGACGCGGGGAGACGCTGCGAACGCCAGAGGCCTGAGCGCGCGGCTGACAACAAGCGAGTGCCTGTGGACGGTGACACCAGGGCCCGGCGGGGATCGGAGGAGACCAGGCCATCCCCGAAGGACAAATCGCACACCCCAGGGGGTTAAGACGTCACCCCCATCAGCACCTGAAGCAACAAAGCGGTGGGCCCGATTGGGAGACAGTTCTGGGTGGGGAAAAACACGCTGCATGCAGAAAGAGCAGCTGGTGAATACGGCCCAGCGAGAGCGCAGGTGAGGCGTGCTCCTGCAGGGGCCCGGGGAGTTGGGGACCCCAAAATCAGGTTTAAGAACCGGGTTGGGTAGAAGAGCAGCCCAGACCCCGAAGACCGCAGCCGACGTCGGGAGGTTGGAGTGCCCTGGGGCACCAGTGTGTTGCAAACTCTGCCCCCTCCCCCCCCTCTCATAAGCAGCAATTCTGACGGGCCAGGGTGGAGCGGACCCAAGGCCCTTTTGGGGCAGACCTCCCCTTCCTGGAATGGGGTGGCCGCCGCCCCTCCACCCCCCCAGGGACAGCGTGAAATAAGAACTACAGTTGGGCGGGGAGAGGCTGGACATTAGCACGCCCCGGCGCATCGTTTGAGACTGTAGACGCCCACATGCCGCGCTAATCCCCGGTGACCATCTGGGGGTGCAGGTCAGTCATGGGCCCTGCATCAGGTAGGCCCTGCAGAGCACTGGCGTGCACAGCAAGGAGGCCGGACACCGGGTCGCCTAGCCTCAGAGGTGTCATTTCACAAGCGTCCTGAGGGTTGACAGTAAGAGGGGCCCCCCTTGAACCCGCCCTGTGCGGGACTCTCCATAACACCACTGTTGCCCCATATTGTGCTGACCCTGAAGACTGACCCCCCGGAGCAAAGTACGGGCTGCAACTCTGGACAATACATGGGGAAGACCATATGGGTACGGTCTGAAAATAAAAATTACCTCTAACTGCAAAGTCTAGCGAACGGAGAGGTAATCTGGGAGAAGGGGTTGCAAATACAGCATAACGTGCCTCCAGGGACACAGGGTGGCTCCTGGGCTGATACCATTACCGGAGCAACGTGTAGGTGCCCATAACAGAGCCATACCTCCATAACCCGGCAGCAGCTTATCTATGAGGTAATCTGGTACAACGATAGGGCGACCTACCATGAACTAAGACAAACATAGTGACGCCCAGTGGGGCGCCCCCTTTGCAACACAGACCCTGTGCCAGGGGTCCATTGAAGAGGTCCCCGTTATAAGCTATAAATGGCAAAAGGAAACATGCGGCAATCCTGCTTACCATGCACCCAAAAAGAGGGACTAAGCAAGGGCAGCAACAAGTTGATGGTGCCCCAGGAAGCTCCCACAATGCCGTCCACAGGAACCCCAGGTGGCTGCGGCGGCCGGCGCGAGCAACCCTCCATTGGAGCAGAGTCAGGTTCTAGCAGAAATGCGATCTGGCTTTGCTGCCATAAATACAAAATTGGATGGAATGGCATATAAAGTGGACAGAATGCAGCAGAGCATAAAGAAATCAGCAAGACATCCGAGGTCGAGTCTCGATGACACTAGCAATGAAACGACGCAAGCAATTAGGGAATTGCAGAGAGAGGTCAAATCCATCAGAGACAAGAATGAAGACTTGGAGGCGAGGTCGAGAAGAAACAACATCAGCGATGGGGGGCCCGGAATAAACCTTGCGGCAAACCATGGAGGTCTTCATGGAGAAGTTAATTATTGAAGTGTGGCGGGGCCCATCTCTGTCCTCCCAATTCCTGGTGGAGAGGGCGCACCGGGTGTCACAAGTTGCCCCGAGACGAGGTCAGAACCCTCACCCAACCATTGCACGAGTCCTGAGATATCAGGACCACGACATCATACTTCGCAGAGCGAGAGAACTTGGAGACCTCACTTACGAAAACACTAGAATATCCTTCTATCCAGACTTCACTCCTGCAGTCCAGAAAGCCCGCCTGTCCTTCCTGGCAGCGAAAAGAGCGCTTCGAGATCGAGAGATACGGTACTCCATGCAATACCCCTCCAAATTCAGGGTTCAACATAATGGGCAAACCCATTTATTTACAGATCCTGGGGCAGTGCACGACTTTCTCGAATCTTTGCCGAAATGATCAATTGAGATTCACAATCACATACTTGGAAGGGGCTGATGAAGCGGCATCAGACCAGAGTATTCCTGATCCTTGCTAGAGAGTGGATTTAATCGAATGAGCACTAATAGCATGGTATACCCGATGGGTCTTGGTAAAATATTGCTAAAGATGTAATGAATAAGCCCAGCTGCATATGTAAGATTTGTTTTTTTTCTTCAGGTACTCCCCTCGAGGTCCGAAACGGACAAGGTCACTTGGGAAGCAGTGTCCAGCGACCCAGGTCCTTCGCCCAGGGTTATGAGGATGTTGAGGGATTCGGGAAAGGGGGGGGGGGGGGAAGAGTCACTGCAGGTTGTGGGTGGGCAGTGTGGGTGGAGGGGATTGTTTTGAGATGAAGAAGGGGGAGGGAGGGTAGTTGCGGGGTTACTGGTTCATGTTACATCAAAAAGATTTGCACCTCATGGGGATGGCCAATAGTCTGATATCCAGCTGGTTGAAGGGGCGGGGTGAAGTCGCCTTTGAATACAGCCCTCACCCTAGCTATGGCACATAAGGTAATTAGCTGGAACATGCAGGGACTCAACCCACGCAAATCCCATAAGGTAGCACAGTATTGTGAACATCATGGGGCCAAAATTGCCATCCTACAGGAAACCCACCACATAGATGGGTAGGGGGGGACGAAGGAGTCGCCAAAGGCTGGGGAAACTGCAAATATATTTCATACTCCGCCTACTCTGCAGGAGTAATGACATTAGTGCACAAATCACTGGGGTTACGAACGAACAATATGAATATCTACCCACAGGGGAGGTAGATTATAGTCTCTGGATGTTGGGGAACCACATTCCTCACACTTGTTAACATATATGGTCCAAACGTTGACGGCCCCGGGTTCTTTCACAGTTTAATGAGGCTGTGCCAGAAATACATACACACCAACATTGTGCGGGCAGGGGATCTCAATGTGGTACAAGAGCCAAGAAGAGACAAAATTACTGGGGGTATGAGACGATGCTCCAGAGCTGCGGAGGCGGTCTTTAGTGTCATGAGCGTTTTGGAGCTGGGGGGATGTTTGGAGACTCTTGAGGCCCAGGAAGATACAGGAAGGGGGAGGAATTCTCACACCATTCTACTGCCCATAACACCTCATCCCGGTTGGATTACATTCTCGCCTGCTCATACCTAGTGCACTGTACGTAAGATTGTGTGCTGCTCCCGAGACCGCTCTCGGACCACTCCCCTGTGCTGTGGTCATTGCGGCTAGACTTGGCAGTGCCTCGCTCCCATTGGAGGTTCAAGTATGCAGCACTGGGGGGCGCGGTATTCAGGAGTGAAATTCAAAGCCTGATCAAAAGCTATTTCACTAAGAACATGGGCACGGTCTCCAAGAAGGGCACTTTGTGGGAGGCATTTAAGGTGGTTGTTCGAGGAAGGTGTCTGTCCCTAGAACTGGTGGTGTTAAAACAGATTCAGAGGCAACTAGTTGACACAGAGCTTGAAATCAAAAGGCGGGAGAGGGAGGTGGTGGACAAGGGATACCTGCTGGGTCCACTCGCTAAACTAAGAGGAGCTGGACCGCTTTTGCGCCTTCTCTGAGAGGGAGGTCAAATACCCAATTCAACCAGCCCTGGCCCACAGATATGGAGAAGAGGGTAGTGTTAGGCAAGATTGTATGCAGTACCCTTTGGGTGCACTACAACAACCCTGACCTCCTGGCAACAGGAACCCAACCTTTGGTATAAGCATGCACTACACCGGTTGGTAGCGTGTTGAACAGCCAGGCTGTTACGCTCACCTGGTATCCACAGGGACGCCACCCAGCCGGGTTACTCGCTGGTATGCTTCTCAGCTTTGCCCGGATGTGGTCTGCGGGGAAGGTTCTGCCTTGTGGTAGAATTAGGCGTGCTCTCCGTCCTGCCTTCTTTGCAGGGGTGCGTTGTCTTTCATGGGCGAGTGCGGTTCAGTTACTTCACTGACTCCGGCCCGTTTGATATTGTTCAGGTAGGTCTTATTGCTGTTCTTTAGTTTTGTTGCTATCCTGCATACCTTTCTTGGTTTAAAATGTCTCTTTCTCCCTTAGGTATGCATAGCTTCAGCACGGCGAACTGGCTTGGTTGAGCCCAGCTGGTAAATGATGGTGCATTAAGAGCGCTATGATGCGGTAAGTAAGCACTATGCGCAGCGCTGCAAAGTCTTGCCTTTGCGAAGTCTTGCCTTTGCTAACCTGTGTTTTCCTTCCTTGCAGGTCGCAGTGGTCTTTAGCGCGAGAGGAATATCCGGAGAGGTGCCAGCCGACAGGCGACCAGCCAGGTAAGCCTTTTGAGCAGTTCGTAATGTGTAAATGTCTCTACTGCTTTCTTTAATGTTGCCTCCATCTTCCTCTTTCAGGTCGTTCTGTCAGGAAGGCATGTAGATTCGAGGAAGCTGTTCTCAGTAGCTGTGAGTGTTTAAAGATGAAGACTGCAGGAAAGATGCTGCTGCTAATGAGGTTCCTTTTGTCTCCTTGCAGGTTCTGCTTCTCCAAGGTAATAGCTGGACACGGTGAGCGTCACGTTGCAAGATGCAAAGTGACAAGAAGCGTGTTGCCTTGCTTGGGTGTGGTTTAAATAGCCCCAACAAAATAGTCCAAGTAAAGTAGTCCCTAGGCTACCACACCCAAAACACTAGACCGCATAGCTTGGTTCTTAGGATCCAAGCTATGTGGATGCCTCCATGTTGGTTGACAGTACAATAAAGTAGTTCCAAGCACATTGTTTTTCATGGTGTATGAGCCTGGCACCATAGGTGCCAGGATTGGCCCCTTGAAGGCTTTTGAAGAGGATGTCAGGCTCTAAAAGCCTGAGTCCTGACTCCACCTGGCCAATGGGTTTGTCAGAGGGGGTTTTGGGCGAGGGTCGTGACACAGGCTTATATCAAGAGGGGTCAATGTGAGCTGTAGGGGAGTTACACAGGGATTCACAGGGACAAGTATTCAATTAAACACTTACACACAAGGTTTCTTGAATAAACAATTATTTAAGTAAAGTAAGTAAGTTAGGTAAGCCTTTTTCAGAAGGGAGCAATACAACAGTAACCCTCAAATATACTTCCCAAAATACACACTTAATATTTCTAAATCAGCGAGTACCCTTTTGGGATGGCCCACAGACACAACCTTAACCCTCAGGTGACTTCAGTAGCTAGTGTGATGGGGACATTAATATATCACTCTTGCATTTAGAATCATTTAAGAGTAAGCCAAAGGAATAGGTTATTAGAACATACAAGAGACCACAAATATTCTTAATCAGGCAAATACGTTCAGATCCCCTAATAAGAGTCATTCAGTAGAACAGGCTAAGGGCAATGGGCAAACATCTATATGAGCTCAAGCACTTTGCAGGTAAGAAAAGTCTTTGCACAAGGTTTTAGAAGTCTTTGAAGAAAAGGAAGAATCAATGTAGGCCCACAAGCGGTTAGACTTGTGTGCATTAGTAGATGCAAGCAACTCTACAGCAAGAGGTAAGTTCACTCAGACTTTTACAGTACCTTTGTATTGAAGCAAAAGTGCAGCAGAGGACTTCTGTTACTGAGCAGCTCTGCACATCTCACTCTTCCTGGGCCTCAGTCGTGGGGACAAGAGGGATGACTTGGTGGACTCCTGCACTGCAATGGGACGGTCACCGCTCGCAACCAGCAATCTTCAAACAAGTGGCTGTTTGGTGTTTCAGCTCCTCGGGTCGACCGCAAATAGCAACACTGCGGTTCCTGGCTGTCGAGATGGGCTCTCCCTGCTTCTGGGGTCCCGCACTCTGTTGAAGGGGCTCAGGCTCTGTCAGTCCTGCTTCCTGGGAGTCCGGAGGATCTTCCTGGAGCTCTTGGCCAGCTTAAAAAGCAACACACAATCTGGTGTCCCTCTCCCTGGCATTTCGGTATCCAGCAACAACTCTGTGGAATGTCAACCAGCTCTGAAAGAATGTCCAGATGGTTTACTTTGGAGTTGATTGGTCCCACCAACTCAAGGGGAGAAATCTTCCTTGCAGGGGCTTCTCCGTCGATAAGACTTTGCAGTTTCAGCAAAGGAGCAGGGCTTCACCGGGCAAACCAATGGTTCAGGAGTTGCAGCAGGCAAACTCCTGAAGATCTTCTTCGGTTCCTTCGTCCAGTGGTCGACTCTGCCTTCCAAGCCAAAAGCCTCGCCTTTTATTCAATTCTCTCCCATTCATTCCAGCCTGTCAGTCACCCAGCAGGGTGGCTGTCCTTGCCAGACAGTCAGCCGGCCAATCACTACAGAGTGCATTTGGGTCTCCTAGGAGACTAAGCACAGGGCAATTTGAGCACCTCCCTCATTTCCTGCCCACCCCAGACACCCTGGAGCCAGAGGCGGGCTTCACTTGTGAATCCTGCCAAAGGCAAAGCGAACAAAGGGACCAAACCTGGTTTGGCACGCAGAGCAAATCTCAAGAAGGACCTTTCCCCAAAGAAATGGCGAATAAAGAGGACCGGGGCCATTTAGACAAAAATGGCACCGTTGGGTGCTTTACTTCAGCTGCGAAGCAGGCCGCGGTAAATGCACAGCACAGTAGCTAAAAGTAAACCACTGCCACCAGCCATTCATTGAGGAAAGGGTAACATAAGTGTTACATGAAAAGCTAGACAAAGGGGATACTAAGTATGTAAGATAGTGTGTGCTGGGTCTAGAAAGTCACAAATATAAGTCAAGTCCATTTCACTTTACGAAACAGTAGTTTATCCAAGAGAAGGTGTTAAACCTTTGGGAAACCTGGAAAACTTCACGGTGTCACTGCACTGAAGGTGCTGTGTAACAACGCAAAAGATGATGCCTATGGAGTTTGTCCGACTCCATAACCAAAAGAAACAGTGTTCAAAATCTCATTAAAATACGAGAGAGTTGGGAAAAATGTCTCACTCTCTCCAGGTTAAAAAAAAAAAATCAAGTCCTCAAAATCCAGCAAAGTTGCTGGGGGTCTCTAATGTAGGGGGCATTAGCACATTTCTGAGAATTCTCCCAAACAGGTAGGCCTGGCAGACACCTGGCAGCAATTGTGAGGCATGAAAGGGGCTACAGGGAAATAAATGCGATAAAAACACCAGAAGGGGAGGTGGCAGTGAAGCCTAGTGCGATAGCGGATGGACTTTCGGCACTACTACAAGTCCCGGGGGGACATAATCGCACGCGGAACTTCAGAATTATGTGAGCGAGGCAACCCGCCCGAAAATTAGCAACGAGGCGGCAGAGGCCTTGGCAACCCCGGTCACTGTTGAGATCCTAAATGCAGTATGCGCCCTGACCACCTCTAAGCTGCCGGGCACAGACAGATTGACCGTTGAATTTTACAAGGAGTGGAGCCCGGAGGTAGTGCAGCACATGCTGGCAGTGTGGGAGGAGGGGCTGACAGTGGGACAACTCCCTCCGTCCCCCTCGATGTGTAAGGTGTTGATCACTCTGATCCTCAAGTCAGGAAAAGACCCCCTCGAGTGCTCGTCGTACCGTCCGATATCCCTGATGAACCTCGATACAAACATATTTGCCATGGTACTGGCAGACCAGCTGCTTCCGCACATCTCCCAAATTGTCCACATGGCCCAATCTGGGTTCATCCCAGGGAGGTCGACTTCACTAAACCTACAGCGACTGTTCACAAACCTAGCCCAGATAGACCCCTATACACAAGCAGTGACAGCACTGCTAAATATGGAAAAGGCATTTGATTCCGTGGAGTGGAGCTACTTATTTGAAATATTTCCTCCTGGCGGTGAAATATTTCCTCCTGGCGGTGCAGCTCCTCTACGCAGGCTTGAGTGCCCAAATGTAGGCATCACACGTTCACCGATTTTCAAACTGGGACGGGTTACCAGACAGGGCTGCCCTCTCTCGACCCTGCCATTCGCCATGGCGATTGAAATACTGGCAACCAGATGGCGTAGATATCATGGACATAGGGGCCTGGCAATGAGGGGGGCCAGGGAACTAATATCTCTGTATGCGGATGACGTGATCGTATATATCAAAGACCCCACTAATAATTTAGCTCCACTGACTCACAAAGTCGAGAAGTTGGTTGTGGCTTCCAGCCCAAGAATCAAGAAAACCAAATCCTCTTTATTCCCCCTAAACGAGAATACTGTTCAACCTCCAAACACCCAGGGATACGGCTGGGAACAACGAGTGGTAACATACCTGGGAGTGCAGGTGAGCAGGGACGCTAGACCACTGCTAGAGGACAACCACAACAAATATTTCCAAGTATTGAAATCCAGCGTGGATAGGTGGTGTGGGTTGTCCATCTCCCTCATGGGAAGAATAGCAATTGCCAAAATGATAGTGGTCCCCAAGCTTCTTTAAATCTTCCAGAATGTCCCGGTCTGGCCGTGGGTGGGTTTCCTCTGGGAGGTACGCTCCTCACTGATCAAGCTGGCCTGGCAAGCAAAGTGTCCACGCATAGGCTGGGAGACACCAGTTTAGCCCTGGGAGTGCGGGGGGATCGGAGCGCTGTTTGTTGAACTGTATTTTCTGGCAGCACAGCTGTCCTGTACAAAGTTTTGGATGCCGGGAGCTCAGGCGATGCCTTACATTAGCATTGAGCTATCCTCAGTGCACCAGTTTATTTCCGGCAATTCACGGGACAAATGAAGATTTGACCCGGTGGCATGCACAATACATGCTTGGAAGAGAACTCTGAGGAGGTTGGGAGTGTACTGCCCGTTTGATCCACGCATTTTACTCTTGGACATAGAAACCTTTGCACCAACTTGCGATAAGGCCATTATTCAAGATTTGTGGGGCGGGGGGCATTGCCCGTATGGATGATATGTAACCGGATGGGACGTTTTCTCTCAGGAACTGCTTGTGGAAAGGATGGGGGGTAGTTCCCAACGCACACTGCAATTCTTCAGAATGAAAGCTGCTTTCAGAGAGTGGTCCCGGGAAATGCCACACACAACTCCGTTGCTATGCCACATATAAGGGTGCTTTTAATTCTCGGCTACAACTAATTCAACTTAAGACGTTGCAGAGTTTACATCGCTCCAGCACACACCAATATGACACCACAAGACCTGCTAACTGCCCGAGATGTAATGTGGACCCGGCCAATATGCTATACATGCTGTGGACCGGTGTTAAAATACGCCCCTTTTGGGAGGGAGAGGTCAGTGTCATGTCAGAAATTTGGGGCAACCAGTGCCGGCTAAGTTGTTGTGTTGTATGTTTGGGTGGCTGCATGGGTTGCCGAAACAATACCGTAAGTTACTCTATACCTGTATGATAATAGCGAGAAGACGCGTCTTGATGAAGTGGACAAGTGCATCCACCCCAGGGGTGCAAGCATGGTTGAGATCGAATATGGTTCAGTGATACGGACGTGGAATAAGCAAACTTGTGTGGGCTGCAAAACCAGCGCAAAAATATCCGAAACCCTTTTACTGTGTACCTATTAACTCGGGAGGGTTCCCCGGACTGACACCCCCCCCCCCCATCAGAACAGATATTACGATGTCACACGTGTGGCTTCTCCATGGAAGGAGTAGCGGTAAGCCCTGCGAGTGACAGATTCTTCTGCTGCAATGTAATCCCCTTGTCGAGTACAATTATGTTCCCATGATATCCGACTGATTAACTGCATGCTCTACTGTTAGATATGCAAATGTTAAGATGTAACCTTTTTGGCAATTAATGCTGTATAATATGCTAAATATATATGGCCGGTGTTGATGAGGTGCGAATCATACAATAAAGAAAGTAAACAAAAAACAAAACAAAAAAGGGTGCCCTTTACCCATAAGTGGTGTGTGCCGTTCTGTATAGTCACGAAAATGGCTCTGCTGGTAGTTTGCTTGTGCTGAATAAATGGCTGTTTTTACTACTTCTACTTCAAATACCATTCCAGTTGTGAAACGGGATGCAGATTTGTGAAATGTGCAAAAATGCTCCCCTCCCAGGTTTATGAAATGACGGCGCACTGGAGGAGAAAAAGAATCCGACAGTGCCCATCTGCTCCAGAAGCACTTCGTGAATACAAGACAAGGGGTTACACTGGGACCTCCCATCACTTTCATGAGCAAAAAGTGGGTGAATGGGTTATTTCTTGGTATAGCGAGAAAACCAACAGTAATAACATACCAGCAGTGCGTTTTAACATCTATTGAATGAGCACAAAATACAGCTTATGCTAAACACAATGTGCACTTGGTCTCTCCTCTATCACCTAGGCAAGAAGAAAAAAAAAAACATCAAAAATCCTGCATATGAAACAAACCGAACACTGACGATTTTGGTAGACTACGGTGCATGAATTATCCATCAACAGACACATTCTCCAATTGTTGACCTTCTCTCCAAGCAATAGATGTGCTGAAGCGGGCCGGCACATGAACAACCTGCTGACCTGGGCAGAAGCATTTTGGCACTACAAGGATGCACCGCGATAAAACCAATGTTGCAAAAAGATAATCAATTCAACCACCCATACGAGCCTTTCAAAGACAAAAACAGGTGTCTAATGCGCGCGCACTGGGGTCTGAAGTGAGCAGTGAAAGGTTGCCTGGTGGCATTACATGGTTGCAGGGCACAAAAAGCACTATCGGTCATTTCATCAATTGCTGGAGTGGGCGCTTCTACTAAAATAAAAACCATGAGGCTTAAATGAAGGCAAGTAGGTTTGTTTCTTCTACAGTTTTCACTAACCATAGCAGACATTTAAAGTTTTATTTCGCACATTATAGACGTAATATCACTATCTGGACCATCAACAAAACCACCAGCACATTTCGTTACAAATGTTTAACGCCCCAAACAAAATGGGGGCCCAGTTTGGACGATCGGAACCTTGACAGATGCTACAATCCCCTAGTAAGGGAGTTTACGTACACAAAATGCATTTTAGCATTGCCTTCCGATTTCAAGGCACGTATTCTCGATACCTTTCTTATTATTTTACTTTTACTTTGGCATCCATATCGCATTCACCTGCTCCCTTCTCACCTTGCCTTGATCACTTACTTTTCTCAGCTGGGTTCTTGTGAAGGCCTCATTCTTGGCTTGCACACTTTCACATAGTTTGTACTTCACTCGTGACCAGTCCTCGCTATCCGTCTTTGCTGGCCTTGCACGTCCTAGCCTCATTAGCAGCAAGGCGTTGGATATTCTCCCAGTCGCCATGGTCTTCCTCGCCTTTTGGCCCCATTTGTGTCTTACATCGATCCACTTCTCCTTTTGGACTATAAATTCCTCTTCTAGTGCAAGTTTACTTCACTAGTTTCAGGGAGCATGTTCTCCCATCCTCATTTGTTTCACTCCTTCCTTTTTAGTCCCTTGTCAATTTTTAAAATTTGTGGTTTTACATAGATTTGTGAAAATGTTACTAGTGTGGGTTCAACAGAAAGGCACCAGGAGGGTTACTCTCTCGATTTAGCATGGTCGTGCCACAGTAGCATCCAGCAGGTTCTCGTTTTAAATGTGTTTATTGTACTGTATTGTATTGTTTTTATTGTATTTGGTGACAACACTTTAACCTTTACAAAATATGTATGTAAATGAACACTCACTAATAAAATGCGTGACATACAATCAAAATGCAAAAATGTTTGTATTCATAATAAAACCGCAGACTGCAACAGCTGCTAACGTTGGCAACATACCCAAACTATTCCACAAAGATTAATCAACATAATCCTCACTGTGTACAAGCTTACAGAGATAAAGCATTTTATAGAAAAGCAACACTAAACATAAAAACATTCCACCATGTCTGCAACTCAACTACAGTGGAGACAATAGGCTTTTTCTCCCTAGTAATAAACCCCCCTTTTGACATGATTTCTCGAGTGGGTAGCAAGTTTGCACGGAAGCTCAACAACACACTTTGTGCCATCGCATTAGGGAAGCATTCTAAATGGGGCACCACCGAACCCACTCTTGTGAGGTAGCAAGATGAAAGTGCTGTGATCATGCAATATTTCAGCTGTTACAATCCGATTGGCTTGATATAATTCAGTTTTGAGACATCCTGGTTAAGGTACACAGATCGCAAATTCAACAGCATCGCCCACTCAATAGCTCATGGCTTAGCTTTTTAGATCACCATACAATGTATTTGTGGTAGATAACCACCTTAAACATCAAATGGAGGGGGTTTCCCGTTTGCTCTAGCTTGCAAAGATTTTAAACCTAGCCCAAACCGTATAAAAGCAACTGGAGTGCAAGTGGGCAATCCCAAAGGCCTTCTCCAAATAGCTGCTTCTAATTTTTCCACCCTTTTCAACATCCATACAACATCCATAGATGCATTAAGTGGATGCCATGCAATAGTTTGGGGATGATTTTGGCCTCATAAAAATTAAGGTAACCAATGATAACGTGCAATATTTATTACAGATATTGCATAGTTGGCCAGCTAACATAGAAGATTTATTTACCACATAATTCCAATAGTTTGTCATTGATGGCTTATTCAAGATCAAAAGCCCAAATACATCTGGTTATCCGGCCTTTTTAGTCGTTCATTATTGACAGTGCTCACATAGTTAGATCGACTCCTCCTGGCAGAGAAACATAAAATGTGTGAATTTATTTTTGTGAATTTATGCTCCGCCCATTCACATCGACAAATGCAAACATCCATTGTAAGCCTATGCTGGTGCAGTCAAAGATCATAATCGTCTGCATAGGATAACCATCTTAGATGATGGTGCCCTATTTTAGGGGCAATACATGAAGCCTGAAGTAAATATTCATCCAAATCAGCCCTAAAACTATTGATGCGGCAGGGGGCTGTAACGCACCCTGCCTTAAACCCACCGTGGTCTCAATTATCTATGAAAGATTCCCCTTCAAGTGGAGCTTAATTTGCACCTTAGAATGGGTATTTAATCTAGCCAGAATATTCAACAGATAACCCCCCCCCAAACTGCTAATTTCCTCCTGAGCTGTTAACACGGAACAGGATCAACTGTTGAGGTCATATTCACTGAAGCTGCAAAGTTAGTAGTCTTTGCCACCCCAGACAAGCTCCTGTATGAAGCCATTCAATGCAGTCCCATGACCTCTCTGAAAACCAGTGTGATATTTAATAATACCTTTATCAGAGCCCAGCACTCCTGATGCGACAATGTTATGGACGCAAATATCTTACTATCCATCAGCATAATCGGTCTGTGGTTCCCTGGGACCGGAAGCCTCTTATAAATTGTCAATACAATCGAAGTCTGCCACGACTCCAGAAACCGGTCAGTTAGTAAAATCGGTTAAAGAAAAATTTCTAAAATAGACTACCAAAGTTACGGGGTAGTTTTAAACATGGAATTAGTTAATGTATTAGCCCTCAGCCCCCATGGCTGATGGATCTTGCTTTCTGCATTTTTGAGCAAATGTCTACACTATCAAAATCCATCATACACCTGCCATTAAGTTCTACATTTTTAGCCTTGTCAAAAGCTTCATCTTACTAGCGTTAAATGTACCTCTAAAATGATCACCCCTTTTCTGTACAGAGATAACATTGGCCTGTAAAATGGACTGGTTGACACCCATACTGTTAATTATTCTCCGAAAACCCGAGACGTCCTTTGACCAAACAACCTAACATTATTTCACAGTCAGTTTGGACCATTTTCAATCTAGGACTTTTAGCCCAATTGTGATACTTTTGCTTAACCTTAAAAGCCAGATTTCTCATCACAGCCTCCATAGCAGATTTACGCAGCTGCCTAACTTGTTGTCACTGCTTTTATTTCCCTTTCTTTAATCTCCTGATCAGATAAATGAATGCGATTAACCATCCCTCTAACCTGCATTTTGCATTGAATCTTACAGAATAAATCCTGTATTAACTCATCAGTATATTGATGAAAACACCCCGGAACAAAAGTAAATATTTTCCATTCATAAGAAGTATGAGCCCGTCTCCTGCAATAATCCACTCAATCTACTCATTTTGTGGCCACTCCATTTTACCCTGTTCTCCCCAGCATTCACTGTCAACTCCTTCGATCATCTTGTGGACTACATATCTTTATGAATGGAGAATTGTAATAAAATATTATGATCACTTAAGATCGATCCTGTGACCTTCAAATACATTTCTCAAACAACCGTTTGCCCATTAATATAGAATCAATCACAGAGGAGTATTGACCATTGTGCCACAGCCTTCCTATGCTAGTGCCCAGGCGTCCAGATAAGATGCGTACCAGGCCTTCTTATGCATGAAAATCTTGTAAATACAACTTTTTTAAAATTATTTTCCTGTGTACATTTACACACAAGTTTAGAGCAGAGGGCAGTGCAAATGTCATGTTACTTGACAGAAACCAGAACACCTCTGGATTTTTATCTACATGGATGTAATTGCAAGCCATGGATAAACACCTCTGAAACTATGTATTTCTCTGAAGCCTTTCAAAAAAAGAAACTGCACACTGTGATAAAAGGAATGGTTACAATTCAGCTCCTGCTGTGTTGCTGATCATGGAGCAAACAGAAGCACTGTGCATATTTATTTTCCTAGCATTTTAGAATTGTAAAATTAATAGGATGGAAAACTAAGTTCCAATTGAGAATTCAGATTTTGTAACATTATGCTTTTTTTTCCAGTGAAAGCAAACCAGTATTGCACAATTGTATTTTTCAGAGTTCCTGTGATGTGTGTATAATCATGCAGAGACAGATCAATGTTCCACTTCTAGTTTGATGTACACTCTAATTATAAAAACATTGTGTAAAATGAGGACTACGCACAGTCTAGTTTACATACATTCAGCCATGTAGTCAATGGGGTACATTACTATAAATGGTCATTGGCAGCAGAGTCTTCGTTGAAGGGTGATTATCATTTTACAATTCGCAGGTGTTCTAGTGTCTCAAATCTTCAAGACTACAATTAAAACATCCAAAACCTGACTCTCCAGAAGTGCAAGCACTTTTTAAAAAACAATAGAAACTCAGCAAAACCTGGCCCTGAGATAATCTAGATAGGTATTTAACTTTATGTAGCCTTTCACCATGGTTCGTCCAACATCTAGGCACTGTGATTATTATACATCAGTCAATACTGAGTTAACCGACCTCTGAAGGATGTTAGCCAATAAGATAGCTCAGCTGGTTGAGCACTCGTTTCTGTAGGTTGCAGGTTTGAATTCCAGCATGGCCAACTAAGCCTTTAATGCTTTTGAGGTTGATAAAAAATAGTACCAACTTGAGTTTGGTGATAATTGTGATCAATGAGTTCTATGTACAGCGTTTTGCCAAAAGCGCTAACCATTTGACCATGAGATTAGGTATAGAATTTAGCATGAAGTCCTTGCCTCACTGCACTGTTGTATCATAACTCTGGCATACCATTAGGTAGTAACAGTTCCAGTAAATGAGGACTTAATCAAAACACAATTCTACCATCGAAACTCAAAACACACAATGTAATTCATGCTTGCTTTACTATGTAACTGGCTAGATTTATGAGATTTCAATGTTTAAATATATATACAAGAACGACCAAATGGCCAGAGCTTAGAGAAATAATGAAAGGTGTATTCTGTCAAAATGCAAAAATCTGCCGCATACAGTTTTTGCACAGGTCGACTGGATGTCACATACATTTTACTCTCTTGCAAAGAGAACAGTCATTTTTACTCTTAAAATCACACTTCCAGATAACTTTCAAAATCTTATCTGGAGCACTGCCAGTGCCCATCCAAATTACCATTAAGCATGCATAGCCGCAGGGACGTCAAACTGGCTAGCCATTTTCTACCATTCAGTATTTTTTCGGCACTAGGCCAAGTGGAATAGCAGTCCAAGGCTTCCCCATCAAACCTGTCCACATCACAGCTCAAATTAAAACCCTGTCACCATAAGTAAGTCATCTGGGTGATTGAGGAGCCAATCGTCCAGAAAACCTCTGCAAGGTATCCAGAAAAGGAGGCAGTAATGCATCAACCCTGTGCCACCACACGTTAACAAATCAACATCAAAATCCATCCAACTAAATTTTGATCTCAATGGCCAAGGCTCCAGATTGGATTTGAAAAGATTGATGTGACTAAATGGTAGTCTCAAATTTAACAACAGCCAGAATATCTCCTTATGGTCTGCCCAATTTAGCCAATCGAAATGGCAAGAGTACCCATCCATCCATCCATCCACCCACCCATCCATCCATCACTGGCTCCTGCAACAACCCGAGTTCCTGTATTAACAAAATGTCATGTATGATCAACAACTTCCTTAGCTTTACATTATTCAATATATTGTGACCTCGAGAAATCCAATGCAATAAAAGGAGTCAATCGCCAGGAAACTAACCTCTAAAATGAGCCTCCTCATCATTACGACAAAGTCTGCAATAACCAGGACGAGTCATCAGAAACCAGAGTATTCTTTGACATGCATACCTCTCAACCTGTGTCACCACCCCTATGCAGAACTGTTAATAACTCTCAGCAATTCAGGGGGGGTGGCTAAATGGCCGCGAGCTAGAACGTGATCTCCGGGAGCTCCCGTTGATCAGTGCACGATCCGATGGAAAAAGAAGACCCAAAACCGACAAAAAGCTGAGTATATACAGGAGAAGATTCATGAAAATGCCGGGCATGCAGCGGTGCTGAGCGTTGGGCACATAACGTGGGGAGAGCCAAGCAGTGAGATGACGAAGTGTGGAAGAAGCAGTCTGCTAAGAAAAGAAAATGGCACCCGGCCAAGAACAAAGGGACAGAGGAGCGCTGCCGGATCGAACAGCAGCGAGCTGAGAAGTTTGCCGACACAGCTGTCCCTTGTAACCAGGCGATACGAGCGGTGTAAAGTGGACTGAAAGTTGCGGCTGGCGTAGGCACAACAAGGCTAAACAAAGCAGAGTGGCGGATACATTGTCACAGCATACTGCAAGCGAGTGCCAGAGTGAGCTACACGGCACGGCGCCGAGTACATTGTAACAACGGGAGACGAAGTGCAATGGTATGCTGGCAAAGTAGAAGCGCGCATAAAAGCATATGCCTCATAGAAGCGAGCAGACGAGGGCTGCAACAACAAAACAGTACGTTTCACTGAGCCACGTGAAACCATATGGGGAACCGCTGTAGATGGAATGGACACTCAGCCAGTTTCAGCAATGTTCCCCCTTCTAACACAAAGTCAGTTGGACAGAAAGGCAGCTGAATTGATAAACATTCTAAATAAACGTTATAATTCTACCCCTGCGCATGGGCAAAGGCAGCGCCAACATAGCTAGTGAGAAACGGCAATAGAATACTGCCGGGCACCGGTGGATATCTGGACCTGGAGAGATCCCGACGAATATAGGTACAGTGGGATGTACACCATGAAAGGCATGGAGGACACTGGATTAACACGAAGGGCTGGTTGAGGCAGGAGGGAACTGTTTCTGCGGATGGCAATGGGCCTCCTGGGATCGTGTGGCGTGTTATGCTCCATTGGAATGCATGAAATTGATAAGCCCTTATGAAGTGCACTTTCACACGCTGCACATGAGACATTGGCACAAACACTGTCCCGGAGCGCCCAGATTGAAGTGACTGGAAAGGGGCACCCCGCAGCCACGAAAGTACTCAAGTTGGCACAAGTGAGTAAGCAATGTGCATGGCACCGGAGGCCACCGTGGGGCAGCCGCATTTAGCACCAGCAGTGTAGGCGATCGCCTGAGGCTGGAGGAATAAAGAGGAGGCAACGGGGCTAGCAGCGCTGGGCACTGGATGACCTTGTACTCGGCAAAGCGCTGTAAAGCAAAAGTAGGGGGTCAGAGAGCACAGGTAACCACAGGCCACCGAAGGAATAAGACAAAGACCGGAGCTACGACCCACTAGTGTGCGAGTACGTGGGAGGACAACCCATTCTGGGGTTGAGAGGAGCGACAAGAACACAATTGGACATAGTCGCAAAGGCCCTGAACTGCTGAGCGGCCTGGTGCCACGTGAACGTTTGTGCGTGGGGAGGCTCACATTTAGACCACACAGCAGGATGTCCTCTAAGGTTGCTCGACCCAGGATCAAACAGCCCACGATGGAGGCCTATGCCAAATCGCCCCCAGTTGCGGAGGGGGGCAAGAACAAAGACTCCTACGACAGCAGCGGAGACACCGGGTACGATCCAGGAGGTGCTGGCAGCGATTGCTGACTTGAAAGTGGCCTGGGAGGCCAGGTTGAGCCTGGCAATGGATGAACTGAAGGTGGGCCTGGACCTCAAGATTGGAGCGGTCCAGGAGGAAGTGAGCCTGCTGAGACAGAATGTGCGGAAGATCGCGGAGCGCACTTGGAATTTGGAAAAGGAGATGACCCCGACCAAGGAGGCGTGCGCCGCGCATACTAAGGAGCTCCACGCCCTCATGCAACGGGTGGGCAACCTTGAGGACAGAGCTGAGCAAACCGAAGGGCGCGCCAGGCGCAACAATATCCGCATAGTGGGTCTACCGGAAGGGATAGAAGGGCCAAACCCCACAGAATACGTGGAAACCTTGCTCTTACAGGAGATAACGGGCGGGATGCTGACCCAGGGGTTCGCGGTGGAAAGAGCGCATAGGGCCCTGACCAGGAGACCGGCCCCAGGAGCTCCCCCCCCCCGCGGCCGATGATCGCAAAGATCCTGAATTATCGGGACCGTGAGAAGATTCTTGAATTTTTCAGGAAGGGTGGAACGATTGAGAGGGGGTCAGCAAAGATTACAGCGTACCCAGACTACACGCTGCTTGTACAGCATAGTAGAATGAACTTTGGATCGGAAAAGAGAAGGCTAAGAGAAGCAGGCTACCGCTACATGCTGCTCTACCCAGCCAACCTGAAGGTGTTTTACAAGAACAGATCCCTTTTCTTTGATTCGCCGACTGAAGCGATGGACTGGCTGGACATGCAGGGCCGACCTCAGGAATCAGATGTCCAGAAGGAAGCTGCGGAAGATGAGTAGCGTGCTGCTGCGGCACCCAGGGTGACACAGCTGAGACATTGGGACTCGAATATAGTGTTGTATTATGTTTGTGGGGAGTTCTGGACCCATCGGACGCATTTCTTCTAAAATAGACGATAGGGAGCTCTTGGTAGGCACCTCTTGACCCCAATAGTTGTATACTTAGTTAGGTCACTGTTAGATTGGTGACGCCCCGCGGGGTCCTAGTCCTTGGATAAGAGACAAGACCAGACGCGGGTGGGCCCTAGATCCAGGGATGGAGCTGGGCATTTGTTGGGGTAGGGTATGGTGGGGGGAGGGGTTGGGTTGTGTGCTGTGGTGGGTAGTTGGGGAACAGGGAGGGAGGGAACTGTTGTCAGAGGGAAGGGGTAGAGTCGGAAAACAAATCATCAAGGAGAGCATTGAAGGGAGTGGTGGATTAGGAACAGACAGAGTAGATGGCATCGGGTAATCTCCGCATTGTGACCTGGAATGTATGGGGCCTAAACAGTTATTTGAAACGTAATAAAGTGATGTTGTACTTAAAGAGGATGCGCATTGATATAGCCCTGCTGCAGGAGACTCATCTCACCAGGGAAAAGTTAGAGGTGGTTAAGAGGAAATGGAGGGGTGACGTGGTGGGGGCCACGTACTCAGCGTACGCTAGGGGGGTTATCACCTGGGTGGCGCCACATGTGCCGTTTCAGGTGCTTAGCTCAACGGTAGACCCGGATGGTAGAATGGTGGTGGTAATGGGGCTCCTGGAAAATAGGGAGGTGAACATTATTAATCTGTACACCCCTAACCATGATACTGCAGCTTATTTTAGATCCCTTTATGGCAAACTTGGCCCCCTGGCTGGGGACTTTAATTGCACCCTGAACCCCAAACTGGATAGGTCAGTTGACAGGGCGGGAAAAGTGGCGCCGGCGGCTAAAGCGCTAGGGACATTGCTGGAAGACCTGGGCCTGGAGGATGTGTGGAGAAGGCTGCATCCTACGGATAGGCAGTACTTGCACTACGCAGAGCCACAGGACTTGCATACAAGGCTAGATTATGTGTTTGTAGCGGCTGAAATAATGGTAGAAATGGTAGGAGCCGAATATAAGGCCCGGGTATTATCCGACCACTCGCCTCTGGTAGTGGAGTGGCTATATCAGCCCCCCAGATCGCGGATCCCAACTTGGAGACTTAGGACAGAAGCACTGCAGGATGAGGGGTTCCGGGAAGATCTGAGGAGTGCCATTGAAGAGTACTTTGATATAAACACGGGCAGCGTACGATCTGTGGGAACGCTGTGGGAGGCGTTTAAGGTGGTGGTACGAGGAGTAGCCATTTCCAAGTCTAAAGGGCTCCAGGGGGTATTGAAAGGGAACTGCAAGAAACGGAGAGGGAACTGGAGGGTCTAACACGACAAGAGAATACAACTTGTGTTAATAGGACAAAGATAAAGGACCTACAGTTAACCTGCTGTGCACTTTGGGATAGACTTTGCAGATTATATTACAGGAAATACACTGCGAGGCTACACGCAGGGGGCGATAAACCGGGCAGATTGCTGGCCTGGCTATATAAGAGTGAGACCCCCCCCCGCTCAGTGATCTGGGAAATTAGGGGCGAGGGAGGTCGCATCTGTAATACCCAGGAGGGGGTAAACGGGGAGTTCCTCAAATTTTATAGACATTTGTATGAGGACACTGGGGAGGATGGGAGTCAGGATATATGGCATACTTTAGAGGATATAGAGCTGCCCACCCTGGATGACCTAGAACGCGCAGAGTTGGATGCTCCGGTCACCTCGGACGAGTTGGAGGTGGTGATTCAGAATCTGCCCACGTGCAAGGCGCCCGGGTCGGATGGGTTGCCTAGTGAGTTTTACAAGACATAAGCAGGAGCTGCTTCAGCCAAGCCGGCCGTAGAGTTTGGGTCTTACAGACCTTTGTCCATGCTCAATCAGGACAGCAAAATACTTACAGCGGTGCTGGCTAACAGGCTTAAGAGGGTGATCAGTAAGCTGATACACCCAGATCAGACGGGCTATGTCCCAGGCAGGAATATTACCGATAACCATAGGAGGCTACACCACATTATCGACCAAACTGAGGGAGACACGAGTGAGCTGGCCATCGTGTCGCTCGACGCGGTCAAGGCCTTCGATTCGGTACGGTGGCCTTGGCTGAAAGCGGCCCTGAGGGGATACGGAATGGGACCTGGATACATCAGATGGGTTCAGCTGTTGTACAGCACCCCAATGGCGAGGGTCAGGACGGGATCCATAGTCTCAGATATTTGGCAACTCAGTAGGGGGACCAGGCAGGGATGCCCCTGGTCGCCCATGCTATACATATTAGCACTGGAGCTATTGGCGATATGCCTGAGGCAACAATACGGGGAGGTGGGTATTCGCACTGTAAGTGGGAGACACTTGGTGTCACTGTACGCGGATGACATGCTCCTCTATCTGCGTTATCCGGAGGAGAACTTGCAGTATGTGTTGGAGGTGATTGACCGTTACTCCACCCTCTCGGGCATATCAGTAAACCCTGGAAAATCTAGTCCGTTTCCCTTGGGCAGGTACAGGGATGTCCCGTTGAAGAGATTGCCTATCCTGCCAATACCATGGCAGACAGAGACATTTAGGTATTTGGGAGTACATATCTATCACAGGATTGAGGCGGAGCACAAACATAACACGGAAAGGGCAATAGAGGGGGTCAAGAACAGCATGGTGTTTTGGTCTAGACTCTTGCATTTTTTTGTGAATGTCCCGTTTCTGATTCCCATGAGCCTATTTGTGAGACTTCACAGTATGTGTAGGGGGTTTGTGTGGGGTAACTCCAGAAACAGGGTGGCCCTGTGGAAACTCCAGAACCCGTGTGATAAGGGGGCATAGGCCTGCCAAACTTTGAACTCTATTACCTGGCTGGGCAACTGTTGTATGTGGCCAGGTGGCTGTCAGCTGAAGATTCGGCGGAAGCCAGGCTTCTGCGGGGAGACTCTGCCCCATACTTTGAGGGAAGTGGTGTGGTCACGAAAGGACAAATTGGTGGGAAGATGGCAGCTTTTGAGACTGGGCTGGGAGATTTGGCATAGGACATGGAGAATGATGGATGATTCGGAGCCGTTCTCCCAGCAGGCCCCACTAGTGGCGCTGTGCGGGAACGACTTAATTATTCGAATCGGTCCGCAGATACTGGGAACCGGTGGGCCTGGCCACACTGGGAGACATATGGCAGGAAGGGGAGGCATTAGACTTTGAGGTTGCAAAACGAGGCAGGTGTGCATAGAGGCCAGTATATAACCTACGCTAGGCTGATGAAACGGGTTAGAGAGAGATGGCCCGAGACAGAACTTGCTAATGACCCTGATGTCTCCCTGGAAACTATGTATGATGTTTCGGAGGGTGGGCATGAAATATTGAGGATATATGAGCTCCTGAGTGTGAGGGCTGGGAGGGAGTTGCTCCAATTGAGACAGGATTGGGAAGAAGAAGTAAGCGGGCCCTTAACAGACGGGCAATGGGAGAGAGCCCAGAGGTACCATAAAGAGGTGTCCCGGAATGCGAGACTCCAACAACTTCAACTGCATGTCACGCATAGGGCTTATCTAACTCCCAAGAAAGTTGCGAGGTTCGGTGGCTCGGTTACCCAGAAATGCCCCAGATGTGGGGAAGTGGAAGCGGGGCTACTGCATATGTTTTGAGCTTGTCCGGAGGTGCACAGATTTTGGGAGGAGGTTAAAATTGATACTGGCTGGTGGGGGAGTGGTGTTGGACGTGGGCTCGGCTTGGTCGTGCATGCTCGGGATTTTCCCCAGGCCCGGGGGCTTGAAACATATAAGCAAGATGAAGGATTTAGCTTATGTCCTGGCCAAGCGCAGAATTGCTATGAGCTGGAAAGCGGCCCACGGACCCAGGGTGGAGCTATGGTGGGCGGACCTCTTGAGATGGGCGGAAGCGGAATCCGTAGTTTGGTTTGAAGCAGTCACTAGGGGGGTGTGGAGGAAGTAGGGCCCCTGCAGGCCTGGCGGCAATTGGTGGCCTCTATGGCCAACCCTAACCAGGGTGATAACGAATCGGAGGACTCGGATGATGAGCGCATAAGCACTTAGCTACCTGACAATGCTGCTGTAGATGACACTAATGAGCCGGCTCTAGTTTAAGGAGGGGATGGGGAGGTTGGGGAATTACACTGTGCAAGGTGATGGTTTAATGGTAATTATATATGTTGAAATGATTATATTGTGTGAGGTTTTGTTTGGTTTTGAAAAAATAAAAACAAATAAAAAAAAATAATAAACTCAGGAATTCAAAAGTGCTGTAGTGAGTTTTAAGACAGCATTGGTATATGATGTGTCCACAATTAAGAGCTCATAGCCCAATTGTCTTAAAGTAGAGGACTTCCTCAAAATCACATCCATCACAATTTCTGAGCACATCTCCAAAGAAACCAAATCCACTTCAGTCATCAACAAATTCCACACAAGCTATGGCCTTGGATGAGATGGCTCGTAGATTAGAAATCTCTGCCAATAACCAACACATTTTGGCAATTCAGTACCAATGGTTGATCTTCTCTGAATAATCAGTCAAATTGAAATCTGTTTTCTCTGACAAAACAGAAAACTATGAACATATTTTGCGTTAGAAATCCTGAGCTTGCAACAACAGATGCCCCATGTTTGGATTCAGTTGCTCACTTGTGGTTACAAAGAAAGCTTAGAGTGTTGTATAGCCAAAGACAGCTGCAGGGGAGTAAATGAAAGGCCGGATTGCAGTTCAGAATTAGCCCAGGGTCGAAGACCTTTGTAAGACTACACTAACTGGAAAAAAAGTATAAATGCTCTCCTTGTGAATGGGGTAGAGCAGACAGATGAGATGCCAGGTCGTTCACACGGTAGATTGTACGACCATTTGGAGTCTGCTGCAGAGGAAATAAAAACCTATGTCTGAGCATTAAACTAAATTCTGTTCCGGCATTTCATTTTGCCTTAAATTTATTTTCTGAGGACAGTCGGGAATACAATAAATATTTTCCCACACTTGCTCCAAGACACCTTTCTTAGATGCTGCTGCCGATACAGGACCCCGAGGCTGCAACGGCAGAGGTCTTGTCTCCTCTCCTCCTGAATGTCAGAGGACATAGCACCTCTCAAACTATATGCCTTCTTTCCTGGATCCTTGAAACTTGCCCCCCATTGATAATCACAGCAAAAAGACCCTGTGGATAAAGCCTTCCTAATGGTTGATTCATCAACAGGACTATCCCAAGATGGACTGGATGGCTAACATAACTTGTTACTAGATTGATTTGTGCGTACCACTTGAAAATAGGTCTTCTCAACCGGTTTCCGAGCAAAACCATGCTCATTCTGGACACTCCAAAGGGATTTGAAAAAGGCTTGTTCTTAATGTTGCGATGGCAATATCAACGCCAGCTCATTATGCAATTTCTTTCCCAAGCCATCAGCAAGATCTTTGCAATCCAGAATAGGCGTCCCCAACAACATGAACCCAGGGGAAAAACTAGAGCAAAGCACACCAAAAAAGGGAAGGGGGTTCACGTGAATGAAACCATAGAATAGATCAATGGAATGAACTGCCCACTGTAAAGGAGCTAAATGTGGAGATAGATCAGGTCAAGGAGCATAAAAAGTTGTTCAATCAATCTTTAATAAACACATTCAATTACCTTACACATGATAAAAACAGCATAAAAACATATAATCAATGCTGAACATATCCGATTAAAGTGCATATTAGTTTAGTGGCCATCCTAAAATGTAAGAATGAATACACTGTGCATAAAGTAGTTCAAAAGTACATTGCATCAGAGGACAGCTTGAATCTCAAATTGGTGCCCAATCTAAGTTTTTATAACCAAAATTAAGGCAGAAAAAAGAGAAGGAAAATTAGGAAGGTATACAAAAGATTTTTTAGAAAAAAAGTGAAAGAAATATGGAGGGCAACCACCCCACGCAGAACAAGATAATCAATATTTTCTGAGGGGTAAAAGAGGTTGTCCCCTAGTCAAACCAACCAATTGTTATTGTAAACAGACAAGTAGGATAGCATCAATACATACTAAAGCAGAAGCAATACTTGTCTCCAATCTGACCAAAATAGTCATTTTGTTGGTATCAACAAGATCTTTAGCACTCAACACTTCTATACTGGGATCAGCCTCTAAGGAGCAGTTTGTCCATAAGGTCTTGTGTACTCATAAAAGTATTTTAAATAGGCTGAGTCAGCCCCACCAATAATACAGATGCATCTCTCTGGGGTACAGCAGATATTCCCATATCAGAGAATTTGGGAATATTGCATTACTTAAAATGCAGGTGGAAGGTGCAGATGTTTTAGCTTTGGCTGGTATCAAACAGTAAGATTCTCCAAAACTTTTGAGCCACACCTACTCGCATCCTTTGCCTTACATTTTTTATTATTTCTTCGATTTCTTTGCCTGCTGATTAGCAAGGATCTTCTTGGCCATCTTGGGAACGATGACCTCAGACACCAGCATCACGGCTGGTTTATCCATGTCAAGTTGTGGATTATCCATATTGAATTTCACAACACCACCTGTCCTCACTAATGGGGCAACAGCCAATGGCTTAAAATAGGTAATTCATCCATCACTCCACGATGTGGGGGCAAGTTCCATCACCACATGATCCAGGATTGCATCTCTCGGCTGTGCATCCATTGAAATAACCCCCTCATCCCAATTTAAAATGTTCCCCCAGATCATCAGTTATATCTATAACATCAAGATTTTTCATTACAGAATCGAACACAAGTGAATGCAATTTTACCTCCATATTGATGTTCTCAGAGACAGACAAATGAAGATAAAGCAGCAGATCGGAAACTTAAATTGACTCGAGAGGCATCTTCACCCCACACAGGGTGTGAATCAGAGGAAGCTTCCTGCTCCTCCACTCATGAATGGTCCTCATGCTCCAGCTCATCTAGGTGCTTTATCGATGAATTTAAAAGTTGTGTCAGTAACAGATTGCCTACTCCTCTCCATATTTGTATTCAGCTTACATTGGCCTTTGTTTAATGAAGCAAAAAAGGAGGTTGTTTTGTGACCGTTATTGGTATTGTCCTTCGCAAATCGGAGAACCTCTTAGAGGCCACTTTGAGGCAGTGGTATCTTGTACCACCAAAAGCAGAGCATTCAACTGTATGACTTGATCACTGTCCCCACTTTCCTCCGGCGAAGGGGAAGGGCCCGGGTCTACACTCAAACCACTCCACCACACTTTTGCAAGCCCTTAATGGCATGGCAGTGGCAGGGGCCTTTGTTGCTCTACCAGCTTCACTATGGTTCCCCTTTGGAAGGGTCCTTTTGGAAGAAAGTGCTCAGGCTTCCGCGATCACTCCCTATTCAGGTGGTGCAGAAAGAGGAAGGCCTGCCCTCTATGAAATCTGTCGCAAATTGGAAATCACTAAGCCTGCTCAGAAAGTGTATTGGCCCTAACCCCCAAGCATGATAAAAGTGATTAATAACGAATGCTTGAAGGGTGTCAACAAATGACTGGAGTAATAAGTGCATCAAACTCCTAAATGAGAAACTGGTTGATGGAAGACCTCCTGTTAAACCCGGAGAGGGTGATGGATGATGTTGATAAACTAAAATTACATTACACAATTAACAACAGAACCAATGAAACAATGTGGCCGATAACCTTACCTTCAGAAATGTCTAAACCCTAAAATCCAAACAGCCTTCATGAGGATACGATTTGATCTATGTAGATCCAATGAAATAATTGTAGCTAGATCCCAAGGAGCTGTAAAAAGTCCTGGGTGTATGTTTTGTAAAAAAGTGGAGCTTCATAGAAACTCATCTCTTCACTACCTGCTCGGCTTTTACCTCTAAGCATACAGAATATTTTGGCCGTTTTGTGGAGAAGTTAGGATCTTTGACGGCAGAAGATAGATGTCATCGACTAATAAGTGGAACACAAATGTCAAGGTTACTGGAACATTCTAGAACCAGTGTTGTAAAAGCTATTCTTGTCTCATTTAAGGATTGGATTAATGTAAAGTACTAAAAAGGAACACTTTGTGATTTAACCATGAGAGAATGGGAAAGTATTCTTTTTGCTAAAATATTTTACTCAAAAATAAATATGCAAATAAATAAAAATTTTAAAAAAGTACAAAAGGTCTTCTTACAATATCATTCGAAATACCGTCATTGGCGAAACCAGCATGCAGAGGTTTTATTACAGCGGTATTATGGGAAGAGTGAACATGATGAGCATGTTCTTACGAGGAATACTGCCATATATTGGCAAAAGTCAGCATAAAAACATACTCTACAGCTAGCCTACCAAACATACTGTATTTGTCAAAAATCGAGTTGAAGTCACTCAAGTGTTCTCTAAAATACTTTAAATCCATTATTGGCAAATCTCAGTGGGTGAACCCTCAAGCCCCTCACTGTGGTTTCTTGCTAGAGCACAGCTGTGGGAAATATGTATGCCCCTCCAGTAAAATAAGTTAACCAGCCGTCGCTGACTGATCACCTCTCTGCAGAGCTAGTCCCAGAATCTCTTCCCCTGACTCGCATCCAGCCAACCTCCTTCCCACCACCCACACTTTGCTATAGTCACCAAAAACGAATTTCACAAGTATGAAAACATTGCTGTCCAGGCCCCAAAACCAGTGGGTATTTGTATACACGCAATCACATCTTGGGAGCTGCTAGTCCAGTTATTTGCTTTCCATCCTGAAACTTCAATCCCAGGATGTGAAAATGGGGCATCCAGGACAAGTCACACAAGGCAAAGAAAAGAAACGGGACTCAGCAACGGGTGCGGGTCATGTTTTAGGTTGACATCCTTGGCCTCATCACCCCTGCTCCTAAGCATATCCAACATACTATCTTATCGTTATTCCATGTGAAGCACTTTCGCCTCATCTTCAACTGCCCATTGTTCATTCTCAAGCTCTAAGGTAAGGTTACGATCCAGGCATCAAACCATAACCCCCACCGGGCCTCAAAATGTGCACTGCTAGTGAAACATGATTCTTGGAGTGTAGGAAATGGTGCACATTGTGTATGTTGAGAACTGAGGAGAACTGAGGAGGGGGGGGGGCAGGAGAATGACTTAATGCAGGGCTACTTGTATGTAAAATTGACCTTTTTAACCCTGCAACAGCATTTGAAAAGTTTGCATAGCCTAAAAGTGGCATCCCCTGAACGCAAATGCATGCAAGACATCCTGTTTAGCCAGTCAAGCAGGACATTTACCTTTCATGATTAAGTTATCAGGTACCACATATCCAATCCTCAGTCAGAAAACACTCAACCCAATGTTCACAGACCCTTCAATTTTAAGTCTAAAACCAGATCATGTATTGCAATTCTCATCTCATCACCCTTAAACAAAATGCCACTCACCAGCTACCAACTAGCACTTCCGGTCAGATTTTGCCTTATTCACTCACACCATCGCTGGAAGATACCACACGTGGAGTACCCTCTTCCCAAGACACTTAAGTCCTACACATTTTTACATTGGGAGCCAATAACAATATACTCCACACGATTGTTGGTCACAACTACTCCGCATTACTTGGATTCCAAATGTTGGTTTTTCCCACCCAAGCACCACCACCCTTATGAATTAAGTGCCTAATCGAAATTTCTGTGAAAATCAATCAGGAAGAGAAGGTGGAGTTGCACTAATCCACTCGGTCACACATGCCAAAATTCTTGTTGCGCACATCTGATTTGAACATTATACAGTCATCAATGGTACCACCTGCCTAAAGCCTGAACCGAGGATATTGCAAAACAGGCACCTAAGCAGATAGCGGCCATCCATACCAAGTTTCACAAATGAGCGCCATATTCTCAAACTTGCTTTTTCTGGAGGTAGTTTCCTGCCGGGCCTCCTTTTGGCAAACAGTGGCCAGTCAACATTCCTGCACACACAGAGCAGCAAGACAGCATGGATCCCAATATTAAACATCTCTCCCCAGCTGCTCTTGCTTCTTTAGTAAAGGAGCAGTGGATACACCCAACATATACGCAGAAGTGAGAATATTGTTCATGTTTTACTGTGCTTGTTACACAGCCACCATAAATTGGTTAAAGCTTGGACCCTTCATTCAGGAAGAAAGTGAACATCAGAATCGTAAACTTCCAAACTCATGGACTCACCATATCAATCATTATATACGTGTTAAAAGAGCAACACAATTTCCCCTTTAAGAGTTAAGAGGAGTTTTTATTCTGTTAAGAAACATGAACACTGTATTGTCTTTGGATATCAAAGTGTTCCAGAGTAGTGACTTGCAGCCGGTAGCTTGACAACGATTCTCAATGCCCTGGAATGTGGCATGACTCAGGCCATACACATTGTGGCTTGACCCAATTTAGGCAAGGTTGACAACCTGGCACAGCAGCATGCAGCAGAGTGTAAAAGTATGATTGGTGTTGGGGCCGGGGAATAAAAATTCCTGTCTCCTGTCCGATGGTGTAACCCGACACATTCAACTTCAGCTCAACCTTAAACATAAACCTACTCTTCACATAAGTGAGATGTGATAACTTCAATTTCAAAAGTCCAAATTCTTTTATTTTATTGCTTATGAATCTAGCTCGAGAGCAGCAGACCACTTTCAAACAGGAGGGTGCCAGCATTGGGAGGGATTTTTATTCATCCGGTAGGTATTCTTGAAAACGCCACTTTTAGTGCGTTTTGCAGAACTGGAGGACGGTGGGTGCATTTTGAGCCTCTGTCAGAATGGTGTTCCAGATGGTCGGGAAGCAGGAGGAATGCTTTGCCAGTGATCCCTTTACGTCGGACTAGAGTATACTCCAACCTTTTGATAGATTTGCTACGTGAGGTGCATTACATGGAGTTTTGAAAAGGATCCCGAAGCGGGGAGGGAGCTATTGAGGCACTGCGTAAAAAGGGATTGGATCAGATTCAGAGGCAAATGTAATGAGGAGCAGTGTATGGCATGGTGTGCCAACTTGTGGGGGGCAGGTGTATAGCTGGAACCTGTGAGAAACCTGAAGAAGTCTCACCCGCTAGTCCCCATGGATCTGTCATCCAGGTGGCCAGGACACAGCCCTCACTATTGGATCAAATTACTGGGGGTGGACCAGTGTGGGAGGATCACCTGGATGAGGGGTCTTCGTGGAGTGGAAGTGAGGCACCGGATGGTGAGACATGGTATCCCCTTCCCTATAACACCTCTTCCCCATCCTACCAGGTATGATACCTAGGAACTCCGCCACCCACCCACTTTCGACACAAACACTTTCTCACAGACAGTTCACCGTGAGCGACAACTGACTAGCACACCAGAGCAGTGTACGTGACATGTCCCAATACAATGGTCAGGCAAGGTCAGGCAATTACTGATCATTACACACACCCAACTTCCATCACACTTCCCCACACAGATAAAAGGCGGAGCACGAAGATGAAATGCACATGAGGAAACAGATGTTCCAAGATGGCAGTCTAGTACAAGGAGAAAGACAGCAAGACAATAGAGGGTTTCAAGGAGGGAAGTGCCCTTGACCTGTAAACACTGTTACTTTCGCGAACCTTGGAAAGTAAGAAGCCTAAGACGGGGAACTAAAGCTGAACAAACATACACTGCATCAAAAGTACCAGGGGCTCTCCCACGTCGATAACCAAGGCGGGGAGGAGCGATAGCCGCTCTGGTACTGTCCTCGGCTCCTACAACAAAGCAGCGCCAGTAAAGACAGCACAGACGGTGAGTCAGAGAGACGGATACCAAACCAGCTTGTGTTTGAACCAAGGTTGCAAGCAACAACATTGTATGAGAAAATCCAAAGAGGACAGTGTGTGAAACATGTGATGAGCGAGGCGAATATAATTGGAAACCAAATGAGTGAATGAACTTTGGGAGGCCAAGTGAAATACTGAATACAGAGTGGTCCAGCCCCACGTGGGTGCTCATTCGAAGGTCTCTGTTAGGTATCCAACTGAATGGCAACTGTATTGTAAAACGTAAGTTTGTATCGAAGTGGTCCTGCAATAGGTCAAGCTAAACCCTGTGCACATTCGAAAGTCTTCGATAAAACAAGGTGAACTACAATTGGTCCGAGCCCGGCTGAGGGAGACTAATTGAGGGGGATAAGGAGAGGGATCAGAGCCCGGCTGAAGGGAATCCAGGGTGAATCACCAGACTTGAATACTTGTAAGAAGGAAATAATTATACATCTTAATTTTTTGTACATTAGGCCCTCTGAAGCAAGAGACATTGATGAGAAAAGAGATTTGGGCACAGGTGGCCCTGTTGCTGGAAATAGATCTTTATCCTTGTGTCAAAGTAGCCAGAGAGTGTGCTCTGCTCGAGTGAACCGCCTTGCCCCATGCTGAAAACGTGTGGAAGGGAGGCCAACGGCTGAGCATCCGGACATATAATTTAGTGAAAATTACATTCTTTTTCACAACATTACCCAACACTATTAGCAGTAAGGATTGGCAATCTTTTTTTTAGTATATGTCCTTTAATTTTGACAAGACTCCACTAAGACTGCATTATTATTTGATGGTTGTAGCTTGCTGCCATCTGTAGATTTAGGTTTAGATAGGCGTTTATCACCCTTTTGTGAAAGTTCAATAAACACCCTTGAACTGTGGTTGAGTCTGTCTTACTGTTGATACCATGCCTTCCTTACATACCTCCGTGAGGAGGTTATTAACCCTGTCTATGTGCGAGGTCACAAGGGCTCGGACCACCATGCAGAATTCAGTGTAAAGGGTTGGATTTTGCAGTGTGAGAATATTTTCTGCCTATTTATTCAGAGCTGAGATATAGTTGACTAACTCTGAGGTGCAACTGGCATGAGTACCTGAGTAGAAGCATCAGTTACTTCATCAAATGATTAGTGGAACATGTGGCATAGCAGATTGTTTCTAGGATATTATGTTGAAGGTTTAATTCTGCAAAGGCAACTGCCAGATATGGTGCTTGAATTTGAGAATTTAGTCACCCAATGTGTGCATTTTTTGGATATGTGCTTTTGGAGCAAGTGCTTCCTTTCAACAATGAAGGCCATTGATTTTGCTGCAGGGTGAATCCTTCCTGGTACATGTCATCTTGCAAGTGTGGCACAAGTAGTTGTTTGGTGGGGGGACCGAGGAGGAGGAATTCTTTCTTGGTGGAAATCAGTTGCAGATAGGCGATGGACATCTGGATGAGAAGCAGGCCTTCACGGAGCCAAGTGATGCCATGGAAGAAACGGACCTCAAGATACAGTAGAGTGTAGTCAGCATACTGTTGGAAGGCTATGTTGGGGTAATTTAGGAGACCTCTTAAGGGGCCCATTTATAGCTAGAGAAGGATTAGGGAGAATATGGAACCTTGGAGGAGCCCACACACAACTACGAGCTAGATCTGAATGAGCCTTTCTGTAAATAGATAGTCAGGAAATAAACCATTTTAGAGCGGTCCTGGATAAGTCCATCTGGTCAGTGAAGAGGGAGTGTTAGGTGGCTGACTGTCGAAAAAAGCTACCACCACCAGAAGGCACAAGTTTCCTGCGTCAGTGATTCACAATGCTTTGTCCACATCTTGGATGGTTGCAGTTCCATGCTACTCAATTTAAAATCACAGAGGAGGCCAAGCTGCTTAATTTAGGTAAGAAGTCGTCCAGTCGCAACAACATTATCGATAAACTTCACAGGAGGTTTGGGATTTGGGTCGGTAGTTGGCTAGGTATTCTGGGTTAAGAAAAGGTTTGAGGCCACTCTTCAACTCGTCTGCCAATGCACCTTAGTTGAGTGAAGCATTCACAATCTCGAAGATGCATTGAGCGCTGAGCTGGTGCATTGTTTAATGAGGGAGGCTGGGAGAAACAAATCCACTTACGCAGGAGGCAGGGATCGAAATAAGGATTTCAATAGGAGTTGAACGCTGCTACTGCAGGTTTGGCATCATTGAGTAAACAGGAGCCACCTCATGAGAATCATGTAGATTGCACAATAGCTAGCCCTACTTTAGGTGTTTGTTCTTTGCAATTTAATCTTCCGGAAACAGAGACTACGTATCCCCAACCGAGGTGGGGCAGGCTTTGGTGCATAAGTGAGTGTAATCATCAGTTCACTCAAACGTTTAGTAAGACATGTGGTATCGATGATCTTTTTTAACTGATTATGTTGCAGGTTTGTGCTTTAAAAGCAAAAGTTATTAGCAAATTTGGTGCCGAAAGTTGGACTGTGTCTCCATAGTACATAACTTGGGAAAGGAGGTTTTAAAAACTCATTTGTTTTAGCAATATCTATTAACATTGTAGGCTTTAAGCATAGGATCCCTTAAAATAAAACTGCAAGCATGTTCTTTTTAAAGAAGCCCTTAGCCTGCAAAAAACATATGCCTTTTTTAGGATTCAGCTGTTGACATGTGCTCTCGAAGCAGGCACAAGTGTGTTAGATTAGCCCAGGAGTAGCTGCGTGAAGTTAGGTTAAACCACAGCAGGGGTTCAATTTTAACTCGGAGTCAATGGGCTGTTGTAATACTATAGGAGTTGTACATGTATAAAGATGTGCCTCTTGTCAATGGGTTGCGGGGAAGACGAGGAGACTCAGATGGTCACTTGTAAACCATGCTAGGCAAGCTGCAGCAGAATAAACCAGTCTCTGAGCTGTAAACTAATACTCTGTTCCGGTGTTTCATTTTGCCTTACAGTTATTTTCTGAACACAGGTGGGAATAATAGATTTCAACCCACAATTGGCACCACCAGATAGGACATCATTGGCAGCTTAGTGCAACTGGGTTTTGACTGCAAAGTCGGAAAGCAGGCAGGGGTGGGTCGTTGGGCGCAAAACTGCCTCACCTTCACTCACCAGCTGACCTCTTCGACATGTCGATCCCTGCAGCTCCAGGGCTTGCAAAATCTACTAGCCCCTGGCATTATCGAGTAGTTTTTACAAAGGGTGTATACCATTTGCACGATACTCGACCTTGCTGGCGAGTATGGGGGATGTTAGAAACGTATTTATCATGTACTGAAAACAAACTTTGGTTTACAGTAAATGGTAAATTCAAGTTTCACTGTGCATGCTTGACAGTGTGCTTCTGGCGACATACACCGTTTTACAGAAAGCACTGGTAAATATTTGCTCACCAGCCACTTTTGGGGCAAGTGCATTTCTCTTAGGTTGAGCATGTAAACTAAGGAACTCGCCTTGCAGGTCTAGTAGGATGTTTAAGAATTTGTAAGGCCTGAAATGAGAATACCAGTCCATGAGAGGAAAAGGGATTTATAAGCCTGGCAAAGCACTGGTACAGAATACTGCAGAAAAAGGGGCAAGATCGTTTCAGAATAATGTTGTATGGTCGGATGTTATAAAAATTAAATGCATTTCCCATGGAAGCATACTGCTAATGAACCATAGAGAAAGACACTTAAATATGTAATGTAGTGTAGGGGGCATACTGTTAATGAACTATAGGGACATACAGTTGGTGTACACAAGTTGAAACCATGTTAGAGATTATTCCTGAAATAAGCATGTAGATTGGAATAATTATGGGCACACTGCACTTAAAGTGGACAATATCAAAGTAGCGTTGCGATCACAAAGTAAGGAGGAAACAAAAGTGGGAATGAAATGCGATTTGAATGTAAAAAGTCGACTGGAATTAGAAAAACATGTACCTGTCCCACTGGAAGCTATGCCAGGATGGGAATTAATGATCAGGAGAGGCTTGGGGGTAGTGTTTTTGCAAAAATGCCATGAATACACTGGCGACAACCCTTTGCAAGTCCCAGTGTACGGGTCGTTTGACCTAGAAAACATAAGACATTAAGGGAAATATTAGCTGCTACGGGTGATAATGCCATTAGACCCCCGCAATGGAAAACGTGTAAGCAATAGGAAGATTATACTCGACAGAAATCTATAAAGGAAGCACAGATAAAAAACGTAAAACCACAATCTGAAAGCGATAAAGCGTGTGCATTTCATAATGATAAAGAAATGAAGGATTGCGAAGAGGGAGACAGTGAAGATCTAAGAATTAAGCCAGGGCTTACCCCTTAGCCAAGACACCCAAATCAAAATATATCTTAAGAGGATGAAGTAGTTCCATTGTTAAAATGTTTAAATGGTAAAAAAGGCCTCCTCCTCCACCCCCCCTTATCAGGTACCTAGTGATGAGGTGGTTTCCTCGCCACTTCGTGCCCACAGGATTACAGCTCACGACACGTAAACTGCAGAATAGGTAGTGTTGGCATGGATCAAAACTGGTATGGACGGAGTAGAACAGGCTAAAGTCCTGCCCCAGCAACGAAATACGCTTATATTTGCAATAGTATAAAGGCGATGTAAACAAATGTGGCTGTTGCATAAAAAGGTTAATGAGAACAATGACGTGTGACAGAATTATTGTGAATCATAAATGCCCCATCAAAGTGTATGGTCACTCGCATTTCCAATGAGGGAGGTCCAGGGTTTGACACCGACAATCCGACACACCAGGTTCATGTCCCTTAGAATTACTATCTTTTACTGAAGATTATCTATATATTAAAACAAAATCCAGAACAGTGGTATACCCAAACAGACTGAGTACTTAAAACAGGTCTGCTTACATTGGGAGATATAGATCAGCTGTTTTAATGCATTCTGCAAGCAGATCTATGGCACCAATGCACAATGCAAGACAGGTTAGATCTTTTCATAAAGTGGGAGAAGTCGACAGAGGCAGCAAATAAAAGGGGGGAAGACTGAGGAATTGCCCAAAGAAATAGTTTGTCTAGCACTTCTAATAACACATATGCATGAAATGGGTTCCCTGGAAGCAAATTAATTGGGATACAAGGACTGCTTGAGTCTACATGGCCAACTTAAGCTGCTGCCCAGATTCTGACTACTGATAGATATTATGCCAATCACCATGCCAAAGCTAAAGGGGAGAATGAAAAGAACATGAAGGAATTAAAAACCAGAACACTAATGCAACAGCATAAGTATTCCCACCCTAGGCAAGGCCAGCAATATTCAGCTAGGAATGATTATGAAGATGACTATAGCACAATAGACTGTACAGCATAGGGCCAGTCCAAAGTAGGAAGTCCAATATCTGATCCTGTACAGTTCAGTATAGGTCCTATATTGTGCATGGCTCAGCTTGTTGTCACTATTAAAATGTGTTTAAATACCTTGAAAATGGATTTACTGAATCATTTGCATGCAACTCACCTCAGTTCCCCTTGCCATGAAATGCTGCTCTGCAAGAGTTTTGATGTTTTAAAAATATCCTTTATGTAATTCAGCTGATTTTAGGCACGCCTGATTTATGTTGTTTGTGCATGAAAAGCAACACTGTGCGTTATCTTTACTAACTGAACAACAAAGGGAAAAAAGAAAGTCTGCATAGGTTTCTTCCACATTGGACTCAGTGGGGATTTTATTGGATAAACTAAAAACGCAGCACCTGACAAACGCCAGGTTGACTAGATATGAGCTGACATTAATGGCTTCAATTCTTGTTATACAATGTTGAAAAGCATTGTTGAGGCTTGTAGGATCTCATAATTTAGCTCAAGTATATTGCGCACGGGGGCGTGGCTAGCCAGCCATGTGAAAGGCTGGAAGACCTGGGAGCACCTGCAGATCCGCTTGAATATTAAAAACGCCCGCCGGCAATATATATTAAAACGACACCAAAACGGAGGTCCAGAGTTAAGACGACAAGCAGCACATAATGCGCCTCGCTGCGCAGAGAATCAACCTCCAGAGATGGTGAAACTTGTGAGAGCGAGGATAAAAGACCCCGGCGACAGCCCACCCAAAATGGCCGGTCCGGAGAACTATGGAGGCAGCGAACACAGAATCTTGACGAGAAGCGATCGGGAAGAAAATTGAGCAGAACTCCCCTGTTGTGGAGAGGGATACTAGCGGTCACCTGTGCAAAGGAGCCTGCTGTACAGATGTAACCCGTGCGGCCAAGTAACACGCTCTTAGGTGTAAACAGCTTGCGCTCTCCATAGAAGAAAGAAGGGCCAGGAGACTACTGCTGGACCTGCCTCAGTTGCGCCACCACCACAAAGGACCCTCCATGAACCAGAACCATCTGCGCCAGGGTAAGATCAGTGCGACAAGGACCGCCGTGCTGACGGACAGCGCCGCGGTATAGAAAAGGTCAGCCGGACCGCTGCCTGATCCTCCACCTGGGAAACGAAAAGTATGTGGCGAGGAGTGCAGACCGCAACCAGCCCCGAGCCACGGCAAAACATAATCGGCCCACAGAGGGACTGGGAATAGGCAGATGTGCGAGCGGGGGGGGGGGGGGGGGGGGGGGGAGAGGACATAATAAAAGCCCTGAGCAACGCAAAGCACGGTGCGCCTGGTGCGGCTCGTACCCTGCTGCGAGCAACATATGCCTGACAATGGATATAACGTGCTAGATCCAACGGTGAAATAGAACCAAGAGACCCGGCAGACAACAATAAAAACCAAACCAACTGAACGGTGCGAATGAAAACGAATGCGAGTCCTGGAAGAGCAGATCAGCAGACCAGATACTGGCAAGTGATAAGCAGGCGATAAAGGACAGCAAACCCCAAAAAACAGCACCGCTTGCAGCTGGAAGCAGGGGGGAAAAACATAACAGAGGACCTAGGAGGAGAAGATACTAAAGACCATACCCTCCAAGGGAGGACACGGGCCAAGCGACTGAAACCAGGCGTTCGGCATACACACCCCAGTGAACGCAGAGATGGCGTCAAAGGCCTCCAAGTCGAAAGGGAAACAGCCAACCATAGAAGAATACACAAGGACGCCACAACCAACAGAAGGCGCAAGACTGAAAGAGAAAATCCCACAGACAGACACAGAGGCAGCAAGCAGTGAAAGACACATCCTCGAAGCGATAGCAGACCTAAAGGTCACATGGGAATCCAAACTAGACACAGCCATGGCGAACCTTAAAACTTACATCGAATTAAAAATAGATGCAGTGCAAGTAGACAATAGCCTCCTGCGGCAAGACGTTAGAGCAATTGCGGAACGTACGAGTGTGTTGGAGAAGGAGGTCCAAGCAAATACCACCACTTCTTAAACCAACGCCTCTGAGATCCACACACTCCGCCAGCAGGTGAATAATCTGGAAAATAGGGCAGAAGAGGCTGAAGGGAGGGCCCGAAGAAAATGTACGCATCATAGGCCTTCCGGAAGGCGAATAAGGCACAACCCCCACTGAATACATTGAAACCATGCAGTTGCAAGAAATCGAGGGAGGAGCGCTCGCCCAAGGATTCGGGGTGGAGAGAGCCCACCGTGCACTGACACGCAGACCGACACCGGGTGCCCCTCCAAGGCCCATCATTGCCAAAATACTGAACTACCGAGACAGAGAGAATCCTAGAATATTTTTGCAAAGGAGGTACGATAAAAAGAGCAACTACAACAATAACAGCATACCCAGATTATACGCTCCAGGTACAAAGACGCCGACTAAACTTTGGAACAGTAAAGAGAAGACTACTAGAGGCTAACTATAAATACATGTTCATGTACCCAGCAAAGCTGAAAGTCTTTTACAAAACAAGGCATTGTTCTTTGAAACCCCGGAAGAAGCAATGGACTGGCTGGACACACAAGAATGGCCCACACGAAACTGGAGGTAGCGGTGGGGACGGAAAAGGAAGATGAAGCATCAGTCCCAGACTATGAGGTGCTGTATACAAAATTACATTGGGACTTGAATATAGAGTTGTAATGAGGAGCGAATAGCGAGACAAATAAGAGACGGGCGAATGACATGATAAACTTGAGGCCCCGCAGAAGAGGCACACAGAGACCCCAACTCGCACCCTATTAGATAGTCAGGTTGCCAGTAGTGAAGCAACCACCTGCAGGGTTTTAGTGCCGAGTAAATCGGGGCAGGACTAGATGTGGGAAGGCCTGAGATCCAGGGATGGAGCTGGGCTACAGCTGGGGTTTAGGAGGGAAGAGCGAGAGTACTGTTGGGGAGTCAGTGGAGGGGGCTAGGACGGGAGGGGGGTGGGAGCGAAGTTGGGGAGTTTGTAGTGATAGTTATGGGAGAACGAGCCTGTACCTCTTGTAAAGGGTGGAGTGGGAAGCTACTAGACCATGGGAGACCTTAAAGTGATCACTTGGAATGTTAGAGGGCTCAATAGTTACGTGAAGAGAAGAACAAGTTACTTCTTACCTTGTAACGTTCTTTCGACGGGATGTTCCTCCGACGTATTCCTCATCTTAGATATCTCCTTCCAGCTCTGCTGGCCTCGGAAAATTTTCTCTCTCTAGAGGGCTCTGCGCGTCGACGTCCTCCGAGTCGATGTCCCTCGACAGCCGCCGTATTGACGTCAACGTCATCCTGCCTATAAAGGCCGCGCGCAGCGTCCGTTGCTCAGTTCCGTTTTGTAGCCCACAATAATACTTTCTGGACTAAACTAATCACCCTGAAGGAACGTAAGCTGCAACAACAAGGGAAGTAGAACTGCGGGGATGGATGGGAGAGTCGATGAGGAATACGTCGGAGGAACATCCCGTCGAAAGAACGTTACAAGGTAAGAAGTAACTTGTTCTTCGAAGGGATTGTGTCCTCCGACGTATTCCTCATCTTAGATAGGCTCCCATAGCAGTATTCTATTATTGGAGGAGGGAGTACTGACTTGACGCGGTCTTCTATTGATGAATAGAATGCAGTACAGCCCTTCCAAACCTAGTCTCTTGACTGGAGGAGGAATCCAAATTGTAAAAACGTGTAAAGGTATGGACAGACGACCATGTAGCGGCCGCACAGATGTCTTTAACCGGCACGCCTCTTTTGAGGGCCGAAGAAGCTGCAATACCTCTAGTCGAATGAGCCCTAAGGTTTTGAGGGGGCTCTTTCCCTGCCAGTTTATAACATTCCAGAATGGCTAGAATGATCCATCTGGAAATGGTCTGCTTAGTTATTGGTAACCCCAGCTTGTGACCTGCGTAACCTACAAACAGCTGGTCTGCCTGTTTTATCCTGGCTAGTCTACTGATGTAAAAACTTAAAGCCCTCCTAGGGTCTTAGCCTGTGTAACCGCTCTTCCTCTTTCCCTGGGTGAGGAGGAGGATAGAAAGATGGTAGGGTAATCTTCTGAGTGATATGGAATTCAGAAACCACCTTTGGGAGGAAATTAGGCTTCACTTGCAGGACAACTTTGTCTTTGTGAAATATTGTGTGAGGGGGTTTACAAGAAAGAGCTTGTAATTCGCTCACCCTTCTAGCAGATGTAAGTGCTATTAATCAAACAGTTTTAAGGGTAAGGAATCTTAACGAACAAGAATGGAGAGGTTCGAAAGGTGTGCCCATCAGGAAAGTTAGTACTAAGTTTAAATCCCATAGGGGAACTTGGAATGGTCTTGGGGGATAAACATTGGTTAACCCCTTTAGAAATATTACCAAGGGTAATTTGAAATAGGATGGTTCTTCCGCAGTACGCTTAAAGATGGATAGCGCTGCGAGATAGCCCTTAATGGTGCCAACTTGAAGGCCTGAATTTGCCAAATTTAGTAGGAAGGACAGAACCATTGGTGTACCACATGAAAAAGGGTTGATATTCTGTTCTTTACACCAGCTGCAAAATCTGTTCCAACGGCAGCAGTATAAAGACTTTGTTGCTGGCCTCCTTGCCGAAAGCAACACCTCCATAACATCATCAGGGAGGTCCAAATCCTTGTACCTCAGCCTTTCAGAAGCCAAGCGTGAAGGTTGAGGGTTTTGATGTATGGATGGAGAACCTGACCTCCCTTCTGTGAGAGTAGGTTCTCTCTGAGTGGAAGTCGAATTGGAGGGCAGATGGAGAAGTCTAGAAGATCCGGGTACCACGTTCTCCTGGCCCAATCCGGGGCAATTAGGATCATGGTTCTCCGGAATCTTCTCAACCTCCTGATCATTTGAGGAATGACAGGGACCGGTGGGAACGCGTACAGAAGTGGAAACTCCCAGTTCACTATGAACGCGTCTCCCAGAGCTCCTCTCGGGGGAAATTCCCTTGAGCAGAACAGGTCGCATTTCCTGTTTAGGCTGGTGGCGAACAGATCTATCTGAGGGGTTCCTCAAAGGGCGAAGATCTCCTGAAGCACTTCCTGAGCTAGTTCCCACTCGTGGGAGACTGTGCCCTGCCTGCTCAGAGCGTCCGCTGTCAAGTTCTTCTCTCCGGCTAAGTGAACTGCCGATAGAGAGATTCCTTCTTGGATTGCCCAAAACCAGAGCTGCATCGCCTCTCTGAACAGGGGTAGTGATCCAACGCCTCCTCTTTTGTTGAGGTAATGCATGGCCACCGTGTTGTCCGTCATTATCAGGACGTTCTTCCCTTGTACAGCCGGCAGGAACGCCTTCAGCGCAAGTCTGATGGCTCTCAGCTCTAACAGGTTGATATGTAGTCAGGACTCCGATGGAGACCAACGACCGCTGATGGTCAAGTGGTTGGCGTGGGCTCCCCACCCCGTGAGTGAGGCATCCGTGACTACTGTTATTTCCGGCCAGGGTTGCCAAAACTGTTCTCCTTTCAGAATGTTCTCCTGACAGGCCCACCACTGAAGGTCTCGAGCTACTCTGTCGGGAATTTGAAGAAGATCTGTCATTCTCCCTGAGAATTGTGACCACTGAGTCCTCAGTGCCCACTGGAGGGATCTCATTCTCAAGCGAGCCTCTGGCACAAGGAAGATGCAGGAAGCCATGAGGCCTAGCAACCTCAAAAAGTCGAAGGCTGGGAGACGTTGGGCATGTTGGAACTTGGTGACCATCTGTAGAATATCTTGAGCCCTCACCTCTGGTGGCGAGGCTTTTCCCAGGGAAGTGTCCAGGATCGCTCCTATGAACTGGAGTCTCTGCGATGGTATCATTTGTGACTTCTTTAAATTGAGGGAGAAGCCCAGTCTGTGAAGGAAGTGGCACACGTGATTTAGCTGGATCTGAGCTTGTTCCAAAGAAACAGCCCTGATCAACCAATCGTCCAGGTAGGGGTAGACGTGAATACCTTCCCTCCTTAGACTTGCAGCCACTACCGACATTAACTTGGTGAAGACCCTCGGGGCGGAGGTCAGCCCAAATGGCAGCACTCGAAATTGATAGTGAGAGTTGCCAATTGCAAACCTCAGGTATTTCCTGTGTTTGAGATGGATAGGCACATGGAAATAAGCGTCCTGAAGGTCCAGAGATACCAACCAGTCCTGGAACTGAAGGGCCTGGAGGATCTGAGAAAGAGTGACCATCTTGAATTTGTCTTTTCTGAGGAATTTGTTCAACTCTCGCAAGTCCAAGATGGGTCTCAGTCCTCCGTCTTTCTTTGGAATGAGAAAGTAGGGGGGGGTTGGAGGGGGGGGGTGGGGGGGGGGGAGGAGTACCAGCCCTTGTTCCTTTCCGCTACAGGTACCGGTTCTATGGCACCTTTCTCTAGCAGGTCTATAATTTCCTGCAAGAGGAGCGGATCTGAAACTTTCAGAGAGCTGTTCCCCGGTGGATGACTGAGGAATGTGTAGAAAGGGTAGGCAGTAACCTTGGGCAACTGTTTCCAATGCCCAAGCATCTGCCATTCTGTCAGATGGCGAGTTAACCTGCCCCCTACAAGTGTATTGTGTGGAAAGGCCTCAGAGTGGTTTGGGGGCGGCTGATGCAGATGCCGAGGGTAAAGAGGCACCTGCTGCTGCTGCAGCCTTAGTACTTTTGACCCGTCCACCTCGGGTGGATCTCCTTTGGCCTCTTTGAGCCGGCTGTCCTCTGCCTTTCCCGAATGCGGAATAGCGAAAGGACTTTCCTCTTCCAGAGGTTCCTGAGGGGCGAAAAGAAGGTTGGCGTATAGCAGCTCCTAAAGATTTTGCTGCTGCTTTAGAAGTCTGTAACTTTTCCAGACTGTCATCAGCCTTTTTCCCGAATAATGAAGAGCCGTCAAAGGGCATATTCAAAAGTCTGGCCTGTACATCTGGAGCAAAGCCCGACTTTCGCAACCACGCATGCCTGCGGATTGTTGTACTTGCCGCCATGGCCCTGCTGATACTGTCAGCGGAATCGATGCCAGTTTGAAGTGATTCACACATGGCATCCTTGCCATCTTTAATAATCTTAAGGAAGGCTTCCTTTTCCTCTCCTTCAGGTATGCAGTCAGCCGCTGATGAAGCACACTCCCATAGTGTGTGACTGAACCTGGCGAGCATACAGGTGGCGTTGATGGACTTCAACGCCATACTACAGGCAGAGAAAACTTTCTTCGCCATAGAGTCGTACCTCTTGTCATCTCTATCCTGTGGGACAGTAGGGTAAGCTCCTACTGCTAGATGAAGTTGCCGCTTGAACCACCAGGCTCTCTGGAGTCGGGTGTTTTGATAAGTATTCAGGGTCAGCAGCCGCTACCCTATACTTGGTTGACAATCTTTTATTGACTGCAGGGATAACTTCGGGAGTTTCCCGATTAGATGCAATTTTCCTTTGTAAGGCTGCATGGAAGGGGACCACCGGGTCCTCCTGTGGGCCTTTGTCTAATATATCTGTTAGGTCATCCTGTTGAAAACAGGTGAAGGCGCAGACCAACCCATAAACTCAATAATTCTTGCCATTAGGGTTCTATAGGGTGTTTCGGCATGTTCCCTGGGTCTGGCTTAACAAATTCCACTTCTGGGGAAGTGTCCAGCCCACTTGCCTCATGTAGTGACTCCTGTAGGTCCTTCAGCCTTCTTTCCTCAGAGGTGAAATCCTCTGCAATTGGCAGTGTGGTCCTCTGTAACCCGAATGTTTCCTGGTCAGAATCTTCCCCCTCTTCTTAAATTGAAGAATGGCCAGGGTACTCTGACCTCTGAAGTGGAGTAAAACCCATCTCTAAGGCAAAAGGAGCCAAACTCGTCGTTATTGGACGAGAAAACGTCAATGTCGTCGACGCCGATGTAACAGGCTTCGAAGGTGCCGAGAACGGCGTCGAAAAAACTGGAAGGGGTCACGAAGAACTCGAGAGGATCGGGATCCTACTCGAGGGCATCGATGACGCTCTCGGCGTCGTGCCGGAGGCCCTTGAAATCACTGTTGGCTGTGGAGTGGCCTTGGTCCACTCTTTCATCGGGGTCGACGATGGCATCGAGGAACCCTTCGACAACGGCGTCGATGGCACCGATCAGTGCGTCGAAGGAATCTTCGACGACAGCGTCGAAGACCCTGCCTTCTTACTCGATGGCTCATGGCGCTCTCAGGTGGAATGTTTCACTGGGTGCTGCGACTCGCAGCGTTTTGATTTTTTGGGTTTTTCACCCTGGGTATCACCCTCAGCTGTCTTCGAGGGGGTCGAGGCCGCGTTCTCGAAGACGCTTAACATTTTCTTTCTGAATTCCTCCCACTCAGCTTGAGAACTGTCTTTAGTGGGACAGGAGACTCTTTCTGGGGACACAGAAGACGACGAGGAATGGGACCTTCGACGTCTCTTTTTGAGTGTCTTGATCTCAATGAATGGTGGGAGCTGCTTCGAGATCTAGAATGGGAATGTTTGACGGCGAGGAGACGAATGCCTCGACTCAGCCGACGAAACTTTTCCCCTTGCGCTCCTTCAAGGCTTTCGCCATCATGGACATGCAGTCCTCCCACTCCGAACAATGGTGCTCGGATCACAAGCACCATAAGCAGATCCTGTGTGGATCCTTTAGACATTTTTTTTACCGCAGTCTCGACATTTCTTGAAGCCGGATCTCAGCGTTGTCGGTTCTGATGAAGAAGCCATCGAGAACGATAAGGTATATTCGAGTAGAAATAGATAGTTATCCTGACTGAACTGAACAACGACGTTCCGAGGCCCCACGAAGCGCGGAAAAACAGAACTGAGCAAAGGACGCAGCGCGTGGCTATTTATGGGCATGGTGACGTCGGCGCCGATACGGTGGCCGTCGAAGGACATCGACTCGGCGGACATCGACACGCGGCGCCCTCTACAGAAAAAATTTCCGAGGCCAGCAAGCTGGAAACGTATTATCAAAGATAAGTAATACGTCGGAGGACACAATCCCTTCGAAATAGGGAGTGTGGGAGTTGTAGTGTCTGATAGGAAGAACCGATAAGTCTAGCATATTACTGTCAGGAAGAGAAGGATGGTTGTCTGCAAAGGCTGAGGGAGGGTAGGGTGATGATATCTGGGAAAAGAATACCGCGTCTTACCCTTGGACATCCTCTTTCTACTCCCCAAGGATCCCCTACTTAGGTGATCCTCCCGCACTTGTTCGCCCCCAGGGTCTGGATCCAAATGCAATGGCCGTGCCCTTGCCACCTGAGCGGAGGATCCAAGCGAAGACAATGTGAGGATGTCCTCAGGTCCCGCACACTAAAAACCCAACAGGATTCTGTAAAGATGAACATTTTACCCTCTACATACAAACTCAACATATCTAGAAATTCCAATTTGAGGCTCTCAGAAAACGCACAGTAAAAAGATGAATCGAATTTCAAACACCCCTTCTAGCTTTTATCACCTGCAAACGCAATCCAACATGTGGGATATGCCATCAGGTCTGTGTGTGGGACAACTGCAGAACACCACAATCATTGACTAACCAGTTCATCAAAATTCCAGATTGGAATGCGCATAATTCCTAGGCACCAAACAAGGCAACAGGATAATTTAACTGCATAAAGGAAAATATAACTGGATATTGACAATAAGATCAGTCAAAGTGCTTTAGTGGCGATTATGAGCGAAGTTAGACTAAAACAGTAAAACTGATGTTCTAGTCATGAAAAGCATGACAATGTAAACTTGGAAGACTTGCTAGTTCCATGGTGCAGTAGTGAGAGATCGACACAGGTGGAATTTTTGTTGCTACAGATGTTTATATAATGAAAGGGTTGCGGAAAAGGCCTCACTAGCCCAAACGCAAACAGGGTTTTCCCTGCCTCAACACAAATCTTAAATGGGTTTGCCAGGATGTCAAAATAAAGACAAGTCCACCGTTGTGTCTAGTCCTCACATTAATAACTCAATATAAACTGAAAGGGGGCCAAGTCAATCATAGTTCTTTTCAAAGATCATAACACAAAGTTCCAAATGGGTCAAGAGAGTTCCTCTTGTCTTCACAGTGTTCACAAATCCCTGGGGCTGTCTCCCTTCCCCAAGTTTCTCTTCCTTTGCACAACTAACCGGATTCACTCTTCTCCCCATTACTGGACTATGAAGCAGAGTAACAATTGTCCTATGGTTGCAAGTCCCAGACTCACCTGGTTTCAAGAATTCTCTTTCTATGTAAACGTGGTGTACTCGCCTACCAAGCAGTACCTATTACTCAGCCGACCTAGTTTACCTTTCTCGCAGATACTTCAACTATGAGGATGAGCTGGTCTTTGGTACTTCTTCTAGATACGCTTGGTTTACTCTCCTACCAAGCACTACCATATATTATAGGTCGGCCAGTTTCTTCACCATTACTTTCTGGGTCCCAGACTCTAGGTTGGGAGTATTTTTCCACCTTCTGTGCTTGCCACCACCAGCTGTGCTTCCCACCGTCTTTCTGCCAGACAGCATACCCGGTTTCCTGGTTCATGAGGGCATGCACCAATTCCCAGCTTCCTCAGTCCGCCTCTGGGACTTGTGGTGCTTGGGGAGGCTTAGGTTGGTGTGCGTCGGCTCGGCAGCACAAAGTCCTTCTGGAAGCCGTTGCACTTCCCAAGCTTCAGACCAGCCTGCCGTCCCTTCCTCTGTCTCGGCTGGAGCTCCAAAGCTCTCCGCTTCCTATTCGGCATCCTGGCTTTGTCCCAGTCTCTGGAAGCGACCGTGCCTTTCATAGCAGCTCCTCCAGGAAGTACTGCTTTTCGTAAGAAATCCTTCTTTCCTTTAAATTGCATAGCCCGATTAGGCTAGATTGAATAGGCTGCTCCGCTCACTGGAGCTCTTCTGCACTCTTCATTCCAGTACCTTTCTCTGAGGTGTCATGACTGTTCTTTTTTGTCTCTGTACTATTTAGGGGAGGACAAAGTTCTACTTTGCTCACATACATAGAAGTATGAGCGATCTGTGAAAAGGTACGTGGGTGAGCAAGCTGGGACAGTGGTAGAAATAATCGTCTCTCCTAGGGTGTCATTCTTCATCCCATAAGGGTTTTCCCTACCACAGTGCAGTCCTGCCCCACGACCCTCATGGGGATTATTGGAGGGTCCCGCACCGCCCTACCCACAGGAGAAGGGTACTCTTCCCCACCCCATGGGAGAAGGGACGACATCCAAGGATTCGTTACGGGGGTGAGCTGAGGCTATGTAGATATTGGAAAAATGAAGAAAGGCAGGATGCTTTGGGTACTCCACATGGAAGAATGAAGGGGCAGGTTTAAAATGGGCAACGAGTGAGATTTCTGTCCAGACAGTGAAGGAAGATGTAAACCAGGAGATCCACCAACCTTTTTATCCTGGCCAAATCCTAACTGAGCTTTGTTTGCTGCTGACTAGAAACGGGTCACAATATTTTATCACCACGATAAGGCTAATGTTACTGACAGAATAAAGCCAGTACAAGCGCAGAAGAAAACACCCTTGCCCTCCAATGTCCCATATTTTCGGGTCATTTGGAAAAGTATAAAGTACCAACCAGCTGCACTGCTCCCTAGCAGAAGCTGTACCTGAATTTTCAAACGTGCACTGCCCTACCCACCTTGAGTTGCTTCAACAACAGTTTACCTCAGATACGGCTGCAATGGCATCTGGCCAAGCAATTCATCTGGCTTGCTTCTCTCCTGTTCAAACATATTGGAAAGGTCATGCCTGGGAGGCAACTTAACTTTTCCTAACAATAAGAAAGCTTTCATCAGTACCGATACTGTTTCCAGAGGAAATGTCATCCTTGCCTATACGAACTGGGACACAAATATGAGCCAGGTAATACATGATTCTGCCATGTTGAACCCAATTAGACCTCATCTCACTCCTGTCAGCTCGGGGACGAGGCTACTGCAATGTTTTACTCTGATGATTGGGAGGAATGTTTGATTCATGGCAATTGGACATTGTTGTCACTCGCTGTTCCACCCATTGTAAGAACAATTTATGAAGTTACACTTACCAAAAGTGTGCTTACAACGAGGAAAGCTAGATACTTCACATTTCTTTGGCATAACAGAAGGGTAGGATTGGGTTTACAATCTTCAGTATTTGACCCCCTTCAAGCAAACTGCATTCTCTAAGTTCCTGCTAATTTGAGACACCATACTGTTTTTCACATGCCATTGCATCAAAATATCCGTTTACATCTTGACAAATAAAGTGAAAATCACGAGGTCTGGAGAATATTTAATATATCATTGTACATGATGCCTGTGCAGTTTCTTCAAGCGAACATAAGTTTTTATATCTTCATATACTCTAAAAGCTTCTTAAACTAATTAACATGGTCAGCTGATAAAGGTTATGTGTTGACCGCATGTGTGTCAACGCGCTACCCTGAACCAGTTTGGAGCTGCAGAGAGGATCCGGCTCTGCGGCGGTGTCACGCAGACAAAATGGCCACACCTGGCACAGTCCTCCGACTCCCAAATTCTCTGCGCTGGCGCGTGAGCACAAGCCCACCTGTATCTGGCCGAGGCAAAGGGACAGCAGGACAAAACACACGCATAGGTGCCTAGCGAGGATGGTGGAGGACGAGAGGGACCCACCAAAGCGCGGACGCAGCCAGCACCAACGAAAGGGGGACCCCCCCCTAGGCAGTGGAGCCCGTGCTCCGACGCTGGCCTGCAGCACGGGCCCAGAAGCGGCGAACAGAGCTTCCAAATAGCGCAGCGGGTGCGCGATACGCCCCAGCCAGAGGCAATCGCAGAGGGCAGATGGGGTGCCACGGAGGCGAGACAGTTGGACACCCGGAGCAAGCAACGACAAAGACACAGCCACCTAACCATCGAGAACTATCCCACAATGGGTAAGGAGAAAACCAAAAGGCTGACCTCCCAGAGTAGGATCGACCAATACACCTCCCCGACAGCAAACAGCCAGCAGGAAAACGCTCAACCAGACCCCATGGCGGGAACAGAAGGCACAATATCGCTTAAAGACATCATGGCGGCCATAGAGGACTCGCACGCCTCCATGGAGCAGAAAATTGACGGCATCAGTATGGACGTCTCCCTCCTTCGACACAATCTCCAAAAACTGTTGTCGCGCACCGGGGAAGCTGAGCAACGCATATCTGGCGCGGAGGACGGAATAAGGAACGTAGATCAACAAATGACCAGAGTCGTGACCCGCCTTAAAACCATGGAGGAGAGAATAGAAAAGAGTGGAGGGGAGATCCAGGCGCAATAATGTCAGAATCTTGGGGCTTCCGGAAAAAGCAGAGGGCCCGAACATGGAGCTATTTCTGGAGCAGTGCCTCACAGACATGTTCAGAGAAAAAACGTTCTCTAACTTCTCAATTGAGCACGCCCACCGTGTACCGACAGGCCTCCCGGTGCCTGGCGCCCCTCCGCGTACGGTGATAGCCAAATTGTTGAACTATCGTGATCGTGACGCACTGCTCCAGTCATCAAGAGCAAAGGGCACCCTTACTTACAATGGATCCAAAATAGCACTCTTTCTGGACTACACCAGGGAAGTACAGAAAGCTTGACAATCTTTTGACCATCTCAAAAAGCAACTGCAATCCCTAAATGTGAAATACGGCCTAATGTTCCCCGCCCAGCTCAAGATATACCATGAAGGTACAACAGTCCATTTCACGGATGCCAAAGAAGCGTGGAAATGGGCAGAACAAAACAGAGGGGGACTGGATTGCGGAAAGAGGCAACAGAAACACGAACAGAACATCCAGAGCCCGGCCCAGGCCTCAACCACCGGAGCAACAACCGTCAGCACCGGGAATTGTACCACAACTGCAGGAATGAGTGCACTACGACCTGAGGCATGATTAAGCTGAAACACACGACACCCTATAGTACAGGGCCTAAGGTAATATGCGTAACTACACTGTCGAACACATGGCCTTGTTAATCACGAAGTAACACATAGTTAAGCGGCCAGACGGAGGTTCTCCCCCTCTTCCCCTGGTGTGATATCCCGGGGTTCCCACTGACACGTCACAAACCGACACATCGGGAAGCACCCATAAGATATCCATGTGCCAGTTGCCCTAACAAAGCCGCCGTTTGCGGAGGTTAGCGGCCGACGGCACTAGTGGTGCTGCCCCCAGCCGCACCTAGTTAGGGGACACCACCTAGACCTAAACTAAGTTCAGTGCATGTAAGGTGTCCGGTTGACATCTGGGGTTCTTATGTTCGGGCGACCGATGCTTCCAGTTGGGAGGAGTATAGGGAGGGGGGTAAAGGGTTTTTTAAGTTTAGCAGCAAACGGGACCAATCAATCCCAACGCAGATCACGGCTAGGTAAGATAGCCATACCCTAGGGGCTCAAGACCGACCGGCGTACATCGCCACCGATAGCAGCACACACCTCTCCCACCGCACGCAAAGATGGCTGCACATAGCACCACACAAATGCTTGCAGAACACTCAGGCTCATGACATGTAACGTCAATGGCCTTGGCAACGCGATCAAGCGCCGACTGGTATGCCAATTCCTAAAGAGAGGGGAGTCGGATGTAGTATTTCTGTCTGAGGCCCATCTTGCAGGCACAGAATGCACCCTTTTGAAACGCACAAATTATAAGCTGGCACTCCACTCGGGCTTCATGATGGGCTTCAGGGGTGTCATGATACTGGTACACAAGAACCTGCCCTTCCACCTCGTCTCAGTGTCCAACGACACCGGCGGCTGATACGTTTATGCGACAGGTACGTTATGGGACCAATCGATAACATTAATTGCCGTCTATGCACCCCCCAACCTTACTAGAGCCACTTCTCTCAGACATTGCATCCTGATCACCAATGACACTTCTAACCTCATGGTGCTGGGAGGAGACTTCAATGAAGTCATGAACGTCACCCTGGACCGCTCACATTTGCGTAATAGAAACCCTAACATATCTACCAGGCTTGCAACTTTCATTAATGCACTTGGCCTGTGTGATGTATGGAGAGAACTCCACCCAGACACGAGCAAATACTCCTTCCACTCCGGGGCCCATGCCTCGCTCTCCAGGCTAGACTACTTTTTTACTCCAGCAACCGATCTACACAGGGCACAAGAAATAACCATGCTCCCCAGGGGTATCTCTGACCACTCCCTGCTGGAGCTAAAACTCATAACATCCAGACTGCTCCCGCCACCGAGCTGGAGACTGAATACTTACTACCCCGAGCTAGTAGATTGACTCCAAGAGACCACCGGCACATATGTCGAGCTAAATACACAGACTGCATCGAACCCAGAGACGCTGTGGGAGGCCTACAAGACAGTACTAAGGGGTGAGCTGATATCCTGGACAACTGCAAAAAAGAAAATGCACCTGAGTAAGACACTTGAAGCCCAAGCAGCAAGTGAAACTGGCGGAGGAAAAGCATATACGTGAGGATACGCCGGACACAAACCGTAAACTACTCCTGGCACAGAAAAAGCTGCAAAATATAGCAATGGACAATGCTAGACAAGCGCATACCGCAATGCATGCACAAATCTATGAAGCAGGGGACAAGGCTGGCAAAATGCTGGCATGGCTGGAACGGAGAGAGCTAGGTCCAAGCCATGTTCAACGGCTAGAAACAGGAGGGCCAAACGCATGCGTGTCAGACCAGGAAATAACGCAGGGCTTTGCGGAATACTATGCTGAACTCTATAGGGATCCCACGACACCACAGTTCTGGAGGAAATCGACATCCCCACCTTAGATGAAGCACAGCAGAAGCTCCTAGAGAGGGAGATCACAGAAGATGAAGTCGCACGTGCCATTTCTGGCCTTGAAACAGGCAAGGCCCCAGGGCTCAATGGCTTTCTGGTTGAACTATGGCCGAAGGTGAGGGCTAACATGGTTGCCCCCCCACCTGCTATGGATGTATCAACATGCCCTCGAAAATGGCACTCTCCCTCCAGATCTGCGAGAAGCAACAATCAGTCATACCCAAACCTGGAAAACCCCCTGAACGCTGCAGCTCATACAGGCCAATTTCACTCATCAACAGCAAAAGCAAAATACTAGCAAAACTACTAGCAGACCGCCTACAGAGGGTTATAATTTCCTGATCCACCCGGATCAATGCGGCTTCATGCCACAAAGATCAACACGCATGAACCTCCTTGGACTATTCTCAGCCCTGGAAAGAGCCGACGGCATACAAGGCCCCCTGGCCCTACTAGCAATCGATTTTGAAAAGGCCTTTGATTCGGTGAGATGGGAGGCTATTTGGGACATAATGCAGCGCATGGGCTTCGGCGAGAATTTCATGAGCTGGGTGCAACTATTATACAAACGCCCACTGGCCAGGACCAGAGTGCATGGTTGGCGATCAGACTCTTAGTCTAGGGAGAGGTACAAGGCAAGGATGCCCTTTATCGGCCCTAATCTTTGCAATCGCAATTGTGCCACTGGCGATCCTCCTGCGGCACTCTCCGACCTGGGAGGGCTTCCGTTGGTCTAATACATGGGAAGATAGGGTATCGCTCTACGCTGATGACCTGCTTATTCATCTAAAAGATCCAGTGAATTCCTGCCCCAAAATCATGCTGGAACGATACGGGGCATTCAGTGGCCTGCGTGTGAACTGGGCCAAGACCATCTTATTTCCAATAAAAGGTGTCTCGGTGGCAAACCTATCGACGGCCCCCTATCAGATTGCAGTAGACCAGTTTCAATATCTGGGGATACACATCTCGAAACAACGATGACTACACAGTTTTGAATCTTTCCCCCCTGTTTACAAGATTAGCAGAGGACACTTGTCACTGGATCTCCTTGCCGCTGACGCTGTTGGGCAGAGCCGCCCTGTACAAGATGATTGCCCTCCCCAAATTCTGTACATACTACAAAATGCTCCACTGTATATCCCATACCGAGAATTTCACAAACTAGACTGCACCCTCCGGAAGCTAATATGGGGAGGCGGACACCTGCGGATTGCCCCATCTACTCTCCAGAGGTCCGTCTGGGAGGAGGGGGAAAATCGGGCTGCCCAGACTGCAATCATACTACTGGGCCAGTCAGATGACGGTGGTGAACGATATGCTTCATGGGGACACAAATCTCCCACACATTAAGGGGATTACTTCCATCAGTGCAACAACCCCGATAGAGCACCTCTATGGGGGTCTCAGCTGTGCACAAAAAGTAGACATGACAACGAATATTGTGAGAATCTGGAAGGAAACATTGATTTCTGGGTTGGGAAGGGAAACTGACATTGGCCCAACCCCTATGGAACAACCGCTACCTTCCCGAAATGCAAAAACTGCCTAGATGGCCTGAATGGGTCCAACGAGGAATCACCAGAATCAGAGATGTGGTACAGGAGGGCAAACTGGCATCTTTCGCGACACTACAGGCAGAGTTTTTCCTCCCTGCCACAGAAAGGTACCACTACATTCAACTGAAACACGCCTGATGCGCACTCCAACAGGACATACGAGACATGCCAGAAAGCTCCCCTCTGGAGCGGAACATAGTGACTGACCGAGTGGAACGAAAAGTCACCTCGACAATGTACAACATGATAACTTCCTTTGCGACACCAGAACTAACCAGCCTGAAAACCAAATGGGAACGAGATGTTGGACCGCTTCAACCAGAAGATTGGGTAGAGGCCCTGATGTACCCGCGCAAGGTAGCCATCTCCTCAAGACTCAGACTGGTCCAATTGAAAATCCTCCACCGCACCTACTATCCGAGAGTGGCCCTCTTCCGCTGGGGCAGGTCGTCAGACGCGCGTTGCCTTCGCTGCAAGTGGGAGGAGGACACCTTCTTCCACATCATATGGAATGCAGCAACATTCAGCAGCTCTGGCGGAGATGCTGCGATAAACTGTCCGCGTCATAGGTAAGACGATACAAAGGTGCCCGAAACAACTGTTTCTAGGGATCTCCGGTGAAACTGACCTCTCCCACTATGAGAAATTGCTCTGGTCGACTGCAACAGCGATACTTAGGTGGAAAATTGCGCAACTGTGGGTCTCCGAACGAACTCCTAGCTACGATCAATGGGTCATGGATGTGGACATTTGAGCTGCAACGAAACACCGGGTGTACAAGGCGAGAGGCTGCCCGCAAAAGGCGAACAAGATATGGAATCGGTGGGAGGAGGCCGACTAACTACCAGAAGCGAAGCCACAGAGATGGGGACGGGGTGAGGCCCTGTAACATAGGGCAGACTGAGCCTGATCTGTAAGAATACATTATATGTTTTTTCCGAATTCTGATTGACGGTCCGTTGGACTGGGGTCCCCGACGCTAAGTTCTTAGGTTTTTTTGGGTTTTGTTTGTCTCTCCCTTCCCAGTCTCTCCCTTTCCCCCCCCCTCTCCCTGGACCATGTTGATTTGAGTAATGTCCCACTTTGCCCCCCTGTAATGAAGAGAGAGGTTTGTAATATGTGTGTTCATTTCTTTAAAAAAAAAAAAAAAAAAAAAGTGCGTCCAGTTTAGTAAATGAGCACTGACAAAACACGAAAACCTACACAATTCGATTTCATTCAAAAAAAAAATCCATCAATTTCAATCAAATACTTCTACCATTGTACGCCTGGGAGCATAGTGAGGGTAGCACATCAGTGTCCATAATCCTGAATAACTAAGGCTAGTAGGAGGGCGCACTAAATTAGTATAAGGTGCCTGTGAATCTAGAAGGGAAAAGTTAATTGGTTTACTATGTCGGGAAAGCAGTGGCAACCTATTGTGAATTCAGGTTTGTCGAGAAAGTGTTGACATTTTCATGAAAATGCATCCAATCTAGAAATTCACATTGCTGTGGGATACTTGCCTCTTCAAACAAGAAGTGACATTTCAATGACGAGAGTGGCAAAGTGACTGGGCGTATCATTTTGAAATTGTCCCATTTCATAGAAATACATGGACACGCATACGCACACCTCGATCCCTACTGCTGTCCCCAACTACAACTGCACACTGTACTGGCAATCATCTAACTATTGGTGACATAGGTTAATATCTGTACACCGGAATGCAACTTGGCCAATGGAAATGCCAATAGAACATCCTTTTCTCTTGAAATTATTAAGGAATTTTGCGCAAAATAGGATTCCTGAAATACTGCACTTTAGAAGGCAACACATCTGGTTCTCTTTCAATTGCATTTTAGATCGCCAGAAAGGTGAGGCCATGGACACCAAATCTGTACCTCAATGGGCAATCTTTTTATAGGGTATTTTGAGACTTAACAGGTACGTAATGATGAAAACGAAGAAATGCACAGACTGAGAACTAGATTGTGGCCAAACCATAAAGGAAATAAAACATGGATACCCAATGTAAGGCAGGAATGGTATCAACAATAAGACAGACACAAGTGACCACCGTTCAAGGGTGTTTCTTGAACTTCAACAAGGGTATGATAAACGCCTATCTAGCCATAGATCTAAGATGGGCGTAATCCTGACCATCAAATAATAGTGAAAATGGTCCTAGTCGTGTCAGTCAAAATCATAAGATTTAACTAGAAAACCTAATACCTGCCCTCACTCTATTACAATAAATGTGCACAGGAATGAAGTGTTTCAAAAAGGAAATGTCAGAAATGGCTATGGCTTTCAGAAAATGGTGCAACACACTCCCTTCCCCACGTTTGAAGCACAGGGTATCAGATTTGATGAAAAAAAAAATGCGTGAATGACACTGTTCATTTAGAGAGAGACACTGTGGCTTTTGGGCACACATCCTTCAGGTCTCCCTCCAATCGACCCCTCAGGTTTCCTTCAGCAGAGTCCTGGTCTTATACACATTTCAAACAATTCAAAACACAGGCTTCTCTCAATTCGAGTTTAAAGCTGCCTTCATTCACAAGGCACAATAGATCTCCCTCAGTCGGGTTCAGATCTGGTTATATGAGAGTTCACAGTTCAATTTTTGTACATTCACTTTTACATCGAAGACTTTCGACTGTTTCCACTCACACCTCCGCCTGACCACTTCGACAATCACATTTTCTTACATTGAGCCTATAGCCTGCAATATCTTATCAAGCCTTTGTCACAGCTTTCACAAACTCCCTTGGTATTTGTAGTTTTCTTGCTCCTACCGTTTTGTAGTTTCCTTTTTTGTTCACTCCTTTACACTCATACCATTCTAAATAAGTTTATTTAAGACCGCATTACTTCCTTACTTTGTTTTCCTACAACACACACTTCAAAAGGGATTTTACAGAGTCTTTCGATTGTGCACAGGGTTTAGCTTGACCCGTTGCAGGACCACTCTGTTAATTTGTAATGAGCGCTGTAAACTCCAAACACGCCTTCCACTTGTTGGCATACACAAAGTTTTCCCCAATGATAGTTTCACTCGCGGTCACAATTTGACATGTTCTGACATCAACCAGACTTTTCAGTTCACTAACTCACCAGATGATGTCTTTCTCGCTTCTGGTTTGTGCCTTGCATATAGCGTTCAAGGCTCCTTACACAGTATTCCTTTACTCCCCAATTCAGCAGTTATCCAGGAGGGGAACAGGGCAACCTTGTGCTTCCAACAGCAGCTCGTTTCTCTTTCACACAGCTTTCTACTTTGAACTCTTACAACCTTGCAATCCCAGGGAACTCCCGTCTGGCCTTCTCTCGATTTTCTGCTTTCTCCAATGGCCCCTTGGCTTCTCCCTTCGTGTTGCTTGGCTCGATTTGGTCGTGGAAGAAACGTTATCTCCGGTTTGCAGCCTTGTTCAGTGTTTCTCTGGGTGTTCCACTTTGAGCTGACAGGGAATGTTAATTGAAGCCAGGTGTGAGCAATTGCCCAGCCCTACCCGACTCTGCCTAGCCTCATTAGTGTGACAATATGGTGGATTCCCACAGGAAAACAATCTCGTTATTCCGATCGGAAATCGCCTTTCTTTGTTCACTTTCATCTCAGTACTTAGACAAGCAAGCGAGAAATAGGGAGTGTGGGAGTTATAGTGTCTGATAGGAATAACATGCAAGTCTGGCATATTACTGTCGGGAAGAGAAGGGTGGTGTTCTGCAAAGGCTGAGGTGATGGATATCGGGGAAGAGAATACTGCGTCTCAACCCTGGGCATCCTCTTTCTACTCCCAAAGGATCCCCTGTGCAGGTGATTCTCCCGCACTTGTTTACCCCCAGGGTCTGGATCCAAAGGCAATGGCCATGCCCTTGCCACCTTAGCCGAGGATCCAAGGAAAGAAAAAAGTGCGAGGATGTCCTCAGGTTCCTCACGCTAACAACCCAGCAGGATTCTATAAACTTGCAAATTGTACCCTCTACATACATGCTCAACATACCAAGAAACTCCAATTTGAGGTTCTCAGAAAATGCACAATAAAAAGCTCAATCGAATTTCAAAACTCCCCTTCTGGCTTATATCACCTGCAAACGCAATCCAACGTGTGGGATGCGCCATCAGGTCTGTGCGTGTGAAAACTGCAGAACACCACAATCATTGACAAACCAGTTCAAAATTCCAGATTGAAGCACATAATTCCTAGGCACCCAAAACGGCAACAGAATAATTGAACTGCATAAAGGAAAACATAACTGGATATGGGCATGAAGATCAGTCAATGGGCTTTAGTGGAGATGAGAAGTTAGACTAAAACAGTAAAACTGATGTTCTAGTCATGAAAATGTAAACTTGGAAGACTGAAAGATCTGATCAGAGAAGAACTCCATGGATAAAGGATAGCCAACAACATTCACATATTGGTCTTTCATAACTGAATATTACTCATCTATTTTTTAAGCATACATACACCCAGTACAATGTTAATCTCTCCAAATGTCTCCTCCTCCTCGTCCTCCTCCTCCTCCTCCTCCTCCTCCTCCTGGCAGCCTCCTCCTGGCAGCCTCCTGCCTGGAACGTAAATCCCTCCCATTTTATGTGATGTGAATCAGAGGTGATACTCCCCAAAGTCCCTGGCCTGGGACGCTTCTCATGGTGCCAGGGAAAGGCAGCCACTACCTGATCCAGGGGGGGTTGTGCTGCGGGTGGATCACTTGGGAGGGAACTCGGATCAGGAAAATTACCAATTTCCCCAATGATCCTATGGCCTTAACGGACTACTGTAAAATTGAAAAATGATATAAAATAAATCAGAACATTGGGGACTTCCAAGTTCCCTAATGCTCTAGATACTGGGACGAGAAAGAGGCACAGTTATGCAGAAGCACAACTTACAGTCTAGTGGTTCTGAAGTCCTACTCCTGAGCAGGACCTTTGGCTATTTAAGACCCCTTCCGGTGCAGGCTACAAGACAAACCGCAGCAGTGGAAGAAACGGAAGCAAGAGGAAGAGGAAGACACCGGTTCCACTGCTGTGAATCCAGCGAGTCACAGAGCCGAGAAAGTCGTTCAAGCTGGGAATCCAAGTTGCACAAATCGCGCTGCAGTTAGCGACACCAGCTGTTCCGTGGGAGAGGAAAACGCTCTTGATTCTTTGGCTCACTCTGGTGATTGGAGTTCAGAGTACTTGATAAGCAAAGCAGGCTTTGCAGAGAGCGTGAGCAACAGCAATACAACAGGAGGTGTTGGAGGCCCAGATCCTTAAAAATGGAAGCATCAGCAGGCCAAATGGAGGCACAGAGGAAAACCAGTTGGCCTTACATCGGTAACCCCGGTGCGCTGCGTATTAGACGGAGTAACGGTTTTGAATACCAAACTAACGAATTCAAGCAGAAAGCTTAGATTGAGAGGAATCCACCTGCGACACAATGTAAGCCTAAAGCAATTTGTACGGAGAGACATTGAACAGACAAACATTGTAACTTTCATTGTCCAGGTAAAGGGGCAATAATATACGACCACATCAAATGTAATCGGATTACAGGAAGATTACTTAAAAAAGGAAATGAAACCCAGCATTGGCTAAGCCAAGAGGAGTCCATTATAAATGAGAAGGGATATAGCATTCATAAAGAGGGGAAATTGAAAAAGAAACAATACCAACAGTTAACTGGTGCTGTAGGAGGAATTTAGAGCTGGCATTATAAAAGCCCTCCTAAAAATCCTCAAGGGGGAGAGGAAAATTACCTGCATTGCCATATGCAATCGAATCAGAGGAACAAACGGCATCATTGTGTATTTTATCCTTATGGAAAAAGTTGTGAATCCCAATGTTGTTAAAAGTGAATGATTTCCTAAAGCTTGAAGTGAATTTTACCATAAAGTGCTTGTGGTAGTAAGAGTTATATCCTGGCAGGAGAGTAAACCAGGTACTGCAGTGTGGTGTAAAATTGCGTTGAAAGAAAAGTATTAAAGTTGATGCTGCGTTATAAAGAACTGTAGAAAAGTCATCCTGACAAACATTTTAGCATTATGAAGAAGTGGGAAAGTAGTTATTCTTCAACAAAGAGAAATTACTTTGAATACCGACTAAAAGTACGGTGAAGAAGTTGTATTTGGTTATTAAGCAAGAGCTTGTAGAACTTTGACAATTATTGTGAAAACAAACAGATTCAAGTGCCGCGTAGAAGACTTGTGGAGTATTGAAAGCTGAACTTAGATATTGGAAATAACTTTCTTGATACAAACTTGTGTGTTGAAAATCCCGAATTATTCTTGGGGAAGGGGATAGGAACCTGGTTACAAAGATATATATTTGCAAAGTTTACGATTCAATGGCATTATTTAAGTTGAAACAGCCATATGATACCTATATGATTTATGTTGTATGTATGAGTGTGAGGGGGAACTGTTGAGCGTTTTCCTTTAGTCTTAGTTCAACAGTTGGAAAAACCTCATTAGGTGACGAAAGCGAGGCTTTCATTGCACCCTAATCATTTAACAAATGGCTACTTTTGATTAAAATCTACTTGTCCTTGTATTTTTGACCGCTCTCACTACCCATTCCCTCTCCTCTTTCCATGAGCAGCCTACTCAAACTTACAGGACCTCTTGACCTCATCTTTCTCTTTAATTCACTCCTCCGACTACTCCATTGACCTTCTCTCCCCTCCGACTACTATATTGAACACTTAACACTGCCACCATCTACTTATACATATATGCATATAGATTTATAGAGCTCAACAAAAGGAGTCAAGGTGCTAAATGAGGAAATTCAGACAAGACCATCTTGCCACTTAACTTGAGGATGTGAAGATCTTCGTCTCCTGTTCATGCCCCTTAAATTGACCAAGCTGTTTCACACTTTCATGACTCAATTTGACCAGCACTATCCTGCTCTCACATTCACACCTTCCACTCAGTCCTCAGCCTTAGATCAATTCTAAAATGTAGACCCTCAAAACAACCATGCTGCGTGACCTACCAGACTGGCACAAATTATGGATCACTACCCGTCTCCTACCCGACACAAATTCCCTTGCTGTCCTCACCTCTTCCAAATCCTCCTACTTCACAAGCCTAATCTTCTTCCTTCACAATTACCCATGAAAACTCATCTATCCTCCAAGCTCTGCTTACACCTTCCAAGTCAATATACATCACCTCCCATCTTTCTGCTAATAACTTTGCTCACTAGTTCTCCAAAATGTGACTCGCAGCCTTCCTCGCTCACTCCTGACCCTTTAATCGTTCACCACATCTCTTCTACTAACTACTACTACTCCCCTGCCTCAATTGAAATAGCACCCATCCTTCGTAATGCCAATCCATCTGGCACTCCCATCGACCCTTTTGTTCCCCAAATGGTCAAAGACTTATCTCAATCACTTGCCAGTCTCTGAGCTCTTTATACTCTTCCCTGCCTCCTTCAAATCTGCAATGGTCTTTTCCCCTTATGAGGTCCAGAAGGTCCCCGCAAAGCCCTCACCCAGGCTGGAGGTACACTGGCAGCACTGACTATTGAAGAACAGACAGTGGCAGCACCAGGGGACTGGGCTGCCAGCGTCAGCAAAGGCAGGTCAGATACCAGTCTTCAGCACCACACACCGGATCGTCTCCATCCACCGGGGGACCTTGCTGGCCCTCTGCAGACTGCAGCAACGACCGCGGCGCAGAAAATGGCAATGTTGCGCCCCCCCTCAAAGGTTCAGAGCCCAAACCCCATTCCAGAAGACACCAACCTCAGCCCCATCACACCTCAGACACCACACAACAGGGGAAACACTTACCTGGGAAACTAGGTAGGGGAGGAGACAGACATGAAGAGGGAGGGGAAAGGAGGAGGACAGAAAGCCTGGTACACATGGGAGGATGAGTGAGGTCGGGTTATTCGGTTTACATGACCAAGAGACAGGAACAAATGCAGAAGGATAAACCTAGGCAGAGTGACCAGACCAGCAGAAAGCTACTATACTGGAGAGGTCTTAAGGAAAAGCCTGACCAGAGTGAAATGCATCATCCTGAAGAGAGGACAACAATGTATTTGTCAGATTGACATACCTGCATAAAAGGGGTTTCACCATTCGCACCCCATTGGGGTGAGTATTTCCAGGGTGTGCTCTACACCGCTATTAAAGAAACCATCTCTCAACCAAAATGTCCCAGCAAAATATGTTTCTCTCATTCGCCATTATTCGAAGGTCCTTGAGCAGGTAATCTAATGCATCACCAACTACCTCGAGGAGAATAGCCTTGAATATCCACTTCAATGTTTTAAGCGCTATAATTCAAACAAAGAGTATCGGAGACAGTTTCAAAATTACATAAGATTTATTTTTGGCATATCATACACTCGAGCGGACTTCAGATTCTTTCACGACCAGCATTTATACTGGTGGTATTTCACGACCAGTATTTCACGTAGAGTGGAAAAGTGAAGTACCTCAATAGTACATGGCTTGTCCTTTTATACAAACAAAATTAACCCTGTATTAGCATAGGTAATTTGTTATTCATTTGCAAGTGAACACACATGTTCAGACTACATACATAATAATGCCCTAATCCCCAGAAGGCAGAAGAAATTGCTCATTAAACAGATAGTTATATTGTGAGTTTCCATTTTACTTATGGCTTTAAAGAGTAACTCTTTATGCGAGTTCACAGATGGTGACATAGACCTTAAATACAAAATCCCCTTGCCCTCCATTCCAACAATGGTAACCATATTGCACAACCTTATTGATTTATTCAAACAAAATATATACAGACCACACACGCAGTGTATGCATCAACAATACAAATGGTCGATTTATTCTGGTCACTGCTTCCCCCATCCCACCCCCCCTTACGAGCCTATTTGTTCCACGCACTCTGTATCTGCCTCACGTGGTGGGGTCTCACGCTCTGTGGATCCGGTCAGGTCTAATTCCGCTATTAATGATCTCCATGCCATCAAGCTTCCCGCCTCCTCCTCTCCCCCTACGTTGCTCGCCTCTTGCCATACCATGGTTTCTGCCTCCGCCCACTTCTGCAAATCCTTCCACCACACCTCCACCCGTGGCTTATGACAGGTCTTCCATCCCATGGCAATCCTTTTTGCGAGCACATATGCTAAATCTTTCAATTTAGTAACATGCTTAAGTTTCTGCGATCTGGGGAACCCCCCCAGCAAGCAAGCCCAAGCTGTATTTACAACCATCGTGACCCACTTTTCCTCTAGTTTTTGTGCTACTTCACCCCAGAAGCGCTCAATTACTGGGCATGCCCAGAACATGTGCACCATTCCAGTCTCCATCGCATTTGGGACATGCTTGTCTCCCAGCATCCTTGAACCTGGATATCCTTTCTGGTGTCATGTATGCTCTGTGCGTAATATATAGCTGTATCTGTTTCAGTCTCGCATTGACACCTTCTTGTGGTATCCCAAAGCACGTTCCCACATCCCGTCCTCTAGCGGGGCGCCCACTTCCGCTTCCCAGTCCAGTCAATTGTGTTAACTCCTTCCCGACCTTGGACATCATCATCATCATCTCATACAGTCTGGAGATCTCATGCCCTCCCCTCTGTCATATCATACATCATGTCTACAGTAGCATCTGGTTCTCCCTCCAGTACCGTTCCGGCCATGTTCTCCTGATTCTCTGAACCATCCTGTGATATGTAATATACTGGCCCGTGTATAACTCCATCTCTTCCCCCAGCACTTCAAACTATGATGGTCCCCTCCCGCCAAATATCCCCCATTGTCACCACCCCAACCATCTCCCAGTGGTTCCCAAGTATCATCCTCAGCTGCTTATCTCCCCCCGACAGTGCGACTAGTGGTACCTGCGGGGAACATGGGAATGGGTTTTCCCCATCATCTGGCACGCTCAGCGCCACATCTCCCACCTGAGCTTTATCATCTTGGGGCGCCCTTCCATTTCTGTCTTGGGCAGCCAGATCAATTCTTTCAGATAAAATGGGGCACAATAATTTCCAAACAACCTGGATTCGGGGGTCAGTTCCTCTGAGAGCCATTTAGCTATATATTGCAGTTGGCTGCCTACATAATAGACCTCATAATTGTGCAGTTTTATTCCCCCTTTTTCATAAAAAAAAGAAGTTCTGCAGCTTCCATAATGCCACTCTGTTCCGGGTACCATGCCAAAGGAAATCCCTACACATGCTATTCAGTTTGGTGAAAAATGTCTTGGGTATCAGATATGGAATGTTTCCGAAATAGTGCAGGAGCCTGGGCAGAACCACCATCTTAAGCATTGCCCCTCGTCCCATCATTGCTAGGGGCAACTTCTCCCAGAATTTCATGCACTGCTCAATTCGCTCAATGGCTCTCTCGGTATTGTGTCTGTGCTCCTCTTCCACCGTGTGGTACACGTCTATCCCAAGATGCCTAAATGTGCTAACCGCCCATGGTGCTTGTAGCACCGGTAACCTCCCCATAGGGATTCCCTTATAACTACCCACCGGGAAGATACTAGATTTTTGGGGATTCACCGCTATGCCAGACAGCCCGGCATATTTATCCATCACTTCGAGAATATACTGGAGATTTTCCCCCGGATACCTCAGGTACAGCAGCAAGTCATCGGCATACAAGGAAATCCGGTGCCGTTCTCCACCCACCTCGATACCTATATAGTGTATTGTTTCCTAAGGTATATTGCTATGGGCTCCAATGCTAGTATATAGAGCATTGGGGACCATGGGCACCCTTGTCTGGTGCCTCTACTTAGTTGCCATCTTTCAGATATCACTGATCCTGTTCTGACCCTAGCTAACGGTTCACTATATAGCATCTCTGCCCACCTTATGTATCCAGGCCCCATTCCATAGCTTGTAAGGCGGCAAGCAGCCATGGCCACTTGACTGAATCAAAGGCCTTAACCGGGTCTAAGGACACAATTGCCATTTCGCCCTCATTCTTGCTCCACCACTCAACCACCCGATGGAGTGGTCTATGATTATGAGTTAGATTTCTGTTCGGGGCATAGCCCGTCTGGTCGGGGTGTATTAGTTTGCCAATAACTCTGCGCAGTCTGTTCGCCAGGACAGCCGTCAATATCTTGCTGTCCTGATTCAACATTGACAAAGGTCTATAAGAGCCACAGCTATGCCCAGGCTTGTTGGGTTTGGGAAGCGGTATTATGGTTGCCTCTCTAAGTGACTCCGGCAGCCGCCCCACCTCAAACGCTTTTAACATTTCTAGCATTGGGTGATGGGGTGAGCACTTCCTCCTTATATACTTTATAAAATTCACTCGGGAACCCGTCTGACCCTGGGGTCTTACTGGTAGGCAGCTGCCTCACCACTTCCTCCAAGGTAATCGGTGCATCCAGCTCCTCTTTCCTCCACACTTATCCTAGGCAGTCCTATGTCCTCCAGTGTTTCTGTGATCTCCCCAAGACTACTACCCCCCCTCATCCCCATATAGTAACTTATAATATTCTGCAAACTCCTGATTAACTCCTTCCTGGGTGTCAGCTTCACTACCATCTTCTCTCGCAATCGTTCTAATCGTGGGTCTGGGAGTTTTGCTCTTATATAACCATGCCAGAAGCCTTCCTGTTTTATCCCCTCCCGCGTGCTGTCTCTGTATGCATTTTTTTTTTTTTATAGTTGAGGTTACATAATCTTTCCCATTACTCCGCACACTTCTGCTGCAGTTTCAGTATCATTTCCATGTCTGCACCTCCCTCCTTCAATGCCTTTTCCAGTTTCCTTTCCGTTTCGTGTATTACAGCCAAAATCCCACCTTGTAGGCCTTTTGATTGTGCTATGGCTACCCCTCATCACCACCTTGAAGGCTTCCCATAATGTGCTCGCCGAGTCAACGCTACCCGTATTCGTCTTAAAGTAATTTATAATCTCCTCTATTATATCTATGAAGACGGGATCCTTAAGTGCCTCCCCCCCCCCAGATCACCGCCCCACCCATGCATATACTGAGGTTATGGCACAGAGTTCTGAAATATGCTGCCGTATTTTGGTTGTGGGTGTATGTATTCACAATGCTCATCTCTCTATTCTCCATTAATCCCCTCAATATGACCAACCTCCCATCCGTTTCCGCCACTTCCTGCAACTGTTGAAACGGGACGTGTGGCACCACCCAGATGAGAGACGAGTACTCCTCTAGCATAGGCGGAGTATGTCGAGCCCACCACAACCCCTTTCCATTTCTTCACCACTGTCTCCATCTTTTCCCGGGTCAGGTGGGTCTCCTGCAACAGTGAAATATCTATCTTTTGTCTGCGCAAGTACAACATGACCTTGTTCCTTTTTAGATAACTATTAAGTCCCCTGACATTCCACGTAATTATTTTAAGGTCCCCCATGATCCATTAGAATCCCCCTCCCCCTCACACCGGTGCAGTCCAGATCCCCCTTCCATCTTAATCTATATAGACTTGTTTCCCAATTCAAACTCCCCTTAACTACAAACACCCCAAACACCCTCTCCCCTGTCCGCTCTCCCACCCTTCTCCCTTCCCCAACTTCACCCTCCCCAACTGCTGCCCAGCTCCATCCCTAGATCTCAGGCACCCCTGCATCTAGCCCTTTCTGGTAAAACCCGTACTCGCGGCTCAGCAGGGTGAGTCCGCCCTATTGGCCGCCTTTCTACTAAATCTCGGGGGCAAGTATGTGTGTTCCTGCCGCTCCTATTTGTTTAGAGTTGCTACACCCAATACTTCCGTTTTCATTTGCGTATTAACACACTATATTCCAGTCCCATTGAGTCATAAAGTTCAAGGGCTACGCCGTGTCCAAGTAATTCAAGGCGCTATACCGGGATTCCCCACTCTCCCACCCTCGTAGGGTACATGACAGTGTGTTCACTTATTGTGCTCCTGGGAATCTTGTTCCCCGTTCTGCGCCGGGCAGCCCTGTAGATCCAACCACGATGCTGCATCCTCTGGGGTGTCAAAGAACAGCGCTCTGCCTTTGTGCAGAACTTTCAACTTTGCTGGGTACAACAACATGTACCTGATGTCCGCCGCACGCAGTCATCTCTTAACCGCAACATAACTATATTGTTGCCTTTGCACCAACATAGTATAGTCTGGGTATGCCGTAACCCTGCAGGAGGCCCTTTCTATCGTTCCGCCCTTACGAAAATACTCCAGAATCTTTTCCCCGTCTTTGTAATTCAAGATTTTCGCAATTATCGGCTGCGATGGAGCTCCAGGCCTTGGTTTTCTCATAAGGGCTTAATGTGCCCGCTCTACCGTGAACCCCTGCGAGAGTTTGTCCGCTCCCACTTCTTGCAGGATCATGTTCTCCACGTAATCTGTGGGGTCCTGGCCTTCTCCTTCGGCAGGCCAACCACCCGGATGTTGTTCCGTCTCGCCCGTCCTTCTGCTTCCTCCACCCTGTTTTCAAGGTAGGTAAACTGCCGTTTACATGGACCTCCTTCGCATTGTTCGTGCTTACATCAGTGTTGGTACTGCGCTTTCCAATCCGCTCGTTCTTTCTGCTAGCGCTCTAACATCCTGCTGCAGCAAGGTAACTTCAATTCCCACAAAATCTATTTTATTTTCTAGGGCTGTCCGCAGCTCCGCAATCGCCGTGCTCCACTTAGCACTCTAGTCCGTTATGGCCGCTAGGACTTGTTGGTTTTCTCCTTCAGGGGGGTCACCCCCCCCCCCCGATCGATACCTCCCCCGTCTTTTGTGCTGAGGTTGAAGGGGCCCGTTGCGCCTTTGCAAAGGTGTCCATAGTGGGTTGCTTGCCCCTGGACTTCAGCCCTTTCACCGACATCCTGCAATTTCGCTATGTCTTAGATCAGCTCTCCGGTGTCACTGTAGTTTCCCCTCTTCAGGTCAGTGTTTGGGTGACCTCAGTGGGCTACCATGCTGGGCGGCACCCAAGTTCGATCTTGGAGTGGGCTGTGTCCTCCCACGTCTCTCCTTTAAGCCGTGTTCTTAGTGACGTGCTTCCAGGGCCAGTGCTCCCAGTGGTCTGCAATTGCTGGGCACTTCAGCAGTGGAAAGGGATCAGCTTGTGGGCCTTTATTGTAATAAAGCAGGCATTACCATCCGCCCTATTTGTTCATACATTCCATGCCGGATGTCCCCGTGTCTCAACAGTATGCCGGTTCAGGCTGCGCACTACAGCTTTTTTGCAGTGCGCTTCAGCAGTGCGAGGGGACCCAGTCAGTCACCTGGCCTCATTACTGTGCATCCTTTGTTTAAGAAGTAGGAAAGTAACCTCCATTATCGGCGCTCAGGGCTGCGCCGCCTTCCACCCTGTGTGCTCTGTGGATTCACAGTGTTAATTCAAGGCTGCACCGCCTCCTAGCCGCTCCTGCAGCTAACTAGTGCTCGGCTCAAGAGCTCATCAGCCCCAGCTGATTCACACTAATGTCAGTCTTGTGTAGCTGGGGGCACCCCATGGGAATGCCTGCGTCTTTGTGTATTCGCTGGCGTTATGATAGTGCTTCGTTATAATAATATATCATGTGCTCCGCCCACAGTATGAGGAAAATGCTTGGCTGGCCGCGCCGATCCACTGTTATACTTTGATCGGCGTCCTGGTGTTTACTTCAGGTCTGTGAGCCTGACACCAACAGTTCTCCCTGCCCGGGTGCCAACCTATGTTTTAAGGCGAATGATGCGCACACACGGGACCTCCATTCCGGTCCTGCGCCCAGCGACTGTCCTGCAAGCGGGTCCTCCGCCGCACCTTCACTCCTTTTATGCAGCCCCGTGCTGCTACAGAATCTTCTCACGCAGGCGGCGGGAGCCGCACGCTCGATTGTCTGGTGTGGCTGCCTGGACTCCAGACTCCGCTTCCCCTTAGCCTTACATGCGGCTGTGGTCCAGACACCCTGGGTCCGCTTGTCTCCGTGTGCCCCTCATGCACTCCCTTCTTTGCATGCGCCGCTCACCATTTAGGGGGCAGGGATCAGCGATACTTCCCAGGGACAAAGTCTCCTCATTTGCAGCACGCTCAAGTCCGTATAGCCGTTCCCACTGCCACAGCCGTTTCTCCTTTGTTCACCGCCATCTTGGATACTTTGTATCCAGGCCGCCGGGTGCTTCAAAGTCAATTACCCTTCAGTTGCGTGCACAAAGAGCTTTAGTTTCTGTAGTCGTGGCAGGGCATGTGTTTCCACGCACGCGTTTCCATTATCAGAGCAGATTGATAGTTTCCAATGCGTATTCATAAGGATCAAAGTCGGATCTTCGGAGCAGCTCTCGCAGGCACGTCCTAGTCCATGGCTGGTTAGCCACGCCCCACCCCCCTATTTGCACATCCTTAAAAAGATACTATTCATGCGTTTAACAAAGTGGAAGGGCTAAACACTGACTCAATTTGTAACTAACCTCTGCTTGGTGCAGTCAGCGTTTACATAGCATTTAGCGAAGAGAATAGGGCCATACTGGAAAAGTCTAACCTACTTTGCAGAATAGAAGGACCTGTCCTTACATGTTATTTAACCTAGGTTTATCGGTGAAGGCCAAGAGACCAATACATGCCCTCTCCACGGACCCAGCCTTTTCTTGCAATGGCCGACAGAGGAAGCCACGGACATATTTCTACTCAGTGACAAATGCAAACCCACTTTGAATATTACTGAAAGAACAGGATTTTGATAGTGAAAAAGGGATTAGTTTAGGGCCAAGAAAGATGTATATTATATTCTAACAGTGGTTGCCAAAGTAAACAGATTGCACACCTCCATGTTCACCACTCCTAACTCATCTATACTCTCACGTTTGGATGAGACTGCAACTTTTGACACGATAAACCTCACCTCCTCACCCTCAAGGAGCTTGGGTTTTGCAAATCTGCTCTTGCCTGGATACCCTCCTACCTGCAAGGTTGATTCTTTTAAAATCTCTTGGAACTCGCAAACCTCTAACCCTGTTCCTCTCCCGGTCTGCATCAAACCAGGATCAGGGTTCTTTAACCTCTGTCCTGGGACGGTTCAGCTTAACTTTTGGCCTCGACTAGAACCTTCTTGCTGGCGTATTACAAACTGTCTTGTTCGTGTGTGTGCGCACACACACACACACACACACACACACACACACCACCCCCCCCCCCCACTGAGGGAGATAAAGGACTAGGAGGATCCACTTGGGAGGACCCATCAGATTAACAATATACTAATTTATAGAGTATTTCAAAAGTCCTGAAACCCTGAGTTTCTAATCAGCTTAGGTGGAGAAACTAAAGGAGTGTAAAACCCTCTGTCAAGAGGAACCAGCCTGCTGGAAGAGGCTGGTGGCACGAACAGACAAAGCAGTTGAGCCGTGCAGGGGACATCAGTCAAGAAAAGTAAGGAAGAAATAAAGAAAAAGCGGTGGCGTAACCCGACGAGGTTGAACAACGCAGTCCTTAAACTACGGCAATACCGCTACAGTGTGGACTACACAGAGCCACAAGTTCGAAGAAGCAGAAACAAGGAACAACCGAGTGAATGCCAAGGACATTTAGGATCCCACTATCTTCAGAACCCAGTATACAGACCCAGTGATGCCTACCCTTACAGAGCAAGGTAAAGGGAATGTCGGGAGACCATGCAGGAAACACGGGAGCAGTGAAGAGTACACAGGGCCTAGTGGTGTTCCTCTGATTATATTGATTGTCTCTCGTGGTAATTTTAATAACTCTAGCCCACTTCTCTTTACATTTTTGTATATACTACCGTACTGTATCATCTGCATCTTCAGGAGATATATATATATATATATATATAAGAATGAGGATTTGATTTTTAATGTGCAACTGAGCTGTAATTTTTATGTGTGTATACTGATGTGTAACTAAGCTGTAAGTTACCTTATGCAATGCGCCCTGATACCCACGGGTCGGGTGCTCAATACAAGTAATAAAAACAATTTTCCATCACTATGTCCAATGTTTTGTCTGAATTTCCAGATTTTTTCCAACTCCATATTTTTCTTATATCTATCCAATATGTTTTGAGAATTAGTTAATACGGATGCCAAAGCTGATCTTGGTGAACTCCGTGTCGGCTCCAATAGTATTTAAAGACTTAAATAATTCCTCTACAGTCAGAATAATTAGATCTACAAGTACTCATTTTATTGCCACACATATTCAGTCATCTGATAGACCATATTTACCTCAACAACCTCTTTAAAGCAACACCATAGTTCACATGAATTTGGCGTTATATAAAGTGCAAAAATTGTAAGATTGCCAAAAAGGTGCAGAAATAGCAAACAAGGCAAGACAGCGGGGACAAGGCAAAAACTTTGAACAAAAAAAAAAGGCAGAGCAGATTCAAGGCAATGATGCAAATGAGGTGGTCTTCGGGAAGGGTGTAGCCTGGTGCGTCCAGTAAATTTGTATCGTACCTCGAAATTGGAGCATAGCTAACTTGACTTCTTGAAGTAAAACGACAACCGAAAGCTGTAGAAGCAGGCAGAATATACCACGGACGAAGATAACAGATGGCGACCGGCTGACCTCAACGAGCCTCGTAGGAACAGTAAGCGAAGTGGCACAGGCGAACAGCAGGGCAGAGATGAGATTTCTGCTGGGCACCGAAGCACCCAGATTAGAAACCAGTGGGCGACTCAAGGAGTTTCCTGGCAATCGACTGGATTGCAGAAGCACAAAGGCTTAGAGGGTGGCCCTCATTGGGCATTACTGTAGTTGAGTACAACACGTGTCGACCCACACCAGTCCCACGGAGAGGTACGCGGACTGCGAGGGACACACCCAGGAAAGAACCGCGTGTCCGGATACCGTCGGACCGTGAACAGTGAGGAGGGACATTGAAGCTCCAGATGCACGCATCAATCCATCCCATAAACCCTGTTCCTAAAATTACAGCTGCATCTCCCATGGTGCTTTGCAGCAGAGAGGCCGACAGGCTTTTCAGAAATGAAAAGGCAGCCATTTTTCCCCAAACATGTTATTGCTAATAACTTTTGACTTGCTCGATGGATTTGGATGAAAATCTCTAAACAAAAACGGTTGCAGCCTGCCCCACATCCTCCAGACTCCGAATGTTGGTAACACTACATTATAAAATGAAAGTTATTAAGAAAACAAAATACCACAATTTGTTCTCAGGACATTCATTTTCCCATAGTGAAAAAGTACAGTTGAACAGCCATAGCGCAACAAACTCTAGGCAGATTTGGATTAAATAAGAAAAAATGTGGGCACCAAGTACTGACTTAATTTCCTTGACTGGTTTGGGGTAAATCCATACAGTAGTGTTAAAATATTTGATGAAGTGAGGTGCCCCCTTCTCCCAAATTTATATATGTCCCACAAAGCATCAACAAGGCTACACAAATTAAAAAGTTGCCATTTCTTTTTTGCTCAACTCAAAAGATAATCATGGTTATAACCGGGTTAACTGAAAACGAAAAGTAGAATAAAAGCCATGTATAGGAGGAAAAACAGAAATAGCATCAGGTTAGAGGTAGGGAGTGGGAAAGAGGACACTATGTGAAATTGGGGAACATACAGAGTTAAACTTGTCAGGATTTCTTCCCACATCGACTGAATTTCAAGGCTTTTGTTGTGTTAATCTACGCAACTTAACTACACCTTAACTAAGGTGTTTTCAGTGAATATTCGGATATCCTTTACAAAACTGCTCCACTGCTAAACCAAAAACTAGATAAGGTGTTCATTAGTGGCATAATTTTAAAAGGTTAGCACCAACTCTCAGTGCCAAGACCATCTGTTGTCCCAGCTGAATTATTTCCAGTGTTGCTCGAGAAGATTCATTTCTTTTGTTTCTTTTTTTTTTTAATGTGTTGGTCAAATTACAATCAAAAGATTCATGTCTTTAAAAACCAAACAAAGTGAGTCCTGAGTAAATGCATTTTTATTTTTTTTTTTTTTAAATCAAAGACATGTTTTTATTCAGTGCAAAAATACTAGGTCCTAAGAAACTGTTCCTCAAATCACAATAAAAAAAAAACAAAGCCACTGTTTGAAATATTAAGGGAAAAAAAAGCGAACTAATTCTTAGGCACTCATTTACACACAATCGCCACAAGACATTGTATACAGGTAGAAGGAAATTATATAACCATTCAAACAATGAAGTGCAAAAACAAGGAAAAATATGGTGCGATGTAAATTACAAAGACAATCTAGCAGATAACCAGTTTTACCAATGGACTGCCACATAATCAGGGTACAAATAAAAAAAATCTTGCCTAACACAATGAAAAATAAAATTAAAAGCATATCACCCTCACGTAAAGAGACCTGTTGAAATCCAAGGTCCTTTTTATTCAATTTCCAATAAAATTCAGTCCTCCTGGCAAATTCTTCCCATTTCAGAATGTCAACCCATAGGTTAAGTTAAAGCAATACAGAATATCCTTGGTATTGATATCGAATCACTCAAGTAGTGCAAATGATGCATATCGTCACATTCATTACGGCTGTCACCCAGAGGATAGAAACCTAAGAAGTGCAACTGCTCATATACTATGCTTTACGTAAAATAAAGTCTACTGGTTCTGACTTTTACATAGCAGCCAACACATTTCCATAAGCGTGCCCTGTGGTACTTTTAATACCAGTGCCCCAATTAAAACCTCTCTTAGCACCCCCCCCCCACCCTCTCACTCCCCCTCCTACACTTCGATCCAGGTACATCTATGCTTCCAACAAAAGCTGGACAGGTGCTCTTGCATAGAGGGTGCAGTCTCGGACTAGGATTCCCAGTGTACCAACAGACACCAAAGGAGAGGCTGCCCGAAATTCCCTCCTGAAGGAAGGACACCTCATTCATTGAGAATCTTTTTGTAGTTCCCTTGAGGAATGCAGCAGCATCATCTAGAATTTAGAGCTACTGCAGCCTATTAGGATTGCATTGTGAATTACTTAGCAGTGTCTTAAGGTCCAAGAAATGCCAAGAGGCATACAACACTTGGCAGCCATCTCATGACTGTAATGGGTTGGGGACGTTTTCATCTCTACACAAGCTTAATTTATCACTGAAAATGATGGGATGGAAGGATGTCCAGAGCAATTGCCACTGGATATGAATATATTGATTTTTTCCACACAACTGCTACAACACGTTTCAACCTAGGATCAATGAGAACATAAAGACCACCTCAGTTTTACCATCTTAAATCAGATAGGTTTACAAAATTATACCACTAAAAATAAGTAGAGTCTTAGAAAACAAAAAGCTGCCTATTTCTCTTTACTGGGGGTTGAGTTCCTTGAGGATCTTCTCCCCCCTTTGCCTACTTTCTCTTCTGCGGATGCAGGTAAAGTCATCCTTCCTGGCCTTGAGAGCAAATGTCTTAGATTGTGCAGTTTAAAAGGGGTTGCCTCTCCCCTCTTGGCACTGCGGGCTCTAGCTGGGATCCCCAAACCATCTTTCTTGGTCTGAAATAGTTGCAGGCATTCCAGGGTCTCATACCCAATGACCCACAGTCATGTGAGCAGACGGTTTGGCAGACATTTTGCACTGGGAGCGAGAGAGGAGCCTACATGGTATGTCAAGGTTTTGACCTGCTTGCCAGTTTCCCACCTTTCTTGTGACAAAATGACTACAAATCTACAACAGTACAGTGATGAGAGAGATTAAAGGATAAAACTCCTACTCAGCCCCACACTACTACTAATCCAGCAGTAAACCAATTATTATGGTGAAACGTTATAAATGCTGGCAAAAAAGTGAGTGGACTGGTTTCCAGATAATATACATTCCTCTCCTTCACAGTCAGAAGTGAAACCAGCAGATGCTTTTGCCACCAGATGCGCACAAGAGTGTTCGAAGCAGGCATGAACCTCTAGGACCCCATGGTTAGGTTTAAGCTTCCATGGTTTAGGCATGGGCAGTTGACTGCATAGCACAGAGCCTCCTTGTCGTCAGTGAAGCATAGTCGCAAGGTAGGGGATGACAGAGAAAGATATCAAGCACAGGAGGTACACAAGTTACCCAACACTGCCCTCAGACCTTTATATTAAAAAGGTGGCCATTTGCTTTACATGAGGGGACTAACTCGCTCTGAGAATTTATTTTAAAATCAAAAAACAGAGAACAAACCAGTAACTACACACGTTTCATCCAATTCAAAACACCACATCTATATTGCGCATGAAATTCAGGCGGAGAGCAAAAGTTAAACCCACCCTTTGTGCCCAACACTGGTTGCAAATTGATCCACGGATTGAGCTTAAGCCACACTGCTGGGTGCACCCACTACACACTGACGTTAACAACAAAAACAGCCTCCATGGGAAAGCTTTGAGTTCTAACATTTAATAACTTCAAATATGGGACAGCAGACCAATTCTTGTACAGTTTTCAAGGCTTTGTAATTCCCTTCATGGGCCACTCCATTTGAGAGTAGATCATTTGGACTTCAAGCACAAAAATTGAAAACCACTTCAAGTCTATAGGTCTTTGGCCCTGCGCAAATGGCAAAAAAAAAAAAAGAAAAAAGGTAGATGGTCGAGGGATTTCTCGCACACACGCATTTGGAAACGACGTCAGTAACTGAACTGATACCAACATGAAATAAGCATATTCCATTCAAACTGTCTTGCAAAACTCAGAAAGAGTACTCTTCAAATAAGTATTTGCAAAGAGAACATTATTACATTGTTGCTAATTATAAAAAAGGTACGCACCATTTAGAACTAAGAATCTTTTTACAGAATACATACATGTTAGGAGGATGTGTGGCAACAAGGAATCAAGAGACTAACCAACTGGTGCCATAGTGGTGTCTATAGAATTTTATTAAATGAAAACAAAACCCATCTATTCCTAACTCGAAGTGGGTTTCTCTACCTAAACTAAAGCAACTCGGGTGCTCGTCAGGCAGTCCTGTGTGTCAAAACAACAATGCACTGTCCCAGTCAGAAAGGCTTCTATTCCATCCCCGTCACTACAATAAAACACCATAAAGTCCAGCTACTGTTCATAATCAGGAGAGTTACCCCTGCCCCCTACCCCTGGATGTATAGCATCCAAATGCCTCTCCGTTTGTTCAAAGTAAAAATTCTACAAATATTTTGGGCAACCTAACAGCCCCACAAGAATTTTGTGACTGTGTATTTTCTAACAAAATGACCATTCTCCTTGCCAGCGTCCCAACGTCGTTCTCCTTTCTTAATAAAGCCTGTAGCTCCCTTTTGGGGGTTTGAGTCTCTAGGTTTTGTACAATTCTTGGTCTGCCCCACTGGGACCATGAAGCCGTTCCTGGAGTTCCTCTTGACTCCCAAATACCACCATCCTGTGGTATTTTCCAGGGAACTGTATCACAAAAATGGTTACTGCATTTATGCTTATGTTAAGGTTTTTCTTCACGTCTTGAAGAAGGCAAGGTAACGACATTCGCTGTAACGATGGGGCTCTTGGCAGGACCCGGTGTTGACCAATTATCAAAATGTGCCACACTAGGGTTGTCCAACTCCAGGCCTCGAAGGCTGGAAACATGGATTTTCAGGACGCCCTTCATTATTATCGATGAGATATATTTATTAATTTGTTGACAGCGCCCAAAGCCGAAAGTAACAGCTGATCAGGAAACAGAACACGAGTAGAAATATGGTACATAAGCATGATAGTAAATGCTGCAGTCAACTAGGGTCCAGCGTGGGGGATACCCCTGTAATGACTAGTACTACATGTTTCTTAATGCTCGTCAGTGACGTTTATTTACAAGATACAAGGGCAATAAAGATCGCCAAAACAGTAACAAAAAATGGAAGTGTAGGTAGAGGGGCACTTAAGATAAATCAATTTTATGTTGTTTCCAAAGTGAGATACCTCGGTTTTAACTTTTTTTCTTTGATGAATTTCAGGTGGTACAGATGCAGATCTCGGGCTACAAGATCAGTAAATGAACACAATGTGGGTTGAGTGCCATCTTCCAGTTGGACTAAAGCTCTGTGAACACTTTCCAGCAAATAATCATGCTAAAGCTTTCTTTGAAGAATCTAGAGATGGGTAGGAAGGGGGCGGCTGTTGCGCAACAAGATGGGCGCTTAAGTGTGGAGCTCCTCTCCGGCGAAAAATCCTTTCCAAATATACTTGAACCACGAAACCAGCAGTGCTGTTCTCAGAGATCATCCTGAAGCTGCACACTAAATACAGGAAGGGGCCTGGAGGGAAAGCCCCGAGCCGCTCCTCGGCTCCACAAGAACCAACGCGAGAGCCGCGGCTCCTGAATACACACAGGCCCTTTCGTGGGCGGAGTCGGCTTGGCGGGCAACGTACATAGAAGGTAATGACGCCAACATCCCAGGCAACCCTGGACGCCAACATACCTTAGCGGCTCATGGAGAACAGACCTTCGGCTGGTGAGGGCGGCGTCGCACCCCCCCCCCCGCACACTCGTGCAGCCCTGGTGTTAATCCTCGGCCTCCTCTCTACGGAGCATATCCTCTGAGTACTCTGCACTGCCAGGGCCCAAGGCAACATCACCATCCTACAACGTAAGTGGACAACCTTCACAGTGGTACTAATTGGCAGCAGTCGGGACGCAGCCGGCTCCGCAGTCACCTCATTGGGCCAGCAGCGGGCTGGGTGGATGAGGCGGGGCGCCGGCGCACAGTCAGGACCCGCCCGCATATTGGAGTACATTGCTAACATCAATCCCACAGCCCGATCTGGGCCAACTAGCAGTGCATTTGGACCGGTGAGTGAAAAGGAGCGTAGGGGGGTCCTATACACGGCGGAAGACAGTGGTGCAGGTCCGTCTCATGCCCGCGTGCTGCAGGGGCCGGCGCCGAGGGGTGGGGGGGGCACTTGAGAACTATACACACCGGACTTTGTAGAACAAAACATTCCGATATTATTGCTGAGGGGGGAGCAAAGAGGAGTCCATCTCCCCCAACCCCGGTTTAAACCAACTCCAACAGGCCCCGGCACGACAACACCTGACAGGAACTCAGAGACCCAGACAAGGCCATAGCACATCCTTAGCCACTATCCCCTGAGAGGGCACCGGCCTTCATAACCGGTATTACAAACACGCTGAGAGCACCCTGTTCCTTCAGACTCCGAAAGTAGGAGTTGGTCTGTTCCCCAATGTCAGCAAAATAGTCCATAGCAGAACATACGAAGGGATCACCGCCCTTCCCAGGAACATCATAATCCTAGGAACAAGTGGAAAAAACAGTCCACTTCGTAGAGCACTGGTGGGACAGGTCAAGCAAACCTCCGACATAGACCAAAGTAAGCATGGTCGGTACCCTCTGAGACACCCCACGCTGCAGCCCAGACTACTCTGAACTCACCGTCAGTGTACCCGACCACAGACGCCCAGACAGCCAACCACTGAAGGGTAAGGGGACGAGAAAGAGACGGAAAGCAGCATTGTAACATAGTCGACCTCGAGGCCACACTACTGACCATCTGGCCTCTGTTTGGCCCCACACCCTGCCGGAGTCATTTTTGAACTTACCTGAACGTTCATCCTCACGGTATAGTCTGTACAAATACCCCAACAATGCCTGGGAAAAACGTAGTGAAGGGCAGGAAGACCGGACCGATGGACTCCTTTACGAATTCACAAACACCCCCGAAAGCCCAGACCCTCCGACGGCTTCCACATCATCTGAGACAGTAGACACGAAATTCAATCACCTTTTAACCACGGTACATAATGGGTTCCTGGCGATCAATGTCAAGCTAGATGACATCATCTCAACAACAGGATCCCTCAAAGCCTGAGTGGACAAAGAAAGTGCCAGGATCACAGAGACCGAAAACAGAATTGGCGCGAACGAAATCTCAACTCACCAAAACACTCACGATATAACACTCCTGAAAGGGGAAATGAATAAGCTCCGGGACAAGTGTGACTTATGAGTCGAGACAGAACAACATCCGTATAGTCGCCCTTTCAGAAACCTTTTGCAAAGGCCCAATGGAATCCCGAATCGAAACCCTGCTGAAGTCCCTCTTGGGCGAAGATGCATTCTCACCACAATTTCTAGTCGAACGTGCACATCACACTCTTGCTCCGTCCCCCAAGCCAGGGGCTCCTCCCCGCACAATCATAGTCAAACTTCTGAATAACAGAGCCGGAGACACAGTCCTGAAATTGGCGAGAGTCCTGAAATTGGCGAGAGAGAAGGGGCCCCCTCAAGTTCAGTAATGATAACATTCAAATATACCCCGATTTCTCAGCAGGAGTCTTAAGACGATCCTACAAATCCATCAAGCGTCAGCTGCAACTGAGACAGGTTCCCTATGCTCTTCTGTTCCCTGCTAAGCTGCGTATACAACACAGCGGTCGAGCGCACTTCTTCGAAACTCCTACAGCGGCACTGGCCTGTGTGGAAGCCTCAATACCCCTCCCTCCTGGAAGACATGAATTAGATCAAAATGATCTGCAGCAGCCTGTATAGGCGTCAAAAGCCCCGCTGGCCGACTACAGCTCTACCCTACTCCTATCTTTTGCCTGAATTGACGGAAATAAAGTGGTAGAAGGGAGCATCATAGCTTCCAAACCTTGATGAGACGCACCCAACCCCTTCTTGGGAGCAACCACAAGTTAGTGAAAAGGGATCATCAAGTTGGGTTCGATAGTGTGGGTGGGGGTGGGCACAGGTAACAGGACTGTTCTGTTGTTCAAGAACACGTTTACTGCCACAGAAGGCCCCAATTGGGCACCAGGCAAAGAGGTTAATTGGTTTGTTTGCCGTTAAAAATGCATTCACTGTATCACCCGCTGCCACCTTCCAAGAGACAGCTCCCCCCCCTCCAAGTTTGATTGTAATCCACTGAAATGGCACAGAAAACAAAGCCATCTATGGGACTAAAACTTAAAATGCTTACCTGGAACATTCGTGGGCTGAACAATAGGGCGAAAGCCAGTAAAGTAGGGGCATATATCAATAGACACCGCCCACACATCGCCATGCTCCAGGAAACTCAATCATTGAAGGGGACCAATGAGAGTGTTTTTCGGCAATGGGGTAATAATAGATACTATACTGAATATTCATCCCAGAACAGAGACGTTATCACGTTAATACACCCCTCACTGGGGTCTCCACCGAGAAAAGTAAAATTTACCAACAGGGTAGATATGTTGTGGTCTGGGGCACCGTAGCAGGTGAAAAACTCATTGATCAACACGTATGGCCCAAACTTGGATGATTGAGTTTTACATCCATCTCCTCGACGAAATTGGTACGACAGCGGCCGCTTGGGTCTTGTGGGGAGCGAACCTCAACACTATTCTTGATGCCTTATTAGACATGTCCTCGAGTAAACCAAGACACCTCACTAGATCAGCCCCCATCATACACCAAGCCCAAGAGGAACTGGCCTTGACAGATGCCTGGAGAGGGATTCACCCAACAGATAGACAGTACACGTTCTATTCATCAGTACATGACACAGAATCCAGAATAGACTATTGGCTCATTTCCTCCCCCCTGATCATCTCAATAGAGTGCTGTGAAATTCTCCCCCGCATTCCCCGGTCATACTCGAAGTATCACTTCATAACATTAAACACCCAACACAGCGGTGGGAAATGCCTCCCAATATCTTAAAGGACCCAAATGTTGTAGAAGCACGACATGTCGAAATGGAGGAATTCTTCCAACTGATTAAAGGATCAATGGACAAATGGGCAACCATATGCGAAACATTCAAGGTATGGGTACGAGGCAGCATAATGTCTAAAACCACTGGTCTCCTTAAGTCTGTTAGAACCGAACTGGACAGGACTGAAACGCATTTGAAAACACTCGAAACTGACTACAGTATAACACACAACAAGCGCACGCTGGCCAATATTAATACACACCTGCACAAATTTAACGACCTAGCATCCAAAGAGCAACAGTATATGGCCACTCCAACCAGGGTGCGCAGATACAGGGAGAGCAACAGAGCAGGGCATCACCTGGCACGCTTACTACGGAATGAATAACACCATACCCCGATCACAAGTATCTTGACAGATGAGGGAATAGCGTACACGGGGAAGAAGAAATCAACACTGAATTTGCCGAATACTACAATAACGTATATGCTAATCAGGACATATGCACACAGGATGACATAAAGACATACCTGAGCTAACTTGCTCTCCCTAGGCTCTCGTTAGAGGACAACTGGGCCCTCGAGCAGCAAATAACGAGCAATGAAATTGCTGAAGCGGTTAAATCATTGGCAGCGGGCAAAACTCTGGGCCCAGACGGCCTGAATGCTGATCTATATAAGGCATACTCCACAATACTCGCTCCAATACTAACTCTTGTATGGGAGGAAGCTATGAACTCCGGCTCACTCCCGGACTCAATGACAGATGCAGTCATAACGGTGTTGCTGAACCCTACACGTCCTGCCCATGAACGCTCCTCCTATCGCCCCCCCCTCGCCCTAATTAACAGACGCCAAAATCTACACAAAAGTGCTCGCCACTAGACTGCTGCCCAAAATGACTACCCTAATACACCCCGACCAGTGCGGCTTCATTCCAACGAGGTCCACGGCCCTAAACCTGCGCAGATTATTCAGTCTCTTGGCACAGATTAAGCCGGAAGTACAAGCAGTAGCCATATCACTGGACGCTGAGAAAGCATTCGATTCGGTTTCATGGCTATACATGTTCGAAGTCCGTAAATTTGGATTCGGCCCGTACCTTATAGGGTGCGTCAAACTGCTCTATTCTTCACCCAAAGCCAGGGTCCTAACCAATCGGACCTTATCCAGCTATCTCACTTTATATAGAGGCACCAGACAGCGATGTCCCTTCTTCCCCCATCCTCTTTGCCCTTACGATAGAACCAGTGGCGGCTGCAATTAGATTAGAGCAAGAACTGAGGGGCATAAGAATGGCCGGTGTCTACAAAGCCATCTCACTATATGCAGACGACTCATTGTTGTATATACGAGAACCAGAAAAGAACCTATCCCCCATATTAACTGTGATAAGCGACGTCACTACACACTCGGTTACAAAATAAACACTGCTTAGTCTGAAATGTTCCCGTTAACATAGGCCACCATCCACCTCACACATATACATGGTCTGTCCTGGGCTCCCGAATCACATTAGATACTTGGGTAGCCTGATCTCTCGAGACAAAACATACATATATATGTATATTTATATATACACACACACACACAACTACGAATCCACTTTACAGACTATTTACACCAAACTTCAAATCTGGGCTGGACTCCCCATATCCCTCGCTGGCCGAATAGTGGTACTCAAAATGACAGTACTCCGCAAGTTCCTTCATATTTTCTGCAATGCACCTAGATGGCCAGGCAAACTTTTCTTTGACAACCTGAGGTCCATGGCGACCACTTTCATATGGAACGTTGGTGCCAATAGGTTGAAATGGGACAAACTAGTGGAACCCTATGAAATGGGAGGCTTTGCCACTCCCGACTTCAAGCTTTACTATCAAGTGGCGCAGGCACATTATGCTAAATATTGGCAAGACCCCACAGATAGAACACCACATATACCCATCGAGCGACTCGGTCCGCCCAACTCATGTGAGATCCATAATATTTGCAAAACCTCACAAACACGACTGCAAATTTGACCCGGCTTCCAGCACAATCGCAGCATGGGCCGCAATTGGCAAGCGGCTCCACATAGACAGAACCTACGATTCCCAGGCCCCGCTTTGGAACTTCCCAGGTATTAAACCAACATACGACATCGGCATACAGAAGGCCTGGAGCCCGGAATATGAATTTAAAATGAAAACTATGTTCACAAATGGTAAATTCGCAACCCCAGAAGATTTAGCAGACACTGTAGGGAGAAATCAACTTGTCACTCTACAATACCACCGCATGAAACGGCATTCAAGAAACGATGGCCAACATTCCCAGATGAACCTCCCGAACATGCAATGCTATCGATCACTATACTCACAAGCGGGCACGGGGGTATCCAAACTATACAATATAGTCCACACACACACACGAGAACATTGAACAACATCAAGGCCTCATGGGAGAAGGACCTGGGCATAACAATTTAGACAAGGAAATGGGCCAGATATTGCCTCCTTTCTAAGCAAGTCTCACTGAACGCAGGCCTAAAACTAATACAGTTCAAAATCCTGAATAAACTACATTACACTCCAGTCAAAATGGCGAAGTTCCATAATACCCTGTCTGATAATTGTCCGAAATGTCACAACCCACGTGCGGACGCTTTCCGCATGTATTGGGCCTGCCCCCTGATAGCCGGATTCTGGCGTGAAGTGGCGATTATTTTGGAGGACATGACACAAATCCCTGAGCAGCTCAACCCTCAAAAATACCTGTTCGGCGACATCAGAAAAACCCCAGAAAAAACTAGGAGACTATTTAATGTCGCCTGCGCAGTAGCGAAGAAATGCATTCTTCAGAACTGGAAAAGCAGTCATGCCCCGCGCACAGAACAATTCCTCACGGCCTTAACATATGTTAATTAATGCGAGGAAACCTATATAGGAATGGTGCCTGCACCATGTACACCAAAAGACATTTGGACACTGTTCAGAGCATACCTAGGTGATACCCCACCGGATACGGAGAACTCCGACAGTGAGTGAACGCACAATGGAATTTTTTAATTTGTAACCCTATTGTAATTTAAATAATGTATCTGTGCAAACATATATGCTTAATGTATGGTCTGAAGGGGGAGGGGGGGAAAGAGGGGTGAACTACTATGAAAGTACATACATCTTTTATATTGGAGGAAAAGTGCAGCGAGTGTGATGTGACATGCAAACCAAAAATAAGGTTAAAAAAAAAAAATAAAGAATCTAGAGATGGGTAATGACAACGTGGATGAGGAACGTAGGCAAGGGAGTTTGTTCTTTTGGAGATGCGCTGGTGAGGAAGGAGGGTGCAGTATTGTGTATGCATCTGTGTGTTAGGGAGATAATCTTGAAATCAATGCGTGCTTTAATAGGCAACCAGGGAGCGTCACATCTGGCATGGGAGATGTGGTCCAAGCACTTGAGGCCCCATACAGCCTGGGGGGCATTGTTTTGGATAAGCTGAAGTTTAACCAGATTTTTAGAGGAGGTACCTGCAAGGATGGTGTTCCAATAGTCCAGTTTACTGCCTATAATGGCTCTGGTGAGGGTGAGGCAGTTGTCAGTGGGTAGGAATTTTCTGCTGAGATGGAGTCAGGGGGTTTAGGCCACTGAGGAGGCGAGGGCCTTGACAGGTTTGTACATCGATAATTCTGCATCTAAGTGGAAAAACACCCAGTGTTTTCACAAGGCTTGAGACGCTGATAGGGTTGCCATCAAAGCAGAAGGGATGCAAAGGCAGGGTCTAGCCGTTAAGGACAGTACGGGGAGCCTACTATGAGGAGCTTGGTTTTGTCATCATTTAGGCAGAGACGGTGTTCCGCCATCCAGGCCTGAATGAGGCTGTAGACTTTATTAAGTGGCGTGGTTACCAGTTAGTGTTAGCAGAATTTGGGCGTCATCTGCAAAGTTTGCATAGAGGATCCAGAGGTTATCAAGGTGGTTGAAAACCGGTTTAGTGTACATGTTGTACAGAGTGGGTGAAATGCAGGAGCCCTGAAGGACACCATAGGGTACAGGTAAAGGGTTGGCCGCTTCCGAGCCTTCGAAGACCCTTGGGGATTGTTAAGGATTTCAAAAAGGCACGGTACACTCCATACCAGGACACTACTGGCCGGGGATGCAGCACACAATTAAAACACTTAGTTTATTTATTTATTACAAATTCAGTTTGAGAAGGCACCCACCCCGTCACACACCACCTTTACAAACGCCCCGGGTCGCAATGGACCATGAACCAGGTTGGTGTGTAATAATACACTAGTTATTTATTTTTAAATTCCAGTGAAAAATCACACAATTTTAATATAGGGCAGCAATCACAAGCAGGGTGACAATTACACTGTAAATTGATAGAATACACTTAGTTTGATCTTGTTACATAAAATATGTAATGCGCAATTGAATAAAGGCAAGATTACTTTTTGGGAGGGGTTTTCTGATAGCACCACAGTTCGTATTTCCCCCTGCAACGCTCCCTCAAACTCGCGTTACCCGAATTGTGTGTGGGTAGCAAGGAGTCAGGTATACTAGGCAACAAACAGAATAAAAATCTGTCCTTCCTTCCTGGAATGGGAGGCAAAAATCGGATTGAAAACCTTTAAAATTGAGCAAAATAGCACTCAGAATTACTCAATATTTGTTTTACAAATGCGGTTGAATGAATGAGGTAGAAATGAGTATAGCAGCATCAAAGATGTCAGAAAACTAAGTACACGGTAATGTACTAGCAACAGGCATACAATACAGTTCACAGAATCAACTCTGGAAGGAAAAACAGTGCAGCAAATCACACGTGGAGAAATTGCATTTTCTTAGGTTCACAGGTTTAAAATTACAAAACAGCTTGCAAAATGGGTTACACAGACAAAATCGGATTTGATGCTAAGGTACAAAGACACCTCACAGGTAGGATATGAAAGTGAAAGGGTAACAGTATGAAATGACAGGATGGGATTTTTAAAGGGTAAGGAAAAATCTGTTTTGAAATGAAAGCAGTTGCACAGGGAAAAATCGGTTTCAAAAGGAAAAGCAACAGTTCTACTAAAACTATATTTTTGCGACTAGATTATGAAGAAGAGAAACGCTGCCCGTGAAAAGGGTTAAGCTTCATTTTTAACCCCCCCATCCCTCCTGTGTCTCTGTGGGAATTCATTTAATCAAAATAGTACTAAGGGCTTACACAACGGACTAAAAGGATTGGAAAGAACAGCGCTAACACATGGAGATTAAAGGACAGGATACACAGAGGATTCTATTACTACAAAAGGGCACCTGGTTAATGCCTCGCTCTATCCAGGTAAGTAGACTTATATAACACCACAAATGGGCAAGGACATACGAGTCCAACTTGAGAATAGAATGGACACTCTCACTCCTGAAGTTCAATAAAGTCAAATTTGATTCGATTGAATACTACTGCAATTCTCATTTAATATGTATGCAGCAGGTGTTTATAATACACATGAGAATTGAACATGAGATATTCAACTTGACTCATAAAACATACATGGTGTAGTACATGAATAACAGTGTCCAAATCAGCAATATTTGGAATTTAAAAATTATGCACATACATTCTCTATGTATCCTGGCAGGGGTAACAGGAGAGGTGAATGGTGCAATTGCCAGATCAAACGAACATATATGTAAAGCAATAAGGGTTGAAAGACAACAAAGAACAGGTCAACACAACAGTGTTTCGGCCATTGAGCTAAACTTGAGAAGCTGTGGTTTAGCCGGCGTTCATCAGGACGGATCAATTCTTATACTTGGAGAATCCCATGTAATCGAAATCTAGAAGCACGTTGGAAAAAGTCATCTGTGTTTCTATGTAATCAGATGGATGCAGATCAATAATTCTTCTGCATGGTGGTCATACCAGTCACTGGCCTGCGTGTCGAATAGGTCCACAGGGGGAGGCCTTAATACGTCGGGATGTACAGTCATTCCAGAAAACCACGGAAGCGGTCTGCCAAATGTGTCGATCCGCTGGTCTGTTGGGTCAAGATGGTCACACTCAGTCTTTCGACACATGCTGATCCAAATCTCAATGCCATTTAGTCATTCTGGCAATCTTTCACCATTTCCATGGAAAATATTCCACCTAAAATTCTACTATTTTATATATGTATACATATCACTGGTTATTTTCTTATTAATTTTCAAAGTTGCACCATGTATGTTTTCCCCAGAATTGACATTTTCCTGGTGTTTGTGTCTCCAACATGCTAGGAAAACCTACAAGGTCTTATTTTGATGGCGCAACCAAGACATTTCAACGGTCATAATGGCACATGAATATGCCTTTTGATTACTGAAATAAATTACGTAAATTGAAGAGTCTCTGAAACCAAAAGGGCTAGATTTGTTTTCCAAATATGGGCATTCCTTCCAACCCCCAGCCAAATGTCAGGCTCTTGTCAGTTCAGCCCACTGTGGCCATGGATTCGCCTTTGAAGTCCTTCAGTTTGAGGGGAGGGGTCACCAGGAAATCACACCTGTGTGTCCTGGCAGTTCATTGTCTCATGCTGGAGCAATGCCGCTTTGTCCAACGAGGGTGCTAGATTCTCCCCCTTGGCCCATTCATTCCAGGGGGCTGATCCACTTGGCGGTGGTGATTGGGTTCCCAGGGGAGGCAGGGCCTTCTGAAGCCAGGGCCTGCCAAACCTGTTCTGCTGGCCTCAAAGTACTTTTTTAGCACAATTTTTAAAGGGCATTTTCTTGTTTGGCAAAAGCACCATTTTACACATGGGTTAATATTCCTTGGATGTCACTTCACAAATGCGTTTTTTCCTAGCATCTGTATCCTGATCATTTCCATGGCCCGGGTTAATATTCCTTGGATGTCACTTCACAAATGCGTTTTTTCCTAGCATCTGTATCCTGATCATTTCCATGGCCCAAGCCATTATTTTTGTAACTGTTTGAGTAATGCAGTTTGATGATGTAGGTGAGCTCTGATGGGCTGGTAAATATACCCCACAGGATCGCTCGCTGAGAAAAGCTTGGATCCAGCTGGTGGCTTCTCTGGAGAAGTTAAATTTGGTGGCGAGGTGTTGGCAGAGAATGTTGTGGTCAACAAGATCGAAGGCTGCAGAGAGGTCGAGGAGGATGGCTAGTTCGCCAGCACAATCAATGCCATTGAGATGGATTTGGAGGTGGAGTATGGCAGCCTCTGTGCCTGGGTCTGAAGCCCGATTAGCAGGTGCCCACTAGGTTGCTGGATTCTAGGTAGGTTTGGAGTTGGACGTATGCAGTGCCATCTAGGATTTGGAGTAGGTAAGGAACGGTGGTAATGGGGCAGTTGATGCTGGGGAGGGCGGGATCGAGGGTGGGTTTTTTGATGAGGTGGATGACCCAGGCTTCCTTGATAGAAGCTGGGACAGAGCTGGTTTGAAAGGATGCATTGATGAAATTAGAGTTGAATGCTAAATGTATGCACATTTTGTTGCATGAATATTAATATGCAGTAATCTAAAAACCCCTACAGGACTCTGCCAACTCTCGAGGCCTGGAGTTGGACAACCTTGTACTAGACAAATAGATAATTGGGGTTTGGCGCCCTGACGATTCTGCAGTGCCTACAACGATCCTCTCCTTTGGCAGGGGTTTCTCCAGCTATTCAGTGGTTGGATAGAGAAGTAGAACATAAACTATCCCATGACCTCCAACTCCTTCAGGCCTCGGTTGTACTTTCCAGGGTCGATAAAATAAACCCCCCCGCCCCCTTTTATGGTCTTTTAGGGAGTTGGGGTCTCAGATTCCGGTACAACGTATCTTAATTGCCGAGGTAGGTGCTCTTTGCTCATACCATTCACTGTATTCCCTTGTTGCTCTAAGTTTCATGGAATGTCTTAACAGCTCATCTGCTCTCTCCCAGACTTTCACCTACTCTTGTTACCTGCATTAGGGTCGGGATGCTTCATTGGGTAGGTAGTATTTCGGATGTCGCCATCAGCCACTGTGTGGGTGGCCAATTCTTGGACCCTTGCGCTGCTCGTTTCTCCAATATCTATAGGGCTTCGACTGCCCTTCTCTTATAGGCTCGGGCGCCACCAGTACTCTGCAGTTTTCCCTAGCTCATCTCCCTTCCCTGTAGCAAGCCTATGGTAGCTTGGCACAGTTGTCTGACCAGACAGTCCACCCACCACAGGTGGGGCCCTATGAGGAGACCGATTATGCTCGTCCGTTGAACTCGTCTCGCTGGAGCCAAAGGCCACTCGTTCTTTGGGGGTCTTATTTTCACCTGCTGGCCATCAAGTGCAGTTCTGATAACTTTGGGTGTTCTGTCTTCGTACAGAGCGCATGCTCTAGTCTCTAACACCGGAGCAGCCTACTGCCAGTCCTCATGCATTCGCCTGAACCACACCCTCCACGCGCCTCTCGGGCCACCCTGTTCTTCCTTCTGCGATATGCTAGGCCCAGGTTGCTGAGCCCTTCTTGCCCACTCTTTCGACCATGGGTGTCTCCTCAGTCTTTGTTCTCATCCACAAATCGCTCTCACTCTTCCTTGACTCTACTCTTACCTACTCTCCTGGATACCCTTTCCTGTTACTCCCCCCCCCCACCCTTGTTAGTTTCAGACGCCACGATAAAGAAGGGCCCGCCCTGACATACCTTCCACTTCATGGACTACAGCTGCGCTAGTATTTTTCCCCTGTTTGCTTGTAGAGTTCTCAGGAGTTTTTGTCTCAGTACTTACCGTCAAGGTGGTTCGACAGCAACACGTGGTTTTAGTCATGAGTTTAGAGCCATATGGTTTTGGCACCTCGTCAGCCAACCGGGTTGGGGTTTAAAGAGGTTGAGCCTCCCAATCATATCCTTATTCCAAGGAGAGGAGTGCCTCTCATGAGATCCTCCAACATTTTACCACCCCTAGAGGGACTAGTGGTTAGCACCCTCACCTCCCTAGCCTCATTAAGGGCTTCTCCCCTGGGGAGAAGTGACACCATGTGAAGGATCGTCACGGATATCAATACGCAACATTTTAGGAGTCAGTGCTGTGCTATTTGTGTGGTTGTGTGGCTAAGCCACCTGGGTTCGGTACCCGGCCGTGGCACTACACACTATTTCTTACACATACAGGGACGACGGCATCCACCCGCATGGCCCCTTGGCTTGAGCCCTACGATTTGCGAGCGTTCTGCTATTCTTCCAGCTTAAAGCTTTTGTTCTAGCATTAAGGGTGCTTTTCAAACTGAACGTGAGCGTTACAAGCCACACAATAAATCTCTGCAATTACCCAAAATTCAAAGTACTTTAACAACTTACAATTTGTGCTGTATATTTTACTTTTACTTGCAAGCATTTTAAACGACTGGCAGAATGTAGTGGGTGGGCCTGCCTTGTGAATGTTTATTTTCACAACTTGCATAAAGCAACTGCATTTGAATATGGGATCCTGCCCCTCTGAGATTTGACAGGCCTTTACCACGCCACCATTTTAAAAAGAGTCAGGAACCAGAGCCGAACTGGACGGAGTGGCGCATTAGGGCACACCTTGAATTTACAACAGTTGGGAAAAAAGTGCACTTGCAATCAGAGTCACGCCCAATTTACAAGTGGACAGGCCCTCTCTAGGGAGAGAAAAACTGGCATTCGTCTCAGCATGTGACACCATGTACCAACTAAAAAAAAATAGTCTCACCCAACCCAGCTATAGAAGAAAAATAATTAAAAGAGGAGCACTTTTTTTTTTAAGAGCATTTTGTATGGCCAGTGCAATAGTAAAACATGTATAACTGGGCACCTCTAAAGCTGGGCTCAATTTTCCTGCGGCTGAAGAAAACCAATTCCATGACACGACAGAAGGCTTCACGTTATGCAAACTCTCTTTACTACTGACACATATAGCAGCAAAGAAAAAACTTGTACAAAGACAAACGTTTAAATAACCAATCTCAAAACACAGTTTAAGGCAATGCAAGGGGGGAACCCCAGTCCAACAAGGAGGGCCGGTCATGCCCTGTAGCCAGCCAATGAACTAAGACCCCACCCCCATAAAAGTCCTTTACGCTGACAACAACCCCTCTTTCTTTGTTGCTGACGCATACAGAGCTAAGTACAGTTTTCTTGACATGCTGTACTTGGCTGTAAAATATATATATATATATATATATATATATATATATATATATATATATACATAGATACATACACACACACACACGACAGGGGTTGCTATGTGGCTGAAGCAAATAGTCAACTGCGGGATCAATGTTATTCTAGGCTATCCGAAAATCTATTATTTGGTCAAATACTTTCAGAACTTCCTTCTCTGTGCACCAAGTGGGCCGATAAAGGCTTAATTGAGGATAAATTGGTCAAGATTTCTTGTTCAACCAGCCACACCATTCTAACCATTTATTTTCTGCCTAAGACTCATTAATCCCTTATCCATCCGCCAGGCAGGCCAATTGTAACTATGTGGTTCCCTTCTTGAACATTTGGCACAATTCATTGATGAGGCCCCATTTCCGCTTGTTTCAGTTTTACCATCATATTTACGGGACACCAAGGATTTCTTAAGACACATTACTGATATACCTTGGGAGGAGGGATTAATTTTGGCAACACAATGTTGTTTCTCTTTATACCTCCATTGATCACACGACTGGACTGGCAGGGTGCAAATACTTTTTACACTCTCGATCTTTGAATTTTTCGGGACACAGTGTTATGATTTTGGATAGGTTATTGTTTTGTCTAACCAACAATGTTTTTTTGTTTGAGGGTTCTTTTTATCAAGTTAGAGGTACTGCTATGGGCAGTACCTTTGCTCCGTCCTATGCAAATTTGGGGTGGTGGGAGGCAACTTTTCTATCTGATTTACTTTTATTAAGTTTTCCAACACAGATTATTGGTTGGTGGCATTATATTGATTATGTTTTTATAATTTGGAAGGGCAGTGAAAGTGACCGGTTGTCTTTTGTGGATAGTATCAACAACAATACTGTGACTTTGAGATTTACTAAATGCCACAGCTCCACAGAGATAGTATATTTGGATGTTACTCTGAAGCTTGACAGTCTAGGTATTCATACATCTCTATATAAAAAACCCACAAACCCAAACACAGGCCTTCCTTTGCATGCCACAAGTTGGCATTCACCATCTTGCAAAAAAACTATCCCATAAGGCAAATTACCTGCACAGACATTCTTGAGTTTGACTGGTGTTGGAGTACGGCCGCTGTCTGCGACAGGGCTGTGATAAAAAGCCTATAGAAATGTCCTTCCTCAAAGCATGTGCACTTTCAAGAGAAAAGCTCTTGCATGGGCCCACAAATAAGAAAAACAGTAACCATGATGACCCCCCGCCTGATTGTCACATTTAACAATGCTTCACATGATGCTCGGAAGATTATGAGACATTGGTGCATTCTTATGCTTGACAAAGATCTTGTTCCAGTATTGCCTAAATAACCTATATTGACTTACAAACAAGCACCGTCATTAAATGACGGACTGGTCTCTAGCTATTTATCCCCTGTTGAGAATAGCTCCTCTATGCCAAATTGGTTACCAGGTTTACTGAAAGGTTTTACTAAGTGCAAAAAATGCAAGGCCTGTCCACATGCTACTGTATGCAAATCATTTGTACATTCCATTACAGTCCTTGAATTGTTGTGCATGTCCCTGCTTGAAATGGTACGTCTGGTGCACTACATGTAAACTAAAGCTCAGAATTCTGCAGCATCTTAGTGCCATTAAGAATGTTGACCCTAGGTACCCAATGGCCAAGCATTTCAGGCAGGAGAATGACAGTGACTTTCATTTACTTCTGTTTTTTGCTGTGGCCCATGTCCCGATTCACCAGAGAAGAGGAGACGAACCTTGAGATAATTGGAAACTAGGTTTATTTTAGATTTTGACACTCAACATCCTATTGGTCATAACATGGATGAGGAGTTACACATGTTTATGGGTATCTGATATTGTTTTTTGTTCCACTCTCCCTCTCTTTTATTCTGGCTATGTAACACCGTTTCTCCCAGGGATCAATATGGTACACCGCCCTGGCCTGGAAATGCTTCTTTAATTTTAATATTTGTGTTTTTTCACAATAGATCCTTTCTTTCTGGTTCTAGGTCTGCCTTGTCTCCTCTAACATTTGAGGAACATAATTTTATGATTTATGCAGGACATTTTATTCAAATCGGTCTTCACTCTCCTTTCAAACCCCACCTTTTTTACCCCCTCTTCATTTTGCTATCACATGGGTCCTTTCTTTTAATATAACTTGTTTTTGTTAAGCATTTGCACTTTATTACTCAGTCCCAAGTACTGTAGACTGAAGGTTATGTATTAACTGAATGCACGTGCACTTTAGCTTTTGACGATATGTATTATATACTTGCATGTATTATAGATAGGAAGATATTGGTTTACATATGTGCTTTATTGCTAACTACATCTCTGACTATATATTGCTGCTATATGAATATATGAATATATCTGCACTGGAAGACATATCTTCTTTGCGTTTCTATGCTTTGGTTTATGATGTTTAAATGCATTGGCACTTTATGCCGAAGTTATGGACTGTAGAACCAACAACAACTTTGATGAATGCACTGCACGTCATGGTTTCTCAGATATACGTCTTATTTTTATGGTTGCAGTATTGATACTGTTGCATTTGCCTTCGGTATCAATATGGGTTATAAGGCAACCATACCTATGTACTTGCACTTTATGACTTTTATTATTGGATCTAATGTTTTCCACTTTGGTTGCATTTTATCAGTTTTAATTGTAGACTTGTTTCTTTTTTTTAGCAGTTTAGGAAACCACTGTGCTCCATCTATTTTCATCATTGGATTGTACTTGTTTCTACTCTAGCTTAATATGGCTGCCCTGGTTTCATGTCATATTGCAGCACCTAATGGAGATGGGTGAAATGGTAAAGGGACTACATTCTAATATCTACGGTGATCGTTTGCCTCGTTCCCCTAACCTGACCAAGCGCTCAGGGAAGCGCAAAACGCGTTGTTCCGGATTCCCCCTTGGCGTCCTGTATCGTTTGTTGTGTTTATTGTAAACAAAAACACATGTTTATTCAATCTGATTCGAGTTTATTTTATTTTTTGGACTGTGAAGTGCCTCATCTCGGAGGGCGTTTTTTTCCCAAGAGAGATAGATAGATATATTTGCTTCATAGAAATAGGTTTATTGTAATGTTATGCGACCGCTGACTGTTTCCTTTCCCCTCAGCAGTTGCATGTTTACAGTTAAAGTGCTTACTACGCTGTTGCCAGCGTTCTGCTGACAGAGACCTGCCTGTCTTTCCCCACGCTGCCATAGTGCGGTAAGGAGGTTGCTCGTCGCATTTGCACATTTGTATGCCTAACGGGCAAAGTTGAACTTTTTCCTCCCGCCTGCCCTGAGCCCGCTTGTTTTCACCTTCCCCCTCCTCACATATAACTGCGGCACACCTGTGGGGGGTTTCACAGGCCTGACAGCGCGCTGCACGCCTGCTCGGTGTTAACCTCGCCCTAGCAGAGCTCGGCACAGGTCTCTCTTGGGGATCATTCCCTCGGCCTCTGCAGCCAGAGCTGAACATGGAGGCTGCCTTCACTTTCATTTTATGTTTTCGGTGCTCCCCAAGCCCAAAACACATCAAATGAAAGGCAGAGAAATTATAAATAGAAGAAATTTGCAGCAATTATGAAAACTCTGCCGGATGCCGGCAAAGTATTAATAATTGCTTCGAATTGCCTACAAGCAAATGCACAGCAATTACAAATACAACAAACCCGGGGAGCCCAGGAGACTGAAAGCGAAAGCCGCAGCAGACACAAATACAATGCAGTTGTATTTATAAATGCTGCAGTTTTCTTTTCTACGTTTCCCGCGCTACTCCAGCCCGGGGGAGCACAGGAAACTTATAAAGAAAACCCGAGGTTTTAAAAATACAAGGTTGTATTTATATTTGCAGTGCTTGGTTACGAAAAAAGAAATGAGCATTTCCTACATGCAGCCTTCCTGCCTGCATTCGCTGGTCTCCTGCAATAATTAAGCAAAAGCTTTTGTTTATTACAGCTGACTGGCGTTTGCGTCCTTAGTGCTGCAAGGGCAAAGCTTAACAGAAGCACAGGAGGCTCATCCATTTCATAAAATGGATGCCTCCAAGTGCTTGAAATTTTTAAGTGTGAGCCTCATTTACACAAAACTTTACATAGGGACTGTTTAAAAAAATGTTAAATGTATTTTTGATTATGGGCCATCTTTTAGCCAATAATATTTTAGAGTGAACCATCCCTTTAAATACAGATTTCAGAGGAGCAAGAGATCAATGAAGTCCAAGGAGTGCAGAAGAACAATAAAAAAGCTGCAAACAAATTAGGGCAGACACCAACAGTTTAGTGTCCCTAAATGTCATGAAAGGACAGGGTTTTGGAAAGTGGCACAAATGAAAGAAAAAAAAACAAAAAAACAAAAAAAACTCGACAGGAATGGCCAGATAAGGAAATATGGCGACTGAAAAATCTGAATCAAGCTAAAGACCCAAATAACGGGCCACGAGGACGCAGGTAGCTAGCTGCTAAGGATGAAATTATATGAATCGAGGTGGCAGAGAAGGAGAAAGAGTGGTGAACGAAAGAAAATTACCTGTTTTTATGGCTTTAAGTACCAAGAAGTGGTCTGACATTGAAGACTGAATAGCAATAAAACAGGCGGTAAGCTTAAGGTGGATGTCGTCAGTGAAGTGCGTAAATAAAAGAAAGAGCTGCATGTCATCAGCATAAAAGTGATGAAAATCCAAAGGAGGAGATAACCCCAGCAAGGGGGGGCAGAGGGGGCACAAAGAGAAAATGAAAGGAACAAGAACCGAACCTTGAGGAACACCATAGATGAATGGACACGTTTTAGAAGAAACCTCAGCCCAGGATAATGAAAAAGTCCTCTGGGACAAGTATGACTCAAACCAGGATAAAGTAAAGCCAGAAAATCCAAAAGAGGAGAGAGCAAACAGTAGAAGTGCGTGATGAGAGTCCAAAGTTGCAGAAAGATCCAAGAGAATAAGGAGAGAAGAATGCTTAGCATGATGTGCAGAATGAAGAGAGTCCAAAACAAAGCAGTCGTAGAACAACCAGGAAGACATCCAGATTGAAAACAAGGAAGAATAGAACTACGAGAAACAAAAGTAGAAACCTGAGAGTAGAAAATAAGTTGAAGTTTAGAAAAATATGGTAGGAGTGAAATAGGATGAAAATAGAGGCAGAGGATACATCGGCAGAATGTTTCTTCAAGATTGGAATAATGGTAGCATGCTTTAATGAAGATGTAAAAAACGAAGGATAGACAAGAGTAAAACTAAATTGTAAGATAGGGAACAAGTAGAGGGCAGACTTTAGGAATAAGAGCAGATGGTTAGGATCCAGTAGGGAAAGGTATGGTGAGCACTAGCAAGGAGAAGAAAGGTATCCTCATTAGTGATGGGAACAAACCCAGCAAAGATCTCCTTGGGAGATACTAGAGAGATAGAAAGGGTCAGGGATATGACTAACATGCTGGATGATTCAATTGTAGATCTAAATGAGGAGACCTTGGAAGTAAAATAGAGCGCAAGATCTGTGTTAAAGTGTTTTCTCCAATTCTGTAATAGTCCTGCTCCCATCAGATCTTCTCCTGCTGCACTGCCCAGTACCTAAATTGTCAATACCAAATCTATTTTGTTCCGAAGGGCTGAAATGGGACTTAGTTTTACATCTTAGACCCTTAAAAACATCTCATAATTTATTAGAGCTCTAACCAGTCCAAAAAGGGCCCAGCCTGGCAACCCTGCAAGTTACTAGAGGGTTATGATGTTCCCCCTCATCTCCCTACTACTTTATCTCAATTACCTAGCACAGGTTTAGGGGCATATATTGAGCGTGGCTTAGTTCTTTTGGGAAGCCACAGTGGTCTTCATGTATGTGTGGCTGCAATTAATGGCTATAATAAAAGTCATGCCGGCTCAGGCTCAGTTTTCATCATTAACTCTAAAACAGGTGTCTTTGTAATCCAGACCTTTTAGCATTCTGTAATTCATGCAAACTTAAGTGTTATTTCACCTTATAGTCGATTTATTGTGCGACTAGTTCAATACATAAGTTTCCACAAAGAATATTTTATGCAAGATATCAAACCTAAATATATGAATTCCACAAAATACATTTTATACAAAGCATTTTCAAGTACAACTTTAATCCACATCATTACAACGGGAAAATGCAACCACTCCCTTTTTTGTTTTAGATTTTTAAATATCAAGCAAATGTGTAATGTAGAACCAGAATCTCGACAAGGCAACAATGATACGACCTTCCATTTGTACAGTATGGCCAAAACAGATTAGACAGCAACGTGGTAGGTTTGTACGTAAATTACCCAATAAATTCAATTTAAAAATCGAGTGAGTAAGGTAATGCATCAAATGCAGAGTGCTTCCCAAAATTACATTGCAAATTCTGCAAGACTCAATCTAGCGCCCATTATATCAAGTGAAGGTAATGGATTGAAACAAAGTAAAATAAAACACGCTGAGCTTGCTATCAGAAAATAGGTATTTCTGGAGGTTGCTTTAAGTGAAAGGCTCAAAAAGCTTATTCAGCTAGATTTTATCCCCTGAAATATGGTTAGTATTTATCCAGTCCCATCACATTTCAAGTTAAACTTGGAGCGCTTTCAATGCAAGACAGTCCAGGCTCCCGCCAGGGAACCATTCTATCCCACCAAGAAAACCTTTACATAAATTACAAAATAAAGTTTAAACGTTTTTCCGATTCTGACTGGACAGGTGTCATAAAATACCCAAAATGGTATCATTTGTTTTGTACATCTTACTATAAACACGTCCCACGGAACATACAAGAAAGTAGCTAAGGAAACCAGTACCAGTTCTACTCCAATACATTTTACTGAACTGTAGGAACGAACATCTAGGATACGTCGCCATAACTTTAATTCCAGTATGTTAAGTCATGCAAGTTGTACATGCAAGTTAGTTTCAAGTCCATGCATTATGGCAGGTACAATACTTTGTTTATAAACACCAAGTAGACCTCGTAGAGAAAGATTCTCCTGCGTATTGAGTAAAATCGCTTTGCAACAGCTTACGCAGTGATAAGTAATAAAATGCGGGTTTTATGCCCACAGGCAAATTAGACTCCTAGTAATGTAACATTAACTTGCTGAATACGCAGATGTAACATTTGCAACTTTAACCTCGGTTTTACCTTTATCAGAACTTTGATTTCCTCATAATTTATTTCTAAATAATTATCAGACAAGTAATCGATTAAGTAGTTCAACAAGCACATAAGAGCCATTTTGGTTTAGTCCATTAACACAATTTGGTCCTCATATCTTAACCACGGGATATGGGTATACCCAATTTTAGAAATGATTCATTTACTTGTCTTATGGCTTCTAGTACAGCCACAATATAACGCAGGAGGGCTAGTATAAACCCCTGCTTTAAACCAACATTTGTAGAAATGTCTTGTGTATGTACTGTGAGGAGTCAGCAAAGATAGGTGGACACAAACTTGAAATGTTCTCATCAGCCTCGTTTATTGAAAGAAAAGGAGTTTGGATAAAGGCCCATCTTTCCCCATCCAAAATAAAATGTCCTTGCATATGAAATTAAAACTAAAACCAATTGACTGTGTCCAAAATACATCTGAACCTCACACCAACATACAAAAAATATACAAGTTGAACAAAAAAGTACAAAATATATGTGGGGGGGGGGGTTCCTTCAAGAAAACAAGTCGTGTGTCCAGGGTCTGCCTCCCCTACCTATAACTGTTTCAAGAAAAGTGTTTAGAATGCTGTGTTTCACCAAAAGTTTATTAAAACGGTAATATATAAAGGTCTCTCACTTAATGTTCTCCTCAAAATGGCAAAGCAAATGTCCTTTCTGCAACACAGGTTGGAATACACCAAAATAAAGTCTTTTATATTTTCAGAATGATCAAACAAATATTCTTTCCACAAGCTGGTTGGAATTCAGCAAAAATGAGTCCTTCCCAATTGTCAGAGCGGCAACGCAAATGTTCAATTTCAACTAATTTTTCCTATGACAACACAAGAGTGGAATCCCTGGTGTACTCGCCTGCAAGAAACTTCCAAACGGGATACATCTCCTGGTGTACTCCAGTGCCAGGTATCTTTTTCCAAAAATGTTCACTGCCCGATGTGCATCTTTTATCAGGTCTTTCTGCAATAAAGTATAACTCAGTTGTACTTCTTCACAAAGTGTTCAATAACTTGTGAGAAACCCCCGCTCCCAATGCCTATGGGTCAACTCAATGGTTCTACATGCAGCTGCGGCAGAGGTTTTATGTTTGGTAGGCTTTTCCCGTCAGGGCAGGTCTGCCTTGGTTCTGGCATCTGATTTTTACTGGCTTGCCGAGGGAACCATTTCCATTCCACAGGACTGCAGCTGTTCCGGTCCAGGAGTGAACATTTCTTGTCTAACTGTCCCTCCAGGGCTCACACTACGAGTTGACCAGAGTTTCTCTTCTCCAGCATTTTACACCTCCAGGCAATTGCCTGCAAGAGTCTCTGCTTTCCAGCATGGCTTGTCTCTTTAATTCTGCCTCTGGGCCCACTTCGCACTCTGTGCAGCTTACATTGACTTCCGCTTCCCTCACCTCTAGGCAATTCTCTTGTTTAAATGTCTGGCGTAACTGATTGAGTGATTGACAAAGAGACTGCACGTTACATTTGGCATTACTGTAACTCCACATTAACTCCTTGTACCTCTTCTTCGTCCCAGTACTCAAGGCCTAACAGGAATTGGATGGAGTCCAAAGGATTTTCACACTATTTCAAGTTACATAGTGTAACACTTTTGTATACATAACAATCAACATAAACATCAGATATCAAATGACAACATGCCATCAACGACTCTGAAATTAGGGTTTTTTCCTCACAGAAAAGGGAATACTGTGTACCTACTGACTGATTTATCACTCCCTTCCGGTATTCATCCTCCTACACCCATGATCCTCCCTCTCGACACCACCCCCAGGGTCAGATCAGTTAGCGACTGCCTTTCCCTGGCCGTGTGGGAGGAGATAAATCCCCCAGGAATCAGTGATGACTCTGCAGGTTTCTTTTAGTTTTGCTTTATTTCGACCAATACGTCACAAAAAACACAATAACAAAAATAAAATTGACTCGTACAAAATACAGTGTGATGGTGCAAAAAAGGATAACAAAAAAAATGTAAAGACTATGCATTATATAGAAGTTCTTCTAAGAATAAAATAGACACGAAAGATTCTGCAACATTCAAGAAGGTAAACAAAACCTGCAGCTTCCTGGTATTAGGGGAACAAGTTAAAAGGTAGATCAGACACCAAGTTGGAGTGCAAAGCTCGGAGACGCCATGGTTGTCTTTGACTAATCTTCCAGTGATCTAATCATTAGGCCACAATAATTCATTAAATAGATTGCATAACATGTGAGGGAGGCACAGTCCTATGGTATTGTTTAGGGCCCCATTACAGTAACTCAATACAATTTAGGGTATTGATCAGCACTCACAAATACACTAATCATGTACAAGTTTGAAAAAGAGGCCACACATACCATTAACATCTAAATCACGTGGAATTCACAGCAGCATTCTTAGTTCTCAAACACCAAGCCCATCTAAAATACCTAAAAGTTGCAACACAGCGGGAATAGCAATAGTTTGAGCAGATATAAATTGCATCTGCCACCGTCCTGCAACCACAAAGGCGCAAATGTGGCCTTAGGAAGCACTGCCTTAGCGATACTGTGGCCAGACACAGCATAAAAGCAGATTTGCATTCCCCGTTTTGCACAGAGGGCACAATGAGGAAACCTTGCCGCGCCACTTGCATGTTGCAGATGTTATCGGTAATGTGCCGTATCGGAAATATATATATATATATATAGTGCTCTCACACTTTGGATTTACATAGTCGAAGTAATTCTCAACACCCACCAGTCTTAATATTTAAATATCACTAACGCACTATAGACGCACTTTTAAAGATGGAAGGCAATAGACTTACATACACAAAATCCTAGCAGTATTCCTGGAGATGTACCGACTTCCTAAACTACCCCCCCCCCAACACACAACAAAATCATCTGAGACATGGGTATGTTCACTTGCATCATCCAGGCATGCTAGTAAGGACTGAACTATACAGCGTCGCTCACAGACAGGGCTATGGGCATAGATCAAATCTAGATAGATCCACGGGGACCAGCTTGCATTAGGCACAGAATGGTATGTAGTGGCTGGCTTGCTTAACAAAGATAGGTTGTAGTGACTAACTAGCGCAACATATGGACAGAGTTGAGAGACAGACTTGTCATGCTGAAACTAGATCAATGTAAGGAATACATTGTCTAAATCTCGAAAGACACAAATGAGTGCATTTTCTCCAGACAACAATGCGAATAACCAACCCTACTAAAACTTCCCCCTCCTCATACACCTCTCAAACCCTAACTAAACACAACTATACCTCAAACCACAACAACCCGTATGCACTTCACTACATCGCAACAAACACCACACAGAGGCTTACACAACAGCACACGGCAGACTCCAACCGGATACCACACCAAAAAGCTCTTCGAACGGTGTTAACTGAACTGAAACTACCAACAGCACATCACAGCCCCTTGCTCCTTCTCCAAACTTTGTCCTACTAATGAGCCCTAACCTACCCCCTCTCTCTTTCAGATCTGCCAGGGGACCACTACGGTGGTGATAATGCGCGGTATAAATATAAATATCCTTTAACATTAACATACAGCACTGTCTGATTTTACGAGGGCAGCCCTTTTTACCACATCTTTAGGTTGTTTATTAATTGCTCAGTCCAATAGACACCAAGATCAATGGCTTCTAGAGAGAATTTGACACGCAAGGCCCATTTCAAGGACGACCCCCCCCTGCTGCGATAGTACTTCCATCAAGGCATACTTATATTTGGCCAAATTTACATTGGACCACAGTCGAACCCAGACCAAAGCTGGCAGAAGCCAGCAAACAGAGTACATCCCATGCATGCCCATCTCCAAAAAACACCAGTGAATTAGGCGTACTTCATTGAAGTACGAGTATGTTCTTTAAATATCTATTTTCCGCAGTTACCAGGGGTGAATATCTAGGTGCCCCCACAGCTCAGCCCCATATATGGCAGCCTCTCTCGCTTGGGCCTTATAGGCTTTCTCGCCCTCTTCCAGAATAATTTGAGGCCCTTTTGTTTCCCCATGGAAGTAGTTTTGAAAACCACCAAACTCATTTTTGAGACATTCAATGCCAAACCGGTATCCTTTCAAAATGCAACAAATACATCCAATTGCCGGCACACTCAAACAGGTGTTAAAGTAAACAATGCGTCGCCCGCAAACATCAAGATCGTCATCTTGTCTCCGGCTAAGACTGGTGCATACAACTGAGGGGCCAACAGCTCTTTCATAAAACCATTTATAAAAATGCAAAATTACTTGGGGGCTAAGACGCACTCATGGCAGACACCCTTTTCCACATTTATCCAATTTGAGGTCCTACCATCAATCCCCCAATGGACTGCTGCCACACCGCCTGTATACAGATTCTGGATTGCTCTCTGGAAGGCCTCTGGAATTCAAAGCCCCAAGAGCACTTCCCAGAGGCGCTGCCTGAGCACTATATTGAACGCAGTCCTGAAATCAGCATAAACATGCATCTTCCTGACCACAGCATGCTTGTCAATGATCAAACAGGATTCATCACAGTACCCAAACAGTAAAATCAGACTTTTATACTAGTGCCAATAATTCTTTATCATCCTTATAACCCAGTCAGTATTCCCCAAGTTTGCAATTTATAGCAGAGGCTAATCCCAGATTCAAAAGCTGTACTGTAATCAACAAAAAGGTGACATACAAAGTGAGGGACTCGCTACACATGGTGCATTTAAGTAACAGCTGCAGCACAAAGATGTGTTTTAGCCAATATCTGGGCAAAAACAAGTCTGGAACGGATGTAAGATGTCTGCACTTGCAATTTTAACAAACACCAGAGAAAAAAGCTGCTACCAAGGGTTGACAACAGAGAAGGTTATCTTATTAAAAAACCTAATTGGATCAACCAGTAATAAAGCTTTTAGTCAAAAATTGTTTCTATTGAGCATCAGAAAAAACAGAGGCCAGTAGGATTTTTTTATAAAGAGCAACGATGTGTATTGTTTTTGTTTTGCTAATATATTGTGCCTTAAAAAGCACAAACTGACATGAAAAATAGACTCAAGTACAAATCATAAAATTCTAGCTGTTAACTAGTACAAGAAAAACCAATATGGTAGTAAGTATATAAAGATATATAGAACCCCAGTGAATAGAGTGACTGTGTGGATCCAGCGGTCTCCACAAGGACGATAGAGAGCAGAAACGGGAAAAGCTATTAAAGCTAAAAATAATTATTTCCAATTACACAGTTGCTTGGTGAGACAATAGACATTCATTTCCTTATGAGCGAACTGGGTTGATACACAGCAATTTCTCAGCAATTGTAAAGGAACAAACAGTGAAATTGCATCTGAGCTTTGCAACCAGGGACCACGATGAAGGTCTTTGGTCGCACAAATAGTCCTTTACTGAATTCAAAAAGTGGTAATAGTTTCCTGTAGACATAGGCAAATGCACTGAATTGTCTAACATTCCTACAGATGTATTAAGTAGATCGTAGTCTGTTATTGTATCCTTTGAGGAAAGTTTTTGTTAAGAGGGATCTGCCAACGCGACAAGGGGGGGCAGATAGGTAAGTAATGGACAGAGTCTGTATTCAGAAAGTTAAAGTAGGGCCAGTTGAAAAAACATGCACCCTCATCAGTGTTGCGTTTCGGCGGCAGAGTTGATGAAAATCGTAATGGCCGCCTTAATCAGGGCGGAAGTTGAAGACCCACAAGGGTATGCAGTCCCCTTTCCTCAATCACACCAAACAACGGAACCGCCGTAGCCCTCAGTACTCAGGTGACTGGGTAATCGAGAGGAGTGCGATACATACGACCATTGCTCGAAGTGCGCATTTAAGAATAGTGTTGAGTAGTACGCTGGGGAGATATCCCGAGTCTGTTCAGTGGTGGCAATAAGTGCGGGTGCCAAGGTTTGACAGTCAGAGCAGGTCTATCACGTTCACCGGTGCGGCTCCAAAGTCGGTATGGAGAACAGTTTTTCGCAATTGGTGCATAGTTTGATTCACAAGAAAAATGCAGCCGGCATTTTGCTAGTTGCTGTAATGTGTTTGCACAGTGTCTGAAAAGGCTGGAAAGCTGGAATTCGAACGTCCATCCACCGGATCAAACCATAGCGGCATGAAAATGGGCAAAAAATTGCTTGATGCGCTCCTAGTGCTGACGCGGCTTCTCTTCGAATGAAAAGAGGTTTACACTTGCAACTTTAAATAGCAACCCGAGGCTCACGCCCCCAAAACCAACAGATTAAGGAAGAGCAGGGGTGGCGGTGTATATCCTCTCACTATTGCCTGTATTCATGGAGAATAGCAAAAAAGATCACACCATACTATTCAGTGGATGAGAACTCAAGCAAATTCTCGAAACCAAGCAGAAATGCCAGATTTCTATCTGGGAAACAATGGTAGCCTGTTTGATGCAATACTGTGCACACCATTTTCATTGCTTTTTAAGTGCAGGCCACATGGCATGTGTGAAGACTAATATGCTAACACTTGAAGATGGTGTCATGGACCGCCATCTTCAGCACCCAAGCTGGTGACCTAAACAGAATTGTTCAGGTGAGGTCAGAGGAGGCGCTGTTGGCTGGCCAACCAGAAGGAGGAAGGACGCCCACATGAGTGTGGAGGTAGATTCAGTGAACGGAGAGATTGGTTGGTGCGAGAAATGGGTACTGGGTTGTGAATGTGCACGTAAGGCTGGGAGTAAAAGAGCAGGTTGTGAGTGAGGGAGCGAAAGAATCTTGACTGAGTAGAAGGCGGAATAGTAGTAGTCTAGAGGGGTAGTACTGGGGACGGGAGAGAGGGGTAGTGAGGTGGAGATGGAAGAGTAGCAGGAGAGAGATTAGGAAGGACTAAAATTGGAGGTAGGTTGTATAAGGAGAGAGACATTGAGGGACAGCAGAGGAAGACAAAGGGAGAGAAGGTAGAGTTGGAGACAGCAGAGTAGGTGGCGGAAGGGGACTGACCGATACAGGAGGAAACATTCCAGTAAATGAAAGGAAGACGACACAGTGGGTCTTGTGTGTATAGAAACCCCCCCCCCACCCACCTAGAAAGAACCTGAAGTAGGATAGATTATTCCAAGGAAGGCCAGGAGGCAGGCAAATAGATATTGTGGTTGCCTTTAGGCCCTCACGCCAAATATGTTAGAACCAAGATAGAATGGATAAATAATTGGCAAATATTAACCTCAGCAGTAGAGATGCTTAGGCGATGTTGGGGGGGGGAGGGGGTCAGGGCACGAGAGAAAGTGCTCCAGATAAGATTTTTGAATTGAGATTATATTTTATTCTATTTTTTAAAGTTGTGAGTAAAATAATTAGTAGCAAGTAGAGGAGGAAGAGAGTATTTCATTAAGTCAAACTATGTTACAACTGTAAAACAAATGTTTTTGTAATATTTACCTAATCATTCATGCACATTAGAAGATTAACATCTTCCGATCAGGCAGTAATCTTGGTGTAATGTCTTTGTGCGGCTATGTGTACTACTCGTCCAAGCATTCATGGGGCTGAGGGGGAAAGCAAGGGGACAAGCATCTATGTAGTTCCCTTATTTTGATTGGGGGGGATTTTACTGCCCATTTTTAATTTTTGGATTATTTGCCCATTTCTAAAAAAGGCGTAAACCTGGCCGGTACACCCCTTATTTGAATGCCTTTAGTACCACTTTCAAGAAAAATAGAAACCCTTGCATGGTCCTTGGTAGTGGGTGCGTTATTGAGGCCATGTGTGACACACTCAACTAGTATTCCACAGTAAAGAAAACCTCACACTTCATGAAAACCAACCACTAAGGTTTTCACAAAAAGACGGAAACATGTCTCCTTTTCAAAGTGGAAATTCTGAACACTTGACAAATACGCCAACACACTGAATACTCCTTGATCATTTGACTGCCTATGATTCAGTCGTGATCATTTGACTGCCTATGATTCAGTCGAACACTGACACGACCACAAAGATTAAAACTTCAGATGGGAAAAGATGGTACGGCCTTGGAGTGAATCACCAACTGCATTGACGATCACACCAAGAAGGTTAAACGGGAGATGCAACAATTTTCTCCTTAAGATGTGGTGTCCCCCAGAGTGCAACATAAATCCCCATGGCTATTTCTTACATCAAACCCCAAACAGACACAATGGCACTCTTCCCAAAATATGTCACATTATAAGCGGATGAATACCAGGTATTTATTGACCCAGGAATTTGATAACTATCAGTATATAACTGCACAGGTCCAGAGAATCCAGACCGGCCCACAGATGGTAATCTGTGCCTTAAAACCACTACACCACATTATCTTCATAGGGATCCCAACAGCAGCAACCAAGGGTACGATACCCACTCTGTCAAACCAGGTAACGAATCTGGTTATCATTTTAGGCACTAAACTCTTACCACACCCACAACATTGCTAGCCTGAAAAAAAATGTAAAAAATAAAAATAAATAATAAAAAGAAAATCACACAACTAGCTCCACATGCTTAGAGTTGTCCCACTTTGACGAAACACTGAAAACTGAGGTGACTAGAGTCCAATACACTACAATAGTGGTCTATCTAGGACTAAACAAAAACCATTGAAACTAACTGCAAATGAGCCAAAATAAAGCAGCTTGAAATCTTTTGGCACTCTGCCCTGGGAATATTTTGAACAAGGCCTGAAAAACAACTGCCCCCACTTTCAAAGGGAATACCACACATCAACTGATTTAGGTTTAAAATACTCCATAATATTGCTGCAAAATACCTGAACTCTTACATAAACAAATAAAAGTAACCACAAAGATCAGCACAGGCAAGCAACCCAACGTCACGCAGGCTCAAGGCACTGAAACATGTTTGGAGATCACTCCCAGTATGAGGTCCAAAAATCTGGAAAAATGTACGGGTGTCCCTAATTACGCTCACACCAGAATAAATATACCACTCTAGGGAAATAAGGCAAGAGAGCGATCTTGTAATGATAACATGTTTAATCTTACAAAATGAGGATGGTAGCAAAGGACTGCTGCCTGAACTGTCTTCTCCTGTCCCCCTTCCGTTCCTTCCTGCCAACTTGGTTTGAGGCAGAGGTTTATATAGGTCTGACTTGCTGTGGTGGTGTCACTGGATATGGATCATGGCTTCATCCTGTCCTTTTTCCATAATAGGGATGCTTCAAAGCCTTCTTTCTTCGTTGTCAGCGGTTTTGTCAGAGCATGCTGTTCTACATTTTGCTAGCTTATTCAAAAACAGGCCGAGCCCAAGGAAAAAGTAAATATTTTTATGTGCACAAACATTTTCCGGTCATTCTCTCCATATTTCATTCACCCTCTACACTTATAATCTGACCGATTCTACATTTTGTCACACAGAAAATGTAATTCATATTTTTAACCTGCATGGACCCTTGACGGACAGTAGACAACTGGTGAGTCCATTCGTGCTGCCAGTGCTAGCCATAGTGACACTGCACGAGTGCCTGTGGTTATTTTTAGATCCCAGAGGCCATATTCCTTCTGGGAAGGAGCTTGAATCATTTATAGCACAAGATTTTACAAGGCCTAGGATCTGACATTACAAATCTATCTAGCTGACAGTTAATTGTGCTTTCTATTACAATAACTACCTTTTTCGATGCTTGCCTAGGTCTGTGTATGTATATTTGCATGAGAGAGACTTCCCAGTCTATTATAGCGCCTAAAAGAGGTTGTGCCTAACTAAAGCTCTGTGGGTTCGGGAGGACCCTGGTTCTTTCCCAACTTAACTCCCCACAACCCTGAAAACGGAACATATACTCAAACGGTTCAAAAGGAACACAAATCTCTGGATCTGCGAACAGGTGATCGAACTTTGATATGCCTGAGTCAATTAACTAAATAACCACCTTGACAACTTCTACAATTACATACTGCAGCTATACCTTACAACTGGCACTATGGCCTCACCGACACATTAAACCTGATAACTATGAATGTGCCTGCCCTGGCCACGAGACAGGTTAGCAAACATGCGTCTACGGTCACTGGTCTTAAGTGCATTGTAATATGAATAAAACACTAACATTTCGGTAGATAATAATGCCTTAGCAAAAGCATTAATCACATTATGTAACCCAACCCTCCGCTCAGGCCTCGGATACCAACAATAACTAAATGGACTACTTGGGACAACTCATCTCAGGTTTCCTAGTCCTTTTACACAATGCACACCTTTATATTGTAACATGTCCTGCTTTGATATTCCCCGGGCACTTTGAAGCAGAAGCATCCCCCACTTGAGTTAGCTCATTAAACAAGCTCAAATGGATAAATTATAATAACTGAGCAGTTTTGTAGGAAAACAAATCAATTTCAATTCTGACTTGGAACTATGAAGCAGAGGATTGCCATTTCTTAACCTTGTGTGATACCTTGTAGTACATGTAAAACCTAACTATGTGCCATGTTCACCGAACAGATTTACAATCTAGAAACGTATTGTAATTAAATGAACTCTTCGGTGCATTCAGTGGGGTCTAGTTTCCATTGCACCCATTATCCTCGGTGGTAGGTGGGCTTGTCCCCCAATTGAGAAAGTAAAAATAAATGTCGATCATTTGGGATTTCTGCTGATGTGCATCTTAATTTTAATTGTTAATTCTTTATTTTCTATGCAAACACACTAGCACAAATTGAGCAATATTTGTGAAATGGTTACAAATGCAACATGTAACCTTTAACATTTTTGGCCAAAGCGAAGAAAAGGAGAACACTGCATTAACACCATTTAAAAACACGTTATAACTATTTCTTGTAAGTACGCATAAAATCACTTCTAACAGTTTACAAAGTTCATCAATATATCTATCTGAAAACATTACCAAACCGTTTAAAAAGAACATACATAACATACTACATAATACAGTGCAATCCAGTCCATCAAGTCAGTCAATACACCAACAATTTACCTCCAATATAAAAATGTTTAAAAAAAAAAAAAAAACAATCATGCAACTGAACAATCAAGTTAATGGAAGAGGCTATGTATTACAATTATCTAGATCCATTAAAGTAGATTTAACAGCAAACCTACTACTGCCAGCACTCTAGCTTGTCCGTCCCGCTGCCAAAAAAAAATAAAATAAATAATGTTTTACAAAAATTGAATAGAGACACTGGTTTACTAATTTATTTTTTAGCATCCTCCGGTTCCCCTGAAGTGCGGAACAAGAGATCAATAGGTGGCAGTCTCTCTCTCTAAAGCCCAATTTATAGCAAAATCTGCAGCTCGCCAGATCTGCATTCAATGTGGCATACCTGATTAAAATCACCTTGGTCGCAAACAAGTTCCACCTAAACCTTAAAAAGTACCACCTAATTTTCTTAACAGGATAAATTGAAAGGTAGGGAGCTAATACACCCAATTGCTTATGGTCAAGGCTCAAATGACAAGGATTCATATTTACACAGGCCCTCTATGTCCAATCATACTCATAATTGCCGTTTCACCCAACTTGAATTCTCACTAAGCTCAAGTGCAGATGAACCAATTTTATCCATGTGGGCACGATAAAACTGAGTTTTCCATAACTAACCTGTTAAAGCCCTCCAACAGGACTGTGTTCAAGTCAAAGTCATCGTATAAAGAGTCTTTCACAGGACACAACATTTTTTGTAATATAGTGATAGGAATTTCCACTGAGCACATGATGACATTGAGCCAATACCTGGTGTCAATTATTGGTACTGCATTGGGCAGCCATAGTGCTCACCCCCAAATAAGTGCTTTCGGGTAAGGCAAGAATAAAACAGCCAATGCTTGGATCTCTATCCCATACTAAAATCTAAGGGATAATGTGCCCCTCATAAAATGTAATAATCGTAACCACTGACAATTTGACCTGGCTGGCATTCACCCCGCTCCGACGATTTGACAGCGGTATTGCATGGTTTTTCAACCACTCCTTGATTTGAGCTTTGCCAACAATTGGGAACACAAGATATATAGGACTTTCCACTTTTTCCAAAGGTTCAGAACCAACTTGCCATTGGCAAGGAGGTGAACTTTCTCTTTTTGCACTGCATTATTTTAGTTTTGCTGCATTTATCTTTAGCGAATGGGCGTCAATAAAACAATTAAATGCTGTAGGCCAATCGAAGTGCAAACACAAATTTAAAAAAAACATCTGCATAGGCCATCTAAACGGGCTTCAAGTAGTGCAATTTCAGGGATGAAGAGTCCAAAAGGTTCCAAATAATCACCAATATCATTAAAAAGACTGAGCGCAAGAATGCAATTCTGCTTAACCCCTCAAAAGGTGGGGACGTGACGCAAGAGAAGCCCATTTTGATTCAACCCGTCTTGGGCACTAGACTTTTTTTTTTTATGAAGACCAATTAGCATGCACAACAATCCATGTGAAAACGCCCTATGCTCGGTTTATTGTGTGCAAAATAATGCTTAGCACAGCAATCGGGGGGAGGGGGGTGCTTCATCAGATATTCTATCGGTCAAGAAGATGTGGGGGGTCTTCAGCATGCAAACATTCATCTGCAGTATTAATGGTAATATTGAACAATTTACCAGGAGATGGTCACCCTTCATAAGCTATGCCCCACACGACTTTGGGCAAATGTACCTACACCACAACAGACTTAACTTATTAGACTTTCTTGCAGAAAATGAAGTTCGAGAGATAAGAATCGTAAACAATTAGATATAACTAGAAAGCGATGTCGGGGAAATGAAATGTGTTTACTGCAAAGTTTATAAAATGTGTGAATGAAAAGTTGTAATGGAGATAGTAATTGACAAATACTTTCTAGACGTGTATGCAACAATTATCAAATAAAGATTTGGTTAAACAAAATTATCACCGAGCACATGCCTGGGACTCAACCTAGATGCCATCATTCCATCTTAGAAACACTGCCCCCTACCCACATCATACTGTCTTGCACCTCACTAAAATAAGAAACCTTATCTAGGTGAAATGCAGACTTAAGGCCACACAAAAAAGTAAAATTATCTATAAGAAGCACTGAGGAATACCCCTACACATACTTTTCATGATGGGTACCAGATGCACTTAAAACATGCTGTGCTCTATCTCTTGCTAAAAATTAGAAAAAATAAAAAAATAAAAAAGTATATAAATATATACAAAACAAATATTTTTTTTAAAAAATCAATCCATGTGAAACACGCGGAACGCCACGTATGGCTTGATGCTTCCAACAAAAGCATTCAAATATTATAGATAACGTTTCTTTGGTGTAGAAAAGTGTAAGGCTATTTCAGATGAATATTAGTGAGACACAAATTGATATCTCGCTTCCCAGGAATAGACGAGGTAGTGCATAAAACTAGTTACACTTATGTTCATTTACAAGTACAAAAGATGGATTGGATCTGAATGGTTTTTGGTTGGCCATTTGATTATTTGAGAACGATGTGCAGATTAAAGAGTATTAGACAGGCTTGCCTTTGTATAGCCATGAGGAGGACCCAGAAGGGGACAAAACGCGTGTCTGCTAAGACAAAAATAGGTTTGTGAAGGCAAGATTTTATGTTTAGAAAGCATAGAAACTATCCATGATGTATAGAAAATAAACAGTGAATGATTTTATAGGACATGCGCAATGTGATTGGTGTATCCAGCAAAAAACAGTGGAATTGGTTTGAAGTTGGGTCTTAGCCTCATATACACCCACACATGCAACACAATAATTACCTATTTTGAGTAACCCTCCCCTTATTCTAGGGTCAATTTCACCTAGGCGCACTAATCATCTAGTTTGCTATAGATTATGAAATGCAAAAAGATGTATATGATTAATATATAGAAGGACAGTCCATTTTAGAGAAGTCACATTCCTCAACGCCACCTAGTAACGAAGTTCACCTCCAGTTCTGAGCCACATCAGCAAGACATTGTGGGTATGTAAATTAGCCCAAATACGAGTTTTTTTTCTCCAGGAAAAGATCTTTGTCTTAGTGGGTAATGCTACTTTGACAGCCTTGCAAGATGTCACTCTTGGGTGTATTTAGCTATGTATTAAGTAGCACTGAGACAGAATTTCCTGGAGAAAAAGGCTTGCATTTGAACTCATTTGCATAGCCACAATGCCTTGCTGATTTGGTTCATAACTGGAGGTTAACTTCCACTGATGACTACTAGGTGGTGTTGTGGAATGTGCGACTTGGCTCAAATGGACTATCCTACTTTCACATGAAAGTTTTTCTCAAGCTTGCTACTGCTTCCCCAGAATCAGCTCATTCTGGCTAGGTGATGTGCTATACCAAAGAGCTAATTCCCCCTCGCCTACTTATTAATTATTTAGATCACAGAAGCCCCTCCCCACACGCACCTAGATCGTCCTCACACCAGATTAACTCACTGTTCCTCTATGATGAACACCCAAACTTAAAAGCATCTTAACGTTGTTACATGTATGAAAACTGGCGTTTGAAAACCGGCAACCCCAGGGCTTTAAGCAGGCCCTGCAGTCTCCTGATAGGGCTCTCGAGCCGGGGCCCTCCCAGTCTAGCCTCAGCCATGCCGACGCCTCCGGCAATTGCGTAGTCTAAGCGATGCAGTTTCACAGACTGCCTGTAGGTGTCAGCACTTCGGAAGTACTGACATCTGCAGACAGCCAGTGGAACAGTGGCTTCAGCTACAGGGCTCCCAGATGACTGAACTCTGAATCAGGGGGAGGGCTGCAGGGCCCAGTTCCGAGTACAGAGTCATTAAGCAGCAGAAAGCCTTTGAAAGAGGCTTCATGATTCGTGTATGACGACTCTAACCGGAAACAAGAGAGACTGGGCCCTACTCCTGTTTTGGAGTACGGAGTCATTACGCAGCAGGCATCCCTTTCATTCAAAGCCTATGTTTTTTAACCACGCCATGCCTTGAATGAAAGGTGCGAGAGTTGGGGCACACACACTGGTGCAACACCTTTAGTGCGTCCAGCCCCTGGGGCTGTGGCAGCAAAGGCAATAATGCCAGTGTGTCCCACGTACCGTGCTTTCACCAGCCCCCCCCCCGTGCTCCCCATTGGCAAGGGGGCTCCCATTAGGGGGGGTTTGCACAAGTACACTCATACTTCGGCCACGCCATGTAATTAGCATCCCACTTAATCCACTGGCAACCATTATGATCAGTGTCTCACAACGTGAAAGACTAACCCAATAACATCACACCAGGACTGAGAAGAAAACATCAACCAGAGGCATTGGTATGCGAAAGACTGACTGAAGAACAAACATCAATTTAAGAAATTAAAAATAAAGCCTTTTTTATACCCAACAGCTGGTATAAAAGCACATATAATTCAAAAGTGAACACGTTGAAGGAGTTTGTATTAATTTGAACATATTGCAGAACAAGAGCAGAATAGGAATAGTAGCCCAAAACACCCAAGAACGAGTTAGCCTACTGGTCAGGCAGGACAAAACAAGGCTGCAAGAAGATTCTGGAAGCCCCCACAACACAAACGGCCGGGCTCAATACGATTTGGAAATGCCCAAAAAGAGCGTTGACACACAACGGCACAAGCAATTCTAAAAAGGTATTTATTTAGATATGGAAAGTGAACGCGCATATAGCAGCAAAGCACATCAAGACCCACCGGTTCCTTGGTCGGGTTAATAATCTTCCGACCGCATCCAAAACCGGTCCAAAGCAATGTTTTTCGAAGAGGCAGCAAGGGTTTGATGACCATAAAGATGGCAGATCAAAGGCTAGGTAGCCTGAGGCCATTGTGTCTGGCTGGACAAACAAGGATTCGCACAAACAATAGCTTCGCTTGTGTGCGCACCGATACCACCCCCAAGTCAACCCACACAAAGGCGGTTCATGAAAAGAGGTGGACTCTTAACGTTACGCAGTTTAAAACCGAAAAATCATTGAACGATTACATTTATATTAAAGTAACGTCTGATCCAAGCAGGTAATCTCAAAAACTCCGAAGCACGAGTTCCTCAAACGACTACAGTGAAGGAGGCAAAATTAGAATAGCACAAAACTTTTTAAAAATAAGTAAGCATTAGACACATTTAACTTGTAGTGCTCGACACTACAGACTAGGTCTTAACATTGTTGATGCTGAAGCAAGCGCCTTCCACAAGCCTCGTAGCATAAGTGGGAGGAGGCGTGGCAAACAACGACCCTATGAACAGATGTCATTAACCAAACAGCATTGATGTAACAAGTTACGAACCCAGGAAGGATGAAAGGCCAAATCAAACTGTTGAGTGAAAGCTTAAGAGCAGATCGAGAAGAGGCAGAGAATGCATTAAAGATAGAGACCGACACAGACAGCTGGGCCACATTTTTCCCTGGGACTATGGTGTATGCTATGGGGACACTGATCTATAAGATAAACGCAGCAGGAATGTCAAGTGTATGAACATTTATGGCAACTGTCTACAGTCGAGAGCACTGCTATACTTTACATGCAATTTACATGGGTCTGAAAGCTTGTCTTCTTGACTTTCAAGGCCTCATAAATGCATGTGGGTAGTTAGATATTTTTGTACAGACCGTCTCCACAACTCCAGCCATAATAGCAACTCAAATCTTAAGTTGAGTCACCTAAGCAGCATATCATTCAGAAACCAAAAGAAAATATAGTTTCTCCACTGAGAGATCACTACAAGCATAGAATCGGTACCTCATAAGGATCCCATAGGATCTACGTGATTTACTTGAGAATATTTCTTCAAAGCCTATTTCAGTTATTTTTGTTTAAACCACATTACACCACAAATCAAATGGTGGCGTCGAGGGGGGTGGGGGGTAGACCCTCTGCAGCACCCAACCCCCACCTTAACTAATAGCTTAAACCAACCCCCTCCCACCCCGATCTACATTGCAGCAAAATGTGTTAAAAAAATCGATGTAATGGGCTTTGAAGAAATGAGCCTGCAATGTAATGGCAAAATATCATAGCATAAGCCATGATAGCGTTACACAACGCAAACATGCATGCACGAAGTACGTTATGGTTAGAACAAAACAATACAACTTACCCCTTTTTGGCCTGGGGAAGCTCTCATGCAGGTGAAAGACGACTTTCTCCACAAAGTGTTGAATGTTGCTGTGTTCAGGACCCCTAACAAATACCATCCAGTCATGGGTAAATCCTTCCAGGGTGGGCTTCTTGCGCACCTGGGCCCTGTGCCCCAGCTCCAGTTTCACCTGAACAGCACACTGTGGATAGAGAGGGACTTGGTGAGTCCTGGACACCAACTCTTCCAAGAGATCTAATCACTAGGAGTTCTTCGCCCTCCAAAGAAGCTATATTGCTGTCAGCTGAAACACTGACTATCCAGTAGCCTTGCAGAAACCCCAAAGTCTTTAACAAAAAAAAAAAAAAATACCCCCTGAGAAAAAAAACTTTATGCAGGTGATTCGCCCCGCTGTTGAATCACGGCATCTACAAGAAAATCACAAGTCAAATACAGCCGTTCCGTACCAAAATAACAAGATTGCAAACCGAGCAACAATACAACTAGACCAACAATACACCATAGTGTTTATTAACGGCAAAATCTGTCCCAGAACTCTAAGATAACCCAACAGAATGACAGCTACAATAAAGAAATCACCAAATGTTACACAGACACATAAAACCCCCAAGTTACAAGCAGGGGACTGGAACCATACACCTTACCCGACTTGTTACGGTAAAGAAGCGCCCCCTACCACCTGCATGGTCTCGGCAACGCATACGTACAGGATAGAGGAGAGTGAGGCTGGCAGCTGAGAACATCGGGAGAGGAGAGCCCGATTTAACAGCCATGCGTGCACTAACATACAATGTAGAGGAGAAAGAAAAAAAAAGCCCGAGGCTGCACCGCCGGCGAGTATGTGCATGCACACAGCTCCATGGACCGACAGCCCAGAATGCACACTAAAGGTACCCTTAACTACCCGCCACCCCCGGCTCAGGCATGCCCCAGCACAGTCCATGAACGCCGCGTTCTCCCCGGCAGTTATCGCGGGGCACTGAACATGCTCAGAAGCTCACAGGGGCCGCCGCCGCGCTGCTCCCCGGCACTCACCATGCTGTCACTACGGCCCCGCTCTATGCAGGGGGACCGTGTTTCTGCCGCCTCACTGCTGTCCCCAGGAGCGGAGCTGCGGACTTCGAGTCGGCATCATCCTGGCGGTTGCTACCCGAACGCCTCCCGGTCAGTATGCCAACTACGAATGCCGGGATCTCGCCGACTCCTGGCCTCGTTGACGAGCCTCCGGCTGCCGCTGGCAACCCGCCCCTTTCTCTTTCAGACGCTTGGCCGTGAGACGGGGCTTCTTCTCGCCAATGGCCTTGGTACAGATGCGGCGCCGCTGCCTCCAGTAGCGGTGTTCCCTGCACCTCTCAATTCAACTCCAGCTTCGACCAGAAACGCATGCGCGTTTTTCGGCGGCCTGAATAGAGGGGGGCGAGGAGTGCGCAGCAAGGTGAAGGAGACCAGCCAATGACACAGCAGGGCACCAACCGTGCCCAACCAATCACAGTGGCCACCGCCACCACTGGCTGACCGACTGCAAGAGGAGGGACAGAGTGAAGAGGACTGCACTGCCTGTAGCGGGGTAAGTCACTGTGCTCCTGTTCGTACACCAGCCTCTACTTCTCATTTTCTCATCACGCCTCCCCTATTATGTCTCTCTCGCTCTTTCGCTCGCTCACCACGGACCTTGCACATACCATTGAATGGCACCTCTCCATGAATGTAGAAAAAATGTTGACAGTAATCTTTTTTTACACTCCACAAAACCCTACCAGAAAACGAATGTAAACACAATTTTCTTTTTTCCCTGCTGAAGCATTTGCCTCCTTTAAGGTTTCTAAATGATGCTGTGGGTCATTATTTCATTGCTTAAAGGAACAGTGCGCTCAAAAATGTTATTGTCCCGAGCTGGCATGTGGTTTTAATAAACTGTGATCGATCATAAAAACATTTCCTATGCAAACTTACCTTAGTTTTCCTCACATGTACACATGCAAAATCAACGAATGGGGCACGGCCCTCTTGTGCTAATCTTATCCGTTGCTGCATCTCCCTAAGTTCGGCTCGCCTCGCAGCACTAAATCATATCACCCTCCCCTGAAGCTGACATCACTAGACATGTACAGCCCATTTCACAACGCTAATGCACGTCTCATGTCTCAACGGTCTCTGTGCCCCAGCTAATGATGTGTCTCCATGTAAATGGCAGGACGCCTCTTTCCTCAATGAGTATAAACAGACCACTTCTCATCAGACAACATCAGTCGCTTTTTCAATCGTTTCACAGTTTTTTTTTTTTTTGTAGCCTGTGGCTCGTTTCTGCTGTTTTCAGCGATCTTCGTTGCTCGTAGCCCGTGGGTACAGATACTTGTACTAGCATTACTATCCATTTTAATTTCGTTGTATAATGGCAACAATACAGCCCTACCAGTACGAGCTAGAGTATTCCGAGGTGGAATTAGTTGGTAGAGAAAGATGCGGAAACGATGGGGCATCGGACGACAGTTGGGAAGATGAATCACTGGATCCTGAGCCAGAGCCTAGTCGCATGGAAGACATTTCCACCTGGTGTACCTGCTGTCGGTGTGAGGTCATGCCAACCGAGGAGAAGAACTGCTGCTGCACAGAAAACTCTGGATGCTTGGCCTACATATCAGAAGAAGACAAACCACCGCTATGTGTTACTGAGCTGCATGACTTCAGGGCAGCCTGCCTCACAAGGTCCGTCTTGAGGATTATGATGGTGCTTAAGCACGAACTTCGCGCAACAATTCGCCCTCGCAATCCAAGTAACGAGTACGTGTACTCTAGATTTGATGTCACTTTGACCACGAAGGCTTCTAACATTTGATTGTCTCCTATATTGTCGTAACTTGGATCTGTCACTGCCAAATGAATGTAGTTTGGCAATTCAAAACATCTCTCGCGCTTTGGGGAAATCATAGTGGTAATTTTATGTGTCTTTCAATTTCAACCAAGAAACAATATTTCTCTGTGCCTCAAACATTATGGATTGCATGGGTGTTCACTTTTGTAATGTGTCTACACTTTGAAGCCCAAGTTCATTGATCCATGAAGTAACATTTGTACAGGCAACAATGCCATAGGATACAGGATGCATTTTCAACTATGGTGTGTACACTTATCAGGTTCATTTAAATACAGTATATATGTTTCTCTTTCATAGGTGGTACAGGCTGGTGGCCTATCGTTCGTTTACATGGTGGCTTCATGGGAGGTTTGGATACAGCGTTCGACGAGATATACCCGCCTGTGACATTGGAGCCATTTGTGCCAAATTCCCCAGTGACAGCAGACAGTACAGGGGATTTTCCCACACTGTGCTGCAACCCGAAGTATACAATGTGTAGTACATTTGTGCCATCAACATCAGCAAAAAAATAAAATACAAATGATCTTTTATGAATAGTTGTTTCAATTTTTCTGTGAATCAAGGACACGCTCACTTGTCTGACATGCAACAATGGCTGGTGCCCTTTTACGCTCACCTCCTCTGCAACAACCCATCCCCTCTCCATTATAAACGGCCAAGGTGCCAAACCTAGTGTCTCAGAGCTCCCATGAAGCAGACTGCGCCCCTGCAATCCACATAAGTGTGTCTCCCTTCAGCAGTGTTCCGGCCCTTTTCTACATGCCTCTTGCCCATCCATCCCCCCTCCACTATCAATGGCAGTTTGCATCTGTGGATGTGCACTGCCAAGGGGGCTGGCAGGGTGGGAACGGCCCATGTGTCAAACACCATGTACACTTCAAAGGTACCTTTCCCGCACAGGGCCCATTGTTCACATGGCCTACCAGACCCAGTGTCTCCAGGCTCCGGTGAAGCAGACAGCGCCCCTGCAATCCACATAAGTGTGTCTCCCTTCAGCAGTGTTCCGGCCCTTTTCTACACGCCTCTTGCCCATCCATCCACCCTCCACTATCAATGGGAGTTTGCACCTGTGGATGTGCGCTACCAAGGGGGCTGGCAGGGTGGGAACGGCCCATGTGTCAAACACCATGTACACTTCAAAGGTATCTTCCGCACAGGGGCCAAATTTTCACATGGCCTACCCAGACCCAGTGTCTCCAGGCTCTCATGAACCAGAATGCGCCAGAAACATGTTAAAAATTCACATACACACCCACTTTTCTAATCCTTTATAAACCCCTTGATATTTATATGGCGAACATCTCTGAGCAGTGGAAGTCAACTTTTGATCGTGCTACCTGTGAACATCCGTGAGCACTGGAAGTCAACTCTTGATCGTGCTACCTGTTCTCCTACTACTAACTCCCCTGCTTGCTGAATTTAATTGTTTGTTAGTCAAGGTAAGGACAGGTCACCTATTAACTTCACTATATTAATCTCTTTCTGATTTCAACATGTCTATCTATTTCAACCGAATGTACCCAGTAGTGTAATGTTCATTCATCTCAATGACTTTAGCATTGTCTAATGTTTCAAGTGTTCTGATCTCGATATATAGCAAATTTCATCATTCTCAATTGTAATAGAATTGCATCTTTCTCGGACCATGTCTATAAGCATGTTTCCTTTTAATGCATGAAAGTACATTCAACGGACGAGTAATTACGATTTTTCGTCATATCAATCAATTCTGTATGTATGTCAATTCTGTATTTATGTAGTATTCGACTACACTACACAGGTTTTGCTTCTTTGATCCAAACAAACATTGCATAGAAAACTGTGATATAACTCCATCAATTTCATGTATTCAGTAGAATTTATTTGTAATTATTTATACTTTTTTTATACAGATCTTATCAATTTTTCAAGAATGCCTGCTTGTATGGTTTCGGGTTGCCGTTCTAGGAGCCATGTCAAAAGTCAGGGCACAATCCTGTATACATTCCTGAAGAATATTGATTTAATAAGAAAATGGGTTCGACATTGGGGTTTTGCGTGGACGAGATTGAAAATAGAGCCCAGGCTGTCCTGGGAGACTTGAGGGCCAATCGATTCCGCATCTGCAGCCTGCACTTTACACAGGATATATATGACAAATCGACTAACACAAAAAAGGGTCGACCCAGAATGTTTCGTAAATTGCTTCCAAATACAATTCAAACTCTATTGATGCACTCGCTGCCTCTGATGAGTCCCAGATGATGAATTAGCCATAGGCGGTGTGTTACTGAACAGGTAACTCCATGAACGGATTGGTGCTTTTGGTGTAAATGTGTATTACTAAAGTTTGCATATTTATCAGATTGTAATACATTTTAACTATAGCATATTTTACTACACATCTGTTCCTAGTTTATGGAGACTCAAATGAAGTAATTATGACCCTGGAAAATAATGCCATAGTGCCCTTCACAAGAAACATGTTTTCGTAATCGGTTGCTTGACATGTCCGTTAATTAAGGAAAGCATACTGACGGAAGCACAGACCCTCGCAAGTGACGAAACCACTGACATGTCCAGTATACCAATGGTGAGCCCTACAGACTTGCAGAAGTTTGTATTCTCGACAGTTGCATTTTCCAACATATCCAATGCAAATTTAATTTTCCCTTTTACCACTTCATGACAATGGGCCTCATTACGACCCTGGCGGTAAGCGCCCGTCATTAACGCCATGGCGTAATGAGCGTTTACGCCGTGGGACGATGGCGTAAAGAGCGCCACATCACGACCCATCGCGCACGAGCATTACGCCATGGCGGTAATGCTAATAACGCCATGGCGGAAAAGGCCCCTACCGCCATCGCTAAGCGAGCAAGGTGCCCATCCGCCAGCGTAAGTAGCGACCACCGTAATTTACGGCCACCGTAATTTACGGCCAGCGTAAATTACGGCCACCGTAATCTACGGTGGCCGTAAAAGGCCAAACCGGAAATAGCGTCATCGCGCCGGAACGGGAAGCAGCCCGTCGGCCATCTTTAAAAACACAATCCATCGCCATCCTACCAAACAACACCAGACCCAACCCTGACACCTGTCCCGACAAAACACCCACCCACCCAAGTTCCCGAAAATGCCGAAATGCGTGAAAAAGGCCTGTGACCGCCAGCGCCAGGAGCGATTCAGCCGGGAGGAACTCTGCATGCTAGCAGAGACCCTGCAGGACAACGCAGGTGTTGTTTTCTCCCCTGAAATGAGCCGGACAGCAATTGGGAAGAAGAAGGCCATCTGGGCCCTGGTGGCTGAGCGCGTCAGCGCGGTGGGGACCGTACCCCGCACCCCACAGCAGTGCCGGAAACGCTGGGATGACCTGCGCATACGGGTCAGAGCCGTCATCTCGGCAAACCGCAACCTTTCCCAGGGAACCGGTGGAGGGTCAGAATCCCCCCTGAAACTCCAACCGTGGGAGGAGATCTGTGCTGCCACCATCGGCATGGAATCCATCGAAGGCGTTGGAGGGATGGAAAGGGGAGCCCCGACATCAGGCGATGAAGGTAGGTGCCTCATACAAGACATGCCATAGACACAGCAGTCCAATCATGTGTAGCACAAGGTTGCCCTAGAGTGTAAATGCAACACAAATCAATACTGCCCATAGCCACATGCGAGCACCACCCTGCATACACTGCTGGCACCCGCATACCTGCATCCACATGCCACACCAAAAGGAGACAACCTGCATGGCACTGCCTGAAATCTGCCTCATCCACTGGCCAAAATAATGTCAACCATTGTCATTCAAAAGTCCGTATACCCATCAATAACGCCCTCCCACCTTTGCTCCACCACAGGCACAGAATCACACCCAGAGGACCAGGAGACCCCTGCGCCGAAGAGGGCGAAGTCCACCAACAACCTCCCTGCACCCTCAACCTCAGCTGCAGTGAGGCATACCCCACGACAAGCAGGTCCCACTGCAGGCATACCGGAGGTCCCACCGGCAAGCACCCCTGTTGGCAGCAGGCCAGCAGCTGCTGCTCCACCTCCACCGACATTGCCTGCCACAGAAGGCAGGGGGTCAGCGGCCAGCAGCAACATCGGGGAGACAGCTGCAACAGCTGCATGTTCTGACTCGGACATGGAGCAGGAGGTCAGAAACCCCACTGACCAACTACATTCCCCCTGTTTCTCAGACGCCAGCCCCCATGAGGGCGACACACAGGGGCACACTGAGGCAGAGGAGTGGCCTTCCACCCCATGCCCTGTCCACACTCCACAGGAGGGGACCAGCCCCTCCATCACTCCACCTGCACTGCCCATGGGCCAGCACGGCCAGCCGTCCCTCGAGGACATCACACAACGGCAGCATCAACTGTCCGCAATGCTGGATGAGCATGCAGCGGAATGTGTGGGGGCTAGGTTTAGCATTGAACAGGCCACGGAGACACTAAGGGCGGAAGTGGCGCAGAGCACTGCCACCCTGAGGGATGCCATGCAGGCCATGTCCAGGGACATCTGTGCAGAACTTGCGGCCTTGCGTCGTGCGGTCATTGGCCTCACCCACACACGACAGGACGTGCATGCACAGGAGCAGCCAGGGACATCCTCCACTGCCAGTTCTGCGCAGAGTAGCCCCGTGCGCCGTTCCGGACGCAACCTGCGCTCCACAGCCAGGGGTGCCCCGGGTGCCGGGAGAGGGGGCTTGTGACGGCCTGTGGACACTGTCACAGGCATCTGTTGACAGCTACTTGGGGTGTGTTGGGGTGTGCAGGGGGGAGGGGGGAGGTGGGAGGGGGTGTGTTGGGGTGTGCAGGGGGGAGGGGGGAGGTGGGAGGGGGTGTGTTGGGGTGTGCAGGGGGGAGGGGGGAGGTGGGAGGGGGTGTGACACGACAGTTCATTGTTCCAATACACTTTTTTCTTTCAAAAAAAGGAAATGTGTGGACATTTTCATTGCGTATGTGTGCTTTATTGGTGTACAGTCCACAGTGTGCATGCCCCAGAGACACACAGTGCCCCAAGTGCAGTCTCCATGCGATGAACACCAGCCGTGTGTGCTAGAAGCAGTGGTTGATGATACTTTGGCGCATGGCACGCCCCTCCTGTACATCGCCTCCTCCATGTGGTGGCGCCCCATCTGCACCCTCCTCATCCTCATCCTCATCGTCAGGTGGTTGCAGTTCTGCGTCAGGGGGCAGGGGCACATTCCGTCTGACGCACATATTGTGCAGCATGACACATGCCATGACGATCTTTGCCACCTTCTCATGGCCATACAGGAGTGCCCCACCAGACCTGCTGAGGCTTCGGAACCGTGCCTTCAGGAGGCCGAATGTCTGCTCTATGACCACACGAGTACGTGTATGTGCACGGTTGAAGTCCTCCTCGTGCTGGTTCTGCGGGTTCCGGACTGGCGTGAGGAGCCACCTCTTCAGGGGGTAGCCTGCATCACCTGTATGTAGACGAGAATGTATGTGTCAGTCATGTTGTCTGATCAGGAACATGATGTTCCACCATGGCTGGCATGGAACTGTTACCTTGGCTCACTTCTACATGCACTAATTGATTCACACTATGCAACCAGTATATGCTCATTGCTGCCATGGCCTGTTTTGCATGCCATCACCCTATGTATGCAGAGGGGTTTTGTGCATTGTGAGTGCCCTTCCTCTGTATCCGTTCTCTGTGTTACTCACAGGCCAGTGGAGTATGCATCATCCCCCCCCCCTTCTGCCAGGTGGAGTATGCACTGGTACGTCATTCCCATGCCCACTTCCATGACATAGCACTCACCGAGTAGCCAGGATCTTGGGCCTGCATGTCGCTCCATGTAGCGTGGTATTGTGGAGTTCCTCAGGATCATGGAATCATGGGTTGATCCGGGGAATCGGGCACAACAATGTGTGATGATCTTGTTGGAGTCACAGACCATTTGCACGTTGATAGAGTGGAACTGTTTCCGGTTGCGGTACGGTACCTCCATGGCACGTGGAACCACCAATTCCACATGGGTGCAGTCGATGGCACCAATGCAACCGGGTATGCTGGCTAGTGCATGGAAACCCACTTTGGTGTTTGCAATCTCCTGGGCAGTCCGTGGTAATGAGATGTGGTCGTCTGTGTGCTTGAGGAGGGCATCGAGCACTTGGATGAGTGTTCGTGAGAATAATGGTTGTGAAATGCCATGCAGGTGCCCCACTGTGTGCTGGTAGGTGCCTGTGGCCAGGAAGTGGAGTACAGCCACTACCTTCAGTAGGGGGGGGATGGCGGTTGGACTTTCTATCATGCTGACGATGTCATCGTGTATCATGTCTACGATGGCGGTGATGGTGTCCCGGTCCAAACGGTACAGGGTGTGGATCTGCTCAGCAGTGAGGTTGTTTGGATTGGCTCTGATGCGTGGGATTGGGGGCTGCCTGCGTGGTGGCACTGGCTGTGCTGGTGGGGCTTGCTGGGCCTGCCTTGCCCTCCTTCTCCTCCTGCGTCTCCTCTGTGCTGCCTGTTGTTGTTGTTGTTGTTGCTGTTGTAGTAGCACATGCATTGCTATCAGGTCCTCCAGCCCCAACATTGCTAGTCGTATTGGCATCATTGTGGAGTGTGACTGGGTGTGGGTAGGGGTGGGGTGTGCTCTTTTTGTACTCCCCTGAGTCTGTATTGCCTTCACCTGTGCTGTTTCTGTGCACCTGTGGCAGCTGCATTCACTTGAATTGGCCCTTTACGGTTGGTTCGCGATGGCGTTATTTGCACCATGGCGGTAAGGTACTTTGCGGCCTCGGTGATGGCGTTAGGTGCATGTCCGCTTGGGTCGGCATTTGCGTGCCTTTCCGCCATGGCGCTAAGTACGGTGTGGGCGGTCGCGTGCGCGCACCCTTAGCGCAGTTAGCGGCAGCGTTAACTACGATGCCGCTATTGGCATCGTAGTTTACGGTCAGGAGTCATGATCGGACCTGGCGGAAAACGATGGCGGTAAGCATTTACCGCCATCGTTTGTCACTTAGCGCCAGGGTCGTAATGAGGCCCAATGCATGGAAAAGGAAGGAACAAGATTGTGCATCCATTTCCTTTCACAAGTCAACAACAACTTCAAGCGCCTATCAGGTAATTTTATTTCACTTTTCAATTAGGAGAATGTATTATGCTTGGAATTTCAAATAATATGAAATCGTTTATGTTGTCATAAAGCACCAAAGTATTGACTGAAAAGGATACGGTACTCAAAAGGATACAGATGGTAGGGTCTTCCGGATCCCTGTTCGCACGATTTGATGGTCGTGAAGTCAAGTTTAGACCTTCCAAATGATACAACTCTCTGACTGATAAAACAGGCAGAGAGATGGATCACTGGAAAGGGCGTGGGTAAGGTATAGGAAGTCAGCCTAGAACAAAATAAAGTATCATAAGAAACTGCCCCAAATTGACTATCTATGATAGAACAGTATTTGGCATTAATTCACACACTGACCTTATGCCTAGGATAGAAGAATCCAGCAGAAGTCTCTTGAGGAAAATCCAGAAGTAGAACAAACAACAAGGAAGGGAAGATTAGTAAGGGAGACTTATCCCGAACGGAACGAGGCTCACGCTAGATACCGGGTTGATGCACCACAGGATAGCGTCCAATGTACTGTTCACTATCACCTTCCAACAGTCCTTGAAAAGCTTCCTTCCCACGTAGAGAAAAGTATAGAAATGAATAACTCCACCTGTTAATATCACAGGTGCAGGAGTTGGAAATAGCGCCCTTTTGTGGAATAAACAAAGTACACGCGGTTCTGAACAGCCGCAAAGAAAAGTGTTTGCGTGTGGAATTACACGCGAATAGGATTCACGCAGTCTTGGAAGGAGGCTTGAAGACAACGTGTGCATATGAAATTACACGCGAACAGGATTCACGCAATCCAGGCCAGCTGCGCTTGAAGACAGCGTGCGCTTTTGGAATTACACGCGAACAGGATTCACGCAGCCCAGGCCAGCAGCGCTTGAAGACAATGTGTGCGTGTGGAATTAACCGCGAACAGGATTCACGCAGTCCAGGCCAGCCACGCTTGAAGACAGCGTGCGCTTGTGGATTTGCACGCGAACAGGATTCACGCAGCCCAGGCCAGCAGCGCTTGAAGACAACGTGTGCGTGTGGAATTACACGCGAACAGGATTCACGCAGTCCTGGCCAGCCGCGCTTGAAGACCGTGTGCTTGTGGATTTGCACGCGAACAGGATTCACGCAGCCCAGGCCAGCAGCGCTTCAAGACAATGTATGCGTGTGGAATTAACCGCGAACAGGATTCACGCAGTCTTGGAAGGAGGCTTGAAGACAACGTGTGCGTATGAAATTACACGCGAACAGGATTCACGCAATCCAGGCCAGCCGCGCTTGAAGACAGCGTGCGCTTTTGGAATTGCACGCGAACAGGATTCACGCAGCCCAGGCCAGCAGCGCTTGAAGACAATGTGTGTGTGTGGAATTAACCGCGAACAGGATTCACGCAGTGCAGGCCAGCCGCGCTTGAAGACAGCGTGCGCTTGTGGATTTGCACGCGAACAGGATTCACGCAGCCCAGGCCAGCAGCGCTTGAAGACAACATGTGCGTGTGGAATTACACGCGAACAGGATTTACGCAGTCCTGGCCAGCCGCGCTTGAAGACTGAGTGCGCTTGCGGATTTGCACGCGAACAGGATTCACGCAGCCCAGGCCAGCAGCGCTTGAAGACAACGTGTGCGTGTGGAATTACACGCGAACAGGATTCACGCAGTCCAGGCCAGCCGCGCTTGAAGACAGCGTGCGCTTGTGGATTTGCACGCGAACAGGATTCACGCAGCCCAGGCCAGCAGCGCTTGAAGACAACGTGCGCGTGTGGAATTACACGCGAACAAACAGCTCCAGGAATCAGCGTGTTGCGGAAACACGCTATAGAAGGCCCAAGAAGCAGCTGAGGAAAACTGCAAGGACGCAGATCGGAGGTTCAGCTACACAACGCCAAATGATTCGATCAGAAGCAGCGATTGAAGTTTCCACGTTACTTATATACGTAATGCCGTAGTTCACGTGACGAAGCAGAATACACGTGAATTTAGCGACGTGAAAAGTGCAGACGTCGTTTTCCCGGCAATGTATCGAACAACCGCCATTTGGAATAGAACGGTATAGCTGTTCTATGAGCGTAAGAGGTAGAACAACGTCCAGCATGCATGACATATGTATTCTGTCGGTTTTTTTACACTAGGTGTCATATCTGGATTTGTCTTTATATATACCGTTGTCGGCATCCCATTGTCTCTTCCATTTTGCTGATTTTATCAGTACTAAAACAGGTATTGTGTTACAGGGGGATGCTGTTACTTTGACTACAATTACATCATCATTTGCAGCTGGTCCAGAGTATGAGGTATGCGTACTTGCAGTTCCCTTGAATGAAATAAAGTAAATTGTACATAAGATACTATTAGACAGTGACATTCATATTAATGTGCAGTGTTTCAAACTTTTACGATTTAAGTTCTAATGTTACACTTCCTCCATAATGCAGAATACATTGCAAAATGTTTGAGTGCAACATTACAATCAATACATTTTGCACGGTGATCTCTGATCAAGTACACTTGCCATCAATCTGATAAAATTCAAAATGTATATTTTCACTAAATGACTTGCACTGTTTGAGAGGGTTTGTGTGTAAGCGATGTGTGCAATGAAAGATTTTAATTTCCAACACGATTGACTTTTCTTTTTTTTTAATGAATATTCTGTTCAAGGAATGTGCACAAGGTGTGGAATTAGAAGAGGAGGCACATGGATCAGAGGTGGTGGGTCAGCTTGCTGGTGAGATCGTTACAGAGAAGACCACGGTTGCACAGAAAATAAAGAAAACAAGGGGCACTAACAATTTTGTTTTCTAGAAGTGTTTTGGGCTGGTGCTTTCTTCATAACATGTTTATGTATTTTAAGTGCTAACGTATTTACTGTATGTGTGTTACACATTGAACATGTTTTTACAACCCATCTCCTAGAGGCCCAGAAGGAAAAGAAGTATAAAGACACAGACAACAAATGAAACCAAAGATGTTACTTACCAAAAATATTTCACCATGGATCAACTACTATTTTAGGCGCAGTGTGGTCCTGTCAATAAGCAGACTTGTGATGCTTATGCCCAATGGCTGAAACTGAATGCATTGTCACCGGCGAAGCCAGCAAAGTGTTTTTGGACCATTGCTACAATGTGAGAAGTAGACAAGATGAAACTGAATATAATGAAGATGCTTTGGAATTCCTCACTGACCACTTGACACAATCTACACCCGCAAAAAAAGGTCCACCCAATAAACATTCGACATTGATGGTTTCTCCAATTCTTGTGCAAATAACTGTCAAAGGTTTCCCCCCTGGCTCACCTGAGTTCTCTTCTTGTGGTGTTCCGCGGAGGACTCCTTCTCCCGGCCGGACCGGGACTTGTATAAGTGCGCGCGAGTCGAGCGAGAGCGAGAGGATTGAAGAAAGGTAAGAGATACTGGAAACAGGGGAAAAGGGAAGAAAGAATAAGGGAGTTGGCCAGGAACTTGGAAGGGTAACGCCGAGCAGCACACACACATCGAGACACTACCTAGAGATAGCGTTGAGACGCGCGGAGGCTCGGGGCGTGGCCCATTTATAGAACGTGCCGTGTCCGACGTAGAGGCTAGTACGGAACACGGCACTGGGCACGGCCATGTTGGAAGTATCAAGGAGCACACTCTCAGTCTGGACCAGGACCAGGAAGACCAGAAAGGGCTATGTTCACGGTTCATGACAATAACACAAGCTGAACTAACAGAGACTGAAGCTTCAAGGCAGTTGACTGAGGAACTTGCCAAAGATCTCGACTACAGTTTGTCTAGTTTGTGCGATGTGTCCACCACAGTTGAGTCACAAACCACATTCATGCAGGATGAATGACTAATAAAGGAGCCTAAATACATTGTATTCGACAACTTCCTGGTAGAAATTATACTGATGCTGAAATGTGTCCATCAAGTTGGGGGCAAAATATGCAGGGAGCCATTGGTGAATGTCACTCGTGTATTACAAGGCACTAACCTGAAAATCCAAGCCACCTGTGTCCACCTCCATGATTCCTTTTCATGGTCTGCTCAACCGATGCTGGGCAAAGTGCCAGTTGGAAATCTACTGTGCTCAGCAGCTTTACTTTTCAGTGGCTCAACTTTTAGTATGTTGTCCAGTGTCTGTCAATTTGTGGGAGTTCAGTTCCTTGCTAAAATGCAGTACTGCAACTATCAAAGAGAATTGTTATTCCCCGCTATTAGTCAAGCTGGTAAATTGAACACATGTCAATTGAAAGCACATTCTCTGGGAAACGGTTCAGGCTAACTGGTGACGGACAGTGTGACAGCCCCGGATTTTTAGCAAAGTACTGCACAAACCACTTTCAAGACATAGAAACTAAAAAAAAAGTGAGTTCGGAAATCGTGCAGGTGTCCCAATGTAAATCCTCTGTGACCATGGAGAAACATGGTTTCATAAAATCCCACGAACATCTTCAATCAATGGGAATGCAAATATACCTCATAGCCACTGACAGACATGTTTCAATAGCCAAGGCAATGCAAGAGCAGTTTCCAAACATTCGTCATCAATTTGATGTATGGCAAGTTGCCAAATCAGTCAATAAAAAAATTACAGCTGCTGGTAAAAAGAAGGGTTCGAAAAATATTTTAGTGTTCTCAGTCTTTCACCAACCATCTTTGGTGGAGCTCCAAAACTTGTGATGGGTCTGTGGAAATTCTACTTGAAAAATGGTGCTCATTGATGCACCACTGTTCCAACATTCACTCATGGACAGAAAACCAAAATTTTCACCAATGTACACATGGACCTTTATCGGAGGTGCGGGAATCCAAGAAGAAGTGGTTGGTTCCATCTTCACCTCCACACAAAGCTCTTGAGAAGATCATTTTTCATAAAACTCTTTCAAGAGACCTAAAGAGACTCACAGAATTCTGTCACACCAGAGATTTGGAGGTGTTCCACAATATGTGCCTAAAGTACAGACCCAAAAGGTTGCATTTCGGCATAGACGGGATGCAAGCTAGGATATTATTAGCCGTATCAGCGCATAACGAGAACCTTCATAGAGAACAATCGAGAACTGCAGGAAACTTGGGGATGCTTCGTTACACAATGGCCTTTGCAAAAAGAAGCAAAAAATGGGTGGCCAAGCCAATATACCACGAAGTGGAATTCGATTTTGTGAAAGATCCCACTTTGACTGTGTTGGCCATGCATACTCATGGAATTGATCCTGTATTGTTCCTAGGACACATACATTGCCACAAAACATTGCAAACGAGCCCTGCCCACCTAAAGCGGAGCTCGTTGAACAGTTGACTTCGCAGTATAAATGATTTGCAGTGGTGTAATGCTATTAAACTCGAATTTCAAAGCTATTAAAAGTATTAAGAAGTATTTAATTATGCACATTTAATCCTGTTTATGATTCATTGATTTATATCTCGAACGATAACATGCATGTCTGTGGTTGCTTGGTGTCTGTAAAGCTTGACATAGGTGGCCATAGCGTTCAAATTGTCTTTTCAAATGTATCCTGTTTGTCAAATTTTATTTGCAAGAAGTGCCTGTTTTAGGATGCCATACAGTGTAACTGGGCACGGGAGGGTCAGATGTATATCAGCATGAATGGAACTGCAGTGTCTGAGCTGGTGGGATCAGGCCTGGCGGGGTGTAGGTTGTTAGTGCACGGGAAGTTCAGTGGAGATGAAAGGGCACTGGGATTTATGTCTTGTCAGTGTCTCACATTATCCGTAGAGCACATTCCTCCGCGATAACAGGGCGCGCGCGTACGTGGCGAGGACAAGGGGTGGCTGGCTCAGCTAGGCACTGGGGAAGTGGGAGCTGCATTTGTACACAGAGAAATTGATTTTCAGGCCTAGTAGAAAGATGTCATTGGACCTATTTGAACATGGTTTCTTCGTTATCTGTTTTACTTACCCTAACTGTTAGTGTTTTCCAAAAAAACGAAATCACTACCCATATTGATGGGTGAAAAAGAATTCACGATAGCGCGGAATTGGTGGATGCCAGCAAACAATTCTTTTATTTTTTGAACATATTTCAAATGCCACGTTGATCGGCCGGCGGGCTAATCGCTTCCATGGAGTGAAGGTCACTTCGTTTGATGTAGCTTGTGTGTAGTTCAGACAAACGCATCTTGTACAGTATGTTTTTAATTTGGGGTTTTCCTTCACAAAAATGAAACTTATCATACACGCTCCTTAGAAGGTTCAATTGTTGTTCGATCTTGGAAGAAAGGGAGGATTCGCTATGGATTGAAGGACGGAAGTTGTGAAACTTGACATTGGAACATTTATTTTCATTCTATGAAAACCATTGTTCTGAGCGGACACTATGTATTACGCCGAGAGAACGAGAGAATGGAAATAGCAAATATCATGTAAGTTTGACTATAGCAGAGTTTGTAGATGAACGAGTGAAGGTTTCATTTTCTGACCGGTATTGCATGCTTACATTGTTATGGGTTGATGGTTGGGGCATATTGCGACAACACGCAAACACAACCTGTATGCAGGCTAGTGATATCTAGACCACTTCGTCCCATGGCATATCAGTGTGTGTTATCAATGTTGTATTATTGGGCAGCAGGCACCCCTCTCTAGAAAGAACATGGCATGATAACCTGTTATGTTTTTTTTTTTACACCGAGAGTGTCCGCAGCCATCGCCTTTAGCTCAATGAACCTTTCACAGATGGGAAATATCCATTTGCATATTTGTCTTTATCCTGGGCACATGGGCAGTCCAGCACCGAAATGCTATGGCAATTCCCACCTCATACCCTTCTCAACTAGAGTACCTACCGCAACCCCATACACGTGTTTCAGCCTTGTTGTGCCTAATCAGTGAGGTAGAGCTGTGCCTCTCTGAAGATAGTGAGCATCGCATCCACGTCTGGGTTCCTCCAACCCCAAGTTCGTTGCTAATTTTCCGTTATAATGCCGTCTATGTGTTGTTCAAATTTTTCCATCAGCTTCCGCATCCCATTGGGAGATAAACTTACTCCACAGCACTAACCTCTCAAGCACATCGTAGACTCCAAATTTCCCAGATGTTTTTTGTGTGTTTCCATTGTTTGTGGTTTGTATTGGTCATTAGGTTTCACCCAGTGCAGAATTAAAGGGTAAATGGATAAATTTGAAATAAAGAACGACTAATGAAATATATTTTTATTCTGTTTTCTACACAGCTACATTCTTCCTTTCTGCGAATGTCATCGTTTCTTCAACCAGCAGTGGCACATACCCCTAAATGGATGGATGTCCATTACGCTGATGTGCGACGATCGCCCGGGACCGATATGCCCTTTGGCGGTACTAGCTACAAGGAGCAACCTGTCATCATTTACGGTGGTCTAGCAAGAAGCTGATGCCGAAGACTTGCAAATCAAGGTGCGTCGAATGCGCATCTTCTCCCGAAAGAAACAGTGTGTGCCTCTTGATAAAGTTCGGATGCTGTAACCGAAGGACATTCAAAAATCGTTGATAAATGGAAATCTGCGGATGTTCTCAGAGCGTTTTTGTGAAATAAAAGAACATTATAAATTGAAGCGTATTGATGTTTCCTTTAAAAGTAGTGGTTTCTATTCCGATTTGGGACGCGCTGTGCTGTGAGAGGATGTGATTGTTGAATTTCCGGGTTCTGCGCCAACTGATGTTAAGACGTAGGTGATGACTGGGCGCATTTGGCTATGCTGCCCACTAATGTCATGAAAGTAGGTGGAGAATATCACTAGGAATAGTGATGTCAGCTTCAGGGGCGGGTGATATGCTCTCTCTCTCGCTCTCTCTCTCTCTCCATTGCTGCCACGCTCACTCTAGTTCTCTATCATCCTCTCTCAGACTTTTCATTCTCTCTTACCTTTCTGCTTACCTTTCCCTTGATTCTATCCAGCGTCAGTCCTCCTACTGTATATTTCTGCACTTCGTGGCTGCCTGTCCACTTGTTCTCCGCAACTAACATTGGCAGTGACAGCCACCATCATAATACTTACCTGCAAGGATTCAATTTCTTCACGGGGATCGCAGTGCTCCTTGCTCTCACCTACTGGAATTTTTATCGTGACATCAGAGTCCAGACAGTCTAACCAGCCTCTTCAACTTACTCTTCAGTCCATCAAATCCATCCTTCGGAATTACAGGGTTTTTTATGCCTCAACAGGCTTTTTCCCTGTTTTAGGGGGCAAAATCTTCTGGTTTCTCCTGACTCTTGTCACTACCACGGTCAAGGTGGCCTCGGGTGGAGCCCATCCATATCTCTACGAGCAAAAGAAAGGGAAGAAGACTTCAAAGACAGAGGACGAACCGGAGATCACCAAGAAGGACAAGAGGAGAAGACAAAAGGCATCCTTTCAGGACAGCTCCACAGAAGACCCAGGTGAGGAGACTCAGGGGGAAGAAGCTTTAGACTCTGACAGCTTGCAACGTCAACAGACTGACATAGCCTCCTTGGAACAATACCAGGAGATGGTGAATACTATACAAGGACTTCAGGCTGAGGTTCAGAATCTTCGAACTGAGAATGTTAATTTACATCAGCAAATAGCAGCACGAGAACATTCGCGAGGAGATCCCCCCCCCCTTGACGTTCTCCTTTGGGAAGATTGACGGCAACCCCAAACCTCTAAAGGAGTTTCTGGCTGCTTGTATGGTGTACCACACATTTAGACCTAAGGCATAGGAATTGGACACAGCAAAGCTCAGCTTCCTAGTGTCCAACCTGGTCAGAAACGCCCTGGCATGGGCCACTCCATTGATTGCCCAGGCGGATCCTGCCATAAACGATTACTCTCAGTTCACTCAACTATTGCGAACCAGATTTGGCCGACCAGAGGTCTAGTATTCCTCCTACAACACCCTCTTGGACATTCGCCACGGGACTCAGGATGTGCAGACATATGCTTCTGCATTCATAAAGTTGGCAATGGATGCAGGCTGGCCTGACTCAGCTCAACAAACCCTTTTTCGCTGAGGCTTGCATGACGAACTAAAAGACGAGCTAGCTAGAGTGGCTCGTCCCACCTCCTTTCAAGAACTGGTGACTTTGACCCTTCAGTTGGAGTATCGATTACAGGAAAGGAGACAGGAAAGAAAAAGAACCAGATTCACTCCTTCGGTAGAGGCCCCTAAAGCAAGTCCTCCTACCCGAATGCAGACGGTGTCACGGAGTTCCCCCTTCTCACCTGAGACCGATCTTTGCTGGACTCCGTAGGCGGTGTCTTCTTGTGGAGAGACCTGGACTTGAATAAGGCTGAGCGAGTCTCTTCTGACTCCAGCGTTCATTTAAGATTCCGGGATGCAGCAAACCGGGGATCCGGGAAACAAAGAAGAAGTGCTGATGGCGCACGAGTCCAGGAAGCAAGAGGAACAGGGAAAGGGGCAAGGAATGTAAGTAGAAATGCTAGGAACCAGGAAAGCAATACAGCGAACTACGGAGCACACGTCTGATCGCTACTTGGCAATAGCATTGAGCCGCGCAGAGCCGCGGGGGAGCGGTCTATTAGTAGAATACGTTACTTCCAACGTATAGACCACGGAAGGCGTGTCACTCTGGACGGCCATGTTGGGAGTGTCGGGGAATGCAAGGCCTGTTGCGATAAGGACCAGGAAGACCAAAAGGGGCGCGTCCTGTGGGTCATGACAGCATGCCTCCTCCGAAAACCTGTTCCTCCAGATTTGCCTGGGTGTATGAGGTGGTATCTTCTGAGCAGTCGAGAGGTATTCAGATTAGAAAGTGGTTCCCAAGTTCTTTCACTGGGAGGATATCCTTTCCATTCAACCAGGTATTGAAGCTGACCCCGTTTATACCTGGAGTCGCATATCCGGGACACTTCATATTCCAGTTGATTGTCCACCACCACAGGAGTGGGTCTGCAGGATTTCCGGGAGGATTAAATGTAAAGTTTTAATAAGGAGGTGTGAAAAACTGGGTGAATCTTTTTCCAGGATGCTGGTAGCTTGAGCCGGTATGAGACTGGGTTTATAATTTCCTTGATGGAAAACGGACCATAATACCGGTGGGCCAATTTGTTTAGCCGTAGATGTCGGGGTAGTAATTTCGAGAACAACCAGACTTGATCTCCAACTGAATAAGAAGGCCCGAGTCTTCTTTTGGAATCCACATATCTCTTGGTCTGTGTTCTGGCCTTCTCTAAGTGCTCTTTGGTCTCCTTATGTATGTTGATGAGTGTTTCAACCCAGGAGTCGACAGTCGGTACCGGTGTGGGTTGTGGAAGAACTGAGGGCAGAATTGATGGATGGAATCCTTGGCTGCAATAAAAGGGACTGGTCTTAACTGCTGAATGATCAAAATTGTTATAGGCGAATTCAGCCACGGGTATCAGGAGCGACCAGTCATCCTGAACCTTAGTGGCAAAACATCGAAGATATTGTTTCAGAGTCTGATTAGCACATTCTGTGGCCCCGTTGGTTTGAGGGTGATAACCTGATGAAAGAGCGCGTTGGATTCCTAATATTTGACAGAGGTGTTTCCAGAATTGTGAGACGTATTGAGGTCCTCGATCGGAAATTATCTTGGAAGGAAGTCCATGAAGGCGGAATATGTGCTCCAGGAAGATTCCAGCCAGTTCAGATGAGGATGGTAGCTTACTGAGGGGTGTGAAATGAGCCATATGAGTGAACAAGTCAATGGTGACCGTGATGGTGGTGTACCCTCTGGAAGGCGGTAATTCCACAATGAAGTCTGTCGCAATAAATTCCCATGGCCTTGTTGGCAGTGCGGATTGAAGCAGAAGACCCGCCAGCCTCTTTTTGTCTTGTTTATTCTGACTACAGATTGCACAGGCTCTGACGTATAGTTGTACATCAGTCTTCATTTTAGGCCACCAAAATTGTCTTTGTATGAGGTGGAGGGTGTTGGTGATGCCACGATGTCCGGAGTGAAGGGTATCATGACAGAGGTTTATTATCCTTTGTTGTAATTTTTGTGTAGGAATGAGCAGAGCGTTGTCTTTGAACAAATATCCTTCCTTGACTGTCAGGTTCCATTGATTCTTTCTTGAAATATTCTTCCAGAGTTCAGAGGTTTGGGTTTGTACTCAGATTTCTTCCAGGAGATTGACTGCTTGAGCTACAAAAATCGTGTGGGGAAACATCTTAGGATAGGCCTTATCTTCGGTAGTTTCATAGTCAGGCCATCGAGAGAAGGCGTCAGTAATCAAGTTTTGTGATCCAGGAACATGAGTGATGTGGAACTGGTACTGGGCAAAGAAGAAGGCCCAACGAGCGTGACGACTGTTCCGACACTCTAATGACTGTAGAATTTGAAGATTTCGGTGGTCCATGCGGACCTGGACTAGATATCTAGCTCCCAGGAGTAGATGTCGCCACTCAGTGAAGGCTTGGCGGATGGCTAAAAGTTCTTTTTCCAGGACGAAGTAGTGTGTCTCACTGGGAGTCAGGGTTTGTGAAAGGTAAGCAATGGGGTGTTCTAGTTTATCCTCAAATTCTTGCTTCAACACCGCTCCAATGGTGTAGTTGGAGGCATCCGTTTCCACAAGGAATGGTCGATCAATGTCATGTTGGGCCAGAATGGGGGCTTGAGTAAATCTTGTCTTCTAGAGTTGGAATGTCTTATCTTGCGGAATAGACCAGACAAAGGGGGTGTCTTTCTTCAGGAGAGCAACAATCAGTTGAACAATCTCAGAGAAGGTGGGTATAAACTTCCGGTTGAAATTGGCAAGCCCCAGGATGGATTGAACTTGTTTCACGGACGTGGGATCAGGCCAGGATAATATAGCCTTTACCTTTGAAAGGGCCATGCCAATTCCCTCTGGAGTAAGGATAAATCCTAGGTAATGAACAGAAGCAACGTGAAACAGACATTTCTCGGGTTTGGCCAAGAGTTTATGTTCACAGAGTCGTTGTAGTACTGCCTTTACATGCTCTTCATGCTTTAGAAGGTCCTTGGAGTAGATCAAAATGTCATCCAGGTAAACAATGACGAAGAGGAATAGCATGTCAGAGAACACCCTGTCCATAAAACGTTGAAAGACTGCTGGGGCATTTGCTAATCCAAAGAGCATGACCAGATATTCAAAGTGACCAAAGGGTGTTCTGAATGTTGTTTTCCATTTGTCTCCTTCCCGGATACGAATCAAATGATAGGCACCCCGGAGGTCCAGTTTCGTGAAAATCACAGCGCCTCTGACCGCTTCCAGGATATCCGAGATTAAGGGTAAAGGGTACCGGTCCTTGAGGGTGCATTGATTTAATCCACGATAATCGAGGCAGGGTCTGAGTTCCTTAGTGTCCTTCTTAGGAACAAAGAACAATGAAGCTCCGGCTGGAGATTTTGAAGGTCTTATGGTGCCATTCTCAAGGTTGGAATCCAAGTATTCTCGGAGGGCCTTTTTCTCAGGTTCGGAAAGGATGAACATCCTGCCAAAGGGAATCACTGCTGAGGGATCCGTGTCTATGGCGCAGTCTTCAGGCCTGTGAGGGGGTAAGGCCTGGACTATGGCAGTTGAGAACACATCAACAAATCCCTGATAGGCCTTAGGAACCTGCACGATATTGGAAACCATGAGAGGTGCTTGATGCTCTATTGGTGTTTCTTTGGAAGGGGTCAAGGAGGGATCCAGGATTAGACAGTGAGACATACAAAACTCTGAGCCGAGGAATAGTGATCCTGCTGTCCAATTGATATACGGATTGGGCTTCTGTAACCAGGGCATGCCCAGTATCATGGGGTAATGAGCTGACTTGATCATGTCGAATCGAATCCGCTCTTGGTGTTGGTTAATTGAAAGCTGGATCTCTTTGGTCTGCAGGCTTAGGGGCCCCGAAGTGAGGGGTCTTCCATCGATTGCTTCCACCGGCTGCATGATGCTTCGTGTTTCGTATGGGATGTGATGACTAAAAACCCAATCTAGATCAATGAATATTCCCATAGCCCCGCACTGTACCAAGGCCAAAACAGGATAGGTCTTATTCCCGGATGTTGATAGGAAGGCCTGTAGTATCAATAGATTGTTTTGTCCAGGAGAGTTCAAGGATGGAGTTGATGTGGAGCAAACATCTCTCTCCCGAAGCCCTGCTCCATCTAAGATCGGGAGTTGGCTTTTCCCGAACGCCGAGGAGGGGCCAGAGGGCATTCTCTAACCAAGTGTTTGTCTGAGGCACAATACATGCACAACCCCATATTAATCCTTCTCATCCTTTCTTACGGGGATATGGGTCCACGGAAGGCTCCTATCTGCATGGGTTCTGGTTCGGTGACTGATCCTGGGTTTGTGTCAGATTTGGAGGTATTCTCAAAGGACACCTTCGGAGGGTTTCCTCTAGGTTTTTTCTTCTCTGCCTTCCTTTCCTGGATGCAAAAGTCTATTTGCATGGCAAGGTCCATAAGAACCTGGGATGAGTTTGATCGGGCCACTCTGGCTAACTCATCTTTAATCTCCTCATTTAGTCCTCTCCTGAAAAGGGTAAAACTTGCCTCCGGAGACCAACCAGCTTCCTTGACCAATTTCTTGAATCGGGTTACATACGTGAGCACATCCTAGGATCCCTGCTGAAATTCTAAGAGGCGTTCCTGAGCACTAAAGACCTGCTCTCTGCGATCAAACATGTTCTTTAGGGCCCATATGAAACCATCGTAGTCATATAGGAGAGCGTCGCCGGAGTTAACTAGGGGTATAGCCCAGGTTAAAGCATTTCCGGAAAGGTGAGAGATTATGAAACCCACCTTAGTCCTGGGAGTGGAAAAGTAATAGGGCTTAAATGTAAAGTGAACCAAACATGAGTCCAGGAATCCACGAAGGGTTTTTGCCAACCAATCGTATTTGTCAACAATGCCGCCCAGTAACACACTTTCTTTTGCGGCTGAATCACGGGATAGAACTAATTGCTTGAGAGCAGCGTTTTCCGCCTTTAAATTTTGCACCTCAGTGGTTAATTCTTGCAAACCTCGCATCAGGTCCTGGACGGCCGCTTCCATGTCGACTTCGAGTGCGGTCGGTAAGCGTCTCAAACTGTCATGGAGTTCCCCCCTTCTCACCTGAGACCGATCCTTGCTGGACTCCATGGGCGGTGTCTTCTTGCGGAGAGACCTGGACTTGAATAAGGCTGAGCGAGTCTCTTCCGACTCCAGCGTGCGTTTAAGATTCCGGGATGCAGCAATCCGGGGATCCGGGAAACGAAGAAGACGTGCTGATGGCGCACGAGTCCAGGAAGCAAGAGGAACAGGGAAAGGGGCAAGGAATGGAAGTAGAAAAGCTAGGACCAGGAAAGCAATACAGCGAACTACGGAGCACACGTATGATTGCTACTTGGCAATAGCATTGAGACGCGCGGAGCCGCGGGTTGCTGTCTATTAGTAGAATACGTTACGTCCAACGTATAGACCGCGGAAGGCGTGTCACACTGGACAGCCATGTTGGGAGTGTCAGGGAATGCAAGGCCCATTGCGATAAGGACTAGGAAGACCAAAAGGGGCGCGTCCTGTGGGTCATGACAGACGGATGAACCCATGCAAATAGGCATGACAAGAGGCCCTCTGACCCCAGAAGAGCGAAAAAGGCGCAGAGATCAGGGTCTGTGTATGTACTGCAGATCCTCAAAGCAGTTGCTCCGTAATCGGCCTGAGGTCCCCCTAGGCATTCGGGAAATGCACCTCCCTGGTCTTGAGCAGGGAAAAGATCCAGGCGGAGACAGCTGGTCCCTGCAACACCACTCAACAGATCAAGAACCCAGACGATCATCGACTCATGGTGTTTACCGTTCATCTGACTTTTGAGTCAAAACCCACAGTGGAGATCCTGGCCATGCTAGATTGCGGAGCAGCTGGCAACTTCATAGACATCCATTGGACGCAAGAAGAAAGGATACCTTTACCCCAGAAGAAAAGTCCCCTATTGTCCTGAACGCTAAGTTTCACATCAATGGGATCCCCCAAATCCAAATAGTCCCCCTACTCCTTATGCTCACCTGAGTCTTCCGTAGACCACCCACACCTCCTGTCTTTCTTCTGTCTGAAGGTTTTCCTTTTCTTATAGAGATATGGCCTCCCTCAGATGGAAGCCACGGTGTCGCCGTATAAAAAACAGTGAACACAGGACCTCCTTCCACGAGCGTCTGAACAAGAGGAAAAATGCCGGTGGCTAAAGGAAACCTCTTGAAAGACTCATTTGTTGTAGCAGAAGGCACTGACGTGGTCTTACAGCCCCTCCTTATGAAATGCGGAAAAAGGCCATCAGGAATCAAGACTAAGCAGGACCGGGCGCAAGGTGCCCGGAACAGGGTAAACTGGAAGACAATGATGCCCACAAAAGAAAAGCAGGTAAGGCACTAGGCCAGTGCAGAAGAGGGAGGTATAACAGTGGTGCCAGAACAAGGGGGTATATGAACAGCACCGCCAGAAGACGGCAGGAAAGTAAGAAACGGGAAAAAGTAATACAGGGAAGCAGAGAGTACTGCGCAGGAAGGCGGTGAGACAAGCAACAGGGGGATAAGCAAATAGGCGAGCTGTGGTAAAGACGGCGGCGAAGGAGGCACAGAGACAGCAAAGAAAAAGGGGGCAGGAGAAAAAAGAAGGAAGAAGACAGCAGCGGCTGCAAGAGAAAATAACAAGGGAGCGTATAACCCAAAGCGAAAGTAAAACTCCAAAGGGGAAACAGAAAGAGACGGTCAGAAAGACTAGACTGTCAAAGAGAAGAACGTTAAGAACGTAAAAGGCATTTCAATGGCGGTGTAAATGCCAGGCATGCCACAAGCATCAGGATGGCAGGCGCATGACACCTACCAGTTGAAGGAGTGGATGGATCGCCTCTTACATCCGGACCCATAGTCCAAGAAACAGGTCCTGCCACAATGTCTATGTTTCAACACCGAGAGCAATTAACCTTCGGTGTAATCAGAGCCACCCACTTCCCAGTCATCTTGGGCATGCCTTGGCTGCGTCCACATAATCCTATGATTGATTGCTCCGCAAACACCATTTGCTTCCTATCTCCATACTGTACCCTAAACTGTCTGCCACAAGCCATCCCAGTCTCAGGTGAAGGTGTCACTGTTCCGGTGTCTGCTTCGGTGGTTCAGACGGTGCCGCCCTGTTATCAGCAGTATGCAGACATCTTCGAGGACAAGCTACCCCGTTCTTTACCACCACATTGTGCCTAGGACTGTGCCATAGATCTGAAACCTGGGGCTTCCATACCTTTCGGTCGGATGTACCCCATGTCGCCCCCGGAAAGAAGAGCACTTAAGGAATATTTGGACGCCAACCTCCAAAACTGACTCATTCAGGAATCTCGTTCATCAGCTGGAGCTTCAATGTTCTTCCTTCCGAAGAAAGGTACCACAGAGCTGAGACCGTGTATTGATTACCGCGGGTTGAACAGTTTGACCATACGAGACCGGTTGAACAGTTTGACCATACGAGACCGGTACCCTATGCCCCTGATAAAGGAGGTTCTAGAAGCAGTGGAAGGGTCTAGCATTTTTACTAAACTGGATCTACGCGGAGTCTATCACCTATTGAGAATTAAGGAGGGGGACGAGTGGAAGACAGCCTTCAGGACCCCTCTGGAACATTTTCAATATAGGGTGATGCCCTTCGGACTTGCAAATGCTCCCGCATTGTTCCAACGTTTTGTTGACAAGATATTTTCGGACCTATTATACGCCTCATTAGTGGTCTAATTAGACGACATCTTGGTCTTCTCTTCTTCGCTCTTGGAACATCGTAGACACGTCCTGGAAGTCCTACAAAGGTTGCGAGAACACCAACTTCTGGTTAAGCCAGAGAAGTGCACCTTTGAGGCCTCTTCTGTGTCCTATTTGGGTTTCATCCTCTCTAAGGAGGGGGTGCAGATGGATCCCAAAAACGTTAAGGTTGTATTACAATGGCCAACCCCTAGGAACCCTGAAGATATCCAGCAGTTTCTGGGATTATCAAACCTTTATAGGAGGTTTATCCCTAACCTTTCAGACATAATACTACTCATAACCAGACTGTTGAAGAAAGGACAGAGATTTGAATGGGATATGGAAGCTGATCAGGCCTTTCAGCAGCTCAAGAAGGCCTTCACCAACGCTCCCATCCTAATCCAACCCAATCAATCTCTTCCTTTTGTGGTAGAAACAGACGCCTCTGGAGGTGCGATAGGGGCAGCTCTACTACAAACAAGCAAGGATGGCGATAAACCCCCGGTGGTGTACTATTCCAGGACGCTTACCCCTAGTGAAAGAAATTACTCTTTCCTGGAAAGGGAACTATTGGCAATACGCCAAGCATGCATCGAATGGAGATATCTGCTGCAGGGTGCCGCACATCCTTTCTTGGTATGCACAGACCACTGGAATGTTAAGGTACTCCAACAGATGGAGTGTCGTAACTCCAGACATGCCCGGTGAGTCTATTTCTTTTCCCAGTTTGATTTTAACATCACCTACCTTCCGGGAAAGGACAACATGCTGGCTGATGCTTTATCCTGAAGTTTGGAAGAGAACCCCAGTGACTATCAAGAGCATGAAGAAATACTATCAAGAACGCGTATCCTAGGGGTTGTCAGTTCTTTCTTGCAGGAAGTGGAACACTCTACTAGTCTGGCACAGGTACCACAGAACTACCAGTCACTCCTGGAAAATAGAGGAACATTATACTTCCATCATGGTATGTTGTACCTGCCGTCTAAGGAACTTAAGACACAAGCATTGTCCTGGTGCCACAATCTCCCCTCTGCGGGACACAAGGGCCAAGGGGCAACTCTGAATCTTGTATCAAGGTATTTTTGGTGGCCTACCATGGCTAAAGATGTTAAGGCATATGTGGCCTTGTGTCCAGTATGTGCTTCCAGTAAACACTCTACCCAAAAGCCTTTAGGCCTTCTCTAACAAGAACCATTGCCGTCACGACCCTGGGAACACATATCTACTGACTTTATTGTAGACCTTCCTCCCTTTATGGGATCCACTGCCATCATGGTTACTCTAGATACCCTAAGCAAACTGGCATATTTCTCCCCTCTTCCTGGCTTACCATCTGCGCCGGAAGCAGCAGAGGTCCTCTTGAGAGATGTGGTCAGATTACATGGCTTGCCCCGAACTATAGTGTCTGATAGAGGATCTCAATTTATATCAAGGTCTGGTCCACCCTGTGCAGTACTTTGGGTATGAAAAGAGCATTATCATCTGGGTACCACCCCTAAAGCAATGGGCAAACTAAACGCTTAAATGCTACTCTGGAACAATACCTCCATATTTTTTGCAATCAAGAACAGGATAAGTGGGTGTCTTTTCTGTCAATGGCGGAGTTCACCTACAACAACACGAGACACTCTGCCAAAGGAATCAGTCCTTTCTTTTTCACCTACATCTTCCATCCCAAACCCATACCTCTTTTTGGAATACTGCCCACGACAGTGCCTTCAGTAGACCAACATCTCCATGATCTGAAACGCATCCAAGGAGAGGCATCGCAGAATCTGGAAGCCAGTAAGAAGCGATATAAGAAATACGCTGATGAGAAAAGTGTCAGATCATTGAACCTTGATAGGGCAAAGCGCCTGGTGACCAAAGAGGAGCTGTTGAACCCGTAGTGCAGTAATTTGTTTCTTCCCACCAATGTAATACTCAGGTGTGCATAAAAACAGTCTGAGCATTCAGTTGGTTGAAAGATGTTTCAAGAAGGCACAGGACACGCTGGAACCCCAATAGCTGCAATTTCCTTCAAGGTGCTTGACGACTGCACAGGACAAGCTGGAACCCCACTGGCTGTCAGTAGGGTAATGTGCATAACATGTCAGGCATGAAATACGACAGTAGGTTGGAACTAATCAGCCTCTGGAAAGATACAAGTGCTTACGTAAGACAAGGATTAACAAAAGAACGGACAACTAGAAAAAGAACAAGAGGTGAGATTTCTTACTTGTATATCCGTAAGTAGAGGTTCAAGCGAAGAAAGCGTGATGTTGATGGTATAGACGGATCCAAAGGGAAAGTCCAAGAAGAACGCAGTCTCACACGTGCTGTAGGATTTCTTGGGTCCAACACAAATTCCTATTCCCGCCGGCACGCGTACGCCTAGAGTGTAATGCGAGTTCCCAAGTGTGCTGTAGGCAGTCTCTAGTCCAGCACCAGTTTCCTATTCCCGCCGGCATGCGTACGCCTAGGGTGTAATGCGAGTTCCCAAGTGTGCTGTAGGCAGTCTCTAGTCCAGCACTAGTTTCCTATTCCCGCCAGCACGCGTACGCCTGGGGTGTAAATCCTTCTTCTTCAAGACGCGAATGAACAATCCAAACAACAAAATCCGAGAAAAAGCCAAGTCTGTGGGCGGTGCGAGTCAAAATCCAAGTAAGCAGGCAAGGTGAAATCAGGAGATGTGTATCTGAGCCAAAAAGGAAGTCCGGGTAGTAGCAACAGGTCGAGGCAAAAGTACTGTTGGTAAGACAAGAGCAAATCCAATAAACAGGCAAAAGGTCGAAAAGGAGCAAGAACCAAGATTACGATAACGCCACTGCTGTATTCCAAGGAAAAGGATCAGAAGCACCGAAGCAACAAAGGGGCGGCCCTAAATTTGCGTGGCCACAACGCGGGAGTCACGTGAACGGGAAACAGCAGAAACACGTGATTGCAGACGTACTAGCGGCCAGTGTCGCCATGGCAACCCCCAATGCCTTCGAAACAAGCCTTTAAAGGAACGGATGCGTGTAGTGTTGTTGTCACATTTCCTACCTATCTTGACCCCCAAAAGTCTGTCAGGTGAGCGGGGAAGCCCACTAGGATCTCGTGTTCTGACAGTATCCTCCCCCTAAAGCCCCCCCAGACCTTGAGATGCCAGAAACCGGGATAACAGTGTGGGGGCATGGATGTTGGATTCGGGTTCCCAGGTGCGATCCTCCGGACCGTAACCCTTCCAATCTACCAAAAACAAACGTACCCCACGGGATAGCTTGGTGTCCAAAATAGCATTAACCTCGTATTCGTCCACCCCTTGTACCAACAAGGTGGGGGGGACGGGCATGTAGCCTGACCTGCTCAGAACACGGCTTGACCAGAGACACGTGAAATACGGGATGTATTTTCCAAGCAGGAGGTAATTCCAACTTAATCACAAGGGGACTAATAACCTCCTTAACGACATGGGGACCCACAAAGCGAGGTAACAGGCTTTTGCAACCTGGGATACTGAGATTCTTGGCAGAGAGCCAAACACGCATACCAGCAGTGTACAGTGGGGCTGGCTGGCGATGGCGATCGGCGTACTTCTTAGCCTGTTCCTGAGCATTTGTCAAGTGTTCCATAACACTCCTACGTAATGAGATCAGGTCCCTAAAACAAGACTGGACCGCTGGACAATCCGAGGACGAACAAAAGTCCAATGGCAGAGTGTCATGATCTCTGCTTCCAAAAGATCAGGACTTGCCCGACTCCCTTGGAAGCAGACCCATAACCCCGGTTCCGAGTGCCAGCCAGTCCCAATTGGGACCTTTTGGACCCTGTCCTGGCGCCAGTGGCACCAGGCTCATAAAAATGCCCAGTCCCAGCGCTGGAAGCGCCGGGCTCATAATGCTTGGGTGGACATACCTGCAGCAGACCATGCTGCTTACTTACCTGCCAGTTGAGCCCCTGATCCTCTTCTGTTTGGGACTACTTTTCCTGTTGGGTGGGGCAGGAGCCACTCCCTAGGTTCAGAACACTGGAACTCTTCTGGAAAGCAGGAACTCTTTTCTCACCTAGGCGAGGCTGTGGAAGGAGACACCTAAGCACTACAGGAGGCTATTTAAACCACACCCGATGGATGAATCTTGCTTTGCGTTGTTCTGCATTCTCTGCAGCAGAACGCTCATCGTGTCGTGTCTTCTGCTTCTGATCCTGGGCCTAAGGGAACAAAGGCTTACCATCCTGGAATCCAGTCTTCAGCAGCACCTGTAAAGACAAAGAAAGAACAGGTTAGCACTACGGTCTTCAGTGGCAGCGCATCTCTTACCTGGTTCATCGGCTGTCACCAACGTCTCGCGCTGCATTCCGGCATCTGAAAGACAAAGGCTTACCTACTCTTCGCATGCTCCGGAGGTCTTCGCACTGCATTCCGGCATCTGAAAGACAAAAGCTTACCAGCTCTTCGCACGCTCCGGAGGCCTTCGGCGCTGCATCCCACATCTGAAAGACAAAAGAAGGTGCGTTTAAAGACATTGGGCAACTTTATTACTCACGTGCCATTACACCTTCCCACGCCAAATCCAGTGGGTATTCCAGCACCCTTCAGCTTCTCTAAAGCTCCGAACTCGTACCTGCAAGATAAAAGGGACAGTTAGTGCGCATCGTGAAGCAGGCTACAAGCGCTTACTTACGTGCTTCCAGGCGCTTCTATTCCTCACGCGGGTTCGATCCTCAACTCTCATCAGCCCGCCATCCGCCATCGCCGGAACCCTGCAAAACAAGAGATATCATTACTAAAGACTTTTAAGACATTTGAAGTGCCCAGAACTTACCATTCGTGCAGTTAACGACGGACAGCAGTCCTCTGAGGTCAAGAGGCCTGCACCCTTATCCAGTGAAGAAACTGGTTACGGCACCCTGCCCCGAGGCAGATGGAGAGCTCGGCGTTCACTTACCTAAGGTGAGGGCGTTAACCTTTGGGGTTCTACAGGAGAAGAGAAAGGGAGGAGGAGAGAGGCACCCAATAACCCCAGTTCATTAATCCCATATTTTCTATCTGAAGACATCTTACTCTTCGAGTCAGACATACAGTGCACAGAGGTCCAGCCCAAAGAGCCAACCGTGTGTTACACATCACCTTTGAAGATACGGCATTCACCCAGTCAAGACCGGCGCCTCTGCGGGAATCAGGTGAGCGTTACACAGAGAGCGGGGGTGTTGTCCATACATGGCATAGAAAGGAGAGATCCCCGTAGAAGAATGAGCAGAGTTATTATAGGCGAACTCTGCCATGGGCAATACTGAGAGCCAGGTATCTTGGTGTTGTAGAATAAGACACCTCAAGTATTGTTCCATGGTGGCATTGAGCCGCTCAGTTTGGCCATCTGTTTGAGGATGGTAAGCCGTAGAATATCTCTCGTCAATGCCCATAGACTGTGTGAGATATTTCCAAAAACGAGAGGTGAATTGCGCACCCCTGTAAGATATTATGATCTGCGGAAGACCAAAGAATCGGAAGACATTTCGTAAGAACAGGTCCACCAGGACAGGAGCGGATGGAAGACCCCGACACGGCACAAAAAGGGCCAATTTCATAAAACTGTCGACTACCACCCAAACAGTGTCAAAACCACCAACCATAGGTAGTTCCACTACAAAGTCCATGGAAAGCATAACCCAGGGTCTTGCAGGTACTGGCAGGGGTTGTAGAAGACCCATTGGTTTGGCTGGAGCAGTCTTACATTGAGCGCAAACTGCGCAGGTCGCTATGTACTGAACAATGTCTTTTGACATGGATGGCCACCGGCACCAACGTTTGAGTAATTCCAAGGTTTTTCAAGGACCGGGGTGTGCTGCCAACATGGAGTCATGACACCAAGACATGGCAGTTCTGCGGGTATGAGAATCCGGCATATATATCTTACCCTGAACGTATGGCAAGGATTGAATAACGTCCAGATTAAGATCATCCAATTCTGGAGGTTTTCCTGAGACCCACTGCTGGATGGCAGTCTTCAAGGATGGTTGCAACGTACAGCCACACACAACCTGGTTGGGCAAGAGTAGGCGACCTTCCTGTGGCCGAAGCACCGGATCTCCATATAGCCTTGATAGGGCATCTGCCTTGGAGTGTAACGTCCCGGACGGTAAGTCAGCACAAAGTTGTACATAGAAAAAAACTCATGCCAACGTGCATGGCGCGCTGTATTGCATTTCAATGATTGAAGGGCCAGTAGATTTCTATGATCAGTGAATACTTGAATCAGTGTCTCTGCTCCCAAAAGATGATGCCTCCAAACTGTAAACTCCTTCCGGACAGACAATAGTTCACGTTCTGTGATGGTGTAATTTACCTCGTATGGAGTAAGCTTGCGCGAGTGGTAGGCGACTGGATGGAGGACCCCTGTATCAGGACAAGATTGGGACAGGACCGCCCCTACTGCCACGTCTGAAGCATCAGCCTCCACAACAAACGGTTGTTTGATGTTAGGGTGCTGTAACACCGGAGCCGAAGTAAACGCCTCCTTGAGGTTATCAAAGGAATTTTGTGCTTCGGGATTCCATTGGAACGGATGCTTACTACTAGTTAAGGCAGTGAGTGGGGCCACGATGCCAGAGAAGTGCCTGATAAATCGACGATAAAAATTTGCAAATCCCAGAAAAGACTGCAAAGCTTTTAGTGTGCCTGGAACTGGCCATTGCAGTACTGCCTTGACCTTATCTGAACACCCTGGTTTGTGATGTCATAGCCCAGGAATTCAACCGCAGTAGTATGAAAAATGCACATCTCTAGTTTTGCGTATAATTTATTCTTACGCAAACATTGTAACACTTCAGTTACATGTTGAATGTGTAGTTCAAGAGAAGAGGAGTAGATCAAGATATCGTCTAAATAGACGATCACAAACCGATCAATCATGTCCTGAAAGACGTCATTGATAAAATGCTGAAATGTGGCAGGGGCATTGCATAGCCCGAACGGCATGACCAAATATTCGAATAGGCCGTATCTGGTTTTGAATGCCGTCTTCGATTCATCCCCCTCTCTTATTCTCACCAGATTGTACGCACTCCTGAGGTCCAATTTGGTGTATATTACTGAAGAACCTTGCTGGTCCAAAAGGACAGAAACCAGTGGTATGGGGTACTGATTCCATATCGTCACTGCGTTCAGGTCCCGATAATCTATACATGGCCTTAAATCCCCCTCCTTTTTTGGGACAAAAAACAGGCGAGAGGCAGCAGGAGAACGGGAGGGGTGAATGAAACGGGAAGCCAAAGCCTTCTCTAAGTATTCCTTCAATACTGCATCCTCCTTCAACGTAAGAGAGTATATCCTCCCAGAGGGAATTCTTGCTCCCTCTTTAAGGTCAATGGGACAGTCATATGTGCGATGAGGCGGTAGCTTTTCTGCCTCACCTTTGTCATAAACATCTGCGAAAGCCCTGTATTCTGGAGGTATGGTGGTATTGACAATGCCACCTACCATCGAAACAGATTCCAATAGTCCTTGACACGGATTGCCTTGCACTTGGCTTGATGGACCACAATGTCCTAAGCAATAAGGTGAGGTAAACGAGACAGACCCTGCAACCCAATCCAGCAAGGGATTATGGGTCCTAAGCCGTGGTAGACCCAGAATGAGTTGAAATTGAGGTGCAGTAATGACATCAAACGAAATAGCTTTGCTATCACAGCCGTCTATAGCCAAGTTCAGGGGCACTGTAGACTCCGTTACCAAACCTGAGAGTAGTGTGATACCATCAACCGCGTTGACCACTTCTGGTTGTTCCTTAGATACAAGGGGAATGTTCCAGTCTTTGACATACTGGAGGTCAACAAAGTTTCCAGTAGACCTGGAATCCAAAACAGCTTCAGAGGACCAGGTTTGGCCATCTGGAGATGCAAGAGTGGCCTTAATAGAGAAAGGAACAGAGAAATTGGAGCCCGGAAGACCAGTGCTCGACATAGGGGCTCCCTCTATTGCCGGGCCTTGGAGTTTCCCGACTTTGTGGGTTTCTTGGGACATAAACTCAAGAAATGACTAGATGAACCGCAATAAAAGCATAAATTGTTCTTTTTACCGTTCTCTCTTTCTTCCCTAGACAGTGGTCCTCTTACCGCCCCTATTTGCATGGGTTCCCCATTACCCGAAACCGAACTTGTCAGACTGACAGGGACCGGAGGCAGAGTCCTCTTCTCCCCCTTCCTTTCCGCCTTACGGGCATCGATCTGAAGAACTAGATCCAAAAAGTCAGGAAAAGAGACGGGGACCACAGGTACCGTAGCAATGACATCCTTGAGTGAGTCTGATAGACCCTTATAGAATAAGGCCGCCTTCTTCTCGTCTGGCCAGTTGGTTTCTGCAACCAATTGGTTAAACCTAGCAAGATACGTCAATAGAGAAGAATCGCCTTGCTGTAAGTTTAATAGCTCCAGATCAGTGGCCTGAGACTTTGGGTGTCAAAAACTCTCGTAAGCGAATCTATGAGAGCGTCACAGTCAAATAACAAATGGCTTCCTTGTTCCAAGAGAGGATTATCCCAGACTGCAGCTGTACCCCCCAGATTAGACAATACAAAAGCAGCCTAGTGGTTGAATCGGGAAATGATGTTGGTCTACAAAGAAAATGCAATCTGCATTGATTGATAAACGTTCTGAAGGCCTTTGGGTCGCCCAAAATACGCTCAGGAGGAGCCAACGGAAACTGTGCGGCCATATATACCGGTACCGGCTCTGACCTGGCCTGAGCACCGGCCGTACCGGATCCGGAAGCCACTGCTATTGATGGAGGTTCTATAGCGCCAACCCTCAATCTCGCTTGAATGTCATCAATACGGCGATGGGTAGCATCATGGGCTGTTTGCATGTCAGCGCGTAAATCAGCCACTAATTGAACCAAGGTAGCCAGGGGATCAGTGGCTGTATCCATTTTAAGGCTTCTGATTCTGTCAGATCATTGAACCTTGATAGGGCAAAGCGCCTGGTGACCAAAGAGGAGCTGTTGAACCCGTAGTGCAGTAATTTGTTTCTTCCCATCAATGTAACACTCAGGTGTGCATAAAAACAGTCTGAGCATTCAATTGGTTGAAAGATGTTTGAAGAAGGCACAGGACAAGTTGGAACCCCAATGGCTGCAATTTCCTTCAAGGTGCTTAGTAGAGGTTCAAGCGAAGAAAGCGTGATGTTGATGGTATAGACGGATCCAAAGGGAAAGTCCAAGAAGAACGCAGTCTCACACGTGCTGTAGGATTTCTTGGGTCCAACACAAATTCCTATTCCCGCCGGCACGCGTACGCCTAGAGTGTAATGCGAGTTCCCAAGTGTGCTGTAGGCAGTCTGTAGTCCAGCACCAGTTTCCTATTCCCGCTGGCACACGTACGCCTAGGGTGTAATGCGAGTTCCCAAGTGTGCTGTAGGCAATCTCCAGTCCAGCACCAGTTTCCTATTCCCGCCGGCACGCGTACGCCTAGGGTGTAAATCCTTCTTCTTCAAGACACGAATGATCAATCCAAACAACAAAATCCGAGAAAAAGTCAAGTTTGTGGGCGGTCCGAGTCAAAATCCAAGTAAGCAGGCAAGGTGAAATCAGGAGAAGTGTATCTGAGCCAAAAAGGAAGTCCGGGTCGTAGCAACAGATTGAGGCAAAAGTACTGTGGGTAAGACAAGAGCAAATCCAATAAACAGGCAAAAGGTCGAAAAGGAGCAAGAACCAAGATTACGATAACACCACTGCTGTATTCCAAGGAAAATGATCAGAAGCACCGAAGCAACAAAGGTGCGGCCCTAAATTTGTGTGGCCACAACGCGGGAGTCACGTGAATGGGAAACAGCAGAAACACGTGACTGCAGACGTACTAGCGGCCAGTGTCGCCATGGCAACCCCCAATGCCTTCGAAACAAGCCTTTAAAGGAACGGATGCGTGTAGTATTGTTGTCACGTTTCCTACCTATCTTGACCCCCAAAAGTCTGTCGGGTAAGCGGGGAAGCCCACTAGGATCTCGTGTTCTGACAAAAAGGTCACCGAATCCCAAATGGGACATTGGTACCAAGGTCTGGCTATCAACCAAATACCTTGCACGCTGGATCCACTCTGGAAAGTTCTCGGCCCGCTATATAGGCCCTTTCCCTATCCTGTCTCAAGTTAATCCTGTAGCCTTTCGCTTATGCTTACCATCTAGTCTGAAGAGCATACATCCAGTCTTTCACACTTCCCTTCTAAAAGCATACCAACCTGACCCCCATGGCCATCAGAGCCCTCGCCCTTCGCTGCCCAAGGATCCTGATCCTGAGGAATATGAGGTTGAGAGGCTGGTGGACTCCCGGTACAGACATGGTACCGTACAATATCTGGCCCAGTGGGAAGGTTATACTGCAGCAGAAAGGACATAGGAACCAAGAAGCCACATACATGCCCTATGCCTCCTCTGTCTGTTTCACCTTCTCCATCCGGGAAAGCCCGGGGAAGCCCCGGTGAAGAGGGGGCATGCTGTCACAATGCGGCGGTGGAAGATGTGGCAAAGATGGAGGCTCTATTGAGACACTGCATCATGCTGGTGTAGCGTACTAGTCTTCCTTGGCTGTTTGTTTATAGGGAGACCACGCCCCCGGCAAGTCGCGTTGCAACTCGCTACTGACAGTCTTCCTGACTTTCGTCCGTGTCGCAGTGCTACCCTCGTTTTTCTCCAGTGATTCCCTCTCCAGGCTGGTAATTTGTACACATCCTCGTTTCTCTCTCTCTCTCTCTCTCTCTCTGTATCTGCCTTCCCGGTTCTGTCCCTTTCTATCGCCGTTTTTCCTCAATTTTCCTTCCTAGCCCCGCCTCCTCGGTTTTCAACAGTGCCAGTGTCGGCTTTCCGAGCATCTAATTGCTTTACTTACCTTTTTTCTGATTACCGCTTCCGCGTACACCTTCCCATTCCTTTTCGTGGAAGCGCTCTCTCTCTTTTGTTCTATTATTAACTTCCGTGGTGTTCCGATTCCTATTGGCTGCACTGTTTTTCGGCACTCTGTTCCCTCTCGAACGCTCTCTCTCTCTCTCTCTCTCTCTCTCTCTCACCTTTCCGCTTACCCTTTCCTTGATCCTATCCAACGTTAGTCCTCCTACTGTATATTTCTGCACTTCATGGCTGCGTGTCCACCTGTTCTCCCCAACGAACATTGGCAGCGACAGCCACCATCATAATACTTACCTGCAAGGAATCCATTTCTTCACGGGGTTCGCAGTGGTCCTTGCTCTCACATACTGGAACTTTTATCGTGACATCAGAGTCCAGAGAGTCTAACAAGCCTCTTTAACTTCATCTTCAGTCCATCAAATCCATCCTTCGGCAACACAGGGTTTTTTATGCCTCAACAGGCTTTTTCCCTGTTTTATGGGGCAGACTCCTCTTGGTTCTCCTGACTGTTGTCACTACCACGGTCAAGGTGGCCTTGGGTGGAGCCCGCCCCTATCTCTACGAGTGAAAGAAAGGGAAGAAGACTTCAAAGACAGAGGTCGAACCGGAGATCACCATGAAGGATAAGAGGAGAAGACAGAAGGCATCCTTTCAGGACAGCTCCACAGAAGGCCCAGGTGGGAGAAGCTTTAGACTCTGACAGCGTTGTCTAGTAGAACTGTGGAGTCTCAGCTCGTAGAAGCAGGCAAGGTCGGCGTTGTGCAGGTGGAAACTAATACAAAATGTTAGGAAGCAGGCAGTCCGTGTAACAAGTCCTCAGACCTGGCAGCTCTATCCCCGATTTCGGCTCGCCAGGAGAGGGGTCTCCCGACACCTGAACTTGCTGCCGTTTTCCAGCCGCGGGCGTACGCATGCGCCGCGGACAACTGCAGTTGACGGCGCCAGCTTGTGTGCCAAGCTTTGCTCCCATTCTGGCAGGGCTGCGGCGCATGCATGGGCCGGCCCGCGCTACAAGCCTCAGCTTCATGCTGTGTGCTTTAAGTAGCGTTCGAGCGCAGAAACGAATCGCGTCTTAACGCGGTTCGTTCCTGGCTCGCCGCTGCTCTTCACCTTGTTTTTTCCAGCTCCTGCCTTGTTCCCTTTGCATTCCGTTCCCGTTCCAGCCCTTCTCCCCACTCTGCTACTGACTTCCTTGGGTCTGGGTTCCCTGAATTCCCTGGGGTCCCTGCTTCCTCTTGGGGGGGTTCTCCTCTCCTGGGGCTTCAGTCTTTTCTGGTTCCCCCTCCTTTGGTTCCCTTCCTTGCCTGTCTCGTCAGGGTACCAGTCTCTGGCCTGCTTCCCAGCTTCAGCCCTCCTGCTCCACTTGGAGACCAGCCTCCGGCCTGATTGCCAGCTTCAGTCCTCTTTCGCCGCCTGGATACCAGCTCCTGGACTGTATCTCAACTCCAGTTCCTATCAGCTTCTTCTGGAGACCAGCTACTGACTGTTCCCCTTGATTAATCAACCTGAACTGTGTTTTCTCAGCTGGTCCTCAGTGTGTCTCCACAACTTCTCCGCAAGGATACAGAGGATCCCCCCTTAAATCTTCAACCAGCATCCTTGGACTCTTTGGACTTGTCTTCAGCTCCATCTACCTTCCCTGTCAGTGCTTGCAATGTCTTGATGTCACGTAAATCCGCAGGGAAGAGTTTTCGTGGCGTCAAGAGTTGGTTCCCATCCATACCTGTATCATCAGGGCTAGGTTGGGGCTGCTTCCTTGCATCACCTTTTCATCTACTGGCTTCCTGTTCAACCAGCCTGGCTTCTACAGTATGAACATTTCCCGGAAATACAGGTACATCACGGTCACGTGACGCACACCTTAACAGATTAAGACGCCTAACTACCAGTTCAGATTCCGAGATGGATGATACTGAAGAATTAAGAAATGAGATTAGGGCCTTCGCACCGAGATGTAAGCTCTACACCAGGAAAATCTTACTTTACGTCAATTGGTGGCTCAAGGAGTCAGTTCAAGTACCTCGGCTGAATCAGTGATGGCTCAGACCAGTCCGGTGAAATTCGATGGTGATCCTCGGCGAGTGGCTGAGTTTTGTAATCACTGTAGGATCCATTTCCTGTGTCGCCCAACGCATTTCAATGAGGACAAGGCCAAGACAGGATATATTTTGGGTAATTTGACTGGGAATGCTTTGGCCTGGGCTACACCCCTGGTGGTAGCGAAGAGCTCCATTTTGGAGGATTTAGTTGCTTTTGAAAAAGCTTTTTTGGAAGTGTTTCAGTCGCCTAATCTTGCTGCGACAGCCCAAAATCAGCTCATGGATTTAAGGCAAGGATCGAGTGACATCATTTCCTACATTAGCCGTTTTCGACAATTGGCCACCGATTCCCAATGGCCGGAAGTCACTCAGAAACACTGTTCCGAAGGGGACTGAGAGAGGAATACAAGGACGAGTTGCTTCATATTCCCGAACCTGACACTCTGCAGTCTCTTCAGGAACAAGTTTTACGAATAGACCAAAGGTTTGCTGAGAGGTGGAGCGAGAGACGTCGTTCGGAAAGAACATTCCCACGATTTTTGCCTGTACCACCCAAGGCTTCTGGTTCCTCTGAGTCTACACCTGAACCAATGCAATTGGGAGCTGTCAGAGGCCCCTTATCGGATGTTGAGAAGAAACGTAGAAGAGACCTCCGATTGTGTTCGTATTGCGGGCCTCTGGGCATTATCTCAGCACCTGTCCTCTACCACCACTCCGGAAGTCGGAAAACTAAATGGCCTGTCGTATGTAGGGAAGGCAACGACGGGCCCTTCTTCCTTTTCTTCAGTCCTTCCGGATAATAAGGAGGTTAGACAACCCATGCAGCCAGTGGTACTCAAGGCCTTGTGTATCAAGGTCTCCTGGCCGTGTAAAGAACCCATTGAGGTTTTGGGGTTGTTGGATTGCGGTGCTTCCGGCAATTATATCGATGTCGATTTTGTTGCTAGGAATGGGATCACCTTGCTTCAGAAAAAATGTGCTTCAATGGTGGAAGTTATTGATGGGACTCCTTTGTCCTCTGGTCCAGTCCATCAATATACGGGGACCTTGCGACTACAGATTGAGGGACATCAGGAACAGATATCCCTGGATGTTATCAAGACACCCACGTATCCCATAATCCTGGGGTTACCCTGGTTGTTGCATCCCAATCCAAACATCAATTGGGAGACTCGGACATTAGTATTCTGTTCTGACTGCTGTGTACAGGAGTGCTGTGGTATTGAATCCTCTGCCATGACAGTTTCTATATCAACTCAGACTGGTGGAAGTGGCAGGCCTCGCCTATATTCGATTGCTTTAATACCATCTGAGTATTCCGAATTTTAGGGTTTTTTTTCTGAACCTAGGGATATTCCATTACCTCCTGTCATGCCTGCTGGACATATCTTTGGACCAGGAACGACTTCTCCATACAAAATGAGTTACGCCCATAGAACCACTAGACCATTCTACTCGAAATGGAGGTTGTTCGATGCATTGCCCGGAAAACGACGTCTGCATTTTTCACGTTGTTAAAATTCACGTGACTTTGTTCCGTCACGTGTATCACGGCAGTGCGTACATAAGCAGCGTGGAAACGCTGATCGCTGCTTCTGGTTAGGTCAATTTTGGCGTTTTGTAGCTGAACTCCTGACCTGCGTTCTCGCATTTTCTTCAGCGACTTCCCTGGCCTTTTTTGAGCGTGTTTTCCTCCACACGCTAATTCTTGGAACCGTGTATCCTGTTTGTGTGCCAAATATCCACGCGGACGCTGTCTGCAAGCGCGGCTGTCCTGAGCTGCGTGTATCCTGTTCGCGTGCCAAATCTCCATGCGGACGCTGTCTGCAAGCGCGGCTGTCCTGAGCTGCCTGTATCCTGTTTGCGTGCCAAATCTCCACGCGGACGCTGCCTGCAAACGCGGCTGTCCTGAGCTGCGTGTTTCCTGTTCGCGTGCTAAATCTCCACGCGGACGCTGTCTGTAAGCGTGGCTGTCCTGAGCTGCGTGTATCCTGTTCACGTGCCAAATCACCACGCGGACTCTGTCTCCAAGTGCGGTTTTCAAGCGCGGCTGTCCTGGGCTGCGTGTATCCTGTTTGCTTGCTCAATCTTCTCCAGAAAGGATATAGTGCACCCTCTAATTCTCCTGCGGGATTTCCCTTATTTTTTGTCAAGAAGAAAGAGGGTACCCTACGGCCATGCGCCGATTACAGGCAACTTAATGACATCACCAGGAAGGACGTATATCCACTTCCTTTGATATGGACTATTATGGAATCCCTGCATAATGCCCAAGTGTTTACCAAGTTCGATCTCCGAGGGGCCTATCATCTGGTGCGCATAAGACCCGGCGATGAATTGAAAACTGCATTCAAAACACCATTAGGACACTACGAATATCGGGTTATGCCCTTTGGGTTATGCAATGCCCCTTCAGTCTTCCAGCGTCTCATGGACCATATATTTGCTGATTTAATCAGGATTTCTGTTTGGGTGTATTTGGATGACATTTTGGTATTTTCCAAAGATCTCAAGGAACACACAACTCAGGTGAAGGAGGTTCTTAGACGGTTACAACAGAATCATCTATATGCCAAGGCTGGGAAGTGTCTTTTTCATCAAGACCATATCGAATTCCTTGGATACGTAATCAGTGCTTCTGGCATACATATGGACCCAGCTAAAGTCTGTGCCATCTTGGAATGGAAGTCTCCTAGTGATCTGCGATCTCTTTAAAGTTTCCTTGGTTTCACCAATTTTTACCGCTGTTTCATTCCATCTTTTTCCAAGTTGACTGCCCCTCTATCCAGTTTGACCAGTATCAAGAAGACCTTTGTTTGGGGACAGGATGCCGCTGCCTCTTTTCAACAACTGACGGAAGCTTTCAGTACTTCTCCAATACTTCATCATCCTCAGGAAGATAGGCCATTCATAGTGAAAGCCAACGCTTCAGATTTTGCAGTGGGGGCTGTTTTGCTACAATATGACCCTGGATTGGAAACAGAATTTCCACTGGCATATTATTCCAGGAAACTCACAGCCAGTGAACGAAATTATCCGGTAATAGAGAAAGAACTTCTGGCCATTAAGACCGCCTTTGAGGAATGGCGTCATCATCTTCTGGGGGGTCGGTTTCCTGTGGAGGTACGCACAGACCATCGTAACTTACAATTTCTGCGTTCTCGTCAGTGCAGAACCTCGCGACAGGCTTGGTGGGCCTTCTTCTTTTCGCATTTTGACTTCAACATCACTTATGTCCCTAACATCAGAAATGTGAAAGCAGATGCATTATCTCGCTCCTTGGAGGATGATATCAAACAAGAAGGTCGGGATCAACCTCTGTTAGCCCCAAAGCATTTCCTCCTGGCCCTAGTACCCTATCTACAGAAAGCTGCTCAAGAAGCCTCAGTAGATCCTAGACGGTCTACATTACTGAAACACCCGCAGCTAAGTGAAAAGGATGGTCTACTCTTTTTCCGGAGTAAGCTGTATTTACCCACAGAAGACCTCCGTAAAGCCATATTACAAGGTTTACATGATTCCAAGATAGGGGGTCACCGTGGCATTCGGTCAATGCAGGAAATAATAGCCCGACAATTCTGGTGGCCAGGATGGGCTACTCAAGTTAAGCAATATGTTGAGTGCTGCCCTGTTTGTGCCCAAGTCAAGATTCCACGCAAGAGACTTTTGGGCTTGTTGCATCCTACGGAAAGACCGCCATACCCATGGCACACAATTGCCACAGACTTTATTGTGGATCTTCCGCTCTCCGAAGGTCACACCTGTATTATGGTGGTGGTGGATTGCTTTACCAAGATGGCGCACTTCATACCCTTTGAGAAGATACCTACATCGACTCAAATGGCACGGTCATTTCTACATAACATCTTCCGTTCATATGGTCTACCAGAAAAGATAATATCCGATCGGGGTTCCCAGTTTGTTTCATCTTTCTGTAGTCAGCTTTGCCAACATTTGTGTATTCATCGAGCCCTCAGTTCCGGTCACCATCCACAAACCAATGAACAGACCGAAAGAACTAATCAAACTCTGGAACAATACTTGCACTGTTTCACCAGCGCTTCTCAATCTGACTGGATGTCGCATCTTGCCTTGGCCGAAGTGGCTTACAACAATTCTGTTCACTCAGCAACTGGACTCTTTCCCTTTTTCTGTTCCTCTGGTCTTCACCCGAAGTTGCTGCCTCTTCCTACTGTTCAGTCCAGCATTGTTCCTTCTGCTGATCAACTGGTCTCTGAGATTCAAAACCTCCACCATCGGGCTGCTGGTACCCTTGCTCAAGCACAAGAGAGTATGAAGAAAACGTCCGACAAGCATCGGAGTCTTGAGCCTTAATTTCAGGTGGCCAGTTTTGCATAACTAAACAAGTTTCCCCGGTTGCCTTTCGGCTAACCCTGCCTGCATCTTGGCAAATTCACCCAGTGTTTCATATTTCCCTGCTGAAAGTCTATTGACCCGATCCCTATGGTCGTTCCCACTCTTGACCAGCTGCCATTGATATTGGGGGTACACCTGAATTTGAGGTCCAGGAGATTTGTGATTCCCATTATCATAGGGGGAAGTTGCAATTTTCAGTGGACTGGAAGGGTTATCCCGCCTGTGATCGCACTTGGGAACCTGTGGGTAATGTTCATGCACCCCGTTTAGGGCGGGAATTCTACTCTTGTCATCCCTGGAAACCGGGTGCTCATGGCCTTTCTAAGGGGGGGTCATAGTGTTAGGGCACCCACCTGGAGGGCTGCGGGACGACGTCCTTGGACCTGGCAGCTCTATCCCCGATTTCGGCTCGCCGGTAGAGGGGTCTCCCGATGCCCAAACTTGCTGCCGTTTTCCAGATGCGGGTGTACGCATGTGCCACGGACAACTGCGGTTCACGGCGCCAGCTTGTGTGCCAAGCCTAGCTCCCGTTCTGGCAGAGCCGCGGCGCATGCTTTCACAGAACTTTGTTGCTTTCCTGGTTCCCGGACCCTTTCTCCATTCCATCCCTTCTCCTTCTTACCCAACTTTCTCCCGGAATCCGTGCACCCGCCTCCGAGTGCTTCTTCCCCTTATTTTTTCCTGGATTTCCTGGAGTTTACTATTGATCCCGGACAAGAAGTTGAATGAACATTGGAAGCCGAAGACGGTCGAGCGGGCTTGTACAAGACCCGAACCATAATGAAGAAAACTTCTACAACGGGATCCATCAAGCAATCAAGCAGCGAAAACTGGTGAGAAAGGGGGAAACCTATGACAGATTGAGACGCCACCTGAACGAAGTAGATACAGACATGGAGGCGGCTGTTCAGGATCTTATGCGCGGCATGCAGGAACTAACGACCGAAGTACAAAACCTAAAGGCAGAGAATGCCACGCTAAAGCAATTGGTTTTAACCCGCGATTCTGCCATGAAGGAGAGCGTACAATTGGGCGGCATTGTTGACAAATACGATGGGTCAGCAAAGAACCTTCGTGGATTCCTAGATTCCTGTTAGGTCCACTTTACTTTTAAGCCCTATTATTTCTCCACCCACATGGCTAACGTGGGCTTTATTATTTCACACCTACCGGGAATGCATTAACCTGGGCCACACCATTAGTTAATGCCGGAGATGCCCTCCTGGATGATTATGACAGATTCATTCGAGCACTTAAGACCATGTTTGACCGCCCAGATCAGGTCTATAGTGCTCAGGAACGCCTTCTCGATTTCCAGCAGGGCTCCCAGGATATGCTCACATATGTTACACGATTTAAGCAATTGGCTAAAGAAGCAGACTGGTCCTTTGAAGCCTGTTTCACTCTCTTTTTCGAAGAGAGTTGAACGAAGACATCAAGGATGAACTGGCCAGGGTGGCACGTCCAAGTTCATACCAGGCCCTTATGGATCTTGCTCTACAGATTGACTTTCGCATACAGGAAAGGAAGGCAGAGAAAACGAAAACCAAGTCACCCTTCCAGAAGAATCCCATAGAGACCCCCCACGAAATCCGCAGACCGCTCTGCCCCTATTAACCAACCTGAACCCATGCAATTAGGGGCCTTCCGTGGACCAATATCCTCCCAAGAAAGATTACGAAGGATCCATAGCGGCTTATGCATGTATTGCGCATCGGACAAACATTTAGTGAGAGAGTGTCCTATAGCTCCTCCACAGCGTTCGGGAAATGCCAGCTCCTGATCCTAGATGGAGCGCAGTTTCGGGAGAGAGATGTTGGCTCCACATCTATACCATCCTTGAACTCTCCTGGACAGAACAATCTGGTAATTTTACAGGCCTTTCTATCGCCATCCAAGAAGAACACCTACCCCATTCTGGCATTAGTAGACTGTGGGGCCAGGCATTAGTAGACTGTGGGGCCATGGGAATATTCATAGACCAAGAATGGGTCCTTAAACACCATATTCCCTACGAATCCCAGAATGTCATGCAACCTGTAGAAGCAATTGATGGGAGACCCCTTTCTTCCGGACCAATAACCCTCCAGACTAAGGAAATCGAGCTAGCAATAAACCACCATCGAGAGAAGATAAGGCTTGACATCATAAAGTCCGCCCATTACCCATTGGTTTTGGGAATGCCCTGGCTACAAAGACACAATCCATACATCAATTGGGCAGCAGGTTCCTTATTCCTGGGTCCCGAACATTGCATGTCTCATTGTCTACCCCTGGACCTCGCTACGACACCAGCGGAAGGACTTTCAGCAAACCATCTAGGTCCTCTCTCGGTCTCAAACATCATCCAGGTTCCTAAAGTCTATCAGGAATACTCTGATGTGTTTTCTTCTGCTGTTGTTCAAGCCTTACCTCCTAATAGACCAGACGACTGTGCTATTGAAACCAAACCTTCAGCTGTGATCCCCTTTGGGAGGATGTTCATTTTATCCAAACCCGAGAAAAAGGCCCTCCATGAATACCTAGATACTAACCTTGAAAATGGTACCATACGACCATCCAAATCTCCAGCAGGAGCATCACTGTTTTTTGTTCCAAAGAAAGACACCAATGAGCTCAGTCCTTGCCTTGATTATCGAGGCCTAAATCAGTGCACCTTAAAGGATCGGTATCCGTTGCCTTTGATCTCAGACATCCTGGAAGCACTAAGAGGAGCTGTTATATTCACCAAATTGGATCTTAGAGGTGCCTACCATCTGATCCGTATTAGAGAAGGTGGCGAATGGAAGACAGCCTTCAGGACACCCTTTGCTCATTATGAATACTTGGTCATGCCTTTCGGACTTGCTAACGCCCCGGCGGTCTTCCAACGTTTCATGGATCGTGTGTTTTCAGATATGCTATTCCTTTTTGTCATTGTGTATCTGGACGATATCTTAATATTCTCGAAGGACCAACTCAAGCATCAGGAACATGTTAAGGCAGTGTTACAACGGCTACGTGAACACAAGCTCCTGGCAAAACCCGAGAAGTGCCTCTTTCATGTCCCTACTGTCCACTATCTAGGATTTGTTCTTAGCCCAGAAGGTATTGGAATGGATCAATCCAAGTTAAAGGCTATACTATCCTGGCCAAGTCCGATCACCGTGAAACAGATCCAGTCCTTCCTGGGCCTAGCTAATTTCTATTGGAAATGTATACCTTCCTTTTTTGAGATAGTCCAACCGATTATTGCCTTGTTGAAGAAAGACGCTCCCTTTCAATGGGCAACAGCTCAGGAGGAAGCCTTCCAACACTTGAAATCAGAGTTCACTCAAGCTCCCATCCTGGCTCAACCTGATATCAATCGGCCCTTCTTAGTGGAAACAGACGCCTCTAACAACGCCATTGGAGCAGTTCTGAAACAAGAATTTGACGACAGACTGGAACATCCTATTGCTTATCTTTCACAGACCTTAACTCCCAGTGAAACCCACTACTCCGTTTTAGAAAAGGAACTGTTAGCCATCCGTCAAGCCTTTACCGAGTGGCGTCATTTACTCTTAGGAGCAAAACATCCGGTCCAGGTTCGCACGGACCATCGAAATTTCAAGTATTACAGGCCTTGGAATGTAGAAATAGCCATCAAGCCCATTGGGCCTTCTTCTTTGCCCAATACAGGTTCCAGATTCACCATGTCCCTGGAACGCAGAATATAATTGCTGACGCTCTCTCGACGTCCTGATTACGAACCTCCTGAAGACTGGACATTCCCTAAGATGTTTCCCCATACGATATTTGTAGCTCAAGCAATCAGCCTCCTGGAAGAAATTCGCTTACAAACCCAGTCCTCTGAACTCTGGAAGAACATTTCAAGGAAGAATCAATGGGATCTGAAAACCAAGGACGGATATTTGTTCAAAGATAATGCTTTAGTCATTCCCACACAGAAACTACAACAAAGGATAATAAACCTTTGCCATGATACACTTCACTCTGGACATCGAGGCATTACCAATACCTTCCGTCTCATACAAAGGCAATTCTGGTGGCCTAGAATGAAGACTGACGTAAAGCTGTACGTCCAAGCCTGTTCTGTTTGTAGTCAGAGCAAACATGATAACAAGAGACCGGCGGGTCTCCGACTGCAGCCTACACTACCAACAAGGCTCTGGGAATTTATTGCTACAGACTTCATTGTGGAATTGCCACCTTCCAGGGGATACACGACTATCATGGTCACCATTGACTTGTTCACTCCTTTGGCTCATTTTACACCCCTGTATAAACTACCATCCTCATCAGAACTTTCTGGAATTTTCCTGGAACACATATTCCGGCTTCATGGTCTCCCTTCCAAGATAATATCAGACAGAGGACCACAACACATTTCTCAGTTTTGGAAACCCCTTTGTCGAATACTAGGAATTCAATGTGCTCTCTCCTCAGGCTATCATCCCCAAACCAACGGAGCTACTGAACGTGTGAATCAAACCTTAGAACAATATCTTCGATGTTTTGCTACTAAGGTCCAGGATGATTGGTCCCTTTTAATACCCGTGGCTAAATTCGCCTATAATAACCCGGATCACTCATCTGTTAAAACCAGCCAAATAAACTGGCTCCCCGATATTATGCGCCTTTTCCTATAAAAGAAATCATCAACCCAGTGGCCTTTCGCCTCAAATTGCCAGATTCCTGGAAGAAGCTCCACCCAGTTTTTCATACATTTCTAATAAAGCCATACATCCAGACCTCTCGGACTAACCTCAGACCTAGCCCTGCTCGGACTAACCTCAGACCTAGACCTGTCCTTGTCAATGACCAACTGGAATATGAAGTCTCCCGAATATGTGACCCCAGATATAAACGTGGTCAGCTCTAGTTCCTGGTGGAATGGAAAGGATATCCACCCAGTGAACGCACTTGGGAACCCGTCTCCAATTTGAATACCCCCAGGTTACTCCGAAGGTTCCATCTCATACACCCGGGCAAACCTGGCGGAACGGGTTTTCGGAGGAGGCATGCTGTCATGACCCATCGGACACGCCCCTTCTGGGCCTCCTGGTCCCTATCACCCCAGGGCTTGCACTCTGTTGTACTACCAACATGGCCGCAAACACTGAACGCTGCCTACCAGTCTTCACGTTCATTGCAGCACGCTCAATAAAATAGTCACACCCCTGCGCTTCCGCGCGTCTCAACGCTACTGTTAGCTGTGGCTAGACGTGTGCTCCATAGTTCGCTTTCACAGAACTTTGTTGATTTCTTGGTTCCCGGACCCTTGCTCCATTTTATCCCTTCTCCTTCTTACCCAACCTTCTCCTGGAATCCGTGCACCTGCCTCCGAGTGCTTCTTCCCCTTATTTTTTCCTGGATTTCCTGGAGTTTGCTATCGATCCCGGACAAGAAGTTGAACGAACACTGGAAGCCGAAGACGGCCAAGCGGGCTTGTACAAGACCCGAACCATAAGGAAGAAAACTTCTACGACGAAATACATCAAGCAGCGAAAACAGGTGAGAAAAGGGGAAACCTGTGACACACGTCTTAACGCGGTTCGTTCCTGACGCGCCGCTGCTCTTCGCCTTGTGTTTTTCAGCTTCTGCTTTGTTCCCTTTGGATTCCCGTTCCTGTTGCAGCCCTTCTCCCCTCTCTGCTCCTGACTTCCTTGGGTCTGGGTTCCCTGAATTTCCTGGGGTCGCTTCTTCCTCTTGGGGGGGTTCTCCTCTCCTGGGGCTTCAGTCTTCTCTGGTTCCCCCTCCTTTGGTTCCCATCCTTGTCTGTCTCGTCAGGGTACCAGTCTCTGGCCTGATTTCCAGCTTCAGCTTCCTGCTCCACTTCGAGACCAGCTCCTGGACTCTATCTCAACTCCAGTTCCTATCAGCTTCTTCTGGAGCCCAGATACTGACTGTTCCCCTTGATTAATCAACCTGAACTGTGTTTTCTCAGCTGGTCTTCAGTGTGTCTCCACCACTTCTGTGCAAGGATACAGAGGATCCCCTCTTCAATCTTCAACCAGCATCCTTGGACTCTTTGGACTTGTCTTCAGCTCCATCTACCTTCCCTGTTAGTGCTTGCACTTTCTTGACGTCACGTAAATCCGCAGGGAAGAGTTGTCGTGGCGTCAGGAGTTGGTCCCCATCCATACCTGTATCATCAGGGCTGGTTTGGGGCTGCTTCCTTGCGTCACCTTTTCATCTACCGGCTTCCTGTTCAACCAGCCTGGCTTCTCCAGTACGAACATCTCCCGGAAATACAGGTACATCATGGTCACATGATGCACACCTTAAAACATGCATACGAGCTAAGTCATCAGCCTTGGAGTGTAGGTGCCCAGGGCGGTACGTAATCACAAAGTCGAACATAGCAAAGAACTCATGCCAATGAGCATGTCTAGCTGTAAGGCACTTGACCGGCTTTAATGCCAGCAAGTTCCGATGATTGGTATAAACCTGGACCAGGTGTGCAGAACCCGTAAGATGATGCCTCCATTCCATTAGGGAATCATGGACCACTACTAGTTCCCGCTCTGTGATTGTATAATTCCTCTCGTACTGGGTACGTTTCCGGGAGAAAAAAGCAACTGGATGCAGCTCCCCTGTCTCCAGGCATTTCTGAGACAGGATAGCACCGATGGCAACCCCAGACGCGTCTACTTCCACGCAGAACGAAATGGCTGGATCTGGATGCTGTAGAACCAGAGCGGTGGTAAAAGCTGCTTTTAGGGTATCCAATGAGGACTGAGCCTCAGAAGATCAGGAAAAGGGAACCTTGCTACTAGTCAGGGCAGTCAAGGGAGCAACCACAGATGAGAAAGACAGAATGAAACGCCTGTAAAAATTTGCGAAGCATAAAAAGGACTGTAATGCTTTTACAGAGGCAGCAACAGGCCATTCCATGATTTCTCTCACCTTGCTGTGATTCATCTTTACCCCCTTATCTGTTAGATCATAGCCGAGGAACTCAACTTCCGAGGCACGGAATATGCATTTCTCCAGTTTGGCAAAGAGGTAATTCTCTCTCAAATGCTGCAATACCACAGAAACATGCTGTATATGTTGTTCAAGGGATGTGGAGTAGACTAATATATCATCCAGATATATTACCACATATTGATCAATCATGTCCCGGAAAACGTAATTCATGTAAAACTGAAAAGTGCCCGTGGCATTGCAAAGCTCGAAAGGTATAACGCAGTACTCAAAAAGGCCGTTCCGCGTCTTTAAGGCTGTTTTCCACTCGTCACCCTTGCGCATCCTAACAAGATTGTAGGCCCTGCGCAGATCCAACTTGGTGATGACTACAGACGTGTCCAACTGATCAAGCAGTACAGATATCAGAGGCAAAGGATATTGGTTGCGAATGGTTACTGCGTTAAGAGCCCTATAATCAATACAAGGCCTCAGGTCCCCTTCCGTTTTAGGAATGAAGAACAAAGGACTAGCAGCAGGGGTCCTGGATGGTCTTATGAGCCCCATACTTAAGGCCTTATCAATGTATTCTTTGGGTTCAATGTTTTCCTTTTGAGTAAGAGAATACAAATGCCCAGCAGGGATCTTGGCCCCGGGGACAAGGTCTATCGGGCAATCATATGGCCTTTGTGGGGGTAGCTTTTCTGCATAAGCCTTATTGAATACATCAGAAAACATTTTGTATTCCTTCGGGAGAAATACAGCTGTCACAGCCCCAACTACTTTTGCAGTGTCTAACAAAGGAATCCCAGGCCTGAGTGGCCTTTCAACGTCTACACATGCAATGGTTTTGGCAATGGTCAGAAGTGAAACTAACGTCATGACTGGCCCAGTCGATAACTGGATTATGCAAAGGATGCCAAGGAAGACCCAATATGATCTTGTACTGTGGAGCGGCTATCGGGTCGAAAGTGATGGTCTCTGAATGGCTGTCCTCAGTGGACATCAAGAGATCATTGTGTGTTCAGTAATCAATCCTGAAAGCAGCATTGTACCATCCACTGCGTTGACGAGTTTGGGACATGGATGCCCATCTCACTTGCATACTGAGTATCCACATAATTACCAGTGGCCCCTGAATCTATAACAGTGGAGGCTTCCCATGGGGTACCAGGCAGAAAAGAGAATACCATGTGAAGTATAAAAGGGAAAACAAGCAGAGGAGACCAATGTGAGTGCACTCGACAGGCGGTCTCCGTCTACTGTCGAGCCTTGGCGTTTCCTGAACGCTTGACAGGACGTTTGGGGCAAGACCTTACAAAATGCTCAGAGGATCCACAATAAAGGCATAGATTTCTTTCCTCCTTCTTTCACACTCTGCAGTGGTCAGTGGGCCACGTATGGCCCCTATCTGCATTGGCTCGCTATCATCAGTGCCTGTGGGGTCAGAGCATATAGAAACAGGAGGGATAGGTCTTCTTTCACCTTTTCTTTCTGGCATCAATCTGTAGCACCAAATCCAGCAACTCACCTAAAGCAGTTGGTACCACTGGAACGGTGGCCAGAACATCCTTAATGAATCGGACAGGCCCTTGTAAAATATCGTCGCCTTTTTCTCTTCCGGCCAACCTGTCTCGGCTACCAGTTGATTAAAGTAAGCCAGATACATCAGGGGAGTAGTGGCTCCTTGCTGTAGACCGAGGAGTTCCAAGTCTGTCGCTTGGGTCTTATAGCGAGTGTCAAAAACGCGATCCATGGCTGTGATCAAGGCATCGCAGTCATAGAGCATGTAACTGTCCTCTTCCAATAAAGAATTAGCCCACGTAGCTGCAAGACCACCCAAATATGACAACACAAATGCTGCCTTGGTGGTGGAATCTGAAAAGGATGCTGGACGACACAAAAAGTGGAGCCGGCATTGATTGATGAATGTCCTGAACTTCTTGGGTTCCACAGTGAAAGGTTCAGATGGAGCAAGAGGGAACTGAGCAGACATCAGGACTGGGACAGGCTCTTGACGAGGTAGCGAATAGCCTGAGCCTGAGGGTACTGCCGGTGGGGGTGCCTCAGCACCCAGGGACTGTGTCTAGAGGGCGTCTATGCGACGTTGAGTGGCTTTGTTAGCCACTGTCATGTCTGCCCTGAGATCCGAGACCAATTGGACCAGGGTTGCCAGGGGTCTGAGGTTTCTATCAGTAGGCTTCTGAATTTGTTAGGGATATCCCCTAAGGAAAACCTTCACAGAACCGTGAGATTCTTCTGTCAATGTGGAGGAAGACAGCAGAAGACAGCAGAACTCGTAGACGACAAGTTCTTTCTAACAATGCACCCATTGGTTCTTCGAATGCGACAATCCAAGGTGTCAATTGATTGAAAGACAGGGATTTCAACCTCGACCCACTGGCTGCAAAGAAGAAAGGACACGGTTAGCACTAATACAGCAGACACAAGCACAAAATTACTGGAATAGCAAAAGTGGCTAACCTCTGAATCAGAGCCGGCTGATATACCAGGTTGTAGACAGTACAGTGTGCTGTGGCAGTGTTTTCGGTTGGTGATACACCTGCAACACAGTACTGTAATCAGCAAGGAGAAATTACCTAGACCAGGAAGCAACAAACACATATAAAAACACCCTTACCAGGTTGATAGTCCCTGAGTGGCACAGAATTCGAACCAGGATTGAAGAGAGGTAGAAAATCTGTAAATGCTGGTGGAAGAAATCCTTGATGATGAGCTGAAACAATCCAAGAAGAAAGTTCTATCCCAATGGCACGAGGACACCTTGCAGAGTGCAACCACCTTGCAGAGTGCAACAGTGTCTCTAGTCCTTTTAGATACAATTCCAGGTGTTTATGTAGTTCGTGAGAAGGAACTGAAATCCCAAAAGAAAAGGTGAAGAAATTGAGGGCAGTGTCTAGTAAAACTGTGGCGTCTCAGGTCGTAGAAGCAGGCAAGGTCGGCGTTGTGCAGGACGGTAACTAGTACAAAACGTTAAGAAGCAGGCACTCTGTGTAACAAGTCAAGATGTTCGGCAGCAGGCAGGCGTAACAGTACACAGGGGAATCCAAAATCAGTCTGTATGGCAGGCAAGGGTCCGAAAGTTATGAAAACAAAGTACAGGACAAGGGCTCAGGCGAATGAGGAATCCAAAGCAGAAACAGGTCGTCAACAATGGAGCATGAAACGAGAGGAAGAACTCACGGAGCGAAACCAGCAACTTCATTCAGAAGCGCCATTCCTCTGCAGAGGGCGTTCTTTAACTTCAATCCGAATCACGTGACTCGTCCCCTTGCGTGAGTCAGGTGACGGATCGTACGGTAATGCTTCCCTAGTTCCCATGGCAACCTATAGCGTGAAAGGTACTGCAATTTCTTATGCAATTTCTTATGCGGGGAGCGTGCGACTGCGTAGGATGGATGAATGCATAGAGCAGATGAAGGTATGGTGCATACGAGGGGATAAAGCAGACAAATGCCTAGAGCGGAGGAATTAAATTGACCGGATGAGTGCGCAGAACGGATAATCAGGTAGAACGGATGAGTGCGGAATGCATGCAGAGCTGATGAGTACGTAGAACGGGTGAGTGCAGGGAACTAATTGATGAGCGAAGCAAGATGGTTGAACCGAACAGAAGAACGTATAGAATGGAGGGCTGCACAGAACAGACTAGTGTGTAGGGCCGACAAGTACATAGAGCAGACGAGTAGATATGAGAGAAAAGAGTGCATATGAAAAAAACATTTAAAAACGTACAAAAATGAAATAAAATAAAGGTTTGTAAAAAGAGGTGCGTACAAGGGATGAATGCGTAGAAGGGGATGAGCGTGCAAAAGGGATGAATGCGTAGAAGGGGCTGAGTGCATAGAGGGGCTAATTGCGTAGAGGGGGCGAGTGCGTAGAGGGGGCGAGTGCGCAGAAGGGGCGAGTGCGGAAAACAGATGAATGCATAGTGCATGTATGGGGCAGGCTGGAGCGCGCGGGACGGACTGGAGCGCATGAGTGCGTCGAGTGAACCGGAGTGTGTGGAGCAGATTGGGATGCATGGAGTGGACAGGAGTGCATGGAATGGACTGGAGCACATTGAATTGCATGATGTATATAGTATGGTTTAGAATGCAGAGAACTCTTTGAAAGAGCATACAACCCATCATATCACAACACCATGCTTACTCTCCCCTCTACATCACCACTCAACTAGAACACATAGATACTATGGGCCTCATTACAACCCAGGCGTTAACCCTTAACGCCTGATTACCATTTTAACGCCTGCTTTTAGCAGCTGTTAGCAGGCGTTAAAATGCAAGGCGCTAACCCGCCTTGGTGCTAATTACGGCACCGTAATTTACGGTGCCGTAATTACCGCCTTCCCCACTCCCATTATGCCCTATGGGGCAAAAACGGGAATGGGGAAGGGTAAATGGGGAATGGGGATTTACCGCCCCACTCACCTTGGAATGGGGCGGTAAATCCGGCATCCACCATGGTGTAAACAGAGTTTACACCATGGTGGTAAAGTAGGGAACTTACCGCCTGGGTTGTAATGAGGCCCTATGACACCATTCGGTATAACTGTTCTCATACCAACATCCGCCGCATACTAACCATCACTCTAAGTAAAACACTGCTGGTTACACACCCCCAGCCAGGCGTTCTCCTCAGGCCTAACGCAGCCAAACTCGGTCTGGATAAATTCTGCCAGACCGAACACATACTCCTGATCTCTCAACCACCACACCTACCGCTAAGAAGCAGCTATTAAACGAATACCGCACAAGCTGCACACATACCCAGTGCTCACACGAACCTTGACTCTCTCTACTCTCTCCACTGACCTGAACTTCGGTTCCCATGGGCGTTCAACCTACCAGCGCCTTCAGACCATACCAATGGTATATAAGGCGCTATACAAATGCAAAATAACAATAACAATAACAATACCGTGGGAAATGGCTGGAATGGAAACGCTGCTGAGGTTTTCTTGGAAAAGGGAGATTACTTGAACTGGAGCGTGAAGTCCCATCATTGGTAGGGTGTTGTTTAGGGACAAGTGATGTATCATCAGGGGGGTCAAACACACGAGAGGACGGAGTCCTGACAAGTAGTTGGCAAAAGGATAACTGTTTTAATATCAATTATCTAAACCGGGAGTACAACGAACATCAACGGACGTCTCAGCGTAAGAACTCTCAATGCATCTTGAAAAAAAACATCCTTTTATAGCTAAAAATCATCATAGGTGACATCAACCTATGTATTACTAACGTCATCCTATGTGGCAAACTAGAAAAACCTAATGGAAAGTGTGATAGGGTCTATCTCACAAACCGAGGTGAACAGACCTGTACAATGCCCTTTTCACCCGCCTCCTCCTCCTCCTCACCTGTAGTCACGTCGTCTGAAGATTCTTCAGCAGAGATTTCTCTTCTCTCTCTCTGTCGAGACTTGATAGTTGTGAAGATTAGGAAACCTCTGTCCCCAAGTACCACACAGAGAGATATATAGAAAACTCCCTGTGCAGTCCTTGAGGCAACAGGTGGTAGGTACAGGAACGCTGGAAACCCCCAAGGTGCTGTAAGGTAAACAAGCAATTACTTCAATGTCAATAGCAATGGGAAAGAAGCAGAATGCGGGAGGGTGTCAAAAGAAAACCTTACCAAAGTGTTGGTGGGGAAGGAGATGTTAGAGAAGCCGAGGAAAACACCACTTCCGTGGTTGGCGTGAGTGTACCCTCAGTGAAAGAAGGAAGGAGACGACAACAAGAGGAGTCAACAGCAGCCGCCTCGAGCCGATGTTACTTTTCACTGGATACCCCGATGAGGATACAAAGTGTTATGCGGATGCACCTGTCCAGAAGGCAAAACCAGAAAGTCTCGTATGTGGTGCTGTATCAAGTACAGAGGAAGCACAAGATGTCGTAACAGAAGCGGAATCCAAATCAGTCCGTGATGCAAGAGCCAAGGTCTAGTTATACTGCTGATATAGCAAATCAAATCCAAGGGTTGAAGAAAACACAGTCCAGCAAACGTAAGCCGAAGTCCGGATACCAAGCAATCAAAGTTCGTAGTGTAGACGCCAAACAGTGCTTGAGAACAGCTGTGAAGCGCTGAGTGGTGGGAAGCCGAGTGATGTATAGTGTTGCTATGGGAACCACGCTACGTGAATGTGAGCCGTGCATCACGTGACAGGCTGTGGTGCGTGGTAACCTAGCAACATGATGCTTCCCCCGGAACGGCAAGCAACGGTCACAAGAGGCCAAGATGATGTTGTTTTGTTCGCACCATCTAAAGGCGCAATCCTGCTTTCCGCAGAGCTGAGCAGACAAACCCCTGCTGCCGTCGGGAACGGGAGGTAAAGGCAGGTGTGTGTGGGTGTGATAAAGGGGCTGGCTGATGCATTGAGTGCCTGACAGAGCCCCCCCCTCAAGGACCCACGACCCTGTGGGCTGGATGGGTAGTCTCGATGAAACTGGGAGACAAGGAGAGGGGCGTGGACCTCACCTGCAGGGACCCAGGACCTGTACTCCGGACCGTATCCCAACCAATCCACCAAATACTGCAAACAGCCTCTGCTAATGCGAGAACCCAGAATGGCACTAATCTCATACTCATCAGAGGCATCTAAGGAAACAGGAGAGGGAGGCAGAACAATACGAGTGGAGTCAGGACAGGGCTTGAGCAACAAAGTATGGAAGACAGGATGAATACACCATGCAGATGGTACCTAAAGGCAAAAGGCCACCGGGTTCACGATCTTGGTGATCCTAAATGGCCCAATGAAATGGGGAAGCAATTTACGACATCCAGGTAGACAAAGGTGGCGGGTGGAAAGCCAAACCTTATCTCTGAGAGCATAAACTGGGGCAGGGGCACGCTTCTTATCTGCTGCAAGTTTCATGGAGGCTTGGACTTCATGGAGATGAACAAGGGTCTGAGCATGTATCTGAGTTAGGTCCCAAATGCAAGTAGTGGCAGCAGGTGTACAGGACGAGGACAGATCAGGAAAGGGTAGTGTGCGGGGGTGCTGACCATAAAGGGAAAAAAGGAGAAAAACGTGTAGAGTAGTGTGGGGCGTTATTGTAAGCAAATTCTGCAAGACGCAGCATGTGATACCAGGATTGTTGGTGTTGTAATGACACACAACAGAGATACTGTTCCAATACCTGGTTAACACGCTCGGTCTGTCCGTCCGTTTCCGGATGGTATGCAGAAGAGAAACGGATGTCCATTCCGAGCAGTTTCGTGGGGGCCCGCCAGAATTTGGATGTGAATTGTGAACCCCTGTCAGAAATCAGAACCAAGGGTAACCCAAACAAACAGAATACAGAATGAAAGAACAAACCAGCTAGTGTGGGGGCCGTTGGAATACCTGAACAGGGAACAAAATGGGCCATTTTAGTAAATGAATCCACCACCACCCATATAGTATCAAAGCCCTGAACCTGAGATAAATCTGTGACGAAGTCCATTGTGATCGTGTGCCAGGATCTGGGAGGTATGGGTAGGGGTTGAAGTAGGCCCAAAGTATGCCCTTTTCTGGACTTACATTGTGCGCATATTGAGCAGATATTTACGTAGGCATTGACATCCCTTCTCATCGTTGGTCATCAACACCAACAGCTAAACAACAGTAAGGTGCACTTCTGACCAGGATGTCCTTTAATAGGGGCGTCATGAGACCATTCGAACTCTTGGTTGCGTGTGTCAGGTGTAGGTAGGACTAGTTTATTCTGTAAAAAGGGTAGACCATGATAGTACACGGGATCCCAATCTGACAAGTGCTCTGGATGAAGGGCCACCTACAGACGGATTGAGTCCAACAAAGACAACGGTGGTATGCAAAGACATACCACATGCTTTTTGTCGAGCAGGGATTCGGGAAAAACGGGCAGGGAGACCCCCCCGGGAGAGCGGGATAACGCATCTGCCTTTCCATGAGCAACCCCTGGATGATGCTTGATTACGAAATCATATGCCGTAAAAAACAAGTGCCAACGCACCTGGCGGCTGTTGACACATTTCATGGAGGCCAGATCCTGCAAGTTGCAGTGGTCGGTGTAAACAGTGGTCTGATGCTTAGCCCCCAGAAGGTGATGCCTCCAAACCTGGAAGGCGTCCTTGATTGCCAGAAGTTCCTTCTCCGTCACAGTATAATGGGATTCTGCGGTTGTGAATTTACGGGAGTGGAATGCCACAGGATGTAACCGACCTGAAGATGTACAAATCTGTGATAATACAGCCCCAAAGCAAAGGAAGAAGCATCTGCTTCTACCACGAGCGAGAGATCTGGATTGGGATGTTGAAGAACCGGAGCTGTAGTAAACGCAGACTTGAGTGCTTCAAAGGCTTTCTGTTGTTCGGATGACCAACTGAAAGGATTAAGGGGACTAGTGATTGCTGTGAGTGGGGCGACTATGGGTGAGAAACCAGATATGAAATGCCTATAGAAATTAGCGAAACCCAGAAAAGACTGTAAGGATTTAAGGTTAGTAGGAACTGGCCACTCTAGAACTGCTCAAACTTTGGCGTGGTTCATGGACAAGCCCCCTGATGTATTATGGAACCCCAAGAACTCAACCTCGCTAACGTGAAATAGACATGTTTCAGGCTTGGCAAAAAGGGAATGTTCCCTGAGCTGAGAAAGCACAGTACATACATGAACCGCATGTTCCTGTACAGACAGGGAAAAGACAAGAATATTGTCCAAATAGACGATAACAAACAGGTCTAGGATATCACTGAAAACCTTGTTCATAAACTGTTGGAATGTGGCTGGTGCGTTGCACAGACCGAACGGCATGACTCTGTATTCATAAAGTCTGTATCGAGTACAGAATGCAGTCTTCCACTCATCACCCTTACGGACCCTGACCAGATTGTACGCCCCTCTCAAGTCTAGCTTGCTAAAGATGGAAGCATGTGTCAACCTATTGAGCAAGGGAGTAATGAGGGGAATAGGATAACGTTTTTTTATCGTGATAGCATTTAGACGCCTGTAATCCACACAGGGGCGGAGATCGCCCTCCTTTTTAGGAACAAAGAATATCGGACTGGTGGCAAGTGATATGGAGTGTTGGATATGGCCTAGGCGTAGGGACTTCTGGATGTATTCTTTCAATGCTTGCTCTTCGGAAGGAGTAGACACGGCCACTAGGTATCGTGGAAACAGGAACAAGATCAATGGGACAGTCGTAAGACCTGTGAGGGAGAAGATTCTCTGCATGTCTCTTATCAAACACCTCCAAGAAGTCGTGATAAACCACAGGTATGCCGGAGGCCACAGCACCAACCATATACAAAGGTGAATCCGATTACCTGGATACGAGCTTGTTCAATGTAATATGAGCTATAGCCCCCAATGCCTGGGAAGGAGTGAGCATACTATCGGGTAGTATTAGACATTCATTTTGACAGAAGGAGGACTCAAAAAAGACACATCCTGATGACCAGTCTAAGGGCCTCATTACACGGTAGGCGGTAGGGACATACCGTTACCGGTAAGGGATTACCAGTATCAGTAAATCCCCTCCCCAATCACGAACTGGACATACCGCTATTAGTGGCACCGCTAAGTACGGTGGCACTATTAGCGGCAAGTCCGTGAGCGCGCGCCCCCTCAGACCGGAAATAGCGGCATAGCGCTAATATCACGGCATCACGAGCCATGCGTACATGGCAATACCGGCATGTAGTAGACCCAAAGAACCCTTACCGGCAAGGCGCTAATACCGGCTTCGCGAACCACACGTTAAAAGAGCACAGCAGAGTTCCCACCTGCCACAGGTGGACAAAATCAGCACAGGTGGAGGCAATGGAGACTGGCAGCACAAAAGAGCACACCAAACCCCTCCCCACACCCATTCCCACACCAAGATGGATGCAATACTAGCAGCATTACATGGGCTAGAGGACATGATTGCAGTGCAGCAGCTACCACAACAGGCAGCACAGAGGAGACGCAGGAGGAGGAGGAGGAGGAGGAGGGCAAGACAGGCGCAGCAAGCACCACCAGTGCACCTAGTGATACCACAGAGGCAGCCACCAATTCCCAGGATCAGAGCCAGTCCAGTCAACCTAACCCCTGAGCAGATACACACCCTGTACCGTCTGGACTGGGATACCATCACCACCATAGTAGACATGATATACAACGACATTGTGAGTCTCATTGACATCCGTACTGCCATCCCCCCTCTACTGAAGGTAGTAACAGTGCTCCACTTCTTGGCCACAGGCACCTACCAGCATACGGTAGGTCAGATGCATGGCATATCACAACCAGTATTCTCACGCACACTGAACCAGGTGCTCGATGCCCTCCTGCAGCACACAAGTCAACACATATACATGCCACGGACTGCCCAGGAGATCTCCAACACCAAAGTTGGCTTCCATTCACTGGCAGGCATCCCAAGTTGCATCGGGCCATCGACTGTACCCATGTAGAACTGGTGGTCCCACATGCCAATGAGGCAGTGTACCGTAACAGAAAGCTATACCACTCCATCAACGTCCAAATGGTATGTGACTCCAACAAGATCATCACACATTGCTGTGCCCGATATCCCGGTTCAACCCATGATGCAATGGTCCTGCGGAACTCGACAATACCACGATACATGGAGCGACATGCTGGACAACGTTCGTGGCTACTTGGTGAGTAGCAGGCCGACCACATGTCAGTGTGATGTGGATTGTGAGTGGGGGGGGGAGATGCATACCCCAACTGGGCGTGAATGGGGGGGGGAGATGCATACTCCAACTAGGCGTGAATGGGGGGGGGATGCATACTCCAACTGGGCGTGAATGGGGGGTAGGGGAGGAGATGCATACTCCAACTGAGCGTGAATGGGGGGGGGAGATGCATACTCCAACTGGGCGTGAACTGGTGTCATGAGAAGAATGGACATACATATTTGCATCACTGTACAGTGAGGCAGCCCACAATGGACCAGAGACAAAACCACATGCTGGAAGTGAGTGCCACGACAAACATATCAATCCATTATGCCAAACAGGCCATTCCAAACAACATGCACACCGCACAACACACCATTCCCCCCATTACACAAATCAGCAACATGCATATCAAAATCACAACTGAAATGTACGCTGAACAACATCAGAAATGGTCCGCGCACATGAGTGCATACAAATGGATCCCTTGTAGCCATTGTGGTGAGGCACACCCGTACCCCACCACAGAATTGCCATCAAACAGCATGGGGACATCAACTAAGGAATGGCAGTGTACTAGCAGTGTGGGACTAACGTTGCCAGGGCCAGGAAACACAAATCACTTAAACTCTGGCGGGACATGGCAATCCCTGCCGTATGCATGCATGGTGCATGTCCACTTGCAAGGACCACCTCACCTTCCCACATTGCAGTTACCCTGATTGCCATGCGTGCTTGGATCTGTGGATGTCGTTGAATATGCAATGTTTGTTTGTGTGATATGTGCACGCTCCACATTATGTAGACACTTACACATACCCATTGTTGCACCCATGCAGGTGATGCAGGTTATCCCCTGAAGAGGTGGGCTCCTTACCCCTGTGCGGAACCCACAGAACAGGCACGAAGAGGACTACAATCATGCACACACCCGTACCTGCGTGGTGATCGGGCAGACATTCGGCCTATTGAAGGAACGCTTCCGGTGCCTCAGCAGGTCGGACGGGGCACTCCTGTACAGGCATGAGAAGGTGGCCAAGATCACCATGGCATGTGTCATGCTTCACAATATGTGTATCAGACGGAATGTGCCAATGCCCCCTGACATAGAACTGCGACCACCGTCGGAGGATGATGACGGGGATGAGGATGGAGGAGAGGGGGCTGCAGGTCATGCAGGTGGCGATGCCCATGAGGGACGTGCTGTGCGGCAGCACCTGATCGACCATTGTTTCTGATGCACATGGATTAGGAGGGTGCAATTGGTGTTCAGCTCAGGGCACGGGGTGTATGGAGGACATAAACACAGTGCACCCTTCAACAATAAAGCACACATACACAATGATCAATGTCCAGTCATGTGATTATCCATGCCATTACGTGTGTATTGAGCATTATGACATTCAAACGTGCATGTACCCTCCACCCAAACAACCCTCACCCCCCTTCCCCCACAACTCCCCCACACACCCTCACCCCTCTCCCCCCACAACTCCACCAAACACCCTCACCCCCCTCCCCCCACAACTCCACCAAACACCCTCACCCCCCTCCCCCCACAACTCCCCCAAACACCCTCACCCCCCTCCCCCCACAACTCCACCGAACATGGTGTGCACATCAGTGCTGCATAAGTTCCCAAGTGTCAACAGGGACAGGCTGGCCCTACTTCCCTCCTCCACTACCACCATTGGGGGGTTGTGAGTCTGACCGCCGCAAGGACCGGCTGGACCTGCGCAGGATGGTTGTCTGGTCGGAGCTAGTAGACGAGGGGGTGGCTGGTTGATCTGCTCCCTGTGAGTGACGCATGCTCTCCATCGCCTCAGCAATGCGCGTTAGGACCTGCCTCACAGCGGCCATCTCGTCACATAGGCGCGGCGTGTTGCTGTCCATGGCAGCTTTCATGTCCCTTGACAACACCCGGATCTCCTCCCTGGTCGAGGCAGCCTCGCTCACTTGCCGGGCAACCAGGGCATTGAGCTCCTCCTGGCGCTGGCGTATCAGGCTCATGGTGTCGTCTGCGGCCCTGGCCCTGTTACTCCTCGGCGCAGCTTGCTGCATGTGGCCGACATCAGGTGAGCTTGCCACGGGACTGAATGACCCATCCATTGCATCTCCGGCATGCACCTCATGGATGCTGCCATTGGATGTGTTGCATGGGCTGTGGAGTGGGGACAGCTGGGTGCTGGGTGTACGCTGCCCTTCCGGTGTCGGACATGGGTCGTCCACATCACTCATAGGTGCCGTGGCTGCTGCTTCCCCGACAGAGCTATTGGCTGCGGACGGCGTGCCTTCTGGCACTGGCTCCTGAGTGGTGGGGGTGGGTGGTGGGGGTGCTGCCACAGTGTCGGATGGCATTTCGACCCTTGGTGTGGTCGTTGCGTGGGTGGCTTTTGAACGCTGGGCCACTCCAGATATCCCAGTGCCCCTCGATGTACTGGGCCTGGTGTCATGTCTTCGGGTAGTTCCTCCGGCCATGTCCCGACACCCAGTCTAGTGACCTGTCCCTCCCATTCACCTGTCTCCCGGGGCTCACGCAGGCAACCCAGTTTGGCTCGCGCGCTAGCCAGACAAACGCCATACACCCTACAGTCACGATTGCGGCCGTTTCTCCATTGGCAGTTGCCATGGAGATTAGGCCACCGCACGAGCAGTAACACACTCGCTCGTACCGTTGTGGCCCGATCACGTGACCCGAGGAAAGGGTCACGTGCCCCGGGTTCGCGGTCACATGCCTCCGTTTAGCATCATGTGACCAGGAAGTAGACGATATTTAAGCAGTGCAGTGCCGGTATACTACGCTTCACAGCTGGTTTACCTGGAAAACTCTGTTTGGCTTCCTTACCTTTGTTGCTTACCTGGCTTCCTTGGACCTGGCTTTCGTTTTCTGGACTTCTTGTGGATCACGCTTGGATTTGGCTGCATCGGCTCTTATGCTCATCACGGCTCCTGACCCCGGACTGAACTACGGACTTCCTCTGGATCACGTTTTTGTTTTTCCCTTTGGTTTGGACGGCTCTTCCTGGCTTCAGACCTTTTTCTGCAACAGGCCTCTCTTGGGCCTCCCTGATTGCACCTCTGCACGGGTAATCTCACTCTCCAGTTGGTGGCTGCCATCTGATTACCTGGGGCCCATCTACAATACACTCTCCAGGTGGAGACTGGCGAAGAACATCTAGATCTATCCCGCAGGTGGGTCCTTTGCCTACGTGAGTCCCGGAACCATCCTCCCGTTCAGGTTCACCACCCCTTCCATCAGATCCCCGGTAAGACTCTGATTGTCTTCTGATTACTGTATGTAGTATCCTGTCTGCTTGGTATCTAACCATTGCCTTTTTTCACAGCTGCCTTGGGGTTCCTAGTACTTCCGTTCCGGCTTCGGATTATCTCCACCTGTGGCCTCAAAGGTTGCACAGGGAGTGATTTAGTGGTTCTCCCTGTGCGGCACTTGGGGACGGAGGTCTCCTATATCTTCACGACTCTCAACACAAGACAGACTGTGAAGCCTAGTCGTGCAAGATATGGAGGGTGCCGCTGAAGACCCCCTGGCCGCTGTCATCCAAGCAATCACGGTACTACGGGCCGACATGGTGGCTGCTAATACCGCGGTCCATCAGCGTCTTGACCTGTTACAGAGCACCCAACATCCCTTACCCGTGGACCCGGAGCTCGGAGACGCCCCTCCAGCACCGATACCCCTTGCACACCCAATCCCGATTCCCTCGGCTCCCGTTCCGGTGGTTCTGCCTTCTCCCTTTCCTTTGGCTGCCCCAGAAAAGTTCCATGGGGACCCGAGAAGGTTTAGGACTTTCCTTAACCAGTGTAAGTTGCACTTCTTGTGTCGACCTCTTGTTTTTCCGGATCCTACCACCAAGGCGGCATTCACTCTCTCTCACCTAGCTGGCACGGCTGCTGCTTGGGCAAACCCGCTGTTAGAAACCGACCATCCTGCCCTCTATGATTTCGATCAGCTAGTATTAGAAATGTCCCGAGTGTTCGACACCAGGTATAAAGCACAATCCCATGATCTAGAACTGCTGGACCTGTCCCAGGGGAAGGGCTATCTTATTGAGTACATTACAAGATTTAACCAACTGGCAGCAGAGACCTCCTGGCCTGAAAGTAAGAGATCGGTTGTATTCTATAGAGGGCTAAGCAGCCCTATGAAAGACGCCTTGGCTATGATACCGTCTCTACCAGTCCAGTTCCCGGCCCTGGTGGACCTGGCTCTCCAAGTGGACGCACGACGCTCTGAACGCAGGGCTGAGGCCGGGTTTTCCCAAACGGCCAGCTCTGCTATCCCGTCGTCTTCCTCTGAATCCACCGGTGAGCCTATGCAAATAGGGGGTGTTAGGAGTCCCATCACCTCGAGAGAGAGAGGGAGCGCAGAAGGGCTGAGAATGCCTGCTTTTATTGCGGCTTAGGGGGCATTTTGTGAAGGAGTGTCCCCGGAGACCCCGACCCAAGAAACAGGTTTTTCATCCAGCTCGATCCTAGATACGGGGGTAGGATCGAGTTCTCCATGCCCTTCCCCGAAAATCATTCCATCGTTTGGTCAGATCAGGCCCATTCAGGTAGAAGCCACCATACAGCCTGCCCCTGGGATTATCCACCCCGTGCGGATCATTATCGATTCCGGGGCCTCCGGGAACTATATTGATATCGCTCTGGCTCAGACATTAAACCTACCCCTGATCAATAAACCCCGACCCGAACCGGTTCAAGCAGTTGATGGGACGGAACTCGCTTCTGGTCCCATTAAGCAACAGACCACCCCCCTCGTCCTAACTATCCTATCAGTCCATAGGGAAACCCTCCACTTTGATCTGATATCCACGCCTCAGTTCGGCGTCATAGTAGGAATACCTTGGTTACGAGAACACAACCCGCATATAGATTGGGGAACGGGACACGTCCATTTCGAATCTGAGCTCTGTCAGAACTACTGCCTCCCCGTGGACAGAGAAACAGACACACCAGCATTAGCACTTGGTGCTGTTGCCCAACTCACGATACTGGGCGACGACATCCCCCCTGCCTCACATATAGTGGGTTTAGTCACCGCTCACATCCCTGTGGCTTATCAGGATGACACATTGCTATTCGATCAGGGCTCCTCTGAAGTACTCCCTCCTCACCGCTCCTATGACTGTCCGATTGACCTTGTGCCCGGGGCCTTGGTACCTTCAAGCCGCATCTATTCTTTGTCCCTATCGGAAGACCTGACTCTTAAGGAGTACATCGATAAGGCGCTGCGTCTGGGTCACATTCGTCCATCTAAGTCGGCTGCAGCCAGTCCCATATTCTTCGTGCCCAAAAAAGAGGGCGACCTTCGTCCCTGTGTGGATTATCGTCGGCTTAACGCCGTCACGGTGAAGAACCACTATCCGATTCCACTCATCTCTCCCCTCTTGGACCGGTTAACCCACGCCTCCATTTATACCAAGTTGGATTTGCGGGGGGCCTATAACCTCGTCCGCATCCGAAAGGGTGACAAATGGAAGACCGCCTTCTGTACGCGGTATGGCCTTTTTGAGTATACGGTCATGCCCTTCGGCCTGTGCAACGCCCCTGCCACCTTTCAGCATTTCATGAACGACATCTTCTCGGACATATTAGACACATTTGTGGTGGTGTATCTCGATGATATACTCGTCTTCTCTCACACTCTCGAAGAACACATACAACACATACGAGAAGTATTGTCCCGACTGCAAGAACACTCGTTGTTTATCAAACCCGAAAAGTGTTTGTTCCATGTGTCTAACGTGGAGTTCCTAGGGTTTAACATCACACCTGGTGGTCTGGCCATGAATCATGCCAAAGTTCGAGCGATCCTCGAATGGCCAACACCAAAGACCCTAAAGACATTGCAATCTTTCTTGGGTTTCGCTAATTTCTATCGGCGCTTTATCTCTGGGTTCTCTTCTCTCGTGTCGCCTCTCACGTCCCTTACCAGTCCTCTTGTTCCTTTTGAATGGCAGGAGATACACCAGCAGGCCTTCGAGGCGTTGAAGAACGCCTTTACCACTGCCCCTGTGCTCCAACACCCTGACCCCGACCAACCATATGTCGTTGAGGCCGATGCCTCTTCTTTCGCGTTGGGGGCGATCCTGTCACAGGTCTGTCCCGCTACAGGGCGGTTGCATCCTGTGGCCTTCCATTCACGTAAGTTCAGCCCCGCAGAATCCCACTATACCGTAACCGAAAAAGAGCTACTGGCGGTGATGGACGCCTTCCAAACTTGGCCTCACCACCTGTTGGGGGCCAAACATAAGGTTACGGTATACACAGATCACAGGAACCTGCAAGACCTGGCAGCCCTGAAATGCGTAAACAGTAGACAGGTCAGGTGGCATCTGTTCTTCGCCGCTTTCGACTTCCAGATTAAACATCGCTCTGGTACAGAGCATAGCAAGGCTGACGCTTTGTCTCGCTCCCCTGGGGGGGTTTCGTTACCAGTGTTTCCTGACACGCTCTTACCCCGGGGACATGTTGTCTGCACATATACACCCCCTCTAGCACTACTAGAAGAGATACGTTCTTGGGTTCAAAAGCACCCCGATCAGCTGTCAGAATGGGATCCCACTTATCACAACGGTCTGCCATATGTACAGGATCGCCTAGTACTCCCTTCCACTGACACCAGAAACCTAGCCCTGGAGTGGTCCCATGACGCCCCGATCAATGGTCACCCGGGCCAGGCCCGCACCTTGGACCTCTTGAAACGCTGGTGTTGGTGGCCGTCCATGAGACACGACGTGGGCTGTTACGTAAACTCATGCTCAGTCTGTGCTCAGGGCAAACATCGTAGGGGTCGTCCATTGGGGCTACTGCGACCCTTACCCGTGCCACCAAAACCCTGGCACACTCTGAGCATGGATTTCGTAACCGATTTACCCAAGATCCAGGGTTACGACACCGTACGGATAGTGGTCGATGTCTTCACCAAGATGGCTCATTTCATCCCTTGTCATGGTATCCCGTCTGCCCCTGCCTTGGCCAAGATTTTCTTTGACACCGTTTTCTGTCTCTACGGCCTTCCCTCTGTCCTGGTGTCCGATCGAGGCTCTCAGTTCACATCCCATTTCTGGCGTGCATTGACCGCTCTGCTAGGTATCGATGCACGGTTCTCCTCCGCTTATCACCCGGAAACCGATGGCCAGACCGAGAGAACAAATCAGTCCATGGAACAGTATCTGCGTTGTTTGATGCTACAACAACAATCGACCTGGTTACAGAATATACATTACGCTGAGTTCGCCTACAACAACGCTACTCACTCCTCCACGGGTCTTTCTCCGTTTGACGCCATGTATGGCCAACATCCCAGGGTCCTCCCTATCCCGACATTTCTCCCACCGAGAACCCTGCCGCAGCAGCCTGCGTTCGGGATATGTCAGCCCTCCATACCCAGGTCCTCGTTCATCTGCAGGAGGCACAGGCATCCATGAAGGCCTCCGCAGACGCTAGGCGTACCATGGCCCCGTTGTATCCCGTTGGGTCCCGGGTTTGGCTGTCCTCCCGTCATCTCCACTTGAAGGGCTGCCGCAAACTTATGCCCCGTTTTGTGGGTCCTTATGTTGTTTCCCATGTCATCAACCCGGCGGCCTATCGCCTGGTTCTCCCCTCCTCTTGGCGGGTGCATCCTGTGTTTCACACCTCCCTCCTCAAGCCCTGCCCATCCTCGACGCGTCTTCGCCCTTCTCCTGCCCCCATGTCCCTGGATGCGCCTGATGTTTTCGAGGTCTCGGGCATACTGGGGTCCTGTTTCCTTCGGGGTCGCCTGCAGTACCTGGTCGATTGGTTGGGTTTTGGTCCAGAGGAGCACACCTGGGTCTCCGCCTCGGATGTCCATGCCCCTCGATTGGTTTCTCGGTTTCATCGGGAGCATCCTTCCTGCCCACGGGGTCGTGGGCCTTTGGGGGGGGGCTCTGTCATGTCTTCGGGTAGTTCCTCCGGCCATGTCCCGACACCCAGTCTAGTGACCTCTCCCTCCCATTCACCTGTCTCCCGGGGCTCACGCAGGCAACCCAGTTTGGCTCGCGCGCTAGCCAAACAAACGCCATACACCCTACAGTCACGATTGCGGCCGTTTCTCCATTGGCAGTTGCCATGGAGATTAGGCCACCGCACGAGCAGTAACACACTCGCTCGTACCGTTGTGGCCCGATCACGTGACCCGAGGAAACGGTCACGTGCCCCGGGTTCGCGGTCACGTGACTCCGTTTAGCATCATGTGACCAGGAAGTAGATGATATTTAAGCAGTGCAGTGCCGGTATACTACGCTTCACAGCTGGTTTACCTGGAAAACTCTGTTTGGCTTCCTTACCTTTGTTGCTTACCTGGCTTCCTTGGACCTGGCTTTCGTTTTCTGGACTTCTTGTGGATCACGCTTGGATTTGGCTGCATCGGCTCTTCTGCTCATCACTGCTCCTGACCCCGGACTGAACTACGGACTTCCTCTGGATCACGTTTTTGTTTTTCCCTTTGGTTCGGACGGCTCTTCCTGGCTTCAGACCTTTTTCTGCAACTGACCTCTCTTGGGCCTCCCTGATTGCACCTCTGCACGGGTAATCTCACTCTCCAGTTGGTGGCTGCCATCTGATTACCTGGGGTCCATCTACAATACACTCTCCAGGTGGAGACTGGCGAAGAACATCTAGATCTATCCCGCAGGGTGGGTCCTTTGCCTACGTGAGTCCCGGAACCATCCTCCCGTTCAGGTTCACCACCCCTTCCATCAGATCCCCGGTAAGACTCTGATTGTCTTCTGATTATCGTATGTAGTATCATGTCTGCTTGGTATCTAACCATTGCCTTTTTTCACAGCTGCCTTGGGGTTCCTAGTACTTCGGTTCCGGCTTCGGATTATCTCCACCTGTGGCCTCAAAGGTTGCACAGGGAGTGATTTAGTGGTTCTCTCTGTGCGGCACTTGGGGACGGAGGTCTCCTATATCTTCACGACTCTCAACACAAGACACCTGGTGCCTGCATCCTTTCCCTTGGCCTGCTTTTTGGGTGGTGGGGCCTGCGTTGCAGAGTCCAGCTCCTCACTGTCAGATTGTGACCCTGTGGGGGAGCAAGACAGGGATAACATCAGTGATGGGTCAACGTGCATCATGCATATGTTGTTGTTGCTGCAGTTCTTTGGATTTGGACATCTAGTTTGGGCCTGCAGGTTGTTGGCCAGATGGGTGGGTCATCCGGACATGTGTCAGGGTGACACGTGTGTGAGGTGCTGCATGCATGTGGTTGTGTGGGGATGTGCAGGGCATATATGCAGGGTTGTGTACATGTGTGTGTGATGACCCCATCCATTAGCTAATTCCCAATTCACATTTGGGGGAGGGACTCATGCTTGGCATTGCTGTGTTTTGCGTGGTCACTCACCTCCGTCTGACGTTGTTGCCACACCACACTCCATTCGGCCCACTCCCTCGATGGATTCTATGCCAATGGTGCTGGCACATGTCTCCTCCCACTCCTGCATCTTCATCGGGGATCCACATCCGCCTCCTGTGCCCATGGCCAGATTTCTGTTGGCCGATAAAATGCTGCGTACACGGAGGCGCAGATCATCCCACCGCTTGCGCACGTCCTTTACGGTGCGGGGGGTGGAGCCCACCGCACTGACTTTCTTCGCCACCTCAGCCCAGATTTCCTTTTTTCTCAGGAGTGCCGGGCGCCGCATGTCGCTAGCGAACACTACGTCTGCATTTGCAGCCAGGGTGTCTGCCAGCATTTTCAATTCCTCGTTTGAGAAGCGTTCTTTGCGCTGGCGCGCATCGGCTTTCTTTAGGGCCTTGGGCATTGTTTGTTCTTGTGGGATGTGGTTTTGCCAGTCGTGGTGTTGCTGCAGGTCCTGAGTGCAGGGGATGGCAATGGATTGTGTTTTTAAAGATGGCCGCCGGGCTCTTTCCCGTTCCGGTGCGATGACGCTATTTCCGGTTCCGGTGTTTTACGGTGACCGCTAATAGCAGTGACCGCTAACAGCGGTGACCGCTAATAGCGTGCAGCATGAGGGCGGAGGTGCTATCAGCACTTTGGTCGGAACCGGTAAGGTGCTTTTGTGCCATGGCGGTAGGGTCTTTTACCGGCATGGCCCTATGCGCGTGTCCGCTAACTCGTAATGGAACGCTATTAGCGGTCTCCTACGATGGCAGACACGCTAATAGCGCCATGACGGTAAATCACATTTTTTACCGCCTACCGTGTAATGAGGCCCTATGACTGGATTGTGCACCCAGCCAGGGGATCCCTAATATAATACCGAATTGGGGCATAGATATTAGATCAAAGGTGATGGTTTCCCTGTGAGTATCCTGACCAATCAGTGTGAGAGGCGCAGTCTGCTGACGTATAGGTCCTGAAGCCAGTGAAGTCCCGCCTACTGCTTGTACAGGTTCTGGGCGGGTTTTGTTTTGTAAAGGTAAATTGAGCGAAACGGCCAGAGAGATGTCTATGTAGTTGTTGGTGGCCCCTGAATCAATAACAATTTGAACTGAATGTGAAATGTCAGACGTAGGTCTGAGTACTGCCTGTACTACCACAGGCTTCATGCTCCCAAAAGCCAGAGCCAATCCAAAGGGGGTCATGTGTGTGCTTGTCTGTGCCCCCAGATTTAAGGACGAGCTGTCTGAAAACCCTGATTCTTCATTCTTGGACCCCGTGGGCACTCCTTGACATAATGACCATTCAAACCACAATAAAAACATGCATTAGCCAATCTCCGGCGTTCCCTCTCAGATACAGCCCCCCCTATTTGCATAGGTTCTGCGGATGGGACGGATGACAACAAAAAAGCCAGTGAAGGGGAGGGACAGGTTTCAGATTTCCGCTCTGCCCGTCTATCATCGACCTGTAATGCTAGGTCAACCAGCTCGGGATACTGAGATGGCAAGGAAGGTACAACAGCCAGAGCGTCTTTCATTTTGTCGTTAAGTCCCCGGTAAAAGACCACGGCCTTCTTATTCTCAGGCCAGGATGTTTCAACCGACAATTGGTTGAAGCGGGTTATGTATTCAATGAGTGGTGTTTTACCCTGGACAAGATCGAGCAGCTCTAGATCACGGATTGTGCCTTGTGTCGAGTGTCAAATACCCGGGTCATTTCGGCTACTAGTAGGTCAAAGTCGTACAAGACCGGGCTATCGCCTTCCAACAGGGGGATAGCCCAAGTGGTGGCTATACTGCTTAAATGAGACAGCGTGAATGCGGCCTTAGTGGTGGAATCAAGGAATGCCTGAGGCCTACATAGAAAGTGCAGTCTGCACTGATTCAAAAACGTGCAGAATTTTCTAGGATCACTGTGTAATTTCTCTGGGGCAGCAAGAGGAAAGGGAGTGGGAACAAAGACCAGTGTAGGAGGTGTACTGCTTGATGCTTCAGGTTGTGGTATAGGGTCACCAAATTTAGGGTCGGCAGGCAGAGCATGCCACTCACTTTGTATAGTGTCAAGGCGTTGGTGTATGACAGTGGTAGCGGTGGCCATGTCTGCCCGCAACACAGTAATTGCTTGAACCAAAGCAGCCACAGGGTCTCTTGCGGAGGCATCCATAATCTAAACAACAAGGCTTCACAGACTGTCGAGACTTGACAGTTGTGAAGATTAGGAAACCTCCGTCCCCAAGTACCACACAGAGCGATATATAGAAAACTCCCGGTACAATCCTTGAGGCCACAGGTGGTAGGTACAGGAACGCCAGAAACCCCCAAGGTGCTGTAAGGTAAACAAGCAATTACTTCAATGTCCATAGCAATGGGAAAGAAGCAGAATGAGGGAGGGTGTCAAAAGAAAACCTTACCAAAGTGTTGGTGGTGAAGGAGATGTTAGAGAAGCTGAGGAAAACCCCACTTCCCTGGTTGGCGTGAGTGTACCCTCAGTGAAAGAAGGAAGGAGACGGCAACAAGAGGAGTCAACAGCAGCCGCCTCGAGTCAATGTTACTCTTCGATGGATATCCCCTGAGGATACTAAATATTACGCGGATGCACCTATCCAGAAGGCAAAGCAAGAAAGTCTCAAACGTGGTGCTGTATCAAGTACAGAGGAAACACAATATGTCGTAACAGAAGCAGAATCCGAATCAGTCCGTGATGCAAGAGCCAAGGTCCAGTTATACCGCTGATGTAGCAAATCAAATCCAAGGGTTGAAGCAAACACAGTCCAGCAAACATAAGCCAAAGTCCAAATACCAAGAAATCAAAGTTGGTAGTGGAGACGCCAAACAGTGCTTGAGAACAGCTGTGAAGCGCTGAGTGGTGGGAAGCCGAGTGGTTTATAGTGTTGCTATGGGAACCACGCTATGTGAACATGAGCCGCGCGTCATGTGACAGGCTGTGGTGCGTGGTAACCTAGCAACATGATGCTTCCCCCGGCAAGCAACGGTCGCAAGAGGCCAAGATGATGTTGTTTTGTTCGCGCCATCCAAAGGCGCAATTCTGCTTTCCGCAGAGCTGAGCAGACAACCCCCTGCTGCCGTCGGGAACGGGAGGTAAAGGCAGGTGTGTGTGGGTGTGATAAAGGGGCTGGCTGATGCATTAAGTGCGTGACACTCTCCATACACCTTCTGATTTCTTATTGCAGATCCTAGGACGAGCTCCTACGGAGGCCACCTTGCCTACTAGCTATATGCCTGGCAGTGGGAGCTCCAGGGGAGTCCACCACACAACCAGGGAAAAGCTATGCCGAAAAACCCTGGATTTGAAGTAATGTCCGGAGGGTGTTGAGTCCTCGGCTGCTGAGCAGAATGGTTGAATAAGGATATCCTCCTCACTCTGTGTTTGAAGGAAGGCAAGATGACAACAACTCCCAACATGCACTGGAAAATGTCTGTGACAAGGCAGAGAATTCCTTGTAGACAGAGCTCTACAATGAATAGGCGTTTCTGCAGAAACGGCCAAATGGGTGAAGCGATGTGAGGGACGTGGAAGTAAAGAAAGATCTGTTAGTACTTTGGAAGGCTGAATAAGCACAGCAAGGAACGCGGCACAGGCTCGGGTCCCCGAGTAAAGAGGAGACAGAGAGCGCTCCGGGAGGAACGTGGCTTCTGGGAGAACTCCAAGCGAAAGCGGAGAGAAAAGAGGGAAAAAAGGAACAAACAGGATTACACAGAAAGGGGAAATAAAGGAAACTGCAGAGGGCCAGAAACACTAACACAGCGTGATAACCCGGTAAAACGCAGGGTTGCAACGCATTGATGCTTCTTTCTGATGCGTACTTATACACGTCATGCACTCCATCTGGAAACACTAGAACGCTGCACCCGGTTCCCCCAGGACACGTGATGGCTCAGCGTCTCCTCCATTGATTCCAGATCTTCCAAGGTCTGTGTATCATGACAGTATGACCCCTCCTCAAAGGCGCCCCTCCCGGTTTCCCAGGATGGAGTCTATGAAATTGGTGCAGGAGTCTGGGGGCCTTAAGGTTCCTTATTGGTTCCCATGATCTCTCTGTCCAAGGGAATCCTTTCCAGAGATAAGTTATTGTACTACTCCATGTCTGTACCTGGAGTCTAGTATGCGGGATACCTCGTACTCCTTGGTAGTGTTTGGGTTTGGTGGTCTTTTCTTGATCCGTCTGTCGTGAGGATCGGGCTCGTATTCCTTAAGTAAGGAAGAGTGGAATACTGGATGTATTCTGCATAGAGAATGCGATAAAGATAGTCTGAACGCCACTGGATTCACTTTCCGGTCAATGGTAAAGGGACCATTGTATCGCAGAGCGAATTTTCCAGGATGTACTCACCTAGGGAGATATTTAGTAGACAACCAAACTGGTGCGTAGTGTATACGCATTTATTACGCATGCACGAGCGGTAACGAGGCGCGCGCGTGCGCTGTTTAAATAAAGACGGTCAACCCGGCAGTTCGAGCCGGGTACCCGAGCAGTACACACGTGTCCCGTGTGGTCCCTGGTGTGGATGCGTGGCTGCGTGTGAGTGCTGGTGTGGGCTCTGGTCAGCCCACACCATACAACACTGGCGACGAGGACGACTCCTGAGCATTACATCTCCGCTCCGAATGCATCAGAGTCAGAGGCTTTTGCTCTGTGTCGGCACAGACTCGCGCGCATGGCTGGTGGCCATTATGTTTTCACATACGGTCTCTGGCTTGCCAGCCTGGGTTCTGCCTTCTTCCTATGTCTGCCCACCTCTTTTAACTCAGGCAACTTGATAGCCGGGTTTCCTGTGCCTTCTTGTGTGTATTCTTTAGAGTGTTCAATATTTGATCGATGGTAGGTAGCTTTGTGGGCTGAATAGCCGAAAAGGGTAGATGCCTGGGATCATAACCATATGTACACCTGAAGGGACTCATTCCAATTGCTGAGTGAGTGGTATTGTTGTATGAGACTCGGCTACCGGCATGAGATGGTACCAATTGTCTTGCTCCTGATTGCAGAAGTATCTGAGATATTGTTCTAAGGTGGCATTAAGGCGTTCTGTCTGGCCGTTACTCTCTGGGGGAAAACCTGATGACAAGGCTCTTTGGATTTACAAAGAGAAGACCAAAATGTGGATGTGAATTGTGTGCCTCTATCCGATACTATGGAGTGGTAAACCATGAAGACGCACCACATCTTTGAAGAACACCTCTGCTGTGACAGATGCCGATGGGGTACTCTTCAAAGGAGAAAAATTTGCTAATTTGCTGAATGAGTCAACAACCACCATTATAGCTGTGCAACCGTCTGATTCTGGAAGCTCAACTATAAAATCCATAGAGATATGCTGCCAAGGACCTGCTGGAGGTGCTTCTTGTTGAGTAGTCCCAGGGGTTTGGCTGTGCTGTATTTATTCTGAGCACACATTGGACATGTGGAAACATAATCCTTGTAATCCTTTCCCATTGTTGGCCACCAAAAGTGGTGCTTTGTCAATTCCAGTGTGCCTGACTGACCCTTGTGTCCTGCTGTAGGTAGGTCATGGCACCATGATAGAGCCTTACATCGGAGTTCCTGAGTCGGTATGAATAACCGGTCGTCCTTGAACAAAGATTTACCCTTTCGTGTCAAGGAGGAATCTTGTGGGAAAGATGCTGTCTTCTGTGCCTCTAATACTTGTTGTAGAAAGGTGTTAATGGCACCTATGAATCTCTTTCCAGTCAACAGAAGCTTGTGTCCGGAATATCTTCCTGAATCTTCCCCATAGCTCCGGGAGAGAGTGTCCGCCAGCTGATTGTCCTTTCCAGGCAAATAAGTGAGCTCAAAATCGAATTGAGAAAAGAAATATGCCCACCGAGCGTGACAGGAATTCCTGCATTCCATCTGTTGTAGTATACTGAGGTTTCGATGATCGGTGCAAACCTGAAAAGGATGCATGGCTCCCTATAGTAGATGTCTCCATTCCTCACAGGCTTGTCTGATGGCTAGGAGCTGCTTTTCTAACACTGAATAGTTCCTTTCACTTGAGGTGAGAGTCCTTGAGTAGTAAGCAATCGGATGTTCTAGTTGGTCTTCCTTCTTCTGTAGAAGCGCTGCTCCAATTGCCCCATAGGAGGCGTCAGTCTCCACAATAAAGGGTAATGTCTGATTGGGTTGTCTGAGGATAGGAGCCGTTACAAATGCTTCCTTGAGGTGTTTGAAAGCATTGTCTGCCTCTTGGTTCCATGTGAATCTTGTTCCCTTCTTTAGTAAGGCAGTAATAGGCAAAACTATGTCTGAAAACCTGGTGATACATTTACGATAAAGGTTTGCGAGACCTAGAAGTCTCTGTATGTCCTTAACAGAGCCAGGAGTGGGCCAATTGGTAATGACATCTGTCTTGTGTGGATTCATCTCCAGTTGGATCTCAGAGAGTATGAAGCCCAAATAGGGAACAGAAGAGGCCTCAAATACACATTTTTCTGGCTTGGCCAAAAGATGATGTTGGCAGAGTCTATGGAGTACTTCCTTTACATGTTGTCGTTGTTCTTCAAGTGTGCCAGAATAAATCAAGATGTCATCCAAATAAACCACCACTGAAGAAAAAAGTACATCGGCAAATACTTTGTGTCACACTCTGCCTCTTGTCTCACCTGTTTGTCCTTTGAAGTCTTCTTTCTTGGAGGTCTTTCTTTCTTTCTGGTCGTTCGGGACTTGTCCAGGTACGGACGGGTATCCTCTGTCTCCAGTGTTTAGACCGGACACCAGCCTCAGAGAGATGATAAGCGTTCAGTATTCCAGGAAGATCAGGTGAGTAATGGTCTTAAGTCTGGGATGGGTCTAGGAACCAGGGAGGAGTTGAGGTACTCGCACAGTGCAGAAGGCAGAATGCGAGTACGGAATGGAGCAGGACCGAAGGCCCGGGAGGGAAGAGGGATGAATGTGTCCTCAGGTGGAAGCGTGAGGAGCGGCACAAAATTATACCAGGACAGTTTATTAGAGAACCGCTAACTATAAGGGGGATAGCACCAGAGTAGAGGGAAAAGTTAGGTACGCACTTGCCGGATACTCGTAAAAGTAGCGTTGAGACGTGCAGAGCCGCGGGGCGTGTCTGTTTTCTAGGAAGTGGCAGGTCTTGCGGAAACACTAAACAGTGGGCTTCTCAATGGTGTCGGCCATGTTGGTAGAATAGCGGATACGACATTGCGGTGCTTGATGTACCACGAAGTTCAGAAAGGGCAGAAACAGTGAATCATGACACTTTGTCCATAAACCTCTGGAACTGGGCTGGGGCATTTACCAAACCGAAAGGCATAACTCTGTACTCATAATGACCTAAGGGAGTTCTAAAGGCGGTCTTCTATTCATCCCCTTCTTGTATCCTTAGTAAATGATACGCTCCTCTAAGGTCGAGTTTGATAAACCATTTCGCTCCCTGCACGGCCTCCATAATATCCTTCATTAGGGGGATGGGGTATCTTTCTCTGATGGTCAGGCTATTGAGACCTTGGAAATCTATGCAGGGTCTGAGTTCTGTTGTTCCCTTCTTTGAGATAAAGAACAACGATGCTCCGGCAGAGGAGTTTGATTCCCATATGAGACCATTTTGTAGATTGGTTGCCAGATATTCCCTTAATGCTTCTTTTTCTGGGAGTGACAACGGGAACATCCGTCCAAACAGTACCACTGCTCCTGGTTGTAGCTCAATCTTACAGTCTTCGGGTCTGTGAGGTGCTAGAGGTCGGGGTTGGACGTCAACAAATACACCTTCAAAGTCCTTGTAGGCTAAGGGAATAGAGTTGATGCTTTGTATTGGTAAAGGAACAGAATCTCCTTTGTGGGTTTGATCCTTTTCAAGACTAAGGCAGGATGATTGAAAACACAGTTTAGAACGAAATTCTACCACATTTGGTCTCCCAATCTATACTTGGGTTGTGTTTCCTGAGCCATGGGATTCACAGTATTACCGGGAAGTGGGCTGCTCTTATTAGGTCAAATACCAGTCTTTCCTGGTGTGAGTTCATCTTGATTGTAATCTAATGAGTCTCTTGTATGACAGGACCAGAAGTCGAAGCCATGCCGTCTACACCATCTACTGGGATCGGTTAGTACTTTTCTCTTCTTGGTATGATATGATCCTTTGCCCACTGATCATCCATGAAGTTGCCAGCTGCTCCACAGTCTAGCATGGCTAGACATTCAAATGCGTGGCCTTCCTTCCATTCTAACACCACCTTAAACGCCATCAGATGATGTGAGATGTCCAAGGTTGCTGGTGAAGCTGTCACACAGGGATTGGCAGTTGAAACGCCTTCCTTGTCCTTGATCAGGGTCGGGGTTGGTCGTTTCCCGACCTTCTGGAAGGCACCTCGGGACATTCTCGCAGAACTGCTTCTCCGAACCACAATACATACAAATTCTCAAGTCCTTACGTCATTTTCTTTCGGCAGCAGTAAGAGGTCCTCGGGCCATTCTTATTTGCATAGGTTCGTCAGGCTGGGATCCTGGTGTGGTCTTCTTTGATATGACAGGGAGGCTGGGAGGAAGCGGAGTGAACTGCCTGGGTTTCTTTCTTTCAGCTCGTCGTTCTGATAGACGGTATTCGATCTGTGAAGCTAAGGAAACCAAATCCTGAAATGTTGTAGGCCTAGCAATCCTAGCTAATTCATCCTTTATCTCGTCATGCAGGCCTCTTCTGAAAAGCATTTGTTTGGCGGAATCCGGCCATCAGGTTTCATGAGCTACTCATGTCTGCACATCTGACAAACCTTGTCTGGTGTCCAAGAGGTTCTCATATGAAGAATATAACACCTCAGGTCCTTCAAACCTAGCACGGAATTGCTGTATGAATAGTCCGTAATCATTTAGGGATGGATCGGAGTTCGTCACCAACGGGGTAGCCCATGCAAGGGCATTTCCCACTAAATTTGAAATGAGGAAACCAACCTTAGCCCGATCCAACTCATGGGTCTTAGGGCGAAAGGTGTAGTAAACCACACAGGCGTCTAAAAATTCCTTCAATCTTTTGGGATTGCCGTTGTATGTGCCACATGGCAAAGATAAGGGGGGGAGATCTCCTCGATGTTCTTCTCTCTGATGTACCCGCTGTCTTAAAGCAGTGTTGTCTGCTCTCAGCATCTGTACTTCGGCAGTGATTCTTTGTAGGGCATTGACTAACTCTTGGTACTGTTCCAGGCTGGCCATGCTCTTATGGCGTTGCAAACTCTCTCAAACTGGAGGTGAACAGACCTGTACAATGCCCTTTTCACCCGTCTCCTCCTCCTCCTCCTCACCTTTAGCCACGTCGTCGGAAGATTCTTCAGTAGAGATTTCTCTTCCCTCTCTCCATGCACCTTCTGACTTCTTATTGCGGATCTTAGGACAAGCTCCTCCAGAGGCCACCTTGCCTACTAGCTATATGCCTGGCAGTAGGACCTCCAGGGGAGCCCACCCCACAACCAGGGAAAAGCTATGCCGAAAAACCCTGGATTTAAAGTAATGTCCGGAGGGTGTTGAGTCCTGGGCTCCTGAGCAGAATGGTTGAATAAGGATATCCTTCTAACTCCTTGTTTGAAGGAAGGCAAGATGACAACAACTCCCAACATGCACTGGAAAATGTCAGTGACAAGGCAGACAAGTCCTTCTAGACAGAGCTCTACAATGAATAGGAGTTTCTGCAGAAGCGGCCAAATGGGTGAAGCGCCGCGTGGGATGCGGAAGTAAGGAAAGATCCGTTAGCACTTTAGAAGGCTGAATAAGCACCGCAAGGAACGCGCCACAGGCTCGGGTCCCCGAGTAAAGAGGGGACAGAGAGCCCTCCGGGAGGAACGCGGCTTCCGGGAAAGCTCCACGCAAAAGCAGAGAGAAAAGAGGGAAAAAAGGAACAAACTGGATCACACAGAAAGAGGAAATAAAGGAAACTGCAGTAGGCAAGAAACACTAACACAGTGTGATAACCCGGTAAAACGCAGGGTTGCAACGCGTTGATGCTTCTTTCTGACACGTACTTATACACGTCATGCACTCTGTTTGGAAACACTAGAACGCTGCACCCGGTTCCTGCAGGACGTGTGATGGCTCAGCGTCTCCTCCATTGATTCCAGATCTTCCAAGTTCTGTGTATCATGACAGACTAAGGGAATATCTAAAGATACAATCCATACTCGTCTAAGGCAATGAAAGAAAGTGATTTGTCTCTTAACATCAGGGGGGGCAAATAAGCCCTCCCCTAAAACAGGTCACTATGAACGTCACCAAATAAATGACATACCATTGGCTACACAAACTATAGGACCCTTAATCATGCGGCCTTCTACCATTGGTAGGCACTCTAACCTCTGTCAGTATTTTTCCACCTACGTCTAGCAGCACACAGATTGGGCTTCCAGGTGCTGTTGAGCTAGTCTATGACCATAGCTTCCCACCAATTAGCATATTCATCCATCATCACCTCAGTGGTCTGCTGTCAATTAGGGCTTTGAACTTGTCATTGGGAGTGTTCTTTGCTCAGAGAATTCAGGGGAGTGCAGGTACACTCTGCCCTCATGCGTAGGTGTGACCATCATGTTCGTCCAACTTCAGCCCTCCACGTGACTGTAGACCACTAAATTGAGCCTCTTGTGTTTTAAAAATACTATTTTCTAATAGACCTCTGACGTCTTCCTTGTTTTGTTCATGTCTCCTGAACAGGAGGTTTGTTCTTTCGCACGATTTGGATCCAATTTCTGCTCACTCCAGCCTGATAAGACCATGGCTTCTTGGCTCATCCAGTCTCGCCTTCCTGAGATTCACTTTGTAATTCACTTGTTTTCTAGCTATGACACACTGGAAACGAGGCCTTCCTTCTTTAACCTAGCTCTGCTATAACACGTAGTGGAAACATCCATTCTTTACTCATTTATATATCTCGCTGATTTACAAATACAAACCCTTTCAGTGTTAAAATGCATTTTGCACTAACTTCTGTATTTTCTTTCTTTTGCGTATTTGCACAGCCTAACTGAACGGGCCTATATTATTACCATGCCTTTTTAGCATTGCCCATTTTCGTTGGTTAACATATATTACTCTAGCATCATACTTTCAAATGTTCTCAACAAAGTCGTTTTACTTATACACAGCTTTTACATTATTTTCGTTATGCTGGTTTAAAAAACAACAACTGCATCTTAATACTTTTTAGACTTGTGGTTTATGTGAAAATGTACTCTATGTGTAACTACCCAAGATGATCATGTATCTTTTTGAATGTTTAAAGATGTCTGCTTGGTAATACGAGAAAAAAAGCGGTTAATAGCAGGTAGACGCTCTCTACATACAATCAGAGAGTTGTCAAGGCTTTAAACTATAGTCCATCATCTGTGTTGTTTGTAACCTACGTGATCAAGCGGTTTGCATACCGCGAAACGCGTCGTTTTTTCTACCTGGATGTTTCCCTTTCCTGACACATAAACACTAATAAAGAAGACATTTTTGTTGCCAGGAATCTTTGAGGTGTCTGGTTTCCTCTTATTTGTTGCAGGGACATTTTTCCTGTGGTCCTGCTCTTGGGAGTGCACTCCACCAGCTGCCTTTCTCAGGAAAAGCTTCTTTTTGCCATATCTTCACGCTGGAGGTTCAACGGCGCTGGAATCTGCACCCGCTCGCTTTATAGAGGCGCCCAACAACGCTCATTTGATCCCTTCTTGAAGTTGTACGAGCGCTCCGGACTGCCTGCAGCGACCTCACATCACGAAGAATCAGAGGAGGTGCGCGGCACAGCAACCGGCCACCTTGCAGATAAAGAGTTCAATGCGTCGGAGGACACGTGGAGCACATATCGAAGGTGGCAGGTCAGTAAACGCGCATTTCCTTCCTGTTTTTCTTTATACAAGCTTTGTGAGACTCAGTGGCAGTCTGTTAAAGAAAATACAGCCTATGTACACTGGTGTTGGCTGTACATGCATGAGAGCGAACATTTGTTCAAGTTTTTAAGGGGCAAGCACCTCACTGACAACACAGTGCATATCAATTATGACAACACAACAGGAAAGGGAAAACCTGCGAAAAGCACAAGCGGCATCACTCTTTTGTGAGAAGCAATCCATTCCTAATAAAGACACACCCAAGGAACAAGCATCAGAAAAACAGCCCAACAATGAAGTTAAACTTTTACGAGAACTGGAGAAGCTGCAAAAAAGAGAAATCAGTAAATGGTGGGAGGAATACTCTCTTCAAAACTACATTGATGTGGGACGCATCCCTAGAGGTTTACGTATCCTCACCACACCCTCGTTCGAAGAACAAGACCCTGCCATGTTACAAGAATGAGGAGAGTCCAGCAACACCTGTTCTGTAAACTTCCTTAATATTTTGATTAAATATGCCATAACGGACAGATATAAGATACTGGACAAAATACAGGAAGTTGAGGAACAGCTGCAGCATATCGAGGCAAGTGAAGAGGGTAAAAACATGCGTATTAACATGGAAAAGGGATACAAAACATTCGAGGAAGATATTAAACTACGTAAGCAGAGGAAATTCATTTGAGATAAGAACGATTATGAACAAGGGAGAATATTAACCTTTGCAAAACACTTTGACATACTTAGAAAAAACTCCCTATTCAACCGCTTACCACTACAAATGCTAGTTTTACAGAACCATCATCCTCAGACATCGACACAACTGAAAGTGAGAGCGAACAACCCCCCAGTAAACTGAATTTTTTAGAAGAGATGAGACTGCTGGGCATGGAAGGCAGACTAAACAATGGCAAAAAAAACAAAAGGCAGAGGACGTGGCAAAACAGTAGGCCAAAGAGGAAGAAAAAAACAAGGAGAGGCAGGCGCAGTATCCGCAATGAATGTGGAAAAACCGGAACGCTTAACACGCTCTGGAACAAAGAAATGAAGTTAATCACTCCTGCAACACCAGATATGTCCATAATTAACCTCTCTACACATGTACTGACCTCGGCTGAAAAACAAGTACTAAAGCTGGGGTTAAACTTTTGTCCTACATCTGTTTATGACTATGCCGAAACCCGCATAGACTTTGACAAATATATGTGAAAAATCAGGCTAAAAAAATTCTTCGCAATGTACCCGCCTAAGCCAAGACCTAAAGTCTGCCATCAGGGATATACAGATATCTCGATCCAGGACACCACCTCTTGCATGATCTCAAAGATTTGGAATGTGAAAGTACAGACCACATTGATACCATCGATCAAAACTTTGAACTAATGAATGTTGATGTTAGCTGGCCAGGAAAACATCACTTAAAGTTAAATCTCGATTTAACCCTATGTTTAATCCGGGAGGCCATGTAGAGGCATTCCAGGACCTGGTCAACAATGATCTTAAAAAGATCCGGAAAAAATGGGCCGCAGTTAGAACAAATCTCACCCTTGCACAACAACACACAGTTAAACAACTAAGTGCAATGACGGAGTATATATTCAAACCGCCAGACAAGGGAACTAATATAGTCATCATGAATCGGACTGACTATATTAAGGAGGCCCATAGACAACTAATGGACAAGAATTGCTATGCCAAACTACACGTAGATCCTTCACAAGCCATGAGTGTTCAACTATCCAATCTTTTACAAACTTGGAAGGGGAAAGACTTACTAGATGAAGACATATGTACATTTTTACATCCCAAGTTTCCTATCATTCCAACAATTTACTTTCTGCCCAAAGTCCATAAAAGCCTGTCCAAACCCCCAGGCAGACCAATAGTTACACTATTTGGGGCATTGTTGGAAAATCTCTCACGTTTCGTTGATGAAACCTTGATTACTTTTGTCACCACCTTACCTTCCTATTTGAGAGACACTAAAGATTTCTTGAGTAGGATCGAAAGTATACCATGGGAAACCTCTTTTCTTTTGACAACATTAGATGTAGTCTCCCTTTATACATCAATTAGACACTCTGATGGACTTAAAGCATGTGAGCACTTCTTGTACAACAGGTCCATGAATTACCTGCAACACAGCCTAATGATACTAGAGATGATTAAACTCTGTTTTCTTTTTGACAAAGAGTTCTTTATCCAGCTCCAAGGCACTGCTATGGGCACTACGTTTGCCCCCTCATATGCGAATCTGACAATGGGCTGGTGGGAAAAATGTGTTGTTTGGCATCCCAGTAATATCAAATATACAGACAAAATAGCACTGTGGGTACGCTACATTGATGATTTGTTTGTCATCTGGGATGGTACTGCTCAGGAATGGTTGGACTTTGTGAAGGTATTAAACTCTAACGAGCTTAACCTGCAATTTACTGAAAGTCACAGTGAGACGGATATTGTATTCCTGGACATAAAAGTCTCTGTGGCAAACGGCGAACTCACCACCAGCCTGCATAGGAAGCCCACTAGCTCCAACATTCCATTACATGCGAAGAGCAGTCAGCCCACAGCCCTGAAGTGGAGCATTCCCTATGGAGAATTTGTTCGCATTCGAAGAAATTGTTCCAACATTGACGTCTTTGATAGCGAATGTGCCTTGATGGCCCACAGGTTTAAAAACCGCGGGTATACAATCAAAGTACTGGAAAGAGCATTTTTAAAAGCAAGGGACATGAATAACTCCCTACTCTTGGTTTCCAATTCTGTCCAAGCTAAGACCACGGACAATACGGACACACATCTAATTTTGACCTACGGCAGTGGTGCACACAACATTCGCCAGGTGATACAGAAACACTGGCAAATTTTCCAGTTAGATGAACACCTTGGTGAACTACTGGCATCCAAAGCGAACATTACCTTCCGTAGATCGTCCTCTTTTAAAGATACCCTTGTACCAAGTTTCATGAGTCCTCTTCACAATCACTTGGGAGCCAGTTGGATGAATATCAAATGGACAGGCTTCCAGAAATGCTCTAAATGTAAAGCATGTACTTACGCTGTTAATACCAGTTGCTACCCACATCCTATTGTAAGGAATAACATTAAGTTTCTATCTAGGATCACTTGTGAAACTGAATTTGTGGTATACATTTTAAACTGCCCATGTAATAAGTGGTTTGTCGGCAGCACCAAAGGTAAACTGAAACTGAGGGTGCTACAGCACATTAGGGCTATTAAGAATGCCGATCCAACCTACCCTATGGCCCTCCATTTCAAGAACAAACATGGCGGTAAATTAGAGGGTTTCACCTTTTTTTTAATTCATGCAGTCAATAAACCACTAAGAGGGGGTAACCGTGAACTTACACTAAGACAATTGGAAACCAAATGTATTTTAGACCTCGAAACAAAAAAACCCAGGGGTCACAACCTCGATGAGGAGTTATATACCTTCCTGGGTACCTGAGGCCTTTTTCAGACTCTTTCCTAGAACTATTTGCAATGTACTTATATGCATATTACTATGGTCTACTAATCATTCATTCCTTTCTAGGTATAGATTGGGTTAAATGTAGTCTTTGCTGTTCCTTGAAACATGAAATGAATTTTTTAACTATATTGGAGTATTTTATGTATGAATAATTTATTTATTTATTTATTTCCATTTTTTTCTCTCCATGATTTTTGAGTTATTCTGTGTGAACCTATATACATTGTTGGTTTTGATTGTTTTCTCTGTAGATAGAGTGGTGTCTTTCCCTTTTTTAAATACTGTTTAAAGATGGGTAGCTGTATAGGTTTAGTTACTTCTTTTAAGCGCCCTCTCAACTCAGAGATTTTTGGACCTGTTTTTATCTGTCTTACTGCTAAAATTCGAGATCATTGTCAATGGGTGTAACACATAGTAATTTTTAAATACATTCGGAATTTATTGTATTTTTAACTTACAATTTGATGCATGAATATGGGCAAATATTTATTCAATATGACTTATAGGCAAAACCATTTTTTTTAAAAATATGGATTCGTAATGCACTTTGCACTTTAGATCAATGCAACATTTGCACGCACTTAGCACTTTATCAAAAGAGGGAATGGTTCTTCTCTTCCCCCCTCTTTTAAAAAAATAAATAAAAGCAAGCAGTCCATGCATGTATTGATAGCTCCTATAGATAAATAAATATTAGGATATTTGTATCTATATTGAAACATTTGTCTATTGAGCACCATACTTATGGTTTACATTCATGGACGGAGAGCACTATGCACCTTATTTCTCACTGCTTTACAAATACAAACCCTTTCAGTGTTAAAATGCATTTTGCACTAACTTCTGTATTTTCTTTCTTTTGCGTATTTGCACAGCCTAACTGAACGGGCCTATATTATTACCATGCCTTTTTAGCATTGCCCATTTTCGTTGGTTAACATATATTACTCTAGCATCATGCTTTCAAATGTTCTCAACAAAGTCGTTTTACTTATACACAGCTTTTACATTATTTTCGTTATGCTGGTTTAAAAAACAACAACTGCATCTTAATACTTTTTAGACTTGTGGTTTATGTGAAAATGTACTCTATGTGTAACTACCCAAGATGATCATGTATCTTTTTGAATGTTTAAAGATGTCTGCTTGGTAATACGAGAAAAAAGCGGTTAATAGCAGGTAGACGCTCTCTACATACAATCAGAGAGTTGTCAAGGCTTTAAACTATAGTCCATCATCTGTGTTGTTTGTAACCTACGTGATCAAGCGGTTTGCATACCGCGAAACGCGTCGTTTTTTCTACCTGGATGTTTCCCTTTCCTGACACATAAACACTAATAAAGAAGAAATTTTTGTTGCCAGGAATCTTTGAGGTGTCTGGTTTCCTCTTATTTGTTGCAGGGACATTTTTCCTGTGGTCCTGCTCTTGGGAGTGCACTCCACCAGGTGCCTTTCTCAGGAAAAGCTTCTTTTTGCCATATCTTCACGCTGGAGGTTCAACGGCGCTGGAATCTGCACCCGCTCGCTTTATAGAGGCGCCCAACAACGCTCATTTGATCCCTTCTTGAAGTTGTACGAGCGCTCCGGACTGCCTGCAGCGACCTCACATCACGAAGAATCAGAGGAGGTGCGCGGCACAGCAACCGGCCACCTTGCAGATAAAGAGTTCAATGCGTCGGAGGACACGTGGAGCACATATCGAAGGTGGCAGGTCAGTAAACGCGCATTTCCTTCCTGTTTTTCTTTATACAAGCTTTGTGAGACTCAGTGGCAGTCTGTTAAAGAAAATACAGCCTATGTACACTGGTGTTGGCTGTACATGCATGAGAGCGAACATTTGTTCAAGTTTTTAAGGGGCAAGCACCTCACTGACAACACAGTGCATATCAATTATGACAACACAACAGGAAAGGGAAAACCTGCGAAAAGCACAAGCGGCATCACTCTTTTGTGAGAAGCAATCCATTCCTAATAAAGACACACCCAAGGAACAAGCATCAGAAACACAGCCCAACAATGAAGTTAAACTTTTACGAGAACTGGAGAAGCTGCAAAAAAGAGAAATCAGTAAATGGTGGGAGGAATACTCTCTTCAAAACTACATTGATGTGGGACGCATCCCTAGAGGTTTACGTATCCTCACCACACCCTCGTTCGAAGAACAAGACCCTGCCATGTTACAAGAATGAGGAGAGTCCAGCAACACCTGTTCTGTAAACTTCCTTAATATTTTGATTAAATATGCCATAACGGACAGATATAAGATACTGGACAAAATACAGGAAGTTGAGGAACAGCTGCAGCATATCGAGGCAAGTGAAGAGGGTAAAAACATGCGTATTAACATGGAAAAGGGATACAAAACATTCGAGGAAGATATTAAACTACGTAAGCAGAGGAAATTCATTTGAGATAAGAACGATTATGAACAAGGGAGAATATTAACCTTTGCAAAACACTTTGACATACTTAGAAAAAACTCCCTATTCAACCGCTTACCACTACAAATGCTAGTTTTACAGAACCATCATCCTCAGACATCGACACAACTGAAAGTGAGAGCGAACAACCCCCCAGTAAACTGAATTTTTTAGAAGAGATGAGACTGCTGGGCATGGAAGGCAGACTAAACAATGGCAAAAAAAACAAAAGGCAGAGGACGTGGCAAAACAGTAGGCCAAAGAGGAAGAAAAAAACAAGGAGAGGCAGGCGCAGTATCCGCAATGAATGTGGAAAAACCGGAACGCTTAACACGCTCTGGAACAAAGAAATGAAGTTAATCACTCCTGCAACACCAGATATGTCCATAATTAACCTCTCTACACATGTACTGACCTCGGCTGAAAAACAAGTACTAAAGCTGGGGTTAAACTTTTGTCCTACATCTGTTTATGACTATGCCGAAACCCGCATAGACTTTGACAAATATATGTGAAAAATCAGGCTAAAAAAATTCTTCGCAATGTACCCGCCTAAGCCAAGACCTAAAGTCTGCCATCAGGGATATACAGATATCTCGATCCAGGACACCACCTCTTGCATGATCTCAAAGATTTGGAATGTGAAAGTACAGACCACATTGATACCATCGATCAAAACTTTGAACTAATGAATGTTGATGTTAGCTGGCCAGGAAAACATCACTTAAAGTTAAATCTCGATTTAACCCTATGTTTAATCCGGGAGGCCATGTAGAGGCATTCCAGGACCTGGTCAACAATGATCTTAAAAAGATCCGGAAAAAATGGGCCGCAGTTAGAACAAATCTCACCCTTGCACAACAACACACAGTTAAACAACTAAGTGCAATGACGGAGTATATATTCAAACCGCCAGACAAGGGAACTAATATAGTCATCATGAATCGGACTGACTATATTAAGGAGGCCCATAGACAACTAATGGACAAGAATTGCTATGCCAAACTACACGTAGATCCTTCACAAGCCATGAGTGTTCAACTATCCAATCTTTTACAAACTTGGAAGGGGAAAGACTTACTAGATGAAGACATATGTACATTTTTACATCCCAAGTTTCCTATCATTCCAACAATTTACTTTCTGCCCAAAGTCCATAAAAGCCTGTCCAAACCCCCAGGCAGACCAATAGTTACACTATTTGGGGCATTGTTGGAAAATCTCTCACGTTTCGTTGATGAAACCTTGATTACTTTTGTCACCACCTTACCTTCCTATTTGAGAGACACTAAAGATTTCTTGAGTAGGATCGAAAGTATACCATGGGAAACCTCTTTTCTTTTGACAACATTAGATGTAGTCTCCCTTTATACATCAATTAGACACTCTGATGGACTTAAAGCATGTGAGCACTTCTTGTACAACAGGTCCATGAATTACCTGCAACACAGCCTAATGATACTAGAGATGATTAAACTCTGTTTTCTTTTTGACAAAGAGTTCTTTATCCAGCTCCAAGGCACTGCTATGGGCACTACGTTTGCCCCCTCATATGCGAATCTGACAATGGGCTGGTGGGAAAAATGTGTTGTTTGGCATCCCAGTAATATCAAATATACAGACAAAATAGCACTGTGGGTACGCTACATTGATGATTTGTTTGTCATCTGGGATGGTACTGCTCAGGAATGGTTGGACTTTGTGAAGGTATTAAACTCTAACGAGCTTAACCTGCAATTTACTGAAAGTCACAGTGAGACGGATATTGTATTCCTGGACATAAAAGTCTCTGTGGCAAACGGCGAACTCACCACCAGCCTGCATAGGAAGCCCACTAGCTCCAACATTCCATTACATGCGAAGAGCAGTCAGCCCACAGCCCTGAAGTGGAGCATTCCCTATGGAGAATTTGTTCGCATTCGAAGAAATTGTTCCAACATTGACGTCTTTGATAGCGAATGTGCCTTGATGGCCCACAGGTTTAAAAACCGCGGGTATACAATCAAAGTACTGGAAAGAGCATTTTTAAAAGCAAGGGACATGAATAACTCCCTACTCTTGGTTTCCAATTCTGTCCAAGCTAAGACCACGGACAATACGGACACACATCTAATTTTGACCTACGGCAGTGGTGCACACAACATTCGCCAGGTGATACAGAAACACTGGCAAATTTTCCAGTTAGATGAACACCTTGGTGAACTACTGGCATCCAAAGCGAACATTACCTTCCGTAGATCGTCCTCTTTTAAAGATACCCTTGTACCAAGTTTCATGAGTCCTCTTCACAATCACTTGGGAGCCAGTTGGATGAATATCAAATGGACAGGCTTCCAGAAATGCTCTAAATGTAAAGCATGTACTTACGCTGTTAATACCAGTTGCTACCCACATCCTATTGTAAGGAATAACATTAAGTTTCTATCTAGGATCACTTGTGAAACTGAATTTGTGGTATACATTTTAAACTGCCCATGTAATAAGTGGTTTGTCGGCAGCACCAAAGGTAAACTGAAACTGAGGGTGCTACAGCACATTAGGGCTATTAAGAATGCCGATCCAACCTACCCTATGGCCCTCCATTTCAAGAACAAACATGGCGGTAAATTAGAGGGTTTCACCTTTTTTTTAATTCATGCAGTCAATAAACCACTAAGAGGGGGTAACCGTGAACTTACACTAAGACAATTGGAAACCAAATGTATTTTAGACCTCGAAACAAAAAAACCCAGGGGTCACAACCTCGATGAGGAGTTATATACCTTCCTGGGTACCTGAGGCCTTTTTCAGACTCTTTCCTAGAACTATTTGCAATGTACTTATATGCATATTACTATGGTCTACTAATCATTCATTCCTTTCTAGGTATAGATTGGGTTAAATGTAGTCTTTGCTGTTCCTTGAAACATGAAATGAATTTTTTAACTATATTGGAGTATTTTATGTATGAATAATTTATTTATTTATTTATTTCCATTTTTTTCTCTCCATGATTTTTGAGTTATTCTGTGTGAACCTATATACATTGTTGGTTTTGATTGTTTTCTCTGTAGATAGAGTGGTGTCTTTCCCTTTTTTAAATACTGTTTAAAGATGGGTAGCTGTATAGGTTTAGTTACTTCTTTTAAGCGCCCTCTCAACTCAGAGATTTTTGGACCTGTTTTTATCTGTCTTACTGCTAAAATTCGAGATCATTGTCAATGGGTGTAACACATAGTAATTTTTAAATACATTCGAAATTTATTGTATTTTTAACTTACAATTTGATGCATGAATATGGGCAAATATTTATTCAATATGACTTATAGGCAAAACCATTTTTTTTAAAAATATGGATTCGTAATGCACTTTGCACTTTAGATCAATGCAACATTTGCACGCACTTAGCACTTTATCAAAAGAGGGAATGGTTCTTCTCTTCCCCCCTCTTTTAAAAAAATAAATAAAAGCAAGCAGTCCATGCATGTATTGATAGCTCCTATAGATAAATAAATATTAGGATATTTGTATCTATATTGAAACATTTGTCTATTGAGCACCATACTTATGGTTTACATTCATGGACGGAGAGCACTATGCACCTTATTTCTCACTGCTTTACAAATACAAACCCTTTCAGTGTTAAAATGCATTTTGCACTAACTTCTGTATTTTCTTTCTTTTGCGTATTTGCACAGCCTAACTGAACGGGCCTATATTATTACCATGCCTTTTTAGCATTGCCCATTTTCGTTGGTTAACATATATTACTCTAGCATCATGCTTTCAAATGTTCTCAACAAAGTCGTTTTACTTATACACAGCTTTTACATTATTTTCGTTATGCTGGTTTAAAAAACAACAACTGCATCTTAATACTTTTTAGACTTGTGGTTTATGTGAAAATGTACTCTATGTGTAACTACCCAAGATGATCATGTATCTTTTTGAATGTTTAAAGATGTCTGCTTGGTAATACGAGAAAAAAGCGGTTAATAGCAGGTAGACGCTCTCTACATACAATCAGAGAGTTGTCAAGGCTTTAAACTATAGTCCATCATCTGTGTTGTTTGTAACCTACGTGATCAAGCGGTTTGCATACCGCGAAACGCGTCGTTTTTTCTACCTGGATGTTTCCCTTTCCTGACACATAAACACTAATAAAGAAGAAATTTTTGTTGCCAGGAATCTTTGAGGTGTCTGGTTTCCTCTTATTTGTTGCAGGGACATTTTTCCTGTGGTCCTGCTCTTGGGAGTGCACTCCACCAGGTGCCTTTCTCAGGAAAAGCTTCTTTTTGCCATATCTTCACGCTGGAGGTTCAACGGCGCTGGAATCTGCACCCGCTCGCTTTATAGAGGCGCCCAACAACGCTCATTTGATCCCTTCTTGAAGTTGTACGAGCGCTCCGGACTGCCTGCAGCGACCTCACATCACGAAGAATCAGAGGAGGTGCGCGGCACAGCAACCGGCCACCTTGCAGATAAAGAGTTCAATGCGTCGGAGGACACGTGGAGCACATATCGAAGGTGGCAGGTCAGTAAACGCGCATTTCCTTCCTGTTTTTCTTTATACAAGCTTTGTGAGACTCAGTGGCAGTCTGTTAAAGAAAATACAGCCTATGTACACTGGTGTTGGCTGTACATGCATGAGAGCGAACATTTGTTCAAGTTTTTAAGGGGCAAGCACCTCACTGACAACACAGTGCATATCAATTATGACAACACAACAGGAAAGGGAAAACCTGCGAAAAGCACAAGCGGCATCACTCTTTTGTGAGAAGCAATCCATTCCTAATAAAGACACACCCAAGGAACAAGCATCAGAAACACAGCCCAACAATGAAGTTAAACTTTTACGAGAACTGGAGAAGCTGCAAAAAAGAGAAATCAGTAAATGGTGGGAGGAATACTCTCTTCAAAACTACATTGATGTGGGACGCATCCCTAGAGGTTTACGTATCCTCACCACACCCTCGTTCGAAGAACAAGACCCTGCCATGTTACAAGAATGAGGAGAGTCCAGCAACACCTGTTCTGTAAACTTCCTTAATATTTTGATTAAATATGCCATAACGGACAGATATAAGATACTGGACAAAATACAGGAAGTTGAGGAACAGCTGCAGCATATCGAGGCAAGTGAAGAGGGTAAAAACATGCGTATTAACATGGAAAAGGGATACAAAACATTCGAGGAAGATATTAAACTACGTAAGCAGAGGAAATTCATTTGAGATAAGAACGATTATGAACAAGGGAGAATATTAACCTTTGCAAAACGCTTTGACATACTTAGAAAAAACTCCCTATTCAACCGCTTACCACTACAAATGCTAGTTTTACAGAACCATCATCCTCAGACATCGACACAACTGAAAGTGAGAGCGAACAACCCCCCAGTAAACTGAATTTTTTAGAAGAGATGAGACTGCTGGGCATGGAAGGCAGACTAAACAATGGCAAAAAAACAAAAGGCAGAGGACGTGGCAAAACAGTAGGCCAAAGAGGAAGAAAAAAACAAGGAGAGGCAGGCGCAGTATCCGCAATGAATGTGGAAAAACCGGAACGCTTAACACGCTCTGGAACAAAGAAATGAAGTTAATCACTCCTGCAACACCAGATATGTCCATAATTAACCTCTCTACACATGTACTGACCTCGGCTGAAAAACAAGTACTAAAGCTGGGGTTAAACTTTTGTCCTACATCTGTTTATGACTATGCCGAAACCCGCATAGACTTTGACAAATATATGCGAAAAATCAGGCTAAATAAATTCTTCGCAATGTACCCGCCTAAGCCAAGACCTAAAGTCTGCCATCAGGGATATACAGATATCTCGATCCAGGACACCACCTCTTGCATGATCTCAAAGATTTGGAATGTGAAAGTACAGACCACATTGATACCATCGATCAAAACTTTGAACTAATGAATGTTGATGTTAGCTGGCCAGGAAAACATCACTTAAAGTTAAATCTCGATTTAACCCTATGTTTAATCCGGGAGGCCATGTAGAGGCATTCCAGGACCTGGTCAACAATGATCTTAAAAAGATCCGGAAAAAATGGGCCCCAGTTAGAACAAATCTCACCCTTGCACAACAACACACAGTTAAACAACTAAGTGCAATGACAGAGTATATAATCAAACCGCCAGACAAGGGAACTAATATAGTCATCATGAATCGGACTGACTATATTAAGGAGGCCCATAGACAACTAATGGACAAGAATTGCTATGCCAAACTACACGTCGATCCTTCACAAGCCATGAGTGTTCAACTATCCAATCTTTTACAAACTTGGAAGGGGAAAGACTTACTAGATGAAGACATATGTACATTTTTACATCCCAAGTTTCCTATCATTCCAACAATTTACTTTCTGCCCAAAGTCCATAAAAGCCTGTCCAAACCCCCAGGCAGACCAATAGTTACACTATTTGGGGCATTGTTGGAAAATCTCTCACGTTTCGTTGATGAAACCTTGATTACTTTTGTCACCACCTTACCTTCCTATTTGAGAGACACTAAAGATTTCTTGAGTAGGATCGAAAGTATGCCATGGGAAACCTCTTTTCTTTTGACAACATTAGATGTAGTCTCCCTTTATACATCAATTAGACACTCTGATGGACTTAAAGCATGTGAGCACTTCTTGTACAACAGGTCCATGAATTACCTGCAACACAGCCTAATGATACTAGAGATGATTAAACTCTGTTTTCTTTTTGACAAAGAGTTCTTTATCCAGCTCCAAGGCACTGCTATGGGCACTACGTTTGCCCCCTCATATGCGAATCTGACAATGGGCTGGTGGGAAAAATGTGTTGTTTGGCATCCCAGTAATATCAAATATACAGACAAAATAGCACTGTGGGTACGCTACATTGATGATTTGTTTGTCATCTGGGATGGTACTGCTCAGGAATGGTTGGACTTTGTGAAGGTATTAAACTCTAACGAGCTTAACCTGCAATTTACTGAAAGTCACAGTGAGACGGATATTGTATTCCTGGACATAAAAGTCTCTGTGGCAAACGGCGAACTCACCACCAGCCTGCATAGGAAGCCCACTAGCTCCAGCATTCCATTACATGCGAAGAGCAGTCAGCCCACGGCCCCGAAGTGGAGCATTCCCTATGGAGAATTTGTTCGCATTCGAAGAAATTGTTCCAACATTGACGTCTTTGATAGCGAATGTGCCTTGATGGCCCACAGGTTTAAAAACCGCGGGTATACAATCAAAGTACTGGAAAGAGCATTTTTAAAAGCAAGGGACATGAATAACTCCCTACTCTTGGTTTCCAATTCTGTCCAAGCTAAGACCACGGACAATACGGACACACATCTAATTTTGACCTACGGCAGTGGTGCACACAACATTCGCCAGGTGATACAGAAACACTGGCATGTTTTCCAGTTAGATGAACACCTTGGTGAACTACTGGCATCCAAAGCGAACATTACCTTCCGTAGATCGTCCTCTTTTAAAGATACCCTTGTACCAAGTTTCATGAGTCCTCTTCACAATCACTTGGGAGCCAGTTGGATGAATATCAAATGGACAGGCTTTCAGAAATGCTCTAAATGTAAAGCATGTACTTACGCTGTTAATACCAGTTGCTACCCACATCCTATTGTAAGGAAGAACATTAAGTTTCTATCTAGGATCACTTGTGAAACTGAATTTGTGGTATACATTTTAAACTGCCCATGTAATAAGTGGTTTGTCGGCAGCACCAAAGGTAAACTGAAACTGAGGGTGCTACAGCACATTAGGGCTATTAAGAATGCCGATCCAACCTACCCTATGGCCCTCCATTTCAAGAACAAACATGGCGGTAAATTAGAGGGTTTCACCTTTTTTTGAATTCATGCAGTCAATAAACCACTAAGAGGGGGTAACCGTGAACTTACACTAAGACAATTGGAAACCAAATGTATTTTAGACCTCGAAACAAAAAAACCCAGGGGTCACAACCTCGATGAGGAGTTATATACCTTCCTGGGTACCTGAGGCCTTTTTCAGACTCTTTCCTAGAACTATTTGCAATGTACTTATATGCATATTACTATAGTCTACTAATCATTCATTCCTTTCTAGGTATAGATTGGGTTAAATGTAGTCTTTGCTGTTCCTTGAAACATGAAATGAATTTTTTAACTATATTGGAGTATTTTATGTATGAATAATTTATTTATTTATTTATTTCCATTTTTTTCTCTCCATGATTTTTGAGTTATTCTGTGTGAACCTATATACATTGTTGGTTTTGATTGTTTTCTCTGTAGATAGAGTGGTGTCTTTCCCTTTTTTAAATACTGTTTAAAGATGGGTAGCTGTATAGGTTTAGTTACTTCTTTTAAGCGCCCTCTCAACTCAGAGATTTTTGGACCTGTTTTTATCTGTCTTACTGCTAAAATTCGAGATCATTGTCAATGGGTGTAACACATAGTAATTTTTAAATACATTCGAAATTTATTGTATTTTTAACTTACAATTTGATGCATGAATATGGGCAAATATTTATTCAATATGACTTATAGGCAAAACCAATTTTTTTAAAAATATGGATTCGTAATGCACTTTGCACTTTAGATCAATGCAACATTTGCACGCACTTAGCACTTTATCAAAAGAGGGAATGGTTCTTCTCTTCCCCCCTCTTTTTAAAAAAAAAAATAAAAGCAAGCAGTCCATGCATGTATTGATAGCTCCTATAGATAAATAAATATTAGGATATTTGTATCTATATTCAAACATTTGTCTATTGAGCACCATACTTATGGTTTACATTCATGGACGGAGAGCACTATGCACCTTATTTCTCACTGCTTTACAAATACAAACCCTTTCAGTGTTAAAATGCATTTTGCACTAACTTCTGTATTTTCTTTCTTTTGCGTATTTGCACAGCCTAACTGAACGGGCCTATATTATTATCATGCCTTTTTAGCATTGCCCATTTTCGTTGGTTAACATATATTACTCTAGCATCATACTTTCAAATGTTCTCAATAAAGTCGTTTTACTTATACACAGCTTTTACATTATTTTCGTTATGCTGGTTTAAAAAACAACAACTGCATCTTAATACTTTTTAGACTTGTGGTTTATGTGAAAATGTACTCTATGTGTAACTACCCAAGATGATCATGTATCTTTTTGAATGTTTAAAGATGCCCGCTTGGTAATACGAGAAACAAAGCGGCTAATAGCAGGTAGACACTCTCTACACACAATCAGAGAGTTTTCAAGGCTTTAAAACTATAGTCCATCATCTGTGATGTTTGTAACCTACGTGATCAAGCGATTTGCATACCGCGAAACGCGTTGTTTTTTCTACCAGGATGTTTCCCTTTCCTGACGCATAAACACTAATAAAGAAGACATTTTTGTTGCCAGGAATCTTTGAGGTGTCTGGTTTCCTCTTATTTGTTGCAGAGACATTTTTTACTCTGCTCCTGCTCTTGGGAGTGCACTCCACCAGCTTCCTTTCTCAGGAAAAGCTTCTTTTTGCCATATATATATATATATACATATATATATATATATATATATATATATATATATATATATATATATATATATATATATATATATATATATATATATGTTGGCGCATGCCGCAATCTATTCACTACTTAGCTAGCCTCAAGAATTCTTTTTCTGCTTGCGTGCTTGCGTTTCTTTGCATCTGTACACGTGTAAAACAGCTTGACATCTTCATCATTTCTGTAGCATATGCCTCTTCATCTTGATCCCAAGATGCCACTTATCTTCGATACTTTCTTGATGTCTTATAGAATATTCGCATTCTCTAGTCTCTACATCTCTTCTATGTGTGTCAGCTCGACTCTGTATGACGTCACCATTCGTCTTCATCATTCACTTGCTCTGGTTCTTCCGGGATTTCATTCAAATGGCCGTCATACTGTCTTATAAGCAGGTATGGTTTTCTCAATGGGAACCTTGCCTCCAGGATTCTCCTTGGTATCAGTATTTTCACTGGTACCACACTTGTCTCACTCTCTCATCCCCAACATATAGGCAAGATGGGCGAGGTGATTGAAGTGGGGGTACTTAGCTCATTCTCTACACCGACGATGAAGGCGCCCACAAGGTACTCCCATCATCCGGCCACAGGGGCACCTGAAAGCACTAATCCTTATGCACCAGAGCCTGCAGTGATGAAAGCGCTGGCCTGCATCGGCTAGATACATGAAGAACAGCTATTAGGGACACCCAAGCACACCTCTCAGAGGTTTCTCATCAATACTTACACAGGAGGAGCACGATCTGTGAGGGGGGAAGGAGTAAGTTGTAAGGGGGGTGGGAATGCTGGGACTGTTGATCCAAGACTTTGGTGTGCAGCGAAACCGGCGGCATCAATGGCAGGTTCCATGTGATAATTCCGGTGCAAAAATATTGCGATACAAAAATATCGCCATATTTTTGCAGCGAAATTCACAATGGACCCTGCCGAGGACACCCCCGCAACCCCCGCATCATTTTTTAATGTGCGGGGGACACCCCCGCAACCCCCACTCCCACATAATATCGCCAATAAAAATATCGCCTATGGTGAATCAAACGGCCATATTTACAGCGATATTTTTGTTGGGGATATTATTACCTGATACCTAATGGCACTACAAAGCAAGCAATTTGTATGCATCAGACTTAATTACCTGTATTGTATTTTAAAATAATAAACAGATAAAAAATAAAAATCAAGAGTTACTTTCATTAGGCACATTGGGAGATGACCTTTCCCCCCTGGGTCCCCCTCGTCCGGGCTCAGATCCATCAAAAAGTTATTTGCAGTGTCAGGACCTTCGGTAGTTAAGTTTCTTGCTTTCGAAGGGTTTGATGGGTTCCAAATAATAAACAAAAGAGTTCCTTCTTGATTGTACTTGGGGTGATAATTCTCCACCCCTGGGTCCCTCTCTTCCAGGATCTGACACCTCACGAATATCAGCCTCCCTCTGTCGGGTTCACCCTGGCTTGTAGTCAAAAGATTCCAATGCTGCATTCACGTGTTGGAGGGGTGGTGGCTTTTCACTTCTGGGTCTCCCTCTTCTGGGCTCAGACCCTTCTCGAATGCTTGCCTTCCCTCTGTCGGGTTCACTATGGCCTTTTCAACACAATCTCATGTGTGACATTCACAAATCTTAATGTCTTTTTAAACAGTTCACTGTGAACATCCCTCTGCCGGGTTCATTCTTGTCAACACACTGTACATTGGGACTACAGACTTCGCCTCCTTTTATTAGCATCCCTCTGTCAGGTTCACTCGATGTGGGATTCACTTCTCTTAGTTACATATTCACCTGCCGGTCAAAGACTTTCGATGGTACAGAGCATTTTACAAGACCTCTGTATGACCACTTTGACCCCTTTCTCGCCTTTCCCCAGGTCTTCTGTTATGGCAGTTTCAACAAAAGCATAATCGCCCTGAGACTCCTCTGTAGCCGGTTTTCCCCTCTCTTAGTAACAGTTCTGTGTGCTTTCTTCAATTAGCCATTAGTTACTTTTGTTCAACACAGTTCGGTTTCTTATCGGCTTTCCCCTCAATGCACCGGCTGTGATGTGGCACTTGGCTTTGCTTATTTCTGGAGTCAAGGTCGGTAATCCGGTGGCAAGAGTCTCTCCACGGCTTGGTTATCAGCAGAGGAGGGTCCCATGTACCGTTGACATCTGCTGCAACATACGCTGGCTAAGGTTTGCGGTCTTAAGTTTCCTTCCGCAGAGGTTTTACAGGCCCTGGTCGGAAAGGGCAAGGTCACTTTTCTCCTTGTCACCCTCTCGATTTGCACCGTCTTTCTCCCCCTCTTGAACTGCTGTGCTGAGTTAGCTCTCTCGTCATGAGGTCTGCCTTGCTCGTATTGTGCTCACATGCTCCACCTTTTATCCCTGTGGGAAAAGGAAAGGGCCGTCAGGTGTGTGTGATTCTGGTCTGCTTGACTTTGCCTGACCCTTGGGTTGGGACATGTCAGGTGAACAGTTTTTGTCATGACCCACAGGATGCGCCCCTTTTGGTCTTCCTGGTCCTTATCGCAACAGGCCTTGCATTCCCTGACACTCCCAACATGGCCATCCAGCGTGACACGCCTTCCGCGGTCTATACGTTGGACGTAATGTATTCTACTAATAGACCACACCCTTGCAGCTCCGCGCGTCTCAATGCTATTGCCAAGTAGCGATCAGACATGTGCTCCGTAGTTCGCTGTATTGCTTTCCTGGTTCCTAGCTTTTCTACTTCCATTCCTTGCCCCTTTCCCTGTTCCTCTTGCTTCTTGGACTCGTACGCCATCAGCACGTCTTCTTCGTTTCCCGGATCCCCGGATTGCTGCATCCCGGAATCTTAAACGCACGCTGGAGTCGGAAGAGACTCGCTCAGCCTTATTCAAGTCCAGGTCTGTCCGCAAGAAGACACCGCCCACGAAGTCCAGCAAGGATCGGTCTCAGGTGAGAAGGGGGGAACTCTGTGACAGTTTGAGATGCCTACCGACCACACTCGAAGTTGACATGGAAGCGGCCATCCAGCACCTGATGCGAGGTATGCAAGAATTAACCACGAGGTTCAGAATTTAAAGGCGGAAAACACTGCTCTCAAGCAATTAGTTCTATCCCGTGATTCAGCCGCAAAAGAAAGTGTGTTACTGGGCGGCATTGTTGACAAATACGATGGGTCGGCAAAAACCCTTTGTAGATTCCTGGACTCATGTTTGATTCACTTTACATTTAAGCCCTATTACTTTTCCACTCCCAGGGCTAAGGTGGGTTTCATAATCTCTCACCTTTCCGGAAATGCTTTAACCTGGGCTACACCCCTAGTTAACTCCGGCGAAGCTCTCCTAGATGACTACGATGGTTTCATACGGGCCCTAAAGACCATGTTTTATCGCCCAGAGCAGGTCTTTAGTGCCCAGGAACGGCTCTTAGACTTTCAGAAGGGATCCCAGGATGTGCTCACGTATGTAACCCGATTCAAGCAATTGGTCAACGAAGCTGATTGGTCTCCGGAGGCAAGTTTTACCCTTTTCAGGAGAGGACTAAATGAGGAGATTAAAGATGAGTTAGCCAGAGTGGGCTGACCGAACTCATTCCAGGCTCTTATGGACCTTGTCATGCAAATAGACTTTTGCATCCAGGAAAGGAAGGCAGAGAAGAAATAATCTAGAGAGAACCCTCCGAAGGTGTCCTTTGAGAGTATCTCCAAATCTGACGCAAACCCAGGATCAGTCACCGAACCAGAACCCATGCAGATAGGAGCCTTCCGTGGACCCATATCCCCGCAAGAAAGGATGAGAAGGATTAATACGGGGTTGTGTATGTATTGTGCCTCAGACAAACACTTGGTTAGAGAATGCCCTCTGGCCCATCCTCGGCGTTCGGGAAACGCCAACTCCCGATCCTAGATGGAGCAGGGCTTCGGGAGAGAGATGTTTGCTCCACATCAATTCCATCCTTGAACTCTCCTGGACAAAACAATCTAGTGATACTTCAGGTCTTCCTATCAACCTCCGGGAATAAGACCTATCCTGTTTTGGCCTTGGTATACTGCGGGGCTATGGGAATATTCATTGATCAAGATTGGGTTTTTAGTCACCACATCCCATACGAAACACGAAGCATCATGCAGCCGGTGGAAGCGATCGATGGAAGACCCCTCACTTCGGGGCCCATAAGCCTGCAGACCAAAGAGATCCAGCTTTCAATTAACCACCAGCAAGAGCGGATTCGATTCGACATTATCAAGTCAGCTCATTACCCCATGGTACTGGGCATGCCCTGGTTACAGAAACACAATCTGTATATCAATTGGACAGCAGGATCACTATTCCTCGGCTCAGAGTTTTGTATGTCTCACTGCCTAATCCTGGATCCCTCCTTGACACCTTCCAAAGAACCACCAATAGACCATCAAGCACCTCTCATGGTTTCCAATATCGTGCAGGTTCCTAAGGCCTATCAGGGATTTGTTTATGTGTTCTCAACTGCCATAGTCCAGGCCTTACCCCCTCACAGGCCTGAAGACTGCGCCATAGACACGGATCCCTCAGCAGTGATTCCCTTTGGCAGGATGTTCATCCTTTCCGAACCTGAGAAAAGGCCCTCCGAGAATACTTGGATATCAACCTTGAGAATGGCACCATAAGACCTTCAAAATCTCCAGCCAAAGCTTCATTTTTCTTTGTTCCTAAGAAGGACACTAAGGAACTCAGACCCTGCCTCGATTATCGTGGATTAAATCAATGCACCATCAAGGACCGGTACCCTTTACCCTTAATCTCGGTTATCCTGGAAGCGGTCAGAGGCGCTGTGATTTTCACAAAACTGGACCTCCGGGGTGCCTATCATTTGATTCGTATCCGGGTAGGAGACGAATGGAAAACAGCATTCAGAACACCCTTTGGTCACTTTGAATATCTAGTCATGCCCTTTGGATTAGCTAATGCCCCAGCAGTCTTTCAACGTTTTATGGACAGGGTGTTCTCTGACATGCTATTCCTGTTCGTCATCGTCTACCTGGACGACACTTTGATCTACTCCAAGGACCTTCTAAAGCATGAAGAGCATGAAAAGGCAGTACTACAATGACTCTGTGAACATAAACTCTTGGCCAAACCAGAGAAATGTCTGTTTCACGTTGCTTCTGTTCATTACCTAGGATTTATCCTTACTCCAGAGGGAATTGGCATGGACCCTTCAAAGGTAAAAGCTATATTATCCTGGCCTGCTCCCACGTCCGTGAAACAAGTTCAATCCTTCCTGGGGCTTGCCAATTTCTACCGGAAGTTTATATCCACCTTGTCTGAGATTGTTCAACCGATTGTTGCTCTCCTGAAGAAAGACACCCCCTTTGTCTGGTCTATTCCGCAAGATAAGGCATTCCAACTGTTGAAGACAAGATTTACTCAAGCCCCCATTCTGGCCCAACCCGACATTGATCGACCATTCCTTGTGGAAACGGATGCCTCTAGCTACGCCATTGGAGCGGTGTTCAAGCAAGAATTTGAGGATAAACTAGAACACCCCATTGCTTACCTTTCACAAACCCTGACTCCCAGTGAGACACACTACTCGTCCTGGAAAAATAAATTTTAGCCATCCGGCAAGCCTTCACTGAGTGGCGACATCTACTCCTGGGAGCCAGATATCCAGTCCAGGTCCGCACGGACCACCGAAATCTTCAAATTCTACAGTCATTAGAGTGTCGGAACAGTCGTCAGGCTCGTTGGGTCTTCTTCTTTGCCCAGTACCAGTTCCACATCCCTCATGTTCCTGGATCACAAAACTTGATTGCTGACGCCTTATCTCGACGGCCTGACTATGAAACTACCAAAGATAAGGCCTATCCTAAGATGTTTCCCCACACGATTTTTGTAGCTCAAGCAGTCAATCTCCTGAAAGAAATCCGAGTACAAACCCAATCCTCTGAACTCTGGAAGAATATTTCAAGAAAGAATCAATGGAACCTAAGAGTCAAGGAAGGATATTTGTTCAAGGACAATGCTCTGCTCATTTCTACACAAAAATTACAACAAAGGATAATAAACCTCTGTCATGATACCCTTCACTCCAGACATTGTGGTATCACCAACACCCTCCACCTCATACAAAGACAATTTTGGGGGCCTAAAATGAAGACTGATGTACAACTATACGTCAGAGCCTGTGCAATCTGTAGTCAGAATAAACATGACAACAAGAGGCCGGCGGGTCTTCTGCTTCAACCTGCACTGCCAACAAGGCAATGGCAATTTATCGCAACAGACTTCATTGTGGAATTACCGCCTTCCAGAGGGTACACCACCATCATGATCACCATTGACTTCTTCACTCATATGGCTCATTTCACACCCCTCAGTAAGCTACCATCCTCATCTGAACTGGCTGGAATCTTCCTGGAGCACATATTCCACCTTCATGGACTTCCTTTCAAGATAATTTCCGATCGAGGACCTCAATACGTCTCCCAATTGTGGAAACACCTCTGTCAAATATGAGGAATCCAACGCGCTCTTTCATCAGGTTATCACCCTCAAACCAACGGGGCCACAGAACGTGCTAATCAGACTCTGGAACAATATCTTCGATGTTTTGCCACTAAGATTCAGGATGACTGGTCGCTCTTGATACCCGTGGCTGAATTCGCCTATAACAATTCCGATCATTCAACAGTTAAGACCAGTCCCTTTTATTGCAGCCAAGGATTCCATCCATCAGTTCTTCCCTCAGTTCTTCCACAACCCACACCGGTACCTACTGTCGACTCCTGGATTGAAACACTCATCAACATACATAAAGAGACCAAAGAGCACTTAGAGAAGGCCAGAACACAGACCAAGAGATATGCGGATTCCAAAAGAAGACCCGGGCCTTCTAATTCAGTTGGAGATCAAGTCTGGTTGTCCTCGAAATTACTACCCCGACATTTACGGCCAAACAAATTGGTCCGTTTTCCATCAAGGAAATTATAAACCCAGTCTCATACCGGCTCAAGCTACCAGAATCCTGGAGAAAGATTCACCCAGTTTTTCACACCTCCTTATTAAAACCTTACATTCAATCCTCCCGGAAATCCTGCAGACCCACTCCTGTGGTGGTGGACAATCAACTGGAATATGAAGTGTCCCGGATATGCGACTCCAGGTATAAATGGGGTCAGCTTCAATACCTGGTTGAATGGAAAGGATATCCCCCCAGTGAAAGAACTTGGGAACCACTTTCTAATCTGAGTACCCCTCGACTGCTCAGAAGATACACCTCATACACCCAGGCAAACCTGGAGGAACAGGTTTTCGGAGGATGCATGCTGTCATGACCCACAGGACGCGCCCCTTTTGGTCTTCCTGGTCCTTATCGCTACGGGCCTTGCATTCCCTGACACTCCCAACATGGCCATCCAGCATGACACGGCTTCCGCGGTCTATATGTTGGATGTAACGTATTCTACTAATAGACCGCACCCCCGCGGCTCCGCGCGTCTCAATGCTATTGCCAAGTAGCGATCAGACATGTGCTCCGTAGTTCGCTGTATTGCTTTCCTGGTTCCTAGCTTTTCTACTTCCATTCCTTGCCCCTTTCCCTGTTCCTCTTGCTTTCTGGACTCGTGCGCCATCAGCACGTCTTCTTCGTTTCCGGGACCCCCAGATTGCTGCATCCTGGAATCTTAAACGCACGCTGGAGTCGGAAGAGACTCGCTCAGCCTTATTCAAGTCCAGGTCTGTCCGCAAGAAGACACTGCCCACGAAGTCCAGCAAGGACCGGTCTCAGGTGAGAAGGGGGAACTCCGTGACAGTTTTTGCATTAGTCCATTGTCTTTCATGGCGTAAGAATGTTTTAGTATCAAAAGGGGGAAGGTTAGCGTTTTGTAGGGTTTATGAAATAAATAGGGGGGATTGTGGGAACAGTAATGTTTTGGCAATGCAGAGCGGTAGTTCGGGAAATAATAACTAGATGGATGTGGAAAAGAATAACCAGTAGTATTCGGGTAGGCAACAGAAAAAATGGGATTCACAGAGAGGTTGTTTCCTACTGTAACAGGGTTTGGATTCTTAATAGGTTTATTAGAGGTGTAGAGGTGGTTAGATTCTGGTAAGGGAGAGTCATGGGGCGAAAGGGAGATTGAGTTGGTACATCCCATGAAAGCCTCAGGGACTTAGTTCTCCTTTTGTTCTTTCCTGGTATAATACTCCGTCTCGCATGGGAGACTCCCCCGCGCGTAAACCCGGGCTCCCCTATCCAGGTGATCCTCCCTCGCTCGTCCACCCCCAGGGTTGGGATCTGAGAGCGCCAGCCCTTCCCTGGCCACCTGAATAAGGGATTCTCAAGGTCTTCTCGGGAGAATACCTTCAGATTTCTCATAGTAGGATGGGGAAAAGTTGTTAAAGGGAGGGGAATATCATGTCTCAACCCTCAGTGTCCCACTTCTGCTCCCTGAAGACCCCTCACCCAGGTGATCCTCCCCCACTAGTCCACCCCCAGGAACTGGATCCAATAGCGATGGCTATGTCCTGGCCACCTGGACGACAGTTCTCCAGGGACTAGCGGATGAGAGACCTTCAAGTTGCTCACAAAACCCACACCTGCCCTGGCTAATGACCCCTGTGTGTGATCCACAAACACTGCATGATATTGCCTACAACCACGCACACAGCAGTACCTGTGTGTGCATCGAGCTGACATTTGGCCTCCTGAAGGCACGTTTCCGATGCCTCGACCGCACTGGTGGAGCCCTGATGTACAAAGTCGGTAAATGTGTGCTTGTGTGTGCCATGCTGCACAAATTCTTCCTGAGGAAAAACGTCCCACTACCCCCTGACATGGACATGCCACCCCACAGAGGATGAGGAAGCAGTGCCTGTGGTTGAGGCAAATGCATGCATTGCCAGAGATGACGTGAGGGATGGGAGAATGGCATGCCAGGGACTGATAGACAATTTCTTTTCACACTTTCACAAGGCTGGCACAAGAACCAAATGTTATGCCTAATGCTCATTGCCTATCGGATCTGGAAGTTGGTGCCCCCCCCCTGTCCAAACGAATGTCCCTCCTTTTACTCCAAATGAAACTCCATGTTCTCTGAACCTAAATACTAATATCACGAAAGTGATAGAAAGTAGTGCAGCTGGCCGAGTTATAATAGCCCCATGAGAGGGCCCATCCAAACATTCCCTCATGGCTCCCGAATCTCAAACGGGAGTGTTAGACTCATAGCCGGTTATGATGAAGCTTGCCCTTCTTAATACCAGGTCCCTAGTGTAAGTAACTTGTTGTTTTGTATTATAGCTGTTTACAGTTCTTTATGTAATCTTGTGCCCTGCCTGTGTGAGCGAGATATAGAATGTTTATGTTGGAAGTGGGTGTCGTGTTCTAAGGGTTGGGAGTTGGAGTGGAGACGGGCAGATGTAAGGAGAGCTGCAGTGCAGGGCGCTGGGTCATTTGTAGATATAAATAAACTTGAAGTTGCCTGTACCTTCAGTGTTCCTGCTTGCATACTTCAATTGGCGACGAGGATTTGACCCAGCGTCGCTTTCACCCACGGAGAGAGAGCGGCCGCTCCGAGCGAACGTTTATGTTTGCTTGTGCTGTTTAATCATCCCAGAGGCCAGGAGATCAGAGGATCATTTGCTCGGCTGTTTTGATGTTTTGATTGCTGACGGAGATTTGTTTTTTCAGACACGGATTGGCACATACGCGCGCGCAAGCAAGGGGCATATTGATTGCAACCATACTAAAGTAAAGAACCTTATGAAACGTCACGCACTCATGTGACGCAGATGCATTAGCAATCCAGGAAGTCAGGCAGAGATGAGAGGAGTCAAGCCTCCTCCTCGTCTCAGTAGTTAAAAAAAAAATGTTTTTTTCTCTTTCTCTCTTGAAAGTTCGCATCAGGCGAACAGTAGAATAACAAAACACTTTGTTATTATTCAAGGGACACATTGGACATTGAATGACTTTGAGTAGTATTCTGGAAGGAGATTGTTATCAGCATAGTACAAGGCTGACCATGCAAGGCATCAGCATACAATCGCCCGCGAGTTTTCTCCCAACACCTGGGCAGCCCGCAGTGATTTGGTCTGAATGGAAGGAGTTTTGGTTGAACTATATTCAGACTGTAGAGCAAGAAGAATTGTTACTACTCCATGCTTTGGGCTTGGAGGGTCAAAGGAAATATAGGGAACTTCCAGAATTATCACGAGATGAAGCTGTCACAAGTCTCTCCCCTTCTCACCTGTTTTTGTTGTTTATTTGAGACCTTCTTTGCTGACTTCTTTCGCACGGTCCGGGATTTGTATAAACCCGTGTGCTGGTCTTCGGGTTCCAGCGTAAGGATGACAATCTAACTCCAGGATAAGTTCAGATGTCCAGGACAGACACCAGGAAGGCACAATGTCTGAGCTCGGATGCACGGAACGCGTGACCCGAGCGCGGGTGAAAATCCAGGAAGTTCAGAGGTAAGAAATGAGGAAAAGAAGGAAGGAATGGGGGATTCAAGGAACCGGGAAACAGGATTCAGAAGAAAGCCCCGAGCGAACTTCGGCAACCCACGTCCAACTACAGCAAGCGGTAGCATTGAGACGCGCAGAGCCGTGGGGGCGTGTCTCTTTAGTAGAACGTAGATGGTGGAGCGCAAGGACTGGCAAGCAGCCTTCCGTATCAGGCAGCCATGTTGGAACGATTACTGCATTCAATCCCCTGTGGGTCAGGGACCGCGAAGTCCAGAAGGGACGTAGGTGACGGTTCATGACAGTATGCCTCCTCTGAAGCCCAGCTCCTGCGGGTTTGACTGGATGGATAAGATGGTATCTTCGAATCAGCCTGGGGGCATTCATGTTTGACACAGGTTCCCAGGTGCGCTCACTGGGAGGATAACCTTTCCACTCTACCAAATATTGTAAGTGACCACGTCGGTACCTGGAGTCACAGATTCTGGAGACTTCATATTCGAGTTGGTCATTGACGATCACTGGGGTAGATCTTGGAGCAGTTCGAGAGGACTGAACATATGGTTTTAACAGAGAGGTGTGGAAGACTGGATGGATCCTTTTCCATGATTCTGGTAGTCAGAGTCGAAAGGCCACTGGATTGATGATTTCCTTTATAGAAAAAGGCCCGTAATACCTGGGAGCCAATTTATTTGGTCGTAGGTGACGGGGAAGGAGTTTCGAGGATAACCAGACTTTATCGCCTACTGAATAGGAAGGCCCAGATCTTCTTTTGGAGTCAGCATAATGTTTAATGTCTCTTCCGGCCTTTTCCAGGTGTTCCTTAGCTTCTTTGTGCACATTAATTAGTGTTTCAATCCAGGAATCAACCACAGGAACTGGGGTAGGGTGTGGAAGAATGGACAGTAGGACTGAAGGATGAAATCCTTGACTACAGAAGAAAGGACTGGTTTTGATAGCTGAATGATCCGAATTGTTGTATGCGAATTCGGCCACAGGTATTAAGAGTGACCAATCATCCTGGACCTTGGTGGCAAAGCAACGAAGATACTGTTCCAGGGTTTGGTTTACTCGTTCAGTTGCTTCATTGGTCTGTGGGTGACAACCCGAACACAAGGCACGTTGGATTCCCAGTATTCGACATAACTGTTTCCAGAACTCGGATATGTTCTGGGGTCCTCGGTCAGAAATGATCTTGGAAGGTAGCCCATGAAGCCGGAATATGTGTTCCAGGAAAATTCCAGCAAGCTCAGATGAAGATGGCAGTTTGTATAAGGGTGTAAAATGAGCCATATGAGTGAACAAATCGATGGTAACCATTATAGTTGTGTAGCCCCTGGAAGAGGGTAGTTCCACGATAAAATCTGTGGCAATGATTTCCCAGGTTATTGTTGGTATTGCTGGTTGGAACAGGAGACCTGCTGGTCTTTTGTTATCTTGTTTTTTCTGATTGCAAACTGCACATGTCTGGATATGGATCTTGATATCATCCTTCATCTTTGGCCACCAAAGCTGTCTTTGTATTAGATGGAGAGTGTTGGTGATGCCACAGTGTCCTGAATGGAAAGTATCATAACATAGGCTTGTGATCTTTTGTCTCAGTCCAGGAGTGGGAATGACCAAGCGATTGTCCTTGAACAGGTATCCGTCCTTTGTTTTGAGATTCCATCCATTGTTTCTCTTGAACTCCTTCCAAGGTTCAGAGGACTGGGTTTGAATTTGAATATCCTCCAGGAGGGTAATTGCTTGGGCAACAAATATTGTGAAGGGAAACATCTAAGGAAAGGTCCGATCTACAAGGGGTTCATAATCAAGATGTTTGGATAAGGCATCTGCTATAATGTTATGTGTTCCAGGGACATGATGGATTTGAAATTGGTATTGGGCAACAAAGAAGGCCCAACGGGCTTGACGACTGTTTCTATATTCTAGGAATTGCAGGACTTGAAGATTCTGATGATCCGTGCGGACTTGTACTGGGTGTTTGGCTCCCAAAAGAATATGACGCCAATCAGTGAAGGCTTGACGGATGGCTAGCAATTCCTTTTCCAGGACGGAATAATGAGTTTCACTGGGGGTCAAGGTACGAGAGAGATAGGCGATGGGGTGTTCTAACTTGTCACAAAGTTCCTGTTTCAGGACTGCCCCAATGGTGTAATTGGAGGCATCAGTTTCGACAAGAAAAGGTCGATCAATGTCAGGTTGAGCCAGGATGGGAGCTTGTGTGAACTCCGATTTCAACCATAGGAACGCCGAATCTTGGTCTGAGGTCCACCGAAAGGGGGTATCTTTCTTTAACAATGTAACAATAGGATGCACAATCTCAGAAAATGCTGGTATAAATTTCTGATAGAAGTTAGCAAGCCCTAGAAAGGATAGAATTATTTTCACAGTGGTTGTAACAGGCCAGGATATAATGCAATCAACCTTTGAGGGGTCCATTACAATTCCCTTTGGGCTAAGAACGAATCCGAGATAGTGAACAGTTGATACATGAAAAAGACACTTCTCGGGTTTAGCCAGGAGCTTATGTTCACGTAGACGTTGTAAGACTGTCTTAACATGCTCTTCATGTTTCAGGTGGTCCTTGGAGTATATCAGTATGTTGTCCAGATATACAATGATGAAGAGGAGCAGCATATCAGAAAACACCTGATACATAAAACGTTGGAAAATTGCTGGGGCATTAGCAAGTCCAAAGGGCATAACCAAATATTCAAAGTGGCCAAAGGGTGTTCTAAAGGCTGTTTTCCATTTGTCACCTCCCTTTATACGAATAGGATGGTAGGCACACCTGAGATCTAATTTTGTGAAGATGACTGCATCTCTGACTGCTTCCAGGATGTCTGAGATGAGAGACAATGGGTAACGATCCTTGAGAGTACACTGGTTTAAGCCACGGTAGTCTAGGCATGGTCTAAGCTCCTTGGAATCCTTCTTGGGGACGAAAAATTGAGAAGCACCCACCGGGGACTTGGATGGTCGTATAGTTCCATTTTCCAAGTTGGTATCCAGGTATTCCCGAGGGCCCTTTTTTCGGGTTCTGACAAAATAAACATTCTTCCGAATGGGATAACTGCTGAAGGTTCACTATCGATGCACAATCCTCAGGTCTGTGTTGTGGAAGAGCTTGAACAATGGCTGTCGAGAATACATCTGTGTAAGCCTGATAGGCCCTGGGAATCCGGATGATGTTAGAAACAGTGACTGGATTTTGCTGAGTTTCTTGAGAGTCTACAGGAGACCTAGGTAAGGTATCTAGGGATAAGCAGTGGGACATACAATGTTCAGAACCAAGAAACAAGGAGCCTGCAGCCCAATTGATGTAGGGGTTATGCTTCTGTAACCAGGGCATGCCTAGAACCATTGGATAGTGGGCCAATCTTATAATGTCGAATTTAATCCTCTCTTGATGGTGGTTTATAGAAAGTAGGATCTCTTTAGTTTGAAGGGTTATGGGTCCCGAAGACAGGGGTCTCCCATCAATAGCCTTTATGGGTTGCATTGTCTCTCGAGTTTCATGTGGAATGTTGTGAGTAGTGCCCCAATCATGATCTATGAATATGCCCATGGCTCCGCAATCCACTAATGCCAGGATGGGGCAAGATTCTTTCTTGGAAGGCGATAGGAATGCCTGTAGAATCACAAGATTATTTTGTCCAGGAGAGTTCAAGGATGGAATTGATGTGGAGCAGACATCTCTCTCCCGAAACTGTGCCCCATCTAATATCGGGAGCTGGCGTTTCCCGAACAATAGGGCACTCTCTCATGAGATGTTTATCGAAGGCATAATACATGCACAGACCAGTGTGAATCAGGCGCATTCTTTCTTGTGGAGTAATGGATCCACAGACGGCCCCCAGTTGTATGGGTTCTGGATCCGAGGTTGGAGAAGCTGTGGGTTCTGGTCTGGATGGGTGGTCTGTGGCAGCCTTTTGGAAGGTTGACTTAGATTTATTTTTCTCCGCCTTTCTTTCCTGAATTCGAACGTCGATTTGCAAGGAAAGGTCCATGAGAGCCTGGAAGGAGTTTGGGCAAGCTACCCTGGCTAACTCGTCCTTTATTTCTTCATTCAGGCCTCTTCAGAAGAGGGTGAAGCTGGCTTCTTGAGACCAATCAGCTTCCTTCACAAGTTGTTTAAAGCGGGTCACATAGGTAAGCATATCCTGGGATCCTTGTTGAAATTCAAGCAAACGTTCTTGAGCGCTGTAAACCTGCTCTGGGCGATCAAACATGGTTTTTAGGGCTTCCACGAACCCATCATAATTATCCAGGAGGGCGTTGCCCAAATTGACTAGGGTGGTTGCCCAGGTCAAGGCATTACCAGTGAGGTGTGAGATCATGAACCCCAGCTTTGCTCTAGGAGTGGAAAAGTAGTAGGGCTTGAATTTGAAGTGTTCCAAACATGAATCAAGGAAGGCACAGAGGTTCTTTAAAGAACCATCAAATTTGTCCACTACCCCTCCCAATAACACGCTTTCCTTAGTTGCAGAGTCACGTGACAAGACTAGCTGTTTTAATACAGCATTCTCAGCCTTGAGGTTCTGGACTTCTGTGGTCAGTTCCTGCATGCCTCGCATGAGGTCTTGAACCGCGGCTTCCATCTCTGTGTCTGTATCGTTTTTTAGGCGTCTCAATCTGTCACAAGTCTCTCCCCTTCTCACCTGTTTTTGTTGTTTATTTGAGACCTTCTTTGGTGACTTCTTTCGCACGGTCCGGGAATTGTATAAACCCGTGTGCTGGTCTTCGGGTTCCAGCGTGAGGATGACAATCCAACTCCAGGATACGTTCAGATGTCCAGGACGGAGACCAGGAAGGCACAATGTCCGAGCTCGGAGACACGGAACGCTGTGACCCGAGCGCGGGCGAAAATCCAGGAAGTTCGGAGGTAAGAAATGAGGAAAAGAAGGAAGGAAGGGGGATTCAAGGAACCGGGAAACAGGATTCAGAAGAAAGCCCCGAGCGAACTTCGGTAACACACATCCAACTGCAGCAAGCGGTAGCGTTGAGACGCGCAGAGCCGCAGGGGCGTGTCTGTTTAGTAGAATTTAGAGCGTGGAGCGCAAGGACTGGCAAGCAGTGTTCCGTATCAGGCGGCCATGTTGGAAGGATTACTGCATTCAATCCCCTATGGGTCAGGGACCACAAAGTCCAGAAGGGACGTAGGCGACGGTTCATGACAGAAGCTGGCGATGGTGATGAGCACGATAAAGCCATAAAACAACTAGATAAATACTATGCCCCAGAGACTAACGTGGCGATCAATAGATATCATTTCTACACAAGGGTGCAAAAGGAGCAAGAAAATATAGAAGAGTATGTTTCAGCATTGAGATTGCTGGCATGTACATGTCATTTTGGGAATGGGATCACTCTTGATGAACTAATTAGAGACCAAATTATAATCCATTCTAAAGACAGCCTGATTCAAGATAGGTTGTGGATAGTAGGGATCCCATCCCTACCAGAGACTATTGCCATCGCAAAGAGGATAGAACATAGTAAATTGTGTTCTAAGGAGATTAAGAATAAAAAGCAGGAAGCCACTCATAATATGTTGCAATATAGTGCTAAAGGCGAGCAAGAAACAGAGGAGCAGGATCAAGTTAATACACTACGCTCCAAGGATCGAGTTGATTTCGCCTCTAACAAAGGCAATAGAGAAAAAGGATTTGAGAGCAAAGGAAATTTCCCTAAAGGAAAGATTTGGACTAACCCAGAGTCCAGAATGCACAAACAAAAGATGGCGACAGATGTTACAGTTGCGGTATATTGGGCCATTATGCCTACTCCAGAAATTATCCTGCTATTGGGCAAAAATGTGGAAATTGCGGAGTGAAAGGACATTTTGCTATCACTTATACACGAAAAAGGAGAGTTTCAACAATCCAAGATGAGGAAGAAGAATCCGATGAAGAGAGAGTGTTCATGATTCATGAGCCACCAGGAGGAGAATTTAAATGCCCAAGTTGTGAAGTGATATTAGACAATTGGAAATTAAAGGTGAAGGTTGATAGCTGTTCTCCATGGACAATCTGTCAAATACACACAATAATGGGGACGAGATCTCGACACTCTCCTCCGAACCACAGAAGGCGAATGAAGTCGACCCTCCCACTGTGGTTGGCACAGGTACCTGATATAGAATAGACAGGACAACACGTGGCAGCAAGTGAGGGGAAGTGGGTTAGGGAGAGTTTGTGGACGGGGTAGGGGAAGTTAGGAACCCCGGATAGAGGGTGAGGGAGAACCTAGTTTTTGGATAGGAATGGGGAAGCAACAGGGAAAATCCCTACACTGACTATACCTAATAACACCTGGGAACACTCACCAATGAGTGTGAGTTTCCTATAACATAGTCACCTTGATACACACACAACCAGCACCCTTAGCATAATCATGGTTTGCATAACATGATTTGTTAGTACATCTTGATACATGTACCCCCTCTCATTTGCCCCTAGGAAGAAACATATACATAGCGAGCATGGCAAGCTAAATGGAACATACACTGGGGATTACTCCCACTATGAAAGACAAGACTCATGGCCCCCTGGGCTGGCGTAAGCATTGCTGACACAATGAACATAAACTGAGAATGTACAGTGAAACACATATATGGGCGTCACACATATGGGCGTCTTGCAATAGTTCATCCCAACCTGCCCCTCCCCCGTTTTCAGCACGTGGAGAGCTTAAACATTGAAACTCTTTCATAACCATAGAAATGCGTCTTCATTCCAACAATCCTAACTAATTCAGTTCTTAGCTCAACAGACGGGCAACCTTGTGCATACAACAGCGTTCATTTCGGTCTCATGACCATGCCCGTAAGGAACATATTTCGTGCTGTTTTATAGACACTCCCACTGAGCCTCTGCCCACCCTTATCTTTGGTCCGGGAGGCTTCTGAGCCTTCCCGGACGTAGTAGATGTCGCCCGTAGCAGCCTTGCCGCAAAAACCCTCCTCACTGCTGCTGCAGAATCACGCCCGCAGCCTCCGAGTCCTGACTGCGTCCATCAGGGGGCGGCAGCGGCTCCTTTCTCCCTCGTACACAGCAACCTCCGGAAACAAAATAAGCCACACCTGCCGTGCGCCGTGGTCTTCTTAATAAACCGTTGCCAATCACGATCAGCTGGCCACACGCGCGCACGGCAATGGACTACAACCCCTCCCAAGTACTGCTGGGAATTGTAGTACTGTGTTTTTCCTAAATATAGTCTTTTTCTCTGTTCCTGCCATCCGTGCTTGCCCTTATTCCTGACATTACCTCCTCTCCCAGGGCCCTTCCCAGGACCAGACTTACCCGGTTGTCGTAGATGAAATTGTCTGACCAACCTCGGGGCATGTACAGCTTCCGCCGGTTCCCGAGAACAGTCCTCGGGGCCATAGCCTTTCCACTGAATCAAGTACCATAGTTGTTGATTTCTTTTCCTGGCGTCTTGAATGCTTTTAACTTGGTACTTCATTTGACCTTCAGGATCGCTGGAGGCCTCTTGGCCGTCATTCCCGGAGCTGCGGGTTTAAGTAAAGAGACATGGAATACTGGGTGTATAGGTAATGTCTAGGGTAGATGCAATTTCATGGCAGTGGGAGACACACATTTACTAATCGTATAAGGACCAATGAAGCGAGGCAGAAATTTCCCTGGACCTATTAAGGATAAATTTCGTGTTGATAACCACACTCTGCCCCCACTTCAAATTTAGGACTTTCCTGTCGATGCTTATCTGCTTGGACTTTATACTGTCTTTTGGCTCTTTCCAAATTTGCCCGTGCCCTTTGCCTGACCTCAAGAAGCAACTGTTTGCGCTCCTGTAATACTGGCATGTTTTCAACTTCGGGTAAATGTTCCGGGATCATGTTCTGCTCTTGGCCATATAAACATTCATTAGGTGCCATTCCCAGAGAAGTGTGGTATGTGTTGTTATAAGTAAACTCTGCCAACCATAAGGCTTGCACCCAAGATTCTCTGCCATCCCCCAAATATCCCGTAAGTATTGCTCAAGGGTTTGGTTCACTCGCTCCGTCTGTCCGTCTGTTTGAGGATGATAACTGTCAAGAACCGAGGCTTCCTTCCCCAACTCCTCACCTGATACTTCTGGGAAGGATTCTTTAGGGTTGGCCTCTGGCTTCTTCTGATACCTTCTCCTTGAGGGAGTCTTGTCCTTTGGAGTCCGGACCTTCTTATCGTGTAGGTAGGGTCTGGCCCCTCCGGAGGCCACCTTGGCAGAGATGTGACTCTGACCTCGGGGATCCCCAGAGGCCCAGTCCTAATTTCCAGGGAAAAAGCACGAATGCAGAAAAAACCCTGTTTCCGAATGGGCTCAGATGGGGGACCGTCGGTTCCTCTCTATCGACAAGGAAGGCGTTGTTTACTCCACACCAAAAAGGAATGCTGGTTGAATAGATGTCTGATTCCACAATTGTCCAGACTGTAGGGAGTATAAATGGAAGAGAACACCAGAAGTTCTCCAAATTGAATGCTGAGAAGAGTAAAGGATATAAGGAGAAAAGGCAACACCACGTGATAAGTGACAGAAGATGGATATAAATAGGATTAGGACGAAAAGAATATCCTGAGCAGGTTGTGAAAGGCTGACTGAAAGGAATAGAAATGTATACGGATATAGTCCAATAAAGCAAGAGCTAAAGGTTCCCAGGGAGTAGTCTGAGCAACAGGGACCCAACCAGTGAAAGGCCAAGGCAGCGCCGATAGAAGTATGAAATACCGGCGCCTACAATTCAAAATGAAATATTAGAGGAAAGGCAGAGTAGCGAATGGAACGGGAGCTAAGAAAGACAAACTAAGGGCAAAGGCACAGAACCAGGCAGCGCTGAGGCACCGTGAGTAGAAGGAAAAAGAAGATAAGGCGGAGAGCAAAACAGAACAAACAGACAAAAAGAGGCACGGGCAGCAAGGAGGAGGGAGACTAAGGTAGGATTCAAGGCGGTCAGTAAGTTCGCTGTAGGCACGGAAGGATCCACAGAAGAAACTCCAACACACGAACCAAGCGTTGACAAACAGATACAACGCACCGGCTTGTGGGAGGAGCCAGCCTCTTAAAGGTACGGCGGCCATCTTGGGTGAGGACTGGAGCGCGCGCTGATCATAGCCTCCAGCGCTTCCACAATCTCCAGTTCCTGACAATAACTAGTGGAGAGCGCACAGTTGATTTCTAGCATCTGGCAAAAAGCACGCCAAAATCAGGATGTGAATTGCGAGCCTCTATCTGAGACAATACGTTTTGGCAGTCCATGCAACCTTTCCACATGTTGTAAAGACAACTCTGCCAACTTCCCTGTCCCAGGTATTCCCACACAAGGAACAAAGTGAGCTTGTTTTGACAAGAAGTCCACCACTACCCAAATTGTATCAAATTGCTTATCGGGGGGCAAATTTGTGATAAAATCCGTAGAAATATGGGTCCAGGGTTTAACAGGGGTGTGTAATGGTTGTAACAACCCTCTTTGCTTCACATGCTCAGTCTTGTTACGGGCACAATTTTCATACAACCCCAAATAAATTTCCATATCTTGCTTTAAGGTAGGCCACCAAAAATATTTGTCCAACATTTTTTGCATTTTTCTCAAACCTGCATGTCCTGCTAATGGAGACTTGTGACACCAGTACAGTGCTTTGTCCTGTAAATCCTTAGTTGGTAAATACAATCTCCCTTGATGATAAGGAATTCTTTCCCGGACTGTTCGTGCAGGATGACCTTTCAGCCACTCCTTCAATTGTCGGGAAGGTAAAGCCTTCTTGACTAGCTCAATAACCTGCTTAGTGATAGCACCAATATTTTTTTCTGATGGAATGATAGCCTTCAATTCACCTACTGCATTCTCCATATTTTGTTGCCTGGATAGAGCATCCGCCTTTCCATTCTTACTCCCTGGTCTGAATTTCACCACAAAATCAAATTCATTGAAGTACTAAGACCATCTCAGTTGTCTAGGACTGAGGGATTGGGCCGTTTTGAAATATTGCAGATTTCTGTGGTCAGTTATCACCACTACCTGATGCCTTGCTCCCAATACATAATGTCTCCACTCCAGAAATGCTGCCCTAATGGCCAACAATTCCTTGTCAGTGATCGAATAATTCTGTTCACAACTAGACAATTTTCTGGAGTAGAATGCCACTGTGTGTCAAATTCCTTTTTCATCTTTCTGCGATAAAATCGCTCCTACAGCAACATTACTGGCATCCGTCTCAACTTGAGACGCTTTGTCTGTATTAGGATGTTTTAACACAGGGGCAGTAGTGAAGGCAATCTTTAACTCCTGAAAGGATTTCTCGGCCTCAACACTCCAAGTAAATCGCACCGCTTTTTTTAGAAGTTGTGTAATAGGAGTGACAATTTTGGAGAAATTACTGATAAATCGCCTATAGAAATTGGCAAACCCCAAAAAAGATTGTATGTCTTTTATGCACTGCGGAGACGGCCAATCCATCACTGCCTGAACCTTTTTTGGATCCATCACAATCCCTGTGTTAGTCAGTATGAAACCCAAAAACTCCACTTGCATCACATGGAACGCACACTTTTCCAATTTCACACATAATTGCTACTCCTGTAACCTCTTCAACACTGCCCTCACATGTCTTACATGTTGTTCTAGGGAATCTGAATGAATCAAAATATCATCGATGTAAACAATATCAAAAACATCAATAAACTCATGCAATACCTCTTGCATAAAAAACTGAAACGCTGCGGGAGCATTACATAAACCAAAACTCATCACCAGATACTCAAACAATCCAAACTTGGTTCTAAATGCAGTCTTCCACTCATCTCCCTCTTTTACTCGTATTAGATGGTACGCACCTCTTAAATCCAACTTAGTGTAAATCTTTGCAGCCCTCACTTGATCTAATAGGACCGAAATCAAAGGTAATGGGAATCTGTTCTTAATTGTGACTTTGTTTAATGCACGATAATCAATGCATGTGCGTAATGTTCCTTCCTTCTTAGGAACAAAAAATAATGGTGAAGAAACTGGAGAATTAGAGTGTCTAATAAATCCCTTACACAACATCTTGTCTAGATACTCTCGTAGGTGCACATTTTCCTTTTCCGTGAGGGCATAAATTCTACTGCATGGTAATTTTGCCCCTTCTTCTAAATCAATCACACAGTCATAGGACCGATGGGGGGGGTAATTGATCAGCCACATTTTTGTCAAACACTCTAGCAAATTCCAGGTAGTGCGCGGGAATTCCTTCTCCCACTGCTCCCACCACCTGATCCACTGCACCCTTCTCAATTAACAGTGCCGCTGGACCTACCTCCGGTAATATGTGCTCTTGACACCCTTGCTCATCGAACCATACTGCTTGTTTTTCCCAGTCAATCCGAGGATTATGTTTCTTTGACCATGGCATCCCCAGAATCAAACCAAACTGAGGGGCTGCAATTAAATCAAAAGTAATTTCCTCGTGATGACCACCTACACAAATCATTTCCAATCCTTGAGTCTGCTTCCTTATGGGGCCTGATACCAATGGTGAACCATCTACTGACTGTACTCCTTCCACCTTTTGCTTATCCACTAATGGCAATCCTAACTGGGCTTCCAGTGTAATGTCCACAAAATTGCCTGTAGCCCCTGAATCCACCATCGCCATCACTTCCCGTTTTGTCAATGCAAAACATAATGTTACCAGAATGTACACATGAGAAGTCTTACCCCCTACAGTATTTGCAATCCATCTGGGGAACCCTACTTCACTCGGGCCTGTCACCTGTGTTCCCCCTAAGGAAGGCCCAATTCTTTTCCCGCTTCCTTTGTACTCTTTTCTCCTCCTCCACTTTCCTGAGGAGTATTGGGGCATGTTCAAATAAAGTGTCCTGCTTGCCCACAATACAAGCACAACTTATTCATTTTGCATTGCTCTCTCTCTGCCACTGACAATGGTCCCCTTACACTCCCAATCTGCATGGGTTCCACTTCACTTGTCCGTCTTCCTCTACTCCTGTCTAGCCGTACAAATGGCACTGCTTCTGGTCTTTTCTTATCACCCTTCCTATCATTCATTCTATGATCCAACCGCAAAGCCAGATCTATCATGGCAGTGCAAGTTCTTGGCTGCGGTTCTACTTGAGCAATCGCATCTTTCAGTTCCTCCCATATGCCTTGATAAAATAACACTGTTTGCTTGGCCACCGGCCACTCCGTCTCATCTACCAATCTGTTAAACTGTGTTACATACGTTACCAAATACCAGGCTCCTTGCTTTAATCCTAATAACTCCTTATCCTGTGCTAGGGACACCTCCTGTTGATCAAATAGCCTACCAAATTCTGCCAAAAACCTGTTCCAATTATACAATAGAGGGTCATCTTTTTGCACCAATGGCATTGCCCATGCTGCTGCATCTCCTGTCAAATAAGAAATCACAAAAGCCGTTTTAGCTTGAATAGTCTCAAACGCTGTAGGCTTGAACAAAAAATGTAATCTACATTGGGTAATGAACATCATGTACTTCCTCGGATCCCCTGAGAAGCGTTCTGGAGCTGCTAGCGGTACACTACTGGGAGGTTGTACAATTACTGTAGGATTCTGACTTGCCGAAGCCCCCATAGCACTGGTCCCTTCCAACTGAGTTTTTTGTGCAATCAAACTCTGTACTTGTGTTTTTAAGTTACCAGATTCTTGTCTAGCATGCGTTAATTCTACCTGAATGTCTCGGAGTGTCTTAAGCACATCGGCCAAGGGCGGAGGTGTCGCTTCCATTTGACTTGGGTGGTTGAAAGTATCCCAATATGGGGGTGGCTTATTATGTCAAATACACACAATAATGGGGAAGAGATGTCGACACTCTCCCCCGAACCACAGAAGGCGAATGAAGTCGACCCTCCCACCGTGTTTGGCACAGGTACCTGATAAAGAATAGACAGGACACCACGTGGCAGCCAGGGGGGGAAGAGGGTTAGGGAGAGGTTGTGGACGGGGTAGGGGAAGTTAGGAACACTGGATAGAGGGTGAGGGAAAACCTAGTTTTTGGATAGGAATGGGGAAGCAACAGGGAAAATCCCTACACTGACTATACCTAATAACACATGGGAACACTCACCAATGAGTGTGAGTTTCCTATAACATAGTCACATTGATACACACACAACCAGCACCCTTAGCATAATCATGGTTTGCATAACATGATTTGTTAGTACATCTTGATACATGTACCCCCTCTCATTTGCCCCTAGGAAGAAACATATACATAGCGAGCATGGCAAGCTAAATGGAACATACACTGGGGATTACTCCCACTATGAAAGACAAGACTCATGGCCCCCTGGGCTGGCGTAAGCATTGCTGACACAATGAACATAAACTGAGAATGTACAGTGAAACACATATATGGGCGTCACACATATGGGCGTCTTGCAATAGTTCATCCCAACCTGCCCCTCCCCCGTTCTCAGCACGTGGAGAGCTTAAACATTGAAACTCTTTCATAACCATAGGAATGCGTCTTCATTCCAACAATCCTAACTAATTCAGTTCTTAGCTCAACAGACGGGCAACCTTGTGCATACAACAGCGTTAATTTCGGTCTCATAACCATGCCCGTAAGGAACATATTTCGTGCTGTTTTATAAACACTCCCACTGAGCCCCTACCCGCACTTATCTTTGGTCCGGGAGGCTCCTGAGCCTTCCCGGACGTAGTAGATGTCACCCGTAGCAGCTTTGCCGCGAAGAGAACTTGGCAGAATCTGGTGGCAAGTGGCCTCAGATGCAAATTGAAAGCATCAGACATAAAGAATCCAGGCAGATTCGAAGGGTCGAAGATTCGAATTGTGGGATGGTTTTCAAGCATCATTCAGTTCAAGGATAGACGTGCCCAGGTGAAAGTTTATGTTGCTGAAAGGGGTGTGAACATAATAGGTTGGAGAGATCAAGCAGGTTTGAGAATAAGGTTAGATCCATGTGAAGAAGACACATTCTGATCATGAACAGTAGCCAAGAACAAAGTAAGAACATGGAGACATCTGGAAATGATTTACAAGCAAATTTGGGGTTGTTAAAAGATTTTGCTCACAGAATACGACTCAAACGAGGAGCATTGCCATTGGCACACACGAAAACCAGACCCATTCAATTTGCCATTGTCGACAAGGTTGAACAGGAACTAGGAAGATTAGAAAAAGAAGAAGTGATTGAGAAGATTGAGTCATCACAGTGGATGAGTCCCATTGTTGTAGCCATGAAGAAGAATGGAAAACCAAGAATTTGCGTGGATTTGAGAGACGTTAACAAAAACATCATTACGGATGTATTTCCCTTACCAATTATTTCTGAAATGTTAAACCGCATTGGGGACGCAGACTTATTTTCCACGTTGGACCTTTCAAGTGCGTATCATCAGATATTGCTCACAGAGGACTGTAGGGATATCACAGCGTTTATCATGCCATATGGTTTGTACAGGTACAAGCGAATGCCATTTGGGTTGGCGTCCGCAGCAGCGGTGTTCCAAAGAGTCATGACGCGTGTTCTTAAAGGTTTGAGTGGAACACTAGTGTACAAAGATGATATTTATTGTATTTGGCAAAGGTTTTGAAGAACATGACAAAAGGTTGAAAGAAGTGTTAGCGAGGTTGGAGGTTGTTGGGTTAAAGATTGAACAAAGCAAATGCAAGTTTGGTGTGAAAGAAGTTGAATATCTGGGTCACACTGTGAATGGAAAGGGTTACAAACCTAAGCAGGTGGCCATGAAAGCGATTAGGGATTCTCCTAATCCCACTAACAAGGATGAGATCAATAATTTCTTGGTTTGTGTGAATATAATAGATTTGTAAGAAATTTTGCCAGCGTAACAGAACCGTTGAGGAAATTGATGAAAAAGGATGCTAGGTATGAATGGAGTGATGAATGTAATAAAGCAGTAGAATGCATAAAAAGTGATATTTGTAATCCAGTAGAATTGGGAGGGTTTGTATTTGGAAGGTTAACCAGAGTCACTGTGGATGCCAGTGGAGGTGGTTTGGGAGCAGTTTTATCCCAGATAACCGGTGATGGTCATGAAAAAGTTATCAAACAAGCGTCCAGAGCAATCTCAGACATAGAAAATAAATATTCCGTTATCAAAAAGGCGTTATTAGCTTGTGCCTGGGCAATTAACTACTTTAGAAAGTACCTTTGGGGAAGCAAATTTATTATACAAACTGATCACACGCCATTACTTGAAGTACTCACTGTGCGTGGGATGTGTAAAGCTTCTCCTAGATTGGCTAGATTAAGCCTCAAATTGCAAGATTATCATTTTATGGTAAAGTATGTCCTGGGCAAGAGGAATGTTATAGCTGATTATCTTTCCAGGTTGCCTTTAGGAAATAGCGATTCTTGTGTTGAAGAAGATGGTGAAGTTGTAGCAACTGTTTTTGAAGTGACATCTAAAGAAACATGGTTGAACGAGCTCAGTAAAGATGAGACATTGCAAGGAGTCATAAGGTATACTGAATCAGGTTGGCCTGAAAAGAGATTAGTTTGTGATGGGTGCATGAAACTTTGGGAAATAAGAGATGAACTGTCCATGGAAGATGATTTTTGGTGAGGGGGATAAGTTGATTCCTCTGCAAGAGTTATACAATGAATTTATAGAAAAGGCTCACCGTGGACATCCAGGAATCACTGGAACAAAAAACAATGTGAAAACTAAGTATTGGTGGCATGGGGTGGATCTTATGATTGAATCTCTAGGTTTGTCAGAGATTGTTGCCCATGCCAAAATAGTGATAAAAGCTGTAAAAGTGTCAAGTCTGATACTAACATCATGTCCAAGGTAGAGGCACCATGGGACAAGGTAGGCATTGACATCATTGGACCCTATGGAAATTTGATGCATGGAAAAACATTTCTGATAGTGTTGGTTGATTACTTCTCAGGTTGGTTAGAAGTCAAGGCGGTTAGTAAGATTGACTCCAATGAGGTAATAAGATTTTTGATGCAAATTTTCAGGAGGGAGGGATATCCCAAAGTGATCATTAGTGACAATGGCGTACAATTCAAAAGCAGCGAGGTTAGGGAGTTTGCTAGATGTTCGGGGATTGATTGGAGATTTTCGGCACTATATCACCCACAGACCAATGGTTTAGTAGAGAGGTGTAATAGAGTTGTTGTGGGGACGGTAGAATTAGCCTTGATGAACAATATTCCTGTTGATGAGGCTCTCAAGGAGAAATTATGGAGTGTGAGAATGTCTGTAAAAAGGGGAATGGGAGTTTCGCCTTTCGAAATGATGAGAGGCAGAGTACCAAACACATTACTTAATCCTGGGTGGGTAAATCATAGGAAGAGAGTGAAAATAAAAAGTTTTGCACTGAACAAGATAGGTTAAGAATCTCACTTGGGGATTTCATCGTAATCAAATTACGATGAAATGTGAGAAAGGGTGAGTCCAAGTACAGCAGTCCTGTCAAAGTTGTACAAGTGTTCAAAAGAGCTGTTAAAGTTCGTGGTGGTGTCACACCTTGGCGCCGTTCCACACTACGACCCCGTGCTTCATACTTACCTCAGGGCCGACAGCGGAAAAGGACATCTGGCAAAACCTTTGCGCTTCGCCGTTCTGTTCGGCATTCTGCAGCGCCATTCTTGATGAAGTGGAGAATGCCCTGGAAGCTAACGACTACTGCACCAGCCAGACGGTTTCGAACTACGATTCCCATGAAACCTAAGGGAATTTGTAGTCCATAACATCACGTGTGCCTCCCCTCACTCTGCTCCACCTCCTCATTGATTTAAGCGGCTGCAGCCCGGAGGACGCTGCTTCTGTTTGAAAGTTACAGCCGGCACTTAAGTTCCGTCTTTATCGCCTTGTTTCTGATGCTCCTCTTTACAGTTCCAGTCTGCTCAACGGAATTCTGTTTCCTTCTCCTTCATTCCGTGCTCCCGTGTACCGAACCCTCTTTTGAACAAAGGACTGCATGTCTGCCGTTTATAACCTTCTTGCTCGCCCGTGTACTGACTTGAGGATTGTTGTAAGGACTGCCTGCCTGCTGATTCTGTTACCTTCTTGCTCGCCTGTGTACCAAACTGGAAAACTGCCCAAAGGACTGCCTTAGCACTTTTTCCCAAAGTTCAAAGTATTTGTTTTTTGTGTGCCTTCTCCACACACCCTACCCTCACCTGCACTCCTCCTCTCGCTTGTTCTAGAATCTTTCCATTTGGCTCCACTGTTAAAGGACGTTTGCTGTTACGAATTCTACCGGGCTCCGCCCTATAAGTGCACTTTGGGGACACCTTGCAGTTGTGCAACCACCCGGATCTAGTGCGTCCCTCGTTCCGCCCGGGACTAGCTACCCAACTAACATTCCCCGTTTATTATTTTGCACTGTCGTTGTGTTCTGCATCCTGGAGTACAAGGGAACTTTGACTTCCTAGGGTAAGACTTTCAGTGCCTTTTTCTCTTTGTTATTTACACTACTCAGGATAGTTTCTAATTCCTTGTCTATAATTTCAGGGGATTTCAGGGCATTGTGGTTTCAGAATCCAGGGACTGGGTTGTTCAGGTACTATTCTGTTTTATCTCCATCTATTGGTAGTTGCTGTTATTCCAAGTGATTAATCGTGTGTTGTTTCTTGCAGCTGGGTCCGTGGCGGCGTGTTTCTCCCCGCTCTTTCGGGTGATCGATCCCTCTGTCTGGCACACCTATCAGCAGTGGGTCATATCATCAGAAAGGTCATTTTCCCTCATAGAGAGGAGGCTCGGGTGGAGGCTCCAACCCAAGCTCTTCAATCAACGTACAGTCTCGCTGGTCAGGCCTACTGTCTTGTCTACTCCCGTTCGGTGAGTAACAAAAACAGAAGCCATGGAAGAGACGGACCCTTTGGGTACTCTGGTCCGTTTGGTATCCGACCTACTGTCGGATATGACGGCAGCACATGATGCCTTGCACCACCGAATTGATGGTTTGCAACGCTTCCCGCCGCCCCACACACTGGGGGTTGACACGTCTGGTGCCACTGCTTCAGGTTCCGGTGTCTCTTCGGCCTCCACGTCGGGATTTACTGCAGCCCCTGTTCTCATGGCTACACACTTTCCATTGGCCCCGCCGGAACGCTTTACTGGCGATCCAAAGCATTATCGGACATTTATCAATCAATGCAAACTGCACTTTCTTTGCCGCCGCACAGCCTTTCCCAACTCGACCACGAAGGCAGCTTTTGTCCTCTCACATCTAGGGGGACGGCTGCAGCCTGGGCCAATCCGTTATTCGAAGCAAATAGCTTTGTCTTGTATGACTGTGATGCTCTCATCACCGCCATGAACAGGGTTTTTGATACCCGTTATAAATCCCAAGCTACAGACCTAGAGTTCCTGAACTTACGTCATGGTACATCTTCTCTGTTCACTTATCTTACCAGGTTCAACCAACTCGCTGCTGAGACAGACTGGCTCGAAGAAAAGAAGTCAGCAATGTTCTATAAAGGGTTGTCAGAAGAGCTGAAGGACACCCTAGCCACGGTACCAGTAGTTCCTACCGTATTCGGTGAACTCCTGGACTTGGTATTACAGAATGACGCTAGAAGAGCTGAAAGGAAAGGAGAACGCAAGTCACCCACACCAATACCCCCTCCCTTGGATTCTGTCAGTCTTCCTTCCTCTGTTCCGGAACCTATGCAGGTGGGGGCCATCCGAGGTCCTTTAACACCTGCACAACGGGAACACCGGCGATCACACAATTTATGTATGTATTGTGGATCGACCGAACATTTGCTAAAAGACTGTCCAAAAAGACCCACCAAAAAGGCGGGAAACGCCAGAACCCGGCGATAGATGGAGTCCCTACGCCGGGGGTATACTCTTTGGACTCTCACGGGGTCGCTTCCGCCCCAGTCAGCCTGCCGGTAGTCTTTACCGTGACCCCTGACACTTCATTTTCATCCCTTGCCATTATTGATTCTGGGGCCACCGGTAATTATATGGACTACGATTATGCTGTAAAGAACAACGTACCAGTCCTGTCCAAAGCCGAACCCGAAACTGTACATGCAGTTGACGGTACATCCTTGATCTCCGGTCTGGTTACCCAAAACACGTCTCTGGTCCGGATGCAGACAGAGGAAGGGCATGTGGAGACCTTATCGTTTGATTTGATCAAAGCTCCTCAGTTTCGGGTCATATTGGGAATCCCTTGGCTACGACACCATAATCCTGCTATCGACTGAGCAAACAGGGTGGTTCAGTTTCCTTCCTCCGTGTGCAATGAAAAATGCTTTCAGAACACAAGTGTGTGCCCAGAATCATCGTCTCAGGCGTTGGTAGCTTCCATGGCAGTCATCGGGGCCGTTTCTAACAATACGCACATTCCTTCGGAATACCTCTCCTTTCGGGATGTGTTTGACAAAGGGGGGGCGGATCATCTACTGCCTCACAGACCATATGACTGTCCTATTGATCTGGTGCCGGGATCTAAAATCCCGGTTGGGAGAGTGTATTCTCTTACCATACCCGAGGACAAGGTACTGAAGGAGTACATCGACAAATCTTTGGTCACTGGGTTTATTAGAACCTCTAAGTCTCCTGCAGCGTCTCCTCTCTTTTTTGTCCTGAAGAAAGAGGGAGACCTCCGTCCTTGTGTTGATTATAGAGCATTGAATGCTATTACGATAAAAAATCAGTACCCCCTTCCATTGATTTCGGTCCTTTTGGATCAACTTGGTTCTTCTGTTATCTTTACCAAATTGGATCTCCGGGGCCCCTACAATCTCGTCAGAATGAGTGAAGGGGAGGAGTGGAAGACAGCATTCAAAACCCGGTATGGACTGTTCGAGTATCTAGTGATGCCCTTCGGACTCTGCAATGCTCCGGCCACTTTTCAGGCCTTTATGAATGACATCTTTCATGACTGTCTTGAGCAGTTTGTTGTTGTTTACCTGGACGACATCCTGATATACTCACCCTCCAGCGAGCAACACACTGAACACGTACGCTTTGTATTACAACGACTTAGGGAAAACCATCTATTTGTCAAAGCAGAGAAGTGTGTATTCAACTCTACCGAGGTCGAATTCCTCGGTTATGACCTTACCAACCAGGGCATCAGAATGAGTCGTTCCAAAGTTAAGGCGGTACTTGAATGGCCTGTCCCTACCTCAACCAAAGCCTTGCAGTCCTTTCTAGGATTTGCGAATTTCTACAGGCGTTTTATCCACTCGTTATCGTTCATTTCAGCTCCCCTCACGGCTCTGACAAGCTCTAAAAAAACATATCAATGGAATGAGGAGGCACAGAACGCCTTTGAGGCTTTAAAAGCTGCGTTTTCCACCGCTCTGGTGTTACAACATCCTAATCCTCACTTACCCTTTCTAGTAGAGGCTGATGCTTCTGGTTCTGCCATTGGGGCAGTTCTGTCTCAGCGTTGTCCTGACTCTGGGGAGATTCATCCAGTTGCATATTATTCTAGAAAACTAACCCAATATGAGCGCAACTACCCCATCACTGAAAGAGAACTCTTGGCCATTAAGGACGCCTTCTCAGAATGGAGGCACCATTTACTGGGTGCACGTCATCTGGTCACAGTCTTCTCTGACCATCGGAGTCTCCTGACGTTTAAATCAATGAAATGCCTCACCGCTCGGCAGGCCCGCTGGCATCTCTTCTTTTCCCAGTTCAACTTCACCATCACCTTCCGACCAGCCCGGCTCAACACATGTGCCGACGCATTGTCGCGTCTGGATCACAACCCGGGCAGTTCTGCATCAGACCATTCTCTATTGTTGCCTTGTAGGGTGGTTTGTGGTTGCACACCTCAGCCTTCGCTTCGTTCCCTGGTCTCGGACTGGGTTTCCTCACATGCAGAGGAATGCATGGCCCTCAATCTCGATGTAGTACAGGGATTGCCATACATTCAGGGTCGTTTATACTTGCCGCCTGGGGAGGCGCGTCTCCGCGCCCTGGAATGGTCTCATGACTCATTGATAGCGGCCCACCCGGCTCAACAAAAAACTCTGGACTCCTTGCGTCGCTGGGCATGGTGGCCCATTATGTCTAGGGATGTGGCTGACTATCTGGCCGTTTGTTCTGTGTGTGCCCAATGCAAAATATCACGTTCCAAACCAGTGGGTTTATTGCAACCACTTCCGGTGCCGCACAAGCCGTGGTATATGGTGTCCATGGACTTCATAGTGGATCTGCCTCCGGTGGACGGTTTCGATACTATCTGGGTCGTCATTGACTATTTCACCAAGATGGCACTCTTTATTCCATGTATGGGTCTGCCTTCAGCACCAGTTTTGGCATCTTTGTTCCTCAAGAATATCTTCCGTTTCTTTGGCCTACCGTCCATCCTGGTGTCAAATCGCGGCCCTCAGTTTACCTCGCGTTTTTGGAGAGCCTTAACTGCATCTTTACGCATTGACGATCGGTACAGCACTGCCTATCATCCCCAGACAGATGGGCAGACTGAGAGAGTCAACGCTACTCTAGAGCAGTTCCTCCATTGTCTGTGCTTACGCTTTTAGTCTTCCTGGTTGACGATGTTGTTGCCAGCTGAATTTGCCTATAATAACTCTTTTCACTCGGCTTCTGGTGTGTCACCTTTCTACGCCATGTATGGGCAGCACCCACGATCGTTGCCCTTGGATCCTTCTGTTCCTGTCATGATGCCTACCCCCGGAGCACCAGGCCAGGCCCAGCACCCCCGGGAGCAGGCATCACGCTCCCGGGTAAAAGCCCAGCGGCCCTTTATAGGGGCTCTTTGGACTCTGTCCTGGCGCCGTTGGCACCAGGCTCATGTTGGACATTAGTCCTGGCGCCATAGGCGCCAGGCTCATAAGGGGAAGTGTTTGGTGCACTTACCTGAAGCAAACCATGCTGCACACTCACCTGATGCAGACCATGCTGCATGAAGAACCAAGCCAAATGAGGCTTAGGAGGGACTATTTTTCTGAAGGAACTATTTTGTTACTTGGGTGGGGCTGTGGAAGAATACTCACCTAGAACTTCTTCCAAGGCTATTTAAGCCACGCCCAGACAGCCACACGTGCTTCGCGTTGTTCTGCATCCCAGCAGCTGAATGCTCACCGTGTCAGCTCCTGCACCTGGACTCCAGCCACACCCGCCTCGAACCTGGAACACCTGTAAGGGGAATAAGAGAAGAGAAAGGTGAAAACCAAGAACTTATTCAACCTTCTTACCTGCATCCGGAATCTTCACGCCAGCATTCCTGAAGGAAGACTTCCATTTAAAAGCACTGCGTTGCTCTCTGCAGCGCCGCGCTTCACTCACCTGTTCCCGAGACGCCGCCCGGCTCCATCGCGGCTCTCTGCACCGGGCGCCACATCTCTGCACCTAGGGGAGAGAAGAAGAGACAAAAGGTGAGCAAGGGAACACAAGAGGAAAGCCGAATTTTCAGCCATATTACTTACCGGCTTTTCTTGGTGAACCATTCCACATCTCGGGTCGGCGCCGCATCTTTGGCAGGTACCGCACCCCGGCCCCTATGGGGAAAGGACAAAAGACATTACTGGGGAATTATAAAGACATTTAGAGGGGTCGCCCTCATCACTAACTCACCTGATTTTACCACCGGCAATTTAACCCCTCAACGCATCGCCTTTGTTCTGCACCTGAAATAAAGGACAGAAAAGACAACATAAAAGGAGACTCACACTTGAACTTTTGCATCTTCATACTTACGGCGTATCGCTCAGAAAAGTCAAGTGGATTTGCCAGCGCCATTCTGAAAACCAGTGAAGTAACTGGACTAACGCGTGCCCCTGCACCAGAAGCAGGATGGAGAGTTCATCCTTCCAAACCATAAGGTGATCTTAAACCGGGGGTTTTGGAGGAAGTCAGAGAGGAACAAAGGCGGAAAGGGGTAAGCAAGCACACCATTTAGCAGACAGTTAATCCCCTTTTTCATCTGCAGAAGGATATTCCTACGGGCCAGACAAGCAAGATTTGGGGGTCCTGTTCAATCGGTGGTCCGAATTCTGCGCATCACGCTTGAAGAGGCCACAGCAACCCAGACCAGACCAGCGCCTCCGTGGGAGCCAGGTGAGCGTTACAGTTCCCTTGGACAATCCGGCAGCTCAGGCATGCGTTCGGGACATCAAATCCGTCCACATGGCAGTTTGTTTGCATCTCCTTACTGCCCAGAATAGGGCCAAGAAATATGCTGACCGGCATCGGATTCCTGCGCCGACATACAAGGTGGGCATGAAGGTCTGGTTGTCGACACACAACCTGAAAATCCCTGGTAAACGCGTGCTTTTGCCCAAATTTGTGAGTCCCTATTCTATCACTGATGTGGTTAGTCCTGTGGCGGTGCAGCTTTCTCTACCCGCCTCATGGAAATTGCATCCGGTTTTTCATGTATGCCTCCTGAAGCCCTGTCCTCCTGCTACTCGCTTGCCACTCCGCCCTGCTCCCGTCCGGGTGCAGGGCGATGTTGAATACAAAGTGGCGGATATCCTGGACTTCCGACTACGCAGGGGTCGCCCGTTCTACCTAGTTGACTGGAAGGGCTACGGTCCTCAATATAGATCTTGGGAACCGCTGCATAATATTCATTCTCCTAGGCTTCTGCGCCGCTTCCATGTGCGCAGGGGGTTGGTGCCGCCTTTGGGGGTGGATGCTGTCACACCTCGGCGCCGTTCCACACTACAACCCCGTGCTTCATACTTACCTCAGGGCCGACAGCGGAAAAGGACATCTGGCAAAACTATTGCGCTTCGCCGTTCTGTTCGGCATTCTGCAGCGCCATTCTTGATGAAGTGGAGAATGCCCTGGAGGCTGACGCCTACTGCACCAGCCAGACGGTTTCGAACTACGATTCCCATGAAACCTAAGGGAATTCGTAGTCCATAACATCACGTGTGCCTCCCCTTACTTGGCTCCACCTGCTCATTGATTTAAGCGGCTGCTTCCCGGAGGACGCTGCTTCTGTTTGAAAGTTACAGCCGGCGCTTAAGTTCCGTCTTTATCACCTTGTTTCTGAAGCTCCTCTTTACAGTTCCAGTCTGCTCAATGGAATTCTGTTTCCTTCTCTTTCATTCCGTGCTCCCGTGTACCGAACCCTCTTTTGAACAAAGGACTTCCTGTCTGCCGTTTATAACCTTCTTGCTCGCCCGTGTACCGACTTGAGGATTGTTGCAAGGACTGCCTGCTGATTCTGTTACCTTCTTGCTTGCCTGTGTACCGAACTGGAAAACTGCCCAACGGACTGTCTTAGCACTTTTTCCCCAAAGTTCTAAGTATTTGTTTTTTGTGCGCCTTCTCCACGCACCCTACCCTCACCTGCACTCCTCCTCTCGCTTGTTCTGGAATCTTTCCATTTGGCTCCACTGTTAAAGGACGTTTGCTGTTACGGATTCTAACCGGTTCCGCCCTATAAGTGCACTTTGGGGACGCCTTGCAGTTGTGCACCCACCGGGATCTAGTGCGTCCCTCATTCCGCCCGGGGCTAGCTACCCAACTAACATTCCCCGTTTATTATTTTGCACTGTCGTTGTGTTCTGCATCCTGGAGTACAAGGGAACTTTGACTTCCTAGGGTAAGACTTTCAGTGCCTTTTTCTCTTTGTTACTTACACTACTCAGGTTAGTTTCTAATTCCTTGTCTATAATTTCAGGGGATTTCAGGGCATTGTGGTTTCAGAATCCAGGGACTGGGTTGTTCAGGTACTATTCTGTCTTATCTCCATCTATTGGTAGTTGCTGTTATTCCAAGTGATTAATCGTGTGTTGTTTCTTGCAGCTGGGTCCGTGGCGGCGTGTTTCTCCCCGCTCTTTCGGGTGATCGATCCCTCTGTCTGGCACACCTATCAGCAGTGGGTCATATCATCAGAAAGGTCATTTTCCCTCATAGAGAGGAGGCTCGGGTGGAAGCTCCAACCCAAGCTCTTCAATCAATGCACAGTCTCGCTGGTCAGGCCTCCTGTCTTGTCTACTCCCATTCGGTTAGTAACAGGTGGTTCAGTTTGGAATTTGGATAGAGTGTGGAAGGGTGATTGTAATGTGGAAAGAGGCATGCAGAAAAGGTACAACAGAAGGGCTGTTGAGTTGTTTGGAGAGGATGTAAACTCACAGAGTGGTGATGTGAATGAAGGACCAGAAAACGAATTGGGAGAATGAAATGTACATCAAGGGAACAATTTTGACGTTGTTGATGATGATAGGATTGCTAGTAGTTGAAGAGTTAGTGTTAAGAAAGGAAGAAGGCAATGAATATGGCAAGGGAAATGTGCACGGAATCGCACAGTGAACAACTTTGAATCTAACAACGTGCATACAATTCCCAAGACTCGTGTATACTAAAACACAGGAGTGCAAATAGAGTGAAACAATAATACCAATATATGAAAAGGGATGTGGGGTAAGCACTTAGAACCTCCTTATGACTGAAAGGAAAGTCGGCAAACTCCTTACCCACTATGCTATTACAGATACTGACAGCGCTAAGCCCACGTAGAGGGCAAGCAAGGACAGGATCTGTGAGCTGACACTCTGGATGATACTGAATAAGGAACATAGAAACAGTACTCACGAGGACCGGAAAGACCACTTGAATGTCAGTAAACCCACGAACCCAGTTGATCAAACAGGGACCCAGAAGGCTATAACAGCAATGGGTGGAGGATAACTAAATACATAAGACCCAAGTCAAGGGGCAAGTAGGAATTGTGATTATAGAATAGTGAGGGAAAAAAGGCATTCACACAGGGACTAGTTACAACAGCACCCCACACCTAATAATCAATGGGAAATAAATGCAGAAGTGCAATGGAAAACATGGAATGGATCCCAATAGAAAGTAAGGATCAGGAGCAGGGAAAATGATATCACAAAAGGAAATCTTTCCCACCCATCCAAGGAGAAAAGGCAGGAAGCTAAATCTATAAAGGGAAAGACGAATGCATCACGTTTTTCAGTAGCAAAGGACAGCATCAAAGACACAGAGAACACAGGCAAATTGGGCAGCATCAAAGGGTAAAGCACAGAGAAAGGCTGCCTGCAGACAGAGGAAGACAGAAAGGGAAATCCAGAAAGCAGAAATCAATTAAGCACATAAATCCGAAATCCAGGGCAGAGGAACAAGAAACAGGAACTAGGAAATAGGCACAAAAGCTAGGAACAAGGAACACGGGACCAGTCACAACAGGAACACTGCAACAATGACCAGCGCTGGACTGAAGCAAACTGAGGCTTTTAAAGCTGCTTAACGAGCACACCCCTCAGGTGTGCCGCCTGCTGCACCTGCAGCCACAGGTGTTGCCTATCCTCCGCCCAACCTTGTCCTGCAATTGAGGAGGTGAAGCAGTGAGCCAGGCATTCTGCGAAGCATAGTCATTAGATTAAAGTAGCATGCTGGCTGCCAAAAACCTGGAATGGATCCGGAAGGGAAGTAACTTGGAAAATAAGGTTTTAGCGCTCCCAATTCATCACAGCACTGTAGCATAAGGTTCGGAGGAAATGTCCAGTAGGGAATAAACCCCAAAACATGCCCCCAAGTGACGGGAACGGGAGCGAAGGGAGCGAGCCGTGACAGTATACCCCCTCCCACGACCGACTCCAGGCAACCGTGACCCGCACAAAACATCTTCCTTCCATGACAGGAGCGCTTTGTCTTCGGAGGTGGCACTGACGGAAACGATGACCCACGGGCAAAAGCAGAGGGACTGGAATGAATAGAATCAGGCCGCAGTCTAGAAGAGCCATAGGCAGGTTTTCGGTGAGGAAGAGACTCATGGGTCGAAGAAAGGCATAAAGGACTTGCAGGACACGAAGCAGAATTGGAAGGTGTAGGAAGCTCAGACACTGGGAGCGAACACTCATACATCATTGAGGAGGGAGGCAGGCTGGTGCAACATGCTTTAGACAATAGTAGATTCTCTGGTAGCCTCCCTGCCGAGAGCGGACACACAGGAGGTGAGAAAATAGCAGGTTTCAGGAAATGTTCATGTTCAGAAAAAGAAGGTGGCGGCCGAGGTAGAGGTTCAGATCTTCTCCCGTCATCCATCTGGGTAAAGGCCTGTGGTTGAGGGTGACCAAGGTTCGACTGCATCTGTTCCATGCCTTGGGGGCCTGGAAGTCCAATGGGTTGTACGAGGCTGGCACTCCTGGTGTCAGTCATGTAGCCACCTTGTTGCACGTGGGATACAACCGCAGGGACGTTTGGCATACCGATAGGAGTGATAGACGCAGTACTTGGAACATCAGGCACACTCGCAGCAGGAGCAATAACAGGCACATCTTGAACTGCAGCAGTCATACCCTTCCTTTGGCTACTTGCACCCGACTGGTGCTGCAGCTGGGGGGCCGTGCCCGTCCCCTCCCTCAGGCTCATGTGGGATCCGTCAACAAGAAAGCTGTCAAGCGGCTGATCCAAATGGCCCCCAAATGCGAACCGTCCAGCCCGCTATCCTTGTCGGCTACTTGTTCGGTGACTGGGCCATGGCGGATGGTATCCGTCTCCCTCTCGTAACACTCCAGGCAAGTCCAACGGCCTTGCATGTAAGGCCCTCCCGAGTCGTGATCCAGCTTGATGTTTCTGAAGAGAGAGCTGGCAGAAGTCTCAGACTCAGATGTTGCATATTCGGGAGGCGCTGATGCTACAGTCAAGCAGTTGGGAGAATCAACTTGTTTAAAAGGCAGGCATTCTGGTGATCCCCCTGAAGCATAAGAAGGGCAGGCTGGACGTTCAGCCGTAATAAATGGTTGGGATTCAGGAGGTAACTCTGAAGTAGAAGAATATGCAACATGATCAGACAGAGTAGACAGGTGCACCTCCGATATTGGCAGCGAGGCTGAGCAGGATACAGGTCTCTCATGAACTGAAGCCAAACTATCAGTAGGTTCTGGGACTGAAGACATGCACTCAGGATGTGCTACCGGTGTCAAAGGTTTCCCCCCAGCTCACCTGAGTTCTCTTCTTGTGGCGTTCCGCGGAGGACTCCTTCTCCCGGCCGAACCGGGACTTGTATAAGTGCGCGCAAGTCGAGTCTGACTCCAGCGCGAGCGTTCAAGGTTCCAGGAAGTCGCGTGTTCCAGGACGTCCAGGAAGAGGATTGGAGAAAGGTAAGAGATACTGGAAACAGGGGAAAAGGGAAGAAGGAATAAGGGAGTTGGCCAGGAACTTGGAAGGGTAACGCCGAGCAGCACACACACGTCGAGACACTACCTAGAGATAGCGTTGAGACGCGTGGAGGCGCGGGGGGGTGGCCCATTTATAGAACGTGCTGTGTCCGACGTACAGGCTAGTACGGAACACGGCACTGGGCACGGCCATGTTGGAAGTATCAAGGAGCACACTCTCCGTCTGGACCAGGAAGACCAGAAGGGGCTATGTCCATGGTTCATGACAGCATGCCTCCTCCGAAACCCCGTCCCACCAGGCTTGCCAGGGTGTATGAGATGGAATCTTCTCAGCAATCGAGGGGTGTTTAGGTTGGATAGTGGTTCCCATGTTCTCTCGCTAGGAGGATAGCCTTTCCACTCGACCAGGTATTGAAGCCGACCCCGTTTGTACCTGGAGTCACATATTCTGGATACTTCATATTCCAGCTGATTGTCCACAATCACAGGACTGGGTCTGCCGGTTTTCCGGGTGGAGTGGATGTAGGGTTTGAGTAGAGAAGTGTGAAAAACTGGATGTATTCTCTTCCAGGAGTCTGGTAGCTTGAGCCGATAAGAAACAGGATTGATGATTTCTTTTATGGAAAATGGACCATAATATCGGGGGGCTAACTTGTTAGGGCTTAGATGTCGTGGTAATAGTTTCGAGGACAACCAGACCTGGTCACCAATAGAATAGGAGGGTGCTTGTCTTCTTTTGGAATCAGCATATCGCTTAGTGCGAATCTGGGCCTTTCCCAATTGTTCCTTGGCTTCCTTGTGGATGTTGAGGAGAGTTTCAATCCAGGAATCAAGTGAAGGTACTGGAGTTGGATGTGGTAGAACTGAAGGTAACACGGAGGGATGAAAACCTTGACTGCAATAGGTGGGGGTAACGTTGATCGCTGAGTGATCTGAATTGTTATAGGCAAATTCGGCCAAGGGTATAAGGAGGGACCAATCATCCTGTACCTTGGTTGCGAAACAGCGAAGATATTGCTCCAGGGTTTGATTAACACGTTCTGTGGCCCCGTTGGTCTGTGGGTGATATCCAGAGGAAAGAGCACATTGAATCCCTAGAACACGACAGAGAGGTTTCCAGAATTGTGAAATATATTCCGGTCCTCGGTCCGATATGATCTTGGAAGGGAGTCCATGAAGACGGAAAATGTGTTCTAGGAAAATTCCTGCAAGCTCTGAAGAGCAAGGAAGTTTATAGAGAGGTGTGAAATGTGCCATATGAGTAAACAAGACTATGGTTACCATGATGGTCGTGTAACCCCGGGAAGGTGGTAATTCCACGATGAAGTCTGTAGCTATACATTCCCATGGTCTTGTTGGCAGTGTAGGTTGCAATAGAAGGCCCGCCAGTCTCTTATTGTCATGCTTATTCTGACTGCAGAAAGTACAGGTCTTGATGTACTCTTGTACCTTGCATTTCATTTCTGGCTACCAAAACTGTCTTTGTATAAGACGGAGCATGTTGGTTACACCACGAGGTCCAGAATGAAAAGTATCATGGCAGAGAGTTATTATTTTATGTTGAAGTTTCGGTGTGGGAATGACCAAGGCATTGTCCTTGAATAAGTATCCTTCCTTGATTCTTAAGTTCCAGGGATTCTTCCTAGAGACGTCCTTCCAGAGGTCAGAGGACTGGGTTTTGGCTCGAATCTCTTCCAAGAGGTTGATCGCTTGAGCTATAAAGATTGTGTTGGGAAACATTGTAGGATAGATCCTATCTTCAGTGGTTAAATAGTCAGGACGTCGGGACAAGGCGTCCGCAATCACGTTTTGTGATCCAGGAACATGAGTGATTTGGAATTGGTACTGGGCGAAGAAGTAGGCCCAACGCGCCTGACGACTGTTCCTGCACTCCATAGATTGGAGAATTCGTAGATTTCGATGGTCCGTACGGACCTGGACTGGATATCTAGCACCCAGGAGTAAATGTCGCCATTCTGTGAAGGCTTGGCGGATTGCCAACAGCTCCTTTTCCTGGACGGAGTAATGGTTCTCGCTGGTTGTTAGGGTTCCAGAGAGGTAAGCCACTGGGTGGTCCATCTTGTCCTCAAGCACCTGTTTCAAGACTGCTCCTATGGCATGGTTGGAGGCATCCGTTTCCACTATGAAAGGGCGGTCTAAGTCAGGCTGAGCCAGGACGGGGGCTTGCGTGAATCTTGTCTTCAAGCGTTGAAAAGCCTTCTCTTGCGAGGAAGACCAGATGAAGGGGACATCCTTCTTCAGCAGAGCAACGATCGGTTGGACAAGCTCAGAAAAGGTAGGAATGAACTTTCGATAAAAGTTAGCAAGTCCCAAGAAAGACTGAACCTGTTTCACTGATGTAGGAGCAGGCCAGGCCAGTATGGCCTTTACCTTTGAAGGGTCCATTCCAACTTCCTCTGGGCTGAGGATGAATCCAAGGTAATGAACTGAAGTCACATGAAAAAGACATTTCTCAGGTTTGACCAAGAGCTTGTTTTCACGGAGCCGTTGTAGTACCGCCATTACATGTTTTTTATGTTTCAAGGGATCCTTGGAATAAATCAAAATGTCGTCTAGATAGACAATGACAAAGAGAAAAAGCATGTCAGAAAACACCCTATCCATGAAACGTTGAAAAACTGCAGGGGCATTAGCTAATCCAAAGGGCATGACTAGATATTCAAAGTGACCAAAGGGCGTTCTAAAGGCGGTCTTCCATTCGTCCCCTTCCCGGATACGGATTAAGTGATAGGCACCCCAGAGGTCCAACTTCGTGAATATTACGGCGCCTCTGACAGCTTCCAGGAAATCTGAAATCAGAGGCAGAGGGTACTGATCTTTGAGGGTGCATTGATTTAGACCATGGTAGTCGAGGCAGGGTCTGAGTTCCTTGGAATCCTTCTTAGGAACGAAGAACAATGAGGCACCCGCTGGAGATTTTGAGGGTCTTATGGTGCCATTTTCCAAATTGATGTCCAGGTATTCTCGGAGGGCCTTTTTCTCAGGTTCTGAAAGGATAAACATTCTGCCAAAGGGAATTACTGCCGAGGGATCTGTCTCAATGGCACAATCTTCGGGTCTGTGAGGGGGTAAAGCCTGGACTATGGCAGTCGAAAAGACATCAGTATATCCTTGGTAGACCTCTGGGACTTGTACAATGTTGGAAACCATGAGTGAGGTTTTTTTCTCTCCTGAATGTGCAATAGCTGGTGTTAAGGAGAGATCCAGGGATAAACAGTGGGACATACAAAACTCAGAGCCCAGAAACAATGACCCTGCTGTCCAATTAATGTACGGATTATGTCTTTGAAGCCAGGGCATACCCAGAACCATTGGGTAATGGGCTGATTTGATGATGTTGAATGTAATCTGCTCTTGGTGGTGGTTTATGGAGCGACGAACCTCTTTTGTCTGTAGGGTTATGGGTCCTGAAGAGAGAGGTCTCCCATCAATTGCTTCTACCTACTGTTTAATGTTCCGTTACTCATATGGTATTTTATGTCTGATAACCCAGTCTTGATCAATGAAAATTCCCATAGCTCCACAGTCCACCAGGGCCAGTATAGGATAGGTCTTGTGCTTGGAGGGCGATAGAAAGGCCTGTAGCACCACCAGGTTATTCTGTCCAGGAGAGTTCAAGGATGTGATTGATGTGGAGCAGACATCTTTCTCCCGAAACCTCGCTCCATCTAGGGCCGGGAGCTGGCGTTTCCCAAACACCGTGGAGGGGCTAAAGGACATTCTCTAACAAGATGCTTGTCTGAGGCACAATACATACACAGGCCGGTGTGAATTCTTCTCATTCTTTCTTGTGGAGTAATTGGCCCACGAAAGGCGCCTATTTGCGTTGGTTGGGAGTCGTTATCAGGGGTTGAGACAGGATCGGATTTTACAGTCGACTCCGGAGGGGTTCGTTGAAAGGCAGTCTTAGCCTTTTTCCTTTCAGCCCTTCTTTCCTGGATACGAAAGTCTATTTGTAAGGCTAGATCTACCAAAGCCTGAAACGAACTGGGGCGAGCCACTCTGGCTAATTCATCCTCGATATCGTCATTTAGACCCCTGCGAAATAAGGTGAGGACGTCTCCGGAGTTCACTAGGGGAGTGGCCCAAGATAACGCATTCCCTGTAAGATGGGAGATTATGAAGCCCACCTTGGCCCTGGAAGTTGAAAAATAATAGGGCTTGAATGTAAAATGCACCAAGCAGGAATCCAGAAATCCACGTAAGGATTTTGGCGAGCCATCGTATTTGTCTACCACTCCACCCAGTATCACGCTTTCCTTATTGGCAGAGTCACGTGACAGCACTAATTGTTTCAAGGCTGCGTTCTCTGCCTTTAAGTTCTGTACCTCGGTTGTTAGCTCCTGCATGCCGCGCAAGAGGTCCTGGACCGCTTTCTCCATAGCGGTATCAGTGTTGATCGTTTGGCGTCTCAATCTGTCAAAGGTTTCCCCCCGGCTCACCTGAGTTCTCTTCTTGTGGCGTTCCGCAGAGGACTCCTTCTCCCGGCCGGACTGGGACTTGTATAAGTGCGCGCGAGTCGAGTCTGACTCCAGCATGAGCGTTCAAGGTTCCAGGAAGTCGCGTGTTCCAGGGCGTCCAGGAAGAGGATCGAAGAAAGGTAAGAGATACTGGGCACAGGGGAAAAGGGAAGAAGGAATAGGGAGTTGGCCAGGAACTTGGATGGGTAACGCCGAGCAGCACACACACGTCGAGACACTACCTAGAGATAGCGTTGAGAAGCGCGGAGGCACGGGGGCGTGGCCCATTTATAGAACGTGCCATGTCCGACGTACAGGCTAGTACGGAACACGGCACTGGGCACGGCCATGTTGGAAGTATCAAGGAGCACACTCTCTGTCTGGACCAGGAAGACCAGAAGGGGCTATGTCCATGGTTCATGACAACCGGAGGCCCCATGGCTGAAGGATAATCCGCTGGATGAGTCACTGTAGCCGAAAACAGGCATGCCAGAGGAAATTCTGAGGCTGAGGGCTTGCAAGCTGGAGCTGTCTCGTTAGCGGAAGACAAACTTGTCAAGGTCTTTGGCTCTGACCACGTACATGGTGAAGGCTCTTGAGTGACTGGCAGACATAGCAATTGTTCATTGATTGAAGACACGTGTGTCAACGATGACTGCAGAGCCGTCGACTGGATAATTGAAGAGTCAATGGTTGTAGGAGGACAGACTGAAGTCCCAGAAGTCGACAGACACATTTGTGGCTCAGGAATGGAAAGCACCTTTAGGGCAGTTGACTCCTTGGCACCAGTAACCAAAGACTGTGCTGTACCCATGCCGTCCCTCTCCTTAGTGGATGACACAGAGTCTCTTCCTTTGTAGAAGTCAAAATCAACCAGAGGAATCACCATAGTAAAGTCTCTGTTAATCAGGATTTCGTCAAATGTCCATTCCTCTGTCTTAGCTTCTGAAAGTGGCATATTAACAATCAACAGTTCAGGAATCGCTTGCCGGGTCTTTGGTTCAGTATACTGTGGAATGAGTCCATCAAAACAAGAATTCTGTACTGTCTTTGACTGTTCGTTGTGACAAAAATTGGCAGAAGGAGGAGCGAACACAGAGGTAGCATCGTTTTCCACATCAGCTTGAATGTCTACTTCAGTCTCAGCAGCTAGATCAAGGGCAGAACCTAAGCCTACAGTAGTGACTGATTCTGTGTATGCCACCATTGTGGATTGTGTTTGGAAATCAGAAGCATGTATGTGTTCAAGCTCAGAATTATGACAAACTGCTACACAGGAAATCTTAGGTAAAGGAGTGACTTGTAAATCTTCAGCTAACAGCAATTCCTGACAAACGGTAGAACAATTGTCAGAACCTGTGCACTGAATAAGTGCTGTGCTAGAAAAAGGATTTTCACTCCCAATAGATTTTACATATTGACAAGTATCATGACCTACAACAATCTCCGCACTCAGGGACTGAACAGTATTCACTTCATCAACGGATAAAGTTTGAGGTGTATTCAGAAAAGACTGTAAGGTTTTATTCTCCTCTTGTAAAGTAAGGTATTCTTGTTTTAACTCCTCAAGTTCAGCTTTTAGCATGCCCCGCCTTAACTGTACATCCCTATCAGTACGCACAGGGGAAGGTATGGTGGCATCAGGGCTGGATCCTGCCCTAGCCATCCGGATGTGCACTGATTGTACATTGTCATTTACTGCTTGCAGGTTTTGTGATCTACACTCTCTCTTGCCGACTTGGTCTGTGTTTCCCTTAAGCAGACTATTGACATCAGACCTCTTGGCATTAGGGACTACAGTAAGTACTTGTGCAGAGGAGTATGCTGTAGACTGAGGGATGAAAACAGAAGATATGCAAGGAACCCCTCCATTCTTTATGTTTGAATCATGAAACTGTTCAATCTGAGATAAAGCACAACTGGAATCATGGGGTTCAACAACAGAGGTACTCGTGTGTAATAAATCTAGCAGTGTGTTGTTTTCCGCTGCTAAGGCTTGTGCGGACATAGAATCTGGATCAAAATTAAAGACAGAACTAGGATCAGGCAATGTACGATGAGCCATCCTGTGGGAGAAATACTTTGCACGTAAATACCCATTCGTGACAAGGAGTTCATTTAAGTCCGGATCAGTGATTTGATTGTCACAGGTAAACGTAAGGGAAGCTTTCTGTACAAACTTGTTAGTGTCCTTGCTGCCTTTCTTTCTTAAACTGGCCATATTCAAACGGGAATAACGGCTGGTCATTCTGTTAAGAAAGGAAGAAGGCAATGAATATGGCAAGGGAAATGTGCACGGAATCGCACAGTGAACAACTTTGAATCTAACAACGTGCATACAATTCCCAAGACTCGTGTCTACTAAAACCCAGGAGTGCAAATAGAGTGAAACAATAATACCAATATATGAAAAGGGATGTGGGGTAAGCACTTAGAACCTCCTTATGACTGAAAGGAAAGTCGGCAAACTCCTTACCCACTATGCTATTACAGATACTGACAGCGCTAAGCCCACGTAGAGGGCAAGCAAGGACAGAATCTGTGAGCTGACACTCTGGATGATACTGAATAAGGAACATAGAAACAGTACTCACGAGGACTGGAAAGACCACTTGAATGTCAGTAAACCCACGAACCCAGTTGATCAAACAGGGACCCAGAAGGCTATAACAGCAATGGGTGGAGGATAACTAAATACATAAAACCCAAGTCAAGGGGCAAGTAGGAATTGTGACTATAGAATAGTGAGGAAAACAAAAGGCATTCACACAGGGACTAGTTACAACAGCACCCCACACCTAATAATAAATGGGAAATAAATGCAGAAGTGCAATGGAAAACATGGAATGGATCCCAATAGAAAGTAAGGATCAGGAGAAGGAAAATGATATTACAAAAGGAAATCCTTCCCACCCATCCAAGGAGAAAAGGCAGGAAGCTAAATCTATAAAGGGAAAGACTAATGCATCAAGTTTTTCAGTAGCAAAGCACAGCATCCAAGAAACAGAGAACACAGGCAAATTGGGCAGCATCAAAGGGTAAAGCACAGAGAAAGGCTGCCTGCAGACAGAGGAAGACAGAAAGGGAAATCCAGAAAGCAGAAATCAACTAAGCACATAAATCCGAAATCCAGGGCAGAGGAACAAGAAACAGGAACATAGAACTAGGCACAAAAGCTAGGAACAAGGAACAAGGGACCAGTCACAACAGGAACACTGCAACAATGACCAGCGCTGGACTGAAGCAAACTGAGGCTTTTAAAGCTGCTTAACGAGCACACCCCTCAGGTGTGCCACCTGCAGCCACAGGTGTTGCCTTTCCTCCGCCTAACCTTGTCCTGCAAGGGAGGAGGTGAAGCAGTGAGCCAGGCATTCTGGGAAACATAGTCATTAGATTAAAGTAGCATGCTGGCTGCCAAAAACCTGGAATGGATCCGGAAGGGAAGTAACTTGGAAAATAAGGTTTTAGCGCTCCCAATTCATCACAGCACTGTAGCATAAGGTTCGGAGGAAATGTCCAGTAGGGAATAAACCCCAAAACATGCCCCCAAGTGACGGGAACGGGAGCGAAGGGAGCGAGCCGTGACAGTTAGGAAGTTACCTATTTGGTCAAGAGACTATGTCATGGAAATTTAAGGACTTTTACTTACCTATGTAGTCTTTTAACTACCCTACATAAATTTAAAATAAGACTATGTTTGGGTTTAGGACGACCAGTTATGAATTGATTATACTCTGTTTTCGGAATGTGTTAGAGAGCCATGTACATGCTTTCTGTGTAATTTCATGTTTTTTATAATTCCTTTATTTCATTGTTCTTTTCGTTTTCTTTTCTGCTTTTGTAAATTTCTCAAAGGGGGAGGATGATGTTGTATTGTATTATAGCTGTTTACAGTTCTTCATGTAATCTTGTGCCCTGCCTGCGTGAGCGAGATATAGAATGTTTATGTTGGAAGTGGGTGTCGTGTTCTAATGGTTGGGAGTTTGAGTGGAGACGGGCAGATGTAAGGAGAGCTGCAGTGCAGGGTGCTGGGTAATTTGTAGATATAAATAAACTTGAAGTTGCCTGTACCTTCAGTGTTCCTGCTCGCATACGTCATAACTCATGGTGGCAACAGTAAAGACAGACATGTGTGATCACAGTTCAAGGGTGTTTATTAAACAGTATAGGTAGGTTGGAAAAACTCCTAATCTAAACCTACATCTAAGATGGGAGCAAGCTAAGATCATCAAATAATAATAATAATAAGGCAGTCCTAGTGGCGTCTTGTCAGATAAAATGGCCTATTCTAAAAAGAAAACTATTGCCAATCCTTACAACTAAATACTAAAAGAGTGTAGATAAAGAAGTGTTCAAAAAATGATAAGTGAGGATGTGGTAGCCGTGGGTCTCCCTTGCCCACGTTTTCAGCACGGGACAATGCGGGACTCCTGAGCAGAGCACACTCTCGAGCTTTCCCAACACGAGATTACAGTTCCGGTCTCAGGTATCGGTGGTTAAGTCTCTTTTATACAAAATAAAGTCTCTTGCCTTTGAGCACCTGATGTGTTCAAAACAACCAAACAAAAAGTTAATTTCGTTGGGTACGTTGGTGATGGCATTTCAACCCTGGCTCCCCCTCTTCCAGGCTCAGACCCTTCTCGAATGTTAGCCTCTCTCTGTCAGGGTCACTATGGCTTTTATTCACAAGATTACATCTATTTCGTTCACAAGTCTTTGGGTGATGGCTTTTCACTCCGGGATTCCCCTATTCTGGGCTCAGACCCTCCTCGAATGTTAGCCTCGCTCTGTCGGGTTCACTATGGCTTTTCCTAAACAATTTCACCTGTTGCATTCACAAGTCTTAATGTCCTTTTTAAACAATCCAATGTGGACCACCCTCCGTTGGGATCACTCTTGTCAACACAATGTTCCTTTGGGATATCGAGCTTTGCCCAGTTCTGCCGGCATCCCTCCGTCTGGTTCACATTTGCCTGGCTTAAAGTTCTTTCTACTTTCGCACTATGTGGGATTCGTTTCACTTCATTTTCCAATTACTTGTCGGTCAAAGACTTTCGACTGTATAGTGGGTTTTGCTAGACCCCTGTATGACCACTTTGAACTTTTCCTTGCGGCCCTCCTAAGACCTTCTGGTATCGGTAGTTTCAACAATAGGGGAATCAACCAGAGTCTCTCGAATGAGCACCCACGTGGTGCCAGACCCCTCTGCAGCTGGTTTTCCCCTGAGATGTTAACAGTTCTTTGATTTTCCCTGAATTTGCCATTCGCAACTTTCGTTCAACACAGTTTGGTTTCTTATCGGATTTCCTTTCGACTCAACGGCTGTGATGAACCGCTTGGTTTTTCTTGTCTTTGGAGTCAAGGACGGTACGATGGTGGCAAGCGTCTATCCCAGTCCTGGTTATCAGTGTAGGAGGGCTCTGTGTATCATTGACATCTGCTGCAACACACGCTGGCTATTGTTCGCAGTCTTACGATTCCCTTCACTGAGACTTTGTGAGTCTGGCTAGAAAAGTGCAAGGCCGCTTCTCTCCTTGTCGCCCCTTCGGTTCTCGATGCCTTTCTCCTCCTCTTGAACTGCCGTCCTGGGATAGCTGTCTTATCATGCGGTCTGCCTTGCTTGTAGTGTGCCCACGTGCTCCACCTTTTATCCCTGTGGGGAAGGGCCATCAGGTGTGTGTGATTCTGGTCAATTGTCTGAGTTTGCCTGACCCTTGTGTTGAGACATGTCAGGTAAACGGCTCTGGTGTTAGTCCATTGTCTTTTGTGTCATGAGAAAGTGTTTGTGTCGGGAAAGGGATAAGGGTAGATCTTCTGAGTATCCTATGTGGTAGGATGTAGAAAAGGTGCTATAAGAATGGGAATACCGTGTCTCACCCGTCGGTGTCCCACTTCCACTCCCCAAGGACCCCCCATCCAATTGATCCTCCCGCACTGGTCCACCCCCAGAACTGTATCCAATAGCGATGGCCGTGTCCTGGCCACCTGGATGACAAACTACCCAAACATGTTGTCAATGTCCACGATTATATTGTTGAAAACCAAGTAGATATTATGTGTTTCTTGGAGACATGGCTGCTGGACTAACATGGGCCAGTGATAGAGCAGGCTACCCCCCAGATTATGTCTTTTCTGGGGAACAATGGACTGAGGGTCCTGAGGGTGGTGTCGCCATTATTTGTAACAAAGAAATAGGAATGAATGAGATCAAGACAGGTTGTAATGGGTGTGAAAGTTTACATACTAAGATCACCCCAAGCCATAACAACAGTATTAATCTAATCTTGATTTATAGGCCTCCCACAGAGATGCCTTTCTTTAACAAACACATGCCCAGCTGTTATCCCCTTTACAGAAACCAAACTGCTCTACAATATTTCTAGGTGATTTAAATCACTGGAAAGGAGATCCAGGAGACATGGCAGCCCTGGACCTAGAACGTTCACTGAATAAAATGGATAACTATGTTCATAATTCAGCCCCTTCTCATATAAAGGGTCATACGTTGGATTGGCTCTCTAGCCGAAACCTAAATGTTTGACGTGAATACGGTACCATGTATTTGGTCGGATCACTTTTTTGTTACAGCCAGTGTGGAGCTTCCATTAGCAAACCAGTCTAAACATGAATCCTCCCCTAAGCCCTTTGGTAGAAACTTCCCAAAAAATTAAAATGACGGAATTAGCCAATTGCCTGGAGAAACCTATGTCTCAAACGACTGATCAGGTTTGCACGGACCATCTAGTGAAGAGCTACAATGCCCATCTGAAATTATTTTTGAATAGATCTGCGCCACTTAAGTTTAGAACAGTCAGAGACCGTCTGAATCACCAGAATTGGTTTACACTTGATCTAGCTCTTATTAAACAGAAAAAAAGACAGGCAGAATGTAATTGGATTAAATAGAGAACTCAGACAAGCAAAGCAGTTTGGAAACTCATTGAGAAGGAATACTAATTTAAAATTATGGAGGCTAAAAAGTCCTTCTACAATGAACAAATAACTAAAGCCGGAAACAAAATGAAAGAACCATTCAAATTGTTCAAAACTTGTGAAAAGCCCAATGTTCTGAATCGATCCTTTAATCCAGACAGAGAGAATTGTACCTTTGCCCAGAAAGCCTTTGCGGAGAAAATCTCCAAGGCTCGTACTAGAATCTGCAAAGTGTCATGACCCATCGGACACGTCCCTTCTGGGCCTCCTGGTCCCTGTCACGCCGGGGCTTGCACTCTGTTGTACTACCAACATGGCCGCAAACACTGAATGCTGCCTACCAGTCTTCACGTTCATTGCAGCATGCTCGATAAAATAGCCACACCCCCGCACTTCCGCGCGCCTCAACGCTACTGTTAGCTGTGGCTAGACGTGTGCTCCGTAGTTCACTTTCACAGAACTTTGTTGCTTTCCTGGTTCCCGGACCCTTGTTCCATTCTATCCCTTCTCCTTCTTACCCAACCTTCTCCCGGAATCCGTGCACCCGCCTTCGAATGCTTCTTTCCCTTATTTTTTCCTGGATTTCCTGGAGTTTACTATCGATCCCGGACAAGAAGTTGAACGAACACTGGATGCCGAAGACGGCTTAGCGGGCTTGTACAAGACCCGAACCATAAGGAAGAAAACTTCTACAACGGAATCCATCAAGCAGCGAAAACAGGTGAGAAAGGGGGAAACCTGTGACACAAAGATTTAAATAAACAACTTTGGGCGCTATCTCTTTCCACTATAGAACAGGAACGAGGTCCGGACCTTCAGGTGTTATTTAATTTTACCTCTGTATCAAACAGTGATGTAGTTGACTTGCTGAAAGGTATGCACCCAACTAGTTGCCCTGGGGGCCTCCTTGTCATGCCGTCGGTGTCTAGTCGCCGGTGGAGGCTATGGAACGCATGGCGTTGGCGGCGCCATTAGGTCGTCCATTGTTTTTCCCTGTCCGTTTCCAGTTTTACCGCTCTAGTTTTTCTCTGTCTTCACGGCTCCACTACTTAAGCACCGCCCACTTCCGGGTTCGGTGCGTTGCAACTTTGTTTCCTCTCTTGTTGCTTGCTCCGAGTGTTTTTTCCTCCATGCTATTCCTTGCTACCCTTGGGCCTCCAGTCGGCATCTCTTCGCCGTTCTCTCTCATCCTTCCTTTTCCCTTTCTTGGCGCTCCTTCGCCGATCTGGTTCGCCTTTCTTTACCTCTCTTTTTTCCCTTTGCTTCTTGCTCTCACTGACTCTCTCCAACGTCCTCCTCTCCTGGATACTTCCAAGGACTCACCTTGCCTTCCGTCTCTTGCCCAGGATCCTTGCTCCAGTCATCCCCGGATCAGCTGAATTCCTTCTCACCGCTCTCCGGAACTACTGGACCGTAACTTTGTTCTCCGAGGGTTTTTTTGAGCATCCGCTTTTTTCCCTCGTTACCCGGTCCCTGCGGGAAGGAAGCCTCTTGCTTCCCTGCTTGGCAGGGAATCAGGGTGGCTTCTCACCGCGGACGACCCTACCTCTTCTCAAAGAAAAAGAAGATTGGGAAAAAAGGTTTACCGCCGCGACACTTCTCCAGAAGACTCAGGTGAGGAGGAAGCGAAGGAGGTAGTGGATATAATTGAAAGGCCTTAAAAGGCTGCGGAGGTTGACAGTTTGCAACGCCCACAGTCAAGGACCATGGCCTCACCTGAACAGGTGCAAGAACTGCTAACAGCTGTCCATAATCTCACTCAAGAGCTACAGGTGGTAAAAACGGAAAACACTACCTTTAGACAGAGGTTGGACCGCTTTGAGCAGTCCCGCAGTGATCTTCCTCCGATGCCGTTATCCTGCGGCAAATACGACGGATCCCCTAACAAATTTAAGGAATTCATGGAGCTTGCGTGATCTATTTCACATTTAGACCTCAGTCTTACGCTTCAGACCAAGCCCGCATAGGGTTCCTCATCTCTAATTTGACCAGGAACGCCCTGTCTTGGGCAGCTCCTTTGGTAACCAGTGCCAGTCCTCTCCTTCAGGATTATGCTGGATTCACCGCCCAGTTCAAACTTGCGTTTGAACAACAAGAGACTACAATGGTGGCCAGTGAACAGCTACTAGATATCCGTCAGGGAAGCATGGACCTTTTGTCCTATATCTCCCGTTTTAAAAGGGTGGCTGCTGATGCGGGTTGGCAAGAGAACGCCCAGTACACTATTTTTCGTCGAGGCCTGAGAGAAGACCTTAAGGATGAACTTGCGAGGGTTAGCCTGCCCTTCCACACTCTCGTAGCTTTGGGCCACGGTCCTCCAGCTCGATTTTCGGTTGTCCGAAAGACGGTCTGAGCGGCGGAGACAACGTGGGTTCCCCATTCCCGCTAACCCAGCTCCGTCCTCCTCCGTTCCCTCGGGCTCCGTAAAAGACGAGCCCATGCAGATCGGATCCACCAGGGGACCGCTTACCCCCGAAGAACGGAAGCGGCGCAGAGACCTCAATCTTTGTATGTACTGCGGTTCCAACACCCATGTCTTAAGAGACTGTCCTGGCGTACCTCCCCGCAGGTCGGGAAACGCCATACCTCGGAACTAGTAGGGACCAGTTACCGAGGGGGCTATTCCGGTCCCTATGTCTCTTTATCCATAACACCTACCAACACCTCCTCCGAAGACAATCGTCTCATGGTTATTGCTGTCCAGTTGAACCACTTACATCAGACATACGAAGTCCTAGCTCTACTGGACTGCGGGGCAGCTGGTTGTTTTATGGACGTCGTCTGGGCTGACAAGACTGGCATCAGTCGTCTGGAGAAGGAGGAAGACCAAAAGGTTGAGGGCGTTGATGGGACACCCCCTAAGCTCCGGTCTTATTACTCATGCTACCTCTCCCATGATCATGAAGGTTCTCCATCATACTGAGACCATCCAATTCGACTTGATCCGAGCAGCTCACTTTCCCGTCATCCTGGGGATTTTCTGGCTCCGGAAGCATAACCCTACTATTGATTGGACCAAGAACCAACTGTCTTTTTCTTCTGGCTTTTGCAAGAAGTCCTGCTCAATACAATCCTTGGCTGTAACGATCCATACCCTTCCGGATCCTCATACCCAGACGGATGTTCGGTCCGTGAACAATATCCCTAAGGAGTGTCTTTGTTATCAGGAAGTTTTTGAAGGTGAAGGTCCTCAAGAACTTCCCCCACATCGTCCTGAGGATTGCCATATCACCTTGGTGTCCAATGCGGTGGTACCCTTTGGCTGCATGTTTTCCCTTTCCCTCAAGGAGAAGAGAGTCCTCAAGGACTACCTGGACTCCAATTTACAACACGGTCTCATCCGACATTCCCATTCGCCTGCAGGGGCATCTCTGTTTTTTGTTCCGAAAAAAGGTTCGGATAAATTAAGACCGTGCATTGACTACCAGGGTCTAAATCAAGTGACAGTAAGAGACCGTTACCCCATGCCTCTCATGAAGGATATCCTAGAGGCGGTGCAGGGAGCACAAGTCTTTACAACGATCGACCTCTGAAGAGCCTACCATCTTCTACGCATCCATCCTGGGGACGAATGGAAGACTGCGTTCCGGACTCCGTTCGGTCATTACGAGTACCGTGTAATGCCGTTCGGCTTGGTTAATGCACCGTCTATCTTCCAGCGCTTTATGGACAGAACATTCTCTGATCTTCTTTTTCACAGTGTCATAATCTACCTCGATGACATCTTAATATACTCAAAAACCGCACAGATCCATAGCACTCATCTCGTCCAAGTCCTTAAAAGGCTACAGGACCACCATCTCAAGGCCAATGTAGAGAAGTGTCTCTTTGGAGTTTCTCAGGTGATCTACCTCAGGTTTATCCTTTCCGCGGAAGGCATCCGCATGGACCCAGCTAAGACCGAAGCTATTTTGCATTGGCCTACTCCGGAATCAGTTAAGGAGATCCAAAGGTTCCTTGGGCTTGCGAACTTTTATCGCAAATTCATTCAGGGTTTCTCGGAGACGGTTCTCCCTATTACCAGGCTACTCAAGAAGACTTCTACACCTTTTTCCTGGACTCAAGAAGCTGATCTAGCCTTCTTGCTGTTAAAGGAAAAGTTTTGCTCTGTACCCATCCTCCGGCAACCGGACCAAGGATTAAGATTCATTGTGGAGACCGATGCCTCATCAGCTGCTTTGGGGGCAGTCCTCTTGCAGGAACATGCTGGACTCGAATACCCAATAGCCTATCTTTCCAAGACCTTGAATGATAGTCAATCACATTACTCCGTCATTGAGAAGGAGCTTCTAGCCATGAAGACCGCTTGCGAAGAATGGCGTCACCTACTGCAGGGGGGAATCCACCCTTTTGAGATAAGAACGGATCACAAGAACCTCAAGGTCCTGCAGAAAATGGAGTGCGTTAATTCACGCCAGGCCCGGTGGGCTCATTTTTTCTCCCAATACGACTTTCTCTTGACTTATCTCCCAGGATCTAAGAATATCCTAGCAGATGCCCTCTCTCGGAGGCCATGCCCCGGTGGCGCGACCAAGGAACTTCCCAGTTTGCTTCTAACAGACGTAAAGTTTGTATATACCGTAGATGCCTTTTTGGAGAAGGTACGGAAAGGCACACTATCCGAGGGAATTCCCCATACCGTTCTCCGCTCAGATGACATCTCCATACAGGACGGACTGGGATTCAAGCGACAATGTCTCTACTTACCCGATTCCCAGACTCGACGCATCGCACTAAGATGGTGCCACGACGATCTTGTGGCTGGTCACCGGGGGGCGAAGAATACTCTGGAACTTCTTCGACAGAGTTTTTGGTGGCCAGAAATGTCGAAAGAGGTGGACTTGTATGTCCACTCATGCCCTGTATGCTGTAGATCTAAGAATTCTACCCAACGACCCATTGGTTACCTACAGCAGAGTGAGGCACCAAAGAGACCTTGGAGTATTGTCTCAACAGACTTCATCGTGGAATTGCCTGCTTCAGAGGGATGTTCCTGTATTATGGTCACGGTTGATTGTTTCTCTAAAATGGCCCATTTTACACCCTTGGCGGGGTTGCCCACAGCAGCGGAGATGGCAACCGTGTTTGCCAGAGAGATCTTCCGTCTACATGGCACTCCCAGTAGGATAATCTCGGACAGAGGTTCACAATATACGTCACGCTTCTGGAGAGAACTCTGTAAGAGGCTGGGTATTGATCGTGCCCTATCGTCTGGTTTCCATCCTCAAACCAATGGACAAACAGAAAGGACAAATGCTACTCTTGAGCAATATCTACGCTGCTTCATCAACAACCAGCAGGACAACTGGGTTAGTCTACTCCCGACTGCGGAATTTGCCTACAATAATGCTGTTCACAGTGCCACTGGTCTTAGTCCTTTCTACTGCTCTTATGGGTATCATCCCAGTTTTACTCCTTCCTTGTCTTTTGCTCCTTCTGCTGTCCCTTCTGTGGACTCTCTTCTCCTCACCTTGCAAGAAGCCCATAAGACTGCCATCGATAGTCTACGGGCAAGTAGCCAACGCTATTGTAATCAGTCTAACCCCAAGCGCTTACCTTCCCCCACTTGGCAGAGAGGGACTAAGGTATGGTTATCCACCAAATACCTCCCGCGTTGGCTTCACCCCTCTAAGTTGTCTCCCAGATTCCTGGGTCCTTTTCCCATACTGCGCAGGATCAACCCTGTTGCCTATCGGCTTTCTTTGCCCAAACACATGCACCGTTTACATCCTGTTTTTCATTCCTCTCTCTTGAGGGAGTTTAGACCAGATCCCTATCACCGCTCCATTCCGGCTGTACCGTCCCTGGTTGCTTTGCCCCCGGAGGAGTATGAGGTGGCCTCCGTTTTGGACTCCCGCTTGCGGGGCGGTCGCCTGGAATACCTCATCCATTGGAAAGGTTACCCCCACTCTGAGGACTCTTGGGAACCTGTCTCCCATGTCCATGCCCCGTCTTTGGTTCAGAGGTTCCACCGTCTCTTTCCGGGCAAGCCGGGAAGATTTCCCATTGGAAGGGGGCATACTGTCATGCCGTCGGCGTCTAGTCGCCGGTGGAGGCTATGGAACGCCTGGCGTTGGCGGCGCCATTAGGTCGTCCATTGTTTTTCCCTGTCCGTTTCCAGTTTTACCGCTCTAGTTTTTCTCTGTCTTCACGGCTCCACTACTTAAGCGCAGCCCACTTCCGGGTTCGGTGCGTTGCAACTTTGTTTCCTCTCTTGTTGCTTGCTCCGAGTGTTTTTTCCTCCGTGCTATTCCTTGCTACCCTTGGGCCTCCAGTCGGCGTCTCTTCGCCGTTCTCTCTTTCCCTTCCTTTTCCCTTTCTTGGCGCTCCTTCGCCGATCTGGTTCGCCTTTCTTCCTTCTCTTTTTTCCCTTTGCTTCTTGCTCTCACTGACTCTCTCCAACGTCCTCCTCTCCTGGATACTTGCAAGGACTCACCTTGCCTACCGTCTCTTGCCCAGGATCCTTGCTCCAGTCATCCCCGGATCAGCTGAATTCCTTCTCACCGCTCTCCGGAACTACTGGACCGTAACTTTGTTCTCCGAGGGTTTTTTTGAGCATCCGCTTTTTTCCCTCGTTACCCGGTCCCTGCGGGGAGGAAGCCTCTTGCTTCCCTGCTTGGCAGGGAATCAGGGTGGCTTCTCACCACGGACGACCCTACCTCTTCTCAAAGAAAAAGAAGATTGGAAAAAAGGTTTACCGCCGCGACACTTCTCCAGAAGACTCAGGTGAGGAGGAAGCGAAGGAGGTAGTGGATATAATTGAAAGGCCTTCCAAGGCTGCGGAGGTTGACACTCCTACTTTCAAAAATCATTTTGGAGAATAGAGAAATGTTTGCACCTTTCCTTAGCAGATTTATTAATGCTTCTTTTGCGCAAGGTACGGTCCCGGCAGCCATCAAGGATGTAACGGTGACCCGACTATTAAAGAAACCGGGTTTGGATCCTAAGGACTATACAAACCTTGAAAATGCTCAATAAAACAGCTACTAACCAGATGCAACATTATATGGAGACCATGGGCCTCCTTCACAAGAAGCAATCTGGCTTCTGTAGAGCTCACAGAACTGAGAGTACCCTCCTTGATCTTCATACCCACATGTTAATTGTCTTGGAAATGAGTTGGTCGGGGCTGCTGATACTTTTGGATTTATCATCAGCTTTCAATATCCTAGATCATCAATGGCTGTTAAAGACATTGGGGGTCATTATGAGTTTGGTAAGTACTCATTCAAAATCCCCATCCCCATTCGAGCCCCCATAGGGCTCAATGGGAATGTGGAGGGAGCTAATAACGGGCACGTTAATAACAGGCCCGTTATTAGCTCCCTGGTCCTTTAGCGTCTCCCGCTGAGGACGGCTGGTTTTACCAGCCGGCCTTAGTGGGACCCGCTAAGGGACCTCGTAATGCGTCAGTAAGGGGTTAACGGCACTGGCATCCTTACCGGCACCGTTAACCCCTTACCGTGAGCCAGAGGTGTTGCTAGGGGGGGCTAAGGGGGCTATAACCCCTGGTCTTTTGGTTGTAGCCCCAGATAGAATATCAGGAGCTACAACCAAAAGGCTAGCCAGCCCTCAGTCTCAAAAGTTCCAACATTAGCGTAGCCCTGGATCTTTTCCAGATTTAGCAACACCGCTGCCGCCAGCCTCGTAATGAGGCCCATTGATTCAAACAGGCCGCTTCTCAGAGGAAGCCACCGTATGCAAGGAGTCTTTTTCTTTGTGGCCGTAACTCCAGAGTATGGTGAGGGGATGCCTCATCCGACATTGCTCCTATCTCGTGTGGAGTCCCACTGAAGGACAGTTTGTTCTCATATTTGTTCAATAGCTATATCAAGCACCTACATGTTGAAATAAAAAAACTGGGGGTTTTCTTCGCAAATTATGCTGATGACTTCCAATTGTCTATGGAGCTGAGTGGGAACTATGAAATTGATCAGGAGAACCTGGATAAGATTGATATACTCATCAAAGATTAGATGACCTCCATATGGGTATGCTTAAATGCGGCCAAGACAGAATTTATGGTTTACAAATCAAAACAGGCCAGAGAAAAATTGAGCCAGGCTTAGAAGAGTTTTAGTATAGATGGAGGCTGCATTTCTGTGGTCGACACAGTTAAAACCTTAGGCATCTTTATGGTGGTACCACTCAATGTGGATGCCCATGCAAATTATGTGGTGCCCAATTCAAATGACTACTTGAGGGTTCTGAGACAAATCTGCCCCCTGGTAACTCAGAAAAATCGTGAGAAACTAGTTCAAACCATTGTTTTACCCAGACTTGACTATTGCAACTCCTTGCTAGGTGGGGCAAGCAAGGATTGTCTGGGCAAACTCCAAAAGACCTGTTGTTGCCAGAGTCCAGTTTAAGATAGTCAAATTGAGCCACAAAGGCCTGTTCGGAAATGTGCCATCTTATTGAAGGAGAAACTGGAAGTTTACAAACCAGCTTGCAACCTCTGGTCCACTGATGCACACTGTCTTACCATCCCACGCTTCAAGAGAAGCAGGGGAAATGGTAAATCTTTCCCCATTCTGATTGCTAAAGCTTGAAATGAGCTGCCTGATAACTTGCGAAAGGAATACAATCATCTTGTTTTTAGGAAGAACTTGAAAACTAGACTATTTGCTTGGATAGGTTTCCATCATCTATGTTCTCCCCTCTATAGTCTATATTGGCCCTCATTACGACCCTTGTGGAGATCCATGGTGCAATTTGCACCATGGACCATGGCGCAGAGCTGCCAACTCCGCCATGGGGGTTGGCGGACTTACCGCCCCATTCCGACCTTGGCGGGCGGTTAGTCCCCAATCCCCATTTACCCTTCCCCATTCCCATTTTTGCCCCATAGGGTATAATGGGAGTGGGGAAGGCGTTAATTACGCCACCGTAGATTACGGTGGCGTAATTAACGAGAGGTCCCGTAGCGCCATGGATTTTTCCGCCCGGAAAATCCGGGCGTAAAAATCACCATGGCGCTACGGAAAGTCGTAATCTGGCGGAGAGGTACGCCATGCATTACGCTGGCGTAAACCCCTCTCCGCCAGGGTCGTAATGAGGGCCATTGTCTTGTCTGTGCAGCACCCTGATGCCTAAGGGCTTTGGCACTTAACAAATATATAGAAATAGAAATGCACCAATGTGTGACACCACCCAACAATAAAAAGGACACAATCAGGAATGTCCTCGCATTGATGAAGTTTAACGGTTTTTATGTCATGAAGTGCCTCAACTATCCCCCTGCCCCCACCCACCACCAACTCCCCATCACACAATCCCCCCGGTTCCCTCCAAGCCACCAACACCGCCTCACACATTTCCTCCTCCCCCTCCCACCACCAACTCTCCAGCATGAACACTCATGGCAATCAGTGCCCTAGAGTCCTTCACAACCGTAGCCCCGCCCTTGCCGGCCCCAAGTGATCTTGAGCGCAGAATGCACAGTGACTGTCTCTGCTGCTTGCCCTGCTGTGACCCCTCTCTGGGTGTGGTGGAGGTGGATGGGCCGGAGCCTGTCCCAGGTTCTGCTGCCGTTGCACCTTTGTGCTCTGGCAGATGGCTTCTGCTAGTGCAGAGACACCTTTTGTCATTTCCCTGACATGTGGATGCTCAGTCGCCCTGCCAGCAGGTGTGGCCTCAGTGACCCTGCATATGTGTGACAGTTTAAGTGCCTGGTCTCCCTTTTCTCCCCCTTCTGTCGAACTCTCCTCACCTGAACCGCTGGAATCGCTGTCGGGGTCCTGCAGACGCCGTCGGAGTAGATAATCCTTCTCCTTTTTCCGATGAGCTTGCTTGTCACGGAGGGAGGCCACCATGACCGCTGAAGAGAACAGCTGTCCGAGGACCTCCCTTCCGGAACCAAGCCGAAATAGGGGAAAAAACCCCGAATGGGGAAAAACCCTTGGACTCCTCTGGTCTGTAGCCCGGAAGACGTAGTTCCAGCAGAAAGTAGACTTTCAGATGGGTAGGAGGTAGATAGTAGACTGGATCCGTATGTATAACTGAAGGTAACACAGCAGTGGAACAGAGGAATCCTGTCGTGGGAGCCGGAATTCCCACCAGCCAAGGCCTGCAAGGGGGGCCAGGACCGTAGGAGAGGAGAGAGATAAACAAAGGAGAAAAGCGCCAGGCAAGTAGCGGAGAGAGAAAAGAAAAGAAAAGAAAAGCGCAGGGAAAAGGGGCGGCGCCTATCCGCGGGGATGGGGCCGCAAGAAAAGAGAAAACAGAAACCGCCGAGGCACGGCGGGCGCAGAGAAAACTGGAGGGAAGAGAAGCAAGAAGAACACTCGCTGTAGGGCGCGAGTGACTGGAGCCTGGACAGAGCGCGGCAGGAGCGAAGAAACCCGGAAGAGCGAGAGCTTCCAAAGGAAAGTTGCAACACAGGGACCGCTGGGCCGGGAGAGTAGATATACTCCCAGCGGCCCCGCGCTACAAGGACGAAAAAGTAACGGACACAAAGGAGGGACTAGTACCTCCCGTACCTATGTCCCAAAGCCCAGCGAGGAAGAAACCGCCAGTCGGAACGCCTGCGGGTGACAGTATGCCCCCTTCCAGTCCGCACCACACCAGGTTTCCCCGGGTGCAGGCGGTGGAACCTGGCAAGCAAGCGAGGAGCATGCACCTGAGAAGCAGGTTCCCAAGAGTCCTCCGACTCCGGGTAACCCTTCCAGGACAAAAGGTATTCCAACCTTCCTCGGTAGAACCTAGAGTCTCTAATGTTGGAGACCTCAAATTCTGCTTGATTGGGTGTCTGTGAGGGAATGTGTCTGGGCACTGGTCTGTGATGAGAATCGGAATAGAAAGGTTTTAAGAGAGACAAATGAAATACAGGGTGAATGCGATTTAGAGAAGGAGGCAGCCGAAGACGGTAAGCCACAGGATTGATCCTGAGAAGAATGGGAAAGGGACCCAGAAAGCGAGGGGAGAGTTTAGAGGGCCTTGTCCATCTGGGTAAAAACCGAATGGACAACCACACCTTGTCGCCTGGCTTCCAGTCTGGACATTCTTTGCGGTGTTTATCTGCTCCGATCTTCGATCGTCTCCTGCTGTTCTCTAGGCTCCGCAATGCCGTGGCATGGGCATCTTTGATCTGCCCCAATACTTCTTCGGCCGCTGGGGAGTTGGTGAAATTTGGAATCTCAGGAAGAATGGACTTAGGGTGGACCCCATAAGTACAAAAGAATGGCGAGAGACCAATGGCAGCGTGCCTGGTATTGTTATACGAGAATTCTGCAGTAGGCAGTAGAGAAACCCAATTGTCTTGATGCTGAGTGACGTAACATCTCAGATATAGTTCGAGAGTAGCGTTCAGACGTTCCGTCATTCCGTTGGATTGGGGATGGAATCCCGAAGAGAGTGCTCTCTCAATCCCCAATCGGGTACACAGGGCTGTCCAGAATCTCGAGGTGTACTGACTACCCCGATCAGAGATGATCTTGTCAGGTAAACCGTGAAGTCTGAAAATATCTCGTGCAAACACCTCAGCCATCCTGGTGGCTGTAGGAACACCAGAAAGAGGAGAGAAATGTGCCATCCTGGAGAACGCATCCACTGTGACCATGATGCAGGTACAGGATTCGGATACCGGTAGGTCTACAATGAAATCCGTAGAAACCAACCCCCAGGGGCGAGTAGGCATCTCAACTTGGGTGAGTAATCCCAACGGTTTCCCTGTAGGATATTTAGACCGAGCACAAGTAGGACAGGTCTTCACAAAGTTCAGGGTATCTCTTCTCACAGTGGGCCAGGAAAAATTCCTCGAGATGAGCTCCAGGGTGTTGATTCCCCCACGGTGACTTGCAAGGCGAGAAGTGTGACACCAATCCAGAATCTTCTTTCGCAGCATGCCTTCCGGAACATGCAGTCGTTTCTTGAAGAATAGCCAGCCGTCCTTCTCCTGGTAATGAGAGTCGGAGTGTAGCGGTAATTGGGGAAGTTCCTGAACCACAGCGGCTTTAACCTCTTGTAGGAAAGAGCTAACGAGGGCCAATATCGGGTTGCGAGGAAACATAGGTTCAGCGGATAACAAAGCCCTTTCCTTGCTGGAGTCCTTGCGGGATAGGGCGTCTGCCAGACGGTTTAGTGACCCAGGAATGTAAGAAATCTGGTAATCATATTGCGAGAAAAGATAGGCCCAACGTGCTTGCCTGGAATTTGAACACTCCATTTCCTGGAGGGCTTTCAGGTTCTTGTGGTCAGTCCTGATAAGGAAGGGATGTCGGGCCCCCATGAGCAGATGGCGCCATTCGTCGCAAGCCAATTTCATTGCCAACAGCTCCTTCTCTAGGACAGAATAATTCAATTGACTGGGAGAGAGTGTCTTAGATAAGTAAGCTACCGGATGTTCCACTCCACCGACAGCCTGAAGTAGTACCGCTCCGATGGCAATTGCAGAGGCATCGGTCTCCAGGATGAAGGGCTGAGTTTGGTCCAGGTGTCGGAGTATCGGAGCTGAGCAGAAGAGATGTTTGAGCAACTTGAAACTGTTCTTGGTATCGGTTGACCAGCGGAACGGCAAGGCCTCTTTCTTGAGTAGGCGAGTGATGGGGTACACCACTTCCGAGAAGTTGGGGATGAACCTTCGGTAATAGTTGGAGAGTCCCAGGAACCTCTGCACCTCTCGGAATGAAGTGGGGGCGGGCCATTCAAGAATGGCCTGCACCTTCCTTTGATCCATGTCTATTCCCTCTTCTGATAACTTGTAACCCAGATACTGCACAGAAGGTACCGCAAATTTGCACTTCTCAGCTTTAACCATTAGCTCGTTTTTCTGTAGACGTTCAAGAACTTGAGTGACATGAACGATGTGTTCCTGTAAGTTTGAGGAGTAGACCAAGATATCATCCAAATAGATGATGACAGAAGTGGAAAGCATGTCGGAAAACATTCTGTCCATAAATCTTTGGAACACTGCAGGAGCGTTAACCAGTCCAAATGGCATCACCTTATACTCGTACAGGCCGAATGGAGTGCGGAATGCCGTCTTCCATTCGTCACCCTTGGAGATTCTGAGCAGATGGTATGCGTTTCTGAGGTCGAGTTTGGTAAAAATTCTGGCTCCTTGCACAGCCTCGATGATATCGGAGATCAATGGCATGGGATAACGATCTCGGATAGTTACCTTATTTAGGCCTCTGTAGTCTATACAGGGTCTAAGTTCAGTGGAATCCCTTTTCTTGATGAAAAATAAGGGAGCCCCTGCAGGGGATTTCGAAGGCTGAATCAGCCCATTCGCCATATTCGTGTCCAAATAGTTACGTAACACAAGCTTCTCCGTACGTGTTAGAGAGAACATTCTGCCGAAGGGAACTAGTGCATTGGGTACCAGATCTATGGTACAGTCCTCGGGCCGGTGGGGTGGTAGTTTGGAGTGAAGGCTTTCTTGGAATACTTCGGAGTATTTCAAACAAAAACTGGGTAGTGCAAAAACCCCCACACAGTTGGAGGTGTGAGCCGTAATAGATTGAGGGGCTTTCTGACTCTTCGGTGGAAGACAGTGTTCGGTGCAGTATGTAGAACAGAAACTCAGCTGGTTATTAGTCCAATCGATTTGAGGATTGTGTCTGCGAAGCCATGTGATCCCCAAAATAATTGGAAAATGTGCAGCCCGAATGATGTCGAACCTTATCACTTCCGAGTGCTGAAAAACTGTTAAGGATAGCTCTTCAGTGGTATGGGTGATGAGTCCGGATGATAGGGGAGAGCCGTCAACTCCTTCTATCTTCTGACCTTCCTTCCGGGGTATCCTGCGTAGACCGACCTTATCGGCCCATAGGGTATCAACAAAGTTTCCTGCTGCTCCGCAGTCCAATAACGCGAGAGTCTCCACCTTCTCGCCTTCTATCATGATGATAGCTGAAACTACCATGAGTCTGGAATCTTCCTTGGAGTTGGAAGAAGAAACAGTTAGAGAAACATAGGGACGAGTAGACAGAACTGGAAACCCCCGGACACTAGTCCCTATTGATGCCGAGGGTGCTCGTTTCCCTGCCTCTTGTTAGGCAGTTCTGTGCAGTCCTTTAGAAGGTGTTGATCCGACCCACAGTAAGCGCAAAGTCCTTTTTCTCTTCTTCGCCGTCTTTCGTCAGCAGTCAGAGGTGCTCTTGTGAAGCCAATCTGCATCGGTTCCTCTGAAGCGGCAGCGGGAGAACGACTGGGGGGAGAGTATGTCCGAGAATCCGGGAGGAATCCTGAGCCTCGTTGTTTGCGTCTTTCCATCTTCCTTTCCTGTAGGTGATACTCGATATGTAGTGCCGTAGTTAGCAGGTCCGAGAAAGTAGGTGAGCGAGTAGATCTGGCTAACTCATCCTTAATCTCCTCTTTTAGACCCCTCCTGAAAATGGCATACTGTGCCGGTTCTGGCCAGCCTGCGCCAGAGGCTACTGTTTTGAAAGCAGAGATATACGACAGGACGTCCAAAGAACCTTGCTTTACATCCAACAACTCTTCAGAAGCAGTAAATGACAACTCTGGGCGTTCGAAAGTCTGTCTCAGAGAACTTTGGAACGCTGCGTAATCTTGGAGAATGGCATTGTTGCTTGTGACTAGGGGAGTGGCCCAGGTCAGAGCGTTGCCTGTCATGTTCAAGATTAGGAAGCCGACCTTCGCTTGGTCTGTAGAGAAAGTGCGGGGTCGGAAAGTAAAGTAGACGGTACACGCCTCTAAGAATTCCTTCACTTTCTTGGGGGCACCATCAAATTTCCCCGAGGATAGTGTTGTAGGCGGTAATTCTGGAGGAGGAGGTTCCCGGGCGGATACCATTTGTCTAAGGAGGGCGTTCTCAGCTTTGACTCCCTGAAGTTCCTGAGACATAGCTTGAATTGCCTTCCAAAGTTCTTGCACTTGCCCTTCGGCTGACACGGTGTCTTTCTTTGGCGTTGCAATCTGTGACAGTTTAAGTGCCTGGTCTCCCTTTTCTCCCCCTTCTTTCGAACTATCCTCACCTGAACCGCTGGAATCGCTGTCGGGGTCCTGCAGACGCCGTCGGAGTAGATAATCCTTCTCCTTTTTCCGATGAGCTTGCTTGTCACGGAGGGAGGCCACCGTGACCGCTGAAGAGAACAGCTGTCCGAGGACCTCCCTTCCGGAACCAAGCCGAAATAGGGGAAAAAACCCCGAATGGGGAAAAACCCTTGGACTCCTCTGGTCTGTAGCCCGGAAGACGTAGTTCCAGCAGAAAGTAGACTTTCAGATGGGTAGGAGGTAGATAGTAGACTGGATCCGTATGTATAACTGAAGGTAACACAGCAGTGGAACAGAGGAATCCTGTCGTGGGAGCCGGAACTCCCACCAGCCAAGGCCTGCAAGGGGGGCCGGGACAGTAGGAGAGGAGAGAGATAAACAAAGGAGAAAAGCGCCAGGCAAGTGGCGGAGAGAGAAAAGAAAAGAAAAGCGCAGGGAAAAGGGGCGGCGCCTATCCGCGGGGATGGGGCCGCAAGAAAAGAGAAAACAGAAACCGCAGAGGCACGGCGGCCGCAGAGAAAACTGGAGGGAAGAGAAGTAAGAAGAACACTCGCTGTAGGGTGCGAGTGACTGGAGCCTGGACAGAGCGCTGCAGGAGCGAAGAAACCCGGAAGAGCGAGAGCTTCCAAAGGAAAGTTGCAGCGCAGGGACCGCTGGGCCGGGAGAGTAGATATACTCCCAGCGGCCCCGCGCTACAAGGAGGAAAAAGTAACGGACACAAAGGAGGGACTAGTACCTCCCGTACCTATGTCCCAAAGCCCAGCGCGGAAGAAACCGCCAGTTGGAACGCCTGCGGGTGACAATATGGCTGCAGGTGTGGGTGCAGTGTGCCCAGCACTGCTCCTGATGGCCTGTGGTGTGGGCATTGCCTTGGCTCTGCTCTGCTGTGGCGTTACGCCCTGGGACATCTGCCTTGGTGTGGACTGTGCGAGGTGGTGGTGGCCGTGGTGGCAGACCTTGTGGGTGCGGATGAGCCTCTCCCTGATGGGCATCATCCTCCTCCTCCTCTGAAGCCTCTGGCGATGCGTGAGTGCCTGTAGGGGACATAGGAAATGTTGGCAGGTATGGTTCCTGCACGTCTGTTAGCATCCAAGACACAATTGCTATGGTACAGAGTGTGACCCCCCACATATGGGCATGTTTCATTTTTGTTAAAGGATTTTTATTAGTTTTACTTTGTCTAGATTAACATTACAATCAATCAGCATGAAAACCTACAATTATCATTTTGAAAATTGTTTTAACGTAACCCAACGGGGTCCGTTGTTAACCACTAACCCTTTCCTACCTAAGCCCCCCTCCCTTACCCATATTCCCGCCCGTCTTGAGTCGCATGTAGTGTGGACATCAGGTCTATGTGTATGGTGATTAAGTGTATTAGGTTGTCAGTGTTGGTGGTTGCGGAGTGTCCGTTGGTTTAGAGCCGCCTGCGTCTGGAGTAAATATTGTTTGGGTTAGTGTGGTCCATAGTGTATTGTCTTCATTCGTGTCCAGGTGACTCAAGTGTACTGAGCTCCACCAAGCCGCTGTTTAGGCTGCCGACCACTTTTTAAGGTCAAGCCACCAGTCCGCTATGTTCGGGTCGTGTGGAGATTTCCATGACATTGCTATTTTGCGTTTGTCGAGTATATATGCTATGTCCTTCATTTTAGATACATAACATGTGGTTTTGGGGCACGTGAAGCATCCTAATATGCAAGCAGAAGGCGATAGCAGGTTTGTGGTCAGGCCTGCTTTACTCAGTCTAGTCGCGATAGTTGAGCATGACCAAAACATGTGTAGTAAACCTGCATCAGTGACGTAGCATCTAGTGCAGTGTTGTGTGACGGCACCAGGGAAACTGGATATTCTAAGGGACGTGAGATAAACCCTGTGGGTAATGAATAGCTGGATAAATTGCAATCTAGCGTTACAGGATACTTTCTTATGATACTTCAATATCTTCTCCCAGTATGTGTCCCGAAAGGGGGATAGGTCCTCTTCCCATTTACTCTTGATCGCTGAGGCCCCAGGATGGCTGCTAGTCAATAGAAAGTCATATAACCTTCATATTGCATGGCTACCTTCTGTAATGTTGTACAGCGTATTAACTACCAAATGTGTTTCCATTGTTTCACTATATGTTGGCCATCTGCGGACTATTATGTTCAAAATAGTGCGGAGCAGCAGATACTGCCCGTGGTGTATGCCGGTTTTATTTGCTAGTTCATTGAAAGGTATTAAGGAGGTTCACTAATGAGGTCCTCTATAGTGGCGACGCCGCGAGTTTCCCAGTATGTGCGGTTATCCAGCCCAGCCTGGGGTGCTAATGGAACAAGAGAGGCTAGAGGTATCTGCACTGAAAATGGGTCTATCAATCCTATCGATTTGAGAGCACTGTGCCATATTTGGATGCCCAACGATACCAGGTGTGGATTTGAAGTGGGCCAAGGCTTCATGTGCCACAAGAGCTCCCTGAGAAAGAAATCAGGTGTCTGGGGCTGAAGCCGTTTGGTGTCTGCAGTGGGATCATCTGCCAGCCAGCCCGCCACAAACTGCAGCTATCCTGCAATGTAGTACGCCTCAACCTGTGGAGCCTTGATACCGCCCTCATCGTAGGGCCTTTGTAGGGAGGATAATGCTATTCTGCATCTACTGTTTCGCCATAGGAATTCCCTGCATAGGGAGTCTAAGGTCTTGAAGAAGGTTCTAGGCATGTTGAAGGGAACATTCGCAAAATGATGTAGGAGCCTATGGAGCACCACCATTTTCAAAAGTGCGACTCTACCCATAAGTGTGAGGGGTAGTTTGGTCCAAAACTTCATTGAGTTTTTTCTGCTGTCTAGAGCTTTTAGAGTATTGTTAGCGTGTTCTATTGCAGGGTTGTGATGTATGTGAACGCCTAGGTATCTGCAAGTGTCGGTGCTCCCCCTGCAAAGCTAGAACAGGTAGTCTGTAAAGACGGGTTTTGGCAAGGCTTGCAAGTGGGAAAAGGGACGATTTATCTATATTGATTGCAATTTGCTGTGCTGTGCGAAGAACCCTAGGGCCTATATAATGAGTTCTAGGTTGTCTTCGGGATTTTGCACCTAAAGCAATGTATTGTCGCCATACAGTGAGATTCGATGAAGTGTTCCATCAATGGGGATACCTGTGCTTATGTATTCTGCCCGTAAGTATGATGCTATCGGTTCCATTGCTAAAATGTAGAGCAACGGACATAATGGGCAGCCTTGTCTCGTACCTCTCTCCAGCTCCCATATACCTGAGCCGTGATTGCCCGTTTTAACTCTTGCCATTGGCTTGGTGTATATAAGTCTCACCCAGGTAATGAACGTCTGCCCAAAACCGAACCGGCGTAACGTGGCATGTACCCAATTCCATTTATTGGAGTTGAATGCTTTTATAGCATCCAACGAGGCAGTCGCACAGGGAGTATCCCATTTCACGGTTAGGACGATTACGTGGTGCAGGCGCCTTAGGTTTGAAGACATATGCCTACCAGGTACATATACCGTTTGATCCGGGTGCACGAGGAAATGGATTACGTTTTTCAACTATTAGCTAACAAAGCTGTTAGGATTTTGCTGTCCTGGTTTAGCATAGATAAAGGCCTGTATGAGCTACACTCCAGTGGCGATTTGCGTGGCTTAGGTAGAGGTATGATTATTAATTCTATAAGGCTAAGGGTGATACCTGTTTCATACGCTTCCATCAGTGTACTCAGGAGATGGGGTGCGAGGTCCTCAGCAAATGCTTTTATAAAATTCACTGGGCAGGCTGGAGCCGGGAGTTTTCCCTGATGGCAGTTACTGAACTTCTTCTAATTTAATGGTGGCATTTTTATTAGATGTTAACGGCTATATCATCCAGTTGGGGAAGTTGTATTTCTTTGAATATTTCCTGTGTATGTACACTTGGGGGCATAGATCCTGTGCGATATAGGTAGTGGTAGTGTTCCTGAAAAATGGCCCTAATCCCTTCTTGTGTGGAACATGTGTACGTTGTTCCTCTCCTTTGTATAGCTAGGCCAGTAGTTGGCCAGGTTTGTCGCCTTCAGCGCGCTATCTTTCGATGTATTTGCTGTAACTATGCATGCCCAGCTTTTCCCAGCATTCTGTGCATTTTTGTCGCAATGCTGTCTCGTTGGTATCCTCTATCTGTTATGTTATGTTACTTGGCATTTATATAGCGCTCTATATATCATTGGTATGACCTCAAAGCGCTGGTAGGTTGAATGCTCTCGGGAACTGTAGTTCTGGTCAGTAGAGAGAGATAGTGTCGTATGGTGCGTGGGTGCACCAGATAAGTGTGCAGCTGGTGTAATTGCTGGGTGGTAGCTGCGTCCTAGCGTTTAGGTGTGGTGCTGGAGGTGTCAGTTGCATGTGTGCAGTCTGGTGGGTGGACATCCCGACTGGGCTCTGGCTGCGTTAGGCCTGAAGGACGCATATGTGAGCAACTATGCCGGAATGTGCTCGGCTAGCTGCGTTTTATTAGGGTGATGAGGTGTTGATGAGGTCGAATTCGTATGTGGACAGCTAGGCCAAATGAATCAGGGGTATAGCTGTGTTCTAGTTGCGTGATGGTGTATAGTAGAGAGTAAGAGTAGTGATGTGATATGATGGTTATCTTTAGAGCGCCCGAGACCAGGCACGTGAACAGGATGGTAGGAAACATAGCGACACACAGACACTTAGAGACAGGGGGTGATACGGATATATAGGGGATACAGATACATAGCATATATAGGGGGGATACAGATATATAGCAACAGCATGGGCAACAGGGAGGCTGGGTGCACAGTGATACACTTGTGGGGTGAATTCCATCGAATTCCGCTCATTCCATCTGCCCCATTCATTCCGTCCACTCCGTCCATTCCTTCTACTTCATCCATTCTATTCCATCCACTCTATCCATTCCATCCATTCCACCTATTCCATCCACACTATCCATTCCACCTATTCCATCCACTCTATCCATTCCATCTATTTCATCCATTCTATCCAATTCATCCATTCTATCTATTCCAGTGGATCTAGTCCATCAACTCCATCCACTGTATCCACTCCATCTACTGCATCCATTCCACCCATTCCATCTATTCCATCTATTCTATCCATTCCATCCACTCTATCCATTCCATCCATTCTATCCATTCCATCCACTCTATCCATTCCATCAATTTCATCAACTCTATCCATTCCTTCTATCCCACCAACTCTACCCATTCAATCTATACCATCCACTCTACCCAATCAATCTATCCCATCCACTCTACCCACTCTATCCATTCCATCCACTCTATCCATTCCATCCACTCTATCCGTTCCATCCACTCTATCAGTTTTATTAGTTCCATCTATTCTATCCATTTAATTCATTCCATCTATTCCATCCACTCCATCCGCTCTATCGATTCCATCCACTCCATCCTCTCTATCGATTCCATCCACTCCATCCATTCCATCTGCTCTATCCATTCTATCCACTCTATCCATTCCATCTGTTCCATCTACTCCATCCGTTCCATCCACTCCATCAGTTCCATCCACTCCATCCAGTATCATCCACTCTATCCTTTCCATCCACTCTATCCATTTAATTTGTTCCATCTATTCTATCCATCTCATTTGTTCCATCTATTCTATCCACTCCATCTGCTCTATCGATTCCATCCACTCTATCCATTTCATCTGTTCCATCTACTCCATCCGTTCCATCCACTCCATCCACTCTATCCATTCCATCCATTCCATCGAATCATCCGTTCCATCCACTCCATCCAATTCCATCCACTCCATCAGTTCCATCCACTCCATCCAGTTCAATCCACTCCATACAATTCCTTACATGTCATCCAATTCAAACCGCTCCATCCATTCCATCCATTCCATCCACTCCCTCCACTCTATCCACTCCATCCACTCCTTCCATTCCATCCACTCCATCAGTTCCATCCACTCCATCCAGTTCCATCAATGTCATCCAATTCGATCCACTCCATCCACTCCATCCACTCCATCCACTCTCTCCATTCCATCCATTCCATCCGCTCCATCCACTCCATCCTTTCTATCCACTCTATCAGTTTCATCTAATTCATTCATCCAATTCCATCTGTTTCATCCAATTCCATCCATTCCATCCACTCCATCCACTCCATCCAACTCCATCCACTCCATCCACTCCATCCAATTCCATCCATGTCATCCACTCCATCCATTTATTCCATTCATTCCATCCATTCCATCCACTCTATTCAGTTCCATCCAATTCCATCCACTCCATCCAATTCCATCCACTCCATCCACTCCATGCAATTCTATCCAATTGCATCCAATTCCATCCACTCCAACCAATCCCACCCACGCCACCCACTCCACGCACTCCACCCACTCCACCCACTCCATCCAGTCCATCCAGTCCATCCATCCATTCCATTTACTCCACCCACTCTACCCACTCCATGCACTCCACCCACTCCCCATCCACTCCATCCATTCCATCCATTCCGTCCATTCCGTCCATTCCGTCCTATACTGTGGGTAGGATCGGAGGTCTTGAACACCAGGTAGGTTGTGTGTTTTGTCATTGGGTTGTTGGGAGCTCAGACATATCTTTAGAGTGGTCGTTGGTGTTATGGGAAGAGCCATGTTTTTAGTAATTTGCGGAATGACATATAGTCTTGGGTGTGTCGAATGTAAGGTGGAAGCAAGTTCCACAGAGTCGAGGCCAACGCTGAGAAAGAGAATCCTCTGATCCTGAAGGAGTTGGTGGTTGGGATCACTTAAAGGAGGGCAGAGCTTGATCTTAGGATGCAGGGTGGGAGGTAAGGTTTTAGCTTGTCTTACAGGCATAGAGGGCCGGTCTTGTGCACTGCACGATGAGTGATGAAGAGGGTTTTGAAAGTGGCCCTTCGTCCAACTCGGAGCCAGTGGTGGGTTCCGAGAACTGGAGAAGTGTGATCTATTGGACCCAGGGCTAGTAGCATTTTGGCAGCAGCATTTTGTGCTCTTTGCAGTTTATTAAGGTGGTATGCGGAGTTAGCATAGTCCAGTCTCGACATTATAATGGACAAAAGAGCGGCAAGTCTGTTCGGGAAGAAGGAGAGGTAGGGAAAAATGCACCTAAGAATTTTGAGATGGTAATGACAAGATTTAGATACGTTGTTGATTTGTCGGCAGAGGGTTAGGTCAGAGTACATAGTGCATCCAAGGTTTTTTACTGTGGCGGAGGGGGTGACCGGTTGGCCCATAGTTGAGGGCCAAGGAAGTGGACGGGGGAGAAGCTCAGTGTTGCCGCACACCATGATTTCGGTTTTAGTGGGGTTTAGGAGGAGGTGGTTTGCAGTCATCCAATGGTCGATATCAAGGAGGCAGGCTGCGAGGTTGGGCTGAGAGTTGGAGTCTGAATTGAGGAGTCTAAGGATGATTTGTGTATCATCGGCGTAGTTGCAGCACAGGATATTGTGCGGGCGGATGATTCCAGGGAGGGTGGACATATAGAGTTTGAATAGGAGGGCTGATAGACATGCCCCTTGCGGTACTCCAGTATTAAATGGGCAGACAGCCGAGGCAAAAGGGGAGAGGAGGGTTATTTGTTGAGTGGTTAATTGTGTCAAAAGCGGCAGACAGTTCTAGGACAATAGTGCAGCGCATCCTGCAGAGTCTGCAGTGATCTTAAGATCATCCCAGATTGAGGCCAGAGTGGTTTCGGTTCTGTGTCACGGTTTGAAGCCTGATTGGGTGGGGCCAAGGAGGTTGTTGGATTCGACAAAGGCGTTTAGTTGAGAGCATGCAGTTCGGTCAATGAGCTTTGTAAGGAATCTGGTGATCATTTTTGGGGACAAGGGGGTCGAGGGATGTTTTTTTTTAGAAGAGGCTTGACATGTGCAATTTTGAAGGTATCGGCGAAGGTTCCAGACCTGAGGGAGTCATTTAGGATGGTTCTTGCATACTCTCCTGCGCAGGTGGATGAGAATATTTCTTTGAGGACTGAGGCGAGGGCAGGGGTCAGGGGGGAACCACAAGGTTTGCGAGCAGAAAGAAGGTCGAGAAATTCTTCTCTGGAGATTGGTTTGAAGGAGTCAAAAGTGGGTAAGGTCGGTGTTGCGGCGGCAGGCAGGAGGTGGTTGTTAGGGTGGTCGGATTTTGGGGCGGGGAGAGGAGGGACAGTTTTTTGTCTGTAGTTCTGTCGAGAGCGGTGGTGTAGAAGTGGAGCGAGAGAGTCACAGAGCGATTGTGATGGGGTAGATTGGGCAGAGGTACAGGTGGGTTTGACGAATTCAGATATGATTCTGTGGAGTCCCTTGCTGCAGTTTCCACAGTTGAAAATCCGATTGTTGTAGTGGGCTTTTTTGGCTTTTTGGATTTCTGCTTTACAGTTGCGATGGTGCAAGGCAAAGGTGGATCTTCTGAGATTGTTTCTTTTTTCAGCCAATTTGCGTTCCAGGGATGTATTTAGTTGTTTGGCATTGGTCAGCTCAGGAGTAAACCATTTGGGAAATGGTCCAAGGCGTGAGGAGGAGGGGCATGAGGGGGTGAGCGGAATTAGTGAGTCATTGAGCCCTGAGTCGAAGGAGTCGATGGCTAAAGATTCATCAGGGGTGGTAGTTGTGGGGTGTCTGTGAATCAGGGCTTCAGTTTGGTCAGGGAGGATATTTAGTTTGTTCTAGCATTTGCGGCAAAGGGGGGCGGCGGATGTCGGGGAGCCCTATGAGGTAGGTTTCCTAGTGATGCAGAGTACAACACAGTTATCTTTGGCCGTGGAATCTAGTTGTGACACAGTCTTCAGAGGTAGGATTCAACACAGTAACCTTTCAGTGAACTCGAGGCACAGGGGGTAGAATGCAACACTGTATTGCTTGACCACAATATCTAGATGTGACACAGTCTTAAGAGGCGGAGTTCAACATAGTAAACTTTCAGTGCGGACTCAATGTCGCTTGACCACAATATCAAGATGCAGAATTCAACACAGTAAAATTTAGTGCAAATTCAATCACGTGACCTCAATTTCCATCACAAAAGGAGCCGAGAGGAAACGCTCAGCGCTTCACAGCTGTTTCTACTAGAGACCTATTCGGCGTTACTCATTTCTTCTTGCTACAGTTTGGAACTCGACCACGGAACGTTGCTTTGGACTTGTATTGGATTTTCCTTTGGACTCGACGTATTTTCTGGACCCTTGGAACTCTTGACCTCCCTTTCTGGCCCTGGTACTGCTCTGGATTACCCTTTTGTCTTGGCGAACTACGAACCACACGATTCCTGTTTATCACGCTTTGCCTCCTGAACCACTTGGGGTTCACTAACTATTGTGCTCACTACCTGGACCTTGGATTGGCTCGCTAACTGGTCACGTTCTTGCTGCAGGTGTGGGTTGGAGGAACTGCAGTACATCCCAGCCTGCTGTTTGTCTTCCCTTGCTGCCCATTCAGGTTTCCCACCAGTTCTACCATCCACGGGGTACGCTTTGTCATTTTACCTTGTTTGCTTGCACTGCCATTCCTTTCAAAGTATACCTGATCCTAACCTTTGCTTTACAGCACTCAGGGGTCCTTCCGGTGTTCCCGGTGTCAGACTGACGGCGCCACTCCACACCTGTGGCCTCAAAGATTGCTAGGGCAGTATTCTATACCTGCTCGAGCGGTACTTGGGGACGGAGGTAGTTTATAGCTGCACGACCATCAAGGCTGACCACCAAGATCATAACAGTAAAGTGGCAGGCAGGGCTATCGCGGTTCTGGAGACCAGAACAGTGAGGTGAATTACCCAATCAGGGCCAGGGGGCAGGTCGGGAGGCGGAAGGGAGAAACCAGGAAGAGGACAAAAGGGGATGCCGGCACATGGGGCCTGGCCTCACGATTTAAGAGCCCAACAAAAAAATGAAAATTTACTCAAAATGGAGGTGCCCGGACCGCTACACTCACCTTCTGCACGTTAGATGGGGAAAGTGTCAGGCAGGGCTAGCGCGTATCGGGAGACCAAAACAGTGAGGTGAATTACCCAATCAGGGCTAGGGGGCGGGTCAGGAGGCAGGAGGGAGAAATCAGGATAAGGACAACAGGGAATGCCGGCACACGGGGCCTGGCCTCACGATTTATGGACACCATATGTAAGGGAGGCATGGTCTAACAAATAGACACAGACACAAGATTAGCAAGTTCAAAAATGTATTGTAACTTGAAGGGGGGTTTGGAAACTCCTAGCCTGCCCTATAGCTAAAGATGGGTGTACTCTGAACCATCAAAGTAAAAAAGCACGGTCCTAGTCAGTTGTCAGTCAAAACAAATGGCCTATACTAAAACACACTATTGCGTTTCCTTACTCTACAACAATAAATGAGTACAGGGAAGATATATATGTAAAGGAAAAAGCAGACGTCAAAACAATATACCAAGGTTACTGAGCAAAACTCCCTTCCCTAAGTTTTTAGCATGGGATAAGGTGGCACACTTGGGTCTTACAACACACTCTGGCTTTAGACACAATGATGCAGCTCAGGACGGGGACCAGGACCTTTCATGGAAAAAGTTCTGTTGATCGCAGGATGCCTTGGGTGCATTCATCAAAACAAAATGTTCCTTTCCTCCAGGATTCATAGCTCACAAAACCTCAGGCTTTATCGTTCACATAGGTCTCCCTCTGTCAGGCTCAGATCTTCCGATCATACTTTCTCACAGTTCATTACAGGTCTCCCTCGGTCGGGCTTGGACCTTCCAAATCACAGTTTCTCACAGTTCGCTTCAGGTCACCCTCGGTCGGGCTCAGACCTTCCAAATGTGCTTTCGTTTTTGATCTAGGAGCCAAGGTTGATACCACAGCTACTGCTTCACCTCCCTAATTCAATGGCTCACCCGGGAGTGCAGCTGGTATCTTCCGCACCCGATGCCGGATTCACGGTTCTCTTTCATCGGGTCACTTTTGCAGCCTTCAAAATTCTTTGGAGGTAACAATCTTTCACCAAGACGCCTAAGGTCTCTCCACTCCTGGCTTCTACTTCTCGTCCTGATCCCCCTGCTTTGCTGCTGCCCCAGAAGAACTGCTCCTTTACGTGCCTTGCCTTGCTCAGCATGTGTCCCAGTGCTCCACCTTTTATCTGTGTGGGGAACGGCAATAGGTATCAGGTGTATGCAATTGTGGTCAATTGCCTGACTCTGCCTGCCCGTACTAACGGGACATATCCGGTGTAATGTTTGAGTGTTAATCTTTCTTCACTCAGACCTCCTCTTCCTCGGCTCAGTGTCTGTGCAAGAAATGGGGGTGGAGTTGGAAAGTCAGAATATCCTTAAAAAATAGGATGGGGTAAAGATTTTGAAAAGAGAGAGATACCGCGTTTCACCATTGGGTATCTCACCCCCACTCCATGAGAATCCTTGACCCAGGTGATGCTCCTGCACTGGTCGACCCCCAGGGTCTGGATCCAAAAGGCGATGGCTGTGCCCTGGCCACTTGAGCAAGAGATCCCCAGGGACTAGAGAGTTAGACACCCTGTGGTTTGTCACATGACCTTCCCCTATACGATGTGATCACATCTTTTTCAAAAGGGAACCGGGAAGGAAGTCAACATTCCCTTGATCTTTACCTTTACAGTGTTCCACAGTGAAACAGTAGGGTTGTAGGTCCAAGAACCATCGCATGACTCGAGGGTTAGACTCTTTCCACTGACTTATCCATACTAAGCGTGAGTGGTCAGTGACAAGTATAAATTGTCTCCACAGTAGATAGCATCGAAGATGAAGGACTGCCCATTTGAAGACCATGGCTTCTAATTCTAATACAGAATTGTTCTGTCCTCTGGGGAATAGTTTAAGACTAGCAAATAGGATGGGGTGTTCTAGACCAACATGTACATGGGATAATACCGATCCTAATCCTGTCGAGGAGGTATCGGTCTATAATGTAAATTCTTTGGAAAAGTCTGCCACTTTTAGTATGGGGTTTTGGCATAGGGTCTGTTTTCGGTTGTTATAAGATTTCGTTTTATTCAGTCCAGCGAACTTTCTGAGGCTCTGTGTTTTTTAGTTTGTCAGTTAACCTTCAATGTTTTGTCGAGAACCTTGGGATAAACCTACGATAATATCCAATCAAACCCATGAATGCCCGAAGATCTCTCTTGGTCTTTTGTGTGGGAGAGTCTAGAACAGCTTTTACCTTTTCTTGCTGCGGCTGTACACTTCCATTCCCAACAAAGAAGCCAAGATATTTTACTGCCGATTGAGCTAATTTGCATTTCTTTGGGTTGGCAGTCAATCTGGCTTGTCGGAGTATCCTCATAATAGTGTAACGATGGGAGAGATGGTCTTCCCACATTTTGCTTTACAAGACGATATTGTCAATGAAGGCCCCACAGAAATTGGAATAGGGTTGGAGTATCCCATCCATAAGCCGTTGAAAAATTGCTGGGGCCCCATGTAGGCCGCATGGGAGGACTTTAATTTGGAATAGCCCTATTGGGGTCAATAAATGTGTCTTTTCCTTATCAAGCCTGACTCTGGCCTGGAATGGATTCAGCACACTTTTATACAGATCCCTATTGGTGGTCTGTGCATAAGAGAACACCCAAATTGCTTTTCATACAATAACATCTATCTAGTCAATGTGAAGACAATCATACCACATTTGAAAGTCACCGTTGTACTAACCCACACTGCATAAACTGTATGCCAATTTTCATTGTATGAGGCTGATGCGAGATGCCTTGAACAGTGTATGATTACCCGGCAATTACGGACAAACAAAAAGGTTCAGATGATAGCTGTGTTATGCTATTTTTTATTAGTTACATGAATAAAATTGTTATTGTATGGAAAGCAATTTGGGTGTTCTCTTATGCACAGACTACTGATAGGGATCTGTATAAAAGTGTGCTGAATCCATTCCAGGCCACAGTCATACAGGTGGGGTAGCCTAAGTCCCTGTTGGTATTATATTTGACTCCCTCATTATTTAGGCCCCCCTTATCAAAAAAGAGGGCCACACTACCCCCTTATATTATAAAATGTTCCTTATCAAGTCCATGTACCGGCACCTGCCAATATCCCTTTGTTAAATCCAGGGTTGACAAAAATACTGCACTTCCCAGCTTATTTATCAGATCATCGATACAAGGCATGGGATAGGCATCAAAGGCGGAGAGGGCGTTGACCTGCCTGAAATCTATGCAAAACCGACAGGATTGGTCTGGCTTGGTTACCAAAACAACAGGGGAGCACCACAGGCTTGAAGAGGGCTCCATGACATTGCGTTTAGCATATTCTCAACCTCTTCAACCACTATTTTCTTTAGTGCCTTTGGTAGTCTGTATGGTTTTAGATGTACTACCTTCCCCTTTGGGGTCCTGATGTACTGATAAGTGCTCTGTACCCTTCCAGGCTTTTCACTAACTACGTCAGGGAAAGCACTAACAAGGTTATTTAAATCTCTCTGTTTGTCCTTAGATATCTCTTGTGGAATTATGTCTAGATTATCCATCTCTTCAGGTACCAGACAGGATAATAATGTCAATAATGCATACAATAATGGAGGAGAGGAATCAACACATAAGCTGAAGGAATTCGACCCTCCCACCGTGGTTGGCACAGGTGCCTGATATTAACACACAGGACACCACGTGGCAGCCAATGGGGGGAAGAGGAGTTAGGGAGAGGTTTTGGATGGGGTCGGGGAAGTTAGGAACACCGGATGGAGGGTTAGGAACGCCTAAGTTGGATAGGAACTGGGGAAGAGCAGGCAAAAAGCCCTCCCTATCTACCACCTGGCTAATGATTCATATGTGGTTTTCATACCGCCTCCTGCAGCACCTACCCGCCCTTACTTCTTGCTCTAGATTACATACAAGATTCATGAAACACACACCTTAGTACGTGTGAACATGCAGCATGGACCAATACATGAAGCAAGCAATATGAACACAGAAAACAATGGAATTATATTCCATCTATGAAGGACAAGACACATGGCCCGGTGGGCAAGCGAAAGCAACACTTAACATACATGGTTATAGTACACCAGTCCCAGACAGGGGAACAATGATAGCGGTTTGCACCAACAGCTCAAACAACTCCTGCAGCATGTCCTGTAACATATTTGTCCCCCCAGTCCTGCTGAGTTAACTGCAATCAACATATTTCGTCATGGACACGGTGTTAGCACAAGCGTAGGGAAATAGGAACACTCCGTGCGCCTTTTTGAGAACATAAGTGGTTTCAGTAAGCACAGTCTTTCACCGGTAACCACTTTAAACACACTCTGCGTTCACCCCGCAATGTGCCAGGTACTTATCTTAGCTCCGAGCGGCCCCGCAGGACCACTCGGAGTACGAAGAGAATGCTGTAAACAAACAGCCAGTCTGCCCGTCCATTCTGTCCTCGCGTACAGCGATCTCGCGTAGAAAATTCAGACCTCCATTCTTCTGTGCGATTCGTACGGTGTCCAGCTCCTGCCGCACCCAAGTGGAAAAATAAGCCACACCTGCATGCGCGCACGTTGCTGCCTTATGCTGCCCTTAATCAATTGCTGGCAACGCGCACGTGTAGGACTACAGTTCTGCCCATGGCATGCTGGTAAGTATAGTCTTTTCTTCGGTTCATGCCACTCCACCCTAATAAGCAAACCTTGTCACTCCTCTGCGGGTCCAGCCCTTATTCCTGACATTACCTCCTCTCCCAGGCCTCTTTCTAGGACCAGGTTTTGCCGGATGTCTCAGATGAAATAATTTCACTAACCGGGGGGCATGCACTGCCTCTGCCGTTTCCCATGAACAGTCTTCCGGTCCATAACCTACCCACTGAATCAAGTACCATATCTGTTGATTCTTCTTCTTTACATGCAAAATTCTTTTCACCTCATATTTCTCTTGTCCATCTTTCACAATAGGCGGAGGCCGTTTGGTCTTCATTCCTGGAGCTGCAGGTTTTAGTAAAGATACATGAAATACTGGATGTACAGGTACAGTTTTTGGCAAACGCAGTTTCATCGCAGTATCTAATACACACTGACATATTTCGTAAGGACCAATAAATCTAGGCATACATTTACGTGATCCCACCAGGGATACATTTCTTGTTGATAACCAAACCCGATCTCCCACTTGATACTGTGGACTCGCCTGCCGATGTTTATTCGCCTGTTTATTATATGCTTCTTTGGCTCTTTCCAAATTTGTGCATGCTCTCTGCCTGACTTTCAGAAGCAACTGTTTCCGCTCTTGTAACATTGGCATATTTTCCATATCCGGTAGTTGTTCAGGTATCATGTTTTGTTCATGCCAATACAAACATTCATTAGGTGCTATTCCTAAGGAACTGTGAAAAGTGTTATCGTATGTAAACTCTGCCAGCCACAGTGCCTGTACCCAAGAATCTCTGCCATCTCCCAGATAACCTCTCAAGTATTGTTCCAAAGTCTGGTTCATTCTTTCCTTCTGTCCATCGGTTTGAGGGTGATAACTAGTGGACAGAGCACAGTTGATTCCCAACATCCGACAAAAAGCACACCAAAATTTGGATGTAAACTGCAAGCCCCTATCTGAGACAATGCTCTTTGGCAAGCCATCCAATCTGACGACATGTTGTAAAAATAACTCTGCCAACTTGCCTGCCCCCGGAATTCCAACACATTGAATAAAATGGGCTTGTTTGGACAGAAAATAAACGACCACCCAAATGGTATCAAACTGATTATCAGGAGGTAGATCAGTAATAAAATCCTTTGACAGGTGAGTCCATGCTCTTTTGGGGGTGGGCAAGGGTTGTAGAAAACCTTGTTTTTAACATGCTCAGCCTTGTTACGTGCACAATTTTCACATTGTACCAAGTTCTTCTCCACATCCTGTCTCAATGTAGGCCACCAAAATTATTTCTCTAACATGATTTGCATTTTCCTCTGCCCTGCATGTCCTGCTAGAGGAGAATTATGGCACCAATACAACGCCTTTTCCTGTAATTCCTTGGTGGGTAGGTACAAATGACCCTGATGATAAGGCAACCCCTCCCACACCGTTCGTGTTGGATGACTGTCCTTCCACTTCTGCATTTGACTCAGTGGCAAAACCTTCTTTATTTGGTCAGTTCATTGTTTAGTAACTGCACCAATTACCCTTTCTGGAGCAATAATTGTCTTGACCTCCCCTACCACATTGTCAGTATTTTGTTGCCTGGATAAAGCATCCGCCTTTCCATTTTTACTTCCAGGCCTGAATGTTACCACAAAATCAAATTCATTCAAATACTGGGACCATCTCAGCTGTCTCTGACTCAGGGTTTGGGCAGTCTTGAAATTTTGCAAGTTCTTGTGATGCGTTACCACTACCACCTGATGCCTTGCCCCTAGTAAATAATGTCTCCATTCCAAAAAAGCTGACCGAATGGCCAACAATTCTTTATCCGTGATGGAATAATTTTGCTCACAACCTGTTCATTTCCTTGAGAAAAATGCCACTGGATACCATACTCCATCCTCATCTTTTTGTGACAATATGGCTCCTAGCGTGACATTACTAGCATCAGTCTCCACCTGAAAAGCTTTCTCAGTGTTTGGATGTCTTAACACTGGTGCTGTAGTAAAGGCTTCTTTCAATTCTTTAAAAGCTTTTTCTGCCTCAGGACTCCAAACAAATCTTACCGCCTTCCTATGTATATTTGTGATGGGAGCGACTATGTTGGAGAAATTACTAATGAAACGCTGGTAAAAATTGGCAAACCCTAGAAAGGATTGGATATCTTTGATGCACTGTGGAGACGGCCAATCTGTCACTGCTTGCACTTTCTTGGGATCCATAACGACGCCTATTGGGGTCAGGATGAATCCTAGAAACTCAACCTGCGTTACATGGAACGCAAATTTTTCCAATTTCACACTCAGTTGATATTCTTGCAGATGTTTCAACACTGCCTGTACATGTCTTACATGCTGTTCTGGGGAATCTGAATATATCAAAATGTCGTCAATGTAGACGATAACAAAAATGTCAATAAAGTCTCGCAATACTTCTTGCATAAAGAACTGAAAGGTCGCAGGAGCATTACATAGACCAAACGGCATTACCAGATACTCACACAACCCAAACTTAGTCCGGAAGGCCGTTTTCCACTCAACCCCCTCTTTCACCCATATCAAGTGATAGGCACCTCGCAACAATGCCGAAATCAAAGGCAAAGGAAACCTATTTTTAACAGTAACCTTATTTATTGCACGATAATCAATGCATGTTCGTAACGTGCCTTCATTCTTGGGAAAAAGAAATAAATGGGAGGAAACTGGGGAGGTGGAGTGTCTGATAAAACCTTTAGCCAACATCTCATCAAGATATTCTCTCAAATGTTTGTTTTCAGTTTCTGTGAGAGCATATATGTGGCTGCAAGGGAACTTGGCCCCCTCTTCTAATTCGATAACACAATCATAAGGTTGATGAGGGGGTAGTCGTTCAGCTCCTCCTTTGTCAAAGACCTTTGCAAATTCCATATACTGGGCTGGGATTCCGGTTTCCACCACTCCCACTACTGGGTGAACTAGTCTCCTTTGGGCCAACATGGCTGCAGGCCCTAGTTCAGATAACATGTACTCCTGACACCTCTGTTCCTCAAACCACAACGTCTGCTTCTCCCAATCAATTCTTGGATTATATCTTCTCAACCAGGGCTTTCCCAAAATCAAACCGAACTGAGGTGCTGCTATCCCATCGAACGTGATTTCTTCTCTATGACCTGATGTGCATACCATCTCCAGTTTCTCTGTTTGTTTCCGAATTGGCCCTGACACTAAGGGAGATCCATCCACCGACTGCACTCCCTCCACCCTCTCCTTTTCCTGTACTGGCAATCCTAACTGTTCGGCCAAAGCAATGTCTACAAAATTGCTCGTAGCCCCTGAATCAACAATCACCCATACCTCCTTTTTACACAAGGCAAAACATAATGTCACCAATATATACAAATGAGAGGTTTTGTGACCAACTGTGTTTGCTACCGATCTGGGGAACCTCAACTCATTCGGGCCAGTCTGTGTTGCCCCTAAGGCCGGCCCATCTCTTTTCCCGGTTCCTTCTTACTCCCCCCACCCCCTCTGAGAAGAATTGGGGCAAGTACGTATAAAATGTCCTGCCTATCCACAATATAGACACAAGTTGTTAACTTTCCGCTGCTCCTATTCTGCTGCTGATAATGGTCCTCTGGCGCTACCAATCTGCATAGGTTCCACCTCACTCAATCTTCCTCCTCTTCTCCTATCTAATCTCACAAATGGAACTGCGTCTGGTCTTTTTCTGTCACCCTTCCTCTCATTCATTCTGTGGTCCAATCTTAATGCTAAGTCTGTTAAATATGATATCACAAACGCCGTCCTAGCCTGAATGGTCTCAAAAGCTGTGGGTTTACACAGGAAATGCAATCTACATTGGGTAAGAAACATCATATACTTTCGAGGATCTCCCACGAACCGTTCTGGTGCACCTAGGGTACGCTACAGGACGGTTGCACAATTACTGTAGAACTTTGACTTGTAGAGGGTTCTCTGGCCTTTGACCCACTAGCCCCCTCCAAGGGAGTTCGCTGAGCCACTAAGCCTTGTACTTGTGCCTTCAGATTATCAGACTCTTGGCGAGCATGTGCTAATTCCACCTGGATGTCTTTGTCAGCCCCCTGGGGTTGAACCTCCCACAACTCCGACTTTCCCTCTTCCTCCTCCTCCTCACCTGACAAATAGTCCAGAACTGAAGAAATCTGCGGTCGGCGGGCTCGATAATCCTGCTTCTTCTTCTTCTCTTTTTTTTCTGAGTAAGAGTCTCTCTCCCGGAAGGAAGCCACAGTGCTATGCTGTTAACTAGCACCGCCTGTGGCCCCTCTCCTGAAAGGGACAAGAAGGGGAAAAAGCCCGCAGGGCACAAAAAACCCCAACTGTAGGTAAGCAGTAGCTGATGTCCGTTCTGGAGGATGTAGAGCGGAATGCGGACTCCAAGGATGCCGTGGACAGGGCCAGGAGCCAGCGGAGTGTTGACACCAGGTAAGGGAACCAACCAAAAGCTCCGGAGAGCAAACGGGGAAAGAGGTATGGAAACCAAACACGGAAGTACGGGAACAGAGCGAGGGAAAGAGGCGGGGTAGAGACCCCAGAGAGAGAGAAAGTATTTCGTAGTGGTGCCTAGAGGAGGCAGTACCCAGAGAGAAAGCACAGGAAAAGAGATAAACTAGCGTTGTAGCAACCGAGAGAGAGCAGCCGCAGGGAGGCTGACCAAAGCGGGTTGCAATGCACAGTGAACAGGGAGGGCGTGGCTAATAAGCCTCCCTGTCCGCTGTTGCCGCAACGCTAGACCGTTGCCGTCAACGTCGGAGAAACGTGACGGTCAATTCAATGGCGGCCTGCAAGCCGCAATCTGGACCACAGGGTCCATGGAAGGCGGCGGCGCGTGACAGTATGCCCCCTCCCAATACTGCACCCCCCCCGGTTTGCCAGGGTGCGCCCTATGGAACCTCCTGAGCAAAACCGGGGCTTTGAGATGTGAAATGGGTTCCCAGGAATCCTCAGCTCTAGAATACCCTTTCCAATGCACCAGATATTCCAGGCGACCCCGCCTATAGCGAGAATCACAGATTTGGGACACCTCGTAGTCTACATCAACCTGTGGCGGAGCCCGTAATGGAAAGGATCTAACAGACGAGCCCTGACCAGCTTCACGAAGGAGGGAGGAGTGAAAAACAGGGTGCACTCAATGTAGGCAAGGGGGCAATTTCAAACGGAAGGCAACAGGGTTGATCTTGGCCACAATTGGATAAGGACCAATGAAGCGGGGGGAAAGTTTAGACGGTCGGGTCCACCGGGGTAGAAACTTGGTAGCAAGCCATACCCTGGTGCCCACCTTCCACTCTGGCACCCCCAATCAGTGAAGATCAGCTTGAGTCTTGTAAGCTATTAGGCTTTCCAGCAGACTGCGTCTGGCTGTCCTGTGGGCCTCCCGTATCATGGACAACATATCCTCCACTGCAGGGAGATTGCAAGTAAGAGAGACACTGGGAAATATGGAGCGGGGATGAGTCCCATAAGTACAAGAAAATGGAGTGAGACCAGAGGCAGAGTGCCGAGAATTGTTATATGCAAATTCCGCCATCGGAAGGAGCGACACCCAATTGTCTTGTTCCTGATTGACATAGCAACGTAAGTACTGTTCGAGAGTGCCGTTCAATCGCTCCGCCTGCCCATTGGTCTGTGGGTGGAAACCCGAGGAGAGTGCCATTTCGATGCCCAACTGCTGACACAACGCTGACCAGAACTTAGAGATGTATTGGCTGCCTCTGTCAGAAGTGATCTTATCAGGGAGGCCGTGGAGACGAAATATATCCCTAAGAAACACACTAGCCATCTCAACCGCAGTGGGCAATCCGGGAAGAGGAGAGAAATGTGCCAGTTTGGACATGGAATCGATGGTCACCATGATGCAGGTAGAGGCTTGAGAAACCGGCAAGTCCACTATGAAATCAGTGGAGATATGGGTCCACGGACGCAGGGGTACTGAACCCTGTTCGAGTAAACCCAAAGGTTTGGTGGTACGATATTTACTGCTATTACAGATGTTGCAGGATTGTATACATTTCTTGACCTCAGCTTGAATCCCTGGCCAATAGAAATATCTCTTAATCAGTTCCACCGTGTTGGATTGTCCTCTATGGCCGGCCGTCTTGTGATCATGGCACCACTTCACAACCTGATGTCGGAGGGCGGAAGAGGGTATGAAGAGTCAATGATCGTGAAACAAGAGTCCGTCTTTTTCCGTGAATCTTTCCTTTACTTCACTGTGTTCAGACAGAACGGTAGCTTCTTTAACTTGCTGGAGGAAACTGGCCGCCTGGATGAACACCCGATTCCTGGGAAAGAGTCTTTCTGGTGGCTGAAGTCTGGAACCTTCCGACTGTCATGATGCCCGCTCCCGGGGAGCCGGTTCAAGCCCTGCGTCCCCGAAAGCGGACATCCAGTCCCCAAGGAAGGACCCAGCAACCCCAGATAGGGGCCCTTTGGACAGTGTCCTGGCGCCATTGGCGCCAGGCTCATAAAAGACATCAGTCCTGGCGCCATAGGCGCCAGGCTCATTATGGAAGTGCTTGGGTGCACTTACCTGATGCAAACCATGCTGCAGGATCCCGGCCTCCTGGAGGCCTGAAAGGAACTACTTTACCTGTGGGACTAATTTACCATCCAGCGTGGTTGGGGAAGGATACATATCTGATTGGAGGAAGGATACATACCTGGAACTTCTTCCAAGGCTATTTAAACCCACCCGAACAGCCACACGTGCTTCGCGTTGTTCTGCATCTAGGAGCTGGACGCTCACCGTGTCTGCTACTGCATCCTGAGTTCTGCCACGACTGCCAGCATCCTGGATCACCTGCAAAGGAAGAGAAGAAGAGAACAGAAGAAGGAAAAGTCCTTACCTGCTAAAGCCGCAACCCTCAACTTCTGCGAGCCAGACAAGCCAGATTTGGGGGCCCGGTCCAGTCCGTCTTCCGAACCCTGCGCATCACCTTAGAAGAGGTCACAGCAGCGCGAACCAGGCCAGCACCTCCGTAGGAGTCAGGTGAGCGTTACACCGACACCTCCTTCCTGGATAATGCGCCTGCTAGTAGATTCTGGGAACCAGGGATATAGGTAATCCGAAAATCATACTGGGCAAAGAAATGTGCCCATCGGGCCTGGCGAGAATTGACACAATCCATGTTCTGGAGCACCTGCAGATTTTTGTGGTCGGTGCGGATGGTGAATGGAAAACTACCTCCTTGTAGTAGATGCCTCCATTCTTCACATGCCAGTTTCATGGCCAGAAGCTCTCGCTCGATCACAGAGTAGTTCTGTTCACTCGGGGTGAGGGTCCGTGACGAATAAGCAATGGGGTGTTCTTGCCCGTCCTGTTCCTGCAGTAATACGCCACCTATCGCAGCTGCCGAAGCATCTGTCTCAAGTATGAATAGTTTACTTTGGTCTGGATGGCGCAAAATGGGAGCTTTGCAAAACAGTTCCTTTAGATGAATGAAATTCTCTTCTGCCTTGGAATCCCAACAAAATGGCAGGGAAGTCTTCTTTAATTGACGAGTAATAAACTGGCCACCAGGGGGCGCACGGACGATGATCGCCTCTGTGTGAGCTCCTAGCCCACGGACCCCAAAAGTGATCTGAGCCCCCCACTTTTGCCCCCCCCCGGGCCCAACAACGACAGATTAAGTCACGGGAAGCGCCCCCCCACCCTCTGAGCGAAAACCCGACGAAAATCGGACTTGCAGGACAGGAGAAAGCTCCGTTGGAACTAGTCCCCCTCTCGGCCACAAGGACACACAATGGAGACGACGCCCGCGGCACCCGCCCACTCCCTTTGCTTCATCCACGGTGCGGCTGCACCGGGCTCAGGCGCCAGAGGAGGCCACAGACACCCAGCCGCCCTGATGTGATTAGAGGACCGGCCATTCCAGGCGTCCCCGTGCGCACTCCCCGTGCGGTGGCAGCCGCATCTCTGGACCTCGGCCCGGCGACGGGCGGGAGCGGGCCGCGGAGGTAAGTGCCCGCCCTCCCCTTAAGCGCTCCCACGCACTGCGCTTTGACAGGGGCCCACTCCCCCCCCAGACCTGAATACCCGAGCGGGGAGGACCAAACCGACCCCCCCATTCCATGCTCTCATCGAGGACCTGGCCTTCTACCGCCCACAGAGGGACGCATCAAACACAAGGGCCTAGCTGGAGGTGGCCCCAATCTCGGTACGGACCCGCTCGCCCAGTCACACTCCGGCCCAATGGTAACTGTTGCACTACGTAGCTACGCAGCATCAACCCCAAGGGACCACAAAGTCGCTCGTGTCTGGACAAGACATCGGACCCACTGAGTGAGACAAAGTGGAGCGTAGGGTAGAGCCCCTGGAATCAGGGCGTGTGCCTCCTCCTACTCCTCCATAGGAATTCCCGCTACCAGAACCATCACCCCGGTGCCCGCCAATATTATCAACACACCAGGCCCGAGGAGACGGCCTCCGCACCTGAGGCGTGCACCTCCGCGCCCGCGAGGGCTCCATGAACACTCAGAGTAAGCTTGCCAAGTACGCCTATACTCCGCTGTCACAGTGTTAAGATTCAGATTACAGAATTTATTGTGGTTACTGAATATAATTAGAACGACACCAAAAAAGGATACTCTGATGTAAAGGATACAAGTTGAGTTCCTGTAGAGCTTCTCCCGATTGACTATTCTGAGTGTCTTCTAAGGAGAAGAGTTTGATGATTGAAACCTTCCAACCAATGCCACTCTCAGACTATAATAAACAAACACAGCCTGAAAGAGTAATTAGTGGAAAGGTCCAGATATTGGATGGATTCACCAATCTGTAGGATAAGAATAATATGTTTTAATCACTATTCAATTTTAACCTAATTCAATGTATGTGTCAGATTAAGGATATGCACTAACCTGTAGTTGTGTGGACTGGAGGATGAAATTTGAGTTCCAGGAAGGATATCCAAAATAAAAACCAACGAAGGAAAAGGGGAGGTTAGTAAGGAGACTAACCCGAACGGAACGAGGGCCGCACTAGGGACGGGTCGGTGCACACCGGATAGCGTCCATAAAGTTCAGTGCACAGTTCTTGAAAGTAGAATTAATTTGAGGAATTGGAAGAGGAGGTAATCCTAGAACATGAATGTCCACAATTGACTGAGACTGGCTGGGACCTTTGGAATGAAACTGGAGACCAGAAGAACAACAGCGCGGATCCAGCTAGCAAAAAGGAGAGGCAGTTTAGGAACCACCAGAAATAGCAGCGCGGATCCGGCTAGCAAAGGGTAAGTAGATTGGAAGCTGCTTGGAAGCAAAGTAGAACCAGGCTCTGGAACAGAGATCCAAGAAACAACGATCAGAAGCGCCGAATAGCGGGAGACTTCCGTTTAAATAAGAGTCAGCTGACGTAAAATGCGTGAGTAGCGCGTTGACGTCAGTCATGTGATACTCACGCATGCTTATCGAATGGACTGATAAGGTGTGCAGCGTGTTTGACAAAGAAGTTCGCCATGTTTTAGCGGAAATGAAGGCGTTTACCAGGAATCTTTCCCCAGAGTCGCCACCGAGTATAAAATGGTCTGGCTGATCTCTGGGCTGTAGATGTAGGGTGCTGAACTCGGACGTGAGAGGGCCTAGCAGGCATGACACACAGGCCCACGACTCCAGACCATCGATGTCAGTCGAGGCCTCCGAAACAGGGGCAGCCGCTACCAAAGGAGACATCGCCGCCCTTCTGACTGAAATTCGGAAAATGGGTGCCAACCTCGGCGGTAAAATGGACAAAATGACCCAGAGGATAGACAACATCGAGGAGAGACTAGAGGGAGTCGAGAACATTCAAGCCTCAATCGTCATCCTAGAGGTCCAAATGGACCTAAGAATACGAAATATAGAGAAGAAAGAAGACGAGATCCGCCTAAAGATAGACGATTTAGAAAATAGAGAGAGAAGGAATAACCTGCGGTTTTTTGGAATTCCGGAGAGAGAAGGGGAGACAGAAGAAGACCTCAAACAAACGATACATGATATTGTCAAAATCCTGACAGCAGATGAAGACATCGATGAACTCAAGATCGAAAGAATTCACAGAGCTGGAGGCCCCCGGGGGGGCCCGAGATCGGTCGTCGCCAGATTCCACAGGTATCAGGACAGAACAAGGATACTAGCTAAAGCCAGATCTGGAGGCACCCTTACCCTTGGAGGGGCCCAGATTACAATCTACCAGGACCTTTCATCACTGACATAGGCCCTACGTCGCCTCTGTGGTCCTCTCACGAGATGGCTAAAAGAACAAGGCACAAGATATAGATGGGGATATCCCTTCTCTCTCGCGTTCGAACACGGGAGCAGGAAGATCATACTCCGCTCCGAGGAAGAGATCTGAGAATGCATCGCCGACCTCCTCGGACCGCCATCGGGTGAGGGAACCCAGAATACCCCTGCACGCGACAGATTGGGATGGGAAATTCAGGGCCCGAGAAGGAAACAAGTAAAAGGATCCAGGAAGTTCAGGCGACCCAATGACACAATGGATAGCAACAAATGACACTGCAAACCCAAGCTCTACACTCCGGCGACCATTATTTCCACGATACCCGCAGGGGACCTACCTACATCCTGGATCACGGCACCCCTGTATCTCTGATTTCATCATGTGACAAGTGAACTGCCTGAACCGCAAACGAGAACTGCTGAGGGACGAAGATACCGGAAACCGCATGTATCACAATATATATTTGCCTACAGCTTAAATTGTTGGTGTTCGACATATTACTGTTTGTTATATAATCTTTACGAGAGGGGGCGGTGGGGGCTCAAAATGCTATGTTGATGTTATTAGTTGACGAGGTCGTGCGGTTACGACCCCCGCTGGTGGTCCGACAGTAGACCGGCTGTTTACATCCAGTCCAACTCGGACGCCATCACAAACAGACAAGAACCCTCATTGAAGAACCAAAGAGCAACGCGAGAGAACAGAGGGCAAGGGGTATGATGTTCAATACCCTACAGGGATGGGGGGTGGGAGGGACACAGGGGATGGCACACCCTCAGGTAAAGCCTCAGTCAAGGAGAGGCAGCTAAGACATCAGTTCCATCAAGGCAATTTCCTACAATGGGCAGCGTGACATTGCAAATGCTTGCTACGGACCTGTCAATGTCCCGCAGACATAACGAATCAAGTGACGGGCAGGGCATACTCAGAATAGGCACGCTGAATGTTAAGGGTCTCAACTCCCCCACCAAGAGATCGTTGGTTACGAGAGAGTTCAAGAGAGCCAATCTAGACGTACTTTTCTTACAAGAAACCCGATACAGCAAGGGAGAAGAGAGGAAGGTTTTATACGCTAAACTGGGCTCTGAATACTGGGGCTCTGGCCCTCTGAAGAAGGCGGGAGTCGGCATATTAATCAACAAAAAGATCTGATTTGAACTCACGAAATCATGGATGGATGTCAGTGGTAGAGCGCTGGTCCTAGTGGGCAGGATACAAGGCACTGTTGTCACCCTGGCGGCGATACACGCCCCAACACAGGACAAGACAGATTCCTGCAGAGGATAATCCCGAAAGTCATGAGCGAAGCAGAAGGCGACGTAATACTCGGTGGTGACCTGAACACGTGGATGGATCCGGAGCAGGATAGACAATCTGGACGTACCTCTATATCCCCCCCCAGCGAGCACCAGGCGCCCAACGGTTGCAGATATGATAGCTGCCTACAATCTTACCGATGCATGGAGACATACCAATCCTAACCGAGCTGGCTTCACTTTCTTCTCAGCGCCACATGCAACCTTTTCCAGAATAGACTATATATATCTCACTGCAGATCTCATCACAGCAATGACAGAAGCCATTATAACCCCTATCTCATGGTCAGACCATGATATGGTCACGGTCACCCTTGATCAAATAGCCCTCCCTCGCAGATGCTCCAAATGGCGCTGTAACGAGACCCTTTTTAAGGACGCATTTTTTTCGGGATCAACTAGAGCAGGACATCACCCAATACTTTGAAATCAACAACACAGGGGAAACTTCTATGAACACAATTTGGGAGGCAGGCAAGGCGACCTGGAGAGGGCTTCTTATTAAAGAAGGAGCAGCGAAAAAAAGAGAAAGACAGTTGATAGAAAACAGGCTCCGTAAAGAGATTACCCAACTGGACCTCATGGCACAGTCAGCTCAACAGGATAGACTACAAAAGATTAAAGAGGCCAATGATAAGAGGGAGGAACTACGACAACTGGAGGCGGATAACATTGCACACAAGCTTCAATATCTGAAGCAGAAACACTATGAACACGGAGATTAGGCGGGCGCCTTATTAGCTGCAAGACTGCGAGGTCAATGCCAAGAGCGGTGGGTCCCCACGATCCAAACAGAAGGGAGCTCCCGCGAACCACTTCCCCCCAGTGTCCCGGAAGCCTTCGCCGACTTTTACGAAGAGTTATATACCTCCCGCGCTGCCTCGCATCCAGAAGCGATAAGTGAATATATGGATAAAATTCCACTGCCCACTCTCCCATCTAATACTGCAGATACCTTGGAAGCCCCCATCACAGGAGAAGAAATTGAAGAGGCAATCAAAAGACTCCCAACGGGAAAAGCCCCCGAAAATGACGGGTACACGGCAGGGTTCTATAAGACCTTCAAGGATGCCCTTCTCCCATTCATGGTTGACCTGTTCAACAACATCCTCCAATCTGGTGTGGCACCCGAATCCTTCTCCAAGGGATTGATAACTGTCATCCCTAAGGAGGGTAAGGACCCAAAATTGTGTGCTTCCTACCGCCCAATATCCCTCCTGAATATGGATGCCAAAATTTATACGAGAGTCCTTACTGCAAGACTGGAGTCACACATGCCCGCAATAATCCACAATGACCAGGTGGGTTTCATCCTAGGCAGACATGGAGAGGACTCCACCCGGAAAACCTTGCACCTAATCCATGAGGCACGAACATCATCGAACAAACAGGCGTTACTCTCAATTGATGCCGAGAAAGCGTTCGACAGAGTTGAGTGGCATTCCCTAGAGGCCACACTAAAGAAGATAGGCCTATGCCCCACACTCCGCCGAGGGATCAAAGCAATCTACACAGCCCCAAGAGCCTCGGTCATGGTGAATGCCCAGTTCTCCCGCTGGTTTCCCCTCAGCAGGGGCACGAGACAGGGATGCCCCCTCTCGGCAATACTTTTTGCACTGTCCCTGGAACCCCTAGCCGTAATGCTGCGGGCAGACCCTGCAGTAGAAGGGATATGGGTGAACGGCAAAGAATATAAGTTAGCCTTGTATGCGGACGACATTCTGCTCCAAGTGTCAAATCCAACATCTTCCATTCCGCGAGCGATCCAGCTAATAGAAGAATACGGCACACTCGCAGGATTCAAGATCAACAAATCCAAATCCACTCTCTTCCCACTTCACGATCCAACCCCGGAACATCAAATCGCCCTCGAGCACCTCGGACTGATCATCGAGGGCCCAACGCTGAGATACTTGGGGATCAACTTAACGCGACACCTCGATGACCTTTACGAAGCCAACTTCCCTTCACTTCTCGAAGCCCTCAAGATTGATCTTAAAACATGGAAACCACTGACAATCTCCTGGATGGGGCGCTTAAACGCAATTAAAATGGTGACTCTCCCACGGTTCCTATACCCCTTCCAGGTCTTACCCATTACAATCCCAAAGCACTTCTTCAGACAAGTCAGAAAGGCCATATTAGACTTCCTCTGGAATGGAAAGAAACCCAGAATCCCCTACGACGTCTTAATATTACCAAAGGACTTAGGAGGAGTGGGTCTGCCGGACATAGAACGCTATTATCAAGCTACACAGCTGAGAATTCTAATCCCACACCTACGAGAAAGGAAGGACCTCCAATGGGTCCAACTGGACAACGACGTTTTAGCCAACGTAACTCTGGCAGAATGGCTATGGGTACCCAGATCGAAACTTACGAGAAAGCTGCGTGATCACCCGATACTGGGCACAATGTGGAGCATATGGAAGAAGGGTAGAACGATGTTGGGAGTCACCACGTGGCCTTCACCCCTGAGCCATCTCTGGTCTCCCGGGATCAGAGAAGAAATCCCGGAACATGCTAGATACCAATCGTGGTTTGATGCTGGCCTTCAGAGAGTCGGCCAGCTGTGGAGAAAAGGAAAATTCATCTCAATAATGGATCTAGAAGAAGCCCTCCAAATCCACCCAATACCAGTCTTCCTGTACCTGCGATTGAAGGGCGCCTTATCCAGGAAAGAATGGAAGGCCACCACACAGAGAGAACTAACGCCTTTTGAGATGATCCTAGACACAACTACCTCCTCCAAAAGCCTCATAGCGCGAATGTACAGAGCCTTAATTACCAAAGACGACGCACCAAGCCACCGACTCGAAGCAAGATGGGAACGAGACTTCGCCAGAGAGTTCGACCAAAAAGCCTGGGGGAAAATTTGTAAGACGCCATCCAAAACATCAATCGCAGCCCAGTACAAATTGCACGCTATAAAACTGCTTCACAGATGGCAGTATGATCCATAGAGACTGTCTAAGATGTTCCAGACCTCCAGTCCACGATGTTGGCGACAGTGTGGTATGAGTGCCGACTACTGGCACATGTGGTGGGCCTGCCCTAAAGTGCGCATTTACTAGCAGGAGGTCCTGGGATGGATCAAACAACTGGACGGCATAAAGAGGGAGTTGACACCCCTCCTGATCCCCTTTGGCCTCGAGGAAGAAGACGACGACATGATCAGGGTAAAAGGTCTGATATCCACTCTGTTACTCGCGGCAAGAGCTGCTCTAGTGATAAAATGGAAAGCCCCATGCCTACCGGATAAGAAGGACTGGATACAAATAGCCACAAACATCTACACAATGGAAAAAATAACTGCAATATTACATGACAAAGCCGCAAGACAAGAGGAAGCCTGGTGCGATTTCACCGCACAGTATATCCCACGCTCAACCATAGATGACTCTACACAGCAAGGATCTTAACGGTTAACTTGCGCCCCACTGGCGGAAAGCAGAACGACCCAAGGCCTATAACCCTTGCCCGTCACAGTACGTATTGGAGATCTGTGACCTAAGGACGGTTGAAGAGGAATGCCATGCAGCCTACGTCGATTCAAAGTAGCATTGCCTTGAAAGGAGGAGACTTGACAATTGGGAGGGAGGGAAGGGGGAGGGGGGCAGGGCTTTCATTTTCTCTCCTCATTGGAATGATGAACGTTAATGTTGATAAAGTTTGTTAGGATGGACTTGAACTCTGACGCGAGATAACTCTCAGTGCGTAATATGTAACCATCTGTATGTTCAAATCCAATGTCAAAATTTTTTTTTAAACTTTATTTTATTAACATTTTCATAATATAACAAACAGGCTGGAAGCTTTGCCATATAATAAACGTGTCATCAGCCCCCGAAATAAGAAAAAAGAAAAAGGACCCCTCCCCCCCGCCCTCCCAGAAAAGAACGAACCCTCCCCCCCATTAACTTGGATCCAGTAGAACCCCCTTCACAGGGAGATGCGTTGCGAACTTTGTGTGGCCGGAGTTCGGGAAAAAAGCAAAAAAAAAAAATTCCAACTGCGTGTTTGGCTGCATGTCGTCCATTGTCCCCCGGGACGTGGGCCCCCATTTCCATCCACGTTCCCTCCCCGAGCTTCAGTGGACCTCCCAACCCCAGATCTGCTGTACCCCGTACCAGTTAGTCTGAAAAGAGTTTGTGTCATTGTTCATCATCGCTGTTAATTTGTCCATCAAGAACATGTTTTTAACCTTGTGTATCCAGTCCTCCTTTGTGGGCGTCTCCCTGCTCTTCCATTTCTGGGCCAATGCCACCCTCCCGGCCCTCAGCATTGTTTCCCACATTCTCGGGTATCTGTGTACCTCCGTATCCTCTGGGGGGAGGCCCAGCAGCACTGTCAGGGGATTATGGGGAAGCAATTCCTCCGTGACTTCGGCGATCCAACCCCTTACCCTCTCCCAGTATGTTTGCGCTTTCGGACAGTGCCACCACATGTGGCCCCTCGTGCCTGCCTGGTCACATCCCCTCGGGCAGGCGGGGGATATTCCCGTGAACATTTTTGACAGTTTGACGGGATCTCTGTGCCACCCCTGTAGAATTTTAAAGTAGTGCTCCATGTCTGCTGTGAACAGGTTCCCGTGGAATGCTATTTTGAATATCCTCGACCAGGAGTCCTCCGAAATTTCTTCCCCGGCCAGATCGTTCCAGAAAGTGCGGAACCAACCCCCTCCTTCTCCCCAGGTCCACTGTGTTAAGGATTTTGTACATTGCAGATACCGCCCCCTTCCTGGAGGTTGCAGTATCGAGTAGTTTCTCAAAGGGGGTCATCTGTCTCTTTAGCCGCTGGCCCCATGCTTGATCGCACAGGATGCCCTTCAGGCGGAGGTACTCGAATATGGAGATTGACTCCGGGCCGAGGGCGGTCCTCAAGTCTTCGTATGGTAGGAATTCTCCCTCTTTAAACAGTTGTCCAGCCCATTCCATCCCTGAGTCTGACCAGGACTGTGCATTACGGAACCCCCTGTTTCTCAGTCTAAGTGGGTGACCCCAAAGGGATGACATCGGGGACGGTCATGATGTCAGATGTGCCGTTTGGGGGCCCTCCCTCCATAATGCCCAGAGAACTCCCAGTGTTGGGTGGGATTTGAGCCTGTTCGGGATGAATTTAGGTGGGGCCCATAGGAGGTCGCGTACCTTAAGTGGGTGCGCATCCATGTCCTCCAGGTACGACCAGTATGTGCCCATCGCTTCCCTCATATGTTCCAGGAGGACGCGCAATTGAGCGGCGCGGAAGTAGAGGTGAAAGTCAGGGAGCCCGAACCCCCCCTCCTCTCTAGGTAAGGTGAGAATGGTCTTCGCGGTTCTCGGGGTCCTACCCTGCCATACAAACTCGCGCACCGCATTCTGGAGGACCCTGAATGTTTAGTCGGGGACGCTGGTGGGGAGGGCGGTGAAAAGGTATAGTAGGCGCGGGAGTATATTCATTTTCACTGCCGTCATGCGACCATACCAGGACAGGATCATGGAGCCCCATCTCCTTAAATCGGCGGTGACCTGTGACATAACAGGGTCATAGTTGGCAGGGGCGAGGTTGTGCAGGTCCCTGGTCAGAAAGATCCCCAGGTATCGGATTGAGGTCTTCCCCACCGCTATTCCCCCCAGACTGTCCCGGGAATCTAGGCCTGGGTCCCGAGTTCTCATGGGGAGGAGGACTGATTTAGATGTGTTGATCTTTAGGCCTGAGAAGCGCCCAAATTCGGACAACAGGGACAGGAGGGGGGGGAGCGAGGATTTTGGGTCCACCAGATAGGCCAGGATATTGTCTGCAAACAGGGAGAGCTTGAATTCTACATCGCCTCTCCTGATCCCCTTGATGTCTGGGTGTGATCTGATTGCTATTGCCAGGGGTTCCATAGTTAGGACATAGATCAACGGGGAGAGTGGGCATCCCTGTCTTGTTCCTCCTGATAGAAGGAGTGGGGCCGACAATCTACCATTCACTTGGACTCTGGCCTTTGGGGCCCTGTACAGTGCGGCCACCCAGTCCCTAATGTGGGTCCCGAAGCCCATCTTCTGAAGAGTGAGCTCCATGAACTTCCACTCGACCCTGTCGAATGCCTTTTCTGAGTCTAGGGAGAGGACGCTCGCGTCTAGGTCCGACACCTGGGCGTAATGAAACAGGTCTATGGTTTTGCGAATATTATCTGAGCCCTGTCTCCCCCTAACGAACCCCATCTGGTCACCATGGACCAGCTTCGGTAGGACCCCCTCCACCCGGCTCCCGATGACCTTGGGCTAGGACCTCGTCCTTCAGAAGGGAATCGTTACACTTCCATCTTCCCCTGTGTTCGTAAAGGCCCCCTCTCGCTATGGTGAGACCAGGTCGTGGTCAGACCAGGTCGTGGTCAGACCAGGGGACTGGATCCACCCTATGGCCAGTGACAAATGGGTACAAGGTCTCGTCCACCAGGACATAATCTATCCGGGAAAATGATGTGTGCACGGGTGAATAGTAAGTGAATATGGGGGTGTCCCTTCTAGGGGTCGGGACCGTGTCCACCAGGCCCAGCTCCGAGTTGACCCTCTGGAAGCCCCGTGCCATGATCTCATCGAGAGCCCTGGGGGCCTCGGGACCAGCTCGTTTCCTGTCCCGGATTGGGTCCAGGACCATGTTAAAATCCCCCCCCACCACCACCGTCCCATGGACGAAGCCTTTAAGTTTGTCCCTCACCTCCTCCCAGAACTGGATTTGGCCTTCATTTGGGCCGTAGACAACGGCTAGGGTAAGTGGGGCTCCCTGTAGGGATCCCCGCACCATCAGGTAGCGCCCCTCTGGGTCCTTCAGCACAGCCTCTTTCTCAAGCCCCACGTTCCTCGCTATCAAGATGGCCACCCCTCTCTTTTTATTTTTGTGGGATGCACTGAAGACCTCCCCAATACCTCCTCCCCGGATTTTGGGTTCCTTCCCCCGTGGCCAGTGGGTTTCCTGCAAGAAGAGGATGTCGAGGTTGGTCCTTCTGAACTCTCTACAGACCAGGGATCTCTTTGTGGGAGTATTTAAGCCCCGTACATTGAGGGAGTCCACTCCCAGGGCAGGTAGACTATCAGCCATAGTCCCAGATTCCCTCCCTCCCGGTCACTACCCTCGTATCTCTTTCCTTCGTGTGCTCCCTTGGTTCTACTTTGTGGATCCCTTCTCCTCCCCCCCCGGTGGGCCTAAAACACCCCAACTGCCCCCCGTGTCCCAACCGTGTCTGAACAACCCCCACTCCCGAATATACCCCCACCCCCCTCCCCGGCGTCCAGCCAATTAGTTTTGCCATAGCTGGCTTTTGGCCGAACCACCAGCCTGCCCACCTCGGCCAGGCATTTCACCCATAAAGCTCATTCCCTTGAGTCCCCAACATTCCCCCCCGGTCGCAACCCGACCATGTGTCCCCTGTACTTGCTGTTCGTGTGGATGGTAGTAGCGGTAGACTCTCCGAATCTGCTCATATCCGTCCCGGATTCAGTGGGTTACCCCCGTTCTCAGTCCTCGGAGTCATGCCGTTCTCCCTCTTTTGCTGGAGATGGGGTGTTCATTTTCCGAAATTTCCTTGCGCCGGTGCGCCTTCTCCTCTCTCCGGATGGGCCGGGGCTGTTCGTTCTGAGGTTTTCTGGTCCCACTGGACCTCTCCGGGGGTGCGGGTCCACTGTGTACTCTTGAATGGCACTCCGGATGTCTTCTTCCGTGATCAGGGTTGAGCGTTGGCCCATATATTCAAAGTTCAGGGAGAAGGGGTAGCCCCATCTATAACGCACGCCCTTTTCCTTGAATAGTAGTGTGAGGGGTCGACATAGTCTGCGCTTGGCCAGCGTGTAGGAGGAAAGATCCTGGTATATTGAGACCCGGGCATTGTTGTAGGTGATTTCTCTGGTCTTTCGGGCCTCCTCCAGCACCTTTGTCTTCTCGGAGTAATAGTGGAATCGGACCAAGATTGACCGGGGGGCCCCCGCTCTGCCCCCTGCCCTATGCACTCTGTCGAATGTTGGCTCGGTTGTCATTTCCCCTGCGAATAGGAGGGTGATGATGTCCTTCACTATTCGAATGACGTCCCTCTCCGTTTCCCCCTCCGCTTCAGGCACACCGAAAATTCTGAGGTTGTTCCGCCTCTCTCTGTTTTCAAAGTCATCCATCTGTCGGGCCCTTTCCTCGTCCCTCTTCTCCAGGGCTTCCAGCCTCATACATAGTTGTATGTCCTGGGCTGCTGTTGATGATTGGTTGGCCTCCACTTGTAATAGTCTATCTTCGACCTTGTCCACCCTCTGGTCCATTTTTTCAAATTTCTGGGCTATATCTGAACGCATGTCCCTAATTTCCTGCAAGATCGAGGCAAAGCCTCTTTCCATTGCTGCCGACGAAGGGGCCGCGTCTTCCTGTCGGGCCATGGTTTCCCTAGGGTCCGCGCTCATATTGCCTCTGGGGGTCTCCTGGAAACGGTATCCCTGTAGGGCTTCCCCCCAGTTCATCTGATAATCACCTGCAATTAGCAGTGTCGATCCCCGCCCGCTCCGGGTCAGTGTACGAACTTCCTCCGCGGCCAGGTGGGGGCTTGGCTATTTCCTGGGGGTTAGCCTTTACTTGGGGGGGGGCGGGCACACGCCCCACCCGTTCCTGGGTGGGGGCCTCACACCCCTCTCGATGTCCTCCGCAGTGATCCGGGGCTTCTTCTGGCCAACCCCGTAGAAGGGTGTCGCGTGCGGCCTGGGCCAGCGGGCGCGGAGGGCTCCCCCACCCCGGCACCCGCCCGAGGGCTCCCGCGGTGTGTGGGGGGGGCGGGCAAATGCCCCACCACGGGCGGGCACACGCCCCACCAGGGGCGGGTGGGGGCCTCACACCCCGTCTACCCCGAGTTCTGTTATCCGCGGGGGGGGCAGGGCGGAGACGATCCGTTCCGGGGGCCCTCCCCGCAGTGTTTCTGGGGCGCGGGTGACTGTCCCCACTCGCGCCAGCGGGGGCAGGCCCGGGCCCCCTCGCGTCGCTGCCGCTCACTTTCCTCGTCCCACCTCTCCGGGACCTCGCGGTCCGCGGCAGCCCGCCCCGGGGACTCCCGATGGGGGCGGGGGCGGTCGAGCGCCGGCCCCCTCCGCTCGAGCGGGTCCAGCCACGGGGGCTCCGGGCCGGTCGCTGTGCCCGCGCTTCTCTGTTCCGGGTGGTGGGGCGGGGGGGAGCCTGTCTCCCGAGCCGCCGCCGGGCCTCCCGGACCTCCGGCTTCACGTCGCGGCGAGGGAGCCTCCGAAGCGGCGCCCGCCCGGACGCGTTCACGCGCCCAGGCCGCGTCTTCTTCCGCTGGGGCCTTTCTCGGGAACCCCGGGGTCTTCGGATTCCGCTCTTTCTCCCGCGGGGCGCCCCAAGGGTTCACTCGTCCTGGCCGCCGTGTTGGGCCCGCCGGGAGGTTCTCAGGGGGGGCTCAAATCCCTCTGGACGCCTGGCTTCGGGGAGAGCAGCACGTTCCGGCAGCCATTGCCTGCGCGCCCCCTGGTGGCCTCCTCCAATGTCAAAATTAATAAAACTTAAGTGTTTAATAGACGAGTAATGGGTAGCACTACCTCAGAGAAAGAGGAAATGAAGCGTCTGTAAAAATTTGCCACTCCAAGGAATTTCTGTACTTCCTTGACCGATCTGGGAGAATGCCAACTCAGGATCGCCTCCACCTTAGTCTTATCTATGAGGATACCCAGAGGAGACAGAACGTATCCTAGATAAGGTACTGAGCTGACCCCAAACTCGCATTTCTCTCTCTTTACCAAGAGTTTGTGTTCCTTAAGCCGATTCAGAACTTCAGTAAGATGAATCTGATGTTGCTCAGGGTCCTTAGAAAATATCAAGATATCATCCAAATAGACAATAACAGACACAAACATGATATCCGAGAATATCCTGTCCATGAGCCTCTGAAAAACTGCAGGTGCGTTGACCAGCCCAAACGCCATCACATGGTACTCAAATAATCCAAATGGAGTACGGAAAGCCGTTTTCCACTCGTCACCAGCATGGATCCGTAAGAGATGGTAAGCACTGCAAAGGTCCAATTTGGTGAAGATCTTAGCTCCTTGGACTGCCTCCAAAATGTGTGTGATGAGGGGCATGGGATAGCGATCCCTGATGGTAACTTTATTTAATCCTCGATAGTCAATACATGGTCGAAGATCTAGGGAATCTTTTTTCGGAATAAAGAACAATGGGGCTCCCGCTGGGGATTTTGACGGGCGGATAAGTCCGTTTTGCAAATTATCATCCAGGTAGGATCTGAGAGCCTTCTTTTCAGATTGAGATAATGAGAACATTCGACCAAAGGGGACTAAAGCATTGGGGAGAAGATCAATTGAACAGTCCTTCGGCCTGTGTGGAGGTAATTCAAGGACGTTCCTTTCTGCAAATACCGTCTCATAGGATGAGAGGTCCAATGGAAGGGAGTGTACACCAATCGTGCTTACTGGCGGGGCAGTATGTGCTGTGGCCTCCATAAAAAGTAGGTCTTTTAAACATGCCTTTTGACAAAACCCTGAATCAAAACTGATACTGTTAGTAGACCAGTTGATTTGGGGGTTATGTTTGCGTAACCATGTGATCCCTAAGATGAGAGGAAAATGTGCAGCACCAATAATGTCAAACTGAATTGATTCAGAATGCTGTTGAATGGACATCTGTAAGTATTCGGTGGTCTGCGTGATGGGTCCAGAGCTAAGTGGACTACCGTCAACTCCTTCCACCTTCTGGTCTTCTTTCCAGTTGATTCTGTGTAGGCCAACCTTGTCTGCCCAAATGGTATCTACAAAATTGCCGGCTGCCCCGCAGTCCAATAGGGCCAAGGCATCAATCTTCTGTTGATCAATCATTAGTAGTACTTTGAGCACCATGAGTCGTGAATCCTCCAACTGATTAGCGGGACCCACAGATAAGGACACATAGGGACTGGCAAAATTGCCTCGGATTCCTGTCCCTCCTAGGACCGAGGGTTCTCGTTTCCCGACTTTCGGGATGGAATCTCTGTGCAGTTCTTTATCTGATGTTGGTCAGAACCACAATATGCACATAACCCCAAATCTCTCAGTCTCTTCCTTTCTTCCAAGGACAATGAAGGACGAGTAGTACCGATCTGCATCGGTTCATCTGGGCGTGGAGGAACTGTGGTGGAGGAAGGAGGAAAACTTGTAGAGAAAGTCGGGTTACGATTCTTCCGTCTTTCCAGTCTTCGCTCATGAAGCCTATGCTCAATCTGGACGGCTGCTGCCAACAATTCGGGGAAAGAGGCTGGTCGAGGAGATCTGGCTAATTCGTCCTTAATGTCTTCTCGTAGACCCCTTCGGAATATGACAAACTGAGCTTGCTCTTGCCATCCAGCTTCATTGGCCAGTCGATTGAAGATGGAAATGTAAGTGAGTACGTCTGTCTGGCCTTGACGCACATCTAACAGATCCTCACCTGCTGAAAAGGTTAGTTCGGGCCTCTCAAAGTTCTGTTTCAGCCTTGCAATAAAGGCCTCATAATTTTGCAGTACCGGATCGGCCCCCACCACTAACGGGGTGGCCCAGGCGAAGGCATTTCCGGCCATATTGGAAATCATGAAGCCCACCCGGGCATGACCGGTGGGAAAAGTGTTGGGCCGAAATGCAAAATGGATGCTGCAAGCCTCCAAAAATTCTTTTAATTTCTTGGGTGTGTCGTTGTACTTCCCTGAAGGTAAAGCCATGGGTGGCAAATCTACCGATCTGGGTTCCCGGGCAGTTATTAGTTGTTTCAGCACATTGTTTTCAGTCCTCAATGTCTATACCTCTACAGAAAGGTTGCGTACCTCTGCTGAGAGGCTTTGTACCGCGGTCACCACCTCTTGCAATTGTTCAGTGGTAGCCATCATGGGATCTTGGCGTTGCAAACGGTCAGCCCCCTGGGGCTGAACCTCCCACAACTCCGACTTTCCCTCTTCCTCCTCCTCCTCACCTGACAAATAGTCCAGAACTGAAGAAATCTGCGGTCGGCGGGCTCGATAATCCTGCTTCTTCCTCTTCTCTTTTTTTTCTGAGTAAGAGTCTCTCTCCCGGAAGGAAGCCACAGTGCTATGCTGTTAACTAGCACCGCCTGTGGCCCCTCTCCCGAAAGGGACGAGAAGGGGAAAAAGCCCGCAGGGCACAAAAAACCCCAACTGTAGGTAAGCAGTAGCTGATGTCCGTTCTGGAGGATGTAGAGTGGAATGCGGACTCCAAGGAAGCCGTGGACAGGGCCATTGCCAGCGGAGTGTTGACACCAGGTAAGGGAACCAACCAAAAGCTCCAGGGAGCAAATGGGGAAAGAGGTATGGAAACCAAGCGCGGAGGTACGGGAACAGAGCGAGGGAAAGAGGCGGGGTAGAGACCCCAGAGAGAGAGAAAGTATTTCATAGCGGCGCCTAGAGGAGGCAGTACCCAGAGAGAAAGCACAGGGAAAGAGATAAACTAGCATTGTAGCAACCGAGAGAGAGCAGCCGCAGGGAGGCTGACCGAAGCGGGTTGCAACGCACAGTGAACAGGGAGGGCGTGGCTAATAAGCCTCCCTGTCCGCTTTTGCCGCAACGCTAGACTGCTGCCGTCAACGTCGGAGAAACGTGACGGTCAATTCAATGGCGGCCTGCAAGCCACAATCTGGACCACAGGGTCCATGGAAGGCGGCGGCGCGTGACAGAAACAATGTTATTTCAAAACATTGAAGATCAATGTCGAATGCAGATGAATATATTCTGATGTACATGATTGCATATACCAGTACCAGTCACATCGCTGGCATATTTCTGTTAATATTGTTTGTTGTCTTTAGTATGTACAAACCGTCTTTATTATGGATAATATTGAAGTACTAATCCAAAAGGAATATGAATTCACACAGTTAGAATATCTGTCGATATGACAACAGATGTAGTAATCTGCTGAGATAGGGCTGAAATAAAGTAGTTACTTCACATGCAAATAATAAGGACCCGTACTGTGAACCGATTTACACTGAGTTTGATTGAACAATACACCTGGCATATTACTATGTACTCAAACACCAGACTACTGATACCGACGTTTCACAATCTTTATGATGTGAACTAAGACTTCAATTGTATATTCCAAGTCAACCATTATTAACTAGTCCAAGTTAATAGTTAACTTTTTCTGCCTTGACTCCTTCAGTTGAATTGCTCGTTCACAAAATAACAAAAGGTTTTGCCATCTAAAAACTACATATTGTCAGGAACTGGAGATTGTGGAAGCGCTGGAGGATACGATCAGTGCGCGCTCCAGTCCTCACCCAAGATGGCCGCCGTACCTTTAAGAGGCTGGCTCCTCCCACAAGCCGGTGCGTTGTATCTGTTTGTCAACGCTCGGTTTGTGTGTTGGAGTTTCTTCTGTGGATCCTTCCGTGCCTACAGTGAACTTACTGACCGCCTTGAATCCTACCCTAGCCTCCCTCCTCTTTGCTGCCCGTGGCTCTTTTTGTCTCTTTGTACTGTTTTGCTCTCCGCCTTATCTTCTTTTTCCTTCTACTCTCAGTGTCTCGGCGCCGCCTGGTTCTGTGCCTTTGCCCTTAGTTTGTCTTTCTTAGCTCCCGTTCCATTCGCTACTCTGCCTTTCCTCTAATATTTCATTTTGAATTGTAGGCGCCGGTATTTCATACTTCTATCGGCGCTGCCCTTGCCTTCCACTGGTTGGGTCCCTGTTGCTCAGACTACTCCCTGGGAACCTTTGGCTCTTGCTTTATTGGACTATATCCGTATACATTTCTATTCCTTTCAGTCAGCCTTTCACAACCTGCTCAGGATATTCTTTTCGTCCTAATCCTATTTATATCCATCTTCTGTCACTTATCACGTGGTGTTGCCTTTTCTCCTTGTATCCTTTACTCTTCTCAGCATTCAATTTAGAGAACTTCTGGTGTTCTCTTCCATTTATACTCCCCACAGTCTGTACAATTGTGGAATCAGACATCTATTCAACCAGCATTCCTTTTTGGTGTGGAGTAAACAACGCCTTCCTTGTCGATTGAGAGGAACCGACGGTCCCCCATCTGAGCCCATTCGGAAACAGGGTTTTTTCTGCATTCGTGCTTTTTCCCTGGAAATTAGGACTGGCCCTCTGGGGATCCCCGAGGTCAGAATCACATCTCTGCCAAGGTGGCCTCCGGAGGGGCCAGACCCTACCTACACGATAAGGAGGTCCGGACTCCAAAGGACAAGACTCCCTCAAGGAGAAGGGATCAGAAGAAGCCAGAGACGAACCTTAAAGAATCCTTCCCAGAAGAATCAGGTGAAGAGTTGGGGGAGGAAGCCTCGGTTCTTGACAGCATACAACGCCCAATAACCATCATTGCCTCACTAGAGCAGTATCAGGAGTTGGTAGCTGCTTTACAGAACCTTACTTTAGAGGTGCAGGCTTTACGGACAGAGAACGTAGCCCTCCGGCAGCAGGTAGTGTTACATCGAGATGATCAAGGAGACCTGCCTACTATGCCCCTTTCCTTTGGCAAATATGATGGTCACCCGGGAGGTCTGAAGGAATTTCTGGATGCCTGCAGAGTGTATTTCGCCTTCCGACCTCACGCCTATGAGACTGCCAGATCTAAGTTGGGGTTCATCATAGCCAATCTGATTGGAAATGCCCTCGCATGGGCCACACCCTTGGTTACCAGAGATGATCCCGTTTTGAGCGACTATGATCGTTTTACAGAAGTTTTTGGTGAAAGATTTGATAGACCAGAAGTATTCTATTCTTCTCTGGAAGCAATACTTGATGTCCAACGGGGAAACGCAGACATACAGACCTATCTCTCCCGTTTGCAGAGGCTGGCAGCCAAGGCAGATTGGCCTGATTCTGCTCAGCAAACAATCTACAGACGGGATCTTCGTTAAGAAATCAAGGACGAGCTAGCCAGAGTGGCTCGTCCGGCATCCTTTCAGGAATTGGTGACTCTATCACTTCAGATCGAGTTCCGTCTCCAAGAAAGAAGATCCGAAAGAAGAAGAACCAGAGGCTTCCCACAACAGTCCAGTCAACCATCCCCTGCTCCTCCACCTCGAGCTAACCCTGGTACGGATGAACCTATGCAGATTGGGGCGGCTCGCAGTCCCTTGACGGAAGAAGAAAGAAGAAGGAGAGAGGCAGGATTATGTATGTACTGCAGCTCCTCGAAGCATTTATTGAGAGACTGTCCTGAAGTCCCACCTCGACGACAGGGAAACTTCCACCCCCGATCCACAGCAAGGGAGGTTTCGGGGGAAGTAACAAGCACCCTTGCTACTACACAAGAGCAGTGAGCTCCCCGGAAGATAATAGCCTTATGGTGTTTCGGGTCAACCTGTGGTTGACCGAGGATTCTCCCACTGAGGTATTCGCAATGCTAGATTGCGGGGCTGCTGGAAATTTCATTGACTCTAAGTGGGCGGCAGAGCATCTAATCTCCACTATACCCAAGGCCACCCCAATTCCAGTAGAAGGGGTCGATGGTAGGCCCCTGTCGTCCGGACCCATAACGCTGGAGACCATTCCATTAAGGATGAGGCTAGGCCAGCATGAAGAGTTTTTGGTGTTTGATCAGATCCGTGCTGCTCATTTTCCGTTGGTTATAGGGATTCCGTGGTTAAGGAGACACAACCCTCACATTGATTGGACTGCCAACAGGGTCTCTTTCAATTCGACCTTCTGTGAGTCCCACTGTATGAACCTGTCTGCTTCTCCTAACACCCTAGAACACTGCCGGCGTGGGGTTCCGGAACCTGTCACTGTGGCCTCAGTTCCCGTACATTATCAAGACTTCTCAGAGGTGTTTATGGACACCATACCCAGACAACTACCGCCTCATAGACCTGAGGATTGCTGTATTGACTTAATCCCGGAGGCGGTAGTACCCTTTGGAAGAATGTACCCCTTGTCGCTACCAGAGAGGAAGGCTTTAAGAGAGTACCTCAACGCTAATTTACAGAACGGCTTAATCCAAGAGTCCAAGTCCGCCCGTGGGGCTTCCTTATTCTTCATTCCCAAGAAGGACTCGACAGAGCTCTGCCCTTGTATAGACTACAGGGGTCTAAACAAGATTACCATCCGGGATAGATATCCCATGCCCCTTATCCGGGATATCTTGGAGGCAGTACAGGAGGCGGTGTACTTTACTAAGCTTGACCTAAGAGGCGCCTATCACCTCTTGAGAATCAGGCAAGGTGACGAGTGGAAGATGGCGTTCCGCACCCCCTTTGGACTCTTTGAATACTGTGTGATGCCCTTCCGTCTCGTAAACGCACCAGCCATCTTCCAGAGGTACATGGACAAGGTATTCGCCGACATGTTGTTTTTGTCGGTAGTAGTGTACCTGGACGACATCCTAATCTTTTCCAAGTCTTTATCTGAGCACCGATCATTGGTCAGACTAGTTCTACAGCGTCTGCAGTCCCATCATTTACTAGTAAAGCCAGAGAAGTGTTCATTTGAATCCACAACTGTGTCCTACTTGGGTTTCATACTGTCCAAGGATGGTATTGAGATGGATGCTAATAAACTAAAGGCTATTAGGGATTGGAAGGAAGCTACCAATGTCAAGGAACTACAAGGGTTTCTAGGACTGGCTAACTTTTACAGGAGGTTTATTCCCAACTTCTCCAAGAAGGTACTTCCTCTGACCTCCTTATTGAAGAAGGGCGTGAGGTTCATATTCGGAGATGAACCCCAAAGAGCTTTCAGTTTCCTAAAGGAATGTTTTTCTACAGCACCCATCCTGGTCCAACTGGATCAGGCCAAGCCCTTCATTCTGGAAACGGATGCTTCTGCAGGGGCGGTAGGGGCAGTCTTACTCCAAAGGACTGAAGACGGCTATGAACATCCGGTTGCTTACTACTCCAAGACACTGACTAGTAGTGAGTGCAACTACTCTGTTATCGAAAGGGAGCTGTTGGCCATAAAATTGGCCTGCCAAGAATGGAGACATCTCCTACAGGGAGCCACACATCAATTCACCATTAGAACAGACCACCGTAACCTTCAGGTTTTGCAACAGTTGGAATGTTATAACGCCAGACACGCCAGATGGGCGTATTTTTTCTTACAATACGACTTTAGAATTACTTACATACCTGGCACAGAAAACAGGAAGGCGGACGCCTTGTCCAGAAGCTTAGGAGAGTCATCTAGTTCCTATAAGGAACACAAACTCTTTTTTCCGCGTCTCACAGTCCTAGCTTCTACAGTTTTGTTCCTTCAAGACCTAATCCCACAGTATCAGAGGTGTTCCGAACTTCCGTTATCTGTTAACCAAGATAAGGATGGATTGTTCTATCATGAAGGAGCTCTCTACATTCCTACTAAGGAGTTACAAAGGCTGATACTTTCTTGGTGTCATGACACCCCCCTATCCGGTCATTCCGGTATTAGGAAGACCTTTGATCTTATCCAGAGAGGATTTTGGTGGCCTACCTTAAGAAGAGATGTAGACCAGTATGTGTCTGCTTGTTCGGTATGCGCTTCCAACAAGAACCGAACAGGAAGGCCGCTGGGGTTGTTGCAACAACACTCCCTATCAGACCGTCCTTGGGAACATATATCCACAGATTTTATAGTGGATCTCCCACCGTCATATGGTATGACCACAATCATGGTGACCATCGACTCCTTTAGCAAGCTAGCGCATTTCTCAGCCTTCAAGCAAATCCCTTCAGCCTCTGAGATGGCCGCAACGTTTCTCCAGGACATTGTTCGTCTTCATGGTTTACCTAAGACCATTGTTTCTGACAGGGGACCCCAATTCACCTCGAAGTTTTGGTCCTCCCTTTGCCAAGCTCTCGGGATTCACAAGGCTCTTTCCTCAGGATATCATCCACAGAGCAACAGCCAAATGGAAAGACTTAATGCCAATTTAGAACAATATCTTAGGTGTTTTTGCAGTCCACAACAGGAAGAGTGGTATCGCTTCCTCCCACAAACGGAATTCGCTTATAACAATTCCCTTCATACCTCGATCCAGATGAGCCCTTTCTTTTGTACATACGGATACCATCCTCAACACCTACCCTGGCTCAGTCCTCCTTCTACCAAGATCCCGGCTCTAGATTCGATTCTACAAGTCCTACAGAAGGTGCACAAGCTCGCTAAGGAAGCACACCAAGCGAGTCAACTAGCGCAGAAGAGGTGGGCTGACAAGGGTCGTCGCGCCCATCCCAGCTGGAAGGTCGGACAGTTGGTCTGGTTATCCACCAGGTATCTACCTAGATGGGTTCATAGGGGGAAGTTCTCCTCTCGTTTTCTTGGACCTTTTTCCATTTTGCAACAAATCAATCCAGTTGCATATAAGCTCCAGCTACCAGACTATCTTAGGAAGGTGCATCCGGTCTTTCACGTATCCCTTCTCAAAGAATATAAGGAGGATCCCTTCAAGAGACCGGTGAACTGCTCACGTGCCCGAGTGACCCCGACACCCGAAGAATATGAAGTGTCTCATTTGGTGGATTCCCGTTACCGCAAAGGGCGGTTATACTACTTGGTTCATTCGAAGAACTATCCAGTAGAAGAGAGGACATGGGAACCTGTGAGCCATATACATGCCCCACGTCTGGTGCAGATGTTCCATCGACTTCATCCGGGCAAACCTGGGGGTGCCCCGAGAAAGAAGGGGTATACTGTCAGGAACTGGAGATTGTGGAAACGCTGGAGGCTATGATCAGCGCGCGCTCCAGTCCTCACCCAAGATGGCCACCGTACTTTTAAGAGGCTGGCTCCTCCCACAAGCCGGTGCGTTGTATCTGTTTGTCAACGCTCGGTTCGTGTGTTGGAGTTTCTTCTGTGGATCCTTCCGTGCCTACAGTGAACTTACTGACCGCCTTGAATCCTACCCTAGTCTCCCTCCTCCTTGCTGCCCGTGCCTCTTTTTGTCTGTTTGTTCTGTTTTGCTCTCCGCCTTATCTTCTTTTTCCTTCTACTCTTGGTGTCTCGGCGCCGCCTGGTTCTGTGCCTTTGCCCTTAGTTTGTCTTTCTTAGCTCCTGTTCCATTTGCTACTCTGCCTTTCCTCTAATATTTCATTTTGAATTGTAGGCGCCGGTATTTCATACTTCTATCGGCGCTGCCTTTGCCTTTCACTGGTTGGGTCCCTGTTGCTCAGACTACTCCCTGGGAACCTTTAGCTCTTGCTTTATTGGACTATATCCGTATACATTTCTATTCCTTTCATTCAGCCTTTCACAACCTGCTCAGGATATTATTTTCATCCTAATCCTATTTATATCCATCTTCTGTCACTTATCACGTGGTGTTGCCTTTTCTCCTTATATCCTTTACTCTTCTCAGCATTCAATTTGGAGAACTTCTGGTGTTCTCTTCCATTTATACTCCCTACAGTCTGGACAATTGTGGAATCAGACATCTATTCAACCAGCATTCCTTTTTCGTGTTGAGTAAACAACGCCTTCCTTGTCGATTGAGAGGAAACGACGGTCCCCCATCTGAGCCCATTCGGAAACAGGTTTTTTTCTGCATTCGTGCTTTTTCTCTGGAAATTAGGACTGGCCCTCTGGGGATCCCCGAGGTCAGAGTCACATCTCTGCCAAGGTGGCCTCCGGAGGGGCCAGACCCTACCTACACGATAAGAAGGTCCGGACTCCAAAGGACAAGACTCCCTCAAGGAGAAGGGATCAGAAGAAGCCAGAGGCCAACCCTAACAAATCCTTCCCAGAAGAATCAGGTGAGGAGTTGGGGGAGGAAGCATTGGTTCTTGACACATATCCCTTAAATCTGAGACGTAACCGTCATGGCGTCATTACGTCCTCTAGGACTCACAAAATTGCCTAGCAACGATCGAATACAGTATTCGAGCGACGCTCGCATGAGAGTATCCGGCAGTGCTATCCTGTACACCACTGCATGCGATTCCTTAACTATGTAGGTTTTTACAGATTACTCGTTAATAATTAATCCCACTAATGCTTATGAATATACTTAGCAGTGTGTTCATTTTTGACAGTATTGTGGACCACTCAGGTACGCCGTCCAAACTACTGCGTTTTACAACTATACATGTAGCATACAAAGAAATCTCCTGATGCTGCATATACTTGCAAGTACTAACTGATTTAAGGTTCCTATACATGCATACCAAACGCATTCGTACACTGAACAAGATCTATCCCTTGCTTAAGCATACCCATGCAGAGGGAATTTCACCACTTGTCACACTCACCTGGTATCCACAGGGACGCACCCAGCAGGGTTACTCACTGGTATGCTTCTCAGCTTTGCCCTGATGTGGTCTGCGGGGAAGGTTCTGCCTGAAAATACAGGACTGTGTTCAAGACTGACCGACTGGGGTAAGTATCCTCCCTCCACCCCTGTGCGATTTCAGTCCTTCTGGCGCCCTCTTCTCACCTTGTGGTAGAATTAGGCGTGCTGTCCATCCTGCCTTCTTTGCAGGGGCGCGTTGTCTTTCATGGGCGAGTGCGGTCCAGTTACTTCACTGACGCCGGCCCGTTTGATATTGTTCAGGTAGGTCTTATTGCTGTTCTTTAGTTTTGTTGCTATCCTGCATGCCTTTCTTTGTTTAAAATGTCTCTTTTTTCTCCCTTAGGTATGCAGAGCTTCAGCGCGGCGAACTGGCTTGGTTGAGCCCCGCTGGTAAATGCTGGCGCATTAAGAGCGCTATGATGCGGTAAGTAAGCGCTATGCACATCGCTGCAATGTCTTGCCTTTGCTAACCTGTGTTTGCCCTCCTTGTAGGTCGTGGTGTTCTTCTGCGTGAGTGGAATGCCCGGAGTGGTGCCAGCCGAGAGGTGACCAGCCAGTTAAGCCTTTTGAGCAGTTCGTAATTTGTAAATGTCTCTACTGCTTTCTTTAATGTTGCCTCTATCTTCCTCTTTCAGGTCGTTCTGTCCGGGAGGCGTGCAGATTGGAGGAAGCTGTTCTCAGTAGCTGCAAATCTTTAAAGATGAAGACTGCAGGTGAGATGCTGCTGCTTATGATGTTCCTTTTGTCTCCTTGCAGGTTCTGCTTCTCCGAGGTTCGAGGGAATAGCTGGACACAGTGAGCGTCGCGTTGCAAGCCCAAAAGTAACGCGAAGCGCGTTGTCTTGCTCGGGTGTGGTTTAAATAGCCCCAATAAAATAGTCTAGGAAAGTAGTCCCTAGGCTACCACACCCAAAACACTAGACCGCATAGCTTGGTTCTTAAGAACCAAGCTATGTGGATGACTCCATGTTGGCTGACAATAATAAAGTAATTCCCAAGCACATTGTTTATTCATGGTGTATGTGCCTGGCGCCAGGACTGGCCCCATGAGGGCTTTTGAAGCGGATGCCAGACTCTAGAGGCCCGAGTCCTGACTCCACCTGGCCAATGGGTTTGCCAGAGGGGGTTTTGGGCAAGGGTCGTGACACCACTTGAAGACTTGAAGAAGATCATACACTTTAGTGACAAGCACAGCTACGTCAATCACAGTCCAAGAGGCTTATAAAGGTAAACCTACCTATCCTGTAGAATTAGTTAATCTTAAGGAAAATCAAAATCCAGATACAGATCATGTTTATTAATATGTCATTCACAGGTCCCATGCCTCAATACTGTATCTCTGCCGCATAGATGCATTACGCATTCAGAATACTATCTTCCCAAGTTACGCGATACAATTAGGTGAAGTATTAGAATGTCTTTCATATTTGGTAAAACAAACTCTAAATAGTTGTGAGGCTGAAATTTCTGACATTTCTTTTCAGATTTGTTTATAGAATTACTTTGTAGAAAATTGAAGAAGAGTTGATCTCTAGCTTCTGAAGAAGAGATGGATATCTCAAAATGCATAAAGCTCATTTTATAAACTGTTATTTCTAATTATTTTTTGACATGTTTCACAAATATTATTATGCACTTATGAATTAAAAACTTGATTGTTCTATCTATAGTACTAGTAAATAAAACACTGATTGAACTAAATATCGTATCATGTATCATATGACCATACAATTAACATATTGACTGACGTTTTATTCAGTAACATAGGTGTGCATGGGACGGGAGTGTCCATACATTTTGGACAACTATGTTTGTTAGGTTTTTACCATAGACCTCCGCAGGACCACTTCGACTTTCTCTTCAGCTCACGCTCTTATGTTATTTGCTCCAGTGACTCTTGGTCTTGGTAGTTCAATACCATAAGGACAAAAGTTCAAAGAAATCTTTCTCATCAAGCATTCGCCCTTTCACTTCCCCCTTTGCCGGGGTTAATCTTGATCATTACGCATGTCAGAGTTCATTCACTTTGTCGCTTTATAACAAAACATTTCACATTTCGCGGAGACCTTTGAGTGGGCTACTTCCTTTCGCCGGACCACTCTACTACTCTGTATCAGTGGCTCCACAGTTATAAACCACTTAAAAGTTCATCACTGGTTAGCTTTCTTTCACATCTCATCAGCATGTGTGCAACCTTGTGAGATACACTGCTGCCGCTTCAAACGTTCCTTGACACAAACAAACCTTTCATGTCTTTCACTAATTCACCGGTAGTTCGCGTTCCTCTCTTGTCTCTGCGGCTTTGATTCTCTAGTCAAGGTCAATACGTGTTAGGACACTTACCTGGCCTTCTCATCGCATCCGTTCCCGGACGTGGCAGTTATACCCATATTACCGGATTGGGAAGCGTGGCTGTAGGCAGCAGGCTGGCGCTCACTTACGTGCGCGGACCTCGCGGGTAACCAGGAACGGGCAGTCAAGCTTGTGTTCCAAGCCTCGTTCTGGTGCCCGCTCGGCCAGTACGCAGGCACAGTCTCGCTAGCGTTCCACGCCTCGCTTTCGTGCCGGACGCTGTAAATAGCGTCCGGCCCTCTGCTGATCGCGTCTTAACGCGGTTTGTTTCCCACTTACCGTCGCTTGGTGCCTGGCATCAGGTTCCTGCTCCTTGGTTCCTGCTTCCTTGTCCTTTTCTCTGGCCTTGGCTCCCTTAATTCCTGTTGGGTCCCTTCCTTGTGGCTCCTGTCCTCCAGCTCCTCTCCCTCTCCTTGGGCCCTCCTGTTCCCTGGTTCCACTCTCTTCCTGATCTCCTTGTTTACCTGGATCTCTCTTGTCTATTGGCTCTGGGTACCAGTCTTCCTGATTTTCAACTGCCTTGGTGGATCGTGCCTGGACATCTTTTGTGGACTTCTCATCCTCCAGTTGTGAACCTCTACCGGATCTGATCAGCTTACCACCTCATCACCTCCCTGTCAGTGCTTGCACTGTCCCGACGTCACTTTAATCCACAGGGAGGTGACCCAGTGGCGTTGGGAGGTAATTCCAATCCATCCCTGTTCCATTAGGGTTGGGTTGGGGTCGCTTCCTAGCGTTACAATTTCTGCATTCAGTTTGGAGGTTTACCAGTCTGGCATCACCGGCGAGACCAGCAACTGAAACTTCAGGTACGCAGCGCTCGAGAGACGCGCAGCTTAACAGATTAAGACGCCTAACAACCAGTTCCGATTCCGAAATGGAGGATTCTGAAGAATTGAGGAATGAGATCAGGGCCTAACGCGCCGAGATGTCTGTTTTGCATCAGGAGAACTTGGCCTTACGTCAGCTGGTAGCTCAAGGGACTAACCCCAGTACCTCTGCAGAGTCTGTGATGGCTCAGACCACCCCAATAAAGTTTGACGGAGATCCTAGACGGGTGGCAGAATTTTGCAATCATTGTAGAATACATTTTTTGTGTCGTCTTACGCATTTCAACCAGGATAAGGCTAAGATTGGGTATATTCTGGGAAATCTCACCGGAAACGCATTGGCCTGGGCCACTCCTTTGGTAGCTGCCAAGAATCCAGTTCTGGACGACTTTGGGGCCTTTGAGAAGGTTTTTTTGGAAGTGTTCCAGTCTCCCAACCTCGCCGCAGCTGCGCAAAATCAGCTCATGGACCTGAAGCAGGGATCCAGCGATATAATCGCCTACATCAGCCGTTTTCGTCAGCTGGCCACCGATTCACAATGGCCTGAGATTACTCAAAAGACCCTTTTTCGTAGGGGGTTGAGAGATGAATATAAGGATGAACTTCTCCAACCCTGCAAGCATTGCAAGAACAGGTGATGCGGATCGATCACAGGTTGTCTGAGAGAAGGGGTGAGAGGCGCCGTTTGGAAAGGTCAATATCAAGATTCATTCCAGTACCAGCCAAAGCATCTACCTCGTCTGAACAAACTCCTGAACCAATGCAACTAGGAGCGGTCAGAGGTCCTCTATCTGATGCCGAGAAGAAACGTAGGCGTGACCTACGGTTGTGCCTGTATTGCGGGGCCTCCGGCCATTATCTCAGTACGTGTCCATCAAGACCACTTCGAAAGTCGGAAAACTGAATGGCCTATCGTCTAGGGGAAAGGCGACGATGGGCCCCTCTTCTTCTTCAGTCCTTCCCGATTCGGTACAGGTCCGACAACCCATGCAGTCAGTCGTGCTTATGGTTTTAACACTCAAGGTCTCTTGGTCAGGAAGAGAACCCATGAAGGTGCTAGGATTATTGGATTGTGGAGCCTCTGGAAATTATATGGACGCTGAATTTGCCATCAAGAATGGTATCACCTTGATTGAAAAGAACTGTGCTTCGGTGGTGGAAGTTATTGACGGTACCCCGTTGTCTTCGGGTCCGGTCCATCAACACTCCAATACACTAAGTTTGTGGATTGAAGAACATCATGAACAGATCTCTTTGGATATTATCAAGACTCCCTCTTATCCGATCATCTTAGGGCTGCCTTGGTTGTTACATCATAACCCCAACATCAACTGGCAGACTCGGACCTTGGTCTTCAGCTCTGATCGTTGCATGCAGGACTGTTGCCATGTCAGTTCTTCTTCGACGCAATCTTCAATCGCCACCCAGACTGAGGGGGTTGGTGTGCCACGCTTACTCTCTGTTTCTTCAGTTCCCTCTGAATATGCTGAATTTCATGAGGTTTTCTCTGAACCTAAGGACATACCCTTACCTCCTCACAGATCTTTCGATTGTGCCATCGACCTATTGCCCGATGCTGTGATTCCACACGGCAAGGTGTTTTCCCTGACCGCTCAAGAAAAAGAGGTTTTGCAGGAGTATCTTGATGAATGTCTTCAGAAAGGGTATGTTGCCCCTTCTAATTCACCGGCAGGATTTCCACTGCTTTTCGTAAGGAAGAAGGAGGGTACTCTGCGCCCATGTGTTGATTATCGCCAACTAAATGACATTACTCGAAAGGACAGATACCCACTTCCCTTGATTCGATCCATCTTGGAATCTCTACGTGAGTCAAGAATGTTTTCCAAGTTTGATCTCCGTGGAGCCTACCATTTGGTACGGATAAAGGCCGGGGATGAATGGAAGACGGCCTTCAAGACTCCAAACGGACACTATGAATACAGAGTTATGCCTTTTGGGCTATGTAATGCCCCAGCAGTCTTTCAGCGCCTAATGGATCATATATTTTCTGATTTAATCGGGACCTCAGTCTGGGTTTATTTGGATGATATATTGGTGTTTTCAAGGAATCTCGAAGAACACATAGTACAAGTAAAAGAGGTACTTCGGCGGCTACGTTAACGCTAAGCTGGAGAAATGTCATTTTCACCAAGACCATATTGAATTTCTTGGATGTGATCAGTACGTCGGGTATACACATGGATCCAGCCAAGGTCCGTGCGATCCTAGGATGGAAGGTCCCCAGCGAAGGAAATTCTCTTCAACGTTTTCTTGGATTCATTAATTTCTACCGGAGATTCATTCCATCCTTTTCGCAATTAACTGCACCCTTGACTTGTTTGACCAGCAGTAAGAGAATCTTTGTTTGGGGGCATGATGCTGCCGCCTCATTTGAGCAACTAAAGAAAGCCTTTAGTTCCGCGCCTATTTTACATCATCCCCAAGACGACCAGCCATTTATCGTGGAGGCCGACTCTTCAGATTTTGCTGTGGGAGCCGTTCTACTTCAGATGGATCCTAGCATTGGGATGGAGTTTCCTGTGGCCTACTATTCCAGAAAACTTACGGCTAGTGAACGGAATTATCCCATTATCGAAAAGGAACTACTGGCATCAAGACCGCCTTTGAAGAATGGCGCCATCATCTTCTTGGAGGACGCTTTTCAGTTGAGGTACGCACTGACCATCGAAACCTACAATTTCTACGCTCTCTGCAGTGTCGGACCTCCCGCCAAGCTCGATGGGCCTTCTTCTTTTCACAGTATGATTTTCGTGTCACCTATGTACCCAGTAATTGTAATGTGAAGGCGGATGCTCTTTCTCGTTCTTTGGCTGCTGATGTGCAACATGAGGGACGGAACCTGCCTGTGATCGCTCCCAAGCATTTTCTACTGGCTTTGCCGTCGTTCTTGCAGAGGGTTGTGCAAGCTACCTTGTCTGACTCTTCACGGGATACGTTGGTGAGACGTCGCCAGTTTAGGGAGAAGGACGGTTTGCTTTTTTTCCATAATAAGTTGTACCTACCCACGGATGAGCTTCGCAACACGATTCTACAAAGCTTTCACGATTCCAAGATAGGGGGTCATCGTGGTATTCGGTCTACGCAAGAACTCATTTCTCGACATTTTTGGTGGCCTAAATGGGCTTTGCAAGTCAGACGTTATGTGGAATGCTGTCCCATCTGTGCCCAAGTCAAGGTTCCACCCATGAAGTCTGTAGGTCTTTTACATCCCACGGAAACTCTGCCTTTTCCTTGGCATACAATCGCCACTGATTTCATTGTCGACCTTCCGCCCTCCGAAGGTCATTCCTGCATCATGGTTGTTGTCGACTGTTTCACCAAATTGGCCCATTTCATTCCCTTCCCTGGAATTCCCACGGCTGCTTTAGTAGCGCGTGCCTTTTTGCACTATGTTTATCGTCTGCATGGATTACCTGTCAAGATAATATCTGACCGTGGTTCTCAGTTCATATCTTCCTTTTGGGGTCGATTGTGCCAGCATTTAGGCATCCAGAGGGCTCTCAGTTCTGGATACCATCCTCAGACCAACGGACAGACAGAAAGGACGAACCAGACGTTGGAGCAGTACCTCCGTTGTTTTGCCAATGCCTCCCAAACAAATTGGATGTCGCATCTCGATTTGGCCGAAGTTGCGTATAACAATACAGTTCATTCTGCAACCAGACTCAGTCCTTTTTTTTGTACTTTTGGCCTTCATCCCAGATTGCTGCCTTTTACTCCAGTACAGTCAAGTAATGTTCCTTCGGCTGATCGCCTTGTCACCGAGATCCAAGATCGGCAGCGTCAAGCGGCTGGTACCCTGGCCAAGGCACGTGAGGCCATGAAGAGACAGGCCGATAAACATCGAAGCCCCGAGCCACCATTCCGGGTGGGTGATCTAGTGTGGTTATCTTCCAGATATTTGCCCGCACGGAACGTGCCCTTGAAACTGGCTCCCAAGTTTTTGGGTCCTTTTCCGATTGTCAAGAGGATATCTTCGGTAGCTTTTGAACTTCAGTTGCCGGAATCCTGGAGGGTCCATCCTGTTTTTCATGTATCTCTTTTGAAGGCATATCATTCGGATCCCTTCCATCGTGCCTGCCCCCGACCCGCTGCCATTGACGTGGAAGGTTTCCCTGAATTCGAGGTGCAAGAAATATGTGATTCCCGCTTCTTTAGGGGTAAATTGCAGTATTTGGTTGACTGGAAGGGCTATCCTGCCTGTGACCGCACTTGGGAACCTGTTGAGAGCGTTCATGCCCCTCGTTTGGTGAAGGAATTCTATGCCAGTTTTCCTTGGAAGCCGGGCTCTTCCGGCCTTTCTGGAGGGGGGTATGGTGTTAGGACACTTACATGGCCTTCTCATCGCATCCGTTCCCGGACGTGGCAGTTATACCCATATTACCGGATTGGGAAGCGTGGCTGTAGGCAGCAGGCCGGCGCTCACTTACGTGCGCGGACCTCGCGGGTAACCAGGAACGGGCAGTCAAGCTTGTGTTCCAAGCCTCGTTCTGGTGCCCGCTCGGCCAGTACGCAGGCACAGTCTCGCTAGCGTTCCACGCCTCGCTTTCGTGCCGGACGCTGTAAATAGCGTCCGGCCCTCTGCTGATCGCGTCTTAACGCGGTTTGTTTCCCACTTACCGTCGCTTGGTGCCTGGCATCAGGTTCCTGCTCCTTGGTTCCTGCTTCCTTGTCCTTTTCTCTGGCCTTGGCTCCCTTAATTCCTGTTGGGTCCCTTCCTTGTGGTTCCTGTCCTCCAGCTCCTCTCCCTCTCCTTGGGCCCTCCTGTTCCCTGGTTCCACTCTCTTCCTGATCTCCTTGTTTACCTGGATCTCTCTTGTCTATTGGCTCTGGGTACCAGTCTTCCTGATTTTCAACTGCCTTGGTGGATCGTGCCTGGACATCTTTTGTGGACTTCTCATCCTCCAGTTGTGAACCTCTACCGGATCCGATCAGCTTACCACCTCATCACCTCCCTGTCAGTGCTTGCACTGTCCCGACGTCACTTTAATCCACAGGGAGGTGACCCAGTGGCGTTGGGAGGTAATTCCAATCCATCCCTGTTCCATTAGGGTTGGGTTGGGTAGCTCCTAGCGTTACAATTTGTGCATTCAGTTTGGAGGTTTACCAGTCTGGCATCACCGGCGAGACCAGCAACTGAAACTTCAGGTACGCAGCGCTCCAGAGACGCGCAGCTTAACAATACCACAGGCTTGCCCTTGCCTCCCCAAATCTGCAGTTCACCCGGGGCGGGGGGTCGCTGATATTCTTGAAACACAATGCAGGCTTCTTCGTGTCTGGGAGTTGGCTTTCTCTGTGTATCCTTCACGGTTTCACAGAGGTAACCACCTCTTGCAGGGACCTTCAGAGTTTCCCTACCCCTCGCTATGGTGCCTCGATCGGTCGTCTTGCTCCAGTGGGTTCCCCTTCACCCCGGAAGATCTGCTCCTTCTCGTGATCTGTAAGTGGTTTCAACCCAGCACTCTACCTAAGTCAATGCCTAGTATGGGATGCCCAATGGAAACCCTTATTTATATATTTTTATGTCAACAGTTCTTTTATTTCTGGATGATGTACCGTTATATAACGCCCCTCTCTTTGAATCCCCCGGGTCTCACTGAACCAAGAAGAAGGTTGTTTTGCAAAGTTAAAAGATTTATTTGAACAGTTGCACAATATATATATATCAAACTTTTATGAATATGAACAATATCTGAATATCACACTTATGAATATTTATACAATGATCAGCAATGGGTAATATTACACAAATCAACAATCTCTTTAATCAATTCGGAGTAGGAATAGGAAGAATAATGTAGCAGCGAATAAAACTGTGTGTGGGTTCAATGAAATGCAATGATATATAATGCAGCACAGACATGAAACTTGATATGAATTCACTCAAAGGCAATGTAATCACTCTTTCCCCCTGATACTACTCACTCCCCCCAATATGCAATATGAAGAGATGGAATGTGGGCACACAGGTTTCAGGAATAACAATCAACAATTGCGGTTTCAATCCCGATTCCCCCCAGCAAGCTTAGAGAGAACAGGAATGATTTTAAAACAGGTCAAATGCTTTTAAATGTGGTTTGAAATGAATGGGAAAACTGCTAAAATGAATTTTAATTCGCTAAATAGGATTCAGAACTAGTGAGAGTTGCATTGGATTGGTTCAGGTATACATAAGCAATGATTGTTGAATGATTAGCAGATTGAAAATGAAATTAAGAAGTTGAAAGCAAGAAATAGCTGTTTTTACATGTGGTGAAATTGAGCCAAATGCAAAATCGTGGCACTTTTCAGCGCACGAAAAACGCAATTACAGCAAAACTATAAACTATAAGGAGTTGGAATGCAGTTCTTATTTCGTTTGAAAGCTGAGGATGTTAGCTTCAAAATGACATTTAAATTTCGCACGTACGGTTCAAACGTTACAGAGGTTTTAGTGAAAGTCGATTTTTCTCAAAAACAGGTCAAGATTTTACAAATGAGATTGCGCTTTTGAAGATTTACCAACAAGGATGGGCTTATACTAAGGGGCTATGAAGATGCAAGATACCCAACAGTCAGCCACCAGAACAGGAAGTCTCCGGTCCGACTTTTGTCCGCCAGAACACTTGACTTTCTTCAGAAAAATATCAGCGCACAGATGATTATCACTACAGTTATCACAGAATTATATGGATGAGAGAAGGATTCAGGATAGACACAAGAGATTCTACAGTGCAGTTTTGGTTATGTTGGAATGGGTTGGATTGGATTACTTAATACTAAGAGGTTGATTATGGACAGTTCTACGCTAAATACTCACAATTATGGTTTGGAATGGGCCCGGAACGATCTGGACAAAGGTTTGGCTGGAATTCGCTCGCCACCGAACAGGTCTCAGGTGCTTAGTTCTGCTCTCAGCAAGGCATTTTGGTCTGCACGGCCTCTTGGACTGATCTGAATCTCGGGGTTCTAGCAAGGGTTCTTAGCCAGAAACAGACAAAACAACACAGCCAGGCTGTTGAATGGGTTAGGCCCCGTGGAAGTTTAGGGGTTAAAATAAGGTTGCAAGATTTTAAAGGCCTGCTGAGAAGGGTTCAGCTTTTTGGGTTGGGTCTCTGCTTCATGGTTCTGGAGTCTGGATATGGGTTCTGGAGTCTGGATCTTCCTTCAGGGTGCTTCTCCAGTCGATCAGTGAAATGGTGAATGTGTGTGTTGCCTGTCCTCAGCAGTCCCTATTTATCCATTTTCCAAAGGGGTGGGGAGGCTGATTATACTATGCCCAACCCTCTAAGAATCTGATAGGTCAGAGAATTCCCTCTCCCCTGGTTTGAGAAGGAATAGAGTGTCATGATGTGTCAGAGTGACACTGTGTTTACGGTCCAGAAAAAATCCTCCCCTTTGTTTCTGTTCCAGAAAATCTATTTTTCCTAAAAAGCATATTCACAATATCCCCAACTGTCACGTCCCCGGTCACACATCGCACTACCACCATGTCCCCATGTAATTGTCATGATGCCTACCCCAGGGGACCCAGACCACGTCCCGGAAGCAGGCATCAAGTTATCCTAAGCAAGCCCAACAACCCCTGCTAGGGGCTATTTGGGTCCAGTCCTGGCACCTATGGCGCCAGGCTCATATGGAGAGTCAGTCCTGGCGCCATAGGTGCCAGGCTCATAGATTAAAACTCACCTGATGCAGACCATGCTGCAAACTTACCTGATGCAGACCATGCTGTAAGAGCTCCAAGCCAAAAGAGGCTTGGAAGGGACTACTTTCCTTAGGGACTATTTTTTTATTTTTTACTCGGGCGGGGCTGGGGAGGAATACTTACCTGGGACTACTTTGGAGGCTATTTAAACCACGCCCGAAGAGCAGCACACGCTTCGCGTTATTCTGCATCCAGCAGCGTAATGCTCACCGTGCCTGCAAGTCTGCATCCAGCCTTCTGCCACGCCCGCCTCGAGTTTGGAGCTCCTAGAAAAAGGGAGAAAGAAGGAGAAAAGGTTAGAACAAGAGCAATACTTTTAATCCTTACCTGAATTCCCGATCCATCGCACCTTCGAGCTGGAAGAAAGAAGTTATTTTATGCGCGTCGCCTCACCTGCTGCAGCGCCGCACTGAACTCACCGGCCTTCGCAGCATCTTCACATTCCACCGCGTCCTCCTGTATGTTCCCGCCGCACTCCGGCACCTAAGGAGAAGACAAGAACAGCAAGGTGAGCCAAGGGAATACACAGAGGAATATTAGTTACCCTCCCATAGACTTACCTGATTTTACCACCGGGGGTACTATTCCTCTTCACTGTTCGGCGCAGCTTCCACTGCATCTTCGCCGAACCCCGGCCCCTAAGGGGAAACAAAAGGACAGCAAGGTGAAACAAAGGGACTAACAAGGGGAACTGTCACGCCTCGGCACCGTTCCACACTAAGACCCCGTGCTTTATACTTACCCCAGGTCCGACAGCGGAAAGGGACATTTGGCAAGACTATTGCGCTTCGCCGTTCCGTTCGGTATTCTGTGGCGCCATTCCTAATGAAGTGGAGAATGCCCTGGAGGCTGACGACTACCGCATCAGCCAGACGGTCTTTGAACTACGGTTCCCATGAAACCTAGGGAATCCGTAGTCCATGACATCACGATTGCCTCCCTCATTCTGCTCCACCTCCTCATTGATTTAAGCGGCTGTAACCCGGAGGACGCTGCTTCTGTTTGAAAGTTACTGCCGGCGTTGAAGTTCCGTCTTATCGCCTTGTTCCTGAAGCTTGTTGTATCATTGTATGTTCCTTCATACTACGCTCCGTGTATCGAACCCTTTTCTGAAACCAAGGACTGCCTGCCTGCTGATTCTGTTCACTTATTGCTCGCCCGTGTACCGACTTGAGGATTGCTGTAAGGACTGCCTGCCTGCTGATTCTGTTCACTTACTGCTCGCCCGTGTACCGACTTGAGGATTGTTGTAAGGATTGCTTACCTGGTTCCACCTTTTAAGTGCACCTTGGGACGCCTTGCAGTTGTGCACCCACCCGGATCTAGTGCGTCCCTCGTTCCGCCCGGGAAAAGCTACCCAACTAACATTTCCCCGTTTATTATTTTACACTGTCGTTGTGTTCTGTATGCTGGAGTATAAGGAAACTTCGACTTCCTAGGGTAAGACCTTCAGTACCCTTAATTTCGTTCTCCTTGTTATCTACACCTCTTAGGTTGTTTCCTACATCCTTGTCTAGAACTCTAGGGGGGGACCAGGGCGTTGTGGGTTCAGGACACAGGGACTGGGTTGTTCCAGTATTATTCTATCTCATCTCCACTTAGTGGTACTACTGTTATTCCAAGTGATTAATCGTGTGTTGTTTCTTGCAGCTGGGTCCGTGGCGGCGTGTTTCTCCCCGCTCTTTCGGGTGATCGGTCCCTCTGTCTGGTACAATAAACAGCAGTGGGTCATATCATCAGGAAGGTCGTTTTTTCCCTCATAGAGAGGAGGCTCGGGTGGAGGCTCCAACCCGAGCTCTTCAATCAAGGCACCGTCTCGCCGGTTTGGCCTCCTGTCTTGTCCACTCCCGTTCGGTGAGTAACAGAAACAGAAGCCATGGAAGAGACGGACCCCTTGGTTGCTCTGGTCCGTTTGGTATCCGATTTACGGTCGGACATGACGGCAGCACATGATGCCTTGCACCACCGAATTGATGGTTTGCAACACTTCCCCCCTCCGCATACACTGGGGATAGACACGTCTGGTGCCACTGCTTCTGGTTCCGGTGTCTCTTCGGCCTCCACGACGGGATTCACGGCAGCCCCTGTTCTCATGGCTACTCAGTTTCCATTGGCCCCGCCGGAACGCTTCACTGGCGATCCAAAGCATTTTCGGACGTTCATTAATCAATGCAAACTGCACTTCCTTTGCCGCCCTGCAGCCTTTCCCAATCCGACCACGAAGGCGGCTTTTGTCCTCTCGCATCTAGGAGGGACGGCTGCAGCCTGGGCCAATCCGTTACTCGAGTCAAATAGCTTTGTCTTGTATGACTGTGATGCTCTCATCACTGCTATGAATAGGGTTTTCGATACCCGTTATAAATCCCAAGCTACAGACTTAGAGTTCCTGAACTTACGTCAGGGTACTTCTTCTTTGTTTACTTATCTCACCAGGTTCAATCAACTCGCAGCCGAGACTGACTGGCCCGAGGAGAAGAAGTCAGCAGTGTTCTATAAAGGGCTGTCTGAAGAGCTGAAGGACACCCTAGCCACAGTACCAGTAGTCCCTATCGTATTCGGTGAACTTCTGGACTTGGTATTACAGATTGACGCTAGAAAGACTGAACGGAAAGGAGAACGTAAGTCTACCACACCAATGCCCCCTCCCTTGGATTCTGTCAGTCTTCCTTCCTCTGTTCCGGAACCCATGCAGGTGGGGGCCGTCCGAGGTCCTTTAACACCTGCACAACGGGAGCACCGGCGATCACATAATTTATGTATGTATTGTGGATCGGCCGAACACTTGCTAAGCGATTGTCCAAAAAGACCCAACAAAAAGGCGGGAAACGCCAGAACCCGGCGATAGATGGAGTCCCTACGCCGGGGGTACACTCTTTGGACTCACACGAGGTCGCTTTTGCCCCAGTCAATCTGCCGGTAGTCTTTACCATGACTCCTTGTGCTTCATTCACATCCCTCGCCATTATTGATTCCGGGGCCACCGGTAATTATATGGACTACGATTATGCTGTAAAAAACAACGTACCAGTTCTGCCCAAAACTCAACCCGAAACAGTACATGCAGTTGACGGTACGTCCTTGATTTCCGGTCTGGTTACCCAGAACACGTCCCTGCTCCGGATGCAGACAGAGGAAGGACATGTGGAGACCTTACCGTTTGATTTAATCAAAGCTCCTCAGTTTCGGGTCATTTTGGGAATCCCTTGGTTACGACACCATAACCCCGCTATCGACTGGGCAAACAGGGTGGTTCAGTTTCCTTCCCCCGTTTGCAATGAAAAATGTTTTCAGAACACAAGTGTGTATCCAGAATCATCCTCTCAGGCGTTGGTAGCGTCCATGTCAGTCATCGGGGCCGTTTCTACCTCTATGCATATTCCTTCGGAATACCTCTCCTTTCGGGATGTGTTTGATAAAGGGGGGGCGGATCGTTTACCACCTCACAGACCGTATGACTGCCCTATCGATCTGGTGCCGGGATCTAAAATCCCGGTTGGGAGAGTATATTCTCTTACCATACCCGAGGACAAGGTACTGAAGGAACACATCGATAAATCTTTGGTTACAGGGTTTATTAGACCCTCTAAGTCTCCGGCAGCCTCTCCCCTCTTTTTTGTCCCTAAGAAAGAGGGAGACCTTCGTCCTTGTGTTGATTATAGAGCATTGAATGCTATTACAATAAAAAATCAGTACCCCCTTCCACTGATTTCGGTCCTTTTGGATCAACTTGGTTCTTCTGTCGTCTTTACCAAATTGGATCTCCGGGGCGCCTATAATCTCGTCAGAATGCGTGAAGGGGACGAGTGGAAAACGGCGTTTAAAACCCGGTATGGTCTGTTCGAGTATCTAGTGATGCCCTTCGGACTCTGTAATGCTCCGGCCACTTTTCAGGCCTTTATGAATGACATCTTTCATGACTGTCTGGACCAGTTTGTTGTTGTTTACCTGGACGACATCCTAATATACTCATCCTCTAGCGAGCAACACACTGAACATGTACGCCTTGTATTACAACGACTTAGGGAAAACAATCTATTCGTCAAGGCGGAGAAGTGTGTATTCAGCTCCACTGAGGTCGAATTTCTCGGTTATGACCTAACCAATCAGGGCATCAGAATGAGCCGTTCCAAAGTTAAGGCGGTACTTGAATGGCCTGTCCCTGCCTCAACCAAAGCCTTGCAGTCCTTTCTAGGGTTTGCAAATTTCTACAGGCGTTTTATCCACTCGTTTTCATCCATCTCAGCTCCTCTCACTGCTCTGACAAGCTCTAAGAAAACATTTCGATGGAACGAGGAAGCACAAAACGCCTTTGAGGCTTTGAAAGCTGCGTTCTCCACCGCTCCAGTGTTACAACATCCCAATCCTCACTTACCCTTTCTAGTGGAGGCGGATGCGTCTGGTTCCGCCATTGGGGCGATACTGTCTCAGCGTTGTCCTGACTCAGGGGAGGTCCATCCAGTCGCGTATTATTCCAGAAAACTGACCCAATATGAACGCAACTACCCCATCACTGAAAGAGAACTCTTGGCCATTAAGGATGCCTTCTCGGAATGCAGGCACCATTTACTGGGTGCACGTCATTTGGTCACAGTCTTCTCTGACCATCGAAGTCTCCTGGCGTTTAAATCAATGAAATGCCTCACCGCTCGGCAGGCCCGCTGGCATCTTTTTTTTTCCCAGTTCAACTTTACCATCACCTTCCGACCGGCCCGGCTCAACACATGTGCCGACGCATTGTCGCGTCTGGATCACAACCCGGGCAGTTCTGCATCAGACCGTTCTCTATTGTTACCTTGTAGAGTGGTTTGTGGCTGCACACCCCAGCCTTCACTTCGTTCCCTGGTCTCGGAATGGGTTTCCTCACATACAGAGGAATGCTTGGCCCTCAATCTCGATGTTGTACAGGGATTGCCATACATTCAGGGTCGCTTATACTTGCCACCTGGTGAAGCACGTCTCCGCGCCCTGGAATGGTCTCATGACTCATTGATAGCGGCCCACCCGGGTCAACAAAAAACTCTGGACTCTTTGCGTCGTTGGGCATGGTGGCCCTCTATGTCCAGGGATGTGGTTGACTATTTGGCCGCTTGTTCTGTGTGCGCCCAATGCAAAATATCACGGTCCAAACCAGTGGGCTTATTGCAACCGCTTCCGGTGCCGCACAAGCCGTGGTATATGATCTCCATGGATTTCATAGTGGAATTACCTCCGGTGGACGGTTTTGATACGGTCTGGGTCGTCATTGACTATTTCACCAAAATGGCACTCTTTATTCCTTGTAAGGGTCTGCCTTCAGCACCAGCGTTGGCATCTTTGTTCCTCAAGAATATCTTCCGATTCTTTGGCCTACCATCCATCGTGGTGTCGGATCGCGGCCCACAGTTTACCTCGCGTTTTTGGAGAGCCTTAACTGCTTCTTTACACATTGACGATCGGTACAGCACTGCCTATCACCCCCAGACAGATGGGCAGACTGAGAGAGCCAACGCTACTTTAGAACAGTTCCTCCGTTGTCTGTGCCTACGCTTTCAGTCTTCCTGGTTATCAATGTTGTTGCCCGCTGAGTTTGCCTATAATAACTCTTTGCACTCGGCTTCTGGGGTGTCACCTTTCTACGCCATGTATGGGCAGCATCCGCGATCTTTGCCTTTGGACCCTTCTGTTCCCTTGGACAATCCGGCAGCCTTCGAGACATCAAGTCCATCCACACGGCAGTTCGTTTGCATCTCCTTGCTGCCCAGAATAGGGCCAAGAAATATGCTGACCGGCATCGGAGTCCTGCCCCGACATACAAGGTGGGCATGAAGGTCTGGTTGTCGACACGCAACCTGAAAATCCCTGGTAAACGCATGCTTTTGCCCAAATTTGTGGGTCCCTATTCTGTCACTGATATGATTAGTCCTGTGGCAGTACGGCTTTCTCTACCCGCCTCATGGAAACTACATCCGGTTTTTCATGTAAGCCTCCTGAAGCCCTGTCCTCCTGCTACTCGCTTGCCACTCCGTCCTTCTCCCGTCCGGGTACTGAGCGAGGTTAAATACGAAGTGGCGGATATCTTGGACTTTCGGCTACGCAGGTGTCGCCCGTTCTACCTAGTTGACTGGAAGGGCTACGGTCCTGAAGACAGGTCCTGGGAACCGCTGCATAATATACATTGTCCTAAGCTCCTGCGCTCCTTCCATGCGCGCAGGGTGTTGGTGCCGCCTTTGGGGGTGGATGCTGTCACGCCTCGGCACCGTTCCACACTAAGACCCCGTGCTTTATACTTACCCCAGGTCCGACAGCGGAAAGGGACATTTGGCAAGACTATTGCGCTTCGCCGTTCCGTTCGGTATTCTGTGGCGCCATTCCTAATGAAGTGGAGAATGCCCGGGAGGCTGACGACTACCGCATCAGCCAGACGGTCTTTGAACTACGGTTCCCATGAAACCTAGGGAATCCGTAGTCCATGACATCACGATTGCCTCCCTCATTCTGCTCCACCTCCTCATTGATTTAAGCGGCTGTAACCCGGAGGACGCTGCTTCTGTTTGAAAGTTACTGCCGGCGTTGAAGTTCCGTCTTATCACCTTGTTCCTGAAGCTTGTTGTATCATTGTGTGTTCCTTCATACTACGCTCCGTGTATCGAACCCTTTTCTGAAACCAAGGACTGCCTGCCTGCTGATTCTGTTCACTTATTGCTCGCCCGTGTACCGACTTGAGGATTGCTGTAAGGACTGCCTGCCTGCTGATTCTGTTCACTTATTGCTCGCCCGTGTACCGACTTGAGGATTGTTGTAAGGATTGCTTACCTGGTTCCACCTTTTAAGTGCACCTTGGGACGCCTTGCAGTTGTGCACCCACCCGGATCTTGTGCGTCCCTCGTTCCGCCCGGGAAAAGCTACCCAACTAACATTTCCCCGTTTATTATTTTACACTGTCGTTGTGTTCTGTATGCTGGAGTATAAGGAAACTTCGACTTCCTAGGGTAAGACCTTCAGTACCCTTAATTTCGTTCTCCTTGTTATCTACACCTCTTAGGTTGTTTCCTACATCCTTGTCTAGAACTCTAGGGGGGGACCAGGGCGTTGTGGGTTCAGGACACAGGGACTGGGTTGTTCCAGTATTATTCTATCTCATCTCCACTTAGTGGTACTACTGTTATTCCAAGTGATTAATCGTGTGTTGTTTCTTGCAGCTGGGTCCGTGGCGGCGTGTTTCTCCCCGCTCTTTCGGGTGATCGGTCCCTCTGTCTGGTACAATAAACAGCAGTGGGTCATATCATCAGGAAGGTCGTTTTTTCCCTCATAGAGAGGAGGCTCGGGTGGAGGCTCCAACCCAAGCTCTTCAATCAAGGCACCGTCTCGCCGGTTTGGCCTCCTGTCTTGTCCACTCCCGTTCGGTGAGTAACAGGAACCCTCCTCACCACAATAGACTTACCTGATTTTACCGCCGGAGGTATTATTCCCCAAGACTTCATACTTTCTCTCAGCACCTGAATAAGGGAGAAAGCAACAGGTTACATATTGACATTATTTTATCGAACTGTGTTGGAAAATACAAATCCTTACCAGAATACTACCGGTTGCCACGAGGAACTCTTCATTAGGATCAAGCTGCAACCTGCAAGGAATCGGACAAGAGTGAAAGTCAGGCATTTGAACTCTTACGAACTTTATACTTACGGCGTCTTGCCGGGAATCTCGGAGTCAATATTGTTCTGGAACTCACCAATTCCTTCCAGCCAGTGAAGCAACTGGTTATCAACACGCCCCTGCGCTCAATGCAGGATGGAGAGCTCATCTTTTCAAACCATCAGGTGAGACTATAAGAGGGGACATCAAAGGCGATCTGTGGGGAGAACAGCGGGGGTGGGGGGACTTACGCTCAACTCCACGGGTGGTTACTTCCCTTTCTCCATTTGCAGAAGAATATTCCTACGGGCCAACCAAACAAAGCTAGATGGGCCAGTCCAGTCCTTCATCTCGACCCTACGCGTCACATTGGTGGAGACCGCAGCTGTCCAGTTCCAATCGACGCCTCTGTGGGAGCCAGGTGAGCGTAACAGAACGCGAAGCCTACCCACAAATTCCCACCCGAGCGTTATGGATACCTTAGAGACTGACCAATTGGCCCAATTACTAGGGGAACTGAGGGCTGAAGTGCATTCCACTCGTCAAGAAACCAATGCTCTTAGGAGAGAACTGATTTTGTCAAAGGAGCGAACTGAGGACCTTGCTAGGCAACTATTGCAAAGCCAGGCTGGACAAGCACCCCTATCTGGTTCCGGGGGAAATCCAGCTCCTGTGTTATCGAGTAACCCAGTGCAAATAAACCTACCAGGAAATATTCCATTAGCTCCACCCGAACGCTTTGCCGGAGATACCAAAAGGTTTGCCGTGTTTATGAACCAATGCAGCTTGCACTTTTTATACAGACCTGGAGCCTTCCCAAACGATCAAGCCAAGGTAGCCTTTGTATTGTCATATCTCAGCGGCAGTGCAGCTGATTGGTCAATTCCACTAGTTACTCAGGATGACCCAATTCTTCGGGATTTTCAGGGCTTTCAAACGAGCATGGAAAGACTATTTGCCCGGCACTCCCAAGGACAGGCACTGGATAACAAACTTTTGTCCCTTCGACAGGGTAACCAGGACCTTCTTTCCTACATCGCAACCTTTAATAGGTTGATAGTGGAAACTGGATGGCCTGAGGTAAAACGAATCACATTATTTCATCGAGGGCTTCGAGGAGAACTCAAGGATGTCTTGGCTCAAGTCGTGAACCCACTTCAAGACTGCGCTGAATATATAGACTTAGTGGTCCAGTTAGATAACAGACTTCAGAACAGAAAGGCTGATCGAGCCAAGTTTGAGAATCGGGTGTTGGTCAAAACCCACGCTAACCCCAAAGGAGCAGATGCTTCAGAACCCATGCAAATCGGAGGGGGTTAAAGGATCCTTAACCCAGAAGGAAAGAGAAAGGAGATTGCAAATGCAATTGTGTCTATATTGTGGGACTTCTGGGCATTTTCTACGGGATTGCCCTGTAAAACCACCCAAGAAGGTGGTAGGAGCTGCTGATAAAAGCCATATGGAGTCAGACTCGGGAAACGACCACGTCCGACAAGCGTAGAGGTCCGCTTGCCGAGCTTGAAGAAGGATACTCAGACCTCGCATTTCATCATACCAATGGTCCTCGTAGATCCAGGGCAGCCATCGCGTATGCACGCAGTAAGGGCATACATTGATAGCGGGGCCATAGGAAACTATGTGGACTATGAATTGGCTTCCAGGATGAATCTACCTCTCTGCCGAAAAACCACCTCAGATGTCATCACCACAGTCGATGGAACTGAAATTGCCTCTGGGCCTGTAACTCATTCCATCACAGAGATGACACTATTGGGTCAGGATGGGCACCGAGAGACTATTGTGTTTGACCTAATCAAAGCCCCACAGTTCCAAATAATACTGGGGATACCTTGGTTGGAAACACATAATCCTTGTATTGATTGGCGAGAGAAGAGAATAACCTTCCTGGATTGTGCACAAACCTGTTACCCAAAGAAAAGTCAGAACGCAGGCCTGGCCACAGTAACCACAGCAGTCATGCAACTACCTCCAGAATACCAAGAATTCCAGGATGTCTTCCAAAAAGAACAGGCAAACACCTTACCTCCTCACAGATCGTACGATTGTCAAATCAATCTCATACCCGGTGCACAACCACCTTGTAGCAGGATCTATGCCCTTATGGAACCTGAGAACCTTCACCTACAACAATACTTAGACCAGTACCTTGCCAATGGCTTTATTCACCCATCCAAGTCCCCTGCATCTTCAGCTTTGTTCTTCGTGCCCAAAAAGGACGGTGACCTCAGAACGTGCATAGACTTACGCTCATTGAACCAGATAACTGTTAAGAACCGATACCCATTGCCTCTGATCCCTGAACTACTAGACCAAGTGAAGGACGCTTGTATATACACTAAATTAGATCTCCGGAGGGCATACCATCTGGTACGTGTAAAAGAAGGTGACGAATGGAAGACTGCTTTCCGCACTAAGTATGGGTTATTCGAATACCAGGTGATGCCTTTCGGGTTGTGCAATGCACCAGCAGCCTTCCAATACTTCATGAACGATGTCCTTCGTGAACTCATTGACGTTTGTGTTGTCGTATATATCGATGATATTCTAGTATACTCCTTTTCAGAATCTGACCATGTGAAGCACGTCCGAGCATTCCTTGAAAAATTGCGCCAGCACAAACTATATGCAAAACTGGAAAAATGCGTTTTTCATGCCACAGAAGTTGAATTCCTTCGGTTTATCCTTTGGGTTTATCCTGACCCCAAAGGGAGTCCGAATGGACTCACGAAAGGTGGACGCAATCCTTAAGTGGCCATCACCAAGTTCAGTTAAAGGAGTACAAAGCATGCTCGGCTTTGCCAATTTCTACCGCAGATTCATCCCGGATTTTTCACATGTTGTACATCCCATCACAGCACTCTTGCGAAAAAATAAACGCTTTATGTGGACTGAAGAAGCTGAAAATGCCTTACAAGAGCTGAAAGCGAAATTCACGTCTGCACCTGTATTAAAGCACCCGCGCCCTGAACTTCCATACATAGTGGAAACTGATGCATCCAGTCTAGCCATGGGAGCTGTCCTGTCTCAAAAGGACCCTGAAACTGGCCAGCTTCATCCAGTAGCATTTTGGTCCAGAAAGTTCTCGGCACCCGGGTTAAACTATGCGGTTACTGACAAGGAGTTATTAGCCATTAAATCCTTCTTCAAGGCTTGGCGGCACTATCTTCTCGGTGCCAGGCATACCATTACTGTGATCACCGATCACCAGAAACTTACAGTATTTAAAGACAGCCAAGGCCCAATCGTCACATCAACTTCGATGGGCATTGTTCTTTGCCGAGTTCGATTTCATAATAACCTATCAACCAGGTTGTAAGAATGGTAAAGCAGACGCCTTATCCCGAATAGAGATGGGAGAGGCAGAAGTGAACCCAGAACCAGTACCTATAATTTCCGAACAAAGAATTCTTGGCATGACTACTCTACAGACACTAGAGGACATTCAGGTAAAGATCCAGCAACTCTTTGATCCTACAGCCCTGCAGGACTGAGTAAAAAAAGGCCCGGACTACTCTGTCACCAATGATCTGCCTTATTACCAAGGGCGGCTATTTCTGCCACACCAGGAACTACAAGAGCTAGTCATTTCCCGTTATCATGATACCCTAATGGAGGGGCACCCAGGTATTGCAAAAACTGAAGCTAAAATTAAAAGACAATTCTGGTGGCCCACCTGGCGAAAGGATATTAAATCATTTGTGATGTCTTGTGGCATTTGCGCCCAAAACAAAAGTCAAAAGAAAAAACCAGCTGGACTCTTACAACCTTTAGACATTCCGCCTACACTATGGCACACCTTATCGTTAGACTTTATTACTGATCTACCCCCATGCAATGGATTTAACACCATTCTAGTTATTGTGGATCTTTTTTCCAAGATGGCCCACTTTATTCCTTTAAAGGGATTACCTTCAGCTTCAATCCTGGCCAAGGAGTTCCTCGAAAACATTGTTCGCATACACGGATTTCCGTCCATATTGGTCTCTGACAGGGGCAGTCAGTTCATTTCACATTTTTGGAAAAAATGCTGTCAATTGGTGCAAATCGATGTGAGGTTATCGACCAGTCACCACCCCCAGACCGATGGTCAAACGGAGAGGACCAACCAGACTCTCGAACAATACCTGCGTTGTATGTTACATCAGACTGAGAGTAATTGGAAAGACATTCTTTGGATCGCCAAATATGCATACAATAATTCAGTACACTCTGGAACTGGACAAAGCCCCTTTTATACCTTGTATGGGCACCATCCTCGAACCTCAGACCTTGACTCACCCCAAGACTTAGAAATGCCCGCAGTGGGGGGGGCGCTGTTGAGCAGCCAGCAAGATGGCTGCCTAGTCCTGGAGCTCCGTGGCCCGCCTACTGCTAATCCGCCTGAATCAGCGGTTCTACTGGGAGTCTGAAGCTGGGACCCACACCATTTTGCTGCCTGACGCCCCTGCACCACCTGGGCCTGTTCTGGGGCGAATCCGGAGCTTAATGGCCGCTCCGCCGCCGACTGGGGCCTCCTGGGCCGTGTGACACCTCCGCGGCCCATCCCCCCCTGCGCCCCGCGGAGGACCGCTCCTCGGCGCTGCTTGTCAGCTTGACTTCCTCATCCGCCCGCGGGATGAGCGCCCGACCGGGGCTCTGAGGTTCCTTCTCCGTCGCCTCCAGCCTCACTCTCCTTACTTACTTGGCCGTTCGCGCCCCGCTCTCCCCGTGTGGAGTGCGATTGGACCTGCGAGCGGCTGGCGCGGCGTCCTCCAACGGCCCGCTCTCGCGCTTGGGCTGAGGCGGTGGCGCCAGGCCCTCGGCGAGTGAACCCACTCTCCAACATGGCGGGGGCTGCTGGAGCGGCCCCCCGCGGCACCGGCCGCCCGACGTTCTTGCCTTGAGGATTCCGCTGCCGACACCGTTGGTCCTGCGGTGTTGCCGAGCTCCTGCTACCGGCTGTGGCCCTTTCCGACCTGGATCGCCGCCCACTGCCTGGAGGCCCGCTTCCACCCGGGTTGCCACCCACACTTCAGCCTACAACATTCCAAGGTGAGGGGCCTGGGGGTGCGGAGCGCTGTGCAAAAAACGCCCAATTCTGACTGTCTCATCCTCGGGCTGCGCCTATCCCATTACACGTGAGACTGTGGCCATCACTCACACTAGGATCCTTTGGGACTACCTATCTGGCGCTGCTGCGACTCTGGGCTCCACCACTCTCACCTTCTCAGGCTGGGCAAACAATCTCTGCGCCCTGAGTGTACCAGTCGCCCCTGCCTCCACTGCTGGCCTCTCCAGACGCCCACTGGGCTGCCTCACCCTCGGGCTCCGCTCGTCCCATTCCACGAGAGACGGGGGGCCCCACACATCACAGGCTTCTCTGGGCGGTCCGCCATTCTTATCTTCCCACGCTGTGCGACCACCCGCTCCGCTCTGACTGCACCGGACACCCCGGACCGTGCCGGCTTCTTCCGCCTGGGGCCCTCCCGGCTCGGGGGCGGGCGCCCCAAGATACTGTCCCTCCCTGGTTATACTGCTGCGCGAATACCTAGCTTGCCATCAGGGCGGGCCCGGCGCTCCACAACACACCTGCGGCGAGCGCATCTCGCTCCCGCCCCCCCGGCTATTGCTGACCCTTTGCTGATTGAGGGCCGGTGTCCCCCTGCGGACCCTCGGGGCCCCACTGCTGACTACCTGCGTCACACACCCTACGGATCACAGGGGGCCCCCCCAATATGTCCGGCAAGGCACGCGGGGCCAACAAGGCGGGAGCAATGGACAAATACGCCAAAGCCCTAGCTAAACAGGACCAGGCAGAGGCCGCCCCTCTCCATGATGACTCTGATGTTCCCTCATGCCCCCCCCAGCCTGACCTTACATCTCTTATGGAAACCATGGCCAAAAACTTTGCGTCATTCCATGAAAAACTGGATGATATCAACGCCAACGTAGCCTCCCTACGCACCAAACTTGATCAACATGGCACTAGGCTTGGGGAGGCCGAGACCAGAATTGGGGCCGCTGAGGATGAGGTTCATGTGCTCCAGAATACGGTCTCTGACCTGGTGCGGGATATGAAGCAGGTCAAGGCGAAATGTGACGATTTGGAATCCAGGTCCCGCAGAAACAACATCCGCATTGTGGGGGTCCCTGAGGCAGCCCTCAAGGGCAGGATGGAGGTCGCAGTGGAGGCCCTACTGAGGGACCTTCTGGGGGATCCCCAACTCTCCCCCTTTTTCACTATCGAGCGCGCCCACCGCTCGCTGGCCTCCCGCCCCAGGCCGGGCGACTTCCCCCGACCAATTATAGCCAAGGTCCTCAGCTACAGAGACAGAGACCACATTCTGCGCCTGGCCCGAGAGAAAGGGGAACTGAGATTTGAGTCCCAAGTTATCCGCATCTTTCCGGACTTCTCCGTCAACGTTCAAATGGAACGCAAGCAATTCAACGGGGTTAAAAAATTGCTCAGGGAGAGGGGAATCGAATATGCTATGTTATTTCCCGCCAGGCTGAAGCTCACCCACCGCAACAAACTCTACTTTTTCACTGTCCCCGAGGAGGCGGTGAAATTTATTGAGTCCCATATCCCTATCCCTGGCCCTGTGGGTGACCCCACAGATGAGGACTGAGCCTGCCTACCATATACCTGTTACTGAATTCATGGTTGCACTACTACCACACCCTATATCTGTAATATGCTTGTAACTTCATATATCTTCATTTCTTGTTCACTATCCTAATTCTGTAACTCACTGTGGATGTTTAAAAAAGGGAAGGCGGGTCACAGCTGAATGGGACACGATCATTGCTCCTATACCTAGACTCTCTATCCCTACAACCCAGGCTCACTGCCTTCTCCCACGCTGCCTCCTCCTAGAATTCAACTGAAGTACCGCTGTATGCCACTGAATGGACTTCACCGTCCAACTATTTACATCGGGCTCACGGCAGCAGCTTCCCCCGCTGCAATTGCAACGCCGAGTTTGGCCTGGTTATTTCATTGCTTGTTCCCCTGTTTGGTTTGGGGATTGGTCCGGCCCCGTTGGGTGCGGCGCAATAGTCATGAAACTCTGGGTGGGTTCCTGGACACTGCAATGTTGGGGACTGCAGTGAGGGAGGGGGGTGGGTTTGTTGGGAGTTGGTATATTCACAAAAAAGGTAAGGTAGCGGCAGCTTCAGGCATGATTTATCTGGTCACTGGACTTGTGGCCGGCATTTGCATGACAGTGTTTGACACGCACTACTCGGATCCCCCTTAAACTCCTGTAAATGGCCCTTAGGCTAATGTCTTGGAATATTAGAGGGCTCAGTAACTACACGAAGGCACGAAAGGTCATTGCCTACGCCCAGAGGCACGGGGTCAAGATTCTCCTCTTGCAGGAAACTCACGCGCTTGCACAACTGTCGTCCTCTCTCGCCCCATCTTGGGGCCCTAACAAATATTACACTACGTTCTCCTCACAATCCAGAGGTGTACTCACCTTGATACACAAATCCCTGGAGTTCTCCCTTCGCACCAGTCACATTGACACCCAAGGTAGATATGTGATACTACACTGTTCCCTCGCTAACACGGAGTGCCTACTGGTCAACACATATGCCCCTTGCATTGATGCACCCGAATTTTTTGATCATATCCTCGATATCCTCCTTAGCTACGTCGGGGTTCCCATCATATGGGGGGGAGACATGAACTTGATCCTGGACCCTGACCTGGACAGATCCGGTGTGGCACCCAGAACGCCATCTAGGTCCGCACGCCGCCTCCATACGCACATGCTCACTGCTGGACTGGTGGACGCCTGGCGGGCGCTCCACCCTACATCGAAAGAATTCACATTTTACTCCTCCGTTCATGACAGTCACTCCAGGATTGATCTTTTCCTCCTCTCTGAGGGGCTCATGGGCAAAACACTCGTCTCACAGATTCTCCCTCGCACACTCTCAGATCACTCCCCGATCACATTGGACATCTCCATGCAACCAGCTCCCCCACCGCACTCCAATTGGAGGTTCAAACCTGACTCACTACGCGATATAGTCTTTAAGGCTGACATCCTTGCAGACATCACCCTGTTTTTCGACAGCAACAAACGCCATGACACGACTGACGGGGTGAGATGGGAGGCCTTTAAAGTTTTCATCAGGGGCATGTGCATCTCCAGGGAGGCCGGGGTCCTGAAGGACATCAGAAATTCTTTGCGCCGGGCTGAGTCCAAGCTTGGGGAACTGGAGCGCGAATATGCAACCTCTCCCTCTCCGTCTATACTGGCACAAATTAGAACGGAACTTGACTCGTTTGAGGACCTCGCCCACAGCGAAATAAAATACCTTTCCCGCCCCACTAGAGCCCGGAAGTACGGCGAAGGAGAGAGACCGGGCCGTACCCTTGCCCGCCTCGCCAGGGCCGAGAGTGGTAGGACTCGGATTAATTGTGTCATCGATAACGAGGGTGAGCGTCACTGGGCGGACCAGCCCATCCTCGAGACATTCGCAGGGTTCTATGCCAATCTCTATGCCCACCAACCAGAACACAGCCCGCGAGAATTGGACGACCTTCTGGACCGCATCCCAATGTCCCTGGTGTCCCTGGCCACTAAAGAACAGCTAGATGCTCCCTTCACCCTCGAAGAGATCACTGCCGTTATCTCTGCCCTCTCGAAAGGGAAAGCCCCAGGCCCAGATGGCCTGACAGTCGAGTTCTACCAGGAACACGCTGCCCTCTTGGCCCCACGTCTTCATGAGGTTTGGGAGGAGTCGCTGCGTCTATCCACCCTCCCCCGGTCCCTGCGCGAGGCTGTCATCACCGTCCTTCCTAAGCCGGGCAAGCCCCCGGATGAGTGCGGCTCTTACAGACCTCTATCCCTTATTAATACCGACACTAAGATCTTTGCCAAAATTATTGCCAACAGGTTCCTCCCGGTCATGAAATACTTGATCCACCCTGACCAGAGCGGATTTGTTCCCGCCCGCTCCACCGCTCTAAACATCCGCCGACTATTCAATGTCATCTCTAGAATTGACCCCCAAGCGAATGCGGTGGCTGTGACATTGGACGCCCAAAAAGCGTTTGACATGGTCTCGTGGCAGTATCTCTGGGCGGTCCTGGGGAGGATGGGGATTGGCCCCTATATGATGTCCTGCATCAAATTACTATATACTGACCCATCGGCCAGAGTTCTGGTGAATTCACGTCTGTCGGCTCCCATCCGCCTTCACCGAGGGACGCGACAGGGGTGCCCCTTCTCCCCCTTGCTGTTCGCCATGGCCATCGAGCCCATGGCGGATAGTGTCCGAAATAACCACGCTCGCAAAGGGATCCGCCTACGCGATACTCCCGAAATCATATCATTATACGCCGACGACGTGCTCCTGTATATCAGAGACCCCTCGGTGCACCTCGACCCAATTATGCGTGAAATCATTAAAATCGGTACATTCTCGGGCTTCACCATAAACTATTCTAAGTCTGAAATCTTTCCCCTCACTCCTACAACCTCCCAGCCAGTGTGCGAATTCCCTCTCAAATGGGCTCCCGAGGGTATCAAATACTTAGGGGTTCAGGTGTCTCTCTCAAAATCCTCATTGTTGTCCAGTAACTATAGGGCTGCTGCACAGTATGCTCACTCCAAGATGGAAAGATGGCGTAACCTCCCCCTCTCACTATCAGGAAGACTGTCCTTAATAAAGATGATCATCGTCCCCAAACTTCTGTACGTATTCGCTAATGTTCCTCTCTGGCCCGGGAGGCAATACTTTGCGGCCCTGCACTCTGAGTTCGCCCGTTTCCTTTGGCACTCGGGAGCGGTGCGCAGGAAGTGGCAACACATGACCCTCCCTTACGAGAGGGGCGGCTTCTGTGCACCTGACCTCACCCGGTACTGGACGGCAGCCCAGGCCCAACATGCTACATATTGGTACCATCACCAGGACCCCCCCCCGCATGTCAAACTTGAAATATTAGCGACCGAGGAAGTGAACATCATGTCCCTGATCCTATTTCACTCATATCGAACACAAGCTCCGGCCGACCCGGTGGCCTCCACGATCATGGCGTGGAGCCAGATCCTGCAGTCTGGCGCTCGCCCCCCCCCCGTACTACAAATGGCTTCCCCTTTGGTCGTTCCCTGGCCTTACCCCCACACAAGATAAACTCCTCATGCGCCACTGGTCGGACCTGGGATATAGGTCACTCTCCGACCTGTTCCCTGACGGGAAATTCATCACCCCAGACACATGGAGGCCTGGACACCCTAGATCCCCACTCGGGCTTCTACAGTACTTCCGCATTAGAGCGGCGGTCCAGGACATGTGGCCCTCATACCCGAACGAACCCCCCGAGTCCCCCGAGGTCTGCTACATAGCCAATTCTGTAGGGGCTAAGAGTATTGTATCCTCCTTGTATAAGATGCTGACGGCGCATGCGAGCAAGCCCCCCCCACTGCTCGGGAGGCATGGAGCCGCGACCTGGGACGGGACATTTCGGAGGAGGTATGGTCCAAGATGTGCACGCATACTCGCAGAGTTTCCCTCAATTCTAGAATTAGATGCATCCAATACAAACTGCTCAACCGTCTCTATTACACCCCCTATGCAATTGGGAAATTCGCCCGTGATCAACCCCGCCTCTGCCAAAGATGCAAATCCAATGAGGCGGACCATGCCCACATGTTCTGGTCCTGTGCGGTGTTGGCCCCGTTCTGGGGCGCTGTGACCGAAACCCTCTCAGAAATTGTCGGATTCCCTGTAGACCCAGAACCTATGTCTCTTTTGTTTGGGCTCTGGGAGGGGCCTGAACCGAAACGGGTAGCTAAGTTTCTGAATGTGGCGGCGAGCGTGGCCAAGAAATGCATCCTCCAATGCTGGAAGCGCAGGTCCCCCCCCTCCCTGGGGATGTGGCTTAAGGCCCTCACCTGGACACAATCCTGCGAAGAAGACTACATCAACCTGCTCCCTAGCAATGCTCGCCCTAAACACATATGGACAGAATTCTGCAGCTACCTGAACAGTAGGGTGGACTTGGAAATACGATCATCCCCTCCCTCTCCTGATCCGGGGGCAGATCCCGCCAATTGATACACCTCTCTAGCGTGTTGAACCTATGATGCGATTGTCATTGACCCTCTGTAGTACTTATTCATTTATTATACATGCCGCAATATGAAATGTGTGTCACTGTCTTAACATGCTCTGTACTGCCTGCTACTTCTTGCCAATAAAGAAAAGTTAAAAAAAAAAAAAAGAAATGCCCGCAGTGGACCATCTGCACGTTACGATTACACAAGCCTTTAAGGAAGCAACTACACATTTAAAACAGGCGAAAGAAAAATACAAGAAAGATGCTGATCGGCATAGAAGTGATACTCCACAATACCAGATAGGGGACCAAGTATGGTTAGCCACAAACATATATCTCTAAAGGGAACACGGACCTTTAACCCCAGATATTTGGGACCTTACTCTATTAAGGCCATTATCAACCCGGTGGCTGTCAAGTTGGACTTACCTGCTAATATGCGAATTCACCCCGTCTTTCATGTGTCACTTTTGAAGCCAGTGCAACCAGGGACAAGACTAACCAAGCCACCAGACCCTATCCTTGTAGACGCAGAACCCGAATTTGAAGTTAAGAACATCCTGGACTCCAAGCTGATAAAGTCAAAACTCTTTTATTTAATCGACTGGAAAGGTTACGGACCACAGGAAAGGTCATGGGAACCTAGTGACCATGTTCATGCACCCCGATTGGTTAAAAAATTCCACTGAAATTTCCCAGACAAACTGAAACCACAGGGAAGAACGACTTTAGGAGGGGCCTTGGGGGGGGGAGTGCTGTCATGATGCCTACCCCCGGGGACCCAGACCACGTCCAGCAACCCCGGAAGCAGGCATCAAGTTATCCTAAGCAAGCCCAACAACCCCTGCTAGGGGCTATTTGGGTCCAGTCCTGGCGCCTATGGCGCCAGGCTCATATGGAGAGTCAGTCCTGGCGCCATAGGTGCCAGGCTCATAGATTAAAACTCACCTGATGCAGACCATGCTGAAAATTTACCTGATGCAGACCATGCTGCAAGAGCTGCAAGCCAAAAGAGGCTTGGAAGGGACTACTTTACTTAGGGACTATTTTTTACTCGGGCGGGGCTGGGGAGGAATACTTACCTGGGACTACTTTAGAGGCTATTTAAACCATGTCCGAAGAGCAGCACACGCTTCGCGTTATTCTGCATCCAGCAGCGTAATGCTCACCGTGCCTGCAAGTCTGCATCCAGCCTTCTGCCATGCCCGCCTCGAGTTTGGAGCTCCTAGAAAAAGGGAGAAAGAAGGAGAAAAGGTTAGAACAAGAGCAATACCTTTAATCCTTACCTGAATTCCCGATCCATCGCGCCTTCGAGCTGGAAGAAAGAAGTTATTTTATGCGCGTTGCCTTGCCTGCTGCAGCGCCGCGCTGAACTCACCGGCCTTCGCAGCATCTTCACATTCCACCGCATCCTCCTGCATGTTCCCGCCGCATTCTGGCACCTAAGGAGAAGACAAGGCAGCAAGGTGAGCCAAGGGAATACACAGAAGAATATTAGTTACCCTCCCATAGAGTTACCTGATTTTACCACTGGGGGTACTATTCCTCTTCACGGGTCGGCACAGCTTCCACTGCATCTTCACCGAACCCCGGCCCCTAAGGGGAAACAAAAGGACAGCAAGGTGAAACAACGGGACTAACAAGGGGAACCCTCCTCACCACAATAGACTTACCTGATTTTACCGCTGGAGGTATTATTCCCCAAGACTTCATACTTTCTCTCAGCGCCTGAATAAGGGAGAAAGCAACAGGTTACATATTGACATTATTTTATCGAACTGTGTTGGAAAATACAAATCCTTACCAGAATATTACCGGTTGCCACGAGGAACTCTTCACTAGAGTCAAGCTGCAATCTGCAAGGAATCGGACAAGAGTGAAAGTCAGGCATTTGAACTCTTACGAACTTTATACTTACGGCGTCTTGCCGGGAATCTCGGAGTCAATATTGTTCTGGAACTCACCAATTCCTTCGAGCCAGTGAAGCAACTGGTTATAAACCCGCCCCTGCGCTCAATGCAGGATGGAGAGCTCATCTTTTCAAACCATCAGGTGAGACTATAAGAGGGGACATCAAAGGTGATCTGTGGGGAGAACAGCGGGGGTGGGGGGATTTACGCTCAACTCCACGGGTGGTTAATTCCTTTCTCCATTTGCAGAAGAATATTCCTACGGGCCAAGCAAACGAAGCTAGGTGGACCAGTCCCAGGCCTGGACTGGCCCACCGGGACACCGGGAGTTTCCCCGGTGGGCTGCGAGGCATAGGACCTCTTTTCTTGGGGGTGGAAGGATACATACATTCATGCACATTATAATGCTTATCGCAGTGCTGTGTCGGCTCTCACCTGTGCATGGTAGGGTGGAAACTGCACATGCCCTAGTGTGCTCAGCAGGTACAGCCCAGGCCAGGCTGTAGGAATCAAACTTCCCACGCTCCCCGTTACAGGACGCTCTCTGGAATAGGTGTGTTCCTGTGCTCGGGGAACGAGGTTTCAGCTTTCCGAAGACTTGAAACCTATTAACTGCATACTGGGAAACCCCCCAACTGCACAGTCGCAAGATTCTGCTGGACGGGAGATTCTGCTGGACGGTGAGTCGTGCCTGGAATGAAGCATTCTTTTTAATTGTTCAGCTCTAATGATGGCGTTGGCACTTGGTTTTGCTAAAATTGGAATGCGCCTTTAAAGAAAAGTATATGCTTACACTTTTCTGCTTCGTTGTGGAAGTGTTTTATCTTTGCTCTGGAGTAGCATGTTTTTTAGCATCCTTTGGTATGATGCTGAATCACATATTATATTATGCAGATTTCCCTCCCTCGGTTCCAGCAGATCAGGACTCAAAATCGAAAGTGCAGTTCCGGGCTTCAGCAGCTCTGCTGGTTTATGCTCTGTTTTCAGTATTTCTATGGATGTTTGGTTTCAGCAGGCACTGGCAGCTGTGACTAACCATGGTCTTGTGCATTCAATATGCGTGCAGTTCGTTAACTCCTGCATTACTTAAGTCACTCATTGTAAATAACGGACAGATGGGTCTGGCAGCTGGGTTGGTTGTGCTGAAGCTGTGTTCTATCCCCAGTACTGACTTGATTCCCTATCAGATGTGTGCTCCCCTTCCAGCTAGTGTGTATGTGAAGACGTACACACATTGTGGTGGAGTCCATTTTTTTTCAGTGTTCTTGCACTTGTCCTGGATTTCCAGCACTTTAAGTCACAGAATGCAAAGAAAGCAAGCATTGGCAATGCTGACAGTTGGGCTTTTGTGTAGGCATAGGAAAGGCACTTGCCAGGCACTGCCGTAGTGGTATCAACTGGCTATTGATAGTAGATGGTGCAAAATGGTGCACATACATGCTCATCTAATAGCAGTGCCTGGCAAATTCCTACTACGCATACATAAGCCCAAACTATTTGTTTTGCCAATGCTTGTGTTTAACAGGACTTCAATGAAGGACTCACATAGTGGTTATATTTCTAGTAGCTGAAGACTGACCTGGTTAAGAAATTGTTATTATACCAGTAGCACGTTTACCAGTGCAAAGGTAATTATCTCACAGAGGACTGCTTTGACAAAACACTGGCACCCGCTGTGAGTGCAAAGTTTGATGGTAAGGATTGATTAAAGTGAGCTCAAAGAGTTCACATGAGGAGGTGTTTTTGTCGGGCAGAGGCAGGAACTGGGTGTGAATGGCCATAGGGATTAGCATGACCGTGGGCAGTCAATGGATGGGAAAATAACCAAACACTTTAAAGCTTTGTGTCCCTCCTCATATGCCATTTCTCCCTATCTGTATTCTAATGCAATAGGCCTCGATACATAGGGCCTCTTTTCTTGGGAGAGGAAGGACACATACATTTGTGTGCATGATGATGATAGTGTCTGTGCCATGGCGGCTTGCGCCTGCGCATTGTGGGGCACGAAACCCATGTGCCCTATTGTGCTCGGCATGCACAGGTGCTGCTCGCGCCACTTGTGTTGACCTCCTGGCTGCCACTACGAGTGCCGTGCTGCTCCAGTGACAACGAGTCGATCAGCCGCTTGCATTTGGCACTGGCTGCACACAGCAGGGTAAGCAGGGTTCTGTTCCAGACTTCCAGTACCACAGGTATGTTGTTTGTGCATGCGCTGGCAGTGCTGCACTGCCACCAGCCGAGGCCGAAAATTTCTTAGGGGATACTCCCAATCCCCTCATAGAAGCGTTGCGCTCACGCCCTGTGCTCGCTCATTTGGAAAATATGGGGCCACAAAATCTAGGGCCACTTTAGGCTCCCGGTCCAGCCCTGGCCAGTCCAGTCCGTCATCTCGGCCCTACGCGTCACATTGGTGGAGACCGCAGCTGTCCAGTTCCGATCGACGCCTCTGTGGGAGCCAGGTGAGCGTAACAGTAATTCCCGACGCCGGTTGGACTACAGCTCATGTTGGCATAGCAAACGACTCAAGAGAAACTCCTTTCCGACACAAGCCCCTTACCTCCAGTGGCGGTTACCATGGAGACTGTCCACACCACTTCATGGTCTCCGGATTGGTGTTGGGCCCCGTCGCGTTAAGCAGCACATGATCAGGAAGTAACAGGCTCGATTGGTTACACGAAACGAGAAGCACGCATCATGTGATCAGGAAGGAAGCGTAACACGTGGCGCGCTTACGTGACTTTTCTGCCTTTCAAAAGGTTCGAGCAAACGCTCACACTTCGCTTCACAGCTGCTTATGGCAAGTTTTATAGAGCGTTTTTCTGCTTCTTGTATCTTGGAATCCTTGAACACGGACTGCTTTCACGGACCTGCTCTGCTTCTCCTCAGTACCTTTGCTTTGGCGATCTTTCCCGGATCAAGATACGAACTTGGTTTTTCCTTCGGATTTGTTTTTGGATCATCCATTGTTATTGCCATGACCGGCCGGTTTTCTGACCACGGACTTCATCTTGGACTGATTACGGATTTCCCATCGCAGTACTTTGTTCATGTTTCTTGGCAAATCAGGTGTTTCTTTTCCTCAAGAGTGCCACATTACCATCTGCTGCCTACCGCCGTCGATCATCATAGAATCCTGCCCAGTACTTCACCCAGGGTCTCTGAACAATGCCATTGGGGTAAGAAAGATTGTGACTTGTCCTTGTAACCATTCACTGTCTTGTCTTGCTTTCTCTAACCAAGTTGCTTGCCTTACAGTGGTCAGGGGGTTCACTTCCGGCGTTCCTGGTTCCAGGCTGACGACACTCCACACCTGTGGCCTCAAAGATTGCACGGGCAGTTATATTCTATACTTGTCCATGTGGTACTGGGGACGGAGGTTTCATCATCTACATGACCATCAAGTCTTGACAGACTGTGAAGCCTACTGGTCGTGCAGATGATGAAACCCTCAGCCGAGGACCCAGTGGCTGCTCTAATGCAAGCTGTCACAGCTCTAAGAACGGACATGGTGACAGCCACAACCGCCACCGGCTAGACTCCTTGCAGAGTGCCCGCCATCCATTGCCGGCAGATGCTGAGTTCGGAGACACCACGCCCCCAAACCCAAGTCCATCCACGCCTCCCACACCTCCTGTCCCAGTGGTTGTGTCTACCCCTTTTCCTCTAGCAGCCCCATAGAGGTATCAGGGTGATCCCAGGAGGTTCCGGACATGTCTAAACCATGCAAGCTCCATTTCCTCTGCCGGCCCCAGGCTTTTCATCATTCCACCACTAAGGCGGCCTTTTTGCTTTCACAACTAACGGGTATTGCTGCCACCTGGGCAAATCCTTTATTAGAGAATGATCATCCAGCACTCTATGGGCCTCATTACACGGACGGCGGTAAGGGTTAACGGTCACCGTTAATGGTACCGGTGACCATTAACCCTTACCGCCTGATTACGAGGTCCCTTTGCGGGTTGGAGACTTTAACGCCTGCTTTTTGCAGGCGTTAAAAACCAACCCGCAAAGGGACCAGGGAGCTAATTACGGTACCGCAATTTGCAGTCCCGTAATTAGCACCTTCCCCATTCCCATTATGCCCTATGGGGCAAAAATGGGAATGGGGAAGGGCAATGGGGGAAGGGGGAATTACCGCCCCACCAACCTTGGAATAGGGCGGTAATTCCCCTTTCCTCCAAGGCGGTGCCGGTATTTTACTGGCATGGACCAAGGTGCTATTAGCACCTTGGTCCACCGCCGTCCGTGTAATGAGGCCCTATGACTTCGATCTCCTGGTGAGCGAAATGTCCAAAGTTTTTGACACCAGACACAAAGCACAATCCAGAGACTTAGGGCCTCATTACACGTTGTGCGGTAAAAATCGCAAATTACCGGCATGGCGCTATTAATGTGACCGCCCTCGCAAGAGGGCGCTAATAGCGTACCATTACGAGTACGCGGACACGAGCATAGCGCCATGCCGGTAATGACCCCACCGCCATGCCGCTAAAGTCCCCAAAAAGTTCCTTACCGGCTTCGACGAAAGTGCAGATAGCACCTCTGCCCTCACGCTACATGCAAATAGCGTCATCGCACAGGAACGGGAAAGAGCATGGCGTCCATCTTTAAAAACATAATCCATTGCCATCCTCTGCCCCCTGGACCTGTTCTGAGTAGTTTGCAATAGGAAATCCACAGGGCACCCTCGACATGCCTAAGGCTGTAAAAAAAACTACCGACTGGCAGCGGAAGGAAAAATTCACCACGGAGGAGCTAATGATGCTCACCCAGACCCTTGCTGCCAATGCTGCCATGGTCTTTGCCAGCGACATGCATCGGGAGACACTAATCAGAAAGAAGGCAATCTGGGCTGAGGTTGCCTTGAAAGTCAGTGGCGTGGGCACCACCACCTGCAATGGGCGTGAGTGCAGAAAGTGGTTGGATGATCTCCGACTACGGGTTAGAAGCATCCTATCAGCAAACCACAACATTGCCACATCAGGTGGATCTGATTCCCCTATAAAATTGAAGGAATAGGAAGAGACCTGTGCCAACCTCATTGGAGTGGAATCCATAGAGGGAGTCGGGACAATGGAGCATGGCGTGGAAACCACTTCAGATGGAGGTGAGTGTATACATGAAAGTATGCAATGTGAATCTACTGTTCCCCCCAAATGTGAGGCCAGAATCACCTCATGCATGGCAAAACATCCACAGATGCATGCAACCCTGGCTATGTCAGTGTCAAACCCAAACACACACACATGCACACATCACCAGAGACAAGTGCCACACACAACCATGCATGAATGAGCCACTGAACTGACACATCATGTAACGCTTACCTGATTCCCGCAGAGGCGCCGGTCTTGACTGGGTGAATGCCGTATCTTCAAAGGTGATGTGTAACACACGGTTGGCTCTTTGGGCTGGACCTCTGTGCACTGTATGTCTGACTCGAAGAGTAAGATGTCTGCAGATAGAAAATATGGGATTAATGAACTGGGTTTATTGGGTGCCTCTCTCCTCTTCCCTTTCTCTTCTCCTGTAGAACCCCAAAGGTTAACGCCCTCACCTTAGGTAAGTGAACGCCAAGCTCTCCATCTGCCTCGGGGCAGGGTGCCGTAACCAGTTTCTTCACTGGATAAGGGTGCAGGCCTCTTGACCTCAGAGGACTGCTGTCCGTCGTTAACTGCACGAACGGTAAGTTCTGGGCACTTCAAATGTCTTTTGTAATGATATCTCTTGTTTTGCAGGGTTCCGGCGATGGCGGATGGCGGGCTGATGAGAGTTGAGGATCGAACCCGCGTGAGGAAAAGAAGCGCCTGGAAGCACGTAAGTAAGCGCTTGTAGCCTGCTTCACGATGCGCACTAACTGTCCCTTTTATCTTGCAGGTACAAGTTCAGAGCTTTAGAGAAGCTGAAGGGTGCTGGAATACCCACTGGATTCGGCGTGGGAAGGAGTAATGGCACGTGAGTAATAAAGTTGCCCAATGTCTTTAAACGCACCTTCTTTTGCCTTTCAGATGCGGGATGCAGCGCCGAAGGCCTCCGGAGCGTGCGAAGAGCTGGTAAGCTTTTGTCTTTCAGATGCCGGAATGCAGTGCGAAGACCTCCGGAGCATGCGAAGAGTAGGTAAGCCTTTGTCTTTCAGATGCCGGAATGCAGCGCGAGGAGTTGGTGACAGCCGATGGACCAGGTAAGAGATGCGCTGCCACTGAAGACCGTAGTGCTAACCTGTTCTTTCTTTGTCTTTACAGGTGCTGCTGAAGACTGGATTCCAGGATGGTAAGCCTTTGTTCCCTTAGGCCCAGGATCAGAAGCAGAAGACACGATGAGCGTTCTGCTGCAGAGAATGCAGAATAATGCAAAGCAAGATTCATCCATCGGGTGTGGTTTAAATAGCCTCCTGTAGTGCTTAGGTGTCTCCTTCCACAGCCACGCCTAGGTAAGAAAAGAGTTCCTGCTTTCCAGAAGAGTTCCAGTGTTCTGAACCTAGGGAGTGGCTCCTGCCCCACCCAACAGGAAAAGTAGTCCCAAACAGAAGAGGATCAGGGGTTCAACTGGCAGGTAATTAAGCAGCATGGTCTGCTGCAGGTAAGTCCACCCAAGCATTATGAGCCCGGTGCTTCCAGCGCTGGGACTGGGCATCTTTATGAGCCTGGTGCCACTGGCGCCAGGACAGGGTCCAAAAGGTCCCAATTGGGACTGGCTGGCACTCGGAACCGGGGTTATGGGTCTGCTTCCAAGGGAGTCGGGCAAGTCCTGATCTTTTGGAAGCAGAGATCATGACACATCACCTGCATCCTTAACAATGAAGTCAAAATGCCCACAACTTCATGATTGATGTATACTGCATTAAGTACATATAACCGTAACCAATGCCATCCCCCTCTTTGTCCCCGACAGGCTCACATACAGACAGTGAGGATGCTGCCACTGCATATCAGGCACCCCCTGCGAGTAAGAAATCAAGGGAACAGGACACAGAGGACACCCCCACGACATCAAGGGGCAAAGGTAGAAGGGTCCACATGCAGAGTGGCAAACATCGGTGGAGCGCCACTGCCAAGATGCAAGTGTCCACACCACCAACAACTGCCCCACCTCCGGAGGTGAACCCACCACCACCGATCCCAACCACGGAGGGCCCACCCTCAGCTGCAGCTAGTTCCGCAGGAGAGGCGGCAGCCACTGCACCACTCTCAGATGTGGAGGATACGACCGATTTCCACATGGAGATGTACACCCCAACCCCCCTGGAACCCCTGAGGCATCACCACAGCAGACACCTGGGTCTAGTGTCACTGGCGAGGACAACATGGGAGGTTTTAGTAGCCCTCCAGTGGCTTCACCTGTTGACCTGGTTGCATCAGAGGGCACAGCAGCCACACCACCAGAAGGCAACACTGCCCTCGACCTGGCCAGCATCAGCCAGCGGCAACAGGAAATAACTGTGCTGGTTGGGCAGCATGTGGAGGAGGCTGCCCGTCTCAGGGCGGACATTGCGGAGACAGCAAGGCACTCCAGGGAGGGGATGGAGGCCTGTACAGACAGGCTGTGTGGGGAGATTGTCTGACTTAGGGAGGTCCTCACACGGATAGCGGACGCAATGGACCACCAGTTCCCACCACCACCACCACCTGGACAGTCAGCCACTTCCTCAACCGCCAGTTCGAGGCAGAAAAGCCCCCTCCGCCGCTCCTCACGCACCTCCAGGCGCACGTCTAAGCAGCCTCCCAATGCTGGTGGTGGCAATGGCGAATAGGGAGTGCATGGTCAAGCTTCCATGGTCAGCTTGTATGGCTGAACGAAAACATTGTGGCAGACACATGAGGAACTGTTGTGGGGAGTGGGGAGAAGGGTGTTTTTGCACTGTTGTGGGGGTGGGGGGAAGGGTGGTGGGATGTTTGGGGACATGCACTTTTACATCTTTACATTTGTCAATACACTGGTGTTTGATCCATACACAGGCTTGGACTTCTTCATTGTGTATGTGTGTTTTATTGGCGACAGGGTCCATTGTGCGCTTCCAAACAGACACCAGTGCATAACTGCCCATATCCATTCCCACAAAAAGAAAAATTGCAACTCAGAATATTTGGTTGATCAGATGCTGTCACACAGCACGTCCCTCTTGGCCATCCCATCTTGCATGACCTGCATCCCCGTCAACTCCGTACTCATCACCATCATCATCAGGTGCTTCCATTTGTACGTCCGGGGGCACTGGCACATTCCGTCTGATACACATATTGTGCAGCATGACACATGCCATGGTGATCTTGGCAGCCTTCTCATGCCATACAGGAGAGCGCCATCAGACCTGCTAATGCACCTAAACCGTGTCTTCAAATGGCCAAAGGTCTGCTCGATCACGATGCGGGTACGGGTATGTGCACGATTGTAGTCCTCTTCGTGCCTGTTCTGTGGGTTCCGTACAGGGGTAAGCAGCCACCTCTTCAGGGGATAGCCGGCATCACCTGTTTGGGGGGACGAATGGGGTCTGGTTAATGTTCACCTCAAGAGCGGCCTGTTCATATCACACAAATTGACTTTGCATTGTGATTGTAGTCCGCAATTGGCAGCATGCATGCAGACGTTCTGTGTGACTGCAATGTGCAAAGTTGAGCTCGACCATGCAAGTGAACATGCCCCATTAATGCCTCCTAAAGTAATTGACATGCCCTGGGTGAGGCCAGGTCTTACATGTCCTTGGGCCCAGGCAGAATTGTTACCACACTGCTAGTGTAGTGCCATTCATACATTTATGTTGCCATGCTGAGAGGCGTCACTTCAGTGGTGCTATAGGTGCGTGGTACAATGCCACGGGTAGGGGTGATCCCTTTCCATGCACTCAAGGGCACATTGCATTATTGTGGTTGTGCAGCGCTGATTCTGTATGACTGTCTGGACGGGATGTAGGAGATTGGTGTGTTTTATGGTGTTGAATGTTGTGCAATGTGGATGTGGATGGTTGCTTAATGTTTCTAGGCCTAGATTTTTCGCTATGTTGTGTAGCTTATACTTGCATGTGGGTTCATCTCAGGTAGACTGCGGCCTTCCTAGATGGACATGGGCCTACATGTGTATGTCCATTTGTCTTACGGACGACAAGCTACACCCAGTTGGAGTATGTATCTCTCCCCCCTTCACACTGCCATGTGCTTGCCCTGCTACTCACCAAGTAGCCATGAACGTTGTCCGGCTTGTCGCTCCATGTAGCGTGGGATGGTTGAGTTCCATGGCAGGACCATGGAATCATGGGTTGATCCGGGGAAACGGGCACAACAATGTGTGATTATCTTGTTGGCGTCACATACCATTTGGACATTGATGGAGTGGAATTGCTTCCTGTTTCAGTAGACAACTTCATTGTGATGTGGGACCACCATTTCCACATGGGTACAGGCGATGGCCCCAATGCAACTTGGGATGCCTGCCAGTGAATAGAAGCCAACTTTGGTGTTTGCAATCTCCTGGGCAGTCCGTGGCATGATTATGTGTTCAGGTGCATGCCTCAGGAGGGCATCGAGTACCTGATTCAGCGTGCATGAGAATACTGGTTGTGAGATGCCATGCATGTGCCCCACTGTATGCTGGTAGGTGCCTGTGGCCAGGAAGTGGAGCACGGTCACCACCTTTAGTAGAGGGGGGATGGCAGTTCTGATGTCTATGATGCTTACGATGTCATCATGCATCATGTTCACGATGCTGGTGATGGTATCCCGGTCCAGACGGTACAGGGTGTGTATCTGCTCAGGGGTTAGGTTAAATGGACTGGCTCTGATCCTGGGGATTGGTGGCTGCCTCTGTGGTATGACTAGGTGCCGTGGTGGTGCTTGCTGTGTCTGTCTTGCCCTCCTACTCCTCCTCCTCCTGCGTCTCCTCTGTGCTGCCTATTGTAGTTGCTGCTGCACTGCTGCACTGCAATCATGTCCTCCAGCCCATGTAGTAATGGGAGCATCTTGGTGTGGGAAGGGGTGTGGGAAGGGGTGTGGTGTGCTCCATTTGTGCTGCCAGAGACTCCATTGCCTCCACCTGTGCTGCTTGTGTCCACCTGTGGCACGTGGGAACACTGCTCAGTTCTCTTAATGGGGGTTTGCGATGCCGGTATTAGCGCCATGGCGGTAAGGGGTTTTGGGGGCTTTACCATGCCGCTATTGGCATGTCCGCTCGGCTTGTGATGGTGTGCTATTAGCGGCATGGCGTTGTTTTCGGGATGGAGGGTCGCGCGCACGCGGACTGCCCGCTATTAGTGGCACTATACTTAGCAGTGCCGCTAATAGCGGTGAGCCGGGTCGTAATTCGCATGGGGATTTAACGTTTTTTTTTTCAACAGTTTTTATTATTTTTTAAACCAAACAAACAATACAAACCAAACTAGCAGCGTTATTTGCAACAAAACACATGAACATCAATAAATGAACACCACTGCACCCCCAATCCCTCCCCCCTCAAGAGCTTGTTTATCTTCCTCATTCCGTATCTGCTGCGTGTGGCAGGGTATCGCTTTCTTCTGAAACTGCAGAATACGTTATTGTGCCAAACAGTCCTGTTATTAACACTCTCCATGCAAGCAAGGTACTCACTTCTTCTTCCCCACACTTGCTACATGCCTCCTGCCATACCACCGTTTCAGCCTCCGCCCATTTTTGCAAATCCCGCCACCATACCTCGACCAGTGGCTTATGGCACTGCTTCCAGCCCATGGCAATCCTTCGTTTTGCAAGCACATATGCCAAGCCCTTCAGTTTCCCAACATGTTTAGTATTCCGTGGTCTGGGAAACCCTCCCAACAGGCAGGCCCAGGCCGTATCTATATTGAGCGTGACCCCTTTGTCCGCTAGTTTTTGTGCCACTTCCCCCCAAAAACTCTCAATCACTGGGCAAGACCAAAACATGTGTGTCATATCAGCATCTTCCTTATCGCATTTTGGGCATGCTTGTCGTCCCACATTTACAAACTTAGATATTCTCATCAGGGTCATGTAGGCTCTGTGCGTTATGTACAACTGTATTTGTTGTAATCTGGCATTTCTGGACACCTTCTTGTGGTATCCCATAGCACGCTCCAACATCCCATCGGTTATCTGTGCTCCCACATCTGTTTCCCAATCCAGCCATGGGGATTTAACGTTACCGGTATTCCATTACCGGTAACTTTAAATCCCTACCGCCTACCGTGTAATGAGGCCCTTAGAGTTACTAGACCTCACTCAGGGCAAGCTATCCCTGATTGAATACATCACACGGTTTAATTAGTTATCCGCAGAAATAGCTTGGCCCGAAAATAAAAAGTCGGTAGTTTTCTATGGAGGCTTGTGTAATGCTATGAAGGATGCTCTCTCGGATGTGCCATCCCTCCCAGCTGCCTTCTTTCATCTGGTTGATCTAACACTCCAAGTGGATGCACGGAGAACTGAGCGTCGGGCAGAAATCAGTCTTTCTAACTACCAGTCCCCCAGTATGGCAGAACCTTCTAGTGAACCCATGAAAATAGGGGGATACGTAGCCCCATCACTCATGCTAAACAGGAGTGTAGGAGAACCGACAATGCTTGCTTTTACTGCGGCCTAAATGGGCACTTCGTTAAGGAGTGCCTGCGTCGCCCAAAAAACAGGCACTCGGGTTTTCAGAAAGCTCGCCCTTGAGAACGGGGGAAAAGGCGAGCTTTATGCAGAACTCCTCCGAGGCTCTCCCTGTGTTCGGCCCCATCAGACCAGTCATGGTTCATGCTCTATTGTACCCTACTAGAGAACATTCACACTCAGTACACATAGTCATCGACTCTGGGGCTACCGGTTGTTTCATAGACATCATCTTGGCAAAAGAACAGAATTTACCACTGATATCAAAGAAACACCCCGAACCCGTACAGGCTGTTGATGGTTCCTCCCTGGTCTGTGGTCTAATTAAGCAACAAACAGCTCCTATGGAAATGATTATCCATGATACCCACAAAGAAATCGTGTCTTTTGACCTCATTTCCACACCACAGTTTGGGATCATACTCGGTATTCCTTGGTTGAGGAAACATAACCCTCACATTAATTGGGGTACAGGCCAGGTTCTGTATGAATCCGATATTTGTCAACACTACTGCTTGGTAGATTCTGGGGACATCTCGAATCCCGCAAGAGCCCTTGGGGCGGTGGCTTCATTAACAGTCAATGAGATCGAATCCTCCGAAACTACGCACACGGTAGGGGTCACCCTTACGGGTATACCTTCAGTGTACCATGATTACCAAATGGTGTTCGATAAGGCTTCGGCTGAGGGTCTATGTCAAGTTCTAAGTCTACCTCCCCCTTCTCCTCACCTGACTCTCCTGAGGTGGATTCTTGACGGCCAGGTTCAGTCTTCTGGAGTCTCCTTTCTTTTATCCTTGCACCTTTGGGTGCTCGAATCTTCTTTTCGTGCAGGTAAGGTCTAGCCCCTCCGGAGGCCACCTTGACAGAGGCAAAGACCTGTCCTAGGGGAACCCCAGGGGGCCAGCCTCCAATCTAGGGAAAAAGCACGAGGCAGAAAAAACCCTAGTTCATAGATGATCTGGATGATGATTCGAAGAGATGGCACAGCTGCTCTTGTTGTGGATCCAGACAGGTGAAATTACAATCCAATGGTAAAATGGATAAACCTCGCGGAGGCGAGCAAAACACAGCATAGGACTGGGGTACAGAATCAAGTAAGAAAGGAGCTGCCGAGATGGTAGTGGACGAAAGGCAGCCGAAAAGGAATAGAGAACACGGTGCGAAGGAGAGGCACTGTGTCCAAAAGGTTGGAAGTAGAACCAACACTGCTGGCGGAATGGATAGGTAAGAGAGGAAAGGAAACGAGCGTAGTTCAGGCTCGCTACGGGAGGGCTGTAGAAGGAGTTGAATCACGGAAGGACGATACAAATAAACAGCACTCGGAGCGTTGAAAGAAACAGCAACAGATACAACGCGCCGAGCAGGGGGGCGGAGCCTGCTTTTAAAGGCATTGCGCCATGTTGGATGAGGACTAGAAAGATCCTCGGTATCGGAACTCCCAAGGCAAAGCGCCATGTTGGATGAGGACTAGAAAGATCCTCGGTTTCGGAACTCCCAAGGCAAAGCGCCATGTTGGATGAGGACTAGAAAGATCCTCGGTTTCGGAACTTCCATCGACTCCAGCATTTCCACTCCTGGTTCCTGACAGTCTACCACCCCACAGACCTTATGATGATCCTATCGATCTAGTTCCTGGGGCCTCGATACCTAAAGGCCGTATTTATTCCTTGTCACCGACTGAAGAAACAGCTCTGAGGGAATATATCCAGAAAACCCTGCTTTTAGGTCACATCAGACCCTCCTCCTCTCCTGCAGCAAGCCCCATTTTCTTTGTTCCAAAGAAGGAGGGGGATCTTCGCCCTTGTGTGGATTACAGGCGGTTGAATTCTGTCACCATGAAGAACCAATATCCGATTCCTCTCATTTCTACTCTTCTAAACAAACTCACCCATGCTTCCATCTATACAAAACTAGACCTCTGGAGGGCTTACAATCTAATCCGTATGCGCAGAGGGGACGAATGGAAGACAGCTTTCTGTTCACGCCAAGGTCTGTTCGAATTCACCGTTATGCCTTTTGGCCTACGTAACGCGCCGGCCACATTTCAACGGTTTATTGGTGACATATTCAGTGACATCATAGACATTTACGTAGTGATATACTTAGATATACACATGTTGGGGAGGTGCTATCCCGACTTCAGAAGAACGCATTGTTCGCTAAACCTGAAAAGTGCCTATTTCACACAAAAGAGGTTGATTTCTTGGGATTTCACATCTCTCCTGGGGGTTTAGCAATGAACCAGTCGAAAATACATGCAATCACGGACTGTCCGATCCCGAAAACCTTGAAACAACTCCAATCATTCTTAGGGTTTTCGAACTTCTACCGGCGCTTTATCGCCAATTTTTCATCCATCGTAGACCCATTGACTGCCCTGACCAGTCCGTGTCATGAGCTTGGGTCATGCCCCTAGATTAGCCTCTAAGAATTCGTGGACCATGGCTTATCATGCTTGGTCCGTAACACGGAAAGAACCATGTTTAGGCTACGGGGGGAAAGACACTTCCTCATCACCTAAGATGGCGGCTTAAGGGGTTCTATGGAAAGTAACCGTCATGGTCTAGTGCTTCACACTCACAGCATATATAAGCCCCTCCTCTCACCTGCTGCGCGCTTCGCGTCGTCTGCTTTGCAGTGTACGCTTACCTCGGCTCCAGTTCTCGTCAGTTTTCCTCAGCCCACTCTTATGATATCCTGTCATGGTTCCATAGTTTTTTCCCTCTGTAGTTAGTGTACGTTTCCCGTCACTTCCACAGTATTTCCCTGGTGTCTGATTTTAGGCAGCATTCGCGCAAGTTGCCTTCACGGTTACCTCAATACAATTGCCACGCTCATTCCTGTCAGCGGAACATTTGCAATTTCCCTCAGCAGTTTGAAGCCTGTTGCTTCGTCAAGCGGCAGTTACCGCAAGTATTGGCTGTTTATGTTGTTGCGCCCTTGTTTTTAGCGTGCCTTTTCAGTCAGCGGAGTTTCATGGTTTTTGTAACAACAGTAATACGTTGTTCCCCTGTCAGTTAGCCCTTCCACACATGCTAGGTAGTATTACAATTCGGTGACAAGGTTGTGAGTCGTCAATTCTGGGGAATGTTACAGTTGCTTCCAGTCAGTAAAACTACTAGAGTCATGTTATTGGTAGTGGAAAGTCTTCTTCACGAGTTAGCATACACCACACGTTTAATGTGAAAAAGAATTATACTTTATCTCTGCAGTTAACCTTTTTTCTGGCCAATTGTTTACACGCATTTTGAGTTGCTCCTCATAGTTGGGTTGGATGTGACTAGGTGTTCATGCACGTCAATATAATGGAACAGCTTATCAATAGTATCTAACTCCTTATCTATTCCTATCATCCCCATTCTTTTCATGTCACGCACACCTGCCATCCTTCCTTCCCTCAGAAAATCGCATTTCATTTCCCTTCTTCAGAACAAGCGCCCCTGCATAGAAGCAGGATGGAGAGATCCCGAAATACAAACTGCAGGTAACGCCTTCCGAAGGGTATGAGAGATAATTCCTGAACGGGTGCATTAGACTGGCATACTAAGGATTACTGAATGTTTCTTGTAGATCACCAGACTGCATAGATTAACTACGCACACAAAGAATAGCACCAAACAGATTTTCAGAGAAGTGCTCCCGCAGAGTTTCTGAGGTAAGCGTTACAGTCCGCTGGTGCCGTTTCATTGGTCCTCCGAACATCAGGCTGCCTTCGAATCCCTCAAAATCTCATTCACTACAGCCCCGGTTTTACAGCACCCAGATCCAGAACTTCCCTTCATTGTAGAGGCTGATGCGTCCTCGTTTGCATTGGGTACGGTTCTCTCCCAACCATATCCAACCACGGGCCACTTGCACCCAGTGGCTTACCATTCCAGGAAATTCACGTCAACCGAGACGCATTACACGGTCACTGAAAAAGATCTCCTGGCCATCAAGGATGCATTTCAGGTTTGGAGGCACCATCTCCTGGGGGCAAAACACTAAACAGTTGTTTACACTGATCACAAGAATCTACAAAACTAAAGTGTGTTAACAGTCGAAAGGTGCGTTGGCACCTGTTCTTTGCAGCATACGATTTTGTGGTTAAACACAGACCAGGGATTGTTCACGGCAAAGCGGATGCTTTATCCCGTTCACCAGGGGGGGTTTCTCTGCCGTCCTTTCCAGAGACCTTGTTGGACAAGGGACACGTGATATGTGCTTGTACACCCTCGTTACCCATGTTACAAACCATCCGTCAGTGGATCGTACAGCATCCTCATGCATTATCAGAATGGGACCCAGTATTGCAGGACAGACTGCCGTTCGTACAGGGGAAGTTATTCCTGCCCACAACTGCATCTAAGCACTAGAGTGGTCCCATAATGCCCTCATAAACGGTCATCCGGGACAACTACGCACTTTGGATCTGCCCAAACGTTGGTGTTGGTGGCCGTCGATGAGACGTGACGTGGAGGATTATGTGAACACCTGTTCGGTGTGCGAGCAGTGTAAGTCAAGTAGGAGTCGCACGCTCGGACTACTCCGACCCCTACCTATACCCCCGAAACCCTGGCACACGGTCTCAATGGACCTTATCACCGACCTACCTCGTATACAAGGGTTTGATACAATCTGGGTGGTGGCGGATTCTTATACCAAAATGGCTTGTTTTGTACCTTGTAAAGGAATCCCTTCCGCTCCATCCCTGGCCCGGTTGTTCTTTAGGTCCGTGTTTTGTCTGTTTGTTCTGCCTCAGGTCATTGTGTCAGACCGTGGTTCTCAATTCACGTCCCATTTTTGGAAGGCCCTCACTAAACTTCTGGGTATTGACGCCTGCTTCTCTTCAGCCTATCACCCTGAAAGCGACGGAAAGACGGAGAGGGTAAATCAGGTGTTAAAACAGTACCTCCGTTGTTTGTCCTTGCAGTTCCAGTATACCTGGATTGATTCACTCCACCTTGCAGAATTCGCTTACAATAATGCACTACATTCTTCCACTGGCTTTTCCCCATTTTATGCCCTCTATGGCCAGCATTCACGCACTCTGCCCTTTCCTGATTTCATGCCTACCAATACCCCTGCCGTTAATGATTGTGCCCGCGATCTCACCATGATTCATGCCCAAACCCTGGTCCATCTCCAGGAAGCACAATCGTTCATCAAAACGGCAGCGGATAAGAAAAGAGTGATTGCCCCAGTTTATCAAGTGGGTGATCGGGTCTGGTTGTCCTCTCAGCATTTGCACATCCCTGGCTGCCGAAAGTTGCTCCCACGCTTTGTTGGTCCTTACCGGGTGTCTAAAGTCCTGAATCCAGTCGTTTATTGCCTGGACGTCCCTTCCTCTTGGCGGTTACACCCGGTGTTCCACACCTCCTTACTCAAGCCGTGCCCTCGCCCTACCCGCCTTGTCTCCCGTCTCTGTGGTTTCTCCTGATGAGTTTGAGGTTAGTGCCATTCTGGGTTCCCGCCTGTTTAGGGGGCGGTTACAGTATTTAGTGGACTGGGTGGGTTACGGTCCTGAGGATCGGTCATGGGTTCCCTCTTCTGATGTCCATGCCCCGAAATTGGTTGCTCAGTTTCACCGGGAACACCCTTCCAGCCCACGGGGTCGTGGACCTTTAGGGGGGGGCTCTGTCACGTCCCCTGTACACACATTGCACTACCACCATGTCCCCATGTAATTCCCGAAGGCGGTTGGACTACAGCTCATGTTGGCATAACAAACGACTCAAGAGAAACTCCTTTCCGACACGAGCCCCTTACCTCCAGTGGCGGTTACCATGGAGACTGTCCATGCCACTTCATGGTCTCCGGATTGGTGTTGAGCCCCGTCACGTTAAGCGGCACGTGATCAGGAAGTAACAGGCTCGATTGTTTACACGAAACGAGAAGCACTCATCATGTGATCAGGAAGGAAGCGTAACACGTGATGCGCTCACGTGACTTTTCTGCCTTTCAAAAGGATCGAGCAAACGCTCACACTTCGCTTCACAGCTGCTTACGGCAATTTTTATAGAGCGTTTTTCTGCTTCTTGTATCTTGGAATCCTTGATCACGGACTGCTTTCACAGACCTGCTCTGCTTCTCCTCAGTACCTTTGCTTTGGCGATCTTTCCCGGATCAAGATACAAACTTGGTTTTTCCTTCGGACTTGTTTTTGGATCATCCATTGTTATTGTCGTGACCAGCCGGTTTTCTGACCACAGACTTCATCTTGGACTGATTACGGATTTCCCATCGCAGTACTTTGTTCATGTTTCTTGGCAAATCAGGTGTTTCTTTTCATCAAGAGTGCCACATTACCACCTGCTGCCTACCGCCGTCGATCATCATAGAATCCTGCCCAGTACTTCACCCAGGGTATCTGACCAGTGCCATTGGGGTAAGAAAGATTGTGACTTGTCCTTGTAACCATTCACTGTCTTGTCTTGCTTTCTCTAACCAAGTTGCTTGCCTTACAGCGGTCAGGGGGTTCACTTCCGGCGTTCCTGGTTCCAGGCTGATGACACTCCACATCTGTGGCCTCAAAGATTGCATGGGCAGTTATATTCTATACTTGTCCGTGTGGTACATTGGGGACGGAGGTTTCATCCTCTACACGACCATCAAATCTTGACACCAACTTGTTAATATTCCACATACACTTCACAGATTAATTAAGGCACCTCTTTGTTCAAGTCCCATCTTCATAAGAGTTTTGGTTCACAAATGACAATTTTTCGGGCTTTTGGTTGGTTTCATAATGTTAAATCTGTACAACTTTTTACACATACATAAACATACCATATGGGCATATTCCTGTACATTTTCATGTTTTTCACATAATCACAGCTGCTACAAAGTATCCATTTTGATAGTTCAGTCTCTGAACATTGCAAAAATTCCAGAGTAGTTTCTACTTTTGAGCAATATTTTCATTTTAATAATCTCTAAATTCCATATTTTTGCCAGTTCGGTACAATTTTTTATACGTCTTTTCCAAAGCAATATTTTATGTGCTCTCTGAATACACACAATGGTTTGTCTCCGCCTCCAAGGTCTTGGCTGGGCTAGAGAGTCACATGGTCTTGTCTTTCTGGGCAGTTGGTATCAGTTCACACCAAAATTAGCATTTCCATTCAGTTCAAGGGAGTCCTTTGTCTGCTAGCAGAACAACAGGCCAAAGTCCCCCTCCCAGTTCCTTTCACACCAGCTTGCCAGTTTGTTAGCAGAGAGCAGGGGGAAAGATTCCTTTGTTGGGTAAAAGGGTGTGGAATGTCTTTGAAGCCCAGTGTAGTTGGCTTTAATTCACTTTGATAAACAATTTAACAGTTTTGTCCTAAAATACAAATTACATTTTTAACAAATATCCACAAATCTCTTAATTTCAGTCTTCTTAAAATACAGGGATTGAATTATAACAACCCATCTTGCTTTTGATAGGAAGTCTCTTCTTTGGCATATTGTGATTCAATGTACAACTTTAAAATGACAGGTTTAGAGATCTCCAGCTTCTGACAGAGGCGAGTAACGGTATTGCACCCATCTTCAACATATTTCTTTCAAGCAAGCATCTTTAAATGTGGATTTTTCTTATGATAAAATGTACTTCTGCTGATATTGTATTTATGTGGATTCTTGAAGTAGAATGATGTTTAACACCCAACAAGGAGGTTGGATCTTTTGTGTGGTTTGTGAACCATGATTTTTGCAAATTTGACAACCAAGAAAAACGGATTTCCAAACAGCTCTGTGTTTCTTTTGGCAATCAGCATTGCTTTTTCAAGTAGTTTCAGGCTACTCTGTGGGTAGCCCAATGGTGGGTTTTATCAGTGGTCTTCTGTGTTACCACTGACATGGGCAAAAGTGGATTGGCGGCCTAGTTTTCAGGTTCTCCTGTGCACTAATGGGTGATTTTTAATGAACAACATGCTTTCCGGCGGCCATTTCTGATGTTTCTGATGCAAGCAATGCGCAGTGATGTTGCAGGGCATGGACTAGTGGGTCAGAACATCCCACAAGCCCCCCTCTTGTGATTTGGCATTGGGTGTCCATCAATGGGAATTTGCAAGACTGGGATGTCCGTTTCATCTCTTCTGGTTCAAAAAATGGCAAAGTGCATAATCTTTTCCTCCATCAGGGGTGGATCGACCGGTTCTCCTCGTCCAGTCCTGATGTGAGTATTGAACAATACTTTGGGGCCCTTGGATCTTTGCTCCCGGTCCCTGGGTAGGCCTCCTTGGTCTCTGTCTCCATGGTTTCCAATCAACTATGGTTTCCAATCCTAGGATGACAAAGCAAAAACATATTTGTAGACATTTCCCCACCACTATTAATGTAGTGGGGCGGACACATACATTTTGATAAATCAGAACATATTTTTATATTGTATTTTATAGACTATATATGGAATATTTTATAGTTGGAATTTTATGGATCTGGAGTGACCCCCTCTGGGGTTCCCAAAGACTCCTCCAGTTGCTGCAGAGTGTGCCTAGGATGGCAGCACTTTAGTTGGTTAATATGGACCCACTTATCTTCCCCCTCCGCCAAACTGCCTTTGGGGATCCGGATTTTGTAGGCGACTGGTGAGATTTTGTCTACAATTTCAAAAGGACTCCTCCGGGTAGGCAAACATTTGCGCTGTTTGGCCTGGTTCCTTTGGAAATTGTATAAGTAAACCCAGTCTCCTACATTGTATTCTTTTCTGGTAGTCTTTAAGTCATAGCGGGTCTTCATGCTGTCTGCAGATCTCTCTAGATTTCGCTGAGCATAGGCAAAAGCATGTTGAAGGTGTTTTCTTAGATTTTCAACATACTCATGAGTTGTGGAGGCATTGATCAATGTCTGCTCTTGGGTTCTGTAGAGCAGATGCTGGGGAAGCACCATCCTGCGTCCAGTCATCAGCTCAAACAGTGACATTTTAGTTGCAGATGAAGGGGTAGATCTGATGGCCATTAGGACAAGAGGTAATCGAATATCCCAACTTGGCCCAGAATCTGCCACACATTTTTTTAATATGCTCACAATTGTTTTGTTGTATCTCTCTACTGCACCACTAGAGGCTAGCTGGTAAGCAATGTGTAGCTTCCTTTTAACCCTAAGTATCACCCACATCTTTGTCATTACTTCGCTGGTGAAATGGCTACCTCGGTCTGACTCGATCCTTTGGGGTAGTCCAAAATGCGAAAAGATGTGGTTGATCATCAGGGCAGCTGCTGTTTCTGCCTGGCAGTTTGGGGCCGGGAGACATTCCACCCATATAGTAAACAAGCATGTCACGGTCAACATGTACTTGTTCCCCCTAGAGGAGCGAATCATGGGCCCGATGAAATCGACTTGCAAACCTGACCATGGTAGTGTCACCCCCCTCTTTTGGAGAGGCGCACAGTGTGTGAGAGATGTTGGCTGAAATTGTGCAAACACAAGACACCCCTTCAAGTATTGGTCGAGGTCCTGCCCATGTGTGGCCAGTATGCAACCTCTCTTAAGATTTCAAGTGTTGTATGAAACCCCCTATGACCGGCTGTGGCCACATCATGGGCGTGACTTAACATCAGGCTTCGGAATGAGGTAGGGACCACCCACTGATCATGGCCAACTAGGGATCTCCGTACCAACAAACCGTCTTGGATTCCGAAATTTTTTGGACATTTCATCAACACTCTTGAGGTCCTCTTTCCCTATGTAATCGGTATCCCTTCTTCCCTTCTTGCCCTACTCCCCCTGGACCCAAGCTTCAGGTTGGCCTATTATTGTTGTTTTTAATGAGAGATTTTCTCTGTTTTAGCTATACAGGTCTTCTATCTGTATACAGCAGACTGATACCGCTAGCAGGTACAGGTTCTTCTGTGAGTTTCTAACAACCACCCCCTTTGTCTTTATCACCTATAGGGAGATACAATCCTCTCATGGCCCAGATGAAGCCGAAACGTCCTAGGGTCCAGTACCAGCACTATTGACCCAACATACATCTTTGGGAATTGTTTGTTTCCTGACGTAGACCGACTGAGGATTGGTCACTTGTAGAACTAAGTACCAGTGTACATCTGTATAGGACTCAAAATTGATATTCTCTAGGAACATTGCTCCTGACCTATATATAAATGTACACCGTGTACTAACACTCACCAATCTGCCTTACTGTATTCTTGTTGCAGAACTCCCCGAATGGGAAAATTAATTGTTCAATTTCTTCTGTTACTGAAGCAAATGTATCTCTGTTGGTTTTGGTAAAAAAAAACTCTACCATTGAAACAATATTGCTATACAGAGCCTTGGTAAAAAGTTCAAATACCATAATCCCGTTATTTTGCTTTGTGGTACTGTATGTCTTCTGCACACAGAATCGGCCTGAGACTCTTTGCTCAATTACTGCCTGAACATTTGAACTTTTTAACCCTTTTTCTTTTCTTTTTTTCTTTTTTATTGTATCAGCACATTGTACTTTGGTTTCTGTTGTCTTGATAATGAAAGCGGAGGGCAATAATAAAAAAACTGCACCTCCCCAATAACTGGTTTCTTGCAATAATATAGAGCATACTCACCCCACAGGGGGTCTTAGTTTTAGTTGACATCACTAAGATGAATCATAGGTGAACTTTTGAATACACCACCGATTCCAATAGAATTAAAACACATATATTAATCATAATATGTCTAAACTTTATTAGGCGGCTACCCCCTTCTGTGATGTTGATGCACAGGGTACCAATCTTGTACCCAGCGGAGGGTTCTGGGGTCTCATTCACCCAGGCATTCCCTACGCCGGCCACAAGTTCTTTTTCCCTGTTGTTGTCAACATGGTAAGAGCATCCATCCACATAGACAGTGGGCATTCCCTCACACTTGTCTTCTTCAAAGACTTTGTGTGGGGAATTAAGGTATGCCTCCATGTTGTCCTTGATTTTTAGACTTTCGCCCTTGAGACAGTTTTCTCTGGCACAATCATGCAAGTCAGCCAGACCTTGCGCAAGGGGACTCTTCTCGTTTTAGCCATATCTGACCTCCACAGGAAAGCCTTGCATTGAGAGAATCCAGGAAGTAATTTGGGAATTACTCACATTTCCAGCACGGATTCTGTCACTTTGGAGATCATGCCCAGGCTGGCGTGGAGTCTCCACTATGATGTGTTCCCCCTGGATAAACAGGCTGTAATTCTTCAATGCACACACCGTTGCCAGGAGTGCCTTCTTACAATCATTGAATTTTTCCTCCACAGAGGATAAAGTTTTACTCGCATGGGAGATAACTTTATTGACCTTGTCATGCTTTTGGTATAATACTGCAGTCAAGAATGTATTAGAGAACCCTGTCTCCAAGAAGAACTCTTTGTTTTTGACCGGGTAAGCTAGGCAAGGCGCTTGTGAGAGGCTTATTTTGAGTTGTCTTACTGCCTCGGCTTGTTCTGGACCCCATTCCCACTTGACCCCCCCTTCAAAAGATGAATCAGGGGTCTTGTGATCTCTGAGTAGCCCTCAATGAACTTTCTGCTGTAATTAGTCAGTCCAAGGAGGCTGCTTAGTTCCTGCAGAGTTGTGGGGTCTTACAATTTCTGGAGGGTTTCCACTTTCTTTTCCTGGGGACAGAGACCCTGAGGAGTAATCTCATCCCCCAAGAAATTGACACGGGTTCTACACCACTGTGCCTTTTGAAAGGAAAGTGTTGCTCCGGCGGCCCTCAACTGCGTCAGAACATAACGGATCTCCGCTATGTGTTCCTCGACAGTTGAGCTTTCGATGAGTACATCATCTACATAGGCCAGGTTACCCCATAAGGCATGGCCTTATGTAGAAAAATGTTGAATTCATTGTATTGGTCCTCCCTACTGACAGGTACAGTCCAGTATCCATTGGTCAGGTCTATTGCAGTGAATACCCATGACCCCTGGATCTGGGCCAGCCCTTGGTCGATGTAGGGAAGAGGCCATCTGAAAGTATGGACCCGTTTGTTGAGCTCCCTAAGGTTGACGCAGAGTCTCCACTGGCCATTTGGCTTCAATATCCCCAGCACCAGATTATTGAAGGTGCTGTGGACTGGACGGATTATCCCACGGGACTCAAGGTTCTTAATTATTTCAGTAAGGGACTCCATTGATGCGAGAGGCAAGCAATATTGTTTCACAAGCACTGGAGTCATGCCAGGGTCCGTGGGAATTGTTGTGTGGATGTCGGTGCGATCACAGTCATATGAGTCCACCGCAAAGAGATCTTGAAAATCCAAGAAAACCTGTTTTAACTTTTGCTTCTGCTCCAGAGTCTCATAGGCATCCGCTAGGTTGACTCTCTCTTCAACCATCTGCCTGAAGCCTGGAAAGACTTCTGGTTTTGCTATCTCAGCGGCTACCTCCAGCTGGGTGGAGAAGCCCCTTGTCAGAGTGCTGATTTGGACTGGTGGCTTCAGGTGGGGAAGGCAGTCCTCACGGACCTTGAAAATCACCTCATCCCTCCTGAAGCCACAAGTCACATCTTCCTTACCATAAGGGCAGGAAGTGTACACCAGGAAGTTCCCACCATGCCGGGTAAAGATCCTGTCTGGTGTTGTGTTGTCATCACTGTCACTGTCAAAACAGTCCTTGGGGATTGGTCCTAACAGTTCATTGCCTAAATCAATGGAAAAATGTCGATCATCAACCGCCATTCCAACAATGGTGCCTGCGGCTAGAGTGATACTCTTTATGTCGCTGTTATCCACCTCTATTGGAATGGTGTCATGTTCTATATTGACTAGTGGTGTTGGGTTTACCCCCAACCCTTGCTCTTGGAGAGAAGCATTTAGATGAATCTAGGCATCAGGGTTTTTCAATTTCTGTCCTCTTTTAACTTTCATTTCCAGGGAGAATTGTTGGGTCCTTTCTGGGATGGTGACTTCCTCTCCAATCTGAATTTCAACTGCATACAGCAGCAGTTGAGCTGACCTAAATGCTTTCTCTGGGTCATCAAAGCTCATGGGATTATCCGCTTATCAGGACCAAGTTTTGAAGTTTATTAGGTCCAAACTAATGGTAAAGCGATTGAGAATGTCACTGCCTAAGTAAAAGGCGGGAGTGACGTCTCGCACGACCCAACTATTATGGACTATGCACGTGTTGCCTATGGAGATTTTGAGCATACACCTGCTTGTCAGGAGATGTTTGGAATTGGGTGTTTCCAGATCCATTTCCCATTTGTCTAGCAGTCTAAATGTGGGAATGGCTGGTTCTTTTGGGAGTTGGCGGAACATGGCTTTGCTGATGAAGCTCTTACTGTTGTTCACACACACTCGGGCGAGAAGAGTCCTTCCCTTCATTTAACTAAACAGGGATAAACAACTGCTCTCCAATTTGCTGAATATCAGCCAGGCTCTGAGCTGATTTCACATCTTTCTGGACTATAGGAGTGGGAATGTCTGATTGTGGATTGGTAAAGAATTTCAGAGTGTCTCCTTCCAGTGTGGAATGCCACCTTAAACTGGAAGGAAGGTTGATTTTCAGAAATAGCGAGGACCCCCCATCACCAGTCTGTTGTCCTACTGCTATTACTGTCACGTCTGGAATTTGATTGTTCTGGAAGTGAAATTATACTTGGTCAGATTTTTGTTCAACCATGTGGCAGGTGCCGTTTAAACTAACATGGTTGACACTCTGTTTTAATTTTATTGGTTGGCTAGTCTGGGTCCAGAGGACCTTGTTTACACAGTCTATTAGGGCTGACAACCTTCGCAGGAGGTCATTCCCTAGTAAACAAGGGGTGCCCTCTGGAGTCACAACTATGAGTCGCTCAATTTGAATGTCCAAATCCGCAGTCCCCTCGACAGGAATTTCCTTCCCGTCAAAGTTCTGAAGTTGTCCAGGAAGAGGGGTGAGAGGAAATTGGTAATTCTCCCCCCGTCCTGAATTCAGTTCATCAAAGGCCTTTCTGGACAGAAGGGTAGCTTGGGATCCAGTGTCCACCAGTGCCAAAATTGTACCCTGCCCTTGTACTTGAACCGGGGCATAGTATCTTCCCTTCTTCTCCACAAGGGGGCACAGATAATGTACATTTTTGGACAACTGGTGGGTTCGTTTTTTAGTTTTGGACATTGAGAGAGAAGAGATTTGGGCAGAATTCTGTGGGGAGTCTTGGGAATCTGAAAGAAAACGGTGGCAACTAGAGATGGGAGAAGTTTTGAATTCCCCTGGTTCTGGTGCTGGGCTATCCCCCCCCCCTTTTTGGAGGCAGTCACCAGGATGGGTTTGAACCAGGGGATTTTTATGCTGTTGGTTCTGGGATTGGATGATGGGCTGCAATAGCTCAGTCCCCACATCTACCCAGTCTGGATTTAATCCTTTGGGACCCATTTCTCTTTGGGAGGAGTTCCCCCATCTTTGAAGGAGAATATCCTTTTCCCAGGATCCTCTGAGGATCCCTCTCCTTCAAATTGGAAGACTCATACCTCCTCCTCAAAATGGGTCTTTTTGAGTACTTTGTTTCCCCTACCCCCTCTCTGCTCCTTGGGTGGCAGACTTTCAGGGACAGGAGATTTCGGTTCCGGTTCCTGGGTTTCCGGGGGCTTTCTACAAATGGGGAAGGAAGCTTCCTCCAAGGCTTTACACTCCTCTTCCCCTTGTGCCTCCTCCCTGGGAACCGGTGGGTTGTCGGGGTGTTGCCCCGTCATTGCTCTGGAGCCCCAGGTACAGAGATTGGGGCATTCGGCGCCAGCATGCTCATCTGAGGGTTCTGCTGAGCCCTCAGCATGCAACCCAGATCCTGTGCCATGTTTTGGACCTCTCGCTCTAACTGTGACACCCGCTCAGGCTGATAAGGGATTCTCATTTCTCCCCTGGGCTGATCCCGGGAAGGGTAGCTATGCATTCTCTGATAATACCCTGGGTTTGGAAGATTTGGGTACCCCTCCACCCTTGGCCTCCCCTCTCCCGGATTAGGTTGTCTGGGCTCAGCAAATTGGGGGGAAAAAAGGATGGATGATTTTGGGGTTGGAAGTTTGGTGGGTACCTGTGGAAAAAGTTCTGCCCAGGATCTGGGGAATTTCTGCCCTCCTGGGGGAAGTGAGGAGGGAAGTTCCCTAGGTTAGGTGCTGCTTGGTTGGATCCCCCCTTGGGCTGGAGGAGACCATACATAACCCAGGATGGGTTGGTTCCCCTTGTAGCAGGGACTTATATAGTCAGGGGAGTGAGGGATCCCATTTGTGGGACTTACTCCTTGGCTCCCTGTCTGTGACTGGCCCGAGGGCCTTCTGGGCTTGGGATTATTCTGCTGTGCAGGCGGGTTTTTAGGCCCCCCCAATCTCCAAATCCAAAATGGGGGCAACCTTCACCTCTGCCACCTTCTAAGCAGCAGGGGTGTTGGTTGTTTTGGGGCTTTTAGCATTATTTTTGTTTTCTATGGGCTTTTGCATATTCGGGTGGCCTGTTCAATGACTCAGTCTAGTGACCTTTTCTCATGAAAATCTCTCACTAGCTGGGTCATGATGTACTTGGGTAAAGCGTGGAAAAAAGTATTAACAAATTCTTTGCTCTCTGTGCGCACCCTTCTGGTAGTCTGCCAAACGCACGCTTTAATTCCTGCACAAATTCTTGTGGGGCCTGATCCTCCCCACATTGCAAGTTGTAGGCTGCCTCGCGAGCCTCCTGGGGATTTCTGTGCACAGAAAAATGCTTCAAGATGGCTGCCCTATATGTGGACCACCTAGAATGATTTTGGTCCTCCAGCCCCGCAAAGAAACTGGAGTATTCTGGTGAGAAGGTCCATTTCACATACTGAATGCAGCTACTGCTGTCTTTCAAATGGAAAGTTTCCATCATCTGCTCAAAGAGCTCTAAGTGCTGCCAAACAGAATATTTGGCGTTCTTATGATAAGGCGTGATGAAGCTCCTTATCGCCTTGGTTTGTTTTAAGGGGTCCTTAAGCAAGGCCCTTTTTTGCCTTATTGGCCTTCTTGGTTTGGGTAACCCTGGTCCAATCCTCTTCTGACTCAGAGGCACTGCTCCCAGAGGTGCCCGTCTGGTCTTCTAGGTTCTCCCGGATTCTGAGAGCCTGGGAATGGCCGGCAGAATGTGGGGACCTAGTCTCCTGTATCCTGGGGTGCTCAGATGAGTCTTCTGATTCCTCCTTGCTCCCAGGATTTGATGGGTACCCCCCACTGTCCTACTTGGGCAGAGGTTTTTAGGATGCCCTTAGTGGGCCTACTGTCCTGGAGTTCCCCACTAAATTTCACAGTGCTTGGGTACTCGTACCCAGATGCCCGCCCATCCATTCCTGGGAGGTACTGGTCTATGAGCCCCATACTTCTGATTGGATTGAAAACTGCCATCCCCGTGGCCCTGGGCTCATGTGCGCCAGTAGACATGGGGGTGGCAGAGCCCAGGGACTGGGAGAGATGAAGGCCTCTGGTACTAGGGTTCCTGAGGTTATGCTCAGGTGTTTCCCTTTCCCAGCGAACCTCATCTCTATCAGCCCCTGCTTCCTGTTGCCATGCAAGAACCTGAGCTTTCTGTTCCTCAATTAAAGCCTTACGAGTCTCTATCAGTCTCTCTTGCATGGCTACCTGTCTTTGGAGCCTATCATTGTTCTCACAGAGAGCCTCATTTTCTCTCTGTGCTTCCTGGTTTGTCTTTGAGTACTGGGCCAGTCTTTGCTGCAGGAGGGTTACCTCCTGAGTCCTGTCCATACTGGCCTGCTCCTTCCTTGCCAGAGCATCTTCCACCCTCCTGGTGTGCTCTAACAATCTATAATGTTCTTTTTGAAGGTCACCCAGTCCCTGGAGGGCCAGGTGATTTTCTTCCAGTTTCGCTTTTAAGTGACAGACTTCCTGGCCTAAGGTGTCCCTTTCCTGAGCAAGAGCCTGCCTCTGTGCCGCCAGGTCGTCCCTCTGTCTTTGAAGCGCACCAGCTTTCTGGCGCTCTTCATCAAACTCTGCCTGGGTGTCCAGGTCTTTCAGGTTAAATGTGTTGCTCTCTGCCTTCTCTCTATGTAGGTGGCTGTGCAGGGTGACTAACTGCTCTGTGCATGCCCTGTTGAAATCCAGTTGTTGCTCCAGCTTATTCTGGCTCTGCAGTAGCGAGTCAAAACTTTCTTGGTACTCCTCCTGCAAGGCCAGAATTCTGGTATCCTGTTATGCCTTTCATGTTGCAGGATACCCATATCCTCTTTTATTTTAACTATATACTGCCTGCTTTCATTTTCTGACTCCTGGCTCCTCTGCAGTCTCTGCTCAGAAGAGTCCAGATCAGATTGGGCCTTTTCTAATGCTATCAGTTGCCTACTTGCCAGATCTTGGCCTTCAGCATATTTATCCTGTATGGCTCCCATAGATAAATATAGATATGCTTATATCTTAGGGGTCATATATAGTTCACTCAGGGCCACATGTAAGGGACCCTGGTCTTTCTAGGTATCTAACCCTGTTGCAGTGATCTGTTGTGTGATTGCCTGCAACCACACATTCTGATCCTGCTCTGTCCATTCACCTCTCACAATTAACTTATGTAAAAGGTGTTCTCTAGCCATCTTGATGTCTACCAATGCCGCCATTTTGGAAATATTGATTTCCTTCTTGACTTACAGAAGTTTATTTTATTTTTGCAAAACAGACCATTTCCTTAGAGTGTTCCCTTTTGAGGGGTGCTTTTACAGTGTAACACAGCGTGGTAGCCAAACAGGATTTATGTATCCTGTCAGTTAGCACACTGTATTAAGCTGCACAAGTGGTAGTTTTAATCCAGAAATCCCGCTACGAGCCCCCAATCTGTAAGTGGTTTCAACCCAGCACTCCACCTAAGTCAATGCCTAGTATGGGATGCCCAATGGAAACCCTTATTTATATATTTTTATGTCAAAGTTTTTATTTCTGGATGATGTACCCTTATTTAACGCCCCTCTCTTTGAATCCCCCCGGTCTCACTGAACCAAGAAGAAGTTTGTTTTGCAAAGTTAAAAGATTTATTTGAAGAGTTGCACAATATATATATCAAACTTTTATGAATATGAACAATATCTGAATATCACACTTATGAATATATATACAATGATCAGCAATGGGTAATATTACACTAATCAACAATCTCTATAATCAATTAGGAGTAGGAATAGGAAGAATAATGTAGCAGAGAATAAAACTGTGTGTGGGTTCAATTAAATGCAATTATATATAATGCAGCACAGAAATGAAACTTGATATGAATTCACTCAAAGGCAATGTAATCACTCTTTCCCCCAGATACTACTCACTCCCCCCAATATGCAATATGAAGAGGTGGAATGTGGGCACACAGGTTTCAGGAATAACAATCAACAATTGCAGTTTCAATCCCGATTCCCCCCAGCAAGCTTAGAGAGAACAGGAATGATTTTAAAACAGGTCAAATGCTTTTAAATGTGGTTTGAAATGAATGGAAAAACTACTCAAAAGAATTTTAATTCGCTAAATAGGAATCAGGACTAGTGAGAGTTGCTTTGGATTGGTTCATGTATACACAAGCAATGATTGTTGAATGATTAGCAGATTGAAAACGAAATTCAGAAGTTGAAAGCAAGAAATAGCTGTTTTGACATGTGGTAAAATTGAGCCAAATGCAAAATCGCGGCTAACTTTTCAGCGCACGAGAAACGCGATTACAGCAATACTATAAGGAGTTGGAATGCGGTTCTTATTTCGTTTGAAAGCTGAGGATGTTAGCTTCAAAATGACATTTAAATTTCGCACGTACGGTTCAAAGGTTACAGAGGTTTTAGTGAAAGTCGATTTTTCTCAAAAAGAGGTCAAGATTTTACAAATGAGATTGCGCTTTTGAAGATTTACCAACAAGGATGGGCTTATACTAAGGGGCTATGAAGATGCAAGATAGCCAACAGTCAGCCACCAGAACAGGAAGTCTCCGGTCCGACTTTTGTCCGCCAGGACATTTGACTTTCTTCAGAAAAATATCAGCGCACAGATGATTATCACTACAGTTATCACAGAATTATATGGATGAGAGAAGGATTCGGGATAGACACAAGAGATTCTACAATGCAGTTTTGGTTATGTTGGAATGGGTTGGATTGAATTACTTAATACTAAGAGGTTGGTTATGGACAGTTCTACGCTAAATACTCACAACTATGGTTTCGAATGGGCCCGTCAAAGATCTGGTCAAAGGTTTGGCTGGTATTCGCTCACCACCGGACAGGTCTCAGGCGCTTGGTTCTGCTCTCAGCAAGGCACTCTGGTCTGCACGGCCTCTTGGACTGGATCTGACGGGTTGGTTCTGTGTACAGCTCTGCTCTTCTGATCTGGATCTCAGGGTTCTAGCAAGGGTTCTTAGCCAGAAACAGCCAAAACAGCACAGCCAGGCTGTTGAATGGGTTAGGCCCCATGGAAGTTTAGGGGTTAAAATCAGGTTGCAAGATTTTAAAGGTCCGCTGTGAAGGGTTCAGCTTTTTGGGTTGGGCCGCTGCTTCAGGGTTCTGGAGTCTGGATATGGGTTCTGGAGTCTGGATCTTCCTTCAGAGTGCTTCGCCAGTCAATCAGTGATGGGTGAATGTGTGTGTTGCCTGTCGTCAGCAGTCCCTATTTATCCATTTTCCAAAGGGGTGGGGAGGCTGATTATACTATGGCCAACCCTCTAAGAATCTGATAGGTCAGAGAATTCCCTCTCCCCTGATTTGAGAAGGAATAGAATGTCATGATGTGTTAGAGTGACAGTGTGTTTACCGTCCAGAAAAAATCCTCCCCTTTGTTTCTCTTCCAGAAAATCTATTTTTCCTAAAAAGCATTTCACAATATCCCCAACTTGCTAATATTCCATATACACATCACAGATTAATTAAGGCACGTCTCTGTTCAAGTCCCATCTTCATACAAGTTTTGGTTCACATATGACAATTTTTCGCGCTTTTGGTTTATTTCTCAATGTTAAATCTGTACAACTTTTTACACATACATGCACATACCATCTGGGCATATTCCTGTACATTTTCATATATTTCAAATAATCACAACTGCTACAAAGTCCACATTTTGATAGTTTAGTCTTTGAACATTGCAAAAATTCCAGAGTAGTTTCTACTTGTGAGCAATATTTTCATTTTAATAATCTCTAAATTCCATATTTTTGCAAGTTCGGTACAATTTTTTATAAGTCTTTTCCAAAGCAATATTTTATGTGCTCTCGGAATACACACAATGGTTTGTCTCCGCCTTCAAGGTCTTGGCTGGACTAGAGAGTCACATTGTCACGACCCTCGCCCAAAACCCCCTCTGGCAAACCCATTGGCCAGGTGGAGTCAGGACTCGGGCCTGGCATCCTCTTCAAAAGCCCTCATGGGGCCAGTCCTGGCGCCTATGACACCAGGCTCATACACCATGAAAAACAATGTGCTTGGGAACTACTTTATTGTATTGTCTGCCAACATGGAGGCATCCACATAGCTTGGTTCCCAAGAACCAAGCTATGCAGACTAGTGTTTTGGGTGTGGTAGCCTAGGGACTACTTTACCTGAACTATTTTGTTGGGGCTATTTAAACCACACCCGAGCAAGACAACACGCTTCGCGTTACTTTGCAGCTTGCAACGTGACGCTCACCGTGTCCAGCTATTCCCTCGAACCTCGGAGAAGCAGAACCTGCAAGGAGACAAAAGGAACATCATTAGCAGCAGCATCTTACCTGCAGTCTTCATCTTTAAACACTTGCAGCTACTGAGAACAGCTTCCTCGAATCTACACGCCTCCCGGACAGAACGACCTGAAAGAGGAAGATAGAGGCAACATTAAAGAAAGCAGTAGAGACATTTATAAATTACAAACTGCTCAAAAGGCTTACTTGGCTGGTCGCCTCTCGGCTGGCACCACTCCGGACTTTCCACTCACGCTGAAGAACACTGCAACCTACAAGGAAGGAAAACACAGGTTAGCTTAGCGCTTACTTACCACATCATAGCGCTCTTAATGCACCATCGTTTACCAGCAGGGCTCAACCAAGCCAGTTCACCGCGCTGAAGCTCCGCATACCTAAAGGAGAAAAAAGAGACATTTTAAACAAAGAAAGGCATGCAGGATAGCAACAAAACTAAAGGACAGCAATAAGACCCACCTGAACAATATCAAACGGGCCGGCGTCAGTGAAGTAACTGGACCGCACTCGCCCATGAAAGACAACGCGCCCCTGCAAAGAAGGCAGGACGGAGAGCATGCCTAATTCTACCACAAGGTGAAGACAGGGCTGCCGGAGGGACTGAAATCATACAGCGTGGAGGGAGGATACTTAACCCAGTCATTCAGTCTTGAACACAGTCCTCCTGTATTTTCAGGCAGTACCTTCCCCGCAGATCACATCAGGGCAAAGCTGAGAAGCATACCAGTGAGTAACCCGGCTGGGTGGCGTCACTGTGGATACCAGGTGAGCGTAACACACATGGGCCCTCCTTAGGACCCAGGCGTTAAGGGGTTTACGGCGCCGTAAACGGCGCCGACCCTTAACGCCTGATTCCAAGGTCCCTTTGCGGGATGGTGATTTTAACGCCTGCTTTTTGCAGGTGTTAAAACCCATGCCGCAAAGGGACCTTGGTGCTAATTACGCCACTGTAATTTACGGTGGCGTAATTAGCGCCTTTCCCCATTCCCATTATGCCCTATGGGGCAAAAATGGGAATGGGGAAGGGTTAAATGGGAAATGGGGATTTACCACCCCACTCACCTTGGAATGAGGCGGTAAATCCGCCAACCACCATAGCGTAAATGTAATTTACGCCCTGGTGGTAAGGGTACGACCCAGGCGCTAACTTACCGCCTGGGTCGTAATGAGGCCCATGGGCTTGTCTTCCTGGGCAGTTGGTATCAGTTTACACCCGAATTACCATTTCCATTCAGTTCAAGGGAGTCCTTTGTCTGCTAGCAGAACAACAGGCCAAAGTCCCCCTCCTAGTTCCTTTCACACCAGCCTGCCAGTTTCTTATCAGAGAGCAGGGGGAAAGATTCCTTTGTTGGGTAAAAGGGTGTGGAATGTCTTTGAAGCCCAGTGTAGTTGGCTTTAATTCACTTTGAAAAACAAGTTTAACAGTTTTGTCCTAAAATACAAATTACATTTTTAACAAATATCCACAAATCTCTTAATTTCAGCCTTCTTAAAATATAGGGATTGAATTATAACAACACATCTTGCTTTTGATAGGAAGTCCCTTCTTTGGCATATTTTGATTCAATGTACAACTTTAAAATGACAGGTTTAGAGATCTCCAACTTCTGACAGAGGCCTTTAACGGTATTGCGCCCATTTTCAACATATTTCTTTCAAGCAAGCATCTTTAAATGTGGATTTTTCTTATGATAAAATGTACTTCTGCTGACATTGTATTCATGTGGATTCCTGAAGTAGAATGATGTTTAACACCCAACAAGGGGGTTGGATCTTTTGTGTGGTTTGTGAACCATGATTTTTGCAAATTTGACAACCAAGAAAAATGGATTTCCAAACAGCTCTGTGTTTCTTTTGGAAATCAGCATTGCTTTTTCAAGTAGTTTCAGGTTACTCTGTGGGTAGCCCAATGGTGGGTTTAGGCAGTGGTCTTCTGTGTTACCACTGACAAGGGCAAAAGTGGATTGGCAGCCTATTTTTCAGGTTCTCCTGCGCATTTCGGGGTGATTTTTAGCGAACACCATGCTTTCCGGCGGCCATTTCTGATGTTTCTGCTGCAAGCAATGTGCAGTGATGTTGCAGGGCATGGACTAGTGGGTTAGAACATCCTACAGTTCCACCTTGCTCAGAGTGTGTCTCTATGTTCTGCCTTTCATCTGTGTGGGGAGAGATAATGGATATCAGATGTATGTGTCCTGTTTGGCCGATTCCGCTAACTCCCGTTCCTCCCCACTCTCCTCACCTGATTCAAAATCCTCTGGTTGCAGTTGTCTGTGAGAGAGATAGTCCTTCTCCTTTTTGTGTTGAAAGTATCTGTCTCGAGAGGAAGCCACAGTGAGTGCTAAAGTTTAGCAAACCTGGAGCCCCCTTCCCAAGACCAGACAGTGCGAAGGGAAAAAGCCTGTTCAGGCAGAAAAAACCCTCCGAGGAGTGCAGCGGTTTGAGAGGATCTGGAGCAAGCAGCTGTAGTGGAGTTGTAGTGGAGTCCTTGAGGCAGGTAGCTGATGGGAGCAGGCGAAGCCGGACATCCAAAGCAAGAAGGATCCGGAGAGAAAGAGAGCCACCGGAAAGGGTACCAACAGAGAAAAACAACTCCGGAGCAACAGGAACCAGGGCGGCTGAATGACAGCGCAGCCGAAAGGTAAGGCAGAGAAGGCGGGCGTGGAGAACAGCGCACCGTAGAGCTGAGAAAAGAGGCGAGGCGAGGGAAGGAAGAGAGAGAGAGAGGTAGTCCGGGGAAGGCGGACCGAAAGTACAGATAAGTGACCGAAGTGGTCAAGGCTGGAAAACTAGCGTGTAAACCCAAAGGAGCGAGCTAGCGCAGTAAAGGGGGTTGCAACGCGGCGATCACTGGGAGAGGAGGAAAGAAATACTACCAGCGGCGCCATGTTGGAAAACCACTAGACCGTAGGGTGCGTAACAGAGAAATCACGTAGCGAAACCTCCGCACGCCCTTCCAGCGCGTAACCGCCAACGCGGATACAAACGCCAAACAGGACGGCGAATGACAGTATGCCCCCTCCTAGAGCGTAGGACCCCCGGCTTAAAGGGGAAGCGGGCATGAAACTGAGCCAACAACCGAGGGGCATGAATGTTGGAAGCCGGTTCCCACGAGTCCTCCGACCTAGGGTAACCCTTCCAGGACACCAAATACTCCAACCTACCACGGTAGTGGCGAGAGTCATGTAAAGTAGAGACCTCATATTCCCTAGAGGAATCCACCTGAGGAACAGGCTGGTCGGGAACAGCTCTCTGGTGGACATCCGGAATGAAAGGTTTGAGAAGAGAGGCATGGAAGACAGGATGAATGCGGCGGAGGTAAGGAGGTAGTTTAAGTCGAAAGGTAACAGGATTTATTTTGGAAAGAATGGGAAAAGGACCCAAAAAGTGAGGAGAGAGTTTAGAAGGGTGAACCCATCGCGGCAAGAACCTGGTGGACAGCCAGACCTTGTCCCCTTCCTTCCATTCAGGGCAAGGCCTACGATGTTTGTCCGCTTGGGTTTTGTTGTATTGACGACTCTTCTCCAAACACCTTCTGGCAGTGACGTGTGCATCAGAAATAGACTGCAGTACCTCTTCAGCCGTCGGGGAATTGGTGGGCGACGGAATGTAGGGAAGAAGAGATCTTGGGTGTACCCCATAGGTGCAAAAGAAAGGAGAGAGTCCAATGGCTGTATGAAATGAGTTATTATAAGTAAACTCTGCCGCAGGAAGCAAAGAAACCCAATTGTCCTGAAGACGATTGCTGTAGCATCTAAGGTACTGTTCCAATGTGGTGTTAAGGCGCTCAGTTTGACCGCTGGTCTGAGGGTGGAAGCCAGACGACAGAGCACGTTCCATACCAAGGCGAGAACAAAGAGCCTTCCAAAACTTCGAAACGAATTGGCTGCCACGATCCGAGATGATCTTGTCAGGGAGACCATGAAGACGGAAGATATCCTGGGCGAAAACCTCAGCCATCTCGGTAGCAGTAGGAAGACCAGGCAATGGGGAAAAAGGCGCCAGTTTGGTCAAGGTGTCAACTGTAACCATAATACATGAGCAGGAGTTGGAAACAGGAAGTTCTACAATGAAATCCGTAGAAAGCAAACCCCAAGGGCGAGAGGGTACCTCAGGTTGGGTGAGAAGACCCAAGGGTTTGCCGGCAATGGACTTAGTCATGGCACAAATCGGGCAACTGAGTATGTAGTCCTCTACATCCTTTTTGAGTTCCGGCGAAAAAAAAGAACGAGTGATAGATTCTGTGGTATTAAGCTTCCCACGATGACCTGCAGTGAGTGAATCATGACACCAATTTATGATCTTCAGACGTAGTGGACCGGAAGGTATGTATAAACGATGGTTGAGGTATAGCAAACCCTCCTTGTTGGTGTAGGAAGTCTCTCCTCTGAGTAGCGGAACAGTACCTTCCGAAGCAACACCAGTTCGGACCTCTTCCAAAAAGGTTTTAGCAACTGTTAAGATCCTATTCCTGTGGAACATCGGCTCTGGGGTATGTCTTTTCTCCTCACATTTGGGACCCTTCCGAGAGAGTGCATCCGCAAGAGTATTGTTGGTACCAGGCAAGTAGGTAATTTGCAGATCATATTGGGCAAAGAAATATGCCCAGCGAGCCTGCCTGGAGTTGACACACTCCATATTCTGAAGGACCTTGAGATTCTTATGGTTCGTTCTGATGATAACAGTCTGCCTTGCTCCCATCAATAGATGTCGCCAGGTCTCACATGCTTGTTTTATAGCCAGCAATTCTTTTTCCAGAACGGAGTAGTTGAGTTGGCTGGGAGTCAACGTCTTGGAAAGGTAGCAAATGGGGTGCTCTCGTTCCTCGAACACTTGTAGCAGAACAGCTCCAATGGCCATGGCCGAGGCGTCAGTTTCGACGATGAACTGTCTATTCTGGTCAGCATGGCGCAAAATGGGAGCAGTACAAAAGAGATTCTTGAGATTGTGAAAACTCTGTTCTGCTTCGGAAGTCCAGCTAAAGGGATTGTTGGCCTTCTTGAGTAAAGAAGTAATAGGGAGAACTGCTTCAGAGAAGTTTGGGATGAATGAGCGATAGAAATTAGAGAGTCCGAGAAACCTTTGAACCTCTTTGATCGAAGTCGGAGAAGGCCAGTCCAGAATAGCTGATACTTTGCTGGGATCCATGGCGATATCTCTTTCAGAAAGATGATACCCTAGATAGGGCACTGAGGTAGCAGCAAAAACACACTTCTCTGGTTTGACAAGAAGTTGGTTGTCTTTAAGTCTTTCCAGAACTTTTTGGACATGGGTTTTGCGATCCTCTAGAGTGCCGGAATATATCAGGATGTCGTCCAGGTATATGATCTTGGAGACAAACAATAAGTCTGAAAACATCCGATCCATAAACCGTTGAAATACAGCAGGAGCATTCACCAAACCAAAGGGCATTACTCAGTACTCAAATAAACCGAAAGGAGTGCGAAAAGCGGTCTTCCATTCATCTCCTTTGGCGATGCGTAACAAATGGTAAGCATTTCTGAGGTCTAATTTGGTGAACCAACGTGCACCTTGAACAGCTTCAATGATCTCATGTATTAATGGCATAGGATACCGATCCCGGATGGTAACCTTGTTGAGGCCTCGGTAATCGATACATGGGCGCAAGTCAGTAGAGTCCCTCTTCTTGACAAAGAACAAAGAAGCTCCGGCAGGAGACTTAGAGGGTTGAATGAGCCCATTCTGAACATTGGCATCAAGATAATCTTTAAGAACCTTTCTTTCCGCTTGAGTTAAAGAGAACATCCTACAGAATGGAACCAAAGCATTAGGTTCTAAGTCAATGTTACAATCTTCTGGCCTATGGGGAGGTAAGGTCGCTGGCTTTCTTTCGACGAACACCTCCGGGTAAGGGGAACAGTACAGAGGTAGAGCATGAACCCCAGCCAGTTGTTTGGTAGACCCTGTAACAATCTGAGGAATACCGTTGTCAGAAAAACAGTTGAGCTTGCAGTAGGAGGAACAAAATTGTAGTCGATTGTCCTCCCAATTGACATGAGGGTTATGTCTTCTGAGCCATGTGATGCCAAGAATAACTGGAAAATGGGCAGCTCGAATGATGTCGAACCGGATTGTCTCGGAATGTTGAAATATGGTAACCGATAGGTCCTCGGTGGTGTGAGTAATGGGTCCTGAAGAGAGAGGAGAACCGTCGACCCCTTCTACCTTTTGATCTGCTTTGCGAGGCAAGGTACGGAGACCCATCCTTTTGGTCCAGATGATGCCGACAAAGTTTCCGGCGGCTCCGCAGTCCAGGAGTGCGAGACACTCGACTGCTCTGCCGTTGACCTTTATAATAACAGGTAGAACCATAAGCCTGGAATCCTCAGGAATGTATGGAGCCGAAATAGAGAGAGAGACATAGGGACTGGTGGATGAATCAGAAGCCCCTCGGAACCAGGTCCCTACTGGCGCTGAGGGAAACCATTTCCCTGACATTTCTGAGGAAGTTCAGTACATTCCTTGAGGAGATGTTGATCCGATCCACAATAGGCGCATAGACCTTTCTCCTTCCTTCTTCTTCTTTCAGCAGCGGAAAGAGGTCCTCTAGTAGCTCCAATCTGCATGGGTTCATCTGAAGTATGGGAAGGAGAGGAGGAGACGGTGGAATCGGAAAAATGAACGGTTGTTCGTTGTTTTCGGCGTTCTGACCTTCGTTCCTGCAGTCTGTATTCAATTTGTAAGGCTGCGGAAAGCAGATCCGGAAAAGATGGTGGCCTGGATGCTCTGGCGAGTTCGTCCTTAATTTCCTCCTTAAGGCCTCGCCGAAATATGGCAAATTGTGCCTGTTCAGACCACCCAGCACCCGAAGCCAATCTCTTGAATTCTGATATGTACGATAGAACTTCCGATGACCCTTGTCGGATATCCAACAGGTCCTCTCAGGCGGTGTAAGTCAGTTCGGGTCTCTCAAAGGTTTGCTTCAACAGTGTCTGAAAACCAGCAAAATCGTGTAAGATGGGATTAGCCCCGGTAACCAGCGGAGTGACCCATGCCAGGGCATTGCCGGTAAAGTTCGAAATCATGAACCCGATCTTTGTCTGGTCGGTGGCAAACAGCCGGGGCCTGAAAGTAAAATATACTAAGCAGGCCTCCAAAAACTCTTTGACCTTTTTAGGAGTTCCATCGAACTTCCCTGCCGAAAGAGCCATGACAGGAAGTTCTGGGGATTGTGGTTCGCGGGCAGTAATCATCTGTTTCAAGACTACATTCTCTGCCTTAACAGTTTGTAACTCTTGGGACATTCCCTGAATGGCCTTCCATAATTCTTGTATCTGCTCTTCTGCCGACATCTCTAGGCGTTGCAATCTGTCCTGTTTGGCCGATTCCGCTAACTCCCGTTCCTCCCCACTCTCCTCACCTGATTCAAAATCCTCTGGTTGCAGTTGTCTGTGAGAGAGATAGTCCTTCTCCTTTTTGTGTTGAAAGTATCTGTCTCGAGAGGAAGCCACAGTAAGTGCTAAAGTATAGCAAACCTGGGGCCCCCTTCCCGAGACCAGACAGTGCGAAGGGAAAAAGCCTGTTCAGGCAGAAAAAACCCTCCGAGGAGTGCAGCGGTTTGAGAGGATCTGGAGCAAGCAGTTGTAGTGGAGTTGTAGTGGAGTCCTTGAGGCAGGTAGCTGATGGGAGCAGGCGAAGCCGGACATCCAAAGCAAGAAGGATCCGGAGAGAAAGAGAGCCACCGGAAAGGGTACCAACAGAGAAAAACAACTCCGGAGCAACAGGAACCAGGGCGGCTGAATGACAGCGCAGCCGAAAGGTAAGGCAGAGAAGGCGGGCGTGGAGAACAGCGCACCGTAGAGCTGAGAAAAGAGGCGAGGCGAGGGAAGGAAGAGAGAGAGAGAGAGGTAGTCCGAGGAAGGCGGACCGAAAGTACAGATAAGTGACCAAAGTGGTCAAGGCTGGAAAACTAGCGTGTAAACCCAAAGGAGCGAGCTAGCGCAGTAAAGGGGGTTGCAACGCGGCGATCGCTGGGAGAGGAGGAAAGAAATACTACCAGCGGCGCCATGTTGGAAAACCACTAGACCGTAGGGTGCGTAACAGAAAAATCACGTAGCGGAACCTCCGCACGCCCTTCCAGCGCGTAACCGCCAACGCGGATACAAACGCCAAACAGGACGGCGAATGACAGTATGTAATTAAAGTCCAGTGCCTGACCCGATTAGCGGGACATGTCCAGTGAGATATGCAAGTGTTAGCCTCTTTACTCTCAGACGCCCTCTTCCTCCGCCCAGTGTTTGTGTAGAAAGGGGTGAGTTGGGACGTTGGAGGATGGGGCCTGGATACGGGAAAGGGGGGAATACTTTGTCTCACCATTGGTTGCCTCACCCTCACTGCCCAAATTCCCCTCACACAGGAGATCTTCCCGCACTGGTCCACCCCCAGGGTCTGGATTCAAAGGCAATGGCAGTGCCCTGCCACCTGAGAGAGAGATCCCAGAGGACTAGAAAGTGTGACACCCTTTGGTTTCTCACATATGTAATGTCAGTCGACATAAAAAAGGTGGATTAGTATAACCCCAGGTTTTCCGTGGTTAGCATTCCCAACGTGCAGGAGTTAGTTTCCCAAACAAGTATAATAGCAGTTTGTCAAGCGGCAGTGCCATGGTACATAGCTTTGCTGGAGTGGGGCCTGGAATAAGGGTCAGGCAGGGCACAACACCATAGTGGTGGTTCTAGTTGGAGCTTAGAGCACGAACAAAGCTTCCTACGTGCAAATTCGTGTTTCAGTTGACGGAGTCCGGGGAAGTCTCCTTGAGCATGTCCAGGGGCGAACGCTGCTGGGAAATGTAGTTTTTGGGTCCCGATTTTCCTTCTGCTCCACTTTGTGTGTGCCAGCTGTGTTTCCCTGATGTCTGCTGGCTTCTCCTGGTGGAGTCTGCCAATATGTAGCGGGGCCTGCCAGTATGTAGCACTCCACACTGGCACCTGGGACAAATGTGGCATCTACTGTTGGTGACATGCGCATGTGCTTGTATGGCCCTCCCTAACTAAGTAACTGCACCAATAACAGTGTCCCCAGCGTCCCTCTGCGTCCTGCCTCCGGCCACCCTCCACCCTCCACCTGCCCCTTACAGGGAGATTGAGAAAGAGGCTGTTTCAGTAGTCCAGCCTGGAGAGGACCATAGCTCTCGAGACTTTGAGCTTCTGTGGGAAGGGCAGGAAAGGAAGTCTCTACTCCTCTTGACTCCCTCTTGTTCGTCACAGTACTTTACTGATGTAAGGGAGAAGGAAGATGGTGTGTCTTAATATATCCCCTGAAGGCTGAGGAGGGGTTGGATAGGGTACTGTCAGAAAAAGGGGGATATTGTGTCTCAGTTCTAGGGCTGTCCCTATGACAGAAAGATTTTATCACTGTTAAGTTTCTCTTCCCTTTCTCAAAGTTAATGTTTGAGGGAAAGTACTGGGGTAATGCAGGACCTTGTGACAACATCCTATGACAGCAGAGGGGAGATAGGTCAAATTGGAATTTGGAAATAGGGATACCATGTCTCACCCTCAAGGCATCCTACCACGTTCTTCAAGGACCCTCCACCCCAAGCATACACCTTTGCAGACTCACCCCTAGTTTTAGAATCTGGCAGTCTTTCCCTTCTCTTTACCTGAGGGGGATCTAAAGTGGGTTAAATGTGAGAACGCCCTCAGATTTCTCATAGCGTGCAAGGTGGGGGAGTGAGTGTGCTAGAAAAAGTGTAGAGTGAGTGGAAAGTGATTGTAAGAGTGAAAGGAGGGTTACTCAGTAGAAGGTGGAAAATAGTATGGAGAGAAGAGATTATGTAGAGTGAAAAGTAGTAGTAGGGTGTAGAATAGTAGGAGTGTGGCGATGAGGGAGTAATAGCCTGGAGAAGGGAGCGTGGCAGTAGGGAGTAGTAGGAGGTAACATCGGAGGGTGGTCCATGGGTGTAATTGTATGGGGACACGGGTGCTTTTCTCCCCAACTTTTGTGGCACACCATTTTATCCCACTCATTTGGCAGAGGCCCCTTTCATTTGGATTTCATGTCCCCCAAACATTTGCAGCAAAGTTACTCGAGTGGGGTGGTGGTAGGTTGTAGGAGACATCAGAGGGACAGAGAAGGGAGAAGTGGGTGGAGCTGGAAGGGAAGAAAGTAGCCAGAAGGGGAGAAGAATAGAGAGACTTAGAGAGAGGAACAATAGGGTGTGAAAGGAGGAGGTCCAGGTGGGGCTCGAATGTCTTTAAGGCACATCCCTGCAGTCCATTAGAACTAACCTGAACCATAGAGCAGGTCTAGTCTAGAAATTCAGTGAGAGAGTTGTGGAATGAGACACAGACATAGTTTGGTTATACACGTTCATTGAAAATAAAAGAGGTTTGGAAAATGCCTCACTATCCCTAATCTATCAGGGGGTTCTTACCTCAACAAAAAATAATGATCTGTCCTTTGTCAAGATGTCCCAAAAATAAGGACATGTCCTGTGTCTGTAATCCAACTGGTAACAACACTCCTACTTTGGTTGGCACAGGTTCCTGATTCCAGATACACAGGTAACCACGATCCAGGAAATGGGGGAAAGAGGGATTAGGGAGAGGTTGTGGATAGGTAAGGGGAAGTTAGGAAAACCGGGAAGACGGTTAAAGTAACTTGATTAGATAGGGTGGAAGGATTTAGGGCAAACATTAGTAACAATGTAGTCACTCTTAATTGTGACTTAACCTCCTGTAATTCTCCTGACCACCTTGATCTGTTGCTGCTCTACCTGACCAAACATACATTCACATATATGACTATGAAGCCTGAACAAGCATGCTTCCATATAAGGCTAGTAAGTCTGAGCAGATGAAAACACATGGAACCCGTAATGAGCAACAAACCACATCAATTCAAAGCCTTGCTGCCAAGGTGAACTCATGGATAGTGATAAACATTATGAGCAACAAACAAAACACAAAGTCAAAAACCTTGTTCTCAAGGCAATCTCATGGGTGGTGATAAGCATGAAATGGAATATACACCAAAACACATGCAGTTGCTGTGAAAATGGCCCCAATAACTGTCATGATGCCTGCCCCGGGACATCCAGACCAAGTCCATCAGTCCAGGGAGTAGGCATCCAGACACCTATTGAAAACCCAGCCACCCCCGCTAGGGGCTATCTGGGTTCAGTCCTGGCGCCGTAGGCGCTAGGCTCATATATGGGATCAGTCCTAGCGCCATAGGCACCAGGCTCATATGAAGAAACGTATCTCATGCAGACCATGCTGCAAAGAATCCAAGTAAAAGTGAGGCCTGGAAGGAACTACTTTGTTTCAGGGACTATTTTTTACTCGGGTGTGTTCTTGGGGAACTTCTTACCTGGGACTACTTTGGAGGCTATTTAAACCACGTCCGATGAGCAGCACACGCTTCGTGTTATTCTGCATCCTGCAGCGTAACGCTCACCGTGCCTGTCAGTCCAGCATCCAGTCTTCTGCCACGCCCGCCTCCAATCCGGAGCTCCTAGAAAGAAGGGAAATAAGAGGAAAAGGTTAGAGCAAGAACATTACCTTCATTCTTCATCTGATCCTGCATCCTTCGCGCATCCGAACAAGGAAAAAGACTTTATTTTGTGCGCACTGCATCACCAGCTGCAGCGCCGCGCTATACTTACCAGTCTTCACAGAACCTCCTCGACCCGTCGCTGTTCCATCATTCATCGCCGAACTCCCGGCACCTAAGGGGATGAAGAAAAACAATAAGGTGAACCGAGAAAACCAACAAAGACAATTTCTATTATCACTATAGACGTAACGAGTTACCGCCGGAGATATTATTCTTCTACACGCCACATCGTTTTACGCTGCGCCTGTAAGGAGAGAGAAAGCAACAGGTTACGCACTGGCATTTGGGTAACACAGACTCTTACCTAAACGCAATCAGCTGCTACGAGACCACCTCCTCTCGAATCAAGCTGCAAGACAAAGGAAGGAATCGGACAAGAGTGAATAACAGACATTTTGAACTCTTAAGAACCAAATACTTACGGCTCCTCGCCACTTACCTCGGAGTCAATATTTGTCTGGAACTCACCCAATTCCTTCGGATCAGTGAAGTAACTGGTTATCTACGCACCCCTGCACTCCACGCAGGATGGAGAGCTCATCATTCAAAATCATAAGGTGAGACTGGTGAAAGGGAATATCGGAGGTGATTAGTGGGAAAACGGTGGGAGTGTGCTTGCTCAATCCACGGGTGGCTAATTCCTTTTCTCTGCTTTCAGGAGAATACTCCTACGGGTCAAGCAGACGAAATTGAGCAGGCCAGTCCAGTCAATCATCTCTGCACTACAATTCATGTTGGTAGAGGCCGCAGCTATCCAGTTCCGACCGTCGCCACTGTGGGAGCCAGGTGAGCGTAACAATAACACAAACCGTACATGCAGACTCCTGCGAGTCGTTTTGCAATAATGAGCCCAAGTCCTTTTAGTTCAGCTGAACATCTCTCTATTTCCCACTACCACGAATCCTGTGTTGGAACTTCACATGTGTATGTGCAGTAGCTTAGCAGACTTGATTGATAAGATTTCACTTAACTGAAGCCCGGGAGCCTCGAAGACACCCCGGGCACATCTGAATCTAGCATTGTCCGGTTGCGTGCTGCAGGCTGTATGGAAGTAGCAGACAGCGAGACACGCACAAACCCACCAGCTGTACCTGGTGCCACATCACCGCTCCTCCTCACCGCTTCACTGTGCATCTGCCGTAATCTTCAATCTTCAGCAACTGGCACAGGCAGGGGTGGCCATTAAGAGCACCTTGTGCTTGTTGCATGTGACTGTTATGCAGCGCACGCTGGCCTTCAGATTTCCGGGCAATGTAGTCTGGGGACCAAGCGTTCTGCAACGCCAGGGCTTGTTAGCCCTCTGCAGGTGGCTACAGCCACAAATTCCCCCACAAGCCCTCACCACCCCAATAATCCTGACAGTATTCTCTCCTTTTAAATATGGGCTCAGTGCCCTTGCTGTAGCAAGCTTTGCAAACACATTATTCTCGTGACAATCTTCTCTTTGCATTTCTCGTAATACTTCCCCAAAGCGGCATGCACTTTCCAGCAACCATGTAACCCGTTTAACTTCCCTGGGGTTACTGGGGGCTGTCAGTGTCCTTTATGTTCTCTTGTTGTCGTTCTGTCGGCTCTGCGTGTGTCCTGTCAGCCATAGAGGTTCTGTTACGCTCACCTGACTCCCACGGAGACGCTGGCCTGGTTCGCGCTGCTGTGACCTCTTCTAAGATGATGTGCAGGGTTCGGAAGACGGACTGGACCGGGTCCCCAAATCTGGCTTGTCTGGCTCGCAGAAGTATCCTTCTGTAGGCAAAAATAGGGGATTAACTGTCTGCGGGGTAATGCAATCAGCCTCCCACTTTCCCCTCTCACCCTCCTCGAAACCCTTCTGTGATTCCTCGTAGGGTCTCACCTTAGGGTCTGGAAGGACGAGCTCTCCATCCTGCTTCTGATGCAGGGGCGCGTTGGTATCCAGTTACTTCACTGGATTTTCGGATTGGTGAGAACCAAACTTGCTTGGCTTCCAGGTAAGGTTTTTGATAAGAGGTTCCCCTTGTGTCCATGCATTAATGTACTAATGCTAGTGTCTTTTTCCCCACAGGGGCCGGGGTTCGGAATGCCGGGGAACAGGCACCGACCCGAGATGAGAGGTGAAATCCTTGTAGAAATCAGGTAAGTCTTTAATGAGCGTTTTTTGGTAATGTCTTTTCATTCGCTCATTAACGCTGATGTCTCTTTTTCCCCTTAGGGGCCAGGATGCGGCGCGGACCCGAAATGAAGAGGGAATGAATCAACAGGTAAGTCTTAACATGGAGATTTAGCTTTCCTCATTCCCTTCTCTCTCTCACCTTTTGTTCTGGTCTTTTTCTCCCTAGGCGCTGGGGCGTGACTGCGAATCCGGATGATCGCTGCTGAACATGGAGGCGCCCTGTAAAGGTGAGTGGAATGCGGCGCTGCAGCGATCGACGCGATGAGCTTTTAAGAAATAAAAGTCTTCCTTTTCAGGATTGTCGGCGAGATGTCTCTGGGATGTGGATTTAGCAGGTAAGGACTTTTCCTTCTTCTGTTCTCTTCTTCTCTTCCTTTGCAGGTGATCCAGGATACTGGAAGGCGTGGCAGAAGCAGGATGCAGGAGCAGACACGGTGAGCGTCCAGCTGCTAGATGCAGAACAACGCGAAGCACTTGTGGCTGTTCGGGTGGGAGTTAAATAGCCTTGGAAGAAGTTCCAGGTATGTATCCTTCCTCCAATCAGGTATGTATCCTTCCCCGACCATGCCCGGATGGTAAATTAGTCCCACAGGTAAAGTAGTTCCTTTCAGGCCTCAAGGAGGCCGGGATCCTGCAGCATGGTCTGCATCAGGTAAGTGCACCCAAGCACTTCCATAATGAGCCTGGCGCCATAGGCGCCAGGACACTGTCCAAAGGGCCCCTATATGGGGTTGCTGGGTCCTTCCTTGGGGACTGGATGTCCGCTTTCGGGGATGCAGGGCTTGAACCGGCTCCCCGGGAGCGGGCATCATGACAGCACTCCCCCCCCAAGGCCCCTCCCAAGGTTGTTCCCTCCGGGGGTTTTGGTTTGTCTGGGAAGAGTCGGTGGAATTTCCTGACTAATCGAGGTGCATGCACACGGTCGCTGGGTTCCCACGACCTCTCCTGAGGTCCGTACACCTTCCAATCAATTAGGTACAACAGTTTTGTCCTAAACATTTTTGAGTCTAAAATGTTCTTCACTTCGAATTCGGGCTCCCCATCTATTAGAATAGGTTCTGGAGGTTTGAGTAGTCGGGTTTCGGGTACCACTGGTTTCAGAAGTGACACATGAAAAACAGGGTGAATTCGCATACTAGCTGGTAAATCAAGTTTAACAGCCACTGGGTTAATTATTGCCGTAATAGAATAAGGTCCCAGATATTTTGGGTTAAAAGTTCGAGGCCCTTTGAGTGGTAAATGTCTGGTAGCTAACCACACTTGATCCCCAATCTGATACGGAGGTGCTTCACTCCGATGTAGATCAGCATTCTCCTTGTATTTTCTCTTGGCTTGTTGTAAATGCGTAGTTGCCTCTTTGAAGGCTTGGGTAATTGTAGAATGCAGATGTTCTACTGCAGGCATTCCGAGGTTCTGAGGTGAGTCAAGGTTTGAGGTTCGAGGGTGATGCCCAAACAAAGTATAAAAAGGACTGTGGCCAGTTCCAGAGTGTACCGAATTATTATATGCGTATTCGGCTATCCAAAGAATGTCTTTCCAGTTGCTTTCAGATTGCTGTAACATACACCGTAAGTATTGCTCAAGGGTCTGATTTGTCCTCTCGGTCTGACCATCGGTCTGAGGGTGGTGACTGGTCGATAATCTTACGTCGATCTGCGCCATTTGACAACATTTGCGCCAGAAGTGGGAAATGAATTGGCTTCCCTGGTCAGAGATTAGTATAGATGGGAATCCATGTAGCCGAACAATATTTTTGAGGAATTCTTTGGCTAGGACAGAAGCTGAAGGTAAACCTTTCAAAGGAATAAAGTGGGCCATTTTGGAAAACAAATCCACAATTACCAGAATAGTATTGTACCCCGAACAAGGAGGCAGGTACGTAATAAAATCCATTGATAGGGTGTGCCAGGGTGCTGGCGGTATGTCTAGAGGTTGAAGGAGAACGGCTGGTCTTTTCTTTTGACTTTTATTTTGGGCGAAAAAACACCACAGGACATCACAAAAGATTTAACATCTTTTCGCCAAGAGGGCCACCAAAATTGTCGTTTCACCTTTTCCTCTGTCTTGGCAATACCGGGGTGTCCCTCTATTAATGCATCATGATAACCGGAAATAACTAGTTTGTGTAATTCCTTATGTGGCAGGAATAAGCGTCCTTGGAAATAAGGTAAACCATTATCTATGGTAAAGTCTGATCCCTTTTGTATCCAAACCTGTAAGGTTGTAGGGTCCAGGAGTTGTTTCACTATGACTTGAATGTCTTCAAGCGTCTGTAACAAAGTCATGCCTAGAATCCTCTGTTCGGGAATTATTGGTACTGGTTCTGAGTTTGTATCAGATTCTCCCATTCCAATTCGGGATAAGGCGTCTGCTTTGTCATTCTTGCAGCCAGGTCGATAGGTAATCACAAAATCAAATTCAGCGAAAAACAAAGCCCATCGGAGCTGCCGTGATGACTGAGCCTTGGCGGTTTTCAAATACTTTAAATTCCGGTGATCAGTGATCACTGTGATGGTATGTCGAGCGCCAAGCGGATAATGCCGCCAGGCTTTAAAAGCGGACTTAATGGCTAACAGTTCTTTGTCCGTGATTGCATAATTAACCTCGGGTGCCGAGAATTTTCTGGACCAAAATGCTACGGGATGCAGTTGGTTGGTTTCGGGATCTCTTTGGGACAGGACAGCTCCCATGGCTAGGCTGGATGCGTCAGTCTCGACGACATAAGGGAGATCTGGACGCGGGTGTTTCAATATAGGTGCAGAGGTAAACTTAGCTTTTAAATCCTGAAAGTCCTGCTCGCTTCTTCAGACCATTCAAAACGTTTATTTTTCCTCAAGAGTGCAGTAATGGGTTGTACCACGCGTGAAAATTCCGGGATAAACCTGCAATAGAAATTGGCAAAGCCGAGCATGCTTTAAACCCCTTTTACAGAGCTAGGTGATGGCCATTTGAGGATGGCATCCACTTTTCTTGAGTCCATTCGGACTCCTTTGGGTGTCGGGATGAAACCTAGAAACTCGACTTCTGTTGTATGGAAAACACATTCCTCCAGTTTAGCAAATAGTTTGTGTTGGCGCAGTTTTTCAAGTACTGCCCTGACGTGTTTTCTGTGATCAGATTCCGAAGAGGAGTACACCAGAATGTCATCGATATATACGACAACACAAACATCGATGAGTTCCCGAAGGACATCATTCATGAAGTATTGGAAGGCAGCCGGCACGTTACACAATCCGAAAGGCATCACCTGGTATTCGAATAATGCGTATTTAGTACGGAAGGCAGTTTTCCATTCGTCGCCTTCTTTAACTCGTACCAGATGATAAGCCCCCCCGGAGATCTAACTTGGTGTGTATGCAAGCGTCCTTCACCTGGTCAAGGAGTTCAGGGATCAGAGGCAGAGGATAACGGTTTTTAACCGTTATCTGGTTCAATGCGCGGTAATCGATACAAGTTCTAAGGTCGCCTTCTTTTTTGGGCACGAAGAACAAAGCCGAGGATGCCGGGGACTTTGACGGGCAAATAAAACCATTAGCTAGGTACTGATCCAAATATTGTCTCAAATGCAGATTCTCAGGTTCGGTAAGGGCATAAATCCTGCTACAAGGGGGTTGTGCACCGGGCACCAGATCGATTTGGCAATCGTACGATCTGTGAGGAGGTAACGTGTTGGCATGTTCCTTTTGGAAGACGTCCTGAAAGTCTTGGTATTCCGGAGGTAGTTGCATGGAGGCAGATGTTACAGATGCTAGATTAATCTTCAGGTTTTCTGGGTAGCAGGTTTGTGTACAATCCGGGAAGGTTATTCTCTTAGCTCGCCAATCATTTCGAGGATTATGTGTCTCTAACCAAGGGATTCCAAGAATAACCTGAAACTGTGGAGCCTTCATTACATCAAACACAACACCCTCCCGATGGCCGTCGGAACCAATAAGAGTCACCTCAGTAGTGGAATGTGTTACCGGTCCGGAGGCAATTTCAGTTCCATCGACTGTGGTGATGACATCTTTGCTGGTTTTAGGACAGAGAGGGAGGTTAATCCTAGAGACCAATTCACAATCCACATAGTTTCCAATAGCCCCACTATCAATTATGCCTTTATTGCATGCAACCGCTTAGGCTGTTCTGGATCTATGAGAACCATTGGCACAATGAAATGCGAGGTCTGAGAGTTAGTTTTCAAGCTCGGCAAGCGGACCTCTACACTTGTCGGGCGGAGTCGTTTCCCGAAACAGAGTCTTCATGGTTTTTATCAGCGGCTCCTACCGCCTTTCGGGGCGGTTTTGCCCGGCAATCTCGTAGAAAGTGTCCAGAATTCCCACAATAAAGACATAATTTTAACTGCCACCTCCTTTCACGTTCCTTTTGAGTTAAGGGTCCTTTAACCCCTCCAATTTGCATAGACTCAGAGACATCAACTCCCTTGGGATTAGCATGGGTCTTGACCAACACCCGGGTCTCAAACCTGGACTGATCTGCTTTTCTGTTTTGAAGTCTGTGATCCAATAGGACCACTAAGTCTATATAGTCTGTGCATTCTTGGGGCGGATTTACAACTTGCGCCAAGACATCTTTAAGTTCTCCGCGTAGGCCTCGATAAAACAACGTGACTCTTTTATCCTCTGGCCATCCCGTTTCCACAATTAGTCTATTAAAGGTTGCAATACAGGATAGGAGGTCCTGATTGCCCTGTCGCAGGGATAGAAGTTCGTCATCCAGAGCCTGCCCCTGAGAGTGTCGAGCAAATAACCTCTCCATGCTTGCATGAAACCTTTGAAAATCACGGAGAATCGGGTCAACTTGAGTAACCAGTGGAACTGACCAATCGGCAGCGCAGCCGCTGAGATATGACAATACAAAGGCTACCTTGGTCTGATCATAAGGGAAGGCCCCAGGTCTGCATAGGAAGTGCAAGCGACACTGATTCAGGAATACAGCGAATCGTTTGGGGTCCCCAGCAAAGCGTTCGGGTGGGGCCAGCGGCATGTTTCCAGGTAGATTAATCTGCACAGGGTTACTGGAAATCACAAGGGCGGGGTTCCCTCCGGAACCGGGTAGAGGAGTTTGCCCAGCTTGACCTTGCAAAAGCTGTCTGGCCAGGTCATCAGTTCTTTCCTTTGATATTATTAATTCCCTCCTGAGGGCATTAGTCTCTTGACGAGCGGCATGTACTTCGGCCCGTAATTCCCCCAGTAATTGGGCCAACTGATCAGTCTCAGAACTTTCCATAGAGCATGGGTGGGAATTTGTAGGAAGGCTTCGCGTTCTGTTATGCTCACCTGACTCCCACGGAGGCGCTGGCCTGGTTTGCGCTGCTGTGACCTCTTCTAAGGTGATGTGCAGGGTTCGGAAGACGGACTGGACCGGGCCCCCAAATCTGGCTTGTCTGGCTCGCAGAAGTATCCTTCTGTAGGCAAAAATAGGGGATTAACTGTCTGCGGGGCAATGCAATCAGCCTCCCACTTTCCCCTCTCACCCTCCTCGAAACCCTTCTGTGATTCCTCGTAGCGTCTCACCTTAGGGTCTGGAAGGACGAGCTCTCCATCCTGCTTCTGATGCAGGGGCACGTTGGTATCCAGTTACTTCACTGGATTTTCGGATTGGTGAGAACCAAACTTGCTTGGCTTCCAGGTAAGGTTTTTGATAAGAGGTTCCCCTTGTGTCCATGCATTAATGTACTAATGCTAGTGTCTTTTTCCCCATAGGGGCCAGGGTACGGAATGCCGGGGAACAGGCACCGACCCGAGATGAGAGGTGAAATCCTTGTAGAAATCAGGTAAGTCTTTAATGAGCGTTTTTTGGTAATGTCTTTTCATTCGCTCATTAACGCTGATGTCTCTTTTTCCCCTTAGGGGCCGGGGTCTGGAAATGCCAGGATGCGGCGCGGACCCGAAATGAAGAGGGAATGAATCAACAGGTAAGTCTTAACATGGAGATTTAGCTTTCCTTATTCCCTTCTCTCTCTCACCTTTTGTTCTGGTCTTTTTCTCCCTAGGCGCTGGGGCGTGACTGCGAATCCGGATGATCGCTGCTGAACATGGAGGCGCACTGTAAAGGTGAGTGGAATGCGGTGCTGCAGCGATCGACGCGATGAACTTTTAAGAAATAAAAGTCTTCCTTTTCAGGATTGTCGGCGAGATGTCTCTGGGATGCGGATTTAGCAGGTAAGGACTTTTCCTTCTTCTGTTCTCTTCTGTTCTCTTCTTCTCTTCCTTTGCAGGTGATCCAGGATGCTGGCAGGCGTGGCAGAAGTCAGGATGCAGGAGCAGACACGGTGAGCGTCCAGCTGCTAGATGCAGAACAACGCGAAGCATGTGTGGCTGTTTGGGTGCGGTTTAAATAGCCTTGGAAGAATTTTCAGGCCTCAAGGAGACCGGGATCCTGCAGCATGGTCTGCATCAGGTAAGTGCACCCAAGCACTTCCATAATGAGCCTGGCGCCTATGGCGCCAGGACTGATGTCTTTTATGAGCCTGGCGCCATAGGCGCCAGGACACTGTCCAAAGGGCCCCTATATGGGGTTGCTGGGTCCTTCCTTGGGGACTGGATGTCCGCTTTCGGGGATGCATGTCCTGCTTCAGTGGACGCGGTCTCCGCTACCTCGTTCCCTCAACGTGCAGGCTTTCAACTGCCTGGTCCCTCTCTTCGATCTCTATGCTTGCTGTCACGCTGTTTTCCATGGTGTTCCTGCCTGTAGCAATTTGACCAGCCTGCCCTTAACGATATGACCGGTGTGAGAGCCAGTTGCGATATCCCCCAGTGCTGCATCTCTCTTTCTCCCTCCTTTTGGTGTTCTGTTTCCTCACGTTCCTCTTCTTCCCCGTGTCTCTCAGCTGCGGAGCATTTAAACTTCCCGGGCCATGTTCGCAATCTTCAGAGACTAGACGGCTGTGTTGATTTGCCACACCTAGTTGTGGGATACTTTGACCCACTCGGCAGAATACCCATCCATAACCAAGCTGCACTTCAGCAGTTAACAGCCAAACGGCTGCGATGGCTCCTTTTGAGCACCACTGCCCCGCATCAAAGCTGCGTTTTGAAGCTACAACATTATGGCTGCACTGTTTTGCCAAGCACCATTGGGCAAGTTGGAACAGGGAGCACACCGGGAAAGGCTGCCAGGGTGTGTTCTTGTGTGTACTAAAGAAGTGAAGTGTAAAGCAGTGCTGCTTTGCTGTTATCCCAAAGTTTCCTATTGAAAAAGGGAAATATTTTATATTTAAAATGATGTCGCCCTGACGCTCTTTTCCTCTGTTCAACATCACACTGCTTTTATCAGTGAGGCCCTGCCATGCCCATCCATATTCAGATTGTGCTCCAGCAGAAGAGAGCATCATCCCTGAATGACAGGCTGTGTCAGACCAGATCTGGGAAATCAACAGAAGATTTACTTTCAGCCGCATGGAAAAACGCTTGACTTTTGGGCTACAAAATATCAAAAATCAATGCTTCAAAAGAAACCCTAGCTCTAAGAGCATATGTCAATTTCAGTGGGCCTGTGCCCTGAACAGATGGATGTATAAGAGAAACTGACTAGGGATGCAAAATAATGTTGGGAAGTCAGATGGAAGAGAAAACCTTTTGAAAGGGACACACCAGCAGACTTCACCACTTGTTAAAATGTGCTTTTGCAAATAAGGAAAAATACCTGTTTTAAAAGTGTAATGTGGAATAAGGTCTTGTCTTAGCCTAGCAATGTCCAGGGGGTTTTGCTGGGAAACATATATGGGATGTTTTATTTACACAGGATTGCTTCTGATTCGGAACAAAATAAAATAAAATAAAAAAATAAATGTTTTGGAAAATCAGCCCAAACAGGGTTTCTTCTATGGGTAAGGGGGCATTTGGGGGCTGACAACAGGAATGCTCTACCCCCAAGAGAAGCCACAAGGGATTTCTCGGACACATACGTGTGAATTATGCCCTTTGAAACTTTGAATGGACCAGGAGGCAGCATATCACACGCTCGTCAGACTTTTGTCTGTGCTCCAGGTTGAGACAATAGATTCTGGGACACATACGTGTGACTTTTGAAAATCACCTCCACTCATCTTCTACTGGCGACCTTCAAAGCCCACTCCAGAGCAGCCTGGTAAGCTATGCCCTTATTTGGAAGACAATGCTGGCCATTTGGCTAAAAAGGCAATTTTATTAATACATTTCAAGACTCTTTGGGCCTCATTACGACCCTGGCGGAATGGGTTAAACGGTGCTGTAAAAGGTGACGGCGCCATTAAACCCGTTCCACCACATTACGAGGTCCCCTCGCGGGACACGTTAAGCACGCATGGGAAAACCAGGCGTTCTTACCAGGTCCCGCGAGGGGAAGAGGGAGCAAACAACGGGCCATCTCATTATGACCCGTTGTTTGCTCCCTCTCCCATTCCCATTCAGCCATATGGGGGCTGAAATGGGAATGGGGAAGGACCGTGTCCAGGTCCTTGAGGGAGGAATTACCGGGCCATCCAAACTCGGAATGGCCCGGTAAGTCCTCATTCCGAGGACCCGGACACCGATGCGACTTCGGCGGCAGCCATGCCACCAATAACGGTATGGCTACCGGCCGAACTCGTAATGAGGACCATTATCTCCGAAATTGGACAACGCAGTAATGCAAAAGTTTCACAACCTAGATGCAATTTGGGTAGCTTTAATTTAAGACGTGGTAGCCTTCACTGGCATATTGGGGACAGAAATGGCAGAGAATCAGATATTCTGTGGAAAGTGTACATGATGCAACTATGAAATGTAATATTCACATGCCTTATGATAATCTATACACATGTATAAAGTTATAGAATTTTAGGTAAAATAATTTCGTTGAAAATGACGAAAAACTATTAGACGGACGAAACAAAGTCCTACAAACTGGAGAGTTGGACTGCCATGCTCTGCATGAAATATGCAATCTGCTTATGTAATTTGCAAAATAAACTGCAACTGTATAAATGTGTGATTTATGTTAAGATGGATTTTTGGCAAAAAGGACTGTGGGATGGCTTTTCACCTCATAAAACACAACCCCCTAAACGGAGTACCCTCCTGTAGGAGGTGACCACCATGGGCTGACCTATCCAGTTCTTGGGGGTAGGTCTAGCTTAGTTCTGCCCAACAATAGACCCCATGATGTCACCCGCTTTTATATAAGGGGTGGGAGCTCACTGGGACAGGACACTCTCCTGAATTTCCAGCCCCTGTGTATCCCGACATTCCAGATCCAACTTTGCAAGATTCCAGACTCTACTGCCAGGCCAAAGCATAGCTGACCCTATCTGAGCAAGGACATTGATACAGAAACCCCACTAAAATCCCAATAACAAAGAGGGAAAGCTGTGGTAACCTTTTGGGGAGCATCCTGTGACCAGACCGGATCTTTGCCCACTACCTGCATGCCCTCTGTACCTTTGCCATCCAGTGACCAGACTTGCCCAGCTATTTGCTTTAAGGGGTGCCCATGTCACACTTCGGGGAATCTGGCGGCTTTGGACTAGATGGAAGCTGCACCCTCCATTGCTGGTTCCATCATGTACGGTGAAGCGCAGAGTACGGGTCTAGCCCTTCTGTGCAACGCATTCCGACGCCGGTATTTAATCCCTCCCACTTCCGGTGTCAGATGGGTTGCAACGTACAGTATCCCTGTTCGCCTGCGCTGCCCGTACTCTTGAGTTTCTTTCCTCTAGCCTTTGGCTTATATTCCATACCAGGTTTTCTAATTCTTTTACTTCCCGTTTTCTGCAGCCTGCCCTCGTTGCAGCCTGCCTTCGCTCCTCCTCCCTCTGCTGTTCCTTTCCCAGCTACTCCCTTCCTTCTCTCCCGCCTAGTGTTGTTTCCTCTCTGCTCTTGTGCCTTCCCTCTTGTCTACTCTGTCTCACATTGCTGCCCTTCTCATCCTGTGTACCGACCTCGGCCTGTCCAGCGGATTACCTTGCCTCATCCTTTATCTAAATTGGTTCGTCTGGCACTCTATCCCGCGTGACCCTGGTACCACTCTTCAACTTTGAACACTTATTGTTCTCTTCCTGGACTCTGTTGTTACCAGCCACTCCTCCATCGCTGCTGCCCCTGGAGTTTACCAAATCCTGCAGAAGGAGACCACGCTCCAGCAGAGAAGAACTATTCTGGGTTTTTTGTGCCACAGGCTTTTTCCCCACTGACCGGCGGCCGCGGAAGAAAGCCACAGCTCACCCATTGGGTGTCACTGTGGCGTCCTTCCACGGTCGCCCCTATCTTCACAATAAAAAGGAGAAGACTCGAACCAAGGACAAACCGAAGCTGACTCTATGCCGGAAACTCAGAGGTGAGGTGGAAGGGGAGGAAAGGGAAACAGACTCTTCTCAGGAGGAATAGGACATTACAGATCTTTCTGACAGTTTGCAACGCCTACAACCCAACATGGCCACTCTGCAACAGGTTCAGGAGTTAGTAGCAGCAGTCCAAAACCTGAACCTCGAAGTCCAGAACCTTAAGAGCGCTAATGCCACATCACAGCAGAGAATAGCTGAGCGGGACTCACCGACTACAGATTTACCTCCACTACCACTAGTCTCAGGAAAGTTTGATGGGACGCCCAAGAGACTAAAGGAGTTTTTGGATGCCTGTAACCTGCATTTTTCCTTTCGCACCCAAGCATTCTCTTCGGGTCATGCCAAGGTTGGTTTTATGATCACTCATATGTCAGGCAATGCCCTGGCTTGGGCAACCCCGTTGGTCAACAGATCTGATCCAGTGCTCCAGGATTATGACGCATTCAAGACTTTGATGAAGCAAACGTTCCTACGTACCGAGAGCATCTATATGGTCTCTGAGGATCTATTGGATATCAAACAAGGGAACTCGGACTTAATGTCCTATATCACATTATTCAAACAGATTGCGGATGAGGCAGGTTAGCAAGAGCAGGCCCAGTATGCCATATTTCGGAGGGGACTACGGGAGGACTTGAAGGATGAACTTGCACGTATAGAACAACCTCTCACTTTCGCTGACCTGATCACGGCCACACTTCGGATCGACTTCTGGCTAACCGAACGGCGAGCTGAGCGTCGAAAGACAAAGAGTGGTATTCTTATACCTCCAGATCCTCTTCCTCTTGCTCCACCTCACTCTACACATTCTGCTCGAGAAGAGCCCATGCAAATTGGTCCCACCTGCGCTCCCCTCACGTCAGAAGAATGCAGGAGGAGGCGGGAAGGAAGCTTGTGTATGTACTGTGGATCTTCCACCCACTTACTTGGAGACTGTCCAGATGTACCTCCTAGGCACTCGGGAAACGAGCACCCTCGGTAAGTTTGGGGACTCACTACCGAGGGAGTAATTCCAGTCCCTTTGTTACCCTTTCAATCACATCCTTGGAAAGTTCGGAAGATGCCCGTCTCATGGTGATGGCAGTTACCCTCGTGGTTGGCAAGACCTCGATCCAGACTCAGGCTCTCCTGGATTGTGGGGCCACAGGAAATTTCATTGATACCCAGTGGGCAGAATGCCAAGGACTGACTCTTGTAGCCAAGACAGAGGATCAGAAGGTGGAGGGTGTTGACTGTGAGCCATTGAGCTCTGGCCTTATCACACATTCTACGGAAGAACTCACCATGTGTATCATGCAACATTCAGAACGTCTTTCCTTTGATATCATCAGAGCAGCTCACTTCCCTCTGACTCTGGGCATTGGTTGGCTTTGCAGGCATAACCCCACCAGTGACTGGTCCAGAAATCTATTAAGCTTTCACTCCACCTTCTGCAAGACAAACTGTTTGCCTAAACCGACCTTTGCAGCTGTGCGAACCACCTGCGGAGTTGAGTCCAGGACCATACATTGTTTACCATCCTATCTTAATGAATACACAGAAGTAGTGACGGAAAAGATCCCTCTAGAACTTCCTCCACACAGACCCGAAGATTGTAGTATCGATCTGCATCCCGGTGCCTTGGTCCCTTTTTGCCAGATGTATCCTTTGACTCTACGAGAAAGGCAGTATTTGAGGGATTATTTAGACAAGAATCTAGCAAATTAATTAATCAGACCTTCCAAATCTCCTGCTGGGGCCTCTTTATTTTTCATTCCAAAGAAAGACACTCAGGAGTTACGCCCTTGCATAGATTACAGAGGACTAAACAAGGTAACCATAAAAGACAGATATCCCATGCCACTGATATCCGAAATCATTCACGCCGTTCAGTCGGCCACAGTGTTTACTAAACTGGATTTACGTAATGATTACCCATCTGCTTCGTATACAATCTGGGGATGAGTGGAAGACAGCGTACAGGACCCCCTTTGGGCTTTATGAGTATCAAGTGATGCCTTTCGGCCTAGTCAATGCACCATCCATATTCCAACGCTTCATGGACAGACTCTTTTCTGATTTCCTAGGACATTCTATCATCATCTATCTTGACGATATTCTAGTCTTCTCACACACCCAAGAAGAGCATAACACGCACGTCAAGGAAGTATTTCACAGATTAAAAAACAATCATCTCTCGGTCAAACTGGAGAAGTGTGTATTTTCAGCTACGTCCATATCCTATTTAGGTTGCATTCTTTCTTCAGAGGGCATAGCCACGGACCCACAAAAGGTCAATTCCATACTAGAATGGCCGTCTCCTAAATCTGTTAAGGACATTCAGAGATTCCTTGGCTTATCGAATTTCTACCGGAAATGTATCCCTAACTTCTCTCAACAGGTACTCCCAATGGCCTCTCTTCTCAAGAAGTCTTCCTCTCCATTTCAATGGTCTCCCCAGGCAGAGGAGAGTTTTCAACAACTTAAACAAACTTTCTGTTCGGCTCCCATTTTAAGACAGCCAGACCAGCATCGTCCTTTCATAGTGGAAGCAGACGCCTCTTCAGCCGCGGTAGGAGCTGTCTTACTACAAGAACATCATGGAAAAGAACACCCTGTGTCTTATTATTCCAAAACTCTGAACATCAGTCAACGAAATTACTCAGTGATAGAGCGAGAGTTACTAGCCATGAAATTAGCTTGCACAGAATGGCGTCACCTTCTCCAAGGTGGTGAACACCCTTTTACCATCCGGACTGATCATAAAAATGTGCAGGTGTTGCATCAATTTGAGTGCTACAACACTAGACAGGCAAGGTGGGCTCATTTTTTTGCCCAGTTCGACTTTAATATTACATACATCCCGGGTGAACAAAACTTAGTAGCTGATGCTCTGTCCCGGCACAGTGACTATTTGTCTGAACCAGAATACACTACAGAATTGATGTTTTCAAGGTCTCAGAAAATAGAAGTTATATCTACATTTCTGCAACAATTTAAGGACGATTCAGGAGGAAGATTTGAAGTTGAAAGGCATGGCAATCAGACAGATTATGTCATCAAAGACGGTCTGTATCTGGTGAACGACAAGTTGTATCTGCCTACTCCATCATTAAGGAAGACCGCACTATCCTGGTGTCATGATTCCAAGATTGCTGGCCATCGTGCACACAAGAATATCTACTACCATACTTTTATTGGCCCAACATGAGGGAAGAGACCAGACAATACGTCCAGTCCTGTGCTACCTGTCTTCGTAGTAAATCCTCCACTCAAAGACCTCTGGGATTGTTGGAACCCTGTGCCATTCCTACTGGCCCATGGACAACAGTATCGATCGATTTTATAGTAGAATTGCCAGAGTCACAAGGCTGTACCTTCATAATGGTGGTTGTAGATTCTTTCACCAAGTTGGCACATTTTTCACCTTTACCCAGAGTACCTTCAGCTTCCCAAATGGCAGAGATCTTCTTGAGAGATATATTCAAGCTACACGGTCTACCGACCAAGATAATCTCAGACCGTGGCAGCCAGTACACCTCCCATTTCTGGACTGCTTTTTGTAAAAGGTTGGGCATAGAAAGAGCTCTGACCTCTGGGTTCCATCCTCAATCTAATGGACAAATGGAGCGTCTAAATGGCACCTGAGAGCAATACCTCTGGTGTTTTGTAAACCAACAACAAGACGATTGGGTCCAGTTACTCCCGAAGGCAGAATTTTCATACAACAACTCTTGTCACTCTGCCCTAGGTACAAGCCCCTTTTTTTGTACATACGGTTATCATCCCCGTACCCTTCTTCCCTTGACCAACATTGAGTCCTCTGTACCTTCTGTGGATGCTTCACTGGCGATAATCCGGGAGGCTCATAACAAGGCTAGCTGGGACTTATAGAGGCCCAAGAAAGGAACAAGACCCAAGCTAATAAACACTGAAGACCGGTTCCTGATTGGGGTTTTGGTTCGAAAGTACTCCTGTCCACTAAATTCCTACCACGGTGGGTATGTCCATCCAAGCTGTCTCCTAAATACATTGGACTATACAAGATTACCCAAGTGATCAACCCAGTAGCCTTCCGCCTACAGCTACCTACACGCTTACGTCGAGTACATCCGGTGTTTCACACCTCCCAATTGAAGACCTTTGTGGCAGATAGATGGACCCAGAAAACAGGCAACACTTCAGTTCCTATAGATCCCTCTCAAGACATCTATGAGGTAGCCCAAATATGTGACTCCCGATATCGCAGAGGGCGCTTGGAGTACCTAGTCCACTGGAAAGGATACCCTTGGTCTGAAAACACCTGGGAACCTAGATCCCATTTGAATGCTCCCCTACTATTGCGTAGGTTCCACCGAAGACACCTGAGCAAACCAGGAGGAGTGGACCTTAGGAGGGGGCATACTGTCACACATCGGGAATCTGGCGGCTTTGGACTAGATGGAAGCTGCACCCTCCATTGCTGGTTCCATCACGTATGGTGAAGCGCAGAGTACGAGTCTAGCCCTTCTGTGCAACGTGTTCCAACGCCGGTATTTAATCCCTCCCACTTCCGGTGTCGGATGCGTTGCAACGTACAGTATCCCTGTTCGCCTGCGCTGCCCGTACTCTTGAGTTTCTTTCCTCTAGCCTTTGGCTTATATTCCATACTCGGTTTTCTAATTCTTTTACTTCCCGTTTTCTGCAGCCTGCCCTCGTTGCAGCCTGCCTTCGCTCCTCCTCCCTCTGCTGTTCCTTCCCCGGCTACTCCCTTCCTTCCCTCCCGCCTAGTGTTGTTTCCTCTCTGCTCTTGTGCCTTCCCTCTTGTCTACTCTGTCTCACATTGCTGCCCTTCTCACCCTGTGTACCGACCTCGGGCTGTCCAGCGGATTGCCTTGCCTCATCCTTTATCTAAATTGGTTCATCTGGCACTCTATCCCGCGTGACCCTGGTACCACTCTTCAACTTTGAACACTTATTGTTCTCTTCCTGGACTCTGTTGTTACCAGCCACTCCTCCATCGCTGCTGCCCCTGGAGTTTACCAAATCCTGCAGAAGGAGACCACGCTCCAGCAGAGAAGAACAATTCAGGGGTTTTTTGTGCCACAGGCTTTTTCCCCACTGACCGGCGGCCGCAGAGGAAAGCCACAGCTCACCCATTGGATGTCACTGTGGCGTCCTTCCACGGTCGCCCCTATATTCACAAAAAAAAGGAGAAGACTCGAACCAAGGACAACCCGAAGCAGACTCTACGCCGGAAACTCAGAGGTGAGGTGGAAGGGGAGAAAAGAGAAACAGACTCTTCTCAGGAGGAAGAGGACATTACGGATCTTTCTGACAGTTTGCAACGCCTACAACCCAAAATGGCCACTCCGCAACAGGTTCAGGAGTTAGTATCAGCAGTCCAAAACCTGAACCTAGAAGTCCAGAACCTTAAGAGCGCTAATGCCACATTACAGCAGAGAATAGCTGAGCGGGACTCACCGACTATGGATTTACCTCCACTACCACTAGTCTCAGGAAAGTTTGATGGGACGCCCAAGAGACTAAAGGAGTTTTTGGATGCCTGTAACCTGCATTTTTCCTTTCACACCCAAGCATTCTCTTCGGGTCATGCCAAGGTTGGTTTCAGGATCACTCATATGTCAGGCAATGCCCTGGCTTGGGCAACCCCGTTGGTCAACAGATCTGATCCAGTGCTCCAGGATTATGACGCATTCAAGACTTTGATGAAGCAAACGTTCCTACGTACCGAGAGCACCTATATGTCCTCCGAGGATCTATTGGATATCAAACAAGGGAACTCGGACTTAATGTCCTATATCACATTATTCAAACAGATTGCGGCTGAGGCAGGTTGGCAAGAGCAGGCCCAGTATGCCATATTTTGTACTCCTCCATCGCTGCTGCCCCTGGAGTTTACCAAATCCTGCAGAGGGAGACCACGCTCCAGCAGAGAAGAACTATTCTGGGTTTTTTTGTGCCACAGGCTTTTTCCCCACTGACCGGCGGCCGCGGAGGAAAGCCACAGCTCACCCATTGGGTGTCACTGTGGCGTCCTTCCACGGTCGCCCCTATCTTCACAAAAAAAAGGAGAAGACTCGAACCAAGGACAACCCGAAGCTGACTCTACGCCGGAAACTCAGAGGTGAGGTGGAAGGGGAGGAAAAGGAAACAGACTCTTCTCAGGAGGAAGAGGACATTACGGATCTTTCTGACAGCCTGCCGTGCTATGACCAGAGCCCTTTGAGTCCAGAACCCGGGTGGCTGTTTCAAATCCCAAACTCAAGTGCGGATTGTGAGTATTTCCCCATCCCATAGCCACACATAGTCTACCCCATCTTGATACTTTGGGCTTCATCACGAGTTGGGCTGTAGCCCTAAATGCGGTGGTAACGGTATTACCACCGCATTTAAGGGCTGGCCCCATCACAAGTTGGGCGCCAAATTGGCTGTTTTACCTCCAGCTTTTTTTCTGGAGGTGAAAATCCCAGTTTTCTGCGGTATTACAGCCGGCTGTATTAGCCCGCAGTATCAGCACCGGAAATTCCCCATTGGATCTAATGGATCCAATCCAGAATGGGAATTTACCATTAAGGCCCAACCCATGATACAGTGGTAATACCACCGGGCCTGACGGTGCTAGGGCTATTACAGTCGGCGGTATTACAGCCAGGAATACAGCCCAACTCGTGATGAGGCCTTTTGTCTTTGTTCTACTCTCTAAAGTAATCCTATCCTTACCCTGGTAATTTGTTTAAGACTGTTAGTATTTTCTGTACATCCTGTTCTTGATGTTCTAGTGTTAGCGCAATCCTTTCATTCATTTCTGTCTTGTAACTCCTTAGCAATATTTTGAATAATCCAATTCATTTCCACATAAAGGGAGACACGGCATGAAGGGGGTTAACGCGGCCGCTTAACCTGTTTTCATGGGCAGCGCCATCTTCTTGATAATCTAGTTTAAGTAAAACTTGCTTTTTCTTTCCAAACAAATTTTCCCATTTTAACTGCTTTATTTCACCAAAACCGAATTTCATTAACCTTGAAAATCTCATCCTATTATTTAGCTAGAGTCACTATTTCACTGCTATACTGTCCCTGTGGTGTGTATCTATTCCCCAGCCTAAAAACCGCATTCCGATTCTGTGTATTTCACCCGTTTTAAAAAAGAAAACATTTTGACATTTAAAGCTGAAAAAAGGGTAAATTGCAACTTTTCCACGTGTGAGATGACTGCACTGTTCTCAATCTCCAGTTGCTTTTGAACTGTATGCCTTTTGTGATAGATTGCTTTATAGTTGCTAGTGATATTACATCCATGATACTGTGATAAAACATATGTACCTCATTATTTAAGCACACATATAATTAATTATTTGTCAAAGTTTGAGTGTCATTTTTTGCAATTGCAAAGGGTTTTTGCCTCTTATTTTCTGAGGGATTTTAATTCTGTTTGCTGCCTCATATCCCTGACTCCCTGCTGCTTCTTTCTATCCACTCAGAATTCGATTAATTGGGGTTTGAGGGAACATTCCAGGGGGAAACCTTAACTCGGGTGCTATCTACCCAAATAGAAAAAGTGCTCCTATTCATTTGTCCTTTGGATATGTTCTTGTAGAAGGTTACCTAAGTGCATTTCAGTGGTTTTCATTGTAATTATCACCCCATTGGTGATTGCTGCCAATGTAAAAGTTGTGTGATTTTCTTTGAATTTAAAATAAATAAATATTGTGTTACCACCCACCGGCCTGGTTCATGGTCCATTGTGACCCAGGGTATTTGTAAAAGGCGGTGTGAGATGGGTTGGGTATCGGCTGAATTCGAATTCGTAGAAAATAAAGAAAAAGTATTCTCATTGACCGCTAGATCCTAGGCTAAGACCAAGGGTCCTGGTCCGGTGTGTGACGCCCGATTGGAATCCTTCACATAGTCCTCTGCATTGCTTCATCTATCTTTCTCGTTCCAGTGGATGTCGGGCAGTTCTTCAGGTAATATGGAGGAAGTTGGGATGGAGTGTCATTGGGAGTGATCATTACTACTCCCTGCTCTTCCATGTCCCAGTTGTTACTATATTATTCTCTGTATGACATGGGTGAATATTATGAGTGGAGGTGACAGGTGGGAGAGGGTTACAATATGCCATCAGGGCATGTGGCATGGGAGTGCCATCCCGGAAGGTAAATGGGGGGCATGTGATTTTCCCCATTGATATCAAGCCACCTCCCCCCAGGTGGTCCTCTCTCATATAGCCGCCCCCAGCGTCAGGATCAGGTAGCGACTGCTGTCCCTGGCCACATAGAAAGAGGCTATCCCTGGGTAAGAAGTGATGATATCATCAGATTTATCACAGAGTTTAAACCCAAAAAGGCGATTGATTGCCTTTAGGCCCTCAGTACACACCGGGTATTATTTAGATATTAAAGGTCAATAGGTGCTATATATTAACACAGGAAATAGGGGACACTTGGACTTAGTTGGAAACGTCTTACTTTGGACGAGAGAGTCCAGCACGCCATTAGACCCCCACCAAATATTTTAATAAAAACCCTTGAACCATCTCTGGGAGTTGGTGTGTTTTTTTTTTCTGGCCATATGTGACAATTGTAACCCAGATCTTCACCACTAAATTCAATACACATGAGCTTTTTTCCATTCTTAAAGAGTTTGAGGGTACATCTCCCCCAAATCAACACCTTTCAAAGATTCTGCCTGGTGTCAGGCAATCAATAATGGGTTCAATCATAACATTTCTGACATCAACAATTCATAGCTGTTCAGCAAAATCAATGCCCCAAGCGCATGAAAGGTCGGTCAAGTTCCATTAACCCTCTAGTATCTTCCTTCAACAAGGAACATGTACAGTCTTTAGTTGAGTTGAAAACCTGATCCAAAGCCCAGATTTGTAAAATTGTTCCAGGAATTAAACCTACCTCATGCCATGGGGACAGCTGTCCCTCTAGCATTTTTAAGGCTTGTATGGACACCCTACTCCGTGGGTGACCAAACTTGTCAACCTTTCATTTACCAAAGCAGAAGTACCTTTGGTTTACAAGGAGGCTTGGATCACTCATGTATTGAAAAAAAGTAACCTGGACCCTATCATAGCAAAACACTAGTGTCCCATAACGAACGTCCCATTTTTACTTAAGAACTTGGACTGCTTATGTGCAGCTTCAGGAATTTATCGAAGGGAGAAGGGAGATTAAAGTTAGAACTCCATCAACAACAAAAAAAAACATTTGTTCAGAAAAATGCTTGTTGGAGTCACAAAACACTCCGGTCATAGGGGAGGAAAAAAATAACCTGTACCTGTAAGAAACTCTCTTCCTGGGCAACCATTTGGGTGTCCCTGGTGGGCAGCTGCCTGTAAAATCCTCTTTACTGCCCGATTCGCCCCCTCGGGCCCTTAGTACATTCCTGCAATGCCACGTGCACTTGCTGTTCTCCGAATGCAGCTATTATGGTTTTGATGCCTTGTGCGCCCCCACACCCACGTAAAAACTCTCACACTACCCCACCCTGCCCATTTCTAAAAAAAAGTCTCCCACACGCCTCATTCTTTCTCTTCGGGGCCTGGTGTCAGAGCTGCAGTCTTTCGTTTTTTGACATTTAAAGGTTGCTTGAGAGGAAATACCACGTTGCTTCGCAAAAATTGATATGGACTGTGCTATAGAGTCTTGCTAATTCAGTGAAATGTTCCAGTAGCGCAAACCCAGATCCAGTGTTCCATTATTTACACTGAAAAGGTAGCTCAGCAGGTTGAGTGACGGTTCCTGAGATTGATCTCTTTGGGACACATCAGAGTTGCATATTTTTAAAAGCTGAATAATGAGTTGCGTGACAGAACGCTGGAAACAGGTAGCGGAGTTGTATGGCTGTTGCTAAAATGGGTGTGTGTTTTTAACAGGCACATTTAAAGGTTTGCTCGAGATGAAAGACCATTTCGATTTTAAGTTGTATACAGACAATCCACATCCGATATTGACTTTGTTAAAAGTTGAGTGGTGAATTGATAAAATGTGATGCAAATTGTGCATTTCAATGAATATTTATTCAGTAAACTGGTCAGAACTACTAGCCACATGGTGAAGTAGCTTATCAAACCCTCTTTACTGCCCAATTCACCCCCTCAGCTCCTTAGTACATTCCTGCAATGCCACATGCCCTTGCTGTTCTCCTAATGCAGCTATTATTGTTTTGATACCCTGTGCACCCAGCACCCGAAAACGTGGCCCATCTTGACCAAAAAAACAGGTCCACACTAGCATTTTGTGTTTTTGGTTCCGGTACGGCTGGTACAGGCCTGGAGTAGTACTCGTTCCACCATCCCTCACACACAAGTGCAGCATGGGGCCTATTTACTAATGTGCCATAACAGGCCCCTTCTTCCACTCATCTCAGAGTTAGAAGCACATGAAGACGGTACAGTGGGAGACAGCTCTTACTATATTGGTTGATTTCATTTTCTAGGAGGGTTCTGTATGTTTTCAGCCTCTGTATGCTTGCAATCCCCTTGTGTGCCGGGATGCGAGAATAGGGTTGCGGAGCGGGAAGGGGTCTGTATGTTTGCAGCCCTGTGTGTGCCGAGATGCGAATCGTGGCAGGCGGGGTCTGTATGTTGGGATCTGTATGGTTGGAGCCTTGTGTGTGCCGAAAAAGCAGTTGAACCTTTCGGTTATCTTCCCGGGTTTGCCTTCATGTAATGTTCAGACATGGGATCCAGGAGTTTGCTTGTGATGAAAAGCAAGCTGCACTTTTCAAGTAGCAACATTCATTTTGCATATTTTAAAAGTACGACATGCTGGAAATATTACTGACCGTTAGAATGGTGCTGTATAAATAAATTGATTGTTATCCTAATAAGCAGCAGAGAGTCTGATGGCAAGCATGAGCCAGGGAGCTGACCATTATTTCCTGAAAACCATGGCTTCAGATGCGGTTAGAATTATTGATCTATTTCTTTTCGGTAAAATAAAGCTATGTCTATTTTGCAAAGGATTGGCATGACTGCAAATCTTAGATGGATCTGTTCCTGAGGCCTTCTGCATCTCTGGACGTGGGCTCTTGGAAATGAGTTTGTGCATATAAACTGCTCGTTACGCTGTTCCTAATTATAGCAAACCCTGCCTCGGCTCCGATGTGGCTCTTTCTGCACTGGGAGCAAATTGGGCAAATGATCCTTTATTTTCTTTCCATTGTCTACCTCTTATTCCCCTTTATTGATGGGCATGGAGCCTGTCCGCACGTACCTGTCGGGATGTTCCTTCCTCTTAAACCATAGGCTCAACACTCGCTCCCAGCTAAAACATGCGCTGGAGGTCGCTTCCTACATATCTACAAATAATATAGATATGTGCGCTATTACAGAGACCTGGAACCATCCAGCCTCAGGTCCCACCCTAGTCCTGGCTATATCTAATGGATATAATATTTTTTGCCAAGACAGAAAAGAAGGGGTAGGGGGTGGAGAGGCCCTTATTTTTAAAGACTCTCTTAACGTGTGGAAAGCTGATATATGCAACATAGATAACTGCAATATTCTCCACGCTAAAATTAGAATGCATGCAGAAAATACCTTAAACATTATTCTTATTTATTGGACGTCAGAATCCATGAAGAATTTTAGTAATCAGTTATCTGATGTGCTATTAACCTTCTTAAATCCCCTTTCTTATGTCCTATTATTGGGCGATCTAAATTATTGGTTAGGGGATAGTGCTGATCCTCAAGCTAAGCTACTAGACAGAGCTCTGTCAAATTTAGGTTCATGCACACACACGTGAAGGGACACTCCCTTGAGTAGCTGGGTTGTCTTAACACAACCCCAGCTAGCTTAGACGTGAGACCCTGTCCCTGGTCGGATCACTTTTTCATTCACTTTGAGATATCGGATAAAGTCATCCACAAAAAGAAACCCTCTCTTAGTACTATGCACAGCAGAAATCTTAAAAAGCTGGTGCCTGCAGCTCTTAATCCATGGATCAATACTTTGAACAGCTTGATTAAAGATGACTCTTCGGTTGAAGATATTACTGCTCCCTACCAAAATACCCTCTGAGAGGCAGTCAACACTTATCTCCAATTTCCGACAAAAAAAATAATACATAGGGAACCCAATTCGTGGTTCACTTGTTACCTGCAATACGTGGAAACAATCTTTATCAGAAGCTGACAAAGAAATCTATAATAGATATGTTGGTGCCAATGAAAAGCGGTGATCACTGCAAAAAGAGCTTACCTTGACGACCGGATTACTAAAGCCCGGTCTAAACCCAAGGAGCTTTTCAAAGTGTTTCAAAAATTGGAAACAAACAAGAACACTATGCAGGACACCATTACGAAAGATACTAAGTGGTGTAATCAAGTAAAAGAGGCTATGGATGCCAAGCTCAACAAAATTTATAGAGGTATTTCAGAAGCTAGAGTAACTTTATTGCATAAGGGTCCTAAGGATACTATTACTCCATCTAAATGTTGGAAAGAAGAAGAACCTTTCTCTTTCAAGCCCATTACAGAGGCGGTCCTTACAGTGATAATTAAAAACCATCTAACTGTAAGGGAGATGTTTGTCCTGCCCTAACGATCAAAGCATGTGCTTCTTCGCTCATCCCTACCCTCTGTAAGTTTGTTAATGCTTCCTTCAGGGACTGCGCTACCTGCATCAAACACTCTTGGGTGACTCCATTATTAAAAAAACCAGACCTCTCCCTTGATGATCCACTTAATTACCGTCCTATCTGTAATTCTCCATTTCTGCTTAAGATCCTTGACAGAGTTGCATATACCCAACTAATGGCTCATCTGACAAATGCTAAAATTTTGAATAAGAGATATGTTGTGATTTCAATTCCTTGATTCCCTCTTCTCCCCCTTCTTTCACACTCTCCTCACCTGAGCTGCTGGAGTCGTTGTCTGTGGATTGCAGGTGCCGCCTGATTAGGTAGTCTTTCTCCTTTCTTAGGTGGATATGCTTGTCAGGGAAGGAAGCCACAGTGACTGCTTGGGAGACAGCAGTCCTGTGATTCCTTTTCCGGAAGAAAGCCGGAGTAAGGGAAAAACCCAAAAAGGTAAAAAACCCTTTGTGGCACGTAAAACTCTTCCTCAATCCTCGCAGATGAAATCTTGGTACAGAATGAGATGACGAAGTTGAGTACATGGCACGGAGGAGCCGTGAAGTAGACAACAACAGAAGGTAATGATGCCAGGAGAAACTTTGCCGGGTGTAAGGTGTAGTTAAGTCTGCATACCCGGAGAGAAAACAGAAAACACAGCCAGGTAAGTGCAAGGAAAGGGATGTTAGCTCCGGAGGACCGTTATCCAAGCAGAAAGACTGAAAGAAGAGAAAACCAGGGAGAGCAGAGCGAAAGCAGAGCCGTGTCCGGGAAGACGTGGCCCGAGAAAATTATGAGATGCAGAAAGACTGCCGAGGAGGCAGCGTAAAAGGGAAAAAGAAAACACTTTGCGAGGGCAGCGAAGTCCAAGAAACAAGGTAAACAAGACTGAGAGTTCCAAGGGCGGAGCGTCAGACTCAAGAGAGCATTAGACCTGGAGCCGGAACCATCCAAAGTGGGTTGCAACGCAATGTCCGCCGGGGAGGAGGAGGAATATATACTCCAGGTGGGCACTGCGCCTAAAAAGACTAGAGCAGCGTCTTAGACTATGAACATAGAGAGGGGACTAAAACTCTCTACTTCAATGCCGCCAACGCCAACGCGGAAGAATCCGCCAATCTCGGCGGCGGCGGATGGCAAGATAATCTGGCTTTCGGGAAAAGCATGGTACTGAGTCTGCTTTGCTGGACTTAAAATCTAGGCTCCTCCGCCATATACATCAAGGCAACCCCAGCATGCTGATGCCATTGGACCGATCTGCCGCCTTCGACCTGGTAGATCACACTGTGTTGGTCTCCAGGCTGAGGGAGGTGGCAGGTTTCTCAGCGTCGGCAGCTGATTGGGTTGTCTCTAGTCTGAAAGACCACCAATGGAGAGTGAGTAGCAATCTGGCAGATGCTAACACCAAGGAGCTAACTCAAGGAGTCCCTCAGAGAGCTTGTCTTTCTCCTATTTTCTATAAAATCTTTACGGTGCACTTTCTAGATTTCCTGGATAGTAACAATATAGAGTTTACAAACTATGCTGATGACACCCAGTGTATTATCCCTATTACGGGTGTCTTTTCGAATGACCAAATTAATATCAATAGGCTTTACCTTCTCATCCAAAGCTGGATGTGTTCCAATGGATTGGCCCTTAATACAAGCAAGACGGAACTTATGCCTGTGGGTACTGATCCTAAAATCTGAAAACTAGAAGACCAATACTCCCAATTTGTGATTGACGACTGTATTATAAAGGTCAAGAGAAAAGTCAAGACACTGGGGATTTATCTTGACTGCATCCTCAACATGAAGGCACAGGTTACCAGTCTGGTGGCCCCGTCCACCTACTATATTAAACTGCTATCTCATGCCCGCCCCTTTCTCTCACAAACTAGTAGCGAAACGTTAGCAAGCACACTGATAAGTTCTAGGATAGATTATTGTAGTAGTCTCCTGATCGGCCTTCCAAACTGCGAAGTGAATAGATTGCAGATGGTGCAGAACAACGCTGTCAGGGTTGTTCTGGACAAGAAGAGATCACATCATATCTCTAAGGCGAGAAGGGAGCTTCATTGGCTCCCTATTAAGGACCACATTTTCTTTCGGGTCCTGTCCATCTCATTCAACTGTATGAAAGATTCTTGTCCTATCTACCTTAATGATGAATTAAGGCCTAAAACGAGTAAATACAGTTTTAGATCAAATAGCCACTCCCAGTTAATTGTCCCGGCCTGCAGGCTGTCGCACACTAGGGTGGGAGCTTTTTATCCTGCAGCACCTACGGCCTGGAATAATCTCCCCTTTAAACTGAGAGCTTAAACTTCTAATAGAGTTTTCAGAAAAGGACTGAAGACCTATCTGTTTAATTAAACACTATCCTGGTCCTACCGTCAGCTCTCCTGCACCTGTATTCCTCTCTCGTGGCTTTCAGCCTTCTGTTTGTTCTGTGTATGTGAGCGCCCTTAAGCCCTAGGGCCAGTGGTTCTGCGCTTTACAAATCCTAAATAAATAAATAAACCAAAGTTTTGAGTACCCCTCCAAAGAGGAGTATTCACTCACACTGTAAAGAACACCACTTGAGGATTCCTTCATGGCTGCTCACATGTGCCTCTATTATTAAACACCTACATGTGGCCACTGTTACCAAGATCACACAATGCCACGCGCGCTTGTGATGTATATTTGAAAGTAGAGGCTTCCAACATTGCAGGCTTCTCCATTTTGTGCTCTGGGCCAATGTTAATTTCAAAGGTGGGATTTGTACGGCATAGCTCTGCTACTTAGAAATTGCAAATGGCTACTGTAGTAGGGCCAGGGAATCCTTGCATTCACCACCTCAATCTATTACATAGCCATTTGATATGCTATGCAGCCTGCTATTTTTAAGCCAGTATCCATCAAGAAGTGCATGAACAGAGGCCATGTTCTTGATCTGATCTTGACCTTTTGTCACTTCTAGGCTTGTCTAAAAAGTATATGATTTGTATGTACTCTAGACTTTGACCGTCATAGTGGGAGCATAACAGTGGAGTTCCTATCTTGTCCGAAGTACCATTGAATCTGCTCTTCATCGTTGGTACTCTAGCTCTGTGCAGAGGCCACGGTGTGCATTGCATCACTGTGCTCCAAAGATGTCCAGTGATGTTAAAAAAAGAATAATTGATAAGGAGTACCGTCAGTTTAAGGATGAGGGGACTGATTTTTTTTTTCCATTCAGTTCAAACCTAATGTGTACCCGTGCCTATTTTGTCTCAAGCGAATTGAAGTACCCAAGGAATATCATTTCCACTGCTATTGTGAAACAAAACATTCAACATATAAGGATTTGCAAGAGTAAAGGAAGCTAGGGAGCTAAAAACACAGCTGACTAAGCAACAAGGTGTTTTTGCGCAGAAAAACAAGAATCTGAATGTGCCACACACATTGAGGTTGCACAGATTATTTCATGGTCAGCATGGCCACAGCCTTTCACAGATGGGGATTTCGTAAAAGACTGCTGTTATGGAGAATTCTCAGCAATATGGTAATTCCTCTCTACCTGAGAGACCCCCAACCCTTTTGCTGGACTCTAGGACTTTTTAATTTTCAACACAGAGAGAGTAAGACCTTTTTCTCACTCTCTCATGTATTTTTCTGTGATTTAACACTGTTTCTTTTCGGTTTTGGAGTCTGACAAACTCCATAGGCATCATCTTTGCATTGTGACACACAGCCCCTTCAGTGCAGTGGCACAGGGAAGTCTCTTCCAAAGGTTTAAATACCTTCTCTTGGATAAACTACTGTTTCCAAGAGCAGTAAAATGAAATTGACTTAACTTACAATTGTAACTTTCTAGACCCAGCACACACTATCTTACGATAGGGTGCTGTAGGGGTTACTTAGTATCCCCTTTGTCTAGTTTCTCATGTAACATTTTTATGTTACCCTTTCTACAATTAATGGCTGGTGGCAGTGGTGTACTTTTTACTACCATTTTGTGTTTTACCGCGGGCTGCGTTTGCAGCTGCAGAAACGCACCCATGGGTGCTCATTTTGTCAAAATGGCCCTGGCCTTCGTTTTTTGCCATTTCTTGCTGGAAAGGTCCTTCTTGAGATTTACTCTGCACGCCAAACCAGGATTGGTCCCTTTGTTCATTTGTCTTGAAGTCCACCTCTGGCTCTAGTATGTCTGGCAGTGGCAGGAAGTGAGGGAGGTACCAGAAACTCCCTGTGCTTAATCCCCTTTGATACAGGAGTACACTCAAAGGTACTTGGATGGGCTTGCTGTCCAGCAAGGACAGCCACCCTGCAGTGTGACTGACAGCTATGCTGGAATGAATGGGAGAAACCTGCATAAAAGGTGAGGCTTTTTGGCTTGGAAGGCAGAGTTGACCACTGGACGAAGGAATCGGAAGAAGAACTTGGAAGAGACACCTGCTGCAACTCCTGGACCGTTGGTTTGCCCGGTGAAGCCCTGCTGCTGTGCTAAAGCTCCGAATTCACCTTGACTAGAGAAGCCTTGCAAAGGACGACTTCTCCCCTTGAGTTGGTGGGACCAATCAACTCCAAAGTGAACTCATTTGGACATCCTCTCGGAGCTGGCTGTATTTCCACTGCTGCTGCTGCTGGTGGAACTGTAGTGCCAGGGAGAGGAACACCAAATGGAGTGCATCACTTTTAAGATAGACCCGAGCTGCTGGAAGATCCTCCGGACTCCCAGTGAGCAGGACTGACCAAGCCTGAGCCACCTCAACAGAGTGCTGGATGTGAGGCATCCCCAGATATGAGGAAAGTCCAGAGCGGTATCCGTGAGACCGCAGTGGTACTATTTGCTGAGACGCGAGGAGCTGAAACCGCAAAGTGCCACTGAATAGAAGTTGGTCCTTTTCTGCCACTGACAGTCCTGTTGTGTTTTAGGAGTCCCCAGAAGTCCTCCCTCTTGTCCCCACAACTGAGGCCTTGGGAAAACAGACAGGATCTATAGAGCCACACAGGAACAGAAGCCAGCTGGAACCATTTCTTCTAACCAAAGGTACTGTACAGTCTAAGAGAACTTATCTCTTGTCTTGTAGCCTTACTTGATCTCAGTTGAGACTTGTCTAGGTTACTTCTGGAAAGTTGCTTGCATCTTCTACAACTCACAAGCCTCCTAGCTTGTGGCCCTGCTTAGATTCTACTTTTTCTACAAAGACTTCTAAAACATTGTGCAAGACTTTTACTTACCTGCAAGAAGTGCTTCAGCTCACCCACACTTTTTCCCGATTGACATTGGCTAGCCTGGCTCCCTGAATGACTATTCTCTCCTCTGCTTATATCTTACCTTCCCGCCAGGAAAGGGTTAATTTACTTTGCATTGGGGGGTTCAAAAGTACTTACCTGCTTCAGAATACTTGTGTGATCTCTTGTTTTATTCTGAAACCTCTTTATTTTAACACTCATCTCAGTATTGCTCTAAATGTACCAATGATATATTAATGTCCGCAGTGTCCTAGTTATTTAAGTCACCTGAGGGTGTAGAAGTGTCTGTGTACCATCCCAAATATGTACCTGCTGATTTAGAGAAACTAAGAGTGTGTATTTTGGAATGTAATTTGTGTGTTACTATTATATTGCCCCTTCTGAAGAAGGCTTATTCAAACTGACGGTTAAATAAATTAATAATTGTTTAATCAAGAAACCTTGTGTGTAAGAGTTTAAATGCATACTTGTCGCTGTGAATCTCTGTGTAACCACCCTACTGCTCACCAATCCGACCCCTCGTGAGATAAGCCTGGCTGCTAAGCCACACTTTCAACCTGTATAGTACAGCCTTATACCAAAGGGGGGGTTTCTATTGCCAGGAGGTTAAGGTTGTTGTAGTGCACCCAAAGGACACTGCACCAAATCTTGCCCAACAACTGCCTGATGGAGATTTGCGAGGCAGTGTGTAAAGAATAAAACAATGCTTTTACAAATGTCCTCCTTTCACGGATGAGTATCCAGTGGCGTATTGTAGACATAGCTGACAATTTTTACAGCCAACTGAAAATGCAATGTAAGAATATAAAATTATTTTCAGCTGCCCTTGATGAGAGCACAGATACAAGCTCTTAATTTCCCTTCGTGGGGTCAATAACGAATGCAAAGTATTTCAGGAACTGGCTTCCCTGGTTTCTTTACATGGCAAAGCAACTGGTGTTGACATTTTTAATGCTTTTCAAAAAGTCATTGATGATTTAAATTTACCATGGGATAATCTGGTAGGTGTGACCACTGATGGGGCTCCAGCCATGATTGGAGAGGGAAATGGTTTTATTGGCTGCTTGAAAAGACACTTGGGCAGTGCCTTAAGTGGCACTACAAATCGAGCCGGGGCTCATTGAGGGGGCGTGGCCTAACAACGGGGGTCTTGATGGCCCATTAGGCCACGCCCCCTCGACGAGCCCCGGCTCAATGGGCAACTGGCACCCCTGCCAGGCAGCCTTTTGTAGAGATTAGCATCCTCTCCCCTATGGGGGAGAGGTTGCTGATCTCAGCATTTATTTTGTATAGGCTTGCCTGGCAGGGGACAGTGCCTCGCCTATTCAGCCTTAATGGTGGCGCTGCCCCTCACCAGCTGGGGAGGGGCAGCATCACCATTAAGGCTGAAAGGGTGAGGCCACTGGAAGCAGAGGCCTTTTTCCTAAAGACTGAAACTCCCGCGAATCCGCGGGAGCTTCAGTATTTAGAAAGCAAGGCCTCTGCTTCCAGCGGCCTCACGTTTTCTCCATAATGGTGGCGCCGGCCCACAGGCATCACTTGATTAAAGGGATGCTGCGCAGGTGCGGCGCCACCATTATGGCTCAAAGGCATTTTTTCTGAAGCCTGAAGCTCTCGCACACGAGCAAGAGCTTCAGGCTGTAGAAAAAAAATGCCTTTTCGTGTAGTGGCCGGGGCTGCCAGGGGAGATTAGTGGGCCCCGGCAGGCCCCGGCCCACTTAAAGCCCTGCACTTGGGTGAGAAATCTGTCCATCTAAAAAATGATCATTGCATCATACATCAGGAGGCATTATGTGTAAAACATTTGAAATTCACAGAAGTCATGGACCTCATTGTGAAAACAGTCAATTTTATCTGCTCACGCTCTTTAAACAACAGATTGTTTCCGGCGTTTTTAGAAGAGACAAAGGCAAATTATGGTGGTCCTATGTCACAATGATGTTCGCTGGCTTAGTCCAGGCAATGTTCTAAAGTGATTCTTTGCTTTACAGCAGGAAATAAAAGCATTCATTGATGAAAAGGGAATGGACACTTCTGCCATGCAAGATGTTGACTGGGTAGCTGACTTTGCTTTTCTGACTGACATGACAGACCATCTTAATGATTTTAATTTAAAGTTGCAAGGAAGTCAAAATCTAATCTCTGATCCGTTTGAGGCAGTTTGTGATTTTGAAATAAAGTTAAGACTTCTGACAGCCCAAATGGAGAAAGGGATGCTGGTACACTTCACTGCATGTGCAGAGGCTTCCCCCCCATGACAAGTATGTAGGATGGCGTCGGCATGTGAATGTCCTGCATGAATTGCAAGTTGTTTTTGGGAATCGTTTCACACAATTTAAATCACAGGGAGCCTCTTTTAAACTTTTTGCAGACCATTTCTCTGCGATGTTGAAAATGTGCCACCTGATCTTCAACTGGATGTGATTGAACTCCAGTGCTGTAGTGTCCTAATAAAAAGCACAGAGAGATGCCTTTATTAGCCTTTACCAGTCTCTGCTCAATTTCCCATTCTGTGCTGGGAAGCATTAAAGATGGTGTACATGTTTGCCAGTACCTACATTTGTGAGCAAGTTTTCTCGCAGTTGAAATTGTATAAATCGACTCTAGAGACAAGACACACTGACTACCATCTCCATGCTATCCTGAGAGTAGGCACAACATCACTGGAACCTGAGATCCAGAAAATGACAGCTGAGAAACACTGCAATGTTTCTCACTGATCAAGTATGTCTGGTTCACTGTTCATCTCACACTTAAAAAAAAGAAACAGCATTTCACAATACTCATGGTTCATTGCTCACTTACAGCCGTGCCAGATGCTGTAAAAAATGGCAGAGCTTGTGCATTGCAAATCTAAAGCAACATAACGTGTGAAATGTTTGAGCGCAGTGTTTCCATATGATTTGCCTATTTTTTCTACTATTGCCAATATGTCCTTTGGAAAGAATGAAATGATGACAGTGGAATGGAAAATGTGTAGTACAGAATTTAAGTTTGAAATACAAATAAAGACCAGTACACCTCAAAAAGGTATTCTTTTTCCATGTGTTTAATAAAAATTGGGAGTTATAAAAGCCTCGTGCCACGGCCCCACCCTGCCTACCGCCCCACTTACTGTCCCTCCCACATTTACTTTTCGGGCCACTATAGGCAGCATGTAAGGTACATTAGGCCTTCTGGCAAAATCAGTTGTGCACCCCTTGTCTAGTGTGTGCCTTTTATGTGCGCTCTGAGGCTTACGGGCGTGTAGCGCGTTATAAATATTTAAATAAATAAATATTTCTGAAATGTTTGTTGTGAAAAGGACAATTTTAACCTATTATATTAAAAAATAATTCGAAGTCGAGGCACTGCCCAACATCTTACTGCATTAGTTCAGGTGAACTTGCTCAATTCAATTCATGGAAAACATTTATACCCTTTCACTTTACAAATTCATCAGCTGCACCTGCCCTGAACCAAGGCTGCAACTAGACAAAAACTTTGGGTGGCTTACTGCATCAAATGGTAAGGGAGTGGGTACCTTCAGAGACTTTGTGTGTTTGGGGCAAATGTACTTGTTTAATACCCCATTCCTTTTGTACCAAAGGAATATTTTTGGGAACTACTGTCAGAACTGCAACCAGTGGTGCAACTTAATGCCCATTGTACAAATGACATTGCTCGAAAACATGTTAGGTTTTAAATACAAAATCCACATATTGATGACAATTGCCAGCAGGGTATTGCTGTGATTGTGTTTTGGTAGATGATTGGATTTGTCAGTTGGTGGTTCCTGATGCATATCCAGCTGCATTGTACCATAATCCCATGTAAGACTCAGTGGTTCTACAGTTGCAGTGTCTTTGAGGTGTCAATTATGTAAGGTAGGCGGGGTATCGCAAGTATGACACTGACAAAGAGATACAATTTCAAAACCTTTATGCAGGTTTCAGGTTGGGAAAAACTCCTGCTTTGCCTATAGCTATGATGGGAATAGTCTCTACCATCAAATAATAAAGAAAAAACAGAGTCCTAGTCAGTCTCTGTCAAATCAAAATGGCCTATACTAACAAACCCTAATGCCTGCCCTATCTCTTATACAAAAAGTGTGTAAAGGGGAATGTGTATGGAAAGCAAAATCAGTGTTATAACATTAAGAATCAAAGTGGCTGAGTCAGCTCTCCTCCCGACTTTGGACAGCACGGAGTAAGGCAGCCCCCGTAGACAGGATGCCACACTCATAATCACAGCACTTGCAGGGGTTCCCTACCTCAAGCTTTATTCACATTTTTTAGGGGCTCCCTTCCCCTAACTTATCACACTTCCGGTCTCCCTCAGTTGGGCTCGGACCTTTCCCTGATGTTAAAGACTTTCAAATGTGCAAGGCTTTTACTATAGACCTCCGCAGGACCACTTTGACTTTCCCTTCAGCTCACACTTTGTATTATTTGCCCCAGTGTCTGGGTAGTTCAGTATCATAAGCACAAAAGTTCAACATTCACCTTTTCACTGCCCCTTTTGCTGGGGGTAATCTTGATCCTTACACCTTTTCGAGTTCATTTCCTTTGTCGCTTTATAGCAAAACATTTCACCTTTCGAAGCAACTTTCGAGTGGGCTACTTCCTTTCGCCTGACCACTCCGCTACTCTGTTTCACTGGCTTCACAGTTATCGGTAATGTAAACCTCACCACATGTCTGCCTTCCTTCGCATCTCATCCACAAGTGTGCAGCCTTCAATTGTGAGATATACTGTTACAACTTCAATCGTTCCTTAACACACACCAGTCTTTCTTGTCGCTCGCCAACTCATCGGCTGTGTGTATTCCTTTCTTGTCTTTGCGGTTTTCATTCTTGAGTTAAGACTAATACCACAGACTCACCTCTCCAACTCTGCCGTTCATCCGGGAGGTGAGGGGGAGGGGTCACTGGTGCCCCTGAAACACAATGCAGTCTTCTTGTCTGGGATTTGGCCTTCTCCACGTATCTTTTATGGCTCCTCTGAGGCAACGATCTCCTGCAGAGATCTCCTGAGTTTCGCTACCCTTTGCTCTCGTCCCTCTGTCGGTTACTCTGCTCCAGTAGGTTCGCCTTCACCCCGGAAGTTCTGCTGCTTCTCGTGTTCCACCTTGCTCAGAGTGTGTCTCTATGTTCCGCCTTTTATCCATGTGGGGTGAGCTAATGGGTATCAGATGTATGTGATTAACAGCAAGTGCCTGACTTAGCCTGACATGTCCAATGAGATATGTAAGGGTTAGCCTCTTTACTCTCAGTCACCCTCTTCCTCGGCCCAGTCTTTGTGCAGAAGTGGCGGGGGGGAGTTAGAACATTGGAGAATCTGATAAAATAGGATGGGTCTTGGGTACGGGAAAGGGGGAATACCACGTCTCACTATCGGTTGCCTCACCCCCCACTCCCTGAAGACCCCTCACCCAAGTGATGCTCCCGCACTGGTCCACCCCCAGGGTCTGGAACCAAAGGTGATGGCCGTGCCCTGGCCATCTGAGAGAGAGAGATCCCCAGGAACTAGTAGGTGATACACCCTTTGGTTTCTCACAGTGGGCAGTCAGAAAGGAGGTCCCAAGTCACTGATTAGATACTGTGGTCCCTGAATGTGTGTCTTGGCATAGTATAACCTGACACAGTATCCCCAGACTAACAACAAATCTCAACACACTACTCCAGCAGTAAAACAACATAGATTACACAATAATTATTTTTTTAATTTAATTAAAGTGCATTTCATTGCATTATAGCCTTTTACACTAGTGCACAATAACAAAAATAACCATCTAAAATATCAACAAAAATACCCAAAAACCATCTACAATATCAATAGAAATACCCAAGAACTAAACACAATGGAATGTCCACCAACCGACGACAATAGTCTGCACTATATTTTCGTACACACCACACTATCCCATCACAGACACACCAACCCAACTCTACACACTCCTTAAATAGAATTCTGACAGATACCACCCTCAACACACAATTTACATTAGCACCCTGGAGCACAAATTACACACTGCTTTGAGAAATCACAAGATAGCTAAATCTTACACCCTAGAGACAGCCTTATCTTTTCGGATCTGCACACATCAACAAAACAATCTTGACCTGCCTTTATTTATTTATTGCTCATTTATAGAGCGCCTATACACAACAAGTGTTTCAAAGCGCTCCAACACAGGGAGGATGAAAGATTAAACAGAGAAAAACTTTCTTAATAAGCATTACTATATTCAGAATGGGCAAGTGCAATGCGTTTTAGTGGTATAATATAGGACAGGAAGACTACAAACTGTTACAATATAGGACATATTGCACGTGCCTGACGGGCGTTACAATAACGCAACAGCTATACGTGAAGGGGAGGGGAGGGGGTGTAGGGTAGGACGAAGAGAGTAATAAGTGCAAGAGACAAATGTGAGGAGGAGGGCAGGGGAGGCACACTATGCACATCCAACGTAAGTGGCTGCAGATGAAAAAAAGCCTACATTCAAATGTTTTTTAGCACAGGACAAAGCAGGACTCTAGAGCACAGAAGACTCCTGGGCTTTTCCAGCACAATGTTACAATTCCTTTTCCTCAATATCAGGACCATCTGTCTCCATGTCTCTTTCATGCAAAGTCTCTCGCTTTAGAGGGCCTGATATGCCATAAACAACAAAACAAAAGTTCCTTCTACTTATCTTCATTTCGTGTGATTACTCTTCACCCTTGGCTCCACCTCAGCCGGGCTCAGACCAACCACTCACAATGGACATCCCTCAGTCGGGTTCACACTTGTCATCACAATGTTCACGGCTGTATTACTGCTCACGCTAATTCTCAGGCATCCCTCAGCCGGGTTCACATTTGCCAATTATCACAGTTCACTTAGTTTTAACCCCTCCGGGATTCACTTCCCTTGGCTTTCTACTGGCATCCCACCGGAAGGTTCACATTGCCATTTTTTTTCTTTTTTTTAAAATGTGTTTGTTTTTTAACAAGGCAGGGTAATAACAGTACCAACATTTATCACTAATTAATATGCATTACTGTAAAAGCTTGTCTTTTCACTTTTCCCACCCTCCTTAGTTTTATCAGTCCTTTTAAGGGTCCCCTTCTTTATTCCTGCTCCTGTGGGGCATCTCCGCTCTCCAGGACTCTCCTGGCCAGTTGGGGTTTGTAAGTCAATGCTGGAAAGTCTCTATCAAAGTCCACAATAGGGTTCCAAATGTTTCTGGAAGCGGTGGAGGAGGCCTGCTCTAGCTGCTGTCACTTTTTCTGCTATTAGCACATCCCATAATTTCAACCACCAGAGGGATAGGAGGGGGCCCTCTGCAGATTTCCATGTACGGGCCACCACGATTCTACCCTCCAGCAAGCATTGGGACAGGAGTTTGGCCTTGGGGCCTGTTCTTAGGTAGGTCCCGGGGATCGGGAGGCCCAGGAGGACGGGTTTGGGGTCTAAAGGGAGTACTGTTTGTGTGATTTCGGCGATGGCCCCGAAGCATTGTCTCCAGAAGCTTTGGACTTTTGGGCAGGTTCACCACATGTGAAAGAAGGATCCTATTTGGCCACATCGTCTCCAGCTGGCCAGGTCCAGTGTATGGTTCATGTGGTGGAGTCTTAGAGGAGAATAGTACCATTGCAGTAAGATCTTGTAGGCGCATTCTCTATTTGTAACGCATGCGGATGACGAGTGAGCATGGGTCCAGATGTCCACCCAAGCCTGGTCCTCTATGGGGTGGCCCAGGTCTGCTTCCCATTGTGCCATAGATCGAGTCCTGAATATGAGAAAGTCTTTCTGGAGGCATTTGTATAGCACGGAAATCCTGCCCCGGGTTGGTAGGTCCTTGAGAATTAATTCTATAGCTGTGGGAGGGCAGGTTACTGCCTGGCGTGTCTGCTGGTGGGAGCACCAGTGGCGCAGCTGGAGGTATGTGAACCTGTCTTGTTCCTGCAGTTGAAAGATTTCCTTGCATTGTTCATAGGTATGTGGTTGTCCTCCCTCGAAGAGCTGCCCCAGGGTCTCTAGCCTCCCAGCAATCCAGTTTTTGAAATTTTGGGGAGGTGTTCCAGGTGAGAAGGCGGGGTTTAGGAACACCAGGGATGAGGGGTTAAGTCCTCTTGGAATCTTCATTTGCCTCAGAGTTCTGTCCCAGACGGCAATGGTGTGTCTGGTAGCTAACAGTAGTCCTTGCGATTGCCGCCTTATCGCTGGGGGGATATAAGGGAGAAAGCGTAGGGGGAGAGCCAAGCTCACATTGCCATTTTCATGCAGTTCAAAAGAAAGTCATTCTAGACCTCTTAGGTTCTTCCTTTATCCAAGCCCAGGTCTCGACCCCCAGTCAGGCTTCCCACAGTTCTATCATCACAATGAATTTGCAGGCATCCCTCAGTCAGGTTCACATTCGCCTCCACTACATGCCAAAGACTTTTGACTGTATAAGGGGTTTGGTTGACCCTCGTATGACCACTTTGACAGCTTACACCGGCCTCTCGTGAGGCCTCTTGGTATTTGTAGTTTTAACACTCTTAATTCAATACTTTCTCCTGGCTCAGGAGAGGGGGGGCACCAGCCAGAGACCTTCGAATGAGCGCCCAAGTGGTGCCGGACCACTTTGTCTCTGGTGCCAATGTCACTCAAAAAGTACACAAGGGTCTCCCACTGCTGGGCTCTGACCCTTCTCACAAAATTCATAAAGAAGACTTCCCTCCACCGGGCTCGAGTCTCCTCTCAGATCTCAGTTTTCAAAAAAGCGTTTTGGGACTTCCAGTCCCAGAATGCACTGTCAGGATTTTGCTCCCACTTGTCCGCTCCCCAAACAGCATTTGGCATTGGGAGCTGCAGGAGCTACAAGGGGATAATGCTCCGACGTCAGGGTCTCTTCTGCTGACCCTCAGAGACCTCGGTTTCGCCTGACTGGCCCAGGGGCGGAGTCTTGCTGTTGGTACCACCAGGCAATCCCAGCTGCCCCTGGTCTTGTCTTCTGGAGGTACAGCTCTCTCTCCACAGTGCAGTCTCTCCTAGACTCACAGGACCAGTGTCGGTGTGGTTTCCTCCTCCTCCTCCTCCTCCTCCTCGTCCTCGTCCTCCTCGTCCGCCTTCTCCTTCTCTTTCTCCTCCTTCTCCAAGTCCCCCATGGTCCCTGCAGCTCTTCTGATCTTCCTCTGGCTTCTTGCACCTTCCAGGCACCCCAACTTGCTCAAAGTGTGCTTTCCTGCCCCGCCTTTTACACTTCCTGGGAGTGGTGATTTGGTTCAGTTGTGCATGGTTGGATGAGAATGCCTGACCCTGCCTGTCCTCGTTATCAGGACAACATGGCGGTCGTCCATAGAAGTTAATGGCCCAGGGATTCCTATCGGTAATCCTCATTCCTGCTTGTTGCTACCTCTTCTTCACAGTACTTGAAGAGCAGAGTGAATGAAGGGGATTCTGGGAAATGTATTGAGTTACAGATTTTGGGAGAAAATCAGCTAGATATTTAAAAAAAGGTTTGTCAACAAAAGAACAGGGATTATGGGGTATGTAGTGTTGCACTGAAGAGGAGGGAAGGTTATTGTCAGAAAGGGGAGAACAGATGGGTCATTTTGGATAAATGGGTTTTTTACTGCCTTTTCTTAAAGGGAAGTACTGGGGTAGGATGGGACTGTGATGGCAATATCCCATAAAGATGGAGGGGTTGTCGGGTAGGGGTGTATTGCAGAAAAGGGGATACTGTGTCTTACCCTAGGGCGTTCCTTCCGCAGTCCCCAAGAGCCCGTAGCACAGGTGATCCTCCCTCGCTTGTACGTCCCAGGGTCGGGATCCCAGGGCCATGGCCCTCCACTGGCCACTTAAACAAAGGATCCCTGGGGTCTACCAGTGAGAACACCCTCAGGTTTCTCACACTCTGCCTGACCCTTGTGTTGGGACATGTCAGGTATACGGCTGTGATGTCAGTCCATTGTCGTTCACGATGAATTGTCTGTGAGAAAGTGTTTGTGCCGGAACGGAGGGGGAAGGGGGTTGAGTTTCTATGTTTCCTAAATGGTAGGATGGGGAAACGGTATTGTAAGGACGGGGATACCACATCTCTCCTTCGGTGTCCCACTTCCACTCCCTGGAGATCCCTAATTTAGGTGATCCTCCCGCACTGGTCCACCCCCAGGAACTGGTCCAATAGTGATGGTCGTGTCCTGGCCCAATGGATGACAGATCCCCTGGGACTAGCGGAAGAGACACCCTCAGGTTTCCCACTCTGCAGATGAAAAAACGGCTACATTTGAATGTTAAGCAAGACACTTTAAACACATGAAATCACGTGGCTGCAGATGTAGAGTCACCGGAGATCAAGGTCATTGAGCTTTCTACTCACGAGAAAGCCTGCATGGGTGGCTGTAGATCAGGTGTGCAAGGCACAAGGGATCACAGTCAGCCTCCTAAATCCAGGTGAGATCATAAAGATGTGCTGCAGTGCTGGAGGGAGGGGGGCATGGGGCATCTGGACCAGCCAGGCCCAGACAGGGGAAGATCCTGGCCCTTGGCTGCAGCCTTTTGCTGTGAGCCGGCTTCACTTTGCCGGCTCATTAGTAGTGCATGATGAAAACAGGCATCCCGGCCAATCTGCATGTAGCAGAGGCGGGATTCAGCAGAAACGAAGCCAGGCAACAAAGGGATGGGCCCAGGGCAGCCATGATGCAAAGGAGCAGTGCCCCACACTGCCCATAGTAAGAACACACACAACCGTAGTTGCCAACGGGGTCATAGTCGCCACAGATGCAGTAACGGAATCCTCTTTGTATGAGGGAGATCACGGCGTTGTCTGCCGCCATGCTGCTGCTGGATAGGGAAACTAGACACAGAGGTATATGGGAGTGCTGTGGATGTAGGCATGACACAAATACCCAAATCTCATAGTAAAGCAACCTCACATTATGTCGATACTTAGAGGAACATATTAAGCCAAAAGGATATCAATGTACCTTTACTTCTACATCCTGAATGGAAAACTATAAGAATTAGAATACAAAATAATGATAGACTGAAAAATCTTTTGTAAAGCATTGTGCTTTCAGCGCTTAAAGAAATACAGGGGGCCATTTTACTTTAAAATGTAAATTACACAGAGGGGACATATTATTTTGGCCCTCATATGTAAGCAGGTCCTTTGCATGCAATTTTTGTAATTTGTACTGTGATGAATTCTGCAGTCCTCACAAAGAACGTCTAAAGTCTCCTCACAGGTGGCCAGGGAAAGCCAGACGCTTTATGACCCTGAACATGGGGACGCTGTTCTGTTGGAGGATCACCTGGGAGGAGAAAGGGGCCAGCGAAACAGAAGGACTCTGTTAGGTGTGACACAGTATTTGTCTTCCTCTAGGGAAGAAATGTCAGTGATGCCAAAATCTGTAATGGCTTGTTGTCGGAGAGAGATTTTAACCTTCCAAGATGAACATCTTAATATGGATGAAAACAATTATAAACCCTTAGGCATTGAGAGAATTGAAAACCCTTTTTAAAAACAGGGAGACTCATGAAGCTGGATGCGCCTCTATCTCCCAAAGGAATAGTAAAGATTAGTCAGTGAATAATACCAATTAGACTCTGAAAATCATTATTTTTCTGTAAAACCAAGTCTTTCAAATTATCCTTGTGATATTCCTTTAAGGAGTCTAACTAGGAAAAGAAATGAGCAGACAATCAACATCCCCATTAGAAAAACAGATTTTTACATTTTGAACTCCAAGTCCCATAATCCTCAATTTACTGGGATGAAGAAGAGGGCTGAAGAGGCACAAAACTGCAGCAGCTTGTTAATGGAAATGACCCACACCCGAGGGAGACTGGCAAGCTTAAAATGCCCCCTTGGGTGCAGGCCATGAGAAAGCAGAAGGAGAAGAGCAGTAGTCGTGGGTGGAGGAATCTCTCCACGTTGCAGCAGGAGCAGAATCTGGAGGAGGGAGAAGACGCTAGGATCACTGTCAAGTGGCGTGCAGTTGTGGGTCCTGCGACAGTCTTTGCCTCCAGAAGCCCTAATTGCAGAGGTCGCACAGAGGGAAGCGTCGAAGACAGAAGCGTTCCCCATGGACACCTGTTTTGCAGAAGCTGCGCAGCGGGAGGCAAAGGTTTGGATCGCCTTCCCCAAAGCAAGGCTGTCTCCGGAAGCATTAGGAGCCGAGAAAGCTCAGTTTGCGAGTGGCGCGGGCTGAGAAGACTGGGAGCAGCCGGTGGCTGGACCGCGGGAAGCAGATGAAACAGAAGGCCTGGAAGCAGCGAGGGGAACGAACGCGCACGGCAGTCCCGCTGAGTTCACTAAAACATTGTGACACTGGAATGCTCCATAACTGCCTGCTTCGTCAGACCAGGTACTTTAAAATAAGAAACAACATTCATAAGAGGAAATATAAGAAAGGAAGTAATTTTGAATACCGAACCGACAAAGCAGATTAATCAATATTGTATAAACCCAACTGATTTTGAAAGATGCAACTGGAATAATAAGAGCTTGACTATCAGACCAAGGAGGTGTGATTACATGTGTGTTGGTACCATTGAAAGACATCATCAAGAAGGGGCAATATCTCAGGAACCCTATACAAACTACCATTGCCAAAGCCCAAAGAGAGTTATAACAAGGCAAATTAAAAATAACAAGTATTGCCCAAGTCAAGAGGGGTCAAAGGAGAATCTAAATGTTTGTAAAACATATTATGCATGGCTTAAGAAGAGCAGAAAAGGAACTGGTTCAAACCCACATTGCCAAATGTGAAGGCATCAAGAAGCAGACACAGACAACTGAGTAAAACTTGGGTCACAAACTTTTATTCAAATAAGAAAATGTTGGGAAAATGCCCAACTTGCCCTATGCTAAGGTAGGATTTCCATACCTAACTAAAACTAAGGAGACCCTTTTTCAGAAAGTTTAAAGCAAATATCTGTGACCAAAACCTATACTACAAGTATCTCTCGCACCTTGAAACACTCGTGTATAGGTGCGTTACAAATGCCATATCATATCATATCACAACTTCTTGAATATAATGTGTACGGATGTCAGCATCAAAATGAAAAGTGTTTAAATAAGAGTTCAGAGCTTCTTCCAGCTCGTTGTTGGAAAAGAGGTTTTCCCTTCCCCAAGATCCAGGATGGTTCACTTTGTCAAAAAAAGGGGTTGCGTTCCCCATGCTTGTATTACTCTTTCAAACCAATACAATTACTGAGGATACTGCTCAGCTTTCTGGCAGCTTTGCCTTTCATCAATTTCACTAATATCACAAAAGTTCTGTTCAATCAGATCAGCCAAGTATCTCCTTGACAAACACAAGCTTATGGGTGAGTTACCTTTAGGGGGGTGTATTCGGTCTAGGCGCAGTAGTCGGATCACACGGTCCACCCATTACAACCTTACTTGCTTCTTCTTCACAGTTATATAGCCACTGTTTCAGCTACACAGCGGTATTGGGTTTTCTTCTTGATGCTCTCTCAAGACTTGTTTTGCCACCATTCACTTGGTAAACTTTCAAATGGCCTTAAAGTTTTTGCCACGTCTTATTCTTTCAGTTTTCACAGTTCTGTATATTCTTATGGTACTTGCAAATGCTTGTTTTTCTTCGGTTTATACAATTCACAGTTCCCTTTGTATCCGGGATTATCACCAACTGATTGCAATTCAAATCATGTTCATTGACACTTGCTTTCTTTTGATTCGGTATTCAAAACATAAGGCTTCATTTCATGCCATTCAAGCACATTGCAAAACTTGCCATCAAATTCCCAATTTACTCCTCTGCTGGGAATTTGTACCCTGCTCACAGGCATTTCCACAAATTTCAAATACTTCAATTTCTCCGGCCCTTTCTTGGCCTTCTCAATTTCATTTAATTCACAGCTCGGTATTCACAAATCCTTCTATTCACTTATCTTAGCCTTCAAGTTAACATATTGTCAAAAGTCTTTCTGTTAAGCTGGACCAGCATACTCCTACGTCCCGTCCCCTTTCCTCCATACTTGTGGACATCTCTCTGTTCTGTCGGACGGGACCGGAGCACTTTGTAAAAAGCATCCACATTTATTTTTCAAAAATGTGTCCCTCCTCTCTTTCCTGCGTGGGGCTCGGCACGCGGCCGTAACCCCGCCCACTTTAGCTCTGCCCCGCGCATCGCCCATCGTCCTTTTCTCTGCTCGATCGGGCCGGACGCACTCGCATCCTCGGAAGGTTTTCTTCCCTTTTTTCCTCTCTGGCTCTTGCTGGCGTTCGTTTACTAGTCTGTCTATGTCTTTCAAATTAGACTTTCCAGATTGTTCATCGTGTCACCGTTGCTTCGCGAGGGCGGATCCCCATCCTCTTTGTTTAGAGTGTATGGGTCCGGAACACCGTTGGGACTCCTGTTTTTACTGTGACCCCCTTTCGGTACGGGCACTTCAATGTCGGTTGGAGCGGTGGGAGGAGGTGTTTTTCCGACAAACTCCTCCTTCGCATCTTCAGACATTCATCGATGGCAAAGAGAAAATGCCCGGTAAGTTCTGTACTTTTCAGAGCACCCCGGCCAGGGGATACCTTCCCGGGTTCCTCTCGGTCCGGGAGGGGCATTGATCGCTCTGTTACTGGGGTTCGCCCTGAGGTGCCCGTTGGGCCTAATAATTCTACCGGAGTTTTCTCCGAGGGTCTCCGTAAGGGGCCTGTGAACACCAGAGTACGCTCCGAGGCCCCTCCTGTGGGGGCTGTTTGTAGACCCAGTTCTACTGAGTCGTGGGGTACCGGAGCTCGCTCTGAGGCCTCTCTGTCAGCTTCCCTCAAAAACAAAACCGGGGTGCGCCCCGAGGCCTTGGCTGGGCTTGTAGTTACCGAACGGAGGTTCGAGGCCCGCGCAGAAAAGGCTGTTACCGGGCCTGGGTCCGAAGTCCCTCGTACAGAGGCTAAAGCTACCAACAGTTCTGAGAGGCCGGTCAAGGCTTTGTCGGTGAAAGCGCAACGTTCCTGCTCTTGTGGTGACACCAGATCTGTTGAGGGGACAAAGAAGCAAGGTTCTTCTTTTACCGGCAGTGCCGAGGTCCTTCCTTTGAAGGGTCAGTTGGCGTTTGGTATGTCACAAAAACATTCCAGGCCTCATAGTACTGGCTCGGCCGAGGTTCCTTATGTTAAGGCTAAGATTAAGACCCCTGATCCATCGACGGGGACCCCTGCCTCACTTCCTCACGTGCCGCAGCTCCCCTCAGATGAGGAAAAAATGGCGCCTGTTCCCGCCACGACCACGGCGGCCATTTTAGGTGCTACCCCTACAACTACGCCATCGGCTTCTGGTGTAGGGCTCGGTCTCTCGGGTGAACCTAAGGTCCCCTGTGCGCATCCTTTTCGGCCGGTTTATGATTGGAACGCCCGGATGCATCTTCCGCACAATGGGCCTCATTACGACCCTGGCGGTAAGGGGTTTACGCCAGCGTTAGCTGCGCCGACCCCTTACCGCCAATTACGAGGTCCCTTAGCGCCATGGAGGTTTTAAAACCCGCTTTTAGCGGGTGTTAAAATCCATGGCGCTAAGGGATCATGGAGTTAATTACGCCACCGTAATTTACGGTGGCGTAATTAACGCCTTCCCCACTCCCATTATGCCCTATGGGGCAAAAATGGGAATGGGGAAGGGTAAATGGGGATTGGGGACTTACCGCCCCGCCAAGGTCGGAATGGGGCAGTAAGTCCGCCAACCACCATGGCGTAAACGTAGTTTACGCCATGGTGGTAAAGTCACGGCCCAGGCGGTAACTTACCGCCTGGGTCGTAATGAGGCCCAATGTTTTGTTGCCCGCGGGGGCGGCTCCTTTGATTTATGTGGATACGTCGGTGGAGGGGCCGGTGTGGCACCCTTCCCTGTTACGTCCCTGGATTTGTCCACCTCATGAGAGGCCTCCTCAGGTCCCAAAACAATCTCCTGAGGATGCCTTTTTCAGTAAATTTCAAGCGCTTATGCGCACCGACCCCATGAGGGAATATTTCAAAGGGCTTTTCAAGGAGATATGTCCACCGGCGCCTCTGGCTCCACCTGTTCCTCCCCTGCTCTCCCGCCTTTACCTCCATTGTCCCCAGTGGACAAGGCAGTGCCTGACACGGCTCAGCAGGATCCTGGCCTATCAGATGACCCTCAAGATGATCAGGACAACGAGGACCTTCCCCGCTCTATCAGAGCCTTTCATGACCGGGTACTGGACATGATGAGTTTCTTAGATGTTCCGGTGCCCGAGGCACCCGCTCCGCAGGAGGGCGTGCTTTCTGGAGCGTTCACCCTGTCTCCGTTGGGCATACCGGCCTGTTCCTGCAGAAGGACGTTCTGGCCGAGGTCCGAAGAGTTTGGGAAAAGCCAGACTCTGGACTTTTTGTCAATAAAAAGATTGACGCAAAGTACAGCCTGCATTCTTCGGAAGAGGTGGCCCTGTCGTCTTGTCCGCCTCCCTCCTCCACAGTGGTGGATGCGGCCACTTTGCAGTCCAGGCCTGCAGCATCCTCTTCCACGACGGCTACTCAGGTTCTGGGAAAGGTGGACAAGCTCCTCGACTCCCTCGGGAGGAAAATCTTCGCCAACTCGGCCTTGCAGCTCAGGCAGGCCAATGCCGAATTGATATTGGCGGGAGCTAACATGCGGATGTGGAAAGGTCTGTCGGAGTTTGAGGAGCACATCCCGGTCGAGAAACTGGAAGACTTCTAAGGAGGCCTTTCCGATGCCAGGGTCTTGGCCCAGGATCTCCTGGAGGCTGCGGCTCATCACGTAGACACCTCGGCTCAGGGCCTGATGCTTGGGGTGGATACCTCACGGCAGGTGTGGCTGCATGCCACTAAATTTTCTAAAGAAGTGCAAGACAAGGTGTTGGACCTTCCATTCGATGGTAAGGAGATTTTTCATTCTTCTACTGATGTAGAGCTCACCAAAACCAAGGATAGCACTCAGACGGCTAAATCATTGTCTGTTCTGGTTAAAGCTCCTTTCAGATCCCAGAGACCGTTGTCGCAAAGTCGACCTTCCTCTGGTTTTAGGGGCTTCCTCGACCGCAAATCTCGCAGAGTGGATACTCCTGCGGGGAATAACCGCCGTAGACAACAGCATACGCGTTTTTTTCTCCCGCTCCTCAGTCTCCTCATCAGGTTCAGGTGGCACCGCCACCGATAAGCCTGCCAAATGAGGGTTTTCCACGCTCGCACGAGACCCCGGTGGGAGGACGCATTGCGTCTCATTGGGAGGCGTGGCAGACCATCACAGAAGACAGATGGGTCTTGTCAGTCGCTCGAGCGAGCTTCTGCTTACCTTTACCCCCTACCCCACCCCTCAACCCTCCTTTTCAGCTGTTGGGCTCACCCTCCCTCAAGGCCGAGGTTCAGAAACTTCTGGACCTCAGAGCTGTGGAACCCGTTCCCCTTGGGCGGCGAGGGGAGGGCTTCTACTCCCTGCTGTTTACGGTGCCCAAACCCAACCAGGCTGGCCTGCGCACCATCCTAGACCTTTCCCAGTTCAATCTTTTCCTACCCCAAGAGAAATTCAAGATGATCACGCCCAGCCAGATACGCTCCTCTTTGCAGATGGGCGATTGGCTCAGCGTGGTGGATCTTCAGGATGCGTACATGCATATCCTGATTTGGAATCCACACAGGAGATACCTCCGCTTCTCTTTGGGAGAGGAGCACTTCCAGTTTCGGACGCTTCCTTTTGGTCTCAGCTCGGCGCCGCGTGTCTTCACGAAGATGATGTCGGTGATTGCGGCCTATCTTCGTCTCCAGGGTATCCATGTGTATCCTTATTTGGACGACTGGCTCTTACGCAGCCCTTGTCCGTTGGCAGCAGCGGGCAACCTCCAGTCTCTCCTTCAGCTCCTGTTCCATCTTGGGCTGTCGGTGAACTGGCGGAAATCCTCCATGACGGTCTCACAGGACCTGATCTTCCTGGGTTTTCGTTGGACCACGATCGACTGCAGAGTGTATCTGACCGGGGACAGAATGGCGGATCTGTTGGCCACGTGTCAGATGTTTGCGCAGTGGGAGAGCATGTTGGCCTGGTGGTTCCAGAGGCTTCTGGGCCTCATGGCCTCGTGTGTACTGGCTCTCCCTCTTGCTAGTCTCAAAATGAGACGGACCCAGATGGCTCTTCGGAATTCATGGCGTCAGGCAGTGGATCCGGATTCTATGCGGATAATGATTCCGGATTCCATGAGAGTGGACCTGGACTGGTGGTCATCTCTCGGCAACCTGTCGGTGGGCGCGGGGTTTCAGGACCCAGCCCCCATGGTGACGATCACAACGGACTCCTCCCTTCTGGGTTGGGGTGCGACGTTAGATCTTCTTCAGGTCTCGGACCTCTGGTCGCCTCAGGACAAGCTTGTGCACATAAATCATTTGGAGCTTCTGGTGATCTTTCTGGCGCTCAGGGCATTCAGACCGCTCGTTGTAAACCAGGTGGTCCGCATAAGAATGGACAACGTGGTTTCAATGTATTACATAAACAAGCAAGGGGGAACAAAGTCTCCCCCGCCCCCTCGTGGACCTGTCCATCCAGATTTGGGACTGGGCCGTGCTTTATGGTGTCTGGCTGCTTGCAGTGCACATCCCGGGCTAGCTGAATGTCACAGCGAATGCCCTCAGCCGACGGTCAGTGGTCAGCTATGGGTCGGAGTTGAAGGCGGAGGTCCTCTAATGGATTTTCTCGCATTGGGGCACACCGGAGGTGGACCTCTTTGCTACGGCGGTAAACAAGAAGCTTCCTCAGTATGCCTCCAGAGGGGGGCTGGGAGCCTCCTCTCTGGGGGATGCTCTCGAGATTCCATGGCACAATATGAGAGCTTCCGCCTTCCCGCCTCTGCCTCTAGTTCATCGAGCAATTTGGAAGTTGAAGAACTCTGTGAACTGTTCCCTTCTACTGATGGCCCCGTGGTGGCCGGCCAGGTTTTGGTTCTCTGAACTTAAACACCTGTCGGTGTATCCGCTGATCAGGTTACCATTAACTCCCGATTTCCTTCACCAAGGGGAGCAACAGATGTGGCCCCCTCCCCATAATCGCTCAGCTTGGCGGCATGGTGCCTGAGTTCAAGTCTTTAGAGCATCTGAGTTTGTCTGTGGATAACATGCGCATTATCCAGGCAGCCAGGAAACCCTCGACCAGATCTCAATACAGGAGTACATGGCTCAGGTCATTGGTGTTTGGAGAAGAAGTTGGATCAGAGGGTGGCCACGATTGACACGGTGCTGTCCTTCGTGTCCTCCCTAGCAGAGTCAGGGGTTCATGTTCTGTCATGGAGGACTTATCTCTCAGCGGTTTCCGCTTACCTTTCCACAGACCTTTGTTCTTATTCTCTAGCCAACCCAGTGGTGAAAAGGCATTTTCCTGCCTTGACACGCCTCTACCCTCCGGTTCGTAATCCGCACCCGCCATGGGATCTAAATGTAGTCCTGACGGCGCTGTGCCATAAGCCCTTTGAACCAATGGCTACAGTAGACCTCAAGTACTTTTCTTGGAAAGTGTCCTTTCTGGTCGCCGTTACTTCAGCGAGGAGAGTGAGTGAGCTCCAGGCATTGTCGGTGGAGCATCCTTTCTTGGTCTTTCACAAGGACAAGGTAGTCCTCCGGACAAACCCGGCCTTTTTACCGAAGGTGGTGACCGAATTCCATCTGAATCAGTCGATCTCCCTTCCGGTCTTTTTTCCGAACCCTACCTCAGAGGCTGAAAGGGTTCTACACTGTCTTGATGTCCGAAGAGCTCTTAAGTTCTACCTGGACAGGACGTCTGAGCTTAGGAGTTCTTCTCAGCTTTTTGTGACCTTTGGTAACCCTCAGGGCAAGCCGGCGTCTAAGGCAACTATTTCTAGGTGGATCGCCGCCTGCATCACAGAGTCTTTCACCGTCCAAGGGCTGAAACCTCCTAAGCGTATCCATGCACACCTGGTGCGGGGCAAGGCAGCCGCGGTTGCTTTTCAGAAATATGTCCCCTGGGAGTCCATCGCTAGGGCAGCTACTTAGGCCTCCCCATCTGCTTTCTGTAAGCATTACTGTCTCGAAATGAGCTCAAGAGCTGACGCTCAGTTTGGTCAGGCTGTGCTGAAGAACCTGTTTCAGTGAGGGGTATTTCCATCCACCCGTAGTTCCTGTAAGGAGTGCTTGGGAATCTCCCACAAGTATGGAGGAAAGGGGACGGGACATAGGAGTATTACCAGGTTACTCACCGTAGTGACCACCTTACTCCTAGTCCATAGTCCCCTTTCCTCCATACGCCCGCCCGACGTCCCCTCTAATAAGGTTCCTCTGTTCTTGCTAATGGGTCTTTGACCTGGCGATAGCAAAAGAATGAGGGGCAATGCGCGGGGGGCAGAGCCAAAGTGGGCGGGGTTACGGCCGCGTGCTGGGACCCGCGCAGGAAAGAGAGGAGGGACACATTTTTGAAATAAATTTGGATGCTTTTTACAAAGTGCTCCGGTCCCGTCCCACAGGACGGAGAGATGTCCACATGTATGGAGGAAAGGGGACTATGGACTAGGAGTAAGGTGGTCACTACGGTGAGTAAGCTGGTAATTCACAGTGCCTAAACGGTCCCTCGCAAACGATCCAACCTGCACAGAGCACGCAGTTTGCCCCACAGCGTCCCGGAGTCATTCAAACTCCTTTGACTCAACGGGTACGCTGTCTCCGTGTACTGCTCTTCATGTCGGCAGGCTCTCTGTGGCTGTCGCTGCTCCCGGTGCGGCGCGCCTTAGTTACAGGATCTCTGCTGCATCGGTTGAACAGAGAAGAAGTCCCTCCAACTCCTGGAGGGTTGCAGACCAGTTCTGCCACCGGAGACCTTTCCCGCTTTTGCTGCAGTGACTATGCAGCCCCTGGACACTTCGGGGCATGGGTCTATGTGGTCTCTCTTCTGGCTTCTCCTGCAAGCGTTCCACAGGCAATCTCATTAGCCTCACATGAGCTGGCCATTTATACCACCCTCCAGGCCCCAGGTGCAGGCAATGTTCCTTTACTGAGTAATGGCCATGGTACTTGGCATCCCTCTACCTTGTCCCAGTACCAGAGTGGTGTTTGTGCATGTTTGGGTTAATAAAGTGAGGATGGGGGCGTGGCTTAACAGCCATGGAATAGGACGCTTCTCGGAGAGGCTCCCGTGGATCCAACAACTATCCTAGCACAAGTAACTTAATAAACACCAAAACCGCACCAGCAACGAATATCCTCACAGGGGAACACGCGGAGCACCTCGGGATCGTGCTTCCAGTGGCCCCACGAAGCTGGAAACAACAGATCAGCTGGGAAAACTGAAGAAGCCCGACGGCAACAAAGGGAGAAAGATGGCAGCGTACGAGGAACAAAGGACCGACGGTGGCTACATTGTGTCATGACCCGACACTGTAGCATGCCACGGTCTATTACTGCGAGGCCTCGCAGGTGGAAAGTGAGAGCAGAGGCAGCTCGATCAGTAATGTTGCAGTACGCCGGGGCAAAGACCGTGCGGCCCCCACCGTCGGATGAGTGAGGAGGAGCGGCTTGTAGGCAGCTACAGAAGAGCGATACGGGGGGAGGGACTGCGCGGCCTCGCAGCTGAAACAGGAGAGCAAGAGTGACCCATCAGTTGACCGAGGTGCACTGGGAAAGGGGATCGTGCGGCCCCATCACTAGAACAAGAGTGCCGGAGCGGCTTAGGAGCAGAAAACGCTGTATTGCACAAATGATGGCCGCGAGACCCCACCAATAGAACGGGACACTAAGAGTGGTCCGAAGGCTGGCATCCGTGTGGCCCTATTGTGCTGTCAGCGAGTAGGTGTAACCCGGTGCAGAGAAATGCAATGCCGCCACTGCAGACCCTCCCCGAGATGTGTGCCCCCCCGGTAGAGCGACAACTCATACTAGCAGTCGCCTGCCAGGGGAAAGAACAGTGAGCCCGCAAGAGAACTTTTGCTCCCCCGGAACGGACTGAAGCATTGGGACGCAGGAGGCATGACAAACTGAAAGGCCCAGGAGAGGCGCTGATGGGGACAAAGGAACACCTGAACAGCTTGAAGAACTCCCACAGCTGAGGCCCTCACAGTCACACGGGCAAAATAAGTAAACGCCAAACTGAACACACACCTGGGATCTCATGATGAAGGCAACCAGATGCACACTCCAAATAAGCTGAAGAAGAATTGGAAATTACACCAATTCAGGGCAAAAACGGACCGCAAGACCTTGGAAGTTCCCATATACACTAAACCACTAGGACCAGCACCCTAAGGCACTAAAGATGGGCGCATGAAGAACAAGTCCCATTTATGGACCCATGTTATGAGCGGTGCCCAAGATCAACCAGCTTGCTCAGAATTGAGAGGTGTGTGCACACGCCAAGTAAGAGCCCAGAGACTAAGGGAGAGGAGAGCAACATAAGCCCACCCGGAGGAGGATAGGGCAGTAGGGCACCAGGACACAGAGCTAGCACAACCCAGCAAATAGGCCCAGCGACCAGAGTCATGACCCAGTGCCAACACTAGGCCCCGGACTGCAGGCCTCGAACTGGAGCAACACTGTAGAGGCATGCCTAGAGCCAAAGGGAGAATCGGGCGACAACGATAAGCCCACTGCTGAAACTCTACGACCAAACTACGCACCTCCACCTGCGCTGAGCCCTGTGACCCTCTCTCGGACTTCGCAGGTGCGGAAGACAGCCCTGCAATAACATTAAATACCAGACGCACTGCACAAACGAACAGACTCAAGGTCAGGCCCCAATACAGGGAAATCAAAACTCCGGATGACACCACAATGGCTTCCAAGCTACCCAAAAGTAAAGGGAAGCAGCCGATAAAGGAAGAGTATACGAAAACACCACTACCAGCTGACAATCCCAGACACAAGGAGAAAAACCCGCCAATAGACTTTACACCAGGGCATAATGACCAGCAGATACTATACGCAATTGCAGATCTAAAAGTCACATGGGAAACCAAACTGGAGGCAGCCGTGGCGGAACTGAAGACATAATTGGACCTAAAAATCGGGGCAGTGCAGGAAGATGTCAACCTGCTGAGACAAGATGTCAAGAAGATATCGGAGCGCAGCTGAGCGCACTAGAGAAAACAGTGACCTCGAACGAGGCGGCCTGTACTACACACGCCACGGAAATCCACATACTTAAGCAACATATGACTAATCTAGAAAATAGGGCAGAGGAAGCGGAAGGACGGGCCCGAAGGAACAATATTCGGATTCTGGGGCTCCCGGAAGGAGAGGAAGGACAGAACCCAACGGACTACATTGAGACCATGCTGCTACAGGAAATTGGAGGCGGTACGCTCATGCAAGGGTTCGCAGTGGAAAGAGCACATAGAGCCCTTACTAGGAAACCCCTGCCAGGAGCCCCCCCGAGGCCGATAATCGCCAAAATCCTGAACTACCGAGACAGGGAGAAGATCCTGCAATTTTTCTGGAAAGGGGGCAAGATAGAGAGAGCATCCGTGACAATTAAAGCGTACCCGGACTACACACTCCTAGTGCAAAGACAGCGACTGAACTATGGGACAGTGAAGAGGAGGCTGAGAGAAGCGGGCTTCAGGTACATGCTGATGTACCCTGCAAAACTCAAAGTGCTCCATGGAAAAGAGCACTATTATTCGAAACCCCGGAAAATGCATCAGAATGGCTGGATGCACAAAATTGCCCGTCCGGGAGCGACAAGCAAACAGAGGATTGAACACAGAAGTGTAGCGGCAGATCCTACGATTGAGGTGCCGTTATAATTTTAGACACTGGGACTTGAATGTAGGTTAGAACAATACCAGGTATATACAAGTCTGGTGCTACAAAGAGTATAAGGATTTGCATAGTACACTATGACATAGTTAACGGGAGGTTCAGCGGACCTAATCTCATAACCCCATACATAGTTTAGATAGGTTGCCAAAAGGGAGGTAACCTCCCACTAGAGTTCCTAGTACCGACTAGTCGAGATAGGACTAAATGCAGAATCGCCTGAGATCCAAGGATGGAGCTGGGCAAATGTTGGGAAGGGGAAGGGAGGAGGGAGGGAAGGGAGTTGAGGGATTTGGGGTGTTAAAAGTTAGAGAACAAGCCTACACACCCACGCATCCAAGATGGAAGTGGATAAAGGGGAGAGCTAGAGGGGGCACAGGGTTTGGCTAAAACATGGGAGACCTTAAGATAATGACCTGGAACGTCAGGGGACTAAATAACAATAAACACACCTCACTAAAGAGAAGCTAGAAGTTCTAAATAGAAAATGGAAGGGCACCCTTATAGGCGCAACGTACTCGGCTTATGCCAGTGGATGGTCACTTGGGTGGCACCACACGTCCCATTCCAGCTGCTGCAGTCCATGGCCGAAGCAGACGGGAGGATGGTAATATGGAGGGGACTGATAGAAAACAGAGAAGTATGCATTGTTAATACATATGCCCCCGAACCAAGACACAGTGACCTATTTCAAGACCCTATACAGCAAAATTAGCCTGTACCTAGGATGCACGGTTATTTGGGGTGGTGATTTTAATTGCACGCTGGACCCAAAAGTGGACAGGTCATATCTGAAAAATGATAGACCCACCCCTGCTGCTAGAGTCCTAAGAACTCTACTGCGAGATCTTCAGCTGGAAGACACATGGAGGCTGCACCACCCACATGATAGGCACTACTCACATTACTCAGCCCCACAAAACCTGTATACACGGTTGGATTACGTGTTCGCCACGCAAGAGATCACGGGAGAAATTGTGCGCTCAGAATATAGAGCGAGGGTCCTGTCGGACCATTCGCCATTGGCCTTAACATGGCAATACATAGCCCGAGAGCCAAGATCCCTACTTGGTGCCTCAGAGCAGAGGTATTAAAAGATACGGTGTTTAGAGAAGACCTCAGAGGCAAAATTGTAGAATACTTCGAAAATAACACGGGGAGTGTAGAGTCGGCTGGAACCCTCTGGGAAACATTCAAGGTGGTTGTAAGAGGAGCAGCTATAGCCAAATCCAAGGGACTGCAGGCGGGTATACTACTGCAACTACAGAACACGGAGGAGAAACTAGAGATAATACTAAGCAGTGGATGTCACTCCCAGGAGGACGCTAGTAACATCACCCAACTACAGCAGGAATGTATGAGACGCTGGGAGAGACTGCAACTTAAATTACAATTACAAAAAATACATAGAAAGGCACCATGCTGAGGGGGAAAAGCCGGGAAGATTGTTAGCATGATTATATAAAAGCGAGACCCCCAGTCAAACGATTAGAGAGATACGAGGAGAGGGTGGACTAATACTAGACACCCAAGAGGGTGTGAATGAGGGGTTCCTCGAATTCTATAAACAATTGTATAGTGACACAGTATGTGAGGAAGAGTGTGAAATAGCAGAAACTTTGGAGGATATTGGCTTACCTAAAATAAGCGCTGAAGAACGGGAAAGCCTAGAAGCCCCAATTACACTAGAAGAGCTAGAGGCGGTGGTGGAGCAACTACCTACCAGTAAGACCCTGGGAGCAGACGGACTCCCCAGTGAATTCTACAAAATGTACAAGCATTAAGTGCTCCCCCCACTGCTGTCAATGTTAAATGAAGCATTCAAAATAGTGACACTGCCAGAATCCCTTAGAGAAGCAATTATCATCCCACTCCTCAAACCCAACAAGCCAAGCACATACTGTGGATCGTACAGACCAAATATCTATGCTGAATCAGGACAGCAAAATACTCACGGCTGTGTTGGCAAATAGGATGAAGCGAGTCATTGGCAGATTAATACACCCCGATCAGACTGGATATGATCCGCAAAGAAGCATATCCAACAACCTTAGAAGGCTACACCACCTCATAGAACAAACAGAAGGTGCCTCTGGCAAGTTAGCTATATTGTCACTAGATACAGTAAAGGCCTTTGACCCTGTCAAATGGCCGTGGCTGCTGGCAACCCTGAGGGAATATGGGATGGGACTGGGGTACCTGAAATGGGTGAAATTACTATACAACTCACCATTAGCCAGAGTCAGAACGGGAGAAGTTATTTCAGAGAGATGGCAGCTCAGCAGGGGCACCAGACAGGGATGCCCCAGGTCCCTGATGTTGTATATTCTAGCATTAGAACCTCTAGCGATATATCTGAGACAACAATATGAGGAAGTGGGGATTTACACAAGAGGGGGACCGCACCTAATATCATTGTACGCAGACGATATGCTACTATACCTGAGGTACCCAGAAGAAAATCTACAATATATCCTAGAAGTGATAGAGCGATTTGCATAGTTTTCAGTCATTGCAGTCAATCCCAAAAAGTCCTGTATATTCCCACACAAATAGGATAGCCCTATGGAAACTACAAAACACATACGATAAAGGGGGTATTAAGCTGCCTAACTTTGAGATCTATTACCTGGCCAGCCAACTATGATACGTGACCGAGTGGCTAGCTGAAGACTCTACATCAGAGTCCAGATTGTTGAGATCCGACTGTGCCCCGTACCTCCTAAAAGAATGGTTCTGGCTTCCTAAACGTGAGATAAAAAGGGGGTCAGGGATGCTAGAACTAGGATGGCAAGTATGGCACAAAATGTGCCAGACCCTAAAGAATCCGACCCCATGCTCCCCGCAAGTGCCGCTAGTGACACTAACCGGAGGAGACGCTCAGCTAAGAAAGATGATCCGTAAACATTGGGAGCCAGTGGGGATTGTAACGATGGGAGACATATGGCAAGAGGGGGCAATAAAGGGATTTAACGTGCTGGTGGACGAAACAGGTTTACATTTGGGGCAATACATAACCTATACCAGACTAGTGCGGAGAGTGAAGGAGACATGGTCTGAAATAATGCTAGACGAACAACCAGATACAGCCATCGAAACACTGTATGATATCGCGGAGGGGGGGGCACAAGGTTTCCCGAATTTACGAATGACTGAGGTCCAGCGTGGGAAGGGAAGTGACACAGCTGAGACAGGAATGGGAGGAGGACGCAGGGGAACCGATGACGGATGGGCTATGGTAACGGGTACAAGGGTATCACGAGGCTACAATAAATACAGCTATATATAACCCATAGAGCATACATGACCCCCCCCCCAGAGAATTTCTCGATTTAAAGGTGCAGAACGATAAACATGCCCCAAATGTGGGGAAGAAAACGCTGGGCTGATACACATGTTTTGGGCATGCCCCGAAATAAGGAGGTACTGGGGAGAAGTGCGCCAACGATTGAACGAGAGATCAATTTGAATGTAGATTCAATATGGGCATGCATGGTGGGAGGGCTCCCTAGGTCACGCCAATTGAAACATGTCAGCAAACTCAAAGACTTGGCCTATATACTTGCCAAACGCAGGATCGCCATGGGGTGGAGAGCATCTAACAGACCCAAGATGGAGGTCTGGTGGACCGACCTCTGTAAATGGTCCGAAGCTGAAACAGTAGTATGGAGTGAGGTGGCCAATAGAGAGGAAGAGGCGGAAACTCTGATGGCCTGGAAACACCCAGTGTCCACACTCTGGGGACCGACCCAGGGGGGGGCAAGTGATGAGTCCTCTGAGAACACAGACGAGGAGATACCTCCAATGAATAAAGAGCAAAAGGGTGGAGCGGCGTAGGCTTGTTGGAGGGTGGGATAAGGGAAAGCAGTAGACACTAAATACATGTCCGCTACGTTGTAAAGATAAGACAAAGTACTGCTGGGTTTGTTGGTTTATTGTTGATTGTTTATCGTTTGTTTTAAAAACCAATAAAAATTGTTTAAAAAAATAATATATTAAAGAAAGTGAGGATATATAACTCTGGGTTGTCTCTTCCTCATCCCAGTACCTGATTCAGGTATATTGGGGGATTGTTTTCTGGAATAATAGGGTAGAGCTTGATAATACTCTATAAATGCTTGGGGTATGCTTGACTCTTTGAGAAAGGGAAACGGGGGATACCATGTCTCTCACAAAGGTGCCTCATCCCCACTCCCCAAGTCTCCTCCACCCAGGTGATCCTCCCTCGCATATCCACCCCCAGGGTCAGGATCTGAAAGTGACGGCCTTTCCCTGGCCACCTGGGATGAGAATATACTGGCGAAAGAAGTGCGCATGCCCTCAGATTCCTCACACAAAGTCAAAGAAGAGTCAGAGTGAAACAGAACTATTGTCAGTATCTGGTTAAGGAAGGAGTGGGGAAACAAGACTGCCAAGAAGGCCCTTCTGGTGAAGGATGTTCAGAAGGACTGGAGAATAACATGCAAAAAGTATGGAACTCATAGGTGTATAAAAAATAGTACCAATGTGAATCTTGTTTTCCCTAAATAAAATCTTAAACGTGGTGTTGTGAAGCAAGAGACATTGCTGAGTTGTTGTAAGCTTATCCTTACCACAGAAGTACTTGTAGTTCGTTATTTGTTCTGGCCTGGCAGAAGAATATACTGAGTCAAAGTTGTGGTAAGATATTATTCTTTTGTGGCAGGAGAGTATACTAAAACAGAAAACCTTTGGAGTAGTAGGTGTGAGAAACTCATGGTGGCAACAAGTAAGACAAACACAACTGATCACAGTTCAAGGGTGTTTATTTGTCATGCATGCCCCATCACACTTAGGTACTGCCTCAAGATCAAGTTCACACAACACAAGGTCAGGAGGTACACTCAGGAGTAAACATCCCGTTACCTCAAATGGATGTCAGTTCCTGTACCACAGATGGTGCTTGCCATGGCGCTTGGGCAGACATGGTGGGCCCCGGGTTTCAGTGAGGAGAGGCATGCTGCTGCGGCTACCAAGCGACACGGCCTCCCGATCCTCAGCACGTCACCGACCACGTGACACAGCGTCCTGGGCCTCTACACGCCCACTACGAGGCTCAGTAGTCGTTCACACTTCGGGGTTCCACGGAGCCCAAAACGTGACACCCACGTCAGTATCACGTGGTACAAGTCCTGCAGCAAACCAGGAACTATGGGACCTGACACGTGATGCACGCACATAGAATCACGTGATCCGGGTCCCGTGGTGGCACGATTAAAACAGTTGGGTTTCCGTTACTCAGTGCTTCTCAGCTGTTACATTCAGCATTTTGATCACCTCGGCTCCTGCTTTTGCTATCCTTGACCTCGGACTTCGTTTATTGGACTTCCTTTGTGTTACCCTTATCGGCTCCATGTTTTTTGGCCTTGCTGCTCATCCTGTTTTTTGATCCTGGACTTGTTAACACAGACTGGATTTGGATTTCCCTTTTGCACAGATGACTTTTTGGATTCTCGTTCTGCATCAGCCTGTGGATTCAAGTATTCCACGCATTCTGCACTACGTGCTTGCTCAGGTGCTTCCAGTGTGTTAATCTCAGTAACTGGCCATCCTGGTGCCCATTCTGCCGGCTGCTGCATGAACTCACTGAGGGAACAGGGCTTTACTCCTGAACTACCATACTGCAGTACTCCTCCCAGTTGAGACGGTCTGCATTACACATCCTGGTAGGTGTCTTTTTCTTTCTTACCTTACTGGCCTACTGCTCACAGGTTTGCTCTGTACTTAGCTAACCTGCTCCTTCTTTTACAGCAGTCACTCGAAGGACCTGGTGTTCCTGTTCCTGCCACCTCTGGGCCTAATCCTCGGACAGCAAGTATATTCGTATATTGCTGTTGGTTGCTTAGTGACGAAGGTATTCATACTTCTCGTAAGCCTCAAGTCTCGACAAATCTTGACAATATTGAACAATGAATGCTGTATGCAGGTTGGAAAAATGCCTAATCTAAACCTAAATCTAAATCTACGATCGGAGCAAGCGTCAACCATCTAATGAAAATAAGGCACTCCTATTGGAGTGTCAAATAAAAAGGCCCTTTACTGAGAAACCTATTGCCAAACCTTACAACTAATACAACAATGGTGTGGGACAGTTTTCAAGAAAAGAAAGAAGTGTTCTCAAACAATATCTCAGGATGCGGTAGCCTGGGTCTCCCTTCCCCACTTTTTGAGCACGGGGTAACGTGGGATCTTGGAGCACAGTACAGTCTCGGGCTTCTCCAGCACAAGATGTCAGTTCCAATGGCAGCTCTCAGGACCGTCGCTGGCAAGTCTCGTTTCCTTTGAAAGTCTCTTGCCTTCGAGGTCCTGACATGTTCAAGATGCAAAAACAAAAAGTTCCTTTAACCAAATGAAAGTTTTTTAGGGTGATAATGATTCACCCCAGGTCCCCCTCTTCTGGGCGTTGACCCTTCTCAATTTTTAGCCACAGTTCACGTAGGGTGATGATTTCACCCCTGGATCTCCCTCGGTCGAGCTCGGACCCCCCTCAACTGCCAGCTCTTGGGTAATTACATCACCCCTGGATCTCCCTCGGCCAGGCTCGGACCCCTCTTGACTGCCAGTACTTGGGTGATGGCTTCACCTCTGGATCTTGCTCGGTCAGGCCTCTTTGGATGATAGCTTTACCCCTGGATCTCCCTCGGTCGGCCTCAGACCCCTCTTTGTCTCTTTAGTGGGATTTCACTTCGTTAGCTTCTCTATGTCTTTTCAAACAGTCCCAGCGGACATCCCTCGGCCGAGTTCACTTTTGTCAACACACTGTTCCTTGGGACTTTAGACTGGCCCCCTCTTCGTCAGCATCCCTTGGTCGGATTCACTCTTGCTAACTTCTGGTTCAGTTTACTTTCAAGTGTTGCGGGATTCACGTCTCTTGCTTTCTCTCAATGTGGGAGTAACTTCCCTTGCTTTCACACATTTCATAGTTCAAAGTCTTTCGATTGTACAGGGATTTTACTTGACCTCCTGTATGACCACTTTGACCCCTCTTGGTGGCTCTCCTTTGGCCTTCTGGTTTCTGTGGTTTTCATTTACACAGGGATCGACCAGAGTCTCTCGAGTTAGCACCCATGTGGTGCCGGTTCCCTCTGCAGCTGGTCTCCCATTAACATTTTACAGTTCTTTTGAACTTAGTTCATTTTGCCACTTTGCATCTGTCATCCACCACAGCCCGGCTCTTATCGGTTCTCCCCTTGACTCATCGGATGTGATGAACCGCTTGGCTTTCTGCTTCCCTGGAGTCAAGGCCAGTACCACGGTTATGGAAGCTTCCCTCACTCCTGCTTATCGACGTAGGATTGCCCTGTGTACAGTTGACATCTGCTGCAGCACACTTGGGCTATTGTCCTCAGTCTTACGATTCCCTCTGCGGAGGTTTCGCAGGTCTGCTTTGGATCGGGCAAGGTCGTAGTTCGCCTTGTCAGCCTCTCGATATTCACTGTCTTTCTCCTCCTCTTGAACTGCTGGACCTGGATAGCTGTCTCGTCGTGTTGTCTGCCTTTGTCATGAGGAATACGTTCTGATGGTCTGTATGGCAGAGATGGAAGCGGATTAGTTCTGCATATTGGAATAACCCCAAGATGGCGCCTTGCAGAATCTACAGCGCTCCTCCAGGCATTCCCTGTACATGCTCGAGGCTGACTGCGCCCCTGAGTCTGATAAAATGTATCAATAGGTCACCCTTATGTGTCCGGCATTGCAACTATGTACTCTGATAGGTTGCCAAAAAATGTGACCAAAAAATTATTTTTTAAATATGTATAACTAGACGTACTTTTCACAAGTCACTGGAGGTGAAGGCACACCATCACTCTGCACAATTGAGTTCACGTCATTTACGGTAAAATGATCCAAATTGAATATGGACTTTACCACCAAAACCTTTGCTTTTTAAAGATATGTAAATAAGATTAATAAGGTTAGAAGGAAGCAAACTAATAAATGCTACTCCTCGTTTTGAATGAACATATGGTTGTTTGTATTTTTGCTTGTTCTTTGATTAAATACTTGATACACTGAAATTTGGGAAGTGTTTACCACACATGACAAAGCCATAAGCCTGTTTGCCTAAACAATAAACAAACAGCAAAATTCCCAGGGAAGAACGCCCCCCCCGTGTTGATATGAAGTTTATCTGGAGCCATGAACAGAGCTGCATCGCATTGCTACTCTCCATAGCAAGAGCTCTGTGAGTTTGTAGCATTGTGCCCTTGTTTTTCATGCTAAACTTTGTATCTTTTCTATCCCAATCTGTTGAAGACTTTAACATCCTCAGAGTTAAATTACACGGTCCTTGAAAAAGAACTGCTCGCCATCAAAAGTGTGTTCGAGGAGTGGAGGCATCTGTTGTTGGGAGCAAAATTCCCGATAGAAGTAATTATTAAAGGCCCTGCAGTATGCTCAGACACCAAACAGCCGACAAGCCCGATGGGCACATTTTCCCCCCATATAATATCATCTTTACGTTCTTTGAAAATCAAATTTTAGTTATAACAACATGGAACAATATCAGTACTGGGCTACATTGACCCACTCATCAGAATTCCCGTCCATAATCGAGCTGCTCTTCTGCAGTCAACAGGAAAATGGCTGCGCTGGCTCCTTGGAGCACCATTGCACTGCGTTTTGCAGCTGCAAAATGATGGCTGCACCATCTTGCCAAACACCTATTGGGCGAGTTGGAACTTGTTACAGTACAATGCTTAGTTACAGAGTCATGAATAATGCATATGTTACATAATGAGCAGTTTGAGCAGGGATACAATATATATACAAGTTTACAATATAGTTATATTACATTTGTGTTTATATTACAATATACATGACAGGAATAGGGGAGGAGGTCACAATGCTAGTTGAGGAAAGTGGTCTTGAGGTTGTTGTGGAAGACAGAGATGGAAGCTTCAGTTCTAAGGGTGGCAGGGAGTGAGTTTCAAAGTTTTGGTGCAATATATGAGAAGCCTAGCCCTCCAGCTGTGGCTCTCTTGATGCGTGGTAAGTGTAGCTGGTTGGTGTACTGAGCTCTGATGGGGCGAGTGGAAGTGGTTCTTGATATTGCTTCAGATAAGTAGGTGTGAGCAGTGTTGTTAATGCATCTGTGAAAGGATTTTCAGAGTAGTGCGGTCTTTGACCTGTAGCCACTGTGCTTCAAGTCCGGCATGGGATGTATGGTCTCTTCTTGGGATGCTCATCGCGGCTCTTAGGGCATTGTTTTGTATGGTTTGCAGTCTATGAATATTCTTGGCGGAGGTGCCAGCTAACAGAGCATTGCAATAATCGGGTTTAGCGCCTGTAGTTGCTCAAGCTTTGGCCAAACGGTTGGGCGCGGATAGGTAGGGTTTAATGGCATTGATGAGTTTGGTGCTGAGAGCTGATGCAGAGGCTATGGCGCTGACTTGTCTGTTCATCGATAGATTTGCGTCAATGTGAACACCTAGTGTCTTGACGGAGGATGATATTGAGATGGTCGAGTTGTCCATGTTGAAGTTGGCGTATTGGGGGCTAAGCTTTGTTGTGTTTTTCTGCCCAAGGATGAGAATTTCAGTCTTCTCCCCGTTCAGACAGAGGCCATTGAATGCCATCCATGCTTGGATAGTAGCATAGATGTTGTGAAGGGCCGTGGCGTCTTGGTGATAGAGTCCAGATAGAGGTATAAGTACTTGAGTATCATCTGGATAGTTAGTATATGCAACACCCACAGAGTCAAGTAGGTCGAAGAGGGGTTTAGTGAAGAGGTTATAGAGGGTGGGGGCTGTACATGATCCTTGGGGAACACCGCAGTTTATAGTGGTAGGATCTGCGTTTGCTGTGTCGGAGTAGGCCTTCATGGCGCTACCTTCGAGGAAGGATGTGATCCAGGATGCTGCTTGTTTAGAGAAATGGGCTGCATGAGTGAGGTGGGTGAGAGTGTTTGGTGATCTACCAGGTCGAAGGCTGCTGATAGATTGAGAAGGACGAGCAGGGCAGGTTTGCCTTTGTCCATGATATGTGAGATTTGGTTTTTATGTTCCATGCCCGACACAGAAGCCAGATTGCCTTTTGCCTAGTATGGAATTAGCTTCTATGTATGATTGGATCTGGTTATGAGCTGCTTTGTCCAGAATTTTCAAGAGGAACGGGACTGTCGTTATCGGTCTGTAGTTGTTGGGTTGCGCTGGGTCAAGTGTGGCCTTTTTTAGAAGAGGCCACACCCAGGCTTCCTTGAGATTGTTTGGGACAATTCCTATTTGGAATGATGCGCTAATGAAGGCAGTAATCAGGGGTGCTAGGTCGTTGGCGCATTCCTTGATGATTTTGGGAGGGCAGATGTCTGCTTTGCAGAGAGATGGTTTGAGGTTTTTGATGAGATGGAGGACCTCAGGTTCAGTGATGTCTCTGAAAGCGAATTAGGCGTGGTTGAAGTAACTACCCTTGTCTTGTGTAGGGTGGTTAGCTTTTAGGTTTGGGAGGGCTTCGCAGTGGTTTCGTATTTTATTTTGGAGGAGTTTTATTTTGTTGAGCATGGCGGACTGGATGCTCGCACACCAGACTTTGTCTTTGGTTATCTCGTCTGCGGTAGCCGGGGGTGTGACTAGTTCATTGAAGATAGCGAATAATTCTTTCTCTTGGGAGTTGGCCTTTGAGATCCTCTCATTGAAAGAGTTGGATTTTTCTACTAAGATGGCTTTTTTTCTATTGGAGGGCTATCTGTCTGAAAAGGCTCTTATTTAGGTCACAGGGATCCGTTTTCCAGTGTTTTAGTGACTGACACTTTTGTGCTCGGAGGGTTTGGAGTTCATCCCAGAACCAAGAGTTGCAGTGAAATGATTTTTTTTCTTTCTTGCTTTCCTGTGGGGCCATAGAATTTATGGCATTGGTGAGAGTATCATTAAAGATAGCCGATAGTATATTTGGGTCCTGAGAGAAAGGTGGTACTAGGCAGGGGTTTTTAAGGTAGGGTCGCAAGTTGTCTGCGTTGAGTTTTTTAGAACTTCTTGTTATGGCAGGTGGAGCGTGCATGAGAGTCTTGGGAGTGGGGTTGGTGGGGATAAGGAATTCAATGCACGTGTGGTCCGTCCATGGAAAGGCAGTGTTTGAGATAATGTTGGATGCACAGTTGTGATCCATGACCCTGTCAAGGGTGCAGCCTTTGGAGTGAGTGGGGGTGAGGACTCCTTGGGAGAATCCTAGGTCTGCATGTTCTTTGTCTAAGATTGTGGCGGATTTGTCCTTAGGATCATTATATCCTAAATTTAGGTCTCCTAATAGAAGGATTTGGGAGGATTTTTTAATGTTGTTACTGAGCCGGTGGGAGAGGTGCTCTTGGAAGTCTGCTGGGAGACCAGGAGGTCTATATAGGATGTGGATATTGATTAGGTTATTAGGGGAGAGCGTAAGCTTTGCTGATAGGATGTCAGCATTTCCACCCCAAGTACTATGGTCTGCTAGTCTAATGGATATTGAGTCTTTGTGGATAAGGGCAACTCCCCCTTCAATCCTATCAGGTCTATCTTGCCTAAGGATGCTGTAGCCTGGGGGTAGGGCTAATGCGATGGCTGGCCAGGAGGTATCATTGAGCCAGGTTTCGGTGATGCATAGAAGATCCAGATTGTGTGTGGAGAGTAGGTCATTTATCTCTAAGGCATGTGCCGGTAGGGAGCGTACATTCAGTAGTGCACATTTGAGAGGTGGGTATTGTGTGCCTTTGACATTTTTTTTATACTGGTATGGGGTGAAGTGTGCTTGTTGTGGTGTGTGGTAGTGAAGGACTAAGTGCGAGGTGGTGTTGAGGCAAGTTCAGGTGGTGGGGAGAGAGGGGCAGTGCATTTGCTCATCTTGGTGTGGGGTAGTGGTGCGGTGCGGGTGCCTAGTTTGGTATTTCTTGATGTGATGGGTGTGGATGAGCAGAGTAAGTACCTCGGAAGTGATCGATTTCTGAGGTGGTGGAGTCTGTCATCTAGGCTAGGTGGCTGAGACTGTATGATGTTATATCTGGTGCTGTGGCGAGTTAATTAAGTGCCGGATGGTGGGTGTGGTGTGCTGGGTGTATGTGGGGAGGTGTAAGGGCCATTTTTGTGAGGACTATATAAAGGGCTTTTAGGCTGGCTGGGCGGCGTGTGGCAGGGAGAGTGCGGGAGTGTGAGTCTATGCTGTGAGTGGAGGGTGAACTCTTGGGCATCATGATAGTGGAGAGTGGCTGTGTGGGGGCGTACAGCTGCTGTGAGACAGGAGATGACAGAGAGATTGTGCGAATAGTGTTGGGCAGCGGCAGGACACAGGTAGGTAGCAATTCAACAAAAACTATAGTGCCTAGATTCGATTATACATGTAGGGCAGGCAAAGGCTAAATGATGGCAGGAGACAGGTAGGTAGCAATTCAACAAAAACTACAGTGCCTAGGATCGATTATCCATGTAGGGCAGGCAAAGGCTAAATGATGGCAGGACACAGGTAGGTAGCAATTCAACAATACCTACAGTGCCTAGATTCGATTATCCATGTAGGGCAGGCAAGGCTAAATGTGATGGGCCGGGACATGGTTGCAGGTCACACAATGGCTTGAATGCAGTTACAGTAGTAAGATGCATTGAGCAATTTCATGTGGATAAGCATGACAAGCAGTTCAGCTAAGAATGCGAGCTGCAGGGCAACCCACAGGGTGGGCAGAGTGAGGATTCAGTAACGGGACTCAGTTAAGGTACTGTCTAGGGCATAACATACATTTTACTGTGCATAAGCTGCTAGGCTGTTCCAACGAGGTGTGCTAAATGGGCATACATTGCCATGACTCAGAAGCAATTTCAATTAGATAAGCAGGATTTGCCAGATGTGCAGTACAGACAGAATGCAAGCTTCGGAATAGTCCTGGGAGAGGGCAAGGTGCAGTTACCATTTAACAGCATACAGAGTTAAAAGAGCACCGTTGCTGCCGTGTTGCAATTTGTTCAGATCAGACAGGGTAGAGCTGAGGATGAAATATATTGTTTGAAAAGGGTGTGCAGGCACTGTAGAGGTAGTGAGCATATACACTCAGCTGGGGTGTCAAGAACGGTTGTATTGCCTACCAATGAAATGGTGCTGTGTTTTAAATAGCACAGACGGCAGTTTTGGGCAACAGAGTATTTAGGCAAGTCTCATTGATGTATGCAACAGGGGGGTACAGGTGTACAGAGTCATGAGGAGCCTAGCAGTCTCACCTTGCGACATTCAGTAGTGGCTGTGGGTGTTCCCGGTTGGAGATGTGTACGCAGCAGAGTGCAGGAAAGGCAGAGCTCAAGAGACCTGGCACAGCCCGCAGCACGGCACGCTCGGTCAGCTCTGTCAGCAGCCTTTTTCCTCGGCCTTCTTATGAGGTCCGGCTCACGCCTGCCGGCGAGTGAGGATTGGCTTTGGTGGCACGGCCAATCGAATCAGACCAATGCCTGATGCCTCCAGGGGATGATGGTGGTAGGATGCAGGGCAGCCATCTTGGAGGAGGGACAGCCACGTGTAATCAGAGGCAAAAGCGCCTTATTGCGGCCAAATGGCCAAGAAACTTCGTTGGGCGGCGTAAATGGATGGTTCCAATGCGATTCACTTTTTGCAGTGAAAAATAAAGAGACAAAGCGGCGGGATGCTGCGCGGTCGTCTGGGGGCAAGGGCAGCTGGATAAAGTGCCCAGAGGCTAGATTAGCATCTAGCAGTGTGGAAATTCGAGATGGAGTTGCTCCTGCAACTCATATGGCCTCAGCTAAGAGCTCCTGCTCTGGTCAGGACGGTCTGGGAGTGCCAGTGTGTGTTCTTGTGTGCACCAAAAGAAGCAAATTGAAAAAAACAGCGCTGTTCTGCTGCTTGCAAAAATTTCCCATTGAAAAGGGAATATTTTACATTGAAAAGGATGCTACCCTGATGCTATTTTCATCTGTTCATCATCACACTACTTTTATCAGTGAGACCCTGCTATGCCCACCCATATCAAGATTGTGCTCCAGCAAAATAGAACATTACCCTTGTATGACAGGCTGTGTCAGCCAAATCTGAGAAATCAAAAGAAGATTTATTTTTCGTCTCACAGGAAAACGCTTGACTTTTGAGTTAGAAAATGTCAAATATCAATGCTGCAAAAGAGACTCTGGCTCTTTGGGCCTATATAAATTTCAATGGACCTGTGTCTTAAACATATTGTTGTATAAGTGAAACTGACTGGGGCTGCAAAACAATATGGGAAATTTAAAGAGAAAACCTTTTGAAATGGTCAGCCCAGCAGACTTCCCCATGTGTTAAAATACGCTTTTGTAAATAAAGAAAAGTGCCTGATTTAAAAGTGTAATGTTGAAAGAAGGGCCTGTTTTGGCCTAGCAATGTAAAGGGGGGTTTTGCTGGGAAACATATATGGGATGTTTTATTCAACAGGCTTGCGTTGGATTTAAAACAAAATAAAATAAAATAAGAAATAAAGACATGGGCTGCCTTCTGAAAACTAGCCAAACAGGTTTCTGCCATGGCTCAAGGGACATTTGGCTGACCATAGATGCTAGGACACATAAGTGCTAATTGCTACCTTGGAGGAAACTTTGAATGCACCAAAAGCACTGAACAGCCTAAGCATCAGACTTTTGTCTGGGCTGAGGCATTTTACCATAGGGATTCTGTCATGCGGCACTGTTTCCGTTGGAGATTGTGGCATAGATGGAAGGGCATTGCTTGTATTCACACTCTTCCTTCTCCAAACATGGCGTCTTCAGGTCCCTGCAGCATTGCAGTCGTGCTGCGGTCACATGACTGCATGGCTCAGCCTCCCACTTCAAAGACAATACTTCAGTCAGCGATGCCCGAAGTCTGTCGCGTTGCTACTCCTTACAGCGAATGCTACATGAGTTCGGAACTTCTAATACTAACCTTTTCCTACTTTCTAATAATTACTGATCGCTCTCCTTTTTGCCCGCAGTGCCCTGACATAGTTTCCTTATTGGATCACCACTCGCATCAAACCCACAGCATTTTTGGCGTATTCCAGTTAAGGCTGCCGCGAGTCTCAGCTGATCTGAAAAGACCGCCGGGAATCACGCTCAGCTCTACGCTAACACTCCGCCCTCATTTCTTCAAACCAACACAAACGGGAGGAATACTCTCACTAGCATTCTCATTTCCCATCTCTCAGAGTAAGGAATAGTTATGGAAGGGGCTCATTCCATTTCACTCTTCCATCCTCTTGTGTTAATGTCCATCACATGTCTCTCTCCACACAGAAAGGTCGCGTCTCCTTCCTCTCCGATCCAAGACTCCTATCGCCTTTGATCCACACACTTAGGAGCCAGCCACAGGTGACATACTGATATTCCTTATTAGTAGCATTATTACTATTAAAGTCTCTCCCAGAGAAGACTGACCTGTTGCCTGCTTTCCACTACAGCAACCACCTTCTTCTACAATCCAGCGGATTACACGAAGAAGACTTCATACGCCAAAGTCCATTCCTGACTCCATCTAGAAGATCCCCTCCTTGAAGGACGTCTAGGGTTTTTTCCCCCAGAGGGTTTCCCTGTGGGGCCTGGGTTTCAGCTGACGTGCATTGGCGCAGGAATCTAGAGCTCACAGGGAGATTCTTTATATTTTCGCGGCTGTCTTGATCCCAGTGTTCCTGAAGGTGGGTCCTTTTTTCCTAAGAAAGCCTTACATGTCACAGAAGACTTTGTTAGAGATTACAGATAGCAACGCCCGATTATTGTTGTTGGCAAAGACCCAAGGGAGCACATGGATCATTCACAGCAGTTGATGGCTGCAGTTCAGTCATCATCAGCCGAAGTACAGGCCCTAAAACAAGAGAATGCGGTACTCTGCCAACATAGATCCCCACAGAGTTCAGAAATTCCCCCGGTATTGCTCCCCTGTGGTCGTTTTGATGGGAACCCTCATAAACTCAAGGAGTTTATAGACTCCTGTACAGTTCAATTTGCCTTTAAGACGGCCTTCTTCCCTACAGATAGGGACAAGGTGGGACATATGGTTTCAAACATGACTGGCCCTGCCCTAGCCTGGGTAACACCATTAGTGGTCACCAACAACCCTATACTGGATGCTTATCCGGCCTTTCTAAACAGTTTGAGATCCATGTTTGGGCGTCAAGAGATTACAGTAGCAGCCCAGGAGAAGCTGTTAGATTTCCGCCAAGGCACACAGGATCTGCTAACATATATCACCACTTTTAAACAAATGGCCACCGATACGTCCTGGGCAGACGATGCCTTAATTACTCTGTTCCGAAGAGGATTAAATGAAGATTTGAAGGACGAAGAGGCCATAGTCCCTCGTCCCCCGAATCTTGCCGAGATGATAGCCCTAACTATGCAACTCGATTATCAGGTTCGGGAACGAAACTCAGAAAGAAGAAGGAATCGTGGTAACCGTTCAACTTACGATTCCTCTCCTTCCCCCAGTCGGACGACCAATACAGGTAAACCTCTCCCGCCCGAGGAACCCATGCAGTTGGGTTCTGCTCGGGGTCCTTTAACCCCGGAAGAACGGGCAAGGAGAAAGACACATGGTTTATGTATGTATTGCAGTAGCAATTCACATACACTAAAGAACTGTCCGATAGTTCCTCCAAAGAAGTCGGGAAACATGCAAGACCGACCATGAAGGGAACAACGGATCGACCAACACAAACAAGTTCCCTAATTTCTTTATACCCAGTTGCTCACCCTAGTTCTTTCGAATCCACAATGGTGGTCTTGAAGATCACTTTATCTTGGGGAAACACAGAAGTTTTCCAATTACCTGCCCTGAGCAGCAGGCTGCTTTCTTGAAGATGAATGGGCTCTTCAACACCAAGTGCTGCGCACTTTGAAATCGGCACTTATGCCTGTGGAAAGTGTCAATGATAGTCCCCTCATTTCGGGACCCATCACGTAGCAAACCGGACTTCTGGTTATGTCAATGTCTTCACATAAGGAACTGATATCCTTCTATTTAATCCGAACAGCACACTACCCTGTTATTCTCGGCCTCCCATGGTTAAAGATTCATAACCCTTTCATTAACTGGTCTGCAGGCACATTTTTCCTGGGTTCAGAACATTGTTTAACAGAATGCTTGTCACAGGGGGCCATTGGTTTCCCTCCTTTGCCAACCCAGATTCAGGGAACTATCCCACCTACTTGTCTGAACCTGGTACAAGAAATACCGGAATCCTATCTACAGTACAGAGAGGTCTTTTCTGTCTCAGAATTTTCCTACTTGCCCCCTCATCGGCGAGATGATTGCGCTATAGATCTAGTCCCAGATCAACAACTGCCATTTGGTAGGATGTATATTTTGTCGCCCAAAGAGAAAGAAGCACTCTGTCAATATCTACAAACCAACCTTCGTAACAGATTAATCGTAGAATCAACATCTCCGGCAGCTGCTTCGCTCTTTTTCATTCCAAAAAAAGATACCAGTGAGTTCCGCCATTGTATCGATTATCGCGGACTCAATAAGATCACCATTCCAGACAGGTACCAAATGCCTCTCATATCTGAAATCTTGGAGGCAGTGAAACACTCTTCGATATATACCAAGTTAGACATGCGAGGGGCCTATCATTTGATCTGGATATGACCAGGAGATGAATGGAAAACTGCATTTAGGACCCCTTTTGGGCATTATGAGTACCGTGTGATGCCCTTCGGTCTATCCAATGTACCCGCAGTGTTCCAACGCTTTATGGATCATATATTTACGGATTTACTACTGCACTATGTCATAGTGAACTTGGATGACATCCTTGTATTCTCTTCCTCCTTCACTGAATACTTGCTCCATGTCCAAGAGGTACTAAAAAGGCTGCAACAAAACCACTTATACGGCAAATTCAAAAAATGCCAGTTCAACAAGACTTCCATGTCATATCTGGGATACATCCTTTCAGCGGAAGGTATTGCCATGGATCCATGAAAGGTTACAGCAGTCCTTCACTGGCCATCTCCTTCATGTATGAAGGATATACAGCGATTTCTAGGATTTGCCAACTTTTACGAAGAGGTCGTCCAATCGGCCTGCTGCTTCCGCTACCGGTAACCCCAAGACCTTGGCACACACTGACTATGGATTTTGTGACCGATCTCCCCAGGGTGCAAGGTTTTGATACCATCTGGGTGGTGGTGGATACATTCACCAAAATGGCTCGCTTTGTTCCCTGTAAGGGGATCCCTTCGGCCCTGGTCCTGGCTGATTTGTTTTTCGAATCTGTTTTCACGTTGTTTGGGCTCCCTTCTGTCATTATCTCTGACCGAGGGTCGCAGTTCACGTCTCGTTTTTGGAGAGCTTTGACAAAACTGCTTGGCATCGATACCAGGTATTCCTCGGCCTATCACCCCGCGACTGATGGGCAGACTGAAAGGACGAACCAATCTATGGAGCAGTATCTCCGGTGTCATATCTTGCAGCAGCAGTCCTCCTGGTTGAGTGTTTTACAGCTTGCCGAGTTCGCCTACAATAACACGGCTCACTCTGCTATGGGTCTCTCTCCTTTCTACGCCCTCTATGGCCAACACCCCAAGGTCTTGCCCGTCCCCGACGCTTTTGTCTCTTTGAATCCTGCGGTCATGGCTTGTCTTAGGGATCTGTCTGCTGTTCATGCTCGTACTCTGGTCCACCTTTCTGAAGCAAAGGCCTCCATGAAGTCCTGTGCTGATGGCAAGCGCTTGGCTGCTCCTCCCCTTGAGGTGGGTTCCCGGGTGTGGTTGTCTTCCCGTCACCTTCACCTGGTTGGTTGTCGGAAACTTCTGCCTCGCTTTGTTGGGCCGTATGTGATCTCCCAGGTTGTGAATCCAGTGGCTTTTCGTCTGGTTCTCCCGAGCTCTTGGCGAATCCATCCTGTTTTTCATGTCTCCCTTCTCAAGCCTTGCCCTGATTCCTCCCGTCTCCGTGCCCTGGTGGCCCCGGTGTCCCTGGCCTCCCCTGATGTCTTTGAAGTGTCAGCTATTTTGGGTTCCCGTTGGTTTAGGGGTGGGCTCCAGTATTTGGTGGATTGGACGGGTTATGGCCCGGAGGAACGCTCTTGGGTTTCCGCCCTGGATGTTAACGCTCCTCGGTTGGTGGCCCAGTTCCATCGGGATCACCCGTCCTGCCCACGGGGTCGTGGGCCGTTGGGGGGGGCTATGTTAGACGCTACTCTGCACACCAGAACACTAACACCTCTACAACACCTTCCCCTGGTTCCCACACTACTCCCTCCAGGTTTCGAGACTCACGTGATGTGGTTGCCCCAAAGGACCGAAAGCTCTGTACCGGTTACAATGTACGTGCCCGGTTGCAGCCCTTCCTGCATTGGCAGTTGCCATGGAGAGCATACAGCAGAAGGGGTGGCGGAACGCTTCCGCATCGATCATCCGCTCACGTGATTCAGAGCGGCGTTTCCCACGTGACGATGGAGAGCGTCACATGACTCAGAAGTGCACAGTATATAACGCTTGATGCACGGAGCACTCATCGCTTCTAGGCTGTCTTTCGATTCTGTTTGGCGCTACGTTTGGACTTTGCTCTTTTGGTTTACCTGGACTTTGGATCACTCACCTGGACTCCCTCGGATTATCCTTTTGTATCTTTGTTTGGAACTGTTTACTCATTGCTGAACCTCGGCTCGTCCCTCACCTGCCTTCGGATCATCCCTTGGAACTTTGTTTGACTTCTGCCCTTTGGGGACTCACGCTACGCCTCCAGCCCTAGATTCAGGTGGGCTGTCCTGTGTCCACGTGTGACTCTGGTCCCTGTTGTTCTGGGGAATACCTCTCATCTGAGTCTCGAACCTCCTTCACTAGGTCTCCCGGGTTTTCCAACCACCGGATAGGTAAGATTATTCAGATCCTGTGATTCTTGCATTCTATTGTATTTGCCTGGTACTTAACTCCGTTCTTTCTGCAGCAGCATCGGTGTTCCTGAGGTTCCGTGGATCCGGGAAGCAACATCTCCCACCTGTGGCTCCAAAGGTCGCACAGCGGGGTTCTTTTGATTCCCCTGTGCGTCACTTGGGGACGGAGGTCTCAACGGTCTACACGACACTTAAGTCAGAACAGCATCATAAATTGACTCCAACATTAAAAGATTTCTCATTCCCTCATAATGTTAAAACTGATATAATATTGTTTCGTCCTCATTGTATATGTTGGCCTATGCCCAGTCGCTTTGCGAGGACATCCGCATCGCAAGGTCGTGACCTTAAGTTAATCAAGCCTCCATTTTAGGTTAAAGCCGCCATTTTAGTTTGTGGCTGTGGCCTAAAATGGCCAACCTGTGTTCTCTTGTTCTTACTTAACCTCTTCAACCTCTGTAGGTGAGTTAATGTCCAACCTGCCTGCAGGCTTCATGTTAGGGTCATGTAGACCTTGTCCTTTGTTGACCTCGGGATCAGGGAATTACTTGAATCGGCGATGTTAACCTACAAGTATACAAGAACAATAACGCTATTTAAACGTGACATGCGAAACATCTGTTTGACCTGCATTAAAGCAAATGTGTAAAGAGTGTAAAGTCAAACCCAGAGAATAATAGTATTTGTTAGTAAATGTATTAAGAAGTAAACCGCATGCACGAGATATGTAAATTAGGAATGAACCTGGTGCAAACCCTAGCCCAGTACATGATTAACTTGAAGGAGGCTGGACATCGTTATGAAGAAACTGCATAAATATGCTGATGTGCAGCTAGCAATTCCTGTTCACTGCTCACATTGAACCTGCTGGTGGTCTCTGTGATGTACTAACGGCCAAATAGCTATTTGTGTACTTTGTTCTGTAAACTGTTCAGTGTTGCAATAAAGATTCTGGGAATCTTTACAAGCCTGTGTTGGTGTATTTCTCTTTGCTTGGTGTAAAAGCCTTAATATTGTATTTTCTGATTCCACAATAAGTGTTCACTTTGTAACCCTTAATCCATCCCTCTAAGTTTTTCAAATACTCATTCACCCAGGTAGCACAAGGGGTACCATCATTCTTTTTGAGGGTCCTAAACCTCTTAAAGTGCTGGGAAGGGGTCTTCCCAAATCTAGCTATTAAAGCTAGCTTCACACATTCATAGTCCCTTCTATCCACCTCCCCCAACTCCATTACCACATCAGATGCAACAGGGAGGAGCCTAGAGAACAACCAAGGAAGTAACTCATTCCCTGAGATGTCCTGGAGCCCATGATTATACTCAAACATAGCCAACCAATCTAACACATCCAACTTAGGCTCATACATACCCACAATCTCTTTAGGCATCCGGGGTCTTTTGGGATTGGTACTCCTAGAGGATCCGGAGAGAGAAGCATTTTCAACAGACAATTTCTTCATCTCTAGCTCATGCTTGAGCTCCATTTCTCTGAGCCTTAGTTCTTGGTTTAGTTCTTGGTGCCTTTGTTCTGCTTGAGCATTAAGTCTCTTAAACTCCAATTCAAGCTTCATTTTCTGTAGTTCAATACATTGAGGACTAAATGTGGGACCTGGTGATGGTCCAGTAGGTACATCTGGTAGAGCAGACAGAGGCCCAGGGGGGACAATTACAACAGCCTCGCCCTCCTCTTCTGACTCTGCCTCAATATTATCAATACTTTGATCAATATCAATATCATCACTGTTATCTACATTTTCTGGGAGAGTAGGTTCCTCTGAACCATCACCCAGACTTTGGTTTGCTAACAATGTTTCTATTAGCTCCATTTTCTTGCCTTTAGTCAGGTGATTCTTATGCTTACAGAGAACTCTATCAGCAGCTTTTGTAGCAAGGGACTCTTGACTATAACTTTCCATAGCTGACAGGTTAGAAAATAAACTTTTTAGTGCTAAGCTTTGTGGTTAGTTGCACTAAGGTATCTAAAAGCACACTAAAATGTATACTCAATACAAATCAAACCCCTGCCACCAGTGTTATGCAGAAACCTGTGCAGCTCCCTTAGGGACCACTGCAAAACGTTTAAGACTACAGAAGTAAGCAGCAAACCCAATTGGTAGCCGTCTGTGCCACCCAGATTTACCTGGCAGCTGTGGCTGAGCAGTCAGACTTCTCTCAAGAAGAGTTGGGCAGTATATAGAGTATACACAATAGGGCTAAAATACAGTAGAACAAGCAAACACTGACCAAAGCTTTGGTATAAAAGTATATAATTATTTATTTAAAAACACACTTATGAAAATACACTGGCACTAATATATCAAGCAAGTTCAAACACAGTCACTATAAGTATATACACCTCCCTAGTTAATTATTCGACAAGTCTAGGTTAAGACACCACTTATTTAGCAAAACAGAGGTGAGCGTGTAACCGTAGATGGCACTCCAATAATTCGTTTAAAAAGGGAGAGAAAAGGCAGAGTAGGAAAATAAGAAACAACTTTTAAGAAACAACAGCAAGTCAAGAAAGGCAGGGTCTACTGTAGAGCAAAAAGTTCATAGGCCAGGCGGAATGTGCCCAAGATCACACAGGGGAAATGCACTCAAAGTCTTTGCAGAAAAGTCAAAAAGAGGTTGGATCAGTTCAGAAAGGCAAAGTTAGCAGGTCTGAGGTCAACCCAGTTAGAAAGTCAAGGATTTACGGGACACCTTGGACAATCTGTTGCAAGGGAGACCGGGCGGGACACAGTACCTGAAATGGTGAAAGAGCTCCAGCGGTGGCAGTTGTTCCTGGCAGCGGGTGCAAGTCATGGCTTCAACCAGAGGAAGAGATGATCTCGACGAGGAAGAAAGCTGGAGGTCGTTGCACTGCCAGGAAAGAAACCAGCCGCGGAGTTTTCCGATTAAAAGGTACGACCCTTTTATTCGCGGTAGTGGTGAAGCGTGGCTATCCGGCTGCCGGGGTGCTTGGCACGGGCGATTCGACCACGAGACGTTCTAGGAAGGCGAAAAGGGCGAACTGGTTGGCCCCACCAGCTCAAAGGGAAGAAGACTCTCCTGGAAGAAGATCTCCTCTGTCGTCTGGGAAGTGGTGTGTTCGTACAGCAGGGCTCCATCGGTGGTGTCGTCGTTGTAGATGGCTCAGCTTCTCCCCTCTTTGGATTCTTTAGGTCCTGTGGCGACTTCTGAAGTTCCAGTCCCCAAAGCCCTGCTATTATGCAGAAAAACCCCCATTCAACAGCCTAGCTGACACTCAAACATGCTAAGTGGTGAGCCGGGCGGCTCACCACTGGCCCAATCACACAAGAGTGCGACTTGAGTTGCCAAAGCAACTCAGTCCAGGGTGCCTAATCCCCCTCCCACACATCCTGAAGACCCCAGACAGAGTGGCACCATTTGGAGGGCTTCTGTGGAGAAGCCCGCCAAAAAGTGGAACAAAGGGCTTGACTTGGGTTAGAGTTTCAGAGGCGAACACAAACGCCATTTTAAAACCGAGTCCTGGCAAAAAGACCCAACCGGGGAATAAATATTAAATAAATAACCCGTATCTTTAACATTGCACCAAAAAGTGGTGCGTTTAAAATCTATGGGAAAATCCCCTAGGAAATATTCCGGTGGAATATTTTGCGTGGTATCCACTGCCACCAGCCAGAAACTCGACAACAGGGGACTGGACAGTGCCCCCTTGGAAAACAGACCCAGGGGCAATCGAATTACCCCTACCAGTACTTCCACAATATGATGGTTTGTACTGGTTTTGTTCACAATTTGAGACTAGTAAAGCCAATTGTGACTTTACATGCCCTGGGAGACAGTAGTCAGTCCCAGGGTATGGAGTCTATGTTTGGGGGGCACTATGACACCCCTAGTTACTGCACTGAGGGTGCTGTGTAACACACATACCAAAAACACATGAAGCCCTATGGAGTAAAAGACCCCATAGCTCATAAAACACATTTACAGTCAAAGGACATTCTCAAATCATGCCTAAGAGTGGGAGAAAAATAGTCTCACTCTTAGCAGGAGAAAAAGAATAAACCCCAAAAATCCAGCAAAGCTGCTGGGGGACTCACTAGGTTTGGGAAATTAGCCTTAACAGAGAATTCTCCCTAACATCTACCCTTGCTTCCTGGAATCCTGAACTCTTCCTCTGTCTCCATCCACGTTCCATGCTGGATATAGAGGACCAACGGCCGTACCTGTTCAAGTCCAGGACTTCTCGGAAATCAGAGAAACCCACAAAGAAGAGAGCGGCCAAGGACAAACAGGTAGGATCGGGGTTAAGTGTGACAGTTTGAGATGCCAAGAACCTGATACAGTGTTCAATATGGAGGCTGCAGTCCAGGATCTAATGAGAGGAATGCAGGAATTAACAACATAGGTCGAGAACCTCAAAGCTGAAAATGCAGCCTTGAAGCAACTCGTGCTTTCCCGGGACTCTGCACTACAGGAAAGTGCTCTAGTCGGGGGCATAGTGGACAAGTATGATGGTTCCAGCAAATCACTGCAGTCCTTCCTTGATTCCTGTTTGGTGCATTTCACATTTAAACCCTACTATTTTTCTACACCTCGAGCCAAAGTGGGGTTTATAATTGCTCATCTCTCAGGCAATGCCTTAGCCTGGCAACTCCCTTGGTCAACTCTGCGGACCCACTCCTGGATAATTATGACGGGTTTGTGGAAGCCTTCAAAACCATGTTCGATCGTCCTGAACAGGTATACAGTGCTCAGGAAAGACTCCTAGAATTCCAACAAGGGAGTAAAGACATGCTCTCTTATGTAACCCGTTTTAAGCAGTTGGCTAAAGAAGCAGACTGGTCCCAGGAAGCAAGCTTTACCCTGTTCCCAAGGGGATTAAACGATGAAATCAAAGACGAACTTGCTAGAGTGGCCCGTCCAAGTTCCTTCCAGGCCCTGATTGATCTATCTCTCCAATCGACTTTCGATTCCAGGAAAGAAGAGCAGAAAAGAAAAAAAACAAAACAGCTTCTCCTAAGGTTCCCATGAAATATCCCAGTCCTAAGGAAGCGACCACATCTCACTCTCCTGATCCTGAACCTATGCAACTGGGTTCCATACGGGGTCCAATAGCCGCACAAGAAAGGATGCGTAGGATTAACACAGGGCTCTGTATGTATTGTGCCTCGGATAAACATCTACGGAATTGCCCCATTGCTCCACCCTGGCGTTCGGGACACGCCAGCTCCCGATTTTGAGCGGAGCCCAGCTTCAGGAGAATGGCGTTTGCTCCGCCTCAGCTTCTTCCTTACATTACCCTTGATTGAACACCTTAGTGGTCCTCCAAACATCCTTATCTACCGCCAATAAGGAGACTCATTCCGTTATGGCCCTAGTAGACTGTTGCGCAATGGGAATCTTCTTGGACCATGAATGGGTCTTGAAACACAGCACTCCCCGGGAAGCTAAGGGTACAATTCAGGCTGTCGAAGGAATTGATGGAAAACCACTTTCGTCAGGACCCATAACCCAACAAACCACAGAACTGTTACTCTCGATCAACAATCACCAGGAGATGCTTTGTTTTGACATCATCAAGGCAGCACATTACCCCTTGGTTCTGGGAATGCCATGGCTACAAAAACACAACCCATATATCAATTGGGCGTCGGGGTCCTTATTCCTATGATCTGAATACTGCCTGTCCCATTGTTTACCCCAAAACATGATTCAGAATGTGGATATGGAACCCCAGGTTTCCCAACGATTGTCCATCTGTGTCTCCAGTATTTCCCAGGTTCCGGAAATTTATCATGACTACTCTGACGTGTTTTCCACAGCTATAGTTCAATCACTACCACCACAACGACCAGAAGATTGCGCTATCGACACAGAAGACTCTGCGTTAATACCATTTGGAAGAATGTGTATCCTTTCCGAGCTGGAAAAAAGGGCCCTGCAGGAGTATCTGGATACCAATCTTGCCAATGGAACCATCCGACCTTCCAATTCTCCAGCCGGTGCCTCCTTGATTTTTGTGCCCAAGAAAGACACTAAGGAACTTTGACCCTGCCTGGACTATCAGGGACTCAACCAATGCACAATCAAGGATCGCTATCCCCTACTGCTCATATCCGACATATTGGAAGCAGACAGGGGAGCTGTATTCTTCACTAAACTTGACCTAAGAGGCGCCTACCATCTCATCCAGATAAGGGAAGGCGATGAATGAAAGACAGCCTTCCGGACCCCCTTTGGACATTTTGAATACCTGGTAATGCCATTTGGCCTTGCAAACGCCCCTGCGGTGTTTCAGCGATTCATGGATAGAGTCTTTTCGGATATGTTGTTCCTCTTTGTCAAATTGCTGGTCAAACCTGAGAAATGTACATTCCACACCCAAACAGTCCATTACCTCGGGTTCATCCTGAGTGCAAAGGAATTGAAATGGATCCCTCCAAGGTGCAGTCTATCCTATTTTGGCCAGCCCCTACCACAGTAAAACAGATTCAATCCTTCCTGGGACTTGCCAACTTTTACTGGAAATTCATTCCCACTTTCTCTGATGTTGTACAGCCAATAGTTGCATTGTTGAAGAAAGACATTCCCTTCCTTTGGTCCGAAGCTCAGGAAGCGGCCTTCCAGGAGTTAAAATGGAGATTTACTCAGGGTCCCATCCTGGCCCAACCGAATATCGACAGACCCTTCCTGGTAGAAACTGATGCATCAGATTACGCAATATAAGCCGTCCTGAAACAGGAATCTGAAGACAACTTGGAACACCCCATTGCCTATTTATCTTGAACTTTAACTCCCAGTGAGACCCACTATTCAGTGCTGGAGAAAGAGTTGCTCGCCATCCGGCAAGCCTTTACTGATTGGCGCCATTTACTCCTGGGTGCCAAATTTCCTGTCCAGGTGCAAACTGATCATACAAATCTACAGGTTCTACAATCCCTGGAATGCAGGAATAGTCGTCAAGCTCGTTGGGCTTATTTCTTTGCACAGTATCAATTCCACATTCATCACGTTCCTGGAACTCACAATGTAATTGCTGACGCCTTATCTAGGCGCCAGGATTATGAGCCAGTGGAAGCCCGTGCCTTTCCAAAAATGTTCCCGGACACAGTGTTTGTCGCCCAAGCCAACTCCTTGCTGGAAAGGTTCCAAGCTGAAACCCCATACTCTGAATTGTGGAAGGACTACGTCGGAAAGAACCAATGGTCTTTAATTACAAAAGATGGTTACCTCTTCAAAGGTTGGCAGTACCCACGAACAGGTTAAGAACCAAGATCATAAACCTTTGTCATAACACCTTCCATTCCGGGCATCGAGGCATTACTTCCACCCTTTGTCATATTCAGAGACAATTCTGGTGGCCTAACATGAAGGATGGCTAAAGGCATATGTCCAAGCCTGCCCAGTCTGCAGTCAGAATAAGTCAGATAATAGGAAACCTGCTGGTCTTCTCCATCAACCTACGTTGCCAGATCGTCCTTGGGAAATAATCGCTACCGATTTTATCGTAGAGCTGCCCCCTTCCAAAGGATTTACCACCATAATGGTTACCATCGACCTGTTCACCCACATGGCTCATTTCACCCCATTGCACCTTTAGCCCAGGAAATGGCAGGTATATTTCTGAAACACATCTTCAGATTACATGGCCCACCCTCCAAGATCATTTTAGACCGTGGTCCTCAATACATCTCACAGTTCCGGAAACACCTATGCCACATGCTGGGCATCCAGCGTGCCTTGTCTTCAGGTTACCACCCTCAAATCAATGGGATTACAGAGCAAGTTAATTAGACCTTAGAACAATATTTGCGCTGCTTTTCAGCCAATGTCCAGGATGATTGGTCAATCTTGATTCCAGTGGCAGAATTCGCTTATAACAATTCTGATCACTCAGCCATTAAGACAAGCCCCTTCTTCTGTAGTCAAGGTTTTGATCCATCGGTGCTACCAACCATTCTACCTCATGCCACCCCCCCGGTTCCATCGGTTGATTCCTGGATTGAAAGGTGGGTCACCTCGCACAGGGATGCTAAAGAACATTTGGAAAAGGGGGGGCGCTGTTGAGCAGCCGACAAGATGGCTGCCTAGCCTTTCAGCTCCGTGTGCCGCCGCTTTACATCTGCTTCCATCTGCGGTTTGCTACTCTGCCCCGTCTCCGGACTTGGCCCACGCATAGCTGACACTCGGGGCCACCCGCCTGTGAAATCTGGCCCTGAATCGGACCTTCTGACCCTGTGTTCGCGGTGCTTCGAACCAGGCCCGTGCGCTGCCGGTCGACGCCGCGGACGGTGTCGCAGACTTCCTTCCGTCGCAGCTGGCGACCCGGCGGGCCGCCTCCCTATCTATCGCCACCGCGCCCACCTGCTTTGCGACTGGGGCCGGGGCCGGAGCGCGGGGGCCGCCTGTGCGGCCTACGCCGATACGCGTGGGCCGACCCGGCGCGGCGCCGCGGAAGGCTCCGCTGAAGACTCCGCTGAAGACGCTCCGGGCCTGAACCAACTAACGACTGTGAACCGAGCCTGAGGTGAGGAGCTGGTGGGCCCTGTATGTGCGGCATTTCTCCACAACCCCTTGGGTCAATCTGTATGCCGCCCTAAGAGCCGCGCGGGGCTCCGTCAGAACGAACCTCTCGCCCGCTACCTCCGGCACTCGGTTTTAAGGTCCTTCACGCCGCACCGGTGCATTGCCCCGTCTCACGATAACCTCACGAGTCTGACTCCCTGGAACACGCCACGATGTCCAACAGGTCCAGGAACACCGGTAAATCTGGCGCCATGGACAAGTTTGCTAAGGCCACCCCGAGACCCGACTCGGCCCATACATCATGCGATCAAATCGAAGCACCGCTCCCTGCAGAGGCCCCCCCCGCAGACCTGACGGTCGTTATGGAATCCATGGCCAGAAACTTCGCAGCTTTTCACGAGAAGCTAGATGACATTAATGCAAATGTGGCATCTCTACGAACCAAACTGGACCAACAAGGGTCGCGTATCACCGAAACCGAAAACAGGATCAGCTCCAACGAGGACAATATTAACACGCTGCAAAGCACGGTGTCCACCCTTGTCACGGACATGAAACTAGTGCGCGCTAAATGCGACGACCTCGAATCTAGATCACGGAGGAATAACATACGCATCATTGGAGTCCCGGAAAATGCACTGAAGGGCCGACTTGAATCCGCAGTCGAGAACCTCCTGAAAGACCTATTGGGCAATCCGGAATTGTCCCCCTTCTTCACAATCGAAAGGGCCCACAGGGCGTTAGCCCCACGCCCCAAACCAGGAGACTTCCCGCGGCCCATCATCGCCAAAATTCTGAGTTTTAGAGATCGGGACCAAATCCTCCGCCTTGCGCGGGAGAAGGGTGAACTCAGATTGGAATCGCAGGTGATCCGAATCTTCCCCGACTTCTCGATTGCGGTACAGCAGGAGCGCCGCCAATTTCTCGGGGTCAAGAACCTGCTCAGGGAGAGAAGCATTCCATACGCCATCCTGTTCCCGGCCCGTCTAAAGTTCACATTTAACAACAAACTTTATTTCTTCACGGTGCCCTCAGAAGCGGTGAAATTCATAGAGGCACACATCCCTCTGCATCCACCTGCCGGAGATGATATGGAAAATGACTGAACTTAATTTGAAACTTGCTCTCCCGGATCGCCGCCTACTTGAGCGGTCTGAGGGCTTCATCATCCATGGACTGCCCGCACTACCACCCTACTGTTTTATTCCTACTTTTCACGCTCTCCGGGCTGCACTCACAGTTCCTTAGCCCTCGGATACGCACTTTCTATTTTGCATGTTGTTGGTCCACTCATAGTGATCATATTGATTCCTGTCTTCATCAAATGCAATATCTCCCCATTTCGCATTCAGGTCGGCGCGGCCACAGGTAATGGCTGTGACATGCATCACTAAACCGCAAACACTGTTTATTTTCTCACGGACGCCTTAGTGTCCCAAGCGTGCTAACACACGGCAATAGCGCACCCCATTGCGATTGCACTGCTTCCTATTTCTTTGTTTTTGGTTCGCCCCTGTTGGGCTCTTGCACAGGCTGGATCAAGTTGGGGTCGGTCCGACTGTGCACTGTTGGAGATGGGTGGGATGTACACTGCTGATCATGGGTTGGTGGTGAGGGTGGGGGGGGGAAACTGGGTGTTATCCACAAAAGGCACACCGGGTTGCATGTGGCCGGCACTAATGGGCCACGGTCGTAAATTTTGCCCCTTCCCTTGGGGCGCACACTATTGTTGGGTCCGAGACGTTCATTGAGAACACGTGTTACATAATGAGATACCTGGCACAGGTATGGCAACCGTCTTAATGTCATGGAATATCCGAGGGATAAGCAATCACACTAAGGCGTGCAAAATCATGGCATATGCCAACAGACATAATTGCAAGATACTGTTCCTGCAGGAGACACACTCCAATGGCCACATCCCCAGAACAATGGCCCCGGCATGGGGACCTACTAGATTTTTTACCTCCTACTCCACTCAATCCAGGGGGGTTCTAACCATGATCCATAAATCCATCAAGTTCACACTGCATAAAAACTACACTGACCCTGAAGGACGCTATGTCATACTACATTGCACTTTGGCCAACACAGAATATCTACTCGTCAACACCTATTGCCCCAATATCGATTCTCCTGATTTTTTTGACAAGATCGCCACTATACTGCTGGGATACGTGGGAACTCTGGTCATTTGGGCGGGAGATCTGAATCTTATCCTTGATGCGGCCCTGGATAGGACTGGATCCAACCCACGGCCTCTGTCCAGCGCCGCACGCAGGTTGCACTCTCACATTAAGACCCTCGACATTTGCGATGCCTGGAGGTCGCTGCACCCACATCTTAGAGACTACACTTACTACTCATCAGTGCATGGGAGCTCTTCTAGGATAGACTTGTTTCTTGTCTCGAAAGGTGTCATGGGAGGGGTGTTGGGCTCCCAGATCTTACCCCGCACGCTTTCTGATCATGCCCCGATCACACTCACAGCCAGACTAGGAGTACCCATCCCGACGTTCAGCACCTGGCGTTTTAAATCCGACGCCCTGCGAGATGTGGTATTTAAGGCTGAAATACTCGACGATATTCTGTCTTTCTTCGAACTAAATACTCTCCGAGATACCTCTGCCGCCGTGAGGTGGGACGCCTTTAAGGTGTACATCAGGGGAATGTCTATCTCCCGGGAAGCTGGGGTGCTGAAATCAATCAGAACAGCGCTGAGCCGTTCAGAAAGCAAACTGAAACAACTGGAACTGCAGGGCGCCTCTGGTGCCGTCCCCGCCACTCTTGCCCAGATCTCTGAGGAACTCCAAGCTTTCAACAAACTCGCCGTCAGCGAGATACACTTCCTTGGTCGCCCTCAAGCGGCCAGGAGATATGGTGAGGGAGAGAGGCCCGGGAGAACGTTAGCAACACTAACTAAATGGGAATCTGGCCGACCGCAAATCACCTCACTTAAAGATGAACAGGGTAATACCCAATGGGCTGACCTACAAATCCTGAACACATTTACCGAATTCTACAGATCTCTCTACTCCCAGCCTGCTGAGCACACTGAACAGCACATGCGGGAACTCCTTGACTCGATCCCCACCACTGAGATCTCCTCCGCTACCCGTGACGAACTGGACTCTCCAGTCACGCTTGATGAGATAGTAACAGCCATCTCTGACCTACCCAAAGGCAAAGCCCCGGGGCCCGACGGTCTGACTGCCGATTTCTATCAAGAACACGTCGCTATACTCGCCCCCAAGCTACTCGAGGTCTGGGATGAATCGCTCCGCGTCTCTATTCTTCCCCTCTCTATGCGCGAGGCAGTCATTACGGTGCTGCTCAAGCCCGATAAGCCCGACGACGAATGTGGGTCCTATAGACCCCTCTCCCTAATGAACCTCGACACGAAGATCTTTGCAAAAATTATAGCGAACCGATTTCTGCCCATTATGACATATCTGATCCATGATGACCAGGCCGGCTTTGTACCGGGCAGGTCCACCTCCCACAACATCAGGAGACTGTTTAATGTAATGTCTCGCATTGATCAAGAGGCACAAGCAGTGGCGGTCACACTGGACGCCCAGAAGGTCTTCGATATGGTCTCCTGGAGATACACTTGGCTGGTCCTTGAGAATATGGGTATTGGCCCGAACATGATTAAGTTTATAAAATTACTTTACACCTCTCCTGTGGCACGGGTTAGGATCAATACACTAACTTCTGATCTTTTCACACTGTTCAGAGGTACCCGACAGGGATGTCCCTTCTCTCCAATACTGTTCGCCTTAGCAATTGAACCAATGGCAGACTATGTCCGTGCTCACCACGCCCGCAAGGGTATAAGACTGAAAGACAGCCCCGAAATTATATCCCTATATGCGGACGATGTTCTCTTATACATCAGAGACCCTGCAACACACCTTGACTCAATACTAAGGGACATTACTCGCATAGGCACTCACTGCGGCTTCACTATCAATTATTCGAAGTCGGAGATTTTCCCGCTCACTAAGGCCACCCAGCAACCTGCCTCTGAATACCCCCTCCGTTGGTCACCGAATGGTTTTAGATATTTGGGCGTGCACATATCCTTGGCCAAGTCTTCCCTTCTCGCTGACAATTACTCGGCGGTAACACGCATGGCCGAAACTAAAATCCTCAGGTGGCGTGCCCTCCCGCTCTCCGTTGCTGGTCGGCTCTCCCTCATTAAAATGATTCTGCTCCCCAAACTTCTCTACATATTTAGCAACGTACCCGTGTGGCCTGGGAACAACTACTTTGCCAGACTGCACACACTGTTTGCTCAGTTCCTTTGGCACGCGGGCGCAGTACGCAAAAAGTGGACGGACATGACACTTCCATACAAACTTGGGGGACTCACAGCCCCGAATATATCACTTTACTGGCACGCAGCTCAGGCCCAACATGCCACCCACTGGTATCCTGGTGCACCAACGCGTCCCCATGTCAAACTGGAGAGATTGGCGACCACCGGCATCGACCTAATGTCCGCGCTACTGCATTACCAGTACATACCCGACTCTCCTATCGACCCTCTCTACACAACCCTCTTGGCCTGGTCTCGCATGCTTTCCCAGACGCCTGGAGCCTTCCCGTACTACAAGTGGCTTCCTGTGTGGGCCTTTCCTGGCCTGGAACCCACACACGACGCAGCGCTGGCCCGACACTGGGGGGAGCTGGGATACCATGCACTGACGGACTTCTACCCTGAAGGCAGCTTTATTGACCCCCGATCTTGGAAACCGGGTCACACCGGGACCGCTTTGGAAACCCTCCAATATTATAGACTGCGGGCCGCGTTTAGGTCCAAATGGCCCACATTCCCGGACGAGCCCCCAGACAACCCAGCCATCGCATACATTGCCAACTCAGGGGGCGCCCGCAGCGTGATCTCCTCACTCTACAAGATATTTCAGGCTGCTTCCCCTACCCCCACCCTCAAGGCACGCGATGACTGGGCCGACGACCTGGGCCTGGAAATATCAGATGGGGCCTGGGAGAACATGTGCCTGCACACCCAACGAGTCTCCCTCAACTTCCATTTTCGCGCCATGCAGTACAAACTCCTAAATAGACTTTATTATACTCCGTACAGAACCTCTAGGTTCGCTCACACTGCGACACGCCCCTGCCCCCGCTGCGGAGCGACAGAGGCCGATCACCTACACATGTTTTGGTCCTGTAACAAACTGCTTGGTTTCTGGGAGGGCATCCTAGAAACTCTCTCTGCTATCATTGGGGTTGTTGTTGACCCAGATCCTCTGGCCGTCCTCTTTGGCGCCTGGACGACCGATGACACTAGATGTTCAGCTAGATTTTTGAATATTGCATGTATGATTGCCAAGAAATGCGTTCTTCAGAATTGGAAAAATCCCTCCCCTCCGGCTCACCGGAAATGGCTCCATATGCTTACCTGGTCACGCAATTGCGAGGAGGAATTCATATCCATGCTCCCTGTTACATCTCGCCCCCGTAACATCTGGACAGAATTCAACACATACCTTAACAATAGAAGCACAAGTGCCTCCAGCTCTGGCTTGTCTCCCACCCCTGTGTAATTACCCCTACTATGTGCACACTTATTTGTATATATTTCATGCGACCACTGCCTTGTATTGCTGTGTCCAATGTACCATGTTAAATGTACTGTGTTGTTACGTCTTTTACACGGGCTGGACTCGTGCCCTTGATGCCTGCACCATGTAACCTTGTGCCGCTAAAAATAAAAGTTTAAAAAAAAAAAGAACATTTGGAAAAGGCCAGGATGGATGTCAAAAGACATGCTGATGCTAGACGGAGACCTGCCCCTGTCTATGGGATCGGTGACAAGGTCTGGCTGTCATCAAAACTACTACCTCGACATCTACACCCTAATAAATTGGTCCCCAAATTTTATGTGCCATTTCCTATCAAGGAGGTCATCAATCAAGTGGCGTTTCGACTCCAGTTACCAGACTCCTGGAGAAGGATTCATCCTGTCTTTCACACTTCCCTGCTCAAACAGTATCTTTCATCCACTAGGTCAACTCGCCGACCCAATCCAGTCAACGAGCAGACTGAATTCGAGGTCTCCAGGATCTGCGACTCTAGATATAGAAGAGGTCGACTTCAATACCTAGTGGAATGGAAAGGATATCCTCCCAGCGAATGAACTTGGGAACCTGTCTCCAACATGAATGCCCCTTGCCTAGTGCAGAAATTCCATCTGACTCACCCAGGCAAGCCCGGTGGATCGGGGTTTAAGAGGGGGCATGCTGTCATGAACCGCCACTCGCGCCCCTTCTGGACTTCCTGGTCCATGATACATCGTACCACCGGGCGGTGTTCCTTTCAACATGGCCGCTGCATCAGTCATGCTGCACTCCAGCATTAAGCTGGTGCGATGGACTCCTACAAAAAGGACATACCCCAGCGGCGCTTCGAGTCTCAACGCTCCTATACTAGTTAGTGGCTAGTGTGCCTTGCGTTCCTTCCTCGTATCGCTGTTCCGATACTTCAACCCTTTCTCCCCTTCATTCCCGGACCCCGGAGCGGTTAATTCTCTTCCGGCCGCCTGCTCTTTCCTTCCTGGCTCCCTTCCTTGCTCCGTGCATTCACCCTGCGTGTTTAGCTTGTGAGCAGCAACTTCCTTCCTGGTTCCGCGCTTATTCCTGAACGTAGTCTACCCTTGCTTCCTGGAATCCTGAACTCTTCCTCTGTCTCCATCCAAGTTCCACGCTGGATATAGAGGACCAACAGCCGTACCTGTTCAAGTCCAGGACTTCTCGGAAATCAGAGAAACCCACAAAGAAGAGAGCGGCGAAGGACAAACAAGTAGGATCGGGGGTTGAGTGTGACAGTGATTCACGCTATTTCAGAGGCTCTCTACAGTACCTGATTGATTGGAAAGGGTATTCACCTACAGATTGTTCTTGGGAACCCGCTTCTCCGGTACATGCCCCTCGTCTTGTGAGACGCTTTCACTTGTTTCACCCGGGAAGCCAGGGGGTGCTCCCCTTTGGAGGGAGCATACTGTCATGCAGCACCATTTCCGTTGGAGATTGTGGCACAGATGGAAGGGCATTGCTTGTATTCAAACTCGTCCTTCTCCTACCATGGCGTCTTCAGGTCCCTACAGCATTGCAGTCGTGCTGCGGTCACATGACTGCATGACTCCGCCTCCCACTTCGAAGATAATACTTCGGTCAGCGATGCCCGAAGTCTGTCATGTTGCTACTCCTTACAGCGAACGCTACATGAATTCAGAACTTCTAATACTAACCTTTTCCTACTTTCTAACAATTACTGATTGCTCTCCTTTCTGCCCGCAGTGCCCTTAGATAGTTTCCTTATTGGATCACCACTTGCATCAAATCCATAGCATTTTTGGCGTATTCCAATTAAGGCTACCGTGAGTCTCAGCTGATGCGAAAAGACCGCTGGGAATGACGCTCGGCTCTACGCTAACACACCGCCCTCATTTCTTCAAAGCAACACAAACGGGAGGAATACTCTCACTAGCATTCTCATTTCCCATCTCTCAGGGTAAGGAATAGTTATGGAATGGGCTCATTCCATTTCACTCTTCCATCCTCTTGTGTTAATGTCCATCACACGTCTCTCTCCACACAGAAGGGTTGCGTCTCCTTCCTCTCCGATCTAAGTCTCCTATCGCCTTGGATCCACACACTTAGGAGCCAGCCACAGGTGACATACTGATATTCCTGATTAGTAGCATTATTACTATTATAGTCTCTCCCAGAGAAGACTGACCTGTTGCTTGCTTCCCTCTACAGCAACCACCTTCTTCTACAATCCAGCGGATTACATGAAGAAGACTTCATCCGCCAAAGTCCATTCCTGACTCATCTAGTAGATACCCTCCTTGAAGGACGTCTAGGGTTTTTTTCCCCCAGAGGGTTTCCCTGGGGGGCCTGGGTTTCAGCTGTCTTGCATTGGCACAGGAATCTAGGGCTCACAGGGAGATTATTTATATCTTCGCGGCTGTCTTGATCCCAGTGTTCCTGAAGGTGGGTCCTTTTTTCCTAAGAAAGCCTTACCTGTCACAGAAGACTCTGTTAGAGATTACAGATTATGGGACACGGACATGTGAAAAAGTAAATCACACGTCCCCGCGACTTCTACTGGGAGCTTCAAAGCCAACTCAAGAGCAGCCTGGAAGTAGATGACCCTATTTGGAGGACAAAGGCAGACCATTTGCCTCAAAAGAATATTTTATTAATAAACTTTTAAGACTTTTATCTTTGCAACAGGACTTCGCAGGAATGTAAAAAGTTAACAGTTTAAATGTAATTTTGTGGTTTTTAATCTAAGATGTGGTAGCCTTCACTACCATATTGGGAACAGAAATGGCAGAGAATTGGACAGCCTGAGGAAAGTGTACATGATGCCATTCTGAAATTCAATACTTACATGCCTTATGATAATCTATACCCATGTATAAAGTTATAGAATCTTAGGTGGAATATTTATCACTGAAAATCGCGATAAACTATTAGACGGGTGAAACAAAGTCCTACAACCATGAGAATTGGACTGCAATGCTCTGCTTAAAATTCGTAATCTGCCTAGGTAATTGGTTAAGATGCCACAACTGTAAAAATGTGCCATTTATGTCAAAACTGGGTTGTGGCAAAATTAACTGTGGGAGGTTCTGGACATAGTAAACCCACATGATAAAGCTGATGTCATGTCTCTAAAAGTCCAACCAGCTGACAGGAAGGCGGTAGCAATCACCCCTGACCAATCCAGTTTTTAGAGGCGTGCCCAGCTAAACCTGCCCCACCATATAATCCTATGATGTCACCATGGCTTATAAATAAGGGTGGCTGACAGAACTCTAGACACGCACTCTCTCCTGAATTTCCAGCGCCTGAGTATCCTGACATTCCAGATCCACCTTTGCAAGATTCCAGACTCTTCTGCAAGGCCAAAGCAAAGCTGACCCTATCCAGCAAGGCCTTGATCCAGAAATCCCACTAGAACCCCATAACAAAATCCCACTAACTTCAGGGTGAAAGGGGAAAGGTTGCTGAGTCGGCTGTGGGATTCTCCAGTGCCGCCCTGCTTATCCGCTCCACCCCGCTGAGGCATCGCTTTGCCCAGCTGTCTTTTGCCAGGAGAGCCCCCTATCTGGTGACCCGAGCCTTGGAGTCCAGAACCCGGTTGGCTGTTCCTAATCCCAAATCCAAGAGTGATTGCTAGGTTTTATACATTACTGCTATTGTGAGAAATCATATTTGCCTCATAGATTTAACTGCACATTCATTATTTATTTGTCAATTTCCGAGTGTCATTTTATGCCATCGAAAGGGGGTTTTACCTCCTATTTTGTGAGCAAAGGTTGGATTTTTATTCCGTTTGTTGCCTCATATCCCTGACTACCTGCTGCTCCTTTATATCCAGAATTCGATTAATTGTGGGTTGAGGGAACATTGCAGGGGGAAACCTTAACTCTGTTGCTATCTATCCTAATTGAAAAAGTGCTCCTATTCATTTGTGCTTTGGATATGTTCTTGCAGAAGGTTAACCAAGTGTATTTCAGTGGTTTTCATTGTAATTATCAACCCATTGGCGATTGCTGCCCAATATTAAAATTGTGTGATTTCTTTGAATTTTAAAATAAATAAATATTGCATTCCTACCAACCGGCCTGATTCATGGTCCATTGTAACCCGGGGTATTTGTAAAAGGGAGTGTGAGACAGGTTGTGTGCCATCTCAAATTGAATTCGTAGAAAATACAGAGAAAAGGCATCTCAATTGAGCGCTACACACAAGGCTATGGGTGAGGGTCCTGGTCCGGTGTGTGTCGTCCGTTTGAAATCCATAACAGTACATTCTTCAATAGTATCAACATTTTATCCCACCTTCCCCCTATGCCACGGATTTCCAATCTTATCTCCATCGGAACAAGCAGGACACTTAGTATTGCTCTTTATCCAAGTCTAGGGTCTCCTCATGAGTACACCTGAACCCAAGGCGTGTGAGTCTCTCTCTCTCTCGCTCCCCAACCTGAGTCTCCAGTCCAACAATGGCTCTTCCCTGTAGGGTATTCATCCTTTCTGCTACAGCCCCCTCCGAGTCCCCCAACGCCACCAAGGTTAGCGCCCGTATTTCTCAAAGAAAGGGAGCCAAACACTTTCAAGGTTAAACCTAGATTCAGCTATGATGTAAATGAGATATTCCATATGATATATGGAATGGGTCTTAGCAACCCACTCCTTCTCTAAGGACATTTAAGCATTCTACCACAATTGGGCAAGACAACATCTTGCTGTCAAAATATGCCCCTGTTCCATTTCAGACTCCTCCTCTGTGTGCACCTCAAAGAGAACAAGCCATGGTTGAGAGGTGCCTCTGAATTCCATCCACATCCTTGATGCGAGACAAAACACCACCACATATGAATGTATTCACCCCATTCACGGTGGCATTTCCAGCAGTGTGGGTCGTATCCATATATCATCCGGGCTATCATCGCCGGAGGATAGTGCCACCTATGATATGATATATGATATTTTATTTATATCGCGCTTGTACACAGGTGTTTCAGAGCGTGACCAGGCGAAGGGAGGGGAACAGGGGAGAAGCAAAAACAACGATCTTACTAGGCCCAGTGACATTGAGAATGCGGAAGTGCATGGGGAAGGGAAAAAGGGGGAAAGTGCAGAGCAGTGGAGAGAAACACAATAAATAGTAAGTACATACATAATTAAATAGAGTGTTAGTAGTGGTAGTGCAGCCTGTAAGAGGCAAAGGTGCTAGGTTAGTCAGATAGGGTGTATCTGATAAGTGCAGAAGAAGAGTGGGTGGGGAACTGTATGGGTACAGACACAGGCCCCAGTGAAAGTGGTGGCCCAGAGGCAGTGCAGGAGGATGGCAGGATGAGCAGGTACCTGGGCCCAAAGGGCAGAAGGTGGCCAGGTGCAGAGTGCCGAGGGAAAAGGCAGATCAGCAGGGGAGAAGCAGGGCAAAGGCAGAAGCGAAGAGGAAGGTCTTGAGCAGCTTTCGGAACCGTAGATGGTTCTCCTCAAGTTTCAAGGTGGCAAGGAGGCAGTTGTAACAATTTAAGAGCTTGATGTCTCTACTGTAGGGATGCTGTGGAGCTACCGGCCTGTCTGCACATCTGGGCCCACAACTCATCTTCGATCCTGTCCCCACTTGATTTTCGAGGAAGGTGGTTCCCTCAAGATTGCCAGGAGTAACAATTTGTACAGTCCAGCTATCAGTCGTCTAGACTCTTTGTGCGTGATCATGAATTTCTCAAAATTCGTCAGTTCCCTCATGAGGTTCTCCTTCCCTCAGACAGGACCCCTTTTAGTTGCAAAAAACGAAACAGTGATAGTTTGCACAAACCTAGGGCATCCTCCAGTTCCCCCAAAGATATGAAAGCCTCCCCTACCCACAGCTGTCCCGCCTTGCTGAGTCCCGCCGCATACCATGATTGAAACACAAGTGGCTCCTCAATCCCATCCCGAAGTGGGGGTGCCCAGATGCAGCTTAGAGGTGATGGCCACATTGTAAGCCATCTGTTAGCCTCTCCCTCCTTCCAGAGTGACCACAAGACCTCCAGGATGGGATGGCGCAAAATTCTATTGGGTATGCGAGCCCTAGGAACCCACAACCATTCGTCCAGTGTAACCGGGGCCAGGACCTCGTTATCCATTGCCACCCATTGCTTCCCTGTTTTCGGGTTAAAGTGGTCTACCAAAATTCAAAACTGAGTCGCGTTGTAATATGTTGCCACGTCCAGGAATCCAACTCCCCCCCCTCTTTCTTTGGGCAAATTAGTATCTCGTAAGCTATCCTATGTTTCTTCCCCACCCAGAGGAATCGCAACAGAGACCGCTTCACCTTGGTTAGGAAGGACGCAGGTATGGATATCGTCAACATTTGAAACAGGAACAAACAAACATTTGGAGAGAATCATCATTTTTATAGAATTCAACCACGCCATCCAGGACAGCCCCGCTCCTCCTTACCTTTCCATGTCTCGCTTTACCGCCGTCCAGACGGGGATGAAATTAGCAGAGAAAAGATCCCCCGGGTGCTTGGTCACCTGAACCCCCAGATAGCAAAAGATCTCCTTCTGCGCCTTGAATGGAAGCCCAGCCACATAATTCCTCTCCTCATCAGACAGCCTCCCAACCACAAACACCACACACTTCCCCAGATTTACTTTGAAGCCCGACAGTTTCCCATAATATTCCTGACTCTCCAACACCCGGTGTACCGAGTACGTATGGTCAGTAACATAAAGCAAGGCAGCATCTGCAAAAAGGATTATCTTACAGTGTGTCGCACCCACCTTGACCCCTGTGATCTCTCTGTTTTCTCTAATTAATGCTGCCCAGGGCTCCATCACCAAGGCATATATCAACGGAGATAGGGGGCAGCCCTGGTGCATCCCCCGATGAAGAGGAAAGGACCCCGATTCATGCCGTTCACCACAACTTTTGCTTCGGGTTCCGAGTACAGGCCGATATCCAACCCATCCACCTTGTGCCCATTCCTAGGGATACAAAGACCTCCCCCATAAAGGCCAGGCTCACCTGATCGAGCGCTTTCTCGGCATTTAGGGAAGCGCCCCCTTCTCATGCACCCCATGTGAGGCCATGACGTGGAGAGTCTTTTGCATACTATCCGCACCCTGCCTATTTAATACAAAGTCCACCTGATCCGGGTGAATCAGACGAGGGAGTCATTTCTCCAGGCGCGTCGCCATAACTCTAGCAAATATCTTGGCATCCACATTGAGAGAGATGGTCCTATACGAGGCACAGGCGGTGAGGTCCTTCTCCAGTTTTGGTATACCCCTATCAGAGCCTGGAGAAAGGACGGTGATATACAGTTAAACAACTTGGTTAGGGGCTTCACCATTAGGGACTTGTACGCATTATAGAAATCGGCCGTGAAGCTGTTACCTCCTGGAGCCTTCCCTACCTTCAACCACTTAATAGCTCCTAGCACCTCCTCCCCCGTTACCTCCCCCTCCAAAGCAGCCCTATCAAGCCCTGTAAACTTGGGGAAGTTCTGCTTGGCCAGGTACTGTCGCATGTCCTCCGCAGGCTGCTCCGGCGGCCTGGCATTTAGGTCTTTGTAGAACTCAGCGAAACTGCCCGCTATCTCCAACCCTCCCTCTGGGTCCGCCCCCCCGTCCCGGATTCCCTCCACCCTCCTTTCCATCCTAGAACCTTGCACCCTGTTTGCCAGAAGAGTCCCCACTGTGTCTCCCCTCTCGTAATATCTCTGCCGGGTATATCTCATTCTCTTAACAACCTCCCATATTAGTACTGTATGGAGCTCCTGTCTCTTGTCCCTCATGTCACTCAACAGGGCCTCTCTATCAACCCCAACTGGTTCAGCTGTAGGTGCATTGCTCTCAGTTCTTCATGGAGCCCAGTTTCCAACAGTGCTTGCTCACGCTTCTTACGGGCCCGTTCTGCGATGAGCAGACCTCGGAAGGTGGCCTTGGATGCCTCCCAGATCATCGACATACTCGTCTCCCCATTATCATTAATTTCAAAATATGCCTGTATCTCCTTCCTCAGAAATTCCTGGAACACCTGGTCTCTCAACAAATTATCATTACATCTCCAGGTATAGCTTCGCAAGGTCTCTGGCATTTTCCAGGTCACCATCACAAGCTCATGATCCGACCCTCGGCACCCCAACCTCCCTTTCCTGTTCCTTTGGGATCAGCAGGCGATCAATCCTTGTTTATGATTGATGTGAGGGGGGGAGAAGTAGGTATAGCCCCCTGATCCCACCCATGCCCTACACTACACGTCCACCCAGAAGTGATCCCGCAGGAGGTTACTCAGGGCAAGATTATCTCTTGTCACCCCCCTCAGCGCCAAACCCTTTGCTGACCACCAATCCAGCTGGGGGTTGAACATCAGATAAAATTCCCCCCAACAGCATTGCCCCCTGCGCCCATCTGTCCAGTGCTCTATTGGGTGCGTAAGGGGTGGCCAGTGTGATCCGTCTGCCCTCATATATGCCTTTTATTCCTAAGAACCTTCCCCCAAAGCCCTTCTTATTCTCGATGTCCTTCGAACAAAATCACTTGCCAAGCACTATTCCCAGCCCTTCCTTCTTTGAGGATTTTTGCGAGGCCCAGAAATTCCCTCCTATCTCTTGTTGTTAATGCGTTTCTGGCAAGACGAGGACCCTGAGTTTCGGTTTGAGGAACAGGTTACTGGTGAGGGATTGTTTGTTTTCAGAGTTCAAACCCTTAACATTCAGCGTACCGATTACCCCCTCAGCCATGCCCCATCTTCACCCTTTGTCCATTACTCCGTCTGCATCGAATGAGGCCAGTAGCCTGCCCATTATATGGAATCCATGACATGACCCGGTCTCCCTCCTCTTCCCTTCCCCCCTTTTCTCCCATCCCAACCCACCCCTACCCTTCCTTCTCTTGAACTGAGGTGTCCGTTCCAACTCCCAGTTGCACTCGGTATGGTCAACTAACCATCAGGGATCCGTCCCCGCCCTTGGGTATCATGTGGAGCAGGTCTACCACTCCCACGTCCCTGTGCCGGTATGGCGGTCGCGTAAACCCCGCTGGCTCCAGGCTGGTCCCTGAGCCTTGCCTTCCAAATCCCTGCTACCCCCAGTCCACCCACATGCATGCAAACTTTGAAACCTACTTTATATTTTAACAACTAGAACCTCTAACAGAGTATGTCGCTGGCCCTCCTTGCACCAGCACAAAACAGCCCACCAGGGGTGACTCCATAGTCATCCGTCTCCTACAGGGCCCCCACAGGCGTCGGGTTCCCCACTAAGTGGGCATAGATAACATCGCTACATAGCATCTTGCTCTCTCGGGGGTCTTCGTTTCACAATGGAGGGGGTGTTGAGCTTTTGGAACTTTCGGCCCCCTTTTGCTATTTGCTTTCCTTGGACAGAGTCCGGACCTCTGGGTTCACCGGGACAAGTCCAAGCCTCGCCTATCATGTTCCGATGAGGAGCCCTCCCGACTGCCCGCCAGGTCCTCCGTGACCCTTTGGATGTCCTCCTCTACAACAGGTGGTGTCTCTCCCCATCCCATTCGAAAACCAACAAGAATGGTTAGCCACAATGATACTTAACCCACTTTTCCTGCAGCCATTTGGTAAGGGCCCCACATTTCTTTTGTCTCAGCAACTTGTGGGCCGACAGGTCCTGGAAGATGGCCACCTTTGAGTCCCCATATTGTATTTCCCTTAGGCGTTTGGCTTTTTTTTCCCGAGGATCTTCACCTTGTTTGTTTGTTTATTATTTATAGGGCCCCCAAAACCCTTAGGTAGCTGGGCGCACAACATATCAAGAATACTTAAAGCGTAGTTACAGTTTGATTAGTTACAGTTTGCTAGTTACATGCATTACATACACTTTATATATTATATACATTAGTTACGGACAGGTATAGACAGGTACAGAGGAACTTTACAGGCAGTTACACGGTAACAAAAGTTAATAGATGAGATGAGGGCAGGCCATAAGAGGAGGCATCATGGGTCTAGAGGTCATTGTGTCGTAGCCAGGTGCGGGTATGACGTCTAAAGCTATCATACAGCTGGTCCCTTCTTAACTCAAATGATAGAGCATTCCAGTATTGAGCTGCTTGTACAGGGAGACTGTTTCCTCCTGTTTTTTTTAGCCGGAATCTGGGTATTTGGAGGCAATAGGAGTTGGCTGTCGTGGTTGGTCGTGCAGAAGATTTTCTTAATATTCTTTCCTTAAGATATGGCGGGGGCTTCATTATTTAGGCATTTGAATGTTAACGTAACGATTTTGAAAAGGATCCTATCGCTAATTTTTAGCCAGATATAGTTTCTCCTAACGTTAGAGATACGCTCTCTCGTAGGGAGGTTCAAGGCCGTTCTGAGCACATTGTTTTGCAGAGTTTGTAATTTGTTAATAATGTATTTATTTGCTCCTGCATAAAGTGCATTGCAGTAGTCCAATTTTGATGGGATGAGGGCATTGGCTAGGGTAATGCAGATTGCTAGTGAGAGAAAGGGTCGAAAATCTTTAATAAGTTTGCCAGTGTAGGCGGTGGATGAGGCCAAGGAATGTACTTGTTTTTTTAGGGATAGTGTGAAATCCAGATAGAACCCAAGAGTTTTCACTTCTTTGGTGATTGAGATTATATTACCGTCGATGTTGAAGGCGCTGTAGTTGGTGTCAAGTTTTTTAAGGTTGTTGGAGGAGCCAAGGATAAGGATCTCAGTTTTTTCGTCGTTCAGGCAGAGGCCATGGGTTGCCATCCATGCCTGAATGAGGGTGTAGATCTTGTTTACTAAGGCTGTATCTGCAGAGAAATTGCCCGAAAGGGGAATGAGGATCTGTGTGCCATCAGCATAGTTTGTATAGGTGACACCCATTCTGTCCAATTTGTCGAATAGAGGCTTAGTAAAAATATTGTACATAGTTGGCGAGACGCATGAGCCCTGGGGAACTCCACATGTTGTTTGAATAGGATCTGCCGCAGCTGAGGTGGAGAAGACTTGCATGCTTCTATTGTTGAGAAAGGATTGGACCCAGGCTATAGCTTCCCTTGAAAAGTGGGCGGCCGATGCTAAGTGTTTGCAAAGTACTGCGTGGTCCACTAACTCGAATGCCGCCGACAGATCAAGGAGGAGTAGCATAGCTGTGTTTCCTTTGTCATTGAGCTCATCGATTTGGGCTTTGAGTTCAATTAGTGCAGTCTCTGTGCCATGCTGAGGTCTGAACCCAGATTGTCGAGCGCCTAATAGTTGTCAAGGTACTTTTCAATTTGAAGATAGGCCACTCTATCAATTATCTTCAGGAGGAATGGGACTGTTGTGATAAGCCTATAGTTAGTGGGGATGGAAGGGTCTAAGGTTTGTTTTATAAGCAAGGGTAGAACCCAGGATTCTTTTAAGCTGCTTGGGACGGTGTTGGATGAAAAGGAGGAGTTGATAAGTTTAGTGATAAAGGGTGCTAAGTCTCTGGCTGCATCCTTAATTATTTGGGCCAGGCAGTTATCGCTGTTGCAATTAGATGGCTTTAGTGATGCAATGACTTTTTTCAGTTTCCTGAATAGAGACTTTAGAGAATTTGAATGGTGGTAGGTTAGGTTTGTTAATGGGAATGGAAATGCTAGGAGTTTCACTGAGTGGAAGCAATGCTTTTTTTTTGCAATTTTGGATTGTATTGTTTTTATTTTATTTGCAAGGGCATTTTGGATATTAGTACACGATTGCTTATCTTTGGGTACGTTATCCGTGGAGGTATGGGAGATTCTAATTCTTGCAGGATCACAAATAGTTCCCATAGTAGTGCCTACGTGCCAAGACCATACAGGGGCCACGCCCCCCCCCCCCCCCCACCTGCCTGGTGCACTCTATCAATCATAACACTCTCACCATCCTCCGTTCCGAGCACCATCTTTATTATGTCCTGCACCTTATGATCCAGCCCTGCCGGAGTCTCACCCTCCACCTCCAGCAGTCCAGAGAAGTGAACATTATTCCTTCTTTCACAGTTTTCAATATCATCCGCTTTTAGGCATAGCTCCTCTTCCCTATGTTCTATCTCCATGAAGCGAGCCTCCATCTATGTTTCCAAGAGCCCTGTGGACGTTTGGTTAGTCTCTACCCCATCTATTCTGTCTTCCAGCGTTGACACCTTAGCCATGAGGTCAGCCAGGCTTTCCCCAATGTCCGTCCTCATCACCCGGATCTCCTCGAGGATCGTCTGTATGTCCGTCTTGATGGTGCCCAGTTCCGCCAACAGTGGGTGTGCATTCCCGGCCTCCATTGCAGTATCTGCCCTTTGAAAGTGATATTGCACCAGGTCCTCCTTCCAACTCGTAGGGTGTGCGCTGTGTCTGAGTGAAGAGAGAATGATTATTCAGGGACGGGGGGTGAATCAACCTAGCCACAAGTGACCCGTGGCTTTTTGGGCCTGCCCAGTCACTTCCACAAAGTCTTCACTTCACTATCAAGTTATTGCATCTCTCCTGATGTGCTAGAGGGTGGGGGGGGTGTGCCACCCCAGCAGTGTGCCGGTCGCAAGGGTTCTCCCCACTCTACCCCCAGAACCTTCCACTCAGATGTTTCTGTCCCCCAGACTTGGGGATCGGCCACCACGGGGGTCCATTGACTCCCACTGAGCCATCTGGAATCTTCAGGGGTCTGGCCCAACAGTCAGCGCCACACTACAGTGTCCAGTTGTCTCGGTAAAAGGCCCCTTCATTAGCTCTGCGTCTGCCTCATGCTACTCTTCATAGGGGATGGTGCCTCCCGGACCTCTCCACCTCCCCTGTTATGCGTGGGGGGGAATGCCACCACCATGAAACAGCCCTTCGCGGGCTCATTGGGTGTCTTCACTCCTGGTTGGATTGGATTAGGTGTCCGGAGCCTCCCCCAACACCGGCCGCCTCTCCCGGGCCCTCTCTCCTCTGTAGATTGCAGGCGTCGCCCCGATTAGCCCCCACGAGGGCATGGTGGCTGCGCTGCACCCGCACCTCCTGTGCACCAGCTTTGCTGTGTGATGGTCAACGGGGTGCTCTAGCCATCCCCTTGTAGGAATCTCCTCATGGGCTCTGCGTCACCTGATGAATACCGTTCATAGGGGGTGCACGCACCCCCTGGGTTCATCAACATTCCCTGATGGCGTGTGAGGAGCTATTGCCCAGGTTAATAAGTCCCCCGTAGGCTTATGGGCTGTTTTCTCACCTGTGAGTGCTGGATTGGGCGCCCTGGGCCTCCTGAGGTGCAGATCACCTCTCCCTGTTAAACCCTTGTTCTTCTTCCCCCGACCCGTAACTTTCCCTTTCCTCCTCACCTGTGTCACTGGTGTCAGGGCTGTTCTGAGTCAGACGCAGTCTGGTTCTGAATTCCTTTTCCTTTTTGTGAAGAGAGGCCCTACCTCAGGAGAAAGCCACAGTGGCCGCCTGTGAACTGCAGCCCTGTGTCCCCTCTCCCGAAGAAGGACAAATCCGTGGGGAAAGCATGACTGGCACAAAAAACCCTGGTAAGGCAGAATCCTTATGTTGACAAACTTGTATCTCTGCTATGCGGTTAAGTCACAAATCCTTGGGTAGTATGATTCAAAAGTATAGCCGGTTGGCAGTCTGTGAAATCCAACTGTATGACCGGAGGTGTCCGGCTCCGACAAAATCCGATCTGCAGGCACGGTTCGTGAACCCAAAGGGGACGACTGTATGACAGGAGGTGTTTGGCTCCGAAGGACCCAAGCTGCAGACACGGTTCGGGAACACAGAGGAGACGCTGACCGTGAGAGGGACAGGAGCGCTCTACGCGGCAGCGAGAGAAGGTAGGTATAGGATAGGCTACAGAAATCGCTGAAAAGAGCCCCTAGGAAGAATGGGAAAAAGGGAAAGAGTACCGTTAAAGGAACAAGAGCAAAAACTAGCTTGTGACCGCAAAGAGAAATAAGGATCCGAGCGGTTGCAACGCGCCGACTGCCGGGAGTTCGATAGCTAACAACCTCCCGACAACGGCCATGAAGGAAAAGACTAGACCGTCACCAGAAGACGTGAAAGGAACGTGGTGCAACAGTTTAATGGCGGCTTAACTTCCACTTGTGCCATAAGCACCAAGAGCCAGGTCGCATGACATTCCCAGAAACCTAAGGTCCCCGACTGCCTGGGTCCGGGCAGCTACATTGTATGCAGGCGCCACAGCACAACATCTGTGGCCCCCACAGGGGTTAGAGGGCCTGACTGCTCCCCTCACCTGTTAGGCAGCGGACGCGTTGGTTGGGAGCCCAGTCCTTGGGCCGCCGCGTTCCTTCTTTGTCACGTTAGGCAGATTCAGAAAGGGTTTGTTTCACTGCGGTGGAGAAGGCCCCCCGAACCCCAACCGCTGTTAGGTTTTGCACTCCACGGTCCTGCCCGCACATGGGGCACCACGCCACCCACGCCTCGGGTCTGCTCAGCCAGACCTGGCAGATCGGCGACCAGTAGTGTTCGCTGCTTGCGGAGGCAGCGATATGTGTGGTGGCCGGGAAGTGTGCCTCGACGCACCATGTTGCATTCACAGCATGGGAGCGTCCCCAAGGCTCCTCTCTGAGGTCCTCCAGATGACTTCAGGTTCCGATGCTCGGATAATAACAATCTGAGCTTGTAGAAAGTTGCAACTCACATTAACACTGAATTATTCCCCGGGCTAGGGACGGAGCACAGCAATCAGGCGGCCATCTTGCCTGTGCCCCCAAGTGGCACCCTCATCTTTACGTTAATTCAAGGCAGAATCAATCTCCAAGCTGATTCCTTATCCAGAAAAGAGCCAGTGCGGCACTCTCCGTTCCATTCTGAACCTCTTTCCCACGGCCTTGTTCATTAATGTCATCAATGACTTCCTAAATAGGATAGAATCTGAATCCAAGCACCTCGAAACCAATTGCCCTAAGATCATCTCCAAACACGGTCTTGTGAAAGAGAAAGGATGCTAATATCAGAATCAGAGTGTCTTTCTCCCTAGCATTTCTTTCCGGAAGGAGGCCCTCAGGTTGTGACTCCCTTCAGGCTGGACATAGAGGAGTAGCCAACACGACCAAATTGATTCAGAGACACTTTTGGTGCCCCTCTCTGGTCACGGACATTCAGGATTACGTTGCCTGTTGTTCTGTTTGCCTTCAGACAAAGACTCTGTGCATTCATCCTATAGGAGACTTGGTAAGTATGCCTCTGCCTGATAAACCATGGCAGATCATCTCCTCAGACTTTATAGTGGATTTACCTTCTTCACAAGGTTGTACCAGAGTTATGGTAACCGTGGATTCTTTTACAAAACTGGCTCGTTTCATACCACTTCCAGGAATTCCTACGGCAATCCAGATGGCATGTGTTTTCATCGAACAAATATTCTCCCAACACGATCTACGATTTTTTCTGACAAGGGTTCCCACCAGTACAGCCCCCGTTATTGGAAACACGTCTGCTCCATTATTGACATCAAACGAGCCCTAAACTCTGGTTTCCATCCACACACAAACGGCCAGACTGAGAGACTCAAACAGACCCTTGAAGGGTACCTTCGGTGTTACATCTCGGCAGCCCAAGATAATTGGGCTGAACTCCTTCCTTTGACCTAGTTTGCATACATCAACACATCACATGCATCTCTCAAGATTAGTCCCTTCAACTGTACCTACGGTTTCCACCCTACCTGTTTTCCGACCATCAGGCCTGCCGCTACGCTATTCCCTGATGTTGATGGATTGATCACCTGCATTCAACAGGGTCACAAGACAGCTAGAGCAGCTTTACAGATCTCACAGTATCGTGTCAAGTTCTTTGCAGACCGTCACCGTTTCCCCCATGCCCGAGATCAACGTTGGTGACAAAGTTTGGTTGGCCTCCCTGTTCCTACCTCAGCATTTTGTTCCTTCAAAGCTTTCCCCCAGTAATTTGGTCCTTTTACTGTATTGGATCGGAAAGGAATAACAGCCTTTCTTCTGAAACTTCCCCCTTCTTGGGCCAGGATACACGTTGTTTTTCATGTCTCCCAACTCAAACGGGATGTTCAGCACTGTTTCCATCGTGGTGGCATTGTGCAACATCCCCCGGTGTCTACTGAATCTGGCCCTGAATTTGAGGTTTTGGGGATTTGCGGCTCCTGGTATTGCAGGGGCTCCCTGCAGTATTTAGTCGACTGGAAGGGGCCCTCTTTGGCGTAGAGGTCCTGGGACCCCGCCTCTGCAGTCCATGCCCCACGTCTGGTCAGGCGGTTTCACATGTTTCATCCTGGCAAGCCGGGTGGGTCTCCCCTTCGGAGGGGCATACTGTCATGAGGAATAAGCTCTGATGGTCTGTATGGCAGAGACGGAAGCGGATTAGTTCTGTATATTGGAATACCCCCAAGATGGAGCCTTGCAGTGTCTACAGTGCTCCAGGCATTCCCTGTACATGCTCGAGGCTGACCCCACCCCTCGAGTCGGATGAAGTTTATCTGGAGCCATGAACGGAGTTTCTTCGCGTTGCTACTCTCCATAGCAAGCGCTCCGTGAGTTTGTAACATTGTGCCCTTGTTTTCCATGCTAAACTTTGTATCTGTTCTATCCCAATCTGATCTCTCATTTCATTCGCATAGGAATCTTCTTTTCACCCGCGGCTCTCCCATTCTCAGCTTCCTGTTCCCACTGGCGTCACCATCCCTGGTAGGGTCTCATTGTTTACCTTACCCCTTTTCTTATTCCGCCGTCCAACCTCTCTCTCATCTCTCCCTCTTTGTTTGTACCCAGCAGCTGCTTACCAGTTTTCTCTCCAGACACCTGCAAAGCCTTCCAATTCATCAGAGTCACTCTCCTCCCGCCCAGAGCCTCCTTTAGGAGGTGGTTATCTGCACAGCCGACATACGGCAACCGCATCTACCGCGCTACTCACAACGGCGCCGGGTAGGTCAGTGCCCAGATCTTTGTCTCTCACCCTGTGCATTTCTCTCTCTAATAATCCTTCTCTTTCCAGCCCGATCAGAGCACCTACGTAACAGTCTGTCTTCCCTGCACTGGAACACTTTGTTTCCCGGACAGCCAGTTTGGTCTCTCCTAGATAGACACACAAAGGGTAACTCACTTCTCCCGAGTTTGTTATATCCTTTGGCTTCCAGTCCCATACTTCATTCATTGACTTTTTACTATATTGTAGTTCTACTCTCCGCAAGTCTACAGTAAACACAGAAGACAGTCTTCCTGCCAGTCCAGCCCTCCAGACATCAGAAGCATTCCAGATACGCACAGAGAAGATTCACAGGATTTTCTTCCCCAGAGGGTTTCCCTAGAGACTATATTCTCTCCAGGCTTTTTATTGCTAGGAGAGAGTAGGGCGACCAGGAGGATTGTCCTTTCCTCACACTCCTGTCTCCAATCCAGGTCAGTGTTCACTTAATTGCATATGATTCTGGTAACATTGTGTTGATTGTCACAGCCTTGCTCGTACTGTGCTCTCTTGCTCCACCTATTATCCCTATGGGGAAAAGGAAGGGCCGTCAGGTGTGTGTAATTTAAGTCAAATGCCTGACCTTGCCTGACACTTGTGTCGGGATACGTCAAGTAAACAGTTTAATTACAAGTCCATTGTAAACCAGTATTCATGTCAGAAAAGGGAGGGGTTGGAGTGCCGGAATGTCCTACGGGATAGGATGGGGAAACGGTGCTATTATAAGAAGGCGGTTTGTAGATTGAGAAGGACAAAATTGGTAAGGTTTGTGAAATGGATGAGAATTACCGGGATTTTGAACAGAACATAGGGGATGGTGGGGATTGTAATTGTTGGTCACTTTCGACTCGGAGTTCAGAAAGTGATAATCAAAAAAACGGGATTGGTATTGTTTACGGGGTAAACGGGAATAGCTGGGATCATGAAATAAACAAGGGGGGGTTGAGGGAATTGTAGTATTTTACCTGACCAGGTTGGGATTTCGGAAAATAATAATCAGAGGGACAGGAAGAAGGATGATTGGGAGTATTCGGATAGGGAACAGGAAAACAGGGTTTTTGGAAAAGACAGTTTCTGAATGTGACAGGTTTTGAGATCCTAGGGGATTGGTTCTGTACGTACAGGTGAGGTTTGGGTAGGAGATATTTAATGAGAGGAGGCAAGGCAGATGTATGGTAGCCTACAAAGGCCTAAGGGATTACGCCCTCCTCTTCTGTTTCCTCTGCATAATACTGCGTTTCGCCTGGGGCATTCCCCTGAGCATAACCCCAGGTTCCCTTAACCAGGTGATCCTCCCTTGTTTGTTCACCTTTAGGGGCTTGGGATAAGTGAGGGTCTGGTCTTGCATGGCCACCTGAATAAGATGTTCCTGGGATCTCCTTGGGAGAACACCCTCAGGTTTCTCACATAGGCCTGGCATGACAATAAACCAGGTGTAAGTTGATGAAGTATTGTGAAGGGAAGCTAACAAGTCGTATTGAAGAAGTAATAGAATCACTGATCTGTTTTGGTGAAATATTACAGCAACATCCTGACAAACTTTTCATTGCAGACGCAAATGTTGTGTAAACTGCTGCGGAAGTGTAACATTTTCAGAACAAATACGTTGTTGCAGAATAATCCTGACAAAGACAATGTATGTTAATCCTGATGGAATAAAGGGTATACAGTGTTAATAACGAAAAATAAATGATGACAAACATTTTCATTCACACCTGAATAATTTTTAAAAATGTCAACAGGTGTATGTGGGGGTGGGGTAGGGTAAGGGATAAAAAAGGGTGAGGGGAGTTAGTAAAGCGGGGTAAATGGGGTGCTTAGGAGGGACCCCCCAATTTTTTTTAAAAATGACATTTTTTCATTATTTCGGTTTCACTAAAAATGTATTTTGTTATTTATGAAGTCGTTATAAACATAAGGAACCAAATAAAGAAGTTGTAAGGGGTCCGAAATGTAAGGTGGACAACATTTGGATGATTTCTCAAAATATACTATTTTATTAAAGTATAAATATCAACAAAACTCTCACTAGCCGTACCCTGACGAGGATTTGCATGCCTATCATAAAAGAAAGGAAACACTCTAACAAAGGATATCTGGCCCTCACACTGTGAGGAACCCGAGTGCGTCGTCACTTCTTTCCCCACCATATCCTCCTCTCAGGGGGCAAGGGAAAGGCTTTTGCTATCGGATCCTGACCCTAGGGATGGGCATGTGAGGGAGGATCACCTGGGTGGAAGAGACTTGGGGAGTGGGGATGAGGCACACTTGGGTGAGACACAGTATTCCCCATTTCCCTTTTCGAATGAGTCTAATACACCACAGACCATTGTAGGCTATTACCAGTCACTTCCCTACCTTCTACGTAAATCATCTCCCAGTAAATACCAGTCAGGTACTGGCCTGAGCAAGAGACACAGCAGAGCCATACATCCTCTCTTTTTGGATTCTTACTCACACGAACACCAATTAGGTACTGAGACGAGGAGACCACCATTAACACAGAAGACAGACTGGAATTAGAAACATTTGCGGTCTAGTTGTTGGACTCATTATCATGGAGCTGTGAACTTTAAAACGGGCACAGAAAGAAGCACAGAGAACAGCGTTAAGAAGAGTTCCAAGGCAGAAGTCGTGGCGGTGAGAAAGAACCTACCCAATACGCTGGGAGGTATTGAGAGCATGATCCGGTGCAGTGAGCAAGAGGGGTTTGTTGGCAGTCTCAGGCGGAGCTGAGAAAACAGTGCAGCACGGATCAAAGGTACCGGGAGCATTGGAGAGACTCCCGAACACGCACAGGTGCAGGAACGCTGACTGCAGTTTACCGGAGCCCCGAAGTAAGCAGCAGGGAAGCGAGGAAGCAGTGGAAGATGCTGTATGCCAGAGGGAACCTTTGCAAGCAGACCGCAATCATAGACGGTTCTCTGGAAAGCCACAGAAAGTGGAAAACAGCCTGTGAAGAAGGGCGGTCAGTCCGCCTCTGTGAAAAGGGGTCCCCAGACACGGTGGATGGGCGGTTTAGTTCAAAAGACATTTCATTTTGAATACCCGAATTGAACATAAAGAAACCAATATGAAAAATTAATAAACACGATGAGAAGGCATAAAAGCAAGCATTGCCAAACTCAAATAAGCCAGCATTGCCAAGAGTCAAGAATAGTTGTGCAAAAGAACTATAACAGTAACAAAGCCTGTATGCAAGAGTAACCTGGCAAAAGGGCACCAGATGCTTTGATGAAGAAATCTGAAACAGGGAATATGTTTCCTAGCCGGAGAGTGTACTGGGAAGCTTCCTATGGCTTGTGCAAAAGAACTACAACAGTAATTGTGTTTCCTTGCTGGAAAGTGTACTGGGAAACCTATGTTGGTCTTGCAAGTGAAAGCTACTAAAAATGTGAATGGTGAAAAAACAAGCACTAATAAAGCTTCAAGGGCACTTGAAAGGATAATATGTAAACCCTCATTGTGAAGCTGAAATTGTGGCAAGATATTGATGAAACAGATCCATGTAAGGTATGTCAGTTGTGTGACCTGTAATGGGTGGACAGTGTGGTCCAACAACTGTGCCTAGACCGAATACACCCACCTAAGGAAAGCCCCTTTGTGATTGAATAAAGGAAAACCTCTGTAAACTGAAATTGAGGCATTGAAATGTATAAATTGGTGAAAGGTAACAAAACCTGAAGAGCTGGGAAGTATCCCAAAGAATGTTATGTTGGAACATTGAATATCCCAAGGATTTGTTTTATTTGGGAATATTGGAAGACTTGAAAGCTTGGGGAAGGGAACCCCTCTTTTGTAACTTTAACTTTTTGAACCTTGGAGAAGGGAAACCCCTTTTCCACCTAAGAGCTGGAAGAAGCTGTGAACTTTTATTTTGAACACTTCTCATTTGATGCTGACATCCATACACATTGTATATAGTTAGATGTGAGGGCAAGTATAGGTTTTGGACACAGACAGACATTTGCTTTGGACTTCCTGACACAGACTATCCTTAGTTTGATTTAGGTAGGAAAACCCCACCTTAGCATAGGGCAAATTTTTTTGTACAATATATTTTATTAATTTCCACAACAAACAACATACAGTGCATCCCAACATGGTGCATAAACCAAACAATAGGATAGGGCAAGTTAGGCCTTATTTTTTTTACCCTCCTTTTAAAAAAGAATTAAAGTTTATATCACATTCAGTTGTCTGTGTCTACTTCATGATGCCTTCACAACACTTATACATAAAACAAATAAGAAAATATATATCAATTCACAGTAAGATCAGCAACTGCATTTATAATGTAGTCACAGTGTTTCCTTATTCCCTATGGGAACTACCCTTCCCCAGGTTTTGGGTTAGATTCAATTCTAATGTTCAATTAAAGGAAACAAACAAGGAAATTTGGCTTTGCAACAAAGTTCCAACACAGTTCTTGGCTCCTTCACGTTGTCAAAAGAAAGTTCTGTTAAATGAATGTTCAACCAAAATAACAATTCTTCTTAATCTTTGAATAATAATTTCCACTTTATCAAATAGCACCAATTATATTCTTGGTGACTGTGCTTTGCCACACTTTATGAATGTCAAAGAAAATATTACTCATTGTCAGATTCAAAGAGAAACAGCTTCTTCTCAATGAATAAAGAAACAAAGCTTCTAAGCTCTCTTCTTTATAGAACCATAAATTATAGCTTACAACTTTGTCATGAGGACTTCTTAGGGTATCTGGTCATTGCATCGAAAGCAATGCCATCAATTGCCTTTCCATCTGAAAATAATTGCATCAAAAAAAGCATTGAACGCATGTTTTTTAAAAGGTAAAGGGTTTGGTTTAATTTTAATGGGTTTTAAAGGGTAAAAACATGGGGCTGGGGCGTAACCCCCCCATAAAAAAAGAAAAAATGCATTTGATGCAAGTTTTTTATGCTTTTTTTTTAGATGGAATGGTCTGTCGATGGTAATAATTTGATGCAATGACCATAAACCATTCTTAGCACTTCTGCTTCCACCTGGTTAACTCTCACCCCATGTTTACTTCTACAAAGATTCACCATGCGGGTCTGCTCGCCTGCCCCAAAGTGTTCCACACTCAACAGTGCTGTATGCAGAAGTCGTGGTGGCGAGAAGGAACCTACCCAAGACGCTGGGAGATATAGAGCGTGATTCGGTGCAGCGAGCAAAAGGGTTTGTTCGCAGTCTGAGGACGGAGCTGAGAAAGCTGTGCGGCACAGATCAAAAGGTACTGTGAGCATTGGAGGGACTCCCGAACATGCACAGGAACGCCGACTGCAGTTTACCGGAGCTCCGAAGTAAGCAGCGGGGAATCCTGCTGTATTTAGATGGTGAAAAAAGCAGTTGGATTCTAGAAGAATCCAAAGCATGTGTGCTAACATGAAAATGGCATGCTGGCATAAATGTGTGTGCCTTTGTACACACTTTAATTGCCTTTTAAGCAAACACAGATTTGCTAGTTAATTGGAGGGGTAGAGAGTAGTTTTAAATGCTCAATTGTCTTGCCAATTGCTAAAGATTCACGTCTAAGAAGGGCAATGCTGAAAAAAAAGAAACTAAATGCACTGGCCCACACTCCATCCGCCTGCATTTTGTCCTTACCTTGAAGTCTCTGAAGGTCAGCAGGTATTTTCAGGAATGGACCAGAGTTTCTGGGGAGGAGCTAGAGCACAATTAGCCAAATGGTGTTGCACCCATGCTCTACGCTGTAGTGGCATTGTTAGGACGGGGAAGCCTATGGAGATGGCTAGTTAAGTCTTGCTTGCTACCTTCCTTGATCGCAGATTGGGAGAAATTGATTTACCCCATCAGCAAAAACAGAATGTTCAATAGTTCACCGCTCCCACTCTGGATACTGATCTGTAAATTGTCCAACCGTCCTGTACTTTGTGGTACTGTCCCGAATTGATAGGTTGTGTCCTGCATCCCACATAAATCCTCTACAGGAAGTGGTAAAGTCCCGACTTCGCTTCAGGCTTAATCAAAGCCTTCCCAGCTGGAGTTCATACTTTTTTGTGAAAGTTGGAGTTGAGTGCGATGAAGCAGGTCTCCCAGGGGTCTAAAATAGCTTAACACGTTGCTCTGTGTCACCAGAGCAGTATAATGGTAGCAATTGGACACTTATAGCAGGGAGGAGTCTAATGTCTGGGATATTTGTACCTTAAGAAATGCAAAAGGGGGTAATGAGAAACACGAAGCATGCTTTGTTAAATAACTATGGTTTTAAAACCTAGGTAAGACGTATGTGGGCTCACATAACTTAGCATGGTGCTACTGCAGCCTTCCATGCAGAATGGGGAAAATAAAAGCCATACTAATTTTGCTCAACATGTTTCTAGGACAATTTATGTAGTGTAAGGTTAGTTTATTAAGAAATGCTAGCTTATTATGCAGAATGTATTCTTTTAAAGTCATTGCTATAAACAAAGTATTGTTTTAACTTATGAAACCCACACCAAAATTGTAATAAACATGTATATCAACGAAACCTGGGAAGATAGGAGGCCAAGTGCTTACGTTGCCAACATCCTGGATCCTGGGCAAATAATGTAATCGCACTGAGTCTCGTCTGGAGTCCCTTCCCATGGTACCTTAAAGTATCAAAGAATGATGATACTCCGTGAAATGCCCTTTTCTATGAAGTTACTTCTGTTGGGTGTCAACACTGAACACATATGCAAATTAGGTTTGCATATATTTTGCCCCACAGGGCCTGTATAAATGGTTCTAGTTGTGTTACTTTTTTGTACTATGTATTAAAATGCCATCTGCCACAAAGAAAACTTGAAGGGGCGAAGGGAACAATGACACCGTGTGAGCCACTGCAAAGCTGCTCTTGATGCGCTGCGACGTGAAAGGGGCCTGCGAAACCATTTTGTAAAGTTGGCAACCCCACTCCTCTGCATAGGATAAATAGCTCCTCCACAAAAAGCCGTAAGTATTCCGCTCTTTTGCACACGCCCATAAATCTGCGCAGAAGTAAACACGTCTGTGCACCCTTCTGCGCGGGACCACAGTCCCCCTGCCGCTTTGCTGTAAATGTAATGCCCCTGAGAGCGACCAGCCCTCGTTCTGAGATGACTACCCGCGTTCTTCAGCTTTCTGCCACAATGCTCGCTTTGGCTTCTTCTTCCTACACCAATATTTTAAAGAGTGTGTGGGGAGGGGGGAGGAGGGGGTTTGTGGGGCTCAACTTATACACTTCTTGATAGCGCTGCCATAGACGTACACTAACCTGCTGAACGTAACGTGCAGCTCACGTGATGAGGAGGCGGGATAGTGTTTTCAGGGTCCCTTTCTCGAAAAGTAAGTTATACACTACCACTGTTCAGAAAAGCATGGGCAGCAACGTGTCAGGTGCTGGTTAAACCCGCAAACACTTAACGGTTGTTCTCGGCTCTGCGGGGGGCATCTAAAGCATTACTTCAGGTGGGGTACTTTAATTGAAACGTGTCTTAGTTTTTTTTTATACCGCTGATTTCAATATATCGCAGCAGAGTGTGGAGTGGATCCTTTCTCTCAAGTGATAATCTGCTATTCTGCCTACAATTTTACTGAAATAGCGACTTAAGACTTCTTATTTAATCTATCAAATATTGATTTGGTGCATAGTTTTGGTATTGGGCGGAAACAATAGAACTAGTTTCTTTAAAAAAGAGTATATGGTACATTAGTTTGTTTTATTTGAAGTCCTTTAAGACGGCACGCCCCAGAATGCATTATTGTTCAAGAAGAGCCAGTGCCTGATATTTGTGGCCCTGGTGATATGGTGTCTAATAAAATTACAGTGGAACCGAAACTTTCTTCAACCATGCAATTGCATCATAACATTACCATACATTATGAACCTAGAGTTATCTTGAGAATTGTTCTTAATGTTTTGAGTATTCAAAACCTTGATCGACTCCAGTGTATTACGAATTTAAATGCATGTTTGGTATGCATTAAAAACTACCCTTCTTGCCAATGCTTTGATAAGTAGTCATCATACAGTTTTAATAGGCATATATGCACGGCGACAAATGCTTACAATATGTTTAATCTACACGATACAGTAGGACTTTCAGGCCATACTTTGATAGCATTATCCCGTAAAGTAATCATTATTGTTGCAAATAAATCGCGTATTTGTTTTATAAACTAAAACATACTGTCTCACGTGATGGTAAGATACACCACATGCAAAGTGGAAGTTTGTAATCAGCGCTGGCTCGGTAGGTGTGCGTGTTTCATCTCTGTATGTGTTCAGCTGTTCTATGTATGTTCTTTTTATTTTCTTTTATATACATTGCAGGGGGGTTCGAAATTGAGGGAAGCTGAGAGCCATTTAGCTCCTGCTTATATCCTAGAAGACCCTGCTTAGCTTAATACCAACAGTTACCAGGGGATACTTTTGGCTCCCTGTGCCAATTGATGCTGAACAAATACAACTATGTGAACTTTTGCATCTGGGACAATCTAAAAAGAAACATTAGGACACATCTATGTTTATTTTAAACAAGGCAGGCAACAAGTACAGTTATGCATTGCTGCAGCATTCCGGTCGCATTTTAATCACATTTCCCCCTTCCTCTCCCTCCTTCCCTCCATCTCCCACCTCGAATGCATATCCGGGACACCATCCTGGAGGATGGGGCTACCTCCCCTCCTTTTTCATGTTTCGCCCCCCTCATCGGGTGTGTTCCCACTGTACAGGATCTGCTTGGCCTACTGGGGGTTGTATGTGAGAGCCGGGAATTTTTGGACGTAGTCAAGGAATGGGCCCCAAATGTTTTGAAAGCGCTGAAGAGTCCCTGCCTTAGCCGCCGTCACCTTCACTGCGATGAGGATATCCCACATTTTGGTCCACCAGAGGGGCAGGAGAGGACCCTCTCTGGCTTTGCAGGAGCAGGCAATTGTTATTCTTCCTGCTAGAAGGCATTGGGACAGAAGCTTGGCTTTGGCCCCCGACCTCGAGTATATTCCAGGGACTGGAGCGCCTAGCAAAATGGGTTCAGGCTCTAGGGTGAGCGTCGTTTGAGTAATAACTTCAATGATGTTCAAACATTGTCTCCAAAATTGTTGGGCTTGTGGGCATGTCCACCACATGTGGATGAAGGACCCTGTGTGTCCGCTGTCTCCAGAATGCCGGGTCCAGAGAGCTGTTCATGTGGTGGAGCCTCAGGGGGGGAACAGTACCAACGTAGCAATATTTTATAAGCATGTTCCCTGTTAGTTATGCAGGCTGAGGATGAGTGTACCCGGGACCATATATCCACCCAGGTCTGGTCCTCTATGGGATGGCCTAGGTCTGCCTCCCATTGTGCCATGGCGCGAGTTTTAGAGGCGAGGAAGTCCCCGTGGAAACTTTTATATAGGGCAGAGATCTTACCTCGGGCCGGGAGATCCACCAGAGTTAATTCCAGCGCTGTGGGAGGGCGGACTGCTGCAAGACGAGTTTGCGGGTGGGAGCACCAATGGAAAAGCTGAATGTATTGGTCTTACGAAGTTGAAAGGCTTCCTTGCATTGGATGAACGTGCACACCCCTCCCCCTCGAACAGCTGCCCCAGCGATTCCAAGCCCCCCTGCAATCCAGTTCTTAAAGTTCCGGGGGTTCATACCCAGTGAAAAAAGTTGGGTTGTGGAATACCGGCGATGGGCTCAGTCCTCTAGGCACACCTTTTTTCTTTAGTGCTCTGTCCCATTTGTCTATGGTGTGCCTGGTGGCGAGCATAAGTCTCTCTGTCTGCCGCATAGGTGGTGGGATATGCAGGAGAAAGCGTAGGGGGAGAGGAAGGCGGGATTGTTCACGTTCCACCCATCTTGGACGGTCAGAGGCTATCCGCCAGGCTTGGGTGTTCGCCAATTGTGCTGCCAACTGGTATCCTTGTAGGTCGGGTACTCCCAGGCCGCCTAGTCTGGCATTCCCCAGCATCGTTCCCAGGGGGATTCTGGGTTTTTCCCCCTCCAAATAAACCGTAACATATTCCTTTGGAGGTCCCGAAGAGCTGGGGGTGGGATAGGCACTGGGAGTGAGGAGCAGGCATATAGGAATCTGGGAAGAAGGTTCATTTTACAGGCAGTGATGCGGCCCATCAATGAGATTTCCTGTAATTTCCATCGCTTCAAGTCATCTGCCAGTTCCTTAAAAAGAGGGGGGAAGTTTGTGCGATAGACGTCCTTTTGGGTTTGCCGGGATTTGGACCCCCAGATAAGTTATTGCCCCATTCAGTGGAAAACCACGGCAAACCGGGGCCAGGGTTGCCTTTTCCAACAGGGTCAGGCCTATCCCAAGAGCTGCAGATTTATTGAAATTGATAGAGAAGCCAGTGACCCTTCCATAGTTCTTTATCTCGGCCAGGGCGTGTTTCAGTGAGAGGCAGGGCTGTGAGGTGGTAAGTAGGACGTCATCCGCGTATAAGGCCACTTTGTGTTGGGAGGACCCGGCCTGGAGTCCCCTGATGGAGTCATTTATCTTTGGGCAAAGGGTTCCATAACCAAGGCGAATAGGAGTGGTGATAGCGGGCATCCCTGCCTGGTCCCGCTGGTCAGAGGGATTGGGGTGGAGTGGGTGCCGTTAATTCTCAGGAGAGTCTTGGGTGACCTATAATTCGCCAGGACCATGGCTCGGAACTCCGGTCCGAAGCCAAAGGCCTCTAGGGTGAGGTTCATGAACGTCCAGTCCACTTTATCGAACGCTTTGGTGGCATCAAGGGCTAGGAGTGCCAGGCCTTGAGAGTTCCGGGTAGCCAGGTCCACCAGATCCAGTGTTCTGCATATATTATCACTTGTTGCTCTGTTTCTAATGAATCCGGTCTGGTCTGGGTGGATTATGTCAGGCAGGATGCGGGAGAGGCGTGTTGCCAGGACCTTCGAGTAGATGTTGTCATCGATGTTCAGCAATGCAATATGTCTGTAGGAGGCTGGGTTCGCTGGGTCCCCCCCAGGTTTAGTCAAGAGAACTGTGATAGATTCCTGCATGGAGGGAGTTATAGTGCCTGTGCTCCGAAAGTAATTGAAGAGATTCACCAGTGGTGGTAATAGTTGATGCCTGAAGATTTTGTAGAATTTAGTGGTGTATCCGTCTGATCCGGGGGCTCTGGATTTAAGGGTTTTTATAGCCTCTTCTACCTCTTCTGCTGAGATTGGCGTGTCCAGGTATCCCGGGATGAGGGCTTCAGCTGAGGGAGGGTGGCCTTCTGCAGATATTCTGTCTACTCCTGCAGGTTTCGTGGCTGTGCGGACATCATTTGTACAAGATGGTCGGTTACTAGCTGTAGTTTCTCCGGCTCTGAGTATTGGGTTGTGCCCTGGGGTCTCGCAATCCGATAATGGTGGTGGTGTTCTTGATTTTGGTGAGTTTTGCTACCATTAACTTGTTTGCTTTATTGTTCCTGACATAATAAAATTGTTTGGCCTTCGCTAGTAGTTGTGCCATATGTTTGGCATAGTGCGCCTCGATTTTCTTCTGTGCCGTCCGGAGCGCTCCTTATATTTTGGGGGACCATCCTTTATCCTTATGCATAGCTTACGCTTCCCAAAGATCTTCCTCAAGGGCCATGCCTGTCTGCCTCCTGCTCCTGTGGTACGCCACTCCACGGGCTATCAGTTCCCCCCGGATGACCGCCTTCATGGCGTCCCAGGTATTGGCCGGGGAGGTGTCTTTGTTGGGGTTCTCCCTGGAAGAAGTTCGAGATTGACGTTGCTATTGCGTCCCTTATTGGCATTTCGTTCAGCATTGGGTCATACAGTGACCATTTGCGGTGGGTTGTGGGGGACAGGACACGAGTGCGGATCTCCAGGTTCACCGGAGCGTGGTCGGACAGTATTCTAGATCCAATGGACACCTCATTGGTGAAGGCGAGTACCTGTGGTGATGTCAGGAGGAGGTCAATCCTCGAAAAGGTTCTGTGGAAGAGTAGAAGGTGAAATCCGTTTTCGAGGGGTGCAACACCCGCCATGAGTCAACCACCTCCAGGGTCCTGAATAATCGTAGCAGGCCGAGGGCAAGGGTGATGTCTGCGGAGGAGGCCGGGTGTGACTTATCCTTCGTGGGGTCTGGCACTCCATTGAAATCTCCTCCCATCACGATTTGGCCCGCTGTGAAGGGAACCAGGGCGGTGTTCAAGGCTTCATAGAATGCGACTTGTCCCGTATTTGGGGCGTACACCGAGATGAAGGTATACAGCTGTTCCAGCAAGAGACACTTCACTGCCACAAATCTTCCCTCCGGGCAGAGTTTAGTTTCCAGGATGTGGGGGTTCAGTCCCTTCTTAAAGAGAATTGCTGTGCCCCCTTTCTTGTTACCACCTGAGGCAATGAATTGCTTTGGGAATTGTTGTGAGCGTAGGCGCCCAAAGTCTGTTGGCAGTAGGTGGGTTTCCTGGAGCAGGGCCACTGTTGCTTCCTCGTCCTGGAGCTTCTGTGGGATAGATTTACGTTTGGGAGGGGAGTTCAGCCCCCTGACATTGATGGAGATGACTCTCAGGGTGCTATGATCCCAGGTGGGGGGGGATGCCTCTGGTGGGTTCAGGTGAGAGGTATGGGTCGGGTTGAAGTCGGCCATTGCTCGGATAGATAGGATTGATTGCTATCCTGCTCTTGGGTTTTTAGTCCCTGCCTCCAACAGGGAGGCCGGGTGTTAACTAGCGGGGGAGCCGGCTTTGTAGGGTCGGCCTCACCCCAGGCCAACTGGGCCAGACAACTGGGGTCAGTCCACATGGCTGGAACTTGCGGCCAGACTATAACTGGCCTTCCAAGGTTTTGTAGGTGTAACATACCTCGGAAGTGGGCAGGAGCCGTGGGGGGGCCCCGCTGCTGTGGATGTGAGATGGTTCTTCTGCAGTGTTTCAGTATATGGTGTCTCGTTGAGGGTGGGGAGAACCGGGTCTGAAGGAAAGTAGGGTCGTGTCACCTCGGACCCCGGTTGTGCGAGGTTGTGGGCTATCGGTATCCGATGTGATAGCTTCCTGGCCTCCTGTTTATGCGCCATCTTGTAGCATACAGTCCTTTCCTCCTTCTGTCCCTTGGGATCCTTGTCCATGTATTTCGCTTTTCTTTTGGCGGGTGCATAGGATCCCCACCTATGGCAGTGTCGGAGGCCCCTGGGGAAGCCATCCCGGGTGAGAGTGGATGCATTATTTGTGCGGCGTCCTCTAGGTGGCTGATTCTTCGTAGAGTTCCTTTTATAGGTGAATTGTAACGCTGTTGGGAAGAGCTATCTGTAGCGGACCTGTTGGCCCTGTAGGAAGAGTGCCAACAGTCGGAGAGATCTTCTTTTTTGCAGTGTGAGGAGGGAAAAGGTCCTGATAGATTTGGAGTGGGAGCCCTGAAAGGTTAGTTCGTCCTGGGTGCTGGAGATTGATGAAATTGCCTCTTTGGTGGTGAAAAAGTGCACTCTGGTGATGACATCGGGAGGAGAGTCTGATTCCACTCCGCAGCATGGGCGTAACCTGTGGGTGCGATCTAATAGGAGTTGGGCCTTGTCCAGGTCTGGGAGTAGGCCCTGAAAGAGATCCCAATGTATCCCCAATGTATTCCGTTAGATTTTGATCCAGAACCGAGGCAGGAATACCTCAAATTCATAGGTTATTGCACCGAGCTCGATTGTCAAGGTCCTCCTGTTTGAATTCCAGGATTTCACATCTGTTTTTTAGGGCTCTGATGGAGTGTTGGATTCCGTCTATAGCTGTGTTATGATCTTGAGGCTGGTCCTCAACCTCCCCTAATCTTTGTTCTGCTTGTTACTCTCTGGTCTGTGTCCTCTAGTTTCGTCGAGAGCTCAGTCATGCATCAATTCAGCTTTGATGTCGGCCATAAAGGCCAGTAGGTCGCTTCTGGTCTCTTTGCCTTCCTGGTCCGTCTGTGGCGTGGAGTTGGGAGGGTCTTGTCAGCATTGTGGCAATGTCTGTATTCTTCGTGGGTTTAGGTTGCTTAGACATGATGATCCTTCCCCTGGCAGGGCAACGGAGGACAGGGAGCCGCTGGATGGGCCCGGGCGCCCCATGAATGGTGTCGGGTTTCCCCAAAAGCCTGATAATTTTTGAGCTGGAGTGAAGTGTGAGCAGGCGAGGGCCCCACCAGTCTTTTGGGGTAAAGCAGAGGTGCCCCATATACTGTGGGCTGTAGTGGGTAGACTGGAGATCCCGGGGTACCCTGCTTCTAGGTGCTGGGATTCCAGAGGGTTATATTTGGGTCCCGGAGGTGAAGGAGGTGGGGGGAGGAAGGCCTCCTCTCCTGGCGTTGTTAGGCGTCTGGGAATGGCCTCAGCGGGGGGGCGGTGTCACCGAGTGGGCCGGGGTGCCCCAGGAGTGATGTTGGGTGCCCCAGGGGGCTTGATGAGACTGTAGAGCCTGGAGTAGATCAGTACCTTGGCACCCTCCAGCTGGGACAGGGTGCTCCTGCGGAGTCGCTTGTGTATTGTGTTGCAAGCTTCCAGAGGACCCCCTGCTCACCTGCACCGGGGCTCTTGAAGGTTGTGTTCTTTTCCCAAGGGCGATGAGGGCGAGAGGAGAATGCTACCACTGTCCGTCCAGCGTCATGTGGTCGATTGTTGGCACCTTGGCGGGGGGGGCGATGGGTTGCTGGGTGGGCCGCGGCCTCCCAGGAATTGGTAGGAGGGGCGTGGGACCTAGGTAGGGTCAGTTCTGAGGGGGGGGCTGCTGGCCCTCCACTGGGCTCTAGATCGGGATGTTCGCCCCACAGGAGTCCCAGGATGCAGACAGGCCCCGGGCTTCAGGCAGGGATATCCTGCTTGGGGCTTTCACTGGGCTTCACTGGTTTTCACTTCCACCTTTCACTGGGGCTTGGGGCTACATGCCCCTCACTGCTGAAGGCAGGCCTTGCGAGGCGCACGGCGGGGTGATGAGCTGTGCTGTGCTGGATTCAGACCCGAAGCCTGCGAGCTGCTGCTGTCACAGACCGGAGCGGATCCAGGGGAGGAGGCGGGCTGGCCCCGCAGTATGGATCTGGCTTGCCGTGTGCACAGATCGGGAGCCGCAGAGCCCCAGGTACATGGATCAGAGGATGTGAGGGCGGGCAGGCAGGTGGGGAGCCGGGCAGCGCGCCCCCAGAGTGCGCCGCGATGGGCCTCTGTGCTCAGCTGTTGTCTCGCTCACCATGCAGTGGGTGGGGGCAGCGCCTCCACGAGTCCTGCGCCCGCTGTCCGGAGGCACCAGGTCCACTCCAGTTTTGCGACGCAAAGTGCTCCGTGATGCTGCTGGGTCCTGGGGTCGTTGGACCTCACTCGTCCTCCATGTCTTCTCCGCTCCTCCCCTCTCCACTGGAGTGCCCATCCGCCATCTTGAAATCACCGATGTCGGTGGGCAATTACTTCCTTCACCAATTTCGGGGGCTCAGAAGGAGAGACGGCCGCACATTTTAGCACTAGCTGTGCTTGGAGTGTTCCGGGTACGGCAGCTATGGTTTCCGACCTTTTTAAGTTGCAGGAACCGCCTGATTTCCCGCATAGCAGCGGGCTCCCCACGGAGGCCATTAAAAGAGTGACCACATCGATGGCACTCTAGGCCACGTCCCCTCACACATCTATATGACATTTAAAGCATAAGGGGGCCATAAATAACGCATACAATTGTTTGCAGTTTATGTGGAAGTTAGTTTTGTACTAGCTCCTCGTTCCCCAGTGATAGCTCAAACCAATTGTTGTATACAGACTTTACAAAAAACATTGGTTAATCAAGTAGGTCTGGCTTTTTGTGTGAGTTTGTTTAACTTAGTTATGCTCGATGGATGTGTGGCAAATGTGGTTCTGTGTGTGGATGGATGAGTGGGTGAATATGTTTAGCTGAGTGGATTAAGTGGCTGAACAAATATGGACGGGTGGGGGTGGGATAATGCGGTTGTATGAGTGAAAGAATATGGTCGGATGGGTACATAGAAAGGTGGGTGAGTGTATTTGGATAATGAGCAAGAGAATATGGATGGGTGGTTCAATATGATTGCATGGGTGCTTGGATGAATGGATGAAAGTGGTTGGATCAGTGGGTGAATATGGATGGATAAGTCGTTCAACATGTTTGTATTATTCTTCTATGGGTGGATGGGTGAGTGGGAGAACCTGGGTAGATGGATGGCTGAATGAGTGGGTGACTATGTGTGGTGGAATCTAGTTGGGTGGGTAGAAATACGGTTGGAGGAATGGGTGACTTGTTTGAATGGCTCAGTTGATAACTTCTACAGATGGATGAGTGGTGACTATAGGTGTATGAATAAGAGAATGTATGGTGAGTGGGTGAACATGGTTGGGGGGACTGAATGAGTGGGCAAATATGGGTGAGTGGGTAAGGGTTCAAAATTGGGGAAAGCTTGGCGTTATTTAGCTCCTGCTTGTAACATAGTTGAGCCTGGTTAGCTTGGCACAAACGGATATCAGGAGCTACTTTTGGCTTTCCAGGCCAACTGATGCCGAACAAACACACTGGTGTGAATTTAACTCTTTTTGTCTTTGGGATAATCTATAAATAAATATTAGGACACCTCTTTACAACTTTTAAAGCTTTAAGGGTAATAAATAATTAACACAATTATACAGGTGCATCTTATGTGGAAGTTAGGTTTGTGGAATGCTATTTATCGGCTCCTCCTTCCCCAGTATTCGCTCCTCACTGGTTAATGAGGGGTACCCAGGAGCCACATTTAACTCCTGATTATCCAATTGGAATTTCGAACCCTGGTGGATGGATGGGTGGCCGTAGGGATGGATGAGTTGGTGAATACCCCGGTCTTCGTTAGTTCTATATTGGGGCCAAGTAGAAGTGGGATATTCTGCCAGTGCCACATAGTCTTGAGTCAGCACTAGGGCCACATAGCATAAGTCTATGGGAGGCATGTTGATCATGCTGCAAACACTTTGGAGGAAGTGCCCCTAAGCCCCGAAACCCACAAAGCTGGGCACAGCAAAACCAGACCCCCAAGGTGGGCTAATCAAAATCCTACCCCATGGCGGGGTGACCAAGAACTAACCCCAAGGCAGAGTAACCAAATCCAAACCCCAGGGCCCAGTGTAACTGAAATCCAACCCCATGGTGGGGTGTGGGACCCGAGACCTCAGGGAAGGGAACTACCCGAGAGATGAGGAAAACTGACAGCATTCCTTGGTGGGCAACTGAGGAGAACACCTGGTGTGGCCTTATGAACCAGGGGGTCGATAGGGGTGAACGAAGATCCCAAGACCAGTTACCAAGTTCCTGATGGCACAAGGAGAAAGACTAATCACACGGATTTCCAACCTGAGGAGGGGAAGAAGTAGTGAACAACTTGATTTCTTTAGGTTGATCTGTACCACAGGAGCTAAGAACTCCTTTATTCAAGTAGAGACATTATGGTGTGGTCAGAAATAAAACACCATTTCCTTTAGTGGGCCAAAGGCCCTTTTTGGTATTAGGCTCTTGGATTGTGTTTATAGTGGTAGGGGCAGCAATCAGGTTATTGTCTGCAGATTTTGGTTAGTTAGGACATTCTGATAAACACAACTTTTACTTCTTTTATTTCCATTAGAATAGGGTCGAAGAACTTAGGATCATCTTATGTTTGTTTTTTTTTTGTGAGAAATTTCAAATAAATACTGAATCTGTAATGTCACCTTGAACGTCTTCTTATTCTGATGGCAGTGACAGAAGCAGAAGGGCATGCATGAGCTTATTTTTGTTAAACATTTCCTGATGCCATGTAGCATTAAGGATTTCTTAATGGGTTTGTAATTTGAAGGAACGTCCTTATTTCTAAATTATGCCAATGGTCTTATTCACATAGCAGATGTTTCAACCTGAGCTTTCAAACTGGTTTATGTTGCAGTGTTGTGGGGATAGTACACTGAATGTAAATGGTTTTTTAGAGCACAAAGCATTTTCTTTAACATCAAAATGTGCATTTATTTCATAGCCAGGACCAACACTAAAAGAAGATGTCTGAAGATCTCCGGAAACGATTTGAATTTCCAAACACCCTCATTCAATCACAGGTAAAATATCAATTCAAAATCACTGAAGTAAGTATGGAAGGGTTTTTGTATCTTCAAACCGCTGAGTATTCCCTTCTGAGTGTGGTGGAGGGCAACAGTAAGAAAGAATGCCCTACAGTCCAGAGTGAGTAGCCATACCCTGTATGCTGTAGTCTGAGCTAAAGCAGTCTCTTCAGTGCCCATTTTAACACCACATTATCTGGTTTGCAATGGAGGGTTTGTAGTAGGAGATTCCAAAGAGCGAAGCACTATAAGTGAAATGGTCTACCACAGAATTCTTGTTCTTGGGTTGGTGTTGGCCAACAGGTTTTGTGAAATTAACCGTGAGCATTTGGTACGGAGTAACTATTGAGACAGTTTGTAGCAAGGCCATGATAAGGTTTGTGGGTTGGGTAAGGTGGAGAATTTTTACGTTAATGATATTTTGATGGCAACCAGAGTCTTCAAACACCTTCTTCAGACAGGATCATTTTAGATTGTAGATAGTGGGCCCTACAGTCGGTTGCAAGAAATTGGCTGGTAGCCAAACATAGATGCTGTTGAAGTAATTGTGGTGTGATAGGACTACTGCTACTACCATTGCCATCTTTGTAGGGTTGACTAGAAGCAGGAGGCTGTCCCTACGAGCCTTAGTTGGTAAAACATTCGTTTAGTATTGTGTTTGTGTGCTACAGTTCCCCATGGGAATTCAAGGTTCAACTGATTTCATTGTTTCTTTGACATTTTGCCAAAGAACAATCTGTCTCTTAGGACCCCATTTTTACAGATAAGCATGAACCCAATTTCTACATAATGCTACTGTGACACGGTCCTATGCCCTTGGGCAAAGGGCAGTCCCAGGAGGCCACCTTAGAACCTCCACAGGTCCCTCAGGGGACCCTCTTGAGTGTGAATGGCAGAGACCTAATTCGGGTGCCTGAAGCTCCCCAAAGTCAGCATCCCCCAAGTGAAGCTCCCCCTGCTCAGGTTAGTGTGGGAGGAAAAGGGACCCAGCAGGCAACCTGAGATGAGCAGCCGGTGAAAAATGTGACGGTATTGCCCCACTTCTCCACCAAACCCTACCAGGGTGCTTTAGATCGACCTAGAAGCACCAACCTGCATGTCTGCCTAGTAGAAGCCATTGTCCGCCTGCAAGCAGAGTTTCCCAAAGACTGCAAGCAGGAGGACCGAAAAACATCTGGTTGCCGTGAGCCGCAGGTACACGGCTGGAGAAAATATACCCCCTGAAGCAAGAGTAGCAAGACCAGGCAAACCCCTCCCAACGGTTGTTAGAGAACGGATCTCAACGACCGGTGGGGGGTGTCTGTACTTCCGCTCCCTATATGGTGGAGGAGAGAGGCACAGGAGACCCCAGCCAAGATTCTCTATTCGGTAGCAATGGTCGAGCAATCAAGGCCTAGCTTCTCAGGAGGTGATGCAGGCTGGTTCTTAAGTACAGTGTATCCCCAAGCCCCCACAAAGGAATATCCACACTCTGTATTGGTTAGAAACACAGTCTTTATATAATCAATAGTTAAGGTTATGTACATTCATCATGATAACTCATTTTGTACTCTGGCAAAATCTACAATGACAAATATTTACAATCCTAAAGTGGTACCACCCTAGATCTCATTGAAGTGCATGAACAATTCAGTAAAATGACACACAGACCAATAGAGTGAAACCAGCAATAGAGAGAGGAGAGAAAACAAGATGGTTGAGCAATAGGCAGAATACTGGCCCCTACCACTGGGCTCAGTTCTGTGTGGAGATCCCCCCACCTGGGCAACCTGTAAAGAAAGATATAGCACAAGCCCAGTCCATATATTGCTCTGTAAGTCTTATTCTCTCCTATTATGTTTTTACCCCCCCCAATGTACCTGGTGGAGTCGAGTTCCTCGAAGAGGCGTCGACAAACGTCGAGGGACTCGCTGTTCGGCGACGGGGAATCGACGGCCCTTCTTGAATGCCTTCCCTTTCAAGCGGGAGGCACGGGGCGTCGAACGTCTGTCGACGAACGAGGTAGAACGATGTCGAAGAGGCGGCAGCTTCGTCCGAGCGGTGCTCGTCGGCGTCGGGGCGTCGGCGTCCTGCAAGGCGGAGGTGTGCGGGGCACCTCGACGACAATAGTTCTGGACCGCAAAGATTGTAGAGACGGGAGCCCAGCAAGGGCGTCGAGTCGTCCGAGTCTTTGAGGTCGTCGGGTGGCGGGAAACCCACCGGCAGGTTACTCCTCGGCGCGTTGGTCGTCCTCGACTTTCCCCGGCAGGATAAGCGGTCGACGAAGCGGTCGAGAGAGTCCTTCGATTGAATGTTCTTAGGCAAAGGAGCGGACGGCTCCAGTCATCGGCGGCACGGCGTCAAGTGGTTCCCACGGCTGGGCAACACAACTTCGACGGGCCTCCAGCGGTTACACAAACCTGCGAACCCTGGTCGACGGCAATGGACTTCGACGGCGTCGATGTCCGGGTGCTTCACTTCGATCTCCTCAGCGGTCCCGTCTCGGGTCGACAGCCTTTCGAGGGCCTGCCTTCCAGGGCGCTTCGGCGAAGATGGAGCGGTGCTCGATGGTCCCTCGGAGCACGGGAAGAGGGCGCCTTACCAGGTCCTCTCTCGGGTCAGCCCTCGACGATCTCGTCAGCCTTCAGATTGGTCGAAGCAAATGCCACAGCAAGTCTTCTTCTTCCAGCTGGACGTCGAGGATCAGCAGTTCCAGTTACTCGTAGAGTGGAGACTCAGCTCCCTGGCTGCTTTAGGAGCACCAAGGTCCCTTCTGAACCAATGGTTCCTTCTGAACACTGAACACTTTCCAGTGGTGAGAGGTCCCCAGATATACTATCCTCACTCTCATCCACGCTGCTGGCACACACTCAGCAGCCAATCATACTGCAGGGCATTCATGCAGTCAGTCAGCCAATCAGGCACACAGTGCATTCAGGCCACACTCCTCCCTTCCAGACATTCACAACAAGAAATGTGGATTGGGACAAGTACCCAGCCATTCAACACTACACACTGCATTCAGGCCAGTTTCGGGCAGGGCTGTCTCAGTCTTTGTCTCTCATGCCAGAAACCAGACAACCACAACAAGAAGTGTATATTGGTCACACACTCCATTCACCCAGGTCCCACCCACAGGAGGTACCCACAACATACAGTCACTGGGAAGGCTCCAGCCAGTCTAGCTGGGCCTTCACAACAATACCATACATGGAACTTCCACCCAACAGCCAGTCAGGGGGAAGGGACAGAGACAGGGCTTCCCAGGACTTTGGGAAAACAAGATAACAGGCAATAGAAAGCAAGAGGCCACAGGGGCCATCTTGTTTCCTATCAGGAATCAACAGATCCCAATGGCAGGGCCTGGGTATCCCAAAATGGAGGACACCCAGAGCACCTGTCAATTTCAGCACGGAGCTGCCACCAGCCCATACCCTGCTCTGGGGCCACCCACAGGTGCCCAAAAACATACACTAGGGGCACAGGGTTGCACCCCTACCCATGGGTGCCATAAGGGTATCCCATGGGTCTGTTCACCAAACCAAAAGAGAGAGCTGCACTGCCAGGAGTCCCACATGGACTCCGGGGCAGAAAACATAACATAACACACGGTAAAAACAGAAAAAGGACAAGGATTCAGAGGCCCTGTCCCTCAGATGCATTTCCAGCATCACAACGGTCCAACACAGAGAGGAGCTGTGACGTCCTCCTCGCGGAGGAAATATATTTGACTCACCACAAAATCTTTTGTTGAACTTTTGGAACACTTTGCTTGGCCCTGTCTCTTGGCTTTCATTGAGTGGATTTGTTTTGGAACTTGCTGAGACAAAACATTTAGTTCACAGACCCCTTTGAAGTAAAAGGGGAGGACCCTATTTGGTTGACCCATTGTTTGAGATAGACTGATCCCTTTCCTTACACTACATTCTGACACTTTGGTTATTTAGTTGTGCCGCCCACCTGACACCTTCTCCTTTAGTCTGTACACAAAATGTTGTTTACCTATCGTTTCAGGCCTGAGTCTCAGTTTTGGTAACCGGTTGACGGTTGTTATCCTACTGGCCTGCAACACTACCCTACATTACTCCTTCACATGTTAACAGTTTGGATTATTTTAGTTTGATAATCACTGGCTGAAAAATGTACTTGTGGTGGAGGAAATGGGCAAGCATTCATTTGTTAGAATAATGGGACACTGCAAGGGAGGTTTAGGTTGGAATGGGTAGTAGGTTAAGGCAGTTCCATCCTCATTTAAGTCAAAAAGTGAAAGGGGCATTGGTATTTGTTTATAGAGGTGGATAGGGGAGCTACACTGGTCCCACCCCCTGTTTCCTTCTTTAACATGAACAAATTCTTAATGTAAAATCTCGCTGTCTAACTTTATATTACAAAATAGCACATTGCCTGTTGAATTTAAGCGTTGTACATTGTTTGTTACCATACAATAAATGTGTGTTGTCAAATTATTGTGTTTTTCCACCAAACAATTATTCCTGCAAGCAGATGTGTTTACTAGATTGAGCCTCAGGGAGTCATTCATGTAAAGGCTTTTTGAGTTGGCTTATCAAGACAGATTCATTTCATTAAAAAAAAAAAAAAAGAAATGCACTGGCATTTAGTTAATAATGTGTGTATATCTGTAGTTTTCTGTGCAACTAATTAAACAGCGCCTGTTTTTTCAAGAATCTATTTCTGGAGCACACCGAGATCGAAGCACATTCTAACAAGGCAACCACTATAAAAAGGAAAGAAATATCCAGAGCAAAGCAAACTTCAATCTTCCATGTAAACCTTCCATTCATTTCAATTATATTTTTTCTCACTTAGATCATACGAGAACACATTTAAACCAGAGGCCCATAACGGACCCAAGAGGGCCAGAGTGAACTATAATGTGCTCATGAAAACACCTATTACCATAGCCACCTCCAAAAAACAACTCAAGCGAAAAGCGATCCCCTGAGAACACCTGCACTGCGACCACTTAAAACTTCCTACCAGTAAACACACTCTAGGCACAAAGACCCAAGCATTGTCGAAGCTCTTTCATTGCCAGAAGAAAATGGGCAATGTCCCTTTTGAGAAAGTGTTCTTTTTCCCCTCACTAGTTCACCTTCAGGTGCACCTGGGACCGTATCCTCAGCACACTCTTCAGATTTAGTTAATTCTTGTTTTCCAAAAGTTCTCTCTTCTGCCACTGAATAGCTGGGCTGAAGTCAGAAAACAGCAGGAAGCTGTTGCTCTCCATGAGCACTTCCTTTTTTCGCCACCTGCATCACTTTATCTCTCGTCTCTTCATTTTGCAGCACCATTGCCACTGTACCACCATCTCCCTTCTCGACTTTTCATTGGAATATTGTACACCCACCATACCAATAGATATTCCTCTTCTCCCATTGGTCCAATAAGCATTGCCAGCATTTTTTCAGTGCCTCCAATGAACCCTCAAGCGGGGTGTGAGGGAGCATCCCAAGAGCTTCAGCTGTACATCTTTCCTAAAGGGAGGTATGTAACCCAGAGAAAACGCAGCCAGCAACTGGATAAGCTCTGCCTCCTGAACTTGTTTGTTCTAATCGTCATTTGTTGCACAGTAACATTTTATCTCTGTTCATTTTCACACTGTTACTCCATTTCGTTGTAGGCAAGGATAAGATATGAAGTAGCAACCCAGTCACTCGCTTCCATTGCTTTATGGAAACAACTGGATCTATTTCGCAAATTAATCCACAATGATAAAACGCCGACCATTCAAATTTTTCGAAACATTCCTAATGCAATTATTACATAACATTACATTATATTTATTATTAATATATTTCATATTGACTCTCACCACATTTCTCTTACTGCCAAGTCTTGCCGCTTTCACCTTTACAACATTAGTAAAATTCGACCCCTCCTAACCTTTCACGCTACTAAACTCTTAATTACCTACGTATGATGAAACGGGTGACGTATGTGGATGGAACGGGTGACGTATGTAGATGGAACGGACGGAGTACGTAGGTGGTATGGGTGAAATATGTGGATGAAGAGCATAAAACAACTTAGAATACACAGAACGGATCGGAGTAAATAGAATGATTGGAGTGCGTGGAACGGATTGGAGTGCGTGGGGCGGACTAGAGTGCATAGAACTTTGTGTCATACATGGAATGGTTTGGAGCAAATGGAACGTTTGAAAGACCATGTAACCCATCATATCACATCACCATGCTTACTCTCTTCTTTACACCACCATTCAACTAGAACACAGAGATACTATGACACCATTCGGTATAACTGTTCTCATATCCACATCTGCCGCATACTCCCCATCACTCTGTCAACCCTGCTGGTTACACCCCCCATCCCCAGCTAGGCGTTCTCCTCAGGCCTAACGCAGCGACATTCGGTCTGGATAAGCCAGAACCAACACATACTCCTGATCTCTCAACCACCACGCCTACCGCTAAGAAGCCGCTATTACACGAATGCCACACCAGCTGCACACATATCTGGTGCCCACATTCACCTTTGTCTCTCTCTACTGACTTCAACTCCGGTTCCCAAGGGCGTTCAACCTACCAGCGCCTTCAGACCATACCAATGGTACATAAGGCGCTATATAAATGCAAAGTAACATAACATAACATAACCTCCCTCATCTTCTCCAGACTTGTCTACTGTTCCTCCCTTTTTGTTGGACTCGCCTCTCCCCACTCATATCTGTCTACCACTCTGCCATCTGCTCCCTCTGCCTTCTCTCCCCTCTCTAGGTTGGCTCTCTTTTCACTCCAAGCTCAAATTCAAGTTCCTCTGTCTTGTTTTCAAATCCCTCTATGGTCTTGTCCCCCCCCCTACCTTTCCTCCCTTATTACTTTCTATACCCCTTCTCGTTCTCTCCGCTTTGCTAATCTTTCCCTACTGTCCTCCTCCACCACCCTGCGCCCCCTCCTGTTTTCGAGTTGTGATTCAATTGTCATCGCATGCTTGTTGTATTTTTGCTTGTTCTCATGTAAAGCACTTTGGATTAAAGGGCTATATAAATTCAATAAAATACAAATAGAATGAACAACACTGTTTTGAAAGCTTGGAAACATGAGTTATAACATCAATTGATAAATGAAGACATTTCAATTGAAATGTTAGTACATCGGCCACAATGCGCCAAAATTAAAATCCAGCGTAATGACTGGACCAAGACAATCATCGAAAAATCAAAGCATCTCATGAATCTTCAATGCGATACAGACATAGGGGCAATCAATGAACTTCCTCGCTACCTGGCTCTATTTCCGGACCAAAAAATCAGTGATCTTTTTATGAAAATCAGTTTGAATACCATCCCGACGCGGTATAGATTAGCGAAAACAAGACACATAACTATGTCTGATCAATATTGTTGCTTTTGTCTTGATCAGAAAACACCAGAAACATTACACCACATTATCATGGTCTGTCCAGCACTTGCCCAAAAGAGAGGTTTATTTGGAGATTTTTTTAAGATCTCCGCGCAGCAATTAGACTCTGAAACCAGATGGGCAAGTATCCTCAGCGGGCAGGATAAAAAATTAATATACACTATTGTTCAGTTCCTTACTAACATATTGGAACTTGCTAAACCGGTGAAGTGATTTATTGATTTGCATTAATGTTATATTTGGTTTTTCCCCCTTTTTTTTTTATTTGTTTTTCTTTTTTGATGCTGGTATATTCACCACTAAGTGTCTATCTGTAACGTAAGAAGATTAAGCTCTCAAAGTTGATACATTAAAAGTTTATTTATAAACTATATCATTTTAATTAAAAGAAAATTGTATGTGATGCACTTTTTTCCCTCTTGACTTGAGTGAGGTTAAAACAAATACTTAAAACCTTTTTTTTTAACTACTTTATTTTATTTGGTTGCAGTCATGGGGTGAGCAGTACAGTATTACATATTTTGCGCTAGTCATTCAATAGGCAGTACAGAATATGAAGATCCCCTTCCCTTTCCCACCCTTAAAAATTGCCGCCCCTGAACCCTAATCCCTGCAAGAACTGGCCGGGGAGATTCCTCTACAATTATTGTCCCGTAAGAACATGCTTGGAAGCCGCGACTTGTACGTTTGTGCTGGAACGTCTTGATCATACTCCAGGATTGGGGCCCATACATCTGTGAATCGGTGCAGAAGGCCCTCTTTGGCTGCAGTGACCTTTTCCGCCACCATAATGTCCCATATTTTGACCCACCATAGTGATATTAGTGGGCCCTCTGGAGTTTTCCAAGTACGGGCAATCGCGATCCTCCCCACTAGGAGGACCTGAGTATTACTTTTGGCTGTGGCCCCGAATTTTGGGTAAACCCCTTGAATCAGGGTACCCAGGATGATCACTTCGAGTTTTTTCACAACTATGACCTGGGTGATGGTTTCAATTGCTGCAAGTACTTCTTCCTAAAAGGACTGAGCGGTAGGCAGTCCCACCACATGTGTAAGTATGTGCCTTGCGACCCACAATTTCGCCAGCAATGCGGGTCCAACAAGTTCTGAATGTAGTCGAGCCACATTTGGGGATAGTACCAATGAAGAAGCAATTTAAAGGCACATTCTTTGTTCGTCACACAGGTTGCGGAGGAGTTGCTTCTCGTCCAGATGACCACCCACGTATGGTCCTCGATCGGGCCACCCAGGTCTATTTCCCATTGTTTTATATATGCAGAGCGGAGGGTCAGCATATCATCCTACAACAACTTGTATAGTTTGGATATATTCCCCCCAGTTAGCCCCTGCTGCAAATTGAGTTCAATCGAGCTGAGGTTACATGTCGAACCAGCGGGTTCATGTATCAGTGACAGAGTTGGACGTAGGAGAATCTGTCTGTCTCGGGCCAGCTGAAATATCTCCTTACAGTTCTCAAAAGTGCATAGCTGGCCATTTTCAAATAGCTGTGCCAAGGTTTGTAACCCTCCCCTCGTCCAGTTATTACAGTTTGGATGATGCATGCCTGGAGAGAAGATCGTATTGTGGAAGACCGGGGTGTGTGGACCCAGTCCACTCGGGATTGTGAGGAACTCATGTTGATAACAAATAAAAACAGGCACAAGTGATCAAAAATTAAGGTTGTTTATTGAACAATGAATGCTGTAAGCCGGTTGGAAAAATGCCTAATCTAAACCTAAATCTAAGGTGGGAGCAAGCGTCAACCATCAAATAAAAATAAGGCAGTCCTAGTGGTGTTGTGTCAAATCAAAAAGGCTTATCCAAAGAAACCTATTGCCATTGTAACAACTCTCCATGTAAACTGAATACTTGAAATCTACTCGTAATGCGCCCAGATACCTCTGGGTTTGGTGCGCTATATAAATCAATCGACAAACAAACCTCACAACTAATACAAAAGGGGTGTGTGATAGTCCTTAAGAAAAGAAAGAAGTGTCTTCAAATAATGTCATGATGCGGTAGCTTGGGTCTTGCTTCCCACATTTTAGCACAGGGTAGGATGGGAACTTGGAGCACAGTACAGTCTCAGGCTGCTCCAGCACGAGAGGACAGTTCCAATGGCAGCTCTCGCGATACCCTCTTGGGCTTTTAGTTATCATGGCTGTCGATGGCCAAGTCTTGTTTCACTTGAAAGTCAGTTGCCTTCGAGCACCTGATGTGTTCAAACAACAAAAACAAAAGTTCCTTTTACAAATGAAAGTTCTTTTCCAATGCTCGCTTGGTGATGGGTTCACCTCTGGGCCCCCCTCTTCAGGGTGCTGAGCCTTCTCAATCCTATTCAAAAATATATAACAGTTACTTTATCAATCAACTTTGGGTGGGAGCTTCAACCGTGGATCCCCCTCGGTCAGGCACGGCCCCCTCTTGCCTTAACCTGATTCAATTCCCTTGGTTTTTTAATGTTCACTTTCACTGTGGGATTCACTTATCTTTTCTCAATTTTGCTTGACTCTCTGTATGACCACTTTGACCTATTTTGCGGCCCTTCCAATGCTCTTCTGCTACTTGTAGTTTCTCTCATATGAGGCTCGGCCAAAGTCTGAGTTAGCACCCACGTGGTGCTGGTTTCCCTCTGCCGCTGGTCTCACCTTCACACTTTTTACAGTTCATTCAAAGTTTCATCAGCTTTGGTTCAAAACTTGCTACTTGGCGATACTTACACAACACAGCCCGGTTCTCATCTGCCTCACTGGTCCACCCCCAGGAACTGGATCCAATAGCGATGTCTGTGTCCTGGCTACCCGGATGATAGATCCCCAGGGACTAGCTAGGGAGAGACCTTCATGTTTCTCACAAGCCCAAATGCCAGTGGTGGGACCACAGGGAAATCTCTGTTGTGGACCGGTGGTCCAAGTAACATCATGAGACCATTGCACAGTGAGATCCAGAAGCGGTCCGGACCGGAAAACCGAGGCGGAACGAGAAGCCAACCGAGAACGGGAAACCGCAAGGAACCATCTTATCCAAGAAGGGAAAACACCAGAGGTCGATAACCGACAAAGGCCCTGAGGTACTAGACTCCAGAAGACGCTCTCCATTGAAGAGGAAGGTGACGGGGAGTATGGGAATCACTGGTGGCCTCACGAGGGGAATCATTATATTGTGGACCCAACTTGTCTCAGTATCAATTTGAAAACCCCATGTATCTTACAACATGTCCAGTGGATCGTGAAAACCCAAGAGGGGATATTATTGAGAGAGCCAATATTTGAAAGAGGAAATTGTGATTTCTCTACCATGGGGAAAGGGAAACGACTCTGAAGTTAATACAAAGTGTAATGGCTTGAACGCTCAAGCCATCTCCTGGGGAATAGATTTTAAAGTGAACACGAAGTATGGTCATTTGAGAATACAAATCCTAGCTGAGAAACTGCTACGAGTTGTGCCACAGATTCAAGATGGGGAAAGCTCCAACTGAAGTGAACCATACTTAAGTGAGCGGAAACAACCCACCAAACGGGAATATAAACCAGTGTATAGTGAAATATACAGTAAAGAAAGTGGAGCCTGTGATAAGTCTACAAAAAAGGTCCCAAGAGGATAAACCGACTTCTTAAACCCATTGTAAGGATTACAGATACTGATCAAAGAAATTGCAAGAAGATATTTGAAAATCATATATTAAAGGACAAAGTGATACCACCAGTATCTTAGGGGAAGGGACTCATTCTCCAAACCTAAGTTAGTGTAAATGGTGGTAGGATCAGTTAGGATAGTTTGTACAGGAATTCTTTATTTTTGGACTTCCAAGATGGACTGACCAGCACCGGAGTTAGTTTATTAGGTAGGGAACTGGAAGGGAACTCCCATGATGATAGGGAAAGTTAGGCATTAAAGCTCTTAATTTAATAAATCATCCTGACAATGTTATCTGAGAGTGTCTTCCTTCTGACTCGTCAAACCCTTCAAACATTCAAACAATAGAACATTTTATTGGCTTCTGTCTCGGGCTCTGGGTAAAATACTGGTAAGGAAATGTTCTGGTTTATGTGAGACCAGTGGATCTGTAAGACCACTTTGACTCTGTGGAAGGAGAGGTAGGGCTACTCGATAGATAAAGCCTGCAGTTCACTGATACGTGTCTGAGGGAAGACATGGATAAGTATTCAAGTGACGTTTTGATTATTGCATTGGCAAAGGACATTAGCCTGTCAATAGTTGAGAGGTATGCTCCGAAAGCTGCCAGATACATTCTGTATGATGAGTCCCCAAATGACCTACACTTTTCCAAAAAGGAAAGGATGTAATCTATGGATGCCTGTTGGCAATCTGGTCTTTCACAACATCCAATGGCAAACGCAAAGCCATTTTCCCTTGTAATGGGATTGAGTTGCAATGGGATTGGGATCTTCCCACGGTTTGTAGAGCATAAGCATCCTAAAGCTATACCGAAGAAAACTAATTAGTTACTGCTTGAATCTGGTAATCCTGGTTATGATAAATTCTCTTCCAAATAGTTTACCACAGTTCAAAAGAACGTGTACTATTCTCCAATGTCAATAATACACAATTCTTTAGAACTTCTTTAATTACAGCTTTTTACATTGGTATATTTGTCAGGATGTTCTTTGTGTTGCTTCTCCCACCTCAACAACCATACTTCTACTGTTGGTACTATGGGAATGGTCACCTTTGTCCCACAGTACTTTACTGGTTCATACCATTTCAAGATTACATCTGTTGACAACTTAGTATACCACGACAGTCAAGTATTACTACCATGGCTCAGTATTTTCAGTTGTTAGACAGGCTTCAACAAGATACACTTCAACCTCTTTAGGTGGGCAAGGCACTCTTCCTTTTTAATGGCTTTCTCAAAAAAAGGGCAGCCTCTTTGCTTCTCCTATCTTCTGCCAGCATAACAACCCGCTTCCGCTCATAAGATTCGCTGCTCTCTAGCTTCAGCAGTCTTTGGCACGGCAGGTTGTAATTTACTTCAGAATATTCTTCACAAACATTTAGTTTCCCTTCACCAGCTTTGCTCACCAGCCCACGCTATCACCCAGAAGCTTAGGTGCCACTCTCTCAAGGGTACAGTTGTATTTTAGGCCACTTTATTGTTAACAACTTCACAGTGTTGTTGGATGGCACTTTAACAATTGGCAAGGCCAGTTTCAGTATAAAAAGGGGTTTCCTCTTGGCTTGGGTAATGCTCGTTCTCCAATATTTTAGACTCTTTATGTAGTAGGAATGCAAAGAATAACACTTCTGGATACAATATAGGATTCAGTCTTACAAAATAGGATTCAGTCTTTCAAGTGAAAGGAGCACAAGCGCAACAGTATTGTGAGCTCATGTTAAGTGTTTAAAGAGATGCACAGAATTCCATCAAATGTGAATGTACGAGTTTAACGTGCATTACTGCTGTCAACCATATTGGTCTGTTGCTCCTGCATGCTCCACCAACCCTAATGCTACCTCACGTATCGTGTTTACCATATAATGCAAGAGCTGCTATTTTTGCATATAATTCCCCTGTAGTGATTAATAGAAATGTTGGTATAGTTAACATGTTTTGAAATGACTATGTAATGGTGCAAAGAAGATAGACGTGTAACCCTTTAGAAAAACAATAAGCATTATACATTATACGAATCCCTTTGTTTTTAATATAACTTGCAGCATACAAGAAGAGTATCATCGTGGGCATATCCAAGGTCACTTCCCCTCCCCTCCCATTGAAGCCTGCCAGAGAAAGCAAAGGCCTGAGCTACACCGCCTCACCTCCACCAATTCGGCTGGAGCCGCTTCATGCATTCATGTTCCCCCGCAGCTCATATGGCCACGACCAGCCACCTGAATTATTTACAGCCCAGCAGTAAAACCCGGCCATAACCAAAGGCCAGAGGTGCCCCCTCATAGGTCCCACGACCCACCAAGTCACCCCATATTAATGATGCTTGTAAAATAAGACGCCTAATATTGCACCAACATTGTGTAAAAGCATCTATCATTACTTCTAACGAGACCTAAAGCTCGGACAGCTTGCCCCGTGCCCTGAGACCCGACCCCATGGCCCATGATACCTAGTCAACAGGAAAACAGTAACCATGTATTGCTGTATCGTCAAAGTATTCCACCTAATGTGCATTCCTCCTGTGTTGTATTAACCTAAAGAATAACCTATTGTAGGATATACAGGACAACTGACATTGCGGCATTGATTGAATGGGGTGTGCCTAGCCACTAGGGCAGAAAGCCAAGTAAGACGTCCATCAATGACACTGACCACGCCTGGCCTGACAGCACCTCCCGGATGAGCCCAGCTGACCTGCCCACCCCACGTTTGCACCCGGCGATGTCCACCAACCACGAAGTGACGCATCACAACTGCACATATAGTTAGTCGACGCCACCCAATCCCCATGTACATGTGCCCCCTATAGTGTGTAGGTGCCTATGACACTTTTTGCAAATATAAACGCCTGTCTTTGCGATTGTCAGACAGAGCGCTCTCAGAGTTTGGAGAGTTCTTTGCATGTCCTATTTGACTTAGATAAAACTTCCATAAAGCTCACCCGCACTTGGTCCTAGCCTGATTCCCATTTTGGGGGAGTCCACTATTGTCTCTCATTGCGGGGAGGGTCGGGCTAATTGGGGACGCTCGCCTTCAATATCTCTCTTCATTGCACTTGCTCTGATGTCAATAAGTTCAACGGAATTGTCACAGTTTAGTTCTGCCAGTCCTTTATAGCCTGGATTTGCTTATTTGTTTTTAGGCAAGATCACTTGTCCTTTTTCATACTTGCTCAGAGGACTTTTGATCAGTTATCTTATTGCCTTAGTACCATGTGCGCCCAGCTTGTCCGCGCTGGTTCCAGACACATGTACTTTTTATGATCGCACCGAGGAGCCGCGAGTCTTGAATTGTCCGACTTGCACAATTCTCAGCTTCTCTCCTCTGCACCTCTAGTTCCTTCTCCATCCATGAGCAGAACCAGAGGTTGACATAAACACCAAAGAACTGTGGATCACTTTGGCTTTCGAGGCCGCAAATTATATCGCCTCACTCCTGGTATTGTGTGATCTGTGAACAGTGCCGGTGCACTTCCAGATTCAGGCTCAAAGTCAGCCTGTGGCGCTACTGTAGGTGCTGGTGTGCACCGCGCCAGTGATGCAGATTTGGCCTTTGGCGTGCTGGCAAGTGCTGGTGGGCGCCAAAGGGGTACACGTTTAGTTTCTGACGGGATTTGCAATCAGATTTCGTGTCGGCCAACAGTGATGTAGATTCTGCTGGGCAACGTTGGGGCACTCTTTGCCCTGCCCCCTTTTTGGCAGTCGTCTCAGTCTTTGTTTCGAGTTTCACTTCTCGCTTGGGCAGATTTGGTGGCGGCTTACTGGCAACAGTGTCTTTCGTTTCTAGGACCGCTCTCTCTTCCTGGTCGTCTGGGTCAGGGAAGTCTTTCAGTGAAGTTGGAATCTTTTTGGCATGGATGGCATGGATCCACGACTTCCGTCCATCCACCCGTATCGCCGTCTGCGTTGCCAAGAATATTTGATAGGGGCCGCGCCACCTGGGTGATAACGATGACTTTCTTTCAAAATTTTTAAACAGCACCCAGTCTCCTGGCTCCAGCGCGTGCCCCGGACCGGTGTATCTCACTGGTAAAGTCTCCTGCACCTGCTGCTTAATCAAACACAATTTCTGCATTAAAAGGCCACAATAAGTACTAAGCACAGGATGTTCTACCTCTCTAAGTCGTTTTGGCTGAGGTGCGCACCAAACATTTGCCGGCCTCCCCATTACGATTTCGTACGGGGAGAGCCCAGTTTTAGCCTGTACAGACGTACGCATGCATAATAGCGCTATTGGTAATGCATCCACCCAGCTCAACTTGCTTCCTGCACATATCTTGCTTATCTTTGACTTGAGAATCCCATTGTGCCTCTCCACAAGACCGACCAAACTCGGATGCCTTGAACTATGGAATTTCTTATCAATCTGAAGACCCGCATATATATGTAACACCACTGCGCCCACAAAATGTGGGCCATTATCTGACCATACGACACAGGGCAAGGCAAAATGGGGAAAAATATTCGTTAAGCATTACTTTTGCCGTGCTCATTGCTGTGCAGTCTTTTAAGGGATATGGCTCCACCCACTTGATGAATGCACAGATCACCACTAAAACATATTTCAAATTTTGGCATCCCTCCATCTCTATGAAATAAAATGGATTACCTCAAAAGGCATAGAGGGCGGGCCAAAACTGCCTACCGGAGTCGCTGTTCCCTTTCCTACATTGTGTTGTAAACACGTGATACAGTTCTGCACCAACCTCTCTGCATTCTTCTTTATGTTTACATTCTGCCATACTGTGGATAGGTGCTGTATTATCTTTTTCGCACAGATGTTAGTAGGGCTGTGGGCCATTGTGACCATTGCAGTCACATACAAATTTGGCAACATCCAGTTTCTAGTTCCCTTGTCCACCCAACAACTCAAGATCTAACTCAGCAGAGCCCTTTGCCCACCCTTGTATTTCATTGGCCGTTGCTTCGGCCTGCATTTCTTTGACAGTGGCAACTCCATTTTCTATCATACAGGGTACTTCCTCAGTCTGAACCGTCATCATTTTGGTGTTTAAATCGGTGGCAGTTTGTTTCGCAATTCTGTCTGCAAATGCGTTTCCCTCTCCTACTTTGCATGTTACCTTTTTGTGTGCCTCGCATTTCACTATTGCTAGGCGCTTTGGAAACGTGAGTGCAGACAGCAATCGTACAATCAAAGGGCCATGTTGAAATCTGGCACCATGTGATGTCAAAAACCCTCTCTCAGCCCAGAGTCGACCAAAGTTATGAACCACCCCAAAAGCATACTGACTATCGGTGTATATATATTTAAATTCAAATTTTCAGAAATCTCGCAGGCTCTGGTCAATGCTATTATCTCTGCGGCTTGTGCTGAGTTGTAGGGGATTCTTTTGCTTTCTACAACGCTCTCTAGGGTAGTGATAGCGTACGCGGCAGTTGTTGTGCCATCAGGTAATTTAAAACAAGAGCCGTCACAAAATAACTCTCCTATCTGGCTCTTTCTGTGGGGTATCACTTAAATCAACTCTCCCCTTGGTTTCTTCCTCAGTGACCACTAAGCAATCATGGGGGGGGTGATTCATTCTCACCAATTTCCTTTATGGGTAGTGGCATTAATTCTTCAGGATTCAAAGCGCTACACCTCATAATTTGGATATGGGGCGCGAACAAGATAATCTCATATCTTGTCACTCTAGCAGAGGTGAGGTGTTGCATCTGTGTTCTATTTAATAGAACGTCTATGGCATGTGGCACCATCAGAATTAAAGTATGCCCTAGTACCATCCCTTCCGTTTGTTTCACTGACGCAGCAGCCGCCGCGACAGATCGCAAACATCGTGGTAGAGCGCGCTCTACAGGGTCCAGCACGGAAGAAAAATAGCTGCATGGTCTGTTTCTTCCACCTTCCTCCTGTGTCAAAACCGCCAATGCACATCCCTCACTTTCACACACAAACAGTCTAAAAACCTTCTCATAATTGGGTGTGCCCAAAACTGGAGCAGAACATAATGCAGTTTTCAATTGATTAAATGCTCTCTGATATTCCTCATCCCACTGTAGAGGCATAACCGCATCCTTTCTAGTCAAATTCACCATCGGTTTCACAATTAACGCAAAATTACCGATCCATTGTCGGCAATATGAAGCCATGCCTATTATGGCTCTGACTCCTTTCTATGTCTTTGGAATAGGCATACAGGAAATACTTTCTATGCGTTCTGGCGTTAGCCTTCTCCCCTCTTTCGAAAGTAGGTAGCCCAAATAAGCTACCTCCTTTCGATTATATTGAAACTTCTCGGCTTTATGGCCATGTGCTGCTAGGTGTGACAGTAGTAATACAGTGGTTTCTTTACAAATCTCTTCTGTGTCAGCAGCTAACAATAGATCGTCTATGTATTGCAAGAGTACGCAACCCACTGGTAATTCTAGCATGTCTAGCTGCTCTTTCAATGCTCTACTGTAAATACGCGGACTTTCCGTGTAACCTTGCGGAATCCGCGTGAATGTAAATGATCGTCCTCCTAATGTGAACGCGAACAAATATCTGCTGTCCTTGTCCACCGGAATGCTAAAGAACGCATTTTTTAGATCAACTACACTAAAGTATTCTGCTGAAACAGGTATCATTGTCAATATTGTAGTGACATCTGGCACTAAAGGAAATTGTGGATCTACTACTTTGTTTAGCGCACGTAAATCAATTATGAAATGGTATGGTACTGCATTGCCTCATTTTTTATAAACTGGAAGAATCGGGCTGTTGCATGTACTGCCTGTAATTTCTTCAATCACCCCTAATTTCACCAAATCTGTAACGATACTCTTCAATCCTTTCTCACCTTCAGCCGAAATTCTATATTGTGGAATTCGCTGTAGTGTAACACCCTCTTTCAAAATCATCTTTACTGGCTCTATTTTCAAGCATCCTACATCGTTGTCGTGCATTGCCCATATACAGGTTGGCACTTTACTTAGTTCTCCTGGTAAAGTTTTAGACATGAATTCTGACACAGGGGCATCTTGTGGCCAAATCGTTAGGAACACCCCGTCTGCCGTGCAATGTATAACGGAACCTAATTTTTTCAACAAATTTAATCCCAACAGGTTCTCCCCACAATTTTCTGTTAAAAGGAAAGGACAATGTTCAGTCAATGGTCCTATAGTAACTGGGACCGGTTGGGACACTGGGTTTATGACTGGTGTACCTGCGAACCCTACGGAAACATTATTTTGCCCTGACAGTGGTATATCCGGAAACAAGTGATGGTCTATTGAACACTTTTGCGCTCCCGTATCTACAAGGAAGCAGTGCTCCTCATTCCCGACTCTCATTTCTATGTGGGGTCCTCTCTGATTCATGGGAATAGACACTGATTCCGACCCCTGTCCTGGGCTGTCCTATTGGGGAAATAACACATCGTCCGATGTGTAATCATTACTATTACTGTAATACGTGTTTGGCTGTGTATCGAAAATGTTCCCACTCTTCCCTCCATTTTCCCCACTCTGGTTTCCATACTGTTGATTTTGCTGTCTCTGACTCTGGTTAGGGGCACTTTGGTTTTGGGCTTGGTTTTGATTACCTCCATTATTGTGGTGCTGCTGCTGCATACTATTCCTATTTGGTCCATTCGCTCCTTGGTGCCGTCTATGCTGTCTCCTCTGACCAGACCCATTTCTATTCTGCAGATGTGGACATTGCGCTCGCCAGTGTCCTTCCTCCTTACAATACGCACACTGATTTGGTCCCACTGCTCCCCCATAGATATTCAAATTACTCCTTCCTTGTGCATTCCCTCTCCCTCTATTGTGTCCTACTACTTGCTGCAGTAGTACCCGTGTTTTCAGATTTACCCGATCCTTCTCCTCTTTTTCTTTCTCCGCAGTCACTCTGTTCTCATAATATTGGGCCATGTGTAATACTTCGCCCAGCGTTTTTGCTTGCCATGCACTCTCTGATGTCATTATTAGGTTCTGGATTGGAAGGTTTAACCTCCTCACATATTTGTCAACAAATAACCTCTTTCCCGCTTCCGAGCTCACATCCTGCCCACTGAAGTCTGTAAATACTTCTTCAAACCTGTTAAAATAATCTGTAGCTAACTCATCCTTGCCTTGTACACATGCAGTCAATTTGTCCCATTTTTAATTTTTTTCTCTAGGACAATTTCTTTTAATTTCTGTACTATGCGTGCTGGTAATGATACCAGGTTCGGTCCCGGTGTTCCTCCAACCGCTTTATTCTTGTCTTCTATTGTCAATTCCGCCCATGTGGCGCCAAAGGTAGTTATGTCATCCACCTTTCTTATTTGCTTCCATATGTCTGTTGTCAGGATCACTGGGAATATTAGGTCTATGTCACCCATGGTAAGCACAAATGATTGTAGGCAGGACTCTTGTGAAACCCTGCAGGATTCTTTCTTATATCAGGTATCGTCTGCTTTATGTTGTTCACCTCCTGTCTGGAAAAGGGGACATGCACATATTGGGCGGTATAATGGGCTAGTATTACCTGCGCCGCTACATTGCCCGCTGCGGGAACCTCTACTTTGGGCACAAAGGTAGGTGGGACCTCTCTCATAGGAAATGCCCCACTTACTGTCCCTCCCCCTTTTTTCTCATGTGTAACAATATTCCCAGATCAAGTGATAGGGCTGTTTCTTCTGTCCCTCGCTCTAGTGCTCTTATATACTGCCATTATTTCGGCTGGGTTGGCCTTATCGATTTTTATATCTTTGTCTAGTAAATTTACAGCCATCGACTGCAGTGCTTTTCTTTTCATGGGCATGGAATATTCATCAAATATCTCATGTATCTCCATTGTGGGGATACTGGGATCCGACATCCATCCAAATGCTTCTCGTATGCATACTTTCACATTGTGGCCACTCTGCACTGACGACATTGAATGTTGTCGTTGTATATACATCTCTACAGCTTCCTTCCTATGTCTCCCGATATCCTTACCCCTGTACCCAGGTGCAATTAACATTTCGGCATAATCATTATCTAATTCATCTTTAAGTTCAAAAAGTCCATATACATGTTCTCTTACTTCTTCATCCCTTTGCCTACAGCGTGCTAATGTATTCAAATCCAACAATCTCTGCGGTGGTAATTTCCCAATTAACTGTTTCCATCTCTCCACCAAATATTTACCCATGCATTCCAGCACTACCTGTCTTTCGTTGCTTCTTTGGAAGTCATACATCGAAGCCAATGCTGCCGTCCCATCATTCCCGACTATACATTTCTGCATGTTGCTCAATTCCACCTTCCTTTCTTTGCTGATCGCACTGCGAGTTACCTTCGTGCATCCACGTTGTTCAGTCCCGCCTCTCGCCCCCGTGGTTTCAACTTCTACCCCGGGAGGGACGGACGGTACCCAGTCTGTATCCAAGGCGGGGGTGCGGATGGGACAATGGGAACAGGGGGTGTCTGCTGTGGGCCTGGTTGGCTAATAGGAAGTGTTACATAAGCGGTCTGTGGCTGTGGGAGGGCTTGAGCTACAGGAGGGAGAGTTTGGGCTACGGGCGGGGTTTGGGCACTAGTTACTGACGTGTTTAGTCTCGCTTCTGATCTTGGGCCTTGTTTTGTATGGATCAATATGTTTTCTATCAATTCATCTGCTATGTGCAATTCTCGTTGTGGGTATATTTTTTCTATATTCAACTGGTCACGTCTGCCTGACCTCCTTAGACACTCAGTCCACTCCTCCTCTTCCTTTTCTTCCCTACTTCACCTTTCGATTTATGCCTGCGCACATGCTTCGCTCTACTTCTAAATCGGAGCATTGCTTCCCTTCTCCAGTCCTTAGCGCGTCCTGCAGCATTTGATATCGTTATCTTTCTTATCAACACCCTTTCAATGTCCTCTATTCTTGCTATCTCAAAACTACCATTAATCGGCCACTGATGGTCTTGTTGCTTTCTGGTTTCCCTATGCAAAGTCTCACAGAATATTATTGCACCCACTCCATACCTCACATACATCTCATGCCGGCGTTCCCCCAAGTGGTGCAATTTGGCCATCTTCCAAAGATTGTCTACCACAGCGGAAAAACCCTGCTAGGGTGGACAATACCCCAGGCATGTTTCAACCTTCCCCCCGGTTAATCAACCTTACCTAGGGCGTTTGATTTTGCAAAGTCAACTCTCAACCAATATCAGGTTTACTTTGAATCGGGGAATGACTCGCCTGATAAATCCATTTGTCCTTTCGGACACAAGTCGTCTGTATACTGACACAACCAATGACGTTGTGTCTGCGTTTCTTGGCTTCCGCCTCGTTTCGGGACCCTCGCCTCCTTGTTCTCTAGCCAGGTATGTCGATCAGGGATCAGATGTGTGCAGATCTGCAAAGGAATCTCATCACTTCTACAGGGCCCCCCGAACACCTCTTGATCCTGGCTCGATCGTCCCGTCCTCGCCGTTCTCCGCCTTGACTCCATTACAACATATGCGATGGAACAAGTGGGGGAGGGTCCCTATTCGGGCGCCATCTTGAAAGGGTCCCCTAGGGATCCCTTACGTCTATGGAAACGAGGCAAGTCACCACACACGATAGATACGCCAGACACGAGGTTGTATTCCCAAAGCTAGGGTTTATTGCAAAGCAAATAGTCTCAGTTGGCCAACTCGGTCTCACGCCCCGCGACGTGTATCTCTAGACCTCGAGGGACGCAAGAGAATGAATTCGGTACATCAGTTACATATATACAAAATGCATATCATACAATCAGCTATGACATGTTTAACACCCCCCTTTATTGGGTTTCTTTGAACTTGGTGTGATGATGGACACTTTCGACAATTATGACACCTTCAAATATCTATTCTACTAACAATATGCAATTTGCAAGTGCGGAGGCATCTTTCAGTTGTTGATCAGAACACAGTGCTTCTGTTCTTGGAAGCGAGCTACATACGGGGGAAGAGTCACATTCCAGACCCTGCTATCTATGAGGTGCTATTCGTGTCCTGGGACCCGGCACGCTCTACAGGGCTCAGTAAAGGGGGGCTGTAAGAAGAGCATAATTCAAGCCTTTAGTTGCTTTATTCTAACATATTCTACCATATAACGAGACTGGCTGGCAGCTGCGAAATGATTAAATGCCCTGCAGCTCTGCTTCAAGGCTACATTCGGGAGGGAGCCGGGCATTCCTTCCTGGCGCTGCCTACGTTGTGTTTCAACGAACTCTTGTTATCCTCGCAGCCCTGCGGCCTTGTCCTTTCACGTGCAGACAACAATGTTTTACATTCGAGCAGTGTAAGCAGAAAATGTACTGCGAAGCAATAAAAACAGAAAGCAATGAGCAATGGTTAGAAAACAAAATGGCGATCCTTGTTACATCAAAATGGTCGTTCATTGGCAAACTCGGAAACCTATATGTCTGTCATATCGTGCATGAGACGGTTGGCCCACGGCCACCAAAATACGTTTGCCGTCAAATATGAGAAGTATCAATTTTTCTAGACTGACAGGGTGTCTCCTGAGAGGGGGGCCCAAATATCTTTAGGGCGTTTGGCAGGCATGAGTCTTGTGTAGCCATCTTCACAGTCATATGTCTCAATCAGGTCCCGGAATCACATAGGAATTGTGGGGGCAGCTTTCGCTTTCCAGTGACAAAGGTTATTGCTTTTGCCCACCGCTGTCGCAACTTAAAATAACCACCGGATCTTAATTGATGCTTTGCCTATGTCCCCCAGGAGGTACTTCAATGGTGTAGCCGGGATTCGAACCTCGAGGATATCGCTGAGATTGGAGGCCACTTCATCCCAGAACCGCCTTGTGGGAGGGCATTCCCAGTACATGTGGAAGGAGTTGGCCTCCGGGAGCTGGCATTTGGGGCACAAGGATTGTTTGGACCGGTCAAATTTGGCGATTATTTTATTTTTTTTTTTTCTCTTTCTCCCCCCATGTGATTTTTAGAATTTTGTATTGAATCAGCCTCAGGTTAGCATTTAGGGATATGGATTTGGTATATTGACAATATCTGCCCCATTGGGCGTCCTCGATTACTATTTCAAGGTCCCTCTCCCATTTGGTTTTATGTTGTTCTGAGAGGGGCAGTGGGATTTAACTGTACTGTATATCTTGGAGATGGTGCTGTTAAAACAGTCTTGATCCATTATATCTACCATGAATGGGTAGGGAGGTGGCTCCGTGGGGGGATGATGGCCATTTGTGTTTTAGAGCTGCCTTCAGGCGATGGTATTGGAGCGTTATTGTAAGCCCCTTTTAGTTTTTATTTATTTGTAACGTGCCGGTCGCCCGCAGGCATTAGGGCGCTACATGAAGACACAACAGACACTGAGAGACTAACGTGGAGACGGGACAGTGTAGAAATGAACAGAAAGGCTGTGAGCTAAGTCATTTCTGTGAGTTATTTAAAGAGGAAAGTTTTCAGCTTTTTTGTTAGGAATTCCCCATTTGGGAACAAGTCCCCAAGCTTCATGACTTTCTCAGGATCCCATTTCTTCTGCATCATGTTGTCAAGCAAGGAGGTGATGTCTGGGTGATAAACAACACCACACAAAGAGGTAGAGGGTGGTTATATGGAGTCTCAAGCGGACCCCCAGTAAAAGGGGGTTAACCCTATAAATTTAAACAATAAAGCCTGTGACTCCAGAAGCTATTTTCTTTGTATATTAGCGGGGAAGACGCTTCAAACCATCATCCTCTTTCAAAGACTATGATAAGACAAAAACATTTGCTCAAGTAAGTAAAGAAATACATATTTTAAACTTCATTACACAATTAGTACAAAAATATTTGTCAATAATAATAATCATACAACAATGCTTAAAAGGCTGTTCTGCTACTCAATGTCTCAATAAGCATATCAGATTCTGAAAGGAAGTGTTTACAACACCTACCATCGGGAGCAAGTTTTATCGTAGCTCATACATTAAAGTGGCTTGTGTCGTGCAAAATCACATCGGACATACCAACATCACCACTCATCCACTTCAATCCCATTCATACCATTCCCATTCTCAGTTATTCATATTCATTCACAAAACATATATAAAACCAAGCAGTGTTAAAAAGCCCAACATGTTTCTTTCCTAAACTTTTCTGGGTTCAATTCCACAGAAATTCATCAGGGGCAAAAGAGGTGGAGGTGTTTATGCACAAGTGGGTTTTTAATACCACATTTCCTAGCCTAACCACATAACATCATTAATGATTCATTGGGTTATATGGCAATCAAATCTTCTGATCCTCAAAAGGATGAAGCTACAAAAGGTGTCTTCCCCTACAAAGAAAGTAAAAAAATTGAAATTCAGTATCCATTTTGAACTATATTAAAAATCATCACTCTGGTAATGAATCCAGATCAACAAATGCTTTGCAACAGCTTAAATGTCTGGGTGATGCCACAGAGCAGAGTGATGGGTGTGTGCAGCCTACTCTGCGGAACAATGCTGCCCAAGCCTGTGTAGTGCAGGTCACCGGTTCAGGCCAACCAGGCTTCCGTATTTCTCAGTAAATATACAAGATTGTATATCTACGGGGGCAACAGCTTGCTTCTCCACTTGTATGTGGGGGTATACCTTGGTGTCGTGGAACCAATATTTGGCATAGTGAGCCTGCGCCGCATAGAAATACAGGGTGCAGGTGCTGACAACCCACCTTTATCAATCTTTTTGCTTAATTTGACACAGCTCTGTCTGACTGTTCCCCCGCCCCATACAAAGTCTGAGGCCAATCGTTGCAGTTTCTCAAAAAAAAAGTTTTGCCCGGCCAGATGGGGATGTTGCTAAATAAATAGAGTAGCTTGGGGACAACTATCGTTTTCAAGAGTGCAATGCGGCCATAAATTGAAATGGGGAGTTTACTCCATAACGTTAGTTTGGTTTCTAGTTGTGCAATGTAGGGAGCGAAGTTGGCGTTATATAACGTGTCTCTATCGGAGCGGAACTGTGCCATGGCATCTGACCTGGTAGCGATCGGTGTCAGGGGGATTATCACAGATTTAGCCTGATTAATTTTGGACCCTGAAAATTTGGCAAATTCCGTGATGGCCTGGCTGACTAGCATTAGGTTTGATGTCTGGGTTTAGTAGATATAAAAGGGTGTTGTCCGCGTAGAGCAAGACGATCTTGAGGGGACCACATGTCGGAATGCCACGGCACGAGTGTTTGTGGCATAGGAGTGGAGCCATTCCCTCTATCGTGAGGGCGAATATTAGGGGCGCTAACGGGCACCCCTGACGGGTGCCTCTCTGTAGGGTAAAGGCAGGGGACATAGTATGGTTAGTGCGAATTTTAGCTCTTAGAATTTTTATATAATAGCCGGATGAAGCTTTGGAAATGTGGGCCGAACCCCATGCGATGCAGTGTAGCATACATGTAGCGCCAGGACACAGTCAAACGCTTTTTCAGTGTTGAGTGTTACTGCTACTGATTTGGGGTCCAACTGCGCTATGATCGCAAAGAGTCTCTGCAGGTTTAAGGATGTGGGTCTAGTGGGTATGAATCCTGATTGATCAGGGTGTATCAGCTTGTTCATATGGGGGAGAAGTCTGTTTGCTATAACCGTAGCATACATTTTGGTGTCAGTATTAATTAATGAAAGGGGACGGTATGACTTGGGGTCCTGATGGGGGCATATGTGGGTTAAGTAGGACGGTTATTGTGGCTTCCCTCAGGGACTCCTGGAGCGTGCCGGACTCTAGGGCTTCTTCCCAGAATGCTAGTAATCTGGGGATAGTTCATCTGCATAACATTTGTAAAAATCGTCTGGGAGGCCGCCCGGACCCGGGGGCCTTACAAGCCGTCAAGTCTTTAATGGCCTGGACCTCGAGGGTAAACAGGCTCTCCAGTATTTCCCTGTTGCTGTATCCTAGTCTGGGCAGTGGAATGGAAGGCCTATATCGATCGAGTTCATGCGTCGTTACTTGGTCGGCATTCTTGTACGGGTCTACATAAAAGTCCAGAAAGACTTTGTAGATTTTGTCTGCTTTTGTGTGAACCGACCTGTCTGTTCTGTTGATGGACGTGATCGGTTTGAACCCCTGCTCTGATTTGATCAGGTTCACCTGCATCTTCCCTTTTTGTTACCCTCAGCATATCGTCTGGCTCTGGCTGGTTGTGCGGTATATTTTATTTCTTGTTCCGTCAGGGCTCTGAATCAATCCAGCTGTTCCTGCAGGGGTTTGAGGGACTCCATGCCCGGTGCCTGTGCGTGTGTATTTTCCAGTGCCCGGAGGTTAATTTCCAACTGGTTTAGATTGGTTCTGATGGATTTAAGTATGCCCACTGATTTGGAAAGGAAGTGGCCCCTGGTCCAAACTTTAAATGTTGCTCAGAGTGTGGCGAGCAAGGCCACCGTGCCCTCATTGATGATGAAGAATTCTATTATCTCCCTGATCTCTGCTCTCAGGGGCTCTATGATTGACTTGTCCCTCAGGAGGGACAGCGGCATTCGCCATGTGCGATGTATCCTTTCGGTGGCCTCCAAGTTTATTTCCAATAGTACCGGTTAATGGTCTTACATGGTACGTGGGAGGATGGAGCAGCCGGTCACCCGTGGGATGAGTTCCGGGGAGAGTAGCCAGTAGTCTATTCGTGAGCTGGTGGAGTGTACAGATGAATAACATGTGAACTCCTTCATTGCAGTGGATCGTGGATGTGTGCAGTTCCCTCCACACATCCACGAGAGGCATCTCAGCCATGCCCGGCTTCATAGTTCTAGCTGCTCTGGAATGGGGCCTTGAGGTACCAGCCGATCTGTCCACATGAAGGTCAAGAATCGTGTTGAAGTCTCCTCCCCATATAATCTTGGTGTCCCCCTGAGGCGACACCTGTGACATGATATGGAGGTAAATCTCTGGGGTGTCAATGTTGGGCCCATATGTGTTCACGAGGAGTACTTCATGGTTATGAAGTGCGCCCCATATTATCACGTATCTTCCTTCGGTGTCAACGTTTGATTTGGTAAGATGGAAACCAGTGCGTCAGTGTATAATGGTACACGCGCCTCTAGACTGCAAAGAATAACCTGTGCCGATTCTCAGAGGGCCCCACTCTCGGGCAAAGGAGTCCACGACTCTTGCTGTTGCATGCGTCTCCTGCAAGAATAATATGTCGACCCTTTGACGCCTGGCATATGCCAGTATTTTCCTGGATTTATACGGTTCGCCAGGCCCCGTATGTTCCATGGAAGGAGATTCACGTTATGTGTTGGGCCTGTTGAAGCTGTAGTAGGCTGTATGGTATCCTAGTGTTGCGCCTATTGTCGATGTTGTGTGATCCATGCTTGGTCCTTGTGTCAGCATTATCCTCCTTTTATCTCCCCCTTTTTCCCCCCTCACTTCCCACCCTCACCATCTCTCCAACTGGATAGTATAATTCTCCAACTCAATTTAACAGTCTGACCCAGTGGGTGGCTATGTGCGGCCACAGCTTAAAACCTTGGAACTTGCCACCTACGTGTGCATCGTAACCTTGATTTGCAGTGGATTGGGTGTGCCGGCTCTCAATTGTGGTGCTTGGGTTTTCAATTGTGAATGAGTGCATGGAGTTGTATTACGGATTCTTGCTGTCATATATTGTTCTGTGCTTCGGGGATGTGCTGCTCGATGTAGGACATTGCATCCCTGGGTGTTTCAAAGTAGTGGGCTCTTCCGGCATGTTGAAGCCGTAATTTGGCGGGCAACAGCATTGCATACAGTACCTTCCTTTCACGCAGTGCCTTCTTCACCTGGTCAAATGACCGTCTGGCTGCTTGGACCCCGTTAGAGAAGTCCGGGTAGATATGTATCCGGTTAGAGTCGTGGGACAGGGACCCTTTGTCGCATGATAGGCGAAGGATTAGATTGCGGTCCCAGTAGTTGAGGAGGCAGGCTATTCTCATAAGTGGAGGAGCACCTGGTTTGGGTGGTGGGGCCAGGGATCTGTGGGCCCTTTCTACCAAAAAGTGCTGCGAGAACTGGGCCTCTGGAAACGGTGAACAAAGGATGTCCTCCAGGTATTGATCCATTGGTACGTTCGTGACTTTCTCCACCATCCCGACCACCCTGATATTATTGCGACGGGATCTGGATTCAAGATCCTCGTATTTGTCGCGGATAGATTTGAGATTCTTTTGGATCGCTTCAATTCCCTTACCATGAGTGACCGATGTGTCTTCCAGGGTACTCGCCCTCTCCGACACCCTGGCGTTCACTTTTTTTGTATGTCAGATCTGATGGAGGCAATATCATCCAGTTTTGTGTTGACAGCTGCGAACCCAGCTTGTAGCGCACTTATGTATGGGTCCCTGTTTGATTCGGTGTGCAGTTGGGAGCTGTTAGGAGTAACTTGGGTGGAGCCCTGGGAGATATCTGTGCCGTTTGCACTAGTGAAGGCATCCATGGGTCCTTTCTTATTGCCCCTGACCCAGTTTGTCATGACCGACACACTCCGTGTGGATCAGGGGGGTGACTACTCACCGTTGCTGTTGTACGTTCAGGCACTTATGGTGTGTTATGAGGTGATATGAGGCTGACGGCACTTGGGGTCCGGCCAATTTTAGCCTTGGTATTATGGCCTACCAGTTCCTTGTGTGGTTACCCCAACGGAATAGCTTAAATACTACCAGGCTGACCGTGGCTATATGGACTGTACGTTCCCATGCATCCGGATCTGGCTATTATGGCTCTGAGTTGTTAGCCCTTCTGCCGTGGCGTCAAGACCATTGTACCAGTGCAATTTATCTTATTTGTTAAAGCTGTGTGTGCAGCATCTGAGCAGGGCCCGCGCCTGTGAAATTGTGCAGATTGTTTGGGATGGTGACCCTAGGACACAGTGGGCCCCTACTTGGCACCCTTGGTTATTGCGGTGTGCTGCCGGACCCGGCACAGCTTCTCACACTGCGATACAGGGTGGCTGGGGTCCGTTAGTCTTTGTTTGCAGGCCTCTACATGGAATCAAGTCACGCTCGCTCAGGAGACGTGCATCGGGCGGGATAGCCGGTACAGTTTGGAAGTTCTCAACTGGCAAGAACTGGAGAGAAGCCGTCTCACTTCTGTCGCTGGGAAACGGATTCTCCAAGGGGAGCCTCGAAGCGGATGCGAACTCGGGGGAGCAGTGAGACGAGGTTGCGGCTCCTGGCGGCCCCCGCACGGATATGCTGGGTCGCTGGGACTCTGGGTACTTCCTGTCGTGGCCGCTGATGTTTCAGGCATGCGGGTGGCCTCCTGACTATAGGATAGGACACGTACCTTCAGCTGCGCAATCTTGGCTGTAGTGCTGCCCCGTCTCACCACGCACCTCCGGGTCCACCCTGCAAGTCGATCTCCAGACATCCTGGCAGGCAGGTGAGCCCAACCGCCCCCAGGGTCGGACGATGGGGGGAGCGGGGCGGGCAGCGAGGAGCGGGCTAATAATGGCACTGGGCGCCTCTCCGGGTGTCCGATGCCTGCTGCTACTCGGTCACTGCGCCTCCCGCACCCCGCTGTGCTAGCTGCTGGCGAGGCAGCCGGTCTCCGGATGTTCGGGGGAGTTTCACCTGCTTCACAAGTGGGGAACCAGTGACCACTCCCTGGCTCCAATACTCTGAGTTCGGGGTCACTGTCAGACCGGTATCTTCTCGCCAAGCACAGTACTCGTGGATATATAGCATCACTGGCCCCCCAGCCCCCTCTTCACTCAATGGACCGTTGTCTCCTGCAGTGCAGCAGGTTTTGGCGTGCACCGCATGAGCCAGGCCGCTCGTCTCTCACCAGGCCACAGCTCATCACAGGCTTCAGAAGAAACAGATTCCCATCAGACTTCGCACAATAGTGCCTTGTCTGGTGCCGTTTGCATATCTGATTTCCTTTGTGCCGGCACACGCTGCGCAATGCAAGATTTCAATAACAGGATCTAAGGCGTTACGGAGCTCTCACTTCAGGTGGTCATCCTTGCTGGCGCACACCAGTGCCCCCGTGCATATTCTTTATAGAACTCACTAGGTAGTCCATCCAAACCCGATGTCTTCCCCGTTGGCCAACCCCAATTGTGTTTTGTATGTCTTCCACTGTCAGGGCTGCCGCTAAGCTATCCCTTTCCTCTTGGTTCAGTCCTGGGAGGTCAATGTCGTCCAACACCACCTCCAGGTGGGTGCCAGACACCGGGGTCCCTCTTGTTACAGTAGATGATAAAAATCCCAGAACGCATCATTAAGCCCATTTTGGGTGTGGCACAAGTGCCCTGTCCCACATTTATCTAATGTATAGGCCCCTGCTGCCCCTCCTTCTTGTATAGCCATGCAAGTAATCAGCCAGGGTTATCCCCTTCTGTATGCTGCCTCTCTGTGTATTTAGCAAAACTGTGCTTGCCCAATCTTTCCCAGCAATCTACATTTCTGTTTTAATTCCTCTGCTTCCGCATTTCTATTATGATTTTGCCCCCTGGACTGCTCTAATTTCCTCAGTCGCACTTAATTCTCTTTTAATGGTTGTTTGTACATCACTAGATCCCGCTATTGCGTCTCCTCTGACCACCACCTTCAATGACTCTCAAAAGGTTCCAGCACTAGGTACACTGCCCAAATTGTGCAAGACATAGTCTCTGATGCACTCTTGAATGCAGTCAAGAAATGGAGGATCTCTCAATGTTTCATTCCTAAGCCTCCATGTGGGTATCGGGGGGGGGGGGGGGGCACATATTGCCACTGTAGGCTAAGTGCGGCATGATACGACAAAACCCTACCTTTTTGTATTGCGCATGTGTAATGCGATGAATCAATTCTCTACTCGCACACAAAAAATCTATCCTTGTGTGTACCGCGTGTGGGGCTGAAAAACTTGAATAATGTCCGATGTCTGGGTGCAAAACACTCCAGGTGTCCTCTATTGATTGATATTGATATTTTATTTGTATAGCACTCGTACACATGTTTCAGAGCGCAACGAGGCAAGGGAGGGGAACAAGGGAGTACAAAAACAACAATCTTACAAGGCCCAGTGACATTGAGAACGCGCAAGTGCATGGGAGAGGGAAAGGGGAAAGTGCATGGGAGTGGGGAAAAGTGGAAAGTGCTGAGTTAAAGGAATAAAGATAGATAATAAATAAATAGTAAAAATGAACAAATCATGGTAGTGCACTCAATAAGTGGCAAGTGCTAGGTATAAGGCAACAGACTGGTTGTGTCTGATAAGTGCAGAAACAAAAATGGAGGGAGCTGTATGGTTACAGATAAAGACCCCAGTGCAAGGGATCGCCAGGAGGCAGTGCGGGTGGGTGGCAGAGTGAGCAGGTACCTGGGCCTGAGAGTCTGAGGGTAAGCCAGGTGCACAGTGCCGAGACAGAGTAGATCAGCAGGGGAAAGGAGGAGCGAACGCAGAAGTAAAGAGGAAGGTCTTGTGGTGCTTCCGGAACCAGAGATGGGTCTCCTCAAGTTTCAGAGAGGCTGTTCCAGAGGGAGGCCCCAGCCGAAGACCGAGATCTACCCCCCGCTTGTCTCTTTAAAAAAGGACTGACCCTGAGGGAGTTGGAGATAGAGGAGCGAAGTGCTCGAGAGGGGAGTTATTTACAGAGGGATAGTTGAAGGTATTTTGGACCCTGGCCCCAGAAAGCCTTGTGGACAATGCAAAGGGTTTTGAATGTAATCCTAGAAGTCACTGGGAGCCAATGGGGAGATTTCAGAGCTGGAGAGATACGATCCCAGGGCTTGAGGCCAATGACAAGTCTCCCAGTCCTGTTCTGGATAAGTTGCAAACAGCATAGAGTAGAAGCAGATAGATTTAGAAAGAGGCTGTTACAATAATCCAACCTAGAGAGAACCAGGGCTCGAGAGACAGTGAGCTTCTGGGAATAGGAGAGGAAAGGCAGAATACCTCTGAGGAGGTGCAGTAGGAAGTTTGACTTTTTTTGAGACGACATAGATGTGGGGAGAGAAGGAGAGCGTGGAGTCAAAGATGACCTTAAGGTTCTTAGCATCACAGGTGGGGGTAGGAGGAGAGTTAAGGGAGGTCGGCCAGAGAGTGACAGGAAAGGAGCATGCAGGTGTGCCAATGAGGAGGATCTCCCTCTTGCTGGCATTCAGGCAGAGATTGTTGGCAGCACACCAATCTTGAATGACAGAGAGGCAGTCAGAGATGAGAGAAGGCGAGGAGGTGGCTGAGGGGAGCCTGAGTGTCATCAGCATAGCACTGAAATTTGGAGCATAAAATGGCATGGTGGATGACAGTTGCCAGGTATTGGTTGAAGAGCCAGGGTGAGAGGTTAGACCCCTGGGGAACACCACAGGTAGGAAGGGAGATAGATGAAAGGAAGGACCGAAGTTGGACCTCGGAGGGTCGATCAGAGAGTAAAGAGGTCAGCCAGGCCAGAGCCTGATCAGTGATACCCAGGTTGTTACAGAGACTGTTGAGCAGGATGGTATGGTTGACTGTGTCGAAGGCAGAAGATAGATCGAGTAGAATGAGGACAGAGGGAATGTGAGAGTCAAGGTTGGAGAGCAGATCTCCACAGATGTTCAGGAGAGCAGTTTCCATGCTTCTGGCAGCTCTAAAGCCAGATTGGTGGTCGTTGAGACAACAAACAGAATCAGAATGAAGGTTAAGCTGCGAGATGGCCAGCTTTTCCACGTGTTTGCCCAGAAAGGGAGTGATGGAGATTGGCCGATAGTTGGACGGCAAGAAGGGTCAGCAGTGGGTTTCTTGAGACGAGCGTGCACAAGAGAGCGCCTCAAAGGGGAGGGGAAGGCTCCTGGGGGGAAGGAGAGGTTGCAGAAATCAGCCAAGGCAGGAGTGAGGGTGTTAATGTGGTCCTTGATGGTTTTGGAAGAACCGGGATTAACCGGGTTTGACAAGACTTCAATAGATCGGACTTGTCTAGAGACCTCACCAGGGGAGAAAAGAGGAAAGGAAGAGAAAGAGGGTGGGGACGGGGTGTCTGTAGGAGGGCCAGAGTTTTTGCTCTAAAGCAAAGGAATCCAGGAGCATCCGTAATGCCCTGGCAGGTGGAGCCGGTCTCGTGTATTTGGTGTCTGACCTATTCAGGGTTGGGTCTAGAATGCAGTTAAGATCTCCCCCCTCCCCCCACCACCCCATACCATGCTACTTTCTCGATATGGGCCCAGCCGTGAATATAGTGTTTGAAAGAATCCGGCTGCTCCATGATTGGGGGCATACGTATTAACCAAACAAGTGTCTGTGTTGCAAGAGGCCCTGTACCAGCACCATCCTACCCTCACTGTCTGTTTTAATGTGCGTGACTTTAAAGGGCACTGACGGCGCTATCGATATCAAGATGCTGCTAGCATAGGCAGAATACGGGAACCAAATACCTGTCCCTTCCATTTAGTTGCTAACAATGCTTGTTTTTCCGCCGTAAAATGCGTTTCCTGTAGCAAAGCAATATCCTCTTTAGAGTGCTTAAGATGTGTAAATACCCTGTTTCTCTTCACATATGCATTCAGACCCCTCACATTCCAGGTTAGTACATTTATAGTTCCCGCCATTCGCTTCTGACCACTCACATCCGACTGCTCTTTGATATCCCATCAAGCTTCCTTTCCTCTGCTTGCTATGCTCCCTCCTGAAATGCAGTGTTGCTTTCCCCCATCTTCGTGCATGCAGGCAACCCTTCCCCCTCTTGAACTTCCCCAACTAATAACCGCTTCCTAGCTTAGTTACCCTTGCTCAGGCATGTCCGCCTCTCGCATTCGCCTCTAGCTGTCATGCCTGGGGCTGGTGCACAAAGGTTGGACACCAAAACAAGTGCCCCCCCCTAAGGATAGAACTTGGCGGGTGTGGCGAGCGCAGCCATGGGCGGTCTCCTCTTCCTTGTTGCAAGTGTTGACTACTAATTTAACTACTTTCATCAACCGAGGAATCTGAGCTGGAAACCAGGGCTGCTAAATTAGGGCTAGCTGACAGGTTTGAGCCGATTATATTGTCATAACTTACTGAGGATGGCCCAAATGAATTTAGTTTCAGGTTTAAAGAGTAGAGCCATTATTATCAATGGTAGGCGATGAACAGGGAATATGGTTGTCAAATTAACCAAAGGGTTCAACAGGAGGGAGAAGTCCTAGTTGGGTTTCTACCACTTGAGGAATAGGGACTGCAGAGTCGAAAAAACCCAGTGATTTTGGACTGCAGTACCGCTATTGTGTCTGTTTTGTCTGGTTTGTCTTTCTTTGGGCATGGTATGCCATATATCCCAGCCCAGTGTTTAGTTGTACTCCAAGTGTTTTCCTGTGTTTACTGTTCAGCTATGGAGACCAGATCTTCGCTGGTTAACACGTTGCATATGGGCTGTGGTTAACGCACCAAACAGCTACAAAATAATACAGTACTGCATTTGTTGACTGTGTCAGGAGCAAGCACTGTAGAGCTGAGCACTTGGGGCGTCAGGAAGAAATTACAAGTCTTCACACCTGACCAAGCCAGTCCTCGACAGCAAACTCGGCAAAGGAAAGGGTGGGGAGGTCCCAAAGCACCCAAACACCTGACCACTCCAAGCTCTCTGCGATAAGTGAAGGTTTTGTAATTTAGCACTGCCTCTTCCTGTCAGCACAGCAGTCGAAAGTAAGGAAATACCAACAGCTCCAATACTTTTACCGTCGAATATCAGGGAAGCCAGACTCCAGAACTCTCCAAACATCTAGGAACCCGTCATGCTATATTCCCTAACGTCTATTGGCGTGCATAATTTCTTCGTTTCAGGGTGAACATCTTACCTACAGGAGAAGTAGTGAACATAAGGAACAAAGAAAGAAGGGCTTCTGTCCCCTGTAAACACGTGGCAGGATTGATGAAACCGAATCTATACAACTTTCAGGGATCAACGTCCCCCTTTTGAATAATCTAATATGTACATTCTTGGACAACTTAGTCCATGATGTTGGCTGGCTAAATATAGAGATTCTGGTTGCATGTGGCATCTGGAAAGGAAACATCACTGTTGATTGCACTTATCCGATGCCTACACAGAATTAATTTAATTAAAAATAAAAGTGAGATCTGATATAAGTTAAACTGGTTTACTATCTGAGTTGTTAAATGAATTTTAAAAGGAAAGCCTGTGAGCTAAGACTATTGCTAAACCTGTGGAAAATATTTCATTTTTATTATTGCTAAACTTGTGGAAACTTTGTCATTTGTATAGCTAATGTATTTTAATGGTAAATTTATAAGCTAAATGTATATGTAACTGTTTATTTTTATTTGTGATTGTGTAAAAAGTTTTTGTAAACTGTATCATACTTAAATACAAAAAAGCTGGAAACATTTGAATTAAAAATTAACAAAAGAAACAAGTGGTTTAAGTTTTACGCAGTAGTATTTACTACACATGAGGTGTCTCCAAAAAGCCCAGTGAGAGATTCACTGAGCATTTTTGCCCTAACATTTTCACAGTAACCCGTGATTTGTGGCAATGATTCTGTTTGCCGGAAGATTTTAAAGAGCTGTCCATGGGGAAGGGGTTCTAGAGACGAGCAGCGTGCCTTTAATGCGAAATTCATAATTAAGTGGCAATTTGTATTTGAGTGTTGACAATTAAGTGATATGTACAAATCTAAATGTTCTGCACTCAAAACACCACACTTCTCAATGAGTTTGCGTTATGGGGAGCAGTTACTATTCTACTGAGAAACAAGCTGACTTGTTTACAACTGTATATCAACACATATTGCGATAAAGATGAATTGTCTGTGATTTTGCGAGACTGTACAATTTCTCTTTTCTTCCTGCAGGCTGTGGCCCACCTTATTACTTCTGTGCTGAAAGAGAATGTTTCTTCAGACAAGATTAAGCAGTCATCTAACCAGGTCTGTATCAATGACATTGTTTCTTTCTGTCACCCTTGGTTAAAAGGCTGCAGGCACTTAACTTACAAAGGGTGCTGATAAATGATGGCATTTAATTTTGGTGTATTTAATTCAGCAACATACATGATAGATTGCTATCCAGTTGAAAGCCATCCACCCTCTCTTCCCTGCTACCCGATACAGCTGTGCCCCTCTGTATACTACCCGCACTGTATATTTCTGTTGCTACCACTGACAAGCGCTCTGTTATGTATCTGTAATGTTGTACACCTCTGTAAAGCGCTGAGTTGCTTCTTGAAGCTATGTCCACGATCAATAAATACCATAATAATAATAAATACTATGGAAAAACCCAAGGGTCTTTCCCGGCCTACTCCCCAGGGATCCTCTACACAGGTGGTCAGGGGAGGGCCATCGCTTTTGTATCCCGACCCTGGGGGCGGAAAAGCAAGGGATGATCACCTGGGTAGAGCGTCCTCAGGGATTGGGGCGGGAGTACCCGAGGGTGAAACATGGTATACCCCGTTTCTTGACAGTGACCTGCCCAAACCACCCTCAACAGGATGTATTAAGACACACAATCTTCTTGGCCCCAAGTAGCACTCAAGTACTGTCACAAAGAAGAGGAAATCCAGAGGAGTACAGATTTCCTAGGAGAAATACCACTATGGTACTGGGACGAAGAAGATGCAGATGGAGGCATAGGACACGTCCCACTAACAATGCCAGGCAGGGCCAGGGAATTGAAATCGACCAATGCCTCCTGCAGCCTATCAAGTCTTCAGAAGAATATAAAAGGCGACGTGGTTGCAGAGTGGTCTGCAGTCAACACAGTTTGGTGATGATCCCCTGCCGGTCTGTCTTCAGTTGATGTTTTTGGAAGGCAGACCTAATCCACAAAAACCTACTAAATCAGCAGACCGGAGTGGTAGCAGAGTGGTCTGCAAGGGATCGACTGAGTATATCCCCTGCATTGTTTAGAACACAGGAAACAATAGCTGAAACACTTTGAGTCTTTCAATCCACCTACAGGAAATTCTAACACTACACACGTGCTGCTGGATAGCTCTCTACAAGCAACTCTGGGGGAAGGATTTGACTCTGCACGATGCTTCAGAGCTATCCGAGAGCCCTATTGCAGCCCTAAACTTAGTTCTGCAATCCTTAATTTACATTTAACACTATAGCATATGAAGTGAGAGCAAATTCAGGCATATTAAATGAGAGGTTATAGGTCAAAGGATTGAATCAAAAGGATTGAAATACAATAGGGTAGAATCAAAAGGACCGAAAACAAAAGGGTCGAGATTTGTATTTTATTTTTGGGGTGGTCTCCTCCCAAACCACTTTTTTGTTGTGGTAAAAACCACTTTTTTTTCCTATACGGAAACCCCAAAAAAAATATATATATTTTTTAAAATGCAACTCTTTTGTTTTAGGTCCTATTGACTCGACCCTATTCGATCCTTTTGGATTTGAACCTTTGACCGGACACCTAAATGAGATGAGATGTTTCCTTCAACAAGGCCAACAAAAATCCCTAACACTGAAAACGAAGTGTTAGCTTGCAATCCATTACAGTCCAATTGTGCAGATAATTCCACAATCTCAAACATAAAAAAAGGTGACAAATGGCAAGGAGGCTACACAAATAGCAGGTATATCTGCGAGCGTTGACCCTCCAATCATTGACTTAAGCACTACTTCTCCAAAAAAATAGATCTAAGAATATGAATGCCGAATTGAAATCCAGAACGAAAGGATCACAAACATTCAACGAAGAATTGTTGCCGCGGTAAATAGGGTGGAATGCACCAAAGGGCTTGCTCATCGTCCCAAGCAAATATCAGGAAGGAAGGGTGCTTCGTTCTCGAGGGAAACATCTGAAAGGTCTTCACAGAGCAAACGGCTTCCCATCAACATAGTAACCTGCCCCGTCACCTTGTTCAGAACTGTAAACAAGGACAAGTTGAGCAAGCGCCCAGGTCTATCGTAGGCACAAAAACCCAGAAACTAAATCTGAGCACACAAAAGGATGGATTGTAACCTCCTTGCATGCACAATTCCTCTGATTTTCATGGGATACGAGCCACCCAAACCCGACTTGAACCAATAAAGCCCCTCAAGACGATGGTTGTTTATCTGCTCGGCTCCCTCCAACACTGATGTCGAATACCTATCTCACAATCGCCAATAGAGTCAGGGCAGGGAAACTGAGAGCTATATCCTGATCTTCGAATCAGTGTTTGAAGAAGAAAGTAACATAACATTTAATCGACAAAGAGTATTGGAGTTGCTTTCGACTATCCCGGATCTAACTTCTATATTATCGAATGACCTAAAGTTTGTGAACTTATTTGATTACGCCCACTTGGGAAAATGCGGTGTCCATTCAGAAACCAAGAGTAATTTCTACTCGAGAGCTTTGAATGCAGTAAAGCGACCTGAGGGGAGGACTGTGCTAATGCCTTTCAGCGTCCAATCATTACTGTAAAACGTTACTGTGCCTACAAGAAAGTCAGGAGTTCGAGTTGGGGCTGGCTTGCTTCAACCTTTCCTACCTCGACGGGTACCTTGAACGCACGTGGCCACAACTCATTCTTAAGTAATGTAAAGAAACAGTTTGTCGCCGACTTTGATATAATACTTCTCCAAGAAGGAGTATTCCCGGGATCCTTTGTTCAGCTGGCTAGGGGACAGCTATTGCTCTTGGATCCCAACCCTGGGGGACGGACGGACGGACGGACGGACGAGCGAGGGAGGATCCCCTGGGCAGGGGGTCCTTGGGGACTATGGGAGACACGCCGTTGGGCAAGACATGGTATTCCTGCCATTCCGATACACCCCTACCAGACCTCGCCTCCGTTGTCATGGGATATAGTCCCATCATACCCCAGTACCTTTCTGTAAGGAAAAGGTGAAACCATCAGGGAAAACAAAGACCGTCCCTAAATTCCAACATGCGTTTTACCCCTCTTTCCTCAAAACCCACTTTATAACAACCCTACATTCAAACCTTTTCCTGACAAAAATCCACAACATCTTTATCCTTTTTTTGTAGAACACCACAATTCCCATAATCCCATTTCCCCTATTGAAATACCCAAGGACTGGGACGAAGAAGAGGCTGATGGGAGTCAAGAGGATTACCCGTAGGAATCCATGGCCAATGGATTCCTTTGGCCAGTCTCTATGTTTCATCAGTGACATTCTCAGTGGTGAGAGTGTCACTGATGAAAGATTGGTGAAACCGCAAGTGAGGTTATCCAGATAAAAGTGGAATATTGGGGATGAAAGACCCCCTTTTCTACATGATAGCAGAGTGGTCCCGCACCACGTGGGTGCCCAGTTGAAAGATCTCTGCCAGGAAGGAATACTGCAAATAGAACTTTTGAGATTGGATAGAAAGATCGAAGTAGTCCTGCGAGGGTTTACGAAAAATCCCTAGCACAATCGAAAGTCTTTGGTCCCAAGGAATAACTATGATACTGAAAAGACAGGCTTGAGCCCAGTCGAGGGGAGCCTGCAACAGTGACAAACATATAGTATTGAAGTTACTCATGTCAAAGGACATTACGAAAAGTGAAAGCAAGGTCTGAGCCTGAACGAGGGGGGCCTACGGTGTCTTTGACAGCAAAGGGAGTCCGAGCCCAGCTGAGGGAGACCCTGGGCTGGATGATCTATTCGAAGTGTGCTGCAAGCTAAAGGAAGAGAACTTTAAGTTGGGTAGATCTTTTTGTTGAACAAGACTTTCTTCGAGCGAGAGATTGTTTGTGCTGTGAAGAGACTTTGGGCCTCATTACGAGGTTGGCAGCACTGGCCCCGGCAGGCAGACTCGTAGTGTGGCAGTCCAGAAACGAGTGCCGGTAAGCGTACTCTTGTTTTCGGACTACCACACTTGTAATGAGGCTTCCTGTCTTAGAAGGTCCTGCTGTGCCTTAGAGACTGCCTCTGCGTGCTAAGAGAAGCCAGGGCGTGCTATAGAGCCTGAGTGCTCTACCTTAACCTGTGCTGAAAAAGTGGGGAAGGGAACTTTATTGCTCTACCATTCTGACATATTATTTTGGACACTTTCTTTTTGCATTTCATACCCCTTTCACATTTTCTTGCATTTAGAGGTAGGGATTGGTGTAGGCCCTTTTATTTTGACAAGACACCACTAGGACTGCATATTTTTTTTTTATGGTTGTAGCTTGCTCCCATCTGGAGATTTAGGATTAGATAGGTGGTTTTCAAACTTTTTTAAAGTCAATAAACACCCTGGACTATGATCACTTGTCTGTCGTCTTACTGTTGATTGCATGGTTTCCTTACAACTCTGACAGCCATGAAAAACAAACAGTTCCACCAATTTAAACAAAATACTGTGAATTCTGATGCTTTTCTAGTAACAATGATCTGCGTCATAAACGACCCGGGTAAACAGTCTGTGATGCTAATTATCGATGTTTACTTCTACCCCACTAGTATGGATGTTGATGTGATTGTATTTTAATAACCTGGCTTGCTGACTATCTGTCAGGCCCTGTAATTATGGCTGGGAATTTAAACTGAAAATGCCAAATGGGTGAAGGGGGTGGGGCGAACTAAATGATTCTGTTATCGCCCCACTCACCCATCTACACTGGAAGGAAAACTGTGGCAATGTATGGTCTACATTTTTGTCTAGATGGAAATTTATTCGAACCAACCGTTTGAGGGTCTATGTCGAAAGTTCCGACATGGTCAAATGTCTTTTCTAATTCCGTTAGACTATTTTTTTTAAAAAAAATCTTGAGGTGGAGGAGATTATAGAATTGCAACTAGTTTCTAGCCGGGTACCTTCCAGAGAACCAGAAGAGTTTTGATCAAGTGGGTCTTTAGTGGTGTCTGGACAGGGAACCAGGTTGGCACAATATAGTGCCAACTTGGAGATAGTAAATTCCGACCTCTCGGACTGGTGTTACAATATGTCTATGGGAAAAAAGTTAAAGCACTCAGTTCCAGGGAAATTCTCAGATATTGTGTTAAGACTGAGAAAATAGTGGTACAATAGTACACAAGTCAAATCTAAGATCTCTGTTGAAGGGGAAAGACCATGTATTTGACAGGGAAATTCCACGGCGAAAGAGTCCATTGACAAAGGAGTTGAGGCGTTTAGTTAAATGCATGCTAAAATCGTAGGAGAACAAAGAAAAGGGGAACAAAAAGCTGAACCAGTTCAGAATCTAGTGCAGAATATCCCATAGGGGGGAACATATATGTAAAAAACAGGAATTACTGAGTATGTTTGCTACCCATGACATTCGTGCGATCTGGTGGATCCTAAATAACAAGGGTAATAGTCAGCCCCATTGTCAGTCATCTGGAGTTTTGGAGGAGGTCTGGGTCGACTATCTTAACAGACAAATATGAGACCAATGACAAAAATGAGGTGAGGTCGACCAGCGTGAATACACATCTGGGGATGGAGCCCCCACTGGTATTTGATCTGTGAGGCATAGAGTGCATCATTGATACATTGAATAACTAACTCTTGAGCCTGTGGGCCAGATGGAGTGACAAACAGCATTATTAAAAGGCAGCCAGCGCTCTGGGCGGATATCCCTCCGGCTGAGGCCTCACCTGACCGCTAAGGGGTTCTGCATATATTCACTCCACAAAAAGGGGTGGCAATTTCTCGAACCTTCTGGCAACGCACTTGCGCATTGATGAGCAGCTGTTGGTTGCCAGCTGGGTCAACCGACAGTAACCTCAAGGGGCAAAGTGCTTCCCTCCTCTAAAAACACGCACCACGGAAAACAGTCCCGTAACTCATAACAAGACATAACAAAGCTAGCTTTCCCAGCAGAAATGTCATTGACTGCATACCAGGTTTGGAAAGCATGTTTTCTTCAGCATCGTGAATCTAGCTCTCAGCAAAATGAGTACAGCTTTTCACTGCGGCATGAAGTAAATATCCATCATGGCTCGGAGTGCTCCCAGAATACACTGCGCACCAGGGCCATGTTTTAGCTCAAGCATAACAATTACACAGAAGGGTCTCAAGGCCTAGTGCCAGAAAGATTGCCAAAGTTCATAGCATAAGAGAGGGTATATGCTTCCGTTATGTGAATGGGGGTCAATGGATCCTTGTATGCCGTGACCGGGAAGAAAACGCCAACTTCGTATCTGCACCATTTCTTCATATTGAATAAGCAAAAAATAATGAGTATTTGCAACAATATCTTCCTCTTGCATAGCATGTAACATCCTTTATTGAATGTGTAATTGTATATGTCCTCGGATAACCTCTGTCACTGTACCCTAGCCCCCTGACAAAACCATCCGCTTTATAAAAAAACATGTTTTATAAGTGCATTGGTTCCAAAGAACCTTTTACACTATTATTAAAAGAATAAAAGTTAATAGCAAATATGCATAACCTATCATTAGAAGATCAATGAATATAAATAGAATAAAATCGTTACGCAACTATTAACATTAAATAAAAAAGGAAGCAATTGGGGAGCTAAAATCCGACACGTCTGAAATTGCATACAGAATGTGCATTAAGCATAATGTATTTAACAGAGCAACCGTCTGAATGCATGTCAAACATTTTTTCAAATATGATAAGATTCAGCTGTGATAACGGAGTCCGCTGAATAAATCAAAGACCAAAATTGGTCAGAAGCAATGTTGGAGAGAATACTAACAAATCCACTACACTCTTTAACATAATGCTCGATCAGAGAAAAACAGTCAGTTGAAATATGACGAGCGGGTCCTATTCCACCCTTGCATAGGTGACATAAACTTTCCTTGCTAGGGATACCCATCCGGGCCCCCACGTATTCAAAGGTGGGCAAGATATTTAACCGTCGTAAATACAAGATATAGCGACATAGATTAAGATCACACTGGTTTAACAGACAACTACACAGGAGCTCTGGAATGAAGCTTTGTGTGGATTATCTTCTTAAAAGATAGCAGAGATGTTTTGGGAGCAATCCCAATCTGCTGTTTTTACTTTGAGTTTGGAATGGAATTCATAGAAGCGTTCCTCAGTAGCAATGTCAATACCAATAGCTTTGAGATGTGACATTGAGGTTCTCTTTAGGTCACAATATGCCTGATTGTGAGAATTATTGTTTAAGGTATCTCCGATAAGGCCTAATAGGGAATTTCTTTTTCTTCTTGCCCAAGATATTTTAGCAAATCATTTGCAGCAATTTTTTTTCCACAACGACCGTAGAGAGATGAGCCCAAGTTTGCATCTCAAAGCTTCCATAGTGATCGTTCTAGGAAGGCCTAACGTAGAGTGAAGAGCTTTCCCCTCAATATATCATGTGTGGCGAATCCCGAGATATCCTCACTGCTTCAAATGGGGGAGCTCCTTTCCATGAGGCCAGGGAGGTAAGGTCGCTACCCAATAGTCCTCCTGGGGGTGGTACCCAGCAGGTGGATCTCATGGGGAGGGAGAACCCCATTGAGAGTAGTGACTATCTTGGGAAAATGCGGTATCCCTTTGACCCTCCTAAATTCCCTCAAAACCCCTCTTTTTCCACACTCCCCAATGTCTCCATGTCTTATTGCAGTATACTCAGGTAAGTATTACTGGGACGAGGAAGATGCCGTGAGTAATGAAGATCGCTGACAAGAACAAATGCGTACGCTGTAGCCTTTCTAATGATCCTATTGGTCAGCTGTCATTCAAAGGCAGCAAGGGAAGAGAAGGGGTGGTGTCATAGTTGTCGGTGCGGCCGAAGCCGAGAGAGTGCCCAGCGATGTGCAGGACTGCAGAGCAGAGAAGCAGACAGTTCCCAGAAGGGATGCAGAAAGCAGACTAGAGGAGAGTGAAAACGCCGGCCGATGATCGAAGCTGCTGTAGTGCCTCCAAACTGCCGGCGAGCTGCAGGGGAGATGCATAGAAGACCGGGGAAGATCCTGGTGAGCCAAGAAAGCAGAAGAAGCGTCTGGGAGATGCGCCACCAACCAGAGGGAGGCGGCCAATATCCTTCAGGTACATGGGTGGCTAGTCCCAGGGTGAGGGGAGCCAGATGGTGCTTTAAGACTACAGTGATGGATAGAAAGAATATCCACGGTGGGGCAGAGTGACCTAGTGAAAGGGGCCTGGGACCCACATATGGAAGAAATACGCCGTCCATGCACAGACCTTGGCAGGAGAGTAAACCAAGGCTGTGGATCAAAGCGAGACCAGCCAAAGGGAAGGTTGTGAACTACCAAGTGGGGGGGGCTGGACCTATATCAGTAAGATATACCCCAACTAGTGATAACAGGGGATCCAAACTTTGCATACATAGAGGATACTCGGACCTTGGCAGGTGAGTAAACCAAGGCTGTGGGGGGGGGGGAGGGGGGAAGAGAGAGACAGAGAGAGAGAGAGAGAGAGAGAGAGAGAGAGATATAACACGACTGTTAACCTAAGAACTTCCTCTGAGTGGGTTGACCTCTTCTCACCTTGCCTCTACCTCTCAAATTCACCTCCTCTGAATCCACCTGGAAGCTTCTAATCCCCCATGTGGGCTCTTCTGCGACACAATCTCTTTGTATTCTATCCTCTGGTCCGACACACTCTGCCGGTCACACCTTGGATGTTCTAATCTCTTCAGACATCCCCCTCTCTAACCCTCTCACAACTCTCTCTCTCTTGGACTGACCACTTTCTGCTCTCCTCTCACCTGAAACTCTGTCCCTCAGGCTAAGCCTGCCTCCCACCTTCTCGGTCGTTCAGCCCATGAAGCGTGTGTCAGTGGATGCCTTTGCTGCTACTTTCTCTGCTCTTCCTACGCCTGTGGCTGACTCACACTCTGACACAGCCCTCTCTAACCTTCCTCTTTCCATCTCCAACAATCTGAACGTCCTTGCCCCTGTCATGAGAATCCGTCTGAAGCCTACCTCCAATTGCAATGTTTTTGTATGACTGACCTCGCCACCAGGAAACGCAAGTGCAGGGAGGCTGAGAGGAAGTGGAGGGTTTTGGGGGCATCCTCTGACAAACTGGCCTGCCGCCTGCTCTGAAGGCAATACAGACTCTGTCCTGTCCAAGAAGAGTCCACATCCAAGCCTGCATCTCTGCAGTCTCTAACAACACGGCAAAACTCTTGAAAATCTGTAAGGATCTGGCCAACTCTTCTGCAGTTTCAATCTCTCCTGTTCCCTCCCAGGCCTTCTGTTCGGCTCTGGCTTCTCACTTCACCGGTAAAACTCAGGACATCCTGTCCTCTCTCTCCTCTTACTCTTCCTCTCCCGGCCCCCCTCCGGCTGCCTCTCCCTCTCCTCCTCCTTTCTCCTCTTTCTCTCCGGCAACACCTGGCGATGTATCCAGACAAGTCTGATCTATGAAAGTGTCGTCCAAACGGGTGCTTCCCTGCTCCTCCAGAACATCAAGGACCATATTGACACCCTAGCTCCAGCCTTGTCCGATTTTTGCAATCATTTTTTCGATCATTCCCCTCCATCCTCAAGCACTTCCTTGTGCGCCCGATCCATAAAAAGCCTTCTGCCGATCCTACCTGTCTGGCAAACCAGCCTGATGTCTATCACTCCTTTCCTAGGCAAACTCTTGGAAAAGCTGGCCATCGCCCAGCTTACTCTCCAAACTGAATCTGTGCCTCTGGCTTCAGAGCAGCCAGAGGCACGGAAACTGCTCTCCTGAAAATACGTGAAGATCTGCTCACTAATCTTGACTCTAGCCTTCCTTCTGTCCTCATCCTCCTTGATTTCTCTGCCTTTGACACAGTCAATCACGCCATCGTGATCAAACGACTCCGTTACAACCTGGGCATCACAGATCGGGCCCTGGTGTGGTTGACCTCCTTCCTCCTGGACCAACCCTCCCAGGTCCAACTTGGTTCCTTTCTCTCCACCACCTCTCTTTCCACATGTGGTGTTCCCCAGGGCTCTTTCCTCTCACCCTGGCTCTTCAATGTCTACTTGGCCTCTTTGGCCCCCCTGACCTCTACCTTCTGCTCTAACATTGTGTTATGCTGATGACACTCTGCTCCTTCAGGCTCCCCTCTGCCTCCTCTTCTCTCTTGCTCATTCCTGACTGTTTATCCGCTATTCAGGATTGGTGCACCTCCAATAATCTCTGCCCTAATGCCAGTAAATTGGAGATCTCATTGGGACCCATGCTCCTGCTTTACCTCTCTCACTCTGGCCGCCCTGCTTGGGCCCTGTTCCTTCGCCTTCCTGTGAAGCTAAAAACCTTGGTGTCATTTTCGACTCCACTCCCTCCTTCTCTCCTCACATGACGGACCTTGCCAAAATGACCCGCTACCAGCTGCACCCACTCAGAGGTATTCTTCCTTTTCTCCCTTCCCCCAGAAGTACAGTCTCCAGAGCCCTGGTTCTCTCTCTTGGCTGGACTACTGCAACAACTTGTTTCTCAATCTGCCTTCCTCTACTCTTAGCCCTATGCAGAATAGGACCGTGAGATTTGTCCTTGGCCTCAAACCCAGGGACTGTATCTCTCCAGTCCTGAACTCTCGTCACTGGCTCCTGTTGGCTGCAAGGATCAAGTTTTAGACCCTCTGCATCGTCCACAAGGCTTTCTGGGGCCTGCACTGCCTCTTCCAAAATACCTTCCTTCTCGAGCACTTTGCTCAGCTACCTCAAACTCTGAGGGTCAGACTCTTCTCCAGGCAGAGAGTGGTGGGTAGATTGTTCACCTCTGCAGGTGCCTCTCTCTGGAATGGCCTCTCAAACTTGAGCCGGGCCACCTGAAGTTTGGGAAGCGGCTCAAGACATTCCTTTTCTCCTCTGCTTTCTCTCGACCCTCCCCCCCACACCCCCTCCTGACCTACACGTCTGCTGCGCCGACTGGTTGCTTGGCTACCCTCAGTCTCTACTGGGGATCTACGTGATCGGACCGCGGCTGATTTTGCCACGGCCGGAAGGTTTGCATGAGAAAGGTGCAAACCACCAAATGTTCTCACTTTTCTCATGCGAACACACATGCATACCCACACCCATGACACCCCCCCCCCACCCACACCCTCAACACACCCCCAACAAACCCACACACCAAAAATAAACAAACCCCACTTAACCTTTTCTTCTTGCTGAGTCCCTGCGGCGCCAGTTCCCTTTCACTTCTGTGATCGGGAACCGGCGCTGCAGGGTCCTTACCCTTTTTTTTTTCTTTTACGGGGGTTGCAGGGGATACCCCTGTAGACCCAGGAGTCTTTTATTTATTTATTTTTTTTACTTTTTTTTTTTTTTATTTTTGCTTCCCTGCAATGCTACCACCAAAGGTTTGAACTTTTCACTTTGCACCTTTTAGCTTGTGAGGGATAGGGAGTTTTACACAGGACGGTAAACTTTACTTTGGACATTCTGACACAGTTTCATTAGCCAGCTTTGTTGAAGCAGGGAAGTCCGTCTTGGTGGTAGGGCTAGTTAGGTTTTCCTCCACCCCCTGCTTTTGTTAGTAAATTTATTTGCCAATCAACATGCCACCCTTATGTCTGTCTTTTTACTACTACACCCTCACACAAGCCAGAGGACATTACTTTTTAGCAGGGCCTCAAGGCGGTAAAATATGCCAGGTATAACACACATTTTCTAGATTACTCACTCCCTTTGTCAAAGACCTCTCTCAGTACTGAACCATCCGCTATTCATTCCTTATAATGTACAAGCAATGCTGTATGCATCTTCCCAAGTGCCTATCTCTTCCACACCTGTGTCCACTGAAGCATTGCACCATCAAATTCCGCGGTTATTCTCAGCAGTATATTGATATGGTGGGATGTTTCAATTTTGGTGCCGCTGTACCCCTCGTGCCCTTACATTTTGCATGTCACCAGTCTGCTTGCTGCTCTACAATACCCCATGCTGCTTTCCCTCCTCTGCTGCACATCGGAGAGGGCCCAGGCCACACAGACCTGGTGGCTCAGCATGTCCTCTCCATGACATTTGTTTGCCGGGTTAGCAACAGGCAGTGGTAGGAGGCAATACACACCTCATGTGAGTTTTAATTATGAGGGACGGTCTCTGCGGATCCCCTCTTGTGAGGGCAAGAGGAGTTGACAACAGAAAGGAGATAGCTAGTCTAAAAGGCAACCATCTTCCCACAAGTTGCTTTTGATGCTTCGCAGAAACAAAGGAAAAATTGCCAAGAGACAAAATATACTGTATTCCACAAAAGATCATGAAAATCCCAGTTAAGTTACCCAAGCCGTTAGTAAAATAAGGGACTGAACATGCCCTGAAGTCAGTAACTGTTTAGGATATGTGAGGGGGAGCATCAATAACACAAAGCAGTTTTATACTGCATGATATTCATGAACTGTTCATTTTAAGGCCATACATATTTTCAAACCTATTTTGGGCCTCTGATTAATAAGCCAATTGATGCATTATTCTACACAGGTTCAGTGGATGGTCTTGTCAGTTGGCTAGCATATGGCTTTGCTGGTTTAATTGTATTGGCTAAATATCTTGGGGTTAGTCACTAACTATTTCTCATTTTATTTTCAGACGCCTGCTTTAAACGTGCTGTGGGAGAAATGCTGCAGTGAAAATGTGGTGGTGAGGACTGCCTGCTGTGAGGCATTAGTGGCGCTTGTGTCACAGGATGCAGCAGATTTCAGTTATGTGCTCAATGGCATTCTCAACCTGATTCCTTCAGCAAGGTATAATTCAGTTTGCTTTATCCCACTCTTACTCCTTTCCCTGCCCTTGGGACTCATACTTCCGTTCTGATTTTCATCGGAAATCATTGAAGCCCTGGCAGTAAAAGTCTTGATTGTGATTTTGACTGGAAGAATAGATGCCCTTGTAGTCACAAACTGAAATCAACACCAAGCCTCCTGGTGATGTCACTGTGTGAAAATGTTCTCAGCGGCTCCTCTAGTCCCTTGGCTTTGACAGCACTTTGCACAAGTCTCAGAGGCCCTCCCAGCACAAGTGGCAGATGAGGCCATCTATCGCCTTTGGTCCTGGCAACATCTGTTGCATGACCGTGGTTTCTCAAAGTCTTCTTGTTTGGTTTGGAAGGGGGTATACCATTTCAGTGGTGTGAGGGCATCTTGGAGAAAGAGAGTCCCTCGAGTTTCGGGGGGGCAACACCTAGGCACACTTGTGGCTAAAAAATGCCAAGTTCGGTTCAGTCACAATACAACATGTTTAACAAAGAACAATGTTTTAATCATAAATGAGTATTAAAGAATACAATAATTCTCTATATGATCAAAGTTTATTGAATTAACTGATTTCATTCTAGAACATAAAGATTATCTCAATTTGCACATCCTGTGCAACGTTATTACATAGACCGGTTTGATAGGCGTATTTCAGTTTACTAAATATCAGCATCACAATCAAAAGTTAGATAACTGGTAGAGACAGATATCTCTATTGAGATTGTTGAATCACAGGTTAGTTATTTATTTTCACAGGTCACTCAGGACACCTTACTGCAAAACACCATATCCAATACGTATATGTTGTCATTTGCACTTAAAGCATAGAAGAACAGATCTCACTTACCTGATGAAGGGCACTTTAGCCCGAAACGCATCGTATTGAACAGAAGACACTTTGAGACATACAATCTTGTCTTGGTTAAACAATCTCCTTAATAGAGATATCTGTCCCTACCAGTTACCTAACTTTTAACTTTTGATTGTGATGCTGATATTTAGTACACTGAAATACGCCTATCAAATCTGTCTATGTAATAATGTTGGACAGGATGTACAAATCGTGATAATCTTTGTTCTAGAATGAAATCAGTTGTTAATTCTTTGTATGATCAATGTTTATTGAATTATTTTGTTCTTTAATACTCATTTATGATTAAAACATTGTTAAACATGTTGTATTGTGATTGAACCAAACTTGGCATTTTTTAGCCACAATTGTGCCCAGGTCTTGCCCCCCAAAACTCGAGGGACTCTTTCTCCTCTCATATCCTTGACCTTGTAGCCAAGGTCAGAACGGGAGCACCTAAACAACCCTGAATCTTCTTCAATCTATTTTTCAAAAAACCTCTTGTAATCAAGAAATATAGGTGTGCATCTCTACACATACTTTTGGCATCTTGGAGTAATACACAGACAAAAGATTCAAAGTTCAAAGCAAACACCTTTTATTAACTCAAATGTCCTGATGGAGAAACGCCTATTTTGCTTTATACTATGGTGGGATTTCCCTACCAAATTAAAACTAAGGAAAGTCAACAAGTTGAACTTGGGAATCTGTCTGTGTCCAAAACCTATTTTTACCCTCACAACTAATCTTATACAATGTGTAGGGATGTCGGTAACCTACAAAATGGTGTTGAGTATAACGTTCGGAGCTTGGTTCAGCTTGCAGCTTTCTTTCAGCTCCCTTACCCAAGTATATAGCAGTTCTTTATAAAAAGCCTTAGGATTACATGGAGTTCCAAAGGAATCTAGATTGTGTCCAATACTCAGGGTTCCCTTCCCCAAGTTCCAAAACACAGTTGAAAACACAAAATATCCTGAGACTCCGTCCTCATGACAAATAAACCGTTCCAATCTCAGAGATCCCTTCCCCAAGAAACAATTTCCGTGTATTGATATGAGGTTGTTTCCTTAATGTTCGATGCCACACTTGTACCCTCTGCTTATTGCTGGTCTTTGTACCACAAAATGTTTTGTTTGACATTGACAGTACAGTTAAATTCATCATTTAAAGTTTGCTTCCCAAAGTTCCTTTCACTTTGAGAAATAATGCACGTTGGGTTTGCCTGCCTGGTTATGTTGCACTCCCTTTATAGTTCATTATTCATTGGCTTCTTTGTAATTATACTTAATTGTTCTGCAGAAATTACATATTTGGAAGTTGCTTGCAATGCAAGTTTGCTTCACTTTAGGAATTGGCACACAATCTGTTTCTATGGAAAAAGCTTAATTTCACTTTATTTTCTTAATAAGAAAGAATTTTCCTTCAGTGCGGTATTAAAAATGGTGCAGATTTATGGTTTAAGTATATTCCTTTCGACACTTCATTAAGGTGTAAAGGTTGCAAGTTAAGTAACTTTGTTGTCATTGTTTAATTAGTTACGTATTGTAATCTCTTTATAATTGGCCTTTAAAGCGTTTGGATACCTTCGACAACAGGCTTTCATCTGCATGCGACCATTCTGTAACAAAGAAGTCACTTTGCTTTACAAGTTCACAAGTCTTAATGTTCATCGGTTCGTAAGGAATTTAATAGGAGACCTCCGAAAAACGTGCCCTTCGTTCACACGACCACTCCGATACAAAATTTCCTCACACGTAGCATCAAATGCTTGCATACCGGGTTTTTGTTTGTCTATAAACTCACTGGTTGCTTTGCTGCAAGTTCCTGGAGCGCTGATCTTCCGGCCTTCGGGTCTTTGCTTCCGGGCTCCACCTCCTGCCCCTCACGGACTCCTGGGTCTACTTCTGGCCATAGGAGAGCAAGCACCTTGAGTAATAGAAAAAGGGGCAGCCTTTCAGCGTGGCTCCCCTTTCACGCTTCTGTTGGTTCCACAGAGCCCCAGCTCATAAACGTGATGCCCACAGGCAGCTCCTCACTGTTCTTCTTGGCCTCTCTGCTGCTGCCGATTCACTGCCACTGCTCCACTCACCATTCCTTCCCTTACACTCATTTGGTAGGGCTTTTTATACACCTGCAGCCCTTTAACAGGCTGCAGGTGCGAGTTTGCAATCAGCCCTGCCTGACCATTAAGGGACATGCCTGACCTCTACTGCTCTCGGCAGGACTCTTCTTTGTCCCAGTATCTAAATGATGAAAGCAACTTGTCTTCATTGCTCTTAGTTGCCTCTTCCCAGTACTTTTTGTAGTCATGAATGAAGAATTCAGGGGAGTTGGTTTGTAATACCCCATATATACGGGGGATGGGTTGGTTTGGTCATTATTAGGGAAAGGTGGGGGTAGTACCATGTCTCTCCCAAGGATATCCCACTTCCAGTCCCCACAGACCCTCCACCCAGGTGATCGTCCCTCGCTTGTCTACCGCCAGGGTTGGGATCCAAGAGCAATGGTCTTTCTCTGGAATAGGAGTGAGAACATCCTCTGGTTTCTCACAGTGGGTTCAGCTTTCTCCCTTCCTCTGCTATAACTAGTGACTGCTGATTGAACGTGCCCTCTTTTATAGTACTCTGATTTAGACCCAGGAAAGCCAGGAATCTTTTGGCTAGGGCTGAGCAGGGGCTCTGGCCTGGCTCTTATGGACAAATGCGAGCCCAGACAGGAAAATGTACACTTGAAATAGGAAAGGTCTGTGTCAGGGGCTAGGAGGCATTGAAAAGAAGCTGGGGGTGCAGAAAATGAGTGCGAGGGAGCTGCAGCGGAGCAAATGCTTGCAAGGTGACTAGGAGCTGAAAAAAGGCATGTGAGGGGACTAAAGGCAGAGAAAAGGGATGCAAGGGGACTAGGGGCCGAGAAACAGGGGCTAAGGGGGGGTGGAGGCTGAGAAAAGAGATGTGAAGGGGCTGGGGGCTGAGAACAGGGGTACAAGTGGGCTAGGGGCCAAGAAGAGGGGGGGGGGGGCAAGGGGACAGAGGCCGAGAAAAGGAGTCCAAGGGAAATGGGGGCCAAGAGGTGGTGGTGCGAGGGGGCTGGGGGCTAAGAAAAAGGGTGTGAGGGTGTTGGGGACAGAATTTCTTATGGGGGGTTGCTGGCAGCTAGAGGGGCTCGTGGCCGGGTACTGCTTTGGGCAGGCACTGACCCGAAATTAGTCTATAGCCCAAGTTGTGACCCGGGTCGGCCCGAGCCCCCGCAGGCTCCCCCAGCTTTACTCTGCCTACATGCGGATTGGTAATCTATATTTATTTAGGTGTTATGTACAGCACCATCATGCAGAGGAAACCAATGTGTTGCTTTGAGTTGTTGTAAGAATCCCTCCAATTCACAATTGTCCTCTCTTTGGACCCTAGTGCATCTCTGTCAGAAAGATTATAAGTGCTTGGGAGACCCATTGTGAATTTTCCAGTCAGTGTCTAGACTCTCTACTGATTGATAATTTGGTTTGGTCACTTGCACCTTCTTGGACAATGCCAGATGAACACACACATGGCACACTTCTGTGTGGAAGTGCAGCAAGAGCACAATGGTTGTCAACAGTAAGTTTTTCTTTGGGCTTCATTGCCAAAGCTGATAGTGGCTATTCATCTTAGGTACTGGAAACTTAGTCCCCTCACTCAGTTGACAATATGACCATGCTTTAAGCTAAGTAGCACTTGTTGCAATGCTACATTAGGAGCCACAGCAAGAACAGATTTGCCCACTTGTAATCTAAAGGTGTTTGATGGCTAATTGCAGGGCAGTAATTATATTAACAATTCCTTGGTCTAACAGCTTTAAAACTAAACGATGTTTTAAATTAATACATACACTTCACTGTCCCCTCCACCAGCCCAAAACAACACAGCGTTCTTAAATTTGCCATTCTGCCTATTGCCCGATGCTTTGTGATATTAACTCTTAATGCAAAGTCTTTACAGAATCCATGATTTGCACTTCAACTACCCAAACAAATTACTTTACAAAAACCCTACTTGCTAGTTCTAGCCAACCTCTTAAAACTGGGTGGCAGGATGGATCACAAGAGCTGGTTTCGCCCCTTTACCCTGCATAGAGCGCACTGACCAATCAATGGCTGCGGTTGTTCAGAACCTACGGGCACAAGCTATGTTTTACTCTTGCTACAGAGCTCAATCTTAAGTGAGAAAGCTCCCTTTACCCCCAGGGTACCCTTCTCAAATTTCATGTTATGTTGAATAGTTTTTATTTAGCGCCCATCACAAACTTCATGGACCTACGGCACAGTAGCTTGTCTGCATATTGCCACATTGTTCCCTCACCCTGAATAGACCAAAGCTCGGTCTTTGAGGCAAATAAAAGGGCAAAGGTGTTAGGAAACATGCAAAGACAGCCCCTTTGCTACCATGGCGCCTCTGACAGCTGACCTGGACCCGAAGGTACCATGGTATAGTCAGGGCTACAAACCTAGGGAGCATGGATGATAGACATACCTGAACTTTGATAAACATGCTCCAGTAGTTGGACACCAGAGTCAGAGGCTTGCATTGATATCGTTGGGCTATCCGACTTGGAAGTCCTTTCCAAGATGCTGCGAAGGATGGTTACTGTAGTCGAGCAGGATCCATTCCAAGATGGGCACCAGGAAAAACTGACATCACGAAAGCATGTGTTGTAACATCAGAGCATAAAGAGGAAATGTAAACCAGTCAACAGCGCCTCACAAGTGCTTTCACTCACTGGGGGTTTCCCTCTGGGACGTCATTTCACCAAAATGCCAGCGGTAGCGGAAATGACATCACACAGCCTTTGACCTCTGATGACATCACAGGAAGTGATGTCATTTGTCCCATCATCATATGACCTCATGGGAAGCGATGGAATACAACCTTTCACCCCTTGACAAAACAGGAAGTGGCATTGTTCCTAAGTACACTACGAAAAATATGGTTACGATATTGCTGTAATGTGATAAATTTCATACAAGAAGGGATCACCATATGTATCATTAATATCAGTGTTTATACTGTTACCTATGAATGCAGGTAGACGTCAAAGGCCAAATGATAATGATGTGTTATTATATAGCACTTACGCTTAAACATTGTATGTATATTTGTTCTATATAAAGTATCACCCAACCTGTGTTGGCACTCATGTATCAACCTCGGAAGGATGAAAGGCTGAGTTGGCCTTGGTGGGATTTGAACCTGTAATCTGCAAATCACACACACTGCAGCAGCAAGCACTCAACCCATTGAGCTTTCTTAACGGCTATAGTAAAATGAAACATAACATGTCTGAATGTTCTCAAAGTCAGAAAGCAAAGTACACTCTGTAGTGAATACAATTAAACCGGTAACAGATTTAACAGAAGGCCAGTTCATCTGCAGGTCTGTTGCAAATTTGGCCACATGTGAAGCCTATGCAGATCTACCTTTCAGGCTTCAGAGATTGGCAAAATAGATACCATTGGGAAGTTTCAATACATGTGTATTAAAAGATTTAGACTAGCACAGGGAAAGCAGCGCACTTGCACAAAATCCCGTACTCTGGGCACTCGTTACCTCATACATGCAAACAAACATCCTGAACAGCATGGAAACATTACAACAAAGCATTAATTGTGGCACAATGCAATCAGGGGCCACTTTGTGCTATGGTCAAACATTCTAAACTGTACACCAGCTTTAAGGCACAAGGATTCTGTTTTGTGACCAAGGACACCAAGATGGAAAGCCTTGTGATGATCGTAACAGAGAGAACGGCAGAAAAAACATGCTATAACTGCAAATTGGCAAAAGCAAAATACATGTTCCGAAATAGATGCTAATTCTACTCTAAATATTTTTGTCTGCATTGTGAATTTTAGGTATTTTAAGAACAGACTAAATCAGTGACTCAGCCCCTGAAGTGTGCCTGAAATTAAGCTTTAATGAGTCTAGCAATTATTGTACAGATTTCAGAAAAACAAATTTGTTATTCCTATTCTTTCTTATTTGGGGTTACTGCTCAGAGTGTTACACTTTTATTCTTTTTAAAGAGGCCTGAACAAGAAAGCCGGCCACTCAAGAAACGGAGCACCCGAGGAGTTCAATAAAAAAGGGGTAGCAATGGAGACCTCAGGGGTCGCAGTTGCAACCCCTGACTGCCCCCAAATGATGTTTGTGATTTCCCTGAGGTTCAGCTTAGGTACTTGGCAAGGTAAGAAGGGAAAGTGGAGAGGTCGCTCCATGTTTTTTAAAAAACTTTCTTTCACTCTCTGAGATCATTCTGTTTCAATGTAAGTTCACACTCCGTTATTTGTGAGAATTAAGTGTGTGCACTGCAGTGAGACCTGTTATTCATGCTATCTCCAAAGTTGCCCGTCATATACTAGAACGGGACTCTAATCCTTCTATGTATGAGTGTCTTCTGTGATACTTACAGGAATTGTTTACTCTGATGATTCACTCAAGACAAGACACTAGAACAGGTACAAAATTGAACGTTTCCTTCTTGTTATTGAATGTTTTTGAGGATACCGCCAGCTTTCAACAAGCTGCCTTTGTGACCCACTGCAGCTTCTGAGCCGGTGATCTTGAGTGAAACCCAGAAGGGGGCACAGACATTTACTCACCCCTGTCCATTTGCAGCTCACTTCTTCATTTGCTTCTGACACTAAGAAGGGTGTTTCACTTGGTTGCAGGTGTGAATGTTATTCCATGGTCTCTAAGAAAACCTGAAGCACCTGGTAAACCTGACGAAAGGTGAGACAATGAGAGACTGGGGAATAGGAAAGTAACAACTGGAACGTCATCCCCTTACAGTGGTGGCTTACCCTTCCCAGGAAATTGACTTAGAAAATCCACATTGCCTTGTTCTTTCCCCTTCCGGTATATTGCAGTATAGCAAAACGGTTGTAGTTCGAGACACCATCTCATTACCCTTGGCTCAATATCTTTTCTTAGGCTCATCCCGGTTAACACAGAGTGGTCGGTAATCAGTCTGTACTTCCTTCCTGTTGGGTAGTATTTTAGGTGTACAACAGCCCACCTGATTGCTAGGGCCCCGAGCTACACCATGGCATAGGACTGTTCGAGGGAGAAGAGATTCCTGCTGGTATATAGGACTGGATGTTCTACCTGTCACGGGCTTCAGAGTACTTCTCCTAAGCCTACTTTGATGCATCAGTTTGTAAAAGGAATTCCTTGTTAAAATCTGCCATCTTTAGAACAGGTTACTGACACAGGGTGCGTTTCAGGTTTTCAAAGCTTGCTTGTAAGTCTAAATACTCTGTTCATGAGCCATTGAAAGTGGCAGGAGCTCTGTAACACATTGTACTGAAAAAGGCCTTGTGGTGTTGAAAAGGCGGTCTTCTCCCTATCTGCGAGATTTAAAGTAATCTGCCAATATCCTTTTGTTAAATCAAGTGTAGAAATGTGCTTGGCCGTCCCTAGCTTCTCAATTAAATAATCAATGCGGGGGCATTGGATAATTGTGAAAGATGGAGATTGAGTTTAGCTTCCTGAAGTCTATACAGAATAACCATGAGTTATCAGGTTTGGAAACCGGGACCATAGGGGAGTGCTTGATAATATTCGCCTTGAGAATCTCCTCTACCTCCTGCTCAGTGATCTTTCTGCTGGCCGCAGGGATCCTATAAGGCTTTAGATTAACAGTTTTCCCTGGTGGGGTAGAGATTGTGATGAATCGCAGGATTCCGTCACTTCTCCCTAGGGAAGAGCCTTTCCAATGGAGGCTAGGGAGATGAGCCCACTATGGAATGCCCCCCCTAGAGGTAGATGCAAGCAGGACTGCACTGGGAGATCTCCCCGGTTACTGTCAACCAAATACCTTCTTAATGTCTATGAAAGGAAATGTGAGTACAACTGGGATGAAGAAAATAATTGGAAACCGTATGAATCTGAAAGAAAAGGAGGATTTTGAAAAGGAAGCAGACGAAGCCCCTGAAAAAGTAATGAGGCATAACTCTGGAACAAGAGAGAACCCGTGAGTTTCAAGTCAGCTGTCCAAGACCTGCTGATGGAGCTCTGGACACAGAGCATCCGACACGAGAAAGAGAGAAGCAGGCAAAGCCTCTGACCGCAGGCATTGGGAAAGCGAAAAGGAGCAGAACACCGAACCGGAGAGAGGACATGCTGAAGAGGAAAAATTGTGACATGGCCTCTTAACGGGCCGCAGTGGGCCTGTAAGTCCAATAATCGACACAAGTACCACAGCTGCAGAATAGTAGCAGACTAGAGCTCACTTCGGAAGAGCGGAGAAGCAGTCTGTGATGTTCTAGGAAAGGCTAGAAGCCATTCTGACACAAGAAGAAGAAAGCCCCAATCTATTGAGGAACCCAGTGACGTTATCCCCACAGAATACAGGTAATGGGGAAGACAAGAGACCTGGGAGAGGACAGAAGAGCGTGAAAATAATGACTGGAACGCTCTTGTCCTAGTCAAGAAAAAGGGGGTCATTACGACCTCCCTGGAAAACAATTCCCGCTACTACATTTTTCTATACCGGGGTAGAACAAGTTTGCAGGTGGCGGCAGTGATCTACTGTCAGGTCTGACCTGCCAATAGTTTAGGCCCCTACTGGCAAATAAATGCCAGAATCACCGGCACCAGTGATTCTGACGTCCTCATCCCATGCAATCCTATGGAACTCCAATGAATGGGAGGTTACTGTCGCCACCCGTAATACCGGGATATCGGACAGCAGAGGCGGTAGGGGCCATCTATGTATCCCGCCAGAATTACCGGCGGGGGTACCGGGAAACTCGTAATGAGCCCCATGGTTTGAGAATATTTAGAGTGTGACACCTTGCTATTCTCCCGCTCTCCTTGGTGGTGGTTGCAGGCTGCCCCGCTCTCGCCTGACAGCAACAGCAGCACAGATCCCAGTGGCCTGCCGAACCTAACCCACGAGTTAAGCCAGCTTGGGCATATCGCACAGAAACGTGCACAGAATGCTTTGTGTGCAATGCTGATCACTCTGGCATACAACCGCCAGGTTCATAGTTGCATTTAAATCATTTTGGTGCCTGAATATTCAAAAGCACATGGAGCGCTTTGCATGAGTCCATTGCATGCAACGTTTGCGTCCTGCTTGAAGATGGCTGCACTTCTCTCCGCTATCGTGCCATGACACCCTAAATGCCTAAGCCTGATTGGCTACTGCTGGTTTCTTCTGACCTATCAGAAGCCGGCAAGCGAGAACCGGCCCTCAGCTCGAAGGCCCCTGTCTGGCCTTGTCTGGAGCTTGAGGAATCCCCTCTCCCTGCCGCTACTCCATGTCCTTTTGCCTTCTTGTCACCGTTCACAAATTATTCTCATTGACTGGGACCACTGCACACATTGAACACAAACAAAATCCTGTTTAATTGCTCTGGTATGCAACATGAATCGCATTGGTTTGGGCCACACACGTCCCTTGGACAGTCTGACTGCTTTTTTGTTTGCTGCACCTTTTCCCTACCTGCCCAACTATAGACTCTAATCTCTGCATCAATTGAAATATACTTCTTGTTGTGCCTTTTGCTGAATGCTCCCTGCTGTTTTCTCAGTGTCCTACTTCAAAAAATGTGAAACTCATTTTTGATTCTCAGGTGTGCTTTCCAACTGTGCATCCTCCATTTTGTACTGCTCTTTAGTGCTTTCTGGCAAATTCGAATTTAGGTGTGCTTCCCAATTTAATGACCTTTGAATCTCGACATTTCTAGTGTGCTCAATGATTTGGTCTGCTTAGTCGCCTGGTGAGATACTACTGCTGCATACTGTTTCTAACCCTCTCCCCTGCTATCCTTCAACCCTGCCTCCATCTGTTATCTCTGCCCCAATGGTGCTCTCTGTCTCCCCTATCTATTTGAATTGCTTCTCCATCACCTATCCTCCTTCTCTCAGGAAGACTGAAAGGAAGACATTTAAAAAAGTACTCCCGAGATCCATCCATGGTCTTCCCATTACAGGCACCTACATCAGTGCTTCCTATAGACAGACTATCACTGATGTTATCTTTGCTGTTCCTTCTTCTACTTTATGGACTCCCCATATGGTTTCCATCCTCTCCCCTTTTTCTTCCTCACCAATTACTGGTGGCACCAGATGGGAAGTGCTCTTGGCTCACTTCACATCTTCCAAGTGTATCATTAATGTCCATCACACTGGCACTATCATGGCCCAGGGCTCTCAGTCTAACCTGCTCCTCCTTGACAGGCGTCTTCCATCTCTCTAACTACACCACCCCTCTCCTGCCACCCCGTCATCCCTAATCCCCCTTGTCCCCTCAGTGGTGGCCTCCCAACCCTGTGCCCCCCCATGCAAATAATTTAAAGGGATGAACCAGCTTAACTTAGCTATCGTCAATTCTCTCTGCTATAAACACTCTTCTGACATCTGTCACCTCCTTGAAGACCTTGGCCTTGACACCCTTGCTCTCACTGAGACGTGGTTCAAGGCCAGCTCTGTCACTGCTTTTGACCCTGTTCTCCCTGAGGGCTACAAGATCCTGTCCAATACCAGGCCCTTCCGGCCTGGTGGCGGAGTGGCTCTGATCTTCCCAGAGTGGGTTCCTGCCTCCCTCATTCCCAATCAAACCTACTCATCCTTTGAAAGCCTAGACTGCAGGCTGTCTGTCTCGCCTACCTTCTCTCTTACTCTCGATACCATCTGCAGGTCCCCCAGACCGACCTCCCTCTTCCTCTCAGAATGGTCAGACCTGTCCTCTCTTCTTGCCTCCTCCCCCAAACCTATCTTCCTTCGGGACTTTAACATCCATCTCAACGCTCCTAATGTGGGTACTGTACTCTTTCACAACCTCTGTGACTCGCTTCCCCTCACTATTCTTCCCTCTGGCCCAACTCACTCTGCAGGACACACCTTGGATGCTCTCATCTCAACATACATCCCTGTCTCCTGGTCTGACTACTCTCTCCTCTGTTTCCACTCTGACTTCCCCTGTCCCCTGTTGATGCCTCTGTCCACACTGCCAGTTTTTTCAAGCTATAGTGTGCGTCAGTCGCTACATTTGCCTCTTCCTTTATCCCTTCTCCGCCCCATTGACTTCACTCTACTTCTGTCTCTGTTGTAGCTAACCTCCATCTCTCTCCATCTTTTACAAACTGGGCATCCTTTCCCCGGTCATGAGGATCCGCTTGAAGCCTGCCTCCAAATGCAACTCTTGGTATGATTCCGACTTAGCAGCTTTGAAACGCAAGTGCAAAGCTGCAGAGAGGAAGTGGCAGGCATCTAGCTCATCCTCTGACAAACTGGCTTGCCGCCTACTCCAAAGACAATATTGTCTCACCATCTGCTCTAAGAAGAGGGCTTGTGTCCAAGACTGCATCTCTGGAGCCACTAATAACATGGATGCACCTTTTTAAAATCAGCAAGTAACTTGCTAATCCTACTGCAGTCTCCTCCCGACCAGGCCCTCTGCACTGCATTGGCCACCCACTTCTCCTCCAAAACTCTGGACATCCTGTCCTCTGTCATCTCCCCCCCTCACATTCTCTTGCCACTTTTGGCCCCCATATGCCCCCTTTCTCTCCTCCTTCTCTCCCATTGCACCAGACGAGATCTCTAGAGATGTCTGCTCTATGAAAGTCTCCACTAAGCAGGTGCTCTGCTGCTCCTCCAGAACCGTCAAGGACAACATTGCCTCTCTCGCCCCAGCCTTGGCTCACCTCTGCACCTAATCCTTTGCCACTGGCTCCTTCCCAAAACCCCTTGAGCACTCTTGTGAACCCTCTCCTAAAAAGCAATCTGCTGACCCTTCTTGCACGGCTAACTACCCCCCCCCCTGTTTTAAGCAAACTCTTGGAGAAGCTTGTCATCCCCCAACTGACCTTCCATACTGAAATGGCCACCAGTCTGGTTTCAGGGCATCCAGAGGCGCGGAAACTGCTCTCCTGAACACCCGTGAAGACCTACTCTCTAACCTGGACTCAAACACTTTCTCTGTTCTGATTCTCCTCGATCTTTCTTCTGCCTTTGACACAGTCAACCACTCCATCCTCATAAACCGTCTCCATGATACCCTAGGCATCACAGACCGGGCACTGGCCTGGCTGACTTCCTTCCTTTCAAACAGAGCCTCGCAAGTGCAAATGAGTCCTTTTCTCTCCTTCATCTCACTCCCTACCTGAGGCGTCCCTTAGGGCTCTATCCTATCGCCACGGCTCTTCAACATCTACCTGGCCCCTTTGATCCATTTGATCTCCACCTTCTCCCCACATTTCCATTGTTATGCAGACGACACATGGCTCTCCTTCAAGCTACCATTGTCCCCTCGTCCCCGATTCCTGACTGCTATTCGTGCATGGTGCTCTGCCAATAATCTCTGCCATAATGCCAGTAAGCAGGAGATCCTTCTCATTGGCCAGCCTCCTTGGGTGCCCTCCCTTCACCGAGTTGCGAGGCAAAAAACCTCGGGATCATCTTTGACTCCCTTCTCTCTTTCTCTCCACACATGAAACCTTGCCAAGAATTCTAACATCTGCTTCACCTCCTATGGGGAATTGTACCTTTCCTCCCCTTCCCCCAGAAGCTAAACATCTCCAGAGCCATGGTTCTCTCTAGGCTTGACGACTGCAATAGCCTCTTCCTCAATATGCCTCTTTCCTCCCTTCGCCCGCTTCAACTAATCCAGAATAGGACAGCAAGATTTATACTTGGCCTCAAGCCCAGGAACGCATCTCTCCAGCCCTAAAATCTCCTTTGCATCGTCCACAAGGCTGCCAGGGGGCTGGGACCTCTCTACGTCCAGCTTTGACTCCCTACATACCTACCTGCCAGAGTCCTTCGGTCCTCTGGCTCCAACTCTCTGCAGATCAAACGTTTTTCCAAGCAGAGAGTGGGAGGTAGATACCTTTCCTCTGCTGATTCCTCCCTCTGGTACGGCATCCCTGCCCCCCTCAGACTGGAGCCAGATCTTCTTAAGTTCAGGAAACCTCTGACGACTTTCCTCTTCTCTTCTTCCTTCCCTCTCACCCTCCCATTGTAACTCTCACTCTGCTGCTGTGACTGGGCCTAGTCTCTTCAGAGTCATACAGGGGTCAGACCACACCCATACCATCCCTCAGCATCACTTGCCAGCACCTGCCTTTGAGCTCCCTTCTCCAGCATGGGGTCTGGCATGGAATCACATGCTCATGAATATTCCCCGTCGTCAGGCTGGGAATCCTCGATAAAGAAAAAATCAGTTTCAGTTTCGTTTCTGAACTGTCTTTCTACTAATAACCAATCACTGGTCTCTGGGTCATACTGCCCCCAGCCAATGACTGCCCTCTACCTAAGCCCCTCCTCTGGCAGCCATCTTCAGATTTTTACTGCACGTTCAAGTGTTGGGAGTCCTCGTGCTGTAGCTCTCGAGCTTTTACTGCGTATTGTGTTTTTTAGAAGAGTTAACTCTTTTTTTTTTTTTTTTTTTTTTTTTTTTTGGTCAGTTCGAGCCTCAAGCTCCACCGATTCTTCTTCCAATCAACGGGGATTCGTTTCAGAATTTTCTATGCCCCTCAAGGGCGGATTTTTGTCGAATTACACTTGGAGGATTCCCGAAGACCTTTGAAGCCTACCCCGATTCGGACATGGCCCAGGGCAAAGGAGATTCGACGCCTACTGGATCCAAACTGTTCAGGAACCGCACAGGATGTGGACTGTAGAAAGTCTTTAAGGAGGACGAGCACTCCCGGTGCCTCTACTGCCTGCACGCCGACAAGTCGCACGTGGAGGAGGACTGTGCGTTCTGCAAGAACATGTCCATCCGGACCATGAAGGACCGTCGTAAACGACTCGCTGACTGGCTGGAGGCGAAGAGCCCAGCAGCAGGTAAGAAGAGGTCTGAGCGTTCTTTTAAGACCTTTGAGGGCGCTTCGGCAACGGGGGCCCAACAAAAGGCAAAGCACAGCGAGTCCGCGGGCACAGGGAGCGCCGTTGGTTCGGGCTCCTCGGCTGCCAGGCAGGGCGCGATGTCACCGACGCCATCATCCATGCTCTGGCTCGGGGAAAAGGAAGTTGGAGATCTCGGGTAAGCTTCGGGAGAAGCCCCGGTTGATCCCGACGGAGAGAGCCAAAGGGGGGCGAGGCGGTGACCCTCCCCCTAAGGTGAAGGCCTCAGACGTGCCCATGCTCGTGAAGGCCCTGATTCACCCGGCGAAGGCCTCGATTGAAGGAGTCGTGGCGGCCCTGGCGAAGCCTGTGGAGGCTGCCTCAGTGGAGACGACTTCCGGGCCTAGTGTTTCCCTGCCACCCCGGAGGGATTCATCTTTCCAGCCTATCGAGAAGACCCCTGTGAAACCCTGGGACGAGAAAGAGGGGGGGGGGGGCACAGTAGCACTAACGGACACAGATACCACCTCCAAGGATGAGTTGGCTGGTATCAAAGCTATACTGGACAAGAAGTTCGAGGCCTAAGGGAGGGATCCCGATGAGGCAGACGTTATAGAGCAACAATGGAGCCGACGACGAGCTGCGGGCTGTGGAGGAAACGGAGGACCCTGCGGCCCAGCCGGCGCAACCGATGCCTACGCCACAGGACAATTCAGGAGCAATCTTGATGGTTTTGCAGACCCTGGGTACGGAGATAAGGACAAGGTTGCCCTTACCCCCAGCGGACAACCCAGCAGCGCCTGGACCGGCGGGGAGCCCACCAAGCAAGCCGAGGCAAATCCATCCTCCCCCCTCCCTTCCATCCTTCACCTCCATCCCCTCCACCGAGGGATGAGACGGGAACGGAGATGGCGACAACGGGGACGGATGATGGCGGTGGTGACGACAGGACGGATCTCCCATCACCCTCTGCCCGGGCCTCCCCTTCCCGACGAAATTGGCTCCTTTCACGCCATGATCGCCAGGGCATCTGAGCTTTTCTAGCTATACCCCGAAGAGCAGAAGAAGGAAGGTATCCTCTACCAACGACGGGAGGCCAAGAGGAAGACTGTGTTCTCAGTCCCGTTACTGGACGACATCTGGGACGAAGGACTGTCCCTGCTTAAGAACCCGTCCACGGCCCCTGTGAAGAGGGGCCGGTACGAGAAGTAGTACCGGGTCCTAGACTCCGCTTCTATGTGCCTCAGGGACAGCCGTCCCCGGATTCGGTGGTCTCCGCGGCGGCCAAGAAGAAATCAGCGGGGGCAACGGCATCAACTTCCACTTACCTACCTGACGGCGAGGAGAAGAAGCTGGACGCCATGGGACGACGGGTCATCTCGTCGGCAGCAACGACTATCAAGGCGGCCAACAGGGAGCTGCGGTTCAAGATCGCTCCCCTCCTGGACTTCCTCCCAGACGACAAGAGGGTGGAAGCCCTTGAAATCCTGCAGGAAGGCGAGGTGGCTTCGGACCACGCCATCATGGTGGCCAAGGACATCGCCGACCCCGGTTTTTGCCAGATGGCCAACAGCGTTTGCCTTCGCTGGCGCGGTTGGCTCAGTGCCACCGATTTCCGTCAGGAAGTGCAGACCAGGGTACTGGACATGCCCTTCGACAGGAACAACCTGTTCGGCAAGACAGTGGACGAATCACTGCAGGCTATCAAGGCAGACACTGAGACATCCTGGGCCTTGGGTTCTCTCCATCAACGACAGCCGTCCTTTTGGACCTCCCGAGGCAAGTCTGAAGGTGCCTCCAATGGATTTGGCGGCAGTTCCTCGTCGTACCGCCAGGCGGCCCGCTCCTCATCGCAGGAAGCCTACAGAGGCTGCAACAAGATCGGAGGACACGGTCGTCGTCGCCAAGGTGGCAAGGCCTCGACGAAACAAGATTGAACCACCCGTGACGTCGCCCCCCCCCCCCCGAGCACCCCAGTGGGAGGCCGGCTGCCGAATTTCATCAGCGTGTGGCAGTCCATCTCCACCGACCGTTGGGTGCTAGATGTCCTGGCCCATGGGAACACTCTGGAGTTCCAAAGAAAGTGTCCCCGTTTACCACCTGTGGCCAGGAAGGAGAACCACGTGCCACAGATGCTTCTGGAGGTACGAGCAATGCTAAAAAAAGGGCGCAATAGAACTCGTCCCGAAGAGGCTCTGGGGCTCCGGACTATACTTGCGGTACTTCCTTGTCCGAAAGAAGATCGGCGGCTGGCGACCCATCCTAGACCTTGGCCGCCTCAACAAATGCATCAAGTTCCGGATGGTCACCCTTCAGCACGTGCTGGGACAACTGGAGGAGGGCGACTTCCACATCCCCATACACAAAGGGCTTCGAAAGTTCCTACGATTCGTGGTCCAAGGGCGGCTTTACCAGTTCAAGGCCCTGCCCTTCGGGTTAAAGTCGGCGGCAACGGTCTCCACCAAGTGCCTGCCGGCGCCTGCAGGGGATCCACGTATACCCCTACCTGGATGATTGGCTCATCTGAGCAAAGTCAAGAGAACTCACCGTCGATCACACATCGAAGACCGTCCGCCTGCTCACGGATCTGGGATTCTCTATCATCTTTGCGAAGTCCCACTTGGTACCGTCGCAGGACGCTCTGTTCCTGGAAGCCAGACTCAACACAGTGGCACGGTTGGCTTCACTGTCGGAGAGGACGAAGACCATCCTGGGCAAGGTACAACTGCTGTTGACCATGGAGGTGGCCAGGGTGAGGTTCATCAAGTCTCTGCTCGGCATGATGTCATCGTGCATCTACTTCGTGTGTCTGTGCAGGTTGCGGATGTGGCCACTGCAGGAGTTCCTCGACGCCTATTGGATGCAAGGGGCGGGCAGCTTCGAAGACAAGATCTCCCTCAACGAGACTTTCCGTCAAGCAATGCGCGCGGGTGCCCCACCACCGGATCTCGCGGCGGGCATGGACTTCCAGACCCCAGCACATCAGGAAACTGTGACGACGGATGCCTCCCTGTAGGGGTGGGGAGCGCACACCGGAGATCTTCACGCAAGAGGCCCTTGGCTCCCGGAGGAGAGGGGTCCCTGCACATCAACGTCCTGGAGCTCGAGGCCGTGTTCTGGGCCCTCAGGTCTTTCCTTCCGTCCCTCAAGGGCAAAGTGGTAAGGGTCTTCACCGACAACACCACCACGATGTTCTATATCCGAAAGCAGGGGGGCACCAGATCCCCAGCCCTATCCAAGGAAGCGCAGATATGTAGCACTGGGCCGTTGCCCAAGGGATGTTCCTGGCACCCTTCCATCTGGCAGGAATAAAGGACACCATCGCCGACTCACTCAGCAGGGATGTTCTCTCTTGCCACGAGTGGGAGCTTCGGCAGGATCAGGTGGATCACCTATTCCGACGATGGGGCAATCCCCAGATCGATCTATTCGCGACGGCGACGAACACGAAGTGCCAGAGGTTCACCAGCAGGTATCCCCAGCCGGGGAGCATGGGCGATGCATTCTCATTCCCCTGGGACGGCCTGTTCCTGTATGCGTTCCCACCCTTGCCGTTGCTGCTGCGACTTATTAGTCAACTCATAGGGTCCCGGTGCAGGAAGATCCTCGTCGCACCACCGTGGCCGAGGCAAATTTGGTTCCCGGACCTTCTGGACATGTCGTCACCCCCCAGTCAAACTGCCGACGGACGTGGATCTTCTCGCCAGGGAAGGATGCGCCATCCTACATCACGACCCAGGATCGCTAAACCTGTAGGCCTGGCTCCTGCAACACTAGAGTTCGGAGGGTACGATATTGCGGCAGACTGCAAGGAGGTGCTTGCAAAGGCCAGGGCGTCCTCGACTCTTAAGTGCTGTAGGCATAAATGGAAGAGGTTCTCTGTCTGGTGCCATGCACAGAAGATCGACCCTCTGTGGATCAGTTCCATGTGATTTCATTGCCTGCTGTTTCATCGCAGGGTTTTTTACTGCAGATTTTTTTTCGAAAAAAATCACATTTTTCACCCCCTTCCCCTTTAATTATTTTTATATCCCCGTACACCCACACCCAATTTCTATAATTTTTTAACCCCCCCCCCCCCCCAAAAATGCAATTTTAAAAAAAAAAAAATAATAATCTGCGCCAAAAAACCACACAAAAAAACATCCGGCGATGAAATGTCGTCGTACCCTGTGGATCGCGGCCCCTCAAGTGCTGCCGTACCAAGGCGGGTCTGGCTCATGCCGCCATCAAAATCCATCTGGCGGCGATCTCCCGCTACTCCAGAACTCCGGGGCGGTCGTCCCTGTGGTCTCATCGCCTGGTGAAGGCATTCATGAAAGGACTGTTCCGCCCTTTCCCGCCGGTGAAGGCTCCGGCGTGGGAGCTCAATGTGGTGCTGACCAGGCTCATGGGTCCGCCATTCGAGCCGCTGCATTCGGCACCGTTGAAGTTCCTATCGTGGTAGACAGCGTTTTTTCTTGTGGCCATCACCTCTGCACGACGAGTGGGAGAGATCCAGGCCCTCTCCTGTAAACCTCCATATCTGACATTCCACAAGACGAGGGCAGTGCTGAGGACGCACTACTCTTTCATGCCCAAGGTGCCGTCAGACTTCCATCTCAACGAGCCCTTGGTGTTACCTGTTTTCTTCCTGTCGCTTTCGTCGCCGGCTGAGAGGACTTTGCCCTCGCTGGATAAGGCTAGAGCGTTGAAGTTCTACGTGGACAGCATGAAGAGTTTTCAGAAGACATCACAGCTGTTTGTGAACTTTGGCCCTGTGAACCAAGGGAAGGCCCTCTCGAAGGCTTCCATTTCCAGATGGCTTTCTGGCTGCATCATGCACTGTCACCGGTTGGCAAACCGACCGTTGCCCGGCCGTCCGAGAGCCTATTCAACCAGAGCGATCGCTGCTACTACAGCGTTCTTGTCTGGTGTGCCCCTGCTGGACATCTGCAGGGCTGCTACGTGGAGGTCGACTCACACCTTCACGAGATTCTACCCCGTCGACTGGGATTCCAGGGAGGCGTCCAGAGTCAGCCAGGTAGTGCTGCGCAACCTTTTCGCTTGAAGGTGAGCCTCGTGAGGAGGTGAGAGATGCTTAATGTTGAGTTGTTGAAATGCTTAATGTTGAGCCTTGCCACCTCCCGTGGTTGTGCATGTGTGTACTGCTATGTATTCTTGTATTCATGAGCATGTGAATCCATGCCAGAACCCATGCTGGAGAAGGAACAAGTTACTTACCTGTAACTATTGTTCTCCAGCATGGGTCTGGCATGGATTCACATGCAAACCCTCCCTCCAAACCCTCTGCGGCTCTTCTCTTGGTCCTACTGCCACTTTACGTGCTACCAAATCTGAAGATGGCTGCCAGAGGAGGGGCTTAGGTAAAGGGCAGTCATTGGCTGAGGGCAGTATGACCCAGAGACCAGTGATTGGTTACTCTTAGGAAAGACAGTTCAGAAACAAAACTGAAACTGATTTTTTCTTTACCGAGGATTCCCAGCCTGACGGGGAATATTCATGAGCATGTGAATCCATGCCAGACCCATGCTGGGGAACAACAGTTACAGGTAAGTAACTTGTTCCTTCCCCGGACTAGCCCTAACCTGGTCCACCCTGTCCATCACACTCCTCCTCCCTTCCCCATCTCTTTCCCCTGGCACTTGCCATCCTGGCCCCCCCAGCACTTGAAACACATGTATATAGGCACGTTATAAATGCAATATCAAATCACTTGCCCCCCCCCCCACGTCCCTGTGGGCACCCACTCCTGCACTTATCCTGCTACACAACCCCCCCCCCCCCGCACTTACCACCACTTTGTCTTGCACTTGCACGGTAGGATTGCCTCAAGGCCAATATAGCTGTTTTTGTTCTAATTTCTTCCTATGCCCCCACCCCCTACACCCTAACTTGTCTTGTGGCGCTGTTAGGCAGAACACCTGTGCAGTTCCCTTGGGGACCACTGCAAAAAGTTTAAGACTACAGGTGTTAGCAGTAAACCCAATTGGTAGCAGTCTGTACCACTCAGATTTACCTGGTAGCTGTGGCTGAGCAGTCGGACTTCTCTCAAGAGTTAGGCAGTATATAGAGTATACACAATAGGGCCAAAAATACAGTAGTACAAGCAAACACTGACCAGAGCTTTGGTATAAAAGTATATAATTATTTATTTAAAAACACACTGGTAAAAATGCACTGGCACTAATATGTCAAGCAAGTTCAAACACAGTCACTAGAAATATATACACCTCCCTAATTAATTATTTGACAAGTCTAGGTTAATTGTCAGAATGCACCAAAGTATCAACCGAAAAGGATACAATATTCAAAAGGATACAGGAGGTAGGGTCTTCCGGATCCCTGTTCACCCGACTTGATAGTCGTGAAGTCAACAAAGACCTTCCAAATGATACAACCCTCTGGCTGATAAAACAGGCAGAGCGATGGATCACTGGAAAGGGCGTGGGTAAGGTATAGTAATCCAGCCTAGGACAAATTAAAGTATCATGAATAACTGCTCCAACCTGAGTATGATGAGTTAGATAATGACAGGAATGATCACACTGACCTGTATCTCTGGGTAGAATAATCCAGAAGTCTCTTGATGGATTTGAAATGAAGAACAAAACGACAGGGAAGGGAAAATTAGTAAGGGAGACTTATCCCGGACGGAACGAGGCTCACGCTAGATACGGGTTGAATTCACCACAGGATAGCGTCCAAAGTTCAGTTCAAAGTCACTTCCAATAATCCTTGAAAGGCTTCCTTCCCACTTAGGGATCAATCCTTCTGTTAATTCCACAGATGCAGGAGTTAGAAGAAAATAGCGTTTGAAGACAACGTGAGCGTGTGGATTTACACGCGGGCAGGAATCGCGCAGCCTGGGCCAGCCGCGTGTGAAGACAACGTGCGCGTGTGAATTTACACGCGGGCAGGGTTCGCGCAGCCTTGGCCAGCCGCACTTGAAGACGAAGAGCGCGTGTGGATTTTACACGCGGGCAGGATTCACGCAGCCTGGGCCGGCCGCACTTGAAGACGAAGAGCGCGTGTGGATGTTACACGCGGGCAGGATTTACGCAGCCTTGGCCAGCCGCGTATGAAGACAAAGAGCGCGTGTGGACTTTACACGCGGGCAGGATTCACGCAGCCTGGGCCGGCCGCACTTGAAGACGAAGAGCGCGTGTGGATGTTACACGCGGGCAGGATTTACGCAGCCTTGGCCAGCCGCGTATAAAGACAAAGAGCGCGTGTGGATTATCACGCGAAGGGATAGCTCCAGGAATCAGCGTGTGGCGGAACACACGCTATCGAAGGCCCAAAAGTAGCTGTAGGAATATACCAGGATGTAGATCAGAGGTTCAGCTACACGACGCCAATAGAGACGATCAGAAGCAGCGAGTGAAGTTTCTACGCTGCTTAAATACGTGATACCGTAGTTCACGTGACGAAGCAAAAGTCACGTGAAGTTAGCGACGTGAAAAGTGTAAACGTCGTTTTCCCGGTAACGTATCGAATAGCCTCCATTTGGAGTAGAACGGTCTAGCTGTTCTACGAGCGTAGCGTCCAGCATGCATGACATTAATACACCACTTATTTAGCAAAACAGAGGTGAGCGTGTAACCATAGTTGGCACTCTAATAATTATTTAAAAAGGGAGAGAAAAGGCAGAAATAGGAAAAACACACAATACCAACACTTTTAAAGAACCACAGCAAGTCAGGAAAGCAAGGGTCTACTGTAGAGCAAAAAGTTCATAGGCTAGGCCCACTCTTGGCGAGATCAAGGCGGAATGTGCCCAAGATCACTCAGTGGAAATGCACTAAAAGTCTTTGCAGGAAAGTCAAAAAAGAGGTTGGATCAAGTTAGAAAGGTAATGTTAACAGATCCGAGATCACCCCAGGATAGAGAATCAAGGATTTACGGGACACCTTGATCGGTCTGTTGCAAGGGAGACCTGGCGGGACACAGTACCTGAAATGGTGAGAAAGCTCCAGCGGGGGCAGTTGTTCCTGGCAGGGGGTGCAAGTTGGTGCTTCGTCCAGGGGAAGAGAATATCTCGACGTGGAGGAAAGCTGGAGATCGTTGCACTGCCAGGGAAGAAACCAGCTGCAGAGTTTCCCGGTTAAAAGATACTACCCTTTTATTCGCGGTAGTATTAAAGCGTGGCTATCCGGCCGCCGGGGTGCTTGGCAGGGGTGATTCGACCACCGGACGATCCAGGAAGGCGAGAAAGGCGAACTGGTTGGTCCCACCAGCTCGAAGGGAAGAAGACTCTCCTGGAAGAAGATCTTCTTGTCGTCGGGAAAGTGGTGAGTTTCGTACAGCAGGGCTCCACCGGTGTCATTGTAGATGGCTCAGCTTCTCCCCTCTTCGGATTCTTTAGGTCCTGTGGCGACTTCTGAAGTTCCAGTCCCCAAATCCCTGCTTTTATGCAGAAAACCCCCATTCATCAGCCTAGCTGTCAATCAAACATGCTAAGTGGTGAGCCGAACATCTCACCACTGGGCCAATCACACAAGAGTGCGACTTGAGTTGCCAAGGCCTATTCCCCCCCTCCCACACATCCTGTAGACCCAGGCAGAGTGACACCACTTTTGGGAGGCTTCTGTGCAGAAGCCCGCCAAAAGTGGAACAAAGGGTTCGACTGGGGTTGGAGTTACAGAGGCTAACACAAACGCCATTTTAAAACCAAGTCCTGGCAAAAAGACCCAACCGGGGAATACATATTAAATAAATAACCCGGCGGTATCTTTAACATTGCACCAAAAAAGTGGTGCGTTTAAAATGAATGGGAAAATCCAATAGGAAATATTCCGGTGGAATATTTCGCATGGTAACCACTGCCACCAGCTAGAAACTCGACCAGGGGGGCCTGGACAGTGCCCCCTTGAAAAACAGACCGAGGGGCAATCGAATTACCCACTACCCGTACTTCCACAATATGATGGTTTGTACTGGTTCTGTTCACAATTTGAGACTAGTAAAGCCAATGGTGACTTTACATGCCCTAGGAGACAGTAGTCAGTCCCAGGGTATGGAGTCTATGTTTGGGGGTCACTATGACACCCCTGTGTTACTGCACTGAGGGTGCTGTGTAACACACTTACCAAAAACACATAAAGCCCTATGGAGTAAAAGACCCCATAGCCCATAAAACACATGACATAGTCAAAGGACATTCTCAAATCATGCCTACGAGTGGGAGAAAAGAGTCTCACTCTTAGCAGGAGAACAAAATAAATCCCAAAAATCCAGCAAAGTTGCTGGGGTGACTCACTAGGTTTGGGAAATTAGCCTTTACAGAGAATTCTCACTAACACGCGCCTGGAAACACTTGTGTATGGGCAACTTACAAATGTCCAATAAATAAATAAAATAAAGAGTGAGAATAATTACTGGAACGCTCCTACTCGTCCCCAGTCAAGTCAAAGTATTGAAAACCCTGAATGAAAACCAGAATCATTACTGCAACGTTGCTACTCGTCCCAGCCAAGGTAAAAAGTTCATATTAAATGCTTGGTGGAACCTAAGCGAGAATAGAGTCAAAAGTGCTGATGCATCCTGTGAAAGTAAACTCAAGCAAATAGTAGAATCAGAGCCAAAGAGAGTAACCATAGAAATAATAGAACGCAAGCTGAGGAAAGCAATGAAACCTGGAAGAATCTAGTGTCTAAACTGTGTGATGTGATTTGATGAGAGGTGGCCAAAAGATACCTATGAATCTTGTATTGACTTGATTTGGGTAAAACCGAGTTTACAGAAGAAGGGAGTCATTCTCCTGTGCTTCAGTTATAATAGCTGTAGGGTCAGAATAGATTTGTTTTGGACAGTGGACTGAATCTGAGACTTTCACCGACGACTGAGCACCTTAGTTAAATTGTTAGGTACTGAAAACTCGTAGTTTAGGGAAAATGATCTTTTCTTTAATAAACCATTACAGTAAAATGGAAAGTCAGTCCATATTCTTCTTCTGACCCGCCACAGGATGTAATGGAAGATATTACTAAGACTCCCAGGCGGTTTCGAAAACACTTAAGGAAATTGTGCCGGTAAGTCGCCGAGATCTTCTTGGTGGGATAGTGGCATTTCAGGTGAAATCAATTTAATATCAATTTCAGGGTCAACAAGGAGTGCGGCCATAGTGACCATAGTTGTTCACTGGGGTTTACCTTCCATTCCTTCAGTCAGTTAACCTGATAGACCTCAGAACATCCAAATCTATCAGGTTGAGGATTGGATAGTTCAGGAGACTTTTTTTTATTTCTAGTTGTTTATCTGGTTCGTGACACTTAGAAATCATCTTATCAGATGTTGGGAGAAGTACAAAAACTGATTGTCGGATAGAGAAGGACTGGGGTCATGGCAAGTTTATTATATTTTGCTTTTTGGTGCTCTTGTGTTTGACCTAGATGTTTTTTTTCTTTTACGTTCTTCCTTGCTGCTTTCATGTGCGTTTTCATTTTTTGTGCTGTTTGAGAAATAGGTAAGATGACCTTCTCTCTCTTCCCAGGTTTCCTTTAACATATTGTGAAGAATTGAGGGAATTTGTACCTTTGTACCTTCTCCCCAAGAGAGACCCCCCTCCTGTGAGGCTAGGGAGGTGAGCCCGCTTCGCAAAACATCCACCCTAGGGTTCGAGACAAGTGCAAACTCCCCGGGAGAGACTCCCCTTTTGGGGACAAGGACTCCTGTTCCTGTGAGGAACTCCCTGATACCATCCATGTGATGACATATATGAAATTATCTAACCCTCCACATCAGGACAAGTTCCATAACTGGGACAAAGAGAAAATTGACTTTCTGTTTTGGTAAAGGTACAAAGAGCCTATCTCTGTAAATCAAAAACGGAATAACTGTGCCCAGAACGCTTTGTAAGAAACCTGGCTGTATTCTCCCACCTACTCCCTCAGGATCTTCAATTAAGGTGGCCAGGGAAGGGCCATCACTTTTGCATCCCGACCCTGGGGGTGGACAAGCGAGGGAGGATCACCTGAGTGGAGGTTCACAAGGGATTGGGAGGAGAATCTCAAAGAGCGAGACATGGTATTCCACCCCCTCTCCCCATTCCCAATAATAGAACAACCCACTCTCCCTCAGCCTTCATGGGGTATTTTCAATCACACCCTATCTTCCCTGCACCATTTCCAACAAATACTGGGTCAAGGAAGATGCAACTTAGATCAATGAGGATTACCCATAGGAAAAGCATTGGGAAGCGAGACAGGACCTACTACTACAAACTACCGCTAGGCTGTCCCACTATTGAGTCAGCAAACAAAGGGGGGGTCTGGGAATCTCTCTACCAGCACGAACACAGCCCAATGACCTGTTCTTGGGTGAATAACCCCTGGGAGAGACTCCACCAAGTCTTTAGCTCACTGTCCTTTTCACAGAGAAGAAATTTCCCCGCACATCAGCCTTTGTCATGCCCAGAGGCAGTCCAGCGCCGAAATGCTAGGCAATTCTCCTCTGAACAAGAGTACCATCAGTAACCCCATACACGTGTTTCAGCCTTGTTGGGCATCATCAGTGAGGTGAAACTGTTGCCTCTCTAAGAACAGTGAGCAAGGGGTCCACGTCTGGATTGCCCTGTTAACTTAGGGTGAAACCCAAAGTTAATGTATGCAAACAAAGGGGGGTCTGGGAATCTCTCTACCAGCACGAACACAGCCCAATGACCTGTTCTTGGGTGAATAACCCCTGGGAGAGTCTCCACCAAGTCCACAGGTCTGCATCAGCCGCCTCCAAACCGCTCTGAGGACTCTCCTCACAAGACACCAGTAGGGGGCAGGTTAACTCAAAATCTGACGAAATGGCAGGCTATTACATCAGATGCTTGTGCATTGGAGACAGTTGCCCAAGGTTACTGCCTGCCTTTTCTACGCATCCCTCAGAGTCATCCACCGGGGAACAGCTCTCTGAAAGTTCCAGATCCGCTCCTCTTGCAGGAAATTGTAGACCTGCTAGAGAAAGGTGTCACATCGTGGGGTAGATGGCGAGTCTGGGATCGTTATCGACTCTGTCCGCCATAGATCCTGCCGTCACGTTCCTTTTCCCCTGCGTGTATGCAGGTCTAGTCTTTACCCGCTCGCGTACGCGACCGGGAGCTTTTAGCCTCCCACTTCCGGGTCGCGTACGCGTTGCAACGCTCCCGGATTGTCCGCTTGCTTTGCCTCTCTAGGAAGCCTTCTGTTTACCTCTGCCCGTTCCTGCAGTTTCCTTCCTCCCCTTACTTTCGTTCCCTTTTCCCCTTTTCTTCCCGTCTCTCTCTCTCTCTCCTTCTCTCTTTCCTTCGTTCCGTCTTCCCTCCTCCTTTTTCTGTCTACTTTGCTACTCTAATCCCATTCTGCTCTACCTTCCTTCTCTCACCTGCTATTTGGTTCTGCCTCAGCCTTCTGCTGTTGTGGAACTTATTATCATCCCGTGTACCGACCTTGCCTGCTATTTTGGACTGCCTCAGCCTCCCGTTTTGTGAACTGTTCCTCTTCCTGTGTACCGACCCTGCCTGCTATTTGGACTGCCTCAGCCTCCCGTTTTGTGTACTGTTCCTCTTCCTGTGTACCGACCTTGCCTGCTATTCTGGACTGTCTTCGCCTTCCGTTTCTGTGGACATTGGTCCTTCATGTGAAGCTTACCCAACCTGCTTACAGATCACAACCTGAAATCTTCCACTAGGGGTTTTTTGTGCCTTTGGCTTTTTCCCCTTATCCGACGGTCACGGAGGATCTTTCACCGCCTTACCTATACGGTGTTGCGGTGGCGTCCTTTCGTGGCCGTCCATATCTTCATAAAAAAAAGGAGAAACCAGGAAACGAGGAAGGAAAGAAAATCAGGAAAAAAGACAGAGGTGAGGAGGAGGGGGAGGAATTTGAGACTGAAACTTCAGTTGAAGAAGAGGACATTGCTGACCTATGTGATAAAAGGTGCCATAGAACCAGTACCTGTAGCAGAGAGGAACAAGGGCTGGTACTCCCCCTACTTTCTCATACTGAAGAAAGACGGAGGACTGGGACCTATCTTGGACTTACGAGAATTGAACAAGTTCCTCAGGAAGGACAAGTTCAAGATGGTTACTCTCTCTCAGATCCTTCAGGCACTCCAGCTCCAGGACTGGCTGGTATCTCAGGACCTCCAGGATGCTATGTGCCAATCCATCTCAAACACAGGAAATACCTGAGGTTCGCAATTGGCGACTCTCATTATCAATTTCGAGTTCTGCCATTTGGGCTGACCTCCGCCCGAGGGTCTTCACCAAGCTAATGTCCGTAGTGGCTGCAAGTCTAAGGAGGGAAGGGATTCACGGCTACCCCTACCTGGACGATTGGCTGATCAGAGCTGTATCTCCGGAACAAGCTCAGATTCAGCTAGATTATGTTTGCCACTTCCTTCACAAACTGGGCTTCTCCCTCAATTTTAAAGAAGTCACAGATGATACCATCACAGATACTCCAGTTCATTGGAGCGGTCCTAGACACTTCCCTGGGAAAAGCCTCGCCACCAGAGGTGAGGGCTCAAGATATTCTCCAGATGGTCACCAAGTTTCAAAATACCCAACGTCTCCCAGCCTACGACTTTTTGAGGTTGCTAGGCCTCATGGCATCCTGCATCTTCCTTGTGTCAGAGGCTCGCCTGAAAATGAGATCTCTTCAGTGGGCACTGAGAACTCAGTAGTCGCAATTCTCTGGGAGAATGACAGACCCCCTTCAGGTTCCAGACAAGGTGGCTCGAGACCTTCAGTGGTGGGCCTGCCAGGAAAACATCTTGAAGGGAGAACTGTTTTGGCAACCATGGCCGGAGATAACAGTAGTCACAGATGCCTCACTCACGGGGTGGGGAGCCCATACCAACGACTTGACCATCAGCGGTCGTTGGTCTCTATCGGAGACCAGACTACATATCAACCTGTTAGAGCTGACAGCGATCAGACTAGCGCTGAAGGCTTTTCTGCCATCTGTACAGGGGAAAAATGTCCTGATAATGACGGACAACACAGTGGCCATGCACTACCTCAACAAAAGAGGAGGCGTAGGATCACTGCCACTGTGCAGAGAGGCAATGCAGCTCTGGTTTTGGGCAATTCAAGAAGGAATCTCTCTATCAGCAGTTCACCTAGCCTGAGAGAAGAACTTGACGGCGGACGCTCTGAGTAGGCAGGGCACAGTCTCCCACGAGTGGGAACTAGCTCAGGAAGTCCTTCAGGAGATCTTCGCCCTTTGGGGAACCCCTCAAATGGATCTGTTTGCCACCAGTACCAACAGGAAGTGCGATCTGTTTTGTTCAAGGGAATTTCCCCCGAGAGGAGCTCTAGGGGACGCGTTCGTAGTGGACTGGGAGTTTCCACTCCTGTACGCGTTTCCACCAGTCCCTGTCATTCCTCAAATGATCAGGAGGTTGAGAAGATTCCGGAGGTCCATGATCCTAATTTGCCCAGACTGGGCCAGCAGAACGTGGTACCCGGACCTTCTGGACATGTCATCTGCCCTCCAATTCGCCTTCCACTCAAGGAGAATCTTCTCTCACAGAAGAGAGGTCAGGTTCTCCATCCAGACATCAGAACCCTCAACCTTCACGCTTGGCTTCTGAAAGATTGAGATACAAGGATTGGGACCTCCCTGATTACGTCATGGAGGTGTTGCTTTCGGCCAGAAGGCCAGCAACAAAGTCTTTATACCGCTGCCGTTGGAACACATTTTGCAGCTGGTGTAGAGAAGAGAATATCGACCCCTTTTCATGTGGTACACCAACGGTGTTATCCTTTCTACTTTACTTGGCAAATTCAGGCCTTCAAGTTGGCACTATCAAGGGCTATCTCGCAGCGCTATCGATCTTCAAGCGCACTGCAGAGGAGCCATCGTATTTCAAATTACCATTAGTAATCCAATTTTTAAAGGGATTAACTAATGTCTATCCTCCAAGACCATTCCAGGTTCCTTTATGGGACTTGAATTTCCTGATGGGTACTCCTTTCGAACCACTCCACTCTTGTTTGCCAAGATTTCTCGACCTTAAAACTGTCTTGTTAGTGGCTTTAACATCTGCTAGAAGTGTGAGCGAATTACAAGCTCTATCTTGTAAACCCCCTCATACAATTTTTCATAAAGACAAAGTTGTCCTACAGGTGAAGTCTAATTTCCTCCCAAAGGTGGTTTCTGAATTCCACATCACTCAGAAAATTACGTTACCTTCATTCTATCCTCCTCCCCATCCGGGGAAAGAGGAAGAAAGGCTACATAGGCTGGACCCAAGGTGGGCTTTAAGCTTTTACATCAGCAGACTTGCTAGGATTAGGCAAGCAGACCAACTGTTCGTAGGTTACTCAGGGCACACATTGGGACTACCGATAACAAAACAGACCATTTCCAGATGGATTATTTTGGCCATTCTGTAATGTTACAAACTAGCAGGGAAAGAGCCTCCTCAAAATCTTAGGGCTCATTCAACCAGGGGTATCACAGCCTCTTCGGCCCTCCAAAGAGGGGTTCCGGTTCGAGACATATGTACAGCTGCCACATGGTCGTCCGCACATACCTTCACGAGATTTTACAACCTGGATTCCTCCTCTAGTCAAGAGACTAGGTTTGGCAAAGCCGTATTACATTCTGTTCATTCCTAAAGCGAAACATGGCGTTTTTACTCCCACCTCCAATTACACACCACTGCTATGGGAGTCTATCAAAGATGAGGAATACGTCGGAGGACACAATCCCTTCGAAGAACAAGTTACTTCTTACCTGGTAACGTTCTTTCGATGGGATGTTCCTCCGACGTATTCCTTATCGCCCCTCCCATCCATCCCCGTAGTAATACTTCCCTTGTGGTTGCAGCTTACGCTCTTTCAAGGTCAATAACCAATTCATGTAAAACAACTGTTAACGTCAAAACGGAACTGAGCAACGGACGCTGCGCGAGTCTATTTATACGCGTGATGACGTCGGCGCCGATACAGAGGCTGTCGAGGGACATCGGCTCGAGGGACATCGACGCGCAGTGCCCTCTACTGAAATTTTTTTCTGAGGCCAGCAAGCTGGAGATGATCTTTCAAAGATAAGGAATACGTTGGAGGGACATCCCATCGAAAGAACGTTACCAGGTAAGAAGTAACTTGTTCTTCTCCTTTAAACTAATCACTGTCCTCGGTCATTCTGCCCCATCCAATAACGGTCCTCTCCCCAAGCCCCTCCTCTGGCAACCATCTTCAGATTTTTACTGCACGCTTCAGTGTTGGGAGTCCTCGAGTTGGTTCTCATCTTTTTGATGGAAAATGTTCTGTTTTTGTTCAAAGAAGCTTGTGTGCTCTTTTCTTCATCTGCTGACAGCGGGGACCCGTTGTCTGTGCAGTTCTGCGCCCCTCAAGGGCAAAGATCATCAAAGATTCTACAAGTCCTTTGGGCCTACTTTGCGCCTTCCGACCATGACTGAGGTGCCACGCCTACAACATGAGTTTACTCCAAATCCTCCCCCTCCTCCTAACCTGACAGGTCTTCAGATGAGGATATAGGTCTTCTTCCCTTCTTTCTTCGGAGTACTTGTTTCTTCTTGTGAAGATATGGTCTCCCTCGGGTGGACGCCACCCTGCCGGCTCGTTAAAGAGCAAAACAGCAGGGGACTCCCTCCCGTGAGAGCCGAATGAGAGGAAAAAGCCAAACGGCAGAAAAAACCTCTCATAAGTTAGGGTAGATGGAATGCCAACACGGAAGGAGAGCAATCTGGTGGAAGTCCGATGTATGCAATGGGATCCTTGGAAAGGTCTCCTTGAACGTTAACTTGAGAGTGGGGTGAGCAGGAAGGAGTAATTGAATACTCCGGGCTTCGGAAGGACTCTCAGACCCAAACAGTCCACAGGAACAAAGTAGTCTGCTGGCAGAGGGCACCGAACTGAAGGATTCCAGGTAGACGAGAAATAAAAGTTAAGACTAGAAACAAACAGAAAGAAAAACAAGTAAGTAGAAAGGAACCAAAGACAGAAATAGCAAGAGAAAGCAGCAGCAGTAACAGAGAGGGAACGGAAGACTCTGGAGAGACAGACAGAGGGGAGTAACCCAGAAGCGAGCCGAAACCGAAAGTAAACGGAAAAGAGATGTAGCGGAGAACGGCAGAAGGGAGGCAAAGCGGCACTAAGATGTCGCGGTAAGGAAGGCAACAGAACAGAAACCAGAGTAACGGTAAGTAGAGGGAGAGACGGGGGAGTGGGGGAGAATTCAGAAGAGGAGCGGTAGGTACTCTGGAAAGCAACAACGCGTAGACCCAGGGACAAGCGAAGGGTTGCAACGCGCAGATGCAAGGGAATGCGTGGCTAAGTACCCTATCCGTAGGATAGGAAAGAAACTAGACCCACACACCCGGAAATGGGAAAGAAACAAAGGCACGTTAATGGCGCCTGAGTGTCCATTCTCTCCACAGCCGCCTGGAATGCCGGCACATGACTGGAGGAGGGGAAGGTCTCACTTCAGGCCCTGCACCAAATGCGGCCTACAGAATGTGTTTGTGGAGGACAAGCACCTGCAATGCCTTTACTGCCTGTACCCGGACCACAAGGAGGTAGATTGCGAGATATAACCCTGTTTCTCCAAGAAAACTACAAAGGACAGGCATAGTAGGCTGGCAGCATGGTTTAACACCAAGGCCTCTGACCCATGCTCCGCGCAGGGTCATGCCTCACCCAGGACCGGCTGATCCAGGGAGCGGTCTTCTAAGTCCTTTTAGGGCACCTCATCTGTAGGGGGCCCAAGATAAGGCCAAGAACCGCAAGCCTGAATCTACCGGGTTCGCTGTGGAAGCGGATCCCAAAGTGGATAGGGCACGATCAGCATCACCTTCCACCTCCATTGCCAGCCAACAATCAAGCTCCTCTTCAAAGAGCAAGTCCTCTATCCCGGCTAAACTATGTGAGAAATCTTAGAAGACGTGAACGGAGGAGAATGCCGAACAGCCCAAGCAGGCTCAACCGTCCCAGGCTAAGACCTTGTCCACGACTCAGTCGACTGCTTCTGCCACGACAGCTAAGGGCGCTGATCCTGCGAGGGTAGCTCCCACGGCTCAAAGTATTCCTACCCCCAAGGTGCAACACTGCTGCTCTGACTTTGACAACGTCTGCAGGCATGCCAGAAGGGGTGAAACCGGCTCAGGACCCTCAGGGGGGAAAAAGGTGAGGGGCAAGGAGGTCCCGAAACAGCACTCTCAGGCCATCGCCCAAAAATTTATGGCGGTGTCGTCCACGGACGACGAAGATCTGGAGTCCATACACACGGTCCACGAGGACGCTGAGGAGGATGATGGCAGCGTTGACGCAGGGCCTAGTTTTCCTGTCCTGCCTTCTCAGCCGAAGGGACCTATCCTTGAACATACTCTACACACCTTGGTATCAGAGATGCAGATGAGGATGCCTCCGGCGCCGGTACCTGTCGTCCCCCAGATCCCCGATCAGCCTCCAGTGAAGGAGACAAAGCGTCACCTGACGCCCCCATTTCAACCTCCTCCTCCTCGATGGGCCTCTTCTCCCCCAGCAGACCCAGACACGGGTACGGGAACAGATACAGCCATGACAAGGGATGACGAAGACATTGTCACAGCGGATGGTCAATCGCCACATTTGGATGCTCACTCAGGGTGTCCCCATCAGATGAAGTGGGATTGTTCCACTCCATGATCGCCAGCGCTTCTGAGCTATTCCCGCTGACGCGTGAGGAAACTAAGAAGGAGGGGTTCTTGTATCAAAAGCACGAGGCCAAGAGGAAGCCATTCATGACAGTGCCCCTCCTGGACGATGTTTGGGAGGAGTGCCTGGCCCTCATGAAGAACCCTTGCATGGCTCCAGCCAAGCGGGATAGGCTAGAGAAGAAATATAGGGCGCTGACTCTGTACACAAGTGCTTAGGTTGTAGCCATCGCCAGATTCGGTGGTATCGGCGGCTGCTAGGAAACGGTCAGCCAACCTGTCCTCGTTGTCTTCGGTCCCTCTGGACAGTGAGGGGAAAAGCTTGGACCCTATGGGAAAGAAGGTGATTTACACCGCAAAGTCCACTATCGAGGCCGGCCAACGCACTGGCGATCCTGGCCAGGTGCGACAGGGAGCTGTGGTAGAAGCTGGGGCTGATTCTACAGTTCCTCGTAAACGATAAGAAGATGGAGGAAATGCCTCTCTTCGAGGAAGGGGAAGTTGCATCAGATCACGCCATCACAGTGGCATTGGACGTCGCCAACATGGGGTTTCTGGCAAATGGGGAACAGTGTCTGCCTTCGTCGTCAAGGTTAGATGAAAGCCACGAATTTCCGCCAGGCTATCCAAGCGATGGTGCTGGACATGCCCTTCTGAGAGAATCTATTTTGGAAGGTCATTGACGAGTCCCTCCAGGCTATCAAGACGGACACGGACACGGATACAGAGACGGCCCATTCCCTGGGCACTGTCCTGCATCCCGCTCATATTTTCGCTCCTCCAGGGGAAAGTCAAACAGATCTTCCAAAGGTTTTTTCACGTCGTACTTAGTCTCCAGATCCTCAACGAGGGAAGCCCACAGGGGCTGTTCCCAGGCCTATGGTAGCAGAGGACAGCGTTGCTGTCGCACGCAGGGCAGGACGCCGGCACCTAAGCAAGACTTAACTGACTGGGATGTCTGGCCCCCACCCTTGCACCACGGTGGAAGGCAGGCTGACGAAGTTTGTCAGCGAGTGGAAAAAGATCACTGACATATGGGTACTGGACGCTCTCGCCCAAGGACACACCCTGGAGTTTCGACGCAGGTGTCCTCAGATCCCTCCTTTTAACCGTCAGGAGCAGTACATCCCACAGCTCCTGGAAGAGGTACGTGCCATGCTGCAAAGAAGGTACGATGGAGCTAGTTCTCCAACGGCTATAGTGGTCTGGAGTCTATTCCAGATGCTTTCTGGTCAGGGGCTGGAGGGCCATCCTAAAACTACACCATCTCAAAAAATACCTAAAGTCCCAAAAGTTCAGTATGGTCACTTTGCAACACGTGTTCGGCCAACTGGAAAAAGGAGACTTCTTGACGTTGTTGGACCTGAGGATGCCCACTTCCACGCTTGCACGTCCCCATTCACAAGAAACATCAGACGTTTCTATGTTTTGTGGTGCAGGGACAGCACTACCAGTTCAAAGCTCTACTTTTCGGCTTGAAGTCGGCCCCCAGGCTGTTCACGAAATGCCTGGCACCAGTGACTGCCCATCTATGTCTTCAGGGCATACACATATACACGTACTTGGATGACTGGCTGATTTGCGCCTGCTTGCGGGAGCTGGCCGACAGACACACAGAGACGACCGTCCAGCTACTGATGGATCTGGGATTCTCCATCAACTATCCGAAGTCATGCTTAACACTATCGCAGAACGCGCTGCCCTAGGTGCCAGACTCCATACGGTGTCTTGCCTGCCGTCACCCTCGGAGGAGAGGGTAGCAGCCATTCAAGGAAAGGTGCAACCGCCGTCGTCGACGAAGACAAGCACAGTGCAGGTTTTAGGGAGAATTCTCATAAATGGCTGGTTTCCGTTACCTAATGAGTCCCTCAGCAGATTGGCCTCCAGGCGGCTGTGGAGAGAATGGATTTCTAGGATTTATTTTTTTCACCTGGTAAGATTGTGAGCCTTTTTCCCACTCTTACATGTGTTTTGCTGTGTGTGTGTTTTCACTTTTTTTGTGATCTTGAGCACTGGAGCCTCACCTACTCCATGGCCTCATATTGTTCATGTGTGTTACACAGCACCTTCAGTGCAGTGACACAGGATTGTCTTTTAGACTTCCCACTGACTCAATTTTTCTGAAGCCGACTACTGTCCCCCAGAAAAGGTAAAGTTGCCATTAACTTTACTTTAGTCACTTTAAACCACAGATGTACACCCCATCTTACATGGATTATTGGAAAGGGTTAATTCTTATCCCTTTTTGTCTGTCTCTTGGAGCCTTGTTTCGCTCCCTTTACATCAAGACTTGGCTGGTGGCAGTGGTATCTACCTTAGCCTTTCTACCGCGATTATCTTATATAAAGGTGGTATTGTTTTAGGCTATTACATTGGCCTTAAACATAAACCCGCTTCACCAAATACATTTTATTTTGGCTCCAGCTGGGTTTATTTGCCATTTTTATTGTTAGTCTTTCTCGTGTTTTTGTCTGCGCACCAAACCGGGGATGATTCCTTTGTTCGCTGTCTTTTCGCAGGCTTCTGCACAGAAGCCCTCCTTAAGGCGCCTGAAAGTCTAGGTAGGCAGGATGTGAGGGAGGGATCTTCGGACCCCTGCCATGGGTTCCCTTGGTAACCCAAGTCGCACTCCTGTTTGGTTGGCTGAGGGGACTGTCCTTGCCAGGACAGCCACCCTGCTGTGTGATTGACAGCCAGGCTGTATGAATGGGGGGAAAACTGCATAGAAAGGTCTCTGGGACTGGAAAGGCAGAGTCGCCACTGGAACGAGCTCCCTCTCAGTTTTAAGGTACTGTGCAAATCCGGTTGTCCGTTTCGTTCACCCGCGGTGAAAGTGTTTGAAATCTTTCTCCAATCCCAGAGCTTGTCCTTCTTTTCTCTTTGAACTAACTTTTCTATCAACCAACCTCGTCCGGAATCTGTGCCACAAACTTTACCACAAACTACCCTGAACTGTGTGATCTTGAGCAAAAGACTTTTGACCCATTGACTTTGGCCCTAAGCCTTTTCCATCTGATTTCATCATCATTGTAGTTCCTCTTGTTCAACTGCTCTGAGTACTTACCTGTTGGTGTGACTTAATTTCTATTAACTTTGTCTTTCCCTCCCTTTTAAATTGCTGGAGTGCCATTTTGCTTCCACTTCATTTTTGTGAGCTTAACTTGCCTGGAATTTAAGGGAAGTGGTGTGGTGTATTAAGAGTGTGATTTTTAACTTGTTAATAATAGTGCAATGTTATACAACTAAAGAGTGAAATTATTTATTCTTTTACTTGAAAACCTTGAGTCAGTATTTGCCTGAATCATAGTAATTGCTGTCCTTTGTGTAACTATCTGATACTGCTCACTTGCTCTTGAGATAAGTCTGGCTGCTCCGCTACTGCTACCACTTTAATTGTGTAGTACAGGCTTGTACCAAAGGTGAAATTGTACTGTCACTTGTAGACTTAATTGTGTGTGGTGTTCCCAAAGGGTACTGCATATAATTCTGCCTAACAGCGAGCCATCAACTCGTTACTGGGAATGTCATCCTGTATCTACTTCATCCGGCTCTGCAGTGCAAATGCCACCCCTTCATGAATTCCTGGATGCACACTGGATACAGATATCTGGAAGCTTCAGAGACAAGATCTCTCTCAACGAGTTCTATCGGGCGATAGGATGGTGGGGCATTCTCTCCGACAAGATCTCTCTCAACGAGTTCCATCGGGCGATAGGATGGTGGGGCATTCTCTCCGACATTGTCCAGGGCTTCGAAATCCCCCATACCAGGAGACGGTCACCACAGACGCCTCCCTGGAAGGATGGGGAGCACACGCCGGACGTCTGCACGCCTACGGTCACAAGTGCAAGCCTTTCTCTACATGGTGCCGATCTCCGAAGATTACCCCTCTGCATATCCTTTTACTTGCTATCCTTGGCCAAGGCCGGACTGGCGCACACCTCTATCAAGGTACATCTGGCGGCTATTTCCCGCTACACCAGGTCTCCAGGAAGATATTCACTTTGGTCCCTTCGACTCGTCAAGGAATTTCTCAAAGGACTTTTCCGAACTTTCCCGCCGGTGAAGGCTCCTGCCCCTGCGTGGGAACTCAATGTGTTTCTGACAAGGCTTATGGGGACCCCCTTCGAGCCTGTGCATCAGGCCCCACTCAAGTTTCTCACGTGGGAAACCGCTTTCCTTGTGGCCATCACCTCTGCCAGAAGGGTAGGTGAGATCCAAGCCCTATCCTGCAAGCAACCGTACCTGACTTTACACGAATCGACGGTGGTGCTGCGGACGCACTCCTCTTTCATGCCGAAGGTTCAGTCGGAATTCCACCTCAACAAGCCTTTGGTGTTACCTGTTTTTTTTTTTTCTCCAAAACCTTTCACCCTGGCGGAAAGGGCCTTGCACTCGCTGGACGTTGCTCTTGCCACGAAGTTCTACGTGACATGCACAAACAGTTTTCGTAAGACTTCACTTTGGTCCTGTGAACCAACGGAAGGCCTTGTCCAAGGCTTCCATTTCAAAGTGGCTCTCCGGCTGCATCACGCACTGTCATCAGTCGGCAAACTGACCGCTGCCCAGCCATCCGAGAGCCCACTCCACCAGAGTGATGGCTGCAACAGCGTTCCTGTCTTGTGTTCCCCTGCTGGACATCTGCAGGGCTGCTTCTTGGAGGTCCACACACACACCTTCACAAAGTTCTACAGAGATTCCAGGGAGGAGTCCAGGGTTGGCCAAGCAGTGCTACGCATCCTGTTCGTTTGAGGTTAGACTGTTCCAGAGGTAAGCATTCCTGCCTTCTGTTGAGCCTTGCCACCACCCATGGTTGTGTAATGTTGTATTGCTATGTATTCGTTATTCATGAGCATGTGAATCCATGCCAGACCCATGCTGGAGAACAATAGTTACAGGTAAGTAATTTAAACCTTATCTCAACTGCGCACACTTGACTCCACTTGACTCTTCCCTACATTGTAAAAGGTGGAGTTCTGGCAGAAGCAGTGAGCGAGCTGGGGATGCTGATCGGACCGGAGCACCCATGTAACAGAGACCAGCAGTAGCTGAAGCCCGGAGGAGTGCAGCGTGCCATGACGCTGGCCCGGTGTTTGTGAGGGGCTGCAGCATGGCTATGGAGCCGTGCCTCCAAGGAGCCTGAGTGAGGCAGCCTGCATCCTGCTGGCGATGTTCGGTGAAATGCTTGTTCCCCTGGGACCTGTACCATTCCTAAGGGTGCCTAAGGGGCAGGTGGTGAGACCCTGACCTCAACCCTGCTTATCCAGAGGGAGACTGCCTGTCAATGCAACGCTGCCTGGTGAGTTTCGTGAAAGTCAGAGAGAAACGTCTGAGCGTGCTGTTGACTGGAGCAGAGCGGGAGAAAGGCATAGTTTGCAAAGCAGCATTGAACGGTAAGAGAGAACGCATATGAAGTACAGAAAGCGCAAGAAGTAACGGAAATGGGGAAAGCAAAGAAGGAAAAGGCGCTAGCCGCGCCGAAGGACAGTAAAGCAGAGTAAAGGTATATGAATTGTGCAAGAGGCACGAGAAACAAGTGTACAGTTGCAAGTTGTAAAGAGGAATGTGTGCCAGAGCACCAAACAGAGAAAGTAAATCAAAGGATGGTGCAAGTGTGCACGATATATCAAAGGAAACAAAGGAGAGCAAGAGGGGGTCCAGGAAGCACCTGAATGTCAAAGGTTAGAAAGGAAGGGCAAGGAATGAAGAGGGGTGAAAGGTCAGAGTGGTTGCAATTCGGAAGAGCCAGGGTTCTTGAGTCTCTGAAAATACCCAATGTAAGAACTGTACAGTGAAGGGTACATCCTGACTATGTGAACTTTGTTTGTTAATAGACAGAAGGGGCCTGAGCTTGAGGAAGGGAACCCCAAGAGACACAAGGATATTGTGAACTTTGTTGATTTGCCGCAGGAGCCCTGCGTGAAAAGTTGTAAGGGCTCCCCTTTTAAATTGCACTATTCTGCACTGGCAGAACTACACCGATTCGTAGCACTATCTGAAACCAGCTGGTTTACATTTCCTTTTCTTTGAACCACAATTTTTACCTTTTTAAAGTCTTCCTACCACATTTTTGTAAAGATTGAGGACAAGCATAGGTTTAGACACAGACAGATTGTTTTGGACATTCAGATATCAACGGCCCTTAAACCTCAATTAAGGGAACCATCCCTTTAGAGTTAGGGCCAGTTAGGCATTACACCAACCCAGGAACCTTAGTAAATAAAGATTTTGAAACTAACATCTTTGAGTCTGTGTCTCTCTTGATACCATGCCTGCCTCACAGCTTAAAGAGGAGGACAAGGCAAAGAGAGAGACGCAAGCAGGGATAGGCCCCTGTATGGAGAACGTCTGAGGAAGGTGGAGCTGATGTAGGCTGCAGAGCCCTTCAGTTTCAGAATTACTTCGGAGAGGAGCAAGAGACACTGAAGGGTCAGCGTTTGTGAGGAAGTAGAAGAGAAGCCGGGAACACCGGAACGTAGAGCTTTGGTGGTGGTGTGACTGCACAGGCAGCCTGGTGAATAGATTGTCTTCTCAATTATGCCGACACGCTTGCACTGATGAACTGACTCACTGAATTGGAACACAATAGAGGGAGAGAATTGTGCCTGAGCGGTCCCTAGGATAGACTGCATGAGTCCTATAGGAAAGAGAAAAGGATTCCAAGCAACCATTAATAAAAGGAGATAGAAAGACTATAAATCTTGTCGACTAATACAAGGGACTACACGAGACTATTTGAGAATTGCACACTAATCTGGAGAAGAGAAAGTAAGGAAGACACGTGCAGAAGCACAACCAACAGGAGAAGGAAGTCATTCTCTTGATCTTAGTTGATTATCAAAGTAGTAGGGTCAGTTAGATACTGTTTTCTTTGGACATTTATCCACAACAGACAAGCATCTTAGTTAGTAAAATAGGTAGGGGATCCCCATAGTCGGAAAGATGGGCGTTATTTTATTCTTTAATAAAAACACATCAAAATTGTTCTTGGTGTCTGCGTCCTTCTTCTGATCCGCTACAATATCCAAAACATCCTGAGGTTCCCACCTGTGATAATTCATGTGATCTCATCACTTCTCCCCTGGGGGGGGGGGGGATTTTCTCTGTGAAGCTAAGTAGGTGAGCCCGCTATGCAAAAAATCACAATATGGGTGGCAGAATGTGGGACCTGAAAGGAAGAGACTCCCCTCATGGGGACACATACTGCCGTTCTGTGATGGAACCCCCTTATCTCTGAGAACTTGCAATCCTCAGTCTTCCAAGAACCAACCTGAGAAAATGACTGTCTGTTATTGTGATACTCCCTCCTTTACCTATAGAAGACATGACCATCCCAACACCAGGAGGAACACACAGAGTGATCATAAGTAATCTCCCAATAGTACTGAGAAGAGGAAGATTGAAGGAGCGATGCAAACTATTTTTCCAAGTCTAGGCAGTACTAATAAGAGGTGGCTTCAAGGAAGCATGAAGAATACCTCATTGATACAGAAGAAGGTCTATGGCACTCTGATGGGAAGGTCCCAGCTATAGGCCATTAAAAGCAAGAAGGGACTTAATGAGAAGTGAACCTGGCGTGTAGCCTGTTAACCCCGGGAGATACAAACCTGGGTACGTGGAAGTGAGCAGGAGTAGCTAGTTCTCGGTCGTGAGGATGTCGTGGAAGGCTCAGACCAACTCTGTCGTGGCTTGGAGACTTGACCTATGCAGAAGCTGGAAAAAGGCGAACGGTAGCGTGACTTCGGGCTGGTGGACCGTGCAGTCCTTCAACTACGTTAAAACTGAAAGGCCTAGAAAGCCACGGATCCAATATGGCGCAGCAGGGAGAGGGTGAGACGCAGAAAGCATTCGGCAAGAAGATGCAAACACCCCGGGAAGAGCTGGTATCGTACCCCCACGAGATCGAAGGTAACAGGAGTCACAGGAGACCTGCTTGGGTTTGGGCAATACTGAAGATTACTTCATGAGTAATCTCCATAGTCACAGTAATTACTGTGATGGCATCAAGAATGAAGAGTACCTCTGGAGTACTCTCCCTCTTTACAGTAATTGCCTAAGGGATATTAAGAGCAAACGTCACCAAGTAAGTAGTCATCGTCCTCAGAAGTTGTGGAATTGACATCCAGAGATATTTCGGGAGTGATCTCCCTTGTTATACTAGACCAGAAGAAAAAAATCCAGGAATATATATATATCCCTGACGAAGAATTATTGGACATTTGACCAAGCCCAGAGCAGTTCCTGGGAGGAGGTACAAGGAAGTTATCTCTTAAGACTGAACCAGTTCAACTAGTAGACGGGATTCATTCTCATGACTATCTTTTTTGTTTGTTTGCTGAATACCTTTTGTTACTGGTAGGGTCAGAGTAGGATAATTTTTGGACAGAGGATGGACCCTTTAGTTTGACAACCACCCTGACGATGAGCACCCGAGTTAGAATTCAGTTAATAGGGCAATACCTTTTTAGATGTAGGGAAAGAAAGAGCCTTTTCCTTTTTGTTGAAATAAAAATATTGCTTTCAGATGCAACCCGTTTGTCTGACTCCTTCTGACATAACACAGTCTCAGAGAGTATCTCAAAGTGAGAAATCCCAGGGAAGTTTGAGTGGTCTTCTGGACTGCGAAAGGGGCGTAGGGTATCGTATCTCAATTTTTCCCCTCGGTTGCCACCAACTTCTGTAGGATTCTATTACGGGTCTGGTTGAACCATCAGTCTGGGGGTAGTAGACGGATGTTGGGGCTTTGTGATGTTAAGCAACTCCTTTACCTCTTTCATTTTGCAGTACATAAAAGTGGTACCTTGATCCAGTAGGATCTTTTTGGGAATCTCAACCCTGTGCAAAAAAGGATCGCAGATGCTTCAATATCGGTTGGCTAGAGTTGTTATGAAGCGGAAACGCTTCTGGATATTGGGTGGCATAGTCCACAATCATTAGAATATAAAGGTTTCCGAATTTAGATGTTTTCAGTGGACCTACTATGTCCATTGCAATCCTAGAGAAAGGAACTTCAATAATCGGTAGAGGTTGTAGGGGTGCTATTTGGGCACAAGTGGTTACTGTCTTTTGACAGATGTTGCACGCCAATACGTCATTTTTAACATCTGCAGAAACCTTTGGGCAGTACAATCTGGGTATAACTTGACTCAGTTTTACCTACTCCCTGGTGGGCGACTGTCAAGTGTGCACGGTCTAATTCTAACACCACCCTTTGTGTTTGGGCCGAGCCATCTTTTGTCAACGCCGTTCTGTCCAACAAGCCCTTCTCAAGGAAGAAGAAAGGTACTGCTTGGCTGTGTTCAGTTACTGTAGCGAAGGCCTCTGTCCCTTCCACTGATGGAATTTCAGCTTTTCCAAAACCCATCAAACCCCTTTCTGTTTCTCCTAACTTTCTTGGTGAACCGGAAATAAGAGATTCTACCATACCTAGGGCTATTTTGTCCCCCTCCTTTAACAATATAGGTTGTATTACCATGATTGTGTAGTAGCATTTTTTTCTCCCCTAAATTCAGGGTTTATGACTCCTGCCACAACATCCAAGTCATATCGCCAGGCTAATCCTCACTTTGAGACTAGCCTAATGTAAGTACCCTAGGGTGGGGCAACAGTAAGTCATGTGGGTATCAATTGTCTCATTTGGAGGAATCACAATTTCTTAAGCACTTTGTAAGTCGAAGCCTATGGGCTCTTCTGTGGCTGCAGTAGGGGCTCTGGCTTTAGGGCATACCTTGGTAAACAGCACAGGTCCCTGACTTGTATCAGTTGGTTGACATATCACTTCTGACACTATATGTGGTGTGTCGGAAGGATGAGTCGGGCACTTTGAGGACATTCTCTACTCTCTTTAATAAAAATAATAAGACAAGTGCCTATCTCTCCCTTTTGTTAAAGGGAATACCCTGCATATCTAAAGGTGCTGGTCGGATGTCAGGAAGTCCAAAGTAAAGATTTCCTCCGTCCAAACTAACACTCTCTGACCCTACTACTAAATATAACTAAAGTAAAAAGGCCAAGAGAATGTCTCTTCTTCCCCTGGCCTTCTCTCCTTCTTGGATAGTGTTTTTATATACAGGTTTCAAATGAATTGTGTACTCCTACGTATTCCTCATCTTATGATGATACTTCCACCTTCAGCTGCTTCGGCAACAAATGCTTTACGGCCGAGGGCACTGTGCGTCAATGTGGTCTACTCGATGTCCCTCTAATACTTCCATCCCAAAGTCGATGTCATTGTTGGTATATCTAGCACGTGCTGCACCTGTTGGCTTCAGTCCAGTTTTTCTGCGATTAAATAATGCTTTGAGGAATTATCGCACGCTTCTGTGTTTTCGGTGAGAAAACTTGGCTCAAGTACAATGGCCTCGTCTTCAGCACTTCAACCCCAAAGAATGCGTTCAAAAAGTGCTACACCTGCGGCACCTGGATGTCCCTCATGGGTCCCCATCGGGTGTGTCTGTGGTGCCTTGACGTCGAGCATAGGACATTGGACTGTGAATCCTGTCAGTCTATGACCGGTAAGGCTCTGAAAGAGCGTTAAGGGAAACTAGCGACGGGTAGGCTCCCTAGTAAATCCCCTTCGACGAATCCATTGAAAAAACGATCATCCGACAAGTTGAGGGGTGACTCCTAGAAGGAAAAGATGATAAAAAGAAAACCCTTGCGCTCCATTAGTGGATCCTACCATTCCTCATCATCTTTGAGGAAGCCAAAGAAAAGGCATAAGTCGCCCTCTTAGAGTTCATCTGATTTCTCTCCGGGGAGAAGTATAACCTGTTCAGTTAAATCCTCTATTCCAGCTGAGTGGAAACATTTCAGACAACATATGTTGAAAATCTTTGAGAAAGACACTCCAAACCCCTCGACAGAGAAGGTAAAAAGCCATGCTCCTGTCAAGCCACCTAAGGCAGGCAAGGAAAGACCTAAGGCTACATCCCACGTGCATTTGAGCCCTGGACATGACCCGGAGACCCCTCGAGATCCTTTGAGAGTTTGAAAAAGCGAGAATTCATCGAAGACTCTTTCGAGTCGAGGGTCAAGCCCTTCAAGTACTCCATCGAAGAAAAAAATCGATGGAAAATTCATTGAACATCAACGCCTTTAGCGTCGACAAAGTCGTTGACATCATTAGTGTTGAAATTGATGCCTTTGGCGAAACCATTGACGCCTTTACCTTCTAAGTCTAAAGAAATTATGAAATCTTACAAGCCTCTACCAAAGAAAGATTTCTTTAAGTCTTTATGTTCAATTTATGACTATTACGAACCTTCAGACCATGATACTCCACCATTGGGATTGGAATTTGGCACACCTAACGTCCCAGAAAGCCTTGTTTCAGAAGAATCCAGGCTAAAGGATTTATATCAAAATGTACAATCAGCTAGTGGGGTCGACACTTCACCTGAGATGGAATTTGGCAAGCCAGACCCATGCTGATGCATCTTATAGGCACCTGATGTGACTAAAGTCCTTGACTTTCGCAGATGTGGCAGACTTGCTCCACCGTTCGAGCAAGGTGAACTAACAGATATTCTGGATAAAGGTCCACAAAAGGATCCCATACTTCCTTTTCATGTAGCTCTCAAGAAAAGGGTTATGGCAAATTGGGAGGTTCCTGAGTCGAGCCCAGTGGTGAACAAAAACCTCACCAAGAAATACAGGCCATCTAGTTGCGACCCTAGCTATATGTCAAAACAGACAACACCTGACAACACCTGAAAGCCTAGTTGTTCAGGCAGCGATATCTACCTCGAAACAAGATGCATACCCTACCATCCCACCAGATAGGGATCAGCGTTTCAACGCTTGGGCAAGAAAGGTATTTTCTGCCAGAAGCAAGGCACTCAAGTCTGCAAATGCCACTTGCACTTTAGCAAAATTCACATTCACTGTGTGGGACTGTGTAGCCATGGCTGCTGACCATATTCCTAAAGGGGAAGAGAGACAGCCTCCTGAACATTGTAAGAGACGGCAAGGAGGCTATGTGCGAGTCTCTACAATTGGGATTGGACTCAGCTGATGGCTTCAGCAGAGCCATGGCGGGAAGCGCGGTATGCAGACTTGCGTGTTTGAGAAAGTCAGGTTTTGCACTGGATGTGCAGTCCAGGCTCCTCAACATGCCCTTTGACGGCACCAAGCTGTTTGGCTGCAAAGGTGACGAAAGTTTAGAGAAGCTGCAGATCTCAAAGGCAGCAGCCAAATCCCTTGGAGCCACCATCGGACATCCACAACTCTCTCATCCTAGTGGAACATGTTGGAGAGGTAAGTCCTTTCGCTTCTACTCCTCAGTTGAAAGGCGAAAGGACTGGATAGTCAAAGAGGTCAGAGAAGTTTTCCTCATGGTGGACGAGGCAGAGGTGCAAAGCCGCCCAAGCAACGGCTACTTTACCATCAGCCTCTGCTTCAGCTGCCTCAAAACCTCTGAGGCCTTAACTCCCAAGACCCCAGTGGGAGGCAGGCTCTCACTGCATCTGCAAGAATGGTGAGGCCTTACTTCAGATGCATGGGTGTTGGAAACAGTAGCCCAGGTTAATACCTCCAGTTCTAAAGAGGCCTCAGGACCATCCACCGCAAAACCACTCTTTCAGAGTTCCACATCCGTTCCTTGTGCAGGTAATTTTGATCCTGCTAGAGAAAGTTGCTATAGAACCAGTACCTGTGATGATGAGGAACAAAGGGTGGTACTCTCCCTGTTTCCTAATCCCCTAGAAGGACTGAGGATTGAGACCCATTTTGGACTTGCGTCGTTTGAAAAGTTCCTCAGGAAGTACAAGTTCAAAATGGTCTCACTTTCTCTGCTCCTTCAGGCCCTCCAACTCCAGGATTGAATGGTCATTGGACCTCCAGGACGCTTACTTTCATGTGCCGATCCATCACAAGCACAAAGTACCTGAAGTTTGCAGTTGGCGGTTCTCTATCAGTTTCGAGTTCTGCCATTCGTGGCTGACCTCCGCCCCAAGGGTTTTCACCAAGTTAATGGCGGTGGTGGCAGCGAGTCTCAGGAGGGGAGGAGGGGTTCACTTCTATCCCTACCTGGACAATTGGCTGCTCAGGGCTTATTCTCCTGAACAGGCCATGGAACATTTGTGCGTAATCTGCCACTCTCTCCACAGACTGGGCTTCTCCCTCAATTACAAGAAGTCGCACATGATGCCATCTCAAGAAATTCAATTTATTGGAGCGGTCCTGGGTGCATACTTGGGAAAAGTCTTGTGACCCGAGGTGAGGGTTCAACACATTCTGCAGATGGTCCCCAAATTCCAGAGTGCCCAGCGTCTTCCGGCTTTCAACTTTTTGAGGTTGCTCGGCCCCATGACATCCTACATTTTCCTGGTGCCAGAGGCTCGCCTGAGCATGAGATCCCTCCAATGGGCTCTCAGGACACAGTGGTCTCAATTCTCAGGCAGGATGCCAGACCTACTTCAGGTTCCGAGCAGAGTCACACAGGATCTCCTGTAGTGGGTTTGCGAGGTCAACATTCTGAAGGGAGAACCTTTTTGGCAACCATGGCCAGAGATAACCGTAGTTACGGATGCCTCACGGGGTGGGGAGCCCACACCAACGATCTGACAGTCAGCGGTCTTTGGTCTCCATCGAAGTTCAAACTACACACCAATGTTTTGGAGCTGAGAATATTGGGAGGAAGTGACCAGGATCCTAACTAAGGTTGGCTTGTCGTCCAACTCAGTCTCCCCCAAGGCGTGCTTGCTAGGAATTATTCAGAGACCAAAGCAGGCCAGACATGTTAGTAAACTGAGAGATCTAGCGTACGTCCTGGCAAAGCCCAGGATAGCAATGGGATGGAAAGCACGTCATGGCCCAGTGATAAGCGTGTGGTTGAGGGACCCCCATAAATGGCCCCTCACAGAAACTACTGTCCGTCAAGAATCATCCCATCGGGGCCAAGAGGAGCAAAACATGGATTTAGTTGCCTGGAAACGTTTGTTAGAGGAACTGACTCCCCCCTACACGTGATGACACCCAAACTCAGATACATGCACCATCACAATATGCTGGATAGAGATACGGCAAGCATTTCAAGCAATTTAATACACACCATAGGTAGACATAGAAAGTGGAATAGACTCGGGGGTGGGAGGCGAGTGGTGAGTTTTGAACAGGCGAACAGTATGATGTATCATATTGGAAGTTATTCACAAAGTCTGTAGGTTATTTTGTTGGAAAAATGAATAAAAATGGTTTTAAAAAATAAAACGTTTTAGAGCTGAGGGCAATCGGATTAGCGCTGAAGGCCTTCCTGCTCTCTGTGTGCGGAAAGAATGTCCTGATAATGACAGACAGCACAGTGGCCATGTATTACCTCAACAAGAGAGTTGTAGGGTCACTACCACTGTGCAGAGAGGCAATGCAGCTCTGGTTCTGGGCAATTCAAGAATGAGTCTCCCTGTCGGTAATTCATCTAGCCGGAGAGAATACGGCGGTGGACACTCTGAGCAGGCTGAGCAGTTTCTCACGAGTGGGAACTAGCTCAGGAAGTCCTTCAAGAGATCCTCACCCTTTGGGGAACCCCTCAAGTGGATCTGTTTGCGACCAGTGTCAATTGGAAGTGCGACCTGTTCTGCCCAAGGGAATTTCTCCCGAGAGGAGCTCTAGGGGATGCGTTCGTAGTGGACTGGGAGTTTGCACTTCTGTACGTGTTTCCTCCAGTCCCTGTCATTTCTCATGTGATACTGAGGTTGTGAAGGTTTGGGAAATTCATGATCCTAATTGCTCCGGATTGAGCAAGGAGGACGTGCTGCCCAAACCTTGTGACATGTCCATCTGCCCCCCAATGCGTCTTCCACAAAAAGGACCTTCTCTCGCGAGATGAGGGTCAGGTTCTGCATCCAGAGGTCAAGACACTCAACCTTGGTATCGTATTTCAAAATAGCAATGATTATACAATTTTTTAAAGGACTCGCTAATGTGTTCCCTCCTAAATCTTTTCAAGTCCTAATTTGGGTTCTTAATCTGGTATTACAATTTCTGATATGTGCTCCCTTTGAGCCACTCTACTCATGTCCATTAAGACTTCTAACATTTAAAACCATTCTGTTAGTTGCCTTACCATCAGCCCGCAGGGTGTGTGAGTGGCAGGCCCTATATAGTAAGACTCCATTTACCATATTTTACAAAGATAAGGTTGTCCTTCGTGTGAAACCTTCTTTTTTGCCCAAAGAAATTTCGGATTTCTATTTTGCCCAGAAAATTGTGCTTCCAACTTTCTATCCGCCCCATCATTCTGCAAGGAAGAGGAAAGGCTATATAAGCTTGATCTCAGAAGTGCTTTGAGCTTTTTAATTTCTCGCATGACAAAGATACGTCAACATGACCCGCTTTGCAATGGGTACACTGCACATAATCGGGGACTTCCGATTACTAAACAAACTCTGCCAAGATGGCTAATTCTGGCAGTTCAGAGTGCTATAGATTGGCAAGAAAAGATGTTAAAGGATCCCTCCAAAGGCTTAAGAGCCCATTCGACCAGGGCATGGCAACATCTTCCACTCTTCTAAGAGGGGTGCCGATAAAAGAAATGTGTGCGGCAGCCAATTGGTCTACCGTCTACATTTTTACAAAGCATTACTGTCTGGATTCATTCTCTAACCAGGAAGGAGGATTTGGCTAAGCAGTCTTCTACTCGATTTATGGGAAATCTTAAACTGAAAATTCGTACTCTCTCCTCGAAAACCGAACACTGCTTTGGGAGGCTGTCATAAGATGCGGAATACGTGGGAGGACACAATCCATTTGAAGAACAAGTTACTTATCCCTGGTGGTATGCAGACTTTCCATTTCAAAAAAATTTCAATTGAAGGGTTTTCCATCAAATGTTTTCCAATGAAAAAAGTACATCAAATGCATATTTGTGTGGGGTAAAGGGTTACTTTTGTTTGGAGTGTTTTTTTTAAGGGATATAAAAGGGGAGTTGAAGGGGGGTTTGGGGGGAACCAAGCATTCGATGCACATTTTCTCGTTGGAAAAAATGTGATGGTACTTAACTGCGATGGAAAAAATTTGATGGAAAGACATGTAACCATCCCATGTAATGTTCTTTCGACTGGATTTTCCTCAACCGTATTCCTGAACGCCCCTCCCAATCTGCCTCGCTCTAGAGTTTCCAGGCATTACACTTTACGCTTTTTCAGAGTCTAGTACTGTCTAGAACTCACTGAGGCTGGTAATTCTGCATGAGGAAGGCATTAAAACTGAACTGAATCCAACGGGTGCTGCACGTGCTATATATACCGACGATGTCGACTCAGGGCTGGAAGCCCTCGAGGGACATCGAGTCGACTGCATCGACGCACAGCGCCCGCTGCCGAAAGATTTTTTTTTTCTTTCTCCAAAGCTAGAAGATATTATCAGAATATGAGGAATACGTGGGAGGAATATCCAGTCGAAAGAATGTTACCAGGGGTAAGTAACTTCTTTTTGGTTCATATCATTCTTAGTATAATCTCGTTTGATAGTCTCTAATCAACTCTTTTCGTTCTTCAAAATGACTCCTGGGTCTCGTGCTTTCCGTGGCCCTATCTTTGAAATACCTTTCTTTCCTGGTGGTCCTCGCACTCGTGTCATCACATATGTTCTTCCCAGTCTGTTTGCTCAGCCTTTCCTAAATTATGTTTGCCTTGATTCCCTTTTAGGCTTTCTTTGCCTGGGATTCTCTCTGTGTCGATCAGCTATTTCTTTTTCACTGTCAACCTTTATCTCTCTTTTCTCGTTGTGTTTCTGGGTTGTACTTTCTACAACCTTCAACTCAGCAGATACAGGGTGGCTGCCCTTCCTCCCAAGGTGTTAGTTCCCAGGCTCTGTTGGTTCCGCAACAGGGTTGGTTACATCTTTTATGTATTGCTCACTTTCTTCAATGTAATCTTGTCCTCGGGACTTGGACGAGTTTCTCTCTTCAACTGAGACCGGTCTTGCCCAACTAGGTTGTTTGCAGTTTGCTTTCTCAGGTTTTCACAGTTCCAGTCATTGAGTCCTTAGGACTGGGACGAGTTTCTTCATGCATATGATTCCGCTGCAGGCTTGCGCCATTCCCGATTTCCCTGGTTCCTCTCGTCATGCAGGGAAAGGTTACAGGGCTCCCCTCTCGCTCGGGTACTACTTCTCGCTCTTCTTGCTGCTCGGATTCTGATTCCCTTAGCGAGGCGGAGTGAAGCAGGAGCATGCTAGTGCAGTATTTGGCCTTGCGGGCCAACCTGCTGGTGGGTTGTAGGAGCAGACTGCACCGAAACCCTGCAGAGCCCCGGATACCATCCCAGCAGCAGCAGTGCCCTGCTGACAACGGTGCACCTGAAGGTGCAGGCGGCCCCCACGGGCCTAGGCTTGGCGAGCTGGTGGACGCGGGAGTCCTGCAGGGGAGCTTGAGAGGCAACTCGTGAGCAACCCCTGGCGGCACACAGAAGTGCAGGCAGGGGGAGAGGCTGGCAGCCCGAAGTCAGGGCATCAAAGGAGGCTGTGGGCAACAAGAGGCTCCTACTATTTGCCCCATCCCCGCCAAAGCAGCAATCCGGGGGAAAAAGGACACTTGCAACATGTCTGCCATGAGTCAATTGGAGGAGAGGAGGCTCCTTTAGGCGACCCAAAACACAGCAGCCCGAGGTGCCCAGTGCCTCCGGGGAAAGGGGTGACGCAGGTGCCACAGCGCAGTTTGGGAGCAGAGGCCAGGCCCCTGGGGCTGAGTAGCACGTTTGAGGGGGGGGGCTTACATCAAGCACCAGCAACTTTGGAGAGAGGGTGGAGGAGGAGTGCACCCGCCTGGATTTTCTCTGTGGGGGAGCGAGCTCCACCCAGGGAGGGGACCCAGACCATCTAATTTATCGGCTGCGGCAGCGCCCCTGAAGGGTATTATAAGGAGACCAAAAACTAGCGACACCATGAGGTGGAGGTACCTGTCTGGGCCGGGGGTGTGAGAGGCGGGGCCCCCATCTTGACAGATCGGAGGGGCGCCCCCACCCCCGGCAAGCCCCAAGATATGTGGGAGGATAACCTGCATAAAGGGGATGCACAGCTAACTGGGTAAGGGCCTTCAAGGGACCCCCACCACAGATGACTTCCGGAGGCTTGGAGCCTGGGGAAGCAAGGCGGATGTCAAAGGCGAAGGCCTCTAGGCAGCTGCCGGCTGTGGCGGCCGCAGTGGGCACTTTCCCTATCGTATGGGCAGCGCCGAGTGAGTCGAGGTAGAACATCGAAATAGGCCCGAGAAATGGCAGAACATTATGACTTTGTCGTACCTGGAGCGGTGGAATGCATATCACAATGGAACCTCCATGACCAGCTCAAATTAATGAGGACGGACCTTAACATGACCCTGGCAGAAATAACGCAGGAGGTCGGCCTAGTGGCGGAGAGGACAGACCTCCTTGAAAGAGGCCTCCAGGAGTTGGAAAAGGATACCACAGCAAATAGTGAGGCTGTAGAGCGTCTCAATGTGGCCACATAAAACTTCGAATTGCTGATGGGAGATATGGAGAATAGATCAAGGAGGATCAACATGAGGATAAAGAATTTGCCAGAGACAGTCAGAGATAAGGACTTGAAGGGGGAGGTCCAGAGGATTTTTGCAGACATCTTGGGGGATGTGGGTCCGGAGAAGATCGAGTTAGACATCATTCACAGAACAGGTTCATTGGCAAAGGGGCACTGGCGGCAGGCCGAGGGATGTAAATGCAGCCTTTTGCATGCTATGCTCAGTAAGAAATGGTCCTCTGGGCGGCATGGGCAAAAGATAAGTTTGCTATATCAGGGACACGAGATCTCCCTATTACAAGAACTGGCCAACTGCACCTTGCTTAAGAGAAGTCAGATGGGCCCAGTGGTAAGGGAGCTTGCCCGCAGGGGCATCAGCTACAAGTGGATATTCCCCTTTAAAAGCAAATCACATAACCCAACTGGAAGCAAACCAAAGCCTTCAGGACGATCACCCTCCCCAGCAGGAGAATCACACAAGGCCCTGACTGTGGGAATGGGCAACTGCAGGAGAGTGACGCAGAGCACCCTTGAGGGGCCGGCACTCAAAGCCTGGAGGGGGGCGCGTTGGCAGATGGCATGTAGCGAGGGAAGAGACGTACAAAAGCAGATATGGTCCAGGAGTGGTGGACCATGATCGCAGGATATAGGGCTATGGGAGCACAGAAGGTCATTCCATCTTGGTTTCAGTTAGGGCAGAGATGCCCAGGGAGGCGATAGCGGGGAGGGGAGGAGGCAAGAGGTCAGAGGATGCGGGGGGATGTCCTCTCCGAGTTGGGGGGATTAGTTAGGGGATGGAAGAGGGGGCACCAGAGGTTGTGGGCCGGGACTGTAGTGGGTAGGGAACGGGCTGATGCTCGGGCGGGGAAAGAGGAGAAGCGGGGATATATGGGGGCAGGGAAGGAGGCCACTGGGCAGGGGGAGAAGGGGGTGCGCCGGGGGGCAGTAGGGGTGAGGAATGAAGGGGGCACAAAAGAATGATAACAATTCAAATGGTTAACACATAATGTAAGGGGGCTCAACTCCCAATTAAAGCGGACAAAACTAGAGCAATTCACTAGAGAACCATGCCCAGATGTATTCACGCTACAGGAGACCCAACACTTGAGGAAAGATCATGCAAGACTCAAGCTGCAGGGCTACTCTTGAATCTTTCATAGTTCCAGCTTGACTGAGAAAAGTGGAGTGACGTTCGCTATTCGTAACGGGATGAATCTCGGGAAGAAAGACTTCAAGGCAGATAGAGGGGGCAGATTTGTAATAGTAGTGGGGGAATACACAGGAGTCGCATACACGCTAGCCTTTATATATGCGCCTAATTCAGGGCAGGAAGCCTTCTTGAGGGAGCTACTGAACATGGGTTCGCGAAAGGTCACATAATCCTAATGGGTGACTTTAACCTGGCCTGGTCCAGGGAACTGGACAGAAGCTTGAGGAGAGGCTCTTATGGGATGCGGGGGGTGTCGGCCGACTCAATACGGGATAGGTTTGAAGCTCTGGTACATTGCAGACATCTGGAGGGGGGTGAGGGGACACAGGGAGGGGTTTGCTTTCTTTTCCAACATACACAGAACTCATTCCTGCATTGTGTGGTTGTCAATCACCCCCCCCATCCCTCCTTTTGGGAGTGGTCGAGGGCATTGAGGTGGGCCCACTCGGGATAGCGGATCATGCAGTGGTCACAATGGAACTGCGCCTACCAGGTCGTAGGCCGAGTATCGGGGGTGCCGGGAGAGCTGCTGCAGGACCCGTTGGTGAGGGGGGGGGCTAGTGGAAAAGATCATGGCCTTTTTTGAGACCAACAAGGTGACGGACACAGGGGAGAACATCCATTGGGACACATTTAAAGCCACTATCGTGGGCGACCCCCTCGGTCCTCAAATCACTTGACGCCGAGAAGGTCTTTGACCGAGTGCAGTGATCCTTCCTGTTCAAAGTGATGGAAAGAATAGGGCTGGGAGGGGAATTTTTACGGATGGCGATGGCCAACTACAACACACTCTCGGCACGGCTCCTCATTAATGGGTCTTTGTCCCGGGCAATCCATCTACACAGGGGAACCCTCTCCCCCCTCCGCTGTATGCAATCTACCTGGAGCCATTTCTTCACAACCTGTGCAAATCTGGTGAGGTGCATGGTAACCGCTTCGGCGGCACCCAACGCAAAGTAGCCACTTTTCCTGAACGATATGCTGCTCTCACGAGGCCGGGGCAGTCGTTGAGGGCATGCAGGGACATACTATCTTTGGGGCGGTATCGGGTCTCAAGATCAATATAACCAACTCCAAATAAATGAATCTCTCAGTGAAAGTAAGTTAAAAGCATCTTCACTATTCATATGGTGCCCTGAAAGGGATCAAGTACATGGGAATTTGCATGACCCCTCTACTCACCGGTTGGTATGCAGCAAATTACCCTTCCATGCTGTTGTCTATTAAAGCAGATCTCCTTAAGTGAAAGACCTTTAGGATCTCATAGGTGGGAAGAATGGCAGTGGTAAAAATGGTGACGCCCCCACAGCTATTTTTGCTCTTTCAGGCCATACCAGTAGCGGTCCCGGATAGTTTCTAAAGTGAATTAGGCAAAATGACAGGTCACTTTATTTGGGAAGGAAAAAGGTGAAGGGTTTGTCGATTACTGTTGATGTCCCCAAGGAGGGTGGGAGGGATGGCACCCCCTAATTTCCAACTATACTACGAGACATCACAAATGAGGATCATACAGGAATGGCTTTCGGGGTCCAAGGGGAAGCAGTGGGTGGCAATGGACCGGGCAGTGGTGACTCACGACTTGAGGGAGGTACTCTGGCTGCTGTGCCATAACAGACCGCAGCACATGTACTTGAGTGTCATAACAAGATTGGTGGCAGACACATGGAATAGGCTGGAGGGGCAAGTATGGGATCACAACCTTCCCATTCATAATAATTCAGACTTCTCACTGGGAACAGAACCGAGGCCATTTGCTCACAAGATGGAAGGGAGATGTCATGGGCCCAACCATTAGGCCCTTCAGCGAGTGCAAACAATGCTTCGGAGTGGGAGAAAAGGAGAGGATACAGTATTTTCAGATGCAGTACTGGCTCCAAAACCCAGAGCTCAAAGCAACGGCCACCCGACCGCTTACCTCTTTCAAAAAAGAATTACTCACAACACATGATGGGTGAAAGGGCCTCATCGAATCTCTATAAAACCCTGGATGAGGCCACGCCCCGGGAAAAGTGGCACTATATCGAAAGATGGGAGAGAATGGTAGAGAGGGCCTTGACAAGGGAGGAATGTGAGAGGGTTTGCAAGCTAATATCTAAGGCATCCAATTGCAGGAATTTTGGTATAAATTATTGCATGCCTTCACAAGATTTACTCCGGGACTTCGCAGGATTGCTGGAAAGGGCGTGGGGAGGTGGGCACGTGGTTGCACATCTGGTGGAAATGCCTGAAAATCTAACCCTTTTGGAGATAGATGCAGGCGTCCCAGGTATAGGTGTTTGATGAAGGTGCAAGGGAGTCCCTGGAGGAGATACTACTGGGGATAGGTGGAGAGGACATGGAAGGTGAACTCTGAGGGCACGGGAAAGCACAAACAATGCTTACATTATTGGCAATGCTCCTCATTGCACAGCGATGGAAGGGTGTGGCCATCCCCAAGACTGGCTCTGTAAGGTATGGGACCTTGTGGCTCTGGAACGAGCTACAAACGCAATGAACAAAAACCTGCCTCATTTTGCCAGAGGCTCGAGGAAAGTGTTGGCATTCCTAATGGAGGAATACACAATCAAATGGGGCCCCCAACGCCTAAAATTACCAGATCTATATTAGCTGGGTGGCCAGATTGCAACTACTTTCAAAAGGACATTTATATCAGCCCGGAGGGGGCAGGGAATGAAGGAGGGGATGACAGGGGGAGGGAAATGGGGGCACGGGGTACAGATGCGGTTGTGTTCGTTTGTTTTTTACCTGTTGAAAACCAATAAAAAGAATTTACAAAAACATGGAGTAAGAAATATCGATTTTGGTTAATAAAGAGGGTATAAAAAAATCAAATAATCCAGTATTGCAGGTTTGATTTATAATTAAAACAACAAAAAAAGGATACAGTTATAAAAAGGAGGGATTAAGGGAGGATTCAGGGGTCGATGAAATAAAAGGGGTCAGGGGGGATACCCCCTGTCCCCACCACCCCCCATTAAAAGGTGCATTTTAGGTCAAGTGTAGGTAGAATGAATGTTAGGTTAGGTAAATGAAAATTAACAACTGTAGAAACCTTTGTACAAATGGAATCGTGTTAATGTAAAATCCAGTAGATGGCACTTTGAGACCATAGATGCTAAATGTACATAGATATTAGGTGCTGTGAAAAGGGTCTCTTGATATTTTTGTGCACTGTTATTTACGGCTCCTTAAAAGTTATCTCAGGTTTTTCTCACCGACAATATCGCATATATCCCACAAGCTTAGAGTCCTTTATTTATTTTTCTTCCTATAAAGCAAGGTTTGTGATAGTTTATAGTAGGTTTGGGTCTGAGGATGGAACTGTATGTTGAGACATCCTTACTAGCAGCAGTTTATTATTTTATTGCTTAGGGAAAACCTTAGAGTTGGACTAGAACAGGTAATTTCTGTGTTTGCAAATAAAGATTTGTTTAACTATGTCTCATGTCTGTCTCCTATATCTGACTTATCACAGTGGGCAAATCCGTTTTGCTACCGTGCATGCTGAGGCTGAGGTTTGGTGTGTTGCATCTAGAACAGCCATGAGGGAGCTCCAGCTCCTTGTTCGTCTGTTTTCTCCCCCGGCAGTGTTTGTATGTCGATTACATAGAGCTCAAGATAGGCGAGTAGGAGCTCTGGTTCTCTTTTAGCTGGCACACACTCTCCCCGGCTGGGGTCTGGCATTTCGGGAAAAGAAACCACTTAAAGACTGTTCCCCCATAACTCATTTCTTGGCATAGACGATGTAGTAGGATGCTACAATATATTGCATCATAGGTCACTGCTAAGTATAAAAGTAATGAGGTTGGCCAAACGGTATTCATCCAGCATCATTAAAACTTCCTTCCGGATTCCAAAAGGTTTAAGTTCCGTACCACTGAACATTATGAAGCCATGATATTGTATAATTGATGTGCTACCCACCATTCCCAGGATTTAGCTCCATACAGGATATTGGAAATAGGTAAAGCATTGCTTTTAAGTTATTAAACAATGATCCTCACTGTCAGGTTTGCTACTAATTTAGGTTTGATGTGCAAAGGAACCATAGCAAGGAGAACCATGTCTTCTCTGTCCCACATGAAATCCCTGGTAAATACAGGGTTTTCATAGTGAAACAGCTTGTTGATGTTGCAAGGGTAGGTGCCATCAACATTTTTAATATCAGTGATACAGTACCTTTGCCTCAGGTAGAAGTCTGTGACACATCTATTTCTTTTTACCCCTCCTCCCCCGAATGGCCTGAAGACAGAATTGTGGTGCTGGACAAGACCGTTTTTAAGCTTACGTACGCTTGTACAGGTTTCATGGTAATGACATGCGTGGTTGAGTTGGTTGCACTCTCAACTCGGAAAAGAGAAGCATTTGGGAGATGTTTGAATTTCTCCTTCAATGCATTATTTAATGGCCGACAGCTAAAACAAATAAATAATGAACATCTTTATGATGGGTTTTATTTTTCTGGAAGCAGTCTCAAGGATTGGTAGCCACGGGCATTTGCTGCTTGTACATGTAATACTCTTCATCAAGGTGTCATAATTACCATTTTTGGAACCTCTTGGTGACCAATGCTGTTTTTCCGTCGGCAAACAGTCTCACGCCAGTTGTTTCAATTAAAATACACTGCTTGATTATGCGAAGTGTGTAACATATCGTAGAGCAAATTTAGAGATGTGCAAAACTGTACCTCTATCCATCTCCATACAACGGAACTTTTTTAAAATGTATTTTTAATCTTTTTCGTCATAAAAGAAAAAATCATACACTACACACACATCAATGACAATCAGCATGGGAAAAAATGAATTAGATCTACATTTGACTAGCCCGTGCCATAATACATATGATTACATTATTCTAGGTCAGTAAATAGACAAATGTGTCATTCTCAACAATCCTTGTCAAAGCCCCAACTTGTCTAGATGCTAACTGAGAATTCTGTAGATGCTAGGAGCCTATGCCCCAATCATCTCCACCCCCACCCCCACTCCTAATAACCTGGGTTCCTTATACATTTACCACAATATCCTAATCGGCTAGCTAACTCAAAAGTACATGTAATCTCGTTTGGAGCCTATTCCTTCCACTGCAGGAGCAAGCATTTTTTCAGTATGTCATACACTGTACAGAAATCATTTTAATGTAAATCTGCTAGGCAGGGTTCCTGCCCATATTTGGACCAGTAGAGGAACCAATCCTTGTCTGTCAGTCAGATGTTCTTTCAGCCATGTTGTTAACATTTCCATCTCATATAGCTCTTTGACTTTCCTTAACCATTCATTTTTTGTAGGTGGGGTAGGCTTCTTCCAACATTGAGCCAGACCTGCTCCTGCAGCCAAGAGCTTGTGATGAATTGTATGGTAGACTTCTTTGGTCATCTTCTTTAGTTCGTAGCTTTAAAAAAACAAATTGGCTCTTTTGCTCATACTTTAATCTGTTTCTTTCAACCAGGAGATTACCTCATCCAATACATTTGTACATACTTGCATGACTGCCAAATAAGAAAATAGTTCCCTTTCACTCCACAACCCATCCAACATCCTTCCCCAAAACCAAATACATGTTTGATCATCTGACTTGTAGCACATTGATGCCAAGGAACTTAAACTGGGCTGATTTTGATTTATTTTATGCTTTTTCACTTATGAGAGACCACAACTTGTCTGAGATGGAAAACCCTAGGTCACTTTCCTATCTAGTCTTGAGGTCTTTCAAACCTGGTTTTATAATTGTTCATGGCTGTGGTCAACCTCTTAACACTTTTATGGCTAGCTAAAAACCTTTTGACAGGAGTGAGCTGTCTTGAAATCCATGCCTTCCCTTTTCCCTGGCGGGGGACAGTACAAACGAAGAGGCATATTCCCTCTTTCTCCCCAATGGGGGGCCACCCCTTGGGGAGAGGTTGAGGCTAGGGAGGTGAGCCCGCTCTAAATGAGCCTCCCTAGGGATCTGGGCAAGTGGAACTTCACTGGGACAAGGACTCCCATTCCCACAAGAAACTTCCTAGACCAACAACCGTATCCGCTTATGTGGGCCAGCGTTCCATTAAGAATACTGTGAACTCTTTCTATTTGGTTCCAGGCAATGCTGAACACCAAACAAGCCATCCAAAGGAAAAGAGGATGTATCTCTTTTAAGAAGAACTTTGTACATAAGTGAAACGAGTGGATCACCGATGGGGCGAAGAGTATGGTATGCAGAGGAAGCCCCCTGACGTAATCATGCCTTGGAGAGGCTGACCAGAACGAAGCTGTGGAGCCCACGACAATTCAGAAGGCAAAGTATGCCAGCTTGAGATGACAGAGGACCGGCAAAGCAGACAACAGGGTGTTCGTTGAAGAGACTGGGAAAGAAGACCTGTAGAACGTGGTGGTGTGGCACCCGTCGAATAATGCCGGGAACACTTCAGCCAAGCACGATGGTAGCTCCCATCTCCCAGCGTTTGTAGGTGGCAATAGACTGTGGAGAAATCGATGCCGGAACGCATATGGAAACTGAGAAGACAAAAAGCTAAATCAATTATCCGAGAAGACAAAAAGCTAAATCAATTATCTGAGCAAGTGCAGAGCCCTGCAAGGTTCCCCTGGACAAGAAGGTACTGAGGTGAAGGGGAGAAGCGGGAGGCTGCCTGGGAATACTTACGAGGAGCGAAACTTGTCAAAGCCACAAGGATGACATTCGAACAGCATACCAGCATATATGACAAACATAGTGAAAAAGAGATAAATAACGTGACAGATAAGGCTGCATGGGAAAGTGAAGCAAAGTGGAAATGAGCACCCTGGTAAGGAGGGGAAAAGCCATGAAAAATCTGTGGTGAAGAGTAGGGTAAATACTTGCACACAACTGTAACAAGTGTTGTGAATTAAGACTGGCAAGTGAAACAGATAATAAGAAACAGAATCTAGTACAGAGAACCCAGGAGAGGGAGGTTCCTGAATTGGGAAAAGTTACACAAACCTCAGAAGGGTTGAACCTAAAAAAAGTGAGAAATACAAAAACAAGGGAAAGTGTGTGAGGCAGCATTTCAATGAGAATCCTTCTAAGCAGATCATTAAAGAGAGTACAAGACCCCTGAACGTCTGGGAGGAGCTAGATGAATAAAAATCAAAGAGAGTGTCTAAGAAGTTCATTCTAAGAAATATATTTTCAATCAGAGACATTTTGTAGATGGACAGTACACCAGAGACACCATTTTAAGACCCTGAGAAAAGGCTGCAGTAGAGAACGCATCGAGGGAAACGATCAGAAGAAGAAAGTTCTTCTTTTGGTGGCCTTCTTTGAGTTTGGTCTGATGACATTTTACTTTGGACATACATGCACCTTTAGTTACTTCAGTTAGGCAGGGAATGCCCATAGCAATATGGAGAGAGAGGCCTTTTCTTTATATTTTTATTAAAAGGAAAGTAAACATGTCCATAGTATGTTACTCCTTCATTTGACCCGCCATAATGGCTAAGTAGTCTAGACAGTAAATCAACTTTTTGGGTATTAATATTTTAGCGTCAGGTGGCAAACTATAAGTGAGGCCATGTAACAAGTCTATAGATAAAAATCAATTTCTTAGCTAGGACTCTTTCCATCTGATTTCACTAAGAGGCAATTTACTATTCGGACAATTCTTGTGCCTAAGGTGAAACTGGTTTAATAAACAACATTTTGAGATGGAGCCTGACACATTATCCCTGAGACTACCCACAGAATGTTGTCAGGAAAGCATGGAAGTGGGCCAGACAGTCATTGAGAAACATTATTAGAACTTACTGAAAGATTGAAGAGCAGGAGTCTGATAGGGCTGTTTAAATACATTCTCTAACTTAAAATCAAGATAATAACTGGTACATTCTAGAAGGAGAACCACTCCAAAATGGGGAGTCCTCTGTTTGCATATACGAGGAGCAGGACTATAAAAGAAATGTTGGTACACAGATAAGAAAAGAAAGGGAAGACTAAGCAATTCAGAGTTTAGGCTGTGGGGGTTCCCTCCTTTGAAATGACCCTACCCACCGGGCAATGCACAGCTTGTAAATTTACCACAGACTCCGCAGAGGTAGCTCTATCGGTTCATTACGAGTTTGCGGTATTCTGGCGGTAAATCTGCCAGAATACTGGCAAACAGAATTACTGATACTGCCGCTTGGTCAGGCGGTATTACCACTTGTGGTAATACCACCTGATTACAAGTAATGGTTTGCCAGTTTAAACCTCTATTTAAGGGAGTCCACAGTACTCCATTGGGGATTTTTTACGGTATTACCGGGTGGTAATAACAGCGATTTGTGGAGGAGTTAGAAAGTTGGAGGTAATAATCGTCAGTACTAACATACGGTAATCCCAGCGGTGGTACTACCACTAAACTTGTAGTTTGGCGGTGTGGGAGAAAATTAGGTAAACTGTCTTACCTCCACTTTCTTCTTGCACCGCCAAACCTATAATGAGCCCCATAGTGTTGCATGCTTCATGGATGAAAGATTTACAAATGGCAACTCAAATAATGTCGTCTATCTAACATCCTCATGCTCAAAACGCTGTACCGGAATGACTACCCACCCTGTTCATGTTCGGAAACCGGAACACAGAAGCTGCATTAGAAAGAAAAATAATGTACATGCTCCACTGGCTTCCCATTTTCTTGAAGCAGGATATAATGAGAACAATGAGTGGGCTTTGCTTTTGTTAATGAAGTGTGTGTGTAGAATGTTTAACAGAAGCTACAAAGGTGGGAGCATAGTCTTTTGTTCACAACCAGGAGTCTTGAAGCAGGACTCAATAAAGAACATAAATGGGTTACGTGAACTGACCCACATTAAATAACGACGACTCCTGAAAGCATTTCAAGCATTGAAATGTGGCATGTTTTGTTATTTCTGCAAGCAATACTGTTCTCAGGCATTTGTGTTGAGTCACTTAATGAGGAAAAGCTACATGATTTTTCAGCCATGATGTACTTTAGAAGAAATTATTAAATGAATACATACACAGTTTCTGTTCATATGTGTTCTGGCAAGATCTGATGTCGCAGTGTTCATTTTAAGAACTCAAGAAGTCACATGCAACTTGGTCCCCCTCCAACATGGTGGATAGGAATGGATATAGAAAGGACACTACAGTCCTCGTTAGTTTTTGTTTTTAAAAAAACAAAGGAAACTTAGGCTCCAAGGTGAGATGTTAGTACTACCAAGATGACCTAGGGTATTCACGTCATTATATATCACATTCAGTGTAGTCATGCATGCTTTACATTAGTGTTCAGATATGCTACCAGTAAGCTGCTTTGATGTCAACCACACAATATACATTTTTGAAGAGTCCAAAAATATATATTGTGACAAATTTCCCACCTGGACCTTCGTCTGGTCATCACGAGATAGGCGACTCAGCGAGCCAGATACTTAGCCAAACCAGTAATATAAAACTATATTTCCAATAATGCCCCTCAGGAACATGCCCTATGTACAACCAAGCTGTGAGCAATCTTATATGATGCGCCTGACTACCTGTGGGTTTGGTGCGCAATACAAGTAATAAACTAAACTAAAAGCTGGACCAGATCCGGGAATCAGAATTGGGGAACACGTAAGAGGTTAACCCTGGCAAAATACCCAGTTACGTCACTTAAGCCATAGAAGGCATCAGGAAACCTGTCTCAGGGCTGTGGTGGATCAGGAGGACCCTGACTCTTTGAGGACATTTCAATGATGTATTTATGAAAGAATGCATATAATGCCTAGCTGTCCCGATCTCTATGGGATGTTCTCTACCTATAAAACTAACTAAAGTGCTTATCAGTCGTTTTGTGAATGTCCAAAAGAAAAGCATCCACAGAGTCCAAACTAAGTGTACCTGACCCTACCACTATTCTAAGAGCTCTTTCCCTTCTCCTTGAGCTTACTTCTCACAGGTTTCTTCTGAGTTCTCGTTAATACAATATTTTTGAGTAGTCTCTTGTGCCTGCTTCAATCAATTCAAGTAGTTCCTTCAAAACTTTAATACACTCCTTTCCCTTGTCAGAGATTGGCTTCTTGAACTTTGAACAACTACTTGGCTCATATGCAGCTACTTCCACCCTTTCCCAGGGTAGTGATACCCAATCTCTATTCTTTTCTTTAGATCACAATATCATTGTTTGCCCTTTTCCTCAGGTGTCACTCTCACTCTTAGTGTGCCTTAAAATTCCTATTTCATTTGTACTGTTCTAATTAAACACACTGCTCTTCTCAGGTGTTTGTTTCTCAACATTAGCATCTCTTTCCAGGTTTATTATATTAAGGATTCTCTTGCCATCATCATTCAATTTTCTTACTCATGTATATATCACTGGGACGAGTATGAATGGTATGGAGTGATCATATGGAATCGCAAAATAACTAATCCATTTACAATGAATCCAAAATAACTTATTTGGGAAAAAACTAAAAATGGGTTTGGGAGTGGGAATAGTGGAATTTGTTATTTTGGATTTGTTGTAATTGGATTAGTTATTTTGTGATTCCACATAATCACGTGTAACCGTATGAATAGTCACATAATGATTCCCCTTAGGCCTCTTAGGTCTCCTGGTTTCCCCTTTACATGGACTTGCCTGGGATGATGTATTGGGGTTTGTTGCTTTCCTCGTCTTCTCCGTCTCTTACATCTTTCTGGCTTCCTGACCTGTATTCTCCCTATTTACGGATTGTCAGCTCTTCGGGTAGGTGGTCGGGACTGCCTAGTGCTATCGGCGTACTTCGAAGGACTGCCGATCCACCACAGGATCTCCGTGGTCACACCACCACTATTGCCTTCTCCCTTTTACATTCCTGCTGGTGTTAAGGTGTGCGTCACGCAACTTGGATGTACCTCTGTTTCCGGATGATGTCTGTGTTGGGGAAGCAAGTCTGAAATTCAGGTAAACCAGTAGAGATTATGGCACAAGGAAGCAGCCACAATCCTGTCCTGAGGACACAGGAATGGACGGGGGCCACCCGCTGACCCCAAAGATCTTCTTCCTGTAGTGATCTTGGTCGTAGTAGCTGGCACAGGCAAGACGGGTGACAAGGAGGTCCTGAAGTCCAGAGAGGAGGGAGCTCTGGGTAGCCAAGTAGCCGGAGAGAGTCCAGGCCCAGGAGAATCCAGAAGATGCTGAGGTTCAATTGGGGCAGGCAAGAAGACTGGTACCCCAGCAAGGCAACAAAAATAGGGATACCCAGTAGACTGACAGAAAGACCTCCGGGAACCCCAAAGGAGGGAACCAGGGAGAGAGAAACAAGGGGAAAAGTGGGAGGCCAGGCGAGGAGTTTGGGAGCCAGTCGGGGAAGCTGGGAAACCAGGCAATATGCAGGAGAGCAGACAGGGAAACCAACCAATGGAGGGCAGGATGGCCCGGTAGGAAAAACTGGAGAACCGGACAGGGAAGCAGAATGGCCTGGCAGGGGAGCAGGGAACCAGGCGGGGAAAAACTGGAAGGTCCGGCAGAAAAACAAGGAGGCCAGACAGGGGGAAGGGCTGGAATTCCAGGCAGGGAAGCAGAGCGAGGCTACAGAATCCAACTGGAGCCGGGCGGCGAAACAACAGTGGGTCAGGAACAAACCGCGTTAAGACGCGATTCGTTCCTGCACCCGACCGCTATTTACAGCCGTGGCCCGAAACTGAGACTTGGAGCGCGGAGAGTTCCGCGCATGCGCCGCGGTCCTTCCGGGGTGAGAACGATGCTTGGAGCACAAGCCATCGATCGCCTTAGTCCGCGTGCGCCCATAGCCGGAACCAAACAGCTGCTTCGGACGTCGGGGAATCTCCCTCCCACTGATCCGATACCTGAGATAGAGCTGCCAGGGAAAGTGGCGACCCGCAGCCTTCCAGGTATGTGTCCTAACACCTGGATGCTCACCGTCCCGTGCCATGCTCTTGGCTTCCCTGCAAGTTTCAAACTCATGGCCTAGCCTCCTCACCCGTCAGGTGTTGCTTTGGCCTGGGGCTTCCCTGGTCGACATACCTTGTCTCAGCCTCCGCTTGCTGTGACGTCTCTGTCCGGTTCGGTATCCAGGCATTGCTTCGAATACATAGTTGTTTTGTAGGTAAAGGTTTTTTTTATTTTTTACTATAATGGGTTTTAAGGGCTAAAAAAACAGGGGTTGAGGGGGGACATCCCCATACATTTTTTTTAATGCATTTTTTCTATGCATTTTAAAAAAATACTTTTGCATTCAAAACTTTTGCTTTCGATGCAATCACTAGGAACCGTCCAATTCAGCTTCTTCATCCCAGTTAAATGGGAATTTCTCCTTGGACATCTTCATTTTCTGGTTGGCAATAACACATGGTAGCATCTTCTTCCGAGTCGCCATATGGCATGTCCTTCAAATTGTCTGATATTCCCAAGTAGGCCTTAAAAGAATTTGGGAGGCCCTCACAGGAACGGGAGTCCTTGTCCCCACAGGGGGAATCCCTCCCGGTGAGGTTCCACTTGCCACTACCTCTAGGAAGCGTGTTGTAGAGCTGGCTCACCTCCCTAGCCTCACAGGGGAGTGGCTCCAGCTTGGGGAGAAGAGACACATTCCCTCGATTCGTCACAGGGTCCAAACACTGTAAAGGTTCCAGCAAACAACCCTCAGATGGACTGCATCTCCCACAATGTCCTTCCCTCCCAAATGGAAAACCCACAATGTACCACGGAAATGAAATCATCTCTTCCAGAACAGAGACCATAAGAAAACCCTGCATGGGTAGGAAAACCCTGGGGGAATCCTAAACCTTCATAGAGCCCATATAATGCACTTGCATTCCCAAACAGTAGTGAAGCAGGATATCCTCCATACAAGCAGCCTGTGCAGCCTCTACATGCACACAGAGTTTCAAAATGGCCACCTGGGCTCTTGCAGGTTTAACCCAGCCCTTTCAGCCTCAGTCTGACTTTTGGGACGTGAGACAGCCCAGCCAATCCCAACTCGCACACCCCTAAGGCTCAAAGCTGCAGACCATCAGCCCTAGTTCCATTCACAGGGAGGGTGCATTTGACTATATATGTCAGGCAGCCCAGTTCAATGTGGTGTCTGACAGCAGGCTGCTCCTATTTAGAGAAGGCTGGAGAGGGAAGGCCGCTGGAGAGGAGAGGTTTGCAGAGACTTTGGATACTGGAGAGTGCTGCAGTGGGGAGCTGGAGAGGTGGCAGCAGGAGAGAGGAGGAGGTGATCGCTACAGAAGACAGGAAATTGATGGGAGTTAAAGGGGAGAGAAAGGAGGGGTGGAAGTGGCTAGTGGTAGCAGAGGAAAAGAGGGAGGAGGTACATCCTGTAGTCGAGTTAAAGGAAGGTTTAACATTAGAAGGCTGCTGGGAGGAAGTAATACCTGGAGTGGAATGGAAGTTGGCCACAATAGGCCAAGGCAGTAGTAAGGAGACCGTAATGAATCAGCAGGAGGAAGGGGATAGAGGTAGTATTGAGGACATAGGACGGTACATCTTCAGTCGAGGAGAGAGAAGATGGGCCAGGGGTTAATGGGTATTGGAATACAAAAAAGAAAGCAATATAGAGTAGAGATCTGGATTTTATTAAGATATTGAAAAGAGAAGCGAGGAGACATAAGCAGGCTAGTCAGCTAGAAGTGCAAGGTTCCGGAGCACCAGTTAGGCCCTATACAGGTCTAACATGCGGGAGGATGGTCTAGCTCAGGGGTCCGGAAACTTAGTGACCGTTTACAGAGCAGGTCTGGGGAACGGATTTGGGAAATAAGGCTAGTAGGTAGGGATTGGTCCTTCTGCCTCTCTCTCCTGGCTGACCCCAATATTTAAGACAACCCTGAAGGTCCTGCAGAATATCAAGGACTGGCTTAGTCTTGGGAAACGGGACTTATGAGGCCCGCACCTACGCTGAAAGTAGTAGACGACAAGCTTGGTACATACTGGAGCATGTATTAATATGAAGGAGTAAGTTAACTCCTTTTGGGATCTTGGAACAGTGGGCCGAGAATTACAAGCCTGACCACTCGGCCTCAGAATGAGAAAACCAAAGGGAGAGACATTTGCCATCCTAGATTTGGTTATTTCTTTGGGGAAATTCCTGTTCATATTTCAGTTGGCCCACCCCTGTACACAGTCCTGAATAAAATGGTTGAACTTTGAGCATCGGGTATTGGCGTACTTATTGGTCCCAAATGTCCAGTCTGTGACAATATTAAAGAAACTGATAGCTCTGCCCTGTCATTGAGAATCTTTCATCATATACAAGTATTTTTGTAGTTAAGACCACTGATATGTAATGTAGAGGAGTGGAGCCTAAGGGCCCGATTCATGGAACGTTTTCCTATGGGATTGCGCCATTATAAAACACTAACATGAATCAGGCCCTAAATGTGGATGAGGCTTAAAAAAAATTAAATTTAAGGATAGGCTACTATATCTAGGAAAGAAAAGCATTATGAATTGACCTAGAGCCTCATGAATGTGAAAATTAAGGTGTGCAGTAGAGTTGCATGGTTTCTTCTTATGCAGAACTGTCTCTTTACATGCATATTAGTTACACACGAACATTCTTGACCTTCGATATCCCATATTAAAGGGGTTAGATAGAAGTGATGCTTTAATTTTTAATTGGCAGTAACCTGTAACTACAGCTAATTATAATGTTGCGCTCATACAGGATTATAGAAAACGTAGGGTGTAGGCACATACACAGATATATTGTTGTTTAGGTAGATTGATTATTTTTTCATCTGCATGTAATTACAAGATATTCCTTCTACCTCACACTTGTGGAACAAGGAAAACAGCCCTAGGAGAAGCACTCCTGTAAAGACTGAAACATGCAGGGCTTTATAAGTTTTCCCTACTAATGAAGGACAATTATGAGAATGGAAAAATTACAATTTTGCTAAATGTGAGCAACTGGTGAGCATTAAGAGGGATATATTTTGTGAATTGCGAACAGTTTGATTTATGTGGCCGATTAATGTTTTCTATGAGTGTATTTGGCTTAATATTGAAAATACAATATATGTGTAGCACAATAGGAAGCATTTATTTATGATGTGATTTACCCAAATATAATTGTAGTTGTTTAGGTACCAAATCCTACAAGCGTAGAGGTAGAAGAGTTTGTTGTACTTCTTTTGGACCCCCTGGGCTGTATATCTCCCTGTTGCGTTCTCCATCCTCAAAGTCAGGAGTCTTTGCTACTGCTCTATAGCTGTCACGATGCCCGCTCCAGGGGAGCCGGCTCAGGCCCTGCGTCCCCAAAAGCGGACATCAAGTCCCCAGGGAAGGTCCCAGCAACCCCTTATAGGGGCCCTTTGGACAGCGTCCTGGCGCCTATGGCGCCAGGCTCATAGAAAACGTCAGTCCTATTACAATACCCAGCCAACAGAACAACTGGATCCCCATCAAAAATAACATTTCCTTAAAACCTGCTTCACTCACCCACAAGTCTCTCAATAACGCCGCTCCTATTTACTTGATTGATAGATTTCATAGACAGACCTTGCTGAGAACCACAAGATCAGCCTACAGAGACCGCCTCTGTCCCCATCTACAAACGTTCCACTATAGGAGGTAATAGCTAAACTGTGGAACTCCTTACCACCAACTCTCAGAATGGACATACCCTACCAAAACTTCCGTTCCAAGATTATTTCCTGGCTGAAGACGTAAGTCTGCTTAACACACCGAGCCCTTAGTGCTGTATCTCCCTTGCTTGGACATATTGCACTCACTTGTGTTAACCTGTATATATGTATATTTTCCTGCTACTATTATTACTGTGTATGTGTTTCTATATATCGTGATTGATGTAATTAAGCTTTGCAAATTCCTGTAGCTGCTGCGCCCTGTTACCCTAGGGTATTCTGGCGCATTACAAATAAACAAACAAACATCCTCCCCCACTGGTCCACCCCCAAGGAACAGGATCCAGTACAATGGCCATGTCCTGGCCACCTGGATGACAGATCTCCGAGGACTAGCGGGTGAGACACCTTCAGGTTTCTCACAGTATGGAGAAGCGGTAGTGGAGTAGAGGTATTAGAGAAGTATTAGTGGCAAGGAGGTGAAATAGTAGCGGAGAGAGTTGGTAGCTGGAGTAGCATAGTGGTGTTAGTAGTAGTCAGTGGAGGAGTAGAAGAGGAGGGCAAGTAACCTCAAAGGGTGCAAGTTGGGGGAACGGGGCTTGACACAATGCCGTGAAGGGGGACTGATTCGAACTCCCTAGACAGATCTTATATACAATCTTTTCTGCCTATGTTCTGAAGCTGGTTTTTGCTGAAGACCTGTCGGAAGGTGTGCGGCACGGCCTCAATGACTCCAGAATGGATTGGTAGACCTGTTTGGTAAATATTTAGGGACATCTGCGAACAGAGGGGCTCCCAGGAAAGCACAAGACTTCAGTTGTAGTGCACTGTGGGAGGAGCATGAGGAATGATGTCAGTGACAGGCTGTATGGAATGCCCTGTTGATCTTTTCACCCGGTGATGGATTTGAAATTGGTGTGCATGTGAGAGGAGATCCTGGTGCCCGAACCAGCTAGCAATTTGGGACGCTGCACATGAGAACATCTGGTCGGACGGCAGCGCGAGGAGAGGAGGAGTGATAGCACCCGGAGGGCCTGTCATATTAATGGCCGGTTGAATTGCAAATTGGAGCCCGAGTTGAGTTGCTTGCTGCTGTGAAGTGAGCAGCGCATAGCTGAAGCAGTGGCTGCAGACTGCGTGCAGAAAAAGTCGGGTGTAATATAACTATGCTGGGTGCACACAGTGGATAGCATGAAAGGCAGGCACTGCTTGAAGGAGCAAGATGCCATTTGGGAAACGAGGCCTGGTCTGGATGTAACCCGGTTCATGTGCAGGTGAAAGCTTTTCAAGTGATTGGTTTGACACTCAACGGCAGCGCTGAGTGAGCTATGTGAAGCTTGTGGCTAGGTTTCTCTGAGGTGCTGAAAGAGTATGGTGTGCTGCCCGGACAGGAGCAACTGATACAAACTGAACTATTGAAGATACTCTGGTTAGACTGCCTGGGAGCTGTGGACTTTCTTACCACCTTTCCTTATACTAAATGAGGGATACTGTGCTGTCTCCTGGATGGTATAGCTGACTGTGGTGGGCTGAAGGCGGTTTTGGTTGGTGAGGTGGTGAATGGCAACTTGGCAGCACTGTTGGATTAAATTGCCTGGAGGGAGATAACTCTGGTAGTGATTTACACTGTAACACCAGATCTAATATTCAGCATACCGGAGTCCAAGGTGAAGGCGAGCCAGAAAAATACTATTATGGATTATTTTACACCCAGGGGATCTGACAAAGATCCCCTCCCTCCACCACCTCCCCCCCTTGACATCTGGTGGCGGGCAGACTGTGGATAGTGGCCCTTGAATGCTGGATGAGGAGGGCCAGTTGCTAGCGGCGAATGCGGCCTTACACACCTCCATGGGGTGTAAAATAGACTAAATCATGATTGATGTAAACCTCCTACGACAGGATGTACGATTGCTATATACTTTCGTGACGGCAATCTACCACAAAGGCCACTACAGAGGCTCTAAAAGCACCGATGGAGGAGCTGGTGCACAAAAATAAGACCCGGGAGCAACGCGCTGAAATTGCAGAGGGGAGGTCCTGCCACAATACTTTTCGCATAAGGGTATTAGAGGGGGGGACGCACCATACGTCCTATATTGAGAACCTTCTGCTACAGGACATTTGGCCAAGGAAGCTATCCCAAAGTTTTACAGTCGAAAGGGCGCATAGGTCATTGGCTCGCTGCCCAGCCCCTGGGGCTCCTCCTCACCCTGTCATAGTGCGGGTCCTCAACTTTCGGGACCGAGAGACGATACTCAAGTTCTCTAGAGATGGGGGTACTATCGAGTATGGATCGTCACTGTTGGCTATTTACCTGGATGATACACCTCTTGTACAAAAGAAGAGAAATATGTTTGTCCCGACTAAGGAGAGGCTCTGCAGCTTGGGGCTCAAGTGGATGCTAATTTATCCTGCAAAGCTCAAGATGATATATAAGGGCAAGACTGTTTTTTTTTATCACCTTAGTGATTCTAATCAATGGATGGATGATTGTGGACTAGCATCTGGCATAGAGATAGGAGCAGATGGTCCGGGGACCAGCTAATGGAGTCCTGCTGCATCTGGCGGGTGGGAGTCTGGTTTGTCTTGATGGGGAACTTTGGTTAGCCCTGACAAACGTGTGGTATCTTACAATTGTAGGTTCATGAAGTCTCGGTAGCTTAATGCGAGGCCTCTTGGACAGACATAGCTAAACTTTGGTATGGCACTAGCAGCCTACGACCCCAAGGCAAAGGTACCACTGACGGATACTGCTACAAAGGGTTTCCCTTGTGGCTGTGGGTACTTGGAGCGTATTTTTCTTGGGAGCAGGATGGTTTGAGTGGTGTTGGACTGTTGAGCCACTTGTTTACTAAAGTTGTTATGGTTTGTGCTTTTTTTTTTAGTTCATTGTTGGAATTGGGTGCAGGCATGATGGGTGATTATGATATTTTATTTATATTGCGCTCATACACAAGTGTTTCAGAGCGCGACAAGGCAAGGGAGGGGAACAGGGGAGAACAAAACCACAATCTTACTAGGCCCAGTGACATTGAAATTGCGCAAGTGCATGGCAAATGGAAGAGGGGAAAAGAGCATGGAAAGGGGGAGAAGTGGAAAGTGTGGCGCAGAGGACAAACAGATGAATAATGATAAATAAAATAAATAATAAAGGCAATAAACCGTGGTAGTGCAGCCAGCAAGTGGCAAGTGCTGAGTTTAGCAGACAGGGTATGTCTGATAAGTGCAGAAAGAAAACGGGGCTGTGGGACTGTATTGGTACAAATACAGACCCCAGTGCAAGGGGTGGCCCAGAGGCAGTGCAGGAGGGTGGGAGGGTGAGCAGGTACCTGGGCCTGGAGGACAGAGGGTGGCTAGGTGCACAGTTCCGAGAGAGAAACGGGTCAGCAGGTGGAGGGGGGGGGGGGAAGCAGAAGCAAAGAGGAAGGTCTTGAGGTTCTTCCGGAACCAGAGAGGGTTCTCAAGTTTCAGAGAGGCTGTTCCAAAGGTAGGCCCCAGCCAAAGATGGGGATCTACCCCAGCTTGTTTCTTTGGAAAACGACTGATCCTGAGGGAGTTAGAGATAGAGGAGTGAAGAGCTCAAGAGGGGAGGTATTTACAGAGGGATAGTTGAAGGTATTTTTGACAACTCGTCCAACTTGGTATTTACTCATGCTGACAACTATGGGTGTGTGAGTAGCTTCAGAGCGGTGAGTGGTGGGGAGGGGTGGTGAGTGTGTTGGCAGACATGGATGGGGGAGTGCTGTGGAAGCTTGTTGTCTGTATGGGGCTGCTGTTGGGTGCATTGTTAATGGACGGCTGGCAAAGAAGAGGTTGGTGCCTTCTTGAAAATGGCTACCCTTAAGATTGTGTCGTGGAACATCCGAAGTATGCCCTCAGATATGAGGCGACTTAGGATTGCTTCCTATGTATGAAGAAAACAGATTTCGATAGCTTTGCTACAGGAAATGTACCTACTGTGGGAGGACCAGAACAAAATTATTACTAAATTGGGAGGGGTTAGGTATGGTTCACTGTACTCGCCGTATGCTAGGGGAGTTTTGGCATGGATCGCTGGGTCGATTGCATTCAAGTTGATTAAAGTTGAATCGGACGATTTTGCTAGGCTGGTGATGGTTTGTGGCTGCATAGAACATAGATTTGTATTGTGAATTCATATGCTCCAAAACATAAAGCATCTACCTTCTTCCGTTACCTCTATGGAAGGCTGACGCACCTTAGGGCACTTTTTTGGATATGTGGTGGCGATTTCAATTACACTTTGAACCTGGAGCTGGATAGGCCTGACCATGGATTTAAGTAGCCTTCCCCAGCAGCTAGAACTTTGCATACCATGCTACAGGATCTCTCCTTGGTTGATATTTGGTGTGCTCTCATTGGTGACAATAGATGCTATTCTTACTATTCTTATACTATCTGTGCCACACAAGGTTCATACTAGGATTGATTACCAATTCACTGGGAAGGAATATGTGATTGAGTTTGTGGATACTGTCTATGCTGGAAAGACCATTTTTCGTTGATTTTTACTTGGATCCCGAAGGGTACAACTGCTCTGACCCCACCTTGGCGTATGCCTGTAGACACCTTGTCTGATGAAGTCTTCTTGAGTCACCTGGAAGATTGTGGTAACAAAGTTCCTAGATGTCAATGTTGGGAGTGTGTACACATGGAGCACGGTCTGGGAGGCCCTTAAGGTGGTAGTGAGAAGCGAGACGATTGCCAAGGCAGGGGCACCAGGAAATCCTTAATTGCTGAGCTATGTAAATTGTATACAGGAACTTGAAGGGATGTGCAGGGAGGATGGGCTCAATGAGGATGTTTTGCAGAGTATGCATATCCTGTACTGAAATCTGGGAACGTCTTAGAAAGTTTGACTATGGTACATATATATCTAAGATGCATGGGGAGGGACATAAATGTGGTTGGTTGCTGGCATGGTTATGAATAAATGAGAGGCCCAGGCATATGAGCACCGAAATTAATGATGTGTGGTGAAACCTGGAAGTCACAGGCGGAAATCATGGATGTCTTCAGTAGATATCAGTCGTTATACGGTGCCAGTGAAATGGTTGATAGGGATGAAGTTAACTATACACTTTCACATATTGAGTTGCCCAGAGTGACGGCAGAACAGGCTGCTATCCTTGAAGCGCCAATGACTGAAGAAGAGTTGCGGAATGTTATGGTGTCGCTAAAATCTGGTAGGACGCCTGGAGGGAACGGGCTAATGTCGAAATTCTATAATGAGAGGCTGGGACCTGTGCTTCTTATGGTTTTTGAAGAGACATATGAGATTGCTTATCTACCTAATAGCATGCGCAAATCTGTGATCGTTCCCCTTCTTAAGTCTGGGAAATCGCACTACCTATGCGACTCTTATAGACCACTATGAATGTTAAATCAGGACGTCAAGCTATTGGCTGCATTGCTAGCAAATCGATTGAAGCGGGTTATTGGTTCCCTGAAACATTGGGGCCAGATCAGTTCTGTCCCAAATAGAAATCGCTCCTTAGCCTTCTCTTGGGGAGGCTCCACCTCCCCTACCCACCCCCTTGACTTTGGTGTTCCCCAAGGTTCTGTACTTGGCCCTTTTGTCTTCTCACTGTATACCTCCTTCCTAGCCCCTATCATCTCTTCTTTCGGTATTTCCCACCACTCCTACGCAGATGACACCCAACTCTTCCTCTCCTTCTCTTTCTTTACTCCAGACATCCACTCTCAACTCTCCTGTCTCACTGCTATCAAAGCTTGGATGTCGACCTACTTTCTCAACCTAAATACCGACAAAACTGAAGTCGTATTCCTTCCTGGCAACACACTCCCTCACCCTCTCCATTCATCCTCTTTCCCCCTGCTCAACTCCCTATTTCTTCCTTTACCCGCAACCTCGGCCTCCATTTTGACTCAAACCTATTTTTCTCACCATATCTCTCTCACTTCCCTTGCCTGCAGCTTCCATCTCTATAATGTTCGCAAAATTCGTTCTTCCCTCACCTTTCATGCCACTAAACTCCTAATTTCCTTCCTCATCTTTTCTCATCTCTTCTCCTGCTACGCTCTCCTTTTTGGCATCTCCGCCTCACATCTCGCTACCCTTCAATCCCTCAACCATTCTGCTATCTGTACTGTCTGTTCCCTCTCCTTTTTACTCCATCTCCCCTTCTCTCTCCACTCTTGGTTGGCTCTCCTTCCACTCCCAACTCAAATTCAGCTTCCTCTGTCTCGTCTTCAAATCTCTTCATAATCTAGCCTCTCCCTCCTCTCTTTCTACTCCCCCCTCTTGTCCTCTCCATTCTACTGATCACTTCCTACTTACCGCCCCACCTGGTCCATGTGCCCCTTCCTGCTTCCGTTCCTTCCAGCTCCAACTCCCTCCCTCTCCCTATCCGCTGTATCTCCTCTTACTCACCTTTTCGCTCCTCCCTAAAATCCCACCTACTCCTACCCCCCCTCTTGACCTCCCTCCCTACTTCTCATCTTCGATAACCCACTTAAGTTGTTCTCTGACCCCCCCAACCCCCTACCATTCTCTACCACCTTTTATTTACTTTCTTACCCTGGTTGTCCTCGCATGAACTCCACAAATTGTTATAGATATTGTTCTTGGTTTCTTGGCTCATGATATGTATTGTACTGCTTATTATGTATTCTTGTTTCGTGTTATGCGCTTTGGATTAAAGCACTATATAAAATGTAATACATTCAAATACAAAATGAGTCATTCAATTTGCACAGGCTGCAGTATAGCATTGATAGGTCCCGATCACATGACGCTCTTTATGCGGTCGTGTCATTGGATGCCATCAAGGCCTTTGATTCTGTTTATTGGAAAAGGATGTATGCTGCACTGGACAGATATGAAATTGCGGAAGTGTTTTCTAGATAGGTTAAGTTGAAGTCCTCTGAGCCAGTTGCTAGAGTACACATGGGTAGACATATATCCACCCCGTGGAATAAACATAGGGGCACTAGACGGGGCTGTCCACTGTTGCCAATGTTATTTATCTTGGCGTTGTAGCGGTTAACAGGATATATGTGGTCCCAAGTTGGAGAATTGTTTTGGAGGATAATTTTCGATGGGACGCGTCACTTAATTTCTCTGCACACAGATGATTGTCTTGTGTACATGCATGACCCTGCGCCTAACTTCCCTTTGGTGCTAGAGGTGTTGGACAATTTTGAGAGGCTCTCTGACATCTCCTTCAGCAAAGATAAATCTTGCCTTTTCCCACTGGCTGGGTTACGTATGTGTTCTCTAGAGGATCTCCCACAATTGTGTATCAGATGGGAAATGCAGACATTTCGATATTTAGGGATCAGTATATGGCCTCAGCCAGAACATATGCATATGGGCAACACAGTTTGCACTGTGGAGGTTATCTCCAAGGAAATGAATTTCTGGAGCCGGTTACAGCTTTCATTGGGGAGAGTTGTATTAGTCAAAATGGTGGTGTTACCCCATCTATTATAACTCTTCACCAATGTAAGTTTTTAACCTTTGCTCGTTCTTCTCGATCCCTGGATTCGCTTACAAAATGATTCCTTTGGGGCGGGAGGAGACATAGAATTGCGCTGTCTATGCTCAAGTTGAGATATGAGGACGGTGGGGCCCAATTGCTGAGATTTTAGCTATATTACCTGGCAGCTCAAGCGCAGTACTTGGCTAGATAGCTGGCGGATGAGGTGACGTTGGATACTTCATTGATGCAGGGAGTCATGAGGCCAATTGTTCTCAGAGGCCCTGTGGATTGCTGATATTTGCCTCTCGATAAACCATATCTCCTTGTCCTAGGGAAGAAGGTGTGGCGTACAATACAAAGGTTCCTTGTCATTTCATCGCGGGATGGTTTTTTGCGGGGTTTTCTACCGCAGATTTTTTTCGAAAAAACTCATTGAATATTTATTTTTATTTTTGGGGGGGGTTACCCCCAAATCTTCTCATTCCCTTGATTTTTTATTTTTTTTATATTCCCGTACACCCACACCCAATTTATATAATTTGTTTTAACCCCCCCAAAAAATTCAATGAGTTTTTTTTCAAAAAAACCCAGCGAAAAAGCATCCCACGATGAAAGGACGTTGTACCAATACAAAAGATCCTTGGTTTAGGATATGCATACTCCCCAAACATACTCTTCTTGACGAGTATTAGTCGGGATATGAGTGATGTGTTATTTAGAAGATGGGAAGAAGCAGGCCTTGCCCCATGGGGAGATAATTTTAAGGATGGAGTGTCCATGGATTTCTCAGATGTAGTGGACGACTGATATACATATGGGACAGTTCTTGAGATATATGAAGCTTACTAACTTTGCAAAAAACAAGTGGCTTGTATGGCCTGAAAAACCCAATGTGACATTATATTATTGTTCACACTATATGTTTTGGAAGCGGGGTGGAAACCTGTGTCACAACTGTATTAGTGCTTGATAGAGGGAGCTTGTTTTCGGGTATTCAGAATCAAATGTGCGTGGGGTGCAGATTTAGACTCTGCTGAATGATAAACAACGGGACACTGCATTAATGTTCATCAAAAAGGTCTCTAGGAATATATGCTTTCGTACGCTGCAACTGAATGTATTGTATAGGACTAATGAATCTGCACAAAATTGTCCAGATCCAGCAGGCATTGGAAGAGGTGGGTGTGAGTAGTTATAAGTGGACTCTTACTGAATGCCTACGGTGTATATATCCCCACCCGGATAAGGCTAAGCATATAGTTAAGTTCTTGGATTTGACCTGCATACTAGCTAAGCAGAGGATTGCCATGTCATGGAAGGAATGTGCCGGTCCTAGTTCTAGCAGGCGGTGGAATGGCATGCTGAAATGGTCTACAGCTGAAATGGCAGAACGGCATAGGGCCCTTAAGAGAGGTATGAAAGAGCCCACCACGAACTTGGATACTTGAAGGGTGATCATGCAGGCCATGTTCTGTCATTTTGATGACAGACCACCCTGAGAGGTTTTATCCTCTTTCACATTTGCTTGAGATGTAAGGCGCAATTATTTGATGAACTGAACTTGCATGCTTTGGGATAAGTATAGTGTTGAGCCCCTTGGTATGTGTAGCCCCTGCATGCTTGCCCACTTCGTTGAAACCATTATGCCAGAAAGGAATGTCTTCTGGCACCCGTATTGTCATGTTCTTTGCCCTGTTTTTGTCTTATGTTTCTGTACAGTCTAATTTCATTTGGAGATACTTTCATGAGTTGTCTTTTGTGTATCAGTAAAAAGATTTAAAAATAAATCCAAGAGTGAAAGCAGGAAGGTGGAGCGAAACATCGGCGGAATGGTAGCGTTGTGGGGAGGAGAACATCGTGGTGTCTAGGACACCAGTGTAGAAGAGGGCATGGTAAGGGTGTGCTGAAGTATCTCTAATAGTGTGGAAGAAATAAACAATCCCTGAACTCCTTCAGAAAACTAAGCGGGCTAGCGGATGGACAAATAGAAGGCCCTTAGAGAGTCGGCCTGCGTTCAGGGAAACCACTGCAGCACCAGGCAGAAACAGTAGGTGTCATCTTGCGGTAGAACTAACAACTCTTGCAGAGTCCTGGGCTAGGCAGGAGGAAACCGAGGGAACTAGAGAGAGGGACGGCCCTGGCTCCAAATTCCCCACGTTCTGTTGGCCCTGAAATCTCCAGAAAACCCATCAGCCGATCTGTTTGTTTTAAGATTAAATGAACACCCATGGAACGATATCGGAGACTCTGGAGTAATTATTTGTGGCATCCCCATCAAAGTGCCTGTAGACCTATTTGCAATGACCTATTGGCGCTCTGGTCCATGGATGGTTTTCATCTGAGCCCAATAAGACTCTTATTACTGTGTTATGCCATTGATTTGCCATGTAGCTGAGTCATAATCTGTTCACCCATGAGTTATGGTAAGTTTTTTTTAAAAGAAAAGTGGTTGCATGCATGCGTGTGTTCTCTCAATGTTGTATGTGCCTATGTACTCCCGTGTGTGTTGTGAATAATCACTGGATGTCACTTCTCCTCGAGGGGGAGCCCTTTCCCTTGAGGCCATGGAGGTGAGGCCGCTACCCGATAGCCGATATAAAGCGGGAGGATCTCATGGGGCTCGACTCCCTCCCCCCCCACCAGGAGGATGACAACCATCTAGGGTATAGCCCTTATGAGAACATCAGACCCCCCACACACTCTCGCCTCTCCTTCTGCTAACTTCTTTGTAGACAGTAGACATATGTACTGTTATAAGACAGACTACCTCAAGGTTCTACCTCAAGATTCTGGAAAGTACTGAGATAAAGAACATCATCATGAGCAGGTAATGCAAGTAGTGGGATGAGGTGGGACACAGGAACAATCCAGAGCAATACCAAGAATGAACTGCAGCAGTATAGACTTCCGCAGAGGCGTGGTTCCTCCATGCCATAAAAACCAAAGGACTGCCTATCAAAGAGACAAAGCCAACCAAGACGAGAGACCGTGAAGCACGAAGGAGACCCGGAGAGCAGTCCGCTCCCAGAGTCGAGAGGAAAACAGCATTTCTTTGCCCAACGGCGTTCACACAGTAACTGGAGGCTGGCGGGTGGTGACAGGAACACAAGAGGCAGTGTCCATAGCTTTGCTCCAAGGGCCGGGCAGGAGATCCGTGAGGTGAAGGCACCGAGACAGAGATGCCAGCGCAGCATTTAGAGTAAGAAAGGTACCACAGGAAGAACAGTCCCCTGTTCCTGGGAACAGGCATGGTAATGGGAGAGGTTGGAAGTTACAAGAGGCAAAAACCCTGTAGGGATATAATAAGCAGGACTATCCCCCACATGTCAGTACTTGGCAAGGGAGGCAGTCAAGGCGACATTAAAGAGAAGTGGAGAGAAACAAGGGTCGAGGACCCAAACCAAGAGAGTGCTACAAGTCATTTTCCTTGTGGCAGGGAAAGGAACCAAGTGGGCCAAATCAAAGAAGAGAAATGTGTGTAGGGCACCCAAACCAAGACAGTGGTACGGGTCTGCTTCCTTGTGGCAGGGAAGGGAGCCAAGTGGGCCAATTCAAAGAAGCAAAGCAAGGGTCGCAGACCCTCCTGACATTCAGAGTTGGATGTTGTAGGTGGGGAACCTAATGAAGAGAAGACCAAGGGAAGGGATTCATTCCCTCTGCTTGTAAGAGATTGTTTTAGGATTACCAGGAGAAGGGAGTCATTCTCCCAGTAACTTGGACCAGAAGGAAGGTACAACAGGCCTGGGGAAGGGAGTCATTCACCCAGGCTATCTGAGATTGAACTTCATGAGAAGGAAGGCATTCCCCTGATCCACCAAGGAATCATTGTGTGGTAATTTGACCATTACCCAAGAAAGTGGCGACAGTCTCCTGGAACCAGAACAATAGTGTTTATTCTTTAGTTTCTAGTGTAAGGGACAGGAGTGAGACTTTCTTGGCACAGGACGGTAGACACTTTTACGTTAACGGACATCCTGACAGTTGCCTTAGATGTTTAGTTGAGGCAGGAAAACCCCTCTTAGGAATAGAGAAAGATAGGTTTTCTCTTGCTTTATTATGTAATGAACATCTTTAGCCACATGCCAACTGTGTCAGAGTCCTTCTTCTGCACCCTTACAGTGTGTATTTGTTTGTTTCTCTGTGTATGCTTGTGACACTGAGAAAATGCAATGGGTGTTTGTGTTTGGTGGGTAGGAGCTGAATCAATATCGGATCTACATATATTGTGTCTGCAGACACAGAAGCGATTTACAGTGTGCTTGAATATATTGTGGGTCTGCATTATAAAACTTATTTTCTGTGGGAATTCCATGTATTGTGGTTTCAACATCATCAAAGTGATTAACAGTGGTAGTTGTATGAGGAGGGTAGCTTAGGGGCAACACACTGTTCTTAGGAACAGGATGATGCTGCAAGTCCTGGGGTTCAACCCTGGTCCAGCTCTTAGAAGCTGAAGAAGTCCACCATGAAGCACTATATAAATCACCATGAGTTATTAAATTGTTAATTACTTATTGTTTACATTGTCATGGAGTTATTTGCAGTGGTGGGTGGCAACACTGGTTTATGTTGTGGTCAGAGCTTCATGTAAGATATTTACAGTGACAATGTTGGCGTATGTTGTGGAAGAGACATCAAAAGTATTTGCATTGGGAATTGTGCGAAATCCAGGTAATTTGTCCATTGTCCCAAAGGGGAAGCCACCCCCTTAGGGACTAGGGAGGGTAGCCCGCTAGGGGACAGGGCAAGCAGGATCCCACTGGGGATGACTCGCACTTAGTTGACAAAGAATACACAGCAAGGGATATCATTCAACCTCACTCATGTGATGTGTCCCATGTGTTTGTTAGCTAAATGGGGAATTGACAAAGATAATTGTGTGCATGGACCTTTAGAAATGACTGGTGTGGTTTCTGTTAGGACTGATTTTTCTATACTCTGGCCTGGTAGACAGATGTATGGCAGGCCAACCTATATTGTGACAGGAACAACTCTGGGAAGCTGTAGCCAAACCAGTTTAGGTAGCAGTGACAGGCGGTCTAGGCGAAGTTCTTCAGATGGGGTGAGCTTGTAAAGGGTCCACAATGAGGTCACACAATGGGCATCACAAATTACACTTAGACAGGATGCATAAACATAGTTATTCATGGCCAAAACACACTATAGAAAAATGACTACAAGCAGGTAGACTTATCACACAACACTATTAAACTAAATACATATATACATTCACTTGGTTCAAATGCACAATACAAATCAAGTACTCCTGCAAAGGAATGCTTAGACAGGTATTCGGCACAAGAAGGGCCACAGAGATGACCCCTAGCTGTAATTGTCTAGCCCTAAATTGCCTGGGGCCTTGTGCCCAATAGTTCAGGATACAGTTCCACTGAACTTGGCATGCAGGGCAAAATGCAGGTAGGGTCACTGGGGTCCAGTGAAGGGTTTTTAGAGTTAGGGTTCAATGTAGACTAATGCCCAAAATTAGCCCCAACAGTCAGAAGTCTTGCATAGACAAGTAATGGCAAAGCCAAAATGTTAGAATTAGGTTTATTATACGCCCATTGACTTATAATGGGGGTATAGGGGTAGGTTAAAAGCTTAGTAACTTACCCCCCTTACTCTTAATCTTCCCCAGTCTTGGGAGAACAAAGGAAGGGTTACCTATGTTGCTTTTCAAGGTGGAATTCGCGGTCCTAGATTTCCAGGGGTTGCAGGTTCGAGCTTCATTCCGGTTGGTGTCTTTTGCTGGCCCAAGGACTCTCGGTCAAAGAATGCAAAAACACCTGATGCAGCACCCCTCTCAGGACTGGACTTGAGTCAGGTAAGCAGGTTTCGGACTGTGTACGCCACGCACAGCGATGCAACAGGACTCAGTAGCCGTGGTCAGATATTCTGGACTATCTCGGGTCCCCTTTGTGCTAGGACGCCAATATTTCGCAGGAGGGAGCCTTGCAGTGGCAGCTGAGGGTCCATCAAGTTTCAGACGGGAACCCGGTGCGGTGACGAAGTTAGCACGGTAGCCCAAAAACAAAGCTGGTCAGCCACAGGACGGTCCCAGGGTACTTCTGAAGGCTGTCTTTGGCAGGGCACAGAGCAGACGTTGGGAATGGATGGTCCCTCCACTCCAAGGGTTGTAGCACCTTCGCAGGACTACTAAAGATCACGAGCAAGACAGGGCTCTACCAGGGCTGCAGCAGAAGTTGGTTGCCAGGCCTCCTTCAGTCAGGTTTCTTCGTGGGACTCACAGCTGGACAGGATACTTGGCTCCTTGAGGTTTCTCCAGGATCTCTGAAGAATGGGTGCAGGGGTCCTCTTCTTGTCCTAAAAGACAGTTAGGATCTGAAACTCCCACTAGACAATAGGACTAGCCCACACACCCACACCCCAGCAGTGGTTCAATCAGGACCACTGGTGGAAACATTCATGCATACCACTCAGACACACATAAACCAGAATGTGGATTAGAGTCAGACTGACCCAGCTCACATCCTGCCTGCAAACACACATAGCCATCCAGTAGTCTGCCAAAAGCTGCTGCTTTCCCGGGCACTGGAAGTCGTTATAAGGATTTTCCTGGCCTCTGAGGCCAGGAAGAAGCCTAAACAACAAGATGGAAAAAGAACAGGCAAATAATCTCGTGGCATGGACATGTTTGACCAGCAGCCACAGTCAGTACCCAAACGCGATAACGCAGTAAAGCTAAAACGACATTCCCCAAAAAAGTGGGGAAAAGTCACTGCTGCCACCAGCCCATCTTTTAAGCACATCTAGAGTAACCAAAAATGCTCTGAATGTTGGTCTAGGGCAAAACAAAAATGCACCCCATTCCACTGCAATGATAAAATGTTACCACAAGCGATGCAAAAGTAACCACAAGTAGCAACATAGTAACACGACTAAGGGAAACCCTCTTTCTCAGTACTGATGGCCTGAAGGACTTATCAGTTTCCTCATAACATGTGAGCAAAGGCCAGTGCAGTGAAGCATAAGGCTTCACTGTACTGCAAAAGTACAAGTCAGATTCCAAAATAAAAACTAAAAGGTTTAGGGGTTCCATAAAGATGGAAGGAAAGGTGCAGTAAGGAGAATCTTTCCTAACAGTTTCTGACCCCTTGACAATATCATCATTACATGAACCTGAGAATCATCAAATTGTCCAAACTCATTTCAGCCTGAAACATAAAGAGGCTGTATGAGCAGCACCAAGGGAGAGAGAGAAAATTCTGCAGAGCCAGCGGGAAACGGCAGAAACCCTGCAGAGCCAGCCACAAGAGGAAACCTCTTGCTGGAAGGCAGGGACAGGAAGCATCCTGGCGCAGAAGCCCTGTTATGAGTCGCCGAGAAGCCCTATGAATGATGCTCTCTCAGGGGATGGTCCAGAGCCAGGGATACTCGACCGAAGGAGAGAAGTCACGATCACGGCAGATGTGATTGACACGCTCCCACAGTCCACGGTACTGATGAACCATCTAACATTGTCTAGAAGAAGCCAAACATACAAACACAGTTCCATGCTGACCAAGGTGAACACCACTCAGGGGACAAGGTACACAGTGTTTCGAGGGAGCCGGGAGGAGGGCTGAAAGCTCCGGAGATGCCCAAGTCGGGGTGTGAGGCAAGCGAGCCCAAGCCAGGGTTTGAAGCATGAGACCTCAAGTTGGGTACGAAATGAGAACCCCAAGGCGGGGTGAATAAGAGATAACCCAAAGGCGGGGTGACAGCCAAGAGACCCCAAGATGGGGTGAGAGCCCATTACACCAAGGCGGGCGAAAGTATCTGGACCCTAAGGCGGGGTGGAAGAAATAGAAGCCCAAGGCAGGCTATGTGCGAGAAGCCACCGCAAGGCGTGACAAACAATACTCCAAGGTGGGGCGAGAGTCCCACAACCCCAAGGTGGTGAGACAATCTATATTTCAGGGAAGACTAACCACAGCTCAATTGCAAGAGTCAGATACTATTCTGTCCGAAGAAGAGGAAGAATAAAGATAAATCTTTTTGTAAACTGAACTTTGAACTGTACAACCAGGCATGTGGCCTGGGAGAATCCATGGAGACATTTGGGTGGGGGTCAGTAGCCTGTCTCCATTTCTTAAGTGGAGATGAAATCCCTTTCCAGACCTGTTCTGTTTGAGCTTGTTGCTGCTTTTTGTTGATGGTAAGGATATCACTTAGGTTGGATTAGGTTTGGACAACAGAGGACTGTTGTGTTTGTGAGACATCCTGACAAGCACCCTTTATTATTTTCTAATAGATGGGGCAAAGAACCCCTTAGACGTAGGGAGATGCTAGGCCTTACTCTGGCTTATTCAATAAACTTTGAGTTATAACATGACCTCTTATCCTCCGCCTGAGTCTGACTTACCACAGAATGCTGGCATATATTGTGGACACAACCATCAAGAACATTTAAAATGCTTCCGTGTACTGCCATCTTTGGAATTTTTCATGTGTTCGCCTAGAGAACAGATTAAATGTTTTATGGCTATTTCACTGTATTGTTTTTGAAAAATGTGTCTGGTCTTTAAATCTTTTCACAACCTTGCTCCTATCCTCTCTTCTCTCATTTTACACCCCCTCTCGCTCCCTTTGTTCTGCCGATCTCTTCTTAATATCAGTTCCCCCACCACCTTGTGCATCTTCTTGTTTCCGTACCTTTCAGCTCCTTGCCCCCTTACACTGGAACTCCCTACCTTTCTCTATCCGTTCCTCCCCTTCCTATTCTTCCTTCCGCTCCTCACTGAAATCTCTTCTTTTTCATTCCCCTCCCTGATCCCCTATCCCCTCTCACCCTTCTTTCCCTCTTGTACCCTTCTCTGTGTTCTCTTTATCCTCCCCTTCTCTTCTAAATCTCCCTTCTTCCTACTACTCACTATTCTTTCTCACCCTTCTTCTCCCCCCCCTCCTTTCCTCTTCTTTCTCATATCTAAATTGTTCTACATGCTGATTTTCGGGTTTGACTCATGTTTACCGTTATTGCGTCTACTGTTCCATGGTTATTGTATATTTTGTTGTTCATTGCAAAGCACCTTGGATTAAGGCGCTATATAAAACAATAAATACAAATACAAAATGCATAATTTTAACCAATTATTGAAAAAAAGAATCTGCAGTGGAGGAAGTTGAGCAACCTGCCCCTCCACCCTACATATTTTAGGGCTTTCTCACTACACTCAGTCACTCATGCTGATTTGGAGGAGATAATATTGAAAATGCCAGTCACCCTGCTGGTTTTCTCAGGTATTATTGCTGTAACCCAAAGCTGGTAACACTTCCTCCCCTTCTGCATTTATTTTCATTGTCCCTTGCACAGCAGTGGACAAGGGTTCAAAGCCTGGGGTTAGGGACAAGAGCCTATTGAGCCATGCTGCCATGTGACTGGCTCCCTTTTGGCTTATTCACAAACTGCGCCAAAGTTCTAACTCGATAAGTGTTAGTTTATCATCTTTGAGCCATTTCCAAAGCACATACAGTGCTATTGGGCAAAAAGCTGGCTACTGTTGGTATCACCTTGTGATTTCTCTGTGAGTATGAAGGGATGGGCCCTGGTCTCAATAGTTGGAGAAATGTTTCTTTGGCCGATTTATCAATATGAGGTTTGGGTATCTTTTGGGTGCTGTGTGTGTGAAGTGGGGAAAAAGCTGTTGCCAAATTGGAGTGCAGCTTTTCTAGTCCTCCCAGATTTTAGACAGTCTCAGAAGTGTCCCTCTTTGTTAATAGAAGCATAATAGTTTTGGGTAAAGGGAGGGCCTCCCAAGAACCCCTCATAAACTTTCTCCATGGTGCACATCTCTTAGTGGGTGGTCCCCTTGCTCCTATTGTGCCCTTGCTCCAGCTCCTGTTAAAACAGTGTGGGCCAATGTGAGATTGCCACACCTTTCTTTGATCCATTTTTGAGTACCACTGTAGTCTTGAGCTTCCTTTTTGTAGACTCACTCCAAGCTGCTTGTTGTTCCCTTAAGTGCAGTTATGTGAATTAAAACAAAGGATCTGGATCCTTTTTCTGCTCTATCCCCAACTGACATTCCTTTCCTGTTTTTGTTGTCATCATGTTTTCCACCCTATTGACCTGGCTCCCCCTCCCAATTACTCCTATTGTGTCTTTCAAAAGGAAGACATTACCGAGGGGTGGGTTCTTTTATTATCTGGCTTTTCAGCTCGTTTATTCCTTCTATGGGAAGTAGGACTTCACCTACGTTCCCCCTTCTCATGGCAGCTATTGTATTGTGCTACTGGTTTTAGTTGTGGGCATTACATTTTCTCCCTGGGAGAAACCTGAGGCGTTTCTCCCAGGTTGTTCCCGGGGATCCGTTGTTCAGGTGGCCATGGGAGGGCCATCGCTCTTGGATCCCAACCTTGGGGGCGGACGAGCGAGGGAGCATCACCTGGGCGGGTGATCCTTGGGGACTATGGGAGACACACCCTCAGGCAAGACATGGTATTCCTCCCGTTCCGATGCTACCCTACCCAACATCCCCTCAGTTGTCATGGGATATTGTTAACCGCGTCCCATCATATCCCAGTACCTTTCTGTAAAGGAAAGGCAAAACCATCAGGGAAAACAAAGACCACCCCTAAAATCCAACGTGAGTTTTACCCCTCTTTCCTCAAAACCCACTATTCAACAACCCTACATTCAAAACCCTTTTCCGGACAGCAATCCACAACCTTTTTATACTTTTCTTGTAGACACCACAACTCCCATAAGCCCATTCCCTTATTGAAATACACAAGGACTGTGGGCAGTCTCCATGTTGTCCCAATAACGAGGTCAGGCAGGGAGAGACAACTACACACACCTGACTCCAATCTAGCTGGGAGTATAAAAGCAGCAGCCAGAAACAGCATTGTGAGCAGCGAGCTGGGGATTCTGGAAGTTGCCGAGAATTCTTAGTAAGACCCAGGGAGCTGCACAGACCCTGGGAGACCTGGAGGAGAAAAGCGCCCAGACACTGGCCCCTGGTATACAGCGGGGACTGCAGCGTGGGGAGAGACCTGTAACTCCAGGAGAACCAAACCAAGGACAGCTGGGGGTCAAGCCAAGGTCCTGACCTCAGCAAATCATGCCTCTGAGACTCCTGCCACTCCCGAAGTAAGGAATGCTGTTTTGGGGAGCAAATGGGAGCAAAATAAACCCAAGGTTATTCTGGGACTTGGAGTCCAAAGATATTTCATATGGAAAGTATCTGAATTTAAAGAAGGGTCCGCATGCAGCAGAGGGTGCCCCTTAAACTAAGGCGAGCAGGTCTGAGCTCGGAAGAGGGAGACCCTGAGAGCGAGAATGTCTGAGCCCAGAATAGTGTGGACCTGGGGTCTGCGCCCAGCAGAGGAAGACAGTGAAAACATGGAGAGAAGGTCTGATCCCAGAAAGGGGGGGAACTTGACTAGAAAAGGACGATTAAAGCCTGAACAACCGGTAAGTTGATGAGCTACACGAAAGTCTGGTTTGTGAAAGGCTAATGGGATGCTATGAAAATATTTTAAAAGGGAAAGAGATGGAGAAGGATGGAAAGTAAGCCAAAATGCTCAAAGGGCTTATCATGAACTTTGCGAATCCAAGGGTATTGAAAGAGCACGATTAAAAAGGAACTACAATATCCAGGATACAAGGTGCTAGAAGAGCATGGTTAATAAAGATTATTGAAGGACTATCAAAGTGGTTATACAAGGGTGCTGTCAAGGGCACAAGCCCCCTTGTACAATCGAAGGTCTTTGATGAAGAAAAAATGAAGTGAATGATAGTGACTGATGAAATTGTGATGATGGCATAACAGAGTAATCTAGCAATATGTGATTGACTATCGGAAATTTCTGATCTGAGAATTGTGAAAGTACTGAAAGGTCTGAGCCCGGCGGAGGGGGACCTGAATGAATGGACATTGTAAGGGAAGTAAATCCCACATTAGTGATATCAACTAACTGAACAGTGGTGTAAGCAGCAGAAGGTGAACCCAAAGAAGGGGTGAGAAGAGAAGGATTCTGCCATTTCCTGAGATGCTGCTTTTGCCGCCCTAGACTCTGGGATGCTCATCTTGAATAAATGTTCCCCCTTTTTACTTTGATGAAATGTGGGTAAGGCATGAAATGGTTCAGCAGTCCTGAAACCTCGAAAAACCATTTTGTTTCAACTTTAAAAGACTCCCGAGTATCTTAAGCTTGGGGAAGGGAGCAGATGCCAAGTTCCCAAGTTAGCCTGACATTCTTTTGAACACTTCTTTCTTTTCTTGTGAACATTATCCCACATTATTTTGTAGCATAGCGGTAAGGTTTGGAAATAGTTTCTTTTAGTATAGGCCCTTTTTTATTTGACTAGACTCCACTAGGACTGTATAATTATTATTTGATGGTCGTAGCTTGCTCCCATCTTAGAATTAGGTTTAGATTAGGAGTTTTTCCAACCCATTTCTACAGTTTAAATAAACACCCTTGAACTATGATCAGTTCTGTCTGTCTTTACTGTTGCCATCATGAGTTCCTTACATCCCTATCCCCTCTATTTCCCTTCCAGCCCACTTGCGCATCAACAGCCTTCTCGTGTTCGAGAGTGACTCGCTGATTTTGGCCCTTTGGCTTATGGTACTATAATTGCAGATTTCAACCTTAATTCCCTGCAATCTCCCTACTTGTATCCGGTTTTCTTGGGTGCTAATCTCAGTCGGTCGATGGAACTATTGATTCCAGGTTTTCTTGTGTGCAATTCTGTTTTTCTCCCCAGCAGGGGTACTGTTGATGTTCACAACCCCAACTACCCATCGCACATCTGCTGTAAATGTCCAAGAGCATGTGCATATCGAGGAGATCCACATGTGTTTCTTCTCTTGCATCCCAGCTATTACTCTTCCATGACAGTATCAGAGCTGTTAAACTTAAACTCGGATTACTTACTTTACTTACGTCACTACTCCCAACAGCTTTTATCATTTGTAGGTTTTTGCCCTACATTACAGGTGTTAGGAGCAGGAATATGTATTATGTTAGCATTACCTTGAAGGTTCGCTGATGTACTTGTTCGGTGAGCTTACTCATTGTATCAATGCATACCTTAAATCTCAGCTCAGCTTCAGTTTAGGTTTTGTATGGAGGCTCCCTGTTGTATTTGGGAGTGTTGCTTGGGCACACAGTGGATGATGCAGCATTAGGTGGGTAAAGCTTGCATTCCCTATTCATGTAAAAATGTGCAAAGTTGCACTTGTGCAAATTACCAAACAGACAGTGGGGAAGGTCTTTTGTTTGTCAACACATCTAGTATTGACAACCACTTCTTTTTTTGGAATTGGGCATTTTTTGCAAACCTGCTTAATTTCTAGGGACTCGGCTCTCAGGTGTATTACATACAATTGGTTGAAGTTTTAAGAGAGTTTCTAATCCGTGCAAAGTGTTTGCAGTCGCTCACAATTTGAGGGAATATATCAACTTGGAGTGTCACCATGACCAATCAGTAATGTTTTATTTCTTTATTCACAGCAACGTGCAAGGGCTGCTGAATGGTATTGCAAAGCTTCTTCAAAGGCAGTTCCTTGATATGGAAAAGCGTGCAGAGGAGCCATCGACATGTTTGTATGCTATCAGGTAGGTGCCAGCATTAATTACCTAGCTGAAGAAAAACTTGAAGAGAGCAAAATGTCTGCATGAATTCGGGCTTCTGCTTCCCAAACACCCTCCCTGCCTTTCTCTTTTCATGTTTGATTATTATTGCATTCCTGGGCATGGATGGTACTTCCGCCAGCAACAGGAGACTGAGCTCTGTGCTCTTAACTCCCCTCACCCTCAGCCCAACCCTCCTGGCATGTGACATCGCCATTATTCCCCATACAGCTTCCTCCATCTACGCCTCTGCTAGGCAACAGCTGTGGGCTGACACAGCGCCTGACCCCATAACATTGGGGGAACCCTGGTGCCCTTCACATAAACATGGGATAAGGAGATAAGCCCCCCCTGCAGACTTGCGCACGTCAGCGCCTCCATCTGTGTTTTCCCCCTCACGTCTTTGCCTGATGATTGTGGCAATGCATCTTTGGCAGATGACATGAACAAACTACAACGTTGGACATGCGTTTCGCTGCAAATAACTTTTATTCCCATGCTGATTGAACTGGGAGTTGTAGTCCATAGGAGTTTATAAAAATATTTTTAACACTACATTGCTTTGAATACCTGTTTGAATTAAAACTGTCAGAAACAGGAGGTCTTAAGTGAACTTAATGTGTAATGGTAATTTGCTCAGATTGATTATAAGCCATCAGTATTTTTGAGGTTAAAGTTTCAGGAGGATGGTGGGGGATACTGTGTCTCTTCCAATGGAGTCCTCACTTCCTTCCCATAGTCGTCCCTTCTCATATGATATTTCCTCATAATACCAATCCCAGGGCCAGGATCAGTTAGCGGCTGCCTTCCCCCGGCCATGTGGGAGGAGATTATCACCAGGGAATCAGTGATGACATTACCTATTCTAATTCGTGGATAAGTATACTATATTTCATTTGTTATGAATTACATGTTTATGAACATTTTTTTTAACAACTTTATTTAAGCCAGTTGAAACATGGAGTACTGGTACATACATCAAAAGTAACCATTAGAAAAGAGTTGCAGATTGCCGATCCCTCCCTAGTCCGCCACTCCCATCCCTCCCCTGTCACATTCTAGCGACCTGTTATAGGGGCCGTTATGCTTGTAAGAATAATCTCGACAGTCTTGGTCGGCCCGTTAACGCTGGGAACTCGGCGTCCTAGTCTAGGAGCGTGGACCAGACATCCGAGAACTGATGTAGTCTACCCTCTTTGACTGCTGTGATTTTCTCTGCCACGAAGATGTCCCACAGCATAATCCACCATAGGGCAAGTATGGGGACCTCTGGACCTTTCCAGTCCCGGGCAGTAGTGATCTTAGCGGCCAGGAGGAGTTAAGTAAGCAGCTTGGCGGTTCTCCTGGATATGGGATAAATCCCGAAGACTGGTGCTGTAAGGAACTCATGGTGGCAACAGTAAAGACAGCACAGTTCAAGGGTGTTTATCAAACTGTATGCAGGTTGGAAAAACGCCTAAATCTAAGATGGGAGCAAGCTTCGACCATAAAATGAAAATAAGGCAGTCCTTGTGGCGTCTTGTCAAAATAAATTGCCTATCAAAAAAATACTATTTCTGAATCCTTAAAACTAAATACAGAAAGAGTGTGGGAATCTGGTTTTCAAAAGAAAGAAGTGTTCTCAAATCGTAAGTTGGGATGGACTTTAGCCAGGGGTCTCCCTTCCTCACGTCTTGAGCACGGGACAAGGTGGATCGCCTGAGCTTTCCCAGCACGAGCCGACAGTTCGTATCAGCTATCAGGTTCTTAGACGGTTAAGTCTCTTTTCAATAAAAAAGTCTCTTGCCTTCGAGGGCCTGATGTAGTCAATAACAAACAAACTAAGAGTTCCTTTTCCAGATAGACTTTGGGTGATGACTTTTCACCTCTGGATCTCCCTTGGTCGGGCTCGGACCGAATGACGAGGGGGAAAATCCACTTCCCTTGGTCTTACAATACTGCTTGGTTTTCACGAATCTTAATGTCTTTTTAAACACTTCCTCAGGGTTTACCCCCTGTTTGTTGGCCTTCCTCTGCTGGTTCATTTTGGCCTTCTTTTGCAAAACCGTTAACTGTGGACATCCCTCGTTCGGGTTCACTCCTGTCAACACACTGTTCATAGGGACTTTAGACTTCACCCCTTCTCGTTAGCATCCCCCCTCCGGGTTGACTCTTAACAACCTTTGCAATAAACTTTTCATGCACTTTCTTCACCAAACAGGATTTACTTCCATTAGCTTCACAATCACCTGTCGGTCAAAGACTTTCGACAGTACAGAGGATTTTACAGGGCCCCTGTATGACCACTTTGACCTCCTTTCACCTCATACCAAGGTCTCGAGGTTACAGTAGTTTTTTCCATCAGGTAATCGACCAGAGTTTCTTGCATGAGCACCCACTTGGTGCCAGACTACTCTGTTGTTGGTTTTCCCCCTTTCTCATCAAGATTTGCTTTATGCCTTTCAAAGTTCAAATTAGCCGGTGGCTACTTTTCGTTCAAAACACAGTTCGGTTTCTTATCGATTCTACCCTCGACTCACCGGCTTTGATGAACCTCTTGGCTTTCTCATCTTTGGAGTCGAGGTTGGTACCCCAGAGACAATAGTCTCTCCCCGGCTTGGTAATCAGCGGAGGAGGGTCTTGTGTGCCATCGACATCTGTTGAGGTTTCACAGGCCTTGGTTGGAAAGGGCAATGCCGCTTCTCCCCTCGTCACACTCTCTATATGCGCATTCTTTTTCTTCCTCTTGAACTGCCGTGCTGAGTGAGCTCTTGCGTTCTGCCTTGCTCGTATTGTGCTCCCTTGCTCCACCTTTTATCCTTGTGGGGAAAACAAAGGGCCGTCAGGTGTGTGTGATTTTGGTGAATTGCCTGACTTTGCCGGACCCTTAGGTTGTGACATGCTAGGTGAACAGCTCTGGAATTAGTCTGTTTTTTTCCTTGGTGCAGAAACATGTTTGTGTCGAAAGTGGGGAGGGTGGTTAGAGTGTTAGTATCCTACGGGATCTAGACAGGAAGAGAGATAGGTAGGGGTTGTGGAATGAACAAATATTACCATTGTTTTTATTGTGACCTGAACAGGGAGGACTGTGGGAATGGTAGTGTGTTAATGCAGTATACTGGGGTTAATCAAAGGGATGTGAAGAAGAATGACTTGGAGTATTTAGGTACGAAACAGGGCAGACAGGGGCTTTGGTAATGTGGTTTCTAAGTACAATAGGATGCCTAATGGAGTCACCTGATGCAGAGTGGATGGTGGATTCTCAAAAAGGAGGTTCATTGGAAAGAAGGGAAGGTGAGTTGATGCAGCCCATAAGTCTCGAGGACCTCGTCTTCTTTGTCCCTTTCTCCAGTATAGTACTGCGTCTCACCTGGGGCACTCCCCTGGGCTCCCCTACCTAGGTGATCCTCCCTGGCTCGTCCACCCATAGGGTTGGGATCAGAGAGCGCCAGCCCATCCCTGGCCACCTGAATAAGGGATTTTTGAGTTCTGCAGGGGAGAATACCCTGAGGTTTCTCACAGTGCCCCTAGCTGGAGCACCTCAGGCTGAAGAGAAAGTCTGATGTGGATGATGTCTGCTACATATTCAAGAATGTTCACCCAGAAAGTATGAATTAGGGGGCAGTCCCACCACATGTGGAAGTATGAGCCACGTGCTCCACATTGATGGGTCCAGAGCCCCCTGCATCTTGTGAAGCCGGGTCAGTGGCAGGTACCACTGGAGCGTTAGCTTAAGGGCACACTCTTTGTTTGTTACACAGGTGGAGGAAGTGTGGCCCTCGTCACAATGTCCAGCCATTCCTAATCGTCCAACGTGCGACCAAGTTCCTCCTCCCATTGGGAGGTGTATTTGGGCCGAGGGGCAAGCAGGTCATCTTGCAGCAGTTTGTATATCCTAGATCTGGTGCCCCCTTTGGACCCTTCTTGCAGGCTAAGTTCCACTGGCCCAAGGCTGCGGGTGGCGCCCCGTTTGACTGTGGGATGTATGATCCAGTGGTGCAGTTGGGCATATGTGAATCTGTCAGCTTCAGTCAGAACTTTTCTTGACAAAAGTCAAAAGTACAAGGCTGGCCATTGTGAAACAGGTCTGCTATTGTGTGTGTAATCCCCCTTAAATCCAATGCCCAAAATGACCAGGTTGCAAGGCCTGGGAGACGGAAGGGTTATGAAAGACTGGTGTGAGTGTACCTATAACTCCCGGGATCCCTTAATACTTTAACATCCGGTCCCAGACCTTTACTGATGTTTTCGTTGAACAGAGCAGTCCATGATTTCCGTGTTGAATGAGGAACATGTGGGAGGGAGTGGAGTGGCAGTGAAGTCCTGGACTGTTCGATTTGAACCCATTGTGGTTTGTTGGTGGGAACCCCTTGCGGCTTAGTAGTTATGTAACGTTCGAACTCCTAGGCCGCCCAGACGAGGATTGCCCATCACCGCCCTTTTGGGAATTCTGGCTTTCCTGTCCCCCCTCCCCAAATAAATTGAGAGACTTTCTGTTGTAAATGAAGAAGGGGCCTTAGCGGGACCTCCACTGGGAGGGATGAGCAGAAATATAGGAACTGCGCTAGGAGGTTCATTTTGCATGCCGTAATGCGTCCCATCAATGAGATTTTGTCAGGAAACTGTAGCCACGTGGACTATGAAAACCTCCGTCCCCAAGCACCAGTCAGAGATATTGCTATAAAAGTCACTGACCGGTTATTAGGGCCACAAGTAGGTGAGAGCAGGAACACAGGACCCCGAACCGCTGTAAAGAAAGGCAGTGATTAACAACGGACAGTGTTTCTGCAAATAAAGTACAATGGACTACGCACTGAACACCTGCCTAGATGAGGGCGGTGGTGTGCTGGAAAGAGGGTCTGTCTCTACACCTGTGGAGGAGCTGTGGAGAGCCAGTAGACAATGGGAAACAGGAAGGTGGACCTAGCACCTGCAGAATGATATCAACGTGCAGAACTAAAGGAGAGTTCTGCTTAGTTCCCAGAGACACAGTGCTGCCAGAAAGCGTAAAAGGAATGGGTCAGTAGTAGGGCTCCCATAGAAAGGCAGAGGCTCCTCGCCGTAGCAGTAGTAATGAGGATGAAGACTGAGGCAATCCGATGTGCAGTCCGTGATCAATAACTTTGCAGGAGTTCAACAAACCAAAACGTGATCCAAGCGCAGTCCAGTAAACAAAAGCGTAGTCGTCAGTAGAGCCTGGTAATATGATCCAAACGTGAGACGGGCGCAGTCCAGGGGTGAAGCAAGATTCCAAAAACCAAACAGATCCAAGGTAACAAGGTCGAGGCGTGTAGCAACTGCTGAGAACAGCTGATAAGCAAAGTGCTGAAGGAAGGACTTCCTTATGAACGTCCCGTTCTAATCACGTGATCGGGATTTGCATGATCACGTGATAGGTTCCGCGTTGCGTGGCTGTTGTTTGTGCCTTGTCCTCATGGCAACCGCATTCTCCATTGCGGCCACAGTCGCCACGGGCACCGAATACGGCGTGAAAACAGGCCGTCCAAAATTGGAAGGCCAAGACGCTTAACACCAAGATGCCGCTGCTCGGTGCACACAGAAGGTCTCAAGGTAGAGGGGCTGCCTGGGGTACCTGGGTGTAGGGGTGGAGCTACGCTGTGAGGACGTGATGTGGAAGGCGTGACAGATTTCTTGAGTTGACCATCGCAACAGGTCAGCTTCCAGTGCTTTGAACAGAGATGTAAAGTTGAAAGCATAGAGCTTCTCTGGAGAGGCTGCAATTTGCACCCCTAGATATTCTAGAGAGTCCTTCCTCCATTTAATTGGGCAGATCGATTGGAGGGAGAGAGTCATTCGTGGTTAAGCCCACCCCTAATGCTGCCAATTTATTGTAGTTGATTTCAAAATCTGCCACTTGGCCAAAGGAATTTAGTTCTGAGAGAGAATGTTGTAGGGAGACTTGTGTGTAAGTTAAGGTAAGTAGCACGTCATCTGCATAAAGGAATATTTAAGCTGCGATTGACCAATCATCAGGCCCTCTCTGGAGAGGTTAGTGTGAATCTTTTGGGCCAAGGGCTCCATTATTAGGGCGAATAACAATGGAGACAAATGGCATCCCTGCCTAGTTCCACAGAAGAGTGGGATGGGGGCTGTGTGTCGCTGGTTAACCCGTAAGGAGGTTTTCGGGGCACTGTAGTTGGTTAAGATAATTTTACGAAATGTGGGTCCAAATTGAAAAGCTTCTATGGTGGCTGTTAGGAAGGCCCAGTCAACTTAGTCGAACGCCTTTGTGGCATCCAAGGCCAGCAGCACCAGCTTATGATGGTCCGAGGCTGCCACCTCTTAGATTTAGGGCCCAGCGAATATTGTCCACAGTCGATCTGCCCTGGATAAATCCTGTTTGTTCCGGGTCGATGAGTTGCGGGAGAACTCAGGACAATCGGCTGGCTAGAATTTCCGAGTAGATATTAGTATCAATATTAAGCAATGAAATTGGCCTGTAGGAGTCACAATCTTTAGGGTCTTTTCTGGGTTTTAGCAGTAAGATTGTTGAAGATGTTTGCATAGAAGGGGAAGTGGAACTGGTTTGTTGGTGGCGATAACAACTGGGCCTGATAGAGTTTATAGAATTTGGTAGTGAACCCGCCCGATTTCAAAGATTTGATGACAGCACCCACTTCCTGCAGAGTGATTGGGGCTTCTAAGGCTTCCCTTTTGGCACTTGGAAGACATGGTAGGGAGGCCTCTTATATGTATTGTCCATTTTACCAAATTTTGGGGTGTGGGGGTTGGGCTGTCATAGTGTCAGTCAGGTGAGCGGCGGCTAGTTGAAGCTTACAGTCTTCCCCAAATTTTACTTCCCCTAGAGAATCCCGTAGGCCCACTATGAAGTTGCATTGCCTGACTTTGGCCAATTTCCTGACAAAAAAATATATTAGCCATGTTCCCTTTAGCGGAGTATCCCTGTTTCGTGGTTCGTAAAGATTGAGCTGTTTCCTCCGCATATAGGACTTCTAGTTTATTACGGGTCAGCTGCAGGAACCGGCGATTTTTAGGGGACCACTTCTTTTTATGTTTGTCTTCTGCCTCAATTATATCTTTTTCTAGTTGGGCCAGTTTTTCTCTTGCGTTTCTGGTAGGCTGCTGTATGGGCCATAAATTCGCCCCTAACGACTGCCTTCATTGCGTTCCAGGTAATTGTCTCTGAAGTGAGGCTGGCAGGGTTCTCCTGGAAATAGTTGGGAATGGTCTTTGTGATAGCGCCCTTTAGTGAATATTGTTCAGGATTGGGTCGTATAGGCACCGCTGTGGTCTAGGAGGGGGTACCGGGTCACAGACATAGGCTCTCAACCAGACAGTGGCATGGTCTGATAGGATCCTAGGCTCGATCTTGACCTCATCCACCTAAGGGAGAAGGAGGGGGTAGTTAGGAGGAGGTCAAATCATGAGGTGCAGTGAACATGGGAGAAAAAAGAAAAGCCCTTATCATTGGGGTGAAGCACCCTCCAGGACTCGACCACTCCCGTGCTTCTAAAGAAATTGAGCAATCGTAAGGCAATCTTGATGTCCATTGAAGTGGGTTTGTGAGTTTTGTCCATCATGGGGTCCGGGACCCCCTTGAAATCCCCTCCAATTATAACCTGACCTTCTGAGAAAGGGAGGAGAACGGATTCCAGTTCTTGTAGAAATGTCTCCTGACCTTCATTGGGGCATAGATTGAGAGTATAGTATATATTAGCCCAAACAATAGGCCCTTGACACCTGTATTTCAGCCTCCTGGGTCCTGCAGAGTCTCCAGCTCCGTGAATGGCATTTCTCAGGACATGAGAATGGCAGGTTCCCTTTTTTGGATCCACTGGACGCATGAAATTGTGTGGGGAAGTCATTGTTCCGCAATCGCGACCTGTCTGTAAGGGCCAGGTGAGTTTCTTGTAGCATTGCCACTGAACACTTCACATTTTTTTAAGCGTACTAATATCGATTTACGTTTTGTTGGGGAGTGCAGGCCTTTGACATTGAGCGTTACAAAAGTATGTTTCTGGTGGGGTGGGAGCATCTGTTGCGATCCGTCTCCCCCGGGGAGTGGGACAGAGAGACTGGTGAGCTTCAACCGCCATGAAACTGCATCTGCACTTCAGCTCCACTTGGCAACCGGGTTTTAGGATAAGTGAACCAACCCAAAAAGAACCAAATTAAAAATAACGTCTGGCCTTTAAACTGTAACAAAAATGAAAAACTAAAATGGGTACTTTCGCCCCATCTGCCATTGGGTGCCATTTCACTCCCGGCCAGGCATGGGCCGTGTGAAGCTCGGGGCGGGAGGGATACTGCTTCCCAGAGTGATGCTGGAGCTCCAGTGGACATTCACCAGAAGAGTGGCGTACATCAGGGATCCATCGGTGCGTGGTCGTGTCTGCGGAGGAGTTGCCATGGGGTTCCTCTCCTTGGCCATCCTTGCCCGGGTGTTGTGCTCCGGTTTGGGAACGTCTTGTTTCCAAGGTGTTTTTTTAAAAAATGTTTTATAGGGGAGCCTGTACCGGTCTCGTGAGCAGTGTTTCGCAGGATGTCTTCTGCTTCATCTAACAAGCTGATGATTTCTGTCATGTCCCCCAGGGGGAATTGCAGTGTGGCGGGGCATAGCCATCAGTACCAAACCTTTTTGTCTTTTAGGAACGTCATCAGTGATCTGAGTCCTTTTCGCTTTTGTACTGCCGCCATAGCGAGGTCCTGGACGATTTGTAGCAGTGCACCCTGGAAGGTTAGGCCAGTACCTTTGTCCTGCCAGCTTCCACAATTTTCTACTTCACTGTGAAGAATTGGACCCCTGTGATTACATCAGGAGGAGTGGGGGGGGGGGCCAGTCCGAGGATGTGCCCCTACGGGTGCGGAGTCTATGGGTCCGGTCTAGAAGGAGCATTGCTTTATCAAGATGTGGTAGCAGCGTTTGGAAGTGATTCTTTGTGTTCGTCCAGGGCTTGATCCGGGATTGCCAGGGGGACCCTTTGACCCGGAGGTTGTTTCTTCGGCCTCTGTTTTCCATGTCTTTTTGCTTGAACACCATGGCCTCCCTTTTTCCCTGTAGTACCTGGATCCTGTATTGTAGCTCTGTTACCAGCGTAGTTTGGTCCACCCAGCGCCTGGTCCTCCGCTTCTCCGAGTCGTCATTCCACCTACAGGACCTGGTGGTCCAGCTTGTCTACCTTTGTCGAAATTCCAGTCATGCAGCTGCAAAATTTTAGGTTGATATTTGACTGGAGGTCCTCTTTTGTGACTAGCTGACCCGTGGGGTATTCCTTGTCCTGGGGTTGCAGGAGGATGGCTATATCTGCTGTGTTTGGGGTTGTAATGGACTTCTCAGGCAACGTAGTAGATTTCAACAAAGGTTAGTCTTTATTGACAAAAAAAAAACTTAAAATAAAAAAAAATGATTATCCAATCAGGATCTCCATTACTTCTTCATTAAGTCTACGCTTGGAGTATTAGTTGGTTTCCTTGGAGGGTAAGGTAGAAACCTGGGTTTAATCCTCATAGGCCCAGCGGTATGGGGCTGCTGCCTCTTCGCTTCCAATAGGATTCTGCAAGAGAGAGGAGAATTCAACATCAGTCTCTCCTCTCTGTCTGACTTATATAGGGGCTGAACACCCCTGGACCAATCGGCACCCTCCACCCAGCTTAGGCTTGAAAAAACAAAACAAGCCCTTCCCCCTTCCTTCTGGGATGCCGGTCGCCATGATGTAATACACACGTGGGCTGCGAGGTGAAGTCTGAGTCTCATGCCTTCAGCGCCCGTAACGTTCGGCAAGTTATACACGCCTTTAACATCCTTTCCACTCACGTCGGGAGTTTTGTTTTTCCATTTTGTCATTAGCCGTTCGAGGGGCAATTCATAAGGCGTTTTCGCCTTTCCCCCCGACTCAGCCCTGCTGCGGCGTCCTGTCCGTATAATGCCTGCACGTTCTTAGCTTCGCTGGGCAAAGAGTATCCGCTGGGTGTTTTCATGTTTTGTTAGTGGCTGGGCTGCAGCGGCGTTTGTTTCCGTCAGTCTGAATGATTTTCTTCTACCGTTGTGGGCTATAATTCCATGTCGGCATAGGTTCTCGATGAGGTGCGTTTAAGCAGCTATTGTCAGAGTTTGTTTAACATGTTATTGTTAGTGCTTATGTCTGTTCCCCACCACGTGGGTTCTAATCTTTCCATGTCCCCCTTCTCAGCCATGTCGCCCTCTTCAGACTTCAGGTTGTCACAGGGGTCTTCTGTTGCTTAGACATTGTTGGAATGCTCAGGGTTGCTGGGGGCTCCTTACTTCATCTGCCTTCGCCAGACCTTGGCTGTGGTCCCCTGTCCCAGTGTTATTGCTTCCACCTCCTCTTGCAGAGGAGGGTGTATGGTTCCAGTGAGGCTAAAGTTCGTGGTCACCGGGGGGGCCTCAAGCTTCCACTTGCCGGGTGGTAGAGGCCAGGGCGCGGGCCTTGCATATGTGGCCTTAGGGAGATAACGGCGCTGCGGACCCCCCTTGCGTGCTTCCCACTATGTTCCATGATCTTCAACCCCCCCAGTGACTGAGGCCCCAGGGTATCCAGAATGCTCGGGCTGTGTGGATTCCCCCTCCCAAAGGTGGCTGTGTCATATCCCATGAGCCGGGAGTGACTGCTGGGCTGGGCGATGAATAGTGCTGGGTCGGTGGGGCATGGGGAGGGGAGTGCCTCACTTCTGCTCCGGACGGGAGCTTGATGTAAGTTGGTGCCTCGGCTCAGGCAGGCAGTCCTCGCAGCATGGAAGCACCTCGGTATGGAAGAGGTCGCTTGTGGCGCTGGCTCCTCCATCTGGGTGCAAGCTTCGTCCTAGGGCCCACATAGCTGGTAGTCCCGATAACTACTCTTGGTCTGCCTAGCTCTGTCCCGCTCTCTCCGGATCTGGTTCTCACCTTCCCGTATCATGCCCATGAAACACTAGGGCTTACGGGATCCCCAGCTGGGCGATGGGAGTCATTTGCCCTGGTCCTCTCACAGAAGCGACCGCATTGCTGGTGCTTCTAACGAAAGTGTTTATTCTGGTTGAAGGTATGTCAACATTTTATGGTTGGTTTGAAATTTGTTGTAATTGTTTTAAACTTGTATGCATAATGACTACATGTCAAATGCAATTGACTGATTGAGAACTTATTTTCACCTTCTCCTAACCAAGAACTGGTTCACATTCTGGCCACACCACCTTTTTCCATTGGGTCTGCATTTTGAGCTTATCTTTATCCATGGATGTTCGCCTGAGCTGGGAGGATAGTTCAGGGGTTACATGCTCGCCTTGTGAAAAGCATGATAACATGCAACATAGATTTGATCCTCAGTCAATCTCTTAGAAGTCTTGCATGGATCGATCAATAAATCACCTATAATAATGTTCGCAATTTCTCATAATGGATTTATCTTCATTAATACAAAAAGTCTCCTAGAGTAAAAGTCTGCTGCATATTTTCTCTTTCCAGTTAAGTACTTCATTTCACAATCAAATTTTTGAAGGCTGAATCCTATTCTGGCAATTTCCAAGATATCCCTGGCCATCCCCTGCCCATACTTCCACAAAAGTTTTGTCTGACCAAATCATCACTTTATTGCGCTTCAGATACTCCCTAAAATGTTCTCTGCCATAATAATACCCTAATAGCTCTCCCTCAATAATTCAGTAACTGGATACTGTTGCTGTCGCAGCACATAATACAAATAAAATAATTCTCTCCCCACACTCCATACATTTTGATAGTATGTTTTTTTAAAAAAAAACTTGTCTATTGATTTTCACATGTAAACTCAACAACAAACTGTTGCAACTCCCCCCCTCTGTCCCCTTGGGGTATGATTGTCCATCTTTCGGGGATCTCATCATGTGCTGAAAATATCCGCTACTTTAATGTTATGGGGGCACCACTGTTCCATAAAGTCTGATTGAAGGTATTCTTGGACCCCTCCCCATTCCTTTGCGAACACGTCCCTCGTACCTTGGATTGCGTGGGTGACTTTCTCCATCGCCATTTGGGCCCATACCTTTTGAAGCCACGTAAATGTCATTGGGGTGCCTTTCTTTTTCCAGTTTTGGGCAATCGTTAACCATGCCGCTATGAGTAATCCCATAAAGCTTCTCCATTGTGTCCTTTTGTATTTCCTTGCTATTTCTTCTCTCATTCCACACATCCATACTCCCTCTCCCATTTGTCCCACTTCTGGAAACATCTTCCCCATCTCTCCCTTCACTTCTTCCCAGAAGGGTTTTATCCTTTTACATTCCCACCAGGTATGCTTCCACGTTCCCACCTCCTCGCATCCTCTCCAGCATTGATTTGAAGTTTTGGGGAACATTGCGTGCAGTCTTTCTGGGGTATAGTGCCATTGTGTTACTATTTGGATCCACATTTCCCTTGTCTGTGCTGAGCGCGTCATCTTGGGAATCAATTTGCATAAGTCCTTGCATTGTTTTTTTGTTGGTTCCTCCCCCAATGTCCTACCCCACTTGATCATATATGACCACTTGATTTCTTCCTCCTGCGAGTTTATGAAGGAGTAGAATGTCGATACCCATTTCTTCGCCCCTGTATTGGAGATGACACATTTCTCAAATGGTGTGAGGTTTCTCGTTGCTGCTTTGGCTATTTCTGGGGATTTTAAACAGAACCTGAGTTGCTCGTATCTATATTTATCACGTTTGGAGAGTGATGAGCATGGATAGCAGGATGCATGTGGCCTAACATCATTGTCCGTGAACATTTCCCCTATTTTCGTGATTCCTGCCTCCTCCCATCTTTCATATGCCCCTTGTTCCATCCCTGGTGTGAATTGGGGATTGCGACACATGGGGGTGAAAGGACCTAGCAAGGTGGTCATTATACCTTTACGTGTTTGGCTGTCCCACGCCTCCATTGTGGTCTTTATTATTTCGCTTATCCCTATATTGGGGTGTCTGTTTCCAGAGTAGTTCCACCAGCGGTGTTCTCGCTACTGCCCTGTCTTGTTTTGGCCAAATCTGCTGAGGGTTTTCCCCCATCCATTCCCGAAACACCTTTAGTTGCGCCGCATGGTAATATTTCTTAGTGGGGAAGCGCCAACCCCCCTTCCCTGGTTGGTGCTGTAAGGATCGCTCTAGCTATTCTCAGGGTTTTTCCTTTCCATACAACGGATGAGATCACCTTAGATAGTGTTTTGAAAAAAGTGCTGGGGACTCCCACCGGGAGAGCCTGGAAGTAGTACAGGAGCATAGGGAGGATGGTCATCTTGACCGATTGTATCCTGCCCCACCAAGAAATCATCAGCGGGTTCCATCTTTCCAAGTCTCTGCGTATGTTTGCGAGAAGTTGTGGGTAGTTTTTCCCGTACAGTTGGCCTATCATGTGTGTTAAGGTTATCCTCAGGTATTTTATGCCCTCTTCTCTAATCCTAAGGTCCAGTAATTTAGCTTCTCTTTCTATTTGTCCCTGATCACCTGCCAGTATTAGGATTTCCGATTTTTTTCTTGTTAATCTTTAGTCCTGAGATGGCCCCAAAGTCTTCTAACTCCCTCACCACTGCCACTAATGTTCTCCCAGTGTCTTCTATGATTATTAACATGTCATCCGCATATGCTATGACTTTGTGTTGCATTCCTGCCATTTCGATCCCTTTAATGTGAGTGGACTCCCTTATTTTCATTAGTAGGGGTTCTATAAAGATAGCATACAGTAATGGGGACAGCGGGCAGCGTTGCTTTGTTCCCCTGGAGATTACCCTTTGTTACCTCACCGTTGATAGCTACTCTACTAATAGGGGAGTTATAGTTCGCTCTCACTCTTGCAATATACTGCCCCCCAAAACCCATGCATTTTAGGACTTTAAATAACATCGACCATTCCACCCGATCGAAAGCCTTTTCGGCATCCATGGAGAGTAGTATCGCCGGAGTGTGTGTTATGCCGATCTTTTCCACTAGGTGGATGAGCCTCCTAAGGTTGTCGTGGGTTTGTCTGAGCGGGATGAAGCCCGATTGATCTAGGTTGTTTAGTTTTGGGAGAAGCGGGGATAGCCGTGCAGCGAGGATTTTTGTGTGCATCTTTGCGTCTAGATTTATCAGGGAGATTGTTCTATACGAGGCGGAATATGTCGGGTCTTTCCCCTTTTAGAGGAAAACTAGCACCTTCGATTCATTCATTGTGTGGGTCACGTTGCCGCTATCTTTAAATGAGTTTAGAAACCTTGTTAAGACCGGGATTAGCTGGTCCGCATATTTCTTTATAGAATGGGGCCGTAAAGCCATCGGCACCTGGTACTTTATTTATTGGGACTTCTAATATCGCTTTCTTAACTTCCTCTTCCCTTATCAGGCTCTCCAGGGCCCGTCTATCTACTTCTGAAATTTGAGGGATGGGGAGGGACTCCAGGTATGTGTCTTGTGCTTCTACATCCGGGAGATCTGTGGAGTACAGCTTCTGCTAGAATTCTCTAAATCCCTCTCCAATGTCTTGTGTGCGCGACAGTAGTTCCCTTTTCGTGTTTCGTATGCTCTTAATCGTCGTGTCTTTCTGTTTTGCGCGGAGTTGCCTCGCTAGGAGTCTGTCTGCTTTGTTTGCTTTTATATAATATCTTTGTCTTAGAGTAGATTCCTCTCTGCTCCTTTTGTGCGCAGCATGTCTAGTTGGGCCTGGGTGTGTCTCAATGCCTTCTTTAATGCCCTAGTCGGGCGTGTCGATATTTTCTCTTGTATTTCTGCTATTGAGGTCTTCAGTTCCTTCTCCCACTGGTACCTCTGTTTCTCCTTTGTAATTTTCATCGCCACCATTTTCCCCCGGATGACTGCTTTGAACGCTTCCCAGACCATGCCTAAAGGAACTTCCCCCGTATCGTTTTGGGTAAAGTATTCTTCTATCATTTCCCTTATGGATTCCCCTGCTATCGGGTCTTGGATTAAATCCTGGGGTAGCCTCCACCTCCAAAGCCCATTTGTTCTTTCCTGGGAAGTTCAGCTCTAGCCAAAGCAGGGCATGGTCCGAGAGTGCTATTGCTCCCAGCTACACACCTTGAATCTTTCCTATGAGCCCCACTGATACCCAGAAATGATAGTATGGTTTTAAATGCTTTTGGTGCTGGTGTTTCTGGTCAACTCCCATTAATTGGGGGTTGAATTAAACACATATGTTTTCCCTTGCTGCCTCCTCACAACTTCAATCAGATTTGAACACTTCATTTTTTCTTTATGCATTTCAACCAATGTTATAGCTGAAAAGATCCATAAGAACTTGCTAACTAACTTAGCCAGTTCTAAATTAAAGATCATAATATGTCCTTATTACTGTGCCTGCAAGGAGCAATTATGGTTTTCTTTGTTCTTCTTTAGGACAGTTTTGCTCAACTCTTATACTTAAAATGTAACAAAAGCCATTCACCTCACTCATCCTAAACTGGTATTTGTTGGGTAAGCTATGAAGTTATTTCCTTTCCAAGAGTTCCTTCGGCATCTTATCATGCTTCTTCCCCCACCTTACATGCACCAGAATTACAGTCTCACAAAATACTGGTGTCACCAAGAGTAACCGAAATGTCATTATACATTAGCAGTGTTTAACCTCATTATTTATCATCCGGAGCTCCCGAAATATGAGGCGGCTTCACAGGAGGTGGACACAATGAACTGTCAACCGAGTTAAAACCTGTTTATCACATGGTTTAATACATAGAATTGCCTACGCCTACTGAAATAATTGGAATTGTAGGCACCTAAATAGCTCCAACAATAGGTATTCATAGAGCATTTGATATAAACATGACACCACAGAGATAATAGAACTAACTATCTGTGAGTCAAAGGTTATATTTATGCTGTAGCATTAAACCAAATTAGTAAGATTATTATTTCTGAATCTGGTGAATTTGTTACTTCTTCCCTAGGGGGAGCCACCCCCTTTGAAGCTAGGGAGGTGAGCCCGCTCAGCAAAACCCTCCCTATGGGTTTGGGAAAGTAGGAACTCACTGGGAGTTTCTCCCCTTTAGGGGACAAGGACTCCCATGTGTGATGATTCCTACAGATCCCTCACTAAACCTCTCCCTAAAGTCTCCTCCCAGGTGGCCAGGGAAAGGCAGACGCTTCCCGATCCTGACCTTGGCAGTGGTGTACTGCGGGATGATCACTTGCAAGGAGACGAGGCCCAGGGTGGTGAGGAGATCCTTTGGAATGAGACACAGTATTTGTCTTGTAAAAGGAAGAACCTTTTAAAGTTGCCAGAACAGGTATTGGCCTTGTGTCATTATTTATCTGAAGCACATATAAGATCTGTGGCTCTGAACGCAAATGCCTTTAAACCTGAACAGACCTTAACAGAAGGACCATGTGAGGTATTTCAGGATAAAAATCCTTCCTACTCCCAAAGGTATAACGGAAAGGAAACCAGAAATATTGCCTTAAATATACTCTCCTCGTCTGTAACAACGGATTCCAATGGTTCATTCTTAAATGACTCTAAGGGAAAGAAATCTGCCCTTAAAACCCAGAAGTTATTGAAAAGGTCTAGCTTTGTTGTTGGGGACTACAAGTCCCATAATCCCATAAATACTGGTGTTAGGAAGAGGACTGAAGAGGCATGCTGTGGTAGTAGTCAGGCAATTAAGCCTAATAGCCCACACCTGAATAAACCTGAGAGGCATAAAAGGCCCCTTCAGGTGCAGGCAAGAGGAAAGAGCTGGAACTGTGGCTGGAGTTCGTGCAGTATTAGCAGAGGCAGAAGGAAGAAGGCAGTGTTGGCAATCCAGGCCGAAGTGGGAGAACCAAAGGGATGCAGGGATTCTGATGAAGCAGATTTCACCTGCTTTTCCTGTGAGGGTCCTGTTCCCTCAATCTCTGAAGTGCAGGGGCTGCGAAGCAGAGGGAGTGCAGGAAGGCTGCCTTTCCCCATGTGAGCCTAATTGTACAGTTTGCGCGGTGAGAAGTGCATGTGAGACCGTGGTGAGCAGCTGTCATGAAGCCGGGGGTCTCGGGAGAGAGAAGGGCTCCTTAATTGAGTGGCTGGACCGGAGACCCCTTCAGCGAGGAAGGGGGTGGGTCCCAAGTAAAGCCAGAAGCAGCAAAGTTGTGTGACACGTGGAGAAAGGAAAACAGAAGTGGGTGAGTTAAACCTTGCGTTCTGATTCCTTGCACAAGCCCTGCAGGCAACAGTATCCAGCGTAAAAGTCAATTTGCGAAAGAGTAGAAGTGAGGCGAAGTTGTTTGTTAATTCTATAACCATGGAACTCTTGAAATGCAGCACTGGCATGTGTGAGAAACCTGAAGGTGTCTCACCCGCTTGTCCCTGGGGTTCGGTCATCCAGGTGGCCAGGACACAGCCATCGCATTTGGATCCAGTTCCTGGGGGTGGACCAATGCGGGAGGATCACCTGGATGAGGGTCTTCCGGGAGTGGAAGTGGGAGACCGGATGGTGAGATGCGGTATCCCCTTCCCTGTAACACCTTTTTCCCCATCCTACCAGGTAGGATACCTAGGAACTTAAATCCCCCCACCCCTCCTTTCCCAACACACACTTTCTCACGGACTGCTCACCGTGAGCGACAACGGTATAACACCAGGGCCGTATACCTGACATGTCCCTATACAATGATCAGGCAATTACTGATCATTACACACACCTGACTTTAATCACACTTCCCCACACGGATAAAAGGCGGAGCACGAAAGCACACTCTGAGCAATGCAGAGCACACGAGGAAACAGCAATTCCAAGATGGCAGTTTAATACGAGGAGAAAGACAAGACCAGACCGTGTTGCAAGGAGGGAAGTGCCTTTAAAGACCATAAATTTCGCCAACCTTGGAAAGTAAGAAACCTAAGGCCAGGAACTAAAGCTGATCAAACCTGCATGGTGTGTCGTAGGTATCCAGGGCTCTCCCGCGTTGATAACAAAGGTGGCGAGGAGCGATTTCCGCTGTGGTACTGTCCGTGGCACCTACATCGAAGTAGTGTCAGAAAAGCAAGCACAGCCAGTGTGTCGGAGAGACTGATGCCAAACTAACCTGTGTTTTGAACCAAGGTGGCAAGCGGCAACTTTGTATGGAGATATCTCAAAAGAACATGTGTGAGATGTGTGACGAGGGACACAAATATAATTGGAAACCAAAGGAGTGACTGAAATTGGGAGGCCAAGAAAAGATACCGTAGGCAGTGGTCCGGTGCCACGTGGGTGCTCATTCGAAAGTAGGTATCCAACTGATGCTAAGTTTGAGAAAAGGAAATCTTGAGATTGAAGTGGTCCTGCTGCGGGTCAAGCTAAACCCTGTGCACATTCGAAAGTCTTCGATGGTTTAATGCATACTGTAATTGGTCTGAGCCATGCTGAGGGAGTCTAATTGATTGAAAGAAAGGGATCTGAGCCCGGCTAAGGGGGATACGGGGTGAACCGTGAATCACCCGAGAGAATATTCTCTGAACATTGTAATAAGGGGATCTGAGCCCGGAAGAGGGAGATCCAGGGTGAACACCCAAATTGAAAACTTGTAAAAAGGAAATACATTTTTAATCTTATTTTTGTACATTAGGCCCTCTGAATCAAGAGACTTTTTAAGAAGTAAAGAGACTTGGACACAGGTCCTGATGCTGTTAATGGAACTGTATCCTCGTGCCGCAGAAGCCAAAGTGTGTGCTTTGCTCGAGTTGAACTGCCTTGTCCCGTTCTGAAAACGTGGGGCAGGGAGGTCAACGGCCCGAACATCCTGACATATCATTTTGTGAAGACTTCTTTCTTTTTCATGAACACTACCCACACTATTTGTAAATTAGCGGTAACGATTGACAATAGGTTTTTTTAGTATAGGACCTTTCATTTTGACAAGACTCCACGAGGACTGCATTATTATTTGATGGTCGTAGCTTGCTCCCATCTGTAGATTTAGGTTTAGATAGTAGTTTTTCCCACCCTTGTGAAGGTTCAATAAACACCCCTGAACTGTGGTCACTTGTGTCTGTCTTGCTGTTGATACCATACCTTCCTTACACGTCTGATCGAATGTTTCCATTTCACTTGTGTGAAGTGCAAACTCTACGGAAAAGCTATTGTTAAACTTTTAAAGCTTGTAAACTCGATGAAGTGGTTGCGTGTGCCTAATTAAGTTTTTCAAAGGAAGAGTGAACTTTTAATTATTACTCGCATGGACAACAATTGTACCTGAAGAGATGTCAAAGTGTTTAAACCATTGTATGTGAAGTTGGAGAGAACACGCATTGCTCTAGCCAATAGCATTACCCTATTGAGACTGAAAGCCCCCTTTACCAAAGCCAGAGAGCAGTTTAAGCAGTATTGTGTGCCAAATAACTTTACGACTAGTCAACGTACAAGTGACCAGCATAACCTAAAGCCATGAGAGTGGCACCAAAGCTTCTGGGTAATTATTCTGGCTAACAGCTGGCAAGGGATGAGGGCAAGGTTGGGGAAGGGATACTTGTTTCTTATAACAATTCAACCTATTTTGCCAAAGAATGTAGAAGGAAGAGAAAGAGCGTATCCCTAAGGCAATTAGAGGTTGTTGGTTGCAAATAGACAAGAAATGCAACGTGACTGCTCCCTTGGACGTGGGCAATTCAGAGGAAGAGTGTCTTGCCCATTTGAAGGTGTTGAAGTACCTGAAAGTTAATCTTGTCATAACCTGTTGGAGTCACAAAGCAGTGATGCTTTGGTGGCATATTTGGTTGTGAGTAGATGGGAGACTTCAGTAGCACAAAGGGAGTGGAAGAATGAGGCAAAGGAGTATGCTTTCATGGTAAACTATTGTAGAAGTTGAAGTGGTGGAAGTAGAATTGCTGTGAAATCTTGTTGACAAAGAAACCTAATGTGAATCGTAATCTTGTAAAGAGAAATATGATAACTGTTAACCAAGAACTGTGTTTCACTAACATTTACAGAAACTGTATTTCTCCAGCATTGGATCGTTCATGGATTCACATGCTTGAATATTCCCTGTCGTCAGGCTGGGAACCCTCGGTACCTTTATAAAGACGTTTTCCATAGGAAAAATGTCGACACTTCTTTTTCCTATCTACGTTGTCTTGGGCCCTTTACGCATGCCCCAACAGGACATAGCAGTATATACACCACGCCCCCGCGGCTCCCATCAGATTTTAACTGTCTTCCAAAGTAGTGGGATCACATCGCGTCATCTACTATTTTTGCTAGGTTGTTTCTTCGTTTTTCCTAATGTCTGGAAAAGCTCTTTTTCGTCCATATGCTACATGCGGATTAAAGAAGGTGTATGAAGGAGATAGCCATATGGACTGTATATATTGTCTCCATCCTCACCATTTGGCAGACAATTGTGACATCTGTAAAGGCTTCTTCCAGAAGACCCTCAAAGACCAGAATAGGCGGTTGGTAGCTTGGTTGAACGACAGAGCGGGTGCATACCCCCCTTTCGGAGGTAGGCTCCACGCATAGCTTGGCTTCGACAACTAAATCTCTAGGGGCCCCCTGCCGTTCAGTATCGGCTGAACCTCCGGCGAAGAAAGTGCGCTTGATGGAGAAAAGCTCATCGGAAAAACATTCCACGAGAGAATCTTCGTTAAAGACGAAAACCTCGTCTTCCTCCTTGTCAAAAAAGGAGGGAAAGACCTGTCAAGATCCTCCTCAGGTGATCATCATAGATCATCCTCCAGTCGAGATTCTTCAAAACACAAATCAGATAAAAAAAAAGGCAGGAACGCCTCAGGGCTCTGTCCATCCACCAGCGTTGTCGACAGGAGTGCGATCGTCGACACCCTCACTGCCAGTGACGCAGATAGTCTCTTCAGGTGTTCCGCCGCAAGTGACGACGACGGTGATGATAGAGAAATTGACCTCGTCGACGGAGACTCCACAGGAGGGCTGGCGACCGGAGGTGTACGACCCGGTTTTACCAGAAACCTTGTTGCATCAGGAGGCAGCCTTGTCCATATCCTCCGTGGATGACGATCGTGAGCAGGTGGCTGGGCCCGCAGAACTTGAGTTGCAAGGGGTTAGCTCTCTGACTCTTTCGAGTGGGGCGAATATCCCGGTTACAACTCCGTTGCTTAATCCTCAAACGGTTTTATCCCTGGAAGTTCGGTCTACATTACAAAACTTGTTGAAGAAATGAGATGAAAAGTTACCTCAGGTTGCTGCTCCAGCGAGACCAGTCGATGGCGAGCCAGGACCTTCCCATCGACCGACTCCTATGGCGTCGACGGCGGCGCCGGTCCGTGAAGGCCTTCCATGTGCGCGCCCGGAGGAAGGAGAACTGCCGGAATCTGAGTCATAGAGAGAGTCCATATTGGATATATCGTTATCCCCCTCTAGAGACCCGACCTGGGAGTCGGAAGCGGAAATGGAAGCGCCAAGAAGCCCAGCCCAACCGTCACTCCCGGATGACATTGGTCCTTTCCACGCGATGAAGAGTAAGGCGTGTACCGAATTTCGGCTGGCCCAGGAGGAGGAGAAAAAAGACTGTTTTTTGTTCGACCATATGGGAAAGAGGAGAAAATCGGTATTTTCAGTCCCCATCTTAGATCATAAATGGCAAGAAGGACTACAAACAATGTGTCGTCCGTTCTCGGAGCCGGCAATAAAAGGTAGACTGGAAAAGAAATGTAAGGCTCCCGAGTCTACTCCGAAATGTTTGTCCTCTCAACCGGCTCCAGAGTCGGTGGTATCGGCGGCTGCGGCAAGGAAGGTAAGGTCTCAGCACAAATGCACAACTCCTCCGGAGAACGAGGCCAGGAGACAAGATGCCTTTGGCAAAAAGGTGTTGTCAGTGGGTGCAACAACGTTGAAGGCGGCCAATTCGCTGGCTATTATGGCGAGGTATGACAGAGAGATGTTCCATCGTTTAGCACCCATACTGGAACATCTGCCAGACGAACACCGAAAGGCTGCGATGTTACTTGTCCGAGAGGGGGAAGAGGCCTCTAATCACTCTATAAATATCGCTGTAGACCTGGCAGAATCATGCTTTAAGCAAGTTAACAACAGAGTGGCTCTGAGGAGACAGGCATGGCTCAAATGCACCGACTTTCAACCTGAAGTGCAATATAAAGTGTTGGATATGCCTTTTGAAGGAGACCTTCTTTTTGGGGAGAAGGTGGATAAGGCCTTGAAAGGCATGAAAGAAGATTCTGACACGGCACATTCTCTGGGAGCTCTCCAGAGTGGCAGAAGTTTTTGTTTGTTTCGCCCTTTTAGAGGAGCGTCAGGAAATTCCCGGTTCTCGTCATCAAGGGACCGTAATTTCAATAGACCGTCATACTCCTCTCAGGGCTACAGGCGAGCTTCTCAGACTGCAAGAAGACGTCGAGACTATCAAGCCTCAAGGAAGCGGGGAGGTTACGCCTCGTCGTCGAAGGATAAACAAACAAAAGGCCAGCAATGTTGAGTTTCAGAACGTCCTGGGAGGCAGGGTGTCTCACTGTGTCGACGAGTGGGAAAAGATAACCTCGGACCGGTGGGTATTGGACACTGAAGTTCGGCCATTCCCTACAATTCAAAAGCAAGCCGTCGCACATTCCGCCAGTGTTTTCGGCTCAACCCCACCTGAATATTTTAAAGCAGGAGGTAGTACTGATGCTACAAAAAGGGGCTATAGAATTGTTACCTGTGTCACAGAGAGGTCAAGGAGTGTATTCCCGATACTTCGTCGTGAAGAAGCCCAAAGGAAAATGACGTCCCATTCTCAACCTTCGAGACCTCAACAAAACATTAAAAAATCTGAAATTCAAAATGCTCACACTTCAGGAAGTGATCCGGTCGATTCAACAGGGGGATTGTCTGGCATCGTTGGATCTCCAGGACGTGTATTTTCATATATTCATATACCAATGCGGCGACGACACAGAAAGTTCCTAAGGTTTGTAGTCAGGCGGACCCACTACCAGTTCGCAGTGCTCCCATTCGGACTAAAATCATCTCCCAGGACGTTCACAAAGTGCCTAGCCCCGGTTGCAGCATGGTTAAGAAAGCAGGGGCATCATGTTTACCCTTATCTGGTTGATTGGTTAGTGAGGGGTTCGTCCCCTATGACAACGCAAGCAAGTCTGGAGGCCACCATGCAACGGATTTGCGGTAAACTTCCAAAAGTCCTCATTGACTCCCTCAAGAAGCTTAGTGTTTTTGGGTGCAGAGTTCGAAACTCAGTCAGGATTGGTGAGACCATCTGTGGAGAGGACCCATAGGCTCAATCAGCTGGCAAGACAGTAGAAAGTCAACACCAAAGTGTTGGTAAGGAGATATATGTCGGTACTGGGAGCCATTGCTTTGTGCATCCCCTTAGTGAACAACTGTTGCCTCTTCATGAGGCCAATTCAAGAATTCCTGGCAGACCGATGGGCCCAGAGCCAAGGACTTTGGTCGGACAAACTGACAGTCAACAACAAGCTCTTACGAACACTTCGATGGTGGCAAGTCGTCAAAAACCTATCCAGAGTGGTTCCCCTGCAGGAACCGGAGTTTCACACGACCATAGTGACGGACGCATCGCTGACTGGATGGGGACGCATCTGGGCTCTCTCCAAACGCAAGGCCGGTGGTCGACGGAGGAGTCACTCCTTCATATCAATGTGCTGGAGTTGGGGGCAGTACGTTGGGCCCTGAAAGCTTTTCTGCCGCACATAAAAGGGTCACAGTGAGGATACTGACGGACAACACGACAACAATGTTTTACTTGAGAAAACAAGGAGGTACTCGCTCCAGAACTCTTTCCACCGAAGCTCAGGAAGTATGGCAGTGGGCCCTACAACGAAATATAACTATAGTAGCCCACTATCTTCCGGGAGTAAAGAACGTACAAGCGGATTCCCTCAGCAGGGAAATGGATCCGATACACGAATGGGAACTGAACGAACATCAGTTGTTGGAGGTTTTCAGAAAGTGGGGACAGCCTTCTCTGGATCTCTTTGCAAGGAGAGAGAACAAGAAGTGTGAACAGTACGCCAGCAGATGGCCACAGATCGATTCACTGGGGGAAGCGTTCTCCTTCCCGTGGACGGACCAGTTTCTATACGCTTTTTCCCCCGTTTCCACTCATACGACAGACCCTGCAATGGATTCAGAGGTAGCGATGTCGAGTGATCTTGGTGGCTCCTTATTGGCCGAGCCAGGCGTGGTTCTCCGACCTGCTACAGCTATCCATAGCATGGCCAGTAAGGTTTCAGAAGGTTCCGAACCTCCTGACCCGGGACAAGCGAACAGTGTGGCATCACGATCTGGACAGTCTCAACCTGACGGCATGGCTCCTGACTTCTTGGAGTTTGGTACCCTAACTATTTCATCGGATTGCCGTCGAATTCTGCAAGCCGTGCGAGCTCCGTCCACGAACACTTCGTATGCATGCAAGTGGAGGAGGTTCTGTATTTGGTGTGAAGATCAGCCAGGGTTAGAGCCCCTGAATATAACTCCGGAACAGCTTCTGCCGTATTTGCTGCATTTAGCGGAGAGTGGGTTATCTTTTTCATCGATATAGGTTCACCTGGCAGCCATTTCAAGATTCACGCGGAGAAGGCATTAGTTACCATTGTTTAGTGATAGGCTGATAAAGCACTTCATGAAAGGTTTATTTTGCACATTTCCGCCAATAAAAAAGTTTCCTCCAAACTGGAGTCTTAACCTAGCGTTGACACAACTAATGAAAGCTCCCTTTGACCCTATGGCTTCTTCATCTATGAAATTCTTATCGTGGAAGTTGGCTTTTTTGGTGGCTATCACTTCAGCACGACGACTCTCGGAGATACAAGCATTAGTCATAGAGCCTCCATACTTGAGATTCTTTAAGGACAAAGTGGTGCTGGCAACCAACCCTCATTTCATACCGAAAATTCCTAGTGTCTTTCATAAACATTCGTCGATTGTACTACCAACATTTTTTGCGACTCCTTCATCGGTCGCAGAAAAAGCTCTCCATACACTAAATGTGAAAAGAGCTCTAAAGTTTTACCTTCATCGTACTCAACAATTTTGAAATACAAAACAACTGTTTGTGGCCTATGGACCGTCGACAAAAGGAAAGGCGATCTCAAAACAAAGACTAGCTCGATGGGTCTCGTCGACGATTGCCTTTTGTCACTCGAAAGCGGGGAAGGCGCTGGAAAGGCGTCCGAGAGCCCATTCCACGAGATCAACTTCATTTTCAGCAGCGTTGTGGGCCGGGATTCCACTGGGAGACATCTGTCAGGCGGCATCCTGGTCGGTGCCACATACATTTACCCGCCATTGTTGCCTCGAAAGGCAGCATGCAGACGATGTAGAGATGGGGGACGAGCAGTCCTACGTCATCTGTTCCAGTGAGGTAAGCCCTGTTCACGGGAATGTCCTTGTGTGTGTGTGTGTGTGTGTGTTTCTGAGGCTTGTGGAATCTGCTTAGATCACATGTTGTGCATAGGCTGACATCTAGGGGAAGCTGCGGAGTATTAGTTTATTTTTCGAAACTCGAAAATTGGGCATCGACACAGGGTGTGCCAGTAATACTATCCCTAGTGTGACGTCCACTGTACCCATGATCCCTCACGCGTCTAGGACCCTCAGATAGTTTTTTACCACCATGCTGGTCGGAAGCACTGAGCGGAGTTCCTTGACTTAGTCAGATTTTGCTAATATTGTTATATATTTCCCCATTTATTCCACCTCTACGTCGAGTCTCCGAACATCGACACTCAACGCCGGATCGGAGAGAATTCAACTGTCGGACTACAGCTACAGATTTGGGCCTCGGAAGTCCTCTGATCTCGGCCCTGCAAGTAGGGAGAGTGGGGGGTGGCACATATCCTACACTCTGTTTAATATAGGTACATTACTTATATTCCTACACTCCCAGCCTGCTGCCATAGGGTGTGTATGGAGGGTACCCCCTTTCAATTTTGCCCCAAGTGCAACCGCAAGTATCCTTGGGTTGACAGACACTCCACGTGTAACCTCTGCTTGCAGAGCATGCAGTCGGTTTAAACCGAAGACCCTTAAGGACCGTTCGACAAAGCGTTGGGCCCACCAAGCCAGGCGACAAGAGGCCATGGCCGCGGAGGGCGCCTTCAGCGATGGCAGCGACGCCGTACTTTTGGACGGCGAGGGCAATGTGGCGTCGATGGACAGCCAAGCGCAAGTCCCCGACCTCGGAAGGTTGTCCGGCAGGGCAGCTATGGGGACGACCCCCGGCGACACGAGCGCTACCCACACCACTTCCAGCAAACAGAAGTCCAACCGAGGCTCGACGCGCACGTCAAGTTCTCGGCAAGAGGCACGTAGAGAACGGTCCACCGAGTCGGTGTCCTCTGGGAGTTCGCGATCGCCTCATGACACCAAGCAACCCTCCACTGTTGCTAAAAGTGCCTCGCTCCCCTTAGTGACTGAGGTTCGGTCGTCGGAGGACGACGCCGACCTCTACCCCCAAGCCGCACTTCAGGAGTCGGCGTCTGCAGGCAGCGGCAAGGCTGCTACCGAATCCCTTAAACTCTCCAGAGACAGGGACTCTACCCCCGAATTTCGACACCAGGCATCGAAAAGCACTGATAGGGCCCAAAAGTCGGGAAAGCACTCTTCCACCCACGGGGAGGGGGGAAAACAGCGAAGTAAGCAGTCCCAGCCTACTTCCACTCCTAAACTACATTCTACTCCACCTAAACAGACGGACAAGTCTCAGACCCCTGTCCTTAAGGCCCCTGTTCAGGCCAGTAGGTCTAGCCAGGATAAAACTGGGAAAGCACTCCAGGAAAGAGTTATTCCCAGTTCAAAGGAATGGTCCAGTGAGGACATAGACAGAGTAATGTTAAGGATGTCATCATTGGCAGATTTCTATGCCAAGAACCCGGAACACTTTCTCTCTTATACACCAGAAGGGTCAACTCCCTCAGGCTCGAAGGATCCGATACCTCCAAGTAGGAAGTCCCGGGGTGAAGCACCAACTCTATCTTCAAACCCCTTCTATATACAGCCCTATTCCCAATACCAGGAATATCCATCCTTTGTTGAGGATCCAGAAGTGGGCATGTTCGAAGAACAAACTGGGACAGGCTATTACGGGGATGAGGAGGAGGAGGATGAGGAGGAGGAGGAGGAGGAGGAGGAGGACCCAGATACATACAGGGTAGATTCCCCAGTAGAGAAAGAGCCCGCGGTTACCGACTCCCCGGTCAACAACCAACCTCTCCTGAATGAGGTCCTGTCCAGTGCGGCACAGCACTTCCACATTGACACCCAAGGTGCTCAGGAAGAGATGGACTTTGCAGAGGAACTGGTGGGAGAAAGGAGACCTGTTGCTCAGGCCATCCCTATCCTTAAGTCAATACAAAGGAGGATAGACCCTTCCCTTGTTAACCCCAATCTCACTAGGGCAGTAAATCCCAGAATTGAAAAGCTTTTCAGGGCAGCCCAATCTGACCCACTATACATAAGGGGACATCTCAAACCGGACTCCCTGGTTGTTACAAACACCCGTAAGAGGGCGGGAACACCCTTGTCATCGTCCAAAGCTCCCCCTGAAAAGGAGAGCAATAAGAATTTTGGCTTGGGCAGGAGAGTAGCCTCCACTTCCGCCTACCAGGCAAGGATTGCTAACTCCACCACCCTGCTGGCTAGTTACAACTGCCATCAATGGGAAGAAGTTGCGGCTCTCATAGACTCAGCCCGAGAACCCTTAAAAAGCCAATTGGCACGAGTTTCGGCCGAGGGGAGAACCGTATCAGGTTGCATTTTAAAATCAACCTTTGATGCCGCGGGTAACGCCGGCAGATTAATTGCTGAAAGCACGGTCATCAAGAGGCATGCTTGGCTACGGCAGTCTGGTTTCAAGGCCGAGACCCAAGCATCATTGATAGATAAGCCGGTGGAGCCGGATCTATTGTTTGGAAAGGCGGTCGAGGACGCGCTAAAGAATGCCAAGGACGAGTATGAGACACTCGAGTCCCTAGGGCAACTAACCAACAAACCCCCTAACCAGAGAGGGAATGGCAATTTTCGTCGGCCTCGCGGACAAAACTCCCAAAGAGGCTCTAACTATTCCCAAGGCCAGGGTACTACATGGAACACTAACCAGCAGTCTACCCAGAGTTATGGCAGGGGTAACAAAAGAGGTCATGGTAGGGGTAGAGGCAGTACCAATAAAGGAGGAGGCACGCCTCCACCAAAATAGTGACGCTCCGTTCAGGGTCCCTTCTCACGCATCCCCAGTAGAGGGGACGCATTTCCATCTTCACCCAAGCTTGGGAAGGGATCACATCAGACAGATGGGTGCTGTCCACAGTGTCCGCAGGATACTGCATAGAACTCCTAGAGCGTCCCCGAAACCACCCTCCACGACAAAGAATACACTCCTTAGACCACCAGAAGATCCTAATCGAAGAGATCGAAATTCTTCTCGCAAAGGACGCGATAGAACTCGTCCCGGGACACCAGGTAAACAATGGTATTTATTCAACTTACTTCCTTGTGCCAAAAAAAGATTTGACAATGCGCCCAGTATTGGACTTACGGCCTGCAAACAAGTATGTCAAGCCCCAAAAATTTCGCATGACTACTCTCCAAGAGGTATTTCCCCTCCTAAAAAAAGGGGGATTACATGGCAACATTGTATATGAAAGATGCTTATTTTCATATTTCCATGTTCCCAGCGCACAGAAAATATCTGCGCTTCAAGGTGGACAGTCAGCACTACCAGTTCAAGGTACTGCCCTTCGGGATAGCCTCGGCTCCAAGGGTATTCACCAAGGTACTGGCGGTGGCGGCGGCACACCTACGCAGGGAGGCAATCCCAGTGTACCCTTATCTGGACGACTGGCTCATCACGGGGGAGACCCCAGTAATTTGCAGGACAAACATTCAAAGAACTATCGACCTCCTCTTCGACTTGGGCTTCTCCATAAACGAGAAAAAATCAAGTCTGGTGCCCAGCACCTCCAAGCAGTTCCTAGGAGCTGTTCTAAATACTCAAGAGGGGTTGGCTTTTCCTTCAGAGGAAAGAATTCGTAATATACTACTGCAAATTCTGCAATATCAAACCGGTCGCCAGATAACAGTACGCAAAGCAACGCGTTTGCTGGGCATGATGGCGTCATGTATTTACCTGGTCCCCCACGCGTGCCTGCGCATGCGTCCCATGCAAGAATGGTTGGCGAAACTGTGGTCTCAGGCAAGTGGTAAGTCGGACGATCTAGTGGTCGTTTCGCCAACACTTGTACAAAGCCTCCACTGGTGGACAAGAGACAATCTATCCAAGGGGAAACCCTTTTACGATCCCGAGATACAGGCGGTAGTCACGACGGACGCATGCCTGACAGGATGGGGAGCTCACCATCTCCACCACACAGCTCAGGGTCTCTGGTCTCACACAGTGGCCAAGAATCACATCAACCTGCTAGAGCTTCTGGCAGTTTTCAGAGCACTTCAAGCGTTCAAGCCCCACCTATTGAACCTGTCGGTACAGATCCGGACGGACAGCACGACAGCCATGTTCTACCTGAACAAGCAAGGAGGGACTCGTTCGCCATATCTGTCCAGACTTGCCCAGAAAATTTGGATATGGGCACTCAGACGGAACTTCTTTGTCATCTCAACATGTTCCAGGGGATCTCAATTCTCTAGCGGACGCTTTAAGCAGAGATCCCCTTCCAGAGGAACACAAATGGTGTCTACACAGAGATATCGTAGAAGATCTCTTTTCTCAGTGGGGTTTCCCCACTATAGACCTATTCGCCACAAGCGAAAACAGACAGTGCCCAGGATTCGCATCCAGGTTTCCCCAAACAGACTCCCTGGGGAACGCCCTGTGGATGAACTGGTCAGGGATGTATGTGTACGCTTTTCCACCAACTCCTCATCAGGAAGGTGGTGAACAAGATGACCAGAGAGTCGATGACGCTCGTCCTAGTTGCTCCCATGTGGGCGAGACAACCGTGGTTCCCACACCTACGCAGACTCTCGGTGTGCGATTCCCATCAAACTCCCGGGCTGGTACAACCTTTTGTCCCAGCACCAAGGTCAGAAGGCGCATCCTCAACCCAACTCCATGAACCTAGCAGCATGGCTCCTGAGGTCATAGAGTTTGGACATCTCAATTTACCACAGAGGTGTATGGACATCCTAAAAGAGTCTAGGAAACCGAACACGAGGCATTGCTACTTCGATAAATGGAAGAGATTTGTTATCTGGTGCCAGTATAAACAAATCAACCCAGTTGATTGCACTCCTTCCACAATCGTGACATACATGCTCCACCTGCTGGACGCAGGGTTGGTTTTCAACTCACTAAAGGTACACCTGGCAGCACTGTCAGTGTACACCACCTCACATAGCAAGGTGTCGTGGTGGAAGGTACCCGTGGTTAAAGCCTTCATGGAGGGAGTAAAGAGACTTCATCCTCCAATATCTAACCCACCACCAGGATGGGACCTGAACGTGGTGCTATCTAAACTCATGGGCCCCCCATTCGAACCCATGCATAAGGCAAGTCTCAAACACCTGACCTATAAGACTGCCTTCTTAGTAGCCATTACATCCATAAGAAGGGTCGGTGAAATTCAGGCTCTGTCAGTGCAGGATCCTTTCTTTGCTATTCATAAGGGTAAGCTGGTTTTACAGACACACCCTAGGTTCTCACCTAAGTTTATTTCTAAATTCCATGTAAACCAGTCCATTGAGCTTCCGGCTTTCTTCCAAACCCCACAAAGCTCGGCTGAGGTTAAACTACACACCCTAGATGTGCATAGGGCGGTCCTTTACTACGTAAACAAGACCAGACCGCTTAGGAAAACAGATCAACTGTTTCTCTGTAGCCACAGGCAAAGAGGGAGATTGCGTCTCTAAGGGTGCCATCTCCAAGTGGATTGTCAAATGTATCCAGTTGTGTTACTCTCTTTCTGACAAAACTTTGCCTTTTACGCCCAGAGCCCACTCGACAATAGGCATTGGGGTCACTCTGGCTTTCATTGCAAATGTTCCCCTTGACACCATTTGCAAAGCAGCTACTTGGAGCTCTATTCACACTTTTACTCAGCACTACTGCATTGACACCCATTCCAAGATAGACACTCAAGTGGGACAAGCGGTTCTAAGACATTTATTTGCTCATGACCCTCCTCAAATCCCACCTCCTCCTAACACTGCTCGCTAATCTATGCACAGCATGTGATCTAAGCAGATTCCACAAGCCTCAGAAGGGATACATTACTCACCGTAATCGTAGTTCTGATGCTTGTATCTGCTTAGATTCACATGCAACCCACCCTTCCTCCCCTCTGAGAGAAGGCGCATGGATGCTTGTAGTCTTATCTATCTTCTATCTGCTTGGATCATCTGTACTCCCGCTACACCTCATGTCAGAAAAAATACAATCTGAGGGTCCTAGACGCGTGAGGGATCATGGGTACAGTGGACGTCACACTAGGGATAGTATTACTGGCACGCCCTGTGTCGAGGCCCAATTTTCGAGTTTCGAAAAACAAACTGTAATACTCTGCAGCTTCCACTAGATGTCGGTCTATGCACAGCATGTGAATCTAAGCAGATACAAGCATCAGAAATACGATTACGGTGAGTGATGTATCATATATATATACATAAATCGTAATATATTATGGTTGTTATTCTTTTCAAGCTAGCGTGTAACCGCTGAAGTTTTTGAAAAAAAAGAGAAAATATGTGGTTGGGATGTTATTGGTTTGCATTCACACCGCCAAAATCAGGAGTACTGCTATGCAATCTATTCTAAGCATGTGAATCCATGAAAGATCCAATGCTGGAGAAGGGAATAGTTTCTGACCTGTAACTCCATTTTTCCAGCGTTGGTATCTTTCATGGATTCACATGCGCGCCCGCCGGCCTCCCCTACATGCAAACTATATGTACCCCATCCTACTTTGGGGGGTTAAAATCTGATGGGAGCCGCGGGGGCGGGGCTTATATACTGCTACGTCCTATTGGGGCATGCGTAAGCGGCCCAAAACGACGTGGATAGGACACAGAAGTGTCCATTTTTCCTATGGAAAACGTCTTTATAAAGGTACCGAGGGTTCCAGCCTGACGGGGAATATTCTAAGCATGTGAATCCATGAAAGATACCAATGCTGGAGAAATGGAGTTACAGGTAAGAAACGATTTCCTTCCTTTGAATTGTGATAATTCTACTTGGGAAGTTGTGGAAAAGCATTGAGGCTAGGAATAACATTGATGCTATTGTGGTAAGGTGGGAAGTCCTATCACCAAGAGGAGAAGCATTGCTGTTGTTGGATTGGTTAACACAATTTTACTTAGACATTGAAACATCAAGAACTGAATTGAGACTGTATTTCCTTCATGGATTTCCTTGTTTCTTTTTGTTGAACATTCAAGCTGAATTTACCTTGATTCCTGGAGAAGGGAGTTCACCCAGGTTATTAAAAAGTTATCAAGGAACTGTAAGAACTATTGTTGATGTTATTTGGATTGCCGAGTGTTTCACCTTAGTTTTGTTAGGCAGAGAAATCCTTGTCTGATAGTAGGGATAGTGAGGTGTTGGATAACTTTTATAATGAAATAAAATGGCACTTTTTGAACAATCATACAAAAGTTGTCTGCCTCACATTGCTGACTCCTCACAAGTTCCCAGGGGGACACGTTCCCATGCTATTCCTACCTCAAGCCTAAGCAATTGCGAACCCTAACTCTCTGAATGTTACCCCATGAATCCCACTGCTTTGTGTACTCCATCCCAAACCTTTACACTCTGACTCTTAAAATACTTCTTGAACCTAACCACTCTGAATTTTAATACTGAGAACTCCAACCAGCTGAATTCTCTCCACCAAACACCACCCACACTGGAATCCCGAAACCCCAACCCAAGAAAATATTCCAACGACGAGACAAGCCTTGGGAGCGCTCCAAAATATTGGCTATATCAGTAGGCCGCCACCAAGAATCTGACAAAGGATTATTGAACTCGAAACAGACCACACAAAGCTCTGCCCCTGGAAACCCTATCCCGCTCTCTGCAAACGTAACCTCATGACGTCCATCGCCACAAAAACCTGACAACTGCAGAGACCCCAAACAAAAGTCACCCCAGGAGGGCCTTCGCCCCTGGAGAAATGGCAAATCCGAGATCTCTGTGATAAATCAAGCCACCACAAACCTATAACCCCAGCAAGGCACCCACCACTGTGTGTAGCCTGTGAGAAACCTGAGGGTATTCTCAATCCTGTTTCCCATGGATCCTCCTCGCACGTAGCCAGAGAAAGGCCATTGCTCTTGGATCCTGACCCTGGTGGTGGACAAGAGGGTGAGGATCACCTGGGTGGAGGGTTTGTGGGGACTAGTCCTAGGAGTGGGCTGCCTTTGGGAGAGACATGGTATCCCCCTTTCCCTAATAAAGATCAAATCAACCCATCTCCCGTATTTATGGGCTATTGCAAAACAACTCCCCTTCATTACTCGCACATGACCACTAATCGTACTGAGACCAGGAAGAAGCAATTGAGAGCAGTGAAGACTAGTTGGTTGCTTTCACCACTTGGGTACTGGGATGAAGAAGAGGCCTGCTGAGAGCAATAGAGGTCAAGCATGTCCCTTTAATGATGGCCAAGCAGGTCTAATTGTGAATTCATACCTGCAGCCTGTTACAGGGCTGCAGGTGTATAAAAAGCCTCACCTAATGAGACTGAGGGGATGAGGAATAGTGACCGAAGCAGCGGCTTTGACTTTGCAGCAGCAGAGAGGCCAAGAAGAACAGTGAGGTACTGTTTGTGAGCAACACGCTTCTGGTTCATGGAGCAGTGGCTCGCAAGCAGGGGCTCCTGTGAAACCCACAGAAGCGTGAAAGGGGAGGTGTGATGGGAGGCTGTCCCTTTTTCAACTATTCAAGGTGCTCGTTCTCCTGGGGTCAAAAGCCGACCCAGGAGTGCATGAGTTGCTGGTGGTGGAGCCCTGAAGCGAAGGCGAGAAGGGTGGAAGATCTACGCTGTCAGCATCAAAACAACCAGTGATTTTTTTTATACACACAGAAACCTGGTATGCACGCATTTGATTCCGTGCGTAGGGGATACTTTGTTACGGAGCGGTCGCTTGGATTGAAAAACACGTTGTCAAAGGCCTCCGCATAGAATCCTTGCAAATTTATGAACATTAAAAACTTGTTAACTCATGAAAGCCGAATGAATACTGTTAGAGTGATCGCATGCAAAGGAAAGCGTGTTATCGAAAGTCTCTGAATGATGAGAACAATTTGAAGGCATATAGGAATTACAATACTTAGGAGAATATCCAATCCATAAAATCAATATAAATTTTGAATGTCGCATTGAAAACCAAATCACATGAGTAACTAAGTTACTTACCTTAAATCCTGTACATGCTATGAAGATGCCGAACAGCGGAAAACCTTTAAATTACAAAATTGTAGCATTTTGAATACTGCATTAAAAGAACACCTTTACTTAAGAAACCAAGAGAAGGGAAGCTTTCTCCGAATAATTAGCAACACCAGATGATAATTTCAAAAGAACCTTTACATTGCAAACAACTTTAAACTCTGTTATTTCTACAAATCCATTGTATATAAATATAAAGAGGCCACCAAATGATGAACTACAAAGTGAATACAAAAACCTGCAAACCCAATGGGCATTATTTACCAAAGTGAAGGGAACATTTGGGAAATGAACTTTGCAGAGGTGAATTTAAAGGATTTCTTGATTGTAACTAAAATCTTTTGTGATACAAAGACCAGCTATATACAGAGGGTCTCAGTGTGGCGCAGAATATTAAAGATGTTGGGGAACACCCTCAAGTGAATAAATCACTGCAGTTTCAATTGATTATTTGTCTTGAGGACGCAGCCTCAGGATATTTTGTTTTTTGGATTGTGCTTTGGAACTTGGGGAAGTGAACCCCGTGTATTGCTCAAACACATTATTTTGGAACTCAAAGCAATCTTAAAACTTGTTATTAAGAACTGCTTTATAGTTGAGAAAGGGGGCTGAAAGAACATTACAAGCTGAATCAAGCTTTGCACTTTATGCTGAACACTATTCTGTTGGTTGCTGACATCCCTACAGGTTGTATAAGACTAGTTGTGATGCAAGCATAGGTTTTGGACACAGAATGATTCCTAAGTTGAACCTATTGACTTTGACTTTCCTTGGTTTTGGTTTGGTAGGGAAATCCCTCCATCTTAAAGGGCAAGTTAGGCGTTTTTCCATCCTGACATTTAATAAGAGTTTGTTCTGAACTTTGAATCCATTGTCTGCGTCTTACTCCAAGAGGACCTCACAAGCCCCACATCAATCAATTCCTGAGACCAAGAAAGAAGTAATCACGGGAAGAATTTCGACCATGCAACAAATGACTAATCTGAGACCTCTTTGATAAAGCAAGCCACCACAAACCTATAACCTCAGCAAGGCACTGCTACTGTGCATAGCCCCACATTGATCCATTCAGTCAACAATCGTCTAACACTGCAGCTTACCCGCCATGATCAAAAAGCAACAGGAGCTGTCAGCAACAGAGAGCCTCCCAACCAGGGAGCCTACTGCCAATATGGCTTAATGCACAAACAGACCCGCAGTAGAACACCGACCGATAACTGAAACCACAAACATGCCCCGATACAAGAAGGACAAGGAAGCAAGAATGGAAAACGGAACAAGAAGGATGAATGAAACCACACCTCCATTGAATAACAGGAACTACCTACCAGAATTCGCAATACCTTGAAATCACCATCAATCGCCTCTAAACTAACTAAAGATACGGACAGACATAAGAAAAAAGACATTGTACATCTCCCGCTACCTCTCCACCTATAATACTTCTACATCGCAAAACAAACAACCCATAACAAAGGACCCAAGGAATGCTAAAGTGGACCCCACCTGACTGTCAAACCTCCCACTATAACACACAGAACCTTCTTCGAAAAGACACCTATGAGACCCTGCTGGAGGATCACATGAGTGGGGGTGAGGTGGGAATCAGACCAGGAAGACTGGGAGGAACCCCTTTTTAATTTCGCTATACCCTTGTCCCTTTTATGGCATTTTGCTGTTTTATAGAAGTGGAATTAGTTTTCCAAAATAAGCTACAAGTCCCAGAATCCCTTTGGACTATCAAGAAGAAGAGGGCTGAAGAGGCATGGTGAAGTCCAAGTCTGGCAGGCAAGCCTAATGGCTCTAGGCAAGGTCGGGCAATAAGACTTAAGGGCCTGTACCTGAACCTAATTAGCCCACCTTAGGGGGCATAAAAGGCTGCAGCAGAGAGGAGCAGCAGTAAGAGGCTGGAGCAGGACCTGGAAGATGGGCAGTAGCAGAAGCGGAAGAATCAGAGTACGAAGCCAGCAGTTCACAAGGAAGTGTGACCACAGAAGGGACGCCGGATTAGAGAGAACGCAGATTTCACCTGCAGGCTCTGAGTTGATGAGGCTGGATCGGAGCAGAGGGATGTGAATCCCAAGAGTACCTGCAGTAGTAGCAGGAGAAGAAACAAAGCCGAGAAGCAGCAGCGGCCCAATGTTGTTGTAATTGGGAGTTGGAAAAGGAAGCTCCGTACTCCTGAACAGCAGAAATACATGGCTGGTAACTGTAGCCAGCTTTTATTTGTCCTCATGATTAATGATTACATCTAAGCTAGTAGAAGCAAAGCTCAGATGTGGGAAATCTTTTCATTAAGGGCAAAGCAATATACGTTTATGTATAACGCTCATGTGCAGTGAAAGCCTTTTAGCTTCCCTAACATCAACATTAGTTTGTTGCTGAGCGGTTGCGTGGCTCCTGTTAGCACGGAGAACGCTGCCGGAAGCTTAATTGAAGTAGAACTGACTTTCCCGAAGTGTTGCAAGCACCATCTAAAGTGTCCGCGCGTGAGACAATGTTTCCAGATACCTTGGAGGCTGAGTGCGGACCAAAAGATGGGGACACATCTCTCTTTGAAGTGGCAGTTCAGGACTGAAATGAAATTGTGTGTGCCTAATTCTGTTTTCAGTAGAAGGTCCACATCTTGCACATTACAGGCTAAAGCAGAAGTTGTAGAAGTGGTTGAAGCTGAAGCCAGAACATGTTTTACCCAGGCCCATAGAGAGAACTCTATAAAAGTGAATCCCGCTCAAGTAAAAACTATACAACAGTGTTCTGAACTTGTTGAAACCATTGTTGCCCAAAAGAGTCCTCTAAGATTAAAGGTGACAATATCATCCAAAGCTGGAAGAGTGGCGCAACAGCTTTGGGGGCAACCATTAAACGAACGGTGTATATGAAGCTGGGGAAGTGAGTTGGGTACTTGTTAACAAAAGTTGTTTTTTAAATCTCAATGGTGGAGACTATTGGAAAGAAGTGGTCCAAAAGCTAGAAACAGATGTTATGGTAGTTGGAAGACTGGCAAAGATCCTGCCCTTTCTTGTGTCATGAAAGAAGAGTGCCTTGCCAATCTGTAGAGGTCGAAGAAGTCTTATTGAAGTCACCTTATCTTGAAGTTGTAGGAGCAAAATTACCTAATGTTTAACGTTTTTGTAGCAGTAGCAGAACTGTGGTTGTCAATATTCTTGTCAGAAATATAATAGTTGGAAGAAGTAGAAGCTGAAACTGACTGTGGGGCAAAGGAGCGTGCTCTCACAGTTCTATAGTAGGAGAAAGTTGCTGAGAAGAGAGCAAATCTTCAACAAAGCATCCTGACAAACTGTGTATATAAGACGCTGTAGAAGTTGAAAGCCGAGAAGTTGGTGTCAACGTGGAAGTGGTACTTTTGTCTTCAACTTTATCTATCCTTTCCTGGAAGGAAGTCATGCAGGAAACCCCATTGGTGCTGTTATTTTCTTTGTGGAACTGTAAAAGGAGAATCTTTTCACCAAGCAAAGAAGAGACGTTTGCCAATGGATTTTTATTCGTGTGAATTCTTGTTTCTTTGGAAAGTTTCAAAACTTTGGTTAAGACCTCTTTTGTTGCTTGGAAGAAATTGATTTTGGGACATTCCAGGGGAGCAGGATCAGCCAGGAGAACTAGAAGTGATCCAAGACACTGGGTGTTTGGTAACGTTTTATTTTCTGTTTTCATGTTACTTTGAATGTATATGTTGTTCATTGTGAGGGTTCGTTTTGTGAATGCTAGGAGGTTTCCCATAGATCGAAGACTAGGTAGGGAATCCCCTGGCAGAGTAGGTTAAGTTATGGTTTATTTTATAATTTTGTGTACAATAAAATGTCTAATCCTGAGTTAACTAAACACAGTTGTTGGTCTCAAATTACCGACCCCTCACAAACCTCTTAAGCAAAGGCTGCCCAGGCACTCTCTTAACAGAAACATGGCTATCTGACAACTACAAAGTAATCGTCCATGAAGCCATACTTGACAACTACAAACAAATACACTCTAACAGAGAAAACAGAAGCCCTAGTGCACAAAAATCACATCTGCTGAAGAACCCTCCCCTCAACCGACCTACAAGACTGCAAATCACTCCTAGGCAATCTCAAGCTCAATTACCAATCCAACGTACAGTTCTTGCTGATCTACAGACCGCCTACCTACAAACTCAAATTTGGCACATATTTCACTGACTCCATAGCCAGCATCTCTACAAACCATGGTAATATAATTGTTCTTGGGGACTTTAACATTTGTTTCAAACGAGAAAATTAAACCACAGCAAACTCCCTCAGTGCCCTATTGGAAACTCTTCACTTCAAACAAATAGTAAATGGTCCCACCCATAGAGCTGGATACACTTTAAATACAATCTTCTGTAGAGATGACCTCCCGACCGTCGCCCCACTGGCACCAATCATATGGAGCGACAACCATATGATCCCGTTCGCAGTCAACATTACGAGCCGCATGATACCCACAAATATAAATCTCCCGGCGACAAACAAAAGATTCTGGAAAATACTTGACCTGGAATCCCTAACTGATATATTGGAATAGAATGACTTCTCACTTGGAACACAGACGCACTAGTTCAATTAGCACCCCTAAAACTTTTCGAACCCACTCCAAAGAAAATCGCAGCAAGATGGTTCACAGAAGAAATTAAGGAACTCAAAAAAGCAAACCGTAAACTAGAAAAACGATGAAGAAAACACTGCAGCCAATTGGACAAAACGAACGGCAAATTAGAATATACAAATCAGCAGTCCTAAAAGTAAAAAAAAGCATACTACATTGGAAGAATCCAATCAGCAACAAACCCACAAAAAGAAATGTTCAAAATCAAGGAAAAAAAGAAAACCACTTCTAGCAACAAACAACTGAATCGTGCCATTGCAATTTCTGTGATAATATTGCAACCCATCTAAGAGCAAAAATAGAAGCAATACAATGCACCATCGACGCAGGCCACAGTACCACAAACGCCCTGACAGATGCCAGCACTCCATCAACCACGACAACACTCAATCGATTTGAACCTAAAAGTGAGGAAAGTTTCGACAAACTAATAAAAGACAGAAACATTGGTGAATCTCCCAGTGACCCATGCCCACCGGGTATCTATAAAAAACTTCTCAACCGCAAAACACCATTCTTATACTTAATACTACTGATGAATACATCCCTAAGCGCAAGAATAGTACCAAAATCATTCAAATTGGCACACATAAAAGATGAGGCTGGAAAATACAGAAGATGCTACTAACTACAGACCTATACCAAATCTACCATTCCCAGCGAGAATCCTAGAGACCAACGCCTACAAATAACTTATCAATCATGTAGAAAGCAACAGAATACTTGACTAATTCCAAGTCGGGTTTCAGACCCATGAGAGGAACTGAATCAGCACTCCTCTCCATATGGGACGATCTAAAAATAAACACTGACAATAGCACCAAATCAGCCTTCATACTACTGGACATATCAGTCGCCTTTGACACAATCAGACACACAATGCTAATGAAGAGACTTGAGGAATGCAGCATTAAAAGTTCTATACTAAAATGGCTGACATCTTTCCTCACTAACCAAACCGAATGAACACAGCTACTGCCATTTACACCAAACACTAAAAATGTCACGTGCAGCGTCCCACAGGAATCAAGCCTTCCTGCATCTTTTCAACAGCTACATAACCCCACTAATGAAACTCAGTCAAACACATGGACTCACAGCCCACAACTACGCAGACGACACCCAACTCCTCTTCAAGATAACTTCTGACTGAGACTTTGACAAGCACCCTCAACAAATGCCTCACTGGCATAAAAACCTGGGTGACAAACAATATCAAGCTAAATCCAACCAAAACAGAAATAATCATCTCCCCACCAGAAGACATTACAACACAGGCGTACCTGACGAGGCCACCGAGCATGGGAACCCAACTGGAGTGTCGACAGTGATTTTAAAAAATCTACAAATCCTCATGAACATTGGCCTCTTTGGAACCACAATTCAACACAATAGCCTTCCTACTCACTTGCTCCCTTGCCAACTGCACCTATGGGGTTCATGGCTACCTTGTCTTCTAGGCACACCGTGGCTTCCTTGCCTCCACCTAGTCACACCGCCGCTCTAACTATGGCTCGTTTGACATCTTCTACTCTTACACCATCCCCCCTCCGTTAGTCCATCTCCAATGGCAATCTGGTCCACTTAACTCTCGCTCAGCAGTCAAGCACTCCTGACATCTGCTACCTCTCGACTACCTGGACCTTGGTGTCCTTGCTCTCACTGAGACCTGCTTTAAGGACAGCTCTGTCACAAGTTTTCACACTTCTCCCTGAAGTTTACAAGATCTTCTCTGAGCCCAGGCTCAACAGGCCAGGAGGGGGTGTTGTCCTGATCTTTCAAGAGTGGATCCCTGTTTCTACCATTCCAATTCAGGCCTATTCCTCTTTCGAATGCCTGGTCTGCAGGCTCTTTCTCTCTCCTGTCTCCTCTCTTACTCTGGCCACCTTCTGTCGGCCGCCGGGCAGTCCATCCTCTTCCTTGCAGAATATGACCTGGCATCTTCTCTCCTTTCCTCCACTTCCCAACTCCTCCTGCTGGGGGATCTCAACATCCATCTGGACACTCCTGACTCTTCTGGAGCTTTCTGCAACCTATGCAACTCGCTCTCTCTCCATTCTGTCCTCTGGTCCGACACACATGGCTGGCACCTTGGATGCTCTCATCTCCACAGACATCCTCTCTCCCTCTCACTACTTCACTCTCATGGACTAATCACTCTCTTCTCTCACTTGAAGCTTTCTTCTCCTTGAGCACTGGCACACCCTGTACTGCCTCCCACCTACAAGGTCTTCAGACTCATGAAAAAAGTGTCAGTGGCTGCCTTTGCCACCACCTACTCAACTCTGTCTCCTGCGGCTGACTCCCACCCTGACACAGCCCTCTCTAACTTTCACCTTTCCATCTCCCATACTCTCTACATCCTTGCCCCTGTCATGAGGGTCCGACTGAAGCCTCCCAAAAAGTGCAATTCTTGGTATGACTCTGATTTGGCTGACCATAAACGCAAGTGCAGGGCAGCGGAACAAAAATGGGGATCTTTAAGTGTACTCTCTGATAAGCTGGCCTGCCGCCTCCTGCGAAGGCAATATCATCTGCATCCACGTTAAGAAAAGAGTCCATATTCAAGCCTGCATTTCTGCGGTATCCAACAACACGACCAAACCTTTCATAGTCTGCAAGGAGCTGGCCAACCCTAATGCAGCCTCATCCTCTTATTGCACCCACACAGGCCCTTGCAGGGCCCTGGCTGCACACTTCACTGCCAAAGCACAGGACACTCGTCTTCTCCTCCACACCCACTCATGCATCATCATCTCCTGGGCCCCATTTGGCCATACCCACCACGCCCCCTCTTCTCTGTCCCTCTCCCCTGTCCCTCTCCCATGTCACACTAAAGGATGTTTCTAGACTAGTCCGGTCTATGAAAGCCTCTTCCAAAAAGGTGGACCCTTGTCCCTCCTGTTAGGCAGAAACCTGTGCAGTTCCCTTGGGGACAACTGCAAAAGATGTAGGACTACAGGTGTTGGCAGTAAACCCACTTGGTGGCAGTCTGTACCACCCAGATTTACCTGGTAGCTGTGGCTGAGCAGTCAGACTTCCCTCAAGAAGAGTTAGGCAGTATGTACACAATAGGCACTCGGACACAATAGCACACGCAAACACTGACCATAGATTTGGTATCAAGGTATATAATTATTTATTTAAAGACACACTTGTTGACACACTCTAGCACTATTATTGTAAATCACTTCAAACACAGTTACTATTAATCTATATACATCCCTTATTCCTTATCAGACAAGTCTTAGTTAACATCACTTATTTCCAGACAAAGGTGAGCGCTTAACTATAGATGGCACTCCAATAAGTTAACGAAAAAGGGAGGGAAAAAGGCAGAATGTAGGAAAATACACCACACTAATACTTAGGAACTTTTAAGCAAGGCAGGAAAGTCAAAGGTTACTTGTGGCCCAAAGTCCATAGGCCGGGCCCACTCTTGGAGAGAGCAGGGCACAAATGCACCCAAGATCACACAATGACAACAGGCTTAAAAAGTCTTGCAGGGAGTTCAGAAAGGTTTTAGTTAGGCTCAGAAAAGTTTAGCCAGGGTGTCCCAGGCTAACCCAGGTTCGAAAGCCGGGCGCTAAATCTACCCCGTACAGTCGGTTGCAAGGGAAGCCAGACGGAACACGGTACCTTATGTGGAAAGGATCCTCCAGCGGGGGCAGTTGTTCCTGGCAGCGGGTGCAAGTCGCGGCGTCGTCCAGAGGAAGAGAAGATCTCGACGTGGAGGAAAGATGAAGGTTGTTGCACTGCCAGGGAAGAAACCAGCCGCTGAGTTTTCTGGTTAAAGGTACTACCCTTTGATTCGCGGTAGTGGTAAAATGTGGTATCCCGGTTGCCGGGGTGCTTGGCACAGACCAGGCGGCCACGAGATGCTCCAGGAAGGGAAAAATGAAGTAGACTGGTTATCCCCACCAGTCGAAGGAAGAAGACTCTCCGGGCTGGAGATCTCCTCTGTCGTTGGGAAAAGTGGTGAGACGGTTCAGCAGGGCTCCACCGGTGGTGTCGTCGTAGCAGGTTGGCTCAGCTTCTCCCTCGTCGGATTCTTAGGTCCTGTGGCGACTTCTGAAGTTCCAGTCCCCAAAGCCATGCTTTTATGCAGAAAGCCCCCATTCACTCAGCCTAGCCTAGCTGTCACTCAAACATGCTAAGTGGTGAGCCGGCCGGCCAATCAGGACCGAGTGCGACTTGAGTTGCCTAGGCAACTCAGTCCAGGGTGCCTAAATCCCCCTCTACCCCTCCTAGGTACCCCAGACAGAGTGGCACCACTTTGGAGGGCTTCTGTGGAGAAGCCTGCCAAAAAGTCGAACAAAGGGCTCAACTTGGGTTGGACTCACAGAAGCGAACAGAAACCCCATTTTAGAACCGAGTTCTGGCAAAAAATACCAACCGGAGAATTAATATTAAATAAATAAACCGGCGGTATGTTCGAGGCTATAGGAATTAAATTATTAAAGTTGGTAGCCTCGAACAATGGGAAATCCCATAGAGATATGTTCGCGGTCGAATATAAAAAGTAGTATCCACTGCCACCAGCCAAAACTCGATCAGGGGGGACGGAGACGTGTCCCCTCGACTAACAGACCCCGGGGCAATCGAATTGCCCCGGCAAGTACGTCCACAATATGATGGTTTGTGCTGGTTCTGTTCAGAATTTGAGACTAGTAAAGTCAATGGTGACTTTACATGCCCTGGGAGACAGTAGTCAGTCCCAGGGTATGGAGTCTATATTGGGGGGGGTCACTATGACACCCCTGTGTTACTGCACTGAGGGTGCTGTGTAACACACATCACAAAAACGCATGAAGCCCTATGGAGTAAAAGACCCCATAGCCCATTAAACACATCTAGAGCCAAAGAAATACACTCAAATCATGCCCAAGAGTGAGAGTAAAAGTGTCTCACTCTTGGCAGGAGAAACAAATAAACTCCCAAAATCCAGCAAAGCTGCTGGGGGACTCACTAGGTTAGGAAATTCAGCCTAAACAGAGAATTCTCCCTAACACCTCCAACACCATCAAGGACAACATTGGCTCCCTGGCTACAGTCTTAGCAGACCTCTGCAACCTCTCCTTGGCCATTGGAGTTTTCCCCACTTCTCTCAAGCATTCTTTTGTCCACCCTCTGCTAAAAAAATCCCTCTGCCGACCCTTCTATTCTGACGAACTATCGCCCGATCTCCATCACTACCTTCCTGGGCAAACTCCTGGAGAAGTTGGCTATCTCTCAGCTTACCCTCCACACTGAATCTGTTGGTTGTCTCCATGACCATCAATCTGGCTTAAGAGCATCCAGAGGCACAGAAACTGCTCTTCTGAACACCCGTGAAGACCTGCTCTCAAACCTTGACTGTAACTCTCTGTCCTCCTTCTCCCCGACCTCTCCACTTCTTTTGAAACCGTACACTACAACATCCTGATCTCCTGTCTCCGAGATACCCTGGGCATCACAGATCAGGCGCTGGCGTGGCTTGCGTCCATTTTCTATGACCGTCCTTACCATGTGGAACTTGGGTCCTTTCTCTCCGCTATCACACTCTCTACTTGTGGTGTCCCCCAGGGATCCAATCTAGCCCCCTGGGTTTTCAACATCTACATGTCCCCTTTTGCCCACACAATCTCTGCCTTCACCTCCAACTTTCAATGCTATGTGGATGACACACAGCTCTCTTTCAGGCTACCCTCGGCCTCTTCTTCCTCCTTGCTCATTCCTGACTGTCAGCCCGCAATTCAGTCCTGGTGTGCTGCTAATGATCTCTGCCTTAAGGCCAGCAAGACAGACTCTGGCCGGCCAACCTTGTTTCTGCGCCCCCCGCCCACCGGTGAGGCAATAAATCTGGGGATCATCTTCGACTGTACTCTCTCCTTCTCTTCTCACATCTCGGACATATCCAAAAAATCTCACTACCAGCTGCACCTCCTCAGAGGTATTCTACTTTTTCTCACCTTCCCCCAGAGGCTCATTGTCTCCAGACCCCTGGTTCTCTCCAGACTGGACTACTGCAACAGTCTTTCTCAATCTTCCTACTTCTTCTCTCCGACCTCTTTAACTTATCCAGAACCGTGCGACTTATCCTTGGCCTCAAGCCCAGGGAACGCATCTCTCCGGCGCTGAAATCACTCCACTGGCTCCCCGTGGCTGCAAGGATCAATTTCAAGCCCCTCTGCATTGTCCACAAGGCTTTCTGGGGCCGGCGACCTTACTATCTACAAAGCTCTTTTCCCAAATACACTCCATCTTGAGCCCTCTGCTTGGCCTCCTCCAACCCTCTGTGGGTGAGCCGTTTTTCCAAACAAAGATTTGGGGGTAGATCCTTATCCTCTGCAGGTGCCCTTCCTCGGGAACAGCCTCCTTGCCTCTCTCTGTCTTGAGCAAGAGCTCCTTAAGTTCCGGAACCTCCTCAAAATCTTCCTCTTCTCTTCTTCTTTTTCTCCCTCTCCAATGCTAACCTCCTTTCTCTTGGCTTCTTTCCCTCCTTCTTTCTCTTTTCCAACCTGTTCAGTTCAGACTGGTTGCCTGGTGCACCTCCAGAGCCTCACAGGTCCCAGGCTCCCCCACCAGTCCTGCACTTGCCTTCGGGCCTTTGCACTCTGCTTGGCACTAATGCAATCTGCTCCATGAGACGGCCAACCACTCTGCACTTAACCCAAGCCCCTGCTGGACTGGGTGCACTTGTCCCCCCCACCCCCTGTCCCTCCACTTCCTGTTCTGCGCACATGTACAACCTTGAATGTACTAGGCCCAACAAGTCTGCCAGCCCGGTCTTCGCTCTGTCTACCCTCCCTAGCTTGATCGTCGCTGAAATACTTATGCACAGGCGCATTGGATGACCAACCACCAAGCAATCTGAAATGTCGCCAGGCCTAGTACTGTAGTTTATTGTTCTGTACATTTCTTTTGTCTCTACCCTCCCCCCCCTCACTCTTTGTCACGCACTTAAACTAGTAGTGATGCCTCTGGCCTAGTAGGCTAGTAAATATATATTTTTTAATTCCATTTTTATTGGAATCAATGCCATTACAACTCAACGCAGGTCTCCTGCAAACAACATCAAGTTATAAGATACCAACAAGGTTTTTGACTTTTCTCCACACCCCCCCAACCAACTTTTTGAAACCCCTACCCAAAATCCCTCCCTCCCGAATCCCCACTCCAGGTTAGTCTCTTTCTTGGTCCTTCCGGGTTCACCGTTCCTGTCCCTGTGGTTACACCATGAGGTTTAAAAGGCCTAGGTGGGAACATTCTGAGGTCGGTTGATGATATCCCCCCTCACTATACGCCTCTGTCCCACCCTTGATACTTTGTTTCCCTTTCATGGCTGGGGCGGGTGCTTTGTTCCTTTCTTCACTCAGTCCGACCCTTCTTCCACTCCCACCCCCACCACTTCCACCTGCAAATGCTCTGGGTCATATTTTGCCAGAAAGGGGGCCCATTCCATGGCTTTCGTCGGCGATCGATTGCGTATTTGCCTAGTTAGCTCCTCCATTCTATATAAATCAAGAGCCTTAGCTGCACATTCTCTTTCACTCGGGAGGCTGTCCCTTTTCCATCCTCCTGCCAGACATGCCCTTGCTGCCAGCACGAGATATGCATACGAGCATGTGCGGTAGTTTCGTCCAGTCCTCAGCCGACGTTTCAATTCCAGACAGCACCAGTAGTGGGTCCACCCTCCTTTCAATTCCCTCCACGCCCCTAATCCATCCCAACACTTCTTTCCAGAACTGTTGTACCTTTTCACAGTTCCACCACATATGCCAATAGTCTGCAACTTGTCCACATTTTCTCCAGCAGTGGCGGTCTGCCCCCGGGAACATTTTCCCCAGTCTTGCCGGGTCCCACTGCCATCTGCATAGCAGCTTGAGCCCGTGCAGCTTATATCGGCAGGCCACTGACGTTCGGTGGGCATTTTAGCATAGTTTCCTCCTTTGATGCATCTCTCTACCCAAGTCTCTTTCCCACTTCTCCTTGAGTGTAGGCACTTCGTCCCCTCTAGCCTCTAGTAGTGCCTGGTATATTCTTGAGATGAGTCCACTAGTACCTTTCGCTGTGTCCAGCATTGGCTCTGTGTGTCTCGGGTTCCTTCTTCCATTTTTCTGACATTAGTACCCCCTCAATTGCAAATTTTTAAAGACTGATATGGCGCGCAACCCCAGGGCTGTTTCAAGATCCGCTAACCCTATAAATTTGTCCTTGTTTAGAACCTACCCCATCCTGTGTAGTCCTGCTTTGAACCAGTCCTGGAACCGCCCATGGTCCTGTATGTGGTCTCCTATGGGGGGTGCCCAAATATGGCTCAGTGGGAAGGGCCAAGTCGTGAACCCTTGCATCTCCTTTCTGGCTCTCCATAGCTTCAATAATGGGCCCAGAATCCTATGTGAGTAAACACTTCTCGGCATAGCTCTCACTGGCGCCCACAACCATTCACCCAGGGTTACCGGGCGGAAGCGATCATTTTCTATACCCACCCATTGTTTATCCTTGTCCATACGCAAGTGGGGAAGCAGGGCTCTGAATTGGGCAGCTCTATAGTATGTTCTCATCTTGGGAAGTCCCACCGCTCCCTTTTCCTTTGGTTGGATCAATAATGTATAGTTCACTCTCTGTTTTTCCCCCTGCCATAGGAATCTGAGTATTTTCTTTTTCAATTCCATGAAGTGTATCTCCAGTATTTCTATCGGGAGTGCTTGGTATAAATATAATATTCTGGGGAGAAGCACCATTTTGAGTGCATTTAGTCACCCTAGCCAGGAGATGGTCAGCTTCGCCTATTTGTCCAATTTGCCTGTGATAGCATATGCAGGAGCGGAGGGAAGTTGCATTGATATATTCTGTCCAACTTCCATGGTATTATCACCCCCAGGTACTTTATACTATACCTTTTGATTGGTATCTCCAAGTCCGGCCATCTCAGGAGTTGTTCTGGTGTGCCCTCATCCAGGGTAAGGATAGTTGACTTATCAATATTTATCTTAAAGCCTAACACTCTCCCATATTCCTTTGACTCTGAGTGCTCTCTGTAGAGTGTCTCCTGTGTTCGAGAGGTACATAAGGATATCATCCGCATACATAGTTATTTTTATGTTTCAGCTGCCCTACTTCAATCCCCTTCCATTGCCAATGCGAATAGGGGCGAGAGGGGGCACCCCTGCTTGGTCCCTCTTGTCAGGTGGAATTCCTGTGATTGGACCCCATTAACCATTACTCTGGCAGTTGGTTCTGTGTAAACTGCCCTGATTGCCCTGCACATTTTTTCTCCTACCCTTATTTTGTGCAGTACTGCAAAAAAAATGGCCCACTCTACTCTGTCAAATGCCTTTTCGGCATCCAAACTTAAGAGTGCATGTTCCCCTGGCTGTCCCCCTACATGTTCCATTAGGTCGAGCGTCTTCCTTATAGCATCCGGTCCCTGCCTACCCGCTATAAACCCCATTTAATCTGAATGTATTGTGTGTTAGCTTTTCCTCAAATCTCGTCGCCAGGATTCGAGTGAAAATCTTTTCATCCAATGTTTAGAAGTGAAATTGGGCGGTACGAAGAGCAAAGGGACGGGTCTCGTCCCTCTTTGGGGATGACTGAGATCAGGGCCTTGCTAAATGTTGTAGGGGCTTTCCCTGTTCCTAGGATACGGTTATACAGCTTGACCAAATGTTGTCAGTATTCTGGAATATTTTTTATAGAATCCTATTGTGTAGCCGTCCGCGTCTGGGCCTTCCCATTCGGGAGGCGTGATATTGCGAACTGTACCTCCACTGTAATCGGGCTGTCCGAGTGTTCTATCTATGGGGGTGTACATTTGTTCATGTGCACCTCCCTCAAATATTCCCCAACCTCTCTGCCCACTCCCTGTGCTTCGGTGGCGTATAATGTTTCATAATACTGTGCAAATCCTTCCGCGATGTCCTTCGGTGTGTGCCTTTCTCCCGTACCTTCATCCGGGCCTCCCAATTTAGTAACCCATGGTTCACTCCTGTGGGCTTGAAGACTTGCTGCAAGGAGCGCATCAGCCTTGTCGCCCTTCTCATAATACTTTTGTTTCAAATATCTGTTTCCATAGGGTTTCTCCCATACCCAGAGACCCCAACTCAGCCCTTTTAGCCAGAACCATCCCTCTGTGTTCCTCTATATCCCCTATCCCAGCCCCCTTTCTTTCGGGTATTTCCTTGCAAAAGTTCTATTCTACCAGGCTCCGTTGCTCTTCTTCGTCGCCCCCTCTCTTATCAGCAGACCCCTCCAAGTGGCTTTCCCAGCATCCCATACGGTTTCCACACTCACTTCCCCGGTATCATTAAACCCAAAGTATTCCGCTATTCCCTTGGCCAGGTGGTCGGAGAAGAGGGGATAACCCAAAATGAGTCATTGCACCGCCATGTGCCTCTTAGTCTGAATAGACAAGAGGATTCGAGAGTGCTGTTCACCATTTCGTGATCTGACCACCCCAAAGGCCTTATACTCTCAAGCAGTCTCGAGTTCTGCTCCTTATTAAGAAGGAGATAGTCAATCCTCGTATGTTTTGTGCAGGAAGAGGGGGAGAACGTATAACCTTCTTCCCTGGGTGCTTCTGCCTCCACATGTCTACCAATGCATACCGATCCAGTGCCAGACCTAGGTGTCCCCATTTATCCTCCCCCCTTTTCTGTGTTTGCCGCTCTAGTCTTTCTGTCCCATGTTTCGTTCGCCCAAGCATTGAAGTCCGCCTCCAATGATATATAGGTCAACCTCTCACTCATGTATTCTATCCAGCGCTTCTTTATCTTTCCTGCCCTTGGTTGGGAGCATATACTGCCGCCAGTAACACTTTAGCACCTTCCAAAGTACCCTCCACTATTAACAGCCTGCCCTCTAACAGTTTAGTGGCACCGCAGTCTTGGATGCGGCAGTGCTTATGGAGTATTATGCCAACCCCTCCTTTTTTCGTGAGTCCGGATGTCGAGTGCACTCGCCCTATTCCCCCCCCCTCGTAGCTCCCGTTCCTCCCCCTGTATTAGCCTGGTCTCTGCCAGGAACAATATGTCCAGGGAGGCTTTTCGAAATTCCCTCACTACCCTCTTGGTCGGGGAGTTCAGTCCTTTCACATTCAGTGTGCCCACCTTCAGGCCCTTTTTAGCTGCACCGTCCTCCATTGCTGGCTCTTCCTTTTGCGCTTGTCATCTCATGACTAGGGTTTGGTGTCCCCTCAAGATGTGTATTCTCTTTCCCTGGAGGGACATGTCCAGGATTTCTTAAGCTAGACCTTCTGTAGCCAGTAACCCCCTTAAACTTTATACTGAACATTATAACTTCCCGAAAGATAAACCCCCCTAACTTGGGGGAATAAACATTAGAGTGGGAGACACCCCCTCTCACCGGGGGCCTCTTTTGTGGGACTAGAACTGCCTCCCTCCAGCAAGTATACAATTTTTCTGGAGCATCTGCCAGGACTTCATTGTCTGGTGCTCAGCCGCTCACCTATTCTTTGCCCTCGTCTCAGTCTCTCTTCTGTTCCTGGGTCCCCGAAGCCTTCCTCAGTGAAGGTCCGTTGAGACTCATGAATTTCCGCCCAGTGTGGGCTCTCCTCCTTCTCAGTGGTCACGGCGCGGGTCGATGACGTGTTTCCCCGGTGGTTGGGTCCTGCGGGCCTTTCAGGCCTTTCCCCTGGTTTCTCATATCCGACGTGAGGTCTCACAGGGCTTGCTCCGCTTCTTCTATCGATGTCAGCCTGTATTCGTTGACGCCTGCCTCGAATTCCAGTGAGAAAGGATATCCCCAACTATAACGGAGCCCCCTTTCCCGCAACCAAGTCATGAGTGGTCTACAGCCTCTTCTCCTCGCCAGTGTAAGATTGGAGTGGTCCTGATATATGGTAACCTTCGACCCTTCAAATTCAATTTCCTGTTGTTGCCTCGCTCTGTTTAAGACCTCTTATCTGTCTCTGTAGCTTTAGAACCTGGGCACTATTGAGTGGGCGCCGTTGCCATAGGGTCTTCCTCCCTTTTGTGCCCTTTCACGTTGCACCGTCTTGCCCCCCTTCTGCTTCAAAGAGGTGATGTATCAGTGCATGTATTTTTTCTTCAACATGCCGCAGAGTCTCACCCTCCAGTTCCTTTAGGCCCAGGATTCTTATGTTATTGCATCTCTCCCTGTTTTCGAGGTCATCAATCTTTAATTTCATCTCCTCCTCTCTGAGATCTAGTTCCGTCATTCTGGCATCTAGGCGCATTTCCACCATGTCTGCGTTGAGCTGGTTGTGTTCCAGTTCTTCAATTTTACCTTCCATTTTGGTCATTCTGCCGTCAGTTCAGAGAGAGACGTTTGTATATCTCCCCTAAGGGCTTTTATTTCTGCAAGAATATGTCATGTGTCCTCCTTAGTGGAGAACTTGGAAAGGTCCAACCCTGAGGCCATTTGTGTTATTGTAGTATTCCCTTTCAGTTTGTGAGCACCTTCTGAGTGACGTCCACTGCTCTTTCCTTTTGTTTATTGCGGCTGCTTGCTCCGCGCACTTTAATTTGATCTTTTTCCGACGTGCACGGCCCTTGCCTTTTCTGTGTTGTCCGAGGTTTCTTATCTCGATGTATCCACTGTGACATTAGCCTTCTGGGGGTCACAGGTTCTATTATTCATGATTCGTGATCCGCCCCCTCTACGTGTTCCCTTCGGTAGCGTGGTGTCGAGCCGTGAGGGCCTGGGACGTTGGCCGGGTACTTTTTGGCGGTTTACTCTCTTTGTACTGCTCTCCTCTTGCATCTATCCGTTGCCCCTGTGGTCTATTACTTTTACTTCCTTCGCGGCCCTTGGGGGCAGTGTTCCACCTTAGGCGCCAGGCTGTCAATTCTCGTTGTGGGGGTTGGGGGAGTTCACTTTATGCCTTTTTGTACTGATTTCCCCACCTCTCACACAATGAGGACTGGTCTTGGGTTCCTCCAGTGCTTCCTCTTCAGCCCCAGGTGCATCGGGTCCCCCACTATTAATCTGGGAGGTGGGTCCGGGATTGTGCTGTCTTGCCCCTGCTGTTACGCGCCTCACTCCCTCCGTTGGCTGTTCTACTGCCTGAGTGGGCTGCCCCTCCTGGTGCCTCGACAGTGGAGCGGCCATATGGACCTTCACCCGTTTAGCTGCCTATTGGGGCCAGTGATTGACTAGGAAGTCTCTCCCTACCCGCTGCTGTCATCTGCTTTGCTTTTTCACTGTACCTTGCAAGGGCAGACTTCACTCGATGCTCTCCGACCCTACCACCTTCAGCATTCCGGGTTGTCCCACTGAGGGGCACCATGACGTTGTTGAGGAGTGGGATGCGCCTCCTCTCTGTGGCCCACTGCCTGTTCACTTCGCTGCCCCCTTCCAGGAGCAGCAGTTCGCGGGATGGTTCTGTTGTGCGCGGCTTCTTGGCTGACCCTGACCAGTTGCATGCCATTCCCTCCAGCATCTTCTCAAGGGGGACCTTCAGCACGGTGGCCGCAGGGCCTTGCTGAAACAGAGGCTGTTCTTGTCGTCTGGCCTTAGGCCACGATGGCTCCTCCAGAGTCGGGTCGCCTATGCCTCCCACCGCTCAGCTCGCCAGGCGGGTGCAGCTCCAGGTATTCTGTGGGTCTGCCGAGGTCCTCCTAGCGGCGGTTGAGCTTCCTGCACTTCAGGAGGGGGGGCGCCTTCCTAATGCCCCCTCCAAACATGTGCGCTGCTCCCTGGGGGGTGGTGGGGGATTCCCTTGGGCATCCGTCGCTGTCGTTGCACACACGGGTGCCCCAGCCAGTCTGCTTTAGGTGGCTGTGTCTGTTGTAGTCCTTTGTGGGCTGAAATGCTCTGTCTCCTCGCTGTTATGCTGGAGGGAGCGGGAGCTGCGTAATCAAGCAGCCATCTTGGCCCGCGCCCCCTAGTGGTCTCGGTATTTAAAAAAAAATACCTTTTATTAGTTTTTCCATATTATCATGATAAACAATAACAAAAAATAATGCCAATAATTATGTACTTCCAGATTGCTTCCTAGTATTCCCCTTATAACTTCCCAACCCTTCCCCCCTTCAACTGTCTGTATATTGCTCTGACTTTATCATTATTCTATCACACTGTCCCGGGTTTCGTCTTGTATGCATTGGGTAGTGCCATCACTCTCATTTTGATGAAACAATGTCATTGTCGGGGCAATCCATTGGAGAATATCTGTTCCAAGTTCCTGTTTTTGTTCCCCCAGTGCCTTTTCCCAAACTCCTGTTTCTGCCAATGTCCATTTGTTTAGGTCTTCCCACCATCTATCAATACTTGGCTCCTTGGTAGCTTTCCACTGCATGGCTATATTGCGTTTGGCTAGTATGTAAATGATGTATTTAATCTTTCTATGGACTTCTGCTTCGCGCTTTTCTTAAACAGGCCCAACATACAAGCTTCCAGGGATTGGATATCCAGAATAATACCCCCTTGTGCTACTTTACTCGCCACCCGCCTCCAAAAGGCCTGCACCACCTGACATCCCCAAAACATATGTATCAATCCTGCCTTCTCCTAGTTTCATTTGGGACATGCCTGCTTATTCGCCCCTTTGAAGTTCACTACTGCAGCCGGTGTTAGATATGCCCTTTGTGTGATGTAGAATTGGATTAGCTGCAGCCTGGTGTTTCTAGAGACTTTGTGTTATAAGACTATACTTTGCCAATCTTTATCCTCAAACGTTCTCCCCAATTCTTCCTCCCATCTTCCCTTGCATTTCAATTGAACTCTCGAGGGGCGGTCTATCAATATCTCATACATTCTGGAAATGGCATTCCCCCACCCCCCTGAGATGTTTGAGTGTTTCCATGTCTTCACACCCTATTGTCTCCTCAGTGACAGCTGGCCACCTAGCTTTTATTGTACGTATCATAGCCCTAGATAGCAGGTACTGACCCTCCTGTATATTCGTGGCCTTTCTTAGTTCAGTAAAATCCAACAACCTGTTTTCGTTCCTCAAATCCCCCATCTGTCGCTATCTCGCTTGCCTCCAATGTGTCCTCACGCTCGTTCTATAGCCAAATATATCTGCCATTACTGCTGCTAAGGGAGTCTGTGGTGATATCGGATCTCCCAGTCCTATGGTTCTGCAGGTCCTCTGCCATACCTGTATTCCTAACTTTACTAAATGAGGGTGGCTATACTGTTCTCTTGGAGGAGTCCAGATTAAATCCCTGAGAATTAGTCATTTTATTGCTGGTTGTAGAAGAATTCTATCACCGGTAAGGTCATCTGCCGTCCAATTCACCACATACTGTAGCTGGCTCGCCGAAAGTATAATTCAAAATTAAGGATCTTTAATCCCCCCTGTGCGTAGGTCCTCTGTAATACATTCAACCCGATGCCTACCCCTCTGCCACAGGCAGCCCCTGCATGTTTTGTCTAGTTCTGCAAAGAATTTTTTAGGAATATTGTATGGGACATTTCTGAAGCAGTTCATACGTCTCGCCAGTGCCACCATTTTCAATAATGCAGCCCTTCCTGCAATTGATAGGGGCAGTTTGCTCAAACTCCATTGATTTAACCAAGCCCTCCTTAGCCAGAACTGTTAGCTTCTTGTTCAAGCTTAGGATCATGGTGTATATTCAGCCCTAGATGTCTAAAGGAGTCCTTACTCCATGGTAAGGGTAGGACGGGCAGTTCTTCTCTAAGTGTCGCCACCACTGCCAGTGGGACATGACTTGCTGTTATTTATTCGGATCCTTGTGAGTGTACCAAAGTTATCCAACACTTCCAACACGTATGGCAGATTCTCCTCTGGGTTACTCGGGTAGAGCAACATATCATCTACGTACATTGACACTATGTCCCGCACCCCATCTATTTCTATGCCAGCATCGCTATATTCCTATCGCAGTAATGCTGCAATGGGTTCTGCAGGTATGTATAGCATTGAGGACAGCGTGCACCCCTGTCTTGTCCCTTTATGCAGTTCCCATTTTTCAGAAAACATGGAACCAGTCCTGACCCTAGCCATCGGTTGAGTATATATTAACTTCACCCATTTCATATAGTTCGGACCTATTCCCCATCTTAACCATGGTGCCAAATAACCAGTTCCAATGGACAGAATCAAACACTTTAGTAGCATCTAATGAGGCCACAGCGCTTTGCTCCGCCCTGTCTATCGTGTAATGGATGACATGATGCAGTCGCCTCAGATTCCAAGCATTACTCCTCCCAGGTACATATCTCATCTGATCTTGATGGACTAAGATTGGTATTACTTTCCTAAGCCTATTTGCCAGAAGTGCCGTAAGGATCTTACTACCCTGGTTTAGTAAAGACAACAGTATGTAGGAACTATGGGCAGTGCCTTCCTTGTTTGGCTTGAGGAGTGGGATTATCACGGCCTCATGCATACTTCCTGGGAGGATTCCCAATTCGTATGGTTCATTGTAAACCCTGGCGAGTAGTGGCACCAGCGTATCTATATAAGCCTTATAGAACTCCCCCGGTAGGCCATTCGTACCAGGGGCTTTTCCCGTGGGCAATGTTCTTATGGTGGCTCTAACTTCTTCGGGGGTTATGGGCTCCTCTTGTATATTCCTTTGTTGTTCCTCTAATCGGCAGGGTAAGGCGTCCTGTAGCTCTTCCTCTTGCCCTTTACGTGGGTCAGTGTACAACTTCTTGTAATATTCTGAAAAGACTTGATTAATACCTGCTTGTGTGTTTACCTCCTCCTGGTCCGCATTTAGGAAGAAAAGTATCGGAGATCTTGCCTTTCTATTTTTTATATATCCAGGCTAGCATTTGCCCTGGTTTATCTCTTGCACGTGACTTCTTTCTAGATATCTCGCGTAGCTTAACTTACCCAGTCTATCCCAGTGTGTTATACATGCCTGCCTCAAGCCGATTTCCTCCTCCCATTGTTCCTCTCCAGCTTGCCCTCACCGTTCCAGTTCCAATCATTTACTTTCTGCATCATTTAAGTCTTTAGTGATGGCTTTTTGCACCCCCCCCAGCTGTGGCTATCATCTCTCCTCTAATCACCACTATATAAGTTTCCCAGATAATGGCCACTTGTTATACTCTTCCCTCATTGACTTCCATAAAATCAACCGTGCTTTTTTTAATATGTTCATTAAACGCTTTATCTTATAAGAAATTCGCTTCTCAATCTCCATGTGGCTATGGGTGGTCTCGGTGGGGGGAGGGTAGGGGACAGGGAGGAGGGGCGACACCCGCCATACTGCTAAAAGAGGAGCATGGTCTGACAACACCCTAGCCTGATATTCAGCATCTGTAAATTCCCTCATGTATTCTTCCACCGTGAACAAGTAATCAAGTCTTGTCTGGACTCCATGTGGGGCAGAGTAATGCGAGTATTCTCTTCGATCCCTGCGTAGTGTCTTCCATATGTCTTCCAACTGAAAATGGTTCATGAGTGTGCTCAAGAGCTTGGCCGGTGGGGCTGGTCTTTTATGCTTTGTGTCAGACCTATCCATAGTGGGATTCAGGGTGCAATTAAAATATCTGCCCCATATAACGACTCCCACCCATTAGGGGCCAAGCCTCGCATACAATGACCTAAAAAAGACAGTGGTATCATGATTGGTGGCGTACATGTTTACAATGCATGCTTCATGATTTTTAAGCATGCCATGTAGTATAGCCATCCTACCCGCATCAGTCTTAGTGCTCAGTACTTTGAATGGGATAGCAGGATTTACCCATATTAGAACTCCTCTTGCGTATGTTGATTACGTGAAACCCACCATCACCGCCTTCCATGTGCTGACCAGTTTCTTGTGTTTATGTGCATCAAGTGTGTTTCCTGCAGTAGCGCTATCCTGACTCTACCTTCTTAAATACGTATTTACCCTTTGCCGTTTGTCATAGTTATTGAGACCCAGGACATTCCAGGTCATAATTGTTACCCCTTTTGCCATTGTGTGCTAGTTCCCAGCCTTCTAGAGGGACCTTTGGCCTGCCCTCCAATTTACCCGAGAGGGTGTGTAGCGTGTTCCCTATTTTGACAGGCTTCCCCTCTTTCTTCCCTCCTGTATCTGCATAACCCCATTCCCCAAACATGTAACAAAATATTCCCAATCTGTAACTGTCCAGCAGTGCCATGCATGCTTAAACTCATCCCGCTTCCGCTCCTCGAGCCCCCAGTCAAAATCCAGTGCTCCTGGTGTCCAACGGTTGGGTACAATAGCGTACCCTGTAAAAAGGAGAGGGGTTGGAGGTGGTCTCCTTTCTTGCGCTTGGTTTGTGTTGCTCCTACTATCAGACACCTCTTTGGCTGCAGATTTGTTATCACTCTTCGTGTCAAATTTAATCCACAGCGGTCTGTTTAAGCGAATCCTCTGGCGTCTAATTGTTCTAGTCTGCCAGACGTCCCCTAGCTGCCTCCGGGCTTTCTGTTTATCTCCACTCCTGTGCTCACTCCTCGAGTGGTGGGATCTTCGCATCATCCATCCAATCTTGTGCATCAGATGGCGTCTAAAAGAACAAGGCATTTCCATTGTGAAGGATCTTCAACTTGGCAGGGTAGATCAGCATATATTTAATACCAGCTTTTTTCAGTCTCACTTTCGTGGAAATAAATTGTGCACAGCTTTGTACCTGAAAAGTGTAGTCCGGGTACATAGCCATCTTCGCAGAGGCCCTCTGTATGTCGCCCCCATTCCTAGTGAATGCGTGGATCTTCTCTCTGTCCTTATAATTAAGGACCTTCGATATTATAGGCCTTGGCGGGCCTCCTGGTGGTGGCTTCCTCCCTAGGGAGTGGTGTGCGCGCTCTATAGTGAACCCCTGAGTCAAGTTTCCAGCTCCTGCAGGAGTAGGTTTTCTATATAATTGGGTCAGACCCCTCCATTCCCTCCGGGAGGCCCACAATCCTTATGTTATTACGCTGCGCCCATCCCTCAGCATCCTCTGCTCGGTCCTCCTGTAGCTTCACCTTCTGCCTCAAAATGTCTACTTCTTTGGACATCTGCTTTCCCCCTGCAGTGTGCTCCTGCAGCTTTGTTTCCAGCTTACATGTGTGCTCCGCCAGCCCACGTACATCTTGCCGCAGTAGGCCTACGTCTATCCTGACTTAATCAATCTTGGATTCTAAAGTGGCCTGTGATGCTGCAATGGCACTTAGGATCTGATGGTTTCCGTGATCTGCATTTTCATTGTGGCCCTTGATCTGTCCGTTTTCGCTATGTTTGCCTGTGTCCTCTGCGGTGCCCTCCGGGCCTTTTGTGAAGGCTTCCATGATAGTTTGTTTGCCTTTCGCTTTGTTGCCTTTTCCTGCCATCAGTTCTGTTTAGCCTAGCACCCACTCACCCCTTAAGCCCTTATTCAGATTGTGGCGTTACGGTGCCTGCACTTCCGTGTTCCGTTCTAAAGACTACGATTGCCTCACTTGTTCTCCCTGGCCTGCTTTCACAGCTGTCTCCATGCAAGCCAGTAGTACTGTTATTGTTCTTGGTGTCAGGACCACCCCGGTCCACCTTCCTTTGGAGTTTCAGGTACCTAGTGTCTGCTTCTCGTCCACTCGGGGCTCCTCGGCGTGCTGCGTAGTTCCAGGTACCTGTTACATATGGCGTCTGTCCTCCTTCTCTGACCTCTCTTTGGTAACTGATGATGCATGCTCTGTTCAATGGTGGTCTTTTTGAACTCGTGTCCACATAGTAGTATGTGCTCCCTACTCCCGGACTCCTTATCGTTTCCTAGAGGGGGTTGCAACCTTCATAGACAGACCTAGTGGGCTACTCTCCCCCGCTGAGTTATCCCAGCGTATTGCTTATGCAGTGTCCTTAAGGCACCCAGTGCGCAGGACTAACGGGCTGCTATTGGTTAGCACCCTCTCCTTATTGCATTGGTCCTCCGGACCCATAGCAATCATGTCCCGCTTACAGCATGCGCCGCCAGTAGACGTGCACTTCTTTTCCCAATATGCTCCGTGCGCCCCCTCTGCTTCAACTGTGTGTCCCAAGGGACAGTGTTCATTCAAGGTCGCCCCCCCCCCCTTTCTTAGAAGGGCACTGCACTTGCCGCTCGCTGGCTCCTCTATTCCACTGTGCACCTTCTTGTCTCGCTCCTCTGCAGCGCCACTATTGTACTGCTAGCCCAACGTACCACTGCTGCAGTACCACACCATGGCTGATTGCCTGAGCCTTGGGAAGTTCAAAAAAGATCGGATAACAACTGATGTGTTCTCCACCAGCTTGCTAGCTAGAATTTGGCAGCGGCATAAGGGCTTCTCCCTGAGCAGCGGGGACAATTCCTAGTTCTGGTCTTTTCCACCTGTGGTCCCCACGTGTTAACGCTGGCGCTGTTCCTGTGCCTCAGTTTTGTGGCCCATTCTCGATCGGCCACTGTGGTGTCTTCTCTGCAGGCTCTCACTCCGTTTGCCATCCTGGGTATCACGCAGGCCAGTAGACGATGATGCAATGCGGCAATGAAAACCTCATGTTGTTTTTTATGGAGGTTCACAGCCGACTTCAATTGTTCCAGCTTAAGAGGGGCACTGGGTTATGTTTAATCATGTTCTTGGACACATTTTTGGTCTTACCGGCTGAGGCAAGCCAGGTCCTTTTATTGATTTTGCTTGCATGCGTGGCAGAGGAGAAGAGCGTCCCTCTTTTCTCAGGCGAGCCGCTCCGCTCCAGCTACACCTGTCTTCCGGGAGCCTCGTCTCCAGTCCCTGTTTGTGCTTTCTGCCCCTCTCACTTCCACCGATCCTGTGCTCCGAATCTTGGGGCCCAGACGGGGCGTTCCAGCTGCTGACCCAGCCTCTCGCCTGCAGGCGGCTTTGCATATATTTATATGGACCTTCTTGGCTCCGTCCGACCTTCCTCTAGCAGACCCGGTGGGGGCATCTCAACCCGGTTCTAATATTGCTGTCTTCGGCCATACACTTATGGGGCACTGGCTTCCCCCTGCTATGTCTGTCTCACGGCAGGACCCCACTGTCAAGTTAGGGCTGCCACCATTGTAATGTCTCTCACTCAACACTGTTTCTAAGTGTCTTTTTCCGCCACAGTCTCGGACCAACTCCCAAGTGTCCAGCGCACATTCACCAGCCGCTCCCTGCAGACCCTCCTCTCCGCTAGCACTTAGAGCACTATCCTTTGTTTGGCTGCGCCGGCCATCTTGTTACGGTAACTCCACTCCATGTTGGATACAAACTTGCAACCATGTATGTCGCTCACGTCCAGCCTCCAGCTTACTCGTGAGTGTGCACCACTCCTTCATGTTGCAGACGTTTCATTTCTGAACCCGAAAGCTTGTTGCCGACTTTGTTTCTTTTCAGGATCATTGCGGATCGGCAGTTGCTCTAAAGGAGACACGTCCTACGCCATGGCCCCTTAGCCATGCCCCTCCTAGTATGCTAGTCCCTTCCCGCCTTGAAGCGCTTTGAAGCTTTATAAATAATTAGAATAGCAACAACATGTTTCTACCTCCTGCCATTAGTGAGGGATCCTCCCTTACCTCAATTTCTCACACAGAATCCATGCAATCATCTCCTAGGTATTATCAGCAATAGACTACGCAAATTGTCTTTACATTGGAATACCAGAACACCTCACAAAAACTACAACACATCCAAAATACAGCTGGAAGACTAGGCCTCAGACTAAATAGAAGATACCACATCACACCAATCCCTGAGAAGTCAACACTGGCCACCAGTAAAGAAACGCATCAACTTCAAAGCCCTCTCCAATGCCCATGAATCACTACACTGCCAAGGAGCCAAATTCCTCCAAGCTAAAGTCACCCATTACCAACCAGGAAGATACTTGCGATCGAGCAACGACCTCCAGATAGAAACAAGAGATTATGAGAAAAGGAAATTCGGAAGAACCGCCTTCTCCTATCTGCTAGCCGAACTATGGAATGCGATACAGAAGGAAATAAGAACGACAAAAGACCATTTAACATTCAGGAAACTACGAAAGACCTGGCTATTCAACTCCGGGAGAGGAATATAGATGCACACCTCTACAAACTATACACCTGGACTAAAGTAAACATTGGGCAATACAGAATGATGAACCGACACTCAACACCCAGGGATCACCAGAAACAAGCTAACCACCCCTTCTCTTTTCTGCATCCTTACACCTCCCACATACTGCACACGCCCAGAAGGCTGGTGAAACAACCCACCAAAAACACGCACACCCCCCCCTAATCATGCTACAAACCCAATATCTGCAGACAACAGTCGACACTGGATGCCACCATTCCAGACACAAGCCCAACATAACAAAACACACCTAGAAATCTCATAGGCGCAGACGCCAGTTTCTCCTGGTTCTACGTGCATCAACAGATGAGCACAACCTCTACCCTGTTACTCTCTCCCTCATTAACCAACGCTGCCCACTTTTCGTATAGAGCCATGTGAGCACCTGGAGACCATGCAAATGGCAGTGGTGCATGGTATAAAGCAACATGGCTCCCAACAGTTGGTTGTAGTGGGGAGGGATTGACCAAGTTGGTGGAAAGGGATCAGGGAAATATCCCTCCACCTAAAGAAATGTGGGCGGGCATTTTGTTTTTCCAGGAACATGAGACTTTTTGTTTGAACTTTGGGGGCCTTTGAGGAACTTTTGATAGACTGACAGGAACTGTTTTCTATGAGTACTACCATTATTTACCATTGGATCAAGACCCAAGAGGGATTCCTGGTGCCACCAGAGATATATTTGTGAAGAGCCAAGAGTGCAGAGCACTGCAGTGAATCTAGTATTGTCATCACTCCCTCTCTGGGGCAACTCTCTTCCCATATGGGCAGCTGCTATGTGAGCGGTCAGAAATGTGAGGCGGACAACTTTGTAAGGATTTTTCAAAATTCGCCATTTTGTTAGATCATAAAGGTTGGATAAACTCCTCACTATCCCTACCCTAACAAGGATTTCCCTCACTAAAGTAAAACACTCTAACAAAGGATATCTGTTCCTCACACTTATAAATTCAGCAAAACAATAAGGAAATGCGTGGCAGGTCAACACAGCAAAACAATTGAACCTGTAATATGACCACAGGCTTGGCTTATGATCTGGGTGAAATCCCTTTCCACAGATTCAACCAGGGTTCTTGCTCCACGGTTCAAAAGAAAATAAGAAAGTTCTGGTTTGTAACAAATTTGCACAAAACCCAAAAGAAGTGGGAACCTCAACAATCACTAGTACCTTGAGGTAGAAACATATAATAATATACAAAAAATGGTACCAGGAGGTGAGGAAACACTATAGAAAGAGGGCAAGTGGATGCGTAAATAAAATTATCATTTTCATTTTTATTTAGAATTAGATAAACCACAATATTTAGAAAACATTTAGGTCATTATAAAAAACATTTTTATACTCAGACATTCAAAAACATTCATTCAGAATTATTAACACATCTAAAAGTTATATATATGTACTAAAGTGCCATCGAAAGTGTCATTTATTTCATTGATACATTTCTTTTCGTTATGAACATAATAATTCAGAAAAGCGTAAATAACAAAATTATTAATCATAGTTCATTCCAGAAAGATATATCGACTATTGGTGCCTTAACAAATCGTTCTTCTTTACAAAAAAGCTTCCCAGTTGGTAAATAGTTTCGACTTGACAAATTGTGTGTCTTCATCAGGATTGGATGAACATTTAACAGATATTTCTAAAAACAAACAAACATACAGTAAATAAATATTTTATTGTTTAAAATTGCATACCTTAATCACCCCTCTCAGTGTTTCCACTCAAAAACATTATATACAACATCGGAGTATAAAGCATACTTATGTCTTTGACTCCAAGGTAGACATCTCTTTTATCCACCATTTTATTAACATAATGGAATAAATCTAGCCAATTATAACAGAAACTCATTACTGACCTAATCAGTCTTGTTTCATTTTGAACCTCTGCAATCTTAGTTTCATGAAAGATTCTAGAAAAACTTGAAAAAGAAACAACGTTCCTATATTCTTCATAGTCTACACCCTCTGATTAGTGCTGAAACAACCCACTCCCGTCACACCAAACGGCCCTCCTAACGTCAACATCAGGTTACAGTTTCAAATAAGAAAAGTCCTTCCTACCTGGAAACCCCATTTGGTTCGCCCAGTGGCTTGTATTCCAGCAGCCTCTGGTCAAGGTCAGATGCTAGATATCCTAAAATAGGAAAAAATTATTGCTATATTGGAAAAACGTTCAAAGAATAATTTTCTAAAACCGGGCGAGCACGTCTTCGATACCTTCTTTCGAGACGAGTGGCTTCCAACGCTACGGTCAGTCCATTGAAGTGCCGTTCCCCTTTCTTAACAATGTCAATTTGCCCACGATGTAGGAACCCAAAGCCACCGGCTGATACAGATTAGAGGGCGTAGCTCTTAATCGCTACAACTCTGTCCCCTCTCATGTAGAGATCTAAAAACAGACAATACTCCAATTGCAAAAATCAAAAAGGCTACTCGGGACTCGTGGGATCCTAAAAAACCTTTCGCTTACCTATAGAACAACCAAATAGATTTCTCAGGAAAACAGAAGGAAAAAACTCCTTCAGACCGCAGCACTGTCAAGGACGTAAATACGAACGGTACAGCGCTTTCACGGCTCGCCGCGTGTCTTTACTAAAACAACGGTCTGGTGAAAACAATACAAGAAAACCCAGTCAGTTCTAATTAAACTGTCTAACTGCCTAGGCATTAGCATGCCCAATGCACATTAACTTACTTTAACATAGTCTGTCGCCGAGGATGTTTGCGTCCGTCATTTGCAAAGGATGGACCGAATCTAATGCAAAACGGCGGTCCCTCTTTTATTTCGAATCGGTGTCTAAGACACAAATGAAGGACTAAAAACCTTTAGCAGTAGTCTCAAAATGGCCCTGGATCGAATCGTCCAGTACAAAAGCTAGAAAAAAGACTCTGAGTCTCCTATATGCCAACAAAGGCTCAGTTCAGCTGTAGATCAGCTGTAGATCGAATCGTCTATCACGGTAGACTGGGAACAGAAAAAATAATAATAACTTCCATTCCTCTTGTTGATTACGTTGATTACGCCCGATGTTTGAGCTATTGGACTAACATAAGTTCAATGAAGCTGTAGACTGGACCATCTAATCAATGTAAACCGGGCAGAAAAAATGATACAATATATCTTCCTCTTTGGTGAATGGAAATCAATTCCATTCCTCTTGTAGATTAAGCCCGATATTTAAGCTATTGGTATGATATATCCACCATTGTTCCTTTTGTGCTAAGCATGCAGCAGTATTCGCTGCATCGGTGCCCAACACCTTTTCCAATACCCACCATCTCAAATCTTCTGGCTTGTGGTTAAGTTCTAAAAAATGTAACTTTAAAGGAGCATTCCGTTGGCCCGTTCTAATCTTAGATTTATGCTCGCTGATCCGAAATTTCACCGCCCTCGAGGTCTTCCCTATGTAAGCTTTCTTACAGGGACATATAATGACATATATAACGTTGGAACTACGGCAGGTGGAATGTTGCCTCAGTTCCCAACTTCTTTCATGAATTTTAACTGCCGTAGTAGCCATAGTACTCGAGCAGTTAGAACAATTGCCACAAGGGTAATGTCCCTTAATCGGTTGCATACCCCACGTGGCAGTGATCGTAGGTTGACTATCATGAATCGAAATTCTGTCCGCCTTGGACACCCAATTCTTAATGTTTCCGCCCTCTAATCTGTATCAGCCGGTGGCTTTGGGTTCCTACATCGTGGGCAAATTGACATTGTTAAGAAAGGGGAACGGCACTTCAATGGACTGACCGTAGCGTTGGAAGACACTCGTCTCGAAAGAAGGTATCGAAGACGTGCTCGCCCGGTTTTAGAAAATTATTCTTTGAACGTTTTTCCAATATAGCAATAATTTTTTCCTATTTTAGGATATCTAGCATCTGACCTTGACCAGAGGCTGCTGGAATACAAGCCACTGGGCGAACCAAATGGGGTTTCCAGGTAGGAAGGACTTTGCTTATTTGAAACTGTAACCTGATGTTGACGTTAGGAGGGCCGTTTGGTGTGACGGGAGTGGGTTGTTTCAGCACTAATCAGAGGGTGTAGACTATGAAGAATATAGGAACGTTGTTTCTTTTTCAAGTTTTTCTAGAATCTTTCATGAAACTAAGATTGCAGAGGTTCAAAATGAAACAAGACTGATTAGGTCAGTAATGAGTTTCTGTTATAATTGGCTAGATTTATTCCATTATGTTAATAAAATGGTGGATAAAAGAGATGTCTACCTTGGAGTCAAAGACATAAGTATGCTTTATACTCCGATGTTGTATATAATGTGTTTGAGTGGAAACACTGAGAGAGGGGTGATTAAGGTATGCAATTTTAAACAATAAAATATTTATTTACTGTATGTTTGTTTTTAGAAATATCTGTTAAATGTTCATCCAATCCTGATGAAGACACACACAATTTGTCAAGTCGAAACTATTTACCAACTGGGAAGCTTTTTTGTAAAGAAGAACGATTTGTTAAGGCACCAATAGTCGATATATCTTTCTGGAATGAACTATGATTAATAATTTTGTTATTTACGCTTTTCTGAATTATTATGTTCATAATGAAAAGAAATGTATCAATGAAATAAATGACACTTTCGATGGCACTTTAGTACATATATATAACTTTTAGATGTGTTACTAATTCTGAATGAATGTTTTTGAATGTCCGAGTATAAAAATGTTTTTTATAATGACCTAAATGTTTTCTAAATATTGTGGTTTATCTAATTCTAAATAAAATGAAAAAGATAATTTAATTTACGCATCCACTTGCCCTCTTTCTATAGTGTTTCCTCACCTCCTGGTACCATTTTTTGTATATTATTTTAACAAATTTGCAACACAGTTCTTTGTAACTTCCATTTGCCAATAGAAAGTTCCAAAACTTCGAAGATATGCCAAAGAAAATAGAATGTTCTTTCTCTTCGTAAGATGGAACCTCGAAATTATCTTCTCTAGAAGGCAACAAGAATAGTCTTTGTCATGATGGTTGGCCTCAACTAAATGCTTTCAAAGAAATGTAACTCCTCCACAGCAGGATTATACAGTTCTTCCTTCAGTACAATAAATAATATAGCAATGATTGTCAGTATCACAGTTCAGCACTTCATCAACTGTTACCTGATCTACTCCCATCCCAGGCCCACTACTTCAAAGGTTTGACATGTGGATATACTCCTGCCGAAACAGCTCTTCACGAACAGAACGTGCTTCAGCAGTAACCTTCAACTTGAATAACTACAGCACTTGTATCAACCTCTCAGGGAAACAAGATTCACATTGGTGCTCTTTAAGTCTCCTATGCAAAGTATGCTCCTCTCCTTCTGAATAACCTTTTCCATAAGGGCAGCTTCTTTGCCACTTTTGTTTCCCCACTGCACCAGTAACCAAATATTGACAAGAATACAGGTTTTTTCTGCTTCTTTATTTGCTTTGGCAGTGTATGTGTATATTAGCTGTTGTATAGTTCATCAAAAAAACGTCAACACCGCTCAGGTCTTCCATTACTGCCCTTTCGGCTTTGGCAATATCTGTTGGACTTGTATTGCTTCTGTTTTAGATTCTCATGGCTTGGGTAATGGTTGTAGGCATTAGCTTTTCACAAGGTTGCCTCACCTGTTGTTAGATTTTCCATAAACTCGCATGCTTACATTTATTGTCACTTGGTTTCTTAAAATACCACTTCTGCTGCTTTCAGATATTTCGGTATTCAAAGGTACTATTAATAAGGGAAACTGTCTGACTGGAACACGTAAGCAATCTAGCAGCATCCCGGAATCGCTTTCACGCTGTTAACTCACCTGCTATGTTGCATGCTTCTGACCCACTCTGGGTTTGCAGGCCTTCTGCTCCAGTTGCTCTCTGCGACCCGGCGAACAGAGTTCCTGGTGCACCCCACCCACCAGAGACCTTGAGGGAATACCTCCCTCGCTGCTTTTGCTTTCCGCTGTGAAAAGCCTTCAAAGGGCCAGTGTTCCCTCTGCACACTTCCCATTGCACAACCTCTGCACCTGGGACATCTGTGGACATAGCCGCTCTCCGGACCAGCCACAGTCTTTGGCTTCCAAACGGTCTTAGCGTCTTCCTTTTCCAGTCCCGACCTCGGCTGCTTGCACGGTCTGCACTGCTCCTTCTGCTCATACTGCTCTCCTTCTAGTCATTCTACATCAGCCTCTGCTTCTCTCCTCCCTATTGCCTGCACCATAAGGGCCTTTTAAGCCTTTGTCTCCCTCAGGTGTGGGTCATTTACATTAATTTGTTGCCCACTCCTGCATTGTTCCTCTTCAACTCTCTGCTCCCCCCTCCTCTAACCCTCCCCCCCAGTACTTAGGGAATTATGAGACTTGAACTCCCTAGTAACAAAGTTAGTTTTTCTGTGATTCATAACTTTTTCTAAAGAACTGTCACAGGTCAGTCATCAGGCTTCATTGATAAGAGGAATAAAGTTGTTTAAAATTCAGACCGTTATTATTCACACACTTTCTTTCACTATACTTTTGGGAGTTAGTGGAGCCTTTAGTTGTATGAGTTCCTCTGGTTTGAGAATGTGTTTTATTTCTCTTAATGCCAAAGGGTTGAAGACTATTATTATTATTTCTTTTAAAACTTTATTTAACAAGTGGCAAGAGCATACAATAGGTTTATACACTTTACTCTTATTACTTTTGTATCCCCCATACATATACATTTTACAGTGATACAGCTACAGCCCCTGTGGAGCCTCAGCATATTGTTAAGTTGCAAGGTGATTATAAGTAATGTAGTTTGATGCCTAAATCAGGGTTCTTTTTCCAAGTATGCATGAAATGGAGCCCATATGTTTTTTGGTCTTGAAGTGGAGACTACAGACTGTACATAACCCTCTTCATTTTCGTTCACTAGTATCTCCCAGAGCCATTCATTGAGCGTCGGGGCACCTCTCGATTTCAATTTTAACAGGATGCATTTCTTTGCAATGATACATCTTAGACATTAAAACTCTTAGACTGTTTAAACTATCTACCTTGCCAATGACCCCTAGGAGGTATTTCAGCGGTTGAGGAGTTCACAGGATTGATAGAATAGCAAACAGTGTCTGTGGCACTTGTTTCCAGAAGCAGGCAATTGGTCTGCAGCTCCATACCATGTGGATTGTATCAGCGTCTTCAGTTTGGGAGTATGATGCAGTCTGTTGAAAATCTTATATTGGATCAATCATAGTCTATAGTTCAATGATATGTCCCTGGTTAAAGCGCACATCTTTTGCCATTTGACGTTGTCGATAACTGATCCTGTGTCACGTTCCCATTTTTCTCGAAGTTTATGTTGCAGTGGAGTTCCGATCTGTATTTTGACGTACAGCCTGGCCAGTAAACCTCTCTTGTTGCTGTTATGTATTACTAGTTCCATGCATTCATTGGTTTCTCGTTCTTTCGGATAGAATTACAATTGTCGACTCACAGTAGCCCTCATACGGTAATATTGCAGTGTTCTTATTGGGTTGTCGCCCAGTTTGTCCTTGAATTCATTCAAGTTGACGAATTTGCCCTCCGGAAAGAGGTCACCCAGATGTAGAGTTCTCTCCTGGTTCCATGCGGCTGGATGTCTGGATCCAGCGTAGGAGGAAGGTCCGGGGTATCCCACTGCGGGATATATCTACTGTATGGTTTGGGGATCTTAAGTCTCGTCATTATGTGCCTCCAGGCGTCCAGCGTTGTGCGTAGCAGATCAAACAGGCAGGAGTTGGTCTTATAAGAGCTGATCTAAATAGATTTAATATTGTATGGTGCTGCCGACCATTGTTCTATGACGACATATGCATATTTAGTATCAGATGCAAACCATAGACCGGCGTAATGTGGCAAGTAGTATAATTTCGAAAACGGGGGCTGCTAGTCTGCCACAGTGGTACAGTTCTGTGAGGGATTCCCACTTCACTCTGCCTGTTTTGCCACCCCACACAAACCCCACGGCCAGGCTATGGAGTGTGTCAAAGAACTGATGCCCTGGCCATATCGGGATGGTGTTGAAAAAGTAGAGTAGCTTCGGGACAACAATCATTTTGAGGACCGCTACTCTTCCGATTAGCGGTATCGGGAGCTTGCTCCACAAGATAAGTTTGTGCTCTAGTGTGGACAAGTAGTTTGCGTGGTTATGTTCATGAAGGAGTTTATAGGACCTTGCTACCTGTATTAAGGTGTCGTCTTCATATAATAAAATAATTTGCGGGGGCCCTTGTATGCATATGCCTCTATGACCGTGGAATTCCCAGATCCTGCTTGCAAGGGGTTCGATTGTCAATGCGAATAGGATTGGGGAGAAGGGGCATCCCTGTCTGGTTCCCCTCGCAAGTCTAAAGGTTGCTGAGCGGTTTCGGTTTGTGTGTACTCTAGCCCCTGGGTCATTGTATAGTAGCTTCATGTATTTACTGAAATTACCCCCCATACCCATGCATTGGAGGACGCCAAATAGAAAGTTCCAAGATACAGAGTTGAATGCTTTCTCCGCATCTAAAATCATTGCTGCTGCTGGGAGTTCAGGGTTTATTTGTGCCATAATTCCGAATAGTCGCGTCAAATTTAAAGCTTTTGATCTACCCGGTATAAATCCAGACTGATCAGGGTGTAAAAGGACAGCCATATGGGGTAGCCATCTGTTGGCGAGGGTTTTAATGAAAAGGGTCGGTATGAGGCCAATTAGTTTGCGGGTTTCCCAGGTTTGGCGAACAACGTTATTACGGCCTCAGCGAGGGAGGGTGGAAGCGACCAAGTTACGTACACCTCTTCCCACACCCTAAGGAGTCTTGGGCCAGGATGTCTTTATAAGTCTTGTATAATTCTTTGCCTATACCATCTGGGCCCGGGGCTTTACCTGAAGCTAGGGAGGCTATAGCGTCTAGAATTTCTTCAACTGTAATGGGGCTGTTCAGTTTCGCGCTGGAAACATCGTCCAGCGTGGAGAGACTAGTTTGTGATAAGTACTGGTGAACCTCCTCTACAATAACATCTTTGTTTGAGTAAAGCAATTGATAGTAATCTCTAACCATGTTATTTATTTCTGCGGGCTTAATGGTGGTCTGCCCACTAGGCTTGTTGAGTGCCCCTATAGGTTGCGTATCGCGCTCCCCTTTAATTACTCCAACTAGGAGCCACCCGGGGCGGTCTGCCTCCCCCGTGTCTCCTTGCCTGCACTTTCCTGTTCATGAAACTGGTTTCGCGGTCTGCCAAGTCACAGAATTTTTGTCTATTACCCTTAATTAATCCTCGTATCGACTTATCGTGTGCGTTTCTTGTATTCTTTCTCTAGTTTTTTTAGCTCACCTTTTGTATGTTTAAGCTGAGCTCTAGTGGTCTTTAAGATTCCGGATGTAGAAGCGATCACCGTGCCACGGAGCCATACTTTGAATGTCTTCCAGACTTTGGAGCACTTAGGAACAAAGTTTTTGTTTTTAGCAAAAAAAGTCTCAATGTCTATCCTTAGTATTTCCGCAAGGGAATCAGTTGGGGGCATACGCGATGGGGATCTCGGCACGGTAACTCCGTCTTGTTCTATTTCGAGCAGTATAGGTGAGTGATCGTACCAGGTGCGAGGGAGGATCGTAGAGTTACGTCTACCCACTGTCGAGGACTCCGATATCAGCCATAAGTATATCCGGGAGTGAACATCGTGTACTGTGGAATAATATGTGAACTCTTTAGTATTTGGGTGTTCTGCTCTTCAGATGTCTGTAAGGCTGTATTGAGATAAGATCTGATTCAGCATGTAGGTTGTCTTGGTTTCGTTCCTTAGCTTGGTGCTCGATCTATCCGTTTAGGGATCAAGAATTGCATTAAAGTCGCCATCCCATATGATTGGAATGTTCGGGTTCGGATTCAATAGGGTAGCTATTTTTTCATAAAAATTCAAGTCGTCTGAGTTAGGTCCGTAAGTGTTTACGAGGAGCACTGGGTTATTGTTGAAGGTGCCGGAGACAAGAACGTGCCTGCCCGCAGGGTCAATATTCATAGTTCCTATCTTGAAATCTATACTTTTGTGTATGAGCGTTATCACTCCTCTCGATTGTGAGGAATATTTGGTGTAAAATCCGTTCTTTCCCCATTTGTATGCCATTTGTTTGTGACTTGGCTCCAGTGCGTGGTCTCTTGAAGCATCACAATATTGGGGGCATGACGATCTAGGTACGCTCAGGTCTTCCTTGACTTGATGAGATTGTTCAGTCCTCTCACATTCCAAGAAATCACCTTAACTTGAAGAGTCATACCTCAGTGTTTATGCCTTTATTAATTCTGCTGTGCATTCCTGTTGATGGGATATGCAGGGTTTTGTGTTGGATTGCATGCCCTTTGCCACCACTTTTATAACTTTAGTAACCCACAAACTTCAGGCGTGTGCTCTTCCAGGCCCTCTGGATACTAGCGTTCCCCGGACGTCTTCCCCCTATATGCCCCCCCCCCTCACCATCTGCCCCAACTCGCTGATGTAGCCCATTCAAACTTTTGGTTAACCCCCTGAGGAGGGGGGGGGGGGGACATGCTGTCAGCTTGTCTTCCAGATGACTCGACGTGCAGGGTTCCAGGGTATAAACTAATAATCTCTCTTAACTACCATTGAATGTTGGAGCTTCTTGTGAGCCTAGGTATGAATTCGGCCCTTTCAATCATTTTCATCCAGTTCTTCTTCCCCATTGTTGCGTGGTATATCTGCTTCCTGACGTAGTTGTCTTGCAGAGATTGGGTATTCTTGATTCTACATAGGTCAATGCTTGAGTAGGGTCGTCGAAGAAGTGGGCCTTCCCTTCATGCTGGATTCTCAATTTAGCAGGGAACATTGAGTATGGGATTTTTCGAGCATGGAGAAGCCGCTTCACGTTGTCATATGACCTCATGTATGCCTGTTGCAAAGTCTGGGTATATATGGATTCTGTTGGACTCAAACTGTAATGTGCCACTTTCTCTGGCGAACCTGAGCACCAGGTCCCTGTCTTGGGGGCACTGGAGTGCGGAGGAAGACCAAGTGTGCGGTGTGTTCTCTCCACCAAGAACTGTGGTGAGAACCTTGAGGAATCAAAAAGTGTTTGAAGGAGTTTTTCGATGAAAGTTTCCATAGGTCCTGTAGTTGTCGCCTCAGGGATCCTGAAAAACCGGATGTTGTTCTTTCGGGACCTTGATTCCAAGTCCTTGCATTTTCACCATTTTCTTCAGTTCCATTTGTATGGAGTTCAGTGTACGGTCATGGCGTGCGATGGTATCTTCGGGTCGTGCTAGTGGGCCCCTCGGCCTCGGTGATGCGGCCGCTTTCCTTCTCTATTTTTGCTTTCAGTGATCCTATGTGCCCACAATATCGTCCAGCTTCACATTATGGCTAGGAACCCGTTCTGCATTGTCTGTAGTAGATGATCATCTCTCGAGTTTTCCCTTTTGCCTGATGCCAATGAGCTGCTGGCTGAGGGGATACTTTCTGGGGGCGAGGATCTCGGTCCCGTGAAGCAGTCCATTGGGCAATTCTTTTTGCTGGCACCTTTGGTCATGTTAGCTTCTTGAAGAGTTAGTCGCAAGTATGACTTATTCTAATTTCTTCTAGTGTGTTTTATGGCTTCTCTTTGTAATATAGACACTGATTCACAATTTGGGCTTGTTGTGTTAAGTATTTGGGTCGGCAGCAGTACTTGGTGGTTGTTAAGAGTTATCTTGTTCGTACCGTTTGTGGTGCTCTGGTGTAGTAGAGGCGGGTTCTTTGGCTGAATCAGCGAGCGGTACAACCCCATTGTGACCACGCCCACCTGTATATTAAAATGTGGCTGCCCCTCAGTGGGCTCAGTGTCGACTCTGCCCCTGCACCCTGGTATGAGCCTCCAGCGCTTTATGCTTACTCCGCCATCAGGTCATTCCACAGCGTGGGTATTGGTCAAGTGGCGGAAGGCAGTGTTCGCTATCGAATGGGGCTGTAACCTTATAAGTACCCCGCTGCACAAGGGTTAATGTCCCGCTCTGTAGTTCAGTACCTAAGTGTTGCTTATTTGCTTGGGGTACAGTTGTCTGCTGCCTTGAGATGCCGGGCAGCAGGGTGATTCTGGTTCGCAATGTGCCTTCAGCATGGGTTCCAGAGGCCTAGCTCCCTCGGCATCCAGGGTGTCAGTTCTATTTCATACCTCGTCCTCCTGCCCTGCCGCATCAGGATGGGACTCCCTGTCCTCAGGCGCTGAGATTGATGGCTCGCGTGTTGCCTCTGCGTATGCTGCCAGATTGCCAGCAGTGATTGGGCCCTCCTGGTGGCAAGAGAGGGCAGAGCATGAACGGGCGTGCAGTGGGAATGTTCAGGTGCCCCATATCAAAAAGGGCTGACCGCCTTGTATTCCGTCCGACAGACTGCGTGTGGGCCTAAGTGGCTCGTAGTCCACGTTGTCTCTCAGTGACATACAATGGTGGCGGAGGTAGTAAAGGTATGGCGCAGCACTGCAGCAGAGTGTGTAGGATGTCGAATCTCACCCTCTGCAGCTTCGCCTCCCCGGCTACTGCGTTCACCTTGTGGCGTTAGAGGTGTTCCCCAGTTAGTCGTGCCTCACCATAGATGAGAGCAGTGTGAAGGTTAACGGTTTCCTTTTCCTCCATTATGGCCGACACATTTCCTACTGTAATATAGTTGTTTTTTCAACCGAAACGGGCACGAACCTGTGGGTTGCTTTCCCTGTTCGCCTGTATTGGGCTCCCCCTGTCTGGGGTAGTGGGAGTGCTGCAAGCGGTCGCCGGGCAGCCACAGTGTTGCTGGGCATTCGATGAACGTGCAAGCCCGACCCAACAGCCAGGAACGCACAGAGAGGCAGTCCTTGGGCTGCAGTGTCCGGTGGCTAGGGCCGGGGGCTGCCCATTGTTTTCAAATGGGTTATAGTGGCCAGGGTATGAGTGCCGCCTGACCGTATGATCGTTGATTAGGCACCCTGTGGGTTGTCGCCGCTGCGACAGGGTGAAGAGACCTCAGCGGCCGCCTCTCCGGGCAGGGCCGGAACGAGCTGCATGCTGTCAACCAGAGTCATGCAGTGCCCCAGGTAACAGTCCGGAGGCACCAGGCGATCCGCCGTAGCTGATGTTTCAATGTCAGATTTTAAAAGTATTGTCCGTGCCAGGTCGGTCGAACTGCCAAGCCCAGGCACCAGCGAACTCCGGCACACGGATCAGCACTCGGCGGACCTCCTACGCGGCACCGGGTCCATGTATACCTTGTGATCACAGACTAGTGGTAATGCCCACTCACAGGCCGCACGGGCCGCGCGTCAGCGTCACTCTACAGCCCCAATGTCCTGGAAGTCTATATCGGGCGGCCGCTCCACGGCGAGTCGGGCTGACGCATCCCTCGATGTATCTTCGTTATCCTCGCACCAAGCAGGATGGGATTCTGCCGGTCGTGCACCTGGTCACAATCTTGCACCTCGATTGTGAGCTCTCGTAGTAGACTAGGAGCAGGATATTTTGCTGTAAGGATTTATCTCCTGCACGGAGCTTCACAACTAGGTGGCCATTCCTGTACCTGCTCAACAGCCGGGTTGAAGACTACTTTTACCCACAGTAAGGTGTTCAACTTGTGGAATATACAGAATCTCACGACAACAAGCCATTACATAATTTACTAGAGGCAGACAAATACTGCCTTACCTCACGGATTCCTCTCACTTCCCTGGTCCTTTTCTCCTCCCAGGTGATGCTCCCATAGAACGCCACCCGAAAGGTCAGGATCAGGAAGCATGTGTCTATCCCTGGCAACCTAGGAGGAGACTTTAGGCAGGGGTTTAGTGAGGGGCCATAGGATTCATCACACGCTACCTGATCCAGACCCTGGGGGTGGCTGCCTGAGGGAGAGCCATATGGGGGGGGAGACAACCCTCGGGGGTGGGAAGGAGACTCACTGGCAGGAACATGGTATCTCTTCCAATTCACAGTATGACACCAACCCCTTGAATTCCCAAATCTGTACGGCCTATTGGTATATAGGTCCACTGCATCCACTTCGCACTGATAGTAGGGCTTTTTCCTATACTTTTTGCAAAAGGACTGAGGCGAGGAACAGCACGAGAGCAATGCTGAGCATTGAAGCTGCAGAATTAGACACCCTCTAGTGGTTGGATGGATCCGACTGGTACCGGGACATTTCAAACCCCAGCACTGCAAGGAAGATGGAGATCCACTACGCCCGACGTTGGTCGGGAAGCGAGGAAGAAGCCAGTTGTAGTGGGGAGCAGGAGAACTCCAACCAGCCGTCACGAGAAGCTCAGAGGTCAAAGGTACGCCAAATTGAGGCCTGCAGCAGGAGACACTATGGAGAGGAGTCCAAGGCATAGCAGGTACCGAGAGCGGACGGGACGCCAACAGGAGGAGGAGGTGCCGCAGAAGAGTGCGGAGAACACCACACAAGACCAGTGAGGGGAATTGGGAAACCGGTGCGCTCTGCAGCAGGTATTGCATGCCAAGGAGAGACTATGATATTCACAGAGAGAACCTGAGCAAGGGAGCGGAGACGCAGAGTGCATCACGGGATGAAACAAATTAAAGGGGGGTCGAAGAACCGGTGGCTGAATGAGTCTGACTTTTACATGTGGAGAAAGCCCTGGCAGGAAGTATGCCGGGCAATGAGATAGCGAGCCTGGGACCTGCACCCAATTGCAAATAAAATGTGAGAGTCAAGAAGATGAAAGACAACCTCTTAGGTGTGTGAAATCTATGCGTACCCCATGGACTGGACAACTGCATTTTATTTCTGAAAGCAACCTGTGGCTGTGAACTATAAAGAGCCTGAGAAACTCTGGTAAAGGCACTCCCCCTCCTGAGGATTGTGTAACTTTGATTATTTGTTTATTTTGCACCTTTTGGAACTTTGTGTTGGAACTTTTGAAAAAAGCTAGATGGCCAGTTGAAAGACTATATCCCTTTGCACTTTATTTTGAGGTTAGCATTTAAGGGTCAGGTTAGAATTTTGGACACAAGACGGAGACTCTTTACTTTTAGACATTCTGACACTGACATCCTTTTGTTACGTTGTGGCAGGGAAACTCCTTGTAGCGATAGGATAAGAGAGGTTTTTCTCCAGCCCTTCTTTTTCTTTAATAAAAGTGTATAGCAACCATCACAATGCTCCTTTGTATGAGTCTTACTCCTGATTCCTTACAGCACGCAACCTATCTTCTTAGGTGTTTTTGCCGAGTGGTAGGGCCAGTTTAATCGATAAGTTAGGACCCAGGACTATATTTTTTATTTTGGCTATAGACAAGCACCTTAGTTTAGGTTTTTTTTTAGGAAGGTATCTCCCTTTTACTGGTAGGGTCAGTGATAGTGGTAGGGTCAGTGAGGCATTTTTCCTTTAATTTAAATAAAACTATATTTAAACTTGTCCTCTGGTCTGGGTCCTCCTTCTGGCTTGCCACAATATGCAGTCTGTTATATAAACATACAGGATACAGGCGTATAAAAATCCATTTGCAAGCTACTAGACAGGCATAAGTCACACAACTCTTGAGTTCTCCACATTCACCCGGCACACCAATTCATGCTCACCAAGAGTCAATTATCACTAGCCAATGGCTAGTGGTGAGTGCACATTTTGAGACCTGCAAAATCAACGTTTCTAACGTTGCAACTCTGTCCCATTCCGGTTGTGTTATACAAGCTGGACTCCATGGGCTGCTCTGTCAGAATCGCCGACTATACCCTTACCCATTTAACTTCAAGCTCCTTAAGGGTGCTAGAAAATGCTTTGGGGAGGGATCAATACATGGGCCTGCTTTTTTCTGATTCCCACTCTCCATGCCCAACCACTGGCTGTTTTACTGAAGAATGTCTTAGAATGGCTGTGACCAATCACACCATCGGCTTCACCTGCAATGCGCCTAGCTAATGGACATGAAGACAGTAGGGCCACCGGTGAGTCACCTCCGTGTAAACTCATTGCCGAACTACTGATATATCTACTGAAGGGGAGACCTCCTACTGATGGTCGCTGGGGGTAAATACCACAGTATACATAAAGATGCTTCCAGCAGCAATTGAATTATAAACAACTTATTTACAATTCGAATATAAGTGAGCAATAATGCTGTGTATTATTTAGGATCAAGCAATCTCTGAATCTGTGTCACCATTGCCCAACTGGCAAGACCTGGCCTGGAACAAGAGAAACAAACTGGTTACACAAATTGAAATGGATTGGGCTTTCCCATTCAGGAGCCCAACAGGAAACCCCAACATTACCATGGCAGCAGGTAAAGAATGGGGCAGCTGTGGCAGAGCATGAATTATCAAGAGACTGCCAGGAATAGAGAAAACGTAGGATCCTTCTCCAAACTGTTGTACCACTGGCTTACCGAGTGAAGGGGTGACACCGAAAACAATCAATCACAGTGACCGCATGGCAACGATGGAGGCTTTAAAGTGGGGGTGTTACAAAAGTTCCTCTGAACACTCTCAGATGACAATGTTTGTGCCCTCCCCGTCTTCAACGTGCAAGAGAATAAAACAGACACTCCCCGGACAGGGAATAAGGCAAAGAGAGCAGGCTGTGAGAGTTCAAGGAAAAGTTTATCCAGATCTGAGAGCGCTCTGCAAAATTAATTTTACAGTACATTATATAGGTACAATGACACGTCTAACATATGATGCTACGTTGGACCCGGATTGGACAGCCAGGGTGGTGTCTTAGGTGTGGGCATCATCTCTTCCTCCTGGTTGGTTGTTTGGTTGGCGGGAGGATGGACGTCAGATATCTGTGCTCCGAATGGGTGAAGGTCAGGTCACCGTGAAGCAGAGTGGTCACTATCTAAGCTAATGAATACATTCTAAATAATGCATGCACTAAATAATAATTGTTCAAAAGACTCTCAGTAGTTTATCATGTCACTATACAAATCACACAGGTGTCTATATCATCTATAACATTTGGATTTTACAGGTCACAGGTTGAGGGTCTCGATGATTGTATCTGCTTAGATTCACATGCCCTCTCGCTACCTCCCCGCTCGGGGTGGAAGGAACATAGACGTCTTACTACTTTCTCTCTCTTTATGTACTCGCTCACTATAGCCTTGGGCTCCCTCATGGCAGAAAAAATACAATCGGAGGGACCTCGGCGTGTGAGGGAATTTGGGTACACTACACGTCACGATAGGGATAGTGTTACAGACATGCCTATGCCGACGTCCCCTTTCGGTCCCCGAAAGACGAGATGCAATACTCTGCGGTTACCACTGGATGTCGGACCATATGCACAGCATGTGAATCTAAGCAGATACAATCATCAGAAATGCTATTACAGTAAGTAATGCATGTCATATAGAGGTAGAGGGTAAAGCACTAGTAACGGTACATTGTTGCACTGATTATAGTAGTCTTGGGGTATTGGTCCTGCTGCCGGTTTGTTGGTCCCCACGGGACAGTGCTCATTTGGCCCAATAGTTAGTTAAGCAAGTGGGTTGCAGGAACCACAAGTACCAGGGCACTGGATGTTTTATATTTGTAAACCACATTGGGATGATATGTGGTGCATGATTTATTTTGTCACCTACTACTGTGTCCTCGTGTATTATCATCTAATACACTTAACCATTTGTTTTTTGAAGAACGGTTAAACCTTCGCAGCCTTGATAAAGACCCTGGTTGGATCGAAACACGTCGGCACCATAGATGTTAATAAAACAAGCACTTTAAACCATTCGAGTTGACATAGACTGATCATTTCTTTTGATCCACATAGCAAATCAATTTGGATTAACTACAAATATAAAACATCCAGTGTACTGGTACTTGTGGTTCCCGCAACTCACCTCCCTTATAGATATAGCGGCTCACTTTAGGAGTGAAAGTAAGACTGTGGTGGTGACATGAGGTCCCGAAGTAAAAAGGCTTTGAGCTAACCCTCACCACAGCCCAATGCCTAGCCTTGCTCCTAATCCCACTATAGAATACATTTCAGTTAACTGTGATTTATGGTCGTACAATGCTTTTGTGGGGTTTCTGGTGACTTGATGAACCGGCACTCTGAACTGATTCCACGTTACTTTCCAATTGCATGAATCAAGACTTGTAGCTACTTCTGTTACTTCAATATCTCATCATGTGAGGCACACATCTCAACCTACTATGGAGCTGTTTGTGTGGCTCGGGATCTGTCCATCTTTTTCTTTTTTATGCCATGATCTGCTATTGATGCCTTTTTTCTGTCTTTTTCTTGTTGTATGTGATTGTGGCTTTATATTTAAAATGACAAACGTGCAGCTTTTTGAAGGTAAAATTAGTACAGGAATGTTCAGTGTTGATAATTGCAACCCGCACAACTGCCAGTGTGTGTGCATTGACACTCTGAGCCCTCCTTGTGGACGAAGACCAAAGCAGCTGTTCAACGCTGTGCAGCGCTCTTCTTGAGTATTTGAGTATTCGAGTATTCTTGCTTTGCCAAACCCGCAAGTGGCACAAGGCGTGGGGGTTGAATGGTAAGGATTGTCAGATTTCTCAAAAAGCAGCTGGCATCAGAGGAAGTTCAACCATTGTACAAAGACTGGATGCAGTCCAGTGATTGAGAAATGAAAGGCTCCATGCAAGTGTGCCAATCCACGAGGCTGTCTATTTTTTTGTTCAGCCGTGTTTCATGTACCATGTTTTTTTTCTGTTGTCACTAGGAGCCCGCCTCATCCTTTCATCAGTGTTCTGGAGAACAGACCCGATTGCTGGCCATTTATTCTGCAGCAGATGTCCGCCTTCTTCCATCACAATCCAGAACGGTAAAACATTTTTTTTAAAAAAACGAATACATTATCTATGCCACTGTGATTGCCCTGTTGACTCTTATTTTGGGATCTCATTAACCATCCTTGATTTGCCGCCCGTTGGCAAGGGTTAAATCCATTGCTCGTGCAGGATTATGTGATAGAAAAATAAAAGAGAGTTTAACGTGTCAACTGAGAAAGACGAGCCCAGTAGGTAGAAAAATGAGGGAGGGACATCTGCAGGCGATCCTTCTGTGGCTTTGAGGCAGCTGTACAGAAATGTGGAGGAACAGTAGGCTTACATGTTTTTGTGTGTGTGTGTGTGTGCATTCAATCTCACAAAGTCTTATGCACTTCAACAATTGTATTCCAAACATACCCTAAAAACCAGCAGGGGCAAAACCAACATTTTTAGATTTTGTGTAGTGAATTCCTTATGTTATGCAGGCTGCCCCCTGATGAGAGACCAAGGAGGTGACCTGCATGCCAAATGTACATTGACACCACGTGCTTCTGCTGCATGACAGAGGAGCGAGAAACAAAAGAAGTTAAGCGTGCTTGCACCCACGCCCTGCCCCTCTATCCCCCCAAACCCTCCGGCTCCCCAGCTATCCTCACCGCCCCAGTCCTTGTGTCGCTTAAAGCATAATTTGCAGATTGCAAGAACCGGAGGAGTGGAGAGATGCTACAGAGTTGCTTCCCTGCACTCTCCTTCTCCTCCCCCCTGACCCTGAATACCCAACCACTCTGGCATAGGCAACGGTACCTTTTATGGCTGCCAATCTGAGGCCTCTTAGTGTAGATGGCCCACAGGGGAGTGAGCCCCATAGCAGAAGCCTCACACTTCTACTGCTCTGGCAGACCCTTATTTCTCCTGCTGCTCACCCCCTGTTGTCAAATGAGCAGTGGGAGAAAGCATCCTGGACCACAAAGGGCCGAGGACTGTGGTCTGTAATGAAAAGGCACACAAAATTACCCCCTTGCACTGCAACGAATGTCACATCCATCGCTCTGTGTAGCATTATTAGCATATATTTTATTTTATCACAAATAAGAAAGGCAATATGTACAACATGAGAAAAAGGTACACTGGGCTGTGAATTTGGGTTGGAAGTTGTTGCCAAATGGGCAGGATTTTCTCCGCAATGTCCCATTTCTGTGATCATTTTTCAATGCTTATTCACGCAGGTCATATGCTGTAAATAATATAGGAAAGCCCCCCTGACAAAAGTGTGACATCCAGGAATGGATTGCAAGGGATAAGGCTATAGAAGTGGAAGCATGCACATTTTTTGAGGCAGGGATGAAAAAGAAAATCCTCTTTGTGTCTTGGGACCTGTCTATCTTTCCGTCTTGCGCAATGATCTGCTGTCGATCAGTTTCTTGTTCTTCTATGCAATTGTCCTTCTTTATTTGAAATTACGAACTTGCAATTTTTTGAAGGTCAATTAAATTATAATTTCACTTTATTAACTTATAGGCTATAAAAGGTGACCTAAAGTATTTTTTGTTGTAGGTGACTGTTAAGGCTTGACATTTTAAGTGCAAGAATTGTCAGTGTTGAGAATTGCAAACTGTGCAACTGCCAGTGTGTCCATTGATACTCCCAGCTGTATGAATTATTAATATCATTCTGTTTTTAGTAGTTTAGGATGCTGAGTAGACGAGTGTCCTGTGGTTCTTATAAGTAAGATAAGGCTGTTTCGATCCTGGGCTGAAGATATTAGCATTTGGCCATTGATTATTGTGTTTCGTGGTTTATAGGTTTCTTTGTGGTTATTTCAGCTGAAAACCTAAGTGCCGAAACCTGTATTGGATTCTTGTCCTGGATATACTGTAACTCTGTGGTTACGGTTGCCTTTCTGCTACGTGTCTCGTTCCTCCTGTGCTGTAGCTGCTTTGTCATCCAGTGTCTCCCATGCCCACACCGTCTGAAGTTCCCCTCTGTCCTTGCAGAGCATTACCGCCAACAAAATGTCGAATACGGGTGCCGCATCTTTAGCATCCTCAATGTCCACACCCTTAACTTCCTGCCCAACACGAAGAGAGAGGGTCTGCACATCTAGCAAAGCTCTGATACCCACAGAGCTTCCATCATCAAAATCGGTCTGATGGTGCCCTACATACTCGCACGTCCTGTTCCCTTTCCACCGTCCTTGTGGGTGTCCCCCAGCAGAGCTTCCATCATCAAAATCGGTCTGATGGTGCCCTACATACTCGCACGTCCTGTTCCCTTTCCACCGTCCTTGTGGGTGTCCCCCAGCATGGGGATGGTACCGGTACATTTGATGCAGAAAAATTGAGCTTCTCTTTAAATTTAGCATAGCACGCGCGGGCAAGCTCTGCTGAGGCTTCACCCTCTGGTGTCTCACCTCATTCCCTTTTTTCGCATGGACAGTGTCTGACCTGGCACCCAGTGGGAAACTTAAGCGTTCCGCTTGCTCCCCTTCTTTCTTTTTCAGTCTTATTTAACCTCCCTTCGGTGCCTTGCCTCCCCCGGCGCGTTTCTGCTGCAGGAGTATTCATGAGATGTGCTTCATGCGACCTAGGCACTCTAGCTGTGATGTGTGGTGGCTTGCTGCGCTCGAGTCACGTTGGAGGGAGATATTCCACACATCTCCCCTGGCGCACCTTAAGGACTTTGTCTCCAGGCCCTCTCTTCAGCATGGCTCCTCAGCGCAGCAACTCCTTCCCATGGATTCCCACAGGCAAGGGTTCCTCCGATTTAGGTTCTGGTAGGCCTAAGGCTACCGGCTCCCAAGCCAAGGGCCCGGGGGCTCTTCCAGATGCACCGGGGCAGACCTGAGGTCATCAAGGCTACCAGCTCCCAAGCCTAGGGGCACAGGAGCCCTACAGGGCTGTCCTCAGAAGGGCAATCAAGTTTGTCCTCTTCTTTGCCCCCAAGGGGTAAAGGATCATCAGGTGCCACCTCCAAGAGTCAATCCTCGGTCCGATCCAGCATGACTACCAGCACAGGTGCCGAGGGTGCGCAGCCTACCAGAGCACGTGAGTCAGGGCGTTACGACTATCGGCCATCAAGCCGAAGGATCACCGCCTACTGGAGTGATCTCTGAGGTCAACGCTTGTGCTTCGGAGGCAAGACCCAAGATGTATCCCATGTCTGAGCCCACTCGTGGCTCGGAGCCCTCGCACCCTCCTGCCCAGGGCGTGGCGCAAGGTTCCAAAATGGCAGATAGGCATGTGGCGGAGCCTGCTATACCGGCGGCCATTTGGATTCAACTTAGGGCCCACCCATTCTCTAGCCCATTGAACGCACCTTGCAAGAAGGTTCCAGTCCCCTTCCCTCTGCAAGCGGACAGCAGGTACAGGCATCTGGTCTCCTATGGGGTACATCTACCCATCGCAGCCTTACTGCTACACCCCTCAGGCGCCTCAGCGCTTTCACCAGGAGCGGAGACCCAGCGCCTCGGAGGGCCGGGCCTCGAGGGATCCAGCCACTAGTGAGCACCGCTACCTCCTCCTCCTCATGCTTTCCCATCAGATGATGGGGTCCAAAGACCAAGAGAACGAAACCTCCATCCCATGGCCTACGGAAATGGGAAACGCACCAACACCATCAAAGGTAGTAAAAAATGTGGGAGTCCTAATGGACAACACCCTAACCCTGGAACCACAAATAAATGAAACAGTGAAGAAATCTTTTTTCCTCCTCCACACGGCAAGAAGAATTCTACCTTTCCTCTCCTTCACGCACAAAACACTCACTATCGTCGCCCTAATCATGTCAAAAATCGACTATGCAAACAGCCTCTACCTCGGAATACCAGAATACCTCATGAAGAAACTGCAAGGGATCCAAAATGCAGCAGCAAGACCACTCCTCAAACTATCCAGAAGAGACCACATCACACTAGCCCTAAAAACACTACACTGGCTACCAGTAAAAAATTGCATCACCTTCAAAACAATGTGCATAATGCAGAGAGCAATCAGGGGAAAAGGAGCAGAATTCCCACAAAATAAAATAAGTCTACAAACCAACGAGACCCCTCCGATCAAGCAACAAAATCTGCATGGAACTCAAACCATACCTTAAGAAAGAACTTGGAGGCACCTCCTTCTACCACTTAGCTGCAAAAACCTGGAACAACATCCCAAAAGAAATAAGAAACACTGAAGATCACTTAAAATTCAGGAAATCACTAAAAACCTGGCTCTTCAACACCACAGACTAAATCTGGAAACCAAAACCGGAAAAAGGATGACTAAACCGGAAAGGACACGGACATCCCCGACCCGAGAGGGTAACTCCCACGGCACCTGGATGGATGACACCGGATAGACTGGAACACAGTGCGTGGAACGCACAGAGACTGAGTCAACCAACCCAGACAATCCCACCAACACTTTCGCCCGCCCCTTAGTTACCGCCAGGTACCGCAGTGGTGTGGAATTATCGAGATATTGGAAATCACCCCACTACCTGAGATGTTGACATTGGCAGGTGCACTGGCCACAGGAGTACGAAGGGAGGATAAGGGGAGCTATGAGAGAGCTTGTTAGAGGTGGGGGCCAGAGGAGTAAGGATCCTTGTATGCCAGTCGGACCCAGAGCAGGACAGAGACGCATCAGGGGAGACTATGCAAGCCGAGAGCCTCAATTCAGGATAGAGACGCAAACTAACCAACCCTACTAACAATTTCCCTTTCTACATACACCTCTCAAACTCCAAACCAAAACCTACAGCACAACAAACCGCACAAACGTCACTACATTGCAACAACAAAACAAAAACACACATAGTCATGCACAACAGTACACGACGACTACCGGCCGCAAACACCCTAGGCCCAGCCAACAGACCCACCAGGCTGAGGCCACCAATAGCACATCACTGCTCTCTTGCACTTTTCCTGCTTCCTACCCCCCCTCCTCTTTCAGAGCTGCCAGAGCGCCAGGGGACCACTCCGGCGGTGATAGTGCGCGGTACAAATGTCCATTAACATTAACATTAACATGTGTTGTTTGAGACTCAAAAGTTCAAATTTGATTTTTCCTTCCTGTGATCCACTAAATGACTGTTTTTTATCCACTGTTTTTACATTAGCCCACGCCTATTAAAACGCTACTTTCCTCCGCTTCTGTGCACATGCGAACCATGCAACTCGTTGCCAGAAGCACCACTTTCTAGGGGGGGTTAAACTTGTGGCATTATCTTGGAATGTAAAATGTGTGCGTGTCCCATAAGCAATGTTCTCTGGCATACTTCTGGGCACTTAATTCTATAATTGGTGTTGTGGTAGGTCATAATCAGGAGACAGACAAGGAGGCAAGCTGTCTCAACACTTCTTTATTTTTGTAAAAACTAAAATATAACGCCTAAGCATACCTCTCTATGCCCTACTCTAAACAGAAATATGTAACTGGGTGCTTGTCAGGACATCCTATATAAATTATATCCTCTGTCTAGAAACCTAGTCTAACCTAAATTCTTCCCCTACCACCATAAAGTAAATACAAAAGTAAATAAAGCCATACATTGACCCATTGCCTGAAATAAAGGGATGGTGGCTGGATTCTGACCCCCATCCTGGTGTCCCTTGACTATAGGCTCTTTGTCTAGATGCACAGTCCAAAATGTGCACTGAGCGTCCTTCCAGTCTCCTTCGTATCAGCGTAGTTGGTCTCAGTCTCTGGTCCCCTCACCCCGTTTCTCTTTTTTTTCCACCCTGGGACTTATGGATTGTATCCCCACTCCTTGGCTTGTTTTGCTCTCGTTCCCCACTCTGGGGCTTTGCATGGTTTACTCCATGCCTGGGGTTTCTCCTTGTAGTCACCCGCTTGAGATTTCTGTATTCTCACCTCGCCTTGGGGCTTCCTGTGATTCTCCACACTCTGGGGCTATCTTGTGCTCTTCCCACCTTGGGCTCTCTTTGTACTCTACCCGCTTTGGGGCTTCCCGCTTCTCACTCTTCCTTGGGGTATCTGTTGGCACACCCCACCTCGGGGCTTCTCGTTTCCCACCCACCTTGGGCGTCTCTCTGGGCTCAACCCACTGTGGGACGTCTGCGTGCTCTCCCTGCCTTCTTTACTCCCCTTGCTCTGCTGTCGCTGTCCTCCTCCTGGAGCCACTGGGTACCTCCGACCTCTCAGTGGTGCTCCCCTGGCAGGTCAGTGAATCGGTTTGACGCAGAGCTGCTTAGGCAATGAGTTCTGCTTCTGATTCGACTTGCTCTCGTTTCCTGCTGCTGGTTTTCTGCAGGGCTCAGGTGGCGGCTTTCCTTCACGCTGGTCTCTTGCTCCCTTCTGTTCCTCGAGGCCGGGCCATTCCAGATCCCCACAAGGCGGGCGCTGCTGCCTCTCCACAGTGCCATCCGCCCTTCTGAATGCCATACGCTTGAACGGCATTGCCACGCCTCCCACGAGGAGACTCTTCACTCCCTCGAGTTCTGCGGCTTCTCTCTTTGCTGCTGTTTGCGATTTGCTTTTTATCTGGTGCACTCCCACGGGGCTGGGCGATCCTGTATGTTTTAAGTTATAGGTTTCAACTCTCACATAGCCAAGAAAGGTATTCAATTTTGGGGGAGAGTGAGGATAAATATTACTCCTTTCTGGGGATTCACTGACCCCCCTAAAGGGTGGTCACCCCCAGTGGGATCCCACTTGCCCTGTTCCCTAAGGGGTATTACATGTTGCTGGCTCAGCAAGCCCCCCACCCCCTGCCCCCCGAGATCTCAAATCGGTTAGCTTCCTCCTGGGAATAGGGCACAAATTCCATGGATTTTTCACAGTGCACACACCGTATTTTAAAACATGGCCCTTAATTGTGTTTGGTATTTCCAGATAAACTTTAACACACGTAATTGTGCTCTGAAATCCATTTGCTTCTATTTCACACTAGTTTGTGGCAATGATTCTGCATGCCGTTCTTCTTCTTTTGATTACTGGCTGTATAGACCTAAATCCATTACCAAACGGCAACAGAAATGAAAGTAGAAATGATGTTCCAATCAGTAAATCAAGTGCAACTTAAGTTATTGTAAGGCAATGTTTTGTTTACAAACACTTGATCTGCTTCTGAGACTTGTGAACCAGTACACCTTCGTTAGGCACTGCTCCTTTGCTCAGGGATGTTCTGTCGTGGCGCGTTTGGTGCACTTCTGCTTTATGCATGGCCTGATGGCCGCGGCCAGTCCAGCACATGGCCCTATAGGCACTTCTAAGTTTTGGCGTGGTGAAATGAATGAAGTGGGTAGGATAATAATAAATGCAATAAATGCAGTGCACACTCAGAAAACAAAGCTGTACTTTAAATAGTGTTCTTTTAAAGTACAGCTTCGTTTCTCCAGCATTGTATCTTTCATAGATTCACATGCTGTGAATATTACCTGTCATCAGGCTGGGAATCCTTGGTTACCTCTTTTCTATTTATCAGGATTAGTCAGGCGAGAATTTAGGCAGCGAATATGGCAAGGGAAATGTGCACTAAATCACACAGTGAATAGCTTCAAATTAAACTATGTGCACACAGGAACGACGACTCATGTATGCTAGAACCCAGGAGTGCAAATAGAGTGTGACAACAAAACCAATATATGAAAAGGGATGTGGGGTAAGCACCTGACCGCGAGGAAAGTCGGCAAGCGCCTTACCCCCAATTGCTGTTACAGGTACTGACAGCGCTAAACTCACGTGGAGGGCAAGCAATGACAGGATCTGTGAACTAACACTCTTGATGGTATTAAATAAGGGAACTAAAGAACTGTACTCACGAGGACGAGATAAACCTCTTGAATGTCAGCTAGCCCACGAATCCTGTTGATGAAACTGGGACCCCGAAAGGCTAGAACAGCAATGGGAGGAAAACTAAATACCTAAGTTGGAATAGTGATTACAAATTAGTGAGGCAAACATAAGCATTCACACAGGAGCTAGCTACAACCGCACACCACACCTAATAATCAAATGGGAAATAAATGCAGAAGTGCAATGGAAAACATGGAATGGATCCCAATAGAAAGTAAGGATCAGGAGCAGGGAAAAACGAAATAACCAATGCAAACTTCTCCCTACCCCTCCAAGGAAAAGACAGGAAGCTAATCTAAGAGGAAGGCTAAGGCATACGGGTTTACAGCAGCAAAGGACAGAGTCAAAGAAATATAGAACACAGACAAACTGGGCTGCATCTAAAAGGGGAAAGCACTGAGAAATGCTGCCTGCAAACAGAGGAAGACAAAAAGGGAATCAAGGGAGCAGAAATCAATTAGCGCATGAATCCGAGATTCAGGGCGGAGGAACAAGAAAACAGGAACTAGGAACTAGGTACAAAGGCAAGGAACAAGGAACAAGGGACTAGTCACAACAGGAACACTGCAAACGATGACCAGCGCTGGTCTAAAGTAAGACTGAGGCTTTTAAAGCTGCTTAATGAGCACACGCCTCAGGTGTGCTGATTGCTGCACCTGCAGCCACAGCTGTTGCCTATCCTCCACCCAACCTTGTCCTGCAAGGGTGGAGGTGGAGCAGTGGGCCAGGCATTCTGGGAAGCAAGTCATTTGGTTAAAGAAGCATGCTGGCTGCCAAAAACCTGGAATGGATCCGGAAGGGAAGTAGCTTGGAAAATAGGGATTTAGCGCTCCCAATTCATCACAGCACCGTAGCATAAGGTTCGGAGGAAAGGTCCAGTAGGGAATATACCCCAAATCATGCCCCCAAGTGGTGGGAACGGGAGCGAAAGGAGCGAGTCGTGACACTATTTTCCTTTAAAGGAAAAATCAGGTGTGTTGTGTATCGCATCACCCCCATTACAGGTGCTTTTGGTCCCACCCAATGGGACATTGAGTACCCTAGCCCCTCCCCTGGGGTGTCTCTTCAGATCCTAACTGCATGTAAGGTGTCCTTGTATATTTCTCCACAGAGAAAACAACTTCAAACATAATGATTTCTTCAAAAGGCCCTGCTCAAGAACATCTTCTACAGGGCAGTGAAGTCAGACCTTCAGAACAGATACGTTTCCTTCATTGGGGAAGGAATGGAGGGCAGATAAAAAAAGTCCCTGTTTAGGGCCTGCTCTACCTGTGGTCTCAAACATATTTTGGGGGTACAGGCATTAAGCGTGCATTTATTGTCTATACTCCAATCGGAAAAACCATAGTCAAAGACCACGTTGTCGGTGAAGTCCACACCGTCGGTAAAGCCAACTGCAAAAGGCTCTGTAGTAACATTGTCCACAGCAACAACACCATCAGCGACAGAAAAGTTGTCCACAAAGGACCAAAGACTGTCGACAAAACCCTTGTCGACAGCACACTTGTCAACAACGCTCTCATTGACTAGAAAATCGCCTGAGACAGCATCGTTGACGCGGAACTCATCAATGGCAAAGTCACCATAATCTTCCTCACGACGCACTCGCCCACTAAGAAGTATTCAGCAGTGCAAAGGTAATCACAGCATCACTCAGAACTGGTGTCATCGTTGTCCATGAAAGTGGTGCATCGCTCATAGACGTCCACACATGGCTCTCCCTCAGAAGACGGGGAGAAAATGGTACAAAAGACTGCAGCTAAGACAACTGCAGTACAACCTGCGACAGAACTCATCCAGTCCCCCCTCCCTCCTCCTCCAGCACCATGAATAAGGGGCATGTGCAGAAGGAGGTGCAACTGTTTACATCACCAGTATCACCAATGACCTACTCTCACATCATGCCAGAGGAAATGTTGCAGCATCAAATAGATTCAAACTTTGAGGCGCAACAAGGCGAGTAACCAGTCTTTTCATACTATAACGGCTTAGTCATTCTGGAAGAGCAAATGCAAGAACGGCTGCTACTACCAGTACGGTCCCACAACTTCCAATACACATACCTCTCGGGCAACTCCCGCCCCAGCTCCACACAATAAAGGGCCAAGTCAACTCTTGGTAAACTGAATGGCAATGCCAGACCGGCCCCTGTTAAACCCCCAAGCGTTATCGTTACAAGTCGCGTCGTCCTTACAAAGCCTGTTGTTACAGCTAAATACAAGGGTACCACCGGCACAACTGGCAGCACCACCAGCACAAGGTGCTCCAGCAAGTTCACCAGGATGGTCCTGATCCCCAAAGAGTTCCAGATCGCCTACCTGATCTAGGTCCTCCAAGAAAATCCTCATCTCCCCATCGGTTGGTCCCCACCATCAAAAGGTGAGGACCAAGCACACAATATCTAGACCCCATAGGTCTCTGTCACCAGAAAGGCCTCCAGGGCTTTCTCTGCCTAGGACCGAGGCACATTAAGGGGAGCTTCCAAACAGACCCCAACGATGACCCGCGTGACATGGGGCCATTGTGACACAGAGCCTAGTAAGATCATTGTTTTGTCCTCCCTTTATTTCCCTCGCCTTATCTTGTCGCGCCTAGAAACACTTGTGTACAGGTAAGTTATAAATGTCATATATCATATCTCTACAACTGGGTCCCCACCAAGAGGAGAGGATTGAGATATGGATGATTCACCAATAGATAAGCCGCCCGGAAGAAACAGCAAAACATTTGCCACCGGATGAAATAGGGGCGTTCTATGCCATGATCACCAGGAAGTGCTAGGAGTTCGGTCTGACTCCTTCTGAAGAGAAGAAAGAATGTTTTCTTTTTGACCATATGAATAAGGCATTAATCAATAGTATCCACTCACATCTTAGACCATGCCTGGGAGGAAGGCCTGTGCACAAAGAAGCACCCCTTTACTGAATCGGCCATTAAAGGTAGGCTGGAGAAGAAGTTTAAGGCCCCAGAGTCAACACCAAAATGTATCGCTACTCCCCGGAGTCGGTCATCTCTGCGGCAGCAGGCAGGAATGCCCACTCGCAGACACAAAAATGCACACTACCACCTGAAAACGAGGGGCGTAAGATAGACGCCTTTGGCAAAAAGGTCTTAACAATCGGAGCAACCATCGGCGAGGCAGCAAACCTCCTCGCCATAATGTCAAGGTATAACACAGGCATGTGGCATAGCATGTTTCCCATCCTGAAACACCTGCCAAAAGAAAAAAGAAGATATGTCCACCCTAAAGGAAGAGGTGGAAGGGTTAAACCACACCATAAATATTGCAGTAGACATCGCCAAAAACCATCTTTAAACAGAATGGCAATGGGGTAGTACTAAGGAGACCAGGTTTGGCTCTCCTGCATAAAAAAACAGAACGGATATGTCCAGAGATAAGTGTATTTACAAAAAATGGATCAAAATGTATTTAAGGTGATACAACTATTAAAGACTAGTGAATAAATCACAAAAAATTAATACAAACTGATCATTTTAATATAGCAAAACCGCATCAACAATATGCCAAAAATTGGCTAAAACATCACACTCATACTTCACATACATGGTGCATTCATTCACACGCAACTCATACCGTGGCATAGATCCAAAATTAAAAAAAAACAAAAACAAAACATGCTAAGAACAACTGGGGAAAAGGAATTCATGACTAATCCCCATAATAACACACACAATTGCAATATTTACAAACAATATAAATATTTCATAGACAATCTATTTTCAGGGTGGATAGGAAAAAACAGATGCAAAGATCACATCCCTGTGGAATTTATCTCTCCACCGGTTTCGACGTGTAGTGGTGGTTAACTGAATGTCTTCCTCAGGAGGTAGGTATGACCATTCTGTAAAACAAATACACAAAAGCGACTATAAACTACTGCATGACAAGCCTATGCCCACTGCCTGCTACATACAGTTGATAAAAAGACTGCAGCTAGCAGCCTAAATTATTAAGAAACAATTAACGACCGTGTATACCATAATGAAAGTAAGCATATACGGCCCCCACTACAACAGCTGTGTATACCAGAACCAAGCGGGACCATGGTGAATCGACAAGAAGAATATATATAAAAATAGCCTGACCAATGACAATGTCTGTGTCTGAAAAAAGAACTTGTAACGAACTAACCTGATACAAATCTAGCTGCTGCAACAGCCTTTGCAATGTAATATGTCCAATCACACCAAACAATTCAGGACTAAGACTTGACCTGAAACAAGACCGGAATGCACTAGATCAGGTGAATCAAAACCTGGGTTCAAAGTGGAATGCCTATAACCAAGGCAAAAAAATATAATAATAGCTCACCTGGAGGGCGCCCCGTGCAATTTAAGGAGATCCAGAGCTGCATATGTTGGAAAGATGAGGAGGCAGCACAACTTGAGCATTCAACACTGGCTGCGAATCGTTACAAAAGTGTCAAAAGAACTCCATTACGATGTTAAATGGCACACTATGACCCACGGCTTACCGGAATACAAAAACATCTAAAAACGAGCTACAATGGGAGGAAGCCTGCAGACAGCAACACAGCTCAGAGGAAGCCAAAAGGTCTTTAAATGTAAATACACGAAAGGCTCAATATCAAATGGAGCTGCAGGCACAATTAGAATGTGAAAGAAAGAAAGAAAGAAAGCTCCAAGGCAGATAGCTGCAGTCTAAGTAGCGTTGCTATGTTTAAATAGTCTGAGTGAGGAACTTCTTGAGTGGGGATCTCATAAGGTGTACTCTCGCGACCCGTATGTTAGTGCTATTAAGGTTGGCAATGGTTTTCTTATTTTATTATTTTAATTCTTGTGTCGCAAGGATGTAGGTCAACACGGAGACATAGAGTCCCTCAGCTCCGTTTGTAAAGTAAGCAGTAGTTTGTTTGTGCCTACACCTCTTTGCGACAAATTTCTGTTGTAAATGAATAAAAGTACGTAGTCAAGTTTCTTCAAGTATATTTTCTTAGTTTATTTGATATATGTTCTGCCCATATCGATGACACGTGTTTCGGCGTTTCATTGGCGCCTTTTTCAAATCCTGGCTGAATGCAAGCGTAACATGTAATAAAACAAAACACAAAATATAACATATGAAATAGCATTTTAGCTTATTTTGTAACACATTTAGTAGTTAGAATAGTGACTTAGGCTGTGTAGTATATCCTTTTAGCATTCTCAAATTGCATGAACACCTAAAAGTGCAGCACCTCTTAGTTACCTCAAATGGTTAAAAATAAATCCCTTACAGTGACTATGTTAGTTTTTTAAAATTAAATTTGTGTCATCCATATGGGCAGAACCGATATCAAATAAACTAAGAAAATATACTTGAAGAAACTTGACTACGTACTTTTATTCATTTACAACAGAAATTTGTCGCAAAGAGGTGTAGGCACAAACAAACTACTGCTATGTTTAAATAGGACTGCGCAGAACGCCAAATAAATAAATTGGAGCAGCTCGCACAATTGAAAGGTGAAAATGAGCTCAAAAGGCTAATAGCAGCAGTCTAGGAGGCGGTGCTGCAAAGTTAATTGTACAAAGGGCTGTAGCTAAAACGTTATTAGCATTGCGGCAAGGTAGACCTCACGCTTACCTGCTGGACGATTGCCATCTAATGTAATTAACTAACAAAGGGGGAGAACGGATGGTAATCTCTACGTTCCCAACTGATTATAAAAACGGAACGCTACGCATGCGTGTAGCAAGCCAAGAGATGTTTGAAAGGCTGATAAAACAAATGGAGCTGCGAGCCCAATTGAACTGTAAAAGTAAGCTCCAATGCAAATAGCCGCAGTCAAAGAAACGGTGCTATGTTTGAATGGAGCTGCGCAGAATGCCAAATAAATGAACGGTAAAAATAAATTCAAAAGCAACTAGCAGTAGTCTGAAAGGCGGTGCTGCAAAGTTAATTGTGCAGAGGACTATTGCAAAAAAGCTATTAGCATTTGTGAGAAAACTGCCCTCACGCTTACCTGCAAAACGGTTGCCATCTAATGCAATTGCTCAGCAAAGAGGGAGAACAGAGAGTGATCTCTTTGTTCCGAGCTGATTGTAAATTCGAAAACGCTATGCATGCGTGTAGAGACCTACACAGAATGGCTGGCTACAGCCAATAGTACACAACAGCCTTTTTAAAGGCAGGGCAAAAAGTTGACTACACATGCACTGAGCGTTTTCTATCATAGCAGTGTCTCTCCTAACGTAACTGTAAACTCTCGAACGTTAGCACTTTAAAGAAATATATGTGCCCTTTGGTTTTCTACTTGAGGGCCCTGCATGTGTACACCTTATTTAGTGTAAATGCCTTGATTTCATTTCATCTTAAGGTGACGTGTTGCTTTTCAGAGAGTGATTATTGGTCATACCTTGGTAGGCTGGCGTTAGTATACCTGGCCGTAGAGGACTACTGATTCCTTTTGGCATCGAGGTAGTTGCAGTGTTCCAACTGAGTATTTATACACGTTATTGAGAGCTGACTAGTACCCTGTTTGGATATTTTTCAGGTAGTTTTTTTATACACAATTGGTTGTGCTTCTGCTGATGGTGGTTTCTCCCTCTTTCGTTTAACCCCTAGTGATTCTTTCACCTATTTTATTGTAATGACCTCTATATCAGTGGTGAGGCGAAATTACCATTTATGGCATCGCGTTGCAAGAGGCAGTGATAAACGGCTCTTCTATATAATTACTTTTGTTGTAGTCATAATTCTCTCTACAAGGGTAATTTTGGAGACCTTTGTAGAATCTGTCATGGTAACGGGCTTTGTCTTCCTATCACTTCTCGGGCCTTGGTCTGATGGTAGTGTTGAGGGTTGTAATTTGTATTGTGGATGGTACTACTGGGAACTGAAGGCCTATTTGCAGTTTCTGTACTACATCCGTTGGTGGATGTCTTTTTGACCCCTACTGCACAATATTGTAAGAATTTTAAATGCAAAGAAGTGTTTTCCCCTGAAGAAAGTTCAGCCATATAAAGGCACAAAGAACTGAAACAAGCTACATGTCGGGAATATATGTTTTATGTGACACATTTGTTCTGTGATGTTGTGATCTGCTGCTAATTTTTGTGTCAATGTATTTGTAAAAAGGGGATTCTTTTATGAAAATCTAGTAATACAATTGTATTTGACAAGTTTTATTATTAGGGATGCTTTTAGGGTTCCTTTCTGTTTTTGAAATAAATTATATATTTTTGAATAATTTGGTTTTACTTTATCTATTTTTTTTCCAAAGATAAAAGTACCGGTTCATCATTTAGAGAAGGTTTTTGTTTTCCCAGTTCTGATACCTATAATTGTTCATTTGTGTTTGGTTCTCTATCTCTTTATTAATTACTATACATCTACATATCCGCTGATAGTAGAGATAGAGGAAATGGGGGTTATCTGTTGATACCTATTTGAATTTCTCGTTCTGAAATGTTACAGAACCATATAATAGACACCACATCTCTAACCAATTCTAGAACCACTATGCGATGGTACTAAGTGTTTATAGGCCAGAAATAGAAAAGCTTTAGCTAAAAAAGGAAGTAATCTAATGTAAATAATATTAAATAAAGGATGTGAAATAAAATTCAAAATCCAACTGCTAAAATGATATCAGCTAGCCTCAGTACTGTAATAAAGGCAATGGATTGTGTCAATTAAACTGAATAGCTAAACGCTCTTAATAGCCATGCAGGGCAAATGGAGCAATTCAAAACAGGATCGCTAGCGACTATTAAAGTCCCACGACTCCATTGTGTTTTGGCCTTTGTGGAGTGTTTTTAAATTGAAAATCCACATTTGTTCCTTACAGGACAATTTATTAGCCAGTTGTATGGCATTATTGGCAAAACATTTTTTTAAACAAAACCAGATTAAAGAGTGTGGATTGTGTCCCATTTCTACACAATGAATCACTAGTGGAGCCGAAAGATTGCGTGTCCTGATTTTAGACCGATGCTCATTAAGCTACGTACAAAAGCTGGCACGGGCACTGGATGGCATAAACGACATTCTTACTTTTGCAAGTAGTGAATGTACGTAGTGCCCAAGATCTACCATTGTGAGAAAAGTCTGTCTTTTTTTTTTTTTGAAAACGTACAAGCTGCGCACAAAGTGCACGGATAGTGGCCTTTGACCTGGTTCAAGTTAGTATCTCTAACCTGGTTAGTGCGAACAGAAAGTCTAGAGGCCCGGGTAAGTTTCTGCCCTAAGCTTTTGCTTTTTTTGAAAGCAAATAAAGGTTTCTCTAAATGGAGATCTGTGGAATTAAGGATCCTCCAGTTTGTCAGGATAATTGCTTTAATTGTCTCACTGTGTTGGCAAAAAGTGGACACGCAAACTAACTGTTCTTTGTCCTCAATTTTGTTTTTAGGTCTTAACAGGGTGTCCCGATTGGTATATTGCGCTCTTTTTCTTGAATGTTTGATAAGTTTGCGCGGGTATCCCCGGTCTAACAATCTAGCCTGTAGTACGTCTGCATGAGTATTAAATTGTATAAGGTTGGAACAATTGCGGCGTAACCGTAAAAACATCCCATAAGGGAGATTACGTAAAAGACTTTTAGGATGTTGGCTTTCAAGCTGTTAGGTCATGTTCCTTTCTGTGGGTTTTCTGTAGAGTTCAGTCTGCAGAAACCCATCCTCGTTGTAAATGGATAGATCGCGGAACGCGATACGAGAGGTAGAATGTTCCAAGGTAAATTTGATGTTAGTATCAACTTGATTCAGCCATTGAACGAAAAGTTCAAGTGTGTCAATATCACCCTCCCATAACAGTAAGATGTCATCAATATACCGACGGTATAACTTGATGTTAGTGATATAGGGATTGCTGTCATTCAGGACAAAATTCTCTTCGAACAGGGACATAAAAATAATGGCCAAATTGGGGGCAAACGAACAGCCCATAGCCATGCCTTTAGTTTGTATGAAAAACTCATCTTTAAACTTGACTAAACGTGAAACTTGCAAAGAACCAATTCCACACATGTGGTCAGAAAGTTGGTGGGAACCGTATGTCCAGATGGTGGACGGTCCAACATAGTTTTTAAGCAATGAATAGCCTTATCATGGGGAACATTGGTATAAAGAGCCTCTATATCTAGGGCCACAAAAATCTGTTTAGAGGCATCAAATGGAAGGCCTTCCACCAAATTAATAACATCCCTAGAATCTTACAAAAATGTAGGCGTCGACATTGCCAAAGGTTTAATTAACACGTCTATGTATTTGGATAACGGGTCTAAAATAGAGCTGCATCCCGAGACTATTGGACGACCTGGCGGGTTGGATGTGTTTTTATGAATCTTAGGGATGATATAAAAAAGGGGAGTTCTTTCCTCTGAAAAATTAATAAACTCAAATTATTTTTTGGACAATATTCCCTCAAGTGCTTTTTCAGTAAGGCTGGAGATCTTCTTTTTGATCAAAGCAGTAGGGTCGCCAATAATTTTACGGTAATGACCTGGAATATTAAGAAGTCGAGTGACCTCTTGATCATAATACACCGAATCCCAAACAACTATGCCTCCGCCTTTATCAGCACTCTTTATCACAATCGAAGGATCTTGTGAAAGAGATTCAATGGCGTGAAATTCAGTTAGTTGAAGATTGGGCCTCATGTTATTTCTGGGAAACTCGAGACATTTAGCAAATTCTTGAAGCACAATTTTCTCAAACACAAGGACTTTAGCAGGAAGTTCCGCTATATTGGGAGTGAAAGAAGGTCTGGTCAGACCTGACTTATTAGGCTCAGAAGTATTTTCTGTATCAGAAAAAAATGCTTTTAGCCTGATCTTAGGGAGAAATTGTTGGATTTCATTAGTGAGATGCCTAGCACTCGGGGTCTATGTCGGAACAAAAGAAAGGCCACGTTTTAAGATTGCCAGCTCAGGTTCAGAAATAATTTGAGAGGACAAATTGAAAATGGGAAGTGCCTCTTTCACCACCGGTACGACCGGTTGCGAGTTTGGAAATCGCGATGTCCCCGACCTTGTGGAGGGGCATTTAAAGCCGGTCGAGAGATCATTCCACAGGGATGTGATCTTTGCATCTGTTTTTTCCTATCTATCCTGACAATAGATTGCCTATGAATTATTTCTATTGTTTGTAAATATTGCAATTATGTGTCTTGTTATGGGGATTAGTCATGAATTCCTTTTCCCCAGTTGTTCTTAGCATGTATTGTTTTTGTTTTTTAGAATTTTGGATGTATGCCACAGTATGATGAGTTGTGTGTGAATGAATGCACCATGTATGTGAAGTATGAGTGTGATGTTTTAGCCAATTTTTGGCATATGGTTGCTGCTGTTTTGCTATGTTAAAATGATCAGTGTGTAATATTTTTTTATTCACTAGTCTTAATACATTTTGATACATTTTTTCTAAATACACTTTTCTCTGGACATATCCGTTCTGTTTTTTGATGCTATTAAAATACTCTGGTCCAGAGGTTAGAGTTTTCCTGCTCTTTTCAGTGTTTGCATGGCTCTCCTGCATAGACTTCCGTCGGGAAGTCCAACACAAGGTCATTGACATGCCCTTCGAGGAAGATAATCTGTTTAGAGCTAAAATAGACGACACCTTGAAAGCTATTCAAGCGGGTACGCACACAGTGAGTTCGCTTACAGCATTGCAAGGGAGAAGGACTTATCATCCCTTCAGGGCAGCACCTGGAAGAGATCTCTTCCTCCTCCACAAGAGGCATTAGAGCATACACAAACAGTACCTACTTCTCTCAGGGGTCCAGAAGAAACTTCCAGCGATACCAGAGATGCAAAGACTTTGGGCAGAGACACAAGGCGACCCAGCCAACCAAAGAGAACGGCAGGGAAAATCATAAGCGTGACTTAGCTGATAGTCTAAATTCAGTGCAGGTAGGGGGGAAAGTTACCAAATACATCAAAGACTGGTGTCAAAAAACAGACAAAGGAGAACTATAGGTCATTAAACACGGACACCTGCTAGAGTTCACCAGGCACCTGCCTAACATTCCCCCAAACCTACAAGTACTTTCGTATCTAAAAGTGCTCCAAGAAGAAGTAAAAAAAAATGTCAGAGAAGAAAGCAATACAATGGGTCCCAAAACATCTCAAATGCACAGGAGTGTACTCCAGGTACTTTGTAGTGAAGAAGGCAGATGGGAAGTGGCGTCCCATACTCGCCCAACTGAAATTGAAAAAATGAATCCTAAAACAAATGTTCAAGATGGTAAGGCTGAAACAATTAATAAGAGCAATACAGCCACACAACTTCCTAGCATCCCTAGACTTACAGGACTTGTACGTATACCAGTAAGTCACAAACACAAGAAATACCTAAGGTTTGTGGTAGCAAACAAACGCTACTAATTCTGGTTACTGCCCATTGGGCTAAAATCGGCGCCTCTGACGTTTACTAAATGCCTCTAACTCATAGCAGCGTACCTCAGAAAGGAGGGACACCATGTCTATCTTTATTTAGACCATTGGCTCATCCGACCACAAACAATAACCAAGGTGCGAGAGTCAGTCTCGAGGACACACCACATAATTCAACGCCTAGGCTTTACAATAAATTAAAGGAAGTCTGTATTCAGCCATCCAAGAAGATGGTCTTTCTTGTGGCACAATGTTCAACTACGGAAGCGCTGATGAGGCCATCATCAGACCATATCAAAACTTTAACATCATTGATCCCCACCTTAAAGACATGAAGATTGATGTCAATTAGCAAATGCAGGGGATTTACTATGCACCATGTCCTCTTGCATCCTCTTCATACCCACCTGCCGGCTCCACATGAGGCCCCCTGCTGGTTTTCATAGCCAACAGGTGGTTCCAGATTACAGGGACTTGGGAGGATAGGGTGCAAGTTAGGCCTGCGGTCACACACAAGCTTGAATGGAGGGCCTACATACAAAACGTGATGGTGATACATTCTTTCCAGGAACCGATACACCAGAAAATGCTTGTCTCAAATGCCTGCATGTCTAACTGAGGATTGCATGTAGACCAGCTTCATGTCAAGGAACTCTGGTTTGCCGAAAGGTCAACCCTACACATAAATGTTCTAGAGCGGAGGGCAGTAGGATGGGCCCTCTGATCTTTCCTGCCAGTATTGCAGGGTTCTACTGTGCGAATAGACAATGCAACCACAATGTACTGTATCAGGAAACAAGGTGGGACGAGATCAGCAACCCTAACCCAGGAAGCCCAGCAGGTATGGTGCTGGGCCATCGCCAACCGCATATTCCTGCAGGTCCACTATCTCCCGGGAATCCGAAACTGAGTGGTGCACAGACTCAGCAGAGCGTCGACGCAGTGACATGAGTGGGAGCTAAAATATAGTCCACTCAAGAGAGTGTTGACACAGTGAGGACACCCCGTCCATAGACCAGTTTGCCACTAAACAGAACAAGGCGTGTACACAGTTTGCAAGCGTAACTCCACAGGAAAGCTCAATGGGGGATGCCCTCTGCATCCCGGGGATGAATATGTTCACCTTTGCGGTTCCCCCAATACCGGTGGTAGCGTAAACAGTGCAAATTATGAGAGCGTACCCTTTTTGATTTAATCCTGATCGCTCTGAACTGGCCACGCCAGGCGTGGTACTCGGACCTTCTCTAGCTATTGGAAGACCTGCTAATCTGTCTAGAGGGCCACACCGACATAATATCTCAAGACCTGGGAAAAATTCTGCACCACAAACCACAGTCCCTGAAGTTGCCCGCATGTCTCCTGACTTCAGACACCTAAACATACCGAAGGAATGGAAGGAAATCCTTAGCGCAGCAAGAGCATTCTCGACCAACCGCTCATATAAACTCAAGTGGAAGCTATTCTGTGCATGGTGTACACAACAGCAAGCAAGCCACCGTTCTCCATATGCCCAGAGCAGCTCCCCCCATAACTGTCTGTAGCAAAAGGGGACCTCCCCCACTCATCAAAGTCACCTGGCCATCTCCAGGTACACCAGCAGTGGGGGGATGTGTGCCTCTGTTCAGTGACAGGCTTGTTAAACATTTCCTGCAAGGGCACGACCAGAATGCAGCTTAAACACGGTCCTGGCGGGACTCATGAAGGTGCCTTTTAGAAAAGTTAGCTACTCTGCATCTATCTGCAAGTATGTATTATGGAAGGTCGCATTCTTGGTGCCTATAACGTCCTCCAGAAGGGTGTTAGAGTTGCAAGCACTGGCAGTAGACAAACCATACTTAGGGTTTCAGAGAGAGCTAATGACCAACCCTTGCTTTATCCCTAAGGTCCCAACAGACTTTCACAAAAACTCAACCATTACATTGCCAGCGTTTTTCCAAAACGCTACGTCAGCTGCAGAAACTGTGTTACTCCTTGGACGTAAATAGAGCAATTAAGTATGATCTGGATAGAACGAAGTCTTTCTAAAGCTCCACAGTGCTTTTTGTAGCTTCCAGCCCTTCAAATAAAGGGAAGGCAATCTCAAAGCAGGGGATCTACAGGTGGATATCAGCAGCAATCTCTTTCTGCCATGCAAAGGCAAATAAATGGTTAACAAATGCGGCTCATGTTCATTCCACAAGAGCCACAGCAGCATCGACGGCTCTGTGGGCTGGAATTTCATTAGCAGATATGTCAAGCAGCTACCTGGGTGGTGCCGCACATGTTTACCAAAACTGCCTAGAAGGGCAAAATGCAGCAGACGCAAGAATGGGAAGAGCCGTCCTGCAGTAAGGTAGGCCCTTTACCTATATCTCAACAGCCAAAAGAGTAACACTACTGTATATTCCATCGACATCATGTGACTTTATGAAAGATCCAATGCTGGAGGAGTAAGTTGCTTACCTATAATTCCTTTTCTCCTGCATTGGTATATTTCATGGATTTACATTTGCCCTCCATCCACCCCTAATGTAAAAGCTTGAACGTACAACTAGACAGCATACACTGGTTAGAATGGGAAGAGACACTGCAGGGGGAGGGGCTAGGTACTCGATGTCCCATTGGGTGGTACCAAAAGCAGCCATAATCAGGGTGATGGGATACACAACACACCTGCTTTTTCCTTTAAAGGAAAATAGGAAAGAGCTAACCAGGGATTTCCAGCCTGATGACGGGGAATATTCACAGCATGTGAATCTATGAAATATACCAATGCTGAAGAACAGGAGTTAGAGGTAAGCAACTTACTCATTTGTGAGCATGCACTGTATGGTTTACATTCATTGTCATCCTACCAACTTCATTTTATCGTGCAGCACTTACCAGAAAATGAAGCTGTACTTAAATGGTGTTTATTTAAACTACAGCTTCGTTTTCTGAGCACACATTGTATGACTCGCATTTACTGTCATCCTACCTCCCCTTGAGTAATATTATCATGCCGAAACTTAACAGCGCAAATGGGGGCTCTGCAGCCTAAAGGCCATGCCAAAAGGAGAAGTGTGGAAAACACGTGGCAACAAAGAAGCAGCTCCCAAACGTACTGATCTGTTGTGAACCTGTTTAGATTCACAAGGTTGGCATAGGCCTCCATCTAGTGTACAGGTTGTATAAAGTAGAAGGGTGTTGACAGTGAGCGGCGTTGCTGTCAAACTCTCCTTGTCCTATTGTATAGGTACTGTGTTGGACCAGAAGGATTCAGACGAATGAATGTCATGGTCAAAATTGGTTTTATTAAAATAATAACTCCTGACTGGTTGTATTTCTATGAGAGAAGTTCCCTACCTATCAAAACTAAAACTAAGGGTGCTAAATAAGTGTTCCATCTGAAACCTAACCAACTAACTGGTCCTCCCACTTCAGAAAAAACAGACAAAGAGAAGGAGACCAGGTAGACAGCCTCTGTCTGTGGTCACTTGAATATTCGTGATAGTTCATATAGTTCAACAACAGTTCACATCTTTCTTGTAGATGTTTGTTCAACAGAAAAATTTCATAGTGTGTTTCCTCTTACCACAAGTATCTTTATAACAAGTCTGTGGCTCTTAACCTCCCTGAAGTTCTATGGCTCTCTGGCAGACTTGTTCAGTCTAGGTGTCGTACTTAAGATAGGGCGTTGTCCCACTTGGGTTTCTCAGGTTTGTAAGGAAGTCATGGTATAAACAGTAAGACAGACACAAGTGACCACAGTTGAATGATGTTTATTGAACTTCAACCTATCCCTAAATCTATAGATGGGAGCAAGCTACGCCCATCAAATAATAGAAAACCCTGTCCTACTCCTGTTGTGTCAAAATAAAGATGGCCTATACTAAAACAACCTATTGCCTAACCCTACAGCTAAATACAAATAGTGTGGGGGTAATGTTCATGAAAAAGAAAGAAGCGTTCACAAAATAATAGGTCGCGATGTTTAGGCCCCTTGTTTTCAGCACGGCACAAGGCAGTTCACTCGAGCAAAGCACACACTCTGGCTTCTTTGGCACTAGGATACAATTCCATCACCAACATTAGGGCCTTCTGTGTACAAGTCTTTCTACTCCTCAAAAGTCTCTTGATTTAGAGGGCCTGATGTTCCAAAACAGAACACGTTATTTTCCTCTTATTAGCACTTAATTCATGCGATTCAGCTTGGATCCCCTTCAGCCGGGCTCTGATCCCTCTTTCACAATGTTCAGAGAATATTCTTTCTCGGGTGACTCACCGTTCACACCGGATACTCCTCAGCCGGGCTTAGATCCTTCCTCTTATAAAATTAGTCTCCCTCAGCCGGGCTCAGACCAATTACAGTTTGATTTAAAGTGTCGAAGACTTTCGAATGTGCACAGGGTTTAGCTTGACCCGTTGCAGGACCACTTCGATCTCAAAAATATCCTTCCACAGAACACAACAAATTGGATACCTTACAGAGACCTTTCGAATGAGCACCCACATGGCGCCGCACCACTCTATGGTATCTTTCATATCTTCCAAAGTTCAGTCACTTCTCTGGTTTTCAAATATATTTGTGTTAGTTCATTACATACTTTTCACACACTGTTTGCTTTAGATTCCTTCATACAATGTTGCCGCTTGCAACCTTGATTCAAACACAGGCTGGTCTAGTATCAGTCTCTCCGACTCCCGACTGTGCTGTCTTTACTTGCGCTGATTTGTTGTAGAAGCCCAGGACGGTACCACAGCAGCAACCGTTTCTCCCCGCCTTGTTAATTGAAGCGGGAGAGCCCCGGGTACCTCTGACACACAACATGGGTTTCTTCAACTTTAGTCCCCAGTCTTAGGTTTCTTACTTTCCAAGGTTTGTAAAACTAACGGTCTGAAATGGTCAAGGATCCATCCAACCTTGCAACCCTCTCTGGTCTCGCCCCTCATATTTAAGTGCCATCTTGGAACTGCTGTTTCCTTGTGTGTCTTGCCCTGCTCAGTGTGTTTTCGTGCTCCGCCTTTTATCCATGTGGGGAAGTATGATGGTGTTTGGAAAGATCAACATCCACCCCTCAGGAACTGGATCCAAAAGTGATAGCCGTGTCCTGGCCACCTGGATGACAGATCCCTGGGGACTAGCGGGTGAGACACCTTCTAGTTTCTCACAGGTTCCTGTAACCTCGCCAGCTTCCCCAGCTTGGATGCAAAGTGTTTGTATTCAATTGGATTGGATTTACATAGGGCGCTTGTCCGTTCGCGTTTCTCTAGCTACCGTAACCTTGTAGGTTCTCTGAACCTTGATACAAAGTTTTCGTATCTTTTGCTTGGATTCATGCAGGGTGCTTGCGCACTCTTGTTTCTCTCCCATAACCTTGCAGGCTTCCCCAGGCTTGGTTCACCATATTGTACATTTTCAGCGGTGGTCTCTCTCTGGGAGTGTTCCCTTCCTTGATGCTGAATCTCTCAACAGCTAATTTTCTTTGGGAATAGAGTTTGGGGACTCGGGCCCTCCGCTGTGGTCTGGTTTTGGCATCTGTTGGTCGGCTCTCGTGATCGTGCCACTTGAGGAAACGGGTGCTTTCTTATTTCTAGCTCTCCCTCTGACCCTGGCTTTCCGATCGATTGGGTCGCCAATTTGCCAGCGTTCTGCTAGCATTAGGCTTGCTCTCCACGCTACTGCCGGTTATGGGGGCTAGTGTGGCTCCGCCTCTCCATGACGTCTCTTCCTCAGAGGTTCACCTCTCCGTAGGAATGACTTTCCTCCCTGAATATGAGGATGTCGTCCCTTCACCTCTAGCAGGAGATTTTTCTCAGGAAGCCAGGGCAGTGTGTACACCGTACAATAGTCTTCCTGCGTGCAGTGCACAGTGGCAGGATCACTTGGGAAGGGAAGCCCTTATGGGACTATGGACGATCATCTTCACGAGATGCGGTATAACCCTGCTGAAAGTCCTTCAAACCCTTTTCAGGAGTTAAATTCCCCTCCCATCTGCCCTCATGGGACTGACATGTTTTATTGTGAATCAAACTAGTTAATTAATGCAGAATAAAGAGAGAACCAATATTGACGTTGACTTATTGCATCTGAAACCATGTACTGAGACGAGGACTGCAAGGATGAAGATTACTCGGCTAAACCGAAGTGAGCAGTCTAGTTCTTCAACAAAGCAGATTGGTTCGGAACAACTTCATTTCCCAGCGCTGGAGTCTTAAGTGTAGCAAATCTGAGAGTCGGAGGAGAATCCCTGCGGGTAGCAGTGACCGGGGAAGCAACGCTGTCAGCTGGAAAGCAGTGCATGGAGACACGAGACCGACACTAAGACAAGATGCCGTTTGCCGGGGAAGAAAAGAGAACTAATGTATCATAAGGGCTGGCTTCTCACTTATCGAATAGATGTGGGAGCGTTTTACTGTGTCCACAGCAACAACCGAGTGGAGAGTGGAACGCGAGAAGGACACAAGACTCTTCACACGAACAACCAGACTGAGAGCCAGTGCAAGGGCTACCAGAGCCTCGAGATGGGATCCCACAGCCCAGAAAATGTGAACCAAAGGTACACAGGCTGTAGGGGATTGACAGGAGGTCCAGGGAAAACCAGGTGAAGCACAGAAAGGACCGAATGAGGGTCAAAGTATTGTGGACTAACACATTAAAAGAAATACAGAGAAGCTACCTGATAGATACCTTAGTCATTCATAAATGCAAGACAAGTGAATACATGTCCAGTGAAAACTTAACTTGGCAGGAGAGTGAACTAGGCTATTACAGACAAGGCAAGTCTTGGATCTTGTCAAGCTCTCAATCTTGCGCGGAGGTAGCATGTACACCTACCTCCCCGTTGGGTCTTGGTGCCTGGCTTGGTAGAAAACACAGGCCACCGCGACCCGCCGGGGAAAGAGGGTTAGAGTCTGATGGATTGGATAGGTAGGGGGGGGGGGATTAGGGTAACCAGGAAAAGGGTAGGGCAGTGGTTATGGATAGGGACGGGGATTTTGGGAAAGGTCCGCCTTGCTGTGCCCTTTTGGGGATCCTGAGATCAAAGGTACTCCGCCCTTGCACACACTCTCACATCCATGCAGATTGGCCTCAACTCAATAACACAATAATCAGTATTAGCACAAGCACCTTATGCAGAAGCGTTCACAACCTACTCATACAATAGCCCCCTGCAATTATTTCCAAGCACAATAATTGGAATAACCAAACAGGACTTAGCTTCGTAGGATGCTGCCGAGTTGAATGAAAGGCTGCTGCCCCAGTTCTTGCCGTAGCACTACGGCGACAAAACATGTTCTTGCTGAAAGTACAGCGGAGCGCCGCTATAAGAGAACCAAAAACAAATATGAGTTTATGTCGAAAACCGCGTTCCCTCACACGGTACAAACAAACATTCAATCTACTCCGAGTTTGCAAGAAGCAGTGTTACTTCACACGGAGTAAGCTACACCAGTTTAATGATCGGCAACTTGGTCTTTCCTGTGCTTGAAGTGGTGCCGAGGCTTCCCCCAGTCCGACGCATATACAAGAGCCGGATCCTAATGGGTGCTTTCCCCACGGTGAGACAACACACACTATCAGTTGTTGTACAGCAAGCGTTTCTTTGCCGGTCGCTTGTTCGTAACAATGCCCAGAGAAAGAGAAATGCACTTATCTGCCAGGGTGCGCAGGGCCTGCAGTTTTCACAGGCGGGGTGTGGCCCGCGGGCCGCTGCCTGCAGGAGCCATCTGCCGACACGTCTTCTCCGGTCCGTGCCCTCTAGCGCAAGCGGGGATCCTTGCGCGCACCGCGCGCATGCGCAGACCGTCGGGCGTTGTCCCAAATGTAGTTCTTTGGCTCACGAGCACGCGAGCTTGCTGGGAATTGGAGTTTTTATTGGTCCGGATGCCCGATAGTGTTTTCTGCTGCCCCCAGCCCGCCTCCTGCAATAAGGGCACAATAATGTCCTAAAATACGGCAGTCTGCACCACAACAAACCTTTCTTGGGTCCAGGCTGCTGCCTCTTATGCACCACATCTCCTAGTCCCCCCCCCCCCCAAACCCACACTGGTTACTGTTGTGGCCCTGACAGATCGGCACCCAAATAAAGCAGGAAGAATAAGGGTGTCGGAGACTCTCGGTGAAAGCAAGATTGGAAACCAGGAACACTGTTAGGCAGGAGAATAAACCAAATGAACCAAAGGTTCCATTGCGAGTCTGGGACCTGCACCCAAAGCAGGGACCAAGGATAAAAGGGTCTGGGACCCTAGTTATAAATAACAAGGACTGGACCCCTATATATAAAACTGAGACAATATATGAGATAACTGGGTCTTTGTCCATTCTTACAAAGACCACGCCCAAATCGTACACCCAATCTCAGCAGCGCTCGGAAAAGGGTCGTACATATGGAGGGTTCTGCGTCTTCCAGGAATGCAGATCCAGGCAGCCGGACGGCTCACCGTCTCAGAACCGGCGCCAAACTACAAAAAGGGGGGGGGGGTGGAGTAAGGGCTTTTTCCAGTCCCCCTCCTCAGCGTCGGCCTCTGAGGGAAAGAAGGCATGACATGCCCGTTCGGGTCCACGTGTCTCCGGTGGGGGGCAGGCTTGCTCTCATGCACAATTCTGGTGCCAAAATTTCATGGACCCCTGGATCCTCTGCGTAGTATCCACAGGGTAACGCCTTCCTATCCCAGCCTATCCTCCCTTCTCCCCTCCACTCCCACAGGTTGGGATAGCAACTGTTTTGGCAGAGATCCGGTCGCTCGTAGAGAGCCAAGCAGTAGAGGAAGTCCCAGCCTCCCAGCAAAGCTTTGGCTTCTACTCCAGGATTTTTGCCATTCAGAAGAACAACAAGGCGGGCCTGAGAGTTGTGCTGGACCTTTCCACCCTCAACCTCTCCCTACCCCTGCAAAAATTCAAGGTGGTTACGCCACCTTTTATAGCGGAGACATTGGACAAGGGAGACTGGATGTGCTCCCTGGACCTGAAGGACACATACCTACACGTCCCGATTTGGCAGACCCATCGTTCTTACCTACGGTTCAGGATCATGGGCTACCATTTCCAATACAAGGCCCTTCCATTTGGCCTAAACTCGGCCCCCAGGGTCTTTACCAGACTCATGAACGCTGTGTCGGCCCTCTTCTTCCATCTACCCATACCTCGACGACTGGCTCGTCAGGGCTACAACTCCGGAAGTGGTTTGCCACTCTTCGCAAGTACTTATGAACACACTGCACAATCTGGGATTCTCGCTCAACCTCAAGAAGTCACAGCTGCAGGCCATCACCACAGACTCCTCTCTCAAGGGCTGGGGAGCCACCCTGGACAATCTCTCGGTCCACGGCACCTGGACTCGACAGGAGCAGGATGTACTACGTCAACAAACAGGGAGGCACCAGATCCCCTGATCTGTGCAGGCTGGCGATCAGCAGGTGGGAATGGGCCCTGGAAAACATTTGCCTCTCGGAGCGGATAATTACGAGTTGCAGCTAAACAACCTCGTTATTCAGGAAATCTTCAACAGGTGGATTCTCCCCCAAGTGGATCTCTTTGCCACCTGGCACAACAAGAAGTGTCCCCAGTTCACATCCTGGCAGGGGCCCAGCTCTCTGGGCGACGCATATTACCTTCAGTGGACCGGCATGAAGGCCTACGCCTTTCCGCCCACTCCCCTGATCCAGTGTGTAATTTGCAAGATCAAGGAGTCTCACCGACTCATAATTCTGATTGCTCCATGGTGGCCGGCCAGGCCATGGTTTTCGGAGCGCCTCAGCCTCTCGGAGGTACCCACTATACACCTCCCGACGGGCCCAGCACATCTTCTGGCACAGCAGGGGGGCAGAATCATCCACCCCGCGCCAGGGAAACTAGCCCTCACAGCGAGCAGGTAATGCTTCGGCACCTTAGCTTCTCACAGGCCAATCTGGAGATCATACAGGGCACCAGGAGCAAAGCCACCAGGGCCCAGTACAAAATTAAATGGACCAGATTCTGCCACTGGGCAGACGCCAATGGAATTGACCCCTTGGCCTGCAATTTGGACGACGTGCTCTCCTCATTCGGGCGTACAGGTGGACACCTGCCGTACATACCTTGCAGCCATTGGGGCTTACAGGAACTGGAAGGAAGGCCTTTTCTCCTCCTCCAACCTCCAACCCTATCGTCAAACATCTGACTCGTCTCACTAGGCTCTACCCGCCCGTCAAGAGACTGCACCCCATGTGAGTCCTTAACATAGTCTTGGGCGCCCTGGCGCACAAACCATTTGAGCCAATGGCGTCCGTGGACATTAGGCTGGTCACCATCAAGACAGCCTTATTAGTCGGTCTTACCTCGGCTCGCAGAGTCAGCGAGATCCAGGCGTTGGTCGCCTCTGAACCATATACCACCTTTCACAGGGACAAGGTAGTCATGCGGACGCACCCGGCATTTCTGCCCAAGGTTCCATCTGCATTTCATTTGAACAAAGAAATAGTCTTTCCTACGTTCTTTCCCGATCCCAAGGACAAAGCACAGAGAGTGCTGCACTGCCTGGATGTCAGTCGTGCGCTAAAATTCTACTTGGACAGGACCAATGGCTTCCGCAAGTCGGACGCCCAGTTTTTCACTTTCGGAGGCTCGAGGCCAGGCTATCAGGCCTCTAAGGCCTCCATATCCTGCTGGATGGTCTCTGCCATCAAAGAAGCATATGAGGGCCAGCACAAGCCTCTCCCGGCCAACATGCATGCCCACGCAGTCAGGGCCAAGGCAACGGCCATCGCATTCCAGCGCCATGTCCCTTGGCATGTCCTAAGCAGGGCGGCAACTTTCTGCAAGCATTACTGTTTGGATGCCGGCTCTAGATCTGATGCGGCTTTCGGACAGGCGGTTTTCAGGAACCTATTTGCTTAAGGAGGGTCTCCTCTGCACACAAGGGCTACAATCAGTTGTAATCGCCCATACAGGATGGAGGAAAGGGGGTAATTAGAAGTTACTCACCGTAGTGACTAACAAATTCTTAGTCCATAGTCCCCTTTCCTCCATACGTCCCACCAACCTCCACCCTAATAATGCTGGTGCCATTAGGCATTGTTAAATCTATTGTCGACGCGTCAATGAGGACTGAGGTGTGGCGCCGGAGGGCGGAGACAGGGCAGCACATGCACCCTGGGCCGCGTCCCTCTAAATTTAAAGGGGAAGAAGTGAAAAAGGTTCCGTCTCCTGTCCCTTGGAAGGGATGCCCATACAGTATGGAGGAAAGGGACTAAGAGTACGTTAGTCACTACAGTGAGTAACTTAAAATTTTCCTTCACTGGCTGCTGATTGGGCAACCATCCACCTTTAAGGGAATGCGCATCACATACCGAGCACTGCACAACACAGGATCAGAGTATCTTCCACATAAGCTTAAACCCTACAGGCCCATCAGAAACCTGAGATCAGACACAGCTCTCTTCCTTGTCACCCTAATCTCTGAATCAATCAGAATAGTGAGATTCTCTTTCTTCGTCCAAGCTCCCACCATCTGGAACTCGATTCCATCTGCTGCATAGAGGACCACCCAGCTTTCCGGAAGGCACTCAAGACCTTGCTTTTCCCTTTTGACTAACCTAGTCCACCTCCTGGGTGAACTATCACCCCCTGGCAGGTTGGTGGGGCCACTGATGTGTCTCTTGAGACAAGAAGACAGTACCTTGCGTGCAAAGAAAGGATTCCAGTCGATCCGTATCATATGATCTGCACACCCTCATCTCAGCTAGACATGAGCCTGGCCTCTCGGCTACATTAGCACTCCATCTCAATGGAACAAAGCCGTATCCCTCCCGGGCACGCACCCCCACCAGCATACATCTGCAACAATTCACTACTCAACTTCACAAAGCACATCACCTCTGCCATTGGAATGCAGCCGAGTCCCATGAAAACAACTATGGCCAAGTGGGCAGATAATCATTCTACTTGACTCGCCTACTCTCCTGACAGCCTATCACAGCACCCATCCACTAGCCAGATAGTCGCCAGCAGGGACTTGGCTGTCCCTACCTAGCTTAGTGCTGGCTAAAATGCACATATGCATTATAAAATCCTCTTTTCAATTCTCATCCCTCGGACTTCGGTCCTCCGAGGGCGTTCACCCACAATGCTTCGAGGCCATACCAATGGCATTAGGCTCTATACAAATGACATATAACATAGAATAACATGTCAGAGACTGCCCTTCCTTTTAACGCAGCAATCGCTGATCTGTAATTGGCATTGTGGCAGCATCTGTGCTGTTCTCTGGCGGTCCATAAGGTCCATACGACGAAATATAAGCTGGCACAAGTGGATCATGCTTTTTTTTGTCCCGTTACCTGACCCCTGAAGGGCTGGTGGTACAGGCACCCATGTGAATTTGAAGCCTTTGGCTTCAACATTGGCACTTGGTTGCAGTCGGCCGTTTATGCACTTATGTACTGCTTCAAAGAAGACGGATTACTTGCTAATGCTCTTGCAGGGATGAAAGTGGAGGCCCTGGCCAAAAATGTTTTTGCTTCGGGAAGCATGGCCTTGAAGTTGATGAATGCTTTGTGTGCACCAGCGAAATCCTTCCACATTCTGTGGTGCCAGAGGCATCATCTCATCCTCCCACTTGTCAGATGTTGCCTCCCAGGGAGAGTGGTCAATGACCTGTCGTGGTGGTCGTGTCTGGAGAACCTGATGATGTAAATGTTGTTTTGGATGCCCTGGCCGGAGGTTCAGCTTGTCACAGATGCCCCCTTGAAAGGATGGGGTGCTTGCCTCAGGTATCTGCGGGTGAGCAGACTTTGGTCCTGTGTTGAGTGCTAGTGTCATATCAATTTTTGGAGATCCAAACCATCAGACTAGCGCTGATGGCTTTTTCGCCGTCTCTTCAGTGAAAAAGACTTGATTTTTACAGAAAACATAGTGGCTGCGTTCTACTTTCACAAGAGAGGTGGGCGGTCACTGCCCCTATGCAAACAAGTCATGCAGCGCTGTTTCTGGGTGTTGGAGAACAACATCTCTGTCTCAGCAGCTCATCTGGTGGGGACAGAGAACAGGTTGGCGGATGCCCTGAGCAGGCAGGACTCGGTCTCCTATGAATGGGAGCTTTGCCCGAAGGTTCTTGCAGAGATCTTCGACCATTGACCTCTGCTTGTGTGAATTTCCACCGACTGGGGCACGGGCGGATGCTTTTTTAGTGCTGTTGACCTATGACCTTCACTATGCATGTCCTCCTGTTTCGGTCATAAACTGTTATTGTACCAGTCAATATCGTCAGTTCTGATTACTCTCAATTGAGGAATAAAACAAAGTACTTTTAACACCTGTCTGTGGCTTAGGATAGTGTGACCTTAAGGTAGAATACATTCCATATCGCCACCACCATTACATTACTTTCCATTTGGTTATTTTAAGGTGATATCATGTCACTTTTCATATTGGATGCACATTTGGCTGTTAGCAATTTGTTATGTACTACTGGTTTGCTATGCCACATCTCCTCCCGTAAATGCCGGTTCCGTTCTATTATGCTCTGGCCCTGCATCATCTAATCTACATTTCTGATGCTTGTGAATCTGCTTAGAATCACATGCTGTGCATGTAGTCCGACATCTAGTGGTAATCGCAGATTATTGCATCTTGTCTTTTGAGAATCGAAAGGGGAAGTTGTCATGGGCGTGCTTGTACTATCCCTACTGTGACGTGTAGTGTACCCAAAATCCCTCACGTGTCGAGGTAATCAGAATGTTTTTTTCCACCCAGCTAGCTGGTCGCATTACGCAGAGCTTGTAAATTACAAAGTTCTATTTCATTTCCCACGATCGTTGGTCGTTTAATATTCATCCATCCTTCATTGACGACTACTTCTAAACCAACGCCGAAGACTGCAGATTTCGGCAGCTGGCGCTTCAGTCAACGCCGTCGACCGCTTGGCCTCAGCCCTCCGGCCAGTAGGGAAAGTGGGGCCCCGGAGTTTGATTCTTTGTAGAATGAATTTCCCTTTCCCTTCTGGTCTTGCTGTAGCTTTTTACCTGAGCTATGGACAGGACTCCTTTTAAATGTTGCCCTTCTTGCAACGGCAAATACCCATGGAAAGACACTCACTGAAAGTGTAACAAGTGTCCACCTTGTGATCATGACAAGCAATTCTTTAAGTCCTGCCAACGTTTACGTCCAAAGACAATAAAAGATCAGCGGACGAAGCGGTGGGTGGCCTAAGCCATGCAGCAAGCTGAGAGTAGTCCTTCCCTCCCCCCCCCCCCCGCCGCTGTCGGCGCAGGCGCCCCGTGTGACGAGGATGTAAGCGACAGCCATGGCTCCAATGCAGAGGCCATTGACCTCTCTGCAGAACAAGCAAGTTCTGAGGTGTTTGTCTCCGGTAGCAGGCCACTGGTTCTGCTATGGGGAGACAACATCCCGGCAACAAGGACACACCCGCACCATGAAAAGAAAAACACACAACCCCACGAGCCTCCTTGACGGTTTCTTCGAGATGGCCACAGACGCCAACTGGCCCGTCGAAGTTTCGACGGAACTCGCCGATCTTCGTGATCAGCTGCCTTCCCTGCAACGGTCAATACTTCATGCGTTTAGGCATTCAAGGCAGAAGGGCGTCAGCACCAAACATAAGACTGCCGAGACGCCTCATAAGAGCATGGCTGCATCAAAGGTTTCGAAAAAAATCACTACCCGATATGCCAGAGATAGGTGAGAGTCTTGCAAACATCATTTCGGCAGCAGATATGATATGGTATGATAGGTTATTTATAACGCGCTTAATACCCAAAGGTTTCTAAGCGTGGAGCCCTGGGATCAAACCAGTGTTGCTCTGTGTAGTCTTGCTTCCAAGACGAGCACGTTGCCACTGAGCTATGCTCCCGTGACAAGCCAAGGGACAAGTACAGACGTCGAGAAGAATATTCACATGGGTCACAACCACTCTCTAAGGCTATGACTGACATATCTCAGCCCCTAGGGACCCCTGTCATCTAGAAGAGTCATTTTCCCCTCCAGACCTGTCTGGTTCATCCCTGTGGACCAGGATAGATTTGAAGGATACATGAATACGCTTTCCAAACTTGTAGAATTCTCTGAAAGGTTTATCAACCCTCAAATACAGAGGGAGGAGGACTCCTGCCCTACTCTGTCCAAAGTTAAAAACATGTCAAGTCAATTCCCACATGAGGAGATTTTTGACCTGTCAGAACCTGAAGAAGTCAATCAAGACCCCTATAACCGGGGAGAGAATCCCTTTGAGGCGACACCAGACCAGTGTCCAGACTGGGGTGGTGAACAGCCGGTAGGGGAGGCGCCATGGCTTTTCCCCTCCACTACTCCAGATCCAGACGCCCTGTGTCTAGACCCTCCCTCCTCAAAGACAAGCCTCACCGATTGATGACCAAATGGCCTTCAATGCTATTCTAAAAGAAGTCTGCTGAACACTTTCAAATTGCCAAACCAGAGGTGGTACAAGACACAGACTTTGTGGAAGACATTTTAAAGGGGAAAAAACCCACAAGTCAAGCGATACCACTATTGAATTCTATCAAGCGGTGCATCGCTCCCTCTTTGCTAACTCCTTCTCTAACAAGAGCTGTTGATCCTCGAGTCGAGAAGCTTTTTCGCCCCTCCCCTACAGACACGCTGTATATCCGGGCCCATGCCACTCCTGGCTCCCTAGTAGTCACTACGACAAGGAAGAGAGCTGGAGTACCCTTGTCTACGGCCGAGGCACCACCAGACAAGGATTGCCAAAAGTTATATGCCCTTGGAAAGCACATTACAACATTGGATGCTTATACCACTAGGATTTTCAATAACACCACATTGTTTGCTAGTTATAGCAATGTCCAATGGATTTTACTCCAGGAGTTGCCTGAAAGGAGTCCCAGAACCGGCACGATCACACCTGCTGGTGGTTGTTTCGGAAGGGAGGCAGTTCAATCAGAATATCCTCATAAATACCCTGGATGCTGCAGAAACAGCGGGACAGATCCTGGCCCAGGGTACCCTGCTTAAAAGGCACGGATGGCTCACAACTTCAGCTTTAAGCCGGAGACACAGGCATACCTTATTAACAAGCCAGTTGAGGAGACTAACTTGTTTTAGAAGGCAGTAGACAGTGCCCTGGAAACAGCGAAGGAGCATGAGACCTTAAAATCCCTAAACCAAATTACGACAAGAACCTACTAGCAGAGAAGGTAGCTCTCGCTGGTCCTTTCAGAGGGAATGCACCATGGCCCTCCGGACAAGGAGCAACTGCCACGGGTCAATATCAACAAAGGGGTCTACGACGAGGCAAGGGAAGGGGTAGAAACTCCACCCCAAGAGGCTCCCCGCCCTCTGCTAAAAAATGACTATCGAGTTCAGCCGGCTACTTCGATACCGACCACCATCGGTTGGAGTTGGAGATCCTTCAAGAAAAGGGTGCGATAGAAGTCTGCTCCATTCTACAGGTAAACCAGGGTATTTATTCAGTGTACTTCCTTGTACCCAAAAAGTATCTCACCATGTGCCCTGTGTTAGACTTGCACAGAGTGAACAAGTTTGTCAAGCCTCAGAAGTTCAGAATGACAACATTGCAGGAAGTAATCCCTCTGCTAACACAGGGGGATTACATGGCAACATTGGAAATGAAAGATGCATACAGAAAGTACCTAAGGTTCATGATGGAGGACAAATACTATCAGTTCAAGGTCCTTTCCTTCGGCATTGACTCAGCCCCAAGGGTATTTACAAAGGTACTAGCGGCTCACCTGCGCAGGCAGTCCATTCCAGTCTATCCTTACATCAACGACTGGCTAATAGCAGGGGATTCGTACGGAATATGCCTATCAAATACCCAGAATACAGTAGATCTCCTTTTCAGTCTGGGATACTTGATCAACGAGAAAAAGTCCAGCCCAGCCAAGTCAAACCATTTCTGGGGGCTCTAATTTGGGCCAAAAACGGGCTCGTCTTTCCGTCCAATGAGAGGTTTAAAAACATGCTGTCCAGATCACTCACTATGTAGCCAATTGCGAGGTAACCGTACGCAGAGCAATGCGACTATTAGGGATGATGTCCTCCTGCATCTGTCTAGCCCCACACGCATGTTTGCGCATGCGCCCCATGCAAGAGTGACTCTCAAGCCAGTGGTGCCAGGCCAGCGGACAATGGGATGATCTAGTGGTTGTCTTGGCAGCCCTTATTCTCTTTCTGCAGTGGTGGTCAAGGGAAAACCTCTTGCGGGCGAAGACCTTCATCATCCCCGGAGTAGAAGCCACTCTCACCACGGATGCATCTCTGGCGGGGTGGGGAGCTCACCTCTTTCATCAGACAGTGCACAGCATTTGGTCCCCAGCGGTAGCATCCAACCACATAAACCTGTTGGAACTCCTAGTCCTCAGGGCCAGCACCACGACCATGTACTACCTGAACAAGCATGGGGGCACTCACTCTCCAGGGCTATCCAAACTGTCTCATACCATTTGGAAATGGGCTCTTGGACACAAGATGTTCCTCCTGTCACAACATATTCCAGGGGAACCCCATCTTCTGGCAGACGTGCTCAGCAGAGACTTTCCACTACCCACAGAGTACGGGTGGATATTGCGCAGACTGGGGCTTCCAAGAGATCGACCTGTTCGCAACTATGGAGAACGCACAATGTCCAGATTACGCCTCCAGGTACCTGCAGAACCGCTGGTAACGGTCTCTGGATAACATGGGCATGGTCTCCCCCGACTCCGCTACTCAACAAGATAGTGCACAGGATGCACCAGGAACCGGTCATGATGATGCTGGTGGCCCTGCAAACCCTGGTTCTCTAATCTCATGGCAATGTCAGTTGTGAATGTGGTATTGACTAGACTAATGGGATCTCCCTTTGAGCCTATGCATAAGGCTAGCCTTAAAGCACTCACTTACAAGACCGCCTTCCTGGTGACAGTGACTTCAATAAGAAGACTTATTGAACTACGCCCTTTCAGTTCAAGACCCATTTGTCACAATTCACAAAGATAAGGTGGTTCTGCGCACTCACCCACGGTTTGCACCTAAATTCATTTCAAAGTTCCATGTGAACCAATCAATAGAACTCCCCACCTTCTTCCAGAACCCCACTAATGTGGCAGAAAAAAGCCTCCTTCTCCAGCGTGTGGTCTCGCATGGATTCACATGCAGATTAATATTCCCCGTCGCCAGGCTGGGAATCCTCGGTAAAGAAAAAATCAGTATCGGTTTTGTTTCTGATCTGTCTTTCTTAGTAACCAATCACTGGTCTCTGGGTCATACTGCCCCCAGCCATTGACTGCCCTCCTCCTAAGACCCTCCCCTGGCAGCCATCCTCAGATTTTTACCGCACGTTCAAGTGTTGGGAGTCCTCGTGCTATAGCTCTCGAGCTTTTACTGCGTTTTGCGATTTTTTTTTTTTTTTTTTTTTTTTTTTCAAAGAGTTTTATCTCATTTTTTCAGTCAATTGAGCCTCAAGCTCCACCGTTTCTACTTCCGATCAACGGGGACCTGTTTTGGATTTTCCTACGCCCCTCAAGGCCAAGGTTTTCGTCGAGTTTCGCTTCTTGGAGGATTCCAGAAGATCTGAGGCCTACCTTGTGGACATGGCCCAGGAAAAGGGAAGCTCGACGCTCGGACCCAAGCTGTTCAGGAACTGCCCTGGATGCGGATTACACAATGTTTTCAAGGAGGACGACCATTCGAGATGTCTCTACTGCCTTCACGGAGACAAAACGGACGTGGAGAAGGACCTGCGTTTTGCCAGAACATGTCGGAACGGACCATGAAGGATCGGCGGATCCGCCTCACCAACTGGCTGGAAGGAAAGAGCCCAGCAGGTGAGAAGAAGAGGTCCGAGCAGGGCGACGGGGGCCCAACAGAAGGCAAAGCGCCTTGAGTCCACGGGCACCGGGAGCACCGAAGGGTCGGGCTCCTTGGCTGCCAGGCGCCATCAACCACGAGCCAACGCTCTGGCTCGGGGAAGAGGAAATCCGAGAACCCGGGTAAGCTTCTGGAGAAGTCACAGTCGATCTCGAAGGAGTCAGCCGAGGGGGAGCGAGGTGGTGACCCTCCGCCCAAGGTGAAGGCCTCAAGCGCGCCCAAAGTGGTGAAGGCCTTGATTCACCCGGCTAAGGCCTCTATCGAGGGAGTCGTGGCGGCCCTGGCGAAGCCTATGGGAGGCTACACCAGTGGAGGCGACCTCGGGGCCTAGAGTTTTCCTGCCACCGCAAAGGGAATCCTCTTTCCAGCCCATCGATGAGACCCCTGTGAAGAACCCGGCGGAAAAAGAGGGGGGGTTGGCAATTACGGACACAGCCTCTGAGGAGGGCTGGTTGAAGTCGTGAAGGGCCTCAACAAGAGGTTTGAGGAGGTCCGCTCCCACGGGGAAAACCCAGAGGAGGCGGACGAGGAGAGCGACAGTGGCGCCAACGAGACTCCCGTGGAGGAGGAGCGGCCATCACGCCCGTCGCAACCAGTGCCCGAGCCTCAGGACAGCTCGGCGGGCATTTTGATGGCAATCCAAACCTTATGCACAGAGATAAGGACGAGGTTGCCCTTAACCCTGACGAATGACCCATCAGAACCGGACCCGTCGGGGAGCCCCCCAGGCAAGCGGAGGAGAGTCCACCCCCCAACTTTCCAGCACTCGCTGCCCGTTCAGCCTTCATCTCCCTCCCCGATTCCTAGGGAGGACATGGGAACAGACACGGCCAGGACTGGGACGGATGACGATGGTGGTGACGACGGGATGGGCTTTCCGTCACCACCCCCTCGGCCTTCCCCGCCCGAAGAAATTGTCTCCTTCCACGCCATGATTGCCAGGGCATCCGAGCTTTTCCAGCTCTGCCCTGAGGAGCAAAAGAAGGAAGGCTTCCTCTATCAGCGTCGCAAGGCCAAGAGGAAGACGGTCCTCGGGGTGCTGTTGCTCGACAACATCTGAGGACAAGGGACTTGCTGTCCTGAAGAAACCGTCCATGACGCCTCTCAAGAGGAACCGGTGCGAGAAGAAGTACCGGGTCCCCGATTCCACCCCTTTGTGCCTTAGGGCTCAGCCAACTCCGGGATTCGGTCATCTCGGCAGCGGCCAAGACGAAAGCGGCAGGGGCGACGGCTTCAACTTCGTCCTCCCCACCGGACGGCGAGGGTAAGAAACTGGGCGCCATGGGACGAGTCTCCGGCGACGACAATTAAGGCGGCCAATGCCCTAGCAATTGTGGCCCGCTACGACAGGGAGTTATGGTTCAAGATCACTCCCCTGTTGGACTTCCTCCCGGATGACAAGAGGGCGGAGGCCCTGGAGATCCTGCAAGAAGACGAGGTGGCATCGGATCACGCCATAATGGTGGCCACGGATATCGCTGACACCGGTTTCTGCCAGTTGGGCAACAGTGTTTGCCTTCGATGGCGGGGGTGGCTCAAGGCGACTGATTTCCGCCAGGACGTGCAGGCCAGAGTTTTGGACATGCCCTTCGACGGGAACAACCTGTTTGGGAAAACAGTGGATGAGTCACTTCAGGCCATCAAGGCCGACACGGAGACTGCTCGGGCCTTGGGAGTTTTGCAGCAGCAGCGACGACCGCCCTTTCGGAACTCTGGAGGCAAGCAAGGAGCCTCCAAAGGTTTCGGCGGTGGCGCCTCGATGTACCATCAGGCAGCCCGTTCCTCGTCGCAAGAGGCCTACAGAGGGCGCGGCAAGTCAGGAGGATCCCGTTTGTCGCCAAGGAGGCCAAGGTGGCAAGGCCGCCTCCAAGCAGGACTGAACCGGCCGTAGCGTCGGGCCCCCACCTAAGCACCCCAGTGGGAGGCCGGCTCGCGAGTTTCATCAGCGTGTGGGAGTCCATCTTCTCCGACCATTGGGTGCTGGATGCCCTGGCCCACGGGCACAAACTCAAATTTCTAAAGAAGTGCCCCCACATTCCTCCCGTGGCCAGGACGGAAAATCACGTCCCTCAACTGCTGTTGGAAGTAAGGGCAATGCTCAAGAAAGGTGCCATCGAGCTCGTCCCGAAGAGGCTCCGGGGCTCCGGAGTATACTCAAGGTACTTCCTCGTCAGAAAGAAGGCAGGTAGTTGGCGCCCCATCCTGGACCTGCGCCGGTTAAACAAATACATCAAGGCCCAGAAGTTCCGGATGGTCACCCTCCAGCACGTGGTGGGTCAGCTGGAGGCAGGCGACTTCCTATCGTCGTTGGACTTGGAGGATGCTTACTTCCACATCCCCATCCTGAAAGGACACCGAAAGTTTCTCAGATTCGTAGTTCAAGGACGGCACTACCAATTCAAGGCCCTGGCCATTCGGTTTGAAGTCGGTGCCCAGGGTATTTACCAAGTGCCTAGCACCAGTGGCGGCGCGGCTGCGCCTGCAGGGGATACATGTTTACCCTTACCTGGACGATTGGCTCATCCGAGCAAGGACAAGGGAGCTGGTCGAGCACACAGCAAAGACCGTCCAACTGCTCACGGATCTGGGATTCTCCATCAACTTCCCAAAATCACACCTGGTTCCGTCACAGGTCGCATTGTTTCTGGGAGCCAAGCTCGATACAGTGGCGCGACTGGCTTCCCCGTCGGAGGAAAGGACGACGGCCATCATGGGCAAGGTGCAGCATCTGATGCAAGCGAGGGGCAGCTTTGAAGACAAGATCCCGCTCAACGAGATCTTCCGCCAAGCAATTTGGTGGTGGGGCACCCGCTCGCATCTCGCAGCGGGCACCGACTTTCAGACCCCAGCACACCCGGAGACGCTGACGACTGACGCCTCCCTGAAAGGATGGGGAGCACTCACCGGAGATCTGCACACGAGAGGCGTTTGTCTACCGGAAGAGAGGTCACTCCACATCAATATCCTGGAGCTCAGAGCGGTGTTCTGGGCCCTCAAGTCGTTTCTCCCATCCCTCAAGGGCAAGGTTGTGAGGTTCTTCACCGACAACGCCACCACAATGTTCTACAACCGGAAGCAGGGAGGAACTAGGTCCCCGGCCCTATCCAAGGAGGCCCAGGATCTGTGGCATTTGGCGGTGGCCCAGGAGATGTTTCTGGTGCCTTTCCACCTAGCAGGGATAAGAACACCATCGCCGACTCGCTTAGCAGGGAACTACGCTCATGCCACGAGTGGGAACTGCGTCAAGGCCAAGTGGATCAGCTTTTCTGACGATGGGGCAAACCCCAGATCGACCTGTTCGCGACGAACTCCAAGTGCAAGAGGTTTGCCAGCAGGTTTCCCCAGCCGACGAGCATGGGGGATGCTTTCTCCTTGCCCTGGGACGGCCTGTTTCTGTATGCGTTCCACCCCGTTGCCATTGCTACTGTGACTCGTCAACCACCTCAAGAGGTCCCGGTGCAGGATGATCCTTGTCGCATCGGCGTGGCCGAAGCAGTTTTGGTTCCCGTACCTTCTGGACTTGTCAGCGTCTCTCCCAGTCAAACTGTCGACGGATGTAGATCTTCTCTCCAGAGAAGGAGGCGCCATCCTCCATCTCGACCCGGGTCGCTGAACTTGCAGGCCTAGCTCCTGCAGCACTACAGTTTGGAGGGTGTGATATCCCAGCGGACTGCAAGGCGGTGCTTGCAAAGGCCAGGGCGTCCTCAACTCTCAAGTGCTATGGACACAAATGGAAGAGGTTCTCTGTCTGGTGCCGTGCACAGAAGATTAACCCCCTGCAAATTACGGCCCCTCAGGTGCTGCTGTACCTGCTGTCGCTGGCCAAGGTGGGGCTGGTTCACGTCTCCATCAAAATCTATCTTGCGGTGATCTCCCGCTACACCAGATCTATGGTACGATCATCTCTGTGGTCTCATCGCCTGGTGAAGGAGTTTATGAAAGGACTGTTCCGTTCATTCTCGCCGGTGAAGGCCCAGGGCCCGGCGTGGGAGCTCAACGTGCTGCTGACCAGGCTCATGGGGCCGCCGTTTGAGCCTCTTCATTCGGCACCGTTGAAGTTCCTGTCGTGGAAAACAGCATTTCTTGTGGCCATCACCTCTGCACGACGAGTGGGAGAGATCCAGGCCCTATCTTGCAAGCCTCCATACTTGACTTTTCACGAAACGAGGGTTGTGCTGAGGACGCAACCTTCCTTCATGCCAAAGGTGCCGTCTGACTTTCACCTCAACGAGCCCTTGGTGTTACCAGTTTTCTTCCCATCGCCTTAGTCGCCGGCCGAGAGGACTTTGCAATCGCTGGATGTAGCTAGAGCGCTGAAGTGAGTTTTCGGAAGACTTCACATCTGTTTGTGAACTTTGGACCTGTAAATCAAGGCAAGGCTCTCTCAAAGGCTTCCATTTCCAGATGGCTCTCGGGCTGCATCATGCACTGTCACCGGTTGGCAAACCGACCGTTGCCCTGTCGCCCGAGAGCCCATTCGACCAGAGCGATCGCTGCTACCACGGCGTTCTTGTCTGGTGTGCCCCTGCTGGACATCCGTAGGGCTGCTACGTGGAGGTCGACGCACACCTTCACGAAATTCTACTGCGTCGACTGGGATTCCAGAGAGGAGTCCAGAGTTGGCCGGGCAGTGCTGCGCAGCCTGTTCGCTTAAGGTGAGCCTGGTGAGGAGGTAAGAGTTGCTTAATGTTGAGTTTATGTAATGCTCAATGTTGAGCCTTGCCACCTCCCGTGGTTGTGCATGTGTGTACTGCTATGTATTATTCTATTCATGAGCATGTGATTCCATGCCAGACCCCATGCTGGAGAAAGGAACAAGTTACTTACCTGTAACTGTTGTTCTCCAGCATGGGTCTGGCATGGATTCACATGCGAACCCTCCCTCCTTCCCCTCTGCGGCTCTTCACTTGGTCATGCTGCCACTTTACATGCTACCAAATCTGAGGATGGCTGCCAGAGCAGGGGCTTAGGAGGAGGGCAGTCATTGGCTGGGGGTAATATGACCCAGAGACCAGTGATTGGTTACTACTAAGAAAGACAGATCAGAAACGAAACGGATACTGATTTTTTCTTTACCGAGGATTCCCAGCCTGACGACGGGGAATATTCGTGAGCACGTGAATCCATGCCAGACCCATGCTGGAGAACAACAGTTACAGGTAAGTAACTTGATCCACACTTGATGTGCGGTGGGCAGTCATATATTATCTGGAAAAGACCAAACCACTAAGGAAAACAAACCAGTTTTTACGTTTCAGTGGCAGCTGGTAGAGAAGGGGATCCTGTCTCTAAATCGGCCATCTCAAAGTGGATTGTAAATTGCATCACACTGTGCTACACTCTTGCCAAGAGAGAATGGTCCTTCAAGCCTAGAGCACACTACTCAGGGCACTGGGGCTTCCATAGCCTTCATTGCAAACGTTCCTCTCGAGTCCACTTGCAAAGCAGCAACCTGGAGTTCTGTACACACCTTTACAAAATATTACTGCCTAGATACTCACTCTAGGTCTGATTCTCAGGTGGGACAAGTGGTACTAAGACATCTCTTTGCTACTGTTCCTTGTCACATCCCCCCACCATCTCTGGGTACTGCTCACTAGTCTATGCACAGCATGTGATTCTAAGCAGATACACAAGCATCAGTAGACATGCATTACTTATCGTAATAGCATTTCTGATTATTGTATTTGCTTAGATTCACATGCGCCTACCCTTCCTCTCCGCTCGGAGTAGAAGGAACATAGACATCCTACTCCTTTCTCTCTATCTGTACACACTCACGATAGTCATAAGGCTCCCTCACATAAAAAAAAACACAAGAAGGACCTAGACGCGTGAGGTATTTTGGGTACACTACACGTCACATTCGGGATAGTTTTACAAGCACGCCCATGTCGATGTCCCCTTTCGAGTCTGGAAAGACAATATGCAATACTCTGCGATTACCACTAGATGTCGAATTATATGCAAAGCATGTGAATCTAAGCAGATACAATCATCAGCAATGCTATTACGGTAAGTAATGCATGTCATCCCATTCTGCACATCATCTTTCAGACTACCCTTTCGATCGATTTCCTTGGAACTTGTAGTCTCTTGAAACCTCAACCCTGGGATACTTGCCCTTTTTCTGATTCTGCAAAATCTGTACTACATCCCCAAACAATTGGCAACTGTATTGGTTTTTCTTATTGTACTCCTACGTCCCATCCCCTTTCCTCCATACTGTATGGGCGTCCCTCGCTAGGGACCGGAAACGGAACCCTTTCCACCAGAAAAAATTGTCTTCCGCTTTAAATTTAGAGTGACAGGGGTGCAGCGCTGTAAGCATGCATTACCCTGACTCTGCCCACCGGCGAGACTCCCCAGTCCTCTTTTCCACGTTGATGGGAACGGACCGCTTCACCAGCGCTCTTGGGTTAGGCTTCCGGCCTTGTAATTCCACATGCTCTTCCCCGAAAAGGATTTCAGTTTTTTCTCTGTTTTCTCTCCTAGCAATTGTCGAAGTAGAATCTGTCCTCTGGTTACACGCTCCTCCCTGGTGTATGTCGACGACTGCAGGTTTCAGCAGGTGTTCCGGCCTGCAAGGGTTCCTTCCCCACGTCTAATCCCCACGTGCTCTGCCTCCGGTGCCTTGGCCCCCGGTTGGGACAGCTGTTCTGCGTGCAACGTATTGATCCTGCAAGCTCTCAAGAATCATTTGGCCAGGTGGAGGGAACTGTTTGAGAGATCTCCTCCAAAGGGCAGCAATAATTAAGTGTGGAGGAAGACCAAGGTAGGTGCCCTGTTCTCCTCTGCACCCCGCAAGGGCGACTCCTTCCCAGGGCAGCGCCCAAGTGGGAGGGACCTTCTAGGTCCAGCAAAGAGACCAAGGCTTTCTGAGCTACCGGCCAACAGGCATAGGGCTCACAATATCCTCCCGGTACCACCGTTCAGTGGCTACAATGCTCTGCTACCGGGGACATCCCGAGGCGCTTTGCTCTACTGCCGGGCTCGTGTCTGAGGGGGCACCTATACGGAACACTACTGTCATCATGGCCGAGGGCACGCCGCTTCCCAGGTCGCGCTTCCTGAGGTGCAGGGGAGGTGTGAGCCTTCACTTTTAAGCATGCAGGCAGAGACTGGGTCCGGCTCTTCAGGCATGTGGCATGGGAATGACAAAATGGCCGCCAGGCCAGACAAGATTGTGGCGCACAGCTCTTACGCCCTCCCCTACATGCGAGAATAGGTTCTTAGAAAAGTTCCTTACCCTCATGAAATCACTGCAGATGGGCAACATCCTCAGGGGGGTCATCAAAGACATGCTCCCTCTGGAGCCACCCCAAGGTCCAGCCGTGGTCCAGACCCCGGTTCTAGTTCAGTCCTTGGTCCCAGTGCACACCAGTCACGGTGGCTCCGCCTCCGGCACAGCCTCCGCAGCAGCCCCCGGCGCTGCAAGTCAGCACTCCACAGCTGCCCACACCCAGCACGCCTCCGACAGCTCCCGACCGGCAGGACACGGCGGGCGACACGGATGAGGATGAGGATGAGGACCAGGATAATCATCAGCTAAGGTCTTCCACTAAAGGCTGGCAGGTGTAGAAGAATACCTTTTGTATTCCGCAGCCACAAGTTGAGCAACCTGAAGCAGGCATTCTGGCCAAGGTGCTGACCATTCGCCCTGCCACAAGAACTGGCATCCCTCTGCAAATGGACGAAGAAACCCTGGCCAAGATGGGATGCGTGAAGCCGCACTCCACACAGCCTACCAATATACGCCTCAATGTCAAGTATAGGCAGGCGGTGGGGGGACTCCCGCATTCATCGGTTATAGCTATGGCCTCTCTTTACTCCATGCCACAGTCTTCGTCATCTGCACCTACCTTGGCACTCCCACGGAAGGAGGAAAAGCTGTTGGAATCGATTTACTCTAATGCCACTCTCCATCTGCGTCAGGCCAATACTGATGCTATGCTGACTGCAGTGAATCAAAAGCTGTGGCGGGAGATTGCAGATTTCCTCCTAGAGCTCCCCGTGCACAGTCGGGCGTGCTTCAGAGCCGGATTGGCAGAGGCCAAAATCGTGGCCCAAGACCTCATGGAATCCAGTCGCTCTCATCGACACTGCAGGGAGATCGATTTGCATCACTACAGATATGAGGAGGACAGCTTGGCTCAAGGCGACCAAGTTCAACCGTGATATGCAAGAGCAAATTCTAGATCTGCCATTTAAGTGGGGTTGGGGGGACTTGTTCCTCTTGACCACGGACAAGGAAAGAAATGGCTCTCGGACAGTTAAGTCCTTCACAATCCTGACAAAGTTGGCGCCCATTGCCTATAGCCAGGGTCACCAATGCTCGGACAGGGCCGTACCTTCGGTGGCTTCAGGGGTTTTCAGGAGCGGTGCGCTAGACAGCCCGACCGTCTCGTAGTCAGCATAGGCACAAGCAGCACAAATCCTCCCACAAGGGGTTTTTCCAGCCCCCCTCCCAGGCACCAGCCTACGAGGGTAAGAAGTTGTGACGATGTCATCCAGATCCACAAGTCTTGGTGGGGGGCAGGCTTGCCCTTCACTTTCATTCCTGGTGGGCAAGGTTCACGGACCCATGGATCTTCTGTAGTTTCCACATGTCTGCCTGTCAAATACTCCACTTCCTCTTTCCTCCCCTCCACTACTGCAGATTGGGATGACAACTCTTTTGGTGGAAATCCACTCGCTCATCACTAGTCAGGCAGCGGGGGAGGTCCCAGCTTTGCAACGAGGCATGGGCTTCTAAACCCGCATAATTGCCATTTAGAAAAAGAACCAGGCTGGCCTGAGAGTTGCTCTGGACTTTTCTTCCTTGAACCTTTCCATACCCCTTCAAAAGTTCAAGATGGTTACTCTGGCTCTTATTACGGAGATACTGTGTGGGGGAGACTGGATGTGCTGCCTGGATCTGATGGATGCTTACCTGCACGTCCCGATTTGGGAGACCCATCGTTCCTTTCTGAGGTTCAGGATCATGGGCTTTCATTTTCAATACAAGATTCTCCCTTTTGGCCTCAACTGGGCTCCAAGGGTCTTTACAAGGTTAATTAACTCAGTAGCAGCCCTGCTCAGGGCAGAGGGCCACCACCTTTATCCATAACTCGACGACTGGCTAGTCCAAGCAAAGTCTCCCGAGGATGTACAGCACACAGCTTCAGCACTTATGCGCATGCTATAAGGGTTCTCTATCAACCTCAAAAAGTCGCAGCTACTCCCCACTCAGTCCACTCAGTCCATTCCTGGGGCTAATTTGGGATATGAGGGTGGAGAGTATCTTCCCTTCTGCAGACAAGATCACTGCAATCGGGAAGGCCACCAGGTATTTTCTGAGCAGACCAGTGAGCTCAGCGTGGTGGTACCAGCACAAGCTTGGAATAATGGCAGCTTGTCTCCTTGCGGTGCTTCACACATGACTCAAAATGAGAAGGCTGCAGCTGCATTTATCAGCCTTGTGGAATCGGGAGACTGGCTCCCAGGCTGCTCCCGTCAGCATAGCACAGCACCTGCACCCGGACTTGTAGTGCAGAGACCAACCTGTTAGTGGGCAGACCGTTCCGGCAGCCCTCTCCGGAGATCACATTACCACAGACTCATCTCTAGAGGGATGGGGTGGAGCAGGGCTACTCTGGGCAATTGCTTGAGATGATGGCCATCTTGCTGGCCTTCAAAGCGTTCCTCTGCATTGTCAGCAGCAGGGCAGTCTGCATCCAGACAGCTTTACTTGCATGTATTACATCAACAAACAGGCAGGTACCAGATCCCCTCCCCTCCCCTCCCCTCTGCTGTCTCTCCATCAACGTTTGGGAGTGGGCACTGTCCAACAGCATTTACGTATCAGCAGGCCACCTGCACGGGGAATCCATCCTGGAGGCGGACAGGCTCCGCAGGCTGGGGATCGACCTCTTTGAGTGGCAGTTGAATGAAGCAGTCCTGAGGGGGATTTTCGACAGGTGGGGCCACCCTCAAGTAGACCTATTCGCCACCATGGACAACAGGAGGTGCCCTCAGTTTACTTCCTGGCTGGGGCGAGGCATGGGATCGCTGGGGGACGCCTTGCAGATCACGTGGAATGGCATGAATGCATACACATTTCCCCCCACTCCACTGATTCACAAGGTCATCTGCAGGGCCAGGGAGTCATGGAACTGGCGACTCATCATGATAGCGCCATGGTGGGCAGCAAGACCGTGGTTCTTGGAGCTCCTCCGATTGTTGGACCATCCTCCAGTACACCCCCTGCTGGGTCCGCCCTCTCCCAGCAGGGGGGCAAAGTGGTTCACCCCGCCCTGCAGAAGTTAGCCCTGGCAGCGTGGGTCCTGAACATTTCACCCTGAAACATCTACACTTATCACAGGACAACCTGCCCAGCATAACCTATCTGGCGGCCATAGGGGCCTACAAGAATTCCGGAGACCTCTTCTCCTCTTCCAATCTGTTGGTAAAAATTCATCTGGTAGGTCTGATCAGATTGTATCTGCCGATCAAGCGTCCACATCCGGTCTGGGACCTAAACGTGGTGTTGGGCGCCTTGGCTCACAAACCGTTCGAGCCCATGGCATCAGCAGACATCAGGCTGGTGACTATTGGTTGGCCTTACTTCAGCACGCAGGATCAGCCAGATTTAGGTTCTGTTGGCTTCAGAGCCTTACACCATGTTTCATCCTGTCTTCCTCCCTAAGGTTGTTCCTTCCTTTCACATTATCGAGGAGATAGTTCTCCCGATGTTGTTTGTTGACCCAAAGGATGAGGCTCAGAGGGTATTGCACTGTCTGGATGTAAGGCGTGCTCTTAGATGCTATCTAGACAGGACAAAGAGCTTCCGTAAATCGGATGCCTTGTTCATCACTTTTGGTGGGTCAAAACAAGGCTGTCGAAGGCTTCCATAACAAGGTGGATGGTGATGGCCATCACAGAGGCGTATGAGGAGCAGCACAGGCCTTTGCTAGCAAACATGCACACCCAAGCCATCTGAGCCAAGGCTACGGCTGTGGCTTTCCAAAGAAAAGTCGCATGGCAGATGATCAGCAAAGCAGCTACTGGGGCTTCCCCATCAGCCTTTTGCAAACACTACAGCTTGGATGCCAGCGCCAGGTTGAAAGCAGCATTTGGCCAGGCAGTGTAGAAGAATTTATTTTCTTAGTGGGGCAACTCTCCTCCCCAGGCCTGCATTCAGTTGTAATCGCCCATACAGTGTGGAGGAAAGGCGGACGCGACGGAAGAGTAATTATAAGCTACTCACCGTAGTGACTAATGTACTCCTAGTCCATAGGCCCCTTTCCTCGATACGTCCCACCATCCTCCTCCTTAACATCTCAGTGTCATTAAGCAATCTTAATATTGTGGACGTGTCAAAGGGGATTGAGGAGTGGCGTTGGTGGGCTTAGTCAGGGGAGCACATAATCCCAGGGCTGTGGTGGGGAGATCATTTTTTCTTTTGAAAAAGGTTCCGTTTCCCGTCCTTAGCAAAGGACGCCCATACAGTATGGAGGAAAGGGGACTATGGACTAGGAGTACTTTAGTCACTGCGGTGAGTAACTTATCATTTTTTCGTATGCAAACTTGTGCATATGTTCCCGTTTACCGCTGTGTTGCTTTATATTTCTTTTCAATTTCTATTTGTTCCTCCCCATCACTTGAACAAATCTATTCTCTGCGGTTATTGATGTGATATCTAAACTGGTATTGACTCCAATATAACTTGTATGATCCTTTGGGTCCTTTTTTTTTTAAATTATTTTTATACTGCCATCCTTATTATTTATTTTCCTTTAGTCTGCATATCTGGCTTTTCAACTCTCATGATCCTATTTTTTTCCTGCTGGATTTTCTGAATCCCTTGATCCCCCTGCAATGTCAAGATTACTAATTTCCCAGACCCCAGAATTGTAAAGGACAGCTTCCAAACCCAGATTTATTTTTCTATTAAATGTTTTTTTATTAACTTTATCATGAAACCGTTACAAGATCGAAATTAACATAATTAGTCTTTGTAATGCAAAGAAATTTGATAAACCACAATACATTTGAATAGCAATAACATTACAAAATAAACTTAATATAGAATAAATAATGTTTTCATAACGTTATTCAAAGCAAATAATAAGTCTTATACGGACTGGGTAGACAGACAAAGAAACAATGGGAAAGCGAAAGGGGCAAAATACTTTCAAGAAGTTCAGGATATGAAACCTGCAGTTTGTAATTGTGTTAATTCTCTATTATTAAGGTACTGTGCTGAACCAGGAATGAGAAGTGGACACAGAGGACTCATAGTGATTGCCACAAACCTTTATTGCATTAATAAAAGGGTTGGAAAATACCTCATCATCTATCCCTGCTCTAGGAGGTATATCCCTACCTCAACCAAAACTAAGGCTCTGTCCTGCGTCAATCTGTCCAAATCAAAATGTCCTTTGTCCGAAAGTCCTATCCTAACCCTCACACTCTAGAAAGTAACTATAATGTTCTAAGGGTATTGTCATTGGCCTTGAAAGTATACAAATGTCCAAGGTCAAAGGCAAACCGGATAATTCCAATGAAAAAAGGTTCCAAATAGGTACTGTTCAAAGTTCACAGTTCCAGAGGATGGCTACCTTTCCCAGGTTTCTTTCCACAACACAAACAGTTCAAACAATTCAGAATTTAAGGGTATGCATCTTCCTCATGATTTCCCCTTCACAGTCTTGCAACTTGGGAGCGAGTCCTAGACTCGCATTTTACCTGGTATGCTTTCCTGCCATGCTTTTACATTCAATATCATTCATAGTCTTAAAGGTATGGGTTTTTCTTGGGATTCTCTCTTTACACTCAACTTTGCCTGGTGTACTCTCCTTCCAGGGCTTTTCATGTGATTTACTTACACACTTGCAAACTTGGTTTCGGGTTCTGTACTCATAACCATGTTCTCATTATCTCAATTGTCAGGCTGGTTTCTCGTTTCCCCAGATATCGGGTCCCGACCCGTTCTCATACTCATTAGTTCGATAATTTTGCTCCAGCACCTTGAATCCCTGCGGCGGTTTCACTTTCACTTTTTTAGTGCTTTGCTTTCTCATGCAATATATGGGATATATTGACCCACTCAACAGCATTTCCCCACATCACTAAGCTGCAGTTGGGCAGAAATCACAAAATGGTTGCGCTGGCTCCTGTGAGCGCCATGGCTCAAAATTGCATTTTGCAACAAAAATGGCTGCACCATCCTGCCAAGCACACATCGGGCAGGATGGAACAAAGGGGGCACATTGAAGGAGTTTGCCAGTGTGTTCCGGCAGCAACAAAAAAAAAGAAAGTGGAAAAAGCAGCGTTGCTTTGCTGCGAAAAGTCAAAATCTCCATTGAAAAGAAACCCTTTTTCACCTTTAAAAGAAATGCGGTTTTGACGCTAATTCCCCATGTTAGTTAAAGTCACTATGATTAATAAGCCCTACCAAGCCCTGTGTGTCCCACTGTGCCTCAGAAAAAACAGGCATGATTCTGAATTGACAAGCCCAGTCAAACCAACTCTAAAAAAATCAACCAGGAACTTTACTTTTACTTACACAGGAAACACGCTCATTTTCTTTGCAAAAGTATCCAAAACTCAGCTGTTCAGAGAGAGACTCTAACTAGCTGAGCCATGTTTGTTTCAGTGTATCTGTGCTGAAGACCATCTCCAGCATTCAAGAAAATAACTATAGTAGCAAGACAGTGTGTGAATCTGCTGGAGATGAAAAGTCAAATTTAAGAAGGAAAGGCCAGCTGCACCATGTGTAAAAAATGGACTTTTGCAAATTAAAGAAAAAGAAATGCCTGTTTTGGAACAGTAGCCTGGTGAATGAAAGCCTGTCAGTGTCATGACCCCTGCTCCTGGCCCTAACAGGCAAGCCATCTGGGCTACACCACAGCCTTCCATCATGGCCCCAAGGGCCTTCCCATTCCGCCCAAGACTCTCCTGGAGTCAGTCCTGGCGCCTTTGGTGCCAGGGTCATATGTGAAGCCAGAGAACTTGAGAACGGGGACTTGCAATAGCCTTTGGGCAACATGGATGCCTCAGCATAGCTCAGTCCCAGAACTGAGCTATGCGGTCTAGTGTTTTAGGTGTGGTCAGACCTAGGGGCACCTGGGATACCTGCAGGCTATATAAGCCACGCCCAAGCTGAGGAACACACTTCGCTTTACTCTGCTAGTTGCAGTGTGACGCTCAACACGTTCTGTTCGGATCCTCATCTGCATTCCTGAACCTGTTACCTGCAAGACCAAAAACATTGTTAGAATACACATAGCTGTGAGCGAATCCTGCTTCAGTCCTCCGCTCCTGGGACCTGAATATACATCAGCTCGGCGAGCGCTCCTTCGATCTGGAAAGCCGCACCTGAGAAGAAAAGAGAATGGAAAAGCAGCATTAGTAAGCGTTTATTCTCCAGTATAGAAAACAATCAAAATAAGCGAAGGCTTACCTGGGTTTGACTTGTCCTTGGCCCAAGTCCATTCCGAGCCATTTTAACGACCTGCAAGATGGTGGAAAACACTGATTAGCACACAAGAGATCAAGAAGGCGGCACGTGCTACACTTTACTCACCGCTCTTCATCTTCTCGGCAGCATCCATTCTGGGACATCACAGCGGCCTTTAAGGAAGAGAGAACAAACAGGTCAGCACAAGATAAGGCACATAGCGCTGCCACTTACCATCTCGTGCACAGCCCCAAGCAGCACGGCACCACCAGAACTCCATTTGCACCTAAGGAAGAAGGAGAGACCTTAATAGGGGCAATTGCAAAGTAAAGAACAAACTGCCAAACCAGCAGTCTTACCTGGACAAACAGGAGTTGTAGCAGGTCTGAACTCTGAGGGCCCGTACCAGTGAAGTAAGTAGGTTGTGCCGCGCCCATCCAACAATGCGCCCCTGCACAGAACAGCAGGACAGAGAGCACACCATATAATAAAACAAGGTGAGGAGAGCATCAAGGGGGTCGTTGGGACCACAAGGGAGGTGGGCTTTGTACCGGAAGAGACAATAAAACGAAACGCAAATTCCTGTGTTTTCAGACACGGTCCTCGGCCGAATAAGAGCCCAAGGGAGGGGGTTCAAGGTCGGAAGTGGTCCAACCAGACTGAGTGGCGTCTCTGTGGATATCAGGTGAGCGTTACAGCCAGTCCTTAGCAATATGAAGAGGTTTGTTGATGGTGAGACTATATAACATGGTTTATTGTATGCAACCGCCTTGCTTTAGTTCTGGATCTAAGATCAGAAATTAAAAGGTTAAAACTATTGTGGCTGGAGCTGCAAGTTGAAAAACAGGTTTCTGCTTGGAGAGGTGGCACCAAAAGGAGGGCTCTCTCTCAGCAGATACTGACAACCCCCTGATAATTACGGGGTTGAACACACTTTTGTCTCTGCTGGGACCCTGACAATGCCGCTCCCAGGGAAGGAAGTCTGAAGTGTGAAGGGGCAATATAACTTTAATCAGAGGAGAGGCCCCAACTTGCTCTAAAGGAAATGACAGTTGGCAGCAGTTGAAGGACAGGAAAAAAATGGGCCCAGGAACAAATAAACTACCATTTGTTCCCAAAGACTATATTTCAGGAATAAACTTTAAAGACTTCTATCTCTGCAGCAAGTCTTTGAAAAATTGTAAAAAAGTTGCAGTTTAAAAGTGATTTTTTGTGTGCTTTCTTTAGAGACATGGTAGAACTCACTGACACATTGGGGGCAGAAAGAGCAAAGTATTGAGGATAAATTGAAAAGTATCAATGTTTCAAACATAAAATTTGGTACATACACCCTGAGGATAATTCTCATCTGTGTATAAAATAATGGAGTTTTAGGCAGAATCTTTCATGTTTAAAATTACCAAAACGTATCAGAAGGGCGAAACAAGGTCCCACAGCCTGGAGGATTGGACGGATATGTGCTCCACATAATATGTAACCTGTGTGTATAATTTGCCAAGAGATTGCAATGGTGTAAATGCATGTTTTTGGCAAAATCGGATTTGAAGTAAAGTAATTGTGGGAGTTTTTGGACAACTTACTTCATAAATCTGACATCATCCCCTTGGAAATCCAACCAGTTGAGAGCAAGGCAGAGACGAGCACCCCCGCACAATCCAAGTAGTTTAGGGGCGTGCTTAGTTAACCCTGGCCAGCCTATACTTTGATGATGTCATTATGCACTATAAATAAGGGTCCCTGACAAGGCTCTAGACGCACTCTCTTGTTCAGAGAGGAATTGCCATAGCATTTCGGTGCTGGACTGCCAAACAAAGACGAAGACTGATATGGAAATGGATATTTCCCATCTGTGAAAGGTACAGTGAGCAAAAAGCGTGTGCTGCAAACTCTCATCTCAGAGCAGGTTATGATGCCATGTTCTTTCTGGAGAGGAGCGCCTGCTACCTTTTTTGAAATGTCATGTTTTCCGCCCGAGGATTGCCTCCCCTATGTGGTCCTCCCTCATATTGCCACCCCCAGGTCAGGATCAGGTAGCAGCTGCCATTCCCTGGCCACATGGTGAAAGGCCACCTTGGGGAAAGGAGTGATGACATCATCAGATGCATCTCCGTACCTAGTAAACATATCGGTTTTATAAATTAATTTAGTGATATTATCTCTAGAAAAAGCACAAAACATTTCAATTCTCAGAATAGTACAAGCAAAATTCCACCACATTAGATAACATATTGTTAGAATTCTTCCAATTGTAGGAAATGATCACATGCAAATGCAAATGAACTCTAAATAATAAGCTTTGAGAAAATATTATATTCGTATATGGATTGACAAGGGTACCTGTCATTAAATCATATAAGGTAAGTGGTTCATGAAAATCAAAAAATAACTTGCGTGCATTCCCAAACCTTTTCCAAAAAGGCCAAAACAAATTTACAGTTAAAAATACAATGTATAAAATCTGTGTTTGGCGTGAAATCACCAACAAAGTTTGGAAATGCGACTTGACAGTTTAGAAATTCTCATAAGCTCGATGTAAAACAGGAAAATTGGTTTGAGTTAAATTGGCTGCGACAGAAGTAAAATATTATTTCAAAATGTTTCCCCCAAATATCGGGGGAGAGATGTAAACTCCAGTCTTTCATAGTAATGTCATTGAATAGATTGCTATCACCAGTTTCATTCAAAATAGAGTATAATCTGTCATCTTTAGTGGCAACATTATGAATTAATAATAATCATATTTAAGAGGGGGGATTTCTGAGACACATTGGGTGAAACCTTGTATATATAGTTTAATGAGAGTATAATTGAAGGTGAGATCAGAGGCCTTTAGATCAAATTGTAAATGTATTTGTGGAAAAGGGATCTCAAAGTTATTAAATAAAATATTAATTTGTCTAATGCCATCGGAGTACCACCTATGAAAAATTACAGCATAAAGTTTATTTGGAATATGCAGATTGTACCACATAAATATATTACCTGGATATGTTTGATCATAGGTTGTTGCTAAAAGTTTGTTCCATGTAGTTTGATATATCATATTCAGCCACTGCGATGTTAAGAGAAAATGGGGATGGCAGAGCAGAGATATTAATTTATTTTTGGTCTTTACCCAAGTGGAGGCATTAATCAAGTGATTCTCACTGTAAAGGAACGTTAATGCTCTCTGTTAAATTATAAAACCAGTAAATTGAACGGCACCAATATTTTTAGAGAGTTTACGTTTATTTAATGCATTCCTTTGGGTTTTGTCACTCCATAAGATTTTTAAAGCCCCTTCAATATTGTGATTAGTTAGCCTACCACAAGAATTATTATGGACAACTTCTGGTGCCTCTAAACTATCTACAGCGTTTGTCCCCTCATGGCAGGAAACCTGTTTGGCCTCCTCTAGAGAGCTACCTCTGAGCTATTTATTCATATTTAATGTTAGTTGTAAAATTATTGTCCTCATTGGTGAGCCCTGTAGACAATCTGAACTTTTATATGTGTTTTATTAGGATAAACAAATCCGTGGATAAATCTGCATCGTCCCATTTCTTGGTTATGCCCCCATTATTCAGCCAAATTACTCAAGTTGTCCAGTCCAGGTTCTGACTCTTTTGACATAATCACAGTGCCAACATCGCATCCAGCCCCCGGACTGCAAGAGAGTTGGGATGACAGGACAAGCCATGGACTATTCCATAACCTCTGGATTAATTAGAAGCTGACAGGTTCCAAACAAACCGGGTATTCAGGATGGCATCTCCCAGGATACATCCGGTTTACGGATCCAAACCCCGGACCATATTCCGGGGTGTCTTTATGGGATTCAGGGAAAGATAAGCTATGGGTAAGCTATAGCACAAACAGAGAGACTGCTTAGTCATTAGGTGCAGATCCTCGAAAGGAGAAAAATAATTTAAGCCAAAACCTGCCCTGCCAGCAGCAGTGCTTGTGAAGAACGGTTTTCTCCCTCTAATGCAGCTGCAGCATTTAAAGAGTGAAATACTTCCCTCCCTCTTCCCAAAGGAAACACTATTTTTGCACAGGTGGGGAGCTTACCTGAGGTTTGCCTCTCCATTGTTAAGGCCTTTTTAACATCAGAAACCCCAAAAAATAACTTTTGTGCAGGTGGGCAGCCAGGAGGAAAGACTGGAGCAGAGCATCAGTGAAACGCTAGCTCCTGCACTTGGAAGCAAACTGAACGGAATCCAAGATGGCAGAAAGCCTTTTAAAGACTTCCTTCCCCTGACTTGAAACTGAAAGCCAATTATCCAATAAACTCAAATGTCTACCTCAGCCAATGGCTGAACGGTGAGAGCTTTATAACTGAGGCTAAGAAACAGAGTATTTGGGGCTGGTAGCCGAGGAAAGGAGTTTGCAGAGGAAGTTGTAGAAACACCAAAGCAGGGGAGCCCCTTGAGCCCAGATGAGGGGAGTCCTCCAGCGAGGGGGAAAAGGGCCCCTTGAGCCCAAAATGTGGGGCCTGCTCCAGTGAGGGGAAGAAGAGCCTCTTGATCCCAATAAGAGGGGTGTGCTCCAGCGAGTGGAAGAAAAGACCCACCCTGAATCCCAAAGGTGTGGTCTGCTGGTGAGTGAGGTGGAGAAGAACCCCTGAGCCCCAGAAGACGGATGTGCTCCCAGGAAGAGGTTAGCCCCTTGGACCACTGAAGAAGGTTGTGTTACAATACGGGAAGGAGATCCTATTGAGACCAAAAGAAAGAGACCCCTGACCCAACAGAAGGGAGAGGTGCGAAGTAGTAAGATGCAGTGACTTTGAACGCCCAAGAAGGGATATACAGCAGAAGAGGCTAGATCCTGAAATCTAGACGAGGGGCTGATACAGTGACGAGAATGAAAGTGAATGGCCAGGGCACTATATTCCTCGGTGCTGGTTAGTGACCACGGGTCTATATCCCTAGATGTGGAAGCGTCATCAGGGCACCCTGCCCCTGGTTAAAAGAACAGACGGGGGAGGGGAACGCCCCTTGGCCACGGAAGAAAGGGAATAAGTAAAAGAGAGAAGAGCCCCAGTGAAGGGGAGGACTTTTGGGAGTGGACAAATGGAGGAAGCCCCAACTTCTGAGAGAGGTCAAGAGGCCTTGTTGTCCCCAGAACAAGTGATAAAGCCTGAATGATAGAGCAACCTAAACAGGAGACCTTCCAGTCTGGAACTTTCTGAATGCATTTTTGTTTGCTGTCCTTTGTTTATAATCCTGAGTTCAAGAACTACATCTCTCAAGAATCTGTTACAGCCATCCTGAACCAATATGTTTGACTTTTGTGCAATAACATTCTTTACATGTATTCTGGTGTCAGGAGTTGTGTAATGCCACAGCCATGTGGCCCGATGTAACAAATGCCAGGAATTTCATATGTTTTAGTAGCCCATTATTTGTGGAATTCAGTTTAAGGGGCAGTATGATGTTACTAATTCCAAAACGCCAGTTATATAGTTCTATTTCACTCATTTCTGCTAGATCAGGTGTTTTGTTGGCTTAATGTACTGTTAGCGCTAATGCAATCATGTTCCTTAGCCAATGCATCATTGTTTTCAAGCATGTAGATGTTAAATTCACTATGGGATTAAATTTTGTCAAAATGCTTGAAGCCAATACTAGTGCAGATGCAATCAAGGCACTAAGAATAGCAGTGTCATGTGTGCCTTCTATTTATCCCGCCGCCATTCCCTCATTTGATTTGGGAACTAAATTGATTGTGGAGGCCAATTTATTCTCTGGGTATTGCAGATCCACCAGACTGCAACTCTTTAGGTGAGAAGGTAGAGGTACATTTACTCTTTCAAATTTTGTCTACTACTTTTTTTTTCAACTTTTTTTTATTAGAGTATTTGAATACAACATTTGCATTTGTCAGCATACGTTACGGGAGTACATTAGGGTAACATCGTCTTCATCTCAATTTTCGTTACTGTCAAGTTAGCTGTTATGCCTGTACCCTACCACAGAGGGTACCAAGAAAGTAAACGCCCCCTTACATGCTCCCCCGTGTCTCCCTCGTTATCCCTCCTACCCTCTCTACCCTCCACCCAGGAGTGCGGTCTAGTGCTGTCTCTTCAACTAACACATAAAGGTACATTTGGAGTCGATTAATCCATCAGCTCATGGCCAGGCATTTCCTCAGCATGCCAGGTCGTGCTTTTATGTGTGGCTTTGCTAGGAGCGTGTCTCCCACTTTGCCGAGGTACTCCTCTATGGTCCACTTCTCTCCCTCCCTCTTCATTCGATCGGTCTGAGCGAGTCTTGTATTCAGATAGAAAGGGGGCCCATTCCATTTCTCTGCTCAGTTTGCGCCTGTGAAGGGCTCTTGTTAGGTGCTCCATATCATAGATGTCCCTTGCCTTCAATACCCATTGTTGTTTCGTAGGCAAAGCTGACTGTTTCCAGCATATCATGACGCAGATGCGTGCAGCAAACAGAAGGAAGTGAACCATTTGGGGAAGCAGGACCTCCCTCCAGTATATCTGCACACTAGGGCAGGCCCACCACATGTTCCCATAGTCTGCATCTCCGCCACACTCCCTTCACCATCTTGGGCTTGCCCCTGAAAACATCCTGGAAAGACGTGCGGGATCCCATTGCCATCTGTACAGAAATTTTATTTTATTTATTTATTTCATTTGTAAAGCGCACATACAACCCAGAGGCATTGAGGCACTGTAGCACATACAAGTCAACATAATCAGTCAGACAGTGCGGTGGGGTGGAAAGACAGGGAGGTAGGGTTAGAATATGTTGCACAGTGAAAGTGTTACATAAATGCTGGTCATTCTAAGCAATACAGGATGGGGAGATAAAGGGTAGTTGGCTAAGTGGAGGTTGATTAAGAGGTGGGGTGGTGGTGGGGGAATTTGACAAAGTGGTGTTTTTGAGCGTTTGCAAAAGACCCAGTAGGATTTCTCTGCCCTTAGGGAAGTGGGGAGGTCAAAGTTTGGCTGCTCAGTATGCGAAGCTAGATCCTCCTGCTCTGCATCTTCTCATTTTAGGCACAAGCAGTCTGTCTGAATAGGGGGTCCTGGTAGGTCTAGTGGACTAGGCCTTATACATTTTTTGTGTGAGGTAGGGAGGCGCTGTGCTAGCGAGGAACTTGTGTGTAATGGACTAAGTTTTGAAGTGAATCTGTTCCTGGATGTACAGCCAGTGTGCTTCCCTTCTAGCCTTGGAGATGTGTTCTCGTTTAGGGATGTTTACGGCTGCTCTAAAGGCATTGTTTTGAATCATTTTTAGTTTTCTGATATTGCTAGTGGACGTGCCTGTAAAGAGGATGTTACAGCAGTCTAACTTTCAGCCAATGATAGCCCAGGTTATGGTGACACAGTTGTTTCGAGTGAGGAAGGGTCTGGCTGCGTTAAGGACTTTGGTTGCGTAAGCTGCTGAGGATGCAATGGCGCTGACTTGTCTAAATGGGGTTAGAGGGGCGTCAAGGTAGACACTGAGTGTCTTTACTGTTGGTGATGCTGGGATAGCACACTGGTCGATTTGGAAGGAGGTGTATTGAGATCTGAGAGACTTGCAGGCATGGGGCGAGCCGACAATTAGAATGTCAGTCTTATCACTGTTTAGACAGATGTGGTTCGTTGACATCCATGCCTGGATGGTGTAGTAGATGTTGGTTAGAGTATTGGAATCCTCTGGGTAGTTGCCAGAGAGTGGGTTAAGGATTTGCGTGTCTTCAGCATAGTTGGTGTAGGCTATGCCGAGGGAGTCTAAGATGTTGACGAGAGGTCTGGTGAAGATGTTGTAAAGGGTGGGGGTGATGCAGGCGCCTTGGGGGACACCACATGTGATGGGTGAGGGAGAGGCATTGGCAGTGTCTGAGAAGACTCTCTTGACTCTGCCTTCCAGAAAGGGGGCAATCCAGGCAATGGCAGGAGGGGAGAAGTTTGCATGGGTGGAGAGGTGCTGGCAGAGCATTTGGTGGTTGGCCAGATCAAAAGCTGTGTATAGATCTAGGAGGAGGAGCAGGGTGCAGTTTCCTTTATCCCTAATCTCATCTAGCTGGTTCTTGAGGTCTAGTAGTGATGGCCATGGCGGAAACCTGATTGGTGCATTCCTAGGTTTTTATGGTCTTCCAAGAATTTCTGAACCTGCAGGTAGGCAGCACGTTTTTTAGAAGTGGGAGAGCCCAGGCTTCTTTAAGGCTTTCTGGCACAGTGCTGCAGGCGAAAGAGGTGTTAATGAAGGCAGTGATGATGGGGTTAAGCACATCAGCACAGTCTTTAACGAGAGAGGCAGGGCAAATATCACCTTTGCATTTAGAAGGTTTCAGTCCCTGGATTAGTTTTGTGACTTTGCATTAGTTGAGGTCTCTGAAGGCGAAGGGTTTGGTGGAGGGAGTGGGGAGGGGTTGGATTGGAATTGGTGGTTGCTTGGTTGTTTGTGAATGTGGCTTGTTGATTAAGAATGTTTTGATTTAGGGTGTTGATTTTGCCTAAGAGTGCAACTTGGATGTCAGAGCACCATGATGTGTCTTTGGTGATGATGGCGGGTGGTGAGATGGGAGATTCTAGTTCCCTGTATGTGGTGAATATTTCTTTCGAATTGGAAGAGGCGTTGTTTATTCTAGAGTTAAAAGAATGTGATTTGGCTGTGATAATGGCTGTCTTGTATTCTTTATCGATTGTCCTGAACTCATTTTTTCGAAGGTGGGTCCTTTCGCCAAGCAAGTTGGGCTTGACGTTTCCTTGTGTGGATGTCCATGAGCAGGTGTGAACCAGGAATTTGAGTGTCTTACTGTCTTGGCATTGTGCGGGACTAGGGGAGCTAGAATGTTCGCCACTTTGGAGAGGGTAGGCGTGCATGTTGTCGGGAGTATGTCAGATTGTTTGTGAGAGGGGTAGGAGCTCAGGGGTGTTTAGCACGGGAAGGAGGTGGCCCCTTGTGAGCTTGCGTGAACTGCGCGATACTGCGGGTGGTAGAGGGTTGGAGGTTGTGTTGATTTTTGCAGGGTGTGGGATCGAGAAGATGTTATGGTCCGACCAGGGTTGGGGAGTGATGGCAATGGTAGTGATCTTACAGTTTTGGTCAGCAACCAGCGATACAGTCTCGTATACGTCCTTTGGAATGTGTAGGGGAGGTGATACATTGACAGAATCCTAAAGTGTTGAGGGCATTGCTAGTGAGGATGCGTGAGGATCGAGGAGGGCCCAGGTCAAGGTCGCCTAGAAGGATGATTTGAGAAGAAGTTTTCAGGTTGTCCTGTAGGATGTGCAGTACGTTTTGTTCGAAGTTGTGGGGGTGGGTGGGCAGTAGAGTAGTTGAATTGTGATGGTGCATGTGGGAGATGGTGAGAATTTGAGAGAGGATGTCTGAGGGACTATCAATGTTGGTCTTAGTCTCTGATGGGGAGGGATTGTCTGGCAATGGGAGCAACGCTGCCTCCTCTGGCGGTTGCTCTGTCATTTTGGTAGATGGTGTATATCTGGGGAATGGCTAAGGATAGTGTGGGTCCACTGGCCTCGTGCAGCCAGGTCTCCAGGCCATGGAGCTTATATTGGCATGCAATGGAGGTTCGATGTGCATTCATGCCCAAGTCCCTTTCCCACTTTCCTCTGTGTGTGCGCCAGGTGCTCCCTGCTGCAGGAGGCAATGAGAGCCGTACATTCGTGATATCAGATCCTTCATGGTATGGGCTGCGCTGAGCGCAGTTTCTGTGGGTGTCCGGGCTCTCTGGAGGCTATCTTTCCATTTAGGCATCATAAGGACCCCCTTCAACTGTATGTACTTGAAAATCTGGAGCTTTCCTATTTGCAGGTTTTCTGCCAGGACGGCAAGCTCTAAAAACTCTGTCCTCACTACCTGCCCCACTTACTCCAGGCCTGCCTCGAACCATGTCTGAAATCAAAGGTGTTCCCGGAAGTCGGCCCTCATCGTGGAGCCCATATAAGAAGGCCACATCATTTTCCCTTTCATATATAATTTTCTTGTCACTCCTGAGGGCCCATAATGGGCTCTACATCGCATGATCCTTGACCTTCTGCACAATTTCTGACCCTGGCGCCCAGAGCCACTATCCCACTGTTACTGGCCTCGGGGGGTAGTTTTCTATTGCAACCTACTGCTTGTCTTGGTCACAGCGCCAGTGTGCCACCGATGCACTAAACTGTGCCGCTCTATAGTAGGTGTGCATGTCTTGAAGGCCTACCCCGCCCCTTTCTTTTGGTTGAATCGGGGTTCGGTATGTCACCCTCTGCTTATGCCCCTCCCAAATAAATGTCGAGATTGTGCGCTGCGCTCCTGTCATCTTTCGGCATTGCTATCGGTAACATCTGGTACAAGTATAGTATATTGTAATGCAGGGTCATTTTGATTGCGTTTAGTTGCCTTAACCAGGATAGTGCGAGCCTGGACCAAGTTTCCATATATAAGAATAGCTTGCAAAGCAACACAGGGAAGTTAGCCTCATATAACTCTAACGTTCGGGTAATCTTCACTCCCCAAGTATTTGATCTGACGCATCTCTATCAGGATCCCCAACAGTTCCAGCTCTATGACATCCCCTTTCTCTCCTCTGTTGCAGGGGAAGAGTTGATTTGGCTGCATTTACCTCGAACCCTGATACCTTCCCGTATTCCCCGACCATTTCCAGGGCCTGTTTATCCAAGTTAACTGTTACATAAGCGCAGCAGCACGTCATCTGCATACATCCCCAGCTTATATTTGTACCCACCAACTTGTATCCCCTTCACTCCAGCATCCCTGCGCAGCCTTATAGCCAAGGGCTCCATAACCAGGGCAAATAGCCTCTCTGGAGATGGAACTCCCGGGACGTTTTCCCATTGACCACCACTTGCGCACTGGGGCGTGTATAAAGCGCCCTGATGAACCTTTTCGCCTGTTCCCCAAGGCCCCTTTTATCTAGGACCGCAAACATAAAACCCCACTCTACTCGATCGAATGCCTTTTCAGCATCAAGGCTTAGTAGCGCATAGTCCCCTTCGCCCGCCCCATGTCATCCATTAAATTGTCGTTCGAAGGGCATCAGCACCTTGCCTTTCCCATATGAACCCGACTTGATCAGGATGGATCAACCTAGACATCCTCTCTTCAAACCTTGTTGCTAGCACCCGGGTGTATATCTTCTTGTCTATGTTGAGCAGTGATATCGGGCGGTAGTACTTACACCGGGTGGGGTCCCTTCCTTCCTTGGAAGTAACTGATATTAAAGCCTTGCTAAAAGATGGAGGGTCCACCCCTGTGTCCATAAAGCTGTTGTAAAGTTTGGTCATGTGAGCAAGGAGCACTCTGCAGCATAGTGCTTAGAGAACCCTGTTGTATACCCATCTTGGCCGGGGGCCTTCCCTGAAGGAAGTCTTTTGATGGCTTTTGCAACTTCATCTATTGTGATCAGGGTCTCTAGTTTGCTTCTCTCTTACCACGTTAGTCGTTCCATCCCCACCCCACAGAAGTACTCGTCAGGCATCTGCCCTCCCTTGGGCTCTCGGTCACGTAGTGTTTTTGGTAATACTCTGCAAATCCCGCCGCTATGTCCCCTGCCCACGTTTGAACCTCCCCCTTGTTGTCCATAATTGTTTGAACCCACCTCTCCACCCGCTGTGCGTGCAGTCTGGCAGCTAGTAATGTGTCTGCTTTGCCTCCTTTCCTCATAATATTTCTGCCTGAGTGATCTTAACTTGCGAAGCGTGTCACCAAGCCCTATCGCCTTGAACTCTGCCCTTTTCAGCCTTGGGTCTCGCAGGTCTGATTCTGCATAACCTACCCCTGCATGGAGCCTATCCTTTCCCTCCCTGATTTCCCTCCTAAGGGCTTCCTCTACTTGCTTTCTCTCCCTCTTTTTCTTCACTCCCTCCCTCCCTCATCAGGCACCCCCTCCATGTGGACTTGTCCGCCTCCCAGATTATATTCACATGTGCTTCCCCTGTTTCATTAGCTTTGTAACAGTGTGAAGCTGTTCATCGAACACCCTGTCACGCCATAGGGACTCATTGCACTGCCAGCTGGTGTCTTTTCTATAAAAGCCTGTCACATCATTCTCCACTCTTACCATAGCAAAGTGTCATCTGTGTATGAGTGTACTAACAAAGTAGGCCAAATCCCAACATTTTTTGTTAACGGGGGAGCAATTCTCAAAATTAGGATAAATAACGAGAAAATATATAGGCGTGTCAGGGAACTGGCACTGGAGAATTGCTTACCCTTCACTACTCTAACCTCAGAGATGGGTTGGAAAACTTATGGTCACACATATATACATTTACATAACAGCATTAATCTGTGCAAACAGCAACTGTAGGCAGCCACACACGTGGGCATAAATGAAAGTAATTTTAATTAGGGGTGTCCAACATATTAAAAAACAACAGACTAATACATCAACAAGTAGACGCGCGCACAAAATAAAATTGCAGTGTTTTGTGTCAGGGAAAATAAGGCAAGGCTACAGATAACAAAAAACAAAAAGAGAACAGACACAAAAGGTGAGGCAACTTAATATACCTTCTAATCCTAATACACAAATTATACAAAATGACTAAATTTAGACATTTGATGAGATATAAAATGTAGACATGTTTCGGCCAGTAATCAGATGGGACAGTTTCTCAAGTGTCCATACAGAAGAAAAATGTAGTGGCCATCTTCAGGACGGGACATTTCTTCAAGATGAGCCTTATGAGCAATTTACTATTGGCGTCAGAGATCTAAAAAGATGTACATATATATATACAATTAATCGCGGGACATAAAAACCTTAACTTACATGATAGGGCTACAATGTCATTAGATGCATAACCTCAGATGTATAAACACAACTCATGTCGGCTGTCTATTTTTCTCATATTGCAAAGTACATTCAAATATACCATCAAGATTTATCCTATAGAGAAGCTCATTTCAAATATATGCTTACCATAGAACACAGTTGACATAACATCGTGTGACACATAAGATAGATCCAACCCTTACCAGTAACTCCTGGGTCGAGTGTGATCAAACCAAAGAGAAGGACAAAGCCGTCAATGACTCCTTCGGGGACGGAATTGTCGCACCTACTGACTGGTTAATAGTCGTCCAGATGACTCATGACTTGTTATATGTAGCCTTGCCTTATTTTCCCTGACACAAAATACTGCAATTTTATTTTGTGCGCGCGTCTACTTGTTGATGTATTCTGTTGTTTTTTAATATGTTTGACACCCCTAATTAAAATTACTTTCATTTATGCTCACGTGTGTGGCTGCCTACAGTTGCTGTTTGCACAGATTAATGCTGTTATGTAAATGTATATATGTGTGACCATAAGATTTCCAACCCATCTCTGAGGTTAGAGTAGTGAGGGGTAAGCAATTCTCCAGTGCCAGTTCCCTGACATGTCTATATATTTTACCTGTGTATGAGTGACATTCCATTTGGTAACTCATTTATTAAGTTAGGACAAAAGTGGTGCATGTTAACATTAAACATGACAGGATAAGCAGGGAATCTCTAATGTAATTTTCAAGTTTGACCCACCCCGGATGAATAGAAAGGCACTGTATAAACCTGAGTTGCATGTGAGACAAATATGATGAACACTTTTTGGTTTTTAACACATTAGTTACTATAGCTGCTGTATGGATCAAGACTTAGTACATTCCCATGTCAGATGTTGCCAGTATGTTAAGAAGCTAGAGCAAAGTACACTTTCATTGGCCATCAGCAGGGCATAATCATTTACTGTGAAAAGAGTGGCTTGAAGAAAGGCTCAGAGAATGGGGCAATCCAAACCCAGTGGTGCACAAACTTTAAATATTGTGGTGAAGCTGTGCTACCAGAAATAGAGACAGACACAATAAGCTACTTATCAAGTGTTTATTCACAATACTACTTAATAACAACATAGGGTGGTCGGATGATTGCCAAACATAATAGTAAGTTTTTCAGGACATAAAGGAGGTCAAAGGTAAAGTGCTGGCTAATGTTGCCAAATGGTTCACCTCCATCGTAAATGGGGGTTCCTAATAAAGAACTCCAGAGTGAGAACCACCCCACTTGCTTCAAAGAGTACCCTTGTCCATATTGCCAGTGTTCTTAAAGCCCAAGACAAAATCGGGACAACCGTCTCCAGGCAAAGTTTTTCAAGGAGGCCGACTCCCTCTCTTCCTGCTGTACCTGTAAGAAGGGTGGTTTGCGCCTGCCATTCTTTTCTTGTTCCAGGGATAGCCCTATCCTGCGTTGCCATGAGGCTCAGGCAGGCTGGCACTTCAGTGGTCTGCCAGACCTTTGCCTTCTAATTGTTTGCTCAGGCTTTGATGGCCCTAATGAGGTTTGATGTAGAAGCAGAGCCCGTTCTCAGCTTCCCACTTCTTCCTCTTATGCTGCTTCCCAGGCCTGCCTTTCTTCTTTCTTCTTCCCAGCCACTCCTTTCTGTCCCCCTGCATAGCTTTGCCATCTTGAAGCTCCTCCAATACTACATTCTCCCCTAGACCAATGTGCTTTTTATGAACATCCCTATTCTTACCTCTATCCCTCTCTCCTTTTCCCTGAAGGTCTGGCAGTATCCCCTTCTCAAGTTTCCTTGCTTCCTCCTCACTCTCCTACTGACAGTTTTCACTTTACTGAGTTTCCCTTTTCTTCTGGCGATCTCTCTTGGTTTTCTCATGGCACCAAACCTCTGGCTCTGTGACTGATCTCTCTAGACCTCTCTCCTGTAATCTTTCCTCTGTCACCTCCTTTAACTCCACTCTGTCTTCTACTACTCACCCTGCCCAGAGTAATCTTACTCTCTGCTGTGTCAGGGGTGACCTGAAAAACAGAACTCCCAATGACCGTTCAAGGATTTTGATTTTGATTTGTGGAAAGGGGCTCTCTAAGGGCCATTCCTCTCTAATGGGAAGTGCCTCCCTAGCCCAGGAATCTTCAACCCAAGGCTGGTTCCTCATGATCGGTAACCCCTACTATCTAAAAGTTTCCAAGCTTAAAGTAATGGCCCAAAGGTAAATGCCTTCTGCCTTCCAGATACTGAAGTCCCATTTGATCTTTTGTTCTGTGCTCTTATCTTCCTCTATCTATATCTCTTTGTCACTCTCCCTATTGTCATCCTACTCAGCTTTATCCTACTCCACACACTGTCTCTCCTTCCTCTCACTGCCTCTATCTTCACTATCCTTCGATGTTCCTCTCTCTACTGTCTTCCTTCACCCTCTGATCTTAATCCCTCTTCCCTTTCCACGTTACTATTACTCTCCACAACACTGCTACTCTCTCTACCCCTAACCTCTAATACTCTCCCCTCTTCTCACCACTACTACTCTTCCCTCTCCACCTCACTGCTGCTCTTCCCTCACTGCACCACAATGAGACTCCCCTCTGCTCGTTACTACTCTTCCCCACACGGCTACCACTCCCCCACACCCTCAATATCTTCTTTCACTCTGTCACCTTCTCACTTGTTTCCTGCTCTCTGCTTATAGACACGCTTGTTTAACCAAGTACTGTTTCCTCTCCACTCCACAACCAATACCTTCCCTTGCACACTGCCTGAATGATACTCACCAAAGCTCTTCTGCGCTGTCCTGCCTCTGCCTGGTCTCTTGGTCTGCCTCCTCTGACCTCACCGAACAACCCACAATTCCCTCCTTATTTTGTCCTCATCCCTTAACCCCCACTGGTTTTTCTCCCCTGCTGGTTCCCCAGGCCAACCGCTTACTGTCCCCTTCCACCCCACGGGGGGTGTTACAAGCTTTCCGCTCAGAAGTGTGCGTTGGTCTGCTGAGTTGTCATGTGCGGCTTCACTTAGATGTGTTTTGTCCGTTTGGGTGACTAGTCATATGACAACTCTTCAGAGTCTCTCATGCTGTTCACTCGTCTTTCTACTGCTAGGCATACTGAAACACATAGTTTCCAACAAAAGACAGAAAAACCTCCAGCATTGTGCGAGACAGATATGGCGTTATTGACAGTGATAATCTGCACAAGCATGCTGGCACTACAAAGACGATAGGGACTCGGACCAATCCAACTGCTACCTTCTCCATGGGGGTAGGACTGGCTCTGGCTTCCACCCTTGCAGAACTCCCACCCAGTGCTGAGAGGGATCCCCATCCCATCCTGACATTGTCAGGCTACTGACCTTGTCACAACCTTTTCTTTCCTATGCTTTCCCTGGTACCCCACACTTCTGTCTCAAAGGCTGTACCCTGTTTCTTCCTTCACAAACCGTTTCTTCCTTTCTTTCTTAACTTTTGATCTCTTGCACTATATCTGTAAACCTCAGATTCCCCTTCTGTCCCCTTGCTTTTTTCTTCCCACATGATACCCCTATTGTCTCACTACAAGCTGGTGCCCCACTCTTCGACTAATTCTCCAGCATGGGGTCTGGCATGGATTCACATGCTCATGAATATTTCCCGTCGCCAGGCTGGGAATCCTCGGTAAAGAAAAAACCAGTATCAGTTTCGTTTCTGATCTGTCTTTCGTAGTAATAACCAATCACTGGTCTCTGCGTCATACTGACCACAGCCAATGACTGCCCTCTACCTAAGCACCGCCTCTGGCAGCCATCTTCAGATTTTTACCGCACGTTCTTGTGTTGGGATCCTCGTGCTATTGCTCTCGAGCGTTAGTGCTATTTTTTCACGTTTTTTCTCAAAAACTTTGTTTTTTCGGTCTAAAGAGCCTCAAGCTCCACCGACTCTCCATCCGATCAACGGGGACCCGTGTCGGATTCGTCTGCGCCCCTCAAGGGTGAAGATTTCGTCGAGCTACGTTTTTGGAGGACTCCAGAAGTTTCTCAGGCCCGGTCATGGCCCAGGAGAAGGGAAGCTCGACGCCCGGAAAGCTGTTCAGGGTCTGCCCTGGATGCCAGCTGCAGAACGTCTTCAAGGAGGACGAACACTCTTTTTGTCTTTACTGCCTACATGAGGACAAGACGCACGTGGAGAAGGACTGTGCGTTTTGCGGCAACATGTCGGAGCGGACCATGAAGGACCGCCATCAACGTCTCGCCAACTGGCTGGAAGGGAAGAGCCCGTCCGGCGAGAAGAAGAGGAAGAAATCCGAGCCGTCTTCTAAGACCTTTGAGGACGCCCCGGCGACGGGGGTCCAACATAAGGCCAAGCACCGCGAGTCCGCTGGCACCGGGAGCGCCGAACGGTCGGGCTCTACGGGCGCCAGGTTGGGCGCACCCTCCCCGGCACCATCAACCGCGAGCCAACGCTCTGGGTCGGGTAAGAGGAAGGCCGAGCACCCGGCGAGGCTCCTGGAGAGGCCCCGGTCGAGCTCGAAGGAGGAGGGGGAGCGAGGCAGTGTCCCCCCCCTCAAGGATAAGGCGGTGAGCGCACCTAAGGTGGTGAAGGCCTTAATCCATCCGGCCAAGCCCTCTATCGAAACTGTCGCGGCGGCCCTGGCTCAGCCTGTGGAGGCTACACCAGTGGTGGCGACCTCGGGGCTCAGAGTCTCCCTGCCACCTCGGAGGGAGTCCTCTTTTGTGCCCATCGATAGGACCCCCGTGAAATCCCCCGTGGGGAAGAAAAAGGGGGGGCAGGGCGTTGTTGTAGATTCGGCCTCAACCTCGGAGGAGGAGCTGGTCGAGGTCTTAAGCCACGGCCTCGGCGTGGAAGAAGACCGGCCCGTCGGGATGGATCCCGACGCAGGTGACGACGACATCGTCGAGGGTACCGACGGGGCCCCTGATCGCCCGTCGGATTCCCCTCTGCCAGTGCCGCGAGACAACTCGGCGGCCATTTTGTTGGCTATACAGTCCTTATGCTCAGAGATAAGGACGAGACTACCGTTGCCGACGGAACCTCTCCCGTCGGGGGACCCAGAACCGGGACCTTCTGGTGTTCCCCCTACCAAGAAAAGAAGGATCCACCCTCCGCCTCCTTTTCAGCCGTCGCACCCCTTCCAGCCCTCCTCCCCGTCCACCCGATGGGATGATACGGGGACTGACACGGCAGCGACGGGTACGGACGACGAGGTATACGACGAGGATGTACCGTCGTCGCCTCCCACCAGGGCTTCTCCGCCCGACGAGATTGGATCGTTCCACTCCATGATCACCAGGGCATCCGAGCTTTTCCAACTCTGCCCTGAGGAGGAGAAGAAGAAGGAAGGTTTCCTTTATCAGCGGCGCGAGGCCAAGAGGAAGACGGTCCTCGCAGTGCCTCTATTGGACGACATTTGGGATGAGGGCCTCACCCTCCTCAAGAACCCTTCCACGACGCCAGCTAGAAGAGACCGGTACGCGAAAAAGTACCGGGTCCCGGACACGGCCCCCCTGTGCCTCCGGGCGCAGCCTACCCCGGACTCCGTCGTCTCCGCGGCGGCCAGGAAAAAAGCGGGGGGGGGGGTGCAGCCTCCACATCGACTTCCCCACCGGACGGCGAGGGAAAGAAATTGGACGCTATGGGACGCAGAGTCATCTCGTCTGCAGCGACGACGATTAAAGCGGCCAACGCCTTGGCTATCGTGGCCCGCTACGACAGGGAGCTCTGGTACAAACTGGCTCCCCTGCTGGACTTCTTGCCGGACGACAAGAGGGCAGAGGCCCTGGAAATCCTGCAGGAAGGTGAGATGGCTTCGGACCACGCCATTACCGTAGCGACGGACATCGCCGACACTGGGTTCCGCCAGTTGGGCAACGGCGTTTGCCTTAGGCGGCGTGGATGGCTCAAGGCTACGGACTTCCGTCAAGACGTTCAGACCAGAGTCCTGGACATGCCGTTCGATGGGAACAACCTGTTTGGGAAAACAGTGGACGATTCCCTTCAGGCCATTAAAGCGGACACTGAGACGGCCCGGGCCCTTGGAGTTCTGCAACAACGACGGACGCCCTTTCGGAGCAGCGGAGGCAAGGGCGCCTCCAAAGGTTCCGGCGGCGGTTTCTCCACCTACTGTCAAGCGGCCCGCTCGTCGTCTCAGGAGGCCTACAGAGGACGAGGCAAGTCTGGCGGACCCCGCCGTCGTCGCCAAGGAGGTCAAGGCGGCAAAGCCTCGTCAAAGCAGGATTGAACCAGCTGTGGGGTCGGGCCCCCACCGAAGCACCCCGGTGGGAGGCCGGCTGGCGAGCTTCGTCAGCGTGTGGGAGTCCATCTCCACCGACCGTTGGGTGCTGGACGCCTTGGCCCGGGGCCACGCGCTCGAGTTTCAAAGAAGGTGTCCGCGCGTCCCCCCCATGGCCATGAAAGAACTTCACCTGCGACGTCTGAACAAGTTCATCAAGGTAGGAGACTTCCTGTCGTCGTTGGATTTGGAGGATGCCTACTTCCATATTCCCATCCTAAAGGGGCACCGAAAATTCCTCAGGTTTGTGGTCCAAGGGCGTCATTACCAGTTCAAAGCCCTCCCCTTCGGACTACGGTCGGCACCCAGGGTGTTCACCAAGTGCCTCGCACCGGTGGCGGCGCAGCTGCGCCGCGAAGGGATCCACGTCTACCCCTACCTGGACGACTGGCTCATCCGAGCCAAGACGAGGGAGCTCGCCGTGGTTCACACGGCAAGGACCGTCCAACTTCTCACGGACTTGGGATTCTCCGTGAACTACGCCAAATCCCACCTGGTACCCGCGCAAGACGCTCTGTTTCTGGGAGCGAGGCTCAACACAGTGTCCCTTCTGGCCTCCCCGTCGGAGGAGAGGACCAGGACCATCCTGGGCAAGGTGCAGCTGATGTTGGTGGCCGACGCGGCCAAGGTGAGGTCCATCAAGTCCCTCCTCGGAATGATGTCTTCCTGCATCTACCTCATTCCCATGTGCAGGCTCCGGATGCGCCCCTTGCAGGAGTTCCTGGACGCGCGCTGGATCCAAACGACGGGCAGCTTCGAGGAAAGGATCACACTCTACGAGAGTTTCCGACGAGCGATCCGGTGGTGGGGCACCCGCGTGCATCTGACGGCGGGCATGGACTTCCAGACCCCAGCCCACCAGGAGACAGTGACCACGGATGCCTCCCTGGAAGGGTGGGGAGCGCACACCTTAAATCTGCACGCAAGAGGCCTTTGGCTCCCGACGGAGAAATCCCTACATATCAACGTCCTGGAGCTCCGTGCAGTGTTTTGGGCCCTCAGGTCCTTCCTTCCGTCCCTCAAGGGCAAGGTGGTGAGGATCTTCACCGACAACACCACCACCATGTTTTACATCAGGAAACAGGGCGGAACCAGGTCCCCAGCACTGTCCAAGGAGGCGCAGGACCTGTGGCATTGGGCCGTCGCCCAAAGGATATTTCTGGTGCCGTTTCATCTGGCAGGGATAAAAAACACCATCGCCGACTCGCTCAGCAGGGAGCTGCGCTCGTGCCACGAGTGGGAGCTACGGCAGGATCTAGTGGATCGCCTCTTCCGACGGTGGGGCACACCCCAGATCGACCTGTTCGCGACGGCGACAAACTCCAAGTGCCTGAGGTTCGCCAGCAGGTTTCCCCAGGCGAGGAGCATGGGCGATGCTTTCTCGTTCCCCTGGGAGGGCCTGTTCCTCTACACGTTCCCTCCTTTGCCACTGCTAATCCGGCTCGTCAACCAGCTCAAGAGGTCACGGTGCAGGATGATCCTCGTCGCACCTGCGTGGCCGAGGCAGATATGGTTCCCGGACCTTCTGGACTTGTCAGCATCCCCGCCAATCAAGCTGCCGGTGGACGCGGATCTACTCTCCAGGGAAGGAGGCGCCATCCTCCACCACGACCCGAAATCGCTGAACTTGCAGGCCTGGCTCCTGCAGCGCTAGAGTTTGGAGGATACGACATACTGGCCGACTGCAGAGAGGTTCTTGCAAAGGCCAGGGCGTCCTCGACTCTTAAATGCTACGGACACAAATGGAAGAGGTTCTCTGTCTGGTGCCACGCACAGAAGATTAACCCTCTACGGATTACGGCTCCCCAAGTACTGCCGTACCTGCTGACGCTGGCCAAAGCTGGACTGGCACACGCGTCCATCAAGATTCATCTTGCTGCGATCTCCCGATACACCAGAACCACGGGCCGGACGTCCTTGTGGTCTCATCGTCTGGTGAAAGAGTTCATGAAGGGACTGTTCAGATCGTTCCCGCCGGTGAAGGCTCCGGCCCCGGCGTGGGAGCTCAACGTGGTGCTGACCAAGCTCATGGGACCTCCGTTCGAGCCTCTGCACTCGGCTCCGTTGAAATTTCTGTCGTGGAAAACAGCGTTTCTTGTGGCCATCACCTCCGCACGACGAGTGGGGGAGATCCAGGCCCTTTCCTGCAAGGCCCCGTACTTGACTTTTCAAGACACGAGGGTAGTGCTCAGGACGCACCCCTCCTTCATGCCCAAGGTACCGTCGGACTTCCATCTCAACGAACCCTTGGTGTTGCCTGTGTTCTTCCCGTCGCCTTCGTCGCCGGCTGAGAGGACTTTGCACTCGCTGGATGTGGCTAGAGCGCTGAAGTTCTACATAGACCGCACGATGTGTTTTCGGAAGACGTCACAACTCTTTGAACTTTGGACCTGTCAATCAGGGGAAGGCTCTCTCGAAGGCTTCCATTTCCAGATGGCTCTCCGGCTGTATCATGTACTGTCACCGGTTGGCAAACCGACCGCTGCCAGGCCGTCCGAGAGCCCATTCCACCAGAGCGATCGCAGCTACCACGGCGTTCCTATCTGGTGTGCCCCTGCTGGACATATGCAGGGCTGCTACGTGGAGGTCGACGCACACCTTCACGAAATTCTACTGCGTCGACCGGGATTCCAGGGAGGAGTCCAGGGTCGGCCAAGCAGTGCTGCGCAACCCGTTCGCCTGAGGTGAGCCTGGTGAGGAGGTAAGATGCTTAATGTTGAGTTTGATGTAATGCTTAATGTTAAGCCTTTGCCACCTCCCGTGGTTGTGCATGTGTGTACTGCTATGTATTCTTTATTCATGAGCATGTGAATCCATGCCAGACCCCATGCTGGAGAAGGAACAAGTTACTTACCTGTAACTGTTGTTCTCCAGCATGGGTCTGGCATGGATTCACATGCGAACCCTCCCGCCTACCCCTCTGCGGCTCTTCGCTTGGTCATACTGCCACTTCACGTGCTTCCAAATCTGAAGATGGCTGCCAGAGGCGGTGCTTAGGTAGAGGGCAGTCATTGGCTGTGGTCAGTATGACGCAGAGACCAGTGATTGGTTATTACTACGAAAGACAGATCAGAAACGAAACTGATACTGGTTTTTTCTTTACCGAGGATTCCCAGCCTGACAACGGGGAATATTCATGAGCATGTGAATCCATGCCAGACCCATGCTGGAGAACAACAGTTACAGGTAAGTAACTTGTTCCTTCTTTCTCTACTTAACCCACTACATTTGTACTCTTCCACGCTGGCATCTCAGAAAAGCTTTCTTCCTGCAGTACTTCTCTGTAGAAGCTTCTAGGGGTCCCTTTCTTGTCCTGGTCTCCCACAGGGTCAGCTGCTCACCTCCGGACAAGCTTCACAGATAGGTCTTCAGCCAGCTCTACTTACCTGAAGTATCCCCGGAGCTGTTGTCTTCCTTCAACTTCTACACAGGACTGAAAACCCATGACAGATGTTTTTTGAAGGGTGGTTGCCACTCCCCTGAGTGGACTCAGTGTTAGAAGTATACCAAAAAAAAGTAGTGGAACTGTGACCCCGACGGGGGACATAGTAGGGTGGAAGAGAGCAGTGTGCAACACATGTTTCAAGGGTCACAGCCTAGCTGACTGACATCCAATTCACTTGAAACAGATTTCAGTATAACTGTAACGGCCATCCACTGGCGTAATGGGGGGCCCCGCAGCCCCCGCGGGGCGGGTGGGCCCACCAGGACTTGTTCTTGGAGGCCCCCCCCCCCCCCCTTGGAGTAAAAAAAGTTTTCTTTTCTATATATATATATTTCTGAGGCTTGTGGAATCTGCTTAGGTCACATGCTGTGCATAGGCCGACATCTAGTGGAAGCTGCAGAGTATTACAGTTTGTTTTTCGAAACTCGAAAATGGGCGTCGACACAGGGCGTGCCAGTAATACTATCCCTAGTGTGACGTCCACTGTACCCTTGATCCCTCACACGTGTAGGACCCTCAGATTGTTTATTTCCACCATACTTGGCGGAAGCATTCTGCGGAGTTCCCCAGCTTTCAGCCATTTTACAAAAAATAGATATTAATTCCCCGTTCTTTAACTCCCTCGTCGAGACATCGAAGTTCGACGCCAGTCAGAAGAACAACCACCGTCGAGAGCTGCACGACGGATTTGGGCCTCGGAAGGCCTCTGGCCTCGGCCCTACAAGTAGGGAGGGTGGAGGGTGGAAACATACTCTTCACTATATGTAGATGTATATATATATTTCCTACATACAATAGCCCGCTGCCTTAAGGTGACATATGGAGAGTACTCCATTAAAATTTTGCCCCAAGTGCAACCGCAAGTACCCTTTGGTTGACAAACACGCCACCTGTAATCTTTGCTTGCCAAGGGACCACCCTGAGGCGAACTGCAAAGCGTTTAAGCTTTTTAAAGCAAAAACACTCAAAGACCGCTCCACTAAGCGTTGGGCCCACCATGCCAGGATGCTCGAGGTCATGGAAGCGGTGGCGACGGCAGCGACGCCGCCTTTTCAGACGGCGAGGGCACAGGGGCGTCGAAAGACACCCAAGCGCTAGCCCCCGACCCCGGAGAATTGTCCTGCAGGGCAGTTAGGGGGACCACACCCGGCGACACGAGCACTAACATCACTACCACACCTAAACACACTAATCCCAACACGCGTGTTGAGTTCCCGGAAAAAGGAGGCACGTAGAGAGCGGTCTACGGAATCGGTGTCCTCTGGGCGTTCCAGGTCGAGATCGCCTCATGACACAAGGCAACAGTCTACAGTTTCCAGAAGTGCCTCGCTTCCCCAAGTTACGGAGGTACGGTCTTCAGAAGACTACTCCGACCTCCACCCCCAGGCCGCACACCAGAAGTCGGCTTCGGCAGCCTGTTCGGTGTCTGCTTTCGAGTCCCGGCATGCACACTCGAAAGAGAGAGAGTCCTCCCCCCGAATCTCGACCCAAGGCGTCGAAAAGCTTAGAAAGAGTGAAAACTTCAGGAAAACACTCTTCTACTCAAGGGGAAGAGGGTAAACAGCAGAAAAAGTCAGTACACACTACTTCTGCTCCACAGACACATAAGGACACAAAGAAGTCTGTAGATAACGGTAGTTCCAAGACCCATGTCTCTGCCCCTAAATCCAAACCTATTCATCCTACTCCTCATGGTAGGGAAATAGAAAGGGAACCTTCTCAAGAGGTGGTCATCCACAGCTCCAAAAAATGGAGCAGTGAAGAGATAGAGTAATGAGCAGGATGTCTTCCCTGGCTGATTTCTACTCTAAAAACCCAGAACATTTCCTCTCTTACACTCCAGATAGCGCTACTCCTTCAGGATCCAAGGACCCTCAGCCCCATAGTAAGAAACCTCGATTTGAGACTCCAACTCGGGGCCTAATTTCAGAACCTTATTATATACAGTTTTATCAATATTATAGTGAGGATCCACAACAATATACTGAGGATCCAGACTTACAATTGTTGGACGACCAAACGGGGGTAGAATATTATGGAGATGACGAGGGCCAGGATGGGGAGGAGGAAGATGTCGCAGAAGTCTATCATATAGACTCTCCCGTTGAGAAAGAACCTCAGGTTACCGACTCTGCAGAAGATAACCAACCCCTGCTAAATGAGATCTTGGCTAGAGCGGCAGAGCACTTCCGCATTGACACTCAGGGGGCTCAGGAGGAAAGGGACTTCGCTGAGGAGCTAGTGGGAGACAAGAAACCCATTTCTCAAGCCATTCCTATTCTTAAATCAATCCAACTGAGGATTGACCCTTCTCTTATTAATCCTAACCTCACAAGGGCTATGAACCCCAGAATCGAGAAGATGTTCAGGGCAGCCCAGTCTCACCCTCTTTACATAAGGGGCGGGGGGCAACTGAAGCCCGACTCCTTAGTCATTAGTAACACCAGAAAGAGAGCGGGGACTCCGCTGTCATCATCCAATGCTCCCCCAGACAAGGAGAGCAAGAGGATTTATGGGTTGTGAAGAAGTTAGCCTCCACCTCCGCTTACCAAGCGAGAATCGCCAACATCACCACTCTACTGGCAAGCTATAATTGCCACCATTGGGAGCAGGTAGCTGCTCTCATTGACTCTGCACCAGAACCACTAAAGTGTCAGTTGGCCCAAATCGCGTCGGAGGGTAGAGCCGTGTCAGGTTGCATCCTCAAAACAACCTTTGACGCCGCAGATAATGTGGGCAGGCTCATAGCAGAGACCACTGTCATTAAGAGGCACGCCTGGTTAAGACAGTCAGGGTTTAAACCCAAAAAACAGGCAACCCTTATTGACATGCCGGTTGAGGCGAATGTCCTGTTTAGCAAAGCGGTAGAGGACGCATTAAAAACTGCCAAAGACGAGTATGATACTCTGAAGTCCCTGGGGCAATTGACGAATAAGCCCACCAATCAAAGAGGGAATGGTAATTTTCGTCGTTCTCGCAGCCAAAATTCACAATGGGGCTCCAATTATACACAGGGCCAGGGTACATCATGGAGTGGCAACCGGCAGACTACCCAAAGTTACGGCAGAGGTAACAAAAGGGCCGTGGTAGAGGCAGCCCCGGTAGAGGCGGTACGCCTCCAGCAAAGCAGTGACGGTCCGCTCAGGGTCCCTTCGCTTGCATCCCCCAGTAGGGGGGCGCATGGTAAGGGATAACATCGAACAGATGGGTGCTGTCCACAGTGTCTGCAGGATACTGCACCAAACTGCTAGAGCGCCCCTGCAACCACCCTCATTATGTCAAGCCCCAAAAATTTCACATGACTACTCTCCAAGAGGTAATCCCACTCCTAAAAAGAGGGGATTACTTGGCAACATTCAACATGAAAGATGCTTATTTTCATATTTCCATGTTCCCAGCGCACAGAAGATTCTTGCGCTTCAATGTGGACAGTCAGCACTACCAGTTCAAGGTGCTGCCCTTCGGTATAGCCTCAGCTCCAACGGTATTCACCAAAGTACTGGCGGTGGCGGCAGCACACCTACGCAGGGAGGCAATCCCAGTGTATCCTTACCTGGACGACTGGCTCATCACGGGGGAAACCCCAGTAATTTGCAGATTCAACATCCAAAGAACGATCGACCTCCTCTTCGAATTGGGCTTCTCTATCAACGAGAAAAAATCAAGCCTGGTGCCAAGCACCTCCAAACAATTCCTAGGAGCTATCCTAAACACTCAAGAGGGGTTGGCCTTTCCATCAGAGGAAAGAATTCGGAATATACTGCTGCAAATTCCTCAATATCAGTCCGGTCACCAGATAAGGGTGCGCAAAGCGATGCGTTTGCTAGGCATGATGGCGTCATGTATTTACCTGGTCCCCCACGCGCGCCTGCGCATGCGACCCATGCAAGAATGGTTGGCGAAACAGTGGTCTCAGGCAAGTGGTGAGTGGGACGATCTAGTGGTCGTTTCGCCAACACTTGTACAAAGTCTTCACTGGTGGACAAGCGAGAACCTGTCAAAGGGGAAACCCTTTTACGATCCAGAGATACAAGCTGTAGTCACTACAGACACGTCCCTATCGGGGTGGGGAGCACACCTACTCCACCACACAGCTCAGGGTCTCTGGTCTCACACAGTGGCCAAGAATCATATTAACCTGCTAGAGCTTCTGGCAGTCTTCAGAGTGCTTCGAGCGTTCGAAGCCCACCTGTTGAACCTGTCAGTACAGATCGTAATAGACAGTACAACAGCGATGTTTTACATAAAGAAACAGAGAGGAACTTGTTTGACAAATCTGTCCAGGCTTGCCCAGCAAATGTGGACATGGGTACTCAGAACATTTACATGTCATCTCAACATGTTCCAGGGGATCTCAATTCACTGGCGGACGCTCTGAGCAGAGATCCCCTCCCAGAAGAACACAAATGGTGTCTGACCAGAGAAGTCGTAGAATACCTCTTCTCAGAGTGGGGTTTCCCCACTATAGACCTATTCGCCACAAGCGAAAACAGACAATGCCCAGACTTCGCATCCAGGTTTCCCCAGCCAGGCTCCAAGGGGAACTCCCTGTGGATTAACTGGTCAGGGATGTTTGCTTACGCTTTTCCTCCAACTCCTCTCATGAGGAAGGTGGTCAACAAGATGCACAGAGAATCGATGACGCTCATCCTAGTTGCTCCCATGTGGGCGAGACAACCGTGGTTCCCACACCTGCGCAGGCTAGCAGCGTGCAAACCCATCAGACTCCCGTGCTGGCACAACCTACTATCCCAGCACCAAGGTCAAACAGTGCATCCTCAACCCAGCTCAATGAACTTGGCTGCATGGCTCCTGAAGTCATAGAGTTTGGACACCTTAACTTACCACAGAGGTGCATGGACATCCTAAAGGAATCTAGGAAGCCAAACACTAGGCACTGTTATTTTGATCAATGGAAAACATTTGTTATCTGGTGCTAGAATAAGCAAATGAACCCCGTTGATTGCATTCCTTCCAATATTTTCACCTACATGCTCTACCTGCTGGATGCAGGGTTGGTATTTAATTCACTAAAGGTACACTTGGCGGCGCTGTCAGGCTACACCACCTCCCATAGCAAAGTTTCATGGTGGAAAGTACCAGTGGTTAAAGCCTTCATGGAAGGGGTAAATAGACTCCACCCTCCAATTTCTAACCCACACCAGGATGGGACCTTAATGTGGTGCTTGCTAAGCTCATGGGTCCACCCTTTGAACCCATGCATAAAGCCAGTCTCAAACACCTGACCTATAAAACTGCCTTCTTAGTAGCCATTACATCCATAAGAAGGGTCAGTGAAATTCAGACTCTGTCAGTGCAGGATCCTTTCTCCAGCATGGGGTCTGGCATGGATTCACATGCTCATGAATATTCCCCGTCGTCAGGCTGGGAATCCTCGGTAAAGAAAAAATCAGCATCAGTTTCGTTTCTGGTCTGTCTTTCTTAGTAGTAACCAATCGGTGATCTCTGGGTCATACTGCCCCCAGCCAATGACTGCCCTCTCCCTAAGCCCCGCCTCCGGCAGCCATCCTCAGATTTTTACCGCACGCTCAAGTGTTGGGAGTCCTCGTGTTTAGCTCTCAAGTTTTTTACTGCGTTTTCACGCTTTTTTAGGGGATTTTCTCATTTTTTAGGTTTAATCGAGCATCAAGCTCTACCGTTTCTACTTCCGATAACGGGGACCCGTTTCAGAATTCTTCTACGCCCCTCAAGGGTGAAGTTTTCATCGAGTTTACACTTTTTGGAGGATTCCGGAAGATCTGCGGCCTACCTCAACGGACATGGCCCAGGACAAAGGAAGCTCGACGCCCGGATCCAAGCTGTTCAGGAACTGCCCTGGATGCGGATTATATAACGTTTTCAAGGAGGATGAGCATTCGCAATGTCTCTACTGCCTCCATGGGGACAAGACGCATGTGGAGAAGGACTGTGCGTTCTGCAAGAACCTTTCGGAACGGACCAAACAAGATCGTCGTTCCCGCGACAGGGGCCCAACAGAAGGCCAAGCACCGTAAGTCCGCGGGCTCCGGGAGCGCCGATAGGTCGGGCTCTTCGGTTGCCAAGCAGGGCGCTACTTCCCCGGCACGTTCGACCACGAGCCAGCGCTCTGGTTCGGGGAAGAAGTCTGAGAACCAGGGTAGGCCGCTGGAGCGGACCCGGTCGATCTCGAAGGGGGAGCGAGGCGTTGACCCTCCCCTCAAGGCGAAGGCCCAGGACGCACCTAAGGTGGTGAGGGCCTTGATCCACCCGGCTAAGGCCTCTACCGAAGTGGTCTCTGCGACCCTGGCGGGGCCGGCTGAGACTACGCCAATGGAAACGGCCTCTGGGCCCAGAGTATCCCTGCCGCCGCGGAGGGAATCCTCTTTCCAGCGAACCGCTAAGACCCCCGTGAAGCCCCCGGCTGAAAAAGAGGGGGCGGGTGGCGGTGGCCGCTACAGACTCGGAATCAGCCTCCGAGGAGGAACTGGTGGAGACCGAGAGGGGCCTCCACCAGAGGTTCATAAACCTCAACGAGAGGTTCGATCCCAGGGGACGGTCCCTGCTGACGTGATCCAAGATAGCGACGAGGAAGACGAACAGGGCCCAGTGGAACGGCCTTCCCGTCCGTCGCAGCCATTGCCGAGCCCCGGGATAGCTCGGCGGCCATTTTGTTGGCAATCCAATCCTTATGTACCGAGATAAGGACGAGATTACCACGGACCCGACGGAGGATCCAGAACCACGCCCGTCAGGAAACCCTCCGAACAAGCGGAGAAGAGTCCACCCCTCTCTGCCCTTCGTGCCCGTGAGACCGGTGGACCCCTCATCCCCCTCGCCGGGAGAGGATACGGCGACGGATACGGCGACTGGGACGGACGACGACGGCGGCGATGACACAGCAGTCGCCACCCCTCCCGCGGGCATCCCCAGCCGACGAGGTTGGCTCTTTCCACGCCATGATAACCAGGGCATCCAAGCTCTTCCAGCTCTGCCCTGAATGTTAGGCAGAAACCTGTGCAGTTCCCTTAGGGACCACTGCAAAAGATTTAAGACTACAGGTGTTGGCAGTAAACCCACTTGGTAGCAGTCTGTACCACCCAGATTTACCTGGTAGCTGTGGCTGAGCAGTCAGACTTCCCTCAAGAAGAGTTAGGCAGTCTGCAAAGTATACACAATAGGCACTAGGATACACCTATACAAGCAAACACTGACCAGAGCTTTGGTATCAAAGTATATAATTATTTATTTAAAAACACACAGTTTGAAACACTCCAGCACTCTTATTGTAAAATATTCGAAACACAGTTACTATTGTAATATATACACCCCTTTTCCCTTATCAGATAAGTCACAGTAAAACACCACTTATTTTCATACAGAGGTGAGCGCTTAACTAGATTGCACTCCAATAAGTTTGTGAGAAAGGGAGGGAGAAAGACAGAATATGGAAAGGTACACCACTCTAAGGTTCAGGAACACTATAAGCAAGGCAGAAGAGCAAAAGTCATTGGTGAGCCAAAGTCAAAAGGCTGGGCCCACTCTTAGAGAGAGCAGAGCACAAATGTGCCCAAGATCACACAGTTACTCTAGGCTTAGAAAGTCCTGCAGAGGGTTCAAAAAGAGTTTAGAGAGGCTTTAGGAAAGTTTAGCCAGGGTGTCCCAGGCTAACCCAGGTTCGAAAGCCGGGGGCTAAATCTACCCCGTACAGTCGGTAGCAAGGGAAACTAGGCAGGACACGGTACCTTAAGTGGGAAGGATCCTCCAGCGGTGGCAGTTGTTCTTGGTAGTGGGTGCAAGTTGCGTCGTCGTCCAGGGGAATGGAAGATCTCGACTTGGAGGAAAGATGAAGGTCGTTGCACTACCAGGGCAGAAACCAGCCGCAGAGTTTTCCGGTTAAAGGTTTAACCTTTGTTTCGCGTCGTGGTAAAACGTGGTATCCGGGTGCCGGGGTGCTTGGCACGGGCAAGGCGGCCACGAGGTACGTCGGGAAAGCGAAAAGACGGTGAAACTGGTTATCCCCACCAGTCAAAGGAAGAACACTCTCCGGCGGGTGATCTCCTCTGTCGTTGGGAAAAGTGGTGAGGCAGTCCAGCAGGGCTCCACCGGTAGTGGTGTTGTGGCAGGTCGGCTCAGCTTCTCCCTCGTCGGATTCTTGGGTCCTGTGGCGACTTCTGAAGTTCCAGTCCCCAAAGCCCTGCTTTTATGCAGAAAACCCCCATTCACTCAGCCTAGCTGTCACTCAAACATGCTAAGTGGTGAGCCGGCCGGCTCACCACTTGGGCCAATCAGGACGGAGTGCGACTTGAGTTGCCTAGGCAACTCAGTCCAGGGTGCCTAAATTCCCCTCCACCTCTCCTAATTACCCCAGACAGAGTGGCACCACTTTGGAGGGCTTCTGTGGAGAAGCCCGCCAAAAAGTGGAACAAAGGGCTCGACTTGGGTTGGAGTCACAGAAGAGAACACAAATGCCCCTTTAGAATCCGGTTTTGGCAAAAAATACCAACCGGAGAATTAATATTAATTAAATAAACCGGCGGTATGTTTGAGGCTACCGTAAATAATTAAATAAAGATAGTAGCCTAAAACAATGGGAAATCCCATAGGAAAATATTTGTGGTTGAATATAAAAAGTAGTATCCACTGCCACCAGCCAAAACTCGATCAGGGGGGGACGGAGACTTGCCCCCTCGACTAACAGACCCTGGGGCAATCGAATTGCCCCAGCCAGTACGTCCACAATATGATGGTTTGTACTGGTTCTGTTCCGAATTTAAGACTAGTCAAGTCAATGGTGACTTTACATGCCCTGGGAGACAGTAGTCAGTCCCAAGGTATGTAGTCTATACTGGGGGGTCACTATGACACCCCTGTGTCACTGTACTGAGGGTGCTGTGTAACACACATCACAAAAACACATGAAGCCCTATGGAGTAAAAGACCCCATAGCCCATTAAGCACATCTAGATTCAAAGAAACACACTCAAATCATGTCCAAGAGTGAGGGTAAATGAGTCTCACTCTTGGCAGGAGAAAAAAATAAACCCCAAAAATCCAGCAAAGCTGCTGGGGGACTCACTAGGTTAGGAAATTCAGCCTAAACAGAGAATTCTCCTTAACACTGAAGAACAGAAAAAGGAGGGGTTTCTGTACCAATGACGAGAGGCTAAGAGGAAGACGGTCCTCGCGGTGCCTTTACTCGACGACATCTGGGACGAGGGGCTTGCCGTCCTCAACAACCCTGCCACAACACCCGCCAAGAGGGACAGGTACGAGAAGAAGTACCGAGTCCCCGATGCCGCACCCTTGTGCCTCAGGGCCCAGCCCACACCGGACTCGGTCGTCTCGGCAGCGGCTAAGAAGAAGGCAGCGGGCGCGGCGTCTTCAACTTACACTTCCCCGCCGGACAGCGAGGGCAAGAAGTTGGACTCTATGGGACGACGGGTCATCTCGTCTGCGGCGACGACGATTAAGGCGGCCAATGCCTTAGCGATCGTGGCCCGCTACGACAGGGAGCTCTGGTTCAAGATAGCTCCCCTGCTAGATTTCCTGCCTGAGGAAAAAAGGGCAGAGGCCCAAGAAATTCTGCAGGAGGGCGAGGTGGCGTCGGATCACGCCATTACGGTGGCAACGGACATTGCGGATACCGGATTTCGCCAACTGGGCAACAGAGTTTGCCTCCGCCGACGAGGATGGCTCAAGGCAATAGACTTTCGCTAGCACTTCCAGACCAGTGAATACGACATGCCGTTCGACGTCAAAACCTCTTTGCTAAGGCGGTGGATGAGTCTCTACAGGCTATCAAGACCGACTCGGAGACGGCCCGGGCCCTTGGAGTGCTTCAGCAGCGACGGCCCTTTCCGAGCGCTGGAGGCAGACAGGGTGCCTCCAAAGGATCCAGCGGTGGCTCCTCCTCCTACCGCCAGGCGGTCCGCTTCTCTTCCCAGGAGGCCTACAGAGGTCGCGGCAAGCAAGGGGATTCCCGCCGTCGTCGCCAAGGAGGCCATGGCGGCAAGGCCACGTCCAAGCAAGACTGACCCGGCCGGGTGGTCGGGCCCCCACCGAAGCACCCCAGTGGGAGGCCGACTGACGAAGTTCGTCAGGGTGTGGGAGTCCATCTCCACCGATCATTGGGTGTTGGACACCCTGGCCAACGGGCGCTCACTAGAATTCCTAAAGAAGTGCCCTCGCATTCCTCCCGTGGCCAGGAAGGAGAATCACGTCCCTCAACTGCTGTTGGAGGTAAAGGCGATGCTCAAGAAAGGTGCCATCGAGCTGGTCCCCAGGAGTCTCTGGGGCTCCGGAGTGTACTCAAGGGTACTTCCTCGGCAGGAAGAAGACAGGTGGTTGGCGCCCCATCCTAGACCTGCGTCGGTTAAACAAATACATCAAGGCACAGAAATTCAGGATGGTCACCCTCCAGCACGTACTGGGACAGCTGGAGGAAGGCGACTTCCTATCGTCGCTGGACCTGGAGGATGCCTACTTCCACATCCCCATTCTAGAAAGTCACAGGAAGTTCCTCAGGTTCGTGGTTCAAGGACACCACTGCCAATTCAGAGCCCTACCGTTCGGATTAAAGTCGGCACCCAGGGTTTTCACCCAAGTGCCTGGAACCAGTGGCGGCGCGGCTGCGCCTGCAGGGGATCCACGTCTACTCCTACCTGGACGACTGGCTAAACTGGGCAAGGTCAAGGGAACTCGCTGTCGATCATACGGCGAGGACCGTCCGGTTGCTCACGGAGCTGGGGTTCTCCATCAACTACCCCAAATCCCACCTGGTTCCGTCACAAGTAGCACTGTTTTTGGGGGCGAAGCTCGATACAGTGGAGCAATTGGCCTCCTCTTCAGAGGCGAGAACCAAAACCATCCTGGGCAAGGTACGGCGATTGTTAGCCACGGACGTGGCCAGGGTGATGTCACTCAAGTCCCTTCTCAGGATGATGTCCTCATGCATCTAGCGTGTACCCCTTTGCAGACTTCGGATGCGTCTGCTACAGGAGTTCCTCGATGCCCGCTGGGTTCAGGTGGGGGCTGCTTCGAGGACAGGATCCCCCTCGACGAGGAGTTCCGTCGGGCGATCCTATGGTGGGGCACCCGGGCTCACCTCACGACGTGCATGGACTTTCAAACCCTGGCATTTCAGGAGACTGACTACGGACGCCTCTCTGGAGGGTTGGGGGGCCCACACCGGAGATCTCCACTCAAGAGGCCTTTGGCTCCCGGAGGAGAGGTCTCTTCACATCAACATCTTGGAGCTCTGTGCAGTGTTCTGGGCGCTCAAGTCGTTCCTCCCGTCCCTCAAGGACAAGGTGGTGAGGATCTTCACCGACAACACCACCACGATGTTCTACATACGGAAGCAGGGAGGCACCAGATCCCCAGCCCTATCCAAGGAGGCCTAGGAACTGTGGCACTGGGCCGTCGCCCAGGGGATGTTTCTGGTTCCCTTCCACCTGGCAGGAATAAAAAACACCATCGCCGACTCAATCAGCAGGGAGCTGCGCTCGTGCCACGAGTGGGAACTCCGCCAGGATCAAGTGGATCGACTCTTCCAACGATGGGGCAAACCCCAGATCGACCTGTTCGCGACGGCGATGAACTCCAAGTGCCAGAGGTTCACCAGCAGGTTCCCACAGCCGAGGAGCATGGGCAATGCTTTCTCGTTCCCTTGGGATGGCCTGTTTCTATACGCGTTCCCTCCGTTGCCGTTGCTGCTCCGCCTCATCAGCCAGCTGAAGAAATCCAGGTGCAGGATGATCCTCGTCGCACCGGCGTGGCCGAGGCAGATCTGGTTCCCGCTTCTTCTGGACTTGTCAACGTCCCCGCCAGTCACGCTGCCGGCAGACGCGGATCTTCTCTCCAGAGAAGGAGGCGCCATTCTACACCACGACCCACAGTCGCTGAACTTGCAGGCCTGGCTCCTGCAGCGCTAGAGTTTGGGGGGTACGATATCCTGGCTGATTGCAGAGAGGTTCTTGCAAAGGCCAGGGCGTCCTAAACTCTCAAGTGTTAGTCATAAATGGAAGAGGTTCTCTGTCTGGTGCCGTGCACAGAAGATTAACCCTCTGCGGATTACGACCCCTCAGGTGCTGCCGTACTTACTGTCGCTGGCCAAAGCTGGACTGGCTCACTCCTCCATAAAAATACATCTGGTTGCCATCTCCCGATATACCAGGACTACGGGACGGGCGTCCTTGTGGTCTCATCGCCTGGTAAAGGAATTTATGAAGGGACTATTCCGTTCATTCACGCCGGTGAAGGCTCCTGCCCCGGCGTGGGAACTTAATGCGGTGCTGACCAGGCTCATGGGAGCCCCATTCGGGCCTATGCAATAGGCGCCCTTGAAGTTCCTGTCATGGAAGACAGCGTTCCTTGTGGCCACCACCTCTGCACGACGAGTGGGAGAGATTCAGGCCCTATCTTGCAAGCCTCCATACTTGACTTTTCATGACACAAGGGTAGTGCTTAGGACGCACCCCTCCTTCATGCCCAAGGTGCTGTCGGACTTCCACCTCAACGAGCCCTTGGTGTTACCAGTTTTCTTCCCATCGCCTTCGACGCCGGCCGAGCTCGCTGGATGTAGCCAGAGCGCTGAAGTTCTACGTGGACCGCATGAAGAGTTTTCGGAAGACGTCACAGCTATTCGTGAACTTTGGGTCTGTGAATCAAGGGAAGGCTCTCTCGAAGACTTCCATTTCCAGATGGCTCTCCGGCTGCATCATGCATTGTCACCGGTTGGCAAACCGACCGCTGCCCGGCCGTCCGAGAGCCCATTCGACCAGAGCGATCTCTGCTACCACGGCGTTCCTCTCTGGTGTACCCCTGCTGGACATCTGCAGGGCTGCTACGTGGAGGTCGACGCACACCTTCACAAGATTCTACTGCGTCGATTGGAACGGCAACGTTTGGGTTAGAGGGTCCTGGTCACTCCCTGCCTGTCCCATGGGGGGTCCTTGCCTAGGTTTCCTCTGTGGACTAGCTGTATGTGGACATGGGTTGTTGGGGTGGCCTTCCCCCCCCCTGCCCTCCGGTTACAGAAGATTATTTTAGGGGGCATGGGTTACTCCTTGGGATTCTCGTTTCCCGCTGGTTGTATGCTTCCTAGTCGTTTCCTTCTGCTTTCGGAGCAAAGAGCCACGTTTTGAGTAGTTTTCTGAATTCCAGATGATCCCTTGTGTTGCATATGTTTTTTGGTAGGTCACTGCAGGTTATTGCTGCCAGGTGAGAGAAAGATGATCCTCTGAATTTTCTTTTATTCTATGGTTTTGGTTCTATGCAAATGTCGTTGCTTGATCTGAGTGGTCTTGTTAGATGGTAGACGGTTATATTTTTCTTTGAGAACTCTGCTCCCTGTCCGTGGACTGCTCTGTGCGTTATTCATAGTGTTTTGAACTTTATTCTCTGTTTTATTGGTAGCCAGTGTATCATTTTCAGCGCTGAGGTAATGTGTTCTCTTAGTGGTAGTTTGAGTCTGGCCGCAGCATTTTGGATGCACTGATGTTTCTTTAATAGACATTTTGGCATTCCTAGGTATAGGCTGTTGGCGTAGTTTACTCTGGACATGAGTGCGATAATGGTGAGTTTTTTGTGGATGAAGGAGAGGAATGGTAGGATCCTCTTTGCCGCGTGTAGGAGGAAGAAACATTTCTTGATGATAGTGTTTACTTGTGGCTCAAGAGTTAGTTTGTTGTCCATGAAGACTCCCAGGTTCTTTATTATCATTGATGGAGTCAGCGTCGTTCCTAGTTCCGCCAGCCCTGGGATAAAGTGATTGTTTTTCCTGCTTTTGGATATGATCATTATTTCTGTTTTGGTCAGGTTGAGTTTGAGGCTGTTGGCGTTCATCCAGCCATAGTTCTTGTAGTCAGTCTTCCAGCGTTATTTCCATCCTGTGTATCTTGTATTTTCTAGACGATCTGTGTATCATCAGCGTAGTTGCAGCATGTGAGGCCATGTTTTTTAATGAGCTAGATAATTGGCTTCTGGTATATGTTGATAAACAATGGGGATAAGGAGCATCCTTGTGGTACTCCACGGGTGGATTCCCTTGAGTGGATTTTGAAGGTTTGATCCATATGGTTTCTGTTCTGTTTGTTAGAAAGGATTTAATCCATAGTAGGGCTAGGCCGGTGATTCCTATTTCTTCCGATCGCCCGATGAGGATATCATCGTTGACTGTGTCAAATGCTGTGGAGAGATCCAAAAGTATTAGAGCTGTGCTATTGTCGGAGTCTTTATTAGCCTTTAGATCGTACAAGATGGAGAGCAGTGCCATTTCCATTCCTAATCAGTTTGAAGCCTAATTGTGCTTGATCCAGCAGTAGGTATTCTTCTATGAATTCTTGTTAATCTATAGACGTATGTTTCGAGTAGGTTCACTGTGTATGGGATGTTTGAGCTGGGTCGGTAGTTGGAGAGGTCCTCCACGTTTCCTGCTGTGTCCTTGAGGAGCGGCTTGATGTATGCCGATTTGAATGATCTCTGTACTTTCCCTGTTGAACATGATTGGTTGAAAAGGTTTCTGTAGTATTCCATGGGTGTTCCTTGTGTAAGATTGGTTTGTGCATGTCTGGGGGGGCAGGGATCCGTGGGGGAGCCAGCTTTGTTGATATTGCTTACCAGTTTGATGAATGTCTCTCCTCATGTTTGGGGGAAGCTTCAGAGTTTGTTCTGGTGATTCTCAGATGGCTGGGTTGGTTGCATGTTGTAGTTGCTTGGTCTGTTATGTATGATCTCTTGGATGGTTCTGATTTTGTTTATAAAGTGGTCTGCAAGGTCCTTGCATAATTTCAGTGAAGTCTTGGTGTGTTGTTGCAGCCAGGGGGGTTTCTCATTTCATTTATGATTTTAAACAGTTCTTTTTGGGTGTTTGCGGCTTTGGTGATTCTGTTGTCGTAGTTTTTCTCTTTGGCCTTATGGATTTCCTTTTTAGTATGAGTGGATTTGTTGTTGGAATTGTAATTTCTTCACCAGGTCGTTATTTTTCCTCAATTCTAGTTCAAGTGTCCTGTTTTTTCTTTTAATGGCACTGAGTAGCGGGTAAACCATGTTGCTGTTACTCTCTTACGCGATGGTGCGAAAGGTTTTTTCTTGGAGATGTCGCCTATGGGGTATTACCCAAACTGACCAAATACAATTGACCGAATGACCTAATTGGTCGAATTTTAATGGTCCTAATTGACCTTTTGCACAATTGACCTTTTATTTTTTTACATATAGATAGTGGGTTGGTTTTGTATTCTAAATAATGCAAGGGGTTTTGGTGTGGGGTTTACAGGGGGTTTTGGATTGGGTGGGGGGTTGCGGGGGTTTTCCTCCTGAATATATGTACTAATTGACCTTTAAAATTCAGTCAATTGTGCAGAAGGTCGATTGCATTTGGACAATTGTAACTCGGTCAGTTCGTATACAATCGTCTATGGTTCTGGTGATCCATTTTTGCTGTAGTTCTGTTTTTCCTGTCAAGGTCAACTTCATCTGGAGTCATTGCCCGTGGTTTGTTCATTTCAAGTAGTTCTACTAAGTTGCTATTTTTGATGGTCCTCCAGTTTCTTTTCATGATAGTCTGCAGTTTGTCGGGTTGTTTGGCCGTTGATGTGGCTAGCGTGATGACAAAGGGGATGATGAGGTGGTCGCTCCAGAGTATCTGTATTGATGGCGCTGTGGTGAAGAGGATTTTGTTTGATGAAGATTGCATCTAGTGTATGTCCCCCCGCGTTAGTTGCTCCTTTGACTAGTTGATGTAGTTTCATTGTCTTCAGTTGTTTGGCTAGCGATTTATGTGTTAGCTGTTTCTTCGTCAGACCAGATGTTGAAGTCTCTAAGGATTATCCGGTGCTCCTGCTCTATGGCTAGGATCGTCCAGGAAGGTTGCATCTTAAGTCGGTGGTCTGTATACCAGGATGAATTTGATGTTTGTTTTTGGGTTTGCTGTTGGGCGAAGGATTAGGGATTTGCAGTTTTCGATGCCTAGTGGTTCTTCATTTTCAATGTTCAGGTGTTCCTTGTAAAGTGAAAAACAAAAGGGGGGGGCTCCAACTACATATCAATTTGCTGACCCCATTAACCAATTGTGAGTGTCTACTGTGCTGTGTCAGTTAACATTATGTATTAGTGCTTTCAAAGTAAGCTAAGTACCCCATAGTAGGGTTGTTTTACTCTAGGTTTTAGTCCATACACACGCTTTGAGACATCAGTTTTATGCTCTAAACGAAGCTGCTTTTATTTAGCAGAACCAGTCCTTTGGCTGGGCTTACACATATCATATTCAAGTTCCAACTAATGGGTTGAGTATAGATATTGTAATGCTTGTAACAGTACTTTATCACAGTGCAATGTTTGAATCAGTGGTGTGTTAGTACTGTTTGTGAGGTAAATATTACATCATATTTAGACTTTTATGTATAAAGCAAGAGGCAGAATGAACAGTGCTGACACATAAAAATGCATAAGTGTGAGAAGCGCACACAATGGTATCATACATTTTCCCTTATATTTATTCACCACAGGGATGTGTTCATACACTTTATTTCAAAAGGAATAAAGGCTAGTTGGATGGTTCTGGGCTAGCTGAAGTGCTGGGGTTACTTAAAGTGACCAGTTCTGTGGTGGGTTAACTATTCCCACAGAGGACCAAACCGTCGGTCTACGCCAGGGGGAGGCGCCCCCTAAGAAGTTCTGGTGGATGTAATAGCAAAATGTTATGCTAGAACCACAGGCGTTTAGGCTCCTTGGTGAAAAGCCTTCATCTGGGCTTCTGGGTTTGTCTCCCTGGAGAAAGAAAAAAAGCAGAAAAGGGAGGGAGAGAAAAGAGGGAAAGTGTGACTTAAGCTATGTCTCTAGGAATTGCAATGTGCACTGTAAAAAAACCCTGCTTCTGCATAGCTTGCGGACCGGTGCAGATTGAACGAGTACTTTTAAAAAAAACATTTGTGGCAAGCCATACTTGCTGGTTTAAGACGGGGAGTGACCTGTTGCTGATCCAAGGTGTAGGGCTGAGGCTAGAGGTGCCCTTTGGTCGTTGTGCTATAGGGCATGGTAGTGTTGGTTCCAGGGACATCAGTTGTTACCGTCCTCTCGTTTGCAATGGCCCAGATTTGGTGGTGGAACTGAACTGGGTGTAAGAGGAAAAGTGTGTTATATTGGGGCTGCTCTGTACTGGTTAGCACTGTTGGGATAGGGTTAGAGCAGCTACATACCTTCAGGGCTCTGGGTGGGTGGATGCCCTTGTGCTTGGAGGGATCACACAGTAGTGTGGATGCTCCTATAGGCTTGGGAGGCCAGGGGCCCTGGTGCATTCCAGGGTACAGGTCTTGCTGGCTACATGGGAAGAAAGTGGGGTAGAGGGGGAAGAGGAGAAAGGAAGGGAAAGTGGGTGAGGAGGAAAGGGGGGGGAAGGGAGGCAGGGAAAGGGTCGGGGGTTTGATTAGTGTCAATCAAACTTGCTGTGTCCAGACTATACTGGCATCTAGTGTCCTGCCTCAGGATGAGGGCTAGTCGCTGGTTACCTCTGGACAGATGTTTCTGCAAACGGAAGATGGTGGCCGTGGCAGGGTGAGCGTTGGTGCTGTAGCTACGTCCATCACGCTCTGCGTACACAAGTGTGCTGTGTATATATGCGGACGGCGCATGTGCCAAGAGCATTGTGCCTACTCCTGATCATGCGCGTAGTGAAAGCTCAGGACAGATTGCCTTAGCAACCAAATGACGCCGCTGAGGCGTATTCCGAAGTACATGTGAAGCGTACCATCGGGCTGCGGCGCCTGAGATCGGCGTGCCAGATGACAGGACCGGGCTGTCAGGGGTGTCGGGTCCTTCATCCCTTGGGTGCGCCCTGTACTCGGGGACTGCCCTTCTGAGGTGGAATGGGGTCCTTGTGCAGCGAAGCGCATGTCTGGGTATGAGCACTGAGGTAGGTATTCCCCTGAGAGCGTGGTGGGGGGAGGGGAGGGGTTGGTGGAAAGGGATGATCTGGAATCGGGGCATTCTGGTCCCCAGACATGTGTGGCTCACAGGTAGGGGCTGGGGCGAAGATGAGGAGCAATTGGGGTGTCAACGAATAGATGGTGGAGCAGGGCAGCCATCTTGTGAGTCACGTGGATTGCAAATATCTACCAGAGGTTCATAAGGGGCCCCTATGCTGTTCCTTGTATGGTTTCATCAGTCCTCCTCCTCTTTTGTTTTTCCTGTTTGCTTGTGAGCACATTAAGTTGCTAGGGAGGCAGTTATGGAGTGTAATTTTGTAATTGTCGTCTAGCCATGTTTTGGTTATGAATAAGATGTTGATACCTCAGTCGCACAGGAGGTCGTAAATCTCTGGCATGCTTGGACATTGATTTAGCGTTGATTAGGTTGCAATGGTTCTTTGTGACATGGTTAGGTTTGTTTTCTGATCCTTGTTTTGTCTTGTGGTTGTTAAATTGGAGTGCTTCTGTGTTGCCGTAGATTGGCTGGTGATCCGTGAAGTCTATTTCGTCGTTGAGGCGGTCTGTTAGATTGGTGGTTGGATTTATGAATTTGTCTACTTTGTCGTCTTCTATGTTTTGATGGGGTTGCTGGCGGAGCCCTTATGTTTTTGTGATGTACGGAGTGAGGACTTTGGTTTCGTATCTTTCTCTTTTGGAGTCCTCTCCTTTTTTTTGCAGGTTTCCAGTTGGTTCTCAGCCTGTCTGGACATGTGGGTGGCGTTGGAGTGTCGAGGTGCTGCGGTTGAGGTGAGGTACGGTGTAAGATATTGGGATTTTTTACTTCTAATGATGATTTCCGGTTGGCTGTAGTGTTTGTTGGGGTGCGTTCTGTACCCGTGACGGTTTCTACTGGAGGAGGGTGAGGGTGTGGATCTGATCGGTTTGTTCCTTGTTCCGATTCTCTTTGGCGGCATCCAACTCTGTGTCGGGGCATTTTGTGGTCCTTGGTAGTAGGATGGTTAGGGTATTGAGTTTAAAGGGGCGGTAGCCCACCTATAGGGCCTTGTGTGGTTTGGTTGGTTTCAAATCTTATCCTCTTGCGATGTGATAGCTGGTTGCCCTCTATGGGTGGTTGTCCAATTAGTGGTTTAAGTTCTGGTGTTCCTCTATCTATGGATGGACGGTCTAAGCTGGGCGCTGGCGGGATACTACGCGTTGGAAGAGGGCTGCGCAGTTGGATATGGCAAGTGAGTGATGGGTTCCTAGTTAACCTGAGCAGTGACCTGGCAATCGGTACTTGCTTTCATTGTTGCTGGGTGTTCCTGGGTGGAGCGCGGGCCTAGGATTCGCAGATGGCAGGCAATGGGAAAACACCCCTAGGTTTGAGATTGCTAGATAGTGGGAGAGAAGGTCTAGGTTTCACAAACTGGTAGACAAAGGGAGAGCACACCTAGATTTGCGATTCATAGATACTTAAATGTATAGGTGGCTGCCTCTGTGAGTGTATGGTGAAAGGGTGCACACTTAAATGTACAGGTGGCTGCCTGAGTGGGCCTGTATGGTGAAAGGGTGCACACCTAAATGTATGGATGGCTCGGTGTGCGTGTGTGTATATGGTGAATGGTGTGTGTGCTTGTGTTAAGGGGTGCAACAAAACCTACATTTCAGGGTGGGGGCTAACCCTTCAATTGTTGGGAGAGAAACTAACTTCACGGACGGTAGGGGAGGGGCAAACTTATTTGTGTGGGGACATCTAACTTTACGCATTTTAATGAGACTATTCTAGTGCAGCTTCAATGTTACAAGCAGTCTCTCCTTTAAGTCTGAAAGCACCCACTTATGGACAGCTGTGAGAATGAGCGGTCCCCTGTTTCCGCTCTACCGTTCCAGTCACTCCCCTGGCATGCAAGTGCTACACCCACATCATGATTTCAATTGCCTAAGAAATTATGCATTCGAATGTAGGTACTAACAGTGAAATGCTTTACGTTAGTAATTGCTGGGCCTTTGTTAACAGCGAACGCCAGGTGCTGTTTAACATTGGTGTCCTGTTCTGTCGGACAACTGCTCTGTAGGTCAGCCAGGTTGAGTCAACATAGCCCAAAATTTCAGGGGTGGGAGGTGCTGAAGCCCAGTCAGCTCAATAGTGTTGCACAACTACTTGTGTGTAATGCATTGATTACTTATTGGTTATCTTAATTACTCCTAGCCCTATTCTTCTGCGTCGTATGAAGCCATCTGCCCCATACTCAAGTACTGGGATGAGGTAGAGGTACATGGAGTTAATGCTTGACTTAGCTACATGTAACCTTCATTATTCCTAGTCCCACTCTTCCTCATCCCAGTACTTACCTATGAGGAAAGGAGGCATATATGTAAGCACTGGACCAAGGAAGAGGAACGTGGAGGTAATTCTGGGCCAAGGAGCTGATTGTGGAGGTAGGGGGTGGGAGGGAGAAGGAATGTGTGAGGGGCTGGATTGTACAAAAAAATCATAATGGTCGTACATGTCAAGGCTAAGCAGGCATGATATGTGGTATTAGTGGCTAGCGAGGCATTTTAGTGTAGATCAGGGTTGTCCAACATGCGGCCCTTCAAGCCATTTTATGTGGCCCTCGAAGCAAAAGAGCAGAGACAAAGCATTAGGGTTACTTTTGTATGTTTCTTATTTTATACGCAGCGAGCGTTGGCTGCAGTTTTAAGGGTAGAAATTGTAGTCCACACCAGTGTTCCCTCTAAGCTGTGCGCATGTGCGCTTGCCCAGCTTCCTTCTGGGTGCCGCCCAGAAGATTTTTAGCAGCGCACACAGACAATTCTCACCTATTCAAAAATATTTAATAAAGCACATGCTACAGCAATTAATTGAAATTTACGTTCTCTTAAATTAAGCAACTAGTCTTGATATTCTGCTAATTTGCATTACAGTACTATGCAAGGGTGACCGTACACACCTAAAATCCCTAACAGCAAAATAAACACATAAGAGGTTAAATACTAATATGAAAAACTGGCTCCATGAACAGAAGAATTTAACCAAGATATGCATGCACACATTAACCAAATGATGTTCCCTCCCCACCTGCGACTCCTAAGCTTGAGTCTACCACACTTTGACCAAATGTCTCTAACTTGTGCCCCAGAACACATTAAGATGGTACCGGACAACCTTGACTGTTCCTCATTTGGCTCTGCGAAAGGTTAACCGACGTGTACCTACATCCACTTCTTGTATGTTTTTTGTAATATGAATGATCTGAATGATCTGAATAATATGAATAACGTTCACGTGCCAGAATTTCTGTTACTCATTGTGCCTTACTAAAAGTATCACCTACACGATACAATCGAACTACCAGCTAAAACATTGGATACTGACTGTAAGTAAGCAGGCTATCTGGATGTGTAACCTATCCCATACATCCTCTTCTTTGAACATATGTCCAGCAAGTGCTTTGAAGCAGTCCCCTTGCAAGTTAACACATTATAAAACTCAAATATTAATTTGTCCTGTAAGGATTTTGAGAAGACAAATGTGATCCTACTTTAGCATTACTAACATTACCCTATAAGTAGACAGCAACATTGCAATATCATTTACTTTGTCTACAAGGAGTAATGGGTATGGCCTATACCTGGGATTACTCGTCCATAGTATCAGGGCACCGGATATTCAGACAGGAGAATGCTTTTCACACAATCTGCCTAATTTCCAAGTGTTCAAGAGTTCCCTTTGACATAGACCGTCACACATTATATGGTAACCCCCTGCTATGTAAAAACAGTTTCACTGAGCACTGTGTAATCCTACACAATTATAAATAGGTGGGGTATGTTGCATCTTGTATGCACTGCAAAATAATTGCATATGTGCAGAGTAATGACATTCTTAAAATGCACATAAAAGGTTGAGGCATTAAATATGCCTTGCTTGCAATGTATTGTAGGTCTGCAAATATCCCAGTGAGTGTTTACTGCTACAATCCCTCACTTTTTACAGTGCTCTATCAACTAGCATTGGAGGCAAACACAGGGGCTGGGGAAGGGTATGGGCAGAAGAGCACAGGTGATCACTCGTTGCGGGTGATAAACAAAGCAGCACATTTCAAAAACCAAATCAGAAGTTTCGACAGTACACCAAAGGAAATGTGTTGCTTGTTTGCTAAAGTATAGGAAATTCTAGTACCCGTCTAGACAACAGCACCTTCTTTATCTTTCTATGCACAGCTGCTGAGGTCTTTTCAATATAAACATGTGCTCTGCATAGTCTCTAGCATCTCCCGGCATCTTATTTAATTCCTAACAAAGAATTACAGAAACGGGATCCATAGTTACAGACGAAAGGACTCAATCTGTTCTAGCTCTTGAGATTTGATGCCATTAACTTAAAAGGCATATATGTGATTTTCTTACATAGGGATCCATACTAAACCTCAATAAAGCTCTTGTTTAATGTGTCTAGGCTCTGGTGTGGAAGGGTGGGCAAAACTATAGATTACATGACGTTCCTTGTTATTTCACTTTCTATGTCAGGGTTACAAGCAAGGCTCTAATTAGATTTTGCTCCCTACTTGGAGTCAAATGATTTTTCAGGGTGTAAAAAAGTAGTTAGCTTTGCTAATAGGGATACTTTCTGCTTATTAAAAGTGGTTCTTCCACTTAAAATTCCTGTTTAGTTCAGGAATTAATAGTATTAGAGTTCCTTCCTATGCCGCTGCTCTACTGGTCACTAATTTGAAACAATATCAGTGGAGCTTTGTGGGTTGAAGCAACAAAATGTCCATTGTGTCTCGTTTTGTTAGGCACATTTTCATATTTCGGGAGTACACATGGATGGTGTTTGTCTCTTAGCTGTAAGGCTGGTGTTACCACTACCCAAAGGTCAACCAAATGTGGATAGTAAGCAGAGGCACAGGAATATTTGATCTTCGTATTCTAAGGTGCAGTTATTCTGATGCAATTATCATCCTTACACAAATTATTAGAAGCATGTTCTCCTGGCCCTTGAATTACTTCATTAAAGTGGCACTTGAACTCCTATCGCATGTTTTTTGACACATTGCTTTTAATTGCCATTAATCCATCGGCAAATGTATCATGTCTGAATTTCTTCACAGCAACATCAGTTTATGTCGAAAGCTATTTGTGTTTTGTATTACACATGAGTAATTTTCCAGTGGCATGAAACGTTTGCAAGGTACTGTGGCAGATGTTGAAGTCTTGACTGGTTGATGAGTTTTCTGTTTAATCACATATGACATATTCTATTTTAGCCTATGGGTTTGTAAAAGTGTTGTAAGATTTGTGAAGAATTGCAGTGGCAGGGAAGAAGAAATTCCTTTCCAAACTCTCTTCTGTAATGGTAGTTCCCTAAATACCACTAAATACGCATGCTCACTAAGTGGCTTACCTCATTAGTCAGTTGCACACATGGAAAATAATGTGCGCACAACAGCAAACCAGTTCTGCACATTGAGAAAAATAATTAGAGGGAACATTGGTCCACACACATTACGATTTCCATAGGCCGAGAAACAGCCAATGGAAATACTGTTACCATGCAAGGCACGTTGTAGTAGTGGAAATAAATAAAATAACTGTGTGCATGGTAACAGTATTTCCATTGGCTGTTTCTCGGCCAATGGAAATCATAATCACGTGATGTGTGTGGGTGGTGTGACGGGCACACAGCGCCACATTCACACATCTGTGTTGCCGAGCCCAGGGCAGAGCCTGCGTGAGCCAGCAGCCCAGCCAGGTTCACAGTGCTACGTGCAGTGCACACCGAGGCCTAGTTCTCCTTGCCTCCAGCAGTGGGAAGTACTGCCTGCCATATTTTCCGACGTATATTTGCAGCATGCTGTGCTTTTCAGCCTCCGAGATACTGCTGGCCAGATGCACCGAAACACAAGTATCTGGCCAGCAGTATCTTGGAGGCTCAAAAGCAGCTTGGGCTGCCGTAATGTTTGAACATTCCGCCTCAGAAGGGAGGGTACAATTTGCAACACTTTTTGAAAAAAAAACTCCCCCTTGGGTACTGTTCAAATTGCGTCACAAAAGGAATGACTTCCCACATGATTTTACCGAATGTGGGAATTAATTCCTTGCCAAAATGGCGAGGCAACACAATCACGTCATCCAGACCCAGAAAAGCAGCACAGCAGGTAAAATGCCTTGGGGTCTATCCAGTTTTTGTTTTTGCAACTGACAAGTGCTAACCTGGACGAGGCAAAACAGCCCTTGGGAGGTGTCCGTGCCCCTGTCGGAGGAAGGCCAGCTGCGGGAGTGCATTTTCAGAGCGCATAACACCAGACACCATGAGGTCAATTCCCTCCCCGGTTCCTACAACATGGGCCTTAGCTCAGCTAAAGTGATCCGAGTACCGGTGCACAGGCCACTCCTGGGCGCTGTGAGAGGAGGGCACCCGGCCATGTCTAGTTCTTCATACTTAAAGATTGTGCTCGCATTGCTTTTCTTCAATTAGGTTCACCTTTGGGTGATCGCTTTTCCCCATTTTATCTGTTGAATTGGATTATGCTTCTTTCATTAACACAGAAGTAATGAATGTGTATTAGAGAGATAAGCTGCCACGTGTATTGGGCACACTGCACAGGCAGATTCACTCATTAACACAGAAGTAACGAATGTGTATTAGAGAGATAAGATGGCATATGTAATGGGCACACTGCACAGGCAGCATCAATCATTAACACATAAGTAATTAATTTGTATTACAGAGATACGCTGCCATATGTATTGGGCACACTGCACAAGCAGCATCAATCATTACCACAGAAGTAATTACTGTGTATTACAGAGAAAAGATGCCATATGTATTGGGCACAACACTTCACAGGCAGCATCAATCATTAACACAGAAGTCATGAATGTGTATAACAGAGGTCAGCTGGCATATGTATTGGGCACACTGGTCATGCTCAGGCAGCATCAATCATGCTTTGTAAAGGACAATGTTGGTCTAAATTGGGAAGTACTGGTGATAACCCAGACTCCGATACCCTCACGCATTAAGAAAAGGGCTCGTGTAAAGAAATTTATCAAGTTATCATTACTCATTTTTCCTGCAGCCAGCATTGTATGGTGTAGAGAGAATGAGTCTTTTATATTGACCAAGTGTCACAGAAATTTAATTTTTTGTTTTAGAGATAAGACACATGCTAAGGAGGCAGCAACATTAAATATAGATACTGACCTCCAATTGGTGTGCACTTACTTTTAGATATTAGGAAAGTGGTTTAGAGAGGATAGGGACAGGATCTCGACATCCCTTTGTAGTCGGCACACCAGCACCTAGGGCCGGCAACGTTTGGATACGAGATTCCGCACACACAGGGCTATTTAATTTTTGGTAGGGACTCAGCGTTAGGAATAACTTTGTTAATAAATTAGCCTTCAGTCACTAATGTGTTAAAATAATGAGGTATAGACGGGAGGCGGGAGCCTTTTGACTCTATTATTGTAGTTACTAAATTGGGAACAGCCAGGATAGACATGTTGCTACAGAGGCATATTGTGGGCACAACCAGCATGACCATGTGTTACATCAATGACAGTGCTGTCTTACACCGTGGACACATAGATCATTAAAATGTGTTGTGTTGTAACATGTTCTTGTCTGCTGTTGGTGACATGGAATTTTCATGTTCCCCTTTAGAACTGATTATAAACGTATGGCTTTTTGGTCAGTTTTTCTGCTGTAAAATGCACCATTTCATCCCCATGTTTGAAAAGAAATTCTTGGAGGGGGAACCCCCCAAACCCTCCCCAGATCCATAGGTATGCTTGGTCGCCCCCACTACCCTCCCCAGACCATAGGTATGCTCGGTTGCCCCCACTATTCAGGAAAATATTAACACATTAACACATACACACTGAAAGAAATCACAAGCAACTGACCTTGGTTCATTTGTTGGAGGGGCTCCCTTAGATACTTGCTGCCCCTGACACCAAAAGCTATCTTTGGGACTGCATGGCGCATCACTGTCTGTGATGCTATTGTGTCAAAGGTCACACAATATCGTTTTCTAATATGCTGCTTTGGATGAGGTTGTTGACTTTTGGCTCGCCGGCCCACTGTGTGACAAAATGTTAATGCTTCGGCCCACATTAAAAAAGGTTGGACAAGCCTGGTGTAGATAGTCTAGTAATTTCTTAGTTTGGCTTGATTTTTTTTTTAACTGAGGTTTTCTGATAAAGCAGTCCTGCTAAGTGTAATTACCTGGCTAGACTGCTATTTGGGTGCTGCCAGTCTAGCCGTTTCTTACTGTGGCATTGTATATTTCTCTGGGCATCTGTGATAAAATAACTAAGTGTTATTGCTTCGATTGCCATTTTGGTGTAACCAGTCTTGGTATGTCTAAATGTGGCCTGGCATGCTTTACTGTAATATGTTATTACGTGTCTGCTTTGGTCTACATTGTGCAGCCAGTTGGACATGTTTTCATTGTGGCATGGCATTTTTAATAGCAAAGCAGTAATGTTCCTGTGCACTGTTGGTGACTTGTATGTATTGGATTTTTGGATTGGGGTTACGCTACAAAACAATTGCTAATACTCTGGCTTTTTAGGCAATTTTTCTCTGAAAGTGTGCTGTATATTGCATTAAAACATCTTTCTCCTAGTGCAGTGTGAGGTATACTCCTGCAGCAGCACGTTTGTGTGTATTGCGCAAGCGTGGAAATCTAGGACGGCCCAGAGTGTGGCGCGACCTGTGATTTGTTGCAGAGTTGGGGTTGGCAACCTCAGCATGGCTCGCGGGGCCCCCAATTTCTGTGTTGCGCCGCTGTGGCCATCGGCTAGTAAAGTAGAGAAGTGTGCTTTTACTTCACAAAGAACAGTTCCGGAATGGGGAAAATGGTTGCAAAAAGTAATGAACTGTTAACAGTGATAAATAAATGTAGTGGAGCTGCTCCCGACCGTTCCCGCTCACTTCGACCACTGAGTGGACTTCATGGTAATAGCCTGCACCTGTGGGATGAGGTTGATGCTGTAAACCGATTGGGCTGTGTTCTTCTGTGTGTGTGTGCGTGGAGGGGTGGGGGGGGCTCGGAGCTCTCAGGGGCCTAGCCTAAATCTATATAAGAATCTGAAGACATTTAGGATTTTACTATGGCTTAGGCTACAGGTGTGCTTTCATCCCTCTCACCTGGGATCTCTCCAGACGCTACCTGCTCCTCTTTTTAGATGTCTGTGTGTCAAGCCTGTGTTTTCCTTATAAAGAAATACTATGTTAAGCATAGGGACATGATTGTTACTTTTATTTCACTTGTCGAGTGTTTAGAACTTTGAAATTGCAACATTTTGTCTTCCGCTAAAATCGCGGATTCTGAGGAACAATGTTAGATATAACTTTGTGTGTTCATTTTCTTTCTCCCTGCATAGGGAGAAATTGGTGCAATTTATTCCTGCAAGTTTTCATATTGATTTTTCCTTGGCAGATCGTCCAGGGAAAATAATTACACAAACCCATTCTCTGGCCTGTTGTAATGTTTTTGCTTTGTTCCCTTAACGAACCTATCTTTTTCGAGAGAGAGTGCCCGGATGTAAGGAACTTCTTACTTTCTTGACCCCACAGGCTTGAATTTAGTATGAGCTTTCGTGATTCCCGTGACCTAGAGATTCCAAGTGAGGATTCTTAGTGGCCCACTGTGACATGTACCCGCCGTCAGGATTGACTCATCGTAGTATTCATTCAGTAGCTCCTGTAAGACATATTTTCTCCATCAATGTAAAAATAAAAATTACAGTAACTTATCTTAGTTTCACTTTGGGCACCAATTTGTCTGCCATGTGATATTTGGTTGCAACAGATTTATCGGTTTATATTTGCCTACGTTGATTTCTTATAGAAAGTCTTTCTGATAATCTTGAATTCAGCCTAATTTCTGTGCATTCTGCACCAGTATTTCCGAATAGATCATGTTCTGCAGCTGGATATGTTGTTCTTTTCCAAGTTTTCCTTTAAGATTGCAGCATGTATTGCCGTGAAGCATAAAACCTTAAAGACAGTTTTCTTGTGTGTTGCTCACAAGGCATTGAGAGTCCGACCTTTCCACTTGGGAGACTTATGCAGTACTTCACAAAGTAGTGATGACTGCACACTTTGCATTTCTGTACAAAAATTGCTGCTGTTGCTAACAGCAAGGACATTTTTCCTCTACACGATGTTGGAATGTTAACTAATTTTGATACTAAGCTTTTTTTCTCTGAGTATTCTTAGGTTGTCACAATTGCCGATTGGACCTTTCAGTGAATTATTCAAGAGTGCCCAGTTCTGGCATTAAATCAAATGGCATGACTATGTTGCCCTCCCCCATTGCCGTCTGCCAACTACACATCTTGCCTTAGTTACAAAGCAGATGGGCAGATGCCCAAATTAGTCCTAGCTTTGACCTGGAACTCGAGTGCCTGAAAACTGACTTGGATTTCTATGCAACCACAAACGAGCCATTGGTTAAAAGATGCCTGTAGCATGACTAGTTTCTTCTGGGATTACATAGCTTCCCTGCATTGGTTGCCCTCCTTCTAATTTAGCATTGAACAATGCTTGCTTCAGCTCCAGACTTTGGCCACAGTCCTAAACATATACAAATACAAGGTTTTTGTTAAAGTTTTATTTTTAAGTCAACAATGTAGTTAATTGTGAAGGATGCTGGTACTAGACGTGTTTCTATGTATTCTTCTCCAATATCATGTGATAATATTCTGGAAAAAACTTCTGATCCTTACCACAGTGTTTGTGATGTGCCCTTATAATTATGAACAGTTATCTGGTCGTGTGTTGACGTCATGTTTCCAGCATCCTTACAACATGTTGTACTTTGTGATTGCAGAATCCTACCATGCTCCAGCATTTCTATTATGGCTCCCTTTCTGAGGTACCTGTTTTGTGAACCCTCTCAGTCACGGGAGCACTCTGAACTGCGGATGGGCATGGTAAAAGTGTTACTTCAGCAGCCTTGTTCCGAAGACTTCACCAACGCAGCCGAGTCTGAGAAGTATATCATTGAACTTTTATGCGACTTGATCCCTCATTTACAGGCAAGTACAACAGTTTTCTAATGTTTGCTTCTTTGACTGCCGCATTCGAAATAAACGTTAGTTATTTGTAACAAATCTCTGAATTGCTTGTTACCTCATTTACTCATTTTAGCTGGTATGAAGCACAATGATAAAGGGCCTATTCTAGATGGTTACCACAATACCTTCATACATGCGTGTTTTGGTATTGCTGTGGGTTCAGACCATTTCAATGTCATTGTCCCAAAATAATCTTTCTGCCCATCCCTTCAAAACAGGGCAATTAATGGTCATATCGAGTTGGAATACGTGAGGAAAACTAAAGAATCCAGTTTTATGCAGCAAGTTTAGTTTAATTTATTGTTTTCTGTTTCAAAGCCCCACAGGGCAACAGGGAGGGAGCTTGGTATTGCAGTACAATTCAAGTATACGGCTGAATCTATTATGACTTGTGAGTATACAGAACATGCAAGTGCAGCAAGGAAGAGGGCAGTGCGGTAGGCACTGAGGTGTGCATGCTCGGGGGGGGGGGGGGGAACAGATGAAGCGCAAGGTATGGTAAGTGCTATACGGCCATGAGCCACGTTGGGTGGAAAAGTGTGAGTCTCCAGTGTCGAGGCAAGTGCTCAAAATAGAAAGAAGCTGAGGAGTTTGGGTGTGAGTGGTCAGGGGCCCGAGGATGCATAAGGGTCCAAGACACCAATCGCAGCAACTGTGAGATTAGCAGAAGGGGGAGGAAAGGAGGAAAGTCTTGAGGTGCTTTTGGAAATTAAGAAGATCCTGCTTAAGATGCAGAGGGAGGGGGAGGCTGTTCCATAGGAGGGATCCCTCTAAGGAAAGCGAACAACCTCCTGCTCTGTTTAGCAAAACGCTTTACACACAGGGAGTTGGTGCCAGATTAACGTAAAGGTCTAGAAAGAGAGGATTTTGTAATGGAGAGTTGCAGATAGTGTGGTCCATGGCCACAGGCAGCCTTGTGGATGATGCAGAGGTATTTGAATTGGATCTGTGCAGCAACCGGGAGCCAGTGGAGACTTTTTAGGGCAGGAGAGATGTGGTCCCTGGGCTTAAGGCCAGGGACAAGTCTTGCTGCCCTATTTTGGATTAGCTGAAGTGTTGCAGAGTGGAAGAAGTTAGATTGAGGAGGAGGCTGTTTCTATAGTCAAGCTTAGAGAGAACCAGGGCTCGGGAAACACTGAGCTTCTGGGGGAAAGTGAGAAAAGGGAGAAATCCTTTTGAGAAGGAAGAGTTGAAAGTGTGACTTCTTGCCAATGTCATGAGTTTGAGGGAGGAAGGAGATAGAGGAGTCAAAGATGACGCCAAGGTTTCTGGCTTCAGAAGAAGGAGCAGGGGTAGAGCTTAAGGTGGGAGGCCAGAGAGAAGGGAAGGAGGGAGCAGGGGTCTCAATCAGAAGGATCTCAGTTTTGCTGGCATTGAGGCAGAGATTGTTGGAAGTGCACTAGGCCTGGATGGCAGATGTGTAGTCCGGGATGAAAGAAGGTGTGAGTGTGTCAGCAGGAAGTCTGAAAAAGAGTTTAGTGCCGTCCGCATAACACTGGAAGTTGAGGGAGAAGTAGGAAATGACGAGTGCCAGCTGAGCAAGGTAGAAGAGCCATGGGGAGAGGATGGATCACAGGTGGACCACATGTGGAGAAGGAAGTAGGAGAGGAGAAGGTGCCCAAGATGACTTGGGGAGAGCAGTCAGTAAGTAAAGAGGTAGCCATTCCAGTGTCCGTGCCAAGATACCAAGGGTATTGTGGAGCCTTTGTGGAATGGTTGACTGTGTCAAAGGCAGAGGAGAGATCAAGTAGGATAAGGACAGCTGGGGAGTTGGAGTCGAGGGATGTAAGCAGTTCTTCACGGGTGTTCAGAAGAGCAGTTTCCGTGCCTCTGGATGCTCAGAATCCAGATTGATGATCGTGGAGACCACCGACAATTACAGTGGGCAAGTTGACTTGGGGCAAAGCCAGCATCTCCAGCAGTTTCCCCAGGAAGGGGGAGATTGAAATAGGGTGGTAGTTTGATGGACAGGTAGGGTCTGCTGAAGGTTTTTTCAGGAGAGGGCGCACAAGGGAATGCTTGAGGGAGGAGGGGAAAGAACCAGCTGTGAAAGAGTGGTTGCAGAAATCAGCGAGTGCAGGGGCAAGAGAGCCAATGTTGTCCTTGATGGTTCGGGACAAGCAGGGGGAACCTGTTTGGAAAAAGCCTTCATAGAGCAGACAACTCTGGCAACTTCTTCAAGGGTGAAGGAGGAGAAGGAAGAGGGGGGAGTGAGCAACAGGGTGTGGGATGTGTTTGCTGGGTGAGTAACAAGGGTGTTCAGGATGTCCTGAGTTTTGTTGGCATAGTCTGTGGCCAGTGCGTTGCAGGGGGCCTGAGAAGGAAGAGAGGACGAGACTGCGGAAGTGTTGGCTAGCTCCCTGCAGATTTTCAAAAGTTCAGCCGTGTTATTGGATGCACCAGATACCCGTGCCTGAATGTCGGCCCTTTTCTTGGCACAGATGAAGAGTCTGTATTGCCTTTGGAGAAGGTGGCAGGCCGGTTTGTCAGACGGTGACCTTGAGGTTTGCCACTTCGCTTCCGCTGCTCTGCACTTTCATTTCAGGGCTGTAAGTTCGGAGTCATAAACCAGGTGTTCTTCTTAGAGGTGGGTTTCAGGCAGATCCTCATGATTGGGGACAGGATGTCAAGAGTCTTGGTGATGGCTGAGAGCAGAGTCAGTGATAGTCTGAGGTAAGGGGGATGAAGGTAGAAGCAAAGGCAGCAGCTGACACACATTTCATCGGGCGGATGTTCGAGAACGAGGCTGGCAAGGCTTTTGGGGGTGCAGTAGGAGGGCTGAAGGGACCCAGGTGAGAGGGGAGAATGGTCTGACCAAGAAAGAGGGATGACCAGAGAGAGGGGTGACCAGAGGGGGAAGCGAGGGAGATGTCAGAGTGAATGATGGCGTCCAGTGTGTGTCCAGCTGAGTGGACTGGATCGGAGGGGGGAATGGAGAGGGAAAGAGAGGTGCAGATATCAATGAAAAGAGTGGATGCTGAGGTAGGGGTGGTCCAATTGGATGTTGAAGTCACCCAAGAGGAGGAGGTTGGAGGTGGTTGAAAGTAAGGAGTAGCAGAAATCAGCCCATTCAGAGAGGAACAGGGTGGTAGCGCCTGGAGGCGGGTAAATGGTAGCAATGGTCAGAGTGGAGGAGGGAGAGATGACCATCTTGCAAACCAGGCTCTCAAAGGAAGAATAGAGTTGGGTGGGTATGATGGAAGAAGGAACCCACTCAGGATAGATTAAGGCGACTCCACTGCCAGCACTTTGAGGTCAAGGCTTGGAAATGATCTGGAAGCAGTCAGGGAGGAGGGAGTCCTAAGCAGTGACTGAGCTGGCATTAAACCAGGTCTCGGTGAGACTGAAAATGTCAAAGTCAGTGTCTTCAAGGAGGAGGCAGATGTCAGCAGAGTGTTGGTTGGCTGAGCGGGCGTTAAGTGTCGCCAGGTCTCTGCCTTTGAAGGTTTTCTTAGGCGGAGTACAGGGGCATTGTACTTCGGTCAGAGGGGGAGGGAGAGTGAGAGTGGTGGGGGGGTTAGAGGCTCAAGGAGGAAGGAAGTTAATGAGGGAAGCCAGGATCTGGTCAAAGAGAACGAGGTTGGGTTGAGGACCCTGAACCAGGATAGTGCCAGTGTAGTAGACCTTAACGATGAAACGTGAGGATGAGAAGCCAGCCAAGAGGACTTCACACTTGGTGCCACCATTAATGGGAGAGGAAGTGAAAGGGGAGAGAGAGTAGAGATGAGGAGTCCATAGATCTGAAGAAGGGACAGAGGAAAGGCTATCCATGAAGACCTCTCTGGAAGTTGTGCTGACATAGGTGTTTGCGATGGGAAGGCCAGAGTTTGCACGCAGGATATCTTATTTGTGCTCTTTTGATATCAGACTTAGTGAGAGAGGTGGGTTAGGAGATATAGTAGCAATTAGAGAAGATAGGAGAGAAGGTGAGTGCCATTAGACGGAGGTTGAAAGGAGAAGGGTGACAGAACTGCACATTTCTGGTGTAACCTCACAGGTGGCCTAGTAGTAACACAGGGAGAACAAAAAGCAATGCACATTTGAGCGCAGCATGGAGAATGCACAAATGCAGTGAAATTAGGGTGCAGGATATAAAATACACACAGCTAAAATCAGAGTTGTGCAATGAACACAACAGCAGAGAGAGAGTAGAGAAGGAGATGATGATAAGCAAAGTGAGAATCCTAGTGTACATCCCTTTTTAGAACAAAGGGAATTGGGATTCTGTGACCTTTACCCTTTGAACGTGCATGAGACACATGCGACTTTGAGATTGCTAAAATATTTCTGCGACTACTTGAGGATCTCTTTGGGAACACATTTATATTTATCAACCCACCAGAATGCTAACATCTGCAGATGTCTTTCTTGTGGGTCCACAGTCCTTTCATCTTCTAAAAGTGGCTGCACATCAACACTTTACCAGAGCAGCGTAAGGGATATTTTGATGAAGAAAGGTTCCCATAATTCCTTGCTCGTAGATGCTTTTTTAACGTTTCTCCTTGTTGCCATGTGTTAGTCCTTTATCAGTGTGTATTGGGCATTCACTCTCTTCTGAGCACTTTTTGGACTGTTTCCAGTTGACTTGTCACAGCGTTTTTTGTCCCTCGCCCTAACTCCTTACTCAATGCTTGTTTTAACAGGAATTCAGTACAAGGAACACATGCAAGGACACACTACTTCTGAACCATGTAGCTTGAGGCAAACTTGGTTAAGGCATTTCTATCACACCGGGAGCTAGTTTATAGCTGCAATTAAAGCACTACCTTTCAGAAGGCTGCTCAGTAAGCACAGAGTTAGCTCATAGAGATACTAGGGGAATGTGTTTTGGGTAGAAAGGGACTGGGATTGCCTGGGATTGGCCAAAGGACTAGAATAGCTATGAATGATCAATGGTTAGTAAAAGGCTGAACATCCACTGGCTCTGTGTTCCTCTTTACATCCCATCTCTCTCCTATTGTATCTTCCCCATGCAATTGTCTCGTCATGTAAACTGTGCTTATTTTGGAACCAATAGCAAAAATAAAAAGCATTTGTGCATCTATAGAGTGATTCAACACCATAGGACTCTAATGTGGAAACTAAACGACTGGGAAGGAAGCATAGGGGAGTGAAGGGGAGAGAAATGTTAAAAGAAACGTAACGGTGTCAGGCACCTGACCCTGTGACACAGTGATGGGGACCCCTCTAAATCCAGGGCAGGAGCAGGAGACTATTCCCAGTCATGCAACAAAGGTGGGGTGTGGGAGTTGAGGGCTACAGTGTCTCATCCTTCTTCCTGTGCCTGGCTATATGAATCCAGTAACTGCCCCCATGTTGTGCACAATGCTGGCCAGTTCGTTTCTCTTTGTCACGTAGAACTACTACACCCACAAGGCCTGGCAGTGGAGGAGAGTGTGTGCAACCCTACAGGGAGACGACTGGCGAGGAACTACAGCACTGTGGAGTGATCTGCACGCCTGATTCTTGCTCTAGACACTATATAGAACAGGCTCCAACCTTGACTGTACCTTCAGCAGGCCCACAGAATGGCCCGCCTATCAAACCTCCAATCCATATGGTTCATATGAACACGGAATGCAACCCTGATTGTACTTTACCCGGGTTCATGGAATGACCAGTGTATCAAACTGGCAATCAGGAGACTGTGGTTAATCCTGACACGAACACTGGGATTGATTATACTTTTAATGGGCCGCCCGTTTCAAACACCGGTAGACCCACATATTAAAAGGGGGCAGGGCTTAAATCTGTTATATGTGCGTGTATACCTATAGCATGGTCCGTGGGGGAGAAAGAAGCCAGCCATTAGTCCAGGTAGCCAGCTGACTGATGGAGCCAAGACAGGGCACAGGGGGAGGAGAAAAAAGGTTTGAGTCCAGAGCAGTGTGGGTTGTATGGATGAGGTCTATGGAGGAAAAGGAGGACCAAAACATCAAGAGGAGGAAGGACAGTTCAGAGTGTGGAAGAGAATTGCCGAACGTGTGTGCAAGGTGAGGTATTGGTTGGCCGAAGAAAGTGGTTCTTGGGTGTGAGAATGCGTGCAAGGTCAGTGAGCGAGACTATAAGAGAGAAGAGAGTAGGTGGTGAATGGGACGGGTGACTAGGGGAGAAGGTGCAGATGGAGTGTACAGTGATAGGGTGGAGAGTAGTGATGGGCAGAGGAGAGAGTAGTAGTGTTGAAAGAGGGGAGAGTCATGGTGCAAAGAGGAGGAGAGTAGGAGTCTGTGGAGAACATCAGAGAGATAGAGGAAGAGTGAGAGACAGAGCGTTTGTGAAAGAAACTGAATCAGAGTGGAATGAACAGAGAGGAAGGATAGAATATCAGGGTGAGGAATACAAGCATGTGCAAGGAAAGACCTAAGCTAGATCTATTTTTGGTAGGCACTTCTTTGTGTGCAATAGTAGGAGCCACCTAGATTGTTCTCCAAGAGAGAGGGAAAGGGCATTTGCCCTTGGGCCATCACGACAAGCTAGCCAGTCAATTGATAGGATATGATATGATATATGGTATTTATAACGCGCCTATACCCAAGTGGTTCAAGGCGCGACGAGGCAGGGGGTGGGGGAAAACAAGGGGAGACATACAACGATCCTACTAGGCCAGGTGTCATTCAGATCGTGCAAGGGAGGAGGGGAAAGGGGAAAGGGAGAGGGGAAAGTGCAGTACAGGGTAATAGCATACAGGAAAGTAACAAGGGCCAGCTAGTGGCAGTGCGAGTAAGTGCAGATAAGTGCTGGGAAGGAGGGGCTGTAGGGATACAGACAGTCTCGTAGTGCAGGGGGTGCCAGGGAGGCAGTGCAGGGGAGAGTGGCTGGGACAAGGACCGAGAAGGTGAGTGGCCCAGTTGCAGATTCGTTGCAGTTTAGTAACTTTAGCAGGGGAGAGGGGGGAGAAAGCGGAGGCGAAGAGGAAGGTTTTGAGGTGCTTCCGGAACCAGAGATGGTTCTCCTCAAGTTTCAGGGGGGCAGGAAGGCTGTTCCAGAGGGAGGCCCCTGCAGCGGAGAGAGATCTGCCACCAACTTGTTTGGAAAAGCGGCTGACCATGAGGGAGTTGGAGGCGGATGAGCGAAGAGCTCGAGAAGGAAGATATTTAGGAAGAGGGAGTTGAAGGTATTTTGGCCCAGAAGGCCTTGTGGACAATGCAGAGGGTTTTGAACTTGATCCTCGCAGCCACTGGGAGCCAGTGTAGTGATTTCAGTCCTGGAGAGATACGGTCCATGGGCTTGAGGCCAAGGACAAGTCTCGCAGTTCAGTTCTGGATGAGTTGCAAAGGGTGGAGAGTAGAGGCAGGAAGATTTAGATAGAGGCTGTTACAGTAGTCCAGCTTCGAGAGAACTAGGGCTCTAGAGACAGTGAGCATCTGGGGGAAGGAGAGAAAGGGAAGGATACATCTCAGGAGGTGTAGCTGGTAGTGTGACTTCTTAGAGACGTCAGATATGTGAGGAGCGAAGGAGAGTGTGGAATCGGAGATGACCCCGAGGTTTTTTGCCTTGCAGGTAGGAGCAGGAAGAGGGCCAAGAGAGGCCGGCCAGAGAGCTGCAGGGAAGGAGGGAGTGGGTGTGCCGATGAGTAGGATCTCAGTCTTACTGGCAATTGTAAAACAGTAGGAGTTGCCGATCTTTAGTAACCATCATCTGGTTCAGGGATGCCTGGGCTAGGGAGAGAACCACCCAAATGGGGGTAGGGCAGAAAGGAGGACAGAGACACCCCTTACCGAGCCCCTTCACAATCCTTTTAATAACCATTTAACTGTCTTTGAGAGTTGGTGTGTTCTGGAGGCCATCTGTGACAAACATTAAATACTAATGGAATGATTAGTAAGGCTAAGTTTGTACCGAGGAAGCACTGATAATGTGGAACATATAGATGTCTGAATGGAAATTGTGAAATAGCAGCAACGGTCACTGACTGAGTATGGTGGACCTCAAAGTAGTGGATTTAAGTGCTGCACATGGTTAATGTCTATGACAAGACCATTGTCATGTTGCCAAGAGGTGGTAGGAGACCTACCAGGGAGATATCTAGAGCTAGCCCTTCCCCGAGCAGTGACTGTAGAGAGGGCACCATTTTCTCACCCCCCCTGCTGCCCTCACTCCCCACCCCCCTCAGGCAGTGTTTTTGGGCCACATAATCCCCTATCACATCATGCCTCTTGAACACAATGCTCTCCAGGGTCTTTAACTTTGTTGCAGAGACAACATGCCAGTCCTGAAGAGCAACAAAAACCTGATGAGTGACAATCACCCACCAGTGCATTGAGGGAATGGAGCACCCAGGCCAGAGGAACATCCAGCGGGAGAAAAATCTGAGGCGGAGCCGCATAACTCCTGTGCCTGCAGAGTTAACTGCAACCCGCTTCTGATCACCAGTGGGTGCTCGGCCAGCCCCATGTACCAAACTCTAGAACAGGATGGACATGAAAAGGGGTCATTGATCTCCAAAAAGAGAATTACTTACATGGGGGAACACCATCCACCAGCCCTCTGAGGCAAACTGGGACTTGGTGAAGGTTGGGTCACCATCGTCAGATCACTGCGAAGCCATTCAGAGAAAGGGGGCAGGGCCTGGTGCACTATTTTCCTACTTTACTGTCTGTAACACCTCCTGGGAGGGAAAGACAGGGCTAGGTAAGCAAGGGAAAGTGCACCAATGGAAGCAGAACAGGGAGAGGATACAAAAGGGGAAACGGTAACCAAGAGGGTATGGGTTGTTCGGGAGAGATCAGAGGAGGAGGATCTGGCAGACCCAGAAACCAGCACGAGGGAGGAAGGAGGAGCAGATTGTGGAGGCAAATTCTAGATCTTTTGAATATTGGTTCGTGAGTGCAAGTGACACTGCATTGTTAGTGGGCATGAGAGTGGTCAAGGGAGGAAGTATAAGCAAGTGATTAGTGTGCGTGAAAGGAGCACGTCTGAGTATCATAGATGAGGGATAAGTAGTGTGGAGGAGGGAGTAGTTATGTGTAGGGTTGTAGAGAAGGTTGTAACATCCAAGGGTGAAGGTGTGGCCTAAAATGAGCAAGTGACATCGAGGGAGACAGAGGAGGAGAGGGAAGAGTGCAGAGGTGTTTAGAGGTGGAAGAGGAGAGTAATGAGAAATAGGAAAAAGGAAATGAAAACGTTGATATGATAGAAAGGAGACCAACTTGGGCAGTTTCCATAGGGCAATATCTCATACCCCTGTAGAACACAAACTACTGAATACAGTATGGACAGTCTTATACATTTCCTGCGGGAGTTTAGACAGAAAAGGCATCCTGCTTTTAGGTCTTCACATCCATCACAAGAAATAATTTGGACCGTAGCAGTCTATCAAAAGCTCCTAACCTGACATCAGACACCTTGGGTGGAGATGCCTTAGTAGATGAGGGAGAGAAACAATAATATAAACCTTGTAATAAGAAGACAGGTATTCTGCCAATAGTTTACAGCGCATTCATTTGGCACATAGTGGCCTCTCACCCCGCTGTACTCTTCAACCTGTCCTTCGACGCGCGTGCTTTCCCTCTGTTTTCAAAACAGCCACAGTCATCCCTCTCCTAAAAAAGCAAGTAGCTGACCCAAAACTACCGGCTAACTTTCGGCCTGTGTCTCTCCTTCCGCGCTACTCTAAAGTGCTTGAAAGGGTTGTGTTCAACCGTCTTAACAATTTATTAGACATCCACAACCTTTGAGACCCCTTAAAAGCAGGTTTCTGCTCCTGTCACTCCACAGAAACTGCTCTCATGAATGTTTCCAACTTCGCCTCTGCTAAGCACTCAAACCTATCCTCCATCCTAATTCTCATTCACCTGTCTGCTGCCTTTGTCAGTGTCGATCACTCTGATCTCCTTAATACTCTTTCTACTTGGGAGTCGCGATCAAGCCCTTGCCTGGATTGAATCCTACTTTGCATCTCACCAATTCTGTCTCCTGGAGCAACAGCACCTCTCATCTCTCTCCTCTAAATGTTGGTGTTCCACAAGGCTCTGTTTTGGGTCTGTTCCTTTTTACGCTTTACACTTGGGGGTGGGGGGACTACTCTCCTCATTTGGGTTCTTGTACCAACTCTTCACGGATAACACCCAAATCTACTCTTTCCTGAACTCTCCTCTGATCTCCCTATCAACATTTCCAACTGTCTCTCTGCCATTAAATATTGGATGGCTTCATACTCTGATGTTAAACTCTCCCAAAACAGAGGCACTCTTCTACCCTGCCAAAAGCTTTCTCTCATTTCTTCCCCTACTCTTGTTCAGCTAGAAACCTCAGTGTCCTCTATGACCGTTATCACACCTTCTCTACTTCTCCAGCGTGGGGTCTGGCATGGATTCACATGCTCATGAATATTCCCTGTCGTCAGGCTGGGAATCCTCGGTAAAGAAAAAAATCAGTATCAGTTTCGTTTCTGATCTGACTTTCTTAGTAGTACCCAATCACTGGTCTCTGGGTCATACGGCCCCCAGCCAATAACTGCCCTCTCCCTAAGCCCCTCCCCTGGCAGCCATACTCAGATTTTTACCACACATTCAAGTGTTGGGAGTCCTCGTGCTTTAGCTCTCGAGCTTTTACTGCGTTTGCATTTTTTCAGAGAGTTTAATCTCATTTCTTTGGTCAATCGAGCCTCAAGCTCCACCGTTTCTACTTCCGATCAACCGGGACCCGTTTCGGAATTTTCTACGCCCCTCAAGGGCGAAGTTTCGTCGAGTTGCGCTTCTTGGAGGATTCCAGAAGATCTGAGGCCTACCTCCTGGACATGGCCCGGGACAAGGGAAGCTCGACGTCCGGATCCAAGCTGTTCAGGAACTGCCCTGGATGCGGATTACAGAATGTTTCCAAGGAGGATGAGCATTCGAGATGTCTCTACTGCCTTCACAAAGACAAAACACACGTGGAGAAGGACTGTGCGTTTTGCAAGAACATGTCGGAACGGACCATGAAGGATCGGCGTATCCGCCTCACCAACTGGCTGAAAGGAAAGAGCCCAGCAGGTGAGAAGAAGAGGTCCGAGCGGTCTTCTAAGTCCTTTGAGGGCGCTCCGGCGAAGGGGGCCCCACAGAAGGCAAAGCACCGCGAGCGCCGAAGGGTCGGGCTCCTTGGCTGCCAGGCAGGGCTCACTTTCACCGACGCCATCAACCATAAGCCAACGCTCTGGCTCGGGGAAGAGAAAATCCTAGAACCTGGGTAAGCTTCTGGAGAAGTCCCGGTCGATCTCGAAGGAGTCAGCCGAGGGGGAGCGAGGCGGTGACCTTCCCCCCCCAAGGTGCCATGGTGAAGGCCTCAAGAGCGCCCAAGGTGGTGAAGGCCTTGATTCACCCGGCTAAGGCCTCTATTGAGGGAGTCGTGGCGGCCCTGGCGACGCCTGTGGAAGGCTACACCAGTGGAGGCGACCTCGGGGCCCAGAGTTTCCCTGCCACCGCGGAGGGAATCCTCTTTTCAGCCCATCGGTAAGACTCCCGTGAAGACCCCGGTGGAAAAAGAGGGGGGGGCGGTGGCCATTATGGTCGAAGTCGTGAAGGGCCTCAACAAGAGGTTTGAGGAGGTCCGGTCCCACGGGAGGTATCCCGAGGAGGCGGACAAAGAGAGCGACAGTGGCGCTGACGAGGCTCCCGTAGAGGAGGAGCAACCATCGCACCCGTCGCAACCAGTGCCCGAGCCTCCGGACAAATCGGTGGCCATTTTGATGGCAATCCAAACCTTATGCACGGAGATAAGGACAAGGTTGCCTCTACCCCCAACGGATAACCAGCAGAACCGGGCCTGTCGGGAAGCCTTCCAAACAAGCAGAGGAGAGTTCACCCCCCCGCCCTTCCAGCCCTTGCGGCCCGCTCAGCCATCATCTCCTTCCCCTGATCCTAGGGATGACACGTGGATCCATGACGACAGTGGTGACAACGGGTTGGGTCTTCCATCACCACCCCCTCGGGTTTTTCCATCCGACGAAATTGGCTCCTTCCATGCCATGATTGCCAGGGCATCCGAGCTTTTCCAGCTCTGCCCCGAAGAACAGAAGAAGGAAGGCTTCCTCTATCAACGGCGCAAGGCCAAGAGGAAGATTGTCCTTGCGGTGCCGTTGCGCGGCGACATCTGGGACGAGGGACTTGCTCACCTGAAGAACCCGTCCACGATGCCTGCCAAAAGGGATCGGTACGAGAAGAAGTACCAGGTCCCCGATTCCGCCCTTTTGTGCCTTAGGGCACAGCCGACCCCGGATTCGGTCGTCTCGGCAGCGGCCAAGAAGAAAGCGGCAGGGGCGACGGCTTCAGCTTCAACCTCCCCACCTGATGGCGAGGGAAAGACACTGGACGCCATGGGACGACGAGTCATCTCGCCTGCGGTGACGACAATTAAGGCGGCCAACGCCCTAGCAATTGTGGCCCGCTACGACAGGGAGTTGTAGTACAAGATCGTTCCCCTGCTGGACTTCCTACCGGACGACAAGAGGGCGGAGGCCCTGGAGATCCTGCAGGAAGGTGAGGTGGCGTCGGACCACGCCATAACGGTGGCCATGGACATCGCTGACATCAGGTTCCCCCAGTTGGGCAACGGTGTTTGCCTGCGACGGCGGGGATGGCTCAAGGCAACAGATTTCCGCCAGGATGTGCAAACCAGAGTTTTGGACATGCCCTTCGACGGGAACAACGTGTTTGGAAAAACAGTGGATGGGTCACTTCAGGCCATCAAGGCGCGGGCCTTGGGAGTTTTGCAGCAACGACGGCCGCCCTTTTGGAACTCCGGAGGCAAGCAAGGTGCCTCCAATGGATTCGGCTGTGGCTTCTCTACGTACCGTCAGCCAGCCAGTTCCTCATCGCAAGAGGCCTACAGAGGGCGCGGCAAGTCAGGAGGATCTCGTCGCTGTCGCCAAGGAGGCCAGGGCAGCACGGCCGCCTCCAAGCAGGACTGAACCGGACGTAGCGTCGGCCCCCCACCTGAGCACCCCGGTGGGAGGCCGGCTGGCGAAGTTCGTCAGCGTGTGGGAGTCCATCTCCACCGATCGTTGGGTGCTGGATGCCCTGGCCCACGGGGGCACACTCGAATTTCTAAAGAAGTGCACCCGCATTCCTCCCGTGGCCAGGAAGGAAAATCACGCCCCTCAAATGCTGTTAGAAGTAAGGGCGATGCTCAAGAAAGGTCCATCGAGCTCGTTCCCAAGAGGCTCCAGAGCTCCGGAGTATACTCAAGGTACTTCCTCGTCAGAAAGAAGACAGGCGTTTGGCGCCCCATCCTGGACCTGCGCCGATTAAACAAATACATCAAGGCCCAGAAGTTCCGGATGGTCACCCTCCAGCACGTGCTGGGACAGCTGGAGGAAGGCGGCTTTCTATCGTCACTGGACTTGGAGGATGCTTACTTCCACATCCCAATTCTAAAAGGACACCGAAGGTTTCTCAGATTCGTAGTCCAAGGACGGCACTACCAATTGAAGGCCCTGCCATTCGGATTGAAGTCGGCGCCCAGAGTATTTACCAAATGCCTAGCACAAGTGGCGGCGCGGCTGCGCCTGCAGGGGATCCACGTTTACCCCTACCTGGACGATTGGCTCATCCGAGCAAGGACAAGAGAGCTCGCCGTCGAGCACACAGCGAAGACCGTCCAACTGCTCACAGATCTGGGATTCTCCATCAACTTCCCCAAATCCCACCTGGTTCCGTCACAGGTTGCACTGTTTCTGGGAGCCAAGCTTGATACAGTGGCATGATTGGCCTCTCCGTCGGAGGAAAGGACGAAGGCCATCCTGGGCAAGGTGCAGCGCCTGCTGACCACGGACGTGGCCAGGGTGAGGTCCATCAAGTCCCTTCTCGGCATGATGTCCTCTTGCATCTACCTGGTGCGCCTATGCAGGCTGCGGAGCCGTCCTCTACAGGAGTTCCTGAACGCCCGTTGGATGCAAGCGGCGGGCAGCTTCGAAGACAAGATCCCGCTCAACAAGGTCTTCCGCCAAGCTATTCGATGGTGGGGCACCCGCACGCATCTCGCAGCGGGCACAGACTTTCAGACCCCAGCACACCAGGAGACAGTGACGACGGATGCCTCCCTGGAGGGATGGGGGGTACACACTGGAGATCTTCACGCGAGAGACCTTTGGCTCCCGGAGGATAGGTCACTCCACATCAACATCCTGGAGCTCCGAGCAGTGTTCTGGGTTCTCAGGTCGTTTCTCCCGTCCCTCAAGGGCAAGGTGGTGAGGATCTTCACCGACAACACCACCACGATGTTCTACATCTGGAAGCAGGGAGGAACCAGGTCCCCGGCCCTATCCAAGGAGGCCCAGGATCTGTGGCATTGGGCTGTTGCCCAGGAGATGTTTCTGGTGCCCTTCCACCTAGCAGGGATAACGAACACCATCGCCGACTCGCTCAGCAGGGAGCTGCGCTCGTGCCACGAGTGGGAACTGCGTCAGGACCAAGTGGATCGGCTTTACGGACGATGGGGCAAACCCCAGATCGACCTGTTTGTGACGGCGGCGAACTCCAAGGGCCAGAGGTTCACCAGCAGGTTTCCCCAGCCGAGGAGCATGGGAAATGCTTTCTCGTTTCCCTGGGACGGCCTGTTCTTGTATGCGTTCCCTCCGTTGCCGTTGCTATTGCAACTCGTCAACCAACTTGAGAGGTCCCAGTGCAGGATGATCCACGTCGCACCGGCGTGGCCGAGGCAGATCTGGTTCCTGGACCTTCTGGATTTGTCAGCCCCCCCCCCCCCCAGTCAAACTACCGACGGACGCAGATCTTCTCTCCAGAGAAGAAGGCACCATCCTTCATCACGACCCGGGGTCGCTGAACTTGCAGGCCTGGCTCCTGCGGCACTAGAGTTTGGAGGGTACGATATCCCGGTGGACTGCAAGGAGGAGCTTACAAAGGCCAGCGCGTCCTCAACTCTCAAGTTCTATGGACACAAATGGATGAGGTTCTCCTTCTGGGGCCGTGCACAGAAGATTAACCCTCTGCGAATTACGGCCCCTCAAGTGCTGCCGTACCTGCTGTCGCTGGCCAAGGCGGGGCTAGCCCATGCCTCCATCAAAATACATCTAGCGGCGATATCCTGCTACACCAGAACTACAGAACGATCATCTCTGTGGTCTCATCGCCCGGTGAAGGAGTTTATGAAGGGACTGTTCCGTTCATTCCTGCCGGTGAAGGCTCCGGCCCCGGCGTGGGAGCTCAACGTGGTGCTGACCAGGCTCATGGGGGCGCCCTTCGAGCCTCTGCATTTGGCACCGTTGAAGTTCCTGTTGTGGAAAACAGCATTTCTTGTGGCCATCACCTCTGTACGACGAGTGGGAGAGATCCAGGCCCTATCCTGCAAACCTCCATACTTGACTTTTCACGAGACGAGGGTGGTGCTGAGGATGCACCCCTCCTTCATGCCCAAGGTGCCGTCTGCCTTCCATCTCAACGAGCCCTTGGTGTTACCAGTTTTCTTCCCGTCGCCTTCGTCGCCGGCCGAAAGGACTTTGCACTCACTGGATGCAGCTACAGCGCTGAAGTTCTATGTGGACCGCACAAAGAGTTTTCGGAAGACATCACAACTGTTTGTGAACTTTGGACCTGTGAATCAAGGTAAGGCCCTCTCGAAGGCTTCCATTTCCAGATGGCTCTCCAGCTGCATCATGCACTGTCACCGGTTGGCAAACCGACTGTTACCCGGCCATCCGAGAGCCCATTCGACCAGAGCGATCGCTGCTACCACAGTGTTCCTGTCTGGTGTACCCCTGCTGGACATCTGCAGGGCTGCAAAGTGGAGGTCGACGCACACCTTCACGAGATACTACTGCGTCAACCGGGATTCCAGGGAGAAGTCCAGAGTCGGTCAAGCAGTGCTGCGCAACCTGTTCGCCTGAAGGTGGGCCTGGTGAGGAGGTAAGAGATGCTTAATGTTGCGTTTATGTAATGCTTAATGTTGAGCCTTGCCACCTCTCGTGGTTGTGCATGTGTGTACTGCTGTGTATTCTTATATTCATGAGCATGTGAATCCATGCCAGACCCATGCTGGAGAACAACAGTTACAGGTAAGTAACTTGTTCATTTCATCTCAAAAGCTGGAACAGAAGCTTGCCTAAACCTCCTAAATATTAAGAAAATTAGTAACCTCCTTCTTTTAAACAGCAGCAAGCATCTCTTAACCACTCTTACCACTGCGCCAACATCCTCTTTGGTCTCCCCAACTATATTTTCTGTACTCTCGACAAGATCATTAACTTAGCTACCAGTACTCCTCACTTCACACCTACTTCATCGTGCCATCACCAGGCTGGATGGCTTATGATGCAAAACAGGGCATGATTTAAATTTCTTCTCCAGGCTGTAAGGAACTCATGGTGGCAACAGTAAAGACAGACACGAGTATTCGCAGTTCAAGGGTGTTTATTAAACTGTCTAGGTAGGTTGGAAGAATGCCTAATGTTAATGTTAAAGGATATTTGTACCACGCACTATCACCACCGGAGTGGTCCCCTGGCGCTCTGGCGGCTCTGAAAGAAAGGGAAGGGGCGGGGGGGTGAGTTAGTGGGAATAAGCTGGAAAAGTGCAAGAGAGCAGTGATGTGCTGTTGGCGGCCTCAGCCCGGTGGGTCTATTCGCTCGGCTTGTGGTGTTTTATGGTCGGTAGCCATTGTGTGCTGTTGTGCAAATCTGTTTGGTTTGTTTTGTTGTTGCAGTGTAGTGAAGTTTGTGCGGATTGTTTTGTTGTAGGCTTGTGGTTGTTTGGTTAGAGTTTGAGAGGTGTATGCAGAGGGATGAAATTGTTAGTTGATTGGTTAAATGGCATTGCTGTCCAGAAATGAGGTCCTGAATTTCCGTATTCTCTCCAGGTAGGGTGCGGGAGCATCTCTGCGTCTCTGTCCTGATCTGGGCCGTACGATACTCAGTCCCTTTCACACATGGCATCCATTCACATTCATAACCTTACCTAAGTTCTGCCTTCGCCATCTATGTGGCACCTGTCTGTATGCAGGGTAGGTAGGCGTATATGTGTCCCTTCAAAGTCTGGCTCAGAGAGCATTTCCAGAGACAGTCGGTGCAGGGCATTGACTAGCCAAGGCTACTCCATCCATATGTGGCGGGTGGTTGGATTTCATCATCTTATTCAGTTGTTTATGCAGGCTATCGCTCAAAGTGCCTTTGAAAAGTGGCACGTGCCAACGCTTTCAATTACGTCCAGGGGCGCCACCTGCCTTCATTCACAACTCCATACGGTCAATGCCCATGCTAATGTCCACAGCTTAGTTCAGGTGTGGCAAGTGCTTACATTCACGCGACTATATACAGGTATGATACCTGGTAGCAATTATGGGGCGGGTGAGGTTGTTGGCTGGAGTTGGCTAGGGATGCTGATTTCTGTCCTCATTGATGTGCTTGTGTCCTATTCGACTTAGCCTTGTCTCTCTTATTGTAGTAAAAGTTTCTCTGGTTGGTTCTGGGTGTTGTAAGTGTCATCCTTTTCTTTGTGTTTCCCGTTCGGTGGTTTCAGTTTTTCAGTTTGAATCTGTGGTGTTGAAGAGCCAGGTTTTTAGTAATTTTCTGAATTATAGGTGGTCTTTGGGGTTTCTTATTTCTTTCGGGATGTTGTTCCAGGTTTTTGCGGCTAAGTGGGAGAAGGAGGAGCCCCCAAGTATTTTCTTAAGGTATGGTTTTTGTTCCAGGCCGATTTCGTTGCTTGATCTAAGGAGTCTCATTGGCTTGTAGATTATTTTCTTTTGTAGGAATTCAGCTCCTTGTCTACTGATTGCCCTGTGTGTTATGCACATTGTTTTGAAGGTGATGTGATGTTTGACTGGGAGCCAGTGCAGTGCTTTTTTGGATGGAGTGGTGTGGTCTCTTCTGGATAGTTTGAGGAGCAGTCTGGCTGCTGTATTTTGGATCCGTTGTAGTTTCTTCAGGAGGTATTCTGGTATCCCGAGATAGAGGCTGTTTGCATAGTCGATTCTTGACATGATGAGGGTGATGATTGTGAGTGTTTTGTGGGCGAAGGAGAGGAAAGGTAGGATTCTTCTTGCCGTGTGGAGGAGGAAGAAGCATTTCCTGATGATTGCCTTTATTTGTGGTTCTAAGGTTAGGGTGGTGTTCATCAGGACTCCCAGACTTGTTACTACCTTAGATGGTGTTTGTGCAGTTCCCATTTCTGTTGGCCACGGAATGTAGGTGGTGTTCTCTTGGTTTTTGGATATAATCATGATTTCTGTCTTTCCTGGGTTGATTTTCAAATTGTTGGATTTAATCCAGTTAAGGACGTCTTTTAGACACTTGATTAGGATTGAGTGATCAACTTGAGTGTCTTCGATTTTGTAGATGATTTGAGTGTCGTCTGCGTAGTTGTAGCATGTAATGTTGTATTTTTGAAGGTACTGCTTACTGGAGTCTGGTAGATGTTGATGTACAGTGGTGATAGTGAGGACCCTTGTGGTACTCCATTCGTTAACTCGTAGGGTAGATTTGAAGAGGTTTTATCCGTACGGTTTCTGTTCTGTCTGCTAGGAATGATTTAATCCAGAGTAGTGCCATGTCTGTCATGCCTATGTCTTCTAGTCTTTTGGTAATGGTGTCATGACTAACTGTGTCAAAGGCTTCGGAGAGGTCGAGCAGTATCAGTGCTGAGGTTGTGTTGGAGTCCGTGTTAGTTTTTAGGCCGTGCCAGATGGATAGTAGTGCTGTTTCTGTTCCTCTTGCAGGTCTGAAACCGACTTGTGCTTGGTCTAGCAGGTGGCGTTTTTCTACTTGGTTCATTTGTATACGTAGGTTTCAAGGAGTTTTGATGGGTAGGAAATGTTTGAAATCGGCCTGTAGTTGGAGAGGTCTTCTACGTCACCACTTCTGTTTTTTGGAAGTGGTTTAATATATGTGGTTTAATATATGCTGATTTGAAGGCTCTTGGTACAGTTCCTGTTGCTAGTGAGATATTTAGGAGGTTTCTGTAATATTATGATGGCATTCCTTGTGCAAGAATTCATTTGTAGATGTCAGGGGGCAGGGATCCATGGGTGATCCTGCTTTGTTGCTGTGTTTTACCAACAAGACGAATGCCTCTGCTGATATTTCAGGAAAGATTTGGAGTTTGTGCTGTGGTTCTGTGTTAGGTCCGGTTGGTTGAATGTTGTGGTTGGTTGGTCTGTTTTGTATGATTTGTCGGATGTTGTTGATTTTGTTCTTGAAGTGGTCTGCCAGGTCGTTGCAAAGTTTCTCTGAGGGGGTTGGGGTGTTGTCACAGCCTGGTGGGTTTTTCATTTCTTTAATGATGTTGAACATTTCTTTGAGTGTTGGTGGCATTGGTGATTCTGTCAACACAATGCCTTCTTTTCGCCTTTTGTAGTTCCTTCTTGTATGTGCAGATTTGTTCCTGGAACAGTTTTTTTTATGTCAGGCTTGTATTCTTGCCTCCATTCCAGTTCCATCTTCTTGTTGTCCTTTTCCATGGTGCTTAGTAGTGGGGTGAACCATTTTGCCATTGCTCTTTTTTTTTTTGATGGGGTGAATGGTTTTTCCAGGGCGATCTCATCAATTGTATCAGCAATCCATTTGTGTAGTAGCTCTGCCTTCCCGTCTAGGTCAGCCAGCTCTAGTTCTATAGTTGAGGGTTTGGTCATCTCCAGTCGTTGGAATAGGTTGCTTGTTTTGATGCTTTTCCAGTTTCTTTTTGTAGTGGTTGTGAGTTTGGGGGGTTGGATGCAGACTTGAGTTGGTAGTCTGATCACGAATGGGATGATGAGATGGTCGCTCCACAGTATTTGTATCAGTGGTGCCATGGTGATACGTTTTTCCTTTGCGAAGATTGCGTTGAGAGTGTGTCCTGCCGAGTGTGTTGCCCCTTTGACCAGCTGTCGTAGTTTTATGGTTGTAAGTTGTCCAATCAGTGAGTTTTGGGAGTTGGCGTGGCTTTCTTCAAACCAGCTGTTGAAGTCCCCCAGGATGATTAGATGTTCGTGCTTGATGGCTATGAAGTTATCGACGAAGGTTACATCGTATGTCGGTGGTCTGTACACCAGGATGAATGTGATGTTGGTCTTTGGATTTGCTGATAGGTGTATGACCATGGTTTCACACTTGATGATGTTGAGAGGTGCGTCCGTTTTTATTTTCAGGTGTCCTTTGAATGCTATTGCAGTGCCTACTCCTTTTTTAATTTTTCCTGTTTACTTGAAGGTATTTGAAGTTGGTTGGGAGGCAGCTTTGGAGTGTGATTGTGTAGTTGTCATCCAGCCACGTTTCTGTGATGAATAGGATGTCAATGCCGCTGTCATCGAGTAGGTCAAAGATTTCTATTGAGTGTTTTGACATGGATCTCGCGTTTTAGATTGCAGTGGACTTTGGAGGGGTAGTTTGGTTTGGGCTTTATTCTTGGGGTTGTCGTCTGATCAGTGTTGAGGCTTTCTTTCTGGTTGATCTCTAGTTTAGGTGTTGGTACAGGTGCGTCTGTGTCATCGAAAAGTTCTCCTAACTTCTGTCTTGGGTTCTAAACCTAATTCTAAGATGGGAGCAAGCTACGACCATCAGATATTAATATGGCAGTCCTAGTGGGGTCTTGTCAAATAAAAGGGCATATGCTAAAAAAAAAAAATAACTATTACCAATGCTGACAACTAATTACAGTAAGAGTGTGGGGTAGGGTTCATAAGAAACAAAGAAGTGTTCACAAAATGATAAGTCAGGATGCGGTAGCCGGGGGTCTCCCTTCCCCACGTTTTGAGCACGGGACAAGGCGGGACTCCTGGCCACAGCGCACACTCGAGCTTTCCCAGCACAAGACTACAGTTCTGTTCCCAGGTATCGGGATCTTTGGTGGTTAAGTCTCTTTTATACAAAAAGGTCTCTTGCCTTCGAGGACCTTGTGTGTTCAAAATAACCAAACAAAAGGTTCCTTTCCGTATGTACGTTGGGTGAGGACTTTTCTACCCTGGATCCCCCTCTTCTGGGCTCAGACCCTTCTCGAAGATTAGCCTCCCTCTGTCAGGTTCACTTAGGCTTTTATTCCCAGTCTTAATCTCCTTTTAGACGTTTCACTGTGGACATCCCTCTGTTGGGTTAACTTTTGTCAACACAATTGTACAGGACGTAGACCCCGCCCCCACTCAACTGAATGCATAGGAGGTAGACTCCACCCCTCTCAAACAGAATGCAGATAACTTGTCTGGTTGATCAATGACCCAATTACTGCGAAAATCAGAATTGTTGTGCCTGGAAGGCCAAAACAAGCACATTATAGAGCAGCATATATTTTTGGGGTTAGAATGCCTTGAGTAACAGAGTGCATGTTAGATAGCATTTTAGCAAAACAGAAAGGTGATGACTGGAAGGTTTTGAATGACCCCTGTATGACCACTTTGACCTTTTCCTTGCCGCTCTACTAAGGTCTTCTGGTATTGATACTTTCAACAATAGGGGAGCTAACGAGAGTGTCTCGAGTTAGCCCCCACGTGGTGCCGAACCCCTCTGAAGCTGGTTTTTCCCCTGAGGTGTGAAGTTATTTGATTTTCCCTTAACTTGCCGTTTCACAACTTTCGTTTAACACAGAGCGGTTTCTTATCGATTCTTCTTTCGACTCACGGGCTGTGCTGAATAGCTTGGCTTTTCTTGGCTTTGGAGTCAAAGTAGCAAGCGTCTCTCTCGTTCCTGGTTATTAGTCTAGGAGGGCTCTGTGTAGCATTTACATCTGCTGCATCTGCTATTGTTCAGTCTTTTGATTACTTTCACAGAGGCTTCGTGGGTCTAGCTCAAAAAGGGCAAGGTTACTTCCCTCCTTGTCGCCCCTTTGGTTCTCGCTGCCTTTCTCCTCCTCTTGAACTTCTGCTCTGGGGTAGCCGTCTTGTTATGCGGTCTGCCTTGCTTGTAGTGTGCTCTTGTGCTCCATCATTTATCCCTGTGGGGAAGGGCAAGGGCTGCCCGGTGAGTGTGGTTGTATCAATTGCCTGACTAAGCCTGACCTTTGTGTTGGGACATGTCAGGTAAATGGCTCTAGTGTTAGTCTGTTGTCTTTCGTGTCGTGAGAAAGTGTTAGTGTCAGGAAAGGGGGCGGGTGGTAGAGTTTCCGAGTATCCTATGTGGTTGGAAGGGGAAAATGTATTGGAATAAGGGGATTCCCGCGTCTCACCCGTTAGGGTCCCACTTCCACTCCCCGAAGACCCCCCACCCCCCATACAGGTTAACCTCCCGCACTGGTCCACCCTCAGAAACTGGATCCAATAGAGATGGCCGTGTCCTGGCTACCCGGATGACAGATCCCCCAGACTAGTAAGTGAGACACCTCTAGGTTTCTCACATGATTCACAATTCTATCCACAGTAAGGCACCAATGTATCTATCCTCCTATATCCAGCTATATAAGCTTTCTCGTAATCTCTGCTCTGCCTCCTCAACTATCCTTGTGACTCCCTGTGCTTCTTCTCGCTTCTGCTCTCTCTCTTCTTGCTCCACTTGCATGGAATTCTCTTCCCCTCGACATCCGAGAAACAGTCCACATGAATTTGTTTAAAACCAAACTAAAATCCTGCCTCCTCGCCTCTGAGTTATTCTCTTAACATACCTCTCATCTGCTTAGTAGCTAACATTTTCCCTTTCCTCTCTCTCACTTCCTTTGCATCCATTCCAGCACTTGACCCATCATGGTCACGTCTCGAGCACAGCTGGCCGTACCTGCACTTAAAAAGGGCCAGTGTTAGTTGTCCTTAATCTATGTCTGTCCACTTATGTTTTATCCCTGGTGACTGTTCCATTTACTCCCCTCCACAACCTGGTCAGAATGTACCTCAAACTCAAACCATTGTAAGAAGCTCACTGCTTCCCTTCAAATATGATTTCTCAAATATTGTCTGTTCTATTGTGATCAAAAGAGCATTGTTCCTCCTGTATAAAAATAAATAGAAATCTAGGTTGCAGCCTCCAGTCTTCTTCAGCTTTCCCCACGACCAGGTCGGTTGACATTTCTAGAACCCCAGCACACCCATGCATTTCCACCCTCAACACTACATGGCCACATGATACAACACATCTCCTCTCCTTCCTCACACCACACTGCCACCTCTCCTCACCTTCGCCACCCGTCTTAAATATCAAATGTGCCCACCTTTGACTCTCGCAGCACCTTTCAACAACTTTTCCACTTGGACGGGATCACTATACAACAGATCCCCTTCCTCCTCACCACCCCCTTCTTAATCCTCACCCAATCACATCTCTGAACAGCAGTGTCCATCCAACCCTTCCTTTCCTTCACCATCCACACCTCCTTCTTTTGATCCATCCATCTTCTAACCTCCTCCACAACGCAACCAGACTCCCCTGTGCTCCCCAACCATGGAGAAGCAATTCTAGTTTTACCCTTCCTACCCCTCATTTCAAACGTACTAACCCATGTGGCAGCATGCAGGGACTTCTTGAGGGCATTCAGTCTCTCCTACAGCTACCTTCTTATCACCACCACACACACCTGCCATCCTTAACGCATCCATGATGCACCAGTTTACCCTCTCTACCATTCCATTACACTTCGGATGATGCAGACCAGTCTTTTTGTGGACAACACCACACCTCAAATAATCTTCAAAGATACTTCCAACAAACTGCTTTCTGTTATCTTTCAATAAACGTCCTGGAAAACCCTCTCTCTCGAATCTCCTGAAAAAATTCCACTGTCGCCATACCATTTGCTTCCCTCGCCACTTTGAACTCAGCCTACCACAACAGCAAATCCACAACCAACATGATGAACTTCCCATACCCTCCTCCAATATCCACGGGACCCAACCCATCCATGCCAAAAATATGAAGACAGGCACTCCACCAATAGTTTACAGCCAATTTATTTGGTACATACGAACATGGGTTGCAACCCGCAGCCTCCAGCCTTGTCTAGCCTTCCCCACCACCAGATCAACTGACATTTCTAAAACCCCACGTATTCCCACTGTTAGGCATAATCCTGTGCAGTTCCCTTGGGGAACACTGCAAAAAGATTTAAGACTGCAGGAGCAGTAGTAAACCCAATTGGTAGCAGTCTGCACCACCCAGATTTACCTGGTAGCTGTGGCTGAGCAGTCCGACTTCTCTCAAGAAGAGTTAGGCAGTATATAGAGTATACACAGTAGAACAAGCAAACACTGACCAGAGCTTTGGTATTAAACGTATATAATTATTTATTTAAAACACACTTATGAAACTACACTGGCACTAATATATCAAGCAAGTTCAAACACAGTCACTATAAGTATATACACCTCCCTAGTTAATTATTTGACAAGTCTAGGTTAAGACACCACTTATTAGCAAAACAGAGGTGAGCATGTAACCGTAGATGGCACTCCAATAATTCGTTAAAAAGGGAGAGAAAAGGCAGGGTATGGAAATAACACAGTACCAACACTTTTAAGAAACCACAGCAAGTCAAGAAACGCAGGGTCTACTGTAGAGCCAAAGTTCATAGGCCACGCCCACTCTTGGAGAGAGCAAGGCGGAATGTGCCCAAGATCACACAGTGGAAATGCACTAAAAGTCTTTGCAGAAAATGTCAAAAGAGGTTGGATCAGTTCAGAAAGGCAAAGTTAGCAGGTGTGAGGTCAACCCAGTTGGAAAGTCAAGGATTTACGGGACACCTTGGACAATCTGTTGCAAGGGAGACCAGGCGGGACACAGTTCCTGAAATGGTGAGAAAGCTCCAGCGGTGGCAGTTGTTCCTGGCAGCGGGTGCAAGTCGTGGCTTTGACCAGATGAAGAGATGATCTCGACGAGGAAGAAAGCTGGAAGTCATTGCACTGCCAGGGATGAAACCAGCCGCGGAGTTCCCGATTAAAAGGTACGACCCTTTTATTTGCGGTCAGTGGTGAATAGTGGATATCCGGCCGCCAGGGTGCTTGGCACGGGCGATTCGACCACGAGATGTCCAGGAAGGCGAAAAAGGCGAACTGGTTGGTCCCACTAGCTCAAAGGGAAGAAGACTCTCCTGGAACAAGATCTCCTCTGTCGTCGGGGAAGTGGTGAGTTCGTACAGCAGGACTCCACCGGTGGTGTCGTTGTAGATGGCTCAGCTTCTCCCCTCTTCGGATTCTTTAGGTCCTGTTGCGACTTCTGAAGTTCCAGTCCCCAAAGCCCTGCTTTTATGCAGAAAAATCCCCATTCAACAGCCTAGCTGTCACTCAAACGTGCTAAGTGGTGAGCCGGACGGCTCACCACTGGGCCAATCACACAAGAGTGCGACTTGAGTTGCTGAGGCAACTCAGTCCATGGTGCCTAATCTCCCTTCCACACATCCTGTAGACCCCAGACAGAGTGGCACCATTTGGAGGGCTTCTGTGCAGAAGCCCGCCAAAAAGTGGAACAAAGGGCTCGACTTGGGTTAGAGTTTCAGAGGCGAACAGAAACGCCATTTTAAAACCGAGTCCTGGCAAAAAGACCCAACCGGGGAATTAACATTAAATAAATAACACGGCGGTATCTTTAACATTGCACCAAAAAGTGCTGTGTTTAAAATCAATGGGAAAATCCCATAAGAAATATTCTGGTGGAATATTTTGCGTGGTATCCACTGCCACCAGCCAGAAACTCGCAAGGGGGGACTGGACAGTGCCCCCTTGGAAAACAGACCCAGGGGCAATCGAATTACCCCTACCAGTACTTCCATAATATGATGGTTTGTACTGGTTCTGTTCAGAATTGAAGACTAGTAAAGTCAATGGTGACTTTACATGCCCTGGGAGACGGTAGTCAGTCCCAGGGTATGGAGTCTATGTTTGGGGGTCACTATGACACCCCTGTGTTACTGCACCTAGGGTGCTCTGTAACACACATACCAAAAACTCATGAAGCCCTATGGAGTAACAGACCCCATAGCCCATAAAGCACATTCACAGTCAAAGTACATTCTCAAATCATGCCTAAGAGTGGGAGACAAAGAGTCTCACTCTTAGCAGGAGAAAAAAATAAACCCCAAAAATCCAGCGAAGCTGCTGGGGGACTCACTAGGTTTGCAAAATTAGTCTTAACAGAGAATTCTCCCTAACACCCACCCTCAACACACCAAGGCGCACAATACAGCATTGAGGCTTGCAGTGTTTCTTGTTCCATCGGAGACATGTTGCTAAATATAATCTGTTGACATCTTGGTTAAGAGCTTGCTCAAGAAATGTGTTTGTGATTGCTGAAAGGAAATATCCTATGGGGATTTCTAGGATTATCTCTTGTTGACATATGTAAAAAATAAATAATAAAGAAATGCCTGCAAACATGTGGTAGTTACCCTACTGAGTATGCACATGGTCAAGTAGCCTATACTATGGGATGGTTTCCACTCGAATGTCAACAACCACGTTCTGGCTCAATGTATTTTACCAGCAGAGAAATACACTTACTCTAATCCCATCCTCAAGGGCAGTCGAGCGCCGAAATGCTAAACATTTCTTTTCTGAACAAAAGTACTACCTGCCACTCCAAACCCATGTTTCTGCTTTAGAAGAGGATGTTTGGCCGTGTTCATTTGTAGAGAGCCTCTCATACTATGCTCCCCCATTGTTCTCTGCGCCCACAGGCAGAGACGGCAATACTTCACTGATGATGCCAAATAGAGAAAAGACTTGTGTCTGGTGTTGCTCGTGACATTGCTCATGATACTCTTGTTCAGAGAATTGTCTTGCATTTTGGTGCTGGACTGCTGTTCTGTGAAGTACCAAACTAATATGCAAAGTATTTTTCCTCTGGTCAAGATCAGTGTGATCCAACGTGATTGTACACCTTTTTGAGTGGGAGTCATTGCATAGGACAGATTATTTGCTGTGTAAACAACCGGCTGTGCCTTTGTTGGTGCAATCTGGGTGAAAAATAAGGACAGCTTGAAATATTTATTTAACAATGTGCACTGTATCCGTCATGTAAAATGTTCACAGGAAAACTTTGCTGATCTGCAAAAAAACAGTGATTACTAAGTCACTTTTAATGTGAAGAAATAATTATATTAATAGGTTTGCAAGAGGTTCGCTTTCTGAAGATGAGGCTAACAGTCTTCAAAACACTGAAATCTAAAACACATAATGGTAAACATGAGTCTGCAATCAGAGCAAACAGGTTGAATTGCTTTGGAAATAAATGAAAACACTACTCTAGACCTATTACCAATAGACATTTCTCTGAGAGTTTTTCAAATGCTTACAGCCTTTCAAATAAACATGTACTCCCAATACTGGAGCAAACACAGACACCTCTTAAGGCAGATGCAACTAGTGCAAAATAGATCAGCAAGGCCATTTTTGGTAAGAAGAATTATGAACAAATCTCACCTGCTCTAAAAGCCCTGAATTAGCTTCCAGCGGAAGAAAAACACACTAAAACACATTCCTCAAAAAGCTATGGGGGTACAGGCCCGAATATTTGACTAAGCAGATGCAAAATGTGTAAACTGCAAAAAGCAAACATTTCACTTGCCAATTTTTCTTTTCAACGGGTAACCGAGTCAGTTTATTTTCATTGCAGTGCAGTGATAGCAATGAACTTGTATCCCTGTCAGAAAAAGTGAACCTTTGAGCAAACAAAGCGGATCCTTTAAATATCTTTTTCATTACACTAATGAACAAGACATTTTTCATTACATCAGCGAAATAGTCATTCTCACGACCTTGAACATGTAACCTTTATCGGGCTAGAACTGCTAGAAATGTCTTGCACTTGAAGCTGTGCCCTTAGTTTGGCCATGGGTATAAGCTCTCGCTTAAGCCGCTCCATCTAGTAACATGGTATATCACTCTATACTCCTGTCTTTGCAGTGTCTTATGGGCCCTGATGCTTTCTAATTGCAGTGCCTTGTCCTTCCCACTGTGCTCACAAACATGGCTTTCCTTCTAACACATGTACAGAGCCTAGTGTGGTTGGTCGGAAGGAGGATTCAGACTCTGAGGAAATATCCAAATTACTTTTATTTAAATTATTAGAGAATGGCCTAGCTTTCGTATTCTAAAGGGGTTTCCCTACCCATTTAAAGGAACTAAAGCTGCTTGTATTTTATCAGGAAGTTCCAAAGAAAGAAAAGTCATCTGTCTAAATTTAGTTCTACCCTGACCCTATCACTAAGAAACTAGACTTAAACAGTTTCTGGAGATTGGCTCAGTTCTCCCGATATACCAGTCTTTTCTGACAGCTTCTTTAAATCAGTGTCTTTATTCTGGTTGTTATTTATGTAGCAGAATCTTCAGTAATAGTCTCTTTATTTCTTGAATTAACTCTTGTAATTCCTCTACAACATTCTTGTATTTGATATTATCTTTAACAAAGTATTTAGACCAACCTTCCTTGTGATACTTTCTCACTTGTTGGTTGGAAGCTCTAGACCTCCTACAGTCTATTGATCCAGGTTCTCTCAGCTTGAGTGTGGTTTCTGCCCACTTGCTATTCCCTACTTGAGGATTCTCTCTTTATCGCCATTTTCTGTACTTTACAACCTTGTCTGTCCTCCTCTGTTAGCAGACTTTGTCACAGTTTCTTATCTTTGCAGCTTGTTGCTCATATAGTGTTTTCCTTTGTTATTAGCTTCTGGTTTGAAAACTTCATAGACTTCCCATTCAGGCTTATTCAATTCCCTCCTTCTCCGCATGATACAGTTCCAATTATATTAGTTAACTCTTTGTGAGTACTGCGACAAGTTCCTCTTCTCGTCTTCCATTGCCCCATTGAGCCCCTGCTTCTCTTGTTCTCCATATTACCTCTCTGCAGGCTGGGAAACCTTGCGGCTCTTGCGTTCGCTTGGGTGCTCTTCTCTGGTACTGGGTTTATCCTTCCATCTCTTTGTTGCGCCCTCGTCTCTGGCTGCCCCTCTCCCATACGCAGAGTGGGGAATTGGGAATCTGCTTGCGTTCCCATTGACTCTTTCGTTCTGTGTGCTCATTGGTCTCCGCTTCCCTTATCCCGTACATGGGCTTTACCGCTTACAAGCTGCTCATGCTTCCAGTTACCTTCTTTGATGGAATCAGTGTCTTTGTTTGGTCACCATTCCCACCGCAGTAGTCAGTGGTCTCGCCACGACCTGCAGCAGGACTCTTGCTTTCCTGCAGTACAATGGTTCTTCTGTTGTTGGATACACCAGGTCTCCAGTATCTCACTCTGGCATTCAGCCGCTCTTGGAAAGTCACAGGGTCTGAGACTGTTCACTGGTCACCTCGTCCAGACATGTTCACGTCAGGGAGCTTCCCCGGTGTAGGATGCTCTCAGCTTCTCCAACTTTTTCCACTCATTCCAGTTAAGTATGCATGACCTCCTAAAGGTATATTCTCATTTCCTTCTTCATGCTGGTAGGATCGTGCATTACCTTCAGCCAAAGAGGTATATGGTGCATTAGTCTTTGTAGCAATTATTTCCATGTATGATACGAGGCTCTGTGGCTTGGGGAGGTCCTTCACAGGAACGGGAGTCCGTGTCCCCTAAGGGGGAGTCTCTCCAAGTGAGGTCCCACTTGCCCTAACCCCTCGTGGGGGACTTGCTGACCGGGCACACCTCCCTAGCCTCAAAATGGGATGAGGCTCCCACTTGGGCAGAAGGGACGAATACCTTCGATTCGTCACACAAGTCCTATGACATTGTTTCATCAGTCTCCACTCTTGTGCATTGTTCACAGACGTCCATCAAAATACATTACGTCATCATTTTCAATATTTTACAGTATGTTCTATTTCTTACTGGCTCATCAAAAGCAAATTCTTTATTTTACTGGCCCTGCCTAAGAATAGTTTGCTAATATGATATTGAACAGTAAGCAGTTACTGTGTTTATGATGCAATGAATTTCATCTTCATTGCTTTGAAAGTTCTCCTTATTACCATAATACATTGTTTTCTATAAAATCAGGTTGTGTTTGGTTATGTGCAGAGCTGTTTATGGCAATGCTTATGACTACAACAGTTGGGAACAATATTACTGTGAACAAAATGGCCCACAGGGAATGATGAGGCCGATTCATTGCCTTTGTTGCAAAACACAGGATTTGGGATGCAAAGAAAGGTAGCTCGTTTTTCAGTGTTGCATGTCGCCTGTACCACATTGTCCTCTAGATCTGAAATCCTCTTTCTGTAATAAGTTATGTGGTTTTTCCTATTTGTCCTAATTTGCTATGAAATAATTGCCCTTCATGGATATTGTGTTCTGCACCAATGGAATCTGCACCATCAAACACATGCCTTTCCAAGTTGCTTCTCCTGAAGACAAAAGCTCTCTGAGCTCGATGAATACCAGCACACTTTGAGAAAATGGGAGGTTATCTGGACTACTGACAAGCGTGGAGAAAACTGTTTCTAGGGAAGCACCTAGTATGGTCCAACTTTGACACATGATGTCTTTGGTCTTTGTCACATACCAACGTTTCTGTGCTGGTATGACAATAAGACATGTAAGGGTGTATAAGTAGGACTCCGACACAGTGGGCTCATGTTGATTGGCATAAACCTTTATTGAAAGTAAAAGAGTGGGTTTTGGATAAACTCCTACCTTTCCCTAAAGTTAAGTGTGGTTTCCCTACTTCAACCAAAACTTAGGAAACTGTCAGGAAGTCTTTGTCTAAAGTAAATAGTCCGCTGCCACAAGTCCAAAGTCTATTTAGATCCCTCATACTATTGACTACACCATAAAGAACAAAAGATCTTCTTAACTCAGAAGAATAGGTTGTAGGTCAATTAAAGAGCTCCAAATCCAAAATTCGTCAATGTAAAACAAAATTCCGTAAAGTTCTTAGATATTTCTCTGTACTACAAGCTTCTCAACAACCGTGGGCAATGATTCCCTTGCCCTGGTTACTTCTCTTGTAGGTCCCAGATCTCGGTGTCTCTCTTTCTGCTTGGGCCAACTTGTTTCACTTCCCTGACAGGTATGGTCTTTAGTAAATTGCTGTTGTTTCCCTTCTCATGTAAGTGAGTCACAGACCCCTCCACTCGGGACTGGCCCTGCTCCTTCCTGTTCCTTCCAGCTCCCCTCTTGGCCTCCTGTTATGCTTGCTTGCTGATGAGGTAAGGGTGATCTGGGCGGGGAGTACAGCCATTACTGTACTCCAGTAAAGCCCCACCACTCTTATTACCTACTAGAACATAGATAATTTCTGTCAGTATGTCATATCTTTCACTTAGCCCATTTGTGTTAGTGAGCAATATCTCATATGTAGCCCATTTGTGTCAGTGAGCCAAATATTGCTTATAACCCATCTTTGTTAGGGAGAAATATCTCGCATTTAGCCAATTTGTGCTAGTGGGCCATAACTCGCATAGATGAACTGTGTGGCACAGGGAACACATCACCCCTGGAGGAACCTGTGGGAGGTGGTAATTGCTGCACACCAGAATGTACGCTATGGGGAAGGGATATGGGCCACATCTAGTCAGAACAGCTGGGGTTAGGAGAGGTACTGCCACCAACTGATCTTACTAAAAACACACCCTTCTGCATACACCTTCTCAAACTCTTTACTAAACACAACCATACCTCTACAGCACAACGACGACGAAACAAACCACACATAGTCTTGCCAAACACTGCATGGTAACTACCAACTGAAAACCACACCTACGCTCTGTGAACAGTGCCACTGCACGGAAGCTGCCAACAGTACATCACAGCTCTCTTGGTATTTTTCCTGCTCACTCCTTCTAACTTACCCACCTCCCTCCTTGCTTTACAGATCCACCAGAGCACCAAGAGACCACGCAGGTGGCAACAGTGCGCGGTATAAGACCCCATAACATATATGTTATACAGAGATTTCTTTTAGAATAAAATTAATTTGGTGTAAGCCCAGACCCTCTAGTATCACACTCAAAATTGCAAACATGTAGTTGCTTCAGATTTTGTGATTAGTCGAACCAATGAGCACGCGTATGTCAATGGACATTTTTAAGTGTTAATGGGGCAAATTAATTCACAAATTAAAATAACTAATTCTGGCCGACCATGAAATTGAAGACTGATTAACAGATTCATCAAGCCTTCGTTTCATACTCTTTTCCCAAAGGGTTGCATGTAGGTATAAGTAGTACAGATAATATCCGTACAATTAAGTGTTATGCTGTGCGCCAGTGGCAAAAGGAAATTAGGTTTGGGAAGGAAAAGAAGAAAGGCGGAGGTAATAAGGAAGGGAGCTGAATACCAAAAGAGAAGTTGTTGCACAAACAGTAAAGGAAAGGTATTCCCCTATTTGGCAGCTAAAAGAGGGAAGGTGCTGAAATGAGACTATGCACATAGAGGTCGAGGAACATAAGAAGAAATCTGAAGACAGGCGAGAGGGAGCAGAAGAGTACTGCGAGATAAGAGCATAGGCAGAATGGTGAAAGGCCGTTGAACACACTTGAAGATAATACAGAAGAAGAAAAACTGGGCATGGGCGAGAGAAGGGAAGCCAGAAACGGGAGGCAAGAGTAGTGGAAATCTGGGACGTCGAGCAAACTCAAACGGGAGAAGAAGCTGAATTGGAGATGGATAAGGAAATCCCCAAGGCAGGGGGAAACCCTACAGCAATGAAGAGTTGTCAGACAGAGAGCTCTCTCCCGGTGTTAGGTCAGAGCGTTTCCTATATAGCATGGCAAGTTTATATGATGTTTGTAGAAATTTGGTAATACTAGGCAGCAGACATTTGTGAAGAAGCCTTGCGGTTACATGCAGGGTACATTGTGTAGCAATATCAGTACGCAACTTTGGCGTACACAACTGACTACTCATTCTAAGGTGGTATTTGTACACAGCTATGGAAAGGTACTGGGAGCTGGTGTCTCATGGGTCCTGAGGGCAGCATTAGGTCGTGGGCTACTGAGCCAGGGCGGGGTGTGGACATGACTGGAGAGCCAGGTGTAGCAAAAGGCCTCAGGATAAGCCAAGGTGAAGGATCTTGGGCCTAGCAGGCGAGGGTGATTGCTAGGAGGTATAGTATCGGGACAATCGTGCCACATCAACCCCTCCCCCCATTTGGTCGTCCCCTGGGCAGGGTAAAGACCTAAGGGCGCAGGTTGGCATTTTGGGAGGCATGGTACTGGAGAAGGCGGTGTAGCAGTGTATACTGTAATGGGTGAAAGAAATTCTTCTGCTAGCTTGTGTTGGACTGTGTTCCCAGACACACAGACATAAGAGGCATCCATTAAATCAGCATATGTCCTTGAGAAATTCGAGGAATGTATTGGTATCTGGGGACATGAATACTGAAGTGCTGGGCAGTGGTCCCAGAAAAACTGTCAGCAGGGGTAACATGTCTGTGTTGGGGTGGGGATACCAATGGCTTTTCTGGTGGTATTTAGTTCAGGCACTCCCCAACTTGGTCAGTGTGTATCACGGCAGTGGACCTAGAGATACTGGTGTGGAAAGATGTGAGGAAGGAGAGAAAAGACAGGGTCCAATACTTTAAAATCAATGGCACTGTGCAAGAAACCCTCATATTACGTACACTTATTGCAACAGGAAATCTGTCCCACCTGTCAGGGCAGTATCTTGTCAATGGGATGCTTGCTTGAGTAGCCTGTAAACGGGAAAAGTGAGCAGTAATCTTTGTAAGACATTCTAGGCAGGATAGGCATGTGATCAGAGAAACATCACTTATGCAGTGGGCATTCGGTGGCAATAATATTCCTAACCTGTGCTGTCTAGCCCTACGCAACATGGGGCTGTTTGCACAAAGGTTCCAAGCAATTTCGGTGATCCCTGCACCTGGGAAGCTGGAGATAGCAGACGGCAAAGTTCAGGAAGCCAGCACGGTAGATGCTTGGTCAGGCATGGAGCAGAAGGGTAGAGGGTCGGCATGCTGAAAATGTTTGCGGGCTGGGAGCTCTGCAGGAGAATAGGCTGCCCAATAAATAAGGCAGAGGATGCAAAGAGCAAGTATACTGACCAAATAGTAGGCAAAGACCCTGGTACGTCACATGGGTCAGATGGAGCTGGTCTGTGATGCAGGCGAAGGAGCAAAGGTGATTGCTGAGGCGCTAGGCTCACTCAACCGGCCCCCCCAGACCTCTTGTACTGGTGGGTCCAGGTGCCTATACTACAGGTGCGCAGATTTATTATGTCTGCCTGAAAAAGCAACACATTACGAAACCCTTGGGCCACCCGCAGAAGGCAGGAGGCAGGTGTAGCAGAACGTCAGTGTGCTTTACCTGCCAGTGGCGGTGGTGTTGGTGGCAGAACTCTGCAAGTTATACCTCTAGACTGTTATCAGAGTGTTGTTGTCTAGAAGTGTAGGATGGGGTGCTCCACATAGCCTGTCCTCTGTGGCCCCGGTGGGCAGCTGCAGCGGGTGTCTTTGTCCTGGACCCCTGGTGGTGGCAGTTGGGCTGGTGTTTCCGGCATCACTGGTGGCGAGGTGGTGTTGTCCTTGTCTTTTGGCTGTGGCTCTTCGTCGTCCAGTTGCACTGTCTTTACACAGTGCCGGGCGTGAACTCCGGCGTCAAGGCCTCTGCAACAGCCTGCAGTGTGGGTTGTCAGCAGGACCTGGTTGGAAGACTATTGCAGATGAACCTTCAGGACCACCCAATCTTCTGGCAGGATGCTGTGGCACAGTGCCTTCAGGTGGACGAGGACTTTCTTCTTGTATTTGCTGATAGTGAGAAGTGACAATGCGCATTCGTTTTTTGGCAATATGACACAACAAGATCATCATTCAGTTGAAGATTACATAGTTATGGAGCTAGTGGGCTGTCCCTGGCATCCTCATGGGTCTGCCTATTAGAATCTCATGTGTTGACAGGCCAGGCATTCTGCTACCAGTATTTCTAATGTCCATCAAAACGAGAAGGAGAGCGTCTGGCCAGCTTAGGCCTGTTACATGGCACACCTTGGCAAGGCAGCTTTTCAGGTACTCATTTCGAGCAGTGGAATGTTTGAAGAATACATAGGGTCTTGCAAATGTTTTGGACAGTCTGTCCTGCAAAATATGCCCCTGGCAGAATTTATGGATACTGGGAAGCCAAGCATGGGATGAGCTCCTTAAGTAGTCTCTTAGCTACAGTGATCTAATCAGCATATTTTCAGAGGTAGGCCTCAGTCCATCCAGAGAATTTGTCTGACGACCAGGACATATTCAAAGGTGGCAATTTTTTTTCTTTTGAGATCAAGTCAATTTGCAAATTCACGAAGCATCTGTGGGGCGGTTCATTTGCCGGTCATCTGTTTTGACAGTCTTTCCCAGGTTTTATGTAAGACAAGTGGTGCAGTGAGCGCAGTGCTTCTGTGCAATGGAGGGGAACTTGGGAGCGAACCAGTATCTTTTGGAACCTTGCAGTACTTTTCCCCTTACTTGAATGCGACACAGAGTGAGCAACACATGCCAAGTATGGCCGCAATGGATGGCGGGACCACTAACCGGCCCATCCTATCACGCACTTGGCGATCAGAGCAACACGCACAACCTTTAGTTTGCCAGCTCTGTTTCACGTTCTGGGGGGGCTGCCTCATGGAGGTCCGCCAGTCCGGAGGAAAGGGATGCTAGGGGGGTCCTAAAATGAGAGAAGAAACAGAGGCACCTAATCGGGAACCCGAGGGCCGCATTTATGGCATGGTGGTCTGCCAATGCATTTCCCTGCAGAATGCTGTCTGAACACTGAGTATGGGTCTTACATTTCATGATGGAAAGCTCGGTGAGTAGCAAAATAGCATTAAGAAGTGCTTCAACATAGGGTGCATTAAGGATAGGTGTATCTTGGGCAGTGAAGTAACCTCTCTGTTTCCAGAGTGTTCCGTAATCATGTGAGATGTCAAAGGCATAGAGGCAATCTGTGTATATAGTGGCTGTGCGTTGTGTGGTAATGGTGCAGGCCCTGGTTAAGGCAAGGAGTTCAGCACCCTGTGCTGATCTTACTGATGTGAGCTGGAACACTTCAATGGACTTAAGGCGGACAGACTGCAAATCCTGCCTGTCAATTTCCTGTGGAATCTTCTAAGACAAGAGCCATCAACAAAGTTTAGGGTAGGATTTGGAACAGGGACATCTTTGAGGTTGGGTCGTGGAGAAGAAACTGTCAACCGCAGCAAGTCAATCATGTGGGTGACTATCATGAGGAGTGGGTAAAAAGCAGGATTACAAGGGGCACATCTGATGAGGGTGATATTGGTGGTGGAGAGGAGTAATGTTGTCATACTTGGTGAGGAGGGCTGCTGATAGGTGTTGTATTTTACCTCCTAGGAGTAGGGTCAATACAGAGGGCGGCACTGCTCCATTTGTGTGGCGTGCCAGCGCGACGGTGTCAATTTTGGAGAGCAGGAGTGCAGCAGTCACCGCCCATAGACATTTGGGGAATGCAGAGGCTACTGTGTCGAACTGAGAGCGGCCGTAGGCAACTGGGCATTGTAGGTTCCCATGCTTCTGTACGAGTACGCCTAAGGCATACCCCTCTTTCTCATCACAGACCATGGTGAAGGATTTGGAATAATCCGGGAGGCCCAGAGCAGGGGCAATTGAGAGGCCAGTTTAAATTTTGGCAAAAGCAGTGGTTTACTCTGAAGATCAGGTTAGTTTATCAGGCAATGCATCTAACAGCATCTTTTGCATGGGTGCAACAATGGAGGCATAATCATGAATCCAAGGGCGGCAAAAATTGCTCATTCCCAGAAAGGAGCAGCGCTGTCTCTTGGTGAAGGATGCATGCAACACGGGAGGTATATTCACTCTTCGTGGATTGGTACAGAAAAGAATGCTGACGGCAGATCAATGCACGTTAACAAGTTGGCATTGGGAGGGAGGCATCAGAGTATAGTAATAGGATCAGCACAACTGGATGAGAAGGGACGACAGCCTTATTAAGAGCTCTTAAGTCATGTGTGAAACGGTACTTCTCCAGCTTTGGATCTTTCATGGATTCACATGCTGTGAATATTTCCTGTCGTCAGGCTGGGAAACCTCAGTAACTTTAATATAGCGGTTTTCCTATGGAAAATCTCGACACTGAGTGTCCCATCGACGTCTTTATGGGTGCTTTAGGCTGCACCAATAGGACACCCAGTATAAATGGCCCACCCCCGCAGCTTCCCTTCAGATTTCAACCGTCTCGAAACTGTTGAGATCACCTTGTGTTCTCCTTTGAGAATTTGCTCTGTCTTTTCTACGCATCGCTGTTCCGATGTGTTTCCAGGCCCCATCATGTCATCTGTGGTCCTGAAGAATTAGTTATTTCGGCTGTGTGGCGGCCTCATGAACGTTTATGAAGGGGACGGCCATGCAGACTGTGTGTACTGCCTGTACCCCAATCACTCTGTGGAGAAATGTGACATTTGCCAGGGGTTCTCCCAGAAGACACTCAAAGGCTGTAACAAGCGGTTGATTTGCTGGTTGAACGAAGGGGCCTATCCGGGATTGGAAGCTAGTTCAGCCCGTGGGGGCTTCGTGTGGCAGGAAGGGCTTTGCACGATGCAACATCCATTCACTGAGCCTGCAGTCAAGGGCCGCTTAGAAAAAGTTCAAGGCGCCAGAGTCAATGCCAAAGTGCCTCACGTCCAGGGTCGGACTGGCCCCATCAGCCAATGGCCGGGCCGAAATCATGTGGAGGCCTGGGGGCCGGTTTCTGCCCACGCTACTGGGCTGTTTTTTTTTTTTAATTGTTTTTTAAATGAAAATGTATTACAACTGCCTGCAGTGACGCCGCCCGGCCCGCCTACAGCCTCAGGCCGCAGTGCGCAGTCACTGTCAGACAGCATCACTGTGTGTGCCTGGCTGCAGTGTGGGCGGATGGGGCCACCAGCGCCACAGCATTACATTGATCCCATTCCCCTTGCCCGGGCCACACCAGCAAGGCAGCGTCAGCGGATCAACTTTCTGCCACACTCTGGCAGGAGGAGGATGCCTTTAGGGCTGAGCTGGTTTGGGCCTGGCGGGGCCCAGCGGCGCGCACATTAAGTTGCTTTCAACTTTGCAGGAAGCGACACATTTGTTGCACTTTGCAAAGTTGAAAGCAACTTGTTGTGCTTGCCTGGGGGCTGCGGGAACAGGCGGGCCATTGGGCCAATGAAAATGCGGCTGCAGGCAGCAGCCGTTGAGACTCTGTGCCGCCACTTGCATGGTTCTAGACTCTTTCTTGAGTGATTATTGCTATACCCGGGCGGCAGATGCTTCATTTTGGCAACAAGATGCTTATAGGCAACAGAGGCACGATGAAGTTTGCAGAGCTCAGTGCAACTTGGGGGTGGCATTGCACTACAAGTCTCAGAGCTTTTGGTGACATTTAGTACTCTGGATTAAGGCGTGCAATGGTCCAGAAACAGTTCAAAATTGGCACTGCTCTTAGAGAAGAGCAGGGACTTTGATAAGAAAACAAAAAAAGATAAAAATCAGCGCAGGCACTGAGTTCCCAGGTATTCTCTGATTTACAGAGTGACCGTTGGGGACGAGCGGAGAAGCAAGGCAATTTGTTTACACTACCTTTATAAGAACGCACCACATGGCGTGTGGTAATGTGGATAGTCTGTGCTGTTTTCAGCAGTAAGGAGGCCGTGGACTGTTGCTGACAGAGGAAGTGGAGATGGCGGATTTCTGCCCGCTGCCGTGCAGGTTATGTGTACACGGCAGGGTTTGCCGATTCACCGGATGATGGACACGTCGAAAATCACAGGCACATTTCTAGTTGTTTTAACCTGTGGATCCTGTACGAGGTACTGTTTCTTAATTTTAAGTGTGGCAGTGCAGCCAGTGCTGGATAGAGGCCAACAGATTGCTGTGTAGTTTTCCGTGTGCTGCATGAATAGTGGCAAAGCGAAAGAAAAAAAGAAAGGACACATGGGCTGGCGTTAGTATCTAATGTGTTGTTATTCAGGTCGCAGGGAGTTCCGCATTACACTTACATTTTCTCTGAGAGTGGCAGGCTTGGCTACAGTTGCTTAAGGAATTTGAAGGATCTGTGTCATTTTCAGGGTTTGGAGCGCTCATGTAATCCTGAGAAGTAAAGTATTTTGGTGTGCTTACACTTGGAAGATTAGGAATGTTTTAAACGTTATTCAAGTGATAATGTGCTTTAAGGGGACATTACTTTTGAAGTAGTTAAAGGTATAGGGTCACATGAGATGCATTTTAGCTTTGCGTATTTAGTTTTTTTTTATTGTTTTACAGGATGTGTGTGGATGAGTCGAGTGCAGTGTGCAAACTTGCAGTAGGAGTTGGGGTGAAATGCATGATACGCTCTAGTGAAATTATTACAAATATATTTCAATATGAACACGTATTTTATTTTAGAGTTTTTAGCACAAGACTCTGCAATATATTCAAAGTTACCATTGACATTTGATAAGATACTTGCATAATTACAAATATCTAAAGAAGTAATTTGCATTGTTTATCTGCTGCAGGGTGATGCTTGATCACAATTACTTTGCAGGGGTGTTGATTTACAATCTATTCAGAGTGCATGCATGGCATGGGTTGGAAGATTCAGGTTTTGAGACAAGGAAGCATTTTGTGTACCGCCTGAAAGGTTTCTGAAATAGAGAGTTTCTGAAGTATAAAGAATGGCATGCTTATTTGGAAGTAAATGTGACCTGAAAAATACAAACCAAATGACACATGTAAAGGTGCCCTCTGCACCCCTGCCCCATTTGTTTTTATTCTTCATCGGGTGCTTCCTTAATTGGAATTATGCCTCAGCGTACATTTTTCAGCTGTTTAGTAATTTCAAACATTTTTTAAAGCAACCTAACATAACTTGCATGTGATATTAGGTATTTGTTTCAAATGTATATCCTTCATGTTCCAATGGCAGATCTGAAGGCGAGGGGAGGGGGCATGCCAAATTTCTTTGGTGTTGTACCTGGATGTTCCGGAACATTCAAGATATTTTTTTTTTCAAAATATTTATTTTAAACAAACAGGATAAAATGATACAAAGCTTAATCAATCACGACATATGGTACAGAAGCAATACAGCTGGTTGCTCTTCCCTCCCCTCCCCATGATCTTAATGTTCCTCTACCTGGCCCAGCTGCGAATTATCGTTCGGTAAAGTTCTCCTGGCTAATTGGGGCTTGTATGTCAGAGCTGGATAATTCTGATCAAAGTCCAGGATCGGGCCCCAGATGTTCTCGAAGCGATGTAGGCGGCCTGCCCCAGCAGCCGTCACCTTCTCCGCGATTAAGATGTCCCAAATTTTAATCCACCAAAAAGGCATTAGTGGTCCTTCTGCGGTTTTCCAAGTGCGGGCTATTACATTTCTGCCTGCCAGTAGACATTGGGACAGTAGTTTGGCCGTAGGGCCAGATCTAGGGTAGATCCCGGGGGCCGGGGCTCCCAGAAGGATGGGCTCGGGCTCCAGGGGAAGTCGTATCTGAGTGATGTCTGCGATTGTTGCTAGGCATTGTTTCCAAAAGGTCTGGGCCCTCGGGCAGGACCACCACATATGAAAGAAAGACCCTACTTGGCCGCATTGCCTCCAACAGTTCGGGTTAAGTGTAGGGTTCATATGGTGTAGTCTCAGGGGAGGATAATACCAGCGAAGAAGGATTTTGTATGCGCCCTCTCTGTTCGTAATGCAGGATGAAGAAGTGTGTGCCCGCGACCAAATGTCAACCCATAGCTGGTCCTCAATTGGGTGGCCTAGGTCCGCCTCCCATTGGGCCATGTATCGGGTTTTAGAGGTTAGACAGTCATTTTGGAGGCGTTTGTATAGAGTGGAAATTCTCCCCCTGGTTGGGAGGTCATTTAGGGTCAGTTCAATAGCCGTGGGAGAGCGGGTGGCGGCTTGGCGGGTCTGTGGATGGGAGCACCAGTGGCGCAGCTGAATGTACGTAAATCTATCCTGTTCCTGAAGCTGGAAGAGTTCTTTACAACGCCCAAAGGTGCAGGGTTGTCCCCCTTCGAATAGTTGCCCCAGGGTCTCCAGGCCACCCGCAATCTAGGCTCCGAAGTTCTGGGTGGACCAGCCAGGGGAGAAAGCTGGGTTCAGGAACACCGGGGAGAAAGGGCTGAGTCCCACTGGGGTTTTCTTTTGTTTCAGCGCTTTATCCCAGACAGCAATAGTGTGTTTGGTGGTCCTCAGGAGGTTCTGCCACAGTCGGCGTTCGGAGGGATTGATGTGCGGAAGAAAACGTAGCGGGAGCGGTAGTTGCGCCTGTTCGAGGTCCACCCATCTCGGGCGGTTGGTAAGTATCTGCCATGATCGGATGAAGGCGAGTTGGGCCGCCATTTGATATTTTTGTAAATCTGGAACTCCGAGGCCACCCAGTCTAGCGTTGCCCAGCATCGTGGACCTGGGGATTCTGGGCTTCCTCCCTTTCCAGATAAACCGTGTCATTTCCTTTTGTAGCTTCTGAAGAGCAGGTGCCGGAATTGGTACTGGAAGCGAAGCGCAGGCATATAGGAGCCTTGGTAGCAAGTTCATTTTACAGGCCGTGATGCGGCCCATCAGTGAAATCTCTTGTGCCGCCCACCGCTTTAAGTCTGCCTCGAGGTCCGTGAACAGTGGGGGAAAGTTTGCTCGATAGACTTCCCCAGGGTCCGCTGGGATCTGGACACCCAAATAACTGATGCTCTTAGTCGTCCATTGTATCGGACATAGTGGGGCCAGATCCTCCCGGATCTCTCGGGACAGGCCCACCCCCATGGCAGCTGACTTCCGGAAGTTGATAGCAAAGCCCGTGACCTTTCCATAGCTCTCTATCTCCGCTAGGACCTGAGGGAGGGAAGTACGAGGCTCTGTGATGGTTAGTAGGACGTCATCTGCGTAGAGGGCCAGTTTGTGGTGTGTTGTATTCGATTGGAAGCCCTTAATCGCCGGGTTTCGCCTGATCCGTTGGGCGAATGGTTCCATAATTAGTGCGAAAAGCAGTGGCGATAACGGACAGCCCTGTCTGGTTCCACAGGTCAGGTCGATAGGGGGGGAGAGGATGCCATTGACTCTGAGAAGGGTCTTGGGCGCTGTATAGTTAGCCAACGTCATGGCGCAGAACTCCGGACCAAAGCCAAAGGCCTCGAGGGTAAGCCTCATGAAGTTCCAGTCCACCTTGTCAAAGGCCTTAACTGCATCCAGGGCCAGAAGCACCAGCTCCTGGGAGTCTCGGGAGGCAAGCTCCACCAAGTTCAGAGCTCTACAAATGTTATCAGCGGTAGAGCGGTGTGTGATGAAGCCACTCTGGTCGGCGTCGATTATCTCTGGCAAAATCCGGGACAGGCGGGTTGCTAAAATTTTGGAGTAAATGTTGGCATCTATATTGAGCAAAGCAATCGGTCTGTAGGACGCAGGATTCTTCGGGTCACCGCCAGGTTTGGGCAGCAAAACTGTGATGGATTCTTGCATCGACGGGGTTATAGTGCCTGTGTTCCTGAATGAATTAAACAGCTGTACCAGAGGTGGCAGGAGTTGGGGTTTGAAGACTTTATAAAACTTCGACGTATAGCCGTCTGGGCCTGGGGCTCGGGATTTAAGGGATTTTATCGCCTCATCGACTTCCTCAGTGGTGATTGGGGCTTCCAGCGAGTCCTGAGCTACGTTTTTCAGTCGGGGGAGCGCCGCCTTTTGCAAGTATTCCCTCTGTTCTTTGACGGCTCGGGCCGGGGCGGTCATCACTTGGGTCAGGTGGGTCGATGCGATTTGAAGCTTGTCGTGATCCGAGTATTGAGTCTTGCCCTGCTGATCCCGAAGGCCCACAATTGTGTTATTCCTTCTTGTCTTGGCAAGTTTAGCCACCAGTAGCTTGTTTGCTTTGTTGTTTTTGGCATAGTAGAACTGTTTAGCCTTCGTCATTTGATGGGCGGTATGTTCAGCGTAGTGTGCTTCAATTTTCTTTTTTGCTATTCGGAGGGCTCGCTGCGTTTTAGGGGTCCAGCCCTTCTCCTTATGGATCCTCTCCGCCCTCTCGAGTTCCTCTTCAAGATCCTGACGATTCTGTCGTTTATGCCTATGATAGGCTACCCCTTTGGCAATCAGTTCTCCCCGCACCACTGCCTTCATTGCATCCCAGTTGTTGGCTAAGGAAGTATCTCCGCTAGAGTTTTCTTTAAAGAAGTTGTTGATCGCGGTTGCGATTGCGTCTCTGAGTGGCATCTCATTAAGGATGGGATCAAATAGAGTCCATCTACGCCTCTGGGGCTCCGGGGGTCCCTGGACTCGGATTTTCAAGGTTACCGGGGCGTGGTCGGATAGGATTCTGGAGCCTATAGTTACCTCTTCAGTGAAAGCGAAGATCTGCAGAGATATCAGTAGAAGATCTATCCTAGAGAATGTCCGGTGAACATAAGAATAGAAGGAGAAATCTTTTTCAGATGGGTGGAGTACCCTCCATGAGTCCACCACTCCAAGGGTTCTAAATAATCGCAAAAGGGCTAAAGCCGTGGTGAAGTCCCCGGCGGAGGGTGGATGCGATTTGTCTTTTACGGGGTCTGGGACCCCATTAAATTCCCCACCGATCACTATCTGGCCCTCCAAAAAGGGAGAGAGGGTTGCGGTTAGAAAATCATAGAAGGGTGCTTGGCCAGAATTCGGTGCGTACACGGAGACCAAGGAGAACAGCTGTCCCGATAGCAGGCATTTCACTGCTATGTAGCGTCCCTCCGGGCAGCTTATGGAGTCCAGAATCTGGGGATTCAGTCCCCTCCGGAACAAGATTGCTGTACCGCCCCGCTTGGAGCTTCCAGATGCGAAGAGTTGCTTTGGAAAGTCGCGAGAGTGTAGGCGGCTGAAGTCTGCCGGGAGCAGGTGAGTTTCCTATAGCATGGCCACATCGGCAGAGTCATTCTGAAGTTTTTGTAGAATTGATTTGCGTTTAGGCGGTGAGTTCAATCCCCTGACGTTCAGAGAGACAAACTTCCAGAACTGCTGGGCCGGGGCGTGACCCGGGGTCGCTGATGAGACTTGTGGAGGGGGGGGGGGCTACTGGAGAATCAGCCATTATGTCGTGGGAGATGTGACCATCTGTTATCCTGCTTTTGGGGTTTTTTCTCGGACCGCCAACGGGCAGTCCGAGGTTTAACTGGGGGAGGGAGACCCGTTATGGGGTCAGGCCCTCCCCTGGCCAACGGGGCCGTGAAACAGCGAATAGCCAACATGAATAGTCTGAGTGAAATGCTCCAAGGACTCATAGGTGGAACGTACCTTGGAGTTGCGCATGGGCTGTGGGGGGAAGCCCGTTGCATCGGGGGTGGAGATCATCCATGTTTTCAGAGGTGGCGGTCGGCTCCACAGCGCCGGGTTCACTAAGCCGGGTCTCAGGGCACCGAAGAGTCCCTCGTGGGGTAGCTCCGGGTCATTTCCTCCTCCTAAATCTCGGAACCCTCGACCATGTGTTTTGTATGGGCCTAGGGGAGGCTATAGGGTCCGGGTCAGCCGCCGCTTCAGTGGCCTGTTGGGACGAGGTGTTAGCGGAGTCCGGATGCAATATACTTTCAGCATCGCCCAGATGTTTGATCCTACGCATGGTACCCTTGTAGGAGAATTGCAAAGCTGTAGGAAAGAGCCATCTGTAGCAAATTTTTTGGGCTTGGAGGAAGGTAGTCAGTGGGCGAAGGGCTCGCCTTTTCTGAAGGGTCAACGGAGATAGGTCTTGATAGATCTGAAGGGGGGTCCCCTGGAAGGTGATTTCGTCGTTGGAGCGACTTATTGCCGAAATGGCTTCCTTCGTCGTATAGAAATGCACCCTGGTGATAACATCAGGCGGGCCGTCTGACTCCACTCCACGACGGGGATTTAGCCTGTGAGTGCGATCCAGTAGCAATAGTGAGTCCTCCAAATCGGGGAGAAGAGATTGAAAGAAAAGGCCTACATATTCGGCTAGCCCTTGGTCTGAGACTGATGTGGGAACCCCCCGAATGCGGAGGTTGTTTCGCCGGGCTCTGTTCTCCTGCTTGTATTCCAGGATTTCGACCTTGTCCTGCAGAAGCCCAACGGAACGCTGGATCGCAGTCAGGGAGGACGCGTGGTCTTGGGCGCGATCCTCAATCTCACTCACTCTCTGTTCCACCTCCGAAACCCTCTTATCAGTATTTTCCAGCTTGGCAGTAAGCTCAGACATACATGATCGAAATTCAGTTTTAATGTCAGCCATGAATTCCCGAATATCCTCCTTGGTTGCTAGAGGTCCCTTGTTGTCCAGGGATTCTCGTGAGATGGAGGGGGGATTGTCCAGTTTCTTCGCTTTGTCGGCTGACATTAGCATTGTTGCTATGTCTGATGACTTGGTGGATTTCGATTGCTTAGACATCGTCTGGTCTGACAGGAGAGGGTTAACGGCTGAAGGTGGCTCAGTCGCAATGGTGGCGATAGTTGGAGGTCTCTCAAAGAGTTGGGATAAGGATCCCGATGTCTTGGTTGGGCTTTTAGTTAGTGAAGGAGACTTCAGTGCGAGTGAAGAGAGGAAGGTTGCTGTGTCGTCCCGGTCTCCCTGGTACCAAGACGGCCAAGGGGAAGGTGAATGTGGGCCGGGGCGCCCCAGGAAATAGCGGGAAGATGAGAGGGAGCGATTTTAATACCGGAGCACACCAGTCTAGGGTGGTCTTTTGGGGTGGATGGTGATGACTCCGATCGCCACGGGTGTTAGCGAGACTGTTGGTGGTGGTGGTTGCCGTAGACAAACTATATCAAGGTGGATTGCTCATTAAAGAGGGCGACAGAGCATGGCGCCGCTGACCGGAGCCACGAGCCAGTGGGTCCACTCCCGCAGAGGTGTCGGGGGCAGTAGGGTGTTGCAGCCTCCTCACAGTTGAAGACAGGGGTGTTCTGCAGTGCACCCCTGAGAACTCTCCGGCTTCGGCCCCCTCTTCTGGAGTGGAGGCGTAGGGATACAGGAGAGGACGAGAGCAGGGAGGCTGTGGCTGTGTGTCGCGTGTTGGGGTGGCTGCAGGGTTCTATCCCCCTGGGGATGTCCGGGGAGGTGGGCCAGAACTGAGAAGGCCCGGGGCCTGGGGCACCCACCGCGTCCTCCGCCGTCCGTGCTCCTCCGAGGGTGCTGCCCGAAGCGCCGCCGGGAGTATCAGCTGGAGCATAGACGTGTGGCTCGGGTCCCTCTGATCATGTGAGGCAAGAGACACATGGGTCTAGATCGATTCCAGGGTTCATAGGGGGAGCTTCGACGGCGAGGCCGCGTCTCGGTCGTTGTCGCTGGGTCCCGTCCGCCATCTTGGATTACGCGGCGGAGGGGCCGCGGGATAAAAAGAGCCCGATTTATCTTCATCTTGGCGATTCTGGGTTCCAGCAGCACGCCGGCCGGGCTCCACACCCTCTCACACCCTCTCATCTAGTTGGGTTCGAAAAACGCAGCATAGGAGCCATAGAAAGCTGTGATGCAACGGGCGTTCCACGGAGGCCATCACGGGAGCGACTGCATAGCCAGCGCTCCATGCCACGCCCTCCACATTCAAGATAATTTAAAACCTATAAACGTGTTGTTAACATCACTGTCAATCCCCAGGGCATCCAAATGACGCAATGGCAGAGCAGATGTTGCAATTTTTCAGAGCAATGAAACTCATCTTAAACACTACCGCACTCCCGTGAGAGCTTTAACCCGTGGAACTATCTTAGCAGTACTTCAGAGTCTGGGTATTACAGCTTCCTATAGATAAGTACTTTGAAAAGTGACGCCGAGCGAGCTCTTGGCGGGTCACTTTGTAAATGCTGCTCAACCTGAGGAGGAAATCTGCACAGGCTGGACCCGACATATGGCTGACTCCACCCCACCCCTGCCGGCCTTTTAGAGCCAACAACCCTCCATGTTATCCCAGTGGCTAGCTCTTACTTATGGCGGGTGGCAACATGCCCTGTGTGTCACCTGACTCACATTTTAGATATGACTTGTATGTACATTTGTATGGAACTTGCAGGTCCGTACTTACTATGGGAACAATTAAACAAACAGTACCAACATTCACCGGCTGTTGGTTTAAAATGCAACTATGGTGGCACTTTGGCGACTTAGCCCCGATGACTTCTTAAAGTTTCTGCCCGCTTTGAGGTGTCAGTGACTGACTCTGCCCCAGTCCTACCAGACTTAGAAGAGCACCAGTCTACTGTGGAACTAAGGCCTTGTTAAAGGGTTCCGTTAAGGGCTTAGCAGGGTGTTTGGCTCATCATGCGCAGTTCTTTATCTACAACACCCCCTCTTACTCCTCTTACAGGCTTCTTCGCAGCGCTACTAATCTACTGCTAAAAAGAATATGAATATGTAACCTAAATGGGCAGACATCCCCTGGCACCTTTTCACGAACAGGCCACAGAAAAGGGCAGACATTTCAGGCAGGGTACACACCTGCCACGCTTTAATTGGGTTCAGTTTAATCAGGCTCAAGCGCACCATGGCTTCCTTTTCCCAGGTACGTGTTTACGGTCTGGGCCTTGCCTGGGAAGGGCCAGAAAGATCTTCAAACCTGAACTTCAAGAGACTTTCATTGCATGTATGAGGTAATGAGTCCTCAGAGTATGGATGTCCTGTGAGTGCTCTGCCTGCTTTCCCTATTTTGTCAACCTCTGAAGCCTGAAAAGTAGATGCACGCAGTGACGCAGGCTTGACATGTGGCCAAATACGCACCAGACCTGCAGATGAACTTAACTGGTCTGCTGTTAAATCTCAGTTACCAGTTTAATGGTATCCACTACAGAATAATTGGTCATTTTAATATAGCTGATATGATAGCTCAGTGAGTTGAGCGCTTGCTGCTGCAATGTGTGTGTAATCTGCAGGGCGCAGGTTCGAATCTCAGCAAGGCCATCTCAGCCTTTCATCCTTCTAAGGTCGATTAAATGAGTACCAACACAGGTTCGGTGATATTGTATGCATGTTTGTTCTATAAAAAAGAGATTAAGAGTAAGTGCTATACAATAACATTATCATTTGGCCTTGGACGTCTGCTTGCATTCACAGTAATTTGACAATATGGAACTATACACGCAGATATTAATGATAGATATGGTGATCCATTCTTGTATGAAATGTATATCACATTAGAGAAATCATAACCATATTTTTCGTAGTGTACTTAGGAACAATGCTATTTGATGCCACTTCTTGTTTTGTGAAGGGGTGAAAGGTCATGCTTCATTGCTTCCCGGGATGTCACTTTGGGAGGAGGGGGGGGGTCAAATGACATCACTTCTGTTGAAGTCATCAGAGGTCAAGGGTTGTGAGGCAAGGGTTGGGGCACTTTTTTGAGACAAAGGGTGGGCCACTTTTTTTGGGTGTCCGGGCCTATTTCTTGACCCAGTCCGACTCTGTTGGTGTCGGCGGCAGCCAGAAGGAAAGCGCGTATCCAGCATAAGTGTGTGACTCCCCCAGACAATGAGGGCCGTAAGATGGATGCTTTTGGCAAGAAGGTGCTTACGGTGGGGGCTATGACGGTGAAGGCGGCCAATTGATTGTCGATCGTGGCGCACTATGACAGGGAGATGTGGCACAGATTGGCTCAGCTGCTGGACTATCTGCCTGAGCAGTAACGGAAGGATGCAATGCTTCTGGGTTCATGAGGTGGAGGAAGCCTCCAATCATTGCATTAATATTGCTGTGGACCTGGCCGAATCTGGGTTTAAAAAGATTTATAATGGGGTCGTCCTCCGGCGACAGGCCTGGCTGTGCTGTACCGATTTTCAACCTCATGTTCAAAACAAGGTGGTGGACATGCCTTGCGAGGTAGAGCTGCTGTTTGGGGAGGAGATTGACAAGCCTCTGAAGAATATGAAGGAGTACTCGGATAAGGCGAAGTCTCTGGCGATGCTGCAGGGTACACGTTTGGCTCGTTTTGGGGATCCTCTGGGAATGTCAGGTTTGCGGGATCTCGCGATAAAGGCTACTGTCTCTCCAGCTATTCCTCCCAGGGTTTCCGATGATGTTTCCAGTCAGCTCAGCGAAACAAGGACTATCAAAGTCAGCGAAAGAGGGGCCTGTCCTCCTCCGCTAATAGAGGCCGGCAGTCCGAGCCTCAACAATCACTGTGATATGGGCAGTCAACTGGGAGGGAGAGAGGTGCATCATGTCGACGAGTGGCGTTTGATTACGATAGACCGATGGGTGCTGGATGCAGTCCAATGCAGCCACTCGGAGTTCCGGCGTCCGCAACTCTCTATTCGACCAGTGAAGGTATCACAGCTGCATCTACAGATCTTGCAGCAGGAGGTGCGTCTAATGCTGCAGAAGGGGGCGATGGAGAAGGTCCCGGCATCTGAGAGAGGGGAAGGAACCTATTCTCTGTTTTTTGTCCGCAAGATACAGAACAGGAAATGGCGCCCCATTCTGGACCTAGGGCCACTGAACAAAAATGTGAAACGCCAAAAGTTCAGGATACTAACGTTGCAAGATGTCATATGAACTGTTCAGCTGGGTGAATTTTTGGCGTCGTTGGATCTCGAAGATGCTTATTTCCACATCCCGATGCACCCCAAGCATTGCAGGTTCCTACGATTCGTGATCGGCAACCAGCACTACCAGTTCCCGGGTTCTCCCCATTGGCCTCAAGTCGACGCCCAGAACGTTCACCAAGTGCCTGGCTCAGGTGGCGGCTTACCTCCACAGGGAGGGACACCATGTGTATCCGTACCTGGATGACTGGTTTGTCAGGGGAGGTGACTTGGCAGCGAAGTCTCTCCAAGCAGCTATGCTCCGGTTACAGCATCTTGGCTTTGCGGTTAACTTTGCCAAATTTTGTCTGATGCCCTCCAGGGACTTGGTTTTTCTAGGAACACAGTTTCATACACAGCTCAATCTGCTGAAGCCATCAGTCGAAAGAATAGAGAAACTGTTATCCATGGCGAGCTTGTTTTGGGCCCGGAACATCGGGCACGGTCCGCATATTCATGTCTGTTCTTGGCACCACGGCGTCCTGCATCCCATTCATCCCCAATTGTCGGCTTTTCATGAGGGCAGTGCAGGAGTTTCTCGCCTCAAGATGGTCATAGGTCCTTGGTTCCTGATCCAACAAGCTTCTCATCACTTGGGTGCTGGCAGATGCCCTGCAGTGGTGGACTTGCTCCGACAACATAGCAAGGGGTATGCCCCTGGTGGAACCGGATTTTCAGTACACGATGATGACGGATGCTTCCCAGATGGGTTGAGGGGCGCACCTCAACCAGTGTTAGGTCCAAGGCCTGTGGACCCTCAAGAAGACTTCATTACACATCAACATTCTGGAGTTGAAGGCAGTACACTGCGCACGGAAGTATTTTCTGCCCCTCATTCAGGGCTCTGTGGTACGGATTCTGACAGACAACACCACCACAATGTTTTGTCAGCGCAAAATGGGAGGCACGCATTCACAGCCCCTATTCCGGGAGGCTCAAGTGGTCTGGCACTGGGCCATCGCTCACAGGGTTCGCTTCGTGGCTTACTATTGGCCAGGGGTTCAAAACGTTCAGAGTGAAATGTGCCAAATCTGTGTTTTTTACCCCCAAATTTGGACTTCGCCGGGGGTTCTGGGTAATACATTCTGGGCCGATTTGCACAAGTCAGACCTCTGTGGATTCCCACGAGTGTCCTCTTTTGGAAATTGCATGGGGTTCCCTGTTTTCCTTGCTGGCTTCGACACCCTAGACCCAAATCTGTAGGTTGCCCACATGAACAAAATGTGCTGTGCCGAAAGGCTTGGGGTCACCAGGGGGTTAGCCTTTTCCTTTTGTGCCCAGGTAGTTGCACCCACACATGTGAGGTTCCGTTTTCATTGGGACACCTGTGGGAACGTGGGAAGGTATGTCGTCTGTTGTTGGTGACGTGTTTCGGTGAGTGGACGGAGGAAGGGGCATGTAACCCTGGGTTACATGCCCCTTCCTAAGAGCAGATAACTGCCCCCACGGAGGGCTGCATGACATGACCCCAAGTCCATTTTGGGTGGGGGGGGGACTACCCCTTTCCATAAAAAAAATCCCTGGTGGTCCAGTGGGGACCCCCCCCCCAACACCAGCCATGGCATTTTTTAAAAATTTTATTTTCTTTGCCCCATTCCCTAGGGGCGGATGGGCTCCCATCTGCCCCAGGGGGCCCTACCCTGCAGGCCCCATCGTTTGAGGGGCCTGCCCACACTTCCCCTCCCACCCCCCATTGGATGGGGGAGCCACCTCATTTACTCCTCCCTGGTGTGAGAAATCTGTCCCCCAGGGAGGGTGACAAGGTTTTCTTCTCCTTTCCACTTGGAGTGGGAGGGAGAGGGCCACCACCCTTTCGTGTTGTAAAAAAAAAATAATCAGTGGTGGCTAGTGGTCCCCAAACTCCTCCTCACTTTCCATTGTTTTCTATTTTTATTTTTTTTCATACACCACCACCACCTGGGGGCAGATGATCACTCATCTGCCCCCAGGGGTCTCCATACATGTGGCCCCATGCTTTGGGTAGTAAGCAGCCCCCTCTCCCCCGCTTCTAAATGGGATCCTGATGGTCTAGTGGCCATTGCTAGCCACGAATTGAGAGCCCTGCGCCCGATCCGGGGCCAGCAATGCTTTACACAAGGTGTTGTTGGAAAGGGGAGTTTCTCCCGTTTCCAACAACACCTTCCAAAAAAAACCCCTAGTGGCTAGGGTCCCCAACCCCCTCCCCTCTTCCCAATGCGTTCGCTTTTTTCTTTTTTTTTCATATGCCCTCACCCCTGGGGGCAGATGGTCTCCATACGTGTGGCCCCAACTTTGGGGCCTCGGGGGGGGGGGGGCGGGATGGGTCCGCTTACCTAGTAAGCAGCCCCCCTCCCCCATTTTCAAAAGACATCCGTGGTGTCTAGTGGCATTGCTAGCCATGGATTGAGGGCTCTGCGCTAATCCGTGACCAGCAATGCTGTCACACAAGGTGGTGTTGGAAAAGGGAGAATCTCCCCTTTCCAACAGCTGCCTCGATCTCTGGCTTGAAATACAGCTGGAGATCAAGGCAGGGGGAGAAGGGCACTCACCTTCCCTCTTCACCGCGGCAGCCGAAAATGGCTTTCACGCCTGCGTGCATTATGCACGCCGACATGAAATTGAAGGTATTCTAGCCCCCTGGCAGTGAGGGGGCACCTCCTCCTCCTCACATAGCCGGGGGGGAGGTTGGATTATAGTTTTGAGCGATCCCTGATCGCTCAAAACAAGGTGCCAAAAAGGACGAGCTTTCTCGTCCTTGGCAACACAGAGGTAATGTCAAGGTGAGATAGCTTGCTCTTGGCACTTAAGGGGTTAAGAAGAGTCTGAGCGTTCTTAATGTGTTTCTATTAATGAGTCATGTTTTACTGATAGAACTGTGTAGGAAAGTTGTTGATAACATAGAACACTCCAGTGTAATGAGCATTGGTTCCTAGTGGTTCTAGAGGTAGGGCCATGACTTTTGCTGCCCAGTACTAATCCTGTCTGGTGCTTATGGGTAGTGCTTTCTCTTGCACCAAATGCAGAAATCCAACTCACCTCAGAGCCTTGGTTTGAGTACAGCATTATTCCTTGCTGCAAAACCTTCCACAGCTCCAGGTGGGCATTTAGACTGCCTTTGGATTGGAGGTTAAGCTCTGGCACGCATGGTATTATGAAAATCATGACAAATCAAGCTGGTGCTTCAAAGTATCAAAGGCTGCTGTGTGTTGAGTGAAAAATAGCGGTTCTTGTATTATGTGACTGATTGTGGAATGTGGAGTGTGTGAGGTGTACATGGAACATTAGTGGGTGAGGGTTCCAGAAGTGTCAGTTGGCAAGATTCTAGATGGATAGTGTGACATGAATTTCATCATGGCCCGCTTGCCAGAACCTAACCTTCACCCTAGACACATTCAGAATTCCCCCTGCGGCTGTGGTAGGTTTTACGGCAGAGAATATTCCTATACCTTATGGAAGGCTCCAGAGAGACTTAGCTCTGTGCTTTGTCATGAGAATCTTCTACTTTGGAGCGTCTGACAGATTGACTATCAATCAACAAAATTGTCATTGCTCTACCCCCATAACTCCTAGGAACCAATTCTTATTACACTTGTGTAAATAATGGTCAAATGTGATCAAACCTCCTCAAATGTGATCAAACCTCCCTAGACCGATTACCAATAAAACAGCAAGCAATTATACTTTCAATCTAGTGCCACTTCATGCTCATAAAATAGAAATAACAAATGCTCTTGAGTCCGGTTAACATGTTTTTTAATTCTCTTGTAGAAATAATATTTGAGCATTAAAAATGCAATTTGCAATATAAATATTAATGTGCTGGACTGTAATCCTAGCATCCTACTCTTCGCCTATTCACTTCTGGGGATCTAAAACCTGTAACCAGTCAACCATGCGTTGGTGTGCATAGCCATCTTAAATTGGACAGGTTAAAACTTAAGATATGGCAGGGTAGCCTGGTGGGATGCACAAAGAAACTAACATGCTGATGGGTTTCAATACAGAATAGGGTGTATTTGACTGAAAAATCAAGTTGAAAACCTGGTTGTTTTTGTTCTTGGATGTGAGTTTGCAGGGAATGTGAACTATGTGAATTATGTAAGATAGGGTGTCCTTGCAATGCCTATACATTGCCTCGGGAGGATAGCTCAGGGGCAACACAGTCACCTTGGAAGCAAGATGACACGGAGCAACACGGGTTCGATCCTCGGGTCTGTGCTTAGAAACCTCTGGGTATTAAGCGCGTTATAAATAACCAATTACAATTACATTCTCTCTGCAGATCTCCTCCAATAGGATTAGATGGTGGCAGAGCTTTGCCAGGATTGGCTAATCTTGTCAGCTTCTTGGGATGGGCTTGGGGCACTCTTTTGGTTCATACGCTATGGGCCTGGACCGCGAAAGAACCCCTCTCTGGCCGCTCCTAATGTGCGGTCTTTAACCCCCAGCGAGATTGCATCATCTTGTACATCCTGCTTCCTCTAAGTTCTGCACTGTTACTACCTGATCCGCTGGGACGTCCCTATTCTCTCTTGTTAGCAGGGTACCTACTTTCCTTCAACCACCTTAAGTATAGTGCTGGTATCACCCTCTCTAGGTCCTTTGTCCCTGTGGTACAGATGTATAAAGCTGACTGGTGGTGGGTTTTCAAATGTTACAACTTTCCCAATCCCCCCACTTTTCTTCTTCTAATATTAGCTGTCTCTTGTACCAACTCCTCCCAAAAGTATCCCCATCTCTGATGCTCTACCCCTTTCACTCCCCAATAACTTTCCCCCTTTTGATGGTAACTATCTCTTCCTCTAGCTTCCTTCACACTATCATCCAGCTTTCAGCAGTTTTTTTTCCTTTATTATGCTCTTTTGCCGCCCTTTGCCAAACTCCTTCCTCCAAGTCCTTCTTGAATTCCCCACTTTTCCAAACTGATCTGGCTGTTTTTTATGAAGGCCCCTCCTCCCCTTGTGTGATGCTTAGGGATATTGAATACACCTGTATATTGACAGATGTGTTGTTTTCTTTTGGATTTTGGCTGGGCAATCATGTGGCTTTGAAGGGGATTGCTCTGGGGTTATGTGAAAACCTACCACCATCTTCGATTCCAGTGGGGTATAGCGAATGGGCCATGGTCTGATATGGTGTCGTAACCCTTTTTTACAAGCCCTGTTTTGTTCTTTTCTTCATTAGTATGGGTCTAGCAATTCTCCCAGTGTACAGATTGGGAGTGTGTAAATTATCCAGTAACTCTGAAAAATTGTCTACCGCTCTTTACAAATCCCCTGCAATGAAGGAAGTGAAATTGGAAATGCCAGCGATGCTTGGAGACCAGGGGTCATTTGTGCTTGCCTTAACATGTTCCACATGGATCATGTCTCCCTTTATAGAGTGCCATACTTCTCTGGGGTGTGTGCGCCTTTGAATCAAAGTGTTGAGGAAGAAATGAGAGTTCATGAGAAGTGGGGAAATACAAACTGATGCAGCTCTGATTTCTTAAATGGAAAGGATTGTGCTCCAGTGCTTGATGTTTTGGTTTTGTATAACTTTGGAATGTTTTTCTCAGAGTGTTTCTCTGCTGGAAAGAGATCTGTTTAAAGTTTAGGTCTATCTTCTATTCACTGTGGGGATCCCTGTTAGATAAAAGGGTGGGATGGGGACCACTTTAACCTCTCCTCTCAGGGATCTGTTTTTTGAGTAAGGGAGGAGATGTGAATATCCCTGTGATTGCCCCCTACCTTTGGATGGCGATCCATTGAGTGTGTTCTGGGATCCTCCCCTGGGCTCAGCATCCACTAGCTCAGCGTGGCACCCGGCATATATGTACCAACCCACAGTGGGTTCAGAAGGTAATGCATGGGATTTAGTCCCAGATGGTAAAACTAAAAATATGTACTCAGTTTAGTATTGTTTGAAGCATATGACAGTGATCCTATAATGTTAGTTCAGCCACTGCAGACTTATCAAAGGGAAAAGCTAAATACCTATGAAAGGCAGCGTCATTAAATGAGCATAAAGGCCTGGATAAAAACACTGGTAAATTAGTAGCAATCCACCTCTTTGGTCTCGCTCCCGTCCACCAATGTATTGATAGGGTCACTTATCCTGGTCAGAAATGGAACAAAATGAGATACAGGTTTGGTAGTGTGCTGTAACCAAACGTGTACCACAACTGAGCTCAATGTGCTCCAAACACCTGTGAACAGGCAAGAGGCTCACCTGTCCAAAAATAAGACACTTAATTTCAAGATCATGGAAAAATGAACAATAAGGCGCTTAGTGCTGGAGCCTTTCTGGGGGGATCTAAAAAAGAGCAAGATGGATGATGGTCCCTGAACTAATGAGGTTTTAATGCCTGATCCTGGTTGCTATTTTTGTGTGCAGGGTTACCCGATTCTTGTTTGGAAGCTGGTGAAGGTCTTTGTTAAGGCACCACCACCACCCCTCATCAGTCCACCTTTCAATATCCATGTGTACTGTATTATAGATCAGTTTTTTTCCTGGTTGGAAAGTGAGAAATAATTTACTCCTGAAATAATCAAGTCTTGTGGAAAGAGATGGGACATGAGATTTAAACAGGTTTGGGGCTATGCTGGTAGCACATACTATTTAGAATGGCGTGTGTCTTCCCACAAATTCCTCATCTTTGATATCTCCTTCCAGCGTCAGTTGCTTTGGAAACTTTTTTCTCACAGTAGAGGGCGCCGCCGACTCGATGCCCTTCAACAGCCTCCATCGGCCCTCGAGCACAACGTCACTGACTGTATATGTAGCATGCACTGCACCCGTTACTTTAGTTCTGTGTTTCTGCTGCTGTGAAGGCATCTTGGAGTAAGACGCAGACAACAGATTCTGAAATAACAATAAAACATTAACTTAAAAATCAGGATGGAAAAACGGCTATCTTGCCCTATACTATAATGGGTTTTTCCTAGCAAACCCATACTAAGGAAAGTCAAAGTACAAGAGTTCAACTCAGGAATGTGTCTGTGTCCAAAACTTTTACTTGTCCTCAAAACTAATCTATACAATGTGTAGGGATGTCATCAACAAAAAAACAGTGTTCAATACAAAGTTCAGAGCTCTGTTCAGCTCGCAGCTTTCTTTCAGCTCCCTTCCACAAATGCAAATCAGTTCCAACTAAAGTCTCAGTATTGCCTTAAGTTCAGGATGATATAGAGTTAACCAATACTCAGGGCTCCCTTCCCCAAGTTTCAAAACAGAGTTCCAAACACAAAATATCTTGAGACTCTGCCCTCAAGACAATAAGTAAGTTAAACCTCAAGTTCTGCGCCAAACATGCACCCTCTGTATAAGGTTGGTCTTTGTACAAAAATGTCTTGACTGGAAGTTGCAAGCTTTCCAAGTATATTCTATTATTTACAATTTCTCCAACTTTGTTGTTTAATATATTTTCATTTGGTTCACTTGTTAGAGTTCATCCCCAAAGTTCCATTTACTTTGGAGTTCAGTTTATGTTGGGTTCCCTTGTTTTGTTAAAGTTCTGTTCACTTTAAGCGTCAATATGTATTGGTTTCTTTGCTTCAAAGTTGTGTTGACTTGTAGATTCAGCATATATGAATTTTGCTTGCAATTAAAGTTGCAATGAAACTTTAATTGCAACCAAAATTCAAATATGCTCACTTTTGAGCTTGGCACATGATGGGTTTATTTGAATTTTAAAGCTCCATACCGTTATAATCTTCATAGGTAACTGTTTTCTTTCAGTACGGTATTTAATTAAGTATGAAGATATGTTTTGTAAGCTTTTAGTTTGGAATTCAATAAGTGTTAAAGGCTTTCATGCAGGTCACCTCATTGTTATGTCTTTGTAGATTGCCTTCATAATGTGCATAGCACTCTGAGACTAAAACGTACTTTCATGTACACACAACCACTCCACTACAAAGTATTCTCAATTGTTCAATAGTTAGGACCAATGGGGATTAATGAGGATTCAGATCAGAGAACTTTGAAAATGTGATTTATCATGCACACAACCACTCCGATACCAAGTAATACTTTGCTTAAGTTCAAACACTCGCATTCCGGGTTTCCTCTCTCATAGAAACTCACTGGTTGCTTCTTTCGGAGTTTCTGCAGCGCAGATCACCCGACCTTCGTTTCTCCGCCTCAGGGCTCCATCTTCTGCCCCCAAGACACTCCTGGGTTGGGTTCCTGACCCCAGGGAATGAGCACTGCAAACACCAGAAAAAGGGGCAACCTCCCGACATGGCTCCCCTTTCAGCGTTTGTTTGGTTCCACAGAGTCACATCTCCTGGGCCGCACTCCCATGAACATTCGGCGTGTTGCCCACATACAGCTCCCCGCTACTTCACTTGGCCTCTCTGCTGCTGCTTCACCATCGCTGCCACCACTTCTATCATTTGATTTTGCTTTTAATACACCTGCAGCCCTTTAACTGGCTGCAGTTGCGAATGTGAAATCAGCCCTGCCTGGCCATCATTAAGGGACATCCTTGACCTCTACAACTCTCACAAAGAATCTTCCTCATCCCGGTACCAGAGTGGTAAAAGCACTTCATTACTACTGGTTGCCTCTATTTCATCCCAGTACTGTTTGGTTGTTATTTATGAGGAAGTCAAGGGAATTGACTCATAACCTATGATGGGGAAAGGGTTGGTCGTCAGTATGGAAAGGGTGGGGATACCATGTCTCCCTCAAGGTCATCCCAGTCCCCAAAGACCCTCCACCCAGGTGATCCTCCCTCGCTTGTTCACCCTCAGGGTCCGGATTCAAAAGCGATGGCCTTTCCCTGGCCACCTGTACAGAGGACGGTTGGGAAGCAGGGGCGATCGTCCCACAGGTTCTGAACGCGGCAGAGGCCTAAGTGTGTTTTAGATGCTTGGGCAGGTTATAGGGGGGATGAGGGTGTTGCTATGAGCTGCATTATGGGTAGGTTATGATGTGACTGGGTGTAGATTGCATTAGAAAATGAAACGCCATCTTAGAAAATAGCAGCCATCTTGAAATCGAGGCCTGGTGATGTGCTGCAGCCAGGACAGTAGGCCCGGGCACAGCACATAGAGGTACGTGTGTGATTGCAGGAGCAGGTTGCAGCCTGGGCAGCAGTGGGAAAGGCCAAATCTGCAGGGATTCATAAACCCTCTTATGTCTCATACTATTAGCACGTGTAACCCAGAAATAATGCTCTCTGCAAGGCCATGAGGGGGTCAAGAGCTCCCTGTGAACAGTTATCCCACGAGAAGGTGGGCACGAGCCTCTGACCTCCCTCAGTCCAAACCCTGTTATAGTGCCCAGATGCCCCTGTCGGAAGACCCCAGCATTCTAGAGTACCAGCCAGTCCAACACCACCGACCATGAAACAGTGAGATCACATGTTCATCAGAAACATCACAGCTGAATATCCTGGGCCCCTGTTTTCTGTGCTGCGAGGTAACAGGGAGGGAAAGTAACACATTTAAGCCCATTGTGGAAAGAACTGGAACGGCACAGACGCATCTGGGATAAAGCTGTGGTTTGTGAGATAGTGTGACCTGGAAAGTACCCTCAGCGTCCATGTCTGCAGTACCATGTGCACATTAGGCCACAGATATGGCATCCTATGATTTGTGCTTTTAATTGGCAATTAGGAGCCTTGCACCTGATGAAATGCTAAGAAGAACCCCACATGGAAGAACGTGGACGGAAGAGGCTGGGACAAGTGACCTGGCATCCCATATGTTGCAGGCTGCCCATTTATAGGGTCGCACCAACCAGCTGCGTGGATTTGTAACCTATGTGATGTACGTCAGTTGTGACGGTTAATTCTTTTATAAGCAATCGCCCCTGTTGATTTTGTCAGAGAGCTCTGTGGCAGCAGAGTTCTTTGCTGTCCCGTACTTGTCTTTTTTTAGAAGTAACATTGTTCTCCTTGCAAGAGGTCTGCCTGGCCTTTTTTCCCTAATGAGTTGTATTTTTATTTTTTTTCTGGTGTGAGCGTTGAGGGGCTTCTCTAGAGGACCCATGGGAATAGGAGTGAGAATACCCTCAGGTTTCTCACAGTGCAGTTTTCTTCGGATCGGTTCATTGATGTCAAATCGGTGGTTATTTTTTGTAATGTCAAGACTGGCTTTAATGTGTGGATTGTGGGACCAAAATGTCCATCACTTGACCCACACTGCATTTGCCTCTGGTGTCTCGGGCTTGAGCACAAGGCGGAAGACTGAGGTTCCTGTCAGTCCGTGACTGGGTAGACGCTATAAGAGAGGAAGGGGAAACTCACTACGGGTAGGCCCTTATCTAAATCCCCATCAACGACTCCTTTGAAGAGATCTTCAGATGAAATAAGATCAGGGTGGTGGGAGTTTCACCACTGCGGAAGCGCTTGAAAAAACTCTTGCGGTCTCAAAGTGGTTAGCACCACTCGTCCTTTGCTTCTCAAAAAAAGGCCAAGAAAAGGCATCATAGGTCCAGCTCGATGTCTTTAGACTCCTCTCCCAAAGGCAAAATCTCTTGTCCAGGAAAGTTGGCCCATAAGGAGGTTTTTCGCCTCCAGATGTTAAAGATTTTTGAGAAGGCGGCTTCTCCCGCCCCTTCCAAAGAGCCGAAGAAGGCCCATGACCCCATCATGCCTTGTAAGCCTGAGAAGATGTCTGCCAAGGTTTCAGCTTGCGCGCCCTCGAGCCTGGGATCAAAACCTTCAACCCCTTGAGTAGACTCGAAGCCTCTGGATAAGGAAAAGTCTAGGCCTCACTCCTCTGTCATTCGTTCGTTTCACGGGTCAGGTTGTTCGACATTGAAGCCTTAGGCATTGAAGCCGTCAACGTCGTTGACCGAGCCAGTGAAGGTTTTTAAACCTCTACCAAAGAAAGACTTTAAGACTATGTCTTATATTTGTTAAGCGAATGAGCCTTCTGACCAAGACACCCCTCGTTTTGGACTGAGTTTGGGACCTCAAATGCTCGTGAGGCTCCGATTTCAGAAGTCTAGTATGGAACATTTGAGAGACTCTTGAGAGATGCAAGAGGCCGTAATATCTCTCCTGAGGTGGGATTTGCTACATCAGAACCTTCTGATCATGTAGAGACCAGGTCACCTATGAATAGGATTACGTAATATCTTGGATGGGGTAAGGCCTGCTTCAGTTTACCAGCAGGATGACCTTACCGATATTTAAAATAAAGCTCCTGAAAAGGATCTTATTTTGCCATTCTATACTGCTCTAAGGAGTAGAGTAATGGCCAGTTGGGAAGCCCCAGATACCAACCCTCAAGTGAGTAAAAAAAACCTCACTAGAAAGTACAAAGCTTCAAGTGTGGATCCAGACCTTTTATCAAAACATCCAACTGCCGAATGTTTGGTGGTGTAGGCTGCTACCTTATCTAGGGCTGCCGCCTACCCTACTATACCACCTGACAGGGATGATAAAAGGTTTGATACATTGACTAAGAGGGTTTTCTCTTCCAGTAGCATGGCGTTAAAATCCATTAACGCTGCCTGTGCCCTGGCCAAGTTTTCCTTCACTCTATGGGATATCATACCTATGACTGCCAACCACATCCCTGAAGGGGAGGAAAGAAATTGATTTTAAAATATCATTAAGGATGGAAAGGAGGCCATGTGCGAGTCTCTGCAGTCTGAGCTTAATTCTGTCGACAGTGTCAGCAGGGCTATGGCAGCCAGTACTGTTTTGCACAGGTTTGCATGGCTGCGGAAATCTGGCTTTGCACTTGATCTTCAATCTAGATTATTAAACATGTCTTTTGATGGTTACCATCTATTCGGAAATAAAGCAGTTGAAAGCTTGGAAAAACTCCAATCTTCCAAAGCGGCAGCAAAATCTCTTGGAGTGGCATAAAGACACCCGCACCAGGCCCATCCCACTCCTTAAGGTTGGAGAGGTTGGCCCTTTCGAAATTATTCATCTTTTAGAAGGGGAAGAAGCCAGGCCAACCAAAGGGGCCGGACAAGATTTCCTCGAGGTGGACAAGATTGTGTTGGAAAGACCGCCCAAGCGGCGGCCTCCTTGCCATCAGCCACTACCACAACTGCACCAAAATCTCTCTGAGGCCTTGGTCCACAGGACTGTTGTGGGAGGCAGGCTCAGTCAGCATTTCGAAGAATGACTGGGCATTACTTCTGATGCTTGGGCTTTGCAAACCATAGCCTTGGGTTACTGCCTCCCTTTCTTAAGAAGGCCTCTAGATCATCCACCAGTGACCCACTCCAGGATTTCCAGATCCGTTTCTTCTGCAGGAGGTTTCCATCCTGCTGTAGAAAGGTGCCATAGAGCCAGTACCCGTGGCGGAGAGTAACCGGGGGTGGTGCTCGCCTTATGTTTTGATCCCCAAAGAAGGATTGAGAATTTTGGACTTCAGAAGCTTGAACAAGTTCCTCAGGAAGGGCAAGTTCAAAATGGTCACTCTTTCTCAAATCCTTCGGGCCTTCCAGCTCCAGGATTGGATGGTGTCATTGGACCGTCAGGATTCTTACTTTTATTTGCCTATCCATCACAAGTACAGGAAGTACCTGAGGTTTGCCATCAGCAGTTCCCATTTTCAACTTCGTGTTCTGCCATTTGGGTTCTCCTCTGCCCCAAGGGTTTTCACCAAGTTAATGACGCTAGTGCAGCAAGTCTTAGGATGGGAGGGATTCACATCTATCCCTAACTGAATGATTGGCTGATCAGGCCCCATTGCCCCCCGAACAGGTCCTGAAACATCTTAGCATCACCTGCCAAACTCTCCCCACAGACTCTCCACAGACTGGGCTTCTCCCTTAATTTCAAGAAGTCCCACATGATAACATCAGAACCTGCAATTCATTGGAGCTGTCTTAGATGATTCCTCGGGAAAAGCTTCACCACCCAAGGTGAGGGCTCAAAACATTCAACGGATGGTCATGAAGTTTCAGAATGCCCAACGTCTATCGGCTTTCGATTTTCTGAGATAGCTTCATGGCATGCTGCATTTCCTTGGTGCCAGGGGCCTGCCTGAGGATGAGATCCTTTCAGTGGGCCCTCAAATCCCAATGGTCACAGTTCTCTGGCAGGATGGCAGACCTTCTTCAGGTCTGGAACAAGGTCGCACAGGATTTCCTGAGGTGGGACTGCTAGGAGAACATGTTGAAGGGGGAACCCTTTTAGCTACCATGGCCAGAGATTACAGTAGTTATGGATGCCTCACTCCCAGGTTGGGGAGCACACAAACAGCGATCTGACTATCAGCAGTCGTTCTCAGAGTCCAAAGTACACATCAACCATTTGGCGCTGATGGCCTTTCTGCCCTCTGTATGGGGAAAGAATGTCCTGATAATGACGGACAACACAGTGGCAATGCATTACCTCAACAAAAGAGGAGGTGTAGGATCACTACCACTGTGCAGAGAGGAAATGGATCTCTGGTTTTGGGCACTGCAAGAAGGAATTTCTCTCACGGCTGTTCACCTGGCTGGAGAGGAGAACGCAGCAGCCGATGCTCTTAGCAGGCAGAGCCCAGTCTTTCACGAGTGGGAGCTACCTCAGGAAGTCCTTCAAGAGTTTTTACCTTTGGGGAACCCCTCAAGTGGATCTGTTTGCATCCAGTGTCAACAGGAAGTGTAACCTGTTCTGCTTCAGCGAATTTCCTCAGAGAGGAGCTCTGCGACACGCGTTTGTAGTGGACAGGAAATTTGAGAAATCCATGATCCTGATTGGGCCATGACGTGGTACCTGGACTTTCTGGACATGTCCATCTGCCTTCCAATTTGTCTTCCCCAAAGAGAGGACTTGCTCTCAGAAGAGGTAGGTTGCTTTCTTCACCCAGAGATCCAGACTCTCAACCTTCATGCCTCGTTTCTGACCAGTTGAGATATAAAGATTGGGACATTGTGAGGAACCTCAGGGCTTCCTCACTTCTTTTCCCCATGAATCCTGCTCTCAGGTGGCCAGGGAAAGGTTGGATCCCGACGCTGGGGTGGATATGCGAGGATTCATCACCTGGGTTGAGGGTACTTGCGGAGTGGGGAGAGGATGTCCTTGAGTGAGACTTGATATACCCATTGCTTGTTCAAAATGAACCTTATATCCCTCAAGCCCTCAAGCCCTTAGGCCTGTAGGCTACAACAGGTCCTTTCCCCTTTCTGCCTGTCAAAATATCCCCAGAAACACCACCTCAGCACCTAGGACCATCTAGGAGGACACATCCTCTTTTGGGTGAGATAAAAACAGATCGGCCTTATAATTTTAATGTAAACCATATCAGTCAAGTACCAAGATGAGGAGGAGACAACACAAAGTTATGCACACTTTCTTTAGTTCATCCCTCCACAAACACGACTCTGGTACTGAGACAAAGAAGAGGGCTATGGAGGATTTCAAATGGAGCCTGCTAGGCATGTCCCGTGAATGAGTTTTACTATGGTCAGGCAATTGGTATGAATGTCCCACACCTGCAGTCATTTAACCATCCCACTGGGTATAAAAATGCCGGCTGCACAGCACGGAGGGGGAGAGATAGCAGGCTGGAGCGAAGCAGGCTGGAGGGAAGCTGACTGGAGAGATCGGAGCGGGAGACACGGATGCTGCAAGCCGTGTCAATCAGGGGAAATTGAAACGGGGGCCGAGGTCGGCCGAGAGAGCGCCTGGAGGTCTTGCAAGCCCGCTGCATCAGGCCCAAGCAGCAGGAGCTGTGGGAGTTGCCGCAGGTCTCCAGGAGTGTGACAGTGCTCGTTATGACCTCAGCGAAAGCAGAACGAGGAATGCAGAGAAGCCGACGGGAGCTGCCGTGTGAAACCAGTGAATTAAAAAAGGGGCACCCATACAGGGGCGCTCCGGGTACTTGAACCAAATGCTTTTTGAATATCCAACAAACTGAGAATTGTTATGAGCACTTTTGAATGACAAAGCAAGTGGTTTCAAATACCGAATGAACTGAAAGTTGTTATAAGTGCTTTTGAATGCCAAATCAGGTGCTTCTGAATACCGAATGAATTAAGACATTACACATTTTTTTAAATGCTGCATAGAGCAAAAGCAAGTTATGAGTACTTGTAAATGGAATAAAAGCAAAAGATGGTGCAAGCAGCAGAGACCACAGAATGCATTGTTTGATATACTAGTGTCGGCAAAGCCAAGGAAATACCAAGAAGGGTATGAGAGAAGGAAGCAAGTATTTAACAAAGCTAAAGAGAGTTCAAGGTACTACAGGTTACGAGGAAAGCTGTATTGTCAGGAGCCAGAAGAATACATAGACTGAGTTTCCCCCCCTTTATGGAAAGAACCAATGAAAGTGTCCATAAAGAAGCGTATGCTTTGCACCGCCATTTGTGATTTTGAATTCAACAAACAGAACATTCGAAGGGATTGTGTCCTCCGACGTATTCCTTATCTTAGATAGAAATCCTTCAGCTTTGCTGGCCTCGGAAAATTTTTTCGCCAGAGGGCGCTGCGCGTCGATGATCGCCGAGTCGATGACCCTCGACGGCCTCCGTGCCGACGTCGACGTCATCCTGCCTATAAAGGCCGCGCGCAGCGTCCGTTGCTCAGTTCCGTTTTTCCGCGCTTCGTTGTGCCTCGGAACACCGTTGCTCAGTTCTCGTCAAGATAACGTATATAATAACTACTATTTACCTCGATATCGATGGCATCCTCCTCCGACCCGACGACCCCTCGGTCCGGTTTCAAAAAGTGCCGAGACTGCGGGAAGAAAATGTCGTTGACGGACCCTCACAGGGTCTGTTTGTGGTGTCTGGGAATCACGCACCAGAGTTCGGAGTGTGAGGAATGCCTTTCCATGACGGCGAAAGCCTTGAAGGAGCGTAGGGGGAAGCTCGAGAGAGGTAGGTCAACTTTAACTTCCTCGAAAGCTTCTTCGGTAGAGTCGAGACGTTCGTCTCCTCACCATAAAAAACACTCTCGATCTAGATCACGAAGTGGCTCCCACCACTCGTCGACATCGAGACACTCGAAGAAGAGACGTAGGAGATCCCCTTCGTCATCTTCGTCGAGTTCTCCTGAGAGAGTTCATTGCCCCACAAAACGCAGCTCGCAAGCTGAGTGGGAGGAATTCAGGAAAAAGATGCTAAGCGTCTTCGAGAAAGCGGCCTCGTCCCCCTCGAAGACAGCTGAGGGTGATACCCCGGGTAAAAAACCCAAAAAATCTAAACGCCGCGAGTCGCAGTACCCGGCGGAAAAGTCAACCCGAAAGCGCCTCGAGCCATCGGGAGATAAAGCATCATCGACGCCATCGTCGAAAACTCCTTCGAAACAGAGGTCGGCGCCATCGACGCCGTTGTCGAAGGATTCATCGGCGCATCAGTCGATCGAGTCGACGCCGACGTCGACGCCGATATCGACGCCGGTGAAGGAAAGAACCACGGCTACTCCACAGCCAACGGTTAGACAAAAGACCTCCGACTCGACGCCGAGAACGTCGACGTCGTTCTCGAGCAAGACTCCGATCCTTTCGAGTTCTTCGAGGCCTAGTACACATTTCTCGACGCTTTTCACGGCGCCTTCGAGTACTTTCACGTCGGTGTCGACGACATCGACGTTTTCAAGGCCTGTGATGATGGCTCCTTCTGCATTGGAAATGGGGTTTATACCATTCCAAAAACCAATGTATCCCCCTTTAACCTCGATTTTTGAGGAAAGGGAGGATTCAGACCAAGATATTGATTTACAGAGGACCACATCACCAGAGCCAGAGACTTTCGCCTCTGAGGAAGGAAGATTAAAAAATCTTCAGGATGCACTTCAGGAAGCTAGTGGCTTGGACACTTCTCCTGAAGCAGAATTTATCAAACCAGACCCAGGAGAACATGCGGAGACTCCATATAGAGCTCTGATGTCTAGAATCATAGAATTTATGGGTTGGTCTGCACCTTCTCCTGCCTTTCAGCAGGAGGACCTCACTGACATACTGGACAAGGGCCCACAGGAGGATCCTGTGGTTCCATTTCACTCTGCTCTACAGAGAAGGATTTTGACAAACTGGGAAACGCCAGAAATTATCCCGGCAGTAAATAAAAAACTGTCAACAAAATACAGGGTGGCTAGTTCTGACCCTGAATATTTGTCAAAACACCCTACTCCTGAGAGCTTGGTTGTACAGGCTGCAACCTCATCAGGCAGCACATCTGCATACCCCACTGCTCCGCAGGATAGGGATGACAAAAAGTATGATGCCATGGCTAAGAAGGTTTTTTCTGCCTGTAGCATGGCGTTAAAGTCTATTAACGCGACCTGTACGCTCGCTAGGTTCAGCCACACCCTTTGGGAGTGCGCTTCATCAGCGGCTGACTGCCTCCAAGAAGGAGAGGAAAGGGACGCATTTTTAAACATCATCAGGGATGGTAAAGATGCGATGTGCGAGACCCTACAAACTGGCCTAGATTCTGCTGACAGTATCAGCAGGGCCATGGCGGCAAGTACCACAATCCGCAGGCATGCGTGGTTGAGGAAGTCTGGTTTTGCCTCTGACGTGCAGACCAGGCTTTTGAATATGCCCTTTGACGGTTCTACCCTCTTTGGAAAGAAGGCGGATGACAGTTTGGAGAAACTGCAAACGTCCAAGGCAGCAGCCAAGTCATTGGGAGCTGCTATCCGTCAGAATACCTTTCGTCCTTCGGGATCATCTTGGAGAGGACGGTCCTTTCGTTACTATTCCTCATATGGAAGGGGCAGGGGACGACCGGCTCAAAGAGGCCAAGGAAGATTTACCCGTGGTGGACGGGGTAGGGGAAAGAAAGCCGCACCCGCAGGAGCAGGAGCCACTTTACCTTCGGCAACTGCATCAGCCGCTTCAAAACCACTCTGAGGTCTCCCCTCACAGAACACCAGTAGGGGGCAGGTTAACTCACCATCTGACGGAATGGCAGGCTATTACGTCAGATGCTTGGGCTCTGGAGACAGTGGCCCAAGGTTACTGCCTGCCCTTCCTACATATCCCTCAGAGTCATCCACCGGGGAACAACCCTTTGAAGCTTCCAGATCCGCTCCTCTTGCAGGAGGTTTTAGACCTGCTAGAGAAAGGTGCCATAGAACTGGTACCTGTAGCGGAAAGGAACAAGGGTTGGTACTCCCCCTACTTCATAATACCGAAGAAGGACGGAGGACTGAGACCCATCTTAGACTTACGGGAATTGAACAAATTCCTCCGAAAGGACAAGTTCAAGATGGTGACTCTCTCTCAGATCCTTCAGGCCCTCCAGCTTCAGGACTGGTTGGTATCTCTAGACCTCCAGGACGCTTATTTCCATGTGCCGATCCATCCCAGGCACAGGAGATACCTGAGGTTCGCAATTGGCAGCTCTCATTATCAATTTCGAGTTCTGCCATTTGGGCTAACCTCCGCCCCGAGGGTCTTTACCAAGCTAATGTCGGTTGTGGCTGCAAGTCTAAGGAGGGAAGGGATTCATGTCTACCCTTACCTAGACGATTGGTTGATCAGAGCTGTATCTTCGGAACAGGCTCAGAGACAACTAGATTATGTTTGCCACTTCCTTCACAAGCTGGGCTTCTCCCTCAATTTAAAGAAGTCACAGATGATACCATCACAGAGACTCCAATTCATTGGAGCAGTCCTGGACACTTCCCTGGGAAAAGCCTTGCCACCAGAGGTGAGGGCTCGAGATATTCTGCAGATGGTCATCAGATTTCAGAATGCCCAATATCTCCCAGCCTACGACTTTCTGAGGTTGCTAGGCCTCATGGCATCCTGCATATTCCTCGTGCCGGAGGCTCGCCTGAGAATGAGATCCCTCCAGTGGGCACTGAGAACTCAGTGGTCACAGTTCTCAGGAAGGATGACAGATCTCCTTCGGATCCCGGTCAAAGTAGCCCGAGACCTTCAGTGGTGGGCCTGTCGGGAGAACATCCTGAAAGGAGAAATGTTTTGGCAACCATGGCCGGAGATAACAGTAGTCACGGATGCCTCACTCACGGGGTGGGGAGCTCACGCCAACGACTTGACCATCAGCGGTCGTTGGTCTCCATCGGAGTCCAGACTACATATCAACCTGTTGGAGCTGAGAGCCATCAGACTAGCGCTGAAGGCTTTTCTGCCGTCTGTACGGGGAAGAAACGTCTTAATAATGACGGACAATACAGTGGCCATGCACTACCTCAACAAAAGAGGAGGCGTAGGCTCACTACCACTGTGCAGAGAGGCGATGCAGCTCTGGTTTTGGGCAATTCAGGAAGGAATCTCTCTATCGGCAATTCACCTAGCCGGAGAGAAGAACTTGACAGCGGACGCTCTGAGCAGGCAGAGCACAGTCTCTCACGAGTGGGAGATAGCTCAGGAAGTCCTTCAAGAGATCTTCGCCCTTTGGGGAACCCCTCAAGTGGATCTGTTCGCCACCAGTATCAACAGGAAGTGCGACAGATTTTGCTCAAGGGAATTTCCCCCGAGAGGAGCTCTAGGAGATGCGTTCGTAGTGGACTGGGAGTTCCCACTTCTGTACGCGTTCCCTCCGGTCCCTGTCATTCCTCAAATGATCAGGAGGTTGAGAAGGTTTCGGAAGACCATGATCCTAATTGCCCCGGATTGGGCCAGGAGAACGTGGTACCCGGACCTTCTAGACATGTCCATCTGCCCTCCAATTCGACTGCCATACAGAGAGGATCTTCTCTCGCAGAAGGAAGGTCAGGTTCTCCATCCAGCCATCAAGACCCTCAACCTTCACGCTTGGTGTCTGAAAGGTTGAGGTACAAGGATTGGGACCTTCCGGATGATGTTATGGAGGTGTTGCTTTCGGCCAGAAGGCCGGCAACTAAAACTCTATACCGCTGCCGTTGGAACAAATTTTGCAGCTGGTGCAGAGAAAAGAATATTGAACCCTTTTCTTGTGGTACACCTATGGTGTTATCATTCTTACTTTACCTGGCTAATTCAGGCCTACAGATTGGCACAATTAAGGGCTATCTCGCAGCGCTATCAATCTTTAAGCGCACTGCAGAGGAGCCTTCATACTTCAAAATTCCATTGGTAATACAATACCTAAAAGGATTAACTAATGTTTATCCCCCAAAACCTTTTCAAGTTCCCTTATGGGATTTAAACCTAATTTTAAACTTCCTAAAGGGTGCCCCTTTTGAACCACTACACTCTTGTTCATTGAAGCTTCTCACCCTCAAAACTGTTTTGCTAATAGCATTGACATCTGCTAGAAGGGTTAGCGAGTTGCAAGCCTTATCGTGTAAACCTCCACATACAATCTTTTACAAGGACAAAGTTGTTCTTCAGGTGAAGCCTAACTTCCTCCCGAAGGTAGTCTCGGAGTTTCACATCACTCAGAAGATTATATTACCTTCTTTCTACCCTCCTCCTCATCCGGGGAAGGAGGAAGAGAGACTGCACAGGCTGGACCCTAAGCGAGCCTTGAGCTTCTATATCAGCAGATTGGCTAAGATCAGACAAGCAGACCAACTCTTTGTAGGTTATGCAGGACATAAGTTGGGCCTTCCAATAACAAAACAAACCATCTCCAGATGGATTATTTTAGCCATTCTGGAGTGCTACAAATTGGCAGGAAAGGAGCCTCCTCAAAATCTAAGGGCTCATTCTACCAGGGGTATCGCAACATCCTCAGCCCTTCAAAGAGGGGTGCCAATTCGAGATATATGTGCGGCTGCCACATGGTCGTCCGCACATACATTTACCAAATTCTATAGCCTGGATTCCTCCTCTAGTCAAGAAACTAGATTCGGCAAGGCTGTGTTACACTCTGTCCATTCTGGAAGGGTAACATAACTTTTATTACTCCCGCCTCCAGTCACAATACCACTGCTATGGGAGTCTATCTAAGATAAGGAATACGTCGGAGGACACAATCCCTTCGAAGAACTAGTTACTCTTACCTTGTAACGTTCTTTCGATGGGATGTTCCTCCGACGTATTCCTTATCGACCCTCCCATCCATCCCCGCAGTATGACTTCCTGTGGGTTTGCAGCCTATGCTCCTTCAAGGTGATTAGTCTAATCCAAAAACATTACTGGGGACTACAAAACGGAACTGAGCAACGGACGCTGCGCGCGGCCTTTATAGGCAGGATGACGTCGACGTCGGCACGGAGGCCGTCGAGGGTCATCGACTCGGCGATCATCGACGCGCAGCGCCCTCTGGCGAAAAAATTTTCCGAGGCCAGCAAAGCTGAAGGATTTCTATCTAAGATAAGGAATACGTCGGAGGAACATCCCATCGAAAGAACGTTACAAGGTAAGAGTAACTAGTTCATCTAGGTAAACCAGTGAAAAGTACTGCTGATAAAAGAGCTCGGAAGTGGCCCAAGGAATTATGTTGTTTTAAACTGATGTCAAAAGAATTGGGACGTGTCACAAAGAATGTTGTTTTGAAAAGCTGGAAGAGTTGAACTCTTGGGGGAAAGGAACCCCAATACCTTGTGAACTATTTTGAACTTGGGGAAGGGGAAGCTGATTATAAGCCAGGACCTGGAAGAAGCTTGGGAACTTGGTTTTGAACACTATTCATTTCGATGCTGACATCCCTACAGATTGTATTCAGTTAGTTGTGAGGGCAAGTATAGGTTTTGGACACAGGCAGTCTTTTGAGTTGGACTTCCTGACGCAGACTATCCTTTGTTTACTTTGGGTAGCGAAATCCCACGTTAGCATAGGGCACGATAGGCCTTACTCCATCCTGAATTTTAAGTTAAATAAAGTAGTGAGATCCAATTTTGGATCTGTTGTCTGCGTCTTACTTCATGATGCCGTCACAACATCCAGGAAGTGTTGTTTTCAGCTAGAAGATCAGCAACAAAGTCTCTGTAATACTGCCGTTGGAATACGTTTTGCAGATCTAGGAAAGTGGATCCTTTTGTTTGTGACCCACGGTGATGTTGTCTTTTTTTGCTTGATTTGGCCCATCATGGAATTCCGATTGCCACTGTACAAGGCTATCTATCAGCGCTATCTATTAAGCGCTCGCCAGAGCAGATATCCTATTTTAAGATCCCCATTGTAGTCTCATTTTTGAACTAATGTGTTCCCACCGGTCCGTTTCATTATACCAGTGTGGGACCTGAACCTTGTTCTGAAATTCCTCATGGGTGCTCCTTTTGAGGCACTACATGTGCTCTAACGATGTTTGACCCTCAAAACTGTTTTCTAAACAGCCATTACATCGGCAAGTAGTCAGTGAATTGCAGGCTCTTTTGTCTAAGCCTCCTTTTACCACATTTTGCAAGGAGAAGGTTATTTTGAGAATCTGTCCTACCTTACTACCTCAGGTAGTTTCAGAATGTCATCTAACGCATAACATTTTTCTTCTTACCTTTTACCCACCACTGCATCCCTCGAAGGAGGAGGAGGGACTTCATTTTCTTGATCCTAAGAGGGCCTTGAGCTTTTACATCTCTAAGCTGACAAAGCTTAGGCAAGACGGCCACTTTTTGTGGGTAATGTGCTTCATAAGTTAGGACTGGCTGTGAAAAAGCAAACCTTGCCCCGCTGGATTATACTTTGCATATTGGAGCTCTACAGTTTAGCGAGCAAAGACATGCCTGTTGGCTTACTGGTGCACTCAACTAGGGGTGTGGATACTTCATCGGCCTTACAGAGGGGAGTACCAGTGCAGGACATCTGTGCTGCTACCACTTGATCCTCTCTGCATACATTTACAAAATATTATTGCCTGGACTGGCTTTAGGAGTCAAAGATGAGCAATATGTGGAAGGACACATTACATTCGAAGAACAAATTTCTTAACGCTGATAATATTCTTTCGATTGGATGTTCCTCCCAGGTATTCCTCATTGCGCCTCAGAAGAATTTCAGTGTATTACACCTATCTCTCTTTTACTGTCTGGTAATTTTGGCCTCGCAAATGTCTGTGCTTTCGAAGAGAGGGGAAAATCTAGAACTGAAGTAACGGGCGCAGCGTGTGCTATATATACACAGTTGGTCACGTCACGCTTGGCAGACGGAGGCTGGCGAGGGGTATTGAGTCGAAGACACTCGGTGCCCTCTATTGAGGGAAAATAAATTCCAAAGCAGCTGACGCTGGAACGAGATATACACAATGAGGAATACGTGAGAGGAACATGCAATCGAAAGAACTCTACCAGGGGAAAGTAATTTGTTTGTCTGATTTGTACTGTCAATAAAAAGCTCCTGTTCCTGTCTCCATTGTAGACTGCTGAAAAATTGTGCTACTGAAGCATTTGAGTGATGGTTTCCTGATGTGCCTTTCCTTGGTTGTGCACCATCTCCCTCATCCCCCAGCTGCCCCTCACAAAGTTCAGTTAAGGGACACGAAGTTGCCAAAGTGGCGATTTACAAAAAAAAGAATCATTCAAATATAATCATTTGGTACCCAAAGTTTTCGTGTTTGCGGTTCAAAATGAGGGGTATTCTAAATTGAGATGACAGCGGGTCAGAGATTTTATCAAATAGTTGCAGCTTGTTTATCTTTTGTTCAAGAATTTGTGATTGTAAAGATTTTGATCTTTCTTTTCCTTTGCCTTTCCTATATACGTTTACTGTTTTAGAATGTAATCTTTATTACACATAGGTATTCTTTTTAGTTTGGGCTGCGGGTAAATGTCTTAGATCCGTTTTAATTCCTTGCACCTAATTCTAAAGCATGCTGGTCGGGCAGCTTAACACTTTATAATCAGCTAAACAAACACAAGTGTAAGTTCTGCCACTACAAAATGCTGAAAACCTAATAAAGTATACCTAAGCGAAATCTAAAGATGAAATTCTAAAACATTAATCGTATAAGCATAGAAAAAGGATCTGTGATATTTACTCAAAGCTGATTTGTGCAATTTCTGTTTCCTCGCAATTGTTTTTACCACTTTTTACCACAAACAAAATGTGGGGGAACCCTGCACCCTGATAATTTGCCCCCACCCCTGATATCTCCCCATCTTTCCAAATAGCTAAGCCCAAGCCACCATCCACATTTTTCTAAATAAAATTGCGCGGAAACGGATTTCATGCCAATAGTCTGCGAGCAAAGTGGGCAATATGATTAAAACCTGCTAAGGCTTTATATGCTTATTTTTCCTGACTTTCAGGTACTTCATTATAACAAAACATTTATTCCACAGATTGTCAGTCTGACTCAAGTAACAGAAGTTACCATGTTTCTGGAGGAATTATCTATGCACCTAATTTGTCAACCCATGGTATGGAAAAATGAGCTCTGCCAAATGTGTCTGCAGCTTATGTGCCTCTGTGAGATCAACTTAAAAATATCAGGAGATTGTTCCCCTTTGATACGTACAATCGAAAAAATTGCTGATGTCCTGAAAGAGGTGAGTGACAGCCAGATCTTTATGTTCTGTATTGAATGACACTCCTTTGGTTCCATAATGAATTAGCTAATTTTGTTCCCATGGTTTGTTTTTAAGGTTTCAGTGTTAGCCTTCATTGTTCAGTAGTATGGTATGCTGATCTTTTTCATGCTATGGTCATGTAAATGCTGTCTTTAACAGGTTGAACCCTTGTGGCATGCTCCACATTTCCTGAAATAATGCATTAGAAAGAGCTTGAACAATATATCCCTTACTGCCTCCATTACATATGTTGATTCACTGCAGAATGTCATATATACTTAAACGTTTTAGTTTATGAATGGAGGTAGTTGCAAGAGAACCAAGCATAGCAATATGATTGTCTAATACATTAGAATTGTGATTTGTTTGCAAATAACTGATCACAGGAACAGTCTCATTTTCTGACCATAATAGTTAGAGGGCATTACATTATTGGATGGATAATTTGTAGATGTTGGAGTTTGCTGTTAAATGTAATGTAAAGTATACAAGAAGTTAAATGCCTCATGGATCAGCCCGTAGTTCTGTTTTTCAGTGCATGCATTAGTGACATGGTAGAGTAGTTGAGCTTTACCTAATTGCAGGCGATGACATAAGGTTCATGATCCAGTAGAAGTAGAAAAAATGGCTCAATTGAAAAATGCTGGCACTTCAAAACTAAGGCTAAGTGCATAATCCTGCATTTATTCTGCAGAAATCCTGTAGAGACTGAGAGGCGAGGTTTTAAAGGATACCAACAAGAGAAAAGCCCAGGGTTGCACTCTGTTTTTTCAAAGACATTTGTCCCAAGCCTGGTGCAAGCTGCACTACACTTAGGAGCCTTGCAGTGCTGAAGTGTGTCTGGCGGTGCTTGGTTTCTTAGACAGCGGGGGAAGTGGTTTGGCTATTCGGTCTAGGACACAATTGTTTTGCTCTAGATGATTGTCTTTCATAGTGACTCAAATCTGCTAATAAATGTTGGAATGAAATGCTGCCCTCAGTAATTTGCAGCATTCATGAACTGTTGGCTCAAGTATTTCCATCCATTACTGTTCATTTTTGCTTTACATTGAGGTAACATTGTGGGGACTTAAAGAGGAGAGAGGTTTGGGTGCTTAGAGTGCTATGGGCCGTTAAACAAAGAGCCTGCGTATCAGCTGTACATCTTAATTGTGAGATCTCATCTGGATTGTTGTATCCACTTAAGGAAACCAGAGCCACGGATGAATAAAGCCAGATTAGAGTTGGACCAGCAATAGCTACTAAAATGTTTCATGGTTTAAATGGTAACACTTGCAAGAAGAGGATAACGAATATGAGCATATATACAGAAAAGGTATATACAATCGAAATTAAACAAAAGGGTTTGACCTATGTATTCACAAAGCTATTCGAAATTATCACATTTCAAGAAGCACACACTTTTCGTGTGATTAAAGTCATTTAGGTGAGATTGGGAGAAGAGGTAGCTGAAGTTAATATTAAAGAATATTTTGTGATGAAAAGGATATTGAAGCCATAGACTAACCTCAAAGTGTAATGATGACCACAAAAAAATAAAAGGGACGATGTTGGCAAAGAAAGGTGAAGTTGGGAAGAGTAAGGTAAAATATGCTCTGATTTTGTCTGGCAAAGTACACTTTTTCATTTAGAGACAGAGCTTGCCAGATGTTGATCCTGGTGAATATATGGGAACTCATCTTTTGCATGACGTGCAAGTGCATGAATTACAAGTAAGTAAAATGTACACTAAGGTCCCAGGTGGTAGCATCTAAAACTGCCTAAATGTTATAAACTCAGTTGCGCAAACCAGCAAATGATTCTGCTCCCACACTCCTTTGTAACTTTGTTAAACTTGGGGTTTCTCCCAAAGTAACCTAGAAGTTGACCCTTTGCTCACAGTGTATTAGAGAGGCTCAGCTTCACCTCACTGATGAGGCCCGACTAGGCCGAAACATGTGTCTGCGGTTGCTGATGGTACTCTTGTTCAGAGAAGATTTGCCTAGCATTTCGGTGCTGGACTGCCCTTGTGGGTGGGACAAAAGCTGATATGCAAATAGTTATTTCTCCTCTGCAAAGAGTGCAGTGAGCTAAAACGTAGTTGACCTTCCTGAGTTGAAGAAATTCCATAGAACAGGGTATTCGACCCATGTTCCTTATCACTAGAGGGACACCCACACTCCTTTGTTAAATTGATGATTCAGTATTAACCTACATGTACCCCATATGATTTCTTTCTAGCTCAATACAATACAAATCAGTGATACAGATAACTGACTTTCTGTGATCAAATAAAACATTTTCATAATAGTAACTTAATTTCAAATGCAGTTAAGGCTTAAAATAACTTACACAGGGCATCCCATAATTGGGGGGCATGGCTTAGGCGGCACCGGAGATGGCAGTATAGGCAGAGAGACAGAGATAAAATTAAAATATGGACGATATTTTATAACTCATCTCATATAAAAGTAATGCTGGAACATTAAAATAGCAGCGAACTTCACTTCAATGCCTCTCCATAGCATTTTCTGCAATATATAACGCTTACCTCGACATTGCAGACTTCAGGTGATGGAGCAGCTGATTCTCACTTTGATGGTCCGACTGGAAGACCTGGTAGAAGAGATTTTACCAGCTTGTGGTATCTGGAGAAGCTTTTAGTGCCCTAAGCCGTAGTGAAGAAAATTGGCCGGACAAACTACTCTGTAGGTAAGGGCGCCATACATATGCCATTCCTCTCCTGTGAGGTAATCATTTTGCTGACTCCCAACAACTCGATAGTGCTCCCTCACCCACTACAAGTCTACAGCATTGCAGGTGCGACCCGCCTTTTGACCCCGAGCTTTGTCTTCTCGATTTCCTACGATTAACTAGTTAACCTCCGGCTTCATTATACTGTTACGCTGTCTGTTTTTTCGGAACACTGGATCGCATAACTCCCTGGCTTCAGAGGTTTTGCTGAGGCCTGCTCGACACTGACACCTGTGTCCAAATTATATATTGCAAGCGTCCTAATTGAAAGGTTTGTGCATATAAACCCTGACAATTTATACTTACCTATAAATATGGGTAATACTAATAACACGGCTTCTGCTTTAGATAATTCCTCACTAAACTCATGTATGAAGAATATATTAGAGGAGCTAAGTAGTATTCGCTCTTCATTTTCCACTCTTTACTCCAAGTCCTCTAATATTCAAGAAGAGATTAAAGACTTTAAACATGATATAAAAATGTTTTCAGGCAGACTAGATGAAGCTGAGGAAAGAATTTCTTCTGCTGGGAACAAAATGGAGGCTCTAGAAAGCATGCAGCAAAAAAAGACTTCATTTTAGAACTAGAAGTCACAAAATTAGAAGACCAGAACCATCGTGACAACCTTCGCTTCTATGGGATTCCTGGGAAAATAGAACTAGAAGACCCCGTTTACTTCCTGCAATGTTAGGTATCACCTTCTCTCCCCCTTTGGAATTATAATGGGGCCATCCGGTAAGACCTAGGTTCTGTTCCAATAGTTCCACGCCAAGACCTTTTATTGCCGGTTTCCTCAGACAGCAACAAGCACTCCAGATTTTATTAGCTGCCAGGAATACGTTCCCTATTATGTTTCAGGGTCACAAAATCTTTATTTCTCCAGACTTTTCAAAGACTACCCAAGCCGAAAGAAAAATATTCGTAGCAATGAGATCCCTCATGAAGTCATTAGGTATCCAATATGGATTGCTTGATCTTGCCAAAATGATCATCACTATTCCAGATGGTCCCACCAAGGAATTTACTGATTTGCTGATCATAGTGACCTTTATAGCATGCTTCAGTTGCATCAATCTGCCCCAATGGAAACATCATCTTCCTACAAACAAACATCTCTTGCCGGCAATGCAGAACATCTTTCAGTGCAACCCTTGTATAAAAGAGCAAAGAACAAACTAAGCAAGTGTAGTTCCACATGACATAGACCTGCTTCATTACTTCTCCAGGATTCTTCGTCTATCCCTTGTGGAACCAGAGACAAATCTAGATCACCTATTAAAAATTACTCTCGCAGCCTTACCAACTTGAGCTCAATCTAGATCCACTGACTTGTTCTTTTTTTTTACTTTCTCCAAATTAGCTGCATACGGAATTCATTTTTTCTGTTACACCTTTATGGTAAACTTAACACTGTATTCTGTGCTAATATTCCTATATTTTTTGCTAGATCTCCTTGCACCCTTGTAACTCCCATGATATTGGCTACTATTGTTATTTTATGTGGCTACTTTTTAACTCTATTTTTACTTTTCCATCTTTCCACATTAACTCTGCCACTATCATTTCTTTCTTTTATATATATCATTCGAGTGGATTGTGCTCTCCAACGTATTCCTCATCTTAGATGTATTCCATCCAGCTTTGCTGCTCTCGGAAATTCTTTCGGCAGAGGGCACCGTGCGTCGATGTCGTCGAGTCGATGGTCCCTCGAAGGCTTCCGTCATCGGGTGTATAAGTAGCACCCGCGGCGCCTGTTGGCCTCAGTTCGGTTTTTCTGTAGTTACGTTGCTTCGGACATTCGGCGCGCCTCGAGTTCTGTCAGGAAATATAATATAATGAGAAGTAATTATGTCCTCGTCATCGGCGCCAATCACGACCCCGAGATCGGGTTTTAAGAAATGCAAGTCGTGCGGTTCAAAAATGTCGATCACGGACCCACACCGCAAGTGTTTGTGGTGTCTCGGGGAAGGCCAGGACATGGAGGGCTGTTCGAAGTGTCAGGCGATGACGGGGAAGGCCCTGCGAGAAAGGAGAGGAAAGCTACAGGTAGGTCGGAAGGATCGAAAAGCCTCTAGTGTTGAGTCGAGACCCCATGAAGAAAAATCTCCTCGACGCGAAAGGCATCGATCTAGATCCCGAAGCGATTCTCATCGCTCGTCGTCTTCGTCGAAAAAGTCGAAGAAACGACGCCATAGGTCTCCCTCCACCTCGTCGTCAGACGAGTTTCCGAAAATGAAATGCCCCACAAAACATTTGTCTACCGAAGAGTGGGAAGCATTCAGGGTCAAAATGATGGAGGTGTTTGAGAAAGCAAAGCCTCGGTTCGCGCCTTCTTCGGAAGCCGGCCGGGAGCATCACCGCTCAGAAACTCGCCCGCCCTCGAGCCTGGGTGATCGTAAAAGGAAGGATAGGGAACCTTCCAGGACGCCCAGCGATAAACGCTCGAGTCGAGTCGACCGCTCGAGGTCACCGACGCTGTCCGAGACCTAACACCTCAAAGGGGAAACCGTCTAAGGATGCTTCGATGCCCTCGATGCAGACCCTGTCGACGACCACTATGTCATCAAGGCCGTCGACGCCTTTATCGACGTCGACGCCGAAACCCTCGGCGCCAAAGGCTCCAACCAAGCCAGGGCAGCCAGAAAAAGAGAAGAAAAAGTTACATGTAATTCGTTCAGAGCCTGGTACTACACCTCTTCCTCCTCCTCTCCCAGAGAAGGTTTTCAAGCCTCTCCCTAGGAAGGAGTTTTTCAAATCCTTGACCTCAATTTTTGAGGAACAGGAGAAATCCGAGGAGGAAAATGTACCTTTTGGATTGGAGTATGGCACCCCAAATGTCCCAGAATGCTTGATCTCAGAGGAAAGCAGAATGAGGGATTTTGTGGAGTCTTTACACAATGCAAGTGGCATTGACACCTCTCCTGAGAATGACTTCGGTAGACCAGATCCAGGAGAGCATGCCAGTCCATCTTACTGTCAGTTAATGACCAAGGTGGTAGATTACTTGGGATGGGCTAGACCACCAGCCCAATTCGTCCTGGACGATTTAACAGACATATTGGACCATGGTCCCACTGAAGACCCAGTACTACCTTTTCATGTAGCCTTGCAAAACAGGATGGCCAAGAATTGGGAAACTCTGGATTCTATTCCTCCGGTAAATAAATCCCTCGCATCAAAATACCGCCAAGCCAGTAGCGACCCCAGCTATCTGTCAAAACATTCAACTCCTGAGAGTTTGGTCATACAGGCAGCCACAGCTTCCAACAAACTTGCGGACCCGTCTATCCCTCCAGACAGGGACGATAAGCGTGTGGATGGTTGGGCACGGAAGGTATTTTCAGCCGGGAGCATGGCATTAAAATCTGCCAACTCCACATGTGCCTTGGCAAAATTTTCGTACATTCTATGGGAGTGCATCGCAATGGCGGCAGAGGACATACCAGAAGGGGAAGAAAGGGAAGGTTTCCTAGCCATCGTTAGAGATGGAAAGGAGGCCATGCAGGAATTCCTTCAATCTGGATTGGACACTGTGGATAGTGTAAGCAGGTCCATGGGCACTAGCACGGTAATGCGCAGGTTTGCGTGGTTACGGAAGTCGGTTTTTGCACCGGACGTACAGAACCGCCTCCTGAACATGCCTTTTGACGGGTCTCACCTTTTTCGCAACAAGGCTGACGAGAGCCTTGAGAGGTTGCAGCCCTAAAAAGCAGCGGCAAAATCCTTAGGAGCTGCTACTAGGCAACCTCAGCCTTTTCGTGCGCAAGGGAAATCATGGAGGGGACAGTCCTATCGTTATTACACCTCATACGGGAAGACGAGAGGAATGGCCAGTCAAAGGGGCCAAAGAAAGGCCACTCGTGGTGGACGAGGAAAACGTGCTAAACCAGCTGCAGCCTCTTTGCAATCAGCAGCTGCAACATCCGCCACAAAACCACTTTGAGGACTTGCACCACAAAACACCTATTGCCTTCCTTTTCTAAAGCAACCTCAAAGCAATCCACCAGGGAGACACCCGTTGAAACTTTCAAACCTGCTCCTACAGCAGGAAGTTCTAACCCTGGTGGAGAAAGGTGCTATAGAACCAATACCTGCAGCGGAGAGGATCAAGGATTGGTACTCCTCGTATTTTTTGATCCCCAAAAAGGACGGGGGACTGAGACCCATCTTCGACTTAAGAAGCTTGAACAAGTTCCTCAGGAAGGACAGGTTCAAGATTGTTATCCTTTCTCAGATCCTTCAGGCCCTCAACTGCAGGATTGGTTGGTGTCATTGGACCTCCAGGATGCTTTTTTTCATGTGCCGATTCATCTCAAACAGAGAAAATACCTGAGGTTCGTAGTTGGCGACTCAGACTATCAGTTTTGAGTCCTGCCATTCGGGTTGACTTCCGCCCAGAGGGTCTTCACCAAGTTAATGGTAGTGGTGGCAGCGCACCTCAGGAGAGGGGGGATTCATGTCTACCCCTACCTGGACGATTGGTTGATCAGAGCACGCTCTGCCGAGCAAGCACTGGATCATCTGAAAGTCACCTGCCACTTCCTCCACAAACTGGGCTTCTCCCTCAATTTCAAGAAGTCTCAAATGACACCTTCCCAACAGCTTCAGTACATAGGAGCTGTACTAGACACATCCTTTAGGAAAGAGCTCGCCTCCCAATTTGAGGGCTCAAGACATTCTTTAGATGGTTTCCAAATTCCAAAGTGCCCAAAATCTCCAGGCTTACGACTTTTTAAGGTTGCTTGGCCTCATGGCATCCTGCATCTTTCTGGTGCCAGAGGCACGCTTGAGGATGAGATCCCTTCAATGGGCCCTAAAGACTCAGTGGTCCCAGTTTTCGGGTCAAATGACAGATCTTCTTCAGATTCTGAACAAGGTCAGACAAGACCTTCTATGGTGGACATGTACAGAGAACATCCTAAAAGGAGAACCTTTTTGGCAACCATGGCCGGAGATCACAGTAGTGACGGACGCCTCACTCCTGGGGTGGGGAGCTCATGCCAACGATTTGACAATCAACGGTCGTTGGTCTCCATCGTAGTCATATCAACCTTTTAGAGCTGAGGGCAATCAGTCTAGCGCTGAAGGCCTTCCTGCCATCTGTCAGGGGAAAGAATGTCCTGATAATGACGGACAACACAGTGGCCATGCACTACCTAAACAAAAGAGGAGGCGTGGGGTCACTACACCTGTGCAGAGAGGCAATGCAGCTCTGGTATTGGGCGATTCAGGAGGTAATCTCTTTAACGGCAATTCATCTAGCCAGGGAACAGAATATGACGGCAGATGCTCTGAGCAGGCAGAGCACGGTATCCCACGAATGGGAACTGGCTCAGGAAGTCCTTCAAGAGATCTTCGCCCTTTGGGGAACCCCTAAAGTAGACCTGTTTGCAACCGTAATCAACAGAAAATGCGAAAGGTATTGCTCAAGAGAATTTCCCCCGAGAGGAGCCCTGGGGGACGCGTTCGTGGTGGAGTGGAATTTCCCACTATTGTACGCGTTCCCTCCGATTCCCGTCATTCCTCAGGTCATCAGGAGGCTGAGAAGGTTTCGGAGCCGCATGATCCTAATTGCCCCGGATTGGGCCAGGAGAACGTGGTACCCGGACCTTCTAGACATGTCCATCTGTTCTCCAGTACGTGTTCCTCAGAGAGAGAACCTTCTCTCTCAAATGGAAGGTCAGGTTCTCCATCCAGAGGTCAAAATGCTCAACCTTCATGCTTGGTATCTGCAAGGCTGAGATACAGGGATTGGAACTTTCTAGATGACGTTATGGAGGTGTTGCTTTCGGCAAGAAGGCCAGCAACAAAGTCTCTATACCGTTGCCGTTGGAAAAAGTTTTGCAACTGGTGCAGAGAAAAGAATGTCGATCCTTTTCTATGTTCTATTCCGGAAGTATTATCTTTCCTTCTGACCCTAGCACATAGAGGTCTGAATATTGGAACAATAAAAGGTTACCTTGCGGCGCTTTCCATTTTCAAGCGCTCATCGGAACAATGCTCCTACTTCAAAATTCCTTTGATAATACAATTCTTAAAAGGACTCAGTAATGTGTTTCCTCCTCACCCATTTCAAGTACCGATCTGGGATCTAAATTTAGTCCTAAAATTATTAATGTGTGCTCCTTTTGAGCCTATGCACACGTGTCCATTAAGATTACTAATGTGGAAAACAGCCTTCTTGGTTGCTCGAACATCAGCAAGAAGAGTGAGCGAATTGCAGGCACTGTCTTTTGGGCCACCCTATACTGTGTTCCATAAGGACAGAGTTGTGTTGAGGGTAAAACCATCATTTTTACCGAAAGTAATATCTGATTTTCATTTAAGTCAGAAAATTGTCTTACCCGCATTCTATCCTCCACCCCATCCTTTGAAGGAGGAGGAAAGATTACACAGGTTGGATCCGAAAAGAGCTTTAAGCTTTTACATCTCTAGACTTTCCAGACTTAGAGTGGACAACCAGCTGTTTATAGGTTACACAGGAAGGAAACTGGGTAAATCGGTGACAAAACAGACAATTTCACGCTGGATTGTGCTTTGCATTTCAGAATGCTACAGACTAGCTCAAAAAGACCCTCCGGAAGGGTTAAGGGCTCATTCCACCAGAGGCATTGCCTCCTCCATGGCCCTTCAAAGAGGTGTTCCAATAAGATCCATTTGCGAAGCAGCAACTTGGTCTTCGCTACACACCTTCTCAAAATTCTATAACCTGGATTCTTCCCAGTCTAGGGAGCTAACTTTTGGAAAAGCAGTACTATACTCAGCCATCTAAGAGTATCGAAAAATCTACCCCCTCCTCCAGAGGAATTGCTTTGGGAGTCTATCTAAGATGAGGAATACGTTGGAGGGCACAATCCACTCGAAGAACAAGTTACTTACCAACTGGTAACGTTCTTTCGATTGGATGTTCCTCCAACGTATTCCTCACCGCCCTCCCAACCTACCTCTCTGTAGATTTTTCAGGGTTATTGCCATCTCAAATCTCGCAAGGCTCATACCTGTCTGCTGGCACAATCTACACAGTACAAGATCAAAGATAAAAAGGGGGAAAAACAGAACTGAGGCCAACGGGCACCGCGCGTGCTACTTATACACCCGATGACATCACCCTCGACGGAGGCCTTCGAGGGGCCATCGACTCGACGACATCGACGCAACGACATCGACGCATGGCGCCCTCTGCCGAAAAAATCTCCGAGAGCAGCAAAGCTGGATGGAATACATCGAAGATGAGGAATACGTTGGAGGAACATCCAATCAAAAGAACGTTACCAGTTGGTAAGTAACTGTAACGCTCACCTGATTCCCGCAGAGGCGCCGGTCTTGACTGGGTGAATGCCGTATCTTCAAAGGTGATGTGTAACACACGGTTGGCTCTTTGGGCTGGACCTCTGTGCACTGTATGTCTGACTCGAAGAGTAAGATGTCTGCAGATAGAAAATATGGGATTAATGAACCGGGGTTATTGGGTGCCTCTATCCTCTTCCCTTTCTCTTCTCCTGTAGAACCCCAAAGGTTAACGCCCTCACCTTAGGTAAGTGAACGCCGAGCTCTCCATCTGCCTCGGGGCAGGGTGCCGTAACCAGTTTCTTCACTGGATAAGGGTGCAGGCCTCTTGACTTCAGAGGACTGCTGTCCGTCGTTAACTGCACGAACGGTAAGTTCTGGGCACTTCAAATGTCTTAAAAGTCTTTAGTAATGATATCTCTTGTTTTGCAGGGTTCCGGCGATGGCGGATGGCGGGCTGATGAGAGTTGAGGATCGAACCCGCGTGAGGAATAGAAGCGCCTGGAAGCACGTAAGTAAGCGCTTGTAGCCTGCTTCACGATGCGCACTAACTGTCCCTTTTATCTTGCAGGTACAAGTTCGGAGCTTTAGAGAAGCTGAAGGGTGCTGGAATACCCACTGGATTCGGCGTGGGAAGGAGTAATGGCACGTGAGTAATAAAGTTGCCCAATGTCTTTAAACGCACCTTCTTTTGTCTTTCAGATGCGGGATGCAGCGCCGAAGGCCTCCGGAGCTTGCGAAGAGCTGGTAAGCTTTTGTCTTTCAGATGCCGGAATGCAGTGCGAAGACCTCCGGAGCATGCGAAGAGTAGGTAAGCCTTTGTCTTTCAGATGCCGGAATGCAGCGCGAGGCGTTGGTGACAGCCGATGGACCAGGTGAGAGATGCGCTGCCACTGAAGACCGTAGTGCTAACCTGTTCTTTCTTTGTCTTTACAGGTGCTGCTGAAGACTGGATTCCAGGATGGTAAGCCTTTGTTCGCTTAGGCCCAGGATCAGAAGCAGAAGACACGATGAGCGTTCTGCTGCAGAGAATGCAGAATAACGCAAAGCAAGATTCATCCATCGGGTGTGGTTTAAATAGCCTCCTGTAGTGCTTAGGTGTCTCCTTCCACAGCCACGCCTAGGTAAGAAAAGAGTTCCTGCTTTCCAGAAGAGTTCCAGTGTTCTGAACCTAGGGAGTGGCTCCTGCCCCACCCAACAGGAAAAGTAGTCCCAAACAGAAGAGGATGAGGGGTTCAACTGGCAGGTAAGTAAGCAGCATGGTCTGCTGCAGGTAAGTCCACCCAAGCATAATGAGCCCCGCTCTTCCAGCGCTGGGTCTGGGCATCTTTATGAGCCTGGTGCCACTGGCGCCAGGACAGGGTCCAAAAGGTCCCAATTGGGACTGGCTGGCACTCGGAACCGGGGTTATGGGTCTGCTTCCAAGGGAGTCGGGCAAGTCCTGATCTTTTGGAAGCAGAGATCATGACAGTAACTTCTTCTTTTCCCAATGTCTTTGTTCCCTTCCTCCTGGACTTACCCGCTTATCCTTACACTGCTGCAATGCGTGGAGGCTAACACTGAATTTGCTCTTTGTTTATTACTTCTTATATTTCCTATGCATATTTGGTTAACTTCATTTTATCGAGTCATATCATTTGGTTGAATTGTTTACTTGTATGCACAAATTATATCTATTTAACTTCTCACTTGGAATGTTAAGGGTTTAAATCACCCCATCAAACGGTGTAAAGTCCTTTCTCAACTTACTAAATTCAAGGTTGACATTGCATGTCTTCAAGAGACGTATGTCGGCTCCGACAGCGAAAATAATAAATTGAAAGCTTCATGGATCGGACATATGCTATTTTCAAATGCACTGAATAAGAAGAGAGGTGTTTCTATACTGATCAATAAGCGTGTGGCCTTCTATATTGTCAGTGAAGAGGACTCTGAAGGCAGCTGGATCATTATCGAAGCAATTGTCAACAATCTACTTGTGTCTATAGTTAATATATATGGTCCTACTGCCCCGGAACCCCTTTTCTGGTCTAACCTCAAACTGAAACGTATGCAGAAAAATGCTGATCAACTTATTTTCACGTGGCGATGTTAACCAAGTGAATGACTTTACTATGGACCGTAAATGTACTTCAATTTTGTTAATTCCAAATTTCGCAATCATTTCCTTAATATCTTAACCTCAATTTGATTGACTATTGGCGTTTCTGCCACCCATATATGAGAGACTATACTTTTTTTTTTCTCCCCCACAGCATTCTTTTGCTAGAATAGACTACATATTTGTTAATTCTCCATTAGCATCATCCTTAATTAACTCTGAAATTAGTCCCATAACTATTTCAGCACCTGCTCCTGTTCTTACCACCCTGGATTGGACACCTATCTCTAAACTTTCCCCAAGATGGAAATGTAATTCTTTCCTTCTAAAAGATAACTCCTTCATTGAAAACACAAATTCTTTTATTGATGGGTTTTTACCAATAATCTCACAGAACATAGTTCTGTACACTAACTGGGATGCTTTCAAAGCTACCCTACGTGGATTTGTTATCCAAATTACTGCCTCCAAAAAACAACAGTCCATTCCTAAGGAGTTGTTATCTTCCATTAAAGATCTTGAACAATCTTATTATAATAACCCCAATTCTTATATTGCCAAATCTCTTATGTCCAAACGTATTGAATTTAACAAATTAAGTATCAATAAAGTTGCAAATACCATTCTTTAATCCAAGACTAAATCATAAAGTGGGTCTAACAAAGCAGGAAAAATGATCGCCTCTTATTTAAAAAAGAAAAATTGCATATTACATACATTACAACTTCGGATGGTAATAGATTGACGAAGCAAATTGGTATTAATAAAGCTTTTTTAGATTACTATTCCAACCTGTACGCTTAGGACCCATCCATTAAATTGCCTGAAATGTTCTCTTTTTTTTTTTAAAGAGACAAGAAGCATATATATATGCTTATAAGGGATGTAACTATTTCTTTACAAGAAATTAAACAAGCTATTCTAGACCTTACACCTAGCAAAGACCCTGGTCCAGATGGACTTTCCATCGACGTTTAAAAAACATTAATTGACTTACTCTCTCTGAAACTATTTCAATTATATTCCCACTTTACAGAAATTGGCCATAGTTGTGGCTCCTTTGGTGAGACTCCCCTTATATTATTTCCCAAGCCTGATAAAGATCCTTCACGGTTCAAAGATCCTTCACGGTTCAAAAATTATACACTGATCTCTCTTATTAACTCTGATTCCAAAATGTTCACAAAAATATTAGCTGAACGATTAGAGAATGTTCTTCCCAAACGTATCCACATTGACCAATCCGGCTTCATTAAAGACCGATATGCTTCATCCGACAATAGGTTATTATTTAATGTCTTATCGCACTCTAAAAATTAATCATTAGCCCTTTCTGCAATAGATGCTGAAAAAGCGATTGACCGTGTCGCATGGTCCTTTATGTTGCACTTCTTAAAATGGCACCGTTTTTCTCTGCACTTCACCAACCTAGTCCAAATCCTATATTCTTCTCCCTCCACTAGAATCCTCATTAATAACTCCCTTTCCTCCCCTTTTCAAATAAGGAGAGGTACTTGCCAAGAATGCCCACTTTCTCCTTTTATGGTTTAACCTAGCGTTAGAACCCCACCTGCAGCTTATAAGATCTAATCCTAGTATAAGAGATATCTTTGTTTAAAAATGTGGAAGTGAAGATTTCTGCCTTTGCTGATGACATTTTGTTGTATCTTTCGAACCCTACCTCCTCAATTCACCACTTAATCAATGCTATAAATGATTTCTCTAAGGTATCAGGATCAATTAAACCTGGGCAAATCCGAAGTCATGCCTCTCACTAATTCCTGTACCCTAACTAACACACCATTGTTTGGTATGACTTGGCAACCTGCACATATTAAATATGTAGCCCTTCATATTGCCAAATAAATCCATATTACTGTTACACTTAACACGAATTTCATATTAGAGAAGGTTACCTAGATGATTTCCGGTTGCTCTCCCCTCTTTTTGTCATGGTGGGGACGTCTTGACTCTATAAAAATGATGATTAGCCCTTCAATATTTTATTTTCTATCAATGAGGACCGAAGCTATTCACGCCAACTTCTTGAAAAAAAACTGGACTCATTACTTCTTAAATTTCTTTGGAATCAAACAACTCCAAGAATTGCCATCAATGAACTAAGACTTATGTGTGGGAGCAAGGGGCCAATGGGCCCCTCTCTGCCATCACTTCTCAGTACAAGACTCGGACCAAGTGCCTCCCGTGGTGGGTACACCCCTCGTCCTTATGCGATGTTAACTTTGGGTTACATTCACATAGATGGGACCACTGAGCAGGACACGGGGGCATCCATTTTTTGTACCCCCTTTCGACTCCATCTTGGTGACCAGGCCTCACTGCTATAGTACAAAATGCCTCTCACCCTTTCCCTGCCGCAGCAGCTCGGAGCACATGGCCCCCACCCTCGTTCCCACTCTGACTAGAAAACTCTGCAGCTCTATTCTCACGCTGAAGCCGGAGATGCTTGCAACAAATAATAAATGTAACACATCTCTTTTCCTCTGAGATCACTGTCCTGCATGTGAACCAACATGAGCTAAGCACATAGCTCGTCCATCTCCACAAAAGTTCCTTGCCCTCTTACCCTTGCCAGTTGAAACTTATTGCCATTCTAACCCTTTGTCCCTTCAAGATATTCCTTTCATGTGCCAGACTGCTGACCATGCTATGAAGCCCACCCAAGAGACCCCCAACTAACATTAGACCCCTGCTGCAGTATATCGTGCCCAATACTAACAAATGCCACATACCTGAGATTCTTGTGAGACTAACCCCACAGTTCAATGAGAGTATTATAGTGGTCAAGACCCGTAAACCTGTGACCTGTATAATCCAAATGTTATAGAAGATATAGATACCTGTGTGATTTGTATAATGACATGATAAACTACTGAGGGTCTTTTTGATCAACCATTATTTAGTGCATGTATTATTTAGAATGTATTTTCTTAGCTTAGATGGAGACCACCGTGCTTCACAGCGACCTGACCTTCACCCATCCGGAGCACAGATGTCTGCGTCAATCCTCCCGCCAACCAAGCAACCAACCCGGAGGAAGAGATGATGCTCACACCTAAGACACTACCCTGGCTGACCAATCCGGGTCCAACGTAGCATCATATGTTAGATATGCCAATGTGCTTATATAATGTGTTGTAACCTTGATGTAGTCAGCGCCTCTCAGAGATCTAGATAAACTTTTCCTTGAACTCTAGCAGCCTGCTCTGTTGTGCCTTATTCCCTGTCCAGGGAGTGTCTGTTTTATTAATTTTACACGTGTGAGTCAGGGAGGGCACAAACATTTCCTAAACATGCTGGTGGAGTAACTTTTGCAAAATTTCACTTGTATCACAAAGCCTTTATACTGAAGCAATTAACCTAATTTATCTACTTTTAAAATCATCTTTCTGATGCACCTACTTGGATCAATATTGAGGCTGATACTTTTACCCCTCTCTCCCTTGCTCATTTTCTACTCACCTCCACTTGGCCTAACACTTCGTACCCTTCATTACATTTATTTAAATCCATTTGGGGTAAGTTACCTGCTAGTGCTTTCTCTTCAGTGGATATGGAAAACATTGTTTTTTTGGTTTAATAAGTAATTTCCAATCAAATCTAATTTTAACAAATTTAACAGATGGTTCTCATCAGGCGTAAAGCTTATTAAACACTTATTCCATAACTATAGAAATATCTTTCGCACGCCTTAGCCACCAATATAATATCCTTGATACGGATTCTCTTTTTCATCTAAATCTTATCAAATCGTTAACAAAATCACTACCTACATTGATTCAAAAGTCCCCATCACCCTTTTTAGCTTAATTAATCTGTAAACCCTCCACCAAAGCAGCCAAATGGTATTCCTTCATAAATAACTATCAGTCTAGAAATTTAATTAGCGCCAATATCCCTAGGCAATGGGAAGTAGAAAGAAACTTCCAAACCTCTCCAGACACATGGTCTGAATGCTGGAAATTATATTATTTCGCATCTGTTGCAGCTAATTTAACTCAAACACACTATTTTATCCTACACCATGCATTCCTCACCCCTTCAAAAATTGCTACTAACTTGGACAACAATTGTTGATCCTGACACAGTTCTAATGCTGACTTCCTTCATTTCATATATAACTGCAAATTTGTACATTCCTTTTGGACAAATGTTTGGCTATGTGTACAAAAGGTTTTTCGTTTTCAAGAGCCATTGTCACTGTGCAATCTCATGATTGGAACTATTGTCATCCATATTTACAATGGATTGACTCCCCATGTTTATATAATTTGTTTGTTGATATTGTATCACAATCCATTCTAATCTCAATCCCAATAACAATTGTTGTTAATAAAGCGTATTTCATAATATTACTTCCAATTGGAAAGACTCCTCCAAATTGTCTTTCTCTGCTTGGTGGAATTTCATCTGCTCTACCCATCGTATTTAAAAATGTCATGCCTAGTTTTCCAATTCCATGCAAAAATTCAATAAGAAATGGAATGTCTTCATGTTTTACCTTAATAATAGTGAATAGCATTGCTGTTGATGTTTCATGCTCACACCCATTACCTCCCCCCATCTTTCCTATCATCTTCTGTCTCGTATGTTTTGTCTCCCTTGTGTGTCCTCATATATTGCATAACATTAATTTCCCATTACTGCATTTTGTATATTTAAAGCTGTGCAGTCAATATTAATTGTTCCTTTATCTATTAATTGGTTGAATATTGTTCTTTTTTCTCATGTCACATTTTCTGTATCTATGTAACATGATTAATAATAATTATTAAACAAGGGCATCCCCTAATCAGAATATTTTATTTACTAACTTACACTACAAATGTAATGTGCTAAAACATTGAATGTATCCAAATTAAACTTGCATTTATGGATGTCCCAAACTGAATCACTTTCAAGCCTGAGAAAAGCAGTGGTCGAAGTGGTTGGGAGTGCTGCTCCTCTACTTTGTTTTATTAAGTTTTACCATTCCTATACTTTTAAACAAGAAGCCATTCCGGAACGATTTAGTTTGAAAATAAAAGTTGAGGAAGAAGTTGTAACTTGTACAAGAAGTTCAAAGTGCATCGCGTTGGGGGCATTCCCTTAAACAGCAGGCGCCCTACTGGGAATTTGAATCTGGGACCTGCTGGATCAGGTCTAACCTCACATCACAATGAGCTATCCTAGAACTGCTGGATTGCTGTTATTATTTCAGTGCCCTGCTTGGAACAAAAACTATTGCCAAGCCCCATCATAGCCCTGCTACTGCAGTAATCAGAATTGCTCTATTGCATTTAAGCAACTTAACATGAAAATACTGCAGGCACAGCTGTACATACTGCTAATGGGTAGATGGGAGGGGTGGCTCTAATCATTAGCATGCATGCCCCTTAAGAGGCGTGAATGGTGGGTGATTAGAAAGGCCAGGGTGTGTAAAGCTGCAATAAAGGTAATGGGGGTCGTTTAAAATGCATTTTGCCTTTTTTTTTTAACATGCTTCTTTCAATCTGTACACTGTGTTGGGGGTTGAATAGAGGAAAGGCTGGACCCAAGTATGGAGTTTGTATAGCGCTTGAGAAGGGGCCTTGCACTGGCGAATTAGGGTGGGCCAGTAGGCAATATAGTTCTAGTTTTCGTACACTTTGACCACTGGAGAAGGGTGGTTGTTCAGAATTCGGAATCTGACAAGAAACATGATAATCAGCTGTTTTCATTCTGTTTAGTCAAATAAACCTAATTTCACACTATCGCTGGAAGCCTAAGCTATACTCTAAACAGAAAGAAAAGGGTGCTCATCGGAATATATAAATAATGCTAAATCTGAAAATCCTAATCCAACCTGGTCAATCTCCCTTGTACCCTGAACTAAAAACACAAAACCGCCAAGACACATTTGAGAATTCCCCAAAGAAAGGTATGGCTGATTGCTTCTTACTCCCACCACTTGTACTCTTTATCATAGGTCTTGCCTATGTTCATAGTTCAGTCCTTATGGTTCTAGGAATGGTGGAATGCCCTCCCGGTTTCCAGCCAGGTTTCTTGCTTGCTTTCCATCCTTGTAGGTCTCAGTCTCCCCCCTTCAGGAATAATGTCCCTTTCCGTGTTTCCTCAGTGGGTTTCTTTTATTCCCTAGTTCCCCACTCTGGGGCTTTGCTCCTTCTAGATCCACACTCCAGGGTTTGTCTCTGCTCTCCTGACATTGGGGTCGGTCTCATACTCTCACCCCACTCTCTCTTATTGGAGCTTTCCCCACTCTTGGGTTTCTCATGTTTCTCCCCACTCCGGTTTCTTGCTGTTCTGCCGATTCTAGGGGTTCTCTCTTTCTCTGGGGGTTCTCTGTGCTCACCCTGCCCTGGGGTGCTCTTTTGTTCCCCCCACTCTGGGCTTCTGCTTCTTCTCCTTCGTGTGACCACATGCCTCCCAAATCACTGTAGCCAGGTCATATCTGCGTCTCTTGAGGACGCTGGAGTTGGTCTGCCGCGGAGCTGCTTCAGTGGCGTGCTTGCCGGGTTCCACATCACCTCATGTTGGCTTTTCTTTCTCGCTCTCTTTCTGCAGACTTTCAGCTACGGCTCCTCTAGCCATGTTTCTCTGAGGTTCTTCTTCCTGCACGCCCTGGGCTCGGACTCCTCCAGTGGTTCTTCTGGCACTCCTGCAGCCTGCACCGCGGGCTAAGACATTGCATCCGGTGTTCTCCTTCGACCGGCCACACCTCCACTGAGTCTTCCAGCTCAATTAAACTCCACAGGTTTTACCAAACCCCTCCTCTGATTGGTTGGTGTTCTGACATGCCACCAGGAGACCGACCCCTTTGCCTCTCAGCTGTTTTCCAAGAGGACTGCCGAGGGTTGGAACCAAAAAACAAAGTCGGCCATTAGAAAATGGGTCATGGGTCATCATGTTTAAACTCCCACAGATCTCATGAAAGTCTTCGTGTGTGGGGTGGGGGATAGTGACATGTATCCCTCTCTGCGGTTTTCCTATGCACTAACAGAGGAGGTCACCTATAGTGCGATCCCGCTTACCCTTTTTCCCACAGGGTGTTAAGCGTGGCAGGGTCACCTTCGTAGGTCCCAAATGGGGTTGCACTACCTTGGGGAGAGGTAACAAACTTCTGGGATTTGTCACATAAAACGTACCAATATAAAATGTACCTTTTGACAATTGAGTGTTTTGAAAAACTTTGAATGTGAAAATTTGCAGGAAAAACTGTAAAAACCAGGTTCCTGTTTCTGTCCTTGAACCTGTGGCTACTTTTATGTCAAATCCATTATAAAATTACTTATACTGCACTTAAATCGCAAATGCATTGAGTGTGCATGACCTTCAAATCGAAATTTTAACTGTTAGCCTGAATTATCTAAATGAAATGAGATTTGAAATCACATTACACATTGTGGTGGACCACTTACCAACTCAGTAACTACTTGGGGAAACTTGCTTAGTCCTTGTAAATTGAAGTAGCTGCCAGAAACTACCCATAATGTGATGAGCCAAATTGTACCCTTTACCAACTTTCGTAATATTTCCTTTTTCATAACTTAATTTTGAATGCTACTAAAACTTAAATTTGACCTGAGTATGCACTCATCTTACAAATTACTTTTTAATAACTTCTCACTAAACCCTTGTGAGTTCTGTTAACTGTGTTACAATGCCACAAAATATCCCCCAAAATATTTCTTGGCTAAGGCCTCTCAAACTCCCTTGTAATGAGTTTTTTTAAATGCTCCTGCTTATGTCAAATGTACTTAACATTGTACCATTGATTTCCCATAAATACCTTGGGGAGAGAACTGACATTGGTCTTGGCTAGTCGATTTAGTAGATTTCTACAACTATTTCTAAGGATAGAATCCCCCACTTTAACAGTGAAGGCGTTTTTTAATTGTCAAGGTTGAGACCAGTGTTATTGGCCACATGTGCTTCCATCCATCTGTTGCGGTAGTAATGACACTCGTTGGCATAAGGTTTGTGCTGTGCAAATGAACAAACAGGGTTTTATTTTCAACTTCTTAAAGACAGGTTGGCTTCACCTCAGTAAATTACATAAACCAAAAAGTTCAAAATCTAACCTTACTCTCTTTGAGGCTAGGGAGGTGAGCCTGCTAAGGAAATCCCTCCCACTGAGAGTGACTTCCCTCAAGGCGACAAGTCCTCATATTCTCCGTATAATCAAAGCATTATCTGCAAACATGAGAATTCAAGAAACTGATGGTACATTATACTGTGGGACTCAAGATAATGGATGTTTGGCTCAAGACAGTGCTGTTCTTTCTGTGGGCTTGACAGTGGAACATAAACAAAATGCCCCTTCTTTGTCATGGAGGAAGAATAAAGGCACTATCACCCTTGAATGGAGAAAGAGAAGCAATATGCAGAGGGGAGCCTATGACGTGAGCAAGTAAGTGAGGGGTGGAGCCATGTTGCACAGCGGAGTTGGCTGTGGCGTGGCCAGAGGCTGACCCGGAGACGAGGTGCAGTGCAGAGTCGGAGAGACAAAGGCAGCTTAAGGCAAGACTTACCGGGAGGCACAACCACATGGAGGAAGTGATGGGCCCGTTACCTGCAAAGCGCTTCCGAAACAAGGAATTGAGAGACTCGGGAATACTCTACTCTCAACGAGAGAGCCAAAGAGTGGAGGGATGTCAAAATGAGCAGAACAGAAAACCCTCTCGTATCCAGACTGAAAGAGACGCCGTCTCACTAGAACAAGCCCAAGGGAACAGAAGGTACCTGGGTGGTCCAAGGTAGAGAAAGGGGAGGAAGAAAGAGTTGGCATAAGCCCCTACAAGAGAGACCTGGAGAGAGAAAAGGAAAAGACTGGTTACAACAGTCCAAGAAACCGGAGGATTGTAATTCACCGACGGCTGAGAGAAAACTCCAAAGAGCTAAGCGAGCCACATAACAAGAGTGTTTATCAATACCCTAGAGTGATAAGAGCGGCATTGGGACAAAGGAACGCATGGGGGCTTGGGAGGCCCAATAAACATAGTGAAGAACAAATACCAGGGGAGCACAGAGCCTCCCAGACGTGAAGCAAGTGGGGAAAGGTCACTACAAGTTGTGGAGAGGGATCAGGGAAATATCCTTCCACTTAAAGAAATTGAGATATTTTGTTTTTTTAGGGATATAAGATTTTCTTTACTGAACTTAAGGAAACTTTGGAACTGTGAGAGACTGCCAAGACTTGTTAAAAAGAACCAATAACTGTGACGCTTATTGAACGCAGTACCAGTAGTGGCTTCTGAGAAGCCTGAGGAAGATCGGGTTGAAATCATTCTGAATGCAGGGCACTCTGCCTAGTTTTCTTTTATATTTTTCTAACTGGCAGGACCAGTTTAGCAGATAAGTTTGGACCAAGGACTATTTTTTATTTCGACTATTGATGAGTGCCTTAATTATAGTTTTGATAGGAAGGGAACTTCCCTTAGCAGTAGGGCTAGAAAGAAGTTTTTCTTTTTAAGTTAAATAAAGCATCTTGACAACATGTCCTCTGGTCTGAGTCCTCCCACTGTCTTGCTACACCTTCTTGGGCTTGATGATTTATTCTGATGGGCTGCTTGCCCTCAAGGATTCATATTCATGATTCTTGACAGGCCTGGCTTTGATCTTGGGTTTCGCCATGTCCCACAGCCGGTGTCTTATGACTCTGGTTTTCTCAAGCAACTTGTCCCTCATCGACCTTAGGCTCTCTCAGGATTCACATGTGGAAAAGAAACAGTTTCCTATGGTGGAGGATACTCCTGTCCCCTGTACACTATTTTAGGCTGGTATTGCCAATAGTTTAAGGAAAGTACTGAATCGTCAGGATAATGCTTTGATAAAGTATGTGGTTAAGTACACAATATTAGTGAAAAGAAATTCTTAGAGTAAATTAGGGAATTAGGAGGGAGCTAGAATGTAGCCGTATCTTAGAGTAAGATCGTTAATAAGGAATATGTTCAACAGAACATACCCAAAGCAGTATTAGGAAGCACAAGTGTGTTCTTGCTGAATAACTCGAGGGTACCAAAGATCACGTGGCATTAAGGTGGCCGCCTTTTTAAACTAGACAATGATGTCATACGACATAGGGCGTAGTGACGTCATAGTGATATGTAATGTGTAAACGTAACTTGCGATTGAGAAGAGTGTATAAATTAGCGTGTATATTTTATATAGTAAACAATTGTAGTGACACCAAGGTAATAATTAAAAATACCTGAAAAGGATTGATAGGTCAGATAAACATAACCATATTTACATTCTAAGGATCACCCCAAATGGCTGAAAAGACGTACTAGAAACGAATATATTAGACCATCAAAAGAAACAAATTAAAAGTGATAATAAAAAAGACCATATGATGTGTTCAAAGCTTCACAGACATGGTCACAATCAGTGCTCCAGATAAGATTCAGAAGTGGGAATATTCTACTCCCTATTTTTTAAAATTGGGAGTACAATTATTTTTTAGGGAGTAAAAATGTAAATCCAATTCCCATTGATAGTATTTTATAAGCGAGTTAAAATGTTTTAACTGAAAAACAGAAATCTTTATTTCTTTGCAACTAGTTATTCATGTACATTAAAAGATACATTTTTACTTCTTACAATCAGGTTGTTAAAATTGTTTATTTCTGTGGTACTACGTCCACTATTGTTCCAAACATATCCATGGAGCTGTGAAGGTAAAAGCAGGGGTGCAAGATTCTACATCTCTTTTTCCTATTTTGTGTTGGTAGTATTTTTACTCCCTATTCTTATTTTTGGAGTATTTGCCAATTTTGAGGGAGTAAAAGTAGCCGATACACACTTTATCTGTAGGACTCGTCACAATACTTGGAGGCCAGCCATTCAACTTAACTAACGACATATTGGGGGCACACTTGATGTTTATTTTTTACAATAATATCCCCCCTGAAGGACAGTTTTAAAATGATATTTTATACATTAGAACATTACTCTGATACTGTTCCTAGTGAACTTTTAAGAGACCTTTCAGCCATAGCATGAACACAAAACAACTTAATCTAAACGGTTTGCTCAAATTGAGGGCACTTGCCTGTGTGCAATGTTTGTACTAGCTTTGCAAACTTAAAAAATAGTTTTTCCGATTCCTTAAAGATTAGATGCCATAATTCTAGAAAAATGTGTAGATTATATATTAACGTTTTGTTCTTATTTAAAATTCCATCCATACATTCCTATTTGGGCCCTTCGCGCAGCGGCTGCCTACCACCTTCTGTTTCACGGTCTAAAGCTGCTTGCGTTGGCAGTCGATCTTTTTCTGTAGCCGTGGCCCAGCTGTGGATCTCTTCTCCGTGCGCTCAGGGCAACAGAGAATCATCTCTCTTTTAGGTGGTCACTTAAAACACATCTTTTTAAAGTTTTTTTTCTTACCTGCTTCCCTGTCTAAGCTAGCGCCAAGATGCCCATTGGGTGAAATTTGCATTTAATAAATGGCCATAGCATAACATATTATGGCCTGGCTCAGGGGGAAACTGTTAGGCTGTTTTCAGCCACACAATTTTCAAACATTGTCAAGCAGTATAACAGTTCAGCCATTTCAGCACTCATCGCTGAGATCTGTATGCGATCTGCAGGTTTCAAGTTTGCAACCTGGTCAGTCTGACAGTCACGCTACTTACCTGTCCACATGCGCAGCATCCACGCGGGGTCCCGTCCTGGCGCCTGTATCCACACAGTCCTGCAGGCAACGCAGTTGCTTCTGCTTGTGGCTCAGGCCTCACTTTCGACCCGTAGCCCTATTTAAGGATCAGAGACGCCTTCCCTAGTGCGTCTCAACACAAAGTTCGGCTTGTTCGTTTGCCAGGCTCTCGCTCCTTGTTCCTTTGATCCATGCCTAGCTACTGAGTCCTGTCGTGTCCTGCTCTCTCCCTCTGGTGCCTTGTCCCAGCCCTGTCTTTGTTTCTTCTTGCCTTGCATCTACTTGGCTCCCTTCCTTGGCCAGCCTTCCACTGTCCTCTTTCTCCCTGTCTTTCCTCTCCCTGCCTACTCCCTGTTTGGGGAAATTGGTGCTTCCTGACGGCCTGGCCTTCATATTACTTTCTGATTAGTCTCTTCAGCCGTTGTTTGGAGTCTTGGCTACTACTGCCTGGTCTACTAACTTGCTAGTTTCCATCACCTGCCTGGATTCCTGTGGAGCTCTTCCTGATGGTATTGTTTTGTGTTCAGTTCCACCCAGTGATCTTTGGCCAGAGCACCTTCGGATTCTACGTGGCCTTCGTGTCAGTGCTTGCACTGTCCAAACGTCACAGTAATCAGGGAAGCGCCATCTCGTGGCGTTGGGAACCGACCCAGCACTGACCCCTGTTTCCAGGTCAGGGAAGACAGTTGGGTTGGTTGCATGCACTACATCACCACCACTACAGTGCCATTCACAGTCTTACTTTGACGTCAATAGAAGAGCCCAGGCGAACAGGTACACAGCGCAAGCGTGACGCTCAGTATAACACTGATTCAGCCTTTCATCGTTCAGGGGTTGATAAACTGATGCGACAAAGCCAGTACCCTGACCTTGTCAGCAGGGGGTAGGAACCTCTCTCAGCCGTGTGTGGGAGGCCTCCCAGGGAGTCACCTAGAACCAGTCTGACCTCAGAGGTCGACATTGGCAGGAGACGGTCCCAATTCCTACCCCCCTTAGTGTCCATATGTATCTCTGCAGAACCGTGTCTCCTTCCATGCCTTTTATCAAAGATGCTCGCCAATGTTTCTCTTCTGGTTCTAGATCCACGTCATCCCAAGACTATCAAACTGACCGAACAAGCAAGATGCAGCCATATCATCACCCACATCAGAAGAGAGTCCCGAGCCCGACAAAGGAGCGATTACGCCCGCTCGCATGAACGAAGTAGAGTGAGTGAGGGAGATAGCCGTAACGGAATCTCGCATATCTAAGTGCCTCTCCCAGCAACTGCACGTTCCTGGTGGGAGACACGGCCAGCGGCTCCCATTCACGCCTACTAAACCACCAGTGATACCAAAGACTTACCGACACCAGTTCTTAAGTGATTTCCCCAAGCTACATTTGTTTACCAAAGCCTTGAGCCCCCACCATTACGTTGTGGGGGCCTGCAGAGCCAGTGAGTGCAGCTTTAGCCCCTTTTGAAAGTTTCCTTCCGCACATACACATCCCGGGGAAGGGAAAGAGAAGCAGATTGACGAGTGAGAGCGACCCAATCCCTGGAGGAAACGGGAATTTATGGGTTTACTGGGTGATGTCTACAGTGGAGGGCGAAGATGACCAAGAGACCAGCAGAGGGGAGGAAAGAGCAGCAGACTTTCGAAGTTGGTGTTGGAGCAGGTGAGGTGTTGGTTTAGGAGTGATAGTGGTTCTGCAGTTTGATTGTTTGTGTGGGGAGTGAGTAGTGGTGGGTAGTGTATGGTTTGACTGGGAAGTGTGTGGGTGAGTGAAAGTGAGTAGAAGGTGGTTGGTGGCATGATGATATGATATGGCATTTATAACGCGCCTGTACACAAGTGTTTCAAGGCGCGACGAGGCAAGGGAGGACGGACAGCGATCCTACTAGGCCAGGTGTCATTCAGATCGCGCAAGTGCGTGGGAAGAGGGCAGGGACAGTGCAGTACATGGCAAAGATGATAACAATAAGTAAGTAGCGGCCAGCATGTGGCAAATGCATGGATAAGTACAGACAACAGGTGTCACGGGCTGGAAGGGGGACTGTAGGGATACAGAAACGGTCCCCAAGTGTGGGGGTTGCCAGGTGGGCAGTGCAGGTGAGACGCTGGCGGGGGAGGGACCTGGTCCAGAGATCAGAGGGTGTCCAGGTAGCCAGTGCAGTGTCATGATCTCTGCTTCCAAAAGGTCAGGGTTTTCCCAACTCCCTTGGAAGCAGATCCATAACCCAGGTTCCGAGTGCCAACCAGTCCCAATTGGGACCTTTTGGACCCAGTCCTGGCGCCAATGGCACCAGGCTCATAAATATGCCCAGTCCCAGCGCTGGAAGCGCCGGGCTCATAATGCTTGGGTGGACTTACCTGCAGCAGACCATGCTGCTTACTTGCCTGCCAGTTGAGCCTCTGATCCTCTTCTGTTTGGAACTACTTATCCTGTTGGGTGGGGCAGGAGCCACTCCCTAGATTCAGAACACTGGAACTCTTCTGGAAAGCAGGAACTCTTTTATTACCTAGGCGTGGCTGTGGAAGGAGACACCTAAGCACTACAGGAGGCTATTTAAACCACACCCGATGGATGAATCTTGCTTTGCGTTATTCTGCATCCTCTGCAGCAGAACGCTCATCGTGTCTTCTGCATCTGATCCTGGGCCTAAGGAAAAAGGTTTACCATCCTGAATCCAGTCTTCAGCAACACCTATAAAGACAAGAAAGAACAGGTTAGCATTACGGTCTTCAGTGACAGCTCTTCACTTACCTGGTCCATCGGCTGTCACCAACGCCTCGCGCTGCATTCCGGCATCTGAAAGACAAAAGCTTACCAACTCTTCGCACGCTCCGGAGGCCTTCGGCGCTGCATCCCGCATCTGAAAGACAAAACAAGGTGCGTTTAAAGACATTGGGGAACTTTAATACTCACGTGCCATTACTCCTTTCCACATCTAACCCAGTGGGTATTCCGGCACCCTGCAGCCGCTCCGAACTTGTACCTGCAAAATAAAAAGACAGTTAGAGCGCATCGTGAAGCAGGCAACAAGCGCTTACTTACGTGCTTCCAGGCGCTTCTATTCATCACACGGGCTCCATCTTCAACTCACTTCAGCCCGTCATCCGCCATCGCCGGAACCCTGCAAAACAAGAAACATCATTACTAAAGACTTTAAAGACATTAGAATTACTCGAAACTTACCGTTCGTGCAGTAAACGACGGACAGCAGTCCTCTGAAGTCAAGAGGCCTGCTCCCCTTATCCAGTGAAGAAACTGGTTACAGCACCCTGCCCTGAGGCAGATGGAGAGCATGGCGTTCACTTACCTAAGGTGAGAGCGTTAACCTTTGGGGTTCTACAGGAGAAGAGAAAGGGAAGAAGAGAGAGACATTCAATAACCCAGTTCCTTAATCCCATATTTTCTATCTGCAGACATCTTACCCTTCGAGTCAGACATATAGTGCACAGAGGTCCAGCCCAAAGAGCCAGCCGTGTGTTATACATCACCTTTGAAGATACGGTATACGCCCAGTCAAGACCGGCGCCTCTACGGGAATCAGGTGAGCGTTACATGCAGTTCCAGTTACAGCTAGGAGGTAAGCAGAGGAGAGGAGGAGAAAAAGCAGAAGCAAAGAGAAATGTTTTGAGGTGCTTCCGGAACCGGAGATGGTTCTCCTCAAGTTTGAGGGAGGCAGGCAGGGTGTTCCAGAGGGAGGCACCAGCCGAGGAGAGAGATCTACCACCAACTCGTTGCTTGGAGAAGCGGCTGACCCTGGGGAGTTGGAGGCAGATGAGCGAAGAGCTTGAGAAGGAAGATATTTAGGAAGAGAGAGTTGAAGGTATAGAGGCCCCAGGCCCCAGAAGGCCTTGTGGACAATGCCGAGGGTTTTGAACGTAATCCTTGCAGCCACTGGGAGCCAGCACAGAGATTTCAGTCCTGGAGAGATACGATCCCTGGGCTTGAGGCCAAGGACAAGTCTTGCAGTCCTGTTCTGGATAAGTTACAGAGGGTGGAGAGTAGAAGCAGGCAGATTTGGAAAGAGGCTGTTGCAATAGTCCAGCCTAGAAAGAACCAGAGCACTGGAAACAGTAAGCTTCTGGGGGAAGGAGAGGAAAGGAGGAATACCTCTCAAGAGGTGCAGCTGGTAGTGTGACTTCTTAGAGACGTCAGAGTTGTGAGGAGAGAAGGAGAGTTTGGAGTCGAAGATAACCCTGAGGGTTTTTAGCCTTGCAGGTGGGAACAGGAAGAGGGCCAAGTGAGGCCGGCCAGAGAGCTACAGGGAAGGAGGGAGCGGGTGTGCCGATGAGGAGAATCTCAGTCTTACTGGCATTAAGGCAGAGGTCATTGGCGGCACACCACTCCTGGATAGCAGACAGTCCGAGATGAAGGAGGGAGAGGAGGAGGTCAAGGGTAGCCTGAAAATGAGCTAGGTGTCATCCGCTTAGCACTGAAAGTTGGGGCAGAGAGCGGCGATGCAGTGGGCAAGGAGTGCCAGGTATTGGTTGAACAGCCAGGGTGAGGGGTTAGACCCCTGGGGGACACCACAGGTAGAGAAAAAGATAGTGGAGAGGAAGCACCCAAGTTGGACCTGGGAGGGCCGGTCAGAGGAAAGAAGTCAGCCAAGCCAGAGCCTGACCAGTGATAACCAGGTTATCACAGACGGTTGAGCAGGATGGCATGGTTGACAGTGTTAAAGGCAGAAGAGAGATCAAGCAAGATGAGTACGCAGCGGGTGTTAGAGTCAAGGTTGGAGAGCAGGTCTTCAGATATTCAGGAGAGCAGTTTCTGTGCTTCTCTCAGCTCTGAAGCCAGACTCATGGTCATGAAGACAACCAACAGATTAAATGTGGAGATTAAGCTGGGAGATGGCCAGCTTTCTCCAGGAGCTTGCCCAGGAAGGGAGTGATGGAGATTGGGCGATAGTTAGCCGATAGTTAGCCTGGCAGGAGGCGTCGGCAAAGTGTTTCTTAAGAAGAGGGTGCTTCTTGGGGGAAGGGAAGGCTCCAGTGGCAAAGGAGTGGTTGCCGAAGTCAGCAAGGGCAGGTGCAAGGGTGTCAATGTGGTCCTTGATGGTTTTGGAAGAACAGGGGAGAACCTGTTTTGACGAGACTGAATCAGAATTGCCTTGCAACCCTTGTCAGGGGAGAACAGAGGAAAGGCAGAGAAGGATGAAAGCTAGGTGGCCACAGGGGGGGGCAAAGATAGAGCAGAGAGTAGAGGGAGGAGGAGGAGGAGGAGACGACGAGAGAGTGGACAGGATGTCCGGAGTTTTAGAGATTAAATGAGAAGCCAGGGCCGTGAAGAGGGTCTGGGAGAGGACAGGAGAGGTAGAGACTGTGGCAGGATTGGCCAGTTACTTGCAGATTTTAAAGAGTTCAGCCGAGTTAGATACCGCAGAGACATGGCCTTGGATATGAGCTCTCTTCTTGGTGAGGACGGAGAGCCTGTATTGCCTTTGCAGCAGGCGACAGGCCAGTTTATCAGAGGATGTACATGAAGCACGCCATTTCCTCTCGCCCACCCTGCACTTGCGTTTTAAGGTGACGAGGTCTGAGTCGTACCAGGAGTTACACTTGGCTTTGGGCTTCAGGCGGATTCATCAAGAGTATCAGATATAGCAGAGTGGAGCGTGGAGAGGGTGTGTCAGGGTGAGAGTTGGCCAAAGTGGGAGGAGGGGGTGAGAAGGTGGTGGCGAAAGCCTCAGCTGACACGCGCTTCATGGGCCGGATGACCGAGAAGGTGGGTGGCAGTGATGGAGGTGGCTTGGCCTGAGGGGTAGCGAGGGTGAGGTGGGAGGATAGGAGAAAGTGATCACTCCAGGAGAGAGGAGTGGAGAGAGGGACAGAGAGGGGAAGGTCTGATGAACATCCAGTGTGCCCTGCAGAGTGAGTCGGGCCAGAAGGGAGAAGAGTGAGAGAGAGTCGCGAAAGAGTCTAGAGGGAGGACAGGAGGTATCCAGGTGGATGTTGAAGTCTCCAAGAAGGAGGAGTTGAGTGGTAGAGGCCAGGAGTGAGGAGGAGAGGTCTTCCCACTCAGAGAGGAAGGAGGAGATCTGGTCAGGTGTTCGATGGATATTAGCCACAGTAAGGGAATGGCTAGGGGAGAGAGAGAGCCTGCAGACGAGGCATTCAAAAGAGTAGGCCTGTGTAGGAGTGACAGAGGCAGGAATCCACTCAAGGAAGATCAGGGCTATACCCCCAACAGAGCGGTTGGACCTGGCACAGAGAAGATCTTGTAGCCGTCCGGTAGGAGCGTGTCAAAGCTAGTGACAGAGCTGGCCGTGAACCAAGTCTCGTGAGACGAAGGACATTGAAGTAAAGTTCTTCAAGAAGGCGGCACATATCACAGGAGTGTTTGACAGCAGAGCGAGAGTTAAGAGTGGCAATGTGGAGAAGGTTGTCATCCTTGAAGGACTTGCAGGGAGGGGTACAGATCAGAGGTACGCCCTGCAGAGGTGTAGAAGGAGCCCAAGAGGGGACAGAAAGGCAAGGTAGACAAGGAAAGGGGAAAGGGGACAGGGGACAGCCGGAGAAGAAAGGAAGTTGATGAGGTGCAGGAAGCGTCTATCAAAGAGATGAAGGTTGGCCTGAGGGCCTTGAATCAAGACGGTCCCATTAGAGTAAACATTAATGATGACCTAAGAGGAATGGAAGTGTGCCAGGAGGGCTTATCAACGGGTGCCACTATTAATGGGAGAAGTGGAGACAGGAGAGAGCACAGAGACCATATGAAGGGTCCATAAGTGTAGTATTGTAGTTATCTATCTGCACTGGGTGCACACAGTGCTGCTAGTAGAATACAGCTATGTCATATAGAATGTTATGGGACCTGAGGGTTCCAAGAGCTACAGTTGGGGCACAGGATGGGAGAACCTTACTGAAAAGGTGTCCTCTATTTAGCTCCCTGCCTTTCTAACCAACTAGCCCTGTAACTACAAATAAACCCACTCATTTCTATATATACAAGTCTCCTGTGCCTTACCTGACTCCTGATGACTTCTTACCATCCTCCTACACTACAATAAGTCAGGTGAAGGCACGACAAAGAGGATGTCGGTGAGAGTTTCCTTGGAGGAGGCACCGGTGTAGGTGTCAGCGATAGGGAGGCCTGGGTTGGAGACCAGGATGCCATTTTCAAACTTCTTCCTACCAGATTTAGTGAGGAGAGCAGGATAGTCAAAAGAGAAGCAGTTAGAAAAGATAGGAGAGACAGAGAGCACCATAGAGTAGGTGGGAGAGGAGGTGGGTGGAGAGAGAGGGGAAGACACTAGCAAAGGACACTAGGATAGGCAAACAAGACAGCAAGAGGCAAGCAAGTTCAGCATTAGGACAGGATGACTACACTCAGGATTAAAGAGCTCACAAAATGCACATCTTAAGACACCTAAGTTTGACAATCCTGAAAGGGGGGAGAAAAAGGCCTAGTTTTCACAATGGTGGAGAGTACTAGTGGTTGGTGGAGAGTACTAGTGTTTGGACAGTAGTTGTGGTTGGTGGAGAGTACTAGTTCTTGGAGGGAAGTAGAAGTGGTGGGAGGAGCATACTAGAGGAGAGAGTTAGTGTGGAAGAAGTAGTGAAGTGGTAGAAGTTGGAGAAGAGAAGTAATATCAAAGGGTGGTGGTAGTAGGAGAAAGGAGGAGTGAAACATCAAAAGGAAAGAAGAGGAACGTAGTTGTGGGCAGATGGTGTAGATAGAGTAGAACGCCTCAATCTGTCGGAACAGGCATATATGCTAAGTTGAATAAGGAGAAGGGTCGTCCATGTGGGACACGTGTGGCGAGATTAGGAGCTGCTCGGATTCAAACAGTCTCCAGGCCAGGGAGATACAGGAAATATGGATAGATGACCAGAAAAGAAGCATGGGATTTATCAGTGGCTGTTAAGGGGAGACACAGTACACTAAGTGAATGACCACAGATGTGAAAATACTGCAACCAGACACATGGTTGGAAAGAAGGGGAGCTATTCATAGCCGTAGCTTCCAAAGTCCTGATGAAGCCTGCAAAAAAATGTGTGACGCACAGTGTGTGCATGTACCCTTGTGGATGAAAAAATTGAATGAAACATGACCCCATAAGTATTACCCATGTACTCAGCCATTGTATAACAATATATTCTGTATTCCTCATGCAATTGCTGAATCTCATTGCGCATGTCACTGCTCAAGGAGCGCCTCACTCATTATTACTGAATGCTCGCCTTCACTGTTCACGCTTCTAACATATATCCATTTTGGCATAGCAAAGCATGTTTTATGCTCTCGCCTTTTAGTCTGAAGCGATATAAGCTGGAGGATGCCATCATATTGCAAGGCTTCTCAACTGCTCCAAGGCGAGATGTTAAGCATTAGGGAGGATAGTTGCCTTGAAGAAATGTGTTAGACTGTGCTTTTTGCTGTTAACACTAACTAGCACTGACGAATGCAGCTGGCATCAGAACACTATACAAGAAGGGCATTGTCTCAATCAGCAGTAAAGTGCAGAGGTATGACCTTGCGAAAGACTAAGACCACCCCTTTCATTTCATAGACACCTGTGTAATCCTGGGAGTATAAGATGCCTGGACCCAGGAGGTAGGCAGGGGGGTTGGGAGGAGGTTCACTTGTCCCAAAGACTTGTGTTGCCATTGGTCATTAGTTTGCTTACAGCTTTGACTAAGTGTTCATCAATTTACCGGAATCAAGTGGTCTTTATTTTCCACAACAATCTGGTGCCTTTTTGACGTCAGATAGCCGTTGATCTGCGGCCTCAAGGGAGAGCCTCCGGGCGCTCTTCCAAGTGATCCCTTGGGCCCAACGAGTACTATTGCATCGGAGGGGGGAGCTGGCCGGAGTGCCTGGGGAGACCCGAGAAGGGGCGAACCGAGCCGACGCGGAAGAAAGAGCCAATCCGAATACCGTAGCTTGATGAACACAGGTAACTGAATCAATGTATTGTGATGTCATATGTTGTATTGTCTTGAACGGAGCAAAATGTCTGTAGTCTGATTTAGAATAAAAAATCTGTCTGGAGAAATAGGATAGAGTACCTTGCTGAACAGACTCAAGATATCTGAAGTAAAAGGAACAAAGCGGTTGGCCACCGCAGTTGTAAAAGCAGCACATCCATGCTCCCTACTGACTTAAAGGAGACAAGCGACTCTGATGTCAGTCAGAGTAGTGTAGGGCTGAGTAGGGACAAGAAAGAATGTGTGCTTGAGTGGATAAGAACCATGCGATTATCTTGTCTCAACACCGGCCTTGTAACTAAAAACCCTAAATGTGCAATGCAAGTTGCAACCCTATCTTATATTTCACACACTTCTCTATCCTAGTACAGGAGCTGTAATAGGCTGTATTTCGAATGGATTGTGTAATCCCACGTATTCCTCATCTTTGAGATTTCCAATATCCAGCTTCAGCTGCTTCAGATAATTTTTCTGGCAGAAGGCGCTGTGCGTCCATGCGGTCGACACGATATCCCTCGAGGGCCTCAGTCTCGATGGTGATGTCATTGAAGGTATATATGGAACGTGCAGCGCCTGTTGGCTTCAGTTCTGTTTCTCCGAGTAAGCTTTCGCTTCGTGAACTACAGCACACTTCATATATTTCTTTGAAAATTGTCAATAATGCCTTCGGCTCAGACAACCCCAAAGACCGGGATTAAAAAATGCCAAGACTGCGACGCAAACATGTCACAGATGGACCAACATTGGGTGTGCTTATGATGTCTCAGTGTGGCGTACAAGACATCGATCTGCCAGAAGTGTCAAGTCGATGACTGGAAAAACTCTGAAGGAGCTCCACAGAAAATCCCCTTCAACTACCCTGTCGAAAATACATCCTTCCGATGAAGCGAGAGGCGACTCTCCCTGACGGAAGAAGACTAAAAGGACCACTCCTCGTCATCGTTGAGGAAATCGAAGAAAAGGAATCATAAATCGCCTACTTAGTCTTCCTCGTCCAACTCTTCTCCTGGGAGGAGTAGATCCTGCCCCACTAAGGCCTCTGCTCCGGCTGACTGGGAATCATTCAGGCAGGAAATGCTAACATTTTCGAGAGCCAGAAACCCTCAAAGCAAGTATGCCATGCTCCTACTGCGCCTTCTGAAGTTGCTAAGGAAAGGGCTTGAGCCAAATCCTGCGCACCCTCGAACCCAGGACACAAGCCAGATTCTCATCGATAGCTGGTGAGGCCTCGACACAATGAAGTCATCAAAGAAGCCTTTGATCCATCGAAGTACATCACGGACAAGTGGGCGTTGAAGTAATCGACGCCAGTGGCGCTGTTAATGCCATCAGTGACAATGACGCCATTGGTGACATCGATACCCGAGACATCTTGATCGAAGACATCAACGCAAAAAACAAGTTTAGTGATGACTCCATCTACATCTGGCTCGAAGACGTCGAAGCCCTTACCAGTAATTCAAAAATCCTTCACACCATTGCCTAGAAAGGATTTTTTTTAAATCAGTCACATCCAATTAGGAAGACGATCAGCATTCAGATGCCAATGGAACACCTTTTGGATTGCAATATGGCATTCCTAATGTCCCTGATAGCTTTATATTGCAGGAATCTAGGTTGCAGGACCTGCATGAAAATGTACAAACTGCCAGTGGGTGGAGACCTCACCAGAGTTGGATTTTGTCAAGCCAGAACCAGATGATCACACAGATGCATTTTACAGACAATTAATGACCAAGGTCACTGATTTTATGGGATGGAGCAGGCCTGCCCTCCCGTTCGAACATGATCACCTCACAGATATTGTGGCCTAAGGTCCTCAAAGGGATCCAATTCGACCTTTTCATGTAGCTCTACAAAAAAGAGTAAGTGTAAACTGGGAAGCACCGGAATCAAGTCCGGCAGTCAATAATTATTTGACAACAAAATATAGGCTGCCAAGTAGATACTCCAGCTACTTGTCTGAACATCCTACCCCAGAAAGCCTAGTGGTGCAAGCAGCAACCACTACCTCCAAGTAAGCTGCCTATCCGACCATTTCACCATATCGGGATAAGCGTAGAGATGCCTGATCAAGGACAGTCTTTTCTGCCAGGCGCATGGCTTTCAAATCAGCCAACTCTACATGTGCACTTGCAAAATTCACCTAAACCTTATGGGACTGTGCATCCATGGCGGCTGAACTTATTTCCGCAGGAGAAGAAAGAGACGGTTTCTTGGCCATTGTAAAAGATGGCAAAGAGACCATGTGTGAGTCACAACTGACAGTATCAGCAGAGCCATGGTGGCAAGCATCATAATGTGCAGGTTTGCGTGGTTTTGGAAGTCTGGATTTGCACCGGACGTGCAGTTTAGACATCTTAATATGCCTTTTGACGGGTCTCATCTTTTTGGCAGTAAAGCTGACAAAAGCCTTGAGAAGCAGACTTAGAAGGCGGCAGCCAAGTCTCTAAGTGCCGCTATTAGGCAGCCTGAGTCTTTTCAGCCCAGTGGACCATGTTGGAGGGATAGATCCTTTTGCTGCTACTAATTTGGAAGAGCAAGACAAATGGCTGGTCAAAGAGGCCAAAGAAGATTCCCTCGTGGTGGATGAGTGAGAGGTTCAAATCCCGCCCAAGCAGCAGCATCTTTACCATCAGCCCCTGCTTCAGCTGCCTCAAAACCTATGAGGCCTTGACTCACGCCACCCCAGTGGGAGGCAGACTGTCTAAGCATCTGAAAGACTTGCGGGGTATTACTTCAGATGCTTGGGCATTAGAAACCATAGCCCAAGGTTACTGCCTACCCTTCATTCAGAATCATCAACCGGGAAGCCATTCTTTAAAGGTTCCAGATCATTCCTTGCGCAGGAAATGTTGAGCCTGCTAGAGAACGGTGCAATGGAGCCAGTTCCTGTAACAAAGATGGACAAAGGATGGTATTCTCCATATTTCCTGATTTTCCCCCCCTCCCCAAGAAAAATGGAGGACTGAGACCCATCTTGGACTTGAGATACTTGAACAAGTTCCTCAGGAAGGACAAGTTGAAGATGGTCACTCTTTCTCAAATCCTTCAGGCCCTCCAGCTCCAGGATTAGATGGTGTCATTGGACCGTCAGGATGCTTACTTTCATGTGCCAATCCATCTCAAGCACAAAGAATCTGAGGTTTGCCGTTGCCGGTTCCCATGACCAGTTTTGAGTTCTGACGTTTGGGCTGACCTCCGCCCTGAAGGGTTTTCACCAAACTGATGGTAGTGGTGGCAGAGAGTCTCCGGAGAGTGGGATTCACGTCTACCCCTACCTGGACGATTGGCTGATCAGGGTGCGTTCTCCCGAACAAGTCCTGGATCATCTCAGCGTGACCTGCCCCTCTCTCCACAGACAAAGTCCCATATATCACCATCTCAAAAGCTCCAGTTATCAGAGCTGTACTGGATGCATCCTTGGGAAAGGCCTTGCCAGCTGATGTGAGGGCTCAAGACATTCTGCAGATGGTCACCAAATTTCAGACTGCTCAGCGTCTCCCGGCCTTTGACTTTTTTAGGTTGCTTGGCCTCGCGGCATCCCGCATTTTCCTAATTATTATTATTATTATTTATTAATGTGATACAGTTTTAAACAAATGTAAAAAACTTTACACATAATTTAACATCAAATATCTAAAAATACAAAGTACAACGCAGTAAGATACAATATGATTCCAAATCTTGATAAAATCCTTAATACAATTTCTGGGAAGTTAATTCATATGGATTTGGATCGAGATCTAAAAGAGATGAGAAAACATCCTATTCTGATTCATACTAAAAATATTTCATACTTGCACAACGAAACAAAATATCATTTACCTAACGGGGAGAGACCCCCTTAAGTTTAATTTCATGAGAGCAGCTGCCACTCTCCAAACCTGATAAAGTGCTAAATGCAATTTAGGGTTATATGTGTTAACACATTGCTTCCAAAAGTCTGCTTGGCCCATATAGTCTGCATTGTGGACAAAATCGCCCAAATACTTATTGTATTCTATTCTCATCCTGCCGCAGCACGTCAACACGTGTTGAGCCGTCTCAGGTTCGGTAGGAAGATCACAGATCCTGCAGTATCTTTCTGCTAGGTTCAGCCCCAGTGCAGGGCCCTGAGTAGATAGAATCGGTAAGTAATTAAGGCGCATTAATAAGATAAACCGCCTCAAATGTTCCGATGGGCACTGATTTAGATAAAGTTGCGCCTTTCCATAAGTGTATAGTCTAAATAAAATAAAACTATAGCTTTTCAGGCTATTAAGATGTTTAAAATTGTTCTGCCAATCCCACAGATTAAGGCGATTGCGCATGCTGGTAATCAGGACTTCATTATCCCGGCCCCATTCAGGTGCCCAGCTAATTTCTTCAGTCAGGGATCGAGTCTGATTTTCAAATTTGGCCTGTCTACCAGCCGCACAATCTTCCCTGATCGTCAGTAATAGTTTATTTGTAGGTTTATTATTGAGCTTAATATGGAATTCCATCCTCTTTCTTAATACCATGGATCTAAGGGAGAATATTCCCATCTCAAGCCTAATAATTGCCATGGGAATACACTGCGGAAGGCCGAGGATTTTCCTCCAAAACTTACCCTCTATCAGTTGTAACCATCCTAAGTTCATATTTATCAGTGGGTCTAAGCCATACGTCACCATAGGAGCCAGACATTGAATATATAGCTGACGTGCTGCCCAAATTGAAAATCCACATTGCTCTCGTGTGAATTTATAAACTAAAGCTGTAAGTTGAGCAGCTTTTGTTTTGCGCTCCTGGATGCAAGTGAAATAGTTTCCTTTGTTATCGAATTCTACCCCCAGGTATCTATACATGTGCGTGTATTCAATTTCATTCACACCCATCATCATTCTTGGTCTAGCCACTCTACCGACAGTGTATAACAACAGCTTGGTCTTACTATTGTTAATGACTAATTCATTAATTTCTGCATAATGCCAAAGCTGTTTGGTTGATCTCAGGATACCACTAAAAGTGTGATCCAAGATCACCAAATCGTCTGCATAAGCTAGAAGCGGGCAGTGGTAGGATCCTATCTTAGGGGGACAATTATTAATCCCTTGGAGACATTTAGGTATATCTGAGATAAACAAGTTATACAATGTTGGAGCAGTAACGCATCCTTGCTTTACTCCTCGCTTCTGAGGAATGGGTTTGGTCACCGAACCCAAGTTATCCAGCCTAACTTGAACAGTATTATTTGAGTGTAATAGCTCCAGATAATACAATAGAGGCTCTGGACAGCCTAGATTCCTCAATTTATTCCATAGAAGGGAGCGATTGACCGAGTCAAAGGCCGCCTTAAAATCTATATATAGTGCATATAGAGGGGGGTTAGAACGAGATAGCGCCTTATTTCTCAAAGAATCCATAATAAATATGTTGTTAGAGGTAGAAAAGCCTGCTCTAAAGCCACTTTGGAATTGATCAAAGATCCCAGCCTTCTCTACCCATACTAGTAATTCTTTCAGAATAAGTGCTGCAAACAGTTTCCCAGAGCAGTCCAGCATAGATAAGAGCCGATAGTTCATAGGGTCGGCCCTGCTACCTTTCTTAAAGACAGGTATGATGATGGCTGCCTGCCAAGATGTCGGTATACTACCTTCATGTAATATTTTATCAAACAATATTTTCAGGAGGTTTGCCCAAAAGAGGGGGTTACTCCTCAGCACCATATTAGAGAGGCCATTCGGTCCCGGAGCACGTGAGGTGTTTAAAGCCTTAATTCTTATCTGTAAGTCCTCTATAGAAATAGAGAATGGGGGAGTCGGGGGTTTGCTAGCCCTGGGGGTATAGGTCTCAGAGGTGCTTCCCATATTTCTCGTTTCCAGAAAGGAGATCCATTTATCATCTCCTATAGGATTAACCATGCTGGGTAAAGTTTTCCCCTTCACCTTCCCCAATATGGACCAAATTTTGCGAGTGTTCTTACCACATAATGTTCTAACTGTATGTTGCCACCTTTCTAACTTCCTTGTATTTTTGTGCAGTTTTAACCATATTCGGTAAGTGGTCTTCAGCTTTCTTATTTTAAGAGCAATCACCTTCTTGGGGTCAGGGCCATTTCTTATATACCTCATATCTCCTCTAAGCTTGCGTTTCCTATCTCTGATCGCACGGTCAAATTCGTTAGAGGCCTTGCCCACCATCAGGCCCATTTTACGAGAACCGTGTAGCGCAGAGAAATTACTTATCCACCTTTCGATTTCCTCCGGTGACTTTTGCGTAAACATATTTAATTGTTTAATACCCCACTCTTCGGACGCCCTTGTGGCCTTTAGGATATTATTCGTTGACCAGGAAATGCGATTTAGGGAGTGGTTGATTACAAGATCTCCCAGATTTGCCAATGCAGCATCCGGGTGGCTGAGTCCCAGTGATAGTATCAGCGGGTCGTGATCACTCCATTTGTATTCGCTCACCATCATATCTTTGACAATTAATGCGATTTCTACACTAGTATAGATATAGTCCAAGGTGCTCATACTACTCCCATTCTTCCATGTAAATTTACCCGGGCTATCATTTCTGGTACGACCATTAATTATTTCAAGGTCCCAGCAGTCAAAGAAACCCCTCCATCACATCCCTTCAATATCCGTAAAAGCCTGGTTCCATATACTGTTACTTGTTAGAAGCTGATTGTTACTTGTACCACCGCCGCTATTGATTCTACAGTTTAGGTCCCCAGCCAGAATAATAAAATCTCTACCATTGGTTACATTCCATTCACTTAAGAGATTATGCAGGGTGTCCTGTATACTTTCTCTGTGTTTTGCACCCGGGGGATTATATATATTAATTAATAATATTTCTTCCCATCTTGCTTTAATCCTAAGGGTCAGAGCAGCAGCACACAGATAGTCACTATCCACTGGGATCATTCTACTTTTCAGCTTATTGGAAATCCCTATCGCTAGACCCCCATATGGTCGTCCCCGTATGCCTTTCTTCGCAAGGGTGTGATAAATAGTATACCCATCCAAGGCTGTCTGCTGGAGCAGCCAAGTTTCTTGTAATAGAAAGATGGGGAAATTACTTATCATTGATAGAGAGCCCTTGTTAGTAAGAAAATGCTGATGGCCATGTGTGTTCCAGCTTAGCAGGGTTTGATCTCATGATTGTTGTAGGACTAAAGGCAGCGAATCTGCCAGCCATTTCAAAGTGTTTTGGATGTCTGCCATCTGCACATTCTTTCCCATTTTTTGGGTGGGTATACCACTCTTATTTGGGGCTGCCGATGGCTCAACACTTGGGAGTAAAGGATCTTCCTTCTCTTTACAAGCATCTACTTCCACCCCCACCTGTAATAGACATTGTTTATGAGAGCGAATCAATTGAGCAGATGCCAAGACACAACAGTGGAGGGCTGTCACATTGGGATTGCATACAGTGAGCGGTTCTACTAAAGAGAAGTCCTCCGAGCGGATTACCCGCAATTGTGGGATCAGATGCAGTTTATTTAAAACCTCCGTTCTTGTCAGCCACTTATCCCTCTGCTTTTGATTTAAGTTTTTGATGATGCATATTTTACTTGTATTAGGGATATTGATTTCTATTGTTTCCAGTGGTTTAGGAGGTCCCTTGTTATCCACTTTATGCTGTTCGTCTTGGTGCGGGTATATAGTGTCCACATCAGCTGAGTTAGTAGAAAGGTCAGGGTTGGGGTCTTCTATAATCGTGCTGGTAATTTCTTGTGTTATATCTGGGATAATCCAACTTGTTAGGGTCCCCATCCCTTTCTTAGCATTTTTCTTGGATTTTCGCTTCTTACGTTTAGATTTTTTTGTACGTATTGTTGGAACGTTAGTGGCAGGTAAAGGGGAGGCTATTTCCGCCACCAAATTTCTCGAAGCTAGGCGTCTTTGTTGGCGTCGCTGTTTTTTTGTCAGAGGTATTTCCAAAGCATTCACTATAGATTTATCTAAATTGTCGGGTATCATCTGTGAATCCTGTTCCTCATCTCCCTTAGGGGGGTGCTGGTTGGGTAGATCTTGCCCCATAGGAATGAGAGGATTGGGTAGCCCCAGCTGTATTAGTGAGTTTGCATGGATCCTCCCGCATAATTTTAGCAGGATTTTCATAGCAAATTGAAGAGAGGCCACTGAGGCTTGCAGATCTATAATGGCTGGATTGCTACTGACTTCAGAGTTTCCACTGTCTCCTTTGTCCATATGTTCCGGATCATCAGAGCTTATATAGAGATTTGGGGAAGTAGATAGCCGTTCCTCGGACAGAACCACTGAGGAGATAGAGGAGGGGCGCATGGGGAAAGAGCCCGATAAATTTGATGTTGAATTACCTGGTTGTCTTGGACTAATAGGTCTCCCAGGCTTTTGCTGCCCCCCCTGAGCTGTATTTAGAACCTGTGCCTCAATCACAAGTGGGCAATCATTGGGCACTGTAGGAAGATTGTTTGATGGGGCCATTGATTTTTGTATTGATAGGCATAGATCTAAGAGAGAATTGTTATCAATGTCATTAAAGTTAGTATTGTCCAAAGAGCTACTATTGTTATGTAGGGCTGGTGGTTGAGAATTACTGGCTTCCATTCCTGATTTATCCCCAGCGATAGTTGGCTTGGTTTGAATTTTCCCGAACATAGCTGGAATAGTTCCTTTGATCGGTCTGCCCTCCACCTCTGTAGGATTACTATTCTTATTAGCTTTCTGAGAAGGAAGGTCCTTAGGTCCCTCTTGGCCCTTACGCAGGTTGTAGCGAGTTTTGTTCTGCCTGGATTTGGCCATGGGTTTTGATGGTTTTGGTCACCCTTCTCCTGATAAGAGGTATTGGCGGGGAAAATAGGTACAATCGTATAAATACTGTCACACTTCAGTTGTGTCAGGTTCCTCAATATGTATGAGCAAGAGTACACTGAGACACTGTTTTATGGGTTTAACAATAAGGATGGCTCACCTTCGCAAGTTCCAATCTGTAAGTAGCGCCACAGCGCCGAACAGTCGCAAAACAGTCAGCGCCCTTCACCCCTGTCGGGCTTAACGCCGCAAGGGTGGTAGCCTGGGTCTTTTGGCTGCTCCCGGAGTCACGTGATGGTCACGTGCCGTGCGTGGCTCCGCCTCCTCCAGGAAGCGTATGGCACGGCAGACAGCGGCAAGAGTCGAGGAGCGACTCGCAGTGCCGGTCGATTGGACTGAGCTCCAGTTAGGTAGGTTCCAGGGTCTCCAGGTAAAGGCACAAATCACAGAGCGGGAGGCAGCCTGGGTCTTTTGGCTGCTCCCGAAGTCACGTGATGGGTCACGTGCCGTGCGTGGCTCCGCCTCCTCCAGGAAGCGTATGGCACGGCAGACAGCGGCAAGAGTCGAGGAGCGACTCGCAGTGCCGGTCGATTAGACTGAGCTCCAGTTAGGTAGGTTCCAGGGTCTCCAGGTAAAGGCACAAATCCTAATGCCAGAGGCTCGCCTGAGAATGAGATCCCTTCATTGGGCTTGTGGGACAAAATGGTCTCAATCTTCGGGCAACATGTCAGACCTACTTCAGGTTCCAAACCGGGTTGTACAAGATCTCCTTTGGTGGGCCTGCAAAGACAATATCCTGAAGGGAGAACTTTTTTGGCAACCTTGGCCGAAGATAGCGGTAGTGACGGACGCCTCACTCGCAGGGTGGGGAGCCCACGTCAACGATCTGACTATCAGTGGTCGTTGGTCTCCATCGGAGTCCAAACTACACATAAACCTTTTGGAGCTGTCTGGGCAATACAAGAAGAAATCTCCATATCGGCAGTTCATATAGGACCAGTGTCAACAGGAAGTCCAAACTGAGCTGCTCTGGGGAATTTCCCCCAAGATGAGCTCTACGAGACACGTTTGTGATGGACTGAGTTTCCACTACTATACGCATTTCCTTCAGTCCCTGTCATTCCTCACGTGATCATGAGCGTGAGAAAGTTGGGAAATCCATGATCCTAATTGCTCCGGATTGGTCCAGGAGGAGTGGTACCCATGACCTTCTGGACATGTCCATCTGCCCTCCAATACGTCTTCCACAAAGAGAGGACCCTCTCTCGTGAGAGGGGGGTCTGGTTCTCCATCCCAGTGGCCAACACACTAAGCTTTCACGCATGGTTTATGAGAGATTGTGGTACAAGGATTCGGACCTCTCGAATGATGTAATGGAGATTTTGCTTTCGGCCAGAAGACCAGCAACAAAGTATTTGTTCCGCTGCCGTTGTAATACATTCTGCAGCTGGTGCAGGGATAAGAATGTTGGATCCTTTTCTATGCAAATCAACAGAGGGGTTATCTTTTCTGCTACATTTGGCCAATCTGGGGCTCCAGGTTGGAACCATTAAAGGTTATTTAGCAGCTCTTTCCATCTTCAAGCGCTCGTTTGAGGAAATGTCATATTTTAAAATTCCTTTGATACAATTTCTAAAGGGACTCACTAATGTGTTCCCTCCAGCTCCTTTTCTGGTTATTGTTTGGGACCTTAAACTTGTTTTTTTTTTAAAAACTTTATTTTTGGTTGCATAACACGGCCATCTCGCTGAGAAACTCACACATTCTTTACAAACATGTTATGTACATTCAGATTTGCATCAGTTGTTCCTGATGTTATATTTTCGGACATACGACGTCATAGGTACAAAACAGACAGAAGTGTGCATAAGGGGAGAAAAGGTGCTACATAGGGTTGAAAAGCATTATAGTTTGTTTACACTGTCACTATCGGGGCTCTCTGTATCCGAGGAGTTTTCGGTTAGATACGTCCTGAGCGGTGCCCAAATGTCTTTCGGTTTGCATGGAGAGGGCAACAATCCCACATACTTTTCTTCACATTCATTCACATATACCAGTGTAGAGAGAAATTGTCCCAATGTCGGGGCATGCGCTCTTTTCCATTTCTGTAGGATGCATTTCTTTGCAACTGCACAGGCAACATTAAATAATCGCCTAATTTTTTCCGAGACCTTTCCGATGTCTCCAAATAGGTATTTCGGGGGGTAAAGGCTTGCAGGGATTTGTGTGATGCTTTCTAGGGAATTTGCTACTTCACTCCAGAATTTTGCTACAGGAGGACAATCCCAGTACATATGGAAGGAGTCTGCGCCAGGGGCGTGGCATTTTGGGCAGGTGTCAGGCACATTAGCGTAGCACTTTGCCATCTTTGCCGGGGTGAAGTGAAGTTTGTTCAGGATTTTGAACTGTATTAGTCTTAAGCCCGCATTTAACGATATCTTTTTGGATAGGAGACAGTATCTAGACCATTTCCCTGTTTCAATAACAGTGCCCATATCTTTTTCCCAAGATGCCTTAATGGTGTTCAAGGTGTCAGTATGTGTCTGGACTAGGGTATACAGTTTGGACACCCCCGTGCCAGTCTGGGAGTGCAAAGATTGGTAACATGCGTGCTCTGGAGGTTCGTCTGGAAATGTGGGCCAGCGCTTCTTGAACGCTGCTCTCATTCTGTGGAACTGCAGGATTGTTAGGGGAGTCTCACCGACCGATTCTGCGAAATCTTCGAGAGTCACAAATTTACCGTTTGGGAACATAGTTTTCATTGTGAAATCATATTCTGGGAGCCAATTCTTTTGAATACCAATGTCATATGTGGGTGCGATGCCTGGGAAATTCCAAAGCGGGGCTTGTGAGTCGTAGGGGTCATCTATGCCAAGTCGTTTACTGATTGCATTCCATGCTGCGATCATGCAGGAGGTTGGGTCAAATTTGCAGTAATCTCTGTCTTTTTGAGTAAATGATTGAACGCAGGTCTGTTGGGCGGACTGAGTGGCGTTCTATGGGTACGTGTGGTGTAGTGTCCGAGGGGTCCTGCCAGAATTTCACATAGTGGGCTTGTGCTACTTGACAATATAGTTCGAAATCAGGAGCCGCGAAGCCTCCCTTTTCATAAGGTTCGACCAATTTGGCCCAGTTTATCCTATTTGCCACTCCATTCCAAACGAAGGTTGTAGCCATAGATCGAAGGTTGTCGAAAAATGGTCTGCCCGGCCAGATAGGGACGTTGCAGGAGATGTAAAGGAGCTTAGGTAACACGGTCATCTTGAGCACCGCTATTCGGCCAGCCAGGGATATGGGGAGATTAGCCCAGATCTGGAGTTTTGAATATATGATTTGTAGAGTGGTCTCATGATTGTCTATATATAGAGAGGTGCTGTCACGGGAGACCTGTATACCCAAATATCGAATGTGTTCAGGAGCCCATGCGAGACCATACGTGTTTGTGGGACAGGTGGTGGCATTGGTCAATGGAAAGATTTCGGATTTGGTCTTGTTAACTTTGTACCCCGAATGTAGGGTGAAGTCATTTATTACGGCCAGTATAGGAAGTAAGTTTTTCTCAGGTTCTCGAACATATAACAGAGCGTCGTCAGCATACAGCGAGATGGCTTGGTACGCCCCTGACATATATATGCCTCTGGATTCCTGTACTGCCCTAACTGCTGCCGCCACCGGTTCAATTGTTAGAGCAAATAGTATAGGGGAGAAGGGACATCCCCGTCTTGTCCCTCTGTGTAGTGAGATTTGATTAGACAGTGTTCGGTTGGTCAATACCCTGGCTTTGGGTGATGCGTACAGGAGCCCAATACAACTAGTTAAATAAGGGCCGAATACAAATTTATGGAGAACCTCGAACATATACACCCAAGAAACTGAATCGAACGCTTTTTCTGCATCTAGGGATATTGCTACAGCCTGCGCTTGTGGTTTAATCTGTGCTAGAATGCAAAACAGTCTACGCAAGTTTAGTCCCGTGGATCTGGTGGGTATAAAACCACATTGGTGTGGGTGAACCAGCGTAGCCATTTTAGGAAGCAGTCTATTAGCAAGAACTTTTGCGTAGACTTTGGCGTCCGTATTTATCAATGACAGGGGACGATAAGAGGAACGATCATGGGCTGGACGTCTAGGTTTCAGGAGTACTGTGATGACAGCGTCTGTTATTGATTCTGGGAGCGAGCCAGCCACGATGGCCTCTTCCCATATGTGGGTGAGGACAGGAGCAAGGATCGTTGAGAAGGATTTGTATAACTCAGCACCTATCCCATCCGGGCCCGGGGTTTTACCTGAAGTCAGTGATTTGATTGCTTCAGTTATTTCATCACAGGTTATGGGCTGCTCAAGGATTTGGTTATCTTCCAAGCTTAATTTAGGGAGATCAATTTTACTCAGGTATATACGTATTTCTTCTTGTGTACTACTATCATGATTGGAATATAGGTCAGCATAGTAGAGTGAGAATTCGTCATTTATCTCTCTCGCCACTGACAACTGCACCTCCCTCTGTCAAGATGCTCGCAATTGGGGTATGGGAGCGTTCATTGCGGAGCATACGGGCTAGGAGGTGACCTGCTCTGTTACCCTCCCCATATCTGCGTGCTCTGATGGGAGTGGCCATGTACTGTTGCTCCCTGGTCGCCAGATCGTTTAACGTTTGGAGATGTGCGCTGATGTCAGACAGGATATGCCTGTCGTGTGTCATACTATATTCAGTTTCGAGTATCTGCAAGCGCGATTCTGTGATGTCCAGTTCGTTTCTCACGGCTTTAAGGAGACCAGTCGTCTTGGACATCAGAATGCCCCTCACCCAGACCTTAAATGTTTCCCATAAGATCGCCGAGCTGTCTACAGAGCCATTGTTCAATTGGAAAAATTCCTCTATGTCAGTGTGGAGAGTTTCCACGACATTTGGGTCTTTTAATATGTTGGGGGACATCCTCCATCTTTGTGCTGGGCGATCTGTGCCAGGGAACAGTATGGCCAAGGTGACTGGGGAGTGGTCCGAGAGCGTACGGGGAAGGATTTCGCATTGTTCCGTGTAAGTGACCAGAGGGGACGAAATTAGCCAATAGTCTATTCTAGATTCAGTGTCATGCACTGAGGAGTAAAATGAGTACTTCCTCTCAGTGGGATGTATACCGCTCCAGGCATCAGAGAGGGTGAACTCTTCGAGGGCGTGTCGAATAACATTTGCCGCTTTAGTGAGAGCTCTAGGCCTGCTGGAGGACCTATCCAATGTAGTATCGAGAATGGTGTTTAGATCTCCTCCCCAAAGGACCCAGGCGTTAGTTGTAAGGCCTATCGTTGTAAGAAGCTGTATATAGAACTGCGGATCATCGACATTCGGGCCATATGTGTTTATCAAAACAAGTTTTATCCCAGCCAAGCTACCCCAGACCACCACATATCTTCCCTGTGGATCTATCCTGCATTTTTCGGTGGAGAACCCCAAGGAGGGGTGTATCAGTGTGATGACCCCTCTACTCTGAGAGGAATATTCAGTGTAATGTCTATTGCCACCCCATTGCCTAAGTATTTTTTCGTGTGTGGGCTTCAGTGCGTGGGTTTCCTGGAGCATTACAATATGCGGATGATGTCTATTAATGTATGCGCCCACCTTACTAGCCTTTGCTCTGTTGTTTAGCCCTCGAATGTTCCACGTGATTAGTTTCAATCGCAGCCCCTGGGGTATTCTAGTGGTTTGTGCCATTTGTATTCATAGTGATAACATGGGACAGCGAGCGAGCCAGTGAGTGTAATTTTAACCAAAAGTAACAGATAACCAGCTAAGAGAAGCTTTGTGTCGAGTGCCCAACAGGGGCATCTTGAGGCATCAACAGCGGCCTCTTGAACCAGGTGGCAACCCATATCACCATAACCCACCCCCTCCCACATCATCGAACCCAACTTGATGATGATCCCTTTTCTTATTACTAACTTGTGGGAGAACCCAAAGAAAGGGGTCGTGCGCAGCAACACATCCGGCTACATTCAAGGATCGAAGGCAGAGGTGCGTTTCCACCCCCCCTCGACTCCATTGCCGTTGGCAGCTCACTGGACCCCCAAATTATCTGGCCGCACGTTGTAAGATGAGTATTCAGGCTACACCGGTTGTTGCAGGCCATCTTGGTCGGCACCCTGCCTCCCTGGCGGAAGGGGTATCGAAGCTTCCATGTAGGACAGGGTGGCTGCAGGGGATTCGAAGAAGTGCGCTCTTCCGCCATGCTGTATTCGGAGTTTAGCAGGGTACAGAAGGGCATAGGGGACTTGTCGCAGTTGACGTTTAATTATTTCGTAGGACCGTCTTTGAGTCTGGACCCCTGCTGAAAATAAATACAAATAAAATGCTGGGTAAATATGGATGTGATCATTTCCAAATCTTAGGGGACCTTTCCCCCTGGCCAGTCGTAGGACAGCGTCCCTGTCCCTGTAGTTTAACAGTTTGGCTATAACAGTACGGGGTGGGGCCCCAGGTCTAGGCGGTGGGGCGAGAGAGGGATGGGCCCTCTCTACCAGAAATTGAGATGAAAAGGCCTCTTCCCCAAGGAGGGATTTCAGCAAGTCCTCGATCCGAAGTTCCATTGGGCCCCTGCAGAACGATTCTGAAAGGCCGACAATGTGGATATTGTTCCGCCTGGAACGAGATTCCAAATCGTCGCATTTGCTACGGAGTTTGTCCATTTTCCCCTTCAGGTGGGTAATGTCCTGGGTGTTTTGGCGGGTGGAGTCCTCGTTCAAACCAATTCTACCCTCCACTTCGGTGATCCTGGCACTTTCCTTGTCTACTCGGGTCTTCAGTGAACCAATTGTGGATATGATGTCATCGAGCTTGACATTTATGGCCAGGAATCTGCTCTGTACTGTGGTGAGTAGGTGGTCGAACTTGGAGTCCTCCGACAGTACGGATGTGGTGGGGAGCGGCGTATCCGGACTTACAGGGGGTGTCTGCAAACTGGTGAACGAATCCATAGGGCCGGTCCTTCTGTTCTTATTTGAGTTCTTGCTGGGCATAGTGTGGGATATGAGGGAGTCTGGAGTTCGTGCCTCAGCGTGTCGCAGTAGGAGATTTGTCTAATGAAACTTGTGTGGAGCAGCAACGGGATCGAGGGCTGACCCGCGAGGGGGCCCGCAGTGAATCAGAAGGCGCTGGTCACATCCACCACGGGTCGTCCAGGGGCTCGCCGTATTATATCAGACGCACTTTGTCTCCCCAAGTGTACACATAGGATGACAATGCCCAGCTCCAATGCAGGAAAGTAACAAACTACGTGCGAGTCAGTAATAAACAGGTTGGTTCCCAGCCAGCGCTGGTGTGCGTTACAGGATGATCTCCGCAGTACTTCCTTCACAGCGTGGGGGCAGGGTAAGCTCCACGATGGGCCCTCTCCCAGCCAAATGTTTCGTCCACAAGTGGCGGGTGTGTTAGCCGGAGGGCCCAATGACGCCGCGCAGAGTATCGGTGGTTCGAGGATGTCCTTCAGTATGTTTGTTTTACTGCTCTCCCACGTAGCGGCGCAGGGCCAGACCCGACAACCCACCAGGGCTCGAAGATCGCCACGCCGGCGCCTGCCCGACCACGTACCTGTGGGGCAGCGCAGTCTCCGCTCGCCCTCTCCGGCTCCAGGGCAGCGCCAGGGGTCCACCGTCTCGTCTCGCACCGAAGGATCGAGTCCGGGAAGTTGGGCCGCAGCTCAGCGGGTGCCTGCTCACGTCCACAAGGGCCTCAGGACAGGAGTACAGGGGCGGTCCAAGCCGCCGCTCTCACGCAGCAGTCCGTGAAGCTGCGTGGCGGCCCAGGCGAGCGAGCCCGTAGCCCTCACTCATTCGTGGGCTCACAATGTCCGATTTCAGCCGGGATTTTCCCCACAGGAGTCCGGATATGGCGAGAGGCAGCCCAGTTATTTGGGGGGTTCGACGCACTCTGGATCCGGGTGAAAGTGTTTACAAGGATTCATGCCGGAGCGGAGCTCCTCGGCTATGCGGCCATCTTGTTGCGCAGCAGTGCCCCCTTCGCCCTTAAACTTGTTTTTAAAGTTTCTCATGTGTGCACCATTTGAACTACTCCATTCATTTCCCTTAAGACTACTAACATTCAAAACCATCTTGTTAGTAGCATTAACATCAGCTCGTAGGGTGAGTGAGTTGCAGGCACTATCTTTTAAACCACCTTTTACGGCCTTTCATAAGGACAAGGTCCTCCTTAAGGTCAAACCTTCATTCCTACCGAAGATTATGTAGGATTTTCATTTAGGACAAAAGATAGTATTACCTACCTTTTACTCTCCACCTCATCCTGGCAAGGAAGAGGAGAGGCTCCGCAGACTCGGCCTACAAAGGGCTCTGGGTTTCTACATTTCAAGGATGTCAAAGTTTAGTTTAGATGGCCAACTTTTTATAGGATACACCGGCCATAGACTGGGACAGGCTGTAACTAAACAAACCTTGTCCAGATGGATTATTTTAGCTATTACTCAATGCTATAGGCTGGCCGGGAAAGATCCCACAGAAGGCTTGAGAGTCCATTCCACTAGGGACATGGCTACTTATTCTGCTCTGCAAAGATGTGTTCCAATAACAAATATTTGTGAGGCAGCCACTTGGTCTACCATTCACACTTTTACAAAGCATTACTGCCTTGATTCTGCATTAAGTTGGGATGGGAGCGTTGGGAAAGCAGTCCTTCATTCAATTCATAACAACCCTTAATGACAACATTCTTATTCCCTGTGCCAAAATGAATACTGCTTTGGGAGTCTATCAAAGATGAGGAATACGGCGGGAGGCCACAATCCATTTGAAGAAAAAGTTAATTACCTCTGGTAACATTCTTTCCACTGATGTTCCTCTCACATATTCCTCATCGCCTCTCCCAGCCTACCCCGCAGTAGAATGTCCATGTAATTGCATTTTATGCTCATTCAGGTTCTCGTATGGGCTAAACCACATGAATGCTGGTAGTTCTACTGTAAAGAAGACACGAAAAAACAGAACTGAAGCCATCGGGCGCTGAGCGGTCCATGCATACCTTCGATGACATCCCACCCGAGGCCCTCCAGGGACATTGAGTTGACCGCATCAAGGCATGGTGCCCTCTGCCGAAAAACAATTTCTGTAGAAGCTGAAACTGGATATTGGAGATATCAAAGATGAGGAATATGTGGAAGGAACATCCAGTCGAAAGAATGTTAGTAGGGGTAAGTAACTTTTTGTTCTATCGATTGTGTCTTGTTTTTGACCATTACCTACCCACATCACTGAAGAACTGATTACTGCTCTGCATGGTGGGTAGAATAACAGGGATAAATAAACTATGTAACAGCAGTTAACTGAATCTGACCAACACCTGCGGATGTTTCTGAAACTTGTAACAGAGGAGGAATGGGGCCCAGGTGATACCTGAGCAGCTGACTAGACATGGCAGAGCGTTTAAGTTCATGAGCTGGATCCACACTGCTAACCATGGGACTTGCTGGAATCCTGGTGCAGATGGAGTTAGGAATGGACCTGTATCCATACTACATTCTTACCTCAGAGAGAATTGGTTTTGGGCAGTCTATACAAGTGCTGCTCCCTCCTAAAGGGAGTCCAGCCCACTTCATTTTTACACACTACACGCCAAAAGCATGCAAGTACCTTGAACTATGGCACGAAGATACAGACTGAGTCACCTAGACGTTTTCCTAAGTAATACACTTTTGCCTTAGATAGGAAAATAAACTTGAGAACCGCGTTAGAGAAAAGGGGCTCACATGTACACCAATGCCATTGGGACTGCTACCTTGATTGGTATATTGTAGCCACGAAACGAATAACTGAATCTTAGACCCGGCATTGAAAGACTCCCAGACAAAACTCCAGGAGCAAGTCCATGAAGAATGAGTGCACAAACCTGCAGGTCCCGACCCACAAAACCCTTATACAAATGGTTATATCCAGTCCTACAAGGAGAACCCCTGCCAAAAGAAAGCCACAAAGACATTCTGGGCACTCGCAACCCAGCTATTTTAAACAGCCCGCCAAATCAAAAAGCATAAGTCCTGATTCCTCACAACCACCTCCCTACCACCAATCCAAACCCATACAACCAATGGAGGGGCGGTTCACCCCTGAAATTAGAGCTCTGATTTCTAGGTTATTTTCACCATCCTCTGGCCCGTTCAAAGGCTTTCCGGACTCTACCACAAACTCCACAACTGGTGTATTTCCACTGAGGTAGCTCCCAGGGGGAGGCAACACCATAGTCCCTGTGCATGCCCTTTGGAAATACAAGAAGACCCTGTCAAGTTCCAGAAGGAGCTCCAAGTAATGGAGTGCTACCATCCCACCTGTGTTGATCTAAATCGGTTGCTGTGTGCAGTATTGCTTACCAGACACATCTGCTTTGCTCAAGGTGTGTGCAAACTGGCCAACCGAAGAAACCGCCACAAACAGGGATTTGAAAGCTTTCACTGACAGACTGGTAAAAACTATTCTTGAGATTGTGTTCATGTAAGACTGATTGGGATTAGATCAATTAGGCCAAGGGATAACACCCTGCAGAGTATTTGGAATGGCTAAAACAATGTTTTGAACAACATTCAGAGATTATGGATGCCACCTACGTGCTTTGGCACAGTTCGTTATGGGGTTGCAACTGTGAGAAACCTGAAGTTGTCTCCCTGACTAGTCCCTGGGGATCTGTCCTCCAGGTGGCCAGCACACGGCCATCCCTATTGGATCCAGTTTCTGGGCGTGGACCAGTGAGTGAGGATCACCTGTATGGGGGCACCTTGAGGTATGGAAGCGGGACACCTACGGGTGAGACCCGTTATCCCCTTTCCACTAACACCTTTTCCCCAGCCTACCACTTAGGATACTCAGGAACTCTCCCTGTGCCATTTTCCGACACAACCACTTTTGCACATTACGAAAGACAACGGACTAACACCAGAGTCATTTACCTGAGATGTCTCAACACAAGAGTCAGGCAAAGTCAGGCAATTGACCACAATCACACACACCTGACGGCCCGCTCCCTTCCCCACAGGGACAAAAGGTGGAGCACAAGAGCACACTACGAGCAAGGCAGATCGCACAACGAAACAGCTATCCAAGCATGGCAGTTCAAGAGTAGGAGAAATGCGGTGAGAATCGAAAGGGTGACGAGGAGAGAAGCGACCTTACCCTTTCCGACATAGACCTGCAAAGTTTCTGTGGAAGGAATCATAAGACTGTGAACAATAGCCAGCGTGTGTTGCAGAAGATATCATCGGTACACTCAGCATGCCTACACTTAGATGCAGGGCAGAGACGGACGCATGCTACCCTGGTACCATCCTTGACTCCAGATACAAGAAAAGCCAAGCGGCTCATCACAGCCGGTGAGTCGAGGGTAGAGCCTATAAGAAACTGAACTGTGTTGAACCAAAGTCGCAAAGTGGCAAATTAACGAAAGTTCAAAGAACTGTTAATATTAAGGGAAAACCCGCTGAAGAGTGGACGGCACCACTTGGGTGCTCATTCAAGAGACTCTGGTTGATCCCACGTTTGTTTAAACTACCGAAACGAGAAGGCCCTAGGCGAGCCGCATGGAAAAGGTCAAAGTTGTCATACAGGGCTCTAATAAAATCCCCTCTATATTTGAAAGTCTTTGACCTGCACGTAATTGGAAAACTAAGGGAGATGAATCCTGCATAGTTACTTCAAGAGAAAGAACTGTATGATTGGCAAGCGTGAACCCGACGGAGGGATGCCGATAGAATGGGGCGAAGCCTGAAGTCCCAAAGAACAGTGTGTTGACAAGAGTGAACCAAGCACGGCAAAGGGATGTCAACAGTGAACTGTTTAAAAAGACATTAAGACTCTTGAATGTCACAGGTGAGATTGTTTTGAAAATCTGCAGTGAACCCAACAGAGGGAAGCTGATATTTGAGAGGGGGCTGAGTCCGAAAGAGGGAGCCAGGGCTGAAAAGTAATCACCCAAAGTACACGTGGAAAGGAACTTTTTGTCTATTATATTAAATACAACAGGTCCTCAGAGGCAAGAGACTTTTTGTAGAGGAGAGACTTCATCACCGAAGGTCCTGATAGCTGAGAACGGAACTGTTGTCTTGTGCTGGGAAAGCTCGAGCATGTGCTGTGTTCAGGTGTTCCGCTTTGTCCCGTGCCCGTGGGGAAGGGAGACCCCCGGCTATCACATCCTGACTTCTCATTTGTGAACACTTCTTTCTTTCTTATGAACCTTATCCCACACTCTTTTTGTATTTAGTTGTAAGGATTGGCAATAGTTTTATTTAGTATAGGCCCTTTTATTTGACAAGACTCCACTAGGACTGTCTTATTATTATTTGATGGTTCTAAGCTTACTCCCGTCAAAGATTTAGGTATAGATTAGGCGTTTTTCCAACCTACGTATACAGTTTAATAAACACCCTTGAACTGTGATCTTTACTTTACTGTTGCCACCATGAGTTCCTTACACATCCCAAAGTAGCAGAAGGGATTAAGGATGCAATAATTGTATGAGAAGGAAAGGGGCTGGTTGAGGTTGTGTTGGCAGCGCAACATTTTCTACGAGAAAGTTGATAGAAACAGCAGAAGCCAAACTCTTGGCGCTGCAGATAGTCTACAACCCTTGCAGAGAAGGGTAGGGTTCTGGGGACAATGATTGGTAAGAGGGGTTCCCCAACCAGTTAAGTGAGGCCAAGCGGTCGAAGATGATTACCCAAAAACAAACTGTGACCAGTGCAATTATTGCAAACAGACTGGACACTGGAAAGCAAGGGTGCCCGAATTGGCCTCAGTACGACTGTCGCGGCGGACAAGCACCCGCCCCAAGAAGGGCGGCGGGAAGTCCGCCCCTACAGTCTTTGGCCCTGACCAATGTATAGGATTGCCAAGGGGGTCCCAGAGCTTTTTGCAGCGCTTATATCGATTCATCCCGCTGCCCCCTATATCGAATGTGAAGTAGCCGGCCAAAACGTGTCATGTCTCATAGATACGGGGGCATCGGGCTCCACTCTAAGGCATGCAAGTTTTCCCAGACACCCTATTGAGAAGAATTAGTAGATGCCTTTGGCATAGGCGGTACTCCAATACCTCATCCCGTGTTCGCCCCTATGATGGTTACATTGTGCCGTATCTCCGAAACAGCATGCATTTTTACTGAGTCTTTGTTCTCCTGTGAATTTGTTTGGATTAGATTTGTTTAAATTGAGCTGCACCATCAATTGTTCCCCCCGATGGAGTGCATTTGGATTTCCCTGCTCATAGAGCATGAGGTGCTAGCTGTGTTACAAGAAGTAGCTCATTCGAAATCCAAAGACCGGACTGATACCTGCTGTCTGCGGCCGGCGCTATTGGACCAGGTCCCCACCTGTTTATGGTCAACCAACACAAACGAAACTGAGTATTTGTTGAATACTGAACCCATCAAGATCACATTGGATGCTGTCAAACCACTACTGTGTGCCCCCCAATATCCCATTTCTGTATTCACCCCGTGATTGAGTCCCTGCACCAACAATTTATTATTGTGCCAACCCGCAGCCCCTGTAATACTCTGATACTGCCTACAGAAAACAGGGAAAGAGGTGTATCGTTTTATCCAAGAACTGCGTGTTGTGAATGCTGCCGTTTTGCCATCCTTTCCCTTGGTACCCAATCCTGCTGAAATGTTATGTATTCCTTAGACTGCAAACTACTTTACGGTTATAGATTTGTATTCTGCATTTCTTTCTATACCCATAAACCTGGAGAGTCATTATCTCTTTGCGTCCATGCATAAAATGACTCTGCATATGTTCACTCACCTCCCAATGTGTTACGTAGAAAGCCTACACTGTTCTTCTAACTTTTTAATTAAGTCCTTGATTCTTTACAGTTCCCAGGAGGGTTGACACTAGTGCAGTACGTAGACGATCTGTTCATAGCCCCCCTCCGCCGCCCGTAACCTTGCGAGGAAGACACACTGGTCCTGTTGGCATGAAAGGACAATTTACAATTATGTCTGCCCCGTGTGCGATACTTGGGCCATGTGAGAAACCAAAGGGTGTCTCACTCACTAGTCCCCAGGGATCTCTCTCTCGTGTGGCTAGGGCATGGCCATCACGTTTGGATCCAGTGGAGGTGGACCAGTGAGGGGTCTTCAGGGAGTGGGGGTGAGGCAACCCATGGTGAGGTGCGATATTCCCCCCCCTTTCCCGTACACATGCCGTATACTATCGCCAATGTCCCATCTCCCTCCCCCGCCCACCACCGTTTCTACACAAACACTGGGCAGAGGAAGAGGGCGACTGAGAGGAGAGTATAGAGGCCATCTCTTACATATCACATTGGATATGTCCTGCTAATTTGGTCAGCTAAAGTCAGGCACTTTACTTTAATCATATACATCTGATTCTCATTCCCTCCCGCCACATGGATAAAAGGCAGAACATAGAGAAACACTCTGAGCCAGTTGGAACACTAGAAGGAGCAGAACTTCCGGGGCGAAGGCAAACCTACCAGAGCAGGAAGACCGATCGAGGGATTAAAGCAAAGGTTAGGGAAACCCTGAAGATCCCTACAGAAGGTTGTTGCTTCTGGGAAACCGTGAGGGAGACGCAGAGAAAGGCAAATTGCAGACGAGAAGAAACATGCTTTGTGTTTGAAGGACGCCAGCAACCCTCCTGAGTGAACAGCAGAGTTGGGGAGGTGAGGCCAAGCCTGTGTTATTAACCTTGACTCATGAATCAAAGTCGCAGAGACAAGGAACGCACACAACCGGTAAATTAGTAAAACACATGAAAGGCCAGTTTGTGTCAAGTAAAGATTGAAGCCGCAACAATGTGTCTCACAAGAGAAGGTTGCCTACATGCTGATGAGACGTGAAAGATTACTAACCAGTGATGAACTTTTAAGTGGCTGATAATGGTGAAGCCAGTGATACAGAGTAGCAGAGTGGTCCGGCAAAAGTTAAGCGAAATGTGAAATGTTTTGTTATAAAGCGGCAAAATGAAAGAACTCTGAAATGAGTAATGGTCAAGATTAACCCCAGCAAAACGGGAAGTGAAAAGGTGGATGCTTCAAGCGATAGATTTATTTGAACTTTTGTGCTCAGGGTTTTGAACTACCAAGACCAAGAGACACTAGGGCAAATAACATAAAAGTGTGAGCTGAAGCGAAAGTTGAAGTAGTCCTGCGGAGGTCTATGGTAATAGCCCTGCACAATCGAAAAGTCTTCGACATCAGTAAAAGCTCTGAGTCTGACTGAGAGAGACTGGAAGGGTGAAAAGTTAGGGGAAGGTAACCCCTAACAAATGTGCAATAAGCTTGTTGAAGAGAACCCCTGCAAGTGCTGTGATTGCGAGGTTCGAACCTGTCTGTAGGAGATATGCTTTCATTCAGGTACTTGTTGATTGAGAGGTCCAAGCCCGATGGAGGGAGACCTACGTGAACTTTTTGTTGAACTGTGGAAGAACTTTTAGAATGTTACATGTCTTTATAACAAATCATTTTATAAGGAATGCACATATAACGAATATTATATGATGACAAAATATAACAATTCTTTTTTTCTTTTGGGGGTTGTGGGGCTACTGTAGGAAATGGGTCCCTGGGTTTTTATCAATTATGAAGGCCCTACAGAACCTCAATCATGACTCGAGGTATGGGCCACTTTCCCTATAGGGATAAATGTCATCTGTGCAGCTCATTTACTAATGATAACCAAATACACAGTCCTCCGTCCTAACCTGTCTACCTGGCCCTACCACCGGACGAAAACACAAAAAATAAACAGGCTTTCACCCTGGGGTTTTGTCAACACCTGCTAGCTGACCCCCTCTTCTTTAGACAGTCTCTTCATGCAAGTTCTTCCTGTGACACTTCTTGGCATCGGTCACGGCTAGTTTTCATTAAGCAAATTCAGATTTCTCTGTTTCTAATTTATAGAAAAAGGTACATGGCCACTTAGTCCTGGATCACTCCCCTCACCCAAGCTTCCAATGCTTCTGTCTAGAGGAGTATTCACTTTGCCCTCCCCCCACCCAATGTCTTATATTGAAGCCCACCTTGCTTCCATGATTTTTCACCCCAGGGTGATGTGGACTTTATACTTTGCAAACCAACATTCTCAATATCATCAGTTCCTGTGCACCTCGGGACCCCTTGACTCCAAAAAGGAGCAGAGTGCCTACAGGAGAGGATGAGCAATTGGCAGCAAGGGATCTACAAGCAACCGGAGCAGACAGTGAGGAGCAGATCAGAGTCTCAGGTAGGGTGGGGAGTGCAGGGTATGTGAATGTAGGTGTTAAGGAGGAGCCATTCCTTGAAGAGTAAGGTCTTGAGCTGTTTCTTGAACTGTAGAAGTGATCGGGCAAGTCTGATGTTGACTGGGAGGAGGATCCAGGGTCTTGGAGTGTAGACATAGGCGGCCCGTTTTCTGGTTCTTTCCTTCCTGCACCATCGTAATTTAAAGGAATAGTGCCATCAAAAATATTATTGGCTCAACAGATGGCCCATGATAAAAAATATATAGAAATATTTATTAAGAAAGTTCCTATGTAAATCTTTGAGCAAATGAGGCTCAAAGTGACATATTTCAAGCACTAGGAGGCATCCATTTTGTGAAATGGATGAGCCTCCTGTGCTTGTGTTAATGTCTGCCATTGCAGCACTAATGAAGCAAAAGCCAGTCAGCTGTAATAAACAAAAGCTACCAGCAGGTGGCTTTTGCTTCATTATTGCCGGAGAGCAGAGATTAACACAAGCTGGTAAGTGCTGTAAATTTCATTCCATTTTAAAAGCACTGCAAAATAAATGCTGCTGTTTTCTTTAAAGTTAGAAAGAAAACCGCAGCATTTATAATGTTGTATTTGTTTGCTGTGGCTTCAGCTTTGAGTCACTCAAAGCTGACAACACAGTGCTGCAGTTTTCTTTCTACATTTTCCGGGCTCCTCTGAGCCGGAGGAGCCCAGGAAACGTAGAAAGAAAACCGCAGCATTTACAAATACAACTACGTTGTATTACTGACTGCAGCGGCTTTTGATTTGAGTCTCCTGGGCTCCCCCGTCTCGGGGAGCCGAGGAGACTCAAAGCGAAAGCTGCTGCAGTCAGAAATGCAACATTGTTGTATTTATGATTTCCGTGGTTTTCTAACCACAGCAATCACAAATACAACGCTGTATTTAGAATTGCCACGCCTTTGCTTTTTACCTTTCATTTTACATTTTCTGACAGCCTCCTCCATGTACAGCTCTCATCTGCAGTAAGCAAAAGCTCCCAGTTGGGGGCTTTTGCTGCTTGTTTAGTGCCGCCAGGGCAGAGCTTAACATGAGCTGAGCAGGCTACCTGAAATGGCAAAATGGATGCTCCCATGTAAACGCTTTGAGCCTTGTTTGATCAAAAGTTTACATAGGAACCTCCTTTAAAATGATGTTTAATGCATGTTTTTGATTATTGCTCATCTTTTTGGACAATAATCTTTTTGATCGCACTATTCCTTTAAGTCTGCACATTTCCTTACTTCTGGTGGATCGCAGGCCTTCGGAGATGCTGAATTTCTCAGTGAGGTAGCTTGGGGCCTTATAGATAATGCAATGATTTGAAGATACAGACTTGCAGTGGCAGCCAGTGCAATTTGATGAGGGTGATGTGGTTGAATTTGCAGGAGTCCTTTAATGAGTCTTGCTACAGCATGCAGGACACATTTCGGGGCTGTCAGGGTAGTTGCTGGAAGGCCTTCTAAAACGGCATTGCCACCATCCAGGTGGGAGACTATCAAGGCTTAAACAGCAGATCTGAAGTTGTTTTGTGGGATGAAGGACTTGATTCCTTGCTATTTCCTGTTTGAACGTGAAGTGTCTGTCGATGTTGAACCCAAATGACTTGGCTCAGATGGACAGCTGGTCTGTGAATCCCTTGAGGTTAACAGCAGAGAACCAGGTCTGGTTGTCAGGATGTTCGGTGTTGTTGGTTAGCAGAAGGAATTCAGTCTTGGAGGCGTTGAGCATCAAGTAAGCAGGCAGGCATTCTGCCTGTGGATGTCTTTGATGGAGGACATCTTGAGGTACATCTGCATATTGATGAATATGGATGTTGTGTGGAGGGAGGAGGGTTCCTAGTGGTTCCATGTAACGATTGAAGATCACAGAGGGCAGGATGGATCCTTATGGGAGTCCACAGGCAATGGGTAGAGTTGATGATCTGGAAGAATCCATTTGCATGAACTGTTGCCGATTTGCAAGGTAGAATTTGAACCAGCTGAGGACGATCTTGCTGATTCCCGTGCGGCGATGTAATTGTCGGTGAATGTCTGATGGGCCTACTGTGTCAAATGCTGCTGAGAGGTCGAGGAGAACTAGGAGGGAAGGATGGCCATCATTGAGGATTTTGAGGGCATTGAAGATCACCTTTCTGGTAGCAGTTTCTGTGCTGCATCTAGGTCTGAAGCCAGATTGGTAGGACTGAAGGAGGTTATTGGCTTCAATGTGTTGGAGGAGTTGCATGGCTACAGCTTTCTTAAGGATCATACCTAGGAAGGGAAGATGGGGTGATAGTCTCTCATATCATCAGGGTCCAGTGTTAGTTTCTTAAGAAGAGAGAGGATTTGTCCAGTCTTGAGGGTTGAGGGGAAGGTGCCTTGTTATGGAGTTTTTGATGATTGTTAGGTAAGCGTGATGAATCCTGTGGACTCATCACTGATCCCCAGCCTAAAGTCTCCTCCCATGTGTCCAGGGGACGGCAGCCGCTACCTGATCCTGACTCAGGTGTGGTGGTACTATGAGGGAGGATCACATGAGAGGAGATGTCTGCCGGTGGTGACCCCAGCAGGAGAGACGCACTATTCTTCCCTTCCGAATGAAGAAGACCCTATAATTTCCAAATTCCTAATGGCTTGTTGTCATTTAACAATTCCCTCTCATTGTAAGATCCAAAAAACCCTTCCTGCAAAACAATCTGAGCAGATTACTATTCTTACCTTGTATACACATAATACTTAACATCTCCCGTCTCTGATATCTTTGATTTAAACAAAGATCCAAAACAGTATAACTCCTTCTTCCTCCTCCATGTCTCAAGTACTGAGACATGGAGGAGGAAGAAGGATTTAGTGTGGACTGAAGGAAACGTCAAACTAAATGTGAAGACTAGTTGTCACAATGGAAATTAGCTGCGTGGGACATTTTCAACCTGTTGAACACCTTCAATGGAGAAAGAGAGATGCAGAGCGGGCGAAGTGGGAAGCAGAACCAACGGCAGAAGCACAGAGACGAACCCCGCTGAGAGAGACGGATGCTTCCAAGCAGCCAGGTAAATGCGATCGCTTCTGCGTCTGCATTCACAACCAAACTTATTAACGCAGGTAAACCTTACTTTTCTAAACAGAACTGCCTTTCAATAGCTAGAGCCACCATTGGTGCCAAACTAGACTACTGTAATGCCCTTCTGGCTGGCACCTCGGCCAAAAACTTTAATAGACTTCAAGTCGTTCAAAACAATGCTCTCAAAGCAGCATTAGACATTCCCAAAAGAGATCACATCTCACATGCCAGGCGCGCAGCCCATTGGCTCCAAGTCAAAGAACAGATTACCTTCAAGACGCTCACTTTGACTCATAAGTGCCTAGCGCTCACAGCCCCACCTTACCTGTCAGAGAAAATTGTCAGTCACCTCCTTGCGTCCTAAGAGAGCTTGTCACACCAACCAGTTGCTTATCCCCTCAATAAAGAGGGCCAAAGCGGAGGGCATCGTCTTCCCCCATATAGCCCCTAAACTTTGGAATGCCTTACCTAACCCACTTAGGGCTGAGGCCTCGCATTTATCTTTTAGGAAAATTCTAAAAACCCTGCTATTCAACTAACCCACCCCTCTACACGAACCCTTGCCTAGCTTCTCTCCCTTCAGAACCCCACATCCTTGCTTTGGCGTAACTCGCATTTCTGAGTATACGTTGGTCCTAATACCGTGCTACCTTTCTTTTAAAAGGTTCACTATGTCCAGTGTACTCTAGCAGGATGTCTCTGTCTTCTCCAGGCTCTGCGTTTTTTAAATGCAAAAAATAAAATAAACTGCTTGTGAGCATACTTTACTGGAGAGACGTGAGACTAGTAGAGGCGCAGAGAGTGCCTTGGGAGGACCGATGAGATACCAGCAGCAGCAAGGCTGTTGTAGACGCAATCTTGTTAAACAGTCACAGTCCCACCGGCAAATGAATGTGGACCAGTGAGTAAACTGAGCATCTGCAAAGCAGGGGAAGCCTCCCCAGAGTTAAAACTTCGCTGCAGCAACGTGCCATGATTCGGAAATGCCATCATACACCAGTGAGTCTTCCGATAGGTGTTGAGGACCCCGTGGTGTGCCAACAGACATATGAACAATTTAAACACTTATTTGAAAACGGACCACGTAAATTAGAAAGATAACATTTACTCAAATCCTCATATAAGAGAAGTCAATAGGGGGAAAGTTGGAGTAAATATCACCAGCAGATGAGCATTAATGAAGAAGTTGAAAGGCAACATTTGTACAAATCTCAGAGATGTCAATATGGGTGATGTTGGAACAAGTAGTATCTAAAATGTATGAACTATAAACGGGGAACGAGTCCAACTGTGTTATGCTGAAAGAGAAAATTGTAGGAAGTCCATTTGAAAGAAGCACATGAGGCAGTGATCCTTTGGGAGAAAGATACCTTGCAGGGGTGTATACCAGGGGATCTACAAACAAAACCCAGAAGGGGATTCCTGGCAGGAGGGATTTACCAGGGAATCCATTTAAAACATGAAAAAGAGAGCATTGTAAGATGTCCCGGTGAAAGAAGCACATTAGGCAATGAACCTTTGGGAGAAAAGATGCCTGGCAAGAGAGTATACCAGGGTTTCTGCAAAGCCCAGAAGGATTCCTGGGAGGATAGTATACCAGGAGATCATCTTTATCTGAAATAGTCCAGGGGAAGGGAACCACCACCTGGATTCAAGGATTGTTTGTTGATTTTTTCATATTTGATTTGTATACACTTTTTGCTAAGTAAAAAACAGAAACACCTTACACCTTTGTTCATTTTTAGTGTGAGGGTCAGATAAGTTTTGGACACAAGGACAGTTCAGCTAATTTTGATGAGGAGACACAGACTGATCTTTAGCTTTAGTTTCCTAGGCAGGGATACTCTCTTTTAGGTTAGGGACAGACAGGCCTTTATCGAACCCCTTTGTTTTAATAAAGATGTCTGATGTTGAGAATATGCCATTTTTGTGTCCGTTTCTCATTTCTGACCCCTCGCATAAGGGAGCAGGCTTCAGTCGGAAGGGTCTTGAGTACGGAGCCAGGCAGGATGTCGTCCACATACGATGAGGCCTGGAGGGATGCTAAGGTACCAGTGAGGTCTTGCATAGTTGGTGCCATGAACGTTGTGCAGGTAGTTGTGGTTTTGTGAGATGGGATGTGTAATGTGCTTTCAGTTGTGGCGTTGATGTCTGTGTTGGCAGGTCATGTTGATCTTCTTGACGAAGAAAGAGTTGATGGCAGAGGATTGTTTGATGGAGTGTGCTACGGGTCAGTCGGGCAAAGTGTTGATGTAGTGCTTGATGGCTTTGACGAGGGCTCGGTTTTCATTGTTGACCTTGGCTATGGTGTTTTGGTAGTAGTTGGCCATGGCAGTGTTGATCAGTCACCTATGTGTAGCATAGAGGTCCTTGAGTAAGTTGAGGTGAGATGCGCTGCAGGATTTGCATCAATTCTTTTCTGCCAAATCTTTCTGTCAAGAGATTGTGTCCCTTTCTCCTTTTGGGACTTGGCAATCGTAGTCTCAATATTTCCTTCTTGTTTTAATATTACTTAGGCAGGGTTCGAAATTCAGGGATGCTGGGAGCTTTAACTCCTGCTTGTAGCATAGAAGAGCATTGTTAACTTATACTAATAGTTACCAGGTACTACTTTTGTCTCCCCAGACGAGCTGATGCCGAACAGACACACCTATGTGAATTTAAGTCTATGCACTTGGGCCAACCTATACATAAACAGCGTGGCATGTTTATGCATCATTTAAAGCATAAGGGATCATAAATAATGGACGAAGTGATATGTTTGCATCTCATGTTAAAGTTCGATTTACTGAAAGTTCCCCAGTGGTAGCTCCTGGTCAATGATTAATGCTGCATATCTAGGAGCTGCTCTTTGCTCATGCTAATCCAATCTCAATTTCGACACCTGCTTAGGACTCTCCAGTCCTGATTCAGTTTGGAATCAGTTTGGGCTCTTCAGCTGTTAAAGGGTTCAGGGTTTGAGGAGCTCTTGTCCCCAGAGTTTCTTCTGCCGCATTTCGTGGGCTTCGGGGCCCACAACGTCCTCTTAATGGTCCCGCCTCCAGACAGCCTATGCTCAGCGCTCCAGCGGTAGTGTCCGCTCTGCATGTCTCCTTCCCTGCCATTCCGCTCTGCGTCACGGAGTCTCCTCCTCCAGGTAAGGACTTCAGAGCTTTTATAGTTATCTCTGAAACAAGAGGTAACAGGTTTTTGCTAATTGTAAGTCTGAGGAGGGTTCAGCAGTGATGGAAGTCAATCGAAAAGGTTTAAACATTTTTGCAACTTCTGTTGTCCCCCTATAGGGTAAGGGTACAGATTTTATATGGTTTTTATCCCGGAGTCTTTGTCCCCAAATTGAAGCGAGGGAGGTCACTCCCAGTGAGTTCCCGATTGCCCAAACCCCTAGAGAGGGTTTTGCGGAGCAGGCTCGCCTCTCTAGCCTTAATGGTGCTGGCTCCACTTGGGGAAAAGTTATGAATACCCTGGATTTTTCACAGAAGTCTACTACAAAATCAGAAAATGTACTGGATACAGATGCTAGATATAATTTTTTATTTCTTTTTATTGGTTTAAACAAATCTTTAAAGAAAAATGACATCACATTTAGTTATTCACAAAAAAGAAATCACAATTAACATAATAAAGCAAAGAGAAGCATAGGATATCACAGAATAAAAATATAAACAATTAAAATAATAAAAAGTAATGAGAATAAATGAACACTGAATTGGGCAAAGTGCATCATTAATCGCAAGCCAATATTTAGGTCCATTTTTCGTGCGATTTGGCTAATTCATCTTCAATGTTTTTAAGGAGAAACGTCAGGGCGTATGTTAGTTTATTTATCTCTGTAAAACATTCCACCCACTATTCTTCCATAGTATGAAGAGGTTTATTTGCTACAATTGTATTAAACAGTGTCATTCTTCTCGTGGAGAAAGCTTCACAAGTTAAAACCAGATGTTTGATATTTATTCAAAATGGTCACAGAATCTGCATTTTGCGTTCAGCTTCTCATATTTGCTCCATCGTCTAATTACTTCTTTTGTCTTAAATTGATTTAGCCTGAATTTCAAAAGCAAGGTTTGTTTCCCTTTGACAGTTCTGCCAGCCCAGGAGCACTCCCTCAGCTGGAAAAAGCAGCTGAGGGAGTGCTCAGTGTTTCACTGGGCTGGCTCCTCCATAATGGGTGAGGTGGACAGTGGGTGGACGCCCTCTCACCCATTATGGATGAGCCGGCAGGCTTGGACTGCCCGATAGGGCAATAGGGCGATGACCGTACCAAAAATGGTAGTGTAGGCCAGTCAAAATGGGCCACTTTTTTGGCCGATGTGGGCCAGTTTGAGGAATTACTTCACTATGCAGCTAGTAGTTTTGACCATTGTTGCTGAATAAATATTCTTTAAATATCACAATTTGTTTACATATGAACAAAAAACAACCCCTTGGGTACTATTCAAACAGTCTGTGACTAAATGACTGAATATTCATTTGCAACTGCTGACCATTTTTTCATTGGTGCCTAAGACCGTTTTATGGTCCAGTCTGACCATGTGAGCTGCCCTTCCCATTTCCTCCAATCTAAAAAAAAAGAATTTTTTTTTAAAATATTTTTTTTTACACATTTCATGCTGGGCTCTGACGCCCCCCCCCCCCCCCCCTGTGCTGCGGCCGCGCCCCCCTGGGGGGGCGCGCCCCACAGTTTGAAGACCTCTGTTCTAAGGCCTCGTCAAAAAGACATAAGAAGTCGAGCGATTTGAAAAAATCAGATTGCCGTAAACACTCTAAGAGATCTCGATCTCGTAGTAGATCGAGACGCTCTTCATCTTCTTCAAAAAAGGTTAAGAGGAGACTTGGATCTCCCTCTTTATCCTCTGCTACATCTACCGAATTGGTACGATGCCAGACTAAGTCGGATTCCCCAAGAACATGGGAAGATTTTTAGAAGGAATATGGACATCTTTGAGAATGCGGCCTCGACCCCGTCAAAGAAGCCTCAAAAGAGCCAGAGCATGCTCGCTCCGTCGAAGGACACAGGGAAGTCAGGAACTACTGTGGTAAAACCCAGTAGTATGGGTGAAACTCGTAAGACTCGAATCAACGTCAAATCGTCGAAGATTCCTTGAGAATCGAGTGTTTCCCCGACACTGTAGAAAAAATAAAAGTTGTTGAAATTCTTGACGACTTTGTCGACGCCATCGGCACCGACGGCTTCGACATCGAAGCCAAAAGCGTCTTCGCCGCCTTTGTCGAAGACATCATAGGTGTCCTCGATGATTCCTTCGATAACATCGAAGGTTCCTTTGATTCCTTCGACCCAAACTCATGAACAGGAAAGGAGATTTACTCCTTTTCCTAAGTCAGTCTTTTTTAAGTCTGTGTCTTCTATTTTTGAAGAAAGTTGTTCTGAAGAATAGGAGGTTTCTCCTTTTGGAGTACAATATGGTACTAGAGAGGTCGCTGACGTATTAATCGATTGAGAATTGAAAATGAGAGACCTGTGTGACACCCTTCACTCTGCTAGTGGCATTGATACGTCCGTCACCTGAGCTAGAGTTTGCAAAACTTGACCCTACAGAACATGTAGATTTAGGTTACAGGAGTTTAATGAATAGAGTGGTGGAATACATGGCTGGGGCAGAGCCTCACCCACTTTTGATCAGAATGATATGACTGACATACTTTATCAGGGCCCCCAGAAAGGACCCAGTTCTTCCCTTCTATAGGGCACTTCAAAGAACAGTGGAAAAGAACTGGGAGGTTACTGATGCTGTTGCTACAGTCAACAGTCATTTTCCAAAAAAGTACAGAACCTCTAGTTCTGACACTGATTACTTACGTAGGCATCCCACTCCAGAAAGTCTGGTCATTCAGGCTGCAACTTCCTCAAGACAGACAGCATATCCATCTATCCCCCCGGATAGAGGGGATAAGAAGGTGGATGCTTGAGCCCGAAAGGTTTTTACCTCGGGTAGCATGGCTCTCAAGTGAACTAATGTCACCTGTACCCTGGCCAGGTTCACACATACCCTGTGGAACTGCACTTCGGCGGCGGCTGAAGATATTCTGCAAGGCGAGGAAAGGGAAGGCTTCCTGAATATTATCAAAGACGGAAAGGAGGCAATGGGGGAATGCCTCCAGTCTGGACTGGATACTGCTGATGGTATCAGCAGATCAATGGCTGCAAGCACAGTGCTATGCTGATTTGCGTGGTTGAGGAAGTCGGGGTTTGCACCAGATGTGTAGGCTAGACTTCTCAACATGCCTTTTGATGGCTTGAGGCTGTTTGGTAGTAAAGCTGATGAAAGCTTAGAAAAACTACAGACCTCAAAAGCGGCAGCTAAATCTATTGGCGCCTGCATGCGACAGCCTCAGAAACCTTATTCGGGCTCATCTTCCTGTAGAGGTCGTTCTTTTCGGTACTACTCCTCTTTTGGTAGAGGGAGAGGACAGGCCATTCAAAGAGGCAAGAGAAATGTCGCTCCTGGTGGATGACGAAAAAGTGCAAAACCAGCCTCAGGAACAGCATCTTTGCCCTCAGCCGCTCCTGCAGCCGCCTCCAAATCACTCTGAGGCCTTATCACACAAAGCACTGGTCAGAGGCAGAATCTCTCAGCATCTGAAAGAATTGCGGGGCATTACTTCAGATGCTTGGGCACTGGAGACAGTAGCTCAAGGTTACAGCCTTCCCTCCCTAAAACGGCCTCGGGACCATCCACTGTGAACCAGCTCTGTCAAAATTCCAGATCCGCTCCTGTTGCAGGAGATTTTAACCCTGCTAGAGAAAGGTCCAATAGAACAGGTACCTGTAGCGGAGAGGAACAAGAGTTGGTACTCCCGCCCCTCCTCCCCACCCCCCGTAATTTCTCATTCCAAAGAAGGACAGAGGATTGAAACCCATCTTGGACTAAGAAACTTGAACAAGTTCCTCAGGAAGGACAAGTTCAAGATGGTAATCCTATCTCAGATCCTTCAGGCTCTCCAACTCCAAGACTGGTTGGTATCATTGGACCTTCAGGATGCTTACTTTCATGTGCCAATCCATCCCAAGCACAGAAAGTACCTAAGGTTCGCAGTTCTCACTTTGTTTAGAGTTCTGCCGTTCGGGTGACCTCCGCTGAAGGGTTTTCACCAAACTGATGGCGGTTGTGGCAGCGAGTCTCAGGAGAGGGGGGATTCACGTCTACCCCTACCTGGACGATTGGTTGATCAGAGCGCATTCTCCCGAACAAGCTCAGGCACATCTGTCGATCACCTGTCACTTCCTTCACAAACTGGGCTTCTCCCTTAATTTCAAGAAGTCTCACATAATACCATCCCAAAAAGCTCCAGTTTACCAGAGCAGTTTTGGATACTTCCTCGGGCAAAGCCTCGCCTCCCGAAGTGAGAGCTCTCCACATTCTGCAGATGGTAAAGTTCCAGAATGCCCAGCATCTGCCGGCCTTTGATTTTCTGAGGTTGCTCGGCCTCATGGCATCCTGCATTTTTCTGGTGCCAGACGCCAGGTTGAGAATGAGATCCCTTCAATGGGCCCTCAGAACTCAGTGGTCCCAGTTCTCGGGGAGTATGTCAGATCTTCTGCAAGTCCCGAGCGCAGTTGCTCAGGATCTACTATGGTGGGCTTGCAACGACAACCTCCTCAAGGGAGAATCTTTTTGGCAACCATAGCCGGAGCCAACGGTAGTGACGGATGCCTCACTCACGGGGTCGGGAGCCCACACCAACGATCTGACTATAAGCGGTCGTTGGTCTCCATCGGAGTCCAAACTACACATCAACCTATTGGAGCTGAGGGCAATCAGACTAGCGCTGAAGGCCTTTCTGCCCTCTGTATAGGGAAAGAATGTCCTGATAATGATGGACAACACGGTGGCCATGTACTACCTCGACAAGAGAGGAGGCGTAGGGTCACTATCACTGTGCAGAGAGGCAATGCAGCTCTGGTTCTGGGCAATAGAAGGACTCTCTCTATCGGCAGTTCACCTACCCGGAGAGCAGAACACGGCGGCAGATGCTTTGAGCAGGCAGAGAACAGTCTCACACGAGTGGGAGCTAGCTCAGGAAGTCCTTCTGGAGATCTTCACCCTTTAGGGAACCCCTCAAGTGGATCTGTTCACGACCACAGTAAACCGGAAGTGCGAACAATACGGCTCAAGGGAATTTCCTCCGAGGGGAGCTCTAGGCGATGCGTTTGTGGTGGACTGGAAGTTTCCACTTCTGTACGCGTTGCCTCCAGTCCCCGTGATTCCTCAAATAATCAGGAGGTTGAGCAAGTTCAGGAAAACCATGATCCTAATTGCCCTGGATTGGGCCAGGAGGATGTGGTACCCGGACCTTCTGAACATGTCCATCTGCCCTCCAATACGTCTTCTGCAAAGAGAGGAAGGTTGGGTTTTCCATCCAGTGGTCAAGACTCTCAACCTTCACTCTTGGTTTCGGAGAGGTTGAGATGCAAGGATTGGGATCTTCCGGATGACGTAATGGAGATTTTGCTTTCGGCCAGAAGGCCAGCAACAAAATGCTTTGTACCAGTGTTTTTGGAACAAGTTCAGTAACTGGTGCAAAGAAAAGGATGTGTACCCTTTTCAATGTGGTACCCCAATGATGCTCTCTTTCCTATTACATCTAGACAATCTGGGGCTCCAGATCGGAACAATTAAAGGATACCTAGCTGCGATGTCCATTTTCAAGCGCTCCTCAGAAGAGGTTTCTTACTTCAAAATTCCAATAATAATTCAATTCCTGAAAGGGCTTACTAATGTTCACCCTCCATTCCCCTTTCATGTCCCAACTTGGGATTTAAATCTAGTTCTTAAGTTTCTAACGTGTATACCTTTTGAGCATCTGCACTCATGTCCCTTGAAGCTTCTAACATTCAAGACTGTCCTAGTGGCCTTAACATCAGCCCGCAGGGTTAGTGAAGTACAGGCTCTCTCATATAAACCTCCATATACTACTTTTTACAAGGACAAAGTGGTTCCTAAGGTTAAACCATCTTTCGAGGGGATTGGGTCCTCCGACATATTCCATATCTATGACAGTAATCACCACAGCTGTGCTGCTTCGGAAAATCTTTCTGCGACCTGCGTCGATGACGTCGATATGCTGTCCTCGAGGGCCTCCGTCGAGCCGATGTCACCGGATGTTATAAATAGGACGCACGACGCCCGTAGCCTCACGTGTTCGCTTCGGAGATCTCGGCGCGCCTCGGTTCTTCTGAGTATCTGCTCTTTTGGTTCTTCAAACCTGTTTGTGAAGTTCCATAATGTCTTCATCTTCTTCTACCCTGCGGCCGGGTTTTAAGAAGTGACGGGACTGCGGGTCCCAGATGTCGTTGACGGACTTGCACGACACCTGCCTCTGGTGCCTCAGTGAGGACTACGACACGGATGACTGTGTAGACTGCCAGTCGCTTACATCAAAGGAGCGTAAGAAGAAGCTTTCTGTAGGTAAGGTGGCCAAGCCCCGGAAGTCGAAATCCACTGGGCTTTCGACTGATGATTCGAGGGGCGACTCTCTGCATCGTCGGCGTAAGTCTGGGGCGGTCTCGGTCCAGGAGTAGGTCCCGCCATTCCTCTGCCTCTTCGAGGCACTCACAGAAGTGCCGTTACTGGTCGCCTTCCCCGTCCTCATCCGAGGACTCCGCCTGTCGGCGGGTTGCTTGTCCCAACAAGCATTCCTCTCCTGCGTAATGGGATTCATTTCGGCAGGAGATGACGGCGATTTTTCAGTCGCAGGGCTCCATTCCATCCGCGCCATCGAAAGACCCCACAAGTGGATCTGTTCGCCTCCAGTTTCAACCGGAAGTGCGAGGTTCTGCTCGCGGGAATTTCCTCCAAGAGGAGCCTTAGGAGACGCATTTGTGGTGGAGTTGTCCTTCTCACTGCTGTACGCTTTACCTCCAGTCCCCGTCATCCCGCAAGTGCTGCAGAGGTTATGCAGGTTTGGTTCCCGGATGATCCTCATCGCTCCGGCATGGGCCCGGAGGACGTGGTACCCGGACCTTCTCGACTTGTCCATCTGCCCTCCATGTTGTCTTGACTACCGAGACGATCTGCTGTCACGGGAGGGTGGTCAGGTTCTCCATCAAGAGGTCAGATCCCTCAACCTTCACGCTTCGCTTCTGAAAGGTTGAGGTATAAGGATTGGGACCTCCCTGAAGACGTGATGGAGGTGTTGCTTTCTGCCAGACGGCCGTCAACAAAGTCCCTGTACCGTTGCCATTGGAGAAAGTTCTACGACTGGTGCAGGGTTAAGCATGTGGATACTTTTTCATGTGACATTCCTGTGGTTCTGTCTTTTTTGCTTTCGTTAGCCCACAATGGCCTGCAAAACAACAAAAAGTGATGAGGGAAAAATATCTTCCACCCGATATTGGAAAAAGAGTGTTCATAAACAAAAAATAGAGTAACTCCAACTTAAATGTTCTCCAAGGTGGAAAAACCTTGGCTTCAGAGAGTGATTCCCTTACCCTGGATTCTTAAATACTTGAATAAAGTATTTTTCCTGTTTCACAATATTTCTCTTAGGTAACAAGTTCTTAACACGTTATTTATCTTTAACAGTCTTCCTGTAACAAAAGTTTCCTCTTGGTTGAAAATACTTTCTCTTTCAACTGCCTGGTGTACTACTCTCCTGGCAGGACGCCTCTTGTGTATTTTCACAGGCCTGCTTCTTGGCAGCGCTTCACTTGTACACTTTCAAATGCCTAGTGTGCTTCTTTTATCAGGACATTTCTCTCGTGCTTCAAAGTTTCTCTTCACTTTCAGCATTACATAAACTCTTTTGGGCTTGATATATCTGTTTTAGGTTCCCCCCACACATTTGCAATCAATATGCTCATATGTTATTGGGGTCTTGCTTGGCTTTCTTTTGTTTTGCTTTTTTCTTTTTAGATGGTTATGTCTGTGAGGCACATCTCACTGCGCATGTACTTCACAGATCCCACCAGACACAAACAAGTCCCCTTCTCTTGGGGTTCACCAGGAACAGAACACAGGCCTCTTGACTTGGGGTTACACCGAATATACTCAGGATAGCTCTAGCGCAGATCACCAGTGGATGTGATCAGCAGCCGCAAAGCCCCGTCCACAACCTCAGCCTCCCACACTCATGCTGGGTTTGGGACTGGGAAAAGTCGCATATTTCTGAGACTAGACGGAATCTACACTGGCTCCCAGTAGAGCATAGAATATCCCTCAAAACTTTAGCCCTCACACACAAAGCCAGGGCTAACCTAGCACCAGCCTACCTCACCAACCAACTTACACCACATACATCATCAAGACCACTCAGAGCAGCTCAAGCAAACACTAAGTCCATACCAAGATTCAAACTCCATAACTCGGGTGGAGCTAGCTTCCCTGTACAAGCATCGAAATTATGGAACACACTCCCCGCGCTCCTTAGGTCAGAACCATCCTTTAACCTATTCCAACGCAACACGAAGCATTGGCTTCACGACTTGGACACACTGACAGCATAACTTCCCAGATCCTGAACGACTGACTGCCTACTGTACGTATTGTAAATAATTTATTTTATACTATATCTTATCAGCAGCCTCCATTGCCTGCCACATGAACATTGCAACATATATGTATGTATCTGTAATTTTCATGCATGTACCTATCTGTAACCGTAATGTAACCTTTGCTTACAGCATTCAATTGTAACTGTAACCAGATCTAAACTTACGCGCCCATATGCCCCCTGGCCTGGCTGCGCTTTATAAATAAAACAAATACAAATACAAATACAGGCGCGTGCCACCACACCCAGCTTGGCTTTCTGCCCTTTTTGCTTTCAAACATAGTTCTGTTTCTTTCAGCTTCTGTAACTTTACAATACTCCATTTCACATTGGCGCAGTCACCGAAACACCCCGGGGTCCCCATCTGGTCTAGGCCAACTCACCGGTTCTTCACAGCCTCTTTGGTCCCTTTCGCGCTTACACAGTGTTCCTCTGCCGCTTGCTGCACACTCCGGGTCACTCTGACGTCTCTCCTGTTCTACGCTGCGGTAGGGACAACGCAGTCTCTGTGAGCTGCCAAGCGCCCAGGAATCCCTTCTGAGCTCCTTGCGTCTCTGCGACACTTTCCGCTTTCCCAGCGTGGCTTCCGTTCTCCGTGGACGAGCCTATCTGCATTGCAACATCAGCGCATGTCTCCAGCATTCTATTCCCTCTACGGGAGATCCAGTGTTTTCCCCTGTGCTCCCTTTTACAAACCGCTCACCACGTCATAGTATTTATGTGGTTATGGGAATCGAAGTCCATTTGATGTACGGTATTTGTGAAGTTTCTTTTGGTGATTTCACATGACAAATGAGTTCTTCTTGGAGTTTGGCAAAAAGGTTGTTGGAACAAGATTTTCTTCGAGTTTTTGAAAAAGGTATTTCTTGGAGCTTTTAGAAAGGGTATTTTTAAGAGTTCTGGATTTTTTTTTTTTAGAACCTTTACTTCTTGAAGAGAAACGAGAGATTGGTCTCAAATGTGTTGTGAATAGGTTTATCTTCTTTCCCTACAGGCGGGTACAGATAGATGGCAATAGGCCATTAGGGTACTGGGTAAAAGGGGGTCTTTGCATGGGTAAATGAGGAATACCGCGCCTCATCCAATGGAGCCATGCTATTTCCCCAGTAATTGTCTCATCCCATGTGATCCTCCCTCATATAGTCGCCCCCAGCGTAAGTCTCAGGTAGCGGCTGACATCCCTGCCCACATGGGAGCACATAATGACTTCATTGGATTCATCTTGGTTAACTTTGTCTGGGAATGGGTCGGCGGGAGCGTTTTGAAGGACAAAGGTATCTAGACAGCATGAACATCTTAAATAATATTGCTTTCCCCAGAAGTGTTATTGGGAGAGACTGTCAGTGCTTTATGTCTTGTAGAAATCGATCCATAATGGGATGCAGGTTGCGGGAAAGGAAGCAGGGTGGACCTATTCCAATATCAATACCCAGCTATTTGAAACCCACATGTGAGATATAATAGGGGCAGTCAGGGGGAAGCACCAGATCGTCACCCTTTACTGGGAAAAGACAGGTTTATGCCAATTGACTGAGTCCGCCAAACACTCATTTTCTTGTAGACATTTTGGCTACAATGGGGCAGGAGATCTTTGGGTTACCCAGAAATATTAAAAGGTCGTCTGCGTAGAGGGAGCCTCTGCCCGTGGCCAGATCCGTCCGAAGTTGTATTGCAAGTGGTTCAATAGCTATTGTAAACAAAAGGGGGATAGTGGTGTGAGGGGTCAAAAATGCAAAACAGACAAGTAGATAGTGGTCTCAAAAGTCGCCATTTTATTAAACAATAACTGAGACAAACTCCTATCTTTGCCTAGCCTAACAAAGGTTTCCCTACCCATCAAATTAAGACTAAAGGAAAATAACCTAATGTCCAAAGATCTCTGTCCCTCAAACTTACAAATACAATATCATCATACAGGGATTATCTGGCTGTTCAAACTTCACAAAATTACATTCAAATTCACATAGAGAATATATGAACATAAATCCTTGTAACCAGGGCTGAATCCGCTTCACCTGGATCAATGCAGCATGTTTCAAACCAAAGTTAAAAATCAAGAAAGTTCCTTTCAATGGCCAATTTCCACTTGTAATATAGCACATATTTCTGTTCGTTCAACATGACCTTTACATGGCGATATAATTATTTCCAGTAAGCCTTCTCACTCTTCAACTGCTGTTTGATAAACCAAAAAAACTTTATTTTTATATGTCAAGTCAGTATGTAATATAATGGTTATCTTCTCTAAAGATCCATCATATTTCATTAAATCACATTTCTTCTTCTTAAGTAACACAATTTTGTCAGGATGATTCCACAATAGTTCATCAATACACATCAATGGATATACCACTGTTTACCACCGCAACCTTACTTCAATGGTCAACTCGCCTGCCAGGACTAACCTCTAAATTGTCCCTTTTCTGGTATACTCGCCTGCCAGGATAAAAGCTCTTACTACTACTACCGGTTCTTTGTGGGAAGGTTTGCTTCAGACTTTCCACATTAAAATCCTCAATGGGGAAAGTACAAATCAACAACTGCTACGTAAATGATTCTTTTGACCTTCTACAACCACAAGGGGGCAATAACGTCTTCTATAAGGATATAATACACATTGACAATGTTTCTCACACTGTTTCGTTTGTACCAAGCAATACAGATTATATTTCTCTCCCCCTTGATGGTTTCTACAAGGAGGCTTCTACTCTGCCACCTTTGGTTTTCTTCAATTGTCTTTCTTTGGCTTGGGCAATGCGTGTAACAATTATCTTTCACAAATGATCTTCCTTTCTATGATATCTCATTCACCTTGTTTGAATATTGTTTCTTCTTGGCTTTGGCAATGTTGGTCATACCATTGTATTTCACTCGGGTAAAATATTGATCCCTTTTTGCTTTGATAAGAGACGTTACAACATTTATTTTCACTCTGTCTCTTACGATAATAATTGTGCTCAAATTGTCTTTATTCAGTAGTTCGGTATTCAAAATGTCTTTCCTGAGCCAGCGGTCTGTTAAGGAGAACCCGGGGTCACCTAACCAAAGCCAACTCACCGGTCATTCCACGCGTCTACGTAGACATTGTTGCTCCGGTTTCTTCTTTCGTCTGGGAAACGCAGGCATCTGGCAGTTCTGTTAAGGTGTCCGTAGCTCACGCCACATGTAGTTGCATCTGCCTCTACTCCGCTCGCACTCTGTGAACTCCACACACTGGAGCAGCACACAGGACCAGGCGAGCTTTTCTCTCCCATGGAATAGTTCGTTTCTGTACCGCTTCCCACTGTACACTCTCTGCATCCCACAGGGCTCCCAATTTATGCCATAGCTTCGACACGGCGGCCCGCTTCCAAAACATCGGTGTCTCAGTCTCCTACTGCTTCTGCTTCCACTGCTTCTCTCTCCTACTACTAATGGCCTGCACCAGAAGGGGCTGTAAATATTTAAAAGTCCTGCTCAGGTGTGGGTTATTAGAACCACTAGACTGCATACTACAGTTCTGCACATCTGAGCTCCTCTTCCTCGTCTCAGTACCTAGAGCAGTATGGTACTTGAAGTACCTAATGTTCTGATTCTTTCTACAAACATTCAATTATTTACTCTGTTTCAAGGATTTAGAAGATGGATATTTAGGGGAAGTTCTCAAAAGGAATTAATGGTTGTTTCCTGATTTCACAAATCAAATATTTTGTAGAATTATGGCAATCAGAAGTAGTATTAATTCCCTGACCTCTACATATTTCACTACCCTGTTTATCATAGGGTTTTTCACACTTCATACCTTGGAGATACCTGGGAGAGGAAGCCTTAGTGTGATAACAAGCTATCAGACATATATGCATTAGAGCACCTTGATCCTCAGAAGAGGATAAATACAGGGTTTCCCTGACAGAGTCCTCACATACCCTTGATGGCCTTCTCCTACCATGTGATCCACCCCAGCGTCAGGATCAGGTAGTGGCTGCCTACCCCTGGCCACATGAGAAGAGCCTTTAGGCTGGGATTCTGTGAGGATTCCGCAGGATTCATCACAGTGGGCAGCCCTGCCTGGTTACCCTTTCCAAGGTCCAAGGTCAAAGGTCTAGATCTTATCCCATTCACCTTAACACCTGCAATAGGTGTCATATACAATAGTCGGACCCCAGCAAAGGAACTGTTCCCCAAAGCCCATTCTTGCTAGTACCTTTCACAGGTGTTTCCACAAGACAGAATCGAAAGCCTTTTCAGAATCTACTGCAAGAAGTGAGAGGGGTTCAGGAAGTACCGAAGCACAGTCCATTGTGAGATGAAGGCGCCCGATATTCATTCCAGTGGATTTGTCTGGGAGAAAAACGCATTGGTCTGGATGTATCCCTGAAGTGATCACCCGCAGTATTCGAGTAGCAAGCACTTTGTCTAGTATTTAAGTTTCCCCATTTATAAGGGAGATGGGTCGATAAAAAGAGCACACATGGAGGGCTTATCTTTTTTCGGGATGATAGTGCCCTGCTATAGGTTCAATGGTGTGGTGCTGACTTCCCTGCTATGTAGGAAAAAATTAAGCAACTGTGGAACTGTCAGGTTGCCAGGCTTTTTCCACACTTCTGTTATTGGGAGCCTGTTGGGGCCCAGAGTTTTCCCAGGTTAAGGTTGGGAGATTGTTTCTACAATTTCTTTCCGTGTAAAATCAGCCTCAAGTCAGAATGTACAAATCCCCCCTCAAATCTCTCGGCTGCTGTTTCAGCCTCCATTATCTTTTGTGTCTGGACTTTACTTTCTGCCGAAATTAGGGATATCATTTCCCCTCTCAGAACTGCTTTATATCCCTCCCAGAGTTTCGTTTGACCATAAACCGACCCTATTCTTCACTTTGGCCATGATCCCTTCCATAATCTCAGGAAAGCCATGATGATAGTTTTTAAAACGCCAACCTGTCAAGTGTCTGGGCCTATTACTTACCAGTTCTCTAAGAAATGGTGAGTGGTCGGCAATACCTCTGGCCAGGAACCTGGCAGATGCGATTATATGCACTCTCTGCTGTAGGAGGAATATGGAATCTAATCTAGACATGGATGCATGTACCGTCAGGTTGGAAAGAATATCCCCTGGTATGCTTGTGAACTGTCCTTCATACATCACACAAGTCGGGCACTGTAGTGAAAGTGCGTAATTTAGTGGGTACAGTGGGGTCCCTACCCCAGAGGCCAGTGCGATCTGTGGCCGGGGCCATATCATTATTAAAGTCACTCCCCAAAATCCATAGTTCGGCCTGATGCGAGAGTAGCACATTTTGGATGGTGTTTAGGAGGTCCATAGAAACCGGAGGACGGGCATAGATGGCAAGGATATCAATAGTGTTGCCCCATAGTTCCCCTTCAATCAAGACAAATCGACCTTGTGGGTTTTGCTTAGTAGAAATGATCATAAGAAGCAAACTTTCATGTATAAGTATCAGTTCCCGACAAGGGCCTCTAGAGAAACTTGTATGAATTGCGCATCTGTAGTTTGATCGTTTAAGAAATGTGCAATCTGAGCCTGCCAGATGCGCCTCAAGAAGGAGGGCCATGTCTGGGGAATACCTGCTAAAGAACTGAATAACAGAAGCCATTCACGTTCCATGACATCAGTTTGAGTTTTCGATCTATACTTTCATTCCCTGTCAGGTCTTCGAAAGGGATATGAACAAGTTACTTACCAACTGTAACGTTCTTTCGACTGGATGTCCCTCCCACGTATTCCTCATCTTATGATATTGCTATCCTGCCAGCTTCGCTACTTCGGGAAAAAAAGAAATTCTCGGCAGTGGGCACTGTGCACAAGGTCGTGGCGTCGATGTCCCTCGACGGGCTCCGTACCGTGTCAACGTCACCATCAGTATAAGTAGCCTGTGCCGCCCCCGTTGGCTTCAGTTCTGTTTTCTCAAGGAAATATTCGAGGAACACCCAGGCCGATGACTGATGGACTCTTCAAGAGAGGAAAGTGTAAGAAAAGCAAACTGTACTGCGGGGTAGGATGTGAGGGGCGATGAGGAATACGTGTGAGGAACATCCAGTCGAAAGAACTTTACAGTTGGTAAGTAACTTGTTCTTCGAATGGATTGTGTACTCCCACATATTCCTCACCTTATGGTAGACTCCCATAGCAGTTGTAATTTTGGAGGTGGGAGAACTAGGTATTGTTCTCAAGGACGCAATGAAGTACCTCCTTGGCAAATAATCCCTCATTGGAGGAAGAGGCATCTAAGCAATAATGCTTTATTAAGGTATGCATTGATGCCCATGTTGCAGCTGAACAAATATCTGCTGCAGGGACTCCCCTCTTCGGAGCCGCAGAAGTAGCCATTCCCCTAGTGGAATGGGCTCGCATCCCATCCGGTGGATCTTTTCCTGCCAATCTGTAGCACTCAATTATAGCCAGAATGATCCAGCGGGATATCGTTTTTGTCACAGCTAATCCTAATTTATGACCTGTATAGCCCATAAAAAGTTGGTCATCTTGACATTCTTTGAATGTAAAAACTGAGAGCCCTTCTGGGGTCCAGTCTATGTAGTCTATCCTCTTCTTTGACCAAATGAGGAGGAGGATAGAATATTGGTAATATGATTTTTTGTGACAAATGGAAGTCAGAAACAACTTTTGGTAAGAAGAACAAGTACCCTATCGGCCCCACCTGCGACATCGCAGTCCCGGAAGGCTACTCCATCTTCTACTCAAACAGAGAAGAAGGCCAGGGGGGGGGTGTAGCAGTCATCGCAAGAGACTCTATACATAAGTTTCCCAGCAGCATAGCATGTACAGGCTGTGAAATACTGCACCTCAAACACACCCCTACGGCTAACAGTAGTTTAAACTTGATTGTCCTATACAGGCCCCCAACGTCCACCCCAGAACTCAACGACGAAATAACGCATCAACTCAATATGCTTAAAGGATCCAACAAAGCCACACTAGTCATGGGCGACTTTAAGCGCTGGTATGGTGATACAAAAGACAAAGAAGCTAGTAAACTTTAAAGATCCCTAAACAACATTGACTTTGAGATCAACAACCAAGAGCCCACAATGGACAACGGCCATCTTCTTGACTAGGTCGTCTCTAACAATCTCGAAACCCGAGAGTTTAAGACTGAACCCTGCATTTGGTCAGACCATCATAGCATATCCTTCCACATCACCCTGCCTCTTCCCAAACCCAAAACCCCTAACTGCCCGACCCTCTCGACACACCGTAACTACAAAAACATTGATAGGAACCACCTCATACAATGCCTAGCTGAGGTGGATAAAAACCAAACCGAGAATGACTCCTGCGAAACAACGTTAGCAAATCTACTTAGTCACCTCGAGAAACTCGCGGACCAAATTGCCCCCCTCCAAACTAAATCAACTAGACCCACCCAAAAAAAACCACAATGGTTCTCCAAAGAACTTGCAGAACAAAAAAAGAGCAAACGAAACAGAAAATGTCTGGCTAAAAAATCCTTCATCAGCCAATAAAGCCCGCTGGAAGGAAAGCGAAATAAAATATAAACATATGATGACCGAGGCCAAAAAAAACTTCTATAACGAACAGATTTCTACAGCCACCAATTCCACCAGCAAACTATTCAATATCCTTAAATCCATAGAAAAACCCAAAGCCATCACCCCTCCTTTCCTACCCTCTCAAGAAGAATGCAATGCCACCCAGATCGCCTTCTTCAACAAAATTTCAAAAGCCAGGGACGCCATCATAAATTCCCTGACCAACAAAAAAACGACAGTTACTCTGCCAGCTGAGACTGCAACAGCAGGTATTGGAACTTTCAAGTTCACAGAGATCAACAACAGCGAAATGATCAAAGTACTGGCGACCATGAAACCCACGACCTGTGCAGAGAATATCATTCCACCTAAGATAATGTTGGACAACATAGACATTTTCGCCCCCATCCTGACAAAGATCATTAATGCCTCTTTTAGAGACCAGGAAGTCCCTAATGCCATCAAAAAAGTAACAGTAACCCCTCTGGTAAAAAATCCCAATCTCGACCAACACGATCCGAATAATCTCAGACCCATAACAAACTGCAACTTTATCCTCAAAATCATGGATAAGATCGCCACCATGCAGCTCCAGGCACACGTAGAGGAATCTAATTCCCTCCACCCACAGCAGTCTGGTTTTCGCCCCGCACACAGTACCGAGACGGCCATGTTAGATCTGCAGACCAAAATGCTCGGTATTATTGACAAGGGTAAGACAGGCCTCCTCGTTCTACTCGACCTCAGCGCCGCATTTGATCTCCTCGACCATAACCTACTCCAGAATGCGCTAAAAAAGACCACCAACTGCTCTGATGAAGCCATCAGATGGATAATGTCCTTTCTAAAAAACAGAATATCCAGAGTGCACTGGGGGGACAAGTTCTCCCTCGAAAAAGAAATCCTCTGTGGAGTTCCCCAAGGGGCCAGTATGTCACCCCTACTGTTTAATCTTTACTTAAAGTACCTATGCCTTGTTCTCGACCACATAAACACCTATTTCACTAACTATGCTGACGACACGCAGCTTGTATTCGAACTAAGTGGCAATTATCAGAAAGATAGCGAGCAACTTACCACGATATACAACCATGTGGAGCAATGGATGGACTCCAATTGGATGTGCCTAAACGGAAAAAAAACTGAACTTATGATTTTCAGCTCATCCTCTGCTCGTGCTAAGCTACCCTCATCCTACACATTCTTCCACATTAAAGATACCCCCATTCCGGTCCTAAGCAAGGTTAAAACCCTAGGTATGCAGCTAGAAGCATCGTTGGGAGCGGACGCCCAAGTACAGTTCATCAAAAAAACTGTGCCTACCACCTCCGTCTAATAAAAGCCATCAGACCTTTCATATCCGAGGAAAATTGTGCGACCATAGCAAGAGCCACCATCTTGTCGCGCCTTGACTATGGCAACACTCTAGTCCTGGGTGCCTCCCAAGCAATGCCTACAAAGCTACCAAATTGTACAGAACAACGCGGTAAGAATTGTCAAGCTCAAAACTAAAACAGAGCATATCAGCAACTCCAGAAGGGAGCTTCTTTGGCTGAAAATCGAAGATAGGGTGCATTTCAAAACCTTAACCATCGTTCACAGATGCATCTACGGAAAGGCACCAACCTACTTAAAAACTAGGATCAAACCATACGTTCCTAATAGAACACTGAGATCATCCCAACTTGTTAAAATTGCTACGTCACCTCACAAACTCAAAAGTGGCTTAGGTAGAGCCTTTCCAACCCTTGCAGCCAACCTTTGGAACAACCTACCAGACCACCTTAGACTGGAAACCAACTACTCGCGTTTTCGCAAACAGGTAAAAACCCATATCTTCAAATAAACGGCCATCACGGCATATACCTCAGTTAGCTTAATTCTATGTGACTGTCCTGTCTGCTCTGTCTAATCACTATCTGTTCCGTCCGTTCTTGTGTCCTTGTTTCTGCGCCCGAGGCTCGCGAGCTACCGGCGCAATATAAATATTAAATAAATAAATAAATAAATGTGGGGGTCTTGGACCCCGAGGAGTAGGTGGAAGCCTTGATGTTCTGGAGTGAGGTGGCAATTTCCTCCCGATTTTGATTAAGCACACTTAAAATACTACATAGGGCTTATTATTTGCATACGTTGCTCTTTAGATGTCGCTGGGCGGCTTGTTCGCGCTGCCTGAAATGAGACCGATCAGATGGTACCCTTATCGTATGGGAATGCCTGCAGATACGCTGCTTCTGGGAGCGAGCTCTAGATAAGTTTGGCGATGGTTATGGGAATGCCTATTCCTGCTGAGCCCAAGCTGATGCCTTTGGGAATACGGGGAACTCACTCCTATGGTTGCTTAAATGAATTATGTAATATAACTATGATGTTGGGAGTAAGCCAGACATTCCTAGATATAGGTAATGGGTATCAGACATGTATATCTGTATGTCGTACGAAAGAAGTGTATAATGCACAAGGATGTCCGACCAAATTCCAGACGATATGGGAGAAAGAAGCTTCCTAATGGGGGTCACCCGCAAAATGGGATAAACGGCAGGAATTGTTGTGTATGCAAATTGGTTTGCTTTTTGTGCATCCAGAACTCTTGGTTCATGTCAATCAAATGTGCTTCTTTGGTTTTGTTTTGTTGTTTTAAAACATAAGAAAATGTGTTAAAAAAAAATGTTTGAGCCAAGGAGTCAGCTTGCCGCTATATACCTAGTTATGGACTCATGGGGGACGATCAGTGTTCCCCTAGCAAGATCCTGGAAAGACATTAAATTAGCTAATCCTGACACTCTTAGTACAAGTATCCTTTATCGTTAATTCTACTCGCCGTGTAGGATTTAACCTTCCACATCCTGATCTACTTGGTAAAATAGATTTGAATGTTATATACACCTTTTGTCTGTTCTGATGATCTTTTATCACAAGAAATAAATGCTACAGTACTAACTAAATAGGTTTGTTGACTTAGTTTGGCGGCCAGCAAAGTAATACTTTAACAATATGGCACAGACCGCCAGCGATGCAACAGAAGACATGCACAGCAAAGCTTTTTCGCATGAATTTTGAAAAGCGGGTAAGAACTCGATCAACGTACACTTAATGAAGAAATCGAAAGTCCTGAAAAGATTATAAATGTTGCCGTATTTGCATACTTTTTTTGTAGATTTGTTTATTCTTCCAGGGAGCTCTAAAATGTAACTGGTATCATGAGTCGTGCAGAAGATGAAAGTATACTGGGCACATCACCAAAAAGAAAAAGGAACGAAAATACGTCTATTATTGATGGAACAAATGGGCAGTACAACTAAAGTTTAGAGAAGATTCCAGTCATCCCATGTATTTATAATTGTCTTATTCCTATATCTATGAAATTGCCAAGAAGGAAATAAATGTCAACTAACTAGCAGCAATAGATGTGGTCATCGTGGCTCTGTGAGGCTTGGTAAATCGAAGTAAGGATACTCTGGCCTTTTCTCTAGAGTTAATCAAACTAGTAGCAAAAAACTAAAGTTTATAGGAAGTTCCTTGACTGTAGTTATTAAGCGACTGGGCAGTAGAAAGAAAATAGGAAGTGGAGGAAGGAAGTAGTTGGCTCCTGCCCTTCTTAAGATACTAGAAGACGTAGTTCCCAGTTAGGATAGGGATAAGAACTTTTAATAAATCAATATATCAGGCATACCTATTGGAAATGTAAACAAGGAAATGGGACAAATTAGATCAACCATTACCAGAAGTAATGGTGGGTTAACACCCGATCCGGCAGGCCGGATTGGCTGGCTCGCCCCGCCCTGGTGCTAATGTTGTCAACAAAACATTCCAGAACCATTAAATGTGGGCTGGTACGGTTGCTTGAAGCTACCATTATCAATGGGATGCTCACCGTAAACATGAAAAGATTGTGATGGGGTGGCCCGACACAAATAACCAGGCTGACTCCTAGAATCAATTCAAGGGTAAAAGGTTCATTTGAAAGGTTCTTTGGGGTCTAAAGGGGCTGGGGATGTTGGCACTAGGGCCGGCCCTTTCCCCTCGACTTCCCCGAGCTTGGTTTCCACCTCCCTAGCCCAGACGTCACTATCTGGGTGGTTAGTAACTCTCAGATCAGTAAGACATATCTGTCTTTCTTCTTCTCTACACTTCAGGTGTTTGCCCTGAGACGATGGCTAGCTGACTCCCTAGGGAACTTCTAACTTTCTCTCGCCTGTCATTGGTTAGAACTCGGGGAATGGTGCATTTTTCCGCCCAGCGTCACCCTCCCACCTTTTTCACCCTCTCGTACCTGACCATTCTCTAGACTTCGCGTAAGCTGTTCTCCTCCCACCACGTTGCTGTGCCTCCAATCTCTCACTTTCCCTTTCCACCTCCACCCTTCGATCTTGCTTTCTTTCCCTCTTATTCTTACTCCCACTTGTACCTCCAACTGTGCCTCGAACCCTGTTTCCTCCTTCCTCTCACTCTATTTCCCCACCTCTTGCTATTGCTTTCGTTATAACTTAAATTTCAGTCTACACCAATATCTACTCCTACTCTCCCACTTCTGCCACTCTTCCCGCTCTACCTTTGCTACTGTTTTTATTGTGCTACTACCACTACCTCTCTATTACCCTTATTTCTCTAAGAAACTCAGAGATTTGGTTCCTTGCACACCCCTCTGGCTATTACGGGTCCCAGTAATATGTTGGTCTGCTCACCATCTAATAGCCCCCCTGTTCAACCCTCAGGGATCAAGTGCCCTGCTCACCTCTCACTACTACAAAACCTAGGAATATGGTGCCCTGCTCACTCAGGGATCTGGTGCCCAGCTCACCTCTCTCACTACTATTTTCTTTATCCGCTACTTCCACCGCCTACTACCTTTACTGCCAACTACTACTACCACCTCTGCCCCTACTACTACTCCACTCTGCTATTCCTACCTCTGCTACTCGCACTCTTCCCCTCTCTCACGCACACACACACTCCACAGACCATCTCCTTAACAGTAGCCTCTACACTCTTCACTCTTGCCTCCTCTGGTCTTTCAGACATCCTCCAACACCTTCTGTTCTCACCCAACTAATCCACACTTGCACACTCACACACACCTCCTTAAATACCCCACCCCTTCCCAGGATTGGCTACTTACCCTGTCCAATAACTTGCTTGTCTCCAAGGAGTGTGACAGCGGGAAGGACATGGGAGGGCTTAAAAGGGCAGGTAAGCCACACCCCTTTTCCAACATGGATCTTGCTTGGGACCCGATACGTTGGAACACGCAACGCCTGCAGGCCTTTTAAAATACTAATAATGTTCCTGGTGGTGTAGGGCCTCTTTGGGGCATTTATTCTTTAAGAAACCCCAATGCCTGGTGGCATAGTGTTGTGAAGGACACAGCACCACTTGGTGCTGCATCTACTCTTGCTGCGTCCTGCATCCAGTGTTATGCTGTTTGCGGCCATCCGTAGAAGGGATGCTGCCGCCGCCTCACATCCTCCGGCTCTGCGTCTCCTGGGAAGGCTGCTTCGTTGGCTGTCCACAGGCCACTATCACTGCAGGGAATGAGGGGTGGGGAGAGGGCCTGTATACACTCAGGCACCTGTGGGCGGGCTCCCTTCTCCCTCTTTGACAGGGCCACAACATTGCCCCTGTCACAATATGTAAATAATTATTTTCAAGTAATGAGAAATAAATGCAGTGTCATAGTATTTCAGATACCAATGTGGTGCGAGACTGTCTCGTTTGATCAGGGAAAAATAACATTTGTTAAATAATAAATGGTGAAATAAACGGGTATACAGTGTGAAAGGAACATGATCAATCAAATATACCTGTTTTAGCGTGTGTCGAATTATAGAGCTTTTTCCAGTATGTGTCGTACATATCACAATGCAGAATGCGGCACAGCCCAGGAAACAGAGAATGGGAAAACATTGAATACTACTAGACTGAAGCAGAATAGTCGGGGGCTTCCATGGACTTGGCGTGGAAATCCCAGCAGACGCTGTCTGTTGGCATTTGGCATCTGGCCACGGTGTCTGTGGTTTCCAAGCTATGCCTTTGCTGAATGCCCCTTACAGATGGGTTGAGTGGCCAAGGCTGTATGCGCCCTTGCCCGAGGGAGTCTGCAAACATGGAGCTGCAGCTGGAGTGGCAGTGCAGGGTCTGTAAACGTTTAGGTACTTTGGAGGAAGGAGGGTCTTTCCTATAGGGAATAACTGGTCTGCTGGTGGCAGCTTGTCTGTGTAACGCTCACCTGATTCCGGATGCGCTGATCCTGGCTGGGCTGCTATCGTTTCTTCAATTGAGAAGCGTAGAGCTCGGACAACTCTCAGGACTGGGCTTCCTCTTATCGAATGTCTGCCTTGCAGGGTAAGTTTTCTGCAGGTGGAAGAAAAAGGGTTAATCACCGTTTGATGGGATTCCTTCTCCCACCAATCGCCAGTTTCTCCCACAGCCTAGCTTTCTACTTGTCTCGGCGAGCTCTCACCTTAGGCGTATAAATGCTGAGCTCTCCATCCTGCGTCTGGTGCAGGGGTGCGTGGATTCCAGTTACGTCACTGGATGAGTTCAGTGTTGAGGCTCAAGTCTTTTGCGGCCTTAGTTGTGGCACTGGTGCTGGGATGCCGAAGAGCGATGCCGCCGTTACTGCACGAGCGGATGCCTGTAGTCTTTAGGCTTTAAAATAATGTCCCTTTTCCTTTGTTTCAGGCCTCGGGATGCTGTGGGCGTAGTTTTCAGTTGCCGCTGCACGTGCCGATGCACGTAAGTATAATGTTCGTTGGCCGCTTTTAATGGCACCTCTAATAATGTCCTTTTTCTAGTTTTCAGGTGCCGGGATGCTGCAGGCTTTATATCCATTGCCACTGCACGTGCCGATGCACGTAAGTATAATGATCGTTGGCCGCTTTTAATGGCACCTCTAATAATGTCCTTTTTCTAGTTTTCAGGTGCCGGGATGCTGCGGTTGATGCGGCCGCTTCTGCGCGTGCAAAAACTGGTAAGTTAAGATGAATGCGACTGCCTTCACCCGAACCCCTTTTTAATTATGTCCTTTGCCTTTCAGGTGCACAGAAGCTGCCGAAGAGAAGGCCGCGGTTAGCTCCGTTGCAATCACGGATGGATCAGGTAAGCGGGCGCGGTGCGAGCGAGTTGCACTTTTCTAATCTTATGTTTATTCTTTGCAGGTTTTGCCGGTGACTGGATTCCAGGATCTGGTAAGTATTGTTCTGTGATTTCTTCATCCACAGGTTGCTGCGCAGAAGCTGAAGATGACTCTGGACCTGGAATGCAGGAGCCGACTCGGTGAGCGTCCTGCTGCTGCTGCAGAATAACGCGAAGCACGTGTTTTCCATCGGGCGTGGTTTAAATAGCAGAGAAGTGCTTCCAGTGTGTGTTCTTCCACCGGTTCCACCCAGGTAAATGTTCTGGGTAAATATGCAGCATGGTCTGCCTCAGGTAAGTCCACCCAAGCATTATTACACTGTTTATCAATATGAGCCCGGCGCCTATGGCGCCGGGACTGAAACCCTTCATGAGCTTGGCGCCAAAGGCGCCAGGACACGGTCCAAAGGGCCCCTGTAGGGGTCTGCTGGGTCCGGAGTAGTGGAAGACGGGTCTGCTTCCGAGGGCGCTGGGCCAGTCCTGGCCCCTCGGGAGTAGCGCCCATGACAGCCTGTCATGGGTGGAAGAGGCCCTCAGCGATCTTACCTGGTTTCATAAAGCAACCCCTCTCAGCCGTTCATTTCCTCAGACTATCTGCATAGGCAGATCATATTGGATGCCGTGGCAGGGAGACGGGCACTTTGCCTTCAGGTTTTTTTCCTCTTGTTAGTGAGACGACTTACATGGACTCTGGGTACTCCTGTTTTTAGGAATTGAGGCACACTGACCTTTCCACCCCAGCTGGGGGTGGGGGTCCCCTTCTCCTTAAGGGTTCCCCCTCCTTACTGATTTTCTTTTTTGTTTTCCTGAAAAAGTCCATGTGCGTTCTGGAGTACTGTCATCGAAGACTTGTAGATATTTAATGGGAACAACCTCTGTTGTCCCCTCTCAAGTTGAATCATCAGTTGGCTTCTCTCTATATCAGGGGTTGGCTTTTTCCAGACAGCTGCAATTGATCTCAATTTTTAAATTGTGTTGGCTGTTTGTTATAGTACACATCTTGTCCTACTTGCTTCTAGTGCCAAGATGCCTCTTTGGAGGCCAACAAGTGTTTTGCCAATGAACGACAAAATACCAGTGTATGATTGAACTGTAAGAAATACATTCTGCACCAGGCCAGGGGCAATGTACACACCTGTGTAGGGTAGGGTTAAAAGAAACATTGTACAGTGGTTTCTATACATGCTCTGATGAGAAAAAAGCAAATATTGTGAAAAATATATTAAGTAAAACAGTTATTGGTTTTGTAATAATATTTCCAAAGATCCTTCGGTCCTTAACTACATAGGTAGTTGCTCCCTATGTTTTTACAGGGTATAATTTGAGCTAAACTTGTCATCCGTATCAAAAGAACTAATAAACATTTGGTTTGTAGTATGAAAATCTTGTATGTTAAAGGTTTCTAAGGCTTTTTTTTCAATTTCAGAACTTTCCAGCTGAACAAGTTCTCATTGGGTTAAGTATACTTTTGCTGCAAACTACAGCAACTCAGCAGCTGTTGATCTTGAACCTGGGTAAGATGATTACTTTTAATTTGCCACAAAATCAAAACTTTCATGCTTTCTCACTCATGTAACTGAAGCACTCTGGAATAAAGGCCTGACCGGGTGACCCAGAAGTAGCGATTAATTTGTAAATTTACAGAGTACATTTACTGAATTAAATTAATAGTTTAAGTTCAAAGAGAATAGTGTTTTTGATACACAACCACGTAGATCTAACTTCTGCCATGTTAAATGTTGTATTCTGTCTGACTGTAACTTAGTTGTACTTATGTGCTTATCTGTCCTACTTTGTAGTTGCTGCACATAACACACCGAAACTTAAATAAATATTGTACAACAATAAGTGTTTGGCATAGACTTTACTAAATGAGCACACTGCCAGGGACCAATAACTTATTGAAAGAAAAATACGGTAAACTGATTAAATAATGAGACACACAGTGGCTGCTTAAAGTGCATTTACACCCTGAATTACCCTTTGGATATATAAATGGAAACAATTAGCTTGCGGTAGGCTGAAGGCCATCCTATCCCATTAGAAGATACAGAGTTGGGATCCATTGTTTTTGCGCCATCTTTAGTTTTTTTGGCTCCTTTATTTGTTGGAATTCAGATTTTAAGAGCAAATTAAATGGTTCAGTCTTTTTGTCATGTATCAAATATACATTTTATTTCAGTCTCTGGGTGTCTTACATAACTTTCATCACAGTCTCTCTACACTTGTTTCACCATTCAGTTTAGTGGAATGGATCATCAGGAGAGATCTTTTACAATTGTGTTCATTTACTGTGCCTAGAAAGGAAAATGGAAAATCCTGATATTTGTATCAATTAAAGTATTGCAATGCAAGACAGGGGTTACCTCATAAAGTTAATTGTACAAACAAAGGAAATACTTTTGTATAGAAAAAAATTAGATGCTTACCCTTATTAGAAGGGTTAATCCTTAAGTTTAGGAGAAATATTCATTTGTTGTTTTAAATAACAATTGTTTTTTTCCCAAAGTTATTTGTTTCTTCCAATTTCAAAGTGTTCACTTTTCTATCAGTGATGGACAAAAGAAAGAAAAAGAAGAAACGAAAAGGTTACAGTGATGAGTGTGAGGGTTTAGGGGTAGGAGCATAATTAATATATATTGAAAACATGTGGCTAATGAATTGCAGGAGTTAGGTTCTTACCTTTAGGTTAAGCATTATAGGAAAAGTTATGGCTCTTAGTCCGCCATGGTAGATTATACGTGTCTAAATGATGACTTTTCACGTCGACACACGTTTGCGTGTCGGCGTGATGATGTCATCGTGCACACGTGGCAATGTATTTGCGCCCAGCATGATGTAAATAAAAAAAAAAAGGAATAGATTTGATTTTGTGATACAGAATCCCAATTGTTTTATTGTTTAAATATTGGTACTGTTGTTACTTGCAGAGATATTTGTAATGATGAAGTTACTGATTTCTATTGTTGTTAGGGCTATCATAATTTTGTAAAAAAAATATATAAAGGTGTAAGAGGAAGAAAAGTTTATATGAACCCTTGAGAAGGCAGAGGTGACTGGAAAAAGGACTGGAAAAAAATGGAAGAATAGAGACATAGTGAAACAGAAAGGCACCTTTAAGAAATGATATCTCACATCCTTATGTGTTCATGCTCACACATTTTTATATTGTTTTACACATCTGTTTACATTTTTGAATCTATAATATTATCTAAAGCCAATAGAACATCTGTGTCTGAGTTGAGTCCATTGGTTACTGTGTCCATAACACAAATCCAATATTCTTCCGATTTCCGTAGGAGGGTCTCTCTATTGCCTCCTCTTGGTTGTTTCTTCACATTCTCTAGTGAGGTTTCCTTCTTCAAAGTTCTGATGTTCCATCAGGACATGTTGTGAAAGAGGGTCTCAGAGATCCTTATTTTGTATTGCCCTCAAGTGTTCAAAAATTCTGGTTTTCAAGTTCCTCTTGGTACTCCCAACGTACATTTTTAAGCAATTAGATGATTCCATATACAACATATGTTGTGTTGCAATTGATAAATCCTTTCACTTTTCTTGTAGAGTTATTGGGAAGTGTAAATCCTTCTTCCCATGGTCCATATAGGGACAAAGGTTGCAATTGCCACATTTAATAGATCCAAATAATGGTTCATTTGTGAAGATTTCAGTTGGTTGAGCTTTTGGTAATGGATACAAAAAACTTGGGCTTATTTTATTTCTTATCTGTGCTCTTCGATAACAGATTTTAGGTTGGTTATCCACATATTTTCTAACATTCGGATCTGTTTCATGAATGTTCCAGTGTCTTTTTAGTATCTTTCTTAGTGTGTTAGCCTCAGTGTTACAGGTGGTGATAAATTTGGGCTTTGGGAAATCCATTCTTGTTTTCGGTTTATCTGTGAGTAAATAGTTTCTGGAGATTTTCTCTGCTTTTTGTACTGCTTTTTTGATGACATTTGGGTGGTAGCCTCGTTGTTGAAACTTTGATATAGTTTTTTGTAAGTTATTATGATAAGATGATTCCGTTCTACAGTTTCTTTTCGTTGTTAGGATTTCTCCATATGGTATGTTGTTAATCACATGCGTTGGGTGGTTTGAAGTGGCAAAGAGAAGGCTGTTGCCTGCGGAGGGTTTAGCATACAGCTTGGTATGGATTTCATGATCTTCAATATATAGTTCTAGGTCGAGGTATTCGATATTTGAAGAGCTTACTTTTTTGGTAAATGATAGATTGAAATCATTTGCATTCAGATATTGTACATATGTGTCCAGGGTTTCTAGTTCACCTTCCCATATGATTAGAATATCGTCTATGTACCTGCCCCAGAATTGTATGTTTTCAGTGAAAGCGGCATGAGTCCAGGCATGTTTGATTTCGAAAAGGCCATTAAGTAGGTTGGCATAGGATGGGGCAAATTCGGACCCCATCGCTGTTCCCTTTTTTTGTCTAAAAATCTCTGAGTCAAAGCAATGTTATTGTTCAATGAAAAATGAAGCATTCTAATGATCATCTCGTTTTGTTGGCTGAATGAGATAGAGCGTGTTTGGAGAAAATAAGAAGCACTTTCAATTCCTTTCTCATGTTTTATGCTTGTGTATAGTTGAAAAACATCTAATGTGACAAAATGAAAGTTTGGTTCCCAGGGTATGGAAGTCAGTTGTTGTATTATATGTTTTGAATCTTTGATGAATGATGCAAGTCCTATCCTATCCCATTAGGTTGATGAAGTCCCCTGCCTAAACTTTGGTACAGAGAGTGAGGTGGTCAAAGGGGCTGGTGGCTGCAGCAAGCTAGTGGATGTTGGTCTAGATGAGGTATCCAGGGGATTCTCAGACCACGCCCAGGGGTTCACGGCAAAAAGGCAGGGGCATTCAGATGAGCATTCCCACGCCTGCAAACGCAAATAGGAACATGAGTAATAGGGTCAGATACATACTTGTTGTTTAGAACCATAATCCTAATATTGGTACTCGTAGTTGACTAGTCCACCTCCATAGCCATACCCAAACACCAAGCTTAGGAATTAAAGCCTTCCATTAAAGGGAACCAAATTGCAACAATCTGAATTCACTGGCGAGTATGTAAATACATTTTTTACTTGGGCTCCAATTGCAAAGGAATTAGTAAAGAGGAGTCTTATTAGCACAGGCCACGCTACTCCTCCAGATACAAAGTTGCTCTTAACAAATATGAATATGAAAGCAAACAAGCTGTGTTTTCCCGCTAGCATTGGAGAGATAACCGAGTTTGAATTTCCTTTGATGAAAGCATTACATACAAACTGCCTGGTTACAACTGTGGTTTGCCTGGATATTGGGTCCCGGGGAACCATTGGTACACCTCCAGCGTGACCTGTATCTGCTTCTGAACTGAATGTAAATCTTTCTAATTTTCTTGGCTTACTTTCCCTGTTCCTCTGTTCCCTGTCATGCCGCAACCACCTTTAAAACGTGTGCAGCTTTTGCCCCAGGCATCAATTAAGAATGTGCGCTCACTCTAATAAGCACTTGTTCTCAAACACAAAGTACAACCCTTAGAAAATCCACCCCACCTTGGCAGTTTTAAGATACGTCAGAAGAATCTGTGATACTGTGGGAGTATTTGAGGTTCTTCCAGGGAGGACTGGAAGAATCCATGATACTTGGAATTTTCTAAGGGCAGGGAGATTTCCATTTATCAACAGTAAATACCCCACCCCTCAGGCTTTCAGCTTTGTTCAAAAGGGGTGCAGCACGACAATAATGAACCCAAATTGTTCATGTAGTGTACATTGAACCAATGTACTGTGCATCGTCTTTTTCAGATTTGTTCTCACACAGTTGAATGGTATTACCCAAATTGTTCATTTACAATTGTTCGAATGAACAATTGACCGATTTTAAAGGGTCACAATTGACCTTTTCACAATTGACGTGTTTGTGGGGGGTTTCCCCCCGCATATATGTTACAATTGACCTTCACAATTCGGTCAATTGTGAAAAGGTCAATTGTAATTCGAGCAATTGTAACTTGAACAATTCGTATACAACCAGTTGAATTGGTTCCACTCTGGGCTTTCCATATGCAAACGCAATCGGCTGCTGCCTTTAGTTTCTTGAGCAGGGAGTATGACATAGCTCTTTTAATGTTCTGCGGCCTGCTGCCAGTTGCTGTTGCCAATGCAACACAGTGGTTTGGTGTGGTGTATGCTTACCCCTCTGCAGAGGTGTTGCTAGGGGAGCTCATGGAGCTATAGCCCCAGGTCTTTTAGTTGTAGCCCCAGATAGAAGCTCAGGGGATACAACCAAAAGACTAGGTAGCCCCGAGTCCTGAAAGCAGTCCCAACATTAGCCTAGCCCCAATCCTTTCCAGAGCTAGCAACACCCCTACCCCTCTTTGTTTGGTGTGCACTGTGATGTATCCAAGGAGTTTGTCCGTTCTCCCCAACGGGAAGTCACCTCCTTTGGTACTAGGTATGTGTGCCACTAACACCACCTAGGGGACAGGGCAACTGGGAACCCATTGGAGATGACCCCTATTGAGGCACAGGAAAGCCCTAGAAATTGATATGTTATCTTCTCTCCCCCCAAAACTCGAAAACCTTTGTTTATGTGGTAGTTGAAACATATAACCTAAACCTTCCTGTTACAATGGCTGGTTTGGATTCTCACCCCATGTATCAACGTCCTCGCCTGGAAGAGCAGATCAATGGCTGGCCCAGCCCTTTCGTGGGGGTTTGTAAGATAAAGAGCCAATAGGAAGCAGCAAGAGAGAGATTAGCCTGCAGGGCCCGAGAGAGTCCGGATCCTCATGGGAAGTGCCCGTAAACTGCACATGTAAGCTGCTCAGGAGAGCCAAAGTTTTTATCATAATGGATAAACCAAAGGAGTATGTGTTGAAGGGGAATGCAAACATGGGCTGGACATTCTGAGCTTGTTACTTCATTCTGACATTTGTTATTGCCTTTTTTGTTGCCATGCGTTGGCAGTTGTATATTATATCTACCCTGAAATAAAACTTGCAAAATATTGACAGTGGTAATTTAGTTTGGCTGATCTGGTAATGAGCTTATAGGCTTTATATGTACCTTTTTGGTTTCATCTGAATGTGTTCAGATCTTGGTTTGATTTGGAGGCCTATCTGTTATCTGTATTTTCTGTTTTAGTCTGGGAACCAGTAAAAGGGGAAGAAGCAGGAGCTGGTGGGGAAGTAAAAACTAGAAATCTAAATAGTCAATACAGGTGGAGGACCCTCTAAAGGTTTCTCTTGTACATTTAATGTTCACCAACTTTAACAGTACTACTTGTGACTTCTTAGACCATTTGCATTATCTGGCACAACTCAGTTAACACACTCAATTCCCCATAGGTGGGACGTTTAGCCTAGACACGTTGGGAGCGCTAAGAGGGGCTCTAGAAGAGCAGAAAGGCAAAATAAGACACTGACAAAGCGGCCCATTTGCAACTTGGTTAAAAGAGGCGGTGGCTAGATGCAACGACTCATAAGATCAAGGGGCTGAAGGACGTTAACGGCAGATTGAGAGGGCAGATAGTTTCTGAGGGCCTCGGGAGAGACAGAGAATCCAGGGCTCCTGTGCCCCTAATTAGCCAACAAATAAAACAGAGGCTGGGCAAGACGAGCAGGACAATGGGAACACAGAAAACATTCTAGATTACTTACCACTGTACGCACTGTAGCAAGATCAGGACTTCCACAGGGATCATAGGTGTCGTGTGCTGTCCAGCCCCCTGTTGTTGTACTATCCCAAGCTCAGGGAGCATCTGCTCCAGTGCTGCCTGGGCCAAGCATCTCAAGCAGTCAGAGAAACCTTCAACTTGTTTATTATAGTTCTTATTTAAGACCCCACACACACCCAATGTCCTCAGGATGCCCATATAAACACAAACATCAGGAGGGACAAAAACACACAAGGAGGGAAATAATCTGTCAAATTAGTCTATTCCTTTATTGAACAAATACGTCTTTAAATTGTGCTCTAGCACCTTGAAGCATCTCATGTGCCAGATTGAATTACCAATAATGATCTTGCACCCGAATAACCAGACAGACTCAAAGAATATGGCAAAATACTGCTTTATTATTTGCATAAAAATAAAGTAGGCAATCTGGCAACCCACAAGCTGTAATTCACACACTCACACTCAAATGTGATTATACGCCCCTAACAGAACATGTTGGCTGTGCTTTGTCTTGTCTTTAACGTTAGCCATTGTATGTAGATCAGACAAACCTGGGGAGACTAGAGGGGAAAATGGCCCGTGAAGTCCATTTTGTCAAATTCCTATCTTTTTTCAAATTCTCGATTGGAATCAATTTGGGATACAGCTCTAGACAGCAGCATCTCAAATGCAACAAAGGGGTGGTCTGGCCAGGGATAAAAACATTAAGATTTTAAGACAGCACCCAGTCCAAAATATTTCCATTGACCTGTGTAGCAGACTTGACGTGTTGTTATTGAAAATGTATATCTTCTAAAAAATTCACTAAGGACGTTACATTAGTGTCAGCTTTATTATATATTGTGAGACAGGCATGGTATCAAGAGGGACACGGACTCAAAGTTAACTGTTTCTAAAACATTTGTTAAATAAAGTTCTGGGGTTGGAGTAATACCTAACTGGCTCTAACTCTAAAGGGATTGTTCCCTCAACTGATGTTTCCAAGGGTCGGCAATGTAAGTCCAAAACCAAAATCCATCTTTGTCTAAACCTATGCTTGCCCTCACTCTTTCACAAAATGTGATAGGAAGTCCTCTTAAAAAAAAAATAGTGGTTCAAGAAAAAGGAAATATATACCACAGCTGGTTTCAGGTCATTTTACCAGTAGGTGTAGTTCTGCCAGTTCAAAAATAGTTGAACTCAGAAGGGTTGCCCTTTGAACCTTAAACGTAGGGCTCTTGCATTAAGTCAATAAAGTTCACAGGGTCTCTGGGGGTTCCCTTCCCCAAGCTCAAACTCTTCTGGTTCCAAACAAAAAGACACAGTTCCTCTTAAGCCTCTCAGGGTTCCCTCCCTCAAGCTAAGGCCCCTCTGGCTTCGAACACAAGTTTAGCTTGTCAGGATCTACCTTTTCTTTATATACAGTTTCTTTCACATACAATCCTTTCATGGGGTAGAATCAGAGGCTTTTGAAAACGGCAGGCTCTTTGCTCCTCCTATGCGCGACCACTCTGATCTTTAGCCCCTCTCTTTATTTCTTGTACTTGCTTTCATATTAAAATTTTACCTTCAGGTGCTTCCCACACCCCATTTTCCATCTCTCTGTTCTTGCACACTTTTTCCTTTTTATCGTGCACCTGCCCTTTTCCCTATCGTGGCTCTTGCACACTTCTTTCACTCTTCTCTGTACTGGTTTCCTCCTTTCGGTCGTTTGCACCCTATTCTTACTTGTATATCTCTTTAAATATCTTTATTCTGGACTTTGCTTTATCTCTACACCACTAGCATGCTTTCTCTGTCTTCCTTTTTTCATACTTTCTTTCCTTTTTATGCTTTTGCTCTCACTTTCGGCTCTGTCCCGCTTTATGTCCAGCTAACCGCACGCTCCTGAGTTTCTCTCTCTCCCTTGTTCGTAACTCACTGGGTAGCGTAGCGATGGCGTGCAATCTTTACTGGATACATGGCGTCGAGGTCAGGGTGTCACCACCTGCCCCTCTGGCACTGCTGGGACCGGCACACATCCTAAGGGAATGAGCACTTCACTAGATGCCGCCAGCAGGATGCAGGCTGCCTCGCTCCAGCTCCCTGGAGACATGGCTCCCTAGCCTCGCTGCAGCCCTTACAAACACTGGGCCAGCGTCTTGGCATGCCGCTCTCCTCTGGATCCCCCACTCTTCTCTCCCCGAAGCTCGCTGCTCAGCTCCTCTGGGCCAGTCAGCATCCCCAGCTTGCTTTCTCACCTGTGTAGAACCACACCTTTTATTTTCCTCAGTTATGTCAAGTGGAGTCAGGTGTGAATGATCATAGTGGAGTGCCTGACTCTGCCCGACTCTATTAGTGGGACAAGTCACGAGTGGTTGATAGTAGTCTTTCCCCTGTTACTTAATGATTTCTCTATAGGTAATCACCATTGCTCCTTATCTCCTCTTCCTCGTCCCAGTACTTCTTGGAAAAGGGGAAAGGGGAGATGGAGTGATTGAAAATACCCCATTAAGGCTGAGCGAGATTGGATTGGGGTACAATTGTGAGTGGGGGAATACCATGTCTCGCCCTTGGGTATTCTCCTCCCAATCCCCCGCGACCCGTGATTCTCCCTCGTTTGTCCACCCCCAGGGTCGGGATCCAAAAAGCGATTGCCCTTCCCTGGCCTCCAAAATGTGAGTTCACAGGGAGTAGGTGGGAGAACAATGTCAGATTTCTCACAATATCCAAGGATTAAAAACACCCACTAAGAAGAAGTGGGTGCTAGATTTCATGTTATAATTATGTACAGCCAAAGGTTGCTCTTCGAAATCCGGGGTTGGCATAGGAGGTCTATATAAAATGAGAATACTAATTGATGTCATGTGGTCCATGCTGAGTTTAACCAATAGTGCCTCAGAGCCATCAATAAACAGGGCTTTAGAGAAATGTATTTTCAGCGTGTTCAATACATAAAGGCAACACTGTACCCTCTAAAAAGAGACTGATCCACACTAAAAATGTAATAGCCACTATGGGTGGAAAAAGAGACGGCATAAGATGCAGACTCATTAAGCCAAGCCTCTGTGAGGGCTAGTAAGTCCAAGTTAGTTTTGGAGCTAATATCTGCCAGCTCTACTGCATGTTGTACCAATGATCGGGTGATTAATAGGTATGATTTCAATTTACAGTTCCTAGTTATTATATATACAGAGTCCAGAGGACTTTTAGTGTAATCGAAAGTTGACTGAAGTCTCAGTATCATGGCCGGGAACTAGACATATTCGTAGTGGTAGGCACAGAAAGGGGAACAGAGACTGTTCCAGATTCATTATGAGATCCCACTTTTGGCGGAGTCAGATTAGCATCAGCACAATATCAGCAATCCCTCAATGTATAGCCAGTGGCACAAGAGGCAGTGACACAGTGTAAGGAAGGCATGGTATCAACTGTAAGACCGACACAAGTGGCCACAGTTCAAGGTTGTTTATTAAACTTAAAAAAGGGTTTGGAAAACACCTATCTAATACTAAATCTAAAGATGGGAGCAAGCTACGACCACCAAATAATAGCGCAGTCCTAGTCCTGTCTTGTGAAAACAAAAGGGCCTCCGACGCAGAGTGAGCTGGGAGAAGGGGAGTCAGTAGTCGGAGAACAATCATACAAGTCAATTGACTTAATGAACTTGAGTCTATATACAGTCGAAGACTCTGAATCTGAGATCCCAGAAGCCCCGCAGCAAAAAAGGACAAAATGGGAACCAGCAGATCCTTGCCAGACGCCTAACAGAAGAGTGCTTTTTGCTGACATCCGCGACTCACCACAATCACAGCGGATGCAAGGCAAAGACACTAAGCTTAAAAGTATCCAAGGAGGACCAGAATCGACCCAGCCTAAAGGCCGAAATCGAAGACATTCAGCATCAGGCCAAAAACGACTCTCACCCCAGGCCTACAACAAAGGTAAACACAGTGGCTGTGAGGTCCGTAAGGATAAATGGGAAAAAGACCAAGATTTCAACCCTCGCCCTATTGGAGGGATGGACTATAGTCGCGGATCCACAAAATCAAACATACATTATAGGTCAAGGGCTCATGACTTAAAAGAAAATTCTGCCCTGTCTTATCGAAAAGATAAGTCCTGGGTAAATGAACAGAACAGGAGTACAAAATCCATACCAACGTGCACGTTTAAGCTGCAAAGATGTCGAGAAGAACGGGATAACTGGACTTTGCAAAGCGATAACAAAGTTTTTTGACCAAATCAAGCCCCTTCAATCTTCGTCGGTAGATATCATTAACATCCTGGAACCAAACCCAAATGGAAGAAAAAATGGCTCTTACCTACAGTCAACTCAAGTAAAGCGCAAAAATTACTATGGAGCACAAAAGATGACTTAAGGAACTTTGGGTTAGACCTTAGCCTAGCAACCAACGCAGCGCCTAAACTTGTGGATAAAGCAACCCGAGAATTCGCTTCCCGAAGCACCCGACCTGTGCTGAAAGGAATAAGCCCCAGGTGCCAGCAGGATTCTCATTCACCGAGACCTGGACGCCCCCCTCCAAAGGCAACCTCAAGGGCCATCAGAGAGCGTAAACCTGCCTCGGGGAGTAGCAGGGGAAAAAGCAGCAAAGGATATATGGATGACCAATGGTCAACTACAGCCACGAGACAAGAAAAAAGCAAAGCTAGATTACCCAGTGGACAGATACCACAGGAAAGAAGAGCTAGCGGACAAAACTGCTCAAAAAAGAACCCATCACATGACTGAAAGTGGATCAGACTATAAAGGTAAGCACGGGTGGAGTTTTGGAGAGCAATCGTCTACTATTTCAAACGAAAACAGTGACAGGTTCAAGAAACAAGTCAATAGGCTGAGAACAAAATAGCCACAATACAAGGATACTGGAAGCCTGGGGGACACGTCGCAGGGATCGGACTTAATACTGACAGTGAAATTGGCCCCGTGGAACACGAGGGTATTCTCTCACCTAACTACAAAATCTGACGTTTCCCTATCCAGTTTCGACATAATATGTCTCCAAGAGACGTGGCTTATTCACAAACCCTCCCTGGACGGATTTGAGCTGGCTCACTCCCCGGCTCACAAAGGTCCCATAGGAAGACCTCGATCAGGAATAACAGCAGCTATCAAATCAGGAAGTACCCTAACGTTGAACAAGGTTACTAAAAGAACTGAATTTATCCTGGAATCCATCATCAACTGGTCCGTTATATCTTCTGGCACTAAAAAAAGAGACCAAAGAGAAGATCCTGGTTCTTAACATTTATTGGAACCCCCTCCGTATATCGAATGAAAAATTCTTGATGGAGCTGGAATGGACAATCGACTCAGCCCTAATCGAGGAGGAAGTAAAACATATAGTGATTGCAGGAGACCTGAACGCTGACCTACTTGCCGGTCAGACAAACTCGCAAGGCAGAGCCGTACTCTGGTCCAAACTCATGGAATCCAGAGACCTGCACAACCTGCATCTCACAAGTGACACAAAGTGGAGACACAATCCAACATGGGAAAGAAATGGCGAAGGGGCGGTTATTGACTACATCTGTGTCCAGAAGTTTCCTAAAATACCTCGCCTCCTTCAAAGTAAGAACACTAAACAGTGACCATAACTTACTGCTATATGAGTGTCGTACAAACATTAAGGAAAAACTGATAATTAATTCCTCCCTGGAATCAGATTCTGAGGGTATTCGAATTCAGCTCTCGGTCGCTGCAATCAACACATTGATGAAAAAATACGCAGCTCATACGACCCGGGCCAAACTAAACTATGAGAACACGACAGACTACTCCTCAGTCCTGGCGGTCTTTAAAAGTACTGCAAAAAAGAGCGCCCCACGACCAACTCTGACAATACATGTCTTTAAAATGTCTTTAACATGTCTTCCTTCTTTCTGGTGGAAAGAAGGATGCATGTCTGAAAACTAAAAAGAAAAGCAAACAAATGTGGCTTTGGAAACCCTCATTGCGGAATCAAACAAAGCAACAAAAGAATACCAACTGTGGTTGAGAATGAGCAAGGAACAGAGAAATCAAGACGACACTGAAACAATGCTGCGTACAATCTGCAGCAAGAATATGAAGGAGTTTTGGTCGCTTATCAACGCCAAACTGAAGGGTGACAACCTGCCTCTTCCCAATGCAGTTGGGGAATTGAGTTGGACTAAGCATTTCGAGCAACTCTATAAAGCGCCCAGGAAACTCTTAATATTGCCATCCGCTACAAAAAAAGTAGAATGGAAGATCCCGACGGATCAAGAAACCATCACCACTAAAATAAAAAAACTCAATGGTTCACAAGCTGCCGGCCCTGACGGCATTACCAACTTCGATCTTAAGCAGAAGGCCGAAAGTTGATATCAGTTCGTGAGAGACGTGTTCAAGAACTGGAGAAGAAGGCAATAGTTGTGCCAATTTTCAAAAAAGGTGCGAGAGACAATCCAAGTAACTATCGACCTATATCGCTGCTAGGTTCAATCGGGGAAACGTTTCGCTTCATTCTTTCTGGAAAGTTTCCAAGGCAGGGCAACTTCTGGCAACATGATTGATCCATTACAAGCAGGCTTCGTAAAAAATCTTGGAGCGTCTGCCAACATTTTAGCCATAAGCACCTTGAAGGCTAAAATCAGCGAGGGCCATCCAAAAATGTATATGGCGTTCATTGATCTAACAAAAGCCTTCAATTGTGTGGACAGAACGCTTCTGTGGGAAAAATTAGAAAACCACAGCTGCCAACTGGAAATCCTTAATCCCATCAAGGAACTGTACAGTGGCACATCGATGTGGGTACGGTTGAACCAGCAGGGCCTACTGTCATCATGGATCAAAACTGGTCGTGGAGTGAAGCAAGGATGTCCTCTCGCTCCGGCACTCTATAATGCTTATATTGCAGACGATAAAGACCAAAGACCAAAGTACGCGCATTTCCTCCAAGAATGGGTGAAGAAAAAATACAAAGAATGTTGTATGCAGACGATATTGTTCTGATGGACCAAACACCGATAGGTTTGCAAAGACAACTAACAAACCTTGACTCTTACCTTCAAGCCAACCATTTACAAATGAACCAAGAAAAAACCAAGGTCTTGATCTTGGGAAAAGGCACGAGCAAAAGTGTCAAATTTGCCTGGAAGGTAGGAGAGGAGATTTCGTTGACGAGTTCAGATACCTTGGAGTCACACTAAGCAAAAACACAAAAGAAACATCTATGTGTGACATTATTCTGAAAAAACTACGTCTTTTAACAACGCAGACCAGAATATTGTCCAAGAAATATGGCAGTTTTTCCATAATTCCGCTCTTGACATTCTACAGGATGAAAGTCATCCCTACACTAACCTACGGTGCGGAATCTATGCCTTATATTCCAACATCTTTCTGGCAGAAAGTCGAAGGGCTGTACTGGTGTAAAGTATTAAGTCTACCACAATCTACACCAGTTGTTGTAATCAGAAAAGAACTAACACTCCAATCTCTAAACTCCATCGTAACGCGGAATTAACTATTGCTCTACCGAAAGATACTCTTGCCAAATCCACCACTGATACTTAAGGCAATAGAGCAAGAACTCAGGGCAGGAACGTGTAAGATGCTTCAGTGAAGGGAGGAAAAAAATAAACAACGCCTTGACTGGGCAGGATGTACCCAGGACGACCTTATCAATAACCCAGGAAAAGTAAAAAGGCGACTGATGGAGAGAGACTGGATACAAACTCTAGACGAAGCCCAATTAGTAAAATCTATGAAAAACTGCCCAGAAAAACCCAGCAAAAGTCAACAGAACCAGAGCCTACCTACTGAAGTGCCCATCTTGGAAACTTTGCGAAAACTTTCTGCGAATCCGCCTGAATATTCTATACACAAATGAGATATTATTCAGGCGAAAACAAGCCAAGACCAGCCTCTGCAGATTCTGCAATCAACCAGATGCAACTGAAACACTCAAACATCTGCTCCTCACCTGTAGAGGGGTGGACGAGGCCCGCACCCGTTAATTGAGACCCGTATTGGGCAATGCCCGGTACATGGAGGAAGAGGAGAGATGGAACAATCTGATGTGTCGCGAATACACTAGATGGACCATAGCGGTGACAGGCTTCTAGGAAAGCCATGGTTTACTTAAACGCCCGGAGCCTGATCAAACAGACCTCACAATTTGAGGTGACTAAACCTCCCTCTCTCCTCGCTTTCTCAACTTCTTTAAACTGCAGAGGCTGGCACGATTGAAACTTTTTATTTACTTTTATCTCGAGAGATGAACTTTTAAGGAGAAATCTTGTAAAAAAAAAAAAAATTCTAAACAATTAAATCAAGTAATGAAAAAAAAAAGGGCCTATACTTAAAAACCAATTGCAAATCTAAATACCAATGGTGTGGGAACCAATGTTATGAAAAAGAAAGTGTTCGAGAAATGATATGTCAGGATATTCAGGCCGTTGGCCAACCATTCCCATTTTCTCACCAGGGGACAAGGCGGCACACTCGAGCTTAGCACATTCTCTGCCTTCGCTAGCAAGAGAGTGCAGTTCAAACATCAGGGTCTTCTGTGCCCAAATCTCTTTGCCTTTCAAAGTCTCTTCTTTCAGAGGGCCTGATCCGACAAACAAACAATACGTTATTTTCCTTTTGGGATTGCACACGTACTCAATTTCTTAGGTGATTCACTATTCACATCGGATACTCCTCAGCCGGGCTCATAACCGTTTCAATACGATGTTCAATCAGTTTCCCTCAGCCGGGCTCGGACCAACTTAATTCTACTTTGTCATCAACTTTCTTGGCAGTATCAACATCGAAGACCTTAGATTGTGCACAGGATTTGGCTTGACCTGTTGCAGGACCACTTCGATGCACAGTTCTTTGACACTCTTTCACCTTTGTAAACTCTCAGTTGGATGCCTCGCAGAGACCTTCGAATGAGCATGCATGCAGTGCCGGACCACTCTGTCAGTTATTGCATCTTTGTTTCAAAGTTCATTCACTCATCTGCAGTTCAATTTTACTCACTTTGGTGCGTTTTTTACACTGTTCGTTTCAGCGCTCATCATACAGTTTTGCCTCTTGGAATCCTGGCTTCAACACAGACCGGTCTGGTATCGGTCTCCCCAACTCAACGGCTGTGTTGATTTCACTGCTGCTGCTTTGTTGTAGGAGCCAACGACAATACCACGGCAGCAGGCGATTCTCCCTACCTTGATCATCGACGCGGGAGGGCCCCGGGTACCTCCGACACACAATGCAGGATTCTTCAGCCTGGGTTCCTGGTCTTAAGCTTTCTATTCTCGATGTTTCGTGACAGTAACGGTTCCTTGTTGAAAAGGTCAACTGCACTTCCCTCTTTGCGATCCCCTTCAGTTTTGCCGTCTTTCTCCTCGTGTTAGACTGCCATCTTGGAACTGCTGTTTCCTCATGTGCTTTGCCTCGCTCAGAGTGTGTTCTCATGCTCCGCTTTTTATCCGTGTTGGTAAGTGTAATGGAAGTAAAGTGTGCCTGATGGTCAGTAATTGCGTGACCCCGCCTGACCATTGTATTGGGATATGTCAGGTATACGGCTCGGGTGTTAGTCCATTTTCTCTCATAGTGAGATGTCCGTGAGAAAACGTTTGTGTTGTGAAAGGGGGTTGGGGGTTGAGTTGCTAAGTATCCTAACTGCTAGGATGGGGTAAAGGTGTTACAGGGAAGGGGATACAGCATCTCGCCATCCGTTGTCCCACTCGCCGAAGACCCCTCACCCAGGTGACCTAGGTGATCCTCCCGCACTAGTCCACCCCCCAAGAACCGGATCCAAAGTCGATGGCTATGTCCTGGCCACCTGGATGACAGATCTCCAGGGGATAGCAGGTGAGACACCTTCAGGTTTCTCGCAACAGGCTCCATTCCAGCCTCAGTAGATTCAAACGAGCTATTGACTGAGACCATTGTGGGTGTGTTATATGTGAATAAATCTTAACCGCCCAAACTACTCAGTTGAGCGCGATCTTTTAAGGAGTTACCTAGGTGCTACCAAAATCCATATTCACATATTTTGCTAAGATTTTTTCTGCTTTTGTCTGGACTTGGTCTGGTAAAGAAGTGTCTCACTGAATCGTTGGAATCTAACTGGTGTGTGCCAGTGGGAGAGCTCCAGGTGGCACTGACACTACTAGGATGTTTGAAATCAAACAATTAAAAATAAGAAGCAGTTCAAGCATGTTTATTGAACTTTAACAAGGGTGTGATAAAAGCCTATCTGAACTTAAATCTACAGATGGGAGCAAGGTACAACCATCAAATGATAATGCTGTCCTAGTGGTGTCTCGTCAAAATAAAAGGACATATACTAAAAAAAACAATTGCCAATCCTTACCGCTAAACATACATACTAAGGGTTAGTGTTGATGAAAAAGACAAGGAGGTTCACTCGAGCAAAGCACACACTCTGGCTTCTTCAGCACGGGGACACAGTTCCATTCCCAGCATCAGGGCCTTATGTGATGCAAGTCTCTTTGCTTTCCAAAAGTCTCTTGACTCAGAGGGTCTGATGTACAAGAACAAAATAAACCCAAAGTTTCTTTTCTCTTTTCGAGTGTTCAATTTGGGTATCTCACCCTGGATCCCCCTCAGCTGGGCTCAGATCCCTTTTTACATCAGTCTGTATCGTGAATCCACTCTTCTGGATCCCTCTTCCGATGTTTCGAGAATACTTTCTTGGGTGACTCGTGGTTCACCCCGGATTCCCCTCAGCCGTACTCAGACCAATCGTAGCACGTATTCAACTATCGAAGACTTTTGCATGTGCACGAGATTAACTTGACCCGTTGCAGGACCACTTCGATCTGAAAATCACCCTTTCAATAGCTGCCAATTTGCTGGATACCTGGCAGAGACCTTCGCGTGCGCACCCACGTGGCGGCGGACCACTATGTCTGTGGTATCTTAATTGTCTCCCAAAGTTCAATCACTCCTCTGGCTTTCAATTATATTCGCGTTGTTGGTCACATAAATTTCACACGCTATTCTCTTTAGATTTCTTCATACAATGTTGCTGCTTTGCAACCTTGGTTCGAACACAGGCTGGTTTGGTATCAGTCTCTCCAACTCACCAGCTGTGCTGTCCTTACTGGCGCTGCTTTGTTGTAAGAGCCAAGGATAGTACTACAGCGGCAGCCGCTCCTCCCTGCCTTGGTTATCGACGCAGGAGAGCCATGGGTACCTCTGACACACAATGCAGGTTTGTTCAGCTTTAGTTCCCGGTCTTAAGTTTCTTACGTTCCAAAGTTTGTGAAAGTAACGGTCTGAAAAGGTGAAGGACAATTCGCTCCTTGCAACCCTCTCTGGTCTCGCCGTCTTTCTCCTCGTATTAAATTGCCATCTTTGAACCGCTGTTACCTTGTGCCCTTTGCCTCGCCCAGAGTGTGCTACTGTGCTCTGCCTTTTATCCATGTGGGGAAGTGTGATGGAAGTCAGGTGTGTGTAATGATCGGTAATTGCATGACCGTTGCCTGACCATTTAAGTGGGACATGTCTGGTATACGGCTCTGGTGTTAGTCTGTTTTCCTTCACGTTGAGCTGTCCGTGAGAACATGTTCGTGTTGGGAAAGGGGGGTTGGGTGGGTGTTGAGTTCCTAGGTATCCTAGGAAAGGGTGTTAGAGGAAAGGGGATACCGCATCTCACCTTCCGGTGTCCCACTTCCACTCCCCGAAGACCCCTCATCCAGGTGATCCTCCCGCACTGGTCCACCCCCAGGAACTGGATCTAAAAGCGATGGCTGTGTCCTGGCCACCTGGATGACAGATCCCCGGGTCCTAGTGGATGAGATACCTCATAACTCCCTGTGCACCACATCCCAACACAACCAGCAACATCCAATGTGCCGGTGCTAATGGCCCGCTAGGATTTTAAATATTCTTCCTAGTGCACAGCTACGCGGGAAATGTAGTTTTTGATTTCAGGTCAGTGAAATTTAGCAAAGCTACGTGCATGTAAATAAAACAGAATTCAATTTAAACGTTTCTAAAATAAGAATGTGAACAAGTAAATATAAAACTACTTGGCTCACTAAAATTAACTGTAAAAAACACGCATTGCTAAAATCAGAACGTGCTAACTCCTATACAAATACACAGAGGCACCTAAAGCAACAACCAGTGCACCTAACAAACGCTGACACGTCTCCCTATTACACCCAGTCAGTAACAAGAAGAGGTACGCTATTAGGTAGAGATTCTACGATCCTCCAAGCACCTCTGTCAGATGCCGGGAAGACAAGAGAAGGAAGGGGAACTGCTGCCCCATATGGTTATGGTACATGTAACAAGGACACAAGGCTACTTAGAGCCAGAATTGCCCAATATTAGAGAAGAACGTCCGAAGTTTGTAGAGGAATATCACACAGTAATACAGCATTATAACCTTGCTTGGGTGGAGATGAATCGGCTCATTAGAGTGATAATGCTTCCCGAGGTGAGACAGTGGCTTAAAGAGCATGCTAACTGGCCAGGACAGGATATGGGTACCGGAAATGCTCTCAACCAAGCAAGGGAAATACTCTATTGACTGCAATCTCAAAAGTCTGGCCCTGGGCGGCTGATTGGGCTAAGTTAGCAAACTATAAGTGGAACAAGGGAGAATCACCTGCAGATTATTTAGTTCGATTTCTGGTCGTTTTTACCCAACAATCGGTATTACCAACCCAGACAATACCGCACAGGAGGCCATAGCTAATTCCTGTGTGGCTGGTCTGTTACCCAAAGTACAAGCACAGTTGAAGGTTATATGCATCAGGTTGCAGACAAAGCCCATGTCGTAGCTAGTGGTGGTCGCGAACCGTAGCATGTCAAAAACGGAAGAAAAAAAATTGAGAATAAGTGTCTCCAGGGACAGATCGGACATCCACAACAGATGGGACCAAATAAGTCAAATTGGACAAGTGTGGCACATGGTGGGCGGGGGGATACCCGCCGCAAGATCGAAAAATGCAGTGGGGACAGCCCGGGACTGTGAGGTAACCAACCGAACATATAAGTGGGTAATTATTGTAAACTGACAGGACATTGGAAGAACAAATTCCCATATCGACCCTTGTAGCTCTATTTTTAGGCTAATCCAACACAAAAAGCTCCACAGGGCCCCCACCCTGACCCCTTTCCAGATCCCAATTTTAAAGTCACAACTCCTTTCCCAAATCCCAATTCACCTGTCTACACTCCCTCCCAGACCCCCTCTTATTCCACAGCATTATCAGGATCTTTTTTGACTACATGGGGAAAAGGGGGTTCCAATTGATTCCTTATTATAGGTAGATGAAGAAGGCTCATATGTACAGTGCAGCCTAGGGGAAAGTCCTGTATCTGGTTTCATGGCCACCAGTGCCAGTAGATCAGCCTTGCATATGGATAGTTTCCCAAACGTATCTTTATCAACAGCTACTGTAAGGGCAGTAGGAATATCACACCCCAGCTATGTAAACTCAGTTACTGAACCGCTCACAATCATGGTCGGGCCTATAACCTATACCACATGCTTTGCTTTTTAGCCTCTAAGCCCCTGTTAATTTCCTAGGTAAAGATCTTCTATGCAAACTCGGCTGCACTATATATTGTACCCCAGTTGGAGTACTTTTGAAGGTTCCCCATAATAATGCACAGGATGTTCTCGCAACCTTTCAGGTATGCCCTGAGGAAGAACTAAGTGATGGGGGTGTGGTCAGAGGATTTGAAAGGAATCATGAATTCTGTACCTCTATGTCCACCCATGATAATGAGGTAGGATATTTTCACAATGTAGAACCCGTTAAGATAAAGGTTGACCCTTTTAAGAAATTACCTTGTATTCCTCAATATCCAGTAAATCACCCCCATTATTGAGGCAATCCTGAATCAAGGTATAATTGTCCCCCCTCAATACTGAAGTATTGCCCGTCAAAATGCCAATGGCTTTGTGCAACACCCAAGATCTGTTAGTGCTGTGGTAGTCCCTTTGTTTCCAGTTGTGCAGAATCCTTCGGCTATACTATTGTGCATCCCTCCAGAAGCTACCTGTTTTACTATAGTAGATCAGTGCTCAGCATTCTTCTCTGTCCCCATACACAAAGATAGTCAGTACTTGTTTGCATTTTCATATAAAGGAATCTAGCACACCTGGACAAGGCTGCCCCAGCGGTACACTGAGTAGCCTTCCCTATTCTACAACAGCTTAAAAAATATCTAGATGACATAATATTCCCTGGACTGTCAGAGTTAGTCCAGTAAGTGAACTACTTTGTGATATCATTGCCTTCCTATGAGGCATGTAAACAGGACACTGTGATGGATCAGAAGGAGGCGGACGCTATAAAGACATTTTCACTATGTTGTTTTCTTAAAGTAAAATAAGGCCCATCATTCCCTATGTCTGGGGGGTGTTCCCTATCTATTTTTACTAAATAAGATGCTAGTTAGTCAGTGTGACTTTCCAAAACAAGTCTGACCAACATCCAAATCTAACCTATCTGACTCTACCACTAACATAACTAACTAAGGCCAGGAGAATGACTCCCTTCTCCTGCTTGCAGTGTTTTGTTAAAGGGTTTTCTTGATTGTATTGGTTTAATCAGTAGACTATTCGTAAATAATCTTTGGTTATCCTCTGGATTAAGTTCTGCAGTTGTTTTAGGGGTTTGGTATTTTCCCCTTCTTTCTTGGAGATTCTTAAGTTTTATTCAGGTTCCTTCTTTCTCTCGTGTAGGATTTGAGGCCCTCTTGTATATTACTCCGCTCTCGAATATTTTGATCAACTTCCCATTATAATTCACCTCTTCCCCATTGCGGTTTCTCACCTGAGCTCACAAGTCTTTATTCACCAAGTGTCTTTCTCTAGAATGCTCTCTTTCTTAGCCTTGCAATATGGGCTGACTTCTCTGTCCCCATGGCTCTGTACTCACAAATATCTGTCTTTATTGTATTCTCATTCTTATCCTCGGGATGTGGGTTGATCTTTCCCTTTTCCCAATGTATCAGTCTTCCAACTTTATCTCTCTCACTCTCTGGTTTTCGGATTTCTCCTTATCTCATTAACACAGTCCTGGTGTAATAAGATTCTAGTTCTGTTTCTCTCCCACTGTATGGTTATTGTGTCTCTTTTTACCTAATTAATACAGTTGTGTTTCCTTGACTTATGTTGCCTTCTTTTTACTTTAGTAGTGGGATGAGTTTCTTTTAACTTATGTGTCCCTCTTGCCCTACCTCCTATTCACTTTCCCCATACTACCTTCTGTTTTCAGGGGAAACAGCACTGGTACCTGTAGGACATTGGACTCTCTCTTACTTTCTTTGTAGCTCTGCAGTATACTTTCCGCTGCGTCTCTTTTGTTGGCGTCCCGCTCTTGCCTTCTGGATAGCACTGGTGCCATGACTCGGATCGGGTGTTCCTTCCTCCCACTGGTGGCATCAGCATCATTGTACAGGCTGGCCAGGCACCACGATCGTTTTGTGGTCATGCCACCATCAAACTCTGTTCCTTTGTGTTCAGACTTCCTCTGCTTTCACACACCGGTTCCAACGCATTTCTCGCCCTACGTCCGTGCTTCTCTGATTTACATGGGCTTCGTGTTCTGCAACAGCCCTGCCTCCTTCCGCTCCGCTATGTACATGGTGCTTCCCCTGGTTCCCCTGGCTTTTGGCTCTCTGTTTTCTACCCTTTTTCCTTGGTCATTTGGCATATCATCCCTTTTCAATATCCTCAGCACAGTCCATTGTAGACTTTGATTTAAAGGGATAGCCTCAGTTTTTTTTTGCTGATGATGTAGGTTCACTTTATCATTTTGAAACCGATAGCATTCTGATGTATTGCACAAGTCCATATAAGCCATCACTTGGAGGGCATCAGGGAGTTCCTCTCAGGAATGGGAGTCCTTGCCCTCAAAGGGGTAAGTCTGTCATCCGGAGGTCCTGCTTGCCTTGACCCCTGGGGGAGGGTGTGGCAGAGCAGACTTACCTCCCTAGGCCTCACAGTGGGAAGGGAGCTCCCCCTTGGGGAGAAAGGATGAATTCCCTCTATTCGTCAGAATACCAAAGCACAGCTGACAGCATTGGCAGAATAAGGCATCAAAACACAAATGACAGCTGTGTGGGCAAGTGGTTATTTAGAGCATGATATTACAAAACACCTATGAGTAATACCATCATTCAGAAAGGAAGCAGTGCACAAGAACCCAAACTCCAAACTAACGGCTCGATAGGCATTTCTACGGGTATTCGGCTATTTCTGGCAAAGGAGTTGAGATTATGCAGGGATTTTGTCAATTTTTTGAATTTGTGGTGTTTAAAAAAAAAATCTTTATTGGAAATGTTGTTAATTGCCATCATATTAACATAACGGGTTACAACATACATTTTAACCACTGCATCGGTTACATAGTTATAATTATACACATCTGCTCACTGAACATTCTGCTTCCCACTGAGCGACAGGACTTGATTTCCCTTTCCTTTCAATCTCTTCGATTCATCCATGTTGCTCACACAACATGTCCAATCAGTTCCATTCACGGTGGTCGTAAGTCCAGTGACGTCATAAACTCATTCAGCATTTGTCCCCAATCCAACCCGCCTTCTCCTTCCTCATCCAGCGCCCTTTGTTTCCTCAGAATCTCTGCATACTCCAGTGCTGAACATCTCCAACTTGGGCCTGCAATGACTGACCCCGAGCACACTTCCATGATATTGCAATTCTTCTTTTGCTAACATTATCAGGAATTTTACCATTCTCTTCCTCAACTTATTGTTTTTCCTCCCTGGAATTAACCCTCAAAGGCATATCTCTGGTGTATGAACAGAAGACCCATGTACTGAGGAGTTTATTGTTACTAGTATGTCCTCACAATAAGCTTTAATTTTCAGGCATTCCCATGCCAAATGCCAGAATCTCACCGTAGCCCCACCCCATCTGGGACAACAATGAACATCTGTGGGTTTATTGTGTGTAGCTGTGTCATGGGCCTATATACCCTTGTAAGTAATTATATTGAAGTAAATGGAACTTTGCGTTTCTTTTATTTTTTTTTTTTTACTTGTTCCCATATACATATCTATTGCTTAGCTGAGATTGCATAACCTATAATCTCTTTCCCGTTTAGCTTGAACCCCCAGGTCGGTTCTCCTTTTCTGTTCCTGAATATCTGTATACATTCTTGAGATAGCCCCCTTTCCTCCATCAAGTGCCAGCCCCCTTTCCTCCCATCAAGTGTCGGCACCAACTGCAATAGTGGGTTTGTCCCCGGATCCTTTGAGACTCTTCCTCCTACCCCTATAGATCAGACAATCATTTCACTATCCATGCATATATGAGGCAAGAACACTTCATGTCATAATTTTCCCTCCATTGTTCAAAAGTCAGTAATTTCCCACCACCCAAAAAGTCTCCTATCATTAAGCAGCCTTTTTTACACAATTTAGCAAGATCCAAGCCCTTCAATGCCTCCCGCAGACCAACATCAAACCCTATTGGGAGTCATGGACTGTTCATTTCAACCATACGTAGCTTCCATAGGAGTTTTCCCCACACATCTCTCCGAACTTTGTGTATATTTCCCATAACGGTCGTGCCCATTGGATCCCACAGCAGTTCAAGTCCTTCCTTATTTCTATGAAGTTTTTTCAAGAGTAGCCATTGGTCTCCCTCTGGGGAGTTATCCCAGTGGGCTACCGCCTGCAATTGGGCTGCTCCAAAATATGTTTCAAAATCAGGAAGGCATAGCCCTCCTGTTTGACTAGGCCTTCAAAGTGTTTCCAAAGCCACCCTGCATAGGCCTGTTCCCCATCGTAGCTCCCCGATGTTAGTGTCTAACATCTTGAAGAAGATCTTTTTAATCATATATGGGATATTCACAAAGTATTGTAGTTGTCTTGCTAGTACCACCATCTTATATAGTGCGATCCTTCCCATTAAGGACAATGGTAGTGATTCCCATAATTCCACGGAGCCCCTATATCTGCCAGTGCTCTTCCTGTGATATAAACAAAGGTGTATTCCATATCATGAACTATCTGTACCCCTAAATAAAGGAAGGATTTGAGCTCGCAAGCAGGAAGTGTTTCGCCTTGTTTTCCCCATAGCGCTGCTAACGGAAACAGGAGAGATTTGTCTGTGTTCACTAGGAATCCCGAGAGTCACCTGAAATTGCCAAATAAGTCCATGATTATTGAAATGTTGTGCCTCGGGTTGTTCACAAATAACAAAGCATCATCTGCATACAAGGAGATATTATGGGTTATGCCATGAAAATGAATCCCCATTACTGGTATACAATTTCTAAAATGTTGCAATCATAAATAAAATTCCAACAATAGGACCCCAGACATATGTTACTACATGATGTGCTGCATTCTTTGGCCAATGCCACCCTACCCACCCTGCAGCTTCCAGCCCCATCCCAGTCCAAGCCCCGGCAGGACTCTGCCAGGCACACATGACATTAACGATTACGTAGGAATAAACCCGCTATAAGTGGCTTATGCGTCTGTGCCAGCAAGTTCAGGTCATACTCCAGGATCAGGGACCAAATGCCTGTCCGGTGTAGCACCTCATCCATGGCTGCTGTGACCTTCTTTGCCACCAGGATGCCCCAGACTTTGACCCACAACAGAGGTAACAGCGTACATTCAAGAGATTTCCATGTCCGGCCAATCGTGATCCTTATGCCCCAGACCTGGGGTATATCCCCGGGACCCCGACAAGGTCACCTCGGGCTCCATCGGGAGTCTGACCCGGGTGATTGCCTCAATGGAGTTTACCACTTTCCAAAAGGTTCGAGCCAGGAAGCACTCGCACCACATATGTAGATGTCCCTTGAGCCCCACATTTCCTCCAACAAGCTGGGTTCAGTGAACTCCTGAAGCAGTGTATCTGCACCGGGAGGTTGGTGGAGGGGGATATACCACCAGTATGCTAGATTGAAGGCACATTATTTGTTTGTCACACATTTGGAGGCGGAATAGTTTCTTTTCCAAATGTACACCCATGTTAGGTCCTCCAAGCGGTGACCCGAGTCCATCTCCCACTGCTCCATGTAGTTGGGTCGAAATGTCCACATATCACCCTGCATGAGTCGTTATAATATAGAAATGGTCCCACCTGAGTGCCCTCTAGCAAGTTGAGCTCCACAGGACTCAGGTCGCATGTGGCCCCCTTTCTCATCTGCGGCTGTACTATCCGGTGCCAGGTTTGAGCGTAGGAATACCTTTCTGCCTCAGACAGGGAGAACCTTTCCTTGCAATTTTCAAAGGTCCGGCCGATCCGTTCTCAAAGAGTTGCGACCGACATTGTAGCCATTGCCCCAGTTTCCCCCACCCCCAACAGCGTCCATCTCATGAATTAGACAGGCCAAAGCAAAGGCCTGGGGTAAAGTCTGGCTAATGGAAATTTGGAGTGCGTGTTCCTACCCACCTAGAGTACCATGCCTTACTCCTACGCTTGTCCCCTTTCCTCCATCCTATATGGCATCCATCGCGAGGGACACATCCATCGCGAGGGACAGGAACAGAACCTCTCTTCCACCAGAAAGACACTTCCCCTTTAGATTTACTGATGCGCGGGGGCACGGCTCCAGGAGCGCAGGCTCCCTTAACCTCGCCCACTAGCACCACACCTCAGTCCCCTTTTCCGCATCAACGGGAACAGACCGATCCAGCAGCGCTCCTGGGTGAGGCCTAGCCTCGTAATTCCACTTGCGTTTCCCCGATAACTTAATTTTTCTTTATTCCATTGCAGCTTTGGGAACACTGCCTACCGGTGCCCTAGCTATGCCCCTGGCGCATGTCGGTCTGACCATCGTGCGACAGTTCCTTCCCAACAGCAGATCTGCATGCACTCTGTCTCTGATGCCTTGTGAGGACCACAGTTGGTACAGATGCTCCGCGTGCGACTCCCTCTCGCCCAGATCGCTTAAGCACCAGCTGGAGGGTTGGAGGGAATTGTTCCACAGGACTCCTCTGCAGAACATCAAGGACTACGTCCGGAGAAAGTCACAGAATGTAGGTGCATTGTTCTCCAAGGCACCCCTTGAGGCGATTCCTTCCCGGGGAAGCCCTCTGGCGGGAGGGGTCAGTCTGGCCCTCGCACCGGCTCAAGGAGTACCGAGGCTCACGCAGCTACCGGCTTCATGGCCGAAGGGCCCCAGGGCCATACTGGTCCTACAGCCGAGGGGCCTGTGAGCTCTACTACCACCGGGACTCATGAGGGGCATTGCCCTGATACTGGGTCCTTACCCGAGGGGGTGCCTTCACACAGACTCAGCACTACTGGCCGGGAGGCCGAGGGCAAACAGCCCACCGGTTGTACACCTGAGGTGCAGGGCGGGGCAAAGCCGGTGCATCAGGCATGCAGGCCAAGCCCGGGAACGTGCAGACGACACGTTCACGTGCCCAAGGCGCGGACAAAATGGCTTCTCGTGACAAACTGGCTGCCAGTCCTGAGCAGCAAAGGCGGGATGTCTTGCAGGCAGGCGTGGAGACCCGTCTGCCCAGCGATCAACAAAGGAGAAGTTTTGCTCCTAGGACAGACTGGGTACCACTGACCCGCTCCCTCCCCATCCCCTCCCCTCCCCCATCACCTGGTCCACATCTTGACCCAACATCTCGTGGTCTAGGTACAGCAACACCATGTACGGGCAGGTGCTGGGGAGGCAGCTGGCTTATTCGCCTGCACCTCCAGTGCAAAATCACGTTAAGTTGGCTTGTGATAAATTCATGTCACTCAAGCGGTCCCCACAAATGGGCTCGATTCTCAGGGGGATTATTAAGGACATGTTGCCCCCGGCTTCCCCGTTGCAACCCAGTCATCCAGTACTGCTACGACAGCCCTCCTGAACAAGGAAGAAAAGACCCTAGAGTCTTACGGCAGGAAGGCCTACTCTAATGCCGGGATGCACCTCAGATAGGCTAACGCGGATGCCATCCTCGCGGCAGCTAATCGGCGCCTGTGGAAGGGGATTGCAGATTTTCTGCCGGACATCCCGAAGGACATGTCAGCCTCTTTAAAAGCGGGCCTAGCTGAGTCCAAACTTGTTACACAGGACATCATGGAGGCATCTGTGGGCCACATCGACAGGGCTAACGGGGCAATCTGTCTGGCAACAGACATGAAGCGTACTGCCTGGCTGAAGGCTACCAGGTTCAACCCACACGTGCAGGATAGAATCCTGTACCTTCTATTTTAGGGCGGGGATCTCTTCCACTCCACTGATGAGGAGCTTGATAAGAAGAGCCAATCTTTGGCCATCCTTACCGAACCGGTACCCAAGCTGTTCTCGCAAGCACAAAAGTCCAGCTCAATCAAGGGGTGCTCATTTGGCCACTTCTGCTGGTTCCAGGACCTCAAAGCCAGACAGCTGGATAGGTGTCCCAGTCAGCACCAGAGAAAACACCACAAGGCATCTCAGAAGGGGTTTGTCCTGTCCCCCTCCTCTTAATCAGCCTCTGTCCAAAAGAAACAATGACGCTGTGTTTCAGGTCCACAGCACCCCAGTCGGGGGCAGGCTAGCCCTGCACAGCCAGGCTTGGCAGGAGAAGTTTGCGGACGCTTGGGTCATCTCAGTGGTGTCCTGGGGCTTCCAGCTACCTCTTCCCCTCCCCCTTCCATTTTCGCCTTCCCTCCCACTGATTGGCACACTATCACTGCTGGCGGAGATTAGCTCTCTTGTAGAGTGCGAAGCGGTAGAGCAGGCCCCCTCCTCCCAGCAGGGGCAGGGCTTTTACTCCCGCATCTATGCTATCCAGAAGAAGAACCAGGCGGGGCTGAGAGTGGTGTTGATCTTTTTATCAGTATCTTTACCTACTCTTGCAGAAGTTCAAGATGGTGATGCCAGCGCTCATTGCTGAGACACTGTATGGGGGAGACTGGACGTGTTAGCTGGACAAGGACGTGTGTCTCCACGTTACCATTGTGCAGCCTCACTGGGCCTCCCTCAGGTTCTGGGTTATGGGTTATGGGTCTGCATTTTCAGTATAAGGTTCTGCCCTTTGGGATAAACTCGGCTGTGAGAGTCTTCACAAGGCTCATGAATGCAGTGGCGGCTCTCGTCAGGTCAGAGGGCCTGCATCTCTACCCGTAACTCGACGACTGGCTAGTCAGGGGTACTTCTCCAGAGCATGTTCGAGACTCAGTGGACATGCTTAAGTCTACCCTATTCAACCTGGGTTTTTCGATAAATTACCAAAAGTCTCAGCTCACACCTACACAGATACTTGTGTTTCTGGGTCTGCTGTGGGACACGCAGTAGGAGAGGGTTTTCCCAACAGCGGACAACGTGACAGCAATTCGATTGGCAGTCTCCCATTTCCGCAGCAGGTCAATCACCACAGCCTGTTAGTATCAACACCTTCTGGGCATTCTGGCAGCATGTCTTCTAGCAATCCTGTACACCAGCCTCTGCATGAGGAGGCTCCAGTTGCATTTCACAGATTCTTGGGGTCAGGAATCAGGTCATCAGGCGGCCCAGGTCTCTATTCAACAACACCTGGACCACAACCTCAGATGGTGGCAACAGGAGAACTTTCTGGTGGGCAGACCTTTTCATCCACCCTCCATAGAGTACACCATTACCACGGATTCCTCACTGTATGGGTGGCAAGCCACCCTGTGAGCGCGCTCGGTGCACAGCCTCTGGACCCCGACCGACTGGCAGAATCACATCAACTGTCTGGAGCTTATGGCTGTACAGTTGGCACTCAGGTCCTTCAACCGACCATCAAGGGCAGGTCAGTGTGCATCCAGATGGACAACACAAACTGCATGTTTTATATCAACAATCAAGGGGGCACCAGATCCCCACAGTTGTGCGCATTGACCTTGGAAATCTGGGAATGGGCTATCGGCCAGGAAGTGTGACTCTCGGCAGTCCACCTTCTGGGAGAGTCCAACTTGGAAGCAGACCGGCTCAGTTGCCTGGCCGCAGACAATTTTGAGTGGCAGCTGAATGGGAGAGTCATCCAAGAAGTGTTCAGCAGATGGGGGCACCCAACGACAGACCTATTTATGACTGCACAGAATCGGACGTGTCAACAATCTGTGTCCTAGGGAGGAAGGGGTGAACTTTCTAGGGGACATACTCCAAATACCCTGGGACGGGATGTGGGCATATGCATTCCCACTCACACCACTTATGCACAAGTTAGTCGGCAAGATCAGGAACTCCAGAAACCTCAGGATTATCCTAGTGGTTCCCCGCTGGCCGGCAGAGCCCTGTTTCTCGGACCTGCGACAGATGTCACTTGAGCAGGAAATTCTACTCCCCCTGGGGAAGGGACCTCTACCGGCACAGCAGGGAGGGGCAGTGTTACACCCATCTCCAGAGAGACTAGCCCTAGCAGCCTAGCTCCTAAGCAGCTAATGCTACAACACCTTCAGCTGCCCAGCGACAACCTGGAGATCATTCAGAACGTCAGGAGTCGGGCGACATGCAAGCAGTACAAAAGTAAATGGACAGGATTATGCTTTGGACTATGGAACACAGGGTGAACCCGCTGGTTTGCACCCTCAACCAACTTTTATCATTATCGGCCTATCTCGCCAGGTCAGGCGTCCAGGTTGATACCTGTCCGAGATCGAGGAATATAGGAGCTCCGATGCTCCTATCCGGTCTTCTGCCAACCCTGTGGTAAAGAGGCACCTGACAGGGTTGACCAGGCTTTACCCACCGGTCAAGCGCCTGCATCCCGTTTGGGACCTGAATGTAGTGCTAGGTACAACAGCACACAAACCATTCAAACCCATGGCCACGACAGACATTAAGCTGGTCACTCTGAAGACAGCCCTTCTGGTCGGGCTTACATCGGCTCGCAGAGTAAGCGAGTCCCAGTCACTAGTCGCCTCGGAACCGTACACTCGATTTCACAAAGACAAGGTCGTGCTCTGCACGCAGCCCAAGTTTCTTCAGAAAGTGGTATCATCCTTACATATCAATGTGGCAATTGTACTCCCCACATTCTCCCGGACCCCAAGGAGGATGCAGGAAGGACGTGCCACTGCCTGGATGTTAGGATGGCGTCAACATTTTTTCTGGACAGAACGAAGAGCATCCGCAAGACGACACTCTTTTTGTGACATTTGGCCACTCTAGGCCTGGGCAGCATGCCTCCAAGGCATCCATAGCTCGATGGATTAAATGATTTCAGGTTCATCTCGCTTGTCGACTTCACGGCCATTAGTATCCAATTTGTCAAAAAACACTTTGTTTCAGTTTTCTTATGAATCCCTATAGTTCAATCCTGGTCTCAAACAATGTGGTGTCAATCTTGGTCACATTGTTAGAGACCAAGATTGAACTATGAAGTCGACCAGCGAGATGAACCTGAATTCATTGAATTTAGATCTAAAGGCCAATTCGTACCACCCATAACAGCTCCGTCCGTAGAAATCTTCCAGAGACGGGTCACCAGAGATATTGAAAAAAATCAGTTTTAAACATCCTAACTACATGAATCTAAAACCCCACGAGAGGCGGCTCATTAAAGACCTGTACAGTCCCAAAGATACCCCCATCGACCAGCAGACAAGGGAGGGGCGTTTGTTATCTTGAATATCAGTGACTATGATATAGAATGCTGCCGACAACTGGGAGACAGTAACAAGACTTGGGTTGGATTAATGACAAGACACATAAATTCCTATTGAACCAACAGCCTAGGATTCCCAACTTTTACACTCTTCTGAAAATGCACAAAGATCCTTACCAACCACCTGGGAGACCGATAGTGGCAGGAATTAATAGTATTCTCCAACCATTAGGCAAGTACATTGATTTTTTTTTTCTCTACAGCCACTGATCCAACGGACACATACTTACATACGTGATACCACACACTTTCTGCAAATCCTTAGGAGCACATCATTCAATCCTGATCATATGCTATTCACAGTGGACGTTAAGAGTTTGTATACTTCCATACCACACGATTTGTGAATTGAGGCAATAGAATGGATGCTTCGAAAGAACCTGAAATCGGAGCTTGCAAAGAATTTATACTCACACTATTGCAATTCATCGCAGAGAATGCCTATTTTCAGTATAAGGATAAGTTTATCTTACATCTGGAACATCTATGGGGGCCAAAATGGCCCCAACATATGCAAGTTGCTTTATGTTTAAATTTGAGACTGATCACGTTTTGTCAAAAGATGAATGGAAGAAAATATCCACTTGTGGATAAGATATATCGATGATATATTTGGGATCTGGGCAGGATCAGAAACTGATCTTAATACCTTTTTCAGTAATCTTAACAGCATAGATCCTCTGTTACAGTTTACATATGAAACATCAAGTACTGAGATACATTTTCAAGATGTAAAAATCCTGAAAGACACCAATGAGTACAAAACCAATCTCTATTGGAAAGAAACGGACAGGAACAATTTACTACATTGGCTCAGTTTCCATTAGCCCAGCCTCATTCGTAACCTTCAGTATAGTCAACTCCTTCGTGTGAAACGTATAGTCAGTGATCCTGCAGACTATACCCAAGAACAAACGATAATGATTGAAAAATTCAAAGCAAGAGGCTACAAAGATAGCCACATAGAAGCAGCCACAGAAAGGATTAATCAAACCAATCGTGATAACTTTCTGTCTCAGACAAAAGAGAAAAAAGCACAATACCTTTGGTATATGTATCGAAGTTCTCCCTGCAAAGTCAGAGGATTAAGAACATCAAGAAAATTTGGGAAATCCTAACTTGTGATACTAGAGCACAACACCTATTTAAGGAATTCTCCCATCTTTGCGTATCAAAGAAGTCGTAATTTGAGAGACAAACTGGTATCCATTAAACCTTCATCTAAAAGACCCAATACATCACGCACTGGGACGTTCCCTTACCTACATTGTGCAAATTGTGGATTTGTGAACAAAGGGAACATTGTTAATCATCCACGAACAGGTGAGAAGATAAAATTACGTAGTTATGGGACCTGCGATAGTAGCAATATCATTTATGCTATCAAATGTCCATGTGGACTTTACTAAGTGGGAAAATCTAAGCAGCCCACCAAAACACAATGAAATTAACATAGATCATGCATCAGAAACTCGAATATGAACTCAGCGGTAGCACAACATTGGACAGAGAAGAAACATAATCTCACAAAAATCAGATTTCTGATTTTAGAAGTATTGTTGAGAGGCAACCCACATGAAGATATGAATCTCAAATTGGATAGACGAGAGACTTTTTGGATAGATCGTCTTGGAACTCTGACACCTGTCATGATGCCTACCCCCGGCGACCCAGACCAAGTCCAGCAACCCTGGAAGAAGGCATCAAGTTATTCCAAGCAAGCCCAACAACCCCTGCTAGGGGCTGTTTGGGTGCAGTCCTGGCGTCTATGGCGCCAGGCTCATATGGAGAGTCAGTCCTGGCGCCATAGATGCCAGGCTCATAGATAAAAACTTACCTGATGCAGACCATGCTGCAAGAGCTCCAAGCCAAAAGAGGCTTGGAAGGGACTACTTTACCTAGGGAATATTTTTTTACTGTGGTGGGGCTGGGGAGGAATACTTACCTGGGACTACTTTGGAGGCTATTTAAACCACGCCCGAAGAGCAGCACACGCTTTGCGTTATTCTGCATCCAGCAGCGTAATGCTCACTGTGCCTGCAAGTCTGCATCCAGTCTTCTGCCACGCCCGCCTCGAGCCTGGAGCTCCTAGAAAAAGGGAGAAAGAAGGAGAAAAGGTTAAAACTTTGATCCTTACCTGAATTCCCGATCCATCGCTCCTTCGAGCTGGAAGAAAGAAGTTTTTATGTGCGTCGCCTCGTCTGCTGCAGCGCCGCGCTGAACTCACCGGCCGTCGCAGCATCTTCACATTTCACCGCATCCTTCTGCATGTTCCCGCAGCACTCCGGCACCTAAGGGGAAGACGAGAACAGCAAGGTGAGTCAAGGGAATACACAGGATATATAGTTACCCCCCATAGACTTACCTGATTTTACCACCGGGGGTACTATTCCTCTTCACGGGTCGGCGCAGCTTCCACTGCATCCTCGCCGAACCCTGGCCCCTAAGGGGAAACAAAACGACAGCAAGGTGAAATAAAGGGACAGACAAGGGGAAACCTCCTCACCACAATAGACTTACCTGATTTTACCGCCGGAGGCATTATTCCCAGAGACTTCATACTTTCTCTCTGCGCCTGAATAAGGGAGAAAGCAACAGGTTACATATTGACATTATTTTATCGAACTGTGTTGGATAATACAAATCCTTACCTGAATATTACCGGTTGCCACGAGGAACTCTTCGCTAGGGTCAAGCTGCAACCTGGAAGGAATCGGACAAGAGTGAAAGTCAGACATTTGAACTCTTACGAACTACATATTGCCGGGAATCTCAGTCAATATTGTTCTGGAACTCACCAATTCTCTCGAGCCAATGAAGCAACTGGTTATCTACGCGCCCCTGCGCTCAATGCAGGATGGAGAGCTCATCTTTCCAAACCATCAGGTGAGACTATAAGAGGGGACATCAAAGGTGATCAGTGGGAAGAACAGCAGAGTGGGGGGGGTGGTTAACGCTCAACTCCACGGGTGGTTAACGCTCAACTCCACGGGTGGTTAATTCCCTTTCTCCATTTGCAGAAGAATATTCCTATGGGCCAAGCAAACAAAGCTAGGTGGGCCAGTCCAGTCCGTCATCTCGGCACTACGCGTCACATTGGTGGAGACCGCAGCTGTCCAGTTCAGATCGACGCCCCTGTAGGGGAGCCAGGTGAGCGTTAACATACCTAATGGTCTAAATGAGGAGATCAACTTCCATTTTTATATCTGATGTATCACATTATTTTGTATACCTTTGCAAGTGTAGTTTCCTGAGTCATAGTGCTGACATACCAGGTAATGCTGTATCCAATTCACCTGAGGAGACTAATTTCCATTGCCACATCAGATGCATTACAGTATCGCTTTTACCCCTGTATGTGTATATGCATGTTTATTAGTTATAAGGTTGAAAGTATGGAATGTTGTACCCAATTCAACAATGTATCCTCAGATCATAGGCTATCATTGGACTAACAGTATGTTATCTATAATATGCATTCTTTTGTTACAAACAATGCAATTCTGCCTTATACCCAGTAGCAATTACGTGCCGAGGTTATCACAATTTCATAACTCCTTTGGTTCACCGTTTGGGTACTCTCGGACCGACCAATTGTTTTCTATCCATTTAAAGTATAACTTAGTAATAAGACTACCATTTATATTGTGAGCTGTTAGAACTTTTTTTTTTTGTCAAAATCTTTTTATTGAGACATCAATGCACATTGAGATCTTAATGATATAAAACAGTGGCACCATTATTCAGTAACAATTCAACATATTCACATAAACCTCAGCAATTGTCGCTGCCACCAGCTAATTAACAACAATGGATTGACATTTCATTTTAACAACTATAATTCCATTAACAATATCACACGTTCCCTTGGGGACATATTACCACATTGTTTTCGATGATGTGCTTCATTGAAGAAAAAATAAATAAAAAATAAATGTAATGATCTGTCACCAGCAGCCTTCTATGATCCGGGCATTACCTTGGGTGCTTAGTATTCTCCGCCCGTTCTAGTAATAGTCCAGTAGAGTCTTTTCGGAACTCTAGGCCCTTCAGGGCTGAAGAAGACATCTGACCAGTCTTGGTTGGACGAACATGTGTTCCTTTTCCTCCACATGATCTAAGAATGGACCCCAAATTTGTCGAAATTTGTCTGTTCGGTTCTCAATTGCGGCTGTTAGCTTCTCCATTCCCAAGAGTTCCCAGACCTTGACCCACCAGTGTGCGATATGGGGACCTTCAGGTTCTTTCCAGAAACGAGCTTGCGTTAAGCGGGCCGCCATCAGTAGTTGGGTCTGTTAGAACTTTTTACACAGGCTTTCCGTATTGACTTTGAAAGCATATTACTCTCGTTCTTATCACTACTATTATTCTGTTAGCTGGGAGCGAGCTGATACGTCCCAAATCGCTGTCTGCAGCGTGTTGAGACGTAAGGCGCCGTGAACTACGGTTCATGGCGTCTTCCTCAGTTGCCTAGCAACAGAATCACAGCATGTAAACTAAGCAGAAAGATTCTGTAATTATTATTTTACATTTCATTCTCAGTATTCTTTTTTTCAGTTACTATAGAACATCAGATAGATGTTTCAATCTCAGTAATGCATTCCAGTTTAGTAAAGCACCATTTGCTAGGTTACGCCTACAGATGCACCCAGCAATAACGTGCAGTAACCATTGTGATAAATATAACCACAAACACGAACGTACGTTCGCGTACTTTCACTTTGGTTTGAGACGGCTGAAGGTACAGCGCTTACACACAAACAGAAGAAATCGTTTGATTTCTTACGGCACAGAATGTAGTTACACTAAACATGCTTTTGGATTTATAGCTTCAAGAGCTTTGCTGCTTGAACAAGTTGGCTTAAGCCTTCAAGGAAATCTGCGTTGTGAGCCGATTACTCACAGCTCCTAGAGCTACCTACGATTGAGATGGGTAAGAGACATGTTTTTTAAGATAGTTTGTATTAATACGGTGGATCCAAAAGCGGACGTATGACACTTATACATTGCATTTATTTCTTACAGTGCTGTTGAGTTCACACATAGTGGCCAGATATGCACCATTAACTTGGACAGAGGTAACATATTAGATATCCAGAGCAATTATGAAATACACATAAATGTTTACAGTCTGTAATACTATGTTAGTCATTCCTGTTGTGCATTACATATGTCTTCTTTTCTACATATGTCTTCTTTTCTCCCTTTTTTTCTCAACCATTTGGCGTAATGCTGTGTCATATGGACTCTTGTTATGTAACTGTAATATTTTTGTCACTGATTTATTTGCGGTGTCACTGAAGTGTTGTTAATGGGGCAACGCCCTAACGAAGGAGCATGTTCGCTCCGAAATGCATTGGCATTCCAGCCCTGATTATACACTCAAGCAAAAGCTGGCCTCCTTTTGAGAATAAAAAATCACGACCTACGTGATCAATAATTAGCTATGTGGATTAGAGTGCTTTTTGCTTTGGAAAGAGGATACAAAAATTGAAGACAATAACCAGTATTTTGATATTAACATTTACAAAAAACCATTTCTTTTGTGACTATTCGGTTGTAACCCTGGAATGGGTACGGTCTGAGAGCGACTGTCTAGTTGGATATTTGTTAACTAGCTTCTTTCCTTTTTACTTATTTTTGTCCAGGTGTCTCTGGGCTTGTTTCAGTCGGCTCCTCTAAATATTGGTACAAGTTTAGTTACAGCATATTATCCGTTTTTTACTTTTTGGATATAATTAAACAGTGGTGCCCACCATTCCGCAAAGCTTTTTCACCTCTGCCCTCCACCACCCTGCATCTTCTTCAGGCTAGTGTTGCTACTTTCCAAGGCAGATTCCCCCGCTGGTCCGTTCGGACCCCTCCTCACCATTCCTCTTCCAGGTTGGCCCATTGTTACGGAGAGCTGACACGCCCCCTCCAACCCACTTATGGTTAATTGTCTTTGGCTTTGTGGGTTTAGGCAAAGCTGGGGGATGGGGGGTCCAGTCCATAGAGTTACAAACTTCTCGTGCTCGGCGGGGCTTCTTCCCCAATCCCCCACGAGCCTCGCGGTTGATAAACGGGCCAGGCTAGGTAGCACAATGGGAGATTTACCAGATGACGGCCGCCATTTTGGAGGGACGCTGGGAATCCTGCTCCTGGGCCTCTGCCCTCAATATCTTGCCCCTTAAATGATTATAGTCGCTGTCGCTCATTCTGGCCTCTCAGCGCTTCATGCAGCCCAAAACCAACTGCTTATGGATTCTGTAGTGGCGCTGCAATCAGCATTGGGAGTCGCAAATTCTGGGCTCCACACGGATGCCCTTAGTGAAGCGTCGACATCGCCGACGCCTCAAGCCACGTCCCCCTGCTAATACTTTTTTGTCAAAAACCCACAAAAGTCCACCATCACAGATTAGTGACCTGGTTGGATGGTGGTGTCTTGGCCTCTGACTCTGCCTCTGTCTGCAATTATGCCTCTGCCAGGCACAGCAGACCCCTAGTATGCACTCCCTCTTCTAAGAGGTTGAGGTCCCATGAGGAATCTTCATGGGGGAAGAGAATAAAAAAGGGACATGGGCTGCATGCTCTTGCTAATCCACCGTCGACCAACTTGGCGACGAACCCGTCGACACCTGCTCCATCGACCACCTCTTCTACACCTGCAGCCACCATTTCGATAGTTACATCGCCTAAAACTCCTTCATCAAAACATTCTTCGCAGAAGCAACGTTCAACAACGACTTTGTCCACAACTACTCCATCGATGATACATAAGCAGCCAAAATCTTCCTCAACACACCGATCTCGTCGACAGCCGCCTCTTCAACAACCACCTCGTTGACGTTCCTGTCTACCATCTCACCATCCTCCTGGTCCTTGACTACTATTGTTGCAAACACCATTACTACTCTGTCAAACAAGCCTTCTAGGCCAACATTTCTTTGCCGCCCAAACCATTTTCTGTGCCTTCGATTACACAGGTCCAGGCACGTGTGATATCCACGTTCTCAAGAGGTGTGAGCATCGACCGGGAAATGCCATCTGCTTTGGCTTTCCTGCCAAGACCAGTGAATGCTCAGGCACCGTTCTCTCTGGCTCCCTATGTATCTCTTACCACTTCCTGTCAGTCCACTGCTCCACCTGACCAATAGCTTCAGCAGGTTGAATATTCGGATTCTATTGTGTCGGAAGCAGCCTCAGTGGGAGGCACTGCTTGACACAGTTCACGCACAGTTATGTCCTGTTGTCCTTTCCTCTTGGGGATTGCAGCATCTAGCGTGCCGAGTGGTATGGGAGTGGTGTGGGAGTGGAGTGGTGCTGGAGTGGAGCATTGGATGTGAGGGGTTGTTGGCCGTCGCAGCATTGCTGAGTGCTCTGAGCAGCTTGCATTTGGTAAGGCGTACAAGCAGGCGGTTTGAGGCTTGCTCACTGCTCCTCCTCCGTTCATCCATTTATTTATTTTATTGACCGGAGTGAGAGTGGTGTGGTGCTGGGAGCACTGCAGTCCCGCAGCTAATCCTGCAGCTAATACTGAGCACCTTAGAAAGAAGGTGTAGCTACAGTAGAGTAGCAGCAAGCAGTGGGAGATTGAGTGGGTGTGTTCCTTTTGGTAGTGGTGGTGATCCCATTGCCCCAGTAACCGTGCACCTGTAGGCTGAGTGTCCTGGGGTGGCGGTGTTCCACGGGGAGTGGGTGCTTCTCCATGGCCCTCATTCGAAGATCCAGGAGAGGGTGGACTAGAAAACAGAAAAGTAACAAGCCACCCTCTGACCTCTCGAACCTGCAGGGCACAAACAAGGTTATGCAATCTGCTATAAAATGGGCCCTGAGAAGCCAGAAGGTGTTGGAGCCAGATTGTGGGACACAGGGATCGAAATTTGCATCCACTTCAACTTCTTTGTCCTCAGTTGATTTGTTGATTCCCTTAAATTCTTCCCAGCTCACTGATGAAATCGATGGTATTGATTCTGCACATGATGCCCCGGGAGGGAATATCGGCCCCTCTACCACACGCGCCTTGGTACCAGTAACAGTGGTGGAGGGGGGATTTGGGCAGCTTTTAGTGCACCATCAGGTTGAGCCCTTGGGAGTCGTAGAAATCTAGCAGTGCCTAGGACCAGTGAACGGTTCAAAGAAACTCATCCGGCCTGTTGTGAACCCGGTTTCCAGTTCTTGGTGGTAGCAAGGGTCTCATAACATAGGGAGACTTTCCTCCTGAAAACGCGGTCCGTGGATGTATAAAAATGCCACAGGAGCAGGGGTTTAAAATGAAAAGGCAGGAGTTAACACAAACAGACCCTAGGAAGAAGACAAAAACACAACAGTATCAAATGTTTGAATTTACATACCAGTGTTCTTCCCTCTCCTCCTCCCTTCCCAGTTAGTCTTATCCTACCTGTGTGAAGCGTTGGTTCAACAATGAACCTAGAGTGTATTGGTACCTCTGCCAGTTGTTAACGTCCAGAGACCAGGCTTGTTGCCAACTTTGCAGTGAAGTCCAAGCACAACTTACCCGAACGGCACAAGGGCTCAATCCCTAACAACAATCCTGGAAATGCAAGGAGCCTATTCCCGAACGGCACGAGGACGCTCTAAGTGAAAAGGTTATTTCTTGTTGTAGTCCAGCAACTTCAGGAAACCAGTAGCAAGACACCAAATCCAGGCGGGTAATCCAGTAAGCAAAAATTCAGTAAGCAGAGCAATGAATGAAAAAATGCCAGTAGTACAGTCCAGTTCCAGAACAGCACAGTCAATATGGTTGAAGAATGTAGCAAAATCCGAAAAGGCCAGGAAAAGTAAATCTATAAAACTGTAACCAGCGTGCCACTTTTACTGCAAGGGAAGTCTAGAAGCACCAGAGCTGCTCCACAACAGGGCACTTATAGTTTGGGCGAGTATACAGTGCTTCCTGGTTGGCGTCGTAGAGCAAAGCGGGACATAATCACGTGATCAGAACGGCATTCATTGGGGAGCTATGCAGTTCCTTCCTGGTCCTGCAAACCCTGTGCTGAGCAAACCTCCACGGAAGCGCCTAGCGTTGCATTGCAATGTGCCATAACCACTGATTAGACCTTACCCTGACAGGGAGACATCATATCGCTCTATCCTATAGGCGTTGGAGCGCTCAATTGATGCGTTTGTATGTGGAGAACTGCCTAGGGCTGGATAATAATGTGATAGTGGACATGGCAGACAGTGTGGAGAAGGTCTTGCCAGTCCCAAAGAAGGTTGGAATCGATTTAGATTTAAATGGGTGGATGCGATCACCTGTATCGCTCTCAGCAACTGCACCCTCAAAAGAAAGAAAAGGCCCTAGGGTGCCGAGTTTGCTGAAATTCCCAAAGTCCACAAAGTAATTATGGAGAAGCATGATAGTCAGGAGGTCTCTGCTTCTGTGGAAGTGGGCTCCGAACGGTATAATAGCTCGTCCCTTGCGGAAGTACCATTAACTCAAGCTGGTGAGTCGTGATTCATTGTTGATGGCACTAAAGCGGTCTCACATATTCATTTGACATCACACCTGCCCGGGAATGTGGGCTCTAATACTTTCCATGGGCGCTCGGGGGTTTCCCCCTTCTCCCTGATCATGGTGACCATCGTGCAGCACTTACAAGAGCTTGAAAATCCAATATGGGCACAGGAGGAATTAAGGAGAACTGATGACGCATGCTTGGATAAGTGCTTAGCTATCATAGAAAGGCTGGTAAATGATGAATGTACACCAGGAGTTGCTTATGCTGGCCATGTGAGGTCGAGGACGACCTTCAACAAGGTGGATAAAGCATTGCAAACATCACTAAGGTCTACGGGCTCCCAGATGTTAGATGTGCGGCTGTCTGAACAAAGGGACGCTGTCTGTCTTGTCTAAGGCTTCAATCCCAATTCAACCAGCCCCAGTTGCAGTATCAAGTGAATGTGCCATCCCTACATTTGTGCAAAGCTCTGTGGGTATGGAAGTTTGTCCTTGCGGCAGTGGACCTCTGGTCAGCAGCTTGTAAATGCCCCAGTAGGGGGCCTTGTTAACTTGCCCTTGGCCAGTAGAGTCCATTTGTGGTTTTTACCGGAGAAGAAAGAGCTCCCTGCTAGTTCGGCTCGTTCTAGAAAGGAGACAGTGCCTGATTTGTTGGATTCTAGAATGGGAAGTGTGCCTGATTTGTTGCAGGGATGGAGATGAACTAATCTGATATGTACTTTCAAGGGAAGGACACACAGGAATAAGAACGCCTACCAGCGCGCCCTTGTTAAAGCCCTGTCAGAAATGTTGGAAGTGCATGAAATAACAAGTAAAATTTTTACTACCTGCCAAATTATTTCTGACTTCATGTTTTGTGTGGGCTGTAACATCAGACTTGGATTTGTTAACCCTTTTGTGAGGACATGTTTATTAACTGTAAAGAAGCCCTTGCGATTAAGGTGATCATGGTTTATATGGATACTATTTTTAAAACTTGTCATCTTCATGATTCCTGGTATGAGCCTATCGTAACGACTTTGCCTAGAGTGGAAGCTACATCCGAGGTAAAGAGGGGGGAAAGTAGTCAAGTCCCCCTTGATAAGCAGTTGATCTTCGATTGTCCTAGAGAATCTCTTGATCGTGCATTGAAGGCCTCCATGCCTCAAGAGTGTTATTTCCAGAGGGGCATCTGAGTGTTTACCACTGCTTAAAGCCTGTTCCACTGCTATAGGTTTAACAGTCCCCTGTTAGGTGTTGGAAGAGGGGTGACTGGTTCAGAGCTATATTTCCAAGTGATTAGCAGTATCACAATCTACTCATGGAACATCAGGGATCTTATTGAAGACTTCGAGTGGAACAAGTTTATTTCTGATACCCAGGTTATTAGTCTCCAGGAGACGTGGAGTATCGAACCAGTATATAGACTGGGTTACCGAACATTCTTTCAACCAGCACTTAAAGAGGGCGCCCAAAGGGTGAGCTAATCATCTGGGTACAAACGTCTATCGGGGCACTCCCTTACAGTTATCCAGCTCTCCAGATTTATTGGGGATTAAAATCAAATGGAAAGATAATCCGGTGCTTGTCCTTTTGAACGTCTATCGGAGGCAGTTCTTGAAAGCAGTGGGGCCAATGGACAATGCTCAATCATTGCTAATGGAACATAGCTTAGCCGTAGGCCAAGAACGACTAGTGGTGGTAGCTGACCTTAATTTTCAGTTTGAATCTGATCTTATTGTTAGTAGCGATCAGCATGCAGAAGATTAATTTTGGGGCATTACTGATTTATCGCTTGTTGCCCCCCCCCCCCACACTCCCTCCAGAAGATCTATGCCTTTGGTACCAAGGTAGCTAGTATCTTTTACAGATCTGGCCTTAGGGCATGTAATAGACGGGCATGTGGCGATATCCCGGCAAAATGTACCTTTAGATCCAAATTTGCTCAGATGCTTATTGATTATATGTTGGTGGATCTTGCGTCTTGGCACAGGGGGATCTTGTGCGAGATCATCATGATACCGGAGAGTGATCACAAGCCCTTAAAGCTTATATACGATGTCTCAGAGCTATGGGGTGAGGTGCTTTGTGTGCAAATCCTGGTAAATCCTGCACAGCACTTGGCAATGTTGAAATCTGTAAAATGGCATACTCCTACGTGCCGTCCACTTTCCTCCATCCTTGTGGCCGTTCCCCAATATGGGCATGGTACCGGAAACTTTGGTAGCGAACAATTGAGCTTCCCCTTTAAATTTAGTATAGCGCGCTGTGGCTTAGCCTCGGGCATGGGAATGCCCCAACGAGGCACTGCCCTCCGGTGCCTCACCTCAGTCCCTTTTTGTGCACGGACAGTGTCGAACCTGGCAGACAGTGGGGAGACTTTTTTAGCTTTCTGCTTTCTCACAGTTTGTTTTTTCAATTCTTATTTCACTTCCCATTAGTGCCTCGCCTCACCCAGCGCATGTCGGCCGCAGGAGGATTCATGAAATGTGCTTCATGCAACAGTTCGTATCCGACCTTAGACCCCAATGCACTCTGAGTTTTTGAGGCCCGACCAACGCTGGGATTCATGTTCGCCTGCAGCGCTCTCGGCCACAAGGCATTGAAGAATTGTTTGTCATGTTGCAGGGAGATCTTTCACACATCTCCTCCGCCCCACCTTAAGGACTTAGTTTCCAGAACCTCTCGTCAAGACAAGGTACGCCCTCTGTTCAGCATGGCTCCACAGCATGCCAACTACTTGCCTGGGGTTTCCACGGATCGTTGTTCCTCGGATTCAGGTTCTGGCAGCCCTGAGACCCCTAAAGCTACTGGCTCCCAAGCCGAGGGGCCAGAGGGCTCTTCCGGGCGGTCCGGGGAGAGATCAGGCTCATCCTCTTCTTCTATCCCAGGGGGTATGGATCATCGAGTGCAACCTCCATGTGTCTGTGCTTGTCTAGATCCAGCACAGCTACCGGCACAGGTGCCGAGGTGTCGGTGCCTACCAGAGGGACCTCTGAGGTTGATGCTTCTGCTTTGGATGCAAGACACAGGCTGTATCCTTTCGTGCCAGAGTCCTCTCTTGGCTCAAGACCTCCTCGCCCTCCCGCCCAGGGCGTGGCACAAGGCCTCAAAATGGCAGAGTGGCACGTGGTAGAGGCTGTAAGGCAGGTGGCCATATTGGATCCAGCTCAAGGCCCGCCTTTGCTTTCATCCATTGAACGGGCTTTGCAGGATGATCCCAGCCCCCTTCCCTCTGGTTCCTATGGTGCAGGCTTTTGGTCCCCTCATGTATACATCAACCCATCACAGCCGTATGGCTAGACGCACCAGGTGCCTCAGTGCTTTGACCAGGAGTGGAGGCCCAGTGCCTCAGAGGGCCAAGCCAATAGGAACTTGGCGGCTTGTGAGTACCGCTTCTTCGAGCGCTTCCTCTTCCTCATGCGTTCCCCTGAGATGAAGGTACTCCCGAAGGACATTGTGAAGGTCATCCCACAGCTGTTGCCGGCCCACGGCCTGCTCCTCTGGGTACTCCTCCCGTTCTCCTGCGCTCCCGGTTCTGGTCCCTCCACCGGTTCATGCCCTACTGGTCGTTCTGGACCTCCCTTCCTCCTGTACCACCAACTACTCTCCCTCAACAGACTTTGGACCTGTCTGCGGCTCTGCTTCTTGGAGACCCCGCCGGCTCCTGTGTCCCAGGCCACCGATTCCCCATCGTAAAAGGGAGGGGGGACAATGACGATTATGACGCCCAGGATGATAAACCCTTGGTATCCGTTAAGGCCTTTCATGACTGCCTTCAGGTCTTGGCAGAGTTCTTGGGGAAGCCCCCCAGGAATCGGGTGTGATAGCAGAGGTCTTGGGGAAACACACCATGATCCGGTCTGGCATTCCCCTCCAGAAGGATGTCCTGCAGGTGGCTCGAAAGTTCTGGGAGGAAGCCCAGGTCCAACGTCCAGATGAACAAGAAGTCGGATAGCAGGTTTAGGTTTACGGACGGGAGCCAATCCTCCTTGGCTCCCACCTGCAGACCCATTCTTCTGTGGTGGTTGCAGCCTCGTTGTATTCTAAACCATCATCTTTGTCGTCTTCCTCCACGGGAGCCAACTCCAGTTGCCCCGCCAACGAGGACAAAGTCCTTGGGAAAGCACTATTACTCCATCTCAGGACTGCATCTGCGCCAAGCTAATGCGGATGCCCTCTTGGCTGTGGCTAACCAGACGCTGTGGCGGGAGCTCTGGGAATTTCTACCCAACCTCCCCTTCGGACAAGCAAGCGTCCTTCACGGCCGGTCTGGCAGATGCTCGGGCCATTGCGCAGGACCTCATGGAGTCTTCGGTCTCCCACATTGACACAGCCAGCAGAGGTCTGTGCCTTGGGGTCCAGATGAGAAGGATGGCGTGGATGCACGCCATAAAGTTTTCATCTGACGTGCAGGAGCTGATCCTGGATCTGCCCTTTGAGGGCGTGGACCTTTTTCATTCGTCTACCGATGATGCGTTGATAAAGAAGAACATCTTCACTTAATCCGCTAAGTCCTTGGTCATCCTGACAAAACCATGTCAGAATAACTTCCCTCAGTCCCAGCGTAAGACTGAGTTCGAACTCCACGCTTTTTCCAGCTTTAAGAGGTTCAGAGACCACGGTACACAGAGGCCTGACAAGTCGCCCTGCGACAACAGGTGGAAGCAGCACAGGACGTCTCGTGGGTTTTTCGGCTCCTCCTCTACCCCTGCCTCTGAAGCACTGACGTCAAGATCGGGGACTAAGGTTCGCCTGTGAGGGGCCTTTTGACTCTGTTCCAGGACGCCTGGAAATTTATTTTCAGCAACCCGTGGATTTCTCCGTAGGCTCCACAGGCTTTAGTCTTCCTCTTCTTCTGCCTCTTCCATCCTCTCCTCCTCTTTGTCAGATCAGGTCCCCGACTGTTTTAAGGGAGGTCCTTTTGCTCTTGGAGATGCAGGCAATAGAACCGGTTTCTCTTGTATAAGGGTCTTCGGTTAATATTCCAGGATTTTTGTGGTACCCAAGAACAACCGGGCTGGCCTGAGGGTAGTCCTGGACCTGTCATTTCTAAATGTGACTTTACCGCTGGAATGCTTAAAGATGATTACTCCCGCACACATAGCTGAGTCTCTGTATGCAGGGAACTAGATGTGTCTCCTGGACCTCAAAGATGCGTACCTGTATGTACCCATATATCAGCCTAACCTGGTGGTGACGACGGACTCCACTCTTTTGGGTTTGGGGGCTACTCTGGAGGGCTATGCGATTCATGACGCACGGTCCAGGACGGAAGCCCTCCTGCATATCGAACTGCTCGAGCTCAGTACAGTGGGCGTGGCCCTCAAAGCATTTTCGCCCCTCATCAGGGACAAGTCGGTTCTAGTCAGAATGGACAATTTTACTACAGTGTTTTACCTGAACAAGCAGGGTGCCCCCAACCTTCCTCTGCATGGAGGCAGTATCGATCTGGGAATGGGCCCTGACGGAGGGGATTTAGATTTCAGCAGTCCACCTCCAGGGGGACAGCAATGCAGAAGCGGATCAGCTGAGCCGCCTGTGGTTGAACACCTACGAGTGGGAGTTGCACACTGACTCCTTGTGGCCCCTGTTCCACCATTGGGGGTTTACAGACTTGGATTTGTCCGCCTCCCCTCTGAATTCGAAGTGCCCCCAGTTTGCTTCATGGGCAGGACATAGTCAGGAGGGGGGTCTCTGGGAGAGGCCTTCCAGATCTGTTAGCACAGCCACAGGTGTTATGCGTTCCAGCCCACCCCTCTGCTCCAACAGACCCTCCACAGGTTTCGGGCTTCGATGGGTTGCAGCCTCATCCTGATTGCCCCCGCTGGCCTTCGAGACCCTGTTTTTTTTCGGATATGCTGCAGTTGTGCTCCCAGGGCCCCATCCACCCTACGATCCGCAGCAAGGGTATTCCTGATGCAGCAGGGCAGGCAGTGGAACATCTGGACTCGGCCAACCTAGCGTTGGCGGCCAGGTTCCTGACCAGCTGAGGCTTCAGCGTGCTTAAATTTCGGATGACAACTGGGACATCATTCAGCAGGCCAGGAGCCCCTCTACTTGGTCCCAGTATAAGAGTAAATAGACTACGTTCTGCCATTGGGCTCCTGGCAAGGGTCTGTACCCTATCACTTGTCCTCTGGATGATGTACTGGCTTTTTCAGCACACCTGGCTTGGTCTGGAGTTCAGGTGGATACAGGCCGCACTTATTTGGCAGCCAACTTACAGCTTACAAGAATTCCCCAGAGCATGTGTTTTCTGCGACCAACCCTGTGGTTAAGGCCCACCTTAAGGGGTTGTCTAGGCTTTTTACGCCGGTGCATAGGCTGCACCCGGTCTGGGATCTCAATGTGGTTCTTGCAGCTTTGCAGCGCAAGCCTTTCAAGCCGATGGCCTCTGTGGACATCGCTTGGTGACACTAAAGACAGTTTTAAGGGTGGCTCTCTCCTCTCCACGCAGGTTTAGTGAGCTGCAGGCATTGTCCTCGTGGAATCCTTTTACCACGATTTACAACGACAAGGTAGTCTTGTGCACTCGCCAAACTTCTTGTCAACGGTGATCTCTCCATTTCATCTGAATCAAGAGATCTGCCTGCCGGTGTTCTTCCCAAACCCGCAGTCAGAGGCACTGATAGGGCCCTGCATTCCTGGGACCTCAAGAGGGTCCTCATGTTTTATCTCTCTGACAAAATCTGAGGCATTGTTCGTGATGTTTGGGAGCTCTTCTCCTGGCTCTCAGGCTTCCAAGGCTTCCATCATCCTTTGGATGGTTCAGGCCATCTCTGAGGCGTACACGGCCATGTGTAAACTGGTTCCTGAGGGGATTCATTCCCATGTGGTCAGGGCCCAAGGCCATAGCCGTCGCGTTTCAGAGACATGCTTCTTGGGATGTCATCAGCAAGGCGGCTACTTGGGCCTCTGTCGGCCTTCTGTAAGCATTACTTACTGTACACCATCTCCAGGCGCGATGCAGAGTTTGGTCAGGCAGGTTTGAAGAACCTTTTTGTTTCGTTGTAGATAAGAGGCAGGTTATCACAGCTTCACCTATGTTCTTGTTCAGTGGAAACAAGGATGGAGGAAAGGGGAAGTTATTCACCTTAGTGACTAGAGTACTCCTAGGCCATAGCCCCCTTTCCTCCATAAGTCCCATCCGCCTTCCCCCCGCAAGTATGCAAGGGGCTAATATGTACTAAGAGTAGCCAAGTATCTAAGTGTCCGATGTGTTCAAAGGGGAATAAGGTGAGGTGCCAGAGGGTGTGACCTCAGCAAGGCGTTCCGCACCTGCGCCCTCGTGCGCTATATTACATTTAAAGGTGGAAGCTCTATTTTTCGCTGCCAAAGGTTCCGGTACTGCCCCCATATTGTGGGAAGCCCACAAGGATGGAGGAAAGGGGATTATGGACTATGAGCACTGTGAGAAACCTGACCGTGTTCTCCCACCTACTCCTCCGGGATCCTCTGATCAGGTGGCCAGGGAAGTGCCATTGCTTTTGGATCCTGAAACTGGGGTGGACAAGTGAGGGAGGATCACATGAGTGGAGGGTCACAGGGGATTGGGAGGAGAACATCCAAGGGCGAGACCTGTATTCCCCCTTTTTCAATTCCATTGCAAAACCCTTACCCTCAGTTTTTATGAGGTATTTCCAAACCCATTGCATTACCCCCTCTCCACTTCCAACAAATACTGGGACAAGGAAGAGGCAACCGGGAGTAGTTAAGATTTCCTGTAGGAATAACATGGTGAGCGTAAGGGAAACCGGTTGTAGAAAGAACTTGATTATCACGCACACCTGACTCCACTTGACTGTTTTTTCAACTATAAAAGGTGTGGTTCTACACAGGTGAAAGAGCGAGTTGGGGACGTTGTTTGAAGCCAAGGAGCAGAGAGCAGCAGGATGGACGGCCCAGAGGAGAATGGCGTGCCGAGACACTGGCCCGGTGTTTGTGTGGGGCTGCAGTATGGCTTGGGAGCCGTGACTCCAGAGAGCCGGAGTGAAGCACCCCGCACTCTGCAATTGGCAGTCGTTTATTGCTCGTTCCCTTGGTATCTTTGCCGGCCCCAAGGGTGTCAGGGCAGTTGGTGAGACCCCGACAGTATGCTTGCACAACCTAAAAACCTATCCAATTCAGTGAAAAAACTTTGTTAAAGGGACATTATGGTTACAAGTAAAACCGAAAAACCCCTGAAATTCGCCAGTTATGGTAAGCTAAGCAACCATAACTCGCGCCACCACCGTGCACTGCTAAGAATAACACCCATGACATCAAAGATGACATCACAGATATGATTGATGACATCACTGATGTCAGCAAAACCATGCTCTCAGGTCCTTCTCAATGCTCCTTACACAAGTCTGGTGGAAATCCACCCATGTTTTATTTTTACAAAAGTGTCAAATGATGCACATACAATTATCATATAACCTAGCCCACTTGACAAAATCCATTTAGACTTTACGAAAACATTTATATCTAGATCTATAATCTTTTTGCAAACTTTTGTGTAGATTTGTCAAATGGCACCACATTTATAAGCCTTTACAATATTTTGGGACTCCTCCCCTCTAATTCTGCCCCCTCTTGACAAAATCCCACCGAACTTTGCAAAAACATCTAGATCTATTATCAATTTGCCAAATAAAGTGTATATTCGTCAAATCGCACCTCATTTATAAAACTTTACATTATTTTGGGACCACCCCCCTCTAATGTTTCCCCCTCTTGACAGAATCCCACCAAACTTTGCAAACTCATCCATGATCAGATCAGGAATATAATTGCAAAAGTACATGGAGTTATTAAGTGGCGCCAAAGTTATAAGCCATCAAAGAACTGCTTTTCACCAAACCAGTAATGCAGAGGTGTCCGTGAACTTTCAGAGGACTGTTTGCGAACATCCAGACTGTTAGCGGACTTTCGCAGCGAAAAACACCTGTGTTTTTGCTTCTTGCAGCCATATTCCATCCCATCCTCATCACCCCTCACCTCCCCAGAGATTATTTGATAAGTTTGACAAGTGCAATGTTGTGTTTTTTAACATGTTTTTACCGCGATGTCCGCGGACACCGGCCGATGTCCGCGAATCCAAGATGACGGGCCTTTCCAAAAATCTGACGCACCTCACGCTTCATGCCAACCAATCAGCGAACACGTTGCGTGTCCGCGGACATGACGCAAGTCTATTAGCCAATCGGTGTCCTGTCTGCGGAGCGAACAGGGAAGTGTGTCCGCGGAGCGGACATAGATATCGCACATTTGTTTGCCTTACGTTTTGGTAGCTTAAAAAAAAACTACTTGGCGGATTTACACCAAATTAACAAAAGCATGCTTTCGGACCAAGTCGCTGCTCCTGTGAAAATCCGTCCAGCGGTGTGGGCTGTAGGCGTGAGCAACGTTTTTTCCCATTATGTCAATAAGACATTTTGAGACCCACCCTATAACTTTGCCCCATCCCCCCCCCACACCCCCCACCCACCCCAGACCAAACCTCACCAAAAAATTCAGAGTGGGCCATATACTTTGTTTGCAAAGTTTGGTGAGGATTCGTCCAGGGGGAGCCAAGTTATAAGCCGCCCAAAAAGTGCTCTTCCTATGGGTTTAGCAACTTAAACATAACGACATTGCTGCTACCGCAGGCCATGTAATATGAGAGAGAGAGAGAATGAGAGAGAGAGAGAATGAGAGAGAGAGCATGAATCCTGACAAACTGAACTAGTGTTTTGAAACCCAAGAGGGGCCTAAGCTTGGGGAAGGGAACCCTAAGAGGCCCATCAAAGTGTAATCTTGATTATTTGGTCTTACTTAAGGAACTGCAGCTTGGGGAAGGGAACCCCAAGGCATTAAGAACATTGACATTGTTTGAACTAGAAGGTCCTATGAACAGTCCCTTTTGATTGAGCCCATTCTTATGAAGTTGACCAACCTATAGCTGGTGAGAAGACCATATGAAACCCTTCCCGATTTCCTATTTTTGTTGTACCACTGCTTTTTGCTTATGATAGACTTCCTAACACATTTTTGTCGAAGAGTTGAGGGCAAGCATAGGTTTAGACACAGATATCTATTTTGGACTTCCAGATTTCGACGGCCCTTAGAAACATCAGTTAAGGGAACCATCCCTTTAGTGTTAGGGCCAGTTAGGTATTACACCAACCCAGGAACTCTAGTAAATTAAGGTTTTGAAACAATCATGTTTGAGTCTGTCTATCTCTTGATACCATGCCTGTCTCACAGTACTCTAGTCACTAGGGTGAGTAACTTTAAGTTCTTTGAATAGGGAATCTATATTACCAGCTCTATACTTGGATTTGTTACCCCGCTTGAATGCTTACTCGAGAGGTTTTTGAATTGTAACTATTTGATGTTTTATGATCAGCTAGTGGCTACTGTCAAGGGCTGTGTTACCTCTAAAAATAGTTATCACAAGTTGCCACCAAATCGCGTTCGATGGTATGACAAAGAATGTAGATGCGCAATGGTTGAATTATCCAGCATGGAGTCTGGCATGGATTCACATGCTCATGAATATTCCCTATCATCAGGTGGGAATCCTCGGTAAAAGAAAATACAGTTTCACTTTCACTTTAAAACTGTATTTCTCCTATAAACCAATCACTGTCCTCTGGGCCATACTTCCCCATCCAATGACAGATCTCTCCCTAAGCCCCACCCCTGGTGGCCATCTTCCGATTACTGCACTCTTCAGTGTTGGGAGTCCTCAGGTTGCTCTCCAAGCTATTTATGTGCTATTTGGAATTTTTCCCATAAAAATTTTTAGAATGTTTTACTGATTTTTGCTTGATAGTCTTCGACGAAGAATAGAAACGGGCAGTGGGGATCTGCTGTTGGTGAGGATCTTCATCCAACATCGGATCGTCATCGAAGTTTTGAGAAGGCCCGGCCTTGGGCCTACTTCATGCCTTTCAGCCATGGCAGAGGAGAAGGAAAGCAGAATCCTCTTCAAACTCTGTGCGAAGTGTAGATTACGGAACGTTTTCGCGGAAGTCCGGCATCATAAATTCTTATGGCCTGCATCCGGACCACGATGAGGTGTACCGTAGTTTCTCAAAGAAAACCAGAAAAGACGGCTACAGCAGAATGGCTCAATTAGAGCAAGGCCACTGACTCAGCTTCGTGGCAGGGTTAGGCCCCATCTAGGACCAGTCGGTACGAGGAGCGAACTCCATCTGCGAGGAGGTCATAATCCTTTGAGGACGCCCTGCTTGTGTGAGTCCAAGAGAAGGTCAAGCTCCACAATGCTGGCTCCACTGGGTTCACCGCTGATGCCGGTCCGGAGTCGGGCAAAAGGCGATCAACGTCTGCCTCCACGGTGAGCCTTCCAACGAAAGGGGTCTCTTCGAAGAGAAAGTCCCTAACACCCTAAAAACTCTGTGTCTGCAGATGAACCGGTGAGGGACAAGTCCGGAGAGGACTCGTTTGTATCAAAGACCTTGCAGCCTGCCAGGTCATGTGTGTCATTGACAACGCCATCAACGAGGGCCTCAAAGAGCACATCGTCGACGAAGTAGACAGCCTTCACTACGACAGCGCTGAAGGAGAGTGGATCCGCAAAGGAAGTGTCAGTCCAGACCCTATGCCACTGGCTCCTTTCACCTCTAGACCTAGGACTTGTCGCTGGATATTCGAACCGCTCTGCACACACTGGTCACAGAAATCCAGCAGAAGATGCCCTCGGTACCGAGACCTATGCCTCCCCGGGACAAGCAAGAGCCTCTGTGGTTGAGCTTGCCTCTGTGGAAGCGTAAGTCTAAGGGGAGCGCTGGTCCTCTGCGTCATTGACTACTCCACCTTGTCGCAACATGACCCCACCCAATGTCCCGGCTCCGCACATGGACACATGCACAGACACAGCTACCATGGCTGTGGGCACCGACAAGGACAACGACTTTATCATGGCTGACGGAGAAACACAACACGTGGACGAGCCCCATAGGGCCTCTCCACTGGACAAAGTTTGATCCTTTCATTTCATCATTTGAAGGGCCTCTGAGCTGTTTCAGTTGGTTCGCAAGGAGACTAAGAAAGAAGGGTTCCTGTACCAGCAGCGCGAGTTTCGAAGGAAGATGATCATGTCCGTCCCCTTTCCTGGATGACATCTGGGAGGAAGGCCCTGACCAAGTGTGACAGATTAGAGAAAGAGTACAGGGTACCAGATTCAGCGCCCAGGTGCTTAAGGTCTCAGCCCTCGCCCGACTTGGTGGTCTCGGCCGCCGCCAGGCAGCACTTGACAAATCAGTCATCGGCGGACATGGTACCTCCAGACCAGGATGAAAAGAAGCTGGATACAATGGGTAAGAGGATAATTTATACAGCAGCCTCTACCATCAAGGTGGCTTATGCCCTAGCCATTTTGTCCCAATATGACAGGGACCTATGGTTCAAGCTGTGTCCTATTCTTGACTTCCTGCCCGAGGACAAGAAGGTTCCAGCACTAGAACTTTTTCAAGAAGGGGAAGTGGCCTCAGACAAGCCATCACAGTGGCAGTGCACATCGAGGATACATGTTTCTGCCAGATGGGGAATGGGGTGTCCCTGCATTGGCAAGTTTGGTTGAAGGCAACAAACGTCCTCCAGGACGTTCAGACTAAGATACTGAATATGCCGTTCGAACTGGGAAAACCTCTTTGGCAAGGCAGTCGATGAGCCTTTGCAGGCAATTAAAACCGACACACAGATGGCACGCTCTGTGGGAACCTTATATCAGCAATGGCCGTTGTCCTTTAACTTATCCAGAGGAAAACCAGGCAGATCTTCAACAGGTTATAATACCCCGTTCCAGCAGCCTTCACCCTCCTCCACGCAAGAAGAGTATAGGGTTCGCTCTCAAGGCAGCAGAGGACAAAGATGGCGCCACCCAGAGGGCACAGCTCCGACCCGCAAGCAGGCCTGAATCGGCCGTGGCCTCGGGGCACCCACTTATGCACCCCAGTTGGAGGCCGGCTGGGGAAGTTCGGCAGCGCATGGGGAAAAGATCTCCACGGACAGATGGGTGCTGGATGCCCTCGGACAGGGACACACCTTGTAGTTCAAACGCAGGTGTCCTCGTATTCCGCCCATACAGTGACGAAAACAACACGGACAAGAGCTTCTGCAGGAGGTGCGGGCCATGTTACTGAAAGGGGCAATAGAACCGTCCCCCAGTGTCTCCCGGAGTATATTACAGATACTTTCTGGTCCGAAAGAAAACAGGGGGAGGGGGTTTGGAGGCCAATCCTGGATCTATGTCATCTCAAGTACTTAAAGTCCCAAAAGTTCTGGATGGTCACGTTGCAGCACGTGCTTGGCCAACTGACGGAAGGAGATTTTCGGAAGTTGTTGGATCAGGACGACTCCAACTTCCACATCCCCACAAAAAAAAAACACTGCACGTTACTGCGATTGGTGGTACAAGGTCAGCACTACCAATTCAAGGCTCTGCCCTTTGGCCTGAAGTCAGCCCTGAGGGTCTTTACAAAGTGCATGGCGCTGGTGGCGGTGCATCTTCGTCTTCAAGGCATCCACGTATACCCTTACCTGGACGACTGTCTGGTGCCTTCCCCTTCGTACACTCTGGCAAGCGAACACACTGAGGATGGTGCATCTGCTGACGGAGTTGGGGTTCTCGATAAACTATCCAAAGTCCTGCTTGACGCCATCTCCGGACGCTCTATTCCTAGGTGCCCGACTCAACATAGTGATGTGTTTGGCGTCTCCTTCAGAGGAAAGGGTGAGAGCCAAACAAGGCAAAGAGCAACATCGGCGCAGACGTCGATGGTGCGGTTCTTCAAGTCGCTGCTGGGCATGATGTCTTCCTGCATCAGCCTCGTCCGCCTCTGCAGACTTCACATGAGACGCTCTCCAGGAGTTCCTGGATGCGAGGTGGATGAAAGTATCAAGGTAAGATCTCCCTCTACGAGTTCCGTCAGGCGATACAGTGGTGGGGTGTACGGCTGTATCTCATCCAGGGGACTCCGTTTCAAGTCCCTCCTTGCCTGGAGACTGTCACCACGGATGCCTCTCTGGAGGGATGGGGAGCCCACACCGGACAATTGCACACCAGAGGCCTCTGACAACCAGAAGAGAAGGACCCCCACATCAACATCCTGGAAATTCGGGCCGTATTCTGGGCCTTCAAGTCTTTTCTGCCATCCTTCGTGGTGCAGATCTGCACAGACAACACCACCACCCTGTTCTACATCTGGAAATAAGGGGGGACCTGCTTACCGGCACTTTACAAGGTGGCCCAGGACCTGTGGTGCTTGACCATTTGCCAAGGCATGTTCCTCATCCCTTTTCACCTAGTAGGCGTCAAGAACACCACCACTGACTCGCTGAGCAGGGAACTGCGTTCTTGCCTCGAGTGGGAACTTCACCAGGACCAGGTGGATCTCCTGTTCGGCAAATAGGGCCAACCCCAGATCGATAGCTTTGCGACGGAGGCGAACTCAAGTGTCAGAGGTTCGCCAGCAAGTTCCCTCAACTGAGGAGCATGGGGGGATGCATTTATTCCCATGGGTGAGATGGTTCCTGTACGCTTTTCCTCTGTTTCCACTCCTCTTGTGTATGATCAGCACACAGAAAGTGCCACTGCAGGATAATACTAGTCACCCCAGCGTGGCTGCAACAACTCTGGTATCCGGACCTGCTGCATCTGTCAGTGGCCCCATCCATTAGGCAGCCACTGCTCCCGGACCTTCTCACCAGAGAAGGGGGGTGGTGGTGATCCTGCACCTGAATCGTGAACCTGAGGGCATGGCTCCTACAGCCCTAGAGTTTGGAGGTTATTCTTTACCTGCAGAATGTAAGGACATCCTGGCCAGGGTCAGAGCCTCTTCAGCTTTGACATGCAACGTACATGCATGGAAGCGCTTCTCCGGTGTGTGGCGGACTCTGAAGATTACCCCTCTGCGTGTCACAGCGCAGCAACTTCTACCATACTTGCTTTCCTTGGCCAAAGTGGGCATGGCCATCAAGTTGCATCTCGCCGCCATATCCATGTACACCAGGTCCGCGGGCAGGCCTTTGCTGTGGTCACACAGACTCGTCAAGGAATTCCTAAAAGGACTCTTCAGGACGGCTCCTGCCCCGTCTTGGGAACTCAATGTAGTGCTAACTAAGCTCATGGGAGCTCCCTTCAAACCTATGCTCAAGTTTCTCTCTTGGAAGACGGCCTTCCTCGTGGCTATCAACTCAGCCAGGCGGGTCGGGGAGAGGCAGGCCCTGTCTTGCAAGCAGTGTGAGAGATGGTCCCTCGATGGAAAACGGGGGACTTTAAACAATACAATTGTTAGGTATCCTTAAGTTTTCACCAAACTAGGTCTGTTTTTTATAAGACCCGTTCAGTTTCAAGTAAAAAAAATAAGTTTACCCAAAGTAATTATTGGCATTACACAATGCATCCAATTTCAAATCATTATTCACAAGTGTAAATAATGTATCTGTTCGTGAGTATTCACCATTGTTCCATTATTAATTTTTCACATGTATATTAAATTAGAGAAACGTTCTTTGTATTACATTCAAAATTGTATCAAAATACAAGTTATTCAAGTGATGTAAATCCAGGTATCTCGATAGGGATTGTTGTGATTGCTCGTTTCATACTGAGAAGGCTCAGATGGTCATCTCCTATGTGTTACTACGTGTTTCGGGCTATTGCACCCTTCTTCAGGTACGGATATCAGGAATTATTATTGTATTCTCTGGATATAAATTAAAATGATCCTGTTTTAGTATAATGACCATAAACGTGTGTCTTTAGTATTTCACTTTCTTATTCAGAAAAGATCAATGTGCACTAAAGCACTGACCTTAGAACAGCGAGCGTGAAAGGTGATTGGCTACTAATCCTGAAACTTCTCACTATTGTGCTTAATGACAACTTCTTTATGTTCGAGGACTGTTATTTCGTCCAGATATCGGGCACCTCGATGGGGGCTGCAATGGCCCCAAGTTATGCCAACATATATCACACTGGCACCAAGAATTAAGTTTGCACACAAATGGAGCAAAACATCGATAGAATTTCTAGATGTGCTAGTTTACCTACCGGGGATGCAAAAGGAAAAGGGTAACCCTCTGGTAACCCCAAGCCTTTCGGCACAATCCCCGAAAAAGTGTGATATTTGGTGTGGAGAAAACACAATGTTCACTTTGTCTGGGGTTCTGGGTAATACGTTCTGGGCCACTTCGCTCAAGTCAGACCTCTGTGCATTCCCACGGGTCTACTCTCTTGGGAAATGCATGGGGTTCCCTGTTTTCCTTGCTGGCTTCGACACCCTAGGCCCAAATCTGTAGGTTGCCCACATGAACAAAATGTGCAGTGCCGAAAGGCTTGGGGTTACCAGTGGGTTACCCTTTTCCTTTTGCACACCGGTAGGCCCTGGCTGCCCTACGTTACAGATTCTCCCCACCAGGGAGTCCCGGCAGTGTGCCAATACCTCCCCGAAGGGAAAAGCTGTAATGCAGCCCAGCCGCAGCTCCAGGGTGGTTGGAGGTGATGTCCCTGGCCTTGGACATCCATGTACCATGTGGGTGTGCTGTCCCCTAAGCACAGCAGCAGCTCCAGGGAGCCCCGGCAGGATCCCCATTCCTCCCCGGAGGTGACATCTGTAACGTAGCACAGCCAGAGGTGGAGCCTGGGCTTGTAGACGGACAATCCACATGGGAGGGATCCGCTCCCAGGGAAACACCAATGTTCTTCTGGCATGGGGGGCAATTTGTGGCCTGCCCCTGCAATTGTGTCCCAGCCCACCAACATATCTGCCCAGACAGCCCATTCGCACCCACACCACCAACAATCCAGCCCCAGTCTCACCCACCCCACTGACAGTGGGCCCTAACCATAGAATAATAAAAAAACAGTACTCACATAACGTTGCAGCTGCTCGCGTAGAAAAAGCTGTACACAAAACAAAAAACATGCTACCTACGGTCACACTAGCAAAAACAAATAAATACTTTGCAAGCATGCCCCCCCTTGGAAGCCATCCCTGGTGGTCTTCTGAACCTCACCCCCTGTGAATACCCATTTGCCCCTTGCTACGGGCAGATATCTGCCCCCGCCACCCATTTGGGGTGAGGGGGGAGAGGGCCCCCAAAAATTGTGGGACAGGCCCCCCAGTGGGTGGGGCAGTAAGGTTTGGGTACCCCGGGGCCAGATAGCCACACCAATGTGCCCCTCTGCGCCAAGGGAAGTTTAGTTAACTAAGAAAATAATTCAAAATGGCAGGCTGCCCTTTAGCGGGGGCTGAGGGGCACCCTAAACTGCTGGGGAATTTTCGAGTGTGAAGGGGGTGCACCTCTCCACCCCCACTCCAATTGGAGGTGTGGTGCATCTCATGTAGCCCTCCCTGGGGGCAGATAAGGGGGGCTGTTCTGCACTCCTCCCTGGGCTCAGGCGTCCCTACATAGGAGCAGATATCTGGTCCCAGGGAGGGCTACATGACATGGCACCCACTCTATTGCGGGTGGGATGTGTGGGGGGGGGGGTCAACGCCCCATCCCATTAGAAAATGCCCCCTCCCTTTGGGGTGCCCTACAGCCCCCCCTAAAATGCGTTTCACCATTTTCACTTTTTTCCTTTGGTAACCCAACACCCCCTGGCGCAAAGGGGCACATTGGTGTGCCACTCTGGCCCCGGGGTGCCTAAACCTTACTGCCCCACCCACTGGGGGCCCGTCACACAATTTTTGGGGGCCCTCTCCCTCCTCACCCCAAATGGGTGGCAGGGGCCCCTCATGCAGGCCTCCCTCGGCCTCCTACAAACGGCTGCGTGAGGTACACCCCCCTCCATTTGGGGTGTGGGGAGAGAGCCCCAAAAATTGTGGGACAGGCCCCCCAGTGGGTGGGGCAGTAAGGTTTGGGCACCCCGGGGCCAGATTGGCACACCAATGTGCCCCTCCGCGTCAAGGCAAGTTTAGTAAACATAGAAGATAATGCAAAATGGCAGGCTGCCCTTTAACGGGGGCTGAGGGGCACCCTACACCACTGGGGAATTTTCTAATGTGAAGGGGGGTGCACAATCTCCACCCCACCCCAATTGGAGGGGTGGTGCATCTCATGTAGCCCTCCCTGGGGGCAGATAAGGGGGGGGCTGTCCTGCACTCCTCCCTGGGCTCAGGCGTTCCTTCCTAGGAGCAGATATCTGGTCCCAGGGAGGGCTGCATGACATGCTCCCACTCTATTGTGGTTGGGGGAGACTGGGTCACCACCCCATCCCATTAGAAAATTCCCTGTCCCTTTGGGGTGCACCACAGCCCCCCCGAAAATGCATTCCACCATTTTCCATTTTTTTCTTTGTTTACGAAACTTGCCTTGGCGCAGAGGGGCACATTGGTGTGCCAATCTGGCCCCAGGGTTCCCAACCTTTATTGCCCCACCCACTGGGGGGCCTGTCACGCAATTTTTAATGGCCCTCTCCCCCCTCACCCCAAATGGGACCTCATGCAGGCCTCCCTGGGTCTCCTACAAATGGCTGCGTGGGGTACACCCCCCCTCCATTTGGGGGGGGAGAGGGGAGAGGGCCACCAAAAATGTGTGGGACAGGCCCCCCGGTGGATGGGGCAGTAAGGTTTGGACACCCTGGGGCCAGATTGGCACACCAATGCCCCTCTGCGTCAAGGCAAGTTTCGTAAACAAAGAAAAAAATGGAAAATGGTACACTACACTTTAGGGCGGGCTGAGGGGCACCCTAAACCGCCAGGTAATTTTCTAATGTAATGGGGGGTGACCCTCTTCCCCCCCGCACCAAATGCAGGGGGGGCATCTCCTGCAACCTTCCCTGGGGTCAGATGCCCCTTCCTAGGAGCAGATATCTCCCCCCAGGGAGGGCTACAAGGGGTGCCCCCATCTCCCCTTCGGGTGAGGGGGAGAGGGCCACCCCCTTTTCTGTAAAATAAATCCCTGGTGGCTAGTAGCCCCCACACTCCCACCCAAAATTCCCTTTTTGTTTTTTTAGTTTTTAAAAAAATGTTGCCCCCTTTCCTGGGGGCAGATGATCAGCCATCTGCTCACAGGGTTGTGCACATATGTGCCCCCATGCTTTGGGAGCTGGGGGGGAGAGGGCTGCTTACTGTAAGCAGCCCCCCCCACGTCACAAACGTATCCCTGGTGGTCCAGTGGCATTGCTGGACGCGGATCGAGCTGTCACATAAGGTGTCGTTGGAAAGGGGAGCATCTCCCTCAATCTCCGGTTTGAAATACAGCTGGAGATCGAGGGGGAGAAAGGTGAACACTCACCTTGCATTTTCACCGCAGCAGCCCGAAATGGCTGCTGCGAGGAAAATTACTTTCACGTCTGCGTGCTTTATGCAACGTGAAACTGAAGGTAATCCAGCCCCCTGGTAGTGAGACCTCCCACTCACATAGCCAAGAGGTTGGATTACAGTTTTGAGCGATCCCTGCTTTGCTGGGATCGCTCAAAACAGGGTGCCGAAAAGGACAAGCTATCTCGTCCTTGGCACTGTGAAAGTAATTCCAAGGACGAGATAGCTCGTCCTTGGCACTAAAGGGGTTAAATACAACACAAATAGTTTTCATCTTTTCAATATGGGTCCCTTAATACCTGTATCTGTTTAGAGCAGCTCATTAAGCTGCCATAAAAACACACCCAAGATGGCGCCCAAATTTGGCTAAACAGACATAGTGATTTTATAAAAAGAACAGTTGGCATGGTAGCCACACAACACACCGATGCGACGGACGCGTGTGATCCAAATGTTTGCTTGAGAACACGGACGCTGGTATAATCGAATTATAAAGGTAAGCGAGGGTATCAAAGAAAAATTATAATGATCTATCTCACGTTGATTTGGTTACTAACATCAGCTCATACTTTAACACAGAAAAAGCTTGTCACTCCGCGCACACCGACCGGCTGCCTTCAACGCCATTAAGGAAGCCACTGAGGCCCTCTTAAGCAACCAAGATAACTGATACTATCACCCGAGAATACGGACACAAGCAAAATCGAGCTATAGAGGTAAGAGAGGGCACTTTTGGAAACCGATACTAATGTACATTGAAAATAAACACACTAGGTAATCCTCCTGCATTCCATAGATTTCTGATTTAAGTTCATACTTTTACACAGACGGAAGACAGTAACCTCGTGTATACCGATCTTCTGACCACAACGCCAGTAACCACTACGCTGCAGGTATTATCCAAATTTACCTTTTACAACTGACCTTTTGTGCCAATTGACCTAATTATAGTTGTCCTAATTGACCTTCTGCACAATTGACCTTTATATTATTTGTTATTTTATATATGTATTGGGTTGGTTTTGGATTATTAAATAATACAAGGGGATTGGGTGGGAGTTGCGGGGACTTTTGGATCGGGTGGAGGGTTTCCACCCCGACATATATGTCCTAATTAACCTTTAACATTAGGTCATTTCTCCCGAGGTCCATTGTGAAAAGGTCAATTAGTATACATTAGGAAACAGTGACCGAGACAAGCATTCCGCCAGGAAATTTATGAATTATCAGTTACCTACCACATCATATGGGTGCAAAATAGTGCAGTATATTTAATAATAATGACAAGTGGGTAATACTGTATCCTTTTCAGTTATTGTGAATAAATATATCCAGCACGTGAATGATCCAGTCCATACGTCATTTGGATAGAAAGCAGACCCTACACAGATCACTAGGAAACAACCTAGGTGAGTTAACACGAAATACATTAAGCATGTTATTTTCCACTCAAGCATAGTTGGTCTCCTAGTGGGACACAGCACTTTTCAATGACTTGTCCCACTGGAGACCGCAGTTTGTAAATATTTCCAACAAATGAATGCAGTGTTTTTACCCACAGAACTGGCACAAGAATGTTGACACAGTGAAGGGCCAATGTACCCGGCCCGCTTTTTGTTCTAAGGTTAGTGCTTTAGTCCCATTCATCTTTTCTAAATAAGAAATTGAAATACTAAAGACACAAGTTATTTGGTCAATCTACTAAAACAGGATCATCTAGATTCATATCCACAGAATAGAATAATAATTCCTGGTATCCTTACCTGAAGAATGGCGCAATAGCCCGAAACGCATAGTAACAGATAGGAGATGCCCATCTGAGCCTTTTCAGTATGAAACGAGCAATCCCAACAATCTCTATCAAGATATCTGGATTTACATCACTAGAATAACTTGTATTATGCTGAGTGGGAGCAGAGTTGGAGCAGTCCTGCAGCTAGCAGTCTGTCCACAGTGCTTACTATTGTGGGAGGAGAAACTATTTACACCAACTGACTACTGCGGAGCGGAACGGAACGCAGAGTGGGAGCAGAGTTGGAGCAGTCCTGCAGTCATGCCAGGCAGGTCGGACAGGGCAACATCCGGAGGCTCCTCTCATGAAGAAGACAGCCGCCGCCTGAGGAGCTTGCGCCCCTGCTTGGTGTCAGAGGGCCCCCTGCCTTTTGGTCAAAAGCCAGCTAGCTCCAAAAAAGGTGAGCGGAACCCGCCTACTCCAAAGAGAGATTTGTTTCAAGCTATTGCCAAAAACATTGTTCATCCATCGACCACTGAAGTTTGCTCAGCCCCAAAGCAGTCTATACTTCCAGCAGCCAAGGCCTCAGGTCTTACAGAGGTCTCTTCGCAGACACAGGCCTTGGGACCCCCCAACATGGTCATTGCCTCCCCCTGTCCTCTCTGCCCGCCCCCCATGTGTACCCCTGTACCACTCACCTCTCAGGAGGACCTGGTTGGGGGACAACATGACCATCGGGAAGGTGCCTCAGGAAGGGCAGCGGTCACAGCTGCAGAGACAGGGGGGAGTGGCGAAGTCAGTGTCCCTTCGACCCAGGGGCCAGGTGGGGGTGGAGGAGTGTTGGCGCCGGAGGGCGTGGAGCACGAGGGAGGCGTCCTCGATGCAGCAGCTGGTGCCTCTGCTGCGAGTGCCAGGAACGTTGGGCTCCGGGCTGGGGAGCTGCGAGCGCCGCCGGCTCCGCCCATTGACAACTTCGAGGTGTGGCCAGGCCTCACATTAACTGTGAAGGCCCTGGTTAATTCATCAAACCAAAATACTGACGAAACCTTAACCCTAGAAGGCCCAGAGAGGTTTTTGCTGATAGATGGCCCAGGTGGGCACCTAATTAAACCAGCATTGAACAGCACAAAGAGAAAGGAACCAGATCTCCCCAAGGAGAATGTGTGGTCCCTCCAAAGGGCCTGGAAAGAAGAAATACAACAAAAGAAGTTCATCTAAAAATACCTCTAATTTAGATGGAGGGAGAAGGGCTTTTTCCAAGATAAACACAAAAAAAGATCTGAATTGCCCTGTAGAGGATCACAGCTTAAAAAATGATTTCCAGTCCCGACAAAAAATCTCTAATGTATATAGAGAAAAACTCTGCAGAGATTCTACAGGCCGTAAAGGAATGCCTTCCTTTTACTAAGTGCCGCAGAATGGAAGAGGGATCAACGCTTCTTTTATCAAGACCACTCCCAGACGCCCCTGGAAAAACTCATACAAAAGACCAGATCCAGGAGACTGGGTTAAAAGAAGAACTTGCGGGCATGCCAGAGAGCGCTGCTTGGGGGGGGGGTGAGGGGGAGAGAGACGCTCCAGTAACCACACTGTTAACTACACCCTACAAAGATAAAGAAACCATCGTGCCAGACCAGGCATCTCGCATTGAAGAAGCATTGACAGCAGAGGTAAAACACCTCTCTGAGCAAACGAGTCCTAAACCACAAACAGACGCGACAGGAAGCAATACTGGAAAATCCACAAAGGCTATTATCGAACTCTCTCCGACAGCCACCTCAAACAAGTCCAGAAACAAAGGTCAAGTTTATGAGAACTTCCAGACAAACCTCCCTGTTAATCCACCAACTAGACTCTTAACATCGGCAGTCAATTGCAGAAATTCTTTGGACTCCCCGTGAATTAACAACCACCAGTGCCCACTAAGACAGCCCTTGCTGTTAGATACGCCCCAGAAAGAAAGATCCTCTACTTCTTCAAACTTGACGTTAACGGAAACATCTTCAAAAAAAGTCGACATTCTCTCTATAATGTCGGCGGTCACAATAGCATTAGCGCCCTTCATGAAGCTATATGAAGCGGTCAGCGATAACCTCAAAGACCACACGTCCATTCAAGCAATGATGAATATCAAATTGATCTTCCTTTAAGCATACTTCATGGCGAGGGGGAAAACGAGCCAAAATCCACCATCATTTGGGTTTGACACCTTATCCTCTTTGGCACCCCCGGCAACCTTGACAAAACCTGTGGAGGGGAATAGGACTGTTAGCACACAAACAGAAGTTACTATAGACTTGACTATGGAAAGCCCAAGAGAGTTGGGTATCGCAAGCACCATGCTTGGAACCTGTTCTCTCAATCCAATGGCCCCAGCCCCCGGCCCCAGAATTAATGTCAACTAACTTAGAGGCCATTCAGGTGCCACAACCTCCCAAATATCACAATAAACAGAAGCGGGGGCCTAAAATTTTAAAAGAGAAATCAAATAAAAATTCAGTGTCTAACCCTGTGAACGACAGAGAAAAGTCCTTAGAACTAATCTTCAGAAACATCCCCTCAGTTAAGGGTGCTGCAACCTCATCTAACAAGCCGGCTCCAAGGCAGGGCCTTGTGGGCGATAATGCCCCAAACCAAGAGGAGATAGAGATCATCACTGTGGCAATTTGCAAAACTAAAGGGCCTGCCTCTTCACCAAAGTCAGCAGAAGAATTCCTTGAAGACGAGGTCATGATGGACCTGAGTCAAAACCTTACTGACGACACTGCATGGGACGAGAGGTCAACAAGTCCACTTGTATTACTCAGATCCACCGTACCCCGACTTTGCGACACAAGCAAAGATACTGTGGAGGAGCAGGAAGTCGGGGGGAGGGAGTATTACATTGGAGGAGCGATACAAAAAACTGGCAAATAAAGTAAGGTGGAGCGATTTGATCTTAACTCCGGTGCCCCAAGACAAAGGTCCCAAGTTGCTGAAAAGCAAAGGTCGGGGTCAGGACAACACAACAGAAGTCAGCCAAAAACATGGAAGCACCTTAAAGAAAGTTAGTTCCAGGCCCGACAACTCGAGATCCTGCTCTCACCCTAGAGCTACATCCCAACGTTTAGCCTCTCTGAAACGACACAAAAAAGTGCATTACGAATCTAGAACAAATCGTTATAATAGGGTGGAAACGAAGCAAGAGAAGACGAAATGGATACTTAAGCTGGAACAGATTCCAGGGAACGATGATGTCATCCTAAATCGAAGATCGGTGCTGAAATTATTTGACTTAATCCCTAATCTAAGGAGAATTAAAACAGAGGAACTTCGCCAGCCAGGGTCATCATAAGTCCATAGCTCATCTTTACATTGCTTCAAAATCAGTCCATTCTCTCCTAAAAGAAGAAACAAAGGCTTTTTTGAAAATGGGATACGACATCAGAGGATCATCTAGATCAAGAGGGTCTTGTTACAAGAGAAAGGCATCACAACCTAACTCCCCTGATGGAGTGTCGCCAAGCTGGGACAGCAGCATCCACCAAGAGAAAATAAAGAGTTTGTATAAAACACGAAATCTAGTCCTGAATGACCACTGTGCTGCAGAGAGGCAACGCAGCTCAGAAGTTGCGAGCAAGCAGAGGCAGCTACAAGATCTATCCAGAGACTTAGAAGAAAAGGGCTCAAGAACCTAGGTCGCCCATCGGAGACGGTTTGAAGCGCAATCAGGCCAGCATCGCCCCAGGATAACTAGAACGATCTTGAAGATGGACCAGTCAGATAAGCCATGTGACAAGCCAGAGATCAAGTCCTCGTTTGCACAGGGCATATGGTCTTGGTTACCAAAAGCCCTAGTTAGGCAGACAAAAAGATAGCAACACATGGACCATGAGCCCAACCTTTTGTCCATCAGCTCGGACAAAGCATCAAGGGCCTATGTTCGGCTGGGCTCAACGACCACCAGGGGCCATTCACATCTGACGACACAAGGAGACATTAAACTATTGGACTATGACATCTTGTGTCTACAGGAGACCTGGCTCACACAAGCCCCGACATTAGAGGGCTACGAAATTGCCTTATCACCAGCAAAAAAGGGGTGGCTGCGGCTACCCTCCTCGGGCATCCTGACAGCACGCCGACGTGGAAGTAGCTTTACACTGGAAGCGACGCTTGTCAGCAATCCCTCTCTCCTTATGGTTAAAGCTAGATGGACGCCTCCAGATGCTAAGGAAGGAAAAGGAAAAAATTCAGCTTTCATCATTGCGAACACTTATTGGAATCCAGCAGTTTTCAGTGATTCCTCATACCTTGATATGCTGGAAGCGGCTATTGACGAGGCCTTGGCGGTCCACCTATCTCCCTACCTTTTGATATGCGGCGATATTAATGCAACGTGCCAGACTCAACTTATTTCTCAAAATTTACATTTTAATCTACGACCAGCAGCTCATAGAGGATTTGCGTGGTCTAAGCTGATGAAATCATGTGATCTGCACAATTTAGATACGGTGTTCCCAGAGACTGATCATTTGCCTACATGGGAGCGGAACACCTCTAGAGCCACAATAGACTACTTTTTTGTATCTAGGGCGTTGCTCCCAGTTATGTCATCTTTTGAAGTAACAGGCACGTCAGCAAGTGACCACAATCTTCTCTCAACGACCTGGCCAGTAAAATCGACTTCATCTGCTAGTTCCAACTTTGTTTAGCGTTAACAACCAACGCTCAAGCCTGAAACTATCTGCTACGGCCATAAGAGACCTCATGTCAAAATATCAAGTAGAGAACCACATCGAAGCAGATAAACAGATCGACTACCTGCTTCTCTTGACGACCTACACCGAACCCATAAAAAGGGCAGCCAGAGTTCCAAAATCCACACATGACAAAACTCTGGTACTAAAAAGAAACAAAATGAGAAAACCAAAACGACTAGCTAAATAGGTGGGTGCTCCATCGGCAATCTTGGCTGCCAACGAAGCATCGCGCCTTTATAAAGCGTGGCTCAAAAACTTTCGTTCAACCTTATATCAACAGGATGGGGAGAACATATTAAAGGCGGTAAGCACCAACAAAGGTCGAAAGTTCTGGTCTCTACTAAAATCAGCTTCATTAACCACAGAGCCCGTTATTATTTCAAACATCGGAGAATCAACATGGGCCAACTTCTTTCAGACTTTATTCCTGAAGACATCTAGTCCGTACCAAGATAGCACCAGCCTTGAACCTTCTAACTGGGCATGCCTGGACGACATTGAAGAAATAATGACCCAGATTATGAAACTGAAAAATTCCAGAGCGCCGGGTCCGGACGGAATAACTAATGTAGACTTGAAGGCCTTTCCGTTAGAGTCTGCGACGTTTCTGAGTAAAATCTTCTGCAGATGCGCAAATCTAAAGTCGATCCCGCCTTCATGGAAAACTGCTACAGTTGTGCCAGTCTACAAGAAAGGTAATAAGGCCGACCCAAAGAACTATCGACCGATCGCCCTGCTCGATTGTATCGGCAAGGTTTTCGGGTCATTATTGCTCCAAGAATTTAATGACTGGGTCAAAAATGCTCCATGCAAAGACTATTTACAAACAGGTTTTAAGAAAGATCTGGGCACAGCGGCCAACATTTTGATAAGTGCATTAAAGAGCAAGGTCTTGGAGGGGGGTCCAAGGCTTTTATCACTTTTGTTGACCTCAATCAAGCCTTCGATCGAGTAGATCGAGATCTACTGTGGGCGAAACTGGAGGACTAGAATTGCCCGCACTTAATATGGAGCCAATCAAATCTCTCTGCAATGGAAATGGTATTAGTACGGCTAAATCAGCAAGGGCTACTTTCACCTGAAATACCCACGGAAAGGAGTCAAGCAGCTTTTTTCCTGCTTTCATCTGAGACTTTCAAGAATCAGGCCTAACAGTGCGATGTTTCCTTCCTAAAATGGATAACGCCCACATTAACTGACTACTTTACGCAGATGATCTAATTCTTCTTGATCATACTCCTATAGGCCTGCAGCGCCAATTGTTCAACCTTCAGGAGTACACAGTTAACAACAACTTAGAGATAAATGAAAAGAAAACAAAATTAATGATCATCTCATCGTCCACAAAGAAAAAGGAAAAGGTTGTCCTGCAGCTGGCTGGTCAATCTGTGGAAAAAGTGAACGAGTTCAGATATCTCGGGGTGATCTTGGACACCTCCAGGCAAGAAATGGCCATGCAAGAACACCTGAAATCAATTGCTAAAAAGCTGGTTGCACAAGGGATGGCAATCAACAAGAAATTTGGCTGCTTTTCCTTGATCCCCCATCTTGGACTTTTACAAAAAAAAAGGTGGTTTCTACATTAACCTATGGTGCGGACGCTATGCCCAATTTACCTGTGACACTTTGGCTGAAATTAGAGGCTCCGTTTTGGAGATCAGTACTGGGCTTGCCAAATTCTACTTCAGTTGTGATTATAAGGCAGTAACTTAGCCTGATGTCCTTGGGAGGTACAGTTAAAATGAACACCCTCATGCTATTTCGAAAGTGCAGAATGTCCAAAGAGCTGTCGATTTACAACTTGATTCTCAAGGAAAGCATTGGTACAAACAACAAGATGCTTACTGCTTGGACCAAATCTAACTTAGACATGTTACTTTGAGGGGATTGGGTCCTCCGACGTATTACATATCTATGACAGTAATCTACACAGCTGTGCTGCTTCGGAAAACCTTTCGGCATCCAGGGTCGATGACATCGATACGCCGCCCTCGAGGACCTCCTCCGACGGCCGACATCACTGGATGTTATAAGTAGGACGCACAACGCCCGTAGCCTCGGTTCCGTTTTTTCCACTAAGGTGTTCGCTTCGGGAATCTCGGCGCGCCTTGACTCTTTGGAGTTTCTGTTGTTTCTCGGTTCTTCGAACCTGTTCATTTTGTGAAGTTTCTTCTTCGTGAAGGATGTCTACCTCGTCTTCCACCCCGCGTCCGGGATTTAAGAAGTGCGGGGACTGAGGGTCCAAGATGTCGGTTACGGACTTGCACGACGCCTGCCTCTGGTGCCTCGTGGAGGCCCATGACACGGATGACTGTGTCGACTGCCAGTCGCTCACGTCTAAAGCCTTGCGGGAGCGTAAGAAGTTGTTATCTGTAGGTAAGGTGTCTAAGCCACAGAAGTCGAGGTCTGCGGGGCTTTCGACAGACGATTCGAGAGGCAACTCTCCGCGTCGTCGTCGGAAGTCCAGTGGGTCTCGGTCCCGAAGTCGGTCCCGCCACTCCTCTGCCTCTTCGAGGCACTCCCGGAAGTGCCGTCATCGGTCGCCTTCCCCGTCCTCTTCCGAGGGCTCTGCCCGTCGGTGGGTCGCTTACCCTACCAAGCAGGCGACGCCGTAGGAATGGGCTTCCTTCGGGAAGAAAATGTTAGCGATTCTCGAAGACCGCGCTCGAGACTGTGTGAACCTGTGATGTCTTCGAGGAAGACGTCGACGCTGGTGACGCCGAGGTTGTCGACTGACTCTTTCGAGGCACCGCCTCCGAAGAGGTCATCTGCGCCATCGGCGCCCAGGCTATCGAAGGACACTCTCGGGGCTCCGGCCTCGAGGCCTGTCGACGCCATCGATGCTGTCGGCGCCGCGTTCGGCGTCGACGCTGATTCACTTGACGCCTGTCGAGGCTGTGTCGATGGGTGTACCGGGGGCTCGGTGGAACCCCCTAGAAAGGCTCTGGCCAAGGTCAAGCATGGCTTTGGTTCACATTCTGTGCCTTCTTACCGCCATCTTGAGTTTATTTCAGAGGTGGATGAGGGCTCTGATGATGGCATGGTTCCTAATACGGTGCCAGACGAGATTCTCTCGGGCCATAGCCAATTTGAGGACCTGAGGCAGTCCCTGCACGATGCTTGTGGGCTGGACACCTCTCCGGAGGTGGAGTTTTGTAGGCCTGAGCCTGGCACTCATGCCGACTCCTCGTACCGGCGCCTTATGTCGAGGGTCACTGAGTACTTGGGATGGTCTGCTCTCCCCGGGGAGTTTCTTCAGGATGACCTTACGGATATCCTCGACCTTGGTCCACCAACTGACCCGGTACTGCCGTTTCATATGGCTCTACAGAGGAGGGTGGCGGCGGCTTGGACTGCTCCGGAGAGTCTCCCGGCAGTGGGCAAGTCTTTGCCGCGAAAATACCTCCCAGCCAGTAGCGACCCCTGCTACTTGTCCAAGCACCCCACTCGGGAGAGTTTGGTGGTGCAGGCGGCTACGGCCCTGGCACAGCAGGCGTTGTATCCTACCATCCCTCCTGATAGGGACGACAAGCGTTTTGACGGCTGGGCGAAGAAAGTGTTTTCTGCAGGGGGTATGGCGCTTCAGGCGGCCAACTCCATATGTGCCTTGTCACGTTTCACGCACACTCTGCGGAACTGTTTCCTTGGCGGCTGAACATATTCCCGAAGGGGACGGACTGGATGGTTTCCTTGCCATGGTTCAGGATGGCAAGGATGCCATGTGTGAGGCCGTTCAGTCAGGTTTGGACATGGCAGATTGCGTCGGCCGGTCCATGGCGGCGAGCACCATGATACGCAGGTTTGCGTGGTTGCGGAAGTCGGGGTTTGCTCCTGATGTGCAGGTCTGGCTCCTCAACATGCTGTTTGACGGGGAACATCTTTTTGGCAGCAAGGCTGACGAGAGCCTTGAGAGGTTGCAGACCTCAAAAGCTGCAGCGAAGTCATTGGGCGCTGCAGTACGACAACCTCCTGGTAAAGTGAGAGGAGCTGCCAGTCAAAGGGGCCACTGTAGGCGTGCCAGAGGTGGAAAACAAGGTACTCGAGGTGCCAAGGTCGCTCGGGCAGTTGCTTCTTTGCCCTCAGGCAGCGCCGCAGGCGCTTCAGCTCAGTCATGAGGCCTTGTCCCATGGTTGCCGGTTGGGGGAAGGCTGGCGCAGCATCTTGCAGAGTGGCGCGCCATTACTTCAGATGTGTGGGTTCTGGAGATCATAACCCAAGGCTACTGTCTTCCTTTCCGGCAGAGGCCTCAAGACAATCCACCGGGGAATCTCTCTGAGTCTGGATCCGCTCCTTGCGCAGGAAATTCAATCCCTGCTGGAGAAAGGCGCCATAGAACTGGTGCCTGTAGCGGAGAGGAACAAGGGATGGTATTCCCCTTATTTTTTGATTTCCAAGAAAGATGGGGGATTGAGACCCATCATGGACTTGAGCGGTTTGCACAAACTCCTCAGGAAGGACAAGTTCAAGATGGTTACTCTCTCTCAAGTCCTCCAGGCCCTTCAACTTCAGGACTGGTTGGTGTCTCTCGACCTCAAGGACGCTTATTTTCATGTGCCGATCCATCCAAAGCACAAGAAGTACCTGAGGTTTGCGGTTGGAGACTCGCACTTTCAGTTTCGTGTCCTGCCGTTCGGATTGACCTCCGCCCCGAGGGTCTTCACCAAGCTCATGGTAGTAGTGGCAGCGCATCTCAGGAAAGGGGGATTCACGTCTACCCCTACCTGGATGATTGGTTGATCATGGCACACTCTCCCAAGCAAGTCCTGGATCATCTGTCCGTCACCTGCCACTCCCTCCACAAACTGGCCTTCTCCCTCAACATAAAGAGGTCCCATTTAACACCAACTCAGAGGCTCCAGTACATCGGAGCAGTGCTCGACACGTCCCTGGGGCAGTGTTTTCCTCTCCAGGTGAGGGCTCATCACATTCAGCAGATGGTGCACAAGTTTCAGCTTGCCCAGAGTATCCCAGCGTTCGAGTTCTTGAGATTGCCTGGCCTCATGGCATCCTGCATTCTTCTGGTGCCAGAGGCCAGGTTGCGGATGAGATCTTTGCAATGGGCACTCAAGCTCCAGTGGTCTGTCCCCCGCCAGGATGTTGGACCCTGTTCAGGTGCCGTCCTCGGTGGCCCAGGACCTTCTGTGGTGGGCCGACGAAGGCAATCTGATGAGGGGGGCTCCATTTTGGCTACCTTGGCCGGAGGTGACGATCGTGACAGACGCATCCCTCACGAGATGGGGATCTCATGTCAACGAGTTGACAGCAGTCGTTGGTCTCCGTCGGAGTCCAGACTCCATATCAATCTGTTGGAGCAGAGGGCCGTCAGGCTAGCCCTGAAGGCTTTTCTGCCGACTGTGCGAGGAAAGAATGTCCTGATCCTGACGGACAACACGGTGGCCATGCACTACCTTAACAAAAAGGGGCGGGCAGGGTCACTTCCTCTGTGCAGGGAGGCGATGCAGTTCTGGTTCTGGGCAATCCAGCAGGAAGTTTCGATCTCGGCACTTCATCTGGCAGGAGACGAAAACGAGACGGCGGACGCTCTGAGCAGGCAGAGCGCGATCTCTCATGAGTGGGAGTTAGCTCAGGAGATTCTCCTGGAGATCTTTGCCCTTTGGGGGACCCCTCAAGTGGATCTCTTCCCCTCCAGTGCCAACCGGAAGTGCGAGAGGTTCTGCTCACAGGAATTTCCTCCAAAAGGAGCCTTAGGAGACGCGTTTGTGGTGGAGTGGTCATTCCCACTGCTGTATGCGTTTCCTCCAGTCCCCGTCATCCCGCAAGTACTGCAGAGGTTACGGAGGTTCGGTTCCCGGATGATCCTCATTGCTCCGGCGTGGGCCCGGAAGACGTGGTACTCGGACCTTCTCGACTTGTCCATCTGCCCTCATGTCGTCTTCCCTACGAAGACGATCTGCTCTCACGGGAGGGGGTGTCAGGTTCTCCATCCAGAGGTCAGATCCCTCAACCTTCACGCTTGGCTTCTGAAAGGTTGAGGTATAAGGATTGGGACCTCCCTGAAGACGTGATGGAGGTGTTGCTCTCGGGCAGACGACCAGCAACAAAGTCCCTGTACCTTTGGCGTAAGTTCTGCGACTGGTGCAGGGTTAAGAATGTGGATCCTTTTGCATGTGACATTCCCATGGTTCTGTCTTTTTTGTTTTCTTTGGCCCACAGGGGCTTGCAAGTGGGTACCGTTAAAGGTTACCTGGCGGCGCTGTCCATATTTAAGCGCTCGTCTGAAGTGTTCCTATTTTAATATTCCTTTAATTTCTCAGTTTCTGAAAGGGCTCACTAATGTGTTCCCTCCATCACCTTTCCAGGTGCCCGGTTGGGATTTGAACCTTGTTCTCAAGTTTCTGATGGGTGCTCCGTTTGAGCCTTTGCATTCATGCCCTTTGAGACTGTCAACTCTGAAAACTGTATTTTTGGTTGCGGTTCCTTCCGCTCGCAGAGTGAGTGAGTTACAGGCACTTTCAGTTAAGCCACCTATCACTGTGTTTCATAAGGACAGTGTTGTCCTTAGAGTTCGTCCTTCCTTTCTTCCGAAGCTGGTGTCGGAATTTCATTTAGGCCAGAAGGTTGTTCTTACGGCGTTTTATCCTCCTCCACATCCTAGCAAGGACGAGGAGAGGCTCCATAGGCTTGATCCTAGGAGAGCCTTAAGCTTTTGTATCGCACGCATGTCCCGGGTCAGAGTGGACGATCAACTCCTTATTGGTTGCGCTGGAAAGCGTTTGGGACTAGCTGTGACGAAACAGACTTTGTCTCGCTGGATTATTTTGGCTATCTCTGAGTGTTACCGCTTGGCGGGTAAGGACCCACCGGTCAGCTTACGGGCCCATTCTACAAGGGATATGGCTGCCTCTACTGCCCTACAGAGGGGTGTTCCTATTCGTAACATCTGTGATGCAGCCACCTGAGCTTCGGTACATACTTTTGTATGTCACTACTCCCTCGATTGCATCCAGGGGCAGGATTTGGCCTTTGGCAAGGCGGTCCTTTACTCCGCAATTTGATTGGGCATTCTAAATTTCTGTTTTCTAAATTCTTTTCCCACCTCCTTGCATTGGTAATGCTTTGGGAGTCTGTCATAGATATGGAATACGTCGGAGGACCCAATCCCCTCGAAGAACAAATGACTCTCTTACCTGGTAACGTTCTTTCGATGGGATGGTCCAACGACGTATTTATGGCTATCTCACTTTAGCTCTCTGTTTGATACAGATATTGTGTGCGTTGGACCGATGCAGAAGTAGACAAATTCTGCCAGGCTGCGCACTATTGAGTTGGGGTCGGATGGGCCTACTCTTGAGCCCCTGAAACTTACCTAAGAAGGAGTTCGATTTAGCTTAGCAGAAATCGAATTAAGCGCTGGGATTGGATTTCTTGCCAATGATTTCTGTAAGGAGGAGCTACTAATATGGGTACCTTACCTGACAAAATTCTTTGATAAAGTTCTTAAGAGGAATAGAATACCTAAAAGTAGGCAATGTTCAGTCATTTTTCCAAAATGTAAAAACGACCTGAGTGTTCCTTCTAACTATTGGCCTATATCTTTATTGGATTCCCTTTCTAACCTCTACGCAAAAGCATTAACCTTAAGGCTTGAGTCTTGGTGTGCTGACCACAGTATGCTGTCCCCAGCTCAGGTGGGGTTTAGAAAAGCTACGTTGACACTAGATCAGTCCTTCAAATTGTCCCTGTTGGTGGACAAATATCTTAAGCTTACGAGGGATGCCTTTATATGTCACCTTTATCAATCTGCATGCAGCTTTTGATTCTGTTTCTGGGCCTCAATTATGGACTTTGTTAGAATCAAATGGGGTTTCAGAAACATTGATTTGTGCAATATTCCATTTATATGAAAATAACTTTGCACTTGTCTGTTGGGGCACGGCAGGGGAGCATACGCATCAATCTTCTATCTCAAAAGGGTTTAGGCTGGGGTGTATTATGGTGCCTCTTCTATTTTCCTTATTTATTAATGATATTGCAGTAGGGTTTAACGCCTTGGAAGCTGATGCGCCGCTATTGGGTGTCAAAAAGTGGTGTATTTTATTATTTGCTGATGATGCCGTTTTTATTTCCAAGACCCCCATCGGCCTACAAAAACAATTGACTGCTTTATCAAATTACTGCCAGGATAAAGATTTAAAAATTAATATTTCAAAGTCTAAAGCCATGATCTTTACCCCTTAGAATTATCATACGCACAAATTGTATTCCTTTCATATGAGTAATCTTTTTTTTTTTATTTGTTTTTATCAAGTTTCTTAGAGGAGCAATACAACCAAAACACAGTGCTAACAAACAAACCCCGAAGGCCCCCCCACCCCTTAACACACTGTATCTTGACATTATCCATCAGATCAATGAATGTAGCTTACATAGACAATTGTTGTCCTTGTTAACCTCTGGCCAGTACAGTGCCTTCTTAACCCCTAGCTTCCCCCAATTAATTCCCTGATTCAGTGCCATCCGTCGATGCCACAGAGTCTTCAATGGTGGATTGCCGGAGCAAATAGTATATATATGCATGCCACATGCCACTATCACAGCATCGTTGCCTATTCAACGATCCCCATCCACTCTCCATGTCATTACAATATATAATGTCATCTTTCCATTGTGAAATTTTGGGAGCCCTTTACCTTCCCCACAGCATGTCCACTCTCCGCTTAGCCGATATAAGGAGCAAGGTCACTAATTTCTGCACTCCCCCGGGAACCTCTTTCGTGTAACCCAACAGTCCCATCATCGGGTCAGGTTGCACTGTTTGGCCTATAATCCCACCAATCGTCTCAAACACTCCCTCCCAGAACTGTTGTATGTTTGGGCAGCTCCATGCCACGTGAAGGAAATCGACCATTTGTGATTGACACCTTTTACATCTCCCTGTGGCATCTGGGAAAAATTACGGCCGGTGAGTAATAAAATTGGTGAATATATTTAAAATGGATCAGTTTAAACCCAGTGTTAATTGCTCCCTTCCTGATTCCCTCACAGCAGTATGTCCAAGTCTCCTCTGGAATCTCCCATCCCAATGCTCTCTCCCATTTTTCCCACGGGTGTGGTCCCATGCCCCTGGACTGGAGAAACATTGAGTATAACCCTGTGGTCATATGTCTTCCCATCAGGCCTTTATGGGTTTTATCCAGTATAGGAGATATCGGCGGTTGGTCAGGAAAGGTGCTGAACATCGCGCATAGACTCACTTTGAGCTTGAAGTATAGACATTTATTTTTTTATTTGTTTATGACTCGTTGAGTCTTAACAAAACATAACAAAACAGACCAACAAAACAAATTTATATACATTTGAATGTAAAATAAATATAAAATAAATCCAGCCAAAATTGACCATTAAAATATTCCAGCCAGTAAGGTTGCTGGAACAAAAGTGACTGTCTTTCTAATTCCGCTTTGCTCCCCAGTCCTTTTATTGGTACCAGATGTTCTCTGGTCAGATTGATCCAGATTTCCCATTCCACACACAATCCCTCTAAACGTCGATTTCACAATTTATTAGCACCTGAATTGTGGCTGCAGCAAGCATAATGTTTGAGCCTGAGATAATTCTGTCACATAGAAATTCTGAAATTATGTCATTTTCTTTTCGGACACAATTTTCTGAGGCGGTATTTCCATGAACCTTCACAGTCCATTAGCAAATGCCTTAGTGTCTGTTTGGCCGGATTTATACAGATCGAACATAACTTTTTGGCCCTATGACCCCGATTTCGTTTCTCAAGCACTTCCCCACAGCAGACTAAATTTAGTCTATTTCTGAGAATATTTGTGCGAAGTTTCCTGTCTGGAGATTTCATCAAATATTTTGAGACATCCAAGTTTTTTTTGTCCCCTTAGAAATGGGTTTGCAACTGGAACCTTTCTTGCTTTTTCTATTGTCTCGATCCAGTCTAGAATTTCAAGTTCTTTTTTGACTGAGTGGATTTGAGACCAATGTTTCTATATCAAGTTCAGTTTTAGCAAATGCTTTAATTACATTTCCCCTTAGGGTCGAGAGGATGTCTGATTTGCAGCTTACCATATGTTTTCTCATGTCACTGTACAAGCTGGTTTCTTTTCCTATAATTATCTCTCTGTAAAGGGTCATTAGTTTCCAGTTGGCCATACATTTTAAGGACTTAAGTCCTAGTTCAAATCTCAGACTGCTGGCGGGTGTACAGTTCGGATGACCTAGAGCTTTTTTCCATAATCGCCCCTCAAAGAGCTCCCAATTTGCAGACCATAAGCTTAGTTTTGCTTCCAAACCGTATAATATTACTAGTACTACTTTAGCTAAATAGTACCTCACTAGTGGTATGATGGAAAATGTGCAAAGCTTCTAGTTTCATTTGATCATCTGTGATGCTGCTTGAGTTACCTTAGCCATTACCTCACCCTCTACCTTGTATATAGCAGGATTGGCATGTATGTTGTAGCCTAGATATTTTACTCTTTCTACTACTTTAACTTGCTCTCCACCTAGTTTCCAACTGATGGATTTCACTTTTTTCTGCGGGTGTTTAAAGATGAGAATATTTGTTTTAGCTGGGTTGATTGAGAGTCTGTTGATCTCAGCATACTCATTCATTCTTGTTAGCAATCACTGAAGTCCTATTGGTGTTCTGTCTAAAAGTAGAATGTCATCAGCATAGGCTTACCAACAGATTTTCCTCCCGTTCAAAACGGGGCTGGCCAATGCTGATGATTCAATAAAGGGTCCTATATCTGATAGGAAGAGATTGAAAAAGAGTGGTGCTCCCAGACAACCCTGTCTTACTCCTCTGTTTACATCTATGAGTTCAGACAAATGGCCTATTTCATCTAAGCGAACTCTGAGATTGCTGTTTTTGTGCTGTTCCACCAATATGGATAACAGCGTTTCTGGTATGCCCCAACTTTGCAGTTTTTGCCATAATAAAACTCTTTCAACTTGGTCAAACGCTTTTGAAAAGTCAATCCATGCTCCATATAAAGGGGGAGAGTTGTCTTTTTTTGTCTGTTCGTTTAACAGGTTTAGGGTCAGACCATTTATTGTAGTCAACATTCCCTTTCTAAAGCCTGTTTGATAACGTGAGAGTATTTCATGTTCTTCTACCCAATGTAGGATATGGTTTAAGAGGAGCTTCATGAAAATTTTGCTCTCTATGTCGAGCAGGGCTATTGGTCTGTAATTGGCCGCTGCTCGACGATCTCCATTTTTGAAGAGTGGCATAACCAGCGCTGTTTTCCAAGGGATTGGAACTGTTTGCTTCCTCAGCATTTCTCTGAAAACGCATGACAATAATTGCGACCATAGTTCTGGTTCATTCTTGAGTGTTTGATAAGTTAGGCCATTCAGGCCTGCTGCTTTAGAGGTTGAGGCATTAGTTATGATCTCCTGAAATTTCTTTTGTCTCAAAATCTAGTTCCCAGGGGAATTCTTGGTTTAACAGAAATTGTTGGGTGTTTTGGCTTCTAAAGGTTTCTGTCGGGTGTTTCACCCAACCCTCTTCCGGAACCAGATTGCATAAAGAGTTGCCTGTTATCCCTTCTAGGTGACTAATCGTTGCCCAAAAGTTTTTTGTGCTGTGTTCTGTTAGGGTTTTTAGGACATACTCCCCATCTTGTTGCATTCGGGCTTCTTTCTGCAGGTATGACCAGGATTTATTGTTGGTTTTCTCTTTTTTTAGTTCCATTTTATATGATTCATCTGAAAGTCTTAAGGCTCTAATTTTTCTTATGGCTTTCCTATGTTCCCTTTTTTTCTTTTGAGTTGTTTCATCGAATGTGTGTAGATGTTTTTGCTTCTCTGTACCTGTTAGTTCACTTGGGGGTAGGGTTTCCCAGAGAAAATTAGTGAATCTCTGTGGGTTGCATTCTGCTTGAATAAAGTTTATTTAGCTTTATTCCTCCACTTTTATATATCACCACCCTCACCTTACCTTTCATATTCTGGAGGTTCTGGTTGTTTACATTTGGTACGCAACTGAGAATATTGGGAAAAGTAAGCTCCAATCTGCTATGATCACTGCCCCCGTCTTGCTTTATTCCAAGGACTAGAGAAGATGTAAATAGTCTCTGAGAAACAAAGATGTAGTCCAAGGTAGAAGCAGAGTTTCCTCTATGCCATGTCGTAACTGGTTTTTGGTCTACACCTGTGGATCCATTAACCATTTTCAGTTCCAAGTGTTTCATAAATTCTAGCCACAATCTTCCCCTTCCTGATTTCTCAGTTATGGGAGAGTTCAGAGTATTTTCTTTTTGCTGAGTGCAATTTGCATTGAAATCTCCAGCTAGGATTATATGACTACAGGTTGATTCTGTTTTTATTCTTTCGAGAAGTATAGAAATACATCTAGGGCTGATAGTGTCCCCCTTTCCCTCAAATCCCCTAGGGACATAAACCTTTGCTTCCGGAAACAAATCTCCAAATAATGTGATACCCAATTTCTTAGTCATATCGACAAAGCACTTCTCACTAGTGATGGGTATCCCCGGTGTATATATAACTGGGAGCTGGGGTGAGTAGAGAACACCACCCTTTCTCTTCCGTTCTAATTGGATCCAAGCCCTGCACGTTACCTCCACCAGATTCCTTGGATAGTGTATACGGCTCGGAGCCAGCAAAATAATCGACCTAAGCAGGTTGGGTGCAGCCACCGCCCTTTCCACCTCTGTGGCTCATGTCGTGTTTCAACCTATGCCAATATACCAAAAACCCAGCTTGCGCCACCACATAGTATGCTTCAAAGTCAGGTAAAGCTAGACCCCCTTCTGACACATGAGCCACCAACTTATCCCAGGAGACTGTAGCCGGCTTGGCAGCCCATATGAATTGTGTTATTGCAGCTTTCAGGTTACGAAAGTAATCCCCAGGGACCGTCACTGTAGTATTTAGAAAGACATAAAGGAGCCTGGGAAGCAGCGTCATCTTGACTATAGATATCCGCCCGTATGAATTCAGTGGGAGCTTCTTCCACCTACCCAGGACTTCCTTGACCATGTTCAGAACCTTGATGTAGTTATTATGATACACCACCAGCGGGTCCCTCATGATAGAAATGCCCAAGTAGCGTGTATAAATCATATGCCATTGAAAACCTCATGTGTCTTGAAATTGGACTGTTGCCTCAGTTAATGGGAAAAGCACTGATTTTGACATGTTCACACGTAACCCCGACACCACCCCCAAATCCCTGGACTTCCCTCATCACCGGATCCAGGTTCACCCTGGGGTCCTTAATAAACAGTACCATATCGTCAGCATACAGTGAGATTATTAGTTTGTGTTTGTACAGCTGGATCTCCCTATGTAAGTGCACTTCTCTAACCCTTTCAGCCAATGCCTCAACCACTAAAGCAAAAAGTAGAGGTGACAAGGGGCATCCCTGTCGGGTCCCCCTCTCCAGAGGGATAGTCGGAGTTCATTGGCCATTCACCCTCACTCTTGCCGTTGTTTGTATGTACAGCAATTTTACCATGTTTGTAGTGGGCCCCCATTCCCATGTGGTGTAAAACAGAAAACATGAACGACCATTCAACCGGATCAAACTCCTTGGTTGCATCTAACAAGGCAGCCACCAACGAATCCCCGGGGTGGGGAGGACCGCGGCCATCAACCCAAACATTCCCCAGAGGCCATATGAGGTAGAACGGCCCGGAATAAAGCCTGTCTGGTCTGCCAAAACCATCTCTGACATGAAGGGCGACAGCCGTGAGGCCAGAATTTTCACAAAGATCTTATTGTCAATGTTGGTTAATGATATTGGGTGGTACGAGGAGCACTCAGTACCTGGCTTTTCATGCTTCAGCAATACCACCACTTTTGCCTCTCGCAGCGATTCCGGGAGAATCCCTACCTCTAAGCTGTGCCGGTACATCTCTAGCAGATGGGGTGCCAGAGAGTCTGCGAAATGCTTATAAAATTCCGCAGTGAATCCATCGGGCCCCAGTGATTTCCCATTCGGCAGAGCCTTATTTGCATTCAGAACCTCATCCAACGACAGTGGATGATTCAGATGTTCCCTCTGGGCATCTGTACACCAATGCAGCGCCATCTGATCTAAATAATCCTCAATGTCTACGCGGGATGCGTGTAGTTTCGAGGAGTATAAGCGGCTGTAGAATCGGAAGAACCGTTGAACTATCTCCATGTCCTCAAATTTGTTATTCCCATGCTCATCCACCATCACCTGGATTCTACCCGTGAAATTATCCAGTTTTGTTGCCCTCACCAGGGTTCGGCCCAGTTTATTGCCTTCACCGTATTGCTGAATATTAGTCGCATTTCATATAAACTTGACTTCCCTTAGCGCTAATGTTTGAAACTCCTGCCGATGTTTAAAGGCATACTCTAGTAAAAAAATTTATTGTCCCTATGGGTCGGCCATGTTTTTTTAAGGCTAAGTGGCTCGATTTTAGAAAACTTTCCTATGGACCTTACCCGAGTTTTCGTCCATTAAACGCACGCGAAAACAAGCACCTGGGAGCCGCCATTTTCTGAAAATCCTATCTTTTCCCCGATCGCCCTGGCTCACCTGCTTTTGCGGCACTAAATCAATGCCCCTGCCCCTGAGCCTGTCATCAGCAGACTCGTACCGCCCATTTCCCAACGCCAAAGCACGTCTCGTGTCAACATTCGCTTCGCTTCAGCTAATGACGTGTCGCCATGGAAATGGCAGGACGCCTCTTTCCTCAATAAGTATAAACAGACCGTTTCACAGCAGCAGGTTTTCGATTCCATTCCTCTCTCTGTGTTACTTAGAGTATTCTGTGACTCGTTTCAGTGCTCTGGTCAGCTACCTTCGCCGCTTGTAGCCCGTGTGAACACCTGTACCATCTCGGTAAATTATTTTACTCTGTTTACCACACAATGGCTACAATAATGCCCTACATGTACGAGCCTGAGTATACCGAGGAGGAACTACTGGAAAGGGAAGCACGTGAAAACGATGGGGATTCGGACAGCAGTTGGGAGGACGATTCAACAGATGAAGAGCCTGGGCCTAGTCGCATGGACGGCGTCTCCACCTGGTGCACATGCAATCGGTGCGAGCTAATGCCAACCGAGGACGAGAACTGCTGCTGCCGAGAAAACTCGGGATGCCTGGCCTACATTTCGGAAGGCGAGCCACGACCGCAATGCATCACCGAGCTGCCAGACTTCAGGGCAGCCTGCCTCACACGGGCCGTGTTGAGAATCTTGATGGTGCTTATGCACGAACTTCGAGCAACTGTTCGTCCTCGTAATCCGAGTAACGAGTAAGTATACTCTGCTTGTCATGCCACTCCTATTTCATGTTCTTCTACTATATCCAAAATTACATCTACATATCATTGTAACGCATGTAAGGCATTGAATAGTGTGCATTGTCTAGATAGCATTTGTCCGTGTAAAATGCCATTAGTTACAAGAATTGTCATTGACAACAAACGTTTATTAAACTTATCTGGGTCATTTAAAAACGTTTGTTTCATTCCTTTTCACAGGTGCTACAGGCTGGTGGCCTATCGTTCCTATACATGGTGGCTTCACGGGAGGCTTGGACACCGCGTTCGAAGAGTGATACCCGCCTGTGCCGTTCGTGCCATTAGAGAAACGTTCCCGAGTGACAGCGGTCAGTACAGGGGATTTTCTCTCGCTGTGCTGCAATCTGACCTGTATAATCTATAAAGTCTTGTATTTTTGTGTCATGAAAATAAGATACAAAATAAAACACCACATTTATTTTAACAACGTTTGTCTCGATTTTTTAAATGAATCACATATATCTATACTATCAATTACCATTGGATTATACAGACCTTCGGGTCTTGGGCCACTATAATACACTGGTTGAAGTGTGGGTCTGTGCTCACAAGAATCTGCGGTATGTGGCATTTGTTATTGATAAGCAACGATATACTATCATTCATATAAAGGCGATATACTGTATATTGATATAAAGGCGGTTCGCGCCGGTGGATGCTCGCAGGCATGGGGGGGGGGCTGTCCGGGGCGCGAAAGGCCAAGGTGCCAAACAACATGTACACTTCAAAAGGTGTCCCACGCCAAGGGGCCATCGGTCACATGGCCTCCCCAGACCCCGTGTCTCCAGCCAGGCCTCCCCTTGAAGCAGGCCGCCCCCCTGCAATCCACATAAGTGTGTCTCCATTCAGCAGTCTTCCTGTGCCTTATCTGCACGCCCCAGGCCCATCCATCCCACCCCCCTGTATCAAAGGCGGTTCGCGCTGGTGGATGCTCGCTGGCATCGGGGGGGGGGGGGGTTGTCCGGGGCGCGAAAGGCCAAGGTGCCAAACAACATGTACACTTCAAAAGGTGTCCCACGCCAAGGGGCCATCGGTCACATGGCCTCCCCAGACCCCGTGTCTCCAGCCAGGCCTCCCCCCTAAAACCACGACATACATACGTCATTCATTCACAAACACACCCCTGTTCCAAATACTTTATAAACCACTTGATATGTCTCATGAGAACATCTTTGTGCTTTGCAAGTCAACTCCTGAACGTGTTAGCTGGCAACCACCGAGATCTACGCTAATCTGGTCGTCGTCATGCTATCCGTGAACTTCTGTGACCGCTTAGAGCAAACCCATCAGTGTGCTACCTGTGGCCACCCACCTATTCTCCTGCAACATACTGCTCTGCTTGCTGAATCCGACTGTTTGTTGGTCAAGGTAAGGCCATGTATCCTAGTCATATTTCGCAGATTATTAAATTTCTATCTATTTGCGAGTAGAGTACACAATAGTGCTATGTTCATTGGTCTCATTGCTATTGACTAGAGTTTCCATTGCTATGCTATCAATAGATCTATTTATTTTCATCTGTGTCTATTGTCATCGAATTGCATCCTTCGGGGATCCAGTCTATGATGTAAGCATGTTTCCTTCTCGTGCAATACAGAACATCCAAGGGATGAGTCACATGTTCAGATTTTAGTCACATCATTTATACATTTCTGCAATTTATGCAAATACTAAGCTGCACATAATGAACTGGTACAGTTCCTGCGACCAAAACAAACCTTGCATTGATCATTGTATGATTCATTTACTTTTGTATCAAATCTTTATTCTTGAAGATTGTATAATAATGTCGATATTTACTTTTCAGATTTATCAACAATGCCTGCCTGTTCGATTAGCGGTTGCCCTTCGAAGACCCATGCGAAATCTGAAGGAACTACAATGCATGTATTCCCGAAAACTGTCGATCGAATAAGAGAATGGGTCAGACATTCCGGATATCCACTGGATGAGCTGGAAAGTAGAGTCCAACAAGTCTTAGAGGACAAGAGGGGCGATCGATACCGTATCTGCAGCCGGCACTTTTCCTTGGACATGTACACAACTTCTTGGGTAACAAAGAAGAATAAACGGCGAACTACACGGAAATTGCTCGAACGCTATTCCCACTCTATTCGTCCACATTCCGCCACTGGTGAGTCAAGTGTCCGGATTTAGCTTTCGGCCTTGCAGTAGTGTGTAGCCGAATGGATTAATTGATATTGTAAGTGTTCTATCCCTTGTAATAATTTCGATATTGATATGAGTGTATAGTTTTTTGAATAATTACATTTATCAATATATTATTTTTTGATTTCATAACCCACAAACGCAATGTATATATATATGGGGACAGGGAACTGTGCTGTATTGAGCATTTTTCAAGTATTCTGTCGGCTTACATGGCTATTTTCAATATTGGCATTTCATTATCAATCATTAATTGACCTTTACAACTTCTTGACTATCCCTTGAATCTGAAGCAAGAACATTCTACATCCTTGACGTGGTCGCAGTTATCAACCACTTCTAGCGCGTATCAGGTAATCTTATTAGGCTAATCCGCTACATACTTGTTTTATGCATGTCAAGTAATAGTTTTATTCTATCGTGTAATTATTTTACTGAATGTTTGGTTAGTGCTTTCCAATTGATATACACCTTAGTTATCGTCCACTGGTGTTTGTTTTCAGTTATAATTAGTGTTAACCATATTAATGCAAGTACTGTCTTTCAGGGAGATGCTGAAGCGTCCGCCACATACACAACATTTCTAGATGTTTTTCAACATCAGGAGGTATGGATACTGACAGCTCCATCGAGCATCATCATCATCAGAGCTGGAATTCTTGTTGTTTGATTGTTCTACACAATGTTTCATTCGTGGTTAGCCGTTGATATGTACCTGTGCTGTCGACCCCAGGTGTATGTTATGTTTTCACAATTGTAATCCTCACTAATGCAAGTACTATGTTTCAGGCAGTCGATGGAGCGTCAACCCCTACACTTGATGCAGAGCCTGACATTCAAGTATACGAATCGGCGCAACAGCTTTCGGAAGTGCGCACTACATTTGCAACATCCATAGATATTCTTCAGCAGCACGAGGTATGGATACTGACAGCTCCATCATGCGTTATCATATAACGTGATTCCATTTGCTATACTTTCTTCCCTATAAACGCAAGTGCTGTGTTTCAGGGAGACGACGGAGCTTCCATCCCAATCACAACATCTCATTTAGATGATGCAGATGTAAAGGAATCGTTGAAATAAGTCGATGAAATATGATCATATTTGGATTTTCCTTGATTCTTTTGGACAATGCATCTTTCGCGGTTATCTCTTTATATGTACCTGTGCGTTCGACCCCAAGTGTGTGTTATGTTTCCAATATTGAAAACCATACTAATCCAAGTACTGTGTTTCACGGAGACGACGGAGCTTCCACCTCAATCACAACATCTCATTGAGATGATGCAGATGTAAAGGAATCGTTGAAATAAGTCGATGAAATGTGATCATATTTGGATTTTCCTTGATTCTTTTGGACAATGCATCTTTCGCGGTTATCTCTTTATATGTACCTGTGCGTTCGACCCCAAGTGTGTGTTATGTTTCCAATATTGAAAAGCATACTAATGCAAGTATTGTGTTTCAGAGAGATGCGGATGCCTCCTCTCCAATACAACCATTCATGGCTGTCCATGCAGAGCCAGAGGTATGTATGGATACTGACAGTTCCATCGAAATAGATCATCACTGGTCGAATACTTGTCGTTTGATTGTTGCACACAATGTTTAAATCGTATTTGGCTATTGAGATGTACCTGTGTGTTCGTCCTCACGTGTTTTATGCTAACAATATTTTGATACATAGTAATGAAAGTACTATGTTTCAGGGAGACGATGGAGCCTCATTCCTTGCTGTCTATGCGGATACAGAAAATATACCCGTTGCAGCGCAAGAGGAAGGGAGGACATGCGGAAACGAATCGGAGCTACAGCGTGCAGATGTTGAAGGTCGAGTCAAAAAAGTTGCAAAGAAAAAAAAACAAAAAAAGGTTAGTTACAAACAGTTAATAACTTTAAAAAAAATTTTTTTTTGTGGTGGGGACTATTTTATGTTTTTTTCTAGTCAATTCTACTACGCTCCATCTTGTGTTTAAACTGAACATCCCTTTTCCAATCTCTCCTCCAGTTACCCGTGGGCATCAGAACTATACACACACAGACATTGAAGCGAATGAGAGATGTGGCTTGCCAGACCAGTACACTATGGAGGAACTATTAATTGAGGCGAGGCGTGTTCAGGCTCGAGATGCTCATGTCCAATGGCCAGAACATGAATTAGCTCTGTTTGGAGACTACAGCAAAGTTGCATTGGACCATTGCTACTGTGCGACCGGACCACTACAAGAAGATGTTATTGAATGTATTGGAGATAACTCTGAAGTAGTTGCAGATCAATTTACACAATCTACACCAGCCAAAAAATTGCCACCAAAAAATATGTCGACATTGTTGTGTTCTCCCATCAATGTTGAATTAGCAGATGTTGAAATGAGAGAGAATGAACCAGCCGCAGCATCCATAGACGCAACAATACTTGATAGCAGCGATATTACTTTCCAATGTGTTGACATCTCCACAGCGTCAAAAGCTGAAACAACGTTGACGCAGGATGACAGTCTAATGAAAGAGAGCAGATACATTGTATTCGACAGTTGCTTGATGGAAATCATAAGTATGATGAAATGTGTGCATTCCGTTAGAGGGAAAGTATGTGGGAAGCCATTGATTAATGTGACTCGTAAAATGAAAGGCACTACCGTCAAAATAAAAGCCGCCTGTAGATTAAATCATAGGTTCTCATGGTCTGCACAACCGATGCTGGGGAAACTGCCAGCAGGCAATGTACTGTGTGCAGCTGCATCACTTTTTAGTGGCTCCAGTTTTAGAAAGTTAGAGGCTTTTTTTCAGTTTGTGGGACTCCATTTCATTTCTAGTGCGCTGTACTACACATACCAACGTGATTATCTGTTTCCGGCCATTAGTGATGCTTGGAGAATTGAACAATTGACTCTAGCAAGTACATTCGAAGGCAAACGATTCAGGCTAGCCGGCGATGGACAGTGCGATAGCCCTGGGTTTTCTGCCAAGTACTGCACCTACCACTTTCAGGACATGGATAGTAAGAAAATTGTGAGTTCGGAGGTTGTGCAGGTAACACAATGTACATCCTCAGTGGCCATGGAGAAGCTAGGATTTATAAAATCAGTGGAACATCTACAATCGAGGGGGATGGACATCGAGCTCATAGCCACGGATAGACACATTTCAATTGCCAAGACAATGAGAGAGCAGTTCCCACATATTAAACATCAATTTGACGTATGGCATCTTGCTAAATCAATCAATAAGAAAATCTGGGCTGCAGGAAAAAAAAAGGTTTTGAAAGTATTTTGCAGTGGTCACATTCTATCACCAACCATCTTTGGTGGAGCTCAAAAACTTGCGAGGGGTCAGTGGAAATACTACTTGAAAAATGGCGGTCACTGATGCACCACTGTACCAACGTTCACCGCTGGACAGCAAATGAACATTTCCACCAATGTGAACATGGCCCTTTGTCCCCAGAGGAGGCACGGAAGAAGAAGTGGTTGATTCCATCATCACCGACACACAAAGCCATTGAGAAGATTGTTTTCGACAAAACTCTATCAAGAGATTTGAGAGGACTGACAGAATTCTGTCACACAGGAGATTTGGAGGTGTTCCACAATATGTGCCTAAAGTACAGGCCAAAACGCTTGCATTTTAGCTTTCGGGGCATGAAACATCGCACTCTACTAGCCGTCTTGGCCCATAACGGCAATGTCGGACGTGAACAATCTAGGACTAGGGGCAAAGTAAGGATGCCTCGCTACACCAAGGTGTTTTCAAAACGAAGTAAGCAATGGGTGATCAAACCAGTCTATGATGAAATGCAGTTCGACTTTGTGAAAGGCCTTATTGTTGCTGTGTTAGAGAAGCACAGATATGGAATTTTGGATGTTTCTGTACAGAGCAGTGATCCATTGCCACCAAACATTGCGACTGTGCCATGCCCACCCGATGCACAGCTGATTGTAAAGTACAAATCGCGGTTCAAATAATTGCAATAGGATTGTATTTTTGTAAATAAATGTTATTGTACAGTGTACCAGTAAACCTAACCCCCAACTTCACCATCATGGGTGGCGAAGAAGCTTGGTGTCATCTTTGAATTCTCTCTATTCACATCACATATGTGTATGTATATATTTTTCTCATGTCTCATCTCATGTAAATGTAAATGCTGCGCACTGTTAACGGAGGGGAGGCTTGCGTATTGCAAAAAATAAAACAAACAAACAAACAATAAATCTCACTTTTAACTCAACTCCTGTGGTACTTTATACTTTCCCTGACCTTCCGCAAAAAATTAAATGTTTCAATTTAGGCTGCAAAGCTCGCAGACAACGGGGACAAAATTGGGGCACTTAGAACGCGCTAGCCAAGCAGGCCGTGGCATTTGGGAGAGAAGCCAGTTCGCATTTGCACATTGAGGCGCACTACATAGACGGATTCTAAACTTCAAGTTCTCACAGATGCCTATACTACGTGATGTTGCAAATAAAGAATGCGGAGGACAGTGCACAGATGAGGCACACAAGTCGCACTGGAAGTATAAGGGTCTATTGTTTTTTGACCTTGAGACAGGGACCATGCAGAAAGAACTACATTTGAAGGGAGTGCGCTATAACGTAAGAGACGATAAGGCAGAAAATTCAGAAACTAGACCGAGTTTCAGTTTTAGGTCAGTATACGAAAAATCATTGTCAAGAGCATGGTCCGTTTTACAGACTGCATTACGAAGAGACACAATGGAAATTTCAAATATAATGTAAGTAAATCTTTACACGCTTTTATACCGGAATGAAGATTTAGTGAATGGATGCATGAATAAATGAATGAATGATGACTGTAAAAGATGTTAAAACTGTTCGTAGTGGGCACATGGGCATGCAGGTTCACTGGTGTCACAGATCTGGCTCCTTGGCCCAGCCACTTTTCCCTGCACTACGGGACTGTCTCTGTATCCTTCAGCCCCTTGTCCCGGCATTTACCTTGCACTTGCCACCAGCTGGCCCTATTATTTAATTTGTATTCAACTATCCTTGTACAGCCCATCCCCATGCGCGATCAGAAAAAAACACCTGGCCTAGTAGGATCGTTGTCTGTCTGCCCTTGTTCCCCACCTGCCTCGTCACGCCTAGAAACACTGTATACGCGCGTTACAAATGCCATATCATATATCATATCATTCCTCATGCATGTAGAGTGTCGTTTATCATTGTGTGTTGCCCTAGATTTATCTCGTTACTTTTCGCATTTATGTTAGAGAAGAACATACTCCATTGAACTACCCTTGCAAGCAAATAGTTTCTGATCGGCCGTAATGAATGAAATGAGTAATATTAATGAAGTTCGGCTAGTGAGACTAATTATCATTTATTTGTTTTCTTAACAGGTATTTGATCCCGTTCTGCAACTGCCACCTGTTTGAGACACCGGCGGACGGATTCTTCAGCAGACACCTGCAGCTTCGTGTCAACAACTGGAGCACGATCACCATATTATGGGACGATCGCCAAGGGCCCACATGCCCTTACGCTGTACTAGTGGCTAGAAGTAACATAACAAACTTTAGGCTGGACTAGTGCCTAGTTGATGGAACAGCCTTGCGGTTCACCGTGCTTCCAAAGTGATTATTTTTACGAAAATGAACACCCTGTGTGCCATAATGGAACAGCGCGTGACCCAAGATGAAACGAACAGTTATTGCGGATACAGATAAAAGAAAATAAATGTCTTCCGGAGTTCATATGAATATTCTCTAAACATTTGATGCCAAATAAATGTACTTTACCAAATGTACCGTGTTGCTGTTTCATTGTAAAGTACAGTTTCATATTCCGAATTGTGGCGCGCTGTGTTGTGAGTTGATCTGTGTTGATTTCCGGGTTCTGTGTGGAGTCGCGCAGAAGACGACTGGGCGCGTTTGCCTACGCAGCACAGTAACGTCACGGGGAGAGGCGGGGAATATGAATGTTTTGATAATGTCAGGCTCAGGGGCGGGGGAATTGATTTAGTGCCGCAAAAGCAGGTGAGCCAGGGCGATCGGGGAAAAGATAGGATTTTCAGAAAATGGCGGCTCCCAGGTGCTTGTTTTCGCGTGCGTTTAATGGACGAAAACTCGGGTAAGGTCCATAGGAAAGTTTTCTAAAATCGAGCCACTTAGCCTTAAAAAAACATGGCCGACCCATAGGGACAATAACATTTTTTACTAGAGTATGCCTTTAAGGATCTCAACTCGAGTTAAGTCTGAGGGGAGCGGATTGGTTGTTTGCAGCAATATGCATATCCTCCCTGGCCGCCAGTTCCCTCCTAATTAGTTTAAGAATGCCTACTTCCCTAGAAATACATTTGCCTCTAATCACACTTCAAACTCTCCCAGAGTATCCCTGGAGACTGTACGGAGCCCACGTTTAGCTTGAGGAAGGTATTAAGTGCCACTGTCAAACCTTCCCTAAATACCGTGTCCGAAAGGCCTTCACATTTGAATCGCCATGGGGTCTCCCCCCTAGTATGACCATCCAATCCCAATTCGAGAAGCACGGGCGCGTGATCCGAGAGGGTGCGAGCAAGAATCTCGACCCTTCTGACCCCGACCAATAGTGATTACGAAAAGAGAAAAAAGTCTAATCTCGAGGCCAAGCCATGGGTGACGGAGTGACATGTATACTGCCGTAATCCCGGGTGTCTCACCCTCCACATCAGCGACATCCCACTGGTGTCATTTCGTGCAGACGATTCGTCCCTCTATTCCCTCCTCCCTGTACCCCTCTGGATCGGTCTAGTTCGGGATGCATCACAGCATTGAAATCCCCAGCCCAAATCACCTTCCCGGTCGATAGCCCCCCCTAGCTGCCGGTCTATCCCGTCGAGGGTCTCTGCCGTGTCCTTATTGGGACCATAGTAGTTAATTAATGTGTACAGCTTCCCCTTTATGGTCCCCTGCACTATAAGGCCTCTACCTCCATCATCCTTTAACACTGCGGTCTGAGGGAACCCAACCTTATGGTGTATCAGTGTGCTGACCCCCCTGGCATATGTGGAGAAAAATACCTTTGACAACCTCATGTATTCCCAAAGGCAGTTTCATTATCCCTTGTTAAGTGTGTCTCCTGTACGAATGCTATTTCAACCTTGTGTCTGCATATACAGCAGTATCTTGCGGCGTTATATGGGGCATTTTAACCCTCTAACATTCCACATGCAGAATTTAGGTGATGCCATACCTCAATCTAGTACTTCTGCTGCATGATTATTGACCCAGCATTCCGAGCCGATGTGACAGGACCAATCCAGAAGCGTCCGAATCAAGTGTCAAGCCCACCCTCCCCTCCACCAACAACCCCAACTTGTCAGTGAACGTGTGTCCTCTCCCCCTCCCCCCTGTTGAACCCCAACTCTTTTAGCCCCTCCCTTCCCCACCAACAACCACCCCAACTGGTCGGTGAACTGCCCTCTCCCTCGTGCCCCACACCCCCTTCCGCCCCTCAGTAGTCCCCTCCCCCCCTGCTGAACACCCCAACTTATCAACTCACCCTTCACCCACAACATACTTGTACTATGCTCTTGCTCGAGGGTCAGCTGAAAGCCTGACCCTCTCCAGTCCCCAGGCAGATATACTGGACACTAGCATTGAATTTGAACCTCAATTTTACTTATCACCACACTACCACCCAACTTAGGCACTCTCCAGCAGCACATTAGACATTATTTCCTCCTTGTCCGAGGGGTCCGGGTAATGAATCAATGAAGGAGGCAGCCTCTTCCGGAGTCTGAAAGAACAGAGATCGCCCTTCATGCTCATGTCGCAATTTAGCTAGGAATAGCATAGCATATTTTATGTTCCTCTCTTGATGTCAATAAATGTCTTTCTGGCTGCCTGCACCTTGTCCGAGAAATCCGGGAAGAACTTAATAGTGTCTCCTCTGTATGAAACCGTCCCTTTCTCCCGAGCCTTCCGAAGTGTTGTATCTCTATCGCAGTAATTCAACGGCGGGCGAATAGTGGTCGGGGCGGTGCCCCGGGGATCGGCCTCTTCCCACTCGGAATCCTATGTGCTTGTTCGACGATGAACATCGAGGAGAACCCCTCGGGACCCAAGGCTTCCTGTATTATTCCCTCCACTAGGGACTCCGTGTTCCTCTGAACCACCGTCTCCGATAGGCCAACAATCCTGATGTTGTTGCTTCTCGACAAAGATTCTATATCTTCCTGATTCTCCTTGAGCTCTCTCAGGGCTCCCTTTAGTCCTGTCGTCTCTCTGGTGGCCGAGGCCGTCTCATCCTCCACTCTCGACAGTCTCAACTCCACCTCGTCAAGTCTCTCGCCGTGTTTGTCCAACCGGACCTGCATATGATCTACTTTGCATGTTAATGTATCTAGTTTCCTGTCAAGGGACTGTATGCTGGACTGCAGCTGCGTGAGCATGACCTTTATGGCCTGAAATGCAACTGCTGAGTCCGGGGTGGGCGCCGAGGGGTGGGCATCCAAGGGCTCATTCGTTGCACCAGCGCTTTTGTTTAGCGGGACTGCGTCAAATTACAGTTTGGATTGCTGCTTACCCCGTTTGCCAGATTTTGACATGTTTGGTTGATGACCCCAGCTGAACTGACCGCCCGTGGGGGTTCAGAACCGATTTGTCTTTGTTTCCTCGGTTCGACCTCCGTATGTGTACAGGATCAAGAGAGCCCCGTAGCACGACCCAGGCACGCGGACACAGCCCAAGGGGGAGCCTTCGCGTCCTGGTGCAACTCCCCACACCCCCCTGCCGGTGAAGAAGTCACTTGCCCCTGCACACTGTGTGTTGCTCCTACGCACCACACCAAAAAATCAGTGCAGGCAGGTGCTTGTTTACCTGGGGTCGTTCCCCAGTGCTATGAATGTTTAGAGTGCCACCAGTGCGCCCCAGGGTCGCCCAGTTCGCGCCGTGGCCGCAACCTGAGCTCACAACTCCTGAGACACAGTCCACAACCTCCACCTAATCTCCAAAGTGCCTGCACAACTGTTTTCTGTGGAACAGGCCATTCAACACAGTCAATTCTTAGGGGTTGTAGGTTCCTTCTTTGAACCCCCCCAGCAAGTCCCCGGACAGTCCTTCTCGCAGAAGATCCAGCGGCCAATGCCACAATGTTGTTTGCTAAGCTAGTAGGCGGCACGGTTCACCCTGTTTGTTCCTGAACTCCTCTCCTTAGATCTTGCCAACAAGCCCCCCAGATGCTCCCTTTCACCCTGGCCCCAATGCACTGACAGCCTCCTCTGGCCCAGTGGTTGCTGCCTTCTCGGGAAGCGGCCTCCCCGATCCGGCTGGCCTCACAGCAGGTCGCGGGGGAATACGCCAGCAAAGGCGCCCATCCCGCATGCAACGCGACGCGGATCGCCGCCGGCAGGCCCCCCGCCGAATGCGGAGATCACTCCCAACGTTGTTGTTCTGCAAGGCCCGAGGGGGAAGGGGTGGGCCGCAGTCCACCGCCTCCAACGACCGAGACCAAGTGCCCCACCACAGCCCCGCTGTGTCCCCGCCGCTGAATCCACCCGCGCAGTCAGGCCTCCCCCTGGCACTGAATACTGGCACCTTCGGGTCCACTGCAGCCGCCCGCAGTATGTATACACCCGCACTGGGGCAGGAGCCGGCTCGCAGGGCTGTCTCTCGCAGGCGGGCCCCCTCCCACCACCACAGCGAGGACCGCTCCATGGCCACGCCACGTCTCTGCACTCAGCCGGCAGCCCCCCTTCCGCTGCGCGGTGATCCGCAGGCCTCAGGCAGCGCTCTGGAGCTGTCGGGAACCAGGGCCTCCGGGTACAGATTCTCCCCCGGATTGCAGCCACGGAGTCGCGCCCTCCTAGGGAGCAAGTTTCTGCAGCACGATGACGAGCCTCATTCAGAAAACCACCAGATTTGTTAGGGTGCTGTAGAGCTCTACGGATTTATAGCCATCTTGGCCGGGCTCTCTAGCGCCCCCTTCATATGAGTAATCTTAATTTGGAATTGGTAGAGGGTTATGTCTGTTCGGGGCTATTGGTCCACCATAATTGCAGTTGGAGCAGCCAGGTAGAGAAAAGCGTAAATACCCTATCTAGGCAGGGGTTTGGCTGGGATTAGCTTCAATAATCAATATGGATGGAGAAGTATCTCCCCGCTATGGACATTTATAGAATGCATGTTGTGCTCGCTGCAGTATTTGGAGCAGAATTGTGGGGTATTCAGATTCTCGTGGCTTGACTTTTGAGAAAAATGTATTGCTCAAGCGGCTCCTTAATCCTCCCAAAACTGTTTTTTTTTTTTTACCAATCAAACTTGAGATGGGCTGGAGTATCTGATAAAGCTGCAACCCTTATTATATTGGTTGTGAATATGGCATACCAGTGAACTTTGGGAATGAGTGACCTGCTGCATCTGAATGGTTCAACATGTGTTCCATGGTATCAAAAATATGGCCACATTGTTCGACCTTCCTCACCTGTGGAATGAGCCTCTTAGATTGGGTCATAATTGCAAACCTGTTTTGAGGGAGGTGTATTATAAATGGTTTTTCAGTGAGATGTGCAAACACTCATCCGGGGGGGAAAACAGGTGGTGGCAGAATTTTTAGAGTTTAAAAGAGTTTTTCATTGGAATAGTATCTAGCTATCCCTTGCAAAAGGATCAAGAAGACTTTTGATGAGAAAGTTTGGATTGGGAATCCTTCAGTTCATTACCTTGTTTTACGATGGAAAAAGGATTCTCTAGATAAATGGTTATTTTATACCACCTTGGTGGAAGATGGTATGCACTTTATTTGTATATGCCCCTTATATATTTCCATAAGTAGACGATATTTGTATTGTATGTACATTTATAGAGCGCAAACAAAGACCGGCGCTAAGAATGGATGAGGGAGGCAGCTTGAAAAGCAGCCAAGACTAAAACAGAAGGGTTTTCAAGTTCTTTTTTATAAAGGAAAGTATTCTGGAATGTTACAAAGTTAGAGCGGACGGGTGTTCGAGAGCGTAAGGGCAAGATCAGTAAAAGATCTTCCTCTAGCTCTGGCCCTGCGGAATCTTGGAATGCTCAGTAGTGATTGGTTAGCCGAGCGAAAGTGTCTACTAGGCTTGTAGGGCACAAGCCTAGATCGTAGAAATTCAGTCCACGTGTTGTGGATGGCAGGGTGAACAAGGCAAAGGATTTTATTCTTAACTGAACTCCTAATAGGGAGCCAATGAAGACGGTGGTGTAGGTCTTGAGAATGTGAGAGTCTGGTAGTTCCCAGAGCGAGGCAGGCAGATGCGTTCTGGAGAATCTGAAGACTTAATAAAGCATCAGGTTGGCCTAGGTACATGCCATTACAATAGGTTATGGATGCCTTAATGGATGCAGTTATAATCTTTGTCCTAGCTTCAGATGGCAGAAACAGTAAAACCTGTTTCAATACTTTGTATTCAAGTTGGTGAACCGCAGAGATTTGGCCCTCTTTGGAGCCTGAGGACATAACTTTGATCCCAAGGCTCTTAACTACTCTGGTATTTGGGTAGAATACTTGATTGGATCCTCTCACTCAATACCAGACTATCTGTTGACTGAATTACTCCTCTCAATTGGACGGACCACCACTGCATAGAATTCACTGTCTTGAGTGATGAACCCGGCCCTCCTAAGACCAAAATATTGGATACCTACGAAGCCAGACACCCCTGTAAGCTCATTGTTGAGAACCTTGTCCCCATTTTTAACAAAACATTAGAAACCATTCTGATAGCCAGCAAGGACCCAAGCACCCTAGCTGACTACTACCATAAATCACCCTTACTATTGGCTAAGTAGCGCCCATAACAAACCACAATGCGTTGTGCTGACAAAAAGACTCACTTCTGGTTCGATGATGAACTAGTTTCGCTAAGAAGAACCAAACGCTCCCTTGAACATGCCCACAATAAACATCCTACCTCTGACTGTGCCAATGCCTTAAAAAATGCTAACAAAATGTACAAAACAGCTATTATCACCCACAAAGCTAACGCCTTTAACTCCCGCATCAGCAATGCCTCATCAGACTCTAAAGAACTTTTCTCTATCTTTAGGGAATTAGAAAATCCCACTCCAGCCACGACCCTTGCCAAATCCAGTAAAGAATGGTGCACCACTATACAATTTGTTTTAGTAGCTAAAATCTCCCTGCTACAAAACAAAATAAGCACCAAAAGACTTGTTTTAGCAGACAAAAATGCACTAATCTCCAACCCCCTCCAATGATAACACTAACGCTCTATTCGACTTCTTCCTAGTTACTCAAGAATTAGTACTTGATACCATCTCCAAGTTAAAACCTCCATCTGCAAAGGGGATAATGTCCCAGCTAAAATAATGAAAGCATGTGCTTCCACCCTCACCCCCACTATCACTAACTTCGTCAACGCCTCTTTTAACACTAACACAGTCCCAGCCAGCATCAAAGAAGCCTGGGTCACCCCACTCCTCAAAAAAAAACCAACATTGGACAGTGCCTAACAATTATCGCCCAATAACAGTCCCTTTCTTACTCAAAATATTGATAAAATAGCTTACATCCAAATCCAAGCACACCTCGAACAAAACCAGCTCCTTGGAACCAGACAATCGGGTATCAGGCCAAATCATAGCACAGAAACAGCCCTTCTGGACCTTAAAATTCAGATGGACTCTCTCAGAGATTCCGGGAAACTCTGCATACTCTTGCTATTAGACCTATCCGCAGCATTTGATCTTGTGGATCACAATAAACTGTACAAATCACTAGCCAATGACTTCAACTTCTCTAAAGATGCCACTATGTGGGTGAAATCCTTCCTAGCTGAACGCACCTCCAGAGTCTCCATAAATAAAGAAGCGGCTGATCCTATCCTAGTCCCCATCGGAGTACCCCAAGGATCATGCCTCTCTCCAACCCTCTATGATGCTTACACAAAGCTACTCTTCTCAGCATTAGACGATATGGGTGTCATCTACACCAACTATGCAGATGACACCCAGATCCTCATACCCCTCTCAGGGAATTATGATCAGGACACATTGACCATAAATACAATATACGCCATCATCCAAAATTGGATGGCTCTGAATATTCCCTGTCTCAATGATGAGAAGACAGAACTTCTCATCGTGGGATCCCAACCCAAAATAGCCACCCTCCATCTCGATTACTCTTCCATGAATATTGACAGCACATTGATCCCAGTACTCAAGCAAGTAAAAACTCTAGGCGTATACCTCAACGCCAACCTCACCATGACCAAACACATTAGCACCTTCTCTTCCTCCACTGCGTATACATCTAAAGTAATATCACATAGCCGACAATTTCTGACACCCACCGATTGCCTCACCCTGGCTAGGGCTCTGGTGTTATCCAAGAAGGAATACTGCAATGTTTTACTACTAGGCACCTCCAACATCAATCTCAGCAAACTGCAACTTATGCAAAATAAAGTTTTACGAACAGCATTAGGAATAAAAAAAATTCAATCACATCTCTAAGATTAGGAAGGATGCTCACTGGTTACCCATCAAAGCCAGAATTATCTTTGAAAACACTTTGCATCACGCACAAATGTCTTGCCTAAAAAGCCCCAATTTACCTGAACAATGCCATACAGAAAAAAGAACCCACCAGATGACTCAGATCCAACGACAACCAACTCATGGTACTCCCCCGCTACAAAACTACTAGAGCTGGGGGCAGTAGCTTCCACGTCCTTGCCCCTAGACACTGGAATTCCCTCCTCATCTACATCATAAAAAACTGCAAAAAACCTGGTTATTCAACCAATATTAGCATAAGGTCCTTCTACTGAATATGTAAATACTGCTCATGAGCGTCATGTATGATCTTTGTCTGTAAATAAATCATGTGTTCTCTTTTATGCATAATGTAATACCAATGCCGAAGCTGACTGTAACTATGCCGTGATACCCCAGGGTATGGGCGTGTAACAAATGAAAAATAAATGAATAAATAGGTTCAGGGCATGGGCCAAAAGAGATAGGCCAGTACTCACCAGACCAGGCTTGTCCTGTATTATTAGACCCAATCAGTAAGACCTCTGTTTTGTCTCCGTTGAGGTTAAGCCAATTGTTGGCCATCCAATCCCCAACTGCGGATAAGCAGTCTTTCAGTTTGTGAAGGGGTGCGGGGCATAGGATGGGACATTGAGGTGAAAGAGAATATGCTTATCGTCAGCGTATGAGAAAAAGTGAACCCCATGGCTGGTAATCAGATTGGCTAGGGCGTGCATGTATAAATGGAACAAAAGAGGGGACAGGGCGGACTCCTGAGGAACCCCGCAGTTTAGAGCGGTGGGAGAGGAAGTGAAAGGGGGAAGAGAGACTTTTTGAAACCGGTTGGATAAAAAAAGAGGAGAACCAACTCAAAGGGACACCTGTGATTCTAGCCCCTTGAAGACATTAGAGCAATTTTAGATGGTCAACGTTATCCAAGGCCGCAGAGAGGTCAAGGAGAACCGTAGCACCCACCTCGCCCCAGTACGGAAGCAGGGCAATGTCATCCATGAAGGCCACCATCACAGACTGTTCCCATACCCCGACGGAAGCTGGCCTGAAAGGGGTGAAGGTGATTAGCTTCTAAAAAGGTACATAGTTGGGGAGTTACTATAGACTCCATCAATTTCATAAGAACTGGGAGTAGAAATATAGGGTGGTAGTTCTCAGCTATTGCCGGTCCAACGTGTGCCTATTTCAAAAGGGGAGGGATAGTATCATTTTAAGGGGCTCAGGAATGTCTCCAGTAGAAAAGGAGTATTGAAGTGCTGCCGTAAACCGAGAAATGGTTTTGTGAGAGATGGATTGTAGGATGCAAAGAGGGATAGGGTCAGTGCGGGAGGCAGATTTTAGTTTTGACAGTGTAGCTAGGACCATAGTGTCTGTCACTGTATTAAATTGAAAGGCCACCAGGTTGAGACTCTACCAAGTTAGAGAGTGTGGCAGGGGAGTTTACAGAGACAGATCTTTCTGTTTCCATCAAATCCCAAATGAAGCAGATTTTGTCCTTAAAAAAGGCGCTGATATAATGAGTGTGATTGTATTTGCAAGTTCACAGGGAGGGGGCATGCAGGAGTGGTCAGCTCCTTGGCGACTCAAAACAGTTCTTTGGCAGAACATTATGCGGGAAGGATGCGGTCAGCAAAGTGACAAGTTTTAGCCTTTTTTATAGCAGCCTGGTAAGTAGTGCGTGCCTGCACGTGGTCCGGTTTATTAGTGGATTCAGGATGCATGTGCCATCTCTGTTCGGCTTGCCGACATTGTTGTTTCAACAGCCGAAGTGTTGCTGAAAAACAGGTTGCAAGGACTTTAACATGTTTGGGGAAACCCTAGGGTGGGGGGGGGTGGGGGCAGCAGGGTGTCGGCTGTCTTTTGTAAGGCTTAAATCAAGGCGAGGCTGGGATTAATATCACTTGTAATGCCCATTTGACTGAGAGCTTCAATGGAGTTAGAGATAGTGTCGGGATAAACATTGAACCAGTGACGTCAGGTTTGAAATAGGACCTTAGATCTAACTGTGGACAGTGGAAGGAGGGAAAAGGGAGCAGATGATCAGACCACAGCAGAATCTTGGGGTAAATGCCTGAAGAGTATTAGACTCTGAGAAAATAAGATCTAATTGATTCCCACTGATGTGGGTGAGACAATGATTCCTCAGAGTAAGATTGCAGTTAGCTAAAGAGGAGACTAGCTTATTAGCTTGCTGATCAAGAGGATTGTTAGGGTGCAGATTGAAATCACCAAGAATGATTAATTCATAGTGTGTCAAAGAAAGATCAGCAGCTAGCTGCGTGAAGTCGTCCAAAAATTGGTTGGAAGCATAGCCATGGGGCGATAGGCTAATAGGAAGTGAGGCAACTTTTCAGGAGAGACCTGGATCCTAATTTGCAACAATTCACACAGTAGTTTATGACTAAAGGCAATGGTAGAGCAGCTTAATGACTTCTTGAGTATGAATGTTGTAGTTTTTATGATGTATAATGTACATGTTTTCTTTTAAATGTGTACGCTTTTTATGGTATCCCCGAAATAAAAGATTTTTTTACCCAAGTCCGGGTCTCAGCCCCCTGTCAGGCTCTCCCTTAAGCCTGCAGTCAGACTTCAAACAATTATTTTCTCCAGCTTGGGGTCTGGCATGGATTCACATGCTCATGAATATTCCCTGTCGTCAGGCTGGGAATCCTCGGTAAAGGAAAATCAGTATCAGTTTCGTTTCTGATCTGTCTTTCGTAGTAGTAACCAATCACAGATCACTGATCTCTGCGTCATACTGACCACAGCCAATGACTGCCATCTCCCTAAGCCTCGCCTCTGGCAGCCAAATTCAGATTTTTAGCACACGTTCAAGTCTTGGGATCCTCGTGCTATTGCTCTCGAGCTTTAGTGCTTTTTTTGTGCTTTTTCCTAGGAAAATGTTCTCTTTTTCGGTCAAAAGAGCCTCAAGCTCCACCGTTTCTTTATCCGATCAACGGGGACCCGTGTCGGATTCTTCTACGCCCCTCAAGGGTGAAGATTACGTCGAGCCACGCTTTTGGAGGACTCCAGAAGTTTCTCAGGCCCATCTCGTTCATGTCCCAGGAGAAGGGAAGCTCGACGCCCGGAAAGCTGTTCAGGGTCTGCCCTGGATGCCAGATTCAGAATGTCGTTAAGGAGGACGAACACTCCCTTTGCCTCTACTGCCTGCATGAGGACAAGACGCACGTGGAGAAGGACTGTGCGTTTTGCGGCAATATGTCGGAGCGGACCATGAAGGACCGCCATCTGCGTCTCGCCAACTGGCTGGAAGGGAAGAGCCCGTCAGGCGAGAAGAAGAAGAAGAAGTCCGAGCGGTCTTCTAAGACCTTTGAGGGCGCCCCGGCGACGGGGGTCCAACAGAAGGCCAAGCACTGCGAGTCCGCTGGCACCGGGAGTGCCGAACGGTCGGGCTCTACGGGTGCCAGGCAGGGCGCTTCCTCCCCAGCGCCATCAACCACGAGCCAACGCAACCCCTACCTGGACGACTGGCTCATCCGAGCAAAGCCAAAGGAGCTCGCCGCGGAGCACACGGCGAGGACCGTCCAACTACTCACGGACCCATAAACTACGCCAAGTCCCACCTGGTGCCCGCTCAAGACGCACTGTTTCTGGGAGTGAAGCTCGACACAGTGGCGCTTCTGGCCTCTCCGTCGGAGGAAAGGACGAGGGCCATCTTGGGCAAGGTGCAGCGGATGCTGGTTGCGGACGCGGCCAGGGTGAGGTCCATCAAGTCCCTCCTCGGAATGTCGTCTTCTTGCATTTATCTCATCCGCCTGTGCAGGCTTCGGATGCGCCAGTTACAGGAGTTCCTGGACGCTCGCTGGATCCAGACGACGGGCAGCTTCGAGGACAGGATCACACTCGACGAGAGCTTCCGACAAGCGATCCGGTGGTGGGGCACCCGCGCGCATCTGACGGCGGGCATGGACTTCCAGACCCTGGGCCACCAGAAGACAGTGACCACGGATGCCTCCCTGGAAGGGTGGGGAGCGCACACCGAAAATCTGCACGCAAGGGGCCTTTTGCTGCCGACGGAGAAGTCCCTCCATATCAACGTCCTGGAACTCTGCGCAGTGTTTTGGGCCCTCAGGTCCTTTCTTCCGTCCCTCAAGGGCAAGGTGGTCAGGATCTTCACCGTCAACTCCACCACCATGTTTTACATCAGGAAGCAGGGCGGTACCAGATCCCCAGCCCTGTCCAAGGAGGCTCAGGATCTGTGGCATTGGGTCGTCGCCCAAGGGATGTTTCTGGTGCCGTTCCATCTGGCAGGGATAAAAAACACCATCGCCGATATTCTCAGCAGAGAGCTGCGCTTGTGTCACGAGTGGGAACTACGACAGGATCTAGTGGACTGCCTCTTCCGACGGTGGGGCACACCCCAGATCGATCTGTTCGCGACGGACTCCAAGTGCCGGAGGTTCGCCAGCAGGTTTCCCCATCCGAGGAGCATGGGCGATGCTTTCTCGTTCCCCTGGGAGAGCCTGTTCCTATATGCGTTCCCTCCATTGCCGCTGCTGATCCGGCTCATCAACCAGCTCAAGAGGTCACGGTGCAGGATGATCCTCGTCGCACCTGCGTGGCCGAGGCAGATATGGTTCCCGACCTTCTGGACTTGTCAGCGTCCCCGTCAATCAAGCTGCCAGTGGACGCGGATCTTCTCTCCAGAGAAGGAGGCGCCATCCTCCATCACGACCCGAAGTCGCTGAACTTGCAGGCCTGGCTCCTGCAGCGTTAGAGTTTGGAGGTTACGACATACCGGCCGACTGCAGAGAGGTTCTTGCAAAGGCCAGGGCGTCCTCAGCTCTTAAATGCTACGGACACAAATGGAAGAGGTTCTCTGTCTGGTGCCACGCACAGAAGATTAACCCTCTACGGATTACGGCTCCTCAAGTTCTGCCGTACCTGCTGACGCTGGCCAAGGCTGGACTGGCGCACGCTTCCATCAAGATTCATCTTGCTGCGATCTCCCGATACACCAGAAACACGGGACGGACGTCTTTTTGGTCTCATCGTCTGGTGAAAGAATTCATGAAGGGACTGTTCAGATCGTTCCCGCCGTTGAAGGCCCCGGCCCCGGCGTGGGAGCTCAACGTGGTGCTGACCAAGCTCATGGGACCTCCGTTCGAGCCTCTGCACTCAGCTCCGTTGAAGTTCTTGTTGTGGAAAACAGCGTTTCTTGTGGCCATCACCTCCGCACGACGGGCGGGTGAGATCCAGGCCCTTTCCTGCAAGGCCCCGTACTTGACTTTTCACGACACAAGGGTAGTGCTCAGGACGCACCCCTCCTTCATGCCCAAGGTGCTGTCGGACTTCCACCTCAACGAACCCTTGGTGTTGCCTGTGTTTTTCCCGTCGCCTTCGTCGCCGGCTGAAAGGACTTTGCACTCGCTGGATGTGGCTAGAGCGCTGAAGTTCTACGTGGATCGCACGAAGAGTTTTCGGAAGACGTCACAACTTTTTGTGAACTTTGGACCTGTCAATCAGGGGAAGGCTCTCTCGAAGGCTTCCATTTCCAGATGGCTCTCCGGCTGTATCATGTACTGTCATCGATTGGCAAACAGATCGCTGCCTGGCCGTCCGGGAGCCCATTCCACCAGAGCGATCGCAGCTACCACGGCATTCCTATCTGGTGTGCCCTTGCTGGACATTTGCAGGGCTGCTACGTGGAGGTCAACGCACACCTTCACAAAATTCTACTAAGTCGATCGGGATTCCAGGGAGGAGTGCAGGGTCGGCCAAGCAGTGCTGCGCAACCTGTTCGCCTAAGGTGAGCCTGGTGAGGAGGTAAGAATTGCTTAATGTTGAGTTTTGGATGTAATGCTTAATGTTGAGCCTTTGCCACCTTCCGTGGTTGTGCATGTGTGTACTGCTATGTATTCTTTTATTCATGAGCATGTGAATCCATGCCAGACCCCATGCTGGAGAAGGAACAAGTTACTTACCTGTAACTGTTGTTCTCCAGCATGGGTCTGGCATGGATTCACATGCGAACCCTCCCGCCTACCTACCCCTCTGCGGCTCTTCACTTGGTCATACTGCCACTTCATGTGCTACCAAATCTGAAGATGGCTGCCAGAGGCGGGGCTTAGGGAGATGGCTGTCATTGGCTGTGGTCAGTATGACGCAGAGATCAGTGATTGGTTACTACTACGAAAGACAGATCAGAAACGAAACTGATACTGATTTTTCTTCACCGAGGATTCCCAGCCTGACGACGGGGAATATTCATGAGCATGTGAATCCATGCCAGACCCATGCTGGAGAACAACAGTTACAGGTAAGTAACTTGTTCCTTCTAGCCCATCGTTAAGACCCCCGTGAAGTCCCCGGCGGAAAAAGAGGGGGGGGGGGGCGGTGGCCATTACAGACTCGGAATCAGCCTCTGAGGAGGATCTGGTGGAAACCGAGAAGGGTCTCAACGAGAGGTTCATAGGGCTCAACGAGAGGTTCGAGAAGGTTCCATCCCAGGGGACGGTCCCCGCTGACATGATTGAAGATAGCGACGATGGCGACGAAGAGGGCCCAGTGGAGCGGCCATCCCTTCCGTTGCAGCCATTACCCGAGCCCCAGGATAGCTCGACAGCCATTTTGTTGGCGATCCATTCCTTATGTACCGAGATAAGGACGAGATTACCACGGACCCCAATGGAGGATCCAGAACCAGGCCCGTTGGGGAAACCCTCCGAACAAGCGGAGGAGAGTCCAACCCTCTCCGCTCTCAGTGCCCGCGAGGCCTGTGGACCCCTCATCCCCCTCGCTGGACCCTAGAGAGGATATGGCGACGGATACAGTGACAGGGACGGGCGATGACGGCGGCGATGACACAGCGGACATCCCATCATCCCCCCCCCCTCGGGCTTCTCCAGGCGACGAAATTGACTCCTTTCACGCTATGATAACCAGGGCATCCAAGCTCTTCCAGCTCTGCCCTGAAGCCTACCTGACGACAAGAGGGTGGAGGTCCTACAAGTTCTGCAGGAAGGCGAGGTGGCGTCGGATCACGCCATAAGGGTGGCAACGGACATTGCCGATACCGGATTTCACCAATTGGGCAACAGAGTTTGCCTCCGACGAGGAGGATGGCTCAAGGCGACAGACTTTCGCCAGGACGCCCAGACCAGAGTGTTGGATATGTCGTTTGACGGCAACAACCTTTTTGGTAAGGCGGTGGACAAGTCTCTCCAGGCCATCTAGACCGACTCGGAGATGGCCCAGACCCTAGGGGTACTTAAACAACGACGGCCCTTTCGGAGCTCCGGAGGTAACAGGGTGCCTCCAAAGGATCCAGCGGTGGCTCTTCCACTTACCACCAGGCGGCCCGCTCCTCTTCCCAGGAGGCCTACAGAGGTTGCGGCAAGCAAGGGGGATCCCGCCGTCGTCGCCAAGGAGGCCAAGGCGGCAAGGCCACCTCCAAGCAAGACTGACCCGGCCGTGTCGTCGGGCCCCCACCAAAGCACCCTGGTGGGAGGCCGGCTGACGAAGTTCATCAGCATGTGGGAGTCCATCTCCACCGACCGTTGGGTGCTGGACACCCTGGCCAACGGGCACTCGCTGGAATTCCAAAAGAAGTGCCCTTGCATTCCTCTCGTGGCCAGGAAGGAGAATCACGTCCCTCAACTGCTGTTGGAGGTAAGGGCGATGCTCAAGAAAGGTGCCATCAAGCTCGTCCCCAGGAGGCTCCGGGACTCCGGAGTGTACTCAAGGTACTTCCTCGTCAGAAAGAAGTCAGGCGGTTGGCGCCCCATCCTGGACCTGCGTCGGTTAAACAAATACATCAAGGCGCAGATATTCAGGATGGTCACCCTCCAGCACGTGCTGGGACAGCTGGAGGAGGGCAACTTCCTATCGTCGTTGGACCTGGAGGATGCTTACCGCCACATCCCCATTCTAAAAGGGCACAGGAAGTTTCTCAGGTTCGTGGTTCAGGGACACCACTACCAATTCAGAGCCCTACCCTTCGGATTAAAGTCGGCACCCAGGGTATTCACCAAGTGCCTGGCACCACTGGCGGCGCGGCTGCGCCTGCAGGGGATCCACATCTACCCCTACCTGGACGACTGGCTAATCCGGGCAAGGACAAGAGAACTCTCCATCGAACACACAGCGAGGACAGTCCGGCTGCTCATGGAACTGGGGTTTGCCATCTACTACCCAAATCCCACCTAGTTCTGTCGCAAGTAGCACTGTTTCTGGGAGTGAAGCTCGATACAGTGGGGCAATTGGCCTCCCCGTCAGAGGAGAGGACGAAGACCATCCTGGGCAAGGTGCGGCGCCTGCTAGCCACGGACGTGGCCAGGGTGAGGTCCATCAAGTCCCTCCTCGGGATGATGTCCTCATGCATCTATCTGGTACCCCTGTGCAGACTTCGGATGAGTCCGCTACAGGAGTTCCGCTGGTTTCAGGCGACGGGCTGCTTCGAGGACAGGATCCCTCTCGACGAGGAGTTCCGTCGGGCGATCCTATGGTGGGGTACCCGTGCTCACCTCACTACAGGCACGGACTTTCAAACCCCGGCGTTCCAGGAGACGGTGACGACGGACGCCTCTCTGGAGGGTTGGAGGGCCCACACCGGAGATCTCCACGCAAGAGGCCTTTGGCTCCCGGAGGAGAGGTCTTTCCACATCAACATTCTGGAGCTCCGAGCAGTGTTCTGGGCGCTCAAGTCGTTCCTTCCGTCCCTCAAGGACAAAGTGGTGAGGATCTTCACCGACAACACCACCACGATGTTATACATATGGAAGCAGGGTGGCTCCAGATCCCCAGCCCTATCCAAGGAGGCCCAGGATCTGTGGCACTGGGCCGCCGCCCAGGGGATGTTTCTGGTTCCCTTCCTCTTGGCAGGAATAAAAAACACCATCGCTGACTCACTCGACAGGGAGCTGAGCTCGTGCCACGAGTGGGAACTACGCCAGGATCAAGTGGATCGGCTCTTCCAACGATGGGGCAAACCCCAGATCGACCTGTTCGCAACGGCGACAAACTCCAAGTGCCAGAGGTTCGCCAGCAGGTTCCCGCAGCCGAGGAGCATGGGCGATGCTTTCTCGTTCCCCTGGGACGGCCTGTTTCTATACGCGTTCCCTCTGTTGCCGTTGCTGCTCCACCTTGTTAGGCAGAAACCTGTGCAGTTCCCTTGGGGAACACTGCAAAAGATTTAAGACTACAGGTAGAGCAGTAAACCCCTTTGGTAGCAGTCTGTACCACCCAGATTTACCTGGTAGCTGTGGCTGAGCAGTCAGACTTCTCTCAAGAAGAGTTAGGCAGTATGTAAAGTATACACAATATGTACCAAAACACAATAGCACAAGCAAAACACTGACCAGAGCTTGGTTTCAAAAGTATATAGTTATTTATTTAAAATACACATAAGTTAAAAACACTCTAGCAAAAATATAGTAAAAGTACTTCAACACAGTTATAATGAAAGTAGATTCAATCCTTTCTCCTATCTAGACAACTCTAGGTAAAACACCACTTAATTAAAACAGAGGTGAGTGCTTAACGTTAGATGACACTCTAGTAGTTTCCAAGAAAGGGAGAGAAAAAGCAGAAATAGGTTAAACACACCACTCTAAGGTCCAGAACACTTGCAATAGGCTTACAGAAGAATAAAGTCACAGGTGAGCAAAAGTCACTAGGCAGGGCCCACTCTTAGAGTAGCCGGAGCGAAAATGTGCCCAAGATCACACTGTTAGTTAGAGATTCAAAGTCTTGCAAAGAGTCAAAAAGAGGTTAGAGTGGCTCAGAAAGTTTAGCCAAAGTGTCCCAGGCACTCCCAGGTTCGAAAGCCGGGGACTAAATCTACCCCGTACAGTCGGTAGCAAGGGAAGCCAGGCAGAACACAGTACCTTAAGCGGAAAGGATCCTCCAGCGGTGGCAGTTGTTCCAGGCAGTGGCAGCAGGGCTCGACGTCGGTCAGGGGAGAAGAAGTTCTCGCTGAAGAGCAGAAGAAGAGGGTCGTTGCACTGCCCGGGAAGAAACCAGCCGCGGAGTCCTCCGGTTAAAGGGTTGGTGCCGACTTTCGCGGTATGGGGGTAAAGTGGGGTATTCCGGTTGCCGGGGTGCTTGGCACAGGCAAGGCGGCCACGAGATACCTCAAAGAACGGAAAGAAGGCGAAAACTGGTTGTCCCCACCAGTCAAGGGAAGGAGCCACTCCGTTAAGAGTTCTCCTCGGTCGTCGGGAAAAAAAAAGTGGTGAGACGGTTCAGCAGGGCTCCACCGGGTGGTGTCGTCGAAGCAGGTCGGCTCAGCTCTTCCCTCGTCGGATTCTTGGTCCTGTGGCGACTTCTGAAGTCCCAGTCCCCAAAGCCCTGCTTTTATGCAGCAAACCCCCATTCACCCAGCCTAGCTGTCACTCAACCATGCTAAGTGGTGAGCCGGGCGGCTCACCACTTGGGCCAATCAGGACGGAGTGCGACTTGAGTTACCAAGGTAACTCAGTCCAGGGTGCCTAAATCCCCCTCCACCCCTCCTAAGTACCCCAGACAGAGTGGCACCACTTTGGAGGGCTTCTGTGGAGAAGCCCGCCAAAAGTGGAACAAAGGGCTCCACTTTGGGTCAGAGTTACAGAGGCGAACACCAACGCCATTTTAGAATCAAGTTTTGGCAAAAAGTCCCAACCGGAGTTATAAAAATAAATATATAAACCGGTGGTATGTTTAAGGCTACCGTAAATAAATAATTAAATGTGTTAGCCTAAAACAATGGGAAATCCCATAGGGAAATATTCGCGGTCGAATATAAAAAGTAGTTTCCACTGCCACCAGCCAAAACTCGATCAGGGGGGACGGAGACGTGCCCCCTCGACTAACAGACCCTGGGGCAATCGAATTGCCCCAGCCAGTACGTCCACAATATGATGGTTTGTACTGGTTCTGTTCAGGATTCAAGACTAGCAAAGTCTTTGGTGACTTTACATGCCCTGGGAGACAGTAGTCAGTCCCAGGGTATGGAGTCTATGTTGGGGAGTCCCTAGGACACCCCTGGGTCACGGCACAGAGGGTGCTGTGTGACCCACATCACAAAAATACATGAGGCCCTATGGAGTAAAAGACCCCATAGCCCATTCAACACAAGGTTTAACCAAGAAAACACACTTCAACATGTCCAAGAGTGAGGGTAAAAGAGTCTCACTCTTGGCAGGAGAAAAAAATTAAACCCCAGAAATCCAGCAAAGCTGCTGGGGGACTCACTAGGTAGGGAAATTCAGCCTAAACAGAGAATTCTCCCTAACACTCGCCCCCCCCAGACTAAGGGACAGGAGGATTTAATCCACTCCTGGATGAACCTCATACCTCTAGTCGATGATATACATCCTAGAGAGTCCATCAGCATTTTGATGGTGACACCTTGACCTTTGCTTAAGGGAGAACTCAAAGGTTTTCTTTTGCAAGCTAAAGGACCTACAAACCCTTTGAGGAACATCAGTCTTTTTGTTATAGGGGATCTGGTTGACCAGTCCCTCAGAAGTTGGGACAACTTCTGAACCTATGTTAGGCTTTTTGAAGGGGTCCTTATAAAGGATTCCCTTAGATCTAGAGGGGCCTCCAAGGTTCCTCACCACCTCTCTTGTGGGAGCAGGTTGGGTCTTAGGCCTCTTGGTTGGAGGGGTTGGGGTTAGGCAATGTACCTGCTTCCCCTTCCTCTTAGATCTACCCTTACCTATTTTAGGAGTTTCCCCCCTAATATTAGGATTTGAGTTGGGGTCTTCAGTAGAAGGTCCAACAGTCTGAAGGTTTTTGGCCTTAGACTTTTCTTTTCTGGTTTTCCACCAGCACTGAGAATTACCAGTTCTCTCGGGTCTAGATAGGGGCCTAGTTGGTCTATCCACCTCTTCCTCAGAAGCAGGGGGAGTCAGAGACTCTGAGACTAGGGGAACAATGATGGAGCTTGGTTGGGGCGCCCATGTTCCTAGCATACTATCCTGAAATGTGCCTGGGTTAGAGGTCAACTTACTAACACCAGGGCTTGTAGTGGGGTTCTCAGTAGAGGGTCCCACAGGCTTAGAAGGGTCCTTCAAGGTAGCCTGTCTAGCCAATTTGGTTAAGTTCTGCTTCTCCATACTGGGAGGCCTGGGGGTATGTGACACTACTCCTAGAGTTCTTAGGTCATTCCCTAACAGGACCTTCCCAGGTACCTCAGCCTGAACACTGACAGGGATCCTTACTGTCATGTTGTTACATTGAATGAGGGCTGGTAGAATAGGAACCATTTGGACAGGGCCTCCAGACATCTTAGTGGGACCTTTGGGTGCTTTGGCCACATCCTCAGGTTGAAAGAAGCTTTCATCCACTACTGTTCTGCTGGCCCCAGTGTCTCTCCTGGCAGGAGTATCCTGGCCATTGACAAGAACACTGTCCACATAATACACCTTAGAGTTAACAGGTAGGGAGTTATACACAACCCTATTCTGGGGACTAACCAGACCCATAGGCTCTAAGTTTACAGTTGCTTGAAGACCCAAGGGTTCTTCAGCAAAGAGTTCAAAGTGGGCACTAGCCATCTGTACTTCATCCTCAGGAGTGAAGGCTAAGGAGACTGTGCTGATCCCTGCAGGTTTACCCTTGCACTTGGGATCTCCTTTGATATGGTCAGTACCCTGACAGACATAGCATTGTCCAAATGCTCTCTGGAAGGGTGGCTTGTTCTGACCTCCTTCTGGCTTGTGGCCAGAAGGTACAGTAGCCTGACTAGGTTTCCCATGTGGCTTACCCTGGTTATTTTGTGGTTTGGGGCCCTCTTTGGGATAGGAATTATTAGAATTCTCTTTGGAGTCTTTTTTAGGCTGTTTCTCCCCATCCTTCTTCTGAGTTACCCCAGAATCCTTGTGAGTGGCCCTGTTGGCAACCCACAAGTCAGCAGCCTTAGCTAGCCTCCGGGAATCTAATTCCTTGGAATCAGCCAAGTGTTGTCTGAGCTCAGGAGAGCAGGCATCATAAATAGTCTCCAACATAAACAAATTCTTCATACCTTCATAAGTGTTCACCTTGTAACCCTTAATCCATCCCTCTAAGTTTTTCAAACATTCACTCACCCAGGTAGCCCAAGGGGTACCATCATGCTTTTTGAGGCTCCTAAACCTCTTAAGATACTGGGAAGGGGTCTTCCCAAACCTAGCTATCAAAGCTAGTTTCACACATTCATAGTCCTTCCTATCCTCCTCCCCCATCTCCATTACCACATCAGTTGCAACAGGGGGGAGCCTAGAGAACAACCAGGTGAGTAAGTCATTTCCTGTGATGTTCTGGAGCCCATGATTATATTCAAACAGAGACAACCAATCCAACACATCCAACTTAGGCTCATACATACCAACCAATTCTTTAGGCATCCGGGGTCTTTTAGGACTGGAACTTCTAGAGGAGCCAGAGAGAGAAACATTCTCAACAGATAATTTCTTCATTTCTAAGTCATACTTGAGCTCCATTTCCCTTAGCCTTAGTTCTTTGTCAGTTTGAGCATTAAGTTTCTTATACTCCAATTCTAGCTTCATTTTCTCCAGTTCAAAGTACTGAGGACTAAATGTGGGACCTGGTAAAGGTCCAGTAGGTACAGCAGGTAGAGCAGGCAGAGGCCTAGGGGGGACAGTTACAACAGCCTCACCCTCCTCTTCTGACTCTTCCTCAGAAACATCAACATTTTGCTCCATGTTAACTTCAACACTGTCATCTACAGTCGCTGGAGTGGTAGGTTCCTCTGAACCATCACCCAGACTTTGGTTAGCTAACAATCTTTCAATCAGCTCCATTTTCTTGCCCTTAGTCAGGAGATCCTTATGTTTACAGAGCACTCTTAAACAATCAGCAGTTTTGGCTGCAAGGGACTCTTGACTATAGCTTTCTATAACTGACATGTTAGAGGTTTTACTTTTTCAGTGCTAAGCTTTGTGGTTAGTTGCACTAAGGTATCTAAAGCACAATAAAATGTATACTCAATACAAATCCCACCGCTGTACACCAGTGTTAGGCAGAAACCTGTGCAGTTCCCTTGGGGAACACTGCAAAAGATTTAAGACTACAGGTAGAGCAGTAAACCCCTTTGGTAGCAGTCTGTACCACCCAGATTTACCTGGTAGCTGTGGCTGAGCAGTCAGACTTCTCTCAAGAAGAGTTAGGCAGTATGTAAAGTATACACAATATGTACCAAAACACAATAGCACAAGCAAAACACTGACCAGAGCTTGGTTTCAAAAGTATATAGTTATTTATTTAAAATACACATAAGTTAAAAACACTCTAGCAAAAATATAGTAAAAGTACTTCAACACAGTTATAATGAAAGTAGATTCAATCCTTTCTCCTATCTAGACAACTCTAGGTAAAACACCACTTAATTAAAACAGAGGTGAGTGCTTAACGTTAGATGACACTCTAGTAGTTTCCAAGAAAGGGAGAGAAAAAGCAGAAATAGGTTAAACACACCACTCTAAGGTCCAGAACACTTGCAATAGGCTTACAGAAGAATAAAGTCACAGGTGAGCAAAAGTCACTAGGCAGGGCCCACTCTTAGAGTAGCCGGAGCGAAAATGTGCCCAAGATCACACTGTTAGTTAGAGATTCAAAGTCTTGCAAAGAGTCAAAAAGAGGTTAGAGTGGCTCAGAAAGTTTAGCCAAAGTGTCCCAGGCACTCCCAGGTTCGAAAGCCGGGGACTAAATCTACCCCGTACAGTCGGTAGCAAGGGAAGCCAGGCAGAACACAGTACCTTAAGCGGAAAGGATCCTCCAGCGGTGGCAGTTGTTCCAGGCAGTGGCAGCAGGGCTCGACGTCGGTCAGGGGAGAAGAAGTTCTCGCTGAAGAGCAGAAGAAGAGGGTCGTTGCACTGCCCGGGAAGAAACCAGCCGCGGAGTCCTCCGGTTAAAGGGTTGGTGCCGACTTTCGCGGTATGGGGGTAAAGTGGGGTATTCCGGTTGCCGGGGTGCTTGGCACAGGCAAGGCGGCCACGAGATACCTCAAAGAACGGAAAGAAGGCGAAAACTGGTTGTCCCCACCAGTCAAGGGAAGGAGCCACTCCGTTAAGAGTTCTCCTCGGTCGTCGGGAAAAAAAAAGTGGTGAGACGGTTCAGCAGGGCTCCACCGGGTGGTGTCGTCGAAGCAGGTCGGCTCAGCTCTTCCCTCGTCGGATTCTTGGTCCTGTGGCGACTTCTGAAGTCCCAGTCCCCAAAGCCCTGCTTTTATGCAGCAAACCCCCATTCACCCAGCCTAGCTGTCACTCAACCATGCTAAGTGGTGAGCCGGGCGGCTCACCACTTGGGCCAATCAGGACGGAGTGCGACTTGAGTTACCAAGGTAACTCAGTCCAGGGTGCCTAAATCCCCCTCCACCCCTCCTAAGTACCCCAGACAGAGTGGCACCACTTTGGAGGGCTTCTGTGGAGAAGCCCGCCAAAAGTGGAACAAAGGGCTCCACTTTGGGTCAGAGTTACAGAGGCGAACACCAACGCCATTTTAGAATCAAGTTTTGGCAAAAAGTCCCAACCGGAGTTATAAAAATAAATATATAAACCGGTGGTATGTTTAAGGCTACCGTAAATAAATAATTAAATGTGTTAGCCTAAAACAATGGGAAATCCCATAGGGAAATATTCGCGGTCGAATATAAAAAGTAGTTTCCACTGCCACCAGCCAAAACTCGATCAGGGGGGACGGAGACGTGCCCCCTCGACTAACAGACCCTGGGGCAATCGAATTGCCCCAGCCAGTACGTCCACAATATGATGGTTTGTACTGGTTCTGTTCAGGATTCAAGACTAGCAAAGTCTTTGGTGACTTTACATGCCCTGGGAGACAGTAGTCAGTCCCAGGGTATGGAGTCTATGTTGGGGAGTCCCTAGGACACCCCTGGGTCACGGCACAGAGGGTGCTGTGTGACCCACATCACAAAAATACATGAGGCCCTATGGAGTAAAAGACCCCATAGCCCATTCAACACAAGGTTTAACCAAGAAAACACACTTCAACATGTCCAAGAGTGAGGGTAAAAGAGTCTCACTCTTGGCAGGAGAAAAAAATTAAACCCCAGAAATCCAGCAAAGCTGCTGGGGGACTCACTAGGTAGGGAAATTCAGCCTAAACAGAGAATTCTCCCTAACACACCTCATCAACCAGCTCAAGAAGTCCAGGTGCAGAATGATCCTCGTCGCACCGGCGTAGCCGAGGCAGATCTGGTTCCCGGACCTTCTGGACTTGTCAACGTCCCCACCAGTCAAGCTGCTGGCGGACGCGGATCTTCTCTCCAGAGAAGGAGGCGCCATTCTCCATCACGACTCAGTCGCTGAACTTGCAGGCCTGGCTCCTGCAGCACTAGAGTTTGGAGGGTACGATATCCCGGCTGATTGCAGAGAGGTTCTTGCAAAAGCCAGGGCGTCCTCAACTCTCAAGTGTTACGGTCATAAGTGGAAGAGGTTCTCTGTCTAGTGCCGTGCACAGAAGATTAACCCTCTGCGGATTACGGCCCCTCAAGTACTGACGTACCTACTGTCACTGGCCAAAGCTGGTCTGGCTCACGCCTCCATCAAAATGCATCTGGCTGCCATCTCCCGATATACCAGGACTACGGGACGGGCGTCTTTGTGGTCTCATCGCCTGGTGAAGAAATTTTTGAAGGGACTATTCCGATCGTTCCCGCCGGTGAAGGCTCCTGCCCCGGTGTGGGAGCTTAATGTGGTGCTGACCAGGCTCATGGGGGCCCCATTCGAGCCTATGCATTCGGCGCCCTTGAAGCTCCTGTCATGGAAGACAGCGTTCCTCGTGGCCATCACCTCCGCACGACGAGTGGGAGAGATCCAGGCCCCATCTTGCAAGCCTCCATACTTGACTTTTCATGACACGAGGGTGGTGTCACGACTCGCTCCCTTCGCTCCCGTTCCCACCACTTGGGGGCATGATTTGGGGTTTATTCCCTACTGGATTTTTCTTCCGAACCTTATGCTACAGTGCTGTGATGAATTGGGAGCGCTAAAACCTTATTTTCCAAGTTACTTCCCTTCCGGATCCATTCCAGGTTTTTGGCAGCCAGCATGCTACTTTGATCAAATGACTATGGTTCCCAGAATGCCTGGCTCACTGCTTCACCTCCTCCCTTGCAGGACAAGGTTGTGTGGAGGATAGGCAACACCTGTGGCTGCAGGTGCAGCAGGCGGCACACCTGATGGGTGTGCTCGTTAAGCAGCTTTAAAAGCCTCAGTTTACTTCAGTCCAGCGCTGGTCATCGTTGCAGTGTTCCTGTTGTGACTAGTCCCTTGTTCCTTGTTCCTAGCTTTTGTGCCTAGTTCCTAGTTCCTGTTTCTTGTTCCTCCGCCCTGGATTTCGGATTCATGTGCTAAATTGATTTCTGCTCCCTAGATTCCCTTTCTGTCTTCCTCTGTTTGCAGGCAGCATTTCTCAGTGCTTTCCCCTTTTAGATGCAGCCCAGTTTGTCTGTGTTCTATATTTCTTTGACTTTGTCCTTTGCTGCTGTAAACCTTTATGCCTTAGCCTTCCTCTTAGATTAGGTTTCTGTCTTTTCCTTGGAGGAGTGGGGGAAGTTTGCCTTGGTAATTTCGTTTTTCCCTGCTCCTGATCCTTACTTTCTATTGGGATCCATTCCATGTTTTCCATTGCACTTCTGCATTTATTTCCCATTTGATTATTAGGTGTGGTGTGCTGTTGTAGCTAGCTCCTGTGTGAATGCCTATGTTTTCCTCACTATTCTGTAATCACTATTCCAACTAAGGTATTTAGTTATCCTCCCATTGCTGTTATAGCCTTTCTGGGTCCCAGTTTGATCAACAGGGTTCGTGGGCTTGCTGACATTCAAGAGGTTTTTCTCGTCCTCGTGAGTACTGTTTTTTAGTTCCCTTATTTAATACCATCAAGAGTGTTAGTTCACAGATCCTGTCATTGCTTGCCCTCTATGTGGGTTTAGCGCTGTCAGTACCTGTAACAGCAATTGGGGGTAAGGCACTTGCCGACTTTCCTCGCGGTCAGGTGCTTACCCCACATCCCTTTTCATATATTGGTTTTGTTGTCACACTCTATTTGCACTGCTGGGTTTTAGCATACATGAGTCTTGGTTCCTGTGTGCACGTAGTTTAATTCAAGGCTATTCACTGTGTGATTTAGTGCACATTTCCCTTGCCATATTCGCTGCCTTTGTACTCGACTGACTAATCCTGATAGGTGGTGCTGAGGACGCACCCCTCCTTCATGCCCAAGGTGCGGTCGGGCTTCCACCTCAACGAGCCCTTGGTGTTACCAGTTTTCTTCCCGTCACCTTTGACGCCGGCCGAGAGGACTTTGCACTCGCTGGATGTAGCTAGAGTGCTGAAGTTCTACGTGGACCGCACAAAGAGTTTTCGGAAGACGTCACAACTGTTTGTGAACTTTGGGTCTGTGAATCAAGGGAAGTCTCTCTCGAAGACTTCCATTTCCAGATGGCTCTCCGGCTGCATCATGCACTGTCACTGGTTGGCAAACCGACCGCTGCCCGGCCGTCCGAGAGCCCATTCGACCAGAGCGATCGCTGCAACCACGGCGTTCCTGTCTGGTATGCCCCTGCTGGACATCTGCAGGGCTGCTACGTGGAGGTCGACGCACACCTTCACAAGATTCCACTGCGTCGATCGGGACTCCAGGGAGGAGTCCAGGGTCGGCCAAGCAGTGCTGCGCAACCTGTTCGCCTAAGGTGAGCCTGGTGAGGAAGTAAGAATTGCTTAATGTTGCGTTTTGGATGTAATGCTTAATGTTGAGCCTTTGCCACCTCCCGTGGTTGTGCATGTGTATACTGCTATGTATTCTTTTATTCATGAGCATGTGAATCCATGCCAGACCCCATGCTGGAGAAGGAATAAGTTACTTACCTGTAACTGTTGTTCTCCAGCATGGGTCTGGCATGGATTCACATGTGAACCCTCCCACCTACCCCTCTGCGGCTCTTCACTTGTCATACTGCCATTTTGCGTGCTACCAAATCTGAGGATGGCTGCCAGAGGGGGGGGGGCTTAGGGAGTGGGCAGTCATTGGCTGGGGGGCAGTATGACCCAGAGATCAGTGATTGGTTACTACTAAGAAAGACGGATCAGAAACGAAACTGATACTGATTTTTACTTTACCGCGGATTCCCAGCCTGACGACGGGGAATATTCATGAGCATGTGAATCCATGCCAGACCCATGCTGGAGAACAACAGTTACAGGTAAGTTACTTGTTCCTTATCACATAAGGTCCTCCTCCGTCGGGTTCACACCTTCTTCAGTGGTTCTTGCAACTCGAAATAAAAGATTTCTATAGTAATATTCGGAGCCGAACCTCTGACCATGAGGAAGGGCAAGAAGAGTCTGCCCCTCTTCCCACCATTCCTTCACCAGCCCCTCCAAAGCAAGGTCTTTGCCAGTTCATCCTTCTCCAGCACCAGTCACTCCAGTCCCAACGGACACTCCTCCTGCACCCAGGGATTTTTACCTGGATATACTACCTTGTACTCCTCTTGTTTCAACTCAAGCATCCTTCTTCGCTCGGCTCCTCAAGTCGGGTATCGGGAGTTTCCTTCAAGAGAGGGTTTGGCCCTGTAAAGAACTCATGGTGCAACAATAAACAGACACAAGTGATCACAGTTTAAGAGTGTTTATTAAACTGTATATATGGGTGACAAAATGCCTCATCTAAACCTAAATCTAAGGTGGAGCAAGCTACGACCGTCAGATAATATTAAGGCATTCCTTGTGGCGTCTTGTCAAATAAAAGGGCCTATACTAAAAAAAGAAAACTATTGCCAATCCTTACCGCTAAGTTTACAAAAATAGTGTGGAATAGTGTTCACAAGAAAAGAAAAGTGTTCACAAAAATGAGAAGTCAGGATGCTATGGCCGTGGTCTCTTCCCCACTTTATTAGCATGGGACAAGGCAGGACTTTTGAACACAGCACACTCCTGGGCTTCTCCAGCACGAGGCTACAGTTCCTTTCAGCAATATCAGGACCTTTGGTGGTCAAGTCTCTTTCCCACAAAAGTCTCTTGCCTCCTCGGGCCTGATGTATCAAAAATAATAAAACAGAGGTTATTTTCGGTATACTTTTCCGTAGGGTGATGATGATGCTTCACCCCTGCATTCACCTCCGTCGGGCTCCGATGACTCGATTGTTAGCCTCCCTCTGTCGGGTTCACTACGGCTTTTCACTCAGAATTATTTCCTGTGTCTTATTCACAAGTCTCAATATCTTTTTAAACAACCTTCCACTCTGGACATCCCACAACTGGCTTCACACTTGTCAACACAATGTTCACCCCGCTTTGCATGCATCCCTCAGCTGGGTTCACATTTCCGAGCTTCACAGTTCGCTTGAGTTTTATCATAATGTGGGAATACTTCCCTTGGCTTTCTTCTCCTAACCAAGTCCGGGTCTCAGCCCCCTGTCAGGCTTTCCCTTAAGCCTGCAGTCAGGCTTCAAACAATTCTATTATCACATACGTTTCTCCTCCGTCGGGCTCAAACCTTCTTCAGTGGTTCTTGCAACTTGGCTTCCCTCTGTTGGGCTGGAGCTGCTTGGTATTCCGCTGTTTGCTGGGTCAGAGACTTTCGAGTGGTCGAGGACTTTTATGGGACACCCAGCCTTACCACCCTGACCATTGTTCCGTTCTCTTTATTCCTTTTGTATGCTTCCCTCAGCCGGGCTCGAGCTGTACGGTTTTTCACCTACGCCCCCAATGCCTATTAGGACATGTAGTTGCTTTATATTTGTTCTGTATTTCCCTTTCTCTCTTGTTTCTTTGCGATAGTTCCCTCGATCGGGCTCAGACAATCAGCTCACTGCGAACTCTGTCGGGTTCATGCTTGACCTAACAAGTTCACATGTCTTATTTGTTCTCATGGTTACGGGTCAGAGACTTTCGATTGTACAAGATATTTTACTCTACCCTTTTATGACCACTTTGACCTTCTAAGTTGGGCTCCTCCAGGGCCTCCTGGTATCTGTAGTTTAACAAAAAGTGGACCAACGGGAGTCTTTCATATAAGCACCCCGTGGCGCTGGACTACTCTGCAGCTGGTCTTCCCCTGGTTCATTATTCGCACATAAGTTCTTTGTTCACAAGCTCCTTCAATTCATATCATGTTGCCATTCGCAACCTTCGCTCAACGCAGCCTGGTCTGCTATCGGCTCTCCCTCTGACTCACCGGCTGAGCTGAACTCCCTGGCGTTTCTTGTCTCTGAAGTCAAGGACGGTACCACGCAAGTAATTGCCTCTCTCCGTCTTTGTTGTCTGGATTGGAGGCTGCTGTGTACTGTTGACATATGTTGCACCACACGCTAGCTGTCCTTCCCGGTCTTATGATTCCTCTTCTGGAGGTTTCGCAGGTCTGGGTCAAAAGGGGAAAGGGTACTTCCCTCCTTGTCGTCCTTTTAGGTTTCACCCCTTTTCTCCTCCTTTTGAATTGCTGTCCTTGAAAAGTCGCCTCCTTGGGCGTTTTGCCTTGCTCCCAGTGTGCTCTCGTGCTCTACCTTTTATCCCGGTGGGGAAGGGAAAGTGCCGTCGGGTTTGTGTAGTTATTGTCAATTGCCCGACTCTGCCTGGCGCTTGTGTTGGGTCAGGCAAAAGCCCTCGCAGGACAAGGCACTAGCATTGAGCGACGCAGGTTCGCAGGAGACGCTTCCTGATTTTCCACGTAACACGTTTGTTACGTCCATGCTACAGCGCCTATAAAATCTGGGGTTCGGACCCTCTGTGGCAAAGCCCTCGCAGGACATTGCCGCAGTGTTGATCGACGCCAGTGTTTGGCGACGAAGAAGAGGTCTGCGGCGTAGACTGTGAGTGTGGACGATTCACCCTCCTGTCTGCGGCTGCCAGGTAAGAAGTTGGCGTGTTTGCTTGCCTGCTCTGCAATTCTTCGCCCCCTTCCCGCACCCTCTACCCCTGCTTGTACGCGCATGCACTAGCCACCTTCACCCATCCTCGCTTGCTCGTGTCTCGCCTCCCTTACCTGCGTGGCTCCTTGCACACCGCCCTTGCGCTGCCTTCGTACGCACTGCACGCCCCCTGACAGCGTTATCCCTTGCACTCTTCGACAGCGCACGCCTCCACGCCCTCTCCCTGCTCTGCCTTCCCATGCGCCTCAGACTTGTGTGGTTCCTCGCAATCCCGCAGTTGCGTGTGTTCTAGCGCCCTCTCCATCCTTGGCCAGGCTCGGTCAGTGCGTTCTTCTGAACGTCCGTGATTGTCATGCGTCTTTGTGCCCTTCCCTTCTCGTCCTCGCTCGAGCCTGCGCCTTAGACCACAAGCTTCCAATTCCCTGATCGCGTGTTCCTCACAACTGTCTTGCTTCTCCCTGACCGTCTGTTCTCGCAACTTCCCCACTACTCCCAGACCGCATGTTCTGCAAACTTGCCTCACGCCCCTCTTCCCTCCTCCTGCACCCACCCGCACTCTTCTGTTCTTCCTCACTGACTGCCCTGTTCATTGGATTGTTCTATTATTCCGTGTTCTGCCATATTGTTGCCTCCTTTAGGTTGCCACTTGTCGACTCCTCTGCTCTTGTACATTCCTTTGTGTTTCCTCACTGACTACCCTGTTTTGCATTGTACTGCTTTGTGTTAGTCGATTGTATTCTTCCCTCCTCTAGGTCATCGTTTGTCGACTATTCTGCACTTGATGTTTTCGTGTTTCGCCTCACTGAATGCCCTGTCTTACATTTTACTGCCAATTGTTCTGCTGTAATCTTCCTTCCTCCAGGTTTACATTTGCCAACTACTTTGTTCTTTTTATAGATGGTTCTTGTCCTCTTAGTTAATTGTCATCTTAGTAAATTGCCTACTGTTGTCTGAGCTTTTTTCTTCTTAGTAAATTGTCTTCTAATGTCTCGTCCCACTCTGTCTCATCTGCTTGCACCCCCTCCTTGTCTCCTCCCCTAGTCTCTCCCCCTTCGCCGCCTCTTCATCTCTCTTCTTCCCCCACCTACTCTATGGTGCTCTCTGTTTCTCCTATCTTTTCTAACTGCTTCTCTATCGACTATCCTGATCTCCTTACTAAGTCTGGTAGGAAGAATTTCAAAAAGGACATCCTGTGTTCCAACTCAGGCCTCCCTTCGCTGACACCTATACCAGTGCTTCCTCCAGACAGACCCTCACCGACATCTTCTTGGTCATTCCCTCAGCAGACCTAAATACTCTTCATATGGTCTCTGTGCTCTCTCCTTTGTCTTCTGCTCTCATTAATGGAGCCCTCCTGGCCCCTTCCACTCCTCTAAGGTCGTCATTAATGTTTACCTGAATTAAATCGTATTGGTCCAAGGCCCTCAGGCTTCCCGCGCCTTATCAATTTCCTTTCTTCTCCTTCTGTCCCTTCTCTCCCTTCCTTGGTTTCCTTGCCTCCCACTCTGTCCCCTCCTTGGCTACTTTGCCCTCTCCTCCTTCCTCTTCTGCCCCCTCTCGAGCTCCTTCTACACCTCTGCAGGGCGTACCTCTGATTTGTACCCCTCCCCGGAAGTCTTTCAAGGATGGCAACCTTCTCCATATTGCCACTCTCAACTCTTGCTTAACTGTCAAACACTCCTCTGACATCTGCCGCCTCCTGGAAGAACTTGACCTCGATGTCCTCGGTCTCACCGAGACATGGTTCACGGCCAGCTCTGTCATGAGCTTCGACAGTCTCCTCCCTGATGGCTACAAGATCCTCTCCATGCCCAGATCCAGCCGTCCCGGAGGTGGTGTAGCCCTGACCTTCCCTGAGTGGATTCCTGCCTCTATCATTCCTATGCAGTCGTACTCCTCTTTCGAATGCCTTGTCTGCAGGCTTTCTCTCTCTCCTGGACACTCGCTTACCTTTTCTACTATCTATCGGCCACCTGGTCAGATCACCTCCTTCCTCTCGGAGCACCTCCCCTCCTCCCTCCTGGCCTCGACTACTCAACTCCTCCTTCTTTGAGACTTTAACATCCACCTGGATGCTTCCTGTCCCTCCTCTGGACTCTTTCGCGACCTTTGCGACTCTCTCTCTTTCTATTCTCTCCTCTGGCCGACTCACTCTGGATGTTCTGATCTCCTCAGACCTCCCCCTCTCTATCCCCCTCACCACTCCTCTCTCCTGGAGTGATTACTTTCTCCTTTCGTCCCATGTCTCCCTCTCTACCTCTCAGGCCAAGCCAACTCCAGCACTGCCACCTACCTTCTCGGTTATTCGACCTATGAAGCGTGTGAAAGTTGAGGCTTTCGCTGCCACTTTCTCTCCCCCTCCTCTGGCTGACTCACATCCTGACACAACCCTTACCATGCTGCAGTCTATCTCTGATACTCTTAATGTTTTTGCCCCTGTCATGAGGAACTGCTTGAAGCCCAATGCCAAGTGCAACTCCTGGTACAACTCGGATCTCGTCACCCTTAAACGCAAGTGCAGGGTGGCTGAGGGGAAATGGCTAGCTTCTTGTGCATCCTCTGACAAACTGGTCTGCCGCCTGCTCCAAAGGCAATACCGGCTCTCTGTTCGCACCAAAAAGAGGGCGTACATCCAAGCCCGCGTCTGCGGCATCTAACAACTTGGCCAAACTCTTCAAAATCTACAAGCAACTGGCCAATCCTGAAGCAGTCTCTACCTTTCCTGTCCTCTGCCAGACCCTCTTCACGGCCCTGGCTTCTAAGTTCATCTCTAAAACTCAGGACATCCTGTTCACTCTCTAGTCGTCTCCTCCTCCTCCCTCTACTCTCTGCTCTATCTTTGGCATCCCTGTGGCCACCTCTCCTCCCTCCTTCTCTGCCTTTCTTCTGTTCTACCCTGACAAGGTTTCAAGACAAGTCTGATCCATGAAAGTCTCGTCAAAACAGATTCTCCCCTTTTCTTCTTAAACCATCAAGGACCACATTGACACCCTTGCACCTGCCCTTGTTGACTTCTGCAACCACTCCTTTGCCACTGGAGCCTTCCCTTCCCCCAAAAAGCACTCTTGTGCACCTGCACCCTCTTCTCAATAAACCCTCAGCCGACCCCTCCTGCCCGGCTAACTATGGCCCGATCTCCATCACTCCTTTCCTGGGCAAACTCCTGGAAAAGCTTGCCATCTCCCAGCTTAATCTTTACACTGAATCTGTTGGTTGTCTCCATGACCATCAGCCTGGCTTCAGAGCAGCCAGAAGCACAGAAACTGCTCTCCTGAACATCCGTGATGACCTGCTCTCCAACCTAGATTCTAATCTACCCTCTGTCCTCATCTTACTCGATCTCTCTTCTGTCTTTGACACGTTCAACCATGCCTTCCTGCTCAACCGGCTCCGTGATAACATGGGTATCACCGATCCGGCCCTGTCCTGCTGACCTCTTTCGTCTCTGATCGATCCTCCCAGGTCCAGTTTGGGTCCTTCCTCTCCTCTATCTCACTCTCTACCTGTGGTGTTCCCCAGGGGTCTAACCCCTCTCCCTGGCTGTTCAACCAATACCTGGTATCTCTTGCCCACCGCATTGCCGCTCTCTGCTCCAACTTTCAGTGCTATGCGGATGACACTCAGCTCGTTTTCAGGCTCCCCTCTGCCACCTCTTCTCCTTCTCTCATCTCTGACTGTCTGCAATCCAGGAGTGGTGTGCCGCCAACGATCTCTGCCTTAATGCCAGCAAGACGGAGATTATCCTCATTGGCACACCTGCACCCTCCTTCCCTGTCACTCTGTGGTCAGCCTCTCTTGTCCCTGCTCCCACATGTGAGGCTAAGAATCTCGGGGTCATCTTTGACTCCACACTCTCCTTTTCTTCTCACATCTCTGACATCTCTAAGAAGTCAAACTACCAACTGCACCTCCTCAGAGGTATTCTTCCTTTCCTCTCCTTCCCCCAGAGGCTCACTGTCTCCAGAGCACTGGATCTCTCTAGGCTGGACTACTGCAATAGCCTCTTTCTAAACCTGCCTGCTTCTACTCTCTGCAACTCGACCAGGACTGCCAGACTTGTCCTTGGCCTCAAGCCCAGAGATTGTATCTCTCCAGCACTGAAATCTCTGCATTGGCTCTCAGTGGCTGCAAGGATTAAGTTCAAGACCCCTCTGCATTGTCCACAAGGCCTTCTGGGGCCTGGCGCCTCAATACCTCCAACTGTCTCTTCGTAAATACCTTCCTGCTCGAGCTCTTCGCTCCTCAGCCTCCAACTCCCTCAGGGTCAGTCGCTTCTCCAAGCAGTGAGTTGGTGGTAGATCTCTTGCTTCGGCTGGGGCCTCCCTCTGGAACAGCCTCCCTGAAACTTGAGAACCATCTCCAGTTCCGGAAGCACCTCAAGACCTTCCTCTTTGCTTCTACCTTCTCTTTCCCTCTCCCTTGCCGATTTCCTGGTTTGACCTGCACTGGTCACCTGGCTACCCTCTGATCTCAGGCCCAGTTCCCTTCCCACCCATTGGCATACCCGCACTCCTCCCCCCCACCCCCCCCCGGCAACCTTTGCACTTTGGTGTGTATCTGTAACCCTACAGTCCCCCTACCTGCACTTTCAACACCTGCTGTCTGGACTTAGCCTGCACTTGCAAGCCGGTGGCCACACTTCCTTTTATTGTTTGATCCCATTTACTGAACTCCCCCCCCCCCTCCCCTTGCCCCTCGCACCTTTCCCCACCCCTGTCCCCTGCACTTGCGCAATATCAATGTCACTTGGCCTAGGAAGATCATTGTCTCTGTCATCCCTTTGTCCCCCTCCCTTCCCTTGTCGCGCCTTGAAACACTGTATAGGCGCTTTATAAATGCAATTTCATATATCATGTCAGGTAAACGGTCCTGGTTTTAGTCTTTTGTCATTCCAGTGTTTGTGTCGGCAAAGGGGGGATAGAGTTTCTGAATATCCTATGGTATAGGATGGGGAAAAGGTGTCATAAGGAAGGGGGTACCGCGTCTCACCCGTCAGTGTTCCACTCCCTGAGGTCCCCTCATCCAGGTGATCTTACCGCACTGGTCCACCCCCAGGAACTGGATCCAACAGCGGCAGCCGTGTCATGGCCACCTGGATGACAGATCTCTGGGGAGTAGTCACTGAGACACCTTCATATTTCTCACAGTCCCCTCTAGGCCATGTGAAGTCATCACAAAGGAAGACACAGACAACAGATACAAATTTCAAACAAATGATTTATTAACTCAAATGTCAGGATCGTTGAAGGCCTAACTTGCCCTATACTACGGTAGGATTTCCCTACCTAAAGAAACTAAGAAAAGTCTGAGTCAGAATGTTCAACATAAGTCTGTCTGTGTCCAAAACCTATACTTGCCCTCACAACTAAAGCTAAACAATATTCAGGGATGTCAATAACAAAATAAACAGCGGTCCACATAAAGTTCTGAGCTCCTGGCTTACTTTTCAGCTCCCCTTCCCCAAGTGCAAGACAGTTCCACAAAAGCTTGGGTTTCCCTTCCCTAAGACAACAAAGACCTAAAAAGGGTCTTGAGGTTCCCATCCTCAAGACAGCACCAAAGTTAATAAAGTGTCAGGTTTCTCTTCCCCAAGACCTCACCTTGCCAACTTGTACTTAGTCTCTGTCTCTCACTATTCAAACAGTTCCAAATAAACTGTATACCCTCTAGTTTCTTAACAGTTCATTCAGAACTCTTTCTCCTGTTTCACCTCAGCAACCTCGTTGGTTTTCACAAACAGTTTTTCCCCTGGTCTAGGTGCAGTTGTTGGACCACACATTCCACCCATTACAGGTAAAGTAACCAGGGCCCCTATGCTCTCTAGCTCACACAGGTTCTTCCGTATCTGTACCAGTGTGGTAGTTGACACTCACTTGGCTTTTCCTTACCAGTCTCTTGACTTTGCCATAATGTGTTTTCACTTACTTTTCCCATTGTGGTGTTCTTGTTCCTTCACCACGTTGCTTTTGTACGTTCTTGTAATATTCCATACTTGCTTTCCATTGTATTTCAAACGGTTTGTGCTTTGCTTTCAATATGCAGTATTTGTCTTTCACACAAACTTATCCGTTCATAGCTTTGCCAAAAGCCTCCATTTAATTCAATAACTTAGATCTTTTACTTTGCTGCTTGCACTTTGTTGTCCTCATGATTCCTTTCAACCCGTTGCCTTGGGTTAATTGCATCTTTTGCTCACTTTTTCATTCATTCAGCATCTATTTTGGCTTCCCCACAGTTCCAGGAGCACCCCGGTTTGAGTGCTCTTCCCTTTTCACTCACTGGTCCCTGGCATCTCCTTCGGGTGGCTATTTCCTCGGTTTCTGCTCAGCCGACACATTTTCCTCTGACTGTGTGTCCCGCTCGCACTTTGCTTTCTCTCTGTATGTTGCCAGTAGCTCTGCTTTCTCCCCAAGGATGCTGTTGGTGACTCTGTTGCTTTACTCTGTATTTGCAGCTCCAGCTGCAGAGGATCGATCAATGAGGCTCTCTTGTGTGGCCTTCTAGCGCCCTGTCCGACCCTTGGCTCCACAGCTTCTTGGGGTCATCTGATCTGCTGGCGTCCTTGCTGTCCTGCAGGACCCACATCAGATGCCTTCCTGAACACAGGATTCTCCCTCAAGGCCCGCAATGATCGGTCTGGCTTCCCTCCTGCTGTTCGCTCTCCTTCACTTGTCTGCCCCATCTCTTAAACATGCAACCACTTGACCGGTTGCAGGTGTGAGTCCCCAGCTTCAATTACCGGGCTAGAATTAGAGGAGCATTCAGGACATGCCTGACCTTTACAACAGTCTGCATTCCTCTTCCCTGTCTCAGTACTAGAGTGGTAAAATGACTTACTAGTGTTCACTACTCCTAGTCACCTCTTCCTCATCCCAATACTATAGTAGTTTAAATGAGGCGACATAAGAGGAGGTGGTTTGCAATAGCCCATGAAGGCAGGAGGAGGGGTGGGAGGTTGATTATCATTAGGGAAAGGGGGATACCATGTCTTGCCTATGGATATACTCCCCCCAGTCCCTAAGGACCTTCCACCCAGGATATCCTCCCTCGCGTCTCCACACCCCAGCGTCCGGATCCGAACGTGATGGCCTTTCCCTGGCAATCTGAGAAGAGGGTGCAAGGGAAGTAGGTCTGAGAATACCCTCAGGTTTCTCACAGCCATCTAAATCTCTGCCGCACTTACCTCTACCAACTACCACCCACACCAAAGCCAACGATAATCTCTCCGACGGGTCTCCAGACACTCATACCACACATGTTTGACAACCTTGTTCTGGGCGATGGTGAGCCAGCTGATCTTCCTTCTAGAGACTCGCCTCCAGATGAAATTGGCTCTTTCCACACCCTCATGACACAAGCAGCTAAACTGTTCGATCTTATACCAGAAGAACTTTCCCTGAGATGTGACTCTTCCAGAAAATCTTCAGTGTTCATTCCCATTTTAGAGGATAATCTGGAAAGATGGTCCCCTTGTCATGAAGAACCCTTTTTCAGCACCCCCCAACAAAGATTGCCTGGATCCAAAGTACAATGTGCCAGATTCAGCTCCAAAGAGCCTGCGCACGGAACCCTGCCCAGACCCAGCAGTCTCTGCAATGGTACGAAAACAGTCCACCAACCCTTCCTCCAACCCCTGCATGGATCCCCCTGACAAAGAGGGTAAGCAGCTTGACGCCTTTGGGAAGAGAGTTATATCTATGGTTGCAACTATCATCAAGGCGCAAAACTCAATGGCAATCCTCTCTCCAGATGTTAAGCAGGACGAGGCTCTCGCTCTATAGCATTAAGGAGAGGCCTCATCGGATCATGCCAATTCAACATCGCAGATGCTGTTTTTCAGAAAATGGGAAACGGAGCTGTCCTGCGGTGATGAGGATCGTTAAAGGCCACCAGCGTCTGAGCTGTTAACCAATTTTGTCACAGTGGGGAAAACTTCCCCATCGACAAATGGGTGCTCAACATCATTCGTCAGGGTTGCACCTGGAATTCATAGGAGAATGACCTTCCATCCCTCCCATACCAGAAAAGGAACACCAATCCTTACTTTGACAGGAGGGCCAGGCCCTCTTTAAAAAAAAAAAAAAGGAGGGTGGGGGCAATAATCCTGTCACACCTCCAGGGCCCCACAGTGTACTACATATACTTTCTTGATGTGGAAAAAAGTCCAGGGAATTGAGGCCCATACTAGACCCCAGGAAACTGAATAAGTTCCTCATGTCCCAAAACATTTGCATGGTCCCGCTACAGAACATTCTAAACCACTGGGAAAAGAGGACTACCTCTACTCTCTGGACTTAGAGGATGCGTATTTCCATATCCCCCCATCCATCGACAGCACAGACGTTTCGTCCGGTTTGTAGTGCAAGGCAAGCACTATCAATTCAAGGCATTAGCCTTCAGGCTAAAGGCAGCGCCACGGGTGTTCACAAAATGCTTGGCTCCAGTGGCTACCCACCTCCGGCACTCAAGCATCTACATCTACCCTTACCTGGACGATTGTCTGGTGCGCTCTCCATCCATACTGCTAGCAAAACAGCACACAGAGTAGACCATCCATTGTCTAACATTTCTGGGGTTCTCCATCAATTTTCTGAAATGCTGCATACAGCCTGCTCGCAATGCTTTCATTCTAGGCTCACGCCTCAATGCTCTTGAGTGTCTCGCCACCACTTGGATTAGAGGGTCAACGCCATACTACACAAAGTCCAGCGACTGTCCAACTTGACGATGGCGGTGTCCGCTCCATCAAGTAACTCCTAGCGATGATGTTCTCATGCATCCCCTGGGTACCAAACTGCAGGCTCCACATGAGATCTCTTAAAGAATACCTCGACGCATGTTGCTAACAAGTGTTGGGGTCCTGGGAGGACAAACCTCTCCTCGCACCACCTTTCCTCAAAGCATTGCAGTGGTGGTGTCATTGTTATAATGTCATGTAGGGCACTCAATGTCACTTTCAAAAGCACAAGGCTACAGTTACCACGGATGCCTACCTAGAAGGGTGTGGAGCCCACACAGAATAGTACCATGCCAGGGGTCTATGACAACCCCAAGAGAAAGCCCTGCACATCAATGTCTTGGAGTTGGGAGCAGTGTTCTGGGCCCTGAACCTTCGAGCCACAACTTCAGAACAAAGTGGTTCACATCTTCACAGACAACACCACCATGTTCTATATCCGGAAGCAGAGGGGTATCCGCTCTCCGTTCTTGTCCACGGAAGCACAAGCGATATGGAACTGGGCGTTAGCTAACAACATGTATCTCATCCCCTTCTGTCTGCCGGGGATCGACAATACCAATATGGACTCTCTCAGCAGGGAGCTCTGATCCTGCGACGAATGGGAGCTTCTCAGAGCCAAGTAAGTCCTCTGCCTCTTCTCTCAGTGGGAACATCCATGGATCCACTTGTTCGCCACAGCTACCAACATGAAGTGTACCCAATTTGCGTGTCGATATCCCCATGCAAGAAGTCTAGGGGACGCCTTTTCATACCCATGAGAGAGAATGTTCCTCTATGCCTTTGCACCAACCCCACTAATGCTTGGAGTTCTAAATACACTCAAACGGAACCGCTGAAAAATGATTCTGGTAGCCCCAGCATGGCCGTGCCAAATTTGGTACTCCAATCTGCTTCACCTATTGGTGACCCCTTACCTCAAACTGCCTCCTCTTACCGACTTGCTCTCCAGAGAGTGCGGATCAGTGCTGCACCACGATCTAGCATCCCTCAATCTGACGGCTTGGCTCTTGCAGCCCTAGAATCGGACACATCCCATTGCCTCCTGAATCCACACTAATTCTGGCCAGGGCTAGAGCAACCTCTTCGCTGTCATGTTATAAACATAAATGGAAACATTTTACAACATGGTGTGAACCTCCACAGCACAACCTTCTACACATCTGAGCTGCTCAAATATTGCCATATCTCCTGTCTTTGGCTAACGCAGGTCTGGCACACTCGTCCATCAAGTTGTATTTGGCAGCATTTCCCGCTTCACAGCACTGCGGAACAACCTTCTCTGTGGTCCCAAAGACTCCTAAAGGAATTTCTCAAGAAACTGTTTCGTGCCTTCCCCTGTTGAAGCTCTAGCTTGTGAACTGAATGTGGTCCTCTCCAAGCCAATGGGCCCTCTGTTTGAGCCTATCCACTGTGCTCCATTAAAATTCCTCTCTTGGAAGATACCGTTTCTAGTTGCCATCAATTTAGCCAGACAAGGAGAGTGTAAGGAAGACGTGGTATCAAGCATTAAATGCAGACACAATGGATACAAGTTTCGAAAACCTTTATATACTAATTTGGTTGGGATGGTAGAATTCCTAACTGGCCCTAACTCTAAAATGGGAGTAATCCCGACCATTAAACAATAACAAATACGTCCAAGTCCATCTGGTCAAAATAAAAAGGCCTATACTAGGAAAACCTAACCTTGCCCTCCTTCTCAAGATAACAAATGTGTTAAGGGAATACAAAAAGGACAATAGTGTCTCAGAAAGAAATGTCAGAATGGCTTCAGTACCAACCCATTCCCCCAGGTCCAACCCCACGGGGTCTAGAGAGTCTCTTAATTGACAAAAGCTAGGTGGGTGGCACAGTTCTCAGTCTTGCACACTTTGGCTTACTGGTACAATTCAACAGTTCAATCTTAGGCTTTCAATCATTTCCTTAGGCTTTACCCGTCCTTTCCATTAATACTTCATATTTTCTCAATTTCTCACAGTTCTGCGCAGGCGTCCCTCTTCCGGGCTCAAGCCTGTCTTGTTCTTCGTGAAAGTTCCCTTCCCCATGTTTTATCTAAGATATCTTTCACTGGCAAAGACTTGGAAACTGCAAGGAATTGACATAAACCTCTGCATGACCACTTCAACCTCTTTCAATAATCCTTCAAATACAATCTTCTCTTTCAGCACCAGTGCCTCTTGGTCCTCGTAGTTCTTATTCTCTTTCACTTGTCTTCTTGCCCTTTTCCAAAGTTCTTATATTTTACTTTTGCCCTCTTGGCATATTTCACAATTCACACATTTTCTTCCTTTTATTCAACTTTTTTTCCTTTCATCTCTGCTTATAATATCTTTCAAAAGTTCATAACAATCGACAGAGACTTTCGAATGTGCGACTTCCTCTCACAGGACCACTCTGCTGCTCGGTAGCCTCTTCTTTCAACAATTGTTCTGTTCATTCGTATTTTATCGTCGCATGCGCAACCTTGAGCTTTCAAATCAGTCCCTTTCCCTTTAACATCAACCGGACTTGTGTTGGCCTCGATAACTCACTGGTTGTGTTAAATTAATTTTTTTTCTTTTTCCCGCAGTTCAAGGCCGTTACCAACGCCTCCTCTGCTCCTCCCCAACTCTGCCGTTCACCCGAGAGGCTCGCAGGGCCGTTTCTGAGCAACTTGAAGGTTTCTTTCCTCTGGTTGCTCGGCTCTGCTTTTCTAACACTCACGGCTTCCCGAAAGCTTGGCAATCTTGCCTGGCTTTCTCTCGATCCTCTCAACTGTTGATCAGCCCGTTGGCCTTCCAACTCCCACAGCCTGGTTTGCCTCAGCCTTAGAAGATGTGAGAAACCTGAGGCGTTTCTCCCAGGCTATTCCCGGGGATCCATTTGTTGAGGTGGCCAGGGGAGAGCCATTGCTCTTGGATCCCAACCTTGGGGGATGACGAGCGAGGGAGGATCACCTGTGTAGGAGGTGCTCAGGGACTATGGGAGACTCACCCTGAGGCGAGATATGGTATTCCTCCCATTCTGATACATCCCTACCTGACATCCCCTCAGTTGTCATGGGATGTTGTCGGCAGAATCCCATCATACCTCAGTACCATTCTGTAAGAAAAAGGAGAACATGACCAGGGAAATTAAAACCCAATCGAAAATACTTTTACCCATCACAATACATTTATCCCCTTCATCCTGACAAAAACAATACCTGTTTTTTTCCATGATCTTCAGGAAAACCTACAACTCCCACAATCCCTACTTCCATTCTAGAAGTACAAATACTGGGACAAAGAAGAGGCACATGAGGGTCATGAGGTTTGCCATAGGAATCCATGGGCAATGTATTCCTATGGGCAGTCTCCATGTTGTCCCGCTAATGAGGTCAGGCACAGAGACAACTACTAACACCTGACTCCAATTAAACTCCTTCAAAGAGTATAAAAGGTCAGCCACCCAGGCACACTCTGAGCGAGCTGTGGATGCTGAAGGAACCGTGAAGACCAGAAGTAGAAGTCAAGAGCTGGGATAACCTTGGGAAGCCAGAAGGGAGGATGGACTGCCAAGATACTAAGGCCTGTGAGTATGAAGGGGGCTACAGTGTGGCGGGGGTGCCGTGCCCCAGGGAACTAAAACTCTAGTTACACTTTTCTGGTAGTATTTAAATCAGTGCTTGCTCCCTGGGCTCACCCAGAAACCCAGGTAGTTGAGGGGCAGCTGCTGGGACCCTGATCTCAAGTGAATCCCCATTGAGGACCTGCTATCACCTAATTACTGAGGGTAAAAGATGGAGACCCTGTGACTCGAGGGAAGCTAAGATGGAATAACCTGTTGTGTCAAAAACTTTGTGTAAATTCCAAAAGTGCCTGTAACTGGCGAAGTGGGAACAAAACCTCTAATGTGCATTTTGGGACTTGTAGTCCAAAAGAGCAAAGCTGTGAGACAGAGTGGTCCGGCACTGCGTGTGTGCCCAATTAAAGGTCTCTAAGTTATACAGCTGAGAAGTGGCAGTAGTGAAAGTTAAAGAGTTGTCAAAAATTGTAAATTAAAATGGTTCTGCAACGGGTCAAGCAAAATCCTGCGCACAGTCGAAAGTCTTTGATTCTGGTGTCAAAAGGGGTCGGACCCTGGACGAGGGGGATCCGTGGTCCGAGCCCGAAGGAGGGAGACCAATCGTGAACTTATGAATGTGAGAACCTTGACAAAGGAAAGGAACTTTTGTGTTTTGTTTGCTACATCAGACCCTCTGTAATAAGAGACTTTGAAATGCAAAGAGACTTTGGCACAGACGATCCTGATACTGAGATATTGAACTGTACGAGTAACAAAAGGAACTACAAGTACCAGCGGTCACTGAGAAAGGAAGTAAAGCTGTGTGTTTTGACAAGTAAAGTGAACTTCTTTTTCAAGGAGGAAGAAGCAGACTCGATTAGGACTACGTTCTTATTTGATGCTTGTAGCTTGCTTCCATCCTTAGATTTAGGTTTAGATAGATGTTTAACCAACCCTTTAAAATTCAATAAACATCCTTGAAGTATGTCTCATTTGTGTTGGTCTTCATTGATGATACCAAGCCTTTACTTACAAAGAGCTGTTCCTTCTTGTACCAAGCCTCGCTCAAAGTGTGCCTGTGCGTGCCGTCTTTAATTTTCACAGGGAGTGTGTTACTCACTGCTCCGTAAAAAGGTCAGGAAGATAGATGGATTGCCTTGGAGACGATATGTACACAGGAATCGATATTCAGCCTCCAATTCCAGCTCCCCTGAGAACAAGACTCGGGCTTCCTCAAAGAGGGGCTCTTCTTTACAACGTACCTCTCTGCTGTTTCTATTGGAACACACCACCACTACCAATGCTGCAAAGGAATACAAAGATATTCGACAGCGCTGAGAAAACAATTAAGCAATCAAGCACAGTATGGGACAGGAAATACCTAGGCAGGGATTGGAGTGGAACTTTCCCTGGAATGGACCTACAACTAAAGAAGTAAACCCAAATGAGTGAATTAATCGAATGGATTCTTCCTATAGAGAGTTTTTAGCCAAATCTACAGACCTGAATTGTGGGACTCTCAAGGGTTAACGATTTCCAGGATTGGAGAAAACGATAGGAAAAAATAATAAACAGGTAAGTTAGTACAGGGAAGTAAACCCGGGCGGCACGAGGGTCGCGCTAGAGCCGGGTTGGTGCAGGATCAGGAGAGCGTCAATATGCACTTTGAAAATAAGTTTGTTGAGTGCTGTAGTTCAATGAATGTCCCAAATCTAGTAGAGAGGAATAGCAAAAGAGCAGTAGGTAAATGAGGTACAATAGTCAAAGATGGCGCTAGCAGAAATAGCAGAAAACAAACACACTTGGTCACCTGAAAGACACGCTTCCCAAACGAGGGTTGGAGCAACTGAGGTGTTTCGAGTAACTGCTGACAAATGAGTTGCAAAGACAGCAGGAGCAGGGAAGGACAATCCAAATAACGTTCCGCGTCAAATACCAGAAGATCACGACAATGATAAGGGCATAGAGAAGGCAGTCCAGGGGTAGTCTGGGTCGATACCGTAGCGGTCTATAAGAAGTGCCAATGGAATAGGAGACGTAACAATCCAAAAGTTCGGGCGTGGGTCGGAACCAGGAGATCAAGTCGGGATTTCGTGATAAGATTTCACAGAGGAAAACGGACGTAACCGTAAATAGCAAGAAACACTAATTAGCAGCAACAAGCCCGCTGGAAGACGCCAGTTTTAAACACGTAAGGGGGGCGTGCCTTGTTTTACTTCCTTCACGTACGAGATGTGTCAGCTAACACGGGTTCCGCCGTAGCTTGTACAGATGCCATGGCAATTTGTATCTGCTCCACAAATGGACGGGACGTACACCTTAGGGAAGTTTTTCTCTGCCGAAGTGTAACAGAATGTTAGTAAGTGGCAGGTGTACATTAGAGCTGCCTGACTGACTTTGACTGGCCTCATTATAGGGACACAGCCAATGCAAATCAGGGGAGGCAATCCTTCTGATCTCATTCCTCATCTTCTTTGGTGCAGTACGTTTGTCAAGACAAAGTGGGAAGGAATTATGGGAGTAGTTTCCCATAAAATAAACTGGGATGGGGGTTAGATGGGTTGTGGAAAAAGGGGGATACCATCTCTCACTATAGGGTGCTCCCCCCCCTCCCTGGGGACCCCCTACCCAGGTAATCCTCCCTCGCTTGTCCACCCCCAAGGTTGGTATCCAAAAGCTAAGGCCTTAAGCTGGCCACCTGAGTACAGGATCCCCCGTGGACGAGGTTGTGAAACACCCTCTAGTTTTTCACAGAGGGGAACTGCAAGCATTTTCCTGCAATCACCAGTACAAGGTTTTTCTCCGAAGAACCCATCGTTCATGCCAAAGGTCCTTTCCGCGTTTCACCTGAATGAACCACTGCTACTTACCATGTTCTTTGGCTCTCCCTATTCTCTGGTGGAGCGGGCCTTGCTCTCTCTCGATGAAGCATGTGCCCTGAAGTTGTGGCGATCACACAGCAATTCCGCCAGTCATCACAGCTGCTTGTGACGTTCGAACCTGTGGGTCAGGGCGAGGCCCTAGCAAAATCTTCAATTTCCAGTGTGTATTCCACACTGCCATCATCTGGACAACAGGCCCCTGCCAGGAATAGGAACAGCGCACTCGACCAGAGCTGTGGCATCTACTACGTAATTACTGTCCGGTGTCCCCTTATTCGGCATCTGCAGGGCAGCCATGAGGAGGTTTGTCCATACCTTCGCAAGCTTCTACTGCATCGATTGGGATTCCGAATCGGCCAAGCAGTGCTTCGCATACCTATTTACATGAGGCGAGTTCAGTAGCTTCTTTAGAGCTGTCCTGCCTCCCATTGGCTGTGTATATGTACTGCTGTATAATCCTATTCAATGAGCATGTGACTCCATGAAAGATCCAATGCTGGGGAAGGAACAAGTTACTTACCTGTAACTCCTGGTCTCCAGCATTGTTATCGTTCACGGATTCACATGCGACCCTCCCGCCTACCCCCTCTCTTGCTCTTCTTGATTCCTACTGCCACAATACGTGCCCTTTCAAATCTAAAGATGGCCACCAGGGGTGGCGCTAATGAGGACCTATGTCATTATCTTGGTCAGGATGACCCAAAGTGACACTGAAAGACTACAAAGTGACAAGCGGTTTTAAGCTTTAAAGTTAAACTGCTTTGATGTTATTCAGGATTTCCAGCCTGATGATGGGTAATATTCAACGAGCATGTGAATCCATGAAAGATACAACATGCTGGAGAACAGGAGTTGCAGGTGTGAGCGACCAAGGACCCCCGGAGGGCATAAGGATAAGATTTGAGGGGTAGGGATTGTTATGATGATTTGTGATACTATGAAATAGAAGGAGTTTTGCAATTATATAAGCCCAATGTGTCATTCGTGAATGAACAAGTCTGAGTGTTTATTATTTTCTTTTGGTTTCAGCCGACATTGGTTAGGAAATACCCCACCTATCGGCATTGGTAATACTTGTTCCAGTCCCAGGAGCTCCAGAGCTCAAGCATGCACTGTAGGACTGCTGCGACAGAGGTTAGGGAGCCCTCTGGTTTACTGGTTGAAGGCCACTTGGGCTTCAATCTTGGAGCTGGCTAGTTTTGACTTGATAGAAAAATGGGGCCTTATTCATGGCTGGGAGTACGTAAGGGGGCTGTGGCCCCATGCCCGTCGTCTGATGAGGTGGACAACGGATATAGTCAGACCAGAGCGATGGACTCGGAAGGAGACAAATCACGTGGGAAGGAAGATCCAGATGGAAACCGAGAATGGACTACTGTAAAACAACAATTGGGGTTATTGTGATGACAGAAGGGGTGGGACAGGTCAATCTGACCTGATGCCAAATGGATAGGGCCAGACCATGAGGAGATATAAGGGGAAGGCGAGTTGGAGGTGGTTTCGGTTAGAGTGGGTGGCAGGCTAATTGGGTGCTGTCCGTTTATTCGGCTTGCAAATCTGGTTTGAATAAATATTCTTGCGTTGTCCATTCTCTACTAGACTATTGAGTCTCTTATTTGATTTTCATTGAGTAACTTGTTCCCTCTCTCAGATGTAGCTTACTATTGTTATTCTTTAATAGATTCCAGAATGGGAAGTAGAGCCATCTTGCAGACCATCTACAGAGGTGGTGAGCGAAAGGGTTCAGAGCACCAATGAAAGTGAAGATACTGATGTAGTATCCTTGCCACACACAGGTTCCAGAGAGTAGTAAGACTGAGAGAGCATAGAAGATCGGAATGTAATGCTAGGGAGAGAGTTTAATGGTTCAATAGAATTATAGTGTGTCCTATTAACCACTTTGACTTTCATGAACAGTACTGAAGTGGTATAGGTGTGCGTAACACCACACATGCTTTGTGCAGATGTAACAACTGACTGGTTAGACAATAGAACATGTAATGTAATACAGTATTTAGCTTCACCTACCCTTGAGGTTGAAAAGTTTATGGAAAAACAGATAAGTAGTGTAATGAATCATTAGTGATGCCCCGCAAAACCTTGAACTGAGACCTTCCTCATGTGGCCATGACAAGGCAGATGCTTCCTGATCCCATCCCTGTGGGTGGTGTTCCTATGGGAGGATTACATGGGAGAGGAAACAGGTCAGGGGTAAGGTAACACTCCGATGTTTAACCTTCTGCGAAACCCTAGTCTTTTAATGGCGTATTGCAAAGCTGAAAGAGTTTGAAAAACTAACTTCGTTGACAGGGACTTCAAGTCTCGTAATTCCCTCAGTATTTCATTATAATAATTATTTATAACATGTTTAATACTGAAGAGGTTTGTAAGCGTGGACCTGGGATTCGAATTTGTGTTGCTCTGCGCCGTCTTGCTTCCAAGATAAGCACATTGCCACTGAGCTATACTACCTGTTCCATGGATGCAGAGGAACACTGCTGTGGGAGCAGTCAAATAATTAATGTATTTGATCCTACACCTGAGCAGGGCTGAGAGGTTTAAAAAGCCCCCTCGGGGCAGGCAGTAAGAGGAGTAGAGCAGAGGAACAAGCAGCGCAAGTCGTGTTTGCAGCTGAGAGTGAAGCCGGACGTGAGAGAAGATGCCGAAAAACTGTAACGCCTGAAGCAGTGGCAGGTTCTGAGAGAGTTTCTGCCTCGAACTCTCCCTGTTGCAGAGGTTGCACAGCAGGAAGCGTAAGTAAGGGATGCTTGCCTAGTGAAAATTCTTTATGCAGAGTTCGCGGAGCGGAAAGCGGCAGTAGCGAGGGACGTGTGCCCACTTTAGAGGTTCCAAGTGGCTGGGTCGCAGCTGACCATCTGAGGAGCAGAAGAAGCTCAATTTCCCAGTGGTGTGAGCGGAGGAGGACCAGAGGAAGCTGTCGGCCCGACCGTGAAGAGCAACAACCACAGAAGACCTTTGAACACCAAGCGGAGCATGATCGAGCGACTTACCCGGTGAGTTCACAGCTTGCAAGTGACTCCGGAGCGCTCCAATGCTGTCCGCATGTTCACGGTAGGCAGAGTCTCTCGCTTGTGATTGAAAGCAGCAGTAACTATAATTTTGAATACCGAACTATACAAAACCAACAAAAGTTATACCTGTTGAATACAAGTGACTGTGTAAATAAGCATATGAGATTGTGGAAGATCTAAAAGCTTACAAGAAATACCCATGCCAAGAGTGTGTTAACAGTCAGCAATAGCAATATAACAACAAACAGTGCTCAAGACAAGAGGGGAAGATTGGGAGACTAACTGGTTGTAAGAATAGTTGCGTATCTGCTGTGAAACATAATCATCAGGTAAGGTGATAGAAACCTAGATTACCAAAGCCAAGATAAAAGAAATGTGTACCTATCTTTTGGGCACTATTTGGTTGTTGGTGCAGAAGGGAAAGAAAGGTGGCAAACGAGCTGCCCTTCTGGAGAAGGTTATCCAGAGGCAGAGTAGCATAGTTGCCAAGGAGTCTTAAAGAGCACTAATGTGATTCCTTGTTTCCCAGAAACTTGTTTGAACTTTGATGCCAAAGAAGTCTTGTGAAGTTAATATTATTCTAAATTGGAAGTTAGCACAGAAGAACTTTGTTCTTTTTGGTGAAGAAGTAGACGGGCGAGTATACCCGCATGTCAAGAAGTTATTTCCTAAAAAGGCCTGGCACAGGAATAAACCAGGTAGTAGTTAATACAAGTGCTGAACTGGGGTTCTGACAGAGGCCACTCACGTTAACCTATGACATTTAAAGAAGAATTGTGAAAAACTGCTCAGAAAAAGTTACAATTCTTTTGAAACCGAAGTTGTGGCAAATCATCCTGACAAAAATAGATTGCTGATGTTTATCTGGAGAAGATGCATGTGAGACAGTTTTACTCGAGGAGGAGTTGAAACCTACTATTACATTTGATACCTTATTGAAGCAACAGACCTTTCTGTGATCAATTACAAATCCTTAAGAAATGTATTGGAACTTTGTGTCAAACTGGATTTCTTTATTTCGTTTGAACTTTGAAGAAAACACTTGCTCAGATCTGGGGAAGGGAAACTCATGCAGGTTGTGAGAAGAGACATTGATTATGTTGTGAGTTCAAACCTATGTTATATTTCGTTGTTGAATTGAACTGCCATGCATTTCCTTATTGCTTTATTGAATGTACAAGTGTGAGGGGCATATATGCTTTTGTTAGAATGTTTCCTTCAGTTTATGTTAGGCAGGGAAATCCTCATCAAGATAAGGTATAGTGAGGCGTTTAGCCATTTTATTATATAAAAAGGTTGAAAAATCCTTACAAAGTTGTCAGCCTTACATTTTTGACCCCAGTACTTATGGCATGACACAGTGCCCAGGATAGAAAGGTAGGGGTTTTATAGGTTTTGAATACCATTTTTAGCAACCATGATTTTCTCTATACACTTATTTGCATTTCAGGTCCCCACACCATTTCCAAACTGCACTGAAGGGTCTTCAATTTTCTTGCAGCAGCACTCTGAGGAGCTAGATAGAGGGAGGATAGCTCAGGGGCAACGTGCTTGCCTTGGAAGCAAGACAACACGGAGCAACACAGGTTCCATCCCCGGGTCCGCGCTTAGAAACCTCTGGGTATTAAGCACGTTATAAATAACCCATCATATCATATATAAGAAAGAAAAGGGAAGTAGCTCATAGGGTCTGGGATGGGGGCTAATGCTGCTCTTGCAACTTGAGGCATATATCAGTGGTAAAAGTTAGATGGCCGTTTGGGCCGATTATAATGAGCAACAGCACTTATCTCTGCGTTATAGCTCACCAATACAGACAGAAATATAGGTGAGCTTCACATAATTTCGACTCTCCGTACACTCACAAGAGACACACCAATACAGTTTATAAATGGAATAATTTCCTGTGGGCAGAAAATGCAGTGCCAGTGAAGAGGTGCAAGACTACCTGAATTCCGAATCTCAGAGCATATGTTAAGATGTAAAGCGCAACAGCTGGTAAAGAATTCTGGGAAGTAAGGTAGCTCGTGATCATGGTAGCTGGGTTAATAGAGTATTGGTGGTGGCTGCTAAGCAAATCTTGAGGGTCTGGAAGACAGTGAAAAAGCCAAACGTGGAAAGATGGTTGTCTGATCTACAGACTCTATCCAGTTATGAGAAGCTAATGCTACAAAAACAGAAATGAGAGGGCGAATATTTGTAAATATGGGGACCATTCAATGAACTGTATAATTGAGGCTAAACTATTAGTATAATAGTTGGATGAATTGGAGTGAATGTGTGGTTTGGAAAGACGTGAACAAATAGGAAGATAATTGTGATTCGGGTTGTGTTGTTTTGTCTATTTATGTTGTGCATGTCTTGTCTGGTTGTTATTGTTTTGTGTGTGTTTATAGCAATATTGTAATGTGTTATAGTTGATGATTCTGTTATATGCCTTCATGGTAAAGAGTTGAATTCGTTTATATCTTTGAGTAGGGAAAGTAATTGATTGGTCTAAGTTTTAACCAACAATTGTTACTTGATGGCTGTACTATGCTTCTAAATTTGAAATGACAAATCAAGAGTTAAAAAAAAAAAAAGGAATTCTGGGAACCGATTCGGGAGCACTAGAAAACCTGTGCCTCTGGAGAGACTTCTGGCATTACAGCAGATGAAGCTGTCGATTTAGACAAGAGTGCACCTTCAAAGCAGTGCAGCCAGTGAGAGTCGTCTGGACCTCCACCAGCAGAATGTTACCAAACCCGTGGCCTGTGTGCGATTAGGACTGGCCTGGTGATCTGCAGATTCTGGACAACTGCCCTAGGGATAACCTTTGACTTGTGGTTAGGAATTTGTTCTGCTTGGAAATTATGGCCCGTGCAATCCCCTCGGGTGAAAGGTCATAAGTTAGGAAAAATTCAGGTGTTATTAGTAGGCAACATCTTTTGTTAAGATGGAGGGGCAACCTGGCTATTAACAGCTAGAGTTTGTTTCAGAGACAAGACGTCTGTTGAGCTGGTTTGCGTCCTACAACTGATATTTATTTTCTGTTGCAGACAGGTAAATGACAGTTTAATGTGTTTATGCCGACAGTAGAAATAAAATCAGTTAGTCTGCACATAGTATTCTTGAAGGTTGGTGCAAGATAGTGCAGAGGAAATTGGAAGACTTACTTATTTCATTTTGCATTTTTGAAGCGTGCAGAACCCTTGGACATCAAGGTGCTGGTTACAGAACCCAGTCAACAGAGGGGTAGATGGTGGAGTAGGCATTGGGAGGGTTAAGGAGAGTCAATTGTAAAGTAATATTTTTAGTTGTTTTCTAAACAGTCAGTAGGACGTTTCAGCACGCAGGTGAAGTGGCAGAGCCTTCCAGAGGCAAGCAGCGGTAGAGGGGATGCTGGATGGCCCTGGTGTTGTGCGCTTGAAGCGTGGTGTGTTCAGTCAGTGTCAGTGGTTAAGTTAATCCCAGATGTAAAGAAAATAGCATACATTCAGAAAATCTTTCGGGTGCAAGAGTTAGTGTTTAACAAGTAGAAAGACCTTTCCATTTGGTCACCATACAGCCACTCTTTGTAACCCTAATGATTTCATTTGTTCTATTACTACTGAAGTCTCTGGACAACCCTATCTCACTACAACTGTATGTATAATATTGTTTCTTGTTTTATTGGCAGGCATTTTATGCTGCTGTAGACAGTGCAGTAGAAGTAAAATTATAGTGATTAATGCAGCGCCTCCCTGATCCTTCTGCCACTGTTCTGCAAAGGTTCTTTACCTGTCTTTAGTACTATGAGAGGAGTGAAGAACTGCATATACTGTAAAAAGAATGACATCAACTAATGACTATTTAAATGTGATTGTATAGAACTGATCCTTGTAGTCTAGAAGAGCATTAAAAGTCTAAATGCTGATGGCCGGGTTCATATAAATTTCATATCATGTTCGATCATTGACAAGGAATAGAGAAAAAAGATTTGGTTTTGCTACGATTGCTGCACGAAAACCACAAAAGGAGTGTCTGTGGACGAGCCCAGACTGCATGTGGTTTAATAAATAAAATTAAGCTTTTGGCAAAGGAAAGTCAATAAAGAGGGGGACAGAGGAGATGAGCGAGGGTCTTGCTCAGATGAAAAATATATGTGCAGATTCTGTTCCCTCGTGAAATCATCGCATGTTTCCCTGATCCCTTGGTTTTTATTTTATTTCCTTTTCTCTTAGGCTAAATAACCTTTCTCCTATTGGCACTGGCCAATACTTGTCCACCAGCAACTTGACCTGTACATGAGCGGCAAAACCGCTAACTGAGCTCTGTGTCCACCTCAGGGAACTCGGGAAAGTCTGTTGAACTGGGACTAATGGCTCTACCCAGAAACCCCTGCCGCATGAAGGCAGCCAAGAAGTGTTCACACCATCCCAAGTGACAGTCCCTCGGCACAACCACCACATTCCCGACCCACCGGGCGGTCCACCTTTCAAGATCTCTGGTGCTTTTCCTCTTCTCAAAAACTTTACTTAAACTCTCAACATGTCTAATCACAAAACATCAGTACAACATGGCATTGCACTGACATAGCAAGCTTCCGCATCATCTTCCTAGGGGTAGACAATATGTTGCCTTCCAGTAATACCAAACACTTAGTCATTCGGACCCTGTGCCACGTTACAGGACAGCTCTTCACTCTGCATATTTTTACACCACTCAAGTACACTCGCTAATGGCACCATACATTATTAGGATGACACACTGCTGGTTGAAGTGAGAGATGAGCATCCTCATTTTTATTCACCCAGGTAATGTCCGACAACCAGTGCTATAGACCCGAGGGTGTACATCTCTTCCAATGTGATGAAATAACCCTTTTCTCTAGAAGGAAGGAAATATCAAAAAACGTGCGTTTTATCTTTTCCATCTCATCATAGCAACCCAGAAAGCCCAAACTGGTGTCAACAGGAACCCACTGTCCTACCATTGTGGACAAATCTGCATAGATCGAAGATCAGTATGTGGCTAATTTAAGGCAAGACTAGAATTTATGGGGCATGATCCACTTCTGGGGATCTGCACCTAGGCAAATGGCCCTCAGCTGCTCTATACAATTTCCACAGTTTCATATTAGTATAATGCAGGTGATGTAATATTTTAAAATCTAGTAGCCGATATTTGGAATTACATGAGACCTCTTTGGTGAGTGAACCTGCTCTGTCACGTACCATCCTCTAAATACACGCCAAGAGTTTTGGGTCACTTAATCAATGATGGTGGTTCCTTCAACCTCAGGCATTATCAGGTTATACATTGTAGGTGCAATGTGCTGGCACGGCAGGCATGAGTACATGAACTCTACACAGTTGTTGCCCTCAGACTAGCAGGAAAAGCACAGCCATCTGGTCCTCACCATTGACCTAACCTGCAAATAATGGAAGATCAAAGCCGCCCTAGCTACAGTCATCTCTGAAATTTCTCTTAATGTAATGAATTCGCCATCTGGGAAAAGATAGCCCACACGCACCAGCCCCATCTGCAACAAACCTTCCCCTTTACGCCTCGCTTTGCATCCAGTATGCCCCATATGATCGCCTGTGACAGTAAGGATATTCTGTATACAGATGTAGTCCTATGTCCTGTCCCCTTTCCTCCATACTGTATGGGCGTCCCTCACTAGGGATGTGAAACAGAACCTTTGCCTGCTGGCCCTAGAGATCCAAGCTACTCCTCACTGATGAGGCCCATCAGTGAGTGTGGTCTCGTGCAGAAGGAATGTGACCAACCAGTTTGGGATTGGATTTCCCCTTTTGGGATGGGACCAAGCCAGAGTTGCATATGGCCTTTCCCCTTTTGTAATGGCTTAACAGGCGAAAAACGATAGTCTGGAGGGTTGCCCAGAGCAATGCCAGAGGTTAGAATTAATTCCAAACCTTTCAGCCATCACCGCTGTCGCTTTGCCCACATTGCTTTTTGTTGGGGTCCTTTTGTGGTCATCATAAAGCTTCCTGATTCGTTGAAGGTTATTCCCAAGTAGTAAGTAGGTGCATGCTGTGCTGTATTCTAGGGTTTCACTTTTATACACCATTAGGCTGCTCCCAAATCTCCCGCCGTCCCCTCCCCCCCTTCCAGAGTAGTTTACCCACTAGTGCCTCTCTCTAGTGTACACATATTTCAGTGCACAATTCATCTACTCTTACTGCTGCACACATTTTTTCCATCTCACTTACAGCCCCACGACAGAATAAATATTTTCTGAGGAATTGTCCTGGGCTTGTTATGACTTCTTGACGACTGATAAGCATCTTGGTTATTTACATAGGCAGGGTACAATGACATAGCAATAGAGAAAGTTGGGCCTTTTTCTTAAACAAGTAGAAATTTCAATAAAGTGTCAGCATCCTTCTTTTGACCCTCCACAGGACCCTAATGTAAAGAAAAAATAAGAAAATGAAAAGAGTGCTCATCATGATGCCTTACAACTTAACTCAAGTCTGCCGTCCAGAAACCGATTGTGGCCTGACTTTTGTCCCTACCACTTTTGTCCTTTTGCAAGAGAAAGGAATGTTGCCTGGTTCTTGACCCCACCTACATTTCTCTTGTTCAAAATATCAGGGTTTCTTGTCCTGTTGAACAGCTCCGATCAGAACGTCCGGTTTCTCTAATAAAGTTTGTCTCCTTTTTCAGGGCTTTAATCGTAGGATTTTTTCTCAGGGCAGGTGTTGCAGGTGTGTGACGCAGCTTAATTTCCCGGGCTTTCATGTCGGGTTCCCGCGACATGGAGCTTGGGATCCCTTCCCACTGCCTTTCGGCATTGCCATTGCATCTTTCTCGAAGCAGCTGCTTGTCCCGGCAACCTCCTCCCCGCAAGCCTTTCTGGGACTGGGCCTTTCCGGGCTCTTTCCAACAGGGCTTCCCCTCGTTCTGCAGGCTTCGCTGCGTCTTACTCCCACGTCCCATCCCCTTTCCTCCATACTGTATGGGCGTCCCTTGATCAGGACGGGAGACGGAGCCTTTTTCACCATAGAAATCATCTTCCCCTTTATATTTTGATGCACGCTGGGGGGGCAGACCTGGGATCATGCGTTCCCCTGACTCTCCCCACTGGTGCCACTCCTCAGTCCTCTTTTCTGTGTCGACTGGGACGGACCGCTTTCACCAGCACTCCTGCGTAAGGTCTCCAGCCTACTAATTCCACATGCTCTTCCCCGGAGAAGTACTTTTGTCTTTTTTCTTATCTTCAATCAGGTACCATATTGGCAGAGGTTCTCACTCTACGCCCCACGGCTAGAACTGGAATTCCAATGCAGAAGGGCGTGGTGGCACTTGCCAAAAAGGGATGGCTCAAACCACTCTCTACACAGCCTACCAATAGGCGTCTCAATGCCAAGTTTCGGCAGGGAGTGCCCAGGCCTCAGCAGCCTCTGGGTCCTGCACCTATGTCTACGCCACCAAGCACTCCTCTGGCCTGTGAAGATAGGTTTTTTTAAATCTTCCTGACGCTCAAGAGGTCCCCGCAGATGGGAGTCATCCTGAAGGATGTGATCAGGGACATGCTCCCCCCGGTACAGCCGCTAGCACCCACGGCCAACCCGACCTTGGGTCCAGCTCCTCCAGGCCCAACGCAGCCCTAGCTGCCTGATTTAGTGCCTACGACACCGGCTCCCATGCCTCTGACACTCGCAACAGCCCCTTATCCGATGCCGCAGCAGCCTCCAGCGCCCATCAGTATGCCACAGATCCCGGCTCCCAGCACTTCTCCAGCTGCACCGAACCAGCAAAACACATTGGTGCACACGGATGAGGAGGAGGACCCCGACACGCCATCGTCGGCCAATGCCTTCCACAATCGCATTGCAGGCTTGGCTGAGTATTTGGGGCTCCCACAGCCAGAGGTGGAAAAACCAGATGAGAGTACCCCCTCTTGCTGTTGGCGCACCCCCAGCCACACTCCTCTGTGATTGCCGCAGATTCACTCTACTCCAAGCCGTAATCTTCATCGGCTACCTCCGCCTCTGCACTCCTGGGTAAGGAGATGATCCTGGAAGCATATGGAAAGAAAATTTATTCCATCTGCGCCAGTCCAATGCTGATGCCATGCTGGCTGCTGTCAACCAGAGGCTGTGGCGAGAGATCAGCGATTTCCTTCCCGAGCTCCCTGTGCAGAGCCATGGGCGCTTCAAGGCTGGGCTGGCTGAAGCCAAAATAGTTGCGCAGGACATAATGGAGTCCACGGTGGCTCACATTGACACCTCAGAGGGTGCCATATGTATCGCTACCGACATGAGAAGGACAGCCTTGCTACGGGCGACGAAGTTCAACCCTGATGTCCAGGAGCGTACACTGGATCTTCCCTCTGAAGAGAGCGATCTGTTCCATTCCACCACGGACGAGGAACTTGATAAGAAGAACAGTTCAGACTGCCAAATCCTTACCGTTCCTCACTAAGTGCACCCCCAAGGCTTTTACAGCCAGGCGCACCAGCGTTTAGACAAAGGTCAGTCTTTCAGTGGCTTCAGATGCTTCCAGGAGAGACGGTCCAGGCAACCGGACAGATCACTGGGCAAGCACAGGCGCAAGCAGCAAAAGGCGGCTCACAAGCGCTTTTTCCAGTCCCCATCCTCAGCCCCAGCCTCGGAGGACAAAAAAACATGATGCAACCATCCGGATCCACGAGTCTCCGATGGGGGGCAGGCTTGCCCTTCACTCTGAACGCTGGCGTGCAAGGTTCACAGACCCATGGATTCTCTCCGTAGTCTCCACGGGCTTCAGGCTACCCATCCCTCCTTTTTCTCTCTCCTCCCCTCCGCTCTCACAGATTGGTGCGGCAACAGAAATGTGCTAGCTTATGGAGAGTCAGGTAGTGGAGGAAGTCTCGGCCTCCCAGCGAGGTCTGGGCTTCTATTCAAAGATTTTCGCCATACACAAGAACCACCAGGCGGGCCTGAGAGTTCTGTTGGACCTTTCCACCTTGAACCTTTTCCTTCCTCTCCAAAAGTTCAAGATGGTTACCCCAGCGCTTATAGCAGAGACATTGTGTGCGGGAGATTGGATGTGCTTCCTGGATCTGAAGGCTGCCTATCTACACGTCCCGATCTGGCAACCCCATCGGTCCTTTCTGAGGTTCAGGATCATGGGCTTTCATTTCCAACAAGGTTCTACCCTTGGCCTCAGTTTGGCCCCCAGGGTCTTTACAAGGCTGATGAATGTGTTGGCAGCCCTGCTCAGGGTGACCACATCTACCCATACTTAAACGACTGGCTCGTCAGGGCAAGTTCTCCGGAGGCAGTCCAACACACCGCCTTTGCCCTCATGAATACTCTACACGAGCTGGGATTTTCTATCAATCTCAAGAAATCACAGTTGGAGTTCACACAGAGTCTAACCTTCCTGGGCCTCATCTCGAATACAATCTCCGAGAGGATATTCCCCTTGGAGGACAAGATCGCCGCCATCAAGAAGGCCACGGGCCATTTTCTCAGCAGAGCAGTGACCTTGGCGTGGTGGTACCAACACCTCCTGGGCATCATGGCGGCATGTCTCCTTGCAGTGCCGCATACGAGGCTCAAGATGAGGTGCTTGCAGTTGTACTTCTCAGCCTCCTGGAACCAGGAGAAGGGTTCTGAGGTGGAGCTGGTCAGCATCCCACATCATCTCCACCAGGACCTAGTATGGTGGAGCACAGACCGCAACCTGCGGATAGGAAGGCCCTTCCGTCAACCAGCACCTCAAATCACCATCACCACGGACTCATCTCTAGAGGGCTGGGTAGCTACCTTGGGCAGCCACAGCATCCACAGGGTATGGTCCTGTAAGGAGCAGGAAGCTCACGTCAACTGGCTCGAGTTGATGGCAATCTGGCTCGCTCTCAAAGCCTTTCTCCCGATCAGCGGCAAGGTGATCCTCATGCAGACGGACAGCTCCACCAGCATGTATTCCATCCACAAGCAGGGTGGCACCAAGTCTCCTCCCATCTGCGCTCTAGCAGTCTAGATTTGGGAGTGGGCTCTGATAAACGACATGCACCTAGCAGCAATACACCTCCCGTGGAAATCCAACCTGGAGGCGGACAGGCTCAGCAGTCTAGGTGCAGACAACTACGAATGACAATTGAATGACCTGGTCCTTCAGGGGATCTTCGACAGGTGGGGTCATCTTCAGGTGGATCGCTTCCCTACCAGGTACAACAGGAGGAGCCCCAGTTTGCGTCCTGGCAGGGACAGGGCAGGGGCTGTCTGGGCGATGCAATGCCGATCCAGTGGAATGACATGAACGCGTATGCCTTCCCTCCGAGCCCCCCCCCCCCTCCTGGTCCACAGGGTAATATGCAAGATCCGGGAGGCTTGACACCTCTGTATCATCCTGATAGCTCCATGGTGGCCAGCAAGGCCATGATTCTCGGAACTACTCGGCCTGTCAGAGCAGGCCGTGGTACACCTTCAGCTGGGCCCAGCACACCTACTCTCTCAGCAGGGAGGCACGGTCATCCACCCTGCCCCCCAGAAGTTAACCCTGCAGGGTGGTTCCTGAAAAAGTGACACTGAGGCATATCCCTCTGACACAAGCTAACCTAGACATTATACATGGGGCTAGGAGTGATGCTACCAGGAGCCAGTAGAAAAGCAAGTGAACTAGGTTTTGTCACTGGGTGGAATGAAAGGAGGTCGATCCATTGACCTCCACGTTGGAAGACGTGCTATCCTTCCTTGTTCACCTCGCACACTCGGGGGGTGCAGGTAGACACATGCCGCACCTATGTGGCGGCAATTGGAGTCTACAGGAATTTGGAGGAGGTATTTTCATCCTCTAATCTGGTGGATAAAAGACACTTGGCAGGCCTGACCAGGCTTTATCCGCCCATCAAGAAACCACACCCATAGAGGGACTGCAACGTGGTCTTGGGTGCCCTGGTGCATAAACCATTAAAACCTATGGCGTCCGCGGCCGTGCCCCTGCGCGCATCTAAATTTATAGGGGAATATGATTTTTCTGGTGAAAAAGGTTCCGTCTCCAGTCCCTAGCTCGGGATGCCAATACAGTATGGAGGAAAGGGGACTATGGACTATGGACTATGGACTAGGAGTACGTTGGTCACTACGGTGAGTAACTTATAATTCACTCAGTACGCCGGGCGTGTGCTTTCTGTCTCTGGCCACGTCTCTGAGGAGATGGCTTCCCGGCTTCTGCTGCTCCGTGAGCGGCACTTCTCCTCTTTGTCACAACTAATGTGATCTGTATTTTCTCTGGAACAATGGGGTGGGGCAATTCCCTTGTCTCTCTCAGGTATGGTGCCAGAATCCACATCCGTCATTCCTGTATACATTTGCTGCGTCTCACTGAGGTTAACTCCCATGTAACAGTGAATTGAAATGAGGAACCTTTTCAGTGGACACTTATGAAGTTAGACCTCAGCGCCCTTATTAGAGCAATAGATTTGTCGCATGTGCTGGGTAACAACGGAGAAGTGTTGGCTCCTCTACTCCGTTTTCAATGGAAACATAATTAGTTGACGTTACATCTCTTGCATTCATGCGCCATACTTCCAAATAAGATATCTCCACTCAGTTGGTTTGTAATTTATGAAGTGCTATATTTATGTGCTCCGTACGAATCTGAATGCGGACAGATTCGTACGGAGCAGACTGAACTCCTGACAGAGGCTGGGATTGATCCCATGACACAATTTACACTTGCTGAAAGGCGGCGTTCCAAATTTTCAAAACACTACCATTGGCCCTGATTTGATAAAGACAGTGGAGACCGTCGAAACACGTGTCATCGTTAAAGGGCACCCGTTCACATAAATATAGCACTTCATAAATTACAAACCGACTGAGTGGAGATATCTTATTTGGAAGTATGGCGGATGAATGCAAGAGGTGTAACGTCAACTAATCATAACTCCCATATAACTAACAAAGCTGTTGGTTTCTTGGGATAAGGGAGGATAACATAGGTACCTATCTAGGGATTGCCTGTCTTCCAAGGGGAAGATGGTGTCACCACCAGTGGGATGCTGCTTGCCCTCTCTCTTAGGGATGTTAAGCTTAGCAGGCTCACCTCACTAGTCCCACAGGGGATGGCTCCACCTTGGGGAGAGGGGACAAATTCCCTAGATCCATCACACTCTTTAGGCCAAGCAAGGGTCAAAAGAACGTGGGGCTCAAATTAGAAATCGTTGATGGTGTATTTACAAAATAGATCTTTGTACATTTCTAGAATTCTTTTCATTCTCGCACCTTTGATCCTGGTTGACTGAAAATGGTGTTCGAGGGGATTGGGTCCTCCGACGTATTCCATATCTATGACATGTAATCACCACAGCTGTGCTGCTTCGGAAACTTTTTTCGGCGTCTGCGTCCTGCGTCAATGCGCCGTCGTCGAGGGCCTCCTCCGACGTCCGACGTCATCCGATGTGATAAGTAGGACGCATGACGCCCGTAGCCTCAGTTCCGTTTTTTCCGCGAACGTGTTGCTTCGTGATTCTCGGTTCACGCCACGACTCTTTAGAGTTCTGTTCTTCTCGGTTCTTCGAACCTGTTCGTTTTGTGAAATACCTTCGTGTGAAGATGTCTTCTACTTCGTCTTCGACCCCGCGTCCGGGTTTCAAGAAGTGCGGGGAGTGTGGGTCCAAGATGTCGGTGACAGACTCGCACGACGCCTGCCTCTGGTGCCTCGGGGAGGCCCACGACACCGATGACTGTATCGACTGCCAGTCGCTCACGTCCAAAGCCTTACGCGAACGTAAGAAGTTGTTGTCGGTAGGTCGGGTGTCCAAGCCCAGGAAGTCGAAGTCTGCGGGGCTTTCGACGGATGATTTGAGGGGTGACTCTCCGCGTCATCGTCGGAAGTCTCGTGGGTCTCCTTCTAGGAGTCGGTCTCGCCACTCCTCAGCCTCTTCGAGGAATGGGCTTCCTCTTCGAGGAAAATGCTGGCGATTCTTGAGTCGCAGGGTACTAAGCCGTCCGCGCCACCGAGTGGGGTCGGTCGTGAGAGGTCGAGAGACACCGCTCGCAAGAGTGGTCGGCACGAGTCACGGGAGAGGTCCCGTTCGGACAAGGAGACTCGTTCTCGACGTACCCGTTCCAGGTCCCGGTCCTCGACGCGTTCGAGACCGCATGCACCTGTGAGGTCTTCGAGGAAGACATCGACGTCTGAGGCGTCGAGGGCGTCGACAGGCTTTTTTGAGGCTCCGGCTCCGAGGAAGTCATCGAAGCCGTCGACGCTCAGGTCGTCGAGGGACACGCTCGGGGCTCCGGCTTCGAGGGCTGTGTCGACGCCGCCGATGCTGGAGGCGCTGCATCTGACGTCGACGCCGATTTCCTCGACGCCGATCCTCTCGGCGCCGATGCCGGTTCTCTCGAAGCCAGCGCCGATTCGCTCGACGCCATCGACGCCTTTCGTGTCGGAGGTACCCCGTGGCACGGGAGAACCCCCTAGGAAGGCTCTGGTTAAGAGCAAGCACTCTCGGGTGCCTTCTTTTCGCCACCTGGACTATATTTCAGAGGCGGATGAGGATTCTGATGGCCTGGTTCCTAGTCAGGTTCCAGATGAAATTGTCTTGGGCCATAGTCAGTTTGACGATTTGAGACAGTCACTGCATGATGCCAGTGGACTGGACACCTCTCCGGAGGTGGAGTTTTGTAGGCCTGAGCCTGGCTCTCATGCCGATTCCTCGTACCGGCGCCTTATGGCTAGGGTTTCTGAGTACTTGGGATGGTCTGCTCCCCCAGGGGAGTTTGTGCAGGATGATCTGACGGACATCCTTGACGTTGGTCCCCCAACTGATCCGGTACTGCCGTTCCATATGGCTTTACAGAGAAGGGTGGCGGCGGCTTGGACTGCTCCGGAGAGTTTCCCGGCGGTGGCCAGATCCTTGTCACGAAAATACCGTCCAGCCAGTAGCGACCCCTGCTACTTGACCAGGCACCCCACTCCGGAGAGTTTGGTGGTGCAGGCGGCCACGGCCCCGGCAAAGCAGGCGTCGTACCCTACCATCCCTCCTGATAGGGATGACAAACGTTTTGATGGCTGGGCGAAGAAAGTGTTTTCTTCTGGTGGTATGGCGCTTCAGGCGGCTAACTCCATTTGTGCTTTGTCTCGTTTCACACACACTCTGTGGAACTGTGTTGCATTAGCGGCTGAACATATTCCCGAAGGGGACGAACGGGATGGTTTCCTTGCTATGGTCCAGGATGGTAAGGATGCCATGTGTGAGTCAGTTCAGTCGGGTTTGGACTTAGCTGAATGCGTCAGTAGGTCCATGGCGGCGAGCACCGTAATACGCAGGTTTGCCTGGTTGCGGAGGTCGGGGTTTGGTCCTGATGTGCATTCCCGGCTCCTCAACATGCCCTTTGACGGTGAACGCCTTTTTGGCAGCAAGGCTGACGAGAGCCTTGAGATGTTGCAGACCTCAAAAGCTGCAGCGAAGTCGTTGGGCGCTGCAGTTCGCCAACCTCCGCCTTTTCATCCTAGGGGACAGCAGTGGAGGGGTGGTTCCTTTCGCTATTACTCGTCCTTCAGTAAAGCGAGAGAAGCTGGCAGTCAAAGAGGCCAACGCAGGGGTACCAGAGGTAGACGACAGGGTACCCGTGGTGCCAAGGCCGCTCGGGCAGTTGCCTCTTTGCCCTCAGGTAACGCCGCAGCCGCTCCCATTCAGTCATGAGACCATGTCCCATGGTTCGCCGGTTGGGGGAAGGCTGGCGCAGCATCTTGTAGAGTGGCAAGCCATTACTTCAGATGTGTGGGTTCTGGAGATCATAACCCACGGCTACTGTCTTCCCTTTCGGCACAGGCCTCGCGACAATCCACCGGGGAACCTCTCTTTGCAGAGTCCGGATCCGCTCCTTGCGCAGGAAATTCAAGCTCTGCTGGAGAAAGGCGCCATAGAACTGGTGCCTGTAGCGGAGAGGAACAAGGGATGGTATTCCCCTTATTTTTTTATTTCGAAGAAAGATGGGGGATTGAGACCCATCATGGACTTGCGCGGTTTGAACAAACTCCTCAGGAAGGACAAGTTCAAGATGGTTACTCTCTCTCTCAAGTCCTCCAGGCCCTTCAGCTTCAGGACTGGTTGGTGTCACTCGACCTCAAGGATGCTTACTTCCATGTGCCGATCCATCCCAAGCACAAGAAGTACCTGAGGTTCGCGGTTGGCGACTCGCACTTTCAGTTTCGGGTCCTGCCGTTCGGATTGACCTCCGCCCCAAGGGTTTTCACCAAGCTCATGGTGGTGGTGGCAGCGCATCTCAGGCAAGGGGGGATTCACGTCTACCCCTACCTGGACGATTGGTTGATCAGGGGGAGCTCTCCCGAGCAAGTCCTGGATCATCTGTCCGTCACCTGCCACTCCCTTCACAGGCTGGGCTTCTCCCTCAATTTAAAGAAGTCCCATTTGACGCCAACACAGCGGCTCCAGTACATCGGAGCAGTGATCGACACTTCCCTGGGGCAGTGTTTTCCTCCCCAGGTGAGGGCTCTTCACATTCAGCAGATGGTGCACAAGTTTCAGCATGCCCAGACGCTCCCAGCGTTCGAGTTCTTGAGGTTGCTCGGCCTCATGGCATCCTGCATTCTTCTGGTGCCAGAGGCTCGCCTGCGGATTAAATCTTTGCAGTGGGCGCTCAAGACGCAATGGTCGCAGTCCTCCGGCAGGATGTCGGACCCAGTTCAGGTGCCGCCCTCGGTCGCCCGGGACCTTCTGTGGTGGGCCATCGAAGGCAACTTGATGAAGGGGGCTCCATTTTGGCTTCCCTGGCCGGAGGTGACGATCGTGACGGATGCATCCCTCACGGGTTGGGGAGCTCATGCCAACGGGCTGACAGTCAGCGGTCGTTGGTCTCCGTCGGAGTCCAGACTCCATATCAATCTGTTGGAGCTGAGGGCCGTCAGGCTAGCCCTGAAGGCTTTTCTGCCGACTGTGCGAGGAAAGAGTGTCCTGATCCTGACGGACAACACAGTGGCCATGCACTACCTCAACAAAAAGGGGGGGCAGGGTCACTTCCTCTGTGCAGGGAGGCGATGCAGCTCGAGTTCTGGGCCATCCAGCAGGAAGTTTCGATCTCGGCAGTTCATCTGGCCGGAGACGAAAACGTGACGGCGGACGCTCTGAGCAGGCAGAGCACGATCTCTCACGAGTGGGAGTTGGCTCAGGAGATTCTCCTGGAGATCTTTGCCCTTTGGGGGGACCCCTCAAGTGGATCTCTTCGCCTCCAGTGTCAACCGGAAGTGCGAAAGGTTTTGCTCACGGGAATTTCCTCCAAAAGGAGCCTTAGGAGATGCGTTCGTGGTGGAGTGGTCATTCCCGCTGCTGTACGCGTTTCCTCCAGTCCCCGTCATCCGGCAAGTGCTGCAGAGGTTACGGAAGTTCGGTTCCCAGATGATCCTCATTGCTCCGGCGTGGGCTCGGAGGACGTGGTACCCGGACCTTCTCGACTTGTCCATCTGTCCTCCGCGTCGTCTTCCCTACCGAGACGATCTGCTCTCACGTGAGGGGGGTCAGGTTCTCCATCCAGAGGTCAGATCCCTCAACCTTCACGCTTGGCTTCTGAAAGGTTGAGGTATAGAGATTGGGACCTCCCTGAAGACGTGATGGAGGTGTTGCTTTCAGCCCGAAGGCCAGCAACAAAGTCTCTGTACCGTTGCCGTTGGCGTAAGTTCTGCGACTGGTGCAGAGTTCAGAATGTGGATCCTTTTGCATGTGACATCCCCATGGTTCTGTCCTTTTTACTTTCTTTGGCCCACAGGGGCTTGCAAGTGGGTACCATTAAAGGTTACCTGGCGGCGCTGTTCATCTTTAAGCGCTCGTCTGAAGTGTTCTTACTTTAAAATCCCTTTAATTTCACAGTTTCTGAAAGGGCTCACTAATGTGTTCCCTCCGTCACCTTTCCTGGTGCCCGGTTGGGATTTAAACCTGGTTCTTAAGTTTCTTATGGGTGCTCCGTTTGAGCCTTTACATTCTTGCCCTTTGAGGCTGTTAACTCTGAAAACTGTGTTTTTAGTTGCGGTTACTTCCGCTCGCAGAGTGAGTAAGTTACAGACACTTTCAGTTAAGCCACCCTTCACTGTATTTCACAAGGACAGGGTTGTCCTTAGAGTTCGTCCTTCTTTTCTTCCGAAGGTAGTGACGGAATTTCATTTGGCCCAGAAGGTTGTTCTTCCGGCATTCTATCCTCCTCCGCATCCTGGTAAGGAAGAGGAGAGGCTCCATAGGCTTGATCCTAGGAGAGCTTTAAGCTTTTATGTTTCACGCATGTCCCGGGTCAGAGTGGACGATCAACTCTTTATTGGTTGCGCTGGAAAGCGTTTGGGGCAAGCTGGGACGAAACAGACTTTGTCTCGCTGGATTATTTTGGCCATCTCGGAGTGCTACCGCTTGGCGGGTAAGGACCCACCGGCTGGCTTGCGGGCCCATTCTACCAGGGGTATGGCTGCGTCTACTGCCCTGCAGAGGGGTGTTCCTATTCGCAACATCTGTGATGCAGCCACCTGGGCTTCAGTACATACATTTGTACATCACTATTCCCTCGATTCCATCCGAGCACAGGATCTGGCCTTTGGCAAGGCGGTCCTTTGCTCTGCTATTTGATTGGCTATTCTAAATTTTGATTCTAAATTCTTTCCCTCCTCCTTGCTCTGGTACTGCTTTGGGAGTCTGTCATAGATATGGAATACGTCGGAGGACCCAATCCCCTCGAAGAACAAGTTACTTTCTTACCTGGTAATGTTCTTTCGATGGGATGGTCCGATGACGTATTCCATATCGCTCCCGCCCTGCCTTCACCGCTGCAGAATTTCTTTTGCGATTGCAGCTTACGTTCCGCAAGGCTTTGTGTCTGACTGGCAGTTGACTAGTGTCACACGTTCTGGGGGAAAAAACTACAACTGAGGCTACGGGCGTCGTGCGTCCTACTTATCACATCGGATGACGTCGGAGGAGGCCCTCGACGACGGCGCATCGACGTCATCGACACAGGACGCAGACGCCGAAAAAAGTTTCCGAAGCAGCACAGCTGTGGTGATTACATGTCATAGATATGGAATACGTCGTCGGACCATCCCATCGAAAGAACGTTACCAGGTAAGAAAGTAACTTGTTCTTCTCACATGTTGAGCCCATTGTTATCACAGGATGGCCCCCTTTCCTCCAGATCAGTACTCGTATGGTGGGGTTACAGAGAATCCTTTTACAGATTCCATGTATTGTAGGATGCTCCTACTGGTGCATGCATATTGCTCATTTGTTAGTGCCAGGCCTATAAGAATCTGATTAATTATACCTTCTGTTAGGTTGAGTAAACTTGCTGTTGCTTGGCAGCAAGAAGCTCAAAGGGACCCTAGACATCTGTAGCAAGTCACTCTGATCTCTCTGATCTTCAAGCCTAAAATCTTGAATCGAAAGGCAATACTATTATGTGGAAAGCCTTTCACACTGATTGCCTTAGAACTGCCACTGCTTCAGTGGTGATATGCCATGATATGATATGGCATTTGTAACGCGCCTATACACAAGTGTTTCAAGGCACGTCAACAGTGTTAAATGAGTCCTCTGCTGCTCTTTCAGGCGTGGGGGGTGGGCGGGCACTGCCTGCTGCACCATCCCTGGTAAAGGCTCAAATCAGGAGTGGCCAAATTTTATCAAACAGTGTTATGATGGGATAAACAAAGTGTAAGGCGTCCTAATTTAATATGGGTATTAAATTGTAAGTCTTAAGAATCATTACTGTCAAGGTGTCAGGATGGGTCATTGCAAGAGCCCAATGTTGGGGAGAATTCTCTACTAGGGCTAATTTCCCTTACCTATAGAGTCCCCCAGAAGCTTTGCTGGTATTGAAGGGTTTATTTTTTACTCCTGCTAAGAGTGAGACCCTTTTTTCCCACTCTTAGACAGATTGCTAGTGTGTGTTTTAGGCTATATTGTGTGCTTATGGCCTGTGGGGTTTTTCTCACCCTCATAGGAATCATCTTTTTAACATGTGTGTTACACAGCACCCGACACAGCACCCTCAGTGCAGTGACACAGGGGTGTCATAGTGACTCCCAAACATAGACGCCATACCCTGGGACTGACTACTGTCTCCCAGGGCATGTAAAGTCCCCATTGACTTTACTAGTCAATAATTATGAACTAAACCAGTACAACCCATCTTACTATGGAAGTACTGGAAAGGGTTAATCATTTTGCCCTGGTGTTAATTTTCGAGAGGGTACAGTAAAGTCCCTCTCTCAAAAGTTTCTGGCTGGTGGCAGTGGTTACTACCGGAAATATTTGACTGCGAATATTTCCCTATGAGATTTTCCCATTGTTCGAGGCTACCACTTTTTCTGACAGCCTCTAACATACCGCTGGTTTATTTTAATATGAACTTTACTCCAGTAGGTTTTTATTGCCAGATCTTTAATATTTCTTTCTTGTGTCTTTCTCTGAAATCATTACCTGGGTCGAGGATCCTTTGTTCGTCCTTTTGGCAGGCTTCAGCACAGAAGGCCCTCCTCTCGGTGCCACTGAGTCTGGGGTAGACAGGATGTGTGGGAGGGGGAATAGGCACCCTGGACCGGGTTACCTAGGCAACCCAAGTCGCACTCTGCCCTCATAGGCTGGGGGGTTATCCCGCCTGGATAGCCACCCCACTGTGTGAGTGACAGCTAGGCTGTATGAATGGGGGTTTTTCTGCATGAAAGCAGGGCTCTGAGGACTGGAGGACAAGACGTTGCCACTGGAACTAAGAAACCGAAAGAGGAGAGCAGCTGAAGACATCTGCAACGACTGAAGCACCAGTGAAGCCCTGCTGCAGATCTTCACCACTTTTCTCCAGTGACTTGAGAAGGTCTTCCTCTGCAAGAGTCATCTTCCCTTGAGCTGGTGGGGCCAACCAGTTTGCCAATCGCCTTCTAGGATCTGCCTTGGTTGAATCGCCAGTGCCAAGCACTAGGGGACCGGATAGCCAGGCACCCGTCCACCATGACTGGGATTTAAAGGAGCGTACCTTTTATTCATCTTGGCATCACCACGGCTGGTTTCATCCGTGGGCAGTGCAGTAGCTCGAACCTTCCTCCACGAAGAGAGCCTATCTCCCGAACTGCAGGAACTGCCAAGAACTACCGCCACTGCAGGAGCCTCTTCCACTTTTCAAGGTACATTGTTCCGCCAGGCCTCCCGTTTCGTTGGGTACTGCTAAAGGTGTTTTAGATCCTTTACTTACCTTCTGGGTTGGCCGCCCCTTTCGTCTAACATTATCTTTTTACATCTGCAACTGCCTTTTCAACTAGTTAAACAAAGACTTGACTGCAGCTACTAGAACAGTTTGATCCTGGGCACTTGCCTTGTACCATTGACTCTGGAACAGGCCTATTGACTCTGGCTAAATCTGTTACAACTGCCTTCTCTAGATTGATTCTCACTAAGAAATGTGTTGGTGCACCTAAACTCCTATAACCACCTTTCCTTCCCCTTTCTATATTGCCGAAGTGCCATTTTGCTCGGTTTTCATCAAAGTATTGCGGATACTAAAGTATTGCCTTGCCTAACTTGTTCACAATCTAATTGGGAAGTTTTGCTGGTGTGTTTTGGAGTCTAACTCTGTATGACTTGTCCTTTCCCTCCCTCTGAAGAAATTGTTGGAGTGCCATTTCTGCTTAGTTTACACTGCCGTTTTGCTCAGTTTTCACTCTTGCTCAAACTTGTCTACAATTCAAAAAGGGAGTGTGTATACTTTTTCCAGACTGTTTTAAGTTACTTTAATAATAGTGATTTGTGTGTGAACATCAGAGTGTGTAAAATAAATATATATATTTTTTTTGATACAAAGCTTTGGTCAGTGTTTCCTTGTTCCATAATATTGTAGTCCTAATGTTTAAACCCCGAATACCGCTCATCTCCCTCTTGAGATAAGTCTGACTGCTTAGCCACAGCTACCAACTAGATCTTTGTGGTACAGACTGATACCAAATGGGATTTATTGCATGTACCTGTAGTCCTAATCTTCTGTAGTGCTCCATAAGGGAACTGCACAGGATTCTGCCTAACATCCAACTACATGAATACTTATATTCCCCGGTATTGCCTAACTATAGACCCTTAAGTCTTTGTTGGAGAGACATGGATCCCTGCTAACATCTTGGCAATCTCAGCCTACAGATACAGCACCCGGTCCGCGTTGCAACACACATTCCTTTCCAGGCACTCCTGCAGCAAGTACTTCCAAACCCTTTGCTTTATGGTAATTGTCAGGTTTAGATATGTTCACCTTCTTAGCGGGTTTCTCAACTTTCCTGTCTTCCCTCTAACCTAAAATTAGGAATCTGAGCTCCTTATTTAATGCCAAAGTCATTGGGTATTTGTAGCCTGAGTGACCAGGCCGGGATCTTTTTGATCACTTGGAAAATAAAATACTGAAGCCCAAAAATGCATAATGTTTTTTTTTCTTTAAATCCATGTTGCCGCATATTATGTGGGGGATATACCCCGGAGCCTCCTTTCCATACCCTCCCGACATTTATTTTCTCTCTCTCTCTCTCTCTCTCTCTCTCTCTCTCTCTCTCTCTCTCTCTCTCTCTCTCTCTCTCTCTCTCTCTCTCTCTCTCTCTCTCTCTCTCTCTCTCTCTCTCTCTCCTGCTATTTTGTTTCCAGGTGAAGTGGTGTATAGGGCTGGGAAATTTCACATTTCTGAGGCCTACTTTCTTCCTTCCCCTGGTCATTTTTGAGTTTGGTTTTACAGTTTTGTTTTAGGGCCATATAAATGTTTTGTGTCTGCAGACCCTGCTACTGCATGATAGGGGGAGAATTAGCCACTGCCCTTTTCTGGCTGAGTAAGAGGGAGATGGTGTTAGTGTGTGAAGCAGTTGCCGGGGTGTGCTTTCTTTTGCTTTTGATTTGGGCTAACTCTCCTTTTTCCCAAGGTTGCAGGGTCAGTGGATACATTTCTAGCTATGGTGTGGTTCTCTGCTTGATGTTGGAGTTGTAGGGAGGACATTCTCATACAAACTGACAGTGTCTTGGGAAGTTCTACATGTGTATTTTTGGACTTCAGACCACATGCATCTCCCAGTGGGGGAAAAGGATGCACTTTCCTGGAAGTCCACTGCCCATTTTGGAATCTTTTCACATTAGCCATCTTTGGGAGCATAATATAGGATGGACTAGAACAGGAGGAGGCACTCATGGGGAAATCCCCCATATACTCTTACATCCCATCCTCTTTCCTCCATACTGCATGGGTGCCCCTTCCAAGGGACAGGAGACAGAACCTTTTTCGCCAGAAAAAAACCTTCTTCCCCTTTACATTTAGACATGCGTGGGGTGCGGCCCTGGGAGCATGCGCTGCCCTGACTGCGCCCTCCGGGACCACACCTCAGTCCCCTTTTCCACGTCGACAGGAACGGGCCGAATTCACCAGCGCTCCTGGGTTTGGCTTCGGCCATGTAATTCCACGCGCGGATACTTCTTCTCGTCTCTTTTTTTTGGGTCTTTTTATCATTCAGGTACTCGGTCCTCGGGCGTCACGCTCCTCCCCGGCGCTTGTCTACTTCTACAGGTGTCCATCCTGCGACAGGCTCTTCCCTACTAAAGACGTCCACGCCTGCTGCCTATGGTGCCTTGGCCCAGACTACTGTTGGCAAGCTTGTACCACATGCGACACGCTTTCCTCAAGGTCTCTGAGGAACAGACTAGCCAGGTGGAGGGAGCTCTTCTAGAGATCGCCTCCAAAGGACCTAAAGAACTTTGTCTGCCATCGATCCAGGCCCAAGGTAGGGCCACTCTTTTCCAGTGCTCCCCGCAAGGGAGACTCCTTCCCAAGGACTCGCCCGCGCGGGAGGGACAGCCCCTGTCATGGTACCAGCACGAGTACCAAGGCTGAATCAGCTACCGGCCGACAGGCCGAGAGGTCAGTGGACTCTCCCGGTGACAGTGCTGAGGGACCGGAAGGTTCTTTTACCGGGTCTTCACCCGAGGGACTAGTCCCTAGCACCGGGAACATGTCAGAAGGGGCGCCTATACACCGTTCTACCAGCAGATCGGGCTGAGGAACAGGGTAGGCCCCGTGATCCACACAAGAGTCCTGGGCGTGGCGGGGCCCAATGAGCCGAGCAACACGATGTAGGAATGTGGAAGGCACATCGACAAAATGGCTGCCGTGCCGGAATATCAAGATATCCGGCCGACGCTGCTCGAAGGAAAGCAGCAGGTGGAGGAATGTGTGTCAAGGTGGGACTGGTGTCAACCAGGTATGTGGCCTGCAGCTTACCCTTCCTTAGCGCAAGGCAGGTTCCCGCTGCGTCCATATGGGCAGGGCATGCTCACTCATCCTCAAGAAGTCGCAGCTGCAGCCCAAGCAGAGACTGACCTTCTTGGGTCTCATTTGGGACACGTGCTCTAAGAGTTTTTCCCTCGATGGACAAGATCACGGCCCTCAAGGGGGCCACTGCACACTTCCTCAGCAGAGAAGTGACCTTGGCCTGGTGGTAACAACACCTACTGGGGCTCATGTAGCAGTCCTCTTCGCCGTACCCCACACAAGACTCAGGATGAGGAGGATTCAGGTACACTTTGCAACCTCTTGGAACCAGGAGCGAGGCTCTCAGTCAGAGATGATCAACATGACTCCATCACTTCTCCTGGACCTCACATGGTGTTCCAGGGACTGCAACCTTCGGCTGGGCAAGCATTTCTGGCAACCTACCTCGCAGGTCACCATTACCACGGACTCCTCTCTGGAGGGTTGGGGGGGCCACCCTGGACAACCACTGCGTCAATGGCACCTGGACCCGGCAGGAGCAGGAGTACCACATCAATTGGCTGGAACTGAAGGCAGTCTGGCTGCCGCTCAGAGCCTTCCTTCTGGTTATCGAGGGCAAGTTCACCTTCATTCAGACAGACAACTCGACCAGCATGTTCTACGTCAACAGGCAGGGAGGTACCAGATCCCCCCCACTGTGCAGGCTTGCAGTCGGCATGTGGGAATGGGCCCTGGAGAACATAATCTACCTCACGGTTGTCCACCTCCCGGGGGAATCCAACCTGGAGGCAGACAGACTCAGCAGATTGGGTGCGGACAACTACAAGTGGCAGTTGAACAACCTAGTACTGCAGGAAATCTACAAATGGGGACACCCCCAGGTGGACCTCTTTGCATCCTGGGACAACAGGAAGTGCCAACTGTTCACTTCCTGGCAAGGTCAGGCTCTGGGTTTCTTGGGCGATGCATTGCAGATTCAGTGGGACAGAATGACAGCATACGCCTTCCCTCCCACACTACTGATTCACAGGGTGATATGCAAGATCAAGGAATCTCTCCACCTCAGCATCATTCTAATAGCACCGTGGTGGCCGGCCAGGCCATGGTTCTCAGAGCTGTTCAGCCTCTCGGAGAGGCTGCTCATTCGCCTCCCCAGCACATCTTCTGGCGCAGCAGGGGGGGCAGGGTCATCCACCCCACGCCACAGAAACTAGCTCTCACAGTGTGGTTCCTGAACTGGTCATGCTAGGTCACCCCAACCATTCCCAGGGTAACCTAGAGACTATACAGGGCACAAGGAGCAAGTATACCAGGGCCCAGTATAGGAGCAAGTGGATCAGGTTCTGCCACTGAGCAGACTCTAAGGGTATCAACCCCCTTGCATGTACTTTGGGCGACGTGCTCTCCTCCTCGGCGCACCTCGCCCACTTAGGCGTGCAGATGGACACTTGCAGCACTTACTTGGCAGACATTGGGGCTTACAGAAACTCGGAGGAGGATACTTTTTTCCTCTTCCAACCAGATTGTCAGGAAACATTTGACGGGACTCACCAGACTCTACCCACCCATCAAGAGGCCACACCCCGTCTGGGACCTCAACATAATTCTAGGAGCCCTGGCGCACAAACCATTGTAACCAGTGGCATCTGCAGACATCAGGTTGGTCATAATTAAGACAGCCTTGCTAGTCGGCCTCACCTCGGCTCACAGAATCAGCGAAATCCAGGTGCTAGTCGTCTCTAAGGCATATACTACTTTTCACAAGGATAAAGTAGTCCTGCGGATACACCCAGCATTCTTGCCCAATGTGCCTTCCGCATTCCATCTGAACGAAGAAATAGTGCTACCTATGTTTTTTGCTGAGCCCAAAGACGAGGCACAGAGAGTTCTGCACTGCCTTGATGTCAGGCGTGCCCTGAAATTCTACTTGGACAGGACCTAGGGCTTCCGCAAGTCGGACGCACTTTTTGTCACTTTTGGCGGATTGAGACCGGGGTATCAGGCCGCTAAGGCCTCCATAGCCCGTTGGATGGACTTGGCCATCAAAGAAGCTTACAAGGGACAGCACAAGCCACTCCCGGCCAACATACACGCCCACGCAGTTAGAGCCAAGGCAATGGCCATCGCTTTCCAACGGCATTTCCCCTGGCAAGTCATAAGCAAGGCGGCCACATGGGCCACCACTTTGGCTTTCTGCAAGCACTACTGTTTGGATGCCGGTTCTAGATCAGAACCAGCTTTCGGACAGGCGGTTCTTAGAAACCTGTATGCTTAAGGAGGGTCTCCTCTCCACTCTGGGGCTACACTCAGTTGTAATCGCCCATGCAGTATGGAGGAAATGGGACGGGGCGTAAGAGCAATTTTAAGTTAGTCACTGTAGTGACTAACGTATAGTCCCGTTTCCTCCATACGTCCCACCAGCCTCCCACCTAATAAAACTGGTGTCATTAGTCAATGTTAATCTATTGTCGACAAGTCTATGGGGACTGAGGTGTGGCACCGGAGGGTGGAGTCAGGGCATGGCATGCTCCCAGGGCAGCACCCCGGCGAGCCTCTAAATTTAAAGGGGAAGATTTTTTCTGGCGAAAAAGGTTGCCTTCCACCCTTGGAAGAGACGCCCATGCAGTATGGAGGAAAGGGGACTAAGGATTACGTTAGCCTTTACGGAGAGTAACTTATAATTACCTCCTCCAGGTAGTTGGTCACACACCTGGTGGACATTTCTGGTGCCCAGAAACACTGTTTACTTTGACTTTGTCTCACATGTCAGTGCCATTTTGTCTGCCTTCATTACATGAAACCTATCTCGGGTAGACTCTGAATTTGTTCTTAGCTCTGTCGCTAGCAAGAGCCCCATAGTCTGGTCAGTCCACTGCTCAGAACTTATACAGTTTATATAATTTCAGGTGCCCCATCCCTCTGCCATCCCAGGAGTGGGTGAAACAGAAACATTACTGTTTTTTCCCTGTATGCCCTGAGTGGGTGCGGAACCTGGGCTTTAGCTACCGCTGGAAGTCTGCTTTCAGAGTAAGGGGAGAGCGTCTCACACCTGCCATGGGCATCCCATGGGATATCTTCCCTCTCTGTGATAGTGCCCCAACGCCATTTCAAAAAGGTGAAATTACTAAGCTGCTCTGCACCGGGCCTCCTCTCACACACTTGAGTCCACCTCATCCCAGACAAAAGGGGCTGCCTTTTTGTATGGCTTTATGTAGATACCTGGCAATACACAAAGGGTTATCAGAAATGCAGTTAATGAAACAGTTTGCTGATGACGGCCCTTCATAATATTGGAGAATTATCAGCTAATGACAGAGCACACAAAATTCCATACAATCACATAAAAAGCCATTGTTTACATGTCTGCATCCTGTTCCATGCAAGCCCAAAGAAAAACTCTGAATCCACCAATCTGTCCTTTGTACGGCACCTAAGGGGCGCCAAGGAGATGTACACTTCTTTATTGTTATTGGAATAACAATGAATCAATCATGTGGGCTAATTGTGGTGACCATTGTTTTAGAATACAATGTTTATCTAGCAAAAAGCAAAGGTTTATAAACCTCCTCGCCATAACAAACCATGCCATTGTCACCAAAGAGGCTAAATGCTCCATGGTGGGCATCCTGAATTTATTTGTGCCCAAGAAGGCCCATAGTAGCCTGGATGTTAGACGTAATGCCTTTGTTCGGTAGACCGTACCAGTGGCTAACAACCCATGTCAAAGGCCCTTGCGTAGTATGGCCCACCAGACACGGCATTACTGCTTAAATCACTGCCACCTTCTTGATGTAAGACACAATAGTTGTCCCATTGAATGTTTGTTTGGCACACAGTTCAGGTAAAAGCATAAAAGAGATTCCTCTTTCTTATAATCAGTGAAAGCATCTAACTTATTAATGCAGGTACTCTGGGAAAGCTTCTCACATATACTCCACCCTCTTGTGAAACATTTTCACATCTGCTCATAGAGGGGGTAAAATACTGTAGAGGAAGGTTAATTAAAAAAATTGTTAGTGTGAACGAAATTGTGTAGCCTGCCAAGCATACCATTGAACATTCGTGTGAAATGCTAAACTAAAGTTCTTATGACAGGCACAGCTATTGAAATGAAAAGAAACTTTGAACCATGAACCTCTTTTCTTTTTCAATTTCTTTAAAAAAATCTTTAGTCATGCCTGTTCATCTCTCAGCTAATACATGTTTCATTTAACAGCCTTGAAGATTCTCTCCCGTTATGAGACCCAACAGGTTCCAGATGTGGCTCTGGTTCTGGTGATGCCCGTTTTACAGATCCTGTCTTCCACATCTGCTGTAGCTTGCCTGTCTCCAGAGGAGGGTTCCACAGAGAGGCAGAAGCTAGCTCTTTCTCTCTTGGAAATTTTGCAGCAGGAAGGCAAGAAGGAAAGCAGCAACTTGGTAATTTACTTCCAATTTTGTTGGCAATTATTTTTTTAGTTTTATGTAAGAAATGTGCAACAAAAAATACATTGTACTCCATGTGGTCTTTTGGCTGTAGTAAACATGTGTGGCCACCATAGATATTTTAGTTTTCAACTTACTTGAAGGCCACTCGATCACAGACGGTTGTGTTTTTTCACATAGTCTGTCAAGTGTATTTGCATTTTCATTACAGTAAAGTAAACCGTTTTAAGCAGTTTGGAAGCAGAGTCAGAGCTCTGGCAAGGGCTCCTGCGATGTAACTTAGTGAATTGACATGCACACAATGCTTGCTATTTTCATGCTTGAATTGCCCTGTTCCAAGAAGTGTGCCATTGTATGGAAGAGGTGCAGTTGTTTTGGCTTGTTGGCTGTATGTGTGCATGCCTGTTTTGTGACACAGGTATTTTGAGCATATGTCTGGCAGGAAAAGCTTTTCTAGTATTCCACCATCAGTGAACATGTCCAAAGCCTTCAAACTCTCCTCTACAGGCCCTCTGCTCATATTTATTAGGTATTTGTAGCGTGCACATGCAACCTGGGTGTCGCTTCACAATGTGATGTTTTGCTGGCATATCAGTGGCAGTCAAAAGGCAATAAAGCAGGAAATGGTTGTCATTTAGGGTGAGAAACGAAAGAGTGGTTCTTGAGTATTGGATGACAATATACAATAAAGTTTCACCATTCTGTGTATTTTAGTAATATAAACAATTTTGATTGTACTATCAATGCATGCAAACATCAAGAGGTCTGCAAGCAAGCAGACTTTTTAAAATTATGGCTGCTGCATACTTTGTAATTGCTTAGATTTGGAGAACCATCTCCTGCAGTATGTTAACAAATGCATAAAAATGTTATTTTATTTTAAAATTTGTTTATTGGCATTTTCAATAGCATCTGTTACATACTTCCATGTTGTGCCTTATTCTTGTACAATCAAAATACATTTTAATTTTAACTTTAACAAACAGTAACAACTGTCTCCTTATAGTGTTCATGTGGATCAGCTTGTCTCGTCCCTGGGGGATAGGGGTGTTTGGGAGGGGGCATTCATGTTGTTTGCAGGGTGTGGGGGGATGCTTCCCAGAGGCCCGTAGCATCTCTCATTGGCTCTCATCTGGTCTTCCTGTATGTCTTGTAGGCATAATCGTTCTGAGCCGTTGGCTCAGGGGGGCTTGTCGTCGGAGGGGAGAAACATGTGTAGTGAGCTCTTTCCATGCTTCCAAGGCTCTGCTGGACTCGTCGGTTGATCTGGCCACGCTTTCTTCCCAGGCCCTGGTCTCAGCCAGGAGCCATCGTTCCATTTCTCCATGCCATGCTTTATATTGTGGTCCGGCCGTTTTTTTCCAGGACATGGCTATGGTTCGTTTGGTTAATATGCACGTTATGTCCATAAGTCTGACTGTGTGCTTTATCTTGGCCAGTCTGGGGTAGGTTCCCAGCAAGCACTCCTCCGGCGTCCATTTGTATTTGGTCATACCTGCTTTCTCGCATGTTTGTTTCACCTTTCCCCAAAGTGTCTTCGTTTTGGGGCATTCCCACATCATGTGGATTAGGTCTGCTTCCTCCTTGTTGCACCAGGTACAGTTTGACTGCGTTTGCTTGCTAAATTTGGCTATCCGTTTCGGGGTTAGGTAGGTTCGGTGCAGCACATTCATCTGTATTTGCCTGAACCAGTGGTTTCTCGACACCTCCTTGGGGAATGTGAGCGCCCGGTTCCACTCCCCCTCTGTCATTTCCCTGCCTATATCTATTTCCCATTTCCTTTTCATGTCCATGCTTCGGGGGTTAGGTGTGTCGCTCAATTGCCTATATATTTGGGATATTGGTCTGCAGCCCTCCCCCATGTTGTATAGTAGTGTTAATAGGGGGTCTGTGTCCGGTTCTTCAGGCCATGTTTCCCACTTGCTTCGTGCCATGGCGCGGATCTTCTGGTACCAGAGAAACTGTCCCGGGTGTATGCCCTCTCTGTCCCGCAGCATGACAAATTCCTTGAATGTGCCTTCCTCGTATAGGTCTCCCCAGGTGTAGATCCCTTCCCTTTCCCATGATCTAATTTGTTTCAGGTCTGTGGCTGCTGTGTATAGGTCTGCGATCAGTGGGATCTCTGGTGAGTAGGCCCTCTGAGTATGGGCGAGTGTCCTCACTCTGCGCCAGATCTCCCTCCCCAGGGTGACTATGTGCGGTGTTTCTCCCATCAGTTTCGATGGTGTCCATACCAGTTCTTTCAGGTGATGGGGGAGGCTCGTAGTCTGTAGTAAGAGGTTTTCTTCAGTGGGTTCGTCTGAGAGCCATTTAGTTATAAAGCTGAGTTGTGCTGCTAGGTAGTATTTTTCTAAGTTAGGGAGCTGAATGCCACCCCTGGCGTATGGCAGGGTTAGTATTGACAGTGCTATTTTGTGCCTATTTTCTCCCCATATGAACTCCTTTATCAGCGTCTCCAGTAGTCGGAAGAAGGGTTTTTTGATATAGTAGTGTACATTTTGGAACCCATACAGGAATCGCGGTAAAACAATCATCTTAACTATGGAGGCCCTTCCCATCATCGACAGGGGGAGTCGCGACCAGAAGTTCATGGACTTGCGTAGGGTCAGGAGTGCCGTCTTTGTGTTGTGTTCGTGCATCAGCGTGGGAGTGTGCATTATCTGGACTCCTAGGTATCTGAATTTGGTGGTTTGCCATTTTATCCCTACCTTCGGGAGTGCCTCAGTCTCAACATGTTTTAGGGCCGCCAGGGGGAACATGCAGGACTTCGACTTATTGAATTGGATCCCAGATACTCTGGAGTAGTTGTCCAGGACCTCCAGCATGACTGGTACGTTGAGGTGTGGATCTCTGACATATATAAGGACATCATCCGCATAGAGCGAAATGATGTGGTCTACCCCTCCTAGTCTTATGCCAGTGTCAAAAAACTGCTTCCTAAAATAGATCGCTATGGGTTCCAGCCCTAGTATGTACAGCATTGGGGATAGTGGACAGCCCTGCCTGGTCCCTCTTTGTATGTCCCAGGCTTCTGATATGTGTTTCCCTGACTTCACTCTAGCTCTTGGTCCGGTGTACAATATCCGAACCCATCTGATGAACCCGGGTCCAAAGCCGAATTCTCTAAGTACTGCCACCAGCCACTCCCAATAGATGGAGTCGAACGCCTTTATGGCATCTAAGGACATTAGTGCATATAGGCTCCTGTCTTCATTGGTTTGGGCCATAATGTGTTGTAGTCTACGCAGGTTTATTGATGTATTCCGGCCCGGTATAAAGCCGCACTGGTCGCTGTGTATTATGTCCCCTATTATTCTGGTCAGTCGCTTGGCTAGTATTGTTAACATTTTCGCATCGTAATTTAGCATTGCTAGCGGGCGGCAGGAATCGCACAGATCCGCCGGTTTGTCCGGTTTAAGGACCGGGACCACCAGCGTTTCCCTCATGCTTTCGGGCAGCACTCCCCTCTCATATGCTTCCTGGAATACCTCATGTAACAGGGGTGTGAGGGAGGGTTCATATGCTTTATAGAACTCCGGGGGCAGGCCGTCAGTGCCAGGTGCCTTGCACGTTGCCAGTGACCGGATAGCTTCTGTAATATCGTCAGGCGTGATTTCAGCATCTAACATCAAGGCTTGTTCGGGTGGTATCTTATGGAGTCCTATCTCATCAAGGGTGTCTGAAATCTGTTCTGGAGGGACCTGTTCCTCATGTGAGTAGAGTTTTGTGTAGAAGCGTTTGAAGGTGTTGTTTATGTCCTGCTGCGTATGGTGTATTCCCTTCCTCATCCTGCAGCGTGGTAGTGGAGTATCTAGGGTGTTCCCTTCTGCATAGCCAGGCCAACAGCCTGCCCGGTCTGTCCGCTTCTGTGTGTACCCTGTTCGTTTTGGCCACGTGGTCGAGCTTTTCCAGCCTATTCCACGCGGAGTCATTTTCTCCCCTGAGTTTCCGAAGTTCCGTTTCCCTGTTCTGGTCGCCTATGGGGGCTGCCTCTAGCCTTTCTATCTTTTTTTCCAGCTGGTCTAATTCTTTCCCGAGCTGTCTCCTGATTCCCCCGGCCTTTGCAATGATTTCCCCCCTTATCACTGTTTTCAGGGCATCCCATACCGTGCTGCTGTGTTCCACACTTCCTACATTGTTGTCTATGTAGCTATCTATGGAGTCTTGTAGCTCCTCCCTAAAGCCTGGGTCTTTAAGTGCTTCCGTTGGCATTTTCCACATGGGGATCAGGGGTCTGGGGCCATTGTGGTTCCATGTCACCATGAGTGGGGAATGGTCAGATATGGTTCTTCCTAAATACTGCGCGCCTTCCACCTGGGGTAGGTGTTCTCTGCCTATGAGGATGTGGTCCAGTCTTGTGTATAGTTTGTGCGGGGATGAATAGTATGAGTATCCTCTCTGCGTTGGGTGTGTTTCACGCCATACATCTGCCAGGTCCAGCCTATCTGTCATTGCAGTCAGTGCCATTGTCGCTGCTGATGGGCCCTTCGGGTGGGGGATGGATCTGTCTATTGCCGGATCGCATACAGAGTTGAAGTCGCCTCCCCAGAGGAGTAGGCTATCTCTGTGTTGCACGATTTTGGGGTATAGTGAGTCCAGGTGGGCCGGTATATTGCTGTTGGGAAAACAGGAGTTCATTATGCATATTTCTGTCTGCTCTATGTGTCCCCATAGTATCACAAATCTACCCTCCGGGTCAACCTCTGATTTTCTCAGGTGGAAAGGGAGCTGTGGGTGTATCCAGGTATACACTCCCCTGGCATATTTGGAGTATGCAGTACCAAAACCCTGCCCCCCCCAGTGCGTTTGGAGTTTGGCCAGTGAGTCTGTCGTGCAGTGAGTCTCCTGTAGTAGCGCTATCATCACCCCTTTTCTATTCAGGTAGGTCTTAATTCTGTTTCTGCGAATGTATGTCCCCAGACCTCGCACATTCCATGTCAGTATTTTAACTGCTGTTGTGGTCATGGTGGTTCAAAGTGTGTACAGTGTCCGTTCTGCTCCTCTCTTTTTGGTGTTCGTGTGCATGTTACAGGCGTTAGTGGCCCCTCCCCTGTGTGGGACAAGAAGCAAGTTTCCTCCTCCCTCAGTTCAGCTTCTCTCCCCCCTCTGTTCATTCTTGGAGACTTACCAACAGTAGTAACTTCCATTCTTTTGAATGGGAACAGCAAACCGTGTAACTTAAAACTGCCCCCAGCAGTTGCTTCCAAGTTGCAACGCATCGGGGGGTCCCGAGCCTTCCAGGCCACTCCTGGCCTTCCGGATCAGGGTGCGTGTAGGTGAATTGCCTACACAGTTTCCGTGGGGGTGGGTCGTTTTTCCGTGCTCGTGTGGTCCTCCGAGTTTCCGTCTGATTCTGCAATCTACTTAGTGGTGTTCCGCTGGGATCTCATTGTCTGCTTTGTTGGCCTTGTATGAGGGGGCCTCACCTTTTTCCATTGTGACGGTGGGTGTGTTGTCATCCCGTATCTGATTTCAATGGGTCGTCCTTACCTTCGGCCAGGTTGTTATGTTCCAGCTATAGGTTTGCTGCAGCCGGTGTCTCCAGGAATGTTGCTCTTCCTTTGTAGAGGACCTTGAGGCGTGACGGATAGAGCAGCATATACTTTAGGTTGTGTTTCCGTAATTGCGCTTTTATTGGGATGAAGGAGTTCCTTGCTCGTTGCACAGTGGGTGTGTAGTCCGGATATATGACTATCGTTGCGTCCTTCCGTTTGATTTCTCCTCCTTCTCTTGAGTATCGTAGTATGGTTTCACGGTCGCGGAAATTCAGAATTTTAGCTATAATTGGTCGTGGGTGTGAGCCTGGCGGTGGGCGTTTTTGAAGGGATCTGTGGGCTCTTTCCACTGAGAACCCTTGGGAGAGCTTCCCTGGGCCTATCTCCTGCAGCAGTAGCGTCTCGACGAAGTCGGTCGGGTCCGGGCCCTCCATGTCCTCGGGAACCCCTAGTATGCGAATATTATTTCGGCGGGCTCGGCCCTCGGCCTCCTCGGATCGTGCCTCCAGCCTTACCACCTTCTGCTCAAGCTCCTGGACTTTCGTTTTCAGTTCTTGGGTGTTCTCCACAGTGTCTTGTAGTGTGTTTTCCGCCGCAGTGACCCTCTCCGTGAGGTTGCGGGCATCCTGACGCATGAGCTGTATATCCGATTTCACCTCCTCTATCTTCCCCTCCACCGATGTGCGGAGGGCAGATATTGCCTGTAGGACCTGCGCGTGTTTGAGGTCTTCTTCCTTCTGGGAGGGTTCCCCCGTAGTTTCTTGGTCCTGTTGAGGTTGCCTCTGGGGTTTAGCCGTCGTAAATGAGTCCATTGTGACCAGTTTCAGTTTGCTCTTAGGGGGTGACATCTCCCTCCCAGGGTCCCTCCTGTGTCCTGTTCTGGCTCTTGACCCGCAGGTTGTGTGGTTCTGGCTTACTGCCTTCGCGGCGTTGCTTGGTGGGCCCCTTGAGCGGGGCTCCGTGTCCAGCCAGTGTCTAGCAGCCCCAGTGGTTATATGGGTCGCCTCGCCTCACTGTCCTGCTCGTCAATTTGTGGCTCAGGCTGGTCTTCCTGCTTGCTTGGCCTGGTCCTGGCTTCGTTGGGGCTTGTTCCGGTGGGGAGTACCCCAGTGGCAGATTCGACCGGCTGTGGTGGTTACCTCATTTCGGTCCTGCCGCTGGCTTCGTCTCGGGGGGGGGGTGCCAGCCTGTTAGTCGGGCCCAGTGTGTAGTTGGGGGTGCCCCCGGCCTCCAATCGCTGGTGGGCCTCAGCCTCTTTTGGTGTAGTCTCCCTGGGGGTGTGTCGATGGTTCTTGTGCCCCCCAGCGGTCTGTTTGGTGCAGCTGCCGTGCTGCCAGGCTATGGTTATTAGTGTGGGCCCCTGCGTTGTCCAGCCTCCTGGGGGCCCAGATTGGGTTGGCCTTCCGTTCCCGGGTGTTAGGAGGTCATGTAGGGCAAGGTCTGGTGCCCCCGCAAGAGGTGTCTTGGAGGGGTCTTCGCCCCGTGCGTTGCGTCGTGCTGGGACCCGTCGCCTCCCGCTGTGTGCCCCTCAGTTGTGGTCCCTCCCGGCCTCACCCGCGCCCAAGCGGGTCAGCATCGCAGGCACGGCACAGTGCCCCTTGCTTCGCCGCCCCGCCGGGCGAGTCTTCAGCAGGCCGCACCCGTGCACCGGTTCTCCCTCGGTGCGCCGCAGTCGGTCCTCTTCTCCAGGATGTGGTCGGCGGAGCAGTCGGGATGCTTGTCGGTTGCAGCGTCTTCAGCTGCTGCGGTCTGCGGTGCGGCCCGGCGTCCCGACGTGGGCCGGAGTCAAAAAGGCCGACTCACCACCGCTTTTGCTGGGGTGTATCCAGGTGGCTAAATGCTCACTCTGTCTCCGCTGCTTGCCCCTGGGTTTGGAGCCTGGGCGAGGCTGTGGATTGCGTGGCCCGGCTCCCCCGCCGGTGTGCGAGAGTGCGTAGGGGTACGTTAGTTTGCGGGGCCGAGGGCCTCCCCGCGCCGCAGGGCTCGGGCAGTCTGTGTCCGCTCCCGCCTGTCAGGAGCTGCGGCTTCTCCCACGTCCGCTGCACCAGGCTCGCAGCGCCCCGCTCGTCCAGCAGCTGGTGCCGAGAGGGGCCAGGGATCAGTTGGTCCGTTCAGTCGGTCGCTGATGTGGGTTCCGCGGGGCCTCAAGTCGGCTGCTGCATCAGTCGCTGCTCGCAGCGGGCGGCGCCATCTTGCCGTCCCCAGGGGCTCGACTTTGGACTCCGCGTTTTCTGTGTTCCCCTTTCCGATTCGGCTCAGGAGTCGGGTCGAGTGGTGGGGGTTAGTTCCCCTGCAGGATTGTGCAGTTAGATCGTATGTTGCAGGGCTAATTAGGCATTAATAGTTCTTTTTAGCAGGATCTCGGACGGAGCTCCACGGGAGCTTGTCTTCACGGCATGCGTGCAGGCCACGCCCCCCCCATAAAAATGTTATGAGCTGTGTCACGGGTAGGGGATATCAGAATGGCCACCGGGATCAACGGACAAAACAGGCTCGAATATAAAGTGTAGGAAGCATTTATTTTAGAATATGTTACTGGTTCGGATCCAAATAACAAATGAGGTGGATACAAGGTAACTTAATTGTTAATTTAATTCTGACATCATCACAAATGTACACACATTTCATTTTTGTCGAAGGCAACCAGTTGGATCGTGTTAAAAGGAGGCATTATCTGTATGCCACTTCTTACATGTATGATACACTTGACCGTATGTCACTGACACTGTCTTTGTAGTACATGGCTAGCAAGTCACTCTTTGTTCTGCTTGAATAAGCGAAAGTTGAACCATGTCGAACCAATCACCGTTTATTTACTTTTGTATTATTGCATATGTCATCAATGCCCGCACAGTAATGACAGTTAAGACACAGATTTAATGACGTCATCACGGCATGATGACATCACAAGTACACAGTTTTAACCCGCACATTTTGGAAAATAAGTACAAAATGCTGTAGACCGTGTCTGTACACTATATTCTGCTCTGGTTTCTGGTGGAGTATTTTACAGATAAGGCAAGGTAAGCCCTGTATTAAAAGTACTTACAGAACCTTACCCATTTTTTGCTGAATTAAACTACTTTACTGAGAATCACATCTCTAATTGGTTCCCATTATTACAGAATCTTCTTGCATCTGTTGCTCCTAGACACTTGAACCACAGCTAAAGGTACCTTTGTATTTTTTATTTAAGATATTATTGGGTAATTGTATTTTTCATATACATATGTACATGTTTTCATACCTTAAGCATGTACATACTTTTATGTGTGATGGCCAGAGCCATTTTTATACAACTGAAAGGTATGCATTTTTTGTTTAGGACACATCAAGCACAGTTATAAGCTTTTTCATATGTGGATACAACATAGATTCTTTTGTTTCTATATTGTTTGTAGAATCAGCCCTGATGATGGACGCAGCGTCCGAAATGCATTGGTTAGCGATTCTGCCACTCAAGCAATGGCAAAAGAGCAGCACCAATAAAGATGTTAATGAGAAAAGGAAGCCATCAGGATCTGCTTTTTCACTAATGTATTGAATTGCAGTTGTATATACTACAAAGCTGTCACCAATTCTGATGGGGTTCCATCGGGTGTTATATAAACTTAAATGTCTCTCCCATGTTCTTTAGCTGATCTCCCCCTGGAGTCAGTGTCCACTTTAGTAAGTTCTCTTTGCTGGTTTACTTGGGGAGGTACTGAATCCCATATGAAGTCCTTCCCTGTTGTGTACACAAATGTGAGGTATGTACCCTGTTCTGGGGTAGTCCCTGTGAATTGGGGTGCTGACTAGCGGAGTCCTGGTTTCAGGTCTACTAATCTGGATGTAGCAAGGTGTCCCCGGCGTAGCAGAGTGCGGGTGACTGACTGACAGGCCCACCCTAGGGTCCTCCCTATCTAACGAGTGCCTTGGAGCCTAAGCTAGTCACCCCCCTTGTCGTCACAACACAAGCACGTACCTCCTTTTACTGTGGGTTCCTCCCCTTCAGGTCGGCAACTGTAACCCAGTCCATCTTCTTCTGATTTTGCGCCATCACCAACACTTCTCTTCCAACTCCTTCAACCACCCTGATGTCACATGCCTCCTTTCTTCTGTTCTCCAACCTCCTACATCTTGTTGGCCTCAATCAACAACCATCTGAGCCTCTACTTGACTCTTCAAACAGTTTGACAATACTCCCTCCTTCTTAAACTCTCAAACAACCTCCTTAGGTTCCACAACCACCAACAATGTTCCCAAACCCTGCTGAACTTTCCCAACCTCATTCGTCAATTCTCATCTACCCTTCCTCTCTCCAGATGGTAATCCCGTGTCCATTACTTCTCTTCTTCCCATCTCCAACTACTCTCTTCCAGCTAATTCTTTCTTCACTCCTTTTAGCTCAACCTCCTCCAACCCCCTTGTTGTTAATCCTTCCCCTAGATTCTCTCTCCCCAACTTCGTCACCACTACTACATATCCGCTTTCTCTCTGCCGCCTCCTGCCCCTCTAAGATGTTACCTGTTCTCTATCACACTCTGTTCCTCCGGCCTCCTCCTCTCGGCTCAACTTAACTTCTTCTCCAGAACTCTCAAACACAGGGTGTGAAACACCTGAGAACTAGGAGCTATTTAGCTCCTCCTTCTAGGATAGCAGAGCCTGGATACAGTGACACCTTCAGCTATCAAGAGCAATTTTTAGCTACCTAGGCCAACTTGTGCCATACAAACATACCTGTGTGACATTACCTTTGTGTATTTGGCAATAGTTTACTTTTGTTTCTCATGTCAAGGTTACATTCGCAACGTGCTGTGTACTAGCTCCTGGCACCCCAGTAGTAGCTTATGCCTACCGGGTGTTGCCCGATACCCAAGGCAACAGGTTGCAGCTGTTGTTCGGAAGGGCTCTGCTGTGTTTGGCTGCAGTAGCTTCCTTCTTGCGGGTCCATTGGAGGTGGGCTTAATGAGGCACAGGCTAAAAGAGATGCAACAGCCATCTTGGTTTCCACTAGTCTGCCCTGCCTCTTGCTGTCTGCTTCCTATCTGCAGCTCTCACTCCCTTTCTGCTTCTGGCTGGAAGATTCCTTCCTCCTGGTTCAGCTTTTGGCCTTCTCCTGTTTTCTTTTGGATGGTATAATTTTGTTCAGTTATCTGGGAGGCTGCAATATCTGTTTTCCCCTTTGCTTTTAGGAAGTGGTTGGCGGTGCACTCTGTGTTTGGCGTTAAGGGTAGTGAGATCCTTTGGGGTATCTTCCCTGGGGTTTAAAATACCCTTCTGTGGGTTGGCCCACTTTCTGGAGAACTCTAGTGTTCACTTGTATCCATGGTTGCCTTATCTGAATCCAGTCCAGGTTTTCATTTTTACACAGTGGCTTATTCTGGGAGTTGTTAGTGTTTTCTCTCATTCTTTCCCCTACTGACATTGCAAATTTGCCTTCCGTGTATTTCATGTGATTTTCCCCTAATATGTGGAGGGTGCTTTGCAGAATTGACCCAAAGGGCTTTAGTATCACCTTGCTGGGCAACCTCCAAATCCCAGTAGGGGTGTCTTGTCACAGGAGGAATGGAACGTTATCACATGAACTGCTATGTTTCCTAAGAAGGTTTAGTTTCAGAAGCGGGATGGTGGAGTTAAAAAGTGAGCTCCTTGTATAGGAAGGTTTGATCATTGAACCAGAGATACATCTCGTATGAAACGAGATTTAATAAGCCTTTCTCACTGAAGATTTTCTAAAAGGCTTACCCTGTTGCTAAGGGTGTAAGTAGAATCCTGCCACCCCGTTCGCTACATGTTCAAGCAGATTCTTCCTGGGATCCAAGGTTTCCCTTTCTGGGAAAGCTCATATCTGGATTTTCAATGATTGGTTGGAGGACGGCCAGCAGGGTCATAGGTAGCTGAAGAGGGAAAATGTCTAAGAAAACCAATCTAAGGTCCTGGAATAACAGTGTGTGCGTCTCTTAATTTAAAGAACCTGAGTCCACAGTCCTTCCCTAACTTACACCTACTCTCAAAGGACTTATGGTCTTAAGTCCATCTCTATTGTACAGCAAAAACACCAAGCTCCTAGGTGCCCAGGTGTTAGGCCAGGTTAATGACCATCTGAACTCATAGTTCCAGGCAGTGGAGTGCAACTGCACACTTCTTTTGCTGATATCCCAATATGGGGGTGTAGCAAGGGCACAGTCCATGTGTCCTCGGGGAGTGAGGCTTTTTGAGCTGATGGCATTAGGTGGCTTGGACAAAGTGACAGAATCCTGCCAGATGCCTTTGCTTTAAAGGACAAAACAATAGTCTCCTGTCAGATGTCTTTGTCGGGAAGGATAATGTGTCTGCTTCGTTGAATGTGATAGGCAAGCTATACCACCCCCTTTACCTAGGGTGCTTTCTTCTCAGGTTTGCTCTCCCCGACATGGGTTGTTTTGGTTAGAATTGTTGTGGACTTCATCTAGTTCTCAAATCTCTTTTAGTCTGCTTTTTTAGTTGATTGATAGCTTTTCTGCCCCATTAGTATCGGGACTGTAGCTCTCAGCTAGTTTTCTTCTTCTTCTTCTTTATATCTACTCTCACGCTCTGGATCAAAGTGGTTTAAAAATACTCTTCCTTGGTCATAGCTTCTCTCCAGCTATGGCTTTTCTGTTTAGTGCTGTTTCGTCCTGTAACTAGCTTTCACTTTGGCCTTTTGTGGTATGGCTACACTGCTGCCCCTTTGTCATTAGGCTGTGATAGCTTCTTCTTTCTGCCTCAAACCCCTTTGTACTTTCTGCTTGCTTTTCAGGAACGTTACCATATCACTCATATCAACAGCCGCACTCTGAGATCTATCGGAAGCGTTTTTATACTGCGTTGGAAGATTGGGTTAAATCAGGTTCTAATGGTTGGGTCTGTATTCCTGTCACTGTTGTGTCTCGGGATTGGTCTGTACTACACAAGTTAACCTCTGCCTTGTGCTTCCCCACTTGTAGCTGTTTCTCCTCACTACACTCTGTTGCTTGTTTTACTATTACCTGCAGATCTGCAAACCCAGGCTATACCTAGGCACAATGCTATTTATGATTCCAGAGGTTCCAAAATGGCAGCCAAGTGCTCCTTTGTTAGCGCTCCGGGAACTCTCTGCCCCATGTGACTTTTGACGATAGTCCTTGTTCAAATTCTATCGTTCCACTACAAAGTCTGGGGTTCTCCCTGATAATTTTGAAGTCTGGCTTCAAGGTTCCCTGGAACCTTTTCTTCGTTTTGCACTATGGGGTTTCTGTGTTTATCTCCCACTTGTGGAGATCTGACTGATTATCTCAAAACTCTTCTCCTAGTGAGTCAGTGGATCTTTGAAGTGCACCCATTTCTCCAGCATGGGGTCTGGCATGGATTCACATGCTCATGAATATTCCCCGTCGTCAGGCTGGGAATCCTCGGTAAAGAAAAAACCAGTATCAGTTTCGTTTCTGATCTGTCTTTCGTAGTAGTAACCAATCACTAGTCTCTGCGTCATACTGACCACAGCCAATGACTGCCCTCTACCTAAGCCTCGCCTGTGGCAGCCATCTTCAGATTTTTACCGCACGTTCATGTGTTGGGATCCTCGTGCTATTGCTCTCGAGCGTTAGTGCTATTTTTTCACAAAAACTTCGTTTTTTTCGGTCAAAAGAGCCTCAAGCTCCACCGACTCTCCATCCGATCAACGGGGACCCGTGTCGGATTGTTCTAAGCCCCTCAAGGGTGAAGATTCGTCGAGCTATGCTTTTGGAGGACACCAGAAGTTTCTCAGGCCCATCTCGGTCATGGCCCAGGAGAAGGGAAGCTCGACGCCCGGAAAGCTGTTCAGGGTCTGCCCTGCATGCCAGCTGCAGAATGTCTTTAAAGAAGACAAACACTCCTTTTGTCTTTACTGCCTACATGAGGACAAGACGCACGTGGAGAAGGACTGTGCGTTTTGCGGCAACATGTCGGAGCGGACCATGAAGGACCGCCATCAACGTCTCGCCAACTGGCTAGAAGGGAAGAGCCCGTCCGGCGAGAAGAAGAAGAAGAAATCCGAGCGGTCTTCTAAGACCTTTGAGGACGCCCCGGTCCAACATAAGGCCAAGCACCGCGAGTCCGCTGGCACCGGGAGCGCCGAACGGTCGGGCTCTACGGGCACCAGGCAGGGCGCACCCTCCCCGGCACCATCAATCACGAGCCAACGCTCTGGGTCGGGTAAGAGGAAGGCCGAGCACCTGGCGAAGCTCCTGGAGAGACCCCGGTCGAGCTCGAAGGCGGAGGGGGAGCGAGGCAGTGTCCCCCCCTCAAGGAGAAGGCGGTGAGCGCACCAAGGGTGGTGAAAGCCTTAATCCATCCGGCCAAGGCCTCTATCGAGACAGTCGCGGCGGCCCTGGCTCAGCCTGTGGAGGCTACGCCGGTGGTGGCGACCTCGGGGCTCAGAGTCTCCCTGCCACCGCGGAGGGAGTCCTCTTTTATGCCCATCGACAGGACCCCTGTGAAACCTCCGACGGAGAAGAAAAAGGGGGGGCAGGAGGTCGCCGTGGATTCGGCCTCAACCTCTGAGGAAAAACTGATCGAGGTCTTAAGCCACGGCGTTAGCGTGGAAGAAGACCAGCCCATCGGGAGGGATCCCGACGCAGGAGACGACGACATCGTCGCGGGTACCGACGGGGCCCCTGACCGCCCGTCGGATTCCCCTCTGCCAGTGCCGCAAGACAACTCGGCGGCCATTTTGTTGGCTATACAGTCCTTATGCTCAGAGATAAGGACGAGACTGCCGTTACCAGTGGAGGAACCACTCCCGTCGGGGGACCCGGAACCAGGCCCTTCGGGCAGCCCCCCTCCTAAGAAAAGAAGGATTCACCCTCCACCTCCTTTTCAGCCTTCGTGCCCCGTTCAGCCCTCCTCCCCGTCCACGACTCGAGGGGATGTTACGGGGACTGACACGGCCGCAACGGGTACGGACGACGAGGTGTACGACGAGGATCTGCCGTCGTCTCCTCCCACCCGGGCTTCCCCGCCCGACGAGATTGGATCTTTTCACTCCATGATCGCCAGGGCATCCGAGCTCTTCCAGCTCTGCCCTGAGGAGAAGAAGGAAGGTTTCCTTTATCAGCGGCGCGAGGCCAAGAGGAAGACGGTCCTCGCGGTACCTCTACTGGACGATATTTGGGATGAGGGCCTCGCCCTCCTCAAGAACCCATCCACGACGCCGGCTAGAAGAGACCGGTACGAGAAGAAGTACCGGGTGCCGGACGCGGCCCCCTTGTGCCTCCGGGCGCAGCCTACCCCGGACTCCGTCGTCTCCGCGGCGGCCAGGAAGAAAGCGGGGGGGGGGGTCGCGGCCTCCACGTCGACTTCCCCGCCGGACGGCGAGGGAAAGAAATTGGACACGATGGGGCGCAGGGTCATCTCGTCGGCAGCAACGACGATTAAGGCGGCTAACGCCTTGGCTATCGTAGCCCGGTACGACAGGGAGCTGTGGTACAAGCTGGCTCCCCTGCTGGACTTCCTACCGGACGACAAGAGGGCGGATGCCCTGGAGATCTTGCAGGAAGGTGAGGTGGCGTCGGACCACGCCATCACTATTGCGACGGACATCGCCGACACTGGATTTCGCCAGTTGGGCAACGGCATGTGCCTTAGGCGGCGTGGATGGCCTGGACATGCCGTTCGATGGGAACAACCTGTTTGGGAAAACAGTGGACGATTCCCTTCAAGCCATCAAAGCGGACACGGAGACAGCCCGGGCTCTCGGGGTTCTCCAGCAACGGCGGCCGCCCTTTCGGAGCGGCGGAGGCAAGGGCGCCTCCAAAGGTTCCGGCGGCGGATTTTCCACCTATCGTCAAGCGGCCCGTTCGTCGTCTCAAGAAGCTTACAGGGGGCGAGGCCAGTCAGGCGGACCCCGCTGTCGTCGCCAAGGAGGTCAAGGCGGCAAAGCCTCGTCTAAGCAGGATTGAACCGGCCGTGGGGTCGGGCCCCCACCGAAGCACCCCGGTGGGAGGCCGGCTGGCGAGCTTCGTCAGCGTGTGGGAGTCCATCTCCACCGACCGTTGGGTGCTGGACGCCCTAGCCCAGGGCCACGCGCTCGAGTTTCAAAGAAGGTGCCCGCGCGTCCCCCCTGTGGCCAGGAAAGAGCTTCACGTCCCTCAGCTTCTCCGGGAGGTAAGGGCGATGCTAAGGAAGGGCGCCATCGAACTCGTCCCAAGGAGGCTTCGGGGCTCCGGAGTTTACTCAAGATACTTCCTCGTGAAGAAGAAGACGGGAGGATGGCGCCCCATCCTAGACCTACGACGGCTGAACAAGTTCATCAAAGCTCAGAAGTTCCGGATGGTCACCCTCCAGCACGTCCTGGGTCAGCTGGAGGAGGGCGACTTCCTGTCGTCGTTGGATTTGGAGGATGCCTACTTCCATATTCCCATCCTAAAGGGGCACCGAAAATTCCTCAGGTTCGTGGTCCAAGGGCGTCACTACCAGTTCAGAGCCCTTCCCTTCGGTCTACGGTCGGCACCCAGGGTATTCACCAAGTGCCTTGCACCATTGGCGGCGCAGCTGCGCCGAGAGGGGATCCACGTCTACCCCTACCTGGACGACTGGCTCATCTGAGCCAAGACGAGGGAGCTCGCTGTGGAGCACACGGCAAGGACCGTCCAACTTCTCACGGACCTGGGATTCTCCGTGAACTACGCCAAGTCCCACCTGGTACCCGCGCAAAACGCACTGTTTCTGGGAGCGAAGCTCGACACAGTGTCCCTTCTGGCCTCCCCGTCGGAGGAAAGGACCAGGTCCATCCTGGGCAAGGTACAGCGGATGTTGGTTTCCGATGCGGCCAAGGTGAGGTCCATCAAGTCCCTCCTCGGAATGATGTCTTCTTGCATCTACCTCATTCCCATGTGCAGGCTCCGGATGCGCCCGTTGCAGGAGTTCCTGGACGCGCGCTGGATCCAAACGACGGGCGGCTTCGTGGAGAGGATCACACTCGACGAGAGTTTCCGCCGAGCGATCCGGTGGTGGGGCACCCGCGCGCATCTGACGGCGGGCATGGACTTCCAGACCACCAGGAGACAGTGACCACGGATGCCTCCCTGGAAGGGTGGGGAGCGCACCCCGAAAATCTGCACGCGAGAGGCCTTTGGCTCCCGACGGAGAAGTCCCTCCATATCAACGTCCTGGAGCTCCGTGCAGTGTTCTGGGCCCTCAGGTCCTTCCTTCCGTCCCTCAAGGGCAAGGTGGTGAGGATCTTCACCGACAACGCCACCACCATGTGTTACATCAGGAAACAGGGCGGAACCAGGTCCCCAGCACTGTCCAAGGAGGCGCAGGACCTGTGGCATTGGGCCGTCGCCCAAAGGATGTTTCTGGTGCCGTTTCATCTGGCAGGGATAAAAAACACCATCGCCGACTCACTCAGCAGGGAGCTGCGCTTGTGCCACGAGTGGGAACTATGGCAGGATCTAGTGGATCGCCTCTTCCGACGGTGGGGCACACCCCAGATCGACCTGTTCGCGACGGCGACGAACTCCAAGTGCCAGAGGTTCGCCAGCAGGTTTCCCCAGCCGAGGAGCATGGGCGATGCTTTCTCGTTCCCCTGGGCGGGCCTGTTCCTATACGCGTTCCCTCCATTGCCACTACTGATCCGGCTCATCAACCAGCTCAAGAGGTCACGGTGCAGGATGATCCTCGTACCTGCGTGGCCGAGGCAGATATGTTCCCGGACCTTCTGGACTTGTCAGCGTCCCCGTCAATCAAGCTGCCAGTGGATGCGGATCTGCTCTCCAGGGAAGGAGGCGCCATCCTCCACCACGACCCGAAGTCGCTGAACTTGCAGGCCTGGCTCCTGCAGCGCTAGAGTTTGGAGGATACGACATACCGGCCGACTGCAGAGAGGTTCTTGCAAAGGCCAGGGCGTCCTCGACTCTTAAATGCTACGGACACAAATGGAAGAGGTTCTCTGTCTGGTGCCACGCACAGAAGATTAACTCTCTAAGGATTATGGCTCCCCAAGTACTGCCGTACCTGTTGACGCTGGCCAAAGCTGGACTGGCACACGCGTCCATCAAGATTCATCTTGCTGCGATCTCCCGATACACTAGAACCACGGGGCGGACGTCCTTGTGGTCTCATCGTCTGGTGAAAGAGTTCATGAAGGGACTGTTCAGATCGTTCCCGCCGGTGAAGGCTCCGGCCCCGGCGTGGGAGCTCAACGTGGTGCTGACCAAGCTCATGGGACCTCCGTTCGAGCCTCTGCACTCGGCCCCGTTGAAGTTCCTGTCGTGGAAAACAGCGTTTCTTGTGGCCATCACCTCCGCACGACGGGTGGGAGAGATCCAGGCCCTTTCCTGCAAGGCCCCGTACTTGACTTTTCACGACACGAGGGTGGTGCTCAGGACGCACCCCTCCTTCATGCCCAAGGTGCCGTTGGACTTCCATCTCAACGAACCCTTGGTGTTGCCTGTGTTTTTCCCGTCGCCTTCGTCGCCGGCTGAGAGGACTTTGCACTCGCTGGATGTGGCTAGAGCGCTGAAGTTCTACGTGGATCGCACGAAGTGTTTTCGGAAGACGTCACAACTCTTTGTGAACTTTGGACCTGTCAATCAGGGGAAGGCTCTCTCGAAGGCTTCCATTTCCAGATGGCTCTCCGGCTGTATCATGTACTGTCACCGGTTGGCAAACCGACCGCTGCCTGGCCGTCCGAGAGCACATTCCACCAGAGCGATCGCAGCTACCACGGCGTCCCTATCTGGTGTGCCCCTGCTGGACATTTGCAGGGCTGCTACGTGGAGGTCGACGCACACCTTCACGAAATTCTACTGCGTCGATCGGGATTCCAGGGAGGAGTCCAGGGTCGGCCAAGCAGTGCTGCGCAACCTGTTCGCCTGAGGTGAGCCTGGTGAGGAGGTAAGATTGCTTAATGTGGAGTTTGATGTGATGCTTAATGTTGAGCCTTTGCCACCTCCCGTGGTTGTGCATGTGGGTACTGCTATGTATTCTTTATTCATGAGCATGTGAATCCATGCCAGACCCCATGCTGGAGAAGGAACAAGTTACTTACCTGTAACTGTTGTTCTCCAGCATGGGTCTGGCATGGATTCACATGCGAACCCTCCCGCCTACCCCTCTGCGGCTCTTCACTTGGTCATACTGCCACTTCACGTGCTTCCAAATCTGAAGATGGCTGCCAGAGGCAGGGCTTAGGTAGAGGGCAGTCATTGGCTGTGGTCAGTATGACGCAGAGAACAGTGATTGGTTACTACTACGAAAGACAGATCAGAAACGAAACTGATACTGGTTTTTTCTTTACCGAGGATTCCCAGCCTGACGACGTGGAATATTCATGAGCATGTGAATTCATGCCAGACCCATGCTGGAGAACAACAGTTACAGGTAAGTAACTTGTTCCTTCTCTACAGATGTGCTAAATTTAAAGTGGCAGTTCTTTAGTGCCCCTGAGAAGGGGTCCAGAGAGGGTGGCAGGATGAGAGGGTGGCAAACTGAACTCTGCTTTTGATGAGGCTGAGCCATGCCCCTCTGCCTGGCCTTTGGTTTCCTATCCATCTCAAGCTCGTCCCCCACCCGGCCCCCTCCGGAATTTCCTCCTTCTCTGGTCAAGTGCTGGATGAAACCCTCTTGTTGCTCTCCTTGTTTTTCTATCTCCTGCTTCTCCACCTTCTATTGGCTCCTGCTGGCTCTCATTCTACAATTCCTTCTGTGGCCCTCTGGGTTCCTCCTATTTTACCCCCTGTGGCCACCTGTCTCCTACCTGAACATGACCCCCCAGGTCTTCGGTTGACGCATCCTTCTTTTCTCATTCTCATTTCCCCTCTCGGGGCATCTAGCAGCTCCTAATTTCCTAGTTCCAGCAGACTTAGGTCAGTCTTTCTCAGCATCCACCTACTCCAGACAGTCAAGGTCTTTAAACGCCTGATGTTCATCTTCGCTCTCTTGTTGCTCTCCTGTCTCTTTCTTATATTCACCTATCACCTTCCGCCTCTGGATAGCCACCCTCGTTCAAGTTTCCAAAACCACCTCAGTCATCCTGATGCTTTCCTATCATTTACGTATTTTTGTCTTCCACCTCTTAATATTTGTCTTTCAACTCCTGACAAACATATTTCCCCCCACCCCCTGATAGGTACCTTCTGTAAAATCCTCAAAACCACCTCTCTTGTTCTTCAATTTCCCCTACTTGGCTACCACTTTCACCCCACTTGTCTCTGGTGTTCATTTGGCTTGATTACTTCTCCCTGCTCTTGGGTCTCTCCTCCAGTTCTCAGGTTGTTGTTTAAGGTGTAGCCTCAGCTCCAGCATCTGCTGCTCCTCCCACCATCTGGCTTCAAACAGGCTCTTTTCTCTCATCTCCTTTCAACGACCTTCTACCTTTTAACTCCCACCTTCTTCCTCCACCTGTGTTCTGATGTAAAGGTACACTGCTGTTGTAGCTGGGATGGAGGTTGACTGTCGGGCTCAGCCCCTCGGAGGGTTTATAGACCTTGTGCAGGCTCTTGTTAGACTTGGAGTAGTTTATGCACCCACATGGGGGAAGCCAAACTTGTAGGTGCTGCCGGCCCATGGGAATGCTTTGCCTACGGAGGATAGCTCAGCAGCAACGCGTTTGCCTTGGAAGCAAGACGACACAGGTTCGATCCCTGGTTCCGCGCTTAGAAACCACTGGGTATTAAGCACGTTATAAATAACCAATCAATCAATCTAGATTCCCTGAAAGGGACTGTGTTATCAGCACAATGGTTTACGAAAAGTCAGGAACTCCTGGCAGTAGGCCACTTGGGTTGGGTTACATGGCTGAAATATTAAGCTTGCTGGTTCCCAGGGTTATGTTAAAGGCCCTTAAAGAATGAGTATACCCATTCAGTGTACCTTTGTGAGTGTCCCCTGTCCAAGGAGGGTGCCAAGTGAGGGTGGCCAGGGAATCCTCCCCATACTGGGCCCATTATCCGCTTTCTTGTAAAGGCACCAAGCCCTGTTGGCCACTCCACTGCATATCCCCTGGATGAGTCAGGGGACCTTGTCACAGTGGATTTCACTTTATATGTGCAGTACAGTCTGAAATAATTTCAATCTACTCACTTGGGCAAAGCCCACTGTTTAGCAGAATCATTGAATAAAGCATGGGATTTGTGATGAGTGAGCTCTTCTGAGGGCGGGTGCCTGTCACAATCGGCCACTAACAGCCCACATTGGGAAGCCCTGGAAGCACTTATTCAAATAGATGCCATAGGCATAAGCAAGCTGAAAGCTGCCTCTGTTCCTGTCCAGTTTCTTGAGGTTAGAGAAACGCACGCTCTGAGTGAAGGGAAAAGATTGCAACCACCAGACAGTGTAGTAGTCACTTTGGTTTTCCTAGCAGCTCTGCCGAGGAAAATTAATTTCAAAGCCTGCACAACCTGCGGTAATACACTGTGTGAATTTCTTCATCTGTGTGTTTCTCCATCTGCTCCGAGAAACACATGCAATGTTAAAATGTATCAAGCATTGTCCTCCTGCTCTGTTAAGTGTCACAGATAACATGTTGCAAATTCTAAGGTATAAACACAAAGCATGTAAAACCAAAGTAACATTCACATTCCCAAGCTTACCAGATGATTTATTTTTAAGTCAAACATATGCTTGACACACAGAGGTACACAAAGAGGAGCAGGCAGCCTCAGGAGAGATGCAACCCAAGTCAAAGTAAAATTCAAAAGGGCAGCTGAGCCTTATATTGATTTAGGCTTGCCCCCTGAGAAAGCACCTGGCCAGAGGCACAAGGCCCAATCAGGGAACAGCACCAATCTAATTACACATATGTCGGCTATTAGCTTAAAGTTGACCCAAAGAGAGGGACAGCAATCTGTAAAAACGGAACCATACCAAAGGGCATCAGCCTCTGGAATAACTACAAGAAGGAAGGTTGGAGTGCCAAAGAGACCACAAACATGGAGGTGTAATACGATATAAGTCATTTATAAAGCACCTGTAAACAAGTGTTTCTAGGCGTGACAAGACAAGGAAGGTTGGACAGAGGGAGGACAAAACACGGTCTTACTAGGCCTTGTGTCATTCAGATCGCGCAAATGTGGTGGGAAGGGAGAAGTGCCTGGGGGGATAGGGGGAAGTGAAAAGTGCAGGTAGCTCATAAGTGCTGACGGTAAGCGGCTCATAAGTGCAGAGAGTCAGGGTACTGTAGGGTTGCAGATACACAGACCCTTAAGTGCTTGGGAGGCCCAGAGGCAGTGCAAGGGCAACTGGGCATGCAGGAGCATGGACGCGAAGTTCAGTGGATGGCAAGGTGACAAGTGTCCAGAGCAGTCAGGGACATCAGCAAGGAAGAGGGAGAGAGAAAGCGGAAGCAAAAAGGATGGTTTTGAGTTGCTTCCGAAATTGGAGGTGGTCCTGCTCAAGTTTGAGAGAGGCAGGGAGGCTGTTCCATAGTGTGGCCCAGCAGAGGAAAGAGATCTACCCCCCCAACTCTGCCTGGAGAAGCGGCCAACCTTCAGAGAGTTGGAGGTGGATGAGGGGAGGGCTCGAGAAGGAAGATGCTTAGGAAAAGAACGTTGGAGGTAGTGCGGTCCCCGGCCCCAGAAAGCCTTGTGGACGATGCAAAGGGTCTTGCACTTGACCCTCACAGCCACAGGGAACCAGTCGAGAGATTTCAGAGCTGGTGAGATGATCCCTGGACTTGAGGCCAAGCACAACTCTTGCAGGCCTGTTCTGGATACATTGTAAAGGGCGAAGAGTAGAGGCAGGCAGATTTTGAAAGGGGCTGTTGCAGTAGTCAAGCCTAGAGAGGACCAGGGCTCTGGAGATAGTGAGCTTCTGGGGGAAAGTGAGAAAAGGAAGAATACCTCTGAGGAGGTGCAGCTGAAAGTGTGACTTCTTAGAGACGTCAGAAATGTGAGGAGAGGAGGAGAGGGTAGAGTCGAGGATGACACCAAGGTTCTTAGCCTCACAGGAAGGAGCAGGTAGAGGGCTCAGAGTAGGCGGCCAGAGTGAGCGAGGAAAGGAGGGAGCTTGTGTCCCAATGAGGAGGATCGCAATCTTGCTGGCATTAAGGCAGAGATCGTTGTAGGCACACCATTCCTGAATTGCAGACAGGCAGTCTGGTATGAGAGAAGGTGTAGAAGTGGCTGAGGGGAGCCTGAAGGAGAGCTAGGTGTCATCCGCATAACACTGAAAGTTAGAGCAGAATGTAGAGATGCAGTGGGCGAGAGGTGCCAGGTAGTGGTTGAAGAGACAGGGAGCGATGTTAGAACACTTGGGAATACCACAAGTAGAAAGGGCGATGGAATAGAGGAAAGACCCAAGTTGGACCTGGAGGGTCGATCAGTGAGAAAGGAGGGCAACCAGGCCAGGGCTTGACCAGAGATACCAAGGTTGTTGCTGAGGCGATTGAGCAGGATGGCGTGGCTTACTGTGTTGAAAGCAGAGGATAGATCAAGGAGAATGAGGACAGAAGGAAGTTTGGAGTCAAGATTACAGATTAAGTCTTCACGGGTGTTCAGGAGAGCAGTATCTGTGCTTCTGGCTTCCCTGAAGCCAGTCTTGTGGTTGCGGAGACTGTTGTGACCCAACATCGGATAGCTCCCCAACTAGGGGCAGACGAGGTTCAGAGAGCCCACACAATAGCCGAAAAAAATCTTCCTAATGTTGTAACCCTCTGCTGTTCTAAACAGAGACAGAGGGATCTAGCAGTCGAAAGAGGAGACATGCCCGCGACTCACCAGCTGTAGGAACAAATAACAATTTCAGTATTCTGAATCAATATACTGAAGAACCCCTCACCCACATTACCAAGAGACCCACCTTGATTGTAGGCAAAGATGGAGTAGGTCAGCCTTGGGCAATGATGGAATGTCCCCTGGATCCAATAACCGATAACCAGAGTAAGCTAAGTGTACACAGGATAGGACTAAACAGATAACAGAACAGGCAGGTAGGCTCTTGCCATGCAAGAGATCGACAGCTGATGTTGTTTGTATAGTTGTCCCAAGAGTCTGGCAGGATACGTGGCAGGGCAAACCAAAGTACTACCCCAAAGGCACGAGGGCGCCTAGGCACCATCAGCAAGCGTCTCTAGTCCTGGTGCAAAGGAACACGAAGAATGCTGGACGAGGAATCCTAGATGGTATGGACAGTTCCTTTTGAGACAGAACAAAGTGCAGGCAACAACAAGTTCCAGGAAGCAAGCAATCTCAATCCATGTAGAAAAACAGGGTTGTCAACTTGCGGGCAGCGACAAGTTCAAGGGAATAGGCAGCTGAAGATGAGAATGCCGGCGATACAGCGTGTGTGTAATAGCAATAGTAACCCAACAAAGCACAATGCACAACCTCTGGTAGTCCAAGGAACCTAGAAGTGAAGGAAGTAAGGAAATACAGCATGTGTGGAAATAACAGTAGTAACCCAACAAAGCACAAACGCAGCCACTGGTAGTCCAACGAAACCTAGAAGTAAAGGAAATGCAGGCAATGCAATGTAATGACAATACAGTAGAGAATACAACACAATGGAATGACAATACAAAGGTCAGTGAACAAAGTGGCGTAAGGATGCGAGAGACAGGTAGGGAACAATGCACTGAATGCGGCTCGGGGGAGCTTCAGTGGAAGGTGCGGAGGGGCCGGGTCAGGAATTTGGGGGTGCAGCACTAAGAAGGATGCGCTAGGTCGTGGAAGCGGGGACAGGTGGCATGGGGTAAGTGAGGGAGCACACGCAGCCTAAGTTGCAGAGGAGCGCATGCGGCCCAAGTTGGAAGGGGGTGCCCGCGGCGTAAGTGGCGAGGGAGTGCCCACTGCCTAAGTGGCGAGGAGCGCACGCAGCCTAAGATAGGCAGGGGAGAAGGGCAGGGGCGGAAGGAGCGAGGACCAGTTGCAGGAGGAACAACGCGTGTGCAAGAGGGAGAAGGGGCACAAGATCAGGGGGGATGGATGTAGTGTAGCAGTGCTAACTCTCCCCGCACCTTCTTTACCTTGCGGCTGCAGAAAGGAGGGAGTGGTCGTCCGTGCTCAGTCTGCAGCGCTACCCCATTGCCGCCAAACACCTGTATCACTCAACACTGTGGCCTTGTCCTGCGAGGGCTTTACCGCACACGGTCCCAACATCAGTTCTTAAAGGCTCGGAAGCGTGGATTTAGCGTTGCTTGCTACGTGTAATTGGGCAGAGTCTCCTGCGCACCTGTGTCGCTCAACGCCGCAGCCTTGTCCTGATAAAACGAAGACGAAGCCAGTCTTGGGCAGAGCTGCTTGGAGGAAGGCAGAACCAAGTTAACCCCAAGCGGGGAGACTTGGTTGGCCAGAAGAAGGTGATAAACATGGCGAGAGCTGGCCAGAAGGGAACAACAGACTCTGAGGCTTGGTCACGAAGAAGAGAGCACATTGTTTAAGTAGTCCAGGGAGGAAGTCCAGGTGAAAGGTGATTTGAGAGAAGCATGACACAGTATAGACCATGGGTGCACAACATACGGCCCACGGGCCAGTTGCGGCCCGCCATGCTGTTTTGTCCGGCCCGCGAGACACAAAGACTTTCCTAATGGAGGGCGGCTCGCAAGCAGCAGCATCGTCCGCCCTCCATTAGGAAAGTCTTTGTTGTCTTCCGGGCCAGACAAAACACTGGCCTTCATTGGTTCAGTGCACACGAACCACGCAGCTCCTACAAGCCACGTAGTGCGTGCGTGCTGCACCAATGGAGTGCCAGCACTACGGCTGGCGTGGCCAGTAAGGGTTGATGCCGGAAGCCATTTCAGCCTTGCTGGCCATGCCAGCCGTAGTGCCAGAAGCCTCGCCAGCGGTCCAGCACGTCTGGGTAAGTACATGGTGGGGGGGGCTGTATGTGTGTGTGTGTGTCTGTCTCGGGTCCGTCCTGACTATGTTTTTTGTTTTTGTATGTATGTTGAGATGCGGGGTTGGGGGTGTGTCGGGTCTGCTTAAATGTGTTTGTGTGCAAGTGCAGTGTGTGTTGAGATGCGGAGGGGGTGGGGGGGGGTGTCGGGTCTGCTTGAATGTGTTTGTGTGCAAGTGCAGTGTGTGTTGAGATGCGGAGGTGGTGTGGGGGTCGGGTCTGCCTGAATGTGTTTGTGTGCAAGTGGATTGTGTGTTGAGATGCGGAGGGGGGGGGGTCGGGTCTGCCTGAATGTTTGTGTGCAAGTGCAGTGTGTGTTGAGATGTGGAGGGGGGGGTCGGGTCTGCCTGAATGTGTTGGTGTGCAAGTGATGCGTATGTTGAGATGCTGGGGGGGGGGGGGGGGGTTGGAGGGGTCGGGTCTGCCTGAATGTTTGTTGTTGTTGTGTGCACGTTCAGTGTATGTTGAGATCTGGGGGTGGGGGGGGGGGTCAGGATCTCTATGCGTGCATGCTTGTGAGTTTGTTTGGTGAGTTGGGGGGGGGGGGGTTCGGTTCTGTAAGGGTGCATGGTGTATGTTTGTGTGCTGGGGGGTGGGGGGTTCGGGCCTGTATGGGTGCATGGTGTATACTTGTGAGTTTGTATGGTGAGTTGGGGGTGGGGTCTGTATGGGTGCATGGTGCATGCTTGTGATTTTGTGTGCTGAGTTGGGGGGTTCGGGTCTGTATGGGTGCATGGTGTATGCTTGTGTGTTTGTTTGCTGAGTTGGGGGTGGGGAGGTTCCGGTTCTGTATGGGTGCATGGTGTATGCTTGTGGGTTTGTGTGCTGAGTTCGGGGTGGGGGTTCGGGTCTGTATGGGTGCATGGGTTTGAATGCTGAGTTGGGGTGGGGGGTTTGGGTCTGTATGGGTGCATGGTGTATGCTTGTGAGTTTGTGTGCTGAGTTGGGGGTGGGGGGGGTTCGGTTCTGAATGGGTGAATGGTGTATGCTTGTGGGTTTGTGTGCTGAGTTGGGGGTGGGGGGGTTTGGGTCTGTATGGGTGCATGGTGTATGCTTGTGGGTTTGTGTGCTGACTTGGGGGTGGGGGGTTCGGGTCTGTATGGGTGCATGGTGTATGCTTGTGGGTTTGTGTGCTGAGTTGGGGGTGGGGGGTTCGGGTCTGTATGGGTGCATGGTGTATGCTTGTGGGTTTGTGTGCTGAGTTGGGGGTGGGGGGGTTCGGGTCTGTATGGGTGCATGGTGTATGCTTGTGGGTTTGTGTGCTGAGTTGGGGGTGGGGGTTCGGGTCTGTATGGGTGCATGGTGTATGCTTGTGGGTTTGTGTGCTGAGTTGGGGGTGGGGGGTTCGGGTCTGTATGGGTGCATGGTGTATGCTTGTGGGTTTGTGTGCTGAGTTGGGGGTGGGGTCTGTATGGGTGCATAGTGTATGCTTGTGGGTTTGTGTGCTGAGTTGGGGGTGGGGGGTTCCGGGTCTGTATGGGTGCATGGTGTATGCTTGTGGGTTTGTGTGCTGAGTTCGGGTGGGGGGTTTGGGTCTCTATGGGTGCATGGTGTATGCTTGTGAGTTTGTGTGCTGAGTTGGGGGTGGGGGGGTTCGGGTCTGTATGGGTGCATGGTGTATGCTTGTGGGTTTGTGTGCTGAGTTGGGGGTGGGGGGTTCGGGTCTGTATGGGTGCATGGTGTATGCTTGTGGGTTTGTGTGCTGAGTTGGGGGTGGGGTCTGTATGGGTGCATAGTGTATGCTTGTGGGTTTGTGTGCTGAGTTGGGGGTGGGGGGTTCCGGGTCTGTATGGGTGCATGGTGTATGCTTGTGGGTTTGTGTGCTGAGTTCGGGTGGGGGGTTTGGGTCTGTATGGGTGCATGGTGTATGCTTGTGAGTTTGTGTGCTGAGTTGGGGGTGGGGGGGTTCGGGTCTGTATGGGTGCATGGTGTATGCTTGTTAGTTTGTATGTAGGAGTGGGGGGTGGGGTCTTTGAGTATGTATGCATGGTGAATGCTTGCTGTCATGGGGCATAGTGTTTGCTTGAGGGGTGGGTGTCTTGGGGCATAGTGTTTGCATGAGGGGTGGGTGTCTTGGGGCATAGTGTTTGCATGAGGGGTGGGTGTCGTGGGGCATAGTGTTTGCATGAGGGGTGGGGGCCATGGGGCCTAGTGTTTGCATGAGGGGTGGGGGCCATGGGGCATAGTGTTTGCATGAGGGGTGGGTGTCTTGGGGCATAGTGTTTGCATGAGGGGTGGGAGCCATGGGGCATAGTGTTTGCTTGAGGGGTGGGGGCTATGGGGCATAGTGTTTAATACAAATTAGGGGTTGAAAAAGCCTTCTGCCACGCCACGCCCCACCGCGCCTACCGCCCCACCCACATTTACTTTTCGGCCCACTATAGCCATCATGTAGGGTACTTTCGGCCATCTGTCAAAATCAGTTGTGCACCCCTGGTATAGACAAAGTGGGATTATTAGAAGTGGAGTTACTTGGTGAGAATAGTACCAGCTAGGTGAGCGAGACGAGTTCCATTTGAGAAACCATGAATAATGTGTTCAAAGGCTTTTGGGAGAATCAAGGAGTACTATTGGAGAAGTTAGGTGAAACAAAACAGCAAGCTTTGGAAGATCTAGAGAGAGGGGAGGAGATTGCTTGGGAAGCGAGTGAGAAGGGACGTTCTCCAGCATTGGATCTTTCATGGATTCACATGCTTAGAACATTCCCCGTCGTCAGGCTGGGAATCCCCGGTACATTATATATACCCTTTCCCGTAGGAAAGCTTTTTCGACGCTTATGCGTCCTATCCACCTCGTTTTGTATCATGCGTGCCCGCGTCGTCAGGGCGTCATGATATAAATACAGGCCCCGCCCCCGCGCTCCCTCAGATTTCAACCGTCTTTCAAAGTAGTGGGATCCTCGTGTTTTACTACTAGTGAAAACTAGGTTGTTTTTTGTCTGTTTTCGCTTCGGCGAAGTTCAAGTTCCGGCATACTATGTCTGGAAAAGCGTTATTTCGCCCGTGTGCAACCTGTGGCCTCAAAAAGGTTTATGAAGGTGATGGCCACATGGACTGTATCTACTGTCTCCACCCGCACCACTCGGCGGATACATGTGAAATTTGTCAGGGTTTCTCACAAAAAACCCTTAAGGACCGAAAAAGAAGGCTGGTCGACTGGCTTAATGACAGAGCAGGGGCCTACCCGGCTTCGGAAGTTGGCTCCACGGCCTCCAGGGGTAGGTCGGAACCTCCATCGAAGAAGGTGCGGCCAGCTGAAACGCGCTCTGAGGACAAGCATAAGAGGAAACAGGATGGTTCCTCCTCATCAGATAAAAAGTCCTCCTCCTCATCATCATCATCTAAGACGGAGAGGCTAGCGCTGTCGAAATCCTCCTCAGGGGACCGTCCCAGGTCTTCCATGAGTCGGGAAGCCTCAGCCGGGAAGTCGGCATCCAAATCGACGACGAAGTCTAAGGGCTCGACGACGACGACGACTTGCTCGTCGACCTCGGTGTCATTGACGATGCCTATTACAGTTCAAGCAGCAGCGGTGGGGATTCCTCCGTCGACGGAGACTCAGTCCATGGCTTGGCTGCCCGAGGTCTATGACCCGATCCCCCCGGAGGTCTTACTGCAGCCAGACATGGCCGGCTCGGCGGAAGGAGAAGGTGATCTGGTTCTGCAACCATTGGATTTAGGCTTACGGCCTTCCACGTCGACTACGACGGCGACGGGTGCAAATGGGGGTGTGGTACCGATATCGTCCACGTTATTGACCCCACAGACGGTTTTGTCTCTGGATGTGCTTAATACTCTTCAGAAGCTCCTGCAACGGCTGGATACGCAGTTCCCTCAGCCCGGGACGTCATCGTCACTTCTGTCTGTACCTTCCGTCGACGAGCAAACTTGCACGGCTCGATCGACAACGAAACACCCATCGGCTCCCCAGGCAGTAAAAGATCGTCCTCGAGCTCAGGAGGAGGGTGAGTTGTCGGAGTCCGATTCTGTACTGGGTGACTCAGGGTCAGACATCTCCCTGTCGCCTTCAAGGGACCCGACATGGAACTCGAATGTAGAGTTGGAGTCTACGAGGAGCCAGTCACAGCCATCTCCCCCGGATGATGTGGGAGCCTTCCATGCAATGATGGGGAAAGCGTGTTCCGAATTCGGCTTGATTCCGGAGGAGCAGAAGAAAGACTGTTTCCTTTTTGACCATATGGGTCAAAGGAGAAAATAGGTTTTTGCTATCCCAATCCTGGACCACGTGTGGCAAGAAGGTCTCAAAACGGTGCGCCATCCGTTCTCGGAGCCGGCCATAAAGGGACGGATCGAGAAAAAGTTTAAAGCCCCGGAGTCCACTCCAAAATGTCTAACATCACAGCCTCTGTCGGACTCGGTGGTGTCGGCGGCAGCGGCTAGGAAGGCCAGGGTCCAGCAAAAATGTTCAACGCCACCTGAAAGTGAGGCTAGGAGACAGGACGCCTTCGGAAAGAAGGTGCTCTCGGTCGGAGCGACGACAGTAAGAGCAGCCAATTCCTTAGCAATTGTGTCTCGATATGATAGGGAAATGTGGCACAAATTAGCCCCTATCCTAGAACACCTGCCAGACGAACACCGGAAAGCAGCTATGTTACTGGTGCGGGATGGCGAAGAGGCCTCGAACCACGCTATCAATATCGCATTTGACCTAGCAGAATCCGGGTTCAAACAAATCAACCATGGAGTAGTGCTTCGTCGGCAAGCGTGGCTCAAATGTACTACTTTTCGTCCTGAAGTACAGTACAAAGTCCTTGACATGCCATGCGAAGGGGAACACCTGTTTGTAGAAATTTTCGTTCTTTTCGCCCCTTCAGAGGTGCTTCTGGAAACTCCCGCTTTGGAGCCTCAAGGGGCCGTGGATTCAACAGGCCCTCTTACTCTTCACAAGGGTTCAGACGAGCGTCCCAGTCGGCTCGTAGAAGCAGGGATTATCAGGCCTCCAGAAGGCGAGGATCGGGTCAGTCGTCGACGAAGACCAAGCAATCCAACAACCAATGACGGCCTTCGGAACGTCCTGGGGGGTCGAGTTTCTCATCACTTCGACCGATGGAAATGCATCACCACAGATCGATGGGTCCTAGACACGATTCACATGGGTCATGCGCTGCAATTCAAAGACAAGCCTCCGCGTCTTCCTCCTTTATTCTCGACACAGCCCCACCTCCTAGTCCTACGACAAGAGGCGGCGCTTATGTTGCAAAAAGTGGTGGTAGAGAGAGTTCCTGTAGCACAGGAAGGACAAGGAGTTTATTCCAGGTTCTTTGTTGTAAAAAAGCCAAACGGCAAATGGAGGCCCATTCTCGACCTGAGGGTACTCAACAAGTGGCTAAAGAGCCTAAAATTCAAAATGCTAAAGCTCCAAGAGGTTATCAGGTCGGTGCAACCCATGGATTATCTATCATCACTAGACCTTCAAGATGCTTATTTTCACATTCCAATACGCCCACGACACAGGAGATATTTAAGATTCGTCGTGGGGAAAAAGCATTTTCAGTTCAAGGTCCTCCCTTTCGGGCTCAAGTCCTCCCCCAGGACGTTCACCAAGTGCTTGGCCCCTATAGCGGCCCATTTAAGGAAGGACGGTCATCATGTCTATCCATATCTGGACGACTTGCTGGTCAGAGGTTCATCCTAGGAACAGACACGAGACAGTCTACGAGCCACTATGTCCCTCTTACAGGAACTGGGCTTCGCAATCAACTTCAACAAGTCCTCAGTAGAGCCTTCGAGGACCTTGGTCTTCCTAGGAGCGGAGTTTCATACACATACAAGCCTGGTGAAACCATCCAGCGAAAGAATTCAGAAACTTCAAAACAAGGCTTCGGAATGGAGAGGCGGTACCAAGGTCTCAGTGCGCAAGTACATGTCCCTGCTAGGGACCATGTCGTCCTGCATTCCGCTAATAAACAACTGCCGTCTGTTTATGAGGCCTTGCCAGGAATTTCTAGCGGACCGTTGGGCGCAGAGCCGAGGTCGCTGGTCCGACAAACTGGTCGTCGACGAACAACTAGTTCAAGCATTCGGCTGGTGGAGAGTGTCTACTCATCTAACGAAAGGGATGCCTCTTCTGGAACCAGAGTTTCAAAAGACTGTGGTGACAGATGCATCGCTGAGCGGATGGGGAGCTCATCTGGATATGTTACAGGTACAGGGCCGGTGGTCCATGCAGGAGTCCTCCCTGCATATCAACCTGCTGGAATTGAGAGCAGTGCGATGGGCTCTAAAATCTTTTCTTCCGCAACTGAGGGACTCGGTGGTGCGTGTCATGACGGACAACACCACTACGATGTTCTACTTGAGAAAACAAGGAGGGACACGCTCCAGATCCCTATCGACGGAGGCACAGAAAATCTGGCATTGGGCCATTCAACACAACATGAAAATCTTAGCGTTCCACCTGCCAGGCGTGAGAAATGTGGAAGCAGATGCCCTCAGCAGAGAAATGAACGAAGTTCACGAGTGGGTACTGAACGACCAGCAACTACAACAAGTATTCAAGAAATGGGGACACCCGCCCATAGACCTGTTTGCAACGAAGAACAACAAAAAATGCCATCAGTACGCAAGCAGATGGCCTCAGAAGGGCTCTCTGGGGGATGCGTTCTCATTCCCTTGGACGAACAATTTCATGTACGCATTCCCTCCATTTCCCCTGGTCCGGAGGACATTGCAATGGATCCTCAGGTACCCATGTCGTGTAATTCTGGTGGCCCCATACTGGCCCAGACAGGTGTGGTTTTCGGACCTGCTACGCTTAGCGGCGGCGGAACCGATGAGATTCAAGAAGACCCCCGACCTTCTGTCTCGACAGGACGGTGTGGTTTGGCATCACGACCCGGACAGCCTCCAGTTGACGGCCTGGCTCCTGACTTCGCCGAATTTGGTCGGCTAACGATTCCGGAGGACTGTCGGCGTATCCTACAAGCGGCAAGAGCACCTTCCACAAACGCCTCATACGCGTACAAATGGAAAAGTTTCTGTCAATGGTGTGAGGATCAACCAGGCTTGGCCCCGCAATCGATTAAGCCAGAACAGCTCCTGCCATACTTGCTGCTCTTAGCCCAGAAGGGCCTGTCGGTATCTTCAATAAAAGTACACCTAGCAGCCATTTCCAGGTTTACTCGTCGACGGCACTCGGCACCTTTGTTCAGCGACCGCCTGATTAAACACTTCCTTAAAGGCCTCTTTCGGAGTTTCCCGCCAGAGAAGAAATTTCCTCCGGAGTGGAGCCTCAATCTGGTCTTAACATCTCTTATGAAGCCTCCTTTTGAGCCTATGTCATCATCGTCTCTAAAGTTTCTATCGTGGAAATTGGCCTTCCTAGTGTCCATCACTTCAGCACGACGTATTTCAGAAGTTCAGGCTCTAATGGTAGACCCGCCATACTTACGATTTTTCAAGAACAAGGTAGTCCTAGCCACTAACCCGCAGTTTATACCTAAAGCTCCGTCGGTGTTCCATAAACACTCCTCTATTGTGTTGCCTACGTTTTTTCCGGAGCCATGCTCGGGAGCGGAGCGCATGCTACACACATTGGATGTGAAAAGGGCCCTTAAGTTTTATCTCCATCGAACGCAACCGTTCAGAGAAACAAGACACCTGTTCGTGGCCTATGGCTTGGGTGCTAAAGGAAAAGCCATTTCGAAACAAGGACTGTCAAGATGGGTGTCATCTACCATTTCGTACTGCCATTCTAGGGCAGGGAAACCTCTTCTGCGACGGCCAAGAGCTCACTCAACTAGAGCAGCGGCATCGTCGACGGCACTGTGGGCCGGAGTCCCTCTGGGGGACATCTGCATGGCGGCTACCTGGGCGGCTACACACACCTTTACCCGCCATTACTGCCTGTCGCAGCAACATGCCGAAGATACCCGAGTGGGGCAGGCGGTGCTTCGACACCTATTCCAGTAAGGTAAGCCCCGGCTGAGGGGTTGCATCCTATGGAATTTGTGACTGTATGTGGTTCGTTTTCCTGTGTTACCTATTACTGATGTATATATGATCATAGGGAACGGGCTCTGCGAACAAAGTATATGGGTTTGCATGCACGCCTCCTCTTTGGGGGTGGTACTGCTGTGTAATCTGTTCTAAGCATGTGAATCCATGAAAGATCCAATGCTGGAGAAGGGAATAGTTTCTTACCTGTAACTCCATTTCTCCAGCATTGGAATCTTTCATGGATTCACATGCGCCCACCTGCCTCCCCTGATCATGCAAACCGGTTTCCCCACTACTTTGGGGGCCGAAATCTGAGGGAGCGCGGGGGCGGGGCCTGTATTTATATCATGACGCCCTGACGACGCGGGCACGCATGATACAAAACGAGGTGGATAGGACGCATAAGCGTCGAAAAAGCTTTCCTACGGGAAAGGGTATATATAATGTACCGGGGATTCCCAGCCTGACGACGGGGAATGTTCTAAGCATGTGAATCCATGAAAGATACCAATGCTGGAGAAATGGAGTTACAGGTAAGAAACTATTCCCTTCTTGGAGAGAAACCCTACGGATAACATTTTGGGGAAAAAAAGCATGGTGAACAGATGGAGAGGCTGAGTCTTTCAGGCAGCGTGGAAGTGATTGCCTGGGAAGGAAGAAGGGAAGGTAGAGTGAGAGTGGAATACCATCTAGGCCACTGAAGCTAAGGATTCTGACTGGGAAAAAGGAGGAAAAGATTGTGAACAGAATTTATACCGGATAGTGATTGTTGGAAAGGTGATAGAGGAGGATAATGTGAGGATGAAGGAAGGGCAAGAAAAAGAGACGGAGGGAAAAGGCTTGAAGTCAGAGAGACCATAGAGAGCAGAGCAAGGTTGAAACAAGAAGACAGAAGGACACCATAAAAGGAGACAAAGTGCAGGGACTAAGCTATTGGTAAAGGTCAGATGAAGAAACCAAAAGCTGGAATGTGGGATACACAATTTAATACAAAGTGCTGAAGGTGAGGTGAATTCAAGTAATATCCAGAACGATTGCGAGATTCTTGAGGACCATGTTGATCACTGGGTGAGTCAAGAAGCAAGAGATGGCAATGTTACACTGGGGGGAAATAAAGTGAACAGTTAAAAGCGTCAAGAGAAGGAAAAGTAGGCCTGATGGGAAGTATTCAGGGAAAAAGAAAACTGTGGGAAGCAGGGTCATACTTCTCCATCTACCCTATCAGGAAAAGCACTTTTCGGCATGCAAGATCATGAATGAACTACTGAGAGAACACCTAAGAGGTAATGGTCTGATAGACCAAAGAAACACCAGTCTTGCCTCGAGTTATGGGACAGCAGCAGAGGATGATCACTGAAAAAGACAAGAGAGGGAAGTGCAAAACACCCTCCTCTTGGGTACAGCAGGATGTGCGGAGACGACCTCCTTGAAAGACTCTCGTCTGATACATTTGGACACTGGAAGATTTTTTTATTGCACTTTGGGGATTTTGTTATGAAGCTTGAGGGCCTTGTTTTGAATTCTTTGAACGCCGACCGAGAAAGGACAGCATACTGAGCACTGGAAGGAAGACATGGTATCAAAAATAGACAGACACAAGTGATCACAAGAAAGGAGCAAGCTACGACCATCAAATAATAAGGCAGTCCTAGTGGCGTCTTGTCAAATAAAAGGGCCTATACTAAGAAAAACCTATTGCTAATCCTTGCAACTAATACAAAAAGAGTGTGGGATAGTGTTCATAAGAAAGAAAGAAGTGTTCATAAATAATAAGTCGGGATGTGGTAGCCTGGTGTCTCCCTTCCCCATGTTTTGAGCACAGGACAGGTCGGGACTCCTGAGCACAACGCACTCTCGAGCTTTCCCAGCACGAGACTGTTTCGTTTCAGCTATCGGGACTTTCGGTGGTTAAGTCTTTTTTCTACAAAAATGTCTCTTGCTTCCGAGGACCTGAAGGGTTCCAAAAATAACAAACAAAAAGTTCCTTTCCAATGTACGTTGGGTGATGACTTCACCACTGGGTCCCCCTCTTCCGGGCTCAGACCCCTCTCGAATGTCAGCCTCCCTCAGTCGGGTTCACTATGGCTTGTATACAAAGATATTTTCACCTTTCGTCTTCACAAATGTTAATGTCTTTTTAGACAGTTCACTGTGGACATCCCTCTGTCGGGTTCACTCTTTGTCCTCACAATGTTAATCAGGCATCATGCTTTCCCCCATTCTGTAGGCATCCCTCCTGTCGGGTTCACTCTTGCCAATCTTAGTTTCTTTACTTTCCTTGGTTTCTAATTGTTTGGCGGTCAAAGACTTTAGAGTGTACAGAGGATTTTACAAAACCCCTGTATAACCACTTTGACCTTTCTTTTGCGGCTCTCCTACGGCCTTCTGGTTTTGGTAGTTTCAACAAACGCGGGATTCAACCAGAGTTTCTCGTGTGAGCACCCACGTGGTGCAGGACCCCTCTGCAGCTGGTTTTCCCTGAATATTCACAGTTCTTTTATCTTTCGTCAAATTGCCACTTTGCGACTTTGATTCAACAGTTCGGTTTCTTATTGGCTCTTCCCTGGACTCACCCGCTGTGATGAACCGCTTGGCTTTTCTCGTATCTGGAGTCAAGGCGGTACCATGGTAGCAGGCGTCTGTCTCTCTGTCCTGCTTATGCCTCGCGTACCGTTGAAATCTGCTGCAATACATGCTGGCTGTCCTTCGCGGCCTCACGTTTTCTTCCGAGGAGGCTTTGCGGGTCTGGTTCAGAAAGGGCAAGATTGCTTCTCTACTCGTCGGCCCTTCTGTTCTCGCTCCCTTTCTCCTTCTCTTGAACTGTCGTGCTTGGATAGCTCTCTTGTTGAGCTGTCTGCCTTTCTCCTCGTGTGCTATTGTGCTCCACTTTTTATCCCTGTGGGGAAGGGACAGGACTGGCAGCTATGTGTGATTCTGGTCAATTGCCTGACTTTGCCTGAACCTTGTGTTGGGACATGTCAGGTAAATGGCTCTGGTGTTAGTCTGTTGCCTTTCGTACTGCGCAAAAGTGTTTGTATCGGAAAGGGGAGGGAGGTTGAGTTTGAGTATCCTACATGACAGATGGGGAAAAGGTGTTAGAAGAAGGGGGATACTGCATCTCACCCGTCGGTGTCCCACTCCCCGAGGATCCCCCCATCCAGGTTATCCTCCCTCACTGGTCAACCCCCAGGAACTGGATCTAATAGCGATGGCCGTGTGTCCTGGCCACCTGGATGACAGACCCCGGGGACTAGTCAGGGAGACACCTTCAGGTTTCTTACAGCACCCACAATAAGGAACAGTTGTCTCTAGGGGAGGTTCGAGCAGCCATATAAAGCATGGACATGGCCTCCTGGTGGACTGTTAAATTTTACTTTGCATTAATGAAATTACAAATGCAGTGGCTCTAGAAGATGTCCAATCACAAAGGGGGGTTGCAGATACATTTTGATTGGTAATAGGCACAGAATTGACAGACAGAATTATAGGTCACTTAAATTGCCTCAACTGCACACCACTGTCCACGTTGAATACACAGGTCAAATTCCTGGTCAACGTTATAGGCAATAGGCTACAAATGGTAATTTCTTTTTTATTTTGGTTATTTATTTTGCTCATTTAGCTAATTGAAACCTCACGTCCCCTGGCTCAATGGACAATCTAGCAGTCTTAAAAGGTATTAGCAAAGAGCCCGGTCTTCAGGTTGTATCAGAATTGGTAGATGTTGGGAATGACACAGACATTGAGAAATTCGATCCCAGAGGCAAGCGCATTGAACATATCTTTTACCACTCATTATAGGTGATTATAAAGGAGGATGGTTGAACATGTTGAAGTAATGAAAGAAATTATGGGTTTGTATGAAATAAATAGGTTGGAGGTAGTCTAGACTATTACCAATACTCAGCTTGTGAACCTGGACCAGAGATTTAAGTTTGAATCTTAACCTGGCTGGTAGCCAAAGGAAAGCTTGGAGGGTCAGGGTAGATGTGGCCATAGTGGTTAGTATTAGAGATGAGCCTGGCTTTAGAGTTATGAAGAATTTGAAGCTTGTTTAGAAGAGTAGAGTTTGCTCCTTCCAGTAAGACATTGTAATACATCACTTAAAGTGTTGAGTGCTTGCAACAGTCCAGACAGTTGAAAGTGAGGGAATCGGCTTTATATTACCGAGGAGTTTTAGCATGAAGACGGCAGCGGCAAGAGCATTGTTGAAGTTGTCCTTGCGCAAGAAAGAGGTGCCAAGTCTCTAAACCTTTGGCTTTTTAGGCCTCTAAAATATTATCGGATTCTGGCTGGTGGGGGCGGAGGGTGGTGAGGCCTTTGGAAGAAAATAGCGTGTGGAATTCGGTTTGGACTTGAGGGACAGCATTTTGACGTGCATCGCGGATTATATTTGGTTCATGATACAGTTTGTGATTAGTTTGTGTTAACTTTGATGCTGATGGAGATTTGGTTGGATTTATCCTAAATGTCATCACACAAGCCAGCGGAATTGGCAATGTTGACAAGGAGCTGCGTTTAGATGTTGAATAGTCTGGATGCTAAGATAGAGCCCAGAGGAACTTCAAAAGTAGAGCGAAAAAGGCAGAGCATCAAATGGGTTTTGTCAGATGTTTGGGAATCTGGTGGAGAGGAAGGATTGGAACTGTTTCTGAGCCAATGGCACCACATGCGCTACTAAGCCAAGTCGTTCCATGGGAATTCAGTGGTGTAGGGTTTTGAATATTACCAAGAGGTCTAGAAGTGTGCTTTTGTTTGTATCAATGAGACAGCAAAGGCAGTCTACTAAAAATAGCATGGCTGTTTCAGTGCCATGTTAGGTGCAGAAGCCGGATTGCATTGTGCCTATAATCTGGCTTGCTTCTACAGGAGTATGAAGTTTTGTTGCCAAATGGTGAATCCTCTTCCAGAAACCACATGCATAAAGGACAGGAAGTTGGCAGCCAATGAGATGGCAAATTATTGAGGCAAGCTTTAAAACTGAATTTGGAAAAATTGACAAAATGGCAATTTCAGGCCTGTAGGCAGATATGCTTTGCCATAGCTCATGAATTAAACTAGCTGCATGCCTTCTCTTACCAATGTGGTCCAGCCTTGTCAATCAGCTAGGTTTGGCAACTCTTCCTCAGCTGGCTTCTGAGAAACATATCCTCCGTCTGCCTCTGTTAATCTGTGTCATTCAGCTGTCCTGTGGAGCTCATTATATATGGTAGTGCCAAATCCATCAGGCCCGTCTGAAGCCCCCTTATTTGCTTGCCAGCAATACAGACATGTGGGCTCCTTTGCCTGATCTTTGCTAGTGTACGGCAGGCCCAAAACCCGATAGATAAAAACAATCCAAGGGGTCCATAAGGAGTGCACATTTTGCTAGGAAAACAAACTTTATTACATTCAAATATGTCCGGGAGTGTCAGTCAGCTCGATAGAACTGAAAGCTCGTTTGACATGCTTGTTTCAGTTACAAGTTGTATAGTTGAAAACCGCAAAATCTATATATGTAACATTTATGAAATACTAGTCAAACCCACATTCCTATTGGCTAGCGCCTATACAGAAATCTTAACATCAACTATATGTCACTACCCCATTGGTCAATGACATAGCTGTGACAACGTGAATACAACCCCCTGTGAATTACCCAGTTGTGCAGTCAGCAGAAAATGCTTTGTTCTAATTCGCCAATTGTATTCAGGTAACTTGTTGCAACAATTGATTTTTCTTATTGGCCAAAACAACTTGAGATGACTTGCGATGTGCATGCCCCCCGAAACAGACCAATCCCAGAACTGATGTGAATAGTGAAGTCAATACCCTGTGATAACACTATGGGCACAATGCTACTTTCTCATAAGCCCAGGCAGTTTGGCAATCCCAAATGGCTCTTTGACCTTGCAGCTGTACTCTTTGGCAACACCTCTTGCGGTTCCCGTCTTGAAACATGTCGCTTTCTTATTGCGCATCCTTCCCTATGTCTCTTGGGAACCAGATGGCTTTATAAAAAACACATCCGGGGCGCTGCTCTTGGGGATTAACTTCTTGTATTTATTTGCTCTATTTAGCTTGACACGTGTAGTTATGTTACTAAACATCAACAATTATCCTACTAAATGTTGCAAATACCAAATCACCATATTCTGAGTTCTTCTAAATGCAAACAAAACTCATCATAATTCTCTAATGCTAGCTATAAAGCCCTTAAACTATCGCTGGCCTAAACACCTAAACATGATGGGCAATATTGTTGCTGCTCCTCCTTTTACTGTGTGATGCTTTCTGAAGTTTGTTGAAGCCAACTACAAATAGCACAGGGGAAGAAATGCAAAATCAGATGGTGAAAATGCTGACATCAAATTACCAGCTCTCTATTGTGAGAAACCTTAAGGTGTCTCCCTGACCTGTCCCCGGGCATCTGTCATCCAAGTGTCCAGGAAACGGCCATCGCTGTTGGATCCAGTTCCTGGGGGTAGTCCAGTGAGGGAGCATTACTAGGATGAGGGGTCCTCGTGGAGTGGAAGCAGGACACCAACTGTTAAGACGCAGTGTCCCCCTTCTTATAACACCTTTTCCTCAGCCTACCACGTAGGATACTCACTCTACACTGCCCCCTTTTCTGACACAAACATTTTCTTACACCATGAAAGACAACGGACTAACACTAGAGCCGTTTACCTGACATGTCCCAACACAAGGGTCAGGCAATTGACAAGACCCACACACCTCTGACAGCCCTTTCCCTTCCCCACAGGGATAAAAGGTGGAGCACGAGAGCACACGATGAGCAAGACAGACCGCACAACGCGGCAGCTATCCAAGTACAGCAGTTTAAGAGGAGGAGAAGGGCGGCGAGAGCGTAAGGGACGACAAGGAGAGAAGCAGCCTTGCCCTTTCTGACCCAGATCCGCAAATGGAATCGTAAGACCGCAAAAAATAGCCAGCGTATGTTGAGCAAATGCCAAAGTTACACAAAGCCCTCATACACCGATTAGTAGGACAGACAAACGCTTGCTACCATGGTACCGTCCTTGACTCCGGAGACAAGAAAAGCCAATAGATTCATCATAGCTGGTGAGTCGAGGGGAGCACCAAAAAGCAACCGAACTGTGTTGAACAAAAGTTGCAAGTGGCAAATGTAGGAAAGTTCAAAGAACTGTTAACAAGTTAGGGGAAAACCAGCTTCAGATGGGTCTGACACCATGTGGGTGCTTACTCGAGAGACTCTGGTTGATCTCGCTTTTGTTGAAACTACCGATACCGGAATACCTTAGGAGAGTCGCAACGAAAAGTTAAGAGGTCATACAGGGATCTAGCAAAATCCTCTGTACAGTCGAAAGCCTTTGACCGACAAACAATTGGAAAGCTAAGGCAGATGAATCCCAAAAAAAGTGAGAAAGCAAAAGGAACATTGTGTTGACACAAGTGAACCTGACAGAGGGAGGTCCACAGTGAATTGTTTAAAAAGACATTAAAACTTGTGAATGGAACAGTTGAAATTGTTTGTAAAAGCTGTAGTGAACCCTACGGAGGGAGGCTAATATTCGAGAGGGATCTGAGCCCGGAAGAGGGGGATACAGGGTTGAAGTCATCACCGACGTACATTGACAAGGAACTTTTTGTTTATTTTTGGAACCCATAAGGTCCTCAGAGGCAAGAGACTTTTTGTAGAAAAGAGACTTAGCCACTGAAGGTCCTGATACCTGAGAATGGGACTGTCGTTTCGTGCTGGAAAAGCTTGAGTGTGTGCTTTGCCCCAGAGTCCCGCTTTGTCCGTACTCAAAATGTGGAGAAGGGAGACCCCCGGCTACCACATACTGAATGAATACTCTTCTTTCTTGCGAACCCTATCCCACACTGTTTCTGTATTTAGTTGTAAGGATTGGCAATATTTTTTTGTATTTTTGTATTTTTTTTTAGTTTTAGTGTATACGCTTTTATTTGATAAGACGCCACTAGGACTGCCTCATTATTTGATGGTTGTAGCTTGCTCCTATCTTGGATTTAGGTTTAGAATAGGCGTTTTTTCAATGTACCTATACAGTTTAATAAACACCCTTGAACTGTGAACACTTGTGTCTGTCTTTACTTTTGCCACTATGAGTTCCTTACATTATGCTAATAATATGTACGCAGCTTGAACCTCCTCCCACGGTTGGGACATTGCACTTGCATCCCAACATTCCCCCTTTAGATAATTCATTATCTAATCTGCCTGCTTTCCTCTCCCTGTCAAAATCATCCTTCGGCACCCACCCACACCTTACAAACATAACGCATGCGCTGTGCACTCTGAGCAAATACCTCAGGGTGCATGTTACAAAACAAACCCATCTCCAGCGCAATCAACCCAATGTTCTGTGTACTTTTCGAGATCAGGTGAGGGATATGAAAGTATACCTGGGGGACCAAATGGATTCCCTACCCTTGCAATACAATGCTCTATCTCGCATGCCATTTGTCTGTGTTTGAACATGTTTCAAGAGGGGAGTGGCCTCACCTCTTTTAAGGGTTAGGGACATCTTATTCGTTCCTTCAGGAAGCATGTTCGTGCAGCATCTTAGGACCAGCTGACAGGAGCAAAATATGACAAGTAATAGGACAATGATGGAAACTAGCACCTTTATGGCTAGGCCCAGCAAGGAAGCGACCCAGGAAAACAGTGGATTCAGCCAATCCTCCTCCACCCCACCTTCTTTCTCCATTGCAGCACGTAGATTGTGTAGGGCCCCATTGGAATGGCTGTCTCAGGGACCCCTTGTCCGAATCATGGGGTGAGATGTAGGTGCAACAAGAACTCCTTATCTTTGCGCAGACTCCTCCCTCCATGGCGGTGAGTAGGTCCGATATTTACCGATTCTGAAGTGTCAATAATCGTATGGCCCTCAACTCTTCCCTAAGGGCGTTGAGGCTGTGCTCTGTGTCATTTTCAATCTAAATTAGCTCCCAGCGCGTGATCTTGATTCATGTGAGGTTTGCAGTAGTCTGTATGCCGGGAACGAGCAGGGAGGTAAACATTTTTTTGACTTGAACAACGGACACTTCGAGAGGATTGTGTCCTCCGGCGTATTCCACATCTATGACAGTAATGACCACAGCTGTGCTGCTTTGGAAACATTTTCGGCATAGGTGTCCTGCGTTGATGACGTCGATACGCTGTCCCTCGAGGGCCTCCGTCGAGGGTCGACGTCACCGGATGTTATATACAGGACGCATGGTGCCCGTAGCCTCAGTTCCGTTTTTCCGCGAACGTGTTTGCTTCGGAATCTCAGTGCACTCGGTTCTTCTACTTTGATTGCGATGTCTTCATCTTCTTCTACCCCCAAAGTCGGGCTTTGGAACTGCGGTTCCAAAATGTCCATCATGGACCGGCATGACTTCTGTCTCTGGTGACTCGGTGAAAGCCTCTCCACTGACGACTGCGATGACTTCCAGTCCCTGACATCGAAGGCGTTGCGGGAGCGGAAGAAGAAATTGACGGTAGGGTCTCTAAACCCGTAAGTCGAAATCTGCTGGGCTTTCGACCGACGACTCGAGGGGTGACTCTCCGTGTCTGCGTAAGTCCAGGGGATCTCGGTCTCGGAGTGTTTCCTGCCATTCCTCTGCCTCTTCTAGGCATTCTTGGAAGCGCTGTCAACGGTCGCCTTCCCAGTCCTTGTCGGAGAACTCCGCCAGAAGGCAGATGACTTGTCCCACCAAGTATTCGTCGCTGGCCGAATGGGACACATTCCGCCAGAAGATGCTGGCGATTTTCGAATCGCAAGGCACCGTTCTGTCCGCGTCTTGGAGAGAAGCCAGCAAGGAACGAGCTAGAGCCACCACTCGCACGCCTTCGGGCTCGGGCGGTCGACACGATCATCAGGAGCCGTTGAGGCCCCGTTCAGACAAGGTTGATCGCCATAGCCGTGCCAGGTCCAGGTCCTGGTCCTCGACGCCGTCGAGACCGTCGGAGCCTGTGAGGCCTTCCAAGAAGGCATGTCGCCATCGGCGCTGAGGCGGTCGAACGACACGCTCGGGGCTCCGGGCTCGAAGCAGTTGTCGAAGTCATCGGCGCCTCGGACGACGCCGATTCCATCGGTGCCCTGGACACCTTTTGAGGAGAATTTGCCGGAGGTGCCCCGGAGGGCTGTGGACACTCTAAGGAAGCCTCTCTGTAAGTCCGTAAGGCCTGTTTTGGAGCCCTTTTCTGCTCCCCCATCAAGATTTGGATTTATTCCAACCATTGGATTATATTTCAGAGGTGGAAGAAGGGTCTTATGAGGAGAGGGCTGTGCCTCTTGATGTTCCTGATGACCTGTTGTCTGGTCACAGTGAAATGGAATGCCTCCGTCAGTCCTTACATCTCCGGAGTTAGAGTTTGGCAGGCCTGAGCCTACTACGCATGCGGAATCCTTGTATAGGCGTCTCATGTCGAGGGTGACTGAGTACTTGGGGTGATCTGCTCCATCTGTTGATTTTCTTCAGGATGATCTGACGGATATCCTGGACCAAGGTCCACCCACTGACCCGGTGTTGCCATTTCATATGGCTTTGCAAAGAAGGGTGGCGGCGGCTTGGACTGCTCCGGAGAGTCTCCCGGCAGTGAATAAGTCGCTTCCGGAAAAATACCGTCCAGCCAGTGGTGACCCCTGCTACTTGTCAACGCACCCTACTCCGGAGAGTTTGGTGGTGCAGGCGGCTATGGCCCTTGGCGAAGCAGGCTGCGTACCATACCATCCCTCCTGATAGGGACGACAAGCGCTTTGATGGTTGGGCGAAGAAGGTATTTTCCTCTGGGCGTATGGCTTTAAAGGCAGCCAACTCTGTTTGTGCCTTGGCAAGATTTACTCACACTCTGTGTAATTGTGCATCTTTGGCGGCTGAGCATATTTCCGAAGGGGAAGAACGGGATGGTTTTCTAGCGCTCGTGCAAGACGGCAAGGATGCCATGTGTGAATCCGTTCAGTCGGTCTGGACATGGCAGACTGTGTCAGCCAGTCTATAGCTGCGAGCACCGTGATACGCAGGTTTGCGTGGTTGCGGAAGTCGGGGTTTGCTCCTGATGTGCAATCCCGGCTTCTCAACATGCCCTTTGATGGTGTCCATCTTTTTGGCAGCAAGGCTGACGAGAGCCTTGAGAGGTTGCAGACCTCCAAAGCTGCAGCGAAGTCTTTGAGCGCTGCAGTACGTCAACCTCTGCCTTTTCGTCCTAGGGGACAGCAATGGAGGGGAGGTTCCTTTCAGTACTACTCTTCCTTTAGTAGATCGAGATGAGCTGCCTGTCAAAGGGGCCACCGTAGGAGTACCAGAGGTAGAAAGCAAGGTATTTGAGGTGCCAAAGCCGCTCAGGCAGTTGCCTCGTTGCCCTCAGGCACTGCCGCAGCCACATCAGCTCAGTCATGAGGCCATGTCCCATGGTTCGCCTGTTGGGGGCAGACTTTCGCAGCATCTTGGAGAATGGCGAGCCATTACTTCAGATGTGTGGGTTCTGGAGATCATAACCCACTGCTACTGTTTGCCCTTTTGGCAGAGGCCTCACGACGATCCACCGGGGAAGCTCTCTTTGAAGCGTCCGGATCCGCTCCTTGCGAAGGAAATCCTATCCCTGTTGGAGAAAGGCACCATAGAGCTGGTGCCTGTAGCCGAGAGGAAAAAGGGATGGTATTCCCCTTATTTTTTGATCCTGAAAAAAAAAAAAGACGGGGGATTGAAACCCATCATGGACTTGTTATGGCTGAACAAGCTCCTCAGGAAGGACAAGTTCAAGATGGTAACTCTTTCTCAAGTCCTCCAGGCCCTTCAACTGCATGATTGGTTGGTGTCTCTAGACCTCAAGGATGCTTACTTTCATGTGCCGATTCATCCAAAGCACAGGAAGTACCTGAGGTTCGCGGTTGGCGACTCAGGGATGGCCTTGATCTTCTCCTTGGAGTCTTTTGAAAAATAATGTAAGCATTTATGGTGGCAGAGGCCCATTGATCGGCGGGCCTACTGCTGGATAGGGGGCAGAGCTGTGACTGGTGGAGCACATTTATAACAGTGAGATGGGCATCTGGCACAATAAGAATCGGGGAATATTTAGTAGTTAGGGCGCAAACTCCTTTCAAAAACGCTCAAAGCTGGATGTATGCAGAGCTCCGGCAAGTCCAGAACATGTCCATAAATTCTGCAGTTCCTCAATTGAGGGCTGGAATCTCAAGTGTCCTGTTAGTGTAAATTGGTGCCAACAGGCACGACACCTTACAACAAGAGACTAGTGGAGTGGTTTACCGACATCTGGCTGCTACTCCAACCAAAACATTATAGACAATATAAAACCACTGAATCCAACCGTCACTCTCCTATACCTTCCTTCTCCTTCCTAAGAACTTCAGTACATGGACCAAATAGGTACTGAGTCGGGAATGATGAAAAATAACCAATTTATTAACACATCACCATATTTAAATCACAAATTTTACATATATCAAAAACATACATCAAGATAAGAATTTGCAAAACCTACTGCACATTTCAAAAACAAATGGTACACAACATGTTAAAAAAACCTTCCAAGATGTAGCCTACACACCACAAAGAAAACACGCTGCCTATACAAATGTACAAAGTCAAATTTTTGACAAACAGGACAATAACAATGTGCAAAACAACCCAATGGTTTGTAGCACCCCAGAATCCTCACTTCAGGAATTGTTCCAAGATCACCATTAGTAATTCAACCTGAGTAATGTCTACCCTAATTCCTGCTACTTGGGTTACCACACCAACTGAATGTTACTAACCAGTACCAATATTATTTCTGGTACCTATCAATACCCAACATGTTTCGTTCATACATTTCTTTGCATTTATTTCATGAACTTCATCAGGGGACCATAGGTGCCCTGTCTACACATATTACACTACAATGGTTTTCAACCGTCTTGCATCGGTAGGTATGTAGCCCGTCTGAGTTGATTCCAAATTCGAACTTCCAAACCATAAGTGCCAAGAGTACTAAGTTAGTCTTGAATCTGGTAACGGGGGAACGTCTTGTCAGTAGACGATCGTCACACTTCAGTCTTTCAAAAGAATGTATTCCAGTAAGCGCGTCTAGCACATCTCGCAAACTTGCCCTCAGTGCTGCTGTGAGTCAAACTGCGCAAGCTTGCATCCAAAAGGACACTGCTGTCGATTCTTCCTTGGACCTGTCACAAAAACGTGTGTTAAAACCGTCGGAGCGTCCTTCCTCCGTCTCTGATTGTCAGTCAGTTGTCACCCTGCCATTGCCTTTGAAGAATTGTGTAAGTATTGTGAAGGCATCATGAAGCAAGATAAAGACAACAGGTTCAAACAGAAGATCTTTATTAACTCAAATGTCAGGATGGTGTAAGGCCTAACTTGCTCTATACTTAGGTGGGAATAAACTAGGGATAGTCTGAGTTAGTAAGTTCGACATAAGTCTGTCTGTGTCTGAAAGCTATACTTTCCCTCACAACTAAAGCTAAACAATGTCTAGGGATGCCACCAATCCATGAAACAGTGTTCAAACTAATGTTCTGAGCTTCTTCAAGCGCCAAGCTTATTCTTGGCCTCCTTCCCCAAGTTCAAGACAGTTACAACAAATTAGCCCTGGGATTCCGTTCCCCAAGTTCAAAAAAGTTCCACAAAATGGCCACTGGGTTCCCTTACCCAAGTTCAGCATAGTTCCAAAAAATGGTCCCGGGGTTCCCTTTGCCAGGTTCAGCACAGTTCTACAAAACTTTCTCAGGAGTCCCTTCCCCAAGTAGGTACCTCTTCAGGCTTCAAATTCACAGTCAAATCAACGTGTTTAATTTGCTTTTTTCCTTTTTGTCACTTTAACAACTTTAGGTCGACCAGCCTTAGCCTGTTGACTTCCCTTAGTTTTCTCCAAGGAAGGGTTCCTCAATCTAGGCGCAGTTGTTGGACCACACAGTCCACCCATCACAGGTCACCCAACCGTTAACCCGTGGCACTTTACAATAGTTCATTCTTTCTCATAGTACTTCCTTGACAACAGAGATTTCCATTCTGCATCTGTTTTATAAGTCTGCTTGTTCTTCTGGTTCACTTTAACGGCTTTCTGCCTTTATCAACACGTGACTCTCACACATTTTCCTTTGTGGTCTTTCTCTTGGTTACCACCTTGCTTCCACACTTATCCAATGGTGTTTTGCTTTTTGCTCTTTTCACTTTGTATGCAAATAATGTCTCTTTAAATTAATCTTGTTCGCAAATGCACATCACTTTCTGTTTCATTCCTGTGATATTCTCATATCTTTTCCTCCGTTGAGCATTTGAAACATATTTAATGCTTGGCAATTTGTTTTATTCGATAGTTAATATTTGGTCCCCTGACCCGTTTATCAGCATTCAAAACCTATTATATGATTGGCAGTTTGTTTGGTATTCAATAGTTCCCTTCTCGGTTTCCAGACCTCTTTATCATATAATCCTGCTTCCCTGGTATTCACTGTTAACCCACACCATGCTCCTGAAGCGCCGGGCCTGAGTGAACCTTCCCTGCCACTCACGGTTTGCGGCTGCTTTGCCGACTGCTCTGGTTTCTCTCTCGGGTTCTGGCTTGCTCCTCTCTCACTCCTAGGGAGCTTCGGCGAGCAGCGCTCACTTTCTCCAGCAAGGGGTCTGGCATGGATTCACATGCTCATGAATATTCCCCGTCGTCAGGCTGGGAATCCTCGGTAAAGAAAAAATCAGTATCAGTTTCGTTTCTGATCTGTCTTTCGTAGTAATAACCAATCACTGGTCTCTGGGTCATGCTGTCCCCAGCCAATGACTGCCCTCTCCCTAAGCCCCGCCCCTGGCAGCCATCTTCAGATTTTTAACGCACGTTCAAGTGTTGCGAGTCCTCGTGCTATATCTCTCGAGCTTTTACTGCGTTTTGCACTTTTTCAAAGAGACTTATCTAATTTTTCGGTTTAATCGAGCCTGAAGCTCCACCGTTTCTACTTCCGATCAAATCTACGCCCCTCAAGGGTGAAGTTTTTGTCGAGTTATGTTTCTTGGAGGATTCCAGTAGTTTCTGAGGCCTACCTCGCGGACGAGAAGAACATGGCCCAGGAGAAGGGAAGCTCCACTCCTGGCAAACTGTTCAGGATCTGCCCTGGATACAACCTACAAAATGTGTTCAAGGAGGACGAGCATTCGAAATGCCTTTACTGCCTCCACGAGGACAAAACGGACGTGGAAAAGGACTGTGCGTTTTGCATAAACATGTCGGATCGGACTATGAGGGATCGGCAGACCCTTCTCTACAACTGGCTGGAAGACAAGAACCCAGCAGGTGAGAAGAAGTCTGAGTGGTCTTCTAAGTCCTGTGAGCACCGAGGGTTAGTATTTCTTTTGGGAAATCCATCCGGGAAAGGAATAGGTTTAGGTGTTTGAGGATTTGTTGGGATGTATTGTTCTCCAACATTGGATCTTTCATAGAATCACATGCTGTGAATATTCGTCGTCGTCAGGCTGGAAATCTTCTGCAACAAAGAGCAGTTTAAACTTAAACTGAAAACTTTCTCTTTTGTGCTCTAGTACAGTCATTTTGGGTCATACTGCCCACAGCCAATAGGAACACCTCCCTTAACACCGCTTCATATTTTTTACTGCATGTTAGTGTCCTCAAATATTATCTCTTCAACTTCTCTTCAAAAAGGGTTGACTTTTAACATCATTTTGATAAAAGATGAATCTCTTACGTCTTCTTGACGACCGGCATTGACGGCGAAGGTGCTAGATCCGGGGACTGTTCCCGCCACTGGTAATCTTCGACATTTCATCTGCGCAGTTGGGCCTACCTCATGGCCGAATCCACGAGGAAGAGCCTGTTCAAGGCCTGTGCCCGCTATGGATTGAAAAAGGTCTACGTGGAAGATCAGCACGACGACTGCCTCTACTGCCTTCATCCTCATCACATCATCCAGGACTGTGAAATCTGCCAGTCGTTTTCCAAGAAGACGGTGAGGTATCGTCATCGTCACGTGACTCGAGGACGCCGGTGGGACCTCTGACTCTGCATCTGTACGGAGACATCCCTCGTTGAGGCAGGGCATGACGGCCCAGCAAACTACCTCTACTAAGGGGTGTAGATTGCATGAGATCCACGCCACCAGCAAGAGGAAGCATAAAGAAACCTCTGACAACGAGCCCTGATCCTCGCACAAGGACCGGTCTTCTCCAAAGGTCAGTGCCCAGGGGTTGTCTACAGGGAAGAACGGCCAAGGCCTTTTACATCGGTCCAAAGAAGCAATTGCATCTGTCAAATCGACATCTAAATCTAGTGGCCACTCTTCGTCTTCAGTGGCGAAAGCTTCTCCATCGACGTTGTCTTCAAAATTGGCGGCGAGTACCTCATCGTCGACCACCAAGCTTCCCTCCAGGTAGTGTATGCCAAAGCCGTCAGTGTCATCTGCTGGCACCCCTCCCACCGAGCCCCTAACAAGACCGTCAACGACCACAACTGCTACGTCAAGGAGGATCTCGTCGACAGCACCCACGCCGACTGCTTTGATGCCCTTGTCGACTGCCCCGCCGACAGGATAAAGTGTATTTTCACATAATATTGTTACGACGGCCATCATGACAAACATTGCAGACACCTACACCAGCACAGTGTTTGCATTGACAGCTCGTCCATGGGCATCGTACCCTAACCTTTGTGTGGCCATGTTGCTAGGGGGTACTATTGTAGCAGAGCCAAGTCTTTCCTTATCGGAGGGTGTAGAGGAACCAGAGGAAGAGGCAATTATGTCACTGCCTTCTTCGCCATCACACAGTACATCGCCTCCCAGAAGGCAATCTAGTTCTAAATTTGCCTTTAATGCAGCCGGCTCGATTGCTGCCTCCTCAAAGAGACATGTCGCTACACATTTTATCTACGTTGACCACGCTGATGGCAACCTTGTAACAAAGGCTGACTGCACCAGCACCGGTTCCGGTGCCTCCTAGACAGCCTGACGTAGATGCCCCTGGGCCCTCAGGGGAAGAGGATGCCATCCCACGCCACCCTGCCCCCAGAAGGAGCGAACACCTGTCAAGGCCACAGCAGCTGTCGAATACAGTGACAGACACAGATCCTGACCAGTTGAAGGACGTGGTTTCCACACATGAATCCCACACTCACAAATTTGAGGCTTTCGTCACAGGTGATGGGAAGCCAGAGGACATTCTCATCAGATACTCTCCCCCTGATGAGGTAGGGGCTTTCCACGCATTTATGTCCAAGGCGGCCAAGATGTTGGGCCTTACGTCGGAGGAGCAGGGCAAGGCCAGTGTGCTGTATCGGCGCAAAGAGCAGCTCAAGAAATCTCTTCTGTCCATCCCACTGTTGGCAGACGTCTAGGAGGATGGCCTGGTCACCTTGGCGCATCCTGCTCGTGCCCCAGGAAAAAGGAAAGTTTTGAAAAGCCTGACTAAGTTGTCTCTGCTGCCGTCAAAGAAAGGTCAGCTAATTCATCGTCCTCTTGCTCTATCCCTTTTGCTCTGGGAAAGGGCATTATGGTAGGACTTCGCGGGATAACCACTTCACATACCAGTCTTCCCCTTGTTCAAAACCCTCTACTCATCAGGAGACCAGTATAGAAAAAAAGTCTCAATCCTACGGGGTTTGCAGGGCTGCTGTGGCTCCTCCCAATCTAGGGGCCAGTCTGGCAAACAACCCAGGGCCCGATCCTCCCGCTTCAGCACCCCTGTGGGAGGACGTCTGTCAAGGTTGGTCAAAGAATGGGGAAACATCACAACCGACGAATGGGTGCTATCCCTCCTCCAGCAGGGCCACTCGCTGGAGTTTGTAGACTATTCACTGGACATTCCTCCCGCATGTACGCCTTAAAACCTGCAACACCTCCTGCTGCAGGAAATGCAAGCTCTGCTGCACAAAGGGGTAGTAGAGAAAGTTCCAAACGACGAAGTGGCACAGGACTCTACTCCTGCTACTTCTGGGTAGTGAAAGTCACTGCACAAGTCATGGAGTTGGAGGCCTATGTTCGATCTAAGGGTGCTCAACAAATTTTTAAAGGCACAGACCTTTTATATGGTCACACTGCAGCATGTACTGTCCCAGCTGCAGAAAGGAAATTTCTTGCCATCCCTCGACCTCGGGGACTCCCACTTTCACATCCCTATTCGCCGCGCACACCAGCGCTACCTACGCTTTGTGGTGGCAGGAATGCATTATCAATTCAAGGCCTTTCCTTACGGCCTGCGCTCTGCTCCACGAGTGTTTACCAAGTGCCTTGTGCTGGTGGTGGCTGATGAGAGCCCCCTCCTACCACAGCCAGAAGTCAACACGCAGCCACCAATACAGTGTCTACAGCAACTGAGTTTCTCCATTAACTTCCCAAAGTCGTGTCTGGTTCCATGACAACAGGCTATCTGGGGACAAGACTCGACACCCAAACCCTGCACCGCCAGGCCCTCGGACGAGAGGGTGGCAGCTCTTCTGGAAAAGGTGCGCTGTCTCAGCAGTGCCCAGGTGACCCGAGTGGGCAATTGCAAATCTCTGCTGGGGTGGTTGTCATTGTGTATCCCGTTGATCACCCACTGCCGGCTACACATGAGGCGGTGCAGGAAATCCTGGATGTCCATTGTATACAAGCCTCGGGGTCCGGGGACAACTGCATTTTTCTGACAGGTTTTCCAGAGGAGCTTTCACTGGTGGTCAGTGAGGGAACATCTGGTGCAAGGCGCCCCTTTCAGTATGCCGGACCATCAAGCCACCGTCTTGATGGATGCCTCACTGGAAGGATGGGGCGCCCACTGTCGTTACCAACACACCAGAGACCTTTGGTCAGAGGAGAAGAGCCAGCCCATCCACCTCCTGGAACTGCAGGAAATCTTCTGGGTCGTGAAGTCTTTCCTGCCCCTCCTGGTGGGGAAAGTAGTTTGGATTTATACCGACAACACTACATCGATGTTTTATGTCCGCAAGCAAGGAGGATCGAGACCACCACAGCTTTCCAGGGAGGCCCAAGCCCTCTGGCATTGGGCTCTACAGTACAACTTTTCTCATTCCGGTTCATCTGCCGAGAATTCAGAACAGTATGGTGGACTCCCTCCGCAGGGAGTTGCGATCTTGCCATGAGTTGGAGCTGCACAAAGATCAACGTAACCTTTTTCATGCATGGGGCACTCCCGAGATCGACCTCTTTGCCACCTACGACAACAGTCGCTGCGAAACCTTTTCCAGCCGCTTCCCCCATCCGTGCAGCTTGGGGGTCGCCTTTGCATTTCCATGGGAGGGGACGTTTCTGTATACATTTCCCCCAATTCCTCAGGTGCCTCGAGTCCTACACACCTTCAGACTGCATCGGTGCAAACTGATATGAGTGGCCCCAGCGTGGCTGAGACAGTTTTGGTATTCCGACCGCCTCGCCCTCTCGTCAGCAGCACCGATCAAGCTGCGCCCACACTGGCCGCTCCTGTCCAGGAACCACGGGGCAGTGCTGCACCATAACCTGACCTCCCTCAATCTGACAGCCTTGCTCCTGTGTTCTTAGAATTCAGAGCTCTGTCCCTTCCGCAAGACTGCCAGGAGGTTCTGGCCCTGGCAAGGTCCCTGTCCACCTTGAAGTGCTACATGAAAAAGGGGAAATGTAGGGAGAACTCCAGGCATTTGCCACCCAACTGCTTTATTTGATGTTTCACTTAGACAAGGCTACTCTACTTACTAACCCTACCTTTATGCCTAAGGCACTGTCCTCTTTCCATCTCTATTTTGCCCATATTGTTTGGCACACCGTCTCCAGTCGAGCAAACACTGCACACTGTGCGCCCTCAAATACTATGTGGCATGTACTACGGATCAGCTGTTTATCATTTGGAGCTTCTGGGCCCGGGAAGGCTCTTTCAAAGTCTCCCATTTCAAGATGGATTGTATCCTGAATTTCTTTCTGCCATCAAGCGGCCAGCTGGCCGCAGGCTTACTCCACCAGAGCATTGGCTGCAACTACTGCTTTTCTCTCCGGGATTCCGCTGCCTGACATCTGCCGTGCACTGGAGATCGGTGCATACATTCACCAGGTTCTGCTGTGTCAACAGATTCCGCAGAAGAATCTAGAGTCGGCCAGCCGGTTCTGCTGACCCTTTTTGTATGATGGTAGTAAGTCTCCAGTAGTAAGTTACACTGGGAGCTTGCCACTGCCCATATGTAGTGTTGTAATACTGCTTTGTAATCTCGCAGCATGTGGATCTATGAAAGATCCAATGCTGGAGAAGGAATATGTTATTTACCTGTAACCCCGGTTCTCCAGCATTGGTATCTTTCATAAATTCACATGCGACCCTCCAACCTACCCCGCATAGCTCGTCTTTTGGCTCTTAGTGCCACTCAGGTACGCTTGCCAAATCTCAAGATGGCCGACAGGGGAGGAGTTAAGGCAGATGTTCCTATTGACTGTGGGCAGTATGACCCCAAATGACTGTACTAGAGCACACAAGTGACTGAAAGTTTTCAGTTAAAGTTTAAACTGCTCTGTTACCAAGGATTTTCAGCCTGACAACAGGGAATATTCACAGCATGTGAATCTTTGAAAGATACCAGTGCCGGAGAACCAGAGTTACAGGTAAGTAACTTATTCCTTCCTCAGCGGGAAGGCCTCGGTGTAACGGGTGGCATATGTGAGAAACTCATAGTGGCAACAAGTAGTACAGACACAAGTGACCACAGTTCAAGGGTGTTTATTGAAAAATTGATGCTCTATATAGATTGGAAAGGCGCCTAATCGAAATCTATTTCTAAGATGGGAGCAAGCGTCGACCATCAAATGAAAATTAAGGCATTCCTAGTGGCGTTGTCAAAATAAAAAGGGCCTATACTAAGAAACCTATTGCCAAACCTCACAACTAATAAAAAAAAAGGGTGTGGGATAGTTCTCAAGAAAAGAAAGAAGTGTTCTCAAATAATATGTCAGGATGCAGTAGCTTGGGTCTCCCTTCCCCAAGTTTTGAGTACGGGGTAAGGCGGGAGATTGGAGTACAGCACAGTGTCAGGCTTCTCCAGCACGAAACAATAGTTCCAATGGCAGCTCTCAGAACCGTTGATGGCCAAGTCTTGTTTCCTTTCAAAGTCTCTTGCCTTTGGGGCCTGATGTGTTCAACTAACAAAAACAAAAGTTCCTTTAACCAAATGAAAGTTCTTTTAGGGTGCTAAGGATTCACCCCTGGGTCCCACTCTTCTGGGCGCTGACCCTTCACATATCGTATTCCTTAATTTATGTCTGAAATGTGGATGATAGCTTCAGCTCTGGATCTCCCTCTGCCGGGCTCGGACCCTTCTTCTCTGGCATCCCACCTTCGGGTTGCCTCTTGCTGTATCTTAACTTTTGCTGCCACTTTCAATCTCGGGGTGACAACTTTTCACCGTTGGATCCCCCTCTGCTGGTCTCCGACCCCTCTGATTCTTAGCCTCCCTTCACCAGGTTTACTGTGTCTCTCGATCAGGATGATAGTGGCTCATCCCTGGGCCCCCCTCTTCTGGGCTCTGACCCCTATTTATTTTCAATGTTCTCTTTTTACAGTTCAATGTTTTCGGGATTCACTTCCCTTTCTTTCACAGTGCTTGTAGATCAGTATTTCGATTGTATAGGGATTTTGCTTGGCCCTCTGTATGACCACTCTGACCTATTTCGCTGGCTCTCCTACGGCCTTCTGGTATCTGTAGTTTCTTTCATATGGGGCTCTACCAGAGTCTCTTGAGTTAGCACCCATGTGACGCCGGTTTCCCTCTGCAGCTGGCTCCCCTTCACTTTTTAAAGTTCTTTATACAGTTCATTAAACTTGGTTCAAACTTGACAATTTGCGATTCTCTCATGTAACACAGCCCAGTTCTTATCGATTCGCTGCTCAACTCACCGGCTGTGATGAACCGCTTGGCTTTTGGCTTTCCCGGAGTCAAGACCGATACCACCGGCGCAGTTGGTTCCCTTGGTCCTGCTTATCGATATAAACTTGCCCTGTCTACCATTGATATCTTCTGCAATAGACTTGTGCTATTGTTTGCAGGCTTTGGGTCTCTTTCATGAAGGTTCCGCGGGCCTGGGATGAAAAGGGCAAGGCCACTTCTCTCCTCAGCACCCTCTTGATTCCTGCTGCCTTTCTCCTTCTCTTGAACTGCCCCACCTGTGTAGCTGTACCGTCGTGCTGTCTGCCGTGCTCACCTTGCTCGTCCTGTGCTCTCCTGCTTCACCTTTTATCCGTGTGGGGAAAAGGAAGCGCCATCAGGTGTGTGTGTGTGATTTAAGTCAATTGCCTGACTTTGCCGGACCCGCGTGGCGGGACATGTCAGGTAAACAGTCTTATTGCAAGTACGTTGTAAACCAATATTTATGTCGGAAAGGGGAAGGGCTGGAGTGTCGGAATGTCCTACGTGATAGAATAGGGCAACGGTGCTATTATAAAAAGGGGGTCGGTTGATATTTTGAGAAGGACCAAATGGGTAAGGTTCGTGAAATGGATGAGAATGACCAGGATTGTGAACAGAACATAGGGGATGGTGGCAAGTGTAATTGGGTGTCACTTTTGACTTAGAGTTCAGAAAGAGACCATCAGAGGGACTGGATTGGTAGGGTTTGAAGTACAAACAGGCATAGCTAGGATTGTGAAATAAACGAGGGGAATTGGAACTGTAGTATTTTACATGATAATGTTGGGATTGTGCAAGATAATAATCAGAGGGACGGGAAGAACAATGATTGGGAGTATTCGGATAGGGAACAGAAAATCAGAGCTTTTGGAAAAGATGGTTTCTGAAGGCAGCGGGATGTGTAATGGATTCATCCGAAGCAGAGGGGATGATGGATTCTTGAAAAGGATGTTTTTCGGATGATAAGGAGGTCGAGTTGATACAGCCCATTAAAGCTTCAGGGACCTTGTCTTCCTCATCCATTTCTCTGGTGTAATACTGTCTCACCTGGGGCAATCTCCTGAGCATAACCCCGGGTTTCCCCATCCAGGTGATTCCCTTTCTCTCCCCAGGGCTGGTATCTGAGCATGTCAAGCTTCCTTTGACCAACTGAATAAGGGCTCCTCGAGGCTCACTTGGGAGAATACCCTCAAGATTCTCACACATGGTCTAGGATGACAAGATTATATTTATTTCCTAGTTTCGATGATACTTACGGGCCAATGATATATATATTTTTTAATGTCGTTGTTTTTTTTAGAAAACACTTAATACCATACATGAGTTCAGTTTCTAAGCGCGGATCCAGGATTTGAACCTCTGTTGCTCTGTGTGGTCTTGCTTCCAAAACCAGCACGATGCCCCTGTGCTATCCTCTGTGCACCACATCCCTATCCGGGAAAAGGGGACATTTATTATGGGTAGAGGTTTCAAGGGTGCAGGAGGAGGGTGATGTCACAACGCGACCCTGGACACTGTGGAAAAGATGGAGGCTAGTTTAGGCTCCTTGCGGTCCTTACCATTCTAGTCTTTTTTGGTCCTTTTCCTTTAAAAGGCAGCCACGCCCACAACGCTGTGCGTTGCAACTCGCATTGTCAGCCCGTACATAAGGATGTCCTTTGCTCCCGCTCGCCCTCTCCCTTCCTTGGCCGATCCCGCTTCTGTTCGCTCTCTCATTCTCCTCTCTCTCTCTCTCTGGCGCTTGTTCGCCCGCCTTTGCTCCCGCACGCTCTCTCCCTTCCTTGCCCGATCCCGCTCTGTTCGCTCTCTCATTCTCCTCTCTCTCTCTCTCTCTCGCTCTCCGGTGTTGTCTCTCTCTCTCTCTTTCTGGCGCGCGTTCGCCCGCCTTTGCTCCCGCACGCTCTCTCCCTTCCTTGCCCGATCCCGCTTCTGTTCGCTCTCTCATTCTCCTCTCTCTCTCGCTCTCCGGTGTTGTCTCTCTCTCTCTCTCTCTCTCTCTGGCGCTCGTTCGCCCGCCTTTGCTCCCGCACGCCCTCTCCCTTCCTTGTCCGATCCCGCTTCTGTTCGCTCTCTCATTCTCCACTCTCTCTCTTACCTGCATTATAGACTTACCTTCCTTGCTGACAGCTCTTGTGCTGCCTCCGCTTGCCCTCCTTGGATCGCAGTGGACTCTCGCCCTATCCTTCTCGACACCAGTCTACCTCGTCTGGAAATACAAGTCACCAGCCTCTTCCACTTCTGACACACTCCCTGCCAGCAAGGGCTCGCCATCTACAGGGTTTTTTCTGCCGTCACTGGCTTTTTCCCTGGTATTACGGGACTGGCTCCCCTGGGTCCACCCGACAGCTTGTTCCTACCACTGTCAGGGTGGCCTCAAGCGGACCTCGTCCCTATCTCTACGAGCGCAAGAAGGAAAAGAAGGAAAGGAAGAGCACTAAGGCGGACGAAGAACCGCAGGAGATCAAGAAGGAAGGGAGAAGAAGACCAAAGACATCAACCCAGGAGGATTCCTCTAAGGGGTCAGGTGAGGAGCATTCGAGGGTGGTAGCTTCCGATTCTGACAGGTGATGCTGGTGGTCTCCTGACATAGAGAGCGGGTTGCAACAAAGAGTTTGACGTTTGGATACATGCCTGGCCAGTTAAACCAATTAATCACCTGTCCTTGGGTTTTAGCCGTCCCTAGAAATCCTGAAATCTGGTTGGCGTCTGCGATTTCTAAGACAACCCTTTGATGGCTTCTTGGGACCACTATCTGGGTTCGAGGGGTCCCCTCCTGGGTGGTATCCCCTCTACGTAGTAGCCTCTGTTTATGAAGAAGAATGGACCATCTTTTCACCTTCCTTCTACCTTAGGGATAACTCGGAGGAAGGCCTAAGCATATACAGGGTTGTTGCGTTGGGCGAATGCCAGATCAGGAATTACCTCAGATCCCCTTTCTCTACACAGGGTGTTGGTATATCTACCTTCTGAGTTGGGTGTTTCTCAGCTTCTCCAAAGCCTCTGCCCCCGCTCTGTGAGTTCTTGTTCTGGGACTTCTAAGGGTTTGGGAAACAGAGCATTCTCTAAAATCCCTTGGGCAATTTTCTCCCTGGCTTTTACACAATAGGGATGTTTGCCATTGTTCTGGATAAGTGCTTTTAAATCTGTGAGGGCAGCCTCACTTCTTTACCCAGGATATCCTCCTCTCAGGTGGCCAGGAAAAGGCCATCGCTCTTGAATCCTGACCCTGGCGGTGGACATGCGAGGGAGGACTACCTGGGTGAAGGAGGCTTGGGGAGAGAAGATGAGATACCGTTAGGTGAGACACAGTATCCCCCATTTCCCTTTCAACAGAAGTCAAACACCCCCCAAGCCTTTATAGGGTGTTATCAAGCTCAAACCTATCATTCCAGAAAACTATCTCCCAATATACCCCAGTCAGGTACTGAGAAGAGAAAAAGACAACCCAGAGTTATACATCCTCTCTTTATTAACACAGACATGCGCAAACACCACTCTGGTACTGGGACGAGGAAGAGGAATGCTGCGCCTTGAGCCTGGAGGGCAGTATAAATGGCATGCTCAGGTTAGGCTAAAGAGAACGCCTGTGGAATGCTTGCAGGAGAAGTTGGAGGAGAGACCAGGGAGATACGTGCCCGAAGCGTTTAGGAGCTGCAGCGGAAGCGGGAAAAGTCTCCGGTGGCAGAACTGGTCTGTAACCCTCTAGGAGTCGGAGGGACTCCGTTCAACTGAGGCGGCAGAGATCCTGTAACCAAGGCACGCCCAGTTGGGAGCAGCGACAGCCAGAGAGCTATCCGCCGCAGAGGGCAGTACCCGAGTCAGCACACCCGGTAAGTCAAAGATGCTTGAATGGCTCTGGGACGCGGTGGGGGTAAACCGCATGCTCTGTGCAGGGTGGATCGCTCACGATTGAGCGAGGGACGATTCGGGCACTGTGAATGCCGGTCCAGCTTTATTAAAGAAAGACTATTAACAATACATTGAGTTGAAGGCTATAACCTGAAGGCTAGGAAACGTGAATAGAAGTATTTGTGAATGCTGAACTGTGAGTCAGATGAAATTAATGAGACCAAGAAAGGGCAAGCGAAATGGAAGTATTTGAAAACTATGAAAACGCTGAGCAGCGTTCAAATTCCCAGCAGGAGAATAAACTGGGGAATGTGATGACAAGTTATGCAATGTGCTTGAATATAATAAAATTAAGCTTTGTTTTGAATACTGAACCAAGAGAAAGCAAGTGTAATTGAAGATGATTTGAATTGCAAGCAGTTGGTGATGTTCCCTGATACAAAGAAACTGTGAATTGTGTAAATTGGAGAAAACAAATGTTGGCAAGTGCCATAAGGATAGAAAGAACTGTGAAAACTGGGAGAATAAGTAGTGGCAAAAGCCTTACAAATATTTGAAAGTATACCAAGTGAATGGTGGCAAAACAAGTCTTGAGAGAGTAACCCAGTGTCACTTTGAAGCAGAAACGGTGGCAGTGTAACTGTGAAGAAGCAAGTAAGGTGTATCGGTTGCGTGACCTGTAATGGGGTGGACCGTGTGGTCCAACTACCCGACAACTCGCCTAGACAGAGTACACCCACCTAAAGGAAAAGCCATGTAATTCGCCCATAAGCTTGCGTTTGACTGTCAAGGAGAAACTTGGGTGAAATGATATTATTGAACTGAACCTTTGTGACATGGGTGAAATTGATGAAAGGCAAAGCTGGCAGAAAAGCTGAGAAGTATCCTAAGGAATAGTATTGGTTTCTGGAACATTGAGAGACTTGAAAGCGTGGGTAAGGAAAACCCACTTTTTGACAGTGAACCATCCTGAATCTTGGGGAAGGGAAATTCCCTTTTCCAACAATGGGCTGGAAGAAGCTCAGAACTTTTATTTGAACACTTCTCATTTTGACGCAGACATCCGTACACATTATATTCAATTAGTTATGAGGGCAAATACGGGTTTTGGACACAGACTGATATTGGCTTTGGACTTCCTGACAAAGACTCTCCTTAGTTTCAGTTAGGTAGGGTAATCCCACCTTAGCATAGGGCACGATAGGCATTTTCCCAACCCTCTTTTATTTTATTTAAATAAAATGTTGACACACGTTTTACTCAGTGGTCTGTGTCTGCTTCTTGATGTCTTCACACATTCCTCCCCCCCCCTATAGTCTGGGTCTACTACTCCGGCTATCACATCCAGTCCATAGTTCCAAGTGAGACCAGACGTGGACACTAATCGGATGTTTGTACCTTGGGGGACGCTATTACTAGGGCAGTGGGTATGAGCTGCCGTTTTCCAGGATCTATGATCATATCATGGCTACAAGAGAGGTTAAATCCTGTGGATTAATTGATAGCTACAGTTGGGTTTGAATCTCAGTTACAGCTTTGTGAATTTTAGGGTTCCCTAGTTTGTATCAACTAGGTCAGATCCCACTTCTGTCACCATATGTAAGGGTGGAGAGGAAGGAGATTGACACAAATTGTAGCATGATGGTTGGCACAGACTTTTATTCTTCTTGAAAGAGAAAGGCCTAACTGTCCCTATTTCTGAGAGGTTTCCCTGCCTCAACTAAAGATTAAAAAGGGTCTGTCAGAATGTCAGTTAAACTTAAACTTAAATGTCTACTGTCCTGTGTCAAAATCCCTAGTTCTGTCCCTCACACTTATGACTAAAGTTGATATGACTAAAGTGTTCATAGCCCAGGAGAATGGCTCCCTTCTCCTGGGTTTACGTTTACAGTTCACTTCTCCAGCATGGGGTCTGGCATGGATTCACATGCTCGTGAATATTCCCCGTCGTCAGGCTGGAATCCTCGGCATAGAAAAAAAATCAGTATCAGTTTCTGATCTGTCTTTCTTAGTAGTAACCAATCACTGGTCTCTGGGTCATACTGCCCCCAGCCTATGACTGCCCTCTCCCTAAGCCCCGCCTCTGGCAGCCATCCTCAGATTTTTACTGCACATTCAAGTGTTGGGAGTCCTCGTGCTGTAGCTCTCGAGCTTTTGCTGCATTTTCGTGCTTTTTCAGGAGATTTTGCTCATTTTTCGGTTAAATAGAGGCTCAAGCTCCACCGTTTCTACATCCGATCAACGGGGATCCGTTTCGGAGTTTTCTACGCCCCTCAAGGGTGAGGTTTTCGTCGATTTACGCTTTTGGAGGATTCCAGAAGTTCCGAGGCCTACCCCGGACATGGCCCAGGAGAAAGGAAGCTCGACGCCCGGGAAGCTGTTCAGGACCTGCCCTGGATGCCAGCTTCAGAATGTTTTCAAGGAGGACGAGCATTCGTTATGCCTCTACTGTCTCCATGAGGACAAGATGCACACGGAGAAGGACTGTGCGTTTTGTGGGAACATGTCGGAGCGGACCATGAAGGATCGCCACCTCCGTCCCGCCAACTCACGAGCCAACGCTCTGGCTCGGGTAAGAGGAAGTCCGAGAACCCGGCAAAGCTTCTGGAGAGGCCCCGGTCGATCTCGAAGATTCCGGCAGAGGGGGAGCGAGGCTCTGACCCTCCCCCCAAGGTGAAGGCCTCAGGCGTCGAGAAGGTGGCGATGGCCTTAATTCACCCTGCTAAGACCTCGATTGAGGATGTCGCCGCGGCCCTGGCTCAGCCTGTGGAGGCTACACCAGTGGAGGCGCCCTCAGGACCCAGAGTCTCCCTGCCACCGCGGAGGGAGTAGTCTTTCAGGCCCATTGAGAAGACCCCCACGAAGTCCTCGTTGGTAAAGGTGGGGGAGGGGCTGGTGGCCATTGTGGATACGGACACGACCTCTGAAGAAGAGCTCATCGAAGTCGTGGAAGAGGCCCAGCCCATCGGGAGGGATCCCGACGAGGGCGACGACGAGAGCGACGGTGTCGCTGACAAGGCTCCTCAAGAGCCCTCGCGCCCGTCGTTTCCGACGCCGCAGGACACTTCGGCGGCCATTTTGTCAGCGATTCAGTCCTTATGCTCGGAGATAAGGACAAGGTTGCCCCTTCCCCCGACCGAGGTACCTGAGCCAGACCCGACGGGGGAACCGGAGCCAGGACCTTGGGAGAGTCCACCGCATAAGAGGAGGAGGACACATCCTACGCCACCTCTCCCACCTCTGCGGCCTGCTTTGCCTTCCCCCCGGTCTACTACCCACGGGGATGATACAGGCACAGACACGGGTACGACTGGTACAGATGACGACGGAGGCGACGATGGGACATGTCCCCCGTCGCCCCCTGCTCGGGCGTCCCCGCCCGGCGAGATCGGATCCTTACATGCCATGATTTCCAGGGCATCTGAGCTTATCCAGCTCTGCCCAGAAGAAAAGAAGAAAGAAGGGTTACTTTACCAACGGCGCAAGGCTAAAAGGAAGACGGTCCTCGCCGTACCGCTTCTTGATGACATCTGGGATGAGGGGCTCACCCTCCTCAAGAACCCTGCCACGGCGCCGGCAAAGAGGGACCGGTACGAGAAGTAGTACTGGGTCCCCGACGCTGCCCCCTTGTGCCTTAGGACACAACCTACCCCGCATTCGGTCATCTTGGCAGCGGCAAAGAAGAAAGATGGGGGGGCATCGGCCTCGACATCAACTTCCTCGCCGGACGGCGAGGGCAGGAAGTTGGACACGATGGGACGACGGATCATCTCATCCGCAGCAACGACTATCAAGGCGGCCAACGCCCTGGCTATCGTAGCTCGCTACGACAGGGAGTTGTGGTTCAAAATCGCCCCTCTGTTAGACTTCCTTCTGGACGCCAAAAGGGCTGAGGCCCTTGAAATTCTACAGGAGGGGGAGATTGCTTCGGACCATGCCATCACGGTGGCAACAGACATCGCCGACACCGGTTTCCGTCAGTTGGGCAACGGCGTTTGCTTGAGACGACGAGGATGGCTCAAGGCCACGGATGTCCGCCAGGACGTACAAACCAAGGTTTTGGACATGCCCTTCGACGGGAACAACCTTTTTGGGAAGGCGGTTGATGAGTCCCTTCAGGCCATCAAGAAGGACACAGAGACTGACTGGGCACTGGGAGTGCTCCAACAACGGCGCCCGTCCTTTCGGAGCTCCGGAGGCAGACCAGGTGCCTCCAAGGGATCCGGCAGTGGCTCCTCCACTTACCGCCAAGCGGCAAGATCTTCGTCCCAGGAAGCCTACAGGGGACGCGGCAAGTCAGGTGGTGCCCGTCGTCGACAGGGAGGTCAAGGAGGCAAGGCGGCCTCCAAACAAGATTGAACCGACCGTGGGGTCGGGCCCCCGCCGAAGCACCCCGGTGGGAGGCCGGCTGGCGAGGTTCGTCAGCGTGTGGGAGTCCATCTCCACCGACCGCTGGGTGCTGGACGCCCTGGCCCATGGGTACGCCCTCGAGTTTCAGAAGAAGTGCCCTTGCGTTCCACCCGTGCCCAGGAAGGAAAATCACGTCCCTCAACTACTGTTGGAAGTAAGGCCGATGCTCAAGAAGGGTGCAATCGAGCTTGTCCCAAAGAGGCTTTGGGGCTCTGGAGTTTACTCAAGGTACTTCCTCGTAAAAAAGCAGACAGGAGGATGGCGCCCCATCCTGGACCTACGACGACTGAACAAGTACATCAAGGCGCAGAAATTCCGTATGGTCACCCTCCAGCACGTGCTGGGACAGCTGGAGGAGGGCGATTTCCTGTCGTCGTTGGACTTGGAGGATGCCTACTTCCACATCCCCATTCTAAAATGACACCGAAAGTTCCTCAGGTTCGTGGTCCAAGGGAGGCACTACCAGTTTAAGGCCCTCCTGTTCGGATTGAAGTCGGCACCCAGGGTGTTCACTAAGTGCCTCTCACCGGTGGCGGCGCGGCTGCGCCTACAGGGGATCCCCGGGCAAGGACGAGGGAACTCGCCGTGGAGCACACTGCGAAGACCGTCCAGCTGCTCACGGACCTGGGATTCTCCATCAACTTTCCTAAATCCCACCTGGTTCCGTCGCAAGTCGCCCTGTTTCTGGGAGCCAAGCTCGACACAGTGGCACGGCTGGCCTCGCTGTCTGAGGAAAGGACCAGGACCATTCTGGGCAAGGTGCAGCGTCTGCTGGCCACGGACATGGCCAGGGTAAGATCTATCAAGTCCCTCCTCGGGATGATGTCCTCCTGCATTTATCTGGTGCGCCTTTGCAGGCTTCGGATGCGCCCCTTACAAGAGTTCCTCGACGCCCGCTGGGTCCAGTCGCCGGGCAGCTTTGAGGACAGGATCCCTCTCAACGAGACGTTCCGTCAGGCGATCCAGTGGTGGGGTACCCGCTCCCATCTGGCGGCGGGTACGGATTTTCAGATCCCAACTCACCAGGTGACGGTGACGACGGACGCTTCCCTGGAAGGTTGGGGAGCGCACTCCGGAGATCTTCAGGTCCTCAGGTCTTTTCTTCCGTCTCTCAAGGGCAAGGTGGTGAGGATCTTCACCGACAACACCACCACGATGTTCTACATCCGGAAGCAGGGCGGGACCAGGTCCCCAGCCCCATCCAACAAAGCCCAGGATCTGTGGCATTGAGCCGTCGCTCAACGGATGTTTCTGGTGCCTCTTCATCTGACTCACTCAGCAGGGAGCTGCGCTCTTGCCACGAGTAGGAGCTACGCCAGGATCAAGTGGATCGACTCTTCCGATGATGGGGCGAACCCCAAATCGATCTCTTCGCGACGGCGACGAAATTCCAAGTGCCGGAGGTTCGCCAGCAGGTTCCCCCAGCCGAGGAGCATGGCCGATGCTTTCTCGTTCCCCTGGGACGGCCTATTTCTTTATGCATTCCCTCCGCTGCCGTTGCTGCTCCGGCTCATCAACCAGCTCAAGAGGTCCCGGTGCAGGATGATCCTCGTCGCACCGCCGTGGCCGAGACAGATCTGGTTCCCAGACCTTCTGGACTTGTCAACGTCCACACCAGTCAAGCTGCCGACGGACGCAGACCTTCTCTCCAGAGAAGTAGGCGCCATTCTTCACCACAACCCGGAGTCGCTGAACTTGCAGGCCTGGCTCCTGCAGCACTAGAGTTTGGAGGGTACGACATCCCGGCCGACTGCAGAGAGGTTCTTGCAAAGGCCAGGGCGTACTCAACTCTCAAGTGCTACGGACATAAATGGAAGAGGTTCTCTGTCTGGTGCCGTGCACAGAAGATTAACCCTCTGCGGATTACGGCCCCTCAAGTACTGCCGTACCTACTGTCGCTGGCCAAAGCTGGACTGGCTCACGCCTCCATCAAAATACATCTGGCTGCAATCTCCCGATATACCAGGACTGCAGGACGGGCATCCTTGTGGTCTCATCGCCTGGTGAAAGAATTCATGAAGGGACTATTCCGATCATTTCCGCCGGTGAAGGCTCCTGCCCCGGCGTGGGTGCATAATGTGGTGCTGACCAGGCTCATGGGGGCCCCATTCGAGCCTATGCATTCGGCGCCTCTGAAGTTCCTGTCATGGAAGACAACTTTCCTCGTGGCCATCACCTCCGCACGATGAGTGGAAAAGATCCAGGCCCTATCTTGCAAGCCTCCATACTTGACTTTTCATGACACGAGGGTGGTGCTGAGGACGCACCCCTCCTTTATGCCCAAGGTGCCGTCGGCCTTCCACCTCAACGAGCCCTTGGTGTTGCCAGTTTTCTTCCCGTCGCCTTCATCGCCGGCCGAGAGGACTTTGCACTCGCTGGATGTAGCTAGAGCGCTGAAGTTCTACGTGGATCGCACAAAGAGTTTTCGGAAGACGTCACAGCTGTTTGTGAACTTTGGGACTGTGAATCAAGGGAAGGCTCTCTCGAAGACTTCCATTTCCAGATGGCTCTCCGGCTGCATCATGCACTGTCACCGGTTGGCAAACCGACCGCTGCCCGGTCATCCGAGAGCCCATTCGACCAGAGCGATCGCTGCTACCATGGCGTTCCTGTCTGGTGTGCCCCTGCTAGACATCTGCAGGGCTGCGACGTGGAGGTCGACACACACCTTCACAAGATTCTACTGCGTTGATCGGGACTCCAGGGAGGAGTCCAGGGTCGGCCAAGCAGTGCTGCGCAACCTGTTCGCCTCAGGTGAGCCTGGTGAGGAGGTAAGAGTTGCTTAATGTTGAGTTGTTGTATTGCTTAATGTTGAGCCTCCCGTGGTTGTGCATGTGTGTACTGCTATGTATTCTCTTATTCATGAGCATGTGAATCCATGCCAGACCCCATGCTGGAGAAGGAACAAGTTACTTACCTGTAACTGTTGTTCTCCAGCATGGGTCTGGCATGGATTCACATGCGAACCCTCCCGCCTACCCCTCTGCGGCTCTTCACTTGGTCATACTTCCACTTTACGTGCGACCAAATCTGAGGATGGCTGCAAGAGGCGGGGCTTAGGGAGAGGGCAGTCATTGGCTGGGTGCAGTATGACCCAGAGACCAGTGATTGGTTACTACTAAGAAAGACAGATTAGAAACGAAACTGATACTGGTTTTTTTTCTATACCAAGGATTCCCGGCCTGACGACGGAATATTCATGAGCATGTGAATCCATGCCGACCCATGCTGGAGAACAACAGTTACAGGTAAGTAACTTGTTCCTTCAGGAACTTCAGTAATTCTCACCAGTGGGAATGACTCCCTACCCTGGTTGGCGTCTTCTCAACACAGCAAAGTTCAAACAATGTTCACCAGGGGGAATGACTCCCCTCCTTTGTTTGCAAGTTTCCTCAAACAAACAAACAAATGAAAACCAGCACAACAACCCTACTCCTCTTCAGTCGTTGAGGTGTCAGGGGGAATGACTCCCTTCTGCTGGCTGGAAGCTTGTCTTTACATCCTGCATTTGAATCAGGGGAAGGCCTCCCTTTCCCTGATTGAAAGGTTCCTTAAACACTTGATATCAGGAGGCTGACTCCCTCCTCCTGATGCTTCTCTTTACAACGTGCCAATCACACTAGACCCCAATGTAATTACTCTCTTCCTCTGTATACTCCAGTGTCTCCTCTATTCAATACTATAAAAGTTACAATTGTGCTTGGTCCCGAGCCCCGGTTGTTTTTCTTTGAGTTGGCAGACCTGGTTCACTAACCTGCCTAGTACTGCCACCAGGAAGATGACTTGTGTCTCTGTTTGGACTTCGGTCCTTCACCCGGGTTTCTCTTATCTGTTCTATTCCTTCCACTGACATGCAGAAGATATCCTCTGATGCACAAATGGTCCTCTTGACTCTTGGGGTTCATGACCCTTCACTCAATTTTTATGTCGTAGAGATAACACCAGGGACCACACAGAAACCCCCTCACTTCTCTCGTGTCCCCGCCGGCAGACCCATGCCTCCCGTTACCTTGCAGGGGTTTGCGGCACATCTCTGGACCTCTCTGGGACTGGAAGCAGTATCTCGTTTGCTTCACTGGTCTTTCCCGTTCTCTTTCGTTCTTCAGGTGGGTGAGCGTCCTCCCGCTAATTAGTCTCAACACTTGCAAAGGACGCGTCAGTTTGACTTCTCGGGACAGTGTTACTGTTCCTCTCTGTGTCCAGTGCTGTGCATGGTTTTTCTCATCCTGAAATCGAACGGGACTTTTATCCCTTTTCTGACAGCATCCTCCCGTCTCAGGATTCCAACTTCCCGCGTCTCGCAGCATCTCCTTTCTGTATGGCTTAACAGCTGGGCTCTTTTTCGGTTATCCTTCGTGTTCAAATGTTCTAGAGACTAGACTGTTACTCTCGATTCTGGAGAGTGATTATGTCTGTATGCCTCTTTTTCGTTGCAGTACTTTCAGGTTCCCTTTAGTTCTCCATCTGATAGCAGTGCATAGGTTTACTCTCTACAAAGAGATTCTTCAAGGAAGGAGAGTTTAGAGTGTGTGGGGGTGTGTTGATGTTAAAAGCGCTGCATCCCTGATGGTCATACACATCTCTGAAGGGGGGAGTACCTTCCCATGGGATCCTCCCTCATTATACCACTCTAGCGGGACTATCGGGTAGCAGCCTCGCCTCCTTGGTATCATGGCAAGAGGCTACACCTTGAGGAGAAGTGATTTACCGCCACCGTTGTTTCCGGACCGGCTGACTTGTAATGAGGCCCCATGTCTTGTTCTCACCCATCACATCTGCAGCTTTAATCTAATCATCTGAATATAATGCATTCCGTTCTCGGCTCCTGTGATCTGCTCACCCTTGCACCATTAACTAATATTGGTGCAGCGCTTCCCCCTTCCTCTAGGGACCTTAGCTGCCTGAACACTCGCTGGGGGGAAAGCAAGAATTAAATCTAATTAAATTAAGAAAACAGAAGCTCCAATATGCAGCCTAGTGTTCTAACTAACAGAAGCTGCAACCTCTGACGGGGCCTAGTCCAAAATGGAAGTATTCTTGCTAAGGTGCATACTGTGGTACACCAGAGTGGGTATCGATATCTATATATACAGAATTCTTGCAAACACAGCCGACAGCCCTAATGTTACTAAGCATCAACATCTATCCTACGAAATGTTGCACTGTGTGGCACCTCAGCCACCCTTTCCCCAATTACCAAGGAAATGTATTCTGAGTTTCTCCTAAATGTAAACTAGACACAACATAATTCACTAGCGCTAGCTACAAAGCCCTTAAACAATCGCCGCTCTGATGGGCAATATTATTGATGCTAACTACAAATAGCACGTTTGCAGAAATGCTAAATCAAATGGCGAAAATGCTGCCACTGATTGACCAGCTCTCTATGCTAAGAAAATGTACCCAATCTGAACCACCTCTCATGGTTGGGGCATTGCTCTTGCATCCCAACACTAGCCTGTGCTAATGTATCAGTGTTATGGTTTTAATCTCCAATTTTGATAGCTTCTCTTAATTGGAGGTTGTGTTTCTCATAGGATAACATCAGTTTTTACTAAATTTACCATGCACATTTTGCCAACAATATCTGTAATGCCTTCAAGCAGTAGTGCTTTCCCATGGCATGTTTTATCAGCACACCTCAAACAGCTTCTCTTTATCACAGAAGAACATTCGGTTTGCACAAATGTTTTCCTACAACTCTGATAAGGGTTTAAGAGGTTCTCGCCGAGGTTGCCTGGCCCCATTAGTTCACTTGGGGCACGTTCCCGGCGAAACCGCTCTTTTTTGCAGACCTGCGCGCTTCACTGTCAAGTCTCTTTTGCTGTCCATACATCTGCTGCCTGCTGATTGGTTCACTGTGGTGTGTCTCCATAATCAAGTTGCACCCAGGAAGTGCAGACACCGTCTACCCGTGCCAAAGTCTAGCCCATCTTTGCCCATCCGGGCCTCAGATGGACCTTGCTTCGAGGCCCAACAACAGTCTCATCGACTATCTCCCATTCACGTGCTTCACTGCTTCATTTAGCCCCCCCGACACGCTACTTCTAGTTAGGCCTGTTGATATTACACAGGCTTGCAAGTCGACTGTTTTGCCATTATCTTTTGATACATTGAGATGTCTTCTGTTTAATGCCCACTCCCTTCCAGCTCATACGGCCCATTGTCATGACTTATTATGCAATTTTCTCCCTGACCTATGTCTCATTACTGAGACCTAGTTTCGGAAGTCCTTGAGTCCTGCTTTAGTGCAAACCCTGCCTTCTAATCACAATTACTGTCCCTTGGACTGATCATTTCATCATACCTTCCTTTATTTTTTTATTTTACCACCCTTTTCTCCTGTTTTGCCCGTTATTCCTTGTTGTCCTAGACGCAAATGGCCCTCCATAGATGTAACTTTGATTGTAAATTTGATTACCACTAAGTGTACTATGGACTGTTGTGATTTAGATCAGCTTATACTTTCTTTTAAGAATACAGCTGATCAGGGCTGGGTCGACAGTGATTGTTGCTGGTGTGCAGTGAAAAAGTCGAAAACATAATGTCGAAAGTCATAATGTCGAAAAAAAATGTCGAAAAAAAGAAATTTTGAAAAAAAAAAATTGAATGTTTTTTTAAATTTGTTTTTTTGGGTTCTGCAAGTAAAAAAAAGGGGTAAAACAAATACAATAAAGGGGGGTTGGGGGAACCCCCCCCATTTCGAACAAAAAACAAACAAAAATAGACATTCGAAAATAAAATTCGACTTTTTTTTTTCGACATGACTTTCAACATAATGTAATTCGATAATATCACTATAAACCATTGTTGCCTATGGTGTGGGATGTCCGGAGGCTCGTTCTATCATATCTTGTGGGAATGTTCATTGGCTCAACTAATGTGGGGGAAATGCATCCACAGGCTGTCTAATGTACTGAGGGTGGAGGTCCCCTTTGACCCAAAATGTATGCTTCTTGGGGTCTGGTGGAGGTGGGGCTTACAAAACGTGAGAAAACATTCTGGCGGTGACCTTGGGACTTATTAAGAGAGTCATTGCCTCGCTCTGGGGATCTCCCTATCGCCCCGAAGTGGCTACCTAGATGGCCGAAATGGACATATGCGTGCTCTGGAAAGATGAATATACAATGCCTGGGGATGTCCTGCAAAGTTTGGGAAGATATGGGGCAAATGGGAGGAGGGGGGTAATGGGAGGTCTTTGGGATGGATGGCAATGTCAAGTACTGCAGTGATTGATGGGCTTGCCGGCCCCCCACAGGATGCCCTGAAATGACACAACATTCAACGTCTGTTTGTCCGTGCTGCATTGTCGGTTATGGTTATTGTGCTCTTTTCTTTTTCTTTTCTTGTACTGCTGAGAAAACTAATGGCCCCTTTGAAACCATCCAAGTCGCGTGCACATCTCTCTGAGCACTGGTTTTCTTCTGACCTCGCCGAACTGCAGCATTGCCGCAGACGAGTAGAAAGGAAATGGCGGTTTAACTATTGTCCTTAAGCCAAATCTCTTTATCGTGAAGCCTTGTGTGTGTACCATCGGGTCATTTTTTACACTAAACGTCTTCATTTTTTCCATCAGATTGAAGCTGCTCTTAATCATCCTAAATAGCTTTTAAAAATGTTTTTACTTAGGTCCGCCTTCCCGGGCACTAGGTGATTCATTATCGGTTTTCTTAACAAATAAGATTGTTCTCATTCGGCAAATAATTGCTTGTACCACTCATTCCATGGCCCTCTTTTCAGGCCTGTCTCGGTTTCTACTCCAAGTTCATCTCAATCCTGGTCTTCTTTTGCTGTGTTTGATTTTAATTACATTATTCGGGCAAGTGAGAAGTAAAAATCAGCCTACCCTCTGTATTCTATTGCTTTATCAAGCATTAAACCCATTATGCTTGAAATTGCTCCTTTGGTGCTCCTTTGGTGACTGCCACTGTTAACCATTCTTCTCCAGCATGGAGTCTGGCATGGATTCACAAGTCTCATAAAATAGTACATGTTTTAATCATTTTATACAAAAATTCTTTCATCAATATACTAAAACACATAAAAAACATAAACACTGATATTAACCAAAGAACCTAATCACAAAACACATTACTACTTCAAAAGAATCTTATGTTGTTGTAAAGATAGAGGTGAGTTTAGTATTAGAAAAGTGAGGGATATAATTATAACACTGTATTGGCCCTCTTTGTTTTTTCTGATCTTGTATGATATATAACTCCACCAGTTCCCGTCCTGATCTTGAGTGACCTGGCCAATAAGATCTTTTAACCCACCAATATGTTTTTCAATGGAATGAGAATAATCCCCCAAATTAAAATAACACATTCCGTCTACTGCATTAAAGCCTAAATTGTGCTTCAAAAACAAATAATCAATAGCTGCCCTATTTTGCAATAATAGCTCTAATAATAGCTTGGTTAATGCCTGCAACGTCTCATTTAACCCTTTAACTACCAAACAAGGTAGCTTAATCATGGTTTTATATCCCCCAGCAGCCCGACCCCAAATCTCTATTAACGAATTGGCTAACGCCAAAACTACAGCTTGAGACAACAAATGCACATCAGAATTACACTCAGGTGACAGGGCGGTATAATGAATAGCTCACGTAGACGGCCGTACAGAAGGCTGTAAAGGAAACATAATTAAACCAAGATGTGATAAAGCACAGGGGCCACCCAAAATATTAGCATGAATTTATGGCTAGGTATAGGTCCCACAGGAAAATAACCAACCTATAGGAAGCTTAACATGGTGCAGGTCACTGGCAATTAAAACAGTATGATTACACAACATGTTATTAGCTACATCAAAACACACACTTGTTGGTCGCGCACATAAGCGCTGCTCAAAATCGCTTCCTTGATCCTCCTGGTTCAAACCCAATTGTTGACATTTACCAATAAAGTTCGGGTCACAAGTCATTTTTATAACAAACGTCAGCAGGAGCAACATCATAAGTGATGATGCGAGTCATGTTCCTCCATTTGCGGTCTGAATCCGCACAAGACTTACAATACTCATAAACAGAAAAAGAACTCTGTACGTCGCAATCCTCCACCTAAGAATCTTTGTGCAATACCCCGAATAGATAACGCAATACTGGGGTAGATGTTGGTATAGCCACAAGGCAGGTGGAAATCAGATTTGCGGAATCGTGTACAGACAGAAATTTGAAATGTTTAACACTCGTGCCAGGTAAACCCATATATTCTCAGGTTGCCCGACAATGGCTGAACAGCCATGCTGCACAAAGGACATAGAAACTGCAGAAGGGGCAAGGTATGACGTTTACGCCCCCGTCGTTTCCTTAGCGCACCGCAATATGCTGCAGTGGACGCATCATCTGGTGAAAAGGTGGTAGCAGACGTGTCGGTCCTCATCCAAACTCCCGACTCCATCTGTAGAATGGAGACACTTGCCACCTCTTCCAGCATTTCCCCGGACCCTCGTGAAACGGCCCCACACCTCTCCGCTCAAACAACCAGCATGCTCAGGATCTGAAAAATCAAAATGCAAAAACAAGATATCAGTGAAGTACACCACTCGCGCAAATAACATTTGTCAGCGAGAATATGAGTCAATTTCCTCTGTCCAGGTTCCATCACCAGAACCAACTGGTCCTCTCCGGATGCTATTACATCAGCCGGAACGGGCGGACCATTAGGCTTTTCCGTCCATACCTTAGCACCCAGAACTATTGTATCCGATGAGCCAAAACCCTTGTCCCCACTTGTTGTCACTACCGTAGGTGGCTCCCCTTTCTTCACCATGGACAATTTCACAGGTACCAGAATCAATTGTGCCACCCTATCCCCTTTATGGATGGGCCGCATATTCTCTCCACTATTCATGAGGATTACCTTGATTTCACCTTGATAGTCTGCATCCACAATACCTGAATACCTCTCAGTGCTAAGCCAGACCTAGGGGCAATTAACCCCATATGTTCAGGTGGAATTCTCACCCCAGGAGACTCGAGGGTGGCTCTATACAGAGCCAATGCCCCAGAAGACTTTTCCCAATACAAAAGAGTTTCCATCGCTCTGTTAGGTCTGAATTGTAAGGCTGGTGTTAACACCTGCATCAATGGAGCCTCACCGTTCGTAATGGGACAGTTGTTTAAAATCTGGATTTCTTCCAGCACACGTTCTCACCACCCTTTCAGGGTGCCCTCACCAGTTTTGCGCAACTGTTCTTTCAACAATCCATTCATTCTCTCAATTAACCCCGAAGCCGCGGGGTGATCTGGGACATGAAAGATCCATTCAATACCTTTTTCCTGACACTAGTCCAACTCCAACTTCCCCTGGAAGTTAGACCAATTATCACTTTGAATCTGTAAAACAACTCCACAATACACAGCCACTTGATCTAACAATTTAATCGTGTTTTATTGGGTGGCTCTTTTACATGGCAACACCATTAAATAACCGGAATATGTGTCTAAAATAGCACACGCACATTGACATCCTCGGCTAATGGGCAGGGGAACAATATAATCGATCTGCCAAATCTGTCTGGGCAATTTACCCTGTTTCAACGTGCCATGAATTATATGTGGAATAGATCTCTTCTGATGTTGACACACTGGACAATGTAAAATCGCTGTTTTCACAATCTCTAATGGAAGGCTAATTCCCCTGTCTTGCGCCCACCTCATAGTAGCTTTTTCTCCCAGATGGCCACTTTTTTGGTGGGTCCATTTAGCAATCCACTCCATATCATCTTCCTCAGCCCTCATGTCCATGACGGACATTTTGGCATGTTCTTCGGCAACAGAATTGAATCATCGTTCTAGTGAATCTGTTGCACAATGTGCGTCAACATGATACACAGTTACTGTAGTATGCATTAGCATTTCAGCAATTTCTTGTCACAGTTCTTTTCCCCAGACCACTTTTGCATGAATTTTCCATCCATTCTCTTGCCAGGTAGGCAGCTACACAACCAACCCATTCACAGTGGACCACGAGTCTGTATAAATATGACAACAGCCAAGCATTGCTTGTTTCAAAGCCTGATACATGGCATACAATTCTGTGGATTGGCTTCTCTTTCCTTTTCCAGAGGTGGTTAACACCTTTTTCGATTTAGGATTATATGCGACAGCCTTCCATTGTTGCTCAGTTGTTACTTATTTAGCTGAACCATCAGTAAGCCATGCATGTTCAACTTGTCCATTTGTTTATTCTCAATAGGGGATTCCCCATTTAACTGCAGAATTGGAGAAAGTAACGTGTATTTGCAAACATAATTCAGACTTCTGGCAAACCTCGTGTGTAGTATTGGGTGCTAGTTGTCGCTGACCTGCCAGTCCAAGTATTGTGTTGTCCCTATACTTAAAGATAAGGGAATAATTGCCAAAATGTGGACAGCTAAGATCACGCCAAACTGGATTGATATTCAAAAAGTGAGTCAACCGGGTCCAGGGATTTACGGTGTCCCTTCGTTTAGTTTCATCCTGTGCTGTTCTCTTTTCAATGTCTTCATTCTCCCCATCGGGGTTCAGGATTCTTTCCGCTTCTTTTGCGAATTTGCCATGACATGCCCTCCAGGGGCAGCACTATCTTTTCCTGCAGCCATTCTGTTAGTTGTTGGTTTTAGGGCTTTCCTCTTCAAGAGCGTGGTTGCTGCTAGATCCTGGTATAGCATAATCGATGCATCCCTGAATTGGATGCGTGTGGACGTCCTTGCTTTCTGCATGATTTCCTCCTTGTCCCTGTAGAAGGGTACTCGCGCCAATACATCCGGGGGCGTAGAGCCACCTTGTTTTGGCCTGGTTCTATGATCTCTGTTGAGTTGAAGTGGGACACTTTCGGGTAGAGTTAGGATAAAATGGACCAGGTCCCGTGTGAAGTTGCCCATTTCTGCAAGTGTGACTGAGTTTGGGATGTCCCGCAGGTGGATGTTGTGATGGGAGCGATTCTCTGAAGCTTCCTGCTTGAGCTCCAGGGATTCGCATATCTCTTTCAGTGCCGAGATTCTGTCTGCCTCTTCCCCGATTTGGATGGTTTGGTTGCATAGTGTGGTCTCTATCTCGGCGTTTCTGCTTTCCATCTCATCTATGCCTTTGTCCAGGGCTGTGATCTTCGTCATAACTTCCTCCGTGCCCTTCTGGTATTCTTCAGTCATAGCTGCTAATGGGTTTTGGAGATCAGCCTTGGTTATTGCTTGCATGGGAGGCGAGTCATTGGTTTCCGGGTCACCTCTTTGGGTCAGTGAGTCCGCTCTTTCCCGCCTCTTTGCTTTTTCGGTATTGGGAGTTCCCAGCAGGGTGGAGATGTCCATTTGCTTGGCTGCTTTAGAATGTATTGCCATTTGATCCGTCCCGTCGGGTTTGGGGCTAATGCAGTCTGTTGCTTAGTACACCTGCTTGGGATCACTGCCACTATCCAAACTTCGTCCGCTTATTCTGCATACTGCAATTTTTCACATCGCTTGCTTGCCCCGTAAACCGGGCATTATTGTGCTGCTATCCTGTCGGCAGCAGGGCTTGGCAGCTCTCACAGCGCCATGCCACTTGCCACATCTCCAAGCTTCGCCCCCAAGGACAGACTTTTAAGTTGAACTCTTCAACTCAGACTTTCCTTAGTTTTGGTTCAGGTAGAGAAATCCCACCTTAGCATATGGCAAGTTAGGCCTCCAACGATCCTGACATTTAAGTTAATAAATATCTTTCGAGGGGATTGGGTCCTCCGACGTATTCCATATCTATGACATGTAATCACCACAGCTGTGCTGCTTCGGAAACTTTTTTCGGCGTCTGCGTCCTGCGTCGATGCGCCGTCGTCGAGGGCCTCCTCCGACGTCATCCGATGTGATAAGTAGGACGCACGACGCCCGTAGCCTCAGTTCCGTTTTTTCCGCGAACGTGTTGCTTCGTGATTCTCGGTTCACGCCTCGACTCTTTGGAGTTCTGTTCTTCTCGGTTCTTCGAACCTGTTCTTTTTGTGTAAATCCTTTGAAGATGTCTTCTACTTCGTCTTCGACCCCGCGTCCGGGTTTCAAGAAGTGCGGGGAGTGTGGGTCCAAGATGTCGGTGACGGACTTGCACGACTCCTGCCTCTGGTGCCTCGGGGAGGCCCACGACACGGATGACTATCGACTGCCAGTCGCTCACGTCCAAAGCCTTACGAGAACGTAAGAAGAAATTGTCGGTAGGTCGGGTGTCCAAGCCCAGGAAGTCGAAGTCTGCGGGGCTTTCGACGGATGATTCGAGGGGTGACTCTCCGCGTCATCGTCGGAAGTCTCGTGGGTCTCCTTCTAGGAGTAGGTCTCGCCACTCCTCAGCCTCTTCGAGGCGTTCTCGGAAGCGCCGACACCGGTCGTCTTCCAGGTCCTCCTCGGAGGACTCTGCCCGGCACGTCGCTTACCCCACCAGCCGTGCGACGCCGGAGGAATGGGCTTCCTTCGGGAAGAAAATGCTGGCGATTCTTGAGTCGCAGGGTACTACGCCGTCCGCGCCCCCGAGTGGGGTCGGTCGTGTGAGGTCGAGAGACACCGCTCGCATGAGTGGTCGGCACGAGTCACGGGAGAGGTCCCGTCCGGACAAGGAGACTCGTTCTCGCCGTACCCGTTCCAGGTCCCGGTCCTCGACGCGTTCGAGACCGTGTGCACCTGTGAAGTCTTCGAGGAAGACATCGACGTCTGAGGCGTCGAGGGCGTCGACAGGCTTTCTCGAGGCTCCGGCGTCGAGGAAGTCGTCGAGGCCGTCGACGCTCGGGTCGTCGAGGGACACGCTCGGGGCTCCGGCCTCGAGGGCTGTGTCGACGCCGCCGATGCTGGAGGCGCTGCGTCTGACGTCGACGCCGATTTCCTCGGCGCCGATCCTCTCGGCGCCGATGCCGGTTCTCTCGGCGCCGATTCGCTCGACGCCATCGACGCCTTTCGTGTCGGAGGTACCCCGTGGCACGGGCGAACCCCCTAGGAAGGCTCTGGTTAAGAGCAAGCTCTCTCGGGTGCCTTCTTTTCGCCACCTGGACTATATTTCAGAGGCGGATGAGGATTCTGATGGCCTGGTTCCTAGTCTGGTTCCAGATGAAATTGTCTCGGGCCATAGTCAGTTTGACACCTCTCCGGAGGTGGAGTTTTGTAGGCCTGAGCCTGGCTCTCATGCCGATTCTTTGTACCGGCGCCTTATGGCTAGGGTTGCTGAGTACTTGGGATGGTCTGCTCCCCCAGGGGAGTTTGTGCAGGATGATCTGACGGACATCCTTGATGTTGGTCCCCCAACTGACCCGGTACTGCCGTTCCATATGGCTTTACAGAGAAGGGTGGCGGCGGCTTGACTGCTCCGGAGAGTCTCCCGGCGGTGGGCAGATCCTTGTCGCGAAAACACCGTCCAGCCAGTAGCGACCCCTGCTACTTGACCAGGCACCCCACTCCGGAGAGTCTGGTGGTGCAGGCGGCCACGGCCCCGGCAAAGCATGCGTCGTACCCTACCATCCCTCCTGATAGGGACGACAAACGTTTTGATGGCTGGGCGAAGGAAGTGTTTTCTTCTGGTGGTATGGCGCTTCAGGCGGCCAACTCCATTTGTGCCTTGTCTCGTTTCACACACACTCTGTGGAACTGTGTTGCGTTGGCGGCTGAACATATTCCCGAAGGGGACGAACGGGATGGTTTCCTTGCTATGGTCCAGGATGGTAAGGATGCCATGTGTTAGTCCGTTCAGTCGGGTTTGGATTTAGCTGAATGCGTCAGTAGGTCCATGGCGGCGAGCACCGTGATACGCAGGTTTGCGTGGTTGCGGAAGTCGGGGTTTGCTCCTGATGTGCAGTCCCGGCTCCTCAACATGCCCTTTGACGGTGAACACCTTTTTGGCAGCAAGGCTGACGAGAGCCTTGAGAGGTTGCAGACCTCAAAAGCTGCAGCGAAGTCATTGGGCGCTGCAGTTCGCCAACCTCCGCCTTTTCGTCCTGGGGACAGCAGTGGAGGGGTGGTTCCTTTCGCTATTACTCGTCCTTCAGTAAAGCGAGAGGAGCTGGCAGTCAAAGAGGCCATCGCAGGGGTACCAGAGGTGGACGACAGGGTACCCGTGGTGCCAAGGCCGCTCGGGCAGTTGCCTCTTTGCCCTCAGGTAACGCCGCAGCCGCTCCCACTCAGTCGTGAGGCCATGTCCCATGGTTCGCCGGTTGGGGGAAGGCTGACGCAGCATCTTGTAGAGTGGCAAGCCATTACTTCAGATGTGTGGGTTCTGGAGATCATAACCCACGGCTACTGTCTTCCCTTTCGGCACAGGCCTCGCGACAATCCACCGGGGAACCTCTCTTTGCAGAGTCCGGATCCGCTCCTTGCGCAGGAAATTCAAGCCCTGCTGGAGAAAGGCGCCATAGAACTGGTGCCTGTAGCGGAGAGGAACAAGGGATGGTATTCCCCTTATTTTTTGATTTCAAGAAAGACGGGGGATTGAGACCCATCATGGACTTGCGCGGTTTGAACAAACTCCTCAGGAAGGACAAGTTCAAGATGGTTACTCTCTCTCAAGTCCTCCAGGCCCTTCAGCTTCAGGACTGGTTGGTGTCACTCGACCTCAAGGATGCTTACTTCCATGTGCCGATCCATCCCAAGCACAGGAAGTACCTGAGGTTCGTGGTTGGCGACTCGCACTTTCAGTTTCGGGTCCTGCCGTTCGGATTGACCTCCGCCTCGAGGGTTTTCACCAAGCTCATGGTGGTGGTGGCAGCGCATCTCAGGCAAAGGGGGATTCACGTCTACCCATACCTGGACGATTGGTTGATCAGGGGGTGCTCTCCCGAGCAGGTCCTGGATCATCTGTCCGTCACCTGCCGCTCCCTTCACAGGCTGGGCTTCTCCCTCAATTTAAAGAAGTCCCATTTGACGCCAACACTGCGGCTCCAGTACATCGGAGCAGTGCTCGACACTTCCCTGGGGCAGTGTTTTCCTCCCCAGGTGAGGGCTCTTCACATTCAGCGGATGGTGCACAAGTTTCAGCATGCCCAGACGCTCCCTGCGTTCGAGTTCTTGAGGTTGCTCGGCCTCATGGCATCCTGCATTCTTCTGGTGCCAGAGGCTCGCCTGCGGATGAGATCTTTGCAGTGGGCACTCAAGACGCAATGGTCGCAGTCCTCCGGCAGGATGTCGGACCCGGTTCAGGTGCCACCCTCGGTCGCCCGGGATCTTCTGTGGTGGGCCGTCGAAGGCAACTTGATGAAGGGGGCTCCGTTTTGGCTTCCCTGGCCGGAGGTGACGATCGTGACGGATGCATCCCTCACGGGATGGGGAGCTCATGCCAACGGGCTGACAGTCAGCGGTCGTTGGTCTCCGTCGGAGTCCAGACTCCATATCAATCTTTTGGAGCTGAGGGCCATCAGGCTAGCCCTGAAGGCTTTTCTGCCGACTGTGCGAGGAAAGAGTGTCCTGATCCTGACGGACAATACAGTGGCCATGCACTACCTCAACAAAAAGGGGGGGGCAGGGTCACTTCCTCTGTGCAGGGAGGCGATGCAGCTCGAGTTCTGGGCCATCCAGCAGGAAGTTTCGATCTCGGCAGTTCATCTGGCCGGAGACGAGAACGTGACGGCGGACGCTCTGAGCAGGCAGAGCGCAATCTCTCACGAGTGGGAGCTGGCTCAGGAGATTCTCCTGGAGATCTTCGCCCTTTGGGGGACCCCTCGAGTGGATCTCTTCGCCTCCAGTGTCAACCGGAAGTGCGAACGGTTTTGCTCGCGGGAATTTCCTCCGAAAGGAGCCTTAGGAGACGCGTTCGTGGTGGAGTGGTCATTCCCGCTGCTGTACGCGTTTCCTCCAGTCCCCGTCATCCCGCAAGTGCTGCGGAAGTTACGGAAGTTCGGTTCCCGGATGATCCTCATTGCCCCGGCGTGGGCTCGGAGGACGTGGTACCCGGACCTTCTCGACTTATCAATCTGCCCTCCACGTCGTCTTCCCTACCGAGATGATCTGCTCTCACGGGAGGGGGGTCAGGTTCTCCATCCAGAGGTCAGATCCCTCAACCTTCACGCTTGGCTTCTGAAAGGTTGAGGTATAAGGATTGGGACCTCCCTGAGGACGTGCTGGAGGTGTTGCTTTCGGCCCGAAGGCCAGCAACAAAGTCTCTGTACCGTTGCCGTTGGCGTAAGTTCTGCGACTGGTGCAGAGTCCAGAATGTGGATCCTTTTGCATGTGACATCCCCATGGTTCTGTCCTTTTTGCTTTCTTTGGCCCACAGGGGCTTGCAAGTGGGTACCGTTAAAGGTTACCTGGCGGCGCTGTCAATCTTTAAGCGCTCGTCTGAAGAGTGTTCTTACTTTAAAATCCCTTTGATTTCACAGTTTCTGAAAGGGCTCACTAATGTGTTCCCTCCGTCACCTTTCCTGGTGCCCGGTTGGGATTTAAACCTTGTTCTTAGGTTTCTTATGGGTGCTCCGTTTGAGCCTTTACATTCTTGCCCTTTGAGACTGTTAACTCTGAAAACTGTGTTTTTAGTTGCGGTTACTTCCGCTCGCAGAGTGAGTGAGTTACAGGCACTTTCAGTTAAGCCTCCCTTCACTGTATTTCACAAGGACAGGGTTGTCCTTAGAGTTCGTCCTTCTTTTCTTCCGAAGGTAGTGACGGAATTTCATTTGGCCCAGAAGGTTGTTCTTCCGGCATTCTATCCTCCTCCGCATCCTGGTAAGGAAGAGGAGAGGCTCCATAGGCTTGATCCTAGGAGAGCTTTAAGCTTTTATGTTTCACGCATGTCCCGGGTCAGAGTGGACGATCAACTCTTTATTGGTTACGCTGGAAAGCGTTTGGGGCAAGCTGTGACGAAACAGACTTTGTCTCGCTGGATTATTTTGGCCATCTCGGAGTGCTACCGCTTGGCGGGTAAGGTCCCACCGGCTGGCTTGCGGGCCCATTCTACCAGGGGTATGGCTGCGTCTACTGCCCTGCAGAGGGGTGTTCCTATTCGCAACATCTGTGATGCAGCCACCTGGGCTTCTGTACATACATTTGTGCGTCACTATTGCCTCGATTCCATCCGAGCACAGGATCTGGCCTTTGGCAAGGCGGTCCTTTGCTCTGCTATTTGATTGGCTATTCTAAAATCTTGGTTCTAAATTCTTTCCCTCCTCCTTGCTCTGGTACTGCTTTGGGAGTCTGTCATAGATATGGAATACGTCGGAGGACCCAATCCCCTCGAAGAACAAGTTACTTTCTTACCTGGTAACGTTCTTTCGAAGGGATGGTCCGACGACGTATTCCATATCGCTCCCGCCCTGCCTTCCCCGCTGCAGAATTTCTTTTGCGATTGCAGCTTACGTTCCGCAAGGCTTTGTGTCTGACTGGCAGTTGACTAGTGTCACACGTTCTGGGGGAAAAAACTACAACTGAGGCTACGGGCGTCGTGCGTCCTACTTATCACATCGGATGACGTTGGACGTCGGAGGAGGCCCTCGACGACGGCGCATCGACGTCATCGACGCAGGACGCAGACGCCGAAAAAAGTTTCCGAAGCAGCACAGCTGTGGTGATTACATGTCATAGATATGGAATACGTCGTCGGACCATCCCATCGAAAGAACGTTACCAGGTAAGAAAGTAACTTGTTCTTTGGTTGAATTTTAAGTCTGTTGTCTGTGTCGTACTTCATGATGCCGTCACAACTGGCTTATTTCATTCCTCTCCCCAAAATACCACCAGCCGCTGAAACAGCCATGGTCTTTCTCAAGGAAATCTACTTCTTGCATGGTTTACCTTCCACCATTATATCTGACATAGGACCTCAATTCCCCTCAAGGTTTTGGACAATACTCTGTTCCAGTTAAGGTGTCAAACATGCCTTGTCATCTGGTTATCACCCTCCAACAAATGGTTTAACAGAGCAACTGAATCAAACCTTGGAACACTACATATGCTGTTTCACCACTTTCTCTCACAATGACTGCGTTTCACTATTACCCACTGATGAATTTGCTTATAACACGATTCATTCATATACACTCCTTTCTATTGTACCTATGGATTCCATCCTACCGTCTTTCCTCTTTGGATATGAAATATATCCATGTAAACTTTAAGGGATACATTCACACAGGTCCTTCCAGACATTTGGGTAACTTAACCCTGGCAAAACTTCTAGACATACATTGTACTCCACTGTGCAAGTGGAGTTCTTTCTGCCTACAGGACCAAATAATTATAATAATTATATCGAACAGAATATAGATATTATTTATACCCCAGTGGTGTCCACTCTAACACTTACCTCACTCTAATTCCTAAAGGCCACCTAGGTATGAAACCATCTCTGCCCCTTATGGCCCATTTAGTCATTTCATTACTGATACATTAACATTTCTTTAATACTTCTACGACAACAGCCCTTTGGTTTTATTTTCTAATGTTGGGACTATTATGATTTCAAAATTGTATTCTTGTACTCCAGAAATAGACCAGCTGTGAGCCTCTCAATCGTAACATTCAGGTAGCTTTATTATTCTTTTGTTTACATCATCCACATGTTGCAGTTACTGCTAAGCTGTATGGAAGGGACAAACCACTGGCGATTATCATGCACTCAAGCTCAGATCGCAGCACCACACTTTCCAGACATTCACACACACAGCATTTATCAACATTCTTCTAAGTTGTCACTCAGAAACAAGCAACAACATTCTATCAGCATTCACAGATGGACAATAGGGACCTTCAATCCATCACAACAGATTTCCAGTGAGCTCAATTCAGGGGTTAGTAAATAAGTAAAATAAATGTATTCTATAACTTGTTTTGACAGTTTGTGAAAGAGATGACATGTTCTCTAATTTAATCCTTTTTATTTTTAATTTACACATAGTGACAAATTTGAGCATTGGATGATTTTTTATGTTGCTTGTTTTAACTATTGATGTTTATTAAAACATGTCATTTTCTACCATGAACATCCCTACAACAATGCGTGAAATTCCCTATTACTAAGATGAAGTGCTCCCTTTTTAGACAGTACTTTTAATTTTAGGTTGTTCATTGGGGTGTATAACTCAATGCTGTCTTTCTTTCCTGTTTAGCCATCCCCAAGACTTGTTTTCCCCTTAAACAGTGCTTATGGCACATTGTTTACCACCTGCAAGACCCTTGAAATTATGAAACGAGACAGTAATGCAGTGTGTGAATGGCTGCTTTCCATCAAGTCTTTGCTACCCTTCCTTACTGTGGTTCCGGCACACATTTCACTTATTCTGGCATACCTTCTAAATAAAGAAAATGGAGTGATCCTACGTAAAGTCTTGACTGCCATCACTGAAGTTTCTAATGTAGACTCCTCTCAGGTAAGCATCATCATTATGTGCTCTTTATCAGCAAAACGTTTCTTTTAGAGTTGTGACAACCGCTGCTTTTGTTTGGGATGTATGCATGTTTTCTTCAAATAATGGTCCCTTTCCACGTATAAAGAGTGGAAACATGCCAAGGTTGATCCTTTTTAACTATAATCTCCAATAATGAAAAGTAAACACTTTCGGAGTTCTGCTTCAAACATAACAGATGCAATTTGGACAGAAAATAAAGCCCTTTGATGTTTGTAAATGCGTTTTTCAGTAGTTCTTCTGAGATAAAATGAGGTCAAGTTATCAGTGATTTTGAAAATAAATGGAATCTGACACTGTTTAGCTTTGTAATCACACTAATTTGTGTTGAAGTAAATGTGTCACTATGGTTGTAGGTGTCACTGTGAAGCAAAGCATCAGAAAAAATCTTTGTATGTCAATGCATGGCTAGCTAGACTGTTAGATGCGTTGTAGATTCCCCATACTTGGTAGTATATGGAGTACTGATTCTACTAGGGACGTTGAGATGAGTATTATGCTTCTTAAACTGCATCTCGGCTTTCAGCAGCAGAAAAGAACGTCTTAAACTACATATGTGTATTTTTCTCTTTCCATTGACATATCCACATTAAGTCACATGATCTGTCTATGCAAGCCTGGAGGTGCAGCCCTTGGAGTCCTAACATTCTGTCTGGAAGCAGTATGGCCCCTTCTGTTAGTTAAACGTTGAGAGCCCTTATGCCCGAGACTTTTTTTACAGGATGTGAGACAAAGGATCTTTGCCGGCTATTGCCACGCCAGCTTTTGAGGAGGAAGACTGCATTCTCCAGCATGGGGTCTGGCATGGATTCCCATGCTCCTGAATATTCCCCGTCGTCAGGCTGGGAATCCTCGGTAAAGAAAAAATCAGTATCAGTTTCGTTTCTGATCTGTCTTTCTTAGTAGTAACCAATCACTGAGTCATACTGCCCTCTCCCTAAGCCCCGCCTCTGGCAGCCATCCTCCGATTTTTACCGCACGCTCAAGTGTTGGGAGTCCTCGTGTTTAGCTCTCGAGTTTTTTTACTGCGTTTTCATGTTTTTTCAGGAGAATTTCTCATTTTTTCGGTTTAATCGAGCCTCAAGCTCCACCGTTTCTACTTCCGATAACGGGGACCCGTTTAGGAATTCTTCTACGCCCCTCAAGGGTGAAGTTTTCATTGAGTTCACACTTCTCGGAGGATCCGGAAGATCTGCGGCCTACCTCAAGGACATGGCCCAGGACAAAGGGAGCTTGACGCCCGGATCCAAGCTGTTCAGGAACTGCCCTGGATGCGGATTATATAACGTTTTCAAGGAGGGCGAGCATTCGCAATGTCTCTACTGCCTCCATGGGGACAAGACGCACGTGGAGAAGGACTGTGCGTTCTGCAAGAACCTTTCTGAACGGACCAAACAAGATCGTCGTTCCCGCCTCGCCACCTGGCTGGAGAAGGGCACAGCAAGTGAGAAGGCGAAGAAGAAGTCTGAGCGGGCTTCTAAGTCCTTTGAGGGCGTACCGGCGACAGGGGCCCAACAGAAGGCCAAGTCCGCGGGCTCTGGGAGCGCCGAAAGGTCGGGCTCTTCGGTTGCCATGCAGGGCGCTACTTCCCCGGCACGTTCGACCACGAGCCAGCGCTCTGGGTCGGGGAAGAGGAAGTCCGAGAACCCGGGTAGGCCGCTGGAGCGGACCCGGTCGATCTCGAAGGGGGAGCGAGGCGTTGACCCTCCCGCCAAGGCGAATGCCCAGGAGGCACCTAAGGTGGTGAGGGCCTTGATCCACCCGGCTAAGGCCTCTACCGAAGTGGTCTCTGCGACCCTGGCGGAGCCGGCTGAGACTACGCCAATGGAAACGGCCTCTGGGCCCAGAGTATCCCTGCCGCCGCAGAGGGAATCCTCTTTCCAGCCCATCGCTAAGACCCCCGTGAAGCCCCTGGCTGAAAAAGAGGGGAGGGGAGGGGCCGGTGGCCGTTACAAACTCGGAATCAGCCTCTGAGGAGGAACTGGTGGAGACCGAGAGGGGCCTCAACGAAAGGTCCATAGGCCTCAACGAGAGGTTCATAAACCTCAACGAGAGGTTCGAGAAGGTTCGATCCCAGGGGACGGTCCCTGCTGACGTGATCGAGGGTAGCGACGAGGACGACGTACAGGACCCACTGGAGCGGCCATCCTGTCCATCGCAGACATTGCCCGAGCCCCAGGATAGCTCGGCGGCCATTTTGTTGGCAATCCAATCCTTATGTACCGAGATAAGGACGAGATTACCACGCACCCCCCCGCGGGCGTGCCCAGCCTACGAGGTTGGCTCTTTCCACGCCATGATAACCAGGACATCTGAGCTCTTCCAGCTCTGCCCTGAAGAAAAGAAAAAGGAGGGGTTTCTGTACCAACGACGAGAGGCTAAGAGGAAGACGGTCCTCGCGGTGCCTCGAAGACATCTGGGACGAGGGACTTGCTGTCCTCAAGAACCCTGCCACGACACCCGTCAAGAGGGACAGGTACAAGAAGTACCTAGTCCCCGATGCCGCCCCCTTGTGCCTCAGGGCCCAGCCCACGCCAGACTCGGTCGTCTCGGCAGCGGCTAAGAAGAAGGCAGCGGGCGCGGCGGCCTCAACTTCCACTTCCCCGCCAGACAGCGAGGGTAAGAAGTTGGACTCTATGGGACGACAAGTCATCTCGTCGGCGGTGACGACGATTAAGGTGGCCAATGCCTTAGCGATCATGGCCCACTACGACAGGGATCTCTGGTTCAAGATAGCTCCCCTGCTAGATTTCCTGCCTGATGACAAAAGGGCGGAGGCCCTCGAAATTCTGCAGGAGGGCGAGGTGGCGTCGGATCACGCCATTACGGTGGCAACGGACATTGCCGATACTGGATTTCGCCAACTGGGCCAACAGAGTTTGCCTCCGATGACGAGGATGGCTCAAGGCGACAGACTTTTGCCAGGACGTCCAGACCAGAGTGTTGGACATGCCGTTCGACGGCAACAACCTCTTTGGTAAGGCGGTGGATGAGTCTCTAGAGGCCATCAAGACCGACTCGGAGACGGCCCGGGCCCTTGGGGTGCTTCAGCAGCGACGGCCCTTTCGGAGCTCTGGAGACAGACAGGGTGCCTCCAAAGGATCCAGCGGTGGCTTCTCTACCTACCGCCAGGCGGCCCGCTCCTCTTCCCAGGAGGCCTACAGGGGTCGCGGCAAGCAAGGGGGTTCCCGCCGTCGTTGCCAAGGAGGCCAAGGCGGCAAGGCTGCTTCCAACCAAGACTGACCCGGCCGGGTGGTCGGGCCTCCACCGAAGCACCCCAGTGGGAGGCCGACTGACGAAGTTTGTCAGGGTGTGGGAGTCCATCTCCACCGATCGTTTGGTGTTGGACACCCTGGTCAACGGGCACTCGCTGGAATTCCTAAAGAAGTGCCCTTGCATTCCTCCCGTGGCCAGGAAGGAGAATCACGTCCCTCAACTGCTGTTGGAGGTAAAGGCGATGCTCAAGAAAGGTGCCATCGAGCTCGTCCCCAGGAGGCTCCGGGGCTCCGGAGTATACTCAAGGTACTTCCTCGTCAGGAAGAAGACAGGCGGTTGGTATCCCATCCTAGACCTGCATCGGTTAAACAAATACATCAAGGCACAGAAATTCAGGATGGTCACCCTCCAGCACGTACTGGGGCAGCTGGAGGAAGGCGACTTCCTATCGCCGCTGGACCTGGAGGATGCCTACTTCCACATCCCCATTCTAAAAAGGCACAGGAAGTTCCTCAGGTTCATGGTTCAAGGACGCCACTACCAATTCAGGGCCCTACCGTTCCGATTAAAGTCGTCACCCAGGGTTTTCACCAAGTGCCTGGCACCAGTGGCGGCGCGGCTGCGCCTGCATGGGATCCACGTCTACCCCTACCTGGACGACTGGCTAATCCAGGCAAGGTCAAAGGAACTCGCCGTCGATCATACGGCGAGGACCGTCTGGTTGCTCACAGAGCTGGGGTTCTCCATCAACTACCCCAAATCCCACCTGGTTCCGTCGCAAGTAGCACTGTTTTTGGGGGCGAAGCTCTATACAGTGGAGCAATTGGCCTCCCCTTCAGAGGAGAGGACCAAAACTATCCTGGGCAAGATACGGCAACTGTTAGCCACGGACGTGGCCAGGGTGAGGTCCATCAAGTCCCTTCTCGAGATGATGTCCTCGTGCATCTACCTTGTGCCCCTTTGCAGACTTCGGATGCGTCTGCTACAGGAGTTCCTCGACGCCCGCTGGTTTCAGGCGGGGGGCTGCTTCGAGGACAGGATCCCCCTCGACGAGGAGTTCTGTTGGGCGATCCTATGGTGTGGCATCCGGGCTCACCTCACGGTGGGCACGGACTTTCAAACCCCGGCGTTTCAGGAGACGGTGACTACGGACGCCTCTCTGGAGGGTTGGGGGGCCCACACCGGAGATCTCCACGCAAGAGGCCTTTGGCTCCCGGAGGAGAGGTCTCTTCACATCAACATCTTGGAGCTCTGTGCAGTGTTCTGGGCGCTCAAGTCGTTCCTCCCGTCCCTCAAGGACAAAGTGGTGAGGATCTTCACCGACAACACCACCACAATGTTCTACATACGGAAGCAGGGGGGCACCAGATCCCCAGCCCTATCCAAGGAGGCCCAGGATCTGTGGCACTGGGCCGTCGCCCAGGGGATGTTTCTGGTTCCCTTCCACCTGGCAGGAATAAAAAACACCATCACCGACTCACTCAGCAGGGAGCTGCGCTCGTGCCACGAGTGGGAACTGCGCCAGGATCAAGTGGATCGACTCTTCCAACGATGGGGCAAACCCCAGATCGAACTGTTTGCGACGGCGACGAACTCCAAGTGCGAGAGGTTCGCCAGCAGGTTCCCACAGCCGAGGAGCATGGGCGATGCTTTCTCGTTCCCTTGGGACGGCCTGTTTCTATACGCGTTCCCTCCATTGCCGTTGCTTCTCCGCCTCATCAGCCAGCTCAAGAAGTCCAGGTGCAGGATGATCCTCGTCGCACCGGCGTGGCCGAGGCAGGTCTGGTTCCCAGACCTCCTGGACTTGTCAACGTCCCCGCCAGTCAGGCTGCCGGCAGACGGGGATCTTCTCTCCAGAGAAGGGGGCGCCATTCTACACCACAACCCACAGTCGCTGAACTTGCAGGCCTGGCTCCTGCAGCACTAGAGTTTGGAGGGTACAATATCCCGGCTGATGGCAGAGAGGTTCTTGCAAAAGCCAGGGCGTCCTCAACTCTCAAGTGTTACGTCATAAATGGAAGAGGTTCTCTGTCTGGCGCCGTGCACAGAAGATTAACCCTCTGCGGATTACGGCCCCTCAAGTGCTGCCATACTTACTGTCACTGGCCAAAGCTGGACTGGCTCATGCCTCCATAAAAATTCATCTGGCTGCCATCTCCCGATATACCAGGACTAGGGGACGGGCGTCCTTGTGGTCTCATCGCCTGCTAAAGGAATTTATGAAGGGACTATTCCGATCATTCCCGCCGGTGAAGGCCCCTGCCTCAGCGTGGGAACTTAATGTGGTGCTGACCAGGCTCATGGGAGCCCCATTCGAGCCTATGCATTCGGCGCCCTTGTAGTTCCTGTCATGGAAGACAGCGTTCCTCATGGCCATCACCTCTGCACGACGAGTGGGAGAGATTCAGGCCCTATCTTGCAAGCCTCCATACTTGACTTTTCATGACACAAGGGTAGTGCTTAGGACGCACCCCTCCTTCATGCCCAAGGTGCCGTTGGACTTCCACCTCAACGAGCCCTTGGTGCTACCAGTTTTCTTCCCGTCGCCTTCGACGCCGGCCGAGGACTTTGCACTCGCTGGATGAAGCTAGAGCGCTGAAGTTCTACGTGGACCGCACGAAGAGTTTTCGGAAGACGTCACAGCTATTCGTTAACTTTGGGTCTGTGAATCAAGGGAAGGCTCTCTCGAAGACTTCCATTTCCAGATGGCTCTCCGGCTGCATCATGCATTGTCACTGGTTGGCAAACCGACCGCTGCCCGGCGTTCCTGTCTGGTGTGCCCCTGCTGGACATCTGCAGGGCTGCTACGTGGAGGTCGACGCACACCTTCACAAGATTCTACTGGGTCGATCGGGACTCCAGGGAGGAGTCCAGGGTCGGCCAAGCAGTGCTGCGCAACCTGTTCGCTTAAGGTGAGCCTGGTGTGGAGGTAAGAGATGCTTAATGTTGAGTTGTTGTATTGCTTAATGTTGAGCCTGTTGCCACCTCCCGTGGTTGTGCATGTGTATACTGCTATGTATTCTTATATTCATGAGCATGTGAATCCATGCCAGACCCCATGCTGGAGAAGGAATAAGTTACTTACCTGTAACTGTTGTTCTCCAGCATGGGTCTGGCATGGATTCACATGCGAACCCTCCCGCCTACCCCTCTGCGGCACTTCACTTGGTCATACTGCCACTTGGCATGCTACCAAATCTGAGGAGGGCTGCCAGAGGCGGGGCTTAGGGAGCGGGCAGTCATTGGCTGGGGGCAGTATGACCCACAGATCAGTGATTGGTTACTACTAAGAAAGACAGATCAGAAGCGAAACTGATACTGATTTTTTCTTTACCGAGGATTCCCAGTCTGACGACGGGGAATATTCATGAGCATGTGAATCCATGCCAGACCCATGCTGGAGAACAACAGTTACAGGTAAGTAACTTGTTCCTTATCATTTCATAGAAAGGGCTATCTGGACGTCGGGGGGCTGAGGAAGTTAACACCTTTCAACAGTGGATAAACTTAAGGATGCTCGACCATGGGTTTGCCATCCACATGTTTGTGACCAGTTGAATTGGCCAAGCCTTACATACCTTGTTGTACAAAAGGCTTCACTGTTGTCACAGAATAAGACCAGGAATTTAATTACTTCTACCACAGGCGCTGAAATGGGATTGATATTTAATCCCAGACAATAGCCAAACCAAATTGCCCAGGCTGCCTCACGAAGCCAAGAGTTTCTGATGAGCACTATAGTCGGTAGAAGTCCTGGGATTAGGCAACCTGTCCCAAAATGTTTCAGGTTACTAGACGCAGTGACTCTTCCTGTACAATATGTGATGAGACAGCCCTTTTTGAGTGGGGGTGCCTCTCATATTAAGTCCTCTGGGGCCCCGTTTGAGGAAATCCAAAGCCACACGTGCTCGGAAATATAAATTGTAGGCAACCTCTTAGGTTTAAGAGAGCTGAAGACTTCCACAAGCCAGACCCATTTCCAGCCAGGAGAATGAAATATGTTTGCTTTAAGTGAACAAAGAGCCACCCAAACAAGGTGGAAATTAATAAAAACCCTTTCTTGATCCCTGCAAAACAAAGTAGGTGGGAGTACAAGTAGGGGTTAAAACAAACACATGCCTCTTGCAGGAAATACAAATATATCAGGGGAGTTCAAATAGTTGCAACAAAAACACAGAACACTTAACAAATATATTTTCCATTCCCCAATTGACCTTAAGGATTCTTTAGGACTAAGCCACCTGTTGGGCTCTCAGACACACACAGGAAGAGCAGACAGCCTCAGGGGAGGGAGATGGAAAAAACACATACAGCAAAAGCCAGTATACAATTCCAAATGGCGGATGGCCCTTATTTGTTTTAATTTTTTTAAATTTATTTGGCTTAAACGGTTTCCAAATTATCAAACCTCTAGCCAATTTCTTCGGCATACAAAAACCACATTAAATCATACACAAACTACAATTCAGTTAAAATTCAGCCTTTTCTTCCTGCCTTATCTGATCCGTGTCCATTATTCAGTCCAGATTCTTATTATTTTATCTTTTCAAAAATGGCCAGCAGGAATTTAGTTAAGGCAAGACAGATGTTTTTTCTCCCTCCACTAAAATGTTCCACCATTCGTCAACAGACCTGGTGCCATATCTTGATATTATTTCACCCAAGTAAAAGGTTCTTTCAGGTCTTAATTTGCCACAGATCAGAACTAGGTGTTTTAATGATTCCTTCTCCGAATCAATCTCTTGGCAATCTCTTGGCATAATCTGCATGTGGTATCTTTAGATTGGTCTTTTCGCTTACTTAGCACTTGTCTTGATGGGAAAAGGTTTATCGAAGCTGCATAAACTGTGATTTTAGGAACCAGTTTGGGAAGATTCGGACATACTATGTTGGTTTATTCAGCTTCCAGGCTCCAAACCAGAGCTCCTCATGGTGCTTATATTGGTCGAATTCTTCTTGGGTCTCGATTCAATCATAAGTACACAGTTTTTATTTTAATTTGGAGGGGTCCCTCACCCGGGATTCGTTTGACTCATTTAGATCTCTGACAATGCTTTGGCAAATACGTTTCCATTCTCGCAGTACAATTTCACTTATATTGGCCATTGCCTTTTTCAGGACCTCGAATCCTCCTTTTGAGTTTTCTTCTAGGCATTTACGGAAGAACACAATTCATTTCCACTTGGCAATTGCTTTCATTGAGGTCAAAGCTAATTCTCTTCTCACTAGTTGAATAGGGATGCCTTTAGGAAGCCCCAATTCTAGTTTCCAGGATGCCGCTTCCAAACATGGCCAAATGCCTTCTGATAGCATACACGATGGGCCTTATATTACCTTGGCCAAGCCAGCTGAGACATCTCGCAATCACATAGAAGGCTTTGCATTCCACGCATCACAGGTAATACCCATACTCCTCGAGCACACCCAAAAGGGGAAGCAACAGCCCTTTAACACTCATTCATCCCAGCTAGGTTTGGTCACTCCTCACTCCTGGGAAGCGCTTAGAAGGGAAATTACCCTTGGAGACCCCAAGTGTATAAACTTGGCTACAGAATGACAGACTTAGGGTGAGCCGGCCAGTGGAGAGCCGCAGACCCTGTGACACGTGGACCAACGAGGGTCCACAAGACGAGAGAAGCACAATGCCTCAGGGAGGAAACCCTGGTAATAGATAAGTTTGGAGAAGTATGGGAAAGTATAGAATATTGGGAGTTATGGACTACTAATAGACAGAGAGAGAGAGACCAAAGGCGAAGGGTGCCCACTTGGGGTAGGAAACAAGGGATAGCACCTGGGACTTAAGAGAGAGGTGAAGTAGAGGAGTTCAGAGAGATCAGACTGATTTGTCAGGGGTGGTGGGGGGGTGAGAAACCTGAGGGTATCCTCATTCCTACTCCCTCTGGATCCTCTTCTCAGGTGGCCAGGGAAACGCCATCACTTTTGGATCCTGACCCTGGGGATGAAGAAGCGAGGGAGGATCACCTGGGTAGAGGGTCCTTGGGAATTGTGAGTGGGGTACCCACAGGCGAGACATGGTATCCCTCTTTCCCTTATGAAACCCAACCTAACCCTCCCCTCATCTTTATGGGTTATTGTCAAACATCTCCCCTCATTTTCCCACAATTTTCCTATGACAGTACTGGGACGAGGAAGAGGCGACTAGGAGTAGTGAACACTAGTAACACATTTCACCACTCTAGTCCTGAGACGAGGAAAAAGTCTACAGAGTGTTGCAAGGGTCAGGCACGTCCCAAGATCTTCCCAAATTGCAACCAGACAATTACAAATAGGAATTCACACCTGTAACCTATCTAGTGGTTGCAGGTGTATAGGAAGGGGTGAGACTAGCAGTATGAGAGACCAAACCAGCAGGGAAGCCTGTTTGCGAGGAGGCCGCCGAGGTGGGACCTGCAGGAGAGACAGAACGCTGGCAGAAGGAGACCCCAACAGACTGTGGAGCCCAGGAGTCGACGGGCTCCGAGAGAACCACAATTGGGGAGGCCTCAATGGTCCAGGGTGCGCTGCCAGAGTGGCAAACAGTGAGAGAAGGGCGAGTAACCTACAGCATCCACAGGAGAGAAGCGGAGCTGCTGGCTGTGTGCAGGGCGAAACCGAAGTGTGAGCGGGGCTCTCGAACGAAGTAAGATATGTAGGCAGAAGCAAGGTGCACAGCTGCTCGGTGGAGTCGCAGAGAACCAGTGAGGGTAAAGGGAAGAGGGAAGCCGCTCGAGCCTGGGAAAACCTGGGGCCGTAAGGGAAACATGATATAGAAGCTGAATGAATGAATGAAAGGCATGCACATGAGAAACCGAACTGGAGAAAATATTAAAAGCCATTTAACCTGCAAGCGGCGCGGTGAATGATTGTGCAGATTGAAAACCAAACTAAATGAAATATTTTGGGCAAAGCTATGAGCCTATGACCAATGTACATGAACTACAGATACTGCCCATTTGAAAGCCAAATATAAAACTGTATGCACAATGAAAGAAAGCAGAGATGGGAAATTGAAAGTGAACTCGAGAACAAAGTGGTGTAGAAACAAAATCACCATGAAGTGAAATATACCCAACAATGCAGTGTTACAAGGCCAAAGACTGGCAAAGTTGTTGTCAACACATTGTGGCAAATCCAAGAGGCTAAAAAGGAGAACCTAGGGTTCCTGGTTGCGCATCCTGTAGTGGGTGGACCGTGCAGTCTGACAACTGTGCCTAGACCAGGGAGCCCCAGCTGCAAAAAGCTAAGGAGGTTGCTGAAGCAAACCAAGAGAAAGCAACCTGATGAACTGGTAAGAAAACCAAAGCAGTTTAAAGTTGATCAGGAACTAATCTTGAATATTGAAAGATTCAGAAGAAGTACAAGTTGACAGTCTTGAACTTGGGTAAGGGAACCCCGATGTTTTGTGGAACTATCTTGAACTTGGGGAAGGGGAGCTCCAAAGGAAGCTAGGAGCTGGAAGAAGCTCAGAACTTTGTGTTTACCCTTTAAGTGCCATGGGTATTTCCTCCCAGTGCCAAGGCCTTTTTTGGTGATTTCAGTATGTGGCCATTCAATGCCTTGTAACTTTTTTGTTATATGAAATATCTCAGCCAAATGTGGTCCCTTTTTTCCCACTTGTAGGCGGTCGTAACGCCACCCAGGAATCCTAGGTTGCTTTAGGGGGGTGAGAGAAAATAACCAAAAAGGACAACAATTCTGTGTTTTTTCAAAAGATGACAGTAAAATGATGTACAAAGAAGCCTGTGGTTTTTTTCCTTGTAAGAGCTAGGAACAAATGGTTTGCTGTGCTGAATTCCCCAATTTCCTGGCTTTCAAGAACAGGTTGAGTGGAAAAGAAGAAAATTATTTTGATGTGGTTATCAACCATTTTGTGAGAGGTAGGCGATTTTGGCCATTTTTGCCAATTGGACATGCATGGACGGAATGGAAGAAAAGGGTAGGAAAGCCGAATTTGAGGACCGATAGGCATACATTTCTGAAAAGTAGACAAAATTCCAAGTTTAGGAAGGGGTGATTTGCGCAGGTCGGGCAACAACTAGGTAGGGGAAAATGCCATAGATTGGGGGAAAAAGCGGGAAAATGACCACAAAAAAAAAGTATGTGGTGGACATGGTTGGCTTGGTACGGCAATGGCTTCTATGAATTGTGAGAAAAACAGTGCTCTGCTACATTCCCCCGAATCTTGCAGTTATGAAAGTACACATTTTTTGTAGTGTTTCACAAAAAAAGCAATGCCACAAGCCAAACACTGAACCATGGTACACAGGAGTTTTATGCTTACGGCCTGAATAGACGTACTTAGCATGTGTAAATCGGGAAAACCAATGTGGTGAGGAACGGCAAGCATCCATTTTTTGAACGAGCACAGGCAGACCTTTTCAAGGGTAGGTGACTTGTGCAGGTTACAAAAGTGTATGGTGCCTAAAGAGGCGACTAAATGTAGGGCACATTTGGGAAATGAAAGGGTTGTTTGACAAAGGGCACCAGCAAATGGGTCAAAACATTATGAAAACCACACAAACACAACAAATATCGTACCTTCCTGCGCTCCCACACGTGTCTCGATAAAAACGATACCTCACATGTGTGGGCGCACCTACCTGGGTGCCAAGGGGAAAGCCGAACACAAACCTAACCCCAAGTCTTTTCCGACATCTGAATTTCACGATTTTTCCAGATGGGCACACTATACAGATATGGGCCTCAGGTGTCCAAGCCACCAAGGAAAACAGGGAACCCCATGCATTTCCAAAAAGATGACATCCATGGGAATCCGCAGAGGTCTGACTTGCGCAAATCGGCCCAGAATGTATTACCCAGAAACCCCAGCAAAGTCCGAAATGTGGCGAAAAAAAGGCATTTTCCGCCCATTTCACTCAGCTCACCCACCGAAACATGCCGCCAACAACACATGGCCTCATTCCCACAGGTGTCCCAATGAAACCGGTACCTCACAATTGTGGGTGCACCTACCTGGACACCAAGGGGAAAGCCTAAAACACAGGTAACCCCAAGTCTTTCGGCACAGCATCATTTCAGGAATTCTGCTCATGCGCACACCCTACAGATTTGGGCCTAGGGTGTCCAAGCCACCAAGGAAAATAGGGAACCCCATGCATTTCTGAAAAGAGGACACCTGTGGGAATCCGCAGAGGTCTGACTTGCGCAAATCGGCCCAGAATGTATTACCCAGAAACCCCGGCAAAGACGTGTTTCGGTGAGTGGACAGAGGGAAATGTCTCTGAAATTGGCTGGAAATAAAGACAATTCTCAGACATTTCACTCTGGCCACGCACCGAAACACACCGCCAACATCACATGGCCTACCTTCCCGCGTCCCCACACTTGTCCCGATGAATACGGTACCTCAAATGTGTGGGTGAACCTAACGGGGGCGCAAAAGGAAAAGGGTAATTCACTGGTAACCCCAAGCCTTTCGGCACAGCACATTTTGTTCATATGGGCAACCTACGGATTTGGGCCTACGGTGTCGAAGCCAGCAAGGAAAACGGGGAACCTCTTGCATTTCCCAAAAGAACACCTGTGGGAATCCACAGAGGTCTGACTTACGCAAATCAGTCCAGAAAGTATTACCAAGAACCCCCGGCAAAGACCCACATGGGTGAAGGGTGCCCAAGGCCAGGGATATTACCGCCGACTTTGCTGGAGCCCTGTCTGCCCTGCGTTAAAGCTTCTCCCCACCAGGGAGTCCCGCAGTGTGCCAGTACCTCCCTGAAGGGAAAAGCTGTAATGCAGCCCAGCCGCAACTCTAGGACGGTTGGAGGTGATGTCCCTGGCCTTGGACATCCATGTACCATGTGGATGTACCGTTCCCTAAGCACAGCAGCAGCACCAGGCAGCCCCGGCAGGATCCCCATTCCTCCCCGGAGGTGACATCTGTAACGAAGTACAGCCAGAGGTGGAGCCTGGGCTTGCAGACGGACAACCCACATGGGAGGGATCCGCTCCCAGGGAAACACCAATGTTCTGCTGGCATGGGGGGCAATTTATGGCCTGCCCCTGCAGTTGTGTCCCAGCCCACCAACATATCTGCCCAGACGGCCCTTTCCCACCCACACCACCAACAATCCAGCCCCCGTCTCGCCCACCACCAACAATCCAGCCCCCGTCTCGCCCACCCCACTGACAGTGGGCCCTAACCATAGAATAATAAAACACAGCAATCACATAACGTTGCAGCTGCTCGTGTAGAAAAAGCTGTAAACAAAACAAAAAACATGCTACCTACGGTCACACCAGCAAAAATAAATAATTTTCAAGCATGCCCCACCCCTTAAAAGCTATCCCTGGTGGTCTACTGAACCTCACCCCCCACTGAAAACCCGTTTGCCCCTTCCTACGGGCAGATATCTGCCTCGAGGGAGGCCTGCATGAGGTTCCCCTGCCACCTATTTTGGGTGAGGAGGGAGAGGGCTCCCAAAAATTGTGGGACAGGCCCCCCAGTGGCGGGGGCACCTCATGCAGACCTCCCTGGGCCTCCGACAAACGGCTGTGTGAGGTACACCCCTCTCCATTGTGGGACAGGCCTTCCAGTGGGTGGGGCAGTAAAGTTTGGGCACCCCAGGGCCAGATTGGCACACCAATGTGCCCAGGCAAGTTTAGTAAACAAAATAATTCAAAATGGCAGGCTGCCCTTTAGCGGGGGCACCCTACACCGCCAGATAATTTTCTAATGTACTGGGGGTTGACCCTCTCCCCCCACACCAAATGCAGGAGGGGGGCATCTCATTCAGCCTTCCCTGGGGGTAGATGGGGGGGGTTCTCGTGCAGCCCTCCCTGGGGTTACATGCCCCTTCCTAAGAGCAGATAACTGCCCCCAGAGGGGTCTGCATGACATGACCCCAAGTCCATTTTGGGTGGGGGGGAGACAACTCCTTTCCATTAAAAAAAAAATTCCCTAGTGGTCCGCTCCCCCCTACACCGGCCATAATTGTTTATCCACCCCCCCCCCCGCCCCTGGGGGCAGATAGTCACCCATCTGCCCCCAGGGGTTTCCATAGATGTGGCCCCATGCTTTGGGGGGAGGGGGGTGCTTACCTAATAAGCTGCCCCCCCCCCAACCTCTAACACATCCCTGGTGTCTAGTGGCCATTGCTGCCCCCGGATTGAGCGCCCTGCTCACTCACACACCAATCGTATCCAAGTCATTCCTACAGAAGACATTTCAGTTACACCACACATAACATTAATTGAGGTTAAACAATAAAGAAGGCAGGGTGGTACGAGGTACGCAAGACACCGTCGCCATATAGATGGTGTCCAAGTACCACTTTCATGACACTTAGACCTCAAGGAAGGGGGCGAGCCAAAGTGGCGTGTACTATTTTCAAAAGACACCCCTTGACTGGAGTGAACCGGAATGGTGTTCCCGTCTTCTCCAACGCACCCCTCGAGTAGAGGCAGCACGACTGGCGTTTCTTTGCATGGCAAGCCTCAGGTGGAAGGAGCCTGAATCGCGTTTCTTTTCAAGTCAGAACAGAGGGAGCTAGACTGACGTTTCTTTCCAAGGCAGGCCTCAAGTGGAGGGAGCAGGACTAGCAATGCTCATGAAGGCACGCTAAAGTAAAGTGAGTTGAAATGCTGTTGCATTTTTATTGAAGGTACAGCTCCAGTGCAGGGAGCAGGAGTGCCGTTCCTTTGTAAGACGTGCAGGAATTCAGAGCCTATGGGTCCTTTTCAAGGAATGAAGGGCATTCCCGGAAATAAGTCGATCTCCCAATACTTTTCCTTTGTAGGATAAAAAAAGGAAACAAGGCTGTAGGCTGGCTTGGAAGGGCATTGGGGACAGTACACCCTAGTACCCCTCCTCATTCCTTGTTTTGTACACACCTTATATTTTCTGTATGGTTGTCTTCATGGTTGTGGCAGGAACATAATCGGCAAAGTGTCGTTCTTTCAATCTGGCCACATCTTCTACCTCTGGAAAGGAGGGAGTTTGTACATGGACAATGGTCAGAGATTGTACAACTTCTTTTTCAAAGTTCAGAAATGAGAGGTTGTTTTGTGGAGCAGTTGCACGGTATACAACATAAGTCCCACAGACTTCGACAAAGCTTTCACTGCGGCTAGAATAGCAATACCTAATGCATATGTAGAGCACAACCATGAGAGTAGGTCTGTAGGTGATCAAAGTGAGTTCACTCGCGGTCTAGCAGAAGATGGTCACCATCGTGTATGTGAGATCAAAGCTGAATTAGAGACAAGTTGATCGATTACTTACACCCATTGTCGGCCAGCGAAATTAGCTGCTACAAGACACCAGATTTCAACCAGTGCCGAACTCAAGACAATGTTAAGTACATGGCTGTTTCTTCTCCTATCCATAAAATAGAAATAAAGCATGAGGCCAAGACACTTAATGCAACCAATAAGACTGTTGTTTCTGATACAGTTACAGATCTGTTAGGCATGGACACACAGTACAGAAGTGAACATGAAAAATTTGGTTGGAAATGAAAATGCATCCGTTTATATGGACATCGAGAGAAATGAGGAGCATTGCAAAGAAAAAAGTTGAAATGGAAATCTAGCTATCATTGCTTCAGGTTTTCACAGTTCTGTTTTTTTGTCCCCTACCAACACAGATGAGAATCTGTTATCTACTGAAGATGTGAGTGGATCAGTTGTTATACCTAATGAAAAAATGCCTTAAAAAGGAAATATGAAAATGAAAGTACTATTTCGACAGATGATCTGGATACGGTTAGCCTTGGCTTACCAGAGAGTCGTTCACAAGATAGACTCTTGAAACCACTGGCAGTTAACACAGATGAAGAGGGAAGTAGAAGTGACAACTGTATGATTGCAACTCAAGTTGTAACTTACAATTGTAAGATGTCTCCAAGTTCCTCAGTGGGCAAACCGGATGCAATCTTCTTTGATCCCAAAAAAGAAATGCCTGCCTCACAGAGGAAATTGGCGACCGATTCTGGTAAAGAAATGAGTCACAGTGGTTGTACAAATCGCAACAATGACTATTGTTTGGAAACTCAATTAAAAAAAGTAGGTGCATCAGCCGCACATGTCAGCAATACAAGACAAAATGATTTTGAAACAAGTGATACAAGTTTCAGACAAGCTGTTAATTTAGATTCTGCTACATCTCAAAGTTCCTTTGTAGTCCTACAAAGAGTCAAAATGTGACCAACATTGTGCAGTTTCTTCTATCTTACCTGAAGGCCAGAGTGGCATCGGGAATGGACATGTATGTAAAGGAAAGCAATCCGGTTTTGGTTTAGAGGATGAATTGCAGCATTCAGACACAGCATTCTCAGCCCTTCTGCATTACAATGGAGGGCCACAAGACTGAAGATGGTAACTTCATGAAAATCATGCTGTCTCCTCTGATTTGGACTTGTCTGGTTGGTCATCTTGCAGTCCATATGACATGTCAAATTTTGTAGAAAAGTGAAACGCATCTACTCTTGTGGATGATGAGGCATTTTCTGATTTTCAAATGACATACACTTAAATAATTCAAACACAACCTAGAGTAGGAATTGTTGGGATTAGAACAAGTCCAGTTCTTGCTGGCTCATTTTCAGGAAGTATGCATTAAAGGGCAATTTCAAACAAAGCATCACCTACCTGGCCAGCACTACAGATTTCCCCTCCAGGAAGGGATGGGCACCCTGCTGGGGCTCCCTGCAACCACTGCTGAACTTGGGGGAGGAAAGACACACATGGGAGACAGAAGCCCAAGGTCAGCGACAATACCCCCCCCCCGCCCCCCAACTATCCTGCCCCTCTGGTTAGCCTGCGTTACAGCTTTGCGCCCTGCGAAAGGATGGGGACTCAGGTAGGGCTCAGTAGGACCACTGCTGGACTTGAACGAAACAAATGGTGACTATTACAATAAAAGGAAAGAGCTCCATACCAAGTGCACATTGCATGCAATGCTCAGAAGAAATGACCATCTGCGTTAGTACCGCTAACATATTTAAAAAATGTCTGGGTTTACCAATTTGTTTTTCCTACAAAGCAGCTGACTTCCTCTATGCAGGCCACACCCATCATTGCCCCCATAACCTCACACTACCCGTTCCCACCCATACCACTGACACTGCAGCCACAGTCCCTTCCACCACAGTAACCATCCACCCCCACATTAGAACGTATAATTACAAAAGCAAATTCTGTAGTTCTTACATAAATCAGCGACAGCTTTCGAGTAGCCACAACTGCAAAGGAAACAAAAAAAAAATAACTTTCTGTACTTAGCCCACCAATAACACATCCAAACTGTCTGGCACCTATCTGCAAACTTTTCTATTCCTTCCACCAGATACATGGCATATCCCTGTCACCTACCACCACAGAAGGCTGAACTGCACACTGAGAAATGGGAATAAGGCCAATGGGCGTATGGCAACCCCCACCATAAAGTAAACCTTGTACAGATGGTTAAGTGGTAAACCGCCCTCCCACGGGAACAGCACTGTTCAGCTGCTCTGGGGGGCAATTTGTGGGCTACACCCGCAAGTGTGTCCCTGGCCACCACATTACCTCCCCCAAGCAGACACTCCCGCCACCAACACTCCTGCCCCAGTTCCCACCCACACCACTAGCAATCCGCCCCCCAAACATGGCACATCCCAGTCATCTACCACCACAGTAGGCTGAACTGCACACTGATAGGAAATGGGAATAATACAAATGGACGAATGGCAACCCCAACCACAAAGTAAACCTTGTACAGAAGGCTTAGTGGCAAATTGCCCTCCCAGGGGAACAGCACTGTTCAGCTGGGGGTGGGGGGGCAATTTGTGGGCTACACCCGCAAGTGTGTCCCTGGCCCCACATTACCTCTTCAAGCACCCATTCTGCCACCAAAACTCCTGCCCCAGTTCCCACCCACACCACTAGCAATCTGCAACCCGCGTAATATAGAATGTTGAAATAACCCACGTTTCATGCTTACATAACAAAGGAGAAGCTTGAACTGTACAAGACCTGTGAGGGGGGGAGGGGGAAGCACATATTATCTGTGTCAGCCCAGGCAAAAAACAACCCAAACTGGCATGCTCCCATCAACGTCCGCTACTGAGCACCGAGGAATACTCACAACATTAATTATTTCACAAACCCCAACGGCCACTTACTATGGGGCTCACTTCCCTTGTTTGAATACTGTGCACACAAAGTAATCACCACTCCAATGTGCTGTGCCATTGCAAAGCGCACATCCAGCGATCCACATTCAGCACTGCACTTGCTTTCCTTGCAAAGCAGCCAGACCCATTTATTCATCATAATCCTTGGAGTCTAGAGGGCCCCCCATTTCCACACATGACCAACAGAAAAATTAAGAGTTTTCTTCTTTGTTTGCCCCTTCGGCAATGGGCAGATGGACACATTAGTCTGGCAATCTGCCCCCAGGGTGCCCAAAACCTACTGCCCCCATCCATTGGAGGGCCTGTCCCAAGTTTTGAGGTGCCCCCCCCCCTAAACCCTAGGGAATTTTGTAATGGAAAGGGTGGTGGCCCTCTCCCCCCACCCCCACCCAAAATGGAGGGGGGCACCTCATGCAGCCCTCCCTGGGGGCAGATATCTGCTCCTAGGAAGGGGATCTGACCCCAGGGAGGGCTGCATGAGATGCCCTCCCCCCCATCTATTTGGGTTGGGGGGACACCACAAAACGTGGCGCAGGCCCCCCAATGGATGGGGTAGTAGGTTTTGGGCACCCTGGGGGTAGATTGCCATACTAATGTGCCCATCTGCGCCAAGCGAACTTGATTAAACAAAACAAAAATCTGAAAATGGTAGGATGCATTCCCTTGGTGCAGATGGGTACATTAGTGTGCCAACCTGCCCCTGGGGTGCCCGAAGCCTACTGCCCCATCCATTGGGGGGCCTGTCCCACGTTTTGTGGTGGCCCTCGCCCCCCCACTTCTCCATAAAATCCCAACGGGACCAGCGAGACCTCACAGTGAGGGAATCCCTGAGTAAGGAAGAGGTGGAGACCGAGCTACAAAGGTCTGGCCTACCACCAATACACCTGGGAGCAGTGGAACAAGAGGACTACCTGTGTCGCGGGGAGAGAGCTGAAAGAGAAAGCCAACCTCGTTCTGGGTACAAGAAGGGCAAAGTAGGCATCCTCCTTGTAGACTTATGATAAGGCATTTATAACGCATTTGTGTAAAATACCTTTGTTTGGACACCAGAGGAACGTGTGAGTTTTGGGATTTGTAACCACTGTTTGGGGATTTTTAATGGACTTTGAGAAATGTGGACATTGCGGTGAGAAGTGAAGCCCTATCCTTTTGGATTCTTGCTTTTGTAAACCCCTTAGCCCACATCCTTGCTTTCGGGACAGACTTTTAAAATCTTTTTTCAACCCTTTACTTTGAATCACCCATACAAATACACTTTTAAAACATATCTTTCTGTCCAGCTCTAGTAGCACAAGTGATGAGCTGGCAAGGCCCAATTTACTCACCATTCAGCGGATAGGGGGACTGAGATGTATTTATCAAAATAGGAGGAATCCAGTGAAGTAGGATTGGAGAAGCTGAGGAAAGGTCCAGAAGAGTTGGACACAAGGACCACTCAAGATTCCTTCCCTTGAACATCCGCTAGAACCCTCACTATCACCATGAAAGGAGAGAAGGCATAAATTGTCTTCCAACTGCGAAGGTGGTGCATGTCTGTTACCATGGCGAATGGATCTAAACTCCATGTGAAAAAGCGTTCAAGCTGCTTGTTGAACCGAGATGCAAAGACATACGGTCTGCATGTCCCCTGCAGCATCACAAGGACACCACCAACCAATCTCTGATTTTCTAGAGGGAGGCACTCTGCTATAACAGTCTCTTCTGCAGGCATTAATGCCAAATGTCCTTAGCTAATTCTACCAACATCTCTGATCTTGTACCACCAAGATGACTGATGGTAACACAATGCGGATCTGTTGTCCATTCTGAGCATAATGCAGTTATTCACCCTGGACCAGCTGAGCAATCTTATAGCAAATGAGCCCCCTAGAAGCTCTACGCAGTTGATTTGGAGGTTGTATGTATGCAGAACATTTCCCTCCAGTTGAAACGTCTACACAAGTGGTTCCAGACAGTTCCGCTGGTATCCAACTCGATAACAAGTCCTAAATGGAGTAAAAAATGGCCTGCCTATTTCATTCGTCCATGTGTTACAACTACCAGTGGAGTTCCGTCAAGGCTTCTACATCCAGGGGAAGTACGTGATTGCACGATAACCGCTGATTCAAATAATCGATTTTTATGCATTTAAGTGACCTGTGGTCTAGAGGGGCTGGGAAATGGCTTTGATAGATGAGTCTAGCAGTCCCATCAGCCTGGCCAAACCTTATTGAATGATGTCTCACACTGCCGGAGGTTCACTGAAATCTCCCACTTAACCTTTTTTACTTATCCGAGTTGGCAAAGTCAGTGCTTACGACTTTGTATCTTCTTGGAAACCCAGGAATTCCCAGCTTCATCAACTCCGACTTCTGCCAATTAATGCGAAAATCCATGTTTCAATGGATGATAATGGCCAGTTGAGTTTGTGAGACCAGGAGATCTCTGGATTGGGACATGAAAATTATGTCATCAAGATAAACTCTCATTTGGATCCACCGGGCCCTGAGAAATGCCACCACTGGCTCCCATAATCTTTGTTCAAAGCCCAGGCGGTGGAACAGAAAATGAAAGTTACGCTTTGCGAACTCCCAACAGCTGTTCGGCCAGAGGAATTGCAGATATTCCTTTATATATTCCTTTGAGGAAAGGGGAAATGTGGATTGTGAAGTAGGTGTCTTTCAAGTTTAGAAGTTCTAGTTAGTCCCCTTCTTGAAGGAGGTTTCTGAGCATATGGATGCCTTTGTTCTTGAAGTGTCAGTGGATCACCCAGCTGTTCATCAATGGTCACATTTTGTCTTTCCTTTGAACCAAAAATCCCTTTGGGTAGTGTTTCACCCTCTTTATTGTCTCTTCAAAGCCAGAGCAGACAAACCATCAATTACACTTCCTTCCTGGAGAATTGGATGGGTTGTGGTAGCACACTCTTAAATGACACGTTACACAATTCCAAATGGAAACCCTGATGTCTGCAGTACCAAAGAATCTTCTGCCACTCTCCACCAGTTGTGCACAAAAAGGGCAGTACAACTCCCTACTGGAGGTGGCGGGGCTTAGGAATATCCTTACCTGCCACGGGTTCCTCCAGTGATGGCCTCAACCTTTGGACGGGGGGAATGCATGTCCAGGGTTGACTGTCCCAATATTGAGATGTTCTTCAACCAATGTGGTACCTGGATGCATTATATTGAATTCTGTGGGACAAGCACCCCCTGTCATATCTGGCCCTTCCAAAAATGTGTGATGGAAAACCTTTCTGACAGACGATTGTGCCTCGTCATGTGTATCAAATGTGTTAACACATTTCCCTAGTTATTTTAAGTAGTGGTTGCCAAACAGGAGGCTGTTCGATGCAGGACCAGCTTCAGAGGAAGCTAATTGCCCGATCTTGGTATCCATTTTAAGCAGTGAGCTCCTACCCAGTTCTCCTGAAATAGAGCTGTTAGCATTTCCCAGAAAGCATATGCTCATCTAGCCTGTTAGCTAGTATAAACGTGATCCACAGGGAAATCCTTTTTAGGGTCCTCTCAGAAAGATCCCATCATTTTGGCGAGTGGTCCGGTCATGCCAAGCAGTTTATCCTGGCAGTATCACTAGGCACAGTTCATGCCTTTCTTTGAATATGTGAGGATGCATGTCTCGCGTGACTGCAGGTCCGTGTATGGTCCTGGATTATTTGGCTTTCATCTTGGCTATGACAAGTTTGTTGAGAGGTTTGCGGTCACAAGTAGCCATGTAACCTGCTTCATGTGGGCATTGGGTCCATTCGGACATGGAGGGTGTTGCATCACTTCCAGGTCAAACATAGTTATGGGTTGGGGGAAATTTACATCAACTAAGTAGTGTATGGCTTCAGCATACACTCGATTTCTTAGTTGTGGCATTGCGCCAACAGGTGTCTTGGTTTCACTGGTGGTGCCAGACTCAGCTCCTTCCTGTCTGAAGGTTCTTGATGTTAATAAACTCTGAAGGAGATAATGTGGCCATTCATTGAGTTGTGTCTCATGGAGGTGGACTTCAGGCGTTAAAAGGCAGATTTATCGCCTGGAAGAGAGCTAATATGCAGCAACCCACTGTAGGTGTAGAAGAGACATTACTCTTCCGGGTCGAAATACTGCCATCTTGGAAAACTATGCAAGAATGGTTAGGCTGTGTCAGCCTGTCGCTCAGGGCAGAGTTAAAGGGTTTAGCGGGTGAGGGGCGGTAGGCCTGACCTGTAGCAACATGATGCCAATGATTTTCAGTGGCATCCAGTTGCAAGTTCAGAAGCGAGACCCTCCTTGATAGTATGTAATGTATTATCCATGAGTTTTCCAATACTCTCCTAAAGCTTAACGCTCGTAAGATGTCTCAGTGGCGTTGGTCATTGTGTGGGGGCGCCGGATAAATATTCTTGTAGTGAGTAAGCATGCTGGCCATGGTAGGACAGCTGAGTTCCCTTGGTCATCCTTCTCGCATTCTACATAATCAGTCCTCATTCCCTTCATTTCCTGATAGCTTGGGTGCGGTCATTGTGAAACATGTCTGGTGGTGTGCCTAAATTAGCAGGGGAAAGAGGTTGGTATTAATTCCCTCTGAAAATTGTCCTTTATGAGGAACGAAAAATCTTAATTCACTTGAATTTAGGAGCGTGGTCTATTTTTCTGCCACGCTGCACGTGTTGCTAACTTTAATCAGAGCTTTGGTCCAGTCATAAATCCTATGAAAGATAGACGATTGACTCCCATACCATTATGGGCGCAAGCAATATTCCCTCTCCTAGGGATGCAGACAGATGGCATCTTTGGAAGGAAAAGGTGAGAGAGAAGACAACTGGAGCTGTGGGGTCTTGTGGACCTACCCCTTGAAAACTGATGTGCCGCTGAAGTCATACGCACTAATTATACATTTAAGTACATATCAATAATCCCAATAATAAAAAGTAAGACTATTTGTGATTATTCTGCTGAAAGAGTAACAAAGAAAGAGTTAGGGGACATAGACAAGATCTGAGGTCTACCCGGGCAGGACCTTCAGAATTCTAGGACAGATCAAATGACTTAATGTGTCAATCTGGAAAAGTGAATACCCTTCATTTGAATGACAGACGTAACTTGATGGCCGTAGGTCAACCGTCTTATGCATCGAATTATAGAAATATAGACTGCTATGCTTGACCAACAAGCGGCCATTTTAAACGTAGCAAGAATCGCCATTTTGCTTGTTAACCATTGCTCATTGCTTTCTGTCTAAAACTGCTTTGCAGCTTGCAATTCTTGCGGATTCTGCTTACTCTGCTCAACTGTTAACATTGTTGTCTGAATATGAAAGGGCAAGGTCGCGGGACTGAGGAGTTCGTTGAAAACTCCTCATGAGTAGCCCAGAAAGGAATGCCCACGCTCCCTCTCTGTAGCCTTGAGGGAGAGCTGCAGGGCATTTAATCACTTCACAGCTGCCAGCCAGTCTCGTACGATGGTAGAATATGTTAGAATAAAACAGCTAAAGGCTTGAATTATGCTCTTCCTACGGCCCCCCTTCGCAAAACCCTGTAGAGCGTGTCGGCTCTCAGGACACGAATAGCACCTCATAGATAGCAAAGCATGGAATGTGGCTCCTCCCCCGTGTACAGCTTGCTTCCAAGAACAGAACCACTGTGTTCTGTTCAACAACTAAAAGATGCCTCCGCACTTTCTAAATTGCACATTGTTACTAGAATAGACATCGAAAGTGTCATAATTGTCATACCCGTCGGAAATGTCCATCGTCATCCCGAGTTCAAAGAAACTTAATAAAGGAGGGTGTTAAACATGACATAGCTGATTGTATGATATGCATTTTGTATATATGTAACTGATGTATGTAATTCGCTCTCTTGCGTCCCTCGAGGTCTAGGAAACTCACGTCGCGGGGCGTGAGACCAGAATTGGCCAATTGGGACTATTTTTGCTTGCAATAAGCCCTAGCATTGGGAATTTGAACCTCGTGTCTGGCGCATCTTTTCGTGTATGGTTATTGCCTTGTTTCCATATCACGAGGGACCCCTAGGGCCCCTTTCAAATGTTGATATGTCAATGGAAGGAAAACACCTAATGGAGCACCCAGTTCTTCTGATAAAATTAGTTTTTAAGGTGTTCTGTTTTTGAAGCTGTATTTTTCAGTAAGGTTTGGGAAGCATAATGCTCACCTCCACATACTGCTATGAAATTGTGTTTGTGAAGATGGTCTACTGGTTGTTTCATGTACGTACGTTTTTATTACCATTTTCAAACATAACAATTCAACATTGATCAACCCCTCCACCCTGCCCCTCCTCCCCCAAATCTGGTCTGGCGAAGGTCCGTATGCAGAGATTGTCTTTCTGAGTCGCTCTTCTCCTCAGCATTGGAGGACAGTTGCTGTACGTTCCCCTCCTGGTTGGACCCTGGGGCCGCCCCCAACCTTTTTGCTTCCTCAGGGCCTAGTCTACGATGCCTAGTAGTCACATTTTCCTCGAGCACCAAGCTCCCTCCTTTCCTGCTTGTAGGAAGTCCAGTACTCCCAGCCAGTCTGCGTGATAAGCTCGCTGCTCTCCCTGTGAGGCAGTATATAAGCCATTTTAGGGCAGCAAAGTTGCAGATTTTGCCTATCCATTCGTGATCCAGTGGTGGATCCTTGGACTTCCACTTTTGGGCCAGTGCTAGTGCGCCTGCCATTGTCAAGATTGCGTATGCTTTGCCATCCGCTTTCGAAGGAAGGTCCTCCAGGGTCCCATCCAGGCCCAGTAGCGCCAAGCCTCTTTTGTGCCCAACCTTCACTCCCAATGTTTGTGCTATTGCTTGTTGTATGCCTCCCCAGTACTCTCCTAGTTTGGGGCAGTCCCACCATATGTGGCTCCACGTTCTCTCCATCCCGCAGTTCCTCCATCAATACTTTTATTCCTTCGGATACATTTTGTGGAGGCTTGTAGGAATTAGGTGCCACTGAAAGAGCTGTTTTATCCAGATTTCTCGCAGCTGCAGGGATTTCGTGAGATTGGGGATGTTTGTCCACAGTTTAGCCGACTCATTCTCCTCTATTTTGTGCCCTGTGGATAGTTCCCATTTTTTCATGTAAGCCCTGTGGAGCGGGTGCTCCGCTGATTTCATATGTGCATAGATTGATGCTACCACTCGCCTGTCTCTGGTCTGTGGTCAAGTATTTTTCAAAGGGGGTTAATTGGTGCGTCGCTGCTTCTTTCATGGTGGGGTGGTGAAGCCAGTGTCTTATTTGCATGTAGCTGTAACGTTCCACCTCCCTCAGGGCGAAGTCCATTTTACATTGGGTGAATTGTTTGACTTGGGCTCCGTCTAACATGTCTCTGATTCTTAGGCATCCCCCCCCTCCTGCCATTTGGTGAAATCGGCAGTTCTTCACCCCGGGTTGAACTGCGGGTTGCCGAATATCAGCGTGAATAGAGAAGGGTAGGAGGTGATGTGCGCTTGCTTGATGCCCCATTCCACGAGTCTCCCACCAGGTAGATTATCGAGCTGCTGTACATCTGAACCGGTCTATCCGGCTTTGGTTTCCAGAGTATCCCTCCCAGGTTTTCCCCTGCTACAGCTCAATCAATTAGCCTCCAGATCTTATCCCAATCGTCATTCACCCAGTCCCGAATAACTCTAATCTGGGCTGCCAAATAATAACCTTTGAAGTCTGGTTTCCCAGCCCTCCTCTGGGAGTATGCGTCTTCATCACTCTAGTGGCTATCCTGGGTGTTCTATTTTTCCAGAGGAACCTGCTAGTGATTTTTTTGGATGTTCCTAAATAGGGCGGGCGGTACTTGGACTAGGTGGGCCACAAAATATATAAAACTGGGGGTGTACAACCATTTTAGCACGTTTATTCGGCCCAGTAGTGTTATGTATAGGGGACCTATCAATTTATTTTTGAGCTTTTCTACCAGGGGCGGATAGTTTGCTTGGTACAACTCCTCTACGGACTTGGTCAGCTTGATTCCCAGATAGGTTATTGTCCGTTACATTATTAGTATATGTATTAGTTCCTGTTCTACTTCTTTCGGAAGTGTGAGGGTGAGGACCTCGGCGGACCACAGATTTTTGTGCGTTTACTTTCAGACCCGTCATCCTCCTGAAATTGATTAAGTTCATCCTCTATTGCCTCAGGTATAGTTCTGGTTGGGTGACCGTCAGAAGAATATCGTCAGCAATTTTATGTTTTCTTCCCCCAAACATGGTTCCCTTAATGTCTTTGCTCTCACCGCTGCCAAGAAGGGCTCTAGGTCGATTGCATAGAGTATGGGTGACATTGGGCACCCTTGTTTTGGACTGTGACTGGTTCCGATACCTGGCCGTTTATGGACAGTCGGATCAGGGGGTGCTGGTAGCTGGCCCTTACCCTATTTATTAATTTAGAGTCCAAAGCCATCTTTTCCATGGTTGCAAACGGATATCCCCACTCCACCCGGTAGAAAGCTTTCTTAGTATCTAAAGCTATGAGGAGAGCATGGATCTCTTTCTTTTGTACTTTTTCAATTAAATGTGCTATTCTTTTAACATTATCACAGGTTTGGCGCCCTCTAACAAACCCGATTGATCTGGCTGGACAAAACAGGCAAGTATTCGGTCAAGTCTAGTTGCCAGGAATTATGTATAGATTTTAACATCTACGTTGATTAGGGCTATTGGGCTGTATGATCCGCATTCGGTGGGGTCCTACCCTTTGTGGGACTAAGAACCACCTTCGCCTTTTCCATGGACTAAGTAATGGTTCAGTCTACTTGAAATTGGTTGAATAAGTTGGTGAGGTGGGATAGCAGCATCTCTCTGTGAGTCTTGTAGAACTCAGCGGAGAAGCCGTCTGGTCCTGGAGTTTTATTAAAGGGTAGGGCTTTTATCACTTCCTGGATTTCCTTGCCAGTTATGTGCTGCTCTAGGGCTTTCCTTTCCTCCTCCGTTAGTCCCACCAGATAAATCTTTTGTAAGTAGGCTTCCGGCGGAGAGGGGATAATCTGAGCTGTAGAAGGTGGTGTAAAATTTTACGAACTCTCGTTCGATGTCCTTGTTATTGGAGCTAGTCTTACCCCTTCCCACTTTAATTTTTAAGATTGTTCTGTCCTTTTCTTCCCTCCTCAGTAACCTGGCTAGTAGTCTGTCTGATGTATTAGCTTTTATATAATATTTTTGCTTCAATGCTAGTAGAGAACGTTCTGCTGCTCTAGGTTGTATTAAATCCAGTTGGCCCTTTACAGCTCTATAATCTCTCCTGTTATGCCCACTCGGGGTTGTTCCCATGCTTGACATTATCTCCTTCAATTTGTGTCTCCTCCAGCTTCAATTCCCTTTCTCTCAATCTGTCCTCTTATTGTTGCCTTGAAGGCATCCCATCTAATCTGTGGGCTTGTCTGTTCTGACTTGTTGGTCTCGAAAAAAGACTCTCTTCCTTTACCTCTATGGCCAGCACCTCATCTTTAAACAGGGGCGCTGGGTAGCGCCATTTCCACAGGCCCGCTCGGCCTCGGTTCCTCTTTAGCTGTAGCATGATGGGAGCGTGATCAGACTGTATAATTGTGCCCACTGTGACCCCCAGTGCTCGGCCTAAAAGTTTCCTGGAGAGCCACACATAGTCTATCCTGGATTGCGTGTGGTGCACGAGTGAGTAAAAAGTATACCCGTCTATGTCTCCTTCCAACTCTCTCCACGCATCCACCAGTGCCAGGTCTTGCATTTTCACCCTAAGCTCCCCCGATGGTTTGCCTTGTGCACCTAGGTATTTTTTTTTTTACTTCTATCCCTAGCGGGATCCCATGCTATGTTGAAATCTCCTGTTAAAATAATGGGGGATTTTGCAAATTTCTCAAGCCTACATAGTGCCTTCTGGATATATAGTCCTGCCCTGTGTTTGGGGCGTATATTGTAGCCACTGTGTAGGCTTCACCTCTCCCCATCAGAACTACCGCCAGGTATCTCCCCTGTTCATTTTTATCGGTGCCCATTGGTGTCAGGTCCAGGCTGTCTCTCAGTGCAATCAGCACCCCCCCTTTCTTACTGGCCTTTGTGGCTTGAAGGATTCGGGTGTACCCCCAGAGAGTAGACATCTGTTTCCTGAAGGGTTACTATGTTGGATCGTTCCCTTCTTGGTTATCTCTCCTTGAGTGAAGATTATTGTATAGGATGAGTGCCTTTTGATCTGATTCCGTCACCTCCCTTTCGCTCTTCCCCTTCTCCCCCCCCCCCCCGCCCCTGCCCCCACCCCCTCCACTGTGAAATCGATTGCTTTCCCGGACCTTGCCCTCACCCATGCCCCTGCCCCAGCTGTGTTGCTTCCATTGCCAGTCGAAGAGCAGGCCGAATGGATAAGTCCATCTGTATTGGACCTCTCGGTCCCTTAAGAATGCCAGGATTGGGGCCATTTGCCTCCTCTTGGTGTGGGCCAACTGTGCTAAGTCCTAATAAAGGAAGACTTCTGTTCCATTGAATGTGATTTGGTTCACCTTCCTTGCCTTGCAGAGTATTGATTCTTCGATTGTGTAGGCTTATAGGACATCCCTGGTCTTGCCCCTGGTTCCTGTCTGTGGGGGTCTACCCTATGGATCCTGTCAAACTTTATCTCTGTGGTGGAGTAGGGGTCCATGAGCCCTATGAAAATGTTTTTGGCAGCTTCTGCTAGTTCTTTGTCCTTGTGTCCTCCGGGAGGCATTTAATGAGGATGTTGGCCCTCATGGATCTATTTTCTAGGTCCTCCGCCTGAAGCTTGAGATTGTGGGTTGTTGCCGCCAAGGTCTCCAAGACAGCATCAACTCTCCTTGCATTGTCCGTCATTTCCTGGATAGCTTTCATTCATGTCCACCCTCTCTTCTATTTCGTTTATGCCACGCTTTATTTCTTGGAGTCCTTCTGCAAGATCCTCTCTCAATACTTCCATCTGTTTTTGTATCGTGGAGGTCATCTTATCCCCGAAGTCGCTAAAGATCTGTTTAAGAATTGATTGGGTCACCGGACGGTCTTGCTCTTCCTGAGTAGACTTTTTATTTGTTCGTGGGGGAGGATCAGTCGTGAGCATATCCCGGTAAGGTTTCTGGTCCCTGGCCCAGATCTTGGTGAGGGCCCCTTCTTGAGCCTTTTTGGGACCTTTTAGGGTGGTTGGTGGCTCTTTGCCTCTTGACTTGGATATGATCACTGCGTAGCTTGTGGGTTGAGTTTCTTAGGTTGTTCCCAGGTGCTTCCTGGCGCTTACACCTCGTGTCCAGGGAGTTCAGCGATATTAGGCTCCCTCCTCTTGCGTTGGGGCGCGGGGGGCGTCCCAGCTATGTCACTGTGAGTATCCGGACTACTTGTGCTCTCCCTTCTTGTGACCAGGTGGCATCAACTCTGCTGGGTATTGTGGCCCCTGAGTAGACCCCCCCCAGTCCTCCACATGTACTGGGGGTAGTGAGATTTGGAGTCCACGTTGTGCGTGGTGGTGGCAGCTGAGGATGGCATTCGATTTCTTGGAGCGCCCCTCTGGATGAAGTAGAGGATGCTGTTGAGGGGTTTCTTCTGCTCAGTCTCGATATCTTGACCCCCTGCGGGGCCTGTTCTCCTCTGAGGGGGCACCGCCGGAATAACTGCCTCCCTGGATGCTCTGCCGGTTTGTGGCAATGGTACTCTGGGTGTGTCGCCTGCGTTGGTCAGTGCTGCTCAGATTGTACCTGTGAGTGGTCCTGGGCTTGTTGTGGGCCCCTTGTCCTCCAGGAGGAGGGTTAGCTTCCGTTTGGTCACGCTTGCCGCTGATTCCAGCAAGAGGGCAGAGGTTGCACAGTGGATGGGGGTATCTCCAAGGGCCAGGCAATATGGCAGTAAAAAGCGCGTGTGGAGCGCTCCCCCTCTTACTTGTACGTTCTGCTTGACTCGCCCTGCTGAGTGGGACATCTAGCGGTGAAAGATAGCACCTTCCTTGCACGAAGCAGTACCTGTGTGCTCCGGTCAAGGAGGAGGAGCAGCTCTGGCTTCTCCGGTTCTGTTCCGAGGCCGCTCTGGCTCGGAGAGTGGCCGCACTGCGTGTGCCCCGGATAGTTTCCCTGGGGGCTCTTCGATTTCCAGATTCGGCAGGGAGGAGAGGAGGATGAGGTTCTTTATGCCTCTGTCCCGCTCCCACCGCCGCAACAGATCTTGTTGGACGGCGCTCGGTGCTCCGGCTGTGGGTTCCCCCCGGTGCCTGGCACCGCGGGGACTTCGCACATCTGACGAGGGGTCTCCTCTACACTCACACCCGGCTGTTCCATATGTCGGAGGGCGGAGGGGTGAGCTCTGGTATGTGGGTGCTCCTGCACATGGCGCGCCGCTGGCAGCGAGTGGGAGGCACTCAATGGTCCCAGCCTTGGCGTCCCTTTGGCGATAGCTTGCGCAGGGCCTCTTGTGGCACAGAGTCCTCTCTGTCAGATCCTGCTTATAGCCGATTTTGGTGGAGAGGGCTTCTGCTCTGTTCTTGCTCCCACTACTCCTTGGGGGTGCACACTGTTTTTCTCATGCCTGGAGAGGGCTTGCTGGGTGGCTGTAGCTACTATTTCAGTCCCATGGGTCAGGGGGACTCCGGTCACAGTGCTTTCGGCATCGTGGCCATCTTGCATCGAAAGTTGTGTTTTAGTGCATATTCTTTGGTTTTATTTATTAAGACAGTGACATCTGGAAGTAGCCATTGTTGTCAATGGGGTCTTCAAGAGAAGATGTATAATGGAGTGACGGTTCTGTGTAAGATTCCAAAATGTTTGCGGCTTCTCTACACTTCGATCAATTAGGCAAAGAGTGAAAATGTTGAAAAGGAAGTTGATATCTATGAAATATTAATTATACAAACAAATTGAAGTATTAACAATTTCTGTTTTTTAAATGCGGAAGAAGTCCTATAATGAGGACTCTACAAATCCTTAAGCCGTAGAAATGTCTTCTTGCCATCACATTGATACCTTTTCATCAATTTATTTGATGTAGAGTATTTTTTCTTTAGTTGTTTTCTACCTGTTTTCAAATGTGAAAGCTCCTCTACCCCGGCCTTTCTTTTCCCTTATTTCCTACCTTGCTTTATCACTTTTCATACCCTACCCCTGCCATCCCTTGCAGATGTGTTTGTATGGTGCAAAAAAAACATCTCCAGCCTGCTGATTATTCATGTTCTGCATGTAGTACCCCCTTGTCTTATTATAAGTTTACTCTGGGACAGATCAGTATACAAACACCCAATTGTCTAGAGTGTCAACAAGGAAACATATTTTCTTAAGCTCACAAATGCACAGAGATGCCTTTTGTAGACTTAAAATGTCAATGCTGTCTGACAGTGGAATCATTATTTTAAAGTTAGTTGAACAGGAACAGTAAAACTGGTATCAGCACAGGTGTCCAGGGTATTACTATTCAGTAGAGACAGTAGAAGGTATGATTATCTGTCATCATTGTGCACTGGCCAAGGTTATGACAGATGCATATTTTCTCTGTCTACACTGATCAAGTCTCTTGCTAGTAACAACATACCTGGAAGAAAGCGAGGACTGTTCACTGATGTAGACTTGTGTGCTTTCTGGTTAACACATCTACACAGGTTGGTTATGAAATGGGACAAGGCTATTAAGTTATGGCTTCCTTTAGCGGTTTGAAAGAAAATATGGAGGACTTGCATTGGTACCCTTGCTGAAAGACTATACAATGAAGTTGATTTGCTAGGTTTCATATGGAATGGAGATAAGTTGTGACCAATCTTATAAATGTATAATTGATGTTACGGACCCTCGAACATATGATCCACTGCGCAAGTAAGGTACTTGGTGTATACATTTTCTACTACGAGTACCTAGCTGCGTGTGCCAAGGCGTGACTGGGGGTGCCTTATCGCCCCCAAAAAGGTGATCAGCCATACATAAGCAAATATATATATATATATATATATATATATATATATATGATATTAAAAATTGCCAAAACTCAGATGAGGTAATACCATTTATACTTGTATTAACAGAAAAACATAAATAGCGACTGTTTGACATGAGAGAGTCACATAGAGCCCCAGCCAACATGTGTTTCATCCCCTGTGGGTCTTTTTCAAGTCTGTATTTTTCACAGACCACGAAAGATATTATTGAATCAAACTCCCAAAACATTTTTTGTCACCAGAAGGGGTGTTCCTGAGAGAAAAAGCAAATCGTTACACCATCACGCGTGAATTGCAATGCACACATTTTTACATAGGAGCAAATAAGAAGGCGAGTCCCCATTAACACACTACAATGTCATCATGAATTGACACAAACAACAGACTCACTTTCTTTTTTCAAACTTTATTTAAACGTCTCGTAGATGGGTTACAGAAAGACCAGCACAATAAACATTTTTATCCTCACAGTTTCACGAAAAACATGTTACATTTCGACTTTCTCGTCAGTAGTTATTATGGTGTCAACTCGGTATTATAGTGTAATTAGAATAGTTCCGGAGCGGTTCCCAAACGTCTTTTGGCCTGATTGTTGTGACCACTGTTCTGACATATCCTTCCTCCCTTTCATTTATATATGCTAGTACCTTTTAACTGCCATGGGTCCCCCAGTGCCAAGGCCTTTTTTGGTGATTTTGGTAATTCGCCATTCAATTCCTTCTAACATTTTCTGTTTCATTAACCCCTTAAGTGCCAAGGATGAGCTTTCTTGTTTAGACAACAGGGAGGTAATCCCAGAGACGAGATACCTCGCCCTTGGCACTTAAGGGGTTAAGCCATTATTGTAATGTTGGTGCTGAATTTGATTTCTATTTTAACAAAATGCATTTCTTAGCTATTGTACAGCCCATGTTAAAGCGGCACATTCTGATATATGCTTTACCAATGTCTCCTTTTAAATATTTGAGGGGGAGAAGTGTGGGGTGTATTTTGGTCATTGTATGTAATGTTTCAGCTACCTCTTAAAACAATTTCGTTACCTCTAGGCAGCTGCAGAACTTGTGTATGGTTTTTGTTCCCTCTTGTTTACATTTCAGACATTTATCAGTTGTGTTAGGGCAGAATCACGCTACTTTCGCTGGTGAGTAATGCAATCTGTTCAGTTCTTTGAACTGTGTGAGTCAAAGACGTGCCAGTGGCCATTTAAATGTGGTCGCAAATTCAGGACCGTTGATCTACCTGGTATGAAGCCTGATTGATAAGGATATAGCAGGCCAGGCATGTATGAGAGTAGCCTATTACTTTCCGAAACACCTTTGCAATGGGGTTTATTAACGATAATGGGTGATAGGAGGAGACTTCTTCGTGAGGTCTACCCTGTTTCAGGAGGACTGTTATTACCACTTTGGATAGCGATTTTGGGAGAAGTCCACTTAAGCATGACTCCTCCCAGACCATCAGCAGGCGAGGTGCCAGGATATCTTTTTATGTCTTAAAGAGCTCTATTCCCAGTACATCCGGGCCCAGGGCCTTACCCGAGGCTCGGGCGGAAATAGCCTCAGCTACTTCCTCCACTGTGATGGGGCTGTTTAACGTTTCTTTGGCATCATCGCCTAGATTCGGTATGGCTATCTCCTTTAAATAGCAATCTATTTCCTCCATAGTTCAGTTGTCTACATTTAAGTATAGCTTTTGAAAGTATGCCAAGAATACAGCATTGATCTCTTCCATTTCGGTTATATTTTGTCCTTTTGGTCCGTTTAAGCTTGTTATATATTGCGTCCCTCTCTCTCTCCTCTAACCACTCCAGCCAGGACTCGCCCGGTTTTATCTTCCTCCCCATAACTGCAAGCCTGAACTTGCTTTACCTTGAAGTGTACCTCTTGGTCCGCTAACTCTCTGAATTTCAATAAGTTACCCCCAATCAGCCCCAAGAGTGCTCTATTCCCCAGTCAGCCCATATTCTTTCTCGAGTTTCCGTAGCGTCTTTTCTAATTCACCCAGAACATGCCTTATGCTTCTGAGCTTCCCAGATGTAGAAGATATCATTGTGCCTCGCAACCACACTTTGAATGTCTCCTATATTGTGCCATAAGTTGTTACTGATGCTTTATTTATTGTAAAGGATCTTTCTATTTCGTCGTTTAAGGTGGATACCAAATCAGCATCCAATAAAGCGGTTGGTGCCATCCTCTATAGCGGTAGGCGTTTAGCTTTAGTTGTTAATGCTAGAGTTATCATTACCGGTGGGTGGTCTGAGAGGGTACGCGGCAAGATCTTGCTTCCACAAATCCTATATGACCACTCTGTTGATTGCAGCCAAAGGTCTATGCGGGATAATGCGTCATGCACAATGCAATAATTTGTATTCTTTGGTATTTGGATGTTCCTCCCTCCATACGTCTGAGTGCGTGTTCCATCATGATTTGTAGCACCGACTTGGCAGCCAATGTGATCCCCCAATGTCTAGTGCTGGATCTATCCTTGATGAGATCAAGGATCGTGTTAAAGTCCCTCCCACCCCACAGGGCAGGGGTATTCATTGTTTTCCCAAGGAGTTTGGATATTTGGGCAAAAACTAGGATCATCAATGTTTGGAGCATATGTGTTCACCAGTGTAATGCTTTCTCCGTTCATTGTCCCAGCGACAATGACATATCTCCCTTCAGCGTCTATTTGGACATCGTCAGTTTGGAATGTTATTGACTTGTGTATGTATAAGGGTGATCACCCCTCTGGCCTGAGATGAGTATGAAGTATAGTATCTTTGTTGCCCCCATTTTGGCACCAATTTTGGTGCACTATTTCTAGAACATGTGTTTCTTGTAAGATCACGATATTGGGTGTGTGCCGTTCAATGTAGGACCATACATTCCTAGCTTTATTGGAGTTGTTTAAGCCTCATACATTCCATGATATCAACGGCAGAGTTTCATCCTTCCGGACCTAATTTGGGAAGATTGATTTCCATGTTTTTAAAATCTCTAAAGTGTGTCTCTTGGTGCTGTGTCTACCAATTCAACCATCTGTGAATTTTAACTTGTACCCACTTCCCCATTTCGGTGCAATCTCCTTCCCTCAACCCCCTGCCTCCCTCCCTCCCTTCCCAAATGTGTTTAACCCTTGACCGCCCCCCCCACCCGCACCATCTTCCCCAAATTGATTATGTACTCCCAAAATAACTTTGGAATCTCCCTGGGGCGCTTAGTTGGCGACCATGTCTCTTGATCCACCTTAAAAGCGCTGCGGCCCGGAGCTATAGGAATTTATCTGGCGTGCCTGCCAACAACCACCTGAAATACAACAGTTATTAGTGCATTAATCCCAGGTTAGCCATCACTGTCTTCCATCTCATTCCCTTAGATCGGGGCTCGATTTCGGTCCCCTTCCGGGACCGTAGGTAGCTCAGGGATTGTCGCTAACATATGCCATCGCTTCTGCAGGGGTCTCAAATAAGTGTGCTCTTCTGCCGTGTTTGATTCTCAATTTTTCTGGGAATATTAGAGCGTAGGGTACACAACGTGCTCTCAGCAGTCGTTTTACCAGGTCGTAGGTTTTTTTTCTGCACCTGGAATCCAGCCGCAAAGTCTGTATAAATGTGGATGTTATTTGATTCATACCGCAGTGTACCTTCATCACTGAACAATTTCAGGATAGCGTCTCTGTCCCTATAATTTAGCATTCTGGCGATAATTGTGCGTGGTGGAGCCCCGGGTTGCGACGTTGGGGTGAGAGTATGATGTTCCCTTTCCACAAGGAATTGTGTTGAAAAGGCTGTAGAGTCGAATAGGGTCTGCAGGAGTGCTTCAATGAAGGTTTCCATTGGGCCTTTGCATGCCAACTCGGGTACTCCAATTATTTGTATATTATTACGCCTTCAGTGTGATTCTAGTCCCTGACATTTGGTCTAAATTTTGATGAGCTCTGTTTTAAAGGTCGCTATGTCGCGGTCATGTTGGCCAACCGTGTCTTCTGTAGCACTGAGTCTAGTTTCCGCTTCATTAATGCGCCCACTTTCTTTTTCCAGTTTTGACTTGAGGGATCCCATTGTCGCCACAATGTTGAGTTTTATGTTAATCGCCATGAATCCGCTTTGCATAGCATTTAGGAGGTGTTCATCCTGTGTATTTGCTGATTCCGTGGTTGAGGATCGGCGGCCTGTGAAGGAGTCCATCTGGTCCTTCTTCTTTGCTCCCTTTGACATGTTGTTTGGTATTATTGTGTAAGTGGATGAACTTCGCTCAAGGGCCTAGTTTGCTGATATGTTTGCCCTGGGTTGCAGGCTTCTTGTCAATTTTGTTTGCAATGTATTGAGTTGTTGTGACGCCAGTGCGCTGTTTGTGCCAAGCTAATCCGTTTTGTGGGCAGTCCATCAATATGTACCCCACTCACCTCATTTCATATGCTCAGAGTTCCAGTGAGGAGAAGCCACCAATTGGGCAAGGCCAACGTGCGCACGACCATTCCCGCTCTGTTTCACAAACTTAAAGAAGATTCCCCGTCCACCCTGCAAACCACAGAGCCAAGCAGGGTGGAGCTATTATGAGCGAACCACCGTGGTCGTCATCCAATTTGTCTGTCTCCATATGGCTGCTCCCCGAAGCAGGCTTATCCGTCTGCTAAGTCTTGTCCCTCGCTCATCCGGGAGATTCCAGGATTGCTGGTGGTCCAGGGTGTCTGACCACTGCTCGGGTGCATATCCACTTATAGCGGAGTATGAAAATTGTCAGAGGCTTGCTAATCCCTGTCACATGGGTTTTGTGGCGACTATCCGAAGGTGTAGGAACCCAGCTGATTTGTGACCTGAGTGGCTGTATCTGTTGCTGTGCGTGAGGGTCAATGGCTTATGGTAGTTAGGTCTTCCTGTTTCCTGTTGCTATTGCAGGATAGCTCAGTCCAGTTATGCCATGCGCCAGGGGAGATTAGTGGCAGCGCCTCAGTATGGGCCTGATGGACGTGTGAGGTTGCAGCCTGTGAGATGAACCACCATGGGCCTGTATGACTGAGTCCGTGCACTCTCGCGCGGTGGTTCCCATGTGGTCTGCGCTGCTGAATTATATTATGATTTCACCTGCCCCCCTGGGAATGATAATCAGGCTAGCTGTGTTCCCCTTTGCCTGGTTGGATGTGTAGGGAGATGAAGGAGGGCTGGATTGCCTCGCCACGGCTCGATGGGTTCCCTCTCTGCGATGGGGTGTTAAGATGTGGATGCAGTCCCCGTGAGCGTGTGAGGGCTGCTGATGTTATCTCAACTACGCTAATCGCACATCGCCCGATCCAGGGACCGGATATATTTGTGAGATTCACTCACTGTATAGCCGTGGGGTTAGCCACTGTGCGGGTTAGGACATTGCCATGAGTGCCAGCTTCAGGCCGCTCCGCCCTGTGGTCCTGGGGTGGGGGAGAGTGGTCCGTTCTGCGTATCCAATGATGTGAGAGGGTACATCCGTTCCCGTTAGTTGTAGGATTTATTTGTGTTGCCGGTCCGCAGGGTCGGGGGCCAGACAGTGCAGGGCTTTACAGCTAATGTTCAAGCTCCTCAGCGCATCGGCACAGGCTCCTCCCACCGCTATGGAAGCCAGGGTCAGCCGCACTAGTACACAACAGCGCAGCAAGCTGAAGTGGCTCTTGCACAGCACAGAGGTGCTCAAGGACTCTCAAACTCAGCCCGCTAGTGAACAACCATATTATCTTTCTTTGAAGCAGTCACTGACATGTTCAGCAGGCACGGCAAAGGATCTTTGTCAGCAGGATATTTGTCGGAGCCGGTGCTTTGTTATTAGGCGGCCATGTTCTGGCTGCTCAACAGCATCCCTCCTCAGACTCGCCTTTCTAAATTAGAGCTTTTATTTCTCAAATGTCAGGTTGGAGTAAGGCCTGACTTGCTCTGTGCTATGGCTATGGTGGGATTTCCCTACCTAAAGTAACAAAGGACAGTCTGTGTTAAAGTATGTCCAAAACCTATGCCATCACAACTAAGGGCTTGACTCACAGAAGCTTTTTATAATGGCTCTGTCCCATTCGAAAATGCTCCATGAATCGTGCCCTAAATTTATTCAATGTGAAGGGATGTCAGCATCCAAAGAAACTGTTCAAAGTAAAGTTTGAGCTTCTTCCAGCTCTTGGCTTATTTTCAGCTTCTTCTTCCTCCGGTTCAAAACAGTTCCACAAAAAGATCTTGCATCCCCAAGTTCAGCACAGTTCCAAACAACCTCAGGGTCCCCTTCCCCAAGTTCAACACAGTTCACAGTTAATTCAACTTTGTCAGCTTTTTGTATGAATGGTAATCTTTCAGGCTTTGCTTCTCTTTAGTCACTTTCAGACTGATGAGGCAGAATAACTTTAATCTCTTATTTTCCTTGGCTCACTCCAAGTTGGGCTTACTCGGTCTAGGCGCAGTTGTGTGACCATTCGGTCTGCCCATCAGAGGTAACGCAACCGATAACCCGTGGCACTTTATAATGTTTGCTGATTTTCATTGGACTACTTTGCCATCATATGTTTCCTCTCTGCACTTGTGACATTAGTCCATCTATACTCCTGTTTCTTCTTGGCAGTCTCTTGACTCTGCCAACACGTGCCTTTCATGCAGTTCCCTTTGTGGTGTTTATTCCTCGTCACCACCTTGCTTTGACACTAACCAATAGTGCGTCTCATTTGCCTTTTTACATGCTTCACCAACTCAGTTTTCAGTTGGCTTTGCGCTTTCAAATTGTTCAAAAATGCTTTTTTCCTTATTCTCATTCCGTTTGTAAATACACATCACTTTCTCTCCACTTGTGCAGCATTTTCATCTGTTGTGCATTGCTTTTCTTTAGTTCGGTATTCAGTATTTCAGTACTTGGCAACTTTCTCAGTACTCAATAATGTCCATCTGGTCTCCAGACCCATTCGCTATAATTGTTCATTTGTTCGCAACTTCCTTGGCCCTTATTAAGCCCCCGGAGCACCACGGTCTGAGTGCTCTCTCGCTATCACTCCTCGGTATACAGCAGCTCATCTGTGTGCTTGCGCGATCCTCTTCTGCTTTTGCTCGCTCCGCTCTCTCACATCGGAAGCACCAGTGAGCCGCGCTCGCCACTTCCAGATGTTGTTTCTGCCTCCTGCAGCGTAGTGGAGATTTCTGTTTCCCCCAGCTCCAGCTGTGGACACGCAGCTCGGAGCTCTGCAGGGCTCTTGAATCTCTCATGGCTTTCCCCAGCCCCGCCGTCCTTCCCGCTCTTCTGTAGCCGCCAGCATTCTTTTTACCTGGGTCCCCCTCCAGCCTGCTTCACCGTGCCCTGGCTTCCCAGGCGGTTCCCCTCCTGCATGTGGGTCAGTCCTTTTAATATTCACCTTTAGCTTCTCAAGGGGTTTCAGGTTCAAGTCCTTTGCCTGACTACAATTAACTCTATCACTGGGACATGCCTGACCTTTAGAATGGTGTTCTACAGTAATCTTCCTCGTCCCAGTACCAAAGTGGTGTTCACAGGTGGAAGTTTGCATTACTCCTAGTCTCCTCTTTCTCGTCCCAGTCTTAAAGGGACCTTAATGGAATACAGTTGAAGTGTGACAGTGTGCATGAGTAGTAATAACGTATGAAGGTTGGGGGAAGGTGGGATGTATTTTGACGAGGGAAAGGGGGATATGATGCCTCACGTAAAGGCACCTTTCCTCCACTCCCCAAGATCCCTCCAGCCAGGTGATCCCCCCCCCCCCCCTCGCATATCCACCCACCTGGGTGGGGATCCAAAAGCGACGGCCCTTCCCTGGCCACCTGAGGAAGACCCAAGGGGTTTTGATGGGAGGATGGCTTCAGGTTCCTCACGTATGTCTATGTTGAATATATTTAGTTGTTCGATTCATAGGATTAATTGGCGTTGGGAAAAGGGAAAGAGAGGAAACAATGGTGAGTTATTTTAGAGACCGAGACAATTACAATAACGGTTACTAGTTAAACATACAACTTTAAAACCCTGAAATCCCATGCCTCGGGAAAGTATCTTAGCCTTAACAATTGGTTCTAATGTTAATGTTGTGGAGTGCAAGCTATAGATGTGTATTATTCAATACCTGTAAAAACTGGCATGAAAATAATTGTGTAGTTAGTCATGTACGCTTAATGACGAGTATTAAACTTTCAATTTTTATGATTTACAATACAGTGATGAAAACACATATATAACACGGTCACAAAGTATTCCTGGGCCGTATGTAGCAACCTGGATGAGAATTAGGGAGGCTTAATTGATAGAATTAGAACACCCGTGAAACCATTTATAAATATTGCATCTAAAAGTAGAGGCTTACCAGTATCAAAACAGCACTTTATTATTAAAATAATTGGTTATTTATAACGTGCTTAATACCAAAGAGGTTTTTAAGCACGGACCCGGGATTCAAACCTTTGTTGCTCTGCGTCATCTTGCTTCCATGACAAGCTTGTTGCTTCTGAGTTTTACTACCCGTGCCTACTCGTTGCACTTCACTAGAATATAATTAGGTGACAGATGTTTTCCAAATGTCAAACCTGATTAATTTAAACAGTCTAAGTAAAATCTAGCGTGCCAAAAAGTGTTTAAATACTAAATATATCAGCCATGGTACTAGACCATGTGTATGTAAAATGTTATTACATCAGGCTGTTTTCAGCCTTTAACGTGGAATCCAATCAGTGCTCTTTTCGAGCACTTGAGTGCCATATTGTGGACGTGGCAATTGAAGAAATAGAAAACAGTATGGAAAAAAAAAAGTGACGTCTCGCGTTTGCCGTCTGTCTATACAACATTGAGACCAGCACTTAAGTGCTGCACAAGACAGTAGCTACCAGATACAATTTCCAAGTTACTTTGTACTATATCCTGCAGAATATACATTGATTGCTAGTCCTGAAGGTCCAAAATAAACATGCCTTAATTTAGTTGTAAACTGCAGAACTTGATTTGAAAAAGCCTACAACAATTAGGCAAGGTCAAAATACGGGATGTCAGTTGGAAATTGAATAGTGGGATTCAGCCACTAAAGCGGACATGACGGGGCCTTGTTATGGGTGGTCATGTTCCTAATATTACTATGTTCGTACTGTGCATGCGTTTGTTCAGATATATAGATACCACACAGCAATACAATGCAAGGAAAATGTAAGTCAATATCAAGCATGAGGGAAATGTCTGCGGGCTGCTCTATAAGCGTGATGGGTGAAAAGCATACCTTGTTGTCAGGCCTGCCCACGTCTGAGTGGTCTGCAGTAAAGAGAAGCTCCAACTCCGACCGCAGGACTGCAATTTCTAACGAGCCTTGGGTGTGCATAAGCGTACACAACAGGCGGGGAACAAGGAAAGCCGGCAGCACCCAGTCACAGGTGCTTGTGATTAGCACCACGGCACGTGTGAGCTGGCGTCTTAATGCCAGTGGCGCCCCCAGAATATTTTTATAGGGGTGGCCTGTTGGGGCCACAGGAAATCTTGGGGTGGCATACAAATCTCTCCTTATCTCTCCTCCCTTCTCTCTTTCTACTCCCCTTCCCGTTTCCTTCGATCTGCGGAACATTTCCTTCTCACTGTACCTCCATCCCCCTGTACCTCCTCCCGTTTCCGCTCCTTCCAACTCCTAGCGCCTCTGCACTGGAACTCCCTTCTTCTCGCAATCCGCTCCACCCCGACCTTCTCCTCATTCCGCACTTCCCTTACATCTCTCCTCCTCCATTCCCCTCCTTGAAACCCCCTCCCCCTTCTGTATCCCCTCCCTCCTTATTCTTTCCCCTTGACTATCTCTCTCCCCTCTCCCACCTCCCCTCTCTCTCTCCCTTCCCTTTCCCTCCTCCAACTCATCACCACCCCTCCCCCCTACCCAGTCCCACTCCCCTGTTCCCCCTTTCCCCTTCAGTTAATTGCTCTTTTCACTGTTTTGTTGAATGATTCATATTGTAATTTTACTTCCACCGTTATATTGTTTGTTTTTATGTATTAAGTTGTTCCACTGTAAAGCGCCTTGGTGTAAGGAGCTTTATAAATCAATAAATACAAATACAAACCCATAACTGCACATAAGAGGGGGCGTGGCAATGATGTTTGTGGGCAGTAGGGGCTTCTTTGGGTACACTTCGACCATTGACCGCTAGCATCTGTACTCTATTACGCATCTAAGATAGATGCAAAAAAGGCCCAAACTGTCATTGACAAATGTGGTCCACTTTTTTTTTCAGGTTCCATGGTCTTTTTTTTGGTCACAGTTTCACCATGCTTCAAATACTAAGAATTGCAAATCTGTTAGAAAAGAGTAACAGGTATGATACTTTCTACCCCATCAGGTCTCTCAAGTACGGGTCCTTAATATTAAAAACAGAACTGCTAAGCAGTGGCTGGCCATCGAGAACTACCCACTAAGACCGGTGTCTCTGGGTGAGTGGCTATGGGCCCCTAAGAAGTCTTTCCCTAATAGTGTATTGCAGCACTTTGTGATGGGACCCCTTTTGGAACTATGGTGGAACAAAAAAGAGATTGAAAGTCTTACAACCTGGCCCTTCCCATTGAGCTGCATCTGGGCTCCACCCATCAGAGACAGAATTCATGAACAGTACCGGTATCAGGAATGGTATGAAGCGGGCTTAGAAAGAGTGGGGCAAATCCTAAAGCGAGATGGATGCATGTCAATCCAGGACCTGGAGGCAGGACACCATATGAGATCCTTTGATGTGTTCAAATACCTGCAACTGAAAGGTGCGCTCACGAAACCAGAGTGGAAAGATGAGCTTCAAAGAGACCTCACCAATTTTGAACGGATACTTAGTGACACCCACTCGAGTAAAGGCCTCACCTCCCGTCTATTCGGATCCCTGATAGTGGAACGGGAAAACAACCTGGAGAATCTAAAAAAGAGATGGGAAAAAGATCTAGGTCCCCCACTATCAGACCAACTGTGGTCAAAGATGTGTGAAATGGTGCAACAAAGATCTATCTCAGCGCAATATAAACTGCATGGTCTGAAGGCACTAGTGGCAGTACGACCCCCTCAGACTCTCAAAGATGTTCAGTCATGCTAGCCCCTTGTGCTGGAAGGAGTGTGGAAGCCCTGCCGATTACTGGCATATGTGGTGGGCTTGTCCCAAATGTATTGGAGTGAAGTTCTGGCCTGGATAAGGAACATAGAAGGGATTACCAGGGACAGGGACCCAAGGCTGGTGTTATTCGGACTTGAGGAACAAGAAGGGCGCTGGGTAAAGTCCTGCATATGACTCCCTTCCGCCTGCTGGCCACCAGGGTCTGTATCACCATAGACTGGAAAGAGAAGGACCTTCTGACAGAGAAAACATGGGCCAGAAAAGCCAGAGAACTCTACACAATGGAAAACATTACGGGGGCCATGCACAATATATCCCCTAGCAGGGAAATGGAATGGGCTCCCTTCCTCGAAGCCTACAAAGGAATGAATGAATATCCCGAGCCCCAGGTACACTCTTTGAACAACTTGCCCGTGACCCAAGGACCAAAACTTACGGCCTGTCTCGTCTCCATTGCGGGGCAAGGGGGGAATAAGGGACCGGAGGTGGGAGTTAAAATCAAGTTAAATTTTAAATGTTACCCAAACTGATTATTTTGCCGAGATTAATGTTTGAGCACAGTTCAAGAGAGGTGCAGTTACATACGCTTTGAAAACAATCAATAAAAGTAATTTTGAAAAAAAAAAACAGAACTGCTACAGCCTAGCTGCAAAAATTATGTAAAATACCTTAGTCGTTTACACAGGAGCCACATTTCACATGCACATTCAAGAGGCACCTCGCCTGACAGCCAGGGTAGTTTCTAGCAAACTTGGTGCCCAAGGCGAAACCTCTGAATGCACCCCCACCCCACTGACTGGCACACGTCACTCCCAAACTACACCTCTGCCGTGCGGCAAAACCCCTCCTCAATATGAATAAATAATGCTATATAAATGAAGCTGGTCTCATTACATTGTAATTCAAGTACTTTACAGAAGAATTGTAATGTGAAAACACAGCTGTTGCTGCCCAAGTAAATGTTTTTTCTGTCACCTGCTCTTAGGGAAGGCCTTGCCTGAATGCAGTTTTAAACTGTCCGTACTGGCACACTGCGGTGTGAACAGCCTATAGGGGTCTGAGTGCCCACTGACCTGGCCCTGTGTTGCAGGTGTTGTGTTCGTACCACCTCACTTGTATTTCGCAAGGGGCAATACTAGACTAACCATATGAATTATTTTCTAATAGAAGGTTATAACTCCAAGATGGACAGTCTGGTACACTCTTATTGTGCTCTTTCAAAATAACTCTCTGAGAGTGGGAAAGAGGACAAATAGCACCAATGAGGATTCCTGTATACTTTGCATTAAATCACAGAGCCTTTCAGGACTATAACAGTGATCAGAGATCTCTACATTTGATAAACAACTGATAAAAGGATTGTATGTGTGAATCTCTAAATGCATAACTGATGGCTGTCTTGGTGCTCACATCACGGTTCACAATACTCACCCTAACATTAAAATGTTTGTACCTTGAACCATAAATGCTAATTTGGACAGCTTACGTTTTTGGATACGAGTATAAAATGGCTGCAACATCAGACACTCAAATGGGGTACACCGTACAAGGGCTCTTTTGCTTCTTGTTTAAGTGTGGGGACATGCTCGTCAGTCACATACACAAAACAGTCCGGTATGCTTCTATATGGACATTAGGCACATCAGACAAAAACAGGTATATGTCCTGTTACATAAGTGAGCACCACATAGACACCATTAACCAACAGGGTCAGGGTGGTGACTTGTGCAGCACACAAATAATTTCTGCACACATCACTGCATTGATTTGCCATGGACTACTGTCTGCATGGTGACACACAATGAACTCCACTTTCCTAATCAAGGTGCCAAGTGACACTGAGTTGCCATCTGGTCTGTTGTGCGCCCGGGCCAAGAAACAGGGCTGCTGACATCCATAAATGGAAAGATTCCCAACTGACTAAATTACGATTCTATTGTGGAAAAAGAAGGCTCGGCAGTCTGGCTCAGTTGCACATATATCATCCAATAAAGCAACGCCAGGTCAGGGTGCTACACACAGACACCCTCTGCTTACCTCAGCTCTGTGAAGTGTGGTGGAAATAAATCTCTCGGTGCAGGGCAGCACAGGTCTCCATCTCCTTTTGCAGTGCCACCAATCCAAAAATATTGGCAGCGTGTTAACTTTGCCCCCAAACTGGCAATTCAGATTAGCACCTGGCACCGCGGCCAGTTGCTAATAGCTTTACTGCCATGGACCTGCATGGCTTCTGGGCTTATAATAGCCTGTGTAGCTCTGAGCAATAATGCTTAGTTATCAACAACTTGTGAAAGAAAGCCTGGTCCTACCATCATTAAAGAAACACAATTTAGATCCATCCTCAGGGCCCATAAACTATAAGCTTGTATCAATGTTTCATTTCACAGCTGCAGTTATTGACTCAGAAGTAATGGTTCTGAAGCTGACATCATGGATGTGCATAGGAAATGAGTATGTCTTGGGGGTAGAGGTCATCCGCGACATAATTAGCATTTGACACAGTGGCATACATACAGTAGTCTCCTTGACTGGGCGATGGGGATTATTGAGGCGGCAATGCCCTGGATGCACTCTTATCATGAACAGAGACCAGGGTGCCAGCTAAGTAGTTCTCTTTCTGCTTCCATTGGTGATCGCACCTAAGTCTGTATGGTAGGTTAGCGATGGAGGGTTACTTTTTGATACGCTTCTGCCATTGCAACCATTGGCGAAATCCTCCCACTGTCTGTCTGTACACCATGTCAGATGTTAAGTAGACCGCATCGAACGTTCTAGTTACAGGCGGTCCCTTTATTTTGTGTTTTATACCGCTCTGCTATGTTCCTAAACATCTCCAAGAAGGCGAGCTTCCAGCTGTCCAAAATGGGGCTGTTTGCATTTTGCTTGACCTCGAGAATTATGGCAATGTGTCTATGCATCGAAAAGCACCTGGCCAGTTACAGTCCCAGTCAGTTTCCAGATGTAGCTTCGGGTTGCCAGCCTGGTCTTGGTGTGAAACAGCACAGTATGTGCTGCGCAGACGGCACAACAACCTACATGCAGCCAGAACTTTGGAAACCCGGAAATAAATACAGCCTGAGAAGCGCGAGCCAATTGCCAAAGCAGAAATGCGCGCCTCCAGGCTCAGGCTGTATTTATTTCCAGGTCCGTCCACTGTGGGCGGAGGGCTGCTGCAAACCGCAGCAAAAAAGAAAAAGCAAAAAAATAAAATACTTTTTTTGTTCGCACTGAACTACTGGGCATGCCATTTTCCGTGCAAAGTTCAGTGTGAAGAAAAAATAAATATTGCTTTTTTTTCTTCAAATTTCACAGGGTGGCCGATGGAGGCGGCCGGCATTTTTATAAGGGTGTCCTTGGCCACCCCTTGGGGGGGCCCCTGCTTAATGCAGGAGAATAATAGAACCCAGGTGCGGCGGTGAATACAGGGGACCCGGGCACAGAGGTGAAGAACCAATTCAGTCGGAAATGGGCTGTGACGGTGAACAGTGGATTTCCCGGCACCCGCTCATGAACTCGGACCTCGCTGATTAATGCTGACTCAACAACATCCTCTGAACTCGCTCGCGGGTCCGGAGGCAGCAGGTAATTGCTCCAAAGACTGAACGTTGTTTGTGTGATGCAACACAAATGCAAGAGGATGCTTGCTTAGTCTTGTTTGTCTGCTTTTAGAGTTGGAGTACCGACATGAATTCCCTTGAAGTGACACAAGTTGGTGTAAAAGGAAACCAATTAACTTTGTGAAGCCATGTTAAATGAGAATGGACAGTGATGTATGTAAAGCCTTAATGGGTTATGAGATTTGTCAGGGCTTGAGTGAACCAGAGTCTTGAATTCAGGCACAGCTAAGAGGTCATGCATGATATAGGCACAGTGCTGAATTGTACAGACAATGTGTTTTGTTTAGAATACTGTAGGTGATTTTAGGAACAGGTATATGTGGGTAATTGAAGTCTATGTAGCCGGTTAAAGAGTCAAGAGTTTTAAGTGAAGGACATGTTTCTGGAGACTATAAATGTGCAGTGTAGATTCAGTTTACCCTAAACTCCCCCTCCCTATCCAATATCTCTTTCTAACTATCTTTCCCGTGTTTCTAACTCCCTCTGACTATCCATAACCTCTACCTAACCCTGTCCCCCGACCCCCATTTCGTTGCCTTGTGGTGGCCTGTGTAATTAAAGTGGGCCCTTCGTGCCAACCAAGGTGGGAGGGTCGTGCACATGCAGCTTCTGTGGTTAGCTTGAGAGTGTGGATCGCACACTTGGCACCAGTAATGTTGTGGGTGCATGTGTTGTTTTGATGATACTTGCAGCCAATAGGAGCAGTGTTTTGAATTATTCTTAAAGCTATAAAGGGCGGAAAATGTGCAAGGTGTCTGTGAATACTGCATATTGGGAATACACTACTAGGCTCACATGACATGCGTCGGTAATAAGAATCTTGGTTCCTAAAATAACTCCCTTATTGGGGTGCATGATTTATATGCAATTAAATACTTTGCAATTATTACATTGCACATGCAAACAATAATCATCAATATTATGCAAAGAAGGAGGTATCTTAATGAGTGCTTGTGTTGAGCTAAGCGGCTCCCGTGCAGGTTAGGCTTGGACTGTGGGTAATAATAGTTATATCCATTGTATAGCGCATGTCAAAATCCATAATACGTATATTGGATTGCATGGTGAATGTTGAAATTGTTACATTGTGCCACTTATAAAAGAATCAAGGTATCCACAAGGCAATGTAAACATACTTGGGTTATGATAGAGTGAGAATATCCCTTGTCCTAGTAATACTTTCCAAGAGGCAGGAGACCTGAGTTGCACATTCTCACAATATACAGCATATTATTGTTATAAAAAGACGTTAAATTCATGATCAGAGTTTAACCCCGAAGCAACAGTTTTAAATCGGCACATAAGTCTGAATTCTTGCTGTCATCGTTTTTATTCTCTGTTACTAAATCGGATATCACAGAAGACAGTCTCTAAACCCACATATCTGATATAGGTCTTGTAGTCCAGTTGATGTTTCTCCTTCCAGTGTTGGTATTTGGTGTCCTGGTGTCCCAACATAATTTGATGTTCCTGGATCCTAATTCTCTGTGTATTGTGCTGCCAATATAGCTTTGCTTGCAAACACAGATGACATATATGAATAGTTTGTTGTGAAAATTCATTAACTGTATCTGGAAATCACCTTGCTAATTTAAATCAACCTTTTGGGTAGTAAGTATATAAGAGCACATAGAACAAGATCTGCATTTGTAAAAACCATATGTCTTGGATTTTTATAACCAATTACAAGTCGTTAGTACTGTGTTGGGCATATCAGATGGACTAAGGAGAGATCTAACTGTGGGAGCATTGCTAAAGGAAACATAAGGTGTGTCATGTGCGTATTTTCCAATGTCTTTGTCTTTGTGAAGTTGGTGCCAATGTTTCTGAACTATACCTTGTACTTTGTAACTGTCGGAGTTGTATAGAGTAATACATCTGATCTGGTTATCTTGCTCATTACTATATTTGTTTTTTTGGTGTCAACAAGGTATCCTTGATTGAGGTACGAGCCTGATTCTCTTCTTGTTTCACTTCTGCCATAGGGTAATCCCTATTTGTAAACTGCTGATTTAACAATGAAGGTTCTTCCTGAAAATCTGTATCATTATTACAATACCAACAGGCCCTGGGGTATTCCCCTTTGGGGATATTCTGAATTACGCACATTCTATGACAACTTGAAGCGTGATTAGTTTTAGTTCCAGTTGTTTCATGAGTTTGATGACTTAGGAACTTTGCAGTGATATTGTGATTTGTATCTCAAACCCTTAGAGCTCCAATGGCAGTTCCTTTAGTGGGCTGCAGAATAGGTAAAGGGTCCACCAGGTCTGAGGTGATGTGACCAAGGCGGGATAAGGCATCAGCTTTCACTTGCCTTGAGACTGGCTATTAAGACATCTCATTGAATCGGGTGGAAAACAGATTCCAGCGGGCGTGATGGTGGCTGTGGCTTGTTGGGCTTCTTTCAGCATCGCCAGGTTTTAATGCTCTATTATTATTTAACAGAGTGCAAAGCTTCCAGCAAATGCCCTTGTTGTGTGAATCCATGATGGTTAGGAATTATCTGCAAGATAGCAGGTCAGATTGCTCTGCCGGTTGAGCGCTCGCTGCTGTGATCGTTGTTTGATCTGCAGGTTCAAATCCCAGCAAGGTCAAATCAGCCTTTCATACTTCAGAGGTCGATAAAGTGAGTCTCAATTTCGATAGGGTAATAATAATGTATATAAATATGTTCTATGTAAAGCGTTTTGGTAAATAGCGCAATATGAAGAACTTGCACTCAATGCGCTGCTGCAAAAAAGATGGGTTGAGGCACCGCTCGAAGTCCGGGCATTTAATTGTCCACAACGTTACATTGAATTGTTTCCAGATCCTCAGGCACAGAGAGTGTTTATGATGTTGCATCTAAACATATTTAAAACCAAAGAACGCCTGGGCTCATGGAAATGTAACAAAATCATAAATCCAATGTGCAGACTATGTGCTAAAGATAAGGAAACCCTTAAGCATTTAGTGCGATTTTGCACGATACTTCGATCTGAAAGGACAATCCAACTGGGATCTTGGAGTCTGAATCACCCCACCCTTTGTGCTGACGAATAGTGTTACAATATGTTCCAAGGCTCGGACATGAAATTGTTACTGCCATTGTCACGTTTTCTGATGATAATCGAAAATCGCCTGAATTTACCGTTGGTTGACGAACAATGAGGAAGAGTGACTAGACTGTAAGATAAAGCAGATGGGAGGGGTGTTTCTATAGGAGGTGGAAACGACAAAAATCTTTTGTCGTTTTGTTTTTCTTTTGATGGGTTGGGTTTTGTTGTAAAAATTTTAAAGGTTTGTGATAAACCAATAAAAAAAAAAGTTATTCTCCTCGATTACAAAAGTCGTAGTAGCACTCTGAGCTTTCATGAGTGATGGGTATTGGGATGTAGTAACCCATGATGCGCCCTGATGCCAGCAGGCTCCGGTGCACTATAAATATACAAAATAAATACATGTTTCCCTTTCTCCGAAGGCATAGCTTTGTGTTTTTATGACAAACACTTCCTAGCATCGGGCGGGATCAAAAAGGCTGTTGAAAAGGTTATTATTGAGTCTACTGAAGGCTTACTGTGTGCTGCATTCGCAAAATAGGGGAATGGACTTCAGAGCTGGGCGGTTAAGGGTTTTTGCCAGTATGGAGAAATATTTTACGAGTCTTCAGTTAAAGTTAGGGAATCCCAAGAATTGCTGCATTTCTGTGAGATTAAGAAGAGAGCAGGTTGGTTGTTAGTATATGCTGGACTGCGCCACTGGGACCAGACCATCGTACATAAAAAGAGTTAACAACCGAAAGCCTGGCATCATTGAACTATGCTAAAAGAATATCCCTAAATTCAAGCTCATGCCAAATTCCAGAAATGAGACCACTCAATATTTGTATCCAACATTTTGTATTGTCACTCGTATTTCAAAATATTCCCAACCATATGTTCTGGGTGTGTTTAGTAACGCATGACTTGATTAACCAAGAATATGCCAACTGTCTGGCCATCAGTTTCACGCACAGACTTTTTTAACACAGGTTTTTAAACAAAATTGAATCAAAATTGCTGCCATTTATAGTTAAGACTGCAGGTTGTCATATGTGGTGTGCAGCCTTTCGTAAATTCACCCCTTCATTATTCAACTTGTAGTTAGGTATTTCTTACATTTTCGATGTCTTTCTGCAAGATTAATAGGTGTGGGCAACTCCAGGATGGCTGCCATTTTCTTCTGATCCTTTTGCAAATCATAATCATGTGAATGGGGGATAGCACAGGGGCAACGCGCTGGTCTTGGATACCACTCAAGAGCAATAGAGGTTTGAATCCCAGATCTGCGATTAGAAACCACACTCCGGTATGGTATTAGGCATCTTATAAAAAAAAACAATTCAATAAATAAGGCAACCCAAGAACTCGACCTCCTTTTGTGTGTGTTAATCGCAGGACCAAAATTCCTTACTCGCATATAAGTTACCATCCACGAGAGCTGCGGGACAACCTCCTGTTTGGACAATGTATGAGATGAAGGCGGACACGCACAAACCCTGGGATTATGCAGTCCAGGCAGGGTCCCTCAAAAAACCACTTTTGCTGAGGGGCTACCCAAAAAAGAACATTAAAGATGCATAGAAAGGAGCAAGGAACATCCCAAGAGACATTACTTTGCAACCAAGACCTAAACTGCCAGCCAGGATGCAACTTCAAGAGCGTGTGGAATTACAAGGCTGAAACCAAACCCAGGAGTGCTGGTGAAAGCAGTCCGTTCCAGTCGATGCGGAAAAGAGGACTAGGGAGTGGCACCGGTGGGCCGAGTCAGGGGAGCGCATTCTCCAAGGGCAGCGCCCCCGCGCGCCTCTATATTTAAAGGGGAACATTTTTTTTTGGTGAAAAACGTTCAGTCTCCCGTCCCTAGCTAGGGACGGCCAGACAGTATGGAGGGAAGGGGATGGGACGCGGAGTACAGCCTCCCATATTTGTAAAGGCATGCATCGTCTCTCTGGGCTCAAAGTTGTAGCTGGCAATTTCGTATAGACCGTAGTGCATCAATGATTGAAGTGATGGTGCTACCCCCTCTGAGGCGGGGGTACTGGCCGAGGTCCTCACTCTGCGCCTCACAGCCAGAACGGGGATCCCGATGCAAAAGGACGTAGTCGCCTTGCCCAAAAAGGGATGGCCTAAACCCGACTCGGCACAGCCTACCAATCAGTGGCTCGACGACAAGTAAGGGCAACTTGAGGGGGATCCACTCTGTCGGCCCACCCTCAGCCACACTATTCAGTGATTGCTGCGGCCTCACTCTACTCCAAGCCTCAGTCGTCCTCGGCTACCGCGTCTTCTGCGCTTCTAGGCAAGGAGGAGAAGATCTTGGAGGCTTATGGAAAGAAGTTTTATTCTAATGCCTCACTGCACCTTCGTCAGTGTAATGCAGAAGCCATGCTCACAGCCGTTAATCAGAGGCTTTGGAGGTAAATAGCAGACTTCCTTCCGGAACATTCGGTGCACAATCAGGCTTGTTTCAAGGCGGGGCTGGCGGAAACTAAAATGGTGGCTCAGGACATCATGGACTCCACCATTGCGCATATAGACACCTCAGTTCGTGCCATCTGCATTGCCACGGACATGAGCAGGATGGCCTGGCTACAGAGGCGACCAAGTTCAACCCATACGTCCAGGAACGTATATTGGACCTTGCATTCAAGGGTGGCAACGTTTTTCATTCCACCATCGATGAGGAGCTTGATAAGCAGAAGAGTTCAGACTGCAAAATCCTTATCTATCCTCACGAAGTCTAAGCCCAAGACATACAGCTAGACGCTTCAGCGTTCCGACAAGGGGGCGGGCTTCCGTGGCTTCCAGGAATGAAGGTCCAGGCAGCCGGACCGTTCTTCTAGTCAGCACCACCGCAAACAATACAAGGCGGGTAATAAGGGATTCTTTCAATCCCCCTCCTCATCCCCAGCCTCAAAGGGGGAAAAAGGAATAACACTACCCTCCGGGTCCACGTGTCTCCGGTGGAGGGCAGGCTTGCCCTTCACATTGTTGGTGCACTATGTTCGCGGATCCCTGTATTCTATCCGTAGTGTCCTACCGGTCCCTCCCGCTCCTCACTCTTCCACTCTGCTCCCTCAGATTGGGACAGCAACTCTGTTGGCGGAAATTCAATCGCTCAGGCAGTGGAAGAAGTCCCAGCCTCCCAGAGGGGGATGGGCTTTTACTCCAGGATTTTTGCCATACACAAGGAGAACTAGGCTGGCCTGAGAGTTGTGTTGGACCTTTCCACCCTGAACCTTTCCCTCCCGCTTCAAAAGTTCAAGATGGTTACGCCAGCACTTATTTCAGAGACACTGTGCAGGGGGGACTGGATGTGCTGCCTGGATCTGAAGGACACTTACCTACACATCCCAATTTGGCAGCCTCATCGGTCCTTTCTGAGGTTCAGGATCATGGGCTTCCATTTTCAGTACAAGGTTCTACCTTTTGGCCTCAATTTAGCACCCAGGGTCTTTACCAGGCTTATGAATGCAGTGGCATTCCTCCTCAGGGCTCAAGGTCACCACGTACCTGGAAGACTGGCTCGTCGGGGCGAGATCCCCGGAAGCGATCCAGCAAACCATCCCCGCCCTCATGAATACTCTACACGAATTGGGATTTTCCATCAATCTCAAGAGGTCACAGCTGCAGCCGACACAGAGTCTGGCTTTCCTGGGCCTCATCTGGGACACAAGCTCAGAGAGAGTTTTTCCTTCAGAGGACAAGATCACAGCCATCAAGAGAGCCACTGGTCATTTTCTCAGCAGAGCAGCGACCTCAGCATGGTCGTACCAGCACCTCTTGGGTATCATGGCGTTGTGTTTACTAGCAGTGCCTTACACAAGGTTCAAAATGAGATTTCAGCTGCAATTCTCGGCCTCGTGGAGTCAGGAGCGGGGTCCCCAAGCGGTGGAGCACGGCCTGCAACTTGAGGATAGGCAGGACCTTCCGGCAGTCAGCACCACAGCTTACCGTCACCACGGATTCCTCCTTGGAAAGCTGGGGGTCTACCCTGGACAACCACAGCGTCCATAGAGTCTGGTCCCTTCAGGTCCGTGTGGCCTGCGAGACCATGGTTCTCTGCATTACTCAGCCTCTCGGACCAGCCTCCGATTCACCTCTCGTTGGGCCCAGCTCATCTTCTGTTACAGCAGGGAGGCAGGGTCATCCACCCCGCCCCAGAGTGTGAATCCTAAGCAGGTGACATTAAAGCATCTGCACCTGTCGCAGGATAACCTAGACAACATTCATGGCTCTAGGAGCAATGCTCTTAGGAGCCAGTACAAGAGCAAATGGACTGGGTTTTGCCACTGGGCCAAATCAAAGGAAGTTGATCCTCTTACTTGCACGTTGGACGATGTGCTGTCCTTCTCTGCACACCTCGCATATTCCGGTGTGCAAATAGACACATGCTGCATCGGAGCCTACTGGAACTCGGAGGACGACGTTTTCTCATCCTCCAACCCGGTTGTTAAGACATCTGGTGGGTCTCACCAGGCTCTACCCTCCTATCAAGAAGCCACACCCCGTTTGGGATCTTAATCTAGAGTTGGGCGCCTTGGCACCAAACCTTTTGAACTAATAGCGCTGTGGACATCAGGCTAGTTACCATTAAGACAGCTCTCTTGGTGGGTCTTACGTTTGCACGCAGGGTCAGCGAAATCCAAGCACTAGTCGCTTCAGAACCTTACACTTCCTTTCATAGAGACAAGGTGGTCCTTAGAACGCATCCCGTGTTCTTGCCGAAAGTAGTCTCTTCGTTCCACCTAAATGAGGAGATAGTGTTCGTACTTTCTTCGCGGACCGTAAGGACGATGCTCAGAGGGTCTTGCACTGTCTAGATGTCAGGCACGCTCGAAAATTCTTTCTGGACAGGACCAAGAGCTTTTGCAAATATGAGGCTCTTTGTCACCTTCGGTGGGTCGAGGCCAGGAAATCGGGCATCTAAGGCCTCTATAGCAAGGTGGTTGGTTTCAGCCATCAAGGAGGCCTACGAGGGGCAGCACAAGCCGCTTCTGGCGAACATGCATGCCCACGCTATCAGAGCCAAGGCTACAGCAGTATCGTTCCAGAGGAACGTTCCGTGGCAGGTCATCAGCAGGGCGGCCATGTGGGCCACTCCTTTGGCCTTCTGCAAGCACTACTGTTTGGACGCCGGCTCCAGGTCAGATGCAGCATTTGGGCAGGCAGTATTAATGAACTTTTTTTCTTAAGGAGGGTCACCTCTCCACCCTGGGGCTACATTCAGTTGTAATCGCCCATACAGTATGGAGGAAAGGGGGCGGGATGTAGGAGTAATTATAAGATACTCACCGTAGTGACTAACGTATTCCTAGTCCATAGTCCCCTTTCCTTCATACGTCCCACCATCTTGCCCCCTAATAAAACTGGTGTCATTAGGCAATGGTAAAATTGTCGACGCGTCAATGGGACTGTGGAGTTGCGCCGGTGGGCGGGGTCAGGGGAGCGCATGCTCCCAGGGCTGCACCTCTATATTTAAAGGGGAAGATGATTTTATCTGGTGAAAAAGGTTCCGTCTCCCGTCCCTAACGAGGGATGCCCATACAGTATGGAGGAAAGGGGACTATGGACTAGGAGTACGTTAGTCACTACGGTGAGTAATTTATAATTTTGTTTACAGCTCTTCCTTGATGAGATACCACATCAAAGAGTCTGCTAATGCAAGATTGACAACACAAGTTACTATAACCACTTTAACGTGTCTCTCAATATATGTACTCTCACAGTTGGAGCTATGACCACAAGGAGCACCCGTACATGGTCCACACACATGATTTTTGAAAAACAGAATCACTATCTAACTGAATTCCAATGTGTTTGAGCACCTTCCAACATGACGCGCTCAACACACAGAAAATAAATTGCCGATAGTTGGGGCTATTTTTTGGAATTGTGGCACATTTTGAGGTGTTTTTTTTATTTTTGGGGGTGCGTGAATACATGGTCACTTAAAGACTCAAAATTCTCTACAATTGCTCAAAGTAGCACCTACCCACTTACACATACATTCTTTTACAATACAAACAATGTAACATACTTTTTTTGTTGTCTGTCGTTACATACGAGGGTATAGGGGCACAAATGGAGACACTAAATTATCTATTTAACACATTTATTTTTAAATACAGATATTTGTCACTAGTGTGAGGAAGGCATGATATCAAAGTAAGACAGACAGACGTGATCACAGTTCAAGGGTGTTTATTTTACTTCATAAGGGGTGTGAGAAATGCCTATCTAAACCTAAATCTAAGATGGGAGCAAGCAACGATCATCAAATAATAATAATAATACAGTCGAGTGAAGTGGAGTCTAGTCAAATAAAAATGCTTCTAAAAAAAATAAAAAAATATTGCCAATCATTACCGCTATGCTACAAATAGTGTGGGATAATGTTCACGAAAAAGAAAGAAGTGTTCACAAAATGATAAGTCTGGATGTTCAGGCCGTTGGCCTTCCTTCCCCACGTTTTTCGCACGGGACAAGGCGAGTCACTCGAGCACAGCACACTCTTGGGCTTCTTCGGCACCAGGTCACAGTTCCTTTTACCAACATCAGGGCCTTATGTGCCCAAGTCTCTTACCTTCAAAGTCGTTTGCTTAGGGGGCCTGATGTACCATAAACAACAAAAAAAGTTTCTTTCCAAATATTCCATTTGGGCGATTCACTCTTCACCCTGGATCCCCCTCAGCTGGGCTCAGATCCTTTTTCCAACAATTAGCTTCCCTCAGTTGGTTCAGACCAACTTTAGTTCACAGGCATCCCTCAGTCGAGTTCACACTTGCCACAGCAAGATCTTCTCGGCCCCCTGTTCTGGGCTCAGATCCCCTTTTATACAATTAGTTCCCCTGAGCCAGGCTTAGACAATTTTTTGTTCGAAGACATCCCTTGGTCGGGTTCACTCTTCCCACAGGAATAGCTTCTTGGGTGACTTCTGGTTCTCCTAGGATCCCCCTCTTCTGGGCTCAGATCCCTTTTTATACAATGAGTTCCCCTTAGCCGGGTTCAGACCAATTTTAGTTCACAGGCAGTCGAAGACTTTCGAATGTGCATGGGATTCAACTTAACGCACTGCATGACCACTTCAATTTCACAGTGCATTAATTCTTACACGCTCAGTTGTATACCAAACAGAGTATTGGAACACAGGGATGGCGTCCTGCCACATAAATTCAAATGAACATTCCTCTGCATTTACATTTACTGCAAAGATTATATCATTTAACATGCCAAGTATCAAAGAAGCTGTATACTTATGTTTAACGAAAGTATAAAAAAGAGTGTCAATAGTGACTATTAGCTTGTTTATTTAGCTGATGTCAAAAAGACATGGGTTTGGTTTCCCATGATATTTAATAGTTTTTTTGGACAACACCTGCCTAATATTTGGCAGACATATTGAGAAACAAGAGAACAGAAAAGCAAACACAGGACTCAATTTAAATTATTCACACATGGTCATAGGTTTGCCAATACATATACATAAGTGCAGAGCAATGCACCAGCAATTATGATCACATAACACTTAGAGAGTGAAAACGTAAACAGTGAACTGGAGCTAGTCTTCACAAATACATCCTAGTAGTTGTTTCCAAGGTGTGCTGGATATTTGGGAGGTAACCAAGTCTTTGGTCTACGTCTAGATGTAGATCAGATGGTGTGTGGGGACAGGGATGGCTTGCCCAGATGGTGTGGTGTCCCGTGAAGCTTCAGCGTAAGGAGCCTTCTTCAAGGGCCTTGACCGGGTCTCCCTACATGGAGGAATCAAGTGAGGGCGTACTTAGTGTAAAAAAACACTATGGTGTTGTGGCAAAAAACTGTGATGCTAGCATGTAGTAAAAACAAATAAAAAAACTCTTAGGGGTGGAAAGTTTAGATAACATACACTGACTAGTTGCTTGTGCTGGCCAGTCACTGACCTGGGCATAAAGAAGTTAGTGGTAAGGGTCGTCTTCCAATGGTGCAGAGGTAAGGAAACTTGGTGGCAAAAGTCTGGAAGACGAAGCTGTGCTGATGTCAAAAAGACTCATGTCTCAAATAAACAAGCTAATAGTCACTATTGACACTCTTTTTAAACTGAAGGAGATCAACACAGTTTTTGACCAATTCATGGCTTCCACCCTTGAAAAGAAGCATAATAAACTAGCCAAAGACATCCAAAACCTCAAGATTGAGAATGTCTATCCATGATTGGCACCAGACTATAAGGATAGGAAAGATCGAGAGAAAGCAGCCAGCCAGACAGGTCCCAACAGAGGAAGACGGAAACGGGTCACATTTTCTGACACTTTGAGCTCAGGGTCTTCCGACGATTCATCCCAAAATTTAGGTAGACAGCAACATGGAGGACAACTCTTACCACCACCACCACCACCACCACAGGTCCCTTTTTTAGGGCGAGGGGGTCCCAGAGGACAACACTGGGGCCCACCACCACCGATGCCAATGCCTTTCTACAACTACCAACAGTGGGGTCAACCAACTCAGAGATGATGCAATCAGTGGAGATACTAGAGGACATCCCGATTTTCAACTTATCAGGCCTAGAACTCACGAAGGCTGAGACTACAGTTCTAACCAGAGGGCTGGCTTTCCTTTGTACCTTCCAACATGACAAATTGGTTCAACCTTGATCAAGAATCATCCATTTTCTTCAGAACAATACGACGTAAATTCTATTTCATGGATAAGGAACCAATAGAACGAGGGGATGATTCGGGCCTTCGGATACCCTCCAGTTTCAACCCAAGAGAGAATGAAACATTGGCCTCAATCATAACCTTTGAAAAATGTGTTAAGAAAGAAATGATCAAACTTCAAGGCAACAGGGAACAAAAGAGGCCCAATCTATCGGCAGAAGAGCATAAAGCATTGAAAAGCCTCTCCTCGAATAAACAAATTGTCATCAAAACGGCGGACAAAGGCGGAGGAATATTCGTCCAGAATGTGGACCAGTACAAGAATATGGTGAAGTGCCTCCTGGATGTTCCAACCAACTACAAAAAGTTGAAAAAAGATCCCTCGACTGAAATAAAAATCAAAATCCAGGAAGCAGTGAATTTTGCCTCTGAGCATGGATGGATTAGCGAAAAAGAAGAGACCTTCCTGACTACATCAGAAGGTAGAACACCGCCTTCTACGCACTTCTTAGAATCCACAAGAACCAACACCAACCACCAAAAAGGCCCATTGTATCCGGGTGTGGGTCAATCCTCCAACCCATTTGCAAGTTTGTGGACCATTTCTTAAAACCGCTCAGCCAGGAGACACCCACATGCCTGAGGGACACTATGGCGACTATTTCCATCTTTGAAGACCAGCCTTTTGCCCCTACAGAAGATCTACTACTGATGATGAATATCGCCAGTTTATACACGAGTATCCCACAAGACTCCGCCATTGAATGCATACGACATCATCTCACGCATAACATGAAACAGACCCGAGTGCCAACCAATTTTATAGTAGAACTACTTGAATTGGCCCTGAGGAACAATTTTTTCACTTTGATGAAACTTTTTACCTCCAGGTGAGCGGGACCGCGATGGGCGCAGCCTTTGCCCCCAGCTTGGCGGTTATCTTTATGTCAGAATATGAACAGTTTATTTTCAACACCAACAATCCTTTCCGAGACAAAATCTCACGGTGGGTCCGCTACATAGATGATATTATTTTCATCTGGCGGGAGAATGAAACCTCTTTGGACAACTTTCTGAAATGGGTGAACGAACAAACCAGTGAAATTAAATTCACCCTCGATAATAGCAATCAAGCTATTAACTTCCTGGATCTAGTCATCTCTGTTAAAGACAACAAACTTATCTGCTCCCTGTTTAGAAAGGAGACCGATCGCAACACCCTCCTTCACTATAGGAGCTTTCACCCTAACAACCTAAGGAACAATTTACCCTTTGGACAGTTCCTCCGGCTAAGGCTCAATTGCACAGAGCTTGAACAATATAAAGCCCATGCATCAGTATTACTAATGAAACTACGGAACAGAGGGTATCCAAAAAAGCTGGTCAACAACACAAGAAAAAGAGTCCAGTACATACCACGCGAAACCCTCCTGACACTCAGAGTACAGAACTCGGACACAGAACAACAGATGACCTGTGTGACTACTTTTGGTCCCAATACTACCCGTCTCAAGGCAACCATCTCAAGACATCTCTGAGGTCTCTAAAAAGTGAAATTTCCGACTGCACCTCCTCAGAGGTACTCTGCCTTTCCTCTCCTTACCCCAGAAGCTCATGGTATCTCAAGCTCTGGTTCTCTCTAGCTTGGACTATTGTAACAGCCTCTTTCTAAATCTACCTGCCTCTACTCTCCGCCCTTTGCAACTAATCCAGAACAGGACTGCGAGACTTGTCCTTGGCCTCAAGCCCTGGGATCGTATCTCTCTTGCTCTGAAATCTCTCCACTGGCTCCCAGTGGATGCAAGTATTAAATTCTAAACCCTCTGCATTGTCCACAAGGCTTTCTGGGGCCTGGGTCCAAAATACCTTCAGCTATCCCTCTGCAAATACCTCCCCTCTCCAGCTCTTCACTCCTCTACCTCCAACTCACTCAGTGTCAGTCGTTTTTCTAAGAAACGAGCTGGGGGTAGATCTGTCTTCGGCTGGGGCCTCCCTCTGGAACAGCCTCCCTGCCACTCTAAAACTTGAGGAGAACCATCTCCCGGTCCGGAAGCACCTCAAGACCTTCCTCTTTTCTTCTGCCTTCGCTCCCCCTCTCCCCTGCTGATCTGTTCTCTCTTGGCACCGTGCACCTGGCCACCCTCTGTCTTCTGGGCGCAGGTACCTGCTCATCCTGCCACCCTCCTGCACTGCCTCCGGGCCACCCCTTGCACTGGGGTCTGTATCTGTACCCATACAGCCCCCCCCTTTTTCTTCCTGCACTTATCAGACCTACCCTGTCTGCTGCTTTAAGCCTAGCACTTGCAAATTGCTGGCTGCATTACCACTGTTTGTTGCCTTTATTATTTATTTATTGTTATTTATCTGTTTCTCCTCTGCTTCGCACTTTCCACCTCTCCCCCCTTCCATGCACATTTACCCTCCCCCTCTCTCATGCACTTGCGCGTTCTCAATGTCACTGGGCCTAGTAAGATCGCTGTTTTGTTCTCCCCTGTTCCCCTCCCTTGCCTTGTCGCTCTCTGAAACACTTGTGTACGAGCGCGATAGAAATAAAATATCAATCAATCAAACCATCAAAAAGTTCTTGCCTCTGATACAGTTAAGCCTACCTGATGAACCGATACCACGGATGGCGCTTAAACGGGGAAAAAACCTTAGACATACTCACCCATGCCAGACTGAACAAAAAGTCACAAAGATCGGAACTCTGGAGTATGCGGGAAATCGTGGGACACCACCCATGCGGGGCATGTAACGTCTGTAAACTAACCAAAAAAAACACGTCCTTCAAGATTGAGGAGCAAGAATGGAAAATAAAACAATTTTCCAACTGTAAAACCACCAACGTGATCTACGTAATCGAATGCCCATGTGGGATGAGATATGTATGTCAGACAAAAAGACAAGTGAACAAACGGATAGGTGAACATAGGTCATGCATCAGTTGTAGGGTCCACACAGCGCCCCTAGTCACACACTACTTAGAACATCAGCATGGTGTGGATGACATGAAGGGGTGGGTTGTGGACACGGTCCTCAACAACACCAACACTACCAATGCCCTCAACCACAAGGAATCTTGGTGGATCTTCAAATTGAAATCCACCACTAAGGGCTATGCCCATCACCTTTAGCTGATCCCTTTTACACTGCTACTTTTGGTTCCTCACACTGTGGTCTTCTCTCGCCTCACCCCAGTTCTCTGCAAGTTGACTCAGTATCACATATACCCCTCCAGCAGTAACAGAACTCCCTAGGGGTTTCTTCAGGCTTAATGCAACAGATATTGCACTACAGTCCGTGCTCATACTGTCTTATGCACTATTTTTCCAAATGATAACCAACCAACTGTACAAAACTGTTGAAAGTTGTTCCACTATGGAATTTGCATGGAATGAATAACTTTGTCTCACAACCATTAACTGTTTGAAATGCTTTATGCGTGAATCCCTCTCTCTCCCTTTCCTTTTCTGGCAATGCCCTCCCACTGCATGACGGTTGTAATCTGTACAAACATATGTATCCTCCAACTTAGTCCACAAACTACGTGCAACAAGGCATCTAGACCAACTGATTATAAAACATATTTGTTGTTGCCCTTTAGCGCTCTCTAACAAGAGACAAATTGTGTTCGGTTGGGATAAACTCCATGATATATGTTATCTTGTTAAACGTTTTTTATAACATCCTTTCGCAGTTTGGGAGTTGCACTTTATTACCTGTTCATGGTGGGTTCGAGTTCCATACACAGCACACCATGCCCCCAGCATTATGTGCACCTACACTCTGACAGGCTTAACATACCCACAGCACATCTCATGTGTCTCCGCCCCTTGCCAGGAGTCTACCCTTACACTTTAACCCGTGTGTAATGCAGTAACTTTCCTTCCATTACGGCATGCATATTCGGCCGACTCTGACGCGTCTGAGTACATCCCCATGAAAACCGTCCGCACGCGCACCGATGCACATGCGCATGCCCGATAACACTTTCTCCCCGCGCATGCGCACCTCGATACACTACACAGCTTCTCTTCGAATACCGCGTCGGCTACATTGTAGCAGCGGCCGGAGACATGGGATGCTGATTGAATCGCCCCCACAGTGCTGAACGAATCGCCTCTGGCACTCTCCTCACACAGATAAACTGACAGTCCCATTCCTTTTCTTCTTGAGTCTCGTTTCCAACTATGGACAGCTTGAGATACAGCCCTTAGGGCCCCCAGACTTGGCCCATAACAGACTTGTATATATATATTTTCGTGCAGCTGGATGCCCTGCTTCCACACTTCTGTGTACCAACTGCTACGCTGCTGCTTAGAGTTTAAAATAGCGGAGCTCTCAAATCATCCGAGTTCCCTGCTGCCGATCCCACAAGCCCCGCATTTTCAACCTGAACCTACTTAGAAGATCAGGTATCTCTTCACTTCTTTGTTTTTGCCGTTGCTGGCATTGCACGCCCTCCTTACAGTTTCTCTCTGCATTCTAGTTTTTGACAATATGTACCCAAATTATGAGTATTGTTCTATACTTTTATATGTTCCCTTTCAGACAAATGCGCTAAGCACAGCTTCGTCTTCCAGACTTTTGCCGCCAAGTCTCCTTACCTCTGCGCCATTGGAAGACGACCCTTACCACTTACTTCTTTATGCCTAGGTCAGTGACTGGCCGGCACAAGCAACTAGTCAGTGTATGTTATCGACACTTTCCACCCTAAGGGGGTTTTTAATTTGTTTTTATTACATGCTAGCATCACAGTTGTTTGCCACAACACCATAGAGTTTTTTTACACTAATTATGCCCTCACTTGATTCCTCCATGTAGGGAGACCCGGTCAAGGCCCTTGAAGAAGGCTCCTTACGCCGAAACGTCACGGGACACCACACCATCTGGGCAAGCCATCCCTGTCCCCACACACCATCTGATCTACATCTAGACGTAGACCAAAGACTTGGTTACCTCCCAAATAATAATAATTTGGCATTTATATAGCGCTACGAACCCTCAGGTATCTGAGCGCTGCTTATTATTACCCACAGTGTGTGGTGCTCATTTATCGACCTCGGAAGGATGAAAGGCTGAGTTTGGCCCTGCCGGGATTCGAACCTGCGTTAGCAGGCTCTGCAAGGGTGGCAAAGCGAGCGCTCTACTCGCTGTGCCACTTGACCGGCAAATATCCAGCACACCTTCGAAACAACTAGTAGGATGTATTTGTGAAGACTAGCTCCCATTCACTGTTCACGTTTTCACTCTCTAAGTGTTATGTGATCATAATTGCTGGAGCATTGCCCTGCACTTATGTATATGTATTGGCAAACCTATGACCATGTGTGAATAATTTAAATTGAGTCCTTTGTTTGCTTTTCTGTTCTCTTGTTTCTCAATATGTCTGCCAAATATTAGGCAGGTGTTGTTCAAAAAAACTATTAAATATCATGGGAAACCAAACCCATGTCTTTTTGACATCAGCTAAATAAACAAGCTAATAGTCACTATTGACACTCTTTTTTATACTTTCGTTAAACAGAAGTATACAGCTTCTTTGATACTTGGAATGTTAAATGATATAATCTTTGCAGTAAATATAAATGCAGAGGAATATTCATTTGAATTTGTGGCAGGACGCCATCCCTGTGTTCCAGTAGTTTGTAGCTCTGAAGTCCTTCCACACCTCTTGAGCAGTCCCTTCTGTTACATAGTATACCAAACAGAGACCTTGGGGTGAGCACCCTCGTTGCACCGGACCACTCTGTATCTGGCACCTTTTTCAGGTTCATAAAGTTCAATCGCATACAAGTTATCTCTCTTCATAAAATGTTGCTGCTTGCAACCTTGAGCTTAACACAGTCCGGTCTGCTATCATTTACTCAAACTCACCGACTGTGCTGAACACGCTGGTGTTGCTTTGCTGTCGGAGTCAAGGCCAGCTCCACAGTGGTAATCTTCCGGTTTCTCACACTGGTCAATGGGTATTTTGAGAAAAGTTGCCCAATTTTGAGTCGTGAATCGGGAATCACAAAAATGGCTTTCTCTACAATGCCCCAGTATAACCCTGACTACTGCCAAATAAGTTGTTGTTTTTTTTTTTAACAAAGTAAACAATGTAACATAGAATATACAGTGTTTTCGAATAAGGTCGGATGGGAGGGAAAGCAATGGAAGAAAGAAACATTCATACTGGGTTTGGATTATGGCCCTTCTCACTGTATGCCAAGCTCTCCAGCCACCTCTTCACCCTTCCAAACTTCGTCCCTTCCTTGCTTACATTAAGGCACCACTGGGAGGGCGGGGGAAATGTATTATTTGGTTTAAAATGAGGAGGCACTTTTTCTCCTGGTGGTGTTTTTCCAAATGTTATCAGATTCATCCGATAACCAGAAAGCCTAAACATTTTCTAAGGTTCTATGCATTCTCTGACCGGTGCATCACTCCTGGCTGGTCAAGAGGGAATGGTGATTGTAAGGATGTCGAAGGAAGCTGACAAAAAGGTGGCATGATTTTGATCATAGACTTGTATTCATGTATAGAAAAGGTCCTCCCAAACCCTGCCTTAAAAAGGTGGTTTCCCTGCCTCTAAATTAATACTAAAGAATATGTCCAAATGTCTGTTAAATTATCACTGCCATCATGTGTCACAACCTACGTCTATCCCTCACACTGCAACTAAAAGATAAGCTGACAGAACGTTTGCGAGAATGCCCCCTTCTCCTTGTGTAGATCTATACCGTTTCCAATAAAACCAGGGGGAATGACACCCTTCCACCTGGTGTCTCCAGCACCACTCATCGTGGGACCAAGAAAATGTCTCCCTTCTGGTATTACTTGGTACAACGTGCAACAAATCCAGGGGGAATGACTCCATTCCCCAGGCATTTCTAACACAACTCTTGGGTATATACCAGGAGAATTGCTCCCTTCTCCTGCTGTTGCTTGATTTAGTTCACAACAGAGCCAGGAGGAATGCCTTCCCCTCCCTTGGTGTCTTCATCACAACTCCTTGTTCGGTACCAGGAGAGAGATTGGCTCGCTTCGCCTGCTATTGTTTGGCACAGTTCTTTAGCACCGCTTTCAGCCTCTGTTAGCCTTTGCCACTATGGTTTGTTCCTAATGAAGTCCCAAATCTTTTCGGGGTCCCAGCCCCTTTCTGGTGCTCAGTGGTTTTCTCTATCTCACTGTGACGAGGAAGATTTCCTCTTATGCTCATGACATCTGCATTCGGGTCCCAGACACTTCTCTGGCTATTGTTGGGGTCGTCAAACATTTTGGTACTCTTGTTAGGGTCTCTGACCCTTCTTGTGTTTGTGGGAGGGTCCTGCCCCTTCCCTGGTGGTCAGTGATCTTATCTCTGCCACTCATGCTTGTGCACTCTGATTAGGGTCCCCGACTCTGCTCATATTCGTGTTAGGGGTCCTGACCCTTCGCTGGTTGTCAGTGAATTTCTGTCTGCCACTGAAATGAGGAAGATGATGCTTGAGGCACGTCTGACACTGGCTAGCCCCAATAGTTGGTTTACTCCCACTGGGCCGAGGGAAAGTTGTGGAAGCGTCTCTCCTGCCGGTTCCTGCGCCCCCCCTCCGGGTCTTCCATACCTCCCCTCCTCCCATTACCTTCTCCGGGGCTTCGGTACATCACTGGGGCTTCCTGGGACAGGGCTCGACTCAGTTGGCTCTTCAGGCTTCTCTCCTTATCAGGACCTGCAGCGCAGCATCTTGCTCCACAGCTCAGCGTGCTTCCCTCTCTTGGTCGTGTGCTCAGGTGTGCACTGGCAGACCCAACAAACTCCCACAGCTGCTTGCTAGAATTCTCTGCATCTCCATCCCGCTGGTCCGCCAGCAGGATTTGAAGCTCCCACGTTGGAGATCTGCTACTATCAACGTTCGCCCGTCCTGGAAACTCTGGCAGAGGTGGCCTCTGTTACGCCAAAAGTGTTCCGTCATGCCTTACCTCAGAACACGCTCACCGGTCTAGTTCTTTTTCCAATATGGCAACACACATTTTTATTCAATGCACGACACTCCCACCGTACGTTGCAACCCTGCCTTGTACCTTTCTTGTAAGACGCTGTTTTCTCTTCCTGTATCCTTCTATTTCACCTTCCCTGCTTTGTGCCTACCTTTGCCTCTCCTGTGCTTCCCTCGCCTGCCCTCTCGGCAGGCTGTTCTGTCGGCCCTTCTGCACTTTCCACTCCGTGCAGTCTGCCTCACAGATTCCCTTTTCTCCTGTCTTTTCGCTGCCCCTTTTGGCAAACCTTGCTACTCCTCTGTTCCTTTTTCTTACCAACATTTTTTTTTAATTTCTTTTTTTAAACTTGTTTTTATTGTTTTCACAATGTAAACATAATGCATAATAACAGAATTACTCCCCCTCCAACAATCCCCCCCCGCCCACCCTGCTCTGGAAGAGTTCTCTTTTGATTCAATTGTTCTCGGGATTGGCTATGTGCTAAATATGTCTGTTATTCTAATATTGTGTGGACACCATTGTTCCATATAGTGTGATTGTAGATATTCCAACACCCTCCCCCATTCCTTCATGAAGGAGTCCCTTGAACCCTGTAAATTGTGGGTGATTCTTTCCATGGTCATCTGTGACCAGACTTTTTGTAACCAAGTGATAATTAGTGGTGGATCGTCGTTCTTCCAGTTCTGTGCGATTGTTGCCCAAGCCACTATGACCAGTCCCATGAAGCATCTCCATTGCGCCTAGCTGTATCTCTTGGCCTGTTGCTCTTTCATACCGCAAAGCCACACTTTCTTCCCCAATTGATCCGCTTCTGGAAACATCTTTTTCGTTTCCGAAATCAATTCTGTCCAGAACCCTGTAACCCCTCGACAGTCCCACCAGATGTGTCTCCATGTGCCAATTTCTGTGCAGCCTCTCCAGCAGCGATCGGACGTTTTTGGGTACATGTTATTGAGTCTCTCCGGTGTGTAATGCCATTGGGTGACTATTTTTATAGTTAGTTTTGGGATATCTGCCCACAGCGCCCACCACTGCTGGTTTGAAATTTCTTCCCCCAGTGTTTTTTCCCATCTTTTCATGTTGGCCCACTTTACTTCCTCCTCCTGTGTATTGATGAAATTATAGAGTGTAGACTAGCTTTTTGTCCCCTGAGTTGGTAAGGAGGTATTTTTCAAAAGAGGTAAATTCCCTTGTCGCCGCCTGCGCAATTTCTGGTGTTCTCAACCAATGTCTGAGTTGTTCATATTTGAATCTGTCAGCCATCTTGAGGTTCTACATGTATTTGCAATCTGTGAATGATCTTACTTCATTGTCCTGGAACAATTCCCCTATTTTTCTGCATCTTGCCTCTTCCCATTTCTCAAAGGCCCCTTGCTCTAGTCCCGGTGGGAATTGAGGGTTTCTGCATATTGGTGTGAATGGGCCGGTTATCGTGGTCATGGTGCCCTTCCGTGTTTGTTCGTCCCAGGCATTCAATGTGGCCTTCATGATCTCACTAATGCGGAGATTTGGGTGTCTATGTTGCTTGAGTTTCCATAAAACGTCCTCTAGTGGGGTTCTAGCGACCGCCCTGTCCTGGGTCACCCAAATCGTTTGTTGGTCAACCCCCAGCCATTCTTTCAAGACCCATAGTTGCGCCGCATGGTAGTAGTTTTTGAAATGTGGGAGTGAAAGTCCTCCCTCCCTGACATGCATCGTGAGGACGGTTCTTGCTACCCTTGGGGGCTTTCTGTTCCAAATGAATGATGAGATTGTCTTTGACAGCGCCTTAAAGGAGGAGTTGGGAATTGTTATTGGGAGGGCATGAAAGTAGTACAACAATTTGGGAAGAGTGTTCATTTTCACCGATTGGATTCTCCCCCACCAAGAAATGTTCAGGGGGCACCATTGTTCCAAATCTTTTTTTACACTGGCAAGTAATGGGGGGAATGGGGGGGTAGTTCCGTTTGTATAATGATTCTATCCTGTGTGTGATTGTTATGCCCAGATATCTGATACCCTCTTCTGCAAATTTTAGGCCAATCGAACCCACCTCCCTTTCCAGTGCTCTTCTGTTCCCTGCTAGGTGTATTAATTCAGATGTTTTCTTATTTATTTTCAGGCCCGAGATTTCCCCAAATGCCTCTAATACTTGTATGGTATAAGGCAGAGACTTCCCCGGGTCCTCTAACGCTAGAAGGATATCGTCTGCATAGGCGATCACTTTGTGTTGTCTGCCTGCCATCTCTATCCCCTTAATTTGGATTGTTTCCCTTATTTTGATTAGCAGCGGCTCCAGAAAGATAGCATATAGGAGGGGAGAGAGCCGGCATCCCTGTTTCGTTCCCTTAGTGATCCATACCTTCTCCGTGACATCCCCATTGACCGCTATTTTTATCGCTGGGGAGTTATAGTTGGCTTTGACCATGTTTATGTAGTGGTTCTCGAATCCCATGTGTTCCAGGGTTTTAAAAAGTATGGACCATTCCACCTGGTCAAGAGCCTTTTCGGTGTCCAGTGATAGTAGTGCTGCCGGCGTGTGTGTAATGCCTATTTTTTTCTATCAGATGTATTAGCCTTCTAAGATTGTCGTGTGTTTGCCTCCCCAGGATAAAACCTGATTGATCTTGGTTAATTAGGGATGGCAGTAAGGGGGAGAGTCTAGCCGCCAGGATTCTCGTATAAATCTTAGAATCCAAATTAATCATGGGTCGGTATGAGCTTGGGAGAGAGGGGTCCTTACCCGGTTTATGGAACACCAAGACCCTGGCTTCATTCATGGACGGGGTTACGTTCCCACTTTCCTTGAAGGTGTTTAACAGTCTTGTGAGAAAAGGGGTGAGGATGTCCGCATATTTCTTATGGAAGGGGGCAGTGAAGCCATCCGGGCCCGGTGCCTGCTTCATGTCGTCCCTTATTGTGGCAAATTGGTCCTGTACTGTCGACATGAATTTATCCTGCAGCTCCACAAACCAGGCGTGCATATCGTCTTTTGACGGGGGTTGGTTGCCAGAGTTTGTAGGGATGGAGTCTGTTGTGGGGTCTTCCTGCGCTCTTCCCCTAGTTGTCACTGGGGTATCTTGCGCCCATATCTGTAGGATCCTCGAGTCTTGTTTGGCCCCTTGCTGGTTCTGTTGGGGGGCCCCCCTTTCCCCTTCGCTTTGGACATTGCCCCCTTGTAGTATTGGTGCGGTGTATTTGCCCTGTTTCTTCCACTCCTTTATGGGGCTAGTGGGTAGCACCGATCGTGGAGGTGCCTCTGTAGACCCCCTCCTATACTGATGGGGTAGACCTGCTTGGCGTCAGCCCGTTTCGGGTTTTATCCTGTGGTGAATTATGATCCAGCCCTCCTATCAGGGGCCCTGGGTAGATGAATCACACGGCTGGAGTAGGGTCCTAGTGCAGACTTAGTCCGATCTTTTCCCTCCGGTCCTCTCTACCCCTCCTCTGCTGAGTATTTTTATGTGTGGGGTGTGGGGGCGAAGTCCACCCCGATACCCCTTGGGCCTGCCTGGCCTTATTTGGTTGCACAGCGGGGAGTGGAGGTGTCTTTGACCATTTACTCATCTGGAATATTGATGGACCTCTCAAGCCTGGGACATGCATACATTTCTTTTTTTTTCAGCCATTAAGGCTTTTTCTCTTATTCCGGTTTGGCACGGGTGGGGACCTATTCCCTGGGCTGACATTTGGCAGGCATAGTGGCTTCTTTCGTGACAGGCCCTTTCTCTTCAAGGAAAGGAGATCAACAAGAAAGAAGGCTACCACACCTGTGCCGGATGAAACGCTGGAGCCAACGTCCAGGAGAGGAGGAACTCTCTAGTGACAGCTAAACCTGCTTCCTCTCACGGCTGCGCCTGAATCCACAGCCGGGCTTGTTACATCGGATAGTCCTTTTTTATACATTGTGTCCAGTTCCTCCCATTTGGTGCAAGGGTCCTTTGTCCCTGCTAACAACTAAATCCTCATGCCTCCTCGAGGCCACCTCGTACCAGTGTTATCACTGTAAATGATCTTCATGACTCCTGTGCTCTTCCTCGTACTAGTATGTTGTACTTTATCTCTTACGTTACAATAATACATGGGTTTGCATTCAATGTAGTCGTTGGGGAGGGCTAGGGAATGTTTGGGCGTAACAGCATTGAATGAGCTGTAGCCCAGGTGTCCGTCCTGGTCCCCAGGAGGGTAGTCACTCCCCATGAGTTCCTCCCGCATTAAACCACCACTAAGGGGAATGTTTAGTAGCGACAGCACCTCCCTGGCCTCATGGAAAAGGGCTTCCCTTGGGGAGAAGTGACGACACCGTGTGAATCATCACAGGATGTGGAGCATTAAATGAGGACATTCAAAGTGTTCTAGACTGCATTCAACAAGGGTTGGTCATTGGAACATGCAGTAGTGTCCTTTCTCATGGCCTAACGCATGACGCTACCAAAGAAATCACCCGAGACAAAACTTGGTTTGGCCAGAAGGTCAAGTCGCTGATCCCTGACCAGACTAGACCTCTAGAGAGTTCAAAAGGACAGATCCGAGAATACTGCGCTAGGCACAAGTGACTGCAAACCTCAACGAGCGCTCTAGGTGGCTCCTAAGGGAAATTCATGTTGACAGTGTTGATCCATACACGTCATCCACATCACAAACTGTCTGTCTTATGAAAACAAAAATGGACCGTAACGGGAAGAAAGGGGTTGATGGTGACAGCGGAAAGGGGGGGCTCCTACATCACCTGAAACTGCTGTTGATTTGCTAATTTAATGGCTTGAGTACCCTACTAGTCCCGGTGGCTGACAGCGACAACGACCGTGATCAGGAAAGCATCTCGACACTGAAACTACAACTAAATGAGGATGACTTGAATGGTACCCTGGGGAGTGATCTGAAGCCCCCACTGGGGCGTACATCCGATCTTAACCAGGATGCCAGGTATGCCTGCCGAGCAAACCAAAGAATGTCCAACAGGTTCAGGGTCGGTGTGGTAAAGTAATGCTGAATTGCATGTATTTGTGTGTAAAAATGGTTTATTGAGGTTGGTTAAAGTTTTACTAAAATATTGATACAGGTTTTGTGACGTAGGACGACCCGGTACATGGGGCGCGTCCTACGTGACCTCGCCTAATAAAAGGGGACTCCTGGCTGCTTGTGCAGAGAGACAATGATCTGCCGGGGTGTGGCTCCCGCTGCATTCCACTATGGCAGCATCTGTGGTGGTGGTTATGATTGCCACTGGCTATACTGTTAGTTAACACAGCTAACACTGTGCAGGTACATATGCTACTCCTACACTTCATTAACAGGAGCTAAAGCATTTCTGCCTCCTTCGCCAATATATTGATGTGGAGGAGAAGCTTAAATAAGGCTGCAGTGATCCTTTAGCCTGGCTTTGTTGTACCACAGTGAAGGGTATATGGGAACTGCTCATTGCACCAACAGTTCTCCACTTGGAGGACTCCATGGTTAATAAGTTGGAATGGCCAAAAAGGGAGACCCTCCTCTTATTTATTTAAGGACCAGAGACCCTTTGGGTTTTTTGGCGTCATTGTCTTGCTTGCCATAACTAGTAAAGATCCACAGTCGTTCTTCATTCATTCTGCTGCTGTGGATTTGGGTTGTGGGATGCTGATGGCGGAGTTAAGAGTTCTTAAAGTGAGATTTGGTCCTCCTTAAAATGTTATGTCATGTAATAAACCAAGTAATGATATGTGCTGCTATGGTGCCTCATAGATCTTGTTTCTATTTCTATTTATTTGTTAAGTGCCAACAACCCTTAGGCATCAGGGTGCTACTTAAAACAAACAAAAACACCAAGACAGACAATTCTGACATGCAGGATAGTAAAGCATCCAAACCAGATAGTTGCTTACTATGCAAAAAGAAGGGTCTTCAAGCTTTTCCTAAAGTCAAGATGGTTCTTTCCGATCCCCATGTTCACAGGAAGCTTATTCCATGCTTGTGTCAACAATACTGGAAACGAACGCCCCATCCCACGGGCTCATCTGAACCGGGAAGTACATAAGCAGGATGTATCTGATGATATTGAATTACAAGCCAGTTTCTAAATTGCCAACCTCTTTTAGGTAGGAGGGTGCATTGCCTTACAAACATTTGTGTCCCAATGTCAGGACTTTAAATTGAATTCTCTCAGCATCCGGGAGCCAGAGCAGACTCTTCCTTGCTTCGGACACAAGTTCTCGGCAAGCACAGTTACACACCAATTGGACAGCATCATTTTAAGTTTTCTGTATCCTACACAGACAGTCCTTACTTGCACCAGCAAATAATGAATTGCAATAATCCAGTCTGGGAAGGACACTAGCTCGAACAATTTTTCCTGTGTTTTTGGGTTGACTAGATAACAAATCTGTCTCAGAACCTTCAAATAATAATTCAAATTTTTTGCCACAAAGTTTACGTGAGCTTTGGCATTCAAGGAAGCTTCCATATAGATACAGAGTGTTTAACTCTATCTACAACGGTGATGTGGTCCCTATCAACATCAAAATTTCTGTAAGCCAGGCTAACCACATCCCTAGCATGCGGAGACCCATAGACCATAAGTTGTTTTTTAAAAAAAAACGTTTATTGAAGTTCAGCATGACATGACAGTGCAAATACCATTAACTAATAAGCAATTTTACGGAGTAGTACATGATAAATGAACACAATCAGCATTTCATTTTCACAATGTGTAATCTAAAGCATTACTGTTTTCCCCAAGATTCATCTTTAGCCAAATAGGCTCTGAACTCACACCAGATGTCCTTTGGTCTTAGCGCATATGGCAGTTTCAGTATATAGTGTTCCTCACAATCATTGATCCATGTTAACTCTTTATGCCACTCATTAAAACTCGGTGGGCTATGGGATTTCCATTTTTTTCTATATACACCTCTTTGCTACCACACATCCGATATTTAAGAGGGCTCTCGGCTTATTATACATTGTCCCTTGCCACAGTCCAAACATAGCCGACTTAGGAGCTATAGATATTTGTCTGCCCAGAATTCTAGATAGTGCGGCATAAACTGATGCCCAATAGTGTCCCAAAGCAGGACAGCTCAATATTTTGGACTGGGTTGCGGCAAGAAATATGCAGGTTGACTTGATCCAAACCATCCCTTGTCTGGTTTGACCATTTTATTGTGCTTTTTGAAATAACTCTTCCTGGGAAACACATTCTTCAGGGGAATCCTTTTAAAAAGGTGACTTGTAGGACTACACATAAAATCAGACAGGCCGATCTTTATAAGTGTTTATCCAGTATTATGGCATATACTTCATATCTCGACCGACCCGACTTGATGGCCTTAAGATATGATTCCGCCATGACCGATATGCTTGAATGCATAGCTCCAGTCATGACTAAGATAGTCAGGGACAGACAGAACCATCGGAGCTGGTTTTCCCCTCAACTTATTAAACTGAAATAGGTAAAAAGAATGGCAGAGCGTAACTATTTGAAAAAACATTGCAAGGGAGTATAGGGAAAACATTCTCATTGATAACAAAACTTGCATAATGCTGAAATTGAGTGATCCTCGAACAGTAAGAAAAAACTCTGAAATTCTGAAAACCTTGGAAAAATCACATTTGAAATCTGATCTGGCTTCTCCTACGATGGATGATTGTTCCAAGGTTAAACAAGCTTTTTCAGACAAAATTACAATAGCTAATGTAAAAATTATGGCAGATCCGGTTTCAGCTTCTGAACCTGTTAACATTGAGGCTCCACCAAGTGAGGATGTTATGCTTTTTAATTTCTCCACCATCTCTGTGTAGACCATGCAGTAAGTCCTCAAGAAGATGCGCCCCACCTGTTGTAATGGTGCTACCATGCCAGTTAAAATAATTTTAAACAATGCAAATATTTTTTCATTGTTTTTGACTCTCTTTACTAATGCCACCTTTTGGCACGTTACCATTCCTAAAGAGGTCAAGAAGGTTGTAGTCTCCCCATTTTTGAAGAAGGCAGGCTTAGACCCCAAACATGTTAACAGCTATAGACCCATTACAAATGTGCCCTTCCTCTTGAAAATCGTGGACCGAGTAGCCACTATGCAACTGCAAAAACATTAAGAAGACGCTAAACATTCTGCACTCCAGACAATCCGGGTTTAGAGAACATTATGGCACGGAGAGTGAGTTACTTGATCTCCCGAGCCAGATGATGGACTGCATGGACAAGAGCAAGGCAGGCTTACTGATGCTTCTTGATTTATCAGCGGCTTTTGACCTCCTGGACGCTAAGAAACATTTAGCCACATTGTCCTCGGTAGGTCACTGCTCTCCACTAGCTGTGGAATGGTTGAATTCCTTTCTGTCAGACTGGATGTCGAGAGTGTGTTGGGGTCAAGCATCCTCATGGCAATTACTGTCCAACTGTGGAGTGCCTCAGGGAGCTTGTCTGTCCCCCACATGTTTTAATATCTATCTACGTCTTCTCTGCAATATCCTGGATAAAGTAGGGGTTTCATTTACAAATTATGCTGATGACACTGGTGGAATTGAGTGGAAACTTCATTGAGGACTCAAAGACAATGCAGAATATCTATCAAATTATAAAAGATTGGATGACTCAAGACTGGCTCTGCCTCTATAGTGGAAAGACTGAACTATTAGTTCAGATCCTCCCAAGCGAGGTCTAATCTGGGGCTGGGAAAGACAGACTTTGCCATTGATGGCCACTCTATTAGGGCCTTAGACCAGGTCAAAACTCTAGGAGTGATAGTGGATCAGTCACTGGGTGCAGAAACCAATGTAGTAAAATCTCTATCACCTGAGGGTACTCAGGTTGCTCAAACCATACATTACTAACAAGAATTGCGAGACCCTGGTCAGAGCCATAGTAATATCCCGTATTGACTACTGTGATGGTCTGCTTGGGGGAGCCTGTAAAAACTGTATACAGAAGCTCCACGTTTTTCAAAATGACACTATCCAAATTATAAAAGATGTCTCCAAACGAAACACATAACCTCGGCCAGGAGGGAACTCCACTGGCTCCCTGTCACCTCCAGGATTACCTTTAAGATTCTGACCATGACACACACATGCCTACATGGGCTTTTCCCAAAAAACTTGAAAAACTGCCTCACCCCCCAAATGCAGGGGAGGTCAACCAGATGAAATAACACCTACCGTCTCATCTGCCCAAGGAACAAAAGAAGCCGGTGCAGACGTCGCTCCTTCGCGGTTATAGCTACCCTTTCCTGGAATTACTTCCCAGTTGAAATGCGTATAGAGAAGAGTCTTCAAATCTTCTGAAAAAGGCTCAAGACATTCCTATTCAAATAGGTATCCCTCTTTACAATGCCCATCTCACACCTAGTACTCTCAGTTTTTCTACAGTTCCTTCCATTGTATGTGTTGTGTTGGTGTTGTCAGTTACTTGTCCTGTGGTACATGTGTGCCCTGATGCCTGTGGATTACGGCGCGTTATACGCATAAAACATAAAAATCAACATCAGCATATACACATATCATGTACAACGTGCCTGCATCTGGTGAACCACACCTCGTTCAGCCTGTTACAATCTGGGTATATTTTTTATTTGAAATTGAACCAATTTTAATTGCATATTCATACACATCTGTGGTGAATTTACACATTGCTGTCCATTGTCTGACTGATAATGATAGGTTTAGCTCAGCATTACATTTTTCCTGTGATCGGTCCAGCCCCCTAAGGGTTGTATTCAGGATCTCTTTGTATAAGGTGGACAGCACATGGCGGCATCCCACCGAGCCGGTCATATATGACAGTAGTTTAGTTTCAGGGGGTTCTTTTCGTGTGATCTGGCCATTTATTACGCATTGCAGCTCGAATTCTATAGTAGTGTAGTGCGTCAGTGAATGTAATCGCATTCTTATTTTTACAACTATCAAGTGACATAAACTCACCCTCTGGAAATAAATCGTCAATAACTCGCTACTGCCGAGGTTCCCATTGCAGTTTAATCGGCAAGTCACTGAAAGGAGGCAGAAGTGGGTATTTCCATATTGGGAGCCAACAGTAATACGGGGTCTCTATCTTCAATTTGATAAATATCTGCTTCCACTCCTCCAGTGCACACACCACTGTATCGAATTGGCAGTCATCCTTGTAAGATCTATCTAGTATTCATGTCTTCAGCTGCTTTTTGTTCTAATTTAACATGTGGTGGGGCTGAATCAACATTGTACAAGTGAGTAGCGTGCTGAGACCTCCAGACAATACACTTCCATATTGGGCCCATTAAATCCCCCAGAGAATGTATGGTAATGCAATATCCAACCATTTTTGTCGTACTGCTCCGGTGTGCCACAAAAACTGGGATATGATTCCGTGCAGATTAGAAAAAAAATGTCCCCGGCCAGGTAGGAACATTCACAAATTTATACAGCATTTTGGGTACCAATATCATTTTTATTAAGGCCATTCTACCCGCTAAGGACATGGGTATACGGGACCAGGTAGTTATTTTAGCCTCTGCATATTTGTGCATGGAAAGTGTAGTTGTCCGCAATGAGGGTTTCTTTAGTTCTAGACACTATTACCCCCAAGTATTTCAACCCGTCAGGGGTCCACTTTAGTTTGGATATAATTTGGGGACGGGGGGAGTATTGTCTGTCAGAGGAAATATTTCCAACTTACTGTAGTTTTGAGCAAATGCAGGGTATGCGCTATTCCTCGCATGATCTTGCTTGGTTTATAGCTTGCGTTATTGGGTCCAAATTATGTTGTGGGTCTCTAACATACAGCAATACATAATCTGCGTAGCGTGAAAAAAGTTCTGGAAGTACCTGCTATTTGAATATCTCTGTTACAGTGGTGAGATCAGACCAGATCAGCCATGGGTTCTATAGCCAAGGACAAACAGAGGCAATAGGGGGACACCCCTGTCTGGTTCCCCTACCAAGTTCAAATGAAGCGGATTGGGTACCATTTGTTCAGACGGCTGCCATTGGTTTTGTATATAGCAATTTAATGTAACTTACAAAGGTGTCCCCAGCTCACATTTCGCCAGAACTGCGTATAAAAAGGCCATGAAACCATATCAAATGCCTTTTGAGCATCAATGGCTACGGCCACTGCATTTACCTTTGGGGATAAATATGTGGCATGATGTTAAAAAAACGCTGAAGATTAAGGGATGTTGCTCTGCCTGGAATAAACCCTGCCTGGTCCTGATGGATCAGAGCAGGCATTAAGGGGAGTAATCTGTTGGCTTGGGCTTTAGCATACATTTTGGTGTCCACATTCATTAATGATAGCAGCCTATAAGAGCCGCACTCATCATTCACTTTCTCGGGTTTGAGTAAGACTATCACTACAGCTTCACCTAGAGATACAGGTAACTGACCACATGTGGACAGATTCTTCCCAAAGTTTCAGTAGCGAAGGGACCAACAAAATACTGTATTACCTGTATAATGCGGCAGTAAACCCATCCGGTCCTGGTGCTTTGTTTCTGGGTAGGTGTCTAATCACCTGCATCTGTATCTATCTGGGCATTCAGTTAGGTTCTCCTCTCGTAGGACAGCAGGGACAGATAGATATCATGTAATAGGTCACCCATTTTGTGTCCGTCTAATTGTCCATGTGCATGATACAATAGAATCTTGTAAATGCCTCATTAATGCCTTGCTCGGCATGAACCATCTGCGGACTGTAGTCTTTTACCCAGACTGTGATTCCGCCCCCCCTCAACTCTTACCGGGTTGGCCAGCATTTTCCCCAGTATATCACCTTTGCCATATTTCCTGGCTGAAGCCAGTTTGTTAAAGTACTGTATCTCTCTGCCAGTTTCCTAAAGTTTTCAAGTTGCACTTGGATAGTCGCTCGGGAGTTTTGATTGGGCTCCACAGTGTACTGCTTCTCCAATGTCTGGAGTGTCTCTTCACATCTTCACATTTCGCCAAGTCCCTGCGTAGTACTCCCATTTCTCGTGACATCGGCATTCCTCTTATATATACTTTAAAAGCTTGCCACAAGATGGCTTGCGAGACTGTTCCGTTAACATTGGTTAAAAAGTATGTGCGGATATCCGTGCAGTAGTGCCAGTGACTTGAACCTCCAACCACCACGGTCTATCAGGGCATTGCCCCACATCAGAGATATTATCATCGGGGAATGGTCAGAGTAAGTTTGTGGATACATATCTGCATCTGTCACCTTTCCCACTGGGTGGTCTGATATGGGAGACATGTCTATTCTTGATGCCATGTTGTGTACCGCAGAGTAATAAGTATGATGCCTCTCCGCCTGATGAAACGTACGTCCATATGTCATGTAGGTTCAGTCTATCTACTCTTACGTCCCGTGCCCTTTCCTCCATACTGCATGGGAGTCCCTCGCTAGGGACGGGAGACGGAACCTTTTTCAATAGCCAAAACCTTCTTCCTCTTTAAATTTAGAGGCACGCGGGGCGCTGCCCTGGGAGCATCCGCTCCCCTCACTCTGGAGCCACTCCAGTCCCCTTTTGTGCGTCAACAGGAATGGGCCGATTTCACCAGCACTCCTGGGTTTGGCTTCGGCCATGTAATTCCATGTGCTCTTCCCCGGATACTTCTTCTGTCTTTTATCATTCAGGTACTCGGTGTTCTGGCGCCACACTCCTCCCTGGCGCATGCCGACTAAAGCGGGCTTCAGCAGGTGTCCAGCCTGCAAGGGGCTCTTCCCTACATCAGAGCCCGCACTTTTTGCCTCGGCTCCGACCACAGATGGGAGGGATGTACTGCGTGCAACGCACTTTCTTCACACGCTCTGAAGTGCAGACTAGCTAGGTGGAGGCAGCTCTTCCAGATGTCGCCTCCAGAGGACTTGAACGACTTCGTCAGACATAAGTCAAGGCCTCTCTTTTCGAGTGCACCCTGCAAGGGCGACTCCTTTCCAAGGAAATACCCTGACGGGAGGAACCTCTCAGGTTCTCATACCAGCAGCAGTACCAAGGCTAATTCAGCCGTCGGCCGTTAGGCCGAGGGGTCTGTAGATCCTTCCAGAATCTGTGTTGAGGGGCCGCAAGGTTCTTTTACCAGGTATACACCAGGGGCTACACCCTTGTACTGGCAACATGTCCGAGGGGGCTCCTGCATGCAGCACTACCGGCGATACTGCCAAGGGTGACACGCCTTACAGGCCTCGGCCTGAGTTGCAGAGTAGTTCTCATGCTCCATCGTCAAGAGTCCTGGAGGAGGCTGGGCCCAGTGAGCCAAGACCACGACTTTGACACGTGGCAGGCAGCTCGACAAGATGGCCTCTGTGTCAGACAAGATGGCCGCTCGTCCGATACCGCCCCGAGGAACAGAGCAGGTGGGAGAACGAGTTACAAGGTGGGACTGGTGTCAACCAGGTACATGGCCTACAGTTTATCCATCGGCATTGCAGGGTAGGTTATCCCCGCAACCAGCTTGACAGAGTACGCACCGGCCCCAGCAGCCAACCGCTACCCCGTCAATATCACCTGCCACCCCACCGGCCTGCGAGGACAGGTTCTTTGAAAAGGTCCTCACACTCATGAGATCGCCTCAGATGGGGTCCAGCCTTGTGGATGTGATCAGGGACATGCTCCCTCCGGCCCCTCCGCCTGCACCTATAGTCATTCCGCCTATGGCTATAGCGCTGCAGGCCCCGGTGCAGACCCTGCTGCCAATTCTGGCCCCTTCAATTCAGGCTCCCCTACTTCCCACAGTTCAGGTGGTTCCATACCAGCCTCCGGTGCAGCCTCTGGCTCTGGTTTCCACACCTCAGCCCTCGGCGCCCAGCACTCCTCCACCTGCTCCGGACCAGCCGGACGCCCTGGTGGACACAGACGAGGAAGAAGACCCCGACACACCATGTCAATCTGCGCCTGGATGCTAAGTATAGGCAAATGGAGGGGGATCCACTCTTGCTGTCGGCCCACCCTCATCCGCACTCTTCGGTGATTGCTGCTTTGTCACTCTAGTCAAAGCCTCAGTCGTCTCCGGCCACTTACGTCTCCCGCCACCTTGTCCTCGGCGCTGCTAGGCAAGGAGGAGAAGATCTTGGAGGCGTATGGGAAGAAGCTTTATTCCAACGCTTCGATGCATCTTCGTCAATCCAATGCGGATGCCATGCTGGCAGCCGTTAACCAGTTTTGCGGGAAATAGCCGACTTCCTTCCAGAACTTCCCAGTGCAGAGCCAGTCACGCTTAAAGGCGGGACTGGCAGAGGCAAAAATGTTGGTGCAAGACATCATGGAGTTCACATGGCCCACATTGACACCTCTGGCTGGGCCATGTGCATTGCCACGGACATGAGAAGGACTGCCTGGCTTCGAACTACTAAATTCAAAGTCAAAGAACGCATATTGGACCTTCCAGTCGAGGGTGGCGACCTCTTTCACTCCACCACCGATGAGGAGCTGGATTAAAAGAAAAACAGTTTGCAAGCTGCGAAATCTTCATCTATCCTTACGAAGGCCCCGCCCAAGGCGTACTCCCAGGTCCAGGCAGCCCGACCGCTCGCCGAGTCAACACCGGTGCAAACAGCAAAGGGAGAGGCGGAGGGGGAGAGTAAGGGATTTTTTCAGTCCCCCTCCTCCGCAACAGCCTCAGACGGAAAGATGGCATGACGCGTCCCTTCGGGTCCACGTGTCTCCAGTGGGGGCAGGCTTTGCCCTTCATGCACAGTTTTGGCATCAGAAGTTCGCGGACCCCTGGATCCTCTCTGTAGTATCCACGGGGTACCACCTACTGATCCGGTCCTCTCCTCCTTCCTCCCCTCCACTCCCACAGATTGGGACAAACTCTGTTGATGTAAATTCAGTCGCTCATTGAGAGCCGGGCAGTGGAAGAAGTCCCAGCCTCCCAGAGAGGATTGGGCTTCTACTCCAGGATTCGCACCATACAAAACAAGAACCAGCCTAGCCTGAGAATTGTGCTGGACCCCTCCACCCTCAACCTCTTCCTCCCTCTTCAAAAATTCAGGATGGTTACTCCAGCACTCATAGGGGAGACATTGTGCAAGGGATACTGGATGTGCTCCCTGGATCTGAAGGACGCTTATCTACACATCCCGATTTGGCAGTTGCATCGCTCCTTTCTGCAATTCAGGATCATGGGCTGCTATTTCCAATACAATGTGCTACCCTTCGGCCTTAACTCGGCCCCTAGCGTGGTCACCATACTTGTGAATGCAGTGGCGGTCCTGCTCAGGGCCCAGGGCCACCACATCTACCTGTACCTGGACGACCGGCTCATCATGGTGAGATCTTCGGTGGCGGTTCACCACACTTCCTATGCCCTTATGATTACACTCCACGAGCTATGATTTTTTGCTCAACCTCAAGAAGTCTCAGCTGCAGCCTACACAGAGACTGACCTTCCTGGGCCTCATCTGGGACACGAGCTCCGAGAGAGTGTTAGCCTCAGAGGACAAGATCACGGCCATCAGGAGGGCCACTACTCGCTTCCTCACCCGAGAAGTCACATCGGCCTGGTGGTACCAACATCTATTGGGTATCATGACAGCGGTCCTACTGGTCGTACCCCACACGAGACTCAAGATGAGGAGATTACAGCTGCACTTCGCAGCCTCATGAAATTGAGAGCGGTGCTACCAAGCAGAGCTTGTCAAGATTCCTCATTCTCTCCATGCGGACCTCACATGGTGGTTCAGGGATGGCAACCTGCGGACGAGCAAGCCCTTCAGGCAGCCGGCCCGCAGGTCACCATCACTACGGACTCCTCTCTAGAGGGCTGGGGGACCACTCTGGACAACCACAGCATCCATAGAGTCTGGATCCGGCAGGAGTCTCATATTGTCATCCGCCGCCGCTGAGATTGGCGGATTCTTCCGCATTGGTGTTGGCGGCATTGAGGTAGAGAGTTTTAGTCCCCTGTCTATGTTCATAGTCTAAGACGCTGCTCTGGTCAGGAGTATATATTACTCCTCCTCCCCGGCGGACATTGCGTTGCAACCCACTTTGGATGTTTCCGGCTCCGGGTCTAACGCTCCCTTGAGACTTACGCTCCGCCCTTGGAACTCTGTCTTGTTTACCTTGTTTTTTGGACTTCACTGTCCTCGCAAAGTGTTTTCTTTTTCCCTTTTCCGCTGCCTCCTCAGCGGTCTTTCTGCATCTCATAATTTTCTCGGGCCACGTCTTCCCGGACACGGCTCCGCTTTCGCTCTGCTCTCCCTGGTTTTCTCTTCTTTCAGACTTTCTGCTTGGATACCGGTCCTCCGGCGCTAACATCCCTTTCCTTGCACTTACCTGGCTGTGTTTTCTGTGTTCTCTCCGGGTCAGCGGACCTAACCACACCTTACGCCCGGCGGAGTTTCTCCTGGCATCATTACCTTCCGTTTACTTCACGGCTCCTCCGTGCCATCTACTCTACTTCGTCATCTCATTCTGCACCAAGATTTCGTCTGCGAGGATTGAGGAAGAGTTTTACGTGCCACAAAGGGGTTTTACCTTTTTGGGTTTTTCCCTTACTCCGGCTTGCTTCCGGAAAAGGAGTCACAGGACTGCTGTCTCCCAAGCAGTCACTGTGGCTTCCTTCCGTGACAAGCATATCCACCTAAGAAAGGAGAAAGACTACCTAACCAGGCGGCACCTGCAATCCACAGACGACTCCTCCAGCAGCTCAGGTCAGGAGAGTGTGAAAGAAGAGGGAGAAGAGGGAATCAAGTAATTGAAATCACAACACATATCAACTGGCTGGAGCTGAAAGCCATCTGGCTATCTGTCAAGGCTTTGTTTCCCCTCATTGGGGGCAAGGTCATCCTTATCTAGACCGACAACTCTACCAGCATCTACTATGTCAACAAGCAGGGGGATACAAGGTCCCCTCCACTGTGCAGCCTAACGGTCAGCATGTGTGAATGGTGCCTGGAGAACATCTACCTCACGGCCGTCCATCTGCCGAGGGAGTACAAGTTGGACGAGGATAGGCTCGGCAGACTGGGAGCGGACAATTACAAATGGCAATTGAATGATCATGTGCTGTTGGAGATCTTCAGCAGATGGGGCATCCTCAAAAAGATCTCTTTGCCTCCTGGGACAACAGGAAGTGCCAGCAGTTTAAGTCTTGCCAGTGGCAGGGCCCCGGCTCCCTGGGCGACGCATTCCAGATACAGTGGAACGGCATGACAGCGTATGCCTTCCCTCCCTCACCCCTTGTCCACAGGGTGACCTGCAAGACAAAGGAATATTGTCACCTCAGCATAATTCTGATAGCTCTGTGGTGGCCGGCGAGACCGTGGTTCTCTGAGCTTCTCAGCCTCTCGGACAGACCACCCATTCACTTTCCGATGGGCCCAGCTCATCTTCTGGCATAGCAGGGGGCAGGATTATCCACCCCGCTGCACAGTAATGAGCCCTCGCAGTGTGGTTCCTGAGCAGGTCACGCTGAAGCATCTGAGCCCATCACAGGCTAACCTAGAAATCATTCAGGGCGCTAGGAGCAATACTACCAGGAGCCAATGCAAGAGTAAATGGACTAGGTTCTGTCACTGGGCGGATGCTAAAGAGATTGAACCCCTTACGTGCATGCTGGATGATGTGCTCTCCTTCTCTGCACACCCTGCTCACTCAGACGTGCAGGTGGACACATGCCACACCTATTTGGCAGCCATAGGGGCTTACAGAAATTCAGAGGAGGAAGTCTTCGCCTCGTCCAACCAGATAGTCAAGAGACATTTGGAGGCCCTCTCCAGGCTTTACCCTCCCATCAAAAGACCACACCCTATGTGGGACCTCAATGTAATGCTGGGTGCCTTGGCCCTCAAGCTCTTTGAGCCAATGGTGTCTGTGGACATCAGGCTGGTCTCAATTTTGCCCAGGTGAGTGCCCTTTCCCTGCCGACCCTCCTACTCCATTTCCCTGCTGATTAACCTAAAATTGCCCCCCAGCCCTGTTGTGCGTCCTCCGCTTTCCCGCTGCCACTTCCTTGTTTGTTTTTTGTCCCCCTCCCGTGCCCTCACTCCGTCCGTGATTGGTGCAAGGTAGCTGTACCATCGTACTACCGAGCCGCGCTGCTTGCAGCCAGCTCCATTCTCAATCTTGCCCAGGTGAGTGCCCTTCCCCCCCGACCCTCCTGCTCCGTTTCCCTGCTGTTTAACCTAAAATTGGCCCCCAGCCCTGCTGTGCGTCCTCCGCTTTCCCACTCTGACTTCCCTGTTTGTTTCTTTGTCCCACTTCCCCTGTCCTCCCTCCTTCCGTGATTGGTGCAAGGTAGCTTTTGACACACCTCTCCAGGGCAGCCCTCTGCCCGGCAGCCCCTGCAGTTAAGGGCCCCAAGGCAAAGGGTGGCTCCAACAGAGGCTGCTCCAGAGAGTGTCTGCAGGTGTCAGCAATTGGAAGCCAGGGACCAGCCGTCAACTAGCATCAACCACCCAAGTAAGTGTGGCATGGGTGGGGATTAGAGCATTTAGATGGAATTATGAATGTCCGCATGTCCCACAGTTAGATGGAAATGTGAATGTTCGCATGTCCAACACTTAGATAGAATTGTAAATGTGAGCATGTGACACACTTAGACGGAATTGTGAATGGTAGCATGTGCTACACCTAGAGATGAAATCGCGAACATTAGCCTAAGTTGCATCTAGATAGGAATGCAATCGTCAACATGTCCCACACTTAGATGGAATGATGAATGGTAGCATGTACCGCACTTTGATGGGATCATGACCATTAGCATGCGTCGCATCTAGATAGAATTGTGCATGTTAGCATGTCCCACACATAGAAGGAACTGTGAATGGTAGCATGTGCCACAGTTAGATGAATTTGTGAACATTACCTTAGGTCGCATCTAGATAGGAATGTGATTGTTAGCATGACCCACACCTAGATAGAATTGTGAATGGTAGCATGTGTCACACTTTGATGGAATTGTGAATGGTAGCATGTGCCACACCTAGATGAAATCGTGAACATTAGCCTGAGTCGCATCTAGATAGAATGCAATTGTCAGCATGTCCCACACTCGGATGGAATTGTGAATTGTAGCATGTGCCACACTTAGAGATGAAACCGTGAACATTAGCCTGAGTCACATCTATATAGAAATATTATTATCAACATGTCCCACACTTAGATGAAATTGAGAATGGTAGCATGCGCCACACTTGGATGACCTTGTGAATGGTACAAGGCATAAAATAAGCAGTGTCGCTTAGCAATTTGCTATCCAATTCTGTTTGTTTGCTAAACAAATTGACACTTCTATAGCACAGCTAGCTATTTAAATTTCCTTCAAGTAAAGCACAGCTCATCCACCCTCTTTTATATGTTCACTGCAAATTCAAAGAGGCTAATGAAGAGGGAGTGCAGCAGTAATCTCCTCCACTCTGATAACCGCCCACAGCGTGTGTGGGATTGCTAGGCAAACATTCTCTTTTTCAAATAGCTGCAAACTAGAAGTAATCAGGATATTTTTTATCATACTATATCCTGTGTGGCAAAGATTAGTATTTGTTCACTTTGTTTTTAAAAAACAGGCTGCAATTCCCTTCCTAAAAATGTATGTTCATTAAGGCATTCTTACAGTATTTCTACTGTAAAACACAGCATTGTCTCCATGTTTCTCAGTAAAGTTTAGGTTATATTATCTAAATCTCATGGTGTCAACTATATTTCATTTTGTTGGGGAAGGCGCATCATATGGACGGGTGAACATTTTTGAAAATGTACATGCTCACACGGCCAAATGCTTTTGGTAGAAAACCTAGTTCTGAGATGTGCTGGTTGCATTCATCTGTGCCACTTGTGCTCAACCCATGAGCTGATCCCAAACTACATTCCATTTTATCAACCTGTGGCTTTACACCAGCAACCTTGAAAGTGAGATGGACACAAAACTACAATATTCCACCTAGGTTGCCCAGTTCTCTGCAGGCTATGCCGCCCACTATGCTTAGTCGCTTAATTTCTATCCTCTTACATAATGAATACACAAAGCTAACTAGATGTTTATGCAAAGTAGTGTTCAATAGTTCCATCCAGTCTGTACATCTACGGATGTACTGCAATACCAGGCAGTGTAGTTAGATTCCAGAGCTCGCTTTGCTCTACAATTAAAATTGCATTGTATATACACACTTGCGGGAGAGAGCTGTCCAACCCAGAGGCTTAGAACACAAACGATATCTGCAAGTAGCTGTTTGCAATTCATGCTGGCGTTTCCACTTCTGCCCAGCCTTGACCCTTTCATTGGACAGTGCCCCGGTCCAAGTCTCCACTAGAGTGCCACACCTCGACTCCCTGCCAACTCCACCTTGCTCACATGCAGGTACTGAAGATACCCATTTCCAATCTGAGACATATGGGTTATTTCTTTTTAAAGGAAGCATGAATTACGTCATATCTTTTTCCCCTTAAAAACAAACATAAAAATGTATCCACACCCCCAAGGGTGGCTCTGAGTGCGATCATGATAAGTAATGCTTTCATGGATGCGCAGGGCTGGAATGCTGCACTTGTGCTTACCTGGTTTGAGGGTCGTTAGTGGACCGCCCTCCCCCCGAAAGTGGTAATTAACGCTATATTGAAAACAGTTGATATCAATGACCGGCAAGTACCAACTTGTCCACCTGAAGTTGACAATTACCGTGCTTGCCGCAAATCTATACTATGCTCTTAGTCTCAGGCTATTGCTTTCCTTTAACATTGTGAACTTTTTCGTTTTATGATACTTCTCCTTACACAGCAAATGATGGGTCAAGCATATAATATAGGGGACACTGCCCTGTGCAACACTGGCTGCAACTAGCTGCACAGAGCCTTGCACTGAAAATGTTTCCAGATCCTTTTTTATCATATGTATTTAAGCCCATTCATGCAGTTAACATTTTACAGATCCTCCTCTTATGTCTTATTTCAGTGGTACACTAAAATGCTATATTGTTAATTTTATTTCTTGGATACGATTAACTTCTGGTTACATTTAAAATAGGAGTGCAACATTGCTAATCAAATAAGTATGTTTGCTAATCAAGAACATTTTAATTAGCAAATTCTGCTATCAATTTTTGAAAACTAAGTTATGCCTTGTGGTAGCATTTACCACACTTAGATGGAATCATGACCATCAGTCCGCGTTGCATCTGGCTAGAGTTGTTAGCATGTCCCAAAATGTCCCACACCTAGATGGAATTGTGAATGGTACCATGTGCCACACTTAGATGAATTTGTGAACATTACCTTGGGCTGCATCTAGATAGAAATGTGATTGTTAGCATATCCCACACCTGGACGGAATTGTGAATGTCGGCATCTCCCACACTTGGATGGAATTGTGAATGGCAACATGTGCCACACCTGGTTGAAATCGTGAACATTGGCCTGAGTCGCATCTAAATAGAAAGGCAATGTCAGCATGTCCCACGCTTGGATGGGCTTGTGGATGGAAGCATGTGCCTCACTCAGATGAAGTCGCGAACATTAGCCTGAGTTGCATCTGGATAGAAATGTAAATGTTAACATGCCCCACGCTTGTGTCACTGTGTACCCTGCTTTCCTGTTCCCCATGCTGTTGCTATATATATGTATGCCCCCCCTCCCGTCGCTGTAATCCCAACCCACTGTCACTGTGTCCGTGTGTCGCTATGTTCCCTGCCATCTTTTTCACGCGCCTGGTCTCGGGCGCTTTAAAGATAACCATCCTATCACATCACTTACTCTCTACTATACACCATAACACAACTAGAACACAGCTATATCCCTGACAAATTCGGCCTAGCTGTTCACATACGAATACTACCCCATGAGCACCTCATCACCCTAATAAAACGCTGCTAGCCGATGACATTCCAGCCTAGTTGCTCACATAATGCCTCCTTCAGGCCTAATGCAGCCAGAACCCAGTCTGGGTGTCCACCCGCCAGACTGCACATATCCAACTGATATCTTCAGCACCACACCTAACGCTGGGATGCAGCTACCATTCAGCAAATACATCAGCTGCACACATCTGATGCACCCACGCACCATACAACACTATCTTTTTCTACTGACCAGAACTGCGGTTCCCAAGGGCGTTTAACCTACCAGCGCTTTGAGATCATACCAATGATATATAGAGCGCCATATAAATGCCAAGTAACATAACATTAAGACTGCTTTGTTAGTGGGCCTCACCTCTGCTCACCGAGTCAGCGAGATCATGGCTCTGGTGGCCACCCAACCCTGTACAACCTTTCACAAGGATAAGGTGGTCCTGCGGACACACCCTTATTCCTACCTAAGGTACCCTCTGCTTTCCAGCTAAACGAGGAAACAGTCTTAACTACCTTTTTTGCTGACCCTAAGGACGAGGCTCAGAGGGTCTTGATGTCAGACGAGCTCTGAATTTCTATCTGGACAGGACCAAGGGCTTCTGCAAGTTGGACGCTCTGTTCATCACCTTCGGCGGGTCAAGGCCTGGGTATCAGACATTGAAGTCCACTATAGCATGGTGGATGGTCTTGTCCATCAAGGAGGTCTACGAGGGGCAGCACAAGCCACTGCCATCTAACATGCACACCCATGCTGTCTGATCCAAGGCCACGGCCATTGCATTCCTACAGCAGGTTCCGTGGCAGGTCATCAGCAGGGCAGCCACCTTGTCAGTCTAGAAAAATGGATACCTCTCATATGTGACCGCAAACGTATTTTGATGGCCGTGAGCCAACCGTCTCATGCACGATAGGACAGAATGTAGGTTTCCGAGTTTGCCAATTAACGGCCATTTTGATGTAATAAGAATCGCCATTTTTTTCCTAACCATTGCTCATTGGTTTCTGTTCTTATTGCTTCGCAGTACATTTTCTGCTTACACTGCTCGACTGTAAAACATTGTTGTCTGCACGTGAAAGGACAAGACCGCAGGGCCGCGAGGATAGCAAAAGTTTGTTGAAACACAACGTAGGCAGCGCCAGGAAGAATGCCCGGCTCCCTGCCGAATGTAGCCTTGAAGCAGAGCTGCAGGGCATTTAATCATTTCGCAGCTGCCAGCCAGTCTCGTTAAATGGTAGAATATGTTAGAATAAAGCAGCTAAAGGCTTGAATTATGCTCTTCTTACGGCCCCCCTTTGCTGAGCCCTGTTGGAGCATGTCGGCTCCCAGGACACGAATAGCACCTCATAGATAGCAAGGTCTGGAATGCAACTCTTCCTTCGTATGTAGCTCGCTTCCAAGAACAGAAGCGCTGTGTTCCGTTCAACAACTGAAAGATGCCTCCGCACTCACAAATTGCAAATTGTTACTAGAATAGATATTTGAAGGTGTCATAGTTGTCGAAAGTGTCCATCATCACACCAAGTTCAAAGAAACCCAATAAAGGGGGGTGTTAAACATGTTGTAGCTGATTGTTTGGTATGCATTTTGTATATATGTAACTGATGTACGTAATTCACTCTCTTCCGTCCCTCGAGGTCTAGAGATACACGTCGCGGGGCGTGAGACCGAGTTGGCCAACTGAGACTTTTGCTTTGCAATAAACCCTAGCTTTGGGAATACAACCTTGTGTCTGGCATATCTATCGTGTGTGGTGACTCGCCTTGTTTCCATAGACGTAAGGGACCCCTAGGGACCCCTTTCAACCTAGGCCACCCCTTAGGCTTTTTGGAAGCATTACTGTTTGGACGCTGGCTCGAAGTCAGACGCGGCTTTCAGAGGTCAGAGGCGGTTATCCGGAATCTGTTTTTCTTATGGAGGGTCTCCTCTCCACCCTATGGCTGCATTCAGTTGTAATCGCTCATGCGGTATGGACGAAAGGGGACGGGACGTAAGAGTAATTAATAGTTAGTCACTGTAGTGACTAACGTACTCTTAGTCCATAGTCCCCTTTCCTCCATCCATCCCACCATCCTCCCCCCTAATAATGCTCGTGTCATTTGGCACTGTTCAATATTGTCGACGCGTCAATGGGGACTGGTAGGCGGAGTCAGGGGAGCACATGCTCCCAGGGCTGCGTGCCTCTAAATTTAAAGGGGATGAAGTTTTTTTCTGGTGAAAAAGGTTCAGTCACACGTGCCTAGCGAGGGACGTCCATGCAGTATGGAGGAAAGGGGACTATGGACTAAGAGGACCTTAGTCACTATGATAAGTAACTATGATTTTTTTCCCTGTTCTATGTTGTTTTATGTAACCAAGTATGAGAACCTTAGTGCAGTTTACAAATTAGTAGTGCTGGACTGACAAGAGAGCAGTATGCAGGCCACAGAACCGCCTTCTGTCGACCATAGAGCTGTTCGCTGACGCACCACTAAGTTCTATGGTGGTGGCATGAGAATGAGATCCACGAGTAAATGATTGCCAGTAAAGGATACATCCTTTTTTTAATGTTTTTAATTTTAACTGTTTGTTACAAATTTTTAAAACTTTAATGGGGTAAATTAAGTGATCGCTCACTGAATCCCAGCAAGATCTTCATGTGCCCTGATCAGTGTTGTCCGACAGTATTCAGCACTTCGTTGTTCCCCACTACGTTGTTTTTGTTGTTACTGTTGGGGGAGCGTTTCCAGGATACAGAACGGGAGAAGACAAGGCCAGTAATTGCCTCACTTCATCTACCACAATGTGCTGTGTCGTTTCCTCCCCCCTTTAGAGCCCCTTCTGGTGTGTGAATGTCAGTCCATGCTCACGTGCAGCCTATGTTTAGGTTTCAACCTGTACAGCAGTGAGGCCAGCCTCTGGTGAAAATTGCTCCGAGTCGTAATTTTCCAACTATCCCTCACTTTGCCCGCTCTTTGTCCTAGGGTCGCTCCTTAACAAGTATACAAGCGGTAACTGTCCCACACCCAGATCCTCAATGCCGTGCCCCCGGCAGTTCAGTAAATATGCCTTTCCACCACTGCAAGCACAGGACACAGTTGCAGCTCCAACTGGAGTTCTCAGCACACTCAGGACTTCTAGTCGCAGGTATTGCCGTGTCGGGGGCAGACCGGGTGTGTCTTCGCAGGATTCCTGACTTGCATTCTGTATAGGTCGTAGGCGCTGCAGCGAACTGATCATAGCGCCTGTTGCGCAGGTTTCCCTGCTGTCCCTGGTTCTACAGGAGCTCACGCCCTCTCCCAGCACGGTTAGCACAGGCCGCCAAAGTTTTGATGTGTGAAACTTAAGCTTCTCATGGAGGTTAGGCACGATATTCAAGCAGGTTATGACTGGGATCGTCCGACAATGATTTATGCTTTCAGATCATGCCCTTGTTTCCTGAAAGCGGGTTTATATATTAAATCGCCGGCGGCTCACACAGAGGCTTAGAGATGCGGCCATCTCGTGGCTGCTCAACAGCGCCCCTCCATAAGTTCCGTTTTAGATGCATTTAAGCAGTGCCAATTTACATTCAGTCTTTAATAGTCATGTGGATATTATTTAACTTGACTTGGTCTGACTTCATGGTTAACTGAAAATCATCTGTGTAATTGCAAGATTGTGTACCTTAACTCTACAGTTTAACACATAAAGGTTTAATATGTATTTTAAGTAGTGATGGGGAGAGGCACGCACCTTGCGGTACTCCACAGGAGATCTGAACATGTTCAGATGAAGCATCTCCCCAACACCCTCTAGTGTGTCGACCAGAGAAGAACGATTCCATCCACTCAACAGCTTTTTCAGAACAATGCCCAATAGAGGACAGTGCCCTTGACAGCTGTTTATGATCAAGTAGGTCAAAGGTTGCTGATAAATCCAATAGAATCAGCAGCTCCAACCCATTCTTTTCCAGTGCCCCCAACATATGGGTATGCAAATCCATAAGAGCACTTTCTGTTCCATAATTCCTACGGAAACCAGACTGTTATTTATGGAGGACGCCCGTAGTCTCCATAAATTGCTGCAGCTGAGAAGTAGCCATTTTGTCAATAATTTTCAAGAAAAACATAGTGTTAGTGATTGGTCTAAGAGTAGAATGTTCTTTAGGATCCAGGCCTGTTTTTTTCAAAATAGGGGTCACTACAACCTGCTTAAGCCTAGAGGGTAAAGGAAGCATTTATAAAGCTACAAAGGAAAGGTCCAAATATCTCCTTATTTGCCAAGATAATCTTGGCGGTAAGAACGTCTCCTGGACAATTTGTTTGGTGCATATGCTTTAATAACCCCACAACATCAAGCATAGATAAAATACTAAAGCTGAAAAGGGGTTGAGAATCAACTAACTCAGACTTAACAGCTGCAGAAGATCTCAGGGGGATCTGAGAAGCCTGATCTGAACTAATCTTTGCTCGTGCAGAGACAATTTTGCTTGCAAAGGCTCCATGAATCCTGCATTAATGTAAATGTTTTTGTAGTGCTTAGGTTCTGACCTTTAAGTATGTTAGGTTATGTTAAGCAGTATATATAATTCTCTGCATTGTTTTCATAGCTTCAAACCATTCGAGCTCAAATTGAACATGATGGGGCCGAGACTTCGTGCCTGGGTTTCCCATTGTACAAGTGCCACTAGTTACGGTAGAACCAATTAAATTTCACTTTAAATCAGTCAAGCATTTAGAGGTTTCAATACATACTAAATTTCCTTCGTGCAAATAGTCGTCGTTGTTTTCTAAAGATTTCTTTAGGGATGGGTTTTTAATGACTTTTCTGTGAATGCTTAAGCAACATAATAAAACATTAGATAGATCAGCCTTGGAATAGTTTGATAATGAGCCGCTTGACCTAGCTGCTGCTAAATCTTTGCGGGATGATGCGGGATGCTAAAAGCACTGTTGCTAAGCAACCCACTACCCTGTCTCCTGAGCTGGGTTATGTGCACTAAGAGCTAATGACACTTTATAGGCACTCCCCCAGCTACTAAAAACTGAGAGAGCCTGTAATTGGGGCTATGCCATTTGAAAGTACCTTGGGTGGCTTTGCACTCCACAGCGTTTTGGCAGGTACATAATGCAGATTTATTCTGCTATTCCAAGCAATCTTGCATTTCTTCTCGAAGAGCCCTCTGAAAAGAACAGTTGTGTAAAAGTATTGAATGCACACTATAATGGTATCCGCGCCGAATAATGAATATGCTTAGGAACCGCTGCTTTCTTTTCAGCCTTAGTTTGCACAGCTTAGACACAGGGATTATTGTTGGTGCTTTGCAGAGAATTTCTGAAATAGAAGTGATATACTCAAAGATGTCCATGCCTGTTTACATAACACATAGCTAACCTAGGGGTTATCTGTAGCGCACCTCTGTTTAGAACTTGCAAAGAGAGTTTAAGTAAACACTCTTAATTTAAGGGATTTGTTGAAGCTTCAACACACACTTATTTTGTGATGGCAAGCTAAAGACACTGGTGAAACTGTGCTTAGAGGGTAAACTGCCTCCTTGTCCTGCAAATGAGGCAGATCACTGTAAATGACATGGTTTTTTTTTGCATAGTACCAAGATGCTGAACAAAATGGCCGTAGTTGCACTATACGACACAGTTGCATTACCACTACAAAAAAAATCTTCACTGACATTGCAGATGTTATGGATCTGGCAGTGGCCGATGAACTTTCTCTGCTAGGATCCCACACTTTAAACTCCTCCTCCCATATTGTGGTTGTGTCTAGCCGGTATCTGTGATTTGGTGTGTCTATATAAGGGACATAAATATTAAGAGGTCACCTACGACACAGACACAACGTCCTTCTGGTCCGCAATTACCTCGACTGGAGTAAACCTTTATGGCCTGTGCATCAGGGTGGCAACCCCTCTAGCGTAGTCAATCTTAGAGGTATAGTATCTGTTGTCACCCCAGGGGTTTAGCCAGAGTTTAATGTATGGACCGTCTTAAGTGGGTTTCTGGTAGGCCCAATATATTGACACACTAACTGTAAAAATAAGCTAGCAACTCCTGTACCTTTTTTAGAATGTTTCAGCCCTCTGATATTCCTTGTTAATATCCTGCAACTGAACTGTGACTAACACTATATATTCTAGACCAACCAATTTAGTAGCAATCTAGGAAATGTAAACCACTGTATTAAAGCACTGTATTGTTTCACTAATCAAATTGACCAGTCTAGGACTATTTGTACGACACATCCATCTTGCAAGCCCGACACACACTGACCCACCCTAACTGTCAGTGATGTACCCATACCTATGCAAACAACAATGCAGTAATACAAAAACGTAATTGGTCTTTCTTGATGGGCGATGAATCTGCCCTCCTCACGGACTTCGCATCATATAGACCTACAATGACTATATCTTCTTTTCAATCATATTTATTAGATTTATTTTTCATTCGTAGCAGCGCACGAAGTCCTGCGGCATCTAGGCGCTAGTTACATTTAGTACAATTAGGTTACTGGTTACAAATTGCATGGTTGTGATACAGGTACAAAGTTAGATTATTCAAGCATTTACAGTGATGTAAATAACACAAACATAAGTCTGGAGGTAAGAGGCTTTAACAACATACCCTGCTTGCTGGGTTCAGATTAGGCACGGTGGGCGTGCAGGAAGAGATCACGCAAAATTGGGAGCAGTAATACAGTAGTCCTCCAAGCAAACACTGGGAAAGCCTCACCCCGTTTGACAGGGGGCTACATCGGCACTGCAAGGCGTTGGCTATTAGAATTAGTAAGATATGAGGGTGCTAGAGGGCCACCCAAGATGGCCGCTTCTTAGCGAGCTCCCGCACGGCTGTAATAAATCCTGCCCTAATTCGGTAATCTGTCACCTTGAAAATCAAGATCCCAGCTGGGAAAAAGCTGGCCCATCGCTTTACGAAATCTGGAACCAAAACGCGGAAGTGAAGACCCTTAACGCGATTCTCCAGCTCCGACGCCATCTGGAGACGAGAGTGGCCAATAAGCCGCGTGGTGCCGTGCTGCGGTCCCGAGCCGAGCGGAGACCCGACTTGTGGACCCTCTGCTCCCCGCCTCCAAATGACTCCTGGGAGGTGTCGATCGAGAACGCCAGAGGCCGTGGTGCAGAGCCACCACCCCCCCTCCTCCCCACCCGCGGAGACAGCATCAAGGCTGTGAGCCCGGGCCCGTGAGAGCGGTGGCCCCAGGCGGACCCTGGATCGAGGCCAAGCAAAACAAAGCCCCCCCAACAACTGCAGCAGAGGGAGACAAGAGTAGAGTCGCAGCGGTGCGCTCCTCCCCGAGACCTCCCCTCCCTCTGCGCTCCACCTGCCTGCATAGCCGGGCTGGCCGCGGCGCTCTCCTGCTCCCCGCATGTGAGAGAGGAATACGCGGGAAGGTGCCGGGAGTGGTGATAGCTGGCCCCCTCCCAGGACCAAAACCATCAAACGCCAGCCGCATGTAGACCGAGGGGGCCTGACAGCAAACGCCCCCCTGCAGAGGAGCGCACAGGTACAGCGCAAGCACACCTTACATGGGCATAACGCTCCGCGCTCCTGCACAGTCCCCGCAGCACCCAGCCAACCCACAGCTCCAAAGCCGCCTGAGAGCTCCAGCATAAAGCCACGCAACGCTGTGCTATCCTCGCCCATAACAGGCGTAGCTAAGAGACTCCCTTGGCCCCCAGCCTCCCCCCTCAGCCACGGGTAAAGATCCTCTGAGCCTCTCTCCCACACCAGACAACAGCGTACTCCCTGCCTAGAACTGCACTCCGGAGTCCTGTGCCTCTTTGAGAATAACAGGCTTGTGTGACAAGCCGGACCAACACGCTCCACCCTGCCACTGTGCCCCGAAAGGCCCCGGCTCATCTAGCAACAACCTTCCAACCAGTTCTCACCCCACCTCAACATAAAGGCACCGCTGGAGCCCCGATTTTCAGCAGAGACAACCACTGATTATACGGGGTCACCCCCAGCCACCCATATCCAATGTGTAAAACTGACAGATCCCAAAGGAAGCTAAACTTTGAATCTGGAACGGTCCCCAAGACCCCGAGGCTCCAGGAAGACCCAGAACCCTCGATGGCCAATTCGCACCAAATCGACGAAGAAACCTCCACCACCGACATCAAAGCACTCCTCCCCGATCTGAAAGCTGGCATTGGGAACCTCAGCAACAAAATGGACGGCTTTGCCTCCAAAGTAGACTTACAGCACTGCATGGACACCCACACCGAACGCTTGAATGAAGTGGAGCAACGAGTGTCCAATTTAGACAATGGGGCTACAACCCTCACGTCAAAAGTTGCCCAACTAGAAACACAGATGAAAGCAACCATCGCCAAATGTGAGGACCTGGAAGGACGGTCGAGAAGAAGCAACATCAGAATTTTCGGGGTACGAGAGCAGACAATCCAACCCAAAATGGAGGACTTCATCGAGACACTCTGCACCACCCTTTTTGGCAGAGAGGCATTCTCTCACATGTTCGTAGTGGAGAGAGCACAAAGTGTCCCATCCGCCAAACCCACTACAGGTGCGCCCTCAAGGCCGATAATAGCCAAACTGCTTAACTATAGAGATTGCGACACCATCCTTCGTTTGGCCAGAGAAAAAGGGGAAATGCAACACAACGGAGACAAGATGCACTTTTTTCCCGACTTCTCCCCTGCAGTCCAGGCACAAAGGAGATCCTTTACATCAGTCAGACAAAGGCTCAAAGAAAATCAAATACCCTACTCCATGATCTTCCCTGTCCGGCTGAGGGTGCAACATGATGGCAGGGCGCACTTTTTCCAGACACCGGAAGAAGCAAACGATTTCCTGGACCGTGCTGGCTTCCGCAGACTGAATCCCAATCAGCCACGCGCATATAGGGAAAGACCCCCACAGAAACCCAACTTTAAGAGCGAAAACACAAGTCCTGCAAGTACAGAACAGCTTTCACACCAGAATAACCATAGGAGCTATGTACTCCGAGGCCGTGCAGCCTGGGAAGCCCCTTGCACCCCTTGGGAAAAGGGAAAAACGACGAGCAAGTTGGGGGCTGCTCGTGAGAAACAGTTGGGGACTCTACACAAGTTGGGGGTTAACAAGTTCTACCAAAACCAAGGCTATATACATGTGCCGTCCGCAAGAAGACCGCCCATCACTGTAGTGACAAGTCCTACGACCTTCGCCTCCCAGCAACCAAGTGGAAAAACTTGCTTACACACAGATATAAAAAGACCACACCTTCACCGTAGCTACGTGGAATATTAAAGGAGGGATCCAGCCAGCCAAAGTGAGAAAAATAACACAATATCTCCGCCGACATAAAATAGATATAGCTCTCATCCAAGAAACTCACCTACTTCCAACGACCGAGCACCCATGGGCCAAAGACTGGGGATGCCACCGCTACTTCGCATCATTCTCGAATGCCAGGGGAGTAGCCATCCTTGTTAATAAAGCAACTAATTTCAGACTAATTTCAGAGAAAAAAGACACTGGAGGCAGATCACTTCTGTTACATGGAATAATCGAAGGTGAGTAAGTCACGTTAGTGAACTCATACGGCCCAAATACTGATGGCTCCAGCAACTTCGAATGGGTGATGACCCACTTGAACACGCCCAGACGGTCCACGATCATATGGGGCGGAGACCTCAACACATCCATGGACAAGTCACACAATACGACGCCGGCCCTGTCCAAAGCAAGCCTGCAAATTGTAGAAATTTGCAAAGCCTACGATCTTGTCGATATCTGGAGAAATAGACACCCGAACAACCAAGACTATACCTTTCACTCCTGGGTGCACAACACCTGTTGAAGAATAGACTACCTTCTTGTGTCCACCCGCAGCCGCCTGCAGTGGGGCGACTGCCACATTTTACTGAGATCTCTGTCAGACCACTCCATGGTGACCCTAGAATGTAACACGTCACAAACAACCAAAACCAAGCCACACTGGAGGTTCAAACCCAGAGCACTCCAAGACACTGTCTTCGCAGAAGAACTTAAAACAGAGATACAGTCCTTCCTAGACACCAACATAGGATCGGTGACCTCCGCCGGGACACTGTGGGAAACATTGAAGTGTTTCACCAGAGGAGTATGCATAACAAAAGAATGCAGAATCCTTAAATTGCTGCGAAGAGAACTGAACACCAGTGAAACCAGACTCCAAGAACTCGAGTGCTTACTCTGAACCGATGATAACCCGCAGACTCTGGCAGCCACCAAAAAAGAACTGGAGCTGTTCCGCACCACAGCAGAAAGAGAAGTGAAATTCCTAAACAACCACCACAAAATCCGTCAGTACGGCGAGGGACAACAACCAGGGGCACTCCTGGCAAGGCTCCTAGCCACAGACAGGAAACCCACATCGATTGAATCAGTGACAGACCACGCGGGCAACACTGTCCACTCCGCAACAGACATCGTAGAAGCATTCCGCAACTTCTACCAAAGGCTGTATGATTCAAGCTACTCTGCAAACCCGGCTGGACTGACACGATACCTAGACACTATCGAACTATACTGGACAGACTCAGAGCTGAGGGAACTGCTGAACGCTCCAATCACCATCGAAGAAATCCAGAAAGCCATCAAGGAACTACCGAATACAAAAGCACCGGGTCCATATGGCCTGTCCGGAGAATTCTACAAATTCTACGCTGACCTCCTTACCCCACTATTCCTACAGGTACACGACAAGGCCCTAACCAACAACCAACTGCCGCCAACACTCTACATGGCCAACATAATCCTTTTACATAAACCCGGCAAAGACCCAACAGAATGCGGTTCATATAGACCAATATCACTGATAAATCTGGACAATAAATTATTTGCGAAGATCCTAACTAAAAAACTATTACCCCTCATGCCTGCCATGGTACTGGCCGACCAAGCCGGCTTCATCCCGGGGAGGAACACATCCTACGGGATAAGAAGAATGTTCGGAGCTATAGAAGCCCTCGACTCAGAATGCCAGGCTGTGGCGGTACTCTTAGACGCCGAAAAGACCTTCGACTCTGTCGAATGGCCCTTCCTCTTCACAGTTCTAGAAATGATGGGACTGGGCAAACGCTTCATACAACTGGTCTCACTGCTTTACAAAAAGCCAACATCGAACATCACGCTGAGCGGTATCAGATCGTCCGACATCCATCTAAGAAGAGGGACCAGACGAGGGTGTCCACTCTCCGCACTTCTGTTTGCATTAGTGAGGGAACCTCTGGCCTCCGACCTGCGCATGCATCATCTCCACAGAGGCCTCACATTCAGGCCACACAAAATGATAATCTCGCTATACGCAGACGACGTGGCCCTGTTTCTCCAGAACGCCAACGAGAACCTGAATCCGGTGATGAGAGCAATAATTCAGTTTGGCCATTTCTCGGGTCTAAGAATCAACAGCAGCAAATCAGTCATCTTCCCACTTACCACCGCCACTACCGAATTCGCGGACGACTTTGGCATCTAGTGGCGACGACCGCACATGAGATACCTCGGTATCCATATGTCCAGATTAAAAGAAGACATCGTACGGGATAACTACGAAGCCACGTTGGACACTATTCAACTCAAAATCGACAGGTGGAAATCCCTGCCACTCATCATCTGGGGCAGGGCATCAATAGTGAAGATGATCATCCTACCGAAACTTTTGTACCTCTTCGTCAACATTCCTGTACTTCTCCCACATAAGCTCCTACGGCGGATCAAAAGCATGGTCCTTGAACTCAACTGGGTGGGCAAGGTAGCGAGAATGGCCTATACCACACTAATTCTACCAACACGACAGGGCGGATTAGCCCTCCCCGACATGGAACGCTATTACTGGGCAGCTTAAGCACATTTCCTTAGCCATTGGTACACAACGCATTTCATAAGATCCCACCTTCAGATAGAGAGAGCGCTGGCAACACCATATCTCCTTCGTTCCATTATCTTCGGCCATTTCCCGGTCAATCAATCATCCATGAACACTTTCACTACCACGTACTCAATCTGTAAAAAGATTGCCAAAAAAAGCAACGCTACATCCAGATTCTCCCCTCTCCCCCCGATTAAACACATCCCAGGAATCCACATCACAACAGAAAAGGTCTTCCTGCTCTGGACAGAAAAACTACAGCGAAGCACCATGAATGATCTCTTCCCAGAAGGTCATTCCTGTCCTTCCAGCAAGCCCAAGACAGAGGAAGCAATAACGCCCTCGACACCTTCATCTATTATAGACTGCGGCACTCGCTGCAGGCGGCAATCCCGACCTTTCCACAACCGCCAGTCTGGCCACTACTCCAACACAATCCAGGCCCAAGGAGAAGGGCATTTGGTAACAAACATCTACAGAGCCCTCACCAGTGAATCAAACCCAGCCTGCTCTGGCGCCAAAAAGAGATGGGGAAAAAACGCTTGGAAGCATAATCCCAGAAGAAGAATGGGCCTACATACTAAATCTTACTCAAAAAGTAGCGAATAACTCAAGATTTAAGCTAATCCATTTTAACTTCGTACATCAAACATACCATACACCAGCGAAACTTCATGCCCAAAAAGACACAATATCGGCAGAAGAATGCGACAGATGCGGAGAGCCAGAAGCCGACTTCCTACACCTGGCATGGTTATGCCCACCGGTAGTTTCCTTCTGGAGGGCAGTGCTGGAGAAAACAACAGCAATAATAGGAACGGTCCTCGACCCCGACCCGAAAATTACAATGCTAGGACTGACCCAATCACTGCCCAGCACAGCTAGAAAAATAACAAACCTACTTCTAGTTTTGGCACAAAGAAGGGTCGCATACAACTGGGGCAGAGGACCCCCACCAAGTACGCAACTTTGGCTTAAAGACATCACGTATTGCCAAGACGTGGAAACTAATTTCATCAAGACGGTACCACTCCACTTACGGCCGCCAGACCTTTGGGGCCCATATATAGCATACCTGCTTTCAACAACAGACGTACTAGACTTGCAACGCCGATCCCCTTCACAGAACTCGAGTACCAGCCCGACGCGCAATGTCGAGGACACAGAGGCGGCACAAGGATCATAATTGCTCAAGCACACAGACAATGTCGCTGCAGTGAACGGGGAGGGGGCGGCGGGAGGGATAGGCACTTGCAAAGTGGCCGGCACATAGCCTTATTGTTTGTTTTATTTGGAAATGCCAATAAAGAAATTTTAAAATAAAAGATATAGTATTCTGGGGGTGATGTCTGTTACAAGGTCTGCCGTTACAGCACGTTTGTGGATTGTTTGGGATATGTAACACCTGGGGCAACTCCTGGGGGTGTGCAATGGGGTTGTTAGGTAAGTAAAGGCATAGCATCAGGAAGGTTTGAGAATTAGTTTGAGGCCTGTGGTCTGTAGAGTATTAATAGAGGCACCGGTGTGCACATACATTAAAGAGTCGATGCCTGCCGGGCCACTTGCCAGGCCTGGACAGGCACAGACATGCTCCAGCCTTTCCCGGCGGTCAATGGCGGCTTCGGGGAGGCCCAGAAAGCTGTTTCTGAGCTAGCCAATCAGGAGTGCCGGTCGGAGGCACTGCTCCTGTGCACACAATGCAGTCCTGTTTGCAGTGGATGGCGGTGGCCATCTTCGAAGGGGGTACAATAGGTGAACATTTATTTATGCGGCTAAGAAATGCCCCTCAACTCCCTGAAAGGGGGTCATGATGGAGGAGAGGCAGCTTGGTTTGCTGGGCACAGACAGGCTCTAGCCTTTTCCGGCGGCCTTCCACAGCAGTAGATATTTCAAATATAATTTTGTAGTTGTGATAAACCTAAGGGCTTTTCCCTGCCTACTCCCTGGAGATCCTCTATTTAGGTGGCCAGAGGACGGCCATCAATGTTGGATCCAGAATCTTGCAGTGGACAAGCGAGGGAGGATCACCTGGGCATAGAGTCCTCGGGGATAGGGAAGGAGGAACCCGAAGATGACTCTTTCTCGTCCCTTTAGAGCTCATTGCTGTCTCAAGAGATGCTTTCTTCAGCGGTACAGAGTGAGTTTATCCAACCTAGTAACCTGGCCAGGATCACACAATCCATTTGCGAGGATCCGGAAAGCCCCATAACGAAGGAGAGCGTGCAGAGGGCTATTCTGTCCCTCCCTACCTCAAATGCTCCAGCTACAGATAGCTTTTTGGCTCAGTTCTATAAATCCTTTGGCGTCTCCGCTGGCCTCCTTATTTAACTCTTTTCTGGATTCGAGCTTGGTAACGGGTTCCATTGTGGAATCGGTTACCATTTATTTTAAAACCAGGCAAAGACCCTGAATTGTGCGATTCTTATCGTCCTTGTTAACATTGACATGAAAATGTATGCGAAAGTAGTGTCCATTTGATTGATGGATGTGACCGTGATCAGACGGGTTTCATTTTGGAATGTAACACATAGGATAATATTAGACGGGCAAATAATGTTATCGAATGTAGCAGGCGAACTGACATGCCCATGATGCTTCTGGCCGTTAATGCCAACAAGGTCTTGGGAGGATAGCTCAGTGGCAACGTGCTCGCCTTCGAAGCAAAACGACACGGAGCAACACAGGTTCGATCCCCGGGTCCACGCTTAGAAACCTCTGGGTATTAAGCGCGTTATAAATAATCATATCATATCATATTAAGGTGTTTGATCGCGTTGATTGCTGGATCATATCCCTGTTGCTTCAAGCCTTCGGATTTGGAGCCAGCTTCATCAGGTAGGTCATGGCGGACTACTGTTTTTCCAAATCCCAAGTTAGCATCAGTGGTAGTCTTTTCCCCCTCAATCAAAATTTCTAGGGACACACGCCAGCCGTGGTCACGCTTCCCCTTGATCTTCACTCTAATTATGGAAACCCTGGCACAGAGGATCTGCTTGAATACTGAAATAAGAGGAATTTGCTTGGGGCAGCTGGAACACAAGGCTGCTCTGTATGCTGATGATCTCCTGTTAATGATGTCGGACACCTTACATACTCTCTGAGCGCATTTGGCTGAATATGAGGCATTTAAAGTGGCGTCCTGCTATTCTATCAATCTGGGTAAATTGGCAGGGCTTAACATTTCAGAATCTCCCATTACGATGGCGGTTTGCAAAAGTGATTTCTCTTTTTGGTGGGTGGAGGACAAGCTAGACTATTTGGGAGTAAAGCTGACGCACTCTTTTAACTCTGTTTATGGGGAAAATGTTCCCACTCTATTCCACGCGCTACGGAGGAATTTGAAGCACCGGGAGAATATAAAAATGTTTTGGATGGGTTGTCGTAGAACGATCAAAATGAATATTATCCTGCGTCTATTTTACGGGGTGTCTGCTCTGCTGATTCGGATTCCCTCCTCTCAGGCCCAGGCTCTTCAAAAGAGGCTTCCTAATTTTATATGGGCAGGCGGAAGCCTAGAGTGGGACATCTGGTTCTCCAAGCAAATAATTACGAAGGATCAGTGAGTTCTGGTCACACATAGATCTATAGGGGGGCAGAACTCACTGATCCTTTGTAATTATTTAATGGCAGCAAACCTTGTGCACATCCCAGATTGTTTCCCGGAGTCTCGGCCCACTCATTGGAAGGATATAGAAAAGTTGGCTACAAGTTTGGCCCTAGGTGGTGCCCTTCCCATTCTTGATCGTACTTCCAGAGGCAGTTGGGTTCCCTTCTTCCCTCTTTGCTCCCTTCTTTGCATTATTGGGATTCAGCTTTGCGGCAGCGCAAAATCCTGAGCAGGTTGGGTCTTTTCCCTCCCATCCTGGGCAATGCTGGATTCACCCTGGAGGCCCTGGGTGCCTTTTGCGTTCTGGAGCTGTGGGAGCCTCGCACATCTCGCTCAATTGTACCTTTTTTGTTCAGTGTAAAGATCGCTTTCTCATAGTGGAGAGTGTCTGCTTTGGGTACATGAGCTACGGTATTTAGCCTCGCATTCTGCGACTCGAAAGGCACGTACACGCCTGCCTTCCTCATTGGAATCACAGATATGCTATGGGCTCAGAATGCAGAAAGTCTCGGCATTGTACAAACGGCTTGAGGATGCTTAATCGCTGGCCTGTATATATGGCCCAATGAGAGAGGAACCTACAAGGTCCTGTCTTGGAGGTCTCCTGGTGGAGGATCTGGCATAGAGAGGGGATTTTTTTTAGAAATGTGTTACAAATAAGGACTGTGCTTATAAAATTCTGTATGGGGGGTATGTGACCCCAGTTCGTCTACAGATCCTGCCCCTTTCTTGGATCTGATGCATCTTTGGTGGACCTGTGGGACATTTTTTGGATGGAGGTCTTGGCACTCATTAAAGACATAACAGGGGCACTATTGGAGACGGGCCCTTTGGTTCTGCTTTTCTGCAGCCAATTCAATTTTGATAATTCATCTTCTCACAGCTGCAAGAATTTTCTTGCTTACATGCTGGAAGTACGTAGTGCCTACGGATTAATATGTGGTGGTATAAGCTGTGGTATATTGCATCATCTCAGAAGATATTGGCTTTATAACAAGTTAGACTTTGCAAGCATGTACGTAGCGGTTTCCACCCCATTATCACTACAGCACTTTTACAGGCTGAACTGTATGACCTCTGCTCTTGAAGTATTTTGTGTTGCTCTTATCTTGTCTGACTTGTATTTGGTTGCCAGATTGGGAGGCGAGGTTCAGGGGCCCGTTTAGTGTGTTGTACTGCTCAAGTACAGTTTGTTGCTCTTGGATTGGGTTCATCACTCTTATGTGTGTCCTTTTATGTTTGGGATAATGCAGCTAGATGTGTTTGCAGCACGAAGGAGTCTATACCCTACCCACCACTGATAGTTAATTTTGATATTTATGTGACCAGAAAAATACAGATCTTCAAAAACATTGGAGATGGTACAGCCACTCCCCTTATACCACCCTATCCTTCAGTTACTTAACTAAGAAAACAGTCTGCCTAAAGCCTGTAGATATGTACTGTGAATATATTACATTTTATCCTAATGTTCAACATTCTATAATCTCCCAAATTATTGTGTACCATTGGTAATTACAACAGCAAACAATTAGTACATGTGTAACGCTGATAACGTAGCTGGATATTACTCTAGATGTGCAGTTGACCAGTGTGCACAGTGTGCAGGCGCATTTGAGGAGATTATGGATATTTGTGATTAATAAAGAGAAGTATTAGCTGGAATGCCGCTGCCAGTCCCTACACCAGCTGCTTGAGGAGACACACTTGAGTTCCTGGTTGTGGCTGCCAAAGAGAGGACTGCCTAAAGGGAGGGATGGGCCAATCCAGATTCCCATAACAGGGCTGCCGAGTCCAAGAGCCATTCTCTCTTAGGGGACAAAACTACAAGAGCACACAGAACAAGTCTATCAGTTTGGGTGTTTGAAATAGGAGGCAGGCGCGGTTTTAGAGACGGCTCCAGGGAAGAGCAGGAGAACTTGGAGCAGAGCGAAGGAAGCTGGCAGAGAGGTCCAGAAGGCTGAGTCACAGCAGTGCTTGTTAGCTACTCAAGAGAACTGTTCAGGGCTGGCAAAATCTACTAGCTCACTGGCATTGGCGAGTAGTTTTTATGCATGGCGAGTACCATTTGTATGATACTCGACCTTGCTGGCGAGTATGGGGATCTTAGAAACATATTTTTGTTTGTAGTAAATGGCAAATACAGGTTTCACTGTGAATGCTCGACAGCATTGCAGCAAATATGAAGTGTGCTTATGGTGAAATGCACCATTTTACAAAAAACCACTGGTACATATATTATCACCAGTCACCTTTGTGCAAGTGCGTTTCTCTTAGGTAGAGTATGTAAGATGAGGAACTCTACCTGCAGGTCTAGTGGGATTTTAAAGGATTTGCAAGGCCTGCTGTTGAGCCAAGATAAATGGGGCTGCCAGTAAGAAATTGGAGTGTGGTAGTCAAAGAGGGTGACATTAGTAAGAGGAGGAATGGTGGAGATAGTGACAACAATGCCCAAAGAGGTGAAGGAGGGAATATTAACAGTGCCCAAAGGGTTGAAGAAGATGGGGATAATAGCTGCGCTGAATGAGGTGTAGATAGGGGGGATAGATAAAATACTGCCCAGAGGTGTGCAGCGGAGAACAGTACTAGTTGTGCCCAAGAAAAAATGTCTAGAGAATGACGGTATAAATTGTGTCCAGGGTGCTGAAGAACCTGAATACAAAAGTAGGATTTCAAAAGGCAGGAAGATAGTAGAGGTAATAGAGGACTGAAACAGAGATGCAGATCAGAACTCGTTACATAAGGAACTACAACCGGAAAGGAGCGACAGAGAGCTGATAGAAAGCTTGACTGCAGAGATTGATGGTTTATACAGGGAATAAGTGCATCTGAGGCTGAGCGGGTGGAACACTCCAGATGAGGGATGGGAAAGCGCGAGCCACATGGGACAGAAGGGCCAGTTTAACACGTTGCAGACTGTGACTCTAGGGAGAGTTACTGGCCACCCCCTCATCCTGTAAAAGTTTCCAGGTCCACGCCTGGTCTCTGGAAAGTGCTGTGCCTTATCCTGAGGCTGCCGATTCCTCGGAACTGAGAGCCCAAGGACATGCTGGTGAGGGACTTCCTCTGAGCACCAATTAAAAGGACCAACAGCAGACCTACAAGACAGAGAACTGAAAGAAAAAGAAACTGAAAGGGGAGCTGTGCCTATCACCGCAGGTTTTCCTGTATGACCTATTAACCCAGGAGAAGGCAATCCCGGACACTGTGAGCCATTAGAGACTCTAATTTATAACCAGGTCTTCTTCGTGCACCACATTACTTTTCCAGGAGAGGGCCCATGGTGCCACCTGGATTCAGAAAGTACCTGAGAACGTTGTTACCTTGCAATTATTAGTAATCCACTGGAGACATCTCCACACTCTTCACAAGCAATGTATGTTTTCCATGTTTCTGATTTAGCCCCTCCTATAACAGTTCTCAAATAAACTAAACTAAATATTTGTTTGCATGTTATTTGATCATTGGATCCTAGTTGGGATACCACAGACCCTGTTCTTCCTCTGATAAGCTATCAGCAATCAAAGTTGCTAAAGTTGTGGCCGCTACCAACTATTAGACCTGCACAGCTCACCATGTTTCACTAACCAGTTAGCTATTCACAGATTAATGATTGTATAGAAATGCCAATTAGCAAGAATGTCTGTGCCAATACCAAGCCTCCATCAGTATTGCACTCCAGTTCTTCACCAACAGGCAGCTAGATCACCAACGCATATGGCTAGTATTGTGTGTTCATCGGATCATTATTCCTGAGGACTGGGGGCTACATTCATAGTCACGCCACTAAGCTAGTGAGCATGTTGTTCGTCTTGAGGTGATCTCACTTGTACAATTTGATGTTTGAGGGTAAAGTAATTTCTTCAGTTATTTGTACCTCAACAGCTGTGTTGATATTCTAGTGTTCTGTTAATCCGCATTTACGTTTTTGTATTTTGCAGCATAGTCAGCAGTTAAACGTCTAGTTCCAAACAGTCTTGGTTTGTGGGTTCCTGCAACCAGGTCATGCAGGCCCTAGAAAATGGTGCAAGAGCACAGCTTCACCTAGGCTACTTGCACACATAGCCCTGGCAAAGCCACTTCACTTATATGATGGACATTTGCACAACTGGAGGGACTGGGAGCAGTTTCCCTTGAAGGGGTGGGAGCGAGGCCTTTTGAGCCTCCCCTGCGCCATATTGTCCTCCCCTGCTCCAAGTCTCTTTTTACTCGGCCCTGCTCAAGCCTCAACCTGCGACTGTGACACAGACGCATACATGGTGATTAATATGTATTCCCCCCTACAGTGAGCTTTGGATCAGCAACGCATGCTCTAGACTCTATCTTTGTCGTGCCAGAGGTTTCTGTCAGGTCGCTGGGATGGTTTTATGAACAGTTCTGGGTTCTGGCACACAGTGCACGCACACCATTACATCCATCAGGTTGTACTAGAGTACACTTCCTCACTGTGATATGAGCTTTCAGGATGCGACACATGCTTTTGGATGATGAAGCTCTAGAGGCCTGGAAGCAAGCTCCGACTCCAGCATCTGTGCTTGACCAGGCCTGTCATGTGGGCTGTCAGTAGGATTGGATTGCACCTGTGATCACCTCAGTCCACTTAAGACATATAATACTCTGGTCCTCAGAGAGCCTTACTTGTGACAGTTGAGGGCACGGATCAAGTCCTACTTATGTTTCATTTTAAGAAAAGCACCAGATAGCATGTAAAAGCTTATTCTACCAAGTTTCCCCCAAACCGTAGGTGCAACTAATTGGTATTCATGACTCCCAATACCAAATAATCAATTTGAGATCACTGGTACTTATTGTAGCTAGTTCCCAGCCTCTGGAATTTACTCATATCCAAGAACCACCGATTTTTTTTTTTCATTTGGTTATGTTTCAAAACCTTCAAATATCCCATTGTAGGCCTATGTCCGGTCTCCTTTCCTCCATTTATATGGAACATTCTGTCCTTCGGGGGTTCAGAAGTGCGACCAGAGCATGATGCGCAGCAGCATTATTGAGATCAGATAAAATGTTGAAAGGACATGTTCGAGGCTACCGCCGCAGCAGCACCTCCCTTGTGTTCTATGCTGCCAGACCCAACCACCAATCTTTTTCTCTGCATGGAAAGGGCCTAGTCATTGTTAGCACTTGTGTTGTCGAGCACACATTATTTTTGTTTTTTGTTTTCCTAGGCTTTTTATGCGCCATCCTCCAGGATTTAAAAGGGGGACATTTACCCTTATAGACCCACACTGTGTGTCTAGTATGCCTCAGAGCCAGAACATTTGTCAGTTGTATGTTCTGCCACACATTGACTCGACATGCTCTTTTCTGCAGGTTAGTATCTTGAGAAATCTTCTTCAGCACTTTTCCTCCAGCATCCTTTAGAGACATAATCCATCAAAAGGAGAGTTGGTGAACTCTATTTTTATTCTTCCTTAAGCTTCCCAGTGAGGGGAGTCCACCAAGAATGGCAAGTTCCCACCGCTCTCTTCCGAAGGCTTCTTAGAGGTGCTACCCAAGCTTAACTTCATCACTACAGCGGAGGGTCTCTCCAGGAATTAATGCCAGGGTATGCCCTAATATACCGATCCAGTGGGCTAATTCTTGCCATATAGCTGAAGTATTTGGAAAGGTTTTGGAAAGAAATGTTCCTGAGTATCCCCCAGAGCACTGCAAAGGGACTTCACTCATCACTTTTACCCGGGAAATCTCGGAGACTGGTCAGGTTCATACACATCGGTCTACAGAATAATTCCAAAATCATTTACACAGTACACCTACATTTGGCCTTTCTCCACAGTGTGTGGAAAATGGCAGAAAGACACCAAAAACAGTTGGCTCATAAAATAGACTAACTAAATCCAGTGATAAGCCTAAAGAGAAACAACCCTCAGCAACTTTGAGGAAAGCGCTGATCAGCATGGGATCGGGTTCCTGTTGAGAATATGTTTGCCTCTAACTTCTCATCAAAGGCAGGCTTCACTGTGAGAAGTTCAGGGTTTTTCAGGGGCAATGAGTCCAGTGATAGCCTTCATTTTAATGGTCCAAGCAAAGCACAACTTTTGTCCTGTCTTGAGCAACCACATGCTTACAGGCCAGCAAAAAAAAAAAAAAACGAACTGCCTAACTGATTGCACCAAAATGCTAGTCTAGCCACGTAATAACACTTACAATGTGTACTTTATTATAGTTTCCCAGTAAAAAAAAGTCATGCCACAGTGAGAAATGACTCGACTGACTGCAAATGCTATTCTAGCCACTAAAAAAACACACACACACACTAACACCCCTGCCCCCTCCAACAGTGGTCCCATTCTATTGCTGAGTGCTGAGACACCTTTCTGCTCAATAAGAACAGAATATATTTAATACATTCTAATCCTTTTTGACTTTTCAGGACATGTCAAGTTTTTTTCAGAGAAACTATTATGGAGTTCATGTCTCTGGTATCTAATGGCGACAGCTCAGTCAACAATACCGGCGTAGACGGTCCAGATCCCAATTTAACCACCTCTGCCTAAGACACCACTTCCTCAACCCTAACCCGCCGTACAATAATTGATCCTCTGATGCTTCAGTTTTGGCAGATACTTCCTCCTCAATTGTAGATGATGGGGATGGGGAAGAAGAGGATACCCTGCTCCCCATTAAAGTGTTTCATTGACAACTTTTGGATTATGGAGTTGCTGGGTCCAGAAATATTTTTTGGTAGAGGAAGGGTTTTTTCTGAGGCAACAGAATGGGCTAGTTCTTCAACCATCCCATACTCCTGAGTCCTGTCCCTTTTCCTCCATGCTGTATGGGCGTCCCTCGCTAGGGACAGGAGATGGAACCCTTTTCACCAGAAAAATCATCTTCCCCTTTAAATTTAGATGCGCGTGGGGGCACGGTCCTGGGAGCATCAGCTCCCCTGACTCCGCCCACCGGTGCCACTCCTCAGTCCTCTTTTCCGTGTCAACAGGAACGGACCGCTTTCACCAGCGCTCCTGGGTTAGCCCTCCGGCCTAGTAATTCCACACACTCTTCCCCGGAGAAATACTTTGTCTTCTTTCTGTTCTTTTTTTTTACTTTAGTATTTATTGGCATTTCAAGATAGAAACACAGAGATTACAACGAACAGCAAAAACACCCAAGAACCCCACCCCCACCTCCCAACACGGGAAGACCAGAGCAAAATCGCCACCCCATTCAAGAAACACCCCCTCGCCCCCCCTCCCCTTATTGGCTTCAGCGGCTGGTTTAGCCCCAACAAGAAGATCCTTCAAAAGTCTGCATAATAGGGCTCATCTGTAATTATCCTGAAGAGTCTCGTGCTTCGGGGACACCAACGCTGCCTTAGTCCATCCATCAAATACGTCAGCAGGGAAGCCCAGTCCTTCCTGAATCTTAAATGCTCCCCCTGAATAGAATACGTGAGCCACTCCATTGCCAGCAGACCCCACAACTTTGCCACCCATTCGTGGTCCTGCGGGGGATCCTTTGCCTTCCATCTGCGAGCTAGCACCATAGCCCCTGCCATCATCATTATTACATAAGGTTTGCGGCCCGCCTTAGATTTAATAGATGCCAGTGCACCCCCAGGCCCAATATGGCAAGTCCCTTGGTACTGGCCCGGCCCAAGCACAGCACTTGATTTATCGCTAAACCAATCCCAGCCCAGTAACTCTCAATCCGTGGACACTCCCACCATATATGTGCCCACGTGCCCACTGCTCCGCACTGCCTCCAACAAAGAGGGGAGGCTCCAGAGAACATTCTATGAAGTCTCGCGGGAGTTAAGTGCCACTGGATAAGCAACTTAAGCCACATCTCTCTTAATTGAAGAGATTTTGTCAACCTAGGAATCTGCTTCCACAACCACGCCCAGTCACTCTCCCCAATTGAAGACCCAGTAGCCAACTACCAATTTTTCATGTATGATCGGAGTGGGGGGTCCTCTCCAGCCTTCATATGCCTGTATAGTGCTGAAATCAAGTGCTTGTCCCCGGATTCCATGCTGCGATATGTTTCGAAGTGGGTCAACTGTCGGGTCGTCGCAAGCTTAACAGTAAGATGACTAAGCCAGTGCCGAAGTTGCAATAACGGAACCTTTCATTTTCACCCACACCAAACTCTGACTTACACTGCTCGAATTGCTTTAGCTGTCCCCCTCCATACATATCCCGTAACGTTCTACATCCCCCCTGATGCCAAGCTTGGAAAGCAGCCGGAACGAGACCCGGAGTGAACTGCGGGTTGGAGAGTAGTGGAGTGTAGGGGGATGGGTGCGTCGTTAAGTGGGCCTGCTGCACAGCCTCATCCCAGGTGCGGGCCACCAAGGCCAGGATTTTGCTGCAGTACAATCGATGCGGCCTGTCCTACTTCGGCTTCCACAAGACCCCTTCCAGATCCTCTCCCAAAACCGCCCCATCCATAGACCTCCATAATTTTCGCCGATCATCTTTTTGCCAGTCCCGAAGGACCCTCAGCTGAGCCCTAAAATACACTCGAAAGTCCAGTAGATCCAACCCTCCCCGCTCCGTGGGGGTTCTCATCACCTTGGCCGCTACTCTAGGGGACCTATTAGCCCATACAAATCTACTGGCAGACTTATTTAAGGACCTGAAAAAAGCTGGGGGTTCCTGCGCCGGGAGGGCAGAAAAGAAATACAAAAGCTTGGGAAGGACCAAGATTTTTAGGGTATTAATACGGCCTAGCCAGGAAACCGCCAACGGACCCCAATCTATCATCTTACCTTTTAGTTCCTCCAGGAGAGTGGGATAGTTCGCCTGGTACAATTGGTCCAGCTTTGGGGTCAGTTTTATTCCCAGATAAGTAATTGAGTGAGTCACCCACCTATAAGGAGAGGATAAGGAGAGGAGAGATCGAGACTCTGGGGACGGAACTGTGAGATCAAGAATTTCCATTTTGGAAGGATTTATTTTCAGGCCCGCCACGCTACCAAATTGCGCCAACTCGACCTCCACAGCCGGGATGGCCGTACCCGGGCAAGTCAAGGGCAAAATCAGATCATCAGCAAATGCTGCGATCTTGTGCTCTTCGCCGGCGAAGGGGAGCCCTGTTATAAGAGGTTTGGAGCGCACTGCTTCAAGGAACGGTTCCAAATGGAGGGCGTTGTTAGGACACTTACCTGGCCTTCTCGTCGCATCCGTTCCCGGACGTGGCAGTTGTACCCATATTACCGGCTTGGGAAGCGTGGCTGTAGGCAGCGCGCCGGCGCTCGCTTGCATGCGCGAACCTCGCGGGTAACCAGGAACGGGCAGACAAGCTTGTGTTCCAAGCCTCGTTCTGGTGCCCGCTCGGCCATTACGCATGCGCAGCCCCGCTAGCGTTACACACCTCGCTTTCGTGCCGGACGCTGTAAATATCGTCCAGCCCTCTACAGATCGCGTCTTAACGCGGTTTGTTCCCCACTTACCGTCGCTTGGTGCCTTGCATCAGGTTCCTGCTCCTTGATTCCTGCTTCCTTGTCCAATTCTCTGGCCTTCGGGCTGCCTTAGCTCCTGTTGGGTCCCTTCCTTGTGGTTCCTGCCTTCCAGTTTCCTCTCCCCTCCCTGGGTTCATTTCTATTGGGATTAGTTTCCCTTGGCTCTGTGGCTCTTAGGAGGTTGTGGGGTTCCCATCTTGGCCTTCTCCCTCTCCTTGGGCCTCCCTGTTCCCTGGGTCCACTCTCTTCCTGATCTCCTTGTTTGCCTGGGTCTTTCTTGTCATATTGGCTCTGGGTGCCAGCCCTCCTGATTATCAACTGCCTTGGTGGATCGTGCCTGGACATCTTTGAAGACCTCTCATCCTCCAGTTGTGAACCTCTACCGGATCATACCAGCTCAACACCTCATCACCTCCCTGTCAGTGCTTGCACTGTCCCGACGTCACTTTAATCCGCAGGGAGGTGAGCCAGTGGCGTTGGGAGGTGATTCCAATCCATCCCTGTTCCATTAGGGTTGGGTCGGGGTCGCTTCCTAGCGTTACAATTTCTGCATTCAGTTTGACGGTTTACCAGTCTGGCGTCACCGGCGAGACCAGCAACTGAAACTTCAGGTACGCAGCGCTCCAGAGACGCACAGCTTAACAGATTAAGACGCCTAACAACCAGTTCCGATTCTGAAATGGAAGATTCTGAAGAATTGAGGAATGAGATCAGGGCCCTACGCGCCGAGATGACTGTATTGCATCAGGAGAATTTGGCCTTACGTCAGCTGGTAGCTCAAGGGACTACCCCAGGTACCTCTGCAGAGTCTGTGATGGCTCAGACCACCCCAATAAAGTTTGACGGAGATCCTAGACGGGTGGCAGAATTTTGCAATCATTGTAGAATACATTTTTTGTGCCGTCCTACGCATTTCAACCAGGATAAGGCTAAGATTGGGTATATTTTGGGAAATCTAACCGGAAACGCATTGGCCTGGGCCACTCCTTTGGTAGCTGCCAAGAGTCCAGTTCTGGAAGACTTTGTGGCCTTTGAGAAGGCTTTTCTGGAAGTGTTCCAGTCTCCCAACCTCGCCGCTGCTGCGCAAAATCAGCTCATGGACCTGAAGCAAGGATCCAGTGATATAATCGCCTACATCAGCCGTTTTCGTCAGCTGGCCACCGATTCAGAATGGCCTGAGATTACTCAAAAGACCCTTTTTCGTAGGGGGTTGAGAGATGAATATAAGGATGAACTTCTCCATATCCCAGAACCTGAAACCCTGCAAGCATTGCAAGAACAGGTGATGCGGATCGATCACAGGTTGTCTGAGAGAAGGGGTGAGAGGCGCCGTTTGGAAAGGTCAATACCAAGATTCATTCCAGTACCAGCCAAAGCATCTACCTCGTCTGAACCAACTCCTGAACCAATGCAACTAGGAGCGGTCAGAGGTCCCCTATCTGATGCCGAGAAGAAACGTAGGCGTGACCTACGGTTGTGCCTGTATTGCTGGGCCTACGGCCATTATCTCAGTACTTGTCCATCAAGACCGCTTCGGAAGTCGGAAAACTGAATGGCCTATCGTCTAGGGGAAAGGCGACGATGGGCCTCTCTTCTTCTACAGTCCTTCCCGATTCGGTACAGGTCCGACAACCCATGCAATCAGTCGTGCTTATGGTCTTAACACTCAAGGTCTCTTGGTCAGGAAAAGAACCCATAAAGGTGCTAGGATTATTGGATTGTGGAGCCTCTGGAAATTATATGGACGCAGCTTTTGCCATCAGGAATGGTATTGCTTTGATTGAAAAGAACTGTGCTTCGGTGGTGGAAGTTATTGACGGTACCCCGTTGTCTTCGGGTCCGGTCCATCAACATTCCGAGACACTGAGTTTGTGGATTGAAGAACGTCATGAACAGATCTCTCTGGATGTTATCAAGACTCCCTCTTATCCGATCATTTTAGGGTTGCCTTGGTTGTTACATCATAACCCCAAAATCAACTGGCAAACTCGGACCTTGGTTTTCAGCTCTGATCGTTGTGTGCAGGACTGTTGCCATGTCGGTTCTTCTTCAACGCAATCTTCAATCGCCACCCAGACTGAAGGGGTTGGTGTGCCACGCTTACTCTGTTTCTTCAGTTCCCTCTGAATATGCTGAATTTCATGAGGTTTTCTCTGAACCTAAGGACATTCCCTTACCTCCTCACAGATCTTTCGATTGTGCCATCGACCTGTTGCCCGACGCTGTGATTCCACACGGCAAGGTGTACTCCCTGACCGCTCAAGAAAAGGAGGTTTTGCAGGAGTATCTTGATGAATGTCTTCAGAAAGGGTATGTTGCCCCTTCTAATTCACCGGCAGGATTCCCACTGTTTTTTGTAAGGAAGAAGGAGGGTACCCTGCGCCCGTGTGTTGATTATCGCCAACTAAATGACATCACTCGAAAGGATAGATACCCACTTCCCTTGATTCGATCCATTTTGGAATCTTTACGTGAGTCAAGAATGTTTTCCAAGTTTGATCTCCGTGGAGCCTACCATTTGGTACGGATAAAGGCCAGGGATGAATGGAAGACGGCCTTCAAGACTCCAAGCGGGCACTATGAATACAGAGTTATGCCTTTTGGGCTATGTAATGCCCCAGCTGTCTTTCAGCGTCTAATGGATCATATATTTTCTGATTTAATCGGGACCTCAGTCTGGGTTTATTTGGATGACATATTGGTGTTTTCAAGGAATCTCGAAGAGCACATAGTACAAGTAAAAGAGGTACTTCGGCGGCTACATGTGAATAACCTTTACGCTAAGCTTGAGAAATGTCATTTTCACCAAGACCATATTGAATTTCTTGGGTATGTGATCAGTGCGTCGGGTATACACATGGATCCAGCCAAGGTTTGTGCAATCCTAGGATGGAAGGTCCCCAGCGACAGAAATTCTCTTCAACGTTTTCTTGGATTCATTAATTTCTACCGGAGATTCATTCCATCCTTTTCGCAACTAACTGCACCCTTAACCTGTTTGACCAGCAGTAAGAGAATCTTTGTTTGGGGGCATGATGCTGCCGCCTCTTTTGAGCAACTTAAGAAGGTCTTTAGTTCCGCGCCTATCTTACATCATCCCCAAGACGACCAGCCATTTATCGTGGAAGCCGACTCTTCGGATTTTGCTGTGGGAGCCGTTCTACTTCAGATGGATCCGAGCATTGGAATGGAGTTTCCTGTAGCCTACTATTCCAGAAAACGTACGGCTAGTGAACGGAACTATCCCATTATCGAAAAAGAACTACTGGCCATCAAGACCGCCTTTGAAGAATGGCGCCATCATCTTCTCGGAGGACGCTTTCCAGTGGAGGTACGCACTGACCATCGAAACCTGCAATTTCTACGCTCTCTGCAGTGTCGGACCTCCCGCCAAGCTCGATGGGCCTTTTTTTTTTCACAGTATGATTTCCGTGTCACCTATGTACCCAGTAACTGTAATGTGAAGGCGGATGCTCTTTCCCGTTCTTTGGCTGCTGATGTGTAACATGAGGGACGGGACCTGCCTGTGATCGCTCCCAAGCATTTTCTACTGGCTTTGCCGTCGTTCTTGCATAGGGTGGTACAAGCTACTTTGTCTGACTCTTCTCGGGATACGTTGATGAGATGTCGCCAGTTTAGGGAGAAGGACGGATTGCTTTTTTTCCAGAATAAGTTGTACCTACCCACGGATGAGCTTCGCAAGACAATCCTACAAAGCTTTCACGATTCCAAGATAGGGGGTCACCGTGGTATTCGGTCTACGCAAGAACTCATTTCTCGACATTTTTGGTGGCCTAAATGGACTTTGCAAGTCAGACGTTATGTGGAATGCTGTCCCATCTGTGCCCAGGTCAAGGTTCCACGCATGAAGTCTGTGGGTCTTTTACATCCCATGGAAACACCGCCTTTTCCTTGGCATACAATCGCCACTGATTTCATTGTCGACCTTCCGCCCTCCGAAGGTCATACCTGCATCATGGTTATTGTCGACTGTTTCACCAAGATGGCCCACTTCATTCCCTTCCCAGGAATTCCCACGGCTGCTCTAGTAGCACGTGCCTTTTTGCACTATGTATATCGCCTGCATGGATTACCTGTTAAGATAATATCTGACCGTGGTTCTCAGTTCATCTCTTCCTTTTGGGGTCGATTGTGCCAGCATTTAGGCATCCAGAGGGCACTCAGTTCTGGCTACCATCCCCAAACCAACGGACAGACAGAAAGGACAAACCAAACGTTGGAGCAGTACCTCCGTTGTTTTGCCAATGCCTCCCAAACAAATTGGATGTCGCATCTCGATTTGGCCGAAGTTGCGTATAACAATGCAGCTCATTCTGCAACCAGACTAAGTCCCTTTTTTTGTACTTTTGGCCTTCATCCCAGATTGCTGCCTTTTACACCAGTACAATCAAGTAATGTTCCTTCGGCAGATCACCTTGTCACCGATATCCAGAATCTGCAGCGTCGAGCGGCTGGTACCCTGGCCAAGGCACGTGAGGCCATGAAGAGACAGGCCGATAAACATCGGAGCCCTGAGCCACCATTCCGGGTGGGAGATCTTGTGTGGTTATCTTCCAGATATTTCCCTGCACGGAACGTACCCTTGAAATTGGCTCCCAAGGTTTTAGGTCCCTTTCCGATTGTCAAGAGGATATCTTCAGTAGCTTTTGAACTTAAGTTGCCGGAATCCTGGAGGGTCCACCCTGTTTTTCATGTATCTCTTTTGAAAGCTTATCATTCGGATCCCTTCCATCGTGCCTGCCCCCGACCCGCTGCTATTGACGTGGAAGGTTTCCCTGAATTTGAGGTGCAGGAAATATGTGATTCCCGTCTCTTTAGGGGAAAATTGCAGTATTTGATTGACTGGAAGGGCTATCCTGCCTGTGATCGCATTTGGGAACCTGTTGAGAGCGTTCATGCCCCTCGTTTGGTTAAGGAATTTTATGCCCGTTTTCCTTGGAAGCCGGGTTCTTCCGGTCTTTCCGGAGGGGGGTATGGTGTTAGGACACTTACCTGGCCTTCTCGTCGCATCCGTTCCCGGACGTGGCAGTTGTACCCATATTACCGGCTTGGAAAGCGTGGCTGTAGGCAGCGGGCCGGCGCTCGCTTGCATGCGCGAACCTCGCGGGTAACCAGGAACGGGCAGACAAGCTTGTGTTCCAAGCCTCGTTCTGGTGCCCGCTCGGCCATTACGCATGCGCAGCCCCGCTAGCGTTCCACGCCTCGCTTTCGTGCCGGACGCTGTAAATAGCGTCCAGCCCTCTACAGATCGCTTCTTAACGCGGTTTGTTCCCCACTTACCGTCGCTTGTTGCCTTGCATCAGGTTCCTGCTCCTTGGTTCCTGCTTCCTTGTCCAATTCTCTGGCCTTCGGGCTGCCTTAGCTCCTGTTGGGTCCCTTCCTTGTGGTTCCTGCCTTCCAGTTTCCTCTCCCCTCCCTGGGTTCATTTCTATTGGGATTAGTTTCCCTTGGCTCTGTGGCTCTTAGGAGGTTGTGGGGTTCCCATCTTGGCCTTCTCCCTCTCCTTGGGCCTCCCTGTTCCCTGGGTCCACTCTCTTCCTGATCTCCTTGTTTGCCTGGATCTTTCTTGTCATATTGGCTCTGGGTGCCAGCCCTCTTGATTATCAACTGCCTTGGTGGATCGTGCCTGGACATCTTTGAAGACCTCTCATCCTCCAGTTGTGAACCTCTACCGGATCATACCAGCTCAACACCTCATCACCTCCCTGTCAGTGCTTGCACTGTCCCGACGTCACTTTAATCCGCAGGGAGGTGAGCCAGTGGCGTTGGGAGGTGATTCCAATCCATCCCTGTTCCATTAGGGTTGGGTCGGGGTCGCTTCCTAGCGTTACAATTTCTGCATTCAGTTTGACGGTTTACCAGTCTGGCGTCACCGGCGAGACCAGCAACTGAAACTTCAGGTACGCAGCGCTCCAGAGACGCACAGCTTAACAGGCGTACAGAATTGGGGAGAGAGGGCACCCCTGTTTGGTGCCACGTCCCACCTGTACCGGGTCTGAGAGTTGCCCATTAATCGCCAATCTAAGGGTCGGATTCCTATAGTTAGCTCTGATCCTATCCATAAACTTGGGCCCAAAACCCATCTTGAGCATCGTAGCAAATAGAAAACCCCACTCCACCCGATCAAACGCCTTCTCTGCGTCAATTGCCATCAGCAGAGTGGGGACCTCCCTCTTGTGGGCCTTTTCTATTAAGTGGGCCAGCCTCCTAACATTATCGATGGTCTGCCTTCCCCTTACAAACGCCGATTGGTCTGGGTGAATAAGAGCAGGGACAAGGTGATCTAACCTATTAGCTAGGATCTTGGAGTATATTTTCAAGTCCACATTAATTAGCGCAATAGGGCGATAGGAGGCACACTCGGATGGATCCTTACCTTTTTTGGGGACTAGCAATACTTTTGCCTCCTCCATAGTCCTTGTGATTGCACTATCCTGACCTATCTGGTTGAAGAGCGTGGTTAGAATAGGAGGTAGAAAATCAATATGGCGTTTGTAAAATTCTGCAACATACCCATCCAAACCCAACGATTTAAGGTTAGGGAGCGCTTTAATTGCTCCCCTGACCTCATCTACTGAGATGGCTGCTTCCAAAGCATCCCTCTCGTCCTGCGAAATACAAGGAAGAGTAACCCTGTCTAAGTACGAGATTGGAGCGACTGCGCCGGGGTGTCAGACGCGTACAAGGCAGAGTAAAAAGGGCAAATTCCCCCAAAATGTCCTCGCTGTTGGTGCTAGTTGAGCCGTCTCCCTTTTTAATTCGTAATATCGTCTTCTCCTTCTGCTCCCTTCTTAGCAATCTCGCAAGCAAACGATCAGCCTTATTGGCTTTAATATAGAATTTCTGCCTGAGCTGCAATAACCTCCGCTCGGCCGCTCGCGATTGAATTAATTCCAGCTGGGTCCAGACCACCCTATATTCCCTTTTAGTAGCCTGAGTCTGATGTGTCCCCATTTTTGCCAATATTCCCTTGAGAGCCCCTTCTAGACGCGCCTCCTCCAATCTCTGCTCCCTTTCCCTTCTTACCTTGATCGCTATTATGGCCCCTCTAATGGTTGCTTTGAAAGTGTCCCACCTAACCTGAGAAGGTGTGTCCCCCTCTGGATTCTCATAAAAAATAACGCCCCATTTCCTCCTCTAACTCGCGCACCAATACTTCATCCTTAAATAGGGCAGCAGGGTAACGCCATTTCCACAGCCCCGAGAGCCTACCTATTGTTGTCAGAGATAACGTCAGGGGAGCATGGTCAGACAAAGTAGGGACACCCAACGAGATATCCGAAGCCCTCCCCAGCAGAGTGATTGACAGCCATACATAATCAATTCTGGAATGGGACCGATGAGCATGAGAATAGAAGGTATACCCGCCTGCCCTCCCCGGTAATTCTCGCCAGACAACCACCAATGCCAAATTGCTGAATTTCTTCAAGTCATGCGAGGGTCCCCCCGGAGAACCCACCCCTCCCGTCGATCTGATGGCTACTGGTTCCCAAGCAATGTAAGTCACCCGTAAGGATAATGGGTGACTTAGCAAACTTCTTTAACTTCCCCAGTGAGGCTCGTAGGAAACTATCTTGCGCAACATTCGGAGCGTATACCGTTGCTAGTGTAATTGGCAACCCCTCCCCCACCAGAGAGACCACCATTCTTTCTCTTCTTTTTACAATCAGGTACCACTCTGTCCTCTGGCGTCACGCTCCTCCCCGGCACATGTTGACGATGGCGGCCTTCAGCAGTTGTCCAGCCTGCTAGGGTCCCTTCTCCGCTGCCTCAACCCTGACCACGACTGGCAATGTTGAACCGCTTGCAATGTGCTTTCAGCGCACAAACTCAAGAACAGGTTAGCCAGGTGGAGAGAGCTCTTTGGTAGGTCCCTTCCAGCTGACCGAAAGGATTATGTGAAACACAAGACCAGGCCCAAGGTAGGTGCGCTTTTCTCCTCCACACCCTGCAAAGGCGACACCTTCCCCAGGAAGCGCACAAGCGGGAGGGACCTAGTGGGTCCTATCACCAGCACGAGTACCAAGTGGGTCGCAAGATCCTACTGGTGACTCAGCTGAGGGACCGCAAGGTTCTATTACCGGGTCACAACCCGAGTGGCTGCGTCCTAACACCGGACAGATGTCTGAGGGGGCGCCTTTAAGCCTCACTACCTTCGCTACAGCTGAGGGCACTCCACCTACCAGGCCCGTTCTGAGGTGCAGGGTAGCTCCACCGCTCCACGTACTGGAGGAAGCCGGCGCCAGCGCAGCGCGCACCACGGCGCATGCACGTGGCATGCAGCAAGACAAAATGGCCACCGAGCAAGACAAAATGACAGCTCGCCCGACACCATCCCCATTCGGGGACCACGTAGGGGAACAAGTCTCCAGGTAGGACTGGTCCACGCCTGCCACTTGGCCCATGACATACCCTTCTGCTTTGCAGGGCAGATACACCTCGACCCATACAGCGAGACCGGGTGCTCCTAGGCCTCAGTAGCCCCAAGGCCCCGCACCTGTGCCCGTTCCATCAGGCACTCCTCTGGCCTGTGAATACAGGTTTTATGAGACATTTCTCACGCTCATGAGGTCCCCACAGATGGGCATCATCCTAAAACGTCATCAGGGACATGCTCCCTCCGGTACAGCCGCTAACATCCACGGCCATGCAGCCTACGGGGCCTGCTCCTGTGGGCCTCGCGCAGCCTCAGCTGCCCGCGCCAGTCCCTACTAGATCGACTCCCATGCCGGTCCCGGTCACAGCAGCCCCGCCTCAGCAGCTGCAACAACCTCCGGTGCTGATCATCAGTACGCCACAGCTTCCTGCGCCCAGTACTCCTCCCACTGCACCAGACCAGCAAGACACAATGGTTGACACAGATGAGGACGACGACACCGACACCCCATCATCAGCCAAAGCCTTTCACGAAAGGCTGGCTGGCCTGGCCAAATATTTGGGGGTCCCACAGCCATAGGTGGAACAACCAGAGGCGGGGATATTGGCAGGAGTTCTCACTCTACGCCCCACGGCTAAAATGGGAATCCCAGTGCAAAAGGACGTGGTGGCGCTTGCCAAAAAAGGATGGGGCAAGCTGCATTCTACTCAGCCTACCAATCAGCGTTTCGATGCCAAATATAGGCAAATGGAAGGGGACCCCCACTTACCGTCGGCACGCCCCCAACCACACTCCTCTGTGATTGCAGCTGCATCACTCTGCCCTAAGCCGCAATCGTCCTCGGCTACATCAGCCGCTGTACTCCTGGGTAAGGAGCAGAAGAGCGAAGAGCTTGGAGGCGTTGGGAAAGATCTGTTCCAATGCTACTCTCCATGTACGCCAGGCCAGTACAGATGCCATGCTGGCGGCGGGCAACCAGAGGCTCTGGCGAGGGATCAGACTTTTTACCTGAACTCCCTGTACAGAGCCAGGCTCGCTTCAAGGCTGGGCTGGTGGAGGCCAAAATAGTGGCACAAGACATAATGGAGTCCACGGTGGCTCACATTGATACATCAGGTCGCACCATCTGCATTGCTAACGACATGAGGACGGTGGCCTGGCTCAGGGTGACCAAGTTCAAGCCTGCTGTCCAGGAGCGTATACTGGACTTTCCGTTTGAGGAGGGCGATCTGTTCCATTCACGGACGGACGAGGAACTCAATAAGAAGAATAGTTCAGACTGCGAGGTCCTTATCGATCCTCAAGTCCACTCCCAAGGCACATAGGCAGGCGCACCAGCGCTCAGACAGGGTCGGTCCTTAGGAGGGTTTAGGGGCTTCCAAGAGAGACGGTCCAGACAACTGGACAGATCCCAGAGCCAGCAAAGGCGCAAGCAGCATAAGCCGGCGCACAAAGGCTTTTTTCAGTGCCCCTCCTCAGAGGGCAAGAAAGCATGACATACCCATCCAGATCCATGAGTCTCCGATGGGGGGGCGGGCAAGCTTGCCCTACAAGCTCACCGCTGGTGGATAACCTTCATGGACCCATGGATCCTCTCAGTAGTATCCACGGGTTTCAGGCACCTATCCCTACTTCGCCTGCCCTCCTCTCCCACAGATTGGTACAGAAACTCTAACAGAAATACACTCACTTGTAGAGAGCCAGACAGTGGAGGAAGCCCCAGCCGCCCAACACAGCCTGGGCTTCTATTTACTGATTTTCGCTATATACAAAAATAACCATGCAGGCCTAAGAGTTGTGTTGGACCTCTCCACCTTGAACCTCTCCCTTCCTCTCCAGAAGTTCAAGATGGTTACTCCAGCGCTTATAGCAGAGACATGGTGTGCGGGAGACTGGATTGTGTGCCCTGGATGTGCTCCCTGGATCTGAAGGATGCCTACCTACATGTCCCGATCTGGCAACCCAATTGGTCCTTTCTGAGGTTCAGGATCATGGGTTTTCATTTCCAATACAAGGTTCTACACTTTGGCCTGAATTCAGCTCCCTGGGTCTTTACAAGAATGAGGAACGCGGTGGCAGCCCTACTCAGGGCTCAGGGTCACCACATCTACCCATATCTAGACGACTGGCTTGTCAGGGCAATGTCTCCAGAGGCAGTCCAGCACACTGTATCCTCCCTCATGGGTACACTACACAAGCAGGGATTTTCCATCAATCTCGAGTGTTCACAGCTGGCGCCCACGCAGAGTCTAACCTTCCTGGGCATTATCTGGAATACAAGCTCCGAGAGGACTTTCCCCTCAGCGGACAAGATCGCAGCCATCAAGAGGGCCACAGGGCTTTTTCTCAGCAAAGCAGTGACCTCGGTATGGTGTTACCAACACCTCTTGGGCATCATGACGGCTGTATACGAGACTCAGAATTAGGTGACTGCAGCTGCACTTTGCAGCCTCCTGCAGTCAGTAGAGGGGTTCCCAGGCGGAGCAGGTCAGCATCCCACATCATCTCTGCCAGGATCTAGTCAGGTGGTGCATGGACAGCAACCTGCGGATAGGCAGGCCCTCCCGCTAACCAGCATCTCAGCTCACCATCACCACAGATTCATCCATAGAGGGCTGGAAAGCTACCTTGGGCAGCCACAGTGTCCATGGTGTATGGTCCCGTCTGGACCAGGCAGATCACATCAAGTAGCTCGAGTTGATGGCCATCTGGCTCACTCTCAAAACCTTCCTCCGGATGGTCAGTGGCAAGATGATCCTCATTCAAACTAACAGCTCCATCAGCATGTATTACATCAACAAGCAGGGTGCACAAGGCCCCTTCCCCTCTGCACCCTAGTAGTCCACATGTGGGAGTAGGCTTTGGAAAACTTGCACCTGGCACCAGTCTACCTCCCGGGGGAGTCCAACCTAGAGGATGACTGGCTCAGCAGGCCAGGTTCGGACAACTATGAATGGCAGTTCGGAGCGCCGTCATAGCACAGGAGTGCCCAGAAATCCTTTCAACCCCACAGCTACGCTCTACAACAGCATCAGCTGTTTCCCATGCCGCTGTAGCACCAGAGTGCATAAAAATGCCCCACAAGGCCATTACAGGCCACGAGATGCAAGGAGAGGCTAGGATGGCTGCCGCCGTGGTTGCCGCAGCAACCAGGAATCAACAAGCCTCTGCCGAGGCCCGCAATTGGTCCCCTGCTCCAGCTCGCCCCTCCCCTCCTGCCTTTAATGGAGGGGGCTCACCGCCAGGTGAAGCCGCAGAGGAGCGAAGGCCAGGAGAAAAGGACAGGCCCATTCTCTGCAGCTCTCCGATGCTAGTCGGTGCTCGAAGGCACCCTGGTCTCGCAAAGAGGTAAGGCTCCACCCCCCCCTGCTACCTCTATTCACACCCCCATCCACACTGAGGTCCGAGCTCCACCCCACACTTACCCTGCGGTCCTGCTGATAAGAAATCTACGACTCCGTACACGCATCCAGCCCTTCCCGATGCGATGTTATGCGCCGTGTATTAGCGTACGCAACTTCAGAGTTGCTAGTAGGTGCCTGCGTAAACCCCTCCGCAGATGTCACTCTGTTCGAGGCCTGCCGGCCAAGCCCTGTGACACCCCCCTTAATGTGCACAATGCCTGCCGCAACGTCACAAAAACACTCTCTAAAGGAACCTTGAGTCTCACGCAGTGCCCAGGCACTGAGGGCAATTCACCCACACGTTACCTTAAAGGTACCAATGCTGCTGCACTGCCCTGCACTGCCCTGTACTGACCTGTACTGCACTGTATTGCCTGCACCTTCTCATGTTGATCCTGCACTGCCTGTACTGCCTGCACCTTCTCATGTTGATCCTGCACTGCCTGTATTGCCTGCACCATTGCATGTTTCTACTGCTGCACTACCCTTGCCCATTGTGATGCCTGCGCCCAATCATGTTGCTGCACTACCCATGCCCATTGTGATGCCTGCGCCCAACAATGTTGTTGCTGCACTACCCATGCCCATTGTGATGCCTGCGCCCAATCATGTTGTTGCTGCACTACCCATGCCCATTGTGATGCCTGCGCCCAACCATGTTGTTGCTGCACTACCCGTGTCCATTGTGATGCCTGCGCCCAATCATGTTGTTGCTGCTTGTCTGCCCTCTCCTGCCACTGCATCCCTAATGCCTGGCAATCCATACACCTCCAACCTCCCTCCTAGTAACAACCACGTCCCCCCTGAGACACTCCATACCGCTCTGCCACCCTGCACCACACCGTAACCCCCTTCTCAAATCACCTTACAGCACCCTGAACGTACCCTAAAATGCGCACTAATTAATGCACAGTCTATTCCTGCGTATCCTCTCGACATTCATGATCTCATAACTAAAGACAATCTTGACATACTCGTTATTACTGAAACTTGGCTGAACGATAGCTCAGGACCTGCACTCTATTTAGCTATCCCCATAGACTACGCTATCTACAGGAAAGACCGCACCAACCAAAAAGGTGGTGGTGTTACCCTCATAGTCAAGAATTCACTTAGCATCAGGTAATCACCCAGACAACAGGGACAACTAGGACTCAATTGTGACTACCTCCCACTTAAAATTAACCTGTCTCGCACTTGCACCATCAGTATGCACATTGTATACCGACCTCCCGGCCCCTGCATTGACTTCCAAGACTTGCTCGTCCATGCCCTATCAGACAATATAAAAAAAATCTCCCAAATCATCCTCCTGGGCGATCGCAACTTGGGCCTAAAGATCCTCATGCCAAAGCCCTTACTACCCTTGGTTTTGCACCATCTCTGAACCTACACACATCAAAGGACGTACCCTATATTGGATCAACCAGCACAATTGCTCCATCCTGGTTACTGACAATACCCCCATCCCATGGTCCGACCACCACTATATCCAGTTCAACCTCACTGCTATTCAACCTCACTGCTAAGCAAAAGCACACCGTCCCCAACACCTCCTGCCCAGCGGCACTCGCCAGGAGCTCACGTAAACTTACAGTGGAAAACTTGGCGCCATTTCTAATGACTCCCGAGCTTCAGACGCCCTCTTCCAGCAATCCAGATATCCTCGCTAGAACCTTCAAAAACATTATCACCAATGCTATAGACATCATTGCTCCCCTAACCCTCAAGAAAGCTAAGAAAATCAAGCACTCCAATACTTGGTTCTCCAATGAGCTGCTCATACAACGCTCAGAAAAGCGCTCTGCCCTCTCTACCTGGAAAGCTAACCCCTCAGATTCTAACAGGGAAGCCTTCAAAACCATCTCCAAGTCATAGAAAAACAATGTCATCAAAGCCAAGGCACTCTCATTTAACTCTAGGATTAATGACGCCAAATCCAACTGCAAAGAAATATTCTGTATCTTCAGAGAATTGGAAAAACCCTCCACCCCCCCTCCCACACGGATGCATACTGGTGCAATAGCATTAAGTCAGCAATGCTAGACAAGCTTAACACACTTCAATCCAAAATCATTGTCTACCAAAAAGTGCTTGAAAAGCGAATAGCTAGCCAACACAGCGAATCGCCCACACCACCTGCACAGAACCCCCCTCCCCCCTTCGAATTCAAAGACATCACTGAATCGGAAGTCATCACCCTGATCAAATCCATTAAACCCTCCAACTGCAAAGGTGATGCCTGTCCAGCCCAACTCATCAAAGACTCTGCACCCACATTGGCTCCTTTTCTCACTGCCTTTATTAACGCCTCCTTCAGGACAGGTCTTGTTCTCAAAGAAGCCTGGGTACGCCCATTAATAAAAAAGCCATCTCTCGATCCCACCATCCCCGGGAATTACAGGCTCATCACCACGGTCCCATTCCTGTTAAAAATTCTCGACAAAGCTGCATTTGTGCAAGTACAAAAGTACCTTGAAGAAAACCAACTCTTAGGCCTAGGGCAATCAGGCTTCTGCCCATGACATGGCACTGAATCAGCCCTCCTCGATTTAAAGAACCAAATGGATGACATGAGAGATGCAGGCAAACCTGCACTCCTCCTGCTCCTCGACCTATCAGCAGCTTTCGACCTGGTCAACCACAACACCCTGTGCCGTCACCTTGCCTCTGAAGCTAACTTCTCCCCTAAAGCATGCGACTGGATTAGCTCCTTTCTCCAAGACAGGGCTATGAAAGTCTTTTCTGAATTAGCCTCCGCCACCCCCAACATCCTCAAATGTGGAGTCCCACAAGGATCCTGCATTGCACCAACACTTTATAAACTCTTCACCAGGCCAGTGTTTAGCATCCTGGATTCCTTGGGTATTTCATACACCAATTATGCGGATGATACGCAGGTGTTAATCCCACTCGGAGGTGACTACAAAACTGACATCCTGGATGGCTGACAACTGGCTGTGCTTAATCTGTGAAAAAACGGAACTCCTACTTATCGGTTCACCCACTACTCTGGGTAACCTCAGTCAGGAATACTCCTCTTTCACTATCGACAACACACCCATCAAGCTATCTGACTATGTCAAAACACTTGGCGTGTACCTTGATTCTAACCTCACCATGGACAGACAAGTGAATTCTATCTCCACCTCTTCAGCCTACTACGCAAAAATCATTAATGCATGTAGACCATTCCTCTCCCAACAGAACAGTCTCACCATAGCCAGAGCCATTATAGGCTCCAGACTAGATTATTGCTACGCTCTACTATGCGGGACGTCATGCAAGAACCTCTCAAAAGTACAACTAGCGCAAAATAATGCCCTGAGGGCAGCCACGGGGACCTCTAGGAAAGAGCACATCTCCGATATCAGGAGACAGGTCCAATGGCTCCCGGTTAAACAGAGAATCATTTTTAAAACTCTCTCCCTGGCACACAAATGCCTCCAGGATGGTGCCCCTCCGTACCTTGTACAGAGGGTTGTCAAACACACTGCCACAAGACCTCTTAGGGAATGCTACTCTAACCATATCCTTGTGCCCAAAACCAAAAAGGCTCATGCAGGAGGATCCAGCTTCCCCACGATTGCTGCCACACAATGTAATGCCCCCCCACCTAACCTAAGAATGATTCAATCCCATACAGCCTTCCATAAAGCACTCAAAACACAACTATTCATCCAACCAATCAGCTGTTTCTCCTGTTGTTACATAAACTGTATTAGTAATGTCAATTTTGTAATGAGTAATGTATGAAGACTATAACTGTAACCAAGAGACCTCGCGGTCACATGTAACTTGGCCTATTGAAACTGCTTGTCATATTCTTGTAACAAGCGCCACGATGCCTCTGGGCTGTAGCTGCGCTATACAAAATAAATAAATAAATTAAGGGAATCTTCAAAAGGTGGTGCACCCTCAGGTGGATCTCTTCGCCACCTGGTCCAATAAGAGGTGCCCCCAGTTTGCATGCTGGCAGGGACAGGGCAGGGTCTCGCTGGGCGACACGATGGGATGCAGATCCAGTGGAATAACATGAACGTGTATGCCTTCCCTCCCACTCACCTGGTTCACAGGGTAATCTGCAAGATCAGGGAGTCCAGACACCTCCGTCTCATCCTGATGGCTCTGTGGTGGCCAGCAAGGCCATGGTCCTCGGAACTACTCAGCCTGTCGGATCAGGCCCCGGTGCACCTTCCTCTGGGCTCAGCACACCTACTCTCTCAGCTGAGTGTCACGGTCATCCATCCCGCCCCCCAGAAGTTAGCCCTCGCAGACAAGGGGCTAGTAGCAATGCTATCAGGAGCCAGTACAAAAGCAAGTGGACCAGGTTTTGTCACTGGGCGGAATCAAAAGAGGTCGATCCGTTGACCTGAACGCTGGATGAAGTGCTATCCTTCTCTGCACACCTCGCACACTCAGGGGTGCAGGTAAACACATGCTGCACCTATCTGGCGGTCATTGGAGCCTACAGGAACTCGGAGGAGGAGGTATTCTCTTCCTCTGATCCGGTGGTCAATAAATCATACCCGGTGTGGGACCTCAATGTGGTCTTGGGCGCCCTCGAACCTATGGCGACTGCGGACATCAGACTAGTCACCATTAAGACAGCCCTCCTGATGGGCCTTACCTCGGCATGCCGGATCAGTGAAATGCAGGCGCTGGTGGCTTCAGAGCCTTAAACTACTTTCCATAAGGACATGGTGGTGCGTAGAACTCACCCTGCATTCCTACCTATGGTGGTCTCATCGTTTCGCCTAAATGTGGAGATAGTGTTGCCTACTTTCTTCGCAACACTAAGAATGACGCTCAGTGCGTATTGCACTGTCTAGATGTGAGACGTGCGCTGAGATACTACTTGGACAGGACCAAGAGCTTCCACAAATCAGACGCTCCATTCGTCACCTTCGGTGCGTCAAAGCCGGGCTGTCGAGCCTCTAAGGCTTCCATAGCAAGGTGGATGGTTGCAGCCATCAAGGAAGCGTACGAAGGGAGCACAAACCGCTTCCAGCAAATATGCATGCCCACTCAATCAGAGCCAAGGCCAGGTGGTTGCATTCCAGAGGCACGTTCCGTGGCAGGTTATCAGCAAGGCGGCTACATGGGCTACCCCCTCGGCCTTCTGCAAGCACTAATGCTTGGATGCCGGCTCCAGGTCGGACGCCGCATTTGGTCAGGAAGTGTTAAGGAACTTGTTTTCTTGAGAGAGCACCTCGCCACCATGGGGCTACATTCAGTTGTACTCGCCCAAACAGTATGGAGGAAAAGGGACAGAACGTAGGAGTAATTATAAGTTACTCACCGTAGTGACTAACATACTCCTAGTCCATAGTCCCCTTTCCTCCATACGTCCCACCATCCTCCCCCCCTAATGTAACTTGTGTCGTTAAGTGATGTTAATATTGTCAACGTGTCAAAGCAGACTGAGGAGCGGCACCGGTGGGCGCAGTCAGGGGAGCACATGCTCACTGGGGCGTGTCCCTGCACATATCTAAATTTAAAGGGGAAGATTATTTTTCTGGAGAAAATGGTTCCGTCTCCCGTCTTTAGCGAGGGACGCCCATGCAGTATGGAGGAAAGGGGACGATGGACTAGGTGTACGTTAGTCACTACGGGAAGTAACTTATAATTTATCTAGTGGCTTGGTTTGTGGAAACCTGAGTTTTAAAAGCATGGCCTTGTCAGATAGTAATCTGGAGATAATTAAGGCTGCTAGAAAATCATTTATAGGGAGTTAGTACTGCAGTAAGTGGACTCTGCCTCTCTTATGTCAATAGATTTTTAATTCCCTTGAAAGCTCGTTCAACAATGTTTTTGGCGCTCATATTGGGTTTGGCTCAAATTGGAGTCAAAATGTATTTGTAAAATCTACACCTCTGCCCTGAGCACATATCTTTCAATGGGCCAAGCAAACCTTTTGCTGAACAATCCTGTGATTGAAAAGCAATTCCGTGACTTAAATGAAAGGGACTTCAATTGCTTAAAACAGTATCTACAAATCAGGCAACTTGATGTGCTGCCAGTTCTTGTTCATAACCGCTCCCATAGTTTCCAATGATATCAAGTATGTTTCTTTGAAGACTATATTTCTGGTGGCTCTAACTTTCTGGCTGTCGAATCAATCAGTTGCTGGCTTTATAGTCAAATGCCCCATCTCTGGTTTTTACACACATCCAAAAATTCTTAACTAATGTGGTTTCAGAGTTCTATTTAAACCATAAGACTAACCTTCCTGTTTCTTTCCCTTGAATCTGACTACAGAATCGAAGAGATCTTTGTATAGTTAGGAAATCTGTAGGTTTTATCTAGAATGTTGCAAGGATTGTAGAGCTTTGGAACATCTGTTCATAGCCCATGAGGCTCTCTCCTCTGGCATGAATGCACCTAAATCTGCAGTCCCGCATTGGATTGTGTGAATGCATTCTGAAATGCTACACATTAAGAAACATGTCCCCACCCCAGGCCCTAAATGATTAAATGGCCAGAGCGAAGATGGCTTTATGACTTATCAATGTCATGTAACATTAGAGGGCATCTGTAAGGTGGCTACGTGGGCCGTTCCCAACGCCTTCTCTAAACACTACTCTGTGGAATCCAGTTGTAGGGCTGAAGCTACGTTTGGACATGGGGTATTTTTTTCTATATTTTTCAGCAGCGTTTGTATTGGGGTTTTTATCCTTTCAATTGCAGGTTGCTTTTCAATCTCCTAGAAGTAGGGAGGAAAGGAGACTGGATTTAGGATTGTTTTTTACTCACCATCATGACAACTGTACTCCTAGTCTCCTTTACTTCATTTGACCCTCCTCATTGTTGTGAGGCAGATGAACAGTTCATCCACAGCTTCTGCCCCTCCCCCAGCTCAATACTGCACGGGTGAGAAATGTTACTAAGACAACTGTGCAGCCCTTATCCCAAGCAGGTACAGCAGGAGATGGACACGATCTAAGATGGAGATGGCACGAATAACCAAACTAACCTTGTGACAATACATGTGCATGTATTAGACTAGGGGTGTAACAGTATACCGGTATACCGCTATAGATACCGTAAACAGCTTAAATGAACTATAATACCCGTCACGTTGTTTATACCGGTATACCGTTTTAGGACCTGCAGCTATTAAGTGAGTTTTTCAATCTGATTTGGAAAGGCTGCAGTAAGCAAGTGCTGCGCAGTCTGGATCTTGCACTGTGGGATGTGGCGTCTGCCAAGGAGGCCTTGTTTGGCAGACAAGAGCATAGGGAAAGTGAGGCCACATTAGTAAATTCAGCTTTGATGCTGTGACCGCTCTTTCTCTGTGATCAGTAGAGTCGGGTTAAAGATCATCCAATTTGTAGTTTTCCCAGCAATTGGAAAGATGGGGAACTGCACATCTCAGAATTCAAATGGGGGAATGAACTGGATGCCCTTCTGATGAATGTCCACAAAAAATGTTAGCTCTGTAGACTGTTTGAACATTGGGCCTATCAGTGCTTTGTGTTGATATATAAATTAACCCCCGCCCTCCCCGACTGTCCTCTAAGTAGATTTGCACATTGGCACTAGAGTTGTTACTTCGCTTGATCCTTCACCTGCCTACTGCATATGGCACTGGACTCAAGCAGGCAGGACAGATTCTACATTCAATTTGAAGGATCCAGAGTAATGGGGGTGAGATATTTCTCAGGTCTATCCTCGATTTGTGACACCACCCATGAAAGCATTCCTCTGTCTCAAAGCACATGACAAGGGTCCTAATGTGCTCCGACCTGGGGAAAATGGTAATGATGGGGCTGTGGTGATGTGGTGATCTAGGCCGTATTTGCGACAATATGTATTTTAACTTTGTCATTTTCAAAAAGTTTTTGTGCCACTATCTTTAAGAAGGTAAATGAACATGCATTGCAAGAATCGAGAAAGAAATGAACAACGCCCACTGAACGCTGTCCTGTTAAGATTACATGGTCACTGGTGACTCCAACATCAGACCTTTATAATACACCATGCTGATGGTAAACAAGCTATAGTGATTCGATCAATATTCAACCTTTCGGTGAGTGTGTGTTGGCTATGACATTTTGACAAAAGAAACACCATGACATGGGCTTTCAGACCTCACATGAGTGACATTTCTCCCTTTAATGGGATAAAGGGTTATCAAAACAAACTTTTATGACTGATCGCAGCGAGGGGTCATGATGCCCATGCTATGTGGTTCCAAAATAATGCAGTTCGAGGCCGATTGTCAAAGCGATGACATGCGTCTGAGCAGTAAGCTCATTGCTCAACATGTGCATTTTAACACTTCCACTAGTCACTCTTTCATTCAAGGTGATCGAGTGACTGCCATGAAAGACCAAATCTGCAGCCACCTTAGATTCCTGGAGGATCAGCTAAAAATGTGCAGAGACCAGTATCAAAATGCTGACAATTTATAACATTTCAGAAAATATTTGTTAAGATTAGTTAACTCCACCTGCTATACCACTATAACCATGATATACCGTCATTTGGCAAGAAGGTTATCATACCGCTATAAAACCAATCCTGTGACACCCCTATATTAGACATGAAGCAAATGTGCACTCAAAATGAATAACGCGTACACTATGTAACATATGCACTTATTCTTGAAGAATATTATCATAGCAGCCATAAAACATGAATAATACTAACATTACAATGTATAAGCTGAATGCAACATGAACGACACGCAAATATAGCTAACATAGAAACACACCATCAATGGGCAACCATCATTTCCACAATGGAAGCCACAACATGCTTCTAATTAAGCTAACGGCCTTGAGGCTTCACGAGAACACAAACTGCTGAAATCACAAAAATACATATCCTTGCACAGCTCAGGAAGAAGCTGGTAACCACAGCCAAGGTTGTTAAAATTAAGGGAGGGTCAGAACGTTGCAGTGAAAGCACGAGAGAGTAATTCCCAGGATGCAGACGTATTCACCCAGATTAAAGTTTAGAAGAGCACAACCGACCATTGTTAGGCAGGTGCATGCACTTATAAGCCAGAAGAAATCCATCCAAAATATCTCAATAGTGCCCCCAGTGGTAAAATGAACCATAACACTCACATTAATATTAGCTAAAATCCCAATAAATGCACAGTGAAATAATTCCAAACATGGTCCCATCACACGTGATCCATAATTAGAAATGTAACCCTTATAGAAAATATATGTAATCACCATCACTAACCAATCCCTATACCCCGTAGGCTTTTGGCAACTAAGATTACAGTATGTCAGTTATGACAAATGTTGAATACATAAACCGTTCTATCTAATGTAACGAGCGAGAGCTCTAAGAATGTAATGCTTGTATGCCTTGCCTGCTTTATTTTGATGATTTTTGTGTAGTAATTGCTGGTGCCAGCCTTATGTTGTTTAATAGCTTAGCATTTGTAAAATGTGGACTTTTTGTGTATATTATGGAGGGCGTGAAGTTGCGGTGTGCAGTGAAGATGATGGTACTGTGTGGGAGCTGTGAGGTGGGGCTGCTCAGAGCGTGAGTGACGGTTGTGGTGTCTCGGGTTTGGAGGGAACAGCGGGGTGGTGCTGTTTTGAGCGTGAGTGGTGTTTGTGGTGCCGCTCTGAGGCATTGAGTGATGCAGGCGGCGTCTCAGAGAGAGATGTATTCTTATTTGTTTGTGAGATAATATTATTGGGAAAGAATGTGAAAGGGAGGCAAAAGAGGGCGACACTCCGATTATCCACCTGTGCAAACCATTAACCTGGTATAAGGACAACATCTTTAAGTACCACACATAGTGGGTGTGTGACACGGCAGGCAGAATGTTTATGCCCTGGCCACAAGAAGGCACTCACTCGAAGGCAGTACTGCAACACATAAGCTTCGAATGGATTGTGTCCTCCAACGTATTCCACATGTTTGACATGTAATGTCCACAGCTGTGCACTTTGGAAACTTTTTCGGCAGAGGGCGTTCTGTGTCGATGGCGTCAGGTCGATGTCCCTCGAAGGCCTCCGTCGAGAGCAACGTCACCGGATGTTATAAATAGGACGCACGGTGCCCGTAGCCTCAGTTCTGTTTTTTCCGCGATCGTGTTGCTTCGTGTTACTCAGCGCGCCTCATGTGTTCATCATTACAATGTCTTTGTCTTCGACCCCTCCGACTCCGCGCTTTGTTTGTGGTGCCTGGGTGAGTCGCATGACACTGATGACTGCTCGAAATGTCAGTTGCAGACTGCCAAAGCCTTGCGGAAGTGGAAGGGGAAGCTTCAGGCAGGTAGGGCCTCTAAGCCTGTTAAGTCCCGAACTTCCAAGTCCCAGGGGGTTTCCACTGATGACTTGAGGGGCGACTCTCCACGTCGGAAGGAGTCCCAGGAATCTCCATCCCGGAGTGGTTCCCGCCATTCTTCTTCCTCGTCCCGGCACTCTAGGACGCGCTGTCACTGGTTGCCTTCCCCGTCCTCCTCGGATGGTACCTCGAGGAAGGTAGCGTGCCCATCGAAGTCCTCGACTCCGGAGGAATGGGCGGCGTTTAAAGAACAAATGTTATTGATTTTTCAATCGCAGGGCACAGGTCCGGTTGTGCCTTCTGACAAAGCCTGCCAGGATCGGTCTCGTACACCTTCGGGCTCGGGTCTGCGACGCGACTCGCATCGGGAGCCTTTGAGGTCCCGTACGGACAAGGATTCAAAAAGTCGCAAGAGATGTGTCTCTAGGTCTCGGTCCTCATCCCCTGCGAGACCGCAGCTACCTACTGATGGCTCGATGCTAGTGTCGACTCAGTCGGTGCTGTGTCTGTCCGACGTTGACTCTTTACCATCATAACGGCCCACGGCGCCGTCAGCACCTGTGTCGACACCAAAGCCTTCAGCGCTCACGACGTCAAGGTTGTCGACGCTCGCAGCGTCGAAGCCTTCGCCGCTATCGGCGCCATCGGCGCCTTTGGGGATTTTTTCTCAATGTACCTTTGGAGTACCCAGATCTCGTGGATCCTCCAGGGAAGACTACTGGCAAGTCTGTGCGACCAGTTTTGGCCTCCAGGCCCTCTTCTGTCTCCAGGCCTGGATTTCAGGTTAATCAATCTTTGACTAAGAAATACCGCCCTTCTGTTAGCGATCCCAGCTATTTATCTACTCACCACACCCCCGAGAGTTTGGTGGTGCAGGCGGCTACGGCCACCGCGAGGCAGGTGGCATACCCTACCATCCCTCCGGATAGGGACGACAAGCGCTTCGACGGTTGGGCCAGGAAGGTATTTTCTGCTGGGAGCATGGCCTTGAAATCGGCCAACTCCACATGTGCCTTGGCAAGGGTTTCACACACACTGTGGAATTGTGTTTCTTTGGCGGCTGAGCATATTCTCGAGGGGAAAGAAAGGGATGGCAAGGATGCCATGTGCAAATTCCTTCAGTCGGGTTTGGATACGGCCGACAGCGTTAGCCGATCCATGGCTGCGAGCACAGTTATACGCAGATTTGCGTAGTTGCGGAAGTCAGGTTTTGCTCTGGATGTGCAGGCCCGTTTTAACTTGCCCTTTGATGGCGCACATTTGTTTGGCAACAAGGCTGATCAGAGCCTTGAGAGGTTGCAGACCTCCAAAGCTGCGGCTAAATCCTTTAGCGCAGCTGTGCATCAATCTCTGCCTTTTCGTCCTAGGGGACAGCAATGGAGGGGAGGTTCTTTTCGTTACTACTCTTCCTTTGGTAGAACGAGAGGGGCCGCCAGTCAAAGCGGCCAGCGAAAAATTACCCATGGTGGTCTGGAAAATCATGGTGCCAAGGCCACTCAGGCAGCTGCCTCTTTGCCTTCAGGCACTGCCGCAGCTGCTTCCAAACAGTCATGAGGTTGTGTCCCATGGTTCGCCGGTTGTGGGCAGACTGTCTCAGCATCTCGAAGAGTGGCGAGCCATTACTTCAGATGCGAGGGTTCTGGATACCATAGCCCACAGCTAATGCCTTCACTTCCTTCAGCGGCCTCACGACAACCCACCAGGGAAACTCTCTTTGAAGCTTCCGGATCCGCTCGTTGCACTGGTAATTTTGAGCCTGCTGGAGAAAGGCGCTATAGAACTGGTGCCTGTAGCAGAGAGGAGCAAGGGATGGTATTCCCCTTATTTTTTGATCCCAAAGAAAGACAGGGGATTGAGACCCATCACAGACTTGCGTTGGTTGAACAAACTTCTCCGGAAGGACAAGTTCAAGATGGTCACTCTTTCTCAAGTCCTCCAGGCCCTTCAACTTCAGGATTGGTTGGTGTCTCTGGACCTCAAGGATGCTTACTTTCATGTGCCAATCCATCCTACGCACAGAAAGTTCCTGAGGTTTGCGGTTGGCGACTCGCACTTTCAGTTTCGGGTCCTGCCGTTTGGATTGACCTCAGCCCCGAGGGTCTTCACCAAGGTAATGGTGGTGGTGGCAGCGTACCTCAGGCGAGGGGGGGGGTGGGATTCACGTCTACCTCTACCTGGACGACTGGCTGATCCGGGAGCCCTCTCCTGAGCAAGCGTTGTATCATCTCGGTCTCACCTGCCGCACCCTCCACAGGCTGGGCTTCTCCCTGAATTTCAAGAAGTCACATCTGACACCTTCCCAACAGCTCCAGTACATCGGGCTGTGTTAGACACGTCCTTGGGGAAGTGTTCGCCTCCCAAGGTGAGGGCTCATCACATTGTGCAGATGGTGGACAAGTTTCAACATGCCCAGAGTCTCCCTGCTTTCGACTTCTTAAGGTTGCTCAGCCTTATGGCATCCTGCATTTTTCTGGTGCCAGAGGCCAGGCTGTTGATGTGATGCCTGCAGTGAGTCCTCAAGATGCAGTGGTCACAGTTCTCCGGCAAGATGTCGGATCCCGTTCAGATTCCACACTTGGCCTCTCAGGATCTTGATGGTGGGCCAACAAAGGGAACCTGATGAGGGGGGAACCATTTGGCAACTGTGGCCGGAGGTGACTGTAGTGACGGATGCTTCCCTCACAGGATGGGACGCTCATGCCAATGATTTGACAGCCAGCGGTCGTTGATCTCTGTCAGAGTCCAAACTCCACATCAATCTGTTAGAGCTGAAGGCCATCAGGCTGGCCCTGAAGTCTTTTCTGCCTTCCGGGCCATCAGGCTGGCCCTGAAGGCTTTTCTGCCTTCCGTGCGGGGGAAGAGTGTCCTGATCATGATGGACAACACAGTGGCCATGCATTACCTCAACAAAAAAGGGGGGGTAGGGTCACTCCCATTGTGCAGAGAGGCAATGCAGCTCTTGTTCTGGGTTTCGATCTCTACAGTTCATCTGGCCAGAGACGACAATGCAGCGGCGATGCTCTGAGCAGGCAGAGCACAATCTCTCACGAGTGGGAGTTGGCTCAGGAAGTCCTTTGGGAGATCTTTGCCCTTTGGGGAACCCCGCAAGTTGATCTCCTCGCCACCAGTGTTAACTGGAAGTGCGAGAGATTCTGTTTAAGGGAATTTCCTCCAAGAGGAGACTTAGGAGATGCGTTCGTGGTGGATTGGTTATTCCCACTGTTGTAGGTGTTTCCCTCAGTCCCCGTCATTCCTCAAGTGTTGCGGAGGTTGCGGAGGTTCGGTTACCACATGATCCTCATTGCTCCAGTTTGGGCCAGGAGAGTGTGCTACCAGGACTTTCTAGAAATGTCCATCTGCCCTCCACGCCGTCTTCCCTACCGAGAGGATATGCTCTCACGCGAGGGAGGGTCAGGTTCTCCATCCATAGGTCAAGAAACTCAACCTTCACGCTTGTTATCTGAAAGTTTGAGGTATAAGGATTGAGACCTCCTGGATGATGTGATGGAGGTGTTTAGGCCAGGCGTCCTGCAGCAAAATCCCTGCACCGTTGGCGTAAGTTCTGCGACCGGTGCAGAGATCACAATGTTGATCCTTTTCAGTGCTCCATTCCTATGTTTTTTTTCTTTCTTACTTTATTTGGCCCACAGGGGCCTTCAAGTGGGGTACCATTAAAGGTTACCTGGCTCTGTCTATCTTTAAGCGCTCATCCGAAGAATGTTCTTACTCTTACGTCCCGCCCCCTTTCCTCCATACTACATGGGCGTCCCTCGCGAGGGACGGGAGATGAAACCTTTTTCACCAGAAAAATCTTTTCCCTCTAAATTTGGACACGCTGCCCTGGGAGCATGCGCTGTCCTGACTCCGCCCTCAGGTGCCACTCAGTCCCCTTTTCCGTGCCGATGGGAACGGGCCGAATTCACCAGCGCTCCTGGGTTTGGCTTCGGCCATGTAATTCTACGCGCGGATTCTTCCTCTCTCTTCTTTTGTCTTTTTTAAATAGGCACTCGGTCCTCAGACGCAACGGCTCCTCCCTGGCGCATGTTGACTTGTACAGGGTTCTGCAGGTGCCCATCCTGCAACGGGCCTTATCCAACTTCGGACCCCCATACTCTCTGCCTATGTTGCCTTGGGCCAGACCACGGTTGACAAGCCTGTTCGGCGTGCGGCTCGCTGTCATCGAAAGCGCTGAAGAACAGACTAGCCAGGTGGAGGGAGCTCATTCAGCGGTCTCCTGAGGACCTCAAGAGTTTCGTGAGACGTTCCAGGCCAGAGGTAGGGCCTATTTTTGCATCTGCACCTCACAAGGGAGACTCCTTCCCAGGGACACTCCTACGTGGGAGGGACCGGTCAGGTCCTTATACCAACTCGCGCACCGAGGCTGTCACAGCTACAGGCCTTCGGGCTGAGGGGTGCTTGGATCCTCCCAGTGTCAGGGTTGAGGGGCCGCTAGGCTCTATTACCGGGCTGGCGCCCGAGGGGCTCCACCCTTGTACTGGCATCATGGCCGAGGGGCTACGCCCTGTTACTGACATCACCTCAGAGGAGGCACCTGAACGCAGCTCTAACAACCCCCGGGTCGAGGCGGTTACACCTACTGGGCAGGGGCCCGAGGAGTGGGGCAAGTCGCTCGCCCACGCCTCTCACATAAGAGACTTGGCAGAGGCTTGCATCAACGAGCCGAGCAACACGTCGCAGCTCAACAAAATGGCCGACGGGCCAGAATAGGACACTCGTTCGACCCCTCTGCAAGACTTTGGCGAAGAACGAGTATCGAGGTCGGACTGGCATCAACCAGGTACGTGGCCTATGGCCTACCCTTCTTATGCGCAAGGCTGTTTTCCCTTGCGTCGTATGTACAGGGTCGGCAGCGGCCTCAGTTGCCTCTAGTAACCCCTTCAGTGCCCTCCTCCTCCTCTTCGGCCAGCAAGGATCAGATCTTTGAGAGGTTCCTCGGCCTCATGAAGTCTCCAGATACGGGGGCTATCATCAAGGACGCAGTCAGGGAAGTCCTTCCCGCTATGCTAGCGGCACCACAGACTCCTCCGCTGATGCCTCTGGCCCTGGCGCAGCCACCCCTCCTCAGCCTACTCCACAGACGGTTCCATACCAGTCTCTGCGTCTTCCTCAGCTTCTGGCGGTGATACCCGTGCCCCAGCCTCTGGCTCCGGATACTCCTCCTCCACAGGATCCCCAAACCCTCAGGATACTGATGAGGAGGAGGATCCTGACACGCCATCATTGGCCAGGGCCTTCCACAAGCGTATCTCGGGCCTGGCGGAATACCTGGGCCTCCCACAGCCCTAGGTTGAACAGCTGGCAGAGGCATCCTCACTGAAGTCCTCACCCGGCGCCCTTCTGCCAGAACGGGAATTCCTGGACAGACCATTCCCTGGTGTCCTTTAATTTAGTTACCGCCAGACCCAACCCCACGGCCCCCCCACCAGCACCTCCTTGCTTAACAAGAAATAAAAAATGCATCACCCTAGAGAAAGTAATCCCAGCTATATTACCAACCCTTAATGCGCTATCAGAGAACCTAAGCCCCAGTATCCTAGTGCAAGAATTTAACACCATCATGCTCACTACCTTAGACAAAGTGGCCCCTCTCAAGCTTAGACCGAGTAAGCCGAAAGCTCATCTAAACAAATGGTTTACTCCACAGTTAAAAGATCTACTTATCTTAAAAAGAAAGAGTGAAACCGCTTGGAGGCTTTGCCCATCAGCGGACAACAAAGCCAAACGTTCCACTCTCTCCTCACTGTATAAAAAAGAAGTCTGCCAGGCAAAACGTAATTCATATGATGACCGCATAGCGAAATCCAACTCCAGTATGAAAGAGCTCTTCTCGATTCTAAAGGAACTTGAGTCCCCCATTGCCATTCAGGACACCTGCACCAAGGACAAACCTTGGTGTACGGATATCCAGCAAGCCCTTACCAATAAAATCATCACACTCCAAAATAAAATGCACTCAAAATTCAGGATCCGCCTCATACCAAGAACTCATTGGGGCATAGTAACACCTTCCACTTCTCCAAAATGACCACCCTGGAAGTAGAAAAAGTTATCCTGTCGCTTAAACCTTCAAACTGTAAAGGTGACATCTGCCCAGCACAGCTGATAAAAGACGCTGCCAGAGAATTATCCCCCTTTATTGCTAAACTGATCAACGCTTCCTTCGCTTCAGGTACGATCCCGGCCAACCTTAAACAGTCCTGGGTTCTCCCTCTCCTAAAAGAAGCAGACATTAGACCCTCTCATCCCTACTAACTACTGCCCTATCACGACGGTACCGTTTCTCCTTAAGATTCTGGATAAAGCTGCCTATATCCAAATTCAAAGGCACCTGGAACTACACAACCTATTAGGAGAAAGACAATCAGGCTTCCGACCCCTACACGGAACAGAAACTGCCCTTATAGACTTGAAGTCCCAAATCGATGAGCTAAGAGACAAAGGGAGAACAGTACTCCTACTACTCCTGGACCTCTCAGCGGCCTTTGATTTGGTGGATCACAGAGTCCTCTGTAGCCACCTGGACTCCGCCGCTCATTTCTCGGCAGAAGCTATTGGATGGATCAAGTCCTTCCTGAGCGAGAGAACGATGCGAGTCTTCTCTCCCTCCGCGGAGGCAGATCCCACCCCGATCTCGTGTGGTGTCCCTCAGGGCTCCTGCGTATCCCCAACTCTATACAACATTTTCACCAAGCCATTGTTCGACGATCTGGATCATCTTGGTATCACCTATACTAACTACGCAGATGATACACAGATCCTCCTCCCGCTTTCTGGGGATCATGCTAAGGACACGGAATTGGTGAACAAGGTATACCTTATCATCCAGGCATGGATGGCCACTCACGGCCTTTGTCTAAACGATGATAAGACAGAGTTGATCATCTTAGGTACCCGAGCCAATATCAAAAAACTAGGACAGGAATTTGCCTCCTTCAACATAGACGGGAACATCATCCAAGGATGTTAAAACCCTGGGATTCTATCTTGATTCTACCCTATCTTTTGACAAACAGCTAAAATCCCTTGCCTCCTCCACGGCCTACACGTGCAAACTGATTAGAGCCAGTAAACCTTTCCTCTCCAACAAGAGTTGTCTAATCCTGGCCAGAGCCTTAATTCTTTCCAGAGTAGATTATTGTAATGCCCTATACTCTGGAGCTAATAAAAAAATAACCCAGAGACTACAAACATTACAAAATAATGCCTTGAGAGCGGCACTAGGCATTAACAAACAGTCCCATATCTCGTCCACCAGACGAGATCACAACTGGCTGTCTACAGAGAACAAAATAAAACTCAAGATGCTATCCTTGACCCACAAAGCCCTCAATAACTCTGCCCCTAGTTACTTGTCTGACAAACTCCATAGGAGAACATCTTCCAGACCCACCAGAGCTGGTAACTTCAACTGTTTGACAATACCGAACTTTAGACTGAACACTATCGGAGGAAACAGTTTCCCAGTAAAGGCGGCTAAAACTTGGAATTCTCTACCACAAGACCTGAGAGCAGACATGCCCTACCGTTGCTTCAGGAAAAAAGTTATTCAACTCCTCACCACGACTGACCTTTGCTGACCGGGGGCTCCTACTTCCTACGAACATCTTGACCCCCTTGAACTTGTATACTTGCTGTAATTACTGTATGCCTTATCTGTCTAACCCAATGTAATTTTAATGTACATTTTGCCATGATGTAACCTGTAAGTTTCGTATTTCCTTGCCACTGCGCCCTGTTACCCCTGGGTCTGGCGCGCATAAAAAGTGAATAAAACAAACAAACAAACAAACAAACACTGCAAACCGATGTAGTCTCCCTCGCCAAGAAGGGTAGGCTCAAACCCCACTCTGTCCAGCCAGTCAACCGCCGCCTGGACGCCAAGTACAGGCAGATGGAGGGCGAATACACTCTTGCTCTCCTCCCATCCTCAGCCACACTCCTCGGTGATCGCCGGGCATCACTGTACTCCAAGCCTCAGTCGTCCTTCTCTTCTTCATCGACGGCGCTGTTAGGCAAGAAGGAGAAAACCTTGGAGGCATACGGTAAGAAGCTGTATTCCAATGCTTCCTTGCACCTGCGACAGGCCAACGCAGATGCCATGCTGGCAACCGCTAACCAAAGATTATGGCGGGAAATTGCTGACTTCTTTCCAGAACTCCCCACCCACAGCCTATCACGTTTCAAGGCGGAGCTAGCTGTGGCCAAGCTCGTGGCTCAGGATATCATGGAGTCCAAGCTGGCACACATTGATACCTCTGGATGTGGCATTTGTATTGCCACGGACATGAGAAGGATTGCCTGGCTTCAGGCACCCAAGTTCAACCCGGATGTCCAGGAACGTATTCTAGATCTGCCCTTCGAGGGCAGTGACCTCTTTCACTCCAGCACAGACGAAGAGCTGGACAAGAAGAAGAACAGCTCTCAGGCGACTAAGTCTTTATCCATTCTGACAAAGACCACTCCAAAAGCGTACTTCCAGTCTCAGCAACGCTCAGATAAGGGTCGCTCATCTGGAGGCTTCCGCGGCTTCCGGGAACAGAAGGCTAGACAGATGGAACACTCACCGACCCCTAGTCGGTGCAAGCATCAAAAAAGGGGGGGGCAAGGGCTTTTTCCAGTCCCCCTCCTCCGCCTCTGAGGTTAAGAAGTCATGACAGACCCACTCGGGTTCACGTGTCGCCAGTGGGGGGCAGGCTTGCTCTTCGTGCACACTTTTGGCGACAAAACTTTGCGGACCCCTGGATCCTGTCAGTAGTAGGGGTACCGTCTACCTATTCCTGTCTCTCCGCCCTCCTCTCCCACTGAAGGACGCCTATCTGCACGTCCCGATCTGGCAACCCCATCGGTCTTTACTTCGGTTCAGGATCATGGGCTGCCATTTTCAGTACAAGGTCCTCCCTTTTGGCCTCAACTCGGCCCCCAGGGTCTTTACCAGACTCATGAATGCGGTGGCTGCCCTCCTCCGGGCTCAGGGCCTCCATATATACCTCTACCTAGATGACTGGCTCGTCAGGCCTACATCTCAGGAAGCAGTTCACCACTCCTTCCATGCACTGATGAACACTCTACACGACCTGGGCTTTTCGCTGAATCTCAAGAAGTCACAACTGCAGCCCACACAGTTGTTGACCTTCCTGGGCCTCATCTGTGACACGCGCTCCGAGAGGGTCTTCCCCTCGGAGGACAAGATCGCGGCCATTAAAAGGACCATGTCTCACTTCCTCAGCCGGGGCTCTACTTCGGCTTGGTGGTACCAGCATCTGCTGGGCCTTTTTGCAGCAGTACTGTCGGCCATCCCCCACACAAGACTCATGATGGGGAGGATTCAGCTACACTTTGCAGCATCGTGGAACCAGGAGAGGGGCTCTCAGGCTGAAATGATCAGGATCCCCATCTCTCTCCACCCGGTTCTTACATGGTGGTCCAGGGACTGCAACCTGCGGAAGGTGCAAGCCCTTCCGGCCCCCCGTCCCTCAGGTGACGATTAACAGCTACTCTGGAGGACCTCCCGGTCCACGGCACATAGACCCGTCAAGAACAAGAATACCACAGCAATTGGCTGGAACTGAACGCCATCTGGCTAGCGCTCAGAGCCTTCCTCCCACGTATCAAGGGAAGAGTGGTCCTCATCCAGACAGACAACTCGACCAGTATATACTACATCAACAAGCAAAAGCAAGCAGGGATCAGGTCCCCTTCCCTGTGCAGAATGGCGATCAGCATGTGGGAATGGGCTTTGGTGAACGACATCTACCTCACGGCAGTGCACCTTCTGGGGGAATCCAACCTGAAAGCAGACAGGCTCAGCAGGTTGGGAGCAGACAACTACGAGTGGCAGCTGAACGACCTTGTCGCACAGGAGATCTTCCACTGTTGGGGCCTCCTCCAGGTGGATCTCTTTGCCACCAGGCACAACGAGGAGTGCCCCCAGTTTTCCTCCTGGCAAGGGGCAGGGCCTAGGCTGCCTGGGTGACGCCTTGTGGATCCAGTGGAACAGCTTGTCACCATACGCCTTCCCGCCCACTCCATTGATTCACAGAGTACTTTGCAAGTTTGCAAGTTCAAAGAGTCTTGCCTGCTCATCCTCATTCTGATAGCTCCGTAGTGGCCAGCCAGGCCATGGTTCTCGGAGCTAGGGGGGCAGGGTCGTACACCCCACCCCCTAGAAACTGGCCCTCACAGCGTGGTTCCTGAGCAGGTAACGCTCAAGCCAACCTGGAAATCATACAGGGGGCTAGGAGCAAGGCTACCAGACCTAGTATAAGAGTAAATGGACCAGGTTCTGCCACTGGGCTCACTCCAAGGATATCAACCCTCTGGCTTGCTCATTGGACAACGTGCTGTCATTCTCAGCTTATCTCGCTAACACTGGCGTGCAGGTGGACACCTGCCGCACATACCTCTCAGCCTTTGGGGCCTACAGGAAATCGAAGGGGTCTTCTCCTCCTCCAAACCGATCCTCAGGAAACATTTGGCCGGGCTCGCTAGGCTCTGCCCGCCCATCAGGAAGCCACACCCCGTGTAGAATTTCAATCTGGTCTTGGGCGCTCTCGCGCACAAGCCTTTTGAGCCTTTGGCTACTGCGGACATTAGGCTGGGCACCATCAAGATGGCCCTGTTAGTCGGCTTCACATCGCACGCAGGGTCAGCGAGATCCAGGCCCTAGTCACCTCAGAGCCGTACACAACCTTTCACAAGGACAAAGTGGTCCTGCGGACCCATCCGGCATTTTTACCTAAGGTGCCATCAGCTTTTCACTTAAACGAGGTCGTCGTCCTTCCTAAATTCTTTGCAGACCCGGAGGACGATCCTCAGAGAGTTCTGCACTGCCTGGATGTCAGGCGTGCCCTGAAATTCTACCTGGACAGGACCAAGGGCTTCCGCAAGTCAGATGCCCTATTTATCACCTTTGGAGGCACCAGGCCGGGCTATCAGGCCTCTGAAGCCTCTATTTCCCGCTGGATGGTCTCGGCCATCAAGGAAGCGTACGAGGGCCAGTATAGACCCCTTCCGGCGAACATGCATGCCCACGCGGTCAGGGCCACGGCAACGGCCATCGCCTTTCAGTGCCATGTCCCCTGGCAGGTCATTAGCACTCCCTCGGCTTTCTGCAAGCATTCCTGTTTGGATGCTGGCTCCAGATCAGATGCGACTTTCGGACAGGCGGTGGTTCTCTGGAACCTGTTTGCTTAAGGAGGGTCTCCTCTCCACCCTGGGGCTACATTCAGTTGTAATCGCCAATGCAGTATGGAGGAAAGGGGACAGGACGTAAGAGTAATTATGAGTTACTCACTGTAGTGAATAATGTATTCTTAGTCCATAGTCCCCTTTCCTCCATATGTCCCACCATCCTCCCCTCTAATAATCTGGTGTCATTGGGTAATGGTAATTCTATTGTCGACGCGTCTTTGGGGACTGAGGTGTGGCACCGGAGGGCGGAGTTAGACCAGCGCATGCTACCAGGGCCGCGCCTCTGTGCGCCGCTAAATTTAGAAAGAAAGAAGATTTTTCTGGTGAAAAAGGTTCCGTCTCCCGTCCCTCGCAAGGGATGCCCATGCAGTATGGAGGAATGGGGACTATGGACTAGGAGTACTTTAGTCACTATGGTGAGTAACTTATAATTACTTTAAGATTCCTTTGAATTCCCCGTTTCTTAAAGGACTGACTAATGTATTCCCGCCGTCCCCTTTCCAGGTGCCGGTTTGTGATTTGAATTTGGTTTTGAAATTTCTCATGGGTGCTTAGTTTGAACCTTTGCACTCATATCCTTTGAGATTAGTGTCCTTCAAGACTGTGTTCTTGGTTGCGGTTACATCCGCTCGCAGAGTGAGTGAATTGCAGGCACTTTCATCTAAGCCACCCTTTACTGTGTTTCACAAGGACAGGGTTGTACTGCGAGTATGTCCCTCTTTTCTACCTAAGGTAGTATCTGAATATTACTTGAGTCAAAAGGCGGTTCTTCCATCTTTCTACCGTTCTCCTCATCCTGGTAAGGAAGAGGAGCGTCTCCATCAGTTGGATCCTAGGAGAGCTCTGAGCGTTTACATTTCTAGGATGTCAGGGTCGGAGTGGACGATCAACTCTTTGTGGGATATGCTGGATACTGATTGGGCCAGGCTGTTACCAAACAGACCTTGTCCGGGTGGATTATCCTCACCATTACCCAGTGTTACCAATTGGTGGGTAAGGACCCTCCTGAAGGGTTGCAAGCTCATTCCACTAGGGGTGTGGCTATTTCCACCACTCTCCAGAGGGTGTTCCTATTAGGAATATTTGTGATGCCGCTAGATGGGCTTCCATCCACACTTTTCTTAAACATTATTCCCTGGATACAATCCATGGTCTTGATAAGGCCTTTGGGAAGGCGGTTATTTATTCCGCAATCTAATTGGGTACTCTAAATTCTTTTCCCTCCTCCATTTACTGGTACTGCTTTGGGAGTCTGTAAAAGATGTGGAATATGTTGGAGGACACAGTCCATTTGAAGAAAAAGTTACTTACCAACTGGTAACGTTCTTTCCACTGGATGTTCCTCCAACGTATTCCACATCGCCCTCCCAGCCTGCCCCTCAGGAGAATTTCCTGTGCGATTGCATCTTCCGTTTCCGCAAGGCTAAGTGCAGTCCACCAGGCATGAGACTGGTGCCACACGCTTTGAAGGAAAAAACTTAAACTGAGGCTATGGGTGCCGTGTGTCCTATTTATAACATCCGGTGACGTCGCCCTCGACGGAGGCTTTCGAGGGACATCAACGCATCGCCATCGACGCAGGATGCCCTCTGCCGAAAAAATGTACAAAGTGCACAGCTGTGGACATTACATGTCAAAGATGTGGAATACGTTGGAGGAACATCCAGTCGAAAGAATGTTACCAGTTGGTAAATAACTTGTTCACCTATTTACATGCCACATATAAGGGAAAACAGTTGCAGAATCGACTTGCCATTGTGGAACTATGGAAAATGTATGGGGAAGAGGTAGAGGAGCCACCTGGAAAAGAATGTATGCTTAATCAGCATGACAAAGGGGGCATAGCACCCACAGCGGCTCCTCTGCCCCAGAGCAGTGATCGTCTCTGGAAGCACAGGGATTATATCATTGCGTGCCTTAAAAGCAACTGTGGGGTATACTAATCCCACATATGCACCCCCACGTACAGTTGTGAAGACATAAGTGGTGAAAAAATAAGTAAGTAAAGACAAGTGTCCACACACGTGGAATATGACATGCGCCACCCATTACAAGCAAAACTATCAAACAGAGGAGGAGGTCCAGAGAGAAAGAGGCGGGCAGGATAACAGGGATGAGACGGCGATTGTACCAAATTAATGGGTAGGACGACAGATAATGCTCAATTTGTCTGGAAAGGGCATGGACCATTGTAAAGAAGGAGAAAGGGAAGTTGGAGAAAAACTGAAGCAGGAAGAAGAGAGAGAACGACAGAAGGCATGAAGAAGAACGGGAGAGAGGAAGGACGCAAGAGAAAGACAAATGGGGATAGAGATGAGAAGAAGAAAGCAAAAATGAGAAAGTGAGGAGACTGAAAGAGAAAGAAAAAGAGGAAAAGGCAACGAAAAGAAGTTGGGAAAGGCAATAAAAAGAAGTTGATATTATTGGGGGGCGTTCGCTCCCAGACAGAGACAGTAAACAAGAACAGAGAGAGAGGAGTTTAGAGGGACACCGCAAGCAAGGAAGTTTGAGATGCTTAAGTAGCATACTCTTCCAGATGAAGGGGAGGAAGGTGCTATACGAAGGAGGATTGGCAATCTCTACAGAAGCAGGAGGAATGGCACCAGCAGCATAAAAGGGAGTAGAGGAGGATCTCTGCAAGATGGGGGAAGGAATATATTGGAGGAGGTTATGAGTGGAATGTCAGGCAGAATCCTGTGCAGTGCCCTTAGGGACCACTACACATAATTAAGACCAGAGGTGACAATACAAGTTTTACCTTTGGTACAAGCCTGTACTACTAAGTTATAGTGGTAGCAGTAGCAGAGCAGCCAGGCTTATCTCAAGGGTATATGAGCAGTAGCAGAGATTACACAAAGGGACCACAATTACTGTGGCTCGAGCAAACACTGACGTAAGGTTTCAGGTAAAAAATATAGTACATTTATTTTTAAGCCATCAGTTATAAACACAACACCTCTATTAAACTTTAAACAAAACCACACGTTAAATATACTACAACTAACCAATTCACTTTGTACAGTATGTCTCAAGGTAAGTACCCTGTGTTTGAATGACCGCGGTGTGATACCGCAGATACGGTTGCAATCACTTTTTGACAGTTTGGTCTACTCAATAAACGCGTATCCGTGACATGAAATGCTACCGGGGCACAATCACACTTAGCACCTGAGATAATCACAGGCAATATTTAGTTTAGGCAGACAGTATCGAGAAACACTCAGAAACAGGAGTTCAAAAGTCAAAGGCTCGGAGCCAGCATTAAGTGACACCGGAGACCTGTTGCCGAAGATCACACCGTTAGACAGTTGTAGATTCAGTGTAGCCAAGAGTACTTTGATATTGTCAATGTTCGGGAAGCGAAATTTATAAGAAGGAGGGAAGACAAGGATGAGGATGAAGAAAAGGGATTCACCCAGTTTCTTCGAGTAGAGCACAGTACCTTATTCCAACGATGCAGCTGGTGCCCTGGCAGTTGTTCCTGTTGGTTTCCCGCAGACCCACGATTCCCGGAGCTTCGTTGTGAATGTTGGGGAGAATTCTCTCTTTAGGCTGAATTTTCTAACCTAGTGAGTCCCCCAGCAGCTTTTCTGGATTTCTGGAGTTTGTTTTTTTCTCCTGCCAAGAGTGAGACTCCTTTCTCCCACTCTTGGACATGATTTATGGAGTTCCTTTGACTGTTAATGTGTTTTATGGGCTATGGGGTTCTTTACTCCATAGGGTCTCATGTGTTTTTTCTATGTGTGTTACACAGCACCCTCCGTGCAGTGACACAGGGGTGTCATAGTGACACCCCACCCTAGACTCCATACCCTGGGACTGACTACTGTCTCGCAGGGCATGTAAAGTCACCATTGGCTTTACTAGTCCCAAATTATTAACAGAAACCAGTACAAACCATCATATTGTGGACGTACTGGTCGGAGCAATTCGATCGCCCCGGGGTCTGTTAGTCAAGGGGGCACGTCTCCGTCCCCCCTGATCGAGTTTTGGCTGGTGGCAGTGGATACTACTTTTTATATTCGACCGCAAAATATATCTCTATGGGATTTTCCCATTGTTCGAGGCTGCCAACTTTAATTATTTAATTCTCATAGCCTCGAAACATACCGCCGGTTTATTTAATTAATATTAATTCGCTGGTTGGTATTTTCTGCCAGGACTCGATTCTAAAATGGAGTTTGTGTTCTCTTCTGTGACTCCAACCCAAGTCGAGCCCTTTGTTCCACTTTTTGGCGGGTTTCTCCACAGAAGCCTCCAAAAGTGGTGCCACTCTGTCTGGGTACCACAGGGGGTGTGGGAGGGGGTTTAGGCACCCTGGACTGAGTTACCTTGGTTACTCAAGTCGCACTCTTGTGTGATTGGCCCAAGTGGTGAGCCGGCCGGCTCACCACTTAGCATGTTTGATTGACAGCTAGGCTGAGTGAATGGGGGTGTGCTGCATAAAAGCAGGGCTTTGGGGACTGGAACTTCAGAAGTCGCCACAGGACCTGAGAATCCGACCAAGGAGAAGCTGAGCCGACCTACTAGGACGACACCACCGGTGGAGCCCTGCGGAACCGACGTACCACTTCCCGACGACAGAGAAGATCTCCCGGCTGGAGAGGCTTCTTCCCCTGACTGGTGGGCACAACCAGTTTACCTTCTTCTCTTCGCACCCCAGCCCGGCTTGTGGTCGAATTGCCCGTGCCAAGCACCCCAGCAACCGGATAGCCACTTACCACTGGACCACAAACAAAAGGACCGCTCCTTTTACCTGAGAACTCCGCGGCTGGTTTCTTCCCTGGCAGTGCAACGGACTCCTGTCTTCCTCCCCGACGAGATCCGGACGAAGCACCGACGTGCATCCGCTGCCAGGAATAACTGCCTCCGCCGGAGTATTCTCACCACTTTAAGGTACCGTGTCCGCCAGGCCTCCCTTTCTAAAGATTGCTACAAGGTAATAATAACTCCTTAACCTTCTGGACTGGGCTGGCCACCTTGACCTTCTAACTGGTCCCTTTCTTTGGTCCAACTCTTTTTGAACCTTTTCAAGACTTTTGTGCACTGCAACCGTGTGACCTTGCACACATTTAGTTTGATCCTCTTAAAGTGGATCCGGCCTACTGAACTCTAACTTCACGGTTTTACTTTGCCTTCCTCTCTTGTTGTGTTCTTGTAAAAGTGTTAGGACCTGTTTCAATTTATTCTGTCTTTCTCTCCCTTTTAAAACAAATTATTAGAGTGCCATCTACGTTAAGCGCTCACCACAGTCTGAAAATAAGTGGGGCTTTACTTAAGACTTGTCTAATATTCTTCTAAGGGAGTGTATATCTTTTAGTGACCGTGTTTTTGAATTGCTTACTATTAGTGCCTGTGTGTTTTTCTAGATGTGGTTTTAAATAAATAATTATCTCTCTTTTACACCAAGCCCTGGTCTTGTTCACTTGTTCTACTGTGTTCTTTTGACCTATTGTGAATACCCTGTATACTGCCTAACTCTTCTTGAGGGAAGTCTGACTGCTCAGCCACAACTACCAAGTGAATCTGTGTGGTACAGACTGCTACCAAGTGGGTTTACTGCCAAACACCTGTAGTCTTAAATCGTTTGCAGTGGTCCCAGAGGGAACTGCCTAACAGTGAAGGAGGACGTCTGAAGGGGGTCTGCACCACACAGGGATGAAGCCGGCAGAAGCGACACCGAATAAAAGGTGCGCTCTTTAAAAATAGGAGAGGCTCAGCAGGTGGCTATCCGGACCACTACAGCAGTGTGCAGCGATTTCGACCACGGCGGAGATCTCTGGCTGAAGATGATGAGCTGGTTATCCCCACCAGGCTCAAGGGAAGGAGACTCCGGACTGTATCTCCTGTTAGTCGTCGAAGGGTAGATAGCTCAGGACTGCAGCAGGGCTTCACCAGGACGGGGAAGTTGCAGCAGCTGTTCTTCTTTTCGGCTCCTTGTCGTTCCAGAGGCGACTCTGACTTCTAGCCCAAGAGACCTGCTTTTTATGCGCAAAACCCCCATTCACACAGCCTGGCTGTCAATCACGCAGCAGAGGGGTTGTCCAGCCGGGAAAATCACCTCAGCAAATAATGGCAAAGTGCGATGGTTTCCTAGGATACCCTGTGCAGGGGGTGACTACACCCCTCCCTCACATTCAGCCCACCTAGACACCTAGGCGCCTGGAGGAGGGCTTCTCTGCAGAAGCCCGCCAAAAGACGGTGAACAAAGTAGGCGAACCTAGTTTGCCGCGCAAAGTAAAACACAAGAAGGACTTTAACAAAAAGAAATGGGGAATAAACCCAACCGGAGCCAAAAGAAAGACGATTTGGTCAAGCGGGTTTATGTTTGGGGCTAATATAATAGCCAAGAACAGTATGGGCCTCATTACGACCAGGGCAGTAAGGGCACTGGTGTCGGTAATCCCTTACCGCCCAATTACGAGTTCCCTTTGCGGGTCCCTACCATAACAGCTGGTTTTATCAGCCTTTAAGGATGGGACCCGCAAAGGGACCTTGGAGGTAATTACGGTACTGCAATTTGCGGTGCCCTAATTACCGCCTTCCCCATTCCCATTGAGCCCTATGAGGGCAAGAATGGGAATAGGGAAGGGCCAATGGTGAATGGGGAATTACCGCCCCGCCAACCTTGGAATGGGGCGGTAATTCTGCCATTCACCATGGCGGAATCCAGCGTCAACCATGGCGCTAATAGCGCCATGGTTAACGCCTGGGCCGTAATGAGGCCCAATGTAAAGTAAATGGCAACTTTACCTTCCTCTGGGGGACAGTAGTCCGCCCCAGCGAAATGGAGTCAGAGGGAAGTCTTAAAGACAACCCTGGGTTACTGCACTAAAGGTGCTGTATAACCCATACAAGAACAGGGGCACCTGGAGTGGTGTGCTACAGTGCCCAAGATCACTCAATGAGTAAAAACACATGGGCCAAAACACATGTAAGAGTGGAAAAAGGATGTACACTCTTACCAGGTGGGGAAAAAAAACTCCAGAAATCCAGCAAAGCTGCTGGGGGACTTTCTAGGTGAGGGAAATTAGCCCTAGAAGGAGAATTCTCCCTAACATGCAACATATAGGAAAGGTCCCCTTGGGAGACTAGTATTAAAGGCAGAGAAGATGATGGTGATGACAGTGACAACACTGTTAGAAGATGGAGAGAGGAAAGCAGAGAGGTTTAGGCCGCACAAGCCCCTTCTACAAGCATGGGGATAGGGAAAGAGATAGCGTGGTTAGATTTGGAAGAACCATTTAGGTGGCCGGAGCCCGTTGAATATCCCCAAACGAAGATGTGATCAAACAGTTTAGGGGAGAGAACCCTGTACATTAATAAACTGAGGAATTTACCACGATGGAAGAGATTTAGTATGACATATGCTGTGACAGACAAAGGGTGTGGCTGCACTCTGACAGGGTGCTGGGTTTACACAATTCCCTTTATTGGAGAAAGGGGAGGACTGCTGCAATGCACCCCATGGCCACAAATGGGCAAACATAATTTAATTTGTAAATTGACATCACTTGCATAAGGGATGGGCAAACCAATCTATGAATTAGAGAGAATGAAAGCTGGGATGACCTTCGCAGTAGGTGGCATAAAACGCCTGTTTGCTGCCATATTAGTGGAGCAATAAGACGACATTTGGCAGTGAGCGGGATATCCTGGGTTGACAACACAAAATACTAACCATGACTGAGCACCTTTTAATAATTGGTGAGCTGACGTATGGCGAGCACTTAGGGTCCAGTACCCAAATTTGTGAGACATGAGTGCAATTATGACTCTAAAATGAGAGCAGACGTGGGTCCAATGGCTTATATTCCTGATATTCAAGAAAAATGACGGTTAGAAACTAGAGAACCGGGGGACAAAAACATAACAATTATTTATCACATTTTATGTCAGGGACTTCCTGAGTAAGTGTAAAGACAATTGAGAAAAATTGTGGGAATGGAAGCGAAGCAATTGGCGGAGATGCAACTGACGATTGTTCACCATTGTCGGTTAAAAGAAGAGAAAGACAGAAAGTCCAGGACACGAAGATTGACAAAGCAAATTTAGTTCAGTAGTAATTGTCAATTTTATGTGAAAGGAGCAGTATTGAAGAGTAGAGGAAAATGTTTTAATCCACAAAGGACACAGCAGGTACAGCCAGCAGCGAACAGACATTTTGCAGGAAGGGGAGAGTGTCATTATTTTCCGCAAGGCTTTGCACCCAGAGGATTTGGGATTGACACTCCACAAGGCGGTGGGTTTAATGGGGGGCAGCCTAGGTTTGGAGGTCAGTCACAGCAGTGTTCCACATGTGGGAAGATGGGACACATTTCACACGTATACAGAAGTAGGCGAATGACAGCATACCACCCCCACCATATAGCACAGAGCCACCTGAATATTATATCCAAGCTCACACAATATCAGGCACAAGCGCCACAAATACAAAAGATGCAACAAGGGATGCCACCCCAAACACAGCCAGCACCAACGCGCACACACAAATCACAAATGCAGACACAGGCCCCTGCACAACAAAAAACGATGACATCATGGAATGCAAACACATTGCCACAGGTACCTACACCTAGGTCAGGGGGTGTGACCATAGTGGGAGGGAATCCTTTCACCGTCACAGTACTGAACATGTATCCACAATAGGAAAGCCTACAGAAAGACTTGATGTTGCACAAGACCCACAAGAGGAACCGAGGATCGAGGTGACCGTAGGTGACATAACATTTTCCTTCTTAGTAGATACAGGGGCTACACGTTCTTATTTTAAGGAGGGAAGGTTCCCAGTGTCAGGCATTGCCATGAACGCACAAGGATTTTATGGGACAACTACGGTTCCTTTTACAGACTCTTTACCCATCACCATAGGAGAACACGACATGTCTATGCCATTGTTGTACTCTCGCAAGACACCACTGAACATATTCGGGAGCGACTTGATGAGTAAACTAAACATGACAATATCATTTACTGACCATGGGATAATATGTTCTACCCCACGCATCCATTATGTGAATGCACAAGAATTGAAGCACAAAGAGTCGTGCCATTAAACTCAGAAGTATTCCTTTATGGAGTACACATATTGTTAGCATGGCTTCCGAGAATACAGGACATACTATTTTGGTTACCCACAGAATGTTTGTTTCGGCCAAAAGTATCCACAGATGTGGAGGGAGGGCAGGTAATTACAAATGAGTTGGATTTAGCAATAATGAGGGACGACAGGGTAATTTTACATACAGATGATGAAGGGGCAAACTTGAGAACAGTGATGGCTCTTGACGAAGGACATAGATTGACTGACTTAACAGATAAAAGCTTGTTTACAGATGATTAAGCAGATGATGAAGTGATGTTTAATATAAGTCTTACATATCAATTAAACATGAAAAACAGGAAAATACAGAGATACCTCAGAGAATGTCACTAGTAACGAAAGTACCGTCCTTTCTCCAGGAAGATATGCCATACGTACCAAGCACATTGGGGACCAGCAGTCTATACGACGTTGGTCTATTGAAAGGAGTGGGGGCAGTCAAATGTAAATTAAAGCAAGGAGCTTTTTTGCCACGAATAAGACAATATTCCATGTCAAAAGAAGCTGATGAAGGTATCTATGAAACTATTGCTGTCTTAGTGCGACATGGGATATTAGTGCCTTCAGAAACCCCATGTATCACAGCTGTGTACCAGGTGAAAAAAGTGACAGTGGGGTTGTGGAGATTTATCTGTGACTTACGCTTCTTGAATAATATTGTGGAGGCAGAGATTCCATTGGTTCCAAACCCAGCCACAATATTATTTAACATCCCATCCAAAGCTAAATATTTTACCGTGATTGATTTAACCCTTTAAGTGCCATGGGTTTTTCCCTCCCAGTGCCAAGGCCTTTTTTGGGGATTTTGGTATGTCACCATTCAGTGCCTTGTAACTTTTTTGTTATATGAGATATCTCGGCCAAATTTGGCCCCTTTTTTTCCCAAATGTAGGCCGTCGCACTACTCAGGAATCCTAGGTTGCTGTAGGGGTATGAGAGAAAATAACCAAAAAGGGGGAACATTTTGTGTTTTTTCAAAAAGTGGCAATAAACTGATGTACAAAGAAGCCTGTGTTTTTTTCCTTGTAAGAGCTAGGAACAAATGGTTTGCTGTGCTGAATTCCCCAATTTCCTGGCTTTCAAGAACAGGTTGAGTGGAAACAAAAACATTATTTTGATGTGGTTATCAACCATTTTGTGAGAGGTAGGCGATTTTGGCCATTGTTGCCAATTTGACATGCATGGACGGAATGGAAGAAAAGGGTAGGAAAGCCGAATTGGAGCACAGAAAGGCATACATTTCTGAAAAGTAGACAAAATTCCAAGTTTAGGAAGGGGTGATTTGCGCAGGTCGGGCAACAACTAGGTAGGGGAAAATGCCATAGTTTGGGGAAAAAGCGGGAAAATGACAAAAAAAAGATGTGGTGGACATGGTTGGCTTAGTTCGGCAATGGCTTCTATGAATTTTGAGAAAAACAATGCTCCGCTACATTCCCCCCGACTCTTGCAGTTAGGATAGCACACATTTTTTGTAGCATTTTTTTTTAATTTTATTTTTTCAACATATAAATACATAAGAGGCGATAATACATAACAATTAATTTGTTCTTCATACTCTGAAATTTGCCTCCCCCCGCTCCAACAATTCATCCATTTTCCAACACATATTAACTTTTAAATATCATCACTTAATTCAGACAATTAAATTCATCATACGTCTTCAATTGATTAACAGGGGGAGTGATAAAGAGGAAAGAGAAGGAAAAAGAGGAATATATAATATATCTATATATATATATATATATGTATATATATATATATATATATATATATGGTCTGGTCTCTAGATCATAAGTTCATTAGGTCAGCATCAAATATTAAGAGTTTGTAAAGTGCTTCATAAGTTGCGGTTGGAAGAACATGTGTTCCCTATCGGAAACATAATCTAGGAAAGGATGCCAGATTTTTCGGAACCTCGAGAGCGTTCCTTAAAACATGACCGTGAGTTTATCCAGACACAACAATTCCCATATCTTTATCCACCAATAAGCTATCTGCGGACCTTATCGTTTTTCAAAACCGGGCTCTAGTGATACGAGCAGTAGTGATTAAGTGTGAGATCAAGGCTGCCTTATGCCCTGACATGGGGAAGGCCCCATTTTCCGGTGCATCTCACAATAACAGCACTCTTGGGTCCATAGGGGGAGCAGGGACCCTCTAACCTCTTTGATTTTTAACCTCACTTCCAGCCAGTATGTTTGAATAACTGAGCAATGCCACCACATATGAGCCATATCTCCCCGTTCTCCACATCCATGCCAACATGTGTCTGGATAGTCTGCGTTAATTGAATGAAGCTTACTTGGCGGGAAATACCACCTAAAACAAACTTTAATAGCGTTTTCCTTCACCAACGCACAATGGGAGCTGGTCTGAGCTCTATGCCATATCCGTTGCCAAGACTCCTCCGAAATCTCCAGCCCCAAGCTTTCATATAAGGAAGTTTCTCTTCCACTGAGGCTTTCCCTAATAGTTGATAGCATAGGGATATTCTATGTGATTGTTGCCCCTCCAGGATTTTAAGTTCTATACCCATTGGAGCCCTCCCTGCAGCTTGACGGGTACCCCTATTAGTTAGCCAATGCCGCAGTTGTATATATCGAAAGCGTTCTGTCTCTGGGATTCCAAATTTTTCCTTACATTCTTGGAAAGTCTGAGATTCCTGATTGACGTAGAAGTCCTTCAGTCTTAAGGGCTTATCTTGACTCAAGTTTTGGTACGTTTTGGCCTCGAGCCCTGGAGTGAATCCCGGGTTCTGAGTAATGGGGGACGGCGGGCCTAGCCCCAACGGAATACCTCTATGTGAGCGTGCTTTATCCCAGCTCTGAAGTGTGGCTAGAGTGTTGGTAACATCTTCCCCCTGTGACTTCAAGCCCTCTTTCGGGAGAAATGGGAAGTGTGCCAAGGGGAATGGAGCTACTGCTTCTTCAATCCCTTGCCATTTAGGGGGGTTGGACGGATCTCCCCAGGAGAGCATCACTGCAACTTGGGCTGCTCTATAATATCGTGATATCGAGGGAGGCCCAGACCGCCCAACATCCTCCCCCTTGTTAAGAGCCTACTAGGAACTCGCGGCTTTTTCCTTTTCCAAATGAACTGATCTATCTCTTTCTGAATATTTATAAGCTGAAACTCAGGTATGGGAATTGGCAGGGAATGAAACACGTATAGTAGTCTTGGGAGAAGTGTAATCTTAATCGCATTAATACGACATAACCATGAAATCACCTGGGAATCCCACCGTTTCAACCACTCGTTTGACTCCTTAGATAGAGCAGGAATATTCGCTCTATAGAGGCCCACATCAGTCGGGGTCAATTTTACCCCCAGATACGAGATCTCTGTTGAGGACCAAGGGATATGTGATGTTGCCTGTATTTCTTCTAATCTACTGGGATCTTCAGTTAGGGCCATGCCTACCGATTTAGATGGATTCACTTTGAAGCCAGAAATTGAGGCAAACCCCGCTAGGAGGTCTAGGAGGGGAGGAATTGAACGGGGGGCATCATTCAGAAAGCAAAGCAAGTCATCTGCGTATAATGCTACTTTATGGCATTGTCCTGCTATCTCAAAACCTAAAATATCTGGTTGTAATCTAGTGTGTTGGGCTAAAGGTTCCATTGCCAGAGCAAAAACTAAGGGTGACAGGGGGTAACCTTGCCTAGTGCCCTTGGCTAACATAATTAACGGGGTCCAGTTTTTGTTTACTTTGACTTTGGTCGAGGGAATTTGAAAATTTGAGAGTATTAGTTTAGAAAACACCAGACCGAAGCTGAACCCCTCTAATACCATTTCTAGATATCCCCAGGACATATTGTCAAATGCCCTACGGGCGTCTAGGGACAGTAAGGACAACCTTCCTTGAATCTTCGGGGCAAGAGCAATCAGGTTTATGGCTCGGCGGCCATTATCATATGTGGACCGATTACGTATGAACCCTGTTTGATCATTTGCTATCAAAGATGGGAGAATCGTACTCGGGCAACATGCAATTATTTTCCCTAGCAGTTTAACGTCCGTGTTTAACAATGCGATTGGCCTGTAAGAGGCGCAATCCGTGGGATCTTTCCCGGGTTTCAACAACAGCGTTGTGGCCGACTCCACCATTGATTTAGTTACTACTCCCGCCTTCCACACAGCATTAAAAAGCTTTGTTAGATGAGGAGTCAAGGTCTTCCTGAAAGTTTTATAAAATGTATTCGTAAAGCCATCCGGCCCCGGAGCTTTGCTTAATGGGAGGGAGCGGATTGCTGACTCCGTCTCTTGTGCAGTTATCGGGTCTTCCAGAAGCTTGCGGAGTTCTGCAGATACCCGTGGGAGGTGTGCTTTTCGAATGAAGTCTCTGGCTAGCTGTGGATCTGATATATGTGAAGTTGACTGGTCTCTAAAAAACCTTTCTACAATCCGGAGCTTCCCAGATTCAGTGTAAGCTTGTCTCTCATCTGCCTCTTTTAGAGAGTCTATATGATTGCGCGTCGCTTGCTTCTTAAGTTTAGCTGCAAACAGCCGATTGGCTTTATTCCCTTTTGAATATTAGTGTTGTTTGGTGCGCATTAAACCATAGGCTGCCTGGCTCATATGGTGAGCATCAAGTGCTTTTTGAGCCACACGAACATCTCTAAGAGCGCGTTGCGAAGCCCGTTTTTTGTGCGCTTCTTCTTTCTTTTGATGCTCCAATTCTAGTTGAGCTTGAACTTGCCTTTGAACTTCCCCCTTTCTATTGTTATGATTTGATCTCTAATTACTACTTTTGCCGTAAGTCCCCTGTGTCATTATCTGCAAAGTACGGAGTTATGCTGTCTGAAATACGGGAGTAGGCCTGAGGATCCCCTAAAATGAGTTCGTTCAAGCGCCAAATACGAGGGAGTTCTTGAGATGCAGCAAACTGGGACATGGTCACCAGCACGGGGGCATGGTCAGATAAGGCTTTCGGGAGGATCTCTATGCCCATTGTGTGAGGGATGAAAGTGTCTGAAAGTAAGAACATATCTAACCTAGAAAACCCGGTGTGTACTGCAGAATAAAAGGTATAGTCTTGTTCCCCTTGATGGAAAAATCACCAGGCCTCTATCAACCAATGTTCACGAAGGAGGGTGATAAGTGCTACAAAGTTTTTCTAGTCAGCCACAGTCGGGGGAAGGGATTTATCCTCCAATGGGGTAACCACTGCATTGAAATCTCAGCCAATTATGATTTCTCCCTCAGCCCGCTCATGTAATATTTTGGACACTGAGGTAAAACACAAGTCTTGGTGGAGATTCGGTGCATGTAGCGACATCAGGGTTACCTTCTTCCCGTGCAGTGTGGCTACTTTATCCTGTAGGGTCCTATGAACTTTTAATGGTGTCCCTTTTCGAACCAAAATGGCTACACCGCATCTCTTCACCCCTGCAGAAGCACAGAATTTAACAGGGAAGAGATTGTCATTCAATCGAAATTCATCAATGGACAATAAATTAGTTTCCTGCAAAAATAATACAGTGGGGTTGAGTGTCGCCAATCGATGGAATAAAGCTTTCCGCTTTATTGGGGAATTTAGGCCCTGTTTAATTTCCTTGCATATTTGACCCATTTGACAATTCGTACAGGGTTCTGTATTCTGCCCAAGAAATACCGCTGTCCCCCCATCCCCCTTTATCATCGAGAGTTTGTAACTCTACTGTCCATGAAGCACACAATTCATTCCAGATTACCCAAGTTGTAAAATATATTGATGCCGTTTCTATAATGTCACTGGCGCTGTGTAACCATTTAATTTGGTGCCAACATTCTTTTAGACCAAACCTAGCATCAGAATCCCATGAACAGGGACACTTAACAAAAATAACCCAAAAAACCAAAACAAAAACCAGCATTACTGAATAGTGAAATATGAAAACTTGCAAAATTGTAATCGGTGACTTACTCAAAAGCACTTTGGTGAGCGCTATCCGTGTAAAGGGCACCCGCCCATGTCTACCCATGTGTACACCTTCCCCTAAGATGTAAGTCAAATATAAACTGTAACAATGGCATTCGATTCTTTAACTTGGAAAGGTATTTCATGCCTAGGTCAGCCGCTCCTGAGACCCTATCCGGGCCCTCCATAGACAAGACGAAACAGGCGGAGCAGCAGCTATCCAGAGGCTGCCTGGGCAAATCACGTGGGATTTTCACTTTATTCGAGGCCCCATTTACCCTTAGCCAGCCTCTGGGCCTCCTTCTGACATCCTTCGGTGTAGAGCTTTGTGACCGGTCATCTAAGGAGCTGATCTTCCTTCCAGGGTCCGTGTCTTCCTCCTCTTCTCCAAGCATTAGTTTCTTGGCTTCGTTTTCGGAGCAAATTGCATTAGATTGGTCATGTTATTCAAAAAGCAGCTTGCATGGAAATGCCCATCGATAGCGGATCTTTTTCTGCTGTAGCCAAGTTGTGACCTTTTGAAGCCGCCTGCGGTCTGCCAAAGTAGAGGGGGAGAGATCCTGGAAAAGAAGCAACGCGGAGTTCCGGAATTTCGCTGGTTCAGCTTTCCATGCAGCTGCCAGGATTTTCTCTTTCTGGTGGAAAAAATGAACCCTAGTGAGAATGTCCAGCAGAAGATCCTTCTTCTGCTGGATAGAAGAATAGATTTGATGGGTTCTATCCAGAATCAGGTCATCTGCCTCTTCTAACCCTAGAAGGGACTTGAAGTGAGCCCCGACGTACTCCGGGAGGTCATGATCAGAGATCTGCCTGGGTATTCCACACAACCGAATGTTGTTTCTTCTGGATCGATTTTCTTAATCCATCTGTTTTGCCCAAATCTCTTCCAGGCGGCCTTCCATGTTCTGCATTCTCTTAGAGAGGTCCTAATAGTCATGTCCTTGTTCACAAGCTACATTTTCTAATTCATTTACCCTGTCTTCCAAGCCTTTCAAGTGGGAATCCAAAACTGCAATGGATTATGCGAAAGAGTCTCTAGAGGATTTTATTTTCAATTTTATTTCTTGTGTTATATCCATTTTCAGGGTTTTCATCACTTCCTCAAAATATTGGTTGGATAAAGTGGGATCCATGGTAGATTACGCTTCTGGTAGGGAATGCACGTCTGCTGTCACCATTTGCATTGTTTGCTCTCGTAGACCTCCAGATTTCGAATATGTTGTAATGCCGCCCCTCTTGTGCTTTTGTACTAATTTGGACATTACCAGACCAGAGGATCAAGCTCAGACGTACTGGACACCTATACAGGCGTTGCCTCAGAAGAGAGCGAGCCAGATTATTAGGAATGTCAAGCGTTAGTTCAGGGTTAGGTCCAGCTCCAAGACCAGTTATGTCTATTTAATATATCTCCTTAGGTTCAATTATTGAGGGCCACTAGTGAGGGAATATAGGTGCAAGGGAGCCACCACTACCAGCTGCTAACTGACAATTACGAGGTGCACCTCATCCTTACATTCTCCCAGAAATGTTAGTAAATGTGGAGATGCAGTTTCCTCCAATGGAGAGGGCGGCGGTCACTTCAGGCATGGACAGTACTTCCTTGCTAAAAGTCACATCATGCCCAGGCTCCTTACTTCCTAGTGCGGCCGCTCCTTAGCCTGATCGCTGCCCCTCTCCACACCTGCCGCTGCTGCAACCCGCGGCTCACCGGCCCCTCCCCCAATGAGGCGTATCTGCCTGATCTTCCGGGGCTGGAATAATCTCACCCGTCTTCGCCAGCAGTGTCAGAGACCTGCAGCGCCGCAGCGTTCGGCTCCGTAGGGGGCCCACTCCTACAGGGCACGACAGTGCTTGGCCCGCGGAGACGTCCCTGGCCACAAGTCACCAGCCCCTCCCCCAACAGTCGCCTCTCACCACCGGCTCATGGCATCCATGCACGCATCCATAGTCGCGGTGTTGCAGCACCTCTTGTTTTTGGCCAGGTCTTCCCGCTTCTTCGTCGCTCTCCCTGATGTTGGCGCACGCAGATGTACCCGCTCCGCACCAGCTTTCCATCTCTCCACGGCCCCCGCTACGCCGGCTCCGGCTTCAGGCTGTGTCGTCCGCCATCTTTATGCGCCTCAGAGCCCGCACATTAAACATGAAACAGAGCTGCTAGACACACGTAAATCTACTGCAGTCTTCGTGCAATGAGGTTCCCACACCTTCCGATTGCCATTATTGCCGAAATTCCAGGGTTTAAGATGCTCTTAATGGCATGAACGGGCGTCCCAACATGGAGCTTATGCCCCCGTAGTGTTTCACAAAACGAGCAATACCACAAGGCAAACACTGAGCCATGGTACACAGGAGTTTTATGATAACCTGAACAGACGTACTTAGCATGTGTAAATCAGGAAAACCAATGTGGTGAGGAACGGCAAGCATACATTTTTTGAAAGAGCGAGGCAGACATTTTCAAGGGTAGGTGACTTGTGCAGGTTACAAAAGTGTATGGTGCCTAAAGTAGCGACTAAATGTAGGGCATATTTGAGAAATGAAAGGGTTGGGTGACAAAGGGCACCAGCAAATGGATCGAAACTTTATGAAAACCACACAAAAGTCCTACATTCCCGTGTTCCCAGAGGTATCCCGATGAAAACGGTACCACACAGGTGTGGGTGTACCTACCTGGGCGCCAAGGGGAAAGCCGAAAACCCCCACAACCCCAAGTCTTTTCAGACAGCTGAATTTCATGATTTTTCCAGACGGGCACACCATACAGATTTAGGCCTCGGGTGTCCAAGCCACCAGGGAAAACAGGGAACCCCATGCATTTCCAGAAAGAGGACACCCATGGGAATCCGCAGAGGTCTGACTTGCGCAAATCGGCCCAGAATTTACTACCCAGAAACCCTGGCATAGTCCGAAATGTGGCCAAAAAAACAATTTTCCGCACATTTCACTTGGCTCATCCACCGAAACACGCTGCCAACAACACATGCCTACCGTCCTGCGTTCCCACAGGTGTCCCGATGAAAACGGTACCTCACATGTGTGGGTGCACCTACCTGGGCGCCAAGGGGAAAGCCGAAAACACCCCCAAACCCAAGTCTTTTCAGACAGCTGAATTTCACGATTTTTCCAAACGGGCACACCATACAGATATGGGCCTTGGGTGTCCAAGCCACCAATGAAAACAGGGAACCGCATGCATTTACCGAAAAGAGGACATCCATGGAAATCCACAGAGGTCTGCCTTGCGCAAATTGCCCCAGTTTTTATTAGCCACAACCCCCAACAAAGTGTGATATTTAGTGGGGAAAAAAACACAATGTTCACTTTTTCTGGGGTTCTGGGTAATAAATTCTGGGCTGCTTCGCACAAGTCTGTCCATTCCCACGGGTATCCTCTTTTGGGAAATGCATGGGGTTCCCTGTTTTCCTTGCTGGCTTCGACACCCTAGGCCCAAATCTGTAGGTTGCCCACATTAACAAAATGTGCTGTGCCCAAAGGCTTGGGGTTACCAGTGGGTTACCCTTTTCCTTTTACACCGGCACACCTGTGGGAACGTGGGAAGGTATGACATCTGTTGATGACATGTTTCGGTGAGTGGACAGAGCGAAATGTCTCTGAAATTGGCTGAAAATAAAGACAATTCTGAGACATTTCGCTCTGGCTACCCACCTCCTTTTGCGCCCCTTAGGAATTTTGTAATGTGAAGGGGGGTGCACCGCTCCACCCCCACCCCAATTGGAGGGGCGGAACATCTCATGTAGTCCTCCCTGGAGGCAGATAATTGGGGGCTGTCCTGCACTCCTCCCTGGGATCAGGTTTTCCTTTGGTAACCCAACTCCCCTTGGCGCAGAGGGGCACATTGTTGTGCCAATCTGGCCTCAGGGTGCCCAAACCTTACTGCCTCACCCACTGGGGGCCTGTCCCACAATTTCTGGTGGCCCTCTCCCCCCTCATCTCCAAATGGGTGGCGGGGGCACCTCATGCAGGCCTCCTTGGGACTCCTACAAACTGCTGCGTGAGATACACCCCCCTCCATTTGGGGTGGGGGGGAAGAGGGCCACCAAAAATTGTGGGACAGGCCCCCCAGTGGGTGGGCAAGTAAGGTGTGGGCACCCTGGGGCCAGAATAGCACACCAATGTGCCCCTCTGCGCCAAGGCAAGTTTGGTAAACAAAGAAAACAATTGAAAATGGCAGGTTGCACTTTGGGGGGGGGCTCAGGGGCACCCTAAACCGCCAGGTAATTTTCTAATGTAATGGGGGTTGACCCATTCCCCCCACACCAAATGCAGGGGGGCATCTCATGCAGCCCTCCCTGGGGTCAGATGCCCCTTCCTAGGAGCATATATCTGCCCCCAGTGAGGGCTACAATCGGGGCCACCATTTCCCCTTGGGGTGAGGGGGAGAGTGCCACCCCCCTTTTCTGTAAAATAAATCCCTGGTGGCTTGTGCCCCCCACTCCCACCCAAATCTCCTTTTTTTTCTTTTCTTTTTGCCCCCTTCCCTGGGGGCAGATGATCAGCCATCTGCCCCCAGGGTCTGCACATAATGCTTTCAGAAAAGGTGTTGTTGGAAATGGGAGAATCTCCCCTTTCCAACGACATCTCCCTCGATCTCCGGCTTGAAATACAGCCCGAGATCGAGGGGGAGAAAGGTGGAGACTCACCTTTCATTTTCACCGCAGCAGCCCGAAATGGCTGCTGCAGTGAAAATTACTTTCACTTTCACGTCGGCATGCTTTACGCACGCCGACGTGAAACTGAAGGTAATCCAGCCCCCTGGCAGTGAGGGGGGACCTCCCCCTCACATAGCCCGGGGGGTTGGATTACTGTTTTGAGCGATCCCTGCTTTGCAGGGATCGCTCAAAACAGAGTGCCAAAAAGGACGAGCTATCTCGTCCTTGGCAACCTGGAGGGAATTCCAAGGACGAGATACCTCGTCCTTGGCACTTAAGGGGTGAAAGAATGCATTCTTTTCCATGCACCTGCAAGAAAAGTCGCAATATTTGACCTTGTTCATTTATCACAGGATTAAACTAAAACATACTTGGTTACCCCAGGGGTACTGTGAATCCCCCTCAGTCTTTAACCAAGTGATGCAGATGGCCTTGGGAAATGTACAACTTGACAGCACAATACAATATTTAGATGACATTTTAGTCTGCAACAACATTGAGGAAGCGTGCAGGAGAGACTCTGTAAAGATGATGACAGTATTGGGCGAGTTGACAAAAGAAATTGCAATATTGCCTGGAAGAGCTTATATATATATATATATATATATATATATATATATATATATATATATATATATATATATATATATATAGCAAGCTGGCAATTAGCACAGCTCCTGTGTTAGTGAGCCCTGAATACAATGAAGAATTCTTTTTATTCTCCCATAGAAATGGAGTAGTGATGACGGCTGTCCTCGCACAGAAAACTACAATGGAACACAAACCATTAGCATTCTATAGTGGGATCATAGATCCAGTCATGAGAGGTCATTATCCCTGCGTGCAAGCATTAGCATCAGCAGCCTATGCGATTGAGAAATCGATCAGTATAACTATGGGCTGCACCGTTACATTATACATTGAGCATGCCTTATTTGCCATACTTGAAAAGCCCAAAAGCACATTGACTGTGCAGCGAGTCTCCGGTTATGAAGTCATTATATAAAAATTGTCAGGTGCTGAGTGGTAAATATTGCCAGATTTATAGCAGAACCAGTAATGGAAGGAGATAACGTATATGATTGCACTAAGAACACTGAATGCCATGATGAAATACTACATGTCATGGAAAATGCCCTAGGACGGAGGATAATTCTTTGTTGATTCGTCATCGTCAATAGATCAGAGCACTGGCGAAAGGCATAGTGGCACCGAAGTAGAGATGGCAAAAGATAACTGCTTTCAGACAGTGACAAATGCAAGATTGCCAGCGCATTTCTCAGCACATGCTTAATTGATAGCGCTAACTTTGGCCATTAAAGCACACGGAGAGGCGATAACTGTGTATTCTGACTCCGCCTACATGACGTTAACAGTACACTCATGACTATCACATTGGAAGAGGAAGGGCTTCCTGCATGCAGACGGCGCACCAGTGCAGCATGCGCCACTATTGGAAAAACTCATAGACGCCTTCCAACTCCCGTCTGCCATTGCCGTGAAGTGCACAGTGCAGATTTGATTTCTCGTGGCAACAAGGCCGCTGAAATTGAAGCAAAAAGAGCAATATATTTCCAAAATATCTGACATTGCGACTTCACCGAACATATAGACACATGTACGCAACATGGTGCTGATGGAGGGTTTTAATATGCTACCCATTGCACAAATTACCAAACCTACAGGGAAGGGCACCACCCGAAGAGCAAGAATTTTGGAAAAGGGGGTGCTCATTGTCCCCTACAGATGAAATGTTAAGACAGGACAGCACCAGGAAACCAGTCATGCCCCTAGGACTGCTTACAGTAGCACTAGACCAATGTCACTACCTGGCACACACATCAAGGAAGTGTATTGAAGTACTGATTTCAGAGGACTGGTTTCTCCCGAATTCGGCATAACATGTTGTGCATTGTATTGAAAATTGTTTAACATGCCAGAAGTTCACTGTTGGGCATACTTTGTGAATATTGAGGAGCGATAACCCTTATGTTTGTATGTCCCTTTTCCTGATGGGTCGAAGCAGGTCCATGCACACAACCAGATGCCACACGTGCTAAGAAGTTGCTCGTAAATGACGTATTTTCAAAGTGGAGACTGTGCAAAATGCTCCTGTCTGACAATTGACTATCATTTGTAAATGAAGTTTTTGAGCACATCACTGTCTTGTTGGGTATAAAGCACAAATTCCCATCAGCTTATTACTCACAAACAAACAACATATGTGAGCGTCTCAAAGGCCTACTAAAGGAGCGAATTGCCAAAGTAAAAAACAGTGAAAAAAGGTTGGCTCCATTGCCTTCCTCTAGACCTGGGGTACACAACATAAGGCCCGCGGGCCAAATGCGGCCCTCCATCCAGTGATATGCGGCCTGCCAACAGTGTTTACTTTTGTAATGAGATACGGCCCACTTGAAATATTTGGCCGCATTTCATTACATAAGTAAACTGATGACAGGGACTGTCTGCACCTCTACCCAAAGCGGCTATTAACATGATATTTATCTCCTTTACAATGTATGCCCCCCTCCTTTGTTTAGAATGAAAAGCAGTCTGAGTTAGGGGGCGGGAGGGGCAGGTGGTGCATACATGATAATGGAGATAAAGATTCGGTTAATAGTTGCTAATTATCAAAAGACAGGGAGCCAGCAGTCTCCCTTGTGTATTATTTATTGTGCAGATGATTCTTTTGAAATAAAGCACCTGGGCCATTTCTTTTGTGGCATACGGGTAGCCAAATCTTCAATAACGTGTCAGCAGTTCATTACACTATGTGCGGCCAGATAAAACAATGTCTTGAGTGTAAATCATTTTTGGAAGGCTAAAGTGGACGGCTGTCGCTGCTCAAACACCATTGCAGTGCGTGCAGAGTGTGTTTAGATAACTGCAATAATGGGGTTATTGAGGCCCTTTCGCCATCCCTAGGTTACCAGTTACAAAAAGCTTACAGTTTCTATCAAGAGAGAACTCTGCGACAGCCAAGGGAGGGCTGCATATGAGGTCCAAAGTTGCACTGGCCAATAGGGCAATGCCCAATAGGCCCACACACCAGGCCGGCATAAACCGGTTTCAGGGCCTACGTAGGCCATTTACCCTATGCAGTCCAGTTCGCTGATGGTGGTTTCAAAGAATATTGCTGGCTTAATGTGTTGAAACTAAAACATTTTTAACCATTTTTTAAAATTTAAATGGCCTCACATGTGAGCAAAACAAATTGTGGTTTGTGATTGTGTGCCAACCTTGTGTATGACTGCCTGGGCTTGAGTATCAGCTGTCAGCCACTTGCTTACAAAGAAGGATTCATTGCTACTCAGCAGGGAGCTCAAACACTGCATGCCTGCCGAGTAGCAATGAATCCTTCTTTGTAAGAAAGTGGATGGCATGGATAAACCATTGGTAAATGGCAACAAGGTGGCACTTCTGTTTTCCGCAACAAAAGCGAAGCAGACCAGCCACTCAGGGAAGTGCAGCCCAGGAGGGTGTGCATGAACTACTGCAGACCTACCACATGTTGAAGAACTCTTGCAGGAGAAAATTGGGAAAATGCTAGAAAATAGTGGACTGAAAGGGGGTGCGAGTGGCACCCCGGCCATTCAAGCAGAATGCTCCCTGATCCCCTCAGCATAGCAAAGTGTGTGTGAGAGAGGAGAGAGAAAGGGCGATCATGTGAGAGTGGACAGAGTGTGGGCGTAAGCGAGACACAGAAAATGATGACAGAGATGGGGAGAGTTAAGGGGAAGCGACAGAGGCAAGACGGAGATGAAGAAAGATGGACATAAGAGAGTGAGCGGGTGGCAAAGAGAAGAGAAAGGAGAGATAGAATGAGAGAGGAATAGTAACATGGGGAGAGAGAAAGAGGCAGAGTGGAGCAAAAGAAAATCAAAAAGAGAGAACTAGTAACAGGAAGAGAAGGGGAGAGAAAAAGACAAGAGAGTGCACTAGAAATAGTAACAAGGAGAGAGAGGAAGAAGGGAAGAAATAGAAAGACAGAAAAAGTAAAATATGGGAGAGAGAAAGACAGGGTCTGTATGGGTATGTATGTATGGTGTATGCTTGTTAGTTTGTATGCTGGGCTGGGGGTGGCGGGGTTCAGGTCTGTATGGGTATTTATGCATGGTTTATGCTTGGTAGTTTGCATGGTGGGGGTTTTGGTCTGTATGAGTATTTATGCATGGTGTATGCTTGGTAGTCTGTATAGTTCTGGTTCGGGGGAGGGGGCCATGGGGCATAGTGTTTGGTTGGGGAGTGGGGGCCACGGGGCATAGGGTTTGGTTGGGGGGTGGGGGGCATGCGGCATAGTGTTTGGTTGGGGAGCGGGGGGAATGGTGTTTGGTTGGGGACTGGGGGCCCTGCAGCATAGTTTTTGGTTGGGGACTGGGGGCCATGGGGCATAGTGTTTGGTTGGGGAGTGGGGTCCATGGGGCATAGTGTTTGGTTGGGGAGTGGGGGCCCTGGGGCAGTGTTTGGTTGGGGGGGTGGGAGCCATGGGGCACAGTGTGTGGTTGGGGCCATGGGGCATAGTGTTTGGTTGAGGGGTGGTGGCTATGGGGCATAATGTTTGGTTGGGGGCCATGGAGCATAGTGTCACACTCCAAGAGTGAACCCAATAATAAAGCTAGAACAGGCACAATAAGGAGAAGAACATCCTTTGCTTTTTGTGGAAACCTGACTCAACAAAGGCGAAACTCCTCTTTTCCAAACCAAACAGCAAAGTATAGCAGTCCAAAATAATGGAATGTCCAATCAAGGGTCAATCAAATATATATATACTTTAATTAAAGACGATATGCTATAACTAAATAGAAATAAATAACAATGGAAAATGTGTAGTATAAAATGTAAGTTTGAAATACAAATAGTTACACCTCAAAAACGTATTCTTTTTCCATGTGCTTAATGAAAAGGGGGGGTTGAAAATCTGCCTGCCACGCCATGACCTGCCGCGTCTACCGCCCCACCCACATTTACTTTTTCGGCCCACTATAGGCTTCACGTAAGGTACTTTTGGCCCTCTGTCAAAATCATTTGTGCACCCCTGTTCTAGCCCTATTTGCATTATGCAATCATCCCCGCTCTGACCAGGACCTGACTCCACATGAGCTGGTGACGGGATGCCGAATGCATACACCCCTTGCTCCTCCCACTCGAGCCCAAACTGATGCAGAGAATGCTGCATTGTGTTAAGAAAAGACATGCACAATTATTTGATAGAATCTCTTAAATGTATGTCTAGACAGCAACAAGTGCGCCAGTGAGGGTTCAACGAAGTCTGATGAAGCACAGGGACTGCTGATCCAAATGTTCTACTAACACCACTAGCACTGTTTCCAGCGGACATGGTCCTTTCTGTCGGCTTCTCATGGGAAACCGGAGATTATTTCCAATTTGAGTGGAGTCTGGTAACTGCAACGGCCGCGCAGGTGTGGGGTTCCACTGATGGTAAACATCTCTGGAAAAATACTTGATTATATTTGGAGGGAAAGACATCACATAGACTGGGAAAGAGCAAGTCACTTCATTTCTTGACTTCTTACTTTGCACTCCGGCTCGGCTGATTTGATGCAGATGTGTTTCTGTTAGCCTGTTCTCGTTGGCAAAGGATTCTCTCCTCCACCCTGGTGATTCCCAGTGAGGGCTTGGCAGAGATGAAAAATGTTAGAGAAACACTAATGGTGATGTGTTTCTGTTTAATTTCTATCTGTCTTTTATTGTGATCATCTTTAATTGTGATAATAAAGAGACCCAAGACAGGTCTATTTCAAACTTCATATGACGTGTGAATTAAATCCTTGCATTCCAAGACAAAGCACATTGCCTTCCAGCCTTTTTTTAAGTCCAGAGGGTAACCCCTTAAGTTAAAAAGATCTCTTTAAATCACTGATAAAACAGGAAGGCAAAACAGTCCTCAGGACCCTCACAATTAACCTGAGCACAGGGTATATTGTGATGCCAATGGGGAATGATGCTATATGACCTGGTGCATGGACGAACATGTTGGACATACTGCTTGAGTGGGGGTGACTAAGATATGGGAGAAAACGGAAGGAAGAGTGTAGTCGAGGACTTGACCAGAGGGGGAATGTTGAGAGGCAGATGAATACGTAATCCATAGCTTCTGTCCCTCCCCCAGCTCAATACCGCACAGGTGAGAAATGTTACTTACTAACACAACCATACCGCCCTTATGCCAGCAAGAAGAACGCTTACACTAGGTATAATATGCATTTATACATGAAGAATATTCACATAGCATCCATAAGACATTAAGAATATTAACATAAGCAATGTATAAGGTGAATCCAAGATGAACACCACGCAAATATTTCTCATTAACATAGAAACACAAGAGTAATGGGCAGCCGTCTTTTCCAAAATGGAAGCCACAACATGCTTCTAATGAAACTAAAGGCCTCAAGGCCCTCGCAAGAGCACAAAATACTGAAATAACAAAATTACAGATCCGTGCACAGCCCAGGAAGAAGCTGGTAGCCACATCCAGGGTTTCCACAAATTAAGGGCGGGTCGGAACATTGCAGTGATAGCAATTCCCAGGATGCAAATGTATACGCCCAGATGAATGAAAAATTTGTAGCGCACACTCGACCATTGTTATCCAGTTGCACGAACTATAAACCAAGAGAAATTCACACAGAATAACTCCGTAGTGCCCTCAGTGGTCAAATAAACCACAACACTTGCATTAATATGAGCTAAAATCCCAATAAATGCAGGGTGAAATAATTCCAAACATGAGAGAGAGAGAGAGAGAGAGAGAAAGCAAGCAAGCGCAGTGGCCTTCTCCATCCCTCTCCCTCAGAGGATTTCCTGAAAGTATCCTTGCTCTAGGTTTTTCTAGTTTCTTCTCTTCTATACCAAAAAACATTTCTCTCGCTTTACCTCCCCACTCTTTCCAGCCCCATTCTTACTCAGTCTCTCTCTCGCCCCATTTCTTAGCTTTTCGTTCTCTCCTGCCTTCTCTACTACCCCTCTTACTCTCTCTACTGTGCTTCCACTTTTGATCTAACTGGTCCCTCTCTCTGCCTATGTCTTTTCGGTTTCAGTCATACCCACTCTCTTGCTACTTCTCTATTTATCAGCCAATCCTCCTCCCCTCCCGCCTTCTCTACTACCCCTCTTACTTTCCCTGCTCTCGTACCACCTTAGATTTTCCTGCTCGCTCTTCTCTCTTTCCCCCTCTTTCTTTCTCGCTTTCTATCTCTTCCTCTCCCGCCTTCCTCTCTCCTATCTTTCTCCCTCTCAGGTCTGACCTTGTCTTCCTTTTCACTCTTTCTACCTACAACCTTCCTCTGCTTACACTCTACTCCCTCTTCTCTGCCACCACTCTCCAGCCTCTCTCTCCCTAAGCTCACTTCCACCTTTATACCCACAACTAACCTCTCTCCCCCCTTTTACTCTCTCTCCCTCCCTCTCTCTCTCTCTCTCTTTCCCTGTACCTCACCTGAACAACTTTCCTCCACTTTCTGTCTGGCTGTGCTTTTAGTGCTCAGTAGGTCCTGTGTCACTCCTCCCCCGGGTTCCCACCGTTTGTTCCCTTTAACTGTGTTCTAGGGCCAATCTAACCCTGTTTTGTCCCCCTGGGGTTTTGTTTGTGTGATGCAGGTTTTAAAAAGGCTAATAACCACGCCCCCTTACTAATACGTCCCGTCCCCTTTCCTACATCCTTCTGGACGTCCCCCAACATGGGGACAGTAACGGAACCTATGGCAGCGAAAAATTGAGCTACCCCTTTAAATTTAGTATAGCGTGCAGGGGTGCGGCAACCCCGTGCCAAGGCCCCGCCGTCCAGTGCCTCACCTCAGTCCCTTTTCCCACACGGATGTGTTGGACCTGGCAGCCAGTGCAGATACTTTTTTTCTTTTGCTTTCTGCATGCTCCCTGTTTGTTTTTCAATTCTTATTTCACTTTCCTTCGGTGCCTCACCTCCTCAGTGCATGTCAGCCACAGGAGGAGTCACAAGATTTGCCTCTGTTGACCGCTCGTTCCCGGCCTCAGACCTCCATGCACTCTGTTTTGAGTGTTTGGTGCCGACCACCGCTGGGACTCATGTGCGGTCTGCAGCGCTGTCGGTCACAGAGCATTGAAGAATTGTTTGTTGCGGTGTAGGGAGATCTTCCACACTCTCCTCCACCCCGTTTGGGCAGAAAATATTATTGTCCCTATGGTTCGGCCATGTGGTTTTAACCATAATTTGATCGATCGTACAAACATTTCCTATGCACCTTGCCCGAGTTTTCATCTCTTGAACACAAGCAAAATCAGGCAGCAGGGCGTGGCCATTTTGTGATAATCTTATCATTTTCCGCACCGCCCTGGGTGACCTGCATTTGCGGCACTTAATCATATCTCCCGCCCCTGAGCCTGACATCACTAGACGCGTACCGCCCATTTCACAACGCCAAAGCACATCTCGTGTCAACATTCTCTGCGCCTCAGCTGCTGACGTGTCGCCATGGAAACGGCAGGACGCCTCTTTCCCCGACAAGTATAAACGGAGCGTTTCACAACACACAACAGCAGATTTTCTTTTCCATTCCTCTCTCTGTGTTAATTTGAGTATTCTGTGACTCGTTTCTGTGCTCTGGTCAGCTACCTTCGTTGCTTGCAGCCCGTGTAAACAGATAACAGTACCATCGCTATAATTTATTTTTGTTTCTTTACCACACAATGGCAACAATAATGCCCTACCTGTACGAGCCCGAGTATTCCGAGGAGGAATTACTGGAAAGAGCAAGCTCTGTAGACGATGGGGATTTGGACAACAGTTGAGCGGACGTTTCAACAGATGAAGAGCCTGGGCCTAGTCACATGGACGGTGTTTCCACCTGGTGTACCTGCAATCGGTGCGCGCTCATGCCAACCGAGGTGGAGAACTGCTGCTGCCGAGAAAACTCTGGATGCTTGTCCTACATATCGCAAGGCGATCCACAGCCGCAGTGCGTTATCGAGCTGCCAGACTTCACGGCAGTCTGTCTCACACGCTCCGTGTTGAGGATTTTGATGGTGTTTATGCACGAACTTCGCGCAACAGTTAGCCCTCGTAATCCAAGCAACGAGTAAGTGTAGTCTGGTTGTGATGTCAGTTAGGCCACTACTATTTCACGGTTGTCCCCTATATTCTCGTAACTTCAAGATATCATTGTCATATCCGTTTAGTCTTGCAATTCTCTAGTAATAGTCGCATAAAAGTCGTTCAATATTGTGCAGTGTCTAGTTAGCATTTGTCCTGGCAAAAATGCCATTGTATACAAGAATTGTCACTGACAACTAAGGTTTAATACACTTATATAGGTCATTTAAAAACAGATTGTATCTTTTTATTTCGTAGGTGGTACAGGCTGGTGGCCTATCGTTCGTACACATGATGGCTTCATGGGAGGCTTGGACACCACTTTTCGACAAGTAATACCCGCATGTGTCGTTGGCTCCATTAGACAAACTTTCCCCAGAGACAGTGGTCAGTACAGGGGATTTTCCCTCGCCAAGCTGCAACCAGACCTTTAAAATCTGTAGTATTTTTGTGCCATCAAAATAAGAAACCAAATAAAGCACAACATATTTTTTATCTATGGTTGTTTGTTTTTAAGTGAATCAAGTGCGTCTCAATTCAGCAGTGTAACGGTGCCTCGTCTGCACGCCCCCGGCCCATCCATCCCCCCCTCCACTATCAAAGGCAGTTCGCGCCAGTGGATGTGCGCTGCCATGGGGTGCTGTCAGGGGCGCGAAGGGCCAAGGTGCCAAACAACATGTACACTTCAAAAGGTATCCTACGCCCCAGGGGCCATTGTTGACATGGCCTCTTCAGACCCCGTGTCTCCAGGCAGGCTCCCCTGAAGCAGACCGTGCCCTGCAATCCACGTAAGTGTGTCTCTATTCAGCAGTGTTCCGGTGCCTTGTCTGCACGTCTCCTGGCCCCTCCATCCCACTCCCCACTATCAAAGGCAGTTCGCACCAGTGGATGTGCGCTGCCATGGGGGGCTGTCAGGGGCGCGAAGGGCCAAAGTGGCAAACACCATGTGCACTTCAAAAGGTATCCTACACCCAGGGGCCATTGTTCACATGGCCTCCTCAGACCCTGAGTCTCCAGGCAGGACTGCCCTGAAGCAGGCTGCGCCCCTGCAATGTACATAATGCCACGACATATACACGTCATTCATTCACAAACACACCCCTTTTTGTTATTCTTTATAAACCATTGGATATTTACCATGAGAACATCCTTGAGCACTGCAAGTCAACTCGTGAACGTGCTACTCTGTGACAGCTTCGAGTGAACTCGTCAGTGTGCTACCTGTGAACATCTCCTTGTTCTCCTGCCACTAATTACTCTGCTTGCTGAATCCAACTGTTTGTTGGTCAAGGTAAGGACATGTATCCTAATCATATCTCCTTCATTTGTAAATTTATATCTATTCCGAAGTATCTAACTCCGTAGTGCTATGTTAATTTGTATCATTGCTATTGACTTGAGTTTATTTTGTTAAGTTATCGGTATATCAATTTTTATCATTGTCAGTTGGAATCGTATTGCATCCTTCGCGGACCGTGCCTATAGTATAAGCATGTTTCATTTTCGTGCATGATAGAACATTCAAGGGACGAGTCACATGTTCTGATTTTCAACACATCAATGAATCGTTTATGAAATTTATCCTATTATACAGCCGCACACTCTGCACTGGTTTTGCTGTGGTGCCCAAAAGAAAGCGTGCATCGAACAATGTATTGTCCAATTCATTCTTTCTCACATGCTTATGCAAAATAATTTTCTAATAATGTTGACCTTTATTTTGCAGAATATACAACAATGCCTGCATGTTCTATTTTCGGTTGCCCTTCGAAGACCCATGACAAATCCGAAGGCATTACAATGCATGTATTCCCTAAAACTGTTGATCGAATAAGAGAATGGGTCAGACGTTGCGGATATCCACTGGAAGACCTTGAAAGTAGAGTCAACCAAGTCGTGGAGGACAATAGGGGTCATTGATACTGCATCTGCAGCCTGCACTTCTTACCGGATATGTACGACACATCCTTGTACACAAAGAGGAATCAACCGAGAGCAACTCGGAAACTGCTCCCAAACGCTATTCCGACTTTACTTGTGAAAATGCCGCCACAGGTGAGTCACGCTGCAGGATTTAGCTTTACGCCTGTATTTTCGGTGTAAATGCCACTTATAGTACTTTCCATATTTATGTGATTGAATAGCTGCTGAAATAATGACATTTTTGCTAAACATCAGTCCTTGTTTTGTAGAACCCACATAGAAAAATGATTTATGGGGACGGATAACTATGCTATATTATGCATTTCAATAAGTGTAATTTTCTAGCATTCAGTCTCCTTACATGCCATTTTGTAATGTTTGAATTTCTAAATCGAATAATACTTTCCCTTTAACACTCCATTACTATCCACCGAATATGAAGGAACAAGATTCAACATCCACGTGTTGCCTGGAGTCATCATCCACTTCGAGCGCGTATCAGGTAATCTTACCGAGCTATTCTGTTCCAGACTGGTTTTATGTACGGAATTCTAGATAATGTGATCATATTTTTGCAACGTATCATTGCATTACACAAAGTTTCTTTACCGCTTTACTGTTAAGTACCTTTGTCGTCTTTCCAAATTGTGTGTACCGTTTCCAATCTTTTCGACCTCACTAATGAAAGTACTGTGTTTCAGGGAGATGCTGAAGCGTCCACTACAATCCGAACACCCCTCGTAGTAGATCCGGTGTCAGAGGTATGGGTCTTCATAGCTCAATAGGATGAGATAATCTGATCATATTTTCGCAACCTATCATTGCATTGCACAATGTTTCTTTACTACTTTACTGTTGATATGTACCTTTGTCGTCTTGACCCGTTTCCAATCTTTTCGACCTTACTAATGCAAGTACTGCGTTTCAGGGAGATGCTGCAACTTCCGATACAATTACATTATCCATTGTGGTTGTTCCGGAAACGGACCATACAGTTGCTCCAGAGCCAGAGGTATGCGCATTGACAGTACCATCAAATAAAAGAAAGTTGGTCTAATTAGATGTGTAATGCCAGTGACTTATTTTAAATGGATACTATTTTTTGTAGGGATGTATACAAGATCTGTATATTGAACCGGAGGAACGTGTATCAGAGTCGGTCCGCCAGTTTACTGATGTTAGAGTAAAGAAGGTTTCAAAGAAAAGAAATAAAAATAAGGTTAGTTATAAACACTTTCTATTGTTGGCAAAAGTTTTGTGCCAAGGCCTTCATTACATGCTTTTTTTAATGTCAATTGTACAACACTGAATGTTGGATTTAGACTGAACATCCCTTTTCCTATCTGTCCTGTAGTTGCCCAATCGAGTACGGACTATGCAGACACAGACAGCGATACAAATGACAGATGCTGCTTGCCAAACTGTTTTCACCATGGAGGAACTATTCATTGAGGCGCGTCGTATTCACACTCGAGATGCCTATGTCCAATGGCCAGAAAATGAATTTAATAAGACCGGCGATTCCAGCAAAGCGTTCTTGGACCATTGCTACAATGCGCCCGCTCCGCCAAAGGAAGACGCAATTGAATTTATAGAAGATAGTTTTACATTACTCGATGACCACATGACACAATCGACACCCGCCAAAAAAATGCCCCCCAAAAAACAGTCCACATTGATGTTTTCTCCTATCCATCGTCAAGTAACGGATGTTGAAATGACAGAAACTGGAGCTGACCGTTACTGATGGGCGACATTGTACTTGTTCGTTCTGTTTGGCAAATTGGAATGAAGTGCTAGTACTTCTATCTACCGGGCAACAGGGGCAGGCCAGCATCGAGACGCATGTAGACCACCACTCGTTTCTCCCTGGCTCAATGCTAATAAATCATTACATTGTTTTTGCACCTAGAATTATTGCCCCAGTACGCATTATGTTTAGAGCTCTAAATTCTCATTCGCACTATCCGCGGAAGCAAATAGCAGAGTACTTTGATATTACACGTTGTATTCTCTCGGTTCACATTGTGTCACCTCTGCGCTAATAAAGGAAATGAATAATTGTAATAAAGATCGGCTACTGAGACACTTTTTGATTTTTATCTTTTGCAAACAGTTACATCGTGCTGTTCTGCGATTGTCATCTATTCCAGACCCCGACCGATGGCTTCTTCAACCGCCAACTGCAGCTACATGTCAATCGCTGGATCTACTTGACTGTATTTTGGGACGACAGACAAGGTCCAATATGTCTGTACGCGGTACCGGCAATTAGGAGCAACATAACAACCTTTATGGTGGTCTAGTGCCAAGTTGAAGCCTTGCAACTCACCGTGCGAACGAAGTGCTTCGATTACCCAAAACGAACACCCTGTGTACCCAAAAGGAACAGCGCGTGACTCACGATAAACATTTGCAGATTTATTACCCAAAACGAACACCCTGTGTTCCCAAAAGGAACAGGGCGTGACTCACGATAAACATTTGCGGATTTATTAACCGACAGACAAGGTCCAATCTGTCCGTACACGGTACCAGCAAAGAAAAAAAGTTCTATTTTAATTGATTTGGTCACACGCCGATGGTTATCGAAACATTTAATGTGAAATAAATGTACTTTACCAATTGTACAGTCTTGTTGTTTCCAATTAAAGTACAGTTTCATATTCCTAATTGTGACGCGCCGCGCTGTGAGATGTGTGTTGTTTTCCGGGTTGCGCGTCTAGTCGTGTAGGCCACGACTGGGCACGTTTGCCCACGCTGCCCAGCAACATCACGGAGAGAGGCAGAGAATATAAATGATTTGGTGATGTCAGGCTCAGGGGCAGGGGATATGATTTAGTGCCGCAAACGCAGGTAAACCAGGGCGATGCGGCAAGTGATAGGATTATCACAAGATGGCTGCGCCCTGCTGCCTGATTTTGCTTGTGTTCATGAGACGAAAACTCGGGTAAGGTGCATATGAAATGTTTGTACGATCGATCAAATTAAGATTAAAAGCACATGGCCGAACCATAGGGACAACAATATTTCTGACCAAACCATTCATCTCCAGGACCTCTCGTCAAGACAAGGTAGACCCTCTGTTCAGCACCGCTACACAGCACAGAGACTCCTTCCCTGGGATCGGCGATCTTTGCTTTTAGGTTCTGGTAGGCCTAAGCCCTCTAAGGCTACCGGCTCCCAAGCTGAGGGGCTCTGAGGCCCGATCAGGCTGTCCTTGGACGGACCACCTGGCTCGTCCTCTTCTTCTACCCCAGGGGGTAAGGGATTGTCGAGTCTCTCTTCCAAGAGTTGCTCTCAGCTAGATCCAGCATGGCTACTGGCGTAGGTGCCGAGGGCTCCCAGCGTACCGGAGCTCGCTCCGAGGCTGTCACTCAGGGTGTTTCCACTTCCGGATGAGGCCAGAGGGATCTCTGAGGTTGATGCCTCTGCATCGGGTGCAAGACTCCAGCTGCATCCTCCTGTTCTGAGACCTCTCCTGGCTCAGAGCCTCTGTGCCCGCCCTCCCAGGGCGTGGCGCCCGATTTTAAAATGCTGGAGTGTCACGTTGGTGGAGCCTGCCAGGCAGTTGGCCATCATGGAGCAGGCTTAGGGTTTGCCAGTGCTTTTGGCCATCAAGTGGGCTTTGCAGGATAATTCCAGCCCCTTTCCCTCTGGAAGTGGCAGCGGATCCTACGGTGCAGGTTTTTGGTCCCCTCTGGGGTGTTTCTGGTGCAGGGTCCCACCAGTTCATGCCCTACCAGTCGTACCTACCCCTCCACCACCTCCTGTACCACCACCGCCTACCCCTCAACAGCCGTTGGATATTTCTGCAGCTCCGGATCCGTGGCGGGGGACCCCTCCGGCACCTGTGTCCCAGGGCCTGGATTCCCCTTAGCCTGCGAAAAGGGGGGCGGTGGGCGGCTATGACAACTGGGACGCTGATGCCATGCAGGACGACAAACCCTCAGCATCCATTAAGGCCCTTCATGACAGCCTTCAGGGCCTGGCAGAGTTTTTGGGGGTCCCTCTTCCTGAGGAAGCCCCCCAGTAGTTGGGGGTTTTCGTAGAGGTCCTGGGGATCACAGTCCAGTCTAGGATTCCCCTTCAGAGGGATGTCCTGCATGTTTAGGCTGACGGACGGGGAGCCAATCCTCCTTGCCTCCTACCTGCAGTCCCATTCCTCTGTGGTGGTTGATCACTATAGTCTAATCTATCGTCTTCTTCCACGGGACCCACCTCAAGGTGCCTCTCCAAGGAGGACAAAGTCCTTGAGTCCTTGGGTAAGCAAAGTTACTCCATTTCGGGACTGCATCTGTGGCAGGCCAACGCGGACACCATTTTGGCTGCGGCTAACCAGAAGCTGTGGAGAGAGCTCAGGGAATTTCTGCCCCACCTGCCCTTAGACAAGCAAGCCTCTTTCAAGGACGATCTTGCAGATGCCTGGGACATTGTGCAGGACCTCATGGAAATTTCGTTCACCCAGCTGAGGGCTGTACCTTGGGGTCTAGATAAGAAGGATGGCGTGGATGCACACAAAGTTTCATCTGATTTGTAGGCGCGTATCCTCGATCGGCCCTTAGAGGGCGTGGACATTTTCCATTTGTCCACCTATGACGAATTGACGAAAAAGAAAACATCCACTCAAACAGCCAAGTTCTTGGCCATCCTGATAAAGCCAGGTCAGAAATCCTTCCCTCAATCCCATGGTAGGACCGAGTTCAAACCCCGAACGTTCTCCGGCTTCAAAGGGTTCAGAGAATGCAGTACGCAGAGGCCTGACAGGTCACCCAGCGACAGCAGAAGGAAGCAGCAGAGGACGTTGCGTGGGTTTTTCTGCTTCCCCTTCTGTCCCACGTCTCTGACGCCAAGAAGCAGTGACGTCGGGGTCTGGGAACAAAGCTTGCCTGTGGGGGGCCGTTTGGCTCTGTTCCAAGACACCTGGAAGTATCTTTTCAGCAATCCATGGCTCCTATCTGTGGTCTCCGCAGGCTCCAGACTTTCTCTTCCTTTTCCTCTACCATCCTCTCCTCCTCTTCATCAGATCGGGTCCCTGGCTCTTTTACGGGAGATCTTGTCTCTATTGGAGATGCCGGCGATATAACCGGCTCCTCTTGCAGGCAGGAGTGTTGGTTACTATTCCATGATTTTTGCGGGTCCCAAGAAAAACTAGGCTGGCCTGAGGGTAGTCCTGGACCTGTCATTTCTAAACCTGTCTTTACTGCTGGAACACTTCAAGATGATTACTCCTGCGCACATAGCCAAGTCTCTGTGTGCAAGGGGACTGGATGTGTTCCCTGGACCTCAAGGATGCGTACCTGCATGTATCCATACATCAACCGCTTTGGAAGATTCTGCGGTTCACGATTATCATACCACTTCCAGTTCACAGTGCTCCCCTTTGGCCTGAACACAGCCCCTTGTGTCTTCACAAAGTTGATGAATGCGGTGGCGGGCCTTCTCCGCTTGGAGGGCCATCACCTATATGCTTATCTGGGCGACTGGTTGGTGAGGGAGGTGGGGGGGGGTCACCCGAAGTGGTTGTTCACTCCTGCCAGATACCCTTCATCAGTTGGGGTTTTCCCTCAACCTGAGGAGATCAGTTATGCCCTTCTCAGGATCTGGTCTTCCTAGGGACGCGTTGGAACACTACTGTTCAGTGGGTGTTCCCCACGCCCAAGAGGCTGGTGTCCCTCCGCAAGGCAGTAGGGCACTTTCTGTCCAACGTTACCACCTTGGCATGGTGGTTCCAGCACATTCTGGGCCTGATGGCCTCCTGCCTGTACAGCACACACGTCTCAAGATACGGCGCTTCCAGCTCCACCTTGCGGCCAATTGGGATCAGGTGACAGGGTCTCAGTTGGACAGGATTCCAATTCCACAGCTCCTTTTGCCCGACCTTCACTGGTAGCTAATGGATGGCAATGTTTCAGTCGGAGCCCCCTTTGCCTGTCTGCAGCTTTCCCTGGTAGTGACAATGGACTCCTCACTTTCGGTCTGGGGGTCTACACTGGAGGTCTGTGTGATTCATTGAGTATGGTCCCGATCCGAGGCCCTTCTGCATTTCAATGTGCTTGAGCTCTGGGCAGTGGGCCTGGACCCCAAGGCGTTTTTGCCCCTTATCAGGAACAAGTCGTTTCTGGTCCGGACGGACAAATTTACCTTGATGTTTTACCTGAACAAGCAGGATGGCACCCGTTCACCTGTCCCCTCCTATGCACGGAGGCGGTTTTGATCTGGGAATGGCTTCCAGTGAGAATTTGGATTTCGGCAGTCCACCTTCCGCGGGACATCATTGTTGAAGTGGACCAGCTGAGTCGTTTGGGGTTTAACACCTATAAATGGGAGTTGCGCAACAACTCCTTGTTGCGCCTGTTCCATCGTTGGGGGTTCGTGGACCTGGACTTGTTTGCATCCCCTCAGAATTTCAAGTGCCCCCAGTTTGCATTATTGGCAGGCCGGCGTCAGACATTTCTGGGAGATGCCTTCCAGATCTGTTGGCAAGGCCGCTGGTGTTGGCGTTCCCGCCCACCCTTCTGCTCCACCGGGCTCTGCAATTTCCTGCCCTCAATGGGTTGCAGCCTCATCCTGGTTGCACCCCCCCACTCCTACTGGTCTTCGAGACCCTGTTTTTTTTATCTGCTGCAGTTGTGCTCCCATAGTCCTGTCCATCTTCTGATCCACAGCAGGGGCTTCCTGATGCAGCACGGAGGGGCAGTGGAGCATCCAGTCCCGGACAAATTTGCTCTGGCGGCCTGGTTCCTGATCAGCTGAGGCTTCAGCACGCTCAATAGTCAGATGACAACGGGGACGTTATTCAGTAGGTCAGGAATCTTTTGACTTGGCTCCAGTATAAGAGCAAATGGACTAAACTCTGGCATTGGGCTGTGCCTTGTCTCCTGTCCGTTAGATGACCTATTGGCTTTCTCGGCACACCTGGCTCATTCTGGAGTACAGGTGGATACTTGCCGAACGTATTTGGCGGCCATCAGGGCTTACAAGAATTCCCCTGAGCGTGTGTTTTCGGCGGCCAACCCAGTGGTCAAGGCTCACCTTAAGAGGTTTTCCAGAATGTTTCCTCTAGTGCACAGGCCGCATCTGGTCTGGGACCTCAATGTGGTTCTGGCGGCTTTGCAGCGCAAGCCTTTCAAGCCTATGGTGTCTGTGGACAACCGCTTGGTGATGATAAAGATGGTTTTATTGGTGGCTCTCACCTCTGCAAGCAGGGTTGGTGAAGTGCAGGCGTCCTCTGGCGAGCCATTCACCATGTTTCACGACGACACGGTCATCTTGCCCACTTACTCAAATTTCTTGCCAAAGGTGGTCTCCCCATTTCATCTGAATCAAGAGATCTGCCTGCCATGTACTTCCCGAACCCTCAGTACAAAGCAGAAAGGGCCCTGCATTCTTTGGACCTCAGGAGGGTCCTCCGGTTTTACCTCTCACGGACGAAATTGTTCAAGAACTCTGAGGCATTGTTTGTGACTTTTGGGGGCTCCTCCTCCAGCTCTCAGGCGTCCAAGGCTTCCATCTCCATTTGGATGATTCAGACCATTTCGGAGGTGTACACTGCCATGGGCAAACTTGTTCTTGAGGGGATTAATTCCCATGCGGTCAGAGCTAAGGCCACGACCGTCGCATTTCAGAGACATGCTTCTTGGGATGTCATCAGCAAGGCGGCTACTTGGGTCACTCCATTGTCCTTCTTTAGGCACTATTCCCTGGACACCAGCTCCAGGCGCGATGCAGAGTTTGGGCAGGCGTTTCTGATTAACCCTTTCGCTTCATCCTAGACATGAGGCAGGTTGTTACAGCTTCATCCTATGTTAATGTTCGGTGGAATCGCCCACAAGGATGGAGGAACGGGGACAAGACGTATGAGTAATTAAAGTTGTTCACTGTAGTGACTAGAGTACCCGTAATCCATAGTCCCCTTTCCTCCATAAGTCCTTCCAATGGCTTATAGGTAATATGACTAGCCAGGTATCTAAGCTTCCGATGTGTTCAAAGGGGACTGAGGTGAGGTGCCGGAGGGCGGGCCTCAGCGGGGGTTCCCACGCCCGAGGCTGTGCCCTGCACATTATACGAAAGTTAGGTGAAGCTCAATTTTTCACTGCCAAAGGTTCTGGTACCGGCCCTATGTTGGTGGATGCCCAGAAGGATGGTGGAAAGGGGATTAAGGACTCAGTACTCTAGTCACTACGGTGGGTAACTTTCATTTTTGATCTCCATCGCGTTCCCCAACCTGGAAGGGAAGAGTCCGCTCTGCCCATGCAGGTTTTCCCTCCGTGTAAATTGTCCAAATTTTTTGTTCATTTTCATCTGGCATTGCAAAGGATGGACGCCTCTGTGAGGCTGGGTGGTGATTGGAAGTAGCAAGCGCTGTGTAGTGTTTTGTTTTTACATGAGGCTCCGGTTGGATTCTCTCTGCAGCCACCTAGTGTCTTTTGGATTGGTTGTTCTGAAAGGAAAAGAGAAGCGACCTGTCAAGAAGGTAGCCTCCAAGGTATTGCGGTTGAAAAAATTGTACCAATGGTCCTACGCCATGACACACACTCATGGGACTTGGACTGGGGGCCCCTAACTCCCTAACCCTGCATCTGGGGTAGGATTGGCTCTGGCAACTGCCCTGGTAGGGTGCCTACCCCAGGTTGGGAGTGTTTCCTGATCTCTTACGACATTTATGACCCTGACCCTGTCACATTCGTTCAGCCCGGTTGCATCCAAAATATTTCCCTGACAGGCCTCTATCACAGAAAGGCGGCCTATCTGGGAACAACACATATGCTTACTGCGAAGATGTTGACAGACCAGGTTGTGGTAGCTGCTGTAAGGATGATTGGGGTTCAAGGTGGTGGGTTGAGAGGGCAGTGGACACGTATGTTTGCATGTGTGTGGTGTTTATGTGTGTTATATGTATCATGTGTGGGCAACAGGGGGCGGGTTGGGAATCCGGTGGTGGTGGGGGCTGTCATCTGCAGTACACAAGACGGGGCATGGAGGGAGGAAGGCAGGGCAGAGAAAGGGGCCGCAGGGAACACCCCCTCAATGTGAGATGGCAGGGCAGGGGGCATTGAGGGGAAATTATTTTTTCACGCAGGGCCGAAACCTGACATGGGGAACCATGCTTCAGTGAAATCGGACTGTGGGGAAACATCCCAGATTTGTCACATTGACCTCTGACACGACCTTTTTTTTTTTTAAACAATTTTTATTGTTTTAACAAACACACCAAACATTACAACCTTTTTTTAGGACGTACATAATCAGTATCAAAACATCATATTATACAATGTTATTCTCTGTCCTCCCCCTCCATCCCCACAAACTCGAGCAGTTCTATCTGTGCCATCTGCATGTCCATTTTCAGGAATCTCAGTGCTTTTCGACTCTTCTGAGTCTTCTGTTTCATGATTGACCTGGTGGGGGTTCGCCCTTGTGGTCACCAGTTGCCTCCAGGCTATCAGGGGGCCTCACCCCCCCTAGTGACAGCTTCAAACCATACCACAGTTTCTGCTTCTGCCCATCTCAAGAGGTCCGTCCACCATATCGCCACTCTAGGGCTATAGGCCGCTTTCCAACACATTGCAATTCTACGCTTGGCTAGGATATAGGCCAGGTCCTTCATCTTACTGATATGCTTGGAGTGACGTGGCCTGGGAAAAGCCCCGAGCATGCATGCCCAAGCAGACCCAACGTCAAGCACCACTCCCCCACTGGCCATTCTCGTCTTTATTTATTCCCAGAACCTCTGCACCTCAGAGCAAGCCCAGAACATGTGCAGCAGCCTTGCCTCCTCCTCCCCGCACCTTGGGCATTTCTGTATAGCCGAGCCTCCAAACCTGGCTATTCTTCCGGGGGTCAAATAGGCTCTGTGGGTGAAATACAGCTGGTTCTGCTGGAGTCTCGCATTCCGGGACACATTTTTATGGTACCTTTGAGCTCTATCCCACTTTCCCTCTGTCATGGGTTCTCCCACCTCCTCCTCCCAGTCATACCTCAGTTGGAGCAGCTGAGTGGGTCCCGTGCCTGCTGGGCCTAGAGACCCAAGCTACTCACTGATAAGCCCCAACAAGGGTGAAACATGTTTGGGGATGCTTGTGGTCTCGTGCAGAAGGGATGTGGCCTAGCAGTTCGGGCTGGACTGTCCCTTTTGGGGTGGGGCCAAGCCTGATTTGCATATGGTCTTTCCCCTTCTGTAATGGCTTGGCAGGCAAAGAACGGTGGTCTGGAGGGTCGCTCAGAGCATTTCCAGTGGTTAAGATTCATTCTAAACCTTCCAGCCATTACCTCTTTGTTTTTGCAGCTCCTTCCCTGCCTTCGCCCTCAGGAGCTCATATAGCCTAGATATTTCATGCCCACCCTCCGAGACATCATACATCATTTCCAGGGTGGCATCAGGTTCTTCCGCTAGCACCGTCTCAGGCCACCTCTCCCTCACCCATTTCATGAGCCTGGTATAAGTGGTATAAGTGATGTATTGGCCTCTATGCAGCCCAGTCTCCTCTTGTAGCCTCTGAAACTCCAATGCCTCCCCTTCCTGCCATATATCTCCGAGGGTGGCTAGGCCCACCGATTCCCAGTATCTGCGGACCCCCTTGAACAGTTGGGAGTCATCCCCGCATAACACAGCCAGCGGGACCTGCTGAGAAAGCGGGTCTGGGTCGCCCAGAGTTCTCCATGCTCTGTGCCAAACCTCCCAGCCCACCTCCAGTAGTCTCCCCATCCCCGCCATTTTAGTTTTATGCAGCCACACTATCTCTTAGGAAATATGGAGCTGTATCACCTTGCAAAAGCCTAGCTTCTGCCGAGTCCTCTGCGGACAACCACCTAGCCACATACAACAGCTGTCCTGTTAAGTAATATAGCTAATGTATGCCCCCCTTATTACATGTGTTTTGTAGTTTGCACAGGGCCACCCTATTCCTGGAGTTGTCCCATATGAAGCCCCTGCACATGCCATGAAGTCTCACAAAAAAGTGTCTGGGGATCAGGTACGGGACATTTACAAAAAAATGCAAAGGTCTGGGCAGAACCACCATTTTGAGCAGGGCTGCCCTTCCCATCATGGCTAGGGGCAATCGGGACCAGAACACCATTCTATTTTTAATTCCCTCAATCACTTTCTCTCTATTGTGTTTGTGCTCTGTCTCTATCCTATGGTAAATGTTTACGCCCAGGTACCTAAATGTCACGGGCTGCCAGGGTATCTGCATGATGGGCAGTCTCTCCAATGGAGTGCTCTTATACCTTCCCAAGGGGAACAAACTGGACTTCCCAGGGTTCACCGATATGCCCGAGAGGGTGGCATACCGATCCATCACCTCCTGCACATATTACAGGTTCTCCTCCGGGCAGCGCAAATAGAGGAGCATGTCATCTGCATATAGTGATATCAAGTGTGTGCCTCCTGTCGTACGTATCCCCACCTCCCCATATTATTGTTGCAGGCAAATTGCCAGCGGCTCTAATGGCAAAATATATAACATGGGCGACCAGGGGCATCCCTGTCTGGTCCCCCTGCTGAGCTGCCATTTAACAGAGATTGTGGTTCCCGTTTTAACTCTTGCCATCGGGGAGCTATGTAGCATCTGAACCCATCTGATATATCCCGGCCCCATCCCGTTTCCCTTCAGGGTCGCCTTCAACCATGGCCACCGCACTGAATCAAAGGCTTTAACCACGTCCAACGACACAATAGCCAGCTCGCCCGAGTCTCCCTCGGCTTGATCAATGACATGATGCAACCTTCTATGGTTGTCCGTGTTGTTTCTACCGGGGACATAGCCTTTTGGTCTGGTGTATCAACTTGCCAATTACCCTCTTTAGTCTATTGGCCAGCACTGCCGTGAGTATTTTGCTGTCCTGATTCAGCATAGACAGGGGCCTATAAGACCCACACTCCACATCTGGCTTGCCTGGTTTCAGGAGCGGGATGATCACTGCCTCACGGAGAGACGCCGGCAGTTCCCCCTGCTCATATGCTTCATTAAACATGGCGAGCAGCGGCTGAAGTAGCTCCTGCTTATACGTTTTATAAAACTCACTGGGTAACCCATCCGACCCCGGCGCCTTACATGTGGGTAGGTGTTAGATCACCACCTCCAGTTGGTTCGCGGTGATGGGGGCATCCAAATCTGCGCGTTCTAGATAAAGGTGGGCAGCCCTATGTCCTCTATTGTTTCCTGTATTTCTTGGCTCATTTCTTCTCCTGCGTCCTCATATACTTGTCTATAATACTTGAGGAACTCCCCGTTTACTCCCTCCTGGGTATTATAGATTTGACCTTCCGCGTCCCTGACCTCTCTGATCACCGGGCGGGGGGTCTCATTTTTGTATAACCAGGCCAGTAATCTACCCGGCTTATCTCCTCCTGCATGCAGCCTGTCTGTATATTTCTTATAATTTAGTCTGCATAATCTGTCCCAGAGTTCACTACAAGCCATCTGCAAGTCCTTTATCTTGGCGCTGTCCTCTCGGGTGCTCCCCCCACTTCTTATCAGGCCCTCTAGCTCTCTTTCTGTTTCCTGCAGTTCCTGTTCAATTCCCCCTTGGAGCCCCTTGGATTTTGATATAGCTACCCCGCGCACCACCACCTTAAATGCCTCCCATACCATTCCACAGAGCGTACACTGCCCGTGTTAATTTCAAAATATTCCTCAATGGCCTCCCTCAAATCCTCACGGAATCCCGCATCCTACAGAGCCTCAGTTCTGAGCCTCCATGTCGGGATTCGCGCCCTGGGGGGTTGATGTCGCCACTCTACGAACAAAGGCACGTGGTCGGATAGCACCCGGGCCTTGTATTCCGCGCCCACCATTTCTCCCACTATCTCGGCAGCAGCAAACACATAATCTAGCCTCGTGTGCAGGTCATGTGGCGCAGCGTAATGAGAGTATTGCCTATCCATAGGGTGCAATCGTCTCCACACATCCTCTAAGCCGAGTTCTGTCAACAGTGTCCTCAGCGCCTTGGCTGCTGGCGCCGGCTTTTCTGATTTGTCATCTGACTTGTCTATCCTGGGGTTCAAGGTGCAATTGAAGTCCCCTTCCCACACCATAGCGCCACCCACCAGGGGGCTAACTTTACTATATAGAGACCTAAAGTATGTCGCTGTATCATGGTTAGGGGCGTACAAATTTATGATGTTCACTTCTCTGTTCTCCAAAAGTCCCGCCACCACCACCATTCTATCTTCTGGGTCTGGCGACGAACTGAGCAGCCGAAATGGCACATGGGGTGCCACCCATGTAATCACCCCTCTTGCATATGCCGAGTATGTGGCCCCTATGACAGTACCCCTCCATTTTCTCCTGACCACCTCTAACTTCTCCTTGGCGAGGTGCGTCTCCTGTAGCAGAGCTATGTAAATCCGCATCCTCTTTAGGTACATCACCACCTTATTACGTTTTAGATAACTATTGAGGCCCCGCACATTCCAGGTCATGACTCTAAGATTACCCAATGCCATTGACTTGATATTCTTCCCCTCTCCACTCCCTCCGATGTCTACCTCGATGGCCCACCAGTTCCCTTTCCCATTTCTGTATGAGAGTTTCCTTTCCCCTCCCACCAGTACAGTCCAGATCCCACTTCCGTCTGTCTACCTAGGCTCGCTCCCCACTTCAAACTTCCCAAAACTACAAACACTGAAAACTTCCCTTCCCCGCTCCCCCTTGCTCAACTACAACAAACTGCTGCACACGACCCCTTCCCTCCCCCCTCTCCACCCTACCCTAAAAAATGTCCAGCTCCATCCCTGGATCTCAGGCTCCCCCGCGTTTGGACCTACCCTGGAACCCCAGGCCCAAGACCCCAGCAGGGTGTCACCACACTATTGGCGACCTAACTAATCTCTAAATGGGGGTATGCAGACTAGCTCTACAAGGCTCCTTGATGAAGCATCAATCACAGTGCTTGTGTTTCATTATCCAAACCAAACTGGTTTTACCGGCCAACGGGCTGCATCACTGACTATAGTCCAGTCCCATAGTCTCAAACCGCACCCCCTTCAGGTGCCCCCCTGCGCATTACTTATCTCCTCCATCTCCTCCTTTCGTCTGGATGTCCGGCTCCTGTGGGCAACCTTGCGTATCGAGCCATCCCATGGCGTCCTCCGGAGTTTCAAAAAATAAGGTTATGTTTTTGTGGAAGACTTTCAATTTCGCCGGGTAAAGCAACATATACTTATGGCCCGCTTCTTTCAATCTCCTCTTGACCGCCCCAAAGTTCATTCGACTTCGCTGCACCATCAGGGTATAAGTCTGGGTAGGCCGTTATGTTTGCCGCCCCCCCTTTGAATTGTTCCCCCTTTGCGGAAGTGCTCCAGTATCCTTTCTCGATCCCGGTAATTAAGGATCTTGGCAATCACTGGCCTAGGCGGGTTACCTGGCGGCGGCCTCCTCATCAGAGCCCTATGCACCCTTTCCACCGCGAACCCCTGAGACAGGGCCCCTCCAGGTATTTCCTGCAACAACATGGATTCAATGAATTCCATGGGGTTGTGGCCTTCTGCTCCCTCCGGCAGCCCCACAATGCGGATGTTATTTCTCCGGGCGCGTCCTTCCGCTTCCTCCGCCCTGTTCTCCAAATTGCCTACCCGCTGCACCAAGGCGTGTAGTTCCGACTTGTGTGAGGCACAGTCTGCTGTGTTCGGGCTCACCTCTTTCTCGAGGTTCTCAGCCGCTCCGGCAATGACCTAACATCATGTCGGAGAAGGTTCACCTCTTCCTGCACCTCTCCAACCTTGCGGTCCAGCGCTGTTTTCAGTTCGGTCACAGCCAGTTCAAGCTTGGCTTCCCAGGCCAGCTTCAGGTCTGCAATTGCGACTAGGACCTCTTGGTTCATGCCCGTGACGGCCATGCTACCCGCAGGATGCCTGTCCTTACTCTTGGCTCCTTCCGGGCCAGGTTGCGTCCTGGCGTATTCGTCCAATGTAGGCTGCTTCCCCTTGAGTCTAGGAGGTTTGTTGGACATAGCGCTGTTGTTATGGGGTGTGGGTCTGTCCCGCCACTTATAGTCTGCAGTTCCAACAGGGGCAACTCGCTACAGTCTATTGCGTCCAGGGAGGCAACCTCGAAAGTGTACTAAGCCCAGCCCTTATTCGCCTCAATAAGTTGTGCTCTCCCACGTAATTATGAGTCCTTTCTTCAATACCTTTTTTCGTCCACAGGGATGCTCTATGATTCGTGTCCGGATCACCCGCGGGTAACTGCTACGATTGAATGCCCCAGTGCCAGTTGTCAGGCCACACACATGGGCCTTGTAGCCACCATTCACATTCTGAGTACACCCTACACCGGGCTTGCTGGCCGGCTAGCGCGCGGCCTCTTAATCATGGGCCTTTCTGTCTCTTGTCATATCCTAGGGCTACGCACCCATTGGAAACATTGTGTCCCCGATGGCCAGCTGGTCCACTCCTTCCCTGCTTCCTTGCTGTTGGGCCAGTGCCAGGATGGTAGTGATGGTCATGCATCTGGCCTTATGATTTGCGCTATTTAGTGTGTTGCAATTGTGCCAGGGGGTATCTTGATGCAGTGCAGGTTGTTGTCAGTCAGTTCACGGAGCCAATACAGGCTTCCTGAGTATTGCTCTAGCGTTTATAATATGCATGCGTGCGTTCATCCCATTTAGTGCACATTTAACGTTTTGCTCACATTTGCCTCTGCAGCTTCCTCCAGCCGTATCCCTGCGCCTAATGTCTCACTATGTGGAGCGCTGTGGCTGCTCCGTTGTTCAGTTGCTCACTCGAGCGCGGGATCGCATTCAGCCCGCAAGCCCCGCACCATCCAACTGGGCCACTGCACGCAGGCAGGAGAGAGCCCGTGGGCGGGCATTCCAGTCCCTGCGCCGCAGTCCGGTCCGCCCATGGTCGGGGCACGTCTCTCCCTTTGCCCACCAGATGTCTCGGGGCACCGATTCCGCTCGGGCTGCAGGGTCTGCGTCATTCCGCCGACTCTGGCGCCGTCCAAGCGCCGGCAGCCTCTCCGACTCGTGCTGCCTGCAAATGTTTTTCACCCGTTTCAGGACTACACGGAGCACTTGTGCGCCCCGGTGGCACTCCTCAGGGCGCCCCCTCTTAATGCCTCGCTTGTCCCAGTGTTCATCATTCGGCAAGCGCCTCCATCGATCCGCTCCTCCCGTCTTCTTTGTCTCGAAGGGCCGCCATTTTTATCTGCCAGTCTTCAACTACTCCGTACTTCACAAATCTCTTGCAGCCATTCCAAGGTGTTACGGAGAATTCTCTGTTTAGGCTGAATTTCCTAACCTAGTGAGTCCCCCAGCAGCTTTGCTGGATTTCTGGAGTTTGTTTTTTTCTCCTGCCAAGAGTGAGTCTCTTTTCCTCACACTCTTGGACATGATTGCAGGGGTTCCTTTGACTGTTAATGTGTTTTATGGGTTATGGGGTCCTTTACTCTATAGGGTCTCATGTGTTTTTACTATGTGTGTTACACAGCACCCTCAGTGCAGTGACACAGGGGTGTCACAGTGACACCCCACCATAGACTCCATACCCTGGGACTGACTACTGTCTCCCAGGGCATGTAAAGTCACCATTGGCATTACTAGTCCCAAATGATGAACAGAAACCAGTACAAACCATCATATTGTGGACGTACTGGTCGGGGCAACTTAATTGCCCCGGGGTCTGTTATTCGAGGGGGCATGTCTCCGTCCCCCCTGATCGAGTTTTGGCTGGTGGCAGTGGATACTACTTTTTATATTCGACCGCAAATATATCTCTATGGGATTTTCCCATTGTTCGAGGCTACCAACTTTAACTATTTAATTCCTATAGCCTCGAACATACCGCCGGGTTATTTATTTAATATTAATTCACCGGTTGGTATTTTTTGCCAGAACTCGATTCTAAAATGGCGTTTGTGTTCTCTTCTGTGACTCCAACCCAAGTCAAGCCCTTTGTTCCACTTTTTGGCGGGCTTCTCCACAGAAGCCTCCAAAAGTGGTGCCACTCTGTCTGGGTACCACAGGGGGTGTAGGAGGGGGTTTAGGCACCCTGGACTGAGGGTGCACTCTTGTGCGATTGGCCCAAGTGGTGAGCCGGCTGGCTCACCACTTAGCAGGTTTCATTGACAGCTGGGCTAAATGAATGGGGGTTTCTTGCATAAAAGCAGGGCTTTTGGGACTGGAACTTCAGAGGTTGCCACAGGACCTGAGAATCCCAAGAGGGAGAAGCTGAGCCGACCTGCAACGACGACACCACCGGTGGAGCCCTGCTGAACCGTCTCACCACTTCCCGACGGCAGAGGAGATCTTCTTGCCGGAGTCTCTCTTCCCCTTGAGCTGGTGGGGACAACCAGTTCGCTTTCCTTTTCGCCTACCAGGACGTCTAGTGGTCGAATTGCCCGTGCCAAGCACCCCGGCAACCGGATAGCCACTTACCACTGAACCGTGAACAAAAGGACCACTCCTTTTAATCGAGAAACTCCGTGGCTGGTTTCTTCCCTGGCAGTACAACGACCCCCTGCTTTCCTCCCCGACGAGATCTTCTCTTCTGCCGGACGAAGCACCAACTCGCAACCGCTGCCAGGAACAACTGCCCCCGCTGAGTGTTCTCACCATTTCAAGGTACTGTGTCCGCCTGGCCTCCCTTTCTATAGATTGCTACAAGGTGATAGTAAATCCTTAACCTTCTAAGCTGGGCTGGCCTCTTGACCATCTAACTGGTCCCTTTCTTTTGGTCCAACTTCTTTCTGAACCTTTTCGAGACTTTTGTGCACTCTTCAACCGTGTGACCTTGGACACATTTCGTTCTGATACTCTTAAAGTGGATCCGGCTTTCTGAACTCTAACTTCACGGTTTGATTCTGCCTTCCTCTCTTGCTGTGTTCTTTTGAAAGTGTTGGGATCTGTTTCAATTTATGCTCTGCCTTTCTCTCCCTTTTAAACCGAATTATTAGAGTGCCATCTGGGTTAAGCGCTCACAGCTGTCTGAAAATAAGTGGGGCTCTACTTAAGACTTGTCTAATATTCTCTTAAGGGAGTGTATATACTTTAGCGACTGTGTTTTTGAACTTGCTTGAGATTAGTGCCAGTGTGTTTTCTTAGATGTGTTTTTAAATAAATAATTATATATCTTTTATGCTCTGGTCAGTGTTTGCCTGTTCTACTGTGTTTACCTGCCCTATTGTGTATGCTCTGTATACTGCCTAACTTCTTCTTGAGAGAACTCTGACTGCTCAGCCACAGCTACCAGGTAAATCTGGGTGGTGCAGACTGCTACCAATTGAGTTTACTGCTAACTCCTGTAGTCCTAAACTTTTTGCAGTGGTCCCTAAGGGAACTGCACAGGTTTCTGCCTAACACAAGGGTTATGCGGGCTCCAGATTAGCAACGGGTGCTCACCAGGTGTTCATAGGCTGATGCTTATAATTCCATGCTCACCAGGCCAGTGCAACTGCACTTTTCAACAGATGTTTGTAGGATCTCTAGGAGCCTCACGACAAGCACATCTGCTTACATGGCCTTGTAGCCACGCCCCGACACCAGCTTTTTATGATCTGATTAATGCGACTCTGCTTCATGGTCAATTTCAATCCCCAAAGGATGGAATGGCTCATAAGTATGTTGGTAAGGGGTCTAAGGACTAGTAGCACAGAATTCACTATGTTGTGTAAATTAAACTATGCCTCCACTTGCTTTTTCTTTCAGCCATTTAAGGATCTAAGCTAAAAACCTTGCCATGCCCCGAGAGCCTTTGTGGGGATTTAGAATGAATGTATGAATGTCTGTAGGAAGGTTTCTTCCATAGCATGTGTCATGTAAACACTGTGGGGCCATAAAGAGCTCAAACGCAATCGCTGGTAAAAGCTGGTTTTATTTAACTTCCAGAAAGCTCCTCTCCTGGATCAACCTCAAAACATAGTGTCAGGACAGTCTCTTGTCAATAGTTCTTTTGAAGTGTCTCCTTATAAAGTGCACACAGTTTCTGGAATACACCCGTATTACTCAGTCTTAAGGGTTCTTTCTCTCTATGGAATTCCTCTGATGGGTCTCCTTTTGATGGTGCGATACACCACAGTCTGTTCCTTTTGCAGGTCCTGTAGACACTGTGGTGTCTCCTTCCATGAGATGTGCATGCGACTGATGTATCTCTTCCACCTTAAAGACAACGCCAACTCTGAATGCTTGTCCTCCCCCTCTGACCCCAGTGGTCACATAAAATCCTGCAGCGGCATAATATTCCTTTCTTAGGATCCTGATTTCTCCCTCTCCCAAAACACTCTTTTACACATCTGGTCCTGACCCCCCTCGACACCACTACCATACAATTGTTCCTCATGATTCAACCCTTCTGATCTGGGTTTCACTCTTTCCCCCTGCTTTGGGCTAAGTGTGCACTCTTGTTCGTTCCTGCTCTTGCTAGCTACCCTTTTCTAACCTCCTGTTTTTCCTCCTTGCTGCTGGCCTGCTAATGGCTACCACCTACTACCTACTTGTGATTCCTATTAGCTGCCTTCTTCTGGCTATCATCTTTCATCTCCTGACTTTCACCAATCACCTCCTGATGTCCATGCCTCTTCTCCCTCTCTCCCTTCACTCTCAGCTCTCTCACTTCCCAAATTCCCTCCTAAACCTTCTTCAAGAATCAACAACTAGCTCCCAACTTTGAATTCAACAAAGGTAGCAGGCGCCCCTCTCTCGGAAGAACAAGGCATGATAACCTGTTCAGTGGTTGTTAACCACATTGTGAGTTCGCAGCCATCTGCTTTTTGCTCACTGTACCTTTCACAGATGGGAAATATCCATTTGCATATCAGTCTTTGTCCCGCCCACACGGGCAGTCCAGCACCGAAATGCTATGGCAATTCATCTCTGAACAAGAGTACCACCAGCAACCCCATACACGTGTTTCAGCCTTGTTGAGCATCATCAAGTGAGGTGAAGCTGAGCCTCTCTAAGCTCAGTGAGCGGGGCTCACTGATGGGGCCCAACAAGGCTGAAACACGTGTATGGGGTTGCTGCCGGTACTCTTGTTCAGAGAGGAATTGCCATAGCATTTCGGTGATGGACTGCCCATGTGGGCGGGACAAAGACTGATATGCAAATGGATATTTCCCATCTGTGAAAGGTACAGTGAGCAAAAAGTGTGTGCTTCAAACTCTCAACTTAGAACAGGTTATCATGCCATGTTCTCTCTGGAGAGGAGCGCCTGCTACCTTTTGTGAAATATCTCCCAACTCTGTCCACAACCCAATTCTCAAAATGCCCAACCATCTACCACTTTGATACTCTAGGGACTCCTCCCACATGTGCGCCATTCCTGTTGCTGGCATGTGATCGGTTACTGTGGAATTGCTTTCCTCCATCATGTGTAGCATTTGTTCTAGTGTGGATTCCAATTGGAGCCTGCAGCTTAATAAATCTGGTATGCCATTTGGATTCCTTGTTTGTGTCATTCTTGCCATTTTTGTCAGAGTACGTCAGCAGAGTCTTTTCTGTAGCGGGACCCATGGTGAGCATTCCAAGTGCTTCAGAGTTACCATCATCATTTCTGGGTACGGTGCCCCCAGCATTCCACTTCGCTTTCCATGGGGAGGTTGTGCCCTTCTCGTGCAAGGTTGCAGGCTCTTAAAGAGCCAGTATTGTCTCTATTCTTAAGGACTATCTCCTGCCTAGTCTTAAGGACTAAGTGAGGGTTACAAGGGAGCCTCCCCATCCCACCGCCTGGGCCGGTACCCACTAGCTAGGAAAGATCCTGGGCCATTTGATCACCACACTAGAGGCCCCCCAGATTAAGGCAGCTGACTTAGTCACAGGGTTAACGCCACCTTCAGGCTGCTTCAAAACATTGTACGGTAAGGGGAAATGGGAGCGCTTCAGAAACCATAAGATATGCCTGGCAAACACCACTTGTTGATTTTTCTAGATAGCCATACTTCATTTGTTTAGATTGTTTAGGGCATTTATCATAACTCACATTTGAATGCTCCATGATTGGTTGTTGTCTCCTTGTTTTTCAGGTACCAAATTTAGTCCCACTTTTGATGTTTAAGCTGGGCCGGCCCCTGGAGTCCGTACTGTACCGTGAAATTCTCTACACATTGCCTACTCTGGGCACGCACAAGGTCAGTGTGAATTATTATCGTTTAGTATCAAATCCAACACATCTTTTTAGTATTTGCAGGGGCGTGTCTGCTAGTGCAGCTCACATGAAAGACAAATACAGAGATGAATATGCAATAAAAGAGAATGTCTACAAAATGAAAGTTTATTAAATTTGAGCTACATATAAATTACTGGTTCCTGTTAATACCCTCTTGTTATGCTATGCCTGTATGGAACATGAATTTGTGTCTTTGGACAATTCTTACATATTTGTATAGGTGCTTGAGTGAACCTTGCTCTAAAAAGCAACTTACCTCCATATATAGGGTTTTATGTGATATTGTTGAATATTATAGGCTGCACACAAAAAAAGACGTTTCTTTCAGCAGGTTTGGTGCATCCTTTAATATTCAACAAATATTTCTTTTCACCCGCCCCCCTCGCCTCTGAAATTCGGGGTTTCACCCCTCAAGACCACTCTTTAATCCTGTGCCTTCTCCCCCATAACCGTCCCTACGCTTCCCCACACACATCTAAATATACACATATGCACACACCTTCTCCTCATGCCCCTCCCGACCACACTACGAACACTACCCCACAACATGCACACAGAAACTCAAACAAACACTTATCTCCCCACCAACTTCCATCTTCCTCTGCCTGTCTTGACAGTTAGATTTCGAAAGACTGCTATGGGCAGTCTCAGAGTGGTCTTTCTAAATTGTTCTTTTTTTGCAGTAAAAAATGTAATACTTTTTCACTTGGTTCCATACATAGCACAGGGAGAGTATATGATGTGTTAGTATTGCTAGTTGATTGTAGATGATTTACATGAGTGGAAGGGTGCTGTGGAATACTATATATAACAATATATTGTTAATGTGAGGAAGGCATGGTATCAAGGAGTAGACGGAGAGAGAATGGATACAAGTTTCAAAAACCTTTATTTAAAGTTTAAGTTGGGTTGGTAGAATTCCTAACTAGCCCTAACTCTAAAATGGTACTAATCTCGACCATTAAACAAATAACAAATACGTCCAAGTCAGTCTGGTCAAAATACAAAGGCCTACACTATGAAAACCTAACCTTGCCCTCCTTCTCAAAATAACTAATGTGTTAAGGGAATAAAAAAGGAAAATAATGTCTCAAAAGAAATGTCAGAATGGCTTCAGTACCAACTCCCTTCCCCAGGTTCAACTCCAAGCGGTCTAAAGAGTCTCTTCAAAAACAAAGTATAGGTGGATGGCACAATTCTATCAGTCTTGCGCATTTTGGCTTCCTGGCACAATTCAACAGTTTATCCTTCGCTTTCCATCTTCTGGTAGTTCAATCACTTCCTTTAGGCTTCGCCCGCCTTGCCATCAATATTCAGTTCACATTCACTTTCTCAATTTCTCACAGTTCTGCACAGGCTTCCCTCTGTCAGGCTCAAGCCTGTCTCTTTTTCGTGGGGGTCCCCTTCCCAGTGTTTTATCGAAGGTATCCTTTTCACTGTTGAAGACTTTCAAAACTGCAAGGAATTTACATAGACCTTTGCATGATCACTTCGACCTCTCTTTCAACAATTCTTCAGTTCACAATCAATGCTCATCGTGTGGCACCAATACTTCTTGATACTTGTGGTTCTCACTCTTTTTAGTCTGCTCTATTGGCCTTTTCAAAAGTTCATGTGTAACACCAATACCCCTTGGTATTTATTTTCCCCCAATGCCTCTTGGTACTTGTAGTTCTTATTCTCTTTAGTCTGCCTTCTTGGCTTTTTCATAGTTCATATGCAACACCAATACTTCTTGGTATTTCTTTTGCACCAATGCCTCTTGGTACGTATAGTTCTTATTCTCTTTAGTTTGACCTCTTGGTCTTTTCCAAAGTTATTATAGTTTGCCCTCTTGGCATATTCACAGTTCACATAGTTCACTTTTCTCTTATTCAGATTTCTTTCTTTATTGCGGTTACTTTCTTTCCTTGATTCTCCACTGTAATTTCTTTAAAACTCACAACATTTGACAGAGACATTTGAATGTGTGACTTTACGTCGCAGGACCACTTTGTTACTTTGTATCCTTTCCTTTCAACAATTGTCCTGTGTTTTATCAGCACACGCACAACCTTCAACTTTCAAATTACAGTCACTTTCCCAGAAACATCAACCAGACTTTTGTTCCCTTCGATAACTCACCGGTCGTGTTAATTGGATTTCATTCATCTTTTTCCTGTAGCCCAAGGCCGTTACCAACGCCTCCTCTGCTCCTCCCCAACTCTGCCATTCACCCGGGAAGATTACGGGCCACTTTCTGGCCAGTTGAAGGTTTCTTTCCTCTGCTCACTCGGCTTTGCTCTTCGAACGCTCAGAGCTTCCCGAAAGCATGGACATCTTGCCTGGCTTTCTCTTGATCTTCACAACTGCTGATCTGCCTGTTGGTCTTCCAACTCCCACAGCCTGGTTCGCGTCAGCCTCAGAAGAGCTGTTCCTTCTCGTACCCAGCCTCGCTCAAAGTATGCTTGTGTGCGCGCCACCTTGTATCTTCACAGGGAGTGTTAATAAGTGTCAGGTGTACATTGTTAGAGTTACGTTCCTGACTCTGCATGGCCTCATTACAGGGACGGGGCCAATGCAAGTTTGAGGAGGTCATCTTTCTGACCTCATTCCTCATCTTCCTCGGCACAGTACTGTTGTTAAGATAAAGTGGGGAGGAACTATGGGAGTTGTAGTTTCCCATAAAATAAGCAGGGATAGGCGTTAGATTGGTTGTGGGAAAAGGGGCTCCCATGTCTCACCATTGGGTGCTTCCCCCTCAATCCCCGAGGACTCCCTACCCAGGTGATCCTCCCTTGCTTGTCCAACACAAGGGTCGGGATCCATAAGCGATGGCCTTTCCCTGGCCACCTGCGTACAGGATCCCTGGGGACTAGGTTGTGAAACACCCTCTGGTTCAAATGGATCAAGGGTGCAAAGGACCCAGGGCGCGGGACTGCACTCCCCGCATTTGCTTTCATTTCGGCCCAGGAGGGCCTCCATACACCACAGGGCTAGGCCACGCCCCCAGCCCTGTGGTGTATGGGAGGTCCACCCAAAACAATCTGAGCCGTCTGTTTGCCCTCATGCACAATGTAGACCCTGAGGTACTGATTATGGTTGCCGATCTGGACATCAAAAAGACCTTCGACTCAGTAGAGTGGCCCTTTCTCTTCGAGGTCCTGCAGCAATCTGGGGTGTGACTGGTGTTCCTTCAATGGGTTTGGCTGATTTATATTGTGCCCAGAGCTGCGGCACTTAGCAACCGGATGGCGTCAGACTACATCATGCCTAGGGAGTACCAGGCAGGCATGTCCCCTATCTTCAATCCTCTTCGTCCTTGCTGTTGAATGTTTGGCATGCAATATTGGGGATTATCATGCCCATGGGGGGGGGTCAAGATGGTGACTTGCTTGAAATTGTTATATATATTCAGTAACGTACCAGTCCCTCCCCACCCCATGCCAACATCTGGTCATGCTTGAGGAGTCTGATGGTGTGATTGGTGTGGGTGGGCGAACAGGCCAGAGTATCATGTGATATCCTGACCCAACCACATGAGAAGGGGGTGCTTGGAATACCCCAACCACTGCCCTGATGCCTAAGAGTAAGGCGCGCTCTATAAATGTAAAAATAAATGAACCTCTACGCATACTACTTGGCTGCACAACTACAATACTCCGTCTGGTGGTGGTTTTCCTCCCCTGAGCTCCCGCACGTTAAGCTGGAGAGGGCGACAACCTACCTGAGTGATCTGCAGGGAAAGTTATGGGGATATCGAACCCTGGGGGGGAGGTCGAAGATGCAGCCTGTGGATGCCAAATGCAAAGCGTGGGACTGTGTGAGGTAATTTGTGGGGATGCAGGAGCTTTCTGCCACAGGGTTTTCCATATACAGTGTGCTGTGGTAGAGAAGCTGGGTGTGTGTATACTCTGGGTAATAAGATGCAAGACGGCAAATTCATCACATCGGATATTCTTAAAGGTATAGAGTTATGGATGGGCGTGACCCTGTTGCTGTATTTCAGATTACGGAAAGCGCTGCAAGTTAGTTGACCGAGCTATCCTAATGCTCCCACTGCCTCCCCACAGGTCCAGTTAATTACAGAATCCCTGAGATACACTTGTGTCCTCACTGTATAGGATTATAGATCACATTCACAACTAAGTGGGAAACTGCGCTGAGGAAGGAATTATCTGATTAAAAACGGAAATTAATATTTATGTAGACACATACGCTGTCCTTGAATACTGTTTCCGAAGAAACCAACTTCATATTTCTACACCAGGTTGATTACTTCCCTTGCGTACATATTATCCTGATAGATCCGCTCAATTCCTCAGGTGAACTTACAACCCGCCTGATTTCTTTCATATGGTCTGGGATTGTCCACAAATACGCCACCTGTGGGACAAGATTGGGGTGACCATGGCTCAGATGCTGCACTGTCAAACGCAACATTACCCAGAGCAGTGCTTGTTATCATTGATTTGAAACGAGATCCCGGGCTGAGAAATGGCTGATGGGCATGGCATGTATTGTGGCACAGACACTGACACTGATTGCTAGAGCTTGGGGGAAGTGCAGAGCTCCTAGCTTTTCTGAATGGTTGAACTGCATGAATATGTGTGAGAAGCGTGAGATCCAATATGCGTTGACACTGCAGAGTAGGTGCAGACAAACTGACTATTGGGCCCTTTAAGGACTTTCATGGCTAGAGATGCCGCGGTCACGGACGAAGACACCCCTGCCTAATAATAACAAAGTTTGCGCCGGTTGGACTAACCAAGGTAACCTTTGTGCTGCAGGGTTGGGGCGTGGCTCGAGGGCTGTGGGAGCGAAATGGGGTGGTGTCATTTCCTTAAGGTGTGGACCATATGCATGTGGGTAGCGTCCTTAAAGATCGTAATATTTTGGCCACCGCCATGTTTAGCACAGATTGCAATTGCAAGACTGCCGGATGCTGGGCGGTCAGGTCTTCATTGTCCCCTATGCGCTTTTACACTTCTGCGACATAGCCACATAACTGCTCCAACTATATGGCAGATGTGTCCACTTTGTGTCAGGGAATCTATTTTCTGCCCCATTGTATCCATAATCTCTATAAAGGCTGTTACGGTAATGTTTACAGTTTATAAATCCTGTGCAGCGGCGTCCTGAAAGCCATTTCCTGTGGGCGCAGTTGATGAGCTTGCAAATACGTCCATTTTTGTTTGTTTCTTTTTAGATCCCACACGGGAGATGTAGGGTGCCTGTGGTGTATGTCCAAACCTTCAACCTAGCCCTGCAGTATTTTGCCGTCCCAGGGGCTGCAGATGGTAGGGCACCAGTGCCAACTGAGTTGAAGGCGGATGGGAAAATAGAGCTTGGGGGGGTCTGCGCAGAGATCCACCAGTTATTGTGGGATGCTGCGCGGCTGGCTCTGTGTACTTAACACCCCCGCGGTGTGAACTGTGCCACAGGTCTCTTACCAGTAGTGCCAATGAATGAGGAGATCCGGCACCGAAGGTTCACATACCGATCGCGGTAATCCCTTATTCAGGTGAGCAGGGAATAACTGGCCCTCTCTTATCCTAACCCTAAAGACAGATGTGCGGGAAAAGACCACCTGGATAGGGGAGCCCCGGGGTTGTGCTTGGGAAAATAACCCAGGGGAGGTGCGGTATTATACCGAGTATGTAGGTGAGGCGGGTGAAGTCCATGAACCTTTTGTAGCCTACTCCAATTCTACCCCCCTATCCACCCGATGAATCTTCTTTATCCGTAGCCAACAACCCATCCCTCTTCCGTACACCCTGTAAGAACCCAAACTTCAGTGCCATGAGAAAATACATCCCCCAGAATCCCTGTCTTTCTGTTACATACCCAAATCCTCTGATTGTCATTTCCCATGCTCCCAATCTGCTCAAACAAAATAATATCATTCTCACAATCCCCCCTGTTAATTTTATGATAACAATTCTGGTCATTCCTGTTTTTCCCAAACTCTATCAATCTCTCCCTTCTAAGGTCACCAACCCTCCTGATATGAGGCTTGTAATTCCCTATACCACCTCTCCCCATCCTAACCTGTAGAATACTTTGACACTCTAAACCCCCCACCCCCTTTTCTGACACAAACCCTTTTACACAGCACAGACAAGGGATTAATACCCAAACTGTGCACCTGACTTATTCCAATGCAAGTGTCAGGCAAAGTCAGGCAATTGACCAGAACCACACACACACCTGACAGCCCTGCCCTTTCCTTTCCCCACAGGGTAAAAGGTGGAACAAGAGAGCACACGACGAGCAAGGCAGACCGCACGACGTGAGAGCTAACTCAGCACAGCAGTTCAAGAGGAGGAGAAAGACAGCGCATACTGAGAGGGTGACAAGGAGAGAAGCGACCTTGCCCTTTCCGACCAAAGCCTGTGAAACCTCCACAGAAGGAATCATAAGACCGCGAACAATAGCCAGCGTGTGTTGCAGCAGATGTCAACGGTACACAAGACCCTCCTCAGCTGATTACCAAGCTGGGGAGAGACACTTGTCTCAGTGGTACCAACCTTGACTTCGAAGAGGAGAAAGCCAAGTGGTGCATCACAGCTGGTGAGTCGAGGCGAGAGTCGATAAGAGACGGAACTGTGTTGAAGTAAAAGTAGTCAATGGCTAATTTGAACTTTGAAAGGCAGAAAGCTGATCTTGCTGAGAAAAGGGGAAAATCCGCAACAGAGGAGTCCGGGACCACGTGGGTGCTTACGAAGGAAACTCTGGCCGATTACCTGACACTAGAAACTATGTAACTAGACGGCCTTGGGAGGAGGCGAAAAGGGGTCAAAGTGGTCATACAGGGGTCTTGTAAAATCCTCTGTACCGTTGAAAGTCTTTGACCGACAGATGATTGCGAAGCTAAGGGAAGTGAATCCCGTTTGGTAAAAAGAGCGCATGAACAATGTTTTGCAAATGTTGGAAAGAGTGAACCCGGCAGAGGGATGCTAACGGAAAGGGAAGAGGCCTGAAGTCCCTATGAACAGTGTTTAGTAAAGGCAAGAGAGAACCCAGCAGAGGGATGCTAACGAAAAGGAGCGAGGCCTGAAGTCCCTATGAACAGTGTGTTGACAAGAATAAACCTGCGCGAGGGATGTCCACAGCGAACTGTTTTGCAAAAGGTGGCCAGAGCGAACCCCGCAGAGGGAGGCGGAGAAACAGGGTTGAACCCTGAGGAACTGTTTAAAAAGACATTAAGATTCCCGAAAACAAGGAGTATTGTAAAACCACAATAGCACCATTTCCACCACGCCACCAGCCCATCGATCACCGTCGATGGCCTTTGGGTGCGTACATTGTTTAAATGTCCCGTTGACTTTAGGAGCTGCTCTCACCAGTGTTGGGTGTGTTCCGCTGCACTCCGCCATACGATAGGGATTTATAGTTGCGGTATAAATTATATTATTGTGGGATGTTCTTGGGCCGCTCCAGGAGCTCTTTCAAGATACAGCCACCTGGCTGTGCGGCCGACAGCACTCCCAAATATGGCAGTTTATCACAGTGTATGTAAGGACCTCTCCACATAAGTTCCGGTAGATTTTAATAAGGCGGATCGAGTAGAAGCAAAACTATGACCCGAGATACAAGCACACATAATACATTATTGTAGGCAGAGACAAGAGGGACAAGGATCGGGCAGAGCAGATACAGATGGCAGAAGCAAATCTGGTACAGCAAAAATGAGCAAACCTGAGCGTGGAAGGTGCAGCAGTAACAAGCACTGCCGACGGCAACCGGAGCACAGCCCCATGCATGGGTGGGGAAGAGGGGCCTAGAGATGTCATAAGGAAAATGGTGGGTTTCCAGAGAGGACGAGGACGTTTCGAGAGGGGGAGTATTCAGAGGTTTTCGAGGATGGGGAAACTTGAGACCCTGAATGGGCGTGTGCAATGTTGGTCCTGTGGGAAGATGGGTCATATCGCACAAGAATGTAGAAGTAGGCCAAGCACGCCCTTCCACCCTGGTGCTCTGATATAGCCCCTACTTTTAATTCACAGCCCCAGTTTGCCCCGTACGTCCTAGGCCCTGTGCAACAAGAAGTGCAGCCTCTGGTGCCAAATCTCACCCAGTCAAACACTCCACTATGGGATAAGAACTCATTTCCACAGGGAACATTCACTCATTAAACAGGAGCATGCATGTTGGGGGTGTGGGGGAGAGAGGGCAATCTTTGACCGCTCCTAGGATCGAGTGTCCACCCTCAATAGGACAGCCCAGCTCTGGTGTGCCCAGTACTATCTGTAACTTCCGACCCAGTTGAGTAACCTTGAGTTGGAGCACAGATTGGAGATCGAACATCCTCATTTTTGGTCGACACAGGGGCTACTAAATACTGCATTAAGGAAGGCACGTTCCCTATGTCAGACAAAATTATGTACACACAGGGATTTTTTGTGACTGAAGACTTACTTGTCACCATAGGCACACAATAATTACAAGTCCCTTTATTGCACTCAAGAGACTCCATTTAATCTCCTGGACAGGGAGATCATGAGCAAGTTGAACATGACTGTTTTGTTTTCAGAGGAGGGTATAGTGTGCTCTACCAGGCACATACCGCGCAAAGACTGTTGCAGTAATACTTGCACTCTGAGGCCGCAGCGCCCAGCGGTGCATGCCGCTCCATCTCTATGGGGTAATAGCCCTGTTTTATTTGGGTTCCAGGGATTAGGGACAACATTTTCTGCATACCTGCCGAGTTCCTATTTAGACCAGCTGTTCAACAGGAAAGAACGCCAGGCCCCATTATCACGTTACCTTTGGAGGTAGATATCCCTAAGGCAGACCCGGTAATCCTGTCTGGTTTGGACGAGAATGCGTACAGTTTTTGTATGCATTGATCCCACACAGCAGTTAAGAGATGTGTCTAACAAACAGCTGTTAAGGACGCCGATGAAGCAGGGGAGATGGTGTTTAATTTGTCCATACCGTGTCAGATAATGCTGGAGAACAGAGAGGTACCGCAAACCATGCTCCTTGCCAAAACATTAACATCACATTTCAGGAATGTCTAGACAGAGAACCCAGCCACCTATGGACCAGTGGTCCGTACGATGTATGACTGCTTGGCATAGGGGCATTATGCATCAAACTGAAACCAGGCGCAGTTTTGCCCCGAGTGAAAATATCCCATGTCAAAGGAAACGAAGGAAGGAATTTATTCGACCATTGTGGCCTTATGCCATCAGAATCCCCATGCAATAAGTCTATTTATCCTGTGAAAAAAGCAAAAGTGTCAACTTGGGGGATCAGGACTTGCACCCGATAAACAATATCGTAGAGGCAGAATTCCCAGTGATCCCCAATCCTGCCACCATCTTGTGTAACATCCCCATGGAAGCCACCTATTTTGCTGTCGTAGACCACAAGAATGCCTTTTTCTCCAGCCCATTGCACCCTGAGCCCCAGCTCCTTACAGCGTTTATCTACAGGGGCCAAAGATTTCAATACACTTGTTTGCCTCAAGGGTACTGTGAGTCCCTAAGCATTTTTTTTTTAAAACTCTTTTTATTGAATTTTACTGCAAGATACAACAAACCCAAAACAATGAAAACCTTCCCTCCCGTGCCCCCTCCCTCCCCCCAAATGACGAGCATTCAAAACCCACATCTTCGTTCTTTGAACATTTCCTCCACTCTATTGTAGCTCCAATAGTCTCAAGCATTGCGGACACCACATCACCCTATAATCTCCCTTGAGAAAAGTCATAATCTCCTCCGAGTCCGCTGCAAATCCTTGCACTTTATTTTCCATAGCGTAAATTGCCCACTCCAAGGCCACAATATCCCACACCTTCCTCAGCCAATCTTGCTCCAATACGGACCTCGGGGCTCTTCCATCTCTGAGCTATTACCAACAGCCCCGCCAGCGTTAGGATCACTCTTGCTTTCTCCCTACCTCCGATTCTCCCCCCTCTGGAGACCCACAGATGCCCAAAAGGACCTGTATTGTAGTATGTGCTTCCCCCGGGCCAAAGGCCTATTCCTGTGCCCTTTGCACTTCTCCCCAGAACGGTGCGATCCAGGGGCACTCCCACCAGATATGTTCTGCCGTGCCTGTTAAACCGCATCCCCTCCAACAACTGCTTTGCCTTGAAGTAAACATCTTATGAAGGCTGGTCGGAGTGTAGTGCCACCCGAATAGAAGCTTATACCATGTTTCCTGAAGCTGAGATGCTCTCGCCAGTTTGGGTATCTTCCTCCATAGTCTTTCCCACTCAGCCCCACTAATTTCTCTCCCTAGCATCTTTTCCCATTTCTGCATGTAGGCCCATTGAGTGTCCATATTCAAGATATGCAAAATCTTATAAATATTGAAAATGAGACCCTTCGATCCATCATTGGTTAGCAGGAATCTTTCAAACTGTGTTGGTTCCCTCGTTGACGCCTTTCTAACTCCCGGGTGAAGTACCCAATGTCTTATCTGAGCGTACCTCAATCGCTCTCTTTCTTGTACTGCAAATATTCGTTTACATTCCTCAAATGTCAGAATTTCTCCCTCTCGAAACATGTGACATAACTTCCTACATCCTCCCTTCTGCCACTTCTCAAATGCCCTCTTCTCCATTCCCGGGGTGAAGTCGCCATTACCGAAAAGTGGAGAGAATGGAGATGGGTACGTAGTAATACCCTTAGAGCCCACCAAGTTATCCCATATGTCTGCCATTAATTTAGTTATAGTGCTCTCGTAGAGATGTCTCGGCCTATGTTCCTTAGGTAGCCACAGTACTTCTGAGAGACAACGGTGGGCCACCGCCCTGTCCATCCTCACCCATAGCTTTTCTTGCTGACTCTCCTCCTCCTTTAGCCACTCTCTAATGATACGTAACTGAGTTGCCTCGTAATACCGCCGAAAGTTTGGTAAAGCCAGAACCCCTTCTTTCTTGGGAGCCATTAGTAGTTTAACTCTTACTCTTGGTCTCTTCCCTTCCCACACAAAGTCTTTGATCAAAGTCCCCAGTTCCTTAAAGAAGTGCGAGGGAACAGGCTGCGGGATCGCCTGGAATAAATACAGTAGCCGTGGGAGCGTGACCACCTTTACCGCAGCGATCCGCCCCAACCATGACACTCTGAGGCCTCTCCATTTTTGGTAGTCCCTCTTGATTGCCTTAAGGAGCGGGGGAAAATTTGCAGAGTACCACCCTCCTAACATTGCCGTAATTCTCACCCCTAAATATCTGATCCCTTCCTGGCTCCATAGCAGGCGGGTACAGACCTGCAGCTCATCACGTTCATCCCCCCAAGCATTAGGTTTAGAATTTCGGATTTATTAGCGTTAACCTTAAGCCCTGAGACCTCACCAAATTTGTCCAAAAGTGACAGGCTGACTTGGAGCGATTCTTTTGGTGTCGTCAGCATCAAGAGCATGTCATCAGCAAAGGCTGCGACTTTCTGTTGCTCCCCCCCAAACGGGATGCCCCTTATGTCCGGCCTTTCCCTGATCACCTGCAACAGTGGTTCGAGGTAGATCGCATACAGGATGGGGGACAGTGGGCAACCTTGTTTGGTCCCCCTGTGTAGATCAACCCTCCTGGTGGCCGTCCCATTCACCATTATTCTAATTGATGGAGTTCGGCAGTTGGCCTGGACCATTGTAAGAAATTCCCCTCTAATGCCCATCCTTTCTATTACCCGAAACAGAAAGGTCCACTCCACGCGGTCGAATGCTTTTTCTGCATCAAGAGCCACCAAGACTGCGGGAGTGGACGTTCTCTAAACCTTTTCAACTAGATGGGCCACCCGCCTGATATTGTCTGCAGTTCGCCAGCCTTTGATGAACCCCGCTTGATCAGAGTGGATCAAAAAGGGGAGGATAGTGTACAACCTGTTAGCCAAAATCTTAGTATAGATCTTTTGGCATCCAGATTGATCAATGCTATGGGGCGGTAGGCTGATCTTTCTTCTGGGTCCTTATGCGGTTTGAGAACAAGAGTTACTTTTGCTTCCTCCATTGATGGGGCAATTTTACCAGACTGCCGAAACGAGTTGAACAGAGAGGTCAATTGTGGGGCCAGTTGCGTAACGAACATCTTGTAAAAGGCAGCAGTATACCTGTCCGGGCCTGGGGCTTTATTTGTAGGGAGGGCTCTAATCACTTCCCGTACCTCTTCTTCCGTGATTTCGTGATTTAGGGCCTCCCTCGTTTCGTTATTAATTTCTTGCAGATGCACTGATTGTAGGAACCTATCTTGCGCCTCGCCAGGGGGGTATTGGGATGCATAAAGGGACTCATAAAAACCTGCTATGGCCTCCTTCACCTCTTCCCGTTTCGTGATTCTTTCCCCATTACCTACCTTAAGTGCCGTGATGGCGTTTCTTGCCCTCCTTCCCCTAAGGAGCCGTGCCAGAAGCGTATCCGCCTTATTCGCCTTCGCGTAGTATTTTTGCCGCACAGCAAGGAGTGCGCCCTCTGCCTTCTTAGTGCGTAACAGTTCCAACTTCCCCAGCGCTTTCCTGTATGCCCGCATGGCTAGCCGGGATGGGGTCCCACCTGCTGCCCTCCTAGCCGCCTCTACCTCGGACTCCACTTGGGCCTCTAAGTCTTTCAATTGTTTGACGCGATATGCGGCCGCCGCGATTAGTTCCCCCCTGATTGTAGCCTTGAATGCGTCCCAACGTACCTCCTCTCCTGTGTCCTCCTTTCTATTAACCGCAAAGAAAACCCTGATCTTCTCCTCAATATCCCCCCGAACTTCTGGGTCCCTCAGGACCGCACTTGGAAACTTCCAGCCCCATATTCCCCTCCCCCTCTACCCAGTTCCAAGCTCATCGATACCATCTTGTGGTCCGCTATACCAATCGGACCCGTTTGTACCTCCCGGATATCACCCATTAATCCTACCGAGACCCATATATAATCTATGCGGGATTGTGAACCGTGAACCCCAGATAAGGTGGTGTACCCCTCCTCTTTTCCCTTTACTTCCCTCCACACATCCCTCAGCCCCAAACCGGCAATAATTTCCTTTAATGCAGCTGACATTACCGCTCCGCCACCCCTCAATCTTTTGCCATTTCTGTCCCTCTCCCTGTCCCACACAATATTCTGGTCTCCTAACAGGACTATCTGTCCCCAGGCCTGCTCTTCTATTACTTTCAGTACCTGCAGCAAGAACTGTTCCTGGCCCGAGTTTGGGCCATAAACCACCGCAATCGTGTAAGGTGCATCCTGGTACTTCCCCCTGACTACCAGCAATCTCCCCTTGTTACTCCCTCCACTCTGAAATCAACCGTGTGTTTTATGGCCAACGCCACCCCTTTTGTTTTACTGGGACCTGAGGCATGTAGGATTTGATCAAAGCCTCTCAGCCTTAATCTACCTTGGTCCTTCAATACCAAATGTGTTTCCTGGAGCCCCATAATATCCGGTTTTTCCTTGCTCGCAAAAAGTTCCAACTTTTTCCTCTTTAGTGGGGAGTTCAGCCCTCTCACATTATGCGTTGACCACTTAAGGAGATTATATGTAGAACTTGGGCCTGTCTGTTCGCGCCTGCCCACACTCCTTCCGCCTCTTTGAATGTCTCGTCCCCTCCCCCCGTCCCCTTCCCTCCCTCTCCCCTCCACCCCCCCCCGAAGGCTATACCCTTCCCGCCTGCTCACCACTCCTAACTCGGGCATCCCCGCCCTTTCCGTACCCAAAATGGCTGCTTCTCCTACCCCCGTGGCCACATTTTTCCTTTTTGAGGCCCACCGCCCCTTTGGTTACCATCGTAAATCAGGAGCTACCACATGTCTCATTGGTTTCTTGACTTGGAGGATCTTTTTGCAGCCTCGTGCCCTCTTTGCCTCCCTTTCTCCTCTTTTCTCCTACCGTCGCCCAGCTGCAGGGTTTCAGCCTAGTGCGCCCCACGGCGCCTCGTACTTCTGGACTTGGCCGAGTTTCCTCCAGCTCCATATGAAGAATGTCAGCCCCAAGGATGTGATGCGCTTCTGAGCTCCGTCCCACTCAAAGAGTAAGCCGAACGGGAATGTCCATTTGTACCGTATGTCCTTTTCATTTAACCCTCTTAACAGTGGGCCCATCTGCCTCATTTTAATTAGTGTACTATTCGCCAAGTCCTGAAATAATGTGATCTGCTGATCCTTGAACATTATAGGCTCCCGCTTCCGGGCCGCCCTCAACACTGCTTCCTTCTGGGCATATCTAGCAAAAGCTGCCGGAACATCTATGGATCTCGCCTTCTGGCCTTTGATCATCCGCTCCGTTCTATGCACTCGGTCCAGCTCAATCTGCCCAGAATTCTCTTCTCCCAGGAGATCAGCAAAGATGTCTTGGAGCACTACTTTTAAATCCTTATCTAGGACCGACTCAGGCCACGATTTCACTCTGATGTTGACCCTGCGGGACCTGTTCTCTAGATCTTCCATTTGAACTTCGAGATTCCTCGTAGCCACGACCAGCCGTTCTATTGCTTCGCTATTGGCAGTGGCTTTGTCCTCTACCTCTTGAAGGCCTTTTTCCAGGGTGTCTATCCTTTCCCCCAATTGCCGCGTCTCGTGTCTTATCTCTCCTAGGGCCTCATTCAGATCCACTCTCATTAGTTGAAATTGGTCCTGGAAAGTCTTCGCCAAATTCGCCTGTAGGGCATGCAGTTCCCCCAGAAATTCCTGTCTTGACATCACAGTCTGCTCATCCTCCGCTCTCTGAACAGAAGGTTCCTCCCCCGACTTCTCACGAGCTGGACCGAGGCCCTCCTTTGGGGTGTGCGTTGGCCAGATTGCAGGGAGTGTGCCAACCATGTGCCCCGTGGCTAGTGCCCCCTTTCCTCCTTTGCTCTTGGACTTGGTGGCCATGCTGCTCATAGTCCTATTGTTTATGCTTGTAGCACTGTTGGTCAGATCCAGTCCACTGCCGCCTCCACTCCACCAGACGGGGCCAAAAAAAATAAAGATTATAGGCGCCAAGAGACCTCGCGGCCCCTTCAACTTGATGAGGTCACTGAGTGTAGCCTCGCACTCCTGCTTCCCTTAGTCGGGGCTTCATGGGATACCCCAGATCTTCCTCTATCCCTATAGGTCTCGGCACAGATTTACTGGGGGAGGGGGCCCAACGGGAGTCCTCGGAGGGTATCCCTCTTTACTGAAAGTTCTTTGTCCGATCCTGCTTACTTCCCCGGTGGGCTGTTGCACTCTGAACAGGTCCGTCCCCCAGTCACCCTCTCTGCAGCACTACACAGTTTCCCGAGGCCCACTGTCTCCTCGGTAGGCTCTCGCTCTCTCCTTCAGTTGCTGCAAAGTACTTCGACACTCCTGCTTTCCGGGGGGTAAATAACAAATAACTGAGTGGGGGAAGCACCTCTCACCTCTTCCCAGGGCTCTGCTCCCAGCTCTCCAGACACTTTATCTGCGCTCTCATCGGCAATCTCTCCCCCCTCACCAGCTTCTCGAACGCTGCCCCCACTCACTTGTAATGCCGCTGCAGTGTGGGCGATGCAAGGCGCCCGGCTGTCCGATCACGGCGCACCACGGATCCGGAGGAGTGGGCGCCTCTGAGAAGCCCCTCCACCAGTTCTCCCGCTCCCGTCTGCTCCTCTCACTGCTCCGGCGCTACTGTGCTATCCCGGAGCTCCTTCAATCTTCTTCCACAGCGGGAGGCAGCAGTGCCACTCCCCGCCGCCGCGGTGCTCCCCCGAAGCTCCTTCGCTCTCCCTCAGTGGCAGCCAGCCCCAGAGCCGCCCTGCGCTTCTGCGGCTCCTCCCGGCGTCCCTCTCCTCGCTTTACAGGGGAGGAAGCAGGCCGCGCAGCGAGTCCCGCGGGGGGCCAGTCACCGTCCCTGACCGCCCCATCTCCTGAGCTCCACGGGAGTTCGCGGCTCAAACCCCCGTCAGTTGCCGGCAGTCGCTGGCTCCCTGCCGGTCTGCTCCTCGCCGGGGCCGCTCCCTCGCTCGCTGTCCGCCTGACGGCTGAATTCGCGGCCCCGGTGCTCTTCTCCGCCGCAATCACAGGCCCGGCGCCTCAGTCACCGGCCTGCACCAGTTGCCCCCCCCCCCCCCTCCTTCCGCACTCGCTGGGAGGACTTTTCCGCGCGCTTCTGGCTCCCGTTAAGGGGCAGTGGGCACCTCTTAACAGCCGGGATTGGAGAACGCCGTCGGCACGTCAACTCGGTGCCGGCGGTCATCTTGAGTCCCCCGAAGCATTTTTAACAGGGTATTGCAAATGGATTTAGGAAACTTAAAAACCAAGAGCACAGTGATTTAGTTTGTGGATGACCTCCTGGGCTGTAGCACGACAGAAGAGCTATGTAAGATTGACTCAGTAAAACATTTGACATTTTTGGCATAGAAGCGTTACAAAGTAGACAAGGATAAACAGCAGTGTTGTCAGCAAGTTGTTGTGTACCTAGGACAGATTTTATCATCGGCAGGCAAAAAAATAAACCCAGAAAGGGTTGCAGCGGTGTAGAACACACCACGGTCCAGCAGATGCAGCAGTTTTGGGGTTTGTGTAACTATTGTCAAGCATGGACAAGATGATCGAATAATTTCAGGAGCTTACAGTGATCAGCAGTGCCCCAGTTCTCGACACACCAGATTATAAAAAAATTATTCTTTTTGTTCTCACACTCCAACAATCAGGTGATGACGGTTGTCCTCACACAGAAGACCTCACTGAGAAATAAGCCTCTGGCTTGTGGTCTCTTGGACCCAGTGATGCAGGGACACTTCCCATGCGAGCAGGCTCTGACAGTCACTGCATTTGTCATCCAGAAATCATCCAACATTTCCATGGGGTGCCCCGTCACCCATTATGTGAATCATGCAATTTTTGCGATCCTAGAGAAATCAAAATCGCCTCGCACCACCCAACAAGCATCGGGGTATGAGGTTATTCTGTTGAATTGCTCTATTCATATGGTCAGGTGTCACACTGCCAACCAGTAATATTTATTGCAGAACAAGTACAGGCAAATGACACAGTACATTTTTGTACTATGTGTGAGGATGCTACTAATGACATGCCCCTCGTTAAAGATGTGCTTGAAGAGGGGAAGGTGCCCTTTGTTGACGGTTCGTCCACGTTGGATCAGAACACAGGACAGTAGTGAGCCTCAAATCAGGAGAGTACCATGTGTTAGCCAAGGAGCCACTGCCCTGCACAAGCAGAACTGAAAGCACTGATAACAGCATTAGAACTATCTCAAGGGTTCTCCACTACCATTTATTCAGATTCAGCTTATGTCACATTCACAGTACACTCCGGCCTGTCCAGATGGCGACGGTTCCAAAAATCAGATAGTAATCCTGTGCAGCAGGCTGCACTGCACTCTGGTATGAAAACATCATGAAGTAGAGACAGATCACAGGTTCAAGGTTGGTTCTTAATGGTTTTATTAACTTAAAAGGCAGGATGGAATAAGCCCTAACTTGCCCTATGCTAAAGTGAAATTTCTGTACCTAAAGAAAACTAAGGATAGTCTGTGTCAGGAAGTCCAAGACCTATACTTGCCTTCACAACTAACTGAATACAATGTGCAGGGATGTCGGCATCAAAATGAATAGTATTCAAAATAAAGTTCAGAGCTGCTTCAAAGTCTTGGCTTGTAATCAGCTTCCCCTTCCCCAAGTTCAAAACAGTTCAAAAAATCTCAGGGTTCCCTTCCCTAAGAGTGCAAATCTTCCAGCTTTTAAATACTACACAATTTCTTGGGACACTTCCCAGCTCCTTTGGCATCCACACTTTTCACTGGTACAGATAGATAGTTCTGTTTCTTGAATGCAAAAACCTTGTATGTGATTTTGAAAACTACAAGCTTCTTCATGGATACTTTGATTGGCTTTTCCATAAAGGGGGTCCCTCGGTCTAGACGCAGTTGTCGGACCACACGGTCCCCCCATTACAGGTCATGCAACCGATACTCCTTCTCTGCTGCTTTCCATCAACAATTGGCAGCTGCTTTCCTTTTACAGTTAAGCTTGGTTCTTCATCAGTGTCGCACTTTCCTGTGGCTTGGTTGGCCAACATGCACTTTAACATTTTCTGTATTCTTCTGGCTATTGCCAATACAGGTTTCCTTTTAACCTGTAGTTCCTTGAACTCTTTTAGCTTTGGCCAATACTACTTGGTTTCTTATCTTCTATCCTTCTTGATATCCTCTTGACTTTGCCGATACTTGTGTCTCCGACGATACATTCCGTGGTATCTGCTGCATGCACCACCTTTCTTTCACTCCACTCACAAGTGCTCAAAACTTGCTTTTACTCTGTGCGGCATTCAAAAGTGCTTATAATGACTTTCAGTTCGGTCTATATTCAGAAATACTTGTTTCAGCATTCAAAAGTACTTGTTTCAAGTTCTCGGAGCCCCCCAGTATGAGTGTTTCCCTAGTTTCCACTCACCAGTCGCACACGGCAGCTCCTCACTCCTCGTTCTGCTTTGCAGCTTCCACAAGCCTTGCCTTGCCTTTCCTTTGCGCCAGCCACAGATAGCACTGCACACTCTCCTGGTTTCCTGGGGCGACTGGGATTCTTTGGCGTACCACAGCTTATGCTGTGTGTACCCGATAAGGAGGGTTGACTGATTTCCAGACCCTCTCGCAGCCAGTCTCAGCATCTCTCTCTCCTGCTTGACATGGCTCCCAACTCCTTTTTCTCCAGCCTGTTGCTCTTTGCTCCATGCGGTAAGGAATTTTATATGCGTTAGGTATATTAAGTGATCAGATGTGTTGGTCATTAAGTCCAGTTGCCTGACTATGGCGAAACCCATTAGGTGGACGTGCCTGGTGGTTCCACCTGTGTACCCCTATAGCCCTCTTCTTTGTTTCAGTACCAGAGTGGTGTTTAGGGATGTCTGAATTAATAAAGGAAGTATGTGTTGCCCACAGGTTGCTCACACAAGGTTGATAGATACATTGGTGCTCCATGCAGGTGTTGCAGTAGTAAAATATGCAGTTAATACCAACAATACAGACCCAATTGCTTACGGCAACCGTGAAGCAAACTTAGCAGCAAAAGAAGCAGCTACTTAGAAAAACCCAATAACATAGTGTCCTCTGAAATATCATTACAGCTGGTAGAAATTACAGCTCCCTTCAACACTCTTCCCCTGACCCAATTTATTGAACGGAAGCTCAGGCTTTAGAGCAGGAAAAATTATTATGGACCAAGAGGGGTTCTCTCTCCCGCAGTGACCTCATTTGGAGACAGAATATTTCATGGAAACCAGTTAAGTCCCAGCCACTGCTCACTGTTGCTCTCTATCAGTTGTACCTTCAGTCACACACGTCCAAAGAATATATTGTTACCTATTTGCTAGAGGAATGGTTCATCCCAAATCTCCATGAGTTTGTTGCTGATTTCATATACAATTGTAATTCTTGCCAAAGGTAAGGTAGTACCCTCGGAACGCTTAAGTCTACATTGCCCGCCCTTCAGGGCCCTTTTCGACATCTTTTTTCATTCCCCTGATAGCTTAAAGCAGGTCCCTGTGTTCACCCTGGTGCCAAGTCGGCAGCCAAATTTCTAGTGTGTGAAGTATTTCCCCCCAAGGGGATTTGTGATGTCATCAGATTTGACAACGGAACACACTTTTTCAGTGAAAATATATAATCTATTGGAAATAAAACACAAATTGTGCTCTATTTATTACAACAAGCCAACGGGATACTGGAGCGAATGAACGGCCTATTAAAACCGAGACTTGCTAAAATGTGTGACACACTACATAAAAGCTGGTTACACTGTCAGCCGCTTGCTCTCTTTGTGCTGCAAAATCAACCAGGCTCTGATTATCACCTCAGCCCACTTAAATAACAGGCAGGAAGCTGTTCATTCCTCTCACGCCTGCATGGACAGCCTCTGATGCACACACTTCTGCTCAAACATTAAGGGATGTGTTCTAGGGTTGCCTTGGGGAGCTAAACAAATCTGTCAGGTTTATATCTCGTCCAATTGAAACAATAATGATCCACCTGTATAAGAGTCCTTTATTTATTGTACATTTGTAAGGCACTTATACTTATACATCAAGTAAATTGTGTTTCAAAGTGCCCTTATTTATTTATTTACTGTCAACGTTAATCGTCAGAACTGCAGCGACCACAGCTCATTCCAGGTGATGGCGTCTTTGTTAAGAACTTCGTCAGGGAGTGTAAGGATCCTAAATTTGAAGGACCTTATGAAGTGATTTATGCTACTCCCACAGCTGTCAGTCTCGGGCAGGAAAGCATGGATCTATCTCAGCGATGTCCAGAAGGACAGGAGTTCCATCACCCCCCTCCAACAACAGGAGGAAGAGGAGGGGGTAATATCAAGGGAAATATAATTCCTATACATTGATTTGGATGGCTGGATACCAACATTTTACAGCAATCTCAAAAAGCACCAACAGATTTAAAACATGCATGCCTTATCTTGTTTTTCCTCTTTTGCATTCTTTGCTATATTTTATGTGCTTTTCCCCTCGAAAGCGTGGGTCTTACATTACAAACAGTGAACACACACCAGCAAATGTTAATGTTTCTGTGCCTAGGGTTAGGAAGGATGTTTCTAAGCCAAGCGTTATCCAAGATAAAGCTGACAATGTGCATCACCACGCAGAGGAGAACATGTGGTTTCGCCATGTGCAGGCAGTGGGAAGAGACATCGAGAGACCCCTGTTTTGTTTGTTCATTGATTGCTTATGCAGTGGCCAAGCCAAGATGAGGCACCTCCAGCTCTACATAGTGGGCAATTGAGACGGGGCACAGTCGGGCAGGATCCCAATACCACAGCTCCTGCTGCCTGATATTTGCTGGTGGCTGATGGTGGACAATGTGTCAGTGGGAGCCCCCTTGGCCCAACCGGAGTCTACCCTGCTGGTGACGACGGACTCCTACCTCTCGGGTTGGGGGGTTACTCTGCCAGGCTATGCGATTTATGGAGCATGGTCCAGGACAGAAGCCCTCTTGCATATAAATATGCTCAAGCTCAGGGCAGTAGGCCTGGCCCTCAAGGTATTCTTGCCCCTCATCAGGGACGGGTCTGTTCTGGTCAGGACAGACAATTCTACTACAATGTTATACCTGAACAAGCAGTGTGGCACCCGCTAACCACACCTCTGCAAGGAGGCAGTTTTGAACCAGGAATGGGCCCTGACTGAGGCGATTTAGATTTCGGCAGTCCGCCTCCCGGGGACAGCAATGCGGAAACGGACCAGTTGAGTCGCTTGGGGTTCAACACCTACGAGTGGGAGTTGCACAACAACTCCTTGTTGTCCCTCTTCCAGCTTTGGGGGTTCACAGGCCTGGATTTATTCTAACCCCTCTCTATTCGAAGTGCATCCAGTTTGCTTCATAGGCAGGTCAGGGTTCAGGGGTCACTGGGAGACACATTCCAGATCTGTTGGCATGGCTGCAGGTGTTGTGTTCCCGCCTACCCCTCTGCAAGTCCCGGTCCTCTGTGGGTTGCAGCCTCATCCTGGTTGCCCCCTACTGTCCTTCGTGACCCCAGTTTTCGGTTCACCTGCAGTTGTGCTCCCAGGGTCTCGTCCATCTTCCAATCCCCAGCAGGAGTTTCCTGACGCAGCAGGGCGGGACAGTGGAACATCCGGATCTGGCCAAACTTGCCCTGGTGTCCTGGTTCCTGATCAGCTGAGGCTTCAGCATGCACAATTTTCAGATGACAACTGGGACATCATTCAGCAGGCCAGGAGGGCCTCGACTTGGTCCCAGTGTAAGAGCAAATGGACTGGGTTTTGCCATTGGGCTTGTGACAAGAGTCTGCACCCTGTCACCTGTCCTTTGGATGATGTACTGGCTTTTTCCTCACAGCAGGCTCGTTCTGGAGTTCAGGTGGATACTTGGTTCACATATTTGGCGGTCAGTGGGGCTTACAAGCATTCCCTTGAGCATGTGTTTCCGGCAGCCAACGTGGTGGTTAAGGCCCACTTTAAAAAAAATTCACTCCTGGTGATTCAACATTTTCATTATGCACAGGAATCACAGTACAACTTTGACGGTTACATAAACTGGACATGAGGTCCATAGTGTAAAAATACAGTAAGGGGGCAATCATGTACATCCAACACATCGGATCAGCGTTTCACCCAGCAATATCACACTTGCCCATCATTTCCTTCCCTCACTCCCCCCGCCCCCCCCTCCTCTGATGTTTATACTCTTAAACTTTACACACACCACCTCTAATGTTCAAGGGGGTTTCAAGTCTGCCGAGGAGTGCAGTTCATTCAATAGTTGGTTGGCCCCAATCTGCTACCACCCCATCCTGCAATTCCGGGTCTCGGGTTCGCTGTAAAATATCTAATTCTGCCATCCACCCCATCTACGAATATCTCCCATCCATTGTACCAAGGACGGACCTTTGGGTTTCCATGCTATGGCTATCCTGCTTTTTGCTAGTTTTAGCATAAATTGGGCTAATCGTTTCCTCACTTCCCACCCGGTAACAGTTCCCATAAACGTACACTCAGGCTGTTATCAAAACTGGAGCATTGCAGTCCATTAATCTTTGATATTATCCAGCATTGGATCTTTCATGGATTCACATGCTGTGAATATTTCCCGTTGTCAGGCTGGGAAACCTCGGTAACTTTAATTTAGCGTTTTCCTATGGAAAACCTTGACACTTTAGTGTCCTATCGACATTCTTTTTGGGTGCTTTAGGCTACACCAATAGGATGTCCAATATAAATAGCCCACGCGGCTTCCCTTCAGATTTCAACTGTCTCCAAACTGTTGGGGTCACCTTGTGTTTCTCTTCGTGTTTTGCACGTGCTTTTCGTATCCGGCCAGTATGTCATGTGTGGCCCAGAAAAAAATCAATGTTTAGGCCTTGTGCTACCTGCGGCCTAAAGAAGGTCTTCGAAGGGGTGGCGATACGGACTGCCTCTACTGTCTGTACCCCCATCAGTCGGTGGAGGCCTGCGAGATATGCCAGGGGTTTTCGCCGAAGACTTTGAAAGACCATAACCGCCGGCTCATCTGTTGGCTAAACGAGGGCACTTACCGGCTTCGGAAGTGGGTTCGGCCCGGGGGAGCCAGTCTTCGGTGACGGTGGAGAAGGCCTCTGAGCACCAACGGGCGACGTCGGCACAACCCCCTGCTAAGAAGCAACGGACTGAGTTGCCTACGTTGGAGGTGGGGAGAGGTAGCAAGTCATCTACGTCCAGGTCGCATCATTTGAAAGGGGCGAGTACCTCCTCGCTGTCCAAGTCAGATCGGCCTGACAGGTCCAATGGGTCTGGTGGTAGGCCTGAGAAGTCGAAGGTGTCGGACAAAGGACAGGCAAAGCCAAAGGAGTCTTTTTCAAAGCACTTGTCGTTTAAAGATCATCATAGGTCCTCGTCCAGCCGGGACTCTTCGAAGCACCGTTCCGGTTCCTTTTCCAAAAAGTCTGTGTCACCGGTGAAGACTAAGACTGTGGAGGCTGCGGTTCTGGCAGCGAGAGTGGCGTCGGCGGATGTTCCATCGTCGACGGTGGCGGTACCATCTGCTTTTCTGTCGTCAGCGGTGGTGTCATCGGCTCCATCCACGACTGTGACTGCCACTGGTCCGCTGTTGTTGTCGTTGAAGCAGATGGATTCGGAAGGCTTGTTGCCGACGGGTGGACTGTGGCAGTCTGCCAGCTTTGGGGCCATGCTTCCTATGGACATTGTGCAACAGGAACCGGCTGCGTATTCTGTTTCCTCGGGAATGGAGGAGGAACAAGAGGTGCTTTTTGATCCGTCAGCTCTAGGTCTGCATGGTGCATGCCCCTCAACGTCGAGTGGGGTGGGGGCTGGGCCACCCCTCTACCCGTTGGTGAATCCTTGTTCCCTGCTATCCTTGCAGGTGTTAAATACGCTCCAGTCGTTGTTGGGGCATCTGCATGCAAGGCTTCCACTGCCCCCGAGACCGGCGGTTCCGGTGGTTGAAAGTGTGCCTGGTGAGGCCCCTATGAAGTCGCCTCTGCTGCAGTTGCCATTGCCGGTGGGGTTGGACCGTCCACAAAGTCATCCCGAAGAAGGCGAGTTGCCTGATTCGGATCCGGAGAGTGCTCTGCGTGATACCCTGTCAACAGTGCCTACGTCGCCAACGAGGGACGATGTCTGGGATACGGATCCTGAGGTGGAACAGCCCAGAAGCCCGATGCAACCATCTCCGCCGGATGATATTGGGGTGTTCCACAACATGATGGCGAAAGCTTGTCAGGAGTTTGGGCTGGCTCCCGAGGAAGAACGTAAGGACTGCTTTTTCTTCGACCAGATTGGAAAGTGACGGAAGGCGGTCTTCTCGGTTCCGATTCTCGACCACGTGTGGCAGGAGGGCTTCCGCACGATGCGCCACCCGTTTTCTGAGCCTGCAGTAAAGGGACGTCTGGAGAAGAAATTAAAGTCTCCTCAGTCCACCCCCAGATGTCTCGTGTCACAGCCCGCGCCTGAGTCGGTGGTTTCGGTGGCGGCTAGCCGTAAGGCCAGAAGCCAACACAAATGTGTTACGCCCCCGGACAGTGAATCCAGAAAACAGGATGCATTTGGGAAGAAGGTCTTGACGGTGGGGGGCTACCACAGTAAAATCTGCAAATTCCTTGGCTATTATGGCCAGGGTATGATAGGGAGATGTGGCACAGGATAGGCCCGATCCTTGATCATCTCCCGGAGCAACACCGCAAGGTGGCAATGCTGTTGCTTCGAGAGGGGGAGGAGGCCTTCAACCACAGCATCTATATTGCAGTGAACTTGGCGGAGTCGGGGTTTAAGCAAATCAATAATGGTGTGGTGCGCCGACAGCAGGCTTGGCTGAAGTGTACGGATTTTTGCCCAGAAGTCCAGTATAAGATCATCGATATGCCCTGTAAGGGTGAACACTTGTTCGGGGAGAAGAGAGATGAGGCCCTGAAGGGGATGAAAGAGGATACTGAGACAGCAAAGTCTTTAGGTTCCCTGCAGATTGGCCGCTCTTTTTGCTCCTTTCGGGCTTTTCGTGGAGCCTCTGGTAATGCCTGGTTTGCCTTCTCCAGAGATTGAAGTTACTGGCGCTCCAGCTACTCGTCACAAGGCTACAGGTGCTCGGTCCAGTCGGCTCAGAAGAGTATAGACTTTCAAGCTCAGCGCAAGAAAGGTTCACAAGCCCCGGCTGCTAAAGGGAGGCAGTCAAAGTCTCAACAATGACTGCCATATGGGCAGTCTGCTGGGGGGCAGGGTGGTGAACCACATCGATGAGTGGCAGCTTATAACTTCAGATCGCTGGGTGCTGGATACAGTACGTCTCAGCCACTCGCTGGAGTTTTGGCGTCCTCCAGTCCCTATTCCGCCCTTGATTGTGCCACAACTGCATCTTCCAGTCTTGCCACAGGAGGTGGTACTCATGCTAGCGAAAGGGGCGATAGAGCCAGTTCAGGTCGCGGAACGGGGCCAGGGGGTGTATCCTTGGTATTTTGTTGTGAAAAAAGCCCAACAGCAAGTCAGGGGCCCTTTTCTAGATCTTCGGTCACTAAACAAGAATCTGCAGCGCCTGAAGTTCAAGATGCTCACACGTCAGGATGTCATCCGCTCGGTGCAACCGGGCGAGTTCCTGGCGTCGTTAGATCTACAAGACGCCTACTTTCACATCACAATTAGGCAAAAACACAGCAAGTTCCTGCATTTTGTGGTCAGTGAGGATCATTACCAGTTCTGTGTCCTACTGTTTGGCCTGAAGTCATCTCCCAGGACATTTACGAAGTGTCTTGCTCTGGTGGCTGCCTTCCTCCGCAAGGAAGGCCATCATGTGTACCCCTAACTGGACAATTGGTTGGTAAGGGGTCTGTCGCTGGAATGGACAAGGAAGTCTCTCATGGCGACCATGGACCAGTTGCAACGGCTGGGATTCGCTGTCAACTTCGAAAAATCCTATTTGACGCCATCCAGGGAATTGGCGTTTCCCCGGTGCAGTTTCTTACCCAGGATAATCTGGTAAAACCTTCCAGCGAAAGAGTGACGAAGTTGCTATCCAAACGCTGGCGAGTGGAGGCAGGGTACGGTGGTCTCGGTCTGAAGTTACATGTTGGTTTTGGGAGCCATGGCGTTATGTATTCCGCTCCTTCCAAATTGCTGCCTGTCCTGTTCATGAGACCAGTGCAGGAATTCCTCGCAGACAGGTGGTCGCAGAGTCGAGGATTATGGTCGGACAAACTGGTCGTCGACGAGGGGTTGGTGGAACAGACAATATAGTACGGGGCATGCCCCTGTTGGAACGGGAGTTTCAGTTCACGATCGTGGCAGACGCTTCCCAGGTGGGGTGGAAGGCGCACCTCGACAAGTCACAGGTACGGGGCGTATGGTCACGGGAGGAGACATCGTTGCATATCAATGTGCTCGAGTTGAGAGCGGTGCAATGGGTTCTGAAGTTTTTTCTCCCTCGCATTTGAGGAGCAGTAGTGAGGGTGTTGACGGACAATACCACCGCAATGTTCTATTTGAGGCACGCATTCCCGGGTCCTGTCAAATGAGGCGCGCAGCAGGTTTGGCATTGGTCTCTGGCTCAAGGGATCCATATTATAGCTTTCCATCTGCCGGGGGTTCTGAATTTTCAGGCAGACGCGCTCAGCAGAGACGCCAGTCAGCTGCACGAGTGGCGGCTGAAGACGCAGCAGGTGGCAAGAATCTACGGAAAATGGGGGTCTCTCCCGATAGACTTATTCGCTACAAAACAGTGTCCGGAGTTTGCCAGCAGAGGGGCTCATCCGGAGTCAATGCGGGACGCATTCCCGTTCCTCTGGACAGGCCTCTTCGCGTATGCGTTTCCCCCATTTCCACTGATTCGGAGAACGATCCAGTGGGTGCGAAAGTGCAGGGTGATTTTGGTAGATCCGTTCTGGCCGAGGCAGACATGGTTTTCAGATCTCCTTCACCTAGTGGTGGAAGAGCAGTTTCGTCTAGGTGCTGACCAAGATCTCCTGTCTCAGGATGACGGCAGAGTGTGGCATCACGATCCAGTTTCTCTCAGCCTGGCTTTGTGGCTGCTGACCACTCCGAGTTCGGTCAGCTAGGTATCTCCCAGGAGTGTGGCCGGGTTTTGGAGGCGGCAAGCACCCCTTCTACCAATGTATCATATGGTCATAAATGGGCGAGATTCTGTGCCTGGTGTGAGGGTCACCCAGAGATACAGCCGTTGGACGTCTCTTCGGCCCAGGTTCTCCTGTACTTGTTACACCTTGCGCAAGGGGGCCTGGCGTTACCATCCATCAAGGTGCATTTGGCTGCGAATTCTAGGTTCACGAGAAGGTGCCATGCTGCTCCACTGTTTAGTGATCGCTTGGTTAAAACATTTCTGAAAGGACTGTTTCGGACATTCCCCCCGGAGAAGAGGTTTGCACCGGTGTGGAGCCTCAATGTGGTTCTCTGTGCTCTGATGAAACCTCCGTTTGAAACCATGTCGATGGCTTCCTTGAAGTTCCTCTCGTGGAAAGTTGCATTTCTGTTGGCGATTACCTCGGCTAGACGGGTGTCTGAATTGCAGGCACTGGACATTGACCCACCTTATCTGAGATTTGAGCGACAAGGTTCTCCTGGTTACTAATCCACACTTCATCCCGAAAGTACCGTTAGCGTTTCACAAACTTGCTTCTATTGCCTTACCCTCGTTCTCTGCTAATGCGTCCATGCCGGCAGAAAAGTCCCTGCATTCTTTGGATGTTAAGAGGGTGCTGAAATTTTATCTGAACCCTACTCTAGACTTCTGGAGGTCGAAGCAACTGTTTGTGGCATTTGGTCCCTCCAACAAGGGGCAGTGTATTTCCAAACAAGGACTTTCCCGTTGGGTCTCGTCTACAATTTTATTTTGTCACGCAAAGGCTGGCAAGCCTTTGAGGGGCACTCTGAAGGCCCATTCTACACGGTCCACGGCATCATCAGCAGCCCTATCGTCTGGTATACCGCTCTTGGACATTTGCCAGGCGGCCTCCTGGGCGGTGCCGCATACCCTCACCAGGCACTACTGTCTGGGGCAGCAACATGTGGAAGATGTGCAGGTGGGACGGGCAGTCCTCCAGCGCCTGTTTCTGTAAGGTAGGCCCTGCAGCTTCCGGGATTTTTTATTTTGCTCTGTCACTTGCTGGGTTTTTGTTCTCATGCATGTTAATGGATGTTATTATTTGGTTTGGCTATAATACACAGCCACATATTGGTCATACTTCTTTATAATCTATTCACAGCATGTGAATCCATGAAAGATCCAATGCTGGAGAAGGGGCAGTTTCTTACCTGTAACTCAATTTCTCCAGCGTTGGTATCTTTCATGGATTCATGTGCGCCCGCCGGCCACCCCTGCAAGCAAACCTTTTCGGGTTCCCTCTACTTTGGAGGTTAAAAATCTGAAGGGGAGCTGCGGAGGTGGGGCTATTTATATTGGACGTTCTATTGGTGTAGCCTAAAGCACGCAAAAAGAACATTGATAGGACACTAAAGTGTCGAAGTTTTGCATAGGAAAACGCCAAGTTAAAGTTACAGAGGTTTCCCAGCCTGACGACGGGAAATATTCACAGCAGGTGAGTTACAGGTAAGAAACTACTACCTTACTGCTTGTCAGTAGCGTGAATCATGTGCCAGATTCCCACTGGTCCGGTCTTGCATCTCGTGCAGTCCCTACTCAATGTGTTATTAATTGCATGCAATTTCACGTTGGTCACATACACCCTATGGAGGACATTGATCTGTATAACGTCCCCCTGCGTAAGTAGTACCTGCATTCATGGGGTCCTAGCAGGTTTGTAGCGGGTTCCTCTGGGATTCCCATTCACATTTTGGCTAAACATTTAATCACTGCCCCATAGGTGAGGAACTGCCCACTAGAGAACCCATATTGCAATCTCCATTCCTCAAACGCCATCAGTTTTCCTCCCACAAATCGGGCTCCCATTGAACCACACCCCCTCTCCATCAAATCTAAGAAACCCATCCGCCGTATTGCTGACCAGAGTCCCAAATCCGTGCTCCATGGTGAATATGTGCTATAGTGTTAAGTCTTGATGTGTCGTGAAGAGTATAAGGGCCTCCGTCCCCAAGTTCCCCACAGAGAGAAGTATATACACTCTGTGCGATCCTTGAGGCCACAGGTGTGGATGTTGAATCACAAGAAGCACACGCTGCTGAGAACCCCAAGGCTGCTGGAAGGAAACAAGGAATTAGCACAAACAGGCACAGTACAATATCAACAGAGTGTGTAATAACAAGAAAGGTTCTTACCTAAACCTAGGGGGAAGTACCTTGATGACCGGGGCCTGTTTATGCAGGGAGGGCGCGTGAACAGTGACTGTAGCTGGACTGTAGAATGGAAACTACCAGCTACACACACCTGATTAGTTCTTGGAGGTTCGTAACACCCAATGAGAACGTGGAGTCTGATGAATGCGTTGGTTAACAAGTAGGAGTCCAAGGGTGAAACGAGAGAAAATCCGTGAAGCAATCCGAGGGTCAAAAATCCAGGTAAACGTGTAGCAATGCGACAATGCCAGGGAGCAACCTTGTAGCAGTCCGAAGTCTGTAAGCCGTAGTCTTGAAGCTGTGAAAGTCTTGAAGTTGCAGTGCTGAACAGAGTTGCAAGAACAGCTGTGAAGCAGCGAGCGCTTGAGCTGTCAGGGTTTTTATGTTGAATGCTGATCACGTAATCGGAAGAACGTCACGCGACCGGGATGTCAACGTGACAGCCTGAGTCTACCTGACCGTAATCTCCACGGTAACTGCCAGTGTAGGCGAGGAACCCAATGAGAACATAAGCTACCTTTGCCTCGGGACAGAAACTGTTCATGCGGCACTCGTACTGCAGGTAGAGTGCTACTGCTGGGTGTTGGAGATACCTTGGGGAATCTGGTGGAATGGCTAAATGGAATGGAGGGTGATACCGGAAGGCCAATGGGGGCGCAGATCTTTGTGTGTCTGGGGGCATGGATGTAGCGCATGGGGGTACAAATGTTGATGCACATGACAGAGCCCCCCCCCAAAGCCCACGACCACGTGGGCAAGACGGGTTCTCCAGGTGAAAACGGGATACAAGGCGTGGAGCATGGACATCACAAGCAGGAACCCAAGAACGCTCCTCCGGACCAAACCCAACCCAATCCACCAAATACTGTAACCCCCCCCTAAACACACGGGAACCCAGAATCTCAGAGATCTCATATTCATCAGACCCACCCACGGAGACGGGACCGGGGGTGCCCCAGAGATGGGTAGGAGCAGGACAGGGCTTCAGTAGGGAGGTGTGAAGAACGGGGTATATGCGCCAGGTAGCGGGAACCGAGAGCCGATAGGCCACCGGATTGATCACTCTGGATACCCTATAAGGAACAACAAACCGTGGCAGCAGTTTGCGACAACCAGGAAAACGGAGGTGACAAGTGGACAACCACACCCTATCCCCCACAGCATAGGCAGGAGCATCAGCCGCGGTTTTTAAGGAAGCCTGGGCCTCACAGAGATGGGCAAGAGTCTGCGCATGGACAGACGACAGATCACAAACACAGGCTGCAGCAGCAGGGTTGCCAGAAAGGGTGAGATCAGGGAGGGGCAAAGTGCGAGGGTGCTGACCGTACAGGGCGTAAAAAGGAGAAAAGCCAGTGGATGAATGTAAAGCATTGTTGTACGCAAATTCTGCAAGATGTAGGACATTGAACCAAGACTGTTGGTGTTGCAAAACAAGGCAGCATAGGTATTGTTTCATAGCCTGATTCACCCGCTCGGTCTGGCCAGCCGTCTCTGGATGATAAGCCGAGGAAAATCGGGAGTCAATACCCAGGAGTTTCGTCAATGCTCGCCAAAACCGGGATGTGAATTGAGGCCCCCTGTCAGAGATGATGATGGTAGTTAGCCCAAAGAGACAGAAGGCAGACTTTAAGAAGAGGCCTGCTAATACGGGGGCAGAAGGTATGCCTGAACAGGGAATGAATCGGGCCATTTTTGTAAATGAGTAAACCACTACCCATATTGTGTCAAAACCTTGGATTCGAGGTAAGTCTGTCACAAAATCTATTGAAAGGGTTTGCCATGGTCTGGGAGGCACGGGCAATGGATGCAGGAGCCCTACAGGACATCCCCGAAAATGTTTACACTGGGCACACACTGAACAAGTGTTCACATAGCACTCAACATCCTGTTTCATAGACGGCCACCAACACCAGCGTTTGAGTAGTGCCAGTGTCCGTTTCTGACCGAGATGCCCATTAATGGCAATGTCATGGGACCATTCCAAGGCGAGGTTGCGAGTGTCAGTGGTGGGTAGTACCAGTCTTTTTTGCACAAACGGTAAGCCATCGTGAAACACTGGGTCCCACTCGGACAGCTGTTCGGGATGTTGGGATACCCATGCACGGATCGAAGACAACAGGGGCAGCGGAGGAGTGCAGAGACAGATGACATTTCAGGGAACACGGGCAAGAAGACCCCACCAGGGGAACGAGATAGGGCGTCCGCCTTCCCATGAGACTGTCCCGATCGATGTTTGATTTGGAAGTCATAGGCTGCAAAAAACAAATGCCACTGCACCTGACGACTGTTGACATTTAAGAGGGGCCAGATCCTGAAGATTGCGGTGATCTGTGAACACAGTGACCTGATGCTTTTCCCCTAAAAGATGATGCCACCAAACCTGGAAGGCATCTTTGATCGGCAATAACTTTTTCTGTCACTGTATAATGGCTTTCAGCGGGTGTGAACTTTCGGGAATGGAAAGCCACCGGATGTAAATAACCAGAGGAAGGACAATGTTGGGATAAGACAGCCCCAAGTGCAAAGGAAGACGCATCCGCTTCCACAATGAATGGCAGTTCTGGGTCTGGATGTTTCAGAACCGGGGCAGTGGTAAAAGCAGATTTCAGGGCATCAAAAGCAACTTGGTGTTCTTCTGACCACAAGAACGGAACACTAGGGCTAGTCAATGCGCTGAGTGGTGCTATAATGGATGAAAACCCATAAATGAACCGTCTATAGAAATTTGCGAACCCGAAGGAGGACTGCAGGGCCTTAAGTTTACCAGGTTTCGGTCAGTCCAACATCGCCCGGACCTTGGAATGGTTCACGGCTAAACCCTCCGGAGTGATGTGATGAACCCCAAAAACTCTACACTGTCGGTGTGGAACTGGCATTTCTCGGGTTTAGCGAAGTGAGTGCTGGCGGAGACGAGACAATACTTCTCGGACGTGTGTCACATGGTCCTTCATATTTTGTGAAAATATGAGAATGTCATCTAGGTATACAGCAACACAAACGTCCAACAAGTCACTGAATATCTCGTTCATGAATCGTTGGAAAGTGGCCGGGGCATTGCAAAGTCCGAATGGCATAACCACATACTCGAACAGCCCATAACGGGTGCAAAATGCTGTCTTCCATTCATCTCCGGGACAGATCCTGATTAGATTGTATGCTCCACGAAGATCAAGTTTTGAAAAAATGGTGGCATGACTTAATCAGTCCAGTAAGGGTGTGATCAGAGGAATTGGATGCCAAGAATTCAGACGACGGTAATCCACACAGGGACACAGGTCGCCCTCTTTTTTTGGGGACAAAAAAGATGGGGCTGGCGGCTGGAAAGGTGGAAGGGCGTATATGTCCTAGTTTTAAGGCTTTCTGGATGTAATCTTTCAGGGCTTGTTCCTCAGAAGGCGACAAGGAGTAAATACGGCCAGAAGGTATGGTGGAATCGGGGAGTATGTCAATAGGACAATCGTAAGAACTTCGGATGAACCTTGATCAAAAACCTCCTGGAAGTCCTGATATACTACGGGAACCACCACTGCAACAACCCCTATTAGGTGCGGCTCTGAAGTGGAAGCGACGTTGTCGTTCAGTGTAAGTTGAGCGATGGCACCTAATGCGAGCAAAGGTGACCCAATCCCTTCGGGTACTGTGAGACAAAAATTCTGACATAGTTCGGATTCAAAATGGACCTGCCCAGACTTGCACTCAATCAACGGGTTGTGCTCTTTCAACCACGGGATGCCTAAAATCCGACCGAACTGAGGCATAGATATCAAATCAAAGGTAATGGTTTTTCTGATGGGCGTTTTGGATAATCAAAGTGAGCAGTGCGGTCTGTTGCTTGATTGGACCGCATGTCAGTGCCGTGCCATCAACTGCTTGAACCGGTTCTGGACGGTGTTTGTTTACCAATGGAAGATTCAAAGATCACGCTAGCATGATATCTATGTAATTCCCTGTGGCACCTGAATCGATAACGATGGAGACCGGAAGATATCTGGTGTAGGTTTCAAAGTGGCTTGCACAACCACAGGTCTAATATAGCCAAAAGCGGGCTTTGATTCCGAGGAAAAATTCGGTATGCTCGATCCCGTCCCCGGATCTAGGTTCGAGCATTCCGAAAAACCTGATTCTTTAACTTGGGACGTCAGGGGCAGGTTTTAACAAAATGCCCTTTCAAGCCACAATAGTAACAGGCATTGTCGACCCTTCGACGCTCCCTCTCTGTGGGTGAAATGTGGCTACGGATCCCGCCTACTTGCATGGGCTCACCTGCTGTATCTGAGGACGGGGAAGCCTGGACTATGCTAGAGAACCCCGCTTCGGATTTGCGTTCTGTACGCCGAGCATCAATATGCAGAGCAAGGTCCACTAGTTCAGTGTGCTGTGATGGTAAGGAAGGTACGACTGCCATGGCGTCTTTCATGGAATTGTTCAATCCCCTATAGAATACGACCACCTTCTTGGTCTCAGGCCATGAGGTCTCGACCGCCAACTGATTGAACCGGGTGATGTATTCAATGAGAGAACCTTTACCTTGATTTAAATCTAGCAATTCGAGGTCTCGGGACTGGGCTTTATGCCTGGTGTCAAAAACATGAGTCATTTCTACCACTAGCAGATCGAAATCGTACAGTGCCGGGCTGTCATTTTCTAGTAGTGGGTTGGCCCAAGCTGCAGCTGTGCCGGCCAAATGAGACAAGGTAAATGCAGCTTTTGTAGTGGAGTCAGGAAAGGCCAAGGGTCTACATAAAAAATGTAGTTTGCACTGATTGAGGAACGTGCAGAACTTCCTGGGATCACCATGAAATCTCTCTGGGGCTGCTAGTGGGAATGGAGTGGGTACAACTACGGGAACCTGTGGTTTGGCACTTGATACATTAGGTTGTGATGTCGAGGGTTGGGCAGCTCAATCCCCAAATTCTGCATCTGTGGGTAACGGATGTTGAGCACTCTGAATAGAGTCCAGGCGTTGGTGTATAGCCGTATTGGCAGCTGCCATATCAAGGCAGCCACGGGGTCATCAGCTGAACCCTCCATTCTCAACACGACAACAAGGGCTTCAAAGTCTGTCAAGTCTTGATGTGTCATGAAGAGTATAAGGGCCTCTGTCCCCAAGTTCCCCACAGAGAGAAGTATATACACACACTCTGCGATCCTTTAGGCCACAAGTGTGAATGTTGTATCACAGGAAGCACACACCGCTGAGAACCCCAAGGCTGCTGGAAGGAAACAAGGAATTTGCACAAACGGGCACAGTACAATATCAACAGAGCGTGTAATAACAAGAAAGCTTCTTACCTAAACCTAGGGGGAAGTACCTTGATGACCGGGGCCTGTTTATGCAGGGAGGGCGCGTGAACAGTGACTGTAGCCGGACTGTAGAATGGTAAGTACCAGCTACACACACCTGATTAATTCTTGGAGGTTTGTAACACCCAATGAGAACGTGGAGTCTGATGAATGCGTGGGTTAACAAGTAGGAGTCCAAGGGTGAAACGAGAGCAAATCCGTGAAGAAATCCGAGGGTCAAAAATCCAGGTAAATGTGTAGCAATGCGACAATGCCAGAGAGCAACCTAGTAGCAGTCCAAAGTCTGTAAGCCGTAATCATCCGAGGGTCGGAAATCCAGGTAAACGTGTAGAAATGTGACGATGCCAGGGAGCAACCTAGTAGCAGTCCGAAGTCCGTAAGCTGTAGTCTTGAAGCCGTGAAAGTCTTGAAGTTTTAGTGCTGAACAGAGTTGCAAGAACAGCTGTGAAGCAGCGAGCGCTTGAGCTGTCGGGGTTTTTTATGTTGAATGCCTCCTGATCACGTGAGCGGAAGCGAGATCACGTGATCGGGAGAACGTCACGCGACCAGGAAGTCGACGTGACAGCCTGAGTCTACCTGACCGTAATCTCCACGGTAACTGCCAGTGTAGGCGAGGAACCCAATGATGACATAAGCCGCCTCTGCCTCGGGACAGACACTGTTCACGCGGCCCTCGTACCGCAGAAAGAGTTGTTGGAGATACTTTGGGGAATCTGGTGGAATGGCTAAATGGAATGGAGGGTGATATCGGGAGGCCAATGGGGGTGCAGATGTTTTTGTGTCTCGGGGCCATGGATGTAGCGCATGGGGGTACAAATGTTGCTGTGCATGACATATAGAGCCCTGGCACCCTTATCTTCCTCAAAAAATTTCTTCCAGACCTCTTGTACCACCTGAAATACATTTGTTGCCCCTTTCCCCCGATCATACCCCACAATAACTCCACTCCTCTCCAATGGGGCGGGAGGCTTCCCAGCAAGCCCGTCAGCAGCTCCCCCCTAGTGTGCGCCAACACTGTTACCTCTTGTAGTTGAACCGCCATAAAATATCATTCATAGTTTGTCAGGTTAAGGCCTCCCTCACAGTGTGGACGTCGCAGTGTTGCCAGTTAGACTCTCCTCCTCCCCGTATCCCATAGCAACTCTCCAATCCGCTCATCTAGAATTTTACAGAAAACCGTCTTGATGGTGTATGGGATATTGGTAAAGTGGTAGAGGAGCCTTGGAAGGATGACCATTTTGCGTAATGTTACTCTCCCCAATTAGTGATATCGTTAACTTCTTCCAGAATTTGGCTGATTCATCTATCCCCGACAGTGCTCTACCCATGTTATATACAAATGTATCTTCAATATTGTGAAAAATCAGTATGCCCAGGTACCTAAATGACTCTCCCTCCCATTTGAGTCCCCAATCCGGGGATTGGGCAAGATCAGCAAGATCTCGGCTATAGAGCCCTACCAATGGGAATAATAATGACTTTGCTGTATTGATGCAGAAGCTGGACAGCTTCCAAAAATTATTCAATACCTGTAGTAGGATTGGCAGATTTTCCAATGGGTTCCCCACATACATCAGCAAATCATGGTCATATAGGTAGACTATGTGTCTCACTCCTCCCGCCAATATGCCTGCATCCCCCAACTCTTTCCTCAGATACCTTGCTTATGGTTCCAGAACCAACGCAAACAATATTGGGGAGACAGGGCTTCTCTGCCGCGTCCCCCTACCCAAAATCCAGCGCTGTGACACCCAATCATTCGTCTTCACCCTTGCCATTGGTTTTTTTATACAAGAGTCATAGCCACCGACAAATATTGTCCCCAAATGCACAGGGCTCTAGCACTCGAAACAACCATGCCCACTCCACAGAGTCAAAGGCCTTCATGGCATCAAAGGAAGCCAATGCCATGCCCTCTTGAGAATCCCGAACCTCGTCCATTATATGATGTATACGATGGAGATTCATTGTGGTACTCTGCCCCCAATAAATCTGCATTGATCCAGATGCACCAATCGTGGGGCCACCCCAGATAATCGAGTAGCCAGAACCGTTCCCAGAATTTTTGCATCAACATTTAATAATGAAATTGGGTGATAAAATGCGCCTTCGAGGGGGTCTTTACGCTCTTTCAAGAGGACTGTTATGATTGCTTCCAGTGTTGAATCCGGAACAATCCCTGTCCAAAAAGAGCCTCATCATACACTTTCTTACATCGGGGGACTAGGAGTTCCTCATACTTACAGTAGAATTCTACCGGAAATACATCAATACCCAGGGATTTACCCTTACTCATCGACCGCAATGCCCCATATATTTCGGATTCTTCGATGGGCTTATCCAACTCTCTTCTGTCGTCCCCCGTCAGGACCAGTAATTGTACGAGGTCTAAGAGGTCCCCTGCAGCTTCAGCTGAGTACTTTGCTTGTGTGTAGGGACTGTTCAAAGTATTGAAAGGTTGCTTTAATCCCTGCCTGAGTGCCAAACATCTCCCCAGATTCCCGTCTGATCTGAGTTAGTGTGTCGAGGTTGCTCTCGCCGAATCAACCAGGCCAATATTCGTCTGCTTTATCCCCTTCCCCGTGTATTCGGACATCTCTTCACTCCTACCAAATTTGGAAAATGAGTCCTGTGCATCCCGCTGTGAAGCTAGGGCCTCTTTTCCCAATTCCCTCCCTTTTCCCTGTCTCCCTGTCCCGCTGCCACTTCCTTTTCCAGGGTGGATATCACCCCTTCCAATTTCTGCTATTTTTCCCGTAAGGTCCTTCTGACCCCTGTTGAATTGGATACACAGACCCCTCTAATCGTGACCTTAAAAGCCTCCCACAGGGTCCCCCATCTTTCCACCGAACCTTCATTTATCTAAAATAAACCTTGATATCTCTTTCCCAGACTCTCATCCAAGCCCCGAACCGAAAGCCGCCATGAGTGTACTGATGATCTCCGCTGCACTCCCCCCATGGTTGTTACCAAGGGTGAGTGATCCGAAATAACCCTAGCTACTCCGTGTCACGAAATATGTGGAAGTGTTCCATCCCCACAAAGATGCAATCCAAGCATGAATAGGATCCATGCACCCCAGAAAAATAGCAATAATCTCAATCACGTCCGTGAGCCTCTCACCATAATTCCACCAACTCTCAATCACCCATTATCTTCTGCAGTGATGACGACGCCTGTTGTTTCAGTAAACCTGAAGTCCCAGTGCTATCTAAACTGGGGTCCACAAGACAATTAAAGCCCTCCCTGATGTCCTCCTACTAGTTGCATTACCAATAGAAAATATTCCCCATCATCTAAATTGGGTGCATAAGAGTTAACCACACAACGTTCCTTGTCTTCCAATGTCCTCAGGAGAGCCACTGTTCTTGCAGCATCACCCGTCAGTACCTTGCTCTCCTGAATAGGCACCCCTGCTGCTACCCATATTAAAGCTCCCCTAGCGTACTTTGAATAGGACATCTGTACCACCGCCCCCACCCCAACCCCACCACCTTTTAAGTAAGTCTACATTTTTCTGCATCTGCACCATGTGGGTTTCTTGCAGCAAGGCTAGTTTCACCCCATGTTGTTTTAGGAATCCCCCCACCCGTTGGCACACAATTTCTGGCCTAATCCTCGGACATTCCAAGTCCCAATTTTCAACCAATCACCCCCCATGCTGGGGATCATAGTCTACTCCCCTTCGCATGTACCTCCCCATGATATCTCCCAATTTCGCCATCCAAACCATCCCAACCTATTTTGCCAACCTAATGTCATGGCCACTGGACAAGGGCCCATGTCTTTGCCACCTACAGGGTCCAAATGTACCCAGTCCTTGTGTTTCTGGCACCAGGCTCATGCAAAAGTGTGCTTTGCACACTTTGTGCCTAAAACACGTGCATCCAGGCCAGGCGTGGCCATAGGAGAACATTGAGGAGCATGTACAGGAACCTCTGGGGGTGGCAAGGTGGAGCCACAAGGCGGGGGCCAAAGGGAGGGGCTTAGGCCAGCCTATTTAAGGCCAACCCGCTCAACTATTGGCGCTTCGCGTTAGTCTGCTTTCTGCAGCGTAACGCTTACCGCCGCCTGCAGAGTTCTTACCTGTTTTCCAGCTCATCACCTCGACGTGCATCTTCTAGGTTCCAGTCCATCGCAGAGAGAGAGCATCTTACCTTGCTCCAGCTACACCATCGTGGAAAGCGCATCTTACCCGGCTCCAGCTACACCATCGCGGAGAGCGCATCCTACCTGGCTCCAGCTACACCATCGCGGAGAGCGCATCTTACCTGGCTCCAACTACACCATCGCTGTAAGCATACGTTAACTGTCTCTTGCACTCCATCGCCTGCAGTGCATTGCATCTTACCTGACCTCCATAATCATCGGATTTGGAGCGCATCTTCACCTGTTCCAGACATCCAGCTACGTGGGAGCTTATCTTCCATCCATCATCTTCAAGGAGTCATCTATCCTGAACCGCCCACAGGCCTTTCATTAGTTGCTTCTCGCTTGACGCCGCCAGGCCTTCCCTGCAAGAGAAAAGAACACACAAGGTTTGAAACTGCACAAATAACTTACGCTTGGCCGCGCAACACCTTTACCTTGCGTTCTACCCATAAAGCCAACTTACCATCTATTTCAAAGCTTCGCTATCCTCTGGGGCATCCTTGGGGCTCGCTCAAAACACAGCGACTCCAAGCAGCCATCTTCACACCTATAGGGGAAAGAAAAGACATTGGGAACTATAATCACGTCAAAAAGACGTTGCAAGAATTATGAACTATAATCACGGCAAAAGACATTGCATAAGAATAAGGACACTAATCATTGTTAAGAATACTTAACTTCCAAGTGGTTGGTCGCAGCCGGACTGGGCCGCCACATCCACGGACCAGTGGAGGAACTTGGTCCATCCAAGGCACCCCTGCTAATGAGAAGCAGGACGGAGAGCTCATCCTTACGAGAAATCAGGTGAGCATACATGGGCAAACGCTTGCTCATCTCATTCTGGAACGAAGGGTTAGGGGGAAATCCTGATACCACCAAACCATTCTCATTGCCTCTCGTATTGCCTCAGCGGCAGTACCAGCAACCAGAGCAGTCAACATTGCAGCAGCTAGGTGAGAAAACCGATCCAGGGGAGCCAAGTCCAGGGAGGGCTCCAACCGTGCCCCAACGTCCCCGCAGAGACCAGGTGAGCGTAACACCTAATTGCAAACGTCGACCAACCGGGCAACCATGCCATACTTATTGGCATACCCAACTCCCCCCTGATACTTTGCCCAACTGTCCCCCTATCCCTCCCTCCATCCCTACCAAGCCCTCCCAACTTCAAACATTCGCCTGCCCATCCCACCATTCCGCCCCTCCTCCCACCCCCCCTTCACCTCCTAATAAAGAACACCCCTCTCCACCCCAGACCTTCCCCAACTTGGGTCTAATCCCGCCTGCCTGTAACTTTTGACCTCCAAGCCATTTTCCCTCCTCCTTCATCTCCACCCCATGGATGAGCAGCTGTCGGTCCAAGGGGGGGGGACTCCCTGCCGCCCTCACTCCCACCCGTCCTCCCCATCATCTCTAGCTTCCCCCCAGCCAAATCCTCAGTCAGTGTCTCCCATGTCCTGCATACCACCATCTACTTACCCCAACTGTTAAATTCCCCCACTCCACCCTCAGTCCCCCGACTGCGATTCCTCCTTCCCCCACCACCTTGTGAATCCGAACCCTGTGGTGCTGTATCCAACCAGGTCCACACCTCCTGCACCGGTGTGAAAGACCATGATTTCCCACTCGCTATAACTTTCAATTTAGCTGGGAAAAACATAATGTATTTAATATTAAGTTCCCTGAGATGCTGTCTGACTGCATCATACGTTTTTCGTTGGCGTTGCACCTCCAATGTGAAATCCTGGAAGAAGCGCAGTTTTGTGTTACCCATTTTGTAATACCCCACTTTGTCGGCGTCCTGCTAAATAGTATCGCTGTCTCTGAAGTTCATCATTTTTGCCACTATCACTCTTGGCAGTCCCCCAGGTGGTGGAGTCCTACGCGGCACACTGTGTGCCCGTTCGACCGTGAAGAATTTTGGTTGTCCCTCCACTTCGAGAGTGTGTAGGATGATATGTTGTACAAAAAGTTCCACACTAGGTCCCTCCACTCTCTCTGGGACCCCCACCAAGCTGATGTTGCATCGTCTGGATCGTCCTCCCGCATCCTCTGCCCTGGACTCGAGTCCTGGTTACCCCCACGAGACCAGCCACCTGATTTTTGAGGCTTTGGAAGATCATCTTCCACTGTGCTCACCCTCTCCTTCACCTCTGTGACTCTCACACACCTTCCGAAGGTTCGCACTTACCAGTGACACATCCACTCCTACTTCTTTAATTCTCCAGCATGGGGTCTGGCATGGATTCACATGCTCATGAATATTCCCCGTCGTCAGGCTGGGAATCCTCGGTAAAGAAAAAATCAGTATCAGTTTCGTTTCTGATCTGTCTTTCGTAGTAGTAACCAATCACTGATCTCTGCGTCATACTGACCACAGCCAATGACTGCCCTCTACCTAAGCCCCGCCTCTGGCAGCCATCTTCAGATTTTTACCGCACGTTCAAGTGTTGGGAGTCCTTGTGCTTAGCTCTCGAGCTTTTACTGCGTGTTTCGCGTTTTTTCAGGTGAATTTTCACTTTTTTTCGGTTAATCGAGCCTCAAGCTCCACCGTTTCTACTCCCGTTAACGGCTAACCGTTGCGGGATTTTCCTACGCCCCTGAAGGGTGAAGATTTCGTCGAATCAACTTCTTGGAGGATTCCAGAAGATTTGCGGCCTACTTTGAGATGGCCCAAGATGCGAGTTCGTCGCCCGGACCCAAGCTGTTTCGCAGCTGCCCTGGATGCGGGCTGCAGAATGTGTTTAAGGAAGACGAACATTTGCGATGCCTCTGTCTTCATGGGGACAGGACTCATGTAGAGAAGGACTGCCAGTTCTGCAAGAACTTGTCGGAGCGGACCATGAGGGACCGTCGATCCCGTCTCGCCAGCTGGTTGGAGAAGGGCTCAACGAGTGAGAAGAAGAAGAAAGGGTCCGAGCGGGCTTCTAAGTCCTGTGTGGGCGCCCCGGCGACGGGGGCCCAACACCAGGCCAAGCGCCGCAAGTCCGCTGGCTCCGGGAGCGCCGAAAGGTCGGGCTCTTCGGTCGCCAGGCAGGGCGCACCTTCCCCGGCACCGTCAACCATGAGCCAGGGCTCTGGTTCGGGGAAGAGGAAGTCCGAGACCCCAGGTAAGCTTCGGGAGAAGCCCCGTCCGATCTCGGAAGAGGGGGAGCGAGGCGTCGCCCCTCCCCGGAAGAAGAAGGCCCGGGACGCACCTAAGGTGGTGAAGGCCCCTACCCAACAGGCAAAGGCCTCTATCGAGGCGACTCTGGCCAAGGGGGCAGAGACCCCGCCAGCGGAGACTGCCTCCGGGACTAGAGTTTCCCTGCCGCCAAGGAGGGAATCCTCTTTTCAGCCCATCGTCGTGGCCGCCATGATGGAAGAAGCAAGGGGGGGCACGGTAGCCTCCTCGAGCTCGGAGTCAGCCTCGGAGGAGGAACTGACCGAGGCCGTGAGGAACCTCGAAGTCCAATTCGAGAAGGTTTGATCCCGTAAGGAAGATCCTCGGGAGATAACCGAGGAAGACGACGATGGCGAGGAAGAGCAGCCTTCCCTTCCGGCGCGGCCAGAACCGAGGCCTCAGGATGGCTCGACGGCCATTTTGTTTGCGATCCAGTCCTTATGCTCTGAGATAAGGACGAGATTCCCACGGCCCAGGCTGGAGGACCCGCAGCCTCGCCCGTCGGGAAGTCCTCAGAACAAACGACGGAGGACCCAACCCTCTCCTCCGCTCGCCCCCGTAAGGCCTACAGTTCCCTCCTCATCCTCCCACGAGTCGGGAGATGACAGTGCGTTGGGCTCGATGACGGGTTCTGAGGGCGACGACGACGGAACGGGTCTCCCGTCGCACGGGCCTCGCCGCCCGACGAGATTGGCTCATTCCACGCCATGATCGCCAGGGCTTCCGAATTGTTCCAGCTCTGCCCGGAGGAGCAGAAAAGGGAAGGTTTCCTCTATCAGCGCCGGGAGGCCAAGAGGAAGACTGTCATCGCGGTGCCTCTAATCGATGACATCTGGGAGGAGGGCCTTTCGGTTCTCAAAAACCCCTCCATGGCACCAGCCAAACGGGACCGGTACAAGAAGAAGTACCGGGTCCCCGAAACCGCTCCCCTGTGCCTCAGGGCCCAGCCAACGCCAGACTCGGTCGTCTCAGCAGCGGTGAAGAAGAAAGCGGCGGGGTCAGGAGCCTCGACGTCGAATTCCCCGCCGGACGGGGAGGGAAAGAAGTTGGACGCCATGGGGCGGCGGGTCATTTCGTCAGCGGCGACGACGATCAAAGCGGCCAACGCCCTGACGATCGTGGCCCGTTACGACAGGGAGCTCTGGTTTAATCTGGCCCCCATATTGGACTTCCTGCCGGACGACAAGAGGTCCGAGGCCCTGGAAATACTGGAAGAGGGCGAGGTGGCGTCGGACCACGCCATAACGGTGGCAACTGATATTGCCGATACCGGGTTCCGCCAGCTGGGCAACAGTGTTTGCCTACGATGACGGGGTTGGCTCCGGGCGACCGACTTCCGTCAGGACGTCCAGACCAGGGTGTTGGACATGCCGTTCGACGGCAGCAACTTGTTCGGGAAGGCGGTGGACGAATCCCTCCAAGCCATAAAAACGGACACGGAGACGGCCCGCACCCTAGGAGCCCTTCAGCAACGACGGCCCTTTCGGAGCTCCGGAGGCAGACAGGGTGCCTCCAAGGGATCCAGCCGGTGGCTCGTCGTCCTACCGCCAGGCGGCACGCTCCTCGTCTCAGGAGGCATACAGGGGCCGCGGCAAGCAGGGAGCGCCTCGCCGCCGTCGGCAAGGTGGCCAGGGCGGCAAGGCCACCACCTCCAAGCAGGACTGAACCGGCTGTGGTCTCGGGCCCCCACCGAAGCACCCCGGTGGGAGGCCGGCTGACGAATTTCGTCGGCGTGTGGAAGTCCATCTCCACCGACCGGTGGGTGCTGGATACCCTGGCAAGAGGACACTCTATCGAATTCCTGAAGAAGTGCCCTCACGTTCCACCTGTGGCCAGGAAGGAAAATCACGTCCCGCAGCTGCTGTTGGAAGTACGGGCGATGCTCAGGAAAGGCGCCATCGAGCTTGTCCTAAAGAGGCTCCGGGGCTCCGGGGTGTACTCAAGGTACTTCCTCGTCAGGAAGAAGACTGGCGGCTGGCGCCCCATCCTGGACCTTCGTTGTTTGAACAAATACATCTGATCACAAAAGTTCAGGATGGTCACCCTCCAGCACGTACTGGGACAGCTGGAGGAAGGCGACTTCCTATCGTCGTTGGACCTGGAGGATGCATACTTCCACGTTCCCATCCTCAAAAGTCACCGAAAGTTCCTCAGGTTCGTCATCCAGGGACGCCACCACCAATTCAGAGCACTGCCGTTCGGATTGAAGTCTGCCCCAGGGTCTTTACCAAGTGCCTAGCACCAGTGGCGGCGCCTGCAGGGGATTCACGTCTACCCCTACCTGGCTCATCCGCTCAAGGACGAGGGAACTCGCCGTCGAACACACTGAGAGGACCGTCCAGCTACTCACAGACCTGGGATTCGCCATAAACTACCCAAAGTCCCACCTGGTGCCATCGCAGGTGGCCCTGTTTCTGGGAGCGAAGCTCGATACAGTGAGGTTCCTGGCGGCCCCGTCGGAAGAACGGACGAAGACCATTCTAGGCAAAGTGCAGCGCCTGCTAGCCACGGACGTGGCCAGGGTGAGGTCCATCAAGTCCCTCCTGGGGATGATGTCCTCCTGCATCTACCTGGTGCACCTCTGCAGACTACGGATGCGCCCTCTTCAAGAATTTCTCGACGCCCGTTGGATGCAGGCGACGGGCACCTTCGAAGACAGGGTCCCCCTCAACGAGGTTTTCCGGCGGGCGATTCAGTGGTGGGGCGTTCGAGCGCACCTCACGGCGGGCAAGGACTTTCAGACGCCGGCGTACCAGGAGACTGTGATGACGGACGCCTCCCTGGAAGGTTGGGGCGCCCACACCGGAGATATCCACGCAAGAGGCCTCTGGCTCCCGGAGGAGAGGCTCCTGCACATCAACGTCCTGGAACTCCGAGCCGTGTTCTGGGCTCTCAAATCGTTCCTCCCGTCGCTCAAGGGCAAGGTGGTGCGGATCTTCACGGACAACACCACGACAATGTTTTACATACGGAAGCAGGGAGGCACCAGATCCCCAGCCCTATCCAAGGAGGCACAGGATCTGTGGCACTGGGCGGTCGCCCAGGGGATGTTCCTAATTCCCTTCCACCTGGCAGGAGAAAGCAACACCATCGCTGACTCGCTCAGCAGGGAGCTGTGCGCGTGTCACGAGTGGAAACTGCGCCAGGATCAGGTGGATCAACTCTTCCGACGATGGGGCAAACCCCAAATCAACCTGTTCGCAACAGCGACAAACTCGAAGTGCAAGAGGTTCGCCAGCAGGTTTCCCCAGGCGAGAAGCATGGGCGATGCGTTCTCGTTCCCCTGGGACGGCCTATACCTGTATGCGTTCCCTCTGTTTCCGTTGCTGCTTCGACTCATCAGCCAGCTCAAGAGGTCCCGGTGCAGGATGATCCTCGTCGCACCGGCGTGGCCGAGGCAGATCTGGTTCCCGGACCTTCTGGACTTGTCAACGTCCCCTCCCATCAAGCTGTCGGCGGACGCGGACCTTCTCGCCAGAGAAGGAGACGCCATCTTCCACCACGACCCGGCGTCGCTGAACCTGCAGGCTACGATATACCGGCCGATTGCAGAGAGGTTCTTGCAAAGGCCAGGGCGTCCTCGACTCTTAAATGCTACGGTCATAAGTGGAAGAGATTCTCTATCTGGTGCCGAGCACCGAAGATCAACCCCCTACGGATTACGGCCCCTCAAGTGCTGCCGTACCTGCTATCGCTGGCAAAGGCTGGGCTAGCCCATGCCTCCATTAAGATTCATCTGGCGGCGATCTCAAGATATACCAGAACCACAGGACGGACATCCCTGTGGTCCCATCGACTGGTAAAAGAGTTTATGAAAGGACTGTTCCGGTCGTTCCCGCTGGTGAAGGCCCGGGCCCCGGCGTGGGAACTTAACGTGGTGCTGACCAGGCTCATGGGGCCCCCATTCGAGCCGATGCACTCTGCACCAATGAGGTTTGTGTCGTGGAAGACTGCATTCCTGGTGGCCATTAGCTCTGCACGACGAATGGGAGAGATCCAGGCCCTATCCTGCAAAGCACCGTACTTGACTTTCCATGCCTCAAGGGTGGTGCTTAGGACGCACCCCTCCTTTATGCCCAAGGTGCCGTCGGACTTCCATCTTAACGAGCCCTTGGTGTTACCTGTTTTCTTCCCATCTCCTTCGTCGCCGGCCGAGAGGACTTTGCACTCGCTGGATGTGGCTAGAGCGCTGAAGTTCTACGTGGACCGCACGAAGAGTTTCCAGAGGACGTCACAGCTGTTCGTGAACTTTGGACCTGTGAATCAAGGGAAGGCTCTCTCGAAGTCTTCTATTTCCAGATGGCTCTCCGGCTGCATCATGCCACCGGTTGGCTAACCGACCGCTGCCAGGCCGTCCGAGAGCCCATTCGACCAGAGCGATCGCTGCTACTACGGCGTTCTTATCTGGTGTGCCCCTGCTGGACATCTGCAGGGCTGCTACGTGGAGGTCAACGCACACCTTCACGAGATTCTACTGCGTCGATCGGGATTCCAGGCAGGAGTCCAGGGTCGACCAAGCAGTGCTGTGCAACCTGTTCGCTTAAGGTGAGCCTGGTGAGGAGGTAAGAGATGCTTAATGTTGAGTTTTTTGTTTTGCTTAATGTTGAGCCTTTTGCCACCCCCGTGGTTGTGCATGTGTGTACTGCTATTTATTCTTATATTCATGAGCATGTGAATCCATGCCAGTCCCCATGCTGGAGAAGGAACAAGTTACTTACCTGTAACTGTTGTTCTCCAGCATGGGTCTGGCATGGATTCACATGCAAACCCTCCCGCCTACCCCTCTCCGGCTCTTCACTTGGTCATACTGCCTCTTCACGTGCTACGAAATCTGAAGATGGCTGCCAGAGGCGGGGCTCAGGTAGAGGGCAGTCATTGGCTGTGGTCAGTATGACGCAGAGATAAGTGATTGGTTACTACTACGAAAGACAGATCAGAAACGAAACTGATACTGATTTTTTCTTTACCGAGGATTCCCAGCCTGACAACGGGGAATATTCATGAGCATGTGAATCCATGCCAGACCCATGCTGGAGAACAACAGTTACAGGTAAGTAACTTGTTCCTACTCCCCTCGAGGGAAGTACTCGTGGCCTGTATCGCTTTCTTTAGGGCATCTAGGGTCACTCCCCCAGAGGCCCCTTGATCCGTGCTTTCTGCACCTTGGCCTGTCGCCTCGGGTTTTTGTGGTTTGCCTTTCATGTCTGTGTAGTTTTCCATATTCTGCTGACCTTTCACCATTGTCACTGTGAAGAAAGTGGCTCTGACCCCCAGCCTGTGTCACTTGGTGTTTGGATCTTCCTCTGTCCGTGCTGCACCGAGGGCAAGGAGATAACACCTCCTCCCCCCGGGTGTCCACCACTGACCAGATGCCCACCGGCCTTTTGCTGGTCACTGATTAATTATATGCAGGAGTATCCTTCCGAAGAGTTCCTGCACCTCTGTAATACCATGTGTTCACAGATGCCAGGCCACTGGAGAGTGTATTTTTCCAATCCTCCTTCAATTGGCCCAGACCAGAAGATCCCCATGTTGTCTCATCAGGGGCTGTGGTTTCAAGGATTTCTAGGGGCTACACTGGCCTACTCGCCTTTGCTACTTCACCACTGGTGGACTCCCGACTCCTAGGTATTGCTGTTTTTTTCAATACTGTTTGTGAGGCTTCGTGGAGCCACCCCAGCAAAGAGGGGGGTAGTGATGAGGGGGGGAAGGCTCTAACCACCTTCAACCGACCTCTGGACCCAAACAGCACTCTATTGCTGAAACATCCCCTGTGGTCCTCACCCCTTCGCCTGCTGCAAAAAGTGCTAACCCGGTCTGTCTTCGAACCAAAAGCAGCCAGGGGGGCAGGCGGAAAAGCCAGGGATGGCTGTCTGCTCGATGCCACCGTCTAATCTCGGGTCCCTCCAAGTAAAGTCTCCAGCAGTACAGTGCTCAGTGTTTATTCACTCAGCATACCCGTGGGGGCCCCTCCTCTCCAGACCTGTGTACTCACTTTCTCATGGGGAGGCACCCACTGTCTGCAGTCCAGACCAAGGCAGGTAGACCGGGATGCCTTCTCATATCCCCCACTGTCTGACACTTCCTCTCCTCCAGCTCTCCTACGCCGCCTTCTCCTTTGGCTCTCCTATGCTGTTGTGACTCTTCGCGGCGATACTCCGGGGTAGGTGCCTTCGTTCTCCGCCAGGATAGACCTCAGCCAGTAACGTCTACTGCGGCGTTGCGTCTCTGCTCATGCAGGTCGATGACTTCTTGCCTGCTCCCCCGGGACTGTGGCTCAGACGCACTCTTCTAGTGGTTTCCACTGCGACCGGCCTCCCAGCTGGTGAAAGAGGATGTTACAAATATAATGTCGGGGCAGGGCTTGCCAATTACGGCTGTCCTGGGACCGTGCGTTATCGCACCGATCGCCCAGGTCAGTCCCAGACGTTTTCAGTAGGTCCCGGACGCCATTTTGGGACAATAGGGTGTTGCACCAGTGAGACTGTCTGCTCGACGCTAAGGTTTGCAAAAAGTGTTTTTCACACTGCAGACCTCACAGAATGCAGTTCCAGGGTTCCCTTAGTCGGTGCTTAGTCTGTGGAGGTTGCACTCATCCCGGAAGCAGGATATATCTCCGGATTTCGACGAGCAATCTGGGAGCCACAGAGAGCTACGTGCTAGCCACACCCCCTCTAAAGCCCACTTTAAGGGGTTGTCTAGGCTTTTTCCTCCGTTGCATAGGCGGCACCCTGTTTATGACCTCAATGTGATTCTTGCATCTTTGCAGCGCAAGCCCTTCCAGCCAATGGTGTCTGTGGACATCCGCTTGGTGGCACTAAAGACCGTTTTACTGGTGGCTCTCACCTCTGTGCGCAGGGTAAGTGAGCTGCAGACCTTGTCCTCGTGCAAGCCCTTCACCACGTTTCACAGTGCCAAAGTAATTGTGTGCACTCACCAAACTTCTTGCACAAGGTGGTCTCTGCATTTCATCTGAATCGGGAGATCGGCCTGATAGTGTTCTTCCCGAACCTGCAGTCATAGGCAGAGAGGGCCCTGCATTCCCTGGACTTCATGAGGGTCCTCCAGTTTTATCTCTCTGCATTGCTTGTGACTTTAGGGGGCTCCTCCCCGGCTGTCAGGCTTCCATTGCTCGTTGGATTGTTCAGGCCATTTTGGAGGCATACACATCTATGGGCAGACAGGTTCCTGAGGGGTTTCATGCCCGTGCGGTCAGAGCCAAGGCCACGGCCATTGCGTTCCAGAGACATGCTTCTTGGGATGTCATCAGCAAGGCGGCTTCGTGGGCCACTCTGTCAGCCTTCCTTAAGCATTACTCACTACCAGCTCCAGGCACGATCCAGAGTTTGGTCAGACGGTTCTGAAGAACCTTTTTGCTTCGTCCCAGCTCCACCCTTTGTTTCTAGTTTGGTGGAATCGCCCACAAGGATGGAGGAAAGAGGATGGGACATGTGAGTAATTAAAGTTACTCACTGTAGTGACTATAGTATCCATAGTTCACAGTCCCCTTTCCTCCGTACGTCCCACCCGCCTTACCCCGCTAGTATGCCAATGGCTAATGTGTAATAATCGTAGCCAGATATCTAAGCATCCGATGTGTTCAAAGGTTTCTTTCCGATATCACTGCATTTTAAAGACCGAACATAAAAAGACAGGTGTCTTTGGGCCTTTTTTGTGTCGGTTTTAAAATGCAGCAAAATCACATGCTCCCGTAACCCCTTCACCCACTACCGCCAAGGTGATCCCTTTCTCACCCCCACCATCTCCCGCTGGTTCTTATGTAAATCGGGGAGGGGGGGGGATCACCCCACAAACACCCCTTTTCCCATCCCACCACCCTTTTCCCAGCATAACACATCACACACCATAGGTACACACACCCAGAGACACATGCACACACTTACCTGACTTGCCGGCGATGTCTCCTCTGTGTCTTGCCGTGCCCATCAGCCTGTCAGCCCCTGCACGCACTTGTGTGAAGCAGAGGCTGACAGTTTGATTAAGAAAGACCGCTCAAAGCGGTCTTTCTAAATCGGTCATTTATTTAATTAATTTTCATAAGTCAATCACTTAGTACTGTTCAAAGGGGACTGAGGTAAGGCGCCAGAGGGTCGGGGGGGGGCTGGGCCTCGGCAGGGTGGGGGGGGGCTTTCCAACGTCTGAGGCAGTGCCCCTGCCTGCTATTCTAAATTTAAAGGGGGAGCTCAATTTTTCTCTGCCAAAGGTTCTGGTACTGTCTCCATTTTGGGAGACACCCACAAGGATGGAGGAAAGGGGGACTATCGACTATGAGTACTCTAATCACTACGGTGAGTAACTTAAATGTTTTTCTTCAATTCATGCATCTCTTCATTGTTACTGGATTTTATCAAGGCTCTTCAAAACACAAGGGTATACTCTTCACAATCATCGCATTGCCTTTCTTGGATAAAATTATTAACTTCTATAGTGGTTCACCCCCGCTGCCTTTACAAAGAAAACTGTTGCTTTTTTTTCTTCTTCTGGTTTTATTTCAAATGTCCAAATTCCTGCAGGATTCCTCAGCCAGACGCTTCTGTCTTCCGCCTTCGTGGCACTGGTACTCCCCAAAGTCATGTGGTTCTTCGATACGTGTGTTGTTTCACAAGTATTAGGGTGTCTGCTTGTTCGGGTATTGTAGGTTTCCATGACAATATGCACTTGGCTAGCCTTGCTCCAGAACATTCACCTTTCTTTCGCTCTTCCCCCTCTAGCCTTGTCCCTATTCCAGCCTTGATATACAATGTTCGTACTTCTTTCACACTGTTTCAGTAGGGCCAAGAGTATGTTAGATTCTTTTGAGTTCTCATGCTTTTAGCAGCTATTGCAGCCGAAACATAGTTTTCGTATCCGTTTCAATCCGATTCACTGGGGCGCTGGTCCATTTGGGTTTCTCCGGACCCTCTAACCGTTTAGGCTCTCCAAGCCTTGATTCAAAGCGTTCATACTTCTCTTGCTCTGATTTACACAGGGTGCTGGTCCTCTCTGATATCTTGGGTTCCCTCAACTTCGTAGGCTTTCCAAGCCTTAATACAAAGAATGTGTACTTCCTTTCCTCTGATTCACAAAGGGTGCTAGCCCTGTCAGGTTCTCAGGTTCCCAAAACATTGTGGGCTTCCCAGGCTTGCTTCACTGCATCTGTACCTCTCAGCGGTAGTCTCTCTGTGAGAACGTTCGCATCACTGGTGCTGCCTTTCTCGACAGCTAACACCCTTTGGACATGGAGCTTGAGGATTCAGGCTCTGTGTTGCGATCTGGTCTCGGCATCAGTTGCTAGACCCCATGCCTACCACAGCTCTCTCATGGTCACGCCACCAGAGGAAACTGGTGCTTCCCCGTCTCTGCCTCCATCTCTCTGACGGATGGGACGCCAGCCTTCCCCTTGTGTTAGGCTTGCTTCTCACGCCACTGCGGGTGCCGCAGTCTTTTGTGGCTCCACCCCTCCAAGGTGTGTTCTCCACAGATGTTCGCCTCTACGTAGGATTCATTCTCCTCCCTGCATAGGAGATTCCCTTCCAATCACAGTTTCTCCTGAGTTTAAGTACGTCATCGCGATCAAAGGGGCTGTGTCTTTCTTCCTTGAATGTGGCGCTCAGACGAAACCCAGGGTTACCCGAGGTCTAAGAGTTTGAATAAACCTCACTATTCATTGGATCCAAAGTTATGTCAAAATTAAGAGGGTTTTGTATATGGTCTTTGACTGTGGAGTTCAGGCGAGATCCAGCATTACCTTAAACCAAAGAGATGGAAGAACTGTCACTGTTTGGTGGTTTATAAATAGAAGTATTCAAAACAGAAGTAACAGTCTTTCGTGTTCCTATGTAGGCAGATAATGTTTTCTGGACTGGGAGTTTCTTTTTTCAGAATGGGAGTTCATGTCCCCATGCGGGGTGAGTCCCAGTGAGGTCCCACTTTCCCAGATGCCTTCGAAGGGTCTTGCATAGCGGGCTCACCTCCCTACTCTCAAAGCCTCCCCTCTGGGGAGAAGGGAGATTCGTCACAGAATGGATGCCCATAAATTTGTTGACCCGGAGTGGTGTGCCACCAGACCGCTGTGGGGGATCAGCTACAGCGATGTAACTGATGCCATGAGGATTGTGCCATAAGGGAGCAACACGTGTTCTGGAGGTCCAGCCTAGAGGAGAGAAACTGTTAAGAGGATGAATGGAGGTTAGAGTTGCGACCAAGCCGAACCCGGCTGTCAGCTGAGTGAGAAACCCAAGACAGATGGTCCTGAGGTTATTTTGGCCTCGGAGAGGTGCTGCAATGCCCTGGTGGCATGAGCCCTCTACAGCTCACATTGTGGGGACAGTGGGAGCATAGGATCTGCTTGTAGACCTGTGTGAGACCATGGTGCAAGAATGAGGTGGGATTGATCTTGGTGTCGCCTCTGAACAAAAGTACCAAAAGCAAACTCTGACACATTATCGGCCTTCCTTGACCTTATCAGTGAGGAGAAGGTGTGCTCTATTCAGAGGAGAACAACCTAGCTTTTCGGTGCTGTACTGCCCAGGTGGATAGGACCAGACTGATATACAAGTAGATATTTCTCAGGGGTGGTGGCCAGCGGAGATGTGAGGAAGAAGTGTTCTTTCCGAGCTCCCTAAAAGATCCTTCATAGATATGCTTTCTGTGCACCTGAAAGATTGTAAAGTGCTCTCAACAGCAAGATTGCTGCATCACGGAACAGCAGGAAGGGCTTTCCGATCACGGAACGGCTGTAAAGACAATGCTATAGAGTCGGAGTGGAGTGCCCATGCCCGTTCATTTTAAAATGACAGGCACAACTTGTAAATCGTAGCAAAGGTTTGGGAGACCTGATGCGGAGGAAAAGCATAACGAGCCTGGGGCTCTGCGACTACCCGCTGCCTCAGACACTGTGCGGGAGGAGCTGGGACAATGGATCTGACACGCAGCCTGTGAAGCAGGGGTCCGACCTGGTCGGACTGAAAGGAAAGGGGAGAGGCACGCAAACCATAGGCAAGAAGGAGCAAGAGGTATACTGGCACAGATAGTGAGCCGGGGGGCACACTGGAGCACACCGAGAAGCACAGGGTGTGTGGTGCACTGAGCACACAGATAGAGGCATCGGGGAGAGCGTTTTCAGACAACCAAGGCGAATCAGACATTGCTGCGTCAGAGGTGGCTTGAGGGCAATCATCCCCCCTTTCTTTTCCATACGCTGAGATTGCCATAGATCCTTAAGTGCCCTCATCTCAGCTCTGACCCTTACTGGCCCTCCCCGAAGCTGAGTGACTGGGAGTCGAGGCAGCTGGTGCCGAGATCCCATGGAGGAGTGTAGACTATACAGTGGACTAGAGGGGCTTGGAGGCAAAGTTGAGTGATACAAACCAGGACCAAGGGCCCCCAGGGCAGGACTGAAGCATGGGGCTGCATATCTGAGGAGAGGGGGCATGCTGGATTGACATAACAAGGACTGTGTTGTAAAGACACTTATAGGAGCTGAAGAGAAGGTTCTTGGGCAGGTAATTGCAATAGGTCGAGGGCCTGGAGTGTGCACAAGGGACATATGCCGGAGGGGGGAAACCAGAAAACCCCAGCGAAGCCAAGGCAGACTAAGATGGACGTGTTTGTTTGAGAGGGGGGGCAAAAACACAATTCCAGGGACGCTGAGACGCAGTCAACAGCGGGAAGCCAAGAGCTGCCTGCCGGAGGAGCGGATGCTAGAGTATTGGAGGGAATTGCAGCCCTGAGAACGTTAATAGAGTCCTGAATTGATGAAATGAAATGTGATGTTGGCCTCCTGCAGCAGGATGTGCATAATTTAATTTGGTGGGCAGGGTGGGGGAGACGGAAGAGAGAGCAGAAGAAATGTCAGCTACCATGAAGAAATTACAGGAGAAAGTTGAGGAACTAACAATAAAGGTACGGATGTTGCAAGACCGGGCGGAGGATGCAGAAGGGAGAGCAAGGAGAAGCAACATTTGGATCCTGGGACTGCCGGAGGGAGAAGAAGGTAGAGACCCCACCACATATGTTGAAAATATGCTGCTCCAAGAGATTGGACGGGAACACTATCACAGAGCATTGGTGAGGAGACCCTCCCCACTAACCCCGAGCACCACCCCAGGCAATTATTGTGCCAAGATACTAAACTTCAGTGACAGAGAGGATTCCGGCTTTCTCCAGAGAAGGAGGTGAGATCCGCAGAGGATCGGCAGCGCTGGCAATTTACTCAGCCTATACCTTGCAAGTTCAAAGACGGAGAGGCCAATTCGTCCTGACGAAAGATAGATTGCGGCAGCAGGGCATAAAATACATGCTCTTATACCCAACAAAGCTGAAAATCATTCACAAAGGGAAGCCCGTTTTTTGATACTCCTGAGGAGGTGAATGCCTGGATGCACACCAACCGGATGAAGCCGATGGCGGAGAAGAAAACACCACTTGATACTTTGTCAGGAGGAGAGATGTCGTACCATACAAGAGACTTAAGTTGTACGGACACCAGAGGGTGCTATAGTTTTGGGGGCTTGGACGCTCAGTATGTTGGGCTTTGTATTATCTTTCTGGCCCTAGAAGTCTGGGGATCAGCGGTTTGAGGGACTTCGCACAAACGTTTAGCCCCTCATTTCGTTTCTATTTTCTTTCTCTTGGAAGAATCTGAGGGTACCGGGTGGTACTAAGCCGCCAAAGTTCCAAAAGTGAGGGTGGAATAAATTGGTGGTTATACCTCTACAGATGGGTTCTGATGGGTGGTTAGTTCAAGTTCAATGTAGTTTGTTTTGGTTGCAACACGGCATAGTTTTGTATAATAGTGGAAATCAGGGTTCCAGCAGGGGAGATAGAAGAGGGAAAAAGGTTCTCTGGGAGCCTGCGAGGAGGAGGAAGAAGAGGGGGAGACAGTGAAGGACCAATGGCAGAAGTGCGAAAATTTCCTCCTGGAATGTCAGCGGACTGAACAATTATGCTGAAGAGTCAGGGTGGCAGCAAATATATATGTTGTGAAGGAATTAAGATAGCACTATTGCAAGAGAGGCACCTCACAACTAAAAAAAAAGCCCAAATCCTCCAAAAATGGGGAGGGAAGGGATTTGGGTCGGCCTATTCTAATTACGCGACAGGAGTGCTTACCTGGGTAGCTCCAGCAGTGCCTTTTCGAACGGAAGAAGTCTACACAGATAACGAGGGGAGAATGGTGTTGGTGCACAGGTTCCTAGATAGAAAAGAGGTTTGACCGATAAATACCTAGCTTCCAATCAGGATGCGTCTGCTTTCTTTAGCAATAGCCTTCTCCTGAATCTACCTTCTTCCTCCCTACGACCCCTCCTGCTAATCCAGAATAGGGCAACACGACTTATCCTTGGCCTCAAGCCTAGGAACCGCATCTTTACTGTCCTAAAAACTCTTCAGTGGCTCCTGGTTGCTGCAAGGATCCATTTCAAATTCCTCTGCATCATCCATAAGGCTGTCTGCGGCCAGGGACCATGCTCTCTGCAACTTGCTCTTACTAAATACCCCCCCCCCCCCTCTAGACCTCTACGTTCCTCTTGTACCACTGTGTGTCAAGTGTTTCGTTAAACTGAGAGCCGGTGGCCGATCTTTCCTAAGCTGGATCCCTTTTATGCAACAGCCTCCCCTCCCTCTTTGTCTTCAGCTGGTACTCCTTAAATTCAGGAAGCTCCTCAAGAGTGTCCTCTTCTCCTCCTTCCCTTCTTCCCTCCTCTGCTAATCCCACAGTTTCTGAGATTGGTGTCCAGGGCCCTATCCTCCCACACCCAATCCCCTTCAGCCTCCGCCCGCCCACAGCACTTGCCTTGCACCCACTGGCTATGCCACTGTAGGCCTGCACTTACCCATTTATTGCAGCTGAAGGCTCCCTAGCACTTCCTTCACTGGGCACTTAATCCGCTGCTCACCCATGAGCATGGGCACTCTAGCAATTACCCCCTCTGCCTTTTCCCCTCTATTCTATCAGCACTTGCACGCTCTGAATGCTCACAAGGCCTAGTAGGTCTGTCTTATCTTGCTGTGTATTATTGTTTTCAATCCCTTGTTCCATCCTTGTTGCCCTGTGGGCACTTTGAAAGACAATTTACTTGTTGTATAAGCGCCTAACAAATGCACAATAAATAAATTGTATGCAAGGCTGGCCCCTTTCCGAGGGATGACATAGAGACTTTAATTGTACACTAGACCCAACGTTAGACAGATCATATTGCAAGTATGTGACACCGTCCCTGCCAGCAAAAGTCCATAAGACACTATTGAAGGAGTTGGAATTGCAAGAAATTTGGCGGTGGTTGATCGGAGCCAAGAGGAAGTCTCATTCTATTCACGCATAGACTTTAAATGCGTATTGATTACTTCTTCACAGGGATCGACCAGCTTGGGGAGTTTGTGCGAGACACGTTTAAGGGCAGGACGCTCTCCCTTGACCATAGAATGGGTACTCTGTAACCAGCCTGTCCCGATACCTGCTTGGAGATTGCGAGCTGAGACCTTGCGGGATGGGCCCTTCCGGGACGATATAGCACAGAAAATGGAAGAGTATTTCAGTATTAATGAGGAGTGTCTGTAGCGGAGAGATTTTATGGGATGCTTTTAAAGTGTTGATACAGGGGGCTGCCATAGCAAAGGCCGGGGGGATCCAGAGGGAGATGGAGCAGAATTTAGTGGACACATAGGCGAAAATAAAACCGGTTGAGAGAGCCTGCCTGAGGGGAAGTGATGGCGGAGGGTATACTCATTAGGCTTAGGTACGAATGTCTGGAACATTGGGAGAGATTAATGTTAAAGGATATTTGATCCGCGCACTATCACCACCAGAGTGGTCCCCTGGTGCTCTGGCCGATCTGAAAGAAAAAGTGGGGTCGGTTAGGGTGTGTTAGTAGGGCAAAGTTTGGAGCAGAGCAAGGGAGCTGTGATACACTGTTGGCAGCGTGGCAGCCTCAGTTCGGTTAACACTGTTCGCTGAGCTTTTTGGTGCAGTATGTGGGCAGAGTCTGTTGTGTGCTGTTGTGTGAGGGTCTGTGGGTTGCTGCGGTTTAAGAGGTGTGGTTGTGTTTAGTTAGGGTGTGAGAGGTATGTGAAGAGGGGTGAGGTTTTTGTAGGGTTGGTTAGTAGCATAGTTGTCCCGAGAAATGCACTCTCCTGTTGTGTGCTTTTCGGGATTTAGACAGGGTTGTCTTCCTTTCAGTGATCTATTTCCACATGATGAGGCTGTCTTCCACCTCTGTCATTATCTTAAGTTAGCTAGTCTTTACATTTCTATCTTTGTTTTGGTCGGCCCTACATCCCAGTTTGTAGTTGGTGCTAACTAGTCCTCTTGGATCAATCTACTTACGACCTAGGCCCCTACCCTAAACCCTGTCTGAGTGATTAGGTTGGTTGTTGTGCCTTTTGTGTTAGGCTTGTTTGCTATTGTTCTGTCCTGATAGGGTTGTTGTTCGTAGTATGTTCCACCTAGCATTGTCTCTCTTGTTTTTGTTGGTGTTTCCCTTAGTCTGTGCCGTCCTCGATTCTTTCAGCCTGTTCTTTTGTATTTTCTGTTTGATTGTTTCAGTTGTTTCCGTCTGGTTCCGAGGTGTTGAAGAGCCAGGTTTGTAGTAGTTTTCTGTATTTTAGGTGGTCTTTGGTATTTCTTATTCCTTTCGGGAGGTTGTTCCAGGTTTTTGCTGCCAGGTGGGAGAATCAGGAGCTCCCTAGGTTTTTCCTGGCGTATGGTTTTGGTTCCAGGCGGATTTCATTGCTTGATGTGAGGAGT